>NC_137169.1:55940251-65940251 GCF_951394435.1 Stenella coeruleoalba | reverse complement strand
ACCTAGTGGGTCTTCTAAATGTATCTGGTTCAAAAATCTTCAAAGGCATTCAAAAAATAAATAAACTCAACAAATTTATTTTTTAATTCAGTTTATCTCATCAAAAATCAAGCAATTTTTTTTTAATCGCCACAAGTTCCTTTGAAGTGGGCTGATTTGATACTGGAATGGATTTCAATAGTCCTAAGTGATTCTCTGCACTAGGAGGTAGAACACCAAAGTGGGGGGGGAGGGGGGATTTGTGGCCTTGTGCAAGGTTGTTACAGATACAGACCCTGGAGCCAAAGTGCCTGCGTTCCAGTCTCACTACTACCAAAAATGGTTTGGTGACCTTATCTAACCACTCTGTGCCTTGGCTTCCTTATCTGAAAAATGGGCATTAAATGAATCAGTAAGTGTAAAGTGTTGAGAATAGTGCCCAGCCCTTACTGCATACAGTAAATGCTAGCTAATAACAATAACTGTAAAATAATATGGTCAGACAAATTTTCTACTCACTAGCCCAAGGACCTTGGGCAAAAAACCAAAGTTTTCTGCAAGCCTCAGTGTTTCCTCCCAGGTAAAATAGATATGATAATAATACTATTTTTCTAATAGGATTGTTGACTGTTAAAGGAAATCATGTATATGCCTTAAATACAGTACCTACAATTAAGTGCTCAAAAAGCTTACTGATATTATTTTATCATTAAGTTATTAAATTATTGTGGGCAAGTTTCAAATAGGTTTGCCCATGCATGACTATAGGAATATTTTCTTTGGCCAAACTCCTGGGTTCAAATCCTACCCCCTCCTTTAATAGTGGTACAACCTTGGGGAGGTTACATAGTCTCTCTAAGTAACCTCTCCAAGATTCAATTTCCTCATCTATATGGGAATGTATAATAGTACCTATTTTATGAGGTACTTGTCAGGATTAAATGAGCTAATACAAAACTATGAAGCCCTGACACAGTAGCTGTAAGTACTCAATAAATGTAAGCTATTGTTACAATTACTATTATTCATACAGACCCTAATTTCCCTTCAAAAAGAATTAAAATCTTCAGCTTCTATTTTATCTCCATTCCCTTTACCCCTCCTCTCACCCATAGTACTTGGCTTCTCTCTAAATGCTTGATAATAAACTTCCCAAAGGTAAGAGGGAAAAAAAGTCAAACACAGACCTACACAAATCTGGAAAAATAGTGAATTTCAATTGTTCCAATACAGAAATCTAGAGTGGTAATTTCTTTAAGTAAGATTTTAGTATCAAGGGTCCAGGATAGGTGAGAAAAAAACAAACCCTAATTTACCAACAAGTTAGAAGTCACATGAGGAAATCTTGGCTCAGTTCAAGCAATCAAACAGGCCACTAGGGTTAAACAGCATGGCAGAATTAAATAAACATTAAACCAGCCAAGGAACAAATAATTAAGTGACATAAACCAGGGTAGGAGAGAAAGATTCTCTTAACTCTTCTCTTAACTTAAGTTAAGATTCCTTAACTTAAGGAAAATAAATAAGAAAACAGGCGTGGGCTTCCCTGGAGGCGCAGTGGTTGATAATCTGCCTGCTAATGCAGGGGACACGGGTTCGAACCCTGGTCTGGGAGGATCCCACATGCTGCGGAGCAACTAGGCCCGTGAGCCACAACTACTGAGCCTGCGCGTATGGAGCCTGTGCTCCGCAACAAGAGAGGCTGCCATTGTGAGAGGCCCGCGCACCTCGATGAAGAGTGGCCCCCGCTTGCTACAACTAGAGAAAGCCCTCACACAGAAACGAAGACCCAACACAGAAAAAATAAATTAATTAATTAATAAACTCCTACCCCCAACATCTTAAAAAAAAAAGAAAGAAAGAAAGAAAGAAAGAAAGAAAAAGAAAACAGGCATAAGGTGTCATTGATTCAGTTATCTGCTGCTGCTGGGGAATGAATTTTCTGCGAGAACTAAGTGAGAAAGAAAGGACGACATGGTTGAGAAGGTCAGCAATAAAAGAGCGACTGATAGTAAAGTCAGCCTCTAGACCATGGCAAAGGTGTGTGGGGTGACAACCATGGGCTGTCAGGAACGCCACACCACTGATTGTATACCAGGAGTAGAAAAGACTCACATTTCCCAGAGACGAATTCTTCCTGTTGGAGTGGCTTGTATCACGGGACTCTGCAAGATAGCTTTATCTGCTTAGCAACAGAGTTCTATAAGGCTTCCCTTGTACAGGGCTGAGATGACCGTTCTTTAGACATAGTCAGCTGAACCTGGTTCTGCTGTCCGTGGGTCAAAAATATTCAAAAACACTCAAATTCCAGAAAGTTCCCAAAAGCAAAACTTGAATTTGCCTTGTGCTGGCAACTATTTACATTGTATTTACAACTCTTTACATAAAATTTGCATTGTATTAATTATTGTAAGTAATCTAAAGATGATTTAAATCATATGGAAGGATGTGCATAGACATATGCAAATACTATGCCATTTTATATAAGGGACTTGAGCATTAGCTTTTACCTGTGGGGTGCTGGAACCAATCCCCGGTGGACATGTGGATACCTGGATACCAAGGGACAACTGTACTAGCTAATGATCTCTATAACACCTGTACTGGAGAGGGGCTAGGAGGCCAAAGATGAAAGGGGGGAAATCAGAAAAATGGGCTCCACAATAAACAAAGGCACATAAATGGAGAGCCAGGAGAAAGCAAAAATTTAGAGATTTATTTTCTTTTTTATGCCAATATGAGCCTATAAGAAGAGATTAAATCAGCAGTTTCCAATGCTTTTTGTTACTTATTAAAATCCCAAACTAGACTATGAATCAACAAAAAAAAATAGCTATCATCTTTCACCAGGCTTCATTTTCCCCATTTCTAATCCTTAAATAATGACTTTTAAAATATGAGACTAAATCAATAATTAAGATAGCGAACTCTAGCACTAACGCATTAACTTCCATGACCAAAGCCAGTACAATCTGACTACAGAAGCTGTTTCCTGCACCCCCAGGGCTCCTTGTTAGCCAGCAGAGAAACAGGGGGCACAGAGTGAGAAAGGATTTGACATACAATCAGCAGGAAACAAATTCCTGGTTCATAAATCATCATAAACTGATTTTGAAATTGATGTGAAAGAAACAGAGTTTCTAGACACAGAAGAGGGATGCCACCAGTGATGGGTTCATTTCAAACCCAGCCCCTTGCTGTCAGGCACAGAGGCACATGCATTTCAACAGTCAGGGTGGCCTGAGTCCCATAGCATCAGAAAGCTCGGGGTTTAATGAGAACAATGGGGGCAGAAATCAAACGATTACAATGCTTAAAAAGGTAATTAGAATGCACTTGACTTAAATTTCTGGTTAGTTTTGGTTGGGGAATACATGGGTTTGAAGCCTTCCATAACTCAGCAGCTATTTATTGAGCAGGATGTAGTACGGTAGGGCTACTTGAAGTGTGGCTGGTCCACAGATGGGCGTCAACAGCATCACCTGGGGGCTTGTTAGAAATGCAAATTCTTGGACCCCAGCCCAGACCTCTGAAATCATAAACTCTGGAGGTGGGGCTTAGCAATCTCTGGGGTAACAAGCCCTTCAGGGGGTCCTGGTGCAGTCCAAGTTGAGCAGCATCGTGGTCAGCTTATCTCTGCGAAGCCACAGACTTAGGGATCAAGCTTTGGAGTCGGATTCCAGTCCCACTATGTGACTTTGGGGAATTACTGATCCCCTCTAGGCTTCAGTCTCCTCTTCCACATGGAGTGCTTAGCTCCATACCCACTAAATATCCCTGACATTCATTACATGGGGCCCCAGGTGTGAGTACCCTCACCGCCCCTGACCCTGGCTCTTACAGTCTACAGTAAGAATTTAACAGTTCAGCATAGGGGTTAACACACTTTATCTGTAAAGAGGAAGACAGTAAATATTTAAGGCTTTGCAGGCCATACAGTCTACATGTCAACTTCTCAACTCTGCACACAAAGACACTAAGAAATGAATAAACATGGCTATATTCCAATAAAACTTTATTTAGGGATATCGATATTGGAATTTCATACATTTTCACGTCATTAAATCTTCTTTTGATTTTTTTCAACCATTTTAGAATGCGAAACCCATTCTTAACTAGCACTATATATATATATATATATATATATATATATATATATATATATATATATATATATATAAAACAGGCAACAGGCCGGATTTGGTCCAAGGGCTGTTAGTTTGCGGACCTTGGTCTAGTGTTCTTGCATATTGTTAAGCAATATGAACCAGTTTCCTCATCTGACAGATGAAAGTAATAATACCCATCCTGCAATCTTGTTGTGGGAAAATAAATATCTGTAAAATATCTGGCAGGCTACCTGCCAGAGAGAAGGCACCCGGCAAAGGGTACCTGCTGTCATTATTACAATGAAATGTTCATCACATGAAAAAGTGCTAACACTGATTCAGGAAGACTAGGTGGAACCGGGCAGGAGTACAATGCAGAAGGACAGGCAAGCAAGACAGCTGCAGGTTTACAAACCGATTTGCTCTAAGCACCATTGGACATACGTCTATTAGCATATTGCTGACTTTACAGATACAAATAAACAGTCAAAAAGTAAGCAAACTGGGGCTTCCCTGGTGGCGCAGTGGTTAAGAGTCCGCCTGCCGATGCAGGGGACACAGGTTCGTGCCCCGGTCCGGGAAGATCCCACATGCCGCGGAGCGGCTGGGCCCGTGAGCCATGGCCGCTAAGCCTGCACGTCCGGAGCCTGTGCTCCGCAACGGGAGAGGCCACAACAGTGAGAGGCCCGCGTACCGCAAAAAAATAAATAAATAAATAAGCAAACTGTAGAAAGGAACTCCAATCACCTCTCTTGACTTGAAAGAAGACATGTGGTTTATTCTGGATGTCTAAATTGCTGCCATATGTGTACCTCCTTCCTAGAGCAAAGGAACTATTCAAATAAAAGTGTATAAAGTCTGTCTCTGATCTCAAAGCCTCCAGGAGTTCACATGACCACACTGAGACCAAAGCAGCACTCTCTTGGGAGAATTCACAGCTGCTCAACATCTGGGGGGCCAATCAGCTCAGAATATGGAAAAGCTTAGGACTCCATTTCAGATGAAATCTCAAGCGCTCATCAAAGGCTCAAATGTGTATCCCTGGGTCTGGCACTCATTACTTGCTCTTCATTTGCTCCTTCTTTGGGTGCCAAGAGTCTGACGAACAGAGGTGTCCTCCCCTTCTGATCCCTACCCCGTAGGCAATCCTTTCCCCCAGGTCCCCTTACAGTGTTCTCATTGCCTCTAAGTTTAGCAGTCTCTTCTGGTGCTAAGGATGACCACCTGCATGAACACGATGTCCTATACCGTAGCCACTATCCACATTTGGCTGTTGAGCCCTTGAAACATGGCTGGTGTGACTGAGGAACCACATTTTTTATTTCATTTTATTTTCTTTAATTTACACTTAAAACCTGATACTCGATACAACTCTTGGAAAACTTTTAAGCATCTCTGGAGCAACTTAGACATGTGAATCTACTTTTTTCAACTGTACATTTTATAAAATCTAAATAGAGATCAAGTATTTGTGATGAAAATTTAGCATCCGAATTGAAATATGCTGTAATGGCAAAATATATACAGAATTTTGAAGACTCATGAAAAAAGAATATAAATAGCTCATTCGTAAGTTGATATTGATTACATATTGACACGAAAATGTTTTGGATATATTGTGTTAAATAAAATATATTATTGGGCTTCCCTGGTGGCGCAGTGGTTGGGAGTCCGCCTACCAATGCAGGAGACGTGGGTTCGTGACCCGGTCCGGGAGGATCCCGCATGCCGCGGAGCGGCTGGGCCCCTGAGCCATGGCCGCTGAGCCTGCGCGTCCGGAGCCTGTGCTCCGCGGTGGGGCGGGGCCCCAGCGGTGAGAGGCCTGCGTACCGGAAAAAAAATAACAACAACAAAAAATATATGTATATATATTATTAAGTAAATTCTGCCTACTTCTTTTTGCTTTTTTATTTATTTATTTACTTATTGCTTTCTTTTTAATGTGGCTCTTAGAAATGTAAAATTACCTAAGTGGCCGTCATTGTATTTCTCCTGGACTGCACTGTTACAGAGCATTAAATAAAAGTATTATTGTCATTACTCAAACTCATCACAAAGCTGGAATCAGAGTCTGTGTAGCTCTGACCTCTGCAAGCCACAGTCCTCTTCCTGCCCACACCGTAGAGCACAGCCCTTCTTTCCTGGTTACCATTTTCCCTGATTGGTAAGGCAAGCCCTTCACAGAGAGAGACCTTCACATCTCTTTCTTTAGTCCGGCACACGGTTGGAGCCAAGAATAACAAACAACAATAGGAGGAATCGTAGCCCTGCTCTCCACAGGTGGGTATTCCACTTGTCCCAAGGAGGAGAATTGTCCCAGGACAGTCGCTTGCTCATTCCAATCCTTAAAATCTAAGATGAGCTCCACATGCACATTTTAATCGCACATTATGACTCATTCCCATGCAGGACACACACGTTTTACTTCCAATTCCCTTGTGGTCATGGTCTTCTCAGAGCAAGATGCAAATAGAGTTTTCATAACTGACCAAAGTTTTTATTTTGTGTCTGGTAAATGCACAGCTAATAAATTCCCTAGGAAACACAATAGCCTTTGAAATTAGAGAGAAATCCCTTCCAGAAAAGGCTTTTACATGCGAGAGTTTTCAAACCTCAATAAATACTAAGATATGATTGAATGAATGTGGGCGCACATTTCTATTTATATTTACTATGTATATGTAGAGAAACACACATTTTTTTACACAAACACTTGAATGACTTAAGTACTGGACCTCTCTTTGAGTCTCCACCCCTCCACATCACACAGGAAATGAGAGACAGGCCTGGAGATATGGGGTGTGGGCAAAAGGCTCTCTGAAAATGTTACCTACCCCAAGGCTGCTGTTTATTGAAGTCCCTGGATGCCCTAGGCCAAGATCTTTGATTTACTGACTTTAAATCAAGTTAAAATCAGAAGCAGGGCCTACTCTTAAATTTGAGTTGAGGAAGAAAGAAAACAACAGTGAAAGCACAGATAATCTCTTCACCGCATTTGAGCCATTTTCTTTACCTTCCTGCTGACACACCTTGACAAAGCTGCTAACAAGGAAAAGGAATTAACCAATTTGGAGTTTAGCTCCTCTCCCTTTCCAGGCTCTGGTGGAAGTGCTAATTGGCAGTAAAACGCATAAAAGGTGTACATCAGAGTGGCCAGGGACCAACAGGATCTGGATAATCCATAAATTGAACAATGACCCTTTTAATAACCAGGATCTAACTGCAGCTTTCTGTAATGGGATCCTGGTAACACTTGTAAATCTACTCTGTTCAATTAGAAAAATGCCTTTCTCTACTTTTCCCGGAATCCAGGAAATAGAGAACTCATCCAATTCCCAACCCTCAGGCATAAGCGTGTGTAAAATTCTCAGAAACAGCTGAATATGTTCCTCCTGGGGAGGAGATATCATAACTTTCCCCAGTCATCTGCTGGAAAGCTTAATGGGTTCCCTCTGCTTGCCTCAAATCTAAACTTTTTTTCTCCCACCAGCCCCAAGAAAGGTTTCCTTGATTCAAGCTGTTATCTAATTATTAATGATACCAATAATAGTTTTGCCACATGTGTACAGTGCATTCTGCTTTACAAAGTGCATTCACGAACTTTATCTCTTTTGGATTCCAACACTGCCCCAGGGGGGATGCTGGCTGGGAAGCCTGAAGCTTATATGATCTGTGGGTCTCTTTAAGAAAATGAATATAAATTATAAATACAAACATGCCAGAACCTCTTCCCAGAGCCTTGAAGGGGCCCTGAAGCTTAGCCTAAGGGTAAATCTAACTCTATCACTCCTCTCCTTCACTCCCACCTTCAAAGGGACATGGGGGTTTCTCAGGAAAGAAGGCTGTGGTCACGTGACTTGCCCAGGATCAAAAGGCTGTTAGTGTTAGAGGCAGACTTAGAACCTTCTTATTTCCCCAGTCTCTGTGGCCCCTCTATATCCTCTAGTTCCTCTGTCACAAAGGAAATTCTGAGGAAGGAACAAATAAAAATAACACAGCTAAAAGAGAGCTCTATCAGGAGATTGTTAGGAAGCTGTCTAGACTCAAAAGATGGTGAAATAAACTCAAAGCCCCTATAAACATTCACTGAATCGGCACTGAAGGTAAAATACACACTACAACACTACCCAGAGCCTGAGTCAACCCCACCTTCACCACTTACTAACCATGACCTGGGGCAAGTTAGTTTGCTTCTCGGAACCTCAGTATCTTCATTTGTAATAAAAGTTTACATGAGATGATACATGTAAAGCACTCAGCCCAGGACCCAGCCTGAACACACTAGGTGTTCAATAAAGAACAACTGTTATTGCTGCTGTTCTTCTCAATTCATCCAAAAAGCAAAGCTTTTTACACAAGCAACTCATTCCCCAAAGTGTGCTAACAGAATTTGCAAAAGCATCTGCTCAGTGACAATAAGCCTAAAAATCAGGCAGGGCAGCTACTGAGACTTCAGCATTCTTTGGGCAGCAGAAAGAAATGTCATAGCAGATTTATTAAACAAAGTGCCTTGTCTGTTCTACTTGCTGGGGTTATCGTAGAGTTTCAGGTTTGCAATCTGTGTACCTGTGAAGTTTCTGTGGCTTTCCAGTCTCAGTGAAGCCATATTATTTTCCAATCCTTTGAAACCTCATAGTTTGAGAACCACAAATTGTGGTGTGGATGCTGAGGTCTGTTGTTTGTTTTTTGCTTTTGCTTTTTTTGTTTCTATTAACCCAGGGAACTGAAATGATCATGACAAAAGATAAGTCACTCTTATACTTTTCTTCTTTCTTCTTTCCAGTCCAGGTCTCTCTTCTCCCTCCTCTAGATTTCAAATTGGCTCCAGATTTTATGAGAAGCCCTAACAGATCTAAAAGAAACAAACTGAGAAGGAACTTAAGGAGAAAACTAATTGATAAACTCTAATCTGCTTGCTTATGCTAGAGTGAAAACTCCACGCATGTTTAAGAAGAATTAGGCTGCTCCTAGAGGAGACCAGGTTAGGCTGTTGTCTGTAAGTAGCATCTCAAAAAAAATTAAATCATTTATACATTCAACATTTAGGAAACACTTTACTGTGAGTCAGACTAGTTGCTATGGATATCAAGTTGAATAAGACAAGGCCTTTTCTGCCCCCAAGATTCAATTAGGTAACTACCAACACCACCACTACTCGTATACTCACTAGGTATACCTTTCTTCTCATTGAGTCTGTAATCTTACTTAGGGCAAGAACAGTATTCATTTACATATGCTTAGTAAACACTAGCTGATCGACCTACTAAAGGCCCCTGTGCTATATGAGTTCATAGTAAAACAAAAGAGTTGAGCTTATTTACAGTACAGGGTAATACTTGCTGCTACAGAGACAAGAACCAAACCATGGAGCCACAGAGGAAGCCTGAGGCAGGGGAAGACTTGACCACGGATGTGATGCTGAAATAGGAGTTGAAAGATAAATTGAACTCTCAGTGGAGGAAAAGTGATAGCAGAGAGAATTTCCTGCAGAGAAAACAGCATGTACAACTACAACTAATAGCTAATAATTATCAAGGACTTATTATGTGTCAGGTTCTGTTCTGTAGAAATTAGCTCATTTATTCCTCATAACCTTAAGAAGTAGGCACTGTTTTTGCTCCCATTTCACAGACGAGGAAACTGAGGCTTAGAGATTTCACTGCTGGAACAGGTTGGTCTGACATCAAAGACCAGGCTTTCAATCCCTGTGCTATACTACAAAGGCACAGAGCCACGAAAGGAGGTTCTATATCTGCAGACTTGGAATTCATTTAGGTAAGTGTCTAGATCATGAGGAAGGGAGTAGTAGGTGGTGAGGCCAGATATGTGGGCAGGGGCCAGATTCTGAAGGAACCTGAATGCCAAGCTAAACAGCTGGGTTTACCCTGCAGGGCCTGGGGAGCCAAGACAAGCATTTAAGCCTACAAATGGCTTGATCAGCACTGCACTTCTGCACAATAATCTGAGAGTGATGTGGAAGATGGGCGAGATTATGAGGCGCCTGAAGGAAAGGAAGCTATTTCAAAAGACAGACCAAATACTAGGCTCTAGACAAGGCAGAGGTGATAGGGATAGAGAATAATGGGCATATTTGAGAGATTTCCTGAGACAGAATTGATGCAGTATGGTGAAGGATCAGATCTGGGGCAGTGGGGGAAAAGTAAATAAGAAGACACCAAGTCCATAACTTGATATCAATATTCATCAAATTTCCCATCAATCAAGACCAATGTAGGGACTTCCCTGGTGGTCCAGTGGTTAAGACTCCGTGCTTCCACTGCAGGGGCACGGGTTTGACCCCTGGTCCAGCAACTAAGGTCCAGCCAAAAAAGCAAAAAAAAAGGATCAGTGTCATACGAGGACAGGTGACTGGTAGAGAAGATAACAGTAGCTTAGTCATGCACCTACTGTGTTATTGTCTAACTACTTCAAGTTCCTAAGTATCATTAACCTGGCAAAACCATAATCTTCTCCAAGGCCGAAATAAGTGTCTGTGTCCACATGTTCACTCAGTTTCCATTTCAGTACTGAATCCAAAAAAAAACCTTAATACAATTCACTAAATATGTGTTAAATGTCAAAGGTATACGTGACACTGTTCTCAAAAAAGTACCTGCTGACCAAAGGTAGAAATCATAAAAGAAAATACAAACAGCTTTTATTATATAAAATACTAAAGTATCTGTAATTTATAAGAGATGAAAAACAAATGACTTCTATAAATTTAAGTTTTATTTCACTAATAACCAAATAAATACAAATTAAATATCTTTCTTGTCTACCAAATTTTGAAGACTTTTAAAACACCCCATGGAAAGACACTGTCCCTTGACTTCATTATTCACAATGGCACAGCTCCCCAGGAGAGCTGCCTAACCAGGAGCATGGCAAGAAATGAACCTGCTAAGACTTGAGGTTGTTTTTTCTGCAGTAAACTAGCCTATTCTAACTAATGTGCAGATATTCCCATTTAACCCCTAGAATAACCCATTGAGGAATGCATGATCATCTCCATTTTAGAAACTGAGGCAGTGAAATCAAGAAACTTGCTTATGGTTACACAATTAGTAAGTGGTGGAGCCATAATTAAAATCCACATATTTCTGGCTTCGAAGCCCATGCAACGTGGAGTAAGTATGTATTCCACAATTAAATGATTATTGAGGTAATCATTATTCTGTTTTGAGAACCAGGTCTACACATGGGCAGAATGGGCCCTTACCACGCACAATACCTTGAGGGGATATTCTGTATGCCCCAAAAGACCACCATTTGCTGCCATGCTATAGGCTCCTCTTCTTAGCTAGTCAAAGGTTCCTATTTAGGGTCACTATTGTTTAGCAATAATGATACTCTAATCAACCTCTTTGTATCTCGGGATAATAAGATCTACCTCAAAAATCTGCTGAGAAGAGTAGATTTTGCCCACAGCATAAAGTTGACCCTGACTCAAAAGTTATCCTTCTAAAACACAAGCTTCATCACAGTAAATCATATTCAGTCTTCAAAACACAGCTCCAAATCATAAGTAGGAACACTATCCTAATTATCCAATTAGAGGGTTCATTGCTTTCTCCCTCCATGCTTCTGTTATGCCTTCCACAGGCCTATTATTCTTCACATTGTAACACATTCATTTACTTTTCTATCCCCCTTACTATACTGTAAGCCAGTGGAGAATGGGGTCAATGGCTTATGCATCTTGTGATACCAACACCAATACGGCAGAAAATATTTCATTAAAAACAACAACAACAGTATATCATTTTACCCTCACAAAACCCTATCAGGCATTCTACAGCTTGGGCAAATTGAGGTTGCAAGTTGCAGTGACTGTCTAAAATCATATGCAGGAGAAAAAGCTTGCACTGAACCCAGGTCTCTGGACTCTCCACTCCCCCATGCATGGCCTTTCAAAGACAAGGGGAAAAGGCCCACCAGAGGCCATCAAGACCATTGCACAAAGGTACTTTGTTTCTCAAAGGTGGTAAGGACTCTGAACGGTATTAGGGCATCTTAGAAAGTCATCATCTGGGAAAGTACAGGGAACAGAGTTAAAATATAAAGAAGGTTGGCAGATCTGGGTCTAAGTCCAGGCTCACTCTGTCCTTAACCCTGTTCCCTTGGGCAAATCGCTTAAGCTCGGGAGCCTCAGCTTCCCCATCTGTAAAATGCGGTTTTAAACAATGATACTCACCTTACAGGGTTTGATGTAAGACCAAGAGTTATATTATATGAAACGGGCTGAGGATATAGTAAAGATTAATTAAATTGTAGTTATTATTATATGTGAGGAAAAAATAGCACCTATTGAATGCCTGTGCCACAAAGTATTTTTCATATCTTATTTCATCCACAGCAACCCTGTGGAGTATTACAACCCTGAGGTGCTATTACTTTAATTTTATATTGAGGAAACTGAGACTCAGAGACATTTAAGTAGCTTATCCAAGGTCACGCAGGTAGCACATGGCAGAGCCTGCATTCAGACCAAGGTCTTTCTGAGTCCAAAGCCTTTGCTCTTTGCAGTTTACCTGTCTGCACCCCAGATTAGTTTCAGCGGAGAAAAAAATAAAGGAGGAATCAGATATGCCCCAAATGTCTGAGGTCAGTGTGAGGGGATGGAAAGGGAAGGAATGGTTGGATCAGATTCATTTGCAGCTTGGGATGTGTATTAAACATGTTTGGAACATGTGCAAGATGAGGCAGGGGAGAAATCAAAAGGGAAGAAGACAGCCAACAATAAATGTCACGCTCCTCAACTTCTCTTTCAGTTAATAACACAATAAATAGTAGATATGACTCATCTTCATATTTCAGTCCTTGGGCTAGGAGTCTCCAAGGTAAAAATCCCATACTGTAATACCAAGGTATTATTTCCTCTTGATCTTGCTACCATTATGTCCCAGAAAATGTTCTGAAACCAAACAAAGGAAGTTCAGAAAAATCACAGGAAATACCTCATCTCCTTTACTCTAAGAAATGGAAACAAACTCTACTAGGTTAGTCTCTTACTTGCATCATTAACACCAAGGCATGTTGGAAGAGGATTCAGGTAACTAATACAGCAGTAGATGGCTTCAAATCATCCTACAGACAAGTAAATGCTCTTTCACAATAGCACAACCAAACAACTTGATTTCTGGTGTTTTCCTCTGTCACACACAGCTCTCCCAAACTCGGAACAAATAGGCCTTTCGTTCCCAGTCAAGGCCCAGGAAACTTTCATGCTGTGAATGTTTTTGGTTCATGTAGTCAGGTTAGGCACGAGTAGAAACAGTAGTCAGAAAAACAAACAAACAAACAAACTCCCTATGGAATAAAAAGTTCTCAAGTGAGGCACTCGTACCAAGTTCTCCCACCTGATGCCACAAGAACCCAGAAAGATGCTCAGTCCAGGCTAAGAACACACTTGGAGAAAGAAAACTCAACAAAGAAGGGGTGGCTGAACAGACTCTGATAGGGAGTGAAATAATTTTGTCTGTTTATGAGCACAAGGGAGGTTTGTCTGTTTAAATTTATAAGCAAAAGGAAGGCTTGAAATTCTCACCTAATAAATACACCCTCTTGTGAACTTTTCCGAAGTAGAGCTAACAGCATACAGAGTTAGCAGATCTCACAGAAAACTCATTCCTAAGGGACTACCTGTAAACTCTGAAGTTTTTATCTTCATACGATCAAATGTTCGGTAGAACTCCCTCTGCACTCTCACCCCCATTCAAAGCCCTGTACCCCTCAGCACCAGTAACCCATGTCCAGCCTTTCCTTTTCTCTGCGTGGCCCCAGAAAGGCCTCAGGCAACAGAGCCGCGGGACTCGCGGGCGCACCCCTCCCCTCCCTGCCATCCCCATTATTCGGCACACAGCCCTGCTCTCCCCTGGAGCCAACAGTCTGCAGCTCCTTCAATGCAGGCGCGAGAAGCAGGAATGGTCGGAAGAGAAGCCGTGCCAGCTGCATGTTTCAGAATCTCCCTCCCTATGCATTTGCCAAACGAACAAAAAGAAAAGCAACGCCAGGAAAAGACAACTGAGATGAGGATGCCGTGGGACCGCGGCTGGCTCCACGCCTCTTAGCAGCAAGAGGCTGCCCAACCACGCGTCCAAGCCATAGATGCGAGTCGTTACCTTCAGGATGCAGGCCATGGCGCTCCGCCGGCCCTCCGGCCACCGAGCAGCGGGGCGCCTGGGTCAGGGGCAGTCCAGGCGACAGGCTGGAGGTTGGTACCGCTGCAGGACCGCTCCAGCCCACATTCCCGCAGATCCAAATAAGGGGACCGCGGTGAGAGCTGCGCGGGCACAGGCCCCGCCCCCCGAGTCGTGGGCCCGCCCCCGGCCCCGTCCACTGGCTGGCGAGCCGCGGGACCCCGCCCCCCAGGTCACGTGCCATCCCGGGCGCCGGCGGCTGCCCCTCGGTGCTTGCTACTTTTTCTTTTCTCTTTTTTTTTCTGTAAACGTTCTGTAGTTCATTGTATATAAAGTCGCTCAACAGCAGGCAGGAATCTGGGTCCCGCTGGGGAGAGAAAGTGGCCTTTTCTTCTCCTCGATTCGTCTCCCCTAACAGATCAGCGAACTCCTAGCAGACACTTCACACTTTTTAATTCAGTGGGTTTGGAATCACCCCTCCACAGGCTTTGGGTACATCAAAGGATTCTTCAAAAGTAGCAAACAAAATTCTCCCTGAGCTGTTTAAGGAAAGAGCCTTCGCTCTGCTTAAAGACTCTGTGATGGCCTTACCTAAAAATAATTTGCCATTAAAAGGGAGCACAGCGGGCTTCCCTGGTGGCGCAGTGGTTGAGAGTCCGCTTGCCGATGCGGGGGACATGGGTTCGTGCCCCGGTCCGGGAAGATCCCACATGCCGCGGAGTGGCTGGGCCCGTGAGCCATGGCCGCTGAGCCTGCGCGTCCGGAGCCTGTGCTCCGGCAACGGGAGAGGCCACAACAGTGAGAGGCCCAAGTACTTGAAAATTAAAAAAAAAAAAAAAAGGGGGAGCACAAATACAAATACCTATCCCCGAAGATGCCGTGAGCCATACACCGTGTATGATATATTTTGTTTGTAAGTACACACACACGTGTATGTATGTGTGTGTATATATAATGCATTGCTCTCTCCTGCTTTAAGCTTCTGTGTTTGTGAAAAAATGTGTGTATACATAAATATACTGTAAATAGCATATATGTGTATATGAAAATATAGTATATTCTCATATATACATTAATGGTATAATTAATATATAAATTGTGTGCGTGTGTGTGTGTGTGCACGGGCGGTCACGCACATGCACAGGACTTAGCTCTTTCCTGCAACAAGTTTAGAATTTGATGAATTTTGTTGCAACTTCAGTAACAAGGTTAGATCTACACATTCCTATTAGGACTGGAAACCCAGAAAGGCCATTTTTCACCATCCAACCTGAACTCTCTGATGCTAAAACACAGGGTGATGTAGGAGGTCAACCTAAGAAGCAGGTGGCCTGTGGGATGAAGACATGTTGTGGGTCCTCTCCACCTCTCCTCAACAAACCCTCTTTCCTTGTTGAATGAAAATCAACAAGGAAAGCCCAATTCCCCAGCAAGAGCTGACTAAGAGAAGCAGAATTATTTCTATAACGAAAGTAACATCACACACATAACAGAAAAAGGGAGAGACCGTCCGTCCTGTATACATACACAGATCTCCACCACTTGGTCTGTCAGAGAAATCTAAAAACCAGGCCCAAAATATTTACCCAAGAGGTTTCACTTGCTGGAAGCCCAGTCTAGTTTGCCTCCGTGGAGTCAGGAAAAGCACTGCGGGCTGCCGGTGGTGGCTGTGGCGTCATGAGATTGGCTCACAAACCGCAAAGCAGAAACCTCGGCTTTCAAGAGATCTGGTGTTTTCTTGATGAGAATACGCAGAATCCTGGGAGAGCAGGAGGAACCTCGGGAAAGGGTGGAGGCTGGGCTGTGGAGGAACTGCCTGCTCCCAAGGGAAGCTCCTCTTCTCAGTCTCGCTGAGGGACCACACTCTGCTCTCCCACTCCTTCCTCCAGCCCCGCCATCTGCTTCAGAGATCTACTGTATTTTCAGGACGAACTCCTTGATCATGACTGCATATTTCAAACCACTACTTTAGCTCAGTCTCTAGTGGGTCAGGAAAACCCAGTATTTCATCCATTTATGAATTCAATAAACCTTTATTGAGCTGCTACTGGCAGAATAAATCTTTTTTTGAGCTACCACTAACTGGAGGAGGAAACCTTTATGGAAGTACTACAGGACCTATCGGAGATGAGAGCATGATTTCCATGGTCTCTGACATCAGTTGAGGTTCAGCCGAGTGGGAAAGATGAGAGATACGTGATAAAATAACGTGGTAAGGTCCTTAACCAAAGTGGAAGCAAAGCTCTAAGGAAAGAAGGACTGAGCCTGACAGGGTGGCAGGTGGGAAGGGCAAGGGTGAGCAGAGCTCTCTTTGTCCACACAGAAAGTCTGCATGTCTGGGAGACAACATGGCAGAATCCAGCGAGCAACCCCGCTGAGCATTTCCTTGCTGGGTGACCTTGATCAATCTTCTTAACCTCTCTTGAATCCTTAGTTTATTTAATAATATATAATTCCTTGTGAGAATTAAATAAGATAATGCTTGTAAATCCACTTACCTCACTCTCTGGCACTATGAACATTCTCAAAATGGTAGCTCTTTTTCCTAACGGGGTGGGGGGGGGTATGTTCACTAAAGGTAGCTTGTAGGAGAGTATGAATAGGATGATTGCCATTCTTCTCGGGTGTCTCAGAAAATTAAACACTGAGGAGGCAAACACTTAGCATCTTGTGACTTGGGCATACCACAGGGAGGGTTTCACTAGCTCCCTCAGTCTTGAGTATGGATCTCTCAATTAAACTCCCACCCACCCATGTCCACACTTCCCAAAATGTTATTCTTTTATTAGCATCCATAAATTATAACTAAATATAGACAGGAATAGTCATATTTTATAACAACCTAAAAACAAAGTCAATCAATTCTAGAATAAATCTGGACCAGAAGTCACAGAACAATATTAACAATCACTTTGATCCGGACAGCAGTTGGAAGGGGAAGAGCAGTTAGATGGTAATAAAAGCATATTCTGAACCTATTAGGGGATGAAGGTGCAGCTAGATGTGCAGGTGGGTGGGGGCTGGGAGGAGGGTATGGACAGGATTTTGTTTGTTTGTTTTAAAACTGGCCAAACTACAGGAATAGCTTAGTCTAGCCCAGAGACATAGTATAATTTTCCAAGTCTCAAGTTATGTGACTTACAGCCAAAAGCCTGTTTCCAAAAATAATAATAACAAAACGGAGGCACCCTGCAATTATATGCAGTATCCCATTTGATCCTCACAACATCTGTATGAATGTTGTCATTCTCAGCTGGTAAGGGCGGGGAACAGAGATTTGAACCCAGATAGTTGGACTTCTGCCTCTGCCATCATAACTGCTACACTCGGCTGCCAAGTAGGTGAGGGGCCTAATCTCTACCATTTGACACCATTCAAATGTAGCCTATTGTCTTAGTTTTTTAAAAATATTTATTTATTTGTCTGCATTGGGTCTTAGTTGCAGCATGAGGGATCTTTAGTTGCGGCATGCGAACTCTTAGTTGAAGCATGGGGGATCTAGTTCCCCAACCAGGGATCGAACCCAGGCCCCTTGCATTGGGAGCATGGAGTCTTAGCCACTGGACCACCAGGAAAGTCCCCTATTGTCTTAGATTTGATAGTCAGAAAATGTAGGGTAAGAATATATCCTCCCTAGGATACATCCTAGGATACAAAACCTAGAGCAAGTAGGTAAGTCTGTGGAAAATAGATACATTCTATCTTTTTGAGTATACAGGATAGGTACACTCACTTGTATCTATAAACCCTAAGCTCTTGGGTCCTACTTTAACAGACACTGCACATCCCATCCAGGTCTCCTGTAAAACCAAGCTGTTACCACCTTCTGTCCATGAGAATTATCTCCAACCAAAGACTGTCACTGCTGTATCTCGAGTATGACATGGGTGGGGCCTGCCATGTAGTATCCTGCCAGCCCTTGCTTCCCTTCAAGGTAAGATCCTTGGGGACTGGCCCTATCGCTGCCTTAGCCTCCTGAGGGCTCTTCTTGGCGCTAGTTGGTCCGTCTTCCTTTTCCTCGCCAGCCTTTCACCAGTGAGATCTTAACATGCCTTAAGGCTGAGATCTCAGGAGTTATGACAAGTCATGAGCTAAAATGTCCTATTTAAATTCAGTTTTGCTTCATTGTAAACAGTCCCATTACCAAGTAATTCTCTGAGTTAAATAGTTTCCCGATAGAACTAGAATTAAAATGCAGACTCCCATAACGTTTCCAGTTTCATCTTGCACACATATTAACTTAATATATTTGTATTCAACACAGAGACGTTTATTAAGGTTTTAATTGGATCTCAGTTTTTCCCATCTAAAAATTTTTAATGAATTCCAGATATCATAAAACTCTTCTTGTCATCCACTACATAAATTATGCTTCTATAGGCGACTGTGACTGGAAGATCCATTATACAATGTTAGGGGAAAGTCATTTTTTTACATTCTGAGCCAGGATAGGAAACGGTTTTCTTCTAGAAACCATTGCACTGTTACAATTCTTACCTAGGAACTTTTTCATATCCTAAAGCACATGTCTATCGGTCCACGTCCATGTGTGTATCTGTATCTGTATAAGTGTCCAAGTATCCTGTAGCTGTGCCCTTCTAGGTGGATATTTATGAGAATATATTGACATGTGAGTTAAACTTTATTTCCCTCCATTTAGGGTACAAGTTCATTCCAAAATGTCATCGATTTTGCATTCCCAAGACTTGAGCTTACTGCTTTTACAAAGCTTTACACAGTTCTAATCCAGAATTCATCATTATCCCTGACTATACTGATACTTATCTGGGATTAACTCCAAAACAAGTTATGCAGTTTGACTTTAAGTTGCATTTTTAAACTATTGTATATTTTCTCATTTTCTCTTAATGTTCTCCCTTAACTTCATCTCAGCTCTACTCTTTCCATTGAAAGTTCCCATAATTTCTCAAAAACATTTTTTGCAAATGAACCAAAAAATGTTTTAAAAGATACCTGTTTTTAAATAAAAGAGAAAAATCTGAAATTAATGTTTTTACCTAATTTTTATTACCTAGAAGAATGTAGGTTTTAGCCAGATTTGGTTTCATTAAAGAATTCCCCCTAAGATTTTTTAAAAACGAAATCAACTGAAAGCAAACATGGCTGGAAGCACTGACATGTCATTTGAATTTGGTTTGTATTGGATTTCTCCAAGGCTATTGAAGTCTCCACTATTAATTGAGTCTGATATTTCTTAACCACATTTCCCAGAGTTTGTTTTCTTTTTATTGTGATGTTCTTCCCATGTGTGTTTCTCTACACTCTTCTTAGATTTCACCCCTTAGTGAGGCTTGGTGACATGTTGCCTTAAAATATTAGAGAGGAAATTTGGTATCTGAAATGTATCCATGGTGGATCTGATGGGAACACCCACAGGAGGGGTTTAACACTTGGCCTCCTTCTGCAGTGTGTCTTTGCCTGAACCATTTTTTCTCTAACGATCTGGCTCTAGAGAGAGCTAGGGTTTTTTACCGATTCTTTGTGTCAATATAAACCCTCACTTTTTGTATCTATATCTGAGCTATGTAGGAAAAGTAGAAGACAAATTATGTCATGCAATCCAAAGAAGAAAGGTCCAGGGAGGTGTCATCTAAATACGCTCTTAGAAAATCCCCAAAATACAAGGTATTGTTTCATGTCCAACAATGTCAAAATCAGTGAGAGCTGCTCATAGCACACATGTGTGAGGTTAGGATGGACAACCTCAGAGAGTCAAGGTACATTTCCTATGCTGAAATGTCATTCATCCTTTTGAAGAGCAACAAATATAAAGTAACAGTTGGATTAGGAATCTAAAAATTGTTATTCATTTGTTTTGATTTAACAAACATTTGCAGGCACAGGTGATGTGTTTAGGAAGCAGAGGCAGTTTGGCTTCCTCCTATATTCAAAACCTGCAGGGGTTCCTTTTCATCTCCAGAGCTGGGTGTATTATAGGCCTTCCAACATTCCTTTCCATTATTGCCCTTTATCTTTTACATCAGGAGTCAGCAAACTTTGTTAGTAATGATCTATACAGTGAATATTTTAGACTTTGAGGCCATTTGTTCTCTGTTACAACTACTCAACTCTGCCACTGTAGCACAAGAACAGTCATAGACATAAGCAAATGGAGAGTGGCTGTGTGCCAATAAAACTTTATTGATGGACACTGAAGTTTAAATTTCATGTAATTTTCAGTGTTATGAAATATTATTCTTATTTGATTTTTTTCAACCATCTAAAAATGTACAATCCGTTCTTGATTCTGCATGTATGTAAAGAAGTCTCCAGGCCAGATTTAGCCCAAAACTGGTTTGCCAACCCCATCTCTTAATCTTTGCACACTTCAGCCAGATTTCACCATCCTTCAAGGCTGAATCAAATCTCATTTGGCCTTTGATGCCTTTTTGGACCACCCTAGTCTATTGTAGTTTCCCCTACTTGAATTCCAGCAATTACTGTTTGCAAAAATCTTTGGTGGTTAATCACATCCTTTCTAGTGGCATTTTTTCTAACATTAACTTGTCCTATTACCTGAATCTTTATTTTGACTCTTATTTTTGGTCTTACTTCCCAAATAGATCACAAGTTTCCTGGCTTTTTTTTTTTTTTTTCTTTGCACCCTTCACCTCTCTATGCCCCAAGCAAGGAAACACAGCAACTCTGAAGAGATAACTAAGAATGCCAAGTGAGAAAGTGTTCGCAGCCACAAATTTATAAAATTGAAAATCAGACTGTCCTATCATTTTGGATACTACTCAAAGATTTTGAGAAGAGAATTTTGCATGTATTAGTAATCCCACCACCACATATGATATTCTCAGATCATCTTATATTTCTCTATAAGGCATATATCAGATCATCTTAGTCTTTTTTATTTTTTAATTAACAGAGTGATTACTTGATTTAGATGGATTTTGCAGTCCATGTTTAACGACAAGAGTGGCCTGTAATTACCCCTGTGGCTGTTTTCAGTTGATTAAGAAGAGTGATGGTTTTCTTCTAAATGAAAACTGCCTTATTTCCATCATGATATTTTTTCTAAAAAATCACTACGTACAGTATTTTTTAATCAGTCACAGTGCATTATGTTTATCCGATATTTATTCTCATTAAAAAATGACTTGGGACTTACGCTATTATTTTTTTCAGTTCATTCCACTTTGTTTTATCTTTATTTTTATTAAAATGAAATGAATAGGATCTTATAAATAAATTTGTTTTGTCGAATAGATGAAGAGATCTGGATTTTCAAAGATATCAAGTATTTAAATAACTGAGTTTGCAGTTTTTACTGACACTTTTGTAATTAAGAAATAGTAAGAAGTTACATTCTAAATAATGGCATAGTACAAATAAGATGTCTTCCCTTCCAAGTGGTGAATTCAGCAGTATTTAGGATAAGTGTGGCATGATTAGAACACTGGAAAACTGCCATTTCCTTTATCTCTTATCAGCTTACATTTTAAATGAGTTACAGTTTTCTCCACTTTTGAATTGTAATAAACACTTGCCATTTAAAAATAGGTGAAAAGTATTAAACCACCTCTCTCCTGATAAACTAGCCTCTCTGTATTTTCAACAAAAGTATGTCTATTAGCACAGCCATTGGATGAACCCAAAATTTTAAAAATAAACTACATTTGTCTAAACATACAAAAATGTTTCATACTTATGTCCTGCTCTTTTCTTTGATCTGTTTTTTTTTCACTATTTTTGGTATTCCCATCACCCCATTTTACCTCTTCCTTCTTTTACAACATCCTTTACCCTTTTTTCCCTGGGAGTTTTTTCAGTTTAAATTTAACAAGAAAATTAAAATCCAACGGAGATATTTCACCTTGAGAAAGTACTAGTTTGGCTCAAGTACTTGTCTGAATAAAATGCAAATGCTCAAAGTAATTGACAAGATTTGTGAAGGGCCTGAGATTTTACCCTACATGCAAACTAAGAAATTATCTGTACATGTTTGTGGCTCTTGGCTAAAGCCCAAGATCCTGGGACCAGAGATATAGGACTATAATTTACAGGCATAGGGCATTTAACACTCACAGCAATTACCCCAGGCAGAGTATCATCACCTGCACACATTCCCCAAACTCCAGTCCTCACAACATAACTTGAAAACCACATACCTGCACCCACTGTGGGTTGCATTTACTAGAAGAACCCTGAGTTTAGGGAACTCAAATTTTTATAATGGGCAATAAGCATGCTGGCCTTTTGCTCCTGAGGAGAATTCTCTCTCTTCCAAGACTGGTAACTCTATAAACATCCGTGAAAAGATAATCCAGAACAAAGGCAAGATATACACAAACTTAAAAGACCAAATTGAGAATTGTCTCCTACTAATAATCACATTCACTGTACATGTCATTATGAATTTTGTCTGATTTGGTACTCTGTACCTGTCTTCAACAAATTTAGGCAACTGGAAAAGCATATGAGGTATTCACTGGTATTTGTTGAATGAATGTGAGCTGCCTCAAGTAACATTTTAGGAAGCAGAGTTTGTAAAAATCATACTGATATTAACTAATTCTAAAGTATACACAGGTTCATGGGACTTCCCTGGTGGCGCAGTGGTTAAGACTCCGTGCTCCCAAGGCAGGGGGCCCAGGTTCGATCCCTGGTCAGGGAACTAGATCCCACATGCATGCCACAACTAAGATGCCACAACTAAGAGCTTGCATGCCACAACTAAGGAGGCCACAAGCCGCAACTAAGACCTGGTGCAACCAAATAAATAAATAATAAAGTAAACACAGGTTCAAAATATTTATTTCTCCTCCAACCCCAGACACCATATTCCTCAAGACCCTGTATGCTTTAAAATGAAATATTTACCCACTGACTTCAAAAATATCTTATTTTATTTTCTTTCTGTTTCTTCTGCTACACACACACACACACACACACACACACACACTTTCTGTTTTTCTTTTGAACAGAGATTACATAAAATGTCATTAAAGCTTTAGCTATGTAGAGAATGGTGACTGCATTACTGTTGAATAAGTGATGCTCTGCTAAACATTCAAGGTGCTCATATAACTAAATAAGGGTTTTCCCCTTTAAACTACACTTCTTTTTTATTTGCTTTCTTATTTTCAGCAAACCCAAATATTGCTAAGCCCAGGAAGGAATTAGAGAAAATAAGTATAGTCGGGCCCTTTATTTGCAGAATTGCTCTATCTATTTTTGAATGACATGAAGCAGTGGCTACTGCACAAATGTTAATAATGTCTTAAGTGCGCATCTGAATTAACCCTCTGTTTTCAAGCAAGATTGTGCTAACTTAATGCATCTCAGAAAGGAGAGAGCCCATCATATTTGAAAAGGAAATTTTACAACATTCTTTAGGGACATTCAGCTCCAGTACTTCTAATCTTTCCCAAATCCTCCTTCATGTGAAACCTGACATTTCCCTTGCAACAAATTAAAGTCATTACATACAACTCTGACCACCCCATCTCTTTTTTGTCCCACATTCCACTTGTATTCTCCACACTCCAGTGTCCGTGTGCATTTGCATGTCCAGAACACTGGGCCCTGAAACGTGTGTCTGGCAGTGGAGCCTCTGATGAGACATAAAATAAACTTTCCATTTCCCTTCAATGGTAAACTTCCTCCTCTTCTCAGGCATCTCTTGTCTGCAGTAGGGGCATGGGAGTGACATCACTAAACTTATCATGTGTGGTGTACTGTGGGGTCAGCTGAAGGCTAATTTCTAGGAAGCACGCCTACTCAGAAGACAAACCAGTGCTGGCATTGAGCAGGGGCACTCAGCAAAATGACGCATTTGAGACAGCATTTCCGCAGGGTACACAGTGCCAGAGACCTTGTGCACCAGCCCAGCCATGCTAACAATCAGCACAGTAGTGTCCTTCAGGGACACTTCAGGTGGCTTCTTTATGGATTTAGAAAAAGCAAAATAATGAGATTTAGCCAGAAGTTCATCATGAATGAAACTGAAGACATGTTGTCAGATGAAATACTTCTGGAGTCCTGCAGAGCTTTCTTTTAGCTCTGCACCTCAGGGTAGACGTACCCAGTTATCATTTTTGTTCAGGATGTTTCAAAGCTAAAACCCAAGCTGACCCTAGCAATAAGCAATGCTCCTTCTCCTAATTCAAAATTTGTGTGTTGGGGGAGGGGAAGGACAGGTAAGAATGATAGATAGAGGAATAAAAACACAAACACAAAATGATATCTCTCCAAAGCCGCCACCCAGTCTAACCATGAGATAATACATAAGGATAATCTAGCAAATGACTTTATCCAGCTCTATGCAGTTTTTAATCTCACCCCTCATTCCCCACTTTTCTTTCTACCTCTGCATTTTTTTCACAACTCATTCCTCCAGCTGGATGGTCTTCCCTTCTCCTCTTCAGCAGTCAAAATTCAACTCATCTTTAAACACCTCATTCAAAAGCTACCATCTAGATGATGACCATCCTAATAGGAAATATTTATTCAACAAATTCATTTGCATTAGACATGGAGCCCTGAACAAGGCAAACACAGTTCCTGGCCGTATTGAACCTGCAGCATTCAATTCCTCTCCTAAACTCCTGTGGAATTTACTGTAACTCTGACTCATATGGTAATTGGGATATTCTTCACTGTATTGTGAGCTTTGTTTTATTATGAGTTTGTTGATGGGTCTCTTTGATAGGCCTTTTTAGAGATTTTGCCATCCTTATAGACCCTGAGAAGGATGTCAGGCCACAGAGCACATTTCCAGACATACAAAACTACCTCAATGGTAGAATAGAGCCAAGTAAGTAAAAGTGCGATTTCAGTAAAAATGAACTAAGGCTTATATAGAGAACTATTTTGCCTCAATTTTTATGGTCAAAAAGTGTTTCTGAATGTGCTTGTCCACTTTATGAGAGGAATATTGCAAACAGAATTAATATTTCTTTAAAGGCTGATATTTTTCAGGGTCACTCTTAGCAATAATAGTTTTCACTAAGCAGAACTAAGACGGAGGTGGGCTAGGAAATTGGGCTTTATATATAGTGATCCAAAACCATGCTCAGGAACTCGGTGAAAAAGTTCCTCTTATTGGTTACCGTCTTAGCATTGCTTCTTTTTCATCAAACAGAAGTGCAAGGGGAAAAATCCAATTATTTGAAGGTTCCAGTTAGTTGGGTTCCCATGAAGCTTATTCCCATACTCATTAGTCTGCTGGGCTACAGCTGGGCAAACCAACTATGGAGAGATGCTCTCTGATCATCTGCCTGTGGTGTGGTGGATTATCTCTCATGGTATTTAATCAGTAACTGCAAATTACCCATATTTTGAACAAATGGTATTTAACAATTTAATAAAGAACTCTATCAACATGAGAGTTAACAACATAATCAAACCAAATAAAACATCAAACAAACACAATTATAATTACATTATATACTGGCTAGAACTCTGTCTCCTGGTTATGTCTCATGCCTGTGTAAGTCGCTCCTTGTAAAAAACGGCTGTGTCTTTTCTTTCTTTGATTTCCTCTGAAAGGCTCAGTATGATGCAAGACACATAATCAAGTCCTGACTGAAAATATTATGGTGTCCCCTCCCTCAGTATATAATTTAGCATAGAAACCCTACTAAAACAAATTAGCTGGAAGGAAGTCCAACAAAGTTCTTGTTTGTTTTTTTCATGGAAATTACTTTGATGCTTTACACACACACACACACACACACACACACACACACACAATATACATAAGAAGAATAAATATATATTCATACACACACACACACACACACACACACACACACACTATCAACTTTTTGTCCACCCCAAATTGTTTCTTTTTTGGTGTCTCTATTTTGTTGATGCTTTTCGAATATGTACATTTTGCCCATTGGGTAACCCAGCATTGCATTATCATAAAACCGCCTTGGAAAAAATAAACACAACAAAGCCATTTAATATGCACAGAGACCTAGGCAGAATCTCAATAACTGGTTCTGATCCCCAGGACACTTCTCTTAAAGGAAATGCTTCATTAAGATGTAAATACACTATTGAGTAGCCATATCAGACCATTTGTCCTAGAAAATAAAATTTCTTGGATGATGTGCTTTTCATCACTAAGCTACTTGGAAACAACAAGCCCTCTTGATATCATTGCCCAAGTCAATGAAATTCCTAGGAGTTTTAAAGTTTTCACTATCTATTATCATTTTACTATCATACAAATGTACTTAAAATTGAAGAAGCCTAAGAAAGAAAAACAGGCAACTAAGAATCCATTGTCGTAAAACTTACTTTGACTGCCAGAAGAGAATAGTTTTGATTCCATTTTCATATCCAAAGTATCCATGTGTATTATAGTTCCCCTCAAGCTGATATAACTTGTTTGCCAGAAAATTTCAAAGTTTGAGTGAACTTTTTACAGCACTCTTTCATTGCAACTCCAGGTTTTCAAAGCCTGTATCTTTATTTTTTATATGTTTTAAAGCAAACATCTCCTATTCATATTCCTATGCACCATCTAAACTGTGTTTCTCATCATGGTTGTGTGCAAATCCACTGAGTTTAAAAACAAATATGATTTTGAAAGACACTGTGTTGCTCTAACAAAGGGAGCATTGTTCATCTTCCCTAACAGCCTCTCTCTAATTAAAGAGGCCCTGATGCTCTGCAGAGTGCCAGGCTCCTTAAACACCCCCCTCCCACCTGCTGTTTTCACTGTACAAACAGTGGAGAAAACAATTTGTGGTTTACTGGGGTCTCCTCCCTAGAAGAAAATTTAATATTGTTTCAGAAGGGATAAGGAAGCAAACTTTCCTGATGGAAATACGTTCCTTCTTTAAAAATACCACTGGCTGGGAGATTTGTTTTTAAAAAAGGGGGCTCCCTTTACCACCATCACTGAGCTATCCATTTTTTGATTGCTGTTGTTGTTGTTTTTTAACAGTGGCCTTTCACTTATTTTATCCATACTGATAAACCATCTTTGACATTCTATTTTCCAAAATCTGGCTCTGCAAAAACGCAAAAGCTGAGAGATCATTTCATGACTAGAAATGGCATCATCAATTTCCTCACTTTCTAAATATCATCTTGAAATGGATATTTTACACAAACAACTAAGGATGTGCTGGTCTGTTTTGCAGTCATAACGTACCACATTAGAGCTTACAAAGGGAAGGTTTTCCTCTCTTTTTCTAAGCTTAATCTGGGTATTTGCTTAGTGAAGCTCATGTCTAGAGCACTTCACATGTTTATATATATCTATACACTCTTATAAAAAGAATACAATAATAGCTAACATAACACCATGATCTTTCTAATTTCTTTCCACTTCTTTATGAGAACTGTTTACTCAGTTAGAGGTAAACCGTAAGATAGTCTAAGTTAAGGCAAAAGTAACAGCAATAAAAATACTCTATAATCATGCTTTAAACGTTCCAAAATAGTTCATTCCCATTCTATCATTTGACCTTCACAGCAAGCCTGTGGATCAAACAGCTGATAAATGTTAAGGGGTGATACAAAGTCCAATTCTCGTGCTCTAAACCAGAGATTGGCAAAATTTTTCTGTAAAGGGCCAGATAGTAAATGTTTTAGACTTTCTGGGCTTAACAGTCTCTGTTGCAACTAATCAACTCTACCATTACAGTGCAAAAGTAACCATAGACGATATATTAGTGAATGACTGTGACTATGTTCCAATAAAAGTTTATACGCAAAAACAGGCAGTCGACTGGATGTGTGGTGGGCTTACTTTGCCAACTTCTGTTCTAAACCACTATGTTCTAAAGTTTTGAGAAGGTTGAAATCACAAGGCAATCATAGACCAATTACAATATTGGACTTCAAGAGAGGGAGAGATTATAGTTTGAGCTACGAAAAAAGGCTTTATGGGAAAGGAAGCACTTTAGCAGGGGCTGAAAGATTGGTTAGATCTACATATGGGCACCAGAAGGTTGGGTATTTCATGCAAAGAAAACAACATGAGCAACTCTGCATACAGGATGCAGAATGGGGTATGTACAGGAAGAGTAGGTAGCTCAGTTTGACCGAGACACAGATATGTGAAAAGGACTAGTGAGATAGGAAAGGTGGGATTTTCCTCAAGTAAAATATCTTGAACTGAAAGATGAAATCTCATTCTATGAAAAAATTAGAAACCCTTACATGTTGTAGGTAGAAGAGTAGCATGAGAGATGAAATAATTATTCATTCTTCCTTATGATGATCAGAGAAAGTTGGGCCAGAGAGACTGAGAATTGAGTTGGGTCCTAATGAATGAGGATGCCTTTCCAGTTATTGCGGGGAACATAGAAAGACCCCACTGAATGATGGAATTGAAAGGCTGTATCAACTAAACTACGGCAGTGTTAAGAGAGCTTGCTATTTACCTCCACCATGAACAGAAAAGAGTCAACTAAGAATCAGAAACCTACAGCTATATGATGTATTAAAATTATTTGCTTGTGAGCTGTTAGTCAGGGATTCAGGCTGAGCTTGGCTGAATCGTTCTTCTATTCTACTTGAGGCTGGGGTCATTCACTTGCCTGCATTCCCTTGGTGACTCAGCTAGGCTGAGTGAGGCAAAGGTCCAAGAAATCTACACTCATATGTTTGATTGCTTTGGTGGCCACTCAGCTTCTCCCTCTATATGTGGATAGCATGGACTTCTTCACAACAAGGGGGTCTCAAGGTAGTTAGGCTTCTAACATGATGACTGGCCTCCAAGAGGGAGCATTTTAAACGGTGAAGGTGCAAGTTGGGTATCTCTTGAGGTCCAGTCTTGGAAATTACAAAATGTCATTTCCACCACATTCCATTAGTTAAAGCCAGCAACAGGGCAGCCCAGATTCAGGTGAAGGGAAAATAAACTCCACCTCTTGATGAGAGAGTGGCAAGAGCACTTTATAAAAGAGCTTGTAGGAGGGGAGATATTGTTGTGGTGTTCTCTGGAAACACAATCTAGCATAGAAGTTAAACATAAAAATTAGGCCAGGATGAATGAAACTTCTAGGGACCTCACAGAGGCAAACGCAAAACCACTTCCATAACTCAGGTCTTATGGGATTCACATGGAAAACAACCCTTCTGAAAATGAACTTGTGATCAAAAATTACAAACCACATAGGGAAACAGGATGTAGACACAGCAGAGAGTGGAAATTGTACACTGTGACCTGGGATAATAAAAGAAAATGAAAGAGACTTAGAAATAAACACATTTAAATTGTGCAAGGAGCTAAAGGTAGAAACAGAAAACACAGAGCAAGAACTGGACAGTATAAAAAACAAACAGGCATGTTTGGAAGGTATTAAATTGACATTTTAACAGTGAAATAAAAATCCTTCATTGAAATAAAAATCCTTAAAAGGTGAAAAGAGAATAAATGAAATGGAAGATAGACCTAAGGAAATTATTCCAAGCCAATGTAGCACAAAGAGATATAAGTATTCAAAATATGAAATGTGAAAAGAGTATTAAGAAACTAGAAAGTTAAAATAAGAAGCCTAACATATATCTAATTAGAATTCCAGAAGAAGAAGGGGGAGTCAAGATGGTGGTGTGGGAAGACGCAGAGTTTGCGTCTCCCCACAACTAGGGCACCTGCTGGCCGCTGGTGGGGGACTCTGATGCCCAAGGAGTTGGGAGGAACCCCTAAGTGAATCAGTAGGACGTAGGGGGACTGGGGGGGGAGGAGAAGTGGAGGCCAGACAGGATCGGCGGCCCTGAGGCCAGGGAGATCAGGAGAGGCAGGCAGGAGGGACTCTCCAGGAAGAGAAGGAGAGGATCGGAGGGTGATCGCCTGGCCCACTTGGGCTGAGAATCCTGCTGAGCTCCCAACCCAGTAACCCCACCCCCTAAAGCCCCATCCAGGCTGTGTGGGTCCTTGAGGGCATAGGAGGGAGGCTAGGGAGATCAGGAGAGGCAGGTGGGAGGGGCCCACTGGGTGAGGCGGGAGAGAAGCGGAGGGTGATTGCCCCACTCACTCAAGCCTAGGAAGATTTCTGGGCTCCCAGGTGAGGTTCCCTTCCCTCTGAGACCATGGGTGGGGAGCATGCCTGGGCCCCTTCTGTTCCTTGAGCCTAAGCGCCACTCCCCATGGCTCCCAGGGCCTTTTGCAGCCCTGTGTTTCCTGAGCATTGGCTCTGTCCACTGCCCAAACCTCGCTCTTGCTTAGGCCCCACCCTATACAGCCAAGCCCTTCCCCGCCCCCCCTTTTTTTTCCCCTCCTCTTTTTTACTATTGTGGTACTGATATACCTTCTGGTTGTTGATTCATCTATATTTTTATTTTTACATTCTTTCTAACATATCTGTTAGCTTCCTAGTCTAATTTTATGTTTTACTATGTTATTGTTCTTTGTTTTGTTTTGTTTTTTTGGCAGCCCCACACAGCTTGCAGGATCTTGGTTCATGAGCCAGGAGTTGGGCCAAAGCGTCTGTGGTGGGAGCTCTGAGTCCAAACCACTTGACTAACAGAGAACCTCAGACCCCAGGGAATACTCATTGGAGTGAGGTCTCAAGGAGTTCCTCATCTCAGCACCAAGACCCAGCTCTACACAACAGCCTACAAACTCCAGTGTTGGAAGCCTCAGGCCAAACAACCAGTAAGACAGGAACACAATCCCACTCATAAAACAAATAAATGAGACAGCAAAAAATTATATCACAGAAGAAGGAGCAAGGTAAAATCCTACAAGACCAAATAAATGAAGAAGAAATAGGCAACCTACCGGAAAAAGAGTTCAGAGTAATGATAGCAAAGATGATCCAGAATCTCGGAAATAGAATGGAAGCACAGATTGAGAAAATACAAGAAATGATAAACAAAGATCTAGAAGAACTAAAGAACAAACAGAGATGAACAACACAATAACTGAAATGAAAAATACACGAGAAGGAAACAATAACAATAACAGAGTAACTGAAGCAGAAGAATGAATTAGTGAGCTGGAAGACTAAATGGTGGAAATAACTGCCAAGGAGCAGAATAAAGAAAAAAGAATGAAAAGAATTGAAGACAATCTCAGAGACCTCTGGGACAACATGAAATGCATCAACATTCAAATTATAGGGGTCCCAGAAGAAGAAGAGAAAAAGAAAGGGTCTGAGAAAATATTTGAAGAGATTATAGTGGAAAACATCCCTAACATGGGAAAGGAAAGAGTCACCCAAGCCCAGGAAGCACAGAGAGTCCCATACAGGATAAACCCTAGGAGAAACACACCAAGGCACATATTAATCAAACCAACAAAAATTAAATTCAAAGAAAAAATATTAAAATCAGCAAGGGGAAACCAAAAAATAACATACAAAGGAATCCCCAAAAGGTTATCAGCTGATTTTTTCAGCAGAAACTCTGCAGGGCAGAAGGGAGTGGCAGGATATACTTAAAGTGATGAAAGAGAAAAACCTACAACCAAGATACTCTATCCAGCAAGGATCTCATTCAGATTTGATGGAAAAGTCAAAAGTTTTTCAGACAAGCAAAAGCTAAGAGAATTCAGCACCACCAAACCAGCTTTACAACAAATGCTAAAGGAATTTCTCTAGGCAAGAGACACAAGACAAGGAAAAGACCTACAATAACAAACCCAAAACAATTAAGAAAATGGTAATAGGAACATACATATTGATAATTGCCTTAAATGTAAATGGATTAAATGCTCTAATCAAAAGACATAGACTGGCTGAATGGATATGAAAACAAGACCCATATGTATGCTGTCTACAAGAGACCCACTTCAGAACTAGGGACACATACAGACTGAATGTGAAGGAATGGAAAAATATATTCCATGCAAATGGAAATCAAAACAAAGCTGGAGTAACAATACTCATATCAGATAAAGTAGATTTTAAAATAAAGACTGTTACAAGACATAAGGAAGGACTCTACATAATGATCAAAGGATCAATCCAAGAAGAAGATATAACAATTATAAATGTTTATGTACCCAACATAGGAGCCCCTCAACATATAAGGCAAATGCTAACAACCATGAAAGGAGAAATCGACAGTAACACAATAATAGCAGGGGACTTTAACACGCCATTTACACCAACAGACAGATCATCCAAACAGAAAATAAATAAGGAAACACAAGCTTTAAATGACACAATAGACCAGATAGCTCTAATTGATATTTATAGAACATTCCACTCAAAAGTGGCAGAATACACTTTCTGCTCAAGTGCACACAGAACATTCTCCACGATATATCACATCTTAGGTCACAAATCAAGCCTTGGAAAACTTAAGAAAATTGAAATCATACAAGTATCTTTTCTGACCACAGCATTATGAGATTGGAAATCAAGTACAGGAAAAAAAACTGTAAAAAACACAAATACATGGAGGCTAAACAGTGCACTATTAAATAACCAAGAGATCACTGGAGAAATCAAAGAAGAAATAAAAAAAATACAGAGAGGGTTTTCCCTGGTGGCACAGTGGTTGAGAGTCCGCCTGCCAATGCAGGGGACATGGGTTTATGCCCCGGTCTGGGAGGATCCCACATACCACAGAGTGACAGGGCCTGTGAGCCATGGTCACTGAGCCTGCATGTCCAGAGCCTGTGCTCTGCGATGGGAGAGGCCACAACCGTGAGAGGCCCACGTACAACAACAACAACAAAAAAAAAATACAGAGAAACAAGTGACAATGAAAACACGACAACTCAAAACCTATGGGATGCAGCAAAAGCACTACTAAGAGGGAAGTTTATAGCAATTCAATCTCACCTCAAGAAAAATGTCAAACAAACATTCTAAGCCTACAGTTAAAACAACTAGAGAAAGAAGAACAAAGAAAACCCAAAGTCAGTAGAAGGAAAGAAATCATAAAGATCAGAGCAGAAATAAATGAAATATAAACGAAGAAAACAATAGCAAAGATCAATAAAACTAAAAGTTGGTTCTTTGAGAAGACAAACAAAATTGATAAACCCTTGGTCAGACTCATCAGGAAAAAAAAAGGGAGAGGATGCAAATCAATAAAATTAGAAATGAAAAAGGAGAAATCACAACTGACACTGCAAAAATACAAAGGATTATAAGGGACTACTACAAACAGCTATATGCCAATAAAATGAACAACCATGAAGAAATAGACAAATTCTTGGAGAGGTACAATTTTCCAAGACTGAACCAGGAAGAATTAGAAAATATAAACAGACCTATCACAAGTAATGAAATTGAAACTGTTATTAAAAATTTCCAACAAACAAAAGTCCAGGACCAGAAGGCTTCACAGGTGAATTCTATCAAACATTTAGAGAAGAGCTAACACCAATCCTTCTCAAACTCCTCCAGAAAATTGCAGAGGGAGAAACACTCCTAAATTCATTCTACGAAGCCACCATCACCCTGATACCAAAACCAGAAAAAGATATCACATAAAAAGAAAATTATAGACCAATATCACTGATAAACATTGACGCAAAAATCCTGAACAAAATACTAGCAAACAGAATCCAACAGCACATTAAAAGCACACGATCAAGTGGGATTTATTCCAGGGATGCAGGATTCTTCAATATATGCAAATCAATCAATGTGATCCACCATATCAGCAAATTAAGGAATAAAAACCATATGATCATTTTGATAGATGCAGAAAAAGCTTTGACAAAATTCAACATGCATTTATGATAAAAACTCTCCAGAAAATGGGTATAGGGGGAACCTACCTCAATATAATAAAGGTCATATATGACAAACCCACAGCAAGCATCATACTCAATGGTGAAAAACTGAAAGCATTTCCACAAAGATCAGGAAGAAGACAAGGATGTCCACTATTGCCACTCTTATTCAACATAGTTTTGGAAGTCCTAGCCACAGCAATCAGAGAAGAAAAAGAAATAAAAGGAATACAAATTGAAAAAGAAGTAATAAAATTGTCACTGTTTGCTGATGACATGATGCTATACATAGAAAATCCTAAAGATGCCACCAGAAAACTACTAGAACTAAAAAATGAATTTTGTAAGGTTGCAGGATACAAAATTAATGCACAGAAATCTCTGGCATTCCTATACACCAACAACAAAAAATCAGAAAGAGAAATTAAGGAAACACTCCCATTTACCATTGCAACAAAAAGAATAAAATACCTAGGAATAAACCTACCTAGGGAGACAAAAGACCTGTATGCAGAAAACTATAAGACACTGATGAAAGAAATTAAAGATGATACAAACAGATGGAGAAATATATCATGGTCTTGGATTGGAAGAATCAATATTGTGAAATTGACTATACTACCCAAAACAATCTACAGATTCAGTGCAATCCCTATCAAACTACCAATGGCATTCTCCACAGAATTAGAACAAAATTGTTTACAATTTGTATAGAAACACGAAAGACCCCAAATAGCCAAAGCAATCTTGAGAAACAAAAACAGAGCTGGAGGAATCAGGCTCCCTGACTTCAAACTATACTACAAAGCTACAGTAATCAAGACACTATGGTACTGGCACAAAAACAGAAATATAGATCAGTGGAACAGGATAGAATGCCCAGAGATAAACCCACACACATATGGGCACCTAATTTACAAAAAAGGACACAAGAGCGTACAATGGAGAAAAGACAACCTCTTCAGTAGGTGGTGCTGAGAAAACTGAACAGCTACATGTGAAAGAATGAAATTAGAACACTACCTAACACCATACACAAAAATAAACTCCAAATGGATTAAAGACCTAAATGTAAGACCAGACACTATAAAACTCTTAGAGGAAAACATAGGAAAAACACTCTTTGACATAAACCACAGTAAGATCTTTTTTGACCCACCTCCTAGAGTAACAGAAATAAAAACAAAAATAAACAAATGGGAGTTAAACTTAAAAGCTTTTGTACAGCAAAGGAAACCATAAACAAGACGAAAAGACAACCCTCAGAATGGGAGAAAATATTTGCTAATGAAACAACAGACAAAGGATTAACCTCCAAAATATACAAACAGCTCATGGAGCTCAATATCAAAAAAACAAACAATCCAGTTAAAAAATGGGTGGAAGGGACTTCCCTCGTGGTGCAGTGATTAAGAATCTGCCTGCCAATGCAGGGGACACGAGCCCTGGTCTGGGAAGATCCCACATGCCACAGAGCAACTAAGCCTGTGCGCCACAGCTACTGAGCCTGCGCTCTAAAGGCCACAAGCCACAACTACTGAGCCCACATGCCACAACTACTGAAGCCCATGTTCCTGGAGCCCATGCTCCACAACAGGAGAAGCCTGTTATGCCAAGAAAGTTATGCACATTATGCCAAGAAAGTAATATAAATATTAATTTCCATGCTTCTAACAATATAACCACAAAGTATCTAAAGTGAAAACTGCCTGACAAAATTACTAGGAGCAATTTTAAAATTCACCATCACAGTATAATTTTTAAAAGACACATCCCAGGCTTCCCTGGTGGCGCAGTGGTTGGGAGTCTGCCTGCGGATGCAGGGGACACGGGTTTGTGCCCCGGTCCAGGAGGATCCCACATGTCGCGGAGCGGCTGGGCCCGTGAGCCATGGCCGCTGAGCCTGCACGTCCGGAGCCTGTGCTCCTCAACGGGAGAGGCCACAACAGTAAGAGACCGGTGTACTGCAAAAAAAAAAAAAAAAAAGAGACAGATCCCTCTGAAATGGATGGATCTCCGAGTCAAAAGTAGGGAAGGATATGGAAGATGGGGGAAGAGGAGGGAGTTGAAATTTACAATAAGATGTCAGTGGAGGCTTCCCTGAAAAAGTCATTCATTAATTGAAGGGCCTCTTACACTCTTATATGCTTATATGGCAAAGCACAGTCACCTAGCTCCACTGGGAACGAGGTTGGTGTGAAGGGGTTAACATTATTAGCTGTTTTGTAGGACATTGGTGACCATGCTTCTGGGGAAGATTTAAAAACAGAAGTTGGATGCTTTTTCCTTCTCCACGAAATAAAAACCAAAACAACAGGGCTTCCCTGGTGGCGCAGTGGTTAAGAATCTCCCTGACAGTGCAGAGGACATGGGTTGGAGCTGTGGTCCGGGAAGATCCCACATGACGCGGAGCAACTAAGCCCGTGCGCCACAACTACTGAACCTGTGCTCTAGAGCCCGTGAGCCACAACTACTAAAGCCCGCGTGCCACAACTACTAAAGCCCGCGCTCCTAGAGCCTGTGCTCTGCAACAAGAGAAGCCACCGCAATGGAAGCCCGTGCACCGCAACGAAGAGTAACCCCCGCTCGCCACAACAAGAGAAAGCTCGCATGCAGGAACGAATCCCCAACACAGCCAAAAAAAATTAATTAATTAAATAAATAAATTTATTTTAAAAACACCAAAAAAACCCAAAACAACAACAGTAATAAATAACGTTGACTGAGCCCTCAGCATGTATCAGGCCATATGCTAAACACTGTGCATGAATCATCTCTTTGACTTCTTGCACCAACTTTTGAGTTCATGGAAGAGGAAACTGAGACTCAAAGAGGGGGCTAGTGAGTAGCAATATAGAACTTGAATTCTTGAACTTGTGTCTAAATCAGTACTTAAGAACTCAAAACCAAGAGCACAGACTTCCATCATTAACTGCCTTTTCTTCTGACAGTGTAGCTCAGTCCTGATCCAGAGGCCAGTTCATTCTTACTCACACTGGGAGAAAAGAATCAGCTGGATTATCTCTTTGTAAAACATTCCATCTGCAGAGAAGCAAGACAGGTTTTTTGTGGGGTTTTTTGTTTTTTTTTTAAACAGTCTGCCTGGGGCTGGCCTTGGGATGGAAGTGAGAAGCAGCAGGGTGCATATCCATGGCTGACAATGAAATGCTGGAGATCAGAGCTGGAGAATGACATGCAGATACAACACATCAAAGGATGAGGAATGGCCTAAAAAGAGGCAGCTCAGGATGGACCCGGCTCCCTGCTGCCAGAGGTGGGACTGGGAAGCTGCAGTGGTCCTTACACTATCTGATCTCCCATAACCAAACAGCCAAAGCCTTGCCCTGCATTTGCATGGAATTTTGCTTCCTATGACCTTGATTCTTGCTGCACCTCAAGATCATCTTGTAAGAAAAAATAAACAAAAAATTTTAAAGCAAGACACACTCCAGTTCTCACCGATTTTAGAAAGCTATAAAAACTAGAAACTGAATGAATCCCATGTTTGTGCTACCTGACCTAAACTTAGGCTTCTGAAAACGGCCCTTTCCATAATCTGAATTATGTCTTACACGAGAATAGAAAGGAATAAATCACTGGTATTCTGAAGAGAGCTTATCATTTTCTGCAGAAAGAATATGAAGAGATACAACACTGAGAGGACACAAATAAAAAACCTGGAAGAAAAACATTACCTTAGCTTTTGTCAAACACTGTGTATGTTGGCCACCTAGCATGAGGTGGTGCTAAATAAATGTTTGGTGATGACAATGAAAAATTATGACACCTTAGAGGGCTCACAGCAAAACTGTCGGTTGAATTAAATGAAATGAATGTGATACTGTGTTTACATGTGCAAAATAAAGGGAGAGATGAGCAATTGTTAAGTGAATTTAATTAACCTAGATCATCAACTGCTTAGATTCAAATTCCCATTCTTCTGTGTGATCTTGGCCATATTACTTGACTTCTCTGTGCTTCTGTCTTCTCTGTGAAATGGGGACTCTAAGGTTATCTCATTCTAGAGTTGCTGTGAGGATTACGTTAAATTCTATGTGTACACACAAGGCACAGTACCTAGCCTGCAGTGAGCACTCAGCAAATGTTGGCTTTTTATTATTATTTCTTTAGGTCACTTCCTCTACTCTTTTCCTTTTGTGAATAAAATGTAATCATAACAACTTCACAGAAACGTTTTAACTAGAGGGTTCTAAACACTTAAAACCGAAAACTCCACACCAAAGCTGACTTTTATCCCGCAGTTAATGTGATGGCTAGTGTGGCCCAGTGTTACATAAACACTGAACTTCTATTCTTTCCTCTCCTCACAAAAGACATTTGTCCTTGATGAAAACAGAAAACCAATCTCCTAATTAACATTTTCAGAAATATGGCTCTATTTTGTGCATCATTTTTAGCCAAAATAGATAAGCATGTAAGAAATGTTCTCATAGGCAATAGGCTAAAAACAACTTTGGCTTCAGTATTAGAAGAACTAGAGAGCAGGTTTATGAGGGAAGAGTTTGTTTGTCTGTCCTCAGTCACTGAAACACTGGCATAATAAACACTTAATAAGAGAAGCAATTATACTCCAAAAAAGATCTATTAAAAAAAAACTATATTCCAACTATACTTAAAATCGACAAATACTTAAAGTTATAAAACTTAAAAACAAACAAATAAATAAATTCCATTCAGTGGCTGACAATCAACAGCATGTTTCGCACTGTGGAAAATTCACATAAACTGAAAGAAAATAAAAGAGAGAGAGAGAGAATACAACTCAGCCATAAAAAAAGGAACAAAATAATGCCATTTGCAGCAACATGGATGGACCTAGAAATTCTCATACTGAGTGAAATAAGTCAGACAGAGAAAGACAAATATCATATGATATCAGTTACATGTGGAATCTGAAAAAAGGGTACAATTGAACTTATCTACAAAACAGAAGTAGAGTTACAGATGTATTATCAGAAAACTAACTTATGGTTACCCAGGGGTAAGTGGGGGAGGGATAAATTGGAAGATTAGGATTGACATACTCACACTACTGTATATAAAATAGATAGGACTTACTGTATAGCACAGGGAACTCTACTCAGTACTCTGTAATGGCCTATATGGGAAAAGAATCTAAGAAAGAGTGGATATATGTGTATGGATAACAGATTCACTTTGCTGTGCACCTGAAACTAACACAACATTGTATATCAACTATACTCCAATAATTTTTTTTTTTAAAAAAGAGAAAAAAAATCTAAAAAATACACATAAGAGAATATGTATGAGAGTGCTTAGTTGGTCCTTCTGGCTTCATCCTCCAGACATCATGTAGTGTAGTGGAAAGAACATAAATCAAATAGACCTGAATTCAAATCCCCAACTTCTTACTAGACTGTGATTTTCAGCAAGATAATCGTTCTAAACTAGGCCACAGTTTTCCATCTGTAAAGGGGGCAACCTTTGTAGAACTGCTGTAAGAGTTGGAGATAAATATGAAAATTTCCTAGACCTCACAGCGCTCAATAAGTGGTACGTATTCTTACAAAGATTCCCCAAAGTTTTTATCATCATGGATCCCTCTAATGTTTAGTTGATTCTGCTTAAAGTAGCCAACACTTCCTCTTTCACACATTTTTCCACCTTTGTGTGTGAATGCAGAATGGGGTAGCATAATGAGCTTCCATTCTGGAAAATGACAGATCTGGGTTCAGAGTTATCTCTGATACGCTGAGAGAGGGTTTGCTCTGAGGCGGGCAAAGAGAGGAGAAAAGACTCTGAACTTTCATTTTTTATTAGCTCAATGACCTTAGGCAAGCAACGACTTAACATCTCGAAGCTTCAATTTCTTAAATGCAGATAAGAATAATAATAACCCTAAATGATAGGGTTGTTAGGAGGATTAAATAAGAGCTCAGGGAATTCCCTAGCAGTCCAGTGGTTGGGACTTGGTGCTTTCACTGCTGTGGGCCCGCGTTCAATCCCTGGTCACGGAACTAAGATCCCACAACCTGCACATTACGCCCAAAATTTAAAAAAAAAAAAGATATAAACTTAAAAAAAAAAAGGGCTCAGTTAGGGCTTTGTTTTATCTGGTCACCTCAGAGAACTAAATGTAGTGAGCATCTAGAAGGTAATCAATAATGAAGGATGAATAAATGATTGAATACATAAATGAAGGAGAAGGAAAAAGAAGAGAAGGGGGAAGGAAGGAAGGGAGGGAGGGAGGAGGGAAGTGAGGAAAGGAGGGAGAGAGGGAGGGAGGGAGGGAAGGTCAACTGAAGAAAAAGGCATAACCTAAAAGTTGGAAGTTAAGTTTCACTTGGGGACCTTACTGAGTACTATAGCCTGGAGACAGCTCTCAGACAGCTCTGAGGAACTGCTCAGAAGAGGTAAGGGAGGAGCCAGGATATATAGGACTTTTTGTTAAAAATAAACCAGAAAACAAAACACCTGTAGCCAAACATCAAAAGATTACTGTTAATCATAAAGAACAGACATCTCAATTTAAAGTTTTTAGTGCTTTTCTATGTATGGGAAGATGGAAGAGTCTGGGCCCATTGAAATGATTCCTTATATATGCATCTTAACTATCTAGGGCCAGTATCCAGAGCACAGAATGCTTCCTGATTTTCTCCATCCTGAATTCCCCTCAGGGCGCACATTTGGCCACTGGAGTGGTTAATGGCTTGATGGCAGACAACATTCTTTGTTTACTGCAATGTCAGGCAATATTCCCTTTCCAAGGAAGGAAGGTAGGGAGGAAGGGGGGGAAAGAAGGGAGGAAAGAGAGAAGGGAGAAAGGCAGGCAGGCAGGGGAGATGGAGGAAAATATGTATCCCACAAATATTTCAGGACGTTAGTACCTTACGTCAAGATTTTGCTTTGAAAACATAGGGTAATGAAATCTTGAGGGCAAATCCTGAAGGAAGCCATTTGTAAAAATTAGCACTTCCAATAAGCCTGTCATCTCATCTTTCCCAGGCCTCATTAAGCAACTAGAACACCTTGGAAAAGCACCAAATACCAAATCATGAAAAATGGGAGAAAAAAATTCCCAAGGCAAAAGAATTATTTTATATCTTCCCAAGCATCTGTTCCTTCATACTGAAATATTTCATGCAAAACATATTTCATGTAATTCTAATAATTAACTAAAACAAATATTAAACAAGTAACAGAGAATAGTAAATAACAAATCTCTTCTGATTTCATTTTCATTGTTCTAAGCCCTCCATAAAATATAAACATTCTTGTACTCAAATTGCTAACAAAATTAAGAATGCATTGCCAATTTCATTAGAATTATTTGGAAGAAAATATTATTTGAGATTGTTAAAAAATCATAGAGGAACAAAACATGTAGTTAACATTGTTCTTTAAGGGAAAAAAACTATTGAAATCAATTAAAACTTTTTTTTTTTTTGTATGTAGGAAAAGGTACTGAAAATAGTCTGTTTTGAGCATAGTTTTCATTTTTTCTTAAATGTATCAGACATAGATTTCACAGCTCATAATTAATTCGCAGCGCCCACATCACCATTAATTTTTAATCAAAGAAGAGCTGCTGTGAGTGCTACTGCTATTTCACCAAGGTTAGCAGGGGGTTGTCTCCAGGCTCAGAAACCTTATTTGTTCTGCATAACAGAGACTGATTTCTAAAAGGATGGCCAGATGCACCCTGTAATCCCAGCTAATTACCTACAGGTGATGGGGACCAAACTGTGTTTTGACTGAAAAAAAAAAATCTAGTTTCACAGATAATTACACATTTACACAGGCTAGGGATTTGGGGTTTCATATTCTTGGCAGTGTTAGACTTAGGAGTTTTGTTAAAAAATATTTCCTCTGTATGTATAAAGGGAATTCTTCACAATCAATTTACCATCCTTATGCTTGTAAATATATATTTATAGGAGCTCCCCAGATAACATGGTAACATTGTGCCAGGGAGCAAATATGATACAAGTTCACAGAACTTTTCTGACATGAAATAGCCAGATGAGGAAATGGCTTCAATGTGGGTTTAGGAAGGCCCCAGGCAAACTATTCCCCAATCAACATCAAACAACCCAAGGCAAAACCAGAGAACAAATATTCAATTTCAAACCTGGTAAGCATTCTAAAAAGACAAGTACTATCAACTTAACAAAAACCCCCAAAACAAAGGAAATTTGTTTTTCTTAGGTTTAATACCTTTAGGTAAAAGACATAACTTGGTCATTTAAACAAAGATACTGTATATAATTGTATTATATATATAGTTCAAATTAATTTCTTTTTGGAAAACAATGGCATGTTTATAAAAATCTAATAAAATGTCTAATTAGGAAAGATTAAGTCTGGCTAGCCTAACCAAATGTAAATAAAAGTCAAACTGTTTTAACACGTTTTATGAGATTTATATACATATACACACAGATACATCTTAAAGATGTATGTATATGTATGAAGATATGTATGTTAAAGATAGCTATACCTTATATATCATATATGTTAAAATTAACATTTTAAATAGCTTAAAATATTTTTAAACATCTTGGCTTTTATACACATACATAAAAATACATACAAGGAGATTTTCTAAGATGAAAAATATTAGTGGTATTAGTAATAATTTCTATTTTTTACTTATTATTCTCTGTATTTTCCAAATTCTTAAGATGAATATGTATTGTTTTTATACTAAGAAAAAAAATTTTTAAATAATTTTAGCCTTAAAAATTTTTAAGCTTACTAACTCCTTTATATGCCAAAGTTGAGATGTGTTATAAAATAAAGGAACCTGGTTCCCAATAATTTACATAAATAAAATTAATTTCCTCACTAATCACACCTCCCACTATCAAACCCTCCATTACATAGCAGTAAATACTCAATAAATTACTTATAAGTGCCTATACAGTGGACACACCTTTCCATGGACTCCAGGAAAAGATCTAGTTGAGCCACTTAGTTCAATAAGCACAACATGGATGAGATTTAATAAATTAAGTTTATCATTCAACATAACATCAATACAAGTGCAATTTCAAATAACATTGATTGCAAAGCCATGTAAATCCAGGGTTTGAAGCAGGAGACAGATGGGCTCCAGGTTAGACATTTACAACTGGCCTTCTGTTTACACTATATGCGGCAGGAAAAAGTGGGCTTCAGGCCAGACACTTACAACTAGCCTCCTGTTTGCATTTCCTGAGACAGGAGATAGGTGGGTTTCAGGTTAGGCATTTAAAATGAGCCTCCTGTTTGCTCTCCAAAATGGAAGCAATGACAGAGACAGGGTAAATACCCAAGCTTTGTCTCTTGTGGATGTCTTAAGATAACAGTCATGGCAAGAACAAAGAGGGGCAGAACATTGTGTGAATAAAAGATCAAGGGATTTCTGCTCCCCCCTTTCCTTGGGACAAGGGAGACACTACGCATGCACAAAAAGGCTCCTTGGGGATCAAAAGTGGGCGGACAGGCTATAATGGTCTTGCTTCTCCCAGACACCTTCACGGCGGGATCCATCTTGACTGAGAGGTGCATGTGCACCTATGAGGAAGGTCCTGAGACTAATTAGCCAGGAGAGACAAAGCAAGATGACTGGCCAGAAGGGAAACAAAACCCCGTAAAACTGCCCCCATATAAAGGATTTAAACTTCCCAAAGGCGCGACTCTCTTTCTGAGTTCGCCCGTGCGTATTTCCGCGTGTACTTTGCTTTTCCAATAAATTTTTACTTTTCTCTTTACCTTCTGCCTCCTCACCTGAATTCATTCCTGACAAGGCAGGCAAGAACTAAGGACCCAGGCCCTAGCAGCTGGCCTCTGTAGTCCAGCAGTTAGGACTCCCAGCCTGGGAACTAAGATCTTGCTTCCAGCTACTGCTGCCGCTTACTGCTGTCTGCGTCCGAAATCAGGTTCATTAAATGAAATACCCAGTTCTAACCCATCGCTCTCAACCCTCCCTCCAATGCTATTAGCTCCCCACCATTTCAGATAACTGGGTCACTCTCTGCATGGACATGTAAGCCTTTAGAAATGAACGGCACTCAAATTTTCCCAGCTTAAAGTATCATCTCCACTATCCTGTCAGAAGACCTGAATTTCCTACTATCCAAGACTCTTAGCCAAGATATTAACAACAAAAAGCAAAGAACCAAGATTTTTTTTTTTCAAGATTTTTTTTTAACAGTTGGGAATAAAAGCAGATGAATTACTAGAATGAGTGAACAAAGTTAACAAATGCAGGGAAATGGGAAAGGAGAGCATACACTCAGGTGGATGGAGCAGTACGTAAGTGTAGGGAAAAGTGGGGCACATTTGGAAAGACAATTTAGGGCCATGTTGTGGAAGACTCTGAAAGTGATTCCAAGATAACAAATTTTATTGTTAGAGGATAGCAATCCACTGAAGACTTCTGATCAGAAGATAACACGATCAAAGTTGTGCTTTAAACAGAAGATGGATTGGAGCAGGAAAGACTAAAGGTAAGAAGACCCAGAGATGTCAGTGTGATAAGGGCATGCACAAAAGTGTAGGTGGAGGGAATGGAGAGAAGAGAATTTGGTGGGCATAGATAAAGGGTAAAGAAGGATTCAGATATGACTTCAGGAAGCAAAAAGGTCAAGGAAAGGTTTTAGTGAAAAAAAAGAGAGGCCTGAGTATTAGGCTATTGGGAAGGAGCTGGTGGAAAGGAAGAGACTGAACAAAAGCATGAGGGAAAAAGGGATCAAGGCAAAAGAAAAAAAAATACACTTTCTGAATATTTACTATGTGTCAGACCTAGGCTAGATACTGTAAATAAATATCAACTCTCTGAAAGCAAAATCTGTATCTTTTTCATCTTGGTATTTCCAGTACTTCACACTCAGTAAATATTTGTTGAAAGGTACAGAGAAAGGAGGAAGGATTAGCCTTCGTTACATAAAAGGACACTCTCTCAAAGGCAGGAGTGAATGAAAGGAATGTCAAAGGAATGGAGTAGCAAGCCCTGATGGCTCAGCAAAATGAGAGTCAAGGTTATTTGTTTAGATGAACGATGATAATGATGTAGTTGTGGGAGTGATGTGATTAAGGCTTGAAGAATGGGAAAGGGTTTCAACAGCTATTGCAAATAGTGAAATAAGGATTCTTTTAGACGAATAAAAATGTCCAAATGTCAGTGAGGAAATAGCTAATGTTAGCATGACCCTGTACGTCCCCATTTTCTGACTTCCACGCCCTAAACAAGAATTAAGAGTAGAGAAAGCCAGATAGAGATCATTCAGGTCTTCTGACCATATGTAATCCGCATATAACATCATCATGTATTTGCCACATTATTTTGAGTTATCTGTTTGTTTCTCAATACACAGATATCTTCTCAAAGATAGGACTTATGATTATGCATCTCCCAGTCCCGAATATGGTGCCCAGAACATCATCAGTGCTCATTTACTATTGGTGGAACTGTGAACCAAGGGCTCTGCACCAGCCAGTGGGAACAACGGAAGTTCAATGCCAAGCAACAGGCTCCTGGGTGGTAGACAGCACATCAGCCTGACGCACATACTAGATAATGTATAAAATGAAGACAGAATGAGGCGAGTAGACTGTAATGAGGAAAGAGAATTGGCTACAAAGAACAAAATAGCAGGTAAAAAAATACATTTAATTAATCACACAACATGAAGCCCAGAGGCAGGGCGGTTCCAGGGTTTGTACAAGTGACTCAGCAAAGTCTAGGACACAGAATTTTCCATATTTCTTCTCAATTCAGCATATTATCAGCATTCACTCTTTGTGGTTGCAAAATAACTACAGAAGTTGTAGGCATTATATTCAGATAGAACATGTTCTGGCAAAAAAAAAAAAAAAAAGAAGACAGAGCATTTCTTTTTTGTTTTGGGAAGGAAAACCTTTTCTAGATCTCAGGTACAGAGCCCAAGTACCATCAGTCACATTAGGGTCATATGTCCCTGCCTTATCTGCAATGTGGGCTGGGAAAGCTTAGGCATTTCCAGTTTATATATTGGGGGAAGTCTGTTCTTTCAAGAAGGAGGAAGCAGTGGCGGTGTGGGTAGGGGAGATGTCTGGACGGTAGCCAACAAATAACATCCTTAAGAGGGGTTGAAAGAATATTGATCACAAAGAGGATTTGAAGGCCTGGGAAAGCCTCAGAATAACTGTCTTGCCTACTGCACCACATGTAATCCCACTGAACACATCAGGCGTGTTGGTCCTGTGATTTCATCTATAGCTGATTGTAACAGGGTGTACATCTAAGGGCAGTCAGTAACATGTCAGTAACATATGATATGGTTCAAAATGATAACCAAACCGACTAAATTCTTTTTCAACTATTTATGTTAAGGATATTTGTAGCAAGGATGATATATTCCCAAATAGTGCTTTGTCCCTGAACTTCCTTGTTTGTGTCTTTCCATTTATTCAATAAGACATTTGAAGTGGCTCAAGGAGAATTAGTATTGTTAAAGCAAAAATGCAAATGGGAAGTAAGGCATAACTTTTCAATTTACCGGTATCCTTTAGTTAAATCTCCTTTTTCTTTTACGTGTTTATTTATTATTAAAAAAATTTTTTTTAGATGGGGACCATTTTTAAAGTTTTTATTGAACTTGTTACAATATTGCTTCTGTTTTATGTTTTGGTTTTTTGGCCGCAAGACATGTGAGATCTTAGCTCCCTGACCAGGGATTGAACTCTCACCCCCTGCATTGGAAGGTGAAGTCTTAACCACTGGACCACCAGGTAAGTCCCCCCTTTTTCTTAAGAAATGCTGAATGAGTAACCTTTTAGTTCCTTGCTACTAAAACTGCTGACCTATAACTTGGGATAAGAACATAGACATTTGAGTTTATTTTTTGTATGGTGTGAGGGTGTGTTCTAACTTTATTAGTTTACATGCAGTTCTCCAGCTTTCCCAACACCACTTGCCAAAGAGACAGTCTTTTCTCTATTGTATATTCTTGCCTCCTTTGTTGAAGATTAACTGACTGTAGGTGTGTGGGTTTATTTCTGGGCTCTCTATTCTGTTCCATTGATCCATATGTCTGTTTTTATGCCAATACCATGCTGTTTTGATTACTGCAGCTTTGTAGTATTGTCTGAAGTCTTGGGACAGTTATGCCTCCTGCTTTCTTCTTTTTCCTCAGGATTGCTTTGGCAATCTGGGTCTTTTATGATTCCATATAAAATTTAGGATTATTTGTTCTAGTTCTGTGAAAAATGTTATGGGTAATTTGATAGGGATCACATTAAATCTGTAGATTGCTTGGTAGTATGGCCATTTTAACAATATTAATTCTTCCAATCCAAGAGCATGGGGTATCTTTCCATTTCTTTGAATCATCTTCAATTTCCTTTATCAATGTTTTATAGTTCTCAGCATATAGGTCTTTCACCTACTTTGTCAGGTTTATTCCTAAGTATTTTATTTTTTTGATGTGGTTTTAAAGGGATTGTTTTTTATTTTCCCTTTCTGATATTTCATTGTTAGTGTAAAGAAATGCAACAGATTTCTGTATGTTAATCTTGTATCCTGCTACCTTGCTGAATTCGTTTATCAGTTCTAGTAGTTTTTGTGTGGCATCTTTAGGATTTTCTATATACAGTATCATGTAACCTGCATATAATGACAATTTTACTTCTTCTCTTCCAATCTGGATACCATTTATTTCTTTTTCTTATCTGATTTCTGTGGCTAGGACTTCTGATACTATGTTGAATAGAAGTGGTGAGAGTGGGCATCCTTGTCTTGTTCCAGATTTTAGCAGGAAGGCTTTCAGCTTTTCACTGTTGTGTATTACATTGGCTGTGGTTTTGTCATAAATAGCTTTTGTTATGTTGAGTTATGTTCCCTCTATACCCACTTTGGTAAGAGTTTTTATCATAAATCGATGTTGAATTTTACCCAATGCTTTTTATGCATCTATTGAGATGATCATGTGGTTTTTGTCTTTTCTTTTGTTGATGTGGTGCATCTAATTGGTTGATTTGCATATGCTGAACCATCCTTGTGATCCTGGGATGAATCCAGCTTGATCATGGTATAGGATCTTTTTTACATGTTGTTAGATTCGGTTTGCTAATATATTGTTAAGAATTTTTGCATCTATATTTATCAAAGATATTGGCCTGTAATTTTCTTTTTTGTATTGTCTTTGTCTGGTTTTGGTAACAGGGTGATGGTGGTTTCATAGAACGACTTTGGGAGTATTCACTCCTCTTCAAGTTTTTGGAAGAGTTTGAGAAGGATCAGTATAAGTTCTTCTCTGTATGTTTGGTTGAATTCTCCAGTGAAGCCATCTGATCCTGGGCTTTTGTTTGTAGGGAGGGTTTTGGGTTTTTTTTTCTTTTTCTTTTTTACAGATTCTATTTCACTTCTAGTGATTGATCTGTTCAAATTATCTATTTCTTCTTGATTCCGTTTTGGTGAGCTGTATGTTTCTAGAAACTTGTCCATTTCTACTTGGTTGTCAGATTTGTTGACATATAATTGTTCATAGTATTATCTTATGATTTTTTGTATTTCTGTGGTATTGGTTATTATTTCTTCTCTTTCATTTCTTATTTTGTTTATTCAGGTCCTCTCTCTTTTCTTCTTTGTGAGTCTGGCCAAGATTGATTTTGTTTACCATTTCAAAGAACCAGCTCTTGGTTTTATTGATTTTTTTCTAATCTCTATTTTATTTATTTCCTCTGAGATCTTTATTATTTCCTTCCTTCTGCTGACTTTAGGTTTTGTTTGTTCCTCTTTTTCTAATTCTTTTAGGTGGTAGGTTAGGTTGTTTATTTGAGATTTCTCTTATTTTTTGAGGAAGACCTGTATCTCTATGAACTTCCCTCTAAGAACTGCTTTTGCTGCATCGCATAGGTTTTGTATGGTTGTGTTTTCAAAAACAAACTCAAAATGGCTTAAAGACCTAAATATAAGACAAGACACCATAAAACTCCTAGAAGAGAATATAGGCAAAACATTCTTTGATATAAATCATACCAATGTTTTCTTAGGTCATTGTCCCAAGGCAATAGAAATAAAAGCAAAAATAAACAAATGGGACCTAATAAAACTTACAGGCTTTTGCACAGAAGGAAACCATAAACAAAATGAAAAGACAACCTATGCAATAGGAGAAAATGTTTGCAAATGATGAGACTGACAAGGGTTTAATTTCCAAAATATACAAACAGCTCATACAACTCAATAACAAAAAAACAAACAACTCAATCAAAAAATGGGCAGAAGATGTAAATAGACATTTCTCCAAAGAAGGCATACAGATGACCAAGAGGCACATGAAAAGATGTTCAACATCTCTAATTATTAAAGAAATGCAAATCAAAACTACAATGAGGTACCACCTCACACTGGTCAGAATGGCCATCATTAAAAAGTCTACAAATAACAAACGCTGGAGAGGGTGCAGAGAAAAAGGAATCCTCCTACACTGATGGTGGGAATGTAAATTGGTGCAGCCTCTATGGAAAACAGTATGGAGGTTCCTCAAAAGACTAAAAATAGAGTTGCCATATGATCCAGCAATCCCACTCCTGGGTATATATCTGGACAAAACTATAATTCAAAAAGATACATGCACTCCAGTGTTCACTGCAGCACTATTTACAATAACCAGGACAAGGAAGCAACCAAAATGTCTATCAACAGATGAATGGATAAAGAAGATGTGGAAAAAAAAAAAAAAGAAGAAGATGTGGTATATATATACAATGGAATACTACTCAGCCATAAAAAAGAACGAAATAATGCCATTTGTAGCAACATGGGTGCAGCTAGAGATTATAATACTAAGTGAAGTAAGTCAGAAAATGAAAGACAAATACTATATGATATCACTTACATGTGGAATCTAAAATATGACACAGATTAACTTATCTATGAAACAGAAACAGACTCACAGGTGTAGAGAACAGACTTGTGGTTGCCAAGGGGGTGGGGGGTGGGGGAGGGATGGATTGGGAGTGTGGGATTAGCAGACACTAACTATTATATATAGGATGGATAAACAACAAGGTCCTACTATATAACACAGGGAACTATATTCGATATCCTGTAATAAACCATGATGAAAAAGAATACTTAAAAAAAAAGAATATGGGCTATTTGAGTACTAGCTATATGCCAAAGGACTGGGCAAGGGGCTAGGATTTCTGAATATCATCAACAACAATAATAACAAACACTTGTCAAGTACTTTACTCTGCCAGGCAGAGTATTATTTCTTTTAAGGCATATAGCAACCCCATGAAGATGGTACAATTATTACCCCCATTTTAGAGATGCAGTTTGCAGTAGTCTCTGGAAAAGGTATTGTTGGCCTACCAAACAACCATTCTCACTGTCCTTTTTCTAACAATACTCCACTGTGTTCTGGCCTTCACTTCAGAAAAAGCTGTGATGCGTCTAAGATAATTCCATCCTGCCAACATAGTAATTTGTTCCAGGCCTATAACAATTAGCACATGGCATTTCCTCGAACAGGAGGATTTGTTCAAAAATAGGAATATGATCCCATCTGGGCCAATGAGACACAAAGGGAGGTTGACTTGGGGTTCCTGCAAAAGAGTCTCCCCACTTGTAAGAGGTAGCCGTTGTTAGAGATGCACACTCTTTCCCCGAACATGGTGATTTGCAGACACAATGCTTGGAACTATAAGAGGTTTTTGCCATGGTATCAGGACAATTTTTGGCAGCAAATGGGTTACTCAACTAAGACTGGCTTACAACTTAGGAAAATTTGTTGCTTCACAAACAGAGGGCCTATAGGTAGATAGGGAACTTTGAGTTAATTTCTTGGCTAAGCAATATCCTTAAGAGAAAAAAATACTGGGATTTTCCACTATTCTTCTCCTCCATGCTTAGCATGTTGACTTGATACTTGCACTTGTCTCCCCATGAAGGCTGACACTATTCATGAAGGCTGACACTATCCTGGGTATCACAGGTAGCTTCGTTAGTTCTTATTGGCCATGGTTTTATCACATGCCCATGACTAAACCAATCTCATGCAAGATTAGAATTACCATGTTTGGTCTGACTAATTAATATTCCCCTTAAGCTCTAGAGGGTCAAACTTCCCTGAATATATAGAAAAACAAACGCTTGACAAAATCTGAGCTCTCTCAGAAAAGATAAAGGCTGGTGTATGCACAGTCACCAAGGGGGATACCAACCTGGTGACAAAACAAACAGATGAAGGAAAACACACTGACTTCCTGACGGGGGGAAATATGGGGAGAAAAGAGCCAGAGCCACTGGATTAGGTCAACCCTGAAGGCCATCCTACCTTGAATTTCCAGTTATGTCAGTACATTTTCTTATTGTTTAATCTTCTTGTGTTTAGAAGTGGAGCTGCTGTACTGAATTAAGAATATGCAGATTATGGTCTGCTGAATGAGGGGGCACAAGCCACCCACACGGGGTCAGCAGGTAGCTCCCTCAACATCTGAGCTCCCACCTTGTGAAAGTGAAACTTACTGGGTTGTTTTGATTGAAAGGTCAGTTTCAATATACCCTCACAAAGAAAGTAGAATCACAAGATTTATTACTTACAGATCTCAAAAGGAGGCAAGGGGGGCAGGGGGTGGGTGCAGTGAGTCAAGGAAAGGGCAGAGTTCCACCCTAGCTCATGAGTGAGCAGGAGATGGACAGCAGGGTAGCAAACACCTATTACTTATAAGTTGGTTGGGACAGAGGTCACTAACTTTTCCCAGGCTTAACACTAAGTGCTTATTTTAAAAGGTGCCCTGGGAAAAGCAAAGTGGGAACTTACATAGGAAATCCTAAACTCAAATTCTTATCTAAAAGTCCAGACTCTGGGTATGAGCAGGGTTATCACACCGTAAAATGCCTAGGTAGCAACTCAGAAAAACAGAAGTTGTTTTTCTCATCACACTTGTCAGAGCCAGGTTTTCCATTACTTGCAACCCAAAGCATCTCAGTTGGTGCAGCGGAAGAGGCAGGAGTCAAACAATATCTGGCTACCGACTCTACAATATAGATCTCAACTACTATGCCATGCTATGTCCCCAGAACCTACATGAGCAGTGAGATAATGGCCAACTGACTTGACTGGATTAATTGTGAGCATCTCTCTCAATTCTCCCCTTCAGGTTATAGCAAGAAATGAGGTCCAGACATTTCAGCTGAAGGTATGAATTTCCAGGCCCCTTTTCCTCAGTCCTGGATCTTGTTCCAATCTCCCTCATTGGCTTTTCTTCTTTGCTTTCTCTTCCCATGTCCTTCCTAATATTTCCTAGTATCGTCTGTACCCAAGTCAGGCTTTAGCTGGGGGAAACCTAAAATAAAATAGTCAAGTAATGATAAGAATATTCAAGAAAAACAAAGCAGAGGGATTTGATGAAAAGGAAGATAGTTTTCTCATATCACTGGGGAAAATTTGAGAAGGTCTTGATGTTAGTAGGCTATGGTAAGAAAGAAAAAGTGATGCAATTCTATTTTATTCAATCCATTCAGCCAGTATATATTGAAGACTTATTCTGTGCCAGGCAATTTACTAAGCTCTGGGAATGTAATAGTGAGCAAAACTGATAATCTCTGCCTTTTTGGAGCTCGCGTTCCTGTCTGGAAGACAGACCTTGACAAAATAATCACACACAAAAATATAAATATAACTGCTGTGGAGGAGAGGTATGCAGCATACAGTTTAAAAGAGAAGTTACTGCAAGATGCAGTAGGACAATGGACTGACAGTAACAAAAGATAAAGATGATTTTAATTACCTTGCCAGGAGAGGAGTATCCACATAGTATCACCTTCCTGCTAGAGTACTGTCTAGTCTAGTAACAGACATGTATTAAAAGAAAAATAATAAATTATGATATATCAGCCAGATAATGTGATTAAACTCACATGTTTGTCTAGTTTTCTTATATAGGTACTAAGGAGCTTCCATCCCTGTATAGTTAGAAAATATTACAATGAATGGGGAATCTAGAATCTTCTAGATTGAGGGTGAGAATCTCATCTTCATATAATCAGGAAATTTGTTAGCACCCCCATTGGGGAGAAAACTGAGATTTTTATTTTGTTTTGTTTTTAATATATTATGCAATTTCAGACAAAAAGTTGTAAAAAATAATAGAGTGAAGACTCGTGAACTCATTATTCAACTTAAGAAATAAAATATTTCCAATATAATTTAAAGCTTAAAGTACCATATGCCTTTCCCTCCAATCACATTCCCTTTCCTAATACACAGAGGTAACAATTATCCGTGACTATCATCATCATAAGTTTCTAAAATACTTACTATATAAATGTATGTATCCCTAAAGAATAGTTTCATTTCGTATGGTTCTATACTTTATATTAATACAATCATATTGTTTACATTCTGCAGCCTGCTTTTTCTGTCCATGCCTTTATAGATATGTGATCTGTTTATATGAATGTATATAGATTCTATTTCTTAATTTTCACTGCTATATATAATATTCCAACATATTCATTCATTCTCCTGCTCATGAACATTTAGCATGTTTCAATTTGAATCCTTCTATCCATAAGCATGGCATGTTTCTCCTCTTAAAATAACTGAATTTTAACTTCTTCAAACTTGCTTCAAAAACATTCTATGGATTTTGCATGGTATCAAAGAATGAGTACTCAACTGGTGTGTCAGAAGCCTAGCACTGAAATTCTATATTGTTTAATATGTCACATATGTGTGGATATTTGGTCTGAGTATAATTAAAATGGATCTGGGGAGTACATCCCTAAAAAGATTTTTTCTATAACATCCTTAAATATTTTTTTCATTGTTACCACTGAAATTACAATAGCACGCATGCATGCTTACCCTGTAGACTCAGGAGAGGAAATGTGATAAGCCTTTGTTCCTATGCAGATATAAAGACAGGTCAGAAAGGGCTATCATTACTTGGATTCACGACATATCTTTCTTCTAAAGGTACTTTTAAGCTATATAATTTAATTTTTCTTGAAAGCATTCCTGAGAAATAGAGGTGCTTTTAGTCCAAGTTAATAAGTGACACTGAAGTTTATTGGATCACCCCAGATCACAGAGACTAGCTTTGATTCTTGCTCAAAATGGCATATACTCAAATTAAGCTGTCTCATACAGCTTTCATCTTTGATAGAATAGTTAAAGCCTACATCATTTTAAGTTCTGGCACTAGAAAAGCTATTTCAGCAACTGAATCAACCAAGGCTCCAAATCCCCTTGGACAATTTTAACAGTTATGGTCCATTTGTCTGGCAGTAAAAGGAACCCAATGGCATAACAATAGGAACATTTATTATCTCACAAGGGAAGAAGTCTAGAGGTAGTTAGTTGATTCAGTGGCTTATCATTGACATCAAAGACCCATTGTCATCAAAGACCCAGGTTCTTTCCAATTCCTCTGTGCCTTTCTCAGTATCACATTATCCTCAGGATGGTAGCAAAACAGCTGCAGCTGTTCCAGGCATCACATCCAGATACAATAACATTCAGAGAAATATATCTTCTTATAACTCTTTCTCAGGAATGCTCCTCAGAACCCCTCTCCTACCCTGACCCAGCAGACTTTTCCTCTGGTTTCATTGTCCACAGCTGAGTCACATGTCTATCACTCAAACAAATATTAACAAAGGAAGTGAGGCTTATATTTCGGCCAATCAGGCCCACCCCTAGAGCAAGGTTTGGGGTGAGCTACTCCCAAAACACATGATTACATGCGGGAGGAGGAAATACCCAAACAAAATCAAAGTTCTGATAAAAAGGGAGAAGAAAAGATGCAGGTAGGCAATCAACATCATCCAGTAGAGTCAGTTGTCCTAAACCTCCATTATACACTAAGGATAAATTTCAAATACCAAGGAAGTGAATTCTGGCTCTGCTTTAGCCCCATGAAAGATCTTTACAAACTCCAAAAAAAACTACCCTACCTCAAACCCCTAAATCCTGTTGACTTCTGATCCACAGCTGCTGCTATGGTCTAATGTCTGTGTCTCCCCAAAATTTATATATTGAAAACGTAATGCCCAATGTGATGGTATGGGGGGGTGGGTCTTTGGGAGGTGATTAGTGCCCTTATAAAAGAAATGCCAGAGAGCTCTCTAGCCCCTTGCACCACGTGAAGAAAGAGAGAAGGCATCATGTACAAACCAGAAAGCAGGCCCTCACCAGACATCTAACCTGCTGGCACCTTGATCTTGGACTCCCTAACCTCGAGAACTGTAAGAAATAAATTTCTGTTGTTTATAAGCCACCTAGTCTCTGGTATTTAGCAGCCCAAATAGACTAAGACAATAGCTTCCATCAGCAGAGGTAGTCATCAGTAATTTGGTTATTCATGGTTTAAAATAAAGATGAATCTGGGCCTGAGTTGATTAACACTAAGAATGACTATTGTCCTGTTTAGCATCAAACTGATTTGGGGACTTATGTACATTAAATCTAATGTTAAATGGCATAATAATATTCATTTGCTTGAAGAGCTCTCTAATGTTGAATGTAAATTTTAAAGTATATGGAATTAAATTAAATTACTGGAAACACTTCCTTCATTCCCCTCCCTCCCATCCCAGAAATACAAACTGTTTAGTTACCAGACCAACTTGGAAAAAATAAATCAGACTTCAAGTAGGTATTTTAGATTAACCTGAACATTAGCTGTCTTTTTTGAGTGACAGCTAGGTATTTGCCAAATACTATAGATAAAACACATCCAGACACTCTGCAGGGAACTTTCCTGATCCAGTAGTTTGCATATACTATGCTTTTTTTTCAAATTCACATATTCTTTAAAATAAGTGGCTTTTAAAATGCTGCCAATATACCTGAAGATGCCAGTCCAATTTAGACATAAATTTAAAAGACTGCCTCAGTTTGAGTGAGGCAACTGTCAAAAATAAGAAGGTATCCAGAAATTCTAATGATGAGGTTCTGGCCAGGTATACTGAAATATCTTCTCATCTGTTTCTAGTGCCAGATTTAGATGCCTATTAGCTAAACTGCAACCCAGGTCTTTAAATTATAAGGGACTTCCAAAAGTGCAAAAGTTTCCCAGTAAGAGGAAACTTCTGACGTTCATGTGAGTTTACATGAATTTCTTCTAACCCTTTGATAAGCTTTTGTGAGGCTCAGCTGTAGGCAGTGTGTTATTACACCCTTTCCAGGTTTCATGAATTCTTCAAAGTTGATTTGAAAACACACGTGGTCGCCTCACAGTGCTTTAGCATCATCTCAAAGACAGGTCTGCTTTTCACCCTGAAACAAGTTAAACATGCATTTCTTTCAAATACAAGTTTACTCCATTTAAGAATTCAAAAGTATTTTTGAAATACATATATAGAAAGAAATATTCTTGGGCTTCAAGAAATAAAGCCTATAGATTTCATCAATGTACATGAAAATTGGCCATTTGAAAGCTGTCAGTTTGCTTTCTTCTGGTATATTTGGAGAAGAGATGTCTGGTTGGGAAAGCCAAGTGAAGTTACTAGATTAGGCTCCAGCAGATTAAAGGAGACAGTCAATGACCTCAAAACCTGGAATATTATTTTAAGCCATTCTCCTGGTTAACTCCTATGATTCCATTTGCATTCGATCATTTTTCTGCATTTTTCTCCCACTACACACCTTTTCAAAACATAATTCTGTGCTGTCAATAGCAGACAGTGGTAAGAGAAAAGTACACCATGGAGCCTTCACAACAGTTGCCTATGGAAGAGGAAGGCTGGCATACAAGGCACTTGGGGAGATGAGAGGGCAGGAAGCAGAGAGGTTGCAGGGAATCTCTTCTCTCTCTCACTTCCTCAGCTGCCAGCCATTCTCATATTTTCTATGATTTTCCCCCGTCCTTTTCCCCCCTCTTCTTTCCCCTTCTTCAGTTTCTGAAACATAGAAAAACGCTTTTTAAAATGTCATGCAGTTAACAGAAAAGATAATGACTATCTGCTACAGTGTTTACAGTTTGTTCCATGTACTAAGGAAAAGCCATCCTTTGCAGAGCAGCTCTTTCTTCATCCGCATCCCCACCAAGTCCTAGGGAGGGTAAGAGCTGCCTTTGGGTCACTAGATTTTGCATCTAAAGATCAAGGTACTTGTTAGAAAAAAACCTTTTTAAAAGCGCACTATTAAAGAAGACCTTGAAAGGGAGGGGGAGGCTATGGAAATCAAGAGCCCCATCTGGCTGCACTTGGCAGTCTGTTTGAGGTTAAGAGTTGAGTGCAAGGGGAGGGATGGAAGATTTACAAGCCCTTAGGGCATTGAAACCTTGTCCACTATAGAAGCATGCGTGGCACATAAGAGACATTTAATAAATATTTTAAAATTAAGAACAAGAGGAATGAAGAATTTTAAGTATATGTAGTCAGAGTTACAAATTAGATCTCCTTATATATTTTCTAAGAGTCTCTAATAAAGATGTGAATTGCTTTTTATTACTTTTGTTTGATGGATTAAAGTTCTTTCTATGAGAATCCTTGCCTTGGCTTTTATTCCAGTTACATACAATCTTATCCACAATGTCAGGAGGTTGAAGTCATTTAGTAGGCTGCAGAGCTGGGGTTAGAACTAGGTTTACGACTATTATTTTCTTGGGGAAAACCACAGAATTCTTACCACTTTAATATATTATTTTAGAGGGGTAATAGCGTCAAATACATTATTTTGCAAGTGAAGCAGTGGGAGGAAGGTAGAATGGGTAAAATGTATTTACACTTTCAAGAATAAGGGTTGAACATCTGCTGGGTGCTAGGTATCGTGCTAGGTGAGATATAGCATAAGGAAATGTGGTTAGGGCATAAGAAAATCAGAAATTATGATTTAAATTAGGGGCATGGTAAATGCATTTCTATCCTTATGAAGATGTAAGTCAAAAATTATTCAAGGAGATCTCCGTATAAAATTAGGGACAAGGTGGCTGGAAATTTCTATTTAGTCATCTCAGCGAAGTCTCCCAGTATGGGGTCCATGCGACCCTCCTTCTGGGAATGCTAACTCCCTTCTTTTTGGAAACTTCTCTCACCCTGTCTTCATAAACGTAGAGGTTCTAATGAGGGCTGCCTGTGGTAGGACCCCATTCTTTTGGCCACCAGTGATGAGTCTAAAGATGAGCATGTGATCCAAACCAGGCAAGGATACTGCCAGAGGCTTTGTTTCCCACCAAGTGGAGGAAGTCATTTTGCATTTGTTTAACACATTCATTACCTCACATATTTATTCTTTTCTTTTTTTGTGAGAACATTTAAGGTCTATTCTCTTAGCAAATTTCAATTATACAATACAGTGTTGTCAACTACAATTGACATGTTATACACTAGACACTCAGGGCTTATTCATCTTAAAACAGAAAGTTTATACTTTTCACCAACCTCACCCCACAGCCCCTGGCAGCTGCTTTTATACTCTATGAGTTGGACTTCCCTTTTTTTTTTTTTTACGTTCCACACGTAAGTGATACCATGCAGTATTTGTCCTTCTCTGTTGGCTCATGCCACTTAGCGCAATGCCCTCTGGGTTCATACGTGTTGTTGCAGTGGCAGAATTTCCTTCTTTTTTAATGTTGAATGATATTCTGTGTATCACATTTTCTTGGTCCATTCATTTGTTGCTAACACTTAGGTTGTTTCCATACCTTGGTTATTGTAAATAATGCTGCAATGAACATGGGGGTGCAGATATCCCTTTAAGTTAATGGTCTCATTTCCTGTGGATATAAACCTGGAAGTTGGATTGCTGGATCATATAGTAGTTCTATTTTTAATTTCTTGAGGAACCTTCATACTGCTTTCCATTATGACTGTACCAGCTTTCATTCTCACCAACAGTGTACAAGGGCTCCCTTTTCGCTATATTCTAACCAGTGTTTGTTATCTGGTGTGCAAAGATAAAAGGCAAGAGATGGAGAGAAGGAGAGGTCTGGCAGAGCAAGAGTCCCTGGCTCCAGTGTGTCTATCCTCAGATGCACCACTGCTTTCGCCTGCAGACAACTGAACCCGCATGGATTCCCATTTTTGACTAAACTAGTTGAGTTGGGTTTTTATCACCAGCAATCACAATATTTCTAACTAGTAAACTTAATAAATTTAAAGTGGTCTATATAAATAGGCAAGGGACTTAGCTCAACAAAAGAATTATTTTATGAGTTTTATCAAAATAGGCTTTGGAAACCAAAGACTAGTCAAAATCCTAATCTTACTACTCACTTGTTTAGTAACCTTGGGTTACTGCCCTTGCACTGTGGTTCCAATACCATCTGTAAAGAGCAATATATACATTGCTCTTTACAGATATATATTATGTAAATATATATTATAATATTCTTCCTGAGGATCAAAATAAATAGTGTACATTAAATGCTGTAATTGTAGTCCACTCCATGAAAGGTGGGCATTGTTATATATACCACTGTGATGAACCAGAATTAGAGAAAGCAACAGTTACATATACACTGGTGTTATCCTGAAAGAATGCAGCCTGGAGTGACTAAGGAAGTTTTAGGGCATTCCTCAATCTGATGGGGAAGGAATTGTGTTTGTGTTAAGCTCACAGAAATGATTCAGAGCAAAACCAGCAGAATTATTTTGTCACAAGATACTATGGACAAAAGACCTAACAGAGCACATAGATTACCTCCTTACAGAGTTCATAAGGAATTATTTGGTGACATGAGAAAGAAAGTGAAAAAACTAACATTTCTAGAGGTAATTAACCCTTCTCTGAAAATTTCTGGGTTTCTCCAGGGGTCTCAGTATATAAACTGGACAATTTGATTAGACACTGTATAGATTACCAATGTCTATGCATAATCAATAACGAGAAAAGTTGCATCATTAGATCACTGGGGAACTTTAAAAATAATCTTAACTTATTGATTTATGCAAAGGGTTCTGGCAAACTGCTTAGATAAAAAGTCTAGTGCTAAAATTGCATTTGCAGTTCTCCGTTGTATGTAAATTCAATGTCACACCCTTTGGATTGATGATCCGCTTTTCAAAATTTGGCAAGTGGCTCAGCTATTTGGCAGTAGCAATTGAAGTACCATCACACTGTCTAACCAAAGTGTAAAAGAGATCACCTGGGACATCTTAAATCATTGACAATTGAAACAATAAAACTAATCTTAAATGAAACTTCAGAAATGCCAGCTTTTAACTCCAGAAGTCAAATACTCCACCTAAGATGGAAAATGAACAAGTAGACCTTTCTCCCCACCACTCATTCCCCTCCCACCTAGAATGTGAAACAAGAAAGATGCCTTCAAACATTGGAAAGCATCTCCAACCAACCCTTGCTTTGAGCCTTTACCACTGTTCTCACCTCTCAGGTAGACTAATCATTTCCTGCATGGGGCTCCTCCAGCTCCTTGCTCGACACCTACTAATGGGGGCATCATGTTGTATCACAGCCACTAAAATAAGTGTTGCCTCCCACTCATGACTTCAGGCAAAGTCATAAACCTTATTCATTCTTGTTCCTTGAGACCTAGGTCTCTAACTCAATAAACATTTGCTGAATATTGACTTTTCCTCTTACAGGAAGGACACCTATCCTTGCTGAGAGGTTGAGTATTGAGGCCTGAGTAATTTTAAGAGAGATACACCTTCTTGAGGACCTTCAGAGAAGTATTCTTTTTCCTCATGTGTGTCACTGTTGAAGATACCCGATAAGAAGCCAGTGAGGTTTTTAAGATAATTGAACCCCTCCAGTTACATAGAAGCCAAATCATTTAACTTCTTAAAAAATAAGTGAACCAACTGAGGTGATAGCCAAGGAGGATGGCTTCCCCCCAGGGTGGGAAAAAATGGCTTTACTGAGGCAAAGTAGTGTGTGCCTCTCCAAGACTGTTGGTTATGGAAGTGGGACAGGGCCGTAGATTACTTCAAATCTGGATTAGTGCACTAGGACAGTTATCTGGTTTAGCTCAGCCTAGACAAAAGGATTTGTTTATCCAGATCCTAGCGTATTAAAAAATTTTTGCAAGCCTGAAATTTCTAGATTGTTCTTGAAAGTTCCAAATGTTTCATTATGTTTCAGAGTACAAAGTACTCCATCAGATAAAGGTTTGAGATGAGTTTTCTTTTAAGGCCACAGTAGGATAAAACATACTGTAATCCACTTTTGAAAAAAGAATTAACAAAAGAAAGATATTTGCCTTCCGTTCAGAAGGACTATTTAACAATCACAAAAACTTTGATAAAATCAGGAGTTCCAGAAGAGTGATTCCTGCAGAAACAGCAGAATGATCTAAACCTTACTCCATATATTGAATCCCACTTTGAAAGCAGAAGCAGATGGAGCCTGGGGTTTGAATTCACCATTCTAGCTTTACATTGTACTGATTCCTTTTTTGGAAAATGTGTCAAAAAAAAAAAAAAAAAACAAACTAGAAAGCTTAAGAAGGAGGCTTGAAATGTCAACCTCTGTATGTTTTAGGGCAACAATTCTCTAACTTTGGCATTATTTGAGGTCCTCATATTGCATATTCCCAGGACCAGCCCTGCCTCAAAAATCTGCATTTTAACAAGTTTCTTGTGCAATTCTGGTCTTAGACGACCATTTTAAAGACATTTCTTATAGACTCATTTTAATAAGAAGGATACAGATCTTGTTAAGTAAAATGCTTCATGTTGTGAGAAGAGGATGAGAATTGAAGCAATAATATTGAATGTATATAGTTTGGTTTCATGTCCTACTTATTGATTTATTGATGTTGACAAATAAATGGGTCATTCTAGTCAGTCAAATTATATGTCAGCTATTAACACTGTGTTCCAGGATTCCAAGATCTAAGGGACCCTTTTGGCCCAAGAGCTAATTTGAGGATGAAAGATTAGAGAGCAATGCCATGATAACAAAATTTCTGTGGATAAGTAGTGCCATTTTCTTGTTGTCACTCTTCTATTAAACAAAGTAGGTAATTTAATTTGTATAGATATACATTCTTTCCAGAGGGCTTAAATATATTTTAAGTTTCCATTTTTTAAGTGGCTCATAAATATTTAATATGTCCTAAATTGGTCTGTGTGCCAAAATGTCGCTCACCTCTGGTGAATCTGTGCTGGACGCAGACACTGGGGTTAATGAAACACAACTATTGGGTGTTTCCTACATTGCAAGGCACAGTAAAAAGTCCTGCACATCTATCATCTCACTTAACCCTCATATCAACCCTATGAGGTAGCTACTAATAATATTCCTATTTTACGTATAAGGAAAATGAGATTTAGAGACGTTAAGAAACTTGAATACAGTCATTTGGCCAGTAAGTGCTGGAATCAAGATTTGAACTCATGTTTATCAGACTCCAGACTCGTGTGTCTCAACAACTAAAGGTACATGCAGGCGTGGCTGGTTCTCCTAAATGGACTAAGAATGGACAACTAGTCATATTTTATTGTATGGGTAAGTCTAAACTAAGGAGCAAGAAAGGTGCTGCTCCCTTTCTAGACTAGGAGAGAGTATTAAAGAGCAGTTTTCTTCTATCTTGTTTTAATATGTGGTAGTGACAATGCTTGGCAGGCAGCGGGTCAGAGGAGCTCTCAAAGTCTAGCCTTCAACCCAAATACCACCCACTGAGAGCCTTTCCAGAGAGCATCACATGCATGCCTAATGGAAAAGCTTTTACCTAAGTAAAGGGGCTCCTTGTTTAATTTTTAATATATTGCTCTAACTAGTTTTCTGTAATAACTATCACAGCATCTGGGAATAAGATGGAATTTATAGGTTGAGAAGAGGTGGACTTTTGGAAATTCTCAAAGACAAGAATTGCGAAGCCTATAACTAAGCTCTCCGGCAAACCGACGTCATCTCCTGGGAAAGCCAGTAATTTTAGAGTGAAAACATAGAGGAGGATGGCCAGTTATGAATACAGAATGCTAATTGGAATTTACTTCTCTTGTAACGCCAGCTACCAGAACATAGCCAGAAATTAGACAACAAAGACAAAAGACTTCTGGAAAGGTAAAAGAGAGATCAAAGCCTGCGTGGTTTCCTCATACAAAAACTCAGCTCTTGCTGAGCTCTTACTAACTCCTATTTAATAAACAATGTTAGCAGAATTGGTAATCAGCCATAAGTGGAACAGATAATGCTACTGGTAAGCACATGAACTGTTCCAGTCACTGCTGATAACCTGACAGAGGAAATTATTTTTTAATCTTTTATTAAACATAAAAAAATTTGAAAGTTACCACAGGGTAAGGATAAAAGAGCGTAAGTGTTCAAAGCCCTGTATAACTTGTGATATCATAAGGACATCACTACCCACAGCCCGTTAGTGCCCACTGTATAATTAATAGACATATGATTCATGAGTCTATAAGAGAATTGTTCAATAATAGTCTGCTTACTGTTTTAAAGGCAGGGAAGGATATTTGAGGAAGAGGCAAGAGTAGAAGCTTTTTCGTTTCACCTCTGATCTTGAACCTTGAACCATATTGTATTAGTCTGTTTGGGCTGCCATACATAATACTACAGACCAGGTGGATTAAACAACAGAAATTTATTTTCTCACAGCTCTGGAGGCTAGAAGTCCAAGTCAAGGTGCTGGCAGGATTGGTTTCTGATGAGACCCCTCTTCCTAGCTTGCAGACAGCTGCCTTCTAGCTGTGTCTTCATATGGCATTTCCCCAGTGTGAGTACAGTCCTCTACCTCCTCCTCTTCTTATAAAGACATCAGTCCTATTGGATTAGGGCCCCACCTTTATAACCTTAATTATCTCCTTAAAGGCCCTATCCATAGTCACACTGGGGGTAAGGTCTTCAACATATGGATTTGGGGCGGTGGGGGGATACAATTCAGTTCGTAACACATGTGAATGAAATATTTATTCAAAATAATAGAATAAACTAAATTTTAAAACAAAAAAGCAAATATTAACCTGCCATTCCCTCTCCCTTCCACAATTAATTGAGCAGCTACTATGTGCTAGGTGTGTGATAATACTCTGGAAGAAGATGAATCACAATAGAGGGAACTTACAGTGGAGTAGAAAAAGAGCAACCAAATGTATTGATATTTAATTTAACTTTCTGGAAAAGGAATAGCTATTTTCTAATGATGTTTCTAAGATGTTGCTGTACACAATACATCAAATACTCTCTTCTCTTTCCATCCTCCTTCTCTCTTTCTCCTCTTTTTTCCCCCTCTTAATTCTTCCTCTCCTCTTATTTCTTGTTTATATTTTCAGTTACTTTGTTGTGAAGTCATTCATTTGATTGCTCCTGATAAGAGTCTCTCCTTCAAGAAGTAGCCTAGACAACCTAAATGTCCATCAACAGATGAATGGATAAAGAAGATGGGGTACATACACAAAATGGACTATTACTCAGCCATAAAAAAGAATGAAATCATGCCATTTGCAGCAACATGGATGGACCTAGAGATTATCATATTAAGTAAAGTAAATCAGACAGAGAAAGACAAATATCATATGATATCACTTATTTGTGGAATCTTAAGAAAAATGACACAAATGAACTTATTTACAAAACATAAATAGACTCACAGACATAGAAAACAAACTTATGGTTGCCAAAAGGGATAGTGGGGGCAGAGGGGGGAAGATAAATTAGGATTAACATATACACACTACTATATATAAAATAAGTAAACAACAAGGACCTACTGTATAGTACAGGGAACTATACTCAATATCTTGTAATAATCTTTAATGGAAAAGAATCTGAAAAAGAATATATATATGTATAATTGAATCACTTTGTTGTACACTTGAACCTAACACAACATTGTAAATTAACTATACTTCAATTTAAAAAACAAAATAAAATAAATTTTAAAAAAGTAGCCTAGAGACTATTAAAAGTTTCAATTCAGTCTTGCTCATTTAGAAGAATTTGGGGTTTAGTAAAAATTTTGCATTTACCTCGTTTTCTTGCTTAGGTTGGAGGGTAGCAGGGATTCTGGTTTCTACTTGGGGCTTGTTTTCACTCCTTTTCCTTTTCTTCTTCTTCTTCTTATCATTATTTTGAATTAGCTGGCTAAATCTTTAGCTCTCTGTCTTACCTATCAGGTATGATTTTGTACACACATTATTTTAGAACAAGACTGGAGACATGCTGTTCTGGTTTGACTCTTTGTCGTAAAGACAAGAGCCAGAAACCGAGGCAAGCGGTGATGACTCTGAAGCCAGCAGCTGCAAGGTGCAGGTTCCTGACTGCCAGATGTATCACTTGCCATCCTAATGCAATTCTGCTTCAATGGCAGTGGAGGACAGTTGTTGAACAGGCCTAGTCATTTCAAGGAAATGTTTAAAAGGAATTTTTTTCCATCTTCGATCTGTGAGTTAAGGTTCCTGCTTTAAATCTGTTTTGCCAAACATCTGAAATACGCAAGGGAGGGCGCCTTCTCTGTTCTGCTACAATACGCCTGCCTGCACTTGAGACAACTCGGATGGGTTATAAATATCCTTTAATTTGCTAGAGTACTGAAGCACAGCTTTGTATCAGGGTTTTCTTCTTCTTCTTCTTCAAACCCCCTGGCATTTCTCTTATCAAGATTCGACAGCAGTGGGCCCGTAGCTTAGCTGCCTATTTATGCTTAATACAAGACTGAGAAAACATTTCACTGCTATAGATAACTTTCTAGAAAGTTAGATCCCTATTTCGTGTGGAAAGTTCAAGATGTGCCTGCTTAAAACTGTCTGTTAAGCAGTCACTGTGGAATTACATTTACTGAGGGGGAAAGACAAGCATGAAATGGGGAGCAGATGCCATCCAAATGGCCTTTGAAGTAAATTTTATAATTGGGACATTGAGATTAATAGCCATAAAATTGACTTGATCAACTCCCAAGCGAATGACCAGCTGCAGGGCTAACATACCTCGGTGCTGACCTGCTCCACCCTTCCTGTTCTGATAACAGTTCTCCCAAGTGAAAATTTTCAATTATGTCAAAACGTCCTGCGCCCATGGGGAGTTCACTGGGATGACACGTCCTATTCCCAATTTGCATTCTGGCCTCATAATGATCCTAATCTGCTCAAATTTCTGACTGCCTGGGTGAAAGATAAGCTCACCTTCAAAATAACTTAATAAACACAATCTTCCTGAGAGCTTAACTTTAGCAGTATGAAAAATGTTGTGATTTGAAGGCCATTTCAACCAGAGATACTTATCTTGCAAAATTCCCATGGTTCTAACATACACACTGTGCAGGATACCTAAAGTTCACCACTGTGGGGACAGATGTCCATGTCCACACTGAAATGCTTATTTTGCTACTTCACTATTTCAAGGATAGCATTTGTCTCATCTTAATAGATGGCAGGAGGAGGCAGGTGGCAGAATTACAGAGCTAAGAGGTCATCTGTCTAGTGATTTCAAATCACAGCTTCTTAGCTGGTTCCAGGCTGACTGCAAAGAACTTGTTAAAAACACAATGTCATAGGTCCTGCCCCTGGGAGACCCTGAGGTGGACCCTGGGAATTTGGAGTATTTAAGGCTCCCTAGGTGATTAGGATGTGCAGTTAAGATTGGGAACCATCGCTACAAGTCCAAATCCCCAGTAGAAACAACTCTGTTCTATCACCATTTATTCTTCCACGTTATACCCTGAAAATTCTTGAGCGTATGGACAAAATAGATACAGAAGCAGATCATGGAAAACACATGCAACTTGATAACCAGGGCATTAACAACAGCAACAAAAAGTAGTAACAATAGAAAAACACTAGCATGGTTTTTTAAATGTTACGTCCTCAAAAAAGTAGGTATAGTAAATATAAGACTTAACCTTAAAAAAAAAAAAAAGATCCAACACAACATCCCACGTCATACTGATAGCACTATGCTAGTGGCCAGTGGAATATGAGCTAAGTCACACTTAGAAACACATGATTGTCGGAGCAGAACAATCTTCTAGACAACATTTCTACCAAGTGTTTGTTTTGCTTCTACTTGAATACTTCTGCCTCAGGTAGCTTACTCCATTTTTGGAGAGCTCTAATAATTAAAAGCTCTCTGTTTGTTGAGCTAAAATTTGTCTTTCTGTAGTGCCCAGCCATTTATCCAAGTCTAATTGTGCTTCTGCATGAGAGAGCTTTTCAGGTATTTGGAAACAGTAATCTTCACTCTCCTACATCTTCTCTTTACTAGGCTAAGCGTCACCAAGTTTCTCACATGCTCCTTATACAGCATTGCTTAGAGTTCTCTGACTGCTCAAGCTACCTCTCTTCAAAATGCTCCGGGTTTTGATGTCCAGAATTGACAACACTCCAGATCTGGCTGAACGACATAGACATGAGTGAGACTATTAGCTCATTTGTTCCAGGCACTGTATTTCTATGGATGCCGAGCAAGGGAATAAGCTCTGGCAGTCAAATCACATCACTGGCTCATCACTTGCAGTCACCCATACCCTTACATAGAGAGTCCATTTTATCCCTGAGGGCACACACTTGCCCTTGGCCGCAGGAACCTCACACAAGGCCTCTGTGGCTACGTGATCATGAGCTGAGGTAGTTTTGCCTGACCGCACCTTTCCATGTCCCTTTTCACAACTTCCTCCCTAGGCAGCGGCTATTTGTGAATCTGGACACTCTCCCTTGAAAATTATATCACGCTTATCACATCCCATTTTATACAAGTTATGCGATTGTGGATGGACATGTCCCTGGAAATATCCACATCTTCACAGTCAGGAGGGCTCATGCCCCTGAACTGAACCCAGGCCTCCAAGTCACTTCCTGCTAGGCCTTAGGGGTCCCATTCTGTCCACAAAGGAACATGGATAACCCCAAAGCCCTAAGCATGTGTTATCATGTCTCCCTAGGCACATTTATGGAGGTGGGTTTTGGTACATAAATGTTGGTTAATACATTTATCTCTATAAAATTGTATGATGTTAGATTTGTCTATTATGTTATGGTGTCTGTGGTTCTAGACTATAATCCAACATATTTGTTACATTCCCAGATCTATATCACAGACAATATGATTTGCATGGCAGCAACAGGCTTATCCAAGGCATTATTAAGACCATTGAAGAGCAAAGACAAATGCCAACTCCTTGTGGCTATGTCCCTAGAAACCTCTATCCTCGTGACATTGATCCATTAAACTACACTCTTTGGGTATTGTGCTTCAATAATTATGAACCTATGAGTAGATGACTCAAAAATAAACTTACAATTAAATAAATTATATCAAAAACAAAGGTCATAGAAAAACAAGGAAAGCCTGAGAAACTGTGACAGACCAGAGGAGACTAAGGAAACATTTCAACTGAATGTAACACAGTATCCTGAATGGGATCCTGGACAGAAAAAGAACATTAGTGGAAAAACTGGTGAAAACCAAATAAAGCCTGCATGTTACCTAATAGCATTATACCAACATTCATTTTAGTTTTGATAAATGAACCATGATTCTAAAACATGTTAATATCAGGGGAAGCTGGCTGAAGGGTATGTGGGAACTTTCTATCCTATTTTGTAACTCTTCTATAAATCTAAAATAATTTCAAAATAAAAAGCTTTAAAAGCTTTTTAAAAAAGTTTTTGAAAAAGACAATAAATGCTCAAAACATCACTTCTATGGTCTTGTGGTTATTTATTTCTATGGTATCTATATGCATACATTGTTAAACACTCCCCAGCACACCACTCTTCAAGACCTTCCTACTAATTAGAAAAATGATAATAGTCTGCTCATGCCCTTGACCATGGCAACCAATTTTTACCAATTGATTACTACAGGAGAATCTGATCCTCTGCTTTCCTTGGAAACAAAATGATGATACAGCTTTGGATCTCTTTTTGTCTACCTTGTCTGTATGTCGCATTGTTTCTGAAGCAATCAGGGTTTTCTGAAACCTGTAGTAATTTGAGGAGCATTTTAAATATTAAAATCAGAAGAATCACTTTCTTCTTATAGTCCAAACTAAAAATGAATTCCCCTATTGTGCAAAACTGTTACACCATTAACCATCTCCCTCAAAACACTCAAGGCATTACTACCTAATCACTCCCTGTCCTGTATATACTGGGTTACAATCTTACCTACCTAACCATCATGTGGTCAAGACCACATATCCCATGTTGACTACAGAGTTGCCAGGATATACCCTGCAAATGCTTTTCCAAAATCAGATACATTATGTCTAAAGCAGTCCCTTGACTAACTGGCCTAGTTACTCCTTTAAGAGTTAGGCTGATCTGATGGAAATTTTTTCCTGGTAAACTCCATGCTTATACATCATCCTCTTCTAAAAAGTATGTGAGGTGACTCTCCTGTTTTTTAGTTTCATTGCGAACTGTCTGAGACACAGACAAATGTAAGAGAACTGCAGGAAATTGCTTCCTAATTGTCAGACTCCCACACTATGTTCAGGAAAACACAGTCACGAGGCTTTGCTTCAGAATTGCTTCTATTTACCTTCATTTTAATCGAAAGCAAGCAATTAAGAAATTTTCTCTCCGGAAGACTTCTAATAAGCAAATTTCCATTATCCTTAACCACATAGTGTGAGCTGACTCTACTTTTCTTAATGAATCTTGTAATGTGGACGTGGACATGCATTAATCCAGCCATGGCTGGGCAGAGCTGAGCCCATGAAGACAAGAATCAAAGGGTCTTGTACAAATTAATAAGTGCAGGATGCACACTTTACGGTTTAAGAGTCGAAAGGACAAGAAAATCTGTATCTCTAGCCCAAAGAACTAGACATTATTTATGTTTTTAATGTAACCATGTTCTATTGACACATCTGAAAATGTGACAAATTGGATGACAACTTAGAGGATAGAATAGAAGATTTTACAAACGATAATAGGTACTATTTATTGTGCCAAACAATCTAGTGTGCACTTTAAACAAATTACCTCATTTAAAATAATGGGGATTATTATCCTTTTTTCATAGATGGGGAAATTGATATTCAGAGATGTAATCTTGTCCTACATGATCAGGGTGGTAAGTGGTCAGCTGAGATTTGAACCCAGGATCTGTTGGTATCAAAGTCTTCGTTCTGTCCCTATGCCTCTCTCTTTGGATCTGTATTCATTTGAACTACTGAACCATAAAATGATGAACTAACTTTTTTGCAGTGAGAGCCATATGAAGTAGTCCTCCCATCCTATTAGTAAAATCTTTCCAGAACACACCTCAATACACAAACATGTATAGATTCATAAATTATGTACTTGTGGTGTCGTAATAGCATAACGTGTACATTATAAAAAATACAAAAGTAGGAAAATTGTAAAATGCTATAAAAATTGAAATATTTTCTAATATTTTCTTCTCCCAACTCAATGGGTTATCTTGAAGACCCCTGCAATCTATGCACCATCTCTGACTGAGGCTGCCCTTTGCCAAGTTTAATTAATTATACACTGTCTTGGTAAATTCTTATGAATACTTTGACCTAGTATTTTTACATGTGAGTTTATTATTCCAAATATAATTACCAACAGGCAGCACTGGTGACTTTTCAACTGTAGGTGACATGAAAGGAGCATAACTCTTGGAGAGGATCAAAGGGTAAGAGCCAAGCCTAACTCCAAGCCTATCCCACGCCTGGGACATGACCTGTCCCCTCACAAGAGTTTCCATAGCCACACTGTACCATCTGTACAGGAGTGCAAGTAGCATCACTAATGAACAGGGATTCTGCATATTAACAAAAGGTTATAAATCGTACAGTGCCTAGTGATGATCAAAGTGCTATGTTAATATTTCTTCACTCAGATCCACAATCTATTTTGTGGACTGACTGTAAGGTTTTACTAAATGACCGAAATATGGAGAGTTCATGCAAAATCTAAAGAATTTTACAAGTAAACGTTTCTTTTTTCACAATAATCATTTATATTGTTGCTATGATGCTCTGTATTTAGTTAGAACATAATGCAGACTATACTTTATCAGTTAAATTCCCAGAACATGGAGGAAGAGTTTTCCAGAAAAATAAGAACACTATTGGTGGCATAATTCACCAGGTAATAAGGGTAAATCTGGGCAACTGTACTACAGAGTGAGCTCTTGATTAACGGCTGTCCTTATGGTGGTCCAGCTAAATATTCTTATATATAATTTTGATTCATTAGTTATCAAATTGTGTTCAGTGAAGTTCAAGAATGATGCCTGCCATGCAGGTGAGGGTGGAGAGGAAGAAAAGCAGGAGATCAGCAGGGGGCGCTCTGAGCCCCCTTCTCTAACCAGAGCAATCCTCTCTTCTGATCTGTTTTATACATTAGAGATGCTAAGAGGATTTAACGAAAGTGTCTGTTAAAAAAAATATTAACCAAAGTACTAATGTTGGAAATTTAAATTTTTATCTCTGTAAGTAAAATATAGAAGTTTCCTGCTGTTCATTTTTAAAAGTTGGGGAAGAACGTGAGGCAAAAATCAGATTTGATGAACCTCCAAGGGCAAAAAATAATGTAAAAAACTCAGCAAATTAATAAATTTTAGTTTCTGCATAACGCTCCACGTTGAGATACATTTTACTCAGATTACCCAAAGTTAAAATTTCCAACTTCATCCCCACTGAGGATGACCTCGACGACGAGGTCACTCAGCTTAGCACACTTCTGAGAGTCTTTATTCAGATGTATCTGGAGGATTGACAAAGGATGTGCTGGGGTTTTGAACTCTGAATGATTATCAACCTTTGTGGGTGCTTAGGGAGCAAAATCAAGATAGATGAATCTTCCAGCACGTGCGAGGGATTGTAAGGATTAAAACACACTGAAAAAACCAGTGTCCTTGCTCTGAAGGATTTTTCTGCAACACATATTGGTAGAGAACTGTCATTCTCAGTGGAGTGTAACATTTGAGCCTGTCAGTGCTGACAGCCTGCTCAAAGCAGGCCTCGTTAGCGTTTGCTACAGGCAAGACAATGCACATGCGGTCTCCGGTAGTTGAGGCGAACCCATGATCACAAGCACAGACAGACGGCCACAAACTTGGGAAAACATAAATTGCTTTGACATGAGTGACTCAGTGTCTCAAATAGCTCTAGTGCCTATGCTCCAGAGGAAACTCCTTACTGAATTGGTCAACGAGGCCCCAATCCGTTTTAGGGCAGAATAATCCGCGATAGGAAACATACCCTCCAGCCAGGCAAATCTACTGCAAGTTTAGTATCACTCCCAAACCTTTGCCCTCCTTAAATATCTCGCTCCTGAAATGTCTCTCTGCTTCTATGCAAATCATCTTCAATCTTTAAGAACTAAATCGCTCCCTGCTCTTCAATCAGCTCTCCTTATAGCAATTTCTCTATACTCCAAATTAATTCATTCATTCACCAAGTATTTATTGAGCATTTACTATAGGTCAGGCGCTGTTATAGGTGCCGTGGATACAATGGTGAGGGAGACACACAAGTTCCCACTCTTACTGAGCTTAAAATCCTAGTGGAGAAGACCAGGGTTAACAACAACAACAAAATTATATATGTAATTTCTCTCTCTCTCTCTGTGTATATATATATATATACACACACACACATATTTATATTTACATTTATACATTATAACTCCAGGAAACAGTGCTATGAGGAAATATCAAGCAGGATAAGGGACTCTCTAATATCCACTGTCTGTGACACTCATTTTTAATACAATACCTTGTATTCTGATTTAACTTTTAATCTGAAACGATTTTGTAAGAGTCTTACAAAATAGAGTAAAAGAATCTTACAAAAAAGGGAGAGATGTACTACCTTTATATCCTACACAATGCCTAGCTCAGATCATGCAACAGATGTTCAATAGATATTTGTTGAATTTTCTCAGTTAATTGAAATCCATTTGCTGACATCATGGAGAGAGATTTTGACTTGATGCTGACTAATGGGCTGGCTTAGTCCCCACATAAAGATGAGAAGCTTCGGGAATGGTTTGCAGCTGTCACAATGACAGATGCTAATCTAAGTCACAGATATTTTGTTTTGAAATATGCATAGATGCCATCTATGTAATACTTACTGTAACTATACTGTGATGGTGCAGAAGATATAATGCTCATATTTTCTCCATTTTCTGGTACAGTCTTCAATCCATATATTTTTATTCTTTTCAAAATGAAGTTTGTAACTATTTAATTACATTGATGACTTTCATTTATATACATTTAAGAATTTTTCATACAAATCATGGAAAAAAATAACACTGAGTGAAATAGCATCTGTGGGTTCTCTTTTTCTGTAAAGCCTTTAGTTTCCTTACATAACCAAAATCTGAAAGGCATGTTCTTTATGCCAGTCTTTGCTCTATGAATAAGTTATGTTTTATAGCAAGTCACTCTGTTAACTATTTTTGAGCGTCCATAGCCACAAGACGGACCTGGGTGAAGAAAGTGAAAATGCAGGCAATGATGAAATTCTGCATTTGCCCTGGGGTGAGGGGCCCAGCCTCTTAATGTACTAACTTTCTTATCAGTGGCTTTCATTCTTTTTCATCTCATTATGATTCAGAAAGAAGAGCACGCCTCCAGGATGACCTTCATCTTGTGGTTGATTAAATAGAATGTATATTCTGGAGTCAGTCGAACGAACATGGCTTCAAATCATAAGTCTGCCACTCACTTATCAGGTGACCATCTCTCTGAATCTCAGTTTCCTTGCTGTAAAATGGACATCAAGAGCAGTGGTGAGAGTGTCTGGTACCCATGAGGTGAGGCAGGCACCATCCTTAAGCCCAGCATGGGAGGCAGAGGGGCTCAGACTTGGGAGGAACCTATCTGTGTGCACGGAGTGAGGCGCGTGTGTGTTTTTGCCATGGGGACAGTTGAATTTGGGGCATTTTTCTCCAAGAAACAGCCTTCTCTTCCCCCTTCTCTTCCCCCCAGCCTTCTCTTCCCCCAGCCTTCTCTTCCCCCAGCCTTCTCTTCCCTTCTCTTAGGCTGTTACCTAAAGTCCATCAAAGGCACTTCCAACCAGGAGAGAACCTCGCCAAGACAGCTGATGCGGCCCAAGGGTGGCCAAGGTGGGAAGTGGGCATAAGAATAAACACCCCTCCAAATTCAATGTGAGCCCCAGCGAGAGAGGGTGGTGGGGTTGCCAGGGCTCAGAAATGCAAGCTCATTCCCCACCCCACCCTGCCTCGCCTTTTCTTTGTTTCCTCGTGTGAATGCTGGAGCAGCAGTAGCTGCCGTCTCCACCTGGACCATGGTGTGTGGCAAGCAAGCTGGGTGGGTGCTTGGGGTGGGGCCTTATGGTGCCTGGGAGGAGATGAAGATGAGGAGGTTTTTCCTTACTGTATAAATGAATATTTGTATGATTAAATTAACACACACCAAAAGAAAAGAGCTGTGGTGAGAAGTAAATGAGATAGGATGCATATTAAATACCTTCTGCATAAGACACTGTCAATGTATTGCTACAATTTTCATCATTATTTCTCACCTGCAATCACTTCGTGCTAAGCATTGACATAGAAATATGAATAGGACAGCTTCTAAGACTTCAAGAAACTCATAGTCTAGATCGGGAGAGAGATACGTAAGCAGCGTGGAGGAAGAGTATCTAAGCCATAAGGTGAGAGAAGGCTTCCTAATGAGTATCACATAGGAGGTCTTACCAGATAAAAGGAAGTTTAGCAAGAGGGAGAATGGAAGAGTAGTCCAGGTACAGGGAACAGTACCTGTAAAAGCATGGAAGCAAGTGTGTGCAGGGAGCTACAAGCCATTCAGTGTTGCTGCCCACAAGGTCTAGGGCAGAGAGTGGTGAACATGAAGAGAGGAGGCTAACGATAAGCAGGAAGTAGCTCATGGAGGTATGTCATGGTAAGGATTTTGAATTTCATCCTGTAGAAAACTGGTAGAAAATGCAACCAGAGCATTTAAATAAATAATTGATATAGTTGTATTTGAATAAAATATATCACACTGGTAACCTTGTAGAAAAGGTATTGGATAAAGATGTTAGGAGGTGGAGAAGCACTTCAATGAGACCCTAAACTAGGGCATGGTTGTAAGGATGGATTTAAGAATTGAGAGGTAATTAGGTAGGGCTTGATGTAGGGAGGAAGGAGTCAAGGAGAATTCACAGGTTTCTACCTAGGTGGCTGAAATGGAACGAGTTTAGAAAGTTCAGGAAAATTGTGAGGGCCCAATGGTGGTTGATTCATCTATCCTCCAGGACCCTGAAACACCCTACAATTATGGCAGGAGTTGGCGTGGAGAGTGATAGCGAAAGCGAGAGGCTCCTGTGAATTAGTCAGAGTGATATTCTGGCTCCATAAACAGTAGTCGCTTATACACTGGTACAGCTTGGTGGTGTCAACCTCCCCAGAGTATGAGTTTTACACCAGGGAGATGCATGCTTGTGTGAAGCGGCAGTGGGGTGCATGGGGAACACTAATGCACACCCCGACCCTCCACCTGTGGTATGCATACTGAACAGGGCTGGAGGGACAGTCTCATACTGGGGGGAGAACCAGGGTCCAGCCGAGACTAAGGGAACGCAGCATTCTGTGACAAAGGTTTAAAGATTAGGGGGTTTGTTAGTAGTGTCACAAGATTTTCCCTCACCCTTAGACCTATCAATTCGCATACCACCTTCAGCGGTGCCAATATTAAGGGCTCTCTAATTTATTAGCCCTTCCCCTCTTAGCAGAGCAGGCTATTAACTATTCTGACCTCCGCAGCCATGAGCTCCTCTTCACTGATACAGGGACCAATGCCCACAATACAGCTTTTCCCAGAGAAGTTTCAAGTTCGCGCACCTCAGAACCCATCACAGTGGATGAGCAGCTTAAACTGCTTGCTCCTAGAGCCTCGATGTGATGAAGACAAGTGTCAAGGGCCTGCAGTCCTCATTACTTCTCCTGGTGGCATCACGTGCAGTGCTGGGACCCTCAGGGATACATCCTACCGCTGTTTAACGGTCGACTGAAGAGGGGGTTACTCAGTGCATCTGACCTCGCCTCACCAAACAAGACCAAACTGGCTGAGTGTTTCTAAGGATTTCTATTACCTTGCAACACACTCATTAACTGCTCTGAACTTCTGACTTTAAAATCCATCCCATTACAGGGACTTCCCTGGTGGCTCAGTGGTTAAGAATCTACCCGCCAATGCAGGGGACACAGGTTCCATCCTTGGTCCGGGAAGATCCCACAAGCCGCGGAGCAACTAAGCCCGTGTCCCACAACTACTGAGCCTGCGCTCTAGAGCCTGCGAGCCACAACTACTGAAGCCCGCGTGCCTAGAGCCCATGATCCGCAACAAGAGAAGCCACCGCAATGAGAAGCTTGTGCACCACAACGAAGAGTAGCCCCGCTCGCCACAACTAGAGAAAGCACGTGCGCAGCAACAAAAACCAACACAGCCAAAAAAGAAAAAAATCCATTTTTACTGAGCGTGTATGTGAATGCTCTAATTTGGCTAATAAAATATTTAGAGGAAGAGATACCTGTATAATGCCATCAAGAGGTTATGTAAATTGAAGGAGGAGTTCTTCTGCCCATGATTCAAGGCCATTCATATATATCTGTAAAAACACAGTTCTCTTTATCCTCTTAGGGCTGAAAATGCTGCCCTTTTTTGGTCTTCTAACAACGCCAACACAAACAAACATGTCTACTGAAACATGTTACTCGAATATAGTGGTTACTGAATGCACCAGCGGTACAGGATTCAGGCTATTTATTAAACCCTACCTTCAACTATACTGAGAAAGTGGATGTGTTCACAAAGATGTTTTTAAGAAAACTCTCTCCAGATAGCACATAAAAAGAGACAAATCCAAAGTTTTGACTGTAGGCTTCTCATTCTCACAAAATAACTCAGCACGGTGTTCACCCCTCCTACTATACCTTCTGACTCCCTTCTTGGCTGTGTTAGTTAAATAAAGAATTAACTGTAGGTACAAAACTAAGAGACACCTTGACACGTACTCGGGCAACTGTGACCTGCCCACCCCCATCCCTCCAGTTGGTGAAATTATTTGGACAAAGAGTGGCCTCACCAACCTTATAAAAGTGTAAATAAAAAGCGAACTAGCATCAACAGCTGACTATTTATAGTATGGCCACGCAAAATTGCAGGAGCAAAGAGATTGCGTGCTTTTTAGGAAGGCTGGATTGGCACAGAATACACTTTCCATGGTTATGTTTTCTGCCTGCTGTTTGGAATCAATTTTAGGGCAAAAGTGCGCGAGGCTGGAGGTAAGAAATGCAGAAAATCTTGTATAACAGCAGTTTCAAGGGCACAACCACTTCTTGATAGAAAATAAGAGAGGACACTGACAGCTTATTTAAACAGAATAACTCAAGTTGTGTTCTGTGAACAAGGATTTGATGACACCTGTGCAAAATACACTTGCAAACAGAGGAAGAAACAGCTTTCATTTTTGCTTTTGTCTTTTAAGAGTTGCGAGTTTGCTTTTCGAATGCTCCGGGCACCCCTGACACCTGAACACAACTTTGTGAATGCTCATATCCAATTGAGGATATGTTGACATTTACCTTTCAATATATTTGCAAGGTTAATTTTGGTTGTTCCACTGCCATGTGCATTGCAAAGAACTTCATATTATCCCAGAATAATCATGGAATTTTCAATCTGTAGTTACGTCTAGAGGCTACAGATTCATCATGAACGTCAGCAACCTACAAACCCTGTAGACTTGAAAAGTCCTATTTAGAACCAAGTGTCCATGACCTTTCAATCTGGGTGTAGAAAAGTGACAGGTAACCAGTTTTCCCACTTTGGCCGCCGAACATGCCTGGGTTGGAGATGTTATGTCAACGGTTAAACCAAGTCCCCCTAAAACCTGCACACTGAGTTCATGAATAATCTCTCTATCCACAACTTTATTCCCTTTCTCGTCCCCTCTGACCTCAATCCCTTTCTTGTCTCCTCTGACCTCAATTCTATGCTAACTGAACACTAACCAATCAGAGTCAAATGACTAAAATTGCTGTTGTAGATAACAGCATTAATGTACTAAAATCACTGCTTTTGATAACATTGTTAATGTACCAAAATTACTGTTATAGGTACCATCATTAATGTACAAAATCAGGTTGTTTCTACAGGGCAAAAGCTAACAGATCCTGGAGCCAAGGACCACCTGGCCAGAGAATTGTAAACCAGAGACATCCTGACTCCCAAAACTAAGATTAAGAAATGTCGCAGAAATGTTGCAAAATGATGATTAATCTCAGCTCCTCTGCTGTTCCCCTTAAAAAACCCCAAACTCAAAGGCCAAGTTGGAGTAGAGCTGAGACTTTTCTCCCACTCCCTTGCTCAGCCCCCTGTAATAAACTCTTACTTTGCTACAAACACCAGCTGCCAGAATTTGGCTTTCTGTGCTGTGGGCACATGAGCCCTTGATCTGTTACACTGAAGTTATGGAATGAAGCATCAGTTTTCTCTGCATCTCTGGAGTTCAATTTATTTATTGATGTTGAAGGCTCACTTTTTAAATAATAAAAGATGGATTGGCCTTTATCTTACTTAATTTTAATTAAACTCGACAACATTTATTAGCTAGCTTCTGCATGCTGAGGAAAGTACAAGGTACAAAGTACATGCCAATGAGTTAGACTAAAAATAGTACACCAAGATGATGACCCATGGAACACTAATAGTGCATGAGAAAAAAACAATCTGTTGGGTAGTAATAATAGAATGCCAAATAATATTTTAGTCCTCAAAAAATTTTAATGTATGCGAAAGAAAAATACTAAATGCAATTTTACAGCTGTTTTCATGATTATGCATGGTCCACCTTTGAGAAATGGTATCCTGTGCCCAAGAACAGCAGAGAACCCTGGAAGAGATCCCCTGCTGCTGGATGCAGGGCCTCCACGGTGATGCAGAGGCACATTCACCATCAAAACCACTGAATTCTCTATTCTGAACTGGCTACATGCTGGTCTCTGTATGCCAATAGTCTTCACATTTTCTTGCTCATGTGTCCCCTAACAGAAGTAAGAAAAACTAAATACCCCTTTATATATTCTTAGACCATTACCTTAAATGTTTCAATATTAGTTAAAATAGTTGCAAAGACATAATTTGTAGCATATTGGAAATGTTCGCATTTATAAATATCGTGTTTCATTATGCTTTTAAGTAAATACGGTGGAATCTAAATACCAAAATGCTTGATACCCACCATCATCTATTTAAAAGATACATGAGGGACTTACCTAGCCGACAGTGGTTGAGACTTTGCCTTCTAATGCAGTGGGTGTGGGTTTGATCCCTGGTGGGGGAACTAGGATCCCACATGCCTCAGGGCCAAAAGGCCAAGACACAGAACAGAAGCAATATTGTAACAAATTCAATAAACACTTTAAAAATGGTCCACATCAAAAAAAAAAATCTTTAAGAAATAAAAGGTACATGAACATACTCTGACAGTTGGACATTTTACACAATACTTTTTCTCCTTGTGAAGTTTTTCCATTCTACTTCCCTCACGTAATTTTATCCTAATGTAATATTATGCTATGCTGGAAAGTATTTTATTGATCACTCAATTTCTCTGCTACAAATATATTTCTAAAATGAAATTTATAGGAAAGAAACTATTTCTTTTGTAAACATGAAGCTCTAAGTGTTAAATTATTTTTTAGTATTGTGTTATTCTTAAAATTATTAGTTGTACGTGGTTGATTAAAGCAATATAACTATATATGTTTCCAATTTTGAAAAGTACTTATTGGACAAAACAAGTAAAATGTTACTAGGAATACACCTCAGTACGATAGATTTTTTTCTCAATTTATGTAAGCTTGGATGAATATTATTTAGTGTTGAAATGAAAAATAATTCAATATCAGTTCAATCCTATCAATCTTTTAATGCATTTAAGTGCTGAGGAATCGTTCAGTGGAAATGGACAGAGTTCTGTTATAACAGTGTTACTCAATTCTTGATCTCCTAAGTTAGATGCCAAAAATCACACAGTGATCTATCATCAAAAATTATTTTTTTCATGAGCTTTCATCTGACAATTCAAAGGGGTCCTCTTCAATTTTGTTGATAACGTGGAATTGGAAACAGTCTGACTTGTAAAAGGGTATGTTATCGAGGCATTAGAGCCATTTACTTTTCAGTTCCTGGGAACTCTAGCTAACCACAACAGTCACTTTACAGAAATTTATCAAGTGACCATTCATCATTAATTAAACTCATTATAGTCTTTCACTTCCACAAGAGGCACCTTGTTTGTAAACTTAAAACTAGGTGAAACTGGAACTTGTACATTTTAGGCTTTTTATTCCCATTGCCTGTGAACAAATCTATATCTTCTTACCAAACTCTCATTTATAAGACATATCAAAACAACTTTCAAAGGACCTGGCAAATAGAGAGACAAACACTTGATATTCATTTATAAAAAGAGGTTATACTACTTTCATTCCATAGTTGAAGATTATTAAGTTTACAGTTAGAAATCTGACAGAATTGGAACAAGCGTATCAATATCTGAGAGGGAGACGTCGATCCTATTTAAGTGAAAAAGTTGGCTTTCTAAAGTCCAGTGCATTACATGCTAGATTGCATTTAAGGAACATTTCATTCTATACTTAGAAATTAACATCAACAGGTAGTAAGGGCTTGGTTTAAAAGTGAATATGGGTATAGCAACAATTGTTGTTAAGCGCATTCTTTACAATAGAATCCACACATATGCTGGTTAAATTAATCTATGTTGTATAAAGAGATAGAAATAAAATAAATTTGCAGAGAGAAGGTTTAAGGATGAGAGTGAGTAGGAGTCTTGCTCCCAAGTTAAAATATATGTAATACATATATATATATATATATATATAAAATTTACAATATCCAACTCGTTTTTGGTAAAAATTCATGAAACTATTTCTCCACCACCTTAAACTAATGTTAAGAAACATTTGTTTCATTTTCACAAAGATGCAAAGTTGTACTGCTGAAAGTAAATGTGGACATTTGTATTTTGTCCTCTTCGAAATCATACAAAATACTCAACCGAATAAAAGTACTCACCCTCTTTTCATTATTGGGAATGGTGACTAAGCCAGGATGATGTGCTTCATAATCAATAAGTAAGTACTCCCCAGTATCCTTGTTACAAATCTTAACTATCTTAAGATAAATTGGTATGGTATATGTATGACAGGGCCCAGACAAAAAAACAAAAACCGCAGGAGGCATTTTTTTTTTTTTTTTTTTTTTTTTTGGTACGCGGGCCTCTCACTGTCGTGGCCTCTCCCGTTGCGGAGCACAGGCTCCGGACGCGCAGGCTCAGCAGCCATGGCTCACGGGCCCAGCCGCTCCGCGGCATGCGGGATCCTCCCGGACCGGGGCACGAACCCGTGTCCCCTGCATCGGCAGGCGGACTCTCAACCACTGCGCCACCAGGGAAGCCCAAGGGGGTATTTTTAACATGACATTACTACAGGGAATTGGTTTTCCAGGTGGTGGAAAGCTGAATGGGCAAAAGGGGTCACCAAGGTAACTCCGATATGCAACAGCATGAGCAGCTGCTACCCAGGGAAGAGGCTGTATCACCGAAGCTCAGAAGCTCAGGGAGAATCCCTCGGACCTCTGAGGAGGGGCAGGACCCAGCTGCTGCTAACATTCTGAGAACATGCCCAGGGGCTAGTTCTGAGAGTGCCAAAAGAGACTGGAGACCAGAACCAACTGCTGCTCTCGGATGAAGCCCATTGCTGGGGTGCTGCTGAGAGGAACAACAGGAAAACAGGGAGGAGAAAGGCCCTTCCTCCATCCTTGACCGTCTCCTTCTGCTGTCCCTATTTGCAGACCCTAACAGGAAGCCAGCTGGCAAAAGAGAAATTTACAGAATCGCAGCCCAGCCCCACAGACTAGTGCGTGGAAGGGGGGATTTGCAGCTGAGAAGTAACACCTGCAAAACTGGCTCAGCATAGGGCTAAGTGAGCCTTGAGCTTGTCCCCTGGATGATAGCGGCTGCCCCTCCGACTAGAAGGTGGGCACCGTGCTTTGCTTTTTCCCCACTCTTGCATCCTAAGGTCTGAAACAGAGTCTAGCACTTAGTAGGCCCTCCATAAATATTTGTTGAATGAGTGCAGTTCAAACACAGATGTCTCTGATTGCAAAGCCCATGGCAGTAATCCACTCTCACTGCAACATCCACTGCCTTTAAGGGGGAATAATCCAAAGGGAATCACTTCCCACCTTAGAAGTTTGCCTACAAGTGGTTTCGACAGCCTGTTTTATTGCCTCCAATGCTACCAGAGTGAACCAGAAAAACACGGATAAAACATGCGCAGTGACTAATGACTTTCAGCCTGCCTGTTTTCACAGCATAGAACAGAATTCTACCTGACGATGAAGTTGACATACAACTTTCACACACACGGAGAGCCCGTTTTATTCTCTGCTAAACTGGAACTACAAATAAGACAAAGTGATAACTGCTACGAGAATCTCAGAAATATTTCAGACGTGCTTTTTTCCAAAAGAGACCAATCTATGTAAATACATCAGTCTCTCTTCAAACCTGTAAACACTTGACTGACCTCAGTGCCAAAAAAACAAGTTGTCAGAAATGAGTCGTGGCCTTCTTAAACCCACAGGTTCACGGATTCGCGCCTTGCTCTTGAGAATGCGCCACTCTCCACCTGCTCTGTCTGCCCTGAGTCATGTCTCCCAGCGCAACAGGCAGCCTCTGCTCTTCAAAGCCCGCAGACGTCAGTGCCATTCTCATTTGCATTTTTAAAAAGAAAAAGAAGAGGGAGCTTTTCAGATTAAAAAACATTTTTAAAATTAAAATAATTAATTTTATAATTAAAAATAATTAAAAAACATTTTCAGATTAAAAAACAGATTAAAAAACAGATTAAAAAACATTAATTCCACACAATCCTGGGATAATCCAGTGGGGTACACCCGTTCTAGTCACAAGCAGGTAGGCATTTAGACTTTTTCCCACCATTCCTGATGGGCTTAAATCACCTTTATCAATGGTGTCACACCCATGGCAGAATACCAAGCCCCGTGACTGCAACAGGAGTGAGCAGGTCACTACAGCCTTGGCCACCTTTCGCCCAGCACAGCAGTTTGAAGCTACACTACTTTTAGCATTAGTTGGGTTTGTAGTCTATGGCTGAGTGGCAGTCAGTAGAACTTCTTTGGAAACTTGTACTTGAACTTCAAACCTCTTCTGTCCCTCCCATCACCTTGAAGTTCAAGGCATGTAATCATGTGGATTCCTATGGCTCCCATGGACAAATGTTGAGCATTAATGTAGTCTTGGTTTTGAATGTTGTTTACGGAGTCATTGTATTTTCTGGAAGGAGAAGCTGGGTTTTTTTGTCTGATGCTCAGTTTGGAGGGGAGTTTTGCCCTTTCCTCTCACTTATAGGGTTGTCTGATTATATTCCGTTTCTGGTTCAGGCAAATGAGCTGCTGGGTTATTTTACACTCAGTCATACTCACCTGCCATGGATTTTATGGCAGTTATGGTGTTCAAGCCAGAGTCTCACTTGGAGAAATGAAGTGTTGGCATCTGAGTTGGAAAAGCTTAGGCAGAGGTTGTGTTTGTACACTATGGAGTAATGTTAGACCAACATACGGCTTTAGACATGTCAGTGTCTCCGCCTTTGGAGCCCATCTGTGGGGAAGGTCTCAGGCACACCATCTGGAACTGATGGCTGAAACAGAGTCGGCTTGTTAGATCAGTATGGGTAATGGGTACCTGGAGCCACAGAACAGACAATTTTTATTGTACGTCTCCTACTCCCACAGCGTATACCCTTTCTGTTTAATTGAACCGGGAGGGGAGGGGGTAGGGCACAACCGTAAAAGGAATGACATGGCCATAGGAAACGACAAAAACTGGTTAGAATCAACGAGGTCCAAGATGGTGGAAGATTCGACTTCCAGTAGACCTTGAGCCTCATTATACGCTCATTGTAACTCATTAGCATGCTAAATGACACACCTGCCAGTGATATGACAGTTCTGAGGCCAACCATAAAAGGTCAATTGGGTGGTGGCCCAATTCCTGGAAATCCCCACCCCTTCCTCAAAATAATTGAATAACCCTTCCACTCATTAGCCTGTGAAATTACCCAGCCCATAAAAACTAACCACGCCATATTTCAAAGCCTCTTGCCTTCCGTGATGACCCATACTCTGTGGACTGTGTTTCTCCCAAGCTCTCTCTCACCTTCTGAGATGGCCCACACTCTGTCTGTGGGGTGTGTTTCTCTCTAAATAAATATGATTCTTACCTATCACTTTGTCTCCGAATTCTTTCATGATGAAGAAAGAACCTCAAATTCACCAGGAACATAATCACTTCTTTCTTCTCATTGGTCTACCACTATTTCTTCTTTTTTTTTTTCCTTGCTTTATTGTGCTGTCTCTGAACCTTTGCCATTTCACATTTAACCCTATTAATTTATCAGGATTTAAAAGGTTGTGGACCCCCAATTCAAAGCAATCTTTAAATTGTGGTCTGTGGGGGGTGGGGGATGGGATGAATTTGGTGAATTGGGAGATTGGGATTGACATGTATACAATAATATGTACAAAATAGATAACTAATAAGAACCTGCTGTATAGCACAGGGAACTCCACTTTGCTATACAGTAGAAACTAACACAACATCGTAAAACAACTACACCCCAATTTAAAAAAAAAAACATACTTCAATAAAATTTTTTTTAAATTTCGAAAAGAAATCTGTAGGCACATAATTTTTCAAAAAAAAAAAATTTCTGGTCTGGTTTTCTATATACCCCCAATGCTGGTAATTACAGGTGATAAAGGGATTCTATAATGGCTTCATCATCTAACTCATGAGATTAATGCTAATGTCTCTTTTAGACAGAGTTGTAGTCTTACCACCAAGATTGTTTTCCTTTAGATTAGCAATTCTCAAAGTGTAGTATCCTGAGGTCAACATTTAAAAAATAATAATACTAAGATGTTATTGGCCTTTTTCACCCTATCCTTTTACAAGAGTACAGTGGAGTTCTCCAGGCTATAGGATGTATGATACCACAATAGACTGAATGCAGAAGCAGATATGAGAATTCAGTTATCTATCTTCTAAGTGACATTAAAGAAATTTTTAAAAGTGTAAAGCAATGGCATTATTCTCACTAAATTTTTTTCATTGTGGAGAATATAGCTAGTTTTCACAAAAAATGGGTTACTTCTGTTAACATGTAATGAGTTTATTAGGTTTAGGTTTATTATTATCATTTTAAAATTAATTAATAGATGCATATTTTAAAATATTTACCAATAGATCTAATCCACATAAACAAACAATAAAGCTCTTTGGGGTCCTCAATAATTTTTAAGAGTATAAAGAGTCTGCAGATCAAAAAGTTTGAGAACCACCGTGTTAGATTACAACCTGAGCAGAGAAGCATCGGTCTGCATTTTAGAGTCACTTTCATAAGGTACAAACTTTGTGGGAGTGTTTTAATAGGTCAAAATAAATCCTGATAGCTCGAACTCCAAACCGTATTAAGAATCTAACCACAGCTCACCACCCTCATCGCCTATACTCTAATCCACTTCTACTGGAGATATTTTCTCCAAGTGTGTTTCATTACATCCACTTGCACACCACTGCAGTCCATCCTAGATATCACAACCAGGATGACCTTTTTTTTTTTTTATAAATTTATTTTAATTTTTGGCTGCGTTGGGTCTTCGTTGCAGTGCGCGGGCTTCTCATTGCAGTGGCTTCTCGTATTGCGGAGCACGGCGTGTAGGCTTTGGTAGTTGTGGCACATGGGCTTAGTTGCTCCGCGGCATGTGGGATCCTCCTGGGCCAGGGCTCGAATTCGTGTCCCCTACATTGGCAGGCGGACTCTCAACCACTGCGCCACCAGGGAAGCCCAGGATGACCTTTTAAAAATGCACATCTGATCATGTATTAACTCAACATGTGCTATGTATTTAGCTCTAAAACCAGGTACTAGGATGTGGAGATGAATAAAACAATGCCCAAAGCCTATATTATAAATTAGAATGACATAGATCTTAGAAGAGAGGTACAGGTAAGGTGTATGAGAGAGAAGTACAAAGGAGAAAATGATTAATTACCACTGGGAGATTCAAGGAAAGTTTCATGATGGATGGAGTAACTGAAAATGTCTAGTAATGCTAACTTCAATTTTACCATATTTGAATTTGCAAAATAATCTTTTCACTTTGTTGTGACCCTAGCCACACTATTCAAGGCTTAGTCTTAAAACATCCAGAGGATCTTTTGGTTCATTCCTGCTACCAAGAGTCAGTTATTTCGATAGGCAACAGAAGCAAAGGAAGGGAGTTAATTTTTACTGAAAAAAAGAGAAGAAGAAGAAGAAGAGAAAAAAAAACAAGAACAGTGATGACTCTGGGCCCCTGCTGTTGCTGAGATTTCTAGGCATTTGGCCCCAGACACTTGGTCCAGATGGGTTTTACCTCGGAAACAAAAAAAAAACATGACTAAACTTCACAAACTCTGAGCTGGTGTCAGGAAAACCCACAAGATTCAATCAACAATTTATAAGAGTATTATATAAGGCATCAGATCGGTGTGCTGTGAAAATTCCCATGAGTATAAAAAGAAATGAAAATTAGATATGTCAATACACATTGCCCACTTCCATACTATTGCTAGAATAAGAACCAAGAATTTGAAAGATTAACAGAGAGGCACATGGAGTCAGAGCGAGAGAGGGATGGAGGGAGACAAAGAGGGAGAGAGGGAGAAAGGGGGAGAGAGAGAGAGAGAGAGATAACCTTTATTGAGACTTCCTAGTTTTGAAAAGAATAGAAGTTTTTTTTTTTTTTTTTTTTTTTTAATAGTTTTTTTTTTTAGATGTTGGAGGTAGGAGTTTATTAATTAATTTATTTATTTTTGCTGTGTTGGGTCTTCGTTTCTGTGAGAAGGCTTCCTCTAGTTGTGGCAGGCGGGGGCCACTCTTCATCGCGGTGTGCGGGCCTCTCACTACAGCGGCCTCTCTTGTTGCGGAGTACAGGCTCCAGACACGCAGGCTCAGTAGTTGTGGCTCACGGGCCTAGTTGCTCCGTGGCATATGGGATCCTCCCAGACCAGGGCTCGAACCTGTGTCCCCTGCATTAGCAGGCAGATTCTCAACCACTGCACCACCAGGGAAGCCCAGAATAGAAGTTTTTGCAATAAATAGCCTCAAATGTCACATATATCCATGTCACCCCTAAATATTAGATGACTTTTTGGTATCATCCACCTCAGAACAGAGGTGAAGTGAGTCTAGCGTCTAAACAGTATTTCATATGGAGAACTTTCAGTGACTCCCCCTTTCCCCAGTTTAAACAGATTTTCCATACTGCATCCAAATCTCCCCAAGCCAGTCACAACCTTGATCTTTATTTCCAAGTCCTGTTGAATATTTTAAAACCAGTAATATCTCATCAGACCTCATACACTACTATCTCCATCAACAATTGCATCCAGTGGGGTCAGGTTCCTGGACTACAAGTCCTACCACATCAGAAATTAATTATAACAAAACATTTCCTGTGAGCGAACACTAGATTATGTTTAAACACTAGGTGACTCATTCATGGATACTACTATCCTCTCTGAAATCTCACATGTTGCAATTTAAAAATTTTGCACCCTGAGTGGCCATCCCTTGTTTGCTGGCCTAGTCAGGAAGATCCGGAAGTTCTCTCTCTCTCTTTTTTTTTTTTTTTGTGGTACGCGGGCCTCTCACTGTTGTGGCCTCTCCCGTTGCGGAGCACAGGCTCCGGACGCGCGGGCTCAGCGGCCATGGCTCACGGGCCCAGCCGCTCCGTGGCATGTGGGATCTTCCCGGACCGGGGCACGAACCCGTGTTCTCTGCATCGGCAGGCAGACTCTCAACCACTGCACCACCAGGGAAGCCCCGGAAGTTCTCTTGATCCCTGCCCAAAGCGTTGGTTCATCCAGGGACCACAATGATATTATCAAGCACCCAGGTCCTTGTTCCATGTCTCCAGTCTCCTGTCCACAGAGTTGGCTTCCTCCTAAGCCTAGTTCCCCTCGTGGGACTGGTAGCAATCAGTAACGCATGCTGTTTTGTTCACATCCAGCAGGAGAGAGAACCATTTCCAGAAATGTTGTCTCAAGGGTAATAATATTCTTTCCCAGAAGGCTCTGGAAAATTCTTTATCAAGTCTCATTGCTCTGAATTGGCTTCAGACGTACCTAACCCTGAACCCATAACTGTGGAAAGGAGCAATGGGGTCACCTTAGCTGAGGATCAGCTCCCCAGCCCTCATGGCTAGAGCATAATAGGGAGAGTGAAATTGGGGTGACAACCATGATGTCCACAGCAGTTCAGGACCTTATAGGAACTTCTTTTATAGTCCTGGTTATCTAACTGTAATTCTCTCAAGCTTTGATTGGTGAGCACCTGTACTGTAGACCTGTAATGCCTGCCCGCCCCCCAAGCTTACTTAATTTTCTTATTTGCAGATATTTGTCTAGATTCACCATTTGTTTCCACAAAAACCCCTTTTACTTGACAATAACTGAGAAGATATTCTCTGATTCTTGTCTCAGAAAAGAGAGGCCGTATCTTCATTAAGCCCTAAGGCTGTGTGAAAGAAGGCATTAATTAATGCACTGAAGTTGGCCAGCTCCTGAAGTGACCCTGACAGGTGGGAGTGTTGATTTCTCACCCTTCCAGCTGAGGAATCTTTATCAACCACAGAGCATCTGGAGGGGTCATGACATGACTCCAGGGGGTTAATGTACTTTATTGCTTTGATGCTGAAACTGCAGTAATTCATTTTCTTCTCCCCGAGGCATGGTTAAAAATATGGCAATTCACAACTCGTTATTCTGCAGAGATGTGCACTTCAATGGATAATTTTCCCTGTGGATTTATTTGGTTCATCCAAATACTTTAAAGCCCCTGAGGATGATGCTGAGGGAGAGCTGCATACAAAAGCATCTCCTGCGAGGCCTGAGATGGCCTGAAGCATCCCAAGAGAAATCCTCTGATGAGCTGAGACTTTCTTTGGAGTCTTCCACGCCAGGCACCCTTGGACATCGCCTGGGTGTACACAGATGCTTCCAACAGAAATAAACAATTCCAACATGATTCTCGATGGGCTTCAAGTCATAGAGAAGACTTCCTCCTTGTCTAGTGGAATGTTCCACTTAGGCCTTTGTTGTTCTCTCCTTTTGCTAAAGGATGATCAGTTCTTTCTGATCCAAATCAACAATCCTCACCTCCACATGGCAGAGAATTTTATATAAGCTGTTCATTCTCCTGCTGTCCTTTTTCTTTTTCTTTTTTCTGCTGTCCTTTTTCTAACGCTAGGGACAACTAGTTAAAAATTCAATGAAAATTCTCTCTTAGCTTGCACATTAATAGCATTCTGTTTTACCAAAACAAGGGAGCAAAGATTTACTTTTATTCCTGGCCATGGCTTCATCATGAAAAAAACCCTCTTTATAGACATTTTATTCTCAGAAGTCTTCACAATACAGATTTTAGAGGATTGCTTTTTGGACATTCTTTGATCCAAATATTTGTCCAAGACACTGTGAACATCTCGTGTGACTGAGTACCAGACTGTGTTATTAAACATCAACTGAATTGACGTTGTGAACATCTCTGTGAGACTCACATACAGTAACTGGAAAGTACAGGATCCTGGGTGAGCCACAATGCAGCCCGAGGGAAGATCCTAAATGATGGCTTTGCACTACACAAAGCCACAAACTGAAAGAAGTCAAGAAACATTAGCTTGTCATCCAGACCTCCTTTAAAGTTTAACAGGCCAAATTCCATCCAAGGCAGCTGCTTGCCTATTTCGAGTTCAAAGCTCATTAATAAAAACAGAAATAAAAAAGCCTTCTCAGGGGCTGCTGATAATTTTTTTAAGCCACTGCCACTATCCAAGACCATGGCAGTCACTCAGGATCATTCTGTTTGCTGGCAAATCAGTTAAGGGTGAGATAACGGAAATTTCTGCACCATCAGCTGAAGATACCACTTGCAAAACTGAGCCAAAAGGAGGATTAAAAGACATATGCATAAGAGCTAGGGACATTTTCTAAGAAGATACAGTAAATTCCAAAGTCAGAGGCATCACTCAGCATCTCTGCACAGCATCAGTTTGATCTATTGGTGATAGATGTCTGAGTTGGCTTCAAATTGGACGAGTCAATAGGTTTCCAGACTGACTTGGAAAATAGACCAAAAAATGGATATGTCTTGTTACTAAGCACAACCTACCTTCTACCATTATCTATCCATCTAAAATATCACTCAGTAATAAAAATTTTGAGATTTGAAATTTGCCTCTAAGTTTGCTGCAACTGGAGCCAACTCACCATTTTCCCATTCATTTAACATCAGAAGAGAGATCCTCATTATGACCTCATTGCATCTGCACCTGTGGCCTCGACAGAGCCTCGTTCTGAAGCATAGGAATGATCTAGGCCCTGATGATTTGGAGTGTAGGGGAGCAAAACCTGCCATCCCAAGAAAGTCTCTTTGGCATGCATATCATTTTGAGCTGAAAACCATCAAGGCCCAAAAGGCTCAGGAAGATACTGACCTTCCCCCGCCAACTGCCTAAATGATGTAGAGGACCTGTTCCAGGAAGGGAGCTATCAGCATAGATGACTGTAGTATGAACTAGGTTTGTATTATAAATAGGGAGAAACCTAGCAAAGTCTATTTGTTAAAATTTCTCTTTGTCCCATCATCTCTACACAGCCCAGCAAACAGTTATTTACCAAACATCTGCTTTTCATCTCTGTGTGAATTGCCTTCCTCCCCTTTGAAGTCACAAACCACTATCCCCAAATCCTCTTTTGTCTTTAGCTGAAAATGGTATTTAAGGTGAGGGTTTCAGCCATTTGGGGGAGGTACTCAGTTCTCCTGTGTCTTTCCCATGTTTACATGTTATTAAACTTTTGCTTGATTTTCTCCTGTAAATGTTTCACGTCAATTTAATTCTTAGACTAGCCTAGAGAGGTAGAAGAGGAAGAGGAAAATGACAATGATTTATTGCAAAACCTGCCTGGTTTGATTAGAAAGGTTCCACCTGGAAGACTTTCTTTTTTTTCCTTTATAGAGCCTCTGTGGAATATCTACCAGCAGTTTTGTGGTGGACACAAAATTATCTTCATCCACCTGGAATGAGGGCTATTGTTAACTTCTGTTCTAAAAACAGGAGAGGAAAAAAGCATATCTGCTTACAAGTAAAAATCTAAGAGAAGTTCTGGTTATTCAGTCACATCTTCCTCTGTAACCCATGGAGTACCTTAGGTAGTGAGAGCCATGGGCAGTGTACATACTGGTTAGAGACACAGTCTAGAGCCAGCTGTAAAGCCCAGCTCCTTCACTCAGTAGCTACAGGAGCTAGACAAATGACTCAAGCTCTCTATACCTCAGTTTTCTCATCTGTGAAATAGGAATAATACTACTACTGACCTAAGAGGCTGTTGTGAGGATCAAATTAAGTTACATACATAAAGTGCCTAGAATAATGCTTGGTATTTAAAATCAATATATACAATAATATTAATAATAATACTACATATTCAACAATTCATATATATGAAATATATATTTCAAGACCATAAAATAAAAGCTAAAATAAAATTAAATAAATTTATAGTAAACAATACATAATATATATAATAAAAATACATATAAGAAGCTAAATAAAATTATCGTATTCTTGGGCTTCCCTGGTGGCGCAGTGGTTAAGAATCAGCTTGCCAATGCAGGGGACATGGGTTCGAGCCCTGGTCCGGCAAGATCCCACATGCCGTGGAGCGGCTAGGCCCGTGAGTCATGGCCGCTAAGCCTGCGCATCCGGAGCCTGTGCTCCGCAACGGGAGAGGCCACAACAGTGAGAGGCCCGCGTACCGCAAAAAAAAAAAATTATCGTATTCTTTAAAATCACTTGAAAAAATGAAGGTATGATTCAAGTCCTAGAAGATGAATAGAAAACTATAATATACACACAAATTATAAAAGGGATCCCAATGTAGAAAACACATAAAACTTCATAAAAAGTCTGCTCTAGAGCTTATATGTTAGCAGCAGTAAATTTACAAAGAATATGTGTGTAAGAGATTTTTTTAATGATCCAGATGTATCCAACAAAGGGTGAGATGATACTTTTTCTTTAACCCCTTTTATTATTGAGCAGAGTCATTAAAATAATTTTATTAACTTTATAGCTTAATGTAATAGGTATTCAATAATACCTGGTCAGGACCTCAGTTTAGGAAGCGTTAAATTTAAGATGTCCACGAGACATCCAAGTGGAGATATCACACAGGCTATTTGTTGTTCAGGTCTGTAGTTTGGGAGGAAGAACTGGGTTAGAGATATGAATTTAGGAGTCATCAGCATATAGATGGTACTTAAAGCAATTAGACTGGATGAGATCACCATGGGAGTGAATGCACATAGAGAAGAAAATAGGATCATAGGCTGAGCCCTGGACTACTCCAACTCAGCAAAGAAGACTGAAAAGAGTCAACTACTAAGGTAGAAAAAAAAGAGAAAATGTCATGTCCTGAAAACCAAGGGAAGAAAGTCAAAGACCGTTTTATAAAATATCATACTTCTAATTTTACAGTAGGTCATATTGACCTTCCTCCAAATTAAGCTGTTAGTGAGCTTTAAAAAAATTTACTAGTATCTGGAAGAAGTGGTCACTTTATATATGTAAGGTCAGAGATGCACTAAGAGATAATATGATATGTTTACATGTGAGGAGACTTGGAGTTTAGTCCAAATTCTAATGTTAACTGGCTCTGCAACTTTAAATCAGTCAAAGTCTAGTTGTGTTTCAGTTCCCTCATCTGCTAAGTTTTTTAGTTCTTCACTCATTCAGCAAGTATTGAGTGCCTACTATGAGCAAAGCCCAAGTGGGATCAATTCCATATCACCTAATCATTAGGATAGATGTGATAATGTACGTTTTTGGGGAAGTTCACTGTGTAAATATGCCACATGCTACATATTTTTCTGCTGACTGTTCTTTTCCAAACACTCTTAAAATCTAGGATATGCTATAATCATGTCCCTTAGATGCCTTTGATGCAGTCCTATTCAGAAGTAGAAGAATGACCCAGGACCTTCTTTCAAAATTCACTCATTCTTTTTCCTGTGTTGAGTGTCCAGTGGATGCTAAGCCCTGCACTAGCTCTGGGAATATGAATATGAATAAAACACAATTGTTGCCTTCAAGTAGCTCATAATCTGGTAGAAAGACAGTCAAGTGAACAGTGCAACAGGCTTTCCTAAGACTTTTCTCAGTAATCTCTCTTAACTATGCAATGGTCAGAGCCAGTTAAGAAACCACAGATGGCAAATCTTCTTTATTTTTATTGACAAATTTAAAATACTTAAAAAAAAATTGCTACTAGAGAAGGAAACTGTTCACTTCCCATCAAGTGAGAACAGTTAAAGAAATCAAAGTGCTTAAAAAAAAAAGTAACCTCCTGGAAACAAGTTGATTCCCTGACCAAAACTATTATCTGAAATGTTTCTTGACTGAGGAGTGAATCACCACGTCTGGGCAAAATAATGCAGAAGAAAGTTAGCATTAAAGTGACAACAAAATTAAGGTATTAAAGCTCCAAATATCAACATCCTGACAGCTAGTTCCAGGAGCATTCACCCCTCTAAGATAGAGCCAAAAATATCACCTTAGAATTCTCTTAGGGATTATCTGAATCTGCAGACCAGCAATTTCTGTAGCTCGGCCCTCCTTGATAACAAAACCAAATATTCTGCTGACTTAAGGTAAGATTCCATCAGAACTGTCAACTTCAAGGATGGGGAAGGAGGTGAATGAAAGTACTCTGAGGGGGAAAAATTGCTTCTTTTCATTGTCTTAGTATAAACAAGACTTACTTTGTTATTAAGAAAGCAAGATTGAATTACAATTAGAAAGAAACAAAATGTTTGCCTTTCCAAGGTCAGGGCAAGAAGGGATGAAATAAAGTTGAGGGAGGGGAGAATTAAAACTGAAAGTCCAAAATGTAAAGGGAAAATGGCTTCGGAAAGTATTTAGCGGAGTTAATAACCACGGCATCTTTATGATAACCAAAGGGCTCACTTTTAGAGTTTTCCTTTATAGATCATGGCACTCACTATCTTATAAAGGAAAGAGATGGTTATTTCTCCAGAAAACTAAACAGTCTCAGTTCTCAACAACCACAGAAGGGTTAGTTATGTTCATGGCTGTGGCCTTTATGGTAAACTACTTGATTGGCTTATTTAAATTGTCTACTAAAAAATAAATAATGCAGGGGGCTGCAAATAAGAAAAGTGTATTTGGGGTCTTAAGAACTGCAATTTGGAAGACACGGATTTGGGTAACTCTGAAAGAGTTCCAAGGAAGAGAAAGAGTCAGGAGCTTACAAAGACAAAAAGTCACAAGGTTGGTAAAAGTTGCCTGGTGAGAATTGTGATTCAAGACAGAAAAGACACAAGACAGAAAATATTTGCGTTTAAGGAATCACAAGTTGTTTCATGGTAGGGGTCCAATAAGTAGATAGGCTGTCATGAGTTATTCTAGGGTAAGTTTCCTGTAAGCATCTTGAATTTCTGGCAGGTGTCCTGGATGACTTCATCTAACCTTCAAAAGGTCAGATTCCATCCAGTCTGAGATGTGCATAACTCACACTTCCTTAATGGCCTCCTGGTTCCATTTCAGTGAGCTCTCTTAGCAATACCGACTCCATTTTGGTTTTCCTTTCACAAAATAAAAATATCTTTATAAAAAAATTCTTCTGAGTCTACATTTCCCATCTCCATTCTTACCATTATAGTTTGTTAAATTAGTGGTTGCTTGGTTTTTTCCCAGTTTCTCTCATCTGTTAGATTGGGGAAGGGGGTGTTGACTTAATATGAATTTAAGAAGAAAGATTGCATATTTCCTTTGAAAAATGCAATACATGTCATATTCAAACTCCAAATTGATTTATAAGGGTAACCTATATAATTTTCGAATATGTGAATAGACCTCAAAGAATGAGATAGCTTTTTTGCTGATAGGCAGATTGTGGAATGAGGTCTCCATTAAGGCCATTTTTTACCCTTTAGAAAATTTTAAATGACACCCTGATAATAGTTAACTTCCAAATGTAAAACATTAGTGCTGACACTAGCCAAATAAAATGTATAGTTATTGGATCACAGGAAATGTTACCACTTTGCATTTCCAATGCCCCCTTTATTCAAACAACAATAAAAACATTACAAAAGGAGTCAATCTTTATCTCCCATAGCCAGCAGTATTGCTATAATAGGCAACGTGATGAAAATGCTTAAGAACCAAAGAAAATGTTATATTTGACTTGAGGTGCTTTTGCCATGGCTCAGGACCCTGTGAAGTCTTCCAGGAAATACTCACCCATGCCAGTGTGCATGGCCAATATGTCAGGGAAGAGGATGAGATTTCAGGGATGCCAGAGTGCCCATCTGCTGTGTCTCCTCATTAGCCTTTCATGATACCAAAGAGTCCTCATGATACCAATAGCCCTGTTTGAAAGTAAAATATGAATCCAGACAGGAATAAAATCGAGAAGTTATTAGCACTAGCTAGTATGTGAGTAGGTGTTAGTAGCCGTTTCCTTGGAAGGAAAAGGATACATATACCTCATAGAGTTGTTGTGAGGGTTAAAAGAATCAATACACAAAAGCTATTTAGAACAGTGCCTGCAGATTCTATATAATCAATAAATTATATACATAAATATAATGTAGTAATAGTGATGAATTTTGAATAGAAAGCTCCTCTACGGTTCATAGAACATGAACAAAGAATAAACTCAAGGCACTATGAAGCTCTCTCTCCTCTCCAGTGAGACTAGGGAAAAGGTTTAAATGTGCTGGTAGGTTATGGATAGTTTATAAAAGAATACGCCATATAACCTTATATTCTAAGTTGGCAGTCATGGCCACAATTATACTTCTATCCTTCTCTCTCCTACAGCTGTTAACATTTGCAGGTGTCACCAGAAGCTTCTGTGTGCCAATTCCAGTATAAATACCTTATTTAAAAAGTGTCAAATCCATTAGAATAGTATTTCTTTATATTATTCAAGAAGGATGTTCCAGGGGCAACCCCAATTACATCTGTACTCTTCAATACCCACTCCTAGGGACTGCTGCCACACGTACCATGCAGACAGAGAACACAACATACAGAATCTACGTGGAATTAGAAAAGCAAAGCCATCCAAGATTTTCCCAGGTTAAAGATGACAGATCAGCATCTGGACAAAAAAAAAAAAAAGGCATTTCAACTCTCTTTATTTTGCAATATTTAAATATTCTGAATGCATAAGTGGAGTCTTTTATCTAATGAACCAGGGCTGAATCTTCTGGACGAACATTTAAAGCATGTAAAAGAAAATTCTTCAATGAATAATCAGTTCCAGACAGCTCTGTACAAAGAACATTTTTCATACAAGTCAAACACAAAACAAAATATTCAGTGTTACTTTCTATCAGAAAACTCTTTTGCCTGGCTATAAGACATGAAATCTGCTTCTGGTGAGGTTTTGTGCCCAAATATGAATCCATTTAAGACAAAAGAAAAGACCAGTGCATAAAAGATTTCATGACTTCATTTATTACAAATGTTAATTCAACCTGGGTCTTCCCATGGAAGCAAGCTAAAGACAATCTTTTGCCATCTTGGTGGAGTAGACAGCGAGGAATTCAACCAGGTTGCATCTTTTTTTTTTTTTTTTTTTTTTTTTGCAGTACGCAGGCCTCTCACTTCTGTGGCCTCTCCCGTTGCGGAGCACAGGCTCCGGATGCGCAGGCTCAGCGGCCATGGCTCACGGGCCCAGCCGCTCCGCGGCATGTGGGATCTTCCCGGACCGGGGCACGAACCCGTGTCCCCTGCATCGGCAGGCGGACTCTCAACCACTGCGCCACCAGGGAAGCCCGCATCTATTTTTTTTAATTGAGATATAATTGATAGATAACATTGTATCAGTTTCAGGTGTACAACATAATGATTCAATATTTGTATACATTGAGAAATGATCACCACAGTAAGTCTCGTTAATATCCATCACCACACATAAACTTTTTTTTCTTGTGATGAGAACTTTTAAGATCTACTTTCTTAGGATCTTTCAAATATGCAATACGTGTGGTAAACATAATCACCATGCTGTATATTACACCCTTATGACTTACTTATTTTATAAGTGGAATTTTGAACCTTTTGACCCCCTTCACCCATTTCACCCACCCCCTACCTCCTATCTCTGGCAACTATCAATCTGTTCTCTGTATTTCTGTTTTTAGATTCCACATATAAATGTGATCATACGGTATTTGTCTTTTTCTGTCTGACTTATTTTACTTAGCATAATGCCCTCAGGATCCATCCATGTTGCCAAAAATGGCAAGATTTCATTCTTTTCAGCCAGGTTGCATCTTGACTGCCCTGCCATATTGAAAATCCAAGAAAGGTCAAAGATTTGACAGCCCTTGAAATAATTCATCTCATCACATTCCCCAAAGCATTAGAAGACCAGCTGATATTATACCTCTTAACAAGCAATCCTCTTTAGTTTGAAGATTGCCAAATCCTGACGCTTCATGTTTTCCCTAGCCCCTTTTCATCTGCTAACATAAGCTTTTGCAACAAATGACCTTGCTTCATACTAGTTCATTTAAAAAAGGGGGGGGGGGGGAAAGCTTGAGACAAACATCCTTATGATATAAATAATAAAATGTCCTTTGGAAAGTTGCCTGATAAAATTGTACATTTTAATAGAACTATACTGATATTTCTTATAGATGTGTCCCACCCCCAAAACAGAAATATCAGAGACCACTAAGAACATTACTATCTGAGCTAAAGCCACAACAAACCAAGTTCACAGACTATAAGATCCTAACTGATAATTAACAAAAGTGAATTTACAGAGGTCCCTGAATGTACAATTTCCCTTGTTCCAAGAAGAGACATAGTTTTGAAAGAAACTAGAACAGAGAATTAGTGAAAGAAATGAAATCAGTCTGTCTGGTCAGCATGTCAGGTCAAATTACACAAATACAAATGTAAACTATTACATCCCTAGCTACCTATCTAATTACAGAAATAGGATAAATGGGGAGGGGGGAGGGGGTAGAGTGCCCTTCCCATTTTTCTTTGTTCAACTTTAAATCCAATTCCTAACTCCTGAATGTATGCTGATCACACGGGATTATTTTGCATTGTTTTATCTTCTCTCTCAATCTCTCTCTCTCTGTCTCTATGTGTATGTGTATCTTTCTCCTTCCCTCCTTCTCTCCCCCTATCTCTCTCTCTCTCTCTCTCTCCTTTTTCAAATATGGTCTGCATTAGTCAAAATTAACTTGTCTAGTGATTCCTGGGCAGTCTATCAGATATGGGTTCCACTAAGGAAATCAGCTGTAAATCTGATTTGGAGAATGGAGGATTTAAAATGAGCACGACCATTAATTCTGAAGCAGAATGATTTTTCAAATGGAAAATCACCCGGGATTTAGTTTTCCCAACTCATCCACCCACTTAGATACAGCCCTTCTTCCAACTAAAACAAGGAATTGGTTACTTGCCAAGTCATAGTCTGGTGTGGTATATGAGTATGTGAAGTGTGATCATAAAAATATCAGAATAAACTTTTTATCAAAAATATAAGTCTTGTGTATGCTTGAGAATTTCTAGAGAGTGTCTACTTCCAATCACATTAGGAGGCTGTGCAATTGTGCCACTACTCCAGATATTTCTGAAACTCCTTCATAATTCTCCTTTGTGATTGCAGCATATCAATATCTTTAGTTTGAAGTGAATCTTCAAACTTTGAGGTGTATATTATTTTTGAAATGTGTTCTAAGTCATTTAGAGTTAAATTTAGTGATTAAAATTGGGTAAATATTGTTTGAGGTCAAACTAAAATACGACTATTAAGTTATAGCCAGAATATGTTATTCATCTTTTACTCCTTTCAGTGTCTAACACGATCACATTCTCAAGAAATGCTAGTCAGAACGGATAATAGATTTCATTGCATGGGTCATAAACTAGTTCTGAAGACCATTCTGAGAGTTTTAGAATAACCACAGTCTCTCTTAGGTGTCTACTTTGAGTGAATTAGCACTGATTTTATATGTGTAAATTCCACTGTTTTTAAAATCTCCTTACTTTATTGCCACATTCCTAATATGTATCCATTGATTGGGTCTGGCCATTTGCAACAAGTTGACTTATACAGCCTGACTTCTGTTCAGATATCCTGGGATTCCTGTTAATGATAAGTTATGATTTCCAGTTTGGTTTAGAGCAGGGGTCTGCAAACTTTTTTTTGGTAAAAGACTAGACAGCAAATATTTTAGACCTTGTGTACCAAGAAGCAAAATTAAGGATGTTATGTATTATTGATGAAATTCAAAATATAATGATAATAATTGAATACAAGTTTTTATAATATAGATCTAATAACAAGAATAAAATTCCTTTTTGGAGGGTAATATTTCACTTAATTGGGGTCATAGTCAATATTTCCTATCATCAAATTGATACCAAATGTTCATTTATAAAAACAATCCTTACAAAAAGAGGCAGTGGGCCAGATTTGCCCAACAGTCAGTTTGCCAACCCTTGGTCTAGTGGCTGCAGTGAGTCACCACTAACTCCAGGGCTTGAGTTATCTCTTCAAGGAGACGTGGAAGGCACCTGCTATAGTCTGAATATTTGTATCCACCCCAAATTCTTATGTTGAAATCCTAACCCCCCAAAGGTGATGGCATTACTAGGTGGGACCCTTGGGAGGTGATTAGGTTATGAGGATGGAGCCCTCAAGAATGAGATTAGTGCCCTTATAAAAGAGGCCCTACAGAGCTCCCTAGTCCTTTCAGCCACATGGGGATTCAAGGAGAAGTCTGTGGTCTGGAAGAGGAGCCTCACCCGACCATGACCCATCACCCTGATCTCAGACTTCCAGCCTCCAGAACTATGGGATATCAATTTGTTGTTTATAAGCTACCCAGTCTTTGGTATTTTGTTATAGCAGACCAAATGGACTATGACAAACCAGTCTGCATTTAACCTCATGAAAGGCAAGAACCATTTTCCTGGCAGCCCAGTACACTTGACTGTTTTCAAGCCCATCTCCTCAGTGCTGTAGTGTAGAGAGGAATTGAGGGAAGAGGCTAAGACATCTAGCAGGTGACTGGTTCTGGATACTGTCCTCAGATTTACTGTATTTCATTGGTTCAAAGATACAAAGTTTTTCACATTTTAATATACCTGAAATATATCTGATGGCCTTACCATAAATGATTTAATTTAATTGGCAAGATTTATTTCTTTCTTAGTGCAAATAAAACAGTGAGGAGACTTATAATTGATGGTACCTTAGCTTCTATTAAATATGGTAATATTTCTCATTCAGAGCTGCAGTTCAGCTCCCTCTGGAGTCTCTCGCCCCTGTCTGAGTAACTGCTTTTCTTATTAGAGCTTATGTTCTGCTTCCTTCTGTTGCCACAGAAATGGGCCCTTTTGGAAATGTTGTTCCCAATGAAGGCCTTGGATGCACATCAAGAAGCTATCAGTTTTGGATTTTTTGGTAGCTGGATGTGATAGGGCCTTTTTTAGGGGTGAACTTATAAATTTAGAGTTTATCTTTAAAAAAAATTAAAATTCCTTTCCTTTCCAAATGACAGGAGAGGGAGAATTCTTGAAATTTAGTGCATCCAGCATACAACCTCTCCCTTCTGGACTAGCTTCTCTGGAGGGGGAACGCCAGCTCGCCTACTGAGTTGGCAGAGAGCCGGTTCCCTTGACGACTGCTTCTCCAAATTTGATGTCAGGCGCCACCTGGTGTCTGCATCAAGCAGGCCCAACAAATAGTCCTGCTGAAGGAAGTTTGAAGGATAGGCAAAAGTTGGAACGTAAAGAATAGAACCAGGAAGTCAGGCTCAGACCAGATGAGGCATTACAACACATGTGTCTGCTTCACCACATGGAATATGAAGGCCCTATATGAGTAATATAACTAATTTTTTAAAAAACAAAAACAGTTACTGTGCAAAGGGCATCAAATAGAAGTCAGATGTCCTTGGTATTAATTTTGGTTTTACTATTAATCAGCAGATTGCCTGTTACAAGGCAGGTACTTTATTATGTACTTGAGCCTAGCATTGTGCTAAATGCTGTACATAGATTATTTCATTCAAACCTTATACTAACTTACAATGTCTGCCTCTCCTTTTCTTTTTTTTTTTTTAAACATATTTATTGCGGTATAATTGCTTTACAATGGTTCTCGTTTTCTGTTACCTGTGCAATATTCTGGGAAATGGCTTTTGAGAAACAACTCAGGAGGTTTAACACCATGTTCTTGGATTGGAAGAATCAAGACTGTGAAAGTGACTATACTACACAAAACAATCTACAGATTCAATGCAAGCCTTATCAAACTACCAGTATCATTTTTCACAGAAGTAGAACAAAAAATGTCACAATTTGTTTGGAAACACAATAGAACCCAAATAGCCAAAGCAATCTTGAGAAAGAAAAACAGAGCTGGAGGAATCAGGCTCCCAGACTTCAGGCTATACACAAAGCTACAGTAATAAAGACAGTATGGTACTGGCACAAAAACAGAAAGATAGATCAATGGAACAGGATAGAAAGCCCAGAGATAAACCCACGCACCTATGGTCACCTTATTTTTGATAAAGGAGGCAAGAATACACAATGGAGAAATGACAGTCTCTTCAATAATTGGTGCTGGGAAAACTGGGAAGCTACATGTAAAAGAATGAAATTAGAACACTCCCTAACACCATACCCAAAACTAAACTCAAAATGGATTAAAGACCTAAATGTAAGGCCAGACACTATAAAATTCTTAGAGGAAAATATAGGCAGAACACTATGACATAAATCACAGCAAGGTCCTTTTTGACCCACCTCCTAGAGAAATGGAAATAAAAACAAAACCAAACAAATGGGACCTAATGAAACTTAAAAGCTTTGGCATAGCAAAGGAAACCATAAACAAGATGAAAAGAAAACCCTCAGAATGGGAGAAAATATTTGCAAATGAAGCAACTGACAAAGGATTAATCTCCAAAATTTACAAGCAGCTCATGCAGCTCAATATCAAAAAAACAAACAACCCAATCCAAAAATGGGCAGAAGACCTAAATAGACATTTCTCCAAAGAAGATATACAGATTGCCAACAAACACATGAAAGGATGCTCAACATCACTAATCATTATAGAAATGCAAATCAAAACTACAATGAGATATCATCTCACACTGGTTAGAATGGCCATCATCAAAAAATCTACAAACAATAAATGCTGGAGAGGGTGTGGAGAAAAGGGAATCCTTTTGCACTGTTGTGTGTGAATGTAAATTGATACAGCCACTATGGAGAATAGTATGGAGGTTCCTTAAAAAACTAAAATTAAAATTACCATATGATCCAGCAATCCCGCTACTGGGCATATACTCTGAAAAAACCATAATTCAAAAAGAGTCATGTACCACAGTGTTCATTGCAGCTCTATTTATAATAGGCAGGACATGGAAGCTACCTAAGTGTCCTTCGACAGATGAATGGATAAAGAAGATGTGGCACATATATACAATGGAATATTACTCAGCCATAAAAAGAAACGAAATTGAGTTATTTGTAGTGAGGTGGATGGACTTAGAGTCTGTCATACAGAGTGAAGTAAGTCAGAAAGAGAAAAGCAAATACCATATGCCAACACATATACATGGAATCTTAAAAAAGCTGGTTCTGAAGAACCTAGGGACAGGACAGGAATAAAGACTCAGACATAGACAATGGACTTGAGGACCTGGGGAGTGGGAAGGGTAAGCTGGGACAAAGTGAGAGAGTGACATGGACATACATACACGACCAAATGTAAAATAGGTAGCTAGTGGGAAGCAGCCACATAGCACAGGGAGATCAGCTGAGTGCTTTGTGACCACCTAGAGGGATGGTATAGGGAGGGTGGGAGGGAGACGCAAGAGGGAGGATATATGGGGATATATGTGTATGTATAGCTGATTCACTTTGTTATAGAGCAGAAACTAGCACACCATTGTGAAGCAGTTATGCTCCAATAAAGTGTTAAAAAAAAAGAGGTGTGAAAGCAGAAGACAAGGGAGCGGAGAAAGCCTCATCATTGGTCTGACAACGGGCTAAAATCTTCGCTACTGCTAGTGAAAGTGTTTCCACATAGACAAGGCTATCCCCAAGTTGTTATAAACTTTTGTTACGAATCTTCTTTTTGTGATCTCCTGGCCTCACCGAAAATCAAATGACTTCTTGGTAAACGTCAGGGTTCCCAGAGCTATTTCCACTACTCTGTGGCTGTCTGAACTCTCCATCATTGTGCAAATGCCAAGAATTGCATCACATCACTGTAGAAACAGTCTCACCATTCCTGCAGCCTTCCCAGCCATCAATCTCCCCAGCATCACTCACAGACAGGGCTTGGGCCCAGAGATGAATCCCAAACATAAGGAAAGAAAAATGTATAAACATATGGAGGAAATAAAACTCTCCCAGAAAGTGGCAGAATTTATTTTCACTCCCCAGGAACTGTCCTCCAGACTTGCAAACCTCTACCTTCTTGAAAAAGCATCTGGAAGTTCAGAATTACTTTCATCTGTCAAACTCATGAACTGTGACTCCAATATTTTGTATCTATTTTCTTACTTAAGACTTTTGAGAGCACTACAGGGAGAGCATTTTCTCTCATCTTTTACCATCTTCACTCTTTAGAGGTTCAGGATTAGTTTAGGTGGGCTCATAAAAAAAAATAATAATAATTTGAAGCCCAGGAAAGCTTTGAAGTAAATGAGATCATATCTTTGAAAATTATGTGTAACCTGAAAAGTACTGTCAGTGTGTCAGGGTTCAGTTAGGAAAGCAGAGTATTGTGAATATTATGGGATAAAGGATTTAGTAGCGGAATTAGACTTTACACAACATATGGGAGGAGCTGCAGAAGTAAAGATCTGGAAGAGGAAATAAGAGAATCAGAGAAAGAGTCATTAATCAATGCTCTGGCACAGATGGACAAATTATTCTACCTCTCCTAGCGTAGGTCTCCTCAGCTGTAATGGTAATGAATGGAGTATCTAGAAGCTGACCAGCTGTGTTCAAATCCTGGATCTCCCTTGTGTTAGCTGCATAGCCCTGGGCAAGTTAATTTCTCTCTCTGTATCTCATATCCTCATTTGTAAAATAAGGATAATAATAGCACCTATCTGATAGGGCTGTTGTGAGGATTAAACAAGAGAATACTTCGAACAGTGTCTGGAATATGTAAGCATTCAGTCAATGTAGTAATCTTTACTGTAAGAGGAACATAGTGACAACTAAATGAGATGTACATCAAGCAGCTAGCGCATTACCTGGAACAAAATACGAGCTCAGGAAACACTAGCTATGTGCTATGATGATTTAGGATTTTGAGTCAGAGACATTGTAAGGACAATCTGGGAAAAGTTTGGAGGTTGGAAATGCAGGACATGTTAGGGGCAAATAGTATGGCTGGAGGATAAGTTCTGAGGGGAACTGATGGGAATTGTGACTGGAGACACATGTCAAGTCTAAAGCAGGAAGCATTTGACTATCATATAACCAAGAGCCATGGCATGCCCTGGAGACCCATATAATGAGAGATGTGTGTTTTAAAGATTATCTGGCACAGCTCGTAGACTAGAATGGGAGAATAGGAGTAGGGAATCAAATCTACATGGAGAAAGACTAATTAGAAAGTTCTCACAATAAAATAAGGCAAGCAGTAAAGAGGACCTGGATTATTATGACAGGTTGGAAGTGAAGAGACAGAGTAAAGGTATGTCACATGGCAGAACTAAGAGACCATTGAAATTATTGGATACTGGATACAACAAAGAGGAGGGATCAAGGGTAATTTTTAGGTTAAGGGAATTAGAAAAACAAAAATAGGCATTGGCAGAAGACGATTTTTGAGCAAGTACAAATGAACTATTCAGGTGACTATGTGTGGTCTGGAGCTCAAGAGAAATGTCAGGGCTGGAGATAATGATCTGAGATGCATCTGGTGAGAGATATGAGAGTGGAAGATGAAATGCCCTCACTGACAATCTCACTCTGGAATATGGAAAAAAAAATTTAAGAAATTGAAAAGGAAAAAGAAATCCCCTAAATATAGTATTATCAAATCTTATTTAACAACGCACATGTGCATGTGAAAAGGTAAACAGATAGATATAGACAGAACAACATGATCAATTAAGATTTATTCAAGAAGTTGAAAGATGGTTTAACGATGGAAAGTCTACTAGTATAATTTACCATATTACCAATTTAAATGAGAAAAAACGAATGACCATTTCGATAAATGCAGAAAGAAAACATTTGACAGAATTCAACATCCATTCATTTTGTCTTAAAAAAGCTCTTAGCAAGCAAGGAATAGATGAGAAATGTCTTAACATGATAAAGAATACCTAGAGCAAACATACTCACTGGTATATCATTAGAAACATTCCTTATAAAGTCAGAAACTAGATAAAAATATCCTCCATCAACATTTCTATTCAACATTTCACTAGAGTTCTAAGCCTGTATAGCAAGACAAGAAAAAGAAATAAAAGGATTATAAAGTAAGAATAAAAAATATTACTCTCAGACAATGTGGTGCATAGCAAAATTATTTTAAATTAACATAATAATTTATAAAAAAATTTTCTATAAATTTGGAAAATAGAAGATCAGTATATAAAAGTGAATTGCATTTCTAAACACCATCAACAGAAAAATGTATTTTAAAAGGTGCCATTTATAATAGCAGCAAATATATATACATCATGAGAGGAGCTTCAAGATGGTGGAAGAGTAAGATGTGAAGATCACCTCCCTCCCCACAAATACATCAGAAATACATCTACATGTGGAACAACTCCTACAGAACACCTACTGAATGCTGGCAGAAGACCTCAGACCTCCCAAAAGGCAAGAAACTCCCCACGTACCTGGGTAGGGCAAAAGAAAAAAGAATAAACAGAGACAAAAGAATAGGAATGGGACCTGCACCAATGGGAGGGAGCTGTGAAGGAGGAAAGGTTGCCACACACTAGGAAGCCCCTTCGCAAGCGGAGACTGTGGGTGGCGGATGGGGGAAGCTTCAGAGCCATGGAGGAGAGCACAGCAACGGGGGTGTGGAGGGCAAAGCAGAGAGATTCCCGCACAGAGGATCGGTGCGGACCAGCACTCACCAGCCCAAGAGGCTTATCTGCTCACCCGCCAGAGAGGGCGGGGGCTGGGAGCTGAGGCTTGGGCTTCGAAGGTCAGATCCCAGGGAGAGGACTGGGGTTGGCTATGTGAACACAGCCTGAAGGGCACTAGTGCGTCACAGCTAGCCGGGAGGGAGCCCAGGAAAAAGTCTGGAACTGCCGAAGAGGCAAGAGACCACTGTTTCGGGGTGCACAAGGAGAGGGGATTCAGAGCACTGCTTAAAGGAGCTCCAGAGGTGGGCGCAAGCCACGACTATCAGGGTGGACCCCAGAGACAGGCATGAGACGCTAAGGCTGCTGCTGCAGCCACCAAGAATCCTGTATGCAAGCACAGGTCACTATCCACACCCCCTTTCCCGGGAGCCTGTGGAGCCCGTCACTACCAGGGTCCTGTGATCCAGGGACAACTTCCCCGGGAGAACACACGGCGCACCTCAGGCTGGTGCAATGTCACGCTGGCCTCTGCCGCCTCAGGCTTGCTCCGCACTCTGTACCCCACCCTCGCCCCCACCTGAGTGAGCCAGAGCCCCCTAATCAGCTGCTCCTTTAACCCCGTCCTGTCTGAGCGAAGAACAGACGCCCTCAGGTGACCTACACGCAGAGGCGGGGCCAAATCCAAAGCTGAACCCCAGGAGCTGTGGGAACAAAGAAGAGAAAGGGAAATCTCTCCCAGTAGCCTCAGGAGTAGTGGATTAAATCTCCAAAATCAACTTGATGTACCCTGCATCTGTGAAATACCTGAATAGACAACAAATCATCCCAAATTGAGGAGGTGGACTTTGGGAGCAATGATATATATATTTTTTTCCCTTTTTCTCTTTTTGTGAGTGTGTACATGTATGCTTCTGTGTGTGATTTTGTTTGTATAGCTTTGCTTTTACATTTGTCCTGGGGTTCTGTCTGTCCGTTTTTTTGTTTTTTTTTTTTAAGTATAGTTTTTAGCACTTGTTATCACTGGTGGATTTGTTTTTTGGTTTGGTTGCTCTCTTCTTTCTTTCTTTTTTTTATTATCAAAAAAACTTTTTTCTTAATAATTATTTTTTATTTTTCATTTTAATAACTATATTTTATTTTCTATTACTTTCTTTTCTTTTCTTTTCTTTCTTCTTCTTTCTTTTTTCTCTCCCTTTTATTCTGAGCCGTGTGGATGACAGGCTCTTGGTGCTCCAGCCAGGTGTCAGGGCTCTGCCTCTGAGGTGGGAGAGCCAAGTTCAGGACACAGGTCCACGAAACCTCCCAGCTCCCCGTAATATCAAATGGCGAAATCTCCCAGAGATCTCTATCTCAACACCAAGACCCAGCTCCACTCAATGACCAGCAAGCTACAGTGCTGGACACGCTATGCCAAATGACTGCAAGACAGGAGCACAACCCCATCCATTAGCACAGAGGCTGCCTAAAATCATAATAAGGCCACAGACACCCCAAAATACACTAGCAGACGTGGACCTGCCCACCAGAAAGACAAGATCCAGCCTCATCCACCAGAACACAGGCATTAGTCCCCTCTACCAGGAAGCCTACACATCCCACTGAACCAACCTTAGCCACTGGGGACAGACACCAAAAACAACGGGAACTACGAACCTGCAGCCTGCGAAAATGAGACCCCCAAAACAGTAAGTTAAGCAAAATGAGAAGACAGAGAAACACGTAGCAGATGAAGGAGCATGGCAAAAATCAACCAGACCTAACAAATGAAGAGGAAATAGGCCATCTACCTGAAAAAGAATTCAGAATAATGATAGTAAAGATGACTGAAATCTTGGAAATAGAATGTAGAAAATACAAGAAACGTTTAACAAGGACCTAGAAGAACTAAAGAGCAAGCAAACAGTGATGAACAACACAATAAATGAAATTAAAAATTCTCTAGAAGGGATCAATAGCAGAATAACTGAGGGAGAAGAACAGATAAGTGACCTGGAAGATAAAATAGTGGAAATAACTACTGCAAAGCAGAATAAAGAAAAAAGAATGAAAAGAATTGAAGACAGTCTCAGAGATCTCTGGGAAAACATTAAATGCACCAACATTTGAATTATAGGGGTCCCAGAAGAAGAAGAGAAAAAGAAAGGGACTGAGAAAATATTTGAAGAGATTATAGTTGAAAACTTACCTAACATGGGAAAGGAAATAGTTAATCAAGTCCAGGAAGCACAGACAGTGCCCATACAGGATAAATCCAAGGAGAAACATGCCAAGACACATATTAATCAAACTATCAACAATTAAATACAAAGAAAAATATTAAAAGCAGCAAGGGAAAGACAAAAAATAACACACAAGGGAATCCCCATAAGCTTAACAGGTGATCTTTCAGCAGAAACTCTGAAAGCCAGAAGGCAGTGGCAGGACATATTTAAAGTGATAAAGGAGAAAAACCTACAACCAAGATTACTCTACCCAGTAAGGGTCTCATTCAGATTTGACGGAGAAATTAAAACCTTTACAGACAAGCAAAAGCTAAGAGAATTCAGCACCACCAAACCAGCTTTACAACAAATGCTAAAGGAACTTCTCTAGTCAGGAGACACAAGAGAAGGAAAAGACCTACAATAACAAACCCAAAACAATTAAGAAAATGGTAATAGGAACATACATATTGATAATTGCCTTAAATGTAAATGGATTAAATGCTCCAGTCAAAAGACATAGACTGGCTGAATGGATACAAAAACAAGACCTGTATATATCCTGTCTACAAGAGACCCACTTCAGACCTGGGGACACATACAGACTGAAAGTGAGGAGATGGAAAAAGATATTCCATGCAAATGGAAAGCAAAAGAAAGCTGGACTACCAATTTTCATATCAGACAAAATAGTCGTTAACACAAAGACTATTACAAGAGACAAAGAAGAACACTACATAATGATCAAGGGATCAATCCCAGAAGAAGAAGATAAAACAATTGTAAATATGTATGCACCCAACATAGGAGCACCTCAATACATAAGGCAAATACTAACAGCCATAAAAGGGGAAATCGACAGTAACACAATCATAGTAGGGAACTTTAATACTGCACTTTCACCAATGGACAGATCATCCAAAATGAAAATCAATAAGGAAACACAAGCTTTAAAAGATACATTAAACAAGATGGACTTAATTGATATTTATAGGACATTCCATCCAAAAACAACAGAATACACTTTCTTCTCAAGTGCTCATGGAACTTTCTCTAGGATAGATCATATCCTGGGTCACAAGTCAAGCCTTGGTAAATTTAAGAAAGTTGAAATCATATAAAGTATCTCTTCTGACCACAACGCTAAGAGACTAGATATCAATTACAGGAAAAAATCTGTAAAAAATACAAACACATGGAGGCTAAATAATACACTACTTAATAACCAAGAGATCACTGAAGAAATCAAAGAGGAAATTAAAAAATACCTAGAAACAAATGACAATGAAAACATGATGACCCAAAACCTATGGGATGCAGCAAAAGCAGTTCTAAGAGGAAAGTTTATAGCAATACAATCCTACCTTAAGAAACAAGAAACATCTCAAATAAACAACCTAACCTTACACCTAAAGCAATTAGAGAAAGAACAAAAAAACCCTGAAGTTAGCAGAAGGAATGAAATCATAAAGATCAGATCAGAAATAAATGAAAAAGAAATGAAGGAAACGAGAGCAAAGCTCAATAAAACTAAAAGATGGTTCTTTGAGAAGATGAATGAAATTGATAAACCATTAGCCAGACTCATCAGGAAAAATAGGGAGAAGACTCAAATCAATAGAATTAGAAATGAAAAAGGAGAAGTAACAACTGACACTGCAGAAATACAAAGGATCATGAGAGATTACTACAAGCAACTCTATGCCAATAAAATGGACAACCTGGAAGAAATGGACAAATTCTTAGAAATGCACAACCTTTTGAGACTGAACCAGGAAGAAATAGAAAATATGAACATACCAATCACAAGCACTGAAATTGAAACTGTGATTAAAAATCTTCCAACAAACAAAAGCCCAGAACCAGATGGCTTCACAGGAGAATTGTATCAAACATTTAGAGAAGCGCTAACAACTAACCTCCTCAAACTCTTCCAAATTATAGCAGAGGGAGGAACACTCCCTAACTCATTCTACAAAGCCACCATCACCCTGATACCAAAGCCAGACAAACATGTCACAAAGAAAGAAAACTACAGGCCAATAACACTGATGAACATAGATGCAAAAATACTCAACATAATACTAGCAAACAGAATCCAACAGCACATTAAAAGGATCATACACCATGATCAAGTGGGGTTTACCCCAGGAATGTAAGGATTCTTCAATATATGCAAATCAATCAATGTGATACACCATATTAACAAATTGAAGGAGAAAGACCATATGATCATCTCAGTAGATGCAGAGAAAGCTTTCGACAAAATTCAACACCCATTTATGATAAAAACCCTCCAGAAAGTAGGCATAGAGGGAACTTTCCTCAACATAATAAAGGCTGTATATGACAACCCCAGAGCCAACATTATCCTCAATGGTGAAAAACTGAAACCATTTCCTCTAAGATCAGGAACAAGACAAGTTTGCCCACTCTCACCACTGTTATTCAACATAGTTTTGTAAGTTTTAGCCACAGCCATCAGAGAAGAAAAGGAAATAAAAGGAATCCAAATCAGAAAAGAAGAAGTAAAGCTGTCACTGTTTGCAGATGACTTGATACTATACATAGAGAATCCTAAAGATGCTACCAGAAAACTACTAGAGTTAATCAATGAATTTGGTAAAGTAACAGGATACAAAATTAATACACAGAAATCTCTTGCATTCCTATACACTAATGATGAAAAATCTGAAATTGAAATTAAGAAAACACTCCCATTTACCATTGCAACAAAAAGAATTAAATACCTAGGAATAAATCTACCTAAGGAGACAAAAGAACTCTATGCAGAAAATTATAAGACACTGATGAAAGAAATTAAAGATGATACAAACAGATGGAGAGATATACCATGTTCTTGGATTGGAAGAATCAACATTGTGAAAATGACTGTACTACCCAAAGCAATCTACAGATTCAATGCATCCCTCTCAAACTACCAATGGCATTTTTCATTGAAGAAGAAAAATTTTCACAATTTGTATGGAAACACAAAAGACCCCGAATATCCAAAGCAATCTTGAGAAAGGAAAACGGAGCTGGAGGAATCAGGCTGCCTGACTTCAGACTATGCTACAAAGCTACAGTAATCAAGAGAGTACGGTACTGGCACTAAAGCAGAAATATAGATCAGTGGAACAAGATAGAAAGCCCAGAGATAAACCCACACACATATGGTCACCTTATCTTTGATAAAGGAGGCAAGAGTATACAATGGAAAAAAGACAGCCTCTTCAATAAGTGGTACTGGGAAAATTGGACAGCTACATGTAAAAGAATGAAATTAGAACACTCCCTAACACCATACACAAAAATAAACTCAAAATGGATTAAAGACCTAAATGTAAGGCCAGACACTATCAAACTCTTAGAGGAATACATAAGTAGAATACTCTATGACATAAATCACAGCAAGATCCTTTTTGACCCACCTCCTAGATAAACGGAAATAAAAACAAAACTAAACAAATGGGACCTAATGAAACTTAAAAGCTTTTGCACAGCAAAGGAAACCGTAGCAAGACAAAAAGACAACCCTCAGAATGGGAGAAAATATTTGCAAATACAGCAACTGAAAAAGGATTAATCTCCAAAACTTACAAGCAGCTCATACAGCTCAATATCAAAAAAACAAACAACCCAATCCAAAAATGGGCAGAAGACCTACATACACATTTCTGCAAAGAAGATATACAGATTGCCAACAAACACATGAAAGAATGCTCAACATCACTAATCACTAGAGAAATGCAAATCAAAACTGCAATGAGGTAGCACCTCACACCAGTCAGAATGGCCATGATCAAAAAATCGACAAACAGTAAATGCTGGAGAGGGTGTGGAGAAAAGGGAACCCTCTTGAACTGTTGGTGGGAATGTAAATTGATACAGCCACTATGGAGAACAGTATGGTGGTTCCTTAAAAAACTAAAAATAGAACCACCATATGACCCAGCAATCCCACTACTGGGCATATACCCTGAGAAAACCATAATTCAAAGAGAGTCATCTATTTTCAATAGCCAGGACATGGAATCAACCTAAGTGTCCATCGACAGATGAATAGATAAAGAAGATGTGGCACATATATACAATGGAATATTACTCAGCCATAAAAAAACCTGAAATTGAGTTATTTGTGGTGTGGTGGATGGACCTAGAGTCTGTCATACAGAGTGAAGTAAGTCAGAAAGAGAAAAACAAATACCGTATGCTAACACATATAATTGGAATCTAAACTACAGAACAAAAAAATGGTCATGAAGAACCTAGGGGCAAGACAGTAATAATGATGCAGACCTACTAGACAATGGACTTGAGGATACGGGGAGGGGAAGGGGAAGGTGGGTCAAAGTGAGAGAATGGCATGGACATATATACACTACCAAATGTAAACTAGATAGCTAGTGGGAAGCAGCCACATAGCACAGGGAGATTAGCTTGGTGCTTTGCGACCACCTAGAGGGGCGGGATAAGGAGGTTGGGAGGGACAGAGATGCTAGAGGGAAGAGATATGGGGATATACATATATCTATAACTGATTCACTTTGTTATAAAGCAGAAACTAACACACCATTGTCAAGTAATTATACTCCAATAAAGATGTTAAAGAGAAAAAAAGAGAAATATATATATATATATATCATGTGGGCATCATATCATATACATCTCATATCATGTATATATATTTATATACATATATGTCACATATGTGATAATGAGGAATAAATTCAAACTAAAGGTACAGAGAACTTTATGAAGAAAAATATTTAAATATTAAAAGATATTATAGACATCTCTCTCAGATAAATGGAGAGATCCTCAATGCTTGTGGATAAAAAGATTCAATATTATAAAGATTTCAGTTTTCCTGAAATTATTTAATGTTATGTCAAAACTTAGTCTTCATGGATTTGACAATATGAATTTAAAATGTATATGAGAAAATGACCAAAAGTGAATAAGAAAATTTTGAAGAAGAAAAAGAAGATTGAGGGATTTGTCCTACCTAACATCAAAATTTATTATCCATCTGTGGTAATTAAGACAACTTGATATTAGCTGGAGATAAATAAAAGACCAATAGAACAAAATAGAGACCCTGAAACTGATCCATGCATATATAGAGGCCTAATCTAGAACATATGTAGCATCATAAGTCGTTAGGTAAAGTATAAACTATTAAATAAATCATGTTAAAACAATTGATTTTTTAAAATTGATTTTTCCATGTGCAGAAAAATGAAAGTATACCTCTACCTCACACTATAAACAAAAGTAAATTCTAAATGATTAAAAACTTAATTTTAAAAACCAAACTTTCAAGAAGATTACAATATATTGACTTCAGGTATTTGTGATTCTCACACAAAACACTAAAATCACAAACCAAAAATGAAAAGACTGTCTAGGCAAATGTATTTGCAACGCCTAGAACCACAGTAGTGTGGGTCCCACAGTCCCATAACAGTAATAGATTCACACAAATTGATAAGGAGAAAGATAAACAACTCAGATGAAAAATGAACCAACAATATGAACAGGTAATTCTTAGGAAAGGAAACCCAATGGCCAATAACACTATGAAAAGCAGCTCACGAATGTATAGATGTTGAGCAACTGGAGTGCAAATCCACCAGGGGTGGATCTGTTAAATCAGCAGGACCATTTGTAGAGCCACTGCCATTTCTAATGGACTTGAAGGTGAGCTCATGCTTCACCCTGCAATTTCACTCCTATGTGTGGACCTCAAAGGGCCCAGTATTGCCCCCTAGGGTCATTTGAAAATTTGTCAGCTGTCTCCTGACTCCAAATGATAAAATCTACCTCCATTCAGAAAGATATGAGAAAATTAGCAATTTAATACTGAAAATATGAATGCAATGGGCTGTATCCACGTAGCAACATAAAAGAGTGAGATTTCTTCCTGTATCTGCAGTCTCTTAGTGGAGTGCCTGTGATGCACATCACATTCTTGTTGAATGCTTATTTGAAAATAAAACTGTTTCTTTCCTTAAAAACTCACTAGTAGGGGGGCTTCCCTGTTGGCACAGTGGTTGAGAGTCCGCCTGCCAATGCAGGGGACACGGGTTCGAGCCCTGGTCCAGGAAGATTCCACATGCCACAGAGCTCCTAAGCCTGTGCGCCACAACTACTGAGCCTGCACTCTGGAGCCCGCGAGCCACAACTACTGAGCTGATGCGCCACAACTACTGAAGCCTGTGCGCCTAGAGCCCGTGCTCGGCAACAAGAGAAGCCACTGAAATGAGAAGCCCTCACACCACAATGAAGAGTAGCCCCCACTCGCTGCAACTAGAGAAAGCCCACGCGCAGCAACAAAGACCCAACTCAGCCAAAAATAAATAATAAATAAATAAAAATTAAAAAAAAATAGAGCAACACAAATACAAAAGAGAACAATATAAAGGAAAACATTAAAAAAAATAATAAAAAATAAAAATAAAAACTCACTAGTAGGGACTTCCCTGGTGGTCCAGTGGTAAAGAATCTGCCTTCCAATGTAGGGGATGTAAGTTCGATCCCTGGTCGGGGAAGTAAGATCCCACATGCTGTGGGGTAACTAAGCCAGCTCACCACAACTACTACTGAGCTGGCGCACCTCAACTATAGAGCCCGTGTGCCGCAAACTACAGAGCCCATGTGCTCTGGAGCCTGCCTGCCACAACTAGAGAAGAAAAAACCTGCACATCACAACTAGAGAGAAGCCCGTGCACCGCAACAAAGAGCCCACGCACCACAGCAAAAGGTCCCATGTGCCACAACTAAGGCCCGAGGCAGCCAAAAAAATAAGTTAATTTAAAAAAAAAGAAAAAAGAATAATGCAGTTCTCATAAAAAGAAAAATATTTAAAAAAATTAAAATGCTTAAAAAAAACCTACTAGTAATCAGGGATATGCAAATTAAAACCATAAGATACCATTACAGACCTATCAAAAAAATAAAATCCAGCAAAAGCAAATGTGGTGAGGTCATGGAGTACCTGTAACTTTCATACACTGATGGTGGAATTATAAATTGGTATTCACTTTGGAAAACAGTTTGACACTGTCTAGTAAATCTGAAGAGGCATATACTCTTTGCTTAGTTATGTATACATACCCAAAAGAAACTCTTGCATATGTGCACCAGGATACATGTATACAAAGGTTCATAGCAGCACTGTTTTTGTTTTTTTGTTAACATCTTTACTGGAGTATAATTGCTTTACAATGTTGTGTTAGTTTCTGCTGTATAACAAAGTGAATCAGCTATATGTATACATATATTCCCATATACCCCCCCCTTGCTTCTCCCTCCCACCCTCCTTATCCCACCCCTCTAGGTGGTCACAAAGCACCGAGCTGATCTCCCTGTGCTATGTGGCTGCTTCTCACTAGCTATCTATTTTACATTCAGTAGTGTATATATGTTAATGCAACTCTCTCACTTCATCCCATCTTACACTTCCCCCTCCCTGTGTCCTCAAGTCCATTCTCAATGCCTGCGTCTTTATTCCTGTCCTGTCCCTATGTTCATCAGAACCTTTTTTTTTTTTTTAGATTCCATATATATGTGTTAGCATACGGTATTTGTCTTTCTCTTTCTGACTTACTTCACTCTGTATAACAGACTCTAGGTCCATGCACCTCATCGCAAATAACTCAATTTCGTTTCTTTTTATGGCTGAGTAATATTCCATTGTATATATGTGCTACATGTTCTTTATCCATTCATCTGTTGATGGACACTTAGGTTGATTCCATGTCCTGGCTATTGTAAATAGAGCTGCAATGAACATTGTGGTACATGACTCTTTTTGAATTATAGTCTTTTCAGATTATATGCCCAGTAGTGGGATTGCTGGGTCATATGGTAGCTCTATTTTTAGTTTTTTAAGAAACTTTCATCCTGTTCTCCATAGTGGCTGTATCAATTTACATTCCCACCAACAGTGCAAGAGGGTTCCCTTTTCTCCACACCCTCTCCAGCATTTATTGTTTGTAGATTTTTTGATCATGGCCATTCTGACTGGTGTGAGGTGCTACCTCATTGCAGTTTTGATTTGCATTTCTCTAGTGATTAGTGATGTTGAGCATTCTTTCATGTGTTTGTTGGCAATCTGTATATCTTCTTTGAGGAAATGTGTATGTAGGTCTTCTGCCCATTTTTGGATTGGGTTGTTTGTTTTTTTGATATTGAGCTGCATGAGCTGCTTGTATATTTTGGAGATTAATCCTTTGTCAGTTGCTTCATTTGCAAATATTTTCTCCCATTCTGAGGGTTGTTTTTTGTCTTGTTTATGGTTTCCTTTGCTGTGCAAAAGCTTTTAAGTTTCATTAGGTCCCATTTGTTTATTTTTGTTTTTATTTCCATTTCTATAGGAGGTGGGCCAAAAAGGATCTTGCTGTGATTTATGTCATAGAGTGTTTTGCCTATGTTTTCCTCTGAGTTTTATAGTGTTTGGCCTTACATTTAGGTCTTTAATCGATTTTGAGCTTATTTTTGTGTTAAGGAGTGTTCTAATTTCATTCTTATACATATAGTTGGCCAGTTTTCCGAGCACCACTTATTGAAGAGGCTGTCTTTTCTCCATTGTATATTCTTGTCTCCTTTATCAAAGATAAGGTGCCCATATGTGTGTGAGTTTATCTCTGAGCTTTCTATCCTGTTCCATTGATCTATATTTCTGTTTTTGAGCAGCACTGTTTTTAATAGCCCAAACCTGGAAACCACCCCAAATGTGTTTCAAGAGGAAAATAGGCAAACTTCAGCTTCTTGGAACAATATCAATAAATATCCCAAGCATAAGTGAGTAATCAAGAATTAAATTTACTTGAAGAGACACCTTCTTTGCCCTTGGCTAGTGGGAGTTGATCTCCATGTCTTTGGAATGTCATACCTGATAGGAGTGTCTTTCTTTGCCTGGGGGCCTTGGCCACCAGACAATCTAACAGTGTGATTTATGCTGGGGGGTTGGGACACTCAGTATCCACTTTACCTCTGGAAAGGCTGCAGATTAGAAGTTAGCCACATGGGCAGTCAACCATGGAGCTCTAATAAAGACTCTGGACACCAAGGCTTGAGTGAGCTTTCCAGGCTGGTAATATTCCATGCATGTTGTCACACATTTCTGCTGGTAAAGTAACTCCATCCATGACTCCACAGGGAGAAGATGACTAGAAGATCCATGTGTGGTAGTTTCCTTGGCCCTGCTGTATGCATTTCTTCCCTTGGCTGATTTTAATCTGTATGTTTTCCCTACACGAAGCCATAAATATGAGTATAACAGCTTTCAATGTGCTCAGTGAATCTTTTAGTGAATTACCAAGTATGAGAGTGGTTTTGAGACACCCTGAACTTGCAGTTGGTATCATACATGAGGGTATACTTCCCTCCCCAATTTTGCAATGATGTTCAGGGAAAGAAGCAAGTTACATACATACATACATTCAGTATAATACTATTTATAAAATGCCCCCAAGTAGGCAAAACAGTGAAGGCCCTGCATCTTTCTTTGTGCAGGCTGTCTACTGCACAGTTTTAGGGAACACTTTCCCTCCCATAGCCTTTGTAAACAGCAACTCCCTAGACTTGTGCAAGCACACACTGTTCCGGTGGACAAGGAAGTATCACAGCAAACATTTTTAGTAACAGTACAAAGCACTCATGAGAATGATAACCCCAGCCCAGACCACTGTTTATCTCTTTGGTGGGGAAATAGGGGCAAATAATAAAGAAGGCCTATACAGGGGACTTCGGCTACAGCTATAATATTTTATTTCTTAGGCTGGGTGATGGATGCTTGGGTATTATTTATATATTCTCTATCCATTTTTGTATGTATTAAACAGTTCATTTTTAAAAACCCTTTATCTAAAGGACAAAATAACCCAGAGAAGGAAAAAAGGTCAGAGATGAGAGATAAAAGGGGAGAATCAGCAGAACACAACTTCAGTGAAATCAAAAGAGGAGTTTTAAATAGGACATAATGTTCACAGTGCTTCAAGGAGTTGAGGATGATAAGAAGTGGATTTGGCAATTAGATCATTTTAATCTTTCAAAGAGCAGTTTCAACAGAGCAGCGAGGGTGAAATCAGACTGCCTTGCAAGAGGTTGAGGAGAGAGGAGGAAGTGATGAAGTGGGACCAGTGAGTGTTGAGGCTACTATTTGGACGTTCAGCAGTAAAGGAGGTGGAACAGGAACTGCAGCTGCAAAGAATCACAAAGTTAAGAGTCTGCTACAGACTCTAATGTTCGTGTCCCTAAAATTCGTGTGTTGAAACCTAGCCACCAGTGTGATAGTTTTAGGAGGTAGGTCTTTGGGAGGTGATCAGGTCTTGAGGATGGAGCTTCATGAATGGGATTGGTGCCCTTATTAAAGGAACCCCAGGGAGGTCCCTCTCCCCCTTCCAACATGTGAGGATACACAACAAGAAGACTCCATCTATGAACCAAGAAGCAGGTCTCACCAGACACCAAATCTGCCAGCGCCTTGATCTTGAACTTCCCACCCTCCAGAACTGTGAGAAATAAATTTCTGTCATTTATAAGCTACCCAGTCTATGGTATTCTGTTATAGCAGCCCGAATGGACTGAGACAGAATTTTTTTGCTGTGTTTTGTTCTTAAGGAAAGAGGAAATTGGTAAGCTGATTGTAGACAGGGATAAATTAAAGACTGGAAAAAAAGAAAAGAGAAAAAAGAAAAGATATGAATATCCTAAGCTAGACTGAGATTATACCAAATCATTTTTCCACAGAGGAAAGAGAAGACAGAAGACCTCCAGTATGATGATGATTAGTAATATTATACAAAGTAAGTTTGGAAATATGAGTGCATTTTTCTGACATGTTACAAAGGATGGTTTGTTTCCATGCAAATCTTTTTAATCCATACCGAGTAAGCAATAGACTAAAACCTGTGAATCTACCTTATTCCCTAAAGATATTACCTTATTCTGACCAGCTGACAAAATAGCCATAAGACAAAAATGAGGAAAAATTGATTTAAAAATCTTTCTCTGGAACTCTGGTGCTTGAGTGAAAATGCGGATAAAGGGTGGGGACTAGACTGATATTTTTGTCAAGAATCCTCTGAAGTGGCCTCAACAGTGCTCTTCAAGGCTGTTAAATATGACGGCCGCTGGCCCTTTTGTTCAAGGCCAGGACTTAGATAAGAACTAGATATGTCAGGAAATGCCTCCAAGTTTATGTTTGTACCCACCGTTTTTCCTAGAAGCTGAGCGCCTTCTGTGAAAAACGCTTGAACCCTGTCCACAGGGAAGCAAGTACTGGGCATGTGCGGGCCTGGGGCAGAGGCAGAGGCGGTGAGCCGCAGAACAAAGGGCCTCTAGGGCCTTCCTTTGGGTGGGGGTGGGGGGTGGGGGTGGGGGGGTGGGGGGGCTGGCGTGGCCTGCCATGAAGCAGTAGGGCAGGAAGGTATGAATGCAGTGTGGTCCATGGCAGGCCCACTACCCCACTGGGGAGACTGTTGGTGTGTGAGCTACTTCATGAAACACCGTGACATTCCTAGATCCAAGTGACTATGTTTTGTGAGACCCCGACACACACACACAATCATATCACAGAGGACAGGAGCTGCAGACTGCTTACCTAAATTAAGACTGAGCATTATCGGGTACAGGATGAAAGACCTGGATCTGCCATCCATGTCAATGCTGGCGTTGCTCCCAGAAACACAGTGGCTCACAGAGGTATCACAGGAACCTGGAAGTGGCTCAGTCGGCCAGGCCAGCAAGCAGCCAGCAGCTGCTGAGGCTGATAGCAGTCCTGATCCTAAGTAAGACTTGGGGACTCCCAAATATACTGGGGGGGGGGGATAGGCGAGTAGGTGGGCCAGGCCTGGAACCAACGGGATATGGAAATTAGTATTACTACAAGCTCATTTATACATACAGGCAGGTAAGCTTGGAATCATTTGAGATACACATCTACACTTGGAGCAATCACAGCTTCCTTTTTCTTAATTCCTGTGAATCAGGAGCTGTTCTTATTAACTCTCATTAAGGTCATTTTTAACTCACAAATGGAAGGAACATCAGGAACTACCTTTGCTCAGAAGATCACAAAATTTATTCAAAGCAGAAGTTCTTTCTCATTCTGTATAGATTCTTGCTTTCTATCTTAATTTCACAGTTATGCCCAGTCTTTCTAAAATTATTTTTGTCTTGCTTTTGTTGATTCTTACACAAACAAGAATGTTGGCTCAGAGGAATGGAGTCCTCCTTCAGATGCCCACAGCTTCTCACTGACCGCATGTCTTTGCCCCTTGGCAGGGCACTGTGGCTGGTGACCTAGGCTTCTGATCCACAGCTCACCTGAGAATGATGAGCCTAAATGGATCAAAACATAACTAATTTGGTAGCTTTAGCCTAATCTTTCAAAACTCCAGCCACAGGTCCCCAAAACCCAGGTGGGGTGGAGAAACCTCAGGAAAGAGGGAGTTCCCTATCCCCAAAAATGGGTGAGGGGAGGACTCCAGTGTCTGCTCCCCCAACTCCTCAGAGACTTAAAGCACTGCCTTTCTATCAAAGGAATAAAAACAGAGAGAGGCAGCCACAGGATGGAAGGGAACCCTGAAGTCCAGCAAACAAAGAAAAAATAGACTGCCTGTTAGCTAAAGGTATGGGCAGCAAAGAAAGGAGAAACGGAAGAAGAGGATTTTCCCTCGGCAGCAGTAAGAAGGATGGAGGTGAACACTAGCAGGAAGAAAAGCAGGGGGGATAGTGAGGGAAGAGCATGAGGGGAAAGGGGGCAGAAAGCAAGGGGGGGAGAGAGCCCAACAGTGTGACCATTTTATACAAGAGGTATTCAGAAATCTAACATAAAGGACAGAACTATCTGTAACAACTTTGTCAAAGAACCAACATGGTGAACCCACTCTTTCCATGTATAGTCATCTTGTAGCAATTGCAGACTTTTGTAGAAAGCAGGACTATCCAACGTCACAAATTTCACAGGTTCCCGTCTAATATGTGACTTAAAACTCCTATGCTCATGGAAGGCACAGAGCTGTCCAGAAGGAGAAATAGGGCAGCAAACGTCCTATGGAGTCTGATGGGCTATCTATTGACAATGGGTTGATCTGGTGCATTATCTCACCATAGCTGTTCTACTATGGTTACCCAATCACATGTATGACATGACTTTTAAACTTAAAGTATCCCTGTGCTTATACTAGTTACATGAATAATAACTTGCTTTGGTCATTAAAAGTCAGGAAATTAGTATTCTGAATTGGGATGGGACAGAATACTATCTATCTGGAACAAATATGTTTGTTTTCAATCAAATAGTTTTCGTATGTCAGCTGTATAATTCCCTTGTGGTGTTGAAGGCCAGATCCGTGATCTCTTAAAAACTATGCAGAGTCTACCACACAAGGGAAACAGGACTGATGTTAGGGAACCCCTGGCCACCAGGGGAAAGCAGGTATCTTTCCAGTTCTACTACCTTTTCTAGGTTCCTAGAACACATCTTTTGGCTCATCTCCTGAACTCTCTCTTTCAGCAGCAGCCTCTCACTATCCCATTTCTTTCTTTCTTTTTTTTTTTTGCGGTACGCGGGCCTCTCACTGTTGTGGCTTCTCCCGTTGTGGAGCACAGGCTCTGGACACGCAGGCTCAGCGGCCATGGCTCACGGGCCTAGCCGCTCCGTGGCATGTGGGATCTTCCTGGACTGGGGCACGAACCTATGTCCCCTGCATCGGCAGGCAGACTCTCAACCACTGCACCACCAGGGAAGCCCTCACTATCCCATTTCTGACCACAGGTATTCACTGCTGACCTTCACTGGAGGGTGCCCCTATCTCACCCTTTCCACATCCATCCTACAGCTGCTGCTTGGCTGTCTTCTTCCCTCATGTGCACAACACCCATAGGTCCCCATGACCACAGCTGTGCTCTAGTCTAGCTGATCAATAAATGTTATACCAATAAATTATAATACCTATATTGTCCCAAACTAATAGTGACCATTTTCCTTCATGCCCTTTATGAATCCCAAGAGGTCCCCTGAAATTATACAAATCAAGTATTAAACTCTTATGCCTAGAAGGTCCAGTATGTAACATAAATGACTGAAGGAAATGGATAGAGAGACACTAGGACATGGTGGGGACTGAGGCAAACTAGAGAGAACATGCCCCAACTCAAGAAGGAACAGCTGTCTTCTTCAACCAATTGTTGCCATGTGGGAAAAAATAAGGGCCCAGTCATTCCAAATCCTTTGACTTTTTCAGAAATCTCCCAATTTTTTTATGCTGGCAACTAATTTAATATATATACTGTATGAACTAACACTATGAGGAACAAAAGAAACACATCTGTAACCCCAGTTTGTGATGTATGACATATTGGTTAAGAATAGAAGTGTCAACAACAAAAGATCATAAAGAGAAATTAAGGAAACAATCCCATTTACCATCACATCAAAAAGAATAAAATACCTAGGAATAAACCTACCTAAGGAGGCAAAACACCTATACTCAGAAAACTATAAGATACTGATGAAAGAAATAAAAGATGACACAAACTGATGGAGAGATACACCATGTTCTTGGATTAGAAGAATCAATATGGTGAAAATGACTGTACTACTCAAAGCAATCTACAGATTCAATGCAATCCCTATAAAATTACCAATGGCATTTTTCACAGAATTAGAACAAAAAAAGTTACAATTTGTATGAAAACATAAAAGACCCTGAATATCAAGCAATCTTAAGAAAGAAAAACAGATCTGGAGGAATCAGGCTGCCTGACTTCAGACTATATTACAAAGCTACAGTAATCAAAACAGTATGGTACTGGTACAAAAACAGAAATATAGATCAGTGAAACAGGATAGAAAGCCCAGAGAAAAACCCACACACCTATGGTCACCTAATCTATGACAAAGGAGGCAAGAATATACAATGGAGAAAAGACACCCTCTTCAATAAGTGGTGTTGGGAAAACTGGACAGCTACATGTAAAAGAATGAAATTAGAACATGCCTTAACACCTTACACAAAAATAAACTCAAAATGGATTAAAGACCCAAATGTAAGGCTGGATACTATAAAACTCTTAGAGGAAACCACAGACAGAACACTCTTTGACATAACTCGCATCAAGATCTTTTTTCATGCACCTCCTAGAGTAATGAAAATAAAAACAAAAATTAAAAAATGGGACCTAATAAACTTAAAAGCTTTTGCACAGCAAACAAAACCATAAACAAACCAAAGGACAACCTTCAGAATGGGGGAAAATATTTGCAAATGAAGCAACTGAAAAGGGATTAATCTCCAAAATATACAATGCAGATTAATCTCATGCGGCTTAATATTAAAGAAACAACCCAATCAAAAAATGGGCAGAAGATCTAAATAGACATTTCTCCAAAGAAAACATACAGATGGCTAAAAAGCACATGAAAAGATTCTCAATGTCACGAATTATTAGAGAAATGCAAATCAAAACTACAATGCAAGTCAAAACTCACCTCACACCGGTCATAAAGACCATCATCAAAATATCTACAAACAATAAGTGCTGGAGAGGGCATGGAAAAAAAGGGAACCCTCTTACACTCTTGGTGGGAATGTAAACTGGTACAGCCACTATGGAGAACAGTATGGAGGTTTCTTAAAAAACTAAAAATAGAGCTACCGTATGACCTAGCAATCCCACTCCTGGGCATATATCTGAAGAAAACCATCATTCAAAAAGATACATGCACCCCAATGTTCATTGCAGCACTATTTACAATAGCCAGGACATGGAAGCAACCTAAATACCCATAAGTAGAGGAATGGATAAAGAAGATTTGGTACATATATACAATGGAATATTACTCAGCCATAAAAAAGAACCAAACAATGCCATCTGCGGCAACATGGATGGACCTAGAGATTGTCATACTGAGTGAAGTAAGTCAGACAGAGAAAGACAAATATCATATGATATCAATTATATGTGGAATCTAAAAAAGGGTATAAATGAACTCACCTACAAAACAGAAATAGAGTTACAGATATAGAAAACAATCTTATGGTTACGAGGGGCCAAGGTGGGGTGGAGAGGGATAAACTGGAAGATTGGGATTGACATTTACACACTACTATATATGAGATGGATGACTGATAAGGAACTACTCGTAGTGCACAGAGCTTACTCTGTACTCTGTAGTGGCCTCTATGGGAAGGGAATCTAGAAAGGAGTGGATGTATGTGTGTATGTAGCTGATTCACTTTGCTCTACACCTGAAACTAACACAACACTGTAAATCAACTGTACTCCAATAAAAATTTAAAAAATAAAAATAAATAAAAATTTTAAAAAAGAATAGAAGTATTAACAGGGCAATGATATGTGAATCTGTGATGAGCAGCAGCAGGCAGATAATGACCATGGGTCACATCACGGCTCTCTAGCTTCCATAATATTATGTTGAGTGGTACAGAGAAATGAATCCTAGATGGAAGCTACACAATATTATTTGCTTCTCTCTTGCTGATTACATAGAAAAGGAAAGAGAAGAAGAATCAGTAATATATTTTAGGGGCATCTCAGTCAGGCTATATAACCATGATCTGAATTCTGGTTTCAAAGCAACAGGCAGCCCTAGAGAAACTAAATTCATATCTCTGGACCCAGGGAGGTTCCATGGGTTTCAAAACCCTTTGGGAGGGGGTGGAGTCAAGATGGTAGCAGGGGAGGACATAGAGTTTGCATCTCCCCACAACTAGGGTGCCTGCCAGATGCTGGTGGAGACCTTGACACCCAAGGACATGGGAGGAACCCCCAAGTGACCAGGTAAGATGATGGGGGAGTGAACAGGGAGGAGAAGTGGAGGCCAGACAGGACTGGCACACCTGAGGGGTGGCTGGGAGGGGGGAGGGGTTCCTGGGGACCCTGGGGGTTCGGAGGATCAGGGGGAGTGCACCTAGCATCTCCCCTGCCCACTCGGACCCCAGGAAGTCTGCAGGGCTCCTGGGCCGGGTCCTCCACTCTCTGAGACCCCTTCCAGGCCGTGTTGGTCCTAGGGGCGTAGGAGGGATGGACGAGGGGGTAGATGAAGAGAGGCAGACGGTGGTGGGGGCCCCTCCAGGACCAGAGGATCAGGGGAGGTGCGGTGGGCCTTTCCCCAACTCACATGGCACTGGGAAGCCTGCTGGACTCCAAGGTTGTGTCCCCCACCCTCCAAGACCCACTTTGGGCCATGTGGGTCCTAGGGGCATAGGAGGGAGGCAGGGAGAGAAGAGGATAGGCAGGTGGGAGGGGCCCTCCAGGACCGGAGGATCAGGGGAAGCACTGCGGGCATTTCCCCCTGCCCACTTGGGCCCCCGGGAAGCCGGCTGGGCTCCTGGGCCTGGTCCTATGCCCACTGAGGCCCTCTCTGGCTGTGGGGGTCCTAAGGGCATAGGAGAGAGGGAGGGGGCAGAAGAAGAAGAGAGGCCAAAGGGTAGGGGCCCTACAGGATAGGAGGATTGGGGGGAATGCACCTAGCATTTCCCCTGCCCACTCAGGCCCAGTGAGCCTGCTGGGGTCCTGGACCTGGTCCTCTGCCCTGCAAGGCTAGAGGCAGGCCTGGGCCCCTCTTGCTGCATTGGACCTAAGCCCTACCTCCCACCCCACCAGGGCCTTTTCCTGTGCTGTGGGTCCTAAGCATAGGCCCTGCCCACCACCTAAACCCCACAACCCCACAGCCAAGACATTTTCTGGCATTTTTTTTCTCGCTTTTTTTCTTTTTTTGTTTCTTTTCTCCTCTTTTTAACTACTGTGGTTCTGTTTTAACTTCCGGTTCTTGTTTCATCTATATTTTTATTTTTTTATTCTTTCTAATGTATCTGTTAGTTTTCTAATCTAATTTTATTTTTTACTCTTCGTTATTGTTTTGCTCCTTTTTATCTGTTTTTTTTTTTGCCACCCCATGCAGCTTGCGGGATGTTGGCTCACAAGCTGGGGTCAGGTGAGAGTTCCTGCAGTGGAAGCTCTGAGTCTGAACCACTGGACTAACAAAGAACCCCAGACCCCAGGGAATATTCATCATTCCTCATCTTGACACCAAGACCCAGCTCTACCCAACAGCCTACAAACTCCAGTCCTGGAAGCCTCAGGCCAAAAAACCAGTAAAACAGGAACACAATCCCACCCAACAACAACAAAAAATGAGATGCCAAAAAAATATGTCACAGATGAAGGAGCAAGGTAAAATCCTACAAGACCAAATAAATGAAGAGGAAATAGGCAACCTACCTGAAAAAGAATTCAGAGTAATGATTGTAAAGATGATCCAGAATCTTGGAAATAGAATGGAGGCAGGATTGAGAAAATACAAGAAATGTTTAACAAAGATCTAGAAGAACTAAAGAACAAACAAACAGAGATGAATATCACAATAACTGAAATGAAAAATATACTAGAACAAATCAATAAAAGAATAACTGAGGCAGAAGAATGAATAAGTGAGCTGGAAGACAGAATGGTGGAAATAACTGCCAAGGAGCAGAATAAAGAAAAAAGAATCAAAAGAATTGAAGACAATCTCAGAGACCACTGGGAAAACACTAAACACATGAACATTTGAATTATAGGGGTCCCAGAAAAAGAAGAGAAAAAGAAAAGGTCTGAGAAAATATTTGAAAAGATTATAGTGGAAAACTTCCCTAACATGGGATAGGAAATAGTCACCCAAGCCCAGGAAGCACAGAGAGTCCCATACAGGATAAACCCTAGGAGAAACACACCACGACACATATTAATCAAACTAACAAAAATTAAATTCAAAGAAAAAACATTAAAAGCAGCAAGGGAAAAACAAAAAATAACATTAAAAGGAATCTCCATAAGGTTATCAGCTGGTTTTTCAGCAGAAACTCTGCAGACCAGAAGGGAGTGGCGATATTCTTAAAGTGATGAAAGAGAAAAACCTACAACTAAGATTACTCCACCCAGCAAGATCTCATTCAGATTTGACAGAGAAATCAAAAGCTTCTCAGACAAGCAAAAGCTAAGAGAATTCAGTACCACAAAACCAGCTTTACAACAAATGGTAAAGAAACTTCTCTAGGCGGGAAACACAAGAGAAGAAAAAGATCCACAAAAACAAACCCAAAATGATTAAGAAAATGGTAATAGAAACATACAAATAGATAATAACCTTGAATGTAAATGGATTAAATGCCCCAACCGAAAGACACAGACTACTGAGCCCACATGCCACTACTACTGAAGCCCATGCACCTAGAGCCTGTGCTCCGCAACAAAGAGAAGCCACTGCAATGAGAAGCCCACAGTCCACAACAAAGAGTAGCCCCCAGTTGCTGCAAATATAGAAAGCCCACATGCAGCAACAAAGACCCAATGCAGCCATAAATAAATAGATTTATTTATTAAAAAAAATTGAAACTGTAATTAAAAATCTTCCAACAGGGCTTCCCTGGTGGTGCAGTGGTTGAGAATCTGCCTGCTAATGCAGGGGACATGGGTTTGAGCTCTGGTCTGGGAAGTTCCCACATGCTGGGGAGCAACTAGGCCCGTCAGCCACAACTACTGAGCCTGCATGTCTAGAGCCCGTGCTCTGCAAAAAGAGACAGCACGATACTGAGAGGCCCGCACACTGCAATGAAGAGTGGCCCCCGCTTGTCACAACTAGAGAAAGCCCTCGCACAGAAATGAAGACCCAACACAGCCAAAAATAAATAAATAATTTAAAAAAAAATTTTAAAAATCTTCCAACAAACAAAAGTCCAGGAACACATGGCTTCACAGGTGAATTCTGTCAAACATTTAGAGAAGAGGTAACACTGATCCTTCGCAATCTCTTCCAAAAAATTGCATAGGAAGGAACACTCCCAAATTCGTTCTACAAAGCTGTCATCACCCGATACGAAAACCAGACATAGATATCACAGAAAAAGAAAATTACAGACCAATATCACTGATGAACATAGATACAACATTCCTGAACAAAATACTAGCAAACATAATCCAACAACATGTTAAAAGGATCATACAACATGATCAAGTAGGATTTATCCCAGGGATGCAAGAATTCTTCAGTGTACACAAATCAATCAATGTGATACACCATATTAACAAATTGAAGAATAAAAACCATATGATCATCTCAATAGATGCAGAAAAAGCTTTTGAAAGAATTCAACACCCATTTATGATAAAAACTCTCCAGAAAATGGGAATAGACGGAAACTACCTCAACATAATAAAGGCCGTATATGACAAACCCACAGCAAAGATCATACTCAATGGTGAAAAACTGAAAGCAGTTCCACTAAGATCAGGAACAAGACAAGGATGTCCAGTCTCGCCAGTCTTATTCAACATAGTTTTGGAAGTCCTAGCCACAGCAATCAGAGAAGAAAAGGAAATAAAAGGAATCCAAATCAGAAAAGAAGAAGTAAAACTGTCACTGTTTGCAGATGACATGATCCTAAACATAGATAATCCTAAAGATTCCACCAGAAAACTACCAGAGCTAATCAATGAATTTGGTAAGGTTGCAGGATACAAAATTAATGCACAGAAATCTCTGGCATTCCTATACACTAGGAACAAAAAATCAAAAAGAGAAATTAAGGAAACAATCCCATTTACCATCACAACAAAAAGAATAAAATACCTAGGAATAAACCTACCTAAGGAGGCAAAAGACTTGTACTTGGAAAACTATAAGACACTGATGAAAGAAATTAAAGATGATACCAACAGATGGAGAGATATACCATGTTCTTGGATGGGAAGAATCAAAGTTGTGAAAATGACTCTAGTACCCAAAGCAATCTACAGATTCAGTGAAATCCTTCTCAAACTACCAATGGCATTTTCCACAGAATTAGAAAAAAAATTTTTAGAATTTGTATGGAAACACGAAAGACCCCTAATAGCCAAAGCAATCTTGAGAAAGAAAAACAGAGCTGGAGGAACATCCTCTCACACTTCAAACTATACTACAAAGCTACAGTAATCAAGATAGTATGGTATTGGGCTTCCCTGGTGGCACAGTGGTTGAGAGTCCAACTGCTGACGCAGGGGACACGGGTTCGTGCCCCGGTACGGGAAATCCCACATGCCGCGGAGCGGCTAGGCCCGTGAGCCATGGCCGCTGAACCTGCACGTCTGGAGCCTGTGCTCCACAACGGGAGAGGCCACAACAGTGAGAGGCCCACGTACCACAAAAAAAAAAAAAGATAGTATGGTATTGGCACAAAAACAGAAATATAGATCAATGGTACAGGATAGAAAGCCCAGAGATAAACCCACACACATGGTCACCAAATTTACAACAAAGGAGGCAAGAACATACAATGGAGAAAAGACAGACCCTTCAATAAGTGGTGCTAGGAAAACTGTAAAGCTACATGTAAAAGAATGAAATTAGAACACTACCTACACAAAAATGAACTCCAAATGGATTAAAGACCCTAATGTAAGGCCAGACACCATAAAGCTCTTAGAGGAAAACATAGGAAAAAACAGTCTTTGACATAAACCACAGCAAGATCTTTTTTGACCCACCTCCTAGAGTAATGAAAATTAAAACAAAAATAAACAAATGGGACCTAATTAAACCTCAAAGCTTTGCAAAGGAAACCATAAATAAGATGAGCAGACAACTCTCAGAATGGGAGAAAATATTTGCAAAGGAAACAACGGACAAAGGATTAATCTCCAAAATATACAAACAGCTCATGGAGCTCAATATCAAAACAATAAACAACCCAATTAAAAAATTGGCAGAAGACCTAAATAGACATTTCACTAAAGAAGACAAAAGATGGCCAAGAGGTACATGAAAAGTTGCTCCACATCACTAATCATTAGAGAAATGCAAATCAAGACTACAATGAGGTATTACCTCACACTGGTTAGAATGGCCATCATGAAAAAATCTACAAACAATAAATGCTGGAGAGGGTGGAGAAAAGGGAATCCTTTTGCACTGTTGTGTGTGAATGTAAATTGATACAGCCACTATGCAGAACAGTATGGAGTTTCCATAAAAAACTAAAAAATAGAACTACCATACTACCCAGCAATCCCACTACTGGGCATATACCCTGAGAAAACCATAATTCAAAGGGACACATGTACCCCAGTGTTCATTGCAGCACTATTAACAATAGCCAGAACACGGAAGCAACCTAAATGCCCAACAGTAGCTTAACGTATAAAGAAGATGTGGTATATATATACAATGGAATATTATTCATCCATTAAAAGCAATGAAATTGGGTCATTTGTAGAGATGTGGATGGACGTAGAGTCTGTCATACAGAGTGCAGTAAGCCAGAAAGAGAAAAACAAATATTGTATATTAACGCCTATATGTGGAATTTAGAAAAATCTAGAAAAATGGTACAGATGAACCTATTTGTAGGACAGGAATAGAGATGTAGATGTTGAGAACGGACATGTTGCACAGGGGGGAAGGGGAGGGTGGGACGAACTGGGAGATTAGGTTTGACATAAATACATTACCATGAGTAAAATAGATAGCTAGTGAGAACCTGCTGTCTAGCACAGGAGCTCAGCTCGGTGCTTTGTTATGACCTAGATGGTGGGGGAGGGAGGTCCAACAGGGAGGGGATATATGTATACATACAGCTGATTCACTTCAGTGTACAGCAAAAACTAACACAACATTGTAAAGCAATTTACTCCAATAAAAAAAATAAATTAAATAAATGAAAATAAAAAACCTTTTGAGGGAGGGAGGTTTCAAAGTGAAGGCACTATGAACTAGAGCCTAGCCTTTGATTTTCTAGCAATTAAGGTACTCAAAGAGTGAGACATACAGGAAGAATTGTGACAGGAAGAATTATGCTTTACCTTTTTTTTTTTTGCGGTACGCGGGGCTCTCACTGTTGTTGCCCCTCCCGTTGCGGAGCACAGGCTCCGGACGTGCAGGCTCAGCGGCCACGGCTCACGGGCCCAGCCGCTCCGCGGCATGTGGGATCCTCCCGGACTGGGGCACGAACCCGTGTCCCCTGCATCGGCAGGCGGACTCTCATCCACTGCGCCACCAGGGAAGCCCCTATGCTTTACTTCTTATGTGGACCAGTGATCACGTGCCTTTCCTATCAGCTTTGCACCCACCAAAACCTTTCCTTATGACCTTAATTTGGCATCTCCCAAGCGGTGTGCTTAGACTCAGGTTATATGAATCAGCTCGCTAAAACACTAATTCTCTAAGCCCCAGGCTGTCAGGTGGGCATGTGGTAGCTGGAGCCTCTGAGCTTGTCACCTCTAGCCACAAGCAGCCAAATCTATTTATCCTAATGCAGTATAAAAATATTATTTTTGATATGTCGCAATGAAGAAAAGATTAGAAAGCACAGCAAACACATCTGTCTGCAGGGTTCTTTATGGATGGGTTTGCCTTGGAGGTGGCCTGGGTTTGTCATGGACATGCTGCTCAGGTCTCCCCTCCCTGGACAGAAGCACTTGTTTCCCTAGCTGCTGGGGGTGATGGCAGCTGACAGCTCTCAGCGGAGTCCCTCAGTGGGGCTCTCGCTCTCTGCTGAATAGAACCACCTGACTCAGGGTCACTGCCCTCCCCCAGGACAGCCTGCAGGGGATGACTGTTCAATGATGGAGAATGGGAGTGAAGTCCTGGCTTCCTCTCCCCAATTCTTGTCAAGTCTGAAGGGCCACTCCAGCCCCAGAGCTTCTCTAGGTTCAACTGAGGCCTCTGTTTCAATGCGCCACAGTTTAATTTCCCTTTCTGCCCTATCCTGCTGTCTTTTCTTCCTACAGATGCTGATCCCGGGAGCACACACAACAAGCCTCATGCATACGAATCTCCATCTCAGAGTCAGCCTCCCAGAGCCAGAACTGACCTGAGACCACCTCTGATTCAATCTCTTTTTCCCGTAAAACTCAACCGCTCTGGAAACACGTAGAAACATAACTCAGCATAACCTTGCCAGCTCAGATGAGTCTCATTTCAACGTCCATTTCCCACATAGGTTATTATGGTCTTAATTCCTTCTGAGTTCTTTTTCTTATGTAGCTCATGAGGTCTGTCTGTTTTCACTATACTGGACTTCTTCAGTGGGGTTAAGAAAACAAGTTTTACACAGTGGGCAAGAGAAATAAATTCACAAGAAGTAAAACTTCCCATTCTAACACCCTCCCTTCATCCCAGGCCGACCACAAGCATCAAATGTTGCTGTCCAGGGGGAGATGGAGGATTGGACTGCCCATGCTATTATCCTTACTAAGATAATAATTACAATAATAATAATAACCATTACTACCATCATCATACACTTGTGATGTCATAAGCTCCTCAGTAAAAGTTTTACTTAATATATTATCTTTAACTTTTCCAACAAACCCAATGAGGACAGTATTATTAACCATTTCTATAGACCACAAGAGTGAGGAGAGTCAAGTCGCCTGAGGCCACACCATTCTGGAGCTGGGACTAAATGCTGGATCTTTTTCCCTTCAAAGCTTATTCATGGTACTCTGCACCAAATCTCCATATCCTCTCTTCTTCCCACCTCCCCAGTTCATAGTTCACTTTGGAGGGAAAGTGAATCCCATGAGGGCAGGAATTTTTGTTCTCCATTGTGTCTCAGTGCCTACAGCAGTGGCTGGCATGTGACAGATGTCCAATTAGTTGTTTGTTTGCTTGTTTGAATGAATGAATGAGATCCAGTGGCACAGTCCTACCAGAGTGGACTCAAGCATTATAGAGTGCTGAAGAATACATCTGAACTCATGTTTCTGAGCAAGCAGCTGCTGCTGGCCCATACAGTGTGTCCAAATTTGAAAAGGAACCCCTTTTAAAAAACCGTTATAGATACCTATCAGAAAATTGTCCTCCTATATGGATTTCTTAGAACAAGATACTTTACTGCCATCTGCCCCAAAATAATAACTGCACAGATCTACCCTATCTATGATGTGGACAATGTCCTCTGTAATGTGGTATTTTGTGCACCAGGCAACGTGCACAGCCACATGTGGTCCCTCTACCTGGACTGGCCAGGCATAGTTTATGCTTTTGTCTAACTAGATACTGGGGTTATATTTGTATTATTTTCTGACAGGTGGACTCTAACCCAGATTTGTTTTTAATTCCTCACTTAGCTACCTTTTGTCAACTTTGAGATAATGACCAAAAGTCTCAGAAAGTTTGTTGGATGATAGTCTTGGTATTACCCAGGCTCTCCACTCTGTAAGGTTCATGCTTTCAGAGAGCTCTCTTACCACTCTTTGATGGAGAGCTATTTTCAAGAGCTATACAATTTCCTGACATTCTTTTTTGCTTGTTGAAGACAGATCCTCTTGAGACAGTACGACATCTTAAGTACTTTAAAAACTCTGAATGTCATTGCCTCCCTTCTGAATCAGGCTTTCTTTCTCATCAGTAATCTTTCTCTCTGACTTCCTTTTACAGCCTTTTTTACTCCCTTTGTCCCAGACAGATGAAGCAACTGGTCTGGAAAAGGTCAAATTCAGCATGCCAAAAAATGAAAAGAAAGGCAGATTGAAAGACAACATTAACCAATCTATCTCTGAGGTTCTTGAGAGAGACACTAAAAATGTGAAATCATGAACAGTCTTTGATCAGGGATGCCCAGATGCCAATATATAAACCAACTGAGTATTTTATTTTATATACAATTCTTTACACAGACCCAGGAAAGAAAACAAAACAAAAGGAATAACAGGCCATCCTACTGTTATAAAATATAATAAAGCAAAGGCAAATCTGAGAGGAACCAACAATCTAGTTGGCTTAATTCCCAAGATACTGAAGTGAACATGATTTGGGTGTATAAGTAGGTCACAGTAAACAAATAACAACTCTACTTTGATGATCAGTTCAGCCCACTCACCATGGCAACTAAACTAGATCTTAACATCCCAGGCAGACCTAAGTTGTTGCCACATTTGGGAGCCCATTGCATTTTGTTTCTTCTTCTGTTGGAGTATTTATAATATGTTGTATGGAATTTTCAGCTCACTTATCAATCTCTTCCCCATTGGGTTGGGATTACTTGAGGCAGGAACAACATCTTATGTGCCCCGTGATGAGTATAATGCCTGGCACCTCACTGGTGTCCACAATGTTTTATGGGAGTCAGCTGGACGGTGCTATGGACTGAATGTGTGCCCCCATAATCCACATTTTGAAGCCTTAGTCCCCAGTGTATTTGGAATTGGGGCCTTTGGGAGGTAATTAGGTTTAGATGAAGTCATGAAAATGAAGCCCCCATGATGAGACTGACTCTCATAAGAGAATAAAGAGATTACAGCTCTCTTTCTGTAACATGTGAGGGTACAGCAGGAAGGCGGCCACCTGCAAACCAGGAAGAGGACCCTCACCCATTCATGCTGGAACCCTGATATTGGACTTCCAGCCTCCAGAACTGTGAGAAATAAATATTTGTTGTTTAAATCACCCTGCCTGTGGTATTTTTGCTATAGCAGTCTAAGTTAAAACAGATGTTTTTCCATTGGTGCAAAGGAATTAGACACCATTTTTATTTTGAAATCTTCCTTCTGGATAGTAAAGGAAGAGGTGTCATTAGCAGCATTCAGAAGGCTCAAAGGACAATGTCCACAGCAGAGACCTTTTCTCCTCAGTACGTTATTAATACATTGATTTTCTGTCATTTCTCCTGATTTGCTGAAATTCACCCATTTCTCAGAAACCTCTGTGTATTGTACTATTGTACAATGACTCAAGCAATGAAATGCAGGTACCTAGAGGAAGTCTGTGACCCTGATGATACTGGGCATGAAGTGAAGAATTTCCCTACCTACTACACCAGGAAGATGTTTAATGATGATACACAGCAGGTGTCATGTGCTACACAAATGGGGCTCTCAGTAAGAGACTCTGCCCACCAAAGGACTTCTACAATCTTTCCCTGTCATTCTGCCACATTCAAGGATAATCCAACAGAGGGATTACAGCCCCCACTGCAGAGAATACTTATTCTTCAAAAAAGAATACAGTTTCCAGAACATCCCAGTACAGAACATTGTGGCCCAAAGGGTAGCAAACATCACAGCTAACATTTAAGAGCACTTGCTATCAGTATATGCCAAGCATTTGGCTAGGGATTTAACAAGCATTCATCCTTGGAGCCACCCAGGGAAGGAGGTGCTCTTATAATCTCCATTTTACAGATAAGGAAACTGAGGTTTATTAAGCAGGTTAGCAATTTACCTAAAGTCTCATGGAAAGTAAGAAGCAAAGCCAGTCTTGAACCCCAATCTGTCTGCTGGAACTCCATACTTTGAGCAAGTGCATCAGCAGAAATTAAGTGTGGTAAACAATACCAAAGCTTACCAATATATATGGGTTCTTCTCTCCTTCTGAAAACATGGTTGGATTACATGACCCTACCCATTTAAGTTACTTTAGCCAATGAAATGACATAGTGTACTTCATAGCAGAAGCATTTAAGATCCAGAGTGCAATTCTCCACTTCTCCTGCCATAGCAAAGCCTGAACCCCCATGTTGAGATGGAAGCATCATCCAATGCCCACTTCAGATATGGGACCAAGGATGATAATAGAGAAGGAAAGACCTCCTAGAGGGCCAAGTAAAGGAGATTGATGGACTTGGAGAGTTTCCTAGGGATCAGAATAGAGCCCAGTCTAGGAATATACTCTACTTCCAAGGTAGGGAACCATCACATGTCAGTAAGTTTTTAGAATTGTTGTGTTTCCCATCCTTCCTCTTATAGAATATGAACATTTATTGAAGTTATCCTGTCCCCATTATAGGGAGAGAAAGGGGGAGGGGCAGATGATTTGTTTTTTTAGTTCACAGTGTTTCATGGGGATTTGGGATTCTCTCTTTTGCAGGATGCTATGGTCTGAATGTATGTGTCCCCCAAAGTTTATATGCTGAAATCCTAACCCCCTGAGGTGATGATATTAGGAGGCGGGACCTTTGGAGATGATTAGTTGATGAGGGCAGAACCCTCATGAATGGGATTAGTGCCCTTATAATAGAGGTTCAAGAAAGCTCCCTTTCTTACCATGTGAGGACACAGCAAAAATATGCCATATATGAACAAGGAAATGGGCTCTCACCAGACACCAAATGTGCTGGCATCTTGATCTTGGATTTTGCAAACTTCAGAACTATGAGAAATAAATATCTGTTGTCTTATATTCTACTCAGTCTCTGGCATTTTATTATAGTGGTCCAAATGGACTAAGACACATATTCTGTGTGTAGGGAAAAAAAAATTAACCTAACATTTGGTTACCAGATTATGGTAGGCATTACCATAATATTTCTCTTCTCCTCTTCTTCTCGGAATACTAGCAGATTGTACTTCCCTGTCTCCTGAAGTCAAGGCATAGCCAATGGCTTGCATTGGCCAATGGAATATGAGCAAAATGATGTGTCACTTCTGGGCAGATGCATTTAAGATCCAGTGCAGGGTCATCCATGCTTATTTCCCCAGTCATAGCAAACCCTGACAACTTGTGTTGAGATAGCAATGTTGTAAGATGATAAAGTTTCCATCAGCCTGGGCCCCTGAATGACCATTGTTGAACACTGTCCCCTGCCAACACAAGTTAGATGTGTAGTATTAGAAAAAATAAACCTTTGTCATCTTAAACAGAGAGAGTTTGACGGTTGTTTGTTACAACAGCATAACCCAGCCTATCCTGATCATACCCTAAAACTCAGCATTATGACGGCCATTAGAAGCTCAGGCTGTAAAGGTTAGAAGGGCAGTGGGAGACACCTAAAAGAGAAGCCAAAATGAACCCGAGCTCTTCATTAGCCAAACTGATCAGCACCTGCTCCTTAGTGAAGAAAAGATGAAACAGACCCAATAGAGTTTATTATAAATGCACATATATAATAAAAGATAGATGGCTTATGGAGTCATTCATTTGTCAAAAAAATACTTTATTCATCTTCAAAAAAAACTGAGTTAAAGATCCCTTTAGGGATCCCCAGAAAGGACAACCAGGTGAGGAACACCTGGAATAGCAGTATTTCTCATAATGTGGTTCATGAACATGTTACATCAGAATCACTAGAGTCCTTATTAAAAACCCAAATTCCCTAGGCCCTACCATTGAAACTCATTGCTTTAGCAAAATTCTGTCTTAAGGAGCCTTATTTCTGTCTGGGTGTGCTACATTCTATGCTTTGACTTCTCCTAGAGTTACATAACTCCCACTGCAGTAAGCCCACAATCCCCTTAAGTCAATAAATGTTTAAGACCATTAACAATTCCTTAGGAGTTGATGCCCAAGCTAATACTAAAAAGTGAATTAGAACCATCTGGCCTTTAAGCAGGCATCCTTGGTGGACCTGGAACAAGGAAGAACACATAATTACCAATGAAATCAGTATTTGGAATATCCTTTGCTGTTAATGTCAAGAACATGAAACACCTACCATGTTCTTAATTTTAACCATTATTCCAAGTGTTAGGTATACAATGATGATGGTTCTATGTCCCAAGGAATTCCTTGAGGAAGGAACAATATAGTTGATTCTCATTATTCACCATTGTTAATGTTCTATTAAATCACCACAAGTGCTGAATTAGCAAATACTGAAACACTGCTCCTAGGAAATATAGGGTTAGGTTCCTGCAAGCCTCCAGTCATAACATTTTTCTCAGCCCATAAATACATAACCTTGTTTTTTGTGTGTTTCTGTTTAAAAACAATTTACTTAATATATATTGCTGATTAATTAACATCGAACTCATGGCCCACAGGGCTGTGACACATACCTGAATAAAGCTCATATAACATGTGTATTTTCTCTGTAAGGCACATCACAGCCTTCTTGCACTTAGGAACACTATACAACACTTCAGCACTATGTTTGGGGGTGGGCATTTTAAACAGCAAAATCACTAACAAAAAGCACAAAAAATGTGAAAACCGTAGCCTGAAACAGGCCACAAAAGGATAATTGTTTAAAAAAAAAAAAAAGGATAATTGTTCAATCTGTGAGAGCTAAAACAAGAAGGCTGCCCCTTTAACCTCAGCAGGGAACATGCATGATGGGTGGCTCAAATCTTTTGCTTCTGTGGGTATACCCACAAGTGACCATGAAAGTGCCACAAGTGTTGCCTGGGGGATCACAGATACATTTTAGCGAGTGGAGAAATTCGCAAATATGGAATAGTGAATAACAAAGGTCAATTGTGTATACAAGGGTAATATGAAAATACTGTAATGGAAGCATAGACAAGGTCTGATGGAAACACAGAGGAAGGAAACAAGAGTTTTGTAGGAGATGGTAGTGGGAATATAAACTGGTGCAGTCACTATGGAGAAGAGTATGGAGGTTCCTTAAAAAACTAAAAATAGAGCTACCATATGGTCCTTCAATCCCACTCCTGAGCATATATCCAGAGAAAAACATAATTTGAGAAAAGACATGCACCCCAATGTTCATAGCAGCACTATTTACAATAGCCAAACACATGGAAGCAACCTAAGTGTCCATCCACAGATAAATGGATAAAGAAGATGTGGTGCATATATAGAATGGAATATTACTCAGCCATAAGAAAGAAGGAAATAATGCCATTTGCAGCAACATGGATGGACCTAGAGATTGAAGTAAGTCAGACAGAGAAAGACAAATATCATACGATATTGCTTATATGTGGAATCTAAAAATATGATACAAATGAACTTATTTACAAAACAGAAATAGACTCACAGTCATAGAAAACAAACTTATGGTTACCAAAGTGGGGAGGGAGGATAAATTAAGAGTTTAGGATTAAAATATATACATTACTATATATAAAATAGATAACCAACAAGGACTTACTGTATAGCACAGGGAACTATACTCAATATCTTTTTTTTTTAATCTTTCTTTCTTTCTTTATTGTTGTCTGCATTGCGTCTTCGTTGCTGCACGCGGGCTTTCTCTAGTTGTGGCGAGTGGGGGCTACTCTTTGTTGCGGTGCACAGGCTTCTCATTGCGGTGGCTTCTCTTGTTGTGGAGCACGGGCTCTAGGCACGCGGGCTTCAGTAGTTGTGGCACATGGGTTCAGTAGTTGTGACTTGATGGCTCTAGAGCGCAGGCTCGGTAGTTGTGGAGCACGGGCTTAGTTGCTCCACGGCATGTAGGATCTTCCCGGACCAGGGCTCAAACCCGTGTCCCCTGCATCGGCAGGTGGACTCTCAACCACTGCACCACCAGGGAAGCCAAGAGTATATATATTTTTATATATGTACAACTGAATCACTTTACTGTATACCTGAAATTAACACAACGTTATAAATCAACTATATTTCAATAAAACTTTAAAAGATAATAAACGATCACATACAAAAGTTTCCAGGTAAGAGTCTGGTGGGCAAGGATGGAGGCAGACAGAAATGCAATCAAAGAGGAAGTAATGCTTAAGCAAAGACTTGTAAAGGGAAAAGGAAACTGACCCATAGGTAAAGAAGAAAGTATTCCAGGAAGAGGGAAATGTGTGTGGGAAGAACGGGAGACTGAACAGACTGGCCAGAGATGATGCTGAAAGGCCTTGCATGCCATGCTGAGGAGGTTAGACTTTATCCTCTGTAAACATCAGTGAATGATATCCTGGGTAATTGAACAGACTCTCAATTTTAATTTCCCTTCTATTTGCCACATTGCTACCTCAAGCCAAGTACCAGGAGAGTGTAAAGGATTATCTTCAGAGTAACGATTGCCCTATCCCTTTTGTAATTCCTCCTACTTAAATTTCATTTCCTAAGCATGGCTTGCCTGAAAGCTGCACATTGTGATTTATTCACTGAGTAATTTCACATTTAGGAGACGATGCTTTGGCAATGTTTTGACTAGATGCGAATCCCAGACATCAAACATGACAGGAATCAATATCAGTCTAATCCCCATATAACTACAACTCAATCAAATAAAACCAGTCAGAGTAGCTATGATGTCTACCACATATCAGTAAAGTGCTTTTGACCAAGCAGGGGAAATACCATGAAGGAGTGAGCCTCTGTGTATTTGGAGAAGGTAAACCAATTCAAAGACTGGACAAATTAACCAGCCTACCAACTGATTACTTGGGGCCCTGTGATGGTTATTATCATTGTTTTAAGTGCCTGGAGTCCTTCTGTTGCTTTACCAGCCTTAGACAGTGCTCGGGCAGGCCTGCCTTTCATTTACTAAATGGAATTGCCACAGTTACCCAGGTGACCAGATGTGGTCACTAGGCGGCAGTTCAGACCACTACCATCCAGCACCTTCTTTATTACTACCATTCCTTAACTGCCCTTCCTTATAATCCCTTAATTGTCCTTCCTTATGCTAGTCACAATTTTTCTCTCATCTATTCTCCACACTCCTTCCAGAGTAACCTTTTTAAAGTGGTAAAGCCAACACATTGCTTTCCAGCTTGGAAATCTTCAAACACTCTCCTTAACATGGGTTCAAGACCCATCTTGCTTAAGTTTCCCTTAACTCTCTCATGACTCTCATACTTACATTCAGTGTTTGAGCTAGTGTTTAAATAGGCCACTATTTAACATTCTTCGTCCAAACCATGATTTGCCCTGCCTCAGGACCTTTGCACATGCTGCTCCCTCAGCCCCGAACATTGTTCCCCAGGCCCCACCACAAATTTCTTCTTATTTATTCAGTCTCACCTTAGACATCCCTCTCCAGAAACCTTTCCCTGACCACCCCATCACTCCCCCTGCCTTAATGGGACTCCCATCATTCCCTGTATTTTCCCTAACAAAGCATGGATCATCCTGTATTATTCCTTCCTATTTACTTGACTATATTACCCCATTAGACCATATGCTTCACCAGAGCAGGGACTGTGTCCTAGTCTCCCCTGTATTACAAAAGCCAACACAGTGCCAACACTGTGTTCATAAATTTTTTTTTTTTTCTTTTTGCGGTACACGGGCCACTCACTGTTGTGGCCTCTCCCATTGCGGAGCACAGGTTCCGGACGCGCAGGCTCAGCGGCCATGGCTCACGAGCGCAGCCACTCCGCGGCATGTGGGATCCTCCCGGACCGGGGCACGAACCCGTGTCCCCTGCATTGGCAGGTGGACTCTCAACCACTGCGCCACCAGGGAAGCCCGTTCATAAATGTTTGTACAATGTTTGAATAAATGAACAATGAGTGACTCAATACTGGACTCTTCCCCCAAGGAGACATGACAGGATTTAGAATCCAAAAAAACAATGGGTGTGATTCCAGTTCTGCCAGTTACCGGTGTGTGAGCGTGGGCAAGTCACTTATTTTTTCTGAGACCTAAATCTTATCTGCAAAGTAAAGAAGACAATAATACCTATTTCATAGAATTGTAGTGATGTTGTTTAAAACATGCATAAATAGGCACTATAAACTGTGATTTGTTAAATACATGCTAGCTGTTACACATATAGAAAATACATATTTTTATTGTTCAGAGGGTTAATGTTTTCAACCACTGATTTCACTTAAAAAGAGAGTTTAATTTGGTGCTGTGGGTGCAATTTTATCCTATAAATGAAAATCACTGCACTGTGAATAGATTAGGATATTAGGACTCTCATGAAATGCAGCAGGAAATTGGAAATGTTCTAAAAAAAAAAGAAAAGGCTAAGTAGAGGGAGACTGTTGCAATTCTAAGCTTCCAGCATTTACTGAGAAAAAAACAAATGCACTATGCAAAGATTTTTTTAAATCCTCTATCTAGTATAAAAGAAAGGAAATATGGCCCATGATAACTTTATCTGCTGACACCAAAACAGTAACTTATAGACGATCCATTTTCTGTGTGGTCAAGAAAACTGGACACTGCAGATGATCTTGGGACATGTAGATGATGAAAATTCTACTCTTCAGTTCATTCAACCATACAGAACTTTCAGCTTGCTTCTCCATAGACCCTGTACAGAAAGCTTCATTGGCAATAGCTCAGCTTCACTAAATGACCAGGGGAGCTAATGGACAGTCATGCTCATCTTTTCATGCAGTGAAAAGCGTATTTCTCATTGTTGGCTTTCAGACCATTTCTGAATCTACCTCTTTTTCAATTTCTAAATCAGGAATCATTTTTAAAGTTTAGGGAACTGGCTGGTTTATCAGCATATGCCCTACTAATGAATTCCAATACAGAACAACCAAGTTGTTCAAATATCAATAAAACAATGGCCTATTCAAATCAATTCCTGGCCCTAGACCTCAACTGGAAGTGCAAGTCATGTCAGCAGGTAGATTTTTCAGTTGCTGTTTTCACTAAATTGCAAAGATACAGTTTGACAGTCTAGAAAATATTTCTCCAATTATTTCCTCTGAGTTCTGATAATGAGGTAGGCAGGCCCTCAGCTCCCCTGTCTTTTAGTTTATCTCCGTGTACGCACATTGCTTCACCTCTAATTTCCCGGTTTCTCTTAGAGGAGAAACTGTCCATCTTTCTTGGGAGCTTACCCTTTCCTATGAGCTCTATGCTACCTGTCTTGTCTTTCTGTATACTAGACAGGAAAAGAGAGTCAGTAAACTTACTGATTAATTGACCTGAATCCACCCTAATACCTCCCTCTGCATTGCAGCTTCAATAGCTACATTGACTCTATTTGATACCCTGAAACATATCCAAGCTTTCCCTACCTTCAAACAAACAAAAAGTGCCACTCAGCCAATTCATTTCAACAAATACTTACTTAGTACTTAAGTATGTTCAATGAACTATGATGGCACCATGAGGAACACAAGAGAAATGCGATAATCTTTTCCCCAAAGGGCCTTCCGGTCTGGTCCAAGAAATGAGACACATACACAATGCAATGCTGGCTTGAAAAGCCTGGCTCTTCTGCAGACCTCTGTGAGTTGCTCATGCCCTGCAAACCTCAGTTTGCTCATCTGTAAAACAGAAGCAATGACGGTGCAAACCTCAGCCAATTATTGTTGGACTGAATGCATTAATGAATATGAAGCGCTCAACACAGTGTGGCCCAAAGTCAGCGTCAGATAAGTGTTTTTTTAAAAAATATATATTTAATATATATAACATGGTAGAAAAGCTCTTGCCTCTACAATTTCTGAATGACTTGCCAAATTAAATAGATGTTCTATGATCCTTTTATAAAATATACTAAAGGAGGAACCATGAGGCTTACCATGAGGAGCCACTGAAGAGTTTTTAAGCAGGAATCTCACATGATAAAATTTATATTAAAAATAAAAATGGAAGTTAACAAGGTGAGTAGTGAGTATTGTTTTTCAGAAAACATAAATAAAATCTATCTATCTATCTATCTATCTATCTATCTATCATCTATGCTTGTGTAAGCTTGTGTTACTAGGAGATGGGTGGGGAAAAAGACAAACCAGGCTGTTGATAGATTACTCCGCGGGTGTGGGCAAGATTTGTCTTTATGCACATCAGCACAATATTGTTACACTTGATACAATAAAATTACTTTTTAATTTGAAAAATATAAAATGGAAAAACGTGATTTTAAAAAGATCACTCAGTCTACAATGTGGAGGAGACCATCAGGTCATGAGGGTGGGAACTGGAAGGCCGGGTAGGAGATTTTGGTGACAAAGCAAGAGTTGATGATGGCCTAGACAAGGGTTGAAAGCAATGGAGATGGAGAGAAGTGGACAGGTTTGGGGTACATTCTGGAAGTAGAGCTAATGTATTGAATGGCAGGAGGTGAGGGAATAGTGAAGGCAAGAATGGAATAAAAAATGACTCCAAGGTTTTTGGTTTGAGCACTTGGGCAGGTGATGGTATCATTTCATGAAAGGTAAGACTGGGAGAGTGACCAGTTTGGAGAGGTGTGCTAATAGATAAAAGTGTTACGTTTTATAAACGTTAGGTTTGAAATGCCTTTTGACATCCATGTGGAAATGGATTTCCCTCTGGACTGTGTTATTCAGTATGTGAATTGGGAGCATTATATGAACATTGGCATTACAAAGGAACAGCATGGAAGGCAAGCCATTCTTCCTGCCTACTTTAAGATACTGCTTCCCTACAGACCAAGAGTTGCTCTTGCCCAAAGAAACACAGCACAGAGACAGCTAGTTTTCTATCCCAAGGTCTGTTCTCTCCTTCTCCCTATGAAATAGAACCTTTGATTTTTAACTGGGCACATGGCCAATTTGCAGCTAAATTCACACCAGTGATCTACAAAAACTGTGATGTCTGGCAATTTCAGAAAAACCACATTAAAATATTGCTGGCATGTGCCTTTTGCACCTTCTTCCTGTATCTCTTTCTCTATCCTGCTACCTGAGATAGATATGAGTGCTGGAGCTCCAGCAGCTACGTTAGACTATGAGAATGAGGTCCACACCAAAGGAATGAGAGAGAAGAGAACTGAAAGAAGCTTGAGTCCCTGATGACTCAAAGGAATCAGCATACTAACCTCAGACAATCTTCTTGTTGACTTCTTTTATAAAAGGAAAAATTAAAATTCTATCATGTGTAAGCCACTGTTACTTTGACTATTCTGTCATATACTGTCATCAAATCTAGTTCTGTCTAAGAACAGAAAGAAGGTACTGTTAGTTATAGGATTTGATACTCTCAAAGTTCCTTATCTTTCTCTTCATGACCCTCATATAAGCAACCTCTATATTCATAATTGGAGTTTGCTATAATTTCCTTCTTTTACTATTTTTTTCAGGTTTGGGTATTAAAGTTATGCTGGACACAAAATGAATTGGGTTTACAAAATAAATTTGGGCACTTTCTAGTTTTTTTTTTTTTTTTTTTGGTCTGGAATAGTTTAAAAACACTGAAATTATCTGTTCTTTAAAAGTTAGACATGATTCAGCTGAGAAACTTACTGATTCTGCTGTTCTTCTTAAACAGTTGATATTTAGTCATATTTCCAATGTATGCTATAGGTATTGGTCTATTCAAGTTTTCCACTTCTTCCTATGCCAACTTTGATCATTTGTATTTTACTAGGAAAACCTCTCTTTCCTCTGGGTTTTCAAATTTATCACCAAAAAGTTGCACATAGTATTCTCTCTGTTGTACCTCATCTCTTTTTGTATCTTCAGTTAAGCCTCCATCCTTATTTCTAAACACTTTTTTCTCTTCTTCACCTTTCCTTATATTGAAGTCTCTGTTCCAGTTCCTTTGCTTGCTTTGTGCCCTTTCTCATATATTTTCTTTAGGTGGGGCATAGCCTCAAATGTCTCTCTTTCAGCCTGACCCATGAATTATATATTGGCTCTGTTTGGATCCTTAGGTTTTAGTTCCTTTCTCTAAGTCATTTACTGTTTCAAATACTGCAGAAGTTCAAAGCCAGTTTGACTGCTTTGCCTTTGTAACCACCTTTTTCTTTCTGCCTAGAATCGTGAGGTTTTTCTTTATCCTGCAGTTCAGAAATTTTAGCAGGACATGCCTAGATAAGTCTTTTCAGTCTTTCCTGGGACATTGTCAAACTGTAGTCAGGTCTTTCTTCAGCTCTCTCACCCCTCTGTTTCTTTTCCTTTAGTTGGAATTCCTGTAATTCTCAGGTTCTTCATAGATCTTTCCTCCAAGTCTGTTCTCTTTTCCATTATGAGTTCCATCTCTTTGAAAGTTTGTTCTGTGTCTTGATAAATTTTATCTTTCAGACCAGTACACAGCTCTTGATTAGGACAATGCTCTTCTCCCTCCATCTATTGAATGTTTTCGTTTATAAATCGTATTTTAATTAAGACTTATTTTAATTAAGTCTGTTTCATGCTCTCTTTTTATATCCTTAAGTGCTCTTTTCGCTATTTTATTCATGTTATCCTTTATCTTCTCCAGCAACTATATTTCAATAGGAGTTCATTCCAAGAGTCATACTCATCCTCCTCTCTCTACCTGAACCACTAGTGTGCCTTCTTATTTTCCTTTGCCTGCTTATCAAGGCTCAGATACAGCTTCTGGAGTACCTTAAATGGCCAAAGCGTCAAAAATTGAAGAAGACATACTGTTTACTGTTCTTTGGGACAGGTGCTATGCAGCAGGCAGGCCATCATACCCAATCCATCATCGCTGCACCCAATTTCCTCCCATTCACTCATTCTCTGGAATAGAGAGGATTCAGCCCACCTGTTTGGCTATTCCTCAACCCCTCGGGGTCCAAGGAAACTGTATCCTGATAGCAACTCTCCCCTGGAGCTGACCCAGAGCACAGATATCCCTGAACCAGTTTTCTCCAACAGCTGCTTGCCCACCCTCAGAGCCTTATGTGAAGTCCCAATAGCTTGGCTCTGAAATGGACAGACTAGAGTTGGGAATAGAGAGGAATAATAATATCATATTGAAGCCACCATCTTCGCAGAGTGCCTTCTGTGTATGTGGGTGAGTATGTTTTTTATGTTTTGTGTTTATGTGTGGTAAAATGACAGAGACAGAAATTGGAGTGATGTGTTTACAAGCCAAGGATCACCAGAGATTGCCAGCAACCACCAGACCCTAAGAGGCAAAAAACTATTCTTCCCTAGAGCCTTCAGAGGGAGCATGGCCCTGATGACACCTTAATTTCTGACTTCTAATCTCCAGACCTGTAAGAAGATTAATTTCTATTGTTTTAAGCCACCCAGTTTGCAGTAATTTGTTACAACAGGCCTAGGAAACTAACATACTACATTTCAGGTGCAGTGTGAAGAACTTTAAATTTATTATTTCGTTTAATTCTCACATCAATTCCATGAGGTAAAGCTATTATTATCATTCCCATTGTATAGACTAGGAAACGGAGGCATGAAAACTTAAGCCTCTTTCCCATGATCAAACCATTAGATGGAGCCTGGACTCAAACCTCAGCAGGTTGGTTCTTAATCACTGCTTTCTCTAATCTCCCAGGGATTTAGGAATTTAAACACCCTTCATATGGTTGTTATTACAGGCAAACACATACCAAATACAGCTTGTTGGTATGATTGTAAGGACTTGGCTTGCTAGCATGAAAGGATCTTCTGTAAGCACCTGTCCAAACCAGAAGGAGGGATGACAGGATGTGTGTAACCAGGCAAGTGATCCAGCAGCCCCTTCATCACTGAGTATGAGACACTGAAGGGGGAGTGAACAGCATCTAACGGTGCTCATGGTCTGACTACTGCCCTTTGTAAGAACTATTCCTTCTGATGTGTGTTTTCATTGGTTCTATTAGACTAAAATGTTTTCTTTTATAATTGAGATGCAGTGGTTACCTGGCAAAGTTAGAGAAAGTAAACTGTGTGGCACGACTCCTGAAATAATGCAGTTTCATAGGGCTACCCAGATGATAACAGTGCACCCTCGCACGTAGGTACCCCTCCTTTCTGTCCCCTCACATCCTGTGTCTACTGCTGCTGTTGCAACCTCTTCACAATATTATACTTTTCTGTTTATTTGTCTGTGTCCATTACAGGAAGATAAGTTCCTTGTGGTCAGGATGATGTTTTACTCATGAATATATCACCAGCCCATGCACAAATGGCTAACAGTAGTATATTATCTTGTACTCTTTCATAGTTGAATCTTTGGAGGATGATTTTTTTTTTCAATTATGTACACCTTGAATGGAAGAGAATTTTGGCTAAGCTGGGCTCATCTGAAGGAAGGGACATGGACTGCCTGAGATGGGAGTGGAAGGCATTCTAAGTGGAGACAGTAGCATTGATACACTGCACAGAAACAGGACAAAGAAAGCACGAGTATGAATCAGGTAAGGGTGATAGCACTGTGATTATTGTGGCTGTAATTAGGCCCATATTAGTTAGAAAACGAGAAAAAGGCAAGGCTGCCTTTAATGTCTAAGAAAGCAGAGAGAGCCTGTTTTCTATGTGTTGTGATTTCACCAACTCCAGCAAGGTCCCTCTGATTGTGGTAAATGCCTCCTCAATCCCACTGATACCTAAAATTAAAGCTTTTTAAATTATAAAGCATGTCAAATTATGAAGAGGATTGGTAATAAGAGCACAATAATTCATATAAATCATTGTGTCTTAATGGCTATGTGTTTACCACACCCTTTGCAGAGAACACAAAATGTGGAGGTGAAAGAACATGAGGACTTTGGATGGAAGATAGGAAACACAATGACAGAAGAGGAAGAATAAAAAATACATACAACTAATTTCACAATTATGCCTGGAGTCTTGCTCTATAAATGAGGCTAGGGGTTCTGTAGGACAAAGTATTTAAAGACCATTTATTCCCTAGAAGGCTGTATTTTATTTGTACATTGGAAAATCTAGTTTATTAATTTATTAGAGCTTCCTTTACCAACATTCCCTCACACTGTAGGAAAAGGAGACAAATATACCAGAGCCTAAGTCATTGAAAGTGAGTATTTTATTTCTATTGCATAGAATAGAGTAAGGAAGTATACTTAAGTGATTTCTACTTTTTCCCAACTGCTTTTGATCCTGCAATAGATTTGCTAGGAGGCCTTATTAAAAAGTCACTTCAAGGACAAACAAGTTCAAATCTGATTATTATTTCTTTCGACAATACTTATTAAAAACTGGAAAGACAGAGATGCTGTCAATTTCTCATTTTGGTTGACCTTGCCATTTCTAATGACATCAGCAGGAATAAGGTATATCTCTGCCAAAGGTAATACTATTTTTGTAAGAGGATATGTCAGAGAAATTAACTATCTAGAAACTTAACAATTTTTTATATTTATATCACAAACCAAAGAAAAGAATAGAGAATAATATTGGTCAAATATATCTTCATTTAAAGTCCATCCTGCATTCTCACTACCAAGTATTTTAAAAGGACAAAAGCTCACGTTAACAAACTAATAATAATCCTAATGCTAGTACTACTATTAATACTAATAATGTTAGCTACATATAATGAGTCTATGTGCCAGCAATATGTGCTTTTATATTCATTTTTTTAATGTAATTCTCACAAAACCCCTAGGTCTATCTACATTCCAAAACTTGTTAAACACTGTACTTTGGTCAGTCAGACCCGGTTTGGAGCAGAGTCTCTGTCATTTATAAGTTTTTTTTTTTTTCTTTTTTAACATCTTTATTGGGGTATAATTGCTTTACAATGGTGTGTTAGTTTCTGCTTTATAGCAAAGTGAATCAGTTATACATATACATATGTTCCCATATCTCTTCCCTCTTGCGTCTCCCTCCCTCCCACCCTCCCTATTCCACCGCTCCAGGCAGTCACAAAGCACCGAGCCGATATCCCTGTGCCATGCGGCTGCTTCCCACTAGCTATCTACCTTACGTTTGTTAGTGTATATATGTCCATGCCTCTCTCTCGCCCTGTCCCAGCTTACCCTTCCCCCTCCCCATATCCTCAAGTCTGTTCTCCAGTAGGTCTGTGTCTTTATTCCTGTCTTACCCCGAGGTTCTTCATGACCTTTTTTTTCTTAAATTCCATATATATGTGTTAGCATACGGTATTTGTCTTTTTCTTCCTGACTTACTTCACTCTGTATGACAGACTCTAGGTCTATCCACCTCATTACAAATAGCTCAATTTCATTTCTTTTTATGGCTGAGTAATATTCCATTGTATATATGTGCCACATCTTCTTTATCCATTCATCTGTTGATGGACACTTAGGTTGATTCCATGTCCTGGCTATTGTAAATAGAGCTGCAATGAACATTTTGGTACATGACTCTTTTTGAATTTTGGTTTTCTCAGGGTATATGCCCAGTAGTGGGATTGCTGGGTCATATGGTAGTTCTATTTGTAGTTTTTTAAGGAACCTCCATACTGTTCTCCATAGTGGCTGAACCAATTCACATTCCCACCAGCAGTGCAAGAGTGTTCCCTTTTCTCCACACCCTCTCCAGCATTTATTGTTTGTAGATTTTTTGATGATGGCCATTCTGACTGGTGTGAGATGATATCTCATTGTAGTTTTGATTTGCATTGCTCTAATGATTAATGATGTTTAGCATTCTTTCATGTGTTTGTTGGCAGTCTGTATATCTTCTTTGGAGAAATGTCTATTTAGGTCTTCTGCCCATTTTTGGATTGGGTTGTTTGTTTTTTTGTTATTGAGCTGCATGAGCTGCTTGTATATTTTGGAGATTAATCCTTTGTCAGTTGCTTCATTTGCAAATATTTTCTCCCATTCTGAGGGTTGTCTTTTGGTCTTGTTTATGGTTTCCTTTGCTGTGCAAAAGCTTTGAAGTTTCATTAGGTCCCATTTGTTCATTTTTGCATTTATCAGTTTTATGTGACAAGGAAGTTACATCACCTCTCTCTTTTGCTTTGTCCAAAAAGCAGGATAGTCATAGAACCTACTACATAGGTATGAGAGTTAGCTTTATGTGTCAGCTTGACTGGGTCACAACATGCTCAGATATTTGGTCAACCATGATTCTGGGTGTTTCTGTGAGGGTGTTTTTGTTTTTGTTTTAAAGACTTCCTCTTCTTTATTTTAAAATATTTATTTATTTTATATATTTATTTATTTGGCAGCACCAGGTCTTAGTTGTGGCACACGGGATCTTCATTGTGGCATGCAGGATCTTTTAGTTTCGGTATGTGAACTCTTAGTTGCAGCATGTGGGATCTAGTTCCCTGACCAGGGATCGAACCTGGGCCCCCTGCATTGGGAGCACAGAGTCTTAACTGCTGGACCACCAAGGAAGTCCCTGTCAGGGTGTTTTTGGATGAGATTAACATTTAAATCAGTAGGCTGAGTAAAGCAGATTGCCCTCCCTAAGGTGGGTGGGCTTCATCCAATCAGTTGAAGGCCTGAATAGAACAAAAAGGCTGACCCTCACCGAAGTAAGAGAGAATTCCTCCTGCCTGACTGCCTTTGAACTGGAACACTGGCTTTTTTCCTGCCTTCAGTCTCAAACTGAAATATCAGCTCTCCTGTGTCTCCAGCCTCTGCCAACTCACTTTGCAGATCTTGGGGCCTGCCAGCCTTCATAACCATTTGAGCTAATTCCTTACAATAAATCTCTTTGTATATATATATCTCATTGGTTCCATTTCTCTGGAGAGCCCTGATTAATACAATAGTGTAGTAAGATCTAAATAGTACAATGAAATAAATTATTTACTGAGTACAGTGCCCAGCACAGAGTAGCACAAACTACTGTGCAACTACCTCTCTAATAACAGTCATAACACAAATTTTTTTAGCCCCTTTATGAAGTGAACGTGTCCCAGGGTTGTTATCTTGAACTCAAAACCCAGAATAAATACAATAGTATTGATCATCCTTGCTTATCATGCATTTCATATACCTTTGTTTGTTGAATTATTTGTTTTAAAGAAACCACAGACTGGCTGATTTTAAGATCTATTTTGGGTTAGTTATTAAATCAATCAAAGTTGGCTTATTACAGTGTCAGGAATTTAGAGGCCAACTATCTCTTTTTTCTTGACTTTCCTCATATATGGATATTTTAGGTCCATCATCTTTTAAAGCTGTATTTTTCTGAAAGAAAGAGAATCTTTGAGAAAAATAGCAGTTCAATACATAAACTATTCAATCAATACAGTAATATGAACCTATATTACACGAGTGACAGGTTAATTACTGTCTATAAAATATTCTTGGGAAAGATATGCAATCTTCCAACCTGGAAGATAAGGATAGGGTGGACAACAACATGGTCATGGTGATGAAGAGAAAGGAGACAGGGAAAGAAGAGGGGTCTAAGGGAGAGGGAGACCATATTGAAAGACACCAAAGCACAGAAACAGCACAATGTGTGGGGAGCAGAGAGAGACTTCTCATGACTCAAATAGGGCATAAGTGGAGGGAGGGGCACAGAAGTGGTAGATGGTGTTCAGATTATGGAGGGTGTTCAGTGTCATGCACAGGAATTTAGATGGGTCACATAAAGCATCTGTATTAATCCAACATGATGGTGCAAAGTACTTTGATAACACCTCATTGTTTAGAACCAAAGACACTCCTTCGCCTTTCAAGTTCACTAGTCTATTAGTGTGGACTCCTCAGCACACGATTTGCTATACTGTGGTCTTCTAGCAGAATCTATTTGATAATAGTCTTTTATCATCCGAATAGAGAGCTAAAATGGAGAGAGGGAAAAAGAGAGTTGGGGAAGAATTCACAGTTTGATACTTGGTCTTTCTCCATTTTACCATTTTCCTAATGGTAGAGGGGATTGTGGGGACGGTGAAGATGTTCCACCTGCCTCCCCCCTCCCCCTGGCAAAAGCTGGAAGTCCCAGGAGAACCGTCTATTAGGTTAGGGTTTGAGGACCACTGTTTCTTGCCTGGAGTTTCTGCTGAGCACTGACTCATTATAAAGCTGATGCAAAGCATGCAGCGTGTTCTGTGGCTACAATAAGGAGAAACAGGTTTCCATGCTCCTGGATACTGAGGATTTGGAGATCAGTTAAGAGAGAAATCAAGCTGCCTGGGACAGCTGCCCACCTAATAAGAAACCACACACCTGAAAATGCATGTGGTACACTTTCCTGAAGGGAGGTTGAAGTGAGAGGGGAGCATCCTCTTCTGGGGCTTTCCCTGGGCTGGAGGTGGATCAGGGGAGCCCAGCTGAGAGTACACATCACTTATACTAAGGTCAATCAGATGATGGGGAGCCTGCTTCCCACTGCATCCAGGTGGAGATATGATCTGCAGATATAAGCAACTCTATATGTCACCAGCATCTGACGGAGGAGCAAAATTATCCAACAGAAAGGAATTCACCTCCTTATCTTTAAGGTGTGGGCAGTAACACAAGTGGATTGCTCTCTCTCCCTACCCCACCCCCACTTATGCCTTGAGGGGCATAAGCACAAGAGACAGAGAGGAAAAAGATGGAGGAAAAGGAGGCCACATCCTATTGTGCCCTTCATGGACCCTACTCAGAGGGCAAGGATAGAAAATGTACCTGAGATGAAACTAAGACCTTAATAGCAAGATGAGACTCCCAATCACTAGATTGGGACTGAGGTATAATTAACTGGCAACTCTGTTTTCTTTCCCTTTTCTTCTCCCACCAGTGACTTGGGTTCTGAATTGCAATCAAGGGTCATGATTAATATGGAAATAGGTACCTGGCAGTGGGGTGTTGCAAATGACAGATCCTAATGTGTGGGACTGGCTTAGTCAAGGAGAGGTGTGAGCAGTGGGCTTTCCCTTGACCCCAGCTGGGAAGCTGGCATTCCATGTAATGCAGTAGGAAAGCTGCTGATTAAACCTGCTGGTTAAACTGTCACCTATTGTATCTTAGGATCTCAAACTTGCCACTTGAGGCTTATCTTGACCACTGCAACTGGCTAGTGAGAATCTGGGGCTAGGCTTCTTCTGTGGGTAAGGGCAAATGCCCCCTGAAAACTGGCCCTATGCAACAGAATAATTAGTAATTGATTGTGAGAAGAGATTTTTAAAATTTAATATGAAGGCAATAAGTATGGAACATTTTTATATTGTGTAACTGTGTTTGGGGCTATGCTTTTACATGGTGCTCATTTTAACAACCCTGTTTCATTAGGCAATGCAGTTGAACACCTTTGAGATGGCAGGAATGAATGAAGAATTTCACTGAGGAATGAAATCTCAGCCTAGTGCATATGGTGGTCATGGGATAAACTGCATCTCCAGGCTTAATCCACCTCGGAAACTTCTAGGAGCAACTTTGAGAGACATTCATAAGGGAACTTGGGCCTAGACCACCCTTATATTAGATCTCAATTTTTTTTTTTTTTTTGCGTTACGCGGGCCTTTCACAGCTGTGGCCTCTCCCGTTGCGGAGCACAGGCTCCGGACGCGCAGGCTCAGCGGCCATGGCTCACGGGCCCAGCCGCTCCGCGGCATGTGGGATCTTCCCGGACCGGGGCACGAACCCGCGCCCCCTGCATTGGCAGGCGGACTCCCAACCACTGCGACACCAGGGAAGCCCAAGATCTCAATTTTTGCAGCAGCAAAGACTGCTTTTAAGTCCCACAAAAGGAATAAATGGGACATCTAATGTGCCGCTAATCTTTCCCCCACAAAAGCCATGATCCCATTCTAGATTAGCCGTTGGTATGGTTGTTAAGTCAACTAGATTAATAGGATAAAAATATAAATTGGGGAAATGCTAAACTTAGGCGCCCCAAGTTGCTGCACTTTGAAAAGGGAAACGATCTGGTCAGTTTTAAAGGCAATCTACTGACTACTGTACTACTGGGTAGAGTCACTTTGCTAATAAAACATCACAGGATACATACATTGGGCCATTTGTTCTCTCCTTTCTTTCACAGGTCTCGAGTAATAAGAATATTACAGCTGCCCTAAGAAGTTTCCATCATCTATCCTTCCCTTTTTCCAGATTGTTTTCTCCAAAACATAAGAAACCCTGGAGCTACTACCCTGTTTAGAACAACTAGAGGCAAGCAACTCTAGGCACTAAGGGAAATCTGCCTTGTCTCTCTGCTCTCCCTGCTTTTCTCTCTCTTCTCTCATAGGTGCTTCTTCTACTTTTCTCCCACTGGAGTGGTTAGTGTTGGAGTGGGAGCATACCTAAGAGCCATCTGGTCTGCTTTTGTATTACGTCATTCAGACCCATTTAGCTTCAGTTAAAAACTTTCTGCAGACCTGGGGTTATGCATTGAGGTTCAGGGTCAAACTCCAGCTTTGCCTTGCATCTTCATTTGTGTGTGTGTGTGTGTGTGTGTGTGTGTGTGTGTGTGTGTGTGTACATCCCCTTGGAGATCTTTTTGGAGGACTTATTGGTCAAGAGCAGGATTCAGACTGCGGTGGTTTCAAAGTATATCTACAAATTCTTTGACACTCTTCAAAAGATGGAGCCTAATTCTCCTCCCTTTGTGTATGGACCTAGTGACTTGATTCTAATGAATAGAATGTGGTAGAAGTGATAGTTTCTGATTTCTAATACTGAGTCATAAAAGGCACTTTCACTTCCACCTTGCTTTCTTGAACAGCCTGCTCTGAAGGAGATCAGCCATCACGTTGGGGGGACACTCACGCAACCTGTGGACAGGCTCACATTGGAAGCAAATGAAGCCTCCCACCAACAACAAGCATCAACTCGCCAGCCCTGTGAGTGAGCCACCTTGGAAACAGATTCTCCAGCCTCAGTCAAGCCTTCACATGTAGCTCTGGCCAACATCTCGACTGCAACCTCATGAGAGACCCTGGGCCAGAACTACCTACTCCTGCATTCCTGACCCACAGAAAGTGTGAAGGTAATAAATGCTTATTATTGTTTTAAGCTACTACATATTGGGATATTTGTTACACTGCAGTAGATAACTAATGGTGATTTTAGTACTGGAGATGGTATAATGCTACAATAACAAACTAAAATGTGGGAGAGGTTTTAGAACCAAGAAGTGAGAGGAAGCTGAAAGGATTTTGAGGAGAATGTTAGCAGAACCTTGATAGCCTTTGAGGAAGCTACTGGTGTGATCTTAAAGGAAAGTAAGAAAAATGTTACTGGAAACTGGAGGACAGAAAATCCCTGTTATGTACTGTCAGAAAACTTAGTGACACTGTTACCGGCAGCTACATGTAAAGTTGAAAATGTACTAATAAATTGGTTTATTTAACTAACGTGATTTCCAGGAATTGTGTTGATGTTGTCACCTGTATTTTTCAGACTGATTATAATCAAATGTGAGAGAAGATAAATAAGCTAAAGAAAGGACTATTTAATGTAAAAGAGTCAGGACTTGCTGGTTTTGAAATTTTCCATCCTCTCCAGATGTCAAACTATGCTAAAATTAAGAAATGTTCCCAGGTAGAGAATAAATCCAGGACACTACCAGAAATATTTGTAAAGATGAAGCTGAGGGAGTAACTATAAAACCCTTTGATTAGACCTCAGAACGATGAAGGAAGGTGCCTCAGAGAAGTTTTAGTTAAAAAATAAGACTTCTAAAAAGCTTAGGGCTTCTTCTCTCAGCAGTCTCAGCAGAAGCCTGAGTAGGGAAGGGCATATCTCAAAAATATTCATGGGTCTGGCTTAATGACATGAACTCTCAGTAAGAGTCATAGGAGACCCACAAGTTTTAAAGAGAATTGCATGGCAGAAATACAACTAAGTGGGACTGAAAGGAACAATATAGTACAAAATGAAGAGAGATCTTTGGGTTTCCAAACTTCTACAGGGAGTAAGCAGGCTTACGAGACTACTCAACTATAAGGCTTGTCTACATTTCATGAAAAAGGAAGGATGACTCAGAAGGTGAAACCAAGAGACCAGGGTGCAGAGTCAAGAGGGATGGAGACTTATTCCCAAGCATTGATTCCCAATCAAGGCACTGCAAACTAGTGCTCTGCTATATTACAGAGTTTCTATGGACCTGTGGCTCTTGTAAGCCTCCTGTTTTTTGGTTTTTGTTTTTTTTTGCAGTACGCTGGCCTCTCACTGTTGTGGCCTCTCCCGTTGTGGAGCACAGGCTCCAGACGTGCAGGCTCAGCGGCCATGGCTCACGGGCCTAGCCGCTCCGCGGCATGTGGGATCTTCCTGGACCGGGGCACGAACCCGTGTCCCCTGCATCGGCAGGCAGACTCTCAACCACTGCGCCACCAGGGAAGCCCAAGCCTCATGTTTTTACCCTCTGTGGATGGGAGTATCTTTGGCATTTATGTTATACCTGTTCTACCATTGTATACTGAGTATTTGTGGGACAAATAACTTGCCTCTTTGGTTCATAGGTCTTTAGGTCAAGAGCAACTACATTTGAGGAACTGTACTTAAGGAACTACACCAGAGGAGCCTCATCCACACCTGAATCTAACATAAATAATGTGATCCTAGAATTTAAGTCAATGCTGTAAAGGATGAGACTTTGTGGGGAGGTTCTTGGGAGTGACTAAGAATATTTTGCATGTGAAAAAAAATGTAAATAATTTTTCGCTGGAGGGCAGACTAGAGTGGTTTTAAAACACATCTGAAAATTCTTTCATACTCCTGTCTTCAAAGCATAGAGCCTAATTCCCCTTCCTTTTTATGTGGGTTGGACTTAGCGACTCCCTTCTAATCAATAGAACGTGGCAGAAGAGATAAAGCATGACTTCTACTACATATTGAGGTAATTTCTTACACAGCAACAGATGACAAATCCCTCTCCCAAGTAGTGCCACAATACTATTCCTAAAAGCTCTCTAAATAAAAATCAGATTCTGGTGTAACTGAAAGTACCACACTTTACATAAACAGTATCCCTTCATTTGAGACAACTTCATAAATATTCCCTTCTCTGTAAATTCTTCATTTCTCCTCTCCATACCCACAATTTTAGTGTTGAGATTGCTTCTCTGTGCGTCTCCCAAAATAATATGAAGACATCTTGAGAACAGGAGTCATTAATATATGACCATGATACCTTGAATATAGTAGGTAATCAAAAGTGTTTATTATCCAAAAGAATGAAAACCAGGACAGATATTATACATATAAATGTTTAAGTTAATAATGGAAGAATGTTTTTTACATAGCAGGTATGCCATAAATATTGGTTGCATGAATTACTGATAGACTGAACTTGATTAACAGCAAAAATGTTAAGAAGAAAAAAAGAACATAAAGATAGAGGTTTGTTCAACTGGGTAAACCTATCCCTGAAGCCAGGATCAGTGTAAAAAAATTAGCAAGATATTATTGAACATTTCCAAAAGACATAATACCATATTGTAGAAGGAATGAAGATAACAGAGAAAACAATTGAAATATATGGCTAGAAAGGAATCCAAAGAAAAACAAATTCTTTTTCTCTTCATTTCCAATCTTACTGCATTTAAAAAAACCCAATCACATTTTTCTTTTCCAGTTTAAATAAAAAAAAAAAAAGATTACACAAGTTTGAGGTAGAAGATAGAAATTTTTTCCTAAAAGAGGCTATTTATCTTCTTAATAAGTTGAAAAATATAGATAATAATCCATTACAATTGGGTGCTGCTTTATAAACCATAAGGAATTTTTCACATTACCTAATTTATCTTTTGCAACAACCCTATGAAGTAGGATTTTTGTTTGTTTGCAGATAAGGTAATTAAAGTTCAAAGGGCTTAAAGGACTTGTTCAAAGTCACACATAAGGTAATTAGGAGAGCCTACACTTAAACTCAGGTCTTTTGACTCCAAATCCAGCTACACCTCACTACATCACAATGAAAAACTGAGTTAAGTACATGGGAAAGTCAATTCAGTTTATCAGAGAATGAATGATCAGCAAGCACAGCAGTATTTCCTAGCCATAAAAACTCCATCTGGAACAAACTGCCCAATTCCAGAAATATAGGCCACATAAAAATCATACCTTACCTGAATTTAGAAGGGAAAACTCAACAACACTGCCAAATGATAGCCTAGTTTCACAGGGTAGCTTCCTTGACTTTATAACAAGCAGTATTTTCATTCATCATTATTATGGTGACTCATTTTCTCATCTAATAGATGATGGCTGAAGGCATAAAAAGAAAAATGTTATTCTTTAAACAAGTTTATCACATGATTTAAACTTTTTTTCAACTTTTTCAATAACTATAACTTTGAATCAACATAATACCTGTACTGAATAACTATTACTTCCAGTGGAAAAAAATTGTATTGAAAATGTCAAAAGTATATGCATACAAAGGCGGAGTCAAGATGGTGGTGTGGGAAGACATGGAGTTTGTGTCTCCTCACAACTAGGGCACCTGCCGGACACTGGTGGGGGACCTTGATGCCAAAGGAGACATGAGGAACCCCCAAGTGAACTGGTAGGATGTGGGAGGACTGAGGGGGGAAGAGAAGTGGAGGCTGGACAGGACTGGCACCTCTGAGGGGTGGCTGAGAGGGGGGAAGGGTTCCCATGCCTGGAGGGACCCATGAGGTCTCTGAGGGGGGGAGCGCGCCCAGCGTTTCCCCGGGGAAATCTGCCTGGCTGTCAGGCCAGGTCCTACACCCTCAGAGGCCCCCTCCAGGCCTCATTGGTCCTGGTGGGCATAGAAGGGAGGCCAGGGGAGAACAGGAGAGGCGGGGGGGAGGGTCCCTCCAGGACTGGAGGAGCAGGAGAAGGAGCAGAGGGCATTGGCCCTGCCCACTCGAGCCTGGGAAACCTGCTAAGTGCCCAGGCCTGGTCCCCTGCCCTCCAAAACCCCCTCCGGGCTGCGTCGGTCCTGGGGTCATAGGAGGGAGGCTGGGGGAGAGCAGGAGAGGCAGGTGGGAGGGGAGGGACCCTGGAGGACTGGAGGAACAGGACAGGAGGGGAAGGGCCCTCCAGGACTGGGGGAGCAGGACAGGAGTGGAGGGCACTGGCCCCACCCACTCAGGCCCTGGAAGGCTGCTGGGCTCCCAAGTGGGGTCCCCTGCCTTCTGAGAGCCGAGGCGGGAGGAATGCCTGGGCCCTTCTGTTCTGTTGAACCTAAGCCCCACCCACCACACCTCCCAGGGCCTTTTCCAGACCTGTGGGTCCTAATAATAGGCCCCACCCACCACCCAAACCCCACCCCTGCTTAGGCCCTGCCCTCCACAGCCAAGGCCTTTTCTACCTTTTTTCTTTTTTTTTTCTCCTCTTTTTTACTATTGTGGTTCTGTTTTACCTTCCAGTTGTTGTTTCATATATATTTTTATTTTTATATTTTTTCTAAAATAGCTGTTAGTTTCCTACTCTAATTTTATTTTTTACTTTGTTATTGTCATCCTTTTTTTTTTTTGGCCACCCTGCATGGCTTGCGAGATCTTGGTTCACGAGCCAGGGGTTGGGCCGAAGCTCCTGCAGTGGAAGCTCTGAATCTAAACCACTAGACTAACAGAGAACCTCAAACCCCAGGGAATATTCATCAGAGTGAGGTCTACCAGAGGTCCTCATCTTGGCAAGAAGAACCAGCTCTACCCAACAGCCTACAAGCTCCCATGTTGGAAGCCTCAGGCCAAATAACCAGTAAGACAGGAACACAATACCACTCATTAAAAAAAAAAAAAAAAAAAGAGCAAAAAATATGTCACAGATGAAGGAGCAAGGTAAAATCCTACAAGACCAAATAAATGAAGAGGAAATAGGCAATCTACCTGAAAAAGAATTCAAAATAATGTTGGTAAAGATGATCCAGAATCTCAGAAATAGAATGGAGGCATGGATTGAGAAAATACAAGAAATGTTTAACAAATATCTAGAAGAACTAAAGAACAAACAAACAGAGATGAACATCACAATAACTGAAATGAAAACTATACTAGAACAAATCAATAAAAGAATAACTGAGGCAGAAGAATGAATAAGTGAGCTAGAAGATGAAATTTGGTGGAAATAACTGCTAAGGAGCAGAATAAGAAAAAAGAATGAAAAGAACTGAAGAAAATCTCAGAGACTGCTGGGAAAACACTAAACACACAATCATTCGAGTTATAGGGGTCCCAGAAGAAGAAGAGAAAAAGAAAGGGTCTGAGAAAATATTTGAAGAGATTATAGTGGAAAACTTCCCTAACATGGGAAAGGAAATAGTCACCCAACCCCAGGAAACACAGAGAGTCCCATACAGGATAAACCCTAGGAGAAACACACCACGACATATATTAATCAAACTAACAAAAATTAAATTCAAGGGAAAAATATTAAATCAGCAAGGGAAAAACAAAAAATAACATACAAAGGAATCCCCATAAGGTTATCAGTTGATTTTTCAGCAGAAACTCTGCAGGCCAGAAGGGAGTGGCAGGATATACCTAAAGTGATGAAAGAGAAAAACCTACAACCAAGATTACTTCACCTAGCAAGGATCTCATTCAGATTTGACAGAGAAATCAAAACTTTTCAGACAAGCAAAAGCTAAGAGAATTCAGCACCACCAAACCAGGTTTACAACAAATGCTAAAGAAACTTCTCTAGGTGGGAAACACAAGAGAAGAAAAAGACCCACAAAAACAACCTCAAAACAATTAAGAAAATGGTAATAGGAACATACATATGGATAATAACCTTAAATGTAAATGGATTAAATGCCCCAAGCAAAAGACACAGGCTCACTGAATGGATACAAAAACTAGACCCATATATACGCTGTCTACAAGAGACCCACTTCAGACCTAGGGACACATACAGACTGAAAGTGAAGAGATGGAAAAAGATATTCCATACAAATGGAAATCAAAAGAAAGCTGTAGTAGCAATACTTGTATCAGATAAAATAGACTTTAAAATAAAGACTGTTAGTTTTAGTCAGAAACTGGCTGAGGTAAAATCCAGGGCGTAACCATTTTAAAGCCTAGTTATTCAGAAGCTAGGTAGGGGCTAAATCCACTTCAGTTTTAGTCAGAAACTGGGTGAGGTAGAATCCAGGACCTAAGCATTTTAAAGCCTAGTTATTCAGAAGAGGGGGGCTTCCGGGAAGATGGCGGCAGAGTAAGACGCGGAGATCACCTTCCTCCCCACAGATACACCAGAAATACATCTACATGTGGAAAAACTACTACAGAACACCTACTAAACGCTGGCAGAAGACCTCAGACCTCCCAGAAGGCAAGAAACCCCCCACGTACCTGCGTAGGTCAAAAGAAAAAAGAATAAACAGAGACAAAAGGATAGGGACGGGACCTGCACCAGTGGGAGGGAGCTATGAAGGAGGAAAGGTTTCCACACACTAGGAAGCCCCTTCGCGGGTAGAGACTGTGGATGGCGCAGGGGGAAAGCTTCGGAGCCGCGGAGGAGAGCACAGCAACAGGGGTGCAGAGGGCAAAGCGGAGAGATTCCCGCACAGAGGATCAGGGCCTACCAGCACTCACCGGCCCGAGAGGCTTGTCTGCTCCCCCTCCGGGGCGGGCAGAGCTGGGAGCTGAGGCTTGGGCTTCGGTCGGAGCACCGGGAGAGGACTGGGGTTGGCTGCGTTAACACAGCCTGCAGGGGGTTAGTGCACCACGGCTAGCCGGGAGGGAGTCCGGGGAAAAGTCTGGACCTGCCGAAGAGGCAAGAGACTTTTTCTTCCCTCTTTGTTTCCTGGTGCGCAAGGAGAGGAGATTAAGAGCGCTGCTTAAAGGAGCTCCAGAGACGGGCGCGAGCCGCGGCTAAAAGCGCGGACCCTAGAGACGGGCATGAGACGCTAAGGCTGCTGCTGCCGCCACCAAGAAGCCTGTGTGCAAGCACAGGTCACTGTCCACACCCCCTTTCTGGGGAGCCTGTGCAGCCCACCACTGCCAGGGTCCCAGGATCCAGGGACAACTGCCCCGGGAGAACGCACGGGCGCCTCAGGCTGGTGCAACGTCACGCAGGCCTCAGCCGCTGCAGGCTCGCCCTGCACTCCGTGCCCCTCCCTCCCCCCGGCCTGAGTGAGCCAGAGTCCCAGAAGCAGCTGCTCCTTTAACCCCATCCTGTCTGAGCGAAGAACAGACGTCCTCCAGCAACTGACACACAGAGGCAGGGCCAAATCTAAAGCTGAGCCTTGGGAGCTGTGAGAACAAAGAAGAGAAAGGGAAATCTCTCCCAGCAGCGTCAGAAGCAGCAGATTAAATCTCCACAATCAACTTGATGTACCCTGCATCTGTGGAATACATGAATAGACAACGAATCATCCCAAATTGAGGAGGTGGATTTCGAGAGCAAGATTTATGATTTTTTCCCCTTTTCCTCTTTTTGTGAGTGTGTATGTGTATGCTTCTGTGTGAGATTTTGTCTGTATAGCTTTGCTTCCACCATTTGTCCTAGGGTTCTATCCATCCTTTTTTTTTTTCTCAATAACTTTTTTTATTTTAATAACTTTATTATATTTTATTTTACTTTATTTTCATTACTTTATCTTTCTTTCTTTTTCTCCTTCCTTCCCTCCTTCCTTCCTTCCTTCCTCCCTCCCTCTTTTCTTTCTTTCTTTCTTTCTACTTCTACTAATTCTTTCTTTCTACTTTTTCTCCCTTTTTTCTGAGCCGTGTGGATGAAAGGCTCTTGGTGCTGCAGCCGGGAGTCAGTGCTGTGCCTCTGAGGTGGAAGAGCCAACTTCAGGACACTAGTCCACAAGAGACCTCCCAGCTCCACATAATATCAAAGGGCGAAAATCTCCCAGAGATCTCCATCTCAACACCAGCACCCAGCTTCACTCAACGACCAGCAAGCTACAGTGCTGGACGTCCTATGCCAAACCACTAGCAAGACAGAAACAAAATACCACCCATTAGCAGAAAGGCTGCCTAAAATCATAATAAGTCCACAGACACCCCAAAACACACCACCAGACGAGGACCTGCCCACCAGAAAGACAAGATCCAGCCTCATCCACCAGAACACAGGCACTAGTCCCCTCCACCAGGAAGCCCACATAACCCACTGAACCAACCTTAGCCACTGGGGACAGGCACCAAAAACAACGGGAACTACGAACCTGCAGCCTGCAAAAAGGAGACCCCAAACACATAAGATAAGCAAAATGTGAAGACAGAAAAACACACAGTAGATGAAGGAGCAAGATAAAAACCCACCAGACCTAACAAATGAAGAGGAAATAGGCAGTATACCTGAAGAAGAATTCAGAATAATGATAGTAAAGATGATCCAAAATCTTGGAAATAGAATGGACAAAATGCAAGAAACATTTAACAAGGACCTAGAAAAACTAAAGGTGAAACAAACAACGATGAACAACACAATAAATGAAATTAAAAGTACTCTAGGTGGGATCAATAGCAGAATAACTGAGGCAGAAGAACGGGTAAGTGACCTGGAAAATAAAATAGTGGAAATAACTACTGCAGAGCAGAATAAAGAAAAAAGAATGAAAACAACTGAGGACAGTCTCAGAGACCTCTGGGATGACATTAAACACAGAAACATTCGAATTATAGGGGCTCCAGAAGAAGAAGAAAAAATAAAAGGGACTGAGAAAATATATGAAGAGGTTATAGTTGAAAACTTTCCTAATATGGGAAAGGAAATAGTTAATCAAGTCCAGGAAGCACAGACAGTCCCATACAGGATAAATCCAAGAAGAAATATGCCAAGACAAATATTAATCAAACTGTCAAAAATTAAATACAAAGAAAACATATTAAAAGCAGCAAGGGTAAAATAACACACAAGGGAATCCCCATAAGGTTAACAGCTGATCTTTCAGGAGAAACTCTGAAAGCCAGAAGAGACTGGCAGGACATATTTAAAGTGATGAAGGAGAAAAACCTGCAACGAAGATTACTTTACCCAGCAAGGATCTCATTCAGATTTGATGGAGAAATTAAAACCTTTACAACAAGCAAAAGCAGAGAGAGTTCAGCACCACCAAACCAGATTTACAACAACTGCTAAAGGAACTTCTCTAGGCAAGAAACACAAGAGAAGGAAAAACCTACAATAACAAACCCCAAACCATTAAGAAAATGGGAATAGGAACATACATATCAATAATTACCTTAAATGTAAATGGACTAAATGCTCCCACCAAAAGACACAGATTGGCTGAATGGATACAAAAACAAGCCCATATAATTGCTGTCTACAAGAGACCCACTTCAGACCTAGAAACACATACAGACTGAAAGTAAGGGGATGGAAAAAGATATTTCATGCAAATGGAAACCAAAAGAAAGCTGGAGTAGCAATTCTCATAACAGACAAAGTAGACTTTAAAATAAAGACTATTAGAAGAGACAAAGAAGGACACTACATAATGATCAAGGGATCGAACCAAGAAGAAGATATAACAATTGTAAATATTTATGCACCCAACATAGGAGCACCTCAATACATAAGGCAAATACTAACAGCCATAAAAGGGGAAATCGACAGTAACACATTCATAGATGGTGACTTTAACACCCCACTTTCAACAATGCACAGGTCATCCAAAATGAAAATCAATAAGGAAACACAAGCTTTAAATGATACATTAAACAAGATAGACTTAATTGATATTTATAGGACATTCCATCCAAAACCAACAGAATACACATTTTTCTCAAGCGCTCATGGAACATTCTCCAGGATAGATCATATCTTGGGTCACAAGTCAAGCCTTGGTAAATTTAAGAAAATTGAAATTGTTTCAAGTATCTTTTCTGACCGCAACACTCTGAGACTTGATATCAATTACAGGAAAAGATCTGTAAAAAATACAAACACATGGAGGCTAAACAATACACTACTTAATAACGAAGTGATCACTGAAGAAATCAAAGAGGAAATAAAAAAATACCTAGAAACAAATGACAATGGAGACACGATGACCCAAAACCTATGGGATGCAGCAAAAGCAGTTCTAAGAGGGAAGTTAATAGCAATACAATCCTACCTTAAGAAACAGGAAACATCTCGAATAAACAACCTAACCTTGCACCTAAAGCAATTAGAGAAAGAAGAACAAAAAAAAACCCAAAGTTAGCAGAAATCATAAAAATCAGATTAGAAATAAATGAAAAAGAAATGAAGGAAACAATAGGAAAGATCAATAAAACTAAAATCTGGTTCATTGAGAAGATAAACAAAATTGATAAACCATTAGCCAGACTCATCAAGAGAAAAAGGGAGAAGACTCAAATCAATAAAATTAGAAATGAAAAAGAAGTAACAACTGACACTGCAGAAATACAAAAGATCATGAGAGATTACTACAAGCAACTCTATGCCAATAAAATGGACAACCTGGAAGAAATGGACAAATTCTTAGAAATGGACAACCTGCCAAGACTGAATCAGGAAGAAATAGAAAATATGAACAGACCAATCACAAGCACTGAAATTGAAACTGTGATTAAAAATCTTCCAACAAACAAAAGCCCAGGACCAGATGGCTTCACAGGCGAATTCTATCAAACATTTAGAGAGGAGCTAACACCTATCCTTCTCAAACTCTTCCAAAATATAGCAGAGGGAGGAACACTTCTAACCTCATTCTACGAGGCCACCATCACTTTGCTACCAAAACCAGATAAAGATGTCACAAAGAAAGAAAGCTACAGGCCAATATCACTGATGAACATAGATGCAAAAATCCTCAACAAAATGTTAGCAAACAGAATCCAACAACACATTAAAAGGATCATACACCATGATCAAGTGGGGTTTATTCCAGGAATGCAAGGATTCCTCAATATAAGCAAAACAATCAATGTGATAAACCATATTAACAAACTGAAGGAGAAAAACCATATGATCATCTCAGTAGATGCAGAGAAAGCTTTCGACAAAATTCAACACCCATTTATGATAAACACCCTCCAGAAAGTAGGCATAGAGGGAACTTTCCTCAACATAATAAAGGCCATATATGACAAACCCACAGCCAACATCGTCCCCAATGGTGGAAAACTGAAAGCATTTCCACTAAGATCAGGAACAAGCCAAGGTTGCCCACTCTCACCACTCTTATTCAACATACTTTTGGAAGTTTTAGCCACAGCCATCAGAGAAGAAAAGGAAATAAAAGGAATCCAAATCAGAAAAGAAGAAGTAAAGCTGTCACTGTTTGCAGATGACATGATACCACACATAGAGAATCCTAAAGACGCTACCAGAAAACTACTAGTGCTAATCAATGAATTTGGTAAAGTAGCATGATACAAAATTAATGCACAGAAATCTCTTGCATTCCTATACACTAATGATGAAAAATCTGAAAGAGAAATTAAGGAAACACTCCCATTTACCATCGCAACATAAAGAATAAAATACCTAGGAATAAACCTACCTAAGGAGACAAAAGACCTGTATGCTGAAAACTATAAAACACTGATGAAAGAAATTAAAGATGATACAAACAGATGGAGAGATATACCATGTTCTTGGATTGGAAGAATCAACATTGTGAAAATGACTCCACTACCCAAAGCAATCTACAGATTCAGTGCAATCCTTATCAAACTACCAAGGGCATTTTTCACAGAACTAGAACAAAAAATTTCACAATTTGTATGGAAACACAAAAGACCCCGAATAGCCAAAGCAATCTTGAGAACGAAAAACAGAGCTGGAGGAATCAGGCTCCCTGACTTCAGCCTATACTACAAAGCTACAGTAATCAAGACAGTATGGTACTGACACAAAAACAGAAAGAAAGATCAATGGAACAGGATAGAAAGGCCAGAGATAAACCCACGCACATATAGTCACCTTATCTTTGATAAAAGAGGCAGGAATGTACAGTGGAGAAAGGACACCCTCTTCTATAAGTGGTGCTGGGAAAACTGGACAGGTACATGTAAAAGTATGAGATTAGATCACTCCCTAATACCATACACAAAAATAAGCTCAAAATGGATTAAAGACCTAAATTTAAGGCCAGAAACTATCAAACTCTTAGAGGAAAACTAAGGCAGAACACTCTATGACATAAATCACAGCAAGATCCTTTTTGACCCACCTCCCAGAAAATAAACAAATGGAACCTAATGAAACTTAAAAGCTTTTGCACAGCAAAGGAAACCATAAACAAGGCCAAAGGACAACCCTCAGAATGGGAGAAAATATTTGCAAATGAAGCAACTGACAAAGGATTTATCTCCTTATTTATAAGCAGCTCATACAGCTCAATAACAAAAAAACAAAAAACCCAATCCAGAATTGGGCAGAACACCTAAATAGACATTTCTCCAAAGAAGATAAACAGACTGCCAACAAACACATGAAAGAATGCTCAACTTCATTAATCATTAGAGAAATGCAAATCAAAACTACAATGACATATCATCTCACACCAGTCAGAATGGCCATCATCAAAAAATCTACGAACAATAAATGCTGGAGAGGGTGTGGAGAAAAGGGAACTCTCTTGCACTGTTGGTGGGAATGTAAATTGATACAGCCACTGTGGAGAACAGTATGGAGGTTCCTTAAAAAACTACAAATAGAAGTACCATGTGACCCAGCAATCCCACTACTGGGCATATACCCTGAGAAAAAACCATAATTCAAAAAGAGTCATGTACCAAAATGTTCATTGCAGCTCTATTTACAATAGCCTGGAGATGGAAACAACCTAAGTGTCCATCATCAGATGAATGGATAAAGAACATGTGGCACATATATACAATGGAATATTTCTCAGCCATAAAAAGAAATGAAATTGAGTTATTTGTAGTGAGGTCAATGGACCTGGAGTCTGTCATACAGAGTGAAGTAAGTCAGAAAGAGAAAGACAAATACCATATGCTAACACATATATATGGAATTTAAGAAAAAAAAATGTCATGAAGAATCTAGGGGTAAGACAGGAATAAAGACACAGACCTACTAGAGAATGGCCTTGGGATATGGGGAGGGGAAGGGTAAGCTCTGACAAAGCGAGAGAGAGGCATGGACATATATACACTACCAAACGTAAGGTAGATAGCTAGTGGAAGCAGCCGCATGGCACAGGGAGATCAGCTCGGTGCTTTGTGACCGCCTGGAGGGGTGGGAGAGGGAGGGTGGGAGGGAGGGAGATGTAAGAGGGAAGAGATATGGGAACATATGTATATGTATAACTGATTCACTTTGCTATAAAGCAGAAACTAACACACCATTGTAAAGCAATTATACTCCAATAAAGATTTTAAAAAAATAAAATAAAATAAAATAGATTCCAAGAAAGTATAATTGGAAAATAAATGCATAACAAATGTCAATTAAAAGTAATTAATTATAGAAATAAAAAGCAAGGGAGAAAAAAAAAGCCTAATTATTCAGAAGCCAGGTAGGGGCTTAATCCACTTTAGTTTTATTCAGAAACTGGCTGAGGTAGAATCTAGGGCCTAAGCATTTTAAAGCCTAATTATTCAGAAGCCAGTTAGGGGCTAAATCCACTTCAGTTTTAGTCAGAATGTGGCAGAGGTACAATGCAGGGCCCCCCAAAATAAATAATTTAAAAAAATAAAATAAAGACTGTTACAAGATATAAGGAAGGACACCGCATAATGATTAAGGGATCAATCCAAGAAGAAGATATAACAATTGTAAATATTTACCCACCCAACATAGGAGCACCTAAATACATAAGGCAAATGTTAACAACCATGAAAGGTGAAATTGACAGTAACACAATAATAGTAGGGGACTTGAACACCCCACTTACACCAATGGACAGATCATCCAAAATGAAAATCAATAAGGAAACACAAGCTTTAAATGACACAATAGACCAGATAGATCTAATTGATATTTATAGAACGTTCCACCAGAAAGTGGCAGAATACACTTTCTTCTCAAGTGCACACGGAACATTCTCAAGGATAGATCACATCTTGGGTCACAAATCAAGCTTCAGAAAATTTAAGAAAATCGAAATCATATCAAGCACTTTTTCTGACCACAACGCTATGAGACTGGAAATCAATTAGAGGAAAAAAAAAAAAACTATAAAAAACACAAATACATGGATGCTAAACAGCACACTACTAAATAACCAAGAGATCACTGAAAAAAATCTGCAGACACTTCAAAAAGCAAAAACTGAATGACTCATATTCTCAGAGAAGTGTACAATAATAATACACTTAATAATAATACACAGAAATAATTTTTAACTCAAAAATTCAAAATGCTTAGAAATATTAAAATACCATCAGAAAGCAAAGATAGTTCAATCATTAGAAATTTACTCAAATATTTTCCATACTAATAAGTCAAAGAAGAAAAACCATATAGTTGAGGATGGCTCCGACACTTTATTCCTGTAGCCAACATGCAACTCTCTGGCCTAGAAGAGGTCAGCCATGAGGTCTTGTGAAGTTACTTCACACAGTGGGAGTCAACTTCCATATCCCAAACCTGCTTCTTGATTTTCTATCCTTGAAATAATTAGTAAAGCTTAACATTGGGCAAGATCTCTGATTCATCTGAGTCTGATTTGATGATCTGATCCTTTGTGGTGTATCAGATTGTAGATTAGGGTTTGATGCAAGGATGGATGTCTATTTGTGATAAGTGGTGAAAGTTTTGAAGCAAATTACAGATGACAAATCTTACCAATGAAATTGGAGGAATTCAGAATTTGTAGGAAATAGACTTAGGCCTAGGGGAAATGGCAAGTAGATTGTCAGTAAGTGGCAGGTAGAAAGTAACAATTAGCCACCAGAAACAGTTTAAACCTTTTCAGTGGATCAGTGGCAATATGCCTCAGTGAAAATGTTTTTGCAAATCAACCAATAAGTAGGAGCTGCTCCCCTCTGAAAGTCACCTTGTCAGGAACAAGCTCCAATAAATCTCCTTTGAATGTCAAGCAATTGTTACTGAACTAGGCTTGTTTGCCCAGCACACAGCAAACCAAATGCTGAGACATGGAAGTTTGGAGCTGAGAAAGAGTTCATTCACAAGGCAGCCAAGCAAGGAGATGGGAAAACAAGTCTCAGATCCGCCTCCCCAAAGGCGAGGTGTTTGAGATATTTATGGGATAAAGAAGCAGAGTAGTCTTGGGAATGGGGAAAGGAGTTTGGAGGTAGGAAAAAGGTGAGGTAATCAGTGTTCTGTGCAGACATACCTGGGTTACATGTTTCTTCACTGATAAATGTTCAAAAATGGAGGCACTTAGCATGATCTGAGGGTGGAGTTTTGGGCCCTCTGACATCAAAAGGTCTCTCACAGGACACCAGTACATGCTCAGTTTTGGGGTAGTCCCAACCAGTCTAGGCTGGATTGAACTGGGCGGGAGCCAACTCCAGCTTCCTGGAAAACAACTTAACTCCCCCCCGCCTTTACTATAGTGACCCATAAGTTAGAGGTTTTATCTACAGAAGTGGTTAAGAAGTCTGGTGATCTATTACCTAGGCTATGTGAAGCTTAGAGGGTATGCAGTTAAAAAAAGAAAAAAACAACTAAAGTAGGCTTAATTAGTAAAGGCTGGTTACAAGCAGAGGGGTTTTTAACAAGCCATTCCTTTACATGCTGTTCTGTAAGACACACTCAAGGACTTCTGTTAAGGCACAAGCTTCTGTTAACCCTATGGGGTACAGCTTCACAACAAACAATCTCACTCAAGCAACCATGATTTTACAGATTATGTCAGATCATTTACACTTCTGAAAGTCCATCAATCCCTGAACTCCAAGCTTCCTAAAAATCCCTATATTAAATCAGCAGTCTGCTCTACTCAGAGTGACTGTGTCTAGCCAGCATAGCTCTCACATAATAAGCAAGAAATTCAGCTTCTCTTTTATTCAGATTTTATTCATGGCCTACTTATCATTTAACATTACTTGAGGTTCTCTCAAGATCATTTTGAAGACCCCTGCTTGTGACAGCACACCAGGGGACCCTTGGACCAACAGGAATACTCACCGGGGCCCTTGTGCCCAAACTGTTTTGCCATCTGCTGCCACATAAGTCAACAACGATCTGAGCTCTAATTTCATTAAACTCTTATTACTGAATTTTCTCATTTAAGGATTTGTACTCAGATTTGAATAAGCGAATCAGAACTACATCTTTGTATAAGGTAATGAAACCTTTCACGATAAAGATATATCATTTGATAAATATTTTAGTCATTCACCTGTTCAACTGCCACCTGCTTATTTTTCCACTGTTTTTGTTTGTTTGTTTGTTTGCATTTGTTTGTCTATATATACAGGGGTCTTATTTCATGTTTTTTGTTTTGTCCCAGTTGTCTTGCTTCTGTTATACTGTGCTTGTATAACCGAGTGTGTGATAGGGAACTGAATGGAGATATAGGCTTGATAGGCCTCCAGTACAGTCCAAGCTGACCATGACTACTAGTGAATGGAGGTCCAGAACCAACTAAATAATTTGTGAGCCCACAGAAAAAATTTAATTATTAAAAATTTCAAGATAGCAACAGAAGAAAACAGAAGAAAAAGCAAGTGTGGTGTCCTTCTAAGCAGGGGGCCCTGTGGGACTGCCCAGGTCACACACCTATGAAGCTTGTCCTATATTTTTTTAACATCTTTATTGAAGTATAATTGCTTTACAAACATGTGTTAATTTCTGTTTTTATAATAAAGTGAATCAGCTATATGTACACATATATCCCCTCCCTCTTGCGTCTCCCTCCCACCCTCCCTATCCCACTCCTCTAGGTGGTCACAAAGACCGAGCTGATCTCCCTGTGCTATGGGGCTGTGAAGTTGTCTTATGAAGGCCCTTTGGATTGGCAATAAATTTGTGAAAAGATGATTGGTCAATATTTTCATTGGAGTTCCCTCAAAGCTTTTCTTCTTCATTTGTGAAAGAAGATCACTTTGTTTAGTCCATATTCTGGGGTCAATGATAGTCAGGTTGTTGATAGTTTGCCCCTTTCTAGCCTTTGCTTGGTTGAGGAACTTGAGACAATGTTCAAAAGTATACACTTTGGGGACTTCCCTGGTGGTCCAGTGGTTAAGACTCCACGGTTCCACTGCAGGGGGCATGGGTTTGATCCCTGGTCAGGGAACAGAGATCCTGCATGCCACGGGGCATGGCCAAAAGTAAATAAATAAATGGCCAGCACTTAAAAAAAAGTATACAATTTGGCCAATTACAGTACCTTTGTTGTTTGTAATGGGTTTGTGTCAGTAGCTCTCAACTGGGGTGACCTTGCCCCCCAGGGGACATCTGGCAATGTCTGGAGACTTTTTAAAAAATTTTATTGAAGTATAGTTGATTTACAATGTTGTGTTAATTTCTACTGTACAGCAAAGTAATTCAGTTATACATATATATATATATATATATATATATATATATATATATATACACATTCTTTTCATATTCTTTTCCATTATGGTTTATCACAGGATAATGAATAAAGTTCCCTGTGCTATACAGTAGGACCTTGTTGTTTATCCATTCAATATTGGAGACATTTTGATTGTCACAATTGCAGAGAGTATAGGTCGAGGCCAGAGATGCTTCTAAACATTCTACAATGCACAGGACAGTCCCACACAACAAAGAATTACCTGGAGAATCAACAACAGTGTGTAAAGCTCCAGACAATCCTCATTGGTCTCTCCTGAAGCTTTGATTGAATGAGGACCGAAAAGGGGGACCAGGGATAAAAAAGTTCCCATGCTCTTAAAAAAGACTGATTGTTCTGTAGCCATGGTGGCATACAGCCAATCAGGGAAAGCCCCTTGCTTCTGGAATTCAGCCAATCAGGAATAGATTTGCTCCAATAAACTCACCTGTGAGTACCAATCAGTCAACAACAATCTTATTGAAGTAACCAAGCTCTGTTCAGAGAGATTGTGTCTGACTAGCAAAGCTCTCTCTTATTATAGTAAGCCATCAATTCAGCTTTGTCTTTTTATTCCACATATTGAATAATGCTCCCATCATCCTTTGACAACACCTGTGTCCTCATGGTATGTTCCTTATGAGTATTTGGCTGAGGAGGAAAAAAACTCAAGTCGGATTTATGGACGATTCTACATGATACGCTGGCACCAACAAAAGGTGGACTTTTGCAGCAGTACAAGCCCAACTGGGAGTGTTCTGGAACAGTGATGAAGGGAAATTCCCCCAGTGAGCTAAATCTTTGGGTAGTATGTTTATTATCCACTTGATCCAGATTAAGAAATTGCATATGTACAGATCTACACTTATTCATAGACAATGGTTAATAGTTTGGTTTTGTTGTCAGGGACTTGAAAGAAATAGAATTGGAAGATTAATCATAAGGAAGTCTGGGAAAGAAGTAAATGAATAGACCTTTAGTAATAGGAACAATGCAAAGGTGTATCCTGCGTGAATGCATACCAAAGGACATACACTATAGAGGAGGTTCCCAATAATCAGGTTGACAAAACGACATATTCTGTGTATGCCACTTTTTCCCCCAGCCAGTTTTTTGCTTGCTCAAGTGACAATGGTGAAAGAGATGGAGTTTAAAAAATATATATTTCCCCTCACTGAGGCTGACTTGGTGTGGCAGATTTTATTCTCCTAAAGATGGTCACAACGCTATATCATATCCCACATGCTCTTCTTACAATGTGACCTTTACCCTTTTCCCATCAAATGATGGGTCAATGTCCCCTCTCCTAGAACTTAGGAAGATCTTTATTATGGCTTTGATCAGCTAAACACAAGAAAAGGTGACACAATTTGATTTCACAAGCTAAATCATAAAACTGACATGTATTTCCAACTTGTCCTTTTAGGACATTCACTTTTGGAGCTCTAAGCCACCATCTAAGAGGGCTGAGGCCATCATGCTGTGAGAAAGCCCAGGCTTTAGGGAGAGACCATGCATAGGTTTGCCAGCCAACAGCCAGCATCAAGTGCCAGACATATGAGTGAAGACATTGCCAGATGATTCCATTCCTCAGCCATCAAGACACTCTCGGGCTTTAAGTCTTCCCAGATGAGGCTTCAGAAAATGAAGATCAGAGATAGGCCATATCTGCTATCTAAACAGCAGTGATCTACCTAAATTAGTGATATATCTATCTAAAAAAGATTATTATCTATCTAAATTCCTGATCCATGAGTATAAGAAAATGGTTGTTTTATACCATTAAGGTTTTTTTTTTTTTTTTGAGGTGGGGGACATTATGCAGTAATAGATAACTAGAACAAAATTTAAAGCCTGGAAGTGGAGATGTCCATACCAAAAATATAAAATATGTGGTGTTCACTTTGGGGCCAGGCAAAAGCTGGATGGTTCTGAGGAGAGCGTTTGTGGAAGTCTAAAGGGCTTCAAAGAGGCTTTTAATGAGTGCTCAAAGGATAGTAAGGAAAATGTTACTGGAATCTTGAGGAAAGGCAAACCTTTTTATGTAGTTTTGGAAAGTTTGGTAGCATAGAAAATAGGAAATGATGTAAAGAATTTAACTATGGAGATTTCTAGGCAGAATATTAAAAGTACCAGCTGGCTTCTTCTCACTGTCTATGATGAAACATGAAAGGAAAGAAATTAGTTAAATAATAAGCTGTTAAATATAAAGGATATAGGACTCACTGGGTTTGAAAATAAAACTGTCTCTAACCCTAATAGCTTCCAGGCTAAGGTCAAATCCAGAGTAGGGTTGTAAGACCTTTGTTAAGACCTCAGAAAAATCCAAGGCCATATCTCATAGAATCTTTCAGATGGAGAAAAGGCTTTTAAGAATCTTAAGGGCTTCCAGAGATAAACCCACGCACAGTCACCTTATCTTTGACAAAAGAGGAAAGAATATACAATGGAGAAAAGAAAGTCTCTTCAATAAGTGGTGCTGAGAAAACTGGACAGCTATATGTAAAAGAATGAAATTAGAACACTCCCTAACACCATACACAAAAATAAACTCAAAATGGATTAAAGACCTAAATGTAAGGCCAGACACTATCAAACTCTTAGAAGAAAACATAGGCAGAACACTCTATGACATAAATCACAGCAAGATCTTTTTGACCCACCTCCTAGAGAAATGGAAATAAAAACAAAAATAAACAAATGGGACCTAATGAAACTTAAAAGCTTTTGCACAGAAAAGGAAACCATAAACAAGACAAAAGGACAACCGTCAGAATGGGAGAAAATATTTGCAAATGAAGCAACTGACAAAAGATTAATCTCCAAAATATACAAGCAGCTCATGCAGCTCAATATCAAAAAAACAAAAACCCAATCCAAAAATGGGCAGAAGACATAAATAGACATTTCTCCAAAGAAGATATACAGATTGCCAACAAACACATGAAAGGATGCTCAACACCACTAATCATTAGAGAAATGCAAATCAAAACTACAAAGAGATATCACCTCCTACCAGTCAGAATGGCCATCATCTCAGCATATACCCTGAGAAAACAATAACTCAAAAAGAGTCACGTACCACAGTGTTCACTGCAGCTCTATTTACAATAGCCAGGACATGGAAGCAACCTAAATGTCCATCGACAGATGAATGGATAAAGAAGATGTGGCACATATATACAATGGAATATTACTCAGCCATAAAAAGAAACGAAATTGAGTTATTTATAGTGAGGTGGATGGACCTAGAGTCTGTCATACAGAGTGAAGTAAGTCAGAAAGAGAAAAACAAATACCGTATGCTAACACATATATATGGAATCTAAAAAAAAAAATGGTTCTGATGAACCTAGGGGTAGGACAGGAATAAAGACACAGATGTAGAGAATGGACTTGAGGACACAGGGAGTGGGAAGGATAAGCTGGGACAAAGTGAGAGAGTGGCATGGACATATATACATTACCAAATGTAAAATAGATAGCTAGTGGGAAGCAGCCACAGAGCACAGGGAGATCAGCTCTGTGCTTTGTGACCACCTAGAGGGGTGGGATAGGGAGGGTGGGATGGAGATGCAGGAGGGAGGAGATATGGAGATATATGTATATGTATATCTGATTCACTTTGTTATAAAGCAGAAACTAACACACCATTGTAAAGTAGTTATACTCCAATAAAGATGTTAAAATAAATAAAAAGTCCACTACTAAAAAAAAAAGAATCTCAATGGCTTCCAAAAATCTTAAGGGCTTTCTCCATAACAATCTCACAAGAGGCCAAAGTACAGAAAGCATTATCTCAAAATAATTTGTGTTTGTGGCTTTTATCTAAAAAAGTGTATTATAAATCGACACATAAAAAGCCCACAATGTTTTAAAAAGAATTTACCAGCTTTGATTGAAAGGGAAAGAGATGGTGAGAAATAAAAAGAGGTGTTTGGACTACTATAACCTATTTCTACAGATGATGTCACGGTTGTCCAGTTATACCTGTGGAAGTCCACCAATCCCTGAACTCCTTGCTTCAAAAAAGCCTATATAAGATCAGCAGGTGCAGTCTAAGTTTACTCAGCTATAAACACAGACAACTTCTTATAGAGAAGGATTCAAAAGGCAGAGGGAATGAAGCCATGACTCTAGGGGCAGAGCCAAGAGTCATGGAAAACAACTTCTAGGAAGTAGGACTGAGACCTATTCAAGGAATTCACAACATGAGCCTGCTGGGTTTCAGGATTGCTAGGGAGCAGTGACTGTTGTGTGCTTTCTATTATATTTTCCTCCTTTACCTATAAGGGGTTCCCCTATGTCTATTCCACCACGGCATGTTGAGCATGTGGGGGATATATATAATCTCATTTACAGGTCTTCAGAGGGAACTACACCCAAGGAGCCTTATCTACACCTGGACCTGATTAGGTAGCAAGATCCTTTAGGTGGCAAGATCCTTTCAAGCTGATGCTGTAGTGAAATAAAACCTGAGGGGATCCTAAGAGAGGGGATGAATAAGTGTTGCACATGGGAGGGATGTGAACTGTGACCAGAAGATGACCAGGGTGTGGACCTAGTGTTTCTCATGGATAAAATCACACACAAGTAAATTTGAAATTCATAATTCATATTAAGTTCAATTTGTTCCTTAGTATATCAACTGTATAAGCATAAGTTCACATTTTCAAACCAGGTGTTGTATCAGAATTGACTACCTGAAAGGAGAATTTGTAGTTTGAAAATTAATTGCTTAGCATGGAATTAGGGCAAAGAAAGGATTTATGCAAGGAACATAGTCTGATGAAATCTCATGAAGAGTTCCTGCCCTGTAGCAGAGAAAGACTCTAGAGACCTTGATGCTCATGTAATTCAGATTTTAAAACACTCTAGAAAATGCTGGATGCTCATTGCTATGTGTTTCTGTAGTCTGCTTTTTAATATGCTGGCTATATTCTTTTGGTAAGAGTTTTAAAATACATATTAATATCACTGATTAAGCAACAATCAAGTAAAGTAATTTTTCTCCATGGACCTAAGAGACATTTTGTAGTACTCATAATGTGTTAGTTTGATTAGTTTAAATTTCAAAATAGTAAGCCTTATCTTCCTTAAGGCTTTGTACCAAGTATAATCTATATTGACACTTTATATTTTACAAGTTGATATGTAAATAAAACAAATAAGTAAAATGAGGTATATATATCTGACATATCACTCATCTAAAACTTAAGCCACTCCACTACAAAGCTTTTTAGCACTCCTCATTGCTATCATCTGTAGACTTGCCACGCACCCCCTTATTAATGAAGATTATGAAATTTTAGTCACATTTTTTACCTGCCCTAACTTTTAGAATATTCCTACAACATCAACAGGAACAATTAATATAATGACCTTGTCATAAAATTGCTGGACCCTTAAATTGCAATAAGCTTAACTCTACTCCCAGGCTCTAAAGTGGATCTTGTCTTCAGTAGAACATCCCCCCCTCAGATACATTAAACTTTGACACTGCACTCTCTGACCACAACTTCCATCCTGCCACATCTCCTTCACTCCTGCTTCACCTAGTCTTTGGCCATGGAGAAATGTTGTTCCATTTTCTACCAGCCCAATCCTTTCCTGACCTCTCTTCCTTCCTAACCTCACCTAGACACTGCTGTTGATCATTTTGACCTCAGCTCTATTTGTTTATATACTACAATATGACCAAAAAGTTACAACACTGATTTCAAAAATAAAATTAATTTGGTTTTGCTTGCATGATTACAAAAGAAACACATGTGCATTGGGCAAATATTTAGGAAACAAAGAAAATGATAAAATTAAAATCACCATTAACCATAGTAAAAAGAAATATCCAGTATTAACATTTTGATGTATATATCTTACCAGTTATTTCTATTCATATATATATATATAAATACAGATTTTTTTAAAAATATAGACTGGACTGTATATATTGGTTTCTTAAAGTCATGTGGGTTTTTTTTATTCCAATACTACTCCATAAATAATCAAGATTAAAAATTTTTACAAGATAATAGCATTTTTGAAAATATATTACAAAAATCTTTAATATAGAGATTTAAGTTATAACTATGACATAATTTATGTAACAGAGATCTTTTACGAATGTTATGACCAAAACTATTAAAATCTCACATTAGTTCCTGTAACATAATTTATGTAGCAGAGATCTTTTACGAATGTTATGACCAAATCTATTACAATCTCACATTAGTTCCTGTCACCCTTTAAAATTCTAATTGTGATTATATTTCTCTCTCTATTAAATATTTCTATATGTAGAGGTCATCTCTAATTTTAAACACTATTTGGCAGTAAGAATTTGACATAATTTTAAAACATAAAGGTCTGTTTTCTTTTCAGTATTGCCATTTCTTCAAATAGAATATATCACCATAAGTCTCTGTATACTAATTTTCAAGGGTACATATTTTCTTTTCATTATCACTACATTCCTATTTTAAAATACATATTATTATTTAATTTTTTAAAAAACAGATATTGAAAGTATTTTATTTATTCTTAATAGAAAAATGGGAGTACAGGTTGTTCATATCCAAAATGGACTCCCTGGCCAAACACTATTTATCATTCTAGCCACCACTATTGAATTATATTTCTTTTTTTTTTTAACATCTTTACTGGAATATAATTGCTTTACAATGGTGTGTTAGTTTCTGCTTTATAACAAATTGAATCAGTTATACATATACATATGTTTCCATATCTCTTCCCTCTTGCATCTCCCTCCCTCCCACCCTCCCTATCCCACCCCTCTAGTTGGTCACAAAGCACCGAGCTTATCTCCCTGTGCTATGCGGCTGCTTCCCACTAGCTATCTATTTTACGTTTGGTAGTGTATATATGTCCATGCCACTCTCTCACTTTGTCACAGATTACCCTTCCCCCTCCCCATATCCTCAAGTCCATTCTCTAGTAGGTCTGTGTCTTTATTCCCGTCTTACCCCTAGGTTCTTCATGACATTTTTTTTTCATTAGATTCCATATATATGTGTTAGTATACGGTATTTGTCTTTCTCTTTCTGACTTACTTCATTCACTCTGTATGACAGACTCTAGGTCCATCCACCTCACTATAAATAACTCAATATCATTTCTTTTTATGGTTGAGTAATATTCCATTGTATATATGTGCCACATCTTCCTTATCCATTCATCCGATGATGGACACTTAGGTTGCTTCCATGCCCTGGCTATTGTAAATAGAGCTGCAATGAACATTTTGGTACATGACTCTTTTTGAATTATGGTTTTCTCAGGGTATATACCCAGTAGTGGGATTGCTGGGTCATATGGTAGTTCTATTTGTAGTTTTTTAAGGAAACTCCATACTGTTCTCCATAGTGGTTGTATCAACCTACATTCCCACCAGCAGTGCAAGACTGTTCCCTTTTCTCCACACCCTCTCCAGTATTTATTGTTTCTAGATTTTATGATGATGGCCATTCTGACTGGTGTGAGATGATATCTCATTGTAGTTTTGATTTGCATTTCTCTCATGATTAATGATGTTGAGTATTTTTTCATGTGTTTCTTGGCAATCTGTATATTCTTTGGAGAAATGTCTATTTAGATCTTCTGCCCATTTTTTGATCGGGTTGTTTGTTTTTTTGTTATTGAGCTGCATGGGCTGCTTGTATACTTTGGTGATGAATCCTTTGTCAGTTGCTTCATTTGCAAATGTTTTCTCCCATTCTCAGGGTTGTCTTTTAGTCTTGTTTATCGTTTCCTATGCTGTGCAAAAGCTTTTAAGTTTCATTAGGTCCCATTTGTTTATTTTTGTTTTTATTTCCATCTCTCTAGTAGGTGGGTCAAAAAGGATCTTGCTGTGATTTATGTCATAGAGTGTTCTGCCTATGTTTTCCTCTAAGAGTTTGATAGTTTCTGGCCTGGCATTTAGGTCTTTAATCCATTTTGAGTTTATTTTTGTGTATGGTGTTAGGGAGTGTTCTAATCTCATACTTTCACATGTAGCTGTCCAGTTTTCCCAGCACCACTTATTGAAGAGGCTGTCTTTTCTCCACTGTATATTCTTGACTCCTTTATCAAAGATAAGGTGACAATATGTGCATGGGTTTATCTCTGGCCTTTCTAGCCTGTTCCATTGATCTATCTTTCTGTTTTTGTGTCAGTACCATACTGTCTTGATTACTGTAGCTTTGTAGTATAGTCTGAAGTCAGGGAGCCTGATTCCTCCAGCTCCGTTTTTTGTTCTCCAGATTGCTTTGGTTTTTTGGGGTCTTTTGTGTTTCCATACAAATTGTGAAATTTTTTGTTCTAGCTCTGTGAAAAATGCCAGTGGTAGTTTGATAGGGATTGCATTGAATCTGTAGATTGCTTTGGGTAGTACAGTCATTTTCACAATGTTGATTCTTCCAATCCAAGAACATAGTATATCTCTCCATCTATTTGTATCATCTTTAATTTCCTTCATCAGTGTCTTATAATTTTCTGCATACAGGTCTTTTTTCTCCTTAGGTAGGTTTATTCCTAGATATTTTATTCTTTTTGTTGCAGTGGTAAATGGGAGTGTTTTCTTAATTTCACTTTCAGATTTTTCATCATTAGTGTATAGGAATGCAAGAGATTTCTGTGCATTAATTTTGTATCCTGCTACTTTACCAAATTTATTGATTAGCCCTAGTAGTTTTCTGGTAGCATCTTTAGGATTCTCTATGTGTGGTATCATGCCATCTGCAAACAGTGACAGCTTTACTTCTTCTTTTCTGATTTGGATTCCTTTTATTTCCTTTTCTTCTCTGATTGCTGTGGCTAAAACTTCCAAAAGTATGTTGAATAAGAGTGGTGAGAGTGGGCAACCTTGTCTTGTTCCTGATCTTAGTGGAAATGCTTTCAGTTTTTCACCATTGAGGAGGATGTTGGCTGTGGGTTTGTCATATATGGCCTTTATTATGTTGAGGAAAGTTCTCTTTATGCCTACTTTCTGGAGGGGTTTTATCATAAATGGGTGTTGAATTTTGTCGAAAGCTTTCCCTGCATCTATTGAGATGATCATATGGTTTTTCTCCTTCAATTTGTTAATACGGTGTATCACGTTGACTGATTTGCGTATACTGAAGAATCCTTACATTCCTGGGGTAAACCCCACTTGATCATGGTGTATGATCCTTTTAATGTGCTGTTGGATTCTGTTTGCTAGCATTTTGTTGAGGATTTTTGCATCTATGTTCATCAGTGATATTGGCCTGTAGTTTTCTTTCTTTGTGACATCTTTGTCTGGTTTTGCATGTTATTATTTTAAAAAGAAAAGTCTCCAGCCTAATAAAGCCATTTCAAAGCCCTCTCCCTGCATTTCATTTAAGTGGGTAAAAAAAACAATAAAACTAATTCAGAAAAAGGAGAGGAAGGAAGAATCCAAAAAAGCAACCTACTTTACAAGAGTTGAAAATATAAATGGTAGAAATATTTTTAGACACTGTTCTTTTTGCTTTAAAGTACAGTACAAGAGAACACTAGGCCAGTAGTTTTCAAATATTTTTAGCAGCATTTATTTTGCAAAAGGAAATGTTTATGCAAGAACAATACATAAAACACATGAAGTGGGCTGCTTCAGTTCAAGCCCGGGGGAGCAGGTCTGGACACACACCAGTTGGATGGGCCACACCCTACTGAGGTCCTTGAAACACACCTACAACCCTCAGGGCTCTGGGGAAAAGCTGTAAACAAAAATTTATATTTAAACATCTATCAGCAACATGGTATCAGCAACAGAGAAGTCTCAGAAATTATTAACGTATGTGAATATATATCAAGTATAAATGTTCTGATTTACTTTGTAATGTTCAAACATCACTATATGGTAGTTCTAGTTTTAATTTTTTGAGGAACCTCTATACTATTTTCTGTAGTGGCAGCACCATTCTACATTACCACCAACAGTGTACAAGGGTTCTAATATCTCCACATCCTAGCCAACACTTAAAAAAAATTTTTACAATAGCCATCCTAAAAGGTATGAATGAGGTTATAAATTACTGTGGTCTTAATCTAGCAATCCCATTTTGTGTATATATCCAAAAGACTTGAAATCAGTATCTTGAAGAGGTATCTGCAACCCCATGTTCATATCCAAGTGGAAAATGAATCCAAGAAAACAACCAAAATATCCAAAAACAATGAATGAAGAAAATGTAGTCTATATGTAAAATATTATTCTGCCTTAAAAAAGAAGGAAACCCTACCACTTATGACAACATGGATGAGTCTACAGGATATTATATTACATGAAGTAAGCCAGTCACAGAAGGACAAATACCACATGATTCCACTTATATGGCATATCTAAAATAGTTGATGGTGGTTTGCCAGGGGCTTGTGGGAGAGGAAATGGGAAATTGTTTTCAATGATATAAAGTTTCTGTTATGCAAAATGAGTAAGTTCTAGAAATCTGCTGTACAACATAGTACCTGTAGTTAACAGTATGGTATTATGCACTGTAAAATACATTAAGAGGATAGATCTCATGTAAGTGTTCTTACCAAAAAAAAGAACCAAAGAAATTTTTGGAGGTGATGAATATGTACAGTGCCTTGGTTTTGGTGATGGTATCATGGGTGTAAGCATATGTCTGAACTCATCGGAATGTATAAATTAAATGTGTGACTTTTTTATATCAATCATACCTCACTAAAAATTCAATATAAAGACCTTTTACAATATAATTTTGTTTTCATGTACAGAAATATGTGTTATTCTGTATTTTTAGAAAGAATTTAACTTTTTAAAAAAGTTACTGGATAGAAATCTGTTCATCAACAAATACATAGCTCAAAATTTATATAAATTTTAGCACTTCCTTTCACTCTCAAATGTTTCCTGATCTGGATAAGAAAATAATATTTTATGGTTAAGAAATTTGAAACGTTGACACCTTCAGTTGACTTTTTCTATAAGCCAAAATATTATCAATTGAAAAATTACTCTAAGGGTGCTGAAGTACCTGATAAGCTCAGAGCAAAAGCAAGTTATATATAAGTGAAGGATATTTTCAATTCTATGTTTTAAAATAAAATGTCGTGTGTTAGTCCCAGTTTTCTGAGAAGCAGATGCCAATATAGGATTAAATGTGGAAGGATTTTCTTAAGGGAATACTGTGAGAGGAAATGGGAAGGGATCTAGAGAAGGCTGGGAGAGTTGTCAGACTGCAATGGAAGTCTAACACTGAGTGAAGGAGGGAGGAAGGAACGTTGGGTGGAAGAGACGTAAGCTGAGGTTGGAGTGCTATCAGGCACATCTCACAGCCACCACAAATGTGTAAGTATTTCAGCCCAAACATTTCTACAGAGCACTATTTTTTGGCCACCATTCAGAGTACCTTTCTACAATTGTCAAAAAAGTTACCTATGGGACTTCCCTGGTGGTGCAGTGGTTAAGAATCTGCCTGCCAATGCAGGGGACACAGGTTTGAGCCCTGGTCCAGGAAGATCCCACATGCTGCGGAGCAACTAAGCCTGTGCACCACAACTACTGAGCCTGCATTCTAGAGCCCGCGAGCCACAACTACTGAGCCATTGTGTCACAACTACTGAAGCCCACACACCTAGAACCCATGCTCCACAACGAGAGGCCACCTCAATGAGAAGCCCGTGCACCACAACGAAGAGTGGCCCCCACTCACTGCAACTAGAGAAAGCCCGTGTGCAGCAACGAAGACCCAACACAGCCAAAATTAAATAAATAAATAAATTTGTGTTTTTTTAAAAGTCACCTGTTTCCTTCCAATGTTTCACCAAATTTAGATGCTGCAAATCTGTCTTCTAAATTTTATTCATTCCAGACATAATGTAAACTTATCCAGTTAAAAGTTCCTACAAATTGAATTTTACAAGGTGGAATTAGAGAATTTGGAAATCAAAGCTCATACAATTTATTCAATACTTCCCTTGCTTGTGAGGATAAAGTTCAACATCTTCCATTGTGTGACTTTTTATTTCATAATCACAATTTTCTAAAAGCTTTAAAAACTGGAGGTGTTGGGTGTTCCATTCATTAAATATTTTCATTTAAGGTCTCAAACTGATTTTGAATAAATTCAACAAAAATTTGGAGTATCTGTTTCCAAAAATAGCCCAATACCATTATTGTAGCTTAGGCTGATTTACAAAATACTTCTTCAAAGGCTCAAGTATTTCTACAGTCTGACTGGTTATGGATGAAGAGAGAAAGTGCATACTTTCTGAAATGTTTTATAATTCAACATATGCTTCTTTGCTGAATTAACTGCAGTTAACTTTGTAAGTTAATTGTCCTATGTACATATGTATGTTTACATTTTGACAACCAAAGCTTCTATTTAGATTGGCTTCTATTTAAAATATCAGCTGTTTGGATTCAATTGCACATCATATGTGTTCCACAAACAATTCCTAGTACATTTCTATTCCATAGGTTTCTTAATTTACTAAGAACATTGTTTTTACCACAAGGCTGTGCTTCTTAATAAAATCTGTTTCATATTATCATTGTTAAACCGAATAATTTTCTTTTTAGTGAGAAACTTTATCACTGAACTTGTAATTACATTCAAAATATTAGCTGTTTCACTTTGACATAATAAATTCCCAAAAGTTTTACTTTGATTCCATAAATTGGATGAAAAATTGAACCATCATTGGAATAAACTGACTTTATATTTGAATAATTTGATGACATTAATATAAAATTGGTAACATTTGACTACTTGTGAAGTTCTGCTGATGAAGCCAACATGTTCATATTCCTTAATAGTTTCTTACTTATCTGTCTCTAATGCTATTTATTCACTGGTAAAGTGAACTATCACTTCCCTTTCCTATCTACACATAAAAAGTTTGAATAAAAAATGAGCAAGAAATTACTTTTTAATTATTTTTTGATCTAGATGAAAAAAATCATGCTTTCCACTGTAATGTATAAATGTTTATTCTGAAAGTGCACTTGTAAAATTATCAACTTTGGACACAGTCTTTTTCAGAAAACTGCTAATTTTGAAATTAATGATACTGCTTCTTCAGCAGATTTGTGTCTCTTGTATTCCAAGTGACCAGATATGGCCCCCACGTGGGTTGCAGTATTGACAAATGTTTTGTGCAAAATACATTCTGCTCACCATCAGTTTCTTTGAGAAATGTAAATTCTGTATGAAATTTTTTACTAAATAAAGCATGCACTTTATTTAGATCATTACTGCTGAAAAAGTGTATTGGAAAACACAATACTGTTAATCAAATTATAAAGTAATTTCATTGTACAGTAAATAAACAATTATAAGAAGAGTTTTTAATATATACGATGTACTATAGATCAGGAGTGTTCAGCCTCTATTTTCTGCACATATTTCATGCACACTCAACCAATAATTTTCCTTGTTTCCCACTGACTCTGCCTACTAATGGCCTGGTAGCCTTGGGTGTCTTGAATGTTGTAGCACAAGCCACATCACAATGGCTGGAATGACAGGTGTTGTCAGGGACATCACCGTTGAATAAATCTACCACCACCTGCAGCCAGAGTTACCTGTTTCTATGCTACAGGTAAATAAATTTAACCTCTGTGCTGAAATGCTTCATTTTACCAGTGAGCACCATTATGCTGCCTTTGAAAGGAAGGTATTGGTTTATTGCATCTGGGAGGGGTCAAGACACAGATTCAGGTTATCTTAAGGTCATCTTTCAGATTTCACCATGTGTCAAAGTGAGAAATCTGTTAACTGCACATACATTTCATACACTGCTAGATGAGACCATGGCAGTAGCTAGAAGTGAAAAGTGGAGATCTAATGTCACACAACAGCTTCCCCATAAAGCAGACTCAGAGATGGAGACTACACAAGAAGTTTGTAGGAGTGTGTTCTTGGATCAAAATATGTGGTAGGAGCAAAAGAAGTAGAACTGGGCAGAGGGAGAACTGAGTAGCAATGCAGTCACAACAAAGGCCCTTGCTGATCCCATGAGGAGCTCTGGAGCTGGGATGGTTCTTATAATTGCTCAAAATAGAAAGAGGATGGGACTTTAACTCCCTGCATTTATCAGTCATTAGATGAGACAATGTGGTTCTGAGGACAAGCTTTGGAATTAAATTAATAGACCATACATTTTAAGCATTTAGAGAAGAATTCAGTTGAGAGCTGTCTGCTGCCAGCCACTACCAGTAGCTGGAGAAATGAGTGCTTTGGTCTTTGGAAGAATCAGGGCAGCATAACTTGGCATCTACTGTTTCTCCAAACACAACCCAGCTTATCTCAATGTAACTATTCATAACAACTTCTCATTAAAAGTGAAAAACCTGGAACAATGCTAAACTGGACAGGAGTCAGTATAGCAGCTGTAATTCAGTGCTGAACTAGACAAACTAGCATGTATGACCAAGTACTTCCACTCTCTCTTGGTTCTACTCTTTGGAGAACCTTTGACCACCATTTGATTTCTCTTACCCAGTTTCATCCCCTGCCTACTTCTTAAATATTTATCTTTCCCTAAGAATCCAATCTTTGTCACCTTCTCTTATTACTCTATATTTAGATTAATCTTGTACATATTGATGACTTTATTCATTTAAAAAACTTTTGAGTGGATTTTATGTGATAAACACTGTGCTAATGTCTGGGGGTTAAAAAAAAGATCTCATCTATGTTGTTGCACAGAGGTAAACACATAACCTAGGGGAGTATATAAAAGATTCATCAAGGGGCACCGAATCCAATCATCTGATTGCATTTTGGAAAATCAAACAGGCAGCAATGTGGAAATGGTTTGGACTGGACAAAATGTTATAATTAAAGAAGCTAGGAAGAAAATATGGGGCCTAATCTAAGTCAGTTCAAGTGATGCTGGAGAAAAGAGGACTAATTTGAAGACATTACAAAGAGACATAATATATAGGAAATTGTATATGGAGGTAAAGAAAATGGAAGAGTTATGATGACGACTCTGAGGCTTCTCACTAGGGTAACTGGCTAGATAGTAGTGCCACTCACTAAGAAAGAAAATAATATAGGATAAGGAGTAATTTTAACTTGTTGCATCTGAAGTGTCTGTGAGACACCCAAGAGATAATGTGTAACAGGCAGCTGCATATACACTAGAGTTCAGAAAAGAAATATGGACTGCAGACATACATTCTGGGAGATCAGTATCATACAGTTGATGTGGAAGACATGCAAGGAGATAAGACTAACCACAAAAAGATTATACAGTAAGAAAAGAAAGATAAATTAATCCTAGGAGGACATCACAATTTATAAAGTAAGTAGAGGAAGAAAAGCCTTCCAAGAAGGCTAAGCACTCAGAGGAAACATCTGGAAAGTGAAATACCATGGAAATCAAGGGATTTGATTTGAAGGGTCTGGTTTGAAGAAGATGAGAGTGGCCAAAAAAGTCCAGTGAGGCACTGAGTTTTACAGTAGAAGAAATAAGATGTGTCCATCGATTTAACAACAAAGGGGGCACTGAAAATCTTGACAAGAGCAAGCAGTCTCAGTGGTGGGGCAGAAGCCAGACTTCAGTTGATTGAAGAGTGATTTGAAGAGAAGACATAGTAAATATGAATATAAGACACATGTTCAGGGATATAGGAAGGAGAAGGGATAGGAGGTAAAAAGAAATATAGGGTTGAGATAGGTAGGATTCGTTGTTGCTTTTAAGATGAACATGACTTGAATATGTTTATATGATGATGAAACAGCCAGAAAAGAGATAAAGTTTGAAGATACACGAGAAGAATATGATACCTGAAACAAGGTCACTAAGAAGAAAGAAGAGGACAAATCTGAGAGGAATATACTTAAACAGGAAGGCTATTGGGAGGTTGAAAAAATTAAAGGCAAGGATGGGTGCTATTGTGGGCTGAGTTGTATCCCTAAAAAAATATAGGGATACAAGTTCAAGTCCTAAACGCTGGTACCTGTGAAAATGACCTTATTTGGAAATAGGGTCTTTATGGATGTAATCAAGTTAAAATGAGTCATATTGGATTAAGGGGGGCCCTAATCCAATGACTGATAACCTTATAAGATAAAATTTTGGACACTAACACACAGATACAGAGGGGAGAAGACTGTGTGAATATGGAGATTATTTTAACAAAATATAATATTTTGGTTTGGAACTCAGTTTAGCTAAAGAAATTTTACATTTGTTTGAGGTGGGGGTAATATGCAATATTTGGTTTCAAGTCTCAGGTACTGATAGTGATTGGAAAGTTTGTTCTAGTGAATAGTTTAATCTTTCCTGTAAAATCTTATTGATTTCCATTGTAAATTATTTCATCCACTGTCTTTCATTCCCTATGCCTAGATGATCAGATATTCAAAAATAAGCGAGTTCAAATTAATAATGTTTTACTCTAGTCTTTCTTCAATATTTTTTGGTCAATTGCTTCATTCCCTTCAAACGATTTGTAATGCAAATGAAAGAATCTAATAAGTCACGAGTTAGATTTTGACTTCGTGAATTAACTTCATTTAATAGCTCCAACTACAGGAAAGAGCAGACCTTCTTGCTTTTCGGGTGAAAAGAGTCACAATTTGAAATGTCAGTTGCCTCAGGCAGCACTCACATACAACTCACATTGAGTTGTATTTAAACATAGCTTCACACTGAAGCTAGCTTCACACTGAATTATAATAGAGAAGTCACTGAAGTCATCTCTTTTAATCTATAGCAGAAAAAGGAAAAGGATTTTAGTATTCCTTAACTTACGAAAAATGGTTCATATATATATATAATAGTCCACTATATTTATCTTATATAATGATAATTTTTCTCTGAAAAAATCTAAAAATGTGTACAGTTATCCAATAATTGATACAATTTGGTATAATATCAGCATATATATGAATTAATGTGATAAAAATATAGAGATAAAAAATTAGTTCCATAATTATTTTAGTTGGCAACAGTGAAGATTTCCAGTTAATGATTATCTAAGGGAGATAAGACAAAAGCATTTTGAAGTCTAGAAGTATAACTTTGTGAAGAAAATAAAGGCATCCCAGACAGAACAGATTTTAAAAGAGGCTGTCTCCTATTTTACGTAAATCCAGCTAAAGATCCACAAAACATTCCCAGGTTAGGCCAGCAATATCTTCTCACAATAAATTCTTTATAATACATACATTAACTTAAATTACTTGCTAAATATTTCTTAGTCCAAAAAAGGAAATCAAGACTACAAATAGAAACAATTGAGAAAATAACAAAAATGCATCAAATTAAAAATTATTACAGCCTAAGTGATACTCAATAAAAAATGTATAACTTTAAATATTTTTAGTAAAATGAACTAAGAGATAATAGAGGAAAGAAAAATTAGCAGCTCTTTAAAAATGAAGAAAAAGGAATAATATTAATAAAAGCCAAAATTATTATTAGTGAAGGAAAACAATAGGACTTTGTTTGTGCTTCAGCCATACTGGTGATTTTTAGTCTCCTTTTTCTGCCTCAGGGCATTTTCATAAGCTGTTTCCTCAAACTGCAATGATATCTGCCTCTTCTTCTTCACCTAAATCACACTTACTAAATCAATAGAGATCTCAGTTTAAACATTATTTTTGCAGAGGTTTCCTTGACACCCATATGGGTTAACTCCTTCTTGTATATGCATCCACACACCCTAGCTCTTATCCCAATTACATTACTTATTCACTGCTAGATTATAAGTATCACAAAGGCAAGGACCATATCTGATCATTTCACCACTGAATCTCTAGTGCCCAATACAGTGCTCTCCATATAAAGTGGGCTTGAAACATTTGTGTGAAATGAATGCATAAGTAAATAAATGAATGAAAGATGTCTTGGGAGAAAATACAAACACACAATTTTCCAGAAATTTGAATCCACAAATAAAAAAGAACCACAAATACACAAAATTAAGCACGGGAAAAGGAAAGAACAGATATTAAGAGACTTTAAAGAGCCATAGGGGTGTCAAGGAAACCTCTCTGAAGAAATGTTTAAACTGAAATCTCTATAAAGATTTAGTAAGTGTTATTAAGGTGAAAAGAAGAGGCAGTTTGAGGAAACAGCTTATGAAAATGCCCTGAGGCAGAAAAAGGAAGGTGGAGTGGGGGGAATCTGTGAGGCTGAAGCAGAAAAAAGTCCTCCTTGGTGCACTAGAAACATTTCCTTTAAAGACAGTAACAAGGGACTTCCCTGTTGGCACAGTGGTTAAGACTCTGCGCTCCCAATACAGGAGGTGGGGGTTCGATCCCTGGTCAGGGAACTAGATCCCACATGCATGCTGCAACTAAGTAAGCCTGCCTGTTGCAACTAAGACCTGGTGTAATCAAATAAATTAAAAAAAAAAAAAGACATTATTTAAATAAATAAGTAAAGTTGGTAACAAGTCAGGAAGCCCACTAGCAACAGTTATTAAACACTGACTAGAAATTTCAGTACAATAAATAGGTTAAGAAACAAAAATATGATGTACAGTGATTGTACCCGAAGGGTCAAAATTATTTTTATTTTCAGATGATACTGTTATCCAACTAAAAATGTAAGAGAAGAAATGGAAAAAGCAAAGACTAAGACTAATAGGAGAGTTTAGTAAGATATCTAGTCACAAAACTACATACATTGTTTCATGTTAGTCTCATCCTACTGACAGCAATGCTATTGGCTAGGAATGCTTGGGGCACTGTACTACTTGTGGCAGCTCCCCAACACATTTCCTCCAACAGAGCCAATGTTGTGGCTGGATCTGCCCTTGTGGTTCTTATTATGATTGCAACACATACCTCAGCAACAACTGTCAAGGAACATTGAAAAGACAAGGTTATTACTCACAACTCTTAGAGAATACATGGCACACACCTGAGGGCCACACAGGGAAGTTGCAGGTTGAGAGAGAGGGAGAAAGCATGTATCTGGGGTTCTGCCTTTACTGGGGTCAAGGATGGGGTCCCTAGGGTTTCGCGGGCTTACTCTTTATTTAAAACATAAGAGCAGGAATTAGGGTGCAGGAAGGGAAAAGTCGGGTTACTGTTTTGCTAGCACCTGTGTCGTCATATAGCTGATAATAAGTTGATTCAAGATGGATGCATTTGAAACAGATGCCTCAGCAGTCAAAAGTTAAATGTCAGGCATTTATATTACAATCAAAAAAGCTTACTGTCAGGCACTTATACTACATATATTTATATAGTATAATACTAATTTTTAAGAAGATATATATCTGATTACATTCAAACATTCATGAGTATCTATCTCTGGGTGGAAGAATTACAGATGATTTTCCTTTCCTTTACACCTTTCCTTTACACTTTGATAGAAACTAATTTTATAATCGAGTTATAAAGGTATAAAATAATTATAAACATACCTACTTGCCAAAAAGAGCTTACAAATATAATTATATTCGTAAGTATCAGTTATTATACAGTATAAAATAGCCTCAAGTTTTAATATAATTGTGTTTTCCTCCAAAATAAACAACCCCAGCCTCTGTAATAATTGGAGACATTTACTTCATCTCTACCTGTATAAGGAGAACCTTCCAGTGGCACTTGCTTGGCTCCACCTTCTACTCCTTAATTTAATTTCCAATTTTGGGAAACATGTCAATCATGAGAGTTACCTGAGAAGAGCAAATAACCAATTTTAAGTCAATAGCCTTAACATTATGTATAAGAATTTATCTGGCCTTCCTCTATTTTAACGTACATCAGCTTTGTAAATGGCTCTTTTTTCCTTCTTTGATACTCAAAGACCTTTTTTTCATTTCATATTTGTGTTTTGGATTGGTCAGACTAGCAGCAGTTAAATAAGAATGAAAGGAAAGAGAGGAAAGAAGGAAGGGAGGAAGGGAGGGAGGGAGGGAGTGAGGGAGGAGAAAGAAATTCATGAACTTAAAATCAAAAGAATGATAATGGATTAAAGAATGAAAATTTAAACTACACACTTCCTCTGACTTACTGGAGTCTAAATCCCTCTCTATATGATGCATGTTCAAACTGAATATTCATATATTAAGACAGAACAGAGAGGTAAAATGATAATTCAAAAAGAGGGATAACGCTTTTAAAGGCATTTTAATACTTAAAATCAATTGTGTTACTGACACAGGAGTACAGAGGCTATAAAAAATGTTCTGAGTACTAAAGTAATTCTTAGCAACTGCCAATATTTCCAAGTTATTCAGTTTTATTGCCAAAAAATATACTTGGATAATGTTGTCTAAGCTTGTTACAGACATGCCTTTATTACATTATTAATAAATATCATATCCTTTTCTTTTAGGAGATGAAGGGAATAGAATAATAGAAGAAATATCCAATAAAAGGTTTGGGGATTTTTATAAAACTCTAGCCAAAAACATGTTCATTATACTTTAAAAGAGTAAATATTATGGCATATGAATTATATCTCAATTTTTTAAAAAACATTGCTCATTTTGCTATTTAGTGTCCATTATCAAAAGGAGCAACATGACAGTGGCTTAACAAAAGATCTGGAAACTTTAATTCCTAATAATCTAATAATGCAGAAATAACATTAGCATAACCTAAAGAAATATATCATTAATTTGTCCCTTAGATTTTTCTCTCTTTTAAATATCAGCTCTCAACTGACCACTGATTAAGTGCAAGATTCCAATAATTTAATGCTTGAATTCTCTAAAATGCTAATTTATTATTATGAATGCTTGATATAAGACACAGAAGTAGGGGGTGACGAGCAAGACAGTAGAATAGGAAGCTCAAGACTCTCCTTTTCACACTGAGACACCAAATTAACTACAATACATAGATCAATTCCCTTTGTGAGAAAACCCAAAAGTTAAGAGGCTCCTGTGCCACAGGCAAGCATGATCAAAGCCAACAAGAAAATTCATGGCACCCACTCTCCAGAGCCTCCCTGCCCCAGGTATAGCATGATCAGGAGGAAACTCCCACTCGCCCCAGTTTCTTCCAGAGGAGGGGAAAAGTTGGAGCATGTGTCTAACATTCTGACTTTTCAGAGGGCTGCCCAAGAGACTGGTTTCTGTCTGGTCTGTCTCAGAGGGCATACTTCCAATCTCATTTTATGAGGCCTACATTACCCTGATACCAAAGGCAAAGACAAGAAATAAGACTACAGGCCGGGCTTCCCTGGTGGCACAGTGGTTGAGAGTCCGCCTGCCGATGCAGGGGACACGGGTTCGTGCCCTGGTCTGGGAAAATCCCACATGCCGTGGAGTGGCTGGGCCCATGAGCCATGGCCGCTGAGCCTGTGCATCCGGAGCCCGTGCTCCGCAACGGGAGAGGCCACAACAGTGAGAGGCCCGCGTACAGAAAAAAAAAAAAAAAAAAAAAAAAAAAAGACTACAGGCCAATATCCCTGATGAATGTAGATGCAAAAATCCTCAACAAAACACTAGCAAACTGGATCCAATAACATATTGAAAGGATTATACATCATGACCAAGTGGGACTCATCCTTGGGATGCAAGGATGTTTCAACATTAAAAAAAAAAAATGACTCACCACATTAATAGAACAAAGTAGAAAAATATCACATGATCATATTTGACAAAATTTAACACATTTCATGATAAAAACACTCAACAGACTAGAAATAAAAGGAAATTAATTCAACATAATAAAAGTCATGTATGACAAGCCCATAGTTAACATCATACTTAATGGTACAAAACTGAAAGCTTTTCCTCTAAGATCAGGAACAAGGCAAGAATGTCATGTTTGCCATTAATATTCAACATAATACTGTAGTCCTAGCTAGAGCAACTAGGAAAGAAAAAGAAAAGACATCACAGTTTTAAAAAGGAAGAAGTAAAATTATCTCTGCTTGCAAATAACATAATCTTATATGTAGAAAACCCTAAAAGATTCCACCAAAAAGAAAATGTTAGAAATAATAAACAAGTTGAGTAAAGTTGCAGGATAAAAAAATCAGCGTACAAAAATCAGTAGTATTTCCATATATTAACAATGAAAAATCTTAGAAGGAAATTAAAAAAAATCCCATTTAAATATATCATTAAAAAGAATAAAATACTTAGGAGGATCTCCCTGGTGGTGCAGTGGTTAAGAATCCGCCTGCCAATGCAGGGGACATGAGTTCGAGCCCTGGTCCAGGAAGATCCCACATGCTGTGAAGCAACTAAGCCCGTGTGCCACAACTATTGAGCCTGTGCTCTGGAGCCCACGAGCTACAACTACTAAGCCCACGTGCCACAACTACTGAAGCCCATGCACCTAGAGCCCAAGCTCCGCAACAAGAGAAGCCACCACCATGAGAAGCCTGTGCACTGCAACGAAGTGTAGCCTCTGCTTGCTGCAACTAGAGAAAGCCTGTGTGCAGCAACGAAGACCCAAAACAGCCAACAATACATAAATAAATAAATAAATAATTTATTTTAAAAAAAAATTAAAATACTTAGGAATTAACTTAACCAAGGAAATGAAAGACTTGTACATTGAAAACTATAAAACATTGCTGAAAGAAATTTAAAATAACACAAATAAATGGAAAGACATCTTGTGTTTATGGATTGGAAGACATAACATTGTTAAAGTATCTATACTACCAGAAGTAATTGACAGCTTCAATGCAATCCCTATCAAAATGCCAATGCCATTTTACATTATTCTGCCATTATTACAGAAATATAAAAACCAATCTGAAAATTCATATAGAACCACAGAGGACCTTGATTAGCCAAAACAATCTTGACAAAGAAGAACAAAGCTAGAAGCCTCATACTTCCTGACTTCAAAACATATTACAATATTACAGTATTCAAAACAGTATGGTACTGGCCTAAAGACAGACATATGGACCAATGGAACAGAATAGAGAGCCCAGAAATAAATCCATGCATACATGGTCAAATGGTCTTCAACAAGGGTGCCATGACTAAACAATGGGGAAAGGATAGTTTCTTCAACTAACAGTGCTGGGAAACCTGAATATCCACATGCAAAAAAAGAAAAAAAAATGGATCCTTATCTTATACCATACACAAAAATCAACTCAAAAGAGATCAAAGACTTAAATGTAAGACCTGAAACTATAAAACTTAGAAAAAACTATAGGAGAAAAGCTTCAAAACACTGACCTTGACAATGATTTCTTGGATTTAACACTGAAAATACAGGCAACAAGAGCAAAAATAGACAAGTGGGACCACATCAAAATTGGAAGCTTCCGTGCAGCAAAGGAAACAATCACCAGAGTAAAAAGAAACCCTACAGAATGGAGAAAATATTTGCAAATCATATATCTGATAAGGAGTTAATATGCAAAGTATATAATGTACTCCTTACATACAACACAATAACATAAAAACAAATAAACCGATTTTTAAATGGGGCAAAGGACTTGAATAAACATTTCTCTAAAGAAGGCATACAAATGGCCAACAGGTATATGAAAGGATACTCAACATCATTAATTCTTAGGGAAATGCAAGACAAAACCACAATGAGATATCTCACACCTGTTAGGATTGCCATTATTGAAACAATAGAAAACAACAAATGTTAGCAATGATGTGGAGAAACTGAAACTCTTGGGTGATGCTGGGAATGTAAAATGGTGCAACCACTGTGGAAAACAGTACGGAGGCTCCTCAAAAAATTAAAAAAAGAACTACCATGTAATCTAGCAATTCTACTTCTGGGTATTTATCCAAAAGAATTGAAAATAGTATCTCAAAGAGATATTCCATTCCTATAATCATTGCTGCATCATCCACAATAGCCAAGATGTGGAAACAATCTAATGGCCCATCCGCAGACACATGGATAAAATGTGGTATGTACATACAGTTGAATGTCATTCAGCCCTAAAAAGGAAAGAAATCCTGCCACGTGTGACAATATGGATGAACATTGAGGACATTAAGCTAAGAGAAATAAGCCAGTCACAGAAGAAAAACACTGTATGATTCCACTTATATGAGATAGCTAAAGTAGTTAAACCCATAGAAGTGGAAAATAAAATGGTGGTTATCAGGGTCTGTGAGAAGGGGGAAATGGGAGTTGGCTGCTTCAATAGGCATAGAGTTTTAGTCATACAAGATGAAAAAGTTCTAGATATCTGTTGTACAACAATGTGTATATAATTAACAATACTGTACTGTATACTTAAAAGTTTGTTAAGAGGGCAAGTTTCATATTAAGTATCTTTTTTTCTTTCTGTTTTTTTTTTTTTGCGGTACGTGGGCCTTTCACTGCTGTGACCTCTCCCGTTGTGGAGCACAGGCTCCGGACGCGCAGGCTCAGCGGCCATGGCTCACCGGCCCAGCCGCTCCGCGGCATGTGGGATCCTCCCGGACCAGGGCACGAACCCATGTCCCCTGCATCGGCAGGCGGACTCGCAACCACTGCGCCACCAGGGAAGCCCTTAAGTATCTTTTTAATCACAATTAAAAAAGAAACAGAGCCCATAAATGAGACCAAACTTAGATGGGCAGTTACTCCAAGACAAAGGAGGCAAGAATATACAATGGGGAAAAAACAGCCCCTTCAATGAATTGTGTTGAGAAAATTAGACAGCTACATGCAAAAGAATCAAATTGGACTACTTTTTCACATCATGCACAAAAATAAATTCAGAATGGATTAAAGACTTAAATTTAAAACCTGAAACCATAAATTTCTAGAATAAAATATAGGGAGCACACTCTTTGACATCGGTCTTAGTAATGTATTTTTGGATATGTCTCCTCAGGCAAGGGAAATAAAAGCAAAAATAAACAAATGGGACTACATCAAACTAAAAAGCTTTTGAACAGCAAAGGAAACTATCAACAAAATGAAAAGGCTGCCTACTGAATGGGAGAAGATTTTGCAAACAACATATCCAATAAGGGTTAATATGCAAAATGTGCAAAAACTCATATAACTCAACATCAATAAAACAAAAAACCTGATTAAAAAATGGGCAGAGGATATGAATAGACATTCTTCCAAAGAAGATATACAGATGGCCAACAGGTACATGAAAAGATGCTCAATATCACAGAAATGCAAATCAAAACCACAGTGAGATATCACCTGACACCTGTAAGAATGACTATTGTCAAAAAGACAACAAATAACAAGTGTTGTTAAGGATATGGAGAAAAGGGAAACCTTGTACACTATTGGTAGGAATATAAATTGGTGCAGCTACTACAGAAAACAGTATGAAGTTTCCTCAAAAAACTAAAACTACCATACAATCTGGCAATTCCACTCCTGGTATTTGTCCAAAGAAAACAAATACACTAATTAGAAAAGATATATGCACCCCTATGTTCATTGCAGCATTATTTACAATAGCCAAGATATGAAACAAACCTAAGTGCCAATCAAAAGATGAATGAATAAGGAAGAAGTGGTATATGTATATATTTATACACAATGGAATATTAGTCATAAAAAAGAATGAAATCTTGCCATTTGCCACAGTGTGCATGAACCTAGAGGGAATTAAACTAAGTGAAATAAGTCAGACAGAGAAAGACAAATACTGTATGATTTCACTTACATGTGCAATCTAAAAAACAAAACAAATGATCAAACATAACAAAACAGAAAGAGTTATAGATACGGAACAAACAGGTGGTTACCAGAGGGGAGGGAGGTGGGAGAAAGAAAGAAATAGGAAAGGGAGATTAAGAGGTACAAAATTCCACTTGCAAAATCAATGAGTCATGGGTACGAAATGTACAGCGTGGGGAACATAGTCAATAACTATGTAATATCTTTCTGTGGTGAGAGATCAAAACTAGACTTATTGTGGTGATCGTTTTGAAATGTACTGAAATACTGAATCACTGTGCTGTGTAACAGGAACTGGCATAGCACTGTGGGTCAATTATACTTCAAAAACTAACTGACTCATAGAAAAACAGATCAGATTTGTGGTTGCCAGAGGCAGCGGGTAAGAGAAGAAGGAATTGGATGAAGGCAGTCAAAAAGTACAAACTTTCAGTTATAAGATAAATATGTACTAGGAAAACAAGCAAACAAACAGAAAGACACAGAAGTGGCAGAGGTGACATTCCATTGCAGAAGGGGAAGTTAAGAACCTTACCTGCATTCTTAGGAATGAAAGGCCAGGTGATTGCCGCACAGAAGAGTGAAGTCTGGATTTTAGGGTACTTTTGATTTTAATGTACTTCTGTTAGATATGTTCATCTGAAGGAGCCTTGCATAGCTGAACAGAAGAATGACAGATAAGAATCCCCTGGTAGCTCTCAGGTCCTAATCATTCTAGAACATCTATCACAGCGAAACTTTTAAGTATAAATTAGAGAGATTAGACATTACACTTTGGTTTTTAAATGTCTAAAAAATTTCATAGATGTGCTTACTATTCTTCCGTAAATAACTGTATTTCTAATATGCTTAATATAAATGACCTGTATGTTTATTTAAGATTTTTAATTGTAATACTAGATATTCTGTAGTGTCTGCCTCCCCTATAGCCACACCTGACTAGCCTGAGTGGGAGACGTTGTCCCAGGACAACTCACATACAAACTGGCCAGGGATCTACAACTTAAAATAACTTAGTTTAAAACTCAGGTTAAAAATTGAGTTAAGGGACTTCCCTGGTGGCGCAGTGGTTAAGAATCTCCCTGCCAATGCAGGGGACATGGGTTGGAGCCCTGGTCCGGGAAGATCCCACATGCCCCGGAGCATGTGGCATGCCCCGTGTGCCACAACTACTGAGACTGCGCTCCAGAGCCTGTGCTCCACAGCAAGAGAAGCCACCACAAGGAGAAGCCTGCGAACCACAGCAAAGAGTAGTCCCCGCTCACCACAACTAGCGAAAACCTGCACTCAGCAACGAAGACCCAACACAGCCAAAAATAAATAAATTAATTTAAAAAAATTGAGTCAAATTTTTGACTGGATGCCATGAGGTAGAGAGAAGTCTAACCAACTGTAGCTCTGTGCAAGCCAAAGTTCTGAGGGAACCAGAATTATGAGTCTAAGTGTTTCTGGAGGGTTGCCTCAGTCATAGATAGAAGAATAAAAAATTCAGTTTGCCGTATCTTTTAGGATATCCCCTAAAACTGACATAGAGCTATTGTATTCACACTTAAGGCATCATACAATATATACACATACTTTTCATTCTTCTTTTGGAAATACATACAGTTCCTACCCATATTTAAAAGTCAGGAAAGCTCTCTTCTCTCAATTTTGCTTTTACTTTTAATTTTCTCTTAAATGTGTAAGTCAGTATTAAAGATCAATGGTACTGAGAATGGTAAAGCCTGGCAAAAGGGCTACTATAAACTTTATAGAGCAGATAGAATTTTTACAAACAGTAATTTAATATAATTATGTAGAAACTGTACTTTTGAAACCATCAAAAAGGCCATTCTCATCGAATGACATCTGTTTGACTGTTTACTGAGATTATACAAACATGTCCCTCACCAGTGACTTACCTGTAGAATTTATCTCTGGTGAAACTGCTTAGCAGGCCAAGTCTGTCCTTGGCGCCTCCCCTTACTCACCTCTCGGCCGTCCAGTACTGCTGTGTTACATCCTTTGTACTTCCCCAATCCTTAAGCCATTGCTCTAGGATTTTTCTAGATAAGCTTCCTCCTTAACAAAATGTAGCTGCCCTGAGCCCAGCCAGATTACAGACTTAGGCATCTAATAAAAATGAATTTACTTAAAAGATTTATGACTGATAATATCAGTAGTTTCAAGCGTAAGCCTTCCAGATAACACTTAGGCCTGAAATGCACAAACTTAAAGGAAAATCTGAGTGGGAATTTTAGGCAGCATTTGAGACCTACAAGCCTTTGGCCTACTCACAACACATAGAGGTCAACATGCAATCTATGTCTAGGGTACTAGGAAGAGCAGTAAGATACTTATTTGAAACTCATACTTTTTCAATTATTAGTGTATAATGTATAGAACATTTTTCTTTAAATCGGGACATTTATAAAAGCTGTTGAATATATTTTCAGTGCCATTAGACTTCAAATGATTTTACTGAGGGATTTTCCATGAGCATGAGAATGTATAAACTACACTCTGGCAAAGATGTTATACTCAAGTCTGAAGGCAGCTGAGTACACAGACAAAGGATATGGACTGTGGACTCATCTTTGGTTCAAATCATTGCTACTCAGTGACTATATGACCTCTGGCAAGTGGCTTAACCAATCTAAACCTCAGGTTCCTCAAACATAAAACAGAGATTAAATAATAGAGAATTTTGAGGATTAAATGATAAAATGCATGTAAAGCACTCATCTAGTATAGTCAAAGTACATAAGAACTCAATATATATTAGTTATTATTATTAATCAGCAGATTGTGTACTGAATATGTTTTTGATGTTTACCATTCATAGTGGCTATAATTTAAAATTATTTTTTTAAACTAATGCAGCACCAATTCTGACTTAATATATTCTGGTTATTATATTCAAAATGAAAATGACTTTACTAGTTTTTTCGATTAAAAAACACCTAATCAGACATTCGAATAACAAAGAAAATTATAAAGGAAAAAAATCACTCAAATTTATACATGTAGAGATATACCTCATTATTACTTTAATAATATTTTTTGCCAAAACAGGATTAATCTACCATCTGTTTCTGTTTTTGAGATATAATTGTAGAGCTCTTGTTTCTTGATTTCTATTCATAAACTAACCATGAAAATGGAAAGGTAACCTCTCTTTTTGGAGAAGCAGGAGAGAGAAGTGAAGCCTCTGGTACCATCCTGCCTGGGTTCAAATTCCAGCTTTACTACTTACTAGACATAGCATTGTGGGTAAGTCACTTAAGTGCTGCATCTCAACTTCCTTATCTGTGAAATGGAGTTATTGGAAGGATTAAAGGAGTTAATACAGAAAGTGCTTAAAGTAGTGCCTGGTACATAGTAAGAAGTATATAGGAGTTAACTATTATTATATATGGTCATTCAAAGGTATCTATGATATATTGTTATACAAATAAAAATCAGCTCATAGAACAAGTTATATAAAGTATTTCCCATTTGTATAAAAAGAACAAAGTATATAATAATACATCTATTTATATACATAAGCATAAAAATATTTTAAAGTCTCTATATACAACTGCTAATGTGATTATATTTTTTTTTAGTTTTGTTTTATTTGACTATATCTTAAACTATTTTATTATATCTATTCAGGCACAATAATTATATAATTCTAAAACAAAACAAAACAAGTACTTTCTGAGAAATATAGTTTCCTCCTTTCTCCTCTGTCCTCTTCCTTCTCCCCACCTCACAGTTGCCCACTTGTATAGTTTTAATTTTTCCATTAAGATATAAATGCATAAATATATAGAAGTGCATAAACTATATGAATTATATTCACTTCCTTGCCAAAATAAAGCTAACTGCACAAAGTATTCTGATAGTCACTGACAATTTAGGTCTGCATAGTTAAAAGAAGTTACTCCTTATGTCACAGCTGCCCAGTGCTCTCTTAGGAGGATGCGCTTGATTTATTCAATCCATGTCCTATCGACTGATGTTTCAATCTTATCACCAAAAATGCTGCAAAAATAGGTTTGTGTTTATGAAAAAATCTGCTTTTAATCTTTATATAAAATTGGAATAATTATTAGGAAAGCAAACAAATTTCCCAGCCCTAATGACAGGTACTCAATATTTTATATTCTACAGAGTCCTCTGATTGCAATAATATCAAACTCCAACATTCCCTCTAAATTTAAAAATAATGCTTTTTACTAATCTAAATTTTTAATAGATCTTTATTGGACTATAATTTCTTCACCATACTGTTTAGTTTCTGTTGTACGACAAAATGAATCAGCCATATGCATACATATATCCCCATATCCCCTTGTTCCTGAGCCTCCCTCCCACCCTCCCTATCCCACGTCTCTAGGTCATTGCAAAGCACCAAGCTGACCTCCCTGTCCTATGCTGCTGCTTCCCACTAGCTATTTTATACTTGTTAGTGTATATATGTCCATGCTACTCTCACTTCACCCCAGCTTCCCACTCCACACCCCGGACCTTCAAGTCCATTCTTTATGTCTACGTCTTTATTCCTGTCCTGTCCCTAGGTTCTTCAGAACCACTTTTCTTTTTTAGATTCCATATATATGCGTTAGCATACGGTATTTTTTTTCTTTTTCTGACTTACTTCACTCTGTATGACAGACTCTAGGTCCATCCACCTCACTACAAATAACTCATTTTCGTTTCTTTTTATGGCTGAGTAATATTCCATTGTATACATGTGCCACATCTTCTTTATCCTTTCATCTGTCATTTGACATTTAGGTTGCTTCCATGTCTATGTCCTGGCTATTGTAAATAGTGGTGAAATGAACATTGTGGTACATGTCTCTTTTTGAATTATGGTTTTCTCAGGGTATATGCCCAGTAGTGGGATTGCTGGGTCATATGGTAGTTCTAATTTTAGTTTTTTAAGGAACCTCCATACTGTTCTCCATAGTGGTTGTACCAATTTACATTCCCACCAACAGTGCAAGAGGGTTCCCTTTTCACCACACCCTTTCCAGCATTTATTGTTTCCAGAATTTTGATAATGGCCATTTTGACCAGTGTGAGGTGATACCTCACTGTAATTTTGATTTGCATTTCTCTAATAATTAGTGATGCTGAGCATCTTTTCATGTGCCTCTTGGCCATCTGTATGTCTCCTTTGGAGAAATGTCTATTTAGGTTTTCTGCCCATTTTTTAATTGGATTGTTTGTTTTTTTGATATTGAACTCCATGAGCTGTTTGCATATTTTAGATATTAATCCTTTGGCCCTTGGTTCATTTGCAAATATTTTTTCCCATTCTGAGGATTGTCTTTTAATCTTGCTTATGGTTTCCTTTGCTGTGCAAAAGCTTTTAAGTTTCATTAGGTCCCATTTGTTTATTTTTGCTTCTATTTTCATTACTCTAGGAGGTGGGTCAAAAAAGATCTTGCTGTGGTTTATGTCAAAGAGTGTTTTTCCTATGTTTTCCTCTAAGAGTTTTATAGTGTCTGGTCTTACATTTAGATCTTTAATCCATTTGGAGCTTATTTTTGTGTATGGTGTTAGGTAGTGTTCTAATTTCATTCTTTTACATGTAGCTGTCCAGTTTTCACAGCACCACTTATTGAAGAGGCTGTCTTTCTCCATTGTATGTTCTCCTTCCTTTGTCATAAGTTAGGTGACCATATATGCGTGGGTCTATCTCTGGGCTTTCTATCCTGTAAATATTGATCTATATTTCTATTTTTGTGCCAGTACCATACTGTCTTGATTACTGTAACTTTGTAGTATAGTTTGATGTCTGAGAGCCTGTTCCTTCAGCTCCATTTTTCTTCTGACTACTTTGGCTATTCAGGGTCTTTTGTGTTTCCATATGAATTGTAAATTTCTTGTTCTAATTCTGTGAAGAATGCCATTGGTAGCTTGATAGGGATTGCATTGAAGCTGCAGATTGCTTTGGGTAGTATAGTCATTTTCACAATATTGATTCTTCCAATCTAAAAGCATGGCATATTTCCCCATCTGTTTATGCCATCTTTGATTTCTTTCATCAGTGTTTTATAGTTTTCTGGGTACAAGTCTTTTGCCTCCTTAGGTAGGTTTATTCCTAGGTATTTTATTCGTTTTTTTTGCAATGGTAAATGGGATTGTTTCCTTAATTTCTCTTTCTGATTTTTTATTCCTAGTGTATAGGAATGCCAGAGATTTCTGTGCATTAATTTTGTATCCTGCAACCTTACCAAATTCATTGATTAGCTCTAGTAGTTTTCTGGTGGCATCTTTAGGATTTTCTATGTATAGGATCATGTCATTGGCAAACAGTGACAGTTTTACTTCTTCTTTTCCAATTTGTATTCCTTTTATTTCTTTTTCTTCTCTGATTGCCGTGGCTAGGACTTCCAAAAGTATGTTGAATAAGAGTGGCTAGAGTGGACATCCTTGTCTTGTTCCTGATCTTAGTGGAAATGCTTTCAGTTTTTCACCATTGAGTATGATGCTTGCTGTGGGTTTGTCATACATGGCCTTTATTATGTTGAGGTAGTTTCCCTCTATGCCCATTTTCTGGAGAATTTTTATCATAAATGGGTGTTGAATTTTGTCAAAAGCTTTTTCTGCATCTATTGAGATGATCATATGGGTTTTATTCCTTAATTTGTTGATATGGTGTATCACATTGATTGATTTGCATATATTGAAGAATCCTTGCATTCCTGGGATAAACCCCACTTGATCATGGTGTATGATCCTTTTAATATGTTGTTGGATTCTGTTTGCTAGTATTTTGTTCAGGATTTTTGCATCTATGTTCATCAGTGATATTGGTCTATAATGTTCTTTTTTTGTGATATCTTTTTTTGGTTTTGGTATCAGGGTGATGGTGACTTCATATAATGAATTTGGGAGTGTTCCTCCCTCTGCAATTTGTTTGAAGTTTGAGAAGGATCAGTGTTAGCTCTTCTCTAAATGTTTGATAGAATTCGCCTCTGAAGCCATCCATTCCTGGACTTTTGTTTGTTGGAAGATTTTTTTTTTTTTGCGGTACACGGGCCTCTCACTGTTGTGGCCTCTCCCGTTGCAGAGCACAAGCTCCAGATGCACAGGCTCAACACCATGGCTCACGGGCCTAGCTGCTCCGTGGCATGTGGGATCTTCCCAGGCCAGGGCACGAACCCGTATCCCCTGCATCAGCAGGTGGACTCTCAACCACTGTGCCACCAGGGAAGCCCTGTTGGAAGATTTTTAATTACAGTCTCAATTTCATTACTTGTGATAGGTCTGTTTATATTTTCTAATTCTTCCTGGTTCAGTCTTGGAAAATTGTACCTTTCTAAGAATTTGTCCATTTCTTCGTGGTTGTCCATTTTATTAGTGTATAATTGTTTGTAGTAGTCGCTTATAATCCTTTGTATTTCTGTGGTGTTTGTTGTGATTTCTCCTTTTTCATTTCTAATTTTATTGATTTGCATCTGCTCCCTTCTTTTTTTGGTGAGTCTGGCTAAGGGTTTATCAATTTTGTTTATCTTCTTAAAGAACCGGTTTTAGTTTTATTGATCTTTGCTATTGTTTTCTTTGTTTCTATTTCATTTATTTCTGTTCTGATCTTTATGATTACTTTCCTTCTACTGACTATGGGTTTTCTTTGTTTTTTTTTCTCTGGTTGCATTAGGTGCAGGGTTAGATTGTTTATTTGAGATTCTCCTTGTTTCTTGAGGTGAGATTGAATTGTTATAAATTCCCTTCTTAGAACTGCTTTTGCTGCATCCCATAGGTTTTGGGGCATCATGTTTTCGTTGTCACTTGTTTCTATGTATTTTTAAATTTCTTCTTTGATTTCTTCAGTGATATCTTGGTTAATTAGTAGAGCACCATTTAGCCTCCATGTATTTGTGTTTCTCTCAGTTTTTTTCCTGTAACTGATTTCCAATCTCACAGTGTTGTGGTCAGAAAAGATGCTTGATATGATTCCAATTTTCTTAAATTTTCTGAGGCTTGATTTGTGACCCAAGATGTGATCTATCCTGGAGAATGTTCCATGTGCACTTGAGAAGAAAGTGTATTCTGCTACTTTCAGGTGGAATGTTCTATAAATACCAGTTAAATCTATCTGGCCTATTGTGCCATTTAAAGCTTGTGTTTCCTTATTGATTTTCTGTTTGGATGATCTGTCCATTGGTGTAAGTGGGGTGTTCAAGTCCCCTACTATTATTGTGTTACTGCCGATTTCCCCTTTCATGATTGTTAGCATTTGCCTTATGTATTTAGTTGCTCCTATGTTGGGTGCGTAAATATTTACAATTGTTGTATCTTCTTCTTGGATTGATCCCTTGATCATTATGTGGTGTCCTTCCTTATCTGTTGTAAGAGTCTTTATTTTAAAGTCTATTTTATCTGATACGAGTATTGCTATTCCAGCTTTCTTTTGATTTCCATTTGCATGGAATATCTTTTTCCATCCCTTCACTTTCAGTCTGTATGTGTCCCTAGGTCTGAAGTGGGTCTCTTGTAGACAGCATATATATGGGTCATGTTTTTGTATTCATTCAGCGAGCCTGTGTCTTTTGCTTGGGACATTTAATCCATTTATATTCAAGGTTATTATCGATATGTACGTTCCTATCACCACTTTCTTAATTGTTTTGGGTTTGTTTTTGTGGGTCTTTTTCATCTCTTGTGTTTATCACCTAGAATAAGTTTCTTTAGCATTTGTTGTAAAGCTGCTTTGGTGGTGCTTAATTCTCTTAGCTTTTGCTTCTCTGAAAAGCCTTTGATTTCTCAAATCAAATTAGATACTTGCTGGGTACAGTAATCTTGGTTGTAGGTTTTTCTCTTTCATCACTTTAAGTATATACTGCCACTCCCTTCTGGCCTGCAGTTTCTGCTGAAAAATCAGCTGATAACGTTATGGGAATTCCTTTATATGTTATTTTTTGTTTTTCCCTTAATGCTTTTATATTTTTTTCTTTGAATTTAATTTTTGTTAGTTTGATTAATATGTATCATGGATGTTTCTCCTAGGGTTTATCCTGTATGGGACTCTATGGGCTCCCTGGACTTGGGTGACTCTTTTCTTTCCCATGTTGGGGAAGTTTTACACTATAATCTCTTCAAATATTTTCTCAGACCATTTCTTTTTCTCTTCTTCTTTGGGGACCCTATACTTTGAATGTTGGTGTGTTTAGTGTTGCCCAGATGTCTCTGAGATTGTCTTCAATTATCTTCATTCTTTTTTCTTTATTCTGCTTCTCGGCAGTTATTTCCACCATTTCATCTTATAGCTCACTTATTCATTCTCCTGCCTCAGTTATTCTGTTATTGTTTCCTTCTAGTGTATTTTTCATTTCAGTTATTGTGTTGTTCATCTCTGTTTTTTCTTTAGTTCTTCTAGATCTTTGTTGAACATTTCTTGTATTGTCTCAATCCATGCCGCCATTCTATTTCTGAGACTTTGGATCATCTCTACTATCATTACTCTGAATTATTTTTCAGGTAGATTGCCTATTTCCCCTTCATTTATTTGGTCTTGTAGGATTTTACCTTGCTTCTTCATCTGTGAGATATGTTTTTGTCACCCCCCCCCTTTTTTTTTGATGAGTGGGACTGTGTTCCTGTCTTACTGGTTGTTTGGCCTGAGGCTTCCAACAGTGGGGCTTGTAGGCTATTGGGTAGAGCTGGGTCTTGGTGCTGAGATGAAGACCTCCAGGAGACCTCACTCCAATGAATATTCCCTGGGGTCTGAGGTTCTCTGTTAGTCCAGTGGTTCGGACTCGGAGCTCCCACCACAGGAGCTTCAGCCTGACCCCTGGTTCATGAACCTAGATCCTGCAAGCTGTGCAGGGCAGCAAAAAAAAAAAAAAAAAAAAAGGAGAACAATAACAAAGTAAAGAAATAAAATTAGACTAGGAAACTAACAGATATGTTAGAAAGAATACAAAAATAAAAATATAGATGAAACAACAACCAGAAGGTAAAACAGAACCACAGTAGTTAAACAGAGGAGTAGAAGAAAAAAAAAAAAATAGGTGGAAAGTCCTTGGCTGTGGAGGGTGGGGCCTAAGCAGGGGTGGGGTTTGGGCGGTGGGCATGGCCTATGCTTAGGACTAATGTGTTTATCTTAAGGAGGGATTTTCACTGGTTCTATTATGTTTCAATTTTTTACAACCTTTATATTTGGTATTATTAAGAAATCAATAAAAATAGTTCAATTAAAAATGTATTTTTTGAATTAGGGAAAAGAAGAAAAAGAAAGTAGAGGAAAACAACAAAATTCTTAGTTTTTACAAAGATGACAGTATTTATTAGGTTTTTATGCTAAAAGAGAGTTTGGATTTTATAAAATACAATATTACTGGAAGTATATTACAGTAAACCTAAAGTTATAACTTCCCTTTACTAAAGAGACATCATTCATATTATGTAAAGAAAAATATGCAAAAGGAAAAAGAAAATACTTAAATACCTTTAAAATTGCTAATAAATACACTCAAGGTTGTTAAATTTAACAGAAAGTTGGCTGAAGCATTAACTACAAAATAATGATAAAACAATCTTAACATATTTCTGCTTTATTTTACTGAGACAAGGATGCCATAATAAGCTTGAAGTACTTTTCTAAAAATTAATTAATTAATTAATTTTCGGCTGCATTGGGTTTTTGTTGCTGTGTGTGGGTTTTCTCTAGCTGCGGTGAGCAGGGGCTACTGTTCATTGCAGTGCGTGGCCTTCTCATTGAGGTGGCTTCTCATTGCAGAGCACGGGCTTTAGGCAAGTGGGCTTCAGTAGTTGTGGCTCATAGGCTCTAGAGAGCAGGGTCAGTAGTTGTGGCACATGGGCTTAGTTGCTCCATGGCATGTGGGATCTTCCCGGACCAGGGCTTGAAACTGTGTCCCCTGCATTGGCAGGCGGATTCTTAACCACTGCACCACCAGGGAAGCCCCAGCTTGAAGTACTTTTAATGACCCCACTGTATATATTCTGCCTAATATAGAGAGGAATAATCTCTACAAAACTTACAATTCTAAAACAAAGTTTCCAAATTTTGTTTAATATTGTATGACATCTTTTCTCTCTGAGAATTAATACAGTGCCTATTGGTAGGTTTATTAACCTATCTAAGCCTTAGTTTCCTCAACTATAACATAGGGAAAATATCCTATGAAGATTAAGTGAGAACGTGCAGTCCTCATGCAGAACATGAGAACAACAGTACTTGAACTTTTTCACTCTATCATTACCTCTTTGTTATATGATAGCCTAAAAAGAATAATCAGTCTGATTATTAATACTATTTTGTCTAATGTATAGACTGTAATTTTAGCACTTGATAAACATACATATTAGCTTGAGTTGAATTCTTAGAAAGTTAAAAATATATCTTCTTATATATATATTATATATATTATATATAATATACAATATATATTACATATATATATAAATATTATATAGCTCTCCCATGTGCCATTTCTGTCCAATATGTCTTTCTCAAAGGTCACCAGTTACAAATCATATCCCAAATTTCTGACCTATGCTGATGACAGATCTCCATCTATTGTGATGTCATCCAGTACTTGATGGTAATATTTCACATGATATTTATTTCTGGCTACAGTTTAAAGAGCAATTCCTGTTTGTAGAGTAACTCAAGGATTACAGTATGACTTCCTGTGATTTTATTTCTATATCGTTGCCTTAAGTAGCAATGAGTAAATCTTCTAAATTATGTCAAAAGACTTCTTGTCCACAAAGCAATATATTCTGCGATCTCATTGACAAAATTGTTAAAAGACCATCCTTGCAGTTTTTGGGTCAGCGGGGATATCACTGTTATGAACCCAGGATTTACAGAACACTGGCAAAAATTCTGAGGCACGGAGACTTGCATCAGTTTGACATACTACTCACAGATTATATTGCATTTGTGGAAAAATCAAGATACTGTTTTGAACTAAATTTTAATCTTGAATTTACTGCAATATGTGTGAATACAATTCTGTACTGGGTTTTCGCCAGAAAAGGTAATCCTGACTTTGTGGAATTGCTCCTCAAGAGGGCAAAAGACTATGTTCAAGACAGAAGTTGTAACCTGGCACTGATATGGAGGTAATAATCTCATATTTTTTCAACATAAAAGGAGAAAATTTCTCTTTAGGAGGATATACTACTTCTCTTTTTCTAAAATGTATATGCATAGTGACTACATATGGATAAAGAATCCTGACTTGATTGCTCATTCATTTGTTCATTCCTTCATTATTTATTCAATAAAATTTTACCTATATGTAAATTATTATGTACCAATAAATTACTAGTGGTTTGCTCTATAAAGCTTATATGTAAGTGTTCAAGGTAATGCAGTGTTACACAACCTAGATTTCTGTAACTAGTCAAAGACATTGTTTTTTTGTAATACTGTGACCTCTTCTTTTTGAGAATACTGAGAATGTTTATCTATATACTATCTAAATTATCTTTCAAAGTATAATTCAGGATATACACACATATTCACTTAGTCATACTTGTTAAACATAATAATTCCTTATTTTTATGTTAAACATTATAAATTTGACTCCAAATTCTCCAGAATTGAACACAGTGAACGTCAAATACCCGATTCAATCTGCTATAGAACCAAATTTTCACATTGTCTCAACATGTCAATCTAGCTAATGAATACTACTGAGGATCTTAGAATAAAATGTCCAATATGACCTCGTTGTAGTCTGTAATACAGATTTTAAAGTTACTTAGTTTGCACTAACTGCAATTTAGTCTTTGGTTTTAGGTATTAATTTGATTAGAACAGATGTGCATTTATTCATTCATTCACCTTACTATGCATGAGGCACTGTACTAGGCATGATGATAGAACCATGTATTCAATGAAAAACAAGACAGATAAGATCAGTTTAAGACTAAACCAATTTAGATTCTGCCTGAAGCAGAGTTGTTTTCTTGATTGTGTATCACTGTGGTGATGGAGAACCACTGGATTACTTTCCTTAATGATAACCCAAGTACAAAAACTGAGAGCTGAAGTCTTCAATATCAATAAATAAAACTCCAAGTAGTACTTTTTGGTTGTTTTACGACCATTATATTTGTAACTATAGCAGAGATCAGCAGCTTCTAACACTGAGTGTCACTAGCTGGGTTAAGTAGTACCTATGTGTATCCCTGGCAGGCCCATGGGAAAGAAAAATGAAGTAAAACAAAGGAAGAGAGGATAAGTTAAAAAAAAGATTAATGAGGGGCAAGAAGGGAAAACTGAAAGGAAAGAAAGGAAAATGAAAGAAAAACAGATGGTGGGACATGATAGAGTGCCATTAACAACTGTCTTAATAAACTGTTTGAAGATTAACAGATTTTGACTTAGATGCATCCACAAGGTAAAACACATTACAGGCCAATTCTAAGTACCACAATATCTTTAGGATCTTTCAGATTCACAGAATTTTAAATTCAGATGGAACCTAACAATTCATCAGCAAACCTCCCCTAACCCCTCTTCCTGGGCAGCAACTCCCAGAGTGCATCTCTGGTTGGTGCTCATCTGGTCTCTGCTTGAACAACTCTAGTAGTAGTGAGTTAACTATTTCCTGAGGTAAATCATTCCTTTGCCAGGGACCCTTCTCTTTCCTAGCCACTCATTTTCCCTCAAAGATTTTACCCAGTCCCACGACTTTAAATATTACGATATGCCAATGACTCCCAAATCTTTATCTCCAGCCATGACCACTCCTCTGAGCTCCAGACTCCTCCTATATGAGGCTGTCTGCTCAACATCTCCACAGAGCATCTCAAATTTAACAGAATCAAAACAGAATACTGATCTTACTCACACTATACCTGCCAACTTGCTCCTTCCCCTGAATTCTGCACTTGATTAATGGCCTCTGTTGCTCAGGCCAAAAATCTAGGATTTATGTTTGCTTCTTCTCTTTCTTTCACAACACATCAGCAAATCTTTTTTATTTAATCTCTAAAATATGTAACAATTAGTTATACTTTTCATCTTCTCAGTTTCTAACGTAGGTAAAGCCACCATTGTCTCTTGCCTAGACAACTCCAATGGACTCCTAAAGAGTCTTCCAGCTTCCACTCTTCCCTCTTACAATCCATTCTTGACTCAGAAGCCTGAGTGACCTTATAAAAATGTAAAATAGGCCATACCACCCACGCTTAAAATCATCCAAAGTTTTCCTACTACAGGTGAAATAAAATTCAAACTCAATAACCATTTTTTAAAACTCCCATATGGGGACTTCTGTGATGGTGCAGTGGTTGAGAGTCCGCCTGCCAATGCAGGGGACACGGGTTTGAGTCCTGGTCCGGGAGGTCCCACATGCCACAGGGCAACTGGGCCCGTGGGCCACAGCTACCAAAGCCCACGCGCCTAGGGCCCATGCTCTGCAGCGGGAGAGGCCACCACAGTGAGAGGCCCGCACACCCCAACGAGGAGTAGCCCTGGCTCGCCACAACTAGAGAAAGCCCACGTGCAGCAACAAAGACCCAATGCAGCCAAAAAGTAAAAAAAAAAAACAAAAAAAACCTCCCATATGATATGTCCCCAAATCCAATCTCCCAAATTCTAATCTCATGTCATTCTCCCCCTTGAACACTATATTCCAACCACACATTTGTTGTCCACTGTCTACTCTTGCTAAAAGTAAGCTCCATGAAAGGAGGAACTTTGACTATTGCTTCAGCTTTGAATCCTCAGGTCTAGAACTATGCAGATGCATAGTAAGTGGTTAATGAAGATTGTGTTGGATGAAAAAATGAATTTTTATACAGCTTTATTAGATTCTTCTTCCTCATAGTGCACTGAATTCTGTCTCCATTTCTCCAACTCTGCCCCCAGAGATATAGAATACAAAGTCTACTCATTCTCTGTCCTGTATGAAAACCTCTCAAATATTTGAACATAGCTATTATGTTCCCATAATAAATACCTTACGTTTCCTATTATCTGTTGTTCTTTATTTCCATAGCAGCATCATTCTTTGGTCACCTTCCCCTGTATACACTCCACTTTGATAATTTCGCTAACCCAATAATGAGGTGTCTAAATAGGTCTCTGGAGGAGAAGAGACAGAATTAATGAGAGAAAGGAACTTAAGTTTGTTCATTTTTGCAATAAACCTGCAAAAATAAATGCTACAGTATGGAAGACTGTAAGTGGATAAAGAGAGATGACATCATTCAGTTAAAATAACAATAATCATTTATTAAGCATTTTCTAAGTACCAGGCACTGTGTTATTTGCTGAGGATACAAAAACAAAGTAGACATATTTCCTGATTTTGGAGAGCTCACAGACTAGTACATAAGCCATAAAAAATTATAATTATACTATAAGTTCAAAAATAGAAGCATATAGAGGTAGAAAGAACAGAGCACATCGTTAATATTGGGGAGGAGCTAGTATCGGAGAAGGCACTTTAGAAGAGGTGATGTCTTAAATTTATTTTTAAAATGTAAAAAGGAGTTTTCCCTGTCTTTCCCTTGAAGAAATGTAATCTAGGCAGAGAGAGGCTGACTAAAGCCAAGAGAGATACAAACACGTTGTATCCAGTGACTACAGGCAATTCAGCAATTGCTAGAGAGTGAGATGGAAATCAGGTAATAGTGACAGATAAGGCCTAAAAGAGAGCCCTTAAAGGACTTTGGAGGCCATACCAAGGAATTTGAAATTTATACCATGGGTGATGCCCAATCAGTGAAGGTCTTTTCAGACTTGAAGTATGAAAAGATTCATCAGCTCCCATTTGAAGACTGGACTGTGGTAAGGGAGGGTGCAGCTAGAATTAGGGAGGCTAGTTAGTAGACTGCTCAAACACTCCAGGCAGAATGGCAGGTCCAGAATTTCTGTAGAGGAAGGGTTGAGGGAAGCAATCTGATTGAAAAGAGGGAGGTGGTTAGAGGAGGTGCTTGAAACTGAATTTGCATAGCATGCCCAGTGTGCTAACTAAGATTACATGTGTACTTATAATAGTTTTGGGGGAAGAACTAATCTGCTCTGCCACCATCCCCCCCAATCCCTAGGTAAATCATAATGAGGACTTAAACTAAAAACAATAGCAATAGGGAAAAGAAGAGATATTACTAAATAGAATAACCAGGCATTACAGTAGGTGATTAGAAGTAGAAAATGAAAGAGAAGAGTTACTCCTCAAATTTCTAAATTTTGAGACTCGTTGATGATTGTATTAGCTTCCTTTTGCTGCTGTAACAAAGCTGCCACAAACTTAGTGGCTTAAAATAATATAAATTTATTATTTTATAGTTCTGAAGGTCAGAGTCCAAAATGAGGCTACAAGGGCTAAAATCAAGATGTCACAGGGTGGGTTCCTTCTGGAGGTTCTAAGGGAGAGCCTTAGAGGGCTCTAGCTAGATACTCTAGCTGCCTTTGCCAGCTTCTAGAGCTGCCTACATTCCTTGGTTCATGGTCTCTTCCTCCATCTTCAAAGCCAACACTGTAGTCCTATCTCCTTCACTGGCTCTGCTTCTGTCATTCTCTGACATCTCTTATAAGGACTCTTGTGATTATACTGGGCCCCCCTGGATAATCTCACACCTCAAGATCCTTATCCTAATTATATCTGCAAAATCCCTTTTGCCATATTGAGAGGCTATTTCAGTCTACCACAATGGTCATGCCACAAATCTATCAAAATTATTACAAGAGACTACAAAGTCAGTTTTGGATGCATGTGTTTGCATTGCCTAAGGGATATCCAGGTAAAGATGTGCAGTAGGTAGCTATTATGTAGTGTCATCCTTGATGTCTCTCTTTTACATTGCACATCTTAGTCTGTCAGGACATCTGCTGAGTCTACCTTTAAACAATATACAGAATTTGATCATCTCCACTGTTATCATCTAAGTTAAGTGATTTCTCTCCTTCTATTCCATAACAAATTCTCAATAAAGGTGAGATCGTGCTGCTTTTTTTTACTCAAAATCTCCAGTGGCTCTTCCATTCCATTTAGAGTAAAAGATGAAGTTCTTACAGTGATATGCAAGGCTTTACACGATGTGACATCCCATTACCTCTGTCCTCATTTCCTACTATCCCTCACCCTTTTCACACTTTTAGCCACACAGGCTCCCTTACTCTTCCTCCACCACCCCAGGCACACTCTCCTGCCTTAGGGTTCTTAAATGTCCAAATGGCTAACTTCTCCATCTCCTTCTTCTTTATCTAATGTCACATTTCAGTACAGCCCTCTCCTATAATCCTATTTAAAATTGGAAAATGCCAAAAGTTCAGGACCAGACACTTTCATGCATTCTACCAAACATACAAAAAGGACTTAATCCTTCTCAAACCATCCAAAAAATTGAAAAGGAAGGAATGCTCCCAAACTCATTCTATGAGGCCCACATTAGCCTGATACCAAAAGCAGATAAACACACTTTGAAAAAAATAATAAAATAAAATAAAATTACAGGCCAATATCCCTGATGAACACAGATGCAAACATCCTCAACAAAAGAATAACAAACCAAATTCAACAATACATTAAAAGGATATACACCATGATCGAGTAGAATTTATTCCAGGGATGCAAGAATGGTTCGATATGTGTAAATCAATCAACCTGATACACCACATTAACAAAACAAAGAATAACACCATATAATCATCTCAATAGAGGCAGAAAAAACATTTGACAAAATTCAACATCCATTTATGATATAAACTCTCAACAAAGTGGGTATAGAGGGAACATACCTCAACATAATAAAGGCTATATATAATAAACTCATTGTTAACATATTATTCAGTTGAAAACCTGCAAGCTTTTCCTCTAAGATCAGGAACAAGAAAAGGATGCCCACTATCACCACTTTTATTCAACATAGTATTGGAAGTCCTAGCCACAGCAAATCAAACAAGAAAAAGAGACAAAATTGGAAAAATTGGAAAGAAAAAAGTAAAACTGTCAGTATTTGCAGATGACATGATACTATATAGAGAAAACCCTAAAGAGTCCACAAAAAATTTATTAGAACTAATAAACAAATCCAGTGAAGTTGCAGGATACAAAATCAATAAAGAAATCTATTGCATTTCTAAATGTTACCAACTATCAGAAAGAGAAATTAAGAAAACAATCCCATCTATAATTGTGTCAAAAGAATAAAACATGTCGCAATAAATTTAACCAAGGAGGTGAAAGAACTGTACTCTGAAAACTATAAGATATTGGGACTTCTCTGGTGGTGCAGTGGTTAAGAATCCGCCTGCCAATGCAGGGGACACGGGTTTGAGCCCTGGTCTGGGAAGATCCCACATGCTGCGGAGCAACTAAGCCTGTGCGCCACAACTACTGAGCCTGCGAGTCACAACTACTGAGCCCACGAGCCACAACTACTGAAGCCCGAGCACCTAGAGCCCATGCTCCACAACAAGAGAAGCCACTGCAATAAGTCCGCACACTGCAACGAATAGTAGCTCCCTCTTGCTGCAACTAGAGAAAGCCTGTGTACAGCAACAAAGACCCAATGCAGCCAAAATAAATAAATAAACTTACCACAAAAAACCCTATAAGATATTGATGAAAGAAATTGAAGGTATTGATGAAATAAATGGAAAGATATACCATGCTCATGGATTCAAAGAATTAACAGTTAAAATGTCCAAACTACGCAAAGCAATCTACAGATTCAATGCAATCCCTATCAGAATAACAATGGTATTTTTCATGAAACTGAAACCAATAATCCTAAAATTTGTATGGAATCTTGAAAGACCATGAACAGCCAAAGCAACCTTTATAAAGAAGAACAAAGCTGGAGGTATCATGCTCCCTGATTTCAAGCTATACTTCAAAGCTATAGTCATCAAAAGTGTATAGTACTGGCACAAAAACAGACACACAGATCAATGGAACAGAATAGACAGTCCAAAAATAAACCCATGCTTATATGGTCAATCAATCTATAACAAAGGAGGCAAGAATATACAATGGGGAAAAAACAACATCTTCAATAAATGGTGTTGGGAAAACTGGACAGCTACACACGAGAGAATCAACCTGGACCACTTTCTTACACCATATACAAAAATACACTCAAAATGGTTACAGATCTAAATATAAGACCTGAAACCATAAAACTTCTAGATGAAAACATAGGCAGTATGCAATTTTACATCAGTCTTTGCAATATTTTTTAGGATATGTATCCTCAGGCAAGGGCAACAAAAGCAAAACTAAACGAATGGGACTACATCAAACTAAAAAGCTTTTGGATAGCAAAGGAAACCATCAAAAAAATGAAAAGGCAACCTATTGAGTGGGGAGAGTTATGTGCAAACAATATATCCAACCAATGGTTAATATCTAAAACATATAGGGCTTCCCTGGTGGCGCAAGTGGTTGAGAGTCCGCCTGCCGATGCAGGGGACACGGGTTCGTGCCCCGGTCCGGGAAGATTCCACATGCTGCGGAGCGGCTGGGCCCATGAGCCATGGCTGCTGAGCCTGCGTGTCCGGAGCCTGTGCTCCGCAACGGGAGAGGCCACAACAGTGAGAGGCCTGCATACTGAAAAAAAAAAAAAAAAAATCTAAAACATATAAAGAACTCATACAACTCAATATTATAAAAATCAAATTTAAAGAGGTGCAGGGGACCTGAATAGGTACTTTTTTTCCAAGGAAGACATACAGATGGCCTATAGATATGTGAAAAGATGCTCAACATCACTAATCACCAGAGAACTGCAAATTAAAACCATATTGAGGGGGCTTCCCTGGTGGCGCAGCAGTTGAGAATCCACCTGCCAATGCAAGGGACATGGGTTTCAGCCCTGGTCCGGGAAGGCCCCACATGCTGTGGAGCAACTAAGCTCCTGCACCACAACTACTGAGCCTGCGCTCTAGAGCTCACAAGCCACAACTACTGAGCATGTGTGCCACAACTACTGAAGCCCGCATGCCTAGAGCCTGCACTCCACAACAAGAGAAGCCACTGCAATGAGAAGCCTGTGCACCACAACCAAGAGTAGCCCCCACTCACCACAACTAGAGAAAGCCCATGTGCAGCAACAAAGACCCAACTCAGCCATAAATAGATAAATAAATAGATAAATAACTAAATTTATAAAACCACAATGAGATATCACCTTCCCCCGTCAGAACACGTATTATCAAAAAGACCACCAATAAGTGTTAGTGAAGATATAGAGAAAAGGGAACCCTTGTGCACTGTTGGTGGGAATGTAAATTGGTGCAGCCACTATGGAAAATAGTATGTAGTTTCCTCAAAAAAATTAAAAATAGAGTTACCATATGATCCAGCAATTCTACTTCTGGGTATTTATGTGAAGAAAATGAAAATACTAATTAAAAAAGATACATGCACCCCTATGCTCCTTGCAGCATTATTTACAATAGCCAAGATATGGAAGCAACCTAAGTGTCCATCAATAGATGAATGGATAAAGAAGTGGTGTTTGTGCATATATACATATATATAATGTATTATTACTCAGCCATACAAAAGAATAAAATCTTGCTATTTGTGACAACATGGACAGATTTAGAGGGTATTATGCTAAGTGAAATAAGTCAGATAGAGAAAAACTAATACTGTATGATTTCACTTACATGTGGAATCTAAAAAACAAAACAAAACAAAAAAAGGAAACCGACTCGTAGATACAAACTGTTGGTTTCACGGCAGGGGTAGTATGGAATTGGGAAAAATAGGTGAAGGAGATTAAGAGGTACAAACTTCTAGTTATAAAATAAATCGGTCATGGGGATGTAATTTACAGCATAGGGAATATAGTCAATAATATTGTAATAACTTTGTACGGTGATAGATCATTGTGGTGATCAATTCATATTGTGTATAAATATCAAACCACTATGTTATACACCTGAAACCAATATAATATTGCATGTCAACTGCATTTAAATTAAAAAAATAAATAAAATAAAATTGAGAAATGCCCTCACTGCACCTTCCCAGCACTTCCATACTTCTTATCCTGCACTACTTTTTCTTTTTCCCAGAATACTTATCAAACCTTCTAACATATTATGAAATTGGCTTGTTTGCTATGTTCCTCCTGCTATATACTGTCTGTTATCCCTCACTACTATATTAGCAAGAAGCGGCATCTTTGTTTTCTTCACTCATATATCCCAAGTACCCAAAAGGGTGCCTGGCATACAGTATGCATTCAGTAAGTATTTGTTGAATAAATTAACAGACAGTAGTTATCATGTTATGGTCATAGATGAAATTGCCTGAGAACAATTAATCAGATGAAAATTAGTCAAAACGCCACATTTACTTTACCTAGATGTTGAGGGCAGAGGAAGAGGAATCAGTGAAAGAGGGTTGAGAATGAATAGTCAAAGAGGTAGATGCATAACTTGAAGAGAATGGTCCCACGGAGTCATGGGAAAACATCTCAAGAAAGTCAACTGTCAAATATCAAAGATAAAATTATTATGAAGAAAGGTCTATTGGCAGCTGGAAACCAGAAGAGAAATGCTAGGAAAATTTTTAGAAATAATTATTATAGCTACAAAACGGAATCATTCCCTGCATGTCTATATGGAAATATTATGTCCCATTTCATAAGTGCATATATGACAGGTTTTCAGATACAGAGGGTTCAGTTCATTAACCTCACATTTAAAAATTGATTCTTGCTTTGCTTGCCTCATTCCATCCATATAAGTACTGTAATAATTAACTGTCAGGACAGATTAAGCAAATTTTGGTTTACAATAACATGATCTTTAAACATGAAGATTAATTATATGTCATTTGGGTACAGACTAGACTTTTGAATCTCATTTTAAACCTATTTGAGTTTTAGTTATGTTTTCAACATTTTTGGTCCAAAATATTTTCTACAGTAATGTCAATCTTAATATCTTAAAATGAACTAATATCTCTAAATCTTAACAAGGGCCACTTACAGTATTTTTTGTCCCCTAAGTCCCGTGAATTCCCATACTTATAAGTCTCTTAAGGCAAATATCTTCTTAAGAGTTAGCAAGATGAATAAATTAGACTGCTTTTGAAAATGTTAAATGATTGCGCTTCACTAAAATTCTGACTAGGCCCGAAAGCTACAGAATAACTTTAAAATAATAATTTTCAGGATAATGGTAAAAAAAAAAATCAATTAACATATATTTGAGTATGTACTATGGGCCAAGCATTGTTCTAGGCATTTAGGGATATAAAAGTATATTAAACAGACAAAGAGTATTGCCCTGTAGAACTTAAAATTTTATAGTTTATCTTGCCCACGCATTGATTTTGAACATAAGAAAATGAAAGATTAGAGACATTAAGCAAGTTGTCCAAAATGATAAGAGCTTAATGGAGCTATATACAAAGTGCCATAGAGTTTATTAGACAGGGTCTTATACGATGAGCAAGACTTGTCCCAGAATTGAAAATGGAAGGGAAGAACATATACAAATCAAAGAGTTGAATGCAGTGGTGGTTTGGGAAAGTGAATACCAACAATCAGGAGAGGGAATGTAGAATTAGTTTAGAAGTTCAATTTTGGATATGTGTTGGAAGTATTTGTGAAACAGATGAGATGTTCAGGACAATATTGATCTGGAGATGACTCTAGGAGAGAGTGTATATATACTTTATACAGAGTTAGAAGGATAGATATAGTGCCACTGGTAGAGTGATGACAAAAATCCCACTTCTTAATTTCTAAAACACTATTCTGCACTGCACCACACTATTTTTTTTAATCACAAAATCTTGGCATTTCAGAGCTCAGTGAAGCTTTGGAGATAAACTAGTTGGTCTAGTAATTTTCAAACTGTACTTTTTGGAGCTCTTGACAAGAGAATCACCATATGGGAGGTCTCTAGGACCCCAAATACACTTCAACCAGAGAACTTATCTAATACAAAAGATGTATTTTATATAGCTAGTTCTTGCATAACAATATTCCAGTGTTGGTTTATGTTTGTAAATGAAACATTCTTTCCAATCTTTTTATTGCCACACACCTACTATGACCTTCAGGTCTTAGATCCAGGATAACCTACAGGCAATGACTAACCCAGGTAGAGTTAGGTGTCCCTCCTTGGTGTTTCTACAGTTCCCCAAGCATGTTTCTATCGTAGCAATTATCACCTTGTACTGTATTTACTGAATTACTTGTTTGTTTCCCTTACTAGACTATAAGAAGCATCTTGAGATCAAGGACTACATCTTTCATCTTTGCATATCTAGTACTCAGTACACTCTGGACAAGCCAGTGTTAAATAAATTAGTTAATGAATGGATGAGCAAATGAATACATAAATGCATGAGGAAATGGAGACTCAAAGAAGCTGACTTATTAGTTAGGAGAACTAAAACCTAGAATCTAGAACCGTTAAATCTCTATTGTTTTTAACACTATACCATGTTGCCTTCCATCTTAATTATTTTAAATCTTAAAGTTCTTTTTGAATAATGCTTTTCTTGCTAGGCATAATTGTCCGAAACTAATATTTATAGTTTGTATGCTGTTCTGCAGAATATATTAGTATTTTATTAGATCAATCAAGAGAATTCCAAAGACAAGGACCTTTAGTCCTAAAAACCATGTCTACTTGGCCAAATCAAAGCTTGATAATTAATACAAAATTCCCTGTGGCTGATTCTACCATGTCCTATCTACATATAGTAACCAATTCAATAGCAAACATAAATGTCTATTAAATGAAACAATTGCAAGAACTATACACAATTAGAAAAAAATAACATTTTCATTTCTGTCGTAAGGGAGGAGAAATTTTCAAGTCCAGTCATCATATAGCACTCCAGGAAAAACAAGATTTCAGAGAACTCTCAAAACTCTACTGAAGAAGGCAAATTAGATTCTGTCCTTGAGGGACCTGATATGACCCTCATCATAATTTACATTTCTTCAACCTGCAAATACCAACTCTGATTTTATTAAAGTGAAAAAATAGAATTAAGGTAGTTGAACTTATTCCTTTTCAGTCTAATTTTCAAACTCAATTCAATCTCAAGCCTGATACATGATCAAGAACAACAAAAACAAAAGGGTCACAGAATTCTGTTCTATTAATAAAGCGAAATAAAAAAGTCTGTCCCTCTTTTCCATTTTAGATTTTCCAGAGCTATATCAGTTTCATAATATTAGTTCCAATCACTATGGATTTCTCAAATGAGAAACAGAATTGCTATTACTAAAACTAAACACTTTCCATACATTGTAAATCTTTTTGTTTGTTTTTACAAGTGTAAACGGGATTTAAGTGTGTAGTACAGTTTTCTTACTTTTTGACCTTCAGGTTGGCCTAGATTTGGAGTGGAAAACTCTTTTTAAGACATACTATATATAAAGGAGAAGTTACATTAATGTTATTTAAGATATTTACTATTTAAGATAATACTATTATTTTCCCTTTACTGTTAAGACAAAGTTTTTACCACATTTCTTAACTCTATATTCAATGAGGTTTTTCTTGTTTGTCTGATTCACAGAACTTTCACACCAGTATACTGTCCAAGCCCATTAAGTGGAATCACACCTCTACTTTACGTAGCTCAGATGAGACAATCCAATATCTTAAAAATACTCCTGCAATATGTAATCATAGAAAGAGAAAAAGACCCTATCAACATCGTGTTAACAATATTGCTCCACCCCTCAAGAGTGAGAATAATGGTTGATCATGAACTGGTAGACATCCAGGAAGATGCCAAAACATGTTTAGTGCTTTGTTCCAGAGTGCTTTCTGTCATTTCAACCAGGGAAATAGAGGTAAGCAAAATACTGTACTTTGGGTGTGGCCTCAAATATTGATCAATTTTAAGATAAAATTGTGAGGCAAGAATAAAGTTAATTTTTCATCTATCAATCCAGTGAATCACTGAGTATATGCTTATAAATTAAAAATAGGCAAAATTCTAATTATCTTGAGCATTAGCTCTTTTATTTCATAATTTTATATCTTCTATATATGAAATAATTTTTTTAAAGTTAGTATAGCTTATTTTAGTAGTTATTAAGTAGATGTATGTTATTATTATATTCTAATTACATAATAACCTGTTTATTAGGATTTCTATGTCTCAAAAACAGAACAGGGCTTCCCTCGTGGCTCAGTGGTTAAGAATCTGCCTGCCAATGCAGGGGACACGGGTTTGAGCCCTGGTCCGGGAAGATCCCACATGCTGCGGAGCAACTAAGCTCGTGCACAACTACTGAGCCCGCGAGCCGCAACTACTGAGCCCACGAGCCTAGAGCCCATGCTCCGAAACAAGAGAAGCCACCGTGATGAGAAGCCCATGTACTGCAACGAAGAGTAGCCCCCACTCACCGCAACTACAGAAAGCCCACGTGCAGCAACAAAGACCCAACACAGGCAAAAATAAATAAATTAAATAAATTTAAAAACAAAAACAAAACAGAAGAAATTAAACTTTTAACAGACTTCTTTTCCAATAGAATATTGTAAAATGAAAGTTACATTTCTCCCCACTATAATCACATATCAAGAAACATATTTTCCTTTTCAAAATTCCTGAACAATTTTAAGCATGAAAATATAAAGGCTTTAAATATTTGCTCAATTGAAAATATCTATCCCTCAGAGATGTGAAGTTTCTCCTTGATAAGGTTTAAAAAAAAATCAACCACATGAAGGGTATGTTTATCCTGTCAAAATGAACTGCAAGTTTCAGCATCAAATTGTATCATGTCTATTAGTATCAAGAAAGTATAAGATAGACAACTGATGGGAACATACTGTACAGCACAGGGAACTCTACATTTTAATGCACTGTAGTGTCCTAAATGGAGGGGATATATGTATATGTATAACTGTTTCATTTTGCTGTGCAGTAGAAGCTAACACAACATTGTAAAGCAACTATACTCCAATAAAAATTAATTTAAAAAAAAGAAATAAGTCTGCATAAGGTAAAGAAAGCTACCCCTATAAATTTAAACCAGTCAAAGTACCAAGGAATCTAGCAGTTCCCCTTATCTTTAAAGGTGTGACTTCAGAAATAAACTCCTAAGAAATATAGTCCTGTTGGGTCTTTAAGTTTTTTAAGCTTTAACAATGCATATCAATCAACCATGCCTGGGCCAATTGTAAGGACAGCAAATTCGTCAAATTATTTTGGCAACCAAATTTCTTTTTAAGCATTTTAAAAAAAAATTTATTTTATTTATCTATTTTTGTCTGCACTGGGTCTTCGTTGCTGTGCATGGGCTTTCTCTAGTTGTGGCGAGCGGGGGCTACTCTTGGTTGTGGTCTGCGGACTTCTCATTGCGGTGTCTTCTCTTGTTGTGCAGCACGGGCTCTGGGCATGTGGGCTTCAGTAATTGCGGCTCATGGGCTCAGTAGTTGTGACTCACAGGCTATACAGCGCAGGCTCAGTAGTTGTGGCACACGGGCTTAGTTGCTCTGCGGCATGTGGGATCTTCCCGGACCAGGGCTCGAAACTGTGTCCCCTGCATTGGCAGGCAGATTCTTAACCACTGTGCCATGAGGGAAGCCCTGGCACCAATTTTTGTTGCTATTTTTTGTTTTTGTTTTTATGGCTGTACCACATGGCATGTGGAATCTTAGTTTAGTTCGCTGACCAGGGATTGAACCCACGCCACCTGTACTGGAAGCGTGGACTCTTAACCACTGGACCACCAGAGAAGTCCTTGGCAACTAATTTTTAAAACAAAAAAATAAAAAAAATTTTTTTGCTTCTTTATATATACAATGGAATATTACTCAGCCATAAAAAGAAAAGAAATTGAGTTATTTGTAGTGAGGTGGATGGACCTAGAGACTGTCATATAGAGTGAAGTAAGTCAGAAAGAGAAAAACAAATACCGTATGCTAACACATATATATGGAATCTGAAAAAAAAAGTAATGGTTCTGAAGAACCTAGGGCAGGACAGGAATAAAGATGCAGACATAGAGAATGGACTTGAGGACACGAGGAGGGGGAAGGGTAAGCTGGGACGAAGTGAGAAAGTGGCATGGACATATATACACTACTAAATGTAAAATAGATAGCTAGTGGGAAGCAGCCACATAGCACAGGGAGACCAGCTTGGTGCTTTGTGACCACCTAGAGGGGTGGGATAGGGAGGGTGGGAGGGAGACACAAGAGGGAGGAGAAAGGGGAATGTACACATACGTATAGCTGATTCACTTTGTCATACAGCAGAAACTGACACACCATTGTAAAGCAATTATACTCCAATAAAAATGTTAAAAAAATTTTTTTTTGCTTCTTTAGTAATTTGCTTGTCCTTGTCCAGTGTTAGTCCTGCACAATTTTTATAGGACATATCGATTCTCAACCAGGTTCATGAATGCTATTGCTGAGGTACCCTCAAAATAGAAGAGTACTAGGAGAGAATGAGTTGATCAAAATCACCTAAGTGGCAAAGAAGTTAAAGCTGGATTCCAATCAATTTCAGCTTAATAAGTGAAGTAGCATTGAGCAATAAGGTGAAAAATGGCATAAAAACCAGCTTAAAGAACTCTAAATAACCCTGCTTTTCATTTCCACATTTGCCAGTTTTACTGTAAATATACATTTAGATATCTTTACTTCTAGACCACAGTTCTGTGATTGCAGAGGCTATGTCTATTTTGCGTAGCCTAGCAATTATCCCAAGCACCAAGGTCAATGCTGAGTATACATGAGATATTCTTTAAATAATTGTTTACTGAACAATGAAAAATTATATATCATTTAAGTTAAAGTGTCATGTAGTCTGTAGAGTGCAGGTTCTTCTGGAGAAGTACCTCTATAACACAGCAATGTCTTTTACTTCTAAATCAGCCTAATAACATTTGGCTTCTAGAACTAAATCTTTAAAAGGGTAGCTTAACTAAAACGTAAAAAGTTATCTTCATGTGTATGGGCCTCTTGTTAGGTCTTCTCATGATTCAGCAGTATGTAGTTTTACTCTACAATGGTTGGAATCACCTGGTGGAACTTTTAGGATTTATGTTGTCTGTGCCCAACCCACACTAACTAAATCAGAAATTCTGGAGTAGAACCTCGGCATTAATATTTTCTAAAGTCTCCTAGATAATTCCAGTCAAACTGGTCAAATTGGCAACACTACTCTAGAAGAAGCTAATAAACCATAAGTGTATGATCTGTCTAAAATTAAAAACATACAGATTCACTGTTGTAAGAAATAATGTTTTGTGTCCTTAGACACATTAAACCTTATATATGATTGTGAGAATAAAATGGGAGTAAAAATTCTTGCCTCAAAACGTTTTAGAAAAAATATTATAAGGGTTAAATAAATTTAAGATACATTTTGTGAATTCAAATAAAACAATTAAAATGTTTATAATTTCCCTTTTCCCTTTCCTTTAGACGCAGCTAAGTTTAGGAAGACGTCCAATTATTTCAAATTGGCTGGACTACATTCCTTCAACAAGATACAAAGATCCATGTGAACTATTACATCTTTGCAGAATAACCATCAGGGCTCAACTACTGACCAACAATATGCTCCCAAATGGAATATTTTCACTTCTAATTCCTGTTCGTCTACAGAACTACCTGAATTTAGAATGCTAATGCACGTCTTTTTCTTCATTCTTTAAGGATGCTCACTGTTGTATGGTTTAGAAGTTAATAAACTATTAACTTCACACAAATTTTTACTGCATTGAACATTCCATTAGAAAATATATTATCACATGACACCCTAAATGCATCACTTTTAAATTAACATATGGCTCTACCCATTAACTTTTTATACAGTGTAACAAATTATATGCATTTTTAAAATATTTTAGATTTATGCTTTTATTCTATTTTTAAAAGTTGTTTTCAGCCTTAGAGCATTCTTGTTACTTGTGGAAAATCTGGTCATATTAATATTCTGAACTCTGAAGCTCTTATTTTTAGTATGTCCTAAGTTAGGTAAATATTATTTTATATTTTGTATCCATAATAACAAATGTTTATTGAGTTATTTTGCAAATAAAACACTGTGTTTGGTAGTAGGGAATAATTAATGAAATTAAGAGGTGATCCCTTCCTTGAGAGAAGAATTTATAATTCTGTAGCATCCGTGGTCACAAATAACACAAGGTAAAGAATTAGTCAACTAAAGTGTTGGGAATAGGATGACAGAAATGGATTATATTTGGACATAATTAGCCTTAAGTTACAACGTGGAGCTTGGGTGTTTTGGTATGTGATACCCCTAACTACTAGCCCAGCAGTATTTTTTTAATGAGATATAATTGTATAAAACAAAATAGTTTCAGGTATATAACAGAATGATTCAATAAATTTATATACTGTGAAATAATCACCACAATAAGTCTAGTTAACACCCATCATCACACATAGTTACAAGTTTTTTTTCTTGTGATGAGAACTCAAGATCTACTCTCTTAGTAACTTTCAAATATATAATAACCATATTATTAACTATAGTCACCATGCTGTACATTACATGCCCAGGACTTATTTATAACTGAAAGTTTGTACCTTTTGATCACCTTCACCCATTTCATCTACCCCAAATTATATGTTTGTTTGTTTGTTTGTTTTCCGGTATGCGGGCCTCTCACTGCTGTGACCTCTCCCGTCGCGGAGCACAGGCTCCAGACGCGCCGGCTCAGCGGCCATGGCTCACGGGTCCAACCGCTCCAAGGCACGCGGGATCCTCCCGGACCGGGGCACGAACCCGCGTCCCCTGCATTAGCAGGCGGACCCCCAACCACTGCGACACCAGGGAAGCCCTATATGCATTTTAATACCAAAAAAGAAACAGTTTTGACCCAACATCACATCAAAATGAAACTATTATCAGTTAAATCTGCATATCCTTTGGTTACAAAGAAACTTATCTTAAAAAAATCAGAATGTATTCTACAACAATTTTTTAGCTCTTTGCTTTTTGAATATCTAGGGTATTAGACTGTTCTCTATATAACTATGTGGTCAAACTGTTGCAACATAAAGATGAGAACTGGAAGATAATTCTCCATGGGTCTCTCGTGTTTCCACCTGTCTTATGAGCAGAGGAACTGTCTTACTCTTGACTATCTTTTTAAGGATGTTTATACAGTGAGCAGCCTTAGAAGATAGAGAGAGTGGCTCCCTCTGAGCAGAGGGCAGGTTTGCTCAATATCTAATATAATAAAGGCAATGTCTTCCTCTGGGGAAGTGGTCAAGGAGGTTTGCTTGAAGCTCATTTTAAAAGCCTGGAGTTTCCCAAGCTTGGGATTCTTCAGCTATAACACCAATCCACTGTGTGCACATCTACCTGGACAACTACACATCTTAGAGGATGGGAGTACATGGAACCAACACAAACAAGAAGCTCATGTTGCATGCTGTACCACTAGTAATAAAGTTCTTCGCTTCTGACCCAGTCTTTTGTCTTCTGACAGAAAACAGTATGGTAAGCTAAACTGCTAGTTTGCAAGTTAAGGTAAAAATCTTAGACACTTCACAGTCCTTGACAACGAGAATCTGTTCCCCACCTCATCACTGCATTTAGATCCATTTCAGTAGATTATGGTAGACAGTATCCATCCTCACTATCTGCAATCTGGGGACTATCAAAATTTGACAATTCATAAGAAAAGGATATTCATTTTGGTCCTATAGTAAGACAAAACAATTGTGTGATTTAACTTTCTAAAGAACAGAATGGAAATAGCCAAGTAACAATATAACTAGATCACTTGCTTTTCCTCTCCTTCCACGTTCGTTCCCTTAACTGCATTACAGGGTTGGATTATAGAAATGTTTATTTATTACACTTAAACTACATTTAATTATGATTGAGCATATTTTATGCTCATAAATAAGTATATAGGAAGTTCAAACAACACACAATGTATTAATATTTGAATATTTTACCAGTAGCATATGATAATTATTTTAGTTGGAAATATGTGTTAACATGAAGAAAGTTAAAAAAAAAAAAACCTTAATCTAGCTTATAAAGAAAAAATAGATTGCTCATCCAGATGAAGTGATTCTTCTGGGCAAATATTTTAGCAAATCTTTTTACATTTATTCCCTAATTTCCATCCACTCTAACAGAGCTTAATGAATTTTATCTAGTCATCACTTCTACTGAACATGGCTCATACCTATGCTAGAGAGTGGGCAACAAGTAGCACCTAAATTTCTGGAACTTCTTTCTTCTTCTTTTTTTTTGGGGGGGGGGGGCGCCATGTCACATGGTTTGTGGGATTTTAGTTCCCGGACCAGGGATCAAACCCGGGAACCTGGCAGTGAGAGTGCCGAGTCCTAACCACTGGACCGTCAGGGAATTCTCTGAAACTTCCTTCTACTGGAATTCTTATTTCCATATTTCTCAACATGGTTGATGGTATCACCACCTAGAATCATATTTAACTCTTCCCTTCTGTATTAATTTGCTAGGGCTGCCATAACAAAGTACAAAAATTAGGAGGCTAAAACAACAGTAATTTATTGTCTCACAGTTCTGGAGCCCAGAAGCCTAAAATTGAGGTGTTAGCAGAACCACACCCCCTCTGAAAACTGTAGGGGAATCCTTCCTAATTTCTGGTGGTTTTCCAGCAATCTTTGGCATCCCTTGGCTTGTAGATGTATCACTTCAATCCTCTATCTTCACATGGCATTCTTCCTGAGTCTCTGTGTCTTCACATGGCAATCTTCTTATAAGGACACCAGTCATATTGGATCAGGGGCCCACCCTACTCCAGTATGACCTCATCTTAACTAATTATCAATACATTTGAAATGATCCTATTTCCAAATAAGGTCACATACTGAAGTACAGGGGGTTAGGACTTAACGAATCTTTTTCAAGGGGACACAATTCAATCCATAACACCTTCCCCTCACTAAAAAATCGGGTAAGTCATGAATCGCTAAATCTGGTTAATCAGCACTAAATCTCCTCAATATCTTTCAAATCAATGTCTTCTCTCCTCCACCAGCCACTCCATCCTCTCCATTCTCCTCCTTTACACACACACACACACACACACACACACACAACCCTGTTCCATTCTCACTGTTTCTACCCTTAATCATCAATTCTCTTCTGCACTACTGAAAGAGTTTCTTAAACTATCTCGTCTCCTTGGTTTCAACCACACATCCCAAAACCATTTATGCTACCACCCAGATGATCTTTCTAAAATGGAAATCTTATCATTGTTATTCCTCTACCACCACCACCACCCTCTTCCACTCTCCAGCAACAGACCTTAAAACTCTTCAGTCATCTAAAGGAGAAACTGATATAAAGCCCTTACTTCATCTTTTTGCCACTCTCATATGCACTCTATCCCCCAGCTAAACCAAGCTGCTTACTGTTTCACATCTCTTTGCTTTTACATATGCTGATCCTTATCTAAAATGCTCTTCCCTTCCTGAACACTTGACATATTTTACTACCTTTTAAACTCCCTTGACCCACAAAGAACTGTAAACATTTTTTGTGCTACTACCCTTCTTATGTTCCTCTATTACCATACTTATCACATGGTGCTCCAACCCTACTACATGCGTTTTTTTCTTAACTACACCTTAAAAGCCTACCTCAAGGTCAGACATCTTTTGTGCGCCTAGCACCTAGTACGTAGTCTGTTCCATAATAAATATTATTGAATTATATTTTTGGTAGTTTTTTACCAAACTCTGAAACTTTTGCTTGAAGTGAAAGATTTAAAAATGTGCTACCAGAGAGGTTAAACTAAAAAGCAGCTAAAAAATAATTTAGGAAAAAAAGATTTTTAAAAATCACTGCTTGCTAAAGAATGATCAGAATAGCTTTAAAATATTTTAAATGCATTACTCACCACATATCTATTAGAATGGCTAAAAAAAATTTAAAAACTGACAATATACCAAGTACTAAAGAACATGTGGGAAAATTGGACCTCTCATACATGGCTGACAGGAATGCAAAATGGTATAAGCCCTCTGGAAAAGAGTCTGCAGGCTTCTCATGAAGTTAAATATACACTTACAATATGACAGGGCCATTCCACTCCTATGTAACCTAGATAAATTAAAACTTAACACTCACACAAAAATCTGTACACAAATGTTTATAACAGCTTTATTCATAATCACCAAAAACTAGAAACCTAAATGTCCTTCAGTGAGTGAATGGATAAACTGTGGTACATACAAACAATGGAATACCAGGCAGCAATTAAAAGGCACAACCAAATGGATAAATTCTAAAGTACATTATGCTCAGTAAAAGAAGCCAGTCTCAAAAGGTTACATGCTATATGACTGGTAAAAACAAAACTATAGGGAAGGAATGCTTAACCATACTCAGTGATTGCTGGGTTAAAGTTAGGAGTCAGGGAAGAATCTGGCTACAAAGGGACAGTACTAAGGGAATCATCTGGTGGTGACAGAACTGTTCTGCATGTTGAATGTGGTAGTACCACGAATCCATAAATGTGCCAAAATTCATAAAATTGTAGACCAAAAAAGATTTTACTGTTATGCAAATTTTAAAATAAACAAATGTATTACTTCCTAGGCATGAGGATAAGCTGCCCTTTTCCTCTACTCCCATATACCTTACCCCTAGACTTGAAGATTACTTTATGTGAGGAGAAAGGTGGAACAGACTAAAAGAATGGCTTTGAGATGGAAATTCAAGGAGTTTGCTAAGACATTATGGACATTTATCTTAAAAGACTGAATTATAAGATAATGATCTATCATTTTAGAGAAAGGCAAAGGCGAAGAGGTACTGAAGAGTAGAGCAAATAGACCTGAAAATTAAAGGATGGATTGTCTTCCTAGCATTCACCTCCATCCTATAGTACCACGACTTTATAATTATATCTGCATTTGATTTGCTTTTCCATATGTTTCGGCAACACACAAAATGACTGAAGAAAAAGTATTTAATTTTAAGAAGATATAAACCCATTTTTATTTCAGTATTCCAAATCTAAAATAAAAGGGATTAATTGGTTGGCTGCCATTTTTGCATCAAAAGCTGCAGAATGATGATGAAGAATTTCTTAAAAGTCTAGTGGAATTTAATATTAGGGTTAAATGTAAAGGGAAGTTAATACATTTGAGTAAATGATATTCAGCATATTTAATACTTCACACCTGTCTCTGCTTGCCTGTTTTTCTTCCGCAGCCAGCTCCCCTTCTCCCTGTTATTGCTTCCTCCCTTTTCTTCCCTGCCCTCCCAAACAATGTGCCATTCCCTTTTCCTCCTCAGTACCTTCTAGAAATTTGCCACAAACCTAAATTATCTAACTGCTTTTAGGAATGACTGCATAAAATATAATTCATTTCAAAGGCTGTGAATTTAAATGTGACTAATGGTCAAATTCAAATACTGTGGTGCTCTATTTCTAAAACATGAGAATAGGAAATAGAAGTAGTCTAATAAGACATTTAGTATATATCTAATGTAATTATTAACACTAATTTACAATTATTTTTCAAAAAAATTATGTGTGTATTTCAAATTATAACTTTTTCAATATATCTGGCAACTAATGTGTACTTAGAATGCTGAATAAAGTAAAAAATATTAGTATTACATTTTATAAAATAAAATATGTATATATTAACAAAAAATAGGGCCCTAATAAGTCTGTGAACAATTTTTTGTAATAGTAATTCACAGTAATACAAATAACTATGAATCTTGCAGCTTACTGAATGTATACCCTGAGTTCCAGACACTTAAGTTTCCAAGAGTAATTTCCCTACCTTAGGCCTTTGGGCTGAGATTATGTGAGTAAGTCTTCTACTGAGACGGAACTATGTGAGCCACATGCCTGTGGAAACACAATTTTATAAAATGCTCCCTTGTGAACCAACAATTAAGGCAAACATATCAATATTACCTTTCTGCTGCCTTGTTTACTCACCTAAAAAAGATGGTCAAAAATGAAAATTTGGAAAAGGGAAAAGAGAAGAAGTTGGTGAGTAGAAAATGGAACACCTGGCTATTTGGTAACTACTCCTCGCAGAAACACTCTCTGCATTACAAAATATCTATTTGCTGAATTTCACCTTTTAGAACTATACTGAATGCCAAAAAGAATACTTTAAAATTCTTGGTATCATTCTAACAAACTTCAGAAGCATCCAGTGTTGGAATTTGGGTGTATTAATTAAGACATCATTGAGTCATAATAAGAATGTAAAAGAAACATTCCTTCTGAATAACAGTGTAAAAGAAAACCTCGCCTAAGTTTTCAGACCTGCAAAGAAAGATTTCTTTTAGCTAAACTATATATGATAACATTTTAAACCATAACTTGTAAATATAAATAAACTTAACATGAAGTTTCATAATTGAGAAAAAAGCATCACGTTATACTTTTTTCTAACATAAAAATCAGTTCTTTAAATAGTTCTCATTTTTTAAGTTATATAACAAATATTTTCTTATATAGAACATATAGATGAGGTTAATATAATGTAATTATATAGAACATATAGATGAGGTTATATAGAACATATAGATGAGGTTAATATAATGTAATTTTCAATTAAAATACAAAATTTAGCAAATATTACTTTCTTTTGCTCTCGGGAAAAATGAATTCTAGGTTCCTCATATTAAGACATATTATTTCATTAGTATAAGATGTGAGTTGTTATTATTCTTCAGTGTTTCCTGAAACTTGTTTAGCCCTGGGAAAATCTGCTTCATACTTCTTTTTGAGATTACTTAAATATGTTCGTAAACTGTCTGGATCCAATTGAGAGTTTCGAGCAGTTTGAACAAGCCTAGTAGCTAGATGGTACACAGCTCTCTGTCTTTCCATCTCAGGGGTACTCCTTTGGCTTTGCTGTTATTGAAAAAATATAGATAAAAATTAAAATATGAATACTATCATTTTTATTTTGGCAATATTCTATCTCCTTTCATAGAAATAAGAACTCAATGGTTAACCAATCCCTTTGGATAAGTCAGCCCCATCCAACTAGCTAATCATGTACCAGAAGAAATAAATATTATTTTGGAGAATAACATTTCTCATGAGTATTTACTACCTTATGACAGATCCTTAATCCTTGAAAACCACTTCTCAATGAAAAAAAAATCTGCTAAATGGTCAAATATCTCAACACAACACCAAAGAGTAATAGAAAATCCACAGAGTTATGTTCTACAAACACTTTCTCATCAAAAAGGTATGGGAAAATAGCACTCTGCTCATTGCTATGCAGTATTCATAATTTTAAATGTCACTCAGAGTACTACTCTGTATCTCCTACTTTAATTCCCCAACAGATAAACTAGTGGACAGAATGGGTCATCAGTAAACTGCTTGTCCCTCAAAACAGTTCATATACAGGATTGCTAGAGCCTAAAAGAAAATACTGCCTGAGGGGTAAATTACATTTTTAAAATAAGCAACATAAATTGCTAGTTGAAATTATGTCTTAATTATACTTACAAACTATACTTAAGGATACCCAAGAAATAATGTTTAAAATGGGAATCTTCTAATACTTTGGAAGACCTTTAGAATTCAGTCCTTGAATACCTCCTTTCAGGGTTGGGAGTATAGCTAGAAAATTCTACATTCATTTCTTTGCCTGAGCTAGAAAGAGGAAGCAGCATTTTCAATCTTAACTATTTATGTAAAGACTTAGCTTCCATTCACTAAAGGAAATACAATCCCTTCAACTCCTCAATAGCCAAGAATTCCAGATATTTCTCTACTTTCACTATAGGAAAAATGAATACGACTCCGTGAGGTAGAATAAGATTATCATATATTGATCCATCCATCTATTTGATACACTGATTGATCAACTATCAGTTTATTATTTAAATGACAGTTATTGAATATCTATTATTATCTATATTCCAGACTCTATAACTTGCATTCATGACTATTCATGACTATGACATACAAAAATGTCATCCTGACATGATAATGGAAGTCAAAAAGCTCAGTCTTACAGTGAAACAGACATGTTTACGAGCAACTGATTAATCATGAAAAGTTCCATAAGAGGGATATAAAATGTTCAGAGGAAAGAAAGTTCACTTCCAGCTTGTGTCAAGAAAAGCTTAAATAGGATGGAGTACTTGAAATGAATCTTGATGGATAGAAGAGCCTAGAAGGGAGGGCATTCCAGATGGAAGAAACAGAGAGAACAAACACATTAGAAAGTATGGTACACAATCAGGTCAAAATGATGGAATGACAATTCAATGTGGCAGAAATGTACATTATAGTTAAATTGAGTAATGTTATACAACACTGAGGTAGTAAACAAAGGGAGATCATAAAGCAGTAGTTAACAAACTTTAGTTTGCTTAAAAATCATCTGAAGACTGGTTAAAAATGTAAATCCTTGAGCCACAGGAGACCCTTGAAAATCTGGGATGGTACCCAGTATCCCAGGTGATTCTAACGTAGGTAATCCTCAGATTACATTTTGAGAAATAATCATAGAAGACTTTCAACATTAGGCTAAGGAGTTAAACTTTTATTTGGTAAGACACAACTGAAAATTTCCGAGCAGGAAACAACATAAGAACTATGCATTAGAAGACAATCTTGTAGAAGTATGTAGAATGGGTTGGAAAAGAGAGAGAACCTACTGCTTAGTCCTAATGAGAGGTAATTAAGAAGAAGGATTCATAGCTCTGATGGGTCACTGGGAGATCTGAAAGTGAAGAGATGAGAAGATTTTTCAAAAGATGATAAATTTAATTTCGAACCTACTGAAGAGTGAAAACATAAATTAAGATTTCAAGAAGAAATATGGATAAAAATATATAGATTCAGAGTCAAAAAGAAATGAAAGTGGAGGCTGAGGAAAGGTGAGATCAGCAAGAGTATAGTTTTTTTTTGTTTTTTGTTTTTTTGTGGTACGCGGGCCTCTTACTGTTGTGACCTCTCCCGTTGCGGAGCACAGGCTCTGGACACACAGGCTCAGCGGCCATGGCTCACAGGCCCAGCCGCTCCGCGGCATGTAGGATCCTCCTGGATCGGGGCACAAACCCGTGTCCCCTGCATCGGCAAGCGGACTCTCAACCACTGCGCCACCAGGGAAGCCCAAGAGTATAGAATTTTAAACAAAGAAACAACGGTAAAATCTTAGGAATACTTCTGTTTGGTAGGTTGAATAATATAAAGCACTAGTGAAGAAAGGAAAGAAGTAATAATCAAAGGGGTAGGAGAATAAGAACATCCAGGAGAGGACAATTCCACAGTAGCCAAGACAGGGAAGAATTATGAAAAGGGAAAGAAGGGTAGTGGCAAATGCCATAGAGGGAACAGGGAGATGAGAAGTGAAAAAAAGGCCATACGATTTTATGAATAGTTAGTTTTTAAGAGGAAACTTTCTGTGGAGTGATGACAAGATCCAGTTTGCAAGTGGAAAATGGAAGAAGCAAGTATAGATTACTCTTGGGAAATGGGCAGTAAAAGGAAGAGAAATATAATTTGAGAAGGTAAAAAAAAAAAGATTTATTGGGGAAAAACTTAACTATATTCATAGGGAAAAAAAAAAGCCACTGAAAAAAACATTAAGAAGAAAAGAAACTGATGAAGAAACTGATCTTAATCGAGATGGAAAGAAGGTAGAAAAGTTAACCTTAAAAAGGTTGAAAGGGGCTTCCCTGGTGGTGCAGTGGTTGAGCGTACGCCTGCTGATGCAGGGGACGCAGGTTCGTGCCCCGGTCCGGTAAGATCCCACATGCCGCGGAGCGGCTGGGCCCGTGAGCCATAGCCGCTGAGCCTGCGCACCCGGAGCCTGTGCTCTGCAACAGGGGAGAGGCCACAACAGTGAGAGGCCCCCGTACCGCAAAAAAAAAAAAAAAAAAAAAAAAAGGTTGAAAGGTAATCTCTTCCTCTGAAATAGGAAGGAAGAGAAATAGGTGAAAAACAGAAATTCCAAAATAGAATTCTGAAGGAGGAAAAGGTTCAAGGACTCACCAGGATGACCTCAAGTCTCTCAAAAAGTATAGGAGGTAAATTTTTTTGTAGAGAGTAAGGTTATTGAGGGCTCAGGAAGAGTAGAAACATTTTGAAAGAGTTACTATAAGAAACCACATAGATTAATGGGACAGAAGAAAAAACTATTCAGTAAAATATTCAACCAAAGTTAGTATATACAAATTCGCAGTGGCTAAAATTAGCCTGAATATATTTTGAGCAGCATCAGGAAATCCAAAACCTAGAAGGCTACTGGAGAGGTTGCCCATAATTGGAATTTGGCAAGAGGAATTCTGAAGAACTAGGTAATGAGAGGTGCTTTAGAAGTGAAGCACTGCCAAAATTACTGGTGAAGGAATTCCAATGGAGTAGTTAGGCAAGGAAAGTCATAAAAGCAGTCTAGGAGGTCAAAAGACTGAGGAATGCAAAAGAAAAATTGAAGGCAGGTTAAGAAAGAGTGAAAGACACAGGAAACTGTTAATACTGAAGAAAATTTCATACTGCACCTAGCATAGTTTACTGAACACACTGGATTCTTAAAACAATATAAGGCAACTTGATGTAAAAACCTGAAAAAGGATTTCCAAATTTTCAGTTAACAGATGTGAATTCAGTGTTGGATCTACTGCTTCCTAGCAAATCACTTAAGCTCTATGAACCTCAGCTGTAAAAATGCACATAAAAATAATACCTTTATTATTTATCTTTTATTAGACCTAACTGCTTCATGAAGAGTTACGAGGCTTATATATGATAATGGATAGAAGAGCTTTGAAAACTATTTAAAAAGACATGAAAATGTTGTGCATAGTGATTTTTAATGCTTACTTTATAGAGATTTCTTTTCTTATCATAAAGTCAGTGTAGTAACAAGTAGGAACTGAACTGTTTAACTTTTGTCTCCTATCTTATTAGCAGGTATGCTGGGAAAAGTTATAATAGATCAAACCAAAAAAGTTTTGAGAAGTAAAAAGGATTTTCTTTATTTAGGAATTAGGTTTTTGTTTTAAATATTTTAATTATTCATTATATATATTTAGATCCGAGGCCATAATAAAAATGTACACTAAAAGTATTTTCTTGAATTTGAAAAACAATTCTTATTGCTAAAGAGTTTCTTACCAAAATTTGTCTGGTTATTTGACTTGTGATTTCTTTGGCATCCAAGACAATTGATGGTGGGAGTGACGACACCTCTGCAGCTTTTAATCCTAAAATTATCAAGAATGGGGCTTCAATATTATTATTGCTGGTTTTGTTAAGTTTGTTTTAATCAGTATTAATCTTTTCTTCACAGACTTAAATTTCCTTTCTTAGGTATTTATGAACTACTTAATTCTCAAAATTAAGTTTCCCTAAGTTCTGGATGACAACTTACCAATTATGAGATTTAATTACTTGCTAAGACATGTAAGACAAATTAGAATATCAATTACCTCTGAAGATACCTCTGAGATAGCAGAAAACATGATAGGGAAAGGAAAAGAGGTAATAAAAAAATCAAATGGTAGTAATAACATCGAAATTCCAACTACAAATTCAGTTGGTTTATAGGTCAAAGGAAATAACAGGTTTTTCAGGGTAGAAGAAAGTGTAGTCAGAGATAAGCCTACAGCTGAATATTCATCTATCTAGCGGATCAACGAGGGAAGAATTTCTCTGAAGACATAATGGTAGGTGACTACTCTTCATGCAAATTCAAATACCAACTAGTATTCTCATGTTCCCAGATTTTTATTGTGTAAATGCCTTACAGACTTTCTACTATGTGCTAATAGTTTATTTATTGCTTTAGAGGCAACAGAAGCAACACTAACATTTATTTAGAAGTTACTAATTGCTAGGCACTATGCTAGGCAGTTTGTATTTGATAATTCATTTAATCTTCAGAAATCCACATATATCACCATTTAATAGATGAAACTGAGGCTTACAAAGATTAAACATCTGATACAAATTAAGTTATCCATTTGATTTTCCCATTTCAAATAGCAAAACAAAGATGCTATTTTTACCCTCACAAATGTCACATTCATAGCTAAAATAAGTTTTGGAACTTTATGTGTAAAATTCAACTGAAAATTCCCTCAATCTGTGCCACTTTACATGTCACAAAATGATTTAGATAGAAAATATCTAACCCAGTTTATGAACACACATAATTTGGTAATACATTCCATTTTAAGACTTAAGATTTAGTTATCAAGTTCCCTGAATCTGAAGAAAACAGAGGGATGCTGTTACTGAAAGAGTATCTAAGAAATACATAATTTTCCATTCATTATATAACTTGCAAATATAAACTAATTACATTTTTCTAAGGATAGAAACTATACTTCTGGGACTTTCATGTATTATAATTCTACATAGTTACTGTTAATATGTTTTAAAATAAGCTTAATATATATAAAATGTGAGTTTGACATAGAAAATACAGTCTTAGATCATATAAGCACTCAAAAGAATGAAAAGGAAAGTTGCTTAGACTGACAGTCAAGTAAAGAGAAGAAAGTTTGTCTTACAAGAATATGTAGTGTTTCAGTGTATATATATAATTTCTATATGCAATACCATAATTTTTTTCTTCTGTAAGTCCCTTAGAAAGTTTGTAGGTATACAAGATTGCTTCTTTATTTCTTGAGGTGTTCTTTACATGTTGAACTTCAAAATGCACATTTTCTACATTAGGATATAGAACATCTATATGGCATAGTTCCAGGAAATGTGTAGCGAACAGTGTAAATGCCTAGAATATACAACAATGAATATCAGTATTTTTAAATGAACTAGAAAATTTTATTTTAACTATTTAAACATAAATTTTTAGTTTAACCTTCTAAGTAGCTTAGCAGAAATGTAGAAATGAAACTGATGAACTTTGACGCTAACATGGTCGATTCATCTTAAAATGTTTTGAAATTTTATATTCAATGAAGAAAAACTATTTATTATGATTACACACACACGTATGTTATGCTATGGGAAAGAGAACAAGTGCAAAAATCCTAAAAAAAGAAACCTGAAGATATTGAAAGGATGAAGTTTACCAGAAATAAAGCTACTAACTGAGGTAATCATTTATTAGAGAAGTAATCCACAAATGAAATAATAAAATTTCCCTCAACTTTTAAAAACCTTTACTTTAAAACTAGCTTCCTTCCATATAAGTAGTTTTGGGAAAGTGAAATCAATGGATTGTCTTAGGTATTTGAAATTGCAAAGGTTTTTGCTTTTATATTTGCATTGTGTTTGGGATAGGTACTTAAGGGGAAAAAAGGTTGAGGACACTGCTTAGTACAATGATTCTTAAACTTTAGTAATCCCCTGGAGAGCTTGTTAAAGATGCAAATTCTTGGTGCTTATCCCGCTCACATTCTAACAATCAGCAGTGTAATTTAGGGCCCCAGGGAACTGCATTTTCCCTAAGTACTTTAGGTGATTTTGATGGAGATGGTTCAAGTGACTTTTGACCAGCACAGTGGCTTCCTGCCCAGAGTTACTGAAGCAGAAGGAGATATGACTCTAACTCGTTATGTTTTAAGATACAAGTGAGAAACTAAATAGGTGATTAGTGGAAATTTTAAATATTAAGACATTAAAAAGAAAATATCTGACTGGCAAATGGCTATCAACTATGGAAAGGGGGTAGCAGAGGGAGGAATGGTTTTGTATATGACAGAAAAATAATAAATCTCAAAAACTACTAAACAAACCAAAAAGTGGTATAAAACAAACCAAATTTACAAAGCAACAGGAAAATATTTAGAAACCCAGTAAACTATCAATATTTAGAGACCATGTTCATAATAACAATAACATGCTCAAATTTTATATATCAAATCAATCTATTCTAGTAACTCTGTAAACTCTATTTCGGGTTAATTAGACTTAACGAATAATTATTCAGGACCTTTATATTGCAAGGATTGTGCTAGGCACTAAAGATACTAGATTAGAAATTAGGCTCCTTAAAAGTAAGTAGCGGTCTTCCCTGGTGGCGCAGTGGTTGAGAGTCCGCCTGCCGATGCAGGGGACGCGGGTTCATGCCCCGGTCCAGGAAGATCCCACGTGACGCGGAGCGGCTGGGCCCGTGAGCCATGGCCGCTGAGCCTGCGCGTCCGGAGCCTGTGCTCCGCAATGGGAGAGGCCACAACAGTGAGAGGCCCGCGTACCGCAAAAAAAAAAAAAAAAAAAGTAAGTAGCAATAATTATATTTTTACTATCAAGCCAGCTGCTTCAGGATGGTGGGGAACATGATAAGACAAGTGAATTCCATGAACACGGGCCCACTGCTGCATTGCATTTGTTAGGAAGTGAGTTCCTTAATCAGAAGCAATTCTGCAATTCTGTGTGGTATGCTGTGATGGTGGATAAAGCATTCTGTTAAGTTCATGGGGGATAGTTTTTGTAGAAGCCACATATGCAGGGAAGGCAACTCTGTATCCACAGTAAGTATCTAGTCCAGTAAGAACAAGTTGCTGCCCTTTTCGTGATGGAAGTGGTCCAACATAATCAACCTGCCACCAGGCAGCTGGCTAATCATCTTGGGGAATGGTGCTGTATCAGAGGCTCAGTGCAGACTGGGAAGGTTGGCCATGGTGAGTGGAAATTTATTTTGCTGAGCCCATACACAACCTCCATCCATGCTACCATGGCCACTTTGTTCATGAGCCCCGTGGGTGATGGCAGGGGTGGCTGGGGAAAGAGGCCGACTGATATCCACAGAACAGGTCATCCTATCCAGTTGATTATTAAAATCCTCCTCTCCTGAGGCCACTCTTTGGCAAGTATTCACATGGGACACAAATATATTTCCATTTTTTTGCTTATTCAGAGAGATTTATCCACATCCCTCTTCCCCAAACATCCTTGTCACCAATTTTCCAAAAATATTCCTTCCAAGTCTCAGCCATACCATTGGCTACAGCCCATGAATTGATATATAATCACACAACCGGCCATTTCTCCTCACAAGCAAAATAACAACCAGGTACAATGCTTCAAGTTCTGCCCAGTCAGACAATTTTCCTTCACCAGTGTTCTTCAGGGACTATAAAGGGACTATAGTGCTAGAGCTGTCCACTTTTGGGTAGCACCTGAATATCATACAAAACGATCTGTAAACAAGGTAAGTCTTCTCTTCCCCTGTCAACTCGCTATAAGGCCACAGGTACAAGGTGAAAGAAAGTAGTTTAGTAGGAGTGGGGACCATGAGTACTTGGGCCATGCCTTCATGTAACTTACTTGTGCCTTCAGGGACTTCTCAGGCCCAATCATGTATATACCCCTTCCATTTGATGATGGAGTGCTGCTGTGCATGCCCAACGTTATGGCTGGTGGATCAGATAACACTCAGCTCATGATGGGCAGCTCAGGTCACATGATAACTTGGTGGCCCGTGGTTAATCATTGTGTCTCTACTAAGGCACAGTAGCAGGCCATGAGCTGTTTCTCAAAAGGACAGTAGTTATCTACAGAGGATGGCAGGGCTTTGGGCTTTGCTCCAAAATCCTAATGCCCTGTGCTACAAGTCACCTACAAAGGGCCTGCCAAAGGGGCCAAATAGCATCTCTTATCTGTCACTGATACTTCAAACGCTATTGGACCTGCTTGATCATATGGTCTAAGTAGCAGAGCAGCTTGCAATGCTGAACCTGTTGCAGAGCCTCCTCCCGCTCTGAGCCCCATGCAAAACTAGCAGTATTCAGGTCACTTGGTAAATGGGCTGGAGTAACACATCCAAATGAGAAATAGGTTGTTTCTAAAATCCAAAGAAGCCAACGATATATTTTGCCTCTTTTTAGCTGTAGGACAGGCCAGGTGTAACAACTTATATTTCACCTTAGAAGGGATAACTCAACATGCCCCATGTCACTGGACTCCTAGAAATTTCACTGAGGTAGAAGGCCCCTATACTTTTTCCTTTTACATTTTTTAAAAATTGAAGTATAGTTAATTTACAATATTGTGTTAGTTTTAATTGTATAGCAAAGTGATTGAGTTATACATATATGTATATTCTTTTCCAGATTGTTTTCTATTATAGGTTATTATAAGATATTGAGTATACTTCCCTGTGCTATGCAGGAGGTCCTTGTTGTTTACCTATTTTATATACAGTAGCATATATATGTTAATCCTAAACTCCTGATTTATGTCTCCCCCAACCCCTGCTATCCCTTTGGTAACCATAAGTTTGTTTTCTATGTCTGTGAGTCTATTTCTGTTTTGTAAATAAGTTCATTTGTATCATTTTGTTTAGATTCCACATGTGAGTGATATCATATGATACTTGTCTTTCTCTGACTTACTTCACTTAATATGATAATCTCTAGGTCCATCCATGTTGCTGCAAATGGCATTATTTCATTCTTTTTTATGGTTGAGTAGTATTCCACTGTGTGTGTGTATGTGTGTGTACACACACACATACACACACACACACACACACATACCACATCTTCTCTAGCCATTCATCTGTCTATGGACATTTAGGTTGCTCCCATGCCTTGGCTATTGTATATGGTGCTGCTATGAATACTGGGGTGCATGTATCTTTTCAAATTATAGTTTTCTCTGGATATATGCCCAGGAGTGGGATTTGGTGGATCATACAGTAGCTCTATTTTTGGTTTTTTAAGGAACCTCCATACTGTTCTCCAGAGTGGCTGCACCAATTTATATTCCCACCAACAGTGTAGGAGGGCTCCTTTTTCTCCACACCCTCTCTAGCATTTATTATTTGTAGACTTTTTAATGATGGCCATTCTGACTGGTGAGAGGTAATATCTCATTTTAGTTTTGATTTGCATTTCTCTAATAATTGGTGATACTGAGCATCTTTTCATAGATGCCTGTTGGCCATCTATATGTCTTCTTTGGGGAAGTGTCTATTTAGATCTTCTGCCCATTTTTTGATTGGGTTGTTTGTTTTTTAGATATTAAGCTGTATGAGCTGTTTGTATATTTTGGAAATTAAGCCCTTGTATGTAGCATCATTTGCAAATATTTTCTCCCATTCTGTAGATTGTCTTTTTGTTTTGTTTACGATTTCCTTTGCTGTGCAAAAACTTTTAAATTTAATTAGGTCCCATTTGTTTATTTTTGGTTTTATTTCTATTACTCTAGGAGACAGATCCAAAAAGATATTGCTGCAATTTATGTCAGAGAGTATTCTGCCTATATTTTCCTCTAGGAGTTTTATAGTCTTACATTTATGTCTTTAATCCATTTTGAATTTATTTTTGTGTATGGTGTTAGAGAATGGTCCAATTTCATTCTTTTACATGTAGCTGTCCAATTTTCCCAGTACCACTTATTGAAGAGACTGTCTTTTCTCCATTATATATTCTTGCTTCCTTTGTCATAGATTACTTGACCATAGGTGCGTGGGTTTATTTCTGGGCTTTCTATCCTGTTCCATTGATTGTTTTTTTGTGCCAGTACCATACTGTTTTAATTACTGCAGCTTTGTAGTATAGTCCAAAGTCAGGGAGGTTGATTCCTCCAGCTTCGTACTCCTTTCTCAAGATTACTTTGGCTATTTGGGGTCTTTTGTGTTTCCATACAAATTAAAAAATTCTTTGTTCTACTTATGTAAAAGATGCTATTGGTAATTTGATAGGGACTGCACTGAATCTGTAGATTGCCTTGGAGTACAGTCATTTTAACAATATTGATTCATCCAATCCAAAAACAGGGTATATCTTTCCATCTGTTTGTGTTGTCTTCAATTTCTTTCATCATCTTCTAAGTTTTCAGAGTACAGGTCTTTAGGCCCCTGTACTCTTGTTGGATTTATCTCCCCTTTCTGATACACAGATGTCTTACCAATAAGTCTAGAGTAGTTGCTACTTTGTTCTCACTAGGTCCAATCAGCATAATGTTATCAATGTAATGGACCAGTGTGATATCCTGTCGAAAGGAATCAAGATCCTTACAAACTAGATTATGACGGAGTTGGAGAGCTGATATACCCCTGAAGTTGGACAGTGAAGGGGTACTGCTGACCTTGCCAGCTGAAAGCAAACTGCTTCTGGTGATCTTTATTGACAGGTATGGAGAAAAATGCATTGGCTAGATTAATTAGCCACATACCAGGTACCACGGGATATGTTAATATGCTCAAGCAATGAAATCTCATCTGGTACAAATAGCTGCAATTGCAGTCACCACCTGGTTAAGGTTACAATTATTCATTGTCATTCTCCAAGGTCCATCTGTCCTCTGCACAGGCAAAATAGATGAGTTAAATGGGAATGTGATGGGAATCACCACCCCTGCAACTTTCAAGTCCTTGATGGTGGCACTAATGTCTCCAATCTCTCTAGGAATGGGGTACTGCTTTGGGTTACTATTTTCCTACCAAGAAACAGTTCTAGTGGCTTCCATTTGCTCTCTCCTACCATAACAGTCCTCACTCCACAGGTCAGGGAACCAATGTGGGGATTTAACCAGCTGCTGAATACACATATCCCAATTATACATTCTAGAACTGGGAAAATAATCACAAGATGGGTTGCATACCCATCGGGCTCACTGTAAGATAGACCTGAGCTAAAACTCCATTGATCATCTGACTTCCATAAGCCCTACCCTGACTGGTAAACCACAGTGATGTTTTGGGTCTCTGTAATTAGAGTCAGTTCAGAGCCAGTGTCTAGTAGCCCTCAAAAAGCCTGATTATTTCCTCTTTCCCCAATGCACAGTTACCCTGGTAAAAGGCTGTAGGTCCCTTTGGAGAAGGCTGGGAGAAAAATTAACATAAAACATTTTTGGAGTGTACCAGAGTCCCTTCTCCTGGGGTCCTGGCTTCCCCTTCATTTAAGAACTTCTAGATCTGTAAACTGGCTCAGATCTAGAAACTGGCTGAGGGGCCCTGACTCTCTTTTTTATGGTTCAGGCTAGACTTTTGTTCACCTGACCTAAAACTTTTCTGCTTATACAGATCACGTACGAATTTAATAAGCTTCCTTTCTATTTCACTTCTAGGGACACCACAATCAACTAGCAAATGCCATATGACTGCCCAAGTCAAGACTAGTCTGATTGCTGCTTGGACTCTGATGTCTGTTTTGGTAACCATGCCTGTCTTGCCTTTGGTAGTAGAGTACCATCCATTGGTACATCCTGCTATGGCAAGATCCAATTACTCCCACTGTATTCAGGTTTCCTAATTCAGTGACTGCAGTTTCCACTGTAAGATATGACCTACAGAGAAGAGTGATCACAGAGCTCTTTAAGGATGTTGGGGCTCTCCTCACAAATTTATTTCTCACAGTCACGGTGAAAGGTATGTCTTCTGGACCCTTGCAGAGTAGGTGAGTAGGTCTTAAATGACAAATCCATAACATTCCAATCTCCCTAATCCTCTGAATCTTTTCCTTTACATTAAACCAAGGCAGATACAGCATTTGCAAGTCACTCACTATGGGCTACATTTTGGTTCATGTTTCAACTAACGAACCAAACATCCTGAGCTGCAACATGAAATTCAAAACCTCTGCTTAGTGAGTACATATCAATAAATTTGGCCTTATCCAACTTCATGTTCCTTCCATCATTATCCCACATCCTTAATATTCAGTTCCATACATGTTCCCCAGATTTCTATCTGTATTTATTAGAAATCTCAAGTAGTTCTTTTGAAGTGTAGTGTACCTCCTCATGGGCCACACTTCATACCTCACCTTTATGGGCCTGCTGGGACCTGAGTCTATTTATAGTTTAGAAGCATAGAAGGATGGTAAGGGTGGATCCTGAGGAGAATTAGCATTGTTTTACATGGCAACTGCCTTAGGGGAAGTCATTACAGTTTCTTCAGACAAAGCAGACTTAATCCCCTCATATGGGCTGGGGATGCTACTCACACTGAGGGTAGAGAAGCCTCTTCCACTGGCAAAGAAGACTCATTAGAACTTAGAGGTTCAATGTCCCCAGCTTTATTAGAGTCTTCCCACATGTCTCCACTCCAACCTTCAGGATCCTATTCCTTGCCAATCAATGTTTTGACTTTAAAAATAGAGTCGCTACTATGTGGCTGGGAGTTCAACTTGCACTGTAATTCAGCCAGTCAAAGAATGAGACTCTGGGTTTGATTTTCAGTAACCTCAGGCTATAGGAGATAAGAGTCTCCTTCAGGACGTACATAGAAGCTTTCAGGTCATTAAGGCACGGATTTACTCAGGAATTTGAATTCCTGAACTCATCTTTTCTTTCCCCACTTTGTTCAGCAAATTAGAAGCAACCAGCCAATCTCATTATATTTGTTAGTTTGCCAAAAACGTTTGAAAGTATCATATACACAGTTACCCAGCTCCTTGCTTCTTATAAGTGGTTGATTAAGAATATCCAATGGTGGGACTTTTGTGGTGGCACAGTAGTTAAGAATCCACCTGGCAATGCAGGCGACACGGGTTCGAGCCCTGGTCTAGGAAGATCCCACATGCCACAGATCAACTAAGCCTGTGCACCACAACTACTAAGCCTGTGCTCTAGAGCCCGTGAGCCACAACTACCGAGCCTGCGTGCCACAACTACTGAAGCCCGCGCGCCTAAAGCCCGTGCTCCGCAACAAGAGAAGCCACCACAATGAGAAGCCTGCACACCACAGTGAAGAGTAGCCCCCACTTGCTGCAACTAGAGAAAGCCTGTGTGCAGCAACAAAGACCCAATGCAGCCAAAAATAAATAAATAAATAATTTAAAAAATTAAAAAAAAGAATATCCAATGGTGATATCTTACATATTTCTATTGCTAGATCACACTATGGACTACCAGTGCTTTCTTTACTACTGGAAATAGAGTCATTAGTATCTTTAAATCTAATTAGCTTAGAAAATCGATTCTAGAAACTCCAGAACTAACTCAAAACATTCATCCTTAAAATTCTGTTCCCCTAGAACCACTCTTGATATTAAAATCTGTATTAGTCAGGGCTCTCCAGAGAAACCAATTAATAGGATATATTTGTGTGTGTGTGTACGTGGGTGTGTGTCTGTGTCTCTGTCTGTCTGTAGAGAGAAAGAATAAGATTTATTATAAGGAATTGGCTCACATGATTATGGAGACTGACAAGTCCCCAAATCTGCAATCATCAAGCTGCAGACCCAGGAAAGCTAATGCTGTAGTTCCACTCCAAGTCCAAAGGCCTGAGAACCAGGAGGGTCAACGGTGTAGTTCTAGTCTAAATGTTAGCATGCTCAAGACCCAGAAAGAGCTGATGTTTCAGTTCCAGACTAAAGGCAGGAAAGAACCGATGTTCAAGACTGAAGGTAGTCAGGCAGGAGTTTCCTCCTACTCCAAGGGGTCAATCTTTTCATTCTATTCAGGCCTTCAACTGGGCCCCACTCAAAAGTGACTGGCTAAGGCTCACCCACATTAGAAAGGGCAATCTGCTTTACTCATTCTACCAATTCAAATTCTAATCTCATTCAGAAACACCCTCACAGATACACCCAGAAAATGTTTGACCACATGTCTGGGTACTCCATAGACCAGTCAAGCTGACATATAAAATTTAGCAACACTGTTACTAATTAGGTTCTAATCCCAATAAGTAATATATGCATCTTATTTATATGAGAAATTCTTATCGACTGAAATAGATTCAGAATTACAAAGACTAATGTTATCTATTAACATTAGTTCTGATTCATCACATATCCTTCTTTAAGTATAAAATAAGATTTTTCTCAAAAAAGAAAAGAAAAACATGAAAAATATAAAAAAAAGAAAAAAAAGAAAAAAAGATTTTTCTTATTCTATATATAATAAATCACTGTGGACTCATTTAAGGTATAGAACCTCATCTTAGGGATATTTTAAGGTACTTTAAATATAGAAAAATATTTTTATTTAAGTTTTTTCATACCAGTATATATTTTGAGTGATTATCTAAAAATATTTTACAAGTTACCTTAATAATAGAGCAAAAATCATAGTTTGTTTAACATAGTTGATTTATGAAAAAACATTTCCTTTAAAGAAGTGAAATCTCAGCTAAGTAGATTTTCCATAAAGTGACTCAGATACATAGTTTACTTCATGTTGTGACATCACAGTCAATGTTATTACACATAGAGTCAATTATTGAAATGTTTTCATGTTTTGCTATTTAATTTGATTAAATTAAAGCCAAGTGACTAGTTTTGACATTATTTTTATTTCTTGATTTCCTCCTTTCATTTTGTACATCATGACTATCATATTAACTGTTCTTGCTTCCATCAGAAATGAAGAAACTATAAATGCTATGGTATGTTTTTATTAACTAAAATTGTTTAATGAGCCATTTTGTAGGTGCCTGTAAAATCCAATTGTAATGAATGTATAAAGGATACATCAAAAAAGGACTCAACACATTATTTACAATAGCCAAGGTATGGAAGCAACCTAAGTGTCCATCAACAGGTATATGGAGGGCTTCCCTGGTGGCGCGGTGGTTAAGAATCCACCGGCCAATGCAGGAGACACGGGTTCAAGCCCTGGTCCGGGAAGATCCCACATGCCATGGAGCAACTAAGCTCGTGCACCACAACTACTGAGCCTGCACTCTAGAGCCTGTGGGCCACAACTACTGAGCATATGTGCCACAACTACTGAATCCCACACACCTAGAGCCCGTGCTCCCAAAAAGGGAAGCCACCGCAATGAGAAGCCCGTGCACCACAACCAAGAGTAGCCCCCGCTCACTGCAAGCAGAGAAAAGCCCACGCGAAGCAATGAAGACCCAGTGCAGCCAAAAACAAAATAAATAAAATAAAATAAATTTATAAAAACAGATATGTGGATAAAGAAGATGTGGTATATATATATACATATATATATCACACATACACACACAGTGGAAAACTACTCAGCCATTAATAAGAATGAAAAATTCTTTAATTGAAGTATAGTTGATTTACAATGTTTCAGATGTACAGCAAAAGAATATATATATATTATTTTTCAGATTCTTTTCCATTATAGGTTATTGCAAGATATTAAATATAGTTCCCCGTGCTACGGTAGGTCCTTGTTGTTTATCTATTTTGTATACAATAGTGTGTATCTGTTAATCCCTAGTTTACCCCTCCCCACTTTTCCTTGGTAACCTTATGTTTGTTTTCCATGTCTGAAAAAAGAATGACATTTTGCCATTTGCAGCCACATGGATGGACTTGGAGGGCATTATGCTAAGTGAAATAAGTCAGACAGAGAAAGACAAATACTGTATGGTATCACTTATATGTAGAATCTAAAACTACAACACAAAGTGAATAAAACAAAAAGAAACAGACTCACAGATATAGAGAACAAACTAGTGGCTACCAGTGGGGAGAGGGAAGGAGGCAGAGGCAATATATGGGCAGGGGAAAAAAGAAAAAGGGTTATTATGGGATTATATGAAATTATCTGGGTGAAACTTTTGAAAATTGTAAGGCACTGTACAATTTTAAAAATCTTTCATTCAATAAAAGAAATTTTAATAAAGGCTCAAAATTAATGTACTTAAAATAAATAGAGAAGAATACCTTTAAGCTCAGCAGATATTCACAAACAGCGTAACAAATGCCAATACCTTCTTCTGTATTAGTACCTCTGCCAAGTTCATCAATTAATATGAGTGATTTGTCATTAGCATTATGTAGAATATATGCTATCTGAAAATATAATTTCAGTATTATTCATTGTGACCAAACAGCTGTCACTATTATAGGAAAAAATGAGGAAAAATCCAGTCTCATAATTAGTTCATTTGAAATATATTTTTACAGAGAAATCCTGCTGAGCAGAAACTAACGCATTGCTTTTCTTTCTAAAAATCTCATTACTTAGTAATTCCAATAGAATAAATGTATTAACAGAATACATTTTTGGAGTGTACATAAATAGTCATATGCATATGTGTATGAGACAACAGGGTAAATAAACATTATCTAAAATATTGGTATTTCAGATACAGTGAAATAAACCAATGAATTAAATGTTTAAATAAAGCACAAAGATGGTCATTTTCTTCTCTACAAATGATTAATCAATTGTTGTCATAAAACGCACGGAACTATCTCTCAAATTTATTTTACCATCTCTATAGCCAGTAAAAATGAAAAGAAAAATTTAGGGAAAAGCATCCAAGTCCATTGATTCCCAATTAAAGAAACTTAAACCCATGCCCAATAAAGACATATGACATGACACAATAGTAACCTTCATGGCCATTTTAGCTTTCCATAGAACTAAGCTTCTTGAGAGCTAGGACCACTTAAAAATACACCTCAAACACCTAGTATATTGCTATATTCTCCCATATATAGTCAACACATACTACATAATTATATAAATATCATATACTGTGGGCAAATAACTTTATTCTCCCGCTATCTAAAGAAAAAAAGTTATCTGCATAGTGATCCAATAACTCCTACCTACTAAAGATAGCCCAAGAGCTGTACTGAATTCCTTTAGCCCTTCAAGCTTACTTGACATTTGCTCAGATCAAAAATAGGTGATGATACGTACTTTGTTAGAGGAAGTGAAAATTCTACAAGAGCACAGAAGTGGATGATTTTTAAAAGCCTTTTAACACAGTGATCTTTTATTTTAAAACCAAGCTTAACAGGAACAATAGATATTATGCAAAGTGTTCCTGAATAGGTCATTGTTTTCTGAAGTCTTTTATATATTTCACACAAAAACATGAATGCGCATTTTTATCACTCAATAATACTAGCTTTTTCTTTAAAGCTATATTTTTCATTAAAACATTTGCTTCCATTTCCACATAAGACAGAAATTAGGAAGCTGTCTTTGACTGCCCTCTGGCTCTTGTAGAGGAGTATAAACACATCTGCATGCTTTAGTATAAGAATACTTTCTTATGTTATAACTGACCATTAACAGGAGAATTCAATATGCTTTTAACAGAAGAAAAGTTGAGCTTGGGTACCTCTTTCATTTCCTTCATAAATGTTGATGAATTTGTTTCAATATCATCATCAGTACTTATTCTTGTAAAAATCTGTTCAGCAATTCTAAAGGAAGCATATTCTGCTGGAACATATGATCCTATAAAATATAAGGTCAAAGTAAACTGAGATGCTTTTATAAAACATAAGTACTACTAACATTTTGCACTTTCCACCAACTCAGATTATTTACTAGCCTAAGAATTAATGTGGTGGAAAGATCACTGGGTATGGAACTAGAAGATGTGGCCCCAGCCCTGTCATTTGCTGTACAACCTTGGACAGCACTTAATTCTCCCAGCTTCATCTTCCTCACATAAAAAATGGAAATACTTATCCTACCTATTGTACAGTTATTTGGAAGTTGAAAATAGATAATATATATTCAAGTATATTAGAAAAGTTATAAACATGACAAAAATTTTATATATTTAGATGATAAAGAATACTCAAAATATGTAAATCTGAAGGAAATGGTTACGAAGCTCAAGTTGATAAAATCATTATAGAAAGATATATTAGGAAATATCTGTTATTAGAAGAGTACAGAAATACCCATAATTAGAATGAATGCAAAACACTTAATTTTGTTTTTTAAGGTTAACAGCTGATCTTTATTTCTTATTTATTTTTTACATTATTATTGGAGTATAATTGCTTTACAATGGTGTGTGAGTTTCTGCTTTATAACAAAGTGAATCAGTTATACATATACATATGTTCCCATATCTCTTCCCTCTTGCGTCTCCCTCCCTCCCACCCTCCCTATCCCACTCCTCTAGGTGGTCACAAAGCACCAAGCTGATCTCCCTGTGCTATGCGTCTGCTTCCACTAGCTATCTATTTTATGTTTGGTAGTGTATATATGTCCATGACACTCTCTCACTTTGTCACAGCTTACCCTTTCCCCTCCACATATCCTCAAGTCCATTGTCTAGTAGGTCTGTGTCTTTATTCCTGTCTTACCCCTAGGTTCTTCGTGACATTTTTTTCCCTTAGATTCCATATATATGTGTTAGCATACGGTATTTGTCTTTCTCTTTCTGATTTACTTCACTCTGTATGACAGACTCTAGGTCCATCCACCTCACTACAAATAACTCAATTTCGTTATTTATTTATTTATTTTTTTTGTGGTACACGGGCTCTCACTGTTGTGGGCTCTCCCGTTGCCGAGCACAGGCTCCGGATGCGCAGGCTCAGCAGCCATGGCTCACAGGCCCAGCCGCTCCGCGGTATGTGGGATCTTCCCGGACCGGGGCACGAACCCGCGCCCCCTACATTAGCAGGTGGACTCTCAACCACTGCACCACCAGAGAAGCCTCAATTTTGTTTCTTTTTATGGCTGAGTAATATTCCATTGTATATATGTGCCACATCTTCTTTATCCATTCATCCGATGATGAACACTTAGGTTGTTTCCATCTCCTGGTTATTGTAAATAGAGCTGCATGACTATTTTTGAATTATGGTTTTCTCAGGGTATATGCCCAGTAGTGGGATTGCTGGGTCATATGGTAGTTCTATTTGTAGTTTTTTAAGGAACCTCCATACTGTTCTCCATAGTAGCTGTATCAACCCACATTCCCATCAGCAGTGCAAGAGTGTTCCCTTTTCTCCACACCCTCTCCAGCATTTATTGTTTCTAGATTTTTTGATGATGGACATTCTGACCGGTGTGAGATGATATCTCATGGTAGTTTTGATTTGCATTTCTCTAATGATTAATGATGTTGAGCATTCTTTCATGTGTTTGTGGGCACTCTATATCTTCTTTGGAGAAATGTCTATTTAGGTCTTCTGCCCATTTTTGGATTGGGTTGTTTGTTTTTTTGTTATTGAGCTGCATGAGCTGCTTGTATATTTTGGAGATTAATCCTTTGCCAGTTGCTTCATTTGCAAATATTTTCTCCAATTCTCAGGGTTGTCTTTTGGTCTTTTGGTTTCCTTTGCTGTGCAAAAGCTTTGAAGTTTCATTAGGTCCCATTTGTTTATTTTTATTTTTATTTCCATTTCTCTAGGAGGTGGGTCTAAAAGGATTTTGCTGTGATTTTTGTCATAGAGTGCTCTGCCTATGTTTTCCTCTAAGAGTTTGATAGTTTCTGGCCTTACATTTAGGTCTTTAATCCATTTTGAGCTTATTTTTGTGTATGGTGTTAGGGAGTGTTCTAAACTCATACTTTTACATGTAGCTGTCCAGTTTTCCCAGCACCACTTATTGAAGAGGCTGTCCTTTCTCCACTGTACATTCCTGCCTCCTTTAGAAAAGATAAGGTGACCATATGTGCATGGGTTTATCTCTGGGCTTTCTATCCTGTTCCATTGATCTATATTTCTGTTTTTATGCCAGTACCATACTGTCTTGATTACTGTAGCTTTGTAGTATAGGCTGAAGTCAGGGAGCCTGATTCCTCCAGCTCCGTTTTTCGTTCTCAAGATTAACTTGGCTATTCGGGGTCTTTTGTGTTTCCATATAAATTCTGAAATTTTTGTTCTAGTTCTGTGAAAATTGCCATTGGTAGTTTGATAGGGATTGCACTGAATCCATAGATTGCTTTGGGTAGTAGAGTCATTTTCACAATACTGATTCTTCCAATCCAAGAACATGGTATATCTCTCCATCTATTTGTATCATCTTTAATTTCTTTCATCAGTGTCTTATAATTTTCTGCATACAGGTCTTTTGTCTCCTTAGGTAGGTTTATTCCTAGATATTTTATTCTTTTTGCTGCAATGGTAAATGGGAGTGTTTTCTTGATTTCACATTCAGATTTTTCATCATTAGTGTATAGGAATGCCAAAGATTTCTGTGCATTAATTTTATATCCTGCTACTTTACCAAATTCATTGATTAGCTCTAGTAGTTTTCTGGTAGCATCTTTAGGATTCTCTATGTATAGTATCATGTCATCTGCAAACAGTGACAGCTATACTTCTTCTTTCACGATTTGGATTCCTTTTTATTTCCTTTTCTTCTCTGATTGCTGTGGCTAAAACTTCCAAAACTATGTTGAATAAGAGTGGTGAGAGTGGGCAACCTTGTCTTGTTCCTGATCTTAGTGGAAATGCTTTCAGTTTTTCACCATTGAGTACGATGTTGCCTGTGGGTTTGTTATATATGGCCTTTATTATGTTGAGGAAAGTTCCCTCTATACCTACTTTCTACAAGGTTTTTATCATAAATGGGTGTTGAATTTTGTCAAAAGCTTTCTCTGCATCTACTGAGATGATCATATGGTCTTTCTCCTTCAATTTGTTAATATGGTGTATCACATTGATTGATTTGCATATATTGAAGAATCCTTACATTCCTGGGGTAAACCCCACTTGATCATGGTGTATGATCCTTTTAATGTGCTGTTGGATTCTGTTTGCTGGCATTTTGTTGAGGATTTTTGCATCTATGTTCCTCAGTGATATTGGTCTGTAGTTTTCTTTCTTTATGACATCCTTGTCTGGTTTTGGTATCAGGGTGATGGTGGCCTCGTAGAATGAGTTTGGGAGTGTTCCTCCCTCTGCTATATTTTGGAAGAGTTTGAGAAGGATAGGTGTTAGCTCTTCTCTAAATGTTTGACAGAATTCGCCTGTGAAGCCATCTGGTCCTAGACTTTTGTTTGTTGGAAGATTTTTAATCACAGTTTCAATTTCAGTGCTTGTGATTGGTCTGTTCATATTTTCTATTTCTTCCTAATTCAGTCTTGGCAGGTTGTCCATTTCTAAGAATTTGTCCATTTCTCCCAGGTTGTCCATTTTATTGGCATAGAGTTGCTTGTAGTAATCTCTCATCGTCTTTTGTATTTCTGCAGTGTCAGTTGTTACTTCTCCTTTTTCATTTCTATTTCTATTGATTTGAGTTTTCTCCCTTTTTTTCATGATGAGTCTGGCTAATGGTTTACCAATTATGTTTATCTTCTCAAAGAACAAGCTTTTAGTTTTACTGATCTTTGCTATCTTTCCCTTCATTTCTTTTTCATTTATTTCTCATCTGATCTTTATTTCTTTCCTTCTGCTAACTGTGGGGTTTTCTTGTTCTTCTTTCTCTAATTCGTTTAGGTGTAAGGGTAGGTTGTTTATTTGAGATGTTTCTTGTTTCTTAAGGTAGGATTGTATTGCTGTAAATTTCCCTCTTAGAACTGCTTTTGCTTCATCCCCTAGGTTTTGGGTCATCGTGTTTTCATTGTCATTTGTTTCTAGGTATTTTTTGATTTCCTCTTTGATTTCTTCAGTTATCACTTCGTTATTAAGTAGTGTATTGTTTAGCCTCCATGTGTTTGTATTTTTTACATATCTTGTACTGTAATTGATATCTAGTCTCATAGCATTGTGGTCGGAAAAGATACTTGATAAAATTTCAATTTTCTTAAATTTCCCATGGCTTGATTTGTGACCCAAGATATGCTCTATCCTGGAGAATGTTCCATGAGCACTTGAGAAAAATGTGTATTCTGTTGTTTTTGGATGGAATGTCCTATAAATATCAATTAAGTCCATCTTGTTTAACGTGTCATTTAAAGCTTTTTTTCCTTATTTATTTTCTGTTTGGATGATCTGTCCATTGGTGAAAGTGGGGTGTTAAAGTCCCCTACTATGAACGTTTTACTGTCAATTTCCCCTTTTATGGCTGTTAGTATTTGCCTTACGTTTTGAGGTGCTCCTATGTTGTGTGCATAAATATTTACCATTGTTATATCTTCTTCTTGGATTGATCCCTTGATCATTATGTAGTGTCCTTCTTTGTCTCTTCTAATAGTCTTTATTTTACAGTCTATTTTGTCTGATACGAGAATTGCTACTCCAGCTTTCTTTTGGTTTCCATTTGCATGGAATATCTTTTTCCATCCCCTCACTTTCAGTTTGTATGTGTCTCTAGGTCTGAAGTGGGTCTCTTATATACAGCATATATATGGGTCTTGTTTTTGTATCCATTCAGCCAATCTGTGTCTTTTGGTGGGAGCATTTAGACCATTTACATTTAAGGTAATTATCGATATGTATGTTCCTATTCCCATTTTCTTAATTGTTTTGGGTTTGTTATTGTAGGTCTTTTCCTTCTCTTGTGTTTCTTGACTAGAGAAGATTCTTTAGCAGTTGTTGTAAATCTGGTTTGGTGGGGTGAACTCTCTCAGCTTTTGCTTGTCTGTAAAGGTTTTAATTTCTCCTTCAAATCTGAATCAGATCCTTGCTGAATCAGATCTTGGTTGTAGGTTTTTCTCCTTCATCAGTTTAAATATGTCCTTTTTTTAATAAGGTAAATTTTCATCCACAAGACTGTTTCTGTCTGAGAAATTATCAGGCTAACTAATCTAAAATACTCATCTTTTGAAAACAAATCAATCTGATTAATATACCTCTCTACAAAGTGGGATATAAAAGGCATTCTAAAACCATAGGAAGATAAAAATATACAAATAGTTGAATGGGAAAAGTATCAAGTATACAGAACTCTGTACAGACAAAATGGTGAAATAATGGGGGCGAACAAACAAAGCCAGATTAGTATAGGATTTAAAACAAAGGCAGGGCTTCACTGGTGGCACAGTGGTTGAGAGTCAGCCTGCTGATGCAGGGGACACGGGTTCGTGCCCCGGTCCAGGAAGATCCAACATGCCGCAGAAAGGCTGGGCCCGTGAGCCATGGCTGCTGAGCCTGCGCGTCCGGAGCCTGTGCTCCGCAACGGAAGAGGCCACAACAGTGAGAGGCCCGCGTACCGCAAAAAAACAAAAAACAAACAAAATAAAATAAAAGAAAGGCAAAGGTGAAGAATAGGATCTATCTCTGAATAATAAGGACTAGCAGGAAGAGAAAGCAAAAGTCAGGATAATACTAATAAAAATAAAAGTAATAATAATAATAGTGGCAATTATAATTATCGCACCTCAGAAAGCAGCTATCTTAAATACAACTTTCTCATAGGATTGCCAAAAGGATTAAATGTGAAAATAAATGTGAAAATATCAAGTATAGAATATCGCGTATATGGTATATGTTAATATTTTCCCTTCTCTGTTATCTCCACCTAAAAGGCTCTCAACTTATCATTATATCAAAGAAACCTACTGGCTGCTATTTTGCTTCTAATCTGGCTCTCCTCTAACCGTACATTAACCAGAGTGAGCTATCTAAAACTCAAGTCCAATTGTGCCATTCTCCTACTTAAATTTCAATAGCTCCCTACAGATTTCTGGATAAAGTTCTATCTCTTCCATTAAGTATCTAAGGCCCTTCACAATCTGACTCCTGCCCATCTCTCCAGCTTTAAGCCTGCCACTTCTCACAGCCACTCTTTGTTCTACAAAGCAAAAGAACCACTAAGCCTCTGGATTCCTTGTGGTTCCTTGGGAACATCATACTGTTTTTTGCTTCTGTGCTTTGGAACATTCTCTTACCTCTATCTGGAAAGTCTCTTTCTTTCTCACACCCTTCCCTTAAGTCCACAGGATTTTATATATATTATCTCGCTTAATCTTTACAACACTTCTTAGACATAGGTACTATTATAATTTTTATTTACAGATAGAAAAACTAAGGAGGTTAAATAATTTGCCTAAGATCATACAGCCAGTAACTAGACAAGCTAGGTCTAGCTCCAAAGCCTGTATTCTTAACTTTGGTGCCTTTCAAGTCCTACTGTTTCCTTTATGATCAGATCATATATATACTTTTAGGTATTTCAGAGGCTGAAGATGGACAGTGACAAGAGAAGTAGAGTAATAGTAATTTTCTTCAAATATTTGAGAGGCTATTCTCAGGAGATACTAGATGATTCTGAAATGCATAGATGATAACAATTAGGACTAGTGAGTAGAAGTTATAGGAAGTTAAATTTCAAATCAGTATAATGAATGTTCTAACAATTACAGCTATCCAACAATTAGATAGCCTGTTTTTTTAAAGGATAGAACTCCTTATAACAATTCAAACAGAAGTAAGATTATCATGTAACGTATGAATCAGTATTCTTATAAGGGGAGGGAAGTTATCTAAGATGGCCTTTTAAACTATAAACTCAATAAAATATTTACTGTTTATTCATTCATTCGTTCATCTCTAATTTTCTTTCCTGGTAGTAAGGGTAAATTTGTACTGTATGATCAATATTGCTATTGCTGTATTTCTCTTACAATCCATTACACTAGACCAAGGTTTTTCAACCACATCTTGGGCTGGATAAATCTTTCTTGTGTATGTGTGTGGACTGGGGTGGGGTGGGTGAAATGGAGAAGGTGGCTGTTCTGTGCATTGCAGGATATTTAGCAGCATCTCTGGATTTTATACTCCCCTCAGTTGTTACAATTAAAAATGTCTCCAGACATTGCCAAATTCCAGGGGATGAGGGGAACCAAAATCATCCCTGCTTGAGAACCACTGCATTAGGACCAATCATCTCATCTCTGATTCATATAGTCCTCAAGGAACCCAGTTTTCAGAGATAAGCAGTGAGTATGCCTCTATGACAAGAAATATGTAACAATGTTGGGCCAGTGATAGCCACTTACATGTGTGTGTATACACACATGTGTGTAATATATCAGTTGCTGTAGCCAAGTTATTGGTACCCCTTAAATTAAGTAAGGGAAATGTTTCTGTGCCCAATGTTATAATTTGGGGAAAATCTTACATGGGTTATTAGAAGCAGCAGTTTATCCTACTTATTTCACTTTTCCTCCCAACGAACTTTTTGAATCTCAGATAATTATATGATTCAGTTTAGCAGTAGTTGATGCAACACTAATAGCTATTGTAAGGCAATTTCTACTTTTGTCATATCCAACAAAATTTTCAGTACAATGTAATCCAAACTGGATGGAGCTTAATAAATACCAAATAGTAAAACTTATGGTATGTATATATATTAGACACTATTATACTTTTAGGTAAGAAAATCTACTCCAAACTGTTCTTGGGTTAATTACGCACCTAGATCTAAAATACTGGACACAGGCGGAGTCAAGATGGTGAACTAGGAGGATGTAGAATTCGTGTCTCTGCACAACTAGGGCACCTACCAGGCACCACTGGAGGGCCACGGACACCTAAGGAGATGGGAGGAACCCCCAGTGACCGGGTAGGACGTGGGGCATGTGGGGAGTGAAGCGGGAGGAGAAGTGGAGGTGGGATGGGACTGGTGATCCTGAGGGGCAGCTGGGGGAGGGGAAGGGATCCCACACCCGAAGGGGGAAATTGGGGAACCATTGGGAGGGCAGAGAATCAAAAGGGAGTGTGGCCAGGTTTCCCCTGCCCACTTGGGCCCCCAGGACCCTGCTGAGATCCAAGGCCTGATCCTCTGTCCACCAAGGGCCCCTCCAGCCTGGCGGGTCCTGAGGGAGTGGGAGGGAGGGAGGAGAGCAAAAGTAAAGGCCGGACCTCTGAGACTGGCACCCCTGAAGGGTGGCTGGGGAAGGATAGGTATTCCTACACCCAGTGGGACCCACCCACGGTTAGGGGTCCAGTAGGGACGGGGGAGACCCTGGAGGAGACACTGGAAGACACGGTGGGGTGGGGCATGCAGAGGAGGAAGGGAACACAGCCAGTGCTGGGAATTCCCTGTCCACTTAGGCACTGGGGAGCCTGCTGGGTTCCCAGGACTAATCCTCTGCCTTCAGAGGCTCCCTCCTGACGTGCAGAGCCCAAGCCCTGCCCCTACACTCCCATCCAGGGCCCTACCTCTACACTTGGAGACACCCTCCAATGCGCTGGGCCTAAACCCCACCCACATACCCTCCCTCAGGGCCTTATCTCCAAACTCCAGAACCCCACACTCCAGAGGCCCTCCTTTCCACGTGCTGCCTCTCCCCTTCAGCACAGGTCCTAAGTAGAGGCTCCACCCCACATCTGAATGTCACCCTACCTAGGCCCCACCACCAAGGCCTTTTCTGGCTGCATGGGTCCTCAGCCTAGTCACCGCCCCATGCTCAAACGTCACCCCCCCACCCGCCTAGGTCCTGCCCTGCCCTAAACCCCACCCCTTGTTAAGTTCCCCCCCCTCAACTCCACCCCCAAAGCCAAGACTTTTTTTCCCCCTCTTTTAGATTCGGGTTCTGTTTTACCTTGTTGATTCATTGTTGTTCATTCATTTATATTTTTATTTTTCCTAATAAATATTTTATTTTTCTAATTTTCTTTTATTCTTTATACTTTGTTATTGTTCTCTCCTTTTGGCCTGTTCCCCCCGGAGGCCCTCCTTTTTTTTTTTTTTTTTCTGTTGTGGTTTTATTTTACCTTGTTGCAGTTGTTTCAATTATATTTTTATTTTTCCTAATATATTTTTTATCTTTCTAATTTTATTTTGTTTATTATTCTTTGATATTGTACTGCTCCTTTCTTTTCTTTCTTTTTTTTCCGCGCCATGCAGCTTGCGGAATCTTGGTTCCCAGGCTGGAGGTCAGGCCTGAGCTCCTGTGGTGGGAGCTCCAAATCCAAATCACTGGACTAACAGAGAACCTCAGACCCCAGGGAATATCAATTGGAGTGAGGCCTCCTGGAGGTCCTCATATCAGCACCAAGACCCAGCTCTATCCAACTGCCTGCAAACTCTGGTGCTGGACGCCTCAGGCCAAAAAACCAGTAAGACAGGAATGCAGCACAACCCACCAAAAAAATAGAAAATGAAATGACAAAAAAGTATGTTACAGACGAAGGAGCAAAGTAAAAACCATTAAGACCAAACAAATGAAGCCGAAATACGCAAACTACCTGAAAAAGAATTCAGAGTAATGATAGTAAAGATGATCCAAACTCTTGGAAACAGAATGGAGAAAATACAAGAACATTTAAAAAGGATCTAGAAGAACTAAAGAGCAAACAAGCAGTGATGAACAACACAATAATTGAAATTAAAAATACTCTAGAAGGAATCAATAGCAGAATAACTGAGGCAGAAGTACAGATAAGTGAGCTAGAAGATAAAATGGTGGAAATAATTGCCAGGGAGCAGAATAAAGAAAAAGAATGAGAAGAATTCAGGACAGGCTCAGAGGCCTCTGGGGCAACATTAAACATGGGAACATTCGAATTACAGGGGTCCCAGAAGAAGACAAAAAGAAAGGGTCTGAGAAAATGTCTGAAGAGATTATAGTCGAAAATTTCGATAACATGGTAAAGGAAATAGTCAATCAAGTCCAGGAAGTGCAGAGAGTCCCATACAGGATAAACCCAAAGAGAAACACACCAAGACAAATATTAATCAAACTACCAAAAATTAAATACAAAGAAAAAATATTAAAAGCAGCAAGGGAAAAGCAACAAATAATATACAAGGGATTCCCCATCGGGTTAACAGCTGATCTTTCAGAAGAAACTCTGCAAGCCAGAAGGGAGTGGCAGGACGAATTTAAAGTGATGAAAGGGAAAAACCTACAACCAAGATTTCTCTACCCAGCAAGGATCTCATTCAGATTCGATGGAGAAATTAAAACCTTTACAGACAAGGGATTTCCCTGGTAGTGCAGTGGTTAAGAATCCACCTGCCAAGGCAGGGGACATGGGTTTGAGCCCTGGTCTGGGAAGATCCACATGTTGTGCAGCAACTAAGCCAGTGCGCCACAACTACTGAGCCTGCGCTTTAGAGCCCATAAGCCACAACTACTGAACCCATGTGCCACAACTACTGAAGCCCACACACCTAGAGCCCGTGCTCACAACAATAGAAGCCACCACAATGACAAGCCGTGCACCACAATGAAGAGTAGCCCCTGCTCGCCATAAATAGGGAAACCCCTGCGCACAGCAATGAAGATCCAACACAGCCAAAAGCAAATAAATTTTTAAAATAATCTTTAAAAAAAACACCTTTATAGATAGCAAAAGATAAGAGAATTCAGCACCACCAAACCAGCTTTACAACAAATGCTAAAGGAACTTCTCTTGGCAGGAAACACAAGAGAAGGAAAAGACCTACAAAAACAAAGCCAAAACAATTAAGAAAATGGTAATAGGACCATACATATCGATAATTACCTTAAATATAAATGGGTTAAGTGCTCCAACCAAAAGATACAGATTGGCTTAATGGGTACAAAAACAAGACCTGTACATATGCTCTCTACAAGAGACCCACTTCAGATCTAGGGACACATACAGACTGAAAATGAGGGGATGGGAAAAAGATATTCCATGCAAATGGAAAACAAAAGAAAGCTGGAGTAGCAATTCTCATATCAGAAAAATAGACTTTAAAATAAAGACTATTGTAAGAGACAAAGGACACTACATAATGACCAAAGGATCAATCCAAGAATGAGATATAACAACTGTAAATATTTACCCACCCAACATAGGAGCACCTCAATACATAAGGCAAATGCTAACAGCCTTAAACAGGGAAATCAAGAGTAACACAATAATAGTTGGTGACTTTAACACCCCACTTACACCAATCAACAAATCATCCAAACAGAAAATAAATAAGGCAACAAAAGTTTTAAATGACACATTAAACAAGATGGACCTAACTGATATTTATAGGACATTCCATCCAAAAACCACAGAATACACTTTCTTCTCAAGTGCTCATGGAACATTCTCCAGGAAAGACCATATCTTGGGTCACAAATCAAGCCTTGGTATATTTAAGAAAATTGAAATCATATCAAGTATCTTTCCCAATCACAACGCTATGAGACTAGATATCAATTACGGGGAAAAAAATAAAAAAAAACCAAACACGTGGAGGCTAAGCAATATGCTACTAAACAACCAAGAGATCACTGAAGAAATCAAAGAAGAAATCAAAAAATATCTAGAAACAAATGACAATGAAAACATGATGACCCAAAACCTATGGGATGCAGCAAAAGCAGTTCTAAGAGGGAAGTTTATAGCAATACAATCCTACCTCAAGAAACAAGAAAAATCTCAAATAAACAACCTAACCTTACACCTAAAGCAATTAGAGAAAGAAGAACAATAAAACCCCAAAGTTCTCAGAAGGAAAGAAATCATAAAGATCAGACCAGAAATAAACGAAAAAGAAATGAAGGAAACAACAGCAAAGACCAATAAAAATAAAAGCTGGTTCTGTGAGAAGATACACAAAATTGATAAACCATTAGCCAGACTCATCAGGAAACAAAGGGAGAAGACTCAAATCAACAGAATTAGAAATGAAAAAGAAGTAACAACTGAAACTGCAGAAATACAAAGGATCATGAGAGACTACTACAAGCAGCTATATGTCAATAAATGGGACAACCTGGAAGAAATGGACAAATTCTTAGAAATGCACAAACTTTCAAGACTGAACCAGGAAGAAATAGAAAACATGAACAAGCCAATCACAAGCACTGAAATTGAAACTGTGATTAAAAATCTTCCAACAAACAAAAGTCCAGGACCAGATGGCTTCACAGGCAAATTCTATCAAACATTTAGAGAAGAGCTAACACGTATCCCTCTCAAACTCTTGCAAAATATAGCAGAGGGAGGAACACTCCCTAACTCATTCTACGAGGCCACCATCACCCTGATACCAAAACCAGAAAAAGATGTCACAAAAAGAGAAAACTACAGGCCAATATCACTGAGGAACATAGATGCAAAAATCCTCAACAAAATGCTAGCAAACAGAATCCAACAGCACATTAAAAGGATCATACACCATGATCAAGTGGGGTTTATCCCTGGAATGCAAGGGATATATGCAATATATATTCAATATATGCAAATCAATCAATGTGATATACCATATTAAGAAACTGAAGTATTAAAAGCCATATGATAATCTCAATAGATGCAAGAAAAGCTTTTGACAACATTCAGCACCCATTTACGATAAAAACTCTCCAGAAAGTGGGCATAGAGGGAACCTACCTCAACATGATAAAAGCCATATATGACAAACCTACAGCCAACATCATTCTCAATGGTGAAAAACTGAAAGCATTTCCTCTAAGATCAGGAACAAGACAAGGTTGCCCACTCTCACCACTATTACTCAACATACTTTTGGAGGTTTTAGCCACTGCTGTCAGAGAAAACAACAAAATGAAATGAATCCAAGTAGGATAAGAAGAAGTAAAACTGTCACTGTTTACAGGTGACATGATACTATACATAGAAAATCCTAAAGATGCCACCAGGAAACTACTAGAGTTAATCAATGAATTTGGTAAAGTAGCAGGATATAAAATTAATGCACAGAAATCTCTTGCATTCCTATACACTAACAACAAAAAAACAGAATGAGAAATTAAGGAAACACTCCCATTTACCATAACAACAAAAACATAAAATACCTAGGAATAAATATACCTAAGGAGGCAAAAGACCTGCATGCAGAAAACTACAAGACACTGATGAAAGAAATCAAAGATGATACAAACAGATGGAAATATATACCATGTTCTTGGATTGGAAGAATCAATACTGTGAAAGTGACTATATTACCCAAAGCAGCTACAGATTCTAAGTAATCCCCATCAAATTACCAGTGGCATTTTTCACAGAACTAGAAAAAATTTGACAATTTGTATGGAAACACATAAGACCTCAAATAGCCAAAGCAATCTTGAGAAAGAAAAATGGAACTGGAGGAATCAGGCTCCCTGACTTCAGACATACTACAAAGCTATAGTAATCAAGACAGTATGGTACTGGCACAAAAACAGAAATATAGATCAATGGAACAGGACAGAAAGCCCAGAGATAAACCCACGCACATATAGTCACCTTATCTTTGACAAAGGAGGCAAGAATATACAATGTAGAAAAGACAGCCTCTTCAATAAGTGGACCTGGGAAAACTGGACAGCTACATGTAAAAGAATGAAATTAGAATACTCCCTAACACCATACACAAAAATAAACTTCAAATGGATCAAATAAAATATTTGCAAACAAAGCAACTGAAAAAGGATTAACCTCCAGAATATACAAGGAACTCATGCAGCTCAATATCAAAAAAACAAACAACCCAATCGAAAATGGGCAGAAGACCTAAATAGACATTTCTCCAAAGAAGTTATACAGATTGCCAACAAACACATGAAAGGATGCTCAACATCACTAATCATTAGAGAAATGCAAATCAAAACTACAATGAGGTATTACCTCACTCTGGTCATAATGGCCATCATCAAAAAATGTACAAACAATAAATGCTGGAGAGGGTGTGGAGAAAAGGGAACCCTCCTACACTGTTTGTGGGCATGTAAATTGATACAGCCACAATGGAGAACAGTATGGAGGTTCCTTAAAACACTAAAAATAGAACTACCAAATGACCCAGCAATCCCACTACTGGGCACATACCCTGAGAAAACCATAATTCAAAAAGAGTCATGTACCACAATGTTCATTGCAGCACTATTTACAATAGCCAGGACATGGAAGCAACCTAAGTGTCCATTCACAGATGAGTGGATAAAGAAGATGTGACACATATATACAATGGAATATTATTGAGCCATAAAAAGAAACAAAATTGAGTTATTTGTAGTGAGGTGGATGAACCTAGAGTCTGTCATGCAGAGTGAAGTAATTCAGAAAGAGAAAAACAAATACTGTATGCTAACACATATATATGGAATCTAAAAAAAAAAAAAAATGGTTCTGATGAACCTAGGGGCAGGACAGGAATAAAGGTGCAGACGTAGAGAATGGACTTGAGGACACGGGGAGGGGGAAGGGTAAGCTGGGACAAAGTGAGAGAGTAGCACTGACATATACACACGAACAAATGTAAAACAGATAGCTAGTGGGAAGCAGCTGCATAGCACAGGAAGATCAGCTTGGTGCTTTGTGACCACCCAGAAGGGTGGATAGGGAGGGTGCAAGGGAGATGCAAGAGGGAGTGGATATGGAGATATATGTAAGCAAACAGCTGATTCACTTTTTATACAGCAGAAACTAACAAAACATTGTAAAGCAATTATACTCCAATAAAGATGTTAAAAAAATAAAAATAAAACAGTGGGCACAAAATGTTTTAAATAGGGAGCAGAATTGGTAATTATAAAGTAAATCCACAACTTACCAATCTGGGCCATAATCTGACAAAGAGCAATCTGTTTCAAATATGTGGATTTCCCACTCATATTTGGTCCAGTTATGATAAAAAAATTACTCCCTTCTGTAATATAGGTATTGTTGGCAACAGGTTTTTCCACAGATATTTTTTCAAGTATGGGGTGCCATCCATGTTTGATTGCTAAAGTATCAGTAAACTCTGGCCGAACTAAAGAGAAAAATGTTTTTGAAAGATTAATATATTTATACTTAAAGATTTTGTGGTATGTACATACTGTTTATACTTCAGTGATTTTACCTGGGTCAATTTGGAACAATATCATTAAGGTATCATTTTATCTCCAATCCTTCTAAATTATAATTGACATAGTCTAATCACATCACAACTTTTATTCATTTCCAGAAAAATCTAAGACTTAGCTCCGTGTCTTTGTGCTGGGCTCCAAAAGAGTTCATAACTTTTTCAGATTTGCATAAATTAAAATGAATCAATCAGCGATTGATAACACTTTTAAAATAATTAATTTACAAGTACTCTAAAATTGCACGTTTACTTAATCCTTGTCTTAAGCATTACTTCAAATTTGATATACTTAACTTTCTGAATGAGGTCTAAAAATAGAGTAAAACCAAATAAAAACAATTTTATGTCCAAAGTTATAGAAATTTTGTGTAAAAAGAAATCTCAGAGGGTAGAGAAAACAGACACAAAAGATTTGTTAATTTATATCAAGAAACAATGATCAGGTCTGTATAGATAATTTCTGAGGTGAAGAGGGTGGGAGGACAAGTAAAAATTAAAATGCTACATGCTTCTAGATGAAACACATGGATAAACTTGAAAGTATTCATTATAAAAGTGAGGCTGATTAGAAATTTTTTTTACTATTTTTAAATCATTCTTAACATCAAAAATTCACTATTTATAAGTTCTGAGTTTTAGAATGGTCCCTCTCAAAATGGAGCAACATCAAATATCTTAATAGTTAAGAAAACTACTATTAAAATAGCTGATCTCTAATGTAAGGTTTTAACCCCAAAAGAGACATAAAAGATTGAAAAGTTTTGGCCTATATAATACCAATTGAAAAATTTAACATTTCCATAAGAAATACAGAAATATCAAAAATGAAAAAAATCTTTGTAAAATACCTTTTCTCATCATACAGTCTTTCTTATTTGGGGAAACTTTAAAGTTTCTTGCTGTTTTTTTTTTCTTTGTGATTTCTCAATTTCTCAGTAAATAATTTTCTGACTTTTAAAAGAAAATTTAAGGATAATTTCACTTTCTGTATTTTGAGTCTTAGTCTAGGACCATAAGCAAGACATTGTATTTCAGGTAAAAAGAAAAAATGTAAACCATTCATAATTGTTACATAAAATTGCTTGAACGGAATACAAATTTCAGTACGCAACGTATTTATCCCAAAGAAAGTAACTTACCATAGTCAGAAAGAGTGCAGGCATGAGCAAATGACAGTAGCATATCCAGCATTGACACAGTGTCAGACAGTTTATGTAAGCAATGAATATGTTCATAAATCTCACTAAGCAGTTTGCACACTATCCTGAAAGTACATGTTTGGTAAGACAAGTAGTGCCTTTTACAGAGACACATACAATGCAATTGTAAAACAATATTAAATTCATTGTCTGAGGTAAAATAACATTCACATTTGAGTTGTACACTACAGGTAAAGTCTATTGTTCTATTGCCTCATTTTAGAGATGAGGAAATTGAAGCTTATACTCAAGGTCACAGTTACTTAGTAGCAAAGAATCCATCTTCTAGTGTGTTAACACCAAGTTTTTAAAATAACTCCTTTTATTAAATATTAATAAAATAAATTTTTATTAATAGAAATATTTTATATAGGTCAAAGCAAGCCCTCACTATACTTCAACAGATCCCATCTGCTAATAATTTTGTTTTTGCAATGTTAAATTCAACACAAAAGCTATTATGTATTTTCTCTCACCCATTCTCTCTCTTCCTCTCTCTCTCTCTTCTCTCTCTCTCTCTCTCTCTCTCTCTCTCTCACACACACACACACACACACACACACACACACACACACACACACATATTCTAACATAATTATTTAAGCTTTTATGTGGCAGTTATCATATTGTGACATAATATAAAAGTTTTTCCCTTACGTGGAGAAATATGTTCCCCAGCTTACTATATCTTATAATCTTTTTGGTCTATGCTCTGAAATTGTTTTGAAAGCCCAACATTTATCTTTATCATCTCAGCTTACCAATGTCCTAGTTCTTATTTCTAGACACATTGCTACCGTTTCATGAACAGCAAAAGACTGGCATTATTGTGATATTGTTATGTAAGTACTAAGGCATGAGAATTTGAGGGCTTACATACTAAAGAAAAAGAATAAACCTAATGAAACTTATCTGGGCCCAAGATAAGCCCAGATGTGCCAAGTTCTACATCATGGTGGAATATATACTACAAAAGTATCAGTGGTACTACAGGTATTTCAAGCTCATGTCATTATGACATTTCTTAAAACTTTATGAAAAGAATGAATGAAGTACTGCTGAAATGTAGAAATTTGGTTGTGTATCAAACTTTTTCTATAACACAGTATAATGTGTTTGTTTGGTTTGGTTTTGTAATTAAGATTTGCCCTGAATGTTCTGTGAGGCTCAGTGATCCCAATCACAGTGACAGACTTTAAAGTTTTAAATGGTTTTCCAGAAAATGGTCTTTCCTTGCTAACATTTGTAACTACAATTTTCCACAACCAGACAAAAAGTCAATTAATGAAACTTATAGTACCTCAAATTAAACGAGTTTAATTCAGTATTCAAAAATTTCAAGTGCTCTTACATGTAAGTCATGTGATAGATTTCTCTCAAAGACTCTTGGCATCTTTCATTCATTTTAATTAAATCTGCTGATGTAAAGCTGTAAGAATTTTTCACTTTAGAAATCTGCTAGGAGATTAAAAAATAAATGTCAAGATACATATATACTCTTATGAAATAAAACATACAGATTTAAAACAATAGAAGTATAGGTACTTCAGTTAATCACTTTAATTTTTCAGGTAATAATCTCACAAAAAATCCCAAATAATGTTTGTGAAAGAGAAAAGGAAGATCACTTCTAAAGTTAAAGCAGAATTTTTTAACCTGGTCCATCTGACATGACTATTTTTACAGGCCTTAAAGTAGCCATGTAGAAATGTTAAAACACTACATCTTATTACCAAGTAATAATATGCATGGTAGATAGTAATCCTCACTCCCTCTCTGATCCCTCCCTGTCTTAGCCCTTGGCCCATATCCAAACCTCACTCAATCTCTAACCCCATTACTAACTCTCAGCCCATTCTTTACTTCATCCATCCCTCATTGTATTACTTGGTAATACAATAGGTATTTTAAAGACCCAAAAGTTGAACGGTTTGTTTTTGTCAAAAGGTACTCCCTGGGGGCAGAGAAAACAAAGTGGGTTAGACTTTCCCAAACTGGTATATTGTGGAGGAGTTAACATGTTTATAGAAAAAAATATCACCCTGGCCCAAAGGTTTGGCAATACGAGATTTTAAAAAATCAAGCAAATTTCTCTACTCTAGGACTTTTATTAAACCTTTAATAGGCAGATGTGCATTGAGAAGAGGTAGTACAGTACTTTCCAAACGGCTTTGATCAAAACTTCCTTTTGGACTTTCTTTCTTCATTTTCCTTTTTTTAGCCATATCAAGCTCCCAGAACTGTGGGAAACACTGTGTTTGGTATTTTTCTAAAAAATCTTCTCAATTGCTTTTCGATTAGTAAAGCTATTAGGTGGGTGAGTAGTAGTAAGAGAAGCAATACACAAAACATTCAGAAATTTGTCATGTAATACTCAAGAAGTGACTGAAAATATGTAAATGCAATTCTGTAAAATCAGAAACAATAATTTCCTAACCAAAACTCTAGAATGAACCTTAATAAACTCTGAAGGAAGCTGATCATTGGGTAGGGCTGTACAGTCTGTAGTCATCTGAATGAAAAATCCTCGAGCAGAGCTAAAACTTGTCCTTAAAGGAAGACTATATTTTTCTGCAAGCTGCGATATCATTCCTAGTGACCAGAAACAAGAAAAACAAAGAAATTTAATGAGAAAAATTACTCTTCATGTTTAAAAAAATCATATAACTTTTTCTTGTTATTTTATATATAAGTAGGAAGGCCTTGTTACCTTTTTCTTTTTTTTTGAAGTATAGTTGTTTTACAACATTGCATTTGTTTCATGTGTGCAACATAGTGATCCAGTGGGATTTTTTTGCACATTATAGGTTATTACAAGATATTGAATATAATTCCATGTTATATAGTAAATCCTTATCACTTATCTATTTTATGTATACTAGTTTGTATCTGTTAATTCCATACTCTTAATTTGTCCCTCCCTCCCTCTCTCCTGTGGTAACCATGAGTTTGTGTTCTATGTGAATCTGTTCCCATTTTGTATATAGATTCATTTGTATTATTTTTTATTTTTTTCAACTTTGAAGGCAGGAAAGATTTTTTTAATGACATTTAATACAAGAGACCCATTGTCTACTCCTGGATATCTCTGTGTCTCCTAAGAGAAGACACTTGTGAGTCCAATTAAAACTCAACTTAAGCCACTAACTTGTGGTCACAACTGTGTCATTCATCTGTGTTTGCCCCACCATGGTGTCGAGCCCACTGCTCTGTTCAGGGCTGGTTGGTGTTCTACCAATGTCTGCCAATTTAATAAATGACTGAATAAACGAAAAAGTGAATGAGAAAAACTTAGAGCCTTAGCCAGGTTCTCCTTCTGATCATTTAGATGGTGCTTACTTCCAAATTAACTGAGAAGGACCTGGTCCTAGAATAAAAATAAATAGCTTACTAAAAAGTAAAAAAGTTTAAAAAAGTTAAAAAAGTAAAAAACTAGTTTTTTTTTTTTAAAAAAAGGCCAATAAAAACAAAACCAGAAAATCAAAGAAATTATAGAAGGTTCCACTTTCAGCTAGGATATTAAAAAGTCACAAAAAACCATCAGTGCCACTGTAACCATGAGAAAACAATAAATTTAGAAATCTTCTGTCATAAAAGATACTGAAAGAGATCCAGACACAAGTCTAAATGAATGGAATTCCAACGAGAGACAAGCCCTAGATGACTGGGCGTGAGTAAGTGGAAGGCAGCTGCTGTTGGTAAAGAAGCTCTGATGGGATGAGGAGGAATGAGCCACATTTCAACCAGCCAGGCCTGGCTGCTTGGCAGATTGGAAAACAGAGAGACAGCCAGCTCTCACTGTAGCCCATTCTCCCTCCCAATATTTTTTTAAGTTAATTTTTATTGTAGTATAGTTGCTTTACAATGTTGTGTAAGTTTCTACTGTACAGCAAAATGAATCAGCTATACATACACATATATCCCCTTTTTTGGATTTCCTTCCCATTTAGGTCACCACAGTGCATTAAGTAGAGTTCCCTGTGCTACACAGTATGTTCTCATTAATTATCTATTTTACATATAGTATCAATAGTGTATAGTGTCAATCCCAATCTACTAATCATCCCACCACCCCCACTCTCCCTCTTGGTATCCCTACGTTTGTTCTCTACATCAGTGTCTCTATTTCTGCTTTGCAAATAAAATCATCTATACCATTTTCTAGATTCTATGTATATGCATTAATATACAGTATTTGTTTCTCTTTCTGACTTACTCCACTCTAGGTCCAACCACATCTCTACAAATGACCCAATTTTGTTCCTTTTTATGGCTGAGTAATATTCTGTTGTATATATGGACCACACCTTCTTCACCCATTCCTCTGTTGATGGACATTTCGGCTGCTTCCATGTCCTTGCTATTGTAAATAGTGCTGCAGTGAACATTGGGGTGCATGTGTCTTTTTGAATTATTGTTTTCTCTGGGTATATGCCCTATAGTGGGATTGCTGGGTCACACAGTAGCTCTATTTTTCATTTTTTAAGCAACAGCCATACTGTTTTCCATAGTGGCTGTATCAATTTACATTCCCACCAACAGTGCAAGAGGGTTCCCTTTTCTCCACAACCTCTCCAGCATTTATTTTTTATAGATTTTTTGGTGATGGCCATTCTGACCTGTGTGAGGTGATCTCAGTGTAGTTTTTTTTTTTTTTTTTTTTTTGCAGTACGCGGGCCTCTCACTGTTGTGGCCTCTCCCGTTGCAGAGCACAGGCTCCGGACGCGCAGGCTCAGCGGCCACGGCTCATGGGCCCAGCCGCTCCGCAGCACGTGGGATCTTCCCAGACCAGGGCACGAACCCGTGTCCCCTGCATTGGCAGGTGGACTCTCAACCACTGCGCCACCAGGGAAGCCCCTCATTGTAGTTTTGATTCACAGTTCTCTAATAATTAGTGACGCTGAGCATCTTTTCATGTGTCTCTTGGCCATCTGTATGTTTTCCTGGAGAAATGTCTGTTTAGGTCTTCTGCCCATTTTTTGTTTGGGTTGTTCGTTTCTTTGATATTGAGTGGCATGAGCTGCTTGTATATTTTGGAGATTAAACCTTTGTCAATTGCTTCATTTGTAAATATTTTCTCACATTCTGAGGGTTGTCTTTTCATCTTGTTTTTTGTTTCCTTTGCTATGCAAAGGCTTTTAAGTTTCATTAGGTCCCATTTGGTTTTGTTTTTATTTTCATTACTCTAAGAGGTGAGTCAAAAAAGATCTTGCTGTGATTTATGTCAAAGAGTGTTCTGCCTATGTTTTCCTGTAAGAGTTTTATAGTGTCTGGCCTTACATTTAGGTCTTTAATCCATTTTGAGTTCAATGATTAATTCTTATCAATTCTTCCTTCAACCTCTGCATCTCTCTCTTCTCATATACACCCTAAATAATGCTTTGTTAACTTGTAATAGCTTAAAATAGTTCCTCTTTCCATTGCGCCACTCAAATTCATTCAACATATCTTCTTGATCAATTTCACTCCATAGAGCAAAAACATCTCAGTGCCTCTTCATTCTCCTTGGGAAACATCTCCAATCTGGCCTTCGAAAACGAAATTCTGATCCCCAGTCTACATTTCTGACCTTATCTCTTAGTAGCTCTGTAAGGAAATGCCCTATACCATCCTAACAAATTTCCTTAAGGTTTCCTCAGGCCATTGTGCTTCAGTATGTACCACTGCCAGAGGGCAGAATTCCTTTTTAGGCTATTCTACTAAAAATATTCCCATCCTCTATGCCTCCACACCCAGTCACACTCTGACCCCTCTGACCTACTATTTTTTTCTTCATATATCTTAAATCCATGTGAAATTATGTACTATATATGATTGATGTACTTTATGTATCAATATGGATATATATATATCCATATATATATATACACACACATACATATGTGTGTATGTTTATTATCTGTCTCTACTACTATTATAGCTCCATGAGGACAGGGACTTTGTTCTGTTCACTATGTATTCCCAGTACCTAGGACAGTGTCTATATTAACTAGGAGATTAGTAAATTCACAAAATGAATTACTGTACTAGCTGAAATGCTACCTCTTCTAGACAAACATGATATCTCTTCCTCCAATGAAACCCTTTAGCACTGATAGCCAGTACTTTTCATGCAATTTATACTCAACATTGTATGAAGGTAAACTACTCTCCTAGCCTTCATGTAACCCTATATTTAAATTTGAAGGAACTCTAAATTTAAGTTTGTAGAAAAGAAGGGACACATTATAACACTGTGAGATCTTTTTTTTTTAAGGCTCCTTAAATGATAATATCTGTTAGCATTATCTGTTATTTGTTTTGGTAACAAAAAATAAATTTAAAATATGCATCGTTAATATAATCAGCAAAAAAAGCACAACATGTCCTAAAAATTTTGTTTAATTTCTAAAAAACAGAATAAATATGTTCAAGTAATTACATTACCTGCTATGTCATCTACAATCTCTGTATATGTTCTTCTGGCTATGTCAAGAAATTCATTTATGTTAGACCTCACTGCATAGCACTTCTGAGTCCTCATGTTCAGGCATCCTTTCATGTATCTTGCATCATCATTAATTACTGTTTTAATCTTGTCAAGTATGATTACAAACCTAAAAAAGAACATTATAGGCAATAAGTCAAACAGTTATGTTAATTGATAATTTGAACAACAGTTAACGATAGCAAATAACATATTTTCTTAAAATTATTGCTGAAAATTATTTTGCAAATAAATAAACAATATATATAAAATTACATAAATTAGGACTGTGACTACATCAATTGTAAACTATTTCATCAGTCATAACTACTCTCCTAAAATAACATGAGACCACCAAAAACAATCCTACAACTGATGATAAACAGATCTCCCAAATTACACATATCAACTGTGTCTGTGAATATAAAATATATCCTTGAAGCACTTTATAAAAATTCTGGCTTCATGCTCATTGACTCAATAAACATTTACTTATACCATGTAGCAATCACTGTGTTAGGTGCAGGGATTCAAAGAAGGATTAACATATGGTCCTTGCCCTCAGTTGGTGCAAGGGAGATTAAGCATATTATGAGACAGTATAACAGGAACCTTTCAATCATCAGTGTCTAAGTGCAGTGATCATGCAGACCAGAAGTCTGGTAACACCTATTTTCCTAACCTTTTATTTTACAGTATTCTGTTCTGTATTTATCTGTAATAATTCGGTTTTATTAACCTCATTTTGTGACCTCACATAAGGTGTGAATCTTGAATCAATAAAATAACAGCTTTTAAGTATCACAAGCCATTTTGTTCAAGAACCAAGGTGCCACTGCTAAAAGCAATACTAAAATTAAACTGTAATTAGATCTTATTCAGTATTCATATAGACTATTCTTTGGTTACATTAAGTCCTTCATGATTTAACACAAAAGAATAATGTATTTTTATATTTGCAAGTCTTTCCATGGAGAATAGTTAAAAAGAAAAAGAAATATTAAAATTTTGTATGATTTCAACTTTTAATGCTATTATAATTGTCCATTAACACAAACCCTCAATGTGCTGTTACCCTATTTATTGGTATTTATAAAATATAATATATAAATAAATTTTTAATGAACAGTTTAAAATTTGTTAACCAAAGCTCAATTAATTGTTCTATAGAATATAATTAGAGTTCTTAAAATCAGTTATGATCAGGAAGAAAGAAATAATCTGCTGTTTTATTAACAGTTGAATGACAAAGACCTCTTATCTTCCAAGGAACCATAGTAAGCTCTTAATAAAGGTGTGTTACAGTTCTTCAGAGTAATCTATTAAAGAATAAAGAAAAAGATAATTAAGGATAATAAATTACGACATTATTCAAACAAAGCATTTTAGACTTGTTTGGTACTTTACATTTTACCAAGTATTTTCTTGCTTCATCTTCTCATTTATATACTCATAACAGAAATTTTAGGTATGCAGGTGAAGACAGATTGTATCTGGACCATTTTTCAGATAAAGAGCACATGGCTAAACAGTGGCATCCACTGCTTTACTACTATGACTTTTATTTTTCTTGCTGCCCAACTAACATTAACATTAAACTACTTATTAATGTAGTTTAACTAGTTTAATTAACTACTTATTAATGCAGTTAAACAGTTATCATTGTACATTCAGAGTACTCTACATATAACTCCAAAATTTGGGTTAAATGTATTAATACATTAAACTAAGAAAGTGTTTTGTATATTTGTAAATAGAGCAACTTATCCATTCTTATACGGCAAAAGTAGGGATTTTATTTTGCTTAATTGAAACTATGAGTGATCACTATTTGAATAAACAGAAAAGAGAGAAAACATAGGTAACCTGACTTTTGCCTCCTATTTTAGTTTTGTTATGAGGCAATGGCAATAACTTTTTTGCTTATTAATAGAAAAATAATACTTACATACCAATAAAAACTAGAAATGCATAAGAGCATAAAGAAAAACATTTAAATCACTCATTATTCTACCACCCTTCCAAAGATAAATACTCTTAAGTATTATGACATATTTCCTGTCCCTTTTTCAAATCAAAAAATTTATATCATTACATGCTCCTTTTCTCCCCCATCTATTTAAAAATAGATGAAAAAAATCACCATTCTGTAACCATTGGAGTTACTTCAGGTAAAAGTCATTAATAACTAACAAAATCAATGGGTGAAAGTTTGACAAGAAACAGTATATTTACACAGTCTCATGGTATCTCTCCACAGATTACTTATAAATTTATAGTGAAGTAATTAATCAAAGTTATTATCACCAAGAAGGGAAAGAAAAATGACATCATGTGCCTCCTGATGTAATACACTGAGAAAGATACAACATTGCTCATAGAGTATTATTGCCAAATATGGGTAAGCAGAATTTAATCATGAGGAAACGATCACGCAAACTGAGGAATATCTTATTAAACAACTGACCCGGCACCTGTGGCCGCTGGTTTCCCTGCACATTTGGCACCGCCAGGGCTCTCGTGATCCAAGCAGTCATACCACCTCTGCACCTAGTCCTCACAGGGGCAGACCAAGAGCTCCAAGGAAGCCTCAGGACCAGACTCCTGTGGGTGGACCACATGCAGAGGTGGGGATAAAACCAAAGCTGAATCCCAGGGATGGGGTGACTAAAGAAGAAGATCTAAAATCTTTCCATCAGCTGTACAAGCTGCAGATCAAACCCCCACAATCAGCTAGGAAGACCCTGTTTTTATGGAATATCTGAGTAGACAATGAGTGTTCCCACAAATGAAAACGGTCTAGCTCTGGCAGCTGTGGACTTTGGGGGCAAGCACACGCAGGAACTGGGCCAGATCAGAGACTGAGTGGTCCCCACAGGGCACACAGCAGGTCCAGAGACCAGCCCAGAGGCAGAGGAGGGCCTCTTGGGGAGGCGGAGGTGAGCTGCGGCTCACGGCATGTAAGGACACTAACAGCGGAGACTCCAGGGAAACATAATTATTACTATTAATTTTATTACATTTTGATTCATTCTGTTGTTGGCTCTAGCTTTTTTTTCTTTCATTTTGTTTGTTGTTTAGTTTTTTTTTTTAAATTCAGTCTTCTGGGATCTCCATGGTTTATAAAATATTTTTATTTTTTTATACATTTCTATTTTTCCTTTGCTTTTATGTTGTTCTGTGTTCTTTTCCCTTATTTTTTTCTTCCTCTTTTCTTTAATATATTTTTCTGTTTTTCTTTTTTTTATATTTCCATTTCTACTTTGCTTTTCTGTTGCCTGTTTTTTCCCTTTTTATTATTTTTAAATCGTTTTTATCAGTTTATTCTGTTTCCTTGCTTTATTCTTCATTGGCACACTGTTTTGTTTTTGTTTTTAGGTTATGTGTTTATGTTAGTTTTAATCCTAATTGTTTGATTTCATTTTTGAGTTCTTGTATTTTTCTGGTTGTTCTCTTGATTTTTGTTTTATTTGGCTCTGTTTTGTTTCTTGCACGTGTGTGTGTGTGTGTTTTCTTGTTTCTGTTTTTGTTTGTTTGATTTTGTTTTTACAATTTCTCCAGGGTTCTGTTTGCCTTTTTTTCTTTAATACATTTTCTATTTGTTAAAATATATTTTTATTTCTACATTACTTTTCTGTTGTTCTGTCTTTTTTCCCTTTTCTCTTTTTCATTTTTTTTTTACATCATTTTTGTCAGCTTGTTTTGTTTCTTTGCTTCATTCTTCCGTTAGAATTCTGCTTTGGTTTTATTTTTTGGTTTTGGGTTTTTGTCAGCTTTCCTCTTGTTTGATTTCATTCTTTGGTTCTTCTGTTTGTCTGGTTGTTCTCTTGCTATTTGATTTATTTGGTTCTGTTTTTGTTTCTTTTCTGTGTGTGCGGCATGTTTCCTTGTTTCTGTTTCCATTTGTTTGATTTTACTTTTTACCATTTGTCTGGGGTTTTGTTAGTCTTTTTTTCTTTTTATCCCCTTTATTGCCAGGATGAGAGACTTGCAGTGTCCTGGTTCCTCGACCAGAAGATGGGCCTGAGGCTCTGGAGTAGCAGCACCGAGTCCAGGATGCTGGACCATGAGAGAATTCCCGGTCCCAGGGAAGATTAACTGCCAAGAGCTCTCACTGAGGCCTCTATCTGAATCCAAGACCCAGGTCCACCCAAGTGCCAGCAGCTCCCAGCACTGGACATGTCATACCAAACAACAAACAAGACAGGAACACAAACCCACCCATCAGCACACAGACTACATCAAGTCATACTAAGCTAACAGACAGCCCCAAACAAATCATCTGACGTGGCCCTGCTCATCAGAGGGAAAAGACTCAGCTCCACCCACTAGAATGCAAGCACCAGTCCCTCCCATCAGGAAGCCTACACAAGACACTGGACCAACACCACCACTGGGGGCAGAGAACAGAAATAAGAGGAACTGTGACCCTGTAGCCTAGGGAAAAGAGACCTTAAATACTGTATATTAGACAAAATAAGAAGACAGAGAAATATATTACAGAAAAAGGAGCAAGATAAATATGCACAAGACCAAGTAAATGAAGGGGAAATAGGCAAACTAACTGAAAAAGAATTCAGAGTAATGATAGTAAACATGATCCAAAATCTTAAAAATAGAAGACAGAAAATACAAGAAATGTTTAACAAGGACCTAGAAGAACTAAAGAGCAAACAAACATTAATGAACAACACAAAAACTGAAATAAAATACACTCTAGAAGGAATCAATAACAGAATAACTGAGGGAGAAGAACGGACTAGAGAGCTGGAAGATAAAATGGTGGAAATAAATGTCACAGAGCAGAGTAAAGAAAAAAGAATGAAGAGAATGGAGGACAGTCTCCAAGACCTCTGGGACAACATTAAGCACACCAACATTCAAATTATAGGCGTCCCAGAAGAAGAAGAAAAAAGAAATGGGGCTGAAAATATTTGAAGAGATTATAGTTGAAAAATTCCCCAACATGGGACAGGAAATAGCCACCCAAGTACAGGAAGCACAGAGTCCCATACAGGATAAACCCAAGGAGAAACATGCCGAGACACATATTAATCGAGCTAACAAAAATTAAACACAAAGAAAAAATATTAAAAGCAACAAGGGAAAAGCAACAAAAAACATACAAGGGAATCCTCATAAGATTAACAGCTGATATTTCAGCAGAAACTCTACAGACCAGAAGGCAGTGGGAAGATATATTTAAAGTGGTGAAAGGGAAAAACCTACAACCAAGATTACTCTACCCAGCAAGGATCACATTCAGAATCGATGGAGAAATCAAAAGCTTTACAGACAAGCAAGTTAAGAGAATTCAGCAACATCAAACCAGCTTTACAACAAATGTTAAAGGAATTTCTCTAGGCAAGAAACACAAGAGGAGGAAATGACTTACAAAAACAAACCCAGAACAATTAAGATAATGGTACTAGGAACAAACATTTCAATAATTACCTTAAATGTAAATGGATTAAATGCCTCAACCAAAGGACCCAGACTTGCTGAAAGGATACAAAAACGAGACCCATATATATGCTGTCTACAAGAGACACACTTCAGAACAAGGGACACATACAAACTGAAAGTAAAGGGATGGAAAAAAGATATTCCATGAAAATGGAAATCAAAAGATAGCTGGAGTAGCAATACTCATATCAGACAAAATAAACTTTAAAATAAAGACTATTACAAGAGACAAGGAAGGACACTACATAATGATCAAGGGACCAATCCAAGAAGAAGATTTAACAATTGCAAATATCTAAGAACCCAACATAGGAGCACCTTGATACATAAAGCAAATGCTAACAGCCATAAAAGGGGAAATCGACAGTAACACAATCATAGTAGGTGACTTTAACACCCCACTTTCACCAATGGACAGATCATCCAAACAGAAAATAAATAAGGAAAAAAAAGCTTTAAATGACACATTAAACAAGATGGACTTAATTGATATTTATAGGACATTCCATCCAAACACAATAGAATACACTTTCTTCTCAAGTGCTCATGGAACATTCTCCAGGATAAACCATATCTTGGGTCACAAATCAAGCCTTGGTAAATTTAGAAAATTGAAATCGTATCAAGTATCTTTTCCAACCACAACGCTATGAGACTAGATATCAATTACAGGGAAAAAATCTGTAAAAAATACAAAGACATGGAAGCTAAGCAATATGTTACTAAACGACCAAGAGATCACTGAAGAAATCAAAATCAAAAAATACCTGGAAACAAATGACAATGAAAACATGACGACCCAAAACCAATGGGATGCAGCAAAAGCTGTTCTAAGAGGGAAGTTTATAGCAATACAATCCTACCTCAAGAAACAAGAAAAATCTCAAACAAACAACCTAACCTTACACCTAAAGCAATTAGAGAAAGAAGAACAAAAAAAACTCAAAGTTAGCAGAAGGAAAGAAATCATAAAGATCAGAATAGAAATAAATGAAAAAGAAATGAAGGAAACAATAGGCAAAGACCAATAAAAATAAAAGCCGGTTCTGGGAGAAGATAACCAAAATTGATAAACCATTAGCCAGACTCATCAGGAAACAAAGGGAGAAGACTCAAATCAACAGAATTAGAAATGAAAAAGAAGTAACAACTGAAACTGCAGAAATACAAAGGATCATGAGAGACTACTACAAGCAGCTATATGTCAATAAATGGGACAACCTGGAAGAAATGGACAAATTCTTAGAAATGCACAAACTTTCAAGACTGAACCAGGAAGAAATAGAAAACATGAACAAGCCAATCACAAGCACTGAAATTGAAACTGTGATTAAAAATCTTCCAACAAACAAAAGTCCAGGACCAGATGGCTTCACAGGCAAATTCTATCAAACATTTAGAGAAGAGCTAACACGTATCCCTCTCAAACTCTTCCAAAATATAGCAGAGGGAGGAACACTCCCAAACTCATTCTATGAGGCCACCATCACCCTGATACCAAAACCAGAAAAAGATGTCACAAAGAGAGAAAACTACAGGCCAATATCACTGATGAACATAGATGCAAAAATCCTCAACAAAATGCTAGCAAACAGAATCCAACAGCACATTAAAAGGATCATACACCATGATCAAGTGGGGTTTATCCCTGGAATGCAAGGATTCTTCAATATATGCAAATCAATCAATGTGATATACCATATTAAGAAACTGAAGTATAAAAGCCATATGATAATCTCAATAGATGCAAGAAAAGCTTTTGACAACATTCAGCACCCATTTACGATAAAAACTCTCCAGAAAGTGGGCATAGAGGGAACCTACCTCAACATGATAAAAGCCATATATGACAAACCTACAGCCAACATCATTCTCAATGGTGAAAAACTGAAAGCATTTCCTCTAAGATCAGGAACAAGACAAGGTTGCCCACTCTCACCACTATTATTCAACATAGTTTTGGAAGTTTTAGCCACAACAATCAGAGAAGAAAAAAAAAATGAAATGAATCCAAATAGGATAAAAAGAAGTAAAACTGTCACTGTTTACAGATGACATGATACTATACATAGAAAATCCTAAAGATGCCACCAGAAAACTACTATAGCTAATCAATGAATTTGGTAAAGTAGCAGGATACAAAATTAATGCACAGAAACCTCTTGCATTCCTATACACTAACAACAAAAAATCAGAAAGAGAAATCAAGGAAACACTCCCATTTACCATTGCAACAAAAAGAATAAAATACCTAGGAATAAACTTACCTAAGGAGGCCAAAGACTTGTATGTAGAAAACTATATGACACTGATGAATGAAATCAAAGATGATACAAACAGATGGAAAGATATACCATGTTCTTGGATTGGAAGAATCAATATTGTGAAAGTGACTATACTACCCAAAGCATCTACAGATTCAGTGCAATCCCTGTCAAATTACCAATGGCATTTTTCACAGAACTAGAACAAAAAATTTGACAATTTGTATGGAAACACAAAAGACCTTGAATAGCCAAAGCAATACTGAGGAAGAAAAACGGAACTGTAGGAATCAGTCTCCTTGACTTCAGATATACTACAAAGCTATAGTAATCAAGACAGGATGGTACTGGCACGAAAGAGAAATATAGATCAATGGAACAGGACCAAAAGCCCTGAGGTAAACCCACGGACATACAGTCACCTTATCTGTGGCAAAGGAGGCAAGAAACTACAATGTAGAAAAGATAGGCTCTTCAATAAGTGGTGCTAGGAAAAGTGGACAGCTACATGTAAAAGAATGAAATTAGAACACTCCCTAACACCATACACAAAAAAAAACTCAAAATGGATTAAAGACCTAAATGTAAGGCCAGACACTATAAAACTCTTAGAGGAAAACATAGGCAGAACACTCTATGACATAAATCACAGCAAGATCTTTCTTGACCCACCTCCTGGAGTAATGGAAATAAAATCAAAAGTAAACAAATGGGACCTAATTAAACTTCAAGCTTTGCACAGCAAAGGAAACCATAACAAGATGAAAAGATAACCCTCAGAATGGGAGAAAATATTTGCAGATGAAGCAAGTGACAGAGGATTAATCTCCAAAATATACAAGCAGCTCTGTAGCTCAATGTCAGAAAAAGAAAGAACCCAATCCAAAAATGAGCAGAAGACTAAATAGACATTTCTCCAAAGAAGACATACAGATTGCCAAGAAACACATGAAAAGATGCTCAACATCACTAATCACTAGAGAAGTGCAAACAACCACAATGAGGTATCTCTTCACACTGGTCACAATGGTCATCATCAAAAAATGTACAAACAATAAATGCTAGAGAGGGTGTGGAGAAAAAGGTTTCCTCCTACACTGTTGGTGGGAATGTAAATTGATACAGCCACTATGGAGGACAATATGGAGGTCCCTTAGAAAGCTAAAAATAGAATTACCATATGACCCAGAAATCCCACTACTGGGCATATACCCTGAGAAAACCATAATTCAAAAAGATACACGTACCACAATGTTCACTGCAGCATTGTTTACAATTGCCAGGACATGGAAGCAAGCTAAATGTCCATCAACACATGAATGGATAAAGATGATGTGGCACATATACACAATGGAATATTACTCAGCCATAAAAAGGAGCAAAATTGAGTTATGTGTACTGAGGTGGATGGACCTAGAGTGTCATACAGAGTGAAGCAAGTTAGTAAGAAAACAAGAAATATCGTATGCTAACACACATATATGGGATCTAAATAAATGGTACTGATGAAACTAGAGGCAGGGCAGGAATAAAGGTGCAAATGTAGAGAATGGACTTGAGGACAGAGAGGGGGAAGGGGAAGCTGAGACGAAGAGAGGGAGTATCACTGACATATATACACTACCAAATGTATATAATGGATGGCTAGCGGGAAGCTGCTGCATAGCACAGGGAGATCAGCTCGATGCTTTGTGACCATCTAGAGGGGTGAGATAGGGAGAGTGGGAGGGAGGCACAAGAGGGAGGGGGTATGGGGATATATGTACACTTATAGCTGACTCACTTTGTTGCACAACAGAAGCTAACACAACACTGGAAAGCAATTATATTCCAATAAAGATATTTAAAAAAAAAACTGACCCTTACTCTTCAAGATGTCAATATCACAAAAGGCAAAGAAAGGCTGAGAAACTTTTCACTTTAAAAAAGTGTAAAGGGGCTTCCCTGGTGGCACAGTGGTTGACAATCCGCCTGCCGATGCAGGGGACATGGGTTCGTGCCCCAGTCCGGGAAGATCCCACATGCCACGGAGCGGCTGGGCCCGTGAGCCATGGTCACTGAGCCTGCGCGTCCGGAGCCTGTGCTCCGCAACGGGAGAGGCCACAACAGTGAGAGGCCCACATACCGCAAAAAAAAAAAAAGTGTAAAGAAACTTGACATTAAATACAATGCATGGTCCTTGACTGGATCATGTACCAGGAAAAACAAAAATACCATAAAGAACAGTATTAGGACAACTGAAAAAATGTGAATATAGGCTATATATAATATGCAGTTGATCCTTGAACAACATGGGTTTGAACTGTGAGGGTCCAGTTATGGGTGGATTTTTTTCAATAGTACAATAAATACCACAATACTACGTGATCTGCAGTTAGTTGAATCTGCAGATATGGAACTGCAGATACAGAGGAACTGTGGATGTGGAGGAACTGAATATTCAAAGGGCCAACAATAAGTTATATGCAGAATTTCCACTACACGCAGGGTTGGTGTTCCTGACCCCCATGTTGTTCAAGGGTCAACTTAATAGTATTTTACCAATGTTAAATATCCTGAATTTTTAAATCATATTGTGGTTATGCAAGAGAACATCTTTTTTCTTAGGAGATATGCACTTTAGTATTTAGGTACTGCAACTTATTCTCAAATGGTTCAGTAAGGTAATAATAAGGACAATAATATGTGTGTGTGGTGTGTGTGGAAAGAGAGAGAATATGAGAATTCATTATACTATTCTTGCAACTTACTGTTTGAAATTTTTTCAAAACAAAAAGTTTAAAAACCTGATGCTAGACATGTTTTAAACAACATATACACATAAAAATTACCTTTAAAGGATCCACGAGTTCCAAGGTATGTTTTAGGTATATTAAATTTGTTATCTTTGATTCAGCTGCAGTAATCTATTAAGATAAAAATCCAAATGTGGACACCATAAATATTTAACACATTAATGGGTTTTCCTCTTGAACATTCTACACTTACATTTCCCATACATTTTTATTTATCAACCTCGGCAGGATAACAGCCTAGACAATGATTACAAATTACTGACCCATCATGATAAGCCTAATGCACTAGTCTCCTGTGAGTCTGACAGTGAGAAGAGTTCACCTCACTGTACCCAACTTTCATTTCTATATAAAACGCTTTGTGTCCAGCTTAACCCACAGTAGCAACAGGAGATACAATTCAATACTGACCAGCACTAAGAGACTAAGATTAATTTTAAAAGGCAGAAAAGACACTGATAAATGGATGATACTTGAAAAACTGAATCCAAACCTCCCAGATAGTTATAGAACATAAATTTCCCTCATCGGTTCCTGTTTATGCAAGTAAAACAATTTTCATAATTCCAGTGGTCCAAACTAATTATAGTTTTTCAAAATAAAGCAACATCAACATTCTAAATTTTATAAATAAATTGTTTGAAAATCAAATCATACCATCTCCAAAGCCAAACACTGGTACTAAACCTGGGGAAATGAGGAATGTTTGTGAATGGACTAATTTACCAATACTGACAAGGAGTTTTAGGATATTACAATTATGATGTAATATGCTTGATATAGAGCTGTTTTGTTATTTTTATTGAAATATAGTTGATTTATAATGTTGTACTAGTTTCAAGTATACAGCAAAGTGATTCAGTTTTACATATATATAAATATATCAAGAATATATAAAGATTAAATAATATGTAATACATATTCTTTTTTTACATTCTCTTCCATTATAGGTTATTACAAGATATTGAGTATAGTTCCGTGTGCTATTATAAGTAGGCCCTTGCTGGTTTTCTATTTTATATATATTAATGTGTATATTTTAATCCCAAACTCCTAATTTATCCCTCTCCCTCTCCCACTTAGTAACCACAAGTTTGTTTTCTATGTTTGTGAGTCCATTTCTGTTTTGTAAATAAGTTCATTGTGTCATTCTTTGGATTCCACATAAGCGATATCATATGGTATTTCTCTTTCTCTGTCTTGCTTACTTCACTTATCTTGATAATCTCTAGGTCCAACCATGTCGCAAATGGCGTAATTTCATTCTTTTTTATGGCTAATATTCCATTGCGTGTGTGTGTGTGTGTGTGTGTGTGTGTGTGTATGCGTGTGTATACATGACATCTTCTTTATCCATTCATCTGTCAATGGACACTTAGGTTGCTTCCATGTCTTGGCTACTGTTTTTTTTTTTTCTTTAAAATATTTATTTATTTATTTTTGGCTGCATTGGGTCTTCACTGCTGCACGTGGGCTCTCTCTAGCTGCAGCGAGTAGGGGTAACTCTGTTGCGGTGCATGGGCTTCTCATTGCAGTGGTTTATCTTGTTGCAGAGCACGGGCTCTAGGTGCGCGGGCTTCAGTAGTTGTGGCTTGCAGGCTCTAGAGCACAGGCTCAGTAGTTGTGGCGCACAGGCTTAGTTGCTCTGCGGCATGTGGGATCTTCCCGGACCAGGGCTCGAACCCATGTCCTCCGCACTGGCAGGTGGATTCTTAACCACTGTGCCACCAGGGAAGTCCCTTGGTGCATGTATCTTTTTTGAATTGTTTTTCTCCAGATAAATGCCTAGTAGTGGGATTGCAGGATCATATGGTAGCTCTATTTTTAGTTTTTTAAGGAACCACCATACTGTTCTCCATAGCGGCTGTACCAATTCACATTCCCACCAACTGTGTAGGAGGGTTCCCTTTCCTCCACACCCTCTCCAGCATTTATTATTTGTAGACTTTCAATCATGGCCATTCTGACTGGTGTGAGGTGATACCTCATTGAAGTTTTGATTTCCATTTCTCTAATTAGCAATGTAATTAGCAATGTTCACGTGCTTTTTGGCCATCTGTATGTCTTCTTTGAGAAAATGTCTTTTTAGATCTTCTGCCCATTTTTAAAAAATATATTTATTTATTTAGTCTGTGTTGGGTGTTAGTTGCGGCATGCAGGATATTTCATTGCAGCATGCAGGTTCTTCATTGCAGTGCACAGGCTTCTCTCTAGTTGTGGCGTGCGGGCTCCAGAGCATGTGGGCTCTGTAGTTGTGGTGCATGGGCTCCAGAGAGCATGGGCTCTGTAGTTGCGGCACACGGGCTCTCTAGGTGTGGCGTGCAAGCCTAGTTGCCCTGCAGCGTGTGCGATCTTAGTTCCCTGACCAGGGATCAAACTGGCATCCCCTGCATTGCAAGGTGGATTCTTAACCACTGGACCACCAGGGAAGTCCCATTCTGCCCATTTTTTGATTGAACTGTTTGTTTTTTGATATTGAGCTGTATAAGCTGTTTGTATATTTTGGAGATTAATCCCTTGTCAGTCGCATCATTTGCAAATATTTTTCTTCCATTCTGTAAGTTGTCTTTTTTTTTTATGGTTCCCTTTACTGCACAAAAACTTTTAAATTTAATTAGGTCCCATTTATTTATTTTTGGTTTTACTTCCATTACTCTAGGAGATGGATCCACAAAGATACTGCTGTGATTTATGTCAAAGTGTGTTCTGCCTATGTTTTCTTCTAAGAGTTTTATAGTACCTGGTCTTACATTTAGGTCTTTAATCCATTTTGAGTTTATTTTTCTATATGGTGTTAGAGAATATTCTAATTTCATTCTTTTACATGTAGGTGTCCAGTTTTCCCAGCACCACTTATTATTAAAAGACAGAAGAAACTGTCTTTTGTACATTACATATTCCTGCCTCCTCTGTCATAGATTAATTGACCATAAGTGCGTGGGTTTATCTCTGGGCTTTCTATCCTGTTCCATTGATCTATATATCTCTATTTTTGTACCAGTACCACACTGTTTTGATTACTGTAGCTTTGTAGTATAGTCTGAAGTCACGGAACCTGATTTCTCCAGCTCCACTTTTCTTTCTCAAAGATTGCTTTGGCTATTCAGGGTCTTTTGTGTTTCCATACCAAATTTTAAAAATTTTGTTCTAGTTCTGTGAAAAATGCCATTGGTAATATGATAAGGATTGCACTGAATTTGTAGATTGCCTTGGGTAGTATAGCTATTTTGACAATATTGATTTTTCCAATCCAAGAACATGGATATCTTTCCATCTGTTTGTGTCATCTTCAGTTTCTTTCATCAGTGTCTCATAGTTTTTGGAGTACAGGTCTGTTGCCTCCTTAGAAAGGTTTATTCCTGGTATTTTATCCTTTTTGATGTGATGGTAAATGGGACTGTTTCCTTAATTTCTCTTTCTGAACTTTCATTGTTAGTGTATAGAAATGCAACAGATTTCTGTGTATTACTTTTGTATACTACAACTTTAACAAATTCATTGATGAGCTCTAGTATCTTCAGGATTTTCTATGTCTGCTATCATGTCATCTGCAAACAGTGACAGTTTTACTTCTTCTTTTCTAATTTGGATTCATTTCTTTTTCTTCTCTGATTGCCATGGCTAGGACTTCCAAAATGATGTTGAACAGAAGTGGTGAGAGTTGACATCCTTGTCTTGTTCCTGATCTTAGAGGAAATGCTTTCAGCTTTTCAACAGCTGTGGATTTGTCATATATGGCCTTTATAATATGTTGAGGTAGATTCTCTCTATGCCCATTTTCTGGAGAATTTCTATCATAAATGGATGTTGAATTTTATCAAAAGCTTTTTCTGCATCTATTGAGATGATCACATGGTTTTTATTCTTCATTTTGTTAATGTGGTAGCTCATACTGAATGATTTGTGGATACTGAAAAATCCTTGCATCCCTGGGATAAATCCCACTTGAATATGGTGTATGATCCTTTTAATGTATTGTTGGATTCAGTGTGCTAGAATTTTGTTGAGGATTTTTGCATCTATGTTCATAAGTGATATTGGCCTGTAATTTTCTTTCTTTATGGTATTGTTGTCTGGTTTTGATATCAGGGTGATGGTGGCTTTATAGAATGAGTTTGGAAGTGTTCCTTCCTCTGAAATTTTTTGGAATAGTTTCAGAAGGACAGCTGTTAACTCTTCTCTAAATGTTTGATAGAATTCCCCTGTGAAGCCATCTGGTCCTGGACTTTTGTTTGAGCAGAGTTCTTTTTTTTCTTTTTTTGCAGTACACAGGCCTCTCACCGTTGCGGCCGCTCCCGTTGCAGAGCACAGGCTCCGGACGCGCAGGCTCAGCGGCCATGGCTCACGGGCCCAGCCGCTCCGCGGCATGTGGGATCCTCCCAGACCGGGGCACGAACCCGTGTCCTCTGCATCAGCAGGCAGACTCTCAACCACTGTGCCACCAGGGAAGCCCTTGAGCAGAGTTTTTTAATCTGATTCAATTTCAGTACTTTCTGGGTTTTTCTGGGTTTTTTTTGTTTTTTGCGGTATGCGGGCCTCCCACCACTGCGGCCTCTCCCGCTGCGGAGCACAGGCTCTGGACGCACAGGCCCAGTGGCCATGGCCCACGGGCCCAGCCGCTCCGCGGCGTGTGGGATCTTCCCGGACCAGGGCACGAACCCGTGTCCCCTGCATCGGCAGGCAGACCCTCAACCACTGCACCACCAGGGAAGCCCAATTTCAGTACTTGTCACTGGTCTGTTAATGTTTTCTACTTCTTGCTGGTACAGTCTTGGAAGATTGTATCTTTCTAAGAATTTGTCCATTTCTTATCTTTCTAAGAATTTGTCCATTTCTTCTAGGTTGTCCATTTTATTGGCATATAGTTGCTTGTAGTAGTCTCTTATGGCCCTTTGTATTTCTGTGGTGTCGGTTGTAACTTCTTTTTCATTTCTAATTTTATTGATTTGAGCTCTCTCCCTTTTTTTCTTGATGAGTCTGGCTAAAGATTTATCAATTTTGTTTATCTTTTCAAAGAACCAGCTTTTAGTTTGGTTGATCTTTTCTACTGTTTTTTTAGTCTCTATTTCATTTATTTCTGCTCTTCCATTAACTTTGGGTTTTGTTTGTTCTTCTTTCTCTAGTTGCTCTAGGTGTAATGTTAGGTTATTTATTTGAGATTTTTCTTGTTTCCTGAGGTAAGCTTGTATTGCTATGAGCGATTTCTCTTTGAAGCCTCCTAACCTATATCCCCATTGCACAATACCTGGACTTTTCCAAGACTATATGGATCAATTTAGAAGAAATACTCAAATGAACGTTATTAGCCCCAAAACAAGTTGTCTCATGCTCTCTTATAATGAATTTCTGAAACTAACTGGAATATTAAAAATAAATAAAATTCACTGAACATAAGACAATTATCATCACTATTACTAAAGGAGAACATTTTCCAAAAATAGCCAAGATACTCTTGAAGAAGAACAGCATGGAACGACTAACTCTAATGAATATCAACTTATAATAGCGTAATTAAGAAACTGTGGTATCAGCACAAGAGCAGACAGACAGACCAATGGTATAGAATAGAGTCTAGAAAGAAGATCATATATGGGCACTTGATTTATGACAAAGGTTGACTGTGGAGCAGTAGGCAAAGGAAAGTCTTCTCCATAAATGGTACCAATACGATTATGAATCTGTACAAGAAAAAATTAAATATGGCCCCTTCTTCACACCACATACAAATATCAATTCCAGGTGGACTGTAAATCTAAACATAAAACAATAAAGCATCTGGAATATAACAAAGAGGAATATCTTCATTACCTTGGATATTCTAACCAAACCTTTATAAGTTTCATAATTGATGATTTAGCACACATTAATCACAGGTTCAAACTAATGGCTAAGTTGTTTACATCTCCCCCATGGTCTGGTTTTTGTGGGCACACAAAAATCACATTACAAATACTCCAACCACAAATCCCACCATCTGTGTTTTGCTTCTTACTAAATAAGGGACGTTTTCACCTAACAAGTTCCTACTACTGCAGTAATTTGGGGTTTTGCAATATTTCCCCCCCAGTCCTCCACCTCCTGAGTAATCCTGGTACCTCCCCATGTAATTCTGCATGACGTACATCTTTCTCTCAGGAACTGTAAGTAATAAGAATATCCTTTGGACTTCCCTGGTGGTGCAGTGGTTAAGAACCCACCTGCCAACACAGAGGACATGGGTTCGAGCCCTGGTCCAGGAAGATCCCACATGCTGTGGAGCAACTAAGTCCATGTGCCACAACTACTGAGCCTGTGCTCCACAACAGGAGAAGCCACTGCAATGAGAAGCCCGCACACCACAACAAAGAGTAGCCTCCACTCACCGCAACTAGAGAAAGCCCGCGCACAGCAACAAAGATGCAATGCAACCAAAAATAAATTAATTTAGATTAAAAAAAAAAATATATATATATATATATATATACATATAGCCTTTAAATGGCATTAGCCTCTCCATGTCATCACTCAGTGATCTCCATAAATTAAAATCCCACGGGTACAATCAAGACACTGGGGTAGGTAAAGACTTCTTAAGCAGAATACAACAAACACTAACTATACAGGAAAAAAATAAAGTAGACTACATTTAAATTAAAGACTTCTAATAAGTCAGACAGAGACAAATACCACATGATCTCACTTATACATGGATCTAAAAACAAACAAAAAACCAAACTCATAAATACAGGGAACAGATTCGTGGTTGCCAGAGTTAGGATGTGGGGGAGAGGCAATATGGGAGAAGAAGGTCAAAAGGTACAAACTTCCAGCTATAAAATAAATAAGTCGTGGGGATGTAATATACAGCATGGTGACTATAGTTAATGATACTGTATTGCATATTTGAAAGTTACTAAGAGTGTAGATCTTAAAGTCCTCGTCACGAGAAAAATATTTAAAACTATGCATGGGGATGGATGTTAACTAGACTTACTGTGGTGATTGTTTCATAATATATACAAAATAATGAATCATAAAAAAAGAATTTCTATTCAACAAAAGACACCACTGATGCAGGATAGGTTCTCCAAAAACCAATTTTTAGAAACCAAATAATTTATTTGAAAAGTAATTCCAGGAAGTATAGGCAAGAAGAGTGGGGAAGTAAGAAGGCAAGGGAAGAACATCAATATAGGATGTAATGATGATCCGGTTACCAGTGTATGGTACCGTGGCTCAATCCTGCTGGAGACCTCTCAGAGACAGTGTAAAGTAAGCTTCAGAAACTACTTCCAGAGGTAAGGAAAATGGGGCATTTATTCACCAACTTCAGTTCAGTATTCGTCAAGACCTATCACTGGGTCAGCAACTCCCTGATTACTCTCTAGTCTCTCCTGTGGCCAGAGAAAGTCCTCAGGCAGAAAGTTTCAGCTTGCTTGCAGTGAGATGCCATACATACACAAAAGTGAATGCCAAGGGGATGTGGGTGGCACACCAACAATGTCTACCCCACAATACTGAGCAAAAAAAGCCAATTACAAAGTGGGAGAAGATATCCGTAACACAGAAGAAACGAAGGGCTTATATAAACAGCTCTACAAATCATAAAAGATAACTCAATAGAAAAATGGGCAAGACCTTCACAAAAGAAGATAGTCAAATGGTCAATATACATATGAAAGGGTGTTCAACCTCATTAACAGGAAAATGCAAATTAAAACCACAATGAAATACTACTATCTACCAACCACTATGGCTAAGATTTTTAAACTGACAATATCAGGTTTTGGATAAGAGCAATGGGACTTCTCATACCCTCCTGATGGGACTGTAAATTAGTACAATCATTTTGAAAAACATTTTGGCAAACATCATGTTTGCCAAAAGTTCAACTAAAGTTGAAGATACACCTCAAGACTCAGAAGTTCCATTCCTATGTACCCAATAAAAATATGTCCAAAATTTTATTAAGAAGCAGGTATAAAATGATTAAGCAGTATTATTTCTAACTGCCAAAACCTGCCCACAACTCAGAAGTCCAACAACAGTGAACTGAATAATGGCATACTCATACAGTGGAATATGATATAGCAATGGAAATAAATGAGCTATAGCTATATGCAACAACATGAATAATCTTACAAACACAATGTTGGATAGAAGAAGCCAGATATAAAAAATACACACTGAATGATTCCTTAAAGTTTTTAAAAGAACAGGTAAAACTAAGTTATAAAGAAAAACAAAAAAGTAATTAATAAAAAGTGGTTTCTTTTTGGAGGGAGGTAGAGAATAATGAACAGGAAGGAACAGAAGGGGAGTTCTGAAGTACTGGCAATATCTGTTCCTTTACCTGAGTGGTCATCACATGGGTGTTCACTGTTGTAATGCCTGAATACATTTCTGGCTGTAATAATTGGGTATAACAATTGGATTCTACTGGCATCTAGTGGGTAGAAGCTATGAATACTGCTAAACATTTCAGAATGCACAGAACAGTAAAAGAATTATCCATCCTAACATGTCAACAGTGACAAGTTTGAGAAATCCTGCTGTGGAGGAGTTGTCTTACTATATTTACACAGGTACTCTCTTAACCTCTTATATCACTAGTGATTTCCTGTTTCTTCTTTCTCTGTCTCTCCTTCCAATCTCTTCCTACCTTAATGGCTTTGAAAAAGTAAACAGCAATGAATCTTACAGTTGCAAGGTACTAAGTGTTGCCCATACCACATGAGCAGAGAGGCAGACCCTTCCCTAGGTGAGTACTCCAGATGAGTATCCAGCCCTGAATGACACCTTAACTGTAGTTTGTAAGACCCTAAGCAGAGAACCAAGCTAAGATATGCATAGACTCCTAACTGACAGAAACTGTGAGATAATAAATATGTGTAGTTTTAAGCTGCTATAGTTGAGGTCATTTGTTATGCAGCAATAGAACACTAATACAGTCTCTTTACAGCTTGCTTCTTCAAAGCCAAGAAAAGAGTTTCTTCGTGGAGAACTGGGAGACAATTCTCTACTGGCCTTTTGCATATCTTATGAGCAAAGGCACTGACTGCCTTTGTTCTGGACAGACTTTTCAAGGATGTTTATATAGTGAATAGCCTTGAAAGATATAGTGTCTCCTTCTACAGCAAAGGGCAGGTTTGCTTACAGTCTCAGAAGATAAAGATGGTGCCTCCCTGCATAATAGCAGGCAAATATGCTTACCGCCCATTATAAAAGATTCAGGTTCCCTAAGATCAGCAATTCTCTCCTGTAAAACTCTGTATGTGCAGGTATCACCTAGCCCTCTTCACATCGCCCTGTGGGAAAAGGAGCTTGGGGAATCAGTGCAAGAAAATGTTGATACTCTGGATATTGCTATTGTGGGTATAAAGTCCTTTCTCTCTGATCTAGGAGTCTGTGTCTTCTGTCAGCATTTATGAAACTGTGGCAGGCTAACTTGTTAGCTTGCAAGTAGGGTAGAATATCAGATACCTTACAGTTCCTGATAATACTATGCTGTAATTGCTTTTTTTTAACCAAAATCTCAAAATGAATTATAAATTCCTTTGGATTAGAGATTCACTTCTTACTGTATCCCTAGCACTCATTACAATGCTTGGTAAAATAACTTGTTGAATTAATTAAAGAAGGAGCCATGTACTACATCCTCTATATGGCAGTCTGAAATCAATTGGAAAAAATTAAAAGTTATTCAAAACAAAGCAAAGAAACTTGGGTAAAAAGTTGAAAAAAATTCTTTGATATCAAAGTTTTCAAATGTTGCAGGAAGTATTTTGGATGTTTATAATGGAAAACACAAACATTCTTAATGCAATACATTAAATTGTAAGGTTATAAACACTGCATAAAAAGAAAAGACATTTGGATTAATTAAAATAATAAATTTAAATTTTATTCTCAATGAAACTTATGATCAGAAAATATGCATTTTATAAAATCAATATTCTTAAAGAGAAAATATGAGAATTCACCTTAGGCAAACAATTCCATACTGGAAATTTTCAGAGAACATTTAGTTCATTCAGAAGTTTAAGCCAATCATAAAATTCAGCCAAAAGAACATTTAGTTCATCCACAAGCTTAAGCAAATAATGCAATTTAACCAGCACAAGTCTGAACTAATTTAGTAAATATCATATTTAATTAAGATATATATATATATATCTATGCTTATATTAAATGAAGGAAAAGCCTCATTTAAAATATATCTCCAGATGGTTAAGGAAACAGCAACTGAGAAACAGTATAAGGAATAGTGAAATTCATGAATTATGTATCAAGTCAATATATTGCTTAAGTTTCCTTAAAAGTTAGTACATCTCATCTGAAAAGTACTTTTTTTACTTTATATTTTTCCTTTTTTTAAAATGTTTTATTGGAGTATAGTTGATTTACAACGTTGTGTTAGCTTCAGGTGTGGAAAGTATTTTTTAAAAAGCCTCCACAAAGGACAGATGTGCTGGTTAAGTAAAAAATGTACAGCTATGACTGATCCCTCCAAAACTAAAAAGGGTGGGAAGTAACACTGGCCCATAAAAACCTTATGGAGCTAGTTACAGATTGCCTTTTCTAGACTGGAAAAAAGATTCCAGATTCTCAGTTTATAGAATTACCTTACACTTAGCCCACTGGGCTTTTCTAAAATCTGACAGTCAAACTGATTACAGCAGCTGGTTATTTAATCACAGATATTTCCCAGAGAGCTAGTTGGCTAAATTGATATTCCTTTCTTAATATAACCAGAAACAGTCTAATGCAAAAACATGTACAGCTGATCCTTGAACAACACAGGTCTGAACTGCATGGGTCCACTTAAATGCAGATTTTTTTCAATAAATGCACATATGTACTGGAGATGTATTTTCTCTTCCTTATGATTTTCTTAACAATGTTTTCTTTTCTCTAGCTTACTTTATTGTATGAATACCGTATAAAAATATATAACATACAAAATATGTATTAATCAGCTGTTTATGTTATCAGTAAGGACTCCAGTCAACAGTAGGCTATCAATAGTTAAGTTTGGAGGAAGTCAAAAATTATATGAGGATTTTCAATTTGCAGGGGGTCAGCACCCTTCAGCCTCATGTTGTTCAAGGGTCAATGGTATATTACTAATTCTTATAGCCAGAGAAACTAAATCATGAATATGTATGACTGTGTAATACTACACATTACACAAGGTGACAACAAAGAGACTGCTCTCAGGTATAATCTGATAATTAATTCTTTCCTATAATAAAATATTACCTGAATCTAATGATGAGGAAACATCAGACAAACCCAAATTGAGTGAAAATACACACCCGTAATTTTCAAGTGTCATGGTCATGACTGAAGACTAAATAGATACAAAAACTAAAGGCAATGCTTGATTCTTAACCGAATCCTTTTTCTATAAAGGGCATTGTTGGTGGGACTTCCCTGGTGGTCTAGTCGTAAAGAATCCACCTTACAATGCAGGGGATGCCAGTTCGATCCCTGGTCAGGGAACTAAGATCCCACATGCCGCAGGGCAACTAAGCTCGTGCATGCCTCAACTAGAGAACCTGCATGCTGCAAACTACAGAGCCCACACGCTCTGGAACCCGCGTGCCATAACTACAGAGCCCACACGCCCTGGAGCCTGCATGCCACAACTAGAGAGAAGCCTGCGCATCGCAACAGCCTGTGCGCCGCAACAAAAGATCCCGCATGCCTCAACAAAGATCCCACATGCCACAACTAAGACCCAATGCAACCAAAAATTTAAAAAATAAATAAATAATAAATACATCTTAAAAAATAATAATAAGGGATATTATTGACAAAATTGGAAAAACTTGAATGAGGTCTGAGGATTAAATGTTATTAAATGGTATTATCGTTAATTTCCTTATTTTGAAGGTTTACTGTGGTTGAATAGGAGAATATCCTTGTTGTAAGAAATACTAATGTATTTGAGAGTGACAGAGCATCATGTCAGCAACTAACTCTTAAAATTTTCAGGAAAATAAGTTCTTTGTAATGTACTTGCAAATTTTCTGAAGATTTGAGATTTTATTTAATTTTTATTGTCCCTTTTAAAGATGCTGAAACCAAAAGGTCTTACATGCTTCCAGAGAATGGAGGGGGAAAATATGTCAGTCATATCCAAAATTCAGGAGTCTCAATGGTTTCAACTTCTCAATAGGAACATTATAAGCTACAAGACAGTGGGGAAATGCCTCCTAAATTCTGAAGGAAAATTACTTCCTGACGAATTCTATTTTCAGCAAAACTATCAATCAATCATGAGGAAATGAGAAAACAGTTTAGACATATAAAGTCTCACTCTTTCTCAAAAAGTTACTAAAAACTGTGCTCCATGAAAGGAAGAGAGTAAGTGAAAACAGAGGAAGACTTGGGATATGAAAAACAAGAGATCCAGGACTTCCCTGATGGTCCAGTGGTTAAGAATCCACCCTCCAATGCAGGGGATGTGAGTTGGATCCCTGGTCGGGGAACTAAGATCCCACATGCTGAGAGGCAACTAAGCCCATGCGCCACAACTACTGACCATGTGGGCCACAACTAGAGAGAAGCCCATGTGCTGCAACAAGGAGCCCACACGCCACAGCGGAGGATCCTGCGTGCCGCAGCTAAGACCCAATGCAGCCAAAAATAAAATAAATAAACAAACATTTTTTTAAAAAAAGAGAGATCCAACACAGGAAAGACAAACAATGATGATGAAGAGAAATCTGGGGTCATAGCTGTATACTAGCGAAAGAGAGGTAACCAATCCAGATTGGAACAAGTTTGAAACCTGTGGGAGAGACATCTTCCAGAGGTTGAAATTGACTGAGTACCTGAAGTGAATGAATGAATACTGAGAGGATATTTAGAATATATTGAAAGGATATTTATATAATTGGTGAAAACGTCTATGCTTGAATTAGTGAAAGTACAAGGTAAACCACACACAAAAAAAGTTATTAATTCTGGGGAAAAAATGTAAAAAGTTGTGCATGCTCAGTTCTGTGTAGCATGGATAGTCATAATCATTTTTATCTAACTAAAATTATGTTATAACCTTACGGGGTGAGGGGAAGTAGGGAAGTGTCCATGTTTATAGAAGGAAAAGGAAAGAAAACTAAATAGTCATCCTTCTGGAAGGGAATTAACATGTAATATCAAAGGATATATGAAGAAAATGAAAAGACAACCCAATAAACGGTAGAAAATATTTGTAAATCATATATACAATAAGGGACTTATATCCAGAATATATAAAGAACTCTTACAACTCAATAATAAAACGACAATCCAATCAAAAATTAGCAAAGGATATGAGTAAACATTTCTGCAAGGAAGATATACAAATGGCCAATAAGCACAAGAAAAGGTGCTCAACATCATTAGTCATATCAGCGAAATGCAAATAAAAACCACAAGAGACTACTTCATACCCACGAGGATGACTAGAATCAAAAAGTCAGATAATAACAAATGTTGGCAAGGATGTGGAGAAATTGGGACCCTCATAGACTGCTGGTGGAAATGTAGAACGATAGTCACTTTGGAAAACAGTCTGGCAGTTTTTCAAACAATTAAACATAGAGTTACCATATGAGCCAGAAATTCCACTCTAGGTATACATCCAAGATAAACAAAAACTTACATCTACACAAAAACTTGTATATAAATATTCATAGCAGCATTATTAATAATCAAAAGTGCAAACAACTCAAATGTTCATCAACTGATGAACAGATAAACAAAATGTGCTATATCTATACAATGGAATATTATTTATCAATAAAAAGAATCAGGGCTTCCCTGGTGGCGCAGTGGTTGAGAGTCCACCTGCCAATGCAGGGTACACGGGTTCGTGCCCTGGTCCGGGAAGATCCCACATGCCGTGGAGCGGCTGGGCCCGTGAGCCGTGGCCGCTGAGCCTGCGCGTCCGGAGCCTGTGCTCCGCAACGGGAGAGGCCACAACAGGGAGAGGTCCGCGTACCACAAAGAAAAAGAAAAAAAGAAGAATCAAATATTGATGTATGCTACAATATGAATTAACCTGAAACATTATGCTAAGTGAAAAAAGGCAAACATAAGAGGCTACATATTGTGTGATTCTATTTATATGAAATGTCAAGAATAGGCAAATCTAAAGGAACAGATAGATTAGAAATGCCAAGCACTGGGGGGAAGAGGATTGGAAGGGATGGAAAGTGATTGCTAACGGGTACAGCACTGCTTTTTGGGGTGATGAATACGTTCTAAAATTGACTGTAGTGTTTGTTGTACAACGATGAATATACAAAACATGGTTAAATTGTATACTTCAAATGGGTGAAGTGTATGCTTTGTGAATTCTACCTTGATAAAGCTGTTATATTTTAAAAAATAAACTGTGTGATATATGTAGAAATAAAATATATGACAATAGCCCAGTGGGAGGAATGGGGGGAATGGCAGCATACTACCATAAGGTTTTCTTTTTCAGCTTTACTGAGGTATAACTGACATATAAAATTGTAAGATATTTAAAGTGTACATTGTGGTGATTTGAGGTACATACACATTGCAAAAGGATCCCCCCATCTAGTTAATTAATGCACCCATCACCTCACATATTTATCTTTCTTTTTGTATGTGAGAACATTTAAGATTTACTCACTTGGCAAATTTCAATTATACAATACAGTGTTATAAACTATAGTCACCATGTTTTATATTTGATCTGCAGATCTTATTCATCTTATAGTTGAAAGTTTGTACCCTTTAACCAACCTCTTCCTATTTCCCTGATCTGCAAGCCCTGGCAACAACTTTTCTACTCTGTCTTTCTGTGAGTTTGCTTTTTTTTTTTTTTTTTTACATTTCTCATACACGAAACCATGCAGTATTTATCTTTTTCTGTCTGGCTTATTTCACTTAGCATAATGCCCTCAATGCTACCCCTGTTGCCACAAATGGAAGTATTTCCTTCTTTCTCATGACTGCATAATATTCCAGTGTGTGTCTGTGTATTTGTGTCTGTATCTTGGCTATTGTGAATAATGCTGCAATGAACATGGGAGTGCAGATATCTCTTTGACATCCTGCTTCTATTTCATTTGGATATATACTTAGAAGTGGGATTGCTAGATCATATGGTAGTTCTATTTTTTTAATTTTTTGAGGAACTGCTATATACTCTTTCCCATAAATTTAGCTGCACTAATTTACATTCCATCAATAATGCACAAGGGTTCCTTTTTCTCCACATTCTCACCAACACTTGCTATCTTACATCCTTTTGATGACAGGCATTCTAAAAAAGTGATATCTCATTGTGGTTTTGATTTGCATTTCCCTGATGATTAGTGATGCTGAACACCTTTTCACGCACCTGCTAGTCATTCATATGTCTTCTTTGGAAAAATATCTATTTGGTTCCTCTGACCATTTTTTAATCAGATTGTTTATTTTTTTGCTATTGAGTTATATGAGTTCTTTATATATTCTGAATATTAACTCCTTATCAGATATATGATTTGCAAATATTTTCTCCAATTCTGAAGTTACATTTTAATTTTATTGGTTATTTCTTTTGCTGTGCAGAAGTTTTTTAGTTGGATATACTCCCAACTTGTATTATTTTTGCTTCTGTTGCCACTACTCTATGGTTCTTATACCACATGTGAAGTGACATAATATTATTTGAAGGTAGACTGAATTCAGCTAAAGATGTAATCAATAAACCTGAAAGCAACCATTAAAATAACAAAACAATGAGTTCTATCCAATAAATCAACAGAGGAGTAAAATGGGATCATAAAAAATATTCAATTAATCCAAAAGAAGGCAGAAGAAAAGGAAAAGAAAGCAAATAGAAAAAAAGTACCATGATGGCAGATTTAAATCAAAACATATCAATAATCTCATTAAGTACAAATGAAATAAACACCCTAATTAAAAGTAAGATATTCTGGGAATTCCCTGGTGGTTCAGTGGTTAGGACTCTGCACTTTCACTTCTGAGGATGTAGGTTCAAATCCCTGGTCAGGGAACTAAGATCCCACAAGCTGCGTGGCCAAAAAAAAAAAAAAAAAGAAGAAGAAGAAACAGGTAGCCTTAATAGCATCATATCTATTAAATATTTAAGAAGTTGAATTTAGAGTCAAAACCATTCCTACAAAGAAAATTCCAAGTTTTAATGGCTTCATTTGTGAATTCTACCGAACATTTAAGGAAGAAATAGTACCAGTTCTACACAAACACTATGAGAAAATTGAAGAGGAAGGAATGCTTCTAACCTCATTGTATGAAACCAACTAATTTTGTTCCAGACATCAGTTGTTCTAGGTTACCTCTCATTTGTATATATTGAATTTTAAGGTGTTTCAATTATTTAAGGAAACTTCCAATTCTCTGCCTGCCCAACAGCCAAAACTTTTCCATATAATGTTTTTATTGTAAATGAACCTTAAGAGCAATTATCTCTACAATATGGAAAGGCTTCTTAAACATAGATAAGCCTTCAATGGATTTGCAAAGAAATCAAATTTTAAATCAAATTTTACTGATGTACGAGACGTCTTTCCTTTTTAAGCACACGAGCAAAAATATACAGGTGACCCTTGAACAACATGGGTTTGAATGGTGCGGGTCCACTCATAGGTGGATTTTATTCAAAAAATACAGTATGACACAATCCAGTTGCAGAACCCTCCTATGCAGAGGGCTGACTGTAATGTTACACACCTGCGTGGGTTTTCAACTGTATGGGGGGCGGGGAGGGGGACACTCCAAACCCTGCATTGTTCAACAATCAACTGTACATGTATTTCATTAAAGTAAATATTTTTCAATTCACCTTAAATGGAAGAATGAAAACCATCTATTACTTTCTTTATAGAATGTGCCTATAGGCACTAAGTATTTACTTATTATTTTTTTAATAGATCTTTATTGGAATATAATTGCTTCACAATACTGTGTTAGTTTCTGTTGTACAATAAAGTGAATCAGCCATATGCATACATATATCCCCATATCCCCTCCCTCTTGAGCCTCCCTCTCACCCTCCCTATCCCACCCCTCTAGGTCATCGCAAAGCACCAAGCTGATCTCCCTGTGCTATGCAGCAGCTTCCCACTAGCTAACTATTTTACATTTGGTAGTGTATATATGTCGATGCTTCTCTCACTTCATCCCAGCTTACCCTTCCCCCACCATGTTCTCAAGTCCATTCTCTATGTCTACCTCTTAATCCCTACCCTGCCACTAGGTTCATCAGTACCACTTTTTTTTTTTTTAGATTCCACATATATGTGTTAGCATACAGTATTTGTTTCTCTCTTTCTGACTTACTTCACTCTGTATGACAGACTCTAGGTCCATCCACCTCACTACAAATAACTCAATTTCGTTTCTTTTTATGGCTGAGTAATATTCCATTGTATATATGGCACTAAGTATTTAAATTTGTAAAATATCCAAAGACTTTGTTTCATTCCTAAATGTTAAGCATATTTGAAAACTAATCAAACTTCACATAATGATCACCTTTTAAAGGACCTTTGGAACTAAAACAATTTTTCTCTATTTATTAAGCAAATTATTGTCATCTAAGGTTTCTGAAAACTATATCCAAATTCTTTAAGTAAATATTTGATAAATGAAAATATACCAATTCCTCACCTAAGAAACTTTTAATTTTAAGTATATCATATATGATAATACATTGAGGAAAAAAGTTTCCTTTAAAAAGTTATAATACTCCAGATATTAATAATGACGTACATTTCCAAAAGATTTTCATATTTTCCAATTGTTACATCATATTAAGACAAGTTATATCACATAAGGTATAACAATATAACATATAATTTATACATAAACATACCGTGTCTTGCTTTGGAATTTGGACTAAAACAGAAAGAAGCTGCTCTGTATCAAGAAATCTTGCTAAAACTGAAACAAACAAACAGAAACTATGAGCAGTTAAACTTTATGTTACATTTTTAAAATATACACTATGTAAAATATTATCCTCAAGTAATAGAACAGAACAGTTTTACCTGAAAATATTACTTGTTTGAATTATCTTCATCTATCTTACATTTACCAGGAGTAAACTAATAAATTCTAGTGGTCTTTTCCTAATTTTGATTACTCAGAACTTGTCTTCAAATTTTGCCACTGTTGATCACCCCTTCCTTCTTGAAACTCTACTTCTCTGACTTTTAGATGTTGCTTATCATAATTTTCTTCCCACCTTTTTGACTTCTAACTTTTCTACATGATACTTAAAAGATCAGAGAAGATTAGTTTGAAAGCATAGTTCAACCACTAACCATATAACCTTCCAAAAGTTACATAACTTCTCTGAACTTTAGTTGTTCTCATCTTTTAAATGTGGATAATAACATCTTCCTCCTAGGGTTGTAGTGAGGATTAAGTGCAATAATATGTGCATAGGGGTACCTTGCACATACCAGAGCTCAAAACTGTTATTTTATTCTTCTCAACTCATTTTCCAGCTTCAAGTACACTATAAAAGTATATGTATAGATAATTGGAATCTATCCCTTTTAAATGTCCCCAAGTGTTTTTTTCTTTACCTTAAACTATAGTAACTATTTCTTAATGACTCATGGTTATTATCATCATTGTAATGTGTGATCTCAAAAGTTTTTGTGTAAACTTATTGATACTTTCACAAAGTGGCCCCAAATTGTTATCCTTTAAAAAAAAGAACTAAATACAAAAATTTTATGTCACTTCTTTCTTGTTCAAATTTTTGATGTTCTTCAGTTTGCCTACCTCTAGAGCTGTGCCTCTTTCTAAATTACCACTTCTATGGTAATTATGTTAAAACTGTGGTTAAAAAATTAGAGTAAATAGGCTGAGTATACTATTATACTGTTATACTATTATATTATACTACCATGACATTTTATATGTGAGTCCACTAGTCAGACTCTCTTAAGCCCTCACATAGATTGGCCTTTCTCTTTTTCAGTCTCTTCCTTCTTCCTCTCCCCAAATCTACTGTAACAAACAAACAATGTTTCTAAAATAAGGATTTGACCATATATATTACTCTCTTGGTTTAGAATCATCACCTCCCTATTGATTTCAGGATAAAATCCAAACTTCTTAGCATTATATAAAGGCTTTTCATAAACCAGCCTCAATTCTCATTTCCTGCCATTCCCCAAGGCTTCAAGTCATAAATAACTACTGGCCATGCCTTAAATACAGCAAGTTCTTTTATAGCAATGTAAGTATAACTGCAGAAGCTTATGTTAACTCTATCTTCCTCAACTTCCCAGAAAAAGAAGTGTACCCTAGAAAGTAATGACTGCTCAGGATCACAGTCAGCAGCACCCATACCGGATCTTTATCCCAGCCACTGCAACCAAAACACATTTTTGTTACCCCTGTGCACATCAACATACCTTGCTCAGGCATGTTCCCTTTGTCTTGAGTATCATTTCTAGAATTCTCCTGTTGTCAAAATCCTACTCATTCCCTTAAGACAGAGCTAAAATATTATCTCTGTGAATCCTGGATTCTATATTTATCCCAGCTCCCTCCTCTATGTTTCCACAAAATATTAAATTATTATTGTGTTTTTCACACTGTATCATATTTATTTATTTAGAGTTCTGTGTCTCTAACATGAATGTAAGATCCCTGAGGACAAAAACTTATAACTTAATCTTCATGTTTTCATCCCTATTGTAGAATGCCTACAAGAAAGTACGTACTGTACTTTTTATGAGGTTCACATTCTCATATTTTAATAAACTATAAAAATTACCCTTGTTCTGTATTCCTGCTCTCCTACTTTATTACATGTTAAGATAAATTATAAACTGTCAAGATAAAGAAAATATAGAAATATTTAACATTTGTAGATGCCAATTTAAAACTTTCTATTATAAGGAATTATAAAACTTAAAATATATGAAAACTAAAGCTTCAAATAAAATCCAAGTTTTTCATTAAAATCTCATCATATAGAACATTATAATCTTTGGAACAACAGAATACAATTTTCAACATGTTTAATAATAAATCAATAGCTTAACAAATATGAACACCCATTATGTTCTAGACTCATATGGGAATCATCCAACAAAACATTCACTTACAATACTGTAAGATAAGTGCCATAACAAGATACTATAGACAACATATAGAAAAGATACCTAATATAGACTTGGGGAGCCAGAGAGGCTTCTAGAAGAAGTGACATCTAAACTAGGATGGTAAATTATGAACTGCAGTTGTCTAAAGAGTAGCTTGGGAGAAGAGGTTACAGAGAAGAAAGATAAAAGATTCTAGACAAATATTATAGAGTACAAAAGCCAGAACATGATACGCACTAAAACAGACCCACAGATCAATGGAACAGAAATAAACCCATGCACATATGATCAATTAATCTATGACAAAGGAGGCAAGAATACACCATGGGGAAAAGACAGTCTCTTCAATAAATGGTGCTGGGAAAACTGGACAGCTACATGTAAAAGAATGAAATTAGAATATTTTCTCACACCATATACAAAAATAAACGCAAAATAGATTAAACAACTAAATGTAAAACCTGACACCATAGAACTCCTAGAAGATAACATAGACAGAACACTCTTTGACATGAATGGTCAATATTTTTTTGGATCTGTTTCCTAAGGCAAAGGAAATAAAAATAAACAAATAAGACCTAATGAAACTTAAAAGCTTTTGCACAGCAAAGGAAACCACTGACAAAATGAAAAGACAGTCTACTGAATGGGAGAAAATATTTGCAAATGATATACCCGGGAAGGGGTTAATATCCAAAATATATAAACAGCTCAAATAATTCAATATCAAAAAAACAAATAATCCAATTAAAAAATAGGCAGAAGACCTGAATAGACATTTTTCCAAAGAAGACATACAGATGGCCAACAGGCACACGAAAAGATGCTCAACACTGCTAATCATCAGAGAAGCACAAATCAAAACCATAATGAGATATCACCTGACACCTGTCAGAATGGCTATCATCAAAAAGACCACAAATAACAAATGTTGGCAAGGTTGTCAAGAAGAGGGAACCTTCATACACTGATGGTGGGAATGTAAATTGGTGCAGTCACTGTAGAAAACAATATGGAGGTTTCTCAAAAAACTAAAAATAGAACTACCATATGACTCAGCAATTCTACTCCTGGGTATATATCTGAAAAAAACAAAAACACTAATTTGAAAAGATGCATGCACCCCAATGTTCACAGCAGCATTACTGACAATTGCCAAGATATGGAAGCAACTTAAGTGTCCATCAACAGATGAGTGAATAAAGAAGATGTGGCATATGTGTGTGTACATATATATGGAATACTACTCAGCCATAAAAGAAGGATGAAATTTTGCCATTTGCGAAAACATAGATGGGTCCTGGAGGGTATTATGCTTAGTGAAATAAGTCAGGCAGAGAAAGACAAACACTTATACATGGAATCTAAAAAATAAAACAAACGAAAGAGTATAGCAAAACAGAAACAGACTCACAGATACAGAGAACCACCTAGTGGTTAACAATGGGGAGAGGGTAGGGAGGAGGGTCAAGAAAGGGGTAGGGGATTAAGCGGTACAAATTACTATGTATAAAATAAGTGAGCTACAAGGATATATTATACAGCATAAGGAATATAGTCATTATTTTGTAATAACTTTAAATGGAGTATAATCTATACAAATTTTGAATCATTATGTTGTACAACTGACACTAATATTGTAAATCAACTATACCCCAATGGAAATAAATTAAATTAAAAAAATTTTAAAAGCCAGAACATGAGACAGGATATGTTCAAGTAACTAAAAGAAGTTCAATTATACTAGAAGGCAGAATGACAAGCGACGAGTAACAAGAGATGCTGTGGGAGGTGATAAAGAAATAGCCATCCAGAAGAGTTTGGATTTTATCCTAAAAGTAATGAGAAGAGAATGAAGGATTTTATGCAAGTGGATATGTGGTAGCCCCACAAAGATGTCCCCATCTTAATCCCTGGAACCTTTGAATATGTTATCTGGTAAAGGGGACTTTGAAGATGGGATTAAGTTAAGCATCTTGAAATGGAGAGATTATTCTGGATTATTTGTTAGTCCCAAAGTAATCACAAGGGTCCTTATAAGAGGGAGGCAGGGAAATTCCCTGGCAGTCCAGTGGTTAGGGCTCTGTGCTCTCACAGCCGGGGGCCCAGGTTCTATCCGTGGTCAGGGAACTAAGACCCCACAAGCTGCGTGGCCAAAAAAGAAAAAAAAAAAAAAAAAGAGGGAGGTAGGAGGATCAGTCAAAGAGAGAAGATATAAGGACAAAAGCAGAGGTCAGAAAGTAGAGAAGAAACTATTCTGCTGGCTTTGAAGATGGAGGAAGGGCCATAAGCCAAGGAATGTAGATGACCTCTAGAAACTGGAAAGGCAAGGAAACAGTTTTGCCCCTAGAGCCTCCAGAAGAAACGGTGGACCTGCTAACACATTGATTTTAGCCCAGCAAAACTGATTTCTGACTTCCAGAACTGTAAGATAATAAATTCATGTTGTTTTAAGCCACTAAATTTGTGGTACTTTGTTACATCAACAACAAGAAACTAATGAAGAGTAATATGCTCAGATTTATATTTTCAAAACATCTCTCAGGCTCTCATATAGAGAAGAGACTGTAAAGAACAAGACTGGAGGAGGAAGCCAAACAGAAGGCTGCTGCAATAAATCAGATTATAGATAAATGGTACCCCAGGCTGGAGCAGCAGCATTGGGAATAGAAGCTAAACATGCAAGAGATATATAGAAAAGAGACTTTGCAAAATTTGATGATTAATTTCAGGGAAGGGAAGTGTCAAGAATGACTTCCAGGTATCTGGTTTGGTAAACAGCTTGGATGTAGAGCTATTCTCTGAAATCAGAAGGGATTGATTTAGAAGGGAAGATGGCACAGTTTGGACACATTAAATGTGAGGTGATTAAGGAACATCTAATAAGTGCTCAGTAGGCAATAAGATATATGGGGATGAAGGTCTATAGAGATATCTGCACATGAGATGTAAATTTGGAAGTTACGAATACGTGAATGATAATTATAAGACCAAGAAGGTGGGTAAATCATATAATAAGAATATACGGGGTAAAAAGACAACCCAGGACATACCTTTGAAGAGCCATAGCATTTAGGGAATGAGCAAAGGAAAACAAGCCTAAAAAGAAGACTCAGAAGTCATTCTCACTTCCATTTGAAAGAAAGGACTCTGGGGTTTTTACTCTGTTACCCGATCAATGACAGAGCTTTCTGAAGACATTCCAAGACAGTATACAGTCCTGTAGTCTATTTGGAAATAGTAAAGATAACATTACAAGGGAGATACCCCATTGGTTTTGACTGGATAGTCATAAACTTGTTAAAGAAATGAGTGACAGAGCTTTAGAAAAAGGAAACATCAAAGAAATAGGAAGAAAACTAGGAAACTGTATAATCACAGAAGCAAAGAAAGGCAGTAATTCAATAAGGAGAGATTTTTGGCAGCACCAAAGAAGTTGGATTTCAAATAGGAGAACTAATATGTGTCCATTAAATTTAAAAACAATGAGACTATGGGTGAATGTTTTAGGCTGGGTGCTCCAGAAGCAGAGGCTGAGATGAAGATTCATGTGCAAGTAATATATTAAGAATTTGCTTCCACGAGAAACCAATAAAGAAGACAAGAAGGACAGGAAAGAGAAAAAAAGCCAAACAAAAGTATAATTTCAGGCAAAGTCCTATGGAAGGTAACTTCAACCGATCCTGTAGAAGGCTTGTGGACTTTAAGTTACATTCATGGTTTTTGCCAAAACAGTGTGAGACAGCTGGGCTTTCATACTCCCACAACATTCAGTCATTTAAGGTCCACAAGGCACTTTTGGCACTCCGTGCCTGAGAGCAAAGCCCTCAAATAGCCTGAGGGCAGGCCTCTAAAGAGAGTCCAGGTACAGGCCATTAGAAGCAAAAGCACACATAGCAGGGAAAAGGGGCACAAAGAAAGGTAAAAGAGACCCAAGAAGATCTGGACAGAGAACCAACAATATCTGCTATAGTGACCTTGACAAGAGCAGTCTCAGTGCAGGAGTGAGCACAGAAACAAGACTGATTGATTAAGACGTAGTGATGAACAGAAGATAGTGTGTGCAGAAAATTTGTTTTCAACAAGATGTTTAATGGAAGAAGAGAGATAAGGTGTTGCTGTGAACAAGGCTGACCAGTTAAAAAGTGGCCTTTTTGTACCTTTCCCAAAGCCTCACAAAATACACAGGAATATATAGAAAAAAATGAATATACAAAACAACATTGGAAATGCAGAGTCACAGTCAGTATAATGTCAGAATTTTGAAGAAATTATACTAATTAAAAGGTATTTAGAATTGGACTTAGGAAAACCTAAAGGCTGTAAATGCCTTCTAGATTTTCAAGTACCACTTCCGTTTAGACCTCCAGAGCAACAGGAGGGGAGGTTGGGGAAGTGAGGTTATGGAAGACAGATCAAGTTGCTAGAAACCAGGAATTGGACTCGGATCAGTGCATATAAACTGCCCCTCCACCTACAGATTTAAAAAGAAAATTGCACTGCCATGCCAGTGAACAGATGCCAAGGGCAATTCTCTTCCTCATGTTATGAGTTGGATTGTATCCCCCAAAAAGAAACTTTGAAATCCTAAACCCTAGTATCTGAATGTGATATCACTTGGAAATTAGACCTTTGCTGATATCATCAAGTTAAGATAAGGTCATTAGGATGAGCCTTAATCCAACAGGACTGGTATCCTTTTAAGAAGACAATGTATTTTGTTAAAAAATTTGTATTTGGGCTTCCCTGGTGGCGCAGTGGTTGGGAGTCCACCTGCGGATGCAGGGGACAAGGGTTCGTGCCCCGGTCTGGGAGGATTCCACATGCTGCGGAGTGGCTGGGCCTGTGAGCCATGTCCGCTGAGCCTGCGTGTCCGGAGCCTGTGCTCCGCAACAGGAGAGGCCGCAGCAGTGAGAGGCCCGCGTACCGCAAAAAAAAAAATTGTATTTGTAAAAGTAGATGATATTCATTTACCTGACTGAAGTCCAAAAAAGAGTTCCTCATCTTGAAGCAGTTCTTGAACACAATCTAACCTCATGTTAATGGTTTCAACATCAATTAGAGGTTCTAATATATTAGAACGAAGTCTTCTACTTCCTCCAGGAGTCTTAGTGTAATTTAGAACACCAAAGAGTGTGTGACTGCTCCTTTAAAAACACAAGTTAGGAAAATTTCATTAAGTATACTAAGGAAAATCCAATAAAACTGTAATTTAACTTTTAAAATAATCCTATAATCTACGGTAGTGATTCTCAAACTTTAATATGCATACAAATCACATGAGGATTCTGATTCAGTAGGTCTGGGATGAGGCTTGAGAATCTACGTTTCAAATACACTCTCAGGTGTGCTGTCAGTCAGTGAAGCACACTTTGATTAACAAGATCGACAGAATCTTCTTGCATTTAGTTAATGACTTTTTTCATAGATCAGTTAACAATACTCAGACTAATATAAAATATTCTAGTCCATGGCATTCCATCAATAATAGCAAGATATCAACAACACATCCTTAAGGGGAGAACTTTTACACTGATAAAATGAGTAATATAATCACTCTGTTCTAACTTAAGAAGTTAGAGAATTATAAGTAAAAGAGAAAGAAAGAAAATAATATCAGGTACAGAAACTGTTAAAAACAAACAAACAAACAGAACTGTACAGAGAATGACCAGGAGGGTTGATTTAGTTAGGTTGGTTGAGAAAGACCTGTATGTATATTCGGCAGTTGAGTTAAGAAGGCATCCATGCCAAGATGATGATGAGATGGGAATAATGATGACAATTGATGGTGAGTATAGCTAACATATAGTGAACACAAAGTATGTGCCAGGCCTTATTCTAAGCACTTTACATATATTGACTTACTTAATTCTAACAATGATGGTATGAGATAGATGCTATTATTAACATTTTACAAGGGAAGAAACTGAAACACAAAGAAATTAAGTAACTTGCCCAAGGTTTCCAAATAAGTGAACAAGAAAAGAGTTACTGTTTAAAAGGGCAAAACAGAACAGCAATTTAAGCCCAGGTAGTCTTTCTGGCTCCAGAACCAGAAAGAAGACCAAAGTTGGTGGAGCACTGCAAGTGAGGGTAAGAATTAAGGGAGATGAATGAAGAAGTTGAAAGAGACCAGAACACATAAGTCCTTGTAGGCCACGGGAAAGAGTCTGAATTATATTCTAAATATAAAAGGAGCTCTGGAAGATTTTAAGCAGGAAAGTTCTAAGATCTAATTTCTGGTTTAAAAGGATCACACTCTGGCCACTAGGTTGAGAATAGACTAATTGCAGGAGGGGAAGAAAGCAGAGAGACGAGTTAGGGGCTATTACACTATACAGTAGTCTAGGCTAAAATGATGGAGGTATGGGTTAGGGTTGTAGCACCGGAAATGCTAAGAAGTGATCCAGAATATGTATGTACTCTAAAGGTTGAGTCAGGAGGATTTACTGACATATTGAATCTGGGTTAAGAGAGGAAAGGAAATAAAAATGACTCAAGTAATCAGACTGCCAAATTTTTGGTATATCAATTTAAACAAATTTTTAGGGAACTATTCAAATCAAGTCCTGGCTGGGAGTGGGGGTCATCATAGGTAAGTCACAGGCACAATTTTGAGAACTTGTCTTCTGCAGGAACAAAGGAGGTGGGGAGCATACCTAAATCTGCCATTTGCTATAGAAATCAATGGGTGAAACAGTATGCTGAACAAGTAACAAATCCATAGACGCATTAGAGCTATTCAGACAGTTCAGTAGATAGCATGCCCATCTTTTAACCTAATATTCTTTGGTTCAAGTCTGTGAAAAGACCTCAATTTCTTCTTTCAACTATAATATGAACTCTTGGAGGTCAAATATCCTATCATTTAATATATAGCAGGAACTCAAGCAATGTTTGACAATGATAATGGTAAACAATGATTAACTGTGAAATGTGACAAAGTAAAACTGAGTACAAAACCCTTTGTAATAATTACCAGCCTTGGTTATTGACTGTCTACGTTACCCCACGTTATTTTAATTTAGAAAGTCAATGACAGAGTACTTTATCCAGATATTATTTTATCTCTTTTTTCCTAGCAATAGAAAAAATATTATTTATTCACTAAGCTGAAAAGGAATAATTACAATTAATTATAAACTCCTTTAAAACGTTATAATTTTAGACCATCATTATTCAGTGGAACTACAAAGGTGTTGAGGTCACTACACTGACAATGACAAATAGTATACACAGTACTATTCTTACCTTTACTAAAAGTAGTGCCAACAGTACCTAGATAGATCTAAACTGTTCTTGATGATTAAAGTAAATAATTAAAAAAATTAGATATTATAGGTTTCTAAGTTTGTAACTGTAAATAATGTCTGGAGATTTCACATAATTAAAAGTGAAGCCAAGATAAGAGCACACAAAGTGACCGAAATACTTAAACACTATGGCTCTGAAATTGGCAGTGAGCACCTTAGGGTTTCAATTGTATAAAGTACTCTTTATTCTGTTCAGTACTCTTAATACTAAAATTTATGATTATTTTAAGTTTATCCGTTTCATTGATATCCAAAGTTATATTTAAGTACTGAAAGCTGAGATTTTACTCCAAGCTTACTTACTCCCAACTTGTACTTTACCAAAGTAAATAGCTTATGGTTTCCTTGCACATACCATATTGCTATATTGAAAATCATGCTTTCAAGACTTTGTTATTCACTGTCTTACTACCTTTTCTACTTCTTAATCTGGATAACTTCTTTTTTAAAAAATTATTTATTTATTTATTTTTGGCTGCATTGGGTCTTCGTTGCTGCGTGTGGGCTTTTCTCTAGTTGCGGCAAGCGGGGGCTACTCTTCGTTGTGGTACACGGGCTTCTCGTTGCAGTGGCTTCTCTTGTTGTGGAGCATGGGCTCTAGGAACGTGGGCTTCAGTAGTTGTGGCTCGTGGGCTTTAGAGCGCTGGCTCAGTAGTTGTGGCGCACGGGCTTAGTTGCTCACAGCATGTGGGATCTTCCCGGGCCAGCGCTTGAACCTGTGTCCCCTGCATTGGCAGGTGGATTCTTAACCACTGTGCCACCAGGGAAGCCCATGGATAACTTCTATTTATACTTCAAACCTCATATCAGGGAAAAAAAACCCTCATGTCAGGTATTATCTTCTCTAGAAAGCCTTTTCTAATTACTCCCCTTTTACTCCTTAACTAAGCCCAGTTAACTTTCTTTCTCTGCTATGATCCCATCATTTTTTTATGCAAACTTTCATATCACTATACAGTTGTCCCTTGGTACCTGTAGGGGATTGATTCTAAGACCTCTAGCGGATACCAAAATCCGAGGATGCTTAAGTCCCTTATATAAAGTGGCCTACTACAGTGGGCCCTGCATATCCACAGGTTCCATATCTGTGGATTCAACCAACTGTGGGTCCCTAGGCTACGGAGGGCCTGATGTACTTAGTACATGTTAATGATACTATGATACTATGCATCTCCTCCTTTAGACTAATTCCTCAAGGAGAAAAACCATTACTCACTAATTCTTTGTACCAAATTGAACCCATATTAAACTATATAGGTTTATGCCTACTATAAGCACCACCACAGGTTGATTACATTATCTTCTAATAACATTTTGATTCTAGTTTAGGTATCCCAACCACTATGAAATCTTATAAACACTGTGTGTTGGTGTGTGTGTGTGCACACACATGGGCAATCTCCCACTCTCGCTCTTATTCATGCTTACCAAAAATATTCCTCTAAAGCTAACAATAAACCAATAAAACGAGCAATCTAGTCATACACAAAGACCAAGTTGATTCAACTATTTTCACCTTCTCAAATGATTATGTAGCCCCCTTGAATTTCCTGTATTTAATGCTTTTAAAACTTGTTATTTTAACTTTGTAGTATTCTGCACACAATTTTTTTTATTATGGTAAAACATATAAAACACAAACTTTAGCATTTTAACCATATTAAGCACACAAGTCAGTGTCATTAGGTACACTTGCAATATTGTGCAACCATTACCATCATTCATTTCTCATCATCCCAAACAGAAACTCTGAATCCATTAAACAATAACTCTCCCATTCCCCACTTCCCCCAGCCCCTGGTAACCTACTTTCTGTCTCTATAAATTTGCCTATTCTAGGTACTTCATATAATGGAATCATAAAATATTCTTCCTTTTGTGTCTGGCATATTTCACTTAACATGATGTTTTCAAGGTTCATACATCTCGTGGCATGTATCAGTATTTCATTCCTTTTTAAGGCCGAATGATATTCCACTGTTTGTATACACCTTATCTGTATACATCTTATTTTATCAGTCACTCATCGATGGACATCTGGTTTGTTTCCACATTTTGGCTACTATGAATAATGCTGCTATGAATATTTGTGTGCAAGTATCTGTTTGAGTCCCCATTCTCAATTCTTTTAGGTATATACCAAGAAGTAGAATGTCTGGATCATATGGTAATGCTATGTTTAACTTTTTGAGGAACCACCATGTGGTTTTCCAAAGTGAATGCACCATTGTACATTCCCACCATAAATGGATTAGGATTCTAATTTCTCCATAGCCTCACCAACAATTATTTTCCATTTACTTAATAATAACCATCCTAATGGGTGTGAAGTGGTAATTGTGGTTTTGATTTGCATTTCCCTAATGACTAGTGACGTTGAGCAACTTCTTAAGTGCTTATTGAACCTCTGTATATCTTCTTTGGAGAAATGTCTGCTCAAGTCTTCTACCTAGTTTTGAAATGGGTTGTTACTTTTTTTTTCTTGTTTAGTACAAATATATTTTTAAAACCTGATTTTGGTGAAACATCTGAGCAGCTCACCAACAATGGTATAAGGATTAAAAATATGTTTATTCAATATTTCTCCATCGAACAATTTAAAGAAATGTAAAGTAACTATTCATAGAAAAATATGACATAATATACTGATACATTTTCTAAGGAAAAAATAGATGATCTTACCTAGAGTCTTGATTATTAATTATTAATTCAAGGTTTTGGGTTGATGATGAATCTATCATAGCTGTCTGTTCACTACCCTGGAAACAAATCTTCAGCGATTTTGGTGCATAAACTGAATTTTGAATAAATTCAACATATTTTAATAAAGCTGCAACAGCTGCAAGGCAGTAATACCTGTAAAGTGACCGAAGATACATCACTATAAATCTTTGGAATAAAAAAAAGTATTGCTATAAAAGAAAACATTTATTTCACTTTAATATTAGCAAAATTGTAAATATTTGCATAGCATTGCTTAAAATCAAAGGGAAAAAGCACACCAAGTGTTCCTCATTTTTGATAACTAGTTAAATTACCTCTAAAACATAAAAGTTGATAAAAAGAGACAATTTTCTAAAGTCTGAGACTTAAGGGATATTAGACTCCCAATAGGTCACATGTTAGAAGTCAACATTCAATGGTAATTTGTGTCAATTTTTGATGTACCATTCTAAGTACACATTCAAATAATGTTGAAAAAGTCTGAGAGTTGTAAAGGTACAGTCAGGAGGCCCCAATGTATAGGAAAGCATGTTTTGATCTCGGTGACAGTAGTCGTCATGATTAACTGAGCAAACAAGTTGTCCAACCTGGCTCAAAGTAAGTATCTGTTCAGCATGTTATAAGAAATATCCATTCCAAAAATATCATTCCCTGTCTCATTCTGAAGGAGTAAAGGTATGAAGTAACAGGAACACAGCTTTAACTGTGTTTCACTTCTGTACCCTCACACTTCTAGTTTGCTGTAACTACTTGAGCTTTTCAATTCAAAGTAAAGTGAGCAGGAACCATTAAGGCAGTAGATTATGACTAATTTGGAGAAATTCCATAAAAGTTTAGTTAGCAAGATATGCCTTGTATATAAATTTTAGTTAACTATTTTACTATTTCAATAATTACTGAGTGTATTTTATAAGCCAGGCACTTTTCTAGGTGGTAGGGAATATAGCAAAGAATAAAACACACAAAAGACCTTTCCGTCCTGGAATACACACCAGAGATTTACTACTTGCCCTAAATTTTAACTTACTTGGATTGAACCTCCATTAGGACAGTGCTGAATTCTGTTATGCATAATTGTTCAATGTACTCTAATCCTTTTGTTTCATTGAAGTATTTCCTTTGGATAGTAGTGAAATTAACGTTCTGAAAAGAATTTTTAATTTCAAAATAAATTTTAAGTTTCATGCACTTGCCCAAAGCTGCTTTCTTAAATACATGCTCATACATGGGTAGATGACTTAAATATTGAATAAAGTTTATTTTTCATTATTTATTATTTTCTAGAGTTAAATAAGAAGTTTTCTTATTTACAAAAAGAATGATGGTCTGTCTTGCTAAGTGAATTATAGCAGTCTGTAGCTCTTATTAAGCCATATTTACATGAAATTAAAGTAAATAAAAAATAAACATGAGAGTCTCTGACTTCTACTAATTTTATTGTACAGCAACAACAGCAACAAAGGTTTTACATTCAGCCTCATATACACTATCATAATTTAGAGAGGGTAAATCTTTGTAATACACTAGCTGGGGAAGCCAAAAATACCAATTCCAGCTATCAAATCTATGAAATGCTATCTACATAAGGTGAATTTAATTTATAGAATAAAGAAAAGCAGATAATGGAACTTTTTTTAAAAGAGCAAAAAAAAAAATGCATGCAGCTGCAGAGTACAAGGTCTGCCTACTTTGAATAAAAGTAATAGGTAAGAAAGATATTAATAATATAATAACAATGGACCGTGAAAGAGCTGCAAGGCTGCAAAAAAAGTCATAAACAGGTAGGGAATTTGTTATTTGCCAAGATTGTTTGAAGAGTTATCTCATTTAATCCTCCCAATCACCGTATGATGTAAGTTTTGTATCAATATTAAGTACAATCTTCCTCTAAGTCAAATTCTGAGAAGTCAAGCAATTTTTCTAATATACAATTGATATGTTCCAGAGCTGAGACTTGAATTTGGATTTCTTTGACTAAAAAGTCCATGTTCCTTACACTTCATATTGCTTCTTATTTAACTGAGGTCTTTTTATGGTAAGTGTGATAATAATGATAACAATAACATTGATTTTCCCCTGTTTATAATGCTTTTATATCAAATATTTCTATGGCTCTCTCTCTCACTCCTATCAGGACTTTGCCCAAATGTAACCTCATCAGTGAGACCATTTCTGATTACCTTATATAAAATATTAATTCTCTAGGAGGTAGATACTATTATTGTCCCTATTTTACTGACGAATAAAAACTGAAGCTTAGAGAGGTTAACTTAATTTGCACACAGTCATTTAGAATCAGGATTTGAGACCACAACAGTATAGCTCCTCTATTCTTTTTCTTTTTTTAATTTATTTATTTATGTATTTATTTATTTTGGGCTGCGCTGGGTCTTCGTTGCCGCCCACGTGCTTCCCCTAGTTGTGGCGAGCGGGGGCTACTCTTCGTTGTGGTGCGCTGGCTTCTCATTGCGGTGGATTCTCTTACTGTGGAGCACGGGTAGTAGGCACGTGGGCTTCAGTAGTTGTGGCACGCGGGCTCAGCAGTTTCGGCGTGCAGGCTCCAGAGCGCAGGTTCAGTAGTTGTGGCGCACGGGCTTAGCTGCTCCATGGCATGTGGGATGTTCCCGGACCAGGGCTCAAACCTGTGTCTCCTGCACTGGCAGGCGGATTCTTAACCACTGCGCCACCAGGGAAGTCCCTGGCTCCTTTACTCTTAAGCACTATGCTATATTGCCTTACATCTCAAGCGTAGTAAATGTAGGTTGTTTTCGCCTTTGGAGGATTCATCTATCCCACATTCTATGTTGTTCTGTCCATGTAGGACTGTCAATTACAGTACTCTGTGCCCCACAGCAAAAAGCAAATGACCTGGGATTAATCAATCATAGTGCTTTTACCCCCAGAAACAGTGATTAATCTAACATGTGGGAACATGAACAAAGCAGGAACAGTCAGGGTCCTTCTCTTGAATTCATATGTGGACACTGGAAGGAAGAAGTTAGTTTTTACTCTCAGTTGACTAAGCTGAGTTGACATCAGCCTGGAGCCATGAGCAATCATTTTATTAAACCTCACAGAAAGATGGCAGTAGAGATGAGAGTAAGGATAGGATCTATCCAACCATTTGGCTTCCCAGTTACATAAGCCAACAAATGTACCTTTTCACTTAAGCTACTTTAAGTTGAATTTCTGTTATTCACAACCAAAGGACTTAGAATGCTTAATCAATACAAAATAATGAAGGTATATGGAAAGGTATACATAAATAAGGGTGATGAAAAGAAGTCTAAAGTCATGAATGAAAGAGATAAAGAGTCCTGTCTAATAGAGACAATAGGTTTACAATAGGAACCATTTCTGGCAATGAGTCAAAGACAGTTGAGCTACAATGGATCTCTAAGAGCACAAGAAATCTTATATGACTGTAGATGCTGAATATATTAAGAACTATAAAGAACTCATTGGACCATAATCTCAACTTGGTTTCAAATGTGTTAAAGATTAAGTCTACAATGAAATATAATATTCTGAAAATAATTTGCACTCCTCAAGAACCATTCTAACTGCAATGCTGCCTACTTGGTTCAGAACCACAGCCTCCATTCCACAAAGCAGGGAGATGTGCTAAAGGGAAGAAATAAACCACATGGTAGACAGGCCCTTACTGAGAGGGAGAGTGTTGGCTGGATAAGGTTCCAGAGCACTTCCCTGTCACAGTCCCACAGACGGTGAGACAGTATGTGTTGCCAGGGGAAGCTGTAACAATTCTATAATATAAATCAAATTCTCCAAAAGAAAAAGTACTTGCTGATAGTTGCTATCCCCTAGAAGAATAAGAACTTCACTTTCAACCAGTCTGGCAGCACAATAAGTACTTTCCAGGAAGCTATACCTAAGGAAATCCATGCTTTCTCTAAGTGTCTGCTTCCTGTATACTCTGGGAAACCTCCTTATTACCTAAAAGATTTTTCCTTTTTTGCGAAGTATATCAAGGGTACCAAATCAAATAAGTGAATTCCTTGTCATTTTTATTGTATGTATTAATAGTCCCTAAGCTTAGGATTTGTACTTAGTGAGTACTTTAGGGTAAAGATACCCAAATTATTGTTCTTTAGGATGATATTATAAAATGGATTTTAAATAAGACAATCTTGAATGTTACTACTGAGAATAAAAATCACTTACCTTGAAATTTTCTGTGATGAGAGTAAACAACTTGGTTGAATTCCCCACAACACAAGCAGTATTTGACATTATTATTTCCAAAGGTGATAAAATTTTGAGTTTAGTGATCACCTAAAATTGTTTGAATAATTTATTAAATGTAAGCTTAGGATTCTCTAAAACCAAAAAAGTTTCGTATTTTTCTGAGAGATAAAATTAAGTCAGAGACATACAAAATCACAACTGTTCTAATTATATGTTTCAATTAAATATACTTCTAATGGTAATATGTCAAACATACATCCTATAAAATTATAAATACAAAATATTATCATAAGCATAGGCTATATTTTACTCACAATAGTTTGTATCAGCTCTAAGCCCCCAAATAATTTGAACATATCAAATATGTATTCCTAAAAAAATTTTTTTTAATAAATTCATCTACTCGGTATTTTATTCATCTCCATGAAAAACATAAACATTCAATAGCATAACTATGGTGATTCAATCAATATGGCCACACGGGTACAGCTCAGAAGTTGAAAAGTACAGAAACACAGATAAGAAACATCTGCTTTATGACTGATGCTTTTCACAGTCTAAGATGCATTTCTTAGAACTATTCTAGACACAGAAATACTTTATCAATATACTGAACATTCCCGTTTTTTAAAAAAACTTTTATCCTATTCTTTTTAAATTGCATAGAAATGTGAAATACCCAGATATGCAGTACTAATATCATTTAGGTTGTTAGGTATATTAAAAAATTAATTATTAGGTAGGGAAAGGAAGTCTACATACTGGGAACCATAAAGGGGAATTAGGGAAAGAAATAAAGAATAAAACATTAAAAATAACATAGCATTTAATATGTTTTAATAATAGTAATGGGGTCAAATACCTTTTTCGAATTAGGAGTAGACTACCTCTACCTGATAAGTCACACAAATTCCCATAACAACAGGCCAGTGGCCCAAGTTAATGATGAGTGATAGGAAGTGAAGGCAAGAAGTTGAGAGACTTAAATTATGACTGGTCTAAGACACCAGTCTCCCTTAGCTCTAGAAAATAAAATTCAAATACAGTTCAGTGGAAACAACCTTCTGGAGATAGCATTATTACATATTTTATCTTTGGAATGAGTCCAAGATTTATTAATTTGAAGATATTAATTTTAGAAACTAATATTAATAGTAATTTGGAATATTTAAGTAACACCAAAACATGTTATTTTAGAACAAAATAATATTAAAAAATTAAAATCAGATGTAAAACTTTATTGTAATTCAGAGTAACCTACATTGGTGCAATAATGAATAACCATTATTCTACCAAAAAGTAAATCAATTAGGAAAGCACTGACTTGAAAATCTGCAAAGTGCCCTCTAGATGAACCATTTTCTAGGAGTATAAATACTTACCTTTGCATATGTTGTGTTGTCTGCAAACTGAGATAATATAATTTGTGGGCTTTTTAAATCAATACTCGCCATTCCTATTTCACCTCTGGCAAGTCCTCTCCCTTCTACAACAGCTACAATAACTGATGGAGAGTGTGCAGAAACTGCAGATGAGGATGTAGCTATTAAAAAAAATTTTTTTTAAAAATGTATAAACATTAACAATACTTTCTAGTTCTTTCTCATAAAATCTCAAAGCACCAAGTCTAGGATACAGCTATTACTATCCAAGAAAAAAAGTCTCGTTTTGCTCATCAAAATATATCTTTCCATATATCCAGACCAAATAAAAATGTTAATTCTCTATTTTGCCAAAACTTAACTTCTCATTTAGAAATAATAAACTTATACATTGTCTTATTTTGCATTTTATTGGAATGGAATGAAGTCATAAAGAAACACTAAATTTGTGATCAGAAAACATATTATTTATCTTACCTTGTCATTTGAGAGCTATATGAATTTGAGCAAATTATTTCATAATAAATAATCATATATCACAAAATATAATGTTAATACCTGCCCTACCTAACTCAAGAGGTAGCTGAAACGCTCAAATGGGATAATAATATATATCAATGCATTTTATAAAGTATAAAACATTATATGACTATAAACTCCATTTATGAGATATCTGTGTAATGTTGGATATTTTATTAATGTGCCAAGAATGTTCCAAGTTCTTTACTTGAATTAACTTTACTTCTCATGATTCTATCAACAGACATCATTATTTTCTCCATTTGCTTTTCAGGAGACTGAAGCATGAATGGAACTGGTAGAACTTGTATACAGGCAGCCTGGTTCCAGACCTGGTGCTCTTAACCACTACATATATTAGTGATTTTGAGATCTATGCCTGACAAACCATAAATATTCAGGTAAGTAGTTTAACCTTTCTAAATTTACCATTTCTTTATCTGTAAAGTGGAAATACCAAACCTTTTTAACAAAGTTGTTATATAAGAAGTAAACATAATATAGAAGGGTTTTATAAAGTATTTGAAATTATAAGGCATTATTCATGGATAACAAAAAGTCAGACTACTAAACATACCTAAAATTTTATTTTCAAAGAAGCAAAATTGTCTTTTATCCCCTTTGCAACCTTTCAATACACCTTTTCTCCCCTCCTCACCCTCCCTAATCTAGAATCCTTTTTTCTTTTCTATTCTGTTGTAACACCTACAAAATTATTTTTACATTTATGCTATTTTAGTCAGTAGTCAACTTAAAGAGTTCATTTAAAAATCTATTGTGTCTAGATCTCAGAACGTTTTTTGCCATTAAAGCCTGTTATACATGGTGATTGAGTTTATATTAGATCTATAGAAGTCAATTTAAGTTCTGCAATTGAATATGACCTTCCCATTCTTAACTGGAAACTTAATATCAAGTTTCAGTACTTGGAAGTTCAGTACACACAGAAGACATCTCCCTTAAACTTTAAAAGAACATTTACACTGTTATCCCTCTGTTATAAGTAATACTAAAATAAGCATCATAGTACATAAAGCTTTTTTCTGGGTCTCTTATTATTTCCCTAAATTGGCTCCTTATAAGTCAAATTACTGAAAAAAGGAAAACCATCACTTTTAAAGGATCTCACATATACTCCCACATTTCTTTTCAGGATTGTACCAACTTTTAATTCCATCATCAGTATATGAGAAAAACCAATCTTACTGAATCCTTACCATTACTAACTTCTGCAATGTATTATTATTGTTGTTATTAGCTAGTTTAATGGACTGGTGCTTTAAATGTGTATTTTTTTAAATTACTATCAAAATTGAACTTCACTTAATATATCCATTTGTTTTCTATATTTTGAGATGTTTACATCCTTTTTGCACAATTTTTACTAGGTCTGAATGTTTTTCAACCTGTTTCTTTGAGAATCTTGTAAATCAATGACAACAACTTATAGTTGCTACTAATCTTGCTATTTTTGATGTCACAAAGATTTTTGTTTTTGTATAGAAAGTCTTTTCCTTTATAATTTCTTCCATTACTTTTCTGCTACGAAACTCCTCCTTCATTGAGACATTTGATATTCACTACTATTTTCTTCTAACTTTTTGAGTTGTTTAGTTCATTTTGATCTCATTTGGGCAGAACTTTGAGCAGTACATTTGGTTCTCCACCTTGTCTGGCTTGTCTGGAATGAAAGATAACCAGAAGTACAGACTTAGATTCATTCATAAGCAGTTGCTAATGGTTTAGCTGAATGGTCAGGGACTTGGAAGGAACAGAACTGGAAGATAGTGACAAGGAAAGTTGGGGAAGAGGTATGTGGATGGATCTCTTAGAACGGGCATAGACTTTGAAAATATTTGTCTCATGTGAATGCTCACCAAAGGGCATCCACTGTAAAGGAGACTCTTGATAACAGTGGACAAAATGATACACCTATGATGTCAATTAGCCTCTTTTCCCAGCCACCAGTGTTTCCTTAATAGACCCATGAACAAATCGGCCATGGTGGCATGGTGGCCATGGTGGCAAGAATGGAAACTATGCATCAGCTCAACAACGTGAACTTCCTCTTACGAAGGCTGACCTGGTTAACCCCTCTGCTGGCCAGCAGCAGAGATCAACATAAATGCCCCATACAGTACCATTCCCCAGAGGGACAACATACCACCTGATGGTAGGTTGATTACACTGGATTTCTTCCATCAAGGAGGGAGCAGATATTTGTCCCCACTGGAAAAAACACACATTTTAGATGCAGATTTGCCTTCCTTGCCCACAGTGCCTCTGCCAGCATCACGATCTATGAACTTACAGAGTGCCTTATCCACCATCATGGCATTTCACACAGTATTGCATCTGATCAAGGAACTCACTTCACAGCAAAAGAAAAAAATGCATCAATGGACTCTGGCCCATTGAAACAACTGGTTTTACCACATACCCCATCACATAGAAATGCCTGGCTTAGCTGAAAGGCAGAATGACTTACTGAAGACTTAATGCCAATTGGAAGACAATATCCTAAAAGAATGGGGCTCTGTCTTACAGGATGCAGTTTACACTTTGAATCATAGATGCTGTATTCCTCATAACCAGAATACACAGGTCCAAGAATCATGAGGAGGAAATAGGAGTGGCTATTCTCACTTCACTATTATCCCGATCAACCCACCCAAAGAATTTTTGCTTCCCATTCTGGCAACTTTGAGCTCTGCTGATTTGGAGATCTTAGTCTCCACAAGGTTATTGGTTCCACCAAGTGACACAGCAATGATTCCACTGAATTGGAAGATGAGCTTGCCAACTGTCCATTTTAGGCTCCTTAGTTATGCTACTGAACCAATAGGCAAAAAAAGGGGGGGGAGGGGTTATCTATGGATGGGGTGGTTGCTCCTAACTGCCAAGGGGATATCATGTCGGTATATACAATGGAGACAAAGTGGACTATATATGGAGCCCAGGGGGTTCTCTAAGGCAGCGGTCCCCAACCTCTTTTGGCACTGAGGACTGGTTTCGTGGAAGACAATTTTTCCATGGATGGGGGAGGGGTAGGTTCAGGCGGTAATGCAAGCGATGGGGAGCGGCTGTAAATATACATGAAGCTTCGCTCGCTCACCCGCCGCTCACTTCCTGCTGTGCAGCCCGGTTCCTAACAGGCCATGGACAGGTACTGGTCCACGATCCGGGAGATGGGAACCCCTGCTCTAAGGCACGCCTTAGTATTTCCAATAGTAAATGTTAATGGAAAACTACAGCAACCAATAAGAGGCAGAATGACCAAGGACTCAGACCCTTCAGGAAAGAAGGTCTGGATCAGTCCACCCGTATTGCTGCAGGTAAGGGAAATATAGAATGGGTAGTGGAAGAAGGAAGCCATAGATATCAACTATAACCTCGTGACCAATTACAGAAATACAAACTGCAGGGCTTCCCTGGTGGTGCAGTGGTTGAGAGTCCGCCTGCCAATGCGGGGGACACGGGTTCGTGCCCCAGTCCAGGAAGATCCCACGTGCCGCGGAGCGGCTGGGCCCGTGAGCCATGGCCGCTGAGCCTGCGCGTCCGGGGCCTATGCTCCGCAGCGGGAGAGGCCACAACGGTGAGGGGCCCGTGTACCCGCCCCCGCAAAAAAAAAAAAAAAAATACAAACTGCAGTAGCTTTGGATATTTTCTCTATGCTTTGTTATATGCATGTTTATTTGTATAAACTAACCATTTTTCTCTTTTCACTTTTAAACAATTTATGCACAAGTTATTGGAGGTTAACTTTACAACTTAGTCTTTAAGTAACACAATATTCAGTGGGACCACGACTGAATTTGAGATAATTAATATGCAATGACTGTTGGGACTATGAATCTTCTCATTTTGGGAAAGAGTGAGAACCCCCTCACTTGTAAGTACAGATGTATACATCCTGTTAGGTAGAAACACAGAGTTATTCTGTTGTTGTAAAGGAATCCAAATGTGTGTAGAATGACATATATGGACATTGAATAGCCAAAGGAGTTACGCCAGTTATCAATTTATTGTCACTCGGCTCCAAATTCACACTTCAATGTAAGCTCTGCAACAGTGGACAGAATTGCTGTATATTTCTCCTTTAAAGTGCGCATAATGTATACTCCAATAAAGATGTTTAAAAGAAAAGTATGCATAATGTTAAGTTTTCTCAATGGAGGGCACTGGAGGGACCTTGCATGATGAAGGGCTCTCTGGCAGTTTCCACTGGGTCAGCAGTGTAGGTATGAGGACATCTGGTGGTGATGTGCCCAGCTACATACCCAGAATGTGCTGTCCTCTGGCAATCACACAGCCGCAGCATGGCACGGTAACAATCATCTTACAGCCTTCTCAACAGAGATATCCTGCATTCCAGGCCTCCTGCCCATACTAATTCCTTTGGCTTTTTCACTCTCTATTCAGTCTGTCTCCCATAGTCCTCTTGATGCCACCACCCCTCCCAACAGCGAGACTGTGTGCTCCAGGCCTCCAACCCACACCAGAGCCCACTCCCATTGCACAGCCATGTTCTAGCCATCAGCTGTAGTTCACCCACCCTGCCCGCTTCCTGTTTGCCTGGCCTGGCAAATCTGCGGTCACTACTGAAATTGCCATTCAGTATTCACCTTCTCCAAAGAGGTCAGTACCCCAGCGTTGGAAATGGGACCCAGAAGGGGGCCACTTCCAAGTAGGACCTCTTAGGAGTCCCCTTAGCCCTAGGGTGCCTCATAGAGTTTCTTTTATCCTATAGTTACTCTTTTATGAGTTTAATAATTCTTTATATTAAATCTTCCCTGTTTAAATTATTGTATGGTTCTACTTCAGATTGTATCTTCACTGCTACAGTCTCTGTCTTCATGGAGTTTATAGTCCAGCAAAGAAGATGGACAACTTAAAAAAGATAATCAACCTCATTTATAACCAGGAAAATGCAAATTCAGACTATAGTTAGGTAGTATTTTACAACTGCTAGACTGGCAAATATTAAGGAGTCTGACAGTACCAAATGCTGGATAGGATACAGATCAACAAGAACGCTCATATATTGCTAGTAAGAGTGTATGTTGGTAGAACCACTCAGAAAAACAATTTGTCATTATTTTGCAAATGTATACATTCATATATCTTTGAACCAAGAGATGTTTACACATGTAGACCTATTTCACCCATTTTCCCCTCAAGAAAATCTACATTTAGATAAATTCTAAAATTTAAGTATTAAAAAATCATTCAATAGTATTATCAGGATCAACTTTTAGATTTAAGCAAACATATAGAAGGAAGGGCTTTCTCTTTCTTGTGCCTTTTTTGTCACAATGATAAAATAATGTAGACCTGCATTTTTTAACAAACAATATCACAAACTATGTATTAATCCAGCTTCAAATTGTAGATATGGCTAAACTGATGTATTTATCATTCAGTCTTCCATGTTAGTTATAAGTAACTTCATATTAACTTAACTACCCTAATATATAATTTTTAAAAGTTTCAAAAGATCAATTAGGCCAATATTCCACTCACTTTACCTGAATATTCCATTTGCGGTGTCCAACTTTTATAACCTGGTCTCTGGGGATTTCCAGCAGATAATGGAGTTTTTAGTATTTGAGGATAATTACTATCTCGCGCAGAGGATGAGCTTGTACCGAGAGTAAAATGTGATGCAAGTGTGTTTTCTGCATAAGATCTTTTGTTTGTAAAGTATGAATCTAAATTCAAAAAAAATTAAATATCAGTTCTTAAAGATTCCAAATTATGCAATGTTGTACTAATTCTTATAATCTCTATAAAACTTCACCTGATAATGATTTTTTAGTGTAACAAATTATGACAAGTTTAACATTACTGATAAATAATCTTGTACTAAAGTATAATGAAAAGTGCTTGCTAATATGTCTTTTTCTTATACAAGTTGACTGAGACTATTCTTGCTAAAATCACAAACTACCTTCTAATCTTCAAATATACCAGATATATTTTCTTTGTATAGTAATTATAACACATCTTTTCCTCTGTTGACCTCTTCATTGAAACTGTCTCCTCCCAGATAACTGGTGTAAAGAGTTTTAGGCTCACTTCGATTCAGTTCCTTGTTTAGTTACTTACCTGCTGATATAAGACATTACCTATTTTATAGGGTTGTCATAAAATATGAAGGAATGTACATAAACAGCCTAGCATAGTGTCTTGGCACATAGGAGGTTTTTTTGTTTGTTTTTTACTTGAAGTATAGTTGATTTACAATGTTGTGGGCACACGCAGAAGTTCTTAAAAGTATATATTGGGTCTCTTTTCTCCTCTTCCCCTTGATTTCCATGACAACTCTCTATCTTGATTCTCCTTAAACCACTTCTTTTTAGTTTCCTTTGCCAGGTCCTTTTTCCCTCTGTCTGACTCTTGACTGTTGGCTTCCCAAGGTTCCATACTTTTTCACTTTCTCTCAAAATCAAAATTATACATTTTCTCTGGGCATCTCATCTATTATTTTGGTTTCTATTAATATCTATTTCCTGACAATTCTCAAACCTTCATATACAGCCCTAACTCCTCTCCAACACTATAAACCATGGGGTGGCAAACTCCCTCTGTAAAATTGGGACAAAAGAAAAATCTACCTTGCAGAATTATTGGTAGGATCAGAGATACAAAATGCCAAGTAAGAAGCTAGAACAGAGTAGTGCTCGTTAATTAGTGGATGTTATTACTGTTGAAAAAGCATTTCAGGAAGGGGGGATTATATTGACAACGTAAACATGTATGTTGCCTTGGAGGAACTGCAAGTAGGTCAGTTAGGTTAGAAAGTAGGGTAATTATTAAGAAATGGTAAGAGATAAGACTGCAAAAATTGAAAACAGATCCCAAATGGCCTTGGATGTCCTGATAAAGAATATGATTAAAAAAAAAAGTATGCTTTTTTTAACTGCAAACACAGAGTCACAGACTGAAGTGCCAAGGGACATAAGATTTTCATTTTCTGGGACCTCCCTGGTGGTGCAGTGGTTAAGGATCCACCTGCCAAGGTAGGGGACACAGGTTCAAGCCCTGGTCCGGGAAGATCCCACATGCCGCGGAACAACTAAGCCCGTGCACCACAACTACTGAGCCTGTGCTCTAGAGCCCATGAGCCGCAACTACTGAGCCCGCGTACTGCAACTACTGAAGCTTGTATGCCTAGAGCCTGTGCTCCACAAGAGAAGCCACTGCAATGAGAAGCCTGCACACCTCAACGAAGAGTAGCCCCTGCTCGCCACAACTAGAGAAAATCCGGCGCGCAGCAACGAAGACCCAATGCAGCCAAAAATAAATTAATTAATTTTAAAAAAGAGAGAATTAAAAAAAGATTTTCATTTTCGATATAACTCTAGGGACACTGTAAGTAAGCTTGAAAGAAAGAATACTTAGGAGTATGAGGTAATAAGTCCGACATAAAATCATAAGGGCCTGTAATGGCACAGAGATAGAAAAGTACATAATTATTTAAAAGATGAAGTTAGATAGAATTTAACTATTTGGATGTTATGAGTGAGGGAATACTCGAATTATTGGTCTCCTAGGTTTAAGATTTAGAAAACCCAATGACTGAGATAAGTAAGAGAAACAGGTTGAGGAGCTGCAGAGAAATGAATTAAATTAATCATATAGTGAGTCTGAGGATTTCCACTGGTTCCTCACCAGAAACTTCAGAACTGTCTGAAATAGGAATCTGGAGCATAGATGAGATCTGGGCTGTGGTGATAGTCACATCCAGACAGAAGTGGCCTAGGAAAAAACCTCCAAGAACAAACCAATAATTCGGGAACTAACAAAGGTAAGCATAGTTCTCTGGAAGGCAGGAGAAAAACAGGGGAGTGGAATCAACGAAAGCAAATTAAGACGGTTTAAGAGAAGACCGGTCAAGAACATTAAACACAGTGGAAAGGTCACACAAGATGAACTGAAAAGTGACCATTGAATTTGGCATTTGTTACCTTATCATTGACTTGCAATGTTGTCTGGAAAAAAAGGTGATGGTTTTGCCATGGAGAGTGACTGAATATAAAATAAACGAGTTGAACTCTCCTTGAAAGACATTTTTCAGACTAAACATATCATTCACCTCAATTAGATAAAATGTTAAATCTGGTCTGTTTCACGGCATCCTAGAAGGACTTGGTGAGTTAAGCTCAGGAGCCGAGAAGTTCACCATTTCTATCACCAAACTCATGCACAAATTCAGGCATCTGTCATTAGGGGCAGAGAGCTGGGACATCACACCGGATGTTAATGCAACCCGCCTCAGAACCGAGCCACCCGCCATCACAGCCTAGTAATGAAACTAACTTGAAGAGTCCAGCCCTTTAGCCACTCAGAAACACTAAATTCCCGGAGCATCCCATTCTCATGTTCCAAACAAACCCCAACTGATAACTTCTCTGTGGCAACCACCAACCACAGCTCCCTGAGCCTCCGGGAATTCACACAACCGCTCCTTGCCTTGAGCTGGCCGCGCGCTGGGCGGGTGCCGAGGGAGGCTGCTGCTGCCGCTCCGGTCGCCCGCCGCTCCAGACGTGCCTGGAGGGGAGGACGAAGAGGCGGCCTGGGCTGAAGGACATCTCTGAGGAGTCTCCTGGAGTCCGAAATTGTAGCGGGGACCCTGGGACCGAGCCTCTACCGAGGAAGGGAAAACCGCAGGGACAGAAGGCGAAGTTGGTGGGATCTCAGGCCTCAGCATGCTCACAAGCCCTCTCAGAACACCGCTCCGCAGGGCCCAAAGGCATAAGCGACGCCGGAAAAAGTGCGAGTATGGTGCGCAGGCGCACGAAGCCGCATGGGAAAAGTGCGAGTTTGGTGCGCAGGCGCACGAAGCCGCATGGCGCAGGCGCAGAGCCCCTGCTGCAACCGCCCACCTTCCCCGCCCCTCTCCCCCATCCACACCGAGGAATGTACTTCCAGGCGTTCCGGTCCCGTCACCTCCCACAGGATTTGGTCGAGCTAAATGTAAGGTACAGACCTCCTCAGCTGAAAGGAATTCTGGGCCCATCAATCCAACTTGGCAGGCCCATTATTCGCACTGCACCTTATTTCCTTATCACAAGGTGTTTGGGGCTAACATTCCACACATACCTCCAAATACACTAGTTTCTTTTTAATTACATAAACTGCCATCACTGTGCACGCAGTGCCTGTGATAGTGGAAACAAATTTAATGCTCACACAGTAGTACAAACCATTTAACATTGGTTTCCTGGCTAAAGAGCCACTAACCCCTTACAGCTTAAATATTCACAGGGCTGTTATCACTGCAAGATTGCCCTTCACCCAGTAAGCATATGGCTCTGTGCACAGTATAGGAGGAACCAGGTTAAGAAGAGTTATCTCTTGGACAGTTTCCTCTCTCTCAATTTCTAGTACTGGGTTTTCACACATAGGTATGAACTGGTTAAGAGCAGACTACAAAAACTCAAACTAGCTTTACAACAAATGACCTTTGGGAAATTTTGTGCCTGCTTACTTTTCTTGAATACACAGTAATACCAATTTCGTAGAGATGCCAGGATTGAAAACAGAATACTCTGGATACTATTAGAAGAAATGCATTACTCAATTCATGCAATTGTTAATATGTCAATAAATCAGGTATTCATAGAACAGTTCATCCACATGCAATGACTGCAGTCCTCAAAACTCCAACTTCCAATGACAGCACTTAAATAAAATTATGTTCCATCCAATGACTTCCAAACCTTCAGAAACAAAATACTGGCAATGCAACTCAAACCCTTCAAATTAGTGAACTGTTAAAAAACAATGCTAGGGCTTCCCTGGTGGCACAGTGGTTGAGAGTCCGCCTGCCGATGCAGGGGACACGGGTTCGTGCCCCGGTCCACCGGGTCCGGGAAGATCCCACATGCCACAGAGTGACTAGGCTCGTGAGCCATGGCCGCTGAGTCTACATGTCCGGAGCCTGTGCTCCGCAACGGGAGAGGCCACAACAGTGAGAGGCCCGCGTACCGCAAAAAAAACAAAAAAAAAACAAAAAACAATGCTAGACATTTCAATCTCACATTGGCCAAGTGTTGAGAATCATCACTATACACATGTAAGAAGATTCTCTAACTCTTACACAGGGTATTGCAAAGACACTTGAGCAAATTTCAACTTCCATCAAGAAAAATGTTCATTAAAATCCTTCATTTTCACCAAGAACATAAAACTCTTATAAGAGATTAGCTGTGGTCTCATCTTTCTGAAAATACAGGTAACAAAAAAATACTGTGGCAACTATCAACTTGTGTTTCCTTAATCCGCAGGGAAAAAAGCCAACAATCTCCCTTGGCATTCTGACATAAAATATTAGAAAGTGAGAATATAGTCCAGATTGCAATCCTATTCCAAGATGGTGAATTGTCACTTACTTAAATCACTTTGTAACCAGCTCAGTAACCACAAACATGAAATATTCCCAAATTTCAGCCATTTATTTTTTTTCATCTTTTAATTTCTATGGGGTTCATCAATTCTTCATCAGTTAACCTTCTCATTGACAAAGACCAATTTATATTAACTATAGTTATATATAACATATCAAGGGAGTACATGGGAAAATCAGAACACAAGACTTCATCAGCTAGAGTTCAACTCAGGTTGCTGTTATGGAGACAAACAAGATAAATACATTGAAGCATAAACAAAATATTACGCTCCGAATAACAGCATTCCAGAAGAAAATGGAAAGCTGAAGGTACAATAAAGATCTCTAATTTACAGTATGTATAATTATATAATTTATTAAAATCAACACAATTCATGTACAAAATATTAACATGGCAGCCATTAAGTTTGTTAAGCACTTCAAATACTGAAATGTTAGGACAGTAAAACTACACTAAGCAACTTTTGCATCAAGGGATCTAATCTAGCTCACTAGTTCAGGCTGAACATTCACTCTCCGAAGTATTTCTTCAGGCATGCAAAAAACAGGGCTAACAGGTTTAATCTGTTCTTCTCCCAAAAGTGACAATCCAGCAATTCCAAATAGAGTATGAAAAGGATCTACCTATTAAAAAAATAAGAATTTATAGAGTATTACAAAATGAAAACTTCTAAAACCCTGCTTCTGAACAATGATTATACTGGAGCCTATTGTATTCCCTTTATTTGAACATATGCTTAAAGTTTTCTGAAATAATGATGGTTTCAAATTGTGTTTTTAAACACAGAACCTGGTCCACACACTCATTTCTTGGCAATAAGTGACCAGAAATTTCTGTAAACTTGTTTTAGATCTTTCATATATTCTTAAACGACAATTATTTAAAAAGCATCCCTTCAAAGCAACACTTGGAAATACCATCCTTTCCCCCCACCCCCCTATTCCTAATTCTGGAAACTTAGAACCCTTAAAACACAAAGCAACACTGAAAATTTTAACTGTTACATAAACAGTCACAAATATACTTGCCATATCTCCTGGCCTGTCCGCAAATCCTCCCGTTTCTTCATCTTGACATGCTAAAATGAAACTGCGCAGTTTCTCTCTGTCAATCCAGTGAAGCCTTCCAATTATCTTTAGGGAAGCCAACACCCACCAAGAATAGCACACATCTGGTAACTAGGAGGAAAAAGCCACAAGTTGCCTCAATTTTACTTTCTGGCCCAAATAATGGGGGTGGGAAGGGAATCAAGGGATATATTGACAATGCAGTGTTTGAAACACTGAAGTCCATAAACACAATTGCTTAGAATTAAAGATAATCACTGGAAAAGAGAAGACCAAACACTCCATTCCATAGAAGACCACGCTGAATGTTTCAGTTTCAGTACTCAGTGATAACCATCCATCTACCTTATCTTCTATTTGCAATGAATACCTAAATAAGCCCCTTAATCCAAGAATCTGGTGGTCAGGCTCGTGAGATCTATGGTACTATATGTTCCACTGCCTTAGGCACAGCATTTTCAGTAAGTGCTGTCCAAGCAGTACACAACCTGCTTAAAAAAAAAAAAAAAATCACCCTGGCTCCTCAAATCATGGTAACTTAAGAAATGCAGAAGTTCCCACCTCAGACCGAATTTCAACAAGATCCTTAGGTGATTCACAGGCACATTAAAAGCTGTCCTAGGGCTTCCCTAGTGGCCCAGTGGTTGAGTCCGCCTGCCGATGCAGGGGACTCGGGTTCGCACCCCGGTCCGGGAAGATCCCACATGCCGCGGAGCGGCTGGGCCCATGAGCCATGGCCACTGAGCCTGCGCGTCCGGAGCCTGTGCTCCGCAACGGGAGAGGCCACAGCAGTGAGAGGCCCGTGAACGGCAAAAAAAAAAAAAGAAAAAAGAAAAAAGCTGTTCTAGATTTTAAGTGCAATCCTCACCCCCAACCATCTTCTACTTATTGAAAAGCTGCCCAGGTTTTTCATTGGATCTTAACTAGAAACCACTTGCGGTTATTTTCCTACCCATTAACTTATTCAGAAATACTGAGCAAGCAAAATTAAACAAAAATACGACCCAGATAAAAGCATCACCATGCTCTATCATATTTTAGGTCACGGGCTCAGCAGGCTACAGCCACTGAGTCAAATCTAGACCACAGGAATAGCTTTTAGTATGTGTAAATGATTTTTTAAAATAATAGTTTTGGGATGGGAAAATTATGAAATTCATATGTGTAACAATAAAGATCTCTATAGGTCAAAGCTAAAAATATTTACTACCTGGTCGTTACAGACCCAATTCAGAGTGTGTGAGAGCTAAACAAATTGGGTTTTTCTTTAAAAATTAACAAAGATTTTAAATAAAAATGTTGTAATCCAATTTTTTAAAAAAATCTTTCCTTTGGCAAATCCACTGTCCTTCCCCACCCCCCATAAGTGGGCATGGAGATTTCTGTACAAGATGCATGTGTTAATAGAAGCCTTTGACTCCCAGATATACATAATGCAAAGTAGTTAAGGTGAAAAGCTCATTATCAATTTACAAGAGCAATACCGAGATATATAAGACAAAAATTTAAGTCCTCAATCCAGGTTATAAAACTTAAAAAGTTAAGTTTTATATGCCACAACAGTGAGAGGTCCGCATACCGCCAAAAAAAAAAAAAAAGTTAATCTTATGAAACGATAGATACCTTCTCTGGCCTTCCATTGAGTCCACCTGATGGAAGTTGTCGTTCACAAAGCCACCAACCAAGTAAATCAGAATTTACTCGATGCAACTGACTAGTAATAGCCAGGAATCCTGTGCAACAATAGATCTAAAATTACAGACATAAAGTACATGTGTATAATAGTTTTTCAACAGTAACATGGTGATAAAAACTACTTAAATCATTAAAGCTCCATTTTCTATCTAAAAATTTGCTGACAGTAAGAATTGCAAACAAGAACACAATTATTTGAACAAATCCAACACTACTAGGATGCAACTTTGCAATGCAAGACTACTGTCACAATTTCTTCATGGCTAAAAGCAAGCTTTATTTGACAACCATTTACATATACAACATCCTCTGGCACAAGCAAACAGGTCTTGGGGATAGGTAGGGAATGTTTTCACCTGGTTAAAAACTAATTGAAAATCAAAATATATTTTTGGTAATTACAAAACTACTTACGTTTACCTGGGTCAGAGGATTTCACCAACAGGGGACGGCATACAAAGTACACTACTGTAAAAACGCCTTCCTTAATCAGCAATTAATTCTTATATAACATCCCACATTATATTACATTCAGTCAAATTAACTTGTTATTTTCCCAATTACACGGGTTATCCCTTCAAAACTGACACTACATTTTAATCTAGATTGATAAATTACCTGCCCAGCATGGGATTCAGAACCTGGCCTGCAACCAAATCCACCATCAAAGTTCATACATGATAAAACAAATTCGATTGCCTTTTCCACATTAATAGCATCCAGCTTCCCCTGTAAACAAAATATACCTATTAAATTCCAGAATAATCATGGAAGCTTAATCATTCCAATACAACATTTAAAACTTACCAATAGAGCCAAAGTTGCCACCGCACAAAAAGAGAATCTTGTGTCGATTTCTCCTAAAAATAAAGGGATCAAGCCAAAACATTTTGTTATCAGAGGCTTCTGATCATATTATGTAGTAAAAGTTAATTAAAAACAACCTCTGTACAACTACCATGGTTAAATTTCCAAGAGTTAAGGCTTAACATGTAAGTACATGTTAGTCACCAGGAGGAAAGCTAAATCTTTAAAAAGTGATCCATAATCACTTACTTTATTTCGAAGGAAACTAAGAACTAGAAAACTGCTTTGTGAAAAATATAAGCAAATAAATTGCTTTCAAAGCCCCAGAAAGGTAACAGAAAGAAAAAGACTAGTCAATTTCTCAGAATGATAATAAACTTACCCTATTATATAAAAGTAGATTTTCACATCCCATGAAGCAGCTGGTCTCTCCTGCCTGCACTGTATTCAGCCCTAAAGCAGAGATTATCTACATTTATCAAGTCAAATACTATTCCCTCCCTCCACTCAAATATTCAGTAAGTTTGTAAAGTTTTTTGAATATTTTCCCCTTGCCAGAAAGTTTTTAAAAAACTTTACAAAGCCACCAAATATTGGGGGAAAAGGTTTCACCTACCTTATCTTTTAGACTGGCCCCCTCTGTTCCAGTACTCCTGTATGCTGATATAACTAGCACAGTGCATGCTGGAACTTCCAGCAGACCATTAACTCCAGTTAGACCAGCTGCTTAGTGGGACCTGAAAAGATGAAAAACTTAAAAATCTCCTGGTAAGTTATTAGCAAAGCCCTCAATTCGCTGAACTTTAAAATTTGCAACAAAGCTTATCACTACAATAAATACCAAAGCAGAACATTTTTGGATTGGTATTTTGGGTGCCATGGATTAAAGGGACATTACCCCAAATATCTCCAGCGAAAGAACCATCTTCTTTCTGTAGACTCTGAACATATTCCACAACTTTATTTACATCAATAACATTAATACTATCATAGAGGGTAAGAATCTGTAACAAAAACAAACCATGGTAAGTAAATACCTCTTCAACACTGGTAAGGTTGTCCTAACAATGTTCTTCCTCAACTATCTTTTAAGTTGTCAAGCAAGCATGTCCTTTTGTTTATGTACATTGTGAACTTTTCTCAAATGTGCACTTCTACTATGTATTCAAATTATAGATATTACCAACAAACACAAACCTTTAACCACAAAGCATTATTTTTCCATTTATAAATTGTTAACTTAGCACTCTAAGACTCATATATACTAAACTTACATAGACTTTAAACCCTTATTTGTGGATTTTCACTAATATCAAAATCAAAGCTAACTCCAAGGAGGGAATTCCCTGACGGTCCAGTGGTTAGGACTTGGCGCTTTCACTGCCACGGGCCTGGGTTCAATCCCTGGTCAGGGAACTAAGATACCGCAAGCGCAGTTCGTCCAAAAATGTAAAAATAAATAAAAATTTAAAAACTTCACGGAAAACAGCAGAGTTGTGAAATGACAGAGTATAAACAGGGAACCACAAGCAGCTTAGTATTTCCAGATATTAGATGAAAAGCAAGATGAGACAAAAGGGAGGAAATGGCCAGGCCATGGAGAGAAGCAAATGCCATGCAGAAGTTTGACCAATACAAGAAACAGATGAAGGAGGCTTCTACACATGTGGTAAACAGGCTTTGAGCAGTTTATGTAATCCATTATGCTATTTGCTGTTCTCTGAATAACGTTCCACATGACATTTCTATTATCAGACAAGCCTTATGTAACGTAATCTATTTGGATAGGTCATGCTGTCTAATAAATAAAAGATTTCAGTGGCTTAACTTCAAAGGATTTGTCTTGCTCAAAACAAACAAACCTAACTCCACTGAGTGATTTTCAAATATTTACATATACTGAAGATAAACATAATTACCATCCAAGGTCTCAGTGTAATTTTAGAATTTACATCAACTTTGGATTCAGCTAATACATGCCATCACATCATTGACCTTGTACAACATATATTTCATTTGAAAAGGTGAGTAACTTTTTAACATAGATACTGATTTTGTCACGTCCCTGATACCTAGTTTCAATTTCCCCACTCTCACGGAAGAGAATACATCACCAAGACTGATGAATTTTTATTAGTATTTACCTGGACAGCACTAAGAGTGTACAAAAGATGAGGATCATGTCCAATACTAGCACTTATTCCACCACACTCGTGTTGACAAGACTTAATAAATGTCAGAATCTCTTCTCTATTCATGCGATGTAGCTGTCCCATGAGATCCATTACAGTCAGACCCCAATAGATGCCACTCATTCTCAAATATTCAGACATACAGTATTCCTAAAATACAGAATTACTTTAATGCGTCAGTTTGAATTGATGCCAGGTTAAAGATACTGAACACATGAAGCTAAATAGTCATGGTGTTACATGGCCCTAACTCCATAGCTACAAGGTTATGGGAATTCATCAATACTAGATTATTTCCCAACATGGTAAATTTCAGCTCTTTGTATCCTACAGGGGAAAATATTTACTTCCAATTAAGTTGTTCTTTTAATTTTTTCTAAGATTTTCCCACAGAGAAAAACTGGGAACACCATTCTTCAAGGTTAAACTTTTTCAAGGTCTCAGCGTAATTCTAGAGCTTCAGTGTTATCCCACATCACCGTAAACTCAGGTAATACATGCCAACACATCATTGACCTTGAAAGCATTACCTCAACTACAGAAGTAAATCTATTCCATGCCTCAAAATTCTTACAAATCTGGGCAGGAAGGGAAATCTACTTTGTCTGCCAAAGCCTCTAAATAAGTGTTGGTAAGGACCATGGTTAATTCCATTGCCCCTCAACCACACATACCAGTCCTTGTCACACAGGAGTTGGATACCATTTTTAAGAAACATGGGCCATACTAACCTGCTTATGCAGAATGGCCAACACCTTTAAAAATAAACTTTTCAACATAAAAGTATACATACGTAATCATCTTTCTTTGAGCCATAGGATGCTATATAATCTGCATGCTTCTCCACTAATAGGGTGTCGGGTGCATCTGACTTGATAATAACATCCTTCTGCGGTGTGCCCTTTCACACAAAAAGTGATTTCATAAATTTTTTATCTTTTAACGTTTGACCCCGGAGCATATATTCAATACACATTTGAATTCTGATTTCAATTTTAAAAGTATCTGACTAAAAAATAACTAAAGCCCTCATAAAGATGCAGGTATTTTTCAGGTCTCAGCGTAATTCTAGAGCTAAAGCAGTAATAATCAACTTTAGATTCAGAATACATGCCAGCTCATCATCGACCCAAAAAATCACCTCCGTCTTCATCACTTTTTGCTTATCTTTCACTTAAACAGTTAAGTAAAATAATCATACACTATCAAACTTTACGAATTTAAGACAACGTATGGCTTACATGTGGCAAAAAGTTGAAGCATTAAAATAAAAACCTTGCTAGCCCATAATTTTCAGTTAAGTTCTTTAATGAGATTTTATTAATCCTAGAAACTCAGGTTTCAAAGCACCTTCCATGTTCCCCGAAAGTTATTTATCAAGCAAGCAGTCCCTTTAGCCTAATCTTCTCCAGCTTTAGTCTTAGTTTCTACAAGCCCCCAGGTGACGAGGATGCTGCTCTAGTTATTTTAAGTAGGTCACGATCACTACCAAAAGGAACAAAGCAGTTAATTTCCTTCACATCCCATTAATATTTACTAGATCAAGACCATACTATTAATAATTATAAAGATTCTGAACCATATATTCATGGCCAAATGGAAGGAAATATATATGTACATGTATATATAGAAGGAAAAGAGAACTAGCCGGCTTTTTGAGAGATTAAGTAACCGGGTCGTTGAACCCTGAGGCCCGCCGGATAGGAGGAAGTCTGGCCGCATGTGCAGCCGCGAGATCTGCAGAAAATGCTAAGTAATACTTCACCTTGTCTCTGACTCCTCAAAAAACCTTCCAAGGCCTGTGTCTTAACTCAACCACTCTCCAATACCTAGAAAACAACCCACTGGTGCCTGATCTGCTTAAACATTAGCCTACCCAGTCTCCTCCCGACTCATCTACACAGCAACCCAAAACACTACCACACTCACCATGTCTGAGACCGAAAAGGGAACTAAGCTCGTCGCTGGGCGGATTTAGGCGGCAAGCGCCTGCGCAGAGGCGTCCTTCAGGTCCCCCCCCCTCTCCTCCCGCGCCCGACATAGCTGACCACACTCCCGCCTGAAGGAAGGAGTAGTGCCATGGCTGCCCTAGGACCCCACCGACTGCTCATAGCTGTCCTCGCTGCCTGCGCCTAAAGTCTCTGGCGCCAATTTTCTCGTCTCGTAAGGTCCGCGGTTTTGTCTACAAGGGTTTTAAGTAATGTGTAAATACCTGAATAACTTTTGTTTTTAATATATTTATTTATTTATTTATGGCCGTGTTGGGTCTTCGTTTCTATGCAAGGGCTTTCTCTAGTTGTCGCAAGCGGGTGTCACTCTTCATCGCGGTGCGCGGGCCTCTCACTATCGCGGCCTCTGTTGTTGCGGAGCACAGGCTCCAGACGCGCAGGCTCAGTAATTGTCGCTCACGGGCCCAGCTGCTCCGCGACATGTGGGATCTTCCTAGACCAGGGCTCGAACCCGTGTCCCTTGTATTGGCAGGCAGATTCTCAACCACCGCGCCACCAGGGAAGCCCCTGAATAACTTTTAAGAAATAGTTTATTCTTGAGACTCTTTGAACTTCGAAGATCTGAGATGGCTGGTAATTAATAGAGTTGCACGTAGTTAAGTGTTCAATAAATGTTTTTGAGTGAATGTTAATGAAGTGTTCACATTCCCCTCCTGTTTGCCTTGGCCATTACGACCGACTCCCTCACCTACTCCCTCCACTTCTTTAGGAAGTACTAATATCTGAAATATTTGGAACTGAATTTTCAACAAAGAAACACCAATGTGCCTTTTATGAGCTTTCCACAGAAATCAGGTTTACTAGGTGTGTTAACACAGCTGTTTTCAATTGTGCTTTCTTTAGGACTGTCATACTTAAGCATTTTTGAGCACCCATTAGAAAATAATGGCACCATACATCCTTGCATTCCGTAACGATTTGGAGAAGGGTTCCTGACACAGTGACTTATGTGGGTTATCAGTAATTGAGAGAATGTTGGATCTACTGTGATGATAGATTTCATTATTTCGCCCTGTAGTTCTGTTGATATTCGCATTTCTAGCTTGAGGCCACTTTATTAAATGCATATAAGTTTAGAATTATCTATTTCTGCTGAGTTGAGCCTTTTATCATTACGTGATGATTGTCTCTAGCCCTAATAATTTTTATTTTAAAAAATCTGCCTTGTTAAATAGTGTTGATGATAAATTAATCCGTTGCTGCCAGAAAGAAATGGAAATTTTTATCCGAGCCAAATTTGAGGGTTATAACCTGGGAAGAGCATCTCAGAAAGCTCTGAGGACTGTTCCGCGGGTTACAAGTGAAGGTACAGTTATATGTTTTTTGAGACAAGGGGCTGTACATCAAATGACATATTATTGACAGTTTACATAATCCAGATATAAGTGTCATCGTGGTAGGTCGTGTGACCCCTTACAAGATCAGGAAAGAATGTTATCTTTTAAGGAGCTGTCTTGTTGATGCTGGGAGAATGTTGCTCTTTATGGTTGAGCAGGTATTCCTGCTGATGGGGGAGGTTTGGTTGATGCATAATATGCAGATACACAATGCACAGTGGGGGCACAGCGGAGGCCAAAGGACAGAGAAGAATATCTTTATGTTTAAAATTTTCTTGTCTTGCCTTAAAATATGAATTTTATTTCACAATAGTAATGTAATTTCCCAGCTTTCTTTTGCCTCTAAATCAGATGGGAGAGGAGTGTTGTAGAGTGAAAAAAACCAAGGCAGAGAGAGAGAGAGAGAGAGAGGGAGAGAGAGGTCATGGCTCCTGGGAAAAGTAATACTCAAAATAAGAATAAGACAAGCATCCGATCCAAAATATAACATTCAGGTCGAGGCAATAACTGCTGAAGTAATGAAAAGTAAGCCTCTCTTCCTACTTTATTAATTCATTCATCAGATATGTATTGGATGCCTATAATGTGCCAAATATTATTTATTCTAGGTTTTGGGGGTACGATGGTGAGCAAAATGGAAATATTTATAGGGAGTATCTGTTCTAGCAATTCTTGTAATCACATTCAGCAATTCTATTTCTAGCTATTTATCCTACAAATATACTCCCTTGGCTATGAAGTGACATGTGCCAGAATATTCATAGCAGCAGTCTTCATAATAGCAAAAAATAACAAACATTTTAACCATGAAAAGGTGAAATAGGGTTTCCCTGGTGGCACAGTGGTTGAGAGTCCGCCTGCCGCTGCAGGGGACACGAGTTCGTGACCCGGTCCGGGAAGATCCCACATGCCACGGAGCGGCTAGGCCCGTGAGCCATGGCCGCTGAGCCTGCGCGTCCGGAGCCTGTGCTCTGCAATAGGAGAGGCCGCAACAGTGAGAGGCCCGCGTACCGCAAAAAAAATAAAGGTGAAATAAACTATGGTGTATTCATTATGCAGCCATTAAAAAGAATGAGGAAACTCTGCAAACATTGTGTGGAAAGATTTACAAAATATGTTAAGTGAAAACAAAAACAGAAGGTACCAAACGATGTACCGATGTGCCATATGCTACTACTATTTGTGTGGCAAACAAAGGTAAAAAAATATATGGATATATTTGGGAATGCACAGAACCAAAGCAGTTACCTACTGGAGGAGAAATGGGTGGCTGTGGACAGGATTTAAGGAAAGCTTCTCACTGAGTACTCTGATACTTTTGAAACTTGGTATGTTTTACCTCTTCAAAAAAATAAAAATATCTCCCCTCCAAAGAAAAGTAGCTACATACATATATATATATATATATAAAAAACAAGTTCATCTCTGCCTCTAGACCTCCGCTGTCCAATATAGCTACATGGAGCACTTGAAATGTGACCACTCTGATTTGAGATGTGTTGTAAGTATAAAATACACACCCCATTTCAAAGACTTAGTAAGAAAAATAGAAATATCTCATTAATAATTTAAAAGTATTGATTGCTGAAATATTTTGGATATATTGGGTTAAAGTATTTTCTTAAACTTAATTTCATCTGTTACTTTTTACTTTTTTAATGTGACTATTAGAAAATTTTAAATTACACATGTAGATCACCTTATGTTTCCACTGGGCAATGCTGCTGTAGTCTATAAGCTTTATGAGAGCTGTAGTGTCTGCTTTGTTCACCATTTCATATATTACACATATCATTTTGTAAATAAAAGGATTCCTCTTTACCTACAGTTTTGTTCAAAGACCATATTGTGACTGACTACAACTATGAACATAGTTTCATTAACATTCAATATCTAAAGTGTTTCTACTCTGGTTTAACATCTTATTATGTCACGGAATAGCATTTCCAGGGGACAACAGTATCATATTTTACCTAAGATGTCACTAACTATAAGACACATCCCAATTGCAAAAACATCAAAGGTAGAAAAAAATAGCCAATGGCTATTAACATAAAACTTACCCAGATTTCTGAGATGTTAAATAAGAAGAAATATGCATTTTGGAATCAATGAAACATAGTAACTGAGTCATTTTTTTAAATGAAGTATATCTTATTTACAATGTTTCAAATTTACAGCAAAGTGTTTCAGTTTTATATATATATTATTTTTCAGATTCTTTTCAATTATAGGTGATTACAAGATATTGAGTATAGTTCCCTATGCTATAAAGTAGGTCCTTTTTGTTTACCTATTTCATATATAGTAGTGTGTATTTGTTAATGCTGAACTCCTAATTTATCTCCACCCCCCTCCCCCTGCTATAACCTTTGGTAACCATAAGTTTGTTTTCTATGTCTAATTCTGTTTTGTAAATAAGTTCATTTGTATCATCTTTTTAGATTCCACATATAAGTGATACCATATGATATTTGTCTTTGACTCACTTCACTTAATACGATAATCTCTAGGTCCATCCATATTGCTGCAAATAGCATTATTTCATTCTTTTTTATGGCTGAGTAATATTCCAGTGTGTGTGTGTGTGTGTGTGTGTGTGTGTGTGTATACACACACACACACACACACACACACACACATATACATTTTTCTTGATCCATTCATCTGTCAATAGACATTTACACTTGTAAAATTATATTATAACCTTCTATATATTTTAGGACATCCCTGATTTTTTTTATTCCTCCATTTTTGGATTCACTTCAAGCAAATGAAATCTTGTCTAAAGTCTTAGAATTGCAGGCCTTCTTAACTAAGTAGTTTCAATAATAAAAGGAACTCTGATAGGAAAGATTCAGGTATATAAGGACTAGAATTCTGGAGCGATTTAAGAGAAACTTTCTAAACAAAGTTGTAGATAAAAAACATTTTAAAATGTAAAATCCTGTCCAAGGGACTTCCCTGGTAGTCCAATGGCTAAGACTCCATGCTCCCAGTGCAGGGGACCCGGGTTCGATCCCTGATCAGGGAACTAGATCCCTCATGCCACACCTAAAAGATCCCGCATGTGGCAACAAAGATCCCGCGTGCCACGTCTAATACCCCGTGCAGCCAAATAAATAAATATTTAAAACAAATAAATAAATAAAATGTAAAATCCTGTCCTTTAATTATGAACTATAAAAAAGAGCTTGAAGCTTTTAAAAAAAAAAAGAACATTGAGACATCTAGGTTATAAGATTTAAATTGGTTGCTAGAAATTGATTTTAATATATTATTGGTTCCCTCCTTTTATAATGAGTTAAATAAAACTTTTGACATGTATTCACTTTATATTTATATGCGTCATGATTTTACCATTTTGAAAATTATACATTTCCTTAGATACCCAAGTACACTCAACAGATAGAGCTAAGTAAACTGCATTGCTTGAGAATGGCACCTCAAGATCTACCCAAGCCAAAGCAGGTCTTTTCTTGGCTCTCACAGCCACTCCACAGCCTTAACTTTTTTGGACTCTATTTATGTAGGTTTTGCCCTCCTTACTGATTTTTTTTTTTTTCACCTCCTTACTGATTTTGTGTCTTGTTACTGTTTCTGCTTCAGGCACAGTTCATAATTTAATCTCGTTGGTGGCAATGATTAAGACTATGTTTTTATGACCCACTTGGTGATCTCTGTCTGCTATAGAAGTCTATTTCTCTCATGGGTGAGAAATGACAGAGAATCTGGTTTATTCACTCTTGTCTATGTGTGAGAGCTCTAATCAGTTAAGAATTTAAAGCCCACTGAAAAGAAAAACAGCTTTGAGATCTGGACTGTTGAGTTTATTTTTGGCCTGTGACTGAAGTTGTTGTAGATCTGAAACTTTTAAGTTCTCAGTGTGTCTGTTTGTCTAAAATTGAGGAAGGCTTTGCCCTCTTATTGCACATCTATGAAATACTTTCCCACTTCTGAGCAGTGTAAACTAATAAATCAGATTATGCTTCATATTAAGGAACTCTGTTCTGATTAGTTTATAGAGATAAATAGGCACTTATATAAATGGGTTAGTCCCCAAATTAACAGAAAAATTGTAAAAATTAACTTCTAATACTTTGAATGAGCTAGACTTTAAAGGAAAACAGTTATTCTGATAAAAACTACTAGCTCAAAAAACATTTTTAAAAATTCAAGTTCACATAGTAAGATGAATCTGTGGACAAATTAGAGAGGTTTGTAATTTAGGTTAAAGAGAAAAACAGCTATGTGTCTTTTTCTCTAATTATCAGTATAATACAAGTATAGTACTATATGTTTAAGTGCAGTTTATTTTTAAATGAAGAGACTAATTAGTCTGGATATCCTAAACTTTTTATAATGATTTATTGGTCAAATTAGCTAACCTAACACCTAAATGAAGTTTAAGATTTTTGAAAATGTAATTTTGGGTTCCACCATATTGAATCATAAGTCTAACAAAATTTGTTTATTCCAACAGTAATTATGTTTTGAATTATGTCAGATTATAGATAATTTCCATGATCTTTAGGAAATGTAAACCCTTGGACTGATATTGAATTAATTAATGAATAATCAAATATGCCTGGATTGTTTCTTGGATAGAATATTAAATCATTGATTATTGAACATAATTTTAAGCTTATATACTTTTGTTTCTTACTTTGATATGCTATGGAATAAGTTACATTTGGGTCAAGTTAATAAATATGTTTCTTTTTGCCACTTCAAGGTGTAAAGGGATATGCATAGATATATAAAGTTGTGTTAATATTCATGAACTTTGCTAAAATGTTCGTGTGTGAAAAACAGTTCTCAATGACCTGCTTCCCAGCTTTCTCTGAAGTAGAAGTTAGTTTCTACAATTAAGTCATAATAATAAGGATTATTATATCACTAGAGTTGGACCAGTAGTGATAGAGAAATACAACTATGTATGTGTTTTTATTTTTCAAGAGAAAATGAGTAGTTTCGTTCCAAGTATCAGCTTTTTCTAGAATATGAAAAAGCATTGTGAAGGACAAAACTTTAGGAAAGTGAATTTTATTTGCCTTGGTGTGTAATACCTGACCTGAAAAAAACACTGGAAGGTACTAAAATTTTGGCAAAGTTCACTCAGTTTTATGGGGCTTGCTTACTTGGTTTACTGATTGACCCCTTCACCAAAGGTAAAAGGTTACTCTTTACCGTCTGCCTACATACCAGAGATTTTGTCTTACAGAATAAATTTTCTATGTTCTATATATTGAAATTTTAATACCCTTAATTGCTTTTAAAAAAGGAACAAAGTTTCCTCATTTGAGAAACAAAGTTCTGTATAATCATGTTATATTTTTCTGTGTTTATTTTTATTTATTGTCCCTTTAATTAAATAGGTAAACAAGTGTTCTTTCTCAGGTACCTATAATCCTATCTTAATCAAGTGATCAGATCATCTGACATCTCTTGATTTTGCCTTCTCAAGGTTAAATCTTGAATTCAGAAAAATAAAAATTTCACGATATATTTTACATCTAAATGTATCTTTGAAATTTCCTGGAGGAGAGGGATTGGGAGGCTGGAAAATAAAAAATCTATTCTTTCACCTCATAAAAAGAAAGGTATTAGAAATAATTAAGTTTATTTCATGTGCCCCATATTTCTTATTTACCAACACTACTGTGGGAGCTTTATAGAAAAATTTGGTAAATATTTCAGATCGACTCAGCCTTCCATAGCTTAAATTTGTATAGGTAAAATGTTATTAATATAAATATGTCCAAAATTGTATACTTTATGAGAAGGCCCTGGAGATTTGTCAATTCTCTTTGTTTCCCTCAGGGGAAATAATGGTTAAATTCTTATGAAATAATTATGCACTATGCTGTAATAGAGATTTGAACTCACTTCCATTCTGATATTATTTCAATCTTGGTCATTACAATGGACTGAATGTTTCTGTCCCCCCACAAATTCATATGTTGAAATCCGAATCCCCAGTGTGATGGTATTAGTAAGTGGGGCCTTTAGGAGGTAATTAGGTCATAAGGGTACAGTCCTCATGAATGGGATTATTTCCCTTATAAAAGGGACCCCAGAGAGCTCTCACCCTATTTCTGCCACGTTAGTGTAAAAGAAGTTAGAAGTCTGCAACACAGAAGAGGGCAGCCATCTTGATCTTAGACTTCCTAGCCTCTAGAATCGTGAGAAATACATTGTTGTTTAAACCACTCAGTCTATGGTGTCAACTGAAAAAAAATGTACAACAGAAAAACTGCGAGTTGTGTTTATTCAGTGTCTCACTGAGGACTATAGCCCAGGAGACAGACTCTCAAATAGCTCTGAGAAACTGTTCTGAAGAGGTAACGGGGGAGGTCAGTATACATGTGATTGTGGTGAAGAGGGTATGTGCAACCCAGCACACATCTCTGTAGAAGGTTGCTGCTAGACATGAAGAACAGATATCTTAATTAATGGTTTTAGTGCTTTTCTAAGTATGGGAAGATGCAAGAATCCAGGTTCATAAAAAAATTTCTCCTGAAAATACCTATTTTTCCTGAAGGTCTGTTCTGTCAGTTTTCCCAGAGCATAGAATGCCTCATTCTGCCCTGAATTCCTTTCAGGCTGTGTTGAAGGTCAGTGACTGCAGGGGCTAATAGCTTAATTCTTAACAGAACTGGATGGTAAGTAACATTCTTTAGTTGGCAATGGTATTGTTGTAGCAGCCTGAACTAAAACGGTTATCTACAGATAGTTTCTGTTTTACTCTGATGCTAGCTTGAGGGCTCTGCCTATAGATCTACAGGCCAAAGTTTGTGCATTCAGGAACAGACAGTCTCAGAGCCTCATGGGAAGAATCAGGTGCTTTGAACTGTCAATAGAGACGTCAAAGAATAGTTTTGTGGGTACACATTTCCAAACTGACATAGCTTAGACACATTTCACACCATACCAGTGGACTGAGTCAGGATTTCTAGAACTCTTTTGTCTAGAAGCAGACAGTTCTTTTATTTTTTTTTAATCAAATTTGGTTCAACTTTCTATTATTTATTTACTTTTAAATTTATTTAAATTTATTTTTTTTTTTGGCTTTGTTGGGTCTTTGTTGCTGTGCATGGGCTTTCTCTAGTTGCGGCCGGGGGGGCTACTGTTCGTTGCAGTGCGCGGGCTTCTCACTGCGGTGGCTTCTCTTGTTGCGGAGCACAGGCTCTAGGCGCGTGGGCTTCAGTAGTTGTGGCATGCTGGCTCTAGAGCACAGGCTCAGTAGTTGTGGTGCATGGGCTTAGTTGCTCCATGGCAGGTGGGATCTTCCCAGACCAGGGCTTGAAACTGTGTCCCTTGCATTGGCAGGCAGATTCTTAACCACTAGAAGCACACAGCTTCTTGAACGTAGTTTACTGATCCAAGATCCAACAGAGCAATTACAGAGAACTGAAGGGACCAATGAGGGAAATTTAATCATGGTTACTTGTTTGGAATATTGTTTATGCAGTTGTTATGTTCTATATTTATGGATATGTAAGGAAGCCCTTTTTAATTCTTAGGCTATCTCTAGTCTTCAATTTAGTAGATTCTGCTTTTGTAAACTGGAATTTTAAAATGGTATCTGATTCTGTGTCCCCAGAATTTAGAAACATTTACTGAGTCGTCTCCTTACATTTCATGGCAATATCAAAAGGAATCTTTACTCGTGTTTACCAGGACATAATTGAACAAATTGATTGTGTAACCAAAGCCATACCTGGAGTGTCATAATTGAGACCAATTCACATTTACTCATGTATGACAAACCCATTATTAAAAAAACAAGTTGACTTTATACGTGGAGTCAGTGCCTACAAAGCTGCCCCAGTAAAACTGGAGTGGTACCTGGCTTACAAGGTTCCAGTCTTACAGATGGTAAGGAAGGTCCCTTCTATAGTAAATTTTAGAGATGCTGAGGAAGAAATTTACCTAAAGTCTTAGGTACTACTGGAGAAATCTGGTAGAGAGTTTCTTGAGCTTGGTTCCAGAGGCTTTTAAAAGTCCAATTTCAGTGTCCTTATGAAAACTTTCATACAGAGGTTAATCCTGCAGCTTTAATAATTGTTCAGTATTGCACATCTCTGGATTTGCAAAGTAAATCTGAGGAGGCCTACATAGTTAACACCCTTACTGTACAAAGGTAATCAGGCCAAACCTAATGAAACCTGTCTTTTTGTATCAAGAGTAATCTTGGCAGATTATTTATGCTCACATGAAAAGAGACTGTCAAAACACATTGTCAAAGACTTGGAAATGTATAAAAGAAATTACTGAGTGTCCTTTTAGTGGACTGCTAGGTATTATCTGATGGATCCTCTGAAGAGGTATATACCTGTGATTGTCTATTGGCTGGCTAAACTGTTTTACAACTCTGTTAAAAGTTAAATTATAGAAAATGGAGAGTAATGAAAATGAGCCATGAACTACAAGTGGTTTCTCCTGTATAGAAAAGATGACCCCCGGGAATTCCCAGGCTGTCCAGTGGTTAAGACTCTGTACTTCCAATGCAGAGGGCATGGGTTCGGTCCCTGGTCAGGGAAATAAGATCCTGCAAGCCGCACAGTGTGGCCTAAAAAAAAAAGAGAAGATGACCCCCTCTTTAGGTTTTTTGCCCTACCAGTTTTACATCTATTAGCAAATTCTTTTAAGCGTTTCTAACTGCCGATATGTCTGTTCTTCAAATTCTCCCTTATACTAGTTTTAACATCTTGTTAGTTCTCTCATTCATTCATTAGTTATATGAAACCTTTAAAAAAAAAAAAAACCTGTTGCCTATAGAGTTCAATCTTCAATCTCCAAAGAACTTTTGTATTATCTGGTTACAGGGTATATATTCAAATCAATGGGTGTCATTCTAGAAGCCATGTAAACAGCTTTTTTTTTTTTTTTAATTCAGAGGAGTCTTGGAATAAACTCTTCTCCCTACATGCAAATTGATGACTCTGGTAGATTCCTTAAACATTCAATAAACTTGCCATAAACATACCAGATCTTTTATAAAATTATGTCTTTTCCAGGAACCATCAAGTCACAGATGTAGGCAACTAACAATCATGTTTGTAGTCTGACTCTACCTATCTTCCTGGCTGTAATGGCCCTTGCCAGTCAGCTTTTATAAGTGGCGGGAAATCTAATATATTAGGTCTTATTCTATCACGGGATCAAAGAAGCAGAGGAAGAAGCTAGGCTATAGAACAAGAAAGAATGAAACATGACAGGGAAAATAGATAGAAAGGTACTATTTCATGGGTTCCTAAAGACTATTTGGGTTCTAGATCCTTCCTAAAACTGACTGTTCCAGCCTTCAGATCCATGAGGCATTTCAATATACTTAAAATATATTTGTCCATATTTTGCTTAAGTAGCTTAAGTTCATTTGTGTTACTTGTGACTAAAAGCTCTTAATTGATAGTTATATAATTGTTTAATACTTATCAAAGGTACTTTAATATTCTTATTATGTGGCTTTGGAATACAGTTACATGTCTAGAAGCTTTATATTTACAATATGTAGGTGAATTTTTGAACTTGTGTAAATTCAAATTTGCATTTGGAATGTATATATTCCATTTAACTTGTAATTTCTATGTAATATCCAATTTATTTAGAAATCTCCTACCAATCTTGAGCTGTACCATTAAAACAGTTTCATAATTGAGCATGCAAAAGCCATTTAAACTTTCTTGGTAAAAGATTAGATTTTTATTTTCATAATTTAGTGAGGTGTAAGAGGAAATGGATTTGGTTTTTGTCCCCAGTCCCTAGGTGAGCCTGTAAGTGTAAGTGGGGTCTGGCTGCTCGCCCCTCAAAAGCTAATAAAGAGGCAAGGTTGGTGGAAAAGAAAGTTTGCTTTATTTTGGATGCCGGCAACGGGGGGCGGGGGCAGGGGAGGAAGGGCAGATGCCTGTCCAAAGGCTGGCTCCCCCTGCAGCCTGACAGTCAGGAGGCAAGAGCTTTTATACAGAGGGAGGGGGCTACATGCAGAAATGGCATAGTCAGCTCTGACAGTCATCTTGAAATTGGTCATGTAGTGGTCTGACCAGTGTCATCCTGATTGTTTTAAGTACAGTTAATCTTCAGTTCCAGGGTCAGTTTGTTCCCATTTCCTTGAGGCCAGTTCTCAGAATTGTAGCAGCTTATGTCATGGCTACAGTCTGGTCATCATGTAGTTAACTTCTTCCACCTGGTGGGGCTTTCAGTGTCTGTAAGACAGCTCACACGATATGGCTCAGAATATTATCTATAGCCCTTGAGGAGGAGCTAAAGGTCCTTGACTTTGCTTACTGACTAAACTGTTATTGTTTTGTCCTGTTTGACTTTTCTTTGCTTCTGTATTTTCTCACTTCTCTGATTAAACTTATTCTTTGGCTAAAGTTTTTCCACAGACAAAAGGCAGGTGAAGGACATGGGGTTGGGGAAGAAGGATCATAGGGTCCTGCTCCGTTTCAAGCTCATCCAGTCCTTGGAATTTCCTGAGCAACAGGAGTATCTTTTATTATTTTTAAAAAATAAATTTTAGGGACTTCCCTGGTGGCGCAGTGGTTAAGAATCCACCTGCCAATGCAGGGGACACGGGTTCAAGCCCTGGTCCGGGAAGATCCCACATGCCGTGGAGCAACTAAGCCCATGCACCACAACTACTGAGCCTGCGCTCTACAGCCTGCAAGCCACAACTACTGAGCCCACGCGCCACAACTGCTGAAGCCTGTGCACCTAGAAGCCCGTGCTCCACAACAAGAGAAGGCACTACAATAAGAAGCCGGCGCAGCACAACAAAGAGTAGCCCCCGACCGCCACAACGAGAGCGCAGCAACAAAGACCCAACGCAGCCAAAAAATAAATACATAAATAAATAATAAAATAAAAATTTTTAAAATTTACTTATTTGGCTGCACCAGGTCTTAGTTGCAGCGCACAGGATCTTCATTGCAGCGTGCAGGATCTTTAGTTGCAGCGTGTGGGATTTTTTTTGTGCCATGTGGGATCAAGTTCCCTGACCAGGGATCGAACCCAGGCCTGCACTGGGAGCATGGAGTCTTAACTGCTGGACAACCAGGGAAGTCCCTCTTTTATTATTCATAATGAGCCCCTTTCAAAAGATCATAGTAGAGTTTGTGCTAATGAGGTGACTTAGGGTGGAGCCCCTAAAGAGGCTCAGGGTGGGGCCAATCACCAGAAAGACCAAGTAATTAGAGGGTAGTGTTGTGGTCTAAACTGCCCCGAACCCCCGCCCCAAATTCATATGTTGAAGCCCTAACCATTCCCATGTGACCATGTTTGAAGATAGGGACTTAAGAGAAGTAATTGAATTAAATGAGGTCATAAGGGTATGGCTCTAATCTAATAAAACTGGTGTCTTTGTAAGAAGAAGAGACACCAGAGCTCACTCTCTCCCTATGCATGTGCACAGACAAGAGGCCATGTGAGAACAGAGTGAGAATGTAGCTGTCTACGAGCCAGGATGAGAGGCCTCACCAGAAACCAACCCAGATGGTACCTTGATCTTGGGACTTCTAGCCTCCAGAACTATGAAAAAATAAATGTCTGTTGTTTAAGCCACCCAGTTTGTGGCATTTTCTTATGGCAATCTTAGCTGACTAATGCAGGTGGGAACTTCAACCCCACCCTTGACATCTGGGCAGGAGAGGGAGGCTGTAAATTCTCTACCGAAACTTGAACGATGAGATTCAGGAGTTTCCAGATTAGTGAACACACTGAGGTACTGGAAGGGTGGTACATTGGAAGAAGTTATGAAAGCTCAGTGTCTCTCCTTATACCTTGCCCTTTGCATCTCCTCCTTTGTAATAAACCAGTAAATGTATTTTACCTGAGTTCTGTGAGCCATTCTAGCAAATTATCAAACCCAAGGGCAAGGTCATGGGAATACCTGAATTTGTAGCCAAAGTGGTCAGAAGTGTGGGTAGCCTGGGGATCCAGGACTTATAGTGGTGTTTCTGAAGTGAGATACCACTTCAGACGGAGTGGGTGGAGCCCTTACACCTGTGGAGTCTGATGCTAACTATTCTGAGTTACTGTCAGAATAGGATTGAACTATGGATTCCCAGTTGGTATCAGAATTGGAAAATCATAAGTGATGTCAGAAACACCATTTAGTATAACATATTTTAGCAGTATTTGATGTTTAGAGTTACAAAGAAATAGTAAATTTACATTTGGTTCTTTCATTATTTCATACTGATATTTTCTGAAGTATCTAATAATGCAATCTAATGAACAAATGGACAGGTAACTATGCAGTTCAAAATCAAAACATGAATTTTTTTCTATCACAGTAAATAAACCAAGTACACACTATTGCATGAAAAGAATACAGATACACAAATTGAACAGATACACAACACTGAACAATTTTAGTTAAGTTTATTTTTAGAATGTATATGCATGGAATGAGACTGTACAGTAGACCAAAGGTTAACCAGAGACCAACAGAGTCATATAAAAATAATTTAAGGGAAATTTTATTGATTCATTTTAAATAAGGCAAGTGAAATGGGGGCTCAGAATTAAACAAGATTTTCAAGTAACTTTTGGTTATTGTATAAAGGGAGAATATGAACATCAAATTTTTGGTTATTACTGTACAAAATGGAAAACAAATGCTTTCCAAATTGCAGTAAAATTAACTCCTCTAACACAAATACCACTAAGTCTACAAAGTCACTGGCAAGTTATTTAAATCCCAGAATATTTTCTCAATGTAAATTTTGGAACATTCTGAATACTTTTATAAACCCTCCTTCCTGTCATTGGGAAAACACTGAAATTCCAAGAAATCTCTGTTACTTTAATTATAAGAGGTCAAAACAACAAGCCAAATGTATCTTTCTAGGTTAATGTGATTCAGGTACAGTGGCACTAAAGGACAACACATAATTTTAATAAAACCAAATCTATTATAGAAAAAGCAAGTCATAAAGCTAAACAAAAATAGAAAACTACTATTAGCATCAGTTGCATAGGTTTAGTATAAGAGTACTTATTTTAAAATTTTTACTGGAAAAAACCTTAAAGCCCGCTCTTTCTCTTTCCTGGAGTTTAAGTAGTAGATCATGTTCTAAATACTCAACAATTACTAACATGGTGATCTGGTTAATTTTTATACCTGCCAATGTGTTCACGGGCTATAATAATCCTTTGAATTTGTGCTGTACCTTCATAAATCTGCAAAAAATAAGAAAATACATGTAGGTTAAATATCTTCCGTATGTTAACACGCAGTATTTTGGACAGTACCCTAAGCTCCACTGCAATACCAAACTGAATCAAACCATATATAAGGTCTGTAGTCTACAGTGATTCTGAAACTTGATTTTCTGAACCCCATGAAAATACATAAATTCTCTAAAGATTAGTTAAAATTATTATAAAAACTCATTTACCAAAATTTTGAAGGACAGTCTTAAAACATCAAAAAAAAAGGATATTAACATTTCAAAAAGTGTTTGGGAAATCTAAGTTCAATGTTGCTAAAATATTTTAACCAACTTTTTTGAACTGTTTTTAGCTAGTTGTCGCCTTCAGTCATTTTCTGTTCTTACTCTTAAACCTGATTTCTATCTCTTGTTGCCTAAGGAACACAGTTGCTAAAGAAAAAGATGCTGGAAGGATTTGTTTTTGTTCATTTAGGTAGCCCTAGTAGCCAGCCCTCACTTCCAGTTTAAACTTCTAACCATTTATTAGTTCAGATGGCAGAGAAAAGCTAAAACGTAATAATTACAAGCTCCAGGGAAGGGAGAGTATTACCAGATAAACCCGTAACTTTGGATAAGGCACAAATTCTGGTTCTCAGTTTTTTCAAGTTTAAATTGAGGGGCTGCACTGTCTAAATTTCTTTCTCTAACATTCTATGATTCTACCTCTGGATTTCAAATGACTGGATTTGTCAAATAATTTGCTGGGGGTTGAGGAAAGCAAGGGAAGAGATATTGAGAATCATGGCTTATAATTACTTAAACTACATGTGGACATGAGCATTTATATCTTATTCACTAAATTACTCCTATCTCTAAGTTTTTCTAACCATCAATTTAATTTATAAGACAGAGTCATCTATATCACTTTCTCCTCATGTTGTTTTTTTTATCTCCCAAATATGACTTCAAGAGTTGTCAGGTAAGATTCAAAATAAAATAACTTAATTAATTTAAATGATACACATACTTTTAGGAGAGCAAAGAGTGAGTTACAATTAGCTAGGATGTTAAGAATCAAAGAAGGCTTATCCAGACATCCTGTACATGTCTGCACCATTTACTCTGTTAGCCTGTTCTCTCTCAAGGAATACACTTCAATGTAACATTCTTCCTTGTGTTAATTAGTTCCAAAAATTTAGGCTCACAGCCATTTATTATAATGATTTATTATTACCTGTGACATAAAAATCTATAAACAATCAGAAATCTACTATGTCATTTATGAATATTATGTTCCTTAAAAATAAATAAAAATCATTTTTAACATTACCTGATAGATCTTGGCATCCCTCATTAGTTTTTCTACAGGATATTCTGTATTATATCCGTTGCCTCCGAAAATCTGAACAGCATCAGTAGCTACCTGATTTGCAATATCTCCAGCATATGCCTTTGCAATAGAGGCAAAATAGGTATTTCGGCGACCAGAATCAACCTCCCAAGCTGCTCTCTGGTAACTCAATCTAGCTAGTTCAACTTTCATTGCCATGTCAGCCAGCAAAAATGATACTCCTTGGTGCTAGAATTAAACAGAAAAAAGTTTAAGGATATTTATTGACTAAAAGTTTTTTCCCTGGAACTTTTTTTTTAACTTTTAAAACTAATTTTAGACTTAAAAAGTTACATTCTGCTTCCTCCAGTGGTAACATATTACAAAACCACAGTATAATAAACATTGGTAAAATGTTGTCAGCTAAACTACATACTTTATTCAAATTTGGCCAAGTTTTCCACCAATGTCCTTTTTCTGTTGAAAGATCCCATCCAGGATTCCAACTAATTAAACTGCTATTTCTTCGTAGTCTTTCCTTCTCTTTCATGACCATGGTGCACTCTTGAATAATACTGATTGGTTATTTTTTTGTAGAATGTCCCTCAATTTGGGTTTGCCTGATGTTTTCTCAGGAGTGGAATGAGGTTATAATTTTTGACAAAAATACCACAAAAATTATATGGATCCTTCAGAGTATCTCCTGGGACTTTTTAAAGAAAATTGCCATAGATAGTGAAAAATAATGTGGCACTGTATCAGGTGCTGATGGGAAAGTGACAAAGACAAATAAAAGATGTTTCTTATCCTCTACAGGTTCATAATTAAATAGGAGACTTAGACAAATACTTTCAAGAGGAGACAGTAAGTTTTCTATGAGTTATATGGCCAAGATATGTTATAAGATGGAAATATGTTCACCATACCTTGATATGTGAAAATTTCAAATATGTAGTATGCTTACAGCTTTGGAAAAATATATTCATGACCCCAAAAGAGCAGAACACACATTCTGTTAAAGAGCACATGGAACATTCTGCATGATAGATAACATGTTAGGCCACAAAAAAAAGTCTCAATAAATGTAACAGGGTTGAAATCATGTCAAACATCTTTTTTGACCACAACGGTAGAGACTATAAATCAACTACAAAAACAAAAAAATCCTGCAAAAAACACAAACGTGTGGAATCTAAACAACATGCTACTAAAAAACCCAATGGTTCACTGAAGAAATCAAAGAGGAAATTTAAAAATACCTGGAGACTAATGAAAATGGAAGCACAATGTTCTAAAATCTATGGGACATAACAAAGGCAGTTCTAAGAAGTTTATAGCAATACAGGCCTTCCTCAAGAAACAAGAAAAATCTCAAATAGACAATTAACCTTACACATAAAGAAACTTAAAAAGAAAAATAAGTCCAAAGTTAATAGAACAAAGGAAATAATACAGCTCAGAGTGGAAATAAATGAAATCAAGACAAAAAAATACAAAAGAGATCAATGAAACTAAGAGCTGATTCTTTGAAAAGATTAAAAAAAAATTGATAAATCTTTAGCCAGACTCATAAAAAAAAGACAGGACCCAAACAAATAAAATCAGAAACAAAAGAGGACAAGATGCAACCAATATCACAGACACACAAAATATCATGAGATTACTACAAAAATTACATGCCAACAAATTAGACAACCTAGAAGAAATGGGTAAATTCATTTAGACATATAACCTAAGAAGACTAAATAAGGAAGAAAAAGAAATTTGAACAGACCAATTACTAGTAGTGAAATTGAATCAGTAATGAAAAACTCCCAAGAAACGGAAGTCCAGGACCAGACAGCTTCACAGGTGAATTCTACCAGACATTTAACAAAGACTTAACACCTATCCTTCTCAAACTATTCCAAAAAATTGAGAAAGGAATGCTCCCAAACTCACTCTACAAAGACAGCATTACTCTGATACCAAAACCAAATCACTACCAAAAACAAAAAGTAAAAATACATAAAAATTACAGGCCAATATCCCAGATGAACATAGATGCTAAAATCCTCAACAAATAATAGCAAACCAAATTCATTAATATCTTAAAAAGATCATATACCATGAGATCAAAAGAGATTTATCCCAGGGATGCAAGGATGGTTAAATAGCCGCAAGTCAGTCAACGTGATAAACCACATTAACGAAATGAAAGATAAAAACCATATAAACATTTCAATAGATGCAGAAAAAGCTTTTGACAAAATTCAACACCAATTTATGATAAAAACACTCAACTAAGTGTGTGCAGAGGGAACATACCTCAACATAATTAAGGACATAAATGACAAAAACCACAGCTAACATCATACTCAATGGCAAAAAGCTGAAAGCATTTCCTCAAAGATCAGGAACAAGATAAGGATGCCCACTCCCACCACTTTTATTCAACATAGAATTGGGAGTCCTATCCACAACAATTAGACAAGAAAAAGAGGTAAAAATCATCCACACTAGAAAGGAAGAAGTAAAACTGTCACTGTTTGCAGATGATGACATAGAAAACCCTACAGACTCCACAAAAAAGCTATCAGAATGCTGTAGCATTTTCATACACTAATAATGATCTGTCAGAGAAAAGAAAACGATCCCATTTACAACTGCATCAAAAAGAATACCTAGGAATAGAAGTAATCAAGGAGGTAAAAGACCTGTACTCTGAAAACTGTGAGACACTGATGAAAGAAACAAAAGATGATACAAATAGAGAGTCCATGCTAATGGATTGGAAGAATTAATATTGTTAAAATACCCATACTATCCAAAGCAATCTACAGATTCATAACAATATGAATATCAAAATACCAACAGAATTTTTCACAGAACTAGAACAAATAATCCTATAATTTGTATGGAACCAAAAAGACGCTGAATAACCAAAGAAATCTTGAGAAAGAACAAAGCTGGAGGTATCATGCTTCCTGATTTCAAATTATACTACAAAGCCATAGGAATCAAAACAGTATGATACTGGCACAAAAATAGACATATAGATCAATGGAACAGAATAGAAAGCCCAGAAATAAATGCACACTTATACGATCAATTAATCTTCAACAAAGAAGGTAAGAATATACAATGGGGAAAAGACAGCCAGTTTAAAAAAAAGACAAAACACAAAACTGGACCATTTCTTTACACCATATACAAAAATAAACTCAAAATGGATTAAAGAATTAAAAGTAAGACCAAAAACCATAGAACTCCTAGAAGGAAACAGAGGCAGTATGCTTTTTTACATTGGTCTTATCAATATTTTTTGGACCTGTCTCCTCAGGCAAGGGCAACAAAAGCAAAAATAAACAAATGGGAGTAGATAAAAGTAAAACCTAAAAAGCTTTTGCACAGTGAAGGAAATCATCAACAAAATGAAAAAGCAACCTACTGAATGGGAGAAGATATTTGTAAATGATATATTTGATAAGGGTTAATATCCAAATTACATTAAAAAATGCAACTTATCAAAAAAAGAAATCCAATAAAAAATGGGCAGAGGACTTGATTAGATATTTTTCCAAAAACACAAAGATGGCCAGTAGACACATGAAAAGATGCTCAAAGTCACTAATCATCAGGAAAATGCAAATCAAAACCACAATGAAATATTGCCTCACACCTGTCAGAAAGGCTGTTATCAAAAAGACAACCAATAACAAGTGTTGGCAACAATGTGGAGAAAATGAAACCCTCGTGTACTGCTGGTGGGAATGTAAATTGGTGCAGCCACTATGGAAAACGGTATATAGGTTCCTCAAAAAATTAAAAATAGTACGATCATATGATCCAGCAATTCCACTTCTGGGTTTACCTGAAGAAAAGAAAAACACTAATTCAAAAAGATATATGCACTCCCATGTTATATAAAATTAGGGATGTTATATACAGCATAAGGAATATAGTCAATAATACTACAGTAATTTAGTATGTTGAAAGATGGTTACTAGACTTATAGTGGTGATCATTTTTTTTTTCTTTTGCGGTACACACGGGCCTCTCACTGTTGTGGCCTCTCCCACAGCAGAGCACAGGCTCCGGTCGTGCAGGCCCAGTGGCCATGGCTCACGGGCCCAGCCGCTCCGTGGCATGTGGGATCCTCCCGGACCGGGACACGAACCTGTGTCCCCTGAATAGGCAGGCGGACTCTCAACCACTGCGCCACCAGGGAAGCCCAGATGATCATTTCTTAATGTGTTTGCCTGTCAATCACTATGTTGTACACCTGAAACCAATATATTATATGTCAACTATACATCAATTAAAAAAACACAGACACATGCACTATATATATATATATATATATATATATATATATATATTTTTTTTTTTTTTTTGGATAAAGGGAATATAGAGCAAAATGAAAAAAATCACAGTAATTTCCTCTGGACAATGGGATTATGAATAACTTTTTTTACTTAATTTTACTTATATTGTATCACATAAATTATTCTACAATGGACGTGGAATGGAACATATCCTTTAATATACATTCAAAGAAGTCATAAAGACATTCAGAAACAAGAATATTAAGATTATTAGAAAGGTGCTTTGTGTAGTATGCAACACCAAAATGGGTTTTGAAGACCGATTGGTTATAACAAAGACCCCACACATTCTATGACTGTGTACAAACTAATAGGAACTAAAGGTCACAAAAAATAAAAGAAAAAACTGAGGTGTTCAATTTCATATATTTACTCTATTTAGTACTTTAGAACATGACAAGTTGCTTGAGACTGGTGTGGTAATTAAGTCTTAGAGGAGGCATTATTAACCAATGTGAATAATTCCTATGTAGGATAAAGAAAGTAATATCTTCCCTTATTACTATCTGCCTGAATTGTGTCCATTCTTCTAAGTCAATGATTCTTTCAGTTTTTTGTTTTTGGTTTCATTTTTGAATAGGTAATACAACTACCAGTTTAAAGTTCAAATTTTCTTCCTACTTGTATCATCCCTGCCCTTCCCCACCCCATTTAATTCCCCCTCCTGGAGGTAATCAGGTTAACAGTTTGTTTTTCATTCTCTCAGAGATATTATATACCCACGTAAGCAAATACATCTATTGTCTATCCCTCATTTTTTTCCCGCCCCCCCCCCCATTGTCTCTCCCTTTTTTACACATATGGTAGCCTACCATGTTGATGGGTTTTCATTTTGCTTTTCTTACTTATCAATAAATCTAAGCACTGTATATATCAATACATAGAGAACTTCTTTATTCTTTTTTAGAACTGCAGGATATTCCACTGTATTGATGATCAAAATCTTGGCTGTTTCTAGTATTAGGCTGTTTCCACACAATGCTGAAATAAACAACCTATAAATATGTCATGCTGCACATAATGGGAATATATCTGAAAGATAAATATTATATGAAATATAGCTGAAGGATAACCATTGCAATGTGGGCCCAAAGGTAGGTACTTTAGATATATATTGCCAAAATGTGGTTCATAAAAGTTATACCAATTTATATTCCCATTGGCATTAGGCAGAATCATTTATTTCAATACAGCCTCAGCAACCTGGTATAACATGCCCATGCTTCTCTTGAAAGATTTTGATTTAAAAATCTAGGGTGGTACCCAGTTTACGTTTTTAATTCATACTTCCAAAGAGTCTCATTCACTTCCATTTCAGCCCATGCTTTGAGAAACTCTGTTGTAAATCCAGCTCAGATTCCCTGTAATGCATCTAGCCCAAGACAGTCTCTCTCCTTTTGGTTCTGTAACCCTGTCTGTAGCTCTCATTTTGGGACTTAATGTTATACTGCTCTATATTATTTCTTAATATTTCTTTTCTGATATGTATCTTATCTCCAAAGTCAAAGGCTCCTGAGGGCAGAGGCTATATCAAACTTCTTTTATATCTCTGGAAATAGTACATGTAGAGTGTGCAAAGAGGACAGACTCTTTAATAAGTGACTACTTGGGTTCACATCTTTTTTTTCTTTTTTTCAACATCATTATTGGAATATAATTGCTTCACAATGGTGTGTTAGTTTCTGCTTTATAACAAAGTGAACCAATTACACATATGTCCCCATATCTCCACCCTCTTGCATCTCCCTCCCACCCCCCACCCCTCTAGGGGGTCAAAAAGCAACAAGCTGATCTCCCTGTGCTATGCGGCTGCTTCCCACTAGCTATCTATTTTACATTTGGTAGTATATATTAGTGATGCCACTCTCTCACTTCCTCCCAGCTTACCCTTCCCCCTACCCTGTGTCCTCAAGTCCATTCTCTACACCTGCGTCTTTATTCCTGTCCTGCCCCTAGATTCTTCAGAACCATTATTTTTATATATTCCATATATATGTGTTAGCATACGGTATTTGTTTTTCTTTCTGACTTACTTCACTCTGTATGACAGACTCTAGGTCCATCCACCTCACTACGAATAACTCAAGTTCGTTTCTTCTTATGGATGAGTAATATTCCACTTTATATATGCGCCACATCTTCTTTATCCATTCATCTGTCAATGGACATTTAGGTTGCTTCCATGTCCTGCCTATTGTACATAAAGCTGCAATGAACATTGTGGTACATGACTCTTTTTGAATTATGGTTTTCTCAGTATATATGCCCAGTAGTGACATTGCTGGGTTGTATGGTAGTTCTATTTTAACTTTTTTAAGGAACCTCCATACTGTTCTCCATAGTGGTTATATCAATTTACATTCCCACCAACAGTGCAAGAGGGTTCCCTTTTTGCCAAACCCTCTCCAGCATTTATTGTTTGTAGATTTTTTGATGAGGGCCATTCTGACTGGTGTGAGGTGACACCTCATTGTAGTTTTGATATGCATTTCTCTAATGATTAGTGATGTTGAGCAACCTTTCAGGTGCTTGTTGGCAAACTGTATATTTTCTTTGAAGAAATGTCTATTTAGGTCTTCTGCCCATTTATGGATTGTGTTGTTTACTTTTTTGATATTGAGCTGAATGAGCTGCTTGTATATTTTGGAGATTAATCCTTTGTCAGTTGCTCCAATTGCAAATATTTTCTCCCATTCTGAGGGTTGTCTTTTCATCTTTTTTATGGTTTCCTTTGCTGTGCAAACAAACACATTTAAGTTCCATTAGGTCCACTTGTTTATTTTTGTTTTTATTTCCATTTCTCTAGGAGGTGGGTCAAAAAGGATCTTGCTGTGATTTATGTCATAGAGTGTACTGCCTATGTTTTCCTCTAAGAGTTTTATAGTGTCTGGATTTACATTTAGGTCTTTAATACATTTTGAGTTTATTATTGTGTATGGTGTTAGGCAGTGTTCTAATTTCATTCTTTTACATGTAGCTGTACAGTTCTCCCAGCACCATGTATTCAAGAGGCTGTCTTTTCTCCATTGTATATTCTTGCATCCTTTATCAAAGATAACGTGACCATATGTGCATGGGTTTATCTCTGGGCATTCTATCCTGTTCCACTGATCTATATTTCCCTTTTTGTGCCCATACCATAGTGTCTTGATTACTGTAGCTTTGTAGTAGACTCTGAAGTCAGTGAGCCTGATTCGTCCAACTTTGTTTGTCTTTCTCGAGATTGCTTTGGCTATTCGGGGTCTTTTGTGTCTCCATACGAATTTTATGATGTTTTGTTCTAGTTCTGTAAAAAATTCCACTGGTAATTTGTTAGGGATTGCACTGAATTTGTAGATTGCTTTGGGTAGTAGAGTCATTTTCACAATGTTGATTCTTCCAATCCAATAACATGGTATATCTCTCCATCTGTTTGTATCATCTTTAATTTCTTTCATCAGTGTCTTATAGTTTGCTGCATACAGGTCTTTCGTCTCCAAAGGTAGGTTTATTCCTAGGTATTTTATTCCTTTTGTTGCAATGGTAAATAGGAGTGTTTCCTTAATTTCTCTTTCAGATTTTACATCATTAGTGTATAGGAATACAAGAGATTTCTGTGCATTAATTTGTATCCTGCTACTTTACCAAATTCATTGATTAGCTCTAGCAGTTTTCTGGTAGCATCTTTAGGATTCTCTGTGTATAGTATCATGTCATCTGCAAACAGTGACAGCTTTACTTCTTCTTTTCCGATTTGTATTCCTTTTTTTTCTTTTTCTTCTCTGATTGCTGTGGCTAAAACGTCCAAAACTATGTTGAATAAGAGTGCTGAGAGTGGGCAACCTTGTCTTGTTCCTGATCTTAGTGGAAATGGTTTCAGTTTTTTAACATTGAGAACGATGTTGGCTATGGGTTTGTCATATATGGCCTTTATTATGTTGAGGTAAGTTCCCTCTATGCCTACTTTCTGGAGGGTTTTTAAGATAAATGGGTATTGAATTTTGTCGAAAGCTTTTTTGGCATCTGTTGAGATGATCATATGGTTTTTCTCCTTCAATTTGTTAATATGGTGTATCACATTGATTGATTTGCATATATTGAAGAATCCTTGCATTCCTGGGATAAACCCCACTTGATCATGGTGTATGATCCTTTTAATTTGCTGTTGGATTCTGTTTACTAGTATTTTGTTGAGGATTTTTGCACCTATGCTCATCAGTGATATTGGCCTGTAGTTTTCTTTCTTTGTGACATCTTTGTCTGGTTTTGGTATCAGGGTGATGGTGGTCTCATAGAATGAGTTTCGGAGTGTTCCTCCCTCTACTATATTTTGGAAGAGTTTGAGAAGGACAGGTGTTAGCTCTTCTCTAAATGTTTGACAGAATTTGCCTGTGAATCTCTCTGGCCCTGGGCTTTGGTTGTTGGAAGGTTTTTAATCACAATTTCAATTTTAGTGCTTGTGATTGGTCTGTTTATATTTTCTATTTCTTCCTGGTTCAGTCTCAGAAGGTTGTGCTTTTCTAAGAATTTGTCCATTTCTTCCAGGTTGTCCATTTTATTGTAATACAGCTGCTTGTAGTAATCTCTCATGATCCTTTGTATTTCTGCAGTGTCAGTAGTTACTTCTCCTTTTTCATTTCTTATTCTATTGATGACTCTTTCCCCTTTTTTTCTTGATGAGTCTGGCTAATGGCTTATCAATTTTGTTTATCTTCTCCAAGAACCAGCTTTTAGTCTTACTGATCTTTGCTACTATTTCCTTCATTTATTTTTCATTTATTTCTGAACTGATCTTTATGAGTTCTTTCCTTCTATTAACTTCGGGGTTTTTTTATTCTTCTTTCTCTAATTGCTTTAGGTGTAAGGTTAGGTTGTTTATTTGAGATGTTTCTTGAGGTAGGAGTGTATTGCTATAAACTTCCCTCTTAGAACTGCTTTTGCTGCATCCCATAGGTTTTGGGTAGTTGTGTTTTCATTGTCATTTGTCTCTAGGTATTTTTTGATTTCTTATCTGATTTCTTCAGTGATCTCTTGGTTATTAAGTAGTGTATTGTTTAGCCTCCATGTATTTGTATTTTTTACAGATTTTTCCCCATGATTCATATCTAATCTCATAGCATTGTGGTAGGAAAAGATACCTGATATGATTTCAATTTTCTTAAATTTACCAAGGCTTGATTTGTGACCCAAGTTATGATCCATCCTGGAGAATGTTCCATGAGCACGTGAGAAGAAAGTATATTCTGTTGTTTTTGGATGGAATGTCTTATAAATATCAGTTAAGTCCATCTTTAAATGTATCATTTAAAGCTTGTGTTTTCTTATTTATTTTCATTTTGGATGATCTGTCCATTGGTTAAAGTGGTGTGTTCAATTCTCCTACTATTATTGTGTTACTGTCAATTTCCCCTTTTATGGCTGTTAGCATTTGTGTTATGTATTGAGATGCTTCTATGTTGGGTGCATAAATATTTACAATTGTTATATTTTATTCTTGGATTGGTCCCTTGATCATTATGTAGTGTCTTTGTCTCTTGTAATAGTCTTTATTTTAAAGTCTATTTCGTCTGATATGAGAATTGCTACTGCAGCTTTCTTTTGATTTCCATTTGCATGGAATATCTTTTTCCATCCCCTCACTTTTAGTCCATATGTATCCCTAGGTCTGAAGTGGGTCTCTTCTATACAGCGTATTTTAATGGGTCTTGTTTTTGTATCCATTCAGCCAGTCTATGTCTTTTGCTTGGAGCATTTAATCCATTTACATTTAAGGTAATTATTGATATGTTCCTATTACCATTTTCTTAATTGTTTTGGGTTTGTTAGTGTAGCTCTTTTCCTCCTCTTGTGTCTCCTGCCTAGAGAAGTTCCTTTAGCATTTGTTGTAAAGCTGGTTTGGTGGTGCTGAATTCTCTTAGCTCTTGCTTGTCTATAAAGGTTTTAATTTCTCTGTCGAATCTGAATGAGATCCTTCCTGGGTAGAGTAATCTTGGTTTTACGTTTTTCCCTTTCATCACTTTAAATATGTCCTGCCACTCCCTTCTGGCTTGCAGAGTTTCTGCTGAAAGATCAGCTGTTAACCTTATGAGAATTCCCTTGTATTTTATTTGTTGCTTTTCCCTTGCGGCTTTTAATATTTTTTCTTTGTATTTGATTTTTTTTTTTTCTGGTACGCGGGCCTCTCACTGCTGTGGCCTCTCCCGTTGTGGAGCACAGGTTCCGGACGTGCAGGCTCAGCGGTCATGGCTCACGGGCCCAGCCGCTCCACGGCATGTGGGATCTTCCTGGACCGGGGCACGAACCCGTGACCCCTGCATCGGCAGGCGGACTCTCAACCACTGCGCCACCAGGGAAGCCATTTGTATTTGATTTTTGATAGTTTGATTAATATGTGTCTTGGTGTGTTTCTTCTTGGATTTTCCTGTATGGGACTCTCTGTGCTTTCTGGGCTTGATTAACTATTTCCTTTCCCATATTAGGGAAGTTTTCAACTATAATCTCCTCAAATATTTTCTCAGTCCCGTTCTTTTTCTCTTCTTGTTCTGGGACCCCTATAATTCAAATGTTGGTGCATTTAATGTTGTCCCAGAGGTCTCTAAGACTGTCCTAAATTCTTTTCATTCTTTTCTCTTTATTCTGCTCTGCAGTAGGTATTTCCACTATTTTATCTTCCAGGTCACTTATCCGTTCTTCTGCCTAGTTATTCTGCTCTTGATTCCTTCTAGAGAAATTTTAATTTCATTTATTGTGTTGTTCATCACTGTTTGTTTGCTCTTTAGTTCTTCTAGGTCCTTGTTAAACGTTTCTTGTTTTCTCTCCATTCTATTTCCAAGATTTTGGATCATCTTTACTATTATTACTCTGAATTCTTTTTCAGGTAGACTGCCTATTTCCTCATTTGTTTGGTCTGATGGGTTTTTGCCTTGCTCTTTCATCTGCTGTGTGTTTCTCTGTCTTCTCATTTTGCTTAACTTACTGTGTTTGGGGTCTCCTTTTCACAGGCTGTAGGTTCGTAGGTCCTGTTGTTTGTGGTGTCTGCCCCCAGTGGCTAAGTCTGGTTCAGTGGGTTGTGTAGGCTTCCTTGTGGAGGGGACTGGTGCCTGTGTTCTGGAGGATGAGGCTGGATCTTGTCTTTCTGGTAGGCAGGACCGCATCCGGTGTGTGTTTTGGGGTGTCTGTGACTTTATTATGATTTTAGGCAGCGTCTCTGCTAATGGGTGGGGTTGTATTCTTGTCTTGCTAGTTGTTTGGCATAGGGTGTCCAGCACTACAGCTTGCTGGTTGTTAAGTGGAGCTGGGCCTTAGCGTTGAGACAGAGATCTCTGGGAGAGCTTTCGTCATTTAATATTACGTGGAGCCGAGAGACCTCTGGTGGACCAATGTCCTGAACTCGGCTCTCCCACCTCAGAGGCACAGGCATGACACCCGGTCAGAGCACCAAGACCCTGTCAGCCACACGGCTCAGAAGAAAAGGGAGAAAAAAAGAAAGAAAGAAAGAAAAAATAAAATAAAATAAAGTTATTAAAATAAAAAATTAAAATTATTAAAAATAAAAAAAATTAAAAAGTGATAAGAAACAAAGAAAGAAGAGAGCAACCAAACCAAAAAACAAATCCACTAACAATAACAGGCACTAAAAACTATACTAAAAAAAATAAATAAATAAATAAACCAGACGGACAGAACCCTAGGATAAATGGTAAAAGCAAAGCTATACAGACAAAAGCACACAAAGCAGCATACACATGCGCACTCACAAAACGAGAAAAAGTAAAAATATATATATCGTTGCTCCCAAAGTCTACCTCCTCAATTTTGGGATTATTCGTTGTCTATACAGGTATTCCACAGATGCAGGGTCCATCAAGTTGATTGTGGAGATTTAATCCACTGCTCCAGAGGCTACTGGGAGAGATTTCCCTTTCTCTTCTTTGCTCACACAGCTCCTGGGGTTCAGCTTTGGATTTGGCCCCGCCTCCACATGTAGGTCACCTGAGAGCGTCTGTTCTTCGCTCAGACAGGAGGGGGTTAAAGTAGCAGCTGATTAGGGGGCTCTGGCTCACTCAGGCCGGGGGGAGGGAGGGGTACGGAATGAGGGGCGAGCCTGCATTGGCAGAGGCGGCATGACATTGCAACAGCGTGAGGCGTGCCATGTGTTCTCCAGGGAAGTTGTCCCTGGATCACGGGACCCTGGCAGTGGTGGGCTGCACAGGCTCCCAGGAGGGGAGGTGTGGATAGTGACCTGTGCTTGCACATAGGCTTCTTGGTGGCTGCAGCAGCAGCCTTAGCATTTCAGCCCATCTTGGTGTCCGCGCTAATAGCCACAGCTCGTGCCCATCTCTGTAGCTCGTTTAGGCAGTGCTCTGAATCTCCTCTCCTCGCGCACCCCGGAATAATGGTCTCTTGCCTCTTAGGCAGGTCCAGACTTTTTCCCAGACTCCCTCTTGGCTAGCTGTGGCGCACTAGCCCCCTTCAGGCTGTGTTCACTCAGCCGACCCCAGTCCTCTCCCTGGGATCCGACCGAAGCCCGAGCCTCAGCTCTCAGCCCCCGCCCACGCCAGCAGGTGAGCAAACAAGCCTCTCAGGCTGGTGGGTGCTGGTCGGCACTGATGCTCTGTGCGGGAATCTCTCTGCTTTGTCCTCTGAACCCGTGTTGCTGTGCTCTCCTCCGTGGCTCCGAAGCTTCCCCCGCCCCGCCACCCCTGTCTCCACCAGTGAAGGGGCTTCCTAGTGTATGGAAACCTTTCCTCCTTCACAGCTCCCTCCCAGAGGTGCAGGTCCCATCCCTATTCTTTTGTCTCTGTTTTTTCTTTTTTCTTTTGCCCCACCCAGGTACGTGGGGAGTTTCTTGCCTTTTGGAAAGTCTGAGGTCTTCTGAGAGCATTCAGGAGGTGTTCTGTAGGAGTTGTTCCACATGTAGATGTATTTCTGATGTATTTGTGGGGAGGAAGGCAATCTCCACGTCTCACTCCTCCACCATCTTGAAGTTCCTCCCCGGGTTCAAATCTTGATTTCATCATTAACTGATGTTCTTACATACAATAAATAAGACTACCAGTACTTACTCTATAGTATTGTGTGGATTAAATTAATTAATACATGTAGAGCACTTAGGATAGTGCCTAGAACAAAGAAAGCAGCTACTTATTAATATTTTAATATAGTAGTAGTTCAATTACTACTATTTGTTGAGAAGTTCACACTGCAAAACATATCATAAGTGCTAGAAATCTAAAGGTTTCCAATACAGAAATTTACTACTTTTATGGACATTACATTCTAGTGAGGCAGTAAAGAAAGGCAATAAACAAACACATACATGGTATAATGTTGGGCAGTGCTAAGACGAAGAAAAAAAGTGGGAATACTATATAGAATGTTGGAGGTGTTTTTTTACACAGGGTACTCAAGGGTACATTCTTTAGTGAAATGAATGAGCAAGTGGATATCTAGCGGGAAGAGTAAAGTTAAAAACAACAACAAAAGGTCACTGTGGATGACAGATGACCATTTTAAGGACTCTGGATTTTAATCTGAGTGTGATGAGAAGATATGAAAGAATTCTGAGCATAAAATGGTTAAGTAACAGGGAGATATAAGTATATTTCTTTCTAAGTATATCTTATTTCAGTCTTAAGTCCCAAATAACATTTTCCCTCATCCATTTTCCCCTCAAGAAAAGTTACTGCTAACTAGCAATAATAATCAATACAAATGGGAGTTATTCTCAACAGATTTTTTTCATATCATACCAAACCACTCCAACTTCACCTGGATGGAGGGTTTTGACTAGACAAAGGAGTAGGCAGTTATTGCCATTAAGAGATTCTACCATCCCGTAATTTGTTATCAATGTTCCTAGTTCTACTCATTGGTTAAAAAAAGTACCATTCTCTGTTTTTGGCAGCTTTCTTTAGCCACATCAAGTTAAGCACTGTGAGGATAAGTAGTGACATAGTGTTCTCTTAAAGAGAGAAGTGATATTAACAACAATAATAAACATGGTAGTGAATAGGAGAGCTGTGATTAGAGTACTACACTCTATAATGTCTCTTAAAACAAAACAAAAAAAATCTATTCTTTCTTTTTGGAAATAACAGACCAAAGCTATATATAAATCAGCCCTTTAGTGTTACCTTTGTTTAGCCTAGAAAAGTAGTAAGCAAAAACAAAGATTTTTCTACACTTAACAGTAAGAGCCATGAGGAAAAAATATCAACTTCAGAGTCTATAAGAAGTGGAACATAAAAGATTCCATATTGAGTTGAAAATAGCCAGAAGAGTTATCATCAGATACTTGGTGGGGAGGACCTGGAAATTATGTTATCTGTTTACAATTAAACTAAACTAATATTTAGTAATAAATATACATTCCACTAATCTGTATACATATAGTTCTGGCAACATAAATGAGCTAATGTAGAGTCTCTTTTTGGTGACAAACACAAAGAAATACTTGATTTAAAAACAGCTCTTAGAATGCTGGAACCTCTGGACTACCTGATAAAAGTACAAAAACCAATTCCCCTGGATGCTTCCACAATGCATTGAAGGAAAATAATACCTGCTGCAGATAAACTTACAAGCAAAAATTAAGAGAGGAAATAACTGGTCATGACAGAGAGAACACATGCAACAGACCAAAAAATAATCACCCTAATAACTTGAGATAACAGAAAAATATCAGAAAGTGACTATAACTTAAGTATTATATAATTAAGGAGATAAAAGGAGAATAAGAAGCTATGTTAAAAAAACAGGCTACCATAAAAGGAAGGGTGGAGATGAAAAAGGACCAAACATAAATTCTAGAAATGAAAAAAGTCATTAAATGGATTAAGTAGCAGATTAGACACAGGGTAAGAAAAACTGAAAAGCAAATCTGAGAAAATTATCTAGAATACAGCAAAGATAAATTACGAAATTGAGGTTAAGAGATACAGAGCAGTACTAATCCAAGTTTGATCTGTGGATCACTGCCAGTCCACAAATTGTTACTGGACTAGTTCATGATACAGAAAGTGAGAGTAAGCATTTGCAACAATTTGATATTATTGTGACATTCTTATATTTTACAAGAATAATGGTTCACAATTGATTGGAAATTAAAAACAATCTTTCACCACAGATAGTTTGAGAACCACTGACACACAGAGGTAGAAATAGGGAGTGTTCACTGTACAACCTATAGTTAACAGGAGTTATAGGAGAGAATATAGACAATGGGGGAGCATCAACATTTGAAAAGATAAGATTAAAAATTTCCTGTGAATTACCTGACGGTCCAGTGGTTAGGACTCTGAGCTTTCACTGCCCCAAGGGCCCGGGTTCAATCCCTGGTTGGGGAACTAAGATCCTATAGGCCGTGTGGTGCAGCCAAAAAATAATAATAATAAAAAAATAATAAATAGTACTAAAATTATTTGATACTCAAGAAGACATGAGAAGTAACATGAATTAAGAGCATGAATGGAATCCTGGACCTATGACTTCTAAATTGTGTGTCCTTGGACAAGTTATTCTGAGTTGCTGGTTCCTGATCTTTAATAGAAATTATAGTACTACCAAAACAAGAGTGTAATGGGGGAAATGCATAATATATTTTAAATGTGTAGCACAGTGTCAGGTACACCACAGGCACTCAAATATTAGCTGTTCTTTTTCTTCTTAATTAACAGAATCCCCAAAGTGGACAATAGTTAGTAGCAGAGTCTAAAGAAAATCTATTCTTAAAACCCACCCTGGGGATTTCCCTGGTGGCACAGTGGTTAACACTCCACGCTCCCAATACAGGGGGCCTGGGTTGGATCCCTGGTCTGGGAACTAGATCCCACATGCATGCCGCAACTAAGAGTTCACATGCCACAACTAAGGAGCCCACCTGCCACAACTAAGGAGCCCGCCTGCCAGAATGAAGACCCGGCGCAACCAAATAAATAAATAAATATTTTAAATAAATAAATTAAAACCCACCCACATTATCTTCTTGCTACCAAAGCAGAAATAAATTATTTTGTACTTAAAAGATAATTTTCAAATATTTAGATGAAAATGAAAGTCTTTACATATGAACAAAGCAAGTACAGTATTAAAATTACCTCTACAAGCAGCTTTCCAAAAGTTTTCCTCTCCAGGGCATACTTAGTAGCTTCATCCAAAGCTCTTTGTGCTAGTCCCACAGCACCAGCTGCTACCTAGTATTTTAACATTTTACAAGGCAAAAGTTCATGTTGTCTTTAAAACACACATATAATGTCTATTTGCCTAAAATCTAAGTTAAGGATTATACAAAGAGAAGCTGACCTATACCTTAAGGCAATAAAGGGTGGGGGAGATAACAAGCATTTAAATTTATATTATTTATGAATTAAAGGTTAATGGAAGGCATTTGTAAGGCACAGGATCATAGCCTAGAGATAAGTCATTCTTTCTGTCTAACAAGGGAAAGCTTCTGGGGGAAATACTCCAAATGAGTGAGGGAAGAGGAATGAGTACACATCAGCAGGAATGATTAGTGTGAAATGCTTCTTTGTAAATCGAACGGCTATAGTAATTCTGTGTTTACTAAAATAATTTCTGTAACAGCAAGAGTGTTGAATTCTAAAACAAACAAAAAACAATATCCCTCCATCCTTATAAAAGAAGCAGATATTAAAAAATAAATACAGACCAAGAATACAGTGTTAAAATAAAACTACTCAGTGTAATAAATGAAAAATCCTATAAAGGTTATTAAGTCATATTACTTACTAGAGGTCTGGTTTTATCAAAAGCTCCCATTGCAATTTTGAAACCAGCTCCTTCACCAATTAAAACATTTTCCTTAGGTACTCTCACATCTTCAAAGACAATTCCTCTTGTATCTGAACATCGCTGGCCCATATTTAATTCCTAATAAGGAAAACAATATATATTAAGGAACATTTTTCGAGCTAGCATGTATTCTTGCTTTAACCACTGTTTTATGACTTTTCTGCAATTGTCTTAAACAGAGGTGGACAAACTATGGCCTGCAATGCCTGTTTTGTAAAGATAGCTTTATTGGACTACAGTTGTTACTGAGTCCAAGCTCACTCTGCTCGCCGCACGACAGGCCAATGAATCAGAGACGAGGTGTTGGTAGGAATGTAAATTGGTGCAGCCACTATAGAAAACAGTACGGAGGTTCCTCAAAAAACAAAAAATAGGGTTACCATATGATCCGGCAATTCCACTCCTGGGCATATACCCAGACAAAACTATAATTCGAAAAGATACATGCACCCCTATGTTAAGAGCAGCACTATTCACAATAGCCAAGACATGGAAACAACCTAAATGTCCATTGACAGATGAATGGATAAAGGTGTGTGTGTGTGTGTGTGTGTGTGTGTGTGTGTGTGTGTGTGTGTGTGTATTTTATATATATATATATATATATATATATATATATATAATACACACACACACACATATATAATACACACACACAATGGAATATTTCTCAGCCATGAAAAGAATGAAATAATACCATTTTCAGTAACATGGATGGACCTAGAGATTATCATACTAAGTGAAGTAAGTCAGAAACAGAAAGGCAAATATGATATCACTTATATGTGGAATCTAAAATATATGACAAATGAACATATCTACAAAAACAGAAACAGATTCACAGACATAGAGAACAAACCTGTGGTTGCCAAGGAGGGGGTGGAGGTGGGGGAGGGAAGGATTGGGAGTTTGGGATTAACAGATGCAAACTCATATATATATAAAATGGATAAACAACAAGGTCCTACTGTATAGCACAGGGAACTATATTCAATATCCTGTGATAAAACATAATGGAAAAGAATATATATATGTATAACTGAATCACCTTTCTGTACAGCAGAAATTAACACATTATAAATCAACTACACTTCAATAAAATATATATATATGAAAAAAGAAATTGCCAAGGTAGCTATATCCCCTCAACATTTCATTTAAAATATTTTCAAACCAACAGAAGAACTGCAAGAGTAGTAAAATGAATACCTCATCTTTACCTAGATTTGCCAATTTTGGCACATTTCCTTTATTTCTGTGTTTTGTGGGTGTGTATAACAATTAGCATTATTTGCTGAATTATTTGAGAGGAAGTTGCAGATACCATGACCCATCTTAACAATTTAATCTCGTTTTTCATAAGCAGCGTGAGAAGCAGGGGCAATGGGAACATAGAGCTGTAAACAAATTCTTTAATTTACTTGATTTAATATTAATAATCTGATTCCAGGCTTGAAAAAATAGTGACAGTAATATATAGTTTGACTGAGAAAAAAACCAACATCTCTTTGTCTTTATAAGTTGATAAACTCTAGTACCTTAGACCCTCACTCAGACATAATGAGAAAACACTGTTTATGAAAACAGTTTTACTCTATCCTGTTTCCCAGACTCATCCCAAACAGAACATTTAAAACCAAAATGCTTCCTGGACTCATCTCAAGCCATATAATTTCTAAAACACAAAACATTTTGAAAAACATCAGATTTCACAAATTTGTAAAATTCTGATAATTTCAAAAAAGACTTAAGGAGATTTAAATATATACAATATAACTATCTATCTCTCTCACTAGAAAATTAGATCCTCAAGGGCAGGATCTAATTTTTTTCTGTATTGATCAATACAGTATCTCAATACCTTGAATAATGCCTAGCATATAGTATGAACTCAATAATAAATAGTTATTGAATTAGAGATTTTTTTTAAAGTTAGAATATGGGAAAAAGGAAAGTGAGACTAGACATAGCAAGATAAAATCAGAAATCGGTTTACTATGTAATAAAATATAATCTGTCAGGACCTTTACATTTTCTAGAGACGGCCATAAATTTGGCCCTGAGTTTTCTAGCAACCATCCCTAAAAGGAAAAACGAATGAAACATGAATAAAAACAAACGAATTGCTTGGAAGAAGCACAACAATTCTTAGTACTTCTATTTTGTTATATACAATAATCTCATTATATTTTTATTTGTAAAGTGCAGTCTACCTTTAATATCTATCTTAAAAGAAAGTATAGAATAATACAGCGTAGGAAACTGCACTAGGCAAGTTTCTAGGACACATTAGCACTGATCTCAACTCTGCCTCTTAAGTATGTAACCTTGAGCAAATCATTTCACTTGGATTTCAGTTTCAGTGTTCAGCAAACAGACCACAAAAAATGTGTAGGGTATCTTCCACTTTTAACATTCTATGGCCTAAAAGGGAAAGTACCCCTCTTACATACATTAGCAACATGCTTCCATTTTGAAGAGGCTTTGGTACAAAAGAGAGATTCTCATGGCTTTTAATAAAACATACAAATACATATGATTGGTTTAGAAGTTTGCATAACTTGGTCAACTCAAAGTAGCCTTTCCAGTTCAGGTTATGTCACCCTTAGTCTAATATCTGACAAGATAATCTGAACCTTTACCCATTTGGAAGAAAATTGATGTAACTCTTAATTAACTTCCATAATCCCTCCTTTGCCTTAGATATAGACATCATTTAGTCATTAATAGGTTTTCTTTTTTACAAATTCACTTTGAAAAAAAAGAGTTTTACATTTGTAAAACTGCATCTCCTCTTCCTTTTCTCAGAGTTATAATCTTAAATCATGCTTCCTTAGCTCTCACTAGGACTACTTTAATGACTTCATTTCTTTCCTTCTTTGATTTACTAAATTTTAAACTCTTTTCTCTTTAGTCTACTTTAAATGCTACTGCTTAAATTATATCCATGCATTCAGATTACTATGCTTTTGTTTCTTTTTTTTTAATATATTATTTTTATTTTGGGCTGTGTTGGGTCTTCATTGCTGCACGCAGACTTTCTCTAGTTGTAGCGAGCAGGGGCTACTCTTCGTTGCGGTGCATAGGCTTCTCATTGCGGTGGCTTCTCTTGTTGCGCAGCATGGGCTGTAGGCGCACTGGCTTCAGCAGGTGCAGCACATGGGCTCAGTAGTTGCAGCACGTGGGCCCTAGAGCATGTGGGCTCAGTAGTTCCGGCACGTGGGCTCTAGAGCGCAGGCTCAGTAGTTGTGGCACACGGGCTTAGTTGCTCCGTGGCACATGGGATCTTCCTGGACCAGGGATCGAACCCATGTCTCCTGCATTGGCAGGTGGATTCTTAAGCACTGCGCCACCAGGGAAGTTCCCCATATTACTATCCTTTTCAAATATGTTAAATTACCTTTTCTTGTTCAAATAAAATTTTTCTTGCCTTCTCACATTCAAGGCTCTTTGCCATTTCTACACTTTCTCAGGAAAAGATTTTTCTCTTAGTGTTGTATGAACTTGGGTAATCAACTTATGTCACATTGTTTTAATCCATAAAATGGGCATAATGCCACTTATCCTACATGAAAGGTTGCTGTGAGCAAAGAAAAAGAATGGGGAAATGTTTTGAAATATCTAAAACTCTTATTACTGGGCAGGCCATACAAATGATAGTTTGATTTCTGCTTCATTATCCCTCACAGCTGTTACTGGCATTCTCCATAGACTGGCACCAAGAATGGCTACTCTTTCAAATAATTACTTGACACGACTATTCTCAACTTAAAAATCTTTAGCAAGGACTATTTCACCCAATAATATCAAAAGCAGATTTATTTTCATTGCAACTTAATACAACCAAAATGTTTTCAATAAAGGAAACTGAAATTAGTAATTTTGAAATTTATAGTTAAAATAATATTGGAGGGCTTCCCTGGTGGCGCAGTGGTTGAGAGTCCGCCTGCCGATGCAGGGGACACGGGTTCGTGCCCCGGTCCAGGAAGATCCCACATGCCTCGGAGCGACTAGGCCCGTGAGCCATGGCCGCTGAGCCTGCGCGTCCGGAGCCTGTGCTCCGCAACGGGAGAGGCCACAACAGTGAGAGGCCCACGTACTGCAAAAAAAAAATAAATAATAATAATATTGGAGGCCTTAATCACTGATAAATACATACTTTACCTTTCTTCCAATCTGTACTCCTGGGGTGTCTGCTTCCACAATAAATCCAGTAAAGGCTTTACTAGCAGGAGCCTTAGGATCCAGATCAGAACGAGCCAATAAAAAATACCTAATACACATATACATACATGATGATAGAGAATGGTATCAGCAGATAGCATATGGTGACTCCCATCTCAGTTAATCCTCCCAACAGTCCCAATTATTATTACCCCCATTTTATAGATGAAGAAATGAAGAATCAGAGAGGTTTAAAAGCTCACCCAGGTCACATACTTACAACATGGCAGAGCTAGTATTTCACCCCACATTTACTTCTTAACTAATATGGTATCTAACTTTTTTGTAGTTTGATTGACAAGTAAAAATTCCTTGTATCAAGATGACATAAAATAAAGTATGTGTGTGTTGGAACTGTCACTTTTTCTTTCCCAAAACTAGTTTAAGTATTTAAGGGACAAGTTATCTGGAAAAGGAGGGTAAATGGGGCTGCCTGTGAAAAGAAATGAGATAGTGACCCCTATGTTCTGACTACTGTCCTCTTCATGCAGCAAAATCAGAGTTTGTGTTACAGCTGAATTATGAATATCTCCTGGGTTTTCTCTCCAGAAGAATTCTTCCCAGGAAGATTTAAAAATAAAACATGAGGAAAAAAGGCAAAACATCCAAATATCCATGTAACCCATGTTCTAAATAGCCTGGTATAGGAGAATTTTTTTTTTTAATTTCTTAAACAACTAATTTATTTTCTATGCTTAAAAGTAATAAACTGGGCTTCCCTGGTGGCACAGTGGTTTACAGTCCGTCTGCCGATGCAGGGGACACAGGTTCGTGCCCCGGTCCGGGAGGATCCCACATGCCGCTAAGCGGCTGGGCCTGTGAGCCATGGCGGCTGGGCCTGTGCGTCCGGAGCCTGTGCTCCGCAATGGGAGAGGCCACAACAGTGAGAGGCCCGCGTACCGAAAAAAAAAAAAAAAAAACTAATAAACTATCATCTACTCTACAGTTTCACTTAATAGTTTAAAAAATAGTAAAAATTGTTTTCTAGTTTCATATATTACCTAATTTGTCTTACTACATGATGCGCTGTACTTAATCAATTATTAAAATTGTGAAAGCTTCTACTTGCATTGTTGGATTTCCCTCAACTTGTTACATTTTAATCGTTTCTTCACTTTTTTATTACTTGTGATATTATGATAACTTACTTAAAGATAATGATATAGCACTCCGTAATACTGGACACTCATAAAGTGATTGACATATTTAAAATAAACAGTAAACTCACTCTCAGGAATAATGCTTTTCTTGACAAAAAATAGCACCGAAGAGCACACATATATAATCAGAATTTTTGCAGACAAGGAAAGATAGCCCATTTTTAGTTCATTATACCAATCACCAGAAGGTCCTTCTTCTATAAGTTTCTATTTATATACTTGTAGTGATGAGTAAATACATTTTTCCCATGACCACTTAACACACACTAGATAGAACTGTTGTTGAAATTCTTGTGTTTATGTTGAGCTATACTTTACATTTTTCTCACTTTCACACATTTATTCTAAACTGACTTTTGGAGCAAACATACAAGCCTACTCTTCCATGTATGAGACATTATTTTAAAAATTTTTAAATTCTTCCTACACAACCAAATCTAATTCCTTTACTCTTCATAGGACATGTTTTCTGTGCTCACCCTAATGAAGGACATTTACTTGCTTCTGAATTTATTTCATTTTGTCAATGCATGTCTTAAAAAGTGTTGCCCAGAAATGTTACCATTTTTTTTCCTGCTTGTTTGATGCTATACTTCTATTACTTCAGCAAGAAATTACATTCGCTTCTTAAAGGCAGACACATCACACTGTTCATTCCTATAGAACCTTTCTTCATCTTTTTTCCACAAATAATGCTATCAAATATGTTTTCCTTCAAAATTTTATATTAATACAAAGGATTTTATGATCCTTTGTTGAACTGCATGTCATTATTTTTGGACCTATATATTTGGACCTCTTAGATTTTATTAAAGTAAAATTCTGTCCTCTCTAAACTTATTGCTCAGAAGCAGAGAAATGTGCTATACCAATGGCTTTCCTTTTTCCTCAGAATCTTGGGGGAATGGTTCCAAGGATCCTGGTATGGGCTAGGGAGAGTGGGGGTAGTAAGCCAAGTAGAGGGAACTCTAGCTTTCCTAATCAAATTCAACCAGAGCAGGTGTTTTTGTTTTATTTTATTTTACAAATTAAACTTCTGATACAATTTGAAGAAATAGTTCAGGACTTAAGAATAGTTTGTGAAAATCACTGAACTATTTATAATCCTTTATGGACCCTCCAGTTCCATGAATAAAACTTGTCTTAATTGTGGTAGTTTAATAATAAAGGAAGGAGAGAGGGGGAGATTCTGAATATAAAGCATTTAAGAATCAATATAGAGAGGTTTTAAACAACATACCAATTAGCTTTTCCTCCATTGGTTATCCACATCTTCTGACCATTAATAATATACTCATCTCCTTTTTTTTCTGCTTTGGTCTTTATAGCAGCTACATCAGAGCCTGCTCCAGGTTCTGTTACACAGTAGGCCTTGAATATATGGAAATAAGAGAAAATAATTATATGTTAATTATTAAATTATGAACATTTAGAACCAGGAGGGTATTTTATTTTTTAAGTCAGTATTTTAAATACTTTAAAATACTTAACAATAAAATGTTCTTACAGAATCAAACTACTCAAATGTAAAAACATTTAATATGTAATTTAAAACTAGATGTAGGATACCAATAAACCATATCAAAAATTACATTGTTAGGTATCTTCAACCAAGTTAAATAAATTTCACACGAACTCATTCATCCAAACATTTATTGAGTAGTATCTACCATTTACCAGGTTATGAAGGAGGAGATGGAAGAGCCAGAGATGAAAGACATCCTGTCTTCAAGATTTTTACAATGTAGCAGTGGAGATGAATATTATATTGTAATTATATATCTAAGTATTAAAGTCACACACAATGGGCTTAAGAAACTATCTTAGCTTTAGGGTGTCAGAAAGCTTCCCAGAGGTGATGTTTAAATTAGGTCTCAAAAAGGAAAAGGAATTCTTAGGCGGTAAAGAAAAGGGGGAATGTGTATTCCAGGAAGAAGTAATACATATGCAATGATACCGAGATAAGAAGCAGGGTTACTCAGTGTTTGTGATACAAAAGTACCAGATTCTATGCATTCTGTGCATGTAAGGGAATGGCAGAAATTAGTCTGGAAAGAAAAGAAGGGAACAGATGACAAAGAACACTTTATATTACACTAAGAAGTTAAAATTTTATCTGGTGGAAAAAGGGAAGCCTCTTAATTAAGGCTCTTCAACAGATGTGTGACAAGATGTAAGCAGAATGGATAAAGGGAGTGGTGGAAGGCAAGCAATGGGTAGCTGAAGTTCATTCAAGTTTACTGAGTGACAGGTACTGGGAATACAAGGCCTAAAGACACAAGTTCCTTACCCTTAAGGTACTTATAGTCCAAAGAGAGAAACCTTAACAGTTAATTTTAATTCAAAGTAGTAAGGGTACATAGGGACATTAGAAATGACTACTTAGACCTGTAGAGGGTGGGAGGTGATGAGTGGTAAGTAAGATGAAAAGAAGAATAATAAGTAATACTCGTTGAAGGAGATAAGTCTTGAAGGACAAATAAGTGAGGCAAGCAGATCTAGGCATGGAAGAATGAAACAGCAGTTGTACAAGGCAAAGTACTAGCAGTTCAGTACTGGAATGTAAAGTATGAAAGTGAAAGCCATGAAAACAGGCTAAAAAGGCAGCCAGGGACCTGGTCCTGGAGGCTGAGGTGTATGCCATGCTAAGGAGAGCAGACTTTTATGCATTCAACAGAAGTTTATCAAACACTTGCTATTGTGCCACAGAACCTGGGCTTCAGGGAAATCCAGAGCAGCCTAGTGCGGAAAAGTGAGGAATATACATGCATTTTTCTGAGGATGTCAGATTCTAAAACGCGTTCACAAACTAAAAAAAAATATTAGATACCACTGCTATTGATGAAATGGAAACACAATGTTTTTGTAAATGCAGGAAAGTGACAGATTTACATTTTAGATAGTTTATTATTACAGAAGTATAAAGGACAGATTTAAGGGGAGATAATAATAATAACTTTTTACTATCTTCCAGGTGCTGTTCTAAGTACTTGACTCATTTAAACCTCACAATAATTCTTATGACACAAGTACTAGGTGTCTACATTTTATAAATAAGGAAACTGAGACAGTGAGGTTAAGTAATTTTCCCAAGTTCACAGATCTAGTAAGTGGCATAAATACCTACATAAGAGTGGAGTTAGGGACACAAATTATGCAAGAAAGAAAGCTTAAACTAAGAAGCAAGATAAGGCAAGAAGATAAGATGAAGTTTAGAATTGTGGTGTGAAATCCACAGGACACAATGACTGAATAGGATGTTGGAGCGCTAAAGAGGATGTTATGATGACTCAATTTTTTAGTTTAGGAAGCTTCTAATTAGGGATAATCTCAAAGAGAAGCAGTACTATAGAGTGGGAAGAAAATAATTTGGTTTGGGACACACTTCACTTAAGATATTTGAGTCTAGGGCTTCCCTGGTGGCGCAGTGGTTGAGAATCTGCCTGCCAATGCAGGGGACATGGGTTCAAGCCCTGGTTTGGGAAGATCCCACATGCCGCGGAGCAACTAGGGCCGTGAGCCACACTACTGAGCCTGTGCATCTGGAGCTTGTGCTCCACAACGAGAGGCTGCGACAGTGAGAGACCCGCACACTGCGATGAAGAGTGGCGCTCACTCACCGCAACTAGAGGAAGCCCTCGCATAGAAACGAAGACCCAACACAGCCAAAAATAAGTAAATAAAATAAATAAATAAATAAAAATACAAGTTGGAAAAAAAACATATTTGAGTCTAGCTAGGAAGAAATGTCTAATAGATAAGTTCATATAAGAGGGTAAAGGTCAGGCGAGAGATAAGGGCTGGAACTGGAGACTTAATAGACTACTCAGTGAATATACCAAAACTTAACACGAGACAGGGAGACTGATTTGCCAACTTAAGTCAACAGTAAGCTTTATGTAAATCAACAGTGCTAATGCTATAAGCTATATTTACAAAAGAATAGTATCTACCTCTTCCTATCTTTGTGCTCTTTACACAATTCTTGGATGACACCTTTGGTCCAGAAGACCTTAATTAAGAAGAAAATACGGATTTATGAGAAAGAGACCTGGAAAATCTCAAAGAGACACATCTTTATTGCAACCCTCTGGATCTGTGAGAGAGAACAGGGCCCAGAAGGATCAGCTCCAGACTTGCTCCAACTCGAGGCTTTCAGTAACTCCCTTCTCTTCAAGCTCCCCACTCAGCCCAACATTTTAATCTTTCAGTCTTTCTCCCTCCTTCATCATCCTCTGTTTATTCACCTTTTCCATTCACCTGTCTCATTTTCTCATTCTTTCTGATTGCCCTGCTCTCTCACACTCACATCCCCTTGCAGATCATCTTTCTGTTGCAGACTATACTGATGGCCTATTTCCAAGAGCAGCAGGTTTGAATCAGCTCCAGTTTAAAATGAAGGTGGGGGGTGGGGGCAAGGCCAGGAGGGGATATTAAAAAAAAAAAAAGTATCTAAAATAAGAGTGATGGAACCATGCTACTCTGTACTCATCAGACCATACTAGAGTACTATATTTAGCTCTATAATAATATTTTTGAGTCAATGATTACTAAGAAGGCGGTGGGACTTTACTGTGTTGTATGAAGAAAAGATGAAAAAATTGGGGCTAATTTGCTTAGAAAAAAGTAAGAGCCACATGACAGCCATATTAAAATACCTGAAGGGCTATACAGCCAAGGGAGAGGATTTGAACTGATAGGAGAAAACTAGTGTGAAATTATTCAAACTTATTGAACACCTATTATGGTATCAGGTGGTGAAGTTATAAAAGGAAATGACACAATCCTTTCCCTCAGAAGCATGCAATCTAGAAGAGCTTTCTAACAGTCAGGGACACTCCCAAATGGAGCTGCTTCAGGAAGTTGAGGCTCCTAGACATGAAAACATGAGCTAGATGGCCTTTTCACAGGTGTGCTATAGAGGAGATTCAGGTGTCATGTAGGTTAACTGCATTACTCTTCTACCTAGATGTTCAAAGATGTTTTCAGCATCACAACAAAAAAAGTATTATACAAATGAACTGCCCAGAAAAGATAACTCTTTAAAGTACCAAAATTATATTTTAAGTAACTTTGGGAATTTCTTTTCCTCTTAAATATGCTATTAGACATTCCTCTGCTTTATAATAAGGCATAGTTTTTATTTTTTTTAACTTTTTCATAAATTTATTTTATTCTTACTTATTTTGGGCTGTGTTGGGTCTTTGTTGCTGCACGCGGGCTTTCTCTAGTTGCGGCAAGCGGGGGCTCCTCTTCGCTGCAGTGCGCGGGCTTCTCATTGCGGTGGCTTCTCTTGTTGCGGAGCACGGGCTCTAGGCACGAGGGCTTCAGTAGTTGTGGCTTGCAGGCTCGAGAGTGCAGGCTCAGTAGTTGCAGCGCACGGGCTTAACTGTTCCACGGCATGTGGGATCTTCCCAGACCACGGCTCAAACTCCTGTCCCGTGCGTTGGCAGGTGGATTCTTAACCAATGTGCCACCAGTGAAGCCCAAGGCATAGTTTTTAGAACTTATGAAGTGTATGAGTTTGTGTGTTGCCATGCACAATGGCTGGTTCTTCAGAGTTGCTCTTGTCTTATTTGATTGTTTCCTAGTAAGTAAAATTAACTTTATAATGCTCTTTCAGCAGAAGCCATTTTTGTTTCCAGTGCAACTTGTTCTCTTAAGTCAAGCAAATTAATAACATTCTTTTATGCATAATTATTTATGAAGAATTTATTATTTACTTAATTTGCATAATTCTATGAATTCTATAATTCTATGAATAATACATTTTGGGTAAGGATCTAAGGGTCTACCAGGTTGTTAACCTATGAGCAGGAACCCAGTTTTGGTGGGTTTTTTATTTATTTATTTTTTTGTGGCGGGGGGGCTGTGTTGGGTCTTCGTTGCTGTGCACGGGCTTTCTCCAGTTGCAGCGAGGGGGGCTACTCTTTGTTGCAGTGTGCGGGCTTCTCATTGCAGTGGCTTCTCTTTCTTGTGGAGCACAGGCCCTAGGCACATGGGCTGCAGTAGTTGTGGCATGCGGGCTCAGTAGGTGTGGCTCACTGGCTCTAGAGCGCAGGCTCAGTAGTTGTGGCACACAGGCTTAGCTGCTCTGCGGCATGTGGGATCTTCCCAGACCAGGGCTCGAACCCGTGTCCCCTGCATTGGCAGGCAGATTCTTAACCACTGTGCTGCCAGGGAAGTCCCAAGAGCCCAATTTTATTCATTGTTTTATTCCAAGTCCACCTGGTACACAGTATTCAAATATTTAAAATGAGTATAACATTATACTTTTCTTTATTAGTGATATCACCACCTTATCTTTTTATAGTTTACTAAACAATTTTGCATTCATTCTCTACTAATTTTTTCTTTTTTGCCTTACACTCTAAAGTGATTGGAGGTAGTTCATATAATGCATGCTTTTTAAAAAATCAGGAATGAAGTGAAAATAAAGATAAACCGGAAAGAATAATATACTACAACACATGCTTCGAGGTTCAAATAATTACTAATGGAGGACTATAAAACTGGCTCTGTGCTTCCTACTTACCAAAACAAAAAAAATACTGTACTGTAGTTACAAGTGTAAACTGCCTATAAGCTGAAGTCTGGCATATAGCAGGGAACTCAGATATTGAGTAAATGAATGGATGAATGAATGGCAGTTAAAGAAAAACAAAGTATCCCCTGGCCATGAGGTATGAAAGAAATTACTATATTTTTGCAAAAGGGACACTATGTGAAGATATTCTTATAAAAACATAAGCATTTTGTTTTATGTTTACTATATCTTTTTAGATGTTATACGACCAAAATAGGTGTGTATAACAATACAGAAGAAAATACAGAAGAGACTTTGAGGCTAAGTAACTATATAAGATCATATTGCTATTATATGGCTTGAAGCCAGGTCTTAGGACCCCAAGTTCAGTGTTCAGTTACATTTCAGCTACTTCTCAGTTCCACTGGAAATACATGGTTTTATGACAAGAGTTTTCTTTATCATGTTATGCTTTTTCAGACACTTATGAGTTCTTAGACCATGTTTGGACAAGTAAGTTTACTGAATATCTTGCCCATAACAAGCTTGTCCTAGTAGTCTAATACTTGTTTCCAGTTGTCTAATACTGCATATATTTTAGGTATATACTTTTTAAAATATATACTATATTTTAGGTATATACTTTTTGAAAGATTTAATCCAATCTTTGAAAAATAAATATGATTTCTAACTTATTATTGATATTTTAATACTATATGTGTAATATATATGCAATAATATAATTAGTTTTGATTTTTAGAAAATGTTTTTGCACTAAGTGGTATTAAAAAATAATTATAGTATCATCCTGATTTATTTCTGTACTCACTTTCCTTAGCAAGAGTATAACTGATCACATGATCTGGTAAGAGATTAAGTCTTACGAACATGCACTAACACTGTAACTGTAAATTAACTCCAAAAACTCATCATCTTTTTCTGTATCAATTTTTACCATGACATTATTATTATTATTAATTTTTTTTATTGGGTGCTTCAGGTCTTAGTTGTGGTATGTGGGATCTTCGTTGAGGCACGCAGGATCTTTCATTATGGCACACGGGCTTCTCTCTTGTGTGGCGTGCAGGTTTTCTCTTCTCTAGTTGTGGAGCACAGGCCCCAGGACGTCTGGGCTCTGTCGTTGAGGCACGTGGGTTCCAGGGCACATGGGCTCTGTAGTTTGCAGCACGCAGGCTCTCTAGTTGAGGCACACGAGCTCAGTAGTTATGTCGCACGGGCTCAGTTACCCTGCAGCACGTGGGATCTTAGTTCCCTGACCGGGGATCAAACCCACGTCCCCTGCATTGTAAGGTGGATTCTTTACCACTGGACCACCAGGGAAGTCCCCTACCATGACATTATTATTTTTTTTTAATAAATTTATTTATTTATTTTTGGCTGCATTGGGTCTTCGTTGCTACGTGTGGGCTTTTCTCTAGTTGCGTCGAGGAGGGGCTACTCTTCGTTGCGGTGCATGGGCTTCTCATCGCAGTGGCTTCTCTTGCTGCGGAGCACGGGCTCTAGGCACATGGGCTTCAGTAGTTGTGATGCACGGGCTCAGTAGTTGGCTCGTGGGCTCTAGAGCGCAGGTTCAGTAGTTGTGGCGCACGGGCTTAGCTGTACCGCAGCATGTGGAATCTTCCCAAACCAGGGCTCGAACCCATGTCCCCTGCATTGGCAGGCAGATTCCTAACCACTGCACCACGCAGGGAAGTCCGACATTATTTTTAAAAGCAAAAATCTAAGGAATTTAAATATTCAACAATAGGGAATAGTGAAATAATATATAGTACATCAATTAGATAGCATATTATGTAGTCATAAATATCACAGTATTTAAAAAGAAGTAGAGCATAAGAAAATGCTCGTTATGTTAAAAAGGATGTAAAACTGCATATATAATATGACCTTAATTGTGAAAAATACATTTATATGTATTAAAAAATCTAATAGAGTATACAATAAGACAGTTATAGCAGTTAACTTCATATCTGAGGGATTACAGACGTTTTTGTTCTTCTTCATACCTTTCTAAATCTTCTATACTATTTTTACAATCTGAAAGTTTTTAAAATATTAATTCTAAAAAGTTTAAATAAAACATATTATATGTAGTATAATTTTATAAATATTATTGAGAGTTAACTGACTCTCAGTAGAAATTAATCAATATTTTTCATTAATATACCTATTGACTATTTTCATTTTCACCCTTGGCTTCATATTTTGAGTACATCAATTGCACTAGATACATATTTGAATAATATTATGCACTAGAAGGGGGAAAATGTACAGTAAACCTTTATTAATTCAGAAGTTAGAATAATTTAGGGACTAGAGTGAATGTATTTTTACATATACTGAAGATATTAATAACAAAACTGCCAAAGAAATGTTTAAAATACTTGAACTACTTTTAAAGACTCTAATATTTTAGAAATACCTATTTATAAACAGTAAGATAATTACAAATATTCATATCAGTGTATAAGTTAGGTTCTCCAAAGCATCTCTATGCTACAATTTTTTAGCCTATTTCTAATATTATATACATTACAAGAAAAGAATCTAGACGTTTCACACAATTCTTAGACAATATTGAGAATTAGCCTACTAAGTAACTCTCACCTGTTAAAACAAATTGACAACTAAGTAGGAAATACATATAAATGTCTTCATAAGTTTACCTGAAATTTAGGTACCTGAAATAAATAAAAAACATTTATTTTCAAATACTAATTTCTACTCTTTCAGACCAATTCTCACAGCTCAAAATGATAACAATTTACTATATTTTGGTATCACAATCACACCCTAGACTGAAATCTGTTTGACTAATAACCAAAAGAAAGAAAAATCCTATGTAAAGTCACTTTCAGTATAGAACTGCAGCATGCATGTGTGTAAAATGTATAAGAATATCTTTCATAAAAAAATCCAATTTAGGGACTTCCCTGGCAGTCCAGTGGTTAAGACTCTGTGCTTCTACTGCAAGGGGCACAGATTTGATCCCTGGTTGGGGAACTAAGATCCCGCATGCCTCATGGCACAGCCAAAATTAATTCCAATTTAAAAATTTGTTGAGGGCTTCCCTGGTGGTGCAGTGGTTGAGAGTCCGCCTGCCGATGCAGGGGACATAGGTTCATGCCCCGGTCCGGGAAGATCCCACATGCTGCGGAGCGTCTGGGACCGTGAGCCATGGCCGCTGAGCCTGTGCGTCCTGACCCTGTGCTCTGCAACAGGAGAGGCCACAACAGTGAGAGGCCCCCATACCGAAAAAAAAAAAAAAAATTGTTGAGTAGTTCTCAGAAAATTAAATAAAATCTATAAATATCCTCCTGAAGTCACTCAGTGATTCAACAAACTGTTATCTTTTCAGTCATATTAATTTCTTATTAGTTCAAAAAACTACTAGTTCAAACACCTACTGTCATGTATTCCATCTGAACTTCCTGACACAACTGCTCAGTTCTAGAGCTCTGGAGTGCTCCATTAAGTAGCTATTACTTTCCTGGAAATAAGCTAGAGGATTGTTATGATACTTTTCTGGCATCCCAGAAACATTATAAGTAGGTATCTTTCTTCTGGAAATAAGCAAGAGGATTATTTTATGACACTTTCTGGCATCCCAGAAACATCACTGTACCTAAATATGTTGCTTTTGCCTTAATGTGCTGTAGCCCAGTGTATACATACAGACTGAAAGGGAAAAAGAGCACACTTATTCACTTCTTTAAATGTGAAATAAAGCAGCAGCTACACATACTCACACACATCATTGGCTCCTCAGTCAGTCTCCCCAAATATTTCTTTTGTTGTTGATCATTTCCAGCAATAATAACAGGCATTTGCTATCAACCAAAGAAAAGTGATATTAAAAAAGCAAGATATTTTAAAATTAGGTATGTAAATTGAAATACTTAATTCAAAACATGAGAACTATTTTTCCCCAAGGGTAAGTCCAAAGAATTGGCCTTTATTCTGCTTCTAAGTTAGAGAGCTAAAACCACAAGGATATAAATCTATTAATCCAAGTATTTTCATAAAACAAAGTTATATAGGACTTGTTGGTAATATAATATATAAAAATCTACTGTAATAAGATACACAAGTAGAGAATTAAATTTATGGACTTCCCTGGTGGCACAGTGGTTAAGAATCCGCCTGCCAATGCAGGGGACACGGGTTCGAGCCCTGGTCCGGGAAGATCTGCCATGCCACGGAGCAACTAAGCCCGTGTGCCACAACTACTGACCCTGCGCTCTAGAGCTCGTGAGTCACAACTACTGAGCCCGTGCACCACAACTACTGAAGCCCACGTGCCTAGAGCCCGTGTTCCGCAACAAGAGAAGCCACGCAATGAGAAGCCTGCGCACTGCAATGAAGAGCAGCCCCCACTCACTGCAACTAGAGAAAGCCTGCCCACAGCAACGAAGACCCAATGCAGACAAAAATACACAAACAAAAAAAGAATTAAATTTACAATAAATGACATGGTATATATGATCAGGTGTCCTAAGAATTACTCACTACATTTCAGCATTGCCAGCAGTGGCAGCAAGCCATCCCAATCCTTCTCCTGAATGCCCTTACCTAAGAATTGCCACTGAAGCCACAGCCAAAGTGTACAGTTTCCCACAGAGACAGCTAGGACTCCAAGTACTAAATACAACAGCCAAAATGATCAACTCATGGAAAAGAACTCCAGGCTTCACTGCAGAATCTCGTGTTCCTTTTTAAAGAAAACTGTGTTCCACCAGCTAACCTAACTTAGTACTGTTTCATTAACAACAGCTCAGTTAAGCAATTCATTTTCTAGGTAACTTACCCCCAGAGAATTTCCTTCAATAGCAGTCTGAACCCCTGTACATCCATAAGCCATTTCTTCAGTAATTAGACAGCTATCAAAAGTTCCAAGTCCAAGACCTCCTACAGTATCAAAATGTTTTAAGAGCCCATTATAACATATAGCACACCTCAATAGAAGTAAGGGTCAACTATTTAAATTACTTCCAATATAACCTAATTGATTTTAACAGCAAATTTGCAAAAACAGTATCTATAACACTAGAAACTAAAAGTTTTCTGGCTAGTACAGTAACAAAGTATACTTCTCTAAAATAAGTTTTAAAATTTCAAAAAATTCTCTTACTATTTGTAATCTGGACCTGTCTTCCTGTTTCAGCTTGATTTTGTAAAAACTTGATTCAACTCTGCTAAAATTTTAACCTTTTGACTGACGAAAGGAGTGAAAGGAAAGTCTCAATAAAATGTAAAATCAAAGGTAGAATTAAAATGCAACAAATCAACTAACTGTAGAGATAGAAATTACCAAGGATTAGGATCAAGTTAACATCGGAACCAGTTATAAAGAAGGAAGAATGCCTCTAAGTGTTGAGTACAAGGCTTCTAAAAGCTGACAAGTACTGAAGTCTGAACAGTGGCACAAAGGTAGAAAGCCATTTAATGGCAACAAATATCTGAAAGAATGACTGAATAGAATTTCAAAATTCTTCTTGTACATAGGCATTCTAGAATTAAAAATGTAAAGAAAGCTTACCACAACTTTCTGGAATGTGTGTATTCAATAAACCAAGTTCCCAGGCTCTTTTAATTAGTGGGACAGGGTACTGAAAGAAAAAAATAATAATAAAGATAAAAGCCAGTTATATTTAAAATATATTTATATTTAAAATCTTGTAAAATATGTCAAAGACTTTTCTCTCCTTAAAATGCATAAACCTACCTCGCCAGTCTTATCGTATTCTGCAGCAACTGGGATTATTTCCTCCCTGGCAAATTTACGAGCAGTAGCTTGAAATTCTTTCTGCTGTTCAGTGAACGCTAAGGGAAAGTTATTTAGAAAACATTAAAATAGGACAATGAGTTGAGGGAAATGAAGTATGTGGAAATTTATATTTATAATGGAGAATTTAAACCAGGATAACAAGAAAGTCAGACTGCAATGTGCCTTCAGACTAATCAAGATTTCACTGTGCTATATGAATAAATCTATATCGATACTCATGCCAAAAAAGTAGGTAAGATTTCTAGCTTTTACAAATGAGTAACAGATATAAACTTGAGTTTTCCTCTTCCAAGTGTTAAGGTAAAAACAATTTTTCTTACTTATTATTAGTTCCAAAGCAGACTCATCAAACTTTGACTAACACTGAAATAAAACTAATACATATGACAATGCCCTGATCTCAAGAATCAATCTAATTAGGGAGATAAGATATGACCAGTGACCACAAACCAATAAAACTTGTTCCAAAATATCATATAATACTAATATCATAATTTCAATTTTACTCCTCCTTTAAACTCAGATAATTTAAGCTTATAAATTAGCACAAAGCAACTGGCAAAAGTGGTGGGAAAGCTTCTCAAATTAATGAAGTGAATAGGGTGACTGGACCGAGGACAGAAGCCAATTACCACCATACTTTTAAAAATCCATACTATCAAAGGATAGGTAAAATTTTAAAAAGATATAGGGTATTTCAGGTAAGAAGCATGAGAAAAAAGGTAGAAAGGCAAGAATGAGCATAAATGTTTAGGAGTATAGTAATCATTTCTATAGGGATGTATGAAATAAAATATAAAAGACATTAGAAATTCGGTGTTGAATCTCTCATTGTATAAATAAGGAAACAAAAGCCCAGACTAAGGAAACGATAGCTCCAGAGTCTTACAATGAATTAGCAATAAAAGTATACTTAGCATTTCAGTCTAGTGTTCTCTACATCACAACTTTACTTCTAAAATTGGGGCCAATTCGTATCAAAATTGTGAGTGGGTAAAGGGGAGGGAAGGCAAGGATCTATTACGTATTATTTGAGAACCTACTTTGATCCAGTTACTATGTGCTAGGACTTCACATATGTCATATAATTTAATCTTCAAATAAATCCTCTGTTGTAGATATTATCCCCATTTTATAGCTAAACAACCAGGTGCAACTGGTCATAGGTGTTATCCCTATTCCTTTTCTTGAGCTCCACAATCTCCCTCCTAAACACTTGTATCTATCTCATCTTCTGTCAGTCAGCGAACCACCATAGATTTCTCCTGCTAGTCTCTTACTATTGAGTATGAATCTGTACGTGACAAACTGAAACTAAGGAGCAACCATACCAAACCTATGCTAACATCTCAATAAGAAAATAAGATCCAGTGTCCCAAACTGCTATCCTCATGCTGTTTCAAAATTTTCACTTAATTCTGTTAAAAAAAAAAAAAAACTTAAAAAAAAAAAAAAAAACTTTATAAAGATGTTAACAATCTTAAAAAATAAAATAAAAACCAAAAATGATAACCCTAGGGAGTTTTGAGTTTGTTATTTCTACCTGGGTGTGAGTTAATTAGCTCAGCTGCCTTTTAACTATTTTCTGAGACCAAGTGAACTGAGAAAATGGGTTTTCAACTAGAGGAAACGTAATAATTTTGAAGCAAAAAGCACTTTAGGGGGCAAAGGATGCTGAAGAAAGGGATTATTTTTCAAATTTTTTGCCTGGGTGGGGCTCTTCATTTTAGAGAGAAAAGGGAAGCAAAATTTTATTCCTTTTCCCTCCGACACCACATGGCTCCCTGATCCCCAAACTGAGAACCATATGTACTAGCACCAAACTGCAGTTCAGATATATTATGGACAAACCAGGCTCTGGCTTATTAGCAGGCACCTAGCACTTTGTAACTAATAAGTGTTTAAGAAGTATTTGTTGCATTCATTTCTAAGTTGAAGACTAGTCATACGTAGCAGTGAATTTGTTATTTATTTGGGGATATATACTTAAGAAAAATGGCAGAAATATATATGTATGCTGCTAATACAGATTTATGTATAGGGTATTATGATGGAGAAGAAAACAAGATCAGAAAGAATGGGTATGACTAACTGTGAACAACCTGTGGATGGTGATTGGTTCTATTCACTTACAGACATTACTAAGTTTGTTTACAAACATGTTTCAGATAAATACATATAGAAAGCTGCATACATACAACAAACAAAAGTTTAAAATCAAAACACAGAACAAAACATATACCAAAACTAAATCCTGATCCAGGTTCACGGTGTTGGACAGCTTTCGTATGTTGTGATCTCCAGTCAAAGCGAGAAAGACTTCTCAGTACCTACAAAGAACAATTTTATTACAATAAATTTGATAAATTAAACATGAGTCAAATAGAATACTGACAACACAAGTGAGTAGAACAGCTTCTTTGACCATATTCAAGAAAACAGTTTAAGTCATTACTTAAATGCTCTCAACCATAATTTGACTTCTGTATTAAGCCAATTATCAGATATTTGAACACCTATCATAAAGGAAATTCTTTTTTAAAAAAATGCAATGTGGAGAGATTGGTTCAAGATGGCGAAGTAGAAGGATGTGCGCTTACTCCCTCTTGTGAGAGCACCAGAATCACAACTGCTGAACAATCATCGACAGGAAGACACTGGAACTCACCAAAAAAGATAGCCCACTACCAAAGACAAAGGAGAAGCCGCAGTAAGATGGGAGGAGGGGCGCAAGCACAATAAAATCAAATCCCATAACCACTGGGTGGGTGACTCACAAACTGGAGAACAATTATACCTCAGAAGTCCACCCACTGGAGTGAAGGTTCTGAGCCCCATGTCAGGTTTCCCAACCTGGGAGTCCAGCAATGGGAGGAGGAATTCCCAGAGAATCAGACTTTGAAGGCTAGTGGGATTTGATTGCAAGATTTCAACAGGACTGGGTGAAACAGAGACTCCACTCTTGGAGGGCACAAAGTAGTGTGCACATCGGGACCCAGGGGAAGGAGCAGTGACCCTGTAGCAGACTGAACCAGACCTACCTGCTAGTGTTGGAGGGTCTCCTGCAGAGGTGGGGGGTGGTTGTGGCTCACCACGGGGACAAGGACACTGGCAGCAGTTCTGGGAAGTACACCTTGGTGTGAGCCCTCCCAGAGTCTGCCATTAGCCCCACCAAAGAGCCGGGTAGGTGCAAGTGCTGAGTCGCCTCAGGCCAAACACCCAACAGGGAGGGAACTCAGCCACACCCATCAGCAGACAAGTGGATTAAAGTTTTACTGAGCTCTGCCCAACAGAGCAACAGCCAGCTCTACCCACCACCAGTCCCTCCCATCAGAAAGCTGGCACAAGCCTCTTAGATAGACTCAACCATCAGAGGGCAGACAGGAGAAGCAAGAAAAACTACAATTCTGTAGCCTGTGGAACAAAAACCACATTCACAGAAAGACAGACAAAATGAAAAGGCAGAAGACTATGTACCAGATAAAGGAACAAGACAAAACCCCAGAAAAACAACTAAATGAAGTGGAGATAGGCAACCTTCCAGAAAAAGAATTCAGAATAATGATAGTGAAGATGATCTAGGACCTCGGAAAAATAATGGCAGCAAAGATCAAGAAGATGCAAGAAATGTTTAGCAAAGACCTAGAAGAATTAAAAAACAAACACCTAGGAGAATTAAAGAACAAATAAACAGAGATGAACAATACAATAACTGAAATGAAAACTACACTAGAAGGAATCAATAGCAGAATAACTGAGGCAGAAGAACGGATAAGTGACCTGAAAAACAGAATGGTGGAATTCACTGCAGCAGAAAGAATTAAAAAAAAGAATGAAAAGAAGTGAAGACAGCCTTAGAGACCTCTGGGACAACATTAAACGCAACAACATTCATATTATAGGGGTACAAGAAGGAGAAGAGACAGAGAAAGGACCCGAGAAAATATTTGAAGAGATTATAGTCGAAAACTTCCCTAACATGGGAAAGGAAATAGCCACCCAAGTCCAGGAAGCCACCCAAGTCCAGGAAATAGCCACCCAAGTCCAGGGAGCACCCAAGTCCCAGGTAGGATAAACCTAAGGAGAAACACGCCAAGACACACAGTAATCAAACTGACAAAAATTAAAGACAAAGAAAAATTATTAAAAGGAACAAGGGAAAAAGGACAAACAATATACAAGGGAACTCCCATAAGCTTAACAGCTGATTTCTTAGCATAAACTCTACAAGCCAAAAGGGAGTGGCATGATATATTTAAAGTGATGAAAGGGAAGCACCTATAACCAAGATTACTCTACCCAGCAAGGATCTCATTCAGATTCAATGGAGAAAACAAAAGCTTCAGACAAGCAAAAGCTAAGAGAATTCAGCAGCACCAAACCAGCTCTACAACAAATGCTGAAGGAACTTCTCTAAGTGGGAAACACAAAAGAAAAGGTCCTACAAAAACAAACTCAAAACAATTAAGAAAATGGTGATAGGAACATACATTTCAATAATCACCTTAAATGTGAATGGATTTAATGCTCCAACCAAAAGACACAGGCTTGTTGAATGGATACAAAAACAAGGCCCATGTATATGCTGTCTGCAAGAGACTCAGTTCAGAACTAGGGATGCATACAGACTGAAAGTGAGGGGATGGAAAAAGATATTCCATGCAAATGGAAATCAAAAGAAAGCTGGAGTAGCAACAATCATATCAGATAAAATAGACTTTAAAATAAAGAATGTTACAAGAGACAAGGAAGGACACTACATAATGATCAAGGGATCAATCCAAGAAGAAGATATAACAATTATAAATATATATGCACCTAACATAGGAGCACCTCAACACATAAGGCAAATGCTAACACCTATAAAAGAGAAAATCCACAGTAACACAATAATAGGGGACTTTAACACCTCACTTACACCAATGGACAGATCATCCAGAAAATTAATAAGGAAACACAAGATTTAAAAGACACCATAGACCAGATAGATTCAATTGATATTTAAAGGACCATCTGAAAACAATAGATTACACTTTCTTCTCAAGTGCACATGAAACATTCTCCAGGACAGATCACATCTTGGGTCACAAATCAAGCCTCGGTAAATTTAAGAAAACTGAAATCACATCAAGCATGTTTTCCGACCACAACGGTATGAGATTAGAAATAAATTACAGGGGAAAAAAAAAGTAAAAAACACAAACACATGGAGGCAAAACAATACATTACTAAATAACCAAGAGATCACTGAAGAAATCAAATAGGAAATCAAAAAACACCTAGGGACAAATGACAATGAACACATGACGAACCAAAACCTATGGGATGCAGCAAAAGCAGTTCTAAGAGGGAAGTTTATAGCAATACAACCCTACCTCAAGAAACAAGAAAAATTTCAAATAAACAATCTAAACTTACACCTAAAGAAACTAGAGAAAGAAGAACAAAGAAAACCCTAAGTTAATAGAAGGAAAGAAATCATAAAGATCAGAGCAGAAATAAATGAAATAGAAACAAAGAAAACAATAGCAAAGATCAATAAAACTAAAAGCTGGTTCTTTGAGAAGATAAACAAAATTGATAAACCTTTAGCCAGACTCATCAAGAAAAAGAGCGAGGAGTCAAATCAATAAAATTAGAAATGAAAAAGGAGAAGTTACAACAGACACCACAGAAATACAAAGCAACATAAGAGACTACTACAAGAAACTCTATGCCAATAAAATGGACAATCTGGAAGAAATGGACAAATTGTTAGAAAGGTATAACCTTCTAAGACTGAACCAGGAAGAAATAGAAAATATGAACAGACCAATCACAAGTAATGAAATTGAAACTGTGATTAAAAATCTTCCAACAAACAAAAGTTCAGGACCAGATGGCTTCACAGGTGAATTCTATCAAACATTTAGAGAAGAGCTAACACCTATCCTTCTCAAACTCCTCCACAAAAGTGCAGAGGAAGGAACACTCCCAAACTCATTCTATGAAGCCACCATCACCCTGATACCAAAACCAGACAAAGATACTACAAAAAAAGAAAATTGCAGACCAATATCACTGATGAATATAGATGCAAAAATCCTCAACAAAATACTAGCAAACAGAGTCCAAAAACACATTAAAAGAATCATACACCATGATCAAGTGGGATTTTTCCGAGAGATGCAAAGATTCTTCAATATATGCAAATCAATCAATGTGATATACCGTATTAACAAACTGAAGAATGAAAACCATATGATCATCTCCATAGATGCAGAAAAAGCTTTTGACAAAATTCAACACACATTTACAACAAAAACTCTCCAGAAAGCGGGCACAGAGGGAAACTACCTCAACAAAATAAAGGCCATATATGACAAACCCACAGCAAACATCATTCTCAATGGTGAAAAGCTGAAAGCATTTCCTCTAAGATCAGGAACAAGACAAGGATATCCACTCTCTCCACTCTTATTCAACATAGTTTTGGCAGTCCTAGCCACAGCAATCAGAGAAGAAAAAGAAATAAAAGGAATACAAATCAGAAAAGAAGTAAAACTGTCACTGTTTGCAGATGACATGATACTATAAATAGATAATCCTAAAAATGCCACCAGAAAACTACTAGAGCTAATCAATGAATTCAGTAAAGTTGCAGGATATAAAATTAATGCACAGAAATCTCTTGCATTCCTATATACTAACAACGAAAGATCAGAAAGAGAAATTAAGGAAAGAATCCCATTAACCATTGCAACAAAAAGAATAAAATACCTAAGAATAAACCTACCTAAGGAGGCAAAAGACCTGTACTTGGAAAACTATAAGACACTGATGAAAGAAATCAAAGATGACACAAACAGATGGAGAGATATACCATGTTCTTAGATTGGAAGAATCAATATTGTGAAAATAACTCTACTACCCAAAGGAATCTACAGATTCAATGCAATCCCTATCAAATTACCAATGGCATTTTTTACAGAACTAGAACAAAAATCGTAAAATTTGTATGGAGACACAAAAGACCCCCAATAGCCAAAGTACTCTTGAGGAAAAAAAAATGGAGCTGGAGGAATCAGACTCCCTGACTTCAGACTATAATACAAAGCTCCAGTAGTCAAGACAGTATGATACTGGCACAAAAACAGAAATACAGATCAATGGAACAGGATACAAAACCCTGAGACAGACACACAAATATGGTCAACTAATCTATGACAATGGAGGCAAGGATATACAATGGAGAAAAGACAGTCTCTTCAGTAAGTGGTGCTGGGAAAACTGGACAGCTACATGTAGCAGAATGAAATTAGAACACTCCCTAACACCATACATAAAAATAAACTCAAAATGGATTAAAGACCTAAATGTAAGACCGAACACTATAAAACTCTTAGAGGAAAACATAGGAAGAACACTCTGACATAAATCACAGCAAGATGTTTTTTGACCCTCCTCCTAGAGTAATGGAAATAAAAACAAACAAATGGGACCTAATGAAACTTAAAAGCTTTTGCACAGCAAAGGAAACTATAAACAAGACAAAAAGACAACCCTCAGAATGGGAGAAAATATTTGCAAATGAATCAGTAGGCAAAGGATTAATCTCCAAAATATATAAACAGCTCATGCAGCTCAATATTAAAAAAACAACCCAATCCAAAAATGGGCAGAAGACCTAAATAGACATTTCTCCAAAGAAGACATACAGATGGCCAAGAGGCACATGAAAAGCTGCTTAACATCACTAATTATTAGAGCAATGCAAATCAAAACTACAATGAGGTATCACCTCACACCCGTTAGAATGGGCATCATCTGAAAATCTACAGACAACAAATGCTGGAGAGGGTGTGGAGAAAAGGGAACCCTCTTGCACTGCTGGTGAGAATGCAAATTGATACAGCCACTATGGAGAGCAGTATGGAGGTTCCTTAAAAAAACTAAAAATAGAATTACCACATGACCCAGCAACCCCACTGCTAGGCACACAGCCAGAGAAAACAATTCAAAAAGACACAAGCACCCCAATGTTCACTGCAGCACTATTTACAATAGCCAGGTCATGGAAGCAACCTAAATGCTCACTGACAGATGAATGAATAAAGAAGATGTGGTACATATATACAATGGAATATTACTCGGCCATAAAAAGGAACAAAATTGGGTCATTTGTAGAGACATGGATGGACCTAGAGACTGTCATACAGAGTGAAGTAAGTCAGAAAGAGAAAAACAAATATTGTATATTAACACATATATGGAAAATCTAGAAAAATGGTACAGATGAACCATTTGCAAGGCAGAAATAGAGACACAGACGTAGAGAACAAACGTATGGACACCAAGGGGGGAATGCTGTGGGGGGGGGATGAATTGAGAGACTGGGATTGACATGTATACACTAATATGTATGAAATAGATAACTAATAAGAAACTGCTGTATAAAAAATAAATAAATAAAATAAAATTTTTAAAAAATGTAATGCAGGGCTTCCCTGGTGGCGCAGTGGTTGAGAGTCCGCTTGCCGATGCGGGGGACGCGGGTTCGTGCCCCGGTCCGGGAAGATCCCACATGCCGCGGAGTGGCTGGGCCCGTGAGCCATGGCCGCTGAGCCTGCACGTCTGGAGGCTGTGCTCCGCAACCGGAGAGGCCACAACAGTGACAGGCCCGCGTACCGCAAAAAAAAAAAAGAAAAGAAAAGAAAATGCAATGCAACTAAAACTGATTAGTAGTATTTGCACTACTAACATGGAGTGTTTCCAAGACAAATACCAATCAGGGGTAGTGGTAGACTTAGAACCACTATTCGAGAAATCTCATCTACAAGTTCTAGAACATTTGTGATTGGGGAGTTGGAACGGGGGTGGGGGGGGCAACAATAGTATGGTACCATACATTCAAGAGTTGCCTAGTCCATCAACTTTGATACCCTGTCTCTGGAGAGCCTCCCAGGAATGCCTCTGGGAATCTTCCCCTTGGAGGATCCCATTTTCTACGATACCTCACTTTATTTAATAAAACAAATTAGCCTAAAACAATTTTCTATATTTTCTGCTGTTGTCTGTAAGTATTCTTAGAATATTCTAAGCCAAGGGTAAGCACACTATGGTACCCACCAGTTTTGCAAATAAAATTCTGTAGGAACACAGCCATACCATATTGTCTATTGCTGCTTTCACAGCAGAGTTGTGAAACCATAAGGTCCACAAAGCCAGAAATATTTACTGTCTCTTTACAGTGTCAACCCTATTCTAAACCATTAATATACTACTTGTCTTAATACCTGAAATACATGCATATTTCTTCAAAAAATATATATAAAAAATATAAGCAGATATTATGCCTTTGCAATCCATTTTTATACTCACAACAGTTCAATGTACACAAAAAGTAACCACTCGCATTTATTATAGTTATCAAACTGGAAATCATACTGGAACTCCCAAGTAAATGTTTGAGGACAGCCAAAATTACACAATTTATACTTCAAGGAATTTGATGGAACTAAATTCTAGTAAGCTAGACATTGAAAGAAAAGAGCAACTCAACAATATACTAAAAGATCAAGAATTGAACTTGCTTATGTTTTTCAAAATCTGTGAAAAGAAAGTGTCCACTTTGTAGATGACAACTTGAACTTGTAAACAGAATTATCTACATTTAAGGTGACAATGAAGACTGTCAAATATCTTAATTTAAATAACCCTTTCAAAGTGATAACATACTTTATACTACAATTTTGAAAAAAATAAGAGTACAAAAATTCATATCTTCTTTGCAATTTTCATTAATTTTATTTTGGAAGTAAAACATGGTTTCTCTGATACTCATTGTCCAGTCATCATAGACCAAACCTATTCTTCTTTAGTCACATTCCACGTATTAATGCACTGAATCTTTCGGTCAATCCTAAGATTAAGGAACTATTTTTATTCTTATGTTGCATATGTAGAAACTGAGGCTCAGAAAAGTCAAGTAAAATTGGCCAAGGTCACTCTACTTACTATTAGGAACCAGGATTATTATTCTAACATTTACTATCATGAACTCATGCCATCAACCACCTTGCTATACTGCGCTTTCAATTTAAGTATCCTAATTGGTTATTAGATTCCAAAAAACAAACAAACAAAAAAACCCCCACAAAAATCAGACCAAAAAACTTGACCCTTCTAAATGTGTTTTGACAGCATTGCACAAAATTAGACCTCACAATACAGGTAAAATGGTCTGCTGGGAGACTTTAAATAGGGAATTATTAGTGTATCTAAAATAATTTACAAAAAGTTTACATATGATTTTTCAGGAAAACATGTTATGTAAAACGAAGTACAAAGGTAGTTACAGCCAGGGAACAATGCCCAAAGCCCTGTTAATTAACTTTTCAAACCTGGAAAATGAGGCTAATCTTACTGGGTAATTGCAGAGATGATTAAAATAAGATAATATCTTGGAAGCGTAATGCTATATAAATATTGGTTACTACTGTGAGCTCTCTGATCAGAACAATGGAATTCCAAACCTCCAAAAGGCAGCAACTTTAATCAAGCATTAACTCTGCAATAACAGCACAGATATAATTAAAGACTTTTGCATATTTCTTAGGAATTAGTCTTAGTTTTATGGGAGTGTCAAAGAAGAGATACAGGGGTATAAGTTTTCTGGATAGGTTTTTCTATTTCCTTTTTTTGCAAGATTGAGAAATCCCTCTTTTTTCCTGGTGTCAGAGTTTAAAATCATTTTTTAAATCCCCCAATCTCTGCCTTCAGAGTCCATTAACCTGCATAACAATGACAAATATTGGGCAAAAATCCATTAGAATTACTCTAAATTCTAAATCTGCTACTATTTTGGTACAGGGCATAACGTTCTTAATTATAAATGACATTTAAATGGCAGTCTTGTGTGACTATATAAATAATAAAGCTAGCAAAATATATCTAGTGACTGAGACAATTTAAAATCTGTGAGACAACACTAGAATATACAAACAAGCTTCAAAGAAAATTGTGCCGTACGATTTACTTTCCTCTTTTTTTAACGTACACAGCGTGGAGGCGTCTCCCTCCATATTACGAAAACAAAAGCATATTAAACTTTTTAAGTATCCTAATGAGCAGCTGCTCCGTTTTCCTTTTCCCCGTGACTTGGCAGGCTGCACTTTGTAGTACAGGGGTCCCCAACCCCCGGGGCCGCAGGATACCAGGCCGCAGCCTGTTACGAACCAAGACGCACAACAGGAGGTGCGTGGTGGGCTAGCGAGCGAATCTTCACCTGGGCTCCGCATCGCTCGCATTACCTCCTGAACCATCCCCCCACCCCCATGGAAAAAATTCGTCTTCCATGAAACCGGTCCCTTGTGCGAAAAAAAGGTTGGGGACCGCTGTTGTAGTATACATCAATTGCAAAATAAAATTTACTTTATGACCTTCTTCTTAGGCTGGGGATAGAAAGCCAGTAGAGAGTTTTCCCCAAGACATACTAGTTCCGCAAAAACTAGTTAGTTCAGGGTTGTAATTCTGAGGCACCGGCCAATTCAGAGATGAATTTACTTCGAGATAGGATGGGATTCCTCCGGAAAACCTTTGGAAGGGTCTCGGGCCAGAGAAAGATAAGCGATATTCTCAAAAGTGGACGCCGCCTACATCGGGGGCAGTAGCCGAGGGGATAGAGGAAAGTGAAAACGCAGGAAGCATTCCGTCCCACAAGGAGAGGAGGGGGTGGGCGTGAAAGTCAGGGTCCGGAATCCAGGCTATTGCCAGAGGTGGGGTAAGGAGGGCTAAGGCGCCCCGAAGCAGACTCCTTCCTTATCACCGCTTCCCACACCGCCCCCCCCACCACACCTATTTCCGGTCCAGGTCCCCCTCGCCAAACACCACAAGCTCCATTTCCCACCCGCGCCGAGCCCTGCTCTTCCTCTCACCCCGCAGCTTCGCCTAAACAGCGCTGCCATGTTGACTCTCCGTCCGGCTACTCAGTCTCTAATCTACCAGTTTGTGCCAAGACCGCTGACACGTAGGACGCTGGACCCGTCTGGCCCCGCCCATGTCTGGCACAGACCACCCTCCAGGGTGTGGGCGGGGCCCAGGGGGCGGGACCTCCGAACGCTCAATAGGTGACCTCGCCTGCGCCTTCAGCGCCATCTTGGCGGCCTTGGTGCCTGAAGAGCCGCGAGAGGTGGTCCCTGAAAAGGCTTCGCTTCCCGCTTGTCCTTTGAGTTTAGACGATGCGCCCTCTTGGGGGGAAGCTGAGGCTGACAGCGGTGCGGAGAAGGAACCGGGAGGGCGGCAATGGCGAGGGAGGCGGGAACTGGGCGGGCTGCTGGCGCCAAGCGGGGAACTGGCGGGGCACCGGGCTGGCGGAGAATCTGGGTGAGAGGGCGAGGTGAGGAGCCTGGCGAAAAGACGTCTCCCTGGCTTTCGACCTTGACTTTTAACCCGAAGAAACCTATCAAACCCAAATCATTTCTGCCTTGACGATTCAAAGTATACTTTACTCTCAAACGCTGGGCACAAAGCTAAACGATGTTCTGTGTTGAAGAAAATTTAAACAAAGGGAATTTAATCAACGAAGTAAATTTGATCTTCCGGCATATTCCCAAGGCTACTTATTACTGTACACGTGTGTAGAAATAAGGGTGCAAGGTGAGCCTATCTAAAGCTTCTGGCTCAGCGAATGAATGTTGGAAGTCAATGTCTGCCTGAAGAATTATATTTAAAGTCACCCTTTCCAGTTAGACCCTGAGTTCTGAGATAACTGGTGTTTCAAAGCCGGGGGATTTTTAAAGCTGTCAAGGTTTGGTGGCTCTTTGTGAAAGCTAGTAAAAGCCCAGTGCAAGTCGAGAGTATAAATGTTTCCCGTAATTCCCAGGACTTTTCATTTTTATTGTACCATCCTAATTTTAGGCCCTCAGCACTCACCCCTAAATCTTGTCACTAACTTAACTTTTCTTGCCTAGTAGAGGCTGACCATAATCTAATTCTAAGTCAATTGTTTACCTTCTATATCCTGTTACTGTACTCCCCTACAAGAACCTTCCACTTTGTCTTCTGGAAATTTAAGATGTATTTATTGCAGACTGAGTACAAGACAGAACATTAATTAAGAGCTAAATTAAAAGTACCAGGGAAATTCAGTAAAGGGAGAATGCAATTTGTCCTGGAATCAGCAAGGAAGCTCTCGAAGAGGTAGGTAAAACACAAAATGGACTGTTAAAGATGGGTAGGATTTGACTTCTTTTTTCCAATTTCTTATTGTGAGCATTTTAAACACAGAAAAGATGAACAAAAAATACAAAATCACACATATGCCCATCACTAAATTTAAAAATTGTTATTATATGTCACGTTGTATTTATATGTTTATATGTACATATATGTGTGTGTGTGTTTGTGTTTGCTGGTTGTTTTTGTTTTTGTGAGAACCATAAGCTGTAGACATTAAGGCACTTCACCTCTGAATATTTTTGCTATATATCTTCTATGAGGACATTGTCCTACATAACCACAAAACCTTTATCACGTGGAAGAAAATTAATAGTTATTCTCTAAGTTAATATCCAGTTAATATTTAGATTTCCCTGGTTGTCTGCAAAATGACTTTTGTATGCTGTTTGTTTTTGAACTAAGATCATATCAGTGATTGCCTGTTGCAGTTAGGTTTTAACTTTCTTTGATTTCTTTTAACCAAAAACTTGTAATCCAGTAATTTTGATTTTTTCCTTAAGAAACCAACCAGTTGTCTTGAAGAATGGCCTAATTCTGAGTTGTCTGATTGTACTTATTTTTGCTTCTAGACCTTGTATTTCCTATAAACTGCTAGTTATGAGAGGCTCGAGTAGTTAAGGTTAAATATATTCGGCAAGGATACTTTTTGTCATACTGTGTAATTCATGTTGTATCACATTAGGAGGTGTTTAATGTTAGGTTTGTCCCATTATTTGTGATGGTAAGTTTGACTGATTAACGTGCTGACCAATTAAGGTCATTTCTTTCTATGGTAAAGGTATATTTTTCCCTTTGTAATTAAGAAGCAATCTATAGGGTGATGTTATTGAACCCAAGTTCATGTGCCCAAGACACAGTGAGGCCAAACAAACCAAAACGTCATCATAGTTTGGAACAGAGAAAGGCTCATTGCAGGGCTGAGCAAGGAAAATGGGTGGCTCGTGCTCAAAAGGCCTGAACTCCCCAATGGTTTTGGGGGAAGAGTTTTTATAGGCAAAGTTTGAGGGGAGGTCTGCACTATGTGTGATCTTCCTCTGATTGGTTGGTGGTAAGGTAACAGGGTGGTGTTCCAGGAATCTCAATTATCAGCCTTTTGGTTTCAGCCAGTCTGGGGTCCATGTGCTTGTGCTAAGCATGAGGTTACCATCTTCCACCTGGGCGAGGGCACTTAGTTCCCCTAGAAGAACTCAGAGTTTGTATCAGATTGCTATGTATATCCCTTGAACAGGAACCAGGACCCTGCTCCATCTCTGCAGTGTTTCTTAACTGCCTTTCTTTTGTTTCTGCATTCTCTCACTCTTCTAATTAGTAACTGTTTGAATCTGCCTTTTGGAATTCAGGGAAGGGCTAGGAGCTGAAACCTTTTTCCTACAAACAAGAAATGGGGGACATGGAAAGGCTTTTGTATCAGAGTCCTCAGTTTCAGTGATATGTGGTGTTATGCTAAACAATCTTTCTACTAAATTTTGCCCCTTGGTAGACATGGAATTGAAACAGGAGGGAAGGGGCAGGGCACAACCTTTAAAAGAATGACATAGCCCAAGGACATGACATAAACTGATTAGAACCAAATAGGTCCAAGATGACAGACTAATCGACTTCCACTAGACCTTGAGCCTCAGTATAACACATCAGCAAGCTAAATGACACACCCACAGGCACCATGAGAGTTCCAAGGCCAACTATAAAAGTCAAAAAGTGGACAGTGGCCCAGTTCCTGGAAATCCCCACCCCTTCCCCAAAATAGCTGGAATACTCCTCCCACTCATTAGCCTATGAAACTACCCACCCCTATAAAAACTGACAACCCCATACCCAGAGGCCCACTCTTGCCTTCTGAGATGGCCCACACTCTGTCTGTGGAGTGTGGTTCTCTAGATAAATCCACTTCTTGCTTATCACTTTGTCTGTCACTGAATTCCTCTCTGTGATGAGACATCAAGAACCTGAGCTTTGGGCTTCCCTGGTGGCACAGTGGTTGAGAGTCCGCCTGCTGATGCAGGGGACACAGGTTCATGCCCCGGTCCGGGAAGATCCCACATGCCGCGGAGCGGCTGGGCCCGTGAGCCATGGCTGCTGAGCCTGCGTGTCTGGAGCCTGTGCTCTGCAACGGGAGAGGCCACAACAGTGAGAGGCCTGTGTACCACACACAAAAAAAAGAACCTGAGCTTCATTAAGTCCTGAGACCAGGTGTGTGATCTCAATTAAAAGACTGTGGGTTCAAGTCCCAGTCTGGGTTTTGGCTGGGTTTAAGTCCTGGCACATGGGTTCAAGTCCCATTCTGGGTTTTGTCTGGGTTCGAGTCCCAGCACGTGGGTTCAAGTCCCATTCTGGGTTTTGGCTGCGTTTGAGTCCCAGCACATGGGTTCAAGTCCCAAACTGGGTTGTGTGGTTCCAGAATTGGCTCTTAATAAATACCTTTATATTAATTGGGCACTGTTCCACAAACCTTTTACTACATTTTTAGGTACAACAGTTCAAATATCTCTCCCCAATGTTCCTTTGTTCCCTGCCATCTCCCCCTAACTCATGGGAATATGACATAAATGACAGGCCATTCTTTAGGTTAGTGGTTCTTAACCTGGGGCCTTTGAATAAGCTGAAGGTAGACCAGAGATTCCTTTGGAGTTGAGGGAAAAAATTTTATATTCCTTCATACATTTCTGAGGAAAAGATACTCACACAGGTAAGAAAGTAAGAGTATGTAAGTTCAGGTGCTGATAATTTGGTAGATGTGATGGAGGGAATAGTTGGAGATTTTCTGCTGATTGTTTCTATTTCCCAATGAAATGGGAAGTAAGATTATCAACAGAGAGTGAGGGGATATTGGAAATTTGAGAAAAGAATGAAAAATTATTTTGTAAGTATGTTACCCCAAAACTGGGTTCGCCTTTTGGTGGGTGTTGAGCCAAAAGACACAACCAAGCCAAAGCTCAGGAGAAGGAAGGATTTATTACCTGCAGCAAGTAGGGGAACACCAGGGATCTTTCCCACAGCAGTGTCTCCCCAAACAGCAAAATTGGGGAATTTTTAAGCTAAGAGTACATGCATATACATGAAGGGGATTGGGTGGTCGACAGAGTCCAAGCTTTCGTTGGTTAAAGTCACAGGAGTCAGAAAAGGTCAACATCATCATCCCTTAGGTTCCAGTTGATCTGTTGTTGAGCTCTTCAGGCTAATCTTTACCACTGAAACAGAAATGGGAGTCTTTGCAACTGATATATTATCTTTGCTATGGTTACTTCTTTTGCCCAATAAGTCATTTGCTTCTGCATTCTTTTGTCCCCTTAAGATCATTAATTACTGAGATCTGTTCAAGGATAAGTATTGTAATCAGGCTTAGGTCAAGTAATGTTTGTTTATTTATTTGGTCTTAGTTGCGGCAGGCAGGCCCCTTAGTTGTGGCATGCGGACTCTTAGTTGTGACATGCATGTGGGATCTAGTTCCCTGACCAGGGATCGAACCCAGGCCCCCTGTGTTGGGAGCGTGGAGTCTTAACCACTGCACCACCAGGGAAGAACATAGACTATTTTCTTTTTTCTCAAACTTCCTGGGAGTGAGATTGTGAAGGTATGAGGGACCCTGCAGAGGTACTAGTTCTAATGCATTGGCATATCTAGTGAGTTTGAAAAATTAATGGAACTAGAATATTGGAAAGAATGAGCCAAAAAGAGAGTAGTAGTCAGGTGGAAGAATGCAGGAAAATAAAGACAAGCTCTAGGGCATCATCATGGGAATAAGCACTCGAAGCAGAGTGGAAAACAATATTATTGTGGGGAAGGAAGACAAAGACTGAGAGGCCAGGTTAATGGAAGGATCATTTCTGTGGATATTGAGGTTACTAAGAATCATGACCATAGTCTGAGATAAAGTAACTTTGAGTCAAGTTCAAAACTCTTGGTAGCATCCATATTTTTCTCTCAGTTAAATAGGGGAAAAAATGATGATAGAATTGTAATTTTAAGCTGATAAATTTAGTACAAAACAACATTAACCTTTTTGGTACCTGATTTTTTTTTCTTCCATTCCTTTTTCAAATAGTACTCTAGTTCTGTCTTCTCTAGCATTAGTAATAGAGCCAGGAATACTACATTACATTATTATGAAAAATGATTCATAGAAAATGATTTTATGAAACCTAAATTTACACCTCAAGGAGCTGGAAAAAGAACAAATGAAGCCCAAAATCAGTAGAAGGAAGGAAATAACAAAAATGAGTGGAGAAATAAGTGAAATGAAGACTAAAAAGACAACAGAAGAGGTCAGGAAAACTCAGAACTGGTTCTCTGAAAAGATAAACAAGATTGGCAAATCTTTAGCTAGACTTACCAAGAAAAAAACAGGACTCAACTAAATAAAATCATAAATGAAAGAACCATAAACAAGACGAAAAGACAGCCCTCAGAATGGGAGAAAATATTTGCAAATGAAGCAACTGACAAAGGATTAATCTCCAAAATATACAAGCAGCTCAAAATCAAAAAAGCAACCCAATTCAAAAATGGGCAGAAGACCTAAATAGACATTTCTCCAGAGAAGATATACAGATTGCAACAAACACATGAAAGAATGCTCAACATCACTAATCATTAGAGAAATGCAAATCAAAACCGCAATGAGGTATCACCTCACACCAGTCAGAATGGCCATCATCAAAAAATCTACAAACAATAAATGCTGGAGAGGGTGTGGAGAAAAGGGAACCCTCCTACACTGTTGGTGGGAATGTAAATTGATACAGCCACTATGGAGAACAGTATGGGGGTTCCTTATAAAAATAAAAATAAAACTACTAAATGACCCAGTAATCCCCCTACTGGGCATATACCCTGAGAAAACCATAATTCAAAAAGAGTCATGTACTGCAATGTTCATGGCAGCACTATTTACAATAGCCAGGGCATGGAAGCAACGTAAGTGTCCATCAACAGATGAATGGATAAAGAAGATGTGGCACATATATACAATGGATTATTACTCAGCCATAAAGAGAAGCGAAACTGAGTTATTTGTAGTGAGGTGGATGGACCTAGATTCTGTCATACAGAGTGAAGTAAGTCAGAGAGAGAAAAGCAAATACCGTATGCTAACACATATATATGGAATCTAAAAAAAAAAAAAAGGTTCTGAAGAACCTAGGGGCAGGACAGGAATAAGGACGCAGACGTAGAGAATGGACTTGAGGACATGGGGAGGGGGAAGGGTAAGCTGAGACGAAGTGAGAGAGTGGCATTGACGTATATACACTACCAAATGTAAAATAGATAGCTAGTGGGAAGCAGTCGCATAGCACAGGGAGATCAGCTCTGTGCTTTGTGACCACCTAGAAGGGTGGATACGGAGGGTGGGAGGGAGACGCAAGAGGGAGGGGATATGGGGATATATGTATACATATAGCTGATTCACGTTGTTGTACATCGGAAGCTAACACAACACTGTAAAGCAATTATACTCCCATAAAGATGCTAAAAAAAAATAAGACCACACTATATGCTGCCTACAAGGGGTTCACTTCAGCTTTAAGGACACATGTACATTGAAAGTGAAGGGATGGAATAAGATATTCTATGCAAATAGAACCAAAAGAAAGCAGGGATAGCTATACTTATATCTGACAACATAATTTTAAACCAAAGACTGTAATGAGACAAATAAGGTCATTATATAATGATAAAGTAGCCAGTTCATCAAGAGGATATATCATTTGTAAATATTTATGCATATGACATAGGAGCACCAAAAAATGTAAAGCAAATAAAACTTCTGAATGGAGAAATAGACAGCAATATAATAATAGCTGGATAATTCAATACTCACTTTCAACAACGGATAGATCATCCAGGCAGAAAATCAGTAAGAAAGCATTCAACTTAAACTACATGTTAGATCAGATGGAATTAACAGACTTAATAGACTTTTACAGAACATTGCATACAACAGCAAGAATATACATTCTTCTCAAGTGCACATGGAACATTCTCCAGGGTTGATCACATGCTGGGCCACAAAAGTTTTGGTAAATTTAAGAAGATTAAAATATCAAGCATCTTTTCCAACTATTACAATGGTATAAAACTAGAAATTAATCACAAGAATAAAACTGGAAAATTCACAAATATGTGGATATTAAATAACATGCTACTGAACAACCAATGGGTCAAAGAAGAAATCAAAAGAGAAAAATATCTTGATATAAATGACAATGGAAACACAACATACCAAAACTTATGGAATGCAACATAAGCAGTTGTAAGAGGGAAGTTCAGAGCAATAAATACCTACATTAAGAAAAAATGAAGATCTCAACCTGACTTTACACCTCAAGGGAAAGAAAATGAAAAACCTAAGCCTGGAGTCAGAAAAGGGAAGGAAAAAACCAAGACCAGAGTGAAAATAAATGAAATATATACTAAAAAGACAATGTTTAAAACTGAGAAAGAGGACTCAAATAAAATTATAAATGAAAGAAGAGGAGATATCACAACTGATACCACAGAAATTCATGGGATCATAAGAAATAACTGTGAACAATTTTATGCCAATAATTTGGACAACCTAGAAGAAATGGATACATTTCTAGAAACATGCAACCTGCCAAGACTGAATCATGAAGACAGAAAATCTGAACAGACCAATTACTTGTAAGGAGACTGCATCAGTATCAAAAGCCTCCTAACAAAATTCCAAGACCAGATGGCTTCACTGGTGAATTCTAAAAACATTTAAAAGAGAATTAATACCTATTTTTCTCAAACTCTCCCAAAAGATAAAGAGGAGGGGACACTTCCATGATCATTTTACAAATCCAGCATTACCTTGATACCAAAACCAGGCAAGGAGTCTGCAAGAAGAGAAAATTACAGGCCAATATCCCTGATTAACATAGGTGCAAAAATCCTCAACAAAATATTAGCAAACTGAATTCAACAGTATGCTAAAAGGCTCATGTACTGTGATCAAGCAGGATTTATCCCTGATATGTATGAATGGTTCACCATCTGTAAACCAACCAATGTAATATACCACATAGCAAAATGAAAGATAAAAATCATGTGATTATTGCAATAGGTGCAGAAAACGCATTTGACTAAATTCGACATCTTTTCATGATAAAAATCTCTCAACAAACTGTGTATAGAGGGAATGTACCTCATCATAAAAGCCTTGTTTACCTTTCTAAAATGAAAATCTGATTATATCTCATTTTAACACATTCCCTGGCTTATTATTTATAGGATAAAGTTAAAACTTCCTTGCATAATAGAAAAGAACTTTTACTTCCTTGCCCCGTGCAATTTCTCCACCTCATTTCCCTCATATTTCTCTGCTATGCTATGCTTTTTCACATGAACTGATCCCTCAGCACATAATACCCTGCCTCTTGGATCTCCATCTGATTTTTATTTGTCCTATGAGAGGCAGCTCAAATGTCACCTTTGGTGAAATTCCTGAAGCTATCTGTCAAATCAAGTATCAATATCAATTTGATATTGTTTGAAAGGTCTTGCATTCTGGAAACAATTGTTTGGTGCCTTAATTGTAGATCTTTTACTTTTTCTGACATTTCATTTTTAGTCTTTTTCTCAAAAATTCCCAATTTCCATGACTAAAATAATTATTCTTTTATCATCTCTCCACATAATTTTATTTGTGTATGAGCAAAAATCCAAGCTAATTTATGACCAGCCAACGTTATAAGCTCAGATCCTGTTATAAATCTTTAAAATCATATTGGTTGGACACTTGATTCTAAGTGGTTGATTTCATAGAGTTTTTTTTCTTGAGAGGAAATTTTTTTCCAAATTCTTTATGTAATTCCTGAAATTATGCCCTAAAATGGTCTATTTTATTATTTATAGATTTTCTTACACAAAGAACAGCTTTTAAATTTTGCTCTGCTGCAGCAAATTTCAATTATCAGTTATGGTGATATTTGCAATATACCTTCTTCCAGTCTGTTTTTTCTTTACCATTCCAGTAATATTACTAGTTTCTTTATCTCTATTTGATTCTACATTGTATTATGCCTTCAAACAAAATTTAAAATGTGTCCATTCTTATGTTTTTAAATTATAAAGTAGCATAATTACAGTATAATTTCAAAATTATAAGTATTTCAATTTATTTACCAATTATGATTTATTTAGGTATCACTATAACTTGTGCTGTATGCATAATATAATCAGATAGACACATTATAGTGTTATGTTGACACCTAGAAAAAACTTATTGAACCAAATCAATCCATTGATACTGACTAAATGGGTAGTCTATATATATTTTTATATATATATTATATATATATATCATAAATACAGAGAGAGGGAGAGAGACTGATTCACTCTAAGGAATTGTATAAGGAATTGGCTCATTTGATTATGGAGGCTGTTAAGTACCAAGATCTGCAGTTTGCAAGCTGGAGACCCAGGAGAGCTGATGGTATAGTTCCAGACCGAGTTGAAAGCCCTGAGAACTAGAAGAGTTGATGGTGTAAATTCCAATCTAAGTCTGAGGCCAATGTCCCAGCTTAAACAGTCAGGTAGAAGGAATTTTTTTCAACCTTTATTATCTAGTCAGGTCTTTAGTGGGTTGGATAAAGCCCACATTCAGGAGGGCAATCTGTTTTACTTAATTTACCAATTCAAATGTAATCTTATCTAGAAACCCTCACAGACATAACCAGAATAATATTTCACCAAATGTTTGATCCATGGCCCAGTCAAGTTGATACATAAAATTAACCATCACAATTGGTGATATATTTATATCTGAAACCGAGCAGAACCCTATGGGGCTCCTGGGCACAAGAGCTTTTCTGTGTCCCCTTCCCTGAGTTCCAAAGGGCAGGTTCAAACAGTTACTAGTCAGGGAAGGGAGGGGATGTGGAAACAAGGGAGGAACAGTCAAGAAGCAATAGTGCGGCCTTGGGGCAGGGTCCTGGTTCCTCCTTGAGAGTTATACATAATATCTTTGAGCTCTTCCGCAGAACTAAAACCCCCACCAAATGGAAGGTGATCCAGAAAGAAGGTCACAGTTCAATAACCTCAAGAACCACAGATCATGGGACCACCTGACACCAGAAGATCTCTAGATTGAAGGAATGCAGGCCCTGCACACACACTGATCCTTATCTGCAACAACCCCCCCCCCCCCCGGACTATAAGACTCCTTACAGGGTTCCCTGGGTTAGGACATACAGTTTTGAGGGCATTAGCCCTCTGTGGCCCCTTTGCCTGGCAAAGCAATAAAGCTGTCCTTTTATACTTCACCCAAAACTCTGTCTTTGAGATTTAATTCAGTGTTGGGGTACAGAGGCCAGATTCGGCATCATGTATAATACTAGAAATTATACATGTGCTTGGTCCACACACTATCATACAGCAATAACATCGTACACAATGTAGCAAGAACTGGATTTTGGATTTTGCAGAATCCAAACCCCCTTGAGCACTCAACCACCAGACTAACTAGTGACTAAGAAAAGATGATGTTGACCTTGGCTCACCCTCGTGACTTCAGTTCACTAGAGCCTGCCAACATTTGCCCCAATTTTATGCTGAATTCTCCTTTGCTTAAGCTCCTTCACATGCACCCTTAGCTTAAAACTTCCCCAATTTTGCTGTTCCTGGAGACACGGCTTTGGGAACTATCCCTGGTGTTCTCCTTACTTGTTGCAAGTGATGCTGACAACTCGGGCAGTGTGCACCAGTGCTGAATTGAATCTCAGAGACAGAGTTTTGGGTAAAGTAGAAAAAGAATAGCTTTATTTCTTTGCCAGGCAAAGCGGGACACAGCAGGCTCATGACTCTCAAAACTGTGTGTCCCAACCAGGGAGGATTTGGTGAGGGGTTTTATAGCAATGGTTCAAGGGCAGAGTTGTTGATAAGGATCAAGGTGTGTGCAGGGCCTGCATTCCTTTAATCTGGCTTCGGGTGGTCTCCTAATGAGCTTCTCTTGTTCCTTTAATCTTGCCTCAAGTGGTCTCCTCATGAGTTTCTCAAGGTTATCAAACTGTGACCTTCTCTGGAATGAAGAATGCTAACATTTTCCATTTGGTGTGGGTTTTAGTTCTGCAGAAGAGCTTAAAGATATAGTTATGTGTATCTCTTCAGGTGGAACTAAAGCAGGAGGTAGATGGGCCCCCACAGGTAAGCAATTAGAAATTCATTCCCTGTGGACAGATACTCCAAGATGAGAATAGCAGGACAATTGAGAGAGGAGGCTGGGCCCTGCTCAGATAGAGTATAAGAGACCACATATTTCTCATTCTCAAAGTCAAGGAGACCTTCCCAACTAGAAAGTTCCTTGGAAGTCAAAAGGGGAGTGATGCCAAGCTACCCATAGGCCTCTTTGGTGGAATCCATCTTGGCTGAGATACATGCACACACACGGGAGGATCCTGAGATGTACCAAATACGGACTCTGAACCAGTCAAATCAAAATGACTGGCCAAAGGAAACCCGGAAGAAATGCCCCATATAAGTGATTTAAACTACTATGAGGGAGTAACTCTGTCTCTGAGTTCACCTGTGTGTCTAGACACACATACTGTACTCTTTTTCCTCCTAATAAACACTTAACTTGTTTCACTATTTTCTGTCTTTGTGGGAATTCTTTTCTGCAAAGCTGAAGGGCCAGAGCCTTGTCACTGACCACTGGTCTAGTGGCTAGGATTTGGTGCTCTCACTGCCACGACCCAACCTCAATCTCTAGCTGGGAACTGAAATCCTGCTTCAAGCCACTGCAGGCCAAGGCCACCCTAGATCAGAACCAGGACCCTGCCCCAAGGCTGCACTATTGTTTCTTTTTTCTTCTTAATTAAAAAAAAATTAATTTATTTGTTTTTTTATTTTTGGCTACGTTGGGTCTTCGTTGGTGCGTGCAGGCTTTCTCTAGTTGCGGCGAGCCGGGGCTACTCTTCGTTGTGGTGCTCAGGCTTCTCATTGCAGTGACTTCTCTTGTTGCGGAGCACAGGCTCTAGGCTCACATGCTCAGTAGTTGTGGCACACAGGCTCAGTAGCTGTGGCTCATGGGCTCTAGAGTGCAGGCTCAGTAGTTGTGGTGCACAGGCTTAGTTGCTCCATGGCACGTGGGATCTTCCCAGACCAGGGCTTGAACCCATGTCCCCTGCATTGGCAGGTGGATTCTTAACCACTGTGCCACCAGGGAAGCCTGCACTATTGTTTCTTGACTGCTCCTCCCTTGTCTTTGTATCCCCTCCCTTCCCCAATTAGCAACTGTTCGAATCTGCCCTTTGGAACTCAAGGAAGGTCATGGAGGCTGGGCTCTATTCCCTACAAACAAGAAATGGGGGACACACAGAAAGACTTCTGTGCCCAGGAGCCCCACAGGGTCCTGCTAGGTTTCACAAGTAATAAATCCTTCCTTCTCCTGATCTTTGGCTAGGTTGTGTCTTTGGCTCAACACCCACCAAGAGGCAAACCCAGTTTTCGGGTGACACGACCAATTGTGCCTCTCTCTACTGCTTTAATAAGCCTTGTGTTTACTGCTCTTGTGCTTTTGTTCACCTTTCCTTGTGTAGTAATTCTTTTTGCCTGGAGTATCCACCTATTTCCTATTTTTTCCTTATGGAAATTTTATTTTCTTAGGGAGGAAGAAATTTTCCTCTATGCTTTTAGGTTCTTCTGACTAGTCTAAGAACCAAATTCACATGAGGCAGATTAACAGGAGAAAATTAAATGAAGCTTAATAACATGTATACATGACGACTTCCCTGGTGGCACAGTGGTTAAGAATCCACCTGCCAATGCTCAAACCTCAACACAGGTTTGAGCCCTGGTCTGGGAAGATCCCACATGCCACAGAGCTACTAAGCCCATGCACCACAACTACTGAGCCTGTGCTCTAGAACCCATGTGCCACAGCTACTGAGCCCACATGCCACAACTACTGAAGCTCGCATGCCTAGAGCCCGTGCTCCACAACAAGAGAAGCCACCGCAATGAGAAGCTCATGCACTGCAACGAAGAGTAGCTCCCTCTCGCCGCAACTAGAGAAAGCCCGCATGCAGCAATGAAGACCCAACTCAGCCAAAAATAAATAAATAAAATTTTTTAAAAAAGTATACATGAGAGAGACCCAGAAAACTAATGCACTCTCCAGAATGGCTGATGTCCTCACCTTAAATACTATCCTCAGCACAAGACAAAAGAGGATGCTGAGTGAGGGGAGAGTCAGTTATGGGAGATTACCAGGGAAAGCACAGTAAACAAGGATGATTGTGATGCAGAGTTACATCCTTGCCTTCTCCATTGATACAAGTTTCTAGAGATTTGGTCATCCTCCTCTTACAGGTACTGGGAGGGAGATACCCTTACAAATGAAGATTTCTTTTACAAATGTAAATGTTTCTTACAAAAAGGCAACTCCTACTTGGTTTTCAGGTTCCTTCCCCTGTCTGCTGTTACTCAGAAAATAACCAGCTTAAAACAATTAATATGCCAAAGAGACATATTTTAGGGTAGCAAATTCTGCTCCCCTACAATCTCTTTCAGGAAATGTTATTGCTGTAGCCCACATTGATCTCTTCTACTCAAATCATCAAAACATTTGTTACCAAACCAAACTTCAGTCTGCTCGCCTGCCAATCAGAAAAGCCAACTTACTGACACTGGGTTGTGGTGAAGGAAAGTACGGTGTTATTGAAGGGCCCAGCAAGGAGTACAATACAACTCATGCTCAGAAGGCTTGAACTCCCAGATGGTTGGTTGGTGGTGAGATAACAAGGTGGTCTTCCAGGAATCTTGTGCTCAGCCTGAAGTTACCAGCTTCCACCTGTGTGGGGCCTTAGTTCCTATAGAAGAACTCAAAGATACATTGTTGTGTATCTTCCTTGAGGAGTAACTAGGACTCTGCTTTACTGCTGCGCTATCCTTTCTTGACTGCTTTTTCTTTGTTTCTGCATCCCCTCCCTTCCTTGATTAGTAATTATTTGAATCTGCCTTTTGGAATTCAGGAAAGGTCTAGGAGGTTGAAGACTTTTTCCACAAATAAGAAACAGGGGACAAGGAAGGGCTTTTGTACCCAGGAGGGCTCTGGAGGCCCCTGCTTACTTTCACGTTTGTTAACTTTTAATTTCTACTACATTTACTTTGCATATAGTTATTTATATATACATATTTCTTAGTTTCTTATCTAGATTTTAAATTCCTTAGTGTCAAAGATACTAATAATAGAAACAAGAACTATATCAGCAAAATAAAGCAAGCCATTTATCATATGATTACAATGCCTCAGGCACAGTGTAAGTCATTTTACCCACTCCATTTCATTTAATCCTTACAACCAACCTAGGAAAGGAGGTAATATCTGAATTCTAGATCAGGACATAGGGCTTAGAAGCTAAGTAATGTGTTCAAGAACATATTTCTAATGAATCAGAATTCAAACTCAGGTCTGTCAAATGCTCTTATGTGTCTGCTTATATTACTTTATGAACAAAATTGTCGACTAAAAAAAAAAGCACAACCTAACATTGAGGATTATGTTTTATTCAGGGCATTACTGAGGATTATAGCCCGGAAACAGCCTCACAGCTCTGAGGAACTGTTTCGAAGAGGTAAAGGAAGAGCCAGGATATACCGGAGTTTTTGCACAAAAAACAAAAAAACAACAGGTGGGCTTCCCTGGTGGTGCAGTGGTTGAGAATCTGCCTGCTAATTGATATTTATAGGACATTCCATCCAAAACCAACAGAATACACTTAATCTCAAGTGCTCATGGAACATTCTCCAGGATAGACCATATCTTGGGTCACAAATCAAGCCTTGGTAAATTTAAGAAAACTGAAATTGTATCAAGCATCTTTTCCGACCACAACACTATAATACTAGATGTCAATTACAGGAAAAAAAAACTGTAAAAAATACAAACACATGGAGGCTAAACAATACGCTACAAAATAACCAAGAGATCACTGAAGAAATCAAAGAAGAAATTAAAAAGTACCTAGAAACAAATGACAATGAAAACACAATGACCCAAAACCTATGGGATGCAGCAAAAGCAGTTCTAAGAGGGAGTTTTACAGCAATACAATCCTACCTCAAGAAAGAAGAAAAATCTCAAATAAACAACCTAAACTTACACCTAAAGCAATTAGAGAAAGAAGAACAAAAAAACCTCAAAGTTAGCAGAAGGAAAGAAATCATAAAGATCAGATAAGAAATAAATAAAAACATGGGCTTCCCTGGTGGTGCAGTGGTTGAGAATCTGCCTGCTAATGCAGGGGACATGGGTTTGAGCCCTGGTCTGGGAGGATCCCACATGCTGCGGAGCAACTAGGCCCGTGAGCCACAACTACTGAGCCTGTGCATCTGGAGCCTGTGCTCCGCAACAAGAGAGGCCACAATAGTGAGAGGCCTGCGCACCGCGATGAAGAGTGGCCCCCGTTTGCCACAACTAGAGAAAGCCCTCGCACAGAAACGAAGACGCAACACAGCAAAAATAAATAAATAAATAAATAAACTCCTACCCCCCCCAACATCTTAAAAAACAACAACAGGTAGTTGAATATCAAAAGATTACTGATAATTACAGAAAAAAAAAAAAAAAACCCAGACATCTCAGGTTAATGACTTTTGTGCTTTTCTATGTATGGGAAGATGAAAGAGTCTGGGCTTATTGAAACGATTCCTTTGATATGCACGTTGACTTTCTAGGACCAATATGGTGTTTTTCCATCCTGAATCTCCTCAGGGTGCACCAGGAGGGCTGCAGTGCCTGACAGCTTTATGACTGCAACATTCTTTGGTTACTGAAATGGCAGGTGACATTCTTTGTGCACATTACTTTGGGAAACCTTTACAAATAGGATTATCTAACATTTATGGATTAGTTACAGTGTGTCAGAGCTTAATGTGTTTTCCATGAATACAATAATTTAATTCTTGCAACCGTCTTATGAAGAAGGAGCTATAATCACCATCATTTTGTGTATGTGATAATAATACAGAAAGTTCAGTCTCAACTGGCAGAGCTAGAATTTGAACTCAAGTAGTCTGAGTCCAGATGATCTTGAGTGGCCTCGGCCTGCAGCAGCTTGAAGCAGGATTTCGGTTCCTGGCCAGAGATTGAGGTTGGGTCGTGGCAGTGAGAGCACCAAATCCTAGCCACCAGACCAGTGGTCAGTGACAAGGCCCTGGCCCTTCGGCTTTGCAGAAAAGAATTCCCACAAAGACGGAAAGTAGTGAAACAAGTGAAGTGTTTATTACGAGAAAAAAAAGAGTAGAGTATGTGTGGCTAGACACACAGGGGAACTCAGAGAGAGAGTCGTGCCCTCATGGTAGTTTAAATCACTTATATGAGGCATTTCTTCCAGGTTTCCTTTGGCCAGTCATTTTGATTTGCCTGGTTCAGAGTCTGTATTTGGTTTATCTCAGGATCCTCCTGTGTGTGCACATGCATCTCTCAGCCAAGATGGATTCTACCGAAGAGGCCTAAGGGTAGTTGGCATCACTTACTATGGGGTGGCGCCCCCTCCCTTTTTGACCTCCAAGGCACTGTTAGTCGGGAAGGTCTCCTTGACTTTGAGAATGACTAATATGTGGTCTCTTATCTTCTATCTGGCCAGGACTCAGCCTCCTCTCTCAATTGTCCTGCTATTCTTGTCTTGGAATATCGGTCCACAGGGAACGAATCTCCAATTGCTTACTCTGAGGGGGGGGCTCATCTACCTCCTGCCACACAAAACCTGTATTCTTAATATTCATATTATTTATACATTGCATTTAACAAACATTTGCTGAGTGATTACTATGTGCCAAGCACAGTGCTAGGGATTTAAAGTTAGAGAAGTGTGTGTGTCATTTTTAGGAACTTAGTGTACTAGAATAAACAAATAAGAAACTTTTGTCTTTGGCATGAAAGTTATTAAACACAACTACCGCCACTACAAAACAATAAGAATAATGAGAACTTGTTTTTTTCCCAGGTATTGTTCTAAGTATTTTGTTGGCATTAATTCACTTAGCCTCACAACAATCTTGCAAGGTCATTATTCTTCTTCTTCTCATTTATTTATCTATTTACTTATTTAATTTTTGGCTGCGTTGAGTCGTCATTGCTGCGTGTGGGCTTTCTCTAGTTGCGGTGAGCGGGGGCTACTCTTTGTTGCAGTGCACAGGCTTCTCATTGTGGTGGCTTCTCTTGTTGCAGAGCATGGGCTTTAGGCACGAGGGCTTCAGTAGTTTTGGCTCATGGGCTCTAGAGCTCAGCCTCATTAGTTGTGGCGCACTGGCTTAGTTGCTCCATGACGTGGGATCTTCCTGGACCAGGGCTCAAACCCATGTCTCCTGCACTGGCAGGTGGATTCTTAACCACTGTGCCACCAGGGATATTCTCTTCTATTTTTTTAGATCAGGAAACTGGGACCAGAGATGTTAGGATGTTAAATCCAAGCAATGTAGTGGAAGAACTGACTTATGAACACAGGCAATCTGGCTCCAGAACCAAAGTGACTAAATGAATATTCCCTATGAGTAATAGAATTTCAATTTTTCTGGAGTATAAACAAGTGGTATTATATATAGTAGAATTAAAACCTGGCTTTAGACAATTTCGGGAACTTAGAGAAATGATGGTCAGTCTGAAATGAGATTCAAGAAGGTGCAGTTACTAGAATGGTCAGCAGAGGGTGAAGGGAGGCAGCTTCTGTAATGTACTGTTACATTACAACAGGGTACACTGTGCAGAACTGGGGCTCTCTGAAGTCCCTCTTGCTCTAACATTCTCTGATGATACTTGTCTGAATTTCATTAGATCAGTGCAATGTAAAACATAAGCAAAAAAAGGAGTGGTCACTTCTCAAATATATGTAGGGAAGATGATATTTATCTGATTTAACATGGTATTTATTTGAATATTTGTTAAATGTTAGTTAAGACCTTCTCTAAAGAAATGTCAGATGACCCATATCCTTGAGGAGCTCAGGGTCTCACTGAAGAAGTAAGATAAACAAAAATTTGAATGGTGATATCAAACATCATATTAACAAAGTTTTAGAGGAGTTCAGAGACAAGGAGAAATTAATGGGACTGAAATGGAACTGAACTACTTCATGGAAAAAGTAGTCTTGTTCCTGTACTGAAAGGTGATTAGTATGTGCATAGGTAGAAAGGAGGACGGGAGAAATTTTTTAATTCCTTAAAATTAAATTCAATCTCTCAAGCATTTATGAGCTGTCTTCAGTGAGTGAGACACCATTCCTAGGCACTGCAGAGAAGGTAAGAATGGGTGATACAGTCTCTGCCTGAAGGAAATCACGAATACACCATCAGTAATAATGTAAGTCAGGATAATGTAGACAAATAATAGGCTGTGGTAGACAATTAACAAGATGCTCTATTGAAGGCCCCCAAAGCTGACAACAAAATGATATGTGCCTCTCATTTTAAAGATAGGTACCAGACTATTCATGTAGAACATTCTAAGTGTATGGTCCTAAACTAGTTCTGCCAGTTTTAGCTGTTTACTCACCTCCAGCCTACGTACAAAGCTGAGGTTGTATAACAGGGAAGAACAAAATCTGACTCCATGTTGGATCTGTTACTTTTACTTTAAACTTTGCTCTCTGTTGCTTTTTATTACTATAATCACTAAAACAATGTTGTCTATAGCTACTGGCATACATAATGGCCTCCCTCGGGGAACCCTGCCCCTCTGCCTAAATGTTATACTAAAGTGCCTTTGTTCAGCTCACAGGGAAACATTCTGACCCTGCCCACCTGTGAATGGCTGCAAGAAAGAAGAAATTAACACATCCCCTCCCTGAGGCTGGCCACACCAGATGTTTTGCAAGACTTATGGCTTTTGTACTTTACTTCCTCACCTCCTCCCCCTCTCTGTCCTATAAAAGAAACTAGCATCCAGACCCCTATAAGATGGTACTCTAGGATGCTAGTCTGCCATCTTCTTGGATGCCTGGCTTCCCCAATAAAGGCACTATTCCTTGCCTCAACACCTCGTCTCCTGATTTATTGGCCTGTTGTGCGGCAAGCAGAGAGAGCTTGGACTCGGTAACAGCTGAAGAGAAAGAGATTTCTTTGGAGAGGAGGTGACAGAGTACTTTGCATTTCACTCACCTTACTACTCTCTTCTGAAGGGGAAGGAGAAGAATGTGTTCCTCTAAGGTAGAAATCCCCTAAATAGACACAAATGGAAACTTCTAGGCACTGCAGAGCTTGCTCAGAGAAGAGGAGTTTGCCCAGCACTGGTACAGCAAGAATTTCAGAGCCTGGAGAATATGGCTGCCTGCACGGCAGAGTTATTGCCTTCTGTTGGTGTTCTAAGTTGTTTCTGGGTGTTAATGTAGCTGGTATGAAGTCCATATCCTTCTCTGACCTGGAAAATTGGTAGGCTGCCACTTCCAATGAACTTTGGATGGGCTTCTGTGGAATGTACTTAAAGCATGGGGAGCTGTATCCACTGACCTCTTCTTATTTTATTTTCATCAACGGCAGTGTATTTACTGCTTTGGGAGTAAACAGAAGTAAAAGAAACCTTTAATAACAAAAAAGAAAGAAACCTTGAATAGAGGTCAAGCTGTCTTTTCACCTGTCCTTGAACTTGGACCTGACAAACTGCCCAGTATGATTGCTGCTGCTGCTACTACTACTACTATTAAAAGGAACAGAATAGGGGTTTCCCTGGTGGCGCAGTGGTTGGGAGTCCGTCTGCCGATACAGGGGACACGGGTTTGTGCCCTGGTCCGGAAGGATCCCACATGCCGTGGAGCGGCTGGACCCGTGAGCCATGGCTGCTGGGCCTGTGCGCCCGGAGCCTGTGCTCTGCAACGGGAGAGGCCACGACAGTGAGAGGCCTGTGTACCGCAAAAAAAAAAAAAAAAAAAAAAAAGGTACAGAATATGATAGTACCTCCTCTTCTCAAGTCAAGGAGAGGTTTCTCCTGGGGGCTACTTGGAGAGCTTTATGCATGTCTCTAGGAACATGAGGGTCTTACTGAGGACTATTCTGAAAGTGAGATGCTGTGGCTGGAACTGTCCCATCTGGTGGCTGAACACACATGTGACTACTTTGAGACTGGGCTGTCCTTCCTCCCATGCCAGGGTAAAGGTGCATGTTTTTGAGGCTTGATAAGGACCCTGTGGAAATAATCTTAACCAGGCGTGCTGCCTGAGGAGCAGATACAGAGGGTGGATCCCAGAAATCCAGGAGCCAGACAGAAAAAAGACAGACCAGCCAACCATGGTATTCATGAGGAACCCACAGAGATACCCCATAGAATCAGCAATTGACTACTGCCACCTAGAGGGCCCTGCCGGTGGATTACAACTGTACCTGCCACAAAAACTGTATGCCACTTGCCTAATACCTACCCTCCTACCCTCCAGATATTAGAAACAGTGACTAGCAAATTGGGGAGATGGAGCCAGGAAAGAAGATAAGCTAATTTTGGCCCCCTACTCCACATAGGTTAGAGGATAGAAGGAATTTAAATTAGAATGGGTTTGGAGTTTGAAATTACATTCAATAGAGCTGTTTCTATGCTTTCTAATTTTTTAGTTCTAAATAGTGTTGTATGGTTCTCAGAATGAAAAAGAGAGAAGAAAACCTGCGTAATCTATGGGACATCACTAAATGTGCAAATATTAGAATAATTGAAGTTCCAGTTGGAGAAGAGGGGAGAAAGGGGCAGAAAGTCTATTTAAAGAAAAAAATAGCTGAGAATTTCCCAAGCCTGGGGAGAGACTTAGACATACAAGTTCACAAAGCGAATAGATTACTCCATTATCTCAATGCAAAAAGACTTTCTCCAGGACACATTATAAAGAAACTGTCAAAAATCAAAGACAAGTAGAATCCTAAAAGCAGCAAGAGAAAAAATTATTGTAACCTCCAAAGGAACACCCATTAGGCTATCAGTGAATTTCTCAGCAGAAACCCTATAGGCCAGGAGAAAGTGGAGTGATATATTCAAAGTTTTAAAAGAAAAAAACCGACAGCCAAGAATACTTTATCCAGCAAAGATATCCTTCAGACATGAAAGAGAAAAATAACTTTTCCAGACAAAAAAATGCTGAGAGAATTTATCATCATTAGACCTGCCTTGCAAGAAATGCTGAAAGGAGTTCTTCAAGCAGAAATGAAAAGATTTTAATTAGTAACATGAAAACATACAAAAATACATAGCATACTGGTGGATAAGTATAGAGTCAGATTTAGAAGACTAATTCTGTAATACGAGGGTGTGTTAACCATTTGACTGTAGTATAAATGTTAAACACAAGTACTAAAAATAACTATAGCCACTGTAACTTAACAAATACACAATATAAAAAGAGGTAAATTGTGACATCAAAATCATAAAAGAGGGGAAGTAAAAGAGTGGAGTTTCTCTATGCAATCAAAGTTAAGTTGCTATCAGGTTAAAATGGGTTGTTTTATCTATAGGATGTTTTGGATAAGCCTCATGGTAAACAAAAGGGAAAAACCTACAATGAATTCATACAAGATAGAGAGAGGAGAATTAGACATACCGCCATGGAAAATCACCAAATCACAAATGTAGGGAGTAAAAAAAAAAAAAAGAAGAAATACAAAATAGTCAGAAAGTGGACTCTTGCCTTCTGAGATGGCCCACACTCTATCTGTGGAGTGTGTTTCTCCCAGGGCTGCTCTCATTTTCTAAGATGGACCTCATTCTGTCTATGGAATGTGTATCTCTCTGTAAACCCGCTTTCACTTTACTGTGGCTCGCTCTTGAATTCTTTCCTGCGTGAAGCCAAGAACCCACACTCGGTGGCCTTCCCAGGGACTCGCCTGAGACCTGGGATATGAACATCCTCTCACACCCCGCTCTTTCCTGCAACAGTTCCATCTGTTTTTCTGTTTGTTTGTTTGTAACTTCCTTTCTTATCTCTGGACCCTTTAACTTAAAGATTTATGTTCACTCCAGCTAAAGCTGGGGGTTAACAGGTTTTGAGCAAAGACTTGGACAGCACTGGCAACAAATGCTTTGTCCTTAGCATCTCACCTCCCTGGTACAACACTATGCTCGTGGGGTTGTGAATGAAAAACGTTGCTGCTTTATCCGTAAACAGGGGATGTTGTGGCCATCCAGCCACTGCAGCCACCCAGAAGGTAAGGCCTGAGGTGACTCAGGATGGAGACAAATGGGCTGCAGCCACCCCCAACAGTGTACCCAGAGGGAGACTCAGGATGAGAAAATACAGGATACTGGCCCCAGATAGCTGAGGTGCATATCAAAGGAATGATTTCAGTGCGTTCAGACTCTTGCATCTTCCCATACATAAAAAAGCGCTAAATTCCTTAACTTGAGATGTCTGGTTTTCTTTAACTGACAGTAATCTTTTGATGTTCCTACTGCCTGGTTTTTGTTGCAAAAACTCCTATATATCCTGGCTCCTCCCTTACCTCTTAGGAGCAGTCTCTCAGAGCTATCTGAGAGGCTGTGTCCTGGGCTTGAGCCCTTAGCAAGTCTGCCCTGTAAAACATAATTCTCAGTCCATTTATCTCCATCCTGAGTTCCCTCAGGGCTCACTGTAGGGACATACGAGCAGCTTTAGTGGTTGGATGGCTGGAACATCCTTTGAAAAAAAACAAAAACCAAGAAACAAAATAGTGAGAAAGCAATTAATAAGACAGCATGAGTGAGTCCTTAAATATCAATAATTACTCTAAAAGTAAATGGATTGAACTCACCAATAAAAAGCACAGAGCAGGGACGTCCCTGGTGGTCCAGTGGCTAAGACTCCATGCTCCTGATGCAGGGGTCCCAGGTTCGATCCCTGGTCAGGGAGCTGGATCCCACACGCTGCAACTAAGAGTTTGCATGCCACAACCAAAGATTCCGCATGCTGCAACAAAGGTCCCATGTGCCGCAATGAAGACCTGGTGCAGCTAAATAAATAAATATATATATATATAAAAAAAAAGCACAGAGTGGCTGGATGCTAAAACCCCCCCAGGACCCAAATATATGCTGCCTACAAGAGACTCACTTAAGCTTTAAGGACAGACATGGGCTCGAAGTAGAGGGATGCAAAAAGATACTCCAGGTAAGTGGAAACCAAAAAAAGGTGAGAGTAGCTATACTTATATCAGACAAAATAGACTTTAAGCCAAAAATGGTAATAAGAGACAAAGAAGATCATTGTATAATGATAAAGGGGTCAATTCATCAAGAAGATGTAACAATCACAAATATATACACATGTAACCTCATTGCAGGGCAGGAATAGAGATGCAGACGTAGAGAACAGATGTGTGGACATGGAGGGGGGGTAAGGGGGGTGGGATGAATTGGGAGATTGGGATTGACATATACGCACTACCACGTGTAAAACAGATAGCTAGTGGGAACCTGCTGTACAGCACAGGGAGCTCAGTTCAGTGCTCTGTGGTGACCTAGATGGGTGGGATGGGGGGTGGGTAGGAGGCAGGTCCAAGGGGTAGGGGATATATGTATACATATCACTGATCCACTTCATTGTACAGCAGAAATTAACACATTTTAAAGCAACTATACCCCAATAAAAAAATATATACATACACATTTTACATTTGTGCACACATATTGCTAGATATATTAAGCAAATACTAACACTTCTGAAGGGAGAAATAGATAACAATACAACAATAATAGGGGTTGATCTATCAATATGGATAGATCATCCAGTAAGAAAATAAACAATGAAACATTGGACTTGAACCATACCTTAACAAATGGACCTAACAGACATATACTGGACATTCTATTGAACAGCAGCAGAATACACATTCTTCTCAAGTGCACATAGAATATTCTCAAGGGTAGATCATATGAAAGGCCACAAAATAAGCCTCATCAAATTTAAGAAGATTGAAGTCATATCAAGTATCTTTTCTAACCACAATTGGTATGAAACTAAAAACAAGAGGAAAGCTGGAAAATCTACAATCAGGCAGAAACTACACACACTCCCAAAAAAACCAGTGGGTCAAAAAAGAATCAAAAGGGAAATAAAAAATCTTGATATATAAAAATGGAAACAACACATCAAAACCTATGAGACACTGCAAAAGTAGCTGTGAGAAAGAAGTTCATAGTAATAATTGAGTACATTAACAAAATATATCTCAAATAACATAGTTTTATACCTCAAGGAACTAGAAAAAAACCGATCTAAACCTAAAGTTAACAGAAGGAAGGAAACAACAAAGATCAGAGTGGAAATAAATGAAATAAAGATGATAAAAAAATAGAAAAGATCAAGAAGAGTAAGAGCTGTTGTTTTTTTTTTTTGAAAAGATAAAGAAAATTGACAAATCATTGGCTAAACTAAGAAAAAAAGTGAAGAATCAAAATCAGAAATGAAAGAGGAGACATTACAACTGATACCACACAGGTACACAGGATCGTAAGAGACTACTATAAAATTATAAGCCAACAAATTAGATAACCTAGAATAAATGAATAAATTCCTAGAAACCTACAACCTACTAAGACTGAATCATGAAGAAACAGAAAATCTGAACAGAACAATTAGTAGTAAGAAGATTGAATCAATAATCAAAAACCTCCCAATACAGAATACCCAGGACCAGATGGCTTCACTGGTGAATTCTACCAAACACATAAACAAGGCTTAATACCAACTCTTCTCAAACTCTTCCAAAATACTGAATAGGAGGAAACACTCCCAAACTCATTTTATGATGCCAGAATTACCCTGATACCAAAGCCAGATAAGGACACTACAAGAAAAGAAAACTATAGACCAATATCCCTGATGAAATTCTCAACAAAATAGTAGCAATCCAAATTCAGCAACACATTAAAAACATCATGCAACACGATCAAGTGGGATTTATCCCTGGGCTGCAGAGATGGTTCAACATGTGCAAATCAGTGAATCACATTAATAAAATGAAAGGTAAAAATCATATAATCTCCTAAATAGATGGAGGAGATTAAAAAACCACTTGACAAAGTACAACATTGTTTCATAATAAAAACCCTCAACAGATTTGGTATAGAAGGAACATACCTCAACATAATAAAGGCCATATATGACAAACCCACAGTTAACATCATACTCAATGGTCAAAGGCTGAAAGCTTTTCCTCTAAGATCAGGAACAAGACAAGGTTGCTCACTCTCACCACTCTTATTCAACATAGTAGACGCTCAAGAAAAATTAAATAAATGAATGATATTCTAAAGAATAAAGGAAAACTTTCCTTTTCTGTGCAAATGGGAAAACATGTTAGAATCTGTCAAATGAAAAGGAAGTTAGGTGGGTTATTAACAATCCTTCAATTAAAAAGCATTTATTACATGTCTATTATATACTAATGTCCTTTCTTCTTCATAAGTGTCTTCAGGGTCTCCCTATTCTAGTCCCCTATCTCTGAGGCCAGATACTAGAGAATTTTGCATGACCTAGGGAGCTTGTACTTTATTATATAAGCTTTTGGAGTAGAAGAATAATATGCTTTGCTCTGTGTAAGAGGAAGATAACCAAGGCATTTGTGAATGTGCAGATGAATTAGAGAGATGAGAGAATGGAGGCAGAGAGACCAATTAAGCTTCAAGAAGAAGAAAAGAAAAGAAGAAAAATTAGCTCTGTTGCTAGTAACAGAGAAAAGGGGCCTGGTTAATGAAAAATAAGCTTACAGAAGCCAAAAAGATTTGACTATAAAGCCAGGCAGGGGGGATGCACATGGGAAGGGGATAAAATTCACTGAAAAGTATACACTTGGATTACTTTCTTCTGGCCCACTTTGTGCAGGGCTTCAGTGTAGAGAGCAAAGGGAAGAGCGACACCAGAGGAGGCTGGAAATGGTCATGGGTCAGATCATTCCCATGTAGGCATGTTGAGGATTTGGGATGTTTTTCTATAAGCAGTGGAAGCCCATTGCAAGGATTTTAGCAGGAGAGTGAGATGATCGGCCTCCTCCCTTCATCCTATCCATCCCTATTCTGGCTAGATTCCATAATACATTACTTTCTCTTCAACTTGTTATCCTTCTCTCAAATCCTTCCTACAAAGCATCCACTAACCGGTCCTATGCACTGACTGAGTAAAATAAAGTAATTACCAGCTTGATTCTCCTATAAATCCATTGTCTTCAACACCACCTTGCTGTAACAATGCTCAGGATTCTTTCAGTGTTTTCTTTGTTATCTCTTTCTCTTATTCTCCACAATGCGTATGTCAAATTATTCTATTCTTCTCAGATGTTCTTCCCCACAATTTACTCCTTCAAACTAAGCAGATAACTTTATCTCTTACTTCAAAGAGAAAAATAGAAGCCGTTAGACAGAAACTTTCTCAACTTTCTGCCACCACTATCTACAAACTTACCTGCACCCACACCAACTTTTATCAGTTAAGAAACTGCAAATGCCAGAAAGCACAACAGCAGTTTAAACTATAAGAGTTTGTATTTTCTCACATAAAAAGCTTGGGGCCAGAGACTAGAGGTGAATGATGAGGATTCAGTATAGTAATTGGGAGGCTGGGACAGGAGTACAGAAAATAAATAAATAAAAGCTTCACTGGCCATCATAACAGGAGCTCAGTAGTTGCTGCTGCTATTATTATTATTATTATTATTTTTATCATCGGAGTAGTCCAAAGTCATAAAGTATCAGTAGACAAGTTGTGACTAGAACTCAGATTTCCTGATCTAATATGCTTTGACAACCCTAATGAGGATAATGTTTTTGGCTTAGGAAACCGGTGAATATTTAATTCCTCATAAACCATTTTCCCTGTGGCTCCTTGCACATTGAATCAGTGGCAATCATTGCTTCTGGGAAGGCATAACTGACCTAGAGAAAAGGATCTTTGCTCAGTTTGGAATCTCACAGTGAACTTTCTTGAGTCCCTTGTAAGACGATTGTCTTGAAATTCAGGCTTTTTGAAAGGGAAAGGAGGCATCTAAATTTCAAAAGTGGGGACTTCCCTGGTGTCCAGTGGTAAAGAATCTGCCTTACAATGCAGGAGATGCGGGTTCCATCCCTGGTCAGGGAACTAAGATTCCACATGCCACGGGGCAGCTGATCCTGCATGCCACAACTACTGAGCTTGCCTGCCTCAACTAGAGCCCACGTGCTGCAAACTACAGAACCCACGCGCCCTGGAGCCTGCGCGCCACAACTAGAGAGAGAAAATCTGCATGCCACAACTAGAGAGAAGCCCGGGCACCACAGTGAAGAGCCCACCCGCTGCAACGAGAGATCCCGCGTGCCGCAACTAACACCCGACGCAGACAAAAAAAAAAAAAAAACCTTAAAAAAAAAGTTTCAAAAGTGTCTCTTTATAAACCAAGGGGAAATTTTAGTTATTTGAAAATAAAGTTAATCCTCTATTAAAAAAGGAACACAATGGAGAAAGGATGGAGGATATGATCCAAGAGAAGTCCCATTGTATGAAAAGTAGAAAGTGCTGGGGAAAGAGTTAAGGGGTGTGTGTGAGAGAGAAGTGAGCAAGAGATGAGACAGTGTCATTTACTCACAGCACAACTCTGTGGCTTGATAGTTTGGGAGAAATTTGGGAACTTCACTGGCCAAGAGGTTGAAAGCCTCTGAGAAAAACCCTGTGCTAACAGGGGGTGACCACAGAAGCATAAAAATTGTCTCATGGTGTTTTAGGCAGAATAGTAGCTGGTGCATATGGTAGAAGAGATATAGAAGTTCCTGAGGAACTCTGAGGAGATGAAAGGGTAATTTAGAGATAAGCATTAATATATTGATACTTGCCAGGAAGTCACAGCGGAGGAGATCTCAGTAGAGGTCTCTGTTCAAAGGAACATAATAGTGGTAGCTGTGAGTGGGCAACTCCAAGTCAAGATCCAGATGGAGAATATTGCTAAGGTTCAGAGGATTTGCAGCATCAGTGAAAATCAGTGTAGGTAGCCTGGTCAGCAGAAGGAGATGGCTGAGCTTCTTGAGAGCCATCATCCTGCATTGCCCGTGCCAAGAGATCAGACAAAAAACCAGTTTTAGCAGTGATCACAGTAAACATATGGACCAATGCCCAGTGCTCAGGTGAGGCAAGTTATGCGTCAACCACACATTATGTGGGTGCCAGGAAAGAAGGACAATGTGTAGACCAGACGATACCCCCACTGTGCTATTGCTGAGATATTATATAAACTTCTGTGCCCAGATCTCGAAAGATGAGAGGGGAAGAGAAAGAATAAGAGGAGAAAAACCTTGAACAATTGAGCATTAATCTCCCAAGAGACTGGGTTTATCTTAAACTGTTTTACCATTAATTGGGAAAACCTGAGTTTTTCACTTCCCTCCCTTTTTCTATTTTGTATTTTGAAAAATCTCAAACCAGGAAAGAGGTTGAAAGATTTTTACAGTGAACATTCCTATTCTTTCACCAACATTTATCAATTTTTAACATTTTGTCTTAATTGATTGATCTACCTACGTACCTACATACTTATCTATTATGTATTCATTTTTTTGCCTAAGCATTTGAAAGCAAGTTGCAGACATCATGGCATTCATATTTAAATATTAGGTTTAACCTTATGAAATTCCTAATACTTAGTCATTTTTGTATTTTCAACTTAATACTTCAGTATGCATCTCCTAAGAATAAGGACGTTCTCCTATATAACAACAATACTACCAGCACACATAAGCAAATCACATTAATTCAGTAATATCTAATATACAGTCCATATTTAACTTTTTACTTGTCCAAAATGTCTATTATAGGTGATTCACTTTCCCCACCCTGATCCAGGATCCAGTTGCATTTGGTATTTATGCCTCTTTAGTCCCCTTGTCTTTTCATGACATTAACTTTTATATTAAAAAAAAAAAGTCCAGGACAATGCCTTATAGAATTGCACATATTGGTTTTATCTGACTTGTTTCCTTATGATTAGATTTAGGTTAAACATTTTTTACAAGAAAACTACATAGGTGATGTTGTGTACTTCTTATTGAGTCCCATCAGGAGGCACATGACACATAGTTCAACTATGTGATGCTAAGTTTGATTATTTCGTTGATTAATGTGGTGACCACACAAACTCTCCATTATAAAGATACATTTTCCCCTTTTCAATCAATAACTAATATACAGGATAATATATAAGAATATCATGTTCCCAACAAACTTTTACCCAAAGGCTTTGGTGTCCATTGATGATCCTTAGTTATTATATGGGAAGTTTGCCAAATGATGATTTTCTAATTCTATCATTTCTTCTACACTCACTAGCTCAATTCTTCTGAAAAAAAAAAAAGCTAAAATTCTCTCTCTTTTGGATATCACTATGGATTCCTAAATTTTATTCTATTTTATTCAATGTATTATAATCCATTATCATCCTTATATATATATTTTGAAGCTCAAATTTTCATGTATTTAAGCAGTAGGCAACCACTTCAAGCTGGCTCATTTGTCCTTTTGTCATGACCTCACTGGTCTCTGAGCACTTCCTTGCTTTCTGGCACATCAAGATGTTCCAGGTTCACCTAGCACTTTGTCTGCTACAGACCTGGAGTTGTTTCTCCAAAGATCTCTGTCTCTGTTTTGTGGACAATGGTATTTAGAAACCAAGATCTGGGTGACAATTGTGTGCATTGCTATAGAGTGCACTGCTTCTAGGCCCCATAAGGAGTTCCAGAACATGTCTGAGGGTTGGTGTGAAAATTTAACTCTCATCCAACCCGGTAGCCATATAATTAACTTATTAGACTTATTCCAATTACCCACACAGGAATGAGAGTGTTATTTTAAAAGGTAAATTAGATCATATTTTCCCTGGCTTAAATTGATCTTCCTTTAGTTCCTCTAATGCAGTAGTGTCTGGAGGTGATCAAGATGGGCCATTTTCAAAAATCTGACCCTTTAAAACTTTCAAAATTTTGTGTATATTTTATAATGTATATATGTATTATTACAATAGTACACACAATGTAAATATAACCCAATAAATATAGTTGGAGGTGGGCGAGCATTTTTTTTAATCAATAATTGATGAGATGCCTATCAGTTGGGAATTTGGGAACCACTGCTGTAATCCAGAATTTCCTACTGGCGTCTTTGGATGTGCTGTTTCCATGAGGAATTTACGGGTTAATTCTGTTTCCTCTGTAAATACCATGAATGCATGGACCATGTTGTTTTATTTCTCCATTGTATACCCAATCACCTAGAACATGACTGGCACATAATATTACTCAATACATATACAAATGTCAGAGAGAATAAACAGAAATAGAAAAGAATGGAAAATGCAATTTGGTTCATTGTCAAAAATCTCTCTAAAACATTTATTTATTTTGTATGCCATTTATTTTGCATGCAAACTGTTCACTTGCATATGGAGGAATCCGTTGGTAGACTGGTAGACTCAGTAAAGGAAAAATGTATAAACAGAATTATAATGGAGGGGGTTACTGCAGACAACTTGAGAATATTTTGGGGGTAAAGTGATTACTTGGAAGCTAGCAGAGGTCAAACTGAACATTCTGTCCTTGAACAGGCCAACTGGAGTATCAAAGAGTATCAAAGAAAACAATTTTAGTTGTTTATATATATTGCATAAAATCTTGAGAGTTTGAGTGTGGATCATACATAGCAGACTATCTCTATGTCATGTCTGACTATCCTGCCGTCCATGGACTGCTTTACTCAGGCCAGGTCTGTGCCATTTCCCCCAGAGGAACTTCTGGGTAATTTGGGCAGAGACCTAGCTTTAGGATTTCTTAGCCTTCCCAAATGCCTTCTTTTGTTTCTTGTGGCTTTCTGTGGGGTTGAACTCTCTTAAGTATACACTTCATTGTGGGTACAATAAAGCTTCCTGTTAATTAACTCCCTTTCAGAAGGACATAGTTCTAGAGGTTAGGTGACAATTGGGAAATTGAACTTAGCAAAATTAAATTTTCTTCTGCATAGATATAGCATGATATCTTCAATTGCTAGTTGTGACAGCAGTATCATGGGTAAGGCAGGTATCTCTGTCGGACAGGTTTGGTCTGAAAGTAGTAAAGTGTTAAGGGATCTTTTTGAGAAGGTTTTGTCTGAGAAACCTAGAATTTACATTTAACTGCCAAAATGATGTCTCTGAATTTCATGTCTTTCTGTGCAATTCAAACATGCATAACTGAAATCACATTTCTTAAGGTCAGGGTCATCAATGGAAGAATTAGAATGAGGTAAAGGGACAAAGATTCTATAAACTCTCACTCCAGGACTCTCCATCTAAATTCAGGTGAAATTTTATTTAATGAATATCTATATATCTATTATATATATAGTGAATATCATATATCTATTATAATGATCAGAGAGAAAGGGAAGAAGTGTTATTTAAGGTCTCACTTATCCATAATGGTGTGTGAGATGGGGTAGGAAGCCAGCCTCAGTTTTCCCACTCCTTCACATGTTAATTTTTTTTTTTCACATGTTGATTTTGAGTATATAAGCACTATAGGAATTTTTTTTAGTGCACCAGTTGGACCATCCCCCTCTGTTCCCACCATCATTTCTCTTTTTACCTTTCTTTAGCTCTAGTCACGTAATGGCAGGTTCCCTTAAAACCTTAGCTGAGGTGAGTATTATGATTCTTTTATGGTATGTAAAGTTTTAAAATACTAGTTTTTTTTTTTTTCAATAATGGGGCAAGTTTGGATTCTTTTGATATTCTTTGGTGTTAACATGATTAAAACCCATGGGGCTTTTGTTTCCCCTTTTCATTTTCCCTAAACTACAGTAGTTAATTTATGGATAGGCATTCAGTATAAAATATTTCAGCCAAAAATACTCTTCTGAGGGTTATAATTTCAACATTTCTACTGCAATTGCAGTAACACACAATTAATGACAACCATACTTTTGTAGTATGAATTATATTTTCACTTTGGTCTTTAGTATAATTTGTATGACAAGTTCATTTTCCCTGTTGAGCTCACTTGATACTTCCACACAAGGAACATGTATTCCTTACCTCCATTCTGATTATCTTAATCTATAAGCAGTCTAGACAGGGCTAGAATAATCTAAGAAGAATGATTATACTACATATAACTAAAGTTACCATTTTAGCACTGTGACTAATTTTTGAAAGGATTCATTCAAAACCTTCCTATAAAGGGAAATAGAGTTTAGGCCAGTTTTGTCCTTGTCACCATCATCATCATCAATACTTTTTCATCATCATCAAATAAAATGTATAAATTTCCTCATGCCCAGCAGAATCACATGTGACTTAAAAATTATTTGATTTGCTGTGGTCATTCTCATTGATGGCTCTAAGGACAGCCAGAAATTTAGAAACACCAATCTCTGCAATCTATCTTTAGAAATCATGATTAAGTGGACAAAAAGCCTTGATAACCTCTAATTCTAAGGGTATATAGACACCAACAGAATCAGATTAGATCCAAGGATTCGGTTCAGTACCTGTTCTTTGGTGATAAAAGTTGGTTGATGGGATGTGAAAACAGATACACAGCCCATAAGCTGTATATTACTGGCAGTTTTGTTCTGTTAAGCCTGCCTTGTTTTGCTTTGTTTTATGTTAACCAATATCAAAAAGGATATTTTACCTGGGAATATGGATTCCTGACTCCTCTTAAAAAATCAGAATCCTTATAACCTGAGGTTTCCATTCCCACAAGGCAACCTGCAGCTCTCATGTGCTCTCAACTCCCCGAAGTCCCTACCCCTCACTCAATAAAGCCGACATATTTATACTGCTTGTGTGATGTATTTTGCCTTACTGATCCCTACAGGCATTCTATTTGAATCCTTAAACAAAAGCATGCACTGTGGGCTACCCAGGGCCTGAGTAGTTGTGACTGCAGTGTCTCTGGGTCGGTTTCCTCATCTGTTCCGTTGGGCTCAATAAATCTCTTTTGACGGTCTTCTGTGATAGCTGTGACCTTCAATTAAGAAAATGCACATAAAAATACTTTGAAGTTCTACAAGTTAATCACATCCATGTACAAAAAATAGACATAGTTTGTCAACTAAAATTTTGAGTTCCCTCTGCTGAGAATAGTATTGGCATCCTGGAAGGAATAAATAGAAGAAAGGAAACTATCTCTGGCCTGAGGCAGAAATATTCCATTTCATAGGCAGCTGGTGTCATGGGATGAGGCTGGTGTTGAGTTAGAAGAGCTGCACAGAAGTCCTGGAAGCTGTGCACAAATAATTGCACCTCCAGGAACCTCATGTCCCCATCTATAAAACGTGGAAGACAGGACCTGCCCTCTGAACTCACAGGTTTGTGGTCAGGATCAAATGAAATAAAGTATGTGAAAGTAATGAATAAACTGTAAGACATTATCTTAATATAGGCAATAATTAGTACTTAGTGATAAAATATGAACGCATAAAATAAACTAAGAATGTTTACAAGCCTACTATTTACACATCTTAAGAGTTTGAAAAGGTTTTGAATTAAATCAGAGACAGATTTTCAGAAGAGGAAATTGAGTCTTATTTCTAGCTATGCAACTGAGAATGGGCCTATTTTGCTAATTAATATAAGCTTGCTACTTGCACACCTTTGTTGTAAGAGGATTTGGGTATTTCACATTTTCTTCAGATTACTTACTTCAATATAATACATTGTATAAAGTTAAATTTAGAAAGAGTGCAAAAAATAACGTGATGATCTTGTGACTAAAAAATCTCAGGATATTTATTAGAGCTGGAAGGAATCTTTGAGATGATATTTTACAAATCAGGAAGCAGAAGAACAGAGGGATTAAATGACTTGTGTAAGTTCTCAGAGCTATGAAGATGCAGGGCTAGAACTCAAACCCAGGGCTTTGGACTCCAGTGTTCTTACTGGGGCACCGCATCAACGTGGGGGCAATTTCTGGCTAATGATACTGAATTGAATCACTGGATGTTTAGATAATCAGATTAGGTTGGGAACGTAGGCGGAGGAAGGAGACGTGTTGATAAGATCGCTGTGAATTAGAAAGCGGGTTTTGGGGAAACCTCAGCTCCTGTAAAGAAAAAAAATCAGTTGGCACCTTCCCACATACATACTGGTAACCTCCTCCCCACACTACCCCTTCCGCCTTTCTTTTAAAGCCCGGTTACTACCTTTACATTCTCAGACGGGTCAAACTTTTGCATGACCTTGCTGTCCCGGGACACTGGTGAGATTCCTTCTCTGATCAGCACACTAGAGGAGGACAGCTCCTCCCGGATAATGAAAACTTTCCAAACTCACAATCAGAGCAAGAAAGAACGCGGCCACTGGAACAAAAGTTTCTACGGGAGGCCAAGAAGTCACTCCTCCCCCTCCTAATTCCTCCGACTTGAACTTTCTTTCCTGTTTTTCCACAGCCCCAAGGGACCTGTCCTGAGTCTTCTCTATTAAGAGGTTTAGGGCCTGGGACTTCCCTGGTAGCACAGTGGTTAAAAGTCCGCCTGCCAGTGCAGGGGACACGCGTTCGATCCCTAGTCTGGGAGGATCCCACATGCCGCGGAGCAACTAAGCCCCAGCGCCACAGCTTACTGAGCCTGCGCTCTGGAGCCCGCGAGCCACAACTACTGAAGCCCTCACACTGTAGGGCCTGTGCTTGCCAACAAGAGAAGCCACCGCAATGAGAAGCGCGAGCACCGCAGCCAAGAGTGCCCCCCCCACCCCCCCAATCGCCACAACCAGAGAAAGCCCACGTGCAGCAACCAAGACCCAATTGCAGCCACAAATAAATGAATAAAATAAATAAATAAATAAGAGGTTTAGGGCCTGAACTAGGTCATTCTTCCAGGTGACTATCGCTGGGCTGCCTGTGGAACTTAATTTCTCTCCTCTCTACCAGTTTCCCTCTTCCCTTCTCGGTTCCGGAGGGGCAGAGGCATCGGCGCGTCCCGGGGCTTATCGCCCGCTTGGAATTCGGGCTCGGTGCACGAGACCAGCTTTGAGCGGAGGACGGCGGCGGGGCCGGGTCGCGAGTGCGGGCGCCGGCACTCCTGCAGTTGGCCTGAGTTCTCGTTGGCTTACGGAGACCGGTGTCTTTCGCCGGCCCACGCAGCCGCCCACAGCGCGCCCTGCCGCCTGGGGTGGGGGTGGGGGTGGGGGCGGGGGCTTCGGAGGCCTGGCCTGGAGGCAGGCAGAACGCGGGCGCCGTTAAGAGTCGGGCTGCCTGGCTTTCTCCTCCCGGACCGCAGATGGCTGCGGGCCCCCCACTTCCTACAGCAGCCCCCCGCTGCCGCCACAGCCGCCTTCCCCAGCAGCGGCTGCCGGATGACAGCGCCGTCACTGGTTGGATTGGAGGTGGCGGCTCAGACGGGACACCCGGGGTAGGGAGTGGGGGAGGGAGGGTGCAGGAAAGAGGGAGGTCAGCGCTGGGCGGGCACTCGGGGAGCCCAGCGCTGCCCCCCTCCAGCAGCAGGGGCAGCACAGCAGCATCCACAGCCGCCGCTGCCGCCGCCACAGCGGCCGCAGCAGCGCGAGCGCGAGCCTCGCAGCGCGGCGCGGCGCGGCAGAGAGCAGAGGGGCGGCGGCGCCGGCCCCAGACGAGCCGAGCCGAGCCGAGAGCGCAGCCGGGCCGCCGCCGCCGCCGCCTCGCAGATGCCATCACAGCAACAAAGAGCTTGCTGATCTGAGAGCCGCGGCGAGAGCTCGCCTGGAAGCCACGGCGCCGGCTCCCGGAGCTGGGCGGCAGCAGGAGGAAAGGCTCCGGGGGAGGGGAGGGGGCAGAAGATGGCCAAGAAGAGAAAGCCCCCCAGCATTAAGGGTGAGTTCTGCTCCATCCTCGCCTCGCCCCATCCCACCTCCCACCCGCGGTCCGCTCCTCTGGCTGGCCTGTTTACACTCAGGCTCGGCCAAGTGAAAAGCTGCCTGCTGGGGAAGAGTTTTCCTTCTCCGGGAGGTGGGGAGACCTCAACACTGCTGCACCTCCCTTTGCTTCCGGGGAGACTCCGATAGGAGTTTGTCCCCTTTCTGTAACCCGGGGAAACCAGAAGACTCTCTCACCCCACCGCTTTCCTACTCCACAAGCTTGGGTATCTGTTGCACCTTACTCCCTCAGGGCAGTGGGGAGAGAGGCGACTCTCGGCTCCTAAGGTCTTAACCTTTTCGGAATCTGGCCGTGTGTGTGTGTGTGTGTGTGTGTAGAGAGAGAGTTAGTTTTTCATGGTCTCTGCTATTCCTTCCTTCCACCCTCCGTCCTTTCATCCCAGGGTGACAAGTTCTGCATCCATTTTCCCAACCTCCATCCTCAGGAGGAGAGAGGAGCTGTCTGGCTCTCCTTTTCCCCAATGGTCAAGGAGACTCGCTACGGGCTGGGTCCCCGCAGGCTATTTCCCCCTTCCCGACCTGTCGAGGCGGGCAGTGACTCATGCTGAGCAGGGCCCCTGTTGCTCCTTTGGAACCAGGGCTTCTAAAGTTGGAAAGTTCCGGGGCGGGGGGCGGGAGAGGCGCTGGCAGGGAGAACGAGGAAGAGCTTGTTGCTGGGGTGACTTAAGGCGTCGCGGCGTTGTCGGGAGCTGGACTCGGGAGGGAGCCTCCTGGGCGGCGTCGGGGGGGGCGGGGGGTGCGGCCGTCCCCAGGACTCGCGTAGCGCAGCGCGGCGCGCGGGGAGCAGGTGCAGCGGCCGCCGGCGGTCGCAGCGCGGACTCGCAGAGGTCGACGCTCGCCGGCTTCCTAGCGCTTCGGCTCTCCAGCTGGGGAGCCAGCAGTGGCCGAGAGGCTGTTTGCAGCACTGCAGAGAGGTGGAAGCCAGCTCGACACCATGCGCGGTGAGAAAGGCTGTGCCGGGGAACTGGACCTGAGCTTGGTGGGGAGGAGGAATGAGCGGCGTTTGAAGTTGGATTTCGACCCAATGGGCCTCATGGCCCGAGAGGCGAAGATTTATTGCGCCTTGAGGTTATATAAAATAGGACCATACTCTGAGATCCGAGGGGGTGTACTATTGAAAATATCGTCTTGGTTTACAGAGCGCGCCAGGCTTTGGCTTGCTTCTTCCTTTTTTCCCGAAGTCTTGCTTGTGGGAGCTTAGCTCCACTCTAGAGGTCACTAGGGGGACACAACTTTATCTTGGTGCTTCAGCTTGCTTTTTCATTGCCCCGGAGTACTCAGATCACCTATTGAAAAGGGTTTCAAACCATGATCCTCAATCTTTTGGAAGATGTTACTACGAATCACCCGGGATTTTCTGCTAGAAACTATAATATATGTATAATAATTTTATTACAGTTTATTTCCTTAAAAATAATACATCTCCTGTAAAATAGAAGAGGCCTTAAGCCTGATTTTTTCTCTCCCAATGAATTAGTACATGTTTATAGTGGTAGATGACTAAAGAAAGAATGAGAGAATATATTCATCTACCAACGGTTTCCTTATCATAATGTCAAAGAATCAGTGTGAATCCAGATTGACAGGGTGCATTAGCTGCACTTTTGGTTCGCTCCTTTTTTATGGAACCATATGGCACCATGAATGAAACAGGAGGATTGGTTTTCAGCACTGCTGATGTGGCTGTCCATTGGCAGAAATACATTACATACCCACCCCAAACCTTGCAGATTGTAAATCGTCCGTGAAGAGTGGAAAAAAATTTTACAGTTTTACAGTACATGCTACCTGAGACATTCTTAACCTGAGATTAATCTTGGTAGAAGTGCCAAAATATACAAACGAGACCAAATTAATGAGACGTGAACTAGTATAACAGTTTGATGAAACATATCTCATTACTAACCACACCACCCCCCAAAAAAACACTAAGAAGTTTTTGATTTGTAAGCCAGGACAGGATTGTGTGTATTTTCTTAAACTTAACTTGACAGTGAAATAATTGAAGAACAGCAATTAATAGAGTTTTGTCATTTAAGTGTTAAGAGTTCTTCTGGAGGAATTAATAATCAAGCTTTCCTAGGAAATGGGGTCTCGAGAAATTTTATTGTAGTTCTTTAAAAATAAAGTTTTCTCATACTACGTGTTTTACTTAAAAGTAATGTTATTTGGTGCTTAATGACTTATGTTTTTTTCTCTCTCGACTAATGTTGAGTTTCTTTCTTTTTTTAACCAGATTACTTAATATTTCTTAGACGGAAAGATACCTTTAAAAAAATCCTTGGAGTTTCCCTTTAGCAAAGCACAATTAACTGTGATAGTTTATAGATAACAAAAGCAAGCCCAGGAAGTTGGAAGCCATTAACTTGTCTCAATTTTACCTTTTAAGAGGAGAGCTCTACGAAAGCATCCAACTGCAGCCTTGCTGAACTGCTCTCAGACACCTGCTTCTAAGCTACAACCGACTAATCTGGGACTGCCTGGTAGAAAACAAAATTGCTAAGTGTTTGGGGGTTTTTTATTTGTTTGTTTTGTTTTTCTTTGGTGGGCTGGGGTGAACTTTGCTCTATAATAAACTATAGGTTTAGCAACATTCCAGCCTGTGTTGGTTATCCTTTTGTGAGAGTTGTTTCTCTGCTTAGCTACATTGCATGCGGGGAGAGATCATTTGTTAGACCCCGTGACAGGCAAGTTGCTCATTGGCTTCTGAAATCCTAACAATAGATCCTACATATCTAGAACAGCTAGAAATTGGCCAAAGGGAAATGCAGTTTCTTAACATTGACAGAAGAATAAGATGAGTTGGCAGTATTTCTCAAGGGATACTAGCTTTCATTTGTGACACCTCATTAAAGGACAGCTTTTCAAAAAGGCAAATAGAATATTTATCAATCCAATATTTATAATGTTTTAATGAAAAGAAATGCTGTAGTCCATTATCAATAAATGTTATAGAAACACAAGTTAGTTACATTGGTTATAGTGCTATTAACACCCCCGCCCCCCGCCCCCCGACTTCCAGTATTAGTCCAACAAGGATTTCTCACTCAATTACTTAAGTTTAAAGGTTAAGTTATGCTTGGATTCATCTATTCATGCATTCATTCAGCAATATTTATTGGCCACTGAATATGTACTAGGTTCTGTGCAAAATATTAGGGATGCAGTGATGAACATGATAGACAATGAAGGGGACATTGAAAGGGGGCTGGAAAGGCGAGGTAAACAAATACATAAATAAGAAAATTTCACAGTGATTAATGTCATGAATAAAATAAAACAGGATGATATGCTAGAAAGTGTGAGGTTACTTTAGGTTGTCTGAAGAGATGACATTTTAGTTGGGAACCAAGTGATGAAGAGTAATTTGCATGCCAAGTACTGGAAGATAGCACTGCAGGCCTTAAGGCAGGAATGAGGTTGCAGCTTGGCACGTTCAAATACAGAAGGATGGCCAGTTAGGCTGGAGTGTAGTGGGTGAGGTAGAGACGGGTAGGGAGAGGCCAGGGTTTTTTCTGACCCTAAACAGGAGTGTAGATTTTATTTTAAGTTCAGTGAGAAGCCAATTGGATACTCATTAGATGTTTAGGGTTACATTCCTATCCTTGAGGATGATTTCAGGGAGAGCAGCTTTCCTACGTCAACTCCCTAGGCCAAGTAAAGCTACCTAATGGACTTCATTTTTCTAAAAGGTCTAGTTATATTGAAGCATTCCCTCATATTATCCACCAAAATGCCTGCAATATTTTGGGCTGGGATGTTGATAGCATTTCTAGGAATCTCTGCTTAAGAAAACAATTCTAAAGAGAATGAGGACTAATTCAGCATTTTAGTAAAGATTATTAGGGTAGTCATCCTCCCCATTCCCCCTGCCAGCAAGCCTCTCAAAGCAAGCAAATCTTAGGAAAAACATATTGTAATGGTAGAAGGGAGGAGTATAAAGAGTCTGGAACATTACTGTGCAGTAGGCGGAATGTGGAAGGCAGCATGAGGGGCTCCTAGGTAACGGAAAGGGGTCCATGAAAGAGGAGTGATGCTGGGAAAGGGGATGTGAGAAAGCCTGTAAGACAACATCAGCCAATTCGTGGTTTTGCCAAGAGAAGCGGAAGCCTGATGTGAGAGTGTTCTAAGAGAAACACTAATTCAAACACAAAGGAAGTTCAAATCAGGGTACCTTTATGCTTTTGACTGATTTTTACTTGTGAAGCATTTATAACAATAAAAGCACACAGGCTCTTAAAAGATCTCTTTGATTTTACTCATTCATTATTAGGTTGTTCTTATGGATTATAAACCTCACAGATGAAAACGCATGAAGAAATTTAATGATAAAAACTGCCATTTGTTGGAGGTAGCTGCTTGACATCTAGTTAGCAGGCAAATTACACTCTTGAGTTTCTATCTTGCTGTGGAGATGTTGGCAGGGGGCGAAACGGGGTCTGTGGGCTGATTTTCTGCCCCCTAAGCATTTGTGCCTAGGTGCCATGATATTTAGGGGAGATGTAAATAATAATTTTAAAGCCCTCCACTGCCTCTCCCACCTCCAAACTGTCTACTTCTTTGCCAGCGATTAATAATAAAAAATACATTAAGAATTTTTGTAGCTTCAGGACTTTGTGTAGTCCCCTCCCCCTCCTTCTTTGTACTCCAAGGGACTCTGTTGAGGCTAGCAAGAATGGTAGTACTTCAGGGATTATGTGACTAAAAATGGATCTGGTCCTTAGTGATACTGTAACACAGTGTGTTTATGACATCAGAGTTTTTTCATAGCACTGAGAGTCATAGTATGTTAGAAGGAAGGCTCAATGTTTATAGAGTTTGTGGAGCAATGCTATAGGAAGAGGTGAGTGATGCCGCGAAATATGAATAGTCTATATCTAAGGAATTTGGTCAAGTTTATTATTTGTAAATATATATTATATATAAGTCAAGATATGTCTATATATATAGACATATATGTAGAGAGAGACACATATATAGACATATCTTGATATATATTTAAACTAGAGCTCAGTTCCCAATTTATATTCAGATTTCACTATACATGTGAGCGTGATCATATCTGCATTTTACATATAAGGAAACTGAGACACAAAGACATTAGGTACTTTCTTGAGGTCTAAGAATAAATTATGTACTGTGGATAAAGGCATAACCAAGCCCCATGACTGTCTCCCCTTTGCCTACATTCAGCATTTTAATATCTGTTCACTTTCCTCAAGGTCTATCAAGTCTACTGTGGAAAGGTAGATAAACTTTTTTTTCCTGCTGAATCAAGAGGATGATATACTTTCCTCAGAAGTGTCACAACTTTATTGTTTGTGATCAACTTTTAAAATTAGAAATACATTGCTAACAAAAAGTAGGCTAGCTGCTCACAGATGCTAAGATGATATTGTACAGAGGTTTTACGACTTTCTAGAGATGGGGAGGGAAGACAAGGTGAACAAATGTTCTCATTTTTTGAAGTGGTGTAAGTGGGAAAAGATGCATCTGGGTCACCTCTGAGGTAGATTCAAATTATTTTGCCGTTCACATGGTAAGCCATTTGACTGCTGTGGTAGCCTGCCTTTAAGATGGCTTCAATGTTCTTTGCCTACTGGTGTTCACACCCTTACATACTCCCCTCCCACACTGAACTGGGGCTGACCTGTGTGACCTGTAGAGTATGGTGGAAGGCTATGTTGTACCTAAAGGCATTGTGGCTTCTGCCTTGCTCTTGTATATCTGGTTCTTTCTTGTATTGCTTACTTTTGGGAAAACACTCAAGCATTCCTGTGGAGAGGCCCATGTGGGAAGGAACTGAGGCTTCCCGCTAAGAGCCAGCTTCAGCTTGCCGGCCTTGTGTGTGATCTACCTTAGAAACAGACCCTCTAACCCAGCTAAGGCTTCAGGTTGCTGAAGACCTTGACAAGGGCAGTTGGAATAGGTTAAAGAGAGAATGGGAGGAGGAGAATTAGAGACAGCAGAGTCAACTCTTTTGAGGGTTTTTTTTTCCAAAGGGAGCAAAGTGATGGTGCTGTGGCTGCGAGCAGGCATAGTCATTGAAAAAAAAATTTTTTTTAAGATGGGAAAAATAAAGGCAGTTTTCATTCCTTGTTTTTGGTCACCATTTGCTTCGTGAGGTGGTCTTTAACCTCTCTTTCACTATTTTAGATTTTGGCTGCTTTCTAGAACAGTTTCCTGGGGAGGTAAGGAGGAATTAGTGTACAATGATTTTAAGTCACTTAGTTATAAGGATGTTTCTTTTTTGTCTTTATTTTATTTCTCTAAATATATTCTCTTTAATGGATTTCCTGACAAAATATTTAATAAAATATACCACAATAGGAGAAAGTTCCCACGAGAGGAAATTTTGCCAGTCATCATGTTGCTGACTATAGCAGTCCGTTCTGTCAGCTAGAAAGCTCGGAAGGGACTAAAGAAAAGTTTAAAATATTTTGTGTAGGGGCTGGCCTAGTGGTTCTTGACCAGAGGCAATTTTGCAGTGTCTGAAGACATTTTTGATTGTCATTACTGGGGTGATGCTATTGGTTTCTAGAGGGTGCTGCTAAACATTCTATAGTGTTCAGGATGGCCCACACAACAAAGAATTATCTGGTTCAAATTGTCAGTAGTGCCAAGGTTGAGAAATTCTGGGCTAGCCCCATCATTTTTTTATTCTTCCAGAGAGAAGCTAGGAAGCTACTTCTGAAAAAGGAACCCCAAAGAGGCTGCTTTATCTATCCATTGTTCTACGTCTAGACGAGGCACAGCTTTCTAACAAATAATTAGGGTTCAAAATAAAGACAGTTCCTTTGTTTGCCTTTGCTTTCTCTCCCCACTCCCTTCTCCTCCCTTCTGTTGGTTCTCATCGTATGTTCCTGTGTTTATAAACTTGGGTTGTTTCCCATGAGGGTGACATGACATTAGAGGCACATTAAAGTCATGGTAAAAAATCCCTAGTTCAATTGGCGAACCACAATGTCACTTTGCTGATTCCTATTCTGCATCTGTCTGACAATTTTGTGAAAGAAAAGATCAAGAATAGGATGATTTGTTATGCTCTGGCTCTTTAATGAGAAAGGATGGTGGCCTCCCAGCCATCTTTTCTGTGGCTTCTCTTGGCCATTAGGACTTCAGAGGAGAGCTGCACTCTTAATAGCTTTACTGTCAAGGTGTGTGTTACCTGACAAAGAAGACTCCGAACAAAGTCAGGAATGGTCCTAAGTACTTGTTGAGTGACAATTTTCCTGTAGGGTGAAAAATTTTAAATCCAGTTTTATAAAAAGCAATTCAAAATTTATGTATTTAAAAAACTTGAAGGACAGGTTCTTTATGTACATTTTGTAGTTCACTGGATTGTGTTTCACTGTCCAAATCCAGAGACAAAAATAAGATTTTTAAATTGACATTAAAATTTTATAAAAAATGTATTATCACTCTAGGTTTGCCCTACAAAAAACTTCAAAAGTCATTTTCAAATTAGCCTATGATTATATACATTTTGTAAGTATTAGTTTAAAAATATCGAGTTATAGAATGAGCAAAAACTGCAAAAGCTACTTAATAGACATTCATACTTCACAAATTCTGGTATTAACAGTATCTTTCACTTTGAGTTAAGCTCTTTTTTTCTTTTTAGCCACTGTTCTCATCCTCTTATTCACACTTATTTTGTTTGGCTGCACAAAAATGTCATCACATTCTCCTCCCTTGGCAGTGACATTGATTCTGCTGATTTAACACCTTTACTGTAGTGAAAGAATATCTGTGACTAAACAAGAACCATTATGTTGTTTAAAAGAATCTTTGGTCATAAATAAATGTGTCCAGGGATATCTTAGCTATGTGAGGTAGGACAGACTTGAAGTTATAAAGAATAGAATTGGAATCCATCCCTTCCCTTATTCTTGTTAACCATTAAGAAAGTCTTACATTAAAAGGTATACTTTGTGGGCTTCCCTGGTGGCGCAGTGGTTGAGAGTCCGCCTGACGATGCAGGGGACACGGGTTCGTGCCCCGGTCCGGGAAGATCCTACATGCCGCGGAGCGGCTGGGCCCGTGAGCTATGGCCGCTGAGCTTGCGCGTCTGGAGCCTGTGCTCCGCAACGGGAGAGGCCACAACAGTGAGAGGCCCGCGTACCGCAAAATAAAAAAAAAAATTAAAAAAAAAGGTATACTTTGTAAAACTTTATGGTAATTCTGCATTGAATAATTATCACACTTATCACACATAAACTTTATTTAGTCATCTATAGAAACAACACAAAGACAAAAAGACAGGCTTCACATGCCTAATTCTAAGGTCAAGATTGATTATGTTTTAACCTCTGTAAATTCTCACTGCCTGATTCTGAATCAATGCCTTAAGTATGATGAAGAATAAGCAAATTAATAGATTATACATAAGTTTATACGGGTCAAGAGAGGCATGTAACTTATTTAAACTATTTGGTAAACAAACCATTTTCAAGTTTTTGGCAGCATTAAATCGTAGAAAAGTATATTAATTAAAAATAACTAACTAGGGGCCTCCCGGGTGGCGCAGTGGTTGAGAGTCCGCCTGCCGATGCAGGGGACGCGGGTTCGTTCCCGGGTCCGGGAGGATCCCACATGCCGCGGAGTGGCTGGGCCCGTGAGCCATGGCCGCTGAGCCTGCGCGTCCGGAGCCTGTGCTCCGCAACGGGAGGGGCCACAGCAGTGAGAGGCCCGCGTATCGCAAAAAAAAAAAAAAAAAAACTAAAACAAGCCTTTGAGGAATTCTAATGGTAATATTTTTTAGCTCATTGCTTATATTGTATTAAAGGACTGGCATATCTTTTGAATATTTAGAACATTCATGCATCTAGACTTCCTTTCATTCAGTTGGTCCTATTTAGTGTTGTTTTATGCTGCGTCTTGTATTTCTGAAAACTGGGTTTTTTGTCTGTATTGAGGCTGAAGAACCTTGAGAACTGCTACTGGCAAACCCGTGGCTCAGTGATCATCAAGAAGACCATTGGGGTGGGAAGGAGGTTAGATTGTGTCCTTGAGTAACTTTAGGCGGGGTGCTCTTTATGAGGGATTTCCTGAATAAACACGTAGTCTTTTCATTCCTTTAGATATGCTAAAATTTTTCTTGTAATCAAGAAAAAGCTATCTTGAGATAGCTCTTTATCTAGGTCGTTATTTTGGCCACGTAGAAGTGCTTTTGCTGATTTGTGTTTGGCTGTCTAACGCTGACCGGCATTGAGAAACTTGACATCATATTAAGTTCAAGGATGTTATTTCTCATGCTGATCACTATTTTATGACGTATCTGCATTACGAGTACCTGATGAAGATGTTTCTCTGAAATGTCACTAGCTAACAATAGACAGAGTAAGTCATGAAACTCACTGAGTTTCCCATATGGGTAGACAGTTAGGAAGCTCAAAACTTCTTGCATAAGACTATGGGATCATAAATTATGCATCTGTGGATTAATTTTGTTTTTCATAGCCTTATTCTTCTTTCCTCTCATTGTCTCTCTTTATACACTTTGTTTTGTTGAATTGTATGTAGTTTTATAAACTACTTTAAATCTTCTTTGAAACAAGATGAATTGTAAACAAATTAATATAGTCTAAGACTAAATTTATAGAAATTAAATAATCTACTCAAAGTTATAAACTAGTATTTTGCAGAGCGTGCATTTAAACCTAGATGTAGCCCCAATCGTTCTTTTTTTTTTAACATACAATAGAACATTGAAACGAAGGATCCTATTTTCCTAACCCAACTTCTCATTTGCAGGTTACCACTACTTTTTGTTCATATGTAATTTTCCATAGTTGAGATTTTATTTAACGTCACCTTTATCCACCTGTTGCACAAGCGGAGAATCTGGAGTTATCCTTGACTCTCTTTTACAGGCCTCTGCTCAACCCTGAATAAGTCGGTCATTAATATTGATCCTAATCTTTACCTCCACTGCCACAGATATAATTCAGCGCTCATCATGTCTAGTATGGATTAGAACCACCTATACACTAAAGGGTCTCTTTGCATTAGGCCTAAATCACCTCTAATTTATTTTTCACACTGTTGCAAATATGATACTCCCGACAGGCAAATCTGATCATTTCACAATCCTAAAATAAAGTAATGGCTCTCCATTAACTCTACCCAGGATAAAAATCAAAATTCCATAGCAAGGTGTACCAGACTCTCTAGGATCTGACCCATGGTTACCCTTCCTGCTTTATCTCTCACCCCTTCTCACATCCATCCTAAACTTAATGACCCTACCATTCTGATACTGGGGACCACACACATTCTTTTATGCTCCTCTGCCTTTGTGATGCTGTGTGTGTGTGTGTGTGTGTGTGTAGTGCTGAAAATTCCTTTTTATCCTTCAAACCTCAGCACAAATGTCCCTACTTTCTTTTTCAAACTTTCATCACCATCTTCCCCTCTGACACTCCCTACGAGCACAGTTAAGCTCTTCCTCTTTGATGCTCCCGTTACATCTTCAACATACATCTATTAGTGCCCCTATATTGATTTAAAATGTTGAGTTTACTTGTCCATCTCGTTTCTCAGTCCTCCTGTGGGTCTTTAGTCCTACCATTGCCCTGAAGCAAAAGGAGCGAAAAGCCTGACAGGAAATCAGTCAGTGGCTTAACATCCCAGGGTCAAAGTATGACTGTAGTTTACTCCGCCTCCCATTGTTCTGGTGAATTATAGTTCAGCTTTAGGACAGCCAGTCTATGCTTCTTGCCTGAGAGAACAGTGCCCTATGCCCAAGCCAGTCTGCTAGAAACTTTCTGTTTTTTCCTAGGACTGCTTCCAATCTTTCTGCATCCTGGATTAATTTTCCTGGATCAAACCTGGCTCTGTGTAGGTTGTCATGTGTCTGGAGTTGGACCTGGGTTTTATGGGATTGAGGCAAGGAGGGGTTTGCCATGTGCCTATTTGTTGTCCTGTCCTGTAGGTCTCTTCATAGATACCTACCACTAGGCTATGAGCGTCTTAAGGGTCCTGATTGTGTGATATTTATCCTTTAATCCAAAATGTCTAGTATAAATGAATATATTATTGAATGAATCAAGCATATATATTTCTCTATATTTTTATTCATTCTCTATAATTTTAATGTTTGATAATATTTAATTGCATTGCTTTAATATAACTAGCATAATTGACTGAATTTTCTAGGTTTTCTTTGCAAATATAATGGTCTAATGAGCATTTGTGTGTATATGTTTACTGTGTTGAACTATCTCTTTATGTTAAAGAGCCTCAGTAGCATCTGAGTCTAAAAGTTAAGTGTGGCCCATGAAAGAGAAAGTAAATTTGTTACTAGTACATCCAGGGACTTGTACTGATTGGATATTAGAAGATTTGAGGTTAGCTGTACCTCATAATAGTACTGTCTTGTAATAATATTATAAACTCTCAGAAAGTTATCTATAAAGTTAAATCTCGGGTCAGATATGTAATAGTCGCTCGAGTTCTAAGAAAAAAGGTACCGAAGTGATACTAAATTATCTTCCTTTAACTGGAAATCCTAAGGTCTATAATTTTTCACATGAATATGAAATTAAGCTGTAAACATCTTGAAAGTAGAGACTACTAAATCTTTCTCTTGGTGCCTATCACTTAGTAAGTGTTCAATAATAATTTGTCAAATGAATATATGGGTGAAATTTAAGATGCAGTTCTTCTAAAATTATGCACATGAGTAGAAGAGAGTACTGGTGCGCCCCCCTGAACTGAAACCCATAGATACAGCTTAGAGCAGGTATTGCTTCTTCCTGTAGTAGGAAGAATTCCCAGACCATATCTTAATAATCTATAACATGAATATATTTCTGGATAATCAGGAATTGACTATCACTGTTTGTCTTACTTCAAAATTTCAAGTAGGGAAAGGCTCAACTCATTGAATGTATTTTATTATAGAAAAAAGTTGGTTCCATGATCCACAGGGAATAAGTAACTTATGGGTCAGAGCCTTTGAGATGCTTTTGAAATATTGGCATCTGGTATGCTTGGACAGGAAAATTGTGATTGAAAAATATAGACAATGGGATGAGTGGTGAATAAAGTTTGAAAGGCTGCCCTTAGGCAGGGTCTTTTCCAGAGGATACATCACTCTCACCTAGAAATAGTCTTTAGTTAGTTCCTAATAAATGACTTTTCTACATTCAGAATCTTTAAATCTCATTACTCTAGAATTATATACCTGGAAAGATATTTTCTCTTTCCTCCCTCCCTTCTTCCCTCCCTCCCTCCCTTCCTTTGTTATAAGTATTTTCTGATTTTGGGTGAGTCTTGTTTAACAAAAAGTAATTTATTAAAGATGATTTTATTAAAAACTGCTGATATTTAATATCAACTATAATTGTAAGGATTAGCAAATGAATTTATATATTTGTGTTCACTTTATATGTTTCACTGAAATTTGGGGCCAAATATTATACCTTGAAAAACCAACTTGTTAGGTTATTATTAAAATTGTGAGTTTAATCATCTTTTTTACTAAAATGATTGAAAAGAAAAAGGTACCACAGTCCTTCTACCTGTTTCTGTTGCATTACAACTTTCTTCCAAGGTATAAAACCTTTATAATTGTTAACTCAGTAATCTTCAAGAGGTAGGGAAGGTTTGTAGATGTAATTTTTCTCATTTCTAAAGATGAGGAAGCATAGAGTCTTTGTTGCTTACTGTCAGTTTACATATCACTTGATCATTTCATTATAGTATTTTGGCTGTGCTGAGCAGCTTGCGGGATCTCAGTTCCCCCACCAGGGATTGAACCCAGACCAGGGCAGTGAAAGTGCCGGATCCTAACCACTAGACCACCAGGGAACTCCCATTTCATTATAATTTTGAATGTCATTTTACATTTGACCCATGGACACTTTTAAAAGATTGACCTATGAATGAAATACTATTAAGACTGAAGTTCAGCTTTTCTAACCTTTAGTCCTATTATTTTTCTACCCTGGGCGGTCAGGTATTATGCTACAAGATGAGAAAAATTCTATCTTTTAACATTTCTTTTCGTTTGGAGACACTAATGACATTTGGATATGGTTTAGAAGACTCTAATGCCGTATTTAAACATGTTGTTTTTTTCCCCTTTTGGAACTTTATTTTATTTCAATTTCTCAAAACCTGATATATTTCCATCTATGATGTCAGTTTTTCTTACCTTTCGCATTGATTGTGAAATTTGTGCAACTGGGGTTCAGTTTAAAAAAAATAATGTAACTTGAAATAGTCATCCTTATAAAAGTCTAAAATGCTGAGATATTGAATAGTTTCCAACCAATTTCTGATTAGCAAGCTGTGATATGTAGTTAGAAGTCAGAGTTAAAACTATGAGTTAAAGCTCTATGTTATATATGTTAGAAGTGGGAGAGACTTTAGAAATGGTTTAGCTTAATTCCTTTTGCAGATGAGTAAACTTAGGCTCAGAGAGGTTAAATTACTTTTCCACAGTTACACAGCCAGAAATTGGGCAAGGTTGGATTGAAATTCGGATCTGGCTTTTAGTCCGATGTTGCTTTTCAACACATGCTCTGAAATTGGCTCTATTTTCTATGGATGGCATGGCAGATGGAGCAACAGAGGTCTTCCATTTATGACCTGGAATTAGAGTATTGTTTTGAGTGTGAGTGGTATGTGTGTGCACACATGTGCAGTTCTTTCAAACTTAGTGTTAATAGAAGAAAGTGCTTTAATTTTTCTTACTTATGCCTTGAGTCTCAACTTGAAACTGTGTCTGACAGTCCTCCTTGTCAGTACTTACATGTTCTTATACCTCCTTGGGGTTTCACTTGTTATAGCATTTATCAGGCTATATTTTAATTGCACGTATATTTGTCTTTCTTTCCCACTAGACAGTAACTATCATGCCTTGTTCACAGGTGTACCTTTGATGGCGATTAGCACAATGCCTTGCTCGCACTTAGTGCTCCACAATTATTTGTTGAGGAAGTTAATGAATAAATATTTTATAAAAAGGAAACATTATGGAGTAGGTATAGGGATTGGATATCCTACTGTAGAAAGTACAACCTCATATCTCAATTCAGTTTCCTATCATGCCTGGTCACATGTTCGCAACATGAATATTCTTAACATTTTTAACAATATCTTCCCAGAACCTACCCCCTTTCTTTTCTTCTGGACTTTGAGGCCAGAAATATGTGTTCAAATGCCAGCTCTGTGATCTTGGGCAGGTTACTTAACCTTTTTGAACTTCACTTTCCTTATCTGAAAAACAGAGACAATATCTTACCTTATAAGTAAGTACCTTACAGGACTACTGCGAGGATTAAATAACATAACAAATGGCAAAGTATATAGCATCATGTTTGTGTAGTAGTTACTGAATAAATGCTCATTTCATTCCCCTTTCCCTTTTCCTTCTTCACACTCTCCTTCCTTCCTTCCTCTCTCCTTCCTTCCCTCCCTCCCTTCCTTCTTTCTCCTACTTTCCCTTTTCTGGAACTGAGAACTACTGAAAGTTAGAAGCATAGTCAAAGCTAGCTTTTTCTTACAGCAAAGGTGCTCGCTCTACCCAGTAAATTACCCTCAGCATCAAGCTTGCCCCCAGGTCAGCCTCTGTTTTCTCACACTTCTTTTTCTCTGCCGCATTTGTATCTACAGCTGACCAGGTTTACCTTCTGTTTCCCACGTTGGCGTGCCTGAAATCAATTATTCTGCTATATTGGTCAACATGCATTCAGTAGCAAGGTAGCAGAAAAGAGAGTGGGTAGGGACAGGCAAATCTGGGAGTGCCCGAGGCAGTAAAAACACCAAGAGTTTGTGCTGATTGCAGATGGTTGTTCCAGGAGCAGTCTTTGGAATGACATTCAGGCCTCGTTTAAAAAGAAGGGGAAGGTCACAGCTGTTTATTTTTCTTGCTCCCAACTGTTAAGGATGCTGCTTCATTATCTTCCCATCATGTTATTTTGCAAAATATTTCTAACCAAGATTAGAATTAATATTTAAACAGGCCTAGTCTGAAAAAGAAGAGCTGAGCCACATAACTGAATGAAGGAAAATGATAAAAATAAGTTAAATTATTATCAAAACAATATCTGAAGGAGAGAGTTATCCTGACACAGGCAATGTTGTGTAGGCACAGAAAGTGAGCTATCAGGAGCAATCAGTGGTGAATAGCTACTGGTGAGGTTCAGATTAGATAATGGATTGGCTGGCCCAGAGTCAAGAAGGTCTTCAAGAGTGGTTCAGAGTGAGACTGTGTGTTATTTCTAATCTCTCTAACTAGCTGAGTGACCTTGAGCCCTAGGTTGCAAAATGCTGTCTGTAAAACAGTTATCTCCTTGTAGATTGCTGCTATTGATACTCTTTCTTTGGTTTAAGGCCAAACTTTTGTTTAGGAGGGTGGTGGGAGAATTTAGGACCCCTGCCTAATCAGCTCACGTGGATTTCTCTAATGCTCAGTTTCTCAATGTAGTCACTTTTGACATTTTGGGCTGGATAATTCTTTGTTATGGAGGTTGTCCTGAGCACTGTAGGACGTTTAGCAGCATCCTGAACCCTACCCACTAAAGGATAGTAGGATTTTCTCCAGTTGTGATAGACAAAAATATCTCCTAACATAGCCAAACATCGTCTGGAGGTACTTCCTCCCCCTTTTTGAGAACCACTGCTCTGATGAAAGAGAGGTGAAAAGGAGATGGTTGTCTATATACCTGTAGACTTTCCCATGAAAGTCCATGGAATTACAATGAGAGTTAAAAAAAATAAATAAAATTTATTCCAAACTGAGTTTTTGACCATTTTGTTGAATGTCTGCCAGCACTGTGCTAGGCTCTGTGGGTACACAGATAAGTAAGTCTTGATCTCTAACTTCGTGTAGCTTACTTTCTACTAAAGGGGGGAAGTAATGCCTTACCAGTTCATTTCCATACAAAACTGTTAAGTGCAGTGATACATCTCAACTCAGTATAAGGTGCAATAGGACTATACCTTCCTATTCCCCCTGCCCCCGCCCCCGCCCCGCCCAGGGGAAAGTTGTCAGTTAAGGCTTCATTGAGAAAGTAGTAACCATATGAGACTATATTTCAAGTCATCCAACAAAATCAATCTCACTGACATCCAAACTATAAAATTTTGACACTGTATTTTCTGCCTATTGTTTCTTTTTATTTTATATGTACATCATTTTTAAGATATGATTAATGTTTTTCTAATGCAGTGTTTCCTGGAGTTTTATCCTTGGACCAGCATCATCAGCATCACCTAGGAATTTGCTAGAAATGCAAATTCTTAGGCTCTGCCTCAGACCTACTGAATCAGAAATTATGGGGCTAGGGCCCAGCAATCTGTTTTTACAAGTTTTCCACCCCTCATTAAAATCATGCTGAAGTTTGAGAACCACCACTTTAATAATTCACTGATTATTATTATTGTTATTATTTATTTGGCTGCGCCACGCGGCTTGCGAAATCTTAGTTCCCCGACCAGGGATCGAACCTGGGGCCTGGTAGTGAAAGTGCCAAGTCCTAAACACTGGCCCTCCAGGGAATTCCCCATTGATTATTTCTTAAACGTGTCTTATAAACTAACTTTTATAAATAGATATGTTAATATTTTAAACAAGCAGGATATAATCTACATACTTATATGAATTAAGCATGTACTCAGTACCTTTATACATGATCTCATTTAATCCCAATAACAGCCCTAAGAGGGAGCTTAGTATGTAGTTCTCAGACCTGGGGTAGTTTCCAAATACCTGTGAAGCTTAAATGCATTTGTTCAGGTCTTGTCTCAGACCTACTGAATCAGAAATTACTGTACAGGGTTTCTAATATGTACTGTGATTGAGAAGCACTGAAGTATTTGTATATTTTACATACATGACTGGGGGTTCTGACATAGGAAGAGGCTGAACAAATATTTCATTATTTGCTCAGCAAATACATATTGACATTTAATGATTTCTGAGACTGTCTGACTTCAAGGACTGTGCTCCTGATCATTCAGCTAAATTCTATTTATGGGATCTATCAGAAAAAAATGCTTTTTTAAAGAGAGAGAAAGCTAATATTTGCAAGGTGATTTACAGTTCCTTTACTAAGCATACAACTTTGCTATGTTATTATCATTGCTGTTCTACAAATTAGGAAACCAAGGCTGAGTAAGATTAAGCGATTTGCCAAAAATTACTCAGCCAGCAAGACCTAGGGCCAAGAGTGTGGATCTAGGTTTTTCGACTCTGAACGTTAACTTTTCTCATGATTACTTAACTGTATATTTATGAATAGAATTAGAACATGGAAGCTAGTTATGTGACATTGTAGGATTAATTACCTTACTGATAATTAAATTTACTTAGAAATTGTAAAAAAAACCAAAGCTAACGTAGTATCTATGGTTGGATCTCATTTTCCTAAAGCTTAAAGAAAGTGTCAATGAATTATCCATCTTCTAAATATGAGGACTCTAGCTTTTCTAATTAATAGATATACTGATAGTGTCCTAATTCATTCCTAATTCAGAATACATTTACCAATTTTACTATGATACGGGTTTTATATTCTAGTGTAATCTGGTACCTGGACCAGTTTGCTAGCGTGGCAACTGAAGCAGATAGATTTATTTAGACCAGGAAGAATGTAATTAGGATAATATTGCTGCTCTTGCTGTCCTAACCCTTTTAATTACCTTTGCTTATGCCCTTTCCACCTAGGCTTTCCACTTAGGCTGGACCACAGGTGAAGCTCAATAAAAGAACAGTTTCATTCTAAAGGAACAGAGCCTTTAGGGTGAGGGCCTTCGGCTCTTTATTTTGGATCTCTCCTTTGGGGTAGTTGGATGGCAATACAGAAAGACAAATTCTCATTAAAAGAGCTTTATTCAAAAGTCACCTTACATGTGTAACAACATATGGAATGGAAGATGTCCTGTTGTCTTAAAATCTGAGACCTCAAAGCTTAGGACATTAGGTGACAATTACTTCTACACTTCAAAGAGAGGTGCTAGACTCAGCCCCACAGGAATTACTGAAAGTTGGTCAGATCACCAGTACTGTCCTCTGCCTCTGGTCTATTTAGGGGAGGTGAGATTCGATTAAGATTCTTTGAAAGGAATTCATAGGGGTAGAAAGCAATGTGGCATTTCTTTGTCTTCTTTTACAGGGAAGGAAGAGAGATGCTTCCCTCACCCTTAACTCAATTGTTGGGGAGCCCACAAGTACTGCTTATAAAAGTTAGAGTTGTCTATGAAATGGTGAATTTGCATCTCAGCCACGGACCAGTTGCTTTTGCAAAATGTCAGAATCTAGCAGGCTTTTCTCAGGCCTCTCCGGAAGCAGAGTGTGAGCATTTTCTTGAGAGAACCTAATGTGTGGACCCCCATAATTTGGAGCAAAGTGTGATAAGAGCCCGTCTCCTCTGCTCCTCTGGGGAAGACAAAAAAGAAGAAGCTAAGCGGAGCTGCCCTTGACAGCAGGGCAAGGAGGAATGGGTCAGCAGTTTGTGAAGCTGCACTTCCATTGTAATTCCTGGGAACCACGTGGACCCTATGAAAAAGGGCTGCCTACTAGAGCCTGAGAGCCAGTAATGATGATTACACCTGGTTAGTTGAAGCGTTTACTGTCTGTTGCAGGAAACACGTAGGTCATAGGACCTTGCTGAAGGGCTCCCCCAGATCCACAGATACGTCTTGTGAGGTCCAATATTTGGAAGCCCACCATGCAGAGTGCATTTAATAGTCAAATGAGAATTATAAAGAAGACTTCCTTTTTTTTTTTTCTTTGCGGTACGCAGGCCTCTCACTGTTGCGGCCCCTCCCGTTGCGGAGCACAGGCTCCGGACGCGCAGGCTCAGCGGCCATGGCTCACGGGCCCAGCCACTCCGCGGCATGTGGGATCCTCCCGGACCGGGGCACGAACCCGCGTCCCCTGTATCGGCAGGCGGACTCTCAACCACTGCGCCACCAGGGAAGACCAAGACTTCCGTTTTTTGATACCTGCCATTTCCCAGGATCCAGAGATGCGAAGGGCAAATATGGGGGTGGGGAGGGAAGAAAGGAGCATAAAAGAACAAAGCAGAGCCCTCCTCCATATCTTGCTATTGCTTCTCCTCTTCCCACACACCAGGAGTCATTCCTGAACTGGCGGGAGGGGAAAAGCTCTAAATCGAATGTAAGATTAATGCTTTGATTTAGACGAGACTGAACGTTTTAATACCTGATGGCAAAACTGTTTTGAGAAGAAATCTAAAAGAGATGCTGTCAATGATAGAGGAGGGGAGACCTGACAGAATTTTTAATGAAGTGATAGGAGAAAAATGAAGCTCTTTCCTGATTGTCACTGAGTCCAGTTCAAGCAATAATGAATAATAAAGGTTCCAGTTTCTTTAACAGATAAATTGTGAGGAAAAGAAAAAGATGGAAGCAGATTCTGCTTTCTGAATTATAAACGATTTAGAATACTGTACAGGAATGCTTTTTTATATAAACGAGGCTAAATTAGATCATTTTTATGATACCTTCAAACTTTAAAAATCTATACCTTTTGGGGGGGTTCTGTGCCTTTTCAGTAAGCTGTGGCCAAGGATAATTTGTCAGCTCTCAATATGCTTTTGTACATAACTGGGGCTCAAATATTATTTTTGGAATACTGTCTAAATTTCCCACACCACCATATCCATATATATCATTTTTATGAGTTTATGATAGGAGAGTTTTCATTATAATTCTGAAATTACATTCTTCACTGCTGACAGTGCAGCTTTTAAATCGTTGGTCCTAATAGTGGTATTAACTAGCTGGCATTTTTATTATTTTATGCCAGTAGATCAAGCCTTTTGAATGTAGGCCAGTTCAGTTAGCTAGCTCCATCATTTCTTTAAAGCCAAGATACAACGTGGAACAATTTTAACAGGTAGACTCCATGATCAGTTTTTAGACAATGAGCTTTAGTTTTTTATAAAGCTTGATTATATATTGTAATATAAGTGCTAGATCTTCCACCATTTCTATTTATTTATTTATAAAAATTTTAATTTTATGTTGGAGTATAGTTGATTTACAATGTTGTATTAGTTTCAGGTGTACAGCAAAGTGATTTCTCCCGCCATTTAAAAAAAGCCTTTGTCTACTAAGGCTAATGGTCCTTGACTCTCTTTAGGTAATGAAAGAATTATATCACTGGAGTCATTATGTGTTGAAGTTGGCTGTTTTCATCAGCCTTCAGGGGCTGGCCTGTATGGGATTTTTTTAAGATTTAAAAAAAAATTTTATTTATTTATTTATTTATTTATTTATGGCTGTGTTGGGTCTTCGTTGCTGCACGCGGGCTTTCTCTAGTTGTGGCGAGCGGGGGCTACTCTTTGTTGTGGTGCGTGGGCTTCTCATTGCGGTGGCTCTTCTTGTTGTGGAGCACGGGCTCTAGGCGTGCGGGCTTCAGTAGTTGTGGCACACGGGCTCGGTAGTTGTGGCTCGCGGGCTCTAGAACGCAGGCTCAGTAGTTATGGCGCACGGGCTTAGTTGCTCCGCGGCACGTGAGATCTTCCTGGACCAGGGCTTGAACCTGTGTCGCCTGCATCAGCAGGCGGATTCTCAACCACTGTGCCACCAGGGAAGCCCCTGGCCTGTATGGGTTTTAAATGGGCAAAATTGAATAATGCCGTTTGTTTAAAAAACTTTCATTGCCTTAGGCTATTTCTAACTTTTTGACAAGTACTTGGGCATGATGGACATCATGGATAGTAGGTATCTAAGGAAGATTCTTTCCTCTCCACAGGCACTAATCCTATCGTGCACGTTTTGATTAAAAAAAATTCTTTGTGCAATGTTCTAAATGTGCTGGTTCTAACTCATTATTCTCTCTAGGTCCTACAAACCCTTTAGCAGAACTAACTTTAGTTAGTGTCATGGCCCTTTCTGATTATAAGCCTGGTTATCTAGTGCTTAGTCTATTTCCTCTCCATGAACAAAGGACTATGCACCGTGTGGTTGAGACAACATAAGAAAACACAAATATTTGCATATGGCCCTCAAATCACAAGTTTTAGAGCTAATCATAAGAGAAGCTCACCTTTTCTGTTTTAGAGGGTGGCAATTCACTATTCAGGATGCTGCAAATTTTGCTTCTTACTGCTGAGGCTCATAGATCCTACAACTGTCCGTAAATATTCTTCAAAGCTTAACTTAGGATTTCACCTTTTTGTTTTATTTTTTGCTTCTTATAATATTAGTGTTGTACCTGGGACATAGATTTGCATCTTTTGACCCTAGAAATGTTGTCTTTTTACTTCATGCTATAGATGGGTTTTTTTTTGTTTGTTTTTTTTGGGAAGTGTCTGAATAAGAGACTCCCTGTTTTTAATGTTTTACTGATAGATGCTTACATAATGTGAGTACAACCATAGAGACATGCTCAAAAGATTGTTTTCAATGTTCAACAAATAAAAATTTGTTTTGTTAAAAATTTTTTTTTAATATTTATTTTTATTCTAAAGTTCAATGGTAATATAAGAAAAAGTAAAGATTTGGGGAAATATATTCCACCTGGCTATGTTCGGCAGTAGAGTATTGTTTATCTACTGTTTTTTTAATTGAAGTATAATTGATTTGCATTGTTTTAGGTGTACAGCAAAGTGATTCAGTTATCTATATATATATACATATATAATTATATTACATATGTATACATATTCTTTTTCAGATTCTTTTACATTATAGTTCAACCAATAAAGATAGACATGCAAAAATATACATGCTGTACTCACCCCTTACAGGGTGAAATATTAAAACATATTGTACAGGGGGCTTCCCTAGTGGTGCATTGGTTAAGAATCCGCCTGCCAATGCAGGGCACATGGGTTCGAGCCCTGGTCTGGGAAGATCCCACATGCCGTGGAGCAACTGGGCCCGTGCGCCACAACTACTGAGCGTGCGCTCTAGAGCCTGCATGCCACAACTACTGAAGCCCGTGCACCTACAGCCTGTGCTCCGCAACAAGAGAAGCCACCCCAATGAGAAGCCCAGGCACTGCAACAAAGAGTAGCCCCTGCTCACCACAACTAGAAAAAGCCCGCTAGCAGCAATGAAGACCCAAAGCAGCCAAAAATAAATGAATAAAAAAAGCATATTGTACAAAAGCTTGAGCTGAGATCTTAAAAGCTAGCCTTTTGTGTAATCTCCCTGAATTCCTCCCTTTTTCCCCCTCTTGGATGGCAGATTGAGATAGGTTGACTACTCTTTTTTTTTGTTTTTAGTGTAGGTAATTGAATTTTGGCTTCTCAAAATTTTCTTTCTTTGTTAAAGGAAAGTCTATAGAGTCAATTCAGATTTTTTTCTCATATATTCTGCCTTCTCCAAACGCTATCTACTGAGAAACTATTTTTATCTTGTCATTTCAAAAGCATTTCTAGGTCTTAACCCGCTATTTATGACTCTTGACAAGAAGTGTCATTAGTAGGAAACGCATCTCTTAAACGCGTTGGGTCAATGAAAAAAGGGTATCTATTTAGAATTCATGATGAAGAGGAATATATTAGTGTAGGGAAGTGAGTGAAGGAGATTCTTTTTTTTTTTTTTTTTTTTTTAAATTAATTAATTAATTTACTTTTGGCTGCATTGGGTCTCCGCCGCCGGGCGCGGGCCCTCTCCAGCTGCAGCGAGCTGGGGCCGCTCTTTGTTGAGGTGCACGGGCCTCACCGCGGCGGCCTCTCTTGGTGCGGAGCACGGGCTCCAGATGCACAGCCCCCAGCAGTTGTGGCACACAGGCCCAGCAGCTGTGGCGCACGGGCTTAGTTGTTCCATGGCATGTGGGATCTTCTCAGACCAGGGCTTGAACCCGTGTCCCCTGCACTGGCAGGCGGATTCTTAACCACTGCGCCACCAGGGAAGTCCCGGATATTCTTTTAAAAGTTTTGTTTAGGGACCTAGAATTTATTCTTATCCTATAGCCTCTGACTTAAATTTATGTATTCTGCCCAAATCCAGCTGATTATTCGAGGCATTTTCCTTTATTCTGATTTGCCTTCAGTAGTCATCTAAATGTTTAACACTTTCCTGATTACAACCAACTCTTTTTCCTGGTAAATTAATGGTCATAATTCAGAGTCCGTTTCATTTCCTGACTGAAACCCCTGCCTTTGGGAAATTTAACTGGGTGTTTTAATTCTTTGGTTTATAAGGAACATTTGAAGCCCAAAGATCCCAGTTTTTAATCAATACTACTATTATCGATTAGAATATTTATAATAATATGTACCATTTTAATTCATATGATAGATTTTGTATGCTAATATTTTTATATTTTAAATGCTGAAATTTGGCAACATAGATGATTTTCTTTTTCTTGGAAACCTAAAGTACTGTACAAAAACATGTGTGGCGCAATATACCTACATTATTGGTTAGGTAGAAGAATGAGGCATTTGGTAAACAAAATATTTGTGTTAACTGAAGATTATTACATATACATTGTAAATTAATAACTGATTTAGCAAAGATTATAATACAATAAGATGCCTACAACTCTAAAACTATGCAAAACAATCAAGGCTTTCTAACAGTAAGTCAGAATAATTACTATGAACATTTGCTATCATTGTGCCATAAATAATAGAGAAGTGCTAATTAAGAAGAGCCCTACTTGTGTTGGATTCCAGAGAGCCACCTGAGTACTGCTCATTTTTTTGACTTAGGATCCTATTATGTATGGAATTTAAAAAGAGGTAAAGAGAATGGTAGAGGAAACTCATGGTATGCTACATTTTTTTCTTTGCCATTTGAGTAATTTATTAGATTGAGTAAAATTGTTTTAATTAATTGTTTAAACTCATTTAACTTTATAACCTTTAAGAAATCATAGAAAATGAATAGATAAATATATACAAATTATATATCACTAGGAATTTTATAATTCTCCTCACTTAAAATGCACTTAGGGAAAATGTATTTAGGGACTCTTTAAAGAGTATAAAAATATGTCTTTAAAGGCTACTGAAAACTAGTTTTTAACAGATCATCCTTGTAGAGAATGTCTTTGGAGCTTTATGATCATGAGTTTTTAATGTTCGATTTACTGCATATTGAAGACAAAAGCAAAAAATTAAGAAACTATGAACTATTTTGAAGCTAATAAGATCTATGATCAAAGACTGAGAAGACTTAAAAAACTAGAAGTGACTACATAGGCTAATACCCTGAGTAAACAATAGCTAACACTTATTGTACACTTAGTATGTGTCAGACACATTTTAAAATGTTTTATATTTACTAAAATGTTTTATATTTATTGAATTCAATTACTTAATAAATATTTATTGTGTACCTAGTCAGTGACAGGTATTAGTTTAGGCTCTGTGGGATATATAACTGGACAATAAACAGAAAAAACCTCTGCCCTCAGGCAATTTATATTCTAGTGGGAGAAGACCCATGATAATCAAAATTAATGAGTAAAACATAGTGTGTTTTATGGTGGTAAGTTTTATGATGAAAAATAAAGGAGCAAAGGAAGGAAGGGTGTGTGAGTGAATGTGGGGTTCTTTAATTTCAAAATGGTTAGTCAGGGAAGTCCTCATTAAGACTGTGACATTCGAGCAAAGACCTGAAGTAGGTGCTAAAGACATCTGGACATCTAGAAGAAGAAAGGCCCAGAAAGGGGCAACATGTGCAAAGGCCCTGAGGTGGGAGCAACTGCACACATTCATTCTAGGTGCGACAGAGAAGCCCATGCGGCAGGAACCAGCAAGTGAGGAGGAGAGTAGCAGGAGAAGATGAGGTCAAGGAGGTGATGAGGGACCTGATCATGTAGGCCTGGGCTTTTATTCTGAGGCAATGCAAAGCCAATGAAGGGTTTGAGCAGAGAAGTGACACAATCTGACTTATATTCTAACAGGATTCTTTGAACTGCTCTTCTGAGAATAGACTGGGGTGGGGGCTGGGGGCAAGGATTGGAAGAGGAGATCAATCAGGAAGGTATTGTAATAGTCCAAGCAGAGACTATGGTTCTTGGAGCAGGGTTGTGGAGTGGTGGAGCGTAGTGAGAAGTGGTTGCATTCTGTTTGTGTTTGGAACATATGGCCAATAGGTAGAGGAAGAGTAGAATCAATTATGACTCAAGGCTTTTGCCCTGGGCAATGGAAAGAGGAAATTACGATGGAGATGTGAAGACTGTGAAAAGAATAGGTTTGGAAGGGGAAGATCAGCAATTTGGTTTTGGACATTTTGAATTTGAGATGCTTGTTAGGTAGTAGAGATGAATCCTTGCTACATCTCTCTGAGGTAGTTACTATTATTGTCTTTAATTTCTCTTTATTCACTCAGGAAGTAACAGAGGCAAGATTCAAACCCAGGCACTCTGACCCACAGCTCCTGATTTTAGACACTGAGGGGTCTACATCTAAGGAATTTAGAAATGAGCATGGTCATATTGAGTTACATAGAATTATAACATGGAAAAGTCCTACCAACCGTAAGATCTAGGACACCTGGCAGCTTAGGTTAAAATGGCTCTTTTAAAAGGATCATATATAAAAATTTAAGTGGTTAGCACTATGTCCATGTCCATCTCTATCTCTGTGTCTATTTCTCTCCCTCTTCACCTTTATCCTAGAGATCTACTTCTCCATACCTGCCTGGATGGAGTGGGAAAGAGTTTTCCATACTACATAACTCTATGTAGCTGTGGAAACAGTTCCTATTTTGATCACTACAAATTTCTGGCACTGTTAATCTCAAGCGCTCCAGTATCTTAGGTTCAAAGCAGTTCTTGTGCTTCCTGATTACTTCCTGAATGTTGAACCAACATCCTTGTTTCCTAGGAATCCATAGGTTATGGCATTGTTCAGGGTTAGTATATCTTTACAGTTCCATTTGGCTCAATGTACTTATAATTTAACTTACCACATGGCAGCTGTTTAGGTGTTCTTTGTCAATTAATCTCCACATATAAGCACAGCCCAGATAACTTGTGTTGCATTGTATAGTATATAACTTAGCAAAACAAATTATTGCAATTTAAATATACACTCTCTATATTAGGTAGGATAGCATTAATGTGGACTCCTTTATATAGTTCATCCAAACAACTGTGGAGTTAAAAAATTTATTTTTTAAAGAATTACTTATGATCTGAGCTAAGTTTCCTACTCGTTCATAGAAAATGTTTTATATCTTGGCATGACATCCCTAGAAATATGTATTTGTAAATGAATGGCTGACATACCATTAACTATTCAGCAATACATTCACCAAATCAATACAAATGTAGCACACTGTCAATAATATGATTCATTTGTCAGTTGGTAGTTGGTCCCATCAGAGTAAGTACGATATAATAAAAGCTAAATTTTTTCCTTCCTATATTATATGCTGTGTTGCTGCATGATTAAACGAAATTGTTAAAGTCAGAACTCATTATATTTCATACTTACAAATAATAATACATGTGGCTGGAAGCAATTAGTGAAAGAATATAATTTGTTGAGGGAATTTAATCTTAGGGTGCATTGAAACAATGAATGACTTGGAGTTAAGAAGCTTGATTAACTATTCAAAATGTGGAGGATGTAGAAATTAAGTAGTTTTAGGAAAAGAAAATGATTTTTGGATTTCTACTTGTGTAAACTTTAATAAGCATTTTAATGTGTTATAAGTGTTCTTTAGAAAATAGGAGCGATAATACCCCTCTTCCCTGGACTATGCTTTTCGGAGTACCTGTCCCTAAGACTTCCTCATTCTTCATTGTCCTTGTTTATGACCTTGAAGGAATGTGTAGAGCTACCATTCACTTAAAGACCCAACAGGCTCTCTTGTGTTGACTCCTATTATTTCTTCAGCATGTGGCATATAACTATTCATAAATGCAAATCAAATTTTTTCCTTTAGTGTCTTTCATTGTTTAAATAATTTTCATGCATTACTTATTCCTCCAATATGGGCTTACGGCTTCTGCTAATGACTGAACCTAGGAGAGAACAGAGCCACATCTAGGAGGGATGTGCTTTGTAAGGTAAATAGCATTGCACTGATCTTGAAGGGTGCAGGTGTTGGATTATGGGGTGCTTACTGTAGGAGTGAAGCTCCAATAGAGGTGGGTCACTGAAGGTTACTTGCTCCACAGTTTTGCCTAAGAGCCAGATCTGCTTCTGCTCTTACATTATTAAGCAATTTGCTTTATCAGCACTGCTGGGTTACAGTTTAGTACCAGGAATATTTATTATTTTAAATAGTTCATCAAGATTTATCTGTTATTTAAAACTGCAAAAATTTCAGCTGACACAGAAGAAGAAAAGGTCTCAAGTTCAGTGACAGATAATAATTTACTATTAGGGTATTCTTGCTTAAGTCAGATAGACTGAAGCCAAGTAGCACTATTTAGATCATTTACTAAACAATATCAATGTATATTTTCTGGGCAGGCTTCCTTGAGATTAGATTGCTGCAATGTAGTCTATCTGGAAAAACTTTTGAAAATGCAACTTAGAAAATGAGAGAGGCCTGATAAACCGCAGGGAGAACATTGTTTTTGTCCTCTAGTTCCACAGTTTACTCCTAGGTGCAATTCAAGGTGTTGGCTTTGATGTATTCTGCTTTCTTGGCATGTTCTCTTTTTCCAAATGTTTCTCATGAAGCTTATTCAGCTGAGACTGAAATGAGTTGAGACTTTTGCTGACAGTCTCTAGCCATATTTGCTGATGAACTGGGTGTACCAGTGCTTGGGGTGCATAATTATATTTACCATAAATATTAGAACTAGGTAGAAGATGCAAGCCCTATATTTGAACCTCAGTATGGTGAAAACATTGTACATATTTCTCAAAGCAGCAAACACTCTCATAGGAAGAGGAAGGAAACATTTTTTCTGGCTTCATTACTTGAATTATACTCCATTTAATTCTTGTACTTATTTACATGATATTTATTAGAGCAGCTTCTATTTGTTTCATAAAATAAACCTACATCATTTTTGGTGGCAGCAGGGCCTATCTGGGGTGGAGTCACTTCACTTATGTATGGTCACTGCCAGCTTTAGGAGTCAATCACACTCAGCAACATTTAAACACATTCATTTCACATTACCTGTGATGGGGACACGCTAAGGAATATTTTCATTTATCCATGCATTGATGAACATTAAATTTTATTGAAATAATAAATTCATTGGTTAAAAAAGTCTAGCAATACAGAACAATTTATAATAAAAGCTACAATATCTTAGAGATACAGCAGTAACTAATAGAAGAATCAAAACAGAGACTGTTAAAGGTTGGCCACCTCTGGGGGTAGGAAAGGGTGTGGCTGGATGTTGTGCCTATATATACACATACCACTATACCTTGATTTATTTAATTTTTAAAAGTTTAATTTTCTTCTTGATATGTTAGATTAGGACGGAATTTATTTGCACCACTGTTCATGTTCCCATTCCCCTTTATCTACATATAATTAATTATATCAGTACAGTCTGCCCTCTGTATCCACAGGTTCCAAATCTGCAGATTCAGAGTGCAGACTGTACTACACCATTGCCATAAGGGACTTGAGTATCCGTGGATGTTGGTATCCAGGGGGTCCTGGAACCAATCCCCTGTGGATACCGAGGGACAACTGTAGTCTGTTTCCATACAGATTACCTTTCGTACTTGAAAAACATAATTAAATCTTCATTTCTTATTCCATTAACCATGGACAGTACTCTTAACTACCCACTTTGTAAGATGAACACATTATAACTCTAATTCTTTCTTCCATTTCTTTTCATCTTCTACTTCCCAATCTTCCAAGTCAATAAAACAACATTTTCATTAATATTTACTGCAAAGCCATATATAGTGTGTTGGTATTACACTTCCTTGTCTATGGATCTAATGTTAGGACTTCTCTGTCACTCAGTAGAGAATGTACCTAGCATCAAATTGCAATGGATTATCTATTTAAACATCCCACCAATAGACTTTATCATATCTTTACCTCTTTCAGAGTTCTCAATCCATTCAGTCACCCTGCCTTCTTTTCCTCCTGGGGACCTCCCTCCTGGGGCACTGCATCCCCTGAGTCCAGTCTGTAGTGGCTCCTCTCTAGGGCCTTTCCAAAGCTGTCCTCCTGAGACTTAACTTTCACTCTCTTGAACAGCACTCTCTGTTGTTTGGATCTTATGTTCTTTTCTAGCTTACATCCTCAAGTTAACTTCCTAAGGAAGGATGCACAGGAGGAAAACATCTTGTAAACCAGAAACGTCTTTATCCTACTTTCATGCTTAATTGCCCCATTCATTTAGCTGGAAATCAGAATCCTTGGTTGAAAATCATTTGCTTTCAGAACTTTGAAGGTATTGCTTCATTGTTTTCTAGCACTTTGTTTTGTGGATGAAAAAAAATCTGATGTCAGACTAATATTATTTGTTGATTTCCTGTTTTTTACTCTGGAATTTTTTAGGACCTTTTCTTTATCCTTTGTGTTTCAATCAAACAATTTATATATGTATGTATTTACTTTAGCTCTAAGATATTTTCTTATATTATTTCTTTGATAACCTTCTCCCTTCTATGTACTGTCTCCCTTTTTCTCCAAAATTTATTAGTGGGTATTGAATATTCTGGATTTAATCCTCTTTTTTTCTTTATTCCATATTTTCTGTTTCTTTGTCCTACTGTTCTATTTCCTGGGAGATTTCCCTGGTTTTATCTTCTAATACTTCTCTTGAATTATATATTCATCTAAAGCACTTTCTTATTTACTTTTTAAAATAATATCTTCTTCCTGTTTATGTTTTCTGGAATCTGAGAATAATATTTTGACGTTTTAAAAAGTTCTCTTAAATCCCCTGGATTATCATTGCTTCTCGTGGGGTCATTTTTTCCTGCTAGTTCATATTTATCTTTCTTTTTTTTTTTTTTTTTTTTTTTTTTTTTGCGGTACGCAGGCCTCTCACTGTTGTGGCGTCTCCCGTTGCGGAGCACAGGCTCCGGACGTGCAGACTCAGCGGACATGGCTCACGGGCGAGCGGCATGTGGGATCTTCCCGGACCGGGGCACGAACCCGTGTCCCCTGCATTGGCAGGTGGACTCTCAACCACTGCGCCACCAGGGAAGCCCTATCTTTCTCATTTAACATTACAGGCTTTGCTCAAATGCCTGGTGATTTTGGTGGACTGTTTATGTGGAAGAATGAAACTGACTGGGGGCTCTGGGTACATGAGATGTTTTTCTGACTGGCATCCTCTGCTTTTTGGTTCGTGGCTGGGGTACCAGCCATTAAGCTTGGGAATCCCTAACGACCAGGCCAAGGAAGGCTTTAATCAGCCCTCTAACACTTAGACTTAATGCCTTACTTCTTAGTATGATCAGAGAAGATAGCTCAGATCTTTGTGCTGGGTTACCTGCCTGGCCTCGGGCAGTCTTACTTCCTGGGATGTGGGAGGGACCTTCCTGGGATGGGGGAGGGGCTTGTACAGCTTGACTCTTCTCTAAACCAAGGATCAGTAAATGTTTTCTGTAAAGGGGCGATAGTAATATTTAGGATTTGTGGGCCACATACAGTTTCTGTCTTTTTATTTTATTTTTATTTTTATTTATTTATTTTGTGGTACGCGGGCCTCTCACTGTTGTGGCCTCTCCCGTTGCGGAGCACAGGCTCCGGACGCGCAGGCTCAGCGGCCATGGCTCACGGGCCTAGCCGCCCCGCGACATGTGGGATCTTCTGGGACCGGGGTACGAACCCGTGTCCCCTGCATCGGCAAGCGGACTCTCAACCACTGCGCCACCAGGGAAGCCCCGTTTCTGTCTTTTTAAAACAATGCTTTAAAATGTAAAAACCATCCTTAGCTAACTGGCTGTGAAAAATAGGTGGTGGCCTGCAGTTTGCCAACTCTTGCAAAACAGACCTGCTGTTAATCCCTGTTTTCTGCCCTATGTTTCACTCCCAATTTCTGAGTCTCAATCCTGTCTGGGACTGGGATTTTATAAAGCAGTTTGAGCTCCCCTGCATCCCGCCCCCTCCCACCCCCCTCCTGATCTTCAGCCTTTCTCCCTTTGTATTCTGGGCTGTTTCTTTCTTCTCTGATTTCTTGGTCAGTAGCCTTCCATCTACTTTCTGTCTTCCAAGAATCTGTTGCAAATTCATGTCCACTAATGGCTCCCTCCCTGTTGTGTTTTGCTATTGTGGTATATGCAGTTGGTACCTATATCCTCTTATCACCTCCAGTTTTCCAGTACCCATCCCATCTTTCAGCTGCCAGCACCTGCAACTCTTAGCGTGAGGGGGCCGGCTGGCTGTAGGAGCTTGCTCTGCCGGCCCGTGCAGGCCGGCTAGAAGAGCCAGGGTATGTCCCCTCCCACCAGCCCTCAACCGATGGCTTTCAGGAATTGGTGGGTAAATACCCCAGCTTCCTTGCTCCTCTGTTGGAGTATCTCGGAGGTGCGAGTTCTCCCCAGGCTCCAGAGCTGCTGAGCAGGATTGAGCCCCAGGTGCTTACAGTATCTTGTTTGATAATGAACCCTTTACTGGCTCTCCCTTGTTCCGTGACTCACGTGACTCACGCTCTCCCTCCTCTACTGAAGTTCCTGGATTCCTTCTCACATAAATTGGTTGAATTCGAATGCTTATCAAGAGCCTGCTGCTGAGGAACCAAAATGGAGATAATCATGGGTTAGTTTTTTTTCCCTTTATTATAATTTTAATTAAATCTCAGGTAGAGGAAACAGATAACTTTGAGTACTTTTATTATACTGAATCTGAATCTGATTAATCAATATTATATTGAGTATTTACCGTGGGCCAGGCATTATCTGTGGGGGATAGACTCATGAATTAGCCTTGAATTCTAACCTGCAAGGAGCTTGTGTTCTACAGGGTAGATAATCCATGCAGTAGAATGTTTGAAGGGTTCTTTTTTTTAAATAATTAATTTTTGGCTGCGTTGGGTCTTCGTTGCTGTGTGTGGGCTTTCTCTAGTTGCGGCGAGCAGGGGCTACTCTTCGTTGCGGTGCGTGGGCTCCTCTTTGTGGTGGCTTCTCTTGTTGCTGAGCACGGGCTCTAGGTGTGCAGGCTTCACTAGTTGTGGCACGTGGGCTCAGTAGCTATGGCTTGTGGGCTCTAGAGCGTAGGCTCAGTAGTTGTGGCGCACGGGCTTTGTTGCTCCGTGGCATGTGGGGTCTTCCCGGACCAGGGATTGAACCCGTGTCCCCTGCATTGGCAGGCAGATTCTTTACCACTATGCCACCAGGGAAGTCCCTGAAGTGTTCTTAAGAGAGGCTGAGATGTACGTGCCGTGGAGCTTAGCAGGCATGAGAAGTTATTTGCAGATGGGTGATCAGGGATGGCTTCAGGAAGGGAGTGAGATGAGAGCTGGGTAAAGGAGAAATCAATTTGAAAACAGAATGCTGGGGCTGGGCATTCCTAGCGGAGAAAACGGAATGAACACAAATGCTCCTCAAGAGGCATGTGAGGAGGACTGGTTGACTCGAGAGAAGCCTTCTATTCCTGAGAGAGGACAAAATGATGTAAAACAAGCATGAGTACATATAAAAACACAGATGTGTGTGTGTGTGTTCATTAACTCAAACTGTAAGATGTTCACGTGAATATTGATGGAGGTTGCTGATAATTGATTTATATAATTAGGAGTTTGGATTTGATGTGGGAAACAAACGGGAGCCATCAGATTCCTCTGAATCCTGAAGGGAAATTAAAAACTTATTTAAGGGAGAATGTTGTGACTTAGGATGTTTTATTTCTGTGAGGGATAGATGGAACGGAGATGAGGCAGAAGCAGTTGCAGGTGAGTGTGATTTTTCAGTCTGCATTATTGTAGGAGACTGTGGGATTAGGAGTCTAAGGGCTAATTTGAGAAATATGGAGGAAAAAGCAGATAGAAGTATGGAGAAGTGGGAAGCAAGGAAAAATTCTAAGAAAGACATCAAGCTCTTAGGAATCTCTCAAAGTAGGAAAGATACTAGACAGACTAAAAAAGAGAAAGGCCTGCATCTGGACCAGTTAGAATTGAGAGGGTAAGCTAGATAGGTTATTGGGAAGAACTCTGCTTTATCATCTACTTATCCTGTCACTATTTCTGATCATTTGTGTCCTTCAGAAGAGTTGGTGAGGAACTGTGTAAACCTATTGAAGGTTAAGCTTTGGGTTCATTTTGGAAAAAAAAAAAAAATTTTTTTTTTTTTTGGTTCTAGTCCTTAAAGAGGTTTCAATGGGAATAATTAAAAAAAATAGAAAGTAGTACACCCTTCATTGATAATAAAGTCTTGAGCTTGAGACTCTTAGAACTTTCAAATTGTACATTAGCATTTCTATTTAAACTGATTTACTGCTGTAGCCACAACAGTTGATCTGCTGACTTCCATGTGAAGGCTTCCTGTATGGAGAAAAAGTACAAAACAAAATTTAATGCTTTCCCACAATGTCAATTTCTTAGGTACCAAGCCAGAAATTAGCATTATTAGTGGGGAAGGACACCCTGTGTCTAGCTACCTGTATTTAACTATATGCTGAAAAGACTGTGCTCATTACTGCAACTGTAAGGTAGCTATAGCCACACATTAATAAGTTATGAGCTACTATCTCAGAGAAATTACTCTACCAATAGTAAGTAGCCTATATTCTATTTTTCTTCTCCCTTGGATATCTGTATGGAATAAAATTAATTCAGAAAACAACAATCTTCGAGAAGTGGGAAAGCTTAAATTACCTCATAACTGGCCTTCGCCTCCCTTCCCCACCCTTATTAAACAGCATTTATTGATAGAATTATTCTAGCATGTTAGTTGCTCTTTCAGACCCTAAATCTTAAGCCTTTTTTTTTTTTTAATTTCACACGTCCCTTCAAGGTCACCTCCCACTGTCTTTTCTGTTAGCAACTGCTATAAATGTTATCACACTCTTCTAGTTTTCTACATTTTTACCTATTACTCATTTACCCTGAAATTCTTTTCCTTTCTTTTGCCATCCAACAATATGGAAGCAGGCTACTCTATAGGAATTCTGCTCTCTTAGGATTTTGGAGTGAACAATTCCTCAAAAGCCCCCAGGTATCTTAAGAACACCTTTTTCCGGATCTCACCCATTCTTTTAAAAAAATACATCATTGCTTATAATCTACAATAATATAATTAGAATATTGCTGCTTGGTTACTGTCAGATATTTCTGCTTAGCAAATTATATGAAAAGTTCTAATGCCAGGACAGGGGGTACATCTTCTGGGGGGAACTTCTGAGGTTATTATTTATGGGGTAGAGCTGCACTTAAGAAGGTAGCACATTTTCCTTCCACATCTAGCTGTGGAAAAAAGTACAGCATCCTGAAGAAACTAGGGATACCTGAATACCTGCAGAAATTATATGACTTTGTCTAAATTTATCCACTTCCAAGATCATATAATCATTAGGCTTAGGAGCCTGAAAGAGACCGTAGAGATTGAGTATCCACCTTTGCATCCATTCAACATTCCCATCCAGTACTTGACCAGTGAAAATATGAGGTAGAAATGGAGGAACTTAACATAGTAGCTAAAAGTGTGGGCTGTGGAGTCAGACATCTAGACTTTGCACTTAAAATTATGAATTGTAATCCAATTTTGGACAGGTTAATTAACTTCTTTTGCTTTACTCTTCTCAACAGTAAACTAGGGATATTAATACCTACACCATGGAATCACTGCGATTAAGTTATGTCCTGGACTATCTTAAATATTAAATAAATGTAAGCTGTTGTTATTTGTTACTTTCAGAATATGTAAGGACCATTTCTTTAAGTTTGTGCTAAAATCTTTTATTGACTCTAGTCAAAGAAATGCACTGTCTGTCCAGCTTTTTGAATGAAATCTTTTCTGTTGTATTCTGCATTGTATCAAACTAAATTAGTAACATAGTTTACACATCATTCACATGTATACACATGTTTAAGTTATTTAAAAAATCTAGCTACATTTTCAGGAAGGTTTTAATAAAAAGGTTGTTAGAGATCATAAAAATATTTACCTTTTAGCAGGATGGTTTATTTTCATGCTGATGTTGGAGCTTTGGGACAGTGCTATTTTGCATGACTGTTAAAAATTACAATAAGAAAGACAACACATATTCTGCTTTAACTGTAGCTGGAATTGACTTTTTAAAAAAAAATAGACTCAGTGTCAGACCTTTGAAAAATAAAGGCATTTTTATTGCTAATTTGATTCTATCAAAATGACTTCTGAATCTTATAGAAGAATTTTAGTTGTTACAAGTAGACTTGAGGTGACAATCACATGTATTTTTATCATAATAGAACAGTACTGGGATAAACTTCTGCCCCTTTTAATTTTTTATGAATTGGTACTCTAATTATCGGGCACTGAGTCTCAATAACTGCTGGTGCTGTGGCATTCTGTTTTCTCCCAGTTCACACAGGCTTCAAACACTGATTTCAGAAGTGCCTCATTACTGCATAATGTTCCTGGTTCATTGTCATGAACAGATAGCCTGAAGTAGAATGTATGCTATTTAAAGACAGCAAAGTTTTTTTCTTTTTAGTTTTTTTTGTTTGTTTGTTTTTACATTTGAATAATACATTAGTGTGAAAAATAGTACCTTCAATATTAAGTTTTGGAAGCCAAATTGAATTGCACAAAATTTCAAAAGTTTGTGTCTCAAATGTTACTTTACTACCTATAAAACTCTATCTGTACCAGGTAGGGAAAGCATCTCATATTTATTTAGTAGCTTTCCAGTACCAGACACTTCAGATACATTGTATCTGTAATTGTAATTCTCGTAATTGTTCCTAGAGGTAGGAATTATTACCCTCATTTTATAGAGGAGGGAACTGAGAGTCAAAGAAGTAAAATGATTTGCAAAACTAATATGTGCAAAGCAAGGACTTACTTGAATCTGGACCTGACACTAAAGACTGTCTGCCTTTCCACTCTACTGCCTGGAGCGAAGAAGAAAGGAATGTGTGTAGTGAAGTATGGAAATGAATAGCGCCATCTGGAAGGGCAGTTCTGCCAAGTTCTAATATGAAAAGTGCTGGACCTCATTATAGCAAACATTAACGTAAAGTTGAATCCCTTTACTGAATGATCCCACTCTTACAAAACACTCTGAAATACATTTTAGTTCTGAGTTCCCATCCATGAGGATACAGCATTGGCCATAATTGCTGCTGCTGTAACTTTGTACATTAATGGCAATTTTGTGAGGCTAGGTGAATTTTCTTATTTAGTTAGAGCTTGATTGTTCTCTCTAGACTTCCCTTAATTTCCTGCTGAGATCTTATTAAACATTTTGAGGATGAGCTAATCAGTGTTTTGCATCCTTTTAATAATGTGAATGCTTTTTCTTCAGCATAATTTAATGTGAGACTATTCAGATGGAAATAGATCAAAAGACTCCCTCACCAGTCATGGTCTCTGAAAATGGGCTCGCTTAGTGATGCTGATGGGTAGGCAACCTCATTAAGGTTTAATATGACGTAGAAACTTCAGATAAACGTTTGTAAATGGACAACAATTTATAAATAACTTTTAGTCATTTATTCTTTCATTCTCAAAATTAATGGTTCCAGGTCACTTGTACATACTGAAATTCCTTCTGGGGGTATTATTATGAGAGGAAGGTGATCCATTCACAAACCTTCATAGCCAAATTGATAAGCTTTTGATGCTTGTGCTTTAATGCCTATTGATTGATGCTCAAAAATCAAATTTGCTCTTCCCTCAGCCTAGTGGATCACTTCAGCATAAAATCAGAATGCTTAATTTGAAACAAATTCTCCCAAAAGGAGAAACAGCTCTAATTTTCCTGTAGACGCTATCAGTACTGCTTCTTTGGGTTTAGTGTTAGATTACATTAGTTCCTGGGTCAAGATAGTTCATTGGCATATTATAACTTTTAACAAGAAGCCAGAGTATATTTGGTAGTATGCTGTTGTATGAGGTGAAAATATGTTTTGATGACTTTGATGGCAAGAATCTTTTCATATAGTTTCACATCATTTAAGTATGTAGAGACATGGGAAATAAACCAGTCTTTTTTTTTTTTTCTTTATGCTACAGGGTACACATTTTAAATTTTAGCAGCATAATTCAGATTTTTGCCTTATGTACTGTATTACTAATCTGAATAGTTTCCAATCAAACTTTTTGAAGAAACTTCTTGTGATTTGGTTTTAAGCAGAGTTGGAAATCATAAGCTGCTTGTGTAATTTTCAGACACCTTTATGAAAACTGAAACAGTCAAATGCTTCCGTATCTAACGTAATGGAACAGTTGTGTTATTTTCAGTTATTATATGGTTTAGGATGATGAGCTCACACAAATATAACCATTTCTCTTACATTTGATACCAAGACCATGACCCTGGCTTGTCTTATGGAGAATGAAAGCATATTTTAAGTTATTTGTATATATATATGTATATATATGATTTATCTTACGGTATTCGTTCAACTAATCCTTTTGGCTATCATTTATTATATAAAAATAATTTTTTCCGAATACCATTAAAGAACATATCTGAATGGGATGATAAGATAGAAAATTTCAAGATTTTGGAGTTCAGAGTAGGTACAATAGATAAACTACTTTTACAGAATGGTTTCTGAATAAGGCCCTTTCTTATTCAGGTGTGCCATTAAAATACACATGAGTATTTAAAAAATACTCACTTACACTTATCGTCATCTTATACTTTTCTTCAGTGTTAGTGACTTGGTAAGGAAACTGGTCTTAAACTGTGAACCTCAGCAATTGCTTAACTTAGTTTTACATCTCCCAGAAAAACTATCCCTGAGATTTTACTGTGAAACTCTACTTACATCCAAAATCCTTTTATTTTCCCACCAAAGCAGGGATTCTGTTATTTGCATACTTTTTTTCTTCCAGTTGTACTGAGGTATAATTGACGTACATCGCTGTATAAGTTTAAGGTGTACAGCATAATGATTTTACTTACGTACACTGTGAAATGATGACCACAGTTCTAGTGAATATCCAACATCTCATAGAGATCCAAAAAGAAGGAAAAGAAAAAGAAATTTTTCCTTGATGAGAACTCTTAGGATTTACTCTTAACAACTTTCATATATAACATACAACAGTGTTAATTACATTATTTTTTAAAATAAATTTATTTATTTATTTTTGGCTATGTTGGGTCTTTGTTGCTGCGCATAGGCTTTCTCTAGTTGGAGCAAGCGGGGGCTACTCTTCGTGTGGTGCATGGGCTTCTCATTGCGGTGGCTCCTCTTCTTGCGCAGCATGGGCTCTAGGCCTGTGAGCTTCAGGAGCTGAGGCTCGCAGGCTCTAGAGCGCAGGCTCAGTAGTTGTGGCTCACGGGCGTAGTTGCTCTGCAGCATGTGGGATCTTCCTGGACCAGGGCTTGAACCCATGTCCCCTGCATTGGCAGTCGGATTCTTAACCACTGCGTCACCAGAGAAGCCTATTAATTACCTTATTGACTGTATTCCCTACACTGTACATTTCCTCCCCCTGACTTACTTATTTGTAACTGGAAGTTTATACCCTTAATTTCCCTCATCTATTTCACTCATTCTCCCACCTTCTGCCCCTCTGGCAATCACCTGTTCATTCTCTGTATCTATGACTGTTTCTGTTTTGTTATATGTATTTTTTGTTTTTTAGATTCTACATATGAATGAAATCACATGGTATTTGTCTTTCTCTGTCTGACTTATTTCACTTAACATAATACCTCTAGGTCCATCCACGTTGTCGTAAATGGCAAGATTTCATTCTTTTTAATGGCTGTGTAATGTTCGTGTGTGTGTGTATGTGTGTGTACCTGCCACATCTTCTTTATCTATTTATCCATCGATGAGCACTTAGATTGCTTCCATATCTTGCTATTGTGAATAATGATATTTTCATACTTTTATGAAATGGTCTTGTATAAAACTGTCTTATGTTAAACTATACTATCTTAATGATATTAATATATGTGTAACCTATATTTAAAATTCCATAGAATCTAATTATTGTCTGTCAAAGAGAAAAAAATAACATGTAGAAGTTTCAGTAGTTGAAAGTAACTCTAAACAATCTCAAAGCAGACAAAATTTTTGAAATATAATATACAAATATATCTGGATAAACTTCACATGTTTTCCTGTGAGCTGTTTCTTGAGTTGTTTCACATATTGAGGCTTACTGTGGTGTCATGATAGCTAGAAGAAATCGTAGGAGCAAAAAATCTTAGCTAAGAAAAGTGGTGATGTCACTCATTTGATAGAGAAAGAGATTGTGGGAGGATATAGATTCTGAGCTGGCTGAAGGTAAAGATTAAGGGAAATTTTCATAAGGATGAGAAAAATAAAAGTTACAGTATTATCTTAGCAATTACTTTCAAATACTGTCATAAAATAATAAAGAAAATGGTGATATAGTTTTTGGAATTATTTCTAAAAAAGATGTTTGGGGTGATGATGGGGGTGGGGCAAAGGAGAAAGAAAACATTAATAATAAAAAATGGGAAATATTAGAACCTAACATGACTATCTACTAGGAGAGTATTTATCAAAATTTTATTGAAAGATCCTTAAGTTGTGTTTGTTATAATGAAAAATATTACATTAACATGGCTCTTGATAAGATGTAACCTGTATCTCCAAATAAAATTTTTGCATTTCCCTTATTCCAGTGCAAATCAGATTATAGCCATCACTTCATGGTAAATTATAAAAATAATCAATAAATTAAAAATAACCATAATATGACAGTAAATGATAACCTCAAACATTTTTGATCACTGTGTTTGTTGAAAATGTCAGATCTTATTCTGCCTATAGTAGATCAGGGAACCTCAGGAAATTGGAGGGATTTCGTGATATAAAATAGTTAAAATTTAAAGCATTTGATTTTCTGTTTTTAATTTTATTCAGCCAAGGATTATAAGACTCTCTCAATCCCTCCTAAGTGACAAATTCATTAAATATTTATTGATCATTTATAATATTGGAATATTAAGTCCTGCAGTATTGGATGTTATGGGTGCTGGAGATATGTAGTGAAAAATACCAAGGTTAGTGTTCTCATAGCATCCACATTCCCTGGGAGAAGAAGGACAATAAAAAGAAATGACAAATGCATGTAAAGTATACCAATTTGCATTAACTACTATCAGGAAATATTAAGAACTGTAAGAGTAATTTTTTTTAGGGTAAGAGTAATTTTTTTTAGGGTAAGAATAATTTGAACAAATTACCCTAGCCTAGCTTCATTGAAATAAAATATTTCTATTCTTGTCCTTTCTATTGTCAAGGAATTTGCTAATAATAAACTCTGATAGTACAGTGAGACACCATGACTAATTACACATAATTGGTTTCTTCACTTTTTCACGTATTACAGAGAGCAGATTATGATTCCAGTAAATTTGGATCATGCATAGAAAAGATTTCAGGCAAAAGTGATCCACGGAAATAGACACTGACATCTTGTTTGCTGCCAGAAGCCACAAATAAATGGCTAGCAGAGTGTTGAATTAGCCCATGGACAGATGTATGGGAGTCTTGGAGCAAAACAGTTTTAATCAGGGGTGATTTTTAACCTTCTTAGAATTTTTACATTAGATATAGCTAAATTGGATTGAGTACCTAATTTATTATGAACCTGGTTTAGGTTTTGGTCACTGAATGCATACATCTAAAATGTAACTGTTAGAAATCTCAGTAAAGTGTAAGCCCATTTGTCAATAGAGTAGGTGATTCATAGTAGGTGATAAATAAATATTTTTTGAGGGACTAGCTTGTTCTGAGGAACTGAGCAGAAACTGAGGTTACTGCATCCCTGAAGGCTTTTGCTCAGTCTTGGGGCACAGGAAGGTAGAGGACCCAATCCACTATAGATAAAACTTTGTTGGGAAAAATATAAACCTGCCAAAATTTTAAAACTTCTTGTGAAATATTCTTTTTCAGGATTTAATTCACATACCAGACCATTTACCCATTTAAAGTGTCCAGATTTTTTTTGTATATTCACAGGATGTTCAACCATCATCACAATCCAACGTTAGAACATTTTGTCCCGCATTAAAGAAACTCCAGTCCCATTAGCCGTCACTCCTCTTTCATCCAAACCCCTCAAATCCTAGGCAGCCACTTACTTAGTTTCCATATCTATAGATTTGCCTATCCTGGACATTTCATTGAGATTTGTTATGGCCTAATAAAATTCAGTTGTTTAGAAATGTTTGCCATATTTTGTTTATCCATTCATCAGTTGATGGACATTTGAGTTTCCACTTTCTGACTGTTATGAATAATGCTTCTATAAGCATATGTGTACAAGTTTATCTGTGGAACTGTATTTTTATTTTTCTTGGGAATATACCTAGGAGTGGAATTGCTGGGTCATATGGTAACTCCACGTTTACTTTGTTAAGGAACTGTCAAACTGTTTTCCAAAATGGCTGTACCATTTTACATTCCTATCAGCGATTTATAAGTGTTCTAATTTTTCCATATTATCACCAACACTTGTTACTGTCTTCTTATTTTAGCTATCCCTGTGGACCTGAAGTGGTATCTCATTATGGTTTTGATTTGCATTTCCGTGATGACTAATGATGTCAAACATCTTTTAATGTGCTTATTGGTCATATGTATATCTTATTTAGAGAAATATTTCTTCAGATCTCTTTGTCCATTTTTTAATTAGGCTATATGTCTTTTCACTGTAGAGTTGTAAAATTCTTTATATATTCTAGATACAAGTGCTTTATCAGATATATGGTTTGCAAATATTTTCTCCCATTCTGTGAGTCCAGGGATTGGCAACTTTTCTGAAGTTACATCATAAACCATCATGAATAATTTCATTATATTTGAGAGGATGTTTTATGGTAAAGGGATAAATGTTCATGAAACTACTGTGATTTTAAGGACCCTGATCAAGCCACTCAGAAGTATGGATGGAAATGCAATGAGGTAGTATTTTTTAGAAAGACTAGGAAGATTTCCTTCCTCTTCTTCCCACCCACCACGTAAACTCATAAAGAGTTTTTTGGTTTTTAAAGAATGAGAACTTCTCTGTAAGGGTGAGGTTTAACACTGGCCCTGGATATGCCATTCAATCATTTATGTGTCATAAATTACTTCATTTAATTTTCATAAGATCCCACTTGAAATCCCACCAACTCTTCCAATTCCTCACTCCTGTGAGTGTTTCCTCTACCATTTCCCTGCTGTTTCAGAAACCTGATTCTTCCAAAGAACCCTTTCCCATGGAACCTGCTCATTCTCTCGTGCTCTGTGTGTCATAGATCCCCCAAATCTCGTGTGAGTTGCATGCTATCTGGAAATCATCCCTATCCCTTCTCTTTACTGTAATTCACTGACATCTTGGCCACTCTCTCACGTCCATCAAGGCTTTAGTATCTTTCCCCTCAAACTTGAGGCTTATTATTATTTATTATTATACACTATTTATTATTATTCTAGGTGTCTTCATCCGTGTATTGACTGCTCATTTCTTCTTTACTACATCCAATAATTCCCTACTGTCCACTAGATCAGATTCAGACTTCTCAAGATAGTACTCAGTGCCTCTAACTTAATTGTCCAACATTTTCATACCCAGTGCTTGATGCTAACTGACCATGAAAGCCAGAGATGTCCTTTTTGTGACCCAGCCAACTCCTACAACCTGTGTGTGTTTCTAGCTCTGTCTTTTGCCTGTGTGATTCCTAGTATTTAGACTCTGCTTTTCTTCTTCATATTCTGTCCATCATTTAAAACCCTATTTCAGTTCTGCTTTCTTTTCCCTGACTGCTCATCATGATTTCCTATTACACTTGTTTGAGCCAGACAGTGATTACTTATTAAGAACTGGTTATTTACTACAGTTTCTGTACAGTTCAATTTAACACTTTAAGAGCACTCTGATTTTTCATGGTTTTGTGCTTGTAAGACTTTTCTTATCAATTGATAATAGACTTCTTGTGAGTAAGTAAATGTCTGCACATCTACCACAGTGCCTGAAAAGTGGCACGTGGTCAGTAAGCACTGGTGTTTGTACACTGACTCTCTGATACCTTTGGGAACTCTTCAGTCGCTATCCTTGAGATTATCTGAGTTTTGTTTAATAATAATAATAATAACCTATTTTATGTTGATTTTGGGGGGAAATGTGTGACTGAGATCACTCTGCACTTTCCTTCTCCTTGGATGAGTCTGATTCCACATGAATGTGTTTTTTACACGTTCATGATTAGACAGTGTTGATTTTATGACAGTGCCTCAATATGAAGGTCTCAGGGCCTACATCAAAATACTGCAAAATCATTGATGATAGGAGAAAAGTATACACAGTTCATGTCCTGTATAGTTCTATATGAAAGCTTGGGGATTCTCTGAATATGATCTTTAATTTTTTTTCTTTTTAAAAAGCAGCTAACCAACACTATTAAGGCACTATTTATATTTGAGTGTTTCCTTTTCTCTGAGTGGAACAGCAAATCAACAGTGTGCAACCTTCATGCTCATAGATGACAGAGGGCAGTGAATTGTGCTTACTTTGAATACCCACTTCTGTTGGTTTTAGTACAATGCAATATCTGTGCTAATTTCTACGCAGCAGTCTGAAATCTGCAACAGAAAATAACTGATATGTCTGCATAAGCAACACACTTAATCTTTGGTAAAGTAATTTGAAAATTTGTGTTACATTTTATCAAGTGATAAAAATTTTAGATAGTATGTTTCTAAAACCTCTCAGGCGTAAAGTCTACAGTGCTCTTGCTATTACTTGAACATCTTGCTCAACTGTCTTGCTGTTACTTCTAAAGAAGTAATAAAAATGAAAAATGTGAAGGAAACAAATCAGAATTGGAAGAACATTTGTGGTGCCAATTATATACATTTACCGTAGCACTTATCAAGTTGTTATCATTAGATTTTTTTTTTTTGAGGGCAGAGGCTATGCTTTATTTCACTTCTGAACCTAGCACAATGCATGTTTCATAGGTGCTCAATAGATGGCTGCTGAATTTATATGTTTTTGGAGTGGGCTAATATATAATGAAGCTTTAATAATTTAGACTGAAAAAGTAGATTCTTAATGTTTGACTCACTGACCACAAATTATATATTAATATATTCATAAATAACAATTTATACTCATTCATATTTAATACTTGAAAAAATGCTGTTTCACAACTACTGAATTCTTGAACAAGTGAGTGACACCCAGTCCAATTGACCAGGATACTTGCACATACTATGTACATAATGTGTATGGGCTTGATCTTATAGCTGGAAGTTATGAATAGAGTGTGGTTTGGATTTTAGTCGTTGTGGAAACATTTAAGCCCTATAAATGTGAACCATGTCCTTTTTCTTTCCTTGTTTTAAAATTTTATTTTCCTAGAGATGATATTCTGCCTATCTTGCCTCTTCTTCACACTCAGGTAATACTTGTCAAATGTGAAAATTGTCTTGACAGAACACCAGAGAACTTTCTAGATATGAGATATTCAGAAACCGGTGCTAAATCACAGGGTACTACAAGAGGTAAAGCTGATGATTAGATAGAAAAAATGCAAAGTTAAGCTATAGGTCACCATGTCCCACTCCTCCCTTCCACATATTCCTTCCACTTTAGGGAAAAGAAGAAAACCTTTTTCCTTAATTATTCTTCCTCTCTCAAAGTATAAGAAACTAACGTGTCTCTTACCAAATACCTACATGCTTCCTGTATTCCATACTCTATCGAGTCCATGTTCCTCAGGATGTTTTTCTGAGGGGGATGAGTCTGACTTCTTTCACTCAGCATAATTATTTGGAGATTCATCTATGTTTTTGCATGTTCAATAGTTCGGTTCTTTTTCTTGTTGAAATAGTATTCTATGGTATTGATATACAAACATTTGTTTTTACCAATTGATGAGGAATTTTGAGTATTTTTAATTATTTAAATTTAATTATTTAAATTTAATTATTTTAATAATTGTTAATTATTTTGAGTATTTTTATTATAAGTATCTCTCTCTCAGAACACTTTGTTCATAAATCTAATGGAACATTTCTCATAGTATGTTAAACTAGGTTGTTTTCATACATCCTCCATTAGACTATCCTGACCCTTCAAGATAGGGGAACTGTATCTTTTTCATCCTTTCTCTCCCAGCCCCTAGCATAGTGCTGTGGTTTTGAATTGGTAGTCCATGTAAACAACCCTCTTAGGTGAAGCCAAAACTTTTTCTTGATCCTGTACTGTCCCCATCATCACCACTTATTGATTCATTCAAATCAGAAACTTGAGACATGTTTGTTTGCTTTTTTTTGAAAATCTACTTTGTTTAGGTATAATTCATACACAATAAGTCACACATTCTTGTTTTTCTAAATTTAAAAATTTTATTACAATTCCTAAAGTTTATACTGCATATCTACCTATATTGGCTATATTCCCTGTGTTGTGTAATACATCCTTGTAGCCTGTCTTACACACAGCAGTTTGTACCTCCCATTCCCTCACCCCTGTGCTGCCCCCCACCCCACCCCTACCACCGGTAACCACTAGTTTGTTCTCTGTCTGTGAGTCTGCTTCTTTTTCTTATGTTGACTAGTTTGTTGTATTTTTTAGATTCCACACATAAGTGATATCATAGAGTATTTGTCTTCCTCTGTCTGACTTATTTCATTTAGCATCGTGCCCTCCAAGTCCACCTGTATTGCTGCAAATAGCAAAATTTCATTCTTTTTTATGGGAGAGTAGTACTCCATCGTGTATGTATGATATATGTGTGTGTGTGTATGTATATATATACACATATATATGTATAATGTGTGTGTATAAATATATATATGTATAAATATGTAAATATAAATAAATAAATGAATAAATATATGCATGCCACATCCTCTTTATCCATTCATCTGTTGATGGACACTTAGGTTGCTTCCTTATCTTGGTGATTGTAAATAATGCTGCTATGAACATTGGGGTGCATGTATTATTTCAAATTAGTGTTTTTGTTTTTCTCAGATATATACCAGGAGTGGAATTGCTGGGTCATGTGGTAGTTCTATTTTTAGTTTTCTGAGAAACCTCCATACTGCTTTCCACAGTGGCTGCACCAATTTACATTCCCACCATCAGTATACGAAGGTTCCCTTTTCTCCACATCCTTGCCAGTGTTTGTTATTTGTGTTCTTTTTGATGATAGCCATTCTGACAGGTGTGAGGTGATATCGCTGTGATCTTGATTTGCATTTTCCTGATGATTATCGATGTTGAGCATCTTTTCAGGTGCCTGTTGGCCATCTGCTTTCCTCTTTGGAAAAATGTTTATTCAGTTCTTCTGTCTCTTTTTTTTTTGCCATGTGGCATGGCTTGTGGGATCTTAGTTCCCTGACCAGGGATTGAACCTGGGCCCTGGCAGTGAAAGTGCCAAGTCCTAACCACTGGACCACCAGGGAATTCCCTGCCCATATATATATATATATATATATATATATATATATATATATATATATTTATGTTCAGTTGTATGAACTGTTTATGTATGTTGAATATTAATCCCTTATTGGTCGTATCATTTGCAAATATTTTCTCCCATTTAGTAGGTTGTCTTTTTGTTTTGTTTATGGTCTCCTTTGCTGTGTAAAGGCATTTGTTTAATTAGGTCCCATTTGTTTATTTTTTCCTTTTATTTCCTTTACTTTAGAAGATGGATCCATAAAATATTGCTGCAATTTATGTCAAAGAGCATTCTGCCTATGCTTTCCTCTAGGAGTTTTATACTACAAAGCTACAGTAATCAAAACAGTATGGTACTGGCACAAAAACAGACACATAGATCAATGGACAGGATAGAGAGCCCAGGAATAAACCCACACATTTATGGTCAATTAGTCTACAATTAAGGAGGCAAGAATATACAATGGGGAAAAGACAGACTCTTCAGTAAGTGGTGTGGGAAAACTGGATAGCTATGTGTAAAAGAATTAAATTAGAACATTCTCTAGCACCATCTACAAAAATAAACTCAAAATGGATTAAAGACCTAAATGTAAGACCAGATACTATAAAACTCACACATTCTAAGTAGCTAGATCAATGACTTTGAAAAGTGTATAGAGCTGTATAAACCATCAAACCAATTAAGATATAGAACATTTTAATCTGTCACCAAATTTCACTCTTGTACCTTGACAGTTTCAAACTGTCAGTCTCTTGCAACCCTCTGTCCCAGGCAATTACTGATCTGATTTCTATCAATATAAAGTGGTTTTGTCTGACTTAAAATTTCATTTAATTTAAATTATTCAGTATGTACTCTTTTTTATTTCCAATTTCTTTCAATTTGCATAATATCTGTAAGGTTCAACCATATTGCATTGATTTGTCCTTTTAATTGAGGGTGGTGTTTAATCCATTTACATTTAGTATAATCATTGAAATATCTGGGTTTAAGTGTACCATCTACTTTTCTTTTTTCCATTTTGTCACCTCTACTTTTTCATCTGTTGCTCATTTGTTGACCTCTTTTAGGTTTATTGAATATTTTTTTTGCATGTGTGTTTCATTTTATTTCCTCTGTTGACTCCTTAGCTATACCCTTTATTATTATTTTTAGTGGTTGCTCTAGGGCTTACAATATATATCCTAACACAGCATAGTCTATGTAAAAGTAACACTCTACCTTTTCGTGTTTCCTACATCCTTTACAAACATCCCACTTCTCATTTCACAAATATAATAATGTTAATCAGTATTATTCCATTTACACCTTTTCTCAAATTCACTTTTTCATTTAAAATCACTCAAATAACTTTCCCTTTTTTTCTGGTACTAAGTTAACTCCTAACATGGCTTATCAAATTCATTATGTTTTGAGTCTTGTCCACATCTCTAACTTTATCTACTACTGCTTCAATTCGAGGAATACTGATTTTCTTACAATTCTTCAAATACATCTGTCTGTTTCAAACCTCTGTGTCTTATATAAATTGTTCCTCTGTCTGAAATACCCATTCTCTTTTGCCATTTAAAATTTTTTTCTGAGGGATTATATGTCTGTGAAATTTTTCCTGACTCCTCTCTCTCCAGGCAGAGTTAATTATTCTCTACTCTGTTCTGCTTCTGTGCCTTCTGTATACTTGTATCAGATGCTTCTTGCACCATTTCAAATTTCCTTGGCCTTACCTCTTATTTCAGCTACAACTGCATTGACCATTTCTGTGAAGATGCTGTCCATCTTCATGCAGATACAACTTGACAGTGCCCTGCCTCAGTTTAACCTCTCACTTTCCCACTCTAACCTTCATGGATTCTTTATTTGATGGTGAAATAGCATGGGGCACCCCTGGGATTTTGCCCAGCACTCAAGCATGTGCAGCACAAGAAATGATGGGGAGTTATTGCCCTGGGGGACACCCGTGACCAATGAAGAGCAGAGTGATGAGTAAATGCTTCCTGCTTTCTTCCCCTGGGAGGTTATTAGGTGTCCTATAAGGCTGAGTATCCAACCATCTGTATGGGTGGCCAGTCAATTCAATAACAAATCTTTTTTTGACTTTCCTTCCTTCCCGTCTTTGCTCCATCTTCCCTAAACCTTGTTCCCTGAATCATACTTCTTTGTCTTAGGCTCTGTGTTCTGAGGAAGCCAGGCTGAGAGAATACAATTATTACCTGTACAACACTGTCTTTAAATGTGTTGCTTCCTCCAGACCAGTGATTTTTCAAACCTCTTAAAGCAGTAATATATTAAGCCCCAAAATATACAACTGGTAAAACTAGAGCAATTCTGATTGGAATGAGAATGAAGCCAGAGGTTTTATAAAACAAAAAACAATATACTAATTAAGCTATGAACTTCATGAGAGTTAGAATATATGTCTTTTTAATCTTTGACTCCTAAGAACCTGGTATAGTGGCTGGCTCCCAGCAGGTAGTCAATAATATTTATTAAACGGAACTAAATTTAATTGAGGGAAACTAAAGTGTATAAAATATAAATAATTTCATTTAGTCTACAGTGATTATGGATAAAAGAAGAAACAAAACAAATATAATCCTAATACTTTTTCTGGAAGCATGAGGTTTACTAGAAAAGGCAATAAAACGTTTTCTGTAAGCTCAAGTTTTTCTATTCTTGACTTTGTATATTAATTTTCAGATGGTTGTTCAGACTTCTCCTTTATGTCATCAGTAATAAATTGAAATTGAATTTTTAAAAATCCCCCACAGTTTTGAAATTGTTTATTAATAAATGTGAAAGGAGTGGGAAAGTTATTATTTACAATTATTTTATGGTCATCAATGTGGAACGGGTGAGATAAAAAGCTAAAGATAACATCTAGAAAATAAATATGCCACTACAGAATTAAAGAGCCACAAATGCAAGCTCCTCTTATGTACTGTGATGATAGTCAGTATTGAAGGGTGTCGTCATTTCTTTTTCTTTTTTTTTGTCCTAATTTCTTAAACATGACAAAAACTCCAGAGGGATAGACTTCTTGAATTAGTTATTGTGAACAAGGTTTTCTGAGCATTCAGAGGTGGGGAAAACACTGAAAAAAAAAAAAAAACTGGCCTGGAAATTTATACTCTTAAAAAATTTATCCGGGTATATTTTTGTATGAATAAGGTATTTTATCAATTGGTCTATCAATTCACCTACTCACTCACCCACCCGTTATAATGGTGTTAAGATTGGCGTTTAAAAAAGCCTACGTGAGAATGTGTTCTTTACCATCAGTCAATGAATTTCTTTCAATCATGTTTCTTTAAATAAGAACTTTAAACTTTTATGGATAGCAAGTTAGTGACTGATTTCCATTTTCTTTATTGTAAAAATTGGGCTCGTTTATGAGAGTTGTGAGAAAAATATAATCTTAAAATACATCTATCCAGTCATTCAACATACATGTCAATAACACATACTTTGTGCTGAGTGCTAGGATTCAGTGGTGAATATAGTTAGTAGATTTTAGAGATGGAAGGAACACCATGAGATATTATAGGATGGGCTGGTAAGGCATAGTTACTGACTAATGAGACACAGACATGGAGAAAGGTTGTGACTTGCCCAAGATCAGAGCTTTTAAATTATTCCTCAGAATATATAAGGTTATTTTTAGATATCATTTTGATTTGCATTCATCTTCTAAGCATTACTGAATGATAAACTACAAAGACAATGGTAAAACGTCATTGCACAAATGAGAAACCATTAAAAAGGATACTCTTTAGAAGAGGGTGGGTTAGGGATAGATTAGGATGGAGTGGGGGAAAAAATTTAGGATCATTTCAGTTCATCTGGAAATTTTTCAGACTTGAGTCTTTTCCCCTGTTGAGTTGCATATGGCTTAAAGAGTTGAAAAATAAACTAATGTTTATTGAGAATCTAATATATGCTAGGCACTTTAATGTATATTAACTCATTTAATGTTCACAACGACTCTGTAAAATATTGTATTGTTAAGTCTGAATGGCTGTTTCAGCTTAGTGTTAGAGTGTGTGTGTCGTTCCTTAACGGTTGTCATTGTCCAGAGTCTGACACACAACTCTCTTGTTCAGTAACTGGACTATTATGTGATCAACCAGAGGTTAATGGGCCCAGGCAAATTGGTCCCTTCTAACCAAACTCATAAGAGTCTGGTTATAAATCAGAGCATCAATTTACAAGTCTCTATGAGGAAGTTAACTGCCAAGTAGACCAAATATTCATGTCAGCTTGTCAGAACATTTTCTTCCCTGAGGAGAAGAACGCTTGGGAAATAAAGGACAGGAGAATGCCAAGGAAGTATAAAATTAGAAGAAAGTGAGTTGAATGCTCTTAATAAGGAGAGTGTCATGCAGTTACTGGAGCCCCATGTGCCTTCTCCACATAGGAATATATCTGCCTGGCTAAGGGATCTGAATACTATTTTTACCGAGTCAGGTCCCTCTGTCAATATTGTTTAAGATCATGGCCAGTTGTGGACTCAGCTGCAGTAAGAGAGAATAGATTGGGAGAGTCTGAGACTTTGTTCAAAACAAGCCCTCTGGTTTGGGCCAAGCATCTGCAGATGCTAGAAGAAGGAACAGAGAGGCAGTTTATGGAATAAATATAATAATCGGGTTAGAGATTATGACAATAATCATCTCTAACAGTGACTCAAGATTTATTATGTGTTAGAAATTGTGCTAAGAAATTTACATCAGCTACCTAACTTAATTCGCACAGCAACCATCTCTGATAAACGCTGTTAATATTCCTATTTTATAGATGAGAAAACTGAAGTTTAGAAAACTTAAAGAAATATACTGGAAAGTGGAATCTTAACATAGGATAGTCCAAACTGGATTGGGGGCATCTCAAGGTTACTGTGTGCAAGGTTGAACTCTTCATTTCTTCTTGAAACACATTCCTCCTCCAGGTCTGAAGCCTCTGGGTACTAGATCCCTTCTTCTCTCCCCGCCTCCTTCCTTCCTTCTCTCTCTCCCTACTTCTATCCTTCCTTCCTTCCCTGCTTCACTCCCTCCACTCTCAGTTCCTGACATCAGAAAATCCAGTAAATTTTACCTCCAAATTACATAGTGGATCTTTCCTCATTTCTCCAGCTCTGCAGTCACCTCTCTAGCCCAGTTATGGACCACCTCCTGCAGCTGCTAGCCCTCCTCCCCTACAAACCAATCACTGTCCAAAGAGTGGTATTTTGCTTTACTGAGGTAAAATTCATGTAACATAAAATTAGTCATTTTAATCATTTAAAAAGTGTACAATCGAGTAGCTTTTAGTACATTCACAATGTTTTGCAACCATCACTACTGTCTAATTCTAGGACATTTTCAAAAAGAACCCCTCATCTGTTAAGCACTTTCCATTCTTCTTCCCCTGGAAACCACTAATCTACTTTCTGCCTTCATGAATTTGCCTGTTCTGGACATTTCATGTAAATGCAATCATACATTTGTGGCCTTTTGTGTCTGACTTCTTTCATGAGAAATAATGTTTTCAAGGTTCATCCATGATGGAACATGTATCAGTACTTAATTCCTTTCTATGGCTGAATAATATTTTATTATATTGATATATCACATTTTGTTTATCCGTTCATCAGTTGATAGACATTTGGGTTGTTTCCACTTTTTGGCTATTATGAATAATGCTGCTGTGGACATGTTTTTGTTTTTGTTTTGTTTCTGATTTTTAAAATTTTTGTTTATTTTTTTATTGGAGTATAATTGCTTTACAGTGTTGTGTTAGTTTCTGCTGTACAGTGAAGAGAATCAGCTATATGTATACATTATCTCCTCCCTCTTGGACCTCCCCCCACCCCTCATCCCACCTATCTAGGTCATCACAGAGCACTGAGCTGAGCTTCCTGTGCATTATAGCAGGTTCCCACTAGCTATCTATTTTACACATGGTGGTGTGTATATGTCAATCCTAATCTCCCAATTCATCCCATCCTCCCCTTCCCCCTCTGTGTCCCCATGTCCGTTCTCTATGTCTGTGTCTCTATTCCTGCCCTGGAAATAGGTTCATCTGTACCATTTTTCTAGATTCCACATATATACATTAATATGGGATATTTGTTTTTCTCTTTGTGACTTATTTCAGTCTGTATGACAGACTCTAGGTCCATCCATATCTCTACAAATGACCCAATTTTGTTCTTTTTTATGGCTGAGTAATATTCCATTGTATATATGTACCACATCTTCTTTATCCACTCATCTGTTGTTGGACATTTAGTTTGTTTCCATGTCCTGGCACTATAAAACTCTTAGAGGAAAACATAGGAAAAACACTCTTTGACATAAACCACAGCAAGGTCTTTTTTGACCCACCTCCTAGAGAAATGGAAATAAAAACAAAAATAAACAAATGGGATGTAATTAAACTTAAAAGCTTTTGCATAACAAAGGAAACCATAAACAAAACAAAAAGACAACCCTCAGTATGGGAGAAAATATTTGCAAACGAAGCAACTGACAAAGGATCAATCTCCAAAATATACAAACAGCTCATGGAGATAAATATCAAAAAAAACAAAACAAAACAACCCAACTGAAAAATGGGCCTAAGACCTAAATAGACATCTCTCCAAAGAAGACATACAGATGGCCAACAAGCACATGAAAAGATGCTCAACGTCACTAATTATTAGAGAAATGCAAATCAAAGCTACAATGAGGTATCATCTCACACTGGTCAGAATGGCCATCATCAAAAAATCTACAAACAACAAATGCTGGAGAGGGTGTGGAGAAAAGGGAACCCTCTTGCACTGTTGGTGGGAATGTAAACTGATACAGCCACTGTGGAGAACAGTATGGAGGTTCCTTAGAAAACTAAAAATAGAACTACCATATGACCCAGCAATCCCACACCTGGGCATATACCCTGAAAAAACTGTAATTCAAAAGGACACATGTACCCCATGTTTTTGTTTTAACACCTGTTTTCAACTCACTAGTGTAATCTTTTAAAAATGAAAATCATGTGGTTTCCCTATTTAAAAGCCTTCAGTGGCTTCTCATTACAATCATGTTATAATCCAGATGACTTCCTTTGCCCCATAAGGGTTTGCATGCTCTGCCTCTCCTTTCTCATTTAAGCATCTTTCCTCATCCCTCAATATGTTCCAGCCACACTTGCCTCCATTTAGTTCCTCCAACTTCCCAAGCCTTTTTAAGAGTATGTACACCTGCTGTTTTCTGACCTGAAATGCTCTTTCCATTATTTCACGTGGCTAGTTCATTTTATCCTTCAAATCTTCATCCTTAATGTTACCTTCCCTGAGAGGTTTTTCCCTGACTACATTATTTCCTATTTCCTTCCTAATACTTTTCCCACCTTGTAAGTACATGGTTGTTTCTACTGTCTGTCACCCTCACAAGAATGTAAGTTCCTTAAGGTCAGGAATTAAAGTCTACCCTTTTCATCATTACTATCTGCACCTGTGCTTAGCACAATACTTGACATGGAAGAGGTACTCCATAAGTGTTTGTTGAATAAATAAATAAATGAGAAAGATCACAGGTGTTGGATGTGAGATGCAGTAATTCAACATGTAGTTACAGAGGTATACTAACAAAAAGGAAGAGCAAGATGGTGGGGAATCTTCAGTTATGCTAACATTTGAAAATCTAGGCAGGTGGTCAACAGAGCAAGTCAGTCATTGGTTCAAGATGGGAATTTGGTCAAGGAGTCAGAGCAAAACCTCTGCATATAAATTCAGAGTTATGGAAAAAAGAGCATGGTTAATTTGATGTCAGCTCCAGAGAAGCTGGCTAAATTTTCTTAAATATCACCTTTCTAAAATGAGGATTGCATCTAGAAACCAGGCTGGGGCTGAGATTAGAGCCATAGCTTTTGGGAGAGGAAGGACGCAAAAGATGAGGAACTAGGCAGGGATGACAAACCCAAAACTGTTGTTAAAGAAACACTAATAGACGTATGCTCTTCAGATCATCAGTCTCCTTTTCACATTTTTAATTAACACTTCATCCTTATCTACTTGATGTGAGTAGATTGTGGCCAAATCACATCATGTTCCCTTGCCTCCTGGATAATGACCGCCGAGGTCCTAAATCTATGATCCTCCATGCCACAGTTTCCAAGTTTCAAATGATATTTCACCGTACACAATTGATGTTGGCTCTTTCTTGATGATTTCATTGGTAAACAGTCTTCATGGACATAAGCAGTGTCTGTGGGTCCTTGTGGGTCCTTTCAGACAGAGTGGCACTTCTAGACTTGACTGCTTGACTCAGAAAAACAGCATATTTTGGAACCCGTAGCCCTTAATCTACTGACTAGAGATAGGACTTCAGAAATAAAGAATTTGAGTAATATTTAGTAGCAAAATTGCCTAAATTATTGTTTAATATAGTGGTTGATTAATTGTAAACACATATGTTTAAAAAAATCCTTAAACTTTAGAAAGTTAACATCCAAAGTATTTTTTTCACTGAAGTTATTAGATCAATCCTTTCTCTGAGGATTTCAGTTTGATTCTTTCTGAACACAAAATTAAACTAGTAGAATAGAATGTTACTGGTACCTAAATTACAGGATTAGACTAAATCTTTCTTATTCTTCACTGTGCAATGAAACATGATAAAAATGAGAATTAACCTGTACAAACCAGAGATGTGTTAACAAGATTCTCAGACAAGTGTTAGACATTTTCCATGACTGATTAGGTAGCACTGTAATGAGACAGAGCTAGTCCTGGATTACAATTAGCAGTTTGAAGCAAGACTTTGAAGTTTTAAACAAATTTTATGGAGTACAAAAATGGTTAAGTGGTGCAATATGAAATGTCAGCTCTGGGTTTCTTAACATGTAACACTGAAAATGTAAAGTTAAAGAAAAATGTGATAACTTTTAAAGATAGATCTAAAAATAACTTTTGAAAAAGTCTTGAATTTGGACTTACTTATAAGGCATAAAAACACAAATCAAGGAGAAGATATTTAAGGAAAAGAATGGTTACATAAGCAAATGTAGAAGGACTAATGGAAGTAGAAAATCACCATTTTGCAACCACTATGAAAAAGTGGATTCAGAAGAATAATCAATGGATGCCAAAAGTTTGAGGAGGAATGGGATATTTATGTGTTATCAGAGTATCTCCTTAGAGATTATTTATTAATTACAAAGCGAGAAATGGTAACTTTACAGTGGGGAAACTTGACTGCCACTACTTTATTGAGTGATCAAAGTTAACATCACCAGTGATGGGATAAACTAAGATTTGATTCCTAACACGATACACTGAGAAAGTCACAAAATCGTTTCTGTAGTATTCCTGCCAAAAATGCATAAGTCGAATCTAATCATGTGGAAACATCAGACAGACCCAAAAAGACATTCTTCAAAATAACTACCTTGGTACTTTTGAAAAATTTCAATGTCATGAAAAAAGTGTGAACTGTTTCCAGTAAAGGAGACTGACAAGACATGCCAAAAACATGTGATTTGTGATCTTTGATCTGTATCAGAGGAAAAAAATTCTGTAAAGGACATTATTGAGACAATTGGAGAAAAAGAAATAAAGACCATAAATTAGGTAAAGGTGTTATATAAATGTTATATTCCTGGATTTGATAAATGTGCTGTGGTCACATAAGAGAATAACCTTGTTCTTAGGAAATGAAGAATATCCTTGTACTTAGAGATGGAAAGGCATGATTCTGCAAATAACTCTCAAATGGTTCAGGAAGAATATTTTGTGGTGTGTGTATGTGTTTGTGTGTGTGGGTAGAAAGAAATATGGACAAGTGGTAACAGTTGGTGAATTTGGTTGAAGGGTATACAACGGTTCTTTGTTCTATTCTTCAAACTCTTCTGTAAGTTTCAAATTATTTCAACATAAAAAGTTAAAGAAAAAAGTGAGTCATTTTTAATCATCTACCTGAGGAAAGGTGTTCTTTTCTGCTTGAGTCACTGTCACTGAATAGAAAACATTTGACAGTGCCAAACTGAAAGTGTGGGCCCCATGAGGCAGAACTGATAGCAGAGTTGGTAGATGAACTTGCAGTATTATTTATCAGTATAATTCAGAAAACAAGGTCGAGTTTCTTATAACTCTCTCTGAAGATTGTTACCTTATGTGGATAATTCAGTTCATTTTATAAATATTAAAAGGGCTCCTATTATATGTCAAAAACTTTGCTACACACTGGGGTTACAGTGATGACTAAATCCCTTGTTTTCAGGTTATTGACAGTTGGGGAGGGGGGGACAGCTATAAAAAGAAATTTAATATGAGATAGTAAAAGTAAACAATAATTAAGATGGTATCGGAGAGGAGGGTTTGGTGTGGTTGAGGGGAATGACAGTGAGGCCCAGGAGTTTTCCATTTGGTAGGGGTGGAGGGATGGAGCAGTAGAGATTCCTGGCAAAGGGAGCAGTAAGGGCAGAGGCAGGAGATGTAAGAAAGCTTGGATTGTTTGGGGGACTCTCAACAATTTGGTATTGTTGAACTGTAACATAGCTTTCTGATTTTCAGTTTGTAATAATAAAAAATTAGTGTTTAGTTATAGTTATGAATATTGATAAGACACTAAAATAGTATAAAATAATTAACACTAGAGAACATACAATACAAACTGATCCTTTCATAAGCTGTTCTTATTTTGTATAATGTGGCATTTTTAAAAATAACTTGGGATTCCTCCTATTTGACCTTTGTACCTTTTGCAGCTTTTGTCAAATTTAAATAATATATGGACTCTTTTTTTAAGGAAAGAAATTCCCATAATTCTCAACAGGTACATCTTCAGACGCTTAGTGGCTGGCAGATCTCAGTTTGAGAATAAAAATGCCTTTTAATTACAAATTACTAATATTTTGTTTTCAATTGGCAAAAGTGTTTTGGATTATCAAAATGAAAATAAAACAAATAAAACACAATCATCAAACAATGAAAAATATTTACAGTCTTTGAGTCAAAAGCTTAATATTCATATACAAGCTTTACACAAATCTGTAAATAATACATTCAGACACCCACAAGTACATGGGCAAACAACCTGATAAATAATTTACAAAAGATGAAACAAAAATGACTAGTAAGCATTTAAAATGTCCACCTTCATAATAATTTAAAAAGTAATTTATAATGAGAGACCATTTTTGACCTGTAAAATTAGTAGATATTTTTAAAAAGTATAACTTGGGTTGATGAGAATTTTTAATAATAGAAAAAAATTGCAAGCAATCTAGTTATCCAACAGTGTGGAAATAGTTAAACAAAGTATGTATTGGGGGGGGCTTCCCTGGTGGCACAGTGGTTGAGAGTCCGCCTGCAGATGCAGGGGACACGGGTTCGTGCCCCGGTCTGGGAGGATCCCATGTGCCGCGGAGCGGCTGGGCCCGTGGGCCATGGCCGCTGGGCCTGCGCGTCCAGAGCCTGTGCTCTGCAACGGGAGGGGCCCCAACAGTGAGAGAGGCCCGCGTACAGAAAAAGAAAAAAAAAAAAAAGAAATTAAAAATATGCATTGATGTAGTATGATATTGCCTGGACATTAAAATGTTGGTTTTGAAAAATTTTAAATAGAACTGCCTATGCTTCTTATAAATTAAATGTAAGAAACAGTGAACAAAAAGTGTGATTTCCCCTTGTCAAAATTTACATAGAGGATTTTGATAAGTATACTATGGTAATAGAAGATGTTATCAGTAGGAGAAACTGGGTGAAGAGTATACAGGAACTCTCAGTACTAGTTTTGCAGCTTCTCTAAGTCTAAAATTATTTCAAAATAAAAAGTTAAAAATCATACATAGAAAAAGGACCAATAGGAAAAATAACCAAATCTTAGTAGTAATTTCTACGTGGTAAAATTAAGTAGTTTTTCCCTTTCATTTACAAGATGCTTTTCTGTAACAAATTTTTACAAGTTATATGTTATATTATCATCATCACATACATATACAACTCCTCTCCTTAAAATTAGAACCAAAAAAAAGCCAAACCTGAAAGAAATATACCATTTACCACAATCAGTTTGTTGATCAGTGTGGCAGCTAAATATAAAAACATGAATGTGAGTGAAAAAGGGTCCATATGGGTGGAGGATAATACAGAGATATCAACTGTGTAGGGATGCATTTTACAGGTGGATGTGAAGTGTGAGAGTAGATAATAAAATAAGGACAGAGATAGATTTAGGAGACTGTGGCACTGAGAATTTTATTTTAGTAGTAAAGAAGAACAGGAAGTTGTCTCAAAAGAGAGTAGATACCTGCAGTATTATATGTTAGAAGAGAATTAAGCTAATTCTCTGGGTTTCTAGGCAGCGTAAATCATAGTAGATTGTGGGAGTATTCCCCAAAGGTTTTTTTTTTTTTTACATCTTTATTAGAGTATAATTGCTTTACAATGGTGTGTTAGTTTCTGCTTTATAACAAAGTGAATCAGTTATACATATACATGTGTTCCCATTTGTGACCACCTGGAGGGGTGGGATAGGGAGGGTGGGAGGGAGGGAGACGCAAGAGGGAAGCATAGGTTTGTTTTTAATAAGTTAAAATTATTTCCTTTAAATAACTATCTTCATACTTGTTTTTATCACAGACTCCTTTCTAAGCAGCTCAACTTTGCAGTGGTTCAGGTCTTCTGAAGAGACAGCCTCTTACCTTAATGAGTGACGAAGGTAATCATCTACTCGAATTAAGTCCTTCTTGATGTAGACTTTTGTGTAAAATATTACTTGTTCAATATTAAATAAGGACAAATAGAAAAATGAATATATACTATGGTGTCACTAGGAGCCATACCTGAAAAACTGCAGTATATTAGACACTGTGTTTCTCAGTCTTTTCCTATCTCAAGACCTCTGAGATGCATGGCATCCTCCCTTCTATGCCTGGGGGCTCCCTATAGCAGTGATTCTGGGGAAGGTGTGGTGAGCAGGGGCTATGTGGTTTGTAAAAGCACATCACCATGCATACTCAAGTCAATTCTGAAACTGCTCCCTTTCTCCTGCATTGCCCCCTCCACCTTAAGAGTTATCGCTAAAAAAAAAAAAAATTAAAAAATATATAAAATAAAATAAAAAGTTATTGCTAGAATCAGAATCCTTCACATTTTTCTTAAAGGATTATTATTTTCAGCACCCTTTCTCATTTTTCTCATTGGGAAGCCAGAGCTTGCTCTTCAGTGAAGCAAAATGGTATCAGAAGTTGTTCCTTCGAGAGGGACCTAGAGGCTCCACTTTAAATTCTGACCCTGATTCCTACTGTCTTCATAATTAGGTTTTAAGCCCCTGGCAGGGAAAGATCAGGTCTTATCCACCTTTTTACTTTCTTCAGTGTTAGCCTTTAACTTTCTTTTTTTAATTTTTAATTCTTTTGAATTTTATTTTTTTACACAGCAGGTTCTTATTAGTTATCTATTTTATACATATTACTGTATACATGTCAATCCCAATCTCCCAATTCAGCACACCCCCCCCATCCCCGCCGCTTTCCCCCCTTGGTGTCCATACGTTTGTTCTCTACATCTGTGTCTCTATTTCTGCCTTGCAAACCGGTTCATCTGTACCATTTTTCTAGATTCCATACATGCGTTAATAGCCTTTAACTTTCCAAAAGGTAAAGGCTTTTATGTAGTAAAAACATTTGTGTAGTAAATGTTTACTGAAAATGAATACTATTTTCCTTAAGGGCAAATTTTATTCCTTCATGAAGGAAACTCTATTCCTTGCTATGAAAAAAACAGTAAATGCTGCATAAGTACAAATGAAAATGGAAGATACAGAGTGTGTAGCTTAAAGCTGAGCAGCAGCTTTGATCTTTGGCTGAGTATTTTAAAAAGATTATAAGGGTTATTAAAAATAGGATCTAAAGGTCTAACAAGACTTTAGAAAGGGCCCAAGAATGTGTCTAAATCTGCATAGGCTCCTGAAGGCTGCAAGCACATCGCAGTGTTTTGATCATCACTGACAGGGACCTCTGCTCCAATGAATGTGTTACAGGGGAATCTGTGTCTAGAGCCTCTGCCCTCTGAGTGTGGATTGCAGTTGTTCCTCACGTATGAAAACTGGGGAATGACAGATTTAAAAGACATTTTCTTTTACGCAAATATACAGTATTATTAACATTCTCATGCCTGGGGCAGATTACTTCAGTTGTTTAGGCCTGTGTGCTCCTTTGTAGAAGAGAATAACAATAATCACCTCATAGACCAAGGTAAGGATCAGATTGGCACGATGTCTGAGGAGTAATATGGATATGATGAATAAACAGTGGTTTTTATTTTATTCACAAATTGAAATTCAGAAGTATGTTACAAATGTTTAAGTATATTTGAAATAGAGTTACTGGGGTCATATTATACCTCAGCTCTATTGTAGTTTAGGTTGGCTTATGTGAACAGAGAGCAGGGCATTGCTACCATGTCTAACAATGCTTTAAGGGAAGACAGTTTCTCAAAACCACATAAGTGGCATGCTTCTAGAGTTGTGGAACCATGATGCACTCGTAGGTTGAGTGGTACCCAGCTCTTTTGCCTGTTGCTCATTTGATATTTATCTCCTTTCCTGAATATTGGCTATTAGATAACCTAGAAGAGATATCACAACTTTCACCATTAGGAAAAAAACATTTCTTTCACAGGTAATATCTACTTTTAAAACTTCTACTAATGGATGCTTCTCTTGGCCTTCATTTAAGGTCAGGTAGCTTGCAGGCCTCTGACCTTAAATTAATGAATGACTTTCTCTTTGACATGTTTATTTTATTTTTTTGCGGTACGAGGATCTCTCACTGATGCGGCCCCTCCCGCTGCGGAGCACAGGCTCCGGATGCGCAGGCTCAGCGGCCATGGCTGACGAGCCCATGCGCTCCGCGGCATGTGGGATCTTCCCGGACCGGGGCATGAACCTGCGTCCCGTGCATCGGCAGGCGGACTCCCAACCACTGCGCCACCAGGGAAGCCCCTCTTTGCCATTTTTAAGTTAAACTCCTTGGGCATGAGTCATTACTCAACTCACTTTGTAAGGACACTTACTTTTCATTTTTTTAAAAAAAATTATTAATTTATTATTTTTGGCAGCATTGGGTCTTCGTCGCTGCGCGTGGGCTTTCTCTAGTTGTGGCAAGCGGGGGCTACTCTTCATTGTGGTGCACGGGCTTCTCAATGCAGTGGCTTCTCTTGTTGAGGAGCATGGGCTTTAGGCACATGGGCTTCAGTAGTTGTGGCATGCGGGCTCAGTAGTGGTGGCACGTGGGCTCTAGAGTGCAGGCTCAGTAGTTGTGGCGCACAGGCTTAGTTGCTCCGCGGCATGTGGGATCTTCCCGGACCAGGGCTCGAAGCGGTATCCACTGCATTGGCAGGCAGATTCTTAACCACTGCGCCACCAGCGAAGTCCACTTTTCATTTTTTAATCAATTTTTTTGGCAAGTTTTACATGTGCAATAGATGAAAAACTATGATGATTAGAAAAATCATAGAAAAGAGTATATAGATCTTGGCAAAAACTTGCCCATCTGTAGGACAATACTTGTATACTTGTTAGAGTAGAACACAGAAGCTGCAGCATCACCAGTGCTACCACTATCAATAGAAAATATTCAGTAAACATAAACTTACCTGTGAAGTTGTGCTAGGTGTCATAATAAGAGAATCACATTGAGAACAGTGACCAGGAATTACTTATATAGAATTGACAGATGGACAGAATAAAAACAGTAAGCAAATATCTATGTATGGTCACTGTGGTTTTCATCACATATAAGTTATAACCTAAATTTTGGCATGTGGATAAGGTTGATTATGTGACTGAAATAGCAATTAGAAATAAAGTTTAGGACTTTCATGTCTTGTCAAACTGATGCATATAATAGTAATGTGAGCAGGAGCTCTTGAGTTTGTCAGGGCTTAGTTAAGGCATTTCAGTTTTGGCAGCCACCAGTGCAGGACATCAGGACAGTGGCAGGGAGAGTGATGGCTGTTATTCTTTGGAGTGCCTTCTTCAAGGCTGACCTAGACTCTGGTTGGGCCTGGTGCTAGTGCCTGAGGCAAGATAATGGCTAGTGCTACTTTTCAGAACGTGCCATTGGCTCCCATGACTGTGGGAGGGGTCAGAGAGGGGAACACCAGTATTTTTATGTGTGTAGCTCCAGGGTAATGTATGGCTTCAGGGACAAGAAAGAGGAACACCAGTGCTAGAGAGATAACCAAGATGAGACGTGGGGAAATGATTGAGCACCAAAAATTGCCTCAGAGATGAATAATAAACTTAATCTGAAACTTGTAAATTTTGTTTCCAAGTGCACACGTGAGCAACAAAGCCAGTAAACATTTAAATGGGATTTTCAAGCTGACAGTTTATCTACACTTTAGACTTTAGCTTAAATGGGAGTGCTGCAAGTCACTTGTTACTAATTTCTGCAATTGAAAGGGAGTCTTTATAGTAATTCTTTTTTTAAAAATTTATTAATTAATTAATTTATTTTTGGCTGTGTTGGGTCTTCGTTTCTGTGCGAGGGCTTTCTCTAGTTGCAGCAAGTGGGGGTCTCTCTTCATTGCAGTGCGCGGGCCCCTCACTGTCGCGGCCTCTCTTGTTGCGGGGCACAGGCTTCAGACGCGCAGGCTCAGTAGTTGTGGCCCACGGGCCCAGTTGCTCCGCGGCATGTGGGATCCCCCCAGACCAGGGCTTGAACCCGTGTCCCCTGCATCGGCAGGCAGACTCCCAACCACTGCACCACCAGGGAAGCCCTATAGTAATTCTTAAAGCCACTGAAGATTTATTTGTATTAACATCTTAATTTTGCTAAATGCCAGTAAAGGCTATGCCTTATATTCACTTTTCTGTTAGGCAATTGCCTGAAAGAAAAATGTGTCATTGTAAAATTTAAGAAATATGTCATAACTAGTATTTCCAGAAGCCAAGAAACAATTTCTATATCTATATATCTGTATCTATACCTACATCCATATCTGTATTGTCCAATGGTTATACTCTCAAACATACTGATATTATAGAAAATAGAAATTGATATGTTTAGATAGAGTTCATAAGATTAAAAATCATATAAAAATTAAACACACACATATACTTAAAAAAAAAAGACTGTAAGAAATGAAGGTAAAGGCAATAATACTTCTCTTACGTCGTAAGATAAACATCGTTGATCAAGACCCATCTGTTCAGTCTTGGATTTTCTATTCTACTCCTGTGGCACATATAACAACACTAAAATATTACAAAGAAGATTAGTATAGCCCCTGTGCAAAGATGACTTACAAATTTGTAAAGTTGCCATATTTTTGCATAGTTAATGATTTCTTTCTTTGGGTTCTCATGGCACATTGTATATACATTAGCTGTCATCTTACTGTATTATAATTATTTGTTTACTTCTCTGTCCCTTAAGAGAATTACTAAAAAATGAAATTATTCTTTGTATCCATAGTGGCTTGCACATTGCCTGGCTTCTAAAAAGCACCCAGAAAATATTTAATGGATGAATAAATGCTTTATAGCCTATGAGTAAGAAACCTGCAGCAACTCTTTGTATATATCCTGCTAACCCAGAAATTGATTCTGAAACAGTTAATCCTTTTCTTACTTTCTCACCTTGTCTTACGGATGACAGAATTTCTATTTTAGTGTGATGCCCACATGGCCACCTCCTGTTGATAACTAGTGGGCACAACTCAGTTTGATGATGGACAGATGGACAAGCCTGCTGTTGTTCTTGGCCGTAAGACTGTTCCTGCATATTCTCTTATTTGCATCAAACATGCCTTCCTTCCCCTCTTTTTTTGCCAGACTGTACATATTTGCTTCTTACACTGTCTTGCAGTATTAAAGGCTATAAGCAGGCTTTGGAAGACAGATAAGCAGAATTATTTTGAGAGATGCATGGTATCTAACACAAAAGAAAAGGACTTGATGGAAAAAAGGCCATAAAATATTGCTATTATTCAACTGAAGAGGTGTTGGTTTTCTCTCTTTTCTACCATAGTGGGATTGAAATAAAGCTGCAATATATTTCTGGTAAAAGAGATCCAGATTATGGTATCAGTTATAATTCATTCAAATTTTATGTATAATCACATATGTAAATAGTAGTTGTTTCAAATTAGCAATAATAAACTAGAGTTGCATAGATAAGACATTGGCATGTTAATTATTTAAACAACATGCAACATTCAAAACATTTTAACACATATATTTTCTTTACTAGAAAAAAGGAAAGGGGGGGAAGGAAATGAATATTTATTTAGTTTGCATCATGGATCAGGCATTTTTGTGCTTTTTCCTATATTTTTCATGTAATCCTCAGAACTACATTGTAAAATAAATTTTATTGTGATTATTTTATGAAAGAGAAAACTTGAGCCTAAAGGCAATAAGTAATTTGCTCATGGTCACAGATCTAGGAAGTAACAAAACTGATTCCAAATCGAGTCCTTCCAACCCTTGAATGTATTCTCTACCTACTATGTTTGATTAGCTGGCATACAGTCAGTTTTTAAGGAATTTGGGTTTTTATTATAAATAGTAGTGTTTTAAAGGATTTTCCATAATTGTGAACGGTGTCTTGAATGCCAACTAATGTTTCTGCTACATGAGATGAGATTCTTTTTTTAAAATTAATTAATTAATTATTTTGGCTGCATTGGGTCTTGTTGCTGCACGCGGGCTTTCTCTAGTTGCAGCGAGTGGGGGCTACTCTTCGTTGTGGTGTGTGGGCTTCTCATTGCGGTGGTTTCTCTTGTGGAGCACAGTCTCTAGGTGTGCGGGCTTCAGTAGTTGTGGCACGCAGGCTCAGTAGTTTGGCTCGCGGGCTCTAGAACTCAGGCTCGGTAGTTGTGGTGCATGGGCTTAGTTGCTCAGTGGCATGTGGGATCTTCCCGGACCAGGGCTCGAACCCATGTACCCTGCACTGGCAGGTGGATTCTTAACCAGTGAGCCACCAGGGAAGTCTGAGATGGGATTCTTGTCCCCTTTTCCAGATGAGTAAGTGGGTTGATTGAAAAATGATTCAATAATGTGGTACAGGAAAAGTGATCTCTGAATTTTTTGAATGACTAGGCTGGAAGCAGAGTGCTCAGTGTTTCACAAACATTCTTAAGGAACTACTGGTCCATTGTTAGATGTCAGGATTTGCCTTGGCTGTCCTTTTTGCCTAAAGGGTCTGTGCCGGGCTACAATGATGGGGTCTGACCTCAGCTCTTGGTTTCATTCTCGTTTTTGACCTGATTCATGGAGCACCAGTGTCTTGACTGATAAAGGGGGTTGAGGGAAGAATCACTCCAGCCTTCTGGGGCTCTCTTAGCAAGCATCAACTTGTGGCTAGATTTTTCTTCTGAGGCCCATTGAGATTGTTCCTGTGTATATCCAGACCCTAGGAGAGCCCTTGAACTGATTGCATTTTTTTTGTGGATCAGGGGCCGTGCAAATCCTGAACTTCCTCTGGCTGTTTTAGCACCACTGCTACTCCCTCCCCCCACTTTGGCATGGTAGCAGAGGGCTTACTAAAGACAAGAGATTCTGTGTGTTTGCTACTTTCCTCATCCTACCCTCAAACGAGTTAGGCTCACCTTCTCCGTGTGAAAGGACAGGTTATAGCACCAACTGCTGGTGCCTTGTAACCAAGTAACATAGCTAAATGGGATTAACTCTATGAAGTAACAGACCTGCCAGCTGTCATCCTGGTTTTCTTTAGTAATGCAGACAGTGCCAGAAGCAATTTCTAACTGTGTTAATGATGATTACCTGCCCCCACCTCCAACGAACAGCCTTCAATTATAGTATGTCTAAAAATGAGAGTTAATCAAGACAGAATGATCAATTGGCTAGGTAAAATTTAACAAGTGAGTTTCATTCCAACTGAGTTACAAAGGTGATTGTAATGTTTGGAAACTGTCTTTTAGAGAGAGGCTCTGGAAAAATTACAATTCTGAAATGCTGGCATAATTTCCGTGGTGAGGAAATGGTCATTATGTTAAAATAGATGTTTATGTCTCTCTCCCTTATCTCTTTTTCATATTTCTTTAAATATATGTGTTTTCCTATAATGTAAATTTAATGATTAAACTATATTTAAACTAATGCTTTGCCATTAATGAGAGAAAGGTCACCTTTAAAAAGTTGATTCAGTAGTGTAAGTTATTTCAGGACTGGAGTTGAGCCCAGTTCCTGTTAATGAAGACTATTTCCCTTTTCTTTTTCTAGGACAGTGGAATTAAAATAATCAGTTCTGTCTCTTTCCAGTCATGATGCATTCTAGGCGTAGGTAAATAAACCCAACTGAAAAATAACAGACTAGCCAGCCCTGTCTGTCACCCGGCTTGAAGCTGTCAGTTTTCGTTTCAACGTTATATTCATGAGCATTAATATGAAAAGCCTCTGTCAAACGTTTGCTTCGTGTGTTTTGATTGCTTTAGAATGGAAATTTAAATACTGAATTTCAGAAATGAATTAGGAGGGGAGTGGAGAGAGAGCCCTGCACAAAGTCAGGCAGCTGGTTCTGGTCTTGTTCTGCTACCATGTATGTGCCTGGATAAATCACTTTAAATTTCTCAGCATGCTTCCTTTGCTTTTAGAACCAAGGTGGTTCGACTAGGTTGGAATGGCACATAGATGTCCGCTTGTCTGCCAGCTCTGATCAGTTGGTCATGCCTGCCTGGGGGGCTGCACTGGGGATGAGGGTGAGCCTTTTCCAGGTGACAGGAACACTGGGAACGAGAGAGCCACTTATTTGCCAATACCCAAACTCAGCTATCAATACTTCTTGGGTCATTTTCTGCTTCTATTATGACTTTCATGATTTTTTTTTTGGCAGAGCCACATGCCTTGTGGGGTCTTAGTTCCCTAACTAGGGATTGAACACGCGCTTTCGGCACTGAAAGCACGGAGTCCTAACCACTGGACCGCCAGGGAATTCCCATGACTTTCATGATTTATTTTTAATTTTTAACCACAAGAAATGTTCTCTCTATCCTTGAAGGTAATTTGAAAATTTAAGAGCAAGGAGACACAGTCTTTGAGATCATCTAGTCAAAACTAGGCTGATGTGTATAAAAATGCTTTGTAAAATGTCGAGCACTATTTTAGATATTTGAGGACAACATGGCTAACTAATGGTAAGCTTTCCCATTGTTTTTTTTTGGGACCCCCTTCCTCCCTAATTTTTGTGAAACACTTGCTAGAGAAATGATGCAGGTTTTTAAAAGTAAATTTCTTAGAAGTTACTCCACTGACATTAAATTAAGAAAATTAAGTGTTAAGTTGTACCGTATAGGCCGTAAACACTGTGGATATTCCAAGAACTAGAGAGCTAGAGTCATCAGGGGATATTGAAAGAAGAGGTAGAACTTGAACAAGGCCTAAAATGGGCAGACGTTAGAAGGGCATTTTTAAGTATGGGAGAGAATTTGGATAAAGCATGGAATAAGAGCAAAGCACAATTTGGGACAATAAACAGGAAGTATAAACTGTTAGGTTTCAATAAGGAAAAATTTGAATTGCTAATAATATTAATATTGATAGTTAACATTTATTCATTCATCTTCCCACCAATATTTTTTGAGTCTTTCCAATGTGCCAGACCCTGTTCTAGATACTGGGGGTATAGCTTTTAGTAAAATAGACAGAAATCATTGATTTTTAGAGCTTACATCCTAGTGGGAGAAGACAGATAATAAACAAAGCAATACGTGAAATATGTAATATGTTAGAGAGTAATAACTACAAAGGAGAAAAATAAACCAGGGAAGGAGACAATGCAATGGTAGGGGTGAGCTGCAGTTTGGGATACAGTGGCCAGGGAAATACTCAATAGGTGGGTAATGAATACCACATTTTAGACACTCTGCTAAGTGAGTTCTAGATACGAAATCATTTAATTTTCGTAGCAACTTTATGAGAGTAGGTGCTATTATTATTCTCATTTTATAGATGAGGACCTGAAACACAGACAACCAAAGTCATCAAGAGTGCACAGCAATTAACTGTAAGAGCTGGGATTTAAATCCAGGAAGTCTAGTTCCAGAGCTTATAATTTTAGTCTGCAAATCTGGATAACAGAAGTCCTTGCAAAGGCTGTCAGAGGTCACAGTATTGATAGCATTTTAGAGCTAGAGGGAAATTTACTTATTTTCTAATCCAGTGGTTTTCAAAATGTATTAGAGCCACCTGCAGAGCTGGTTAAAACCTAGATTTCTGGATCCTGTCCCCAGTTTTTTGATCCAGTAGGTCTGGGGTGAGGTCTGGGAATTTGCATTCTAACAGGTTTCCAGGTGATGCTGGTGTTCATGGTTTGGGCAGCATTTGGGAATCACTGGTTAGTCTAGTGGTTGGCAAACTCCACTGCACATTAGAATCACCTGGGGAGCTTGTAAGACCAGCCCATGCCTTAATGCAGGAGGTACTGAGTACACATAATTGGTCTGGGCTGAGACTCTGGTGGTATTAGTGACTACAGTGAACACAGGGGATTAAATACCACTGGTCTAGCTTAACCTTCATTTTACAGATGAGGAAACTGGGGTCTGAAGAAATACCTATTACCTTCTTGTTTTGGCTCCTAGCATTCTGCACATTGTTTCTTGCTCGCCCACTCGGTTCTTGATTGCATAACGTCAGGGGCTCTGTTAATCTATTTGCCACACAGTAAAAGTTCAATAAACCTCTGTTGCTGAGTTACGAATGTAGCTGGGAATGGGAACCACTGAAAGTTTCTGACCAGCAAAGTGACATAAGGAAAGTAATATTTTAGGAGGATTCATTATTAGAAAGGGTAGGATAAAGAAATTAGAGCTGTGATGATCTTCCTTTTGCAATGTTCCCGTAGAGCCTTGCTACTCAAAATGTGACAGAGACCACCAGCAGCAGTAGTATCACCTGGAGCTTTGTTAGACATGCAACTCTCAGGCCCCACGTCAGACCTACTGAATTAGAACCTACATTTTACAATATCCCCAGTGATTTGTATGCACATGGAAGTTTAAGAAACACTGCCTAAAACATCATATGACCAATACCTGGGCTTATAGGGTAGCCCTAGTGGAGATTGAGAACAGCAGCAAACATAAATGGCTGAGCAGGTCAGCTTTTCCTTAAGGCTCTTCCTTGATATCTTTCTTTCCTCCTCCAGGATCTTAATAGGTAGGTATTCAGTGGTCAGAAAGTTTTGGCAGGGCTTCCCTGGTGGCGCAGTGGTTGAGAGTCCGCCTGCTGATGCAGGGGACACGGGTTCGTGCCCCGGTCCGGGAAGATCCCACGTGCCGCGGAGTGGCTGGCCCTGTGAGCCGTGGCCACTGGGCCTGCGCGTCTGGAGCCTGTGCTCCACAGCGGGAGAGGCCCGCGTACTGCAAAAAAAAAAAAGAAAGAAAAAGAAAAAGAAAGGTTTGGCAAATACCAGGTTAAACATGTTTCTTTATGACCAGACTTTTTATCTTTTAATATACTAATGCACTTTCTGAATCTCTAAGATAAAAGTCGAAGCAGCTACACAGTACAGTTTTTATCGATCGTGGAAGTTAGTCTGGGAGACATCTTCACATATTACTATTTTGTGGAACACATCTTGGTAAAGATGTAATAGGCCCTTTGTGATTATTAAGTTTCCAGACTTGTAAGATATTCTAGCCCCTGGTCATCTTAGACTTCCTACATTTAATATCCGTTACTTATCTGTTCAAGTGCCCACCTTTCCATCACTGGTTCAGGTATATGACTTACTTCTGACTTACTTTCATTGGCAGAGCCCTATTTGGAAAGAATCATAGGATAGGTCTGTGGGTTCTGTCAGTGCTGGTCTGGGAAAAACATTCAAGAGTTAGTTGCTGGTTATGGTGACTGATGAAAGTGAGGAGATACTGGAGAATGTTAGGGTCACTGGTAATGTACCAAAGTTTAGATTGTGGTAGGAATAAAATCAGGAGGTATGACTGAGAGCAATTACTGAGCGTATAGAGAAAAAACGTGGAAGTTTGATTGACTGTTATGAGACACGACATCTGTCAGCAAATTTATAGCCAAAAATAAAAAGCGAATGAACAGATACATTGGGGAACTAGGGTAGGGCGGTCCAAAATGGCTTTTCTGCAGTTTATTTCCATTGATGGCCTTTTTGAAAAATCATGGCCCATTTTAACCTTGACAGGTTGATTTATCCCATATTCTATGACTCAGAACATATTTGATTTTAAATTATGTTCTCCAATAAATTACCAATATTTTGAATATAATTCATATTACTGACATAAAGTTTTTACTTTATTTTTGGTAGCAGAATACCTACTCTACTCTTAGCCCTAAGAGGAATGAAAATACTTTCTCAATAATACCCTTACTTTGGGCAGTAAGCACATCACTTTTAATTTTTATCTTTTCTGTTAATAAACCAAGGGAAAGTATTTTTGATTTAGACCTGTCCCTCAGATGCTCAACTTTATTTTTTATCCCCTTTCCTGACACTTAAAAAAAGTCATTTCTTGAAAAATCAAGGGAGTACTGTTCTTTCTATTTATGGCATCAATATAACTTTTCTTAGGAATTTTTCTCTTAAAAAATGAAATATTACTTTAATGGGTAAACTTGGATACATAAACGTTTCAAATCTGATTCAATTTGTTTCACTTTACTGAATCCTTAGTTAACAGAATTCTTGTACTTTCAGGAGAAAATTTGAAGAGAAGGGAAAAAAAATTAAAAATCAAGAATGTATTGAATTAAATAGTCTTTGATTTCAGAAACTTCTGGAGGGGATTAGTGAAGTTTAAACCCACTTTTCTCCATCTCTAAAATCTACAGTTCTCAGAACACTATGACTAGAATGATGATCCAGAGATCTTATAAGCTGCTAAGTCAACCCAAAGAAATTCAATTTTTCTTATTTTACTAGATAAGGCAGAAAAGTAGACTGATTCTTTACACAATATATAGAGGATGACAGTCTGTAGAAGAAGTGCTAAGATGCTTGTTGTGTCCTATTGTCAGGCTAAAAATGGTGGGAGATGCAGTTTAGTAGGCAACCCTGACTCTTCAGTGGAGGGTGGGCATGGGAGATTGTTGTAGCTGAGTGACTACCTCTGAACAGGCAAAGAGGACTAGGTGGGTGCTATGAGCATCAGCTGCTGAATTTTGCACAGCGCGGGTAGCTTGTGCCAGCTCTACACCCTGTGGTCATAGGGAAAGGATAATAGAGGCAGGAATTGTCCCACACGCCAAAGGTAAATTACTAATGAGCTTACGTACGTGCTACGGGTTGCCACTATTCTAGAAAGATTTTCAACAAGGATTGAAACTGGAAATTCAAATTAAGCCTTGGGTTACTAGACAGTACCATCCGCTAAATATTTGTACAACATCTATCCAATAAAGTTTTTATCAGACATCATCAGGTGCCAGGTTCTGTGCTGGCTGCTGGAATACCAGGGCAAAAAAGGTAAACGTTGTCATTGCCATTGTATTGCTTGCCAACTAGAATGGGATGCACATAAGTAAACGAAATAGTATAACATAGTATATTATGTGCTATGATAGGAGAAATACAGTGAACCGTGGTAACATACAGAAAACGGGTGCTTAACTTTTAGTTAATGAGTCAGGTAAGAAAGGCATCTACAGGAAGGATGAATAAGCATTGAACGGACTGAGAGGAGCTGGGGCAGGAAAGAGAATTCTGGGCAAGGGCAAAAAAAGCATATACAAATGGCTGGAGAAAGAGGATAAAGAATGTTCTGTTTAGAACATGCAGATCTTGGGAAGAAGGAGAAGTGGCTAGAAATGAGGCTAGAAAAGTAAACACAGTCTAGACGTGGAGTTTTGTAAACTTTTAGGTTTATTCTAGATGAAAGGGAGAGCCATTGAAAAGTTTTCTAGCAGAGAAATGATTAAGTATGTGTTTTAAGATAATGACTGGCAGCATTCTGGAGACTGGGGTGGAGGGAGATAGTACTGGAGACAGTGAGACCAGTGGGGACACTGTTGAAGAAGTTTACGTAAGAGAAGATGGTAGCCTGTATTTGACAAATGATTTCATTCTTAATGGCTGGTATTTTTGTATCTGGCACACTAGACATTAAAGTGATTTACTCTTACAAGATTCAAGTTTTTATGTCATTCTTTAACTTAATATTGCCCATTTTATAATTCTTCAAGAAACCATTCTTACTTCCTCTCTCTCGTATCTTTGTAAATGATTATGTTTTTGTTGCTTCCTGAATATTCTCTTGCCAATGTCTTTTTTGCTTTTGACACATATCTCTTTTCCACCTTTTGTCATTGTAGTTTCTTTTTCAAACTGGAGTAAGGAAAATTAATGTTGAGAGAGAAATAATTATGATTCTAGTGAATAGGTCTCGGTTGTCACAATTATGGAGAAGCTGAGGTTTCCTGGAAAGGACTAGTAGAAAAAAATTCAGTGGTTCTCAGCATTGGAAGGAAAGAAGATACTTTAAAGACAGACAGTGCTTGTAGAGGAAAGGCTTGCTGTACAGCAATCAATATACTAGGTTTAGGAAAGACCAACATGGATCAACCCCAAAGTGGAAAAAGTAATTAAGGGCACAAAAGCCACATAATACATGTCAAGTTCAAAGGAGAAGCTGCAAAATTACACAGTGGAGTTCAGAGTTTAAAAATGACAGAAAGAGCAAAAGCAGAAAATGACACAAGCATTTCATGTAAGACTAAAAGTGCTGAGATATTACAGTGATAGTACATGGGACACAAAAGGTCAGTGAACAGCCTGGAAAGGTGTCTAATGGATGGAAAGGGTAATCCATTGATTGAGGGGGCCTTGATTTAAAAAAAAAGTGGAATTAAATGAATTCTTTGCCTCAGTGCTCTTAAAAAGCACAATCTTGCTAAAAAGAGAAATCAATTTAAAATGAAAGAAATAAAATTGTTCCTTGGAAATGTTACCAATCAATAGGTGGTAAAGAAATTGAGAAATTTGAATTCTCAAATAGAACTTGATATGCTTTCTTCCAGAATTAGTGGTGTCAAAAGCCAATACTTCATTCTTAGGTTTAGAAACCCTTTTAAAAATGTATTATGTCACTTTTGTGTATTTTGGTCCCAAGTCACTCAATGTAGGCCATTTTTATTTTTTTTACATCTTTATTGGAGTATAATTGCTTTACAATATTTTGTTACTTTCTGCTGTATAACAAAGTGAATCAGGTATATGCATACGTATATCCCCATATCCCCTCCCTCTTGAGTCTCTATCCCACCCCTCTAGGTGGTCACAAAGCACGGAGCTGATCTCCCAGTGCTATGCTAGCTGATCTCCCTGTGCTATGCGGCTGCTTCCCACTAGCTATCTCTTTTACATTTGGTAGTATATATATGTCAATGCTATTCTCTCACTTCATCCCAGCTTACACTTCCCCCTCCCACTGTCCTCAAGTCCATTCTCTACGTCTACGTCTTTATTCCTGTCCTGCCCCTAAGTTCTTCAGAACCATTTTTTTTTTTTAGATTCCATATATATGTGTTAGCATACGGTATTTATTTTTCTCTTTCTGACTTACTTCACTCTGTATGACAGACTCTAGGTCCATCCACCTCACTACAAATAACTCAATTTCATTTCTTTTTATGGCTGAGTAATATTCCATTGTACATATGTGCCACATCTTCTTTACCCATTCATCTCTTGATGGACACTTAGGTTGCTTCCATGTCCTGGCTATTGTAAATAGTGCTGCAGTGAACATTGTGGTACATGACTCTTTTTGAATATGGTTGTCTCAGGTGTCTCAGGGTATATGCCCAGTAGTGGGATTGCTGGGTCATATGGTAGTTTTATTTTTAGTTTTTTAAGGAACCTCCATACTGTTCTCCATAGTGGCTGTATCAATTTACATTCCCACCAATAGAGCAAGAGGGTTCCCTTTTCTCCACACCCTCTCCAGCATTTGTTGTTTGTAGATTTTTTGATGATGGCCATTCTGACCCATGTGAGGGGATACCTCATTGTAGTTTTGATTTGCATTTCTCTAATGATTAATGATGTTGCGCATCCTTTCATGTGTTATTCATGTGTTTCTTGACAATATTTTCTTTGGAGAAATGTCTATTTAGGTCTGCTGCCCATTTTTGGATTAGGTTGTTTGTTTTTTTGATGTTGAGCTGCATGAGCTGCTTGTAAATTTTGGAGATGAATCCTTTGTCAGTTGCTTCATTTGCAAATATTTTCTCCCACTCCGAGGGTTATCTTTTCATCTTGTTTATGATTTCCTTTGCTGCACAAAAGTTTTAAGTTTCATTAAGTCCCATTTGTTTATTTTTGTTTTTATTTCCATTTCTCTAGGAGGTGGGTCAAAAAGAAACTTGCTGTGATTTATGTCATAGAGTTCTGCCTATGTTTTCCTCTAAGAGTTTTATAGTGTCTGGCCTTACATTTAGGTCTTTAATCCATTTTGAGTTTATTTTTGTGTATGGTGTTAGGGAGTGTTCTAATTTCATTCTTTTACATGTAGCTGTCCAGGTTTCCCAGCACTACTTATTGAAGAGGCTGTCTTTTCTCCATTGTATATTCCTGCCTCCTTTATCAAAGATAAGATGACCATATGTGCATGGGTTTATCTCTGGGCTTTCTATCCTGTTCCATTGATCTATATTTCTGTTTTTGGGTCAGTACCATACTGTCTTGATTACTGTAGCTTGTAGTATAATCTGAAGTCAGGGAGCCTGATTCCTCCAGCTCCGTTTTTCTTTCTCAAGATTGCTTTAGCTATTCAGGGTCATTTGTGTTTCCATACAAATTGTGAAATTTTTTTGTTCTACTTCTGTGAAAAATGCCATTGGTAGTTTGATAGGGATTGCATTGAATCTTAGATTGCTTTGGGTAGTAGAGTCATTTTCACAATGTTGATTCTTCCAATCCAAAAACATGGTGTATATCTGCTTCTGTTTGTATTATCTTTAATTTCTTTCATCAGTGTCTTACGGTTTTCTGCATACAGGTCTTTTGTCTCTTTAGGTAGGTTTATTCCTAGGTATTTTATTTTTTTGTTGCAGTGGTAAATGGGAGTGTTTCCTTAATTTCTTTTTGAGGTTTTTCATCTTTAGTGTATAGGAATGCAGGAGATTTCTGTGCATTAATTTTGTGTCCTGCTACTCTACCAATTTCATTGATTAGCTCTAGTAGTTTTCTGGTAGCATCTTTAGGATTCTCTATGTATAGTATCATGTCATCTGCAAACAGTGACAGCTTTACTTCTTCTTTTCCAATTTGGATTCCTTTTTTTTCTTTTTCTTCTCTGATTGCTGTGGCTAAAACTTCCATGTTGAATGATAGTGGTGAGAGTGGGCACCCTTGTCTTGTTCCTGATCTTAGTGGAAATGGTTTCAGTTTTTCACCATTGAGAATGATGTTGGTTGTGGGTTTGTCATACATGGCCTTTATTATGTTGAGGTAAGTTCCCTCTGTGCCTATTTTCTGGAGGGTTTTTATCATAAATGGGTGTTGAATTTTGTCAAAAGCTTTCTTTGCATCTATTGAGATGATCATATGTTTTTTCTCCTTCAATTTGTTAATATGGTGTGTCACGTTGAGTGATTTGTGTATATTGAAGAAGTCTTGCATCCTGGGACAAACCCCAGTTGACCATAGTGTATGATCCTTTTAATGTGCTGTTGGATTCTGTTTGGTAGTATTTTTTGAGGATTTTTGCATCTATGTTCATCAGTGATATTGTCCTGTAGTTTTCTTTCTCTGTGACGTCTTTGTCTGGTTTTGGTATCAGGGTAACAGTGGCCTGGTAGAATGAGTTTGGGAGTGTTCCTCCCTCTGCTGTATTTTGGAAGAGTTTGAGAAGGATAGGTGTTAGCTCTTCACTAAATGTTTGAGAGAATTCTCCTGTGAAGTCATCTGGTCCTGGGCTTTTGTTGTTGGAAGATTTTAAATCACAGTTTCAATTTCAGTGCTTGTGATTGGTTTGTTTATATTTTCTATTTCTTTTTGGTTCTGTCTCAGGTTTGCTATTCTAAGAATTTGTCCATTTCCTCCAGGTTTTCCATTTTATTGACATATAGTTGCTTGTAGCAATATCTCATGATCCTTTGTATTTCTGTAGTGTCAGTTGTTACTTCTCCTTTTCATTTCTAATTCTGTTGATTTGAGTCTTCTCCCTTTTTTTCTTGATGAGTCTGGCTAATTGTTTATCAATTTTGTTTATCTTCTCAAAGAACCAGCTTTTACTTTTATTGATCTTTGCTATTGTTTCCTTCATTTCTTTTTCTTTCTTCCTTTTTTTTTTAAAGATGTTGGAGGTAGGAGTTTATTAATTAATTAATTTATTTTTGCTGTGTTGTGTCTTCGTTGCTGTGTGAGGGCTTTCTCTAGTTGTGGCAAGCGGGGGCCACTCTTCATCGTGGTGCGCGGGCCTCTCACTGTCACGGCCTCTCTTGTTGCGGAGCACAGGCTCCAGGCACGCAGGCTCAGTAGTTGTGGCTCAGGGGCCTAGTTGCTCCGTGGCATGTGGGATCCTCCCAGACCAGGGCTCGAACCCGTGTCCCCTGCATTAGCAGGCAGATTCTCAACCACTTCGCCACCAGGGAAGCCCATGTTTTTATTTATTTCTTCTCTGATCTTTATGATTTCTTCCCTTCTGCTAACTTTGAGTTTTTTTGTTCTTTTTTCTCTAAATGCTTTAGGTGTAAGTTTAGGTTGTTTATTTGAGATTTTTCTTCTTTCTTGAGGTAGGATTGTATTGCTGTAAAATTCCCTCTTAGAACTGCTTTTGCTGCAACCCATAGGTTTTGGGTCATTGTGTTTTCATTGTCATTTGTTTCTAGGCATTTTTTTATTTCTTCTTTGATTTCTTCAGTGATATCTTGGTTATTTTTTAGCATATTGTTTAGCCTCCATGTGTTTGTATTTTTTACAGTTTTTTTTTCCTGTAATTGATATCTAGTATTATAGTGTTGTGGTCCGAAAAGATGCTTGATATATTTTCAGTTTTCTTAAATTTACCAAGGCTTGATTTGTGACCCAAGATATGGTCTATCCTGGAGAATGTTCCTTGAGCACTTGAGAGTAATTGTATTCTGTTGGTTTTGGATGGACTGTCCTATAAATATAAATTAAGTCCATCTTGTTTAATGTGTCATTTAAAGCTTGTGTTTCCTTATTTATTTTCTGTCTGGATGGTCTGTCTCTTAGTCTAAGTGGGGTGTTAAAGTCCCCTACTATTATTGTGTCACTGTTGATTTCCCCTTTTATGGCTGTTAGCATTTGCCTTATGTATTGAGGTGCTCCTATGTTGGGTGCATAACTATTTATAATTGTTATGTGTTCTTCTTGGATTGATCCCTTGATCATCATGTAGTGTCCCTCCTTATCTCTTGTATCAGTCTTTATTTTAAAGTCTATTTTGTCTGATATGAGAATTGCTAGTCCAGCTTTCTTTTGATTTCCATTTGCATGGAATATCTTTTGCCATCACCTCACTTTCAGTCTGTATGTGTCCCTAGGTCTGAAGTGGGTCTCTTGTAGACAGCATATGTATGGGTCTTGTTTTTGTACCCATTCAGCCAGTCTGTGTCTTTTGGTTGGAGCATTTAATCCATTTACATTTAAGGTAATTATCAATATGTATGTTCCTATTACCATTTTCTTAATTGTTTTGGGTTTGTTTTTGGAGGTCTTTCCTTCTATTGTGTTTCTTGCGTAGAGAATTTCCTTTAGCATTTGTTGTAAAGTTGGTTTGGTGGTCCTGAATTCGCTTAGCTTTTGCTTGTCTGTAATGGTTTTAATTTCTCTGTCAAATCTGAATGGGATTCTTGTTGGGTAGAGTATATTTTTATTTTGTTTTAAATTTTTATTTCCTTTTTTTTTTTTTACCTTCTTAACCATTTATTTCAGTAGTGTTAAGTATTTTTACATTGCTGTGCAAGCTCCAGAACTGTGCTCATCTTGTAAAACCCTGTCTCTTTATGCATTAAAGAATATGTCCCATGTCTCCCTTCCCCCAGCTTATTTTTTTATTGTTAAAAATTTATTATTTATTTAGTTTTGGATGCATCGGGTCTTTGTTGCTGCGAGTAGACTTTCTCTAGTTGCGGCGATCGGGCTGTTGTTCATTGCAGTGCACGCGCTTCTCATTGCAGTGGTTTCTCTTGTTGTGGAGCATGGGCTCTAGGCACATGGGCTTCAGTACTTGTGGCACACAGGCTCAGTAGTTGCAGCTCGCAGGCTCTTGAGTGCAGCCTCAGTGGTTGTGGTGCACGAGCTTAGTTGCTCCACAATATGTGGGATCTTCCTGGACCAGGGCTCGAACCCATGTCCCTTGCATTGGCAGGGGGATTGTTAAACACTCACCACCAGGCAAGTCCCTATAGGCCATTTTTAATGCTTTCTTGCCTTTCTGTCTATGTTTTAGAGTATGACACATACCCTTATCTGGTGACGCAAAGGAAAACATCAAGAGCCTGTGTAGAAGTCCCAGTAAAGAAATTTCCCAACCTAATAAACTTTTTTTGTGTTTGTTTGTTTTTGTTGTTTTTTGTTTTTTGAGGAAATATGCTTTTTGTTCTGTAGCCATTTGGAAGAATGGGTATTGCTCAGTGTGGAAGTCCTTGTCTTAATTGGTTTGGGTGCCTGTAACAAAAATACCATCTACTCGAGGAACAAACATTTATTTCTCACAGTTCTGGAGGCTGGGAAGTCCGAGATTTGACAGCATTACTGTTTCCTGCCTTCTTGTAGATATCTGCCTTCTATTTGTAAGAGAGAGAGGAAGAGAGAGGGAGAGAGAGGGAGAGAGAGAGAAGCTGAGACTAATCTCATCATGTGGCCTCCACTTTTAATCTCATTACCTCTCAAAGTCTCCATCTCCAAATATCATCACATTGGGGATTAGAGTTTCCACATGAATTTTGGGGGACACAACATATGGTCCATAAGATCTTTAGTGATACAGATTTTCCAAAATGACACAGGTTGCTCTTTCTTAATTGCATAATAAAGACAGGATTGGAAGGATGGGTATGCTTGATGCAAAAACAGTGTTTTCCTGTTACCCTCTCAGAAAGGATTCAGAAACAATTGCATATGAAAGTGTTTTCTAAGTCAGAAACAACTGAATATTGGCAAGTTCATATAGTTCAACCTAATATACATAGATGAGGGACCACTAGATTAAAATTGGTATCATTTTTCTACATTTGTTCAATTTTCTCATTTTCCCAAGCCTGTTTCTCCACTGTAATTAGAAATTAACCCCAAAACAGACAAATGATAAAAGATTTTCCTTGTGCATATTTTCAAGGACAGAAAAACAAAGGGAGCGTCAGGCACCTTGAGTGCATAATGGTAATTATCACTAGGAGAACAAAGTTGGCTGTGGGTCTGGGAGCAGCTGCAAGGAAACAAGGACAAGTCTGGGCCTGAGAAATGGTACCCTGAGACTCCGCTTAAAGGGACCAGATGGGGTTCCCCAGTTCCTTGTATTTTCCTGAGAATAATTAACCATGGGAGGTGGCATAGGTTAGTTGTTAAGAGCTTGGCCTCTAGAATCAGATAAGCACTCAGTGTGGGTCCTGCCCCAGTATGGAAGTGAGTTGATGTTTGATCTATGCTCTATTCCCATTATGCTTGGGGAGACTAGGACCACAAAAGATGGAGTAGGTAGAGAAGGTAGTAGTCCCTGAGGGTGGACCAGAGGACAATTGAAATACATCACAGGAACTGAGAGAATCAATGGAAGTGGGCAACGAAGAGCTGGTCTGAAGCAATGTGGAGGATTCTAAACCCTCAGGAGGCTCTTGTGGGTTCTGCAATTCCACGTAACTTGTTATTATATCTGGTCCTGGTGCATTGCCTTTACAGTGATCAATCTGGGTTTACTAATTATGTTACTTTAAATGTAATTATGTTACTTCAAATATAATTATATTGCTTCAAATATAACCTGTTTTTTCCTTCACTTTATATTTAAATATTTTTCAAATATAGAGAAATGTTGAAAGAATAATACAATATAAACACTTTATACTCATTGATTCAACAGTTGTTCATATTTTGCCATAGTTGATATAAGTATGTATACTTTTTCTGAATGCCTTGAAAATAAGTTGTAGATATCATGATATTCACCATAAATACCTTAAAATTTTTTTAATTAAAATTTTTTGAGGGACTTCCCTGGTGGTGTAGTGGTTAAGAATCTCCTGCCAAAGCAGGGGACATGGGTTCAAGCCCTGGTCTGGGAAGATCCCACATGCCGCGGAGCAACTGAGCCCGTGCGCCACAACTACTGAGCCTGAGCTCTATAGCCTGAAAGTCACAACTACTGAAGCCCGCACACGTAGAGCCAGGGCTCCATAAGAAGAGAAGCCACTGCAATGAGAAGGCTGTGCACCGCAGCGAAGAGTAGCCCCCGCTCGCCACAACTAGAAAGGGCCCACGCGCAGCCACGAGGACCCAACGCAGCCAAAAATAAATAAATAAATTTATTTAAAAAAACCCTTATGTCATTCCTATAGCAACTATGATGTAAAACAGAAAGATTAAGAAAAGTTTAATTGAGGTAACATTGGTTTATAACATTATATAAGTTCTATGTGTAAAACATTTTATTTCTACTTCTGTATACACTATGGTGTGCTCACCACCTAAATTTAGGTTTCCATCCTAAGTTTCCATCCCTCCCCTCATCATACAGTTGATCCCCTTTACCGATTTTGTCCTTCCCCACGCCCCTTCCCCTCTGTATCAGTCACTGTAAATATTTTATATAACCACAATACCATTATCACATCTAAGACAATTAAATATCCTAATAACTTTTCCTAACTGGGACTTAACTGTATTTCTCCCTAAATAACTGGACATATTCATAATTTTAAAAATTACTATAGCAATTTTGAATATAGAGAAAAACATAAACATCAGCTGTAATCTTAATAGCCAGGAAACTAATGTTAAAAATTTAGTATATTTCTTTCCATTCATCTTTTAAAGCCTATAGGATATATATTACAAAGTTTGATACAAAAAATTTTACATCCAGCCTTTTACAGTTAATATTATCATTATCGCTTTACTATGTTAAATGTTTAAAATATTTTTGTTGACTATGTACCATTTCATAAGGATCTGGCGTACTTTATTTCCCTATTCCCTTATAACTGGGGGACCATGCCTTCTGGTTTGTCCAGGGCAGTCCTTTTGTATGACTGTTGTCCTGACAGAATTATTAAAAGACCCCCCTTTACTCCCAGAGTTATCCCAGTTTGGAAGCAAACTATATAGTTACCTTTACTGTAAACACCCTACCAACAATTGACCATTTGCCATTTTTAATTTTCTAATCTATTTACTCTTACATAAATTTTTGGGTGCATTTCCTATTATATCATGAAGGTATATTCCTAAAAGTAAAGTGACTAGATCAAAAAGTATGAACATTTTTAAGGTTTTGTCTGCATATTGCCCTGCTTATATTTCTGTTAAATATGCAAAATACTGTACTGTTAAAGTGGACTCACAAAATTTATCTGCTTTCAACTCTTCAAAGTCTTATCCATGAGTCCTGCTGCCTAAAGGGCTCATGTAAGTATTGCTGTCATGCACTCACCATTGCTGAACAGCAAACAATAGGAAAAGAAATATTTTCTCTCCAGTGAATTTCTGGCAATCACTTGGGATCTGTTTGATTGTTACCAAGGTAGTTCGTACTTATTTTTATCATCTGTACATGGGATTGGCTGTGTGAATAGAAGGTGCCCAATAGGTACTAGTTTCCACTTATACTTGCATAGGGTTTTCATAACCATCTGCTAATGAGTCTGCAGGACTTAAAGGGGAAACCAAATGAAAGGGGACTGATTACCTTTTCCTCTTTTGGCCTTTAAAAGCTGTTCTCTCTGCTTTCCCTCAATGTTGATGACTTGTACTTGGAAGAAGGGAACAGGAGACAAACAGACTTCAGGTCATTGACAGTTGAAGGAAGAACAGTTTAAGTCCCGGAAAGAAATGTTGATCCTTCTTTTTATCTTCTGTCTTCAAAGCTGTTCAGAATAAGAAAGCCATCTTCAATCTCTGAAAGTAAAACCCTGCATATGTAGTTTAGTTCCAGATTGTTTGGGGACAGGTTCTAAGACATAAATGTAGGACTGGTGAGCGGAGAGAGGATCAGACTGGAGAGACCATTTTGGGTACATTTTTGTGGTAAAGTCAGTCCACCAGTTCTGCCAGTGAATGCCTGAGTGATGATGGGGTGGTAGGACGAATTTGGTGGGTATCCTAACATTGGAGGAGGGTGTTTGGCTTAAGTTTAGCAGCTAAGCTCAATTTAGAACTTTAAATACGGTAATCTCAGGAAGCATGGCTGGACTAAAACTAGTTTTATCTAGGTTTTTCTCAGTCTAAATAGTGGACATTGCTGATTGTGGAGGCTCTTGAAAGGAAAAGCAGAGAGGCACTCTGACAGAATCACCTTTCCCCTAGAAGATACTAGGCCAGGAGAGAAAAAAGAGACCTGGATCTGAACTACGGGGAGTTCTCTTTTATTCTTGAATTATTCTTAACTTCAAAATATGCCACTTTATGTTTTGTAGTACTCTGTGGTTTTTAAAACGTTTTCACAAATGTTAGATCTCTGACCACCTTAAGAGGCAAGTCAGGCAAACACCACGTTTCAGAAGAAGAAATGAAACATGGAGAAGTTGTATTTTTTTCCAGCTTTATAGAGTTAGGAGTGACAGAGTATCCTTGATGCCTGTACATCCGTGTCGTCTGTAGTCTACACCAACGCTTATGTAGTTCCAGAGGTTACACAGTTTCTCTGTTCTTAGACTTTTTGTTGTTTTGTTGGAATTTTAAACGAGCCCATCTCTGAATAGTATTTAAAATAATGATTATTATGTGGTTGCCTTCCCCCAAATTCAACACAAGACTTCAGAATATGCCCACTGTGTTCTCTGAAATTTGACTGCTACCCCTACTCTCTCTTTTTTTAATGTTTTCCTCTTTTCTGTCCTTGTGTAAGGCTGAGCAGAGTTTATTGCTGTATATATATCACATTTTGAGTTTATGGTAGCTTTTCTGTTAATGGGTTGGATATTATTTTGTTTCAACCCCTGTGACCCTGTGTCAGGACAACTCGGCTCCGGGACATATTGCTGAGTCATAATTTAAAAACCCTTAACTCTTCTCCCTGTCAAGCAAACTTGAACATATAACAGTGTTGTCTTAAATAGGACAGAATTAGGATTTATTTTTTGGTAAATGATGGATATTTGAAAAACAGTATCTGCTTAATATAGCTCTCTCTCTGTCTCTTCTCTCCTGTCTTTAGATTCTTACTCACAACGTGTTAAAGCATAATATAAGGTGGTAGAACTATCTTCCCCACTTTATCATGGTGCTATTTTCACTTATACCTTTCAACTACTTCATTTTATGAGTCTTTTTGACCCAAATTATTTTCTGTCCTGAACAGCTTTCTTATAGCTGATCGTTGCCGGTTGAAATTCTCGTATTTTCTCTTCTTTTCTCTCCATCCTTGCCTCCTTTTTCTCACTCTCCCTTTCTGTTATTTTCTATCATTCATCCACCCACTGATCAATTCATCCATTCATCCATCCATTTCTATCTCTTAGTAATAGGAAGCTTATATTTAGCATGCATAGTAGCCAAAGCTGTACAATTTCAGAATTTAAAGTTCGAAAGTAGGGCTTCCCTGGTGGCGCAGTGGTTGAGAGTCCCCCTGCCGATGCAGGGGACACGGGTTCGTGCCCCGGTCCGGGAAGATCCCATATGCCGCGGCGCGGCTAGGCTTGTGAGCCATGGCCGCTGAGCCTGCGCGTCCGGAGCCTGATGCTCTGCAACGGGAGAGGCCACAACAGTGAGAGGCCCACGTACCGCAAAAAAAAAAAAAAAAAAAAAAAAAAAAAAAAATTCGAAAGTATTCTTAAATTGAGCAAGTTTAAAGTTAATTTGGAATTGATCTGCCCACTCCATTTTTGAGAGTGTTTTATAATATTATTATGTTTTAAGTATGATTATATAACCAAGTGCTCATAATTTATGGACTTTGTGTGGCATCAAAAACTAAGAAGTCTTAAAAAAAAACACTAAGAAGTCTTTGCTTAAGAGATTGAAATTTAAAGTCAATTCAGGGTGTAGATAAAAATGGCTTTCTGTGTCTATCCAGGTATATTTCGGTAATTGATCTTTATGATTTCAGTGGCTGTGCTGTTTCAGTATCTCCCCCCTCAACTTCTCCCCCCCCAAAGGATGGAGCCAGCCCTGCTAGCATTATAACCCTCAATCTTTGGCACTCTCATCAACTGCCTCAAGATTATCTCACATTCTACTCTCTGAAGGAAAATGACAGGTGGCCAGGGAATTTTCTTTTAGCAATTCAGTCTGACTTCCTAAGAGAAAACTCTACCTCCCCATTTCCATCTTACAAAAGGCATCATGGAATTTAGATAACTCAGAGCTGAGTGACTGGTGAGTTACTGCATGATAAAGATATATTATTTAGGAGATGATGGTCAGAGACATGTAAACTAGATGAAGAAGGAAGAAATAATAGCTTCAGTCTCTATTTTTTGTGGAATAGTGCATATTTTTCAATATATAGTAGGTTTTCCTGTGTTTTAATATTGAGAATTTTGTGTGTGTGTTGGGGGGAGGGTACAAATAATAATGTGGTAAATCCAGGAAGATTTCGACTTAAGGTAACCTAGCTTATGAGCCAAGAAATGTGTCTTATGTGGGTGGTCTCATACTTTGTGCTAAATTTGTCTTTATTGTCTTTGTTGAAATGTTATGAGAAAAGAAAAAAAATTAGGGATATATATATCCAGAGCTACAACCCTGAAGGCTTGTTTGTGGGTTCAAATTTTTTAAAAAAGCTTGTAATGAAATAATTTTTACTAATATTTAAAATATCTTAAACAGCTTTATTGAGATATACTTTAAATTTAATATAATTCTCTTTAAAGTGTGCAGTTCTGTGGTTTTTAGCATATTTGTGATGTTGTGTGACCATCACTATAATCTAATTTTAGAACATTTTTACCATGCCAACAAGGAATCTCTTTAGCATTCACTCCCTGCCCCCTAGCCCTAGACAACCATTAATCTGTCTTTTCTATTGACTTGCTATTTTGGACATCTCATATAAATGGAACCATACAATATGTGCTCTTTGGAGATTGACCTTTACTAATAACCTTTTGTGATTATACAAGAAAATTGTTTTAGAATTACTTAACATAGAAGTTTTTAAAGAAGAATATTAAAACCACTTCTAGCAAATCACTCTTAAGAAAACAACTTTAAATCATGTTTTATCTGTTTTTTCCCAGTCTTTTTCTATTTATTTGTTATTTCATTAATTAATCTGCTTAGCAAATTAATTTATTGAGTATGTAACATGGATCATTCACAGTGCTGGGCATTGGACATACTGAGGTGCACAAACGAGCAGCTTAAGAGTTGATGAATAAGTAATAACCACTGCAATAAGTGTTACAAATGAGTACAGACTGCCTGTAATGTACAATGCAGATCTAACTTAATTTTTCTAAAGAAGTTATTTAATATATGCCTATATATATGTATTTTATCTTATTTATTTTTTAACATCTTTATTGGAATATAATTGTTTTACAGTGGTGTGTTAGTTTCTGCTTTATAACAAAGTGAATCAGTTATACATATACATATATCCCCATATCTCTTCCCTCCTGCATCTCCCTCTCTCCCACCTCCCTATCCCACCCCTCTAGGGGGTCACAATGCACCAAGCTGATCTCCCTGTGCTATGTGGCTGCTTCCCACTAACTATCTATTTTACATTTGGTAGTGTATATATGTCCATGCCACTCTCTCACTTTGTCCCAGCTTACTCTTCCCCCTCCCCATGTCCACAAGTCCATTCTCCAGTAGGTTTGTGTCTTTATTCCCATCTTACCCCTAGGTTCTTCATGACCATTTTTTTTTTTTTCAGATTCCATATGTATGTGTTAGCATGCGGTATTTGTTTTTCTCTTTCTGACTTACTTCACTCTGTATGGCAGACTCGAGGTCCGTCTACCTCACTACAAATAACTCAATTTGGTTTCTTCTTATGGCGGAGTAATATTCCATTGTATATATGTGCCACGTCTTCTTTATCAATTCATCTGTTGATGGACACTTAGGTTGCTTCCATGTCCTGGCTATTGTAAATAGAGCTGCAGTAAACACTTTGGTACATGACTCTTTTTGAATTATGGTTTTCTCAGGGTATATGCCAAGTAGTGGGACTTCTGGGTCATATTGTAGTTCTAGTTTTAGTTTTTTTTTTTTTTTTTTTTTTGCGGTACGCAGGCCTCTCACTGTTGTGGCCTCTCCCGTTGCGGAGCACAGGCTCCGGACGTGCAGGATCAGTGGCCATGGCTCACGGGCTCAGCCGCTCCGCGACATGTGGGATCTTCCCGAACCCGTGTCCCCTGCATCGGCAGGCGGACTCTTAACCACTGTGCCACCAGGGAAGCCCTATTTTTAGTTTTTTAAGGAACATCCATACTGTTCTCCATAGTGGCTGTATTAATTTACATTCCCACCAACAGTGCAAGAGGGTTCCCTTTTCTCCTCAACCCTCTCCAGCATTTATTGTTTGTAGATTTTTTGATGACGGCCATTCTGACCGGTGATATCTCATTGTAGTTTTGATTTGCATTTCTCTAATGATTAATGATGTTGAACACCCTTTCATGTGTTTGTTGGCAACCTGTATATTTTCTTTTTATAAATGTCTATTTAGGTCTTCTGCTCATTTTTGGATTGGATTGTTTGTTTTTTTGATATTGAGATGCATGAGCTGCTTGTAAATTTTGGAGATTAATCCTTTGTCTGTTGCTTCATTTGCAAATATTTTCTCCCATTCTGAGGGTTGTCTTTTCGTCTTCTTTATGGTTTCCTTTGCTGTGCAAAAGCTTTGAAGTTTCATTAGGTCCCATTTGTTTATTTCTGTTTTTATTTCCCTTTCTCTAGGAGGTGGGTCAAAAAGATCTTGCTGTGATTTATGTCATAGAATGTTCTGCCTATGTTTTCCTCTAAGAGTTTTATAATGTCTGGCCTTACATTTAGGTCTTTAATCCATTTTGAGTTTATTTTTGTGTATGGTGTTATTGAGGGTTCTAATTTCATTCTTTTACATGTAGCTGTCCAGTTTTCTCAGCACCACTTATTGAAGAGGCTGTCTTTTCTCCATTGTATATTCTTGCCTCCTTTATCAAAGATAAGGTGACCATATGTACATGGGTTTATCTCTGGGCTTTCTATCCTGTTCCATTGATCTATATTTCTGTTTCTGTGCCAGTACCGTACTGTCTTGATTACTGTAGCTTTGTAGTGTAGTCTGAAGTCAGGGATCCTGATTCCTCCAGCTCCGTTTTTCTTTCTCAAGATTGCTTTGGCTATTCGGGGTCTTTTGTGTTTCCATACAAATTGTGAAATTTTTTTGTTCTAGTTCTGTGAAAAATGCCAGTGGTAGTTTGATAGGGATTGCACTGAATCTGTAGATTGCTTTGGGTAGTGGAATCATTTTCACAACGTTGATTCTTCCAATCCAAGAACATGGTATATCTCTCCATCTATTTGTATCTTCTTTAATTTCTTTCATCAGTGTCTTATAATTTTCTGCCTATAGGTCTGTTGTCTCCTTAGGTAGGTTTATTCCTAGGTATTTTATTCTTTTTGTTGCAATGGTAAATGGGAGTGTTTTCTTAATTTCACTTTCAGATTTTTCATCATTAGTGTATAGGAATGCAAGAGATTTCTGTGCATTAATTTTGTATCTTGCTACTTTACCAAATTCATTGATTAGCTCTATTAGTTTTCTGGTAGCATCTTTAGGATTCTCTATGTATAGTGTCATGTCATCTGCAAACAGTGACAGCTTTACTTCTTCTTTTCCAATTTGTATTCATTTTATTTCTCTTTCTTCTCTCACTGCTGTGGCTCAAACTTCCATGTTGAATAATAGTGGTGAGAGTGGGCACCCTTGTCTTGTTCCTGATCTTAGTGGAAATGCTTTCAGTTTTTCACCATTGAGGATGATGTTTGCTGTGGGCTTGTCGTATATGGCCTTTATTATGTTGAGGAAAGTTCCCTCTATGCCTACTTTCTGCAGGGTTTTTATCATAAATTGGTGTTGAATTTTTTCGAAAGCTTTCTCTGCATCTATTGAGATGATCATATGGTTTTTCTCCTTCAATTTGTTAATATGGTGTATCACATTGATTGATTTGCATATATTGAAGAATCCTTGCATTCCTGGGATAAGCCCCACTTGATCATAGTGTATGATCCTTTTAATGTGCTGTTCGATTCTGTTTGCTAGTATTTTATTGAGGATTTTTGCATCTATGTTCATTAGTGATATTGGCCTGTAGTTTTCTTTCTTTGTGACATCTTTGTCTGCTTTTGGTATCAGGGTGATGGTGGCCTCGTAGAATGAGTTTGGGAATGTTCCTCCATCTACTACATTTTGGAAGAGTTTGAGAAGTATAGGTGTTAGCTCTTCTCTAAATGTTTGATAGAAATCGCCTGTGAAGCCATCTGGTCCTGGGCCTTTGTTTGTTGGAAGATTATATAAGAATTTTAAATAATTGGAATCATATGACACACAAAGTTTAGTATCTTTTTTTCTTAAAAATTTGTAATGAATAATTTCCTATTTCTTTAAATATTCTTTGAGAATGCTATTTTCAATGACTTCGTAATATTCTACTGGATGGATATATCAAATTTATTGGAAATTTGAACATTGCCTGGAATTTAAACTCACAGTGCCATTCATCTGAGGTTTAAAGTGACAAAAACTTATGTGTGAAAGCATATGAATTTATAAATAAGACCTGCTAGTTAATTCCTTTTAATGTATGTCTGTCCTGTACCTTTTGCTTCAAGATCCTTCTTAATTCAGGACTTAGGATTTATGGCTCCTGGACATAAAAAGGTGGTTACAGCACCTTTTGCTTTAATAGACACTGTCACTGTCACTGCTTTAAGATATCTGGGAAATCGCAGAGAAATCCAATGTAAGAGGTGGCAAAAAAAACTGCTGAGCCTTCATGGGTTCCTCTGGACTCCAAGTTGAGAGTTCTTTCTGGACTTAGTTTGGATACTAGGGTGATTGTTGGGAAGTTAGGGGAAGGAAAAGATTTTGTTGAAAATCAACTTTTAAAAGAAATGGTGACTCCACAATCATTGATGTTTGGGAAGTACTCTCTTTTTTATTTATGAATTTATTTGCTTTTTATTTTTCCTTTTTCATTTTGGTTTCTCCTCATTTTAATCTGTTTCTATGTGCTCCCACCTTGTTTATTTATTTTATTTATTTATTTTTGGCTGTGTTGGGTTTTTGTTGTTGCGTGTGGGCTTTCTGTAGTTGCGGCAAGTGGGGGCTATACTCTTGGTTACAGTGCGCGGGCTTCTCATTGTGGTGGCTTCTCTTGCTGTGGAGCGTGGGCTCTAGGCATGCGGGCTTCAGTAGTTGTAGCACGCAGGCTCAGTAGTTGTGGTGCACAGACTTAGTTGCTCCGCGGCACATGGGATCTTCCTGGACCAGGGCTCGAACCTGTGTCCCCTACGTTGGCAGGCGGATTCTTGATCAGTGCGCCACCAGGGAAGTCCCTCCCACCTTGTTTAAATGTGCCCTCTATTTGTCTCTATTTCTTTCCTGTGCAGGTCAGACATATTGTCAGCTACTTCTCTGGGGTCAAAGTCATCCATAAATACTCTTCTGTTGGTCTCTTGCTTTTCTCCCACCCTTGCGTGTTGCCATTTTCTTCCCCACTTTTGTGTTCCATTTTGTTTTCTTGGGCTGTTAGCTCTACTTCTATTCTTTCTTGGGGGGTTATAAGGTCCTTTTTTCATTTAGTGGTATAACTTCTCTTCTTCATTCTGTTATGCTTTGGTATCTGTGATGCTTCTCTCTCTCTCTCTCTGTATTAATATGTGTTTCACTTTGGCTCTGTTCATTTCTGTTCCTGAATTTCTTCAGTAGCTTCTCACACATCCTTTGTAGAGTCATAGAGGGTAGGGAAATTGGAAGGAAAGGGAAAGGACAGCTGCTGTAGTCACTGATGGAACAGCAGCTCCTAATGTAGATTTACTTAGAAACGGGACTAACTGAAAAATGGAATTTCCCTAACATGCTGCTCTTATTAAGAAGTTTCCTGGCTTAAGTCCAGAGATTCATTGTTGTTTTTAAAGAAGACCTTTAAAAATAGGCTGGTCCTCCAAGTATGATTATTTATAGAGCCACACCCGATTCTCCCCATGAGCACAACTGACTGTTTTAGTGGCTTGTAATAGGGGAGATATTCTAAGAGGCAGCTGCCTAGAGTCATTTTGAAATAGGTTTTAAAAATTTCACACACAGGATGTGCTTCGGTACTCCATATGACAGAAATGGTTGTTTAAGAGCTCTTACCCCAGGGCTTCCCTGGTGGTGCAGTGGTTGAGAGTCCACCTGCCAATGCAGGGGGCACGGGTTCGTGTCCTGGTCTGGGAAGATCCCACATGCCACGGAGCGGCTGGGCCCGTGAGCCTTGGCCACTGAGCCTGCGCTTCTGGAGCCTGTGCTCCGCAGTGGGAGAGGCCACAACAGTGAGAGGTCTGTGTACTGCAAAAAAAAAAAAAAAAAAAAAGAGCTCTTACCCCAGCTGGCAAGAAGAGAGGGTCAAAGAGTCAATTTGACAAAACTTATTGTAGGGCTGCTATGTGCCCTATACTGAGCTGGATGCTGGGAAGTTATAGATGCTGGGAAGTTATATGCTGGATGCTGGGAAGTTATATGCTGGATGCTGGGAAGTTATACATTACCTACCATGGTCATAGTCTACCCTGCTCATAGTCTAGCAAGGAACTTGCCTTCATCCATCAGTTCATTCATTTATTTATGCAACATGAATGAACAAACTCTTAGACCTTGAACTCAAGTAGTTCACAGCCAAAGTGTTGCTTACTGTTCTTGGGAAGTCATGTTTTAGAAAAGGGGTTAGGGAACTAACATTTTACATACAGAAAGAATGGTATGTAAAACCATTTCATACCATGGTGTGTAAGATTTCAGTTTGATAAAGTTTAGATTTCAAATTGATACAAAATTTCTGAAATAACCAAGAGCTTTTCATAGTGGCCCTAATATAATTGGAAAGTTGGAATGGATGATTTCTAAGGCTGTTTTCAATTATTAAAAAAGATTGTTTTCTGATTTTATTCATGTCTATTTTATCAATTACTCTCCATCCATAAGAGTCATATACCTGAAAGACATTTATCTAACTCACAGAGATAAAATTTTAGTTTCTGTAGCCAAACATCACATTTTATTTTCATTTATAACAGGTGCCCCCGGATAGTACTGGATATATGGTCTGGGTTTGTCCTAATAGATCAGTGTAATTTTTTGACCCTGAGTAATTACATCAAAATAACTTACCTTTATTCATAATTGGATATTTAAATCAGAAGTCTGTCATTACCCTTGCATAGTCTGAAATAAACTGCTTCGTTGGTGCAATCAGTATGTTTTCTGGTGATGTGTAAATGTTTGAAAATACTAATTACCTAATTAAGTACCAAAAAATAACCCTGTTCCAAATCAAATTTATGTTGGTAAAGGAGAGAGATTAAAATGATTATCTCAGATTAAAGGGGAAGGAGTTTGAAAAGAAAAGAAGCTCCTTCATTCAGTGTCTGTGTCTCATTTTTTACTTGGACACCAGTCAGCATTGCCTTCACAGGCAGAGTATCTGAGTATTCACATGATGGCTATGCTGACTTACCTGGAAATATAATGCATTTGTGCAATTGCTGTCACCCCAGAATCTTTGAGTACCAGACGGAAGTTGGCTGAAAGGCAAGTGTGGAAAAATGTGGACCAGATTTGAATAGTTCCCAGGTTAGACTAAAAGAAGTATAGAGCTATCATCAAATTTTAGCCAGTGATATTTGGGTCTAGTAAATGTAGCAGAAGAGACAGTAAACAAGAGCCATCCAAGATAAATAGATTTTTTTATGTTAATAGTGATAAGGTATAATTTAAATAGGAAATGATAGTCTAGTGGTCCCTTCTATGGTATTGATTTAAAAATTAGAGCAGATTCAGTATACTCATCATACAATAAAGAGAAGAGGCAATAAGAAAAGTATAATTTTCCCTTCAAAGGCTCTCTTTTGTATGTTGAACTGGAACTCCTCCTGTATCTGTAGTTATGTACTGATCAGTATTGTTGAATAGCATCCATTTTCAAGAGAGTGGTTGGCAATCTTTAACTAGGAACTTAAATATAATTACAATTGTTTTAGATGTGTATAAGAAAACACGTATATTTTTGTTAGTATATGCCATTTAAAATAAGCTTTAAATTTACTATTGCACTCTTATGTTTCTTTTATAAACTCAGCATATTTTATTTTAAGCTTCTATGTTATGGAGTGGTTTATGTCATCTATTATCTAGTAAAAATAAAGTTCTGGACGAAGATGCACTGTACAACATCCTTAGACTATGAGCTCTATGAGTAAAATATCTAACAATGATTTGAATTTGAGAAGCCAAATGATTGGATTCTGATAAACACTATTCCTCAATGAAAATCAGATATATTGGCAATTGCATTTGGGAAATACGTTATGCCAGTTCATCTAATTCAGGCATCAAGATGAGTTTTGCAACAAAACGATAAATATTGGCCACCTACATAGTTGCAATATAGAACTGCCTTCTGTTTAATGTTTACTGCGTAGTTCAGATCTGAGCCTCTCTCTAATAGCGCCTGACTTGGAGCCAGAAGATCTAGGTTCCAATTCTGGCTTCATTGTTCACTGACCCTGTGACATAGAGCAAGATGAAACTCAGGCTCAAGGTTCTCCTGTGTGAAATGAGCCTAACAATATCACCGTACCAAATTGATGTTTGTGGTGAGGATCAAATAGCATTAGATAAGAGAATGGAAAAAAAAGCTCTGAATACTGTAATCACCCCAAGTAGGTTAATAATAAATATAAGGTGGCAATGTTGTCAAATGCATTTTAATAGAAAAATTTCTTTATTTTTCGAACAACACAAAATGAAATTACTGGCAAGTACATGTGGCAAACATAAATATGGAATATGAGCTTGTAGGCGTTCATTTTCTTCCTTACCTACTTTGCTTAGGGAGCCTTACCTCAGTCTTGCTCAGGAGCATCTTAACTGAAGGCTTTCTCCTCCCCTCCTCCCCCATTACAGTGGGTAATTATGTGCCACCTCCCTTATACGATCTAATGCTTGCTAGCATTCCTCTATGTACCTCATGTCACCCTTTGTAATGGTTACTTGTGTGCATATTTGATTGTCTCTCCCGTTAAGTTCTGAACTCCATGAGGATAGGCTCTTGTTTGTTTTGCTTACATACCTGATCACCAACACAACATGTGGCACCAAATCATCACTGAATGATTGATCGTTAGGTAAAAGTTTCAGCTGTTAATATGTTTATCTAAATCAATTTGAGTCACTAACCAAAAACTGGGTTCAGGACTGCTCAAAAACTCAACACTGTAATCCGCAGAGATGAAGGAATAGTCAGTCATTCTACTTGAACTCGGATTAATTATGTTTGCTATAAACGCAGGTGCAAATTGCCACCTTTGGGGCCCTAGGTTCAAAGTAAATTCAATTCTTTTAATATTACATGAAAAGGATTTCTGGTTTTAGTACTGTTTACTGCAGTCAGTCGTCTCGGATGTTGCAAACCTTCTGGTTGTAAATACATTTTGAGTCAATTTTTCATTATTCATTTATAAAATAATTCCTTAAAGTAAGATTATATTTTCAGAGAGAAATCCATATCTTAAGGCTTTTACTTTTTTTACTTGAGCTGTGCTTATTTACCTGAGCACATTCTCAGATTTATTGAGGCCAAACCATCATAGCACATCAACAAGATTGCACAGGACCCAGAGGCTTATGAGTTCCTGTCACAGCTCTGCACATAACTTCTCTGTGGCCTTGTGCCAGTCAGTAAGCACTTATGGACTTTAATGTCCCAGTCATGTAATTGGGATTATAATGTGTGTTTCTTCCCCGCCTCACTTGAATTGTGAGAGGATTAATGAAGAGACTGACTTGACCCTACCAGTGAGAAAGAAATAAATCACTTGCTTTTTAAGAGGTTCATTAACTGTTTGAGGCTAGTAGCTGTTTAGTGCTTGGAAAAGATAATTTACTAAATGACCCCAGGTTAGCCTCAAAGATGTAATGCACCTCCCCAAAGTGAGAAATTGTTCACTTCTTGCTGGCAAGAGCAGGCATTCAACCTTGTATATCACTTTGCAGGAGTAGGTTTCATACACGTGCATATCAGTCACATCGCTCTGTTAATACCTTGTAAAAAATAATGCTGGTGAGACTGTATTGAGAATATATTCAAATGGATTTTACAGTTAATATTTGTTCAAATGAGAAACACTGTGCTGTACTTGATATTTATGTTATTTTGCATCCTAATTATTTTTGGGGAAAAATGTTCAAGCAAGTTCTAGAAACACATTTGCTTTTATCATAGCAGTGTTTCTGTAGTCATGTCCCCCCACAAGCTTTATGTCTTTTTTAAATTAACTGATATAGCTACCATGTAAATGTCTGTAAAACATGTTTTGTTTTGTTTTGTTTTGTTTTGCGATACGCGGGCCTCTCACTGTTGTTGTGGCCTCTCCCGTTGCGGAGCACAGGCTCCGGACGCACAGGCTCAGCGGCTATGGCTCACGGGCCCAGCCGCTCCGCGGCATGTGGGATCTTCCCGGACCGGGGCACAAACCTGTGTCCCCTGCATCGGCAGGTGGACTCAACCACTGCGCCACCAGGGAAGCCCTGTAAAACACGTTTTATGATAAAAAAAGAAGTCCCCATACCTGAAAAGTTTAGAAAAAACTATCCAGTAACAAGTCTGACTATATTTAGAGAACAAATCTGGATATATTTAGCATTTCTGTTCCTGACTATAACAAGATCTAAGATACCATTTTGGATTTTCCCCATTGTTTCTACCACTTCTGTCTCACTGACTAATTTTCTGATCTTTGTTGTTGATCAGAATTGGGTTCAGAAATCATGTACCTTTATTCTTCCTTCTAACTTATCAAAGAGGGGCTCTTATCATGCACACCAAGAATTTATGAGATGTACTGATTTTATCAAATAGGCTTCTTTGAGATGCCTAGCTATTTGAAGTCTCCCATAATTACGTATCTTGAGACAGTATATGTGAATGTGTTTAGCACAGTGTCTAGTAGCTACACAGTAGATGTTCAGTAAACCTAAGTCTTTTTGCCTTTAAAATGGCTGCATCAGAAATGTGACATTTACATCCTTCAGTTGGCCAAAGGGCCTGTGGTATATGCCCTGAATGGTCTCAGGTCTCTTTCTTTTTTCTTTTATACTCTTCCAAGTTTTCTACCAATCACACTGCTCTTTCTCCAACCTGGGCTTCTTTTCATTGAACTAATACATTTTCATCACTGAAATCTAGTTGCAAAGTTATACTATCGAGTTTGGGAAATACATTACGGTCGCCCCTAGGTATTCATGGAGGACTGGTTCCAAGACCCCTGCAGATACCAAAATCTGCAGATGCTTAAATCTCTTTAATACAATGGTATAGTATTTGTATATAATCTATGCACATCCTCCCATATACTTTAGAACATCTCTAGATTATTTATTATACCGAATAAAATGTAAATGCTATGTAAATAGCTGCTGGAGTATGGCAAATTCAAATTTTGTTTTTTGGAACTTTCTGGGATTTTTTTGGAACATTTTTGATCTGTAGTTGGTTGAATCTGTGTGTGCAGAACCTGTGGATACAAAGGGCCAACTGCACTTTCTTTGCTTAGAACACCCCTGCTCTTTCTGCTCTTTTGGACTCTGTTTAAAAGCCACCTACTCTAGCAAGCTTTCCCTACCCTCTGGTTTGAGTTAGATGTCCCTCATCTCTTATTTCATAGAAATCCATATGTATCACTATTGGTATTTAAAATACGATAATTGTTAGTCCACTAAGCTGCCTCACCCACTAGATTGTAGGTCGCAGCCACTGAGCTTCTCAGGCACTGTATTTCATCTCCGTATGTACATAATCAGCATTCAATAAATATTTACTGATCTGATAAATAAAATTGTATTTATTTCCTTGTGTTAGTATCTCAAATTTATTAGCCATTATGCTTTGGAGTGTAGATATCTCAGATCATAACTCTTTTATTTCTGCCTCTTCTTTACAAGTGGGTTTCTCATGTAAATTATTGAGCATCTCCTCCATTGTGAGTTTTCTTCCAATATCATTTATGTCCTCCAAAGTAACCATTCTATTTTTATAGTTTTAACTGAGCATTTTCACCATACCACTTCCATTTGGCATTTAAAGACTTTCTGATCAAAGCTGTAAATTTCTGAGCAAACATATTGAGTCTTCCATTTCTTGCAAGATGAGTGTTTTGTCCCAACTAATTTTCATCATTTTGATCTTTTTTTAAACTTTTCATTTTATATTGAAGTATAGTTGATTAATAATGTTGTTAATTTTAGGTGTGCAGCAAAGTGATTCAGTTATACATATACATGTATCTATTCTTTTTCAAATTCTTTTCCCATTTAGGTTGTTACATAATATTGAGCAGCGTTCTCTGTGCCACACAGTAGGTCCTTGTCGGTTATCCATTTTTTTTAATCCATTTGAAATATAGCAGTGTGTACATGTCAATCCCAAACTCCCTAACTTTCCCTCTCCCCCACCCTTCCCCCCTGGTAACCATAAGTTCATTCTGTAAGTCTGTGAGTATGTTTTGTAAATGAGTTCATTCGTATCAATTTTTTTAGATTTCGCATATAAGCAATATCATACGACATTTCTCTTTCTCTGTCTGACTTACTTCTCAGTATGACAATCTCTAGGTCCATCCATGTTGCTGCAAATGGCATTATTTTATTCTTTCTAATGGCTGAGTAATATTCCATTGTATATAAGTACCACATCTTCTTTATCCATTCCTCTGTCAACGTTTTGATATCTTAAACAATCTTAGAAGTCCAAATCACATTCTGTATTCTCATAACCATCCATTGCTTCTACTCTCTTCTCTTCCCCAAATCAAACTTTTCAGTTTGAGTTAAAAATACATCCCTGGTTCCCAAAGTCTCAAGTTTCCTCTTGGCATAGATACTTTCTAGATTTCTCTACAGTGTTTTTCATCTCACTGTGAAACACCAGGAGTGAGACATGTTTGTTGTTGTGTCCCAGAAAAATCAACAGCTTCTGAGTGTTTGTGTCAGTCGATCCAAGTCACTTCCATACCCCATACCAAATACTACCCCACCACTCCCTCCAGCCCCCAGCTTTGTCATTGACATTATGGCATATATTTCCTCCTAATTCTTCAAGGATGATTTAGTTAGGCTTTGTTAAAGGATCCAGAAAAACTGTGGGTCCAAATCTCAAAGGTGTGGCATAGCTTAAGTGCTTTAGCATTTTTTCCCCTTCTTGCCTAATTCTTTTTATATTTTTAATGTATTCCGTAGCTTTGTTTTTTAAAAAAATATTTATTTACTTGGCTGTGTCGGGTCTACGTGGCAGCACGCGGGCTTTTTGTTGCGGCACGCGGGCTTCTTTCTAGTTGTGGTGTGCAGGTTTTCTCTTCTGTAGTTGTGGCGCAGGTTCCAGAGCTCGTGGAATCTGTAGTTTGCCGCATATGGGCTCTCTAGTTGAGGCGCGCAAGCTCAGTAGCCGTGACGTGTGGGCTTAGTTGCCCCGCGGCATGTGGGATTCTAGTTCCTCGGCCAGGGATCAAACTCGCATCCCCTGCATTGGGAGGCGGATTCTTTACCAGTGGAGCACCAGGGAAGTCCCTAATTCTTTTTATTAACCCCTCTCTCAACAATGATTATGATTCTCAGAATACTTTATTTCCTTCCTATTTGTAGTCTTTTCTTTATCTGAAGAAGAAAGTAATCATTTTCTCTGACAAGCTGGGTGATATGGAGGTAATTTTCTATAGAAAATTTATCTGTATTTCTATATGAGGCAGGGAAGATAATGCTTTAGCACTAACATAGAACCTTTATAACCAGTTTCCACATGATTTTTACAGGTACTGATTTCAAATTTGTTTACAGTATTGATATACTTTACTTTGTGCCTTATATAGAAGACTTTGTGGGGGGTTTTTTGTTTGTTTTGTGTTTGTTTTTTAGTCAAAACAAAAGGAAAACATATACTTCTGTGGTTTCTACATTTTATTTATAAAACTTTGGAAATCTTATGATATGCAGTTAGGATAGTGATTGCAAAACCAATTTTCAGTGTTCCTATGTTCTGTGCTATTTATTTTATTTATTTATTTTTAAAAATTTTTATTGGAGTATAGTTGATTTACAGTATTGTGTTAGTTTCTGCTGTACAGCAAAGTGAATCAGTTTCACATATAAAAATATCCACTCTTTTTTAGATTCTTTTCCCATATAGGCCATTACAGTATATTGAGCATTCCCTGTGCTATACAGTTGGTCCTTATTAGTTATCTATTTTATATATAGTAGTGTGTATATATCAATCCCAATCTCCCAATTATCCCTCCCCCCTTACCCCCGGTAACCATAAGTTTCTTTTCTACATGTGTAACTCTATCTCTGTTTTGTAGGTAAGTTCATTTGTACCCTTTAAAAAAATTATTTTATTTTATTTTTTAAAGATTTTTTTGATTTGGACCATTTTCGTAGTCTTTATTAAATTTGTTACAACACTGCTTCTGTTTCACGTCTTGGATTTATTTTGGCCACGAGGCATGTGGGATCCTAGCTCCCCAACCAGGGATCGAACCTGTACCCCATGCACCGGAAGGTGAAGTCCCAACCACTGGACCACCAGGGAAGTCCCTGTACCCTTTTTTTAGATTCCATATATAAGCAATATCGTATGATATTTGTCTTCTCTGCCTGACTTACTTCACTCAGTACGACGATCTCTAGGTCCATCCATGTTGCTGCACATGGCATTATTTTGTTCTTTTTTATGACTGAGTAATATTCCATGGTATATATGTACCACATCTTCTTTATCCATTCCTCTTTTGATGGACATTTAGGTTGCTTCCATGTCCTGGCTCTTGTAAATGGTGCTACAGTGAACATTGGGGTGCATGTATCTTTTCGAATTATGGTTTTCTCAGGGTATATGCCCAGGTGTGGGATTGCTGAGTCATATGGTAGCTCTATTTTTAGTTTTTTAAGGAACCTCCATACTGTTCTCCATAGTGGCTGTATCAATTTACATTCCCACCAACAGTGTAGGAGGGTTCCCTGTTCTCCACATCCTCTCCAGCATTTATTATTTGTAGATTTTTTGATGATGGCCATTCTGACCTGTATGAGGTGATACCTCATTGTAGTTTTGATTTTCATTTCTCTAATAATTAGTGATGTTGGGCATCTTTTCATGTGCTTTTTAGCCATCTTTTTTCACATCTGCAGCCTAGTCATGTGGACATATTAGAGATCCTTTTCAGCTCTTAACTTTGGTGACTCAGGGTGCTGCTCGTGGTGGATTAGCCTGGCAGAACAATATTGTTGGAGTAGTTCTATGGCCATTCATGTAGACAGTGTTTCTCTTTCACTTCAACCTAAATATTATGGCAGGCCAGTTGTTGTGTCAACATGTGAGAACTTCTTTTTACAAATGAAGTTTCAGCAGAGCATTTATTACTTCAGAGGTTTATAAGGTTAATACATTTTTGAAAAGAATGTGATTCAAGTATATTTTGACAAATATAAATTATTAATATATATTAACATTATTAAGGAGAAGAATTAATTGACATTACTTGAGAGGAGATGTTGAGAAAGGGTTGAACTGTCCATATGTTTTTGTAACTATTCCTGTAGCTGTGAGTGTTTTGGGAATCAAACATAGTGGCAGTGATACCTTTTGTTCACATCACACTTCTAACTTTAACATAATACTTTAACCTCATTTAATTCTCAGAATAACCATGTAAGATAGGCAAGAAGAGTATGAGCCAGATAAGAATGTTAGGGCTCAGGAGAGGTTGAGTGATTTGAGGACCAGCCAAGCCAAGACTGGAGCTCTCCTCCTGAGCTCCCAGTGCCAGGCTTGTTCCACCACAGTGCTCGGACTTGTTCAAAGAATATGCTAAAGTGCCATTTGAGCCACTTTTGAAATAGTAATTCTTTCCAAGTCAGTATACAGGCCAAAACAAATTAAATTTCTATTTTAAAAAGTAGGAATCTTAGCATTTATCTTTATCATCTTCATGCACTAATATTAACTGAGGGTTCACAGGGTGGTTGGCGCTGTAATTGACTAATTTCATGTGAGTTCAGGCTTCCCATAAGGCAATGATAAAGCAAAATGCTGCTGGCTAAAAACATTCTGTCAGATACACAGGCAAAAATATTTTTCTTTCCTTTTATCAGTGTTGTTTAGTGTTATTAAGCTAAATTTTTACCTCCCTCTGAAGCCAAGCAAAACATAGCAGATGCAGAGGTACCACTGAGTTTTGAAAAAAGCCCTGTACTCAGAGAAGCTCCAGGGGTGTGTGTGTGTGTGTGTGTGTGTGTGTGTGTGTGTGTGTGTGGGTGTAATAATGGCATTTGTCCATTTACTGGTGCATCAAAATTGCTGCCTTTCCTCTGCTGCTTTTGTTAATACAAACTATTGTTGGCGCTTCACTGGGTACCATGTGCTGATTTTCACCCTTGCTTTTAGGACTTGAATCTATCTTATGCATTGTTTCATCACAAAGAACTTTAGTAATTTTATTCTCATTGTATCTGAATGATCAACTTTGTATGTATGACTTGGGCTTGTTATATCCATTTTTAGCACATGTGTGCCTAGAGAAAAAGCAGGTTTTAAAAAAGAGAACAATGGAAGTTAATTATTTTGCTGTATAATGCTGTTCTATTAAGCATTTGGCTTTGGCATTATTCATTGGCATCTGTCATTTCTCTATGCCTGAGACTTTTAACTCAGATAACAATTCATCAGAGAAGCACAATTATTCAACAAGAATCCTCTGTGTAAGAACCTGAAGTGTAAACTATTTCAGCTATCATTTTTGGGGGCGATGCGGCAGCTTACTGATCACTATCAGTACCACCATAATGTCTCCTTGGCTCATGAAATTCATGACTAGAAGGTTTTCCTTCTTGTAGGTATTACTTGATCATGTTCTTTTCATTATAATGAGAAAATGGATGTGAAAGTGCTTTGAACTTTATTGAATGCTTAGCAAACGTTAAAGTATCATTATTATCATCAGTTATGCCTACCAGAATGCTCACCTTAATAATGTGAGATTAGCTGAAAAGGGAGCAAGATCTGGTATCTTTAGTTTTGTGCAAGTTGAGGGAACGTAGGAATAAAATCTCAGCTGACAAAGAAATATCTGATCCATTATCTATTTTGTTACTGCCTTACAGGCTTTCAGTGCTTGGCAAAGAAGGATGAGATTGAGGAGGGGCAGAGGAATGGAGAGATAAGAGGAAAATAATTTCTCAAGAGACTTTCACTAAGATGTGGTGGGAAGACTGGCTCTTTGTCTCTTCCTCACCCTATTAATTTGTACTTGTGTTTTTTAGTTTTCATTAGAGTCAGTGATTGACGGTTTTCACTAAAATTAAGTTTTCTTGAGAGTTACCTTATATAGCAATACAATTTTCTAAGATTTCCTTAATACCCTGAAATTACTATAGGATAAGGAGAGAGAATCAATTTGGCACTTTACTTAATGTCTAACTTTGCCCAAAGCATGCTGTATGCGCTATAACAGTGTTATAACAACCCTATGAAGTAGAGTAGGTTTTCTCCATTTTATATACGAGAACAAGGAGGGTCCAAGATGATAAATCTATATGTTCAAGGCTATACAACTAGTAAATGGTAGCGCTGGAATTCAAGACTAGGTTTCTCAGAACCCTGTACCAGGGCTTTTAACCTTGTACCCAGCGTACTGACTTTAAAATGACATGCTTATGCATTTGATATTTTCAAGGTTCTTTCAGGAAGGTAATTTTCTCTGACTTTACCAAGAATTGTGGTGATGAGCAGAAATGATTTGCTTCATTTTTACAAATGAACTTCAGAGTGTTTTATCAGTTAAGGTATCTGCTGTAACACAAAGTCTAAAAATGTGCGATGTTCTAATATGATACAAGTTTATTTCTCTTCCATATAAAGTAAAAAAACCCCCAAAACCCTCATGTTTATAATTGGTGGAGTTGGCTGTTTTCCAAGCAGTAACTCAGACACCTAGTTGCCATCCATTTGGTGGAGGCTTCATCTTACACATATGGTTTACAAGATAATACTGGTAGAAAGAATATGAAGAGGGAGAAAGTGATGGCAAAGATCATGTCTCTTCCAGTTCTAGGGAGAACTAGCTACCACATGACCCTACTTACTTGCAAGAGGGACTGGGAAGTGTAGTCTCTGGCTGGGCAGAGGTGAAGGTTCAGTGGGCACATGACTGATCTTGTGAGTTTTTGCAGGTGATAGTTTTACCAAATGTTTTGCCACTGTGTACCAAGATCCTCCATCTTTCTAGTCTCTGACATTAATTCCTTATTATCCACTGCCTGGCCACAAAGCCAATCCCATATATTTTAGGTTTTTCTTACAGTAGTACCCCATTTTAAGGAATGATTTTTTTTTTATATTGATTGCAACAGACTAACTGCTGTACCAAATAAGCCTTAGAATTGTCATGGTTTACCACAGTAGATGTTTATTTCTTGCTCACATCGTAGCAATGTGGGTCCACAATGGTATATTTGTGTGTTGGGGGTAGGAGAAATCAGGGTTAGGGGAACTATGATCTATACAGTTTTTTGCACATCTTGACATCTACTTTGTCACCTTTAACAGGTGGCTTCCAAGATCACATGGGCATCAACACCTTGATAGTGAATGGGAGTGTTTTATGGGTGGGTCTAGTAGTGGTGTCTATCACTTCTGCTCACATTCCATTAGTCAGAACTAGGTCATATGACCACACCTAACTGCAAGGGAGGCTGGAAAGTATTGTATAGCTACGTGCTTAGGAAGAAGGGGCAATGGTTTGGTGAATAGCTAGCTATTCTGTTCCATAAGGAATAATGATTTTCTAAGCAGATTTACATTGGCCACATCTATACATTTGACAAGGACTGAGTATGTTTACATGAATTAAAAAATATTCCTGCCATTATATAAGCATAAAGAGAGGTGGAACAGCAAAAAGCTACCTAGCTGCAGCTGAAAGCTCCTGTTTCGCATTTGAGTGTATAAAATATATGGACAAATATGCAAAACACTAGGCAAACCTGCTTTGATTATATTTGCTGATAGTAAAAATTTGATTTTCAATGTACTGCCTACAATTTTGTCATTTGAGAGAGGAAGTATATTTGTAGACTTATGAGTGAGTTCTCTCATCTTGAAAATAATCCATATTGGTAACTAGATTAAATACATTTTATGGAAAATTTATATACCTGATGATTTAAAGAGTGTGATTTTGATAATAGGTACTTTCTAACACTAAGCATGTCTGACTTTAATTGCTTTGTATAGCAAAACATAGACTGATTACATAGCTTTCATTGTATTATTAAAATAAAATAAAATATTATAAATAAAATATTTTTGAAGACTAAAGTAAAAATAATTGTATTGGCATGCAAATGTTAGTATCAAACCTGAAAATTGCTATTATTTTAAGGAAAACAGATTTAAAATGAATGAATAGAATAGAATGAATGCTATATTTTCTTATGCCTATCTTAAAAATACAACATAAGGTTCAAATTTATAAAGAGGAAATTATGAATAAATTAACTGAAACAACATCAGATTTTAGGAATATGGTGCTGCTATTCCAGTGGTTTTATTATGAGAATTTATTGTTGGTTTCTTGGCTTAGACATGTGGAAAAGGGAAGGTTCACACTGAGCATGTGCAATGTACGTGGTTGATTATATCTGACCAGTTGAAAACATGGGCCCAAAATTAGGTTTTAAGAAATATTTGTTGAATGTATAGATGGCATATTTTTGGGTTATTTGGTCCAGCATATTGTCAGAAATAGAAATCTTAATTTATACATAATCATGATTTTTTTCTAACAGTTTAAAAGTTTAGATTGTATTCTTTTTTTTTTTTTTTTTTTTTTTTTTTTTGCGGTACGCGGGCCTCTCACTGTTGTGGCCTCTCCCGTTGTGGAGCACAGGCTCCGGATGCGCAGGCTCAGCGTCCATGGCTCATGGGCCCAGCCACTCCGTGGCATGTGGGATCTTCCCAGACCGGGGCACGAACCCGTGTCCCCTGCATCGGCAGGCAGACTCTCAACCACTGTGCCACCAGGGAAGCCCTAGATTGTATTCTTATCCAACCTCCCAAACATGACAAGAACCTTACCTGCTTTACATACCCATTAACATCCTTCTTCTCATGCTTTTCTCTTGTTTTTATTGTCCAGAATTTTAGTTTTTCATTTTTTAAGCATATAAAATAAGTTACTTTTTTGGTAGTCGTTAATTAAATATAGTAATAGCCAAAAAAATAAATTTCTGTGGTTATCATTGTTTCTTGTGAACCTCACCTTTCCTCTGGGTTTACTTTTCTTCTAGATAAAGTATATTCTCAAATAATTATTTTACTTATGGATGGTTTGCTTTATAGTCTGTTAGTCATTATCTATCTGAAAATGTCAGTATTTTATCTTTATTCATAGATGGCAGTTTAGCTTGGTATAAATTTTTGGATTAAAAACTGTTTCCCTCAGGATTTTGAAGATGCTATTACATTTTTTTTTTTTTTTTTGGTCTCTCTTGTGACTGATGATTCTGTTGTAAGTCTAATTTCTCTTGTGGTTAATGTGTGTTTATTCTGATAGCTTTTCTCTTTGTTGCTGATTTATCATTTATTCTTACAGTTCTGCCAATTGTTACATAATGTATTTTGAGGCTGTGTTGTTAGGTGCATATTTGTTGATAGCGCATACAGGCTAATTGGTATATAATTATACCTTTGTTCATTTTGACAGCTGGTTTGGACGTATAAAGATTAAATGCCATCCAGGTTTAATTCTGGGGGAAAATATTATCAGACACAGCCAAGGGCTTGATATCCTCTGGTATTGTCTATGTATTATTGTTCTTTCAGTTTCAAAAGTCGGAAATCTAATGCAAAGTAGCTTAAACAAAGAAAGGGACTTCATTAGCTCAAGTAATTGTGAAGGGCAAGGTTGAAGCTGAATGTGTATAGAATCAGGAACCTAAATGCTTCCATAACACTTCTTCCGTTTCTCGCACTTTGTCTTTATATGATAGGGTCATATGCTAGGGTCATGATCTTTGGCACCTTGGGGCTTATATATGAAGAACATTACAACCATATAATAAAGGATACTACTTTGCCAGCTCCAGGTAGAAAAGCCCTAGGGAAGAGTTTTGATCTTCCCAACTCTGTTCGTTTGCTTATCCCTTGTCCAATCGACTGTGCCCAGATGGATGGGTGGCATGACTGACCTGGTCTGTTTAATATGCTGATACTGTGGTCAGGCAGGGTGGAGGTAGGAATTGTTACCAAAAGCAGGAAGAGGTGCTGAGTAGATAAAAACAATAGTTACTGCACCTTTTCCCCCCTACTTTCCCAGATTAGGAACATGACCCTTCCTTAATTCTAACCCTGTTCTAACAGTATATCTCTATTATTGCCTTTATGACTGAGCCTTCCTTAGCCTTAGCTGTGTGCATTTAATAACTTATTTATATGCTTCCTTAGCACTTTGTATTTCCTTTGCAGAATTTATCACATTGCCTTATAGTTATATCTCTGTGTGTCTCCCTTATTAGACTGTAATCTCTTTATGATAAGGGACTGTTTCCTTTTTGTTTTTATAGTCTTCATTTATTCATTCATTCAACTTTTATTTATTGAGTGTCTTTATGCCAGATACTATGATAGATCCTGGGAAAATAGGGGACACTCAATAAATGCCTTTGGGAATAAAGCTTCCTGTACATTCTGAGAAAATATTTGTTATCCTTATTAAGGTTTTGCCAGGCTAGATTCTTTCATTTCATTTTCCTGTTGTTGTAATTTAAAAGCCTAGACATTCTAGAGAATGACCTTTGAAATGTTACACATGATGGGCATTTCAAGGGAAAGTTTGGCTTGGCACACTGACCTTCTTACTGTGTTTTGAATTGTGATACCTCAGGGAGGAGGGCAAAGAGGCCAAAAAATCTTCCTGGGAGAGATGAGCTGCAGGGCCACGTGTATTCCTGTTTTCACTAAAACAGGTAACATACCCATGTGTTTAGTCAGTTACAGGCTATTTCAAGATTCTTTTAAACATTCTGAAGTACTAAAATAAACTTCAGTCCTTCTCAGGGTAGCACCAAATAAAACAAAGGGTAGAATAAAATGGAAGAAATGGAAAAAAACCAAAACAAAACCCACATTCTACCTTCTGGCTACCATTTGTCATAATCATAAAAAACATATTAGAGCTGTTTCAGTTTCTAAGACAAATAATTTTTTCAAGAAATAAGCAACTGATATTCCCACACAGCCTATTTTCCACAGACCCTATAATGTTACCAAAAACTGAATTAATATTGTGTTTGTGTTTATGCACACACATGTATGTATTTGTTAAACTCTTTGACACATCTGAAACTGTACACATATTCTAACGACAGTTATGTATGATTTGGGGGATAATAAAGCATCGTAGAGTCAAGAAGTTCCTTAAAGAGAAAATGTACTTATTCATCCAGTTTTATCCAATAGAGGTGTTCTTTCTCACTTTTTTGACTTTGCACATCTTGTTTCTTATAACTGTATTGTTCCTCTCCTTCCATGTATCAAATTCATACTAATCCTGCAATTGCAAGTAACAGGAATTCTCCAACTCACATGATTTAATAAGTAACTGTATTAGGGAACCTGGAGTTTCCCAGGTTGGTTAATTAAAATCTCATTGACATCATTGAGAACCCAGGTTCTTGCCATTTTAAAACTCTTTGATCCTTAGTGTATCCTTTTTGACCTCAGGCTAATTTATTTTGTGGTTGCAAAATAGCAACACAACCAGTGGCAACAATGTCCTGCTGAAAAAGATACATCTTTTCCCATGTGTCTTTTTCAGAGTGGGGAAATCTTCTCCTTAAGCCCCAGCAGACTTCCCCTCGCAGCTCACTTGCCAGCATTGAACCACATGACCCTGACTAAACCCACCCCAGGAAGAATGGGATTGCTATGTTTGCCTTGGATTAACAGGATTTGCTTCTGAGGAATAAGGGGGAAGCTTAGATACTGGACAAAATCAGACAAAATCAGGGTAGATACTGGACAAAATCAAGGAAGAAAGGGGAATTGGATACCAGGTAGATTACCCTTGGTGTTGTCTATGCTCACCTAGAGTGTGGCTCTCTGACCACTCCAGGTAGAATTAATCTTTCTTCTCTCTGCTCCCAGCACAAACTTGAAGGGGTGTTTTGCTTCTATTATTTGCACTTAGAAGAAATAACTGTTAATGTTTCATTTTTGTTTAAAACAATTGCATTGTAATTCGTTATAGATACACTCTGTGTCAATAACAAATACTTTCTTTGTTGTTTTTGAAATATACCTCTTAAGTTCTCAAGATTAGACGTTATTCCATCTTGTCTCTCTGGCCTCTGCCTTCTACCTGTTGTGAACACATACTAGAATAATAGAGTGGACATGCTCAGGAGTGTTGAAGGGCGGGTAGAAAATCATGGAAACTGAGAGGGAGAAATGGTTGTGTCTAACATGTGGGAACACATAGCTTAGTTCTGGGAGAGAGCAAAACCCTAACATTTTAAAGCGGCTCTTACAAATAGTTCTCTCTTCAATGAGAAATAGTGGTAAGATTAGATAGATAAAGACAGTGTGAATGAAGCAGGATTTGAGTAACTAGGCTGAATAATTTATCCTTCAGATGTTGACCTGCAGAATAACATGAAACAGTTTGGAGAAAAATGCTCTTTTCAATAGGTAGTAAATATTATTTCTATAAAGAGAGCAGTCCTATTGACAGAAAAAAAATGCCTCTATCTCAATGTGTTTTTTATGGAAAGCCCAGAAAAAATGAAGTCATTTGTAGACAAAGAACACAAGTAACCATGTAATTCAGAAAGATACCCCAAATGCCTTCATTAAAGACATAACTCATTTTAAATGAACAAACACATTAATATCAGTGGTTAAATGTAACATTCTGTTTACTTAAGTCAGTAATTACTATAAATGATAATGATTCCTCATATTCTTAGGTATCTAATACATTATTCATTCTTCCTTTGGCTGATAATATGAGAAAAATCAGAGTGATTATAGGTTTTTATGGAGTGATTTATAGAAAAAATAGATTATTCATTAAAATAATAGATGAATGTTAAATGGAGGCGTTGTTGCCTCACTGTTTACTTTTCCTGATGGTTTATTAATTTTCTTTACTGGTCTTAAAAAAAAGAAACCACTTTACAACTTAATGTCTTCATGCAGAGTTGAGGGTCTAATGAGTATGAATTTTAGTATCCTTAATGGATATCAAATACCCTAAGAGGGGATTCAGCATATAATTTATGTGACCTCTTGTTCTTTTCTTAACTTTTCATATGGGTTAGTGCATAATGAAGCTAAGTAAAGAATTAATATTCCTTCTTTAGAAGTTACAAATGTTTTGCTTATTGAAATTGAGTACGTCTACTGTTTAAAAAATTTGGAGACTTAAGTTATTGGTTCCTAAATATCTTTCCTTGAATATGTTTTTTAAATAAATAAATTTATTTATTTATTTTGGCTACGTTGGGTCTTCGTTGCTGCGAGCAGGCTTTTCTCTAGTTGCAGCAAGAGAGGCCTACCCTTCATTGTGGTGTGCGGGCCTCTCATTGCAGTGGCTTCTCTTGTTGCGGAGCACGGGCTCTAGGCACGCAGGCTTCAGTAGTTGTGGCGCATGGGCTTAGTTGTTCTGTGGCATGTGGGATCTTCCCGGACCAGGGATTGAGCCCATGTCCCCTGCATAGGCAGGTGGATTCTTAACCACTCTGCCACCAGGGAAGTCCCCTTTCCTTGAATATTAAAATCTACTTATTTTATGTCAGCTTCTTTGACAAATGTTTTCTGTTATCTTTTGTTTTCTTGACTTGCCAGTGAGCTCCATTCATTCATTCACTCAGTCCACCACAAAAGGAGGTGTGATCAAGACTGTTAACACAGATAGACCATTCACTTTGAAGCTTCTACCTGCCAAAACATAAAGGAGCCTCTAATGCTGCTTCAGATACTTCAGGGGCTTAAACCCGAAGAAGCCCTGTCTTTAAAACAAACAAACAAACAAACAAACAAACAAACAAACAACCTAGCTGTAGATCTTGTATTCTATAGTCTATGCACATGTAGTGTGTACAAATGATGACAGAGCATCTGGTTGCTGGCTGGCTGTTTCTCTTTTCCATCCAACTGTTTTGGTTGTAAACACATTTTAGTCAGTAAGGCAAAAATTATGAAGCAGAAATCTTTAGACTCTTTACTTTCAGGACACTAAAGCTCTCTGACCTCTCTCCTCCTCAAACACATGACTTTATTGTCTGTTATGCCTACTCTCTGAACTCACAGAATAAATTCCAGGCTTGTTTTCAATGATGAAGGCTACTTTAATTTTGGATTGGAGAATAGCTATCATACCTTTAGAGTTGGTCTCAGTCAGCTATCATAGACATTCAACTTAATTATACACAGTTTTAACAAGTTGTATATATGTTATCAGATCATTTCACCACAGAACATAAATTAGTGCTGTAATTACAGCGAAATGTCACATACATCTCATTATCACATAGCAGGATTTGCCTTAGAGAAATAACTAATTTCATTCTAAAGAAAAGGATAAAAGTTCAAGTATTTCTGGGGATTGCCAATACCTTAATGCATAATTGAATAAGAATGAATCTGGAGGATTAAATATGAGAGATGAGAGTGATTTTTAAAAAATAGATTACTTGAACAGTCCTTTCCAAATTCAGATGGAAATTTCTCAGCACTTTGTTACTTTTATTCAGACTTGGCCAAAAATCAGTAGTGTACCTTACCCTGAGGACCTCATAGAAGTATCACAGTCCAGTGAGATCTGAATCGACTCAGCAGAGAGCTCATGTGGATTATTTCTTGAGGCCTTGGATAAATGTATTAGTCTCAGGCAAGACATTCCTTTCTGCAGTATGTGTGATTGACACGTTTTTTCTTCAAATTCTTCGAGAGTGCCCAAATTCCATCTTGCCTTATGGCCACTGCACATGTGTTTTCTTCTGCCTGGAGCTGTTTTTCTTGCCCTATTTGCATGGCTGATTCCATTCTCATACTTCAAGTTTCAGCCAAGTATCATCGCTTCTAAAGGGCCATTTTTGGACCAGTCCATCAAAATCCCTTTTACTGTTATGTACTCTTATTATGCACTGTCTTTTCATTCATTTTACTTTTATAGTTTATAGTTGTGGATTTATTTGGTCTTTATCTTTTCCCTAGCCCCACTTCTTGGGGACTGAGTACTCCATAGGTACAGGGGCACATAGTAGGTGTTTATTAAAATTTGCTGACTGACGAATGATCCTGGTATTAGGGCTGGAATCAAATCCTAGATCTCCAGAATACTACTGTTGTTGTACTTTAGCCATTGCATGCTTTTACCCTACAATATATTGAATTATTTTCTGTCTTCTCTCCATATATAAAATAAGTCTCCACATGGCCTAAATTCAAGCAATGTCTTATTTCCATGTTATATTTGGGAAGCATAAAAGAAGCAAGTAATTACGGCCTCCTTAGATATAGTATTGATTGTAATACAAAATCAAGAATAGTAGGATTCTGAACAGAAAATGACAGTTTCTTTTGACAGTTAAAAGGCTTTTGCTTTTCAAAAAGACTGATTGACTCTCAGGTCAAAAGCTACTTTCTTCAAAGATAAATTGTTTATTTGTGTTTCTTTCCTCTGAATTTCAGTAAATTAATAGGAAAGGGTAAAAATAGGATTTCTTTCTCTGGAATTAAGCCTTGTTAAGCCTTGTTAATTATTCCATATCACACCTTCTACACGTGCACATGCATACACAGACACACACACAGCCTCATTCTGCATTTTTTTTCAAGCACAAATTATCTTGGAGACTTACTTGATTGACATAGGTGTGAAATAATTTTCTTGTCCAAATCAGGGACAGATATGTCAAATCTTCTCAGATTCTCTTAGCAGCAGGCTTTCATTTGCTGGCTTGTGTAGAGTCTTTTAAAGTTTTCTTTGTGGAGGAAATACCGTATTTGAAAATGTACCAGCATTTTCATATTACTATTTTATTACTAGAAGCAATTTATATGATTTTAGAATTAGGAGCTTCCTTAGAGATAATCTAGTCCAGTAATATCATTTCTTAGTTATTATTTTTTATGGTAACAAAATTAACTTGTATTTACATAATGCTTTTTTTGCAATGTATTTGAAATAAAAGATTGTAAGTAAGAACCTTTAAATAAAGAATAATTTTTAATTTTCTTTCCTCATAAAAAAGAGAGGGGGAATTTAGTCCCCTGAATGTTTTAGCAACTTTTTGATTCTAAGACCTTATTTTTATCCCCTTTTGGATGTTTCTTATCATAATTTATAGATCTTGGCTAGAATATTTTTGTTTCAGTTTATAAGGACTTTTAAATAAATTATCCTATGTGCTATTAGATAATTTCATAGTTAATTTAATTAATTAGATATTTAATAATTATCTAATTATTAGATAATAATTCCCTTCTTCTGTTTATATTAAAGCCTTTTCTAATTTATTTTTATGCCCAGCAAATAGCAGTTACTCAGTAAATATTTGTTGACTATGAATAAAAATATAATTTATTATATTTATACCATATGTTATTTATTCAGTTTTCAAATTTATCTAGCTGGTAAATTTAACACATCCATGTGACTTAATATTATTTCATAATATATCATATCATTTATTCTATAAGTGGATTTTCCTGAAAATCTGATCAATTAATATAGGAAGAAAAGAATATATATCTCGGAAAAATTGAAATTTATCTTTACCCTTTAAAACAAAAGATTTTATGATTCTTAAGGGCAGAGACTATGCCATATGTTTGTTTTATGGTTTTCCATGTCCAACAAGTTAAAGAGTAGATTGCTACTAAAGTCTTAGAGTTTTTAAAAAAGGATTTGTATTAGACTTAAACTCTTGATGTTTTAGGACTAGGAGGGATTTTAGAGATGATCCAATCTAATCTTTTCATTTTTCAGACAAGGAAAGGGAAACACGAGAGATTGTTGCCATTAACATAGTATATGTACATATATAGGGACCAGTAATAATAGCCAACATGTATTCAATGGTTGGGCTACTGGGTGTGATTCTAAACGCTTTTCATGTATTACCTTGTTAATCCTGATATCTCCCTTCTGAGCTATGTATTAATTTTATCCCCATTTTGTCCATGAGAAAAAGAAGGCCAGACAGGTTAAAATAACTCCTCATCCACACAAAGCTAGTAGGTGGTAAAGTTGGGATTTGGATCCACATATTTAACCTCTCTAAGCTCTCACTCTTAACTCATAAGCTATGTTGCCTCTCTGATTAGAGCCAAGATGTTCTGAGCCCTGATTCCTAATCCTCTGTTTCCATATGTCTACTCTGAAAAGCTTAGAGATGGCTGAGTGTTCTAAGTGAGAAATAGATATTAGGGTGACAATGAAGATAGTAATGAAGTGAAGCTGGTGAGATGAGAATAGGATTCAGGGGATATCTTAGGAGAAGAAATGGTATTGTGGAGCTCTGGATGGACAAGTAATCCTAAAATATTATTGGAAGAAAATAGATCTTTCTGAGTAGCCCATGAAATGATATTTGTTCAGAGGAGTTTAAACTAATCAGAGGTGGTCCTTCCCAAAGGAGTAGCAAAGCAAGAGGTAATTTCAGAGCTCATCTACAGAAATCTCTATTAGACCTTCCTCTTTGTGGCTTTCCCTCTTCTGAAATAAGTTTGCTATTGTGATGGTTATTTGTCTTTTGAAAGGATCCCTCAAATGACACTGGAAGGACACCTAGACAGAGGACATAAAGTCCACTTTCTTCTTTTGGCTTCTTGCTGAGGTGTGAATCTTTATGAGGCGTAAAATCCTCGTTATTGATGTTATTTTGCCTTATGAGGACTTCTTTCATAAACGACACAGAGGACAAATAGGAAAGGACACAGAACTCAGTCTCCTTATTTAGTTTCCTGCTGATGTGTGAATAATTCAGGGGTGATGCACAGCGTTTTTATTTTATGCCATTTGGCATTTCATGCACGCAGGTGAATTGCTGGACATCTCTTACCAGAAGTCTTAGTAGGACCATCTTATCAGAGTGGGACTTCGGAAGAATTCAGAATTATCTGAAAATTCCAGTTACTAAGGGGTGTTTTACAAGCCAAGGAGCAGTTATATTGTTTACCACAAGGTTAGTGCAAAGCAGAAGTTTCTGAAGTTTTTTAAAAAAAGGAAACCCAGAAAGATCATGGATTAAACGTGTATTTAAATAAGAGAAATGCAGGGTATAACATTGTACTGATTGTGGCTCTCTCATATTGACATTTTGAAAATGTCCTTGAGCCACGTAATCCTAGGTCCCAGGAAGCAAACGTACATGAACTTGGCCTGCCAAATGGCAATAACAAAATAAAACATTCTAGTCGAATGTTGTACATAAATGTCTTACTATCAAGATTAGCCAATGGCCTATATCTTAATTTTATGAATGGCAGTAACTCCAGTTTACTAATTATCAATCCAGGAAGTGTTAAGACTGTTAGTATTTAGGCATCTATTTGCAAAGATTAGAATTATAAGATTGAAAATAATGTGTTCTTATAAGTGAATGTAAATATACATAAAGATAATTATCCTGGGGCATGTTTAATTTAGCACTGTTAAATGAATTCTTTAATAATAAAGCACAAAATGAATCTAGTAGGCCTAGGTTGGACAAATTTACCATCGACAACAAGTGCCTAGGAAATGGTGGAAAATGGAGAATATATGATAATGAAATTTAAAAAATGTTATTAGTGGCTTTGCCTTTTCTAGTCATCAGATTGTTGCCATTTTCCTCCCTCTGGATTTTAGAATAAAATCTGCTATTGACAGTGAACTGATTTAATGAAGGAGTGTTAAATATTCAGTGAAGCAGCAAATCTGTTCATGTTTTTATTAGCATATAGTTTTGAAGAAACAAAGCAAGTCCAAGGAAAGACTTAGAGTCTAAGGTATAGACGTTAAAACAAAGTCATGTCTATATGTCATGTATATACTGAATCAGGATGAAAATATTTGGCCTCTCTGATTTTCTGTGACAGAACCACATTGCAGAGCCATAGAGCTTGTATTTAAAAGACTGGTTACATTACTTAGTACAAAATATTCCGCTGACAGCTGGGCTAGACATATTGCCATTGGACAAAGTCTAAAAAACCTACTGCCTTCCAGAGGAAAAGATCTCCTTATTAAAAAGGAAGGTAATTTATAAAACTATGGGAGGCACATAAGAAAAAAATAAGGCTAGGACCAAGAGAAAGAGCTTATAAAATAAGATGTTGATTATGTGCTAGAATCAGAGAAGCTGAATACAATGGCGAAAGTCATCTGTAAAATTATCGTCTTTTGAAAGTAAACATAGAGATGTTTCTAAACCAAGGCAGAGAGGATAATGAAACATCTCTGAGTGAATGGATTCTAATTGAGGCATATAGGTAAGTCTTTTTAGCAAACAACAGCACAAAACAAGCCTTCCCCAGTCAATAAATAAGCAAAACCCCGTTCTCCTTTCTACCTTACCCAAAACTGTCTGACACAGTCTAAATCCATGTCATCCATTTAGGAATTTTGCTTTGGAAGTCAGCCAGTGAAACTGAATTGTATCTTTAGATATTATCTTTTCCTCTTTGGAAAACTGCCAATACATTTTTATTTTATGGCTGTTTGTTTTAATTGTTTTTCGAATTCTTTTCAAAAAATTTTAATTTAATTTTTTATTGAAGTACAGTTGATTTACAATGTTGTGTTAAATTCTGCTGTACAGTAAAGTGATTTAGTTATAGATATTTGTATACGTATATGTGTGTGTGTGTGTGTGTGTGTATATATATATATATATATATATGCATTCTTTTTTAAAATATTCTTTCCATTGTGGTTTATCACAGAATATTGAATATGGTTCCCTGTGCTATACAGTAGGACCTTGTGTATTAATTTTTAACCAGTATTAAACAGTTTTATCTACTTCGTGGCTTTTGAGCGTCCCTGAAGAAGTTTTTGAAGGGTATGCAAAGTGTTGCTCCCCTTTGGAACTTCCCTGTAGGCCCTGGAGATGTTGGGAAATGCTTGTGAGTAATTTTCATGCAAAAAAAAGGACACCCAGCAGAATTCATTAGACTGTAATTCAGTCAGGAAGATCTGGTGGCATTCTAAAACTGGAAGGTACAGTTTGAATGCTTTATAAATAACACCACATTGCCAACATTGAATTACAGCTAGTTATTTTACTCGAGGACTAGGAATACTAGGAACATAAAACAATTTTATAGCCAGTTACCTTTGAGGTTGAGGGAGATGACAATTCATCACACCAGAGGTCTTTAGTGCATGGCACAAAGAAAGATTATAAGGCTTGCCACTTGTTAGTCTATGAGGAGAAGTATTTGAATATAGAGGACACAGTGGTCTGTGAAGCATTACAGGACTTGTGATATGAGGACGGGATTGCAATGCTTTTGAGGACACCCAGGTTGCCAGGGACATGAAACGTAGTCCTCATACATACCACATTTATACTTGAATGGGAAAAATTCTATCGAGACTAACCTTTCAGCAAGGGAATATTATCTAGACAGAACACAGTCTTTTCGACAGATGAAAAACTTACACTTCATGAGCCTAGCTAGAAGTGAGTTGAATGTTATCGTAAGATAACACATGGTCTGGGGGCACCCTGGGGTGCTGATATCTCTCATCCCAGCACAGGCTCAAAAACCCTTAGCCTGCTTGATAATTGTCAGAGATATTTTAATTTGAGCCATGACCAATTACTTATGTAAAAATATACTGTAAAGATGGTAGCTGGAGAGCAAGAACACGAAAATGTATATTGTTTTCAGACTTGTGGAGATTAATGAACCCTCAAAAATGTTATTAACTCTGCAGAATGAGTGCCAAGTCTAAACAACTCTGCATTTAAAAATGCCTTGGCTTTCTTCTCAGAAGAATGAATGAAGTTGATACACATGACTGGGTCAGAAATGTGCTACAGACAGGTGCTCTGCATGCTTCTCCCTGCATGTTCACCCTAAAGATACCTTAATTTTGCCATGAAGACTTTTTATTCTAGTTCTGCTCCTTTGTCTTGTTTGAGAGCTCTGTTCCCAGAGGCATAGGAGCAGGAAGAATAAATGCCCAGCGAGCCTCATTATTCATTTCCCTTTGGCATCATGTTGTTTCACTATTTTTTTAAACTCAGGGATAGTCGTTCTGCTCATTATCCCAAAGAGCCAGAGCCCTACTAGAATATGGTGTCTAATCTTTCCCAATCCTGCTTTGTGGGTATGTGAAGAACCTGAGTGGACTTACCAGGACACGCCACAAAAGAGATTCAGGGCTGGAAACTAAGAATGATTAGGAAATGGCACTACAAATACAAAACAGGGAAGAAAAGGCTTAGTGACTCTTTGGCTGTGGTTCTTAGGACTGTGCAGAATTTATGGACAGAGGGTGTTAACTAGCTTTTTTGGATCTTTCCTGAGGATAGAATAAGAGTAAATGGACTTAAGCAATGACTCGAAGGGTTTAGAGACTGAGCTGAGCAGAAACTGCCAGTCTAAGACAGTAAGCAGAAGAAAATTAATAAGACATAGAGGGTACTGGAACAAACTAGAAAAGAAATCAAACCAAACCAACCGAACAAAGAAACAGAAGACCAGTATCTGAAAGAGAGGCATTAGCTCTGTCTGCAGTCTCTCAAGAGGACGACTGATTGAGGGATTATGCTCTCCTGGCCGTCGGTGGGAGACAAAGGATTTGGTGAGAATGATTCTGAGAGCTGCCTATGCCATTCCTCGAGCCCTTCCTTTTGCCCTTTATTCGTGTGTGTGTATATGTGCATGTAGTAGCTGGAGAGAGGGGTCTGAAACAACATTCGCTCGTTGGAAGGAAGGCCTCAAATAGAACAACATTCCATATCTCAGAAAGATTTCTATCCTGGGGATCCCCTTTAAGGCAGAGATTCAAGCAATGATGAGAAAGGTGCCCTAGACTTGCCCTGTAATGAGATGTTACAAGCCATTAATTTTATGAAACTCCAAAGAAACCCCAGTGAGGCCATAAAAAAAGGAAAAAAATAGATCTAGGAATCACTGAGAAAATACTAGCTTTCCAGGTTCAGTGAATGCATTTGAGCCTTTTTTTGTGCCCTTTTTCCGTTGTATTTGAAGCTATGGTGCTTAATTAGTTGTTGGTGCTTTTCCCCTGAAGCCCTTGTAGAATGCTTTAGTTCTAGGGTTTTCAAGGAATTAGAGAGCTAGAAAGCCCTGAAAGGTGGGAGGTCAAAGCAAAAGCAGTCACTCAGAAGCTCTCCATCTCTGTGAAGATCAAGTTCACACTCCTCAGTTTACAAGAGGCCGCAGGATTACATCCCTTACTCACCCTCCAGCCTCATGTCTCCACCTGGCTTCCTTATTTCTCTCGGTTCTTTTTTTTTTTTAACATCTTTTTTGGAGTATAATTGCTTTAAAATGGTGTGTTCGTTTCTGCTTTATAACAAAGTGAATCAGTTATACATATACATGTCCCCATACCTCTTCCCTTTTTGCATCTCCCTCCCTCCCACACTCCCTATCCCACCAATCTAGGTGGTCACAAAGCACCGAGCTGATCACCCTGTGCTATGCGGCTGCTTTCCACTAGCTATCTAGTTTACGTTCGGTAGTATATATATGTCCATGCCACTCTCTCACTTTGTCCCAGCTTACCCTTCCCCCTCCCCGTATCCTCAAGTCCATTCTCTAGTAGGTTTGCATCTTTATTCCCGTCTTGCCCCTAGGTTCTTCATGACCATTTTTTTTTTTTTAGATTCCATATATATGTGTTAGCATACGGTATTTGTTTTTCTCTTTCTGACTTCACTCTGTATGACAGTCTCTAGGTCCATCCACCTCACTACAAATAACTGAGTTTCGTTCTTTTCATGGCTGAGCAATATTCCATTGTATACATGTGCCACATCTTCTTTATCCATTCATCTGTTGATGGACACTTCGGTTGCTTCCATGTCCTGGCTATTGTAAATAGAGCTGCAATGAACATTTTGGTACATGACTCTTTTTGAATTATGGTTTTCTCAGGGTATATGCCCAGTAGTGGGATTACTGGGTCGTATGGTAGTTCTATTTTTAGTTTTTTAAGGAATGTCCATACTGTTCTCCATAGTGGCTGTATCAATTTACATTCCCACCAACAGTGCAAGAGGGCTCTCTTTTCTCCACACCCTCTCCAGCATTTATTGTTTGTAGATTTTTTGATGATGGCCATTCTGACCAGTATGAGATGATATCTCATTGTAGTTTTATTTATTTTTATTTATTTATTTATTTTGTGTTACCGGGGCCTCTCACTGCTGTGGCCTCTCCCGTTGCGGAGCACAGGCTCTGGATGCGCAGGCCCAGCAGCCATAGGCTCACAGGCCCAGCCACTCCGCGGCATGTGGGATCTTCCCGGACCGGGGCACGAACCCATGTCCCCTGCATCGGCAGGCATACTCTCAACCACTGCGCCACCAGGGAAGCCCTCATTGTAGTTTTGATTTGCATTTCTCTAATGATTAATGATGTTGAGCATTCTTTCATGTGTCTGTTGGCCATCTGTATATCTTCTTTGGAGAAATGTCTGTTTAGGTCTTCTGCCCACTTTTGGATTGGGTTGTTTGCTTTTTTAATATTGAGCTGCATGAGCTGCTTGTATATTTTGGAGATTAATCCTTTGTCAGTTGTTTCATTTGCAAATATTTTCTCCCATTCTGAGGGTTGTCTTTTCGTCTTGTTTATGGTTTCCTTTTCTGTGCAAAAGCTTTTAAGTTTCATTAGGTCCCATTTGTTTATTTCTGTTTTTATTTCCATTTCCCTAGGAGGTGGGTCAAAAAGGATCTTGCTGTGATTTATGTCATAGAATGTTCTGCCTATGTTTTCCTCTAAGAGTTTGATGGTGTCTGGCCTTACATTTAGGTCTTTAATCCATTTTGAGTTTATTTTTGAGTATGGTGTTAGGGAGTGTTCTAATTTCATTCTTTTACATGTAGCTGTCCTGTTTTCCCAGCACCAGTTATTGAAGAGGCTGTCTTTTCTCCACTGTATATTCTTGCCTCCTTTATCAAAGATAAGGTGGGTTTATCTCTGGGCTTGCTATCCTGTTCCATTAACCTATATTTCTGTTTCTGTGACAGCACCATACTGTCTTGATTACTATAGCTATGTAGTATAGTCTGAAGTCAGGGAGCCTGCTTCCTCCAGCTCCGTTTTTCTTTCTCAAGATTGCTTTGGCTATTTGGGGCCTTTTGTGTTTCCATACAAATTGTGAAATTTTTTATTCTAGTTCTGTGAAAAATGCCAGTGGTAGTTTGATAGTGATTGCATTAAATCTGTAGATTGCTTTGGGTAGTAGAGTCATTTTCACAATGTTGATTCTTCCAATCCAAGAACATGGTATATCTCTCCATCTATTTGTATCATCTTTAATTTCTTTCATCAGTGTCTTATAATTTTCTGCATACAAGTCTTTTGTCTCCTTAGGTAGGTTTATTCCTAGATATTTTATTCTTTTTGTTGCAGTGGTAAATGGGAGTGTTTCCTTAATTTCACTTTCAGATTTTTCATCATTAGTGTATAGGAATGCAAGAGATTTCTGTGCATTAATTTTGTATCTTGCTACTTTACCAAATTCATTGATTATCTCTAGTAGTTTTCTGGTAGCGTCTTTAGGATTCTCTATGTATAGTATCATGTCATCTGCAAACAGTGACAGCTTTACTTCTTCTTTTCAGATTTGGATTCCTTTTATTTCCTTTTCTTCTCTGATTCCTGTGGCTAAAACTTCCAAAACTATGTTGAATAATAGTGGTGAGAGTGGGCAACCTTGTCTTGTTCCTGATCTTAGTGGAAATGCTTTCAGTTTTTCAACCATTGAGGACGATGTTGGCTGTGGGTTTGTCATACATGACCTTTATTATGTTGAGGAAAGTTCCCTCTATGCCTACTTTCTGGAGGGTTTTTAAGATAAATGGGTGTTGAATTTTTTCGAAAGCTTTCTCTGCATCTATTGAGATGATCATATGGTTTTTCTCCTTCAGTTTGTTGATACGGTGTATCACGTTGAGTGATTTGCGTATATTGAAGAAGTCTTGCGTTCCTGGGATAAACCCCGCTTGATCATAGTGTATGATCCTTTTAATGTGTTGTTGGATTCTGTTAGCTAGTATTTTATTGAGGATTTTTGCATCTATGTTCATTAGTGGTATTGGCCTGTAGTTTTCTTTCTTTGTGACATCCTTGTCTGGTTTTGGTATCAGAGTGATGCTGGCCTCGTAGAATGAGTTTGGGAGTGTTCCTCCCTCTGCTATATTTTGGAAGTGTTTGAGAAGGGTAGGTGTTAGCTCTTCTCTAAATGTTTGATAGAAATCGCCTGTGAAGCCATCTGGTTCTGGGCTTTTGTTTTTTGGAAGATTTTTAATCACAGTTTCAATTTCAGTGCTTGTGATTGGTCTGTTCATATTTTCTATTTCTTCCTGTTTCAGTCTCGGAAGGTTGTGCATTTTTAAGAATTTGTCCATTTTTTCCAAGTTGTCCATTTCATTGGCATATAGTTGCTTATAGTAATCTCTCATGATCCTTTGTATTTCTTCAGTGTCAGTTGTTACTTCTCCTTTACTTTTCTAATTCTGTTGATTTGAGTCTTCTCCCTTTTTTTCTTGATAAGTCTGGCTAATGGTTTATCAAGTTTGTTTATCTTATCAAAGAACCTGCTTTTAGTTTTATTGATCTTTGCTATCATTTCCTTCATTTCTTTTTCATTTATTTCTCATCTGATCTTTATTTCTTTCCTTCTGCTAACTGTGGGGTTTTCTTGTTCTTCTTTCTCTAATTCGTTTAGGTGTAAGGGTAGGTTGTTTATTTGAGATGTTTCTTGTTTCTTAATGTAGGATTGTATTGCTGTAAATTTCCCTCTTAGAACTGCTTTTGCTTCATCCCCTAGGTTTTGGGTCATCGTGTTTTCATTGTCATTTGTTTCTAGGTATTTTTTGATTTGCTCTTTGATTTCTTCAGTGATCTCTTGGTTATTAAGTAGTGTGTTGTTTAGCCTCCATGTGTTTGTATTTCTTACAGATATTTTCCTGTAATTGATATCTAGTCTTATAGCATTGTGGTCAGAAATGACACTTGATACGATTTCAGTTTTCTTAAATTTACCAAGGCTTGATTTGTGACCAAAGATATGATCTATCCTGGAGAATGTTCCATGAGCACTTGAGAAGAATGTGTATTCTGTTGTTTTTGGATGGAATGTCCTATAAATATCAATTAAGTCCATCTTGTTTAATGTATCTTTTAAAACTTGTGTTTCCTTATTGATTTTCATTTTGGATGATCTGTCCATTGGTGAAAGTGAGGTGTTAATGTCATATACCATTATTGGGTTACTGTTGATTTCCCTTTTTATGGCTGTTCGTATTTGCCTTATATATTGAGGTGCTCCTATGTTGGGCGCATAAATATTTACAATTGTTATATCTTCTTCCTGTATTGATCCCTTGATCATTATGTAGTGTCCTTCTTTCTCTCTTGTAATAGTCTTTGTTTTAAAGTCTATTTTGTCTGATATGAGAATTGCTACTCCAGCTTTCTTTTTATTTCCATTTGCATGGAATATCTTTTTCCGTCCCCTCACTTTCAGTCTGTATGTTTCCCTAAGTCTGAAGTGGGTCTCTTGTAGACAGCATACATACACGTCTTATTTTTGTATCCATTCAGCCAATCTTGTGTCTTTTGTTTGGAGCGTTTAATCCATTTACATTTAAGATAATTATCAATATGTATGTTCCTATTACCATTTTCTTAATTGTTTTGCATTTATTATTGTAGGTCTTTTCCTTCTCTTGTGTTTCCTGCCTAGAGAAGTTCCTTTAGCATTTATTGTAAAGCTGGTTTGGTGGTGCTGAATTCTCTTAGCTTGTGCTTGTCTGTAAAGGTCTTAATTTCTCCATCAAATATGAATGGGATCCTTGCTGGGTAGAGTAATCTTGTTTGTCTGTTTTTCTCCTTCATCACTTTAAATATGTCCTGCCACTCCCTTCTGGCTTGCAGAGTTTCTGCTGAAAGATCAGCTGTTAACCTTATGGGGATTCCCTTATGTGTTATTTGTTGTTTTTGTCTTGCAGCTTTTAATATCTGTTGTTTGTTTTTAATTTTTGATAGTTTGATTAATATGTTTCTTGGCGTGTTTCTCCTTGGATTTATCCTGTATGGGACTCTCTGTGCTTCCTGGACTTAACTATTTCCTTTCCCATACTAGGGAAGTTTTCAAGTATAATCTCTTCAAATATTTTCTCAGTCCCTTTCTTTTTCTCTTCTTCTTCTGAGACCCCTATAATTCAAATGTTGGTATGTTTAATGTTGTCCCAGAGGTCTCTGAGACTGTCCTCAATTCTTTTCATTCTTTTATCTTTATTCTGCTCTGCAGTAGTTATTTCCACTATTCTATCTTCCAGGTCACTTATCTGTTCTTCTGCCTCAGTTTTTCTGCTATTGATCCCTTCTAGAGAATTTTTAATTCATTTATTGTGTTGTTCATCACTGTTTGTTTACTCTTTAATTCTTCTAGGTCCTTGTTAAACGTTTCTTGTATTTTCTCCATTCTATTTCCTAGATTTTGGATCATCTTTACGATCATTATTCTGAATTGTTTTTCAGGTAGAATGTCTATTTCCTCTTCATTTGTAGGTCTGGTGGGTTTTTGCCTTGCTCCTTCATCTGCTGTGTGTGTCTCTGTCTTCTCATTTTGCTTAACTTACTGTGTTTGGTGTTTCCTTTTCTCAGGCTGCAGGTTCGTAGTTCCCATTGTTTTTGGTGTCTGTCCCCAGTGGGTAAGGTTGGTTCAGTGGGTTGTGTAGGCTTCCTGGTGGAGGGGACTAGTGCCTGTGTTTTAGTGGATGAGGCTGGATCGTATCTTTCTGGTGGGCAGGTCCACGTCTGGTGGTGTGTTTTGGGGTGTCTGTGGCCTTATTATGATTTTAGGCAGCCTCTCTGCTAATGGATGGGGTTGTGTTTCCATCTTGCTAGTTGTTTGGCATAGGGTGTCCAGCACTGTAGCTTGCTGGTCGTTGAGTGGAGCTGGGTCTTGGCGTTGAGATGGAGATCTCTGGGAGATTTTCGCCATTTGATATTATGAGGAGCTGGGAGGTCTGTTGTTAACCATGTCCAGAATTTAGCTCTCCCACCTCAAAGGCACAGCCCTGATGCCTGGCTGGAGCACTAAGAGCCTGTCCTCCACATGGCTCAGAATAAAAGGGAGGAAAAAATGAAAGAAAGAAAGAAGAAGATGAAGTAAATAAAATAAAGTAAAATAAAATAAAGTTAATAAAATAAAGAATAATTAAGAAAAAGAATTTTTAAGTAATAAAGTAAAAAACAACAACAAAAAAAGGACAGACAGAACCCTAGGACAAATGGTAAAAGCACAGCTATACAGACAAAATCACACACAGAAGCATACAGATACACACTCACAAAAAGAGAAAAAGAGAAAAAAAATATGTATATCGTTGCTCCCAAAGTCCACCTCCTCAATTTGGGATGATTGTCTATTTAGGTGTTCCACAGATGCAGGGTACATCAAGTTGATTGTGGAGATTTAATCCGCTGCTCCTGAGGCTGCTGGGAGAGATTTCCCTTTCTCTTTGTTCGCACAGTTCTCGGGGTTCAGCTTTGGACTTGGCCCCACCTCTGTGTGTAGGTCGCCTGAGGGCGTCTGTTCTTTGCTCAGACAGGATGGGGTTAAAGGAGCAGCTGATTTGGGGGCTCTGGCTCACTCAGGCCGGGGGGAGGTAGGGGTAAGGAGTGCGGGGCGAGCCTGCGGCGGCAGAGGCCAGCGTGACATTGCATCAACCTGAGGCGCGCCATGCGTTCTCCTGGGGAAATTGTCCCTGGATCCCGGGACCCTGGCAGTGGCGGACTGCACAGTCTCCCGGGAAGGGGGGTGTGGATAGTGACCTGTGCTCGCACACAGGCTTCTTGGTGGCTGCAGCAGCAGCCTTAGCGTCTCATGCCCGTCTCTGGGGTCCGCGCTGATAGCCGTGGCTCGTGCCCATGTCTGGAGCTCATTTAAGCGGAGCTCTGAATCCCCTCTCCTCGCGCACCAGGAAACAAAGAGGCAAGAAAAAGTCTCTTGCCTCTTCGGCAAGTCAAGACTTTCTCCCGGACTCCCTACCGGCTAGCCGTGACGCACTGGCCCCTTTCAGGGTGTGTTCACACCGCCAACCCCAGTCCTCTCCCTGGGATCCGACCTCCGAAGCCCTAGCCTCAGCTCTCAGCCGCGGCCCGCCCCGGCGAGTGAGCAGAGAAGCCTCTCAGGCTGGTGAGTGCCGGTCGGCACCGATCCTCTGTGCGGGAGTCTCTCTGCTTTGCTCTCCGCACCCCTGTTGCTGCGCTCTCCTCCACGGCTCCGAATCTCCCCGCCTCCTAGTGTGTGGAAAACTTTCCTCCTTCACAGCTCCCTCCCACTGGTGCAGGTCCCGTCCCTATTCTTTCGTCTCTGTTTGTTCTTTTTTCTTTTGCCCTACCCGGGTACATGGGGAGTTTCTTGCCTTTTGGGAGGTCTGAGGTCTTCTGCCAGCGGTCAGTAGGTGTTCTGTAGGAGTTGTTCCACGTGTAGATGTATTTCTGGTGTATTTGTGGGGAGGAAGGTGATCTCTGCGTCTTACTCTTCTGCCATGTTGAAGCTCCTCTCTTCTCTCGGTTCTTTGACATGCCATGTTTCTCCCACCCCTGGCCTTGGAACATTCTGTTTCCTCTGCTTCAAACTCCTTTCACCAGGCTAATACCTACCCATGGAATAGGTTTAGTTTGGGCTTTACTTTTTCCAGGAAGCTGATCGCAATCACACACCCTCCCCAGCATGTCTGGGTGACGGCCCCACCTATGTGTTTCCACCACACCTCTCCTATTTTGGCAGTCATCACACTATATAATAATTTAGATGCCGACTTACTTGGCCGTAGTTGTTCGCAGTAGGCTATAAATTCTATTTCATGTTTCAGAAGACTTCTTAAACAACATGAACTAGCTTTTGCAGAAGGACTACCTCAAACTTGGAGGCCTAATTTTAGCTGCGGTAGTGGGTGAGGAACATTTATTAGGGGACAAAACTCTACAACATTTGCTTTCTCTTGTGTGCCCATTCTCTTCCATCTTTGGGTATTAAAAAAAAAAATGTTGTTGTAAAGTATAGCCCTGGGATTTTTGAAAAAGAAAGATTTTGTTTCACCTGTGGACCTCATTCAGTTTTCTTTAGAAGTCTTGTCCTGAGGATTGATTTGTAAGCTTGGTTATTATCAAAAGCCCTTATCTTTCCAGGGTCATTCCTTAGTTGCTCTTGCAGAAACACCTAAACTGTGGGAACCCCTTTAACGTGATGAGAAATTATGTGGTGGTGATAAATACCTGCCTCTAAAGAACGTTTTTGGTGCTTAGGAAATATGCAAGTCATCCTTGAAGGCCCCCTCCCTTTGAACTGCGATGTTTCGTTGTGATAGGCCGGATACACTGACTACTTTTTATTTGTCTCATAACCAGGACATGTTACCCCAATGGCATAACATTTTTATTCCATTATAGTCCATAACATTTGTTAGTTTTTTCACTAAGTTACACACATATTGGTTTCAGAATAATATCACAAAAAGAAAATGGAAAAATATTATGCTTTCAGTTGGGAATGGTAATAAAATCTACTTTTGAATTACATAAATGGAATTATTGTCTTAAATGGCACATGGTGTTACAGGGTAATGCCTATTATGTTGCGATATACCTTACACAAGTATTTTCAACATTCTGTCATCAGTCACTCAGTCTTCAGCTGTGCTGTCCAAGACAGAAGCTCCTAGCCATGTGTGGCTACTGAGCACCTCAAATGTGGTGAATCTGAATTGAGATGAGCTGTAAATGTAAAACACAGGGTAGACTTCAAAGACTTAGTAAATAAAGACTTAAAAGTGTTTCATTAGTAATTTTAATATTGATTACAGCTTGAAATTGATGATATTTGGGACATACCGGGTTAAATTAAAGATATTAAAATCAATTTCATCTACTTCTTTTTACTTTTTTAATGCAGTTACTAGAAAACTTAAAATTACATACATGGCTTACATGTGTGCCTTGCATTACATTTCAATTGGACAGGGCTGATCTAGAATTTCCTTTTGCTAGAAAAGGAGGTATTTAGTCAGTGTAGCAAGTAATACTTGGTGACTGGTTGACTTGTAGCAGTGGGATCCTTAAAAGGCAATTAAGTATACTTAATGTCTTAGGGGTAAACCACTCATAATAATATTAATAATAACTACCCTAGTGAGCTAATAACATTATTTACCTTTTTGGATTTTTAAAGGATTCAATAAAATAATATGTGTGAAGGAGCTTACCTAAATAGTATTGTCTCATGGATAGAAGGGTGCAGGTGCAAACTGTTAGAGATGAAAACTATCAGGGAACAATTTAAAAAGTGTTTTCAAACATGATATATAGTAGTGATGTACTCTACTCTCTGCGAATTCAATTAAAGCATCAGAGAATGGACTTCTTTTGGTTTATGTGCAGACTTGTTATACCAGCAGCATTTTTCATGTAGCTATATAATCTGTGTAACTGTGTTTCTAAATGGTACGTGATACTGTATTTAATCAATATATCAGCCTTTATGTAATCATTCCCTTATTCTTGGACATTGGGCTGTTTCTAGTTTTTTTCTCTATTATTGATGTTGTATTGATAAATATCTGTAAAACTTTTCCCATATTTTACGTAATTTTCTAAGGATGTCAGATTGATTTTAAAGGAGATAATGAGGTATGTAGGGATGGAAAAACCATTCAAATTCCTGGCTGATACTGAACGAGTTATCCAACTGAGAGAGTTGAATACAAGCTGTTTCTTCACCTGTCTTACATTTCTAGGGTAGGAAAGTGGAATGGGTCAAAGATTTACTAAATGTTGACATGAGGTTGCTCCTATTGTAAGAACATTGGCCATAAAAGAAAAAACTAATAAAACTAACAGATTTTGGATATTTCAATTTCAGTATCTAGACCTTGTTATAACTGAAATCTTGAATGCAGAGTTTTAGCCCCATTGAAAAATTTTGTGTAAAGCAGTCCAAAGGACTCTGAGTGCCCTGCAACTGTATAAAGACTCAGATAATTGACCAATGTCACATGTGAATTAGCTTAAATCTGCACGTTGCGTTTGGGGAGAGACCACTATTTGTATTTCAGACCTTTCAGTTCCATAAAAAAAAGTCTTGAAAGAAAGGTTTCATTTTGCCCACGACTGTGTGTTTGTAAAAGTTTTATTTTCAGAGCAGATGTTTAAAGCCCCAAAGGCTGCGTTTACATTTTGTGAATATATTTATTGTCTTAATCACATAGAGCTTCTGTTACTGGTCGTAGGTTAGAAATTGCAACTCATTCCAAATAAAGTTGGGCGGAAATAGGAAGGCAACTGCAAATTAAGGCAGAGCACTTTAATAATGATCTCTTTTAAAATACGGCTTCTCATTATCATAACGTTACAAACCCTGTTTGTAGCTAGCATTCCAGAGTTTAACAGCAAATGTTCAGAGCTGCTGCTGCAGTGCTCATTCAAATGGAGAGAAGAGCTCAGAGATTTTATATTTGGTGAGGCCGATTTGTATAGTTTATGTTCTGTGCATATAGAGCTGTTAATTTTAATACAGCTGCCCTTACTCTCAAGAACACCTGCTACCTGAACAATCCAATTATAAAATCAACTCTCCCAAGAATTATTTCGTACTTATATGTCTTGGATTTAAGAGGAATGCTTGAGCACTACTTATGTATAAGAAGAATGTTTTAAAGTTACAATTACTGTGATATTGGGTGAACATTTAAAAGGTTCTAGGCACCTTAAAGACCATGACTGTTGCCCCTGCATTGTGCATTGAAAGCTCTAATGATGGTGCGGTGATATTCTGGAATAAAAACAACAACAATAATAATAGTAATGGAAAGGTATTCCATTTATAATCAAAGCACCTGGGCTATGTTACTTCCGTGCTGGCTGCTATGTCACTTGGGCAAGTCACATACCTTCTGAAAACTGCTGAATTTCCTGGTTGAGAAAGTGAGTGCAGAGTGGATGGTCCTTACAATTCTTGGGTCTTGATTTGCATGATTTGTTCACCTTTCCTTATCCTTGGGTCAAATAAAATGAAACTTTTATTTAAGTGAAACCCCCAGGGGACTATCCTTTGCCAATATCTCCTCTCACTTTGTAAGCTCATGCATTCCCACAGCTTCACCTATTCAGATGGCATCTAATTTTCTGTCTTTCTCTTGGACCTCTTTCCTGAGCTCTAAACCTACATTATTTTCAACTGGAAATTTCTACTTGGAAATTTCACAGGTATCTTCAAGCTCATTATGTTCAATACCAAACTCATCATTTCCACCAGCCCTTTGCTTTTTCTCATTAATTCCACATATATTTTTTGAGTGCATACTTTATGAAGGCATTGGCCTAGGCACTGGAAATGCAATGGTAAATAACATAGTCCCTTTCTTCACTATGATTACAGACTAATATAAGTAAATATAATTTAAACAAGTTCAACATGTAATAGGCATTTCCTTCCTTAATTTTTGGAAAACTAGTTGTCATCCTTGATTTCTTTTCCCTCATATTCGCATATTTCTAATCAATAAACTCTTCTTATTTCACCTCCCCATCTGTTAAGTTTATTTCCATCTCTCTATTAATCTATAATGTAACTACCTTAGTTCAAGCCCTCAGAACCTCTTTATTGGACTACTGCGATAGCTTTCTTATTGTTCTCCCTTAAATCCATTATCAATGCTATTATCAGAGTGATCAGCCTATAATTGTATGTTTCTCCCAGATCAAAACTCTTCAGTAGTTCTGTGTCACCTATAGCATAAAACTTAAGGTTCTTAGCAGGGCATTAATTCCTCTTTCTTTTCCCTCCAGTCTCAAGGCTAAACGTTTGTTTCATGGTTTGTACCCCAGAAACACTGAACTACTTATGTTTGCTTGGCATCCTACACAACATGACATTTATCACCCCAAGCCTGCACTTATTTTTTCTTTTGCCAGAAATACTTTTTCTAACTCCTATGGCACCATCCTTTGTTTATCTCTTTCCCTTTTTTTTTTTTTTTTTTTTTTTTTGCGGTACGCAGGCCTCTCTCTGTTGTGGCCTCTCCCGTTGCAGAGCACAGGCTCCGGACGCATAGGCTCAGCGGCCATGGCTCATGGGCCCAGCCGCTCCGCGGCATGTGGGATCTTCCCAGACCGGGACACGAACCCGTGTCCCCTACATGGGCAGGCAGACTCTCAACCATTGCGCCACCAGGGAAGCCCTCTTTCCCATTTTTTAAGACTTGGCTAAGGTGAGTATTTTCTTAACTCTCCTAGGGTGAGTTAAGTACCCTTCTCTATGATTTCACTTATCACATAATGTTGAAATTCCCTGTTTATGTGTTGGGTTTCATTCACTAGATTATAAACTTATTGAGAGTAGGGACTATATCTTAGTCTTTGTATTCTCAGTGCTCAGTACATGGTAGGTGCTCAATAAATGTTTGTTGAATTGAATCAAAGGATATGGTCCCTGATTCTTCTCCAACTTCATTTCGTGCCGTTTTCTTCCCATTCTGTTGTTCCATCTCACTGAACTTAAAGTTCTTTGAATATTCCGTGGTCTAGTCTCCAGGCTGTTTATAGGAATGTTGCTGTTCCGTTCCTGGGAATCCTTTTCCTCCTGCTTCTCTGTGTGGTTTGTAACTATTTGTTCTGTAAGTCTGACAGTATGACTTGGGCATCTCCTGCTCTAGGAAGCCCCCATTCCTCCTCCTTGACCTTCCCATTTTATGACAGATTAGAAGGTCTACTTTTGTTTTCCTAAAGCATCCTCGGCTATCACAGTACTGTTTGTACTGATTGTCCTTTTGGGTTTACTTGTCTTTCTTCCCCACTAGACTGAGACCTCTGGTATCTCTCACCATGCCTAGCATTTGGTGGGTACTTAATAAAGCTTTCTTTACAAACACTTTTTTTCCTTCTTACATGAAAAGGAGAAGAGAGAATTAACATTTTGAGAACCTAATATGTGCCTGTCACGATGCCGGGTGTTTATACAGTTTTTGGAGAAAAGCAATTGGAGGCAAGAGCCTTGGCAAACAGGCAGCATTCGCAGTTCCATAATCTTAGACCTCTGCTTATTCATAGGCTTGAGGATCTATGTTGATTCCCCCATGTGTGCTCTAAAAGGTGGTTTCTCTCATAAGAAAATGTGTGGGCCTATTGGTGAAGCCACAGACAATTAGTGTATTTTGTGATATTCTCTGCTTTGTTGGGGAGAAATTCTCTTTTAATAGCCTGTAGGGTGCTTCTTAATCTAGGACGAGCATTCTCCTGGGCTATGAAGCCACAGAATAAACAGACACATCTTCCACATGTTAACATTTACTCATAGCTACAGACACTTCTACTTAAAGATGGTGGAGTAAAGCCATTTGAATGCTACTTTCCTCCCTGAAACTCATAAAAACAATAAAACAAACTAACCCTCCCCTAAATCCCCAAAGAATAAACATCAGGGAAGAAAATACTATGTTCAAGTGAAAATAAGGAAGATAAACTATTATGAAGAATATCAGCCAAATGTAGTGAAATTTAGATCAAATATCAGAAAAATAGGGTCAAATATGTGGGACTTCAGAGTTCTTGTTAATGATTCCTAAGAGCAATGGGAAACAATTGAAAGATTTTAATCATAGTTATGACATGATTAAATTTGCATTTTAAAATGATCCCTTTGACTGTAATGAAGACAGTTGATTTGGGAGCAAAGGCTAGTGTGAATGCAGGGAGACCAGTTAAGAGGCTATTGCAGTAAAACAGGTGAGATGTGATGGTATCTTAGACAAGGACTGTGGCAGTAAAGATGGAGATAAATGGGCAAAAGGGTGTTTTTGTGAAATATATAGGAGGCAAACAGACTTAATTTGGTGATAGATTGCATTTTGGGGCGTGCAAGGCAGAAACCACTCATTGTTCCCTGTATCCATTTTCCCTTCATTCCTTCTAGAGATGGTACCACCTATCCCACCCTGAGTTTGAGCCATACACATGACAACCCAGCTAGAGTCTTTGTCAGGCTCTCTTTCAGTTACATGTGACCATGGACTCAATTTGGGCCAACAACCAAGTCCCTTCCTAAAAGTCAAGGCTGCTTGCCCTGGACTCTAAGCCCTGTTCATGGGCTGGAACATGGATGTGGTGCTGATGATCCAGTTTCCATCCATGGAGACTTGAGCATCAACTTAAGGGCTGGCAGAAGAAACCTAGGTTCTTGAATGACCTTGAGGAGCAGAGCCTCCCCACTGGCTTTATTCTACTCACTTTTGCATTTTTATGCATTATGAAGATCATTTCCTATCTTTGTTGAGCCACTGTGTTTTTGGATGGATTTGTTTCAGCAATTTAGCTTAATTATTCCAGGTGATGAGAGGGGACTGAATTGGATGAATGGTGATGTTGTTCACTGAGATGAGAAACATTTATTATCTCTTTCAGCTTTGAATCATTTACATATTTGATTAAATATTATTGTTATATCTTAACTTGAATAATTGTTAAAAATGTTTCAGAACTATTTACCTCTCCCTGAGTTATCACAGATTTTTTCTTTTTATGAGATTAAACTTTGCCAGTTATAATTTTATCTAATTGTGCTATCACCCAGCTCATATTTCTGAAACTATTAAGATATAATGAAAAGCAAAACTGACTTGCTGAACCCTAGGTATATTTACTTCCATAGCCTTGAGCTGACTTATCCATCTGCTTAGACAACAAAGAACAAACAGATAAAGAGGAGGAGAGAAAAGAAAGAAAATGAGGTTAACTTAGAATGAGTTTAGGGACTTCCCTAATGGCGCAGTGGATAAGACTCCAAGCTCCCAATGCAGGGGTCTGGGGTTCAATCCCTGGTCAGAGAAATAGATCCCACATGCATGCCACAACCAGAGTTCATATGCCACAACTAAGGAGCCCGCCTGCCGCAACTAAGACCTGGAGCAACCAAATAAATAAATATATTTTTTAAAAAGATATCTTTAAAAAAACCCCAAAAGAATGAGTTTATTTTTTAGTTTACCTATGAGGGTCTCTAGAAATCATCACTTTCATTTTTAAGAAGGGTTTATATGCTCTGCACTTAATAATCCACTTAATAATTTTGATTGGAATATAAACTATACTCAATACTCAGAAACCATCCTCTTTCCTTTTGAAAATCAGGGCAGCCACCCACATGCAGATTTTAGCATCTCTTATTTTCTATGCTGCCTAAAAGATAACTAAAAAATATTTCTGTCAATACACTTCCTATATTATTTATACAGAGACATAATTATTTTCAAAGTAGTAGAAGCTAAAACTAGGTAAAAAAGTGGTTTATTGCTATGAGAATTATTCCTACCTTACAAAATCTATATTAAACTCCCTTGGAATTTTATGAACTTTTCCTATAAACTCAAAAAAATAGAAATCAATGAAGGATCTCAATAATTTCTGTAATAATATTGATAAAAAGAATATTTTACAGCTCCTATTTCAACAATTCTACTCCTTCATGCTTATCCATAGAGAATTCTTTGGAAGTATATTAGGACATATCTTTTCCTACTTAACAGATGAGGCAATGGAATTAAGCAACAGAAGCTTTTCTAGGTTTATATACTAATCAGGGACTAAATAAACTGTCTACTCTGAATGTTTTAATTTCTAGTCCAGGGTACCTTTCACAGAACTATGCTTTCTTATGGTAAATGGAAAGTTCATTATCAAATAAGGTAGTACTATAATCTATTTGAAATGATGGCAATGAATGAGCTAATTGCATCTAAATGGTGATTTCTGTAGGTACTTTACTTCCAAATCTTTCAGTGAGTGTTATTTTACACATTGGAAAGTCAATTTAAGAAATGATTATTCTTCTACTAGGAAGCAAGCTGACCTTAGAGTGTGCAACAATCCATAAATCCATAAACTTGATGCAAACAAACTTACTTAAAAGATAGATTTACCAATTAGAAAGAAAATTTAATTGTGATTTCCAAAGCTATTTGAAATGAGCTTGAACTTATTCAACCAACAAAAATTTTTTGCTGGCCACTATTCACAGTTAACAATGGCGAACAAGGCAGTTTCTGCCTTCAGAGAACTTTAGTTCTAGTGGGAGAGACACACAAAAAGTATATAAAACAGAATGTCATTCATGCAATCTAGAAAAAATAAAGGAGATTATAGAGATGAAGAGGGTAGGGCTCTTTTGGATAAAAATACCAGCTTCACGAGGTGATATTTAACTGGGACTCTAATGAAAAGAATGAATAACCTAAAAATTCTGAGGCACCACTGAAAGTCAATGCAAAGACCCTGAAGTAGAGATGAGCTTGACACCTGCTAGAAATGCTAAGAGTTCTGATGCGGCTGAAGCAAAGTTAGAGGTGGGGGGAGTGATGGAGAGATGTAGTTAAGGAGCTAGCCAAGGCCAGATCATGTAGGGCCAGATAAACAGAGTGAGGACTCTGGATTTTGTACTGAATGCAATAGATAACATGGGAAGATTTAAGCATGAGGGTATGTGATCTGAATTATGCTTTGACTATTTTTTAAAATTTTTATTGGAGTATAGGTGATTTACAATGTGTTAGTTTCTGCTGTACAGCAAAGTGAATCAGTTATACATATACATATATCCACTCTTTTTTAGATTCTTTTCCCATGTAGGTCATTACAGAGTACTGAGTTCCCTGTGCTACACAGTACGTCATTTTTAGTTATCTATTTTATATACAGTAGTGTGTATATGTCAATCCCAATCTCCCAATTTATCCCTCCCCCATTGTAACCATAAGTTTTTATATCTGTGACTCTTTCTGTTTTGTAAATAAGTTCATTTGTACCATTTTTTTTAGATTCCACACATAAGCAATATCACATGATATTTGTCTTTCTCTTTCTGACTTACTTCACTCAGTATGACAATCTATAGGTCCATCCATGTTGCTGCAAACGGCATTACTTCATTCTTTTTTATGGTTGAGTATTCCATTGTCCACATGCACCACATCTCCTTTATCCATTCTTCTGTTGATAGACATTTGGATTGATTTATGCTTTTAAAAGATCACTCTGGCTGCATGTGGAGAATGGACTGGGGGTGGGAGTGGAGCTACTTTGGAGGCAGGGAAGCTATTGGAATGATGTGGAGAAGAAATGATAGTGCCTTACAGAAGGGTAGTAGTGGTGAGAAGGATTAGATTTGGGATTTGAGAAGGATTATATTTTATAGGTAGAACTATAAGTTGCTGATGGATTGGGTGTGAGGTAGGAGAAGAAGATAAATCAAGGAAAAAACTAGGTTTCTGCTCTGGGCAACTGGATGAGTAGTTGATGCCATCTACTGAGCTGTAGAAGACTGAGTAGAAAGAGGAATGGGCAGAAAAATAAAAACTTTGTTTTGGACATGTTGAACATGCCTTTTGGACATCCAAGTGTAAACATCACATGAGCAGTTGGATATACAAGTCTGGAGCTCCTGGAAGAGGTTAGGAGCTGCAGATAGCAATTTGTGAGTCTTTAGCATGTGGATGATATTTAAAGCCATGGGACTAGGGGAGCTCACATAGAAACATAGTGGAGAGAATGTATCTGAGGACTGAGCTCAGGCACTCCGATATTTAGAGGTCAGGAAGAGGATAAAAATCTAGCAAAGGGGAATGATAAGGAATGCTCAGTGAGGTAGGAGAAAATCAATAGAATGTGCATCAAGGAGGAGGATGTCCCATTACATTTCCTTGTTCAGTTTGCTCTCCTTCTCTTAAAGTTAATTTCTCATCTTCTCTCTTCTCAAAACTCCAGTGCTCCCTGCTTCACTCCACCTCAACCACTATCAGCATAACTGTGCTGCATATTTCACAGAGAAAATAGAACTACTCAGAAGAGAACTTCATCATCTTTCCGTCAACGGATATATTAACTGTATCTACTCTGCCTTCCCATCTATTAAAACAAGTGAACTTTCTCTGCTGTATTGTAAGATAGACCCCTCCACTTATGTGCTGGATCAGATTTCCTTTTTCCTATCCAAGGACTCTGCTCTTGTAATTATCCTCTTTTTCTCTCTTGCATCATCAGTCATTCCCATGTTGCTTGTATCATTTCTACTAGTATAAGAGCATGCTGTATTTTCTCCCATATTAAAAAAAAAAACCAAAAAGTTGAATTCTTTCTTATTCCCATGTCCCCTTCTGCCTTTAACCCTTTCAGTTCTTCTCTTTATAGTAAAATTCTAGGTAAGATGTCTGCATTTGCTATTTCCATGTCCTCACCTCCTTTTCTCTCTCTCTTAAAAATATCTTTATAATGTAATATTTGATATATACAAAAGATTGTTTTAACATATGTAAGATATAAATCATTATATGAACAACTGAGCAACTATAACCCAATTTAAGAACTAAAATGGAGGGGGTGGAGTCAAGATGGCAGAGTAGGAGGGTGCGGGACTCACATCTCCACACAACTAGGGCACCTACCAGGCACCAGTGGGAGACCACGGACACCTAAGGGGATGGGAGGAACCCCCAGCGACCGGTTGTTTCAATTATATTTTTATTTTTCCTAATATATTTTTTATCCTTCTAATTTTATTTTATTTTGTATTCTTTGTTATTGTACTGCCCCATTTTTTCTTTTCTTTTGCCATGCCACACAGCTTGTGGGATCTTGGTTCCCAGGCTGGGGGTCGGGCCTGAGCTCTTCTGGTCGCAGCGCTGAGTCCAAACTGCTGGACTAACAGAGAACCTCAGACCCCAGGGAATATTAATTGGAGTGAGATCTCCTAGAGGTCCTCATCTCAGCACCAGGACCTGGCTCTACCCAACTGCCTGCAAACTCCAGTGCTGTCTGCCTCAAAAAAATATGTTACAGACGAAGGAGCAAGGTAAAAACCTACAAGACCAAATAAATGAAGAAAAAATAGTTAACCTACCTGAAAAAGAATTCAGAGTAATGGTAGTAAAGATGAGCCAAAATCTCAGAAACAGAATGGAGAAAATACAACAAATGTTGAACAAGGAGCTAGAAGAACTAAAGAGCAAACAAACAGTGATGAGCAACACAATAACTGAAATTAAAAATACTCTAGAAGGAATCAATAGCAGAATAACGGATAAGTGAGCTGGAAGATAAAATGGTGGAAATAACTGCTGGGGAGCAGAATAAAGAAAAAAGAATGAAAACAATTGAGGACAGACTCAGAGACATCTGGGACACCACGAAACGCACAAACGTTCGAATTATAAGGGTCCCAGAAGAACAAGAGAAAGAGAAAGTGTCTGAGAAAATATTTGAAGAGATTATACTTGAAAACTTCACTAACATGGGAAGGGAAACAGCCACTTAAGCCCAGGAAGCACAGAGAGTCCCATACAGGATAAACCCCAGGAGAAAGACAACAAGACACATATTGATCAAACTAACAAAAATTAAATTCAAAGAAAAAATATTAAAATCAGCAAGGGAAAAGCAAAAAATAACATACAGGGGAATCCCCATACAGGCCAGCAGGGAGAGGCAGGATATATTTAAAGTGATGAAAGGGGAAAACCTACAAGCAAGATTACTCTACCCAGCAAGGATCTCTTTCAAATTTGACAGAGAAATCAAAAGCTTTACAGACAAGCAAAAGCTATGAAAATTCAGCAACACCAAACCAGCTTTACAACAAATGCTAAAGGAACTTCTCTAAGTGGGAAACACAAGAGAAGAAAAAGATCCATAAAAACAAACCTAAATCAAGAAAATGGTAACAGGAATGTACATGTTAATAATCACCTTGAATGTAAATGGATTAAATCCTCCAACCAAAAGACACAGACTGGCTGAATGGATACAAAAAATAAGACCCTTATATATGCTGTCTACAAGAAACCCACTTCAGACCTAGGGACACATACAGATGTAAAGTGAGGGGATGGAAAAAGATATTCCATGCAAATGGAAATCCCAAGAAAGCTGGAGTAGCAATACTCATATCAGATAAAATAGACTTTAAAATAAAGACTGTTACAGAGATAAGGAGGGACACTACATGATGATCAAGGGATCAATCCAAGAAGAAAACATAACAATTATAAATAGATATGCACCCAACATAGGAGCACCTCAATACATAAGGCAAATGCTAACAGCCATAAAAGGGGAAATCAACAGTAAAACAATAATAGTGGGGGACTTTAACACCCCATTCACACCAATAGACAGATCATCCAGACAGAAAATAAGGAAACAGAAGCTCTGAATGACACAACAGACCAGATAGACTTAATAGATATTTTTATGAAATTCCACGCAAAAGCGGAAGAATACACTTTCTTCTCAAGTGCACACAGAATGTTCTCCAGAATAGATCACATCTTGGGTCACAAATCAAGCCTTGGAAAATTTAAGAAAATTGAATTCGTATCAAGCATCTTTTCCAACCACAATGCTATGAGATTAGAAATCAATTAGAGGAAAAAAATTGTAAAAAACACAAACACCTGGAGGCTAAACAGTGCTCTGCTAAGTAACCAAGAGATCACTGAAGAAATCAAAGAAGGAATAAAAAAATAACTAGAAACAAATGACAATGAAAACACAACGACCAAAACCTATGGGACACAGCAAAAGCAATTCTAAGAGGGAAGTTTATAGCAATTCAAGCTCAACTCAAGAAACAAGAAAAATCTCAAACAATCTAACCTTACACCTAAAGCAACTAGAAAAAGAAGAACAAAGAAAACCCAAAATTAGTAGAAGGAAAGAAATCATAAAGATCAGAGCAGAAATAAATGAAATAGAACTGAAAAAAAATAGCAAAGATCAATAAAACTAAAAGTTGGTTCTTTGAGAAGTTAAAATTGATAAACCTTTAGCCAGACTCATCAAGAAAAAAAGGGAGAGGACTCAAATCAATAAAATTGAAATGAAAAAGGAGAGATTACAACTGACACCACAAAAATACAAAAGATCATAAGAGACAAGCAACTATATGTCCAATAAAGTGGACAACCTGGAAGAAATGGACAAATTCTTAGAAAGGTACAAGTTTCCAAGATCAAACCAGGAAGAAATAGAAAATATAAACAGACCAATCACAGGCAATGAAATTGAAACTTTAATTAAAAATCTTCCAACAAACAAAAGTCCAGGACCAGATGGCTTCACAGGCAAATTCTATCAAACATTTAGAGAAGAGTTAACTCCTATCCTTCTCAAACTCTTCCAAAAAATTGTAGATGGAGGAACACTCCCAAACTCATTCTTCAAGGCCACCATCACTGTGATACCAAAACCAGACAAAGATATCACACAAAAAAGAAAATTACAGACCAATATCACTGATGAACATAGGTGCAAAAATCCTCAACAAAGTACTAGCAAACAGAATCCAACAGCACATTAAAAGGATCATACACTATGATCAAGTGGGGTTTATCCCAGGGATGCAAGGATTTTTCAGTATACGCAAAACAATCAATGTGATACACCATATTAACAAATTAAAAATAAAAACCATATGGTCATCTCAATAGATGCAGAAAAAGCTTTTGACAAAATTCAACCCCCTTTTATGATAAAAACTCTCCAGAAAGTGGGCATAGAGGGAACCTACCTCAACATAATAAAGGCCATATATGACAAACCCACAACAAACATCATTCTCAATGGTGAAAAAGTGAAAGCATTTCCTCTAAGATCAGGAACAAGTGAAGGATGCCCACTCTCGCCACTATTATTCACCATAGTATTGGAAGTCCTAGCCACGGCAATCAGAGAAGAAAAGAAATAAAAGGAATACAAGTTGGAAAAGAAGAAGTGAAACTATCACTCTTTGCCAATGACATGATACTATACATGGATAATCCTAAAGATGCCACCAGAAAACTACTAGAACTAATCAATGAATTTGGTAAGGTTGCAGGATACAAAATGAATGCACAGGAGTCTCTTGCATTCCTATACACTAACAACAAAATATCAGAAAGAGAAATTAAGGAAACACTCCCATTCACCATTGCAACAAAATGAATAAAATACCTAGGAATAAACCTACCTAAGGAGGTAAAAGACCTGTACTCAGAAAACTACAAGACACTGATAAAAGAAATCAAAGATGATATAAACAGATGGAGAGATATACCATGTTCCTGGATTGGAAGAATCAACATTGTGAAAATGACTATACTACCCAAAGCAATCTACAGATTCAATGCAATTCCTATCAAACTACCAATGGCATTTTTCACAGAACTAGAACAAGAAAGTTTACAATTTGTATGGAAACACAAAAGACCCCAAACAGCCAAAGCAATCTTGAGAAAGAAAAACGGAGCTGGAGTAAGCAGGCTCCCTGACTTCAGACTATACTACAAAGCTACAGTAATCAAGACAGTATGGTACTGGCAAAAACCAGAAATATAGATCAATGGTACAGGATAGAAAGCCCAGAGATAAACCCATGCACATATGATCACCTTATCTTTTTTTTTTTATCACCTTATCTTTGACAAAGGAGGCAAAGATATACAATGGAGAAAAGACAGTCTCTTCAATAAGTGGTGCTGGGAAAACTGGACAGCAATATGTAAAAGAATGAAATTAGAACACTCCCTAACACCATACACAAAAATAAACTCAAAATGGATTAAAGACCTAAATGTAAGGCCAGACACTATAAAACACTAAGAGGAAAACATAGGCATAACATTCTATGACATAAATCACAGCAAGATCCTTTTTGACCCACCTCCTAGAGAAATGGAAATAAAAACAAAAATAAACAAATGGGACCTAATGAAACTTAAAAGCTTTTGCACAGAAAAGGAAACCATAAACGAGATGAAAAGACAACCCTCAGAATGGGAGAAAATATTTGCAAATGAAGCAACTGACAAAGGATTAATCTCCAAAATATACAAGCAGCTCATGCAGCTCAATATCAGTTAGTGATACTGAGCATCTTTTCATGTGCTTTTTGGCCATCTGTATGTCTTAAAGTAATTTAAAATCTTAAAACCCTCCTTAACAATTCAATGATCCTAGAGCATTAACTCTAATTAACTTTCTTGTGTCATATGTGCTATTGTCCAGAATTTTAGTTCTGCTGTTTTAAATTTTGAACTCCAGATACTGTGCATTATTATCATTATTTTATACTTGTTTACAGTAAAATTTCGGAGTATCATCACTTGCCATTCCTTCTTAAATCTCAGTGTTTCCTTAAGAGATGATTTCTTTGCTTCCTGAAATTCCTTTAATGAAGGACTATTTCTGATAAATTCAAGTTACCCATTATCTGAAAATGTCTTTGTTTGCTCCTAATCCTTGAAAGATAGTTTTCCTTAAAGCAACTTCTTTGACTTGCTTTCAGGAAACCATATTCTCCTTGTTTTCCTCCTGCCTTAACCCATTGCTCTAACACAATCTCCAATGTTTATGGTTCTGGATCCCTCTAACCTCTTAATGTTGGAGTGTCCTAGGGTTTCGTCTTTGAATCTTGTCTAATTTCATGACTTTCTATACTATTAATTTACTTTTGACTCCCAAATTTATGTCTCCATTCCAAACCTTATGAATGAGCTCCAAACTCCTGTATCCACTCTGATATCCCCATATGAGTCATACATATTTCAAACTTAGCATGTTTTAAACTGACCTCCTGATCTTCCCTCCAAGCTTGTTCTACTCAGTTTGGCTCCTTAGAGTGAATATCAACTGCATCCTTCCAGTTATCCATCTGAAACTCCCCTATGTTATAAACCACTTTAAAACTGCACCAAGGGCTTCCCTGGTGGCGCAGTGGTTGAGAGTCCGCCTGCCGATGCAGGAGACACGGGCTCGTGCCCCGGTCTGGGAGAATCCCACGTGCCGCGGAGCAGCTAGGCCCGTGAGCCATGGCCGCTGAGCCTGCGCGTCCGGAGCCTGTGCTCCACAACGGGAGAGGCCACAACAGTGAGAGGCCCGCGTACCGCAAAAAAGAAAAAGAAAAAAAAAAAAAACTGCACCAAATCCTTTTGACTCTCCTTCAAATCTGACCACTCCTCACCATCTGCCTTGCTACTACCTTTGTACATGCCACCATGCTCTTTCACCTGGATCACTGATGTAGCTTCCCAACTTGGTTTTCTGGATTTTCCCCTTGCCTTCTTATAATCTTTTCTCATTGAAGTCCCCCTTTAAAAATGTAAATCAGATCATGAGATGACTCTGCTCAAAACTCTCTAATAGCTTTCTGTTTGATTTGGAGTAAAAGCCCAAGTTCTAACAGTCAATCTGGAAGGTTCCAGGTAATATGCCTTTCCCTAGCTCTATCTCTCCAACCTCATTTCTTGGCATTCTATTGCTCCCATTGCTGTAGCCACATTGTCACCCTTGCTGTTTAAACATGTCTTTGAGCTATTGCATGGCCTTTGAACTTGCCATCTCTCCCTGTAATGCTTTCTTCATAGCTATCTATTTAGGTCCCCCACCCCAGCCCTGACCTTACTCTTCTCAGGTTTTTGCTCAAATATCACTTTTTCAGTGAAACCTTCCCAACTCTTCATATTAAAAATTGCAAATTCTTCCTTCCCTGGTACCACCATCCCCTTTCCTGCTTTATTTTTCTTCATAACAATTGACATATTTAATTATATCACTTATATCTGTCCCCACTACTATAATGTAAGTTCCATGAAGGCAATGTTTTTTGTCTGTTCCTGACACATAGTAGCTGCTAAACAAATATGAATAAATGAATGGGTTCATAATTCTTTGTTGACTTTTTTTTCCGGCGTTTTTTTTTTTTTTTTTTTTGGCATGTGTGATCTTAGTTCCCCGACCAGGGATTGAACCTGCGCCCCCTGCAATGGAAGCACTGAGTCTTAACCACTGGGCCGCAAGAGAAGTCCCTTTTCAGTGCTTTTTTGAATACATTTCCCCCCTCTCTCCTTGGCTTCAGTTTTTCTGATCAGAAGCTTGTTGTCAAGCCTCAGGTAACATCTTTGTTCTTTCCGACTGCCGTAAGATTATCTCCTTGTTTTCACTTTTTCAATTTCCACTAGTATAGTGTATCTTAGTATGGATGTTTTTCTTTTGTCCTGCTTGGTTGACGTTCTGCTTCCTGTATCTGTGGATTCAAGTATTTTATCAATTTTGGAATATTCTCTGTCATTACTCTAATACCAGTATTGCTTTTTCTTTATTTTCTCATTCTTTCCTTCTGGACTTTAGAAGATTATTAGCTCTTTTTACTCCATGCTTTATTTCTTTTATATCTTTCTTTAATATTATACATTTTGCTTTTCTGTGCTGCATTCTGGATAATCTATTCATTTTTGTCTTCTAGTCACTGATTCTCTCCAACTTCGCGATAATGTTGTTACCCTATCCACTGAATTTCTAATATCAACAATAATGTTTTTAATTTCTGAAAGTTGTGTTAGTTATTCTTCCAATCTGCTTTGTCATTTTTATGACCTCTTACTGCCTGTTTATTTTATGCTTTTATCTATTATTTCTTTGTTTTTTTATATAGTCTTTTCCCTATTTTTAAACTACCGATTTCAGTATCTGAAATCTTTGAAGAGTGTAAATCTAATATTTATTGTTTTGGTTGGTTCTTGCTCTTGGTGTTTGATAATACTTAAATTTTTATTTAATTGTAAGCTTATATTTGTTTGATCTTAATTTGTGGGTGTACTGTGAGCATAAATTGGGGGTGCTCTTTTCCAGAAAGGATTGGTATTTGCTTCTGCTCAGAGCCCAGGGTACTCTTAACCTGGGACCACTTTAGTCCCTTTGAGATGTTTGGGTTGATGTGAGGGTCTGAAGCTAGGCTGCTCTTAGTTAGTAGTGATGGTATTTGCATTTGTTTACCTTCAACATAAGCCATTCCCTCTTTTTATTTGGTATTGCACAGTGCTGCCTATTTAGGTTTCAGCTCTTGGAATTTTTTCGTTTTGTTTTATTTTATGTTTTGGTTACTCTGGTAGAGATGCTTGGATATTTTTTTTTAGTTTCTGCAAACCCAGCAGTTCTTTAAAACACTATGTATTACTCATGATCTACTTGGTTTGTTTGTTAGCAAAATTGCTCTTTTAGAAAATCTGGTTTACTATTATTTGGAAGCCATCATTTTGTCTTGAAGCCACTCCAATCAGGCTTTCTTCCCCATCATTTCAGTAAAACTACACAGTCAAGATCACAGTGACTTCCGGATTGCTGAATCCAATGATGAGCTCTTATTTCTTTCTATCTCTTAGCAGCACACTTGAACGACAACTTAAATGTTTTCTAACATAACCTGTTGAAGAGCTTGGCTTTGAATCGCTTGATTTTCTGAGATACTTCTTTTGTATTAGAGTGAATAAAAAGATGGCTAAATAGATCTTCAATAGTGGCCCATCCTGGGGGCTAATCTTACTCAGGATCACTGCAGCATACAGCTCAGAAATTCAAAGGAACAAATATAGTACCAGCAGGAAATCAGAAGAAACATGCATTAATAAAAAACCATTACACTCATACACAGTTTATCTTTCCTCTTAGTGAGCACGATCTTTTGACAAGGAAGATGATGCTCTTTTGACAGTCTTCCCTCAGAAGTACTGGAGTCAAAGAAAAAAGTTATTGCTCGGGCTTCCCTGGTGGCGCAGTGGGAGGGGGTCCGCCTGCCGATGCAGGGGACGTGGGTTCGTGCCCCGGTCCGGGGGGATACTGCATGCTGCGGAGTGGCTGGGCCCGTGGGCCGTGGCCACTGGGCCTGCGCGTGCGGAGCCTGTGCTCCGCGACGGGAGAGGCCACGGCGGTGAGAGGCCCGCGTACCGCAAAAAAACAAAAAAAACCCCACAAAAACAACAAAAAAGTTATTGCTCCTTCGCAGTGGTTCTGGTAAAATTTCAGAACCTAACAGAAGTATTGCCCACCTATCAATACTGGCTGATGGTAATGGAAGCTAATTATTCTGGTGATTTTGTACCACCCTACTTTATCATTGCTATGATTCTTAAGAGGCCCTTTGGCACCTTGGACCCTATTACATCATTGATAGAGTCTGAAGCCACCTTGATGAAAATTTACAATTCTCAGCAAAGACAAGCTCTTTCAGTAAATATTATCAAAGACTGATGTGTACAGAATTCAGAATAAAAATTCGCTTCTCCTGTCAATCCACTAAGGATGGATGCAGATTTCGAGATTAGATCGTGTCCTTGGCTCATTCATTGTATGAGAGGTGGGGAATTACATATATTTGTGTACCTCTTAATTTCTGGTGCTATTTATCAAATTTGTTTAAATTAGCCACATCACTTTTTTATCCCATAAATGAAATGACATAATATCAAGCCCCAAACCTGATTGCTTTATAAATAGATTATTTCAGTTCTCAAGTATCAGTCTTGTGTGCCTGCTGTAGGTTTGGAACTTCCTAGGATCTGAAGATACAAATGTGAATAAGAGTATCCAGATGATTCACGCTCTCATAGATCCAACTTTATTCCTTGATACAAATTGAAAAGAAGCAAAGGTCCTATTTCTTTGAGCCAATATCAAATTCAAATATCCACTATAATAAAAAAGCTTTTGGAGCTTGCATGTATCTGAGTGAATTATTTGGTTTGGATTGGGAAAAATCTGTAGCACAGCTGATTAAGGTTCTTTCGGGAGGAAGAAAACTTTAAGTAATCAGTGATAGAAAAAGAGTACAATAATGGTGACATGTTAGAAGCTGTGAAAACTAAAATGGCTCATGTGTAATACAGAAGGCAGCCACATTTGTTTCATCACTTATAGTCCTTGTGCGAATTACTATCACCCGTCACTCTCTTTGAACTAAGCAAACTGAGAGGTTTTATAATTAGATGATTCTTTATGGCAAAGATGGATACGTTTACGTGTTAAAAAAACCCAACTTACAACTTACTATTTTATCATGATAATTAGATATTTTATAGTCAGAAAATAAGAAATTTGTTAACGCTCAGTGTCATGTTCAAATATAATTTTGTAAACTGTAGTGTAACTCTGTTTATGTTTTTTAATTCCTCTAAGATTATGATGCAAAGTAAAAACTACTGTAGGATGAATTGGGAGATTGGGATTGAATTGGGAGATTTACACACTAATATGTGTAAAATAGGTAACTAATAAGAACTTGCTGTATTAAAAAATAAATAATAAAATTTTTTAAATGTAGGAAATTCACACTTTACTTCTTATAGAACACAAATAATAGATAACCTAAAGATGCTATAATGCATTTAATTTTAAAAGGCAACTCTTATTTGTGATTATAATTTTGCATTTAACCTCCTTGCATTTAAAAGGTGAAATTCTTTGAGGTTAAGCCCAAATCAGGTTGTGGTAGCTTTATGAGAGAGAGAGAGAGAGAGAGAAGAGAGAGAAGACAGAAGAGAGAAGACGGAAGAGAGAAGAGAGAGAGAAGAGAGAAGAGAGAGAGAAGAGAGAAGGGAGAGAGAAGGGAGAGGAGAGAGAGAGTGTGTGTGTGTGTGAGGGGGTGGGTTGGGAGGGAAAGAGAAAATGTGTTTTAAAGGTCTCTTTGAAAGAATGCTGAGTAACATTGCTAATTATTTTGTCATATTTTGTCAGTGTTATAGAATCCAGTTATTCCAGTGTTGGGTTTCAGACTTAAGTTTTCATAAACCAGTGAAGGGAAATCACCTGTGAGTTTACTCCGATACGAATGAGCCACCTTTACCGAACATAGAGGAATGAAAGAGGTCTCTTTTTCTACAGCTCCATGTGGGGATGTGAAGCCTAACATAGTTTGTAGGGCAAATCTACAATGCAGATGAGCCACCTCGAGTTGTGTCCTCTCTTACTTATCCACAGGTCCCCTTTGGGGTGAGACTATAGGTGTTGTAGTTAGGTACTGATATAGAGACAAGCAGATATACACTACCAAACGTAAAATAGATAGCTATTGGGAAGCAGCCACATAGCACAGAGAGATCAGCTCAGTGCTTTGTGACCACCTAGAGGGGTAGAATAGGGAGGGTGGGAGGGAGGGAGATGCAAGGGGGAAGAGATATGGGGACATATGTATATGTATAACTGATTCACTTTGTTATAAAGCAGAAACTGACACACCATTGTAAAGCAATTATACTCTAATAAAGGTGTTTAAAAAAAAGATAAGCAGAAGTGAAAGTAGAATTTAGAGAGCATAGTTTCCCAATTTTCTTGCTTAGCAAACACTCTTTGTTGTACATAGAGAAGTCATTAAAGAAGTGTCAACAGCCACTACTGTGGTATCCTTTTAGTGTATCTGGAATCAGGGATCATGGCAGGGGCCTTGGAATGGGCGACCTTAGAAAAGGAGGCTGCTTTTATTTCCAAAGGCCAGAGTGATGCTGATGTAAAAAACTAATGCTTCAAAAACAGATTTCTTGACAAGATTCTTAATTTCCATGTTAAAACCACATGTGTCATTTGCTTTACATAGATATTTTAATTAATATATTAAAATATTTTCATTAATTGACATGTATTTCAGTGAACTAAAACCCTAGCACCTTGTACTAGCAGTGCTTTCTTGGGATGGAGTTAGCATAGGGTAGATGGAATACATTTAAATATTTTGGACCAAATGTGCCAGTAGCAGGGCGGATAGTACTAAAATTATTAAACTGGGCTCTTGTAAAATGAAGTGATGCAAGAGTTACTGAGTCACCTCAGTAATCCTTTTATTGAATCCTTTCTACTGTGAGGCAGTGGCATCAGCATAGAGCAGGGGATTCATCCTGTCCTTGAGCAGCTTGCTCCTGTCTAGTTGAGGAAACGCTCATGTCCACACCTGTAATGCAGGGTACAGAACACTGTGTGCAATAAGGAGGTATAAAGTGCTAGGGTACACAGAGAGGGAAGCAGTTCTTCCTTACAGGAAGAATTGGAGAAAACTTCATTGAGGAGGTGGAATTTTATTTTATTTATTTATTTATTTATTTATTTATTTGCGGTACGCGGGCCTCTCACTGTTGTGGCCTCTCCCGTTGAAGAGCACAGGCTCCGGGTGCGCAGGCTCAGCGGCCATGGCTCACTGGCCCAAGCCGCTCCGCGGCATGTGGGATCTTCCCGGACCGGGGCACGAACCCGTGTCCCCTGCATCGGCAGGCGGACTCTCAACCACTGCACCACCAGGGAAGCCCTGGAATTTTATTTTGACCTTAAAAGTTAAGTAGGATTTCAGTAGGCAGAGATATAAAACAGACATCCCAAACCATAGATGTAAGTAATACAGAGTGGATTCTAGAAATATAAGTAGAAAGAGTAAATAGTTTGTGTGTCTGGAGTGGAGAGTAGATGGTGGGAGATCAGACATAGTCACAGGTTCAGAGCAGTCCACAGAGGACTCTGAATGTCATGCTAAGGAGTTTTTCTCGTATTCTGTGGTAAGAGTCATTGAAGATTTGGGGGCAGTGAACTTACAGGATCAGACGTCTGTTTTAGGAAGATAATTGCTGGCGGTGGGAGTTCAGTTCCACAAATATGTATTGAGTGATGGCGCAGGGGAATACAAAGATGACAAAGACATTCCTGCTCCAGAGAATTTAGTCTGTTGGTATGAAAAAAAATGGATTGGAGAAGGGTGAGGTTGGCAGCACAGAGATCAATTAATAGGCTTTTGTAATGGTCTCATTAAGAGATTATAAAAATTTAAACTAGGACAGTAGCAAGGGGAATAGAAAGTATGGGGCAGAATCAAGAGACATTTCAGAAACAGTATCAACAGGACTTGAAGCTGAGTGGAAGTTGCAGGTAAGGGGGAGGCTCACCTCCAAAAGCACTCTAAAATTTCTAACTACGTGACCCGGAGGATGGTGCTGCTGTTCATTAAGGTGGGGACACAGAGGAAAGGCAGACTTAGGGATGGAGGGAGGGGAGATTGAGTCTATTTTGGTTCTACTGAGTTTGAGGTGCCAACATGACATCTATGAGGAGAGGTTCAAAGGGCATTTAGAAAGGCAAGTCTGAGAGGTCGAAGAAAAATGAGAACTAGAATTATGTTTGCATGGTGCTGACAGAGCAGGTATTTGAAACTGTGTCAGTGGTTGGGATCTCCTATTGGAAGAGTATAGAGGAAAAAAGAGGAGAGGGTTAGAAAACGTGTTATCAATGAGTTTTGGGAGGATTGGCCATGTAAGAGGAGCCTTAGTATATTGCAAGAAAACTTGAGAGAAAGTATTAATAATAAGGGTTGGTCAGCAATGTCAGGTGCTGTGTAGAGGTCAAGTAGAATGAAGGGTAAGGAGAACTCATGGATTTTTTAAATTAGAGAGTTACTGGCCACCTCTGGAGACCAGTTTTAGTAGAGGAGTGGGCTGAGTAGTTTCATTAGTTGGCAGTGGAATGAGGAATACATGTGAGATGAAGCAATAGGGAAATAGATTTCCTTTCACCCATTTAATCCATAAATATTTATTGAGCATTTGCCTCTCATTTGTGAAGTGAGGGCAAAGGGAGAGATGGGATAGTTATTTAAAGGGGAAATCAGGGTCAGAGAGAGAGATTATTTTTGAATGGGAAAGCAGTGCAGAGGGAGAGATTGAGGCTAAAAGAAGAAATAATAGAACCAAGATCCCAGGGAAGGAGTGCAAGCTCATAAGCCCAGGTGGAGAGGTTTACTTTGGCCTAACAGTATTCACGTGGGTGGGGAAAAGGGTGACGCTGAACCAGAGCTCCACACACAGAGCTCTTTAAATTCACACTAAGAGTTGCTTTCTTTATCACATGTTACTGTTTGTGACGATGTTTGCAAAATGGCATAATAATAGTACTTTTGTGTGTGTGGGGGTGGATCTTCACATTTTTCAGGTGAACAGAGCTCTCTGAACACCATTTGGAATATTAATGTGGGTGCAGTGTTGTCAGGAGTCCACCTAGTCATTTGAGACAACATTACGAAGTGGCGTTGGGATAATCTCAGTAGTGCAGTCACATAGAAACGGCGTCTCCCAAGCAGGAATTTCACCTGCTCTGCAGAGAATAACGGCTGTTCTCTGGAAGTGACTCCTCTTGGAGTCAGTTGGTGATCACGTGAAGTAATAGCAATGTCTGCTTGTGGATGCGTAATACAATGTACGTGACATTTAAACATTTTGGAGAGCTGAAGGAGCTATGTTTTTATTCATATACGAGAGAGTGTGAATCAGCTGATTCAACAGTGAGCCAGCTATACCTATACATATATCCCCACATCCCCTCCTTCTTGCGTCTCCCTCCCTCCCACCCTCCCTATCCCACCCCTCTAGGTGGTCACAAAGCTCCGAGATGATCTCCCTGTGCTATGTGGCTGCTTCCCACTAGCTATCTATTTTACGTTTGGTAGTGTATATATGTCCATGCCACTCTCACTTTGTCCCAGCTTACCCTTCCCCCTCCCTGTGTCCTTAAGTCCATTCTCTACATCTGCATCTTTATTCCTGTCCTGCCCCTAGGTTCTTCAGAACCTTTTTTTTTTTTTTTAGATTCCTTATATATGTGTTAGCATACGGTATTTGTTTTTCTCTTTCTGAGTTACTTCACTCTGTATGACAGACTCTAGGTCCATCCACCTCACTACAAATAACTCAATTTTGTTTCTTTTTATGGCTGAGTAATATTCCATTGTATATATGTGCCACATCTTCCTTATCTATTCATCTGTCGATGGACACTTAGGTTGCTTCCATGTCCTGGCTATTGTAAATAGAGCTGTAATGAACATTGTGGTGCATGACTCTTTTTGAATTATGGTTTTCTCAGGGTATATGCCCAGTAGTGGGATTGCTGGGTCGTATGGTAGTTCTATTTTTAGTTTTTTTAAGGAACCTCCATACTGTTCTCCATAGTGGCTGTATCAATTTACATTCCCACCCACAGTGCAAGAGGGTTCCCTTTTCTCCACACCCTCTCCAGAAGCTGGGTTTATTATAAAGAATATTCTCACTGCCATTACATTTGTATTGAAACTGCTTTTGCTGCTAAGATGTTTAATAAAGCATCATTTCAGGAAGGTTCACCAAACAGCATGGGAAAGGGATTCCTGAAAGGGTTTAGAGCAATTGAGGGAAGATCAGAACCGACAAGAAAATTTAACCTTGATTTAATGCTTTATAAAAATTGCTCACTAAAATGAATGGGGAAGGGTCAAGAGGGAATTCTATTTTTATTATTGACAAGAACTGGCTTGATATTCACATACCCTAAATGGCACTGTCTACCCTTAGGCAGGAATAAAATGAAGGCAGGAATGCTCTAAAAATTCTATGTTGTGAAATAATTTTCCAAAAAAAGGAATGAAATTTGAAACAGAGACATTCCTCTTTGACTAATAGGAAATAAACAAGCTATACTTTTGACCATTTACTTGAATTATATGTTTTCACCTAAAGGTCTGACCTATTCCTCCCCTTTCCTTCAGATGATTGTCTTTAGTTTTTGCTACATCATCAAAAATCTTGTATATTTCTCATTGGACATGAATTAGTAATGCTTTATCTGCAACACAAAGAACTATTAAAGTGATAAAAAAAGACAATGAGTGTACTTTAGCTCTCCAATAAAAATAAAAATCTACTCATTTTCTTCCCCACTAGACTATTAAATGCTGAAAAATCCACAGCCTTTCTGCAAAGAGGGTCACCTTACAGATCTTTTAGATAAATAAGTTAATTCAACCTTGACATTATAAAACAATTCTGAAAAGTTCTAATTAATTTTTAAACAATATTGAAATAATGAGTTGGTACCTCACATTAAAAAAAATATTTTGTAACCCAATCATTCCCACCATACAGTATGCCACAGTAGACTGCCGATTTTCTAATGGTTAGAAACACAGTTCATTGATCTGGATAGTAATCAAGATTGCTTGGGGAAGAAAACCACTGAGGGTTTATAGAAGCGACCAGAATTTTTAATGGCTTTATTGAGTCTCCAAGTATTTGTTTTGTTTCTTCCTTGATAGTATGATAAAGCACAGAAACTACTGTATTCAACTGCAATCTTTTAATTTAAGTCAGTGTTTACCTAAGGTTGTTGGATTGACTCTTTTCACTGGAGAGATTTTCCAACTCAGTAAAATAGGTCTGGATTTTTTCCCATGGAATTCTCCAATTATGCTCCAGTCCCCCTGTGACTTGACTGCAGTGTAGACAAAACCACTTCTTAATCACTGGAGGATTCATCTAATTTCTTTGTTGTTTTTGTTCCTGCTGCTGCTGCTGTTGGCATGAGTTCTGGGTGTTTGAAGGGAATGCTGGACTTGAGCAGGAGTTATAGGGGAGTTGGTGCTGAATGGTGGAGAGGGAGCTGAATCTGGCTGGAGCCCCGAGGCCTGAGCTCAGGACCTGTGATCTTTCTAAAACGTGTAGCTGCTCTTGAGACTATCTTGCTTCATCGGCAGCAGAGTTTCTCACCACCTGTTTTAACAATCCTGACATGATTGTTAAAAAGCCATCTCCAAGGGCTCCATTCCAGCCTACTGAATCAGATTCTCTGGGGATGGTGTCTGCAAATTTGCATTTTTACCAAGCTTTAGGACTTCATACTTTAAAGTCTAAGAACCTGACCTATGAGATAAAGTTTAAGTTTCTTGGCATACACAGCAAAGATAGTCCTCTCTGCGATGCTGTCTCACTATTCATTCCCAGACACTACAGTTATCAGTGGGGAAATGCATGCATTTCTGTTCACATCATGCTGTTTCAGGATCCTCTGTCTTTGTATATGACTTGGCCCAGAATTGCTCACCTGACAATTTCTGTAGATCCCTTTATATCAGAGAGTTCTGCAGACAATAAGCTCTATGAGGGCCATGACCCTGTGTGTTTTCACTGTTGTATCCTTAGTGCCTTGTACAGTGCCAGCACATAGTAGGTGCTCAATAAATACTTTGAAAGCATCAGTACTTAGACCTCATATCCCTCCTTTGCCCAGGAAAGATGTAATCATCTCTGCTCTTACTTTTGGTCATAGTTTTGATATGAAGCCAGTTCATGATTGTCAGGACCCAGGTCTACTGACCCTGAAGTCTGTTCCTTAATTTCTTAGAATATGTTTCTCTAACGAGAACCCTTGCTAACAACAACAAAAATTCTGGATATTCTTTTAGAAGCAGTTATTTTTGAAATATTAGAAATGATTATTGCTGAAATTGACAGGGAATCCAGCTGCACCAAACCCAAGCTCCACTATTAGAATCCCTAAGGATGAGGTCCAGGCATGCGTCCTCTTTATTTTATTTTATTTTTTAAATTTTTTTTAACATCTTTATTGGGGTATAATTGCTTTACAATGGTGTGTTAGTTTCTGCTTTATAACAAAGTGAATCAGTTATACATATACATATGTTCCCATATGTCTTCCCTCTTGCGTCTCCCTCCCTCCCACCCTCCCTATCCCACCCCTCCAGGCTGTCACAAAGCACCGAGCCAATATCCCTGTGCTATGCGGCTGCTTCCCACTAGCTGTCTACCTTACTACGTCCTCTTTAAAAGCTACAGGATTCTGATATTTAGCCAGAGTTGAATCACTGCTTATGCTGCATGCGAATAATGTCTTTACTGACCAACCATTTAAGTATATGTTCTGTAAACTATTTGGTATCATGGGAAGACTGGAAAGCTGAGTCTTACCTCTGGCACTAACTAGCTTTGTGCTTGAGGCCAGTTACTTATTGCTCCTGGGCTGTCTTTAAAATGGGGTATTGGGTAGCTAATCTCTCAGATACTTGACAACCCTACTCTTCTATACTTTTCTGATTGTAAGCCAAAGTAAAATCAGACCCTGGAATGGCACAGTTGCACAGGTGGTATGTGTATCTTGTGGCAGCTGTCATTTATTGTTTCCTAAGTAAATCATTCTAAATTGGTGCTTGCACTGGGAATGCCTGTCAGGTTTAGTTTATTATGCTAAATAGTACCCTCTTAGATGAAGCTAATTTCGCTTCCAAAGTCACATCGACTAGCAACTTGCATGATGAGAACAGCTGATCAGACCACATTGCACTCTAAAGTTTAATTTGGGTTAGCAAACATTTCTTGAGTTCCAACTGGTATATCATACACTGTGCTAAATTCTGAGATACAAAGATTAATAAGATATAGTCCCTGTTCTTGAGTTGCTAACAAGGATAATGCACAACTAGGGAGGTTTAAGCAGGGTGATTGCCCATAATGGAAAACTGATGAGGTCACTGTATTTCTAGGCCTTTCCTCCAGCTACAGCCAGATCTTACAATAATCCAGGGTTAAGAGTCTGAAGGATAGAGACCACATAGGTCAGCTTGTTTATCAAGGAATATTAGACATTGAGAGAGTGGCTATAACTAGAAGTGGGTTTAAAATAAAAAAAGAAAAGAAAGATTTCCAAGCATATGCATTTCATTTCATCTTATGGTTTGGAATCATAGAGATGTAGGTACTAGGACATCTGAGAGGGTGTTCAGGAAACAAGATTGGAAGGAGCTTTCTGAAGTATGTGTTCACACAGTTTATGCAGAATGGAAAACAGTACGTTTTCTAGACTCATCGAAAACGTGTTAAGGCACTACTCTGCCCAGCTCACGTCCAATCCTCAATGTTCAGAGAAGAGTATGAGGTTAACTAGACAGAAGGTTTAAAGATCTAGCAACTGCTTAGGCAAGCGACTGGTATTTGAACTTGGCATTGCAACAGAGTTATAAAACGCATGGAAACTTGCTCGCCTTGTTTGGAAGATCATCCATGACGAATTTTCACACAGTTTTAGAAGCAGTGCAACCAGTGCTTTTTGGGGTCCTCTGGCAAAAAGGCCCCATTAGAGCTGAAAATGAGATGATGAGAATCATGACAACCCCTAACACTTAGTGTGGGCCTGCTTTTGCTAGGCCCCGGGCTAAGCACCTGACATTCATTGTTTTACTTATTTCTAACAGTGACTCCTTTTATAACTTTACACAGAAGAAATCTAAGGCACAAAGATGTTAGCTCTTGCCCAAATTCAAATAGCTAGAAAGTGGTGGGTCTAGGAATCAAGCACATAGGTTAGTTAGGACCCTCCTGATTGTAAGTAAAAGAAATATACCTAAGCCCACTTAAACAAAAGAAGGGATATAGGGCTCTATGATGTAACCCATTGATAACGATGTGATTGGACCTTTGGAAGGGATTGATTCTCCACCTTTCTGGTCTTCATTTCATCTCCTTTCTGTATGTCTGCTTTGTTGCCTCTTTCTCTTCAACCATTCTTGACCCCTTGCCTTCAAACTGACAAAGTAACAGCAGGGTATAGTGGTTAACGTCCTGCTATGGGAGTCAGACAGGAGCTTTGCAATGACTTATCCAGTGGCCTCGAGCATGTCATTGAGTCTGTACGTACAGCAGTTCCTGTAGTTGGCTGGGTCTGTCTTAATATAAAGTGAACATGGATCTCAGATAATTATTTCCATAATTAAACAGCCTCCATGATTTCCCCCGTACACATAATTCTTTTCTGAATTATAAATCAGGAAGATTTTCCAAGTTTATCTTCCAACACAACTCTTATGCTGCCCTGATTCTTCTGGAAATGGATTGGATAAACACATTCACTTGAATGTATAAGGATTTGCTGATTTATGTATTACTTATCCCAGGGTTTTATGCCTTGTTTAAAGGGACAACTTGAGAGTGCTTTCGAAAAATCTTCAGAATGAAATGTCAGACCCCAAAGGAAAGGCTGAGACAAGGCAGATATTTGGGGACATCACGGACCTGGGCAGCACTCTTCAAATTACTCTTTATAGGTATTATTCTACTCTAGATATTCCTGAGGATGTCATTCACTTGAACATAAAATGATATTTCATTGAAATATCCAGATAATTGCCTTGCTTTCTGCATTACTCAGGATAGTCAAAGTTATGCTTTGGAACAAGCAATCCCCAAAATGCCAGTGGCTTGAAACTACACAGGCTTATCTTTTGCTCATGTGACATATCCATCTCAGAGCAGCAAACAGGCTCTGTTCGTTTTAATTACTCTAGTCCTCCAGGCTCCACCATATCAAACACTCCTAGTTGCCATGCCAGAGAGAAAAGATGCTCTGAAGAATCTCATACTCCCATTTAAATACTCTGATTCACTTGACTTGTTCATTGGCCAGATAGAAACATGGCCCCACCCAACCACAAGGGAGGTAGGAGGTACCATATGCTAGAAGGAATGAAAATTTTATTTGATTAGTAGCACAAATGACTGTCCTGCATTCTAATAATTTTCCTCTATAGGACATTCCCAGAATATAATAAAAGCAGACATTTCAGTGGTATTTACTAAGAGTCAGGTAATATTTTAACCATTTTATGTGTATCATATCTCATTTAATCTTCATGACAACCCTTTTGTTATTCCCATTTTAAAGATAAGAAAACTGAGGCATAAGGGATTTAATAGTAGTTTGTCTAAGATCTCACAGCAGCCTAGGATTTGATGCCAGGCATTGGAGTCAATGCTTTTAACCATAAAACCATGTCCTATATCTGGATTATTTATAAATAATGATGGTTTTATTGAGACACGATTAATTATTGACACATTTGCCAGGGAAATTCTGAGTTTATAGGCATATCAGAGGTGTAAAATCTAACTAGTTTATAGGCATATCAGAGGTGTAAAATCTACAAAAATAGAAGTAGCCCAATTTTGAGAGCATTTATTACAGGAGGCATTTTTCTATTTTGGTATGTTTTGGAATTTCAGTGCATGACTAGTATCCCAATGGCAAGCTCTAATTTAGACTGATTTGTTTGGGAGAAATAAATGATAACTTATTTATAGAGATTAACATGCAATCTGACTTTATAACATGTTTACCTAAAAATTAATGAAGGTAGCATGTAGGGCTATTAACTTTTAATGATGAGAAATAATGAGGATGCAAACACAGCTGAGAAGATCTTGCTGTGGTGGAGGAGGGTCCCCCAACAATGTTGCAAGCCTGGTACATCAGTCCAGGGTGAGGGGTGATGAACAGCAGGACCTCACCCTGGTTGACTTAAGCAGGAGATGGATTTATTGACTGGCATCTGTGTAGCTGACAGAGCTGCTGGGAATGCTGGAGAACCTGCCCCAGAAAAGAGGCGGAACAAATTGGAGATGGGCTCCAAGAAATTCAGCCGGTATCATGAGCACCAGTCCTGTAAGGGCATCATGGCCACCGATGCTGAGCATTGGATGCTGCGACTTGTCCTGCTGGCACTGATGCCACTGCTACATCTGGAAGCTATGCATCGCTGCTGCCGTCAGAGCCACCAGAATGGATTCTCCTCTCTCTCTGCTTCCTTGTGCCACTAGTAACTCATTCTAAGTCCCAAGTGGCTTCAGCTGTTTGGCCATATCTAGGTCAGGTGCCATGTTCTAGTTGCCAGAGAGACTGGGAAAGTGAGTCCCCTTTAAGTTTTGCGGAGCATAGGCTCGGGACGCGCAGGCTCAGCGGCCATGGCTCACGGGCCCAGCCACTCCGCGGCATGTGGGATCTTCCCAGACCGGGGCACGAACCCGCGTCCCCTGCATCGGCAGGCGGACTCTCAACCACTGCGCCACCAGGGAAGCCCCCCTTTAAGTTTTATAGCGGGCGGTGGGCTCTTTCTTCTTCATATGTGAGGCATTTTCCAAACATAGGAAGGGAGTGCTGAGCAGCCAGTAGAAAAAAAAAAAAAAGACAAATGTCCTCTATAACTGGTTGGGTATTGTTTAAATGATTAATCAGGAAAATGTATCCTTGTTCCTTTGTCTACTTTGTTGTTTTCTTTCATAGAGATTTGTATCCAAAAGACTTTTAATTTATTCATTTATTTATTTAGCTAAAAATAATTTCCTATAACATGTGAAACCTTATTCTAGGTGCTGAGAGAGTTACAAAAACAAAAAAGATACAGACCTAAGTTTCCATTGCTCAGGTTGAGTTGGGGAGGGGTAAGGAAGTGGAATGTAATTCAGAAGATGGAGAGAGAGTTCATAGAAGCAGACATGGAAAGACTTCGAGGGCAAAGGGCATTTAAGCTGAAAATCAGACATGCAGAGATGGGAGGACAAACATTTCACATGGAGGAAAAGATAAAAAAGATAGTGTGGCTATATTTGGGGAACAATAAGTTATTTGACTGCTGGTCTTAGAGGTAAGGCGGGAAAGGTAAATCAGGCCTCGATCATGGATGTTTTTGAATGATTGGCTGGGAATTTTGAGTTTTAGTTCATAAGTACTAGGGAGCTATTAAGTGATTTTGAGCAGAGTGACAGTAATCTAACTGTGATTTAGGAAAATCAACTATCAATAATATATAGGATAGACCATAAAGGAAACCAGAGTCAGAGAAATTATTTAAGAAATCGAATAACCCAGGACAAAGATATGAAGGCCCTAAAAGAAGATGATAGCATTGAGAATAAAGAGAAGGGAATGGATGTAAGAAATATTACACATACTGTAGTTAAGGAAATGATTTTTTTATATATAGTCACTGTAATGAGAAAGAGATTCCTATTAAAGACCAATCATAGCTAGTCAGAGGAAGAGAGGAGAGAGGTGGGGAGGGAGAGGGAGAGGGGGAGAGGGGGAGAGGGGGAGAGGGGGAGAGGGGGAGAGGAGGAGAGGAGGAGGGGGGAGGGGGAGAGGAGGAGCGGAGGAGGGGGGAGGGGGAGAGGAGGAGAGGAGGAGGGGGGGAGGGGGAGAGGGGAGAAGGGGAGAGTGGGAGAGGAGCAAACTGGACCAGGCCTTTCCTGAGCACCACTCTAGGATGCTACCATCACCTTTTTGGACCCTGCTATCAGTGACTTGTTTCGTTAGTTCTTCTGAAGTAAGATTGGGATTCATTTTTTAAAAAAAAACGTTAACACACTCTACCATTTTTGACAGTCGATCATATGCCAAATATTTTTCAGGCTTCATTCCCAATCTTCATCACAACCTTAAGAGGCAAGTACTGGTATCACTTTAAGTATGAAGAAACTGGGGATTAAAGATGTAATAGGCAGAGCTAACATTCAAACTCAAGTCTTCCCACCAATAGCCTATGATTTTTCTGCTCTTTTTTTTTTTTTTTGGCTGTTTAAGAACTGACTCAAGTTTATATATGTATGTATATATATATATATATATATATATATATATATATTTATTTATTTATTTATTTATTTATTTATTTTTTGCGGTACGCGGGCCTATCACTGTTGTGGCCTCTCCCGTTGCGGAGCACAGGCTCCGGACACGCAGACTCAGTGGCCATGGCTCACGGGCCCAGCCGCTCCGCGGCATGTGCAATCTTCCCGGACCGGGGCACGAACCCGTGTCCCCTGCATCGGCAGGTGGACTCTCAACCACTGCGCCACCAGGGAAGCCCTCAAGTTTATATTTTTATCTTAAAAGTTCTCTACAACTGAGTAATCCTGTTCTTTTTTCCTGCTCTTTATGCAGCCTTTCAATGAACTTAAAAAAGAAAAAAATAAATATATAAGAGAAAAACTTAGGAGAAAAGGAAGCAAAATAAGAAACGCACACATGGATGACTTTCAGAATCCAGATTTGTCCACCCTAAATTAACAAAATTCTGCTACAGTTTAGCTTAGCTGCTAAATGAGCTTATCAGAAAGAACCTACCTAATTACTCTCCTCCTCAGTGTAACCATGTCTAGACCACCTGATTCTTACAATCATTCATTGTTCTTCTTTGAGCATTCCTCCTTTCTGGCAAGGTGTGGTCAGTAGGAAGTTCAGTGTATTGACCATCCCTGGCCAATAAACCAGTGAAACCTCAGACACTTTCCCTTGGGAACAGTCAAGGGACATTTCTTAGAGACCAATACAATCAAATGGAGGTAAAAGCATGAGAAACCCCCCTGAATGAAACAGAGAAGGGCCACTGAAGTAGGGGTGGGATGGGGGAATGGGGGCTGGTGCTGGCTGGGTCGTTAGAGATCTAGCAGTGAGACCTGTCCTAGAGCCTTCTTCCCCTGCTAGTTTCTGTCCAAGGTGCTGCTGCTAATGTAGGTAGTATCGATACACTGTAGTACAGTGTGGGTAGAACCATGAGATCCGAGACAGAAGGACATTAGCGAGCATGGCACGTTCAGATCATTCAGGATATAGCACTGTTAGTACTGGTGGAATCCATGTAGGGACTGCTACTACCATGGTCTTTACTCTCCAGGAGAATGACTAGGACAGGCTTTGCAGATCTAAAACAAGTTTCTTAATTAAGTTGGTCTGTCTATTTGCCAGCCTTTGGGTTCCTGAGAAGATAATCATCTGTGCCACTTCTGTCTCTTCTACTAGGTCTCAGCCCCTTGGTTGCTGACAGTGTGCAAGTTTACAGACTTCAGGGCTCCACAACTTTATCCACCATCTGCCACTTTCACACGATTAGTTTTGCCCTTTCTCTCTGATTTTAATCATTCCAGTTTACAAAGTTCTTTACTACTCATGTCTTTTATTATTCAATCAACGAACCACCAAATGCTTACTAATGTTCCTAGTGTCCCTAACACAGTGTGCTAGATGCCTGCAGGGAACATGCAAAAAACCCACGGTGGCTCTTTTCCAGGTTGGGCTGCCCTTTGCCTCCTTTTTGCCATGGCTTTCCTGTCACCTTCCACCTGGTTAGTACATTTAGAGTTACTATCTTGTCTCAACTTTTGGACAAGTTGTGTTTAAAGTGTTACAGGATAATAAAGATAAAAGTTTTAACAACTTGGAAAGGAAGCTAAACTGGTATGGAAAAACATGAACTGAATGGCTGGAACAGTGCTGTTATTTTTAATGCTTCCTACCATCAAGTGGCTCCTTTTGTTGAGAAATGTATTAAGTATTTCTTGGGTTGCTTGTACTTTTCACATGAATCATTTATGTTTTTGTTTGCTGAGTCGAGGAGTACAGTTGGCTTACTAAATTCTTCATGTTGCATCTTCTTTACAAGAAAGAAACTATACTGAGATACTGTAACTTAAAATCACATTCCCTGCAATTTGATGCAGAGAATGCATTGTTTGAAATGAAACAAAATCCCAATTTTTTGACATCTTACTATTTCATGTTTCTTCTTAGATGTTCAAACCCAAAGCAAGCCTCACAAAACCAGAAACCTTTTTTCTACTGATTTGTCATTTTCACTGTCAATAGAACTAGAGTCTTATTATTACAGAGGACTTTGCTATTAAAAAGTATGATGATGTATCAAATATTTAACACTACCTTAGGGAAAATTTCAAAAACACAGAGTGGGGGTCTCTTTGTTAATCTGTTAATGTAGAGCTATAGACTGAGAGTTGTTAGTCTTATACAGTCAGTATTATAATCTTTAGAAACAAAACAAGCCCCTGCATAGCAGAGAGCAAAGTAAATTATTCAGAATCTTTACACAACGAGGTATGTTAAAAATCCTTCTGTATTCTGGGAGGTGGTCCTAAACATTTGCAATGCCTGATTACTTCCAGAAGTGGAAAGAAAGTGACGCATACCAAAACCAAGTTCAAATTCTCCAGGGACATATGGGCTTCCAGCAAAGCAACACCTTTTCTAACCACTTTATGGGCTCTTTGTGGCTTATACCCTGAGCAACAAACCATAGGAAACTAATGGTGTTTTAAATGGAAAACAGCAGTTCATTAGGACTGGTTAATAGGTTCTTGGCAAAATTTCAACTTGATGGGTATGCAAGTGTATCTGTGTGTGCTCAGCAAGGCCTGTCCGGAGCTTTCTAATGGTGTCACTCAGTACTATAAATTTACTTTGACAGCTAGTAAACAGATAAGTGTGTCCTGGGAACAGGGAATGTGGAGCCTGCAGCAGTTTCCAAAAGAGGCAGGGCAAATAGAGCCAGGCACCTATTAACACAGCAAACACTGAACTTTTCTGCTTCTCCATTCTTTAATGGAATGTTAGTAACATAGCAAAACATGATGCAAAACCTTCATTTTTAAAAATCCTTAACTGATAGACTCTAGTTAGGAATTTAGGATTAGAACTAAATTATTAAAATGTACATTTCCAGGGAAATAACCGATGGCCAAGCAATATTTCAAGGATATTAGCTTCGTTGCTCTGTGTTAGATCAGTATTTCTGTTGGCTACAGCTGACTTGGTAGAAGATTCATGTAACAAGCAGACAGCCATCTAATTTAATTCTACCAGCCTTAGGAAACTGCAGTAGGAGATGTTTGTATTTCATTGTTTGCTGAGGAAGCTTGACCTTACTAAGCAGATTGCTAAGTATTGTAAAATGGTGTGTTTATGAAATTGCCGTATATGTGGGAAATTACTATAGGTGTTTACCCCATAGAGAATACTGTAGCTTTCTGCTTTCTTTTGGGCAGTCAGAATAATACGGCTCACACCAGAGAATATTTTTTTTTTTCTAATCCTTGCAAAAGGTTCATTGGAAGAAAGAACCAGGTTTTAATGTCAATGAGTGGAAGTAGCTTGAGCCTTGAAAATTTTTGGAGCAGAGAAAATGGAAGGAAGTTTTTGTTTTTTAATTAAAAAATTTTTTAAATTAATTAATTTATTTTTAGCGCGAAAAGGCAGCAGGAAGGGAAGAGAGCTGGTTTCTGTTTAGTCCAAGTCTATAGCAGAAAGCTCTTTCTAATGGAAAGAGCACTAGACCTAGAGTCAAAATGTGGGACCAAGTTCCAGTTTGGTAGTTTGATCATCTTGCTTCATGGTGAGATCCACGTCACCCTTGCCAGCAAATGGAACAAATAAGGCCTCCCTCACATGCTCAAAGTGGTATACAACTGCTAAGTGTTCTAATAGTTTCATAACATATAAAACTTACTGCACACTCAAAATCTCTGTTTCCAACTCTCCTATTTCTGTTACTGACATCAACATCCCTCCCCACCCCACCGCCAAAGCAGCTCTAATCACTACTGCTGTGTGTAGTATCAGTTGATTTGGGATACTGATTCTTTGACTAAAGTTTCCTTTCTAAGTTTTTATCTACACAAATATTTTGACGCGACACAAAGTGAGCTTGTCAAAAGGTAACTGTGTTTTCACTTGTTTGTTGCACACCTATTCACTAAAGACCTACTAAGTGCAAAACAATGTGCTCTGCACTCTGGGCAGCTGGCCGAGGACATGAATAAGGCTCTCTTCTGTCCCTCAGTGAGCTGACAGCCTAGTGAAGGTTCAGATGTGTCCATACCTAACCCTGATACAAAGCATAGCTCTTAGAATTGTTGGGTCACTCTAACATGGAAACAGCTTATAGCAGTATCCACTCCAGAAAGGGCATTCACTTTTCCACTTGTCGAAATTTTACATCACATCACTCTGGGTAAAGAGCCCAGCCCCCTATTTAACACACACACACACACACACACACACACACACACACACACACACACACACACTTTAAATTCTCTTTTGCCAAATATTTTATTGAATACCTGAGAAGGTCATAGAATATGACCATGCTGTTCAGTCACATCTTCTTGATCATATCTTCTTGAATAAGCAGTTCCGTGACAATCCTTAATGTATGCACCCCACTTCAAATGGCCCACCAAAGTGCTTTTTTTTTTTTCCCCAAAACAAATAACACTGTTCTGAAGAGGAATTCTGGCACATAAAATTTTCGCCTTCTTACCCCACAAGATTTTATGAGTTGTAGACAAAGTTTGCCTAACAAAAGCTTTTTTATACCTATACATTTTTCTTTTTCCTATTATGTTTGTTTTTTTTTTTTTTTTTTTTTTTTTGCGGTACACGGGCCTCTCGCTGCTGTGGCCTCTCCCGCTGCGGAGCACAGGCTCCGGACGCGCAGACTCAGCGGCCATGGCTCACGGGCCCAGCCACTCCGCGGCATGTGGGATCTTCCCGGACCGGGGCACAAGCCCGTGTCCCCTGCATTGGCAGGCAGACTCTCAACCACTGCGCCACCAGGGACGCCCTCCTATTATGTTTTGACCACTCTTAGCAAGGCAGCAATGAACTAATGACAAATATGAAATGAATAGCCAGCAATTGGCCCTTCAAAAGCTATATGCAAAATGGTGATCTTAATGAAAGTAGAGGAAAGCCTTAGTAAATTTCTCAGACCACTAGGGCACCATTGAGAACAATAGTGAAACATTGTCTCTATGCAGTCAGCAAAATGAACCACAGCACACTACAGTGCTGTGGCTTCCTGTTGAAAGAAAAATTAAAATGAGAGAAATGACTGGGCTGTCATCTGTTAATCTTTTGCACATATGGCTAATGGTCTACATTAAAATCTCTAACCAATCTGTATACTTCTATATATAAAGAAGCAGCTCCTTCACTTCCTCCTCAAGTTTGCTGTCCATGGGCCAAATCGGATATCTTAAAGATGATGGTGGATGCGTTAAGCACCTATAGGGTCATGAGTCCTAAATTGGCTGTACATATTATTCTGTCTGTGCTAATTAAAATGATATAGAATGATTTTGTAATACATAGGTATATTTTTATACTAATAGCATATGGTTTCCATTTTAAAACTATTTCATGGTAAATAATTGCTGTGTTTGGAAAGGATGATATTTGAAGTGCACCATACTGTATTTGAAAACAGTCCTGCAAGTAAAATAAAACAGTTTCCCTTCTAAAACAGTAAAATTATATTAAGTTCCAAAGAGATCATTTCCTAGATGTCCAAATGCTTGCTCTTCTCATTTTTGTGAAATCCATAAATTTAATCTGTAGCCATTATCAAGTACGGCTTACAATATGCAAGTGTCGGGTAAGAAACTCCTAAGGCTATGGTGTTTGGATACTCCAACTATGGACTGTAAAGTCTTCCACTTCACGGAGCGTGATAAATGAAAGCAAAGCATGAGAATAAAAATTTTAACCTAGAATATGCTTGCATTTTGTAGATTCCTTTATAAACTAGTCTGTACAATTATCAAGATATAGTTATTATTGAGAAAACAATGTGTTTAATTTATCAAAAAAAAGTATTTCCTTTGATTGAGTGAAGAAAACTGTACACACCTCAATAATCTGAAAACCTAGAGGCTCTAATCAGAGCATTCAGTCTAAGAAATTGAGGAACCTATATTGAAAAAATAGTCAATCCCAGGATTTATATTTCTGTGAACAGCAGGTAGTTGTGCTTTCTTATTTATCTAACTTGACAATTTCTTTTAATTGAAGTGTTTAGACAATTTACTTTAATTACCAATAGAGTTGCTGTTTATTTTTATTTGTGTCATCTATTCTGTGTTCCATTTTCTTTTCTTTTTTTTTTTTTGCGGTACGTGAGCCTCTCACTGTTGTGGCCTCTCCCGTTGCGTAGCACAGGCTCCGGCCGCGCAGGCTCTGGCCGCGCAGGCTCAGCGGCCATGGCTCACGGGCCCAGCCACTCCGCAGCATGTGGGATCTTCCCGGACCGGGGCACGAACCCGTGTCCCCTGCATCAGCAGGTGGACTCTCAACCACTGCGCCACCAGGGAAGCCCCCATTTTCTTTTTTTTTCTTCTCTCTTTTTCTTTATTTTTAATTTTTAAATTGAAGTATAGTTGATTTACAATGTTGTGTAAGTTTCAGCTGTACAGCAAAGTGATTTGTAAATAAGTTCTTTTGTATCATTTTTTTTAGATTTCATATATATAAGTGGTATCATGTATTTGTCTTTCTCTGTCTGACTTACTTCACTTAGTGTGATAATCTCCAAATCCATTTATATTGCTGCAAATGGCATTATTTCATTCTATTTTATGGCTGAGTAGTATTCCATTGTATATATATACTACATCTTCTTTATTCATCTGTCGATGGACATTTAGATTGCTTCCGTGTCTTGGCTATTGTAAATAGTGTTTCTATGAACATTGGGGTGTATGTATCTGTTTGAATTAGTTTTCATCTTTTCCAGATATATGCCCAGGCGTGGGATTGCTGGATCATATGGTAACTCTATTTTTAGTCTTTTAAGGAACCTCCATGCTGTTCTCCATAGTGGCTGCACCAATTTACATTCCCACCAACAGTGTAGGAGGGTTCCCTTTTCTCCACACCCTCTCCAGCATTTATTATTTGTAGACTTTTTAATGATGGCCGTTCTGACTGGTGTGAGGTGATACTTCATTGTAGTTTTGACTTGCATTTCTCTAATAATTAGTGATGTTGAGCATTTTTTAATGTGCTTGTTGGTCATCTGTATGTCTTCTTTGGAGAAGTGTCTATTTAGGTCTTCTGCCCATTTTGATTGGGTTGTGTGTTTTTTTGTTGTTGAGCTATAGAGGCTGTTTGTATATTTTGGAAATTAAGCCCCTGTTGGTCGCATCATTTGCAAATATTTTCTCCCATTCCGTAGGTTGTCTTTTTGTTTTGTTTATGGTTTCCTTTGTTGTGCAAAAGCTTTTCAGTTTAATTAGGCCCCATTTGTGTATTTTTGCTTTTATTTCCATTACTCTAGGAGACAGATTCAAAGAAATATTACTGCAATTTATGTCAAAGAGTGTTCTGCCTATGTTTTCCTCTAGGAGTTTTATAGTATCTAATCTTACACTTATGTCTTTAATCCATTTTGAGTTTATTTTTGTATACGATGTTAGAGAGTGTTCTAATTTCATTCTTCTACATGTAGCTGTCTAGTTTTTTCAGCACCACTTATTGAAGAGTCTTTCCTTCTTTTGACTGAGTATTTTTTTATTATTCCATTTTATCTCCACCGATGATTTAACACCCCTGATGTCTGCACCTTCTCCCCTCCCATGCCCTGTCGTAGGCCAGCACTCTAGTATATTTGCTATAGGTCCTCAAATATACACATGTGCAACCTTGTAAATGAGTTTTGCATGCTTGTATTTTTACATTACGCAAATGACATCTATAAGAATATTTTAATATGTTATATACTTTAATATACTTAAAGTGTATTTTAAAATACTTTAATATACTTAAGGTATATTTTTAAATACTTTAATATATTCCTTTGTTTTATTTTTTAGTGGTTGCTCTAGGGTTTACAGTATACATCTTTAACTTATGACAGTGTACCTTGAAATAATATTATACCGCTTCATGTATAATATAAGAATCTTATAGCAGAATGCTTCCATCACTCTCCTCCTGTCATTGGTATGATTATTGTCACAATTTAAATTCCTTATGTGTTATAAATCTCACAATACACTGCTGTTATTTTTGCTTTAAACAGTCTATGATCAGCTGCAAAGATTAAAAATGAGAAACATATTTTTATATTTACCTGTATATATACATTTCTGTTGCTGTTCATTTCTTTGTGTAGATTCATCTTTTTATCTGACATAAGTTTACTTCTACCTTCTCTAGAACTTCCTCTAACATAACACACAGATCTGATAATGAAGTCTTTCACCTTTTTCTTGTCTGAAACAAGTATTTCAGCCTCATTTTGAAAGCTTTTCTTCTGGATATATAATTTCATGTTAACAGTACTGTTTTCCCCTTCAGCACTTTAAAGATGCCCTTCATTGTCTTAGATCTCTGATGAAACATCTACTGCCATTCATTCTCATCTTTCTTCCTGTGTACATATATTGTCTTTCTCTGGCTGCTTTTAAGCTTTTATTTTCTATTTTGTTGTTTCTCATCAATTTGATTATGATATTCCCTGGTGTGGTTTTCTTCATGTTTATTCTGCTTGTGGTTTGTTGAGATTCTGGCTCCGTGGGTTTATAATTTTCATCAAATTTGGAAAAATTTCATCCATTCTCTCTTTAAGTATTTTTCTGTTCCTTTCCACCTTTATGGAACTCTAATTATGTATGTATCAGACTGCTTGATATTGCGATATTTTTTATATTCTGCCCACAAATTTTAGGCCTCTCTGCCTTTTCACACTCTGATCTCAGTGAAATCACTGGGCTCTGTTTAGGTTTCCTTCTCTGAGCTGTGGCCCGAACCTGCTTCCAGGTGGTCATCAGGGGCAACCAAAAGCCTCACCTCGTTTATTTCCCTTCCCTCAGAGATCACAGTCCCATGCTCTGAAAACTGTTGTTTTATGATTTTTTGTTTTGTTTTCCTACTTATATATGGCAGGAAGGCGATTCACACAGCAGTCAATCCTTCATGAGCAAAAGTTCCCCCTGCTTTACTTTTAATCAATTCATAAAATTCTTTTAAATAACTGATCTTTTCATAACATGAATTAAATATATGAATATCATGAAAAAATGTACTGCATTTAGGATCAAATCCTGAATGCTTTCTCTGGCTTAGAGGCCTTGCAGGCTCTGGCCCCTTTTTTCCATTGTAGGTACCTCTTTTACTACTCTTTCCTCCATTCAAACCCTCCAGTGGTACTGGTTAAATTCTTTTATTCCTCAGATCTACCATGCACGCTCTTGTCTTTGCCTGGCAGGCTTCTCCCAATCATTTCTTGAGTACCTTTTTGTCATCTTTTATACGTAGGCTTGAATGCCACTTACTGAGTGATTCTTTACCCGATCCCTCACCACCCATGTGGGTGAAAAAATTAGGTTTTCTTGTTATATTGTGTCATAGCATCTTCTTGTTTTCCTTCACAGCACTGAACATAATATGTAGTTATATTTTTATTTGTATGCTTATTTTTACTTGTCTATCTGTGTGGTAGACTGTAAGCTCCAAGAGGGCAATGACTCGCTATTTTGTACACCCTGTATCCTAGGCTGTGAGATATAGTAGGTTCTCAACAAGTACTTGTTAACTGGCTGTTGTGCAACCTGTACAGTGAATTCTGCACCTTTTAGGCCATGGGATGACAAATAGGCATCATTATCAGGAAAATGTTCACTTCTAAGAAGGTACTTAAATGTCACAGCTCCTTTACTTTACTGTTATTTTAGTGTCAAGAAAATGGGTGTGAGGGGTTAGAGCAAAGGGAAATGTCACTTTTTGGTATTTCTGTGCTTCTGTATTTATCACTATTAGTTGCTGTAATCCTATGGTTTTAAAAGTATAGCACAGAAGATCTGCCATGAATATTCTGAAACATTTTCCCCCTTTCAAATAATGACTATTGCTTTTAGTTATTATAAGACATTCTAATTGTAGAAAATTTGGAGAGTAAAGAAAAGTTTCTAAAAGTTTCCTTGTTATCTCTTAGTCTCCTTTATTGGCTCGTCACCCTCTTCCCATCCTTTTTGGTGTGGGATGAAGGTTTTAGCCTTGGCTTTCTTCCCTTCTCATTGGGATTCTTTCCTTAGACCTTATTACCCTTGTGTGTAGCTTCTCTTTCAAATGTATATATACATATATATTTTTAAATTTCATTTTATTTATTTATTTTTGTTTGCCTTGGGTCTTTGCTGCTGTTTGAGGGCTTTCTCTAGTTGCAGCGAGCGGGGCTGCTCTTCGTTGCGGTGTGTGGGCTTCTCCCTGCGGTGGCTTCTCTTGTTGCAGAGCACGGGCTCTAGGCACGCGGGCTTCAGTAGTTGTGGCACACAGGCTCAGTAGTTGTGGCTCGTGGGCTCCAGAGCACAGGCTCAGCAGTTGTGGCGCACGGGCTTAGTTGCTCCGTGGCATGTGGGATCTTCCCGCCCCAGGGCTCGAACCCGTGTCCCCTGCATTGGCAGGCGGATTCTTAACCACTGCACCACCAGGGAAGTCCCTCAAATGTATATTTTTAATCCCAGTGTTTGTTCTGGGCTCCAGCCCCATGTATCCAATGCCAACATGACACCTCCATTTAGAGATCTGACCCATGTCCAGAAACAAATGCATCATCAGTCTTCTAGACTCATTCCATGTCTATCCTAGTGTCTGGTACAACCATCTACCTAGCCGTCCAATCCAGAAACCTGTACATTATCAAGAGCTCCTCTTTCCCCTTCCTTATAACCCTGATCAAATTCTATCACTTTAACCAATCAAATGACTTTGTGTCAGTCTATTTCTCTCCATCTCCACTGGCATTTTTTAGACTGAGCTACAACTCTCTCTCACCTAGAATACTACTCCAGTCTCCTGACTGGTCTCCTTCATCATTCTTATTTCCTTCCTTTCATTCTGCACACTGCAGCCAGACTAATCTTTGAAAAATACACGTTTTCCCCTGTCTAGAGCTCTTCAGTGGTTTCCCACTGATGTCACAGTAAATATAAAAAATCCTAGTCTGCTAGGCCCTACATAAAGCCTTCCACCTATTGCTCCCATGTTTTCTCTTTTGCTCTTTTTCTTCTTTGCAATTATGCTAGACTTTTTAAAAATTAATTTTTATTGGAGTGTATTTGATTTACAGTGTTGTGTTAGTTTCTGCTGTACAGTACAGTGAATCAGTTATATATATAGATATATCCACTCTTTTTAGATTCTGTTCCCATATAGGTCATTACAGCGTATTGAGTAGAGTTCCCTGTGCTGTACAGTAGGTCCTCATTAGTTATCTATTTTATATATAGTAGTGTGTATATGTCAATCCCAATCTCCCAATTATTCCTCCCACCCCCTTTCTCCCTTGGTAACTCTAAGTTTGTTTTCTACATCTGTGACTGTTTCTGTTTTGTAAATAGGTTCATCTGTACCACTTTTTTAGATTCCACATATAAGAGATATCATATGATATTTGTCTTTCTCTGTCTGACTTCAATCAGTATGACAATCTCTAGGTCCATCCATGGTGCTGCAAACGGCATTATTTCATTCTTTTTTTATGGCTGAGTAATATTCCATTGTATGTATGTACCACATCTTCTTTATCCATTCCTCCATCAATGTACATTTAGGTTGCTACCATGTCCTGGGTATTATAAATAGTGTTGCAGTGAACATTGGGGCACATGTATCTAGACTTTTATCAGGTCTTATAATGTGCATGCTCTCTCTTTCCTTTTAGGCTTCGTATGTGCTGTTCCCTCAGCCTTAAACACTCATCCTCCTAAGCTTTGGTCTACTTAATTCCTGCCTATATTTTAACACTTAACACAAGGCTTCCTTGACTCTCAAACAGGTTTCCTTGTTTCATGCTTTTATATCACCTCATACCTCTTTTTTATGGCACCTCAACACAATAGTAAATTGATTATTAATTTTAAGTTAGTTGGTTATGTCCTTCTCTTACTAGAATGTGAGAGCAAGGCTTGTGCCTATCTTATTCTTTGTTAGCTCTGGTGCCTAGCACAGCCTTCTGAACAAAATAGGTACTCAGTAAATAGTTTTGGATGGAAAGATCCTTTGAAAAAAACTGCTGACGAAAGAATCAGGGTTCCCTTCTGATTGCTGGGCTCTGTTATCCATATTTAAAATGGGTGGCAATAGAGATTGAGCACAAAGGATACCCTAAACAACAGACAAGGGAAGAAAAGCAAGACTGGCCACATACAGCTGAAAGTTTAGGAGAGTACAACTTGCAGATTAGGTAGGATATCTGGGATTCTGTTTATCCCTAGCCATGTACGGCTTTTTGGCATGGGGTAACAAAGTATTCCCTGAATAAACCTGCCAACTTGATAATGGAAAAGAAATTAATAAAAAAATACCACTGGACATGGGTCACATTAACCCAGAGACCTGGCTAAGAGTAAAATTTGTAATTTGTGGGCAGTAGATTTTATTGTGGGCTATTCTGCAGCGTTCAGGACAGGAAGAAACTGTCCCAGATAACCCACGCTTTGCAGGTTAAGTGTCTACAGTAGGGAGAAAGTTGAAGGACCTGAAAATTTTATAACCCAGTTGATCAATAAATACTTATTGAATATTTTATATGTGCCAGGTACTAGTGATTCCATGCTAATCTAGACAGACATTAAATAAATATACAAGATCTTGGATAACAGAAAAATTGATGTCAAATTTTATAACTATCATAATAGCCTAAGTACCAAATTAATTTTACTTATAATAAGGATATCAACGAAAGCTGTCTTGTGCTGGGTCTCTGGTCTGCTCAAGATTTATGAATGTACATAATATTATAAAAGGGGAAGAAGAAGACAGAATAACATACTCTAAAATGTATATGTTTGTGGATATGATGATTATCAGAATTGTTCATTTCTATGTTGATACCAGAGGAGAAACTGAAAAAACATTTCCTGCTTATGGCTTGTCTGATGGAAACTTCTATTTCAGGGATAGGAATAGATTTCACTCTAAATGCCAACTTTGATAATAGACTGTAGCTGCCTGGAATCCTGTGCTGAGAAGGATTCTGAGGCTGTGTCCAGGCTTAAGGTGTAGAACCCTGTGATTGAAATATTTGACATAAGCTGAGGGTATAGTTATGGAAGCTCTCATGTCATAAATTGGTTCTCCTTTTTCCCATATGGTAGCAGAACTTACCTTTTTTCTCCTCAGTAATTGAAATTGATTATTTATTTATTCAACAAACATTTGTAGAATGCTTAGATATGCCTGGCACTGTGCTACGCACTGGAACTACTTTTTTCTCCTCAGTAATTGAAATTGATTATTTATTTATTCAACAAACATTTGTAGAATGCTTAGATATGCCTGGCACTGTGCTACGCACTGGAACTACACGGATAAAAGGACATAACCCTTGCACTTAGAAGAACTTACAGTTAAATAAAACAAAATTACAATGTTATTGCATTAAAAAAATGTCATGTCTCTACGTTTGAGCAGTATTGTGAAGTGCTACATTTTCTATTTTTTTCCTCATCAAATCCTACTGAATAAAATCTGCTCAATTTAATTAAATACTGAAGATAGGCTGAAAACTGTCATTCTCAACTCATTTGGAGTTCAAGATGAGAAATCTTGCACAATTCACAAATCACAGTGAATTGTCATCCAACAGAGAATATTTTTATCAAAGGATATAGGCTACCCTGAACTAACAGTTGTATTTTGGCACAAATTCTAAACCTCCATGGCAACAACAACAAGAAGAAAGTATATCATTGTGGTGTGGTAGCTGTTCAGAATAAATATGGAAGAATATCACAGAAAAAAAGTCCTATTATAGTGTATCTGTGCATATATAATAACCTCTGTCTACTTCTTTGTCTTTATTTTCCTTTTCCTCTCCTTCCCCCCATTGTCGTCCCTGCCAGGTCATACCTGAGTTTTCTTGTTTTTCATTGGGGATCATCCTTCTTTTCCCTTTGTATGTGATGATTGGATTCTGTTATGGGTCAATGACTGTGAAAGAGACAAGCCCTCACGGTCTCCTTTTGTGACTGTTTAATTGTTTTCTTATCTTCAATCATCACATACTTGGTAGCTCATGCTTATTCAGCTTGCACCCCTTTTCTTCTTCGCTTTGTCCACTACTTGCACTGAAGTACTGCAATTGTCTTGCTTCTGACGTTTTCGGGGGGCGGGGGGGATATAATTGCACAGTCTCCAAAGGCAGATGAATCTATGTGAAGTGATCTTTAGACTAACCTTCAAATGTCTCTTGAAGGTTGGGAAATTGACTAGTATCATGGCACCAGAAGCATTTTCCTAACCTACTTTATGAGCCATATTTAACTCTAACTGCTTCATTACACTTGAGATCCCCTTCCTCTTCAACTCCTTTTAATAAAGATGCTTAAGGTAATGGAATGGAATGAGTTAGGATTGTTGAATACCATTTCTTTATCTAATTTGCTGTCTTGTCTCATGGACCTGGGTAAAACTCTGACATTGACTATGCTTCTGGCATTCAAAAATGGGATACACCATTATGCCAGTAGTCCAATTTGGATCCCCAAAGTTACTAACTTCTGTACTCTGTACTTCAAACATCTCACTTCCCCATGTCTTTTTTATTTTTAATTTAATTAATTTTTTTTTTTTTTTCATTTTTGGCTGCGTTGGTCTTCATTGCTGTGCACGGGCTTTCTCTAGCTGCAGTGAGCGGGGGCTACTCTGTTGCAGTGCGTGGGCTTCTCATCGTGGTGACTTCTCTTGTTGTGGAGCGTAGGCTCTAGGCGCACGGCCTTCAGTAGTTGTAGCACGTGGGCTCAGTAGTTGCAGTGCGTGGGCTCTAGGGCCCACAGGTTTCAGTAGTTGTGGTGCACGGGCTCTGTAGTTGTGGCGCACGGGCTTAGTTGCTCCGTGGCATGTGGGATCCTCCCAGACTAGGGATCGAACCCGTGTCCCCTACATTGGCAGGCGGACTCTTAACCACTGCGCCACCAGGGAAGTCCCCCTATGTCTTATAATGGTAACATCCTCACGTCCTGTCACTGCCTCAAGAATATGGTAAAATTCTCATTTTTGCTGGACTGCAAACTATTCAGGGGGTGGAGACAGGGCCTTGCTATTTCTTTGTGACCCTAATGCCACACTACTAGCACAGAGCAGTTGATCAAGAAGTTTTGGTTGAATGAATAAAAACAATGCAAAGCTATTTTAATTTTAAATAGTATAAATGTAACAAGCAACATTTCTACAACCTCCCTCTCCCAAAACACAGTGCAGAAATTTGCAAAATCAGTGATGATTCTCAAGTTTGTGAGAATCATTTTCAAGTTTGTGATTCTACATGCTGTTGTTAGATTCTGTCTTCTACCCAATTTCTACTTTTCCTTCTCTTACCTGCCCCATCACACAGCATTATGACGTGTTATACAGGCTGATATGAAAAGAGATTGCACCTTTCCTCATTCAAAGGATAGTGCTGATCTGGACAAAGGAGGTGAATCCTAGAAGCGTGGATTTACGTAGGATGACATTGCTTGAGATGATATCACAGAGATCTTTTTCATTCAATGAGCCCTTGTTTTTTGGGGGGAGGGGCACAAAGGGTTTTTTTTTTTTAATCACAGATGAAAAGAGACAATAGCATAAGTTGGGAAACATGACTTGCTTTGTAAATAGGCAATTAATTGCATAAAGAATTCAGAAATGGCATCATTACTGCCAAACCTATTCTTTTATTTACCTCCCCTTGTCTGCTGTGCATTACCTGGATGCCACAATTTCTGCAAGGAATTTGTACTTTACGTTTCTCTTTTTGGGGACATCTTTTAAAATGTAGTTAGTATAAATATGGGTAGATTACCCAGTTTCTTTCTAAGACATGTAGCATAACACTAATTCACGCTACAGCATTAAAGACATCTGTTAAGAGAGGGTTTTAAAGTGGGACACATTATATCTGAATATTTGGAATAAGGATGAGTTAATTGAGAGCACTGAGAGAGAGGAAGTGGTGGAAAAAAGTGAGTTCAAGAGTCCTGGAAAGTGTATGCATGTATGCATGTATTTACATGGAGGAGGATGTTCATCATAGTGGCAAAAGCTGGGAGAGAATCAAGTGGGTAAACACTGAAACAGCCTTGGGCCAAAGCTGCCTGGGGCATGATTATTAAAGGAGTGTTTGGAGACTCCTGCTATACATGAATATCAGTGACCATCTATTGTGCTCTTGGGGATTTGGAAGGGATACCAGTGGGTATATTCTGAGGTGCACATGTTTTCCTCATAGTTCATGCTATTTCAAAAAATACCAGTGATTTTAAAATTAATCTTTTCTTTATCAATTGTCTCTTCTTTTCATCAACCTATTTTATTTTCATGTGGCAGCATCTGTCAGAGCTCCTGTGTTCTATAAGGAAGGGTGTGAACATTCATTCACCGAGTATCTATTATGTGACAGACACTGTGGTGAACATTTTAGTATCATGTCACCTACTCCTGGCAACAACCCTGTGATGGAGCTCCCTCCCATTTTACAGATGAAGCAGACACAGCATACTTGCCCCATGCCATAGAAGAAGTGGGGGGCAGTGCTGGGCCAGGTCTCTCTTGACCCCATCGTGCCATGCAGAAAGCAGAACTTTATCTCATCTGTTTAAAATGTATTTTTGGGGCGGGGGGCTATGAATTTGCAAACCTTCTACATTCCATAAAAACACCATTTCTAATTTCTAAAATGTAGTGATCATCTTTCTTCTCCCTTGCAACCATTCTGTAGCCTTTGATTTCATAGACTTGGGTCATCTCTACCTTCATCTTTTTTTTCTCTCTGTGTGAAGCTTTTTATGTATGGACTACATTTTCTGGCCCTTTTTTCTTTTTTTTTTTTTTTAACTTTCTCTGGGCTTTCCCTAACTCCATTACGTTTTTCTTTAAATTATGGCTACTAGAACTGTAAAAAAAAAAGGTTACTGATGCATGGGATGATGATTTTTGTTTTGTTCCAGTACCTGACCCTGATGCCCAGAATACTGTTACCTTTTTGGACTCAGCAGCAGTTCTTTTTTTTTTTTTCTTTTTGCGGTACGCGGGCCTCTCACCGTTGTGGCCTCTCCCGTTGCGGAACATAGGCTCCGGGTGTGCAGGCCTAGTGGCCATGGCTCACGGGCCTAGCCGCTCCACGGCATGTGGGATCTTCCCAGACCAGGGCACGAACCCGTGTCCCCTGCATCGGCAGGCGGACTCTCAACCACTGCGCCACCAGGGAAGCCCAGCAGTTCTTCTTTTGAAAAACATAAAAGGTTACAGATGATACCCAGCAACCTCAGGTCCATCTCAGACCTCAGTTGCTTGAGCATATATTTCTACAAGGCCATCTAGGTGGGGAACAGTCACGTGTGTCCATTTGCCCTCCCGTACTGCCTGTCCAGCCCCAGCTCCTGTCACTCAGCTCCTCACCCAGTGTCCTCTGGCCATGCTGGCCTTGTTTTAGTTCCTCATAGTTGCCAAGTTCCTGCCTATCATAGGCTCTTTGCCCACGCTGTGCCCTTTGCCAAGACTGCCAACCATCATGCCAGCTTACTCATCTTTTAAATTTTCAATTAGATATTGTCCTCACACCTTGTACTTCTCCTTCATAGCATCTCTGATATCACATTTGCAAGTAAATAATTATTGGTGGGTTTATTTGGTTAAGGTCTATCATCCTGAAGCATTATGAACAACTCTAAGGGGGCAGGGATTCCCTTGGTCACCTATGTAGCCTCAGTGCCCAGTATAGTATTTGATACCCAGTAAGAGGTTGATAAATGCTTGCTAGTAAATGAATGAATTAAGGAAGGAAGAAATTAATAAGCCTGTGGATGTAGTTGTGCCCAGACCTTGGGTCCTGTTCTCTCCTTCAGCAAGGAGTTTATAACCAGCCTCTTGTTCAGATGGTGTAGGCTTAGCATCACATCTGTCTTGGGCTTGCAGACTGCCAGGTCTGCATAGCAGGGTTCAGAGAAGGCAGGAGAGAATGAAATCGGCTACAGAGGCTGGCTCCACCTGGGCAGCTGCCTGGTCCCTTGCAGTATACTGGGCGTGCTACGCTCAGGCACAGTTGGGTGAGCAACGGCGGCCAGAGCATGTCCGATTTGGCAGGAAGGGCACAGCAGTGGCAATTCCAGCCACCAGAAGCTGTTGGAATTTCAGATAAATGGCAGCATTGTGGCTCTGAGTGTTCCCTCTGTTCAGACATATCCAAGCTGGGGAGTTGGAGTACTGTGAACAAGAGTCAGTCTTCGGGGCTGGCAGGAGTGAAGCAGGACCTCAGGGTCAAAGCCAGGAGGTGAGCTCAGGAAACAAAATGGAGCTCTGGGCAAAGCAACTAAGGCAGAAGCCCGGGCTTTCCCACTGAATGGGCCCATCATGGTGGGTGAGCACAGGCAGCTAACAGGAATGCTAACACAGATCAAAGGTTTCATGAGTGCTGGGACTCGTCCCTGGCACCTGGAGCCTAAGGGATGGACAGAAGTTAGGGTCCTACTGAAAAATGTCAACCATTGTGTTTAATTCCTGAGTATTCTACAAACGAGTTGTGTGTTACGGGTACTGAAAAATGGGCTCTGTGGGAAGGACCATGCACTTCTATTTCAATAGCTCATTCTTTTAATTAAGATAATTTTTATTACTATAAAAACTATAAAAAGCACCATATTCTAATCACAAACTTTATCATGTGTCCTTGTACTTTTTTACAAGAGTGAGATTTTGCTTTATATGCTTTTTGCTACCTGCTTTTTTCAATTAACAATTCTGACTTTTTCAGTTCAACAATGTTAATTTTATCTATTTTTCATTCTACATTCAGATTTCCCCAGCTATTCCCCCCGCAAAACGTCTTTACAGCATTCTGTCCAAACCAGGATCTAATCCAGGGCCAAGCCTTGCATCTGGTGGTTTATGTCCCTCAAGTCTCTTCTAATTGACACAGTTCCCTTTTCTCCTAATACTGACCTGTTGTCCTGCGGAATATCTCACTTTCTGGATTTGTTTGGCTCCTTGCCAAGAATATAACTTACATTGTTTCTTTATCTCCTGTATTTCCCATAAAGTGTAGGTTAGGTTAAATCTAAATGATTGGTGGATTCCTATTAAACATTTTTGGGCCCGAATACATCCTAGGTATGCTGCATCACATCAGGAGAAACATAATATCTGGTTGACCCACCATTAGCGATGCTGAGCTTGAGTCTGGGATTAGGGTCCTGGTTCTTTTTAATAAGATTCTAGCAAGAACATGACTCTCTCACCAGTTTCCAACCTGGCTCCACTCATTGCTACTCCCTCCTCCACCCCTACCTCTAACCAATCCTCATCCCCCTAAACACCTTTCAAGCAAGAAAGGCAAAAGTGAATAAAGGTAGTAAAAGGCACAGCAACCAAACTAGAAATTTGAGTCTACTGGCTCCTGTCTCCAACCTCATACTGATTCTACTGCACTGGATACAAGTCAGCAGGCTGCATATCTGGGCGCTTATCTCACTCTAGATGCCAGTCTTCCCAGCTGTTGCCAGGGTCAGAATAACTTGGCTTCGGTGTCTGTACACACCACAAGGCAATCTGCATAAGATATGAATGTTCACACAAACAGCTTTTGAAAAAGACAAGCTCGCGCGGAAAGCTGGCTCAACCATCTCGTAAATTGATCACACCAAAAAAGGAACTTGGATTTTTTTACTCATTGTGCAAAATCTGGGAAGAAGGAGTCAAAATTATATTGTACAATATTCAGACTAGGAAATAGGAGACCTGCTTTATTTGTTTATTTTTAAACAATAAGACTATGCAAACTTGGTCAATTCCTTTTTTTTTTTTTTTTTTTTTTTTTTTTTGCGGTACGCGGGCCTCTCACTGTTGTGGCCTCTCCCGTTGCTGGAGCACAGGCTCTGGACGCGCAGGCTCAGCGGCCATGGCTCACGGGCCCAGCCGCTCTGCGGCATGTGGGATCTTCCCAGACCGGGGCACAAACCCGTGTCCGCTGCATTGGCAGGCGGACTCTCAACCACTGCATCACCAGGGAAGCCCTGGTCAAGTCCTTTTAACGCTCTGAGTTTCCATATTCCTCATCTCTAAAATGCAGATAATAACACTTATAGTGTATAGTTGTGAGGATTTAACTATGTCTATAAAAGCACCCCTATTCCAGTGAGTACCCAGTTTCCTCCACCTCATCTGCTAGGGCTGAGATTGCTGATCTGCTTCCTGCCATGCCCAGCTGTGATCCTGGAGGGGCCTGGGCCTGCAGGTGGAGTTCATGAGTCATATTAGTATATTAGTTCATTAGGTGGGAGAGCTGGGAAAGATCAGAGTAGAAGACTCAAGGCGTGGGCTGACCACTGTTATTGTATGAGCTAGCATTTGATTAGAATGGTACACTGGTGGGCTTTTCAGAAGAACCATTGTGACGTGTGACTTTTTTAATCAAACCTCAGATTTTGTCGCTTTTTAGTATATTGGGGTATTAAAGACTAGTCTTGTCACTTAGGGCCCAGGAACAGGAATGAAGCAGCTAGTATTGGATCTTGACGTCTTATTCTCTCTCTCATGCACTAAGCCTGGCACACACATGCTATAGTCTAATAAAACCAGTGGGAGATGGCCATTCTCATGATATTTGGAAGCTTTATTTGGTTTTACAAATGGTAAATCTGAAACCTATATGTCGAATGAAAAAGCTGGGAAGTCAGATAATGCTTGTCATCCTGATGAATGTGGTCCTGCATTGCTATTTTTGAAGTAGGGAGGGGGAGAGGAATGTCATAAAAAAATTTTATGAATAATCTTGAATTTTGTGGTAAATTTGATAGTACTAGAGGCTAGTAGTTGTGCTGGTTACGAGTGGATTCTGGAGCCACACAGACCTAAGTTTGAATTCCAGATCCCCCCCTTGCTAGCTGTGTGACTCTAAGCAAAGATTAGACCGTAAGGTTCACATTGCCTCTGGGAGCCTCAACTTCTCATTTTTTTTCAGAAGCGAACTGGTTATTGTGACTATAGCAAGGGTTCTTGTGAGTCTTAAATTAGGTAATGTTCATGAAGCATGGCTTCGTGCCTAGTAAGTACTCAAAAATCGGTTGCTATTTTAATTATCATTATTATTATCTTTTCCAAGTGAACACAGTTTGTACATATTCACTTTCCCTGGACTCTTTATCACAACTCTGACTCTCAATGATTTATTATTGTTAGTCAAAGCTTAGACCAAGTGTGGTTATTTCTGCCCATCATGCCTATAGTGGGAATGTTTTTCAGTAGCTTTCCTTAATGGGTGGCAAGTCTGATAAAGCACCGAAGAACGGGGTATTCATAGAAAGCATTAATATTATTGTTGAACATATGTGTGGGATTATTTGAACCTTAAAGCCTTGGGTGCTATCATTGTTCACTATGGAGCTTGCTTCCTTTTTTTTCTTTCCTCCAAGTAACCCTGAATTTTACCTTCCAAATTGAATGGGCTGTGCTAATAGCTATCATGTGGAGCTTCTGTTAAAGCAAAAGGCCACACATAATGTGGTTAAAGTGCAGCTGCTGAATTTGAATTACATCTCTTTTCTCTAGTCTACAATGGCTATTCTGCATGTAGTTAAATATAGTTAATGCCTGTTAAGTTTCTCGAGACCAATGTGCCTTCTGAGGTCTAAGTAGTAACATAAAGTGAAAGTAAACAAAGTGCCTCATTTTTTGATGCCGAATTTTGCAAGACTGTGCATATATCATCTATTACATTGTACAAGGCATGGACAAAAATGGAAGAGTTAACAGCTTTATTCCCCTACCCCCAAACTCTTACCTCCAGCATTTTCATACAGTCTTTAAACAAAATTTTTTATTGAAATATAGATTTACAATGTTGTGTTAGTTTCATGTACAGGAAAGTGATTCTGTTAAATATATATATGTATATATGTATATTGTATATATATATATATATATGTTCTTTTTCAGATTCTTTTCCGTTACAGGTTATTATAAGCATGCAGTTTTTTTTTACATTTCAAATGTTATCATTTATGATGCTTTATAGTAATGATTTAAAATTATTACCTATTTTATTTTATATCTAGTAGTTTGTACCTCTTAATTCCCTTCCTGCTTCCCCTATCCCCTCTGGTAACTGCTAGTATGTTCTCTGTATCTGTGAGTCTGTTTCTGTTTTGTCATATTCATTCGTTTTATTTTTTTGTGAAAACATACAGTATGTATCTTTCTCTGCATGCAGTTTTTTATTTTTAATTTAAGATTAAGTGTTCATTATCAGTGAATTCAGATATTCACCAGTCCAACTGACTTTGTTATTCTGTGCATTAAAGTTTAAGGGCTAGGATTTTTAGGGCAGGGAGAAATGGGTATTGAGCTCCAGAGTCACCAACTCCTACAAATAAAGATGTGTTTGACCTTTGTGCTTTTTCTAGGAGAACTACCAGCCACTTACTTAGAGGGCAAGAACTGTAGTGAGTCATAGTCTGAGCGTTAAGTACTAAGTTAGTCTAAGAATGCTTTATGACAGTCTATCGATAACAAATACACGATTCTTTCAAACTCTAGGAACACCTAAGTATTTGGTTGATAAAGACTAATTGCTGATGAAGACTTTTTGGGTTCTTTCAAGTGGCTGATTTCTATCTCCTGAAGAGGTTCCCTCTCTTTACAGTTATAAAAGGACCCCCCAGGAAGAGCATCATATAGCTACTGATGCTTCATGACCCCACTTCATCCTATACATGTTGTTTTCTTCTGGTCCTTCCATCCCAGTTTGTGACCGACGCATGTGTCTTCTTTAAATCTCTTTTTCTGATAAAGATCTCCACCATCAGGCTTCTTGGATGTTTCGTGACACTGAGTATCTTACTCAGTCCTCTTTGTTTGGTGTCACCTGCCTTGGTCCTCAGTTAGCCCCTGATAGTTGAGTCTTGCTACTCCAAGTGTGGTCTATGGACCAGCAGCCTGGGTATCACCTGGGAGCTTGCTAGAAATGCAGAGTCTCAAGCCCTGCCCCAGACTTACTGAACCAGAATCTGCATTTTCACAAGATTCCCAAGTGATTTACGCAAATGAAAGTTTGAGCAACCCTGGCTTCAAGAACTGTTCTTCCTTTATGCATTCTCATTGCCCCTGAGATGTGCAAGTAGGTACTTTTCTGCTGTGACCTCCTACATTACTTGGGTTCCAAATCCTCAAGTAAAAAAAATATCATGTATGTACTTTCCTACCTCTGTTCTCAAAGCCACATTTTGGACTCTTGTGTACTTTAATCTTACCTATGTAGATTCTACTGTTTATTACACTTATGTAGCATTTTATAGTTTTCAAAGTTCCTTCACACAGATTTTGTTAGTTGATCACATATGATCCTATAAAGAGGAAAGGTAGGTAATATAACCTTTTGAAGAGGCTTTTTTATAAATTTCCAGTTGTGATTTTTTTTTTTAACCTTAGGGGTGAAAAATGTATCAGCAGATTTTTTTTTTTTTTTCTCCTACCTTCCAAAAAAGCAGAAGCCAAGCCTTTTGGGGCTGTCAGAAGTCAGTGAGTTGTTCTGATTCAAAATGTATCATGGGGCTTCCCTGGTGGCGCAGTGGTGAGAGTCCACCTGCCGATGCTGGGGACACGGGTTCGTGCCCCGGTCCGGGAAGATCCCACATGCCGCGGAGCGGCTGGGCCCGTGAGCCATGGCCGCTGAGCCTGTGCATCCGGAGCCCGTGCTCCGCAACGGGAGAGGCCACAACAGTGAGAGGCCTGCGTACCGCAAAAAAAAAAAAAAAAAAAAAAAAGTATCATGATTCAAAACCATGTTTTACTGCTCAGTATGATGAAAGTTATATTTTCATTTATGTCTTACCTTCCTAATTAGGATAATGTAATTAGACCTATAATAAAATCTTCATCTTTCTGATAAGAATTTTGAGATAAATGAGCCAATGAAGAATAAGCCCCCCACTTCTGGTATCATAGCCTAAGGTGAGAGGGACCACTGAGTACTGCTTCTCCTTGAATGGACACGAGTCAAAGAAAAGGAAAAAGTCCAACATAAGATATTGAGACCTTGAGACCCTATGCAACTTTCATTCTCCCAGAGAAAATATGTATGGGCTGAAGCATGGCCTGGGAAGAACTGTTGGGTTTACATCCCCTGAAAGTGCATCTATACTGGGGGAAACACTCCCAGATCCTAAGAGTGTTACACCCAGAAGTTAGGGGTGAATGGGTAGATAGGCATTGCGGGCGGATTTGGCAAGTGGCACCATTTTTGTCTTCTCTTCATTCACTCAACATGTACACTCATTCTTAACCTTATGTTTAAGAAAGTGTAACTGTGATTGACAATGTGGGTGAGCTTGGAAGAATTGGGGTGTTGTTGAGGTTAGCCCATAGAAAACATTCTTCAACAGCATCCTGTTTCAAAGAAATTGAGACCTAAGAAACCCATGACTTGTGCCCATGTGCTCCATCCCCTCTGCATTTACGAAGAAGGGAAATCTTCACCCTCTCTGAGGTTAGTACCTCCTCAAGGACCTTGCTATGAAATCCTCCCGCCTCCCATCTAGAAACAAACATGCCTTAATATCGGCCACCTGAAGTTTTAAAAAAGCCTCCATTGACCACCCCCCCGCAATCATCTTCCAACTACCTCCCCATTTCTTTGCTTTCTCTCACAGAAAACTCCTCAAAAGCATTGGTTAAAGGCACTGACTCCACTTTCCTCCCTCCGAGCCTCTCATTAACCTTCACCAACTGGAATTATCTCTGCACTACTTCATAAAACAGCTTTTTACCCAAGTTTCCAAAAATTTCTATCTTGTTCCTCTAATGAAAAATTATCCTTTCTCACCTTATTCTCCTTTAGCAGCATTTAACACATGCAGCCACTCTCTCTTTTGAAATACTTTCTTCTTCTCCTTCCATGATGCCACACTCTCCTGATTCCTCCTGTCTCCTGATATCTCCTCCTCCTCTGCCCGTTTACTATCTGATTATTGGAGGGCCCCCAGGACACATTTTTTCTTTCTGTATTCTCCTAGGTGAGTTCATCGGGTCCCATAGTTCTAAAGCCCATGAATATGCTGTTAACTCCTACATTTTTATCTCTGATCCTGATTGCTTTGTCTTGCTCCAGACTTGTTGGTTCAACTTTACATCCCACCAAACCTGCTCTTGTCTCCCTATCTTCCCATCTCTAAGAAGGGCTCTAAACTCACCGTCTCCAGTGCATCACTTCATTCAAGCCACTGTCTGTTATCTACATACTTACAGTAGCCTCCCAACTGGTTTTTAAGCTTTAGCCATTGCCCTACTCTTGTCCATTCTCCACCGAAGAATATAACTACAACTTCTGTTCCTAGAATCAAGTAGTGAGCTGAGCAAATAACCAACTGCTATTAAAAATTTCAAAGCACAAATGCAGATGATTTAATATTACTTTTCTCTAAAAGGTTAATTTTTGCAGTTTTAAGGGTTACTACAATATTTGATTCTTCAGCCCAATTTTTTTTTTTTTTTTTGCTGTACGCGGGCCTCTCACTGTTGTGGCCTCTCCTGTTGCGGAGCACAGGCTCCGGACGTGCAGGCTCAGCGGCCATGGCTCACGGGAGCAGCCGCTCTGCGTCATGTGGGATCCTCCCGGACCGGGGCACGAACCTGTGTCCCCTGCATCGGCAGGCGGACTCTCAACCGCTGCATCACCAGGGAAGCCCTTCAACCCATTTTTTAATTAAAAAGGAAAAGGGAAAACAAATCTTTACTATATATAGATATATCTATATCTGTATGTATGTCTCTATCTATATACATACATATATATATAATATATCTTTAGCATTGTTAGTTTTATTTTTCACGATAATTTCTACCTAATCTAATTTTACTTGGGTCAAATTGTATTTTCTGTTAAATGTCCGCAGTGTCAAAATGCCTGGGTTAAAATGTTCTGCTGTACTTTTAATTCTTATTATTTTCTCAGTCAGGATATCAATGTTAGCTAGAGCTGTAGCAATGGAAAATTATTGCTAAAACAGGTCTGACTTCAAATAGAAATTCCAGAAAGCCTAGAGACATCTTGGAGGGAACAAATGTAAATTTAAGGGAAAAGGACACATTTCTTCTTCAGGCAAAACATGTTATATAAAGGTGACTTTGATTCCCTGGGAAAGAGCCCTTCCTTACCTTGGAACTTTTATTTCCCCTGGCAATCCAAGCTGGCTTCCTCTCTCTCCATAGCATTGAGTGCCTCTTGGCGCAAACTATTGCCATCAACTATTCCACATCTGTGTGAACAAGAGCCTTTGGAAGCAGGAACTGATTAAAATACGTAATTTCCTTACAGTATTAAATATGTCACCCTTTATTATAGTTTTTGATGGCTTGGCTTAAGTAACTGAAATGTATATATCTCTCATTATTAATTTTTGAAATGGTTTGGACTTTGCCTACCTACTCTTCCAGATTACATAGATAAAGTTGGCTTTTCTAGAATGGAGTTCACTTTATTTCCCAAATGTTTTTCTAGTTTTGGATTTTCTTGAGGATTAGGAAGGTCAAATGCTATGCACTGTTGAAAGCTATCTGAGTCTTTGGGGGTGTTGATGTGATAACGACAGCAATAAAATATTTTCATAGCACAATAAGTGTGTGTTGGACACTATTCTAATCGTTTTACATATGGGAATTTACTTAATCTACCCAACTATTCTTTGAGGTTGGTTTTATTTTCCCCATTTTAAAGGTGAGAAAACTGAAGCATAGAGAGGATAAGTAACTTGCATAAACAAGCACAGTAAAGATCTGATACAAACTGCATAAAGTTTTCTATTTTAAAAAAGACTTTGTATCTTGCTTTTAACTAAAAACAAACTTTGGATTTCCCCACCTTAGGAAATGAAGCGAGCCTGTAATTTCCCACTGACATATCCTTGCTGCCCATAAATAGGTAGAGAATGAAGTCTGAAATATTTGCTAATAGTGGATTGATTCCTCTACTTGTTTGGTAGCTACCAAATCCAACAGAAAACTGAAGTGATTTCTCCACATCAGTCTGAGACCACAGTTCTGATTCTCTTTCCTGACAGACTTCTTAGTTTAGGTCTTCTCTGTAGCATGTTATTCCTATAACCAAAAAAACGGGTCATTATTATTAAGGAGTTTGTGAGGACAAAGTACATTCAGTCGAGATTTATTAAATGCTCAATCTCTTATTACTTAATTACATTTAGTTTAATTTTTAGACATTTAGTGTAATTTTTAGACATTTAGTGTAATTTTAGTTACATTTTCCCTCCCATTCCTGCTTTTCTCTGTCTGACAGCACTGATTTCTCTCAATAGCCTCCCTCATTTCCACTCAGATCCCACATCAAAAATTCTCTTTCGGGTGGTAATCAGCTTCCTGTATGATTGCTGCAGAAAACCAACATTCTGAATTTTGGTTGAATGTTCTGTGTACAACCTGTATATCATAATCTCTAGTAGGGTTGCCCTGGTTTGAATTTTATTCCTTCTGTTCCCTCTCTACAGTTTATGAGACTGACTCTGGTTTCCCGGTGGTTCTCCATTCTCTCCACTTTGAATCAAAGCAGTCTAGGTAGGCTGTATTCTGTATTTTCTATCTCTTGATTTTTGGCAGTTGTAGGCATTTTTATTCAACAAGCATTTATTCAGGATCTATCATATGCCAGGTGTTTAGAGCCTGAAGGAGCCTTGAGGATCATCTTCAATCCCTTCCTTTTAGAAGTGAAGGGCTGAAGTTCAGAGGTGTTAAAGGACTTGCCCCAGATAGTTAGTGCTGGGCCAGTATTAGACCCAGATCTTAGAATCTGTGCTCTTTCAACACCATGCTTTTCTGCCCTTACACTTTAAAAAAAATACATTTATTTATTTATTTATGGCTGCATTGGGTCTTAGTAGCTGCTCACGGGCTTTCTCTAGTTGTGGCGAGTGGGGGCTAGTGTTTGTTGCGATGCGTGGGCTTCTCATTGCAGTGGCTTCTCTTGTTGTGGAACACGGGCTCTAGGTGTGCGGGCTCAGTAGTTGTAGCTCTCAGGCTCTAGAGCGCAGGCTCAGTAGTTGTGGCATGCGGGTTTAGTTGCTCTGCGGCATGTGGAGTCTTCCCGGACCAGGGCTCGAACCCGTGTCCCCTGCATTGGCAGGCGGATTCTTAACCACTGCGTTACCAGGGAAGTCCTGCGGTTGTACCTAGACTTCCATAATATTCTTAAATTTCCCCTAAAAACTTACAAATGTTAACAAGTGTCCCCTAGCTTTTGTAACCAGAGAGCAAGGATGCCTTATTATGCAAAATGGGTCCAGATTCCTACCTTATGTTTCCAGAGATTCATGATACATGTTTGCATATTAACAAGAGTTCCCACCTATTTATTTCTCTACTTCTGTAGCTACATATTTGCATTTTATCCCAGTTTGGTTTGCTCTTGTAAGATAAGGTGAGAGCAGAGCACTTTAGCGTAAGGACAAGAGGTAAGGAGTACTTACTCTGTATAAATTGCATGGTAAGGACATCTTTAGGCATTTGTAAGGACATACCCTTGACCATTTGTGTAATGCTTGAGAATGTTCTGACAAATATGCTACCTGAGCCTGAGTCAGTTCCAGTAGCTGGAGAGATGAAAGGAGTTATAAAAGAATGGAACTATTTTAAGTGCAAGAAATTCCAATCAACAAATCCTTAAAGTAATACTCTTCTTTCTAAAATAATAGTTTCAGATGTAGATAGGTATAAGTATATATTATACTTATTATAATATATACTTAATATATTAAGTATATATTATAGCCTAGAAATACAAACAGCCCAGAACTTCCTTCCTTCTTTCCTCCTGCAACTAAAGGAAATCCTATAATGTTAATTTTTGAGCTTGACATTCTTTTCCAGGTAACCAGGCCTGCCTTAATGCCAGAGGGTGGAACATTGAGGAATATAATTTTTCCCTTCATCGAAGAAAGCTCTTCAGTTAGAACCACCCTTAGCAGAAAAAAAGCTAAGCTACTCAATTTTATTTTTAAACATAGATAAATAGTATCTTAGCAGCTCAGAACTTGCTGAGAAAACTGGATTGCTTAAATGGGAAAGTGCAGTTGGGGTTTGAGAGCATGAGCTGGAAGTAGGGACATGAGTAAGCAACTGGAAAACTTCAGCTGGAAACCTGGTAATTGGTTAACGCGGTTCACCTTTCTTTTTCATTCTTTTGGTGAAGCTTTACTTTTCCTTTCTTTACAAACTTAGCTAACTTCTTCAGTTATTGAAAAAGAAAGCTGTTTGTTTTTTTATACTGATGAAACAGCAGAACTGCATTTAATTGGAAATGTGAAAAAAGACATTCTTATTTTTATTTTAAATAATAATTGTGTGCCAAAATTATTATTATGAAATTAAAAATCAACCTCTGATTTAAAGAGAGCAATTTAAATTGTTTTCAAAAATGAAATAATAATATACCTTCAAAATAGAAAGTTCTATCATGGCAGATTTGTTCTGTGAGTCAATGTTATTATCTCAATTTTAATCATTGCATTGAAAAGAACAAGTAATTATTTCACACCAGTTCTTTCTTTTCCTTATCTCAGGAACTCCTGAAAGTTTTGGTCATCCTTAAAGCCAAAAATACAAAAAATAGTATTATTTTAAAATGTTTCTGATGTAATACTTAGCAGGTTATTTATTCTATACCAAAATATACAAGTAGTAAGAAGAAAAGAATTAATCACTCTTGCTTTCTTTAGATGTCTTCCATAAAACCATAAGAGTAAGAGAGATGTGTGCCTGCAAGGAAAATTTCCATTGGAGTGTAGTTTAGCATTGCTGACAAATTTTAATGTTCCCTACATAAACGTCCAGTGTTCTAGGATAGATTGTGGCAGAGTGTGGAAACAGTAAACATAGGGAATGTTCTCATAGTTACATATCCCTCAGGAAGCAGAATTCCTTTTAACAATAATAGACATTAATAAACAATAGTAATGAATTTCTTGGAATACATTTTCAGGATGTTTGATTTTGAGCATTCAGAATACTAATTTGTCCTGAATTTGTGGGTGTCCCATGTGTGTGTGCGTGCATGTGAGAGAGGGAGAGCCAAAGTCCATTTTGTTATATATCAAGGTACGCATTTAAAGTAGATTTTACAGACACATTTTCCAGAAAAACTGAGTTGATGCTGCCAAAGTCAGAGCCCATTAGGATCTACAGAACAAATAATTACTCAAGTCAGTGATTGTGATAAGAACCTTGACCTGATTGGTCAGATGGTCTTGTTAAATGTGATACTTAGCAGGGGCCTTTTTCTTTTTCTTGGTCACTCTGTCAAATAATTCTTGCTAAAGCAACATGTCCTGATAATATTAACATTTTACTCCAATACCTGACTTAGTGATATACCAGCCTAAATAAATATTCACAAAAAATTGTTAGTTATTTGTTAAACTTTTATAAACCTAGTTAAATGCTCTTCTGCAAATATACAAATCAATGTATTCCTTAAGCATAGGGAACATGATGTAAAAGTGCAATACAAAAAATTGGCTTTTTATGTAATGAGCATATTAGACTGAGTCATTGGCATAACAGTCTATCGATACTTTAAATATATTAAATATGGCATGCATGCCTATCAAACTTCTGTAACTCATACCAGTTTCCCCTGTGCATTCCCCTGTGCTGCATCTTTTCAGGGGGCTTTTAAAAAAATTATTTTATTGAAGTATAGTTGATTTACAGTGTGATGTTGATTTCTGCTGTACAGCAAAATGATTTGGTTATATATGTATATATACATTCTTTTTCATATTCTTGTCCATTATGGTTTGTCACAGGATACTGAATATAGTTCCCTGTGCTATACAGTAGGACCTTGTTGTTTATCCATCCTCTATATACTAGTTTGTGTCTGCTAACCCCAGCCTCCCACTCTATCGCTCCCCTACCCCAATTCCCCTTGGCAACCACAAGTCTGTTCTCTATTTCTATGTTCACTGCATCTTGATTTACATCATTTCAAGCATTTTTTCCCCTAAAGAATCTGCTGGAGAACCTTGACTGCACAAACTCTTATCTGTTTTCTGTTCTATTCTTTTTGTATGTTTACTAAGTACTTAAACTATGAATCAGGTATAGTTTCTAGTATGAAATAAAGTAGCTCATAGAATAAAAAGCTTTCCTAAGCAATAGTCTAGAATTGTGTGTGTGCATGTGTGTATGTGTGTGAGTGTTTAAGAAGCACAGAACTAAAAACAGATTAGGGTAAAAGCCATATTAAATTTTTTTTTTTTTTTTTTTTTTTGCGGTACGCGGGCCTCTCACTGTTGTGGCCTCTCCCGTTGCGGAGCACAGGCTCCGGACGCGCAGGCTCAGCGGCCATGGCTCACGGGCCCAGCCACTCCGCGGCATGTGGGATCTTCCCGGACCGGGGCACGAACCCGTGTCCCCTGCATCGGCAGGCGGACTCTCAACCACTGCGCCACCAGGGAAGCCCTCTCATACTTTTTATAAATGATTTCACATCATGATCTCATTTTATTTTTCAAGCCGTGACTTAGGTATTGTATTGATTATATCCTTCAACAGAAACTAAGATATAAAAAGGCAAAATTTATTCAGAGTTACATATTGAGTCAAAGACATAAGACTTTAATATAAACTTTCTGTTTCTTGTTTAACTCTCTTTCTACTACATCTTTATATGTTGTAAAACCCAACAATGTAGTTTATAAGTGTTTTATATAGTTGTCTTTTAAATCAGTTAAGGGCCTTTTTTATTTTTTCTTGTGCATCAACACTGGTTTTATTTTGGGAAATATTTTATTGTGGGAAATTTTTGTTTATTAAATACAGAGATACCGTAATTTAAAAGTTTTGACTAAATATATATTGCTAAATAAATAAACACATCTTACTAACCTCTCACTTCTGACTCTAACTGATAACAGAGTGGGGAAAAGTGGACATTTAGGAAGTAGATATACTTGTAATAACCTATAATGGAAAAGACTCTGAAAAAGAATATATATGTATATATATGTGTGTGTGTGTGTGTGTGTGTGTGTGTGTGTGTGTGTGTATATATATATATATATATATATATGTAAAACTGAATCACTTTGCTGTACACCTGAAACTAACACAACATTGTAAATCAACTATACTTCAATAAAAAAAGAAGTAGGTATAGATTTCAGAGGTAATGGGGAAATGTTTCTCAGTCATCTACTGATTTAAGTGTTGGCCTAAGTGGAGGACGCTAGCAAACTCTCCTTGGATTGGTGTCATCTTGGCATAGAAAAGATGTCCCACACTCCATTTTACTTGAGTACATAGGGTTACCTAATAGACCTGAGTCAAAAATAAATGTCTTAGAAATTCTGAAGAGTTCCTAGAAGAAAGAGAAGACCTAGGAGGTTTTAGTTAAGAGCTCGAGTTGGTTGGACCAGTGGCTGATCATTGGATTTTGAAAGCTCTTCTAGCTATCTTAAATCAGGCATCATCCCATTAATCAGGAAGCCTTGGGAATGATTGGTTTGGGGCTGTAACCTGAGTTATCTTCGAAATGCCTAAAGTACCAACCTGTGCACAGCTGTGTAGACCTCTGCATAAAGCTGCTCTAAAGGATGCTATCTCCATCCTCTAAGAGCCTTTTCCTGTGGCCCTGGCATGATCAGGGGAATTTATGGCTAAAGTAACAGACAGCTGCAGTGATTCTACAGGTAGAATCTATATGTGTTCTTTAGAGGTAGAAACTGCTCTAAAACCCCTCTAAAATATTTCACTTATTTACAAAAAATAGTAGTGGGAGGAAAGGTCATGTGTTAATTTACAGGCCTTTGGGGTGAATAAAATGTGAAGGAAGAATCATCCTTAGAAAAGTGTAGCAAATCTTGCCGTGTATTATTTCTTCTTTATGAACGTGAGGCTAGAGGTGGCACCCATCCTTGGCTGCCTCAGCAGTAGGAAACGACTATTGGCAGGATCATCACTGAAATAACCCAAGTGACTAGGAAGCGCTTGAGAAGTGGACACATTCCTTCTGGCTGTGACTTCATCTTCATTGTCTCCTCTGCGGAAAGCAGGTTTGAAATCTGGCATTGAAATCTGGTGGGCAGTCAGGCTTTTAAAATGTGAAAGCAATCCCAGTCTCCCAATTCCTCCCACCCGACCCCTTTCCCCTGGGATTGACACATATACATTACTGATACTATGTATAAAATAGCCAACTGATGGGAACATATTGTATAGCACAGGGAACTCTGCCTAATGCACTGTGGTAACCTAAATGGGAGGGAAGTTCAAAAGGGAGGGGATATCTGTATGTGTATGGCTGATTCATTTTGTTGTGCAGTGGAGGCTAACACAACATTGTAAAGCAACCAATTAAAATTAATTAAAAAAAATGTGAAAGCAGGGCACTTAAGTCAATTTTATGATGCGTTCTGGCCAATAGTTGCATGTGCAGCATTATGAAAAGCCTAACTGGCATCAGTCTGTGTTAGAGAGCGAATAAAAAGTAGCAGCACAAATAACTTTAAAAAGACAGATCTAGGAGACAATCCATTATTTGTTCATAACAAATATTTAATCAGCAGCTACTATGACTCAGAACCACTGTTCAGAGTGGTGGGGCATACAGCAGTGGACAAAACAAAGCCCCCGCCTTCTTAGAGCTTATATTTTAATGGAGAAGACAGACAGTAAATAAAATAATGCATGATGACTAATGTAGTCAAAATATTACTATATTTTGAGTCAGAGAAGTGACTTGCTGAGATAACACAGATTTTGCAGCTGTAATCAAGGTCATAGCTGGTTTCTTGGTTGATTCACTAAATGGACTATTTGAGTCTTTGGATTTGAACTACCAGAGTCTCTGAAGTAATATGGGTATCCTCTGTGGGACTTTTTCTTTGGAAAAAGTGGAATTTTATTTTCCATGTCTGTGAGTTTGGGTGTGTTTATGTGTGTGCCTGAGAAAGAGCATATGTACAGCTGTATGGATTTCATAAACATAGTGATAAGGGGAAAAGACACCCCCCCCTCCCATTCCATTTATGTAAAGCCAAAAATAACCAAAACTAAATTATATTATTTAGGAATACATAAGAGATGATAAACTACAAGAAAAACAAGGAAATGATTATCATAAAACTAAAGACAATGATCACCTCTAGCAAGGAGGTAACTGCTTAGTATTTCATGTATGACTACCATAATTTATTTATCTTCTTTACTTTTGATGGACATTGAGTTGTCTTAAATTTTTGGCTATTACAGATGTTGCTACCATGAATATTATTGTACATGTATCTTTATACATACAGTCAGGTTTGGGATATCTATACTTAGGAGTAAAATTGCTTGGTTATAGGGTCAGATCATGCCAAACTTTTCCAAAAGTGGCTCTACCAATGTTCATTCTCACTGACAGCGTATGAGATCTCATTACTCCACATCTTTGTCAACATCATCTTATCAAGCTTTTTACTTTCTCCAAGTGTTTTGGGGTTATATAGTTATTTCTTTTTTGTGGTTTTCATGTATATCTGCTTAATTATTAACAAGATGGAATATTACTTTATTATTGATTGACCATTTGGATTTCCTCCTCTGAAGTTCCTTCCCAAGTCCTTTGCTCACTTTTCCATTAAGCTTTCAGCTGGTCTTTTTCTCTTTAACAGTAGGAGTCCGTTATATACTCTGGGTATTAGTAATTCAATGTTATATGTGTGATTAGTATCCTCTGTGAATGTCTTATCCCGCTTTTTAGTGAGTCTTTTGATAAACAGAATTTCTTATTTTTGTTGCAGTTAAATTTATCATTTATTTCCTTTATGACTAGTACTTTTTGTGCTATTGCTTAGTAAATCCTCTCTCTGAGGCTTTATGATTTTATCTTTCACTTTAAGTTTTTCTGGAATCGATTTTTGTGTCTGAGGTGAGGTAGGGGTTCAAGTTTATTATTTTTTTCTTTGTGGATATCCATTGTCCTATCATATTTACTGAAAAGAACGTACACAGGAAAGGTATATTTTGGTCTGTTTTATCATAGTATTTGAAATACTGAGAAAGTATGTCAAAATCTTCTACTGTGATTGTGGATTTGTCTATTTTTCCTTGCAGTTCTACACATGTACACTTAAAATTTTATTAATTGCCTGTATTACATCTTCCTGGTTAATTGGACCTTTTATCATTATGAAGTGACCCTTTTATTGCTAGTAATGCTTTTTACTATAATCTGTTTTCAGAGATTACATACAACTCCTTTCTTTTGGTTATTATTTACATGCTGTATCTTTTTCCATCGTTTTGCCTCAACTTTTTTCTATCCTTATTTTTTGGATATACATATGGCACATAGTTGGATTTTTTTAATCTAGTGTGACAATTTTTATTTCTCACAGGCACATCTAGTCCATTTACATTTAATGTAATTGTCATTATATTTGAGTTTATATATGTCTTAGTCTGCTACAACAAAATACCATAGACTGGGTGGCTTAAACAACAGATATTTGTTTCTCACAATTCTGGTGGCTGGGAAGTCCAAGATCAAGGTGCTGGCTGATTTGCTTACTGGTGAGAGCCCTCTTTCTGGCTTGAGGATGGCTGCCTTCTCACTATGTCCTCACATGGCAGAGAGAGCTGGCTCTGGTCTCCCTTCCTCTTCTTATAAGGACACTGATCCCATTGTGGTGGTTCCACCCTCATGACCTCATCTAAACCTAATTATCTCCCAAAGACCCTTCCTCCAAATACCATCATATTCGGTGTTGGGACTTCAACATATGAGTTTTGGGAGGACACAAACACTCAGTCCATAACAATATACATCACTTTATATATGTACGTATCCCCTTCTTTTCAAAAGTTCACTTCACGTCACTTTGCTTTTATGAAAGACCTAAAACAGGTACTAAAACATTAGTACCTGTTTTCATTAACTGAAAGAAATTGGAAGAGGATTTTCACTTTTACAAAAACGGTGAAAAGTGGAAATAGCATTCAGCATTTGTTTTGCAGCGCAGCCCGTGTAGAGGCAGCACACATTCCAGGGAACAAGAGTGGCACCGCCAAGCTCCTTCCCCAGGAACTACACTCAGTCTCAGCATCAAGCTGCCATAGCTTTGTATCTGTAACCATCTGTGCTTCATCTCAATTTATTTTGTGCATCTGTTAGCAAATGTGTCCTAAAGTAATTGCTTCTTTGCTTTACCCCATTTTGGCTTATGAAAGTTTTCATAGAAATGCTCTGCTTTTGGATAATGGGGGAAACCTGTATTGTGCTTTCTCATTGCCCTGTCCTTTATTTTTTTTTTAATAAATTTATTTATTCACTTGTTTTTTTTTTTTGGCTGTGTTAGGTCTTCATTGCTGCATGTGGGCTTTCTCTAGTTGCAGCGAGCAGGGGCTTCTCATTGTGGTGGCTTCTCTTGTGGTAGAGCACGGGCTGTAGGTGCACGGGCTTCATTAGCTGTGGCACGCAGGCTCAGTTGCTCCGCAGCATGTGGGATCTTCCCGGACCAGGGCTCGAACCCGTGTCCCCTGCACTGGCAGGTGGATTCTTAACCACTGCACCACCAGGGAAGCCCACCCTATCTGATCTATAATGATTTTTTTTCTCTTTCTTATCTGATTTTGGATTGGCTAATTTTTCTTCCTATACTATTTTCAAAGTACTATTACGTTTTCTTCCTATACTATTTTCAAAGTAATATATACTGATTCTGCTTTTCAAAAATTATAGCATGCATGCACATTAAAGTTTAAAATTCATTAATATTTTACCTGCTATTTATACAAGAAGCTTACAATACTTCAACTCTTGGATTACATTCTATTATTGTTGTAATTTTCTCTTGTTTTATTTAACCCCACAGGCTTTATTATCAGTGGTTTCTATAGCCACTGATTGTTCTCTTCCTCCCTTCATAGGTCTTCACACTACATTTCTTCTTTCATCAAAGAACTTCCATCTGGCTCACTGTTACTTCTCTCAGAAATACATAATATATTTTAGTGAGATGCTGCTGATGGCAAACTTTCTTTTTTTTTTCTAAAAGTTTCTCTATTTCACCTTTTTTGGGGGAACATGTTTTCTCTAGATATAGGGATACTAGATATCGAATTCTATGTTAGCAATTATTATCTTTCATTGCCCCTCTCCATCATCTCTATTCTCTCTTTCTGGAAGTCTGATTTGACATATATTAAAACTTCTCACTCTGTACTTAGTGTATCAACTATTCTTTAATATTTTTCATTCTTAGTTTCTCTGTGCTGCATTCTGGATAATTTATTTTGATTTACTTTCTAGTTTGCCAGTTGCCTCTTCAGCTGTGTCTAACCTGATGTCAAACTTATTCACTAAGTTTTACATTTCATTTACTGTATTTTTCACTTCCAGATTCAATTTGATTCATTTTCAAATCTGCTGGGTAATTTTGCATTTTGTATTTCTAGCACGGCAGATTATTTAGGCAAATCCTTGTCCTGAGTGCTAGATTTCCCTTCCCTAGTTTTTCACTCCCTCCTCTAAATCTGCACAGAATGTATAAGAAATAAGCCCCCAAACTTGTCTTTTGACATTGAGCTCACAATATGTTCAGTCTCTTTGTGAAAAATCCATTTTGTGAGCAAAAAAAATTGATGAGCATTTCTGTCTCACATACGCTCCATAGCATTTACAAGTATAAAACCCAGGCTATTTTATCTTTGACTTGATTCAAGGAGACAGGACTCCAGGAAGGAGTGAGATAAGCCCCCAGGCATCCATTCCAAGTGATTATCTTGTTGTGTAACACACCCCCACCCACTACCCTGAGAAAGAAGAAAGAATATCAATCTCTCTCTTTTGTGCTCTCTCTGAATAGAGGTAACAGTTTAGAATGGGTCATGAAGTAGGTCGTATACTCCTGCTGTCTGCTATTCCCCTGATGGTCATTATAAGTGACTAGTTTGACTGAATGGTGAAAGGCCATAGTTTACCACAATTTTCCCTCAATTATCCTATAAGTAGAGGAATCCACATGATACAGATTCTAATAGTGTACTCCACCTGCAGTTTTTATTAGTTGGATTGTGATGCCTTGTGGGTAGGAAAAAACAGGTTTTCTTTCCTACATTTCAGGCCCACAAATAGGGATGTTTTTCTAGTGATTATGATCTTCCATCTTCTTGAGTTGTGGCAAAAGTCAAAGTTGATAAGCAGTTTAATTTTGTTCTCATCAATAACCTGTGGACGATATGAGGAAGTAGGAGAGATGTTATCACCAGCTACCAAACTGCTTTATGCAATTGTGATAAATTGACCACTTCTTGCTATTTTCTTTAGTGTTTATTCTTAAGTTCAATAGAAAGTCTTGTACTCAACTATAACTTTAAAGATAATTTTCTCCTTTTTTGTTTTACAAAAGTTAATGTTTGTATTTATATAATGATGAAAACTATCATTTTTCCTAACCTTTATTCATTTACTGTGCTATTGCCTGAACTCTGTAGATAGAAAGGCAAGATGAAGTCATTTATTTTTATTTTTAGGGTGAGTAAATATGCTCTTCATTTCCTATCTCTGGTTGTGAAATTGTTCTTATAATTTTTAGGAGGTAGAGGAATAGGGACGGGCATCATAATGAAATATATAACCTATGAAACTGGAAGAAAATAAGGAGTTGCTTCAGTGTAATTAGAGTATGTCATGGGTCTTTTTTTTTTTTTTTGAGTGCCACATGTTGAGCAATAAAATACAAATATGGCTAGAAAGAAATATTAGAAAACCCAAGCTGAATAACCTTCAAACTCAATTCATGTTCTTGTTTGCTTCCAGACTCTTTTTAAATCAATATTTATTCAGAATTTTATTTATTCTGAGAAGATGTGTGATTATCCAATAATTCATGGCTGTTCTATAGCACAAATTCACTGCTTTGTCACAGTAGTCAAGAAAAATCATTTTTTTAAGAAGTGCATTTCCAATGCCCCCAAACGTGCATCTTTCAGCACTGCCTATAAAATCAGTCTATTAAGATGCAGCCTGAGTGCTTTATGTATGTTTTCTTTTACCTGCTCAGTGGAAATGAGGTTGCTTCTTTTAGGTATTACTTCTAAGGTTGGCATTCTAACTAAATGTTAACGATTTGTGTTCATATAGGGCAGACTGTTTCAAATGATGATGCAAACTATTTAGATACCAGCGCTGTGATTAGAAAAACCTTTCTTAAAGTAGGAGATTTGACATTCTGGTGTAACATAGGGTGATTTATCATCCATATGTTTAGGAGGTTACTCAGACTGGGAGAAGAACCACCATTATAAGGTCATGATACCGTGGTATTGTTTAGTTTGAATCAGTGCTGAAGGAGTCTCATTTCCGTTTCCATTAATCTTGCCATGTCTAGTATGGGGTCATGTTTCTGCTCAAGATGAGTTTCTGGAATGCACATCATTTTCTGCATGAAGCATTGCCATCACTATGTGATGAAGCATGGTACCATGCCCTTTCTTTCACCCCCACCAAATGCATTCCTCTGCAGTGCTTCTGGAAATGCCTCATCCGCTCTCACTGCTACAGCCTCAGTCAGGCATCTACCATCTTATGTCTGAAATATGATAGCAATCTTCATGTTGGTGCCTCTGCCTTAACTTTTCTATTTCCTCTGCATCAACCAGAAACAAAAACACATGACGGTTGTGTTACTTTCTCAGGAGACTTGAGGGGCTTTGTACATCCTCCTCCAACTCGCGATGATATACATCATTCCCCTAACTGCTCTCCTCCCCCAGACATTCGCTATGGCTCAGTATGTGCTTTTGTCCAGCCTTCCCATGTGCCACAAAATTCTGTCCTTTAAGCAGGCTCAAAATTCCTCTCCTCCAAAAAGTGATTCCATAAATGTCACACCCATCTTAGTCATTGAAACCATTTTGAATTGTTGGTGTCACTTATAGCCAATGTGACAATTGAACCAAAGTTGAATTGCATCGATTCTGCACAGATCAACTTTGGTTATAAAGGTGATTTACATATCCTTTACTATTTTCCAGTTAGATGGTCACCCCGAAGGCAGAAATTGTTTCCTTCTTTTTTCATTTTTTATGTTTTGCTACTATTATTCTATAAATGACAAAATGGAAGTTCAGAGAGAAAAAAGCAATTCTCTCAAGATCATACAGCTTGTAGGTAGCAGAGATGACATTTGATACCAGGTGATTTGATACCAATTTTTAAAAAAATCTCATTAATAGGTTTTTAATATGATTTGTTTTTGGCGGTACGCGGGCCTCTCACTGTTGTGGCCTCTCCCGTTGCGGAGCACAGGCTCCGGACGTGCAGGCTCAGCAGCCATGGCTCACGGGCCCCGCTGCTCCGCGGCATGTGGGATCTTCCTGGACCGGGGCACGAACCCGCGTCCCCTGCATCGGCAGGCAGACTCTCAACCACTGCGCCACCAGGGAAGCCCCCTAATATGATTTTTTTAAAATTAATTTATTTTATTTATTTTTGGCTGCGTTGGGTCTTCCTTGCTGCGTGCCTGCTTTCTCTAGTTGCGGAGAGCGGGGGCTGCTCTTCGTTGCGGTGCGTGGGCTTCTCATTGCGGTGGCTTCTCTTGTTGCGGAGCACGGGCTCTAGGCACGCGGGCTTCTGTAGTTGTGACTCGTGGGCTCCAGAGCACAGGCTCAGTAGTTGTGGCGCATGGGCTTCGTTGCTCCGTGGCGTGTGGGGACTTCCGGACCAGGGCTTGAACCCTTGTCCCCTGCATTGGCAGGCGGATTCTTAGCCATGCGCCACAAGGGAAGCCCAGATACCAACTTTTATTCACCAGTATGAGATACTGTCTCCCTTACTTCCTTTGTTAACTCCTACTGATCTTGACATTACAAATTGTATGGTAAATTACTGTTAGTGATAGGGAGAGTAATTTTTTTTTACATAAGTGCATTTTAAGGAGTCTATTAACTTGCTTTTAATCCAAGTTGAAATCTATCTAAAATAATTAGCTGATGATTGTCAAGATTGGTCTCCTATTTGTATTTTTATAACCTAAATTAAAGATATGAGAGTTCAAAATTACATTGACATTCTTTTTAAACTTACTCTATAAACATTTATTGAGTGCCTGTTATGTATATATTGATACCAGGCACCAAAGTAGGTAATAGCAATAGAGCAATAACCAAGGTCTAGTTTCTGCCCTGCCGGAGCTATCAATCCAATAGGAGGATAGTTATGTGTATTAGCTTCCTCTGCTGCTGTAATGAATTACCACAAATGAGGTGGCTTAAAAATCACACAAATGGGGCTTCCCTGGTGGCGCAGTGGTTGAGAGTCTGCCTGCCGATGCAGGGGACATGGGTTCGTGCCCCGGTCCGGGAAGATCCCACATGCCGTGGAGTGGCTGGGCCCGTGAGCCGTGGCCCCTGAGCCTGTGCGTCCGGAGCCTGTGCTCCACAACGGGAGAGGTTACAACAGTGAGAGGCCCGCGTAATGCAAAAAAAAAAAAAAAAAAAAAAAAAAATCACACAAATGTATCTTATAATTCTGGAGGTCAGAAGTCCAAAATAGGTCTCAGTGGGCTAAAATCTGGGTGTCGTCAGGGCTGTGTTTTTTTCTAGAGACTCTATGGGAGAAGCAGTCTTCTTACATTTCCAGTTTCTAGAAGTTGCCACATTCTTTGGCTCATCACCCGCTTCTGTCATCAAAGCCAGCAATGTCCAGTCAAGTTTTTCTCATCTTGCATCACTCTGACCTTGTTTCCATTGTTGCATCTCCTTCTTTGACTCTTCTGTCTTTCCTTTCCCCACTTAAGGACTCTTATGATTATATTGGGCTCACCTAGATTATCCAGGATAATCTCCACATCTCATGGTTCTCAACTTAATTAAATCTGCAAAGTCCCTCTTGCCATGTAAGGCAACATTCACAAATTTTGGCATTAGGACATGGGCATCTGTCTACCACTGCATGTAAACAAACACCTTGTTGGTACAGTGTATCAAGGGCAACAGTGCAAATAATAGAAGTATGTATGTCTCAGAGATGAATGGAATTAGTTACCGTGGGGTGGGGTTATATGAAAGTTCTCAACATTGGTCTCCAGTCAAAGTGGGCTCCACTTACTGGCACAGTGTCCTGTAGAATGTCTTTAGTCCTTGTTCTCCTTGACAGTGAGTGGGAAGTTTGTAAGGGGAGCTGTAGGCTTCCTTTAACCATTGCCAAGGGAACAAAGAGGGGAAAGTCATATTATTCAAAGGACAGTATGCAAGATACCTGATTTTGTAGGGGAACCATAGCAGTACAGATTGGCTAAAAGATCAAGTTAAAATGAAGGGTGGCAGGAGATGAGCCTGGTGAGATGGGCCAGGTGGAGAAAGGCCAGATGTGCTGGGTTGAGAAGTCAGAACATCATCCTGTAAGAAATGGCAAAGAACATGGCTCCTTATCCTTTGCTGAGACTTAGAGGAAAGAGAACCCTTTCCTTGTAAGAAATGACAGGCCCTTATTTATGGACACAGCACCTTATACATGTTTGAAAAATAAAGTAAAACAAGTATTTAATTATTCACAATTTTCCACTGACTGTTGTTGAATATCAAAGCAAGACAATTTTGTACGACACTATTTTCCCTTGCTTGTTGGAAAGTTATCTGATGTGCTTGCTCATAATAGTTCTAAGTTCTAGGATACTTGTTTACCCCACCCTTCTCTAAGTCACATTAGATCCTCTGAAGGAGACTACCTGAAGGAATAAAATTAAATGTCTCAGAATTTTGATTTTAATAGCTGATCAATGGTAGTTATATTGTCATTTAAACAGATTGCATTTAAGAAAGAAAAGAGTCTTTCTAAGCATGGCTGGCTGCTTTATCTTGACATTTTCATTCGACAGAGTCATGTGCCATCAGCACCCATGAAGTGAATTAATTACCTGGACTGTTTTTCATAATATTCATGAATTATTTCTAGTAAGAAAAAATTGTATTGTATGCATGCAGTATAAACTGTTAGCTACGATAACAAATGTGCAACTGTCTGTAATGAAAATTTTTTAGCGATTGTATTGTCACAACACTTTTGGTGATCAGAGAGTCATATGAACTGAAAAAGCTTTTAAAATGATTACCTAATCTTAATTTCTTTTTCTTTAAGTGAGAAATATGAATTGCATTTAATTAGCTAAGCTATGTGATAGTGAAACACTGTATCTCCTTTTACTTAGCTGGCCCCTCAGTCAATTTATTCCAGAGATGCAATTAGAGCACATGAGAGCCTCAGAAAAAGCAATGCCTTGTATTGATTTCAGGAAATAAAAAATTTGCATGACAATACAAATTCTGTCAGCACATGGGGCAGGCTGAAGTCATCACTTTTCAGCTGCCATTACTATATGAAATCAGCTAAATCTTATCATTTGACTGTGGTCTTAGTGTATTTGCAACTGAAATATAAGGCAGCCAGAATTTACAATCAAAAAGTGTCAGCTTTTCAGATTTGACAATAGCATTTCATTTATACTACAGTCCACTTTTTCACTTTGTGAGGTGCAAATCACACCAAAATTAGAAGCCAGACTAGACACTTTTAAACCAGTTTTCCCCATTTTTACGTAAAAAGCAAATAATTTCAGGATCAATATAAGTTTTTAAACTCTTTCAATATATCGCCTCTCCCCACTCATCTATGGAATTTCTCTAAGATCATTATTGAGAAATTCACTGCCAGGTAGCTCAACACAGGCTTTGGGATCAGACCATCTGCCTTTGAATGCCATCTCCACCCCTTATTAGCTGAGTGAGCTAGGGCAAATTAGCTTATCCTCTGTGACTCAACTTCCTTATCTATAAAATTGAAGGATAACAATGGCATACATCACAGAATTATTGGTAGCATTAAATGATATAATAAATATACCAGTGCTATTGTATTGCACAGCTCAAGGGGGTACAATTCACACTGTGTTCTATGTGGAATTGTGAAAAATGACATATCTGTGTGTAAATCACTTAACAGCAGTTCCTGGTACAAATAAGCATTCGTTTAATAATCATTTTTCTGTGGAATTTATAATCCTTCTTTCTTGAAATTCTTGAGCTTTCTTGAATATCACTTTTCTGCTTCTCTTTCTATAACTGTTATCTCTTACCCTTAATTGTGGTGTTTCCCAAAGCTCATACGCATCTGATGACCTACTTTTCTCTTACTCCATCAGGTTTGGTCTGTTATGTACATCTAGAATTAAGGACTGTGCATGAACTAAGACAGAGGTTAAGAATGGCATTCAGAATAAAATCAAGTGGCCTAATGGTCTCCAAATCTGATTGTGCATCAGAATTATCTGATGGGACATTAAAAATTTCACATTCTAGGGCTTCCCTGGTGGCGCAGTGGTTGAGAGTCTGCCTGCCGATGCAGGGGACACGGGTTTGTGCCCCTGTCCGGGAAGATCCCACATGCCGCAGAGCGGCTGGGCCCGTGAGCCATGGCCGCTGAGCCTGCGCGTCCGGAGCCTGTGCTCCGCAACGGGAGAGGCCACAACAGTGAGAGGCCCGCGTACCGCAAAAAAAAATAAAAAACAAAAATTACACATTCTAGGTCAACCACAGACCTACAGAATTGTAGTACTTTGTGTGGAGGGGTTGGAAATTGTACCACTCCCCCCCAAAAAGTTTTCGAGATATTTTAGCTGTTCAGCCAGTTTGGGGATGGAAATCTGGAACCAGCAAGAATATCGGCACTAGTGTTCCACATCAGAGTGGAAGATCCAAGTCAAAAAGCACAGGGGCTAGAGACCTGTTGGGAAATAGAGGCCAAGTTCAGAGTCAGTCAAGAGCAGGAGAGACCTATCCATTCATGACACCCTCTGCGCTCCACAGCACCCTCTGCATGTCTCTATCATGGCTCTTAACACCAGTGTTGATATTATAGTCTTGAGCTTATATTTCTTACTCAACTGTGAGATTTGTGAAAGCAGACTTAGTCTCCAGAATTCATCCTTGAATCCCCACCACCTTTTTATTGCAACGATAAAATAATGTTGTTAAAATGAGTTATTGAAACCCTAGGTCAGGTCAAGAGAGTGAGTGTATTAGTGCGACTACTTGGTTGCCTGTACCTAGCAAAAAGCAAGAAAAAGGACTTAAGTATAAGGATACAGTGTATCTCATGAAACTCAACCCCAGGTCTCAGGTAGGGACTGGAACAGGAAGCTGAAGTCTATCAGGATTTCCATCTTCACTTCTCCTTGTACATCTGCTTCAGTAATTTCTTTCTGAAAGCTCGCTTTCTCTGCTTCTCTGGTCTTCAAGCTTTATATTTTGCAGTTCTGATCTCCTGATGACTGACTCACTGTCTATTCTAATTCTAATTCCTGGGATAGAGTGGCCAGAAATGACTGGCCTAGTTTGGGTCTAGTGTCCAAACCAGATCTAGTCACTGATTGCCAAGGAGCAGGCACATGGGAGAAACTTGGCAGCCAGAGACCATGCCTGTGGATTACAGAGGAAGTCAGTTCCCAGAGAAGGGGTGACTAGATACCCTGAAATGTATTTGTCACCATGAGGCAGAGCCAGACAAGCAGTCAGAAAGGAAGCTGACTGTGTGTCAGAGAACTGAAGGATATACAGACTGTCTCAAACAGGAAGCATTTTACTCACTTCCCCGAGTAGGAACCGATGCTGGCATTGCAGGGTATGACCAACATGGGTCTGTTCTGCTGCAACGAGACAGGGACGAGTGTGGCTCCCAGGTGCATTATTTACCACCTGGGTGACAGTGGGTACAGTCCTTAGCCTCTTTATGCCTGTTTTTTTGCATAGGTAAAGAGAAGCTAATAATGGTTTCCAGTCTTCCTACACAATAAGGTTATGTTTTCAAAGTAAACAAAATAATGCATAAGAGCACTTAGTACAGTGCTAAAAACGTATTAAACGTTTAATGCTAAAAACATATTAAATGTTACTGTTATTGTCATTATAACAAGAGATCCTGATATTCTTTATGGAAAATTTATTACTTTTCATGTGGTAACGTTATGACTGCCAAATATTTACCTCAAGATTTGACCCAAGACTTCAGTTTTTTTTCTAATTCTTTAAATTGAAATAGAGTTGATTTACAATGTTGTGCCAATGTCTGCTGTACAGCAAGGTGACTCAGTTATACACATATACACATTCTTTTTTTATTATTAATTTAACATCTTTATTGGAGTATAATTGCTTTACAATGGTGTGTTAGTTTCTGCTGTGTAACAAAGTGAATCAACTATACATATATTCCCATATCTCCTCCGTGTTGGGTCTCCCTCCCACTCTCCCTATCCCGCCCCTCTAGGTGGACACAAAGCACCAAGCTGATCTCCCTGTGCTATGCGGCAGCTTCCCACTAGCTATCTGTTTTACGTTTGGTAGTGTATATATGTCAATGCTACTCTCTCACTTCATCCCAGCTTACCCTTCCCCCTCCCAGTGTCCTCAAGTCCATTCTCTACATCTGCAACTTTATTCCTGTCCTGCCCCTAGGCTCACCAGAACGAGTTTTTTTAGATTCCATATATGTGTTAGCATACGGTATTTGTTTTTCTCTTCCTGACTTACTTCACTCTCTATGACAGACTCTGGGTCCATCCACCTTACTACAAATAGCTTAATTTTGTTTCTTTTTATGGCTGAGTAATATTCCATTGTATATATGTGCCACATATTCTTTATCCATTCGTCTGTCGATAGACACTTAGGTTGCTTCCATGTCCTGGCTATTGTAAATAGAGCTGCAATGAACATTGGGGTACATGACTCTTTTTGAATTATGGTTTTCTCAGGTTATATGCCCAGCAGTGGGATTGCTGGGTCGTGTGGTAGTTCTATTTTTATTTTTTTAAGTAATCTCCATACTGTTCTCCGGAGTGGCTGTATCAATTTACATTCCCACCAACAGTGCAAGAGGGTTCCCTTTTCTCCACACCCTCTCCAGCATTTATTGTTTGTAGATTTTTTGATGATGACCATTCTGACTGGTGTGAGATGATATCTCAATATAGTTTTGATTTGCATTTCTCTAATGATTAATGATGTTGAGCATTCTTTCATGTGTTTGTTACCAATCTGTGTATCTTCTTTGGAGAAATGTCTATTTAGGTCTTCTGCCCATTTTTGGATTGGGTTGTTTGTTTTTTTGATATTGAGCTGCATGGGCTGCTTGTAAATTTTGGAGATTAATCCTTTGTCCGTTGCTTCATTTGCAAATGTTTTCTCCCATTCTGAGTGTTGTCTTTCTGTCTTCTTTATGGTTTCCTTTGCTGTGTAAGAGCTTTTAAGTTTCATTATGTCCCATTTGTTTATTTTTGTTTTTATTTCCATTTCTCTAGGAGGTGGGTCAAAAAGGATCTTGCTGTGATTTATGTCACAGAGTGTTCTGCCTATGTTTTCCTCTAAGAGTTTGATGGTGTCTGGCCTTACATTTAGGTCTTTAATCCATTTTGAGTTTATTTTTGTGTATGGTGTTAGGGAGTGTTCTAATTTCATTCTTTTACATGTAGCTGTGCAGTTTTCCCGGCATCACTTATTGAAGAGGCTGTCTTTTCTCCATTGTATATTCTTGCCTCCTTTATCAAAGATAAGTTGACCATATGTGCATGGGTTTATCTCTGGGCTTTCTATCCTGTTCTATTGATCTATATTTCTGTTTTTGTGCCAGTACCATACTCTCTTGATTACTGTAGCTTTGTTGTATAGTCTGGATTCTGAGAGCCTGATTCCTCCAGCTCCATTTTTCGTTCTCAAGGTTGCTTTGGCTATTCGGGGTCTTTTGTGTTTCCATACAAATTGTGAAAATTTTTGTTCTAGTTCTGTGAAAAATGCCAGTGGTAGTTTGATAGGGATTGCATTGAATCTGTAGATTGCTTTGGGTAGTAGAGTCATTTTCACAATGTTGATTCTTCCACTCCAAGGACATGGTATATCTCTCCATCTATTTGTATCATTTTTAATTTCTTTCATCAGTGTCTTATAATTTTCTGCATACCGGTCTCTTGTTTCCTTAGGTAGGTTTATTCCTAGGTATTTTATTCTTTTTGTTGCAATGGTAAATGGGCGTGTCTTCTTAATTTCACTTTCAGATTTTTTATCATTAGTGTATAGGAATGCCAGAGATTTCTGTGCATTAATTTTGTGTCCTGCTACTTTACTAAATTCATTGATTAGCTCTAATAGTTTTCTGGTAGCATCTTTAGAATTCTCTATGTGTAGTATCATGTCATCTGTAAACAGTGACAGCTTTACTTCTTCTTTTCCGATTTGGATTCCTTTTATTTCTTTTTCTTCTCTGATTGCTGTGGCTAAAACTTTCATGTTGAATAATAGTGGTGAGAGTGGGCAACCTTGTCTTGTTCCTGATCTTAGTGGAAATGGTTTCAGTTTTTCACCATTGAGGATGATGTTGGCTGTGGGTTTGTCATATATGGCCTTTATTATGTTGAGGAAAGTTCCCTCTATGCCTACTTTCTGGAGGGTTTTTATCATAAATGGGTGTTGAATTTTATCAAAAGCTTTCTCTGCATCCATTGAGATGATCATATGGTTTTTCTCGTTCTATTTGTTAATATGGTGTATCATATTTATTGATTTGCATATGTTGAAGAATCCTTGCATTCCTGGGATATACCCCACTTGGTCATGGTGTATGATCCTTTTAATGTGTTGTTGGATTCTGTTTGCTAGTATTTTGTTGAGAATTTTTGCATATATGTTCATCAGTGATATTGGCCTGTAGTTTTCTTTCTTTATGACACCTTTTTCTGGTTTTGGTATCAGGGTGATGGTGGCCTCATGGAATGAGTTTGGGAGTGTTCCTCCCTCTGCTATGTTTTGGAAGAGTTTGAGAAGGATAGGTGTTAGCTCTATTCTAAATGTTTGATAGAATTCGCCTGTGAAGCCATCTGGTCCTGGGCTTTTGTTTGTTGGAAGCTTTTTAATCACAGTTTCAATTTTAGTTCTTCTGATTGGTCTGTTCATATTTTCTATTTCTTCCTTGTTCAGTCTTGGAAGGTTGTGAATTTCTAAGAATCTGTCCATTTTTTCCAAGTTGTCCATTTCATTGGCATATAGTTGCTTGTAGTAATCTCTCATGATCCTTTGTATTTCTGTAGTGTCAGTTGTTACTTCTCCTTTTCATTTCTAATTCTGTTGATTTGAGTCTTCTCCCTTTTTTTCTTGATAAGTCTGGCTAATGGTTTATCAATTTTGTTTATCTTCTCAAAGAACCAGCTTTTAGTTTTATTGATCTTTGCTATTGTTTACTTCATTTCTTTTTCATTTATTTCTGATCTGATCTTTATGATTTCTTTCCTTCTGCTAACTTTGGGGTTTTCTTGTTCTCCTTTCTCTAATTGCTTTAGGTGGAAGGGTAGGTTGTTTATTTGAGATGTTTCTTGTTTCTTAAGGTAGGATTGTATTGCTGTAAACTTCCCTCTTAGAACTGCTTTTCCTGCATCCCTTAGGTTTTGGGTTGCCGTGTTTTCACTGACATTTGTTTCTAGGTATTTTTTGATTTCCTCTTTGATTTCTTCAGTGATCTCTTGGTTATTTAGTAGTGTATTGTTTAGCCTCAATGTGTTTGTTTCTTCTTACACCTTTTTTCCTGTAATTGATATCTATTTTCATAGCGTTTTGGTCGGAAAAGATACTTGATACATTTTCAGTTTTCTTAAATTTGCCAAGGCTTGATTTGTGATCCAAGATATGATCTATCCTGGGAATGTTTCATGAGCCCTTGAGAAGAAAGTGTATTCTGTTGTTTTTGGATGGAATGCCCTATAAATATCAATGAAGCCCATCTTGTTTAATGTATAATTTAAAGCTTGTGTTTCCTTATTTATTTTCATTTTGGATGATCTGTCCATTGGTGAAAGTGGGGTGTTAAAGTCCCCTAATTGATTGTGTTATTGTAAGTTTCCCCTTTTATGGTTGTTAGTATTTGCCTTATGTATTGAGGTGCTCCTATATTGGGTGCATAAATATTTACAATTGTTATATCTTCTTCCTGGATAGATCCCTTTGTCTCTTGTAATAGTCTTTGTTTTAAACTCTATTTTGTCTGATACGAGAATTGCTATGCCAGCTTTCCTTTTATTTCCATTTGCATGGAATATCTTTTTCCATTCCGTCACTTTCTGTCTGTGTGTGTCCCTAGGTCTGAAGAGGGTCTCTTGTAGACCGCATATATACGGGTCTTGTTTTTTTATCCATTCAGCCAGTCTATGTCTTTTGTTTGGAGCATTTAATCCATTTACATGTAAGGTAATTATCAATATGTATGTTTCTATTACCATTTTCTTAATTGTTTTTGGTTTGTTATTGTAGGTCTTTTCCTTCTCTTGTGTTTCCTGCCTAGAGAAGTTCCTTTAGCATTTTTTGTAAATCTGGTTTAGTGGTGCTGAATTCTCTTAGCTTTTGCTTGTCTGTAAAGGTCTGAATTTCTCCATCAATCTGAATGAGATCTTTTCTGGGTAGAGTAATCTTGGTTGTAGGTTTTTCTCTTTCATCACTGTAAATATGTCCTGCCACTCCCTTCTGGCTTACAGAGTTTCTGCTGAAAGATCAGCTGTTAACCTTCTGAGGATTCCCCTCTATGTTATTTGTTGTTTTTCCCTTGCTGTTTTTAATATATTTCCTTTGTATTGAATTTTTGATAGTTTGATTAATATGTGTCTTGGCGTGTTTCTCCCTGGATTTATCCTCTGTGGGACTCTCTGTGCTTCCTGGACTTGATTAATTGTTTCCTTTCCCATATTAGGGAAGTTTTCAACTACAATCTCTTCAAATATTCTCTCAGTCCCTTTATTTTTCTCTTCTTCTTCTGGGACCCCTATAATTTGAATGCTGGTTTGTTTAATGTTGTCCCAGAAGTCTCTGAGACTGTCCTCAATGATTTTCATTCTTTTTTCTTTATTCTGGTCTGCCATAGTTATTTCTACTATTTTATCTCTAGGTCACTTATCTGTTCTTCTGCCTCAGTCATTCTGCTATTGATGATCCCTTCTAGAGAATTTTTAATTTCATTTATTGTGTTGTTCATCATTGTTTGTTTGCTCTTTAGTTCTTCTAGGTCCTTGTTAAACATTTCTTGTTTTTTCTCCATTCTATTTCCAAGATTTTGGATCATCTTTACTATCATTATTCTTAATTCTTTTTTCAGGTAAACTGCCTATTTTCTCTTCATTTGTTAGGTCTGGTGGGTTTTTACCTTGCTCCTTCATCTACTCTGTGTTTCTCTGTCTTCTCATTTTGCTTAACTTACTGTCTTTGCGGTCTCCTTTTCTCCTTTGCGGCTGCAGGTTCATAGTTCCTTTTGTTTTTGGTGTCTGCCCTCAGTGCTAAGGTTGGTTCAGTGGGTTGTGTAGGCTTCCTGGTGGAAGGGACTAGTGCCTTTTTTCTAGTGGATGAGGCTAGATCTTGTTTCTGCTGGGCAGGTCCATGTCTGGTGGTGTGTTTTGGGGTGTCCATGACCTTATTATGATCTTAGGCAGCCTCTCTGCTAATGGGTGGGGTTGTGTTCCTATCTTGCTAATACATTGGCATAGGGTGCCCAGCACTGTACCTTGCTGGTCGTTGAGTGGAGCTGGGCCTTGGCATTGAGATGGAGATCTCTGGGAGGTTTCACTGTTTGATATTATGTGTACCTGGGAGGTTTCTGGTGGACCAGTGTCCTGAACTTGGCTCTCCCACCTCAGAGGCATCGCCCTGACCCCTGGGTGGAGCACCAAGAGTCTGTCATCCACACAGCTCAGAATAAAAGGGAGAAAAAGTGAAAGAAAGAGTGAAGTAAAATAAAATAATTTGAAATGAAATACAATAAAGTTATAAAAATAATTGTTAAAATTTTTTTAAGTAATAAAAAGAAAAGGAAAGAAAGAAGAGAGCAACCAAACCAAATCCACCAATGATAACAAGAGCTAAAAAACTGTACTAAAAAAGAAGAGAAATACAAACAAACAAAAAAACGGACAGACAGAACCCTAGGACAAATGGTAAAAGCAAAGCTATACAGACAAAATCACACACAGAAGCATACATGTACACACTCACAAAAAGAGAAAAAGGGGAAAAAAATATATACATATCATTGCTCCCAAAGTCCATGTCCTCAATTTGGGATGATTCGTTGTCTATTCAGGTATTCCACAGATGCAGGGTACATCATGTTGATTGTGGGATTTAATTCACTGCTCCTGAGGCTGCTGGGAGAGATTTCCCTTTCTCTTTTTTCGCTCAGTCCCTGGGGTTCATCTTTGGATTTGGCCCCGCCTCTGCGTGTAGGTCGCTTGAGGGCGTCTGTTCTTCGCTCAGACAGGACAGGGTTAAAGGAGCAGCTGATTTGGGGGCTCTGGCTCACTCAGGCCCTGGGGAGGGAAAGGTATGGTATGCAGGGTTGAGCCTGTGTTGGGAGAGACCGGTGTGATGTTTCAACAGCCTGAGGCGCCGTTTGTTCTCCCGGGGAAGTTTTCCCTGGGAGTGGCGGGCTGCACAGGCTCCCAGGAGGGCAGGTGTGGATAGTGACCTGTGCTTGCACACAGGCTTCTTGGTGGCGGCAGCAGCAGCAGTTTTAGTGTCTCATGCCCGTCTCTGGGGTCCGCGCTGTTAGCTGCGGCTCGGGCCCGTCTCTGAGGCTCCTTTAAGCTGCAATCTTAATCCCCTCTCCTTGCGCACCAGGAAACAAAGAGGCAAGAAAAAGTCTCTTGCTTCTTCGGTAGTTCCAGACCTTTTCCCGGACTCCCTCCCGGCTAGCCGTGGCGCACTAGCCCCCTTCAGGCTGTGTTCGCGCAGCCAACCCCAGTCCTCTCCCTGGGATCCAACCTCCGAAGCCCGAGCCTCAGCTCCCAGCCCCCATCCGCCCTGGCGGGTGAGCAGACAAGCCTCTTGGGCTGGTAATTGCTGGTCGGCACTGATCCTCTGTGTGGGAGTCTCCGCTTTGCCCTCCACACCCCTGTTGCTGCGCTCTCCTCTGCGGCTCCGAAGCTTCCCCCCTCCGCCACCCGCAGTCTCCGCCTGCGAAGGGGCTTCCTAGTGTGTGGAAACCTTTCCTCCTTCACAGCTCCCTCCCACTGGTGCAGGTCCCATCTCTATTCTTTTGTCTCTGTTTTTTCTTTTGCCCTACCCAGGTATGTGGGGAGTTTCTTGTCTTTTGGGAGGTCTGAGGTCTTCTGCCAGCGTTCAGTAGGTGTTCTGTAGGAGTTGTTCCACGTGTAGATGTATTTCTGGTGTATCTGTGGGGAGGAAGGTGATCTCCACGTCTTACTCTTCTGCCATCTTGAAGCTCCTCCCCTAGACATTCTTTTTTTAAAAAATATTCTTTTCCATTATTGTGTATCCCAGGAGATTGGATATAGTTCCCTGTGCTATACAGTAGGGCCTTAGTGTTTATCCATTCTAAATGTAATAATTTACATCTACCAACCCCAAATTCCCAGTCCATCCCTCTCCCTCCCCACAAGACTTCAGTTTCTGAACTCCAGTTGAACACTGGACTTTCAGTTAGATGTCACTTCAAATTCAAAAAGAGCCAAATCAACCTCATGCTCTTTTTCTTATAACAACTGTATAACCTCTTCCACCTGCTAACATTCCCATCTGTTTTAATAGCATCAACATTTCGTTAAACTGAGATAAAGGCCAGAAGTGACTGAGAATCACAATTTCTAGGTCTGAAATCTCTTTGTTTGGCACCTTTTTTGACTTCTCTCTTTTACACCCTAAGTCTTACTGTTCATCAAGTGCTTTTTTATCTTTTTCATGTAATTCTGTGACTAAGAATGAACATTCATTGGTGGCTTGCTAAGTGCCAGCCACTGTTTTAAGCACTTTTACAGGTATTAATTCATGTAATCCTCATAACATCTTCCTGGCTTAGGTACTATTATCATCCCCATATACAAATATGGAAACTGAGACTCAGAGAAGTGATATGATCTGTCTAGGGTCACTGCTAGTAAGTGATAGAGATCAGGGAGTCTGACTCCAGAGCCATTGCTCCTAACCCGTAAGCCACACGACTGCTCTGTGATGAACCTTGAATCTCTCTTTCCATTACTTGTACCACCATTTGGGTCGTGGCTCACATCACTTTACCTCTATTACTGCAATAGACTCCTGGTTGGTCCCCTTGACTTTGCACTTTGTGATACAACTTATATACGGCCACCAGATTGCTCTTCCTTAATTAAGCCCTGCTTGTACCTTGTCCTTCCTTTGTTCCAAATCCTTCTATGACTCCCTGTGGTCTAGGATATATAAAAAAACTTACATCCCTGGCTTTTTTGGCTTTCTGTAGTTCTGGTTCCATAGTATCTATTCAGCTTTATGTTTTCCTCCTCCTGTTCCATTATCTATGACTACATTTAGGCTGATCTTTTCACCATTCCTGCAAACATGCTGTTCTTTCCTAACTCTGTGACTTCATACATCTCTAAACTTTATTTGTCCATCTCAAGATATTGTGGCTCTAGGAACCCTTCCTTACTAATCTAAACTGGATGTGACCTCTCCTTCCTTAGAACGTTCCTAACGCTTTCCTTGTAACCCCTCTTACGATATCACATTCTGCCTTATTTGATAGCGACTTGTGTTCTTTTCTTATTTCTCTCCCTGCTTCACCACTTTGTTAGCCTGTTGAAGGCAGAGACTGTGTTTCACTAAATCTTGTATCCCCTGCAGTGCTTCTTCTAATGCAGAGCACATAACAGGTGATCAATACATAGTTACTGAATTTAACAGAATTCTAGTTTCACTCACTCAGAATGTTTCTCTTTTCCCTTTCGTTTTGTTCCAGTCTTTCACAAAAATCTCACTTCTTGAATGAAACCCCCTTGACTGCTCTAGTCCTTGATGAAACCTACTTTCTCAGAACTCTTGTAACTCTTGTAACTTCAGGCCGATACATATAATTTAGTACTTGATTAATCATTTTATACGGGTATATTCATTGTTCATGTATTACAACACAGGGCCTGATATATGAAGATTCTCAACAAATATTTGTTGAATGAATCAATATGTCGATCTTGCCCCACCAACTGCAAGGTCTCGAAGACAGGGACCATGCTTTATAGATCTTCTGTATCCCCTTAGAGCTCTCAGCATGTAATAGGTGCTTTATGAATATTTGCTGACTGACTGGCTCTGGTATTTCTGTTGCAAGTCTGTCCTTACCTTCCTGTTGTTCTGCCCTCAGCCTGTGATTACACTGAAGAGGTTTCTGAGTCCTCAGGTCTGATTTCCCCACTGAGAACAGGCTGAGTCAGGTTGCTGACACACAGGCCTCTTTTTGCCAGTCCCTTTTGATTCTGTCTTTAAATCAGAACTAGGCCTTCTTATAGGGACAAATCCCTAGAAGAAGAGAGCAGGAGTCCTTAGGCTGGGGAAGAAGAGTCGGGGATTGAGAATTGCAAAACATAAAACTTTGGCCAGAAATAATTCTACAGAACTTGTTACTGGGCCTACCCAGTACATGTGAGGGAAAGGCCATTCTGTGTCTACTTTGTACTGTTTAAAGACAAGGGAAATATATGGCAATCATGATGCAAGAGTAAATGACTAGGGCCCACCTTCAAATGGCATGAAGTCTGCCAGTAGATCTAAAAAAAAAAAACAGAAATAACATTTGTATAATATAATAATGATTTGTATATACCATATAGCCAACATGGCAGAGACCAACAGTGACTAGTTTTCCAACTTCTCAAAGGAAAGTCTCATCTACTGAGAGGAAAGGGAGAACTGGGATAAGCAGACATCTCTATTATACTGTGCACCTCACAAATACACAGCAATACTTGGGAATGGCAGATGGTAGAATGTGCTCTTGCAGACTGGAAAGGCTTCAAGTTTTGCTCTCCTGGCTACAGTCTATAATGTTGCTGCTCAGAACTGTGGGAGATATGTACACAGTGTATCTAAGAATTATGGTCCTTAACAGCTCTTCCCAGACTTGCTTCTAGCTGGAGAGAGGGAAAATGATTGACAGCTGTATCCAAGGCATACTGATGTTTCACTGGACCAAAGAATGAGTTCAACACTGCACTGAGCAGTGGACTAGCTAAGATATAAATTTTTCCTTTATTAATATTTTATATGTATTTATTTGCCATTTCGTTGGCTTATATGCTTAGCAGGTTCTTTGTTTTAAATGCAGGTGATCCAAGGATACATGACCCACATTTCAAGGGGCCCGTTGTCAACAGGTAAGCAATTCTTTTCTCTGGAATGTATTTTTTAACCAACACAGAAAGCTTATTTTTTGGTATCATTTTCCGGTCAATGGAGAATTGTGTCTACTGTGAGGGAGAAATGACTTATTTTTAGCCTAAATGTCACCTAATTTATACAGGGTACAGGTAATAAATCTTTCCATGAGTCATAAATATCCTGTCCTGTTCAGCAAATGAACTGCCTTAATTTATGACTGAAGGGTTTGTTATTTCTGATAAAGAGAAGCCAAAAATGCTTTATAAGATTTAACCCCTTTGTGGAGAAGTAAACACATTCCAGTAGCTGTCTTATGCACCCGTTTACTCTGATTCACCACTGCAAGTGCAGAGTTGCTATGCCAACTTCTTCCACACAGGGTATTTGTGCTACTCAGCCTCCCAAAGCAGAGAGCTTTCTGAGAGGCAAACATTCACCAATTCATCACGTATGCTTTAGGATATTTTAAAATGCTCTAGGGAAGTGTGTACTTGTCTTAACTGGTGCTTCTCCTGCAAGGTTTCATAGCGTTTAAAAAGTATCCAATAGGGGCTTCCCTGGTGGCGCAGTGGTTGAGAGTCCGCCTGCCGATGCGGGGGATGAGGGTTCGTGCCCCGGTCTGGGAGGATCCCACATGCCGCGGAGCGGCTGGAGCCCGCGCATCCGGGGCCTGTGCTCCGCAATGGTAGAGGCCACAGCAGTGGGAGGCCCGCGTACCACAAAAAAGAGAAAAAAAAAAAGTATCCAATAATTCATAGGCCTCTTTTATTATTATATTGTACCTTCTATTCCCAGGCTTCCTGCTAATCAAAAAGAGGTTTGCAGGGTAGAATGGCTAAAAATGAGGAGAAGATTAAGCTGTACATAGCTGTTTTTCCACTTAGCATTGACTTTAATTTCTGGCAGTTGCATGTCCTAATAAACTGTGTTGTGAAATAGTGATCAACACGCTTATTTGCACTTGCCAGCCATCAGCATGTGTATTAGCATTACTGTTATGTCTCTATAATATCCCAGCTTTAAACAAATGTGTATCTAGTTTATTCTAATTCTGTAAGAAGCCAAGTCATTTGTTTGGGTTACTCTTTCAAAGGTGTACCTATGCCCTCTTTAGAGTAAGTCTGAAATCTCTCTCATTCTCTCCATGGTAGCACCATGAATACATTTTGTTGTCCAGTGTACAAATAGCCTCATCTGATATGGAGGTTACTTTTATTGTACTTGGATTCATTTTATAATAACTAATTTGTATGAACGGAATCTAGCTTATTGGCCTCAAGGGACCTCTAGATATAATCTGGATTCAATAGTAGTAACAACAACAATAATAATAAGTGAACTGCCACATTTGGACAGATGAAATACAGATTACAGATGTGCCTTTTCTAGCCATAGAGAAGAAAGCAGAGCTCAGTCTGGCTGGCTGTAGGTGTGGGCAGGGAGGTGAAATCTCTTGTCTTCAGTTATTTAGAATTTAGTGATAGAACCATGCAGTCCAGGTAAAGTCTAAACAACTGTGATAAAGAGAATAATTTATTTTTACTAAGGACCTTTTGTGATGTCCTAGGTACCACAAAGGCCTTCAAAGGTGAAATGGTCATTGTGTATACATACCCCTCCCCCCAAATCTTCAATCCAAGAATGGAGAGAAGTATTGTAAAACCACAGGGGCTTAACTATAGGAAGACACAATTTGGCCCATTGGTAAATTCTCAGGCTGCAGGGGTCTATAATGCCTTTCCTGGGAAAATAATTGGGGTGTTTAAGGAGCAAGTGAGAAACCCCACCTTCTTCACATTACCTTTTGCTTACTATAACATTTTTTGCTTGCATAATGTCACTTTCCTTCTGAGAGATCCAGTCTTATCAGATATTCCGGCAGACCCTCACAGCACTGTCTGCTCATCATCCACCATGTTCTGTACACCTCTCTCAGTTTACAAGGACATCGTTTTGTGCCTAGTGACGACCCAACTGCAGTTGTTTCCAGGAGAGGTGAAGGAATGACGGTAATGCCACAGGAGAGATTAACTCAGTTTCTCATTTGTCCCCATCTACTAAGATAAGAATCGGACGTGTGGAAGCTATTGCCCCATAGTGTTGACCCAAAAAAAACAAACAGTCATTTTTTTTTTTTTTTTTTTTTTTGCGGGACGCGGGCCTCTCACTGTTGTGGCCTCTCCCGTTGTGGAGCACAGGCTCTGGACGTGCAGGCTCAGCGGCCATGGCTCACAGGCCCAGCCACTCCGCGGCATGTGGGGTCTTCCCGGACCAGGGCACGAACCCGTGTCCCCTGCATCGGCAGGCGGACTCTCAACCATTGCGCCACCAGGGAAGCCCCAAACAGCGATTTTGATAGCCCCTTTTGAAAGAATAGTTATCCAGTGCCTATGCTTTGTCCCCTGTATTCAACAGAATTTTAGCATTGGATTGAGGTGAGATTTGTAAAAGTTTAAGGGCTGCTCAGCACTGTTCTTGGCGGTACATTAGAGGGCAAAAATGAATGCACATAGAAAACTAAAAAATAAATCTCTTTTAGAAGGTTCTACATGAGAAATTCTCTTATAATTTTAGAACTAAGAAAAATTTTCATTTAATGGAGAGTTAATATACTTTCTCCTGTTAGATAAGGAGAACTGTAATCCATTGTTTCTCCTTTTGTCTTGACTTGTGGAAAGCCCACTGATACATTTAATTTCAATGCCAGCAACTACATTAGCCTTTGAGTTAAGCATTTCTTTTCAGAACTTTGAATTTCTATTTCTATTTTAATAATGCTATTGCATCCAGTTTTAAGTCATTTCATTTATATTCATTCTGAAAAGAGGCAGCATATAGGTGGACAGGTAAATAGAAATGAAAACCTTGGATGTTCCATAGTTGACTTTTTCCCCTTATCTACACACAAAGTAGGTGAAAGACATATGACTCAGACTAATCAAATTGGTAGGTTTCACAATGCTGAAAACAACTACTATTATAGAAGGTGGAAAATCTGTCTGGAATGTAATAAGATGCATTTATTTTTACCTGAGGCATCGGGGAGAGGTTAAACTCACTATCATGAAGGGATTCAAGGAGAGAATGAAGAGGAGTTTATTAGGGATGTTGTAGAGGGGATTCTTTCGTATAAAGGAGTTAGACTAAATGACCTCTGAGTTCTTTCCAATCCTGAAATTCTATGACTCTGTGATTCAACATTTTTTATTGTTATAATTAACATACAATATTATGTTACTTTCAGGTATACAACATAGTGATTTGATATTTTTTATTCATTATGAAATGATCACAGTAAGTCTAGTTACCATCCATCACCATACAAAGTGAAAATATTATTGACTATATTCCCTATGTATATATTATATCCCTGTGACTTTTTTATAACTGGAGGTTTGTGCCCCAAAATGCCCTTCACCTATTTTGTTCTGTCCTTGCACACCCCTCCCCTCTGGCAACTATCAGTTTGTTCTCTGTATTTATGAGTCTGTTTCTGTTTTGTTTGTTCCTTTGTTTCTTAGATCCCACATATAAGTGAAATCATATGGTATTTGTTTTTCTCTAACTTATTTCACTTAGCATAGTACGTTCTAGGTCTCTCAATATTGCCACAATGGCAAGATTTCACTCTTTTATGGCTGAGTAATATTCCATTACACACACAGACACACACACACACCACACCACATCTTCTTTATCCATTCATATATTGAGGGACATTTAGGTTGCATCTGTGTCTTGGCTATTGTAAATAGTGCTGCAAAGAACATAGGGGTGTATATCTTTTTGAATTAGTGTTTTCATTTTCCTCAGTTAAATACCTTGAAGTGGAATTGCTGGATCATATGGTAGTTCTATTTTTAGTTCTTAAAGGAACCTCCATACTGTTTTCCATAGTGGCTGCACTAATTTACATTTCCACCAATAATTCACCAAGGTTCCCTTTTCTCCACATCCTTGCCAACACTTGTTTCTTGTCTTTTTGACCATAGCCATTCTGACAGGTGTGAGGTGGTATCTCACTGAGGTTTTGATTTGCATTTTCCTGTTGATTAGTGATGTTGAGTACCTTTTCATGTGATTGTTGGCCATCTGTCTTCTTTGGAGAAATGTCTATTCAGGGTTTCTGCCCATTTTTAAGTCAGGTTGTTTATTTTTTTGATATTGAATTGTATGAGTTGTTTATATATTTATATATCAACCCCTTATCACAAGTATTGTTTGCAAATATCTTCTCAATTTAGTAGGTTGCATTTTCATTTTGTTGGTGGTTTCCTTCACTGTGCAAAAACTTTTTAGTTTGATTTAGTCACATTAATTTATTTTTGCTTTTGTTGCTATTGGATATTTGGAGATACATCTAAAAAGATATTGCTAAGATCAATGTCAGAGAGGTTACTGCTTATGTTTTCTTCTAGGAGTTTTATGGTTTCAGATCTTTCATTTAAGTTTTTAATCCATTTTGATTTTATTTTGTATATGGTATGAAAAAGTTGTCTAGTTGGATTCTTTCACAATTAGCTGTCCAGTTTTCCCAACATCATTTATTGAAGAGACTGTTTCTTTCCATTGTACCTTCTTGCATCCTTTATTGTAGATTAACTGACCATATAAGAGTGGGTTTACTTCTGAGCTCTCTATTCTGTTCCATTCATCTATATGCCTGCTTTTGTGCTGGTATCATGCTGTTCTAATGACTATATCTTTGTAGTATAGTTTGAAATCAGGGAACATGATACTTCCATCTTGGTTCTTCTTTCTCAAGATTGCTTTGGCTATTTGGGGTCTTTTGTGGTTCCATACAAATTTTAGAATTATTTGTTCTAGTTCTGTGGAAAATACCATAGGTAATTTGAAAGGGGTTGTATTGAATCTGTGGATTGCTTTAGGTAATATGGACATTTTAATGATATTAATTCTTACAATCCATGAGCACAGAGTATCTTTCTGTTTATTTGTGTCATCTTCAATTTCTTTTATCAATGTCTTATAGTTTTCAGAGTAAAGGTCTTTTACTTCCTTTGTTAAATTTATTCGTAGATATTTTATTTGTTGAAGTAACAGTAAGTGGGATTGTTTTCTTCATTTCTAATGGTTCATTATTAGTGTATAGAAAAGAAACAGATTTCTGTTTATTAAATTTGTATCCTGCAACTTTACTGAACTCTTTTATTAGATTCGATAGTGCTTTGGTGAAGTCTTTAGGGTGTTCTATATGTAGTTATGTTGTCTGCAGATAGTAACAGTTTTATTTCTTCCCTTACAGTTTAACACCTTTTATTCCTTTTTCCTGTCTGGTTACCATGGCTAGGACTTCCAATACCATGCTGATTAAAAGTGGTAAGCATGGGCATCCTTGTCTTGTTCTTAATCTTAGAGGAAAATCTTTCATCTTTTTACTGTTGAGTACAGCGTTGGATGTGGATTTGTCATATATGGCCTCTATTATGTTGAGGTATGTTCCCTCTATACCCACTCTGTTGAGAGTGTTTATCATAAATGGATGTTGAATTTTGTCAAATGCTTTTTTTCTGCATCTACTGAGATGATCATATGATTTCTTACATTTGTTTCATTAATGTGATGTGTCACATTGACTGATTTGCAGCTATTGAACCATCCTTCAATCCCTGGAATAAATAAATCCCACTTGATCATGGTATATGATCATTTTAATGTATTGTTGTATTCAGTTTGCTGATATTTTTTTTGAAGATTTTTGCATCTATGTTCATCAGAGATATTGCCCTGTAATTTTCTCTCTCTCTCTCTGTGTGTGTGTGTGTGTGTGTGTGTGTGTGTGTGTCTTTGTCTGGTTTTGGTATCAGGGTAATGCGGACCTCATAGAATGAGTTTAGAAGTACTACCTCCTCTTCAATTTTCTGGGATAGCTTGAGAAGAATTGATAACTCTTCTTCAAATGTTTCATAGAATTCCCCTGTGAAGTTATCTGGTCCTGGAATTTTGTTTGGGAGTTTTTTTTTTTATTAGTGTTTCAATATCATTACCAGTGATTGATCTGTTCAAATTTTCTATTTCTTCCTGGAAATAGAATCTTGGAAGTCTTGGAAGATTGTATGTTTCTAGGATGTACCCATTTCTTCTAGGTTGTCCAATTTGATGGCATATAACTGTTCATAGTGTTTCCCTATTTATTTTCTGTCTGGATGATTTATCTATTGATGTAAGTAGGGTATATAACTCCCCTACTGTTATTGTATTACTATTTCTTTCTTTATGTCTGTTTATATTTTGCTTTACATATTCAGGTGCTCCTTTGTTGAGAAATGTTATATTCTCTTGTTGTACTGACCCCTTTATCATTATGTAATGCCCTTCTTTGTCTTTAGTTACAATCTTTTTTAAAAGTCTGTTTTGTCTGATATGAGTATGGCTACCCCAGCTTTCTTTTTGTTTCCATTTGCATGGAATATCCTTTTCTATCCCTTCACTTTCACTCTGTATGTGTCTTTAGAGCTGAGGTGAGTCCCCTGTAGCAACATATTAGGTGGGTCTTTTTTTTTTTTAAGCTACCCTATGTCTTTTGATTGAAGAATTTAATCCATTTGCATTTAAAGTGGTTATTGATAGGTATGTACTTATTGCCATTTTATTAATTGTTTTCTGGTTGTTTTTGTAGTTCTTCTCTGTTCTTGTCTTCTCTTGGTTACTTCTCTATGGTTTGATGGATTCCTTTAGTGTTATGTCTGGATTCCTTTCTCTTTATTTTTTGTGTATCTATTTTAAGTTTTTGGTTTGGTCATGAGGTTCATATACACCAACCTGTATACATGGCCGTGTATTTTAAGCTGATAGTCTTACGTTTGAAGGCATCTAAAAGCACTGCATTTTAACTCCCCCCTCACATTTTATATTTCTGAGATCATATTTTACATCTTTTTATTTTGTGTATCTTTTAACTACTCATTGTGGTTATAGTTGACTGTACTACACTTGCCTTTTAACTTTCAGGCTAGCTTTTTAAGTAGCTGATCTAACACATTTACTATATATTTGCCTTTACCAGTGAGTTTTTTTTCTTTCATGTATTTTAAAATTTCTATTCGGAAATAGAATAGAAATCTTCTATTCTGTTTTATTCTTTTCTTTTCCACTTAAAGAAGATCCTTTAAGATTTCTTGTAAGGGGGGTTTAGTGGTGATGAACTCCTTTATTTTAGCTTGTCTGGGAAACTCTTTATCTCTTTTAATTCTGAATTCTATAACCTTGCCAGATAGATTATTCTGGGCTGTAATTTTTTTTTCTTTCAACATTTTAAATATATCCTGCCACTCTCTTCTGGCCTTGTAAAGTTTCTGCTGAAAAATCAGCTGATAGCCTTATGGGGTTTTCCTTTTATGGGATTAGTTGTTTTTCTCTTGCTGCCTTTGAGATTCTCTCTTTAACTGTTTCCACTTTAATTATAATATATCTTGGGTTTATTACTTTGGGTTCATCTTGTTTGGGACTTTCTAGGCTTCCTGTACCTGGATGTCTTTTTCCTTCCCCAGGACAGGGAAGTTTTCACCCATTATGTCTTCAAATAAGTTTTCTGTCCATTTCTCTCTCTCTTCTTTTTCTGGGACCCCTATAATGCAAATGTTAGTATGCTTGATGTCTTCCTAGAAGTCCCTTAAACTCTCTTCATTTAAAGAAATTCTTTCTTCTCTTTGCTGTTCTGTTTGTGTGATTTCCACTATTCTTTCTCCAGTTAGCTGATCTACTGTTTTATATTATATAATCTGCTACTGATTCCCTCTTTCAGTTATTGGATTCTTCAGCTCTGATTGGTTCTGTCTTATATTTTCTAAGTCTTTGTTGAAGATCTCACTGTATTTCTCCATTCTTCTCCTAAGTATAGTGAGCATCCTTCTGACCATCTCTATGTACTCTATGTCAGGTACATTACTTATCTCAGTTTCATTAGGATTTTTCCTAGGGTTTTATTTTGTTCTTTCATTTGGAACATATTCCTCTGTCTCCTCATTTTGTTTGACGCTTGGTGTGTGTTTCTATGCATCAGGCAGAACAGCTACCTCTCCTAGTCCTGAAGGAGTAGCCTTGTGTGGGACTGTCTCCTCTGTAGACTATTTGTACCTGGTAGCTTTGATAGGCTAACTGGAGCTGGAGCAGGTTTGAGTTGGGTGAAGTCTTAGGTTGCATTGTACCAAGGCTGCCTTGGCAGGTTGGCAGGAGTTAGAGTGGGCATGGGTTGGGGACAGTCCTGAAGCCACCTTGGTGGGGCCACTAGAACAGGAGCAGTCTCTGGCTGGGGGCAGTCCCTGGGTGTGCCATGTTGAGGCCACCTTGGCGGGATGGCTGGAGCTGGGGTGGGTGTGGACCAGGGGGAGTTCTGGGGGTGATTCAAACAATGACACTTGCCAGTGCCCCTTACATCAGAGAGAGTTCCTGCAATTCTCTGCCAGTTTGGCAGAGACTCTAAAGTTGGTAAATGGATTTCTTTTCCACATAATCCAGGTGCCCTTTAAACTGGTGTGTTTTTTGGTTTGTTTGGTTTTTGTTTTTTGCCGTGTCTCAGGATGGGTGAGTCTGCGCTCAGGTCCCTCAGTAATATCTGTCCCTGTTGCAGGTTGTGGGGTCAGGGGTTTCTGTGGATATTGTTTCTGTGGATATTTTTTCTGTGGATATTGTTTCTCTGTGTTTCCTACAAATTTCTACATGGTCCTTCACTTGTAGAGCTGTTCAGTCAGCCCTCACGAGGAATTGCTCTCTAGGTAGGTATAGATTCGGTGTGTTTGTGGGAGGAGGTGATTTCAGTATCTCTCTATCACACCATCTTGAATCTCTTTCTGTGTCTGTGATTCAACTTTTAATGCCAAAGCAGAGAAGGAAGAGTTCAGCTTCTGCCTACGTGATGCACACATACAGCTCTATGTTGATGCTCACCACAAACTTTTGTAATTTCTAAAGTGCCATTATTAAGTAGACATCTCAAATTATTGTGACAACATTATGCTGTCTCCTAAATTTATGCAGCTCTCATGAACTTTTTGTTCATTTTGAAATAATTGGTATGCTTCTTGTCACTGTAGATGGAACTTGAATGTCTAAACGTCGGGTCCATCATGGAAAAATGTGAGGAAAAGTTTATTGAAAAAAGTACACAAAGGTTAATAAAAAATGTAGACCCCATGTGGTAAAAATGGAAGAGGTTAAAAATCATTTTGACTTGTAAAATAGTTTGAAATAAAAGGCCTATATCCATAGCACTCCTTCGAAAACTTCTAAATAATGTCAAAATGTGGAAGGAAATAAAAATAAATAATTTCCCTGAATGGCTAATTCTTGACAATGCAAATGTGAGTTGAAGATGTTCTCTAAACCTGACATTTATTTGCCTCATTCTGAATGGAGCAAATGGCCTAATGTGATCAATTATTTATCAGTGTGACTCTTTACTACAGGAAGATGTGGACTAACACATCTTTAAAATTCATAGCCTATCCCTTGTATTCCTCAGTATGTGAGCTTGTTCTTTTTTTATGTTTTTGCACTTTAAAGAGTCACCACCTACAAATTATTCCTAATGATGAAAATAATCGACCTAAAAATACTATTAAACGTTGCAAGCACCTTTAAATCAAAAGATTTAAAGAAAAGTATTCATTAACCGTGTGCTTGTTATGCGTCCGGCAATGTGCTAGGTGCTAGAAATACAAAGATGAACTGAGCAAAGTTCCTGTTTAACAGAGCTTGCAGTCTAGTAGGAAGAGTAGTTGATAAAATGATTAATGTGGTATGTACAAAAACAGAGTTATTTACATGGGCTCTGGAAGCAAAGAAGAGTGTGCACTAGGCGTAAGGGAAAGGGGAATCTGGAAAAACCTCAGAGTAGAGGTGACCCTTGAGCTGGTTCTTGAAAACGTTCCAAGAAAAGTCAGCAGCACACATCAAAGTACACAAGCCTGAGAAAAATTGTCCTAGAAATGGTTTGGTGTATGCCCAGCATGTGCATGTGTGGGTGGTGGAGGCATGAAGGTCAGGATGTGGTGGAGAGCAAGGATGCTGAAGAGGTAACAATGAGCAAAATCACCAAGGACTTATTCAACATACCAATGTGTTTGGCATTTTATTCTATAGACTCAGAGGAGACATTGAAGAATTTTAAGTAAGAAATCGACAGAATGCAATTTGAACTGTAGAAGCTTTTGTTTAGCAAGGACTTGAGAACACTACTCTGTACAAGATCTCTGGTGAGCACTGGGGACACAAACCTCCTAGAAATGATCCCAAGCTTCACAATTTGTCCTTGTTCTGTTGTGTGTGTTTGCGTTAGAGAAGTGGGGGAGAGGAGTGCTGTGGTCAAATCGAAGACTGCAGTGTAGTGAGGTAAACACTACGTAGAGGTGCAGGTTGCAACAGAAGCACTAGGGAGAGAGTAAATCATGTGGCGGGAGTGGCACTGCTTGCCTGATGTGGTCATTCCTGAGGGGGATTGAAGGACCTGTAAAGGTTTTGCTTCATGTAGGGAAGAGCAAGGAGTAACTCAGAGAGAGCCAGATGTGTGAAGGAAGAGACCTTGCATGATTCATGTTAGAGTGTTGTAAGTACTTACAGTAGTAGGAGGGAGAGTATGGTTGGGAGATTAAGTTGCATAGGTAGCAAGAGCCCAGATAGCAAAGGACATTGTATATCCTAAGGCAAGGAATTTGAACTTTATTCTAAAGGGCATGAGGTGAATGGCAAGCCTCTTATTGCTCTTAATCAGTGGAGTTGCAAGGTTAAATTTGCTTTAGTTGTCTCTACGTGCCATTTCTCCTTTCTCCCCTTCATCACATTCTCTCCAGTAGAGATTTATTCCCCACTCTCCTCAAACTGATTTTGAAAATGTCACCAGTGACTTCCATCTTGCCAAGTGTAGTGGGGCGACGTCTTTTATTTTAACTTCACAGCAGCGTTTGACAAAGGTGACCACTCTCTCCTTTTTGAAACACTTTTCTCTTGGCTTCTGTGACATCATATTCACCTGATACTTCTTCCACCTCACTGGCACCTCCTTTATAGTCTTCTTCTCTGGCTCCTCAATCCCTGCTTGATCTCCAAACGTGGGAGTGCCTTGGTCCTCGTCCTTCACTCTTCTTTTTCTCTAGTCTACTTTTAGACTAGGTCAATGACTTTAAATACTATCTATATGTCAATGACACACAAGCTTTATATCTCTAGCAATGAATCTTCCATTGACCTCCATATTTCTTTATTCAACTGCCTTCTTGACTTCTCTGTTTGAATTCATAGTATTCACACTTAATTTGACCAAACAGAACTCTTGCTTCCTGTTCCCACTCCAAAGCTCTAAAACCTCCTCCCCCAGTCTTTTCCATTTCAGAAAATGACACCAATATCCCCACCCTGTTTTACTCAAATTATAGGTCCTTGGCTTCCTCTTTTTCTCCCCTCATCTCTCACATTCAATCCATCAACAAGTCTTATTGGCTTTAGCTCCAAAATATTTGTATATGCCCAAGCCACCTACTTCTCCATCTTTCTTACTTTCACCCTCATCCATGGCACTGTATATCCTGTCAGTACTTTAGCACTGGACTATAGAATGGTCTTCCTTCTCTCCTTGTTTTTCTATAATCCATTCTACATACAAAACTCTGAGTTTTCAAATCATGCACTAATCATAGCTCTTCTCCTTAATACATTTTCAATAGCTTTCCATACCATTTAAATTAAACTCAAACTCGTGTCCTACATGAGTGCCCTCTGTGTGACTCACATCATCCCCTACCAATCTCTCTCTCTCTCTCTCTCTCTCTTTTATCCTCTTATTGTAGCCATGCTTGCCTTCTTCTCATTTCTTGAAGATTTTAAACTTGCATGCATCCTGGGGACTTTGTATTTGTTATTCCTCTGCCTGAAATACTTGGACCCCAGACCTTTGCATGACTGTCTCCCTCTTGTCATCTAGCTCTTAACTGCCATTGCCCGAGAGCTCTTCCTGACGACCCCAGTCTTCCGATCACTATCTACCACATCATTTAATTGTATTTTCTTTATAGTATTTATCACTATTGAAAGTTTCCTTATTCATTTTTTTCTTACACAATTAATATCCTGTCTAAAATATCAGGTCTGTGAGAAGCAAGAACCTTGGCTGTTTCATTCATCAGTGTGTCCCATGGGGTTAGAAAAGCCCCTGACACATAATATATACCTGTTGAATGACTAAATGAACTATTATCCTAGCTTTAAAACCAAGGATATCCTGGAGAGTATAGAAACTAGTTGAAATGAAGGCAGGACACCATTTAGAAGATAATTTCAGTAATCTAGCTGACAAGTGATTAAAACCTAGACTAAGGCAGTGGCTCTAAGAGAGAAGAAATCTAAGACGTAATAAGAAGGCAGAAATCTACAAGGCTTTAGGACAGATTGTATTCAATATGTTGGGGGTAAAAGAGAGAATCTAGCATGACTGTGCCTAATAACTAGCTGGATTGCAGTTACATTCACCAAGGTAGGGAACACATGAGGAGGGGCAGGAATGATGGTTATGAAGGGCAGAGAAAATCATGAGTTTAGGTTTTGAAATGTTGAGTTTGAAATGCCTATGCACTATCCAGGGCAGAATATTTAGTAGAGAGTCAGAAATATACTTCTGAATCTCTTTGAAATATCGATATATTTCTTTTAACTAAAATAAGTATCTAAATAAAAGGGAAAATTTGAAAGAATGTTAAAATCTAATAGAAAAATGTGTAAGTTTTCTCTTCTGAGAAATGCTTCCTGATCATCCCTAGACTGAACTTCGGTACCTTCCTTGGTGCTCTCAGAGTACTCTGTGTGCTTAGAATACTGTGTTGTAATTAGTTGTTTGCTTGGATGGATGGAATGGGGGTGGTGGGAAGGATGTCCAAGAGGGAAGGGATATATATATACATATAGCTGATTCACTTCATTGTACAACAGAAACTAACGCAACATTGTAAAGCAGCTATCTCCCAATTAAAAAACACAAAGCATGAGTTCTCCCAAGTAGGGCTGCACATAACAGACTTGTAAATAACAGTTTCGATCATGTTATACCCCCATTCAAATTTCGTCAATGAGTTCCTGCTGCCTAAAAGTTAACTCCAAATGCTTTAACATGATATTAAAATCGCAACACAAATTTGTCTTAACGTACCTGCCTAAACTACACTCTCTCTGGGGTTTCTAAACCCTTGAACTCTCTGTTGAGCCAAACCAGTTGTGTTCATTTCTGCAAGGTCTGAAAATTGATTTTGTCCGTGTCCTAGAATTATTCTAATTCAGGTATGATGACTGGTACTAACAAAGCTCACAAGAGACTGATATATAAAGCCAGAATGTTAATGCAATCATTTACATTGAGAAATTTAATTGCTGAGAAGACCTGATGTTCCTTTTGGCCTGACCAGCACATTGTTCCCTTTAGGCAAACTATACAAGAAACCTAATTATCAAAAGGTTGCTGGCTGAATGTATAGTCAGTACACGGAAATTACATGAGTGGAATGGCTAATGGCATCAGGCTCTGCTAGCCTGTGATGTCTATCAGCAGAGCAGGATCATCCTCACATTGGATCCTCATATCAATCCTTCATAACCTGGAGGGTACTCAGATGGGCAGAGCTGTTTGATCATCATTTGCACGTCTCTTTAGATTTGTTAATAAATTCAAGAAGTTTGAAATCAAGGCTTGCTGGACTGGGAGGCTTAGTCTCATTGAGGTGACTGTGTACATTAATTATGTGTTGAGTCATAGTTTAACTCTCAAAAGCAGTATTATTTTCTATACTCTCACATTTTGGGGAAGCATCTTCTTGTCACCTCAAGTGATAGTCTTCCTTGCTCCATGGCCCTGCTTGGGAACCACCTCCTCCGCCCCCAGCTTCAGAGTGCCTTCCCTCCGATGAAATCCTGCAGCTTTTGCTGTAGGTGATATACAGCACATAATATTTGTGACTGCTCTTTAGCTTTTGGTATTCGTGTATTGTCTTGTCATCTGCTTTGTAATTCCCTTGGAGGACAGAGGTCAGCATGCAGTGTGTGTGTAAGTAATTATTGATGAGCCTGTCTTTTTTTTCTCTTCTCAATGTAGCACTAGTTAGAGCACCTACTCTTTGGATGGCATTCTGTTGTAAGGAACGGAGTTATTTCTTCCATGGCTGTGCTTAAAAATGTCAAGATTCTTTTCATTTGCATTCTCTTTCAGATGAGTTTTCTGTTAAAAAAATAAACAAACAAATAAATCCGACCTCCGTGTCCTGAGAAGATAGTGCATGACCTTTATTACCGGGTGCCAATTGTAACAGTTTGGACTTTACTTTTCCAGACTCGGATCACAGGTCAAGCAAGTGGTCATAACATTTTAATGAATTTTCTCTGACACAAAAAGAATGAGATAAACTGAATAAGCTGACTTTTTGCATTGGCACCTGTAAATCTTTGACCTGTTTTGACACAGCATATTTAAATCCACACTGTGTACAATGTCATGCCCTCTGTGGATGCTTCATAAAAACTAATTGAATTGAAAAATAGTCTGAGGTGTATTTCATAAGTTCTAGTAATGCAAATAGCTCAGAGAACTCTGACACTACTTTTCTATTACCTGATCATCTCATTTAGGAATTCAAGCTCCTATATCATACCAGTGTCATCTGAAAATTGTGTAGGATTTGGATAGCTTCTAATAGGCAAGAGTGTTAATAATGACTTTAAAGTCTTGAAATTTAAATCTATAAATGAAGCTTCACTTATATGTGATGACTGTTTTGCCTCTAATGTGACTGTGCTATGGTCATTATCCAGCTTCTTTTGAGGGTCGCCTTTGTATTCATCCATAAGTTCTATGTCACACTGCTTCCTCCCTATCCTTGTTTTCTTTCATTCCTTAAACAAATATTTGTAGTACACCTTACTCTATGCTAATAATTATGCTAGTTGGTTATAATACAAAGATAGGATGTCCTTGTCCACAAGGAATTAGTAAATAGTAGAAGAGATAGGCAATGGAAGAGACTTCACAGTTCAACGTGGGAAGTACCGCTGTGGAAGAGAGAACAAAGGACCTGGCTCTGGGTGGTGGATGCCTTATATGGCTGCAATTCCAAAGATTAATATTCATTTATTCTCACTCAACAAATATTTACTGATCATCTGTTATGTGCCCTGTCTCCTCTAGGCATTAGAGATAGTGATGAGCAAGATAGGCAAAGCGCCTGTTCTCCTGGAAGGGGGAAGAGACGGGGCAGGTAACATCTGAGAAATGAACATGACAGTTTCGTAAGATGATAAATATGAAGAAGAAAATAAAACAGGGTGATGTGATAGTACCTAGCTGGGGTGTGTGTGGGAGCACTAATTTAGATTTGGTGATCAGGGAAGACATCTCTATGGAGGTGACAACTGAAATGAGACTTGAATGCTAAGGAGCAGCCAGCCATGCAAAGATTAAGAACAGTGCATTTCAGATAGAGGAAAAACAAAGTGTAAAATCCCTTAGGCAGGGATTTTAAGCTTCGTGTGCTCAAGGAGCCAAAAGAAGGCCAGTGTAAGGGCAGCATGGTGGATGGGGGCAGGGGAGTGGGGAATGGGTTGGTAGGAGATCCCTGCAAGCACATTCTAGTAAGTGCAATGGAAAAGCCATTGGAGAAGGTTTTAGTAGGAGAGTAAGTTAATCTAATATATTTTAAAAACTTATTCTGACTGCTGTGTGGAGGATGGATTTTAAGAGTCCAAATGCAGGAGCAGGGAGATCAATAGGAAGCTTTTGCCGTCATCTAAGTGAAGGAGTCAGTGACTTGGCATAGGGTGGCAGTAGTGAAGATGGAGAGACGTGAATAGATTCAAGATATGTTCTGGTGTCAGTGCTTATTGATATGAAAGGTGAGGGAAAGAAAGAAGTCAAGGATAACTGCTAGATTTGTGACATGAACAGTTAGGTGTATGACGATCCCCTATCCTAAGAATGGAAAGATTAGGGGAGGTGCAGGTGTGCTGATTCAGAAATCAAGACTTCTGTTCGGCTGTGTTAAGTTTGAGAGGCAGAGTAGATATCCATGTGATGATGCTCTATGTGAGCCTGGAGGTCAGTGGAGAATAAAGCGAGGGAGGGAGATTGAGAGTTGGGGGTCACTGGCATTTAGATAATATTTAAAGCCAAGTGTCTGGGTGAGATCACTTAGGAGGGTAGAGAAGAGGCCCAAGGGCAAAACTCCAGATTTGACAACATTTGGAGGTCAAGCAGAGGTGGAGGAGCCAGCAAAGGAGCCCTCAGTGAGTTAGGAAAAGCCAAAAGAATGCAATGTTGTAGAAACTAAGAGAAGTGTCATAAGAAGAGTTTGGTTTTTGTTTGTTTATTTGTAAAGTTACCAACTGTGTTGACAGCTTTGAGAAGTCAAGCAAGGTGAAGACTGAGAAGTGACCACTGGATTTGGCACCATGAAAGTCATCGGTGACCTCATCACAAATAGGGCTACTAGAGACAACTCTTTCAATAAGTTTTATTGGGGGATGAGGGGAATCTGGGATAAAAGTAGAGTTTTATGGAAGATGGAAGACACTAGAACATGATAGTGTGTGGTGCTGGAGATGATCCAGGACACTGATGATGCAAGGGAAAGGGGAACTATGGACATGAAGTACTGAAGATAGACTCCAGAACACAATTGGAGAGTCTGGCCTTTGGTAGGAACAGGGATTCCTAGTCCGTAGTGTAAGATGGTAAGCAGGGAATAGACGAGAGAGATATCGAGTGTTGATAGTTTTGGTGATGAAAAGAAGAGAGATCCTTACTGCTTGCTTTTGAATTCTCAATGAACTATGGGGTAAGGTTATCAGGCAGGGATGGGCTGGTGGTGGTGGCAGCAGCAGGCCCAGGTGTATGAGGATTGAGAGGAGAAAGGATGAACAATCATTTTGGAGAGTAAGGCAATAAACATACATATATGATTAATGCAGAGTATATACATATATACTGCATTTCCCATACAGAAAATATCATTCTAGTCTTAGACTTAAGAGAACCTAAAAGTTGGCCACTGTTCTGATGGAGCGTAAAAAGTTTTAGACACATATTAGACACCAGAAGATCCTGAGGTAGCTGGACTTGAGAGACAGTACCCTGGGGTGCTTCACAAAGGAGGGTCTGGGAGAATATTTGGAAGGAACATGTTATCAGAGGAGACTGGATAAGCATGTACCATGCAAAGCAGATTTGCTTAGCTAGATTGGAAAGCAGAAGCTAATATAACATATAGCTGAAAAATAGAGGGGGCCGGGCCTATGTATGAAATATTGTTAGGATTTCATTTCAGTTATAACAGAGAAGGGAAAATAGAAGAGGTTTAGGCAGATTCCAGATCATACATTAATTTATTCCTTCATTCATAACTCTTATCTGTTATGTACTGTGGGGCGTACAGAAATGAACGACACAGACTATGCTCTCAGTAAACTTGAAATTTAAACTCCTAGCTTTAATATAAAAAATTAATGACCTGCTCAATAGAGGTATAAGCACAATTCAGGGGGACAAAGTAAAATGAGTAAAATGAATAATTATTCCTGATTGGAAGGACCAGGAAATGTTTCTTGAGGGTATTATTTAAGCTGGACCTTTCAGGAAGAGAATCAGATAGAGAATGAAGGAGAATCAGACTCATGGAGGCATGTGTTGCAGATTGGCTTCTCCACAAGCAGATGCTGAGATGGAGTTTGGGGTGCAAGCTCTCTGATAAGGATCAACACCTGTGAAAAGAAGGAGAAGGAAGTGGGATTACACAGAGGGTGATATCAGCCTGTTACCAGATCCCACAAAACCTCAGCCCACATTTCAGGGAGCTCTGGAATACTGCCCTGCCCAGGGATCTGGAGTAACTTTGAAATGGCTGCATATTAATGAGCCCACCTGACTCAGTCCCTGATTTGTCAGCTTCCCTGGAGGGGTGAAGTGGTGGAAGTGGACCCTGAAGGTGCTGGAAGCTAGAAGCTGTCTGCAGCCACACTCACCATAGCCAGGCAGCAAGTTCTTCCTTGAAGGGGAGCCTGGGTGGCACACATCTTGGTGTGGACTGTAGAGTGTGAGTGCATGGCATGTCCCATCATGCTCCAGAAGAATTGAAACAGAGACTAGGGCAAAAGACACTTGGGGAATAAAACTGGACAGATCGTTTGGGATTATGGTTTGAAAGGCATATATGAGGATTGGGACTTTTTTTTTCCCTATGGGGGTCTTAAGGGAATTAAGTAGGGCTATATAATGATCGAGTGCTCTGCTTTCAGGAAAGAACCCCAGGTAATGAACCTAGGGCAGCAGAACCTCTTAGAAATAATAGTTGTCATAGAACACAGCTGCCTAATGAATTTGTAGTGGGGGCAAAGGGCAGGGAAGACCACACACTGTGTCCACTGTCATTTGGATCCCTTGTTCTTGGATAACAGTGTCCTTGATGGTTCATTCAGAACAGACATCTACCCCTTCACCTTTACTCTGATCACAACTAAAATGTTTCTAGGGGACCCGTATCCCCTCTTTTTGGAGAAGCTAATTTATTACCATATATAATACTTGTATCAGAAAAACATACCTGTGTCAGAAGCATATATTAGCATATATTCTTCGAATATCGTTGCGCCTAGGCTGTTTTGCCATTGAATGGATTTGTTTTCCATTTGCTCTCAATCCATCATTATATATATTTTAAATGTGAATTCTTTTGGCAGGGGGAATGGGGAGAGAGACCATTTTTCTATTGAAAAATTAGAGGTAGTTTGTGTCCCGCCAGAGCAGGAGACCAGTGAATGGGTACAGTCGGGAAGCCAGCAGGGGTGGGAAGCAGCAGGCAGCTTACAAGGGCTTGGGCCCTGGGGTGTGGCACCCACTTGTGATTGGGCTGTGGAATGTGAAATGAGGGCCCTTGAGGCAATGCTAGTAGCAGCATCCCATTATTGAATTTCTAAGTCATTCAGAAACCAGCAGTGTGGAACAAGGTTACCAAGTCAAAATAGAAGCACGGACTCGAGAGTATAAAGATAATATCAGGAAGCAGAAAGACCAGGCCTGCAAGAATACCCTTCATTCACTAGCATGCCACTTTAATTGCATCTTAATGTAAGGACCGTGCAGGGCTTTGCTGCCAAGGTTATTTTCTAGTTAGACCTGTGAGGAAAAATTACTGACGAAATAATATCAAATTTTATCTGGGTATTGGTATTTAATTTAAGTCTTTTCCAAATTGTGTATTAGTTTTCAAATGATTATTTTGCTTGGTTAGTTAAATAAGGATTTATATAAATAGTGTATGCAACTATCAGTTAAATGTTGCTTGAGATGCTTTCCTAGTTTGGTCATGAAGCCATCACTCAGGCACGACCCTTCACTCAATATGAGCTTGCCCAAATTCCACATATAGTGTCTGACAGAAAAGGAATAACTTTTTTTTTTTAGGAATAACTTTTTATTACTAACCTTATAAACCCAAATGAATAAAGTGACAACAGACCTCACAGCTGTACATTTTTAAAGTATGGGCATGATAAAACTTCCTAACACATATCAGACTGTCATTTAGATTTCATTTATTTGTTAAAAATTTATCCAAGATGTCATTGTGTTTCATGACTTTTGATCATAAACATCACTTTTCATGCTTTGGACTTTTGAATTCGGATCATTATGAGTTTATTTCAAACTAGAAGTCAATTTATTTGGTGAATGTCTTTAAGAACCAATTTCTTCATGTTGGCAAAGTTGTGGCCCTGCAAATTATAATTTATCTTATGTTTTTGGTAATTTGTTGTGTATTCTTCACAGGATTCTTTCTGTCAGACATAGTAAAAAAAAATAAAGCTAAAAATCAATGCTAAAAATTAAAAGAAAATAAGTAATAGTTGCTAAAAATTTAAGTTAAAGTAATCTACATCAGAGTTGATGGTCTCCATGTGTTATATTTCTTAATGTTTCCTTCCTGAAAACACTCTATTGTAATGTGCATTAACATTTTATAGGTCCCTCTTACATAGAAGGGAAAGTTTGCCGCCTGCAATAAGTGGCGAAGGTACTGTTATTTTATAGTTGTGCGTTTGATACCGCAATTTGTTTTCTCAAATTTCAGGTTTCACAGTTACAACCACATAATCCATCTCCATATGCATTATCCATAATTTAATTTTGTCCTGTTCAATAAAAGAGGGAATGAAACTCCATCTCCCCCTTCCTGCAAAAGGTTTGATTCCCTATCCCACTGCCATCCATTCCTCCCTAAAACCCTCATTTTGATGTTTGTATATAATATTTGTACTGAGTTTATGAATTTATTCAATGCTCTTGGTTTCCCTAAATTAGCTATGAGAGTGTTGATGTACTGTTTATTGATTCTATGATCTATTTTGGATTAGTAAACTGTGTTTAAACTTCTGTGCCATCTGTATCATTTGCTATTCATTTGGGGAGTTAATACTAACACAAATAAACTTTAGAGAGTTGTTTAGTGCTTAACCATGATGGTGATTGTAAGACCAATGGGATTTCCAGTTATAGAAGAGAAAGCTCAGTCAAGTGCTAAAAATCAGATTTAACGTAGGAGAGAGCTTTTGAAGTGAGCCTGGAAAGACGGGTAAGATGAGAATTTTTAAAGAAAAGGACAAAGTATTCCAAGTTAAGAAATATCTATAATAAAGGCAAGGAGTCTTCATTCAGCATGTGGAATACTGTCCTAAGCATAGGGCTTCAGCTCATCTAAGTTTCCTGAATGAATATATGTCTATCTATCTGAATATATATATATATATAAAATATATGAATATATATACATATTTGAGTTCAATTTGCATTAGAAGCTGGCCCAAGTATTGATGAAACAACTTGTTTGACTGAGTTGTACCCGCTTTGAACTGGTCCAGTTCTTTCATTGGATTGAGCATATTGAATAATTGTCTTGATATTAAGTAGATATAGTCTCAGCATCCTTAATGAGGAACACAGTAATTTTCTCTCACTATTCCTGATTAACTTTTGTTGCCCACGTGTGCCAAAATGAGAGAAGTCCTTTGGCCACAATCCTTGGTCTGAGACTTACTTTTTAATTCCCTTAAAAATCAGAAGCTGGTATGACATATGCTGAATGGTTTTTACATCCCTGGGAATGTTCAGAGTAAAATAAAAATATGTTATTTACTACTTAGAATAGCCATAGAAAGTGTTTTGTTTTAACAAATTTATTTATTTACTTAATTAGTAATACACGGGGCATGGGTAAATGATTCAAACAGCCCAGAAAAGGCATAGAGTCCCTAGTACCTCAGAATCCTGCCTCAGAGATGGCAAGTATTATCAATGCCTTGTATATCCTTTCAAATAAACGTATGCATTTAAAAGTATATATTTGTGTCTATATACATATATATATATATGTATCTGTATATCCCTTTCTTTATATAAATAAAAGCATGCTATAATAGCATTCTATGCACACAATATATTTGGGAAATCAATTCATCAGTATATACAGAGCAGTCGTAGAAATTTGAAGAGAGGTCTTGAAGAAAATATTTGACTCTTAAAATTTTGTTATTATTATTCGTACAATTCAAAGAAATATGTCTTCATTACCCGTCTCTGTCTTCTACTCACATATAAAGGTCAAGTCCACATGTTCCCTTTCTAACTCTTAGCCCTAGTTGTTCTCTGGCAGAATTCATTGCTCTCTTGTCTGTGTTCTCTAAATAATTTATATATGATACATACTCTGTTTGTGACCCTGATCATACTGAAGATTTTTTTGTTTTCTTGTTTATCTGTTTTTATCCATGAATAGATTGTGAGTTTCCTTAAACTTTTCTTTCTCTGAATCCTCATTCCCTAGTACAGAGTCTGGTATATAATAGGTACTCAATAAATATTTGCCTGATTTAAAAAAAAGTGTGAGATGCTTACCTTTCACTGCTCATAGAATCCATATTTTTTCCTCGTTGTTGTTATTCTTTGGTATTTAACTTGAATACTTATCTCCCCAATGATAACTTTTTTAAACCATGGAGCAGGAAAAGAATTAAGGTGAAAAATAAAACAAATATGTCACCTGGAAATATTTATACAATGCACATTTTATGAACTTATATGAGCAAAATAAATGATCCTTTCCATTTGTGTTAAGAATTCCTGAAGAAAGGCTGATAATGGCCAAAATAAATCTGCAACCTTCAGCCTTGAGCAATTGCCTGTAGATGTGTTTGCATATACACTTCTTGAACCTACTGCATGATGTATGCACGCATTTGTGTAATGTTCACAAAGATGCTTCATGTCATTACTTCTAAAATCTTCACGTTTGGCTTAGTCAAGCAGACTTCTTTGATAGCATCATGGATTCTGTTGCCATGCTATAAGACAACAGTGCTATATTTTCATCTATCTATGCTCTGTTCATTTATATCATCTTCCCTTGCTTGCAATATTTAATAGACCTTTTGGTGTAAATGCAAATAGTTGAAAGAATTATTTTTTATTTGTTCATATTACAGAGCTTGTGGTTCTGTTTTTAACATCCTTACCCAAAGCGTGAGCATTTTTCTTCATTTTGCTTTGAAGATCATTTAAGACATCTTTAAACTGCCTCATTATGTCTTTCAGAAATACAGTTCTCATATAACAACTAATCAGGAAATTCAAAGTTTTTGAAATATGTTAGGAAAAACAGATGTTTGCTATTTAAAGTACTGCAGATGATTATTTCTTTTTCTAGTCAAAAGATGTTCATATCCACTAAATAAATGTATTGTCTTTAAGTGTGCACCCTTCTTTGTCACAGTGGTGGGAAGTCTTCACTGCTAGAGTTAGAAATGAAATGTTCTAAATGTTCTAATGTTCTGCTTAGCTTTTCATTTTGCACAGTAGGAAAGCTTGGGCTGGGAAAACATCAGTAAATTTCACTCTTCTCAGCCTAACATGAAAAATAAACAATGGAAATAGCAGTTGTTGGCTCGTTGCTATGAAATATTAGCATACTGAATGAGTTCAATAGCTTTTTTTTTTTAAAACCCAAAATAAGCTTAGCTGATTTTATAGAAAACTAAACCTTACAGATAAATGTAGATGTTAACAGTTAAGCAACTGAGCTAATGAAGCCAAATCTAAGGAAGTAGAAGTAAGAAGAATTGTTCGAACATGTATTATAATTACGCATTGAATTCAACTACAGAATTTAAAAGGTTTAAATTGAATTCAACAACTATATAATTTAATACTTTCGTTGAAACAATCATAATAATTTCCCATTTATCTTTAAAAGAAATTTAGAGTTTGTTTGGCTCAGCATTCTGTTTTGGGATTGCAGGCCTGGATAGGTGGAAAGGCTTAACCAAGATTACCTGATGACTCGGTGGCAAAGCTGGGGTTTGAATCTGGGTCTCCAGGTTATGAGTCTAGAGTTCTCCTGTATTTCTTCAACATACAGGAAATATGCCACTTTTAATTTCTTGGCAGTATTTTGTTTTTCTTTTTGGCGGGTGGGGAAGCAAGCTGAGAGTGAGAGGAAAACCATATTTATGCAATGGACAGAGGAAGAAGAAAAAAGGTGAGACTGGTTAGAAGATGGGAGGAACTTTGGGAGCACAAAAACATCCATTAGAGAATATACTTGTGCTTCTGGCATATGGTGTACAGTGTGTGTCCTCTTCTCTGCCTCCCCCATGAACACTTCAGCAAACATTTGTTCCTCAACTCCATTGTAGAGTTGGATCACTTTTGATGGACGTGACTAAAATGCTGAGGATAACCTCTGAGTGGATGGGGTCAAGAGCCCAGACTGTCATGTGAAAGACTGTCACATGTATTTATTTGTGGGATTATTTGAATAAGTCTCTTCTCTAAACTATGAGCTCTACAAGAATAAGCCATGGGTCTCATGTTCACCATTGTATCTTTAATACTGTGTATATTGCCTGGCATGTAATACATGCATAATACGTTATTTGAAATCTGTTAGGACACAAATATAAGATGACCACATCTTTGCAAAGGATATGTATCAGGCACTTGATCTTCAGGGTGGTTTAATCTCAGGACAACTCTACAAGGTGTTTATTTCTAACTGCCAATATAGATTAGGGAGCTGAAACTTGGGGATAGCAAGTCACTATACAAGGGCACACACCTCATTAGTGGCAAAGCTGGTATACGGAAAGAATGCTAGGGCTATGTGACTTCAAATATCATAGCTGGGGGTCAGTTCAAGATGACAGCATAGGAAGACCCTGAAGTCACCCCTCCCATAGAAACACTGAATCTACACCTACATATAGAGCAATTCCTCCTGAAGAAGAACTGAGGGCTGATTGAACAGCTTCTGTACAACAATAGAGGGACCACATAGAGATGGATAGGAAAGACAGAGACGTGGTATTGACAGGAACCCCACCCCTGATGCAGTGATCTGCAGTAAAGAGGGGTAGCACTGAAGGGCTCGTGTTCAGACTTACACACTCGGGGACACAGTGAAAAAACAATGATTTAAAGGGCACCTAGACCATACATGAAGGAAACCCATTTACTAAACCTAGAGTGTCTGCCAAATGGGCAGGGAACTGCATGAACTCTCGCCAGCGCTGGAAGTCCTGGAAAGTCGCACTTTTTTGTGTTCTTCCTCCACCTTGATGATGGGACCGGAACATGGTCTAGGCACTCTGGCTACCTGCCTAAAACTGCCCTAGCATGCCTTGGGCCCCTAGCCCACATCAGCTCCAGCACCCCCCTGCCAGGTGTCCCCTGCCCCATGCTTGTTCTTGCCCCAGGTCTAACCTTCCTGCTAGAGCAGCCCTGGTGCAGAGCACCCTGAAACAGCCCCAGCCTGTACCTACTCTAGCTCCAGCCAGCCTGCCAAAGCTGCCTGGCACATCCAGTCTACACAGCAGATGCCCTTACACAAGACCACACCATTAAAACCAGGAGAGGTTCCTGTTTTGCCTAATTTATAGAAACAATCACTGAGAGTCGAACAACATGAGGAGTCAGAGGAATATGTTCTAAACAAAACAACAAGATAAAACCATAGAAAAAACCTAATGAAACAGAGACAAGTAATTTACCTGATAAAGAGTTCAAAGTAATGGTCTTAAAATGCTCATCAAACTCAGGAGAATGGAGGAACACAGTGAGACCTTCAACAGAGAGATGGAAAATGTAAGAAAGAGCTGAAGAATAAAATAAAAAATACACTAGATGGAATCAACAGCAGATTAGATGATACAGAAGAGTGGATCAGCAATCTGGAGGACACAACAGTGGAAATCACCCAATCAGGACAGCAAAAAGAAAAAAGAATTTTAAGATGAAGATAGTTTAAGGGACTTCTGTGACAACATCAAGCATACTAACATTCACAAGAATGGGGTCCCAGAAGAAGAAGAAGAGAGAAAGGGACAGAAAGCTTATTTGGAGAAATAATGGCTTAAAACTTCCCTAATCTGGGGAAAGAAACAGATATCCAGGTCCAGGAAGCACAGAGTCCAAAACAAGATGAACCCAAAGAGATCCAGAACAAGACGTATCATAATTAAAATGTGAAAACTTAAAGAGAGAATTTTAAAGATGGCAAAAGAAAAACAACCAATTACATCAGCTGATATTTCAGGAGAAATTCTGTGGGCTCAAAGAGAGTGGTATAATATATTCAAAGTGCTGAGAGGAAAAAACTTGCAACCTAGAATACCCTATCCAGCAAGGCTATTATTTAGAATTGAAAGAGAGATAAAGAGTTTCCCAGACAAGCAAAATTTAAGAGTCTGTCACCACTAAAGGGGACTTACAAGAAATGTTGAAGGTTCTTATTTAAGTGGAAAAGGCCATAACCAGAAATAAGAAAATATAGGAAAGAAAAAAATGTCTATGGTAAAGGCAATGTATATAGTTAAGGCCGTGGATCAGCAACTTATAAAGCTATTATGAAGGTTAAAAGGCAGAAGTAGTACAATCAATTATAACTACAATAAGTAGTTAAGGGATACACAAAATAAGATGTAATTATGATGTAAAAAACAAATGTGTGAGGGGTTAGTAAAAATGTAGTGCTTTAAGAATTTATTCAAAATGCAGTGACTATAGGCTTAAAATAAACTGCTGTATATAAGTCAATATGTAGTAACCTCATGGTAACTACAAACCAAAAACATACAATAGATACACAGAAAAATAAAGAGAAAGAAACCCAAACATAACCTTAAGGAAAATAATCAAACTACAGGGAAAGAGATGAAGAGAAGAAGAAAGTAATAGAGAACTATCAAAAAAAAAAATCCAGAAAACAATGCACAAAATGAAAATATATACATACCTATTAATAATCACTTTAAATGTAAATGGATTAAATTCTCCAATCAAAAGACACAGGGTGGCTGAATGGTTAAAAAACAAGACCCGCCCCTATGCTGCCTACAACGGACTCACCTCAGTTCTAAAGGTACAAATAGAGTGAAAGTGAAGGGATGGAAAAAGATACTCCATGCAAATGGAAACAAAAAGAAAGCTGGGGTAGCAATACTCATATTAGACAAAATAGACTTTTAAAAAAGACTGTAACTAAAGACAAAGAAGGGCATTACATAATGATAAGGGGGTCAGTACAACAAGAGAATATAACATTTAATGGCATTTATACACCCAACAAAGGAGCATGTGAATATGTAAAGCAAAATAAAAACAGACAAGGAAAAAAATAGGCAGCAATACAATGAGAGTAGGGAAATTAAATACCCTACTTACATCAATGGATAAATCATCCAGATAGAAAATCAATAGGGAAATACTATGAACATTTATATGTCATCAAATTGGACAACCTAGAAGAAATGGGTATATTCCTAGAAACATACAGTCTTCCAAGACTTCTGAAACTCTATGTCCAGGAAGAAATAGAAAATCTGAACAGACCAATCACTAGTAATAATATTGAATCAGTAATAAAAACAACAACAACAAAACTCCCAACAAACAAAAGTCCCAGGACCAGATGGCTTCACAGGGAAATTCTATGAAACACTTGAAGAAGAGTTAATATCTATTCTTCTCAAACTATTCCAGAATATTGAAGAGGAGGGAACAATTCTAAACTTATTCTACATGGCCAGCATTACCTCGATACCAGAACCAGACAAAGATACACACACACACACACACACACACACACACACACACACACAAAGAAAATTACAGGCCAATATCCCTCATGAACACAGATGCAAAAATCCTCAAAAAATATTAGCAAAGTGAATACAACAGTACATTAAAAGATCATACATTATGAAGTGGAATTTATTACAGAGATTCAAGGATGGTTCAATAGCCACAGATCAATCAATATGATAAACCACATTAACAAAACAAGTGATAAAAATCATATGATCATCTCAATAGATGCAGAAAAAAAGCATTTGACAAAATTCAACATCCATTTATGATAAACACTCTCAACAAAGTGAGTGCCAAGGGAACATACCTCAACACAATAAAGGCCATATATGACAAATCCACATCCAACATTATACTCAATAGTGAAAAAATGAAATTTTCCTCTAAGATCAAGAACAAGACAAGGACGCCTACTCTCACCACTTTTATCAACATGGTATTGAAAGTTCTAGCCATGGTAACCAGACTAGAAAAAGGAATAAAAGGCATTCAGATTGGAAGGGAAGAAGTAAGACACTTACTATTTGCAAGAAACATGACTATATACAGAATGCCCTAAAGACTCCACCAAAACACTATCAGCACTAATAAAAGAGTTCAGTAAAGTTGCAGGATATAAAATTAATGTACAGAAATCCTTTGCATTTCTACACAGTAATAATGAACTATTAGAAATGAAAAAAACAATGCCATTTACTATTGTATCAACAAATAAAATACCTAGGAACAAATTTAACGAAAGAGATAAAAGACCTGTACTCTGAAAACTGTAAGACATTGAAAAAAGAAATTGAAGATGACACAGATAAGTGGAAAGATACTCTGCTCATAGATTGTAAGAATTAAGATTGTTAAAATATCCATATCACCCAAAGCAATCCTTAGATTCAGTGCAATGCCTTTCAGTATACCCAAGCCATTTCCACAGAACTAGAACAAATAATTCTAAAATTTGTATGGAACTACAAAAAAACCTCAAATAGCCAAAGCAATCTTGAGAAAGAACCAACCTGGAGGATCATGCTCCCTGATTTCAAACTATACTACAAAATTAGAGTAATCAAACAGTATAGTACTGGCACAAAAACAGACACATAGTTTGGTGGAACAGGATAGAAATCCCAGAAATAAACTCAACTTTATATGGTCAATCAATCTGTGACAAAGACTGCCAGAATATACAATGGAGAAAGACATCTCTTCAATAAATGGTGCTGGGAAAACTGTACAGCTACATGCAAAAGAATAAAACTAGACAACTTTATCACACCATATACAAAAGCAAACTCAAAACTGAGTAAATACTTAAATATAAGGCCTGAAACCATAAAACTCTTAGAAGAAAACATAGGGAAAACAGTAATCTTAGCAATATTTTTTGGAGCTCTCTCAGTGAAAAAATGGGTAGGACCTGAACAGACATTTCTGCAAAGGAGACAAACAGATGACCAAAATGTACCTGAAAATGTGCTCAACATGGCTAATCATCAGGGTAATGCAAATCAAAATGACAAGATATCATCTCATATCTGCCAGAATGGCTATTGTCAAAAAGACAATAAATAAGTTAACAAAGGTTTGGAGAAAAGGGAACCCTCATGCTCTGTTGGTGGGACTATAAATTGGTGCAGCCACTATGGAAAACAGTGTGAAGGTTCCTAAAAAAATTAAATTAAAACTACCATGCAATCTAGCAATTCCACTGCTGGGTATTTATCCAAAGAAAACAAAAACATTAATTCAAAAAGATATATACACCCCAATACTCACTGCAGTATTATTTACAATAGACAAAGTATGAAAGCAACCTGAATGCCCACTAATAGATGATAAAGAAGATGAGGGGTGTGTATATACATTTATATATATATATATAATGGATATTAGCCATAAAAAGAATGAAACCTTGCAATTTGCGATAACATGTATGGACCTAGAGGGTGTTATGCTAAATGAATAAGTCATACAGAGAAAGATAAATACTGTATGATTTCATTTATATGTGGAATCTAAAAAATAAAACAAATGAGCAAATGTAACAAAACAGAAACAGAGTCATAGATATAGAGAACAAACTGATGGTTGCCAGAGGTGAGAAGGGTGGGGGATTGGGTGAAATAGGTGAAGGGGATTAAAAGCTACAAACTTCCTGTTATAAAATAAGTAAGTCATGGGGAGGTAATACACAGTATAGAGAATATAGTCAGTAATATTGTAACAACTTTGTTTGGTGACGCATGGTAACTAGACTTATAGTGATGATCATTTTGTAAAGTATAAAAATATCTAATCACTATGTTGTACACGGAACTAATATCAATTGTAAGTCAATTATACTTCAATAAAAAATAATTTTGTCATGAAATTTAAAAGAAAAAAATAATTCCAAATAAATATATCATTTATATTTATATAACATGGTTTTACAAATGCATGTGTAAATAATGTATAAGTCAAATATATAAGTAGATCTTTGATTATTTAATCCATTTAAATATATCTTGCTTGAACCCTGCTCCACCCCGCCCCCTTTTTTAATCTTCTCACTGGGGAGATAAGAACTTGTCATACATCTGGGGCTGTAATGCTAGGTATATAATATTGTTTCTGGCTTTTTCCCTTTAAATAATCCAATTATCAAATTAGTATGTGTAGAAAAATAAGATTTGTTAGTTCTCAAGATGATGAAATGGAAAAGGGTAAACGTTTAGAATGGAGTATGTATTCACTAGAAAGGAAATGCCAATAAATAAAGGCAAGTGAACTTTCTCTGTTAAAACTGAGTATCTGTAATTATTTATAGATAAAAATTTTTGAGAAATAAATGCTTTCTTTAATATCATAAAGGTATACATAAGCATCTTTTTACGATACTAGTTCTAATGTTCATTTTCTCCTATTTTATGATAAATATTTATAAATTTATAAAAATTTATATAAATATTTATAATTTATAAATATTCTCCTATATTTATGATAAATGTATTCATATTTCTTTGTCTTTTGCCTTACTGTAGCAATCCAACAATGATAAATAAGCATACTTGCTTAGAATTCCAGCCTGATTTTCTGAAACAAGGTCATGTATCACTAGCTTATTTGTGCTGCCCCAACCTTTTACTAGAAGGCTCTTATGGGGTTTGTGAATTAAATCTTTGCGTGCATTTGAAAAGCTTGCCTGGTAATTGGACAGAAAGAGACCCTTAAGTACAAGGTCACCTAACCAAAACCATTATTTAGGTCACATACCTCTCTAATATTAAGCAGTTAGGAAGACACACATATAATTAAATGATCCATAGTATCTAATGAATATCTATTTGTCATTCAAAATATTGTTCCCATCAGGGAAAGGTGACAACTATTAGTAAACAGCTCTTTGGGCTATAACTTAAAGGTGAACTTTTATCCTTAGGCACATGGAATGGTTTTGACCTCCCTCAACTTACAAGAAAAAATACGTACATATCTTTGGCTTTTTCTTTGGTTATGTTGTCTTTCGGAGCACAAAATGTGGTTATTTCTTTCCATACAAATTAATGTCATTGTATTCAGTCTCTAAAGACTTATCACAGAATTTTGATATTTGCTACAGGGCAAATGAATTATAAAATCATGTTTTTAAAATACCTTTCATTTCTAAGTTTTGCGTGAAGAATTCCCTTGTCATTTATCATTCATTTTTCTTTCTATGAATTTTTTGATTGCTCTTATGGATTTTATTTTGCTAGTCAGATACAGCTTGATAGCATTCTCTTATTATTTTTTTCAAGAATCAATTCTTTTTGAGGCTGCTAGTGGATAGCTTTTACTAAATTTAAATGTAAGCTTCTATATAAACCCTATTACACTTGAGACTTAGATGCCATACATTCTTGACTTTCCAGCATATTTGAATTCCAAATAATGAATTTTTGTTTTCTGTTTTAAGTAATGATCTCTTCCTTAGTCTAGCAGGGTCTAAAACTTTTGAAAAAGATCAGAGTAAAAAATGGTAGAGGGGAGGGGATTTGGGAAGTGGAGGAGAATAGGTTTTGCAACTCAGGTGCAAAAGCCAAGTAAGTATTTAACACAGTTACTAGGAAGATGAAATGAGAAAACTTCAAAGTTTTTTCTACATTTAAGTAATTTATTTTATCTTCTGCTTCCTTTATTTAAAGACCGTATTCTTTCTTTTTCTAGGATACATTATTATTTTGCCTGTTATATTTTGAAGCCTTCTTCTGAGCTTCTCATGATTTGTAATCATTATACCTTCTGTTCCCTGTGACCCATTCTAATGTAAGAAAGTTAGGACATGCATGATCCATGACAATTCCAGACTGAACCCATTAGTAAATACACACAGCTTTGTCTCTCTTTGCCAGAAGGATGAGAGCAGGGAGGCAGGCACTTGCGGCTTACTTCTATTGGGGTCTATAGAATCAATATAGAAGAAAAAAGGGTCGATTTTAGGCCTTGAGCCTAAGATCCTTTTCTTTCATTGCTTTTAGAAGAATTGGTAATGATTTAAATAAATCAATAATAAAAATATTTTAATAAAGTTAAGAATTTTCTTTACCTCTTAGTATCACGTCTGAGAAAGTAGATAGAGAGGTATTATTGAGGTCCATGCTGCAAATAAAATCAAACTAAAAAAGTTTAATAACAAATTTTAAGAACCCAATGAGTCTGGGATGATGTTTATAAATTTTTCTCATTTGAGTTGATATGGCATCTAGGACAAATGCTATTTCCTGTCTGCTGCTTATATATTCAGAGAGGATGTGTTTGCCTAAGGATTGGGGGTAGAGAGGGGAAGGAAATATTACATTCTGTTTCGTACAAATATTAATGCATCCCAAAGCACATAGAAGTCTCTATGGAATCATGTGGAGCTAAATAAAAATCAACATAATGCACTGTTTACCAACCTAATATCTAAATGTCAGCTTGGCTAGATTTTTATGGGGCCCTTCTTATTTGATAGTCTTGATGTGCTTTTGTCAACTAAGCACACATCTCTGAAGATTTTCAGATCCAGAAAGGCCTTGAAAATATGGGACGGAGAGATGTGTGTTGGGGGTTGAGATTTGGACTGGATATTTGGAATGAATAATGTTAAACCAACTTTGGGTACTGGAGCTGGAGAATAAGAAGCAGGCTTTTGTCCTTCACTTTATTCTGGTGTTCACCTCTCCATCTAAGACAGCTGCCAAGAATACCAAGGAGACAGTGCAACAGGGGAGCCACAAAGACTGATGCTGGCCAAAAAAAACCCCCTCTGGACCAAAAATGAAGCTTAGAGTAGAATATTCAAGAGGTAGCCAAGGGTGATGCTTCTGCATCGAAATCCAGAGGACAGTGTAGTTAACTTGGCATTTGTGTCTGTCATTCTTTTGTCTCTTCCAGGGTTTTTTATTTATCTTGAGATTCAAGGACATGAAGCCTAAGGTCACTATATGAAACCCATATATGCCTGTCATAGACCCCCATTTTGGTATGACTTGTTTATCTGTGCTTTTGGATAAAACAAACCAGACCATCTGGCTTCACATTAAATATATACTAACAAAAGTCAAATGTTTAAGCATATATTTTACTTTTACTCTATGTGGCAGATTTAAATCACTTCCGTCAGCTATGTTTTTAGAAAGAGGTTAATGTATAAAAAGGGATACCTCACCCAAACTGGAATAGGTTCTATCCTGGCACTGCACTATGAGAAATGCCACTTACCTGATATTATGGACTGAATGTTTGTGTTCCCCCGAAATGCATATGATGAGCACAACCTCCACAGTGATACTTGGAGATGTGGGGCCTTTGGAGGTAATCAAGTTCAGAGGAGGTTATTAGGGTAGATTCCTCATAATGTAATTAGTGCCCGTATAAGAAGAGAACAGACCTCTCTCTCTCTGCCATGTGAGGATACAGCAAGAAGGCAGCTATCTGCAAGTCAGGAAGAGAGTACTCACCAGAACCTGACCATGCTGGAACTATGATCTCAGGTTTTCCAACCTCCAGAATGAGAAATAAATGCCTGTTGCTTAAGTCACCTTGTCTATGTTATTTTGTTACAGCATCCCAAGCTGACTAAGACACCTGGGATGCTCACTTTGTCTACCAGGATAGCATTTTTAAATGATGGATGCATCTCCCTGTTTAAGACTCTATTCTTAATCGTGTGTGAAAGGCATTTTATGACAACTACAGAAATATTGAGAATAAGTGATGGAACACAACTATGTGTGTTACTTAGTGTATAATTTTCCCACTACTTTTGATCAGTTTCAGCAACCAGTAATATGTAGGCATCAAACACTATGATTCTGGTATTAATTCCCAGTTGGTTTTGCTAATAGGTGGGGGAAATGGTTTGGTGAAGAGTCTGTCCTAGTTCTGGTTTGAGTCCTTCCAATGTCTAAGCCCTGCTGTGGTCCTGGTCCTTCCTGGGTCTCTCAGTGATCTGCTTGTGATATGCATATCCTGTCTGTACCTAGATTAATCCAAGCTAAGTAGACATCTTCCTGTTATCAGAGATGATTGAAAAATTGGAGCATTCACAGTCTCTCAGTCGAAAATCATACTTTTTGAATATCTAATATTCTAGTCATATATAAAATCCAGTCTTTAAAATAACAGGCTTCATCTCTTCTATTTCTATTGCTCTTGGGATTTTCTTAATCACTAACTCTGCAAAGTTATAAAATTCTGGAACTGCAGCTCCTTTCAACATAAATAAGCTCTGCAAAAATATCTGCTATAAAATGCCTCCTGTACATTTTGCAGTTTCTGTGAATGTCCTCCATGCATTTTCAGGGAGGGGTTTCATTGATTGCCATGTTTTTCGGTGGGTAGAAAACAATTTTGGTTTTAATGTTACCAGAAACCATCTTAGGATTTGCTTAGGAAATCTTTACCTTGTGGCTGATACCTGTCTGCTTGCTGCCTCCTGGAGCTTTGCTGATTGGACGTTACATGTGGGTTACATGTGCATAGCAGAGCTCATGGTGACCATATGCTCTGGTAGCATATAATCATATCTTTTGTAGCTGTATTAAATCCATCTGGTGTGGAGAAAAGGGAACCCTCCTGCACTGCTGGTGGGAATGTAAATTGATACAGCCACTATGGAGAACAGTATGGAGGTTCCTTAAAAAGCTAAAAATGGAACTACCATACGACCCAGCAATCCCACTACTGTGCATATACCCTGAGAAAACCATAATTCAAAAAGAGTCATGTACCCCAATGTTCATTGCAGCTCTATTTACAATAGCCAGGACATGGAAGCAACCTATGTGTCCACTGACAGATGAATGGATAAAGAAGATGTGGCACATATATACAATGGAATATTGCTCAGCCATAAAAAGAAACAAAATTGAGTTATTTGTAGTGAGGTGGATGGACCTAGAGTCTGTCATACAGAGTGAAGTAAGTCAGAAAGAGAAAAACAAATACCATATGCTAACACTTATATATGGAATCTAAAAAAAAATGGTTTTGATGAACCTAGGGGCAGGACAGGAATAAAGATGCAGGTGTAGAGAATGGATTTGAAGACACGGGGGGACGGGGAGGCTGAGACGAAGTGAGAGAGTGGCATGGACATATATATACTACCAAATGTAAAATAGATAGCTAGTGGGAAGCAGCTGTATAACACAGGGAGATCAGCTCGGTGCTTTGTGACCACCTAGAGGGGTGGGATGGAGTGGGGGAGGGAGACACAAGAGGGAGGGGATGTGAAAATATATGTATACATATAGCTGATTCACTTTGTTATACAGCAGCACCTAACACAACAATGTAAAGCAATTATACCCAATAAAGATGTTAAAAAAAACTCCAAAACAAATACATAGCTAGTAAGAAGCAAAAGGGGGAAGGTGATATAAAAAGACGAAAGAGATATTCTAGTGATACAATGTATTAAAGCATAATACTAACCCACCTCTTATTTTTAACCAAAAAATATATCAGCTCCTTTGTATGGCAACTTCAGAAGGAAATTTAATCTTTCATTCAACAAATATTTATTAACTCCTAGTTAGACATTGTACTAGAAGTAAAGATACAGAGATAATTACGTCCTTGGTTCTACCTACCCTCAAGTTTCCCATATTCCAGCGGCAGAGACAAGTATGTACAAATAATGAAAACACAGTGCTGTGACAGAGATATGACAAAGTGGTTAGGGAGCACAGAGGAGGGAACAGTTCTTTAGCCTAGTGTGGTCAGTGATTACTTCCCAAAGGAGACAACAGTTAAGATGAGTCTTGATGTTTTGACAGGTAGTAAGAGTGAAAGAGCATTCAAGCCAGAGACAAAAGGCATTATTAGTTGAGCCATATGAAATTGCCATTTTTATGTCAAAATCATTTAAATATCAGCAATTTCATATAGTTCAGCCAAATATAAAGCCACTAAGATTTGAGAGAGCGGGGGTTATTTGTGAGAGTGGATAGAGGATGGAAAGTAATTTTGAGCAGCTTAGTAGGGGCCAGATTAAGGAGTCTAGATTTTATTTTGTAAGCAATTGAGAATCTTAAAAGGTTTTGCCGATGGACTTATATGTCAAGTTCTGTATTTTATGAAGTGTGGTTGATGGGTCAGCGAGAGCAAGATGCTGTTTGGAGACTGTGGTATCAGTCCAGATAAGAGATAATGAGGCTTCCGCTTAGACAGTGGCAGTGAGATTGGAGAGAAAGACACAGAATATTGTAGGATGGAGCGTTTTAGGACTTGTCAATCAAGCAGATGTGGAGGATGAGAGAGGAGTCGAGAATGGCAGGATTTGTAGTTTGAGTGGAAGAGTGGATAGTAGATAGAAACAGATAAGGAAAAGAGCAAATTTTTAGACCTCTGGGAGCAATAGATAGTAAATTCAATTTTGGACATTTGAATTTAAAAATAAGGGGCTAGCACTCAGGAGAAAGGTGAAGGCTCTTCATGGCTGAAGCCTTGGAAACGATGATACAGATGAGACCCCCTTAGATAAGCACATAGAATTGAAAGATGAGCTGGATCACAAGAGAACACTGAGATTATGCCAACACTAAGATGAAGGCAGACAAAGAAGAGTCCATGAAGAAAGAGTGAGAAGGAGCAGAGAGTTGAAAGAGGTATGCATGCAAAAGAGTTTTTCTGGAAGACCAAGTGAGAGAGGATTTTAAGGATGGAGCCATTAATAATTATGTTTTCCTGGGAAATTCATGTTTGGGGGTACGCTGAAAGTGTATCATGTGTTGTAGTGTTCTGCTTAGTAAAATGAGAACTAATATTAAATATTATTGGGAGAGTTCAGACTCTAGATACTAGGAAAATGAAGATATTTTAGACTGGTATAAACTCTTTCCAGTCCCAAGCCTTTTTTTTTTTTGAATTTAAGTTTTGTACATGGATTTATATATAATGGTGGTAATAATTTATAGTTCATTTATGTCAAAGTTCCAGTTTTCTGCTTCTCCTTGTGCCTTTCTAAACATACATTCACAGAACACACTCCAAACTCACCCTTTTCTATGGGGAGTTCTACATGCTTTACAAATGTTGCATAGAGACCTCGCTGGTGGTCCAGTGGTTAAGACTCTGTGCTTCCATTGCAAGGGGCACAGGTTCCATCCCTGGTCAGGGAACTAAGAGCCCATATGCTGCATGGCATGGCCAAAAACCCCCTCAAATCCTCTAACAAATGTTGCATAATTCACCTTCTACACTCAGCACTGTGTTGTGGATAGAAATAATAACTTTGTGCTGGAAACTAACTTAAAGGGGTTGTTAAGAGACTTACCAGATAGACAACTTTAGATAGCACCTAAATTCCCAGACTGTGATTCTGTTTGCAGCATGATGAAGCAGGGAAGAATGACTAAAAACTGCAGTTCAGCTACTTTATTCTTCTAGAAAAGCTCTTAGTGAACACAAACTAAGATGAAGCAATACTAGTAATTTGCTGTCTAAATTTAAGATCAATTTGATGGATCAAAATTCAGAAAAGCTACCATTGAGCTCAACAGAAGTGATGATCAAGAAGCTGGGATGGTTCGGAGTTATTTGATGATTGCTAAGACAGTCTTAAGATTCCCAGTTATCGTCTCAAATATTTGCATTAGTTTAGGTAAACTCAAGCCTTTTTTGTGCCCAGCATATTTCATTTTGGCCTTCGTAAGTCTTTAGGGAGTATCTCAGGTGCTGTTATTGCTGCTACTGCAACCCTAGAGTTGATTGAAATCTAAAGACAGGCTGCTTCTCCACACACTCTGGCACATTTATCCAGGAACTAAAAGATAAAGTAAGGGTGAAAGTCTGAAAATCTTCCAGCCTTTGAAACAAAGAGCTACTGAACACACACAGCTTTCCCAGAGAAGTATGAACGATAATGCTGGCATGTTTCCTGTTATCCAGCGTTAATTAGCATTAGATTGGAGGTTGTCCTAACTGTGACTCTTCTGGGACTAGCCTGCACAGACATGAAGTTTTGGTAGGCTTGCCAAGTGTATTAATACGAGAGACAGAAAGAGACATATTAGGTTTGTTGAGTGGCTTGTAGGTAACTGACAGATAATAGTTGTATTAGAAAGGAATTATCTATAAGTGTTTTAAAATGAGGGGAACAATAGATACAAAGAACAAATGTCCTTAAACTTTTCTCTGGTGTACAACCTTTATTATTTGACTGTTAGAATTACTTAAACTAAAAAGTAAAAGTAGGGAAATTAAATTTCAGGTTATTTAATAACCATCACCCACCTCATTACCTCCTTTCACAGAATATGAAATACTAATTTTATAATTGGATGTGTGTATCTGCTTTTAGATTTTCTTCAAACTCAAACAGATTTCAGTAAACTTTCTCATGTATGACCTTTGTATACTTTGTTTTCCTTTTCTTATACCATAACAGTTCTTTCTCTACATTTTTCTTGATCCTGTTTCTCTGATTTTTTTCTCTTTTTCCTTTTTCCTTTTCAACCTTTACCTTGATTCTTCTGATTTTAATCAGGAGCCTACTCCTTCCTCTCATTTTTTTCTTCCTTAAATCCCTTTCCAGCTTATTTTTCTCTTGGTTTTTTCTTGCATTCAGTTGTCACTTTTCTCTTTGCATCCTTGTCCTTTACCCTGTCTTTGCCTGCTTACATGCAATTGACAAGAGCTAGAGACAACACAGTTCAATAACTTGTCACATAGGTTGTTAATAATGGACATCCACACCTAGGAGCGTTCAAGGCCAGCTCTCTTTTGATGTGACCCTTGGGGATTAAAACCAACAATAGAGCAACCCTTTATGTCTGTTACAGAAAAGACAGATGTTACCTAACCACATTCACAGCAGTAAACTGAAAAATAAGATCTTTGATCTCCCAAAGCTCAGAGAAAATATACTTTTATCAAGTTGATATAATAGAAAAGTGGAACAGAGTGCTTTGAAGACCATAGGAGAGATAAATATAAGATTTGTTGCTCAAAGATTTGTGAGCATCCCTTTCTCCTTCTGTGTTAGAAACCATTAGGGAGAAATTCATTCACATCTATTCCAGTCTATGAAGAGTCTTTGTGGAGTCCTAAACTCTCTCCATGCTGTGGCATTTATCTTCACAGTATCCTGGCGACCCAGGAAAACAGATGTTCTTGGGAGACCAGTGATGCTGATGAAGCAGAACTGGCCCTATTTCATTCTCTTCTATCTTGCCACCATCCTATTTCAGCCCTCATTTCCCTAACTCATCCTTCTGCACTTACCACATACTTCATTCCAATTTGTTCTCCATTCTGGTGCCAAATATATCTAGCTAAGGTACTGCTTTTGGTATATTACTACTCTATTCAAGAACTTTCAGTTGAAAATAAACTGAAATTGTAGTCAGCAGTTACCTAATTTGTAAAATGATGTGTCAGTAACAGCTCTGTGTCAACTTTACAGAGTTGTTGTAACAATCCAAATGAGATAATATACGTCAAAATGAGTCATGAACTGTCAAGTCCTTAAACATATAAAATACTGTAACTGTGGATTCCCTTGATGAACAAGTTCAAACTGAGGACTAGTCAGTCATTCTGCTGTACCACCCTCCTCTTGTACTGCTATCTCCCTTTCTCCTCTGTGGTTTTTTTTTTTATTTTAACATCTTTATTGGAGTATAATTGCTATACAATGATGTGTTAGTTTCTGCTGTATAACAAAGTAAATCCGCTATACGTATACATATATCCCCATATCCCCTCCCTCTTGCGTCTCCCTCCCACCCTCCCTATCCCACCCCTCTAGGTGGACACAATCTCCTCTGTGTTTTGTTCATATTGACCATCTGTCAGTTCCCAGGGCAATCCTGGTCTCACCTGCCCTCAGGGCCTTTGCATTTGTTGTTTCTTCTGCCTAAAACACAACGCCCACCACCTCTTTATTTTTTCAATCCAGATTTATTGAGATATAACTGGGGCCTTCCCTGGTGGTGCAGTGGTTAGGAATCTGCCCGCCAATTCAGGGGACGTGGGTTCGAGCCCTGGTCCAGGAAGATCCCACATGCCGCCGAGCAGCTAAGCCCGTGAGCCACAACTACTGAGCCTGCATGCTGCAGCTACTGAAGCCCGCGCTCCTGGACCCCCGTGCTTTGCAGCAGGGGAGGCCACGGCAATGGGAGGCCCATGCGCTGCAGTGAAGAGTGGCCCCCACTCGCTGCAGCTGGAGAAGGCTCATGCACAGCAAGGAGGACCCAACACAGCCAAAAATAAAAAACAAGCAAATAAATAAATTTATTAAACAAAAAAGAGAGATATAATTTATATATGACATTGTATAAGTCTAATGTGTTGATTTGATACACTTAAATGTTGTAAAATGATTACCACTGAAGTGTTAGCTAATACCTCCATCCTATCACACAATTACTGTTTCTTTCTTGTGATAAGAGCATTTAAGGCTAGTCTCTTAGGAACTTTGAAGTATATAATGCAGTATTGTTGACTATAATCACTATGCTATACATTGATCTCCAGAATTTTTTCGTTTTCTAACTGCAAGCTGTACTTTTTGGCCATCATCTCCCCATTCCCCACACCCACAGCTCTCAGTAACCTCCATTCTACTTGGTTTCCAAGAGTTCAACTTCTTTAAATTACATATGCAAGTGATATCATACAGTATTTGTCTTACTCTGTCTGACTTAATCTCACTTAGCATCATGTCCTCAAGCTCCATCCATGTTGAAAAAAATGGCAGGTTTTCCTTCTTTCTGATGGCTGAATAATATTCTATTGTATCAAATTATACCATATCTTTATCCATTAATTCAACTGACAGGTTGTTTCCATGTCTTGGCTAGTATGAATGATACTACAATGAACATGAGAGTGCAGATATCTCTTTAAGATCCTGTCTGTCTCATTTCCTTTGGATACATACCCAGAAGTGAGATTGCTGAATCATATGATAGTTCTTTTTTTAATATTTTGAAGAACCTCCATACTGTTTTCCATAGTGGCTGCACAATTTACATCCCCACCAACAATGCACAAGGGGTCCCTTTTCTTCAAATCCTTGAAAACACTTTTCTCTTGCCTTTTTGATGGTAGCCATTCTAATAGGTATGAGGTGATAATTCATTGTGATTTTGGTTTGCATTTCCTTGATAATTAGTGATGTTGAACACCTTTTCACGTATGTGTTGGCCACCTGTATGTCTTCTTTGGAAAAATGTCTACTTAGATCCTCTGCTCATTTTTAATTGGATTGTTTGGATTTGCTTTTGAACTGTATGAGTTCTTTATATTTTTTGGATGTTAATCCCATATCAAATATATGATTTTCAAATATTTTCTCATATTCTGTAGGTTTCCTTTTCATCTCATGATGGTTTCATTTGCTGTGGGGAAGGTTTTCAGTACGATGTAGTCCCACTTATTTTTGCCTTTGTTGCTTGTGCTTTTGATGTTATATCTAAAAAATTGTTGCTAAGACCAGTGTCAAGGAGCTATTTTCCTTATGTTTTCTTTAGGAGTTCTACAGTTTCAGGTCCTACATTTAAGTTTTTAATCCACTTTGAGTTAATTTTTGTGAGTGGTGTAAGACAGGGATCGAATTTCACTTTTTGGTATGTGGTTATTTCATTTTCCCAACACCATTCATTGAAGAGGCTCTTCTTTACTCGCTGAGTAGTATTGGCTCCCTTGTCAAATATTTGTTGACCATTGATTTGAGGGGTTATTTCTGGGCTCTCAATTCTGCTCCATTTATGTATATGTCTGTTTTTATGCCAATACCATACTGTTTTGATTACTATAGCTTGGTAATGGTATAGTTTGAAATCAGGAAGTATAATTCCTCCAGCTTTGTTCTTTCTCAAGATTGCTTTGACCATTCAAGGTCTTTTGTGGTTCCATGTGAATTTTAATCAAAAACGTATGGTACCCACCACCTTTTTAGAGAGTCCTTCCCTACTCTTTCATAGTGTCCTTATTATACTGTTTCATAGTATCATGTTTGTTTCCTTCCTAGCACTTCTGTCACTACCACACAATCTGTCATTATTTTATGTGTTGACCTTTACTTATTAATTGCTAGCTTCCCACACTAAATAGTGAGCTTCATGAGAGAAGGCACCTTATCTGTCTGGCTCACTACTGTATTTATAGTATGTACTACAGTACCTGGTACAGAATAGGTACCAAATAAAATGAAAATAAAAGAACGGGTTAATTTTTTTGGCTCTGTAATACTAATCTGGTCTGTTTTATAATTTGTACTGAATAAGAATTCTAGTTAGCCTGGTCTCTTTCTCATCCCCATCAGCCATACTTAGTTTTGCACCTTTGTTCTTATACTTATTTTTGCCTAGAATAGACCTCTCTCCCCAGCCAGTCATAATCTTCTCCATAATTCAGAAGTTCAACCCATCCCTTGTAATTAAAGTGCTCACATACTCTAGCTCACACTGAGCTTTTTCTACTCTAACCATCTAGATCCTTCCTACTGGTAGTACTTATTTTTACGTTTACATCTGGGGGGAAATATGGGTCTTCCATGAACTTTTATCTCAGAATGGAAGGAAAGAGGACAGTAGTAGGAACTGACAGCCATTATGTATGCTGCATTGTAATGCTTTGTTATAAAAAAAAAAAAAACAGGGACAATTCCTGGACAGAATTGCCTAATATCTCCCAGAGTTACTATTAAGATGCTGTTCTGAGTATTTCATATTGAAATGAAAGAGACTTACTTGTATAGTTTGTGATACATTTCATGTCTAATGATTTTTAAAATATATACATTATTTGTTTTTTTCTTTCTGACTTACTTCACTCTGTATGACAGTCTCTAGGTCCATCCACCTCACTACAAATAACTCAGTTTCATTCCTTTTTATGGCTGAGTAATATTCCATTGTATACATGTGTCACACCTTCTTTATCCGTTCATCTGCTGATGGACACTTAGGTTGCTTCCATGTCCTGGCTATTGTAAATTGTGCTGCAGTGAACATTGTGGTGCATGACTCTTTTTGAATTACGGTTTTCTCAGGGTATATGCCCAGTAGTGGGATTGTTGGGTCATATGGTAGTTCTATTTTTAGTTTTTAAGGAACCTCCATACTGTTCTCCATCGTGGCTGTATCGATTTACATTCCCACCAACAGTGCTGGAAGGTTCCCTTTTCTCCACACCCTCTCCAGCATTTATTATTTGTAGATTTTTTGATGATGGCCATTCTGACTGCTGTGAGATGATATCTCATTGTAGTTTTGATTTGCATTTCTCTAACGATTAATGAGGTTGAGCATTCCTTCATGTGTTTGTTAACAATCTGTATATCTTCTTTGGAGAAATGTCTATTTAGGTCTTCTGCCCATTTTCGGATTGGGTTGTTTGTTTTTGTGATATTGAGCTACAAGAGTTGCTTGTATGTTTTAGAGATTAATCCTTTGTCAGTTGCTTCATTTGCAAATATTTTCTCCCATTTTGAGGGTTGTCTTTTCATTTTGTCTATGGTTTCCTTTGCTGTACAAAAGCTTTTAAGTTTCATTAGGTCCCATTTGTTTATTTTTCTTTTTATTTCTCTTTCTCTAGGAGGTGGGTCAAAAAGGATCTTGCTGTGATTTATGTCATAGAGTGTTCTGGCTATGTTTTCCTCTAAGAGTTTGATGGTGTCTGGCCTTACATTTAGGTCTTTAATCCATTTTGAGTTTATTTTTGTGTATGGTGTTAGGGAGTGTTCTAATTTCATTCTTTTACATGTTGCTGTCCAGTTTTCCCAGCACTACTTATTGAAGAGGCTGTCTTTTCTCCACTGTATATTCTTGCCTCCTTTATCAAAGATAAGGTGACCATATGTGCATGGGTTTATCTCTGGGCTTTCTATCCTGTTCCATTGATCTGTATTTCTGGTTTTGTGCCAGTTCCATACTTTCTTGGCTACTGTAGCTTTGTAGTATAGTCTGAAGTCTGGGGCCCTGATTCTTCCAGCTCCGTTTTTCAAATACTGTATGTTAACACATATATATGGAATCTGAAAAAAGAAAAAGAAAAAAGAGAGAGAGAAAATGGTCAGAAGAACTTAGGGGCAGGATAGGAATAAAGATGCAGACCTACTAGAGAATGGACTTGAGGATACGGGGAGGGGGAAGGGTAAGCTGGGACAAAGTGAGAGAGTGGCATGGACATATGTAGAGTACCAAACGTAAAATAGCTAGTGGGAAGCAGCCTCATAGCACAGGGAGATCTGCTCAGTGCTTTGTGACCACCTAGAGGGTTGGGATAGGGAGGGTGGGAGGGAGGGAGACGCAAGAGGGAAGAGATATAGGGACATATGTATATGTATCACTGATTCACTTTGTTATAAAGCAGAAACTGACACACCACTGTAAAGCAATTATACTATAATAAAGATGTTTAAAAATTAATTAATATTTTAGCCCATATAAAATGTGTATGTAAAGAAAACGGAATAAATATTAGCTCCCAAACAAATACTGGATCCCAAACTAAAATAATAATTTCAAGATATTCTATGGAATTATATAGTATAGGCAATATAAAAAAAATATATATATATACATGAATTAGGGGAAATTTGTATTTCAATATTCAGCTTAGGAAAACTGCAGTTGCATATGTTTACTATAAATGGATTTAAATTTCAAACTCCCTTCCATTGAACATGGATGTCAAGAATTGATTGATTGAATATGAAATGTAAAATTAGCCACAGATAAGGTGTTATAACTTCCTATTTTGCTGTTACTGATATCAGCTCTAGAATATGCTTTGCTGGGAAATGAATCTCAGTTTCACTTCTTGAATTCTGTGAGAATATACAATATTCAGTTTTCCTATGTTAAACTTACAAAATATGTTTAATATTTAATAAGTGTCCATCAACAGACGAATGGATAAAGATGTGGCACATATATACAATGGAATATTACTCAGCCATAAAAGAAGCAAAATTGAGTTATTTGTAGTGAGGTGGATGGACCTAGAGTGTGTCATACAGAGTGAAGTAAGGCAGAAAGAGAAAATCAAGTACCGTATGCTAACACATATATATGGAATCTAAAAAAAAATTGGTTATGAAGAACCTAGGGGCAGGATAGGAATAAAGATGCAGACCTACTAGAGAATGGACTTGAGGACACAGGGAGGGGGAAGGGTAAGCTGGGACGAAGTGAGAGAGTGGCATGGACATATATATACTAACAAATGTAAATTAGATAGCTAGTTGGAAGCAGCCATGTAGCACAGGGAGATCAGCTCGGTGCTTTGTGACCACCTAGAGGGGTGAGATAGGGATGGTGGGAGGGAGATGCAAGAGGGAGGAGATATGGGGATATATGTATATGTATAGCTGATTCCCTTTGTTATAAAGCAGAAACTAACATACCATTTTAAAGCAATTATACACTAATAAAGATGTTAAAATATATATATATATTCTTCAGGGAAAAAAAAGTAGTCTCAGAGAAAAACACACATTCTTTGGTATAATCCATTGGGGTTGACTAAAAATTATTAGAACAAATAATATTATTTTTTATGATTGTTTAAATCTCACTAGTAGCTGTAGTATATTCTGTAATTTGTCTCCCTGAATATCCATTCCAAACCATCTTCTGCCTTGCCTCTTCTACTATAGAAGCTGAAAAACCAAGCATTCAATTATGCTAACCATCTTCCAGGCAGGGTTGGCCATGAGACACAGTTCAAGCCAATGAGCTCAAGGGCAAGTCTTCTAGAAGGGACCTTCTTTTGTGAATAAAAAGACAAAGCTTTATTGAAGTGATTCAGGTGTCTTGAGTGCAGCAGTCAACTTGTGATATGAGGTACAAGCATGAAAATAAATGTCTACAAGCTAAGGATGAAGGGGCAGAAAGAGGAAATGAGTTAGGTCCCTAATGGCATCACTGAATGACATGCCACGCTAGCCCAGGACTGCCAACCGCAGGACTTCTTGTATGAAACAAGTTCTTTGGAATTTAAGCCACTGTTTCTAACATAAATTTTCTGGTATTTGCAACTGAACACATTTTTAACTGATACAGTTAGGTTCAGATTTAAACTGGATTACACAGAGACTGTATTTAGTAAGTGCAAATCAATAAACATTTAGTTTTACCTTAAAAACCCTAAAAAGTTTAATTAAGTCCCTTTTAAAGTTAACAACAATGACCCTATTCTTACTAGTAATGCTTTATTATAGAACAAACAGCTTGTAGAATAAAATGTATTAGCAAATATTTACAAAAAAGAATGAGCAATTCATATACTACTTCAGGCTCTAGACAAATGGTTGGAATTTCCCATTTTGCTGAATAATTTAAAAGCAGAGCGACACAGCATTTTTATACATTTTTTAAATGTCTACAGTATTTTAATGTCTAATGTTCAAGTAACACTTTCACTCATTTATTCAGTAGACATGTGTTGAATGCCTATGCTTCTTTGCTTTGAACAAATGAAAACATACCATCCCTTATTATACCATCTCACAAATTGTTAATTTTTTTCCTAAAATCAGCAAAGACCTCTCATTTCACAGTAAAGATTTACCGACGACATACTAGTGCTGTAATGCTAGATATCACTTAAGCCCAATATGTCATGTTGCATTTGTTGTTTTCCTCTAAAAACTGAAATTATTGCCGAAACAAATTCTAAGTAAAAAAAAGTTATGATGGAGAAACATTGTTTTCTACATGTATGATTTAAATCAGTGTGTTTTTTTTGTTTGTTTGTTTGGTTTTTTTTGCGGTATGCGGGCTTCTCACTGTTGTGGCCTCTCCCGTTGCGGAGCACAGGCTCCGGATGCTGAGGCTCAGCGGCCATAGCTCACGGGCCCAGCCGCTCCGCGGCATGTGGGATCCTCCCGGACCGGGGCACGAACCCACGTCCCCTGCATCGGCAGGCGGACTCTCAACCACTGCACCACCAGGGAAGCCCAAAATCAGTGTTTTAAATCCTTATAAATAAATTATTGCTTCTTCTATACATATTTCCATGCTATAAATTACTAGAAAAGGAATTATTAGATCAAAGGGCATGTAATTTTTTAAAGTGCCCATCTTCTGTAGGTAATTTTTTATTATTAAAATTTTGGGTGACAAATAGTAATCTTTTCATTTTCATGTGCAGGCCTTTGATTACTAAAAATATTCACTATTGATATTTATCATATGATTTTAAGAAGCATGCTTTTTAAAAAAATTTAACAGCAGAATTTTTGTCGCTATACAAGTCATGACAATTTTCAGAAGTTCATTACTACTATGTGTTTCTATGTAGAAGGATGCTAACCTATTCCAAGAAGATTAATGAGCCTTTTGAACTGATAGGGATTCCCTGTAAATTTATGGACTAATTCCCAAGGCTGTTCTCAGCTGGTTCTCCTAGCACCTCTCTGATGGTACCTTTGGTCCACAATGCCAGCTGTAATATGGGCAATAACTATGATTCAGTTCTGATTTTACTAGCAATTTTCTGAGTGGTTTCCTCCCACTGACAGATTCTTGGATACTATGCAAGTTTTACAAAGATGATGAATAACATAGTAAGATCAATTTTTGTCTGACCTTGTTTCATTTTAAACAAAAGATACATTTATATAGACATCACTTAAACTTCTCTATATAAAAATGAGGTTTTATTTCCAGTTTACAAATAGAAAATATAAATTACAACCAGTTAAAGCTACTCTCTCAAGACAATGGAAACCCAAGTACAAACAGTATAGAAGAAAAGATTAACCATAGAGAATAGGGAAGCTTTTAAGATCCAGTTATCCAAAAGAACTAAGTAAAGCAGGTACAACACTGAAATATCATCTTAAATGTTCTAATCAATTCGAAAGACATTATCAATATCATTCTATAATTTCTTAGGGTATTATGTTATTTGGTATGTTTCATTTTCAGCAACAGTTTAAAATGTGCTAAAAAAGAATAATCCCATAAAACTCACACTCTTTTCTCCATGATTGGGTGTCAAAATTATCTTTTAAGGTAAACGTAACCTTGAAGTCATCCTTAATATATATATATATTTTTGCGGTATGTGGGCCTCCCACTGTTGTGGCCTCTCCCGTTGCGGAGCACAGGCTCCAGACGCGCAGGCTCAGCGGCCATGGCTCACGGGCCCAGCCGCTCTGCGGCATGTGGGATCTTCCCAGACCGGGACACGAACCCGTGTCCCCTGCATCGGCAGGCGGACTCTCAACCACTGCGCCACCAGGGAAACCCCTTAATTTATTTTTTAAGAGACTTAAAACACTTGTATTTAGATTGAACACCTGAAAATACTAGTTCATGTGATTAAAAGCTCATTGTGCCTTCCTATTAAGTTTTTGATTCCGTAACAATATAATTCTTCAAGATAATCTTTAACTTTTTATTATGCTTGTGGAAACCTCAGCTTTCTCTCTCTCTCTCTCACACACACAGACACACACACACACACAGATGGTACATGGTATAATCTAAAGCTGTGGGAACAGAACAGTAGAGAACTTTTAGACAATGTGTCCAGGAAAAAGAGAAGCTGGAAGCAAGGGGAAAAGTTACAATTAACTCCTTCAAACACAGCGCTTAGAGAATGCTCCTCTCACAAATCACCAGATTCTCCATTAATAGTGAAGAACGGAGGAATAGAGGTATTTTTTAACTTACACAGAATTCTACCCTCAAATAGCCCCAAATGTTTTGAGTCTGCTGACTAAGCATCAACGCAGATGATCTAATTCCAAGCCACATTCTGCAGTTTGCCAAGTGCATCTCGGTGAAGCTTGGAGGAGAGCCCCAGAATGTACTGTCCTTTAATAAAGCCTCTGGGAAGTGAAGCAGCCATTCTATTTTCTGGAACAGACTTCTGCAGTAAGAAACTAAGAGGTAACAGATGACTTAATGGCATTACGCAAGGTGCCAGCAGAACCACAGAGGAGCAATGCTTCTAGACTGTGGGTTATAAATGCAGCTATGTAGGGAACAGATGTACTCAGGTGACACCAAGAACTTTCAAATGAGAGGTGATCATCAGACTGGAATCATGGCAGTGGACAGTCCCTAAACTGACTCATTAGGCACAAACGGATGATCTGTCAGAGAATAATGATGTATAAGACTTCCATTCTTGCTCTAATGCTTGATATTAATGACCTTTCAGAATGGTTGATGTCATTGGAATTTCAGCTGCCACAAAGAAAGAAAACTAGTAAATGAATCAGTTTCTGAATGAAGATAGAAAGCTGTCCCTGAAAAGGAGTCAGAATGACAGTTGTAGGAAAAGAAGAACTAGTGTAGAACTGAAATATGAACTTAAGAAATAAAACTCTCTTATTACCTCTGAATCTAATGGGTTTTCTTCTATGATTTATTTTACTGGAGACAGCAATATCTAGGGGGCAGGCTTAAGCTTAACCAAAAAATTAAATCCTTAGACAACACATTCACCAAATAGTCCTCACCCCACACCACGCCAACCAAAAAAAGAGATCTGAAATTTGAAATATAGCACTCTGATTTTCACCAGAGCCTGCTTATGATGTATTAGCCTGTCAGAGATGTCTTACTGATCATTCATGGGACATAGATTGCCATATGTCTGCAGCATGCAACACTCTATGCTAAATGCTGCCACAGAGGGCATTACGGCCTAGATCAGAGGTCAGCAAACTTTTTCTAAAAAAGTCCAGGTAGTTAATTTTAGGCTGTGCAGGCCAGATGGTTTCTATTGTGACTACTCAACTCAGCCATTGAGGCACAAAAGTAGCCATAGACAATACATATGTAAATCAGTGTAGCTATTTTCCAAAAGTCTGTATTTATGGACAGTGAGATTTGAATTTTGTGTAATTTTTTTTTTTTTTCGGTACGCGGGCCTCTCACTGCTGTGGCCTCTCCCATTGCGGAGCACAGACTCCGGACGAGCAGGCTCAGCAGCCATGGCTCACGGGCCCAGCCGCTCCGCGGCATGTGGAATCCTCCCAGACCGGGGCACGAACCCATGTTCCCTGCATCGGCAGGCGGACTCCCAACCGCTGTGCCACCAGGGAAGTCCTTGTGTAATTTTTATATCACAAAATATTACTCTTTTGATTTCTAAAACTATTTTTAAAACGTTAAAACCATTCTTAGTTCACAAAAAGCTATACAAAAGTAGGCAGCAAGCCAGATTTGGCCCTTGGCCTGCAGTTTGCCACCCCCTGTCTAGATTATAATAGGTGGAAGATAATTGCCTTAAAGAAGTACAAACACAGTTTCTGTAAGTCTACAGAGATGTGAGGGATCTCTTTTAGTTGAAAACTGCATGAAGGAGGTGACATTTGACCTTATTTGAAAGTTGGGATTATAATTTTTTTTTTTCTTTGCAATTCAGGGGCATTTATTTTTATTTTTTAATTTTTTATGGGGGATTTGCTTACTTTATTTATTTATTTATTTTTAACATCTTTATTGGAGTTTAATTGCTTTATAGTGGTCTGTTAGTTTCTGCTTTATAACAAAGTGAATCAGTTATACATATACATATATTCCCATTTCTCCTCCCTCTTGCATCTCCCTCCCAACCTCCCTATCCCACCCCTGTAGGTGGTCACAAAGCACCAAGCTGATCTCCCTGTGCCACGCAGCTGCTTCCCACTAGCTATCTATTTTACATTTGGTAGTGTATATATGTCCATGCCACACTCTGACTTCATCCCAGCTTACCCTTCCCCCTCCCTGTGTCCTCAAGTCCATTCTCTACATCTGCATCTTTATTCTTTTCGTGCATCTAGTTCGTCAGAACCAATATTTTTTTTTTTAGATTTCATATATATGTGTTAGCGAACAGTATTTGTTTTTCTATTTCTGACTTACTTCACTCTGTATAACAGTCTCTAGGTCCATCCACCTCACTACAAATAATTCAGTTTTCTTTCTTTTTTATGGCTGAGTAATATTCCATTGTATATATGTGTTGCATCTTCTTTATCCATTCATCTGTCGATGGACACTTAGGTTGCTTCCATGTCCTGGCTATTGTAAATTGTGCTGCAGTGAACACTGATGCATGACTCTTTTTGAATTATGGTTTTCTCAGGGTATATGCACAGTAGTGGGATTGCTGGGTCATATGGCAGTTCTATTTCTGGTTTTTAAGGAACCTCCATACTGTTCTCCATCGTGGCTGTATTGGTTTACATTCCCACCAACAGTGATGGAGGGTTCCCTTTTCTCCACACCCTCTCCAGCATTTATTGTTTGTAGATTTTTTGATGATGGCCATTCTGACTGGTGTGAGGTGATATACCTCACTGTAGTTTTGATTTGCATTGCTCTAATGGTTAGTGATGTTTCATGTGTTTGTTGGCCATCTGTATACCTTCTTAGAGAAATGTCTGTTTAGGTCTTCTGCCCATTTTTGGATTGGGTTGTTTGCTTTTTGATATTGAGCTTGTATGAGCTTCTTGTATATTTTGGAGATTAATCCTTTGTCAGTTGCTTCGTCGGCAAATATTTTCTCCCATTCTGAGGGTTGTCTTTTCATCTTGTTTATGGTTTCCTTTGTTGTGCAAAAGCTTTTAAGTTTCAGTAGGTCCCATTTGTTTATTTTTGTTTTTATTTCCCTTTCTCTAGGAGGTGGGTCAAAAAGGATCTTGCTGTGATTTATGTCATAGAGTGTTCTGCCTGTTTTCCTCTTAGTGTTTTATAGTGTCTGGCCTTACATTTAGGTCTTTAATCCATTTTGAGTTTATTTTTGTGTATGGTGTTAGGGAGTGTCCTAATTCCATTCTTTTCCATGTAGCTGTCCAGTTTTCCCAGCACCACTTATTGAAGAGGCTGTCTTTTTTCCATTGTATATTCTTGCCTCCTTTATCAAAGATAAGGTGACCATATGTGTGTGGGTTTATCTCTGGGCTTTCTATCCTCTTACATTGATCTGTATTTCTGTTTTTGTGCCAGTACCATACTGTCTTGATTACTGTACCTTTGTAATATAGTCTGAAGTCCAGGAGCCTGATTCCTCCAACTCCAATATTCTTTCTCAAGATTGCTTTGGCTCTTCGGGGTCTTTTGTGTTTCCATACATATTGTGAAATTTTTTCTTCTAATTCTGTGAAAAATGCCATTGGTTTTTTGTTTGTTTGTTTGTTTTTTGTGGTACGTGGGTCTCTCACTCTTGTGGCCTCTCCCGTTGCGGAGCACAAGCTCCATACGTGCAGGCCCAGCGGCCATAGCTCACGTGCCTAGCCGCTCCGCGGCATGTGGGATCTTCCCGGACTGGGGCACGAACCTGTGTGCCCTGCATTGGCAGGCGGACTCTCAACCAGTGCGCCACCAGGGAAGCCCCCGTTGGTTGTTTGATAGGGATTGCATTGAACCTGTAGATTGCTTTGGGTAGTATAGTAATTTTCACAGTGTTGATTCTTCCAAACCAAGAACATGGTATATCTCTCCATGTGTTTGTATCATCTTTAATTTCTTTCATCAGTGTCTTATAATTTTCTGCATACAGGTCTTTTGTCTCCTTAGGTAGGTTTATTCCTAGGTATTTTATTCTTTTTGTTTCAGTGGTAAATGAGAGTGTTCCCTTAATTTCTCTTTCAGATTTTTCATCATTAGTGTATAGGAATGCCAGAGATTTCTGTGCATTAATTTTGTATCCTGCTACTTCATCAAATTCATTGATTAGCTCTAGTAGTTTTCTGGTAGCATCTTTAGGATTCTCTATGTATAGTATCATGTCATCTGCAAATAGTGACAGTTTTACTTCTTCTTTTCCAATTTGTATTCCTTTTTTTTTCTTTTTCTTCTCTGATTGCTATGGGTAAAGCTTCCAAAACTATGTGGAATAATAGTGGTGAGAGTGGGCAACCTTGTCTTGTTCCTGATATTAGTGGAAATCGTTTCAGTTTTTCACCATTGAAAACGATGTTTGCTGTGGGTTTGTTATATATGGCCTTTATTATGTTGAGGTAAGTTCCCTCTATGCCTACTTTCTGAAAGGTATTTTTTATCAAAAATGGGTGTGGAATTTTGTCAAAAGCATGTCCTGCATCTATTGAGATGATCATATGGTTTTTATTCTTCAATTTGTTAATATGGTGTATCACATTGATTGATTTGCGTATATTGAAGAATCCTTGTATTCCTGAGATAAACCCCATTTGATCATGGTGTATGATCTGTTGATCTGTATGATCATGTGCTGTTGGATTCTTTTTGCTAGTATTTTGTTGAGGATTTTTTCATCTGTGTTCATCAGTGATGTTAGCCTGTAGTTATTTTTTTTCGTGACTTCTTTGTCTCATTTTGGTATCAGGGTAATGGTGGCCTTGTAGAATGAGTTTGGGAGTGTTCTTCCCTCTGCTATAATTTGGAAGAGTTTGAGAAGGATAGATCTTCATTAAATGTTAGATCTTCATTAAATGTTTGATAGAATTTGCCTGTGAAGCCATCTGGTCCTGGACTTTTATTTGTTGGAAGATTTTTAATCACAGTTTCAATTTCAGTGCTCATGATTGGTCTTTTCATATTTTCTATTTCTTTCTGGTTCAGGAACAGAAGTTTGTGTATTTCTAAGAATTGTCCATTTCTTCCAGGTTGTCCATTTTATTGGCATATAATTGCTTGCAGTAATCTCTCATGATCCTTTGTATTTCTGTAGTGTCCGTTGTTACTTTTCCTTTTTCATTTCTAATTCTGTTGATTTGAGTCTTCTCCCTGGCTAAGGGTCTATCAATTTTGTTTATCTTTGTTTTGTTTATCTTCTCAAAGAAACAACTTTTAGTTTTATTGATCTTTGCTATCATCTCCTTCATTTGTTTTTCATTTCTGATGTGATCTTTATGATTTCTTTCCTTCTGCTAACTTTGGGGTTTTTTGGTTCTTCTTTCTGTAATTGCTTTAGGTGTAAGGTTAGATTGTTTATTTGAGATGTTTCTTGTTTCTTGAGGTAGGATTGTATTGCTATAAACTTCCCTCTTAGAACTGCTTTTGCTGCATCCCATAGGTTTTGGGTCATCGTGTTTTCATTGTCATTTGTTTCTAGGTATTTTTTTATTTCCTCTTTGATTTCTTCAGTGATCTCTTGGTTATTTAGTAGTGTATTGTTGAGCCTCCATGTGTTTGTAGTTTTTACAGATTTTTTTCCTGTAATTGATATCTAGTCTCATATCATAGTCTCATATCGTTGTGGTCGGAAAGGATACTTGATACGATTTCAATTTTCTTAAATTTACCAAGGCTTGGTTTGTCACCCAAGATATGATCTGTCCTGGAGAATGTTCCATGAGCAGTTGAGAAGAAAATGTATTCTTTTGTTTTTGGATGGAATGTCCTATAAATATCAATTAAGTCCATCTTGTTTAATGTATCATTTAAAGCTTGTGTTTCCTTATTTATTTTCATTTTGGATGATCTGTCCATGGGTGAAAGTGGGGTGTTAAGTCCCCTACTATGATTGTGTTACTGTTGATTTCCCCTTTTATGGCTGTTAGTATTTGCCTTATGTATTGAGGTGCTCCTATTTTGGTTCCATAAATATTTACAATTGTTATTTCTTCTTCTTGGATTGATCCCTTGATCATTATGTAGTGTCCTTCTTTGTCTCTTCTAATAGTCTTTATTTTAAAGTCTATTTTGTCTGATATGAGAATTGCTATGCCAGCTTTCTTTTGACTTCCATTTGTGTGGAATATCTTTTTCCATCCCCTCACTTTCAGTCTGTATGTGTCCCTCGGTCTGAAGTGGGTCTCTTGTAGGAGGCACATGTGTGGGTCTTGTTTTTGTATCCATTCATCCAGTCTATGTCTTTTGGTTGGAGCATTTAATCCATTTACACTTAAGGTAGTTATTGATATGTATGTTCCTATTACCATTTTCTTAATTGTTTTGGGTTTGTTATTGTAGGTCTTTTCCTTCTCTTGTGTTTCCTGCCTAGAGAAGTTCCTTTAGCATTTGTTGTAAAGCTGGTTTGGTGGTGCTGAATTCTCTTAGCTTTTGCTTGTCTGCAAAGGTTTTAATTTCTCCCTCAAATCTGAATGAGATCTTTTTTGGGTAGAGTAATCTTGGTTGTAAGTTTTTCCCTTTCATCACTTTAAATATGTCCTGCCATTCCCTTCTGGCTTGCAGAGTTTCTGCTGAAAGATCAGCTGTTAACCTTCTGAGGATTCCCTTGTATGTTATTTGTTGCTTTTCCCTTGCTGCTTTTAATATTTTTTTCTTTAGTTTAATTTTTGTCACTTTGATTACTATGTGTCTCGGCGTGTTTCTCCTTGGATTTATCCTATATGGGACTTTCTGCACTTCCTGTACTTGACTGACTAGTTCCTTTCCCGTTTTAGGGAAGTTTTCAACTATAATCTCTTCTAATATTTTCTCAGTCCCTTTTTTTTATCTTCTTCTTCTGGGACCCCTAATAATTCGAATGTTGGTGCCTTTAATGTTGTCCCAGATGTCTCTGAGACTGTCCTCAGTTCTTTTCATTCTTTTTTCTTTATTTTGGTCTGCCGTAGTTATTTCCACTATTTTATCTTCCAGTCACTTTTCCGTTCTTCTGCCTCAGTTACTCTGCTATTGATTCCTTCTAGAGAACTTTTAATTTTATTTATTATGTTGTTCATTACTGTTGGTTTGCTCTTTAGTTCTTCTAGGTTCTTGTTAAAACTTTCTTGTATTTTCTCTATTCTATTTCCAATATTTTGCATCATCTTTACTATCATTATTCTGAATTCTTTTTCATGTAGACTGCCTATTTCCTCTTCATTTGTTTGGTCTGGTGGGTTTTTACTTTGCTCCTTCATCTGCTGCGTATTCCTTTGTCTTCTCATTTTGCTTAACTTACTGTGTTTGGGGTTTCCTTTTCGCAGGCTGCAGGTTCATAGTTCCTATTGTTTTTGGTGTCTGTCCCCAGTAGGTAAGGTTGGTTCAGTGGGTTATGTAGGCTTCCTGGTGGAGGGTACTGGTGCCTGTGTTCTGGTGGATGAGTCTGGATCTTGTCTTTCTGGTGGGCAGGAGTGCATCCGGTGGTGTGTTTTTGAGTATCTGTGAACTTAGTATGATTTTAGGCAGGCTCTCTGCTAATGGGTGGGATTGTGTTCCTGTCTTGCTAGTTGTTTGTCATGGGGTGTCCAGCACTGGAGCTTGCTGGTCGTTCAGTGGAGCTGGGTCTTAGCATTGAGACAGAGCTGTCTGGGAGAGTTCACACTGATTGATATTATGTGGGACCAGGAGGTCTTGTGGTCCAGTGTCCTGAAGTTGGCTCTCCCACCTCAGAGGCTCAGGCCTGACACCCAGCCAGAGAACCAAGATCCTGTCAGCCACACGGCCACGTATGTGGGGAGTTTCTTTCCTTTTGGGAAGTCTGAGGTCTTCTGCCAGTGTTTAGCAGGTGTTGTTCCACATGTAGATTTATTTTTGGTATGTTTGTGGGGAGGAAGACGATCTCCATGTCTTACTCCTCTGCCATCTTGCAGGTCCCCCCTTTAATTTTTTTAAGTTAAAAAAGTTTTACATTTGCAATCACATATTTAATACCTGTATTATGCTTACTCATAGCAAAATTTTAAATGCAAATAACTTATGAACTTGCACAAATATATTCCTATATATTGCAGCCTTGCCATGGTTATCATGTCTTCCATGCTATGTGTTTTTTTTTAATTGTGGTAAGAACACTTAATGTGAGATCTCCCCTCTTAACAAATTTTTCAGTGCCCAATACAGTAGTGTTAAACATATAGGCACAATGTTGTACCAGAGTTCTCTAGAACTTATTCATCTTGCATACTTGGAACTTATTGCCATTGAATAAGTAACTCCCCATTTGCCTCTCTCTCCTGCCCCTGGCAACCACCATTCTACTTTCTATGAGTTTGACTATTTTAGATATCTCAAATTAGTAGAATCCTGCAGTTATTTGTCTTTCTGTGATTGGCTTACTTCACTTAGCATAAGTTCCTCTAGGTTTATCCACATTGTCCAAAAGAATTGAAATCAGGATCTCAAAGACATATCTGCACTCCCATGTTCACTGCAGCACTATTCACAATAGCTAAGATGTGGAAACAGCCTAAATGTTCATTGACAAATGAATAGGTTAAAAAATATGACATATACATACAATGGAATGTTATTCAGCCCTAGAAGAGGAAGGGAATCCAACCATATGAAGAATGGGATTTTAGTAGATGGGGTTGAGATCCACACTGAGGCACTTTTCATAGTAAAAGGGAATATTGCTAATTGTTACTCCGGGATAATAGGTGTAAACCCTGGCTGTTTCATACAAATTGGGACATATGATGTCCCAGGAGGATGAGTCTAAAAGGACCATGAGCAGAGAGCTCTGAGTGTGGTCAAGGGAGATTTCATGGTGTATTCAGTAAGTGAAAAAGTCCAAGTTGGTTGAAGCACATTGAGATGAATAGAGGCAGAAAAGCTAGAAAGGTACTCTGGGGCTTGAACTAGGATTAAATCTGTAGGTTCTTAAACATAAAGCTAAGGCATTTGGAAAATATTGAACAGGTGGTGGAGAAGCACTGCAATTTTTAAATAATAAAGTGACATTGTCCCCTATCAGTGATATCAGTGATGTGCAGAATGATTTCGATCAGGCAGGGACTACATGCAGGAGCCCAATTAAGGGACCACAGTAGTAGTTTGAAGAGAGGTTAAGAGAATGTGGACCAAGTCCAGGCAGCAGGAATAGAAAGGAAGGGGTGGATGAAAGACACATCAGAGAGAAGGAATCAAGAGAACTTATCAACCGAATATGAAAGATAAGCAACGAAAAAGGGAAAGTCAAAGGAAACTCCCAAGGCTTAAAGTTGAGGTGACTGTAGGCATTCTGTACTTGTGGGTTAGAGATAGGAAGGAAAGGGAAATCTGCAAATGATTATATAATTGGGATCCTATTCTTATTGCAATTTGGAAAAATAGATATAAGATAGCAATGGTACTTCTAGTTTAACTTTTGAAAATACTTTTATGCCAGGACAGCTTAATCTGAATAAAAATTTGAATAACTTTCTTATAACGTGAGTGTAAGCAGCTTGTTTTGAAAAAACTGGACTTTGATTTGGAGGGAGGGTAGGGGAGAGGGTTCAGGTATATTTAATCTTCTTTCTAGAACTCAGTGGCATGCAACCCAGTTTTAGGTTAATATAGTGGTTCTTATAGTGGTTCTTACTATAAAAGTAAAAATGAACCCAACTGAGGAAAATGTACAGCTATGACAGGCCGCTAGCTAAAACATGATTAAGAATGGTTTTAAACCATGAGCTTGTATCACCCAGTTACCTCAATAGCTATCTTAAGAGTATTAAAAATTATCCAAATTAAGTACTTGGTTTTTAAAAAATAGCTCATTTTCTACAGAATACTTGGGATTGTAAAGATACCTTGAAATCAAAGAAAGAAACAATGATGATGTGCTATAACTTCTAAAATTTGAATTAAGCTTCTGCTGTGTTCCTGACTCCCAAAATGGTGCCCAAGCTATATTTTATATTTTCTTCATATTCAATTTCCCAATAACTTTCTAAGCAGTGATTTTTTTCCAGTAGGGAATGTATCTGAGGAAGTGGAGAGAAATAGATGAGTTACTGGGGAAAAAAATGACAGATAACTATAATTATCTGAAAGCACACACACACACCTATTTTTAAAAGAAAAATTTTAAACAGCAAAGGGAATCAAATCACTATAGGAAAAATTTCAGAAATAAGAATGTTTCATCTAGAAAAGCTTTCCTATGTTTTAAAACTCTTGAATTTTCCATAATTTTCACTTTGTTCAACATTTTTCCATGCTTAAATAAAATGAAATTAACCAGTCTGGCCATGGGGTATGGGCTTCTATTTCTCTAAAGCAGAGTTCCAGAAAAGCAAAGCGGACTTGAATTCGTTATCCTTCCTAGTCCCAGAATAGAATCCCCAAACATCTCAAGGTGTGAATTACTGAGAAATGCTGTCCCACTGTGGCGAGAGACTGCTGGGGGAAGGGGTAGAGAGAGGTTGTGTGGGTACACAGTAGCCCCTGGGGCTGTAGTGTGTCCTTGGCACCAAAAAGAAAGAGAAATCATAATGTAAAACCCCACATGGAACCAAACCCTGACTGATGCCATTCATTAGGGCCAGTAGCCGAGGAGTGTGGGTTTTACTTTTTAGAAATTTTGGGGGGCGGGTGTTTCTGCTTCTTTCCTTGTGCTCTGTTTTTAAGTTTCTTTTTATTCATCTTTCTAGTATGTTTACTTCTCTCTGTGCTTACTACATAATATGAAGAGAAAACATTATAATACTATATGATATTGTCATTATAAACATGCATTATAGTATGTATTATATACAATGTAACTATGTAGATATAAACATATTATAGATATAATATTACAGGATGCTGGCCAGCCTGGCTGGGGCTTCTGGTTACATCCCTGTCTCCTTGGTAGTTACCATTACACACAGGGCTTTGACAGCTTCAAGATTTCTAGTAAAAACATACCACTGTTCTAGTTTTCTCTCCTTTAGTTCCTCACCTGCAGGCATTCGTTATTAGGTATCAGGCTATTCAGCAACTGCCCTGACATGATGAGAACCTGATCTTGAGTAGAATGTGTCAGAATGCACACGAGCCAGATCCTCTCCTCACCCCCACCAGGTTTTGCCTTCAATGGTTGTTTTTTGTTTTTTGCGGTACGCGGGCCTCTCACTGTTGTGGCCTCTCCCGTTGCGGAGCACAGGCTCCGGACGCGCAGGCTCAGCGGCCATGGCTCACGGGCCCACCCGCTCCACGGCACGTGGGATCTTCCCGGACCGGGGCATGAACCCGCGTCCCCTGCATCGGCAGGCGGACTCTCAACCACTGCGCCACCAGCGAAGCCCTTCAGTGGTTGTTAACCAAAGAAAACTAGAGTGCCTGTTTTCTTCTCTTTTTATTATTCTCATAATTCTTCAGTCCTAATGAAATTTAAAATTCCTGGGTTGAAATTAGACTTAAACAAGTGATAGTTTGTTTCTGAATTATCTGTGATTAGCTTTCCTTATGGTGGATCGATTTCCTATTGTGAGGTAGAGTAATAAGGATGTGTGTGGAGTTTTAGATACGGCTACTTGGAGTCTTTCTAGAAAGTTGTAATCTTATTAGAATAACCACTAAATGAAAAAGGTTAGGCAGCAGAGACGTAGATATTTGTCTGCCTCTGTAACTACCTCTCTCTCATGGACCTTACATAAGTCAGCTTACCTCATTACCCCTAAAAACCAAAGTTATGTATGTGAGAGCAGTAAAGGTAAAACAGGGATTTATCAATGTGTAAGGTATTACTGTGTCTGTTACTGTACAATTATCATTCGTTATTATTATTACTACCACCACTAAAAATAGAATGTAACTTCCGCCTGCCTGTGGTAAAAGACTGGAACATATCCATATGCCCTCTAGAACAAGAAGTTTTTGCTATGGAAATTCTCATGCACATCTTTTAATCCTGTCAAATAGGTCCATCTTTTTCTTTTACTAATAGATTCTTCATTAAGTTTCAAGAAAGAATGATTGTATTGTTTCATACTTTCAAGATATAGTTTTGACCTTCTAGACCACTTAGGAGCTGAACAAAATTTAATATTAGAAATAGGAAATACTTTAGTTGAAAGCCTGAGTATCCTACTGGATACTGGTTTGACTTGTGATCCCTTAGAAAATAACCAAGTCTCTATGAGCTAAATTTTCCCTAAACCTCATTTCACGATATCCAGCTTTCAGAATAGCTGGAAAATTACCATTTAGACGCATTTCATTTTTTAATGCATTATAGACATTGTTGTTCAAATAATTGCAACTCCATTCCTCATAGAAAGCTTATGCAGTCAATCCTTTATTTAATAATAGTACCCTTTAAATGTGCATGTAGAAAGATAATGGAGAGAGAGAGGAATGGAAATGGCTAATTTGTTTTATTATACCATGTATTGGGAAGCATGAAGAAAATCAAATAGCTTGAATTACAATTTCAAATAAAAAAGTTTCTTGATGTTGGTGTACTCTAACCTCTAAAAACATTTTACAAATAAAGAATCAAGAAAATAAATATTAACAGCTCTGGGGAAACTTCTTTAATCATGGAACTATAACCACTCCCTGCTGCTAAACTCTTTGATTGCAGAAATGCATCTGATTTACCTTTCAGAATTATTAGGTATAAAATGGCATATCACTGTTGTTATTGTCTTTTTCTCCCTTCTTATAGTTTTTTGCAGTGAACAATAAGTTATTTTGTACCCCTTTTAATTCTCCCCCGACACACACCTTCTAATACCATCACCTTGGGGGTTCGGTTTCAACATAGGGAATTGGGGGAGACACATTAAGTCCATATGAGGGAGGAAAACGGATGCTATGTGAATCTTCTCAGGACGCTTTTAATTCTTTGTTCCTTTTTGTTTTTAGGAGCTGTACAGATGTGCTGTGCTGCATGATCTTCATACTGTTCATTATTGCCTACATTCTTTTAGGACTTGTGGGTGAGTAAATACAGGTATAGAAGATATTTAACATTTGGTAATTAAATAACTAAGTCAATGTCACATTTTTAACATTAATCATTTTCTTCCAAAATCCTTCTTATTATCTATTATTATATTTTCTGAAGGGAATGTACCTCACCCGGACTCATTGGGTAGCAGATGCAATGAAAAATAAACACAAAGCAGTTTATCCAAAGGCAAGCCTAAATTACTTAGGTAAATATAATTATACAGAAGAACAAAAAAACCTTATGGTTGCTTTTTAATCATTTTTACTTTTGAAATTTTATTAAGCAGCTAATAAAGTTCATGTTGCTATGTACTAATAAGAACTAGGGCCTAGATAAGTTTAAGTAATACATAACCTTTTCTTTTTATAAGTAAATTAAAAAGAAGTAAGAATTTCACCAAATAGTTCATTGACATATAGGAAATCCTATTGTCTTTGCCTACCAGAAAGAGATATCCTGTTGTTCATTGTTAGATTAAAGATTTTTCTATGGAAGTGAAAATAAAGAGGGCAAATATAGATGGTCTTTATTTGGGTTGTTTTAAAAACTACCAAAGGGGATCATCAAGATGGCAGAGTAAGAGGACATGGAGCTCACCTCCCTCCACAAACACATCAAACATACATCTACATGTGGAACAACTCTCACTGAAAACTAACTGGAAACTGGCAGAAAGACTCCAAGGCTGTAAGAATGATACACACATAATTGGGTAGAAAGGGAAAAAAAAAAAGCAATCAGATCAGGACCTGTGCTCCTGGGAGGGGACTTCAGAGGGCAAGAAAGATCACACAGTTGGACACTCACCCTGGGGAGTAAGCAGTGAGAGCCACAGATTGGGTGCCCCAGTCCTGGGGTCCTATACAGAGGAGACGAGCCCTCTTAGCTGGTTGGAGGACTGCTGGGTCTAACAGGGGGGCTGTTGTTAGGGAAGTCCAGGGAAGCCTGGACTCCAGTTGTGAGGAACACTCATGTGCTGTCTTGCCCTGAGGCAGGGTGGAGAGTGGTCTGCTCTAGTGGCTGCTGGGTTTCCCATAACTGCATTGGCACACACCCAAGCCAAGCAAAGGCTCTGATTCTGCTCATTCCATGTCACAGGGCAGCACTGGATCTGGGGCAGCCATGACTGGGGAGAAGACTCGACTGTGGGATGCAGAGATGAGCTAGTCCCTGGGCATGGCCTGGGTGGGATGGTGGCAGCCACTGTTGAGCTTACTCAAGCAGTGCATCTGAAGTAGCCCCGACCTCTGACAGCAGCTGCTCCACCACAGCTTACCCCCTGATCACAGGCCAAGTGTCCACATAGGCCTCACCTGCCCAGTGATACGGCTCAACAACAGGGCGGGGGTGGTGGAGGCTGAGGACAGTGACCTGCTGTGAGGAACAAAGGGGACTTGCACCTGAGTCTGCATCTGAGCGGAACAAGGAAAACGGTTGTGCATGCCTGCACAGGCAGTGCATTAGAGACAGCTTGGACCTCTGTCTGCAGACAACAGGAGCAGAGAACCCTCACAAGCCCCACTTGCTTCAGCACTCCCCCACTCTGGGGCAAAGGTGCCAGTTCAGAGAGAGGGGAAAACACACACTTAAGGGGAACAGAGCCAGCTTGAGCCCGACCCTCAGGGCTTCTGCTCCAGCAACTTGGGCTCAGACCCCACCCTTGATAGGGCAGTGACAGCCACTGAGCAGAAAGGAAGCCCTGCCTCACACTGGGCTCCAGCTCTAGCCTCTCCATCTCTAGCCCCACCCCCTACCAAGGTGATAGCTGCCAGCAAACCCTGAGGAAAGATGTGACTTGGATCCATATCAAATCCAGCTCTCCCGCCAAAGGCAGTGGACACACCGCACCTGTACAGGAATGGCCCCGCATAAGAACAACCCTTCAAGCAACAATAGGTAACTGTTTCACCTAAATTCATAGAGGCAGAGAAAGTTAAGCAAAATGAAAAAGCAGAGGAACTGCTGTCAATTAAAAGAGCAAAAGAAACACTCTGAAAAAAATAATGAAATAGAAATAAACAATTTACCAGATAAAGAATTCAAAGCATTAGTAATTAAAATGTTTACTGAATTAGGAAAAAAAAATAGATGTACACAGTAAAAATTTTAACAAGGAACTATAAAATACAAAAAAGACCCAATCAGAAATGAAGAATTCAATAGCTGAAATAAACACACTAGAAGGAATGAAGAGCAGGCTGAGTGATCCAGAAGAATGTATATGTGATGTGAAAGATAGAATAACGGGAATCACTGAATCAGAACAGCAAAATAAATAAATAAATAAATAAATAAATAAAAACTTGAAACAGTTTAAGAGATCTCTGAGATAGCATTAAGCATATGAACCTTCACATTATAGGAGTCCCAGAAGAAGAGAGAAGGGGATTGAAAATGTATTTGATGAAATTATGGTTGAAAACTTCCCAAACCTGAAGAAGGAAATAGACATCCAGGTACAGGAAGCACAGAGAGTCCCAAACATGATGAACCCAAAAAATACCCACAGCAAGACATACATAATTAAAATGGCAAAAGTCAAAGCTAAAGAGAATTCTAAAGGCAGCAAGAGAAAACAAGGAGTCATATACAAGGGAATCCCTGTAAGGCTATCAGCTGATTTCTCTGCAGAAAGTTTTCAGGCCAGAAGAGAGTGGCATGATATATTCAAAGTGCTGAAGGGAAAACCCTGCAACCTACAATACCCTACCCAGCAAGATTATCATTTTGAATAGAGGAAATGTTAAAGGGTCTTATCTAAGTGGAAAAGAAGTAAGAATCTAAAAGGGAAAATCTCACTAGGAAATGCAAATATATAATAAGGGCTGATGATCAACCACTTAAAGACTAAAAGACAGAAAATTCTAAAGCAACTATAACTATAATAAACAGTTACAGGTGTTCCTTAAGAAACAAGAAAAATCTCAAATAAACAGGCTAAACTGCCACCTAAAGGAATTAGAAAAAGAAGAACAAACAAAACCCAAAGTCAGCAGAAGGAAGGAAATATTAAAGAACAGAGAGGAAATAAATAAAATAGAGATTTGTAAATCAGCTCTACTTCAATTTAAGAAAAAACTACCAAAGGAACTGGTGTGAATATTTTCTGTAAAAAGATTTCACCATTGCATATGAATGTATTACATTATCCCCAGAGACTTAAGTCCTATCCCTTAGATGCTGACTTAGGAAACTTTATTATTATTGGTGGGGGGGAGTGTAAAAGTCAGATAATAGCTTCTAGTAACAATAATTAATGCCTAGAGTTAATGTGGACAGATTGTATCAGCAGAAAGAAGGCAGTGCCTACCTAGAGAACAATGGAAAATACTTTTCTCTGGTCTTCAGTTTTATCTTCCAGTAAAGAGAAATACTTTGAGAACAGCAATTGAAAGTAATTTCCAAAATATCATCTGAGTAATACCAGGTGAAAACTACACATAAATGGAGAATTCAAAAAAGTAAGGCAGGAAGATAGGGAAGGAGAGAAGAATAAAGGAGTATAAACCACAAAACCAAATAATGTGCTCTTAGGTCTTCAGAAGATTCCCTTGTTATTTCTTCAGTGTATTTGAACTTCTAAACATTAATGCATTAGTAGCACAATACATAAATATATAAATTGAATATTATAATACAGTGAATTTTCTTATACAACTAATAGAATTTTAACTTCTCCAACTTTGGGACACATGTCTGTCTCTGTAATTGTTTTGTTTTTACTTTTTGTCATCGAGTGGAAATATGTTGCATGAGAGAAAACAAGATTTGGAGTCAAGCAGATCTAGGGTTTCCCCATATTACTTGGTGGACTTGAGCTACTTTCTAAATCTCAGTAGTTTTCTCACCTGTAAAAATATGGAAACACTACCTACTTTGCAGGGCTGTTATGAGGAGTAAATGAAATAATATCCAGCTACACCAATAATGCTACATAAGAGTAAGAGGCAGTACTTCATTTGCTACCATTGTATAATCTAGCTGTTCTGAATTTTAATAAATTGCTTTTAAATGTAATTTACTATTTTGTTCCTATAGCAACCCATAATTTTGGTTATTAAAGTTTGAATGCACACAGGGACTTCATAAGGATCTCTTATTGTGCCCAAAATCTTTCCCTTAGGAGGCGTTATGGCATAATTGAGTAAGTCTCTCCTCTGTATCTCAGAGCCAGTCTCTTGTAATCCATAGAGAAATGCCTTCTGTCCTTATCTAGAGCTGGGAAAGCCACTGCAACTCTCTCCCTTGTCAGCACGGTAGAAGGAACGGGAGTGTGTACTGTCATTCCCTCTGGAGCAAGATGAGAAATTTGCCTTTTTGTTCACGATCTCCAGATTCAGTTTGTAAATGCCTTAATTCACATAAGGAAATTGGAAGATAAAGATTCCTCAATGAAAAACTGTGTGTAATATTGGATTAATTTACTGTTTCCTCTAAATTAATCCTTATGCCACTGATTAAAATGAGCGACTCACAAAATTTAATGTATGTATATTTCTCATCCCTGAACTACAAATAGCCATACTTGCCTGTTTCTAAGATAAATTTAACTCTTACAATGCTGGACTAAAAGAAGAATGAAGGAAAACGCTTGGCAGACGTTAGTAGGAGTGTTAAGAATTTTTTTAACATGAAAGAATGTGTACCTTCGCCTGAGGAAAGATGAAGCTAAGTCAGTTTTACTGATGTGTTGTAAGTAGTTTTGCATCTTTTGCCATTTTGTTAGATCAGGACCTTCTTAGGGTTACTTTCATCCATGTTCTTTTCATAAGAAGTGCTCCCATGAAAGAGCCATGTTTCTTACAAATTCTTCCAAGAAAAAAACTGTTCTTTGCCCTTTATGTAGAATATGGCCAGCTAGGGTAACACTTGGATGCAACAAAGGCACTTGACATTCAACTGATGAAAGGCAGAACCTCCGTTCAAGTGGGTGAAGTGGAGTCTGGGTAGACGGTCTCAAATCTCCTTGAAAGGTCAAACATTTATGGTAATAGCCCTCTTTTGTGCTACTTCACTGATGGGTGCTATTCAGTTGTGCTAACTAGAAAAAAAGAATAGGAATATTTATTATGCAAATTGTTCTTGCTGTCCTTGTGCTAACATTATGTATACAATAGCGCAATTTTAACATTCAATAATTTTTTCTTTCTTTTTTTTTTTCAAATGGATTTCCAATTGAGAGAGTTAGTTATTTCATTGTTGTATTTACACAGGAAGCACTTACAGTTAGGGTCTAAAGTTTGTTTTTGGTTTTGTTTTTTAATCTTCCTCCGGAATAATTATTCCTGTTAGTTGAGAAGATAGGAAGTTAACAAGAAAGTAAATTTATGCAAACAAGCCTAGAACTCTGTCACTATCCTGTGAGAAACCCAAGCAACATGGAGAAGCACCGTATAGGGGTCCTAGTCAATAGGCTGGGCTGAGCTCCTAGGGATAGATAGTGTTTACTGTCAGCCCTGAGGGTTTTCAGATGATTGAAGCCCCACTCAACATCTGGCTGCATGAGAGAGCCCTAAGGGGCTCAGTTAAGCCTTCCCCAAATTCCTAACTCCCAAAGTCATGAGCAAAATAAAATGGTTGTATTAAGCCAGTGGGTTTGGGGGTGCAATAATAGATAAGCAGGACAAAACTTGATATCCGGAAGTGGGATGCTAGCTTAGCAAAACCTAAAATATGGGCATTGGTTTTGGAGACCAGGTAGTGTTCAGAAGCCAGGTGGACTTTGAAGGGGTTGTTGGCCAGAGTTTGAAGGAAAGGGAGGAAATGTAATTGGAAGCAGGAGGGAAGGGCATTTTGTTATGCGGTGGTGAAGGTTTGGTAACACTGTTGCCAATGGTAATTAGGAAATATACCTAATGAATTCAATGATCTAGCTAAAGACACCATCCTTACAAGAGGAACCAGCCCTGAAGAGCTTCATCAACCCCTGGACCTGACTTAGGTGATGAGATTCAGACCTTTAGCTTGAGCCTGATGCCTTAATTGGGTGAGGCTTCTGGGGATCCTGGGAGAGTAAAAGCATATTTGATTGTGGAGGGAATGTAAAAAGTTTGCAGCCACAGGCTGAACTATAGTAGTTTTAACACATGGCTTCAAACTCTTTGCCATTCCTTTCATCAAGAGGTGGGGTCTGCATCCCTGTTTCTAGAATTTAGTGAGGTTAGGGATTGCTTCTCTAGTAGAGAATGAACCAAGGCAAAACATACCAGTAAAGGGCCTTGATGTGCAAGTAATTTATAGATCAGTGCAAAGGGTTAAAGGAGGGCCATCATGGGTCGACTGGAAACAGCGGAACTGAAAGTACCAAGTACAGAAAGGAGGAGGTTTACATAATTCAGTCTTAAATCCTTCATGGAGTGAGGTGGAGAATGAACAAAATAGCTGAATTAATAATCAGATGTAGTCCAGCTTGACCACATCATTTCTGGTATTAAAGTACATGTTCATTGTCTGGGGGTGGCAATACAGTCCCACATCTACTTTTTCGTTCATTGCGTTCATAGCAAGAATGATACTCATTCAGCATATCATTCTTCACCCTGACCTGGACTGCCCCGAAATGTCAAGGGAGGGGGCAGTCTTATTTCCAGTTTCTCATTGGAGAGCAAGACCTTGTAGTCTGCTGGAGCTCTGATGTTCTGGTTGGTGCCATTTGGTATCATTTCTTAGTGACTTGCTTGTCTGGATCCTTCCACTCTTGTAGTGGTTTCCTACACTAGGATCCAAGACTATAGCTTTTTAAGTCTTTATACCATGCTCAGCCGTTTCTCCTCAAAGCATGGCTAGTATCAGAATGCAGCCCCTACTCTTAGACCCTTCTATGAAGTCTAGGATAACAGTCCAGTCTCTGCCTTCAAGGTATTTGTATTCCTTTTGGCCTATAGACCTAGTTCAGGGTCAGTCTGTTCTGTCCTAAATTAAAATCTCAAGGAGAAACATTTAGTTCTCGTCCCTTCCTTCTCTCAAAGCTAATTAGTCTTCCCATCCCAAGGGATATTAGAAAGGGAGAGAACCGTATTTCCATAACTGAGAGGTCCCTCAAGTGACTTTTTGAAGAACAAAGATAATTCCAAGATGACTTTTTGATACTGTCTGTACAGAGAAGCAGTGGACAGTCTCTCTTACTAATAAACAAATATAGTTTTTAAAATTATGTTATGCCTCACCAGGCATCCCTTGGTATTGAGCTTAAAGGTATGATCCTACTATTCATTGTAAGTGGACACTGGTGATGGAGAATGAATGTGACAGGAAGTCACACTGTGCCTTTAGTCTACTTCAGAACTAAAATGAGCCTGCCTATCAGGCCACAGCTTGGAGACATTGTTTTAGCAAAAAAAAATTTTTTTCAATAAAAAGGTAAGAAATTTAAACGACTCCAGTTCCATTATTTTTAAAATTTTTCTCGTAAACTTTTCTTAATGAAAAATTTATTGTATTTATAAATAACCAGAACCAGTATTAAATGTCCTTTTGCATTCTTGACAAATATATAAATGTTTACAAATAAAACTACATACTTATACGTTACTATGGAAGCCTTCATTTTAAAAGGAAAACACTTACTTTTGACTGTTACTGAAACAGATTTTTTTTTAATGCTGAGTGAGATTTTTACTGTTTGTTGTATTTTGCTGAATGCACGAATTCTAGAGGATTTCAAGTAGAATATTGTTAGCATGAGAGAGATTGATTTGTGCTCAAGGACACGACCCTAAACTCACCATTGGGTGGAAGAGGCACCCTGTGAAATAAGAAACAACGTTTTTCTTATCCAGGCAACCGGACACAGGGCTGCTCCAAAAATGTTTCTACAGCAGCAGTGTCATCAACACAGATTTTCAAATTCTGTATCATGTGTCCTATTATCTGCTTCATTGCATTTGTAAATTGCTTGTGTTAAAAAGCCATAAGCACAATTTGGCAGGCCTGTTCCTCACATATTAAAACAGTTAAAATGTATCTTTAAGGGATACAAAATAATGATTTGAAAGCCGACATTCCCAACCAGCAAGTGTTTAGGGAATGCCTTAGCTGCCCCAAACAGATTTGCAGTTAATTTTTAAGTGTCAGTGCAAGCAGTTGGTCTAATCACATTTTCTCCTTGACAGAGGGCTTTGTAATGGCTGCAACTTCTGACTCAACCCTAGAGCACAACAGGAACATACTTTGCAAATGTTTGGAAATAAGAGACAATACTAGGTAATAATACTTGCTCCTGCTATTTCAGTAACAGGATATGAGTTCCTTGATATGAGTGAAAAGATGATTTGCCTGAATAAAGTTTTCACCCATCACTTATCAGTCTTTGCTAATCTGCTATGAATTACCCAAATAGGAGTGTTTCACAAATAATTTCTCTTCTTACCTTTCTCTTCTCCCTGTCTCTCTCTCTGTCTGTCTCTCTGTCTCTCTCTCTCTCTCTCTCACACACACACACACATGCATCAGCTACACTTAGTCTTTTATAGTTATTTCTAAAATAGCGAGAAAATTAAGGGAAAAAGTTGATTGATCCTGATTTGTATTGATTACTGTGTAACTTTGTCATTTGGTTTTATTCACCAGTATAATCCAGGCAATTTTATTCTAGAGCCTCTGCTCTTAATCACCATGCTATACTGCCTTTTATTTAATAAAGAAGATGAATGAGGATTCTTTAAGTAATGAAGGATACTGAGAGAGGGGGCAGATCAGAACCCCATGATACTCTCTCCTAATGCTTTCTCTCCCTCCTTTCCCTCCATCGTCTAATTCCACATAGAGTTGGACTTAAAACAGAGAGAACGGCACCAGAGGCGTGAGTGAAAAGCACGTATTGTTTTGCAAGCAAAAATCATGAATAATTTGGTAGCTGCAGTCTTGCTCTGTGAGACTGAGTACATGTTCACTTTGCTGCAGCGTCATTGTTTACATTCAGTAACCGTTTGCAAAATTAGCCTCTATTATGTACACACTAAAGAGAGGACCATATTCTTTATGATAATCCACACCTATTAGTAGATTTGGTTTTTTCTTTCAGTTAATGCTTGTGCTATAGAGTAAATAAAATTATGTCAGACAGTATCTCATTCTTTGGGCTTTTTTGGCCAGGAAGACCTCAAAGGATTTCATAGATCTTTCTAAAAAGTGTATTTAGTAGTAGATGTTAATAATGACGATTACATGTAGCATTTTCAGACATAATAAATTGCATCAGGTTTTAGGAACAATGAAAGCTCTTCCTTGACGTAAAGCAATGGTTGCCAATTATAGAACCACAATTAAGCAAGTAAACACCAAGATGAGTGATACTGAATGTGTGGTGACCTTGAGTTTTTCAAGGAAAATTTGATAGGAAGAGAAGGACCCACTTGAACAGAGCCTCTGCTATGGATTGCACAACTGGCACTGACAATCTTGTTACGCTAAAACAATCTCCCTGTAGTTCATTGTATAAAATAACCTAAGATACTGCTTCTCCATCCAGATCTGGGACCATGCTCCAGCCCACGTGTGCACCCACTGGCCTCCTTTCCATCCCAGTACCCATCGTGCCCCTCCCCCTCACAGGGCCTCGTCCAGGTGTCCGTCGGATGGAAGCCTCTTTGTGCCTCTCTTCATTTTTCAGATCTCAGCTCCTGCATACCTCTCAGGGACATCATACCTGGCTTTCCTCATTTGATCATCTGCCTCTATGAATCCCTCTCTCTGTACCACATATTGCTTCTTTGTAGTGCTTGTCAGAATTGAAATTTCACATCTGTGCAATTAATTCATTAAGATCTACTTCCCCCAGTAGACTGTAGGCTCTAGGAGAACAAGGACCTTTATATACCCAGAGTTTAGCGTGGTGCTGACACATAGCAGGCACTCAAAAAACATCTGGAGAGTGAATGAAGGAAAGAATAAATAAATTTTTGTCTTCATTATTTCCAGCCACTTCAATGTGAATCAAAACCTTGAACAGATTGTAAATAGTAGTAGACTAACATCTATTTAGATTAACTAGAAAAAAAGCATATTAATGTAGCAAGCATAAAGTCAGACCTGCTAATACAGAAAAAAACAAAGGTGTTGTGGAAAGCCAAATTTGATTTCTTAGTTATTGGGTAGTTTTTCCATTTTCTTTCAATTCTATGTATTATTTACAAATATGCTTTAAACATACTCTTTGTCCCATCTTTTACTTCCTATTCTCACCCCTTGCATTTTACAGACTCTGAAATTTAGAATGTGTGTCATTTTGCTCTTTTCTTTTGTTGTCCTATGTGGCAGTAAATTCTGACAAAAGAGTCTGAAAACATTGTACCTCTGGTAGTTTTTTGTTTGTCTTTAATGAAGTCCTGAATGTCTTGCTGAATATATCTAAAGTTTTCCCTGTGAGTAGGCTGGTCACTTGTTCAGAACATGGGCTGGGTATTTTTCTTTCTTTTTTTCTTTAAAGATTTTTTTGACGTGGACCATTTTTTTTTTTTTAAAGTTATCCCATGGTTTTTATTCTTTTTTTTTTTTTAACACCTTTATTGGGGTATAATTGCTTTACAGTGGTGTGTTAGTTTCTCTTTATAACAAAGTGAATCAGTTATACATATACATATGTTCCCATATCTCTTCCCTCTTGCGTCTCCCTCCCTCCCACCCTCCCTATCCCACCCCTCCAGGCTGTCACAAAGCACCGAGCCAATATCCCTGTGCCATGTGGCTGCTTCCCACTAGCTATCTACCTTACTACGTTTGTTAGTGTGTATATGTCCATGACTCTCTCTCGCCCCATCACAGCTCACCCTTCCCCCTCCCCATAACCTCAAGTCCGTTCTCTAGGAGGTCTGCGTCTTTATTCCTGCCTTACCCCTAGGTTCTTCATGACATTTTTTTTTTCTTAAATTCCATATATATGTGTTAGCATACGGTATTTGTCTTTTTCTTTCTGACTTACTTCACTGTGTATGACAGACTCTAGGTCTATCCACCTCATTACAAATAGCTCAATTTCGTTTCTTTTTATGGCTGAGTAATATTCCATTGTATATATGTGCCACATCTTCTTTATCCATTCATCCGATGATGGGCACTTAGGTTGTTTCCATCTCTGGGCTATTGTAAATAGAGCTGCAATGAACATTTTGGTGCATGACTCTTTTTGAATTATGGTTTTCTCAGGGTATATGCCCAGTAGTGGGATTGCTGGGTCATATGGTAGTTCTATTTGTAGTTTTTTAGGGAACCTCCATACTGTTCTCCATAGTGGCTGAACCAATTCACATTCCCACCAGCAGTGCAAGAGGGTTCCCTTTTCTCCACACCCTCTCCAGCATTTATTGTTTCTAGATTTTTTGATGATGGCCATTCTGACTGGTGTGAGATGATATCTCATTGTAGTTTTGATTTGCATTTCTCTAATGATTAATGATGTTGAGCATTCTTTCATGTGTTTGTTGGCAGTCTGTATATCTTCTTTGGAGAAATGTCTATTTAGGTCTTCTGCCCATTTTTGGATTGGGTTGTTTGTTTTTTTGTTATTGAGCTGCATGAGCTGCTTGTAAATTTTGGAGATTAATCCTTTGTCGGTTGCTTCATTTGCAAATATTTTCTCCCATTCTGAGGGTTGTCTTTTGGTCTTGTTTATGGTTTCCTTTGCTGTGCAAAAGCTTTGAAGTTTCATTAGGTCCCATTTGTTTATTTTTGTTTTTATTTCCATTACTCTAGGAGGTGGGTCAGAAAGAATCTTGCTGTGATTTATGTCATAGAGTGTTCTGCCTATGTTTTCCTCTAAGAGTTTGATAGTTTCTGGCCTTATATTTAGGTCTTTAATCCATTTTGAGCTTATTTTTGTGTATGGTGTTAGGGAGTGATCTAATCTCATACTTTTACATGTACCTGTCCAGTTTTCCCAGCACCACTTATTGAAGAGGCTGTCCTTTCTCCACTGTACATTCCTGCCACCTTTATCAAAGATAAGGTGTCCATATGTGCATGGGTTTATCTCTGGGCTTTCTATCCTGTTCCATTGATCTATCTTTCTGTTTTTGTGCCAGTACCATACCGTCTTGATAACTGTAGCTTTGTAGTATAGTCTGAAGTCAGGGAGCCTGATTCCTCCAGTTCCTTTTTTTGTTCTCAAGATTGCTTTGGCTATTCGGGGTCTTTTGTGTTTCCATACAAATTGCGAAATTTTTTGTTCTAGTTCTGTGAAAAATGCCAGTGGTAGTTTGATAGGGATTGCATTGAATCTATAGATTGCTTTGGGTAGTAGAGTCATTTTCACAATGTTGATTCTTCCAATCCAAGAACATGGTATATCTCTCCATCTATTTGTATCATCTTTAATTTCTTTCATCAGTGTCTTATAATTTTCTGCATACAGGTCTTTTGTCTCCTTAGGTAGGTTTATTCCTAGATATTTTATTCTTTTTGTTGCAATGGTAAATGGGAGTGTTTTCTTGATTTCACTTTCAGATTTTTCATCATTAGTATATAGGAATGCCAGAGATTTCTGTGCATTAATTTTGTATCCTGCCACTTTACCAAATTCATTGATTAGCTCTAGTAGTTTTCTGGTAGCATCTTTAGGATTCTCTATGTATAGGATTATGTCATCTGCAAACAGTGACAGCTTTACTTCTTCTTTTCCAATTTGGATTCCTTTTATTTCCTTCTCTTCTCTGATTGCTGTGGCTAAAACTTCCAAAACTATGTTGAATAAGAGTGGTGAGAGTGGGCACCCTTGTCTTGTTCCTGATCTTAGTGGAAATGCTTTCAGTTTTTCACCATTGAGGATGATGTTTGCTGTGGGCTTGTCGTATATGGCCTTTATTATGTTGAGGAAAGTTCCCTCTATGCCTACTTTCTGGAGGGTTTTTATCATAAATGGGTGTTGAATTTTGTCAAAAGCTTTCTCTGCATCTATTGAGATGATCATATGGTTTTTCTCCTTCAATTTGTTAATATGGTTTATCACATTGATAGATTTGCGTATATTGAAGAATCCTTGCATTCCTGGAATAAACCCCACTTGATCATGGTGTATGATCCTTTTAATGTGCTGTTGGATTCTGGTTGCTAGTATTTTGTTGAGGATTTTTGCATCTATGTTCATCAGTGATATTGGCCTGTAGTTTTCTTTCTTTGTGACATCCTTGTCTGGTTTTGGTATCAAGGTGATGGTGGCCTCGTAGAAGGAGTTGGGGAGTGTTCCTTCCTCTGCTATATTTTGGAAGAGTTTGAGAAGGATAGGTGTTAGCTCTTCTCTAAATGTTTGATAGAATTCGCCTGTGAAGCCATCTGGTCCTGGGCTTTTCTTTGCTGGAAGATTTTTAATCACAGTTTCAATTTCAGTGCTTGTGATTGGTCTGTTCATATTTTCTATTTCTTCCTGATTCAGTCTTGGCAGGTTGTGCATTTCTAAGAATTTGTCCATTTCTTCCAGATTGTCCATTTTATTGGCATAGAGTTGCTTGTAGTAATCTCTCATGATCTCTTTTATTTCTGCAGTGTCAGTTGTTACCTCTCCTTTTTCATTTCTAATTCTATTGATTTGAGTCCTCTCCCTTTTTTTCTTGATGAGTCTGGCTAGTGGTTTATCTATTTTGTTTATCTTCTCAAAGAACCAGCTTTTAGTTTTATTGATCTTTGCTATTGTTTCCTTCATTTCTTTTTCATTTATTTCTGATCTGATTTTTATGATTTCTTTCCTTCTGCTAGCTTTGGGGTTTTTTTTTGTTCTTCTTTCTCTAATTGCTTGAGGTGCAAGGTTAGGTTGTTTATTCGAGATGTTTCCTGCTTCTTAAGGTGGGCTTGTATTGCTATAAACTTCCCCCTTAGAACTGCTTTTGCTGCATCCCACAGGTTTTGGGTCGTTGTGTCTCCATTGTCATTTGTTTCTAGGTATTTTTTGATTTCCTCTTTGATTTCTTCAGTGATCACTTCATTATTAAGTAGTGTATTGTTTAGCCTCCATGTGTTTGTATTTTTTACAGATCTTTTCCTGTAATTGATATCTAGTCTAATGACGTTGTGGTCAGAAAAGATACTTGATACAATTTCAATTTTCTTAAATTTACCAAGGCTTGATTTGTGACCCAAGATATGATCTATCCTGGAGAATGTTCCATGAGCACTTGAGAAAAATGTGTATTCTGTTGTTTTTGGATGGAGTGTCCTATAAATATCAATTAAGTCCATCTTGTTTAATGTATCATTTAAAGCTTGTGTTTCCTTATTTATTTTCATTTTGGATGATCTGTCCATGGGTGAAAGTGGGGTGTTTAAGTCCCCTACTATGTATGTGTTACTGTCGATTTCCCCTTTTATGGCTGTTAGTATTTGCCTTATGTATTGAGGTGCTCCTATGTTGGGTGCATAAATATTTACAATTGTTATATCTTCTTCTTGGATCGATCCCTTGATCATTATGTAGTGTCCTTCTTTGTCTCTTTTAATAGTCCTTATTTTAAAGTCTATTTTGTCTGATATGAGAATTGCTACTCCAGCTTTCTTTTGGTTTCCATTTGCATGGAATATCTTTTTCCACCCCCTTACTTTCAGTCTGTATGTGTCTCTAGGTCTGAAGTGGGTCTCTTGTAGACAGCATATATAAGGGTCTTGTTTTTGTATCCATTCAGCTAATCTGTGTCTTTTGGTGGGAGCATTTAGTCCATTTACATTTAAGGTAATTATCGATATGTATGTTCCTATTCCCATTTTCTAAATTGTTTTGTGTTCGTTATTATAGGTCTTTTCCTTCTCTTGTGTTTCTTGCCTAGAGAAGATCCTTTAGCATTTGTTGTAAAGCTGGTTTGGTGGTGCTGAACTCTCTCAGCTTTTGCTTGTCTGTAAAGGTTTTAGTTTCTCCATCAAATCTGAATGAGATCCTTGCTGGGTAGAGTAGTCTTGGTTGCAGGTTTTTCTCCTTCATCACTTTCAGTATGTCCTGCCACTCCCTTCTGGCTTGTAGGGTTTCTGCTGAGAGATCAGCTGTTAACCTTATGGGGATTCCCTTTTGTGTTATTTGTTGTTTTTCCCTTGCTGCTTTTAATATGCTTTCCTGTATTTTATTTTTGACAGTTTGATTAATATGTGTCTTGGCGTATTTCTCCTTGTATTTATCCTGTATGGGACTCTCTGTGCTTCCTGGACTTGATTAACTATTTCCTTTCCCATATTAGGGAAGTTTTCAACTATAATCTCTTCAAATATTTTCTCAGTCCCTTTCTTTTTCTCTTCTTCTTCTGGAACCCCTATAATTCGAATGTTGGTGCGTTTAATGTTGTCCCAGAGGTTTCTGAGACTGTCCTCAGTTCTTTTAATTCTTTTTTGTTTATTCTGCTCTGCAGTAGTTATTTCCACTATTTTATCTTCCAGGTCACTTATCCGTTCTTCTGCCTCAGTTATTCTGCTATTGATCCCATCTAGAGTATTTTTAATTTCATTTATTGTGTTGTTCATCGTTGCTTGTTTCATCTTTAATTCTTCTAGGTCCTTGTTAACTGATTCTTGCATTTTGTCCATTCTGTTGTCCATTCTATCTCCAAGATTTCGGATCAACCTTACTATCATTATTCTGAATTCTTTTTCAGGTAGACTGCCTATTTCCTCTTCATTTGTTAGGTCTGGTGCATTTTTATCTTGCTCCTTTATCTGCTGTGTGTTTTTCTGTTTTCTCATTTTGCTTATCTTACTGTGTTTGGGGTCTCCTTTTTGCAGGCTGCAGGTTCGTAGTTCCTCCTGTTTTTGATGTCTGTCTCCAGTGGCTAAGGTTGGTTCAGTGGGTTGTGTAGGCTTCCTGGTGGAGGGGACTAGTGCCTGTGTTGTGGATGAGGCTGGATCTTGTCTCTCTAGTGGGCAGGTTCACGTCTGGTGGTGTGTTTTGGGGTGTCTGTGGCCTTATTATGATTTTAGGCAGCCTCTCTGCTAATGGGTGGAGTTGTGTTCCTGTTTTGCTAGTTGTTTGGCACAGGTTGTCCAGCACTGTGGCTTGCTGGTCGTTGAGTGAAGCTGGGTGCTGGTGTTAAGATGGAGGTCTCTGGGAGATTTTCGCTGTTTGATATTATGTGGAGCTGGGAGGTCTCTTGTGGACCGGTGTCCTGAAGTTGGCTCTCCTACCTCAGAGGCAGAGCCCTGACTCCTGGCTGGAGCACCAAGAGCCTTTCATCCACACGGCTCAGAATAAAAGGGAGAAAAAGTAGAGGGAATTAGTAGAAGTATGAGGAAAGAAAGAAGGAAAGGAGGGAAGGAAGGAGGGAAGGAAGGAAGGAAGGAAGAAAGAAAGAAAGAAGCAAAGAAGGAAGGAAGGCAAGAAGGAACGAAAGGAGGGAGGGAGGGAGGGAGGAAGGAAGGAAGGAGGGAAAGAAGGAAAAACAGAAAGAAAGAAGATACAGTAAAAATAAAATAAAGTATAATAAAGTTATTGAATTAAAAAATTCTTATTTAGAAAAAAAAAAAAGGGGACGGATAGAACCTTAGGACAAATGTTGGAAGCAAAGCTATACAGGCAAAATCTTACACAGAAGCGTACACATACACCCTCACTAAAAGAGGTAAAGGGGGAAAAATCATAAATCTTGCTGTCAGAGACCACCTCCTCAATTTGGGATGATTTGTTGTCTAAAGGAGGGAAGGAAGGAAGGAAGGAAAGAAAAAGAAAGAAAGAAAGAAAGGATGAAGGTAAAGTATAATAACGTTCTTAAAATTAAAATTGATTATTAAGAAAAAAATTTTAAGAAAAAACCATGGACGGATAGAACCCTAGGACAGATGGTGGAAGCAAGACTATACAGACAAGATCTCACACAGAAGCATACACATACACATTCACAAAAAGAGGAATAGGGAAAAAAATCATAGATCTTGCTCCCAAAGTCCACCTCCTTAATTTGGGATGATTGGCTGTCTATTCATGTATTCCACAGATGCAGGGTGCATCAAGTTGATTGTGGAGCTTTAATCCGCTGCTTCTGAGGCTGCTGGGAGAGATTTCCCTTTCTCTTCTTTGTTCTCACAGCTCACAGGGGCTCAGCTTTGGATTTGGCCCTGCCTCTGCGTGTAGGTCGCTGGAGGGCGTCTGTTTTTTGCTCAGACAGGACGGGGTTAAAGTAGCCGCTGATTCGGGGGTTCTGGCGTACTGAGGCCGGCGGGGAGGGAGGGGCACGGAATGCGGGACGGGCCTGCGGCGGCAAAGTCCGGCGTGACCCTGCACCAGCCCGAGGCCCGCCGTGCGCTCTCCCGGGGAAGTCGTCCCCGGATCCCGGGAACCCGGCTGTGGCGGGCTGCACAGGCTCCGCGGACGAGGGGCGTGGAGAGCGACCTGCGCTCGCACACAGGCCCCTTGGTGGCGGCAGCAGCAGCCCCAACGTCTCCCGCCCGCCTCTGAGGTCCGCGCCTCCAGCCGCGGCTTGCGCCCGTCTCGAGTCCGCGCCCTCAGCCGCGGCTCGCGCCCGTCTCTAGGGTCCGCGCCCTCAGCCGCGGCTCGCGCCCGTCTCTGGGGTCCGCGCTTTCAGCCGCGGCTCGCGCCCGTCTCTGGGGTTCCCGCTTTTAGCCGCGGCTCGCGCCCGTCTCTGGAGTTCCTTTAAGCAGCGTTCTTAAACCCCTCTCCTCACGCACCAGGAAACAAAGAGGGAAGAAAAAGTCTCTTGCCTCTTCGGCAGGTGCAGACTTTTCCCCCGGACTCCCTCCCAGCTAGCTGTGGTGCACTAACCCCTTCAGGCTATGTTCAAGCCGCCAACCCCAGTCCTCTCCCTGCGCTCCGTCCGAAACCGAAACCCGAGCCTCAGAGCCTCAGCTCGCAGCCCCGCCCGCCCCGGCGGGTGAGCAGACAAGCCTCTCGGGCTGGTGAATGCCGGTCGGCACCGATTCTCTGTGCGGGAATCTCCCCGCTTTGCCCTCCGCACCCGTTGCTGTGCTCTCCTCCGCGGCTTCGAAGCTCCCCCCTCCGCCTCCCGCAGTCTCCGCCCGCGAAGGGGCTTCCTAGTGTGTGGAAACTTTTCCTCTTTCACAGCTCCCTCCCACTGGTGCAGGTGCCGTCCCTATCCTTTTGTCTCTGTTTATTCTTTTTTTTCTTTTGCCCTACCCAGGTACGTGGGGAGTTTCTTGCCTTTTGGGAGGTCTGAGGTCTTCTGCCAGCGTTCAGTAGGTGTTCTGTAGGAGTTGTTCCACGTGTAGATGTATTTCTGGTGTATCTGTGGGGAGGAAGGTGATCTCCGCGTCTTACTCTTCCGCCATCTTCCTGCTCTCCCCCGACGTGGACCATTTTTTAAAAATCTTTATTGAATTTGTTACCATATTGCTTCTGCTTTATGTTTTGGGTTTTTTTGACCGTGAGGCTTGTGGGATCTTAGCTGCCTGACCAGGGATCAAACTCACACCCTCTGCATTGCTAGGCGAAGTCTGAACCACTGGACCACCAGGGAAGTCCCTGAGCTGGGTACTATTCATTTAACCCCTTGGATCTCTTCTGTACCCCATTCTTCACCCTGCTCTGTCCCTAGAGAAGTTGGCTTTTATGATGACATCCACAGGCTCTCTTGTCCCCTGGCTTCCAATTTGGTCTGTGGGAGGTATCAACAGCAGATTGGAGTGTAAGAGAATGGTTTTATGGAGTTTATTCCTCTGATTCTCTTGCTGGTAGGTCACCACAGGTTAACTGCACCTCTCTACCTAAGGCCCCAAGTCCAGTCAGTCAACTCTTTCCATTTGGCTTCTCTCTCTGGGTTTAGGGAACTCCTTCCTCCTTTGCCCCTTCAGGCCTAGAGGTAAAAATGACTCCCTGTTGTAGCTAGCCTCTGGGCTCTGAACCAACTATTCTTTTCCTTAACTCTGCCCATACCTTTGTAAATATTTCTTTATTAAGCTCTCTGCAATTATCTTGGGTGACTATAACATCTATTTCCTGCTAGGATCTTGCTGTATTCTAGAAAACAGCAACCCAACCTTGAAAGGCTTGCTTCCTAGGTGGTGCTTTAACTAGATCTTGCATAGGGTGTTTTGTTCCATAAGGATGGCTATTCTGGGTGACTGAGTTCAGTGTTGGTTATCCACTGCTGACAGATTTGTCACATAAGCATTGTTGGGATCCTGGTCAGCCTTTGTGAATAAAAGTCCATGTTACCCAAAACCCATGCATAATTTTCATCCCTACTGTCATGATTACTTTTTCACAAAATCATTGAACAATTAATTTTCCATCTCGTTATTGAAAGCTGTCTCTACAGAGGGGTCTTTACTAAGCAGCCACATGAGACATAAATATTTTCATATTCTGAGTACATTTGGAAGTCAGTACTTCTAATATTTCTTAAACTTCCTTGCCATTGGTTGTCTAATATTTTTTCTTTTCCAGTTTGTGATAATGTGGCCAAAGTCTATGAATAGATAAACGTTTCAGATTCAGTTCATCTCTTCTTTCAGTCAAAGTAGATAACCAGAAGAATGCCTCCTGATCTGTGCCAACAGATGCTCCACCTGTAAATCTGATTTGATTTTTTTGCTTCCTAGTCAAATAATCACAGGGACATTTCCATGAGCCATAGGTATGTGTTAAAGCCGCGCCTCAGGAGTCAACACCCTATTATTGTGAGCAGTCTTTTTATGAAACTTTTCATGACCTTCTCAAGCATTGAATGAATACACCACTTCTACTCAATAAGGGAGTGCTATTGGGCACAGCCAACTTTAGGCTTGATGGATCAGATAACATTCAGTTCACTGATGGGCTTCTCATGTCATTAGGTGATCATTCAACATTCAGGAGGTACTTCTCAAAAGAAGAACATTTATTTGCTGAAAGGATATGGATTTTCTCCAAAGCCATAAGAACCTCTAATAGGCATTTGCCATATAGACCTAGTGGCAGACCTGCTAGTACAGTAACCTGGATTATCTGAAAAGCACTTTATTTCTTGGGGCAGCCATTAAATGCTGTGCCTCTTTTTAAATAACAGACAATGCAAGGTACGGCAACTTATCTTTTACTTTGGAGGAGATATCACTACCAGGCCCTCAGATCTTACTGGAAGACTCCTGTATTTTCATGAGGTTTATCTCCTATCCATTAGCACACGTATGTCTTTGTAAGACATCCAGGTTACATGCTATCCAATATTCTCCAGATCTTATCAGCATGATGCCATCAGTGTAAGGAATCTGTGTTGTATCCTGTGAGGTAAGATATTATATTAAAATCTTGCAGACTAGGGCTTCCCTGGTGGCGCAGTGGTTGAGAGTCCGCCTGCCGATGCAGGGGGCACGGTTTCATGCCCCGGTCCGGGAGGATTCCACATGCCGCGGAGCGGCTGGGCCCGTGAGCCATGGCCGCTGGACCTGCGCGTCCGGAGCCTGTGCTCCGCAACGGGAGAGGCCACAGCAGTGAGAGGCCCGCGTACCGCAAAAAAAAAAAAAAAAAATCTTGCAGACTAAATTGTGACAAAGAGCTAGGAGGTCATGTAACTTCAAGGGGAGATGGTGAGGATGCAGCACTATCCCTGCCAGTTGAAAGCAAATGCTCCTGGTGTTTATACTTACTGGGAAAGGAGAAAGCTTTTGTTAGCTCAATTGCTGCATGCAACCTGGCAGAGGCTGCTTTGATTTGTTCCAGCAGAGAGACTACAACTTGAACAGCAGCTAAAATTAAGGCCGTGACTTGGTTAAGCTTAAGCGAATCCATTATCATTCTTCAGAAACTATCTTCCCTCTGCACTGGCCAATAGTAAGGCCCAGTGAATGAATGAATGATTTAACTTAATAAGAATATGATGACTGACAATTCAGTATGAATGATTGAATGGGAGTTTGACTATATTCTAGACCCACACTTTAAGATAAAGTGTTCATATTAACTTTTTTTTAAAGAAGTAAGGTAAATAGGTATCAGATAACGTGTAATTGGTTAGGTAGGCCCTAAGTCATATTTTAAATCAAATTGCAGGCTCCATGTATTAAATCATATAGCGAAGCAACAAAAAATACTTAAATCCTAGGAATTGTAGCTATGAGTTTAAAACATGACAAGAGAAAATAAAAATAGAAATCAAATAGAAAATAAAACTTAAGTATTGTGAATATTTAGGTTGAAGGAGAGAAAGATGATTTAACTGCTTCAAGTATACAAAAGATTTTTAAAAGCTAGATAGTAGTTAGTTATCTATTGCTGCATAACAAATTACTCTCAAACTTGGCAATGTAAAGTAAGCAAACATTTCTTATCTCACAGTTTCTGTGGTCTGGAATTGGGAATAGCTTGGTTGTGGCTCTGGCTCTGAGTTCTTTATGAAGTAGCGGTCAAGATGTAAGCCAAGGCCACACTCCGCTGAAGGCGTGACTATGGTGAGGTGTCAGCCTTCTAGATGGCTCCCTTGCACGGATGTCACCACGAGGCTTCAGTTCTTGCTGACTGCTGACAATCGTGGGCTTTTTCTATAGGACTGTCTGAGTGTCCTCATGACATGTCAGATGGCTTCCCCTAGAGCTACTGATCTAAAATAGAGAGAGGGAGAGCAAAGAGGAAGCTGCACTGCCTTTTATGACCTATTCTTGGAAGTCACCAAATATTATTCTGTCACATTCTATTCATTAGAAGCCAGTCACTAAGTCTAGTCCACACTCAAAGGATAGGGAATTAAGCACCACTATTTGAAGGAAAATTGTCAAATAATTTATGGACATATTTGAAAGCCGCCAAACATGCTGATCAGCTGAATAAAAGTAAATGGCATTATTCAGGTCTTTTGTCCATTTTTTAATCAGGTCGTTTGGTTTTTTGAGGTTGAGCTGTATGAGCTGTTTATGTATTTTGGTTATTAACCCCTTATTGGTCATATCATTTGCAAATATTTTCTCCCATTTAGTTGGTTGTCTTTCCATTTTGTTGATGGTTACCTTTGCTGTGCAAAAGTTTTTAAGCTGATTAGGTCCCATTTGTTTATTTTTGCTTTTATTTTCTTTTGCCTTAGGAGATGGATCTAAAAAAATATTACTACAATTTATGTCAAAGGCTGTTCAGCCTATGTTTTCTTCTAGGAGTTTTATGATTCCCAGTCTTATTGGGTTGGCCAAAAGGTGCCTTCAGTTTTTAAGTAAAAATAAAAGACACATTTTTCATTTTCACCAAGAACTTTATCGAACAACATGTTCGCCCTTTTGTTTCACTACCTTCTGCCATTTTTCAGGCACCTTCATAATTCCATCTTCCAAAATATTTTATCTTTTTGAGCAAAGAACTGTTCCAGGTGCCTTTTACAGTCTTCCAGGGAATTGAAATTTTGTCCATTAAGAGAATTTTGTAAAGACAAAAATAAATGGAAATCCAAAGGTGCAATGTCTGATGAATACGGCAGATGAATCAGAACTTCCCAGCCAAGCTGTACCAGTTTTTGCTTGGTCATCAAAGAAACATGCAGTCTTGCCTTATCCTGATGGAAGATTATGCATTTTCTGTTGACTAATTCCAGATGCTTTTCATCGAGTGCCACTTTCAGTTGGTCTAATTGGGAGCAGTACTTGTTGGAATTAATTGTTTGGTTTTCCAGAAGGAGCTCATCATAGAGGACTCCCTTCCAATCCCACCATATACACAAGATCACCTTCTTTGGATGAAGACCGGCCTTTGGTGTGGTTGGTGGTTTATTTCGCTTGCCCCATGATCTCTTCCATTCCACATTGTTATACAGTATCCACTCTTCATTGCCCATCACAAGTTGTTTTAAAAACAGAATGATTTCATTACGTTTCAATAGAGAATCTCATGCGGAAATACGGTCAAGAAGATTTTTTTCACTTAACTTATGTGGAACACAAACATCAAAGCGATGAACATAACCAAGCTGGTGCAAATGATTTTCAACGCTTGATTTGGATATTTTGAGTATGTCGGCTATCTCACGTATAACGTTGATTGTTCTCAGTTAATGTTTCGATTTAATCGCTATCAACTTCAACTGGTCTACCCGACCACAGAGCATCGTCCAGCGAGAAATCTCCAGCATGAAACTTTGCAAACCACTTTTGACATGCTCCATCAGTCACAGCACCTTCTCCATACACAGCACAAATATTTTTTTTTTTTTGCCTTTTGGTTGTGTTTCTACCTTTCTTGAAATAATGAAGCATCATATGCTGAAAATGTTGCTTTTTTCTTCTATCTTCAATATTAAAATGGCTACACAAAAATTCACCAATTTTGATGTCTTTTTTTTAAGTGCATGCTGATATGACAGCTGTCACATGCAATCTAACAAAATGGTTTCCAATGAAAGACAACTAAGTGCTACTAGAGCCATCTTATGGAAAAAGTGAACAAACCTTTTGGCCAACCCAATACATTCAGGTCTTTAATTCATTTTGATTTTATTTTTGTATATGGTATTAGAAAATGTTCAAATTTCATTCTTTCACATGTAGCTGTCCAGTCTTCCCAACACCACTTATTAAAGAGACTGTCTTGGGACTTCCCTGGTGGCACAGTGGTTGAGAGTCCGCCTGCTGATGCACGGGACACGGGTTCGTGCCCTGGTCCAGGAAGATCCCACATGCCGCGGAGCGGCTGGGCCCGTGAGCCATGGCCGCTGAGCCTGCGCATCCGGAGCCTGTGCTCCACAATGGGAGAGGCCACAACAGTGAGAGGCCCGCGTACAGCAAAAAAAAAAAAAGAGAGTGTCTTTTCTCCATTGTATGTTCTTGCCTCCTTTGTTGTAAGTTGACCATAAGTTCATGGGCTTATTTCTGGGCTCTCTGTTCTGTTGCATTGATCTATAAGTCTGTTTTTGTGCCGATACCATATTGTTACTATAGCTTTGTAGTATAGTCTGAAGTCAGGGAGTGTGATTCTTTCTCAAGATTGTTTTGGCTATTTAGGGTATTTTGTGTTTCCATACAAATTTTAACATAGACATTTTTCCAAAGAATACAAATGACCAACAGGCACGTGAAAAGATGCTCAATGTTGCTAATCATCAGAGAAATGCAAATTAAAACCACAACTAGAGATCACCTCATACCTCTAAGAATAACTGTCATCAAAAATAACACAAATCACAAATGTTGGCAAAGATGTGGAGCAAAGGGAACTCTTGTACACTGTTGATAGGAATGTAAATTGGTGTAACCACTGTGGAATACAGTATGGAGGTTTCCCAAAAAAAAAAAAAAAAAAAAGTGTGGCACAGTGGATAAGACTCTGTGCTCCCAATGCAGGGGGCCTGGATTTGATCTCTGGTCAGGAAACTAGATCCCACATGCATGCCACAACTAAGAGTTCGCATGCCACAACTAAGGACCCCATAGGCCACAACTAAGGAGTCCATTGCTGCAACTAAGGAGCTGGTGAGCCACAACTAAGTATCCCTGGAGCCTCAACTAAGGAGCCTGCCTTCCACAACTAAGACCTGGTGCAACCTAAATAAATAAATAAATATTAAAAAGAAAATGCAGTACTTAAAAAAAAAATAGAACTACCATATGACTCAGCATTTCCACTCTGGGGTATATAGCCAAAAGAAACAAAAACACTAATTCAAAAAGATACATACACTGCAGTGTTCATAGCAGCATTATTTACAATTGCCAAGATATGGAAACAAATGTCCATCAACAGATGAATGGATAAAGAAGATGCGTATATACATACAATGGAATACTACTCAGCCATAAAAAAGAATGAAATTTTGCCATTTGCAACAGCATGGATGTACTTGGAAGGCAATATGCTTAGTGAAATAACTCAGACAGAGAAAGATAAATACTGTATGATATCACTTATATGTAGAATCCAAAAAATAAAACTAGTGAATAAAAAAAGTATATGGGATTAAATTATAAGAAAGAGCTCCATGATGGCATATCCCCCAAAAAATCAGGGAGGAAAAGACCATGTGAAATCTATATATTTTGGAAATTTTTAAGAGTGTGAATAAACATCTACATCAGTGGCTCTCAACTGGAGCACTGCATAGGGGGGTCTTCTGGAAAATTTGAGTTGACTTTTTGATTGTCACATGTTTTGGAGGTACTACTGTCTTTTAGTGGGTAGGTGGAAGCCAGGGAAGATAGATGCCTGGCAATATCTGGGACAGTTCTGCAAAACCAAGAATTGCCCCGCTTCTTGCCTAACTTTCCCATGTACCACTCATGTAGGTGACAATTTGCTTTTAAATATTTGAATCTAGAACTTCTGTTTTAAAATTACAAATTTTTATTTTTGCATGGTTTTAATAACTACCAAGAGAATTTTAGGAAAGATTGTATTTTTTTGGTTGGAATTTACTAAAATTTTTTCATTTAGGAAAATCATATCATTGACAACACCACTTACAGTATTTGAGTCTCCTACACAATACACCTGAATCCTCCTGCAATTATAACTGTTACATTCAGTGATTCTATCTATAGCTGCAAGTACCTATTTTACTGTGTCTTCTAGCTTGGTCATATGTGAGCATTTGCAATATTGATATGCATACTGTTTAATTAGAACTTATTTTCTTAGTTCTCATTTACATTACAGCTATTGTTTGTTTGTTTTTAAGAAATTGTGTGTGGGGGGGTAGATGAGTTATGTATAAATAGTACTTCAAGATTTATATAAAAGCAGCATTGTCAAATATTCGTTATAAAAAGGATGTGTTGGGTATGATGGAGTTGAGGAGGACTGACATACAAACCCATGATGCTACAGCACAATTAATCACCTTATATGAGAAGTCCTGACATTTGTGGGGAAATATTCTAGAACAGATCGAGCCAGAAGAAACATAAGTGAGTCAAATGTGTAATGTTAAATTTCCTAGTAGCTACATTTAAGGGAGTAAAAATAAACAGATGAAATTAACCATAACCAAATATTATCATTTCAAATATACTCAATATGAACAGTATTAATGAGATATTTGCATTCTTTTTTTGTTGTTGTTCATACTCTCTTTAAAATCTGATATGTATTTTGCAGTTACATTATGTCTCGCTTCAGATAAGCCACATTTAAGTGCACAGTAGACATATGTGGTTAGTGGCTACCATATTGGACAGCACAGTTCTAGAAGTTCCATGAATAGAGAAATTCCAAGAAAGGGAGTAAAATCTGAGAAGCCCCTTACTTTACTAATGGACAGAATGACTGCTACTGCATATTTCCTTTTCCTCCTCCTTTTTTCCGTGCCATATTCCTCCAGTGGAGGTGTGGAGAGATGTGGGCTTAATGGAGAAGATAAAGAAAACATAGATACCCTTGACTGAGGTGACTTGGTTGAACTGGCCCTTGAAGCTTTCAGCTCAGACTTGATGTTCCAGCTCAAACACAGAGCATATGCAGCAAAACTTCTGTGCCAGAGGATACGTGGAGAGGTGTAGCAGCAACTTAGTAAACAGCCACCTGCCATAATTCAAAACTACAAAATCAAGAAGGAGAACTCTTCCCTTGACACTTCCATGTTCATCTTCCTCTCCTTTGTCTCGGGCATGAGATCCCTGTCAACCAGACTCTCTCCTTCTCCTGCCAAGTACAAAGCTCTTCTTTACAGGTGGCAGAGGCTCCAAAATCACCTGTGTTATCTCCTTTCCTACCATATGTGTCTAACATACTGCTCATCCTCATTTAGCTGATATCCTTGTTTCCAGTGTTAACAAGCTCATTCCCAATCTGTCCTTTAGCAGGCAGCAGTATAGTGACTATAGTCTAATGTTTAAAGCATGAGCCCTAGAGAGCAACACTCCTAAGTTCAAACCCTGTTTATGCCACTTAAAACCTGGGTGATCTTGAGAAGTAAATAAAACTCTGAGCTGCAAATAATATCAGAGGTGAAAATATCTACTTTATAGGGTTATTGTGAGACTCAAATGAGAAATGGATATAATATATTTAGCATAGTACTTGATACATGTAAGCAATTAGTAAATTGAAGCTCTTATTATTATACTGTTTCCTCAATCTATAATTCTTTCCCTACTCCTTGTCACCTTCCCGATTCCTTCTCAAATCTTGGTCATTTTCTAGTCTTTTCCAGGTCCCACCTCTTCTCCAAGCCTTCTACAAACTTTATTCTCTCCTTTTCATGTGTTTGTTGAGAACTCTGACATAAAGTATACTGGTATTGACTTCTAGTACAGGACACAGAGCTATCATTTAGTAAGATATTTAGCTGAATGACTGATGATGAAAAAAGAAAAAACTACAGCAGGTGTTGCTGATGCCCCACCCCACATCCCCCCAGTCCTTCCAAGTGTGCTTGCAGCTATGGCAGATAGTTTTATCATGCCCACTGACACGGCAACATGGGCAGATGTTCTCCATGGTTCCTCAGAAGGTCCCCAGCAGCGTGGAGTCACCTCACCCATAACAGTATCCCACTTGTTAACATGCACTTTATTGGCTTTGCTCCCTTCCCTGTCTCACTCTCTTCACCCCCACTTAATCACTTCCCAAATTAACTACGTGTATCAAAGTCCTTGTCTCAGTGTTTGGTTTCTGTGAAACCCAAATAAGACAGGACCTATCATTACTGAGTCCATATTGCACGCCAAGCACCACTTTAGGCATTCCACTTTCTTTATCTTCTTTCATATCCTCAACATTCTTTGGGGCTGGGTATTATTATACCCATTTTTTTAGTAACAAATTGGAAAGCCAAGACTAAAGCATTTAAGTGACTTGTTCAGGATCATAAAAATATTAAGTAGCAAACCTAGCAATCCAAATGTTTCTTCAGGTGCCCATTTTGAATTAATAATTGTATAGAAAAGGAATATACCATTTTGGGATAAAGTTAAAAGAAACATATTACATCCCCAATAAAGATGTTAAAAAAAAAAAAAGAAACATATTACAGAGTATAGAGTCAGGTAAAATTAGAACTCTTAGGTATCTGACAAACTAAGATATAAAAGAAGAATTTAATAAAATAGTGCCTGGAGACATTATACATTGAACACTTAGATGTCATTTAAATGCCTTATTTATAGTCCACTTTCTTTATCCTGGGAAATAAAGATGGGAGCATATGGCAGCAGAGAACTGTCCGAATGAGTCAGATTTTGTAAGAAGGTATTAGAAGATGAAACTGTCAATGCCTCTATGACATTGAAGAAAGAATTAGACAAAGGAGACTTTTCTGGGTACTCGGATACTAAAAGGAAAGGCTTGGATGGATGAGAAAAATTATTGAGAAAAGTGTCTTTTCCATATTAAAATTCTCATTCAGAATTGATTTATTTTTATCTTCCCAAGTCACACAGGCTATGTACATAAGAGTGATTGAATTGTAACATGAACTGTCAAATCCATTACATGTGGGTAAGGAGATAGCTGAAAATGTTAAAAGAAGCAAAGGACAAAGAGATATGTTTTCCATATACAAAGACAAGCATTAGGTGACCAATAAATTTCCCAGATTTTTAGGAAACGTATTAATCAAATTAGAGAAATTAGAAACATTTAGTTAGAATTAGGGAGTGTGGCCCAATTTAGCTAATGTACGTTGCTTTGTGTGGTTCTCTAGTCTAGCTGATAAGTATATAAGGGCGATGAGTTTGTATGAGGTGGAGCCCACCCAGCATCTTCAGAGAAAACAGAGCCAAATCTTTAATTTCATGAAGTTTGAAAACACTTGATATTTATAGGCAGCTTTGAGATTATCAGACAAAGTGTACAGTGAATTTTTATTATGTGTTACTTCTGAAGTTGCTACTGTTCGCCTTTACAGTGTCATAAGAAATCATAAAGAACTAGCCAATTTGAATTGGGTATTATAGTTTCACTCCTTTGAATTTTTTGTAATGGTCTTCACTTATGTATAACCCAAAAGAATTACATCATAATAGGTACTGCAAATTTATTAGCTCTGCTATGAAGTCATTTAGTTTTGAGCCCTAGCAAAAGTGACTTCTTGCCACCCAAGCATTTGTAGTGTGCCCTCTAATTCACATTTTAATAAATGTCATTTTCTAAGTGCATTACCTCATGTTTTGGCTACAACCCAGATGAATCCTGAGAGAATAAGAAATGTGCTTTCTGACTGATTCATCCATATTTTATTTTACTTTTCATTAAGAAATTACTCTTTTAAGAAAATCAATAATCTTTTGTGATTGAGGGGAGAGGTTAGTGTGTTGCAATGGTGCATTCTAATTTCTCAAATCAGACTGCCTTCAGCCAGCTGTTGCTGATTTTTTTGTCTTTTCTTGTTCCTGCAGCCTGGGTCAATGGCGACCCCAGAAGAGTGGCCTATCCTACAGACAGCCAAGGTCACTTTTGTGGCCAAAAGGGCACCCCCAATGAGTGAGTATGGCCACTTTGCTTTGTCTGATTTTACTGTCTAAGCTGGAACCTAGAAATCACTTTCACATTAATCCTACTCATAAGAGGATTGAAGTTCATAAAAAAGGACTTCCCTCCCCTTTTCCCCAGAGGCAGTTTATAAGCAGGTGGGATGTTTCATACTATATGACTTAAGACAAGATGTCATTGTTCTGCAGCATTTTATTAGAACACATGAAGACTCTGCTTAGTAAAAATATAATTGTACTGGGTGAATTGGACCAGTGATTTTATCGGAAGCCATATTTTAAAATGCCTTATGAAATGGGCTATTGGAAGGCTGAGTTCTGAGGAGCTGCTAAAAAGCTAGACAGTGCAGTTGTTAGAATTGTTTTTGCCACAGTGTCTATTGATAAATCACTCCACCTTTCAAAGTGAGGGGCATACCTAGAAAGTCTTCAATGAGTGGCAGGCCAGCTTTTCAAGACAACTAGCCTGCTGCTGACAATGACCCTAAGTAGCTGAAACAAACAAGGGGGAATGTTCCATTAAATTCCTTTCTAATGTTAATTATAACAGAAGTTTTCATTTATGAAAGCAAGTTTTCTTTCTTCATCATAAAGAAAAAACAAAACAGAAACATAGATTTCATATTTTTAGAAATTTTTTTCTCCTTTCTCACTGGTCCATTTCTTTTCTGGTAATACCTGAGTTTTTACTCAATACCCTGGTTCTTCATAACCAATTCAGTTTCTATAAAAGTTAGTATTGAAAGGGTAAGAAACCAAGGCAGCAGCAGCGCTCTCTACCACCAAAAACAGCAAAAAGGAGTCTCAGAATATTTCTATTGTGTCCCCATGTTGCCCACCCATAACTTGGAGCTTATTATTCCAAGAGATAAACAGATTTAAAAAATAGGTTTAGGAAAGGGTTAACAACACACACGGAGTAGAATTATTATGGACAATCAAGAGAAACCAGAAATTTGGGTGAGGTTGGGGGGTAAATCCTTAATCATGTCAGGTTGAGTTTATGGCGGGTAAGCTGACATCTATAAAAGGTCCTCATTGCCTATTAGAGACAACTAGACTAAATTCTGATCTAGGATGGTAATTCTTATCTTAACCTCAGTAACTCAAAAGCTCCTAGACATTGCCAACAAAACCTTCACACTATGAAGGACAAAGAAAGCACCAGGTGGTAAAAAGATCACACAAATCTCTAGTTCTTTAAAATAGGCTATTTTGAAAAGGGCCTCTGTAACAATGTTTCCCAGACCTAAGCCAATGACCCACTTATTTCCAACAAAAATGGGATACCACAATTTCAGTACATAAAGATCATTCAAAGACAATCCTAGTGTAACAGATATGTTCTTTAAAGTATTATTTACAATAACAGTATATTGGAAACTATACAGATACCTAACAATATGTGGATGGTAGTAAATTATGGCCCATGTATTTAATAAAATATAATGGAGCCATTAAAAATGTATGTTTATATTTTTAAGAATTGATTATATTAATTTTCTTTATAGTTTTTGGATTTTGTGTCATGATTATAATTGCCTTCCTTCTCCTGAAAATAACATTTAGCTATATTTCTCTAGTATGTCTATGGTTTATTAGAAGTTATAAATTTCTAATGCACTTGGGATTTATTTTTGTGTATGGAATGAAGTAAGAATCAAACTTTCTTTTTTTCCAATTGCAGCGCCAGTTGATCTCAGAATAGTTTGTTGAAAAATATGCTCTTTTTCCTCTCTGACTTCTGATACCACAATTATCATTTGGTAAATTTATATACTTGTTTACAAACCACCTATTGTATTCCAAAATATATATTTTTTAAGCCTCTCAATTGTTTTAATTCTTATATAAATGTGTATTAATTTGAAAAGATAAAAAGTTACTTTAAATGATTCTGACAGTTTTTAGTAGTAAGTGAAAATATTTATGAAAATATCAGATTTCAATCCTTAAAACAGTATGAAATTATCATAGAACTAGCAGAAAGAAATAAATACAATTACAAACATCAATTTTAAATGTGATAAAGATGGGATTCCAAGTCAGTAGCCAAAGAGTAGATTATTAAATAAGTGGTATTGAGTTAACTGAAATGACATTCATGAATATAAAATAAAATTGGATATTTATCTCATACATTATACCAAAATGAATACTGAAATATGGAAATATTGTATATAAAATATACAACCAAAAAGTAACAGAAGAAAATGCAGGGGCATGTTAATAGAATAATGAGGTAAAGAAGTTTTTTCTAAACATGACCCCAAAGCCAGAAAATGTAACAGAAATTTTAAAGTATGACACAGAGTAATCCCACTTTAACCCACAAAGTGGTATACAAAGTTAAAAGATAAGTGGAAATTCAGGAAAAGGAAATTTTTTCAACATGTATACCTGACAGTGGGTCAGTAGCTTTATTATATGAACTACTTTTATAAAATCAAAAAAGAAAAAGATGATCATTCAGTGTAGAAGTTGGCAAAAGTGATAAACAGGAAATAACATGATATAATGGCCAATAATAACAGAAAGTGCTGATCAACCACAGTTAAAAAAGAAATGCAAATTAATCGAGATATTACTTTAGCTTATTAAGTTGTCAAATAAATTAAAAAGATTAAAATTTCCAGGATTGACCAGAATGAGAGGAAAAAAAGACATCTTATTTTCTACTGGTGGTAGTGAAATATGATAATATTTATCATATTTTATCAAGTATTTATGAAATTTGTATGTTCTTTGTGATTCAGCAGTTTTTCTCCTAGAACATATCTGATGGAAATTTGCATAAACATTCCTAATGTTATAGGTACTATGAAATAGTAATAATAAAATGGAAACAGCCTAAGTGTCTATCAATAGGAGATTAATTAAATGAGTTATGCTAAGATCAGGAGCAAGGCAAGGTTGCCCACTCTCACCACTATTATTCAACATAGTTTTGGAAGTTTTAGCCACAGCAATCAGAGAAGAAAAGGAAATAAAAGGAATCCAAATCTGAAAAGAAGAAGTAAAGCTGTGACTGTTTGCAAATGACATGATACTCTACGTAGAGAATCCTAAAGATGCTACGAGAAAACTACTAGAGCTAATCAATGAATTTGGTATAGTAGCAGGATACAAAATTAATGCACAGAAATCTCTGGCATTCCTATACACTAATGATGAAAAATCTGAAAGTGAAATAAAGAAAACACTCCCATTTACCATTTCAACAAAAAGAATAAAATATCTAGGAATAAACCTACCTAAGGAGACAAAAGACCTGTATGCAGAAAATTATAAGGCACTGATGAAAGAAATTAAAGATAATACAAATAGATGGAGAGATATACCATGTTCTTGGATTGGAAGAATCAACATTGTGAAAATGACTCTACTACCCAAAGCAATCTACAGATTCAATGCAATCCCTATCAAACTACCACTGGCATTTTTCACAGAACTAGAACATAAAATTTCACAATTTGTTTTGAAACACAAAAGACCCCGAATAGCCAAAGCAATCTTGAGAACGAAAAACGGAGCTGGAGGAATCAGGCTCCCTGACTTCAGACTATACTACAAAGCTATAGTAATCAAGACAGTATGGTCCTGGCACAAAAACAGAAAGGCAAATCAATGGAACAGGATAGAAAGCCCAGAGATAAACCCACGCACATATGGTCACCTTATCTTTGATAAAGGAGGCAGGAATATACAGTGGAGGAAGGACAGCCTCTTCAATAAGTGGTGCTGGGAAAACTGGACAGGTACATGTAAAAGTATGAGATTAGATCACTCCCTAACACCATACACAAAAATAAGCTCAAAATGGATTAAAGACCTAAATGTAAGGCCAGAAACTATCAAACTCTTAGAGGAAAACAGGCAGAACACTCTATGACATAAATCACAGCAAGATCCTTTTTGACCCACCTCCTAGAGAAATGGAAATAAAAGCAAAAATAAACAAATGGGACCTAATGAAACTTAAAAGCTTTTGCACAGCAAAGGAAACAAAATGAAAAGACAACCCTCAGAATGGGAGAAGATATTTGCAAATGAAGCAACTGACAAAGGATTAATCTCCAAAATTTATAAGCAGCTCAATAACAAAAAACCAAACAACCCAATCCAAAAATGGGCAGAAGACCTAAATAGACATTTCTCCACAGAAGATATACAGATTGCCAACAAACACATGAAAGAATGCTCAACATCATTAATCATTAGAGAGATGCAGATCAAAACTACAATGAGATATCATCTCACACCAGTCAGAATGGCCATCATCAAAAAATCTAGAAACAATAAATGCTTGAGAGGGTGTGGCGAAAAGGGAACACTCTTGCACTGCCGGTGGGAATGTGAATTGGTACAGCCACTATTGAGAACAGTATGGAGGTTCCTTAAAAAACTACAAATGGAACTACCATATGACCCAGCAATCCCACTACTGGGCATATACTCTGAGAAAACCATAATTCAAACAGAGTCATGTACCAAAATGTTCATTGCAGCTCTATTTACAGTAGCCCAGAGATGGAAACAACCTAAGTGTCCACCATCAGTTGAATGGATAAAGAAGATGTGGCACATATATACAATGGAGTATTACTCCGCCATAAAAAGAAACGAAGTTGAGCTATTTGTAATGAGTTGGATAGACCTAGAGTTTGTCATACAGAGTGAAGTAAGTCAGAAGGAGAAAGACAAATACCGTATGCTAACACATATATATGGAATTTAAGAAAAAAAAAATGTCATGAAGAACCTAGGGGTAAGACAGGAATAAAGACACAGACCTACTAGAGAATGGACTTGAGGATATGGGGAGGGGGAAGGGTAAGCTGTGACAAAGTGGGAGAGAGGCATGGACATATATACAGTACCAAATGTAAGGTAGATAGCTAGTGGGAAACAGCCGCATTAGCACAGGGAGATCAGCTTGGTGCTTTGTGACAGCCTGGATTGGTGGGATAGGGAGGGTGGGAGGGAGGGAGACGCAAGAGGGAAGAGATATGGGAACATATGTATATGTATAACTGATTCACTTTGTTATAAAGCAGAAACTAGCACACCATTGTAAAGCAATTATACTCCAATAAAGATGTAAAAAAAAAATGAGTTACGGTACAGTCATGTAATAAAATACTATTTAATCATTAAAAGTGATTGAGTAGAGATGTATTTATTGACATGGAAATACACCCATGATATTTTGTTAATTCAAGAAATCAGGTTACCCCATGATTTAGTATAATTATATAATTTAGTATAATAAATGCCATGTATAGTATAATTCTGCCTTGTGATATATATGAATATCACGTATCAAAAAACACCTATATATGAAAGGATATACACATTCCTACATTAATTATTTCTGGGTAGTGGGATTATATTTTTATTTTTATTTATGTGTTTACTGAGTCACTATTATGTTTCCGATAGTGTTCTAAAGGCAGAGGTTATAGTACAAACAAGTAGACAAGCTACCTGCACTCATGAAGCTTACATTCAGTTAGAGGGCAATTACAATAAAGAGGTAAACAGTCAAGATAATTTCAAATTGTATGATAAATGTTATAAAAGAAAAAGCAAAACAGGTGGCCCCATAGAGAATGACGGGTATATAATGAGCTGCCTCGTGGTTGCATGGGGCAGGTTAGGACTTTCATGAGTAGGTGACTTTTAAATTGAAATATGAAGGCTAGGAAGAAGGCAGCCTTTCAAAAGCCTTGGTAAGAGCTTTAAAGCCAGAGACAAGGGCAAAGGTCCTGAGGCAGGAATGAGCCTATGGTAGTCCTGGAACAGAAAGAAGCCCAGGAGGCTGGAGTGTAGCAAAGAAAAAGGGAAGTGGAATGAGCAGATGTCTGAGAACCAGATAGGAGTCAGATTTTGTGGTTCTATGTGCCCTTTAAAAGTATTTGGATTTGATGTATAAGTGCAGGAAGGCCATGGAAGGGTGTTCATCAAGAGAGTGATACAATCCACTTTACATTTTAAAAGACCATTCTTGTTGCTATTTATACTTCCTTGAACTGTTTCAGTTGTTCACTGTGAGCATGTAGGCAGGAAAATATTAAACTTTTTTTTATTTTGAAAAAGAATTAATGACAGATATTATAAAATAGAATTATGAATAATTTTTATTTGCTTATTTATATATTAATATGCATTACAAGTTTCTACCAAAAAATCTAATACTTTTATATTCCCTCCAAATTGTCCAAAAATAAAAGTCTTGAAAGTACATGAGCTGAGGCAATGAGTTACCTTACTTATCAAAGCCCTTTGAAAGAACAAGAGATAAAACATTTTGTTGAAAGAATATACTCTAGAGTCAAATCCTGACTTTACATCTTTCCATTGTTGACCTTTGGGCATTGGACTCAACCTACCTGGCCTTAATTTTCTGATAATAACGCAAAAAATTAAATGAAAGAAGAGTAATTAGGGTGAAACTTACATGTCCTTTTTTTAACAAAGCACTTTCATATTCAATATTATAATACATCATTTGTGAGGTCTCCAAAGGGCCAGTCACTATGCAAAAGGTTGGAATCACTCTAGGAAACAAGACACAGAGTTTTCTCAAGGATCTCAGTCTTCAGGAATATAGCCAAGAAATCCATGGATTTCAGAGAGTTCACGTCCAAGACAGCAACATAGGAGGCTTCTAACTCACCTCCTCCCATGGACACACTGGATCTACAGCTACACACAGAGCAATTCCCTCTGAAAGAAATCCAGAAACTAGCTGAGTAACTCCTGCGTATCAGGTGAACAAGGAAATACCCACATCAAAATGAGTAGGAAAGGCTGAGACACAGTTTTACCATAAACCCCACGCCTGGCTCAGTGCCATACAATTGGGAGGAAATGCCCAAATCCCAGCCTGTCCCTGAGGAATGAAAGGTTTCAACCCCACATCTAGTGCCCCAACTTTTAAGACTCTTGACCCAAGGGACAGGCCCTCAAAACACCTAGCTCTGAAAGCCAACACGGCTTGCATCCATGAGACTCATAAGACTATTGTAAACAAAGAAGTTCTTGGGGCTTCCCTGGTGGCGCAGTGGTTGAGAGTCCACCTGCCAATACAGGGGAGACAGGTTCATGCCCAGTCCGGGAAGATCCCACATGCCATGGAGCGGCTGGGCCTGTGAGCCATGGCTGCTGAACCTGCGTGTCCGGAGCCTGTGCTCTGCAACGGGAGAGGCCACAACAGTGAGAGGCCCGCGTACCGCAAAAAAAAAAAGAAGTTCTTAACTCACTGTGGTTATTTCCCCCAGACTCATCTCAGAGGGAACAGACAGAAACACCCATCTCCCAGGCTTTTCCTGAAAGAAAGCTATTTGCATACTTCAATAGCTGCTGCATGAGGGTTAGGCTTCTAATATGCACACATCTGGGGATGACTACAGTCTTCCCCAGAGCCTGGAGGAGGCCAGTGGGCACTGTCTCTGTGTTCTCCCTCTGGCAGCTCCAAGTTGTACTGACTACCTGGTAGGAACTTGTGCACACATCTAGTGCACGAGCTTTTGCAACTGCCACCCAGGGGACACACCCCTTGATCTGGCTCTGGTGGCCCATGGGGCTTGCATTTCATTGGTCCCACAATGAAATGGGACAACTGTAGCAAACAAAAAAACACTTCTTAACTGGCTATCCCCTCAGCTGTCAGTGCAGAGGGAGCAGACTGAAATGCTCATTTCCCAGTCTTTCCCTGAAAGAGATCTATTTATGTACTTTAAAAGCTGGTGTCTGAGGGTCTGACTTCCAATCAGCCTGCATCTATCACTGACTGAGATCCTCTCCTTTGGGACACTGACAGGTCTTGGCACTACTCAACTACTAAGAGCCACTAAGAACAAAGAAAGCAACTTGGACATGCACAAAGGTTTGAGAGACAGTTAAGAGCTGGGGCTGGAGTGAAGATTAAGATTTATCTCCTACAAGAAACCAGACTCAGAGAGGCAGCAGTTTTATCTAATGCACAGAAACCAACACATAGAATCAAGGAAAATGAAGAAACAGAGGATTATGTTCCAAACAAAAGAACAGATAAATCTCTAGAAACAGATTTTAATGAAATGGAGATACATGATTTACCTGATATAATTCAAAATAAAGGTCATTAAGATGCTCACCAAAGTCAGGAGAGCAATGCATAAGTATAATGAGAATTTCAACAGAGAGATAGAAAATATAGGTAAAGTATCAACAGAAATCACAGAGCTGAGGAATATAAAAATTGAACTGAAAAATTCATTAGAGGGGTTCAACAGCAGACTAGATAAGCAAAAGAAAGAATGAGCAAACTCAAAGATAGGGCAGTAGAATTCATCCAATCAGAGGAGCAAAACAAAAAAAGACTGAAAAAGAGTGTAGATAGCTTAAGGGACTTATGGGACACCATCAAGTGGATCAACATTTGTGTTATATGGATCCCAGAAGGAGAAGAAAGAGAGAAGGGGCAGAAAGCTTCTTCAAAGAAATAATGGCTTAAAACTTCCCTAACCTGGGGAAGCAAGCAGACATCCAAATCCAGGAAGTACAGAAAGTTCCAAATAAGATGAATCCAAAGAGACTCATAGCAAGAAATATTATAATTAAACTGTCAAAAGTTAAAGACAAGGACAGAATCTTAAAAGCAGCAAGAGAAAAACAACTTGTTACATATAAGGGAAACCTCTGTAAGGCTATAGGCAGATTTTTCAGTGAGACTTTGCAAGCCGGAAGGCAGTAGAATGATATATTCAATGATATATATATTGAAAGAATAAAAATTGCCAACCAAGAATACTGTATCCAGCAAAATTATCCTTCAGAATTGAAGGAGAGATAAAGAGTTTTCCAGACAAGCAAAAGCTGATAGAGTTCGTACTGGCCTTATAAGAAATGTTAAAGAGACTTCCTCAAGCCAAAATGAAAGGATGCTAATTAGTAACAGGAAAGACATATGAAAGTAAAAATATCACTAGTAAAAGAAAATACATAATTAAGGTCTATTTTAGAATAGTCTAAAATTATAATGGTGGTGGGTAAATCATTTATAAATCTAGTATGAAGGTTATAAGACAAAAGTAGTAAAAATAACTATAACTACAGTAACTTATTAATGGATACACAAGGTGAAAAGATGCAAATCGTGACATCAAGCACATGAAATGTTGGGGGGAGAATAAAAATGTAGAACTTTAGTATGCATCTGCATTAAGTTATCGACTTAAAATAGACTGCTGTAATATGTCTTATGTAAGCCTTGTGGTAACCACAAAGCAAAAACCTATAGTAGATACACAAAAGGTAAAAAAAAAAAAAAAAAAGGAATCTAAGCATACTACTGCAGAAGATCATCAAATTACAAAGGAAGAGAGCAAGGGAAGAAAAGAACAAAAGAACTGCAAAACATCTAGGTAGCAATGAATGAAATGGCAATAGTAAGTCCCACCTATCAATTATTACTTTAAATGTAAATGGATAAAATGATGCAATCTGAAGATAAAGAGTGGCTGAATGAATAATAAAACAAGACTCAACTATATACTGCCTACCAGAGATTTACTTAAGCTTTATGCGCAGAAACAGAATAAAAGCAAAGGGAAAAACATATTCCATGCAAATGGAAACCAAAAGAAAGCAGAAGTAGTTATATTTATATCAGACAAAATAAACTTTAAGGCAAAGACTAATAAGTGACAAAGAAGATTATAATGATAAAGGAGTCAATCCAACAAGAGGATATAACATTATAAATATGTACCCAACTTAAAAGCACTGAAATGTATAAAGCAAATATTAACAGATCTGAAGGGAAAAATTAGGCAGCAATATAATAATAGTAGGGGACTTCAATACCCCACTTTCATCAATGGTTAGATCATCCAGACAGAAAATTAATAAGGAAGAATTGGACTAAATTATAGGTTAGGCTAGATGGACTTAACAGACATTTACAGACCATTCCATCTAAAACCAACAGAATACACATTCTTCTCAAATACATGGAATATTCTTCAGGATAAATCATGTGTTGGGCCACAAAATAGGGTTTGTTTTGTTTTGTTTTTTTGCGGTACACGGGCCTCTCACTGCTGTGGCCTCTCCCGCCGCGGAGCACAGGCTCTGGATGCGCAGGCCCAGCGGCCACGGCTCACGGGTCCAGCCGCTCCGCGGCATGCGGGATCCTCCCGGACCGGGGCACGAACCTGCATCCCCTACATTGGCAGGCAGACTCTCAACCACTGCGCCACCAGGGAAGCCCAAAATAGGTTTTAATAAACGTAAAAAGTCTGGAATCATATCAAGCATCTTTTCCTGCCAAAATGGTATGAAACTAGAAATTAAGTCAGAAAACTGGAAAATTAACAGATATGTAGAGATTAAACAACTTGCCACTAAGCAAAAGGGTCAAATAAAAAATCAAAAGGGAAATTAGAGAGTATCTTGAGACAAATGAAATTGGAAATATACGAAAGCATATGGCACACAGCAAAGCAGTTCTAAGAGGGAAATTCATAGCGATAAACAACTACATTAAGAAGCAAGAGATATCTCAAGTAAACAACCTAAATTTGCACCTAAAGGAACTAGAAAAAGGAGAACAAAATAAGCCCAAAGTTAGTAGAAGGAAGGAAATGACAAAGATCAGAGTGGAAATAAATGAAATAGAGATTAATCATTAGAGAAATGCACATCAAAACTACAATGAGGTATCACTTCACACTGGTCAGAATGGCCATCACCAAAAAATCTACAGACAATAAATGCTGAAGAGGGTGTGGAGAAAAGGGAACCCTCTTGCACTGTTGGTGGGAACGTAAATTGATACAGCCACTATGGAGAACAGTATGGAGGTTCCTTAAAAAACTAAAAATAGAACTACCATATGACCCAACAATCCCACTACTGGGCATATACCCTGAGAATACCATAATTCAAAAAGAGATATGTACCCCAGTGTTCACTGCAGCACTATTTACAATAGCCAGGACATGGAAACAACCTAAGTGTCCATCGACAGATGAATGGGTAAAGAAGATGTGGCACATATATACAATGGAATATTACTCAGCCATAAAAGGAAATGAAATTGAGTTATTTTTAGTGAGGTGGATGGACCTAGAGTCTGTCATACAGAGTGAAGTAAGTCAGAAAGAGAAAAACAAATACCATATCCTAACACATATATATGGAATCTTAAAAAAAAAAAAAAAGGTTCTGACAAACTTAGGGGCAGGACAGGAATAAAGATGCAGATGTAGAGAATGGACTTGAGAACACGGGGAGGGGCATGGGTAAGCTGGGACGAAGTGAGAGAGTGACATTGACATATATACACTACCAACTGTAAAAGAGATAGCTAGTAGGAAGCAGCTGCACAGCACAAGGAGATCAGCTTCGTGCTTTGTGACCACCTAGAGGAGTGGGATAGGGAGGGTAGGAGGGAGACGCAAGAGGGAGGGGATATGGGGATATATACATACATATAGCTGACTCACTTTGTTATACAGCAGAAACTAACACAACATTGTAAAGCAATTATACTCCAATAAAGATGTTAACAAAAAAAGCAATAGGGAAGGTAAGTGAAACTACCAACTGTTTTTTTGAAAACATAAAATTGACAAACCTTTTGCTAGACTCATTGAAAAAAAAGTTGAGACTACTTAAATAAATTCAGAAATGAAACAGGAGACATCTGATACCACACAAACACAAAGGATCATAGGAGACTACTATGAACCATTATATACCAAGAAATTGGACAGCCTAGAAGAAGTGGATAAATCCTAGAAACATACAACGTGCCAAGACTGAATCATGAAGAAACAGAAAACCTGAACAAGCGAATTACTAGTAAGAAGATTTGATCAGTAACCAGAAACCTGCCAACAAAGAAAAGTCCAGGACCAAATGACTTCACTGATAAACTCTACCAAACATTTAAAGAATTAACAGTCCTTCTCAAACTCTTTCAAAAAATAGAAGAGGAGAGAGAATTATGACACATTGTTCAATGGAACATATTAGAGAGCCCCAAAATAAAGCCACAGAAATATGGTCAATTACTTTATGACAAAGAAGCCAAGAATATACAATAAGGATATTCTCTTCAATAAATGGTGTTGGGAAAACTGGAATGCCACATGCAAAGCCACGAAACTGGACCACTTCCATCTTACACCATAAACAAAAATCAACTCAAGATGGGTTAAAGACTTGAATTAGGACCTGAAACTGTAAAACTCCTAGTAAGCTCCTTGACATCGATCTTGGCAATAATCTTTTGGATCTGACACCAAAAGCAAAGGTAGGAAAAGGCAAAATAAACAAGTGGGACTACATCAAACTAAAAAGCTTCTGCACAGCAAAGGAAACCATCAACAAAATGAAAAGGAAGCCTATGGAATGGGAGAAAATATTTTTGAATCATACATCTGATAAGGGATTAATACCCCAAATTTATAAAGAACCCATGTAACTCAATAGTAAAAAACCAAACAGTGAAACAAATGATTAAGAAATTGGCAGGGATCTGAATAGACATTTTTCCAAAGAAGACATATAGATGGCCAATAGATATATGAAAAGGTGTTCAACATCACTAATTATCAGGAAAGTGCAAATCAAAACCATATGAGTTATCACCTGATTAAAATGGCTATCATCAAAAAAGACAAGAGAAAACAAGTGTTGGCAAGGATGTGGAGAAATTATTGTGCATTATTGGTGGGAATGTAAATTGGTGCAGCCACTGTAGAAAGCAGTATGGAGATCCTAAAAAAATTAAAAACAGAATTACTACATGATCCAGTAATTCCACTTCTGGGTATATAACCAAAAGAAATTAAATCATGATCTTGAATAGATATCTACACCCCCATGGTCATTGCAGCACTGCTTATGATAACCAAGTCCTGGAAACAACCTAAGTCTCACTGGATGGGTGTATGGGTAAAGAAAATATGATTTTATACAAATAAATAAATTTAAAAATTCAGCAGTAAAAAAGGAAATCCTGCCATTTGTGACAATATGGATGGACCCTGAGCCTATTATGCTATGTGATATCTAAAACAAAATGAACTCATAGAAACAGAACAGATTGGTGGTTGCCAGAAGTGGGAGGTGTGGGGTGTGGGAAAGGGGCTTTAGCTGGTCAAAACGTACAAACTTCCAGTTATAAGTTTCTAGGGATGGAAGGTACAGCATGGTGACTATAATTAACAATACTATATTGTATATTTGAAAGTTGCTGAGAGAATAGATCTTAAAAGTTCCCATCACAGGAAAAAAATTTGTAGCTATATGAAGTGATAGATGTTAACTAAACTTATTGTGGTAATTATTTCTCAGTATATGCATATATCAAATCATTATGCTGTACACCTTAAACTAATACAATGTTACATGTCAAGTATATTCTCAATAAAACTGGAAAAAATTAAACTAGGAACTGGACAAAAAAAAAAAAAGAAATCCATGGATTTCAATCTAGTGTGTTTTGCAGAGTGTGCTGTCTGAAGAATAATGCTTACAATCACATCTGAAACATTACACTCACCCCCACTTTCTCTAGTTACTTTCTGGCACAAGACCCTGGTTTATTGTCTTGGGTACTTATCACTACTTGAATTTATCCTGGTTATTAATTTCACTTGTTTATTTTCCTCTACTAGAGTCAAAGTTCTTTGAGATCAGGGACGTTCTCTGTTTTGCTGTTGTATCCTCAGCACTTCATTATAGTAGGTGCTCAGTAGATTCACTGTTAAATGAATCAGAATAAAGGGGTAGCACAGAAAAGACAGTGATTTGCTCCAGTTGGAGGTCAGTGTAAAGTTCTTATCAGATCCTCCTATTAGCACTGCTAAGTGGTGCCATTATTACTACTCTCATCTAGACAATTAGGAAGCAAATTCAGATAGGTTAAAGTATGCACTCAGGGTTAGCTGACTACTAAATGGCAAAAGTAACGTGTTCTAAGCCCAAATTCTGTGTTCTTTAGGCTGCATATTGATAAAGTTGCAGTGAAATTGGTTTTCCATGTTCCTCGTTTAATCTAGTCCTTAAAACCTTGAACATAAACTGGTAAAAAGTACCATTAAATTAAAAAAAATGTGTCTGTATATATTTTCATCTGTAAATGAAATGCATCTCTGTGAGAATGTGTAAAGCAGGTTAGGCACTACAAACAACTGAGTCCAGGACATACTTGTTAGACTGTAACAGTGTTTGTACTCATTAGTGTCATGATGTGCTTAGAGCAACCCTTTGATTCTCAACTCTAAAAAACATTCCTTAACTGAGCGTAAAATCCCATGCTTAGAGATGGTGTGATAGTGTTTAGGATAGAATTTGGTCAGTCTGTGCTTTGTCTATGCCTAACCAAAAGGACACTAGGGGAAACACTGAGAGTTTTCTAAAATGTCAAAGCAGATAAAACAGACTCAAAGGAAAATGGAGTCCTTTGTTGACGTGTGTAACTTTCTCTGCCTTTTGAGTTGCAGGGAAGTTATTCATGATACTTGGGTATGATCCTTTTCTTTGGGATTTCTACTAAAAAGCAAGAACTCGATTGATTTTGATGCCACCTTTTGGCTACTACAAAAACTTCAGCTTATAAAGTTTGGGTTAAAACAACTTTGAACCTTGTCTGATGCAGCCCAATTGCCAGATTAGACAGACCAAAATAATCATCTTCCTAGTATGAGCTTCAGATAGGGAAACAGGAAAGATTAAGAGAACAAACCTCTTCTATTTAAGTTTTGCATCAATTTGGCATCTAAGTGAAGCAATAATAACTTTGTCTTCAATTCACTGAAGAAACACTTATAAAATGACAAGGAGGTCTCATAAATCTGTTTGATTGAACATACTACAAGCCCAGATCTATTACTTGGTTTAAGTTTTAAAATCTATATCAAAATAATATATGCCTATGAAAATAAACCAAACAATAATGAAGAGCTTATAATAAAAGTAATAAAAGCAATGGTCTCCTGTCTTAGGAGATTTCTTTCCAGAAAGATAATCTCTCCTCCTTCTGGTTGTTTTAGTCAGTTCAGGCTGCTATAACAGAATACCATAGAGTAGGTAGCTTGTAAAAAACAAAAATTTATTTCTCACAATTCTTGGGACTAGAAGTCCAAGATTAGGTGCCTGCTTGGTCAGGTTCTTGGCAAGAGTCCATTCCCTGGTTTGCCATCTTTATTCTGTATCCTCAAATGGAGGAAGAGATGAGAGAGCTCTCTGAGGTCTCTTTTATAAGGGCACTAATTCCATTCATGAGGGCTACACCCTCCTGACCTAAGCACCTCCAAAGGCCCCACCTCCTAATACCATCACTTTGGGGGTTAGGATTTTAACATATGACTTTTGGGGGAACACATTCAGTCCATAACACTGCTTTTAGTTCTTCTGGCAGTTTTTTGCATAACTTTAAATCATATGTTTATTCTTTCATTTTGTACTTTATTAATTTTAGATAGTATCCATTGATAGCCTGCTATGAAAAATGAAGATTTAACTATTTACATTATCTGTTTTTCTGTTCTCCCTCCTTGTTCCATGTTTAACGGTTAAATTATTGCCTTCAGATTCTCTTATAGTTTACTTTTGTGACTTTAAATGGTATACTGAGCTTCAATTGCTTGTTCCACTAACTTTTGTCAGTATCTCGACTCCTCTTTATATAAGAGGAGGATATTATCCCCACTACCCTTCTCTCCATCTTTCCTTTCTATTCCACTTTTTATATTTACCCTTTACATAATCAAGTTTGTTATAAAGTTCAGTTCTGCAACTTCATCAGAATCTTTCATGTTCTGTTGGTAGGTTGATTCTAGAAGTTGGAAATAAGACTTTTACTTTGTAATAACTACGTGAAGTTTAGTCACTGTCTGGCCATTACATTTTCATTTCTACTGTGTCCCTGATATCAAAGCCAAATCTTACACTTTATTTGCAGCTTAGCATCATGCTACATTTTAGTTTATTTCAACATAGGGCAATGACATTCATGTAAAATGTTTTATTTGTCAGCCAAGTTTTTCTTGAATAGTCTTTATCAGGACCATAAGTTTGTCTACCATTCCAATCACACTATTTTTCAGAGGCTCCCTCTTCTCTGAACACCTGCCTTGTAGAACTTCTGTCCTTTTGTTCCACTCAGGACCAGGTAAATTTTAGGCCTACTGCATAGCTTTAATTCTGGGACTTATCTACCTCATTAGATTGGGTCCACTTCTAGAGGTGCCAGATTTAACAAATAAAAACACAGAATGCTCAGTTAATTTTCAATTTCAGATAAACAAGAAATATATATATATTTTTAGTGTAAGCACGTCCCATGAACAATTTTCTATATCCCAACTTGTGTTCTTTCTTTGTCGACACCCTTGTTTTGAGGGAGAACATTCTTGATTATCTTCCTAAGAAGAGAAAGCACAGGAAGTAACTTTGAGAAGTCCCTGGAAATATTTTTCTTCTCCCTCTTTACAGTTGACTGATGGTCTAGCTTTAGAAGTGTAACTTGAAAGACAATTCCTGTCAGAAATTTGAAGATACTGTTCTATTGTTTTTAGCATCCAATGTGTCTAATGCTAGTCTGTTTCACATACCTTGTGGTGACTTTTATCCTCTGGGAAAGCATTTAAAATCGTTTCTTTACTCTTGGTTTTCTGAAATCCCACAATTTGATGTAGGTCTTTCTTAAAAAATATTCTTTTTGTTCAGGCCTCAATGGGGGTCCTTTAATTCTAAAGAACTATGACTCTCATCAGCTCTGAAAATTTTTCTTCAGTTATTTCTTTGCTGTTTTCATTCTTTCCATTTTATTGTTTGTCTTTTGGGAACTCTGTTAGTTATACCTTGGACCTCCTGGATTAGTCTCGATACCTCTTTTTTTTTCCTTATATTTTCCATCTATGATTTTTTATTCTGTATTCTAGGAGATTCATCAAGTTTTTTCCAGCTCTGCTTTTGATTTTAAAATTTTGTTAATCATATTTTAAATCTCTTAAAGCCCTCTTGTTTCCTATTTATTCCTCTAATAACATAGTATTTTTATGTATGAATAATCTGCTTGAATTACTCTGAAAAAAAAAATTTTAAGGTCGCTCCTATACCCTGAATTATTTTTATTTCATCTGGCATCAGTTTTTGTTTGTTTACTTTAGTCTTTCTCATTCCTATTCTAATTTCTCTTAAACTCCTGATGCTACTTGGTTATCCATTTTTACTAAAGAAAGAATTGGGTTGCTTGTGTGAATTTGCTCTGTTTCTGTGTTAGTAGCTCAGTTTTTCCAGGGATGCCTCTGCCCCATATGGGATAGGAATGTTGTATTAGCTGTTAGATTTCACTACAGCATGAACTGGTGGGAAGCTGTCAGTCATGGGCTTTTACAATGCCAGAAAATGTAGGGTTGTAGACTGGGGTACCCAATCCCACAAAAGCCCTTGCTATCATTCAACAAAAGAGGCCTCTGTTTTTGCCCATTTTTCCTGGATGCTAGAAGTCTTAAGTGTAGGTGTATGGGAGGAGCATAGAGACACTGATTTGCACTGTAGACCTGTATATAAACCTTCATTAATCTTCTTACTTTTGGCCACATTTCTCACTCTCAGCTTTGAGTCCAGAATGTGTCATGATTTCTAACAGGCATATCATATCCCACCCTTTTTGTAGCTTTTCTATGGTGCATTCATCACTCAACGCAGTCTCATATGCTCTCCATCTTCCAGAAATTGTTGAACTCTCTTGTGCAATTGTGTGCAGATCCCATCCTGCACATCCTTAGCTGGTATGGTGAGGTTTATTCCTTTTTGTACTTTTATTCTTTTATTTCCATGAGTCTTGGGAAAGAAGAGAGATGGGCTTAAGTGCATCTTACATCAGCTCAAACTAGTAGTTTGTAGTTGCTTCTATTTTGTTGTTTCATGGTGGAAATATAATTCAAGTTAAATAATGAGTTACTTCCTCAATCACTTTTGCAGAATTGTTCAGCTGCAACCATTGCCATCTACTTTGTACCTAAGGAATCTGAGGGCCACTGATGTTTAAAGATATCAGACAGACTTTGATAGAATGACTATAGATTTGTGCAAAAAACTAAGGATTCTAAGATATTGAAAAACTTATTCTGAAATTGATCTCATCCATTCTGCAACATCTGATGAGTGCCTAATATGGGCCAAGTACTCAGCTAAGTGTTGGCAAGGGAGGTGGGTATAAAGATGAATAAGATACAAACTTTACCCTTGAGGATCACATAATCTGATGAATAACTTGAGTTTATGTAGCATTTTGCAGTTTATAAATCAGTTTTACCTGTGGGGGACTCGTGACACTTACTGATTTACCATTCAGCATTTTAACTACTCCTAAGGGACTCCAATGATCCATGACATGTAATAATTTATTCATTTGCTTGGGTACAAATCTGAATCTCATGCAGAAGATATAGTTGCTTAGGTGGTGAAAGAGCCAAGCTCACTCTTGTGGAATCGTGAAGTAGCCTTGTGCATATTGTGTATGAATTTATAGCCAGATTCTTGATCCATCTAGATGGGATTACAAACATGAAATGGGTTTATTTTTCCCCTATTATTGCCTTTAACAATGTTCTTTCAAATTTCTTTCCTTCTTGTTTTGGCATCTTGGGTAGCTTCCTTCCATAGCTTTCTAAATACTTTCTATTGTTAAAAAGTTCAGGGCAGTCCAATTTAAAATTTGAATCTTGCTTCTTCCAATTCCCCAGCTCAGGTTTGAACACTGCAAGGGAACTTAGAGTGGGAGAGAGGCCCTGTTCTGCTATTTCCCTTCTCTTCCCTCTCTCCTGGTCCTAGCTCTTTCTTTGTGTGTGACAGATAGAAGGAAGAGTATCTGTTACTTTCCTGGCCACTGTCCTAGTCCCACATGGTTGTTGCTACTGCAGCTAAGATGTAACTGACTATCCATAAACTCTGTCTTTGGGGTAAGCATCCAAAGGCTGGCTCTCTCATGGTGCACAAGTGGAAATTCTCTGGGGAAGTCCTCACTGACTAGTTCTTTGACTTGAGAAATCACCTTTGGCTTGCCCTCCACCAAACCCCTTTGGCTTTATCCCTGGTGATTCACCTCCAGTCTCTTGTCAGATGAGGTACCACCAGGAGGATGCAAGCTCATTTACTTGACTCCATGTTCTCCCATGGCAGGCTGCTTCAGTGCTGCCCTCTTTCTACCCCATTGGTTTATTTCAACTCTCCTGTGATCTCTTTGGGTCTCACTTTTCCCCGCTAAAACATTAAACATTTTTCAACATTATTTTCAATGGCAATATAGTCTTCTACTTTAAGGATGTGGAATTCTTTATGTAACCAATCCCCTGTTGATGGACAATTTGATTATTTCAACTTTTTACTATGACCAAAAGGTACTTTAAATGTTAGGCAGGTTAAAGGGGAGTTGGAGAATATTTTGCAACTGTCTGGGGAAAATGAAGCCGATTTTTAAATTTTATGTTATATTAAAGTATACAGGGGCTGAAATGATATGAAATATTTCCACAGTCACTAAAAATATTATGTTGTTCTCTTAGGAACAAGCCCATTTTGTTTTACTTTAACCTGCTCAGCTGTACCAGTCCCTCCGTGGTGGTAAACCTACAGTGCCCTACCAGACAGGTAAGGCAAAAAAAAAAAAAATGCCTCGCTGGTGATGTTAGCGATTTTGAATATTCTTGGGTGAAAGAATTGAGAAACTACATTTGGGTTCTGGGTGTGTGTGATTAATGATGAATTTATGGAAGGTGGGAAGACAGAAGTATAAGCTCATGTTTGTTCATACACAATTTTAAAAAAGCGGTATTACTAGGAACCTCAGTGATTATCTTGTCTAACCACCTATTTTTATAAATGAATAAACTGCAGCCCAGAGAAGTGGAGATATTTTTCTCAGGATGAGTATTAGGAAGAATAAAGCCAGCTACTGTAACTAATAAACCCGTTTTTCAGTGACTTAAAACAACAGTTTCTTTTCGGTCATATAAGAGTAAAAGGCGGTGTTTGTGGTCAATGGGCAACTCTCTTCCAGGCTCTTTTCATCTGGTGGCTCTGTCATCCCTTAAGTCCTCAGCAGGAGCAGCATCCAGTTGCCGGAAGAAGACAGAGAGGCTGAATAAAGCACCCCTGTTCTTAAAAGCCTTGGATCAGTAGGGTCACACAGTGCATTTCTACTTATATGCCATAGACTCATTAGTTTTATTTGTTCACACCGAGATGCAAGAAGGAGGGAATAAAGCAATGTAATTGTGGGCTGAGCAGCCTCTTGTGTACCATGAACAAATGAAACAATAGGGACAAACTTCATTGTTTCTTCCGTAGTCTATCCCTCTGTCCTCCAGAACACCCTTCTTCCCAAGAGAGACAACCCAGAATCCCATGTGGTACTATCTTTAACCCATAGTCTAGGATCTATGGATTATGGATAGTCTCTCCATCAGGTCTTGACACTAAATGCACAATGGGGAACAGGGCTAGGAAAATTAGAATACAAGCTCCCATTCAGAAAGGGAGGAGGTATAAATGCACAGTGGTCTTTAGTGCATGGCACTGGAGAACAGTCTTTTATTCGACCTACCTGGATCATGTTCTCTGAAGGAAGTTCCTTATCCGTCACATCCTATGATTCTTTGCTCAACCACCTGAAAGGTTATTTCCTGTCTGTCAGCCTCAGACCACACCATTGCTGAGCATTGGAAATACACCCTCTTAGGGGCCATGTGGCTTTGAAACTTTCTTCCTACTGTGTGAGCTTAGAACCTCAAAGATTATATTAACAGTGAAAGGCCTTTTCAGATTAGGTCATGAATTTGGCAGTACCACTACCTCAAAAACTTAGTAAGATTTTGACTTAGTTGCTTTCTCTTGGTTCCACTTTGCTGTACATCAGAAACTAACGCAACATTGTAAATCAACTATACTTCAATAAAATTAAAAAATTAAAAAAAAATAACTCCCTTATCTAAACCCTCAGTTCTTTTGCCCCTTCTCGTTTACTTGTACTTCCCTGGCAGAACATCATTCATGGCTAAATGCAGCTTTCTGCCTACTCCATGCCTCAACCCAGGCAGCTGTGTGTTCTTGCAGAAAACACACACAACAGTCCATTAAATTAAGGACCACTAACCTCAAGGGGGCCCTTAATGCTGTCCCCAAATCACACAGGAGACCCTATGCCCATTCACTAGCTACTCTGCTAGAAAACAATTTCACACCTTTTCCTCTCACCTCAAACCTCCAAGACCTCCTTCCCAGTCTCCATGTCAGCCTCTGACTTAGCTTCCTATTTCACTGAGAAAGTATTAGCATTCAGAAGACAACTTTTACGAGCTACCACACTGACCTCCACTTGCCTACCTGTCATCATCTGTGTTCATGTATTTACTCTACCTTCCCTGCTCTTACTGTGGAGGAACAACCTGTGCGCCCAAGGCCAGCCCATCCGCTCGTGCATTAGATCTTATCCTTGCTCACAAAGTCCAGCACACAACTCCAGAAATCTTCTGTTTTTTTCTTTTATTACCATTTTCCTTCTCTACTAAGTTATCCCCATCAGTAGACAAACATGCCATCTTAAATAATTCTCTCCTTGATCCCACATCCCCTTCCAGTTACTGCTTCATATCTCTGTGCCTCTTTTTTTGCCAAACTCCTCATAAGAATAGTTTATATTCAATGTGTCTAAATCCTCCTTTCTCATTTTCATTCAGGCTTTTACTCCTACTCTATTTTCTCCAAATGATATTGATACCATTGATCTCCATCTATTTAAACCAATGGTCAGTTCTCAATCCGTATTTACTTGAGCTAACAGCACTGTTTAATCAATCCCTCTTCCTTAATATACTTTCTTCACTTGCCCTCTAGGGCACAACATTGTGTTTCCTCCCAACTCTCTGGCTACTCCCTATCAGTCTTCTTTGATGGTTTCTCTTCATCTTTCCAGCATCTTCTAAACACTGGAGTTTCCTCTACCTACATTTATTCCTTTTGGCGATTGCACCTAGTCTTGTAGTTTTAACACAGTCTATATGTTGCACTTCCTAATTTATCTATCCAGATCAGTCTGCTCCCAGAACTCCAGATCTTTCTATCCAACCACCTATGCCATGTCTCTACAGGGATATTTAGTTAGCATCTCAAATTTAACATGTCCAAACTCAATTCCTAGTCTCTGACTTTATCCTTAAAATTGTTCCCCACCCCCCATCGGTCTTTTCTATTACAGCTGTAAATACCATCAAATCATCCTTGATCCCTCTTTTCTGTCACACTCATGTTTGAGCTGTGAGCTAAGTCCTCTGGTCTCCATTCAAAATATACCCAGGACCAAACTCCTCCTTTTTTTCAAGGAACCAGCTAGATTAGTTCAATGACCTCCTGACTGGTCTCTTCTTGCCCCTGTCTCCAGCCCCTTAGACTCTCTTTTCTGCCCAGCAGCCAGTGTGATCCTGTTAAATGTAAGTCACATTATGTCCCTCCTTTGCTCAAGCCCCCTCCCCTCAATAGCTTCTCAAGTTACTCATATTAAAAGCCAAAGTCCTAACAATGGCCTACAAAGTTCTTCACTGTCTGCCCGACTCTGACCACATATGTTATGGCTCTTCCTCTGCTCACTGCACTCGGGTCATACTGACCATCTGTTGTCTTCAAAGGATCCAGGAAAGTGCCTACTTCATAGCTCTAGACTTTGCTGATCTCCCTGCCTAGCCTGCTCTTTCTCCAGATGACTAGATCACTAGTCTTCTTCAAGTCTTCCTCAAGTCTTCCTCAAATATTACCTTTTGTTGAGGCCTCCCTTAACTACCTATTTAAAATTAGAATCCCACCCTGGTATCTTTCATCCTCTGGCCTTCTTTCTAGCCTTATTTTTCTCCATAACACCTGCTACCATCTCATAGCAAACAATTTTGTTTATTTGTTGTTAACCATAAAGTAGAAAGTAGGGATTTTTATCCGTTTTGTTCACTAGAAAGTAGGGATTTTTATCCGTTTTGTTCACTACTGTGTTCCCCAGTGCCTAGAACAGGCTCAGAGTAAGTGATCAATAAATATTTGTTGAGTGAATGAGTAAATGAATGAATGAGAGAATATCTTCCCATTCCCAGTCTAGAAAATTTTCCACTACACTATACAAATACATCATTCCCATGATGAAACAAAAAATCCTTGCACATTATGCTTTTTATTACATTTCACAAATTACTAGATTACATAAATTACTAGATTATCCTTTCTTCATGGCAAATTGTAGTGTTTTAACCTTCAGTGTAACTCTCTCTTCCACTCACCAAATCCTAATTTGTATTAGAATGTTAACCCTATATGAATGGAAGATGTAAAAATAATGATGAAGAACTATATTCAGAATGTCCCTTTGTGTTTATACAAAGAATCAGAACTGAGTCAGAATATATATTAGCTGCCAATAATGCAGGATTGCTTTCAGTCTGCCAGGCAGTAGTGCGTCTACTGATCCAAGCCATATTTTTACGCATGATGTTTTTTGTTAATGCAGCATGGTCCAGACATGTGTCATAAGCATTTAAAGGACAGACCTTGATGAATTAGGATACCCAACCTCAGTGTGACCTTCATTTTTGGCTAATTATATGTTGATTGCTACTAATCAGCACCCTATTTGAAGTGAACAAATTGGTCTGATAGAGAGTAAAGAACATTTGCTATATTGTTTTTTAACAGCTCATTTGTGTCTGGAATGAAATTTGATGTGATTCTCATTATCAAAACATTTTTTACCACTTAAATTACTTTCTTTTATATGTTGCATACACCGCACTTTTATATGTGTAGTATACATTGTACGTGTGTGTATGTATAAATACAGAAATCATCATAGCCTTAACTCAGTAGCTCCTACCATCATTGAAAGCCTATGAAAACATTAGTATATTCAGTATTCACTTTTATAAATCCATTTAAATGTATCCAACAAGGGGCTAGTTCAGTTATCTTTCAGAGTCATGTAAGTAAATTGCCAAAGTCTAAATGTCTGTGAGGTAGCTCCTAATACGTTAATGGTTTTTTCAGCTTAGCCACGATCAGAGTAAACTTTTGATGTTCGCATTGGCAATGACCTCAGTCTTCTTCCAAAAAATGTGAGCATGTTGGTTGGTTGCTGTGAATGTCCCTAAACAGTTCTTCAGTTTTCATAGAAAGATACCTGTGAGACTTTCAATATTTCCTCTAGAGGTGTGTGAATGTGTGTATGTGCTTGTGTGTGTGTGCATATGTGTGTAGGAGAGACTGAGAAAGAGAAAATGCACCTGGAGGTGTGAATGTGGAGATGAGTTGTTTACCTTGTCAAAACTTCTAAAAGAAATTGGACTGCTGCTGCTACAAAACAATATTAACTGTGAGATTTTTGAGGTACCCATTTAGTTATCTACCTACTACCTTAGCTGTGGGGTCAATACCAATTGTCCTCGTGTAGCAGAGACATGACCCAAAAAAGGGGAAAGAGATGTCACCTCAGCAGCCGTGTTTTTACCTAACTACCAGTGGGGGTTGAGCTAGAATCTGGTCAGTGAGAATGGTTACCACAGTACGGTAGGGAGATGGAGCAAATCAGAGCTGAGAAGCCTTTCCTAAGGAGGAACTGAAGGTGGAGGAAGGGAATGTTCAAGGATTGACTACAACTCCCATGGCTTCCCATGATCTTTGGTTTTTTATTACAAACAAAAGCAAAACCAACAGAGTGCATCTTCCCTGATTCTGCTTTCTCTCTGTAGAGTTACTAATTGGATTGCAGTCACTCCACAGTGGCTCTGTGGACTAGCACGGCCATCCGGTTTGGCATTAATAGGCCCCCAAAGTTAATTAATGTAAGATAATTGCATCAGTGACCTCTCTGCCCATGTTTGACTGGTGCTGCTGAAAGACAATAATAATGATTGATTGCCACAAATAGCCCTAATTTTGTTAGTTTCTTATGGTAATAAAACCTCCAATTATGTTCTGAGAATTCATTGGCACTGATAGTTACTAGCGGCATAAGTTATCAATGTTTGGAGCGTTTTAAATTACCATTGTATTCACATAAGGAAAGAAAGCAAGATTCTAACCCTGAAAATGTATAAACTACACAGGTGAAATTAATCTTGCTTTAAGCTCTTATCTACTAATTCAGAAAATCATGAAAAAATATTTCATTAAAAGTTCATCACTGTCCTATGGAAGATGTCACACAAATCTACAAATTATAAAATTGCATAGAACTGCACACACATACACACAAATGAATGCATGTAAAACTGGTGGAAACTGAATAAGGTTAGTGGATTGTAACAATATCAGTTTCTTGATTGTAATATTGTACTATAGTTATACAAGTTATTACTATTGGCCAAAACTGGGTGAAAGGTATGTGGAATCTATTATTTTTCACAGCTGCATGTAGATCTACAATTATGTCAAATCAGAAGGTAAAAGTAAGTTTGTCATTGTACAGCATCTTATTGTTTTAACAGAACATCAACATCGAAGGGGAAGGAGTAGAGGTTGAATACTAGTACATGAAATTTTATTTTTTACAGTAAGTTTAGAGGATTGATTTAAGTTTCTTAGATGGAAAATGGTGCTTTGCTTTTTTATAGTGGTGGGTAATTTAGAAGTTTAACCTTGTAGATAATCCCTTGGTTTGTTCAACTCAATTCAGTTCCCACCATTGTGTTTCTTTATTTCACAGATCTGTGTCTCCAAGTGCCCAGAAAAATTTTTAACCTACATGGAAATACAATTTATGTACAGAAAAGACAGAAACGACTGGACATACTACAGCCAGTTCTGCAAGTCTGCTTTTCTTAAGCCTGCGAAGGTATGTGTGTTTAAGCTTAAAACTAGAAAGAATTTACCTTGTTTCAATCGCAAGTGTAACATGAGCATTTGTAACGGATCAAGCTCCAAAATCTTCTTGGAAGTGATTACTAATGGTACCATTTCATTAAAACACAAATGCACATGTACATACAAACACACACACACACAATTTATACCATATCATTTTGTAGACTTGGGGTGTTATACAAGACTGTTAGGTCTGGTAAGTTAGCATCAACTATTCCCTGACACCAGCAAATTCTCTACTTGGATTTTTTGCTGTCTAGAGCTAAGAGCTAAATGTCATTTGCAGTCACCATTTCATTAATGTGGTGATAAAGCTCCGTGGCTACTTAGTAATAAGAATTTTACTTCCACACCTGGTTTGATAATTACTCATTTAAAAAGTCCCCAAACACTACCTAGATTTAAGATTTATAAGGGATTTCTAAAGCCTTATTGTGTTAATTAGTAGTAATGGCTTCTAAATTAGAGAAGATGCCATTTTTCCAGGAAAAAATTAAAGGATTAGAGACTAAGGATATAACTAAGACGAAGATACACACCTTCAAAGACATGCCTTGGTTTCAGCAGGTCTGACTTTATTATTGTTGATTCAATTGAACTACAGTTAGGGTATTTAAGAGTGTTTGTCAAACAAGTATGTGTGTGTGATAATCTTACAATTACTCTTATTAGGGGTGTAATTTGGGATAAGGAGATTATTAGGGAATTGAATTTTTAAAGGACAAAATTTTTATATCAAGAGTAAAACTTGTCATCACATCATCTTTAAAATGTTAACATACTCTTCCTTCAATTTTAGACTCTCACACAAGTTTTACTGGATGATGATTGTCCAACAGCGATTTTTCCAAGCAAACCTTGTAAGTGGCTATTATTTTACCTTAGAAACACAGAATCTACCAAGAAGTTATTTAATTCAATTCCCTTATTTCACAGTTGATGAAACTGAGGCCGGGAATGGTCCTATGGCTGGCCCAGGGTCCCAGAGTTAATTAGGAAGAATAAAGCCCATTCTGGCTCCAGCTGGGGATGTTCCACTGGAGCTTGGTGAGGTTTTAGGTTTGGCTGCTTAAACACACACAAAAAAGTTTGAAAATTGATTTTTAAAAGCCCATTCAGGTTGATTCTTCGGTGCTCTGTGAACACACATAAGCACAGGCACACTCTAACACATCCACCCCTGAATTCAGCCAAAAAGTTTGTTGAGAAATTGACACTGGGGAGTGAGGGTGGGGCATATACTTGTATTTATAATTTGAAAGTTGAAATATTTCTATGTCTCCTGAATGCATCAACATTTTATTTCTTTAAAATTTATAAACTTTATTTTTTTTTGTGGTACGCGGGCCTCTCGCTGTTGTGGCCTCTCCCATTGCGGAGCACAGGCTCTGGACGCGCAGACTCAGCGGCCATGGCTCACGGGCCCAGCCGCTCCGTGGCATGTGGGATCCTCCCGGATCGGGGCACGAACCCGTGTCCCCTGCATCGGCAGGTGGACTCTCAACCACTGCACCACCAGGGAAGCCCCTATAAACTTTATTTAACTGTTTAGAAGAAAATGAAATAATCACTCATTTTCCTTTCTTAAGGCTATAATTCTAACAACAGAGAAAAAACTTTACATAAAGATGTCCATCACAGTGTTGTTCCAAAAAAAGAAAAGACAAAGAAAATCAAAAGGAAATACTCTAATATCCAAGAGCAAGGAAATGCTTAAATAAATTATGATGTATTCATTAAATGAAATATTTATAATTTTTACCTATAAGTATTGTGTATATGTTACAATGTTACATAAAATGAAAAATACTATATGAATTATGACAAGCCTGTATAAATTAAAATAAACAACCACCAAAAAAAACTACTCAAAGAAAAAGATTGGAAACAAATATGCCAAAATATTAAGTGACCGTTTTGGAGGTGGCAAAACTATGGCCATTTTCTCTCTTTCTTCTTTTTCTATATCTTTGTTTTTCCACAATGAGTACATATTTCTTTTAAAATGGAAGAAAGACAGCAGTCATCAGTTTGAGTAGAAAGTCAGGTACCACTGAAGTAGCTACCATCAAGCATAATGTCTTACATGCTCCCATCAGTCTTCTCTGGATCATTAAAACCCTGCAGCAAAGATGTAGGCCTGGCAAGCAACCGCATTTAACCAGGAAGTCCTGGGCAACAAGTGTCTGTAGTCAAGAAGAATGTTACAAATTTTTATGCAAAACGGTAAAAATGAATCATTAGTCACTGAAGGTGTAATAGGTATAAAAGTATAACATATAGTCCTGCCCTTATAAGTGTAGTTTGGTTAAATCACACAATATGAAATGTACATTGGGAATACAAAAATGAGTAAGGCACAGTCCTTCACAGTCTAGTGAAGGAAACATTAAGATAAATATTGAAATCACTTGTATCCCCCCAATAGAGGATTAAGTATAGTATTTGAAACAATAGTATGCAGCTAATAAAATTCACTCATTAAAGATTTTATAAATGGAAATAAGTAATATTATAAGAAAGAAACAAGGGACAACCTCTCATGTACTGTATAATTATAACTCTCAAAAAAAAAATTTCTTATAGAAGAAAGACTGGAGGAAATGCACCAAAAGGTTAATATAGTTCACTGTGGGTGGTAAAACTATGTACAGTTTTGTATCTTCTTTCATAAAATTTTCTCTACTTTCTAAATATATAATGAGCATATTTAGTAATTAAAGCTAACAGACTAGATGAGTTATTGCCCAGATATAATATGTAGAACAAGTTTCGGGGGTTCTGTACGTGGGAACAGTCATGTTGAAGGAGGAGAAAAAGAGTACACAGAAAGGAAGAAGGGAAGGCAGGAGAGAACCTGGGCCTGTAAACCAAGGGAAGAGAGTTTTGAAAGGCAGGGGTTGTCTCCCATGTCAAAGACTCATTCAAGAGAAAGTTAATTCATTCAACAGCAGATACGTACTGAGTTCCACTATGTACCAAGCACTGTGCTAGGTAATGGGTTCAAGCAGGACGAAGACTAAAAAAGATTTGGAGGTTTTGGCAACTAGGAGGTCACTGGGATCACTGGGAGGCTAATTTGCATGGAGAGGTGGAGACAGAAATACAGTTGGATTGAGAGGGAATGGAAGCATCTGGTAGAGGCTACTATGTCAGATTTGCCAGGGAAGAGCAGGAGAGAGAGAGGGCAGTCACCCCGATTATAAAAGCTACGGAACATGAAGGTGGGTAGATCAGACCATTTTAAAAAAGGAAAGTCAGGAAAAGCTTTACAAGGACATATTTCTTCTTTCTCTATATCAGCTGCTTTCATATTTTCAGGTTTACACTCCATGCGAACCCATGCAAGTCTGTGATACTTCTTGTAAGAAAAAATATAAAAATTATCCATTTCTGATTGCTCCTCCCTCTTCATTTAAAATTGGGGTTTTAAAACATTTTTAGTAATAAAGATTTGTAAAGAGTCAAGGATTCTGTATAATTAAAAATAAGCACATAGAAGACTGAATGGTAAATTAACTCTTCTCAGAAATGCTAGTTTTCAAAGTGTGGGCCATTTTTGATAGCTTTAGAATTCGCATTTCCAGCCCCTCTTAAAAAAATCTTGTAAATGAGCTGGAAGACAGACAAATTATTCAGACTTTGTAAATAAAAATTCAATTGTCTTAGTAACCTAAAATTTGCGCTGATTCTTATTTCCCAAGGAAATGTTCACTAAACTCTGGTTTTCAAGGTTTCACTCAAGGAGTTATTAAGAATTTTGTAAAATAACAAAATAAATTCATCCAATCATTCAAGTAAATATAGCCTTTTTATTAAAATGTGTTTACCATGAGAGAGAGGTTATCAGTATTACTCTTATAAAACCTGTGCTGTGTGTCCTTCTTATGGCTACTTGATGAATAATCAGCAAGTTTAAATGTAGCTTCAGATTATGATTGTATTTGCTTTCCATGTCAGTCTTAGAATCATCAGAAAATCTGATTATCAAGTAATGGGCAATTATCTATATTCAGCAATTTATACATTGTCTAGTAAGAATTTGATTATAAATAACAGAAGGCTTAAGAAAGGGAGGATATCATGAAGGAAGAAAGTGATTATCATAATTTTAATTTATTTTTACAGATCTCCAGAGATGTTTCCCTGACTTTTCTACTAAAAATGGCACTTTAACAGTAGGAAATAAGACAGTGTTTGAAGATGGAAGTGGAAAGACAAGAAATGCTGTAGAACTCAGGGCAGCTGCAAAGTATGTTGTTTACACTCCCATTTTCAATTTTGATGCATCCCATTATTGTCCCCAAACTAAAACTTCCATTAGGTTAAGGGTTATGGAGGAAGAATTATGTATTATTCTGAAATATCCATGTCACTGTGGATTAGAGAACTCGGTATGTGTTCATTAAGAAAGCCAAGTAAAGGAGAAAGCAGAATGAATTTGAAAGAACAATTATGTTTTTCAAAATGGTTAAGTCTTTCATTATCAACAGGTATAGAAATGAGACATCAGGAAACAGATCGCAAGACCTTAGTATAATTTACTTTTGAATAAGCATAATTTTAAAAACCCATGCTTTTTTAAAGCACCATTTTTAAAAAATGACTGAAGTAATAAAACTGCTAGATATTTTAAAGGGAAGGGGGCCTTAAGAAAGGTGAAACAACCATGATGCTGCTCTATCAGTACTGTGTCGAATCTCTATGGACTAACTACAGTGAAGTAAATTTTCTGTTTCCCTTGGCTGTATGCATCATGGTGTTCCACGTTACTGGGAAATACAATTCCCTGGGTGCACACAGACTTGTATGTGCACACATATAAACACACAGAGTACCATTTCATAGCTTAGTTGTTGAATTTAAAGTAAAAAATAAAGGCATTGTAAAAAATTTATTGTTCTTTCTCAAAAGATTTTAGCAGTCCGAGTAGAATAGTGCAGTTCCTGTGTGTTTAGAATATGATAGCAACATGGATGAATTTCACAAATATAAAGCTATGTGAAAGAAATCATAAAGTAATAGTACAATTCCATTGATGAAAACGTTTAAAGTAAGCACAACTAAATTAAATTACCCTATGATGCATATATAAATGGTACAACTAAAAAGAAAGCTAGGAAATTATTATCACAAAAGTCAGGATTATGGTTAACTTTAGGGGAAGGGGGGGAGGTGTTGTAATTGGGGCACATGGGGGAAAAGAATGACTATGCTGTAGTTACTAAGTATGTTCACTCTGATAATTCATCAAACTGGATGCTAACGATTGGTGCACTTTTCTGTATGTGCCTCTTTGTGCCTTCCTGCTACAGAGCTGTCAGAAGATTAAGAAGGGGAATTAAATATCATATTCATTCTTGGCTCTATGGATTTTATATTGGCTCTATGGATTTTAAAAGTTAAAAGCTGATCTTACCATCTAAATTCTTGTCTTATAGTGAGGCTTCTGCAACACTGAGGGTGTGTTGCGTATGTTGGAGAGGGGTCTGTTTATCGCTCTTGGAAGCCACGTTCCCTCTGTGTGCAGCTGTAGCTGGCTACCTTTGCAGGTTTAACGAAGTGACACCTCATGTATTGTTGTGGCTAGGAAAAGAGTCACTAGTGATAAATGGCTTCTAAAAATATGCTTAGAACTGCAGCTTCCAAATCCCTTTTATCATAACAAGAACATTTCTGTTTAGTGGTAGTCAAAAAATAATTGATTTTTTTTCCTTCTTTGAATTCAGTGGTATCAATAAAGTCCTTGATGCAAGGGCAATTGGAGTGAAAGTGTTTGAAGACTATGCAACAACGTGGTATTGGATTCTCATGTAAGTGAAAGCTTAGGTGTTTCTTCTCCAGCCCCATTCTGATTTTATCTTTGTAGAATTTCTTTCTTCAAATTCCCCATTCATAGTCATGAATAAAAGGTTGACTTGGATTTCAGTTCCTGTCACTTTCTTTTTCAGACAGAGTGAAGATGAGGCAAAGATATTTGGAAATCTGCCCAGTGGTAGCAGAAAGTTATAAGAATGTAAATTTAATTCTATTAAATCACTAGTAAAAGTCCTCTTATAAACATATATTTCAAGTCACGCAGGGCCATATCTGTGGTATGTTTGCTTTTCATCACACGTTACAGTGGATGCAGTGTTATTTCTCTGGTACTCATTTGTCCTCCCCTTGACCTCCAAAGGATCATTCTTACTTTTTAACACAGCCCTTCCACATAATGTTTGTTATCATCATCATCAAAGTCACTGTACTTAAGAGAAGCTGAAAAAGACATTTGAAGGGAGGAGGAGATTTTAAATTTTCAGACATAATATTTGCATTTCTGAAACATAAAGGAAAATGTAGTCACTCTTCTGGAGCAGGTACATGTTTTGATATGCCTAAGGCTGTCATTACTATCTGGCTCTTGTGCCACCTTCTTGTACCCTAAGTACCCTAAAAGCATCTATGATTCCCTGGTGATCAAAGAATAAAGTGAAAACTTCTTCAGATACTTACAAAGCACCTTACAATCTGGCCCAATTTAGTTTCCCAGATTTATCTCCATGCATGTTTCTGGATTAACCCTATATTCTAAACACATCAAATAGCATGCCTATCCCTGGACTGTCAAACCCCCATGTTTTTGCACATTCTATTCTCTTTCCTAGCATAGCCTTCCTTGTGTCCTGGGCAACCCCATCTCATTATTTAAAATCAGCTTTTGTGTCATCTATGATGTCTTTCTTGACTTCCCCAGCTATAGTAAATTACTTGCCCCTCTGTGTTCCTCATGGTCATTGTGTGTGTGTGTGTGTGTGTGTGTGTACGTGTGTACATACCTATATATAAACACACATACCTGTCTTCCATATAGCACCACTGTCTTGTGTTTTATTTACCTGACTCTTTCCCTCTGATAAACTATGAACTCTTTACCATGGTAACTATGTCTAACTCATCTTTATTTTCCTAACTCCTGGTATGGTTCTTGGACCATAAAGATGCATAGAAAATGTGGAACAGTTATAAAAATACTAGGGGAACAAGATAGATATATTTAACTATAAGTCAAATATATAACTAAAGTCAAAATTGCACTGTGTGTAAAATACTAGTGAGTAGTTTTTGGAGCTATAAAGCTAGATAGTTTTATCAGATTTTACTCATTTTGATGCTTTGTCTTAAACAATTACAGTAATTATTTTCAGTGTGTATTTCAGGATATATCTCCATAGCAGAGATTGTAGTCCATACTTGACAGGAAACTGGTGCCCTTATTGTCAGACCCAAATATCACTAGATATTTCTATGTTTTTCCTTTGTTTTGGCTTTCCCACTCTTACCTGAAAAAAGTGTAAATTATGATAGATTCTCCTGCCCTCCTCACTCCCAACACACGCACTGAAATGCTCTCTACCCAGGGACTAAACACCTAGAACTGCTAGAACATATACACCTGCCTTTATTTTCAACTCTTCTGTTCTCATCGATTTTATACATATAAAGCCAAAGAATGACATACTGGGATTTAGTTTATTCAGTTAGAATTTTTATGCAGGAATTAAAAACACAGAACAGTAAAGAGCTATATTTCTTTTCTTCCCCCCTGACCTTTTTTAATAACCCCCTTGGACTATGCCACAGAATAATTCTTCAACTATGTTGAATATTTCAGCATGAAAGTATCTGTGATTTTTAAAAGGGAATGGCTTCTGAAGTTAAAAGCATAGGCTCTGTAAGACTGCAAGCTGAGGAGGTGCTCTGATACATGCTGTCATCTATCCAGTGACAGTATTATTAATATTTTCTTTTTAAAGATAATATTTGAAGACAATAAACTCAATCAATGTGCCAAGCTCTGTCTGTTTGGAAACTTGCAGATATCACCAGTGGTGTCAGTTCTTAATAGAAGCCAAATTTCCAATCTTAGTGAGTTCTCTTTGATGAAATTACCTAGAAGAATCCAATATGACTTTAACCTGGATATATGGGGGTGGGGGGAAAGAAGTACCTCTAGTAACTCAATCAAACCCCAGGAAGAAATTGAAACAGAAGGAAAATATTCATGCTGTTGATTGGTTGATGAAGTTGCATGGCCCAGGAGACACAGAAGCCTTATCACGGCTCCAAATAATGGCCCACAGATCCCTGGGGAGCCGAAATAAATGTCTAGTGAGGTTAGACATCACAAACGATTAGAGATAATTAGACCAGAATGATAATGACTGCAAAATCATGGATTTAGGAACTGTGTGGGGCAGTTATTTTGCTTGTCTTTCTGCCCTAAGTTTGTTCCCGTACTGCTAGAGTGTTATATTACATAAGGTTTTCATTAGTCACCAGGTAGATAGAACAAGAACAGCACAATTTCCTCCTGGATATGCTTTATCCATGCTTTTTATACTTGGTGGGTAAGTGTGAAGGAAAAAAATAGGACTGTGGCAGATAGGAACTGTGGTTTTTCCTGGAACAACTATTGATACTGAACTTCAGTTTACCTAGGCACAAAATTGATTCATGTGTAAAGTCCGTGATGGTCCTACTCTTTCACATGAAAATCTTAACAGCAAAAATTATTTATACTTTTTAACATTATAAATGTTTCTATAGCCAGGTAAAATAATCAAGAATCTTTTTGAATAGAAAAAAGCGTTGTCTTGCTGTGCTCATTCTGCTATGTTTAGCACACTGGCCCACTGTGTTTGTTGTGCATTTTTTTCCTCCAGTGGCCTGACTATCGCCATGCTCCTCAGTTGGATGTTCGTGATACTCCTGAGGTTCACGGCTGGCTTCCTCTTCTGGCTCTTCACCTTTGGTGTGATTGGGATTATAGCTTATGGTAGGTATCACCCTCTTAAAATCATCGAATATCAAAATAATCTTTTTCTTTTCAGTCCCCATTATCAATCACCAGAAAGTATTTTCCTTGCAGTGAGTTTAATTATTCCCCTCCAAAAGTTGTTAAATTGAGAAAAATTACTTAATTTTGCATATATTATCTCTATTATTTCTTCTTTATCTTGGAAAAAAAAGTGCTATCAGAAAGTTCTACTGTTTTTCTCTACCAGCCTTTGGTCTCATGCCTCATGGGTATAAAGAAGGAGGTAAAAAAAATCCCTTTTAAGTTAATGAAAAATATTTCAGACAATTTCTTTGAGTCCTTTAACTTTTCTGTCTGATCAAAGGCCAGGTCTGCATTGTAACAGAAGTGTGATTGATCTGTTTTCCTCTTTCAACTTAGAACTTTTAATCCAGGTACTGTCACATATTTTAATAATTGGCCAGTACTCCATAATGAGGCATCACCCTCTAGAGGCAAGCATTCTGAATTACACATTGGATGGACTCTTACTTTATTTCAAGGTTGAGCTCTAATTATTAACTCAACCCTGCCAAATGCAGTACAGGTAAAATGCAAATACTAAAAAAGGAGTTAAAGTCTCTCCTAAAGAGCAGTATGGCACTTATGGCAGCTTCTTCTCAGTCTTCTAATAAATGTATGGGCCAATATATGAATGTTAGAGAGGTTTCTATTCAAAAGAATGATTTCTGCTACAACACCATTTATATCGACAATGAGATTTTATGGTCACAGATACCAAAAATAACAATTTCCTATTTTTGTCACCCAAAGAAGAAGAGCTTTAAACATGTCAGCATTAGAAACCAGCAGAATCCGCAAAATCTGTAGCTAGCTTGGGTTCCAATCCCAGCTCCATAATGTAACTGGGAGACTTTGGAAAATTTTAATGATTATAAGCCTCAGTTTCCTTATCCATAACATCAGCACAATAATGGTATCTCCATCTAACAAGACTGTGAGTGTAAAATGAGACAATGAATATAAAGATCTTAGAACGGTCCCTGGAATACAGCAAACACTCAGCATGTCTTGGGGTATTGTTATTATCCTGCTCGTTATCCTAATTAAGTTTCTAGACAATTGTTCACGTCTTTCCAGGTATTATTCCTTATCGGCTCCTCCTGTGCAGCTGCCCGTGAAGAGGTGGGTCAGTCTGGTAGAGGAATGCAAGAATTGCTGTCCTCTAATCTGAAACTCTCAAGAAAGCTTTTTGTCTAAAAGTCGTTTTCCTCCTTGGAGCTCAAAATATCCCCTTTCCTTTGCCATCTTAGAGGTTGAGCGTGTGAACAATTCTCATTGACCAGAACAAATTAAGAGATATATAGGGGAGGCCATATAACACCATGGTTACAAATATGTATTTGGAGTTCGAAAAAGGCACAGTTCTAGAATCATCACATATTAATTGTGTGATTCTCTGCAAGTACATAGTATCTCTAATTCATAGTTTCCTCAACTGTATAATAGGAATCTGTGAGTGTTAATAAATAATGTATATAAAGTACTTAGAGAGCTGCCTAGCACATAGTAATTGTTCAGTAAATGGTATCTATTATTTTGTTATTATGCAGGAATATTATTGAGGAAAGAGGACTTGAAGCCCAGGGAACATACTTTTATAAACAAACAAACACTGTACAGGAGTGAGAAAGTAATAGAAAAATAAATTGGAAAACACTGCTGAGATTTTCACATCCACCAGTATGGAAGAATTAATAATCTGAAGGGTCCTCTTGCTATGAAATAATGGCATAAAATAGTATTGTATTGTTTTATGTAATGTATTTTTTTGATGAGCTTACCAGAAGTAAAGGAAATCTCCCCAAAAGGAAAACCATTTTAAACCCACAAGCTAAAATGTGTGGAACCGAGCAGGAAGCACATGAAATTATGGGCGGACCATACCAGGGCTACAATCAGGACACTTAGAGCCAGCAGGAGAGTAGAGGGTCAGACCTGAAACTCCTGGAGTAGGTCTGGGATCCTGGAAAACGTATAAAGTGACCCCAGTTTGGTAGTACCCTTTGGTTGCCAACAGAAACAAATATAAATCCCCTCTAGATGAAAGCACCTTCAATTCAGATCACCAGGTTTCCACAGATTAAATTTAACAAAGTATGAGTTACAATCAAAGATTACCAAACATGCAAGGAAATGGTCTTTTGCAAGAAACAAAAGAGGGCTTCCCTGGTGGTGCAGTGGTTAAGAATCCACGACACAGGTTCGAGCCTTGGTCTGGGAAGATCCCACGTGCTGCGGAGCAACTGAGCCCATGCTCCACAACTAGTAAGCCTGTGCTCTAGAGCCCACAAGCCACAACTACTGAAGCCTGTGTGCCTAGAGCCCATGCTCTGCAACAAGAGAAGCCACTGCAATGAGAAGCCCGTGCACCGCAATGAAGAGTAGTCCCCGCTCACCACAACTAGAGAAAGCCCGCGCACAGCAATGAAGACCCAACGCAGCCAAAAAATATATATAAGATAAATAAATTTATATAAAATAAAGAAACAAAAGAAACTATAAACATCAGATTGAGGCCTCCAAGAATTCAGATATGGATTGATACAGAACATGAGATAATCATGTATAAAATGTTTAAGAATTAAAAATACAATTTAAAAAGAAAGAAATCATCAAAAATATCTAGGCATACATGAAGATGAACTAAATAGAACTTTTCAAAACAAAGCAATATAGTGTTAGATTAGAAATTAAATTGATAAGTTAAATAGTAAAATAGAGAATTAATGAACTGAAAGATGAACCTCTGAAATAATTACTCAGAATACAGCAGAATGTGACAAGAGGACAAAATATGATTGTGTGGTTAAGAGAGAGAGAATAGATTGAGAAGGGCCTAAAATATATCAACATATTTGAAAGATATTGGCTGAGAATTTTCTAGAACTGATGAAAGGTATAAATTCAAAGATACAGGAAGCTCTAATTATACCAAGGAGAGTAAGGGAAGTGACACCCATATCTAGTTGTACTTTCTTTTATTTGTTCAGTCAACAAATATCAGTTGAGCAGCTGCTGTGTAACAGGCACTATTCTAGGCTCTTGAGAAAGAACAGTAAAAAGACAAATGTTCTTACTCTCCTGATACTTATAGCCTAAGCATATTATCTATTAGAAGGTGATTCTTGCCATGAAAAAAAGAAAATGTAGAATAGATAAAGGGGCATTGAGAGTATCATGGTAGGGCAAGGAGAGCAAATTGCAGTATTAGTAGGGTAGGCCTTTTGGAGAAGAGGTCTGAGAAAACACTTGAAGGAGGCAATGGAGTTAGCCATTGGAGATAAAGGAAAAGTTCTAGACAGTGAGTACAGCTAGTGCAAAGTCCTGAAGGTGGGAGCGTGTTGAAGAAATGGCTAGAATGCTTGTGTAGATGAGTGTACTGAGTAAAGGGGAGAATAGGAGATGAGGTCATAGAATTTGTGGAGGGCCAGAGACTTATAGATTATTGTAAGATCTTGCTTTTTACTCTGAGTGAAATGGGGAGGCAAGGTAGGGTTTTGAGTAGAGAAGGGATATGAAATGATGACAGCTTTAGTCCCTGTGTTGAGAAGAGACCATAGTGAGGCAAGAGAAGAAGCAATGAGATCACTGAATAGGTTACTACAGTAATTCATGTGCCAAATGAGGGAAGCTCAGACCAAGGTGGTAGCAATAAGGATGGGCATATAGGTTTTTAATGTAGAACGAACCGAATTTCCTGATGGATTGAATGCAGTTCATAAGAGAGTGTCAGGAGTCAAGAATGACTTCTAAGGTTTTAATCCAAGCAACTGGAGAGATGGAGTTGACATCAACTGACATAGGGAAGGTTTGAGTGGAGCAAGGTTCTAAACCTTTTGGTTTAGAAAGGGGATTGATCAGAAGTGTAATTTTGAACATGTTGAGTTTGAGATGTTTATTAGGCATTAAAGTGGAGATGGCAAGCAGGCAGTTGAATATATAGTCTGGAGTTAGAAAGAGAGAGTTAGCCTAAAGAAATATAGTTAGGAGTCAGGAACACTAGAGCCATGAGACTCGCTGAGATTACCCAAAAAAATAGGTATACATAGAGATGTCGACCAAAGACTGAGTTCAGAGGTCCTCCAACATTAAGAGGTCAGGGAGAAGAGAAGGGACCAGCAAAGACACCTGAGGAAAAACAGGTTTTTTTGAAAACTAAAAGCAGGTGATGTTATAGAAGCCAAGTTAAAAAGCAGCAACAACAACAACAAAAGCGGAGGGCATGATAAACCATGTCAAATGGGGCTGATAGGTCAAGAAAGATGAGAATTGAGAAACTGAGACTAGGCCTTGGATTTAGAAATGTGATGAGATCACTGGTAATCTGATGAGGGCAGTTTTGGTAGAATAATGAGAAAAAAAAGTCTGGTTAGAGTGGATTGAAAGAGGATGGGAGGAGAGGAACTGCAGATAGACAACATAGATGGCTATTTTGGAGAGTTTTATTGCAGTGGGGAGTAATTGGGCAGTGGATTGGGGGAAGAGTGTCAAAAGTAGAATATCTTTTGTTTTATTCTTTAAGATGTGAGAAAGAACAACATGCTTGTATACTGTTTGGAACGACCCATTAGAGAGCAAGAAATTAATGATGTAAAAGAAAGAAATTGTTGTGAAACTTCAGAAGACCAAAGACAAAAGACTTAAAACAACTGGAGAGAAAAGACAGATCATATAAAAAGGAACAATTAGGCTGAAGCAGACTTTTTTTAAAATTATAAAATTTTAAATTTCTTTTTATTTTTGGCTGCATTGAGTCTTCGTTGCTGCGTGTGGGCTTTCTCTAGTTGGCGTTGAACGTGGGCTACTCTTTATTGCAGTGGCTTCTCTTGTTTCGGAGCATGGGCTCTAGGTGCGCAGGCTTCAGTAGTTGTGGCATGTGGGCTCAGTAGTTGTGGCTCGCGGGCTCTAGAGCGCAGGCTCAGTAGTTGTGGTGCACGGGCTTAGTTGCTGCGTGGCATGTGGGATCTTCCCAGACCAGGGATCAAACCCGTGTCCCCTTCATTGGCAGGTGGATTCTTAACCACTGTGCCACCAGGGAAGTCCCTGAAGCAGACTTTTTGACAGCAACAAAAGAATTAGAATAATACCTTCAAAGAGCTAAGAAAAAATAACAGTCAACCTACAGCTGTACACCCAGCAAAACTATCTTTCAAGAATAAGAGTAACATAAAGATATTTTAAGATAAGAAAAAACCAGAGTTTACAAATAGACATATACTAAAGGGATGCCTACTTCAAGAAGGAAAATGATTCCACAAAAATGTATGAGATGCAAGAAAGAATGATGAACAAAGAAAATGAATTGGTAAATGTGTAGGTAGAGCTTAACAACCTCTGTATAAAATAATGATAATATCCAATTTTTTGAGGTCTAACTGTACATAAGTAAAATACAGAGGAATAATCAGACTGGGGTGATTACTGAGTAATCTAAGTTTCTTGTATTTCCTTGTGTTGACTTTAGACTTGGTTAGTAAGTACACATAGTCAATTTTCAAGGGTAATTTATTCTAAAAACAGAGAAGACATCTCTGACCAGTAGAGGGGAAAAATAGAATATAAACAAACAAAAACTGATCAATTTTTAAAGGACAAGAATTGGAAGAAAAGAAGTAAAGATACAAAGTGGAACAGGAAGAGCAAAAAGTAAGAAGGTTGAAAAATAAGTATAGCAATACATTAAATATAAATTTATTAAGCTCATCGTTTAGAATACAGAGATTGTCAGGTCAGATTAAGATATAAATATACAAATTGGAGCTGTGCTATTTACATAAGTTACACAAAACATAAGGAAATTGGAAGTTTCAAAGTGAAGGGATAGATAAAAATATACTAGCAATCATTAACCAAAAGAAAGCTGCAGTAGCCATAATAATATCAGACAAAATAGATTTTGGAATGAAAAGCATTGCTAGGGATATAAAGGATACAGTTTACTAAAAAGATATACTAATTCTAAACATGTATGCGTCTAATAATAGCCTCAAAAGTCATAGAACTATGAGAATTAATAATAAATCAATAAATAATAAAACTTTATGGCATATAAATACCCCTTAAGGAGATATTTCAACATATCTTTCTGCTAAAATAAGAGAATAATAAGCACAGGATTCAGAATAATTGTTCTTTGGCAGGGAGAGGCAGTAGGTATGATAGGATGAAAATCTCAGGTGGAAGAAAAATTTTTATTTTGTGTAATTAGAGCAAAATTAGGATGATAAAATCTTAAGATAGGTGATACATTCATATGTGTTTATTTTACTGTATGCTTTAAAACCAACATCTGCCTTACATATAATTTTGTATGTATCAAATATTCCATAAAGCATTTTTAAAGGAATTTTTAAAAATTCACAGGGAAAGCAATGCCTAAAAGGAAGGGATTTATCTTATATTTCTTTGAGAAACAACTGTCCTTTCTAATTTAGTTTTTTGTCTTTCCATGGGCCATACCCTCTCACCTTGTATCTAGGAAAAAAAACGGTTAGTTTACAGTTAGAGGTTTTAAAAGCTATTTTCCTCATTATTGCTAGAACATATCCAACGGACCTAATCCAGACTCATGGGTCATTAAAATAAATAGGCCTCTTAACTCTGTTTTCTACTCCCACTTTATCTAGACCATGTGAAAAGTCATATACAGTTCGAAACACAGAGTCTTGGGGAAAATACAGTAAGTCCATGTTTGCCTTGCCTGGACACAATCTTTGATAAGAATATGCTTTTAGACAGTTCCATCAAGACATTCCTTCACCATCGAAAAGATTTCACAAGGCTATTTTCAACTTAAATGATTTTTTAAATTTGCTTTTTAAATAGATTATATGTTAAAAGATAAAAAGTTTATACAGTGAAAATTTTCCTTCTCATTCTACTCCTTAGTCACCAAGTTTCCCTCCCTGGAAGCAAAAAAGATTGTATTTCTATGTATCCTGCCAGAGATACTTTATGTGTGTATAAGAAAATATATATAGTTCTTACTTCTTATATGAATTATAGCATATTTTTATATCATTTTGTACTTTTTTCCACTTAACAAAACATGTGGTGATCATTCACTAACACTAGACTTTCTCCTCTTTATATGGAAATGCAGTATTCTACTGTACAAATATACCATAATTTTTTTAACCAATCGCTATTGATGGACATTAAGGTTGTTTCTATTTAAAAGGTCATTTAAAGCCAGATGTTGCCACAGTCATCCAAACAAATACTGAAAACATTTATACTGAATACAGTAGCACATTTAGACTATTAGATACACATAAAATATTTAATTTGAAATATGAATCTTCCTTTGTAAAAATGACCATGCTGATCAATTTCATGTAGATATGTGTTATAAGTGTATAGCTTATATTTCAGAAAATAGCATTTTATATTAGTCTACTTTTCTCTCCTTTTCAAGGAATATGGCACTGTTACCGGGAATACAGCAATCTTCAGGGACAGCCAAATGCTCACTTAACTGTATTTCACATCGGGATTCAGACTGATATAAGCATGTACTTTCAACTGAAACAAACATGGTTCGCATTTAGTGAGTGGATTTTAAAAACTTGTTTGTTAAAATTGTAATAACAAGAAAGCATCTTTTTGTGTAAAGGAAAATTTGGGTTGGTATAACTTGTTAAAATATACTTATTGCTAATGTCATTAAAATAAGTGTGTCTATAATAATACTAGCTACAATAAATGGAAAAGTCATTGAGGGGAATTTATTATATAATCTAGGAAAATGTTACTTTACAATGATCTCAAGCTATTTGCCTTCAACTTAAAATGGGTTGGATATAGACGTTTATAGCCATTAATCTGATATCCAAGAAAGGTATTTTAAAAGGAAAAAAATGCTTGATTTTTCAAACTTGTTTTTAAAAATAGAAAAAGGAAAAAAAAAGCAACAAATTTTTCATAGCAGGACTTTTAAACAACCTGTTATAGAATTGGAATAATAAATAACTGAAAAGAAATTTACATTTTTGAAATGTTTATTTAGATTGAGTTAGTTAAGGGTAATATTAACAAATATTTTAAAAGCTAGATGATTTCAGAGATGGCTTCAATCCTATATTTCTAGAATGGTTTTATTATACTAGTCCTTGCACTTTACAGAGATTCATGTTATTTATTCAAGATTTTAAAGATGATCTGTAATTACATGGTGCTTTAAAAATATTTCATCTTCATATGTTGTTGAAGTTAGAGAGCCAGGGAAGACAAGTTTGAGGATGCCTGGTAAGGAGCCCAGAGGTAGCCTAAGAGGGGGGCAGTATCTTGGAGAGTATCATGATTCCAGCATGGATCCCATCACCATAAATCTGAAAACTTAATTTTGCCACTTCACCCAAAAATCATCAGGGACAGGCTCACAACATGTCACCAGAGTGCCTTTTTATTCGTTAAAACTATTAGGGTACTCTCTCTGTGACCAGAATACAGACATATATACCACCTAGGACACTGCTTTCCTGGGGTCAAGGCATATGGGGAATCAGATCACTAGTGAGAAAGTTTTTTAGCAGAGACCCTTGGATAGTCTTGAGAGATGTTTTTTAAGGCTTATGCCAAGCTTGATGAACTAGTCCTGCTGCACAGAAGCCCCCACCAGATTCTTTTGTCTGCCAAATTCAGTTTTTCTGTGTTTCTTGGATAGTACTAGATCAAAATGCCAAATTCTTGCTCTTTGGGTTCCCATTTCTAGCCCTCACGCAGCTAATTCCCTTCACATAACACATTATTTTTTCAAATATGTTTCAGAAGAACTTCATTGATAGCCATTTTTTTTAACTATAAAAGTCAGGTGTCTTAGAACTTAAATCCTCATTACTTTTTCTGAATTTGAGTGATTCCATATCTCCTCAGCAGTCCACTTACTGTCATCTGTCATATCTAAAGATGACAAATCTCATCCATTATGTATTGAAACCTCTAGTTTTACTCTCAGATGGATCTTAGTTACAGGTTCTATGGTCATCCTGCTGCTGTCTCTTAAGGACCTTCAACACAAAAATCATTGAGATGATCAGAATCTGCCATTGGAGAAGTTGAGAGGTACTTTGAGGAGAAAACAGGGCTTGCTTTTATTTTCAAGTCTAGCAATACTTATCTCTCCTCAAATGAGTGTTAGCTTTCACAACGCATTTATCAGACATTAATTGATTACTTGCTCTGTGTTTGATGAAATCCTGGGCACCAGAGACAAGGGTATACGTATGAAATTATACTAATTGGCAGAAACACTAAAAATATGCAGTTATACATGCAAAATGTATAATTTTTATGAGTCTTGGATTGTGTTAGGAGATGGTTCTATTCTCATTTCTATTAATTATCCCAGCCTCCTTGGTAAAGTTAGATTTATACCAGCTTCTCTCTAGGGGCTCAAAAAATATGTTTCTATTGTTTGCTCTTGCTCAAACAAAAGGAGGGAATATAATATATAAATTCAAAAGACAGTTAAATTTCTCTAATATAACCATTTAAAATATGTAATTTTGTAAAGGTACAAATTTAATATGCAATGTTCTTTTTCAATGCAATTTCAGAACATAAAGTGACTGATATATTTCATATTCTTAAGTTTGTCCAAAGAAGATAGTGATTTTAGGTTAATATGGCTATACTCCACAATTTTGGACTCAGTTTAGTTTTAAGAGAATCAAATTTGCATAAAAACATAAATACATCGTTTAACTAAAAGAAGATGTAGTAGCGAGATGACACCTTCCTAAGATCCTCTCACATCTCTGGGTTAACTGATTTCTACTTACTTGGAGATACTAACTGAAGTGGGATGTATTATCCGAATCTCAGTGGTATAACAATAGAATGAAATAATGAGTGCCCTATTGCTGGAAGTGTTCAGACATGAGCGGAATAACTATCTAGCAAGAACGTTAGAACGGATTCTTTCATGGGTAGGAATTTAATTTAACTTTCCATTAAGTTTCTTTTATAATTTCAGATTTTGTTATTAGCAGTACTATATTTCCTTAATTTAGGATCCATACCTTTTCACTTTTTAACATCTCTGAGGTCAGGATGCATTTTATAATCAATGAATAGACATTTAATAAAGGATTTCTTTACTTTTCCTGAAAGGATATTACTAAATTGAAGGTATGTCTTAGAATTGAGGAAATATAGTAATTAGGACTGTTTGGCTTTAAGTAAAAAGAAACAAAGGAACAAGCTGGAGGCAAGGCAGGGGTATTTATTCTAAGAATATAGAAGTGTCTCACCAAACTCAAAGTAGCAGAAAAGCAGCTGGACTTTCAAGTGTATGTGGATCCAGGAAACAAAAAGCCAAAAAGGAGCCAAGATTTCCTCCACTTGCTCTCTTTCTTTACACATATACATTTTATTCTTTCTTTGCAGGTTCACTTACTTCACATAAAGATGGTTTTTACACAGTTTATTAAATGTATATAACTCTTAGTTCAAGAGATTTATACACTTCAATTCAAAACTAACTAGATTCCCTTAATTCTAATTCTGAGACTTTTATTAGACAACTTGGGTTGGGTTTACACTCTGATTTCATCAATGGCAGCCATGATAGGTGGCGTGTGAAACTTAAAATGTGGCATCTCAGAACCCACCCCGTCCATCAGCAAGATCAATTAATTAAGAGGCACTGTGAGTGGGGAGGCAGTCCAGAAATTTTCTTCTGTAATGATTCTCTTACTCAAAGGAGTGAAAGTGAAAACATCTAAAATAGAGTTGCCTAAAGCAGCCCTTCCTTTCTTCCATGCCTATTTTCTCATTTCTACAAATGGTGTGAAATGTTTCCATAGATAAAATGAAGCCTGTCCAACTGAGTTGTTTAAACTCTAGCTAAAAGTTTTAATCTACATTTTTTTAGCGTTTCTGGGAGGTTTTGAAAGCGAATTTCTAAAACTGGCATTTTTGGAGAGGTAGCACTGCTTAAATTATGAAGTGTCAGAATTGGTAGAAATAATCATGAAGATCAGTTCTAACTTTTGCAGAGAAAGTTTGCTTTTGGGATTGATTTGAATCGCACACTATTTTTTTTCCCCCCCCTGTTTAAAGTGATAATACTCTGCATCCTTGAAGTGTTCATCATCCTCATGCTGATCTTCCTCAGGGACCGAATCCGCATCTCCATTGCCCTGCTGAAGGAGGGGAGCAAGTAAGGCCTTGATGGAGAAACTCATATACTGTATATCTATCAGTCATATCGATCACTGCTTATTTGTAGATGCCCCAGACTATTTTCCCTTTAAGATGGCTTGTTAAATCTGCTTTCCATTCAAGAAGACTTGTTCAAGTTCAGACTCTGCCACGTATTAAAAACTTCATGCTAACAAATCTTTCAAAATCCCCAAACCTCAATTATCATAGGGTAAAATAAAGCTAAAACTCGTGTATTCTATGCACTAGCACTTTTTTTTTAAACACCAAATATATGTTAGGAGGATAACTTATGTGAAAGTAAGTGATAAAGTGCTATATAAAAGTTAGTTATGTTATATTATTCCCATACTGAGTCATATGTTAATATTAATGTTTGAGATCATTTGCAGAACTTTAAATCACCATAATTCTATAAAGCCAATTATGTGCTCTTGCTAGTTTTGTATAAATAACAAAACTTGCCAGTAGACAGAATAATTGGTCCTAGCACTACCAGACTGTATATTTTGTAACTACAGCTCTCAATTCAGGAACATTTTATACCCAGAGCCATTTTTATTTTAAAATGCTACAGAATAGGGGCTTCCCTGGTGGCGCAGTGGTTGAGAGTCCGCCTGCCAATGCAGGGGACACGGGTTCATGCCCCGGTCTGGGAAGATTCCACATGCCGCGGAGCGGCTGGGCCCGTGAGCCATGGCCACTGAGCCTGCGCATCCGAAGCCTGTGCTCCGCAACAGGAAAGGCCACAACAGTGAGAGGCCTGCGTACCGCAAAATAAAGAAAGAAAGAAAGAAAGAAAGAAAGAATAAAATGCTACAGAATAAACAGTTTTTCATAAAATTCATGTTGTGAGGTAATAACACCTACAGTTTCTAAACTATTCCAAAAGGTCACTTGAGGATAATACTTTAAACTTTTGAATAATGCATGGAAACAGCAAGGAAAGTGTTATTACAAAGCCAATAGGTCATGTTCTCTATTTAGAATGATGGAAACTGAGGTGTTAATGGCCAAGGACCAAATTATTTTAAATAGTCTTTGAGGATTGTTTTAACAAAATCATCATCTATAATAATAATAGTGCCACCTAAAGCCAGTGTTTGAAATAGTTAACAAGCAGTTTGTTAAATTAAACTCTGTCCTTCCCACAATAACTGAAGCCCTATCATTAGCCACTGAAAACTACTGATTTGCTGGGTTATTTCTTAAATAATATGATACTGTACAATTCAGTTATCCCGCTGCTATGCCTCTAAATGTGTGTGTGTGTGTGTGTGTGTGTGTGTGTGTGTGTGTGTGTGTGTGTGTGTGTGTGTGTGTGTGTGTTAAAGGGCAATTACTACTGTGACTGGTTAATAATTTTTTTCAAGGGAAAATAAGAGCTGGAATAAATGTGCATGAGAATACAGGGTAAACATAGGGATGCCTAATAATTCACTGAACAGCAGTGTCTGGGGAAAAGAGAGAATAGCATAGCCCAAATAGTGAGGTGGCGAAGGTAACAAATACAAAAATGAATCTAAAATGTGTCAGTGCATTAGGAGTGGAAATAGTTCCATCATAGTTCTCAGTGGCTATATCAAATAGCATAGGGTTAATTCAGTATCATATGCTGAAAAGATTATAGGGCAATTAGGATATGAATATTTTAGAAACCATATCTTAGGAGGAAATATCAAAAGAATTATTACCCTGGAGAATAAAAGAATAATGAGTTGCTTGAAGGGTTGCTGTATGGAAAAGGTGGTCCTTTCTTCTCCAGAAGGTAGTGGATGTGAATTACATGCAGGCAGATAAGGAAGGACTTTCTAATACTTTGGTTGTTAAGAAAATAGAATAAGCTGTGTCATATAAAAGTAAGTTCCTTTCACTCAATGAGATCACCAGAGACTAATGAACATGTTTTGAAGATAGTTCAGAAGGGATTCTTAAATTAGGAATGGATTCTCCCATTTGATCAGATGATCTTCAAGGTCCTCTCTAATTTTAAAAGTCTAAGGGAAAGGGAGAAATACCATGATTATAATGCATCAAATATTTATGCGTCAGTCAGAAATAACCAAAGAGGAGAAGGTTTGGGGAACTTTTGGCAGGAATCAAACATGAGCATTGAAAGAATGCCTCTAACTTACTAAACATGAATAAATAAAATTTTAAAACCAACTAAGTATACATCAGCAAAAAAGAGTTGATTGTTATTACCACTGTTCTTGGAATGAATTCAGTCAAAGGCTTATTTCTAGTTCTAACAGATAAAATTTTAATTGAGAAATTATAACTGGATCATTTTCAGTTTCAAATATTTGTTTTATTTTAGAGCCATTGGATACATCCCTACTACCTTAATTTATCCAGTTTTAACTTTCATTTTACTCTCAATCTGCATTTCCTACTGGGCTGTGATAGCAGTGTATCCTTTGGTAATTGACTCCTTCAAACCTCAGGTACACACTACTATTCAGGAGCTAGGAGTTTGTCTGTTTCCATCCGGGAAAGACTAGGAACATCCTAAAGATATAATTGATATGATGATGATGATGATGATGATGATGGTGATGATGATGGAGATTATGATTGCTAAGCTCTAAAAATGTTTCAGTGTACCAATTGAATTTCCCCTCAGATAGGTCACATGGTACATTTTGTTTTATTTTGTCTTCACATGTGGTACTCCTCACTCCTCCTTTGTAATACGTAAAAAAATCTCTTTATATTTCACTGTTTTTAAGGGGCCGCTCAGTGGAGCTGACCCACATTATATTACTCTGGTTCTGAAAATGAATGAATTGTTAAAAGATTAGTTTTTTGAAATTAATCTTTCAGTGGACTTTTGAGTTATTTGCATTACTTTCTTGTCCATTTACATTCAATCTACCAGCAAATAATTTATCCTTAATAGAGTTCACTCAGTTACTTGGCTACATCAGGGGTACCTATATACAAAGTCATAGCCCCAGAGGGGCAATGTAAACATGAAAATAAAACCTGTAATCCAGAGGTAAGTAAAATAAACTCTTTCATTTACTGCAATACAGAACTCTACTGTATTTCATCTAGCAGTAGTGGTAGGGATCATCCTGAAATAGAGACCATGTGCATTGATGAGGATCACTGTAGAGAAGGGGAGGGTGGGTCGGGTGTTAGCAGGAGAGCACTGAAAACGGTAGGCAGAATAGAGAGAAGGCACTGCTATTTCCTGAGCTCACTTGTCCTGTCATACACCTAAGAAGCAGGCACAGTCAACAACACCACTAATAAATGTGAAATTATAGTGGATGCAGACTGATGAACATACGATGGAAAAATGAGGTACTTTCCAGAGCTCATTAAAGAATTGTATAAAGTGATATTATAGAAAATAGAAATAACAGCAGAAGCTAATAGGAAAAAAGCAAGATATGCAATTGGGGGCCACACAAGAGAAGGCAAGGAAGGTGTTATCTTGGAATAGCACTTAATATTATATTATTCGTGTTTTTTTTTTTTTTTTCCTGAGTGCAGATTTTTAATACAACTGAAATTGCCAAAGCTTGCCCTGGGGCTCAGTGTCGTTTTGCTTTCTATGGTGGAGCGACCCTGTACCATCAATATATCACTACCTTCCAGATATTCAATCTGTTTGTCTTTCTCTGGCTTATAAATTTTGTCATTGCATTGGGTCAGTGTGCCCTTGCTGGTGCCTTTGCTTCTTATTACTGGGCCTTGAAAAAACCTGATGACATCCCACCATATCCACTTTTTACTGCATTTGGACGAGCCATAAGGTAAGTTTCACACTGAAACCTACACCTATCTTCCCAGTTATGTTTAGTGTGTTTATAATTCAAGTGGCAAAGTACTTGAGGTCAGAGGTATAATTCAAGATTCATAGATGTCCACTGGCTTTGTCTGGTTTTATAGCCACAGTTTTATAATCCCTACCCAGGCGAATATCCTTCTAAAAGGTTACTGGAGAGAAGAGGTAGGGGAGGGCACCAAATTAAAGATTAAGGACTAACTTGTCTGTGTTTCTTCATTGCTCAGCTCAAACATAAAATCATCATAAGATGACAGGCTATTGGTATCATTTTCATAGATGAAGTGCAAAATGGATGTCTATGGTTTAAAATCCTCTATGAAGACCTTTGTCAATCTGAATAAGAGAGTATAAGAAGCTCTTTCCTATCAATCCTTCTGCAGATCCCTTTTACCAATAAAAATTAACTAACATCCTTTTAGTTAATAGTAAAAATATTTTAACTTTTATTCTCATTTTATCTTTGCCCAGATATCACACTGGATCCCTAGCATTTGGATCTTTAATTCTTGCAGTAGTTCAAATGTTCAGATTAATCCTAGAATACTTGGACAAACGTCTTAAACGTAAGATTCCAGAATTCATCTTTTCTCAGACTTCCTGACTTCTGTGAATAGAATAGATTGGGTCAGGGGGTTGGGGGGGACATAATGACTGTAACTTGGACACAGTAATAAGGATGGATGTGGTCAGATTGGGGAGATGTTTGGAAGGAAAAGCCAATAGGACTTGAGGGATGGAATATGGTGGGGGGTGGGGTGGGGAGCAATGGTAAAATAAGAGTAAAAATGTGTGATGCTATTTACTAAGATATGGAAACCAGTAGAAACAAATTTCAAAGAAGAGATTTAAAACTGTGTTTTTGACTTGTTAATATTGAGAAGCATGGTGGAGATGTCAGGCAGTTCCAAGTCTAGAGCTCAGGACAGGTCAGGCTTAAAATATAAATGTGGCCATTGGCATAAATCTTCATACTTAACACATACAGTTTACAAACACATAAACGCTGCTTGGGTTGTACTTTAAAATATTTTATTATTAATTATCAAAATAATCTTGAAACAGAGCAACCAAGTTGGAACACTCACATTTCCTGATTTCAAAACTTAATACAAAGCTACAGTAATCAAAACAGTGTGGCACTGGTATAAGGACAGACATATAGACCTGGAAAAGAATAGACAGCCCTAAAATAAATGCTTACATATAAGACTATTCAGAGGGGGAAGGAGAGTTTTTTTCAGCTAATGTTACTAGGAAAACTGGATATCTACATTCAAAAGAATGAAGTTGGACCCTTACTTTACACCATATACATAAATTAATTCAAAATGGATCAAAGACTTAAACATAAAAGCTAAGACTATAAAAGCCTTAGAAGAAAGCATAGGAAGAAATCTTCTTGACATTGGATTTAATGATGGTTTCATTATTTTAATGATCATTTTAATGATGATATGACACCAAAAATACAGGTAACAAAAAAGAAAAACATAAATTAGAATTCATCAAAAAAAAAAAAAGTCTGTGCATCAAAGGACACTATCAAGAGAGTGAAAAGACAACCCACAGAATGGGAGGAGATATTTGCAAGTCATATATCAGATAAGCAACTAATATTTAGAATATATAAATAACTCCTACAACTCAACAATAAACAAACAACCTATTTCAACATGGACAAAGGATTTTTTAAATTAAGTAAATTTTTTCAGCTTTATTGAGGTATAATTGACAAATAAAATTGTAATATTTTTAAAGTGTACAACATGATGATTTAATACACATATACATTGTGAAAGGATTCCCACATTTAAGGTGGGACACACCTGTCCACCTCATATACTTCCTTTTTTTTTTTCCTTTTTTGGTGTGAATGCTTAAGTTCTACTCTCTTAGCAAATTTCAATTATACAATACAGTATACTCAACTATACTCACCATGTTCTACATTAGATCCTAATACCTTAGTCATCTTATAACTGAAAGTTTGTACCCTTTTACCAGCCTCTCCCAATTTCTCCCACTCCCAGCATATGGCAACCACCATTCTATTCTATTTACAGGCATTTAACATTTTTTCCCTACGTATAAGCAATACCTTGCATATTTGTTTTTGTGTGGCTTATTTCATTTAGCATAATGCCCTTCAGGTTCATCCATGTTACTGCAAAAGCAGGATATCTTTCTTTTTAAGGCTGAATAATATTCCATTTTGTATATATAACGTAATTTATCCATTGATCCATTTAATGACACTTAAGTTGTTTCCATACATTAGATACTGTAAATAATGCTGCAGTGAACATTGGAGTACAAATATCTCTTCAAGATAGTGATTTTGTTTCCTCCAATTATATATACAGAATTAGAATCACTGGATCATATAGTAGTTCTATTTTTAATTTCTTGAGTACTGTTTTAATTTCCGTACTGTTTTCCACAATGGAGTAATCAATTCACATTCCTACCAACAGTGTACAAGGGTTCCCTTTTCTCTTCATCCTTACCAACACTTGTTATCTCTTGTCTTTTTGATAAGAGATATCCTAACAGGTATGAGGTGATATCTCACTGAGGTTTCGATTTGCATATCTCTGATAACAATGTTGAGCACTTTTCATGCACCTATTGGCCATTTTTATGTCTTCTTTGAAACAATGTCTATTCAGGTTCTTTGCCCATTTTTTATTGGGTTATTTGTGTGTTTTTTGCTGTTGAGTTCTATAAATTCCTTGTATATTTTGGATATTAACTCCTTATTACATATGTGGTTTGCAAATATTTTCTCCCATTCAGTAGGTCGCTTTTTCATTTGTTGATGGTTTCCTTTGCTGTGCAGAAGCTTTTTAGTTTGATGTAGTCTCACTTGTTTATTTTTGCTTTTGTTGCCTTTGCTTTTGGTGTGAAATCCAAAAAATAATTGCCAAGACCAATGTCAAGGAGCTTACAACTATAAAATCTTCTAGGTTTCAGGTTTTACTTTCAAGTCTTTAATCCATTTTGAGTTGATTATTGTGTATGGTGTAAGATAAAGGTCCAATTTCACTCTTTTGCATGTAGATGTCTAGTTTTCCCAGCACCATTTATTAAAGAGAATATCCTTTCCCCATTATATATTCTTGACTCCGTTGTCAAGAATTAATTAACCATATTGCATGGGTTATTTCTGGGCTCTCTATTCTCTTCCATTCATCTATGTGTCTATTTTCATACTGATACCATACTGTTTTATTACTATAGCTTTGTGATTGAGTTTGAAATCAGGAAGTGTAATGCCTTTAGCTTTGTTATTCTTTCTTGATTGCTTTGGTTATTTGGCCCTTTTGTGGTTTCATGCAAATTTTAGGATTTTTTTTTTTTTTTTCTGTGAAAAATGGCATTGAAATTTTGATAGGGATTGCATGAAATTTGTAGATCACTTTGGGTAGTACAAACATTTTAACAATATTAATTCTTCCAATTCATGAACATGGAATATTTGCCACTTATTTGTTTCTTCAATTTCTTTTGTCTACAGCTCACAGTTTCCAATGCACAAATATTGGGTTGGCGAAAAAGTTCATTTCAGTTTTTCCATGACATGGCAAAACCAGAACAAACTCTTGGTCAACCCAATAATTCTCCTCCTCATTTAAATTTATTCCTAGGTATTTTATTGTTTTCATGCAATTGTAAATGAAATTTTACTCTTGATTTCTCTTTCCAATAGTTAGTTGTTGGTGTATAGAAAGGCAACTGATTTTTGTATATTGATTTTATTTCCTGAAACTTTACTGATTTCGTGTATTAGCTTAAATATTTTTTTGGTGGACACTATAGGGTTTTCTATATATAATATCATGTGATCTGCAAATAGAGACAGTCTTACTTCTTGCTTTCTGATTTGGATACCTTTTATTTCTTTTACTTGTCTAATTGCTCTGGCTAGGACTTCTAGGTACCAAATTGAAAAAAAGTGGCAAAAAAAAAAAAAAAGAAAAGAAAAGAAAGAGAAAAGAAAAAAGTGGCAAGAGTAGGCATCCTTGTGTTGTTCCTAATCTTAGAGGAAAAGCTTTTGGCTTTTCACCAATGAGTATGATGTTAGCTGTGGGCTTGTCACATATGGTCTTGATTACATTGAGGCCTTCTGTAACCAGTTTATTGAGAGTTTTTATTACTAAAGGAGGTTGAATTTTGTCAAGTAATTTTTCTGCATCTATTGAGATAATCATGATTTCCTCCTTCATTTTGTTAATGTGGAGCATCACATTTATTGATTTGCATATCTTAAATCATACTTGCATCCCTGGAATAAATCCTACTTCATCTTGGTATATGATTCTTTTAATCTAGTATTGAATTCAATTTGCTAATATTTTGCTGAGGATTTTTGCATTTATGTTCATCAAGGATATTGGCCTGTAATTTTCTTTTCTTGCAGTGGCCTTGTCTGGCTTTGGTATCAGGGTCATGCTGGCCTCATAAAATGTGTTTGGAAATGTTCTCTCCATTTCTATTATTTGAAAGAGTTTGAGAAGAATTTGTATTAATTATTCTTCAAATGTTTGGTACAATTTCACAAGTGAAGCCATTTGATCCTGGACTTTTCTTCGTTGGGAGGTTTTTGATTACTGATTCAAAATCTTTACTAGTAATTGATCTGTTCAGATTTTCTATTTCTTCATGATTCAGTTTGGTAGGTTCTATGTTTCTAGGAATTCATCCATTTCTTCTAGGTAGTCCCATTTGTTGGTGTAAGATTGTTCCTAGCATCTCTTATGATCCTTCGTATTTGTGTGGTATCAGTTGTAATGTCCCCTCTTTCATTTCTGAATTTAAGTCTTCTCTCCTTTTCTCTCAGTTAGTCTAGTGAAAGGTTTGTCAATTTTATGTTTCAAAAAAAACAGCTGGTAGTTTCACTTACCTTTCCTATTTTTAAGTCTCTATTTCATTTATTTCCACTCTGATCTTTACTATTTCCATCCTTCTATTATCTTTGTACATAGTTTCTTCTTTTTTTTTTTTTTTTCTTTCTAATTCCTTGAGGTGAAAAGTTAGGTTGTTTGAGATCTTTCTTTCTTCTTAACTTAGATGTTTATTGCTATGGACTTCCCTCTTAGGACTGCTTTGCTACATTCCATACATTTTGGTATGTTGTGTTTGCATTTTCTTTAGTCTCAAGGTACTCTTTGATTTCCCTTTTGATTTATACTTTGACCTGTTGGTTGTTCAGTAGCATGTTGTTTAATCTCCAGATGTTGAATTTTCCAGTTTTCTTCTTCTAATTGATATCTAGTTTCATACCACTGTGTTTGGAAAAGATGCTTGACATTATTTCACACTTCTTACATTTATTAAACTTGTTTTGTGACCTAACATATGATCTATCCTGGAGAATGTCCCATGTGTACTTGAGAAGAATGTGTACTCTGCTGTGGTTGGATGGAATATACTGTAAATGTCTGTTAAGTCCTTCTAGCCTAATGTGTAGTTAAGTCCAGTGCTTTTCTGTCTGGATGATCTATCCATTGTTGAAAGTGAAATTTTGAAATTCCCTACTATTATTATATTGCTATTTATTTCTTCCTTCATATCTGTTTATATTTGCTTTATATATTTAGGTGCTCCAATATTGGGTGCATAAATATTTATAATTTTTATATCCCCTTGATAAATAGACACTTTTTTCATTGTATAATGACCTTTGTGTATTGTTTCAGCTTTTGGCTTAAAGTCTATTTTGACTAATATAAGCATAGGTACACCTGATTTCTTTTGGTTTCCATTTGCCTGCAAAATCTTTTTCTAATCCTTTACTTTCAGTCTAAGTATGTCTTTAAAGGTGAAGTGAGACTCTTATAGGTAGCATATATTTGAGTCTTTTTTTAAAAATTTCTTTCAGTCCCTCTATATCTTTTGATTGGAGAATTTAGTCCATTTACAATTAATTGTAATTATTGATAGCTATGGACTTACTGTTTCTATCTTGTTAACTATTTTCTGGCTGTTTTATAGTTTTTGTTTCTCTCTTCCTCTCTTCCTTTGTGATTTGATGATTTTCTGTAGTGGTATGTTTTGATTCCTTTCTTGTATCTACTATGGTTTTTGCTTTGTGGTTATCATGAGGCTTACATAAAATATTTTATACTTATAACAATGTGTTTTAAGCTGATAACAACTTAACTACAAATGCATACAAAAGCTCTATGTTTTATACTCACACACACATTTTATACTACAATGTGGTTTTTTTTTTGCGGTACGCGGGCCTCTCACTGTTGTGGCCTCTCCCGTTGTGGAGCACAGCCTCCGGACGTGCAGGCTCAGCAGCCATGGCTCACAGGCCTAGCCGCTCTGCAGCATGCAGGATCTTCCCGGACCGGGGCACGAACCTGTGTCCCCTGCATCGGCAGGTGGACTCTCAACCACTGCGCCACCAGGGAAGCCCACTACAATGTTTTTGATATCACAGTTTACATCTTTTTATATTGTGTATCCATTAACAAGTTATGTAATTATAGTTCTTTTTAATACTTTGTCTTTAACCTTTATACTATAGTTCTAAGTTATTTACCTACCACCATTACAATTTTAGAGTATTTTGAATTTAAGTATATATTTACCTTTACTGTGAGTTTTATACTTTCATATATTTTTATGTTACTAATAAGCATCCTTTTGTTTCAGCTTAAAGATATCCCTTTAACATTTCTTGTAAGGCTGCTCTACTGGTGATAAACTTTTAGCTTCTGTTTGTCTAGAAAACTTTTACCTCTCCTTCAATTCTGAAGGACAACTTTGCCACATAGATAGAGTTTCTTGGTCAGCAGATTTTTCTTTCAACACTTTTAACATATCATTCTACCTCATTCTGGCATGCAAATTTTCTGCTGAAAAATATGCTTATAGTATTATGGGGATTCCCTTGTATATAAGAAGTTGCTTTTCTCCTGCTGCATTTACCCACCTTTTAACTTTTGAAAATTAATTTTATGTGAGTCAGTATGGATCTCTTTACATTGATATTCTTTGAGCTTTCTGGATCTGGATGTCTCTTTGATTTTCCAGGTTAGGGAAGTTTTCAATCATTATTTCTTTGAATATATTTTCAGCCCCTTTCTCTTTCTTCTCCTGGGACCTCTGTAACATGTAAAAAGTACATTCTTTTTAATTTTTCTTCCTCTAATTGGATGAATCCCACTGCCTTGTCTTTGAATTCATCAATCCTTTCTTTCTTTCTTTTTGAATTTTCTTTTATTTATTTTTTTATACAGCAGGATCTTATTAGTTATCCATTTTATACATATTAGTGTATATATGTCAATCCCAATCTCCCAATTCATCACACCACTACCCGCCCCCCCACCACTTTCCTCACGTAGTGTCCATACGTTTGTTCTTTACATCTGTCTTAATTTCTGCCCTGCAAACTGGTTCATCTGTACCATTTTTCTAGGTTCCACATACATGCATTAACATACGATATTTGTTTTTCTCTTTCTGACTTACTTCACTCTGTATGACAGTCTATATCCATCCATGTCTCTAGAAATGACCCAATTTCGTATCTTTTTATGGCTGAGTAATATTCCATTGTATACATATACCACATCTTCTTTATCCATTCATCTGTCGATGGGCATTTAGATTGCTTCCATGTCCTGGCTATTGTAAATAGTGCTGCAATGAACATTGGGATGCATGTGTCTTTTTGAATTATGGTTTTCTCTGGGTATATGCCCAGTAGTGGGATTGCTGGGTCATATGGTAATTCTGTTTTTAGTTTTTTAAGGAACCTCCATACTGTTCTCCATAGTGGCTGTGTCAATTTACATTCCCACCAACAGTGCAAGAGGGTTCCCTTTTCTCCACACCCTCTCCAGCATTTGTTTTTGTAGATTTTCAGATGATGCCCATTCTCACTGGTGTGAGGTGATACCCCACTGTAGTTTTGATTTGCATTTCTCTAATAATTAGTGATGTTGAGCAGCTTTTCATGTGCTTCCTGGCCAGCTGTATGTCTTCTTTGGAGAAATGTCTATTTAGGTCTTCTGCCCATTTTTGGATTGGGTGGTTTGTTTTTTTAATATTGAGATGCATGAGCTCTTTATATATTTTGGAGATTAATCCTTTGTCCATTGATTCGTTTGCAAATACTTTCTCCCATTCTGAGGATTGTCTTTCCACCTTGTTTGTAGTTTCCTTTGCTGTGCAAAAGCTTTTTAAGTTTCCTTAGGTCCTATTTGTTTTTTTGTTTATATTTCCGTTACTCTAGGAGGTGGATCAAAAAAGATCTTGCTGTGATTTATGTCAAAGAGTGTTCTTCCTATGTTTTCCTCTAAGAATTTTATAGTGTCTGGTTTTACATTTAGGTCCCTAATCCATTTTGAGTTTATTTTTGTGTATGGTGTTAGGGAGTGTTCTAATTTCATTCTTTTACATGCAGCTGTCCAGTTTTCCTAGCACCACTTATTGAAGAGACTGTCTTTTCTCCATTGTATATCCTGGCCTCCTTTGTCATAGATTAGTTGACCATAGGTGCGGGGGTTTATCTCTGGGTTTTCTATCCTGTTCCATTGATCTATATTTCTGTTTTTGTGCCAGTACCATATTGTCTTGATTACTGTAACTTTGTAGTATAGTCTGAAGTCAGGGAGTCTGATTGCTCCAGCTCTGTTCTTTTCCCTCAAGACTGCTTTGGCTATTTGGGATCTTTTGTGTCTCCATAAAGATTTTAAGATTTTTTGTTCTAGTTCTGTAAAAAATGCCATTGGTAATTTGATAGGGATTGCATTGAATCTGTAGATTGCTTTGGGTAGTAGAGTCATTTTGACAATATTGATTCTTTCAATCCAAGAAAATGGTATATCTCTCCATCTGTTTGTATCATCTTTAATTTCTTTCATCATTGTTTTATAGTTTTCTGCATACAGGACTTTTGTCTCCCTAGGTAGGTTTATTCCTAGGTATTTTATTCTTTTTGTTGCAATGGTAAATGGGAGTGTTTCCTTAATTTCTCTTTCAGATTTTTTATCATTAGTTTATAGGAATGCAAGAGATTTCTGTGCATTAATTTTGTATCCTGCAACTTTACCAAATTCATTGATTAACTCTAGTAGTTTTCTGGTGGCATCTTTAGGATTCTCTATGTATAGTATCATGTCATCTGCAAACAGTGACAGTTTTACTTCTTCTTTTCCAATTTGTATTCCTTTTATTTCTTTTTCTTCTCTGATTGCCATGGCTAGGACTTCCAAAACTATGTTGGAATAATAGTGGTGAGATTGGACATCCTTGTCGTGTTTCTGATCTTAGAGAAAATGCTTTCAGTTTTTCACTATTGAGAATGATGTTTGCTGTGGATTTGTCATATATGGCCTTTATTATGTTGAGGTAGGTTCCCTCTATGCCCACTTTCTGGAGCGTTTTTATCATAAATGGGTGTTGAATTTTGTCAAAAGCTTTTTCTGCATCTATTGAGATGATCATATGGTTTTTCTTCTTCAATTTGTTAATATGGTGTATCACATTGATTGGTTTGCATATACTGAAGAATCCTTGCCTCCCTGGGATAAATCCCACTTGATCATGGTGTATGATCCTTTTAATGTGTTGTTGGATTCTGTTTGCTAGTATTCTGTTGAGGATTTTTGCATCTATATTCATCAGTGATATTGGTCTGTAATTTTCTTTTTTTGTATTATCTTTTTGTGGTTTTGGTATCAGGGTGATGGTGGCGTCATAGAATGGGTTTGGGAGTATTCCTTTCTCTGCAGTTTTTTGGAAGAGTTTGAGAAAGATGGGTGTTAGCTCGTCTCTAAATGTTTGATAGAATTCACCTGTGAAGCCATCTGGTCCTAGACTTTTGTTTGTTGGAAGATCTTTAATCACAGTTTCAATTTCATTACTTGAGATTGGTCTGTTCATATTTTGTATTTCTTCCTGGTTTAGTCTTGTAAGGTTATACCTTTCTAAGGATTTGTCCATTTCTTCCAGGTTGTCCATTTTATTGGCATAGAGTTGCTTGTAGTAGTCTCTTAGGGTGCTTTGTATTACTGCAGTGTCTGTTGTAACTTCTCCTTTTTCATTTCTAATTTTATTGATTTGAGTCCTTTCCCTCCTTTCCTTGATGAGTCTGGCTAATGGTTTATCAGTTTTGTTTATCTTCTCAAAGAACCAGCTTTTAGTTTTATTGATCTTTGCTATTGTTTTCTTTGTTTCTATTTAATTTATTTCTGCTCTGATCTTGATGATTTCTTTCCTTCTTCTAACTTTGGGTGTTGTTTGTTCTTCTTTCTCTACTTCCTTTAGGTGTAAGGTTAGATTGTTTACTTGAGATGTTTGTTGTTTCTTGAAGTAGGATTGTATTGCTATAAACTTCCCTCTTACAACTGCTCTTGCTGCATCCCATAGGTTTTGGATCATCGTGTTTTCATCGTCATTTGTCTCTAGGTATTTTTTGATCTCCTCTTTGATTTCTTCAGTGATCTCTTGGTTATTTAGTGATGTATTGTTTAGCCTCCATGTGTTTATGTTTTTTACGTTATGTTCCCTGTAATTGATTTCTTATCTCATAGCATTGTGGTCAGAAAAGATGCTTGATATGATTTCAATTTTCTTAAATTTACTGAGGCTTGATTTGTGACCCAAGATGTGATCTATCCTGGAGAATGTTCCATGCACACTTGAGAAGAAAGTGTAATCTGCTTTTTTGGATGGAATGTCCTATAGATATCATTTAAATCTATCTGGTCTATTGTGTCATTTAAAGCTTGTGTTTCCTTATTAATTTTCTGTTTGGATGATCTGTCCATTGGTGTAAGTGAAGTGTTAAAGTCCCCCACTATTATTGTGTTACTGTCGATTTCCTTTTTTAGAACTGTTAGCAGTTGCCTTATGTATGGAGGTGCTCCTATGTTGGGTGCATATATATTTATAATTGTTATTTCTTCTTCTTGGATTGATCCCTTGATCATTATGTTATGTCCTTCCTTGTCTCTTGTAACATTCTTTATTTTAAAGTCCATTTTATCTGATATGAGTATTGCTACTCCAGCTTTCTTTTGATTTCCATTTGCATGGAATATATTTTTCCATCCCCTCATTTTCAGTCTTTATGTGTCCCTAGGTCTGAATTGGGTCTCTTGTAGACAGCATATATATGGGTCTTGATTTGGATCCATTCAGCCAGCCTGTGTCTTTTGGTTGGAGCATTTAATCCATTCACCTTTAAGGTAGTTATTGATATGTATGTTCCTATTACCATTTTCTTAATTGTTTCATGTTTGTTTTTGTAGGTCCTTTTCTTTTCTTGTGTTTCCCACTTTGAGAAGTTCCTTTAGCATTTGTTGTAGAGCTGGTTTGGTGGTGCTGAATTCTGTTAGCTTTTGCTTGTCTGTAAAGCTTTTGATTTCTCCATCGAATCTGAATGAGATCCTTGCTGGGTAGAGTAATCTTGGTTGTAGGTTCTTCCCTTTCATCACTTTAAATATGTCATGCCACTCCCTTCTGGCTTGTAGAGTTTCTGCTAGAAATAAGCTGTTAACCTTATGGGAGTTCCCTTGTATGTTATTTGTCATTTTTCCCTTGCTGCTTTCAATAATTTTTCTTTGTCTTTAATTTTTGCCAGTTGGATTACTATGTGTCTTGGCATGTTTCTCCTTGGGTTTATCTTGTATGGGTCTCTCTGCACTTCCTGGACTTGGGTGGCTATTTCCTTTCCCATGTTAGGGAAGTTTTTGACTATCATCTCTTCAAATATTTTCTCGGGTCCTTTCTCTCTTCTCTTTCTGGGACCCCTATAATGCGAATGTTGTTGCGTTTAATGTTGTCCCAGAGGTCTCTTAGGCTGTCTTCATTTCGTTTCATTCTTTTTTCTTTATTGTGTTCTGCAGCAGTGAATTCCAGCATTCTGTCTTCCAGGTCACTTACCCATTCTTCTGCCTCAGTTATTCTGCTATTGATTCCTTCTAGTGTAGTTTTCATTTCAGTTATTGTATTGTTCATCTCTGTTTGTTTGTTCTTTAATTCTTCTAGGTCTTTGTTAAACGTTTCTTGCATCTTCTCGATCTTTGCCTCCAGTCTTTTTCCAGTGTCCTGGATCATCTTCACTCTCATTATTCTGAATTCTTTTTCTGGAAGATTGCCTATCTCCACTTCATTTAGTTGTTTTTCTGGGGTTTTATCTTGTTCCTTCATCTGATACATAGTCCTCTGCCTTTTCATCTTATCTTTCTGTGGATGTGGTTTTTGTTCCACAGGCTGCAGGATTGTAGTTCTTCTTGCTTCTGCTGTCTGCCCTCTGGTGGATGAGACTATCTAATATGCTTGTGCAAGTTTCTTGATGGGAGGGACTGGTGGTGGGTAGAGCTGGCTGTTGCTCTGGTGGGCAGAGCTCAGTAAAACTTTAATCCGATTGTCTGCTGATGGGTGGGGCTGGGTTCCCCCCGTTGGTTGTTTGGCCTGAGGTGACCCAACACTGGAGCCTACCCATGCTCTTTGGTGGGGCTAATGGCAGACTCTGCGAGGGCTCACACCAAGAGGTACTTCCCAGAACTTCTGCTGCCAGTGTCCTTGTCCCCACAGTGAGCCACAGTCACCTTCCACCTCTGCAGGAGACCCTCCAGCGCTAGCAGGTAGGTCTGGTTCAGTCTCCTATGGGGTCACTGCTCCTTCCCCTGGGTCCCGATGCACACACTACTTTGTGTGTGCCCTCCAAGAGTGGAGTCTCTGTTTCCCCCATCCTGTCAAAGTCCTGCAGTCAAATCCTGCTAGCCTTCAAAGTCTGATTCTCTAGGAATTCCTCCTCCCATTGCCAGACCCCAGGTTGGGAAGCCTGACGTGGGGCTCAGAACCTTCACTCCAGTGGGTGGACTTCTGTGGTATAAGTGTTCTCCAGTTTGTGAGTCACCCACCCATCAGTTATGGGATTTGATTTCATTGTGATTGTGCCCCTCCTACCGTCTCACTGTGGCTTCTCCTTTTTCTTTGGATGTGGGGTATCTTTTTTGGTGAGTTCCACCAGTGTCTTCCTGTCAATGCTTGTTCAGCAGTTAGTTGTGATTCTGGTGCTCTCGCAAGAGGGAGTCCATCAATCCTCTTTCACTAGATCTAATCTGCTATGAATCCCCTTATTGAATTTTTCAGTTCAATTGTATTCTTCAGCTCTATAAATTCTGTTTGATTTTTTTTTTTTTGGATATCTTCTATCTCTTAATTGAATTCTCATTTTGTTCATGCATTTCTCCTTGACCATGGTGAGCATCTTTATGACCATTATTTTGAATTCTTTACTAGTTAAATCACTTATCTCTGTTTCAGAAATATCAGTTTCTGGAAATATATTTTGTTTTTTTTTATTTGGAAAGTATTCCCTTGTTTCTCCTTCTCTTTTTTTTTCTTGACTCTCTGTATTGCTTTCTGTGCATTAGATAAAACAGCCATCTTTCCCAACTTGACAGAATAGTCTCATGTAGGAGATGAGCTTCATTAATCAGCCCAGCCGAACCTTCTGGTTCTCTCAAATCTTTGTGATTGTCCTAGCCACCATAGTTAGTTTAGTGGCTCTTAGTAATTGAAGGTGTACCTAGACCTGTCAGGGTCCCAAAGTGGAGGATCACAGTCAGAACCTAGATGCCAGTTGATTAGATGCTAAACCCTTAGGCAGCAGCTGGGAAAGTATGTAGATTATCCTTTCAGGGAGAAACTAGGAGGTGGCTTTTGCCTGCACCCTCTGCACTGAGCTAGGATGTATAGCCATGGTCGTGGTGGTGGTGGTAGGGCATTCCTTTACCATTTAAAAATGGATTCTTTGTTTTCTACAGTCCTGTGAGACTCATTTGTGCAAGCCCTATTAGAGCCACACAAAGGGGAGACCATGACTCGGGCAGCAGCTGCAGAAACTGGGGCACCACACAGGTGTATAAGCTCCTTCCAAAGAGATGTTGGTGACCTGCTCCCCTTGGGTCCATGGAGGACCACAGCTAGCTCCAAGAGTGTGCAAACCAGAAGCTGGAATTTTAGGCACAAGGTTGTAAAGTGCACAGTCAATCCCCTCCCAGGAAGAGACTGGAAAATGGGTGTTTTTGCCTGCTCCCTCTTTGCTAAGCCTGGGGGTATAGTGATTGCTAGCATATGTGCCCGTTAAGAACTGCTTCTTTGTTTTTTATAGTCCTGTAGAACTTGTAGAAAAAAGCCCCTTTGGCTATCAGAGCTAAGTGTTTTGAGGGGTCTGTCTCTTGGGTGGGAGCCTTAAAAGTTGGAATCCTTGATGTGCTGCCCAAACCCTTCACTCCTCAGGGAGAAGCTGAGAGTTGGGGGTATTGTCCTGATTGCATGGTGTTGTACCAGGGGTAGAGTTTATGGCGAGTGTGTTTCAGCCTTTCCTACCATTTCAACGTGGGATTTTCATAGTTGCCTGATGTGTAGGAGTCACTCAGCTTGTTTCCGGATTTCTCTCAGAGGAAATTGCTCCATGTGTAGCTGTACATTCAGTGCATCTGGGGGAGGAGGGAAGTTCAAGAGCCTCCTATGACACCATCTTTGTCCCTCCTGCAAAGGATTTCATATACATTGCTCTGAAGAACATATATAAATGGTAAATGAACACATGAAGAGATCTTCAATATTAATCAATAGGGAAATGCAAATCAAAACCATAGTGAGGTACCAATTCATACCCATTAGAATGTCTAGTATCAAAAAATGAAAAATAACAAATTTTTGTAGGGTGAGGATAAATTGGAACACCTGTGCATTGCTGGTGGGAATGCAAAATCACCACTGATTTGCCACTGTGGAAAACAGTATGGTGATTCCTTTAAAAGTCAAAAATTTGATTGCCATATGAGCCAGCAATTCCACTTCTACATATAATACTCAAAATAATTGAAAGCAGGGACTCAAACAAATACTTGCACACCAGTGTTCATAGGAGCATTATTTGCAATAGCCAGAAGGTAGAAACAACCCAAATTTCCATTAACAGATAAAAGAATAAGCAAAATGTGACATATACATACAATGAAATGTTATTCAGCTCTAAAAATAAATGTAATAATGAATCTTGACAATTGAATGCTAAGTGAAATAAGCAAGACACAAAAGGACAAATATTGTATGATTCTACTTATATGAGGTATCTAGAAGAGGCAAATTCATACAGACAGAAGTATGACAGAGGTTACCAGGGACTGGGAGAAAGGGAGAATGAGGAGTTATTGTTTAATGGGTACAGAGTTTCTATATGAGATGATGAAAAGTTCTGGAAATTGATAGTGATGGTAATTTCACAAAATCGTGAATGTACTAAATGCTACTGAATTGTACACTTAAAAATGGTTAAAATGGTAAATCTTATGTATATTTCACTGCAATTAAAAAAGTTTTAAAGCACACTTAAAATTTTACTATATTTTTTTTGATTCCTAGAGTTTGCAAATCATTAATAGGTTTAAATATCTCCTTCTCATAGAGGCCCAGAACAACATTTCTAAATTCCTAAAATGCTGCCTGAGATGCTGTTTCTGGTGTTTAGAAAAAGCAGTAAAGTTTTTGAACAGAAATGCCTATGTTATGGTAAGTAGCTTATTTTTATTTACTAAACTGCTTCTTTGCAAACCGAAACCCCATGTCTACATTTCCATCTCTAAAGCACTTGTGCATCAAGCAGTTGAATTTATCACCATGTTGTTATAAGAATTTGTGAATCCAATGCATCATTCAGGGCTATGTTTTCCTAGTTGAGACAGTAACTTAACTGTAGTTCATTATTACCTTCAATACCTTTTCGGAGAGGGAAAATACTATTTACCTTAGAAGTATAAAAATGTGCTAGATTGAAAATGATTTTGTTTGTATTTGACATAGTTTAGTGGGAGGAAAGCTTACCTAGTCTATGTTTCACTGTGAAAAGAAAATATTCTTCTAATTCTGGGATTTACATATTTTTAAGGAAGGGTCTATTTCTTTTTATGATTCTTATTTTGAAATGTGTGGGAACTGATAATGCATAGCTGAATTTGTTACTTATTTCCTATGGGAATATGGAGGCTTCTAAAGAGATTTCTTTTTAAATAGGGGATCCAAAAATATTATTCTAAAATTTAGCAGCTACAACCTTATAACACTTGCATATTATCACAGTGATATAGGGTCTGCATGGGTGATTCAAATAGTTATGGACATTCAAAGAGTCATTAATATACCTCCAGTGAGAATATTGTATTGAGCCTTTTAATCAATAAAGCAAGTGTATTAGAAGGCACTGGGTTTCCTGAGAGTAGTTTTTAATGTGAACGCTACAACATTTAACCCATTCAGCAACAAACCATAGCCAAAACACTTCAAAGACAGAAGCTGTGTCCTGGGATTTGAGACAAAGACCTACCTGTTTGAAGCTGTCTAATCCCCATGGAGTTAAGGGCAACTAGCAACCAAAACATACCTTATTGTCAATGACTCTGAGAGTTGTGCAGAGTTGAGGACACACACTGCCCAAGCCTCCCATGAACCCAACTGTTGGAAAAAGGAATGAGAATAACTGTGTGGGTGACAGAATTAATTCATGTTCCTGTCACTGGATTGTCTGTTGGTCTTGTTAAATTACGTTACTGACTCCAGAATAATATCAACTGTCTTCCTCAGATTGCAATATATGGCAAAAACTTCTGCAGGTCAGCGAGAGATGCTTTCAATCTGCTGATGAGAAATATTTTAAAGTAAGTAATCAGGTTGAGCATGGCAGTAGATGATTTGGTGAAGCTTTAGCATCCATACTTCACATGTTGGTGGTCTTATTAGACATGAATCTTATCTTTTATTTTAATAGATTTAAATCTTCACCTTCACACCATTAATTTCTTCATATGTTTTAGAATTATTGCTCCCATCATCCACCTATGCCTTTATACCCACTGGCACTTATTCATTTTTAGTATCCCCTATGCTCAAGAAATTCCCCACATGAACATTATCATCATGTTTCTGACTATTCCCCCCTCCCAAAATTGACAGAGTCTGAGTGAACAAAATCAGAGAACCAGTGCAGCCATCCTCAGGATTCAGGGTATCCATAGTCCTCGAATTAGAGAGAGAAATGCTGACACCACCAATAGCACCTGACAGCCTTACAATGCCATCTTCTGTTTACTCCATTATAAATAAGTCAGAAAATCATGCCTGGGTTCTAACTTCATTTCTTGCATTTAACAAAGGCCAAATAAAATTTCAGCAAAGACACATCAAAATGAACTCATGAATTATTTACTCTCATAAATTTCTGATAACAAATATAATTTAAACACAAAATTATACTTTCTTTTTTCTGATTCTCAGAGTTGCAGTTATGGATAGAGTGACAGACTTTGTACTAATCCTGGGGAAGATTCTAGTTGCTGGGTGTATAGGTAAGTAGTAGTATTAGTAATAGTAGTAGTAGTAGTAATAAGTTTAACATGTGCTTAGAAAAACTTCTTTACTACAAAAAGCTATGTTCCTTTGCAAATGCACAATATACATGTTCTGCCTTTTCACTCTAGGTGTCCTGGCCTTTCTACTCTTCACAGAAAGACTCCCAATGATTATCGTAGGACCAACATCTTTAAATTACTACTGGGTACCTTTGCTGGTAAGAGCTGATGTCTTAGTAAGTTTGGGCTGCTACAACAAAAATACCACAGACTGGGTGGCTTAAACAACAGGGATTTATTCCGCACAGTTCTGAAGACTGAGAAGTCCGAGATCAAGGTGCCCACAGATTCAGTTCCTGGTGAGAGCTTTCTTCCTAATTTGCAAAGGGACACTTTCTTGCAGTATCCTAACATGGTCGAGAGAGATTTCATCTCTCCTGTCTTCTCTTATAAGTGCACTAATCACATTCACAAGGGCTCCTTCATTGTGACTTCATTACTTCCTGAAGGCCCCACCTCCAGATGCCATCACTTTGGGGATTAGGTTTCAACATATGAATTTTGAGGGGACACAATTCATTCTATAGCGTCTGGGTAACATTGACTCTGATTTATGAGAAATGGCAAAATAAAAAACCAAAAAGGAATAGGAGAAATAATGATAGCTAACATGATTGGTCTTACTTTGAGGCCAAGCCTCATTCTGCTTTAGAGCTGGGGTCCCTTGGAAGCAACCCCTGAGACAGAGGATTGCATGCAGAAGGCTTATTATGAAGTGCTCTCCTGAGATACACTTGAAAGGAAGTGAGGAGGATAGGCCCAGGCAAAAGAAGAAGCTGACCCATGCGGCAATTATAGCTGAAGCCTCAGACATAATTACAGGAAATTCTGACAAAGGGACTAGGCCTCTGTATGCTGCATCAGGCAACCGCTGGCCAGGGGTTGCCCTCTGAATGATGGTGTAACCTTGGGTGAGGCAGTTCCCTGCAAGAGTAATTCCTAGTGAGCAAAACAGCTGAGTCATCAGCAGCCTACATACATTCCCAACAACTAGGGGATAGATGTGGCATCTGGAGAGGACCTGGGGGGAGCCCTGCGAGATCTATTACAGTATATTAACTCACTCAATCCATGTGTCATAAATACCATTATTACTCACATTCTCCCTTTCCCCACCAACAATCTTATGTAGGAAGCCCAGAGATGTTAGGTGACTTGTCGAGTGAGTGCCTGAGCTGTGATTAAACCTAGGCAGTGTATGCTCTTAACTCCTATGCTTTACTGCCTCAGTGTGCAGGATCCTAAATCTGGGATGTTTTTGGTAGGCACTGGGGATAGTGATAAGAAAATTGGCAGGTAAACTAGTACATTTTGTTTAAATCCCAGTACAAAGGCACTCAAAAACTTTATCATTGAATTTTGTACATTCCTATATTGAAATCTTTTCCAACACAGAGTATCTCAAAGCGTCCTCATCATGATTTTATTTAAAACTGCATTATTGTTCTTTTGGACAAGTTAATGGCATCTTCATTCTCTTCTCTGCTCATTTACAGACAGTCATGATTGGATCTTACCTAATTGCACATGGATTCTTCAGCGTCTATGCAATGTGTATTGAAACAATTTTCATCTGCTTCTGTAAGTTTTCAGTATATGTGTTTTCCCCCTCTGGTGGATAACCAAAAGATGAAAAGGTTAAGACCCAGTCTTTTAGCTGGCTTGTGGATTTGCTATGACCTGGCTGAAACTGCAAAACAGTTTATTTGGAAAGAGACATTGTCTAGTAGATGCTTTGTAAACGTTAAAGGTTCAGAGATGGAGTTTGCAAAGCACTGGAGGGTCAGGCATCATGGCATGGTGTTAGCATGAAATTATTTTAATTTCTTAATGTTTTCAAATTTATAATAATGATTGGCTTCTGTTGTGCTTTATTAACAACCGAAGACATAACTGGGCTTTGAGGCTGGGCTTTGGGGACTCTGAGGACAGCCTTTATACCTTCTGATAAAGCCAAGCTGGCAATGGTTTCAAAGACACATAGGGCCAATTCACACTGGGTAACACGATGACAAATAGATAGGATTCATAGAGAGGCATGTTTAGGAAATGGCTAGATCAACTCTGACGCATAGTGTTAAAATACTTCAATAGAGCTTTCATCACTGACTTCTTCACTGTGCTTCTATGTGGCATGTGCACCTCACGTATGCAGAATGAATATGTTTTCTATTAATACCTCATCTTTTTTTTTTTGCGGTACACGGGCCTCTCACTGTTGTAGCCTCTGCCGTTGTGGAGCACAGGCTCCAGACACGCAGGCTCAGCAGCCATGGCTCACGGGTCTAGCCGCTCCGCGGCATGTGGGATCTTCCCGGGCTGGGGCACGAACCCGTGTCCCCTGCAACAGCAGGCAGACTCTCAACCACTGCGCCACCAGGGAAGCCCCAACACCTCATCTTAAAAGCCCTGGAGAACCTAGTGCCCATCAGGAGCTTGATCTGTCCTTACCTTCAACCTAGATAACGTAGGGTCACAGGTGAAAGAACAGAACTTGTTAGCCCTACAACTAATACCCCCTGAGAGATTATTTCTCTGGCACATTGCTCTTAAGAGAAGCAGAGAAAACATTCTATGACAGGGCATTACTGAGTGATCTACTTGTATAAAATGAACAGTTTATTTTTTAGTGTAACTCACAGCACCAACTGCATGCTGGGGTCAGGAGAGGATATATATATATATCTCCCTAAAGCTACTAACTTTAGGGAGATATATTGAAGGAAAAAACGTTCTAGAAAATGGTTTGATTTTTTTTCTGAACATTTAACAAATCAATTTTCAATAACTGGACAAATTAATCAGGAGAACTTTGTGTACAAGTTAGCTCTTCCTCTGGCTATAAATGGAACTGGAATGTTTAATCTTTTCCTAGTGCTTCAGTGGTTTGTCAGGAAAAGCCATCTACAAAATACCACATGAACAAACTTCAGCTCAGGTATGAGGTGGAAGAAGGAGCATGGGAATAAGGTAGCTTAAGACACAGAAGAGACAGATCTTGAATGTTCAGAGTCTCTCCTTTCATCTCAAATGCTAATCATGGGAATGAAACTGGGAGAGCCCACTGGGATCTTCCTGATTCTTGTAACTGAAAAGTTTTCTCAAAATGCATCCTGGGAAATGTTTAGAACCTATCAGTTTCCAATCTTTGGAAGCTTTGGCAAATCTTGTAGATTTTAATTTTGACAGTAGATTTTAAATTTGAGCACTAAGAAATGTTTTCCACTCATCTATATTACTAATTGCCAACTTCTTGAAAAGCAGGTATAATTTCAGCCTTATTTAACACATTGTGTGTTGAATGTGAATAGTTTCTTTTTGGATGTTCTTGTCTTTGATAATAAAGAACAAGAGAAGCCAAATTGTATTCTTCTTCCCTCTGCAGCTGTTACTATGGGCAACATCTAACTTTGGAAAATTTTCTTCTTAAATGATACTCTAAGGCAAATTATGATTGTGTGGAACTGTACCTTTTTAAAAAATATATACCTCTTTATACCTATTTTCTTGACTGCCAGAAAACTGGTGATTTTAAAAATGCAAACCATTTGCAAACAAACACTTCATTTATAGAGACATAGCATCCTTTCAACATTACAAGGCGATGAGAATTCTGGTCCCAGGATGGGAAAAAAACAATAGTTGTAGATGATTATTTTCATTATTATGTGATTGATACCACAGTTCCTACCAATCCCTCAAAAGTAATAATGATATAAATATACGACATATGATATGTGATATAAGATATAGAAATATGATTAAGGAAAAAAGAACAAAAATGTTCAGCATCTATCATGTTCCCTTCTTAGCTTTTCATTTTGTATGTGGGGAAAGTCACTGTGAAATCTAATGTAAAAATCTAATAAACCAATAATCCAACCATTCCTAAGAGAGTATGATGAAAAATAACTTAGATTTATTCCATAAATCTGTGATTATGCTATATGGTTTTATATGATACTTCTTATCCTGTATTTCATAATAAATAAAGGCTAAAATAGCATAATATTTTTAATATACTAGTCAAAACAGTTTCAAGTTGCATTTATATATTTATTGAGATAGATATTATCAGCTGTGAATTATATGTATCTGCAGGAAATTTAATTCCATGCAAACTTCTCCTTGCTTCTCAGCATCATTCTCATGTTTGTCCCCAATCACCCAACAGATGTGTGCTCAGTGAATATCCATCATTTTATTATTAGCCTAAGCAAAGCAGGAATATAAACTCATGTATTACAGAAGTCAGCAAACACTGTATTAGCTTTTGAATATAATCTGAGGTAAACTACAAGGATTTAGGACAGGACACCATTTAGTTAAGTAGGATGAGAACTGAAGTAGGTGTCAAGAGACTGGGTCCTCACCTCATCCTGTTGCCCCAGAGCTTTCAATTTCAGGAGAATCATTTTACATCCCTGGGTCTCAGTTTCTTCATCTGTAACATGAGGGTGTGAATTACCATTAAAACAGACTTTGAACTCTGAAATTCAATTATTCTCTACATTTATCACACCATACTTTTTATTCAGCTTCATCTCAGAGGATGTGGCAATTTACCTCTCTGAAATGAACAGTCGTTAGAATTTAAAGATAACACATTTGAAAGGACATAAAAGATCTTATTAACCTTTAAACTATCAAAATAAACCTCTTTGGAGTGGGTGGGATTTAGGAAGTTTCAGTGCTTCCTGGCAGAGGTTGAAGCTTCTTACTTTGACCAGCATCAGCTACTTAACTGCACTAATTTGTCTTATATTTGACTTTCTAACACTGCTTTCTCTGATTTTTCCCTGTTCGACTCTCCAATTTATAAAAATGCATATAATTGTTCTGCTGCTGTTGCTGCTTTTGCCTGCTTTGGCTGCTGCATATACAGGTGAAGATCTGGAAAGAAATGATGGATCTACAGAAAAACCCTACTTCATAACCCCTACCCTGCACGGAATTCTGAACAAGAAGCAACTAGTTCCCCAGAAGCAGAAAGAGTAGAAAAGCTCCAAACAGTGCCATTCATTTTTAAGTAGAAGTTTTGTAAATTAGGTCATTTGTATTTGAAAATGATGCTTTTAAGTAATGTGAAATTTCAGTGCTTATTCCTAAAAAGCGAGAACTTGGTACCATCTGAGGTATCAGGCAATTGATGACAGTAGCCTCTGTGAACTAGGATACTTTATAGTGGTCCCAGCTGAAGAGCGAGGTGTAAATGTCACACATTTTTTTAAAGTCTATAGCTGAAAGTGTTTCCAAAACTTTTATAACTTGGCATGCTGTTTCCCATTGCAGCATTTTGATAGCCTTTCTTTTTATAAATGTATATTTGTAAAGGGTATTCAGGAAATTTTTGAAAGCACTATAAATGTGTAATCAATTAGCCATAAAAAGATTGATTTATAGTTAACCAGCATATGGTACTAAATTTGTAAATATGGTGCTATGGTTATATTTATACTGTTCAAGCTAGTGGACAACATTCTAAACTGTGATTAAACTTGTATTAATGGTTCCCTAGGAAGTATATTTCAGTAAGTGATTCGAGACCATAACAAACATATAGACGTTAATGTTATACAGGTTCCATAGGCTGCATTACTAGGTAAAACTTACTGTGGAACCTTCATAGGCCATTTTGTTTTAGTGAAATTATATCTATAGTGAAGTTGAATCTGAGTTCTGGAATGTCATTTCCAATAATATGAACCTCTGGCCACCATGAAAATATTCTGAGCAGAACTGAGATGGCCACATAACTCATGCCATTTGTCTGTAACCCAAATAGAGATAAATCCCTATTTTCCTATGCCCATCATATAGAAAATGGGTATGGATCTGTTTCAGAAGAGTGATTATATCTGTTATGAGTTTCTAGATTAAAGAGATGATGTGGCTTTTTTCTATAAAAAGTTTAACTTTAGCTTAACTTTCGGTGAAGAAAGAGAAAAGATAAGAAAGACACTTCAGATTTTACCCTAAGGAAATATTAGCCCTTCATAGGTACCTCATCTTGTACCTTTACAAGAGGCATACTGTAGGTTAGGAAATCTCTTCCTGAAGGGTTTAGGAGGAGAGTTACTTTCATACTCCACCCTTGCTGGCCAGAGCAACAAACCAGGCTCTGGCGTAGCAAAGCATGAATCAGACACTCACGTACTTTGCCTATCCATCTCCTATGTGCAAGTGCATATGACATGGCAAACAGTGTAACAATGTACCCCAAAAGGAGCATTGAATCAATAGTATCCTTTTGGCTTTTACACTAAGTTTGTATATAAGGATTATTTATGTCTTGACAGAAAGGAACATGTTGATCTAACATTTTGATCTGATATATGATCCATGTATCCAAGAAGAGAGTCAGAAATGTATTATTGTTATAAATATAAATAGTAATTTATTTAATGACCCTGAAGTGTGGGAACCTAGATTTAGACTGACTTCATAGCAGCTTAATAGCAAGAAGCTAATGAATAGGGGAGATTTTCAAAATATTGGTCCTTCTATGGCCACCGTCTTGCTCTTGGCTTGCTTTCTTGAGATTACTGTAATCAAAAGTGTCATTTGGCTTCATACCTTGGCTAATACCTTCTTCACTCTCATGCTCCTTGAAGTATAATTCAGAGAACAGTGATAACCTATCTTTCTAGATAGTTATTATTTTATTATTCAGTAATACAGGGTTCACAACAAAAATCTAGTAAAATGGTTACCTCTAACTTAAATATTGAAAAATTATAAGGAATAAGTCCCCTTTTAGGAGTAGTTGAAAAATTCATAATGATGAAACAATTTTAAATTTTTTGTGTACGTATCAGAATCACTCTGAGAAATTGTTATAAATATTGATACATGTGCCCCCCCCCACCCCAAGAGAGTCTAAGTATTTGGGTGTGGGGCAGCTTGTGAATTATTATAAAGTTCTCTAGTGATTCTGATACACATAAAAGTTGGAAAATCACTTGCATAAAATATAAATCAACATGTGTGAAATCATTTGGCCTATTTTTTCCTTATAAGCCTGGCTGTTCTAGGAGTTAGAAAATTGAGAAAGACAAAGGAGATTAATTTGGAGAATTTTAACAATCATAACTTCTGTATTTTAGATCCTTGGTACTAGATGGGGGCCCATGTTTTAAATGCTTAACATTTAAATCTGCTGATTAGACCAGAAAATTCTCCACAGTAAAAGTATTCACTGAACTATATGGAGATAGATACATTCTAAACTTGGCTATATTTTAATAATATAACCCTTGGTTGCAAAATCATAGGAAAAGCAATGTCGTTTGGTTCAATATTCTTAATAAATATTCTTTAAAAATCTCTAAGTATAGAAGTTTTAACTATATTATGTGCTTAATTCTAGTTAGAAAAAATATTTTTCATTAATTACTTCTTTGTATAATTGAAATATAGAGAAAAATGAGTTGAGAAAAATTTAAAAGCCACTTTCTTATAAAGAAATTAAGATAATAACTGAAAAAACAGAGCCATACTTCTAAAAATTTTGGGTTCAAAGATTTGAAATATATTGAAAATTTACAAATCTTTAAAAAAAAAAAAAACTGTACCACCTAAATTGTTGCTCGAAAAACAAAAGCAATCTTGAACTAATATGGTAACTTAGAAGGCAAGTTGAATACATCATACTTTTTAGGAATTTGAAGGTGAATTTAGAAATTCCTCATACATCTTGTTTTTTGTGTAGTTACATTTGCTCTCTAAAAGAAGATAAAACTTATTTCCTTAATCATGCAGCTGAGAGGCACGTGCTATTGGCAGAATCAGACCTGGTACACAGAATGAGATAATATCTTATTGATATAATAACAAGGGCTGATTGTTTTCTCATAGTTATGTTTACAATAATGTTGATGCCAAACTATGCTGTTTTTTAGAATAACATTTTGAACTGCTGTAAAGCAAGTATGCAGCAGATGGCGATGTTACTTCTCTTACAGTTTTGCTTTGATATTTACCCTGTGCCATTCTTCCTCCTAGTGGAAGATTTAGAAAGAAACGATGGTTCTGCTGAAAGACCCTATTACATGAGTCAATCTCTGCTGAAGATTTTGAACGAGCAAAATGCACAAACTAAGAAGCAGTAGAAGTGCAAACTCTGGTCATCCTGCAGCGGTGTTACCTTTCCCTCATCTGCTGTGTATGTGCTACACTTGTTTCATAAGTGCTTTGTGTATGGAACACTGTATTCACGACCTTGTTGGCTTTTATTTGCATGTTTTATACCAAAGCTTATACTGTAATACGTGAAGCCATCAGAAGTTGCAAGGGAATTGTTAATAACACGGAACATTTTTTATACTAAGATCTTTTGTTTTGTAATTCATTTTTAAATAGAATGGCTAGGATGTTTTGAAAATGCTAGTGAATATGTTAATATTGTTTTAAATATTAGATTGAAAAATGATACATTATTTAAATTGGTAGCTCCTAATATATTTTTAAAATTACAACTAAAAGACTTCTGCAGGGAAAATTGGTAAACAAAGTAAAACAGAAGATTTTAAAGTTTTCCCCACTCCTGTTTGACAATAAATCGGTAAAAGGAGCGCCACATTCCAGATTTTGCTCTAAGTATAGACTGTTTCCTATTAAACAAATTGTCAATCATCCAGCCTTTACGACTTAGTCCTCTCTGACAAAGTGCCTTACTGGCTGTTTAATATTACCCAGCTTTTGTGGGCAAGTTTACACACATTGTTAAAAAAAAAAAGAATCCTGCAATGTTTAGTGATTAAAACAAGTCTTCTTGCATTTGTTTTTTTCTTAGCTCACTGGTTGAAAACCATTTGTCATTTCAGTATGTTTGATATCCTCACTATATAGACTACATTTTGCAGCATAAACAATTTCCCTTGCGCCTAGTGGACATTCATGAATGTGTACTACACGCAAGAAAAAAACCTGAAAGGACACTTGTTAGGTTTGTTTTTTTACTAAAAGTGAGTTTAAAATGTAATCTTTTCTATGATAGATATTTGAAAATACAATAGGTATAAGACTACATTTCTCAGTGTTTTACACAGATTGGAAAGGGAAACTTGAAGAAATTACAAAGGGAAACTTTACCCCTAGAAAGGGTGCTCACAGATGTCATGTACTGAATAGCTCCATTTTAAATGATTGTTTATTATCATCAATGAGCGTTCTATGTATGTTATTTCCATTTTCTAACTTTTGATATGAAATAATCAGTTTATTCATGTTACTTTTTATTGTGCTAATATGAACAAGAACATAATTTCTAATTCAATTTTAAATAATTTTATTAGTACTAACTTTAAAGAAAATGATTTCAGTTTGTTACTCAGTGTTACAGAAAGAGTCCATAAAACATTCACCCTAAGGGAATGTCAATCACACAATGATAATTTGTGAAAGCTTTGAGACTCTATAGTAAGTTCCTAGCAGTTTATCTATTATATTTAAATGTGACTTTGGATATTCTTTTATGCCAAAAACGAACTCATATGAGCACAAGACAGTCTGAGCTCTATAGTCAGTATGCTTCTGCTGTGCAGAAATATTAGGAACATATTGTCTAAATATCTTTGATAACTAAACTGTTTAATATTTAATGAAATTTGTTGTTACTCATTGTTTTAAATCTATTTGTTTTTTCTTCTAATAAAGATTTAGATAAGAAAAAGCTCTTTGCTTTTTTATTTCTTTAAGCTAGAAAAACCCATCTATCATCATGACAAAATCTCCTCTGTATCAAATATCTAGGTTTTTTTTTTAAATCTAGATTTATCTTTAAACTTGTTTTCCACTTTTTCTCTAGCTGTGCACTGATTGCCAAACCAAATAACTGAAGCTGATAATTTATACAAAGTAAATAAGTCAAAGCTAAATGGATAAGAAATGGAGTTTTTTAAAAACCCAAACAACAGCCTAAATTAGTTAGTTGGTCTTTGTTTTAATTTGCCAAAAGTTTGCTCAGTCCCACATTTGGTTTGGCCAACATTCATAAGAAGCAAACCTCATCATTTTAAAGGCAGGGATAAGTTTACAGAATATAAAAAATGTGAACACAAATTAATAATACTTTCTAAGGCAAGATTAAATGTCCCTATCGCTGGTTTAGCTCAGGCTAAAAATTTTCTTAGGTTCGGATATTCCTTAACAAATCTATGAGTCTATTTTAAAATTGAATTAATTATATGTTAAATCTTCAAACTTAATTTTTCTTTAAAATTTAATAGGTTTCTTTAAATGAAAACATAAATGTTGCAGTTTTCAAGGTTGTTTTAAAATGTCCTATATTGGGACTTCCCTGGTGGCGCAGTGGTTAAGAATCCGCTTGCCAGTGCAGGAGACACAGTTTCCAGCCCCGCTCTGGGAAAATCCCACAGGCCCCAGAGCAACTAAGCCCGTGCGCCACAACTACTGAGCCTGCGCTCTAGAGCCCGCAACAAGCCACAACTACGGAAGCCCACGCGCCTAGAGCCCGTGTTCCGCAACAAGAGAAGCCACTGCAATGAGAAGCCCGTGCACCACAATGAAGAGTAGCCCCCTCTCGCCACAACTAGAGAAAGCCTGCGTGCAGCAATGAAGGCCCAATGCAGCCAAAAATTAATTAATTAATTTTTAAAAAAATAAATAAAATGAAATAAAATGTCCTATATCTAATAAGATGTTTGTTAATATAGTTACTGGTTCTTTTCTTATTTAAAATAAAAATATCATTTGGTTTCCAGAAGAAATCCAAACCTGCTTTATATTTTAATAAGTCCCACTTTTAGATGATAAAGCACTGATCATATTTGTAAATAAATTGTTTGAAATTGGACTATGACTGATTTGATTTTTCTATGTGCCTAGAAAGTTTTAAAAAGAGTTTGTGAAATCACACTATTAAAGGTTCTGTAGGATCATCAGGCGTAATGCAGTTATTATTTAAAATAATATTGGAAAGCAGGCTGTATGCAACAATTCCTTATTGTTCTTTTACTATATAGTTGACCAGCACTCATTCCAATGTATGTTCTTTCACTTTTACAAGTGGTGCCTCAGGAAATTGCTCTTAAACTCTAACCAGGCATAGCAATTATCTTTAGTATTATCTGACTCTGGATGCTTTATAAATCAGTCTTTGTTGGCATAAGATATGGGGACAAAATTGAACAAAAATCATTATTGCAGACCATGGATATGAAATGGTGTTGACATATTTTCCAGTTTCTTGCAAATATTATCCGTAGATGTTTGCAAAGGTTTGTATTTTAAAAACATAGCTATATGATTATACGAATACAATTGAATAAATCATGGATGAAAAGAAATATCTTACCAATATAGCAAGAATAAATTACTTCTCCAAAATTACTTTCCATATACCATGTCTCTAGTCTTGGGGCTAAAATGGGTATTGACGATTTCTCTCAGGACCTAGCTTCATTGCTAGTGAATCAAAACCCAGAAAACAAAGCCAACCCCCATTAAAACAAATGTAAATTCATTTATTCATGAAAACTGAGTACCACTTTATGCAAGACTTGGACATCAGGATGATGTCACAGTCACGGACCCTCTTAAAATTTATCAGGCCAAACTGAACTGTTCTTTCCCCCATTTATGACTTTCCAATTGCTTAAAATGAAACAGCCAAAATAGTATAGAATCTGGCAATATCTTCTCTAATGGCTTCTGTGCTGGGACGAATGGGGACTGTTATGTGACGCATTTAAAAGCAATCAATTCAATTTTACTATTTGAAGTCACTAGCTATTTTTTTTTAACACCTTGGCTCTTTTTTTTCCAGTCCTTTTTTCTACTGTATGATTTAGAACAATTTAAGCAAATGGATAAAACAATCTTGTGAACAAAGTAAAATGCCCTTCCACCGATGACTCAAAAACACGGGCGTCTTCATATTCTGGCCTTTTACATGGTACTAAGAGCATCGTGTGTTAACAAAGGTGGGAGAAGCTTATCAAATGAAAAGATGTTTTCATTTTGCATATAAATTAAAGTGAGCCTGGACTTGATCACTGTTAGAGTAATCTTGAAATTTCCACATTCTTCCAGCCAAATGAATGTGTGCTGCTGCATATGTGTAAGCAGTGCACAGAAAGAAGAAAATGAAGGTAAGATGTTGGGAAAAGCACTGGTGTTCAAGGAGAGAACAGAAAAAGCTAAGGGTATATAAAAATATATCTCTAACAGGATCTAAGAGGGCAATGTTACAGAAAGCAGGGTGCCTTCTGAATGCAATTCATAAATCTATTGAAAAAAGAAACAACACATTTGAAGCCAGTAATTAAAAATATTTTTCAGTTTTCTGGTAAACAGCTTTGAAGCAGACTATGTTACAGTAAAACTAATCACACAGATGTATTTAGCCCAAACAAACAAAAAAGAATGATGTCTCAACATGATTTATGATGAAGGGATTAAAAAACATTTGCCTAGGGAAGATATCAAGATGGCAGAATAGAAGGATACAGAACTCACCTCCCCCACCATGAACACATCAAAACTACATCTACATGTGGAGCAATTCTCACTGAAAATGAATTGTAAACTGGCAGAAAGAATCCTGAAAAACTAAGGCTGTAAGAAAGATCTACATGATATCAGGTAGGAAGTGGTAAGAAGAGATCAGATCAGGACCTGTGCCCCTGAGAGGGAACTCAGAAGATCATGGAGGTTACAGGGCAGAGATCCTCTCTGGGGAGTAAGTGGTTAAAGGTACATACTGGGCACCCAAGCCCTGGGGTTTGACACTGGGAAGACAGGTCCCCTTGGCTGGTTGGAGGACAGTGAGTGGGACTAACAGGAAGGCTGTGGGAAGCCTGGACTCTACTCATGAAGAGTGCACACATGCTTGCTTACTCCCAAAACAGGGCAGAGATGGCAGACTGAAACTGCAGGGGACACTGGCCAGTTTCCCTCAAGGCTGGTGTAAGCCCCAGTGTGAGCTGAGCACCAACTCTAGCCCCACTTGCTTCATGACACAGCTCCACCCTGGGGTGAGGGCTGTTGTGGCTGAGGTGAGATCTCAGCTGTGAGGCACAGAGGCGGCTCAGACCTGGAGCAGCGTCTGAGTGGGGCAGTGGGAGCCATCACTGGTGCTTACACTGGCAGAGCATCAGAAGCGGTCCAGGTCTCCACCTAGGGCTGCCACAGCCCACACCCCGACCCATGCCAAGTGCCTGCACCAGCCCCACTGGATCTGCAGCACAGATCCACACTAGGGTGAGGGCTGTAGTGGCCAAGGAGAAAACTCAGTTGTGAGGGACGAAGGTAGGTCAGACCCAGAGAGGCATCCAAGTGGGGCAGGGGCAGCCCTTACTGGTGCTTACACTGGCAGAGCATCAGGAGCGGTCTAGGTTGCTGACTGTAGCTAAGGCCAACATAGCTTGTGCCCAGACACACAGTGAGTGCCTGGGCCAGCCCCTCTTGTTCCAGCACTACTCCCCGCTGGGACAAGGATGCGAGTGCTGGGACTGGGGAAAGCAGACACTTAAAAGGAATGGAGCCAGCTCAGACCTGAACCTCAGGGCTTCTGCTCCAGCAACTTGGGACCTACCCCCACCCTCAATAGGGTGGTGCTGATCACTGAGCAGAGGAGAAGCCCTGACTCACACCTGGATCTTGCCTGAGCCCCTCCATCTCCAGCCTTCCCTCCTACCAAGATGACAGATGCCAGCACACGCTGGGGGAAAACATGACTCATCCTCATATCAGATCCTGCTCTCCCACCAAAGCAATTGAGCACACACAGACTGTATAGGGAAACTCCCACACAAGGACACCCCTTCAAGACTGCAATAGGTAACTGTTTCACCTAATTTCATAGAGACAGAGGAAGTTAAGCAAAATGAGGAGACAGAGGAATTTGTTTTAATCGAAAGAACAAGAAAAAATAACCTGAAAAAATAAGTAATAAAACAGAAATAAAAAATTTACCAGATAAAGAGTTCAAAGCATTACTAATGAAAATGCTAACTGAATTAGAGAGAAGAATAGATGAACACAGTGAGAATTTTTAACAAGGAACTAGAAAATATAAAAAAGAACCAGTCAGAACTGAAGAATACAATAACTGAAATGAAAAAGACACTAAAAGGAATTAACAGCAGATGAGGTGATACAAAAAAATGTACCAGAAGATAGAATTCTTCTATTCTGGAAGATAGAATAATGGAAATCACCCAATCAGAACAGCAAAAGGGAGAAAAAATGAGAATAGTTTAAGGGACTTCTAGGACAAAATCAAGTGTACCAACATAGGGGTCCTAGAAGTGGAAGAGAGAGAAAAAGGGGTCAAAAAATGTATTTGATTAAATTATGGCAGAAAACAACCTGAACCTCAAAAAGGAAACAGATATCCAGGTACAGGAAGCATAGAGGGTCTGAAACAAGATAAACCCAAACAGATGCACACCAAGATATAACATAATTAAAATGGCAAAAATTAAAGATAGAGAATTCTGAAGGCAGCAAGAGAAAACAAAGAGTCATATACAAGAGAACCCCTACAAGGCAATCAGCTGATTTTTTGGAATAAATTTTGCAGGCCAGAACAGAGTGGCATGATATATTCCACATGATGAAAAGGAAAAACTTGCAACCTAGGATACTCTACCTAGCAATATTGTCGTTGAAGGAGGTAGACAAAGAACTTCTCAGACAAGCAAAACTAAATGTGTTCATCAGTACTAAACCTACCCTAACAGAAATGTTCAAGGGTCTTCTCTAAGTGGAAAAGAAAAGGCTACAACAAGAAGTAAAAATCTGTAAGAAAGGAAAAATCCCACAACGAAAGGCAAATATATAAAAAAGGCTGATGAACCACTTAAATAAGCTAGTAAGAAGATTAAAAGACAAAAAATTTAAAAAGCAAATACAACTATAATAAACATGGAAGGGATAAACATGAAAATGTAAAATATGATATCAAAAACACAAAATGTGGAGGAGGGGAGTAAAAAATGTAGATATTTTAGAATGTGTCTGAACTTAAATGACTACTAGTTTAAAATGAGTAGATATAGTTATAAGTCAATATATATGAACCCTGTGGTAACCACAAATAAAAAACCTAAAATAGATACACAAAAACTAGAAAGAAAGGAACACAAGGATACTGCTAAAGAAAATCATCAAACCACAAGGGAAGAAACTAAAAGAAAAAATGAACAGAGAAGAACTACAAAAACAACCAGAAAACTAGTAATAAAATGGCAGTAAGTACATAGCTATCAATAATTACTTTAAATGTCAATGGACTAAATGCTCCAATTAAAAGACATAGAGTAGGTGATTGGTTAAAAAACAGGAACCATCTATCACCTCACACTGGTCAGAATGGCCATCATCAAAAAGTGTACAAATAATAAATGCTGGAGAGGGTGTGGGGGGTGGGGGAAAGGAGCCCTCCTATACTGTTGGTGGGAATGTAAATTGGTACAGACATTATGGAGAACAGTATGGAGGTCCCTCAAAAATTAAAAATTGAGCTGCCATATGATCCAGGGATTCCACTCCTGGGCGTATATCTGGAGAAAACTATAATTCGAAAAGATATACCTGAACTCCAATGTTCACTGCAGTACTATTTATAATAGCCAAGACATGGAAGCAACCTAAATGTCCAATGACAGAGGAAAGGATAAAGAAGATGTGGTATATTTATATACAAAATAGAATATTAATCAGCCATAAAAAAGAATGAAATAATGTCATTTGCAGCCACATGGATGGGCCTAGAGATTACCATGTTAAGTGAATAAGTCAGACAGAGAAAGACAAATATAATATTGCTTATATGTGGAATCTAAAAATATGATACAAATGAACTTATTTACAAAACAGAAATAGACTCACAGACATAGAAAACAAAGTTATGGTTACCAAAGGGGAAGGGGGGAAGGATAAATTAGAGTCTGGAAGTAACACATACACACTACTATATATAAAACAGATAACCAACAAGGACCTAGCACAGGGAACTATAGTCAATATTTTTAATAACCTATAAGGAAAAAGAATCTGAAACAGAATATAAATATATGTGTGTGTGTGTGTGTGTGTGTGTGTGTGTGTGTGTGTATATATATATATATATATATATATATATATATATCTGTCACTCTGGTATATACCTGAAACTAACACAATGCTGTAAATCAACTGTACTTCAATAAAAAAGAAAAAGAAAAAAATAGATATCTAGAGGACATTCCATCCAAAAACAGCAAAATACACATTATTTTAAAGTGCACATGGAATGTTCTCCAGGTTAGATCACATGCTTGGTCACAAAACAAGTCTCAACAAATTTAAGAGAATACAAATTATATCAAATTAATTTTTTCTAACCACAATGGTATGAAACTAGAAATCAACTATAGAAAGAAAAACGGGAAAAGAACAAACATATGGAGACGAAACAACATGCCACTAAAAAACCAACAGGTCAACAATATAATCAAAGAAATCAGAAAATATCTTGAGACAAATGAATATTAAAACACAACTATACAAAATCTATGGAATGCAGGAAAAGCATAAGAGGGAAGTTCATAGTGATACAGTCCTTCCTCAAGAAACAAGAAAAATCTCAAACAACTTAACCTACCACCTAAAAGAATTAGAAAAAGAAGAATAAACAAAGCCCAAAGTCAGAAGAAGGAAGGAAATAATAAAGATCAGAGAGGAAATAAATAAAATGAATATTAAAAAACAGTAGAAAAGATCAATAAAACCAAGAGCTGTTTTTTTGAGAAGATAAAAAAAATGGAAAAACCTTTAGCCAGCCAAGAAGAAAAGAGAGAGGACCCAAATGAACAAAATAAGAATTGAAAGAGGAGAAATGACAATTGATATCACAGATAAAAAAAAAAATCATAAGAGAATACTATGAACAGGCCACCCCCTCCTGCCCTGTTCTCTTTCTGGTTGGGTCAGACCTGGCTGGCACCATGAGTACCTGGCAGAGGCTGAGGGAGAAAGAAAGGGGGGATAGGGAGGAGGAGGAGGATGCAAGAAGTAGGAGCTGAGCAGCCCTCCTGGGCCACAAACAGATACCCAGGAATGGAATTGCTGGATCTTTGAAAATTTCCAGAGATTTGGTGTAGATAGGAAAGCTATCAGAAAGACTATAGCACTATTGTACTGTATTTGCTGTTTTTCCTGCAGCTCAGCTGAGGAAGAACCGAGCTGACCTCTATTTCTGGATTATTTACTTCCTACTGGCTAATGAAGATTTTTATTTGGAGAACTCTGTTGTACAGAGCCTGAAGTCATCTATGACCCATAACAAGAGCATGCATTTTCAAGTGTTAGTTAGATTTGTGTATCAATAAAATTTTCCTGAAAGAAAATGTCTGAGGATTGGAGACAAAATAAAAGAGTAGAACGACTTGAGCTCACCTCCTCTCATGAAAACACCAAAATCACAACTAACTGCTGAACAACCATCGACAAAAAAAAGACTGGAATATACTAAAAAGATATTCTACATCCAAACACAAAGAAGAAGACACAATGAAACAGTAGGAGGGATGCTTTTGCAATATAATCAAATCCTATACCTGCTGGGTGGGTGACCCATAAACTGGAAAATAATTCTATCACAGAGGTTCTCACACAGGAATGAAAGTTCTGAGCCCCATGTCAGGCTCCCCAGCCTGGGGGTCTGGCATCAGGAGGAGGAGCCCACAGAGCATTTGACTATGAAGGCTAGCAGTGCTTGAGTGCAGGAGCTGCACAGGACTGGGGGAAACAGAGACTCCACTCTTGGAGGGTACACCCAAGGTTTCACAGGCACTGAAACCCAGGGCGAAGCAGTGACTCCACAGAAGCCTGGGTCAGATCTACCTGCAGGTCTTAGGGGTCTCCTGGGGAGGCAGGGGTCAGCTTTGGACCACTGCATGGGCAAGGACACTGATGGCATAGGCCCTTAGGGAATATTCCACAGTGTGAGCTCTCCCAGAGGTTGCCATTTTGGCACCAAGGCCTGGCCCAAACCAACAGCCTGCAGGCGCCAGTGCTGGGATGCCTCAGGCCAAACAACCAACAGGGTGGGAACACAGCCCCACTCATCAACAGAAAGGCTGCCTAAAGTCATTCTGAGCCCACAGCCACCTCTAGGCATGCCCTTTGACATGGCCCTGCCCACCAGAGGGACAAGATTCAGCTCCACTCACCAGTGGGCAAGCACCAGTCACCCCCACCAGGAAACCTGCACAAGTGTCTGGACCGACTTCACCCACCAGGGGGCAGACACCAGAAGCAAGAAGAACTACAATCCTGCAGCCTGTGGAAATGAGCCCACAAACACAAAAAGTTAGACAAAATGAGACAGCAGAGAAATATGTTCCAGACGAAGGAACAAGATAAAACCCCAGAAGATCTAAGTGAAATGGAGATAGGCAATCTGCCTGAAAAAGAATTCAGAATAATAATAGTAAAGATGATGCAAGATCTCAGAAAAAGAATAGAGGCACAGAGCAAGAAGATACAAGAACTGTTTAATAAAGAGCAAGAAGGTTTAATGAACAGAGATGAACAATACAATAACTGAAATGAAAAATACACTAGAAGGAATGAATAGCAGAAAGATGAGGTAGAAGAACAAATAAGTGAGCTGGAAGACAGAATGATGGAAATCACTTCTGTGGAACAGAATAAAGTAAAAAGAATGAAAAAAAATGAGGACAGACTCAGAAACATCTGGGACAATATTAAATGCACCAATATTTACATTACAGGGGTCCCAGAAGAAGGAGAGAGAGAGAAAGGGCTTGAGAAAATATATGAAGAAATAATAAATGAAAAGTTCCCTAACATAGGAAAGGAAACACTCAGTAAAGTCCAGGAAGTGCAGAGAATCCCATACAGGATAAACCCAAGGAGGAACACTGCAAGACACACATTAATCAAAACTGACGAAAATTAAAGACAAAGAACAAATATTAAAAGCAACAAGAGAAAAGCAACAAATAACATACAAGGGAATCCCCAAAAGGCTATCAGCTGATTTTTCAGCAGAAACTCTGCAGGCCAGAAGGGAGTGGCACAATATATTTAAAATGATGAAAGGGAATAACCTACAACCAAGAATACTCTACGCAGCAAGGCTCTCATTCAGATTTGATGGAGAAATCAAAAGCCTTACAAACAAGCAAAAGCTAAGAGAATTTAGCACCACCACACCAGCTTTAAAACAAATGCTAAAGGAATTTCTCAAGGCAGAAAAGAAAAGCCCACAAGTAGAAACAAGAAAATGATGAATGGGAAAGATCACCAGTAAAGGCAAACATACAGTAAAGGTAGGAAATCATCCACACACAAATATGATATCAAAACCAGCAACTGTGAGACGAGGAGAGTATAAATGCAGGATATTGAAAATGAATTTGAAATTAAGAGACAAACAACTAAAAACGATCTTGTATACATATAGACTGCTATATCAAAACCTCATGGTAGGGCTTCCCTGGTGGCGCAGTGGTTGAGAGTCCGCCTGCTGATGCAGGGGACATGGGTTTGTGCCCCGGTCTGGGAGGATCCCACAGGCCGCGGAGCGGCTGGGCCCATGAGCCATGGCCGCTGAGCCTGCGCATCCAGAGCCTGTGCTCCACAACAGAAGAGGCCACAACAGTGAGAGGCCCAAGTACCGCAAAAAAAAAAAAAAACCTTATGGTAACTGCAAACCAAAAAACTACAAGAGATACACACACAAAAAAGAAAAAGGAAACCAAACAAAAGGCCAAAGATAGTCACTAAATCACAGGAGAAGAGAACAAAAGAGGAAGGGAAGAAAAAACACCCACAAAAACAAATCCAAAATAATTAACAAAATGGCAATAAGAATATCTATATCAATAATTACCTTAAATGTAAATGGATGAAATGCTCTAACCAAAAGACATAGACTAGCTGAATGGATACCAAAACAAGACCCATATATATGCTGTCTACAAGAGACCCACTTCAGACCTAGGGACATATACATACTGAAAGTGAGGGGATGGAAAAAGATATTCCATGCAAATGGAAATCAAAAGAAAGCTGGAGTAGCAATACTCAGATAAAATAGACTTTAAAATAAAGATTGTTAAAAGAAAGGAAGGACACGACATAATGATCAAGGGATCAATCCAAGAAGAAGATATAACAATTGTAAATATATATGAACCCAATATAGGAGCACCTCAATATATACGGCAAATGCTAACAGCCATAACCGGAGAAATCGACAGTGACAATAATAGTGGGGGAGTTTAATACCCCACTTTCATCAATGGACAGATCACCCTGACAGAAAATGAATAAAGCACAGGCTTTAAATGAAACATTAGACCAGATGAAATTAATTGATATTTAGAGAACTTTCCATCTGAAAGCAGATTACACATTCTCCTCAAGTGCACATGGAACATACTCCAGAAATGATCATGTGCTGGGTCACAAAGTGAGCTTTGGTAAATTTAAGAAAACTGAAATCATATCAAGCATCTTTTCCAACCACAATGCTATGAGATTAGAAATCAACTACAAGAAAAAAACACAAACAAGTGGAGGCTAAACAATTTGTTACTGAACAACCAATGGATCACTGAAGAAATCAAAGAGGAAATCAAAAAATACCTAGAAACAAATGAAAATGAAAACATGGCAATCCAAAAACCCATGGGACACAGCAAAGAAGTTCTAAGAAGGAAGTTTATAGCAATACAATCTCACCTCAGGAAACAAAAATCTCCAATAAACAACTAACTTTACACCTAAAGAAACTAGAGAAAGAAGAATAAACAAAACCCAAAGTTAGCAGAAGGAAAGAAATCATAAAGATCAGAGCAGAAGTAAATGAAATAGAGACAAAGAAAACAATAGAAAAGATCAATGGAACTAAAAGTTGGTTCTTTGAGAATATAAACAAAATTGATAAACCTTTAGCCAGACTCATCAAGGAAAAAAGGGAGAGGGCTCAAATCAATAAAATTAGAAATGAAAAGGGAGAAGTTAAAATGGACACCACAGAAATACAAAGGATCATAAGAGACTACTACAAGCAACATGTCAAAAAAATGGACAACCTAGAAGAAGTGAACAAATTCTTAGAAAAGTACAATCTTCCAAGACTGAACCAGGATGAAATACAAACATGAAGAAACCAATCACAAGTACTGAAATTGAAACTGTGATTAGAAAACTCCCAACAAACAGAAGTCCAGGACCAGATGGCTTCACAGGCGAATTCTATCAAACATTTAAAGAAGAGTTGACACCTATCCTTCTGGAACTGTTCCAAAAAATTGCAGAGGAAGGAACACTCCCCAACTCATTCTATGAAGTCACCATCACCCTGATATCAAAACCAGACAAAGGTGCCACAAAAAAAGAAAATTACAGACCTGATGAACATAGACACAAAACTCCTCAACAAAATACTAGCAAAATGAATCCAACAATACATTAAAAGGATCATACACCATGGTCAAGTGGGATTTATCTCAGAGATGCAAGAATTTTTCAATATCCACAAATCAATCAGTGTCATACACCACATTAACAAGCTGAAGAATAAAAACCATGTGATCATCTCAATAGATGCAGGAAACGCTTTTGATAAAATTCAACACCCGATTTGTAACAAAAACTCTCCAGAAAGTGGGCACAGAGGGAACCTACCACAACATAATAAAGGCCATATATGACAAACCCACAGATAACATCATACTCAATGGTGAAAAGCTGAAAATATTTCCACTAAGATGAGGAACAAGACAAGGATGTGCACTCTTTCCACTTTTATTAACATAGTTTTGGAAGTCCTAGCCACAGCAATCAGAGAGAAAAAAAAAAAAAGGAATCCAAACTGGAAAAGAAGTAAAACTGTCACTATTTGTAGATGACATACTACTATACATAGAAAATCCTAAAGATGCTACCAGAAAACTACTAGGGTTCACCAATTAATTTGGTAAAGTTGCAGGATACAAAATTAGTACACAGAAATCTGCTGCATTTCTATATGCTAACAACAAAAGATCAGAAAGAGAAATTAAGTAAACAATTCCATTTACCATTGCATATTAAGAATAAAATACCTAGGAATAAACCTACCTAAAGAGACAAAAGACCTGTACTTCAAAAACTATAAGATGCTGCTGAAAGAATTAGAAGATGACACAAACAGATGGAAAGATGTACCATGTTCTTGGATTGGAAAAATCAATATTGTCAAAATTACTATACTATACAAGGCAATCTATAAATTCAATGCAATCCCAATCAAATTACCAATGGCATTTTTCACAGAACTAGAACAAAAAATGTTTAAATTTGTATGGAAACACAAAAGACCTCAAATAGCCAAAGAAGTCCTGAGAAAAAAAAACAGAGCTGGAAGAATCTGGCTCCCTGACTTCAGACTATACTACAAAGCTACAGTAATCAAAACAGTGTGGTACTGGCATAAAAATAGAAATATAGATCAATGGAACAGGATAGAAAGCCCAGAAATAAACCCACGCACCTATGGCTAATTAATCTACAACAAAGGATGCAAGAATATTCAGTGGAGAAAAGACAGTCTCTTCAATAAATGGTGCTGGGAAAACTGGACAGCTACATGTAAACGAATTAAATTAGAACATTCTCTAACACCATACATAAAAATAAGCTCCAAATGGATTAAAGACCTAAATGTAAGACCTGATACTATAAAACTCTTAGAGGCAAACATAGGCAGAACACACTTTGACATAAATCACAGCAATATTCTTTTTGATCCACTTACTGGAGCAATGAAAATAAAAACAAACAAATGGGACCTAATTAAACTTACAAGCTTTTGCACAGCAAAGGAAACCATAAACAAAATGAAAAGACAACCCACAGAATGAGAGAAAATATTTGCAAATGATGCCACTGACAAGGGATTAATCTCCAAAATATTCAAACAGCTCATGCAGCTCAATATCAAAAAAACTAACAACCCAATCAAAAAATGGGCAGAATATCTAAATAGACATTTCTCCAAAGAAGACATATAGATGGTCAAAAAGCACATGCATAGATGCTCAATATCCCTAATTATTAGAGAAATGCAAATCAAAACTACAATGAGTTATCACTGCACACTGGTCAGAATGGCCATCATCAAAAAGTCTACAAACATGGGGCTTCCCTGGTGGTCCAGTGGTTAAGACTTTGCCTCCCGATGCAAGGGGTACAGGTTCAATCCATGGTCAAGGAGCTAAGATCCCACATGCTTTGCAGCCATAAAACCAAAAACAAAACAGAAGCAATATTGTACCACACTCAATAAAAACTTTTAAAATGGTCCACAGCAAAAAAATCTTTAAAAAAAAAGTCTACAAACAATGCTGGAGAGGGTGTGGAGAAAAGGGAACCCTCCTACCCTTTTGGGGAGAATGTAAATTAGTACAACCATTATGGAGAACAGTATGGAGGCTCCTTAAAAAGCCAAAAATTGAACTACCATATGATTCAGCAATCCCACTCCTGGGCATATATTCAGAGAAAACCATAATTTGAAAAGATACATGCACCCCATTGTTCATTGTAGCACTATTTACAATAGCCAAGATATAGAAGCAACCTAAATGTCCATCAACAGAGGAATGGATAAAGAAGATTTGGTACACATATACAATGGAATACTACTCAGCCATAAAAAAGAATGAAATAATGCCATCTGTAGCAACATGGATGGAACTAGATATTATCATACTAAGTGAAATAAGTCAGATATAGAAAGACAAATACCATATGATATCACTTATATATGGAATCTAAAAAAATGATACAAATGAACTTATTTACAAAACAGAAACAGACTCACAGACATAGAAAACAAACTTATGGTTACCAAAGGGGAAATGTGGGGAGGAGGGATAAATTAGGAGTTTGGGATTAACATAAACACACTACTATATATAAAATAGATAATCAACAAGGACCTACTGTATAGCACAGGGAACTCTACTCAATATTTTGTAGCATCCTAAATGGGAAAATAATCTGAAAAAGAATGAATGTATGTATGTGCATAACGTAATCACCTGAAACTAACACAACATTGTAAATCAACTATACTCCAATATAAATTAAAAATTAAAAATAAAGAATACTATGAACAGTTATATACCAACAAATTAGACAACCTAGATGAAATGGACAAATTTCTAGAAACATACAGCCTGCCAAGACTGAGTCAAGAAGAAACAGACAATTTGAGAAGACTGATCATTAGAAGTGAGATAAAATCTGTAAAAAAAACAAAACAAAACAACAACAACAACAAAAAATCTCCCTGCAAACAAAAGTCCAAGACTGGGTGGCTTCATTGGGGAATTCTACCAAACATATAAAGAAGAACTTATACCTATCTTTCTCAAACTATTCCAAAATATTAAAGAGAAGGAAACCTCCCAAATTCATTCTATGAGAACACCATTACCCTGATAACAAAATGAGACAAAGATATACACAAAAAGAAACTTACAGTCCAATATTTCTGATGAATACATATTCAAAAATCCTCAACAAAAAATTAGCAAACCAAATCCAACAAAACATCAAAGGGATCATACACCATGGTCAATTTGAATTATTTCCAGGGTCAGAAGGATGGTTCAACACATGCAAATCCATCAATGTGATACACCATATTAACAAAAGGAAAGACAAAAACCACATGATTATCTCAAGAGATGCAAGAAAAATCAATTGAGAAAATTCCACATCCATTAATGATTAAAAACTCTCATGAAAGTGGGTATAGAGGGGATGTATCTCAACATAATAAAAGCCATTTACAACAATCCCACAGCCAACATAACACCCAACAGTGAAATGCTAAAGCCTTCCCGCTACATTCAGGAACAAGGTAAGGAAGTTCTAGCCACAGGAATCAGACAAGAAAAAAAAATAAAAGGTATCCAAATTGGAAGGGAAGAGATATAATTTTCCCTGTTTGCAGATGACATTATATTATATAGAGAGAACTCTAAGGTATCCACACAAAAATATTAGAACTAATAAATGATTTCAGCAAGGTAGCAGGTTAATATACAGAAATTAATATACAGAAATCTGTTGCATTTCTATACACTAATAATGAAATAATCAGAAAGGGAAAGTTTAAAAAAATCCCATTTAAAATCATATCAAAAAATAAAATACCGGGCTTCCCTGGTGGCGCAATGGTTGAGAGTCCACCTGCCGATGCAGGGGACACAGGTTCGTGCCCCGGTCTGGGAAGATCCCACATGCCGCGGAGTGGCTGGGCCCGTGAGCCATGGCCGCTGAGCCTGCGCGTCCGGAGCCTGTGCTCCGCAACGGGAGAGGCCACAACAGTGAGAGGCCCGCGTACCACAAAAAACAAAACAAAACAAAACAAAAAACCTAGGAATAAACTTAACCAAGGAGGTGAAGACCTATATGTTGAAAACTATAAAACATAAAACATTGATAAAGGGATTTGAAAATGATACAAAAAATGGAAAGATATCACATGTTCATGGATTGGAAGAATTAATACTATTAAAATAGCCATACTACCCAAAGCAATCTACAGATTTAAGGCAATCCCTATGAAAATACCCATGACAATATTTTACAGAACTGGAACAAGTAATCTTAAAATTTATGTGGAACCACAAAACACGCCAAATTGCTCAAGTAATCCTGAGGAAAAAGAACAAAGCTGGAGGTATAACTCTTCAAAACTTCATATACTACAAGGCTACAGTAATCAGAACAGCATTGTACTGGCACAAAAACAGACACATAGATCAGTGGAACAGAATAGAGAGCCCGTAACTAAACCCATGCACCTATGGTCAATTAATCTACAACGAAGTTCACAAGAATATACAATGGAAAAAGACAGTCTCTTCAACAAGTGGTGCTGGGAAAGCTGGACAGCTACATGTACAACAATAAAATTAGAACATTCCCTTTCATCATATACAATAATAAACTCAAAATGATTTAAAGACCTAAATGTAAGACATGATACCATAAAATCCTAGAAGAGAACACAAGGGATTAATATCCAAAATATACACACAGCTCATACAACTCAGTGTCAAAAAACAATCAACCCAATCAAAAAATGGGCAGAAGACCTAAACAGACATTTTTCCAAAGAAGACATACAGATGGCCAACAGGCACATGAAAAGATACTCAGCATCACTAATTACTATAGAAATGCAAATCAAAACCAAAAAGGGGTATCACCTCACACTGATCAGAATGGTTATTATTTAAAAGTCTACAAATAATAAATGTTGGTGAGGATGTGGAGAAAATGAACACTTGTACGCTATTGGTGGGAATGTAAATTGGTGCAGCCACTGTGGAAACCATTATGGAGGTTCCTCAAAAAACTAAAAATAGAACTACTATATAATCCAGCAATTCCACTTCTGGGTATATATCTGGAAAAATCTAAAACACTAATGAGAAAAGATACATGCACCCCAATGTTCTTAGCAGCACTATTTACAACAGCAAGACATGGAAGCAACCTAAGTGTCAATTGATAGATTAATGGATAAAGAAGATATGGTATATATACAATGGATTACTCAACCATAAAAAAGAATGAAATTGTGCCATTTGTACCAATATGGATGGAACTGAAGGGTATTATGCTAAGTGAAATAAGTCAGAGAAAGACAAATATCATATGCTATCACTTATACACGGAATCTAAAAAATAAAAGAAATGAATATATATAGGAAAAAATAAACAGACTCACATATATAAAAGACAAACTAGTGGTTACCAGTGGGGAGAGGGAAGAAGGGAGGGGCAAGACAGGGGTATGGGATTAAGAGATACAAACTACTGTGTATTAAATAGATAAGCAACAAGGATATATTGTACAGCACAGGGAAATACAGGCATTGTTTTTAATAAGTTTAAATGGAGCATAATCTATAAAATTATTGAATCACTATGCTGTACACCTGAAACTAACATAAATTGTAAATCTACCTCGATTAAAAAAATTTTTTTAAATAAGAAACATTTGCCTCTCTTGTAAGTGTTCTTGCATGTCAGTCAAAGCTTTGCTGTCATGATGAGCTGGTGTAATTCTTCCTTTTTCCTCTCAGCTATTAAGATGTATTCACTTTTGAACCTTCTCACTTCCTTCACTCCATCTCAGTCTCTCTTTTATCTCATTTTCCTTTGCTTATAAGAAATTGAGGCTCTAATAAGGTCTTTGGAAGGAAATGGAGATGCAAGAAGCAAAGGAAGAATGATAATGAAGACAACTTGGTTTGTGCTATGGAGTGGCAGGTTCAAAGTATGGGTTCTGAACAACACTAGGGCATCAGGAAAGTGATAGAACCCAGGAGTAGAGCAGAGTGGCATTAGGATGGGCTTTTGAATCAGACCAGGTAAGATTTGATTTCAAGTCACCCTGTTACTATGTGACCATGGGCTAAGTGTTTAACTGCTCCGAGGCTTTCTTTTCTGAACATTGAAACTAACCCCCTCCTCACAGTGCTACCAGGAAGATGACATGAGAGCTTGCGCATCGTGCCTGTTTTTGAGGACTTGGTACATAGAGCCCTGGTAGCCATCAGCAGTGTATTCTCTTGACTGAGGACTTTCAGTGCCCTTGATGGTTTGACTTTACGCCCCTGCTATGCAGCAGGCAGCTTCCGTGGGCCTCTCTGAGAAGCTAGTGAGGGGCATCCATCATACCAGTGGGGACCCCCTCCCAAGCCGGAGTCAAAGTCTTCAGAACATGGGTGGCTCTGACTCCTTCCTTGGAGCTTCATTCCAAATCCTCCATAAGATTTCTTCAACAAAGCTGGAATTCTTGGGGGCACTTATGACAGACCCCTTTTTGAGTAGCCGAGGGAATTCCACTGAGATTTCAGCTCTTCTGATTTATACTTACTATTACCTTCTTCTTTTATTTTAAATTCCAGCATTAAACCAACTGTGTGAAGTTGGCAAAAATGGATGGCATTTCTACGGTCCCTTAAAACTTTGTTCTCTAAGTAATTCTGAAAACTGAATAACATTTAAATTTAATGTGGTAAAATTAAGGCCATGGATTTGCACTTTACATATCTGGGTGGTAGCTTTTCTCTGCAAACCCTGCTCTATGAGTCTATGTAGGTCTGTTGAAAGATTTCTTGCCTTCTGCTTCCCTATGCTGGGTTTCTAGGTAGGAAGCATTGGATAAACTGCAGGTTTTAGGCCTTTCTTGAAGACTGTCTATTTCAGCCTCTAGGATGGTTCCTGTTTTCCTGAGGTGGAACAAGATGGTTCCACCAATCTTAAATAAAATCAGCAGAGAGGAAACCATGCTTAAAGTAGCAAGAATCCCGATTCTTTTGGTGGGTCCTAATTAGCTTTTGGTGGCTATAAAAAAGAGGGACTTCCCTGGTGGCACAGTGGTTAAGGCTCTGCACTCCCAATACAGGGGGCCTGGGTTCGATCCCTGGTCAGGGAACTAGATCCTGCTGCAACTAAGAGTTTGCATGCCACAACTAAGGAGCCCATCTACCGCAACTAAAGGAGCCCACATGCCTCAACTAAGGAGCCCATGAGCCGCAACTAAGCAGCCCGCCTACTGCAACTAAGACCTGGTGCGACCAAATAAATAAATATTTTATAAAAAAGAGAGAAAAGAAAGGAATGGCTAGAAACCATTTTATGCCATGTCATTTAAATAATTACAGTGTTTATTTCAACTCACCAGGTAAACTGATGAATAGGCAAATCATTCACCATCTACAGCATGAAACCTGAAACATCAGTGTGTTTTTGGTAGGTGGGGTCAAGAGAAATCAAACAAGTAGAAGATTTTAGGAATTATACAGTTATGTTCTTTTTCATATGGTTTGCTTGGAGCATCAGGGTATTTTCAGATTGCTAACTCAGCATTTATGTGATAGAAAGAGATAGAGAATATCTGAGCACAAAATATCCTCCCCACCTTATACAAAAAGTAGATGTTAAGATAAAGAAACAAAAAACCTGGTACAAAATATATTAAACTTTAACAACGTTCCTGTGTTTTCCTAATTTATTATGTGTAAATTATTTCTTGAATTTTTAAAGTTAATCTTTTTTTGAAAAACAGAGTTGCTTTATTTTTGCTGCTATTCAGAACTTAAAAAAATAATAATTTTGGTTTGCTCCTGACGCAATTTGTTGGTTCTTGTTGTTTTGCATATGTTAGTCTTGGGCATGTAAATTGCTCTTGAACTGTTTCTACCAAGTGTGGGCTATTATGAAACAGTCACTCTCAAATGGTACTTAATGGAACTTAAAAGCAGAAAATAAACCACAAGTAGGGAGGACCCTTGATGGGCCTTGATTGCCTCAAAGCACTGTGCCTGCAGTGTGTGTGCCTGCACCAGTACAAGAGGTACAAATGCATGTGCGTTAGGAAGGTGGTATGGTGTGTGTGCCCGGCACACAGCAGAGTACACGAGTAGTGCATCTATTGCTACTATCTTAGGAACACAGAAACAATCTCTTTCTATCTCTTTATAAGACCCTTAGCCAGATAGCAAAATTACTTTAATGTTAAGAACAGAAACAAGAACTGATCAAAAATGTTTCCCATTACGTTCTACTATACATTCCCAAACCACTGAACAGCCTCATTAGGTTTATAACATGGTGATATTGGAGGGAAGACCTCTACTGCTGCAATCTTCAAAGGGAAGATTCACAACTATGGCAGTGCAAGCTGTTTGGCTGTCATTTGTTCCCCGGCCAGCTTTTAGCTGAATTTACATTAACGTGTGCCATGTGTATCTCATGCAAGCTCCAGAGAATTGGAATTCCTGCCAGTACCACCCAGTCAGCCCTTGAAGAAGTAGCTGCTTGAGCCAGGCTGTGCTTACATCCGTGCAGAACTGCTTCAAGAATTTTTCCCACCTGATTCCAACCATTTGACTATCAGCCACCTATGAGGTGTCCCAGTCCACCAAGACCCCAGAGTACTGGTAATGGTACTCACAGATGCAAAGGCATGCTAATAGATTCTGCCACCAGATCTTCTCTCAGATTTGAGAAAAAATCAACTTGATAGCTACTAAACTCTTTCTGGATGGGTGGCAATGTTAAAAGATTTAAAAGCATAATAACTTGCCCCGGCCCTATACTTTCTCTTCAGCGTGATCATTACAAATGCTCAGTTACTTACTTATACCCCCATTAGACTGTAAGCACCATGAGGACACAGACTCTGTCTCATTCTTACTCTATCCGGGGCCTGTCATATGGTAGGTGCTCATTAAATGCTTCTTTAATAAGTGAATGAGATGAGGAAAGTCTTCACGGAGAGGGTAGGATTTACATTGTCTTTGGAAGGACACTGAAGGTAGGTATATTAAAAACAAGAAAGATATTAAGGATATCAGGAAGAAAATGGGAATGACAAAAGGGAGGTGGAGAGGGAGAAACGAGTCCCATGTTTTGAACATCGGTTGGTGCACTGTTGGGGCAGGAGTGGCAGGCAGTTTTTGATGAGTGACTATAGCTGAGGCTTAAAATACAGCATAACAAGTGTCTGAGGCAGGGGAACAATGGAAGCGCCAGGAGTTGATACCATCTCAAAGAAAGGGTGTGAACCAGGAGGTAGGAGGGCTGGGGAAGGTTCTTGGTGTGGAGTCCTTAAGGACTGAGCAATAAGATTCAGGGATCAGAAGAGAGAGACAGAGACACACAGAGAAACGGAGACACACCAAAAGGTAGAATAAGAATATCCTTATCATCCAAGGATAAAGACCATTTTCTTTTTCTCCCTCTCATTCCATTAGCTGGCGGGGCCCCTTGCTGTTCACCGCCAGGTAAAGTCTTCCCTTGAGAAAGGGCTCAGTGGCATGGTGCATTATCCACGCCCTTGCTGCGTGCTCCTGCTACTCCACCTCTCTAAAACTCACCTTTCTCATCTGTAAAACTGGGGTGACACTTGCCTCTTGCAGTTGGGGTGGTAATGTCAAAATTTAATGTGATGTCATCTAAAGCATGAAACATGCAGTACCTGACACATCACAGAGGAGATACATATATATATATTTTTTTCTTCCTCCCATTTAACACTTAGCCCTGGACTCAGAAGACTTCACTCTGGAACTCTGGCCTCACTCTGGAACTAAGCTAATGTGTGATCATGGACCTCAGTTTCCTCACTGAGGAAGACATGAAGGAATGGGCTGGTCAATCTCTAAACTACCTTCAAGCGCTAAAATTCTCTAGTTCTCAGATTATAAAGAAGAATGTTTGGGAATCCCATATTTAACGATGTGATTTCTCATGAGAGGCAGAAGTCACGAACCAACTTGTCTTCATTTAGCTTCGTCAATTAGCTTTAAGGACTTCATACAACGCTTTCTGATCTTTCTCCTCACACAGGCAACGGATGTGCCTGGGAGACATAATTCTTAAAAGAGTCACTCACGAGTGAATAGAGGGGTTTAAGTCTGTGAGAGAAAACTCCCTGTTTTCCTTTGAGGCACTGTAAAGTTAAGTGTGACAGCCTCAGACAGAGACGCTGGAGTGAATAATGAAAGCACAGGTGGCGGCTATAAATGTTGGAAAGGGAGGCTATCAAATGCAGAGATGGAATTACATTGAAAGCACATTTCTAGACAAATCCTCATGGTGTTTGTTATTAAACTATGCTATCTCCAGAGCCATAGGCTTGCAGAACATAATAATTATGTCACGGACCAGACCCACAGCCCCTCTGGTCCCAGACTCTGCCTCAGGCAGGGACCCAAGCAACTGATGGTAGAAGCCCTCAGCAGCCACCCAGTGCCCACACCCCGACCTCACTACCACCAGATGGCTAGGACTTTCAGGATACTGCTCTTATTCTTTGGATCCTGCCACAGCCCTCAACATGTGGTTTTACATAGAGGCAGCCCTCAGCAAATGCTGGATAAATGAATGAAAGGTGGGAGGTATCCCCCCAAAGTCCTCATCACTCTCAATAATGGCTAACAGATCAATGCTGTACGAAGCTATTTAACCCTTTTTTTGAATTTGTTTCATATTTTCAGCCTGTATGAGTTTGGATAATTCATGATGGAATGCTTCTGTTCATTTGTTCTCAACAGTTCTTTCCTGCTATGAGGCATTTCCCTAAAGGAGCCCTGGGTCAGATGGGAGAGGTGGCAGATGCATAAATATAAATTATAAAGCAGATTGCGAATCGACATAAAAAAAAATAAACAAAGCATCGTGGACATTTAAAGGTGAGGATGACTTGCAGGGGAATAGAAATGTTTTGAGGACTGAGTGGTATTTGTGTCAGGTCTTTAAGGAGTTAGAAGACTGAGTAACAGAAAAGGAGGAAGGAAAAGGAGGAAGATGGCGAAGTATAAAGCCTGAGCAAGGCATGAAGGTAGGAAGCAAAATCACATCCCAAAAGCAACAAGTTAGATTAAATGTAAGCTAGTTAGATAAATTAGATTAAATGTAGGCTAGCGATCATAGGAGTTAAGGCAGAAACACAGGTTGAGGTTTTATTATGAAGAGTTTTATTTACTATTGAATTATATAAATCATAATATTTTAGCAGGTAAGACTACGATCAAAGCCCAGGAATACTAATCTGAAAATTGAATTAAAAAGGAAAACACCTGGACTTCAGGGCTCTCACTAGAAGACTACATGCCTTGCTCTGGAAAGTGTGGTAGGGGACCAGCAGCTTTGGCACCACCTGGGAGCTTGTTACAAATGTGGAATCTCTGGCTGTCCCGGACCTACAGAATCAAAATCTGCATGTGCATTAAAATATAAAAGGAGAGCAGAGAAGAGCCTGAACATAGGTGGCTGCTCAAAGATGACAGGGAGGAGATAGAGAAGAGAGATGTGGAGAGGCAACGCACATCAGGGCATCCAGGGCATCTGAAGCTTTGCACTGGGACCAAGAGAAATGGTGGTGTCATTCTCAGGAATGTCAGGAGAGGAAGGATGTAGGGTGCATGGGATGACAGGTAAGGTGAAAATCTGCCTTCACATACAGAAGTCAAGGAGCCTGCAGGGAGCATCCCGGTAGAGATGCCCAGAAGGCATTTGGAGAAACATATTAGATCACATGCAAAGTCCTCAGTAACAAAAACATTCAAATGAAAAATGTAAAAACATCACCTAAAGTGCTGGAATCGAATAGGAAGATGCCTCAACTCAAAGGAAACACAGACATTATCTAGTCCAACCCTCTCCTGTGATAGTAGGACTCTTAAACCCAGGAAGGGAACGTGACTTGACAGATGACTCAGAAAAAAAAACTCAGCTAAATACTGGTCACCTGACTGCCAACACAGGGTTATCCCACTTCATTGTTATTCTAACAATAGAGGCCTTGGGAACTAGCAATACTGGAATTGGGCTCAAAGAGTTATGCTAGAAATCACAAAAGAATCAATGGAAAGTCTTAGCAAATGGCTCAGCAAGTAAACTTCAGGAATTTCAGGGTTGTTTCAGAATACACTTAGTATTGACATACCAATTCTAATCTGGAATGTTTTTTATATGACAACCACATTAACTAGCATTTTTATAGACTTACTGTGTGCCAGGCACTTTTCCAAGTGCCTTATATATATTAACTCACTTATTAAAACAACTATATGAAAGAGGCACTAATGCACTCCTCATTTTACACATGGAGCAACTGAGGCATAAATACAGTAAATAACCCACCCGAGATCACACTGCTAGTAAGTGGTAGAGCTAGGATTCAAACATGCAATGATTTTTTATTTTTGTATTAGAAGATTAGCCATATGTATTTTTCCTGCTTTTTATGAAACTATAAATCTTCCTTTGAGAATCAGTTCTAACCCTGCAGAGACTGTTGAGCTAACAGAAGTGCTTGGCTTAGGGTAATGCATTCGTCTGTATTCTCTTTGGCTAATCCTTGTGCAGTTTTGATCTAACACTGGCTTCTATCCAATGATGTTCATCCACTTCCATATCCTTTTTAATGCTTTTCAGTCTCATTATCTTTAGGTCATTTCCAATGAGCATCCTAATGTGTTTGCCTCTCATTGTGTTTCAGTAACAGGAGGCAAGAAAAGACACTGCTTCTATTGTTTTCAAAGGATGAAGCCTTCTTAGCAGGCTTGCCTTTGTTCAGCTTTGGGTCTGGGTTATTTGTTCAATGGAGTTGAATTTCCTTAGATAGAAACCAGGGGCACTGGCTGAGGTTGGCTCCCTTTCTCCACCCAGAGGAAGATGCTTCCAGCATGCCACCTGCACCTCCTTGTAGCATTGCTTGGTAAAACGTGCTCTGACTGTGTTTCCCTTGGAAGATGCTGGCACAGCTCCTCTGAAATAAATCCTCCCAGCTGGAGAGAGCATGGGCTGAGGGTGGGGTGCAGAGGCCGAGGCTGTCTTATGGGGACCTTCATTAATGGCCTGTGAGTTGTCTTGATTTTCCACATGTCTGACCAAGTCAACTTCCTGCCTTGGATGTCTTTCCTTCTTGTCAAATCCCAACTTTTCCGCTCTTCATTCTTGGCCTGGCTGTGTGGGTGACTGATTTTAATTTTTTTTGCTTGAAATGTACCAAGTGTTTGCCTTCTGGAAAGAAGTCCAGAGCAGTGTCAGGGAAGGGCTCAAAGTTTAATTTGCTCCAAATGATAAAACTGAAAGTCTGTTTTCTGCCCTTCATCCCTCTCATTTCTTTTCTTTTGTAAAAAGAATTTTTAATTTAATTTTTAAATTTTACATGTAATAAAATCAACCATTTAAATGTATGATTCTATGAATTTTAACAAATGTATAAAGTCATGTAACTGTCACCATAATCATTCTTTCCTTTTTTTTTAAACTCCAACTCTCTGGAGTTTAAGTATTAAGTAAACATGTTAATACTTTGTATAACGCAATAGAACTATTATTAGCACAAGACTTGGTGACTTTATTTTTCCTAAAGAGGACTGTGTTATTCATTAAGACATTGTAAACATTGCAGTGTTTTGTTTATCTCTAAGAGAAATTTCCAGTTCTTGAATATACAAATATAAATGAACAAGATCAACATTTTCATGGTCTAATCCATTGATTCTACCAAGTGTACCTTTAAATTTCTTTTTCCCTTTGGACTAGCATGAATAATGTTTTAATGGTTTGTTTTATAAAGAATCCTGATTTTATTACTTCATTTGAGCAGTATTTATTTAGGACAGGATAAATAAATGATATCTGGTTGAGAAATGATATTTACATCTCATAATGTGGAAAGCAATGTTGTGAAAACAAAATAAGCAGAGGCACACAAATGGAGTCAAGCTTGACTATCACTTCAAATCACAATTTCCAGATTTGGGAAAAAGTAATAATCATGTGAGAATGTGGCTAAAGGGAACAATCTGTCTGCAGCTTTGTATTCAAAGCCAAAAAGATAGGGAGAAAAAAAGAATCTAATTAATGGAGAATAATCTGCATGATCCTAAAAGGCAAAACAAAGCAAAAGCCCAAAAGTCAATTTAGATATCTTGACTTTTAAATTTTTGAGTAAAAAAATTTTTTTTCTTTATTTATTGAAGAGTCTTTTCATACACCATCCATTTCTCTGTCTGGCCTCTCATTCTTCAAGACCCAGCTAAAAGGAATCCTTCCCTGAAAAGTTTTTCTGATTCCCCATTCTCACCTGTGTTCAGCTAAACATCTCCTAGAGCACTGACATTTTATGTCACAAACATCTGTTGATAAGTCTGTCTTCCTCCTTGGGCTGTGAACTCCTTAAGGAAGGGGCCATGTCTATTCACCCTTATTTTGACAGAGGCCTAGCAAAGAGCCCAAATGTTAATGAATGAAAAGTAAATGGATAAGTATCACTGAGCAGTTGGTTAAATGGTCAATACCCATACTCATTCAGTTGTGTTAACTAGGCACAGCAAGGCGCTGGAGATACAATCATGAACAAAATGGCCCTGGTCTTTGCACTCAGAGAGCTTACAATCTGGTGAGGGAGAAGAATAATAACAAATATCATCAATTTTAGAGAGGGTGTTTTTTCCTTAATTGATAGAATGCATTTTAAATTAAGTCATTAATATAGTTCCATTATTATTTTTTTATGACACTACTTATATTTGATATTACTCCAATGAGATTTTAGTTTCAGCAAAGGACTATTAACTATGACATCAACATACCTAGAAAATATATGAGTGTTTATTTCTTGGGTTTTCTTGTTTAAGTTACTAAAGTTATACAAATAGTTATATATACAGCTCTATATAATTTTATTTATATATATAGGTATAATATTAGTGGAATCTAGTAAAGAGAGCAACGATTTGAATTCATAGATGATAGTTCTAACTCCAGATATGCCAATAAGCAACTCTGTATCCTTAAATGTTAACAGGTCTTTCTCTTCTCAGCATAAAGAGCTCTAAAAGGGACATTGTGAGGCCTAGATAATAACTGTAAAACCTAATAAATTTAAAAATACAATGATGTTACAAATTTTAGACACGTTACACAATTCCAGTAAAGGAGGATTTACTGAGTACTTCCTCTGTTAGGCACACTGGTCCAATTAACATAAATGTGGGACTGGGGAAGAAGAGCTACTTTGCAGAGAGGATAATGAGTTCTAGATTTTTCTATCCATTATTACTTGTTTAACTGCAACTTATTTGGGAAAAGAGAGGGGAGGGAAGGTCCAAATGACATTTAGTTTTCTACTTTATTCTTTGAATTTTTGTAGGAGAATTTTGAGATACCTCTTGACATTACCCACAGCAGCCACAGTTGAAGGGACTGCCCAATTCGAGTTAGGAGTCTCCCCCGCAGTTACGTTTAGGGAAATTATAACTTATTCTTCAAGGTTTTAAGAAACTTTCATCTTGAGAACACATCATATAGAAAAGTTCTCAGCAAGAGTGGATAAATGAGGCCTTCAAACAGGTCATTTGGTGAAGAAGGTAGGCCTCTCAGGGGAGCCGCAGGAGGGAGAAAAAACAAACTTTAACTACCAGAGGGCCTTTAACTTGTATTTTTGTTACATACTGGAATTTAGCACTAAATTAGACTTACATGAAAATAATTTAAAAAATGAAACAACTACATCAACCTCATACCATTTACTCTACAAATTCCGGTGAAATTTGAAAATCTCTGGAAGGTTGGAGTATGACGGCCTTGACAATGAACACTTGCCTTTGACACCCAATCCATAAATTACATTGTACACACAGCTGCATGTGCCACTTGTACTGAAATCAATAGAACGAGCTGCTAGTTCATGTCTCTTCACTTTAAGGCTTGAATTATATTTATGATGATATTTCTATAAATTAATGGTTTTCTTGGCTGCTAGTAACTTGCATTCAGATTATTCAAATTTTGATGGCAAGCTAGCTCTTTAGAAATGGTTTGATTAAATACAAGAAAACAAGGGGAAAGAAAAAGCATCATAATTTGTTTACTCATTGGTATTTTGTTTTCCTTCATCCCAAGAAAGAAGAAACCTGCTTAGGTTCTGATAATGCCATTTATCTGTCAGATGCTGCAGGCAGGAGCCAGCTGTTTCCTATAAAGATATCTTGGGAAATGGGAATGGTGCTTTCTACAATGGCAGATGCTATCTGACACCATTTCTAGAGGACAGTTCCTGTTGAAATGTTGTGGGAGGGTTTTCTAAAGCACACACAAAGATGTCAAAAATGGTTAGTGCTGATACATGCCAAAGTCAATGCAAAATAAGTAGAGAGGAAAGTGAAATCCTCTTTGAAGGAGGAAGGAAAGGTTCGGAAGATATTTAAAAGCAGGCAATGTCCACAACGTGCTGAGAGGGGGATTGGTAAAACTGTCTGGAACCGGGGCTGAAAGTTGAAACCTGTGGCCACAGGCACTGGTACCCAGATCTTAGCCAATGTTTTCATAACAGAGGTTAGGGATCTGAGCTTGGTGATGGAAGGAAGAGAAAGCAAAGCTCAGAAGTCCTCACACGCTTGGAGCTGGGTCATTTTACCTAGGTTGATCTTCCATTGGAGAAGATTAAGAATTCTCCTCACACTCAAAGAGAAATAAAACCTCCACATATAGAGCGCTGGACCTAGGCCTGGGCTCCACAATGAGCGGCAAGTCAAATGGCAGCAGTTCCAGGGGAGGGGGCCCAGGATGGAGGGAACTGTGAAGCTCTGGTCCATGAGAAATGATCATGGCAAAAAGGAGTTCAGGGTACACACGACAAGCCTCCATCAAACGTTTTAAGAGCTGTCAAGTAGAGTCTTGGTCTGTGAGTTCCTGAAGGCTGGGCTAATACTTAGGAAAAAGTCACAAAGTGTATAATTCATCTGAAGATAAGCAAAACCAATATGTTGGACAAGCAAAGTGGCGTGGGTATAAGCATAAACAAAAGTTGCCTTTTTCTCACAGTCTCTTTAAACCTGCTCTTTGAGAGGAGTCTTTCCCTATCCTGGCTGAAACCTTGGGCGAGCCCATGACTTTCTGTTCTCTTTTAGGTAAAAGAAAGTTTTACAGCTACTTAACGTCAAAAACATAGCCTCAAACCAGTACTTAAAGGTGACAGGGATGTCGAAGGGGATGGCCCTTCTCTGTTTCCCTGCCTCTTGTTGCTTCTCCTCCCCCAGCTTGCTCACTGTGATTTCTGACCTTTCCGGGTAGAAGCAAAGGAAGGAAGAAGAGATGAGCTGGGGCGGGGGTGGGGTGGGGTCGGGGGACGGCCGTACTTGGCTGCTCTGCTGTATGGTCTCACGTCCACAGTTCTTTCGACCTGGATGAATGTAATCTAGTCTGACAGTTGCTCCTTTCCCCTCTGACCCTAGAAATCTTCCTCCAGCTTCTCTTCTCCTGAGGCTTTAGTGCCCTTTGGGTGGCCATCTTTGGGTGGCCACCCAACGATGGCTTGCTTTTACACGTACATAACTTAGAAGTGCAGGCCCTGGCAAAGCAGCTGTTCAAGCAGTTCCTTCTCTCTTCATCCTCCCTTGCTTCCTGTGCCCACCAAGGAGAGGAGGTGAGTATCCAGCTTTCCAAGTGGACCCCCAAAGCCCCTTTCCCTCGAATTGAGATCATCGTAAGGAAGGGACTCTCCAACCTTCACCCACAGATCATTTCCAGTCTCCAACAGCGTGACTCTTCTATATCCTGTATGTTGCAGATAAGTCTTCTAACTATTTCTCAGCCATAGCGGTCTGTCTCTTAATCCATTTTGGAATTTGGTGTTTATTGTCAACAGAAACCGCAATGAGAAGAGTTCCGTGTTAACACCTTATGATCCAAGGGAGGACTTTTTCACCTAAATAGTATACTATTTCTCATGCTAAGGTGGGGACCGGAGTCAGTGGGCAGTTTCCAAATGTCCAAGACTTTGGACTTGTTTTACACTTTTACGGCAGTGCCTCGGGGGCCATAGGTGGAGACAAGAGGGACATCTCGCGTGGTGCTCGGCCTCCTCCACCCTTCAAGCATCAGCTGCAGCAGCTTCACTACTATGTTCCTTACACGCTGAGTCTTTGTGTAAGATTTCATTGATTTCAGTCAAATAAAAGGTGGCTTACCCAGTAAAAACATCTTGACTGGTGACATTCACTCATTCGCCTACTCTAAGCAAGACACCAATCTAGGCAGGTTCATCCCGATCCTAGGCGTCCAGAACTACTATCACGGTTAATCAGCAGCTTCCAATTCCAATTCCAATGAAAAACACCTCTTTTTAGTTCAGCCATTTACTCATTGGAGGAACTTGGGGGAGTAACTGAAATTCTATGTATCTCAATTTTCTCATCTGTTAAATACCTATCTGTTAGTATTGTTTTTAATCCTGTATGTCAAGTGCCTAATGCGATATCGCAATCACTGTTGGTACGCAGGAAATCACAGCTGTACAGCCTTTCAAAGCTTCCTTGGAAGATAATGTGCAATTGTCCCCCACAACCATCCTCTACTATGTCATCAGTTTGAAGAACTTTGCTCTGTGCCAAAAGGATATGATGTCCTCTCAAACCATTTCCTTCTCCTACTCTCTAAGTAAAAGGTTTAAACCTCTCAGAGAGTTTCCTTGAAGCCTTTATTATGGGTACAGGCATAAAGAGCCCATCTGGGAAGCTGTACCTAAACAGAAACCTGAGCAAACCTCATTACTGGATAGCCCCATAAACGTCCTCCCCACCTTGAATGGAGACCCGCCACAAGGCACTGGAAAGAAGCTTTATAAAAATAAAAGAATGAATAACTGTTGTGTAATTCTGCTTGGAACTTGCAGTCACCTCTAGTCTACTAACTTCCAACATCTCTCAGTGCCCACAGGGAGTAATTTTCAATATCATGATTTCCAGATGAAGAATGGATCCCGTGATGGTTAATTTTATGCATCAACTTGGCTAGGCTATGGTGCCCAGTTGTTTGGCTTAGGTGTTGTTGTGAAAGTATTTTTACATGTGACTAATATTTAATCAGTAGACTCTGAATAAAGTCCATGATGTGGTGGGCCTCACCCAATAAACTGAAGGCCTTTTAAGCAAAAACTGAAGTTTCCTGAAAAAGAAGAATTTCAGTCTCAAGACTGCAACACAGAAACCCTGCCTCAGTTTCCAGCCTGCCTGTCCTGCCCTGCAGATCTCAGACTCCAGTCTGCAACATCAACTTATTTGAATTTCCAAACTGCTGGCCTCCCCTATAGTTTTCAGGCTTGCCAGCCCACACAATCATGTGTGCCAATTCCTTAAAATAAATCTCTCTATATATCCCACTGGTTGTTTCTCTGAAGAACCCTGACTGATAAAGATCCCATCTTGGTACTCCTCACAGTACCCAGCACAGTGTTGAAGTGAGTTTTCTTGAATGGGGTTGGTTATTCCTTGAACATGAACTAGAGCATAAGTGGCCACAGATTGGGCTGTACTGGGGAAAGCACTACCCTGGATTTGATTCTGCCCTGCCACTTATTACTGTACTGTATCATCTTCTGTACTCAGCCCTGCAACCTTCTTGGCAACTCAGTCACATAAAGCCCAGGTCATTCCCTCTGACACCACCTGTGGTCCCTGCCTGCACTGAGCCCTTTGTGGTAGAAGTCACAATGACTGCAGCACTGAGCCCCAGCTGACGAGACCCACGAGACTCTGTCTTTTCCAAATGGTTGCCCAGAGGGAACAGGTGATAAACTGGAAGTACAGGAAAATTAATGCCACATGGGACAGATGTTGATAAAAAGAAAGGAGCCAGCAGATAAACTGCGTGCTCACCCTCTCCATGACGGGATTTGGGATTCAGTGGTTTTGCATGGAAAGACCATGGGGTTCTTTCTCTCCAAAGGACCCCATGTGACCAAGCAGAATGCTCTGAATAAAAGCCCACAGGAAAGCACCACTTGGAATTTGCTTTCCCTCTGTCCTTGCCTCATTTCTTCTTTTCCTACATTTACGATTCACTGGAATTGTACCCCACTCCCCAACAGTGTTGGCATGTAAGTTTTGTTTAAGTTTTGTTTTTTCAAGACCTGGGTGAAGACACTAGCTGTGTGACTTTGGTAAATCACTTGACCAATCTAAGCTCCAATCCCCTCATCTGTAATGTGGAAACAGGAAGAGTATTTTCTTCAAAGATGTTTTGAGGACTGGACGAGACAATGCACAGGTCTTGGGGACACTTTTGATAAATGACAACTATAGCTTTTGCTGCCTCTTGCAGTAAACGTACAGGAGCAGCCCCACATGGGGGAGGGCTAAAGCTTTCCAGTGACGCCTGTGACTGAGCGGCCCAATCTGTCTAATTCTGGGGCCTATTACTAGGAAGACTGTTGCTGTTGCACATATAACCCAAGTTCTCTAATGACAACAGAGCAGAATGCCTGTTCCCTAAGGGCAGCTGGCTCCCAAGTGAAAACCATCCCCAGCACTCCTCCTAACATCATTCATCTAGTATCCCTATTTCTGTAGGGAGGAGTAAAGGGTGGGGCATTCGGTCAGAAGAATATAGAAAAAGTTCCTTCACATGAAAACCAGGAATGGTGAAAAAGAAAAAAGAAAGAAAGGAAGGGAGGGAGGGAGGGAGGAAGGTAGGAGGGAGAGAGGGAGGGAGGAAGGAAGGAAAATCAGGAATGGTGAAGACACATTCTATCTGCTGCCATGTACTATAGCACTTTATCATGTCCCACCTTGAATAAGGAGTTGCTGGGGTAGAGTTGGGGGGATTTCTCTAGAGGAAATGTCATTTATCCTGAAACAAGAAATAGGATGGATTTTGAATCTGAGATTTCAGGGCTAGAGTGCAGAGTTAGGGGAAGGAGCTGGCTCTAGGCTCCAGGACGTTGTAGACATGCCTTGGGGAAAATGGCTATAGGGTATGTATATATATATCTATATCTATATATATATATGTGTGTGTGTGTGTGTGTGTGTGTGTGTGTGTAAAATAGAGAAGCTATTGAACCAGGCATATAAAATGATTTAGAACCTGGCTTTATGGGGGCAGGGAGATTCTATCACTGAGTACACCCAGAGTGGGGGATCAGGAGGCATCCTCTTCTCCTCTATACTGGGAGAACCCCCAGCTGCACCAGGGACAGGACCAGGGGCCTGATGTCACCGCCCTTCTTCAGTGCACAGGGGTTGTGTGAGGCTCCAGGACTACCGGGCTCGGGGTGGGAGTTCACGACCAAATCACTAGGCTTCAATGTTTCAGTGATGTCATGTGGCACAGCAGCCAAAAGAATGGGAGTTTTCAACAGAACAAAAAGTGTTCTCTCTCCAGAGCCATACTAATAGAGAACTCCTTAGACTGAGGAAGTGTAACTGAGATTCTAGAAGCTACCATGATAGGAAGGAAGAAGGACACACTTGTTGTAGTTAGGATGAGGTATCAGAGTTATTTCATTTGGATACTTAAAAGATCAGATCCTTTTTTTTAAATTCCCTGAGTTGGTAACTTAGGATGGTTTCTTATTTACACCTCAGTATTTTGGAGACAGGAAAGCATAATGATTAAGAATATATATTCTGGAGCTAAACTGCCTGGATTTAAACCCTGGTTCTGTCACTTACAAGCATTGTGACTTGTGCTTCAGTCTCCTCAAATGTGAAATCAGGCTGGTAATACTGAATTCATGGGATGTAGGGAGGAGTGAAGAAAGCTAATGTATATAGTGCCTGACACATAATAAGTGCTCACTAAATGTCAGGTAGTAATATTACCTTTTTTTTTTTTTTTTTTTTTCCCCCTAGAGATCTTGCTTCCTCAGTGGAAACGGAGGCTCCCAAAAGGTTCCCAGAACAGGCTGAGTATGCTTACAATCAACTCTTAATGATGGAGCCCTTTCTTCAAAAGAAAGAGACTGAGATGAAAAGAAACAGAATGCCAGAATTCAGAGTTTGATATTAGTGTTTCCAGCTGAGGGTTATTTTGAAGTACAAGCAGATAGTGTCACAAAGACTTGGGAGCAGCTCAGTGATCTCCCAGAGACATCACTGGCAAGTACATTATTGAGCAGAACCTGGGTGTTTCTCCGAGATCCAGGCGGGGGCCCCAAGCTAGATTATTTTTGTTTCCATTTCTGAGGTAAAGCTGGAAGGGAGGGGAACTTGGATTCAGAGAGTAAAATGAGGGCACTGGATGGGATGATCTCTAAAGACTGTTCCAGAATTCTGCAAGGCACTGAGTCTGCGATCATGACTAAAAGAAGGGAGATTAAAAAATATTCAAGGCAGGAGAATTCAGGCAGATGCTCAGGAAAATATGTCCCTACCAAATTCCTGCTGAGCCTCAGAATACCCTTGTAAGGGAAATGATGGGACTTTCATACTCGGCGTTACGGAAAATAAAGTGAAGCACATAAAGTTGGGGGGAAAACTTACACTGGTAGAGATAAGATTTTTATCCAGCTAGTCTCTCCTCATTTCACCATGGCTTAAAGTTATGTTCTATCAAAGGAAGCTTTCAAAGAATTTGGATGGACACGCTCAACAGTGGCTATAATCAAATTATTCCTATTGTCTTTTCAAATCCCCTGTTTGAGCGATAGTTATTAGGCCTAGACTTACAAGGGTAAAATAATTCATGAAATATATTCAAGTGTGACTGTCAGAAGATCTTAGGACTAATGTAATGGTCCCACATGTCTCTAAAAAGCAGTCCAAATAGTTGTGATATGCAGTATAGTTTGTGCACTATAAGGTAATGAAGTTAGACTGTAAAACTCCATTTGATGGATAAGGATCTTAAAATGGAATTAAAGTATTGTTGCAAGAGAGGAATTCTTGTGCTTCAAGAGATGAAAGATGGGGGAAGCTTTGGCAAGTCCAGGGGTGAGACAAGCAGCTGCTGTACAAATCTCTTCGCTATTACTCTATCAGAGCAACCCTAAAGTTTCCAGTTCAGGATCTCTTGCCCTACACAAACACCAATAATTCTGCCAAGATGTTGGCTCAACATTCAATGTAAGAGCTGAAGCCTCTCAATTTGGTCCATCAGCAAAGCCTCAGATTCATCATGCTCCTTCTCTCTTAGCCATTCTGTGTCCCTAAGATGGTCTTTGTCACCCTGCTTATCATTCTTTCTTTGGAGGAAAGGAGGGAAAGGAAGAGAAACCTTATAAGGTATCAACTGAAATCTGAGATAAGATAGCAGTCTTTTCCTAGTGCTGGCTTTCTACTCATACCAAACTTCAGCATCTTAAAGCACAGCACAGTTTTAAAAAGCAAAGTAAAATTGTTCATTGTTAAGCATTAATGTTATAACTCCAGCTTGGGCAATCTTGAGGCACAGAGGACATGCCTGTTAACACAGATTCCCTTTATCTCCAGCTATCAGCCTCTTTGGGAAAGGGATTCTCATGTGAGAATGACCTCTGACAAGACCAACTATACTGGTTCCTTACCATTTTGGAAGAAGTGGTTACACCCATGCAGGTTAGCACACCAGGTAGAGAAAATATACATTAAAAACAAAAATGGGCCCCACCTCTCAGTCACTTAGTGACTCCGATTTCTTACCTGAAAATTACAAAACTGGCACAAGCCAGTGTCTCTGACTCACCAAAATGTTTGAATATTTGAAAATATGTGGATGTGGGGTACCAAGTGCACTCATCCAGAGGACTGACTCACATTTTTGGCAGCTGGGTAATGCCAAATAGCATCTCGGTCAAAGATTTCATGGAATTAAAAAAAAGTCAGCAAAAGTAATTTTTGGCGTAAACAAAACAGACCCAATTGTTTGTTATAATTTTGTGAACCCCCGGGGCTGATTTAGCTCTGACTGTGCCTTGGTTGGTTTGCTTCCAGGACACCTGTCTCACTTCCTCAACCTTTACTATAACACGTGCAGTAAAAAAAAAAAAACATCTAAAAGCTGGGCTCAAATTCCAGCTTACTAGGAAAGTTTTTGGCCACCCTGAACCTCAGCTGTATCATCTGTAAAGTGGGAATGAGAATAACTTACCCTGTGGTATTGTTGTGAGGAGTAAACCCACAACACAGCTTTCCCCCTCACAGCATACCCTCAATAAATAAATAGTAGCTTAATGAGGGCAAACACAGTGTGAATTAGCACCTGCAGAGGCAGAATCAGTTATCAGGAACCTGCTGTTTAAAGTCCCTCCTACTGTCCCAGGGCTTGTCAAAAGTGTGATCTCTGACCATTTGCTGCAGAAACCCTCAGGGTGCGTATAAGAGAGACTTCCGGTCTCCATCCCAGATGTGGGATGTATAAGAGAGACTTCCGGTTCCCATCCCAGATGTGGCAAATCAGAATCCCTGGGAATCACCATTTCTAACGTCTCCCTAGTCTTCAGATGATTGTTTAGTATCTTAAAATTTGAGAACCACTGAATTAGAGTGCTAGTTAAAATGTATTACTCTTTTTAGTTATTGGTTGGTAAAGAAATAGACGAGTTATAAGTTTCAATGATTTTAAAGCACTCTCTGCAGTTCCTGAGTCCTGAGGTCCACAGATCCTCTGAAAGATTAGATAATATGGTCAATTGGGGGATGTTAAAAGTTAGTCAAGGTAGTTCATAGGGAAGTTTTTTATTTTTCCTTGACTTGCTGGTCAACTGAGTAATTCTGGGCTATTATTTAGGCCCAATGGGCAGCACTCACTCAATTCCCTGGACTATTAACCACAGTTTTATATTATTTGCTCATTTAGCTTGCTTAATAAAACTCCAACTACTGTAGACGATGCCTGGTCTAAAATCCACTTACTCTTAGACTCAATAGTCCTAAAGAAACTCTTGACCCAGGATCACTGAAGTCTTGAACTTACAGTTGAACAGAGAAAAATTATTTAGCAGCCATGAGGCACTGGGCTAGTGCAGATACATGTCAGCACAAAGGTGAGAGTCTGAACAGCAAACACTAGCCATTTTGGTTGGCCATGGATAAGTGTGGCCCTGGACTCTTTGCTGAAAAAGTAAAAATAGAGTTGGCAGAGCTGTCAGGCTACCACTGTTCGTCTAGCAGTGAAACCAGGGAAGAACCATGAAGCCTGAAAAGTGAGCCAGTTTCACTGGCAAAGACTAGGAGCTCCCCCTCAGCATTAGTGGAGCCTTTATTAAATGGGCCCCACAGCTGAGTAGTGATATGGAGAATTTGGAGAAGGGCCATGAAGAGCAATCAAGATCAATCAGGCATCAGAGGAATAAATTCTTTGAGGGTCTGTCTTCCTTTAGACCACAGTGAAGGAGTCGTGGGCTGGGAGGGTGAGTGCGAGGGGGAGATTAACAGTGCATTTAGATGGCTAAGTGGTAGTTAGGAGTGAAAATATTTCTACTAAGAAGATCAAAAGAAAAAGCTTGGGGTGGACTTCAGCAGAAATTGGGCCGAAAATTGAAGACCTGGCTGTGAGGGAGAGGGTTATTCTCTTTGAGTGTGTTAGGGAAAGCTCTAATGCTGCTTTCCCACTTCAGAGCACCCTGTCTCCTCCACCCGTCTCTTGCCTCATCCCCTCACTCCAGTAGCTGCCACCTGTTCTTCATTTAGGGCCAAAAATATGCCAAATATGGGGCTAACTGCCTTACATTTCCATCTCATTTAATCTTCACAGACACCCTGCAAGGAGGGGAGCAGAGTGTTCATTTATAGAAGAGAAAACAGGTTCCATGAGATTAAGGAACTTTCTCAGAGTCATACAGTCAGAAAGTGGCAGACCCCGATGTGTCTTATTCCAAATCTCTAAGCACGGTTTTACCCTGTCCACTTGCCCATAGCCCAGAAGGCTAGTGTGGCTGGAAGCAAGAGAGTGAGGCAAGGGTTGGAAATGAGGACAGAAATATGATGGGGTGGGTGTGGCCACCTGATGGTAAGTGCCCTACAAGGCCATGGAGGATGCTGGATTTTCTTCTGAATATGAAAGGAAGCCACTGGAGGGTTTTGCGTGGAAAAACACTAATCTAGGTTTTAAATAGATCTGTATTTTAGGGGAGAAGGGGCAAAAACCAGGAAAATAGTTGTGTATATACTTTAATAGTCCAGAAGTGAGAAGGTGGCTTGCACTAGGTGTGAGTGGTAAAGACGTAGGGAAGTGGGTGGATTCTGGAGACATTTCGAGAGTAAAAACAGCATGTGGTGAATTGGTAAGTGATATGCCCAAGATCACATAGGTAATAAGGCTGGACTAGGCTGGAGTTGGAACAAGGCTCTATCTGACACCAAACCCTGTGATCTTTTCCTAACTACAGTGAGCCATGCCACAGGTTCCTGAGAAAGGGATTTCCTGAACCTGAGGCCAAAATGTAGATAGTTTCTAGCATGTAAAACTTACGACTCAGTTGTGTGTGAGTGTCTGTGTATGTATCCTGTATGTCCATGGTCTCTTCTCTTCACATACCAAAAAAGAGGAGAGGTGACAGCAGATTATCCAGAACACAGATAAAGAAACAATGACCACCCCTCTATCCAAACGTTTTAGCCCACTCTGATGACTACTTAGAGCAAGGTCAGCTGACGCCTAGAATAGCTACCATGGGCATGGTGAAAGGTAAATGTTATGTTTTAAGCTGTACTAGGTAGAGGATGGGAGGAGCCACTTAACAGAAATGAAGAGACCCTGTGGCCACATTTACACAGCAAAAGCCAAGTGGAAGATTGAGCAATTACTCAGTAAGTGCAGGCGGGGGAGTCAGCCAACTTGGGTAACTCCGATAAAAGCATGTGCTTTGGATGCTTTCTCTTGCCTGAATTACTCGATAATGGTCCAACTGTCTATTCTGCTTAGTTGAAGAGAACAAGAAACAGGTCCATCTGAGTCAGAGACCTTCGGTGGACCATGGTGCAGCCCAGGCTGAGGAGCCAGCAGGGGAAGGCTGCCCACGGGAGCCCGCCTCCAAGCTGGGACAATGTAGCGAGCCTTGATAAAGAGCTTGCTCTGTCAGTGCCTTCTGCGAGGTTCTACAGACCCTAAAACGAACAGTCTTTATTCTGATGTTTCTCCAAGTCTAGTCTTGAGACAAACTTGAGAAAGAATAATTGTAATAATGTGTGTGAAGTATAGAGGTAGTCTTTTAGGAAATGATAGGAACACAAAGGCGGCAACTGACCTGCACTGGGATGGGCTGGGGAACAGTAGGGAAGGCTCCCTGGAGGACATGATGCCAGGGAGGTGGGAGGGTCCTGCAAGATGAAGAGTTAGTAGCTAGGAAGAGAGAAATGGAGAAGGGAGAGGGAAGGCTAATGTGAAAGCTGGTGGCATTTTTTCCTCTGGTGATAAGAGTTTACCCCAAAATAATATTCAATAGATAATATTCAGGCTTTACTATGCAGCAGACACCTTACTAAGCACTTTATAGGCATTGTCTTATTGCATCTTCACAATAACCATTAGGGAATGGCACTGTTATAATCTTATTCTGTCTTGTGTATGAGAAAACTGAGGCACAGAACAGTTCAATCACTTCCCCACAGTCACACCAGTGGGGTGTGGCAAAACCAGGACTTCAGGCTATATGACTTCAGAGTTTTTGCAATGCTTCTCCCTGTCCTGGTTTTGTCTGTAACATGCCTTCTGTAGCCCGCGGTGCTGCCCATGCAGTTTCCACACATGTCCATGACAGATCAGAATAAACTCATGCTTCTCTGAGGCCAGAAGTCTGCTCTCAGGGTAGAACTCTAGCAGGCAAATGACACACAGAGACAGCAACTTCGCCTTTGACCTGCCTGCTCAGCACCGCCTCAACTCTGCCCTCTTTGCTGCCTGGCACCTTGTCCCCTGCCTTATGTGAGCTCAGGATGCTCCTCAGAACCCATGAAGTCCTGGCAGACTCGGGCTCCCTCCACTTAGTTTCACCACAGTCTCCTTCCTTCCATCCTAACAGGAATACAAGCCCATCGGAGGGTGGGATCTATGTCTTGGTTAGAATTTTCCTGATTCCTCTCTCACCTTCCTTCCATTACTGATCTCCTACAAGTGCCATGCTCTGCTAAGGAGTCTGTGAAGCCAGCTTTGCCCACCAAGACTCCTGAGACATGTTTTTATCATTGTCATAAAAAGCACCAGACCATGTTCCGAAAGATAAATGATTAAGAATTGCACATGGTCTCACTTGGAGGAGTTTCAACCAAAGATGAAATTTTGTGGTTCAGAACCATGCTGGCAAAGTAACAGACTTATTCCAGTGCATCTCAAAGAAATGAGCTAATAACTAGTAGTGGTTCTCTAGAGACTTTACCCTTGTTCCAGGAAATACATATTCTGAAATTGAATTTGTAGCAATGATTTCCATTTTCACATATAGCATCATCATTCCTTTAGATTTAAAAACTATTTTTGGAAACATTCACATCACCTCTGCAAGATAAATTATATGTAGATTTTATCTACCCGAATCACAGAAGGTGACACCTCTACTTGCCTGAAAAGCTTTCTAAGATGAAGAAAGGATTCATGTGGACAATGAAAGATGTTTTCCATTTGAACTGAGGTTAAGAGGAAAACTTCATTTGAGAACATGGAACTCATTACCAGTATAGATGCTCCACCTCTGACTCTATTTAAAGAAATGGATAGGGCACTGTCCTTCTGGGGTTGCTTGGGGTTGGGCAGTGCTTGCCAGACTTCTGGTGCTCTAATAGCCCAGCCTCAGTTTGCCTGATCTCCTGCTACTAGTCCCACCCTACTAAATTAATAGATCATGTTTTTACCATGTCTTTTCCATTTATCATCTCACGTTAGTCTCATAAAAATCTTCCTTTTACTGTTGAGGAAAGCGGCATCCAGGGAGGCTAAGTGTCCTTGTTCTACAGTTCACTGGTGTCAGAAATTGCTAAAACCAGGTGTCCCACATCTTAAGCTAAATGGTGTAAAAAGAATATAAAATGCAAAAGGTACATAAAAATATTTGTTGAAGGAAGAATATTTCGAGAATTTAAGAAGAGTTCTTTCGGAATTTGAAGTTATTCTAGGATGCTCAAGCATGAGTATTATGCTAATTATTTTCCTACCCACCTCATTCAATCAATGAATTCAGTGAATGTTTACTACATTACACTGTGAATGCAATGGGAAAGCAAGTCCCTCGCAGGACTCACTATCCCTTAATTCTTAACATACTCCCTACTTTTGTCCTGTGATATCCCCCACCACACACACACACACACACACACACACACACACACACACACAGTCCACCTCTAAACTCTGCTCTTAGCCCCACCAAGTACAGATACTTCGTAGATCCTTAGTAAGTACTGTTGATACAATTAGAGATGGAGAAGGGCATTTCCTGCATGGGGCTTCACATCCTCTCAGCCTATCAAAGTCTATCTTCCTTGGAGCTGCTTATGAAACTCAAGCAATTGGGAACCACTTACAAATTTATTCTCCTGAGATCTCTACAGAGTTCTGAAAATAATCTGATGCTCTGGAGAACTCTTGCCTATTAAATCTAAAGGCCTAATTATGTTAATCAAAGTTCCCTAAATTTTAATTCCCTCGTCTGCTGAATGGGGACACGATGTACAGAAAAACATTTGAAAAGCATGAAGGGCTTTGTAAAAAAAAAAAAAAAAAAAAAAAGATACCAATAAAATCATCAACAAAGCTAATAAAATATGTTATAAAGAGTTCCAGGTGCTAAAGTAAAATATTTGATGTCAAGTAAACGATACCTCAGCTGAACAAATGCTAAAGAATGTTCACTTAGCCGTGTATGCAGAACAACTGAAGGAAGAAAGGTCATAAAAGTGGTTGCTTGTGTTTAACTTTACCCCTTTTACAAGAAACTAGATCTCTGAAATGTTAATTAAAATTTCTTATCAAGTAATAAAGCTTTAAAAATTATCTTTTTGACTATCATATTGGAAAAATAATCGATATTAATTCCACTGGCAGGCAAGATGGACAAGTGCTCTGGAAAACACCTCAAACACAGCTGGTGGAGATGTAAATTAGTATAGCATTCTGGAAACAATGAATTTCAAGAGTCTTAAAACTATTCATGCACATCTATTCCACTTCTAAGAATTCATAGTGGGGAAATAAGAATATGAATAAAAGGGTGGCTATCGAACGCTCATCATGGTGTTACCTAACATATAGTGAATGCTTCAAGTACGGAAGTTAAGAAGATGGTATCTGGAGTCACTCTGCAGCTAGATTCAAATCCTGGCTTTGTTACGTCTCACTGATATACTGGACGTACTACTTTTAATTTCCACAATCGTAAAATAAGGGTTATAGTAACAAAAACTGTTTCATGAGCTGGTTGTGAATACTGAACAAAATATATTTAAGGCTCTCAGGACAAACTGAAAGTGCTCACAATGTTAGATTATGTTCATTATAATGAAAAATTAAAAACAATCTACATATATAATTGTTTTCTCCAAGTAATGTAGTGCTATGTATCAATTAAAATGATGTTGCAGATGAGTAGTTCGCTTTGAAAGATTATTATATTAAAGGGGAAAAGCAGGCTATAAAATAGTTTCTACTATGTGACTGAATCCAAGCAGATATTTATTAGACATTATCCAGTGTACTTGTTTTGAATTCAGGTCCATTTCTTCTCTAAAAATTTGGTTGTATTTCAAAAGAGTAAAATCAGACAGTACTAATTTCAGTTCCTTTATCTCCTGGAATGGAGATCATTGAGAATTTTTCCTGGGCTAATATACTTTTGGTACTTAGCGTATTGCAATCCAAATGACTTCTGTTCTAAATAATAAAGTAGAATCATTTCTTTCACTAACAGGTAAAGTCCTTCATGCCACAACACAGTCCCAAGATCCCATTTAGTCTCATATAGCTACTAGAGTAATTATATACATAATTAACCAAGTCAAGAAATACTATAGCTATAAGTTTTCAAATGCTTATAACAATTTTTAACAGCATGAACTATAATTCTAACAATATGTATTATGAGATATTCAAAACACATGTACTTTAATTTAAAGTAATGTGGAATTTAAGAATGACATTTGCATAATGTACAATTACTGCTAAATGTTAAAGCTACCCTGTCTTACTAAGAAGAATCACTTAAGGGTATAGACTTAGTGTGACTTCATTTTTAATGTCTGAATTGATGAATTCAATTGATTGCAGAGCAAGAAAGTTATCTTTACCCTCTTACAGCTCATGAATCTCTAAATGCCTAAGAGATAACTTATTTGTTACCCAGGTCTTTGCTAGTCCAACAATAAAACCTCTTCCTCCAAGCCTCACAATAGTCGTTTGATCACCCCCTAATTTCAAGCAAATAAGTACTGTGCCTACATGCTTACACTGAGTATTACTAATATATAAATAATTCAGTTTTTCCCTAAAGTTATAAATTAGGACCTCTGATTTCCACTGACAGAAATGGAAACACAGTCATATATTTGTAACACATGCAAAATTTTTTTTAGTATTTTCTTATCTATCATATTTTATTATTAACAACTTTATATGCTGGATATATAAGTCTCATTCATTTTGACAGCTTTGAACCTTTCTGTTATGGAAAGTTTACTTCAACTTTGGGCATTCATCCTTGGAACTAAAAAGGGTAGTGATGTGGTTCGTAAAATTTCTCTGAACACTCAGAGGGTGGTGAGTATAGGAAAAACACAAGAGAGAGGAGGAGGAACATTCACAATCAACCACCTCCCAAGATAAATGGTGCCAATTATATGCAGCTGGGAAATGCTATAAGCTGCTAACAGTGCAGAGGTTGGCTAGACTACAAGTGCTTTCCTCCACATCTGGTAAAGGTAAAGCTGACCTCACCATTTTGTGCCTGGGACAGGTAAACAAAAACACAAGGAGATTAGCATCAATTTCACAAGATCGGATGGAGTGACTACTGGCTATGTTTTTTGTTTTTTGGCCAGAAGGATTCTAACTGGAGTAGAAAGTTTAAAAAGAAACAAAACACTTTATTTCCTCCTTTCTCCCATAGTGAAACTTAGGATTGTTGCTTCTGGTTTGAGGTAGATAGTAAGTTACTGACATCCACGTGACTGCTTTCTGGTTGCTTTTATGATTACTAGAATAGAATTACAAATACTCCACTATTACTTCCAGTCCTCAGCCAGATGTGAATCCGCCAAGTTAAAGATGCAAACTTAAGATTCTTAAGAATTTTTTCTCACTACCTTTTTTTTTCCCCTGATTGGTATATAAAAGACAAGAAGTGAGTACTGATTAAATTCTTTAAACCCAAAAATTAGTGAGGGTGGCACTACTTACTTTTGTATTTCCGAGACAAGTGTCCACTGCTACATAGGATAAAGTCCTGAGGTTTAGATTTCAGCTCTCAGAATCACAATCCCTAAAGAGGGTTCACTAGGAAGAAAAAGTAAAGAGTCTCTGCTCTAGAAGCATTGATCACAAACTCCAAATATTTCTAGTCCTCCTTTTTCAACCCTGAAGAAAAATATTCCTATGGCCCACATTTCATTTCTGATTTGGGACACCCCAAAAGGTCATTTTGAAAAGTGCTCTGCCTTTTCTTTCATATTAATTTTATTAGATAGTTCAAAAGGGACAATCTGCCAAATTAGATATTTTCATGTATTCTTTTGTTGAGTAAGTGCAATCATCTACAAATAAGTTTTCTATTAAAATGTACTCACAACACAGCTCAAAACAAAATGACTTTTTAAAATTAAGAATTGTTATATTTGAAAGAGGCTAACGTCAACTTACTGCTGAAAACACACACACACACACAGGATTAATTGGTTGAAAATTTCACAAGAATGGAAAATGTTTAATAAACTTAGAATGATGGGCTTATTAAACTATAGTGTTATTTACAGCCATAGTTCATCAACCACAAACACAATAATGTGTTTGCATGGCATGCTACAACAGAAGCTTTATTCAGTTCATTCAGAAAACATTGGCAAAATAAATTTCAGTTGCAAATTCACAGATACAAGCTTCAAAGTATAAAGCTGTATATAACAAAAAATACAGGTAATATTTATAACAATAACTTACAGATACAAACTAATGATACACTACAATTTCACAAAGGATTGTAAACATTTTGCACACTTGTCAGTCCTTTCTTTTAGGCAAAGTGCTCTTTTGATGACAAATAAATTAACAGATACACACTCGAGTGAACTATTTCCATACAATACAAAAAAAAGTTTTGATTTGTTTTCTTCTTGTAAACATAAGTTTTACAAAAAAATGAAGAATCAATAAAAGTGTCTTGCAGGCCAACTAGAGATACATACCTGGGCAGCAAAGTGATGTTGGAAATGCTTTGGATGTTAAATAAAAAATTAACATTAATATATTTTCAATGGTATTTTATACATAATAAATGACAAGTTTATATCCTTAATCATTTCTATCCCTGAAAAAAGGAATTAGGTATGACTTATTGGCAGTTGTGTCATTGAATGGGGTAACAAGGGCTGGAGTCCAAGGGTTGTTGGTGAATGAGCTACAAAATAGAAAGAAATTTGTGGATCAGTTTTGTAGGGTAAATAAAACTGATTTAAAAAACAAACAAAAAACAATCCAAGGCAATGTTCTCTCACTACTGATTTTATAGCTGAGGGCACCAAGCTACACTCATTCCACTGACCTCAGCAGGAGCATTAGCTTATTCAGCACAGTGAGTATAGTATTAAATGAGAATCCAGGAATGGTTTACCCCAAAATCTTTACTTGGGGTCACAAGCTTTTGCCACTTTACTGTCCTCCATCCATACCCCATTCACTGCACTTTACCCTGCAGCTAGAAACACGTGAGCTTTGCCTGCATAGACGTTGCTAGCTTTCATACGAAGGTGCCTCTATAGGGTGACCCCTGCCCCAAATTCTCATTTATGAATGCTGAACTGCCTTGTCCCTAAACATACATCAAAACACATTTGACTTGGGCAACACTATAGTCATTCATGTGAACACACACAACTTTAATCCTAGTGTAGGTAAATGCATCAATGGTACAGGCTCTGATTTTTTCTTTAATCAAACCTTAAAATGAACTTTCCACTCTCAGTAAGAACTATGTTGCTTCAAACCAAATGTCCCTCTAAGAGCAATTAAGAAAGCTGGACAAAATTTTTAGAAATCTATTTGAAGACATCTGAAAGATACCCAGGTAGTGAGAACTTGCAAAGTCAAGTCCCAGAGAAGGAGAGAAATAAAATGAGGCTACATTTCCTCCACAAGTTTGGTAACAATTTTAAAAGAAAAGGAGTGTGAGAGGCTGAGACATTTAGCAAAGTTTTCAGGAGTTAGACTTTGGGTGGTGGGGAATAAATATGAAAGATCAGGGACCACTGAAGAGAAGCCCTCGTTAAAAATGACAGACACAAAACAAAACAAAATGTAAGATTTTCTGGGGATCCCAAAAAGCTAGTTCCAAGGAGTAGTGACCCTGAAATACACCAGTCCTTGTGAGGACTGATGCCTAATTGGATATACAATGGAGAAAAGACAGTCTCTTCAATAAGTGGTGCTGGGAAAACTGGACAGCTACATGTAAAAGAATGAAATTAGAACACTCCCTAACACCATACGCAAAAATAAACTCAAAATGGATTAGAGACCTAAATATAAGACCGGACACTATAAAACCCTTAGAGGAAAACATAGGAAGAGCACGCTTTGACATAAATCACAGCAAGATCTTTTTTGATCCACCTCCTGGAGTAATGGGAATAAAAACAAAAATAAACAAATGGGACCTAATGAAACTTAAAAGCTTTTGCACAGCAAAGGAAACCATAAACAAGACGAAAAGAAAACCCTCAGAATGGGAGAAAATATTTGCAAACAAATCAACGGACAAAGGATTAATCTCCAAAATATATAAAGAGCTCATGCATCTCAATATTAAAAAAACAAACAACCCAATGGAAAAATGGGCAGAAGACCTAAATAGACATTTCTCCAAATAAGACATACAGATGGCCAAGAAGCACATGAAAAGCTGCTCAACAACACTAATTATTAGAGAAATGGAAATCAAAACTACAATGAGGTATCACCTCACACCAGATAGAATGGGCATCATCTGAAAATCAACAAACAACAAGTGCTGGAGAGGGTATGGAGAAAAGGGAACCCTCTTGCACTGTTGGTGGGAATGTAAATTGACACAGCCACTATGGAGAACAGTATGGAAGTTCCTTAAAAAACTAAAAAAAGAATTACCATATGGCCCAGCAATCCCACTACTGGGCATATACCCAGAGAAAACCATAATTCAAAAAGACACATGCACCCCAATGTTCACTGCAGCACTATTTACAATAGCCAGGTCATGGAAGCAACCTAAATGCCCATCGACAGACAAATGGATAAAGATGTGGTACATATATACAATGGAATACTACTCAGCCGTCAAAAGGAATGAAATTGGGTCATTTGTAGAGACGTGGATGGATCTAGAGACTGTCAATACAGAGTGAAGTAAGTCAGAAAGAGAAAAACAAATATCGTATATTAACACATATATGTGGAACCTAGAAAAACGGTACAGATGACCGGTTTGCAGGGCAGAAATTGAGACACAGATGTAGAGAACAAACGTATGGACACCAACGGGGGAAAGCAGCAGGGGGTGGGGGTGGGGGTGTGATGAATTGGGAGATTGGGATTGATATGTATACACTGATGTGTATAAAATGGATGACTAATAAGAACCTGCTGTATAAAAAAATAAATAAAATAAAATTCAAAAAAAAAATGACAGACACAAAACAAAACAAAATGTAAGCTTTTGGGGGGATCCCAAAAGGCTAGTTCCAAGGAGTAGTGACCCCGAAATACACCAACCCTTGTGAGGACTGATGCCTGATTGGATTAAGTTGATCTCCCTCTGACCTAACCGCCTGCCAAAGGCAAAACTAAATCCTCTCTGGTGGAAGATATTAACCAGAGCCTCAAATTATTTATAGTTTTCATACGTAACATCTGAAGTGCAATAAAAAAACAACAAGGCAAATAAGACATGACTTGAATGAAAACAAAGAGGAAAAAACAATAGAACAGACCCACAAAATACTGGAGTTGTCAGATATGTCCTTAAGTGTAACTATAATTAATATAACAATTTTGTTAAGGAATAAAGTGATAAAATAGATAATTCTGGCACAGAAGTGAAAACTATATAAAAGAATGAAATGGAAATTCTAAAAACTGAAAACACAATAACTGAAATTAAGAACTCAGTGGATGAGTTTTACAGCCTAGACAGAGAGAGAATTAGTGAACTGGAAGATAGGTCAGAAGAATATCTAGACTGGAACATGGACGGTCAAAATGCTGGAAAATATGGACTTTTTCAATAAGGGTAGAAACCATACTTGAAGAGACAAAATCTGATCCTTTTGCATAGTGAAATACATCAAACTACCTATTCAAGAAGCATATTTAGGCACACTATACTAAAACTGAAAACCAAACATAAAGAGAAAAGCTGGGGAAAAAAAGAGATTCACTTTTAAAGGAGCAAGAATAAGACCAACAGCTGACTTCAACAATAAGTGGTATCAAGTTAATTAACTATCTATATTCTAAACCACAGAAACAATGGAAGCAAGAAGACAATATAATTCATACTGCCAAAGTGCTGAAAGGAAACAGCTGCCAGCCTAGATTTCCACATACAGAGGAAAAACCATTTACAACTGCATCAAAACAAAAACTTACGAATAAATCTAACAAAACATGTGCAAGATTACTAAACAGAAAACTCTAGAATATAAGAGAGCATTTGAAGATGACCTAAATAAATAGAAAGACAGACTAAGATCATGGTATGGAAGACAATATTATTAAGATAGCAGTTTCCTACAAATGGATCTAATAGATATCAAAATCTCAATTGTTTTCTCTTTTTTGGTGGAAAAATTTATGGCAATACAAATGAACAACAAAGTAGGACAAGGTTGTACTACTGGATATCAAGAATATAGGCCTAGCATTATTTAAACAATTAGGTATTGATATAAAAATAAATAGACCAATAAAACAGAACAGAGGGTACAGAAATTGACACATAAATTATATGGACACTTGATTTATGATAAGTGTGGCACAGCAAAGCCGCTGAGAAATTGGCACTTTCATAAGCATAACAAAAACTTTGCTCCTTATTTTACACCACATACAAAATTCAATTGTAGATGGACTGTAAATCTAAATGTCAAAGGTAAAACAAATTTAACAAAATTTCTAGAAGATAACATAGGAGAAATATCTTCATTATCTTTGAGTAGGAACAATTTCTTGAACAGGTCACAAGAAAAGCACTCCCCATGAAGGAAAAAAACTGATGAAATGAACTACATTAAAATTAGGAACTTGTGCTCAATAAAACATACTCTTAAGAGAGGAGAAAAAGCAAACCACTGAAGAGGAGATATCTGCAACACATACAATCATCAAAAAACTTATTTATATTCAATATATAGCCAAAACTAGAACAAATCAAGGAAAAAACAAAACAGACAAGCCAACAGACCAACAAGCAAAAGACATGAATAAGCCCTTCACAAAAAGTAGATACAAATGCCCAATGAAAAAATGCTCAGTCTTATCAGTGATGAGGGAAAAGCAAATGAAAATAATGAGATAACACTACACAACTAAATTGGCTAAATTAAGAAGTCACACTATACCAAGTGTTAGCAAGGATGTGAAGCACCTTGAATTCTCATGTGCTGCTGGTCTCAGTGTAAACTGGTTCAACCACTATTGGAAACTTTTTGGCAGAATCAACTAAAATTGAACATATGTGTAGCCAGGACCCTATGTTCTACTCCCAGGTATAGACCAAACTGTGAATTAACAGGCACCAAAAGGCATGTACAATAAGGTCCATCGCAGCATATGCATAACTGGAAATAATGCAAATGTCTATCAACCCTAAAGTGGATTGTGGTATATTCCTACAGTGGAATTCTGTATAACGATGAAAACAAACAAATCACTGATTCTTGCAACAATACAGATGAATCTCACAAACACTGTAGTTGAAGGAAGTGAGACACAAGAATACATTCTGCATGGTTCGATTCATATAAAGCTCAGAAACAGGCAAAACTAGAACATGATTTTAGAGGTCAACACAATATTACTTTGGAGGAAGAGGATAATGATTGGGAGGGGACATAAGAGAGGCTTCCAGGGTGCTAACTGCGTTTTACTACTTCATCTGGGTAGTACTTACATGGATATGTTCATTTTATTAATTCATCAAGCTGAATACTTATGTGTGCACTTTTCTATATGTATGTTTTGCTTCAATAAAAAAGTTTCTTTAACAAAACTCAGTAAACCCCAATCTAAAAATCTGAGTGTGAATACTTTCTCTGACCATAGGAAAATAAATTATTTAAATAGTTATCAGGAGAAAACAAAGAGAATGTTTTTCCTAAGTTAAAATCAAGCACTATGAGTCATTATCAATATTTGTATTTTAGCCGTAAGGTGAGTGTTAAACTTGTCCCTTAAAAGGCAGTCACCGAAATAAGAATGTTGGGTAGTTCTCCCTACTACACCCACCCCCGACAATATTTTTCAGCTCCTACTGAGGTAATAGTTAAAAATGTGAATAGTATATCAATAATATACTATTAGAAGGTACCAGAAGCTGATTGCTTGGGAGGCAGCTGTTAAATATTAGGATACCTACCATCCATGTAACTATGCAGCGCTGTTAACATTGTCCCATCTTGGGGCACATAGGCAGAATAAGCCATTTCTTCTAACATGGGTGGAGACAGCCTGGAGGGCGGGACCGCTGTGACTGGGGCAGAGGAGGAGTGATTAGGACTGACGTGTTTCTTGTGGCGTGCTCTACAGTTCTGAAACCACACCTGAGGGAGGAGAAAAGCAATGTAGCTATGTCACATCATCAGTTGAGTACATTACCAGTTCAGTTTACCAAGGAATGCAACCTCACTCTACCATATAAGCGCAGCATAAATCTAAATAAGCTTTCTAAAAAAGAATTCTGTGGACACAAGAGAAACAATTTTGCACAGTTATCAATGGTCATTTTCTTTGCCCAAATAATAATTATTTGTTGATTTACTTAAAAACTGATTCTATACTAAGCCAGCATCTTCCAAAATAAAAATGGGCTAAGGGATTCAAAATTCCAGAAAAGTTTCCTTGGTTTTACTACTGGCATTTAGGACAAAAAGGAAAACAGAAAAAGTCCTTTCATCAGAAAACTTTAAAAAATGCACTACTAAATGTATTCTCAGACACCTGCTGGACTTATTTTAAATCTTTTTTCAAATGACTAAAATCCCTACTGAGAGCTTAAAGCTTTCTACAAACCTCTTGATTCAGTTATTCCAGTCACACTGTAACCTGCTGAGTTCAATTTCTCTTAGTAAATACATAGGCTATTCTCTAAGAAGCAGGTTAAGGTTAGGCTTATAATAAGAAACAACTAGTGATATTTAAGCAGAATAAAATAACAAACACATCCACTGGTGAAACAGTTCACCGAATGTAAAGAGCTAACCAGCCTGTTGTCCACTCTATCACAGAAATAAAGGAAGCATATTCTGGGTAAGCAGAGTTTTATGTGCAGGTCAGGGTAAGTAAGGCTAGACTGCCCAGATTGCTTCCAGTATCTAAGCTACATGCATTTGAACTCCCTGCTCTTAGATAAAACTTGTCTACAGAGTGTTTCTCTATTAAAATATTATAGTATTTATTTGCTATCACTCAGAACAATTCTGTCATAAGAAGACAGAGAAGTGGAGGGATAAAAACATTAAGGAAATTAGGGTAAGAACATTTGGGGATCAGGGGAGAAGGCTAGGGGCATAAGTCTCTACCTAGGGCTGGTAGGTAGGTACTTGATGGCACTAGGGAATCAGAGCTAAATAATGTGGAACAGAAGGAAGCTGCAAAAAAGATTTATGTGAAAAAGTTGCCCTGATATCAAAAGGCACACCTTGTCCTTGGGACTCACAAACAGAAGTCTGCAAAGTATAAACTCAAGGGGTTAAAACCAAAGGAACAGAAACCAATAATACAATGGCGTCTGAGCACGTGGCTGAGTGGTAGCACCTGAGGTATATTTCAGGAACAAGCTTAGGCATGTATCAAGAAAAAGGAGTGAGAAGTCACAGCCTTCTCCCCCTTCGTCTGGAGCGTTAGTTAGACTCTTAGGTACCTATACAGAGACTTTACCCAAAGTCTTCAGTCACAGTTCCTCCAGAGGCTCCTTAACAGGTGCCACTGCTGTCACCCACCCAGCCAAGAAGACACACTCACACATTCTCCAACTTGTAAGCAGGAACTGCTGCCACCTGCCTTTTCCCCTGACAGTGCCCGGAAGACAAGCACCCCAGAGGACTACATATAACCTAAAACACATGGTGCTATGATTCCCAGAGTTTCTTCAAAGTATCTTATGTCTCCAATAAATTATATATTGGATGGAAACTGTTCAGTTATTTTTAAAAATCTCAGACTTTGTAAATAAAGATGAAGAAAGCATGACATAAACGGTAGAATGACTACCTTAATGCTAATTCAAATAGCTCCTTGGAAAGATCAACAGGTAATTAAGCAGAGAGAGGTTTGAAAACACAAAGTGTCATGTAACTTGCACAGCAAAATATAGTTGAAGATTCCAGATATCAGAAAACAACTTCTGACACGAGAGCTACCTAGCTTCAGGAATAAAATGCAGTCCTTTTGACTCTCCTCACTGACTTAAAATTTCCTTCTTCTGCTTTCAAACCTCTAACAAGGGTTAAAATTTCTTATGAGCAACATACTCTTTTAAAAAATTTGAGTTCTAAATTGTAAAATACATAAGCTGAAAGCAGGCCATGTAGACATTCTGCAAAAGAAAAGACTAATGCATAAGATGAATCTCTCAGAAAACCCAAAGAGTCAAATACGAGAATTTAATGTATGAAAAAGATGGAACTTTAAATTATTGGGAAATCAGTATTGACATAATATTTAGAGGGAGCTGGCTAATAGTTTGGGAGAAAAGAAATAGAAAACTCCCTACTTTACAACATGTTATCAAAAGTCAATTCCAGATAAATTAGGGTTTAGGTGTAAATAATTGCGACCATAAATGTTTAAGGAAACAAAAGCCAATGTTGATATACTCTCTAGGTGGAGCCAAAGCTATGAGAAAAAAATATTAAGAGATTTGAATACAAAACCATGTAAAATTTCTATGTGGAAAAAATAAGTGAAAGGGAAACTGATAAACTATGAAAGTTTAACTATGATAAACAATAAACATCAGTACGATAAAGAGAAAAGAAATAACCCAATAGAAAAGAGCACTAAAAAATACAAATTTTATTTTCAAAATAAGCACACGTTAAGGTTTACTGACAATAAAAGAAATAGACATGAAAACAATGACATTTTCTGACTGCCAAATTGGAAAGGATGTAAAAGAATGACAGTTTTTAGGATTTACGTGCGTTGGGGAAAGGGAAATTTCACACATAGGTCCTGGTAGAATAAATTGGTTATGAACTTCCTGCAAGGCAATTTTTGTACTATCAGTCAAAGGCCCAAAAATGTTTTATCTTTTGACTCAACAATCCCACTTTTAGAAATTTATCCTACGGACCCTACCGAACAAACATGCAAGGTATACACACAATGTTGTTCACTACAGCATTTTTATGATAGTAAAAAATTGGAAATAAACTAAATAAATTGTGCTATGCTCAATATGTGTAGCAATAAAAATGATGTAGATCTTAATATGGAAAGCCAACTTCGAGCACACTGACTGGAAGAAATAGCAGTGTTTTATCATGTTTCTGTAAGATACACAATTCATAATTCACCTCTCTGAAAGGGTATGTTAACAGTGATTGTATCTGAATGCAGAGTGTGAAAAGTAAAATCATCCATCTTTATTCTGTGATTTCAGCTCAGTGACGATCTGCTCTGTTATAATGTCTCACTATGCAGACTTTAGCTAGTAAAGGTGAGACCTGTACTTACACCCTGTATAAGAACATTACTTCTACCTAATCTTTGGGTAGCCTAGTTTGCATATCAGAATCAAGGCCTAGTAATCAAGTCTCTTTTCTTTAACTTTTCTAAAGTGTGCCCAATGCTAGGAAGTAGGCTAGGCGAAGAGGTTATGACTACGATTTGAGATCACTGTAATTAATCCTTCAAAAATACTGTGACGGACTATATATTCGAATTGCTAGTACTCCTTCCTTTGCCATCTTATCAAAAATATTTAAATTCAATCCTCACATATTAAAAGCCACCATCCAACAGCATATTCTCCAAGTTCTAGTGCTTGAAATGAAGTTAACTTGCTCATAATACTGGTGACCTAAATACCTGGAAATTACATGACAGATGTCTGTCTGCAGTCCTTATTTCTTCAAATAATAAGAAAAGCTCTCAGAAAACCCTCCGTTTTCCTTTCCTTCCAACTTCAAAATAATCTAAAACATAATAATCATGAATCTGACTTAGCTACAGCAGTCACTGTCATTGAACGTATAGAGTCTTAGATTACAAGGACCCCTCAGACCATTAAGTTTGAACTACCTCAACAAAGGAAGCTTCACTTCCAGGTACAGGGACTCACTACCTCGATGGTAGCCTATGCCATTTTTGTAGACTTACATACTGAGAAAATTCTTGATAGTGAGTGAAATCTGTTTCTTTCCTACATTCCCTTGCAGATACCCAATCCCGCTGCCTGTGGGACAGCCTTTCACATACGTTTAAAGACACCTATTCTGTTTATACTGTTTATATTCCTTCCCTTACCATCTCTGGATCTTTTTTCCAGATAAATATCCCTGTTGCTGTTAATACCAGCACATAATTTCTAGACTTTCATGACCTTAACCTTCCTGTAAAGGGGGCACTCTTTTCACATTGGTTCCCTGTTAGTCCCTTTCTAAAATTTGGCACTCTGAAACAAACACAATACCCTGGACATTTGAAAAATACTGAGGTCACGGGACTTGCCTTTTCAGAGAGCCTCATTACACTGCACCCAACCAAATCCACTGGGAATCTAGGTCTTTGGAGAAGATACAGTATCATCAAGTCTCTCCCACTGACTTCTTGGTATAAATGATTTTTTAATTATGAAATACTTCAGGCTTAATAAACTAAAGAATAAATACCTGCTTACCAATCACCCAATTTAAGAAGTAAAACATTATATGTGCAGTGTTGGACTTAACCTTTTTCTCCCCACTGAACTTCATCTCGATAGTTACAGTCACTAGCATTATTAATTCTTTACACCCTTTTTAACCTTAAATATTATTTAAAATTATTTTCCACTTCCCTGATCTGAAGGTAGTAGAAAATCTTGACACAGTTGACCACTTCCATCTTGAACCCACCTAACTCCTTGGCCCTCCATGATGCTTCTATACCAGATTCATTCCTTGATTCTGACTGTAATGGCCCAATTCAAACAGCTCTCTCCATAAAGTCCGTTCTTCCCTTTTTATTGTCCGTGATATCTTTTGAAAGGATCTTACCCAATTTCATGGGACTGGATCTCTCTGTTTGAGTCCTGTTCATCCTTAAAATACCTGTTTATGTGCTCAACTGCTACCATCGTTATCTGATTATCACAGCTAGAAGGGAATTCATCTCCCTCCCAACTACCAAATCCGTTTTTAAAAACACCTATAATATTTCTGTCAATAGCACCATTCCCATGGATACTTTGACTTCAAATTTAAGAGTCATCTTTGATGTCTCTCTGCTTCCCCATTACAGTATCCAGTCCTTTTCTTGTCCCCATTACAGTATACAGTCCTTTTCTTGTCTCTCTAGCATCCAGTACCTGCCATCAGTGTTCAGTCAATAAAACGTTTTCGGATGAATTCTAGGCCACTACCTCAGTTAAATCTCTTTTCAAAAAAATTACTATTTTGCTGGGCATCACACCTAATGTGTCAATTTCTATGCAGCCTCTCCCAACTCTAATTCTTCCCACATACTGTCACCAGACCTTTCTTCCTAAAATCACGTAAAATCTGTTCCTGCTCAGAAGAGAACTCTACATGTACAGCCTCTCCAAGTTCAGCTCCAATAATTCCATCCCCCCACAATCTGCAAACATAAATCTTATCTGTCAACAGATTTGCTCTAACTCATCCTTCCCTAGTTTTGTTTACATCACTCCCTCTACCAGGATCTTTAACAAAGGCCATAGATATCCCACCTCTTGCCCACCCCTCCCCCACTCACTCACATACACAATAATAGAAAAGTAGAAAAAAATTCTGGCCTCAAAACCGGATCTAGCTTGGAACCACAGCTGTCTTTTTAGCCTGAGGATCCTTAGGGTTGCTCTGAGCAATGAATGAATGGTCAACAAATGGAAGCCTAGACCAAGCAGGCTAATTACCAGGTTTTAAAAAAATTGATTCGAGTGTGAAGAGACCTAAAATGGCAAGCTAATGCTTTCATATTTCTTCACAAGACAAAACAATGACAACAACAAAAAACAAAACAAACCCCCCCACAACAATTTACACTTTTAAAGACCTAGAATAACTGGATTGTTTGTTTTTTTTGATATTGAGCTCCATGAGCTGTTTGTATACTTTGGAGATTAATCCTTTGTCTGTTGTTTCATTATGCTAACACGCATATATGGAATCTTAAAAAAAAAATGGTACTGATAAACCTAGTTGCAGGGCAGGAATAAAGATGTAGACATAGAGAATGGACTTGAGGACGTGGGGTGGCAGGGCGAAGCTGGGGTGAAGTGAGAGTAGCATCGACATACATACACTATCGAATGTAAAATAGTTGGCTGGTGGGAAGCTGCTGCATAGCACAGGGAGATAGGCTTGGTGCTTTGCGATGACCTAGACGGGTGGGATAGGGAGGATGGGAGGGAGGCTCAAGAGGGAGGGGATATGGGGACATGTGTATGCATATGGCTGATTCGCTTTGTTGTGCAACAGAAACTAACACAGTGTTGTGAAGTAATTATACTCCAATAAAGATCTATTAAAAAAAAAAGCTAAACCCAGAATTACCATATGATCCAGCAATTCCATTCCTAGGTATATATCTAAAGGAACCGAAAGCAAGCGTTCAAACAGATACTTGTGTGCTGATATGTATAGCAGCATTATTCATAATAGCCAAAAAGTGGAAATGACCCAAATATTCGTCCATGGACAAATAAAATGTGGTACATACACTGGAATATTATCCAACCATAAAAAGGAACGAAGTACTGATACATGTTACAACCTGGATGAACATTATGCTAAGTGAAATAAACCAGATACCAAAAGGGGGGGAAAAAAAAGACCTAGAACTTTTAACATCTCTTGATTAACCTTTAAAATAATCACCTGTATCACACGTCTGCTCAAGCCTGTCCTTTCTGCCAGTTTCTGGAGGGTCTGTGCATCTGGGTTGTTGTCCTGAGCAAATTGTGCTTGCATAACCTGTTTTTTAAAAAAGTGTAGGTGGTAAATAGCTAAAAATAAGAAGCTCAATCTTATGCATTTTGATGACAGGAGAGATAAGACATGCACAAGAAAATGGGATACTTGCATTTTATTACTTGAAAATCAATATGGGGAAGTATGTATAAAAAAAGAATGCATATTGTGTACATTTATGCACAAGTTGCTATGTTGAAATCTTAAAAAAAATCTATTTCAACATAAAAACTTGTCTCAACTATGCTGTTAAAAATAAGCTCACCTTTTCTTCCATTCTGACAACCCACAAATGCATAATAGTATAAGTCTCTTTACTATTTTTTCCGTTTTGTTAAAAATTGCTAGCATTAGAAAACTTAAAAAAATATTTTTTTAATCTTCAGCCTCTACTGAGCAAAACAGGTTCAAGGCCCCTACCACAATTTTTATCAGTCTGCAAAAGCAGACAGTGCAACAGATGGATTCCACTTAATTGTAATGACTCCATCATTAATTGTTTTGAGCACTTGCTCTATGCAAAGGAACATCTGGGATCTTAAAAAGAGACACCCATCAGCCCATTGAATAAGAATTTCCTGAGATCTAAACATTTATAGATGGAAAAGCTCCCAAGTGATTCTGGTCTCAACTTCCTAGGAGAAGATATACGCATGCCAATAATTAGCAACAATACAAGCTAAAGTGAGAGGTGAGGAGTTGGGGTGGGGGGAGGGAGGAGTACCAGAATAAAAGCACACACCAAGGGCTTTGGATTCTTTCAGAAAAGGAAATCACGGAAATCAAGTGGGATATTTGAATTTTATTACTTAAAAGTCAATAGAGGGAAGTATTATAAAATATAAAGAAAGTATTATAAGAATGAGAAAGGTGAGTCTGGCACCCAACATGATTGTGCATGTCTGTGAGCATGTGATGGGGGTAATCTACCTAATGACCTTAAGTCCTGCTGACCTCGACACCATTTCCAGGAGGCAATATTAACTGCATTCTCCACTATGCTCCTCATATAATACTATCTTTTGCCACTGCACTTGTCACTGGGTAGCTAACTAATGTGTTAGCAAGTCGAGCTCTCCATAGCAGATAGTGAAGTTTCTTGAGGGCAAAGGGACTGTCTTATTCTTCATATCCGCAGGAGTTAATCCCCCTTCCTGTCACACAGTGAAGACTTTGTGACGGAATGAACCTCGACAATGTGAGGAAAATCTGAAGATAGCGTGGAGAAAAAGACCGATGTTGTTCCAGGAAACCTTATGAAGTTTACAAATTATATAATTTTTTTCAGTTAAGTTCTCGCTGATAGTGACTCTTCCAGAATAAGGTATTCCTGGCTTCCTATCCAACTACACTTGTCCACACACTCGCTGTAAACAGCACATGTATTTTTTCTTTAAAAAAATGGGCAGAATCAGCCTAAAAGTTTATAATCTCGCCCAGCTCACTTCTTTCTTCCTCTCCTACTCCAAAAGTGTTAACTTTAATATCTTTATGTACAAATAGAGTTGTGTTTATACGTAGTTGAGCATGTAACATCCCAAAGAGAAAAAAGAATGAACAAATTAATTATGTCTTTGTTTTTTAATTTTTCAAGCAGAAAAGCTGAACAGATATTTGAAGATTTGTTTGTAAGGCCATTATTGATAATTTATAAAACAAAAACAGCATGCTTTTCACAAATGCATTTCAAATTCACAAGTTTAATAATGGAAGTAAATTACATTTACTAAAGCAATTTCTCATTAAGGAATAAAGGAAAACTTAAATCAACACTGATGGTTTAAAGCTAGAATATGCTAAAGGAAAAGTAAGATGTGTTCATCAGTGTTTAGTCTCACAAAAGAACCCTTCTAATTTTAACTTGGTTTCATTACTCTCTGGTCACTAATGATGCCAAAACCCACCCTACTCCTTTTCTGAGCTCTTTTAACATGGTCAAGGAGCAAGCCTCTGTAGACACATCATTTTAAGGCCAGAATGTCTACCAGAAATGTGAGGAGTCTGCATAGTAGCAGCTGACCAACTTGATCTGAAAGCAGATTAAAGTAGGTGCTAACCCTGGCATGTTTAACATTAATAATCATTGAGCAAATACTTCCAATTACAATAAGCAAACCATAGTATTGCCAGAACTTTTAAAATACAATTTATACAAATGAGACAATATTTGAAATATTTTTGCTAACACAAAATAGCACTCTATTCTGAAAGTCAAACTACTTTTTCTTCCCATAAGCTTCTAAAGAAGAATTTGGGAAATTTGTTTGTTCCTCTCATTTTAAGTCGTATAAGTCCAAACCAGGTAGTCTATGAATAGTCTTGACTTACTGATCACCTATATTTTATTGTTTTGCTAAATTCAAGCACTACTTAAATATATTCAGCTGTCTGAAAAGTAGGACAATTTGACAATGAGGTACACTGCCTGATTTATTAGAGGTTCTGGCAACGTATAATGATTCAACTTATCCTAGATTCCTAAGCTACAAAGAACACTTGAGGACAAGGATTGTGTCTCATTTGTTTCAGCCATTCCTGGCACAGATAGATGCTAATAAATACTGAATAAATGAGAACATGCTTTGAAAGTATATAATTTCTGCTTTCATTTTTAAAAACCTATGATCCTGATATAAATTTTTAAAACATGATTCAGATCACATTTTCATATAATAATGCATGGCTTAAATAGTTTATGCACATTTGCAATTTAAAACTATAAGGCTATCTACAAGATTCAGAATCTCACTCTTGTTTTAGCTGCCACTGCCATTAAGTGGAGATTTGTTAAGGCACAGTTCTACTCATGGTCTCCTGGGAGGCCAAGCAAAATGAAAAGACCAGAGGTTTGGGGAGCAGGGTCCAAATCTCTTCTCTGCCATTCCCTTGGTGGTCTGCTCTGGGGGAGTCCCTACACTTCTTGGATGAGGCTACCTATATCAAGGAATTGTAAGAGATAAAAGAAGATAATGTAGAGAAAATGTCTGGCATAAGACTTGGTATACAAAGACCTCCACAAATATTATTCCCTTTCTATTTAATTAGTGCCTCTATCTTCCTATGTGAGATTGTATATCTACCTAAAGTGGTTTCAAATTTTCAGTATCCTTTTACTAATAAATTTTTATATCAAACTAAAGCTATCAACCTTATGATTATTAAAGTTACAGCCAGGCTTTCATGGAAACCGCCCACTTTATAAACAGAACATATTTATATTAGAGATTATATTTTAACTCAGACACCTTTTAACTACTGGGTATTTTGCTGCCAGATCTCCCACAGCTATTCATATCTCCTAACCTGGGGCTTTACGTGATCTTCATTACAACCAAATGAGGCACCCAGAAAAGCAAGGTTCAAACAGATATCTCTTTCAACTGCCTTATCTTTCATTTCCTACTTACTGACCATGCAGTCTATGCCTAAATTAAGAAATCAAAAACAATCTTTTGGAAATTTTTTAGAATAGATCTAGATTTTAATGCTAGATTGCTTCCAATGCCATTAAGTTCCCTTGGAATATTTGTGTCATATCAAGGCTTCTTTCTTAATCATTCTCAAAATAAAAATCCTCTCTTTTACTGCATTCATCTTAAATACTGCCAAGTATTAGAATACTATAAGTGAGTTTTCAAAATACTACCTTCATTTCTTAACATTGTATAAATATCCTTACAAGTCTGAGCTAAGATGGATACTATGTGTAAAGCACCCAGCTATACATGGTAGGCGCTTTACAGATGTTACCTCTCCTTAACATAAAACAAATATTTCAGTCACATTAATCTTTTAGAAAATGTGATTTCTTTATCTGAAAAAAAATGCCAGAAAGAATCATTGTATGCGTAGACTTAAATATAAAGCAAGAAGTAATTATTTCATTCCTTTCAAGACAATTTGTATAAACAGAACTTATGACAATTATATTAAGGGCAACTAAGTTGAAAATAATCCCTCCCTTTTCAGGGAACATAATGAACCTCTAGCATCAAATTATAGAATTACTCCCTCTACCCTCTTTAAAAACAAGAAGGGTCTACTTGATTGGAGTCAATCGGTAGACTCCTATTTATGGTAAAGCGTTTACAATTCTTTCCTACTCAGAAAATGTACAATCTTGTCCATTAAAAGACTCAATGTGGTTTGTTAAAAAGATGAACACATTAGTGTCCCACAGACCTACACACTGAGCGTCTCTTTCTGTTAAGAGTCCCCAAATATTTTATCTTCTAGCACAATTACATGTAGTAATGTAAATGCCTGGGTTAAAGTAATTTTTATCAGGAAGTCAGAACAGATCAACATTTTGTTTCCACTTTGATGTAAATGCTAACAGACCCCAGGGAGACGAACTTGAATGACGAGTTCATATCACATCATGACTCTCAAAATATTGATAAACAATATTTAGGGCAATGTTTTCATACATCTAACAAGTTAGTTTTCACAAAAAGCACAGGCTAACCTTTTTGAAAACAAAAATGTTTTAAGACACCATAGAGATTATTTTTTGTTTGGCTTTGTTAGTTTGGGTTTGGTGGTTTTTGTTTTTTTTTTTTAGGTGGGGAAGGGCTTCAAAAACTCATAAATTCATTGTCATGTCTACCTGGAGCTGATCTGCTGTAAAGCTTGTTCGAGCTCTTTTTGCTGGTTTTGGATGATTGACATCTTGCTCTGTGAGGAGGGCGCCTTCGACACTAATCCCATTACCTGCATTTAAAAAACACACCATTCATACAATAATAGGTTGTTGTATGAACAATCATACAATAATAGGTTTCTTGCATCTCTTGGCTTGGTATGAAACTGTATACATCTAGTTTGCCAAATCCCTTAAGTTTTAGAACATACTAGAAACATACTGTGGAAACAATATTCCATCTGTAGGCTTGTATATTTAGTCAAAAGTGTACCAATTTGGAAGTGCACATCTAAGGCTCATCCTTACAAAGGCAAATACAAGGAAACAAATGGTTACAAAAGCAAAACAGAACCCTAAACTCAAGGCTGCTTCCTGAGAATATGGCACAAGGCGAATACATATGCCATGGCTTTTCTTGTAAATAAACAGATGGAGACCATCACTAACAGTAGAAGGCTTAATGAGTTTCACCACAATTACACTGCACAAAGTAATGCTTTAAGACGACCTTAGGAAAAATCGTTATTGTCCCTGTGTTCACTGTCCCAAAAGATTCAAAAGTATTTTAAGTATATATTTACCATTTTCCACTTCTCTTTTTAAATTATCCAGCATGCAGTCATAATGCACTCTGCAGAGGACTTTCTCTTCCACCAAAGCAAACTCCTCTCCTGTGGAAAGTTGCCTTTTGCAAGAAAAGCAGGCAAAGCACGCCAAGTGATAGACATTCCCCTTGGCCCTCCGGACCCAGTCAGTAGAATGGATGTGCCTCCCACAGCGAGAGCAGCGAGTTCCATACCTTCTACATAAATAGAAGGGTGGGAGGTGAAGATTTTAATGCTTGGTGAGATATTCATCAGTCTAAGATTAAATTAACACATTATTTACTCATTGGATTAACCCAAGTATTTAAATCTTTTGAAAAGGAAACAGGAATCAATTATTTTTTAAAAGTCATATGGTACACAATCGAGACTTGAGATGGGATCATAATTCAAACCTGTTTATAAAATAAAACCTTCTCATTGTTACTCTAAAGGAGAAAAGGATTTTTTTTCTTTTAAAATAAATGACATAGGAGTTTCAGTATCCTTCTTGTAACAAATATCAGTGCATTTATAAATTACCTAGAGACTCAACACACACACACACACACTCGAGACTGAAACCTAAAAATACAAAAGCATACCATTGAAGATATAAATAATGACGTCTTAAAACCAAGTTGAGATAATTAGAAAATGCTCTAAATATTTTTTTAAAGTTAAAACATTTTAAATTGATATTATCAAAGAATGAATAGAACAGAAATTGTTCACTCTGGTGTGAGGAAACCTCAGAAACCTCAGTGAAGGAAAACTCAGAAATGTTTCCTTTGGTGAACAAACTGTTGCAATACCATCCACAAGAGAAGGGGAAATATTACCTAAAGCTTTTAGACACATATCTGGACATTAAATGCAAGTTAATCTTAACAAAATGCCAGATGTAAAGATTTCTTTTTTCTCTCAGTCCTAGTGACCAGACACTCTCTGTCATATCTCCTACCACAATTGCAGTCATAACCTGGCATATCCACATTAAACTAGATAAGTATAGAGGTATTGCCAGTTTTTAAGTTAATCTGAAAAACTGTATCATAAAAATAAATTTCAGAATATAATAAAATATGAAGTATAAAAAAAAATCCTGAAGAACTAGACTTTCAATAAGTCTCTGAAACCAAACATTTCAAGGGGCTTTAAATTACCAAAAAAAAAAAAAAAATTAAGATTAGCATATCTTAAGTGAAAGAGGAGGCAAACTGCTACTATTTTTGAGGAAACAGAGAGCAAACCTAATGAGAAATATATGTTTTGGGTAATTATAAAATTCTATGACTTTATAAAATAAAGGACTCTGGATTTCATGAAGTGCTTTAAATTACCTAGCAATTTTATTCAAATCAATCACTAAACTCTCTTAAATCAGTTTTTGAAATTGACTATAAATAACATAATTAGTATTACAAACTTCAGTATGTACTATTAACTTCCCAATTTCACAATGAACATTCTTCTTCGTTTGGAAATGCAAATAGGGAAAAAATGTGATAATTTTCAAAAGTCATGCTTAAGGATGATTTCAATTTCAAGATAGAATTTAATTCTTAGTGGAGAGCTATCTTAGAAGAAACTTTACATTTAAACTATTATAAAGAGACCATGTGGAGAAAATGTTACATTTAATATCCTAGGCAAATACAGTCTCACAAAGCAAAGATCAAAGAACGGACAAAAGAAATAGGATTTTTAGGCAGAATACGTAATTAGACTTGGTGTATTTCCGATACTGGAATGGTCACTTCTTCTGAATAATATGGTTTAATCAGTTTCCAAACTGCTGGCATTTTATAGGTATATTACGAGGGGTCATTCTATAGTAAACTGGAAAAAGCACAACAAAACCTTGATTGTTTTTCCCCCATAATTACTTCATTTTTGTCTTGCTACTCCCTCTGAACAAAGGGCTTTGTTATAATAAGTCATCTTATATTTCATACTTTATATCTCTGCACAGCAAAGAAGTTCCCTGTTTTTAATACCTAAAACTTTCATTCGCCAAAGTGGAAATAATTATTTAAAATTAATTTTTGTATACTGAGTTCCTAAAACACATAAGCATGCTAATTTTATTTGTTTTAATACAAATTATACCTCAAAAATATGAAGCATTCTCATTTTGAAATCCATTGTATAAGAAAAAGTGGCCTTCAGTAAATAAAACTGGACAAGAAAGGCTATTTACAAAATTCTCTTTGTGTAATACCTTCTTGGAGTATCTACTTACTAAAAAAAAAAGTTTCGGTGTACCTGAAATAATCAAGTTTGCAGAAAATGTCTTTGTCTTTAATATAACAGCTGGTATGCCTTCCTAAGGAGGTCCTGCAGACACTACAGGAGAGACACCGAACATGCCAGCACAGGTCATTCACCTGTGAAGAAGAAGGGGTTAGGATGAAAAGCCATTCTAATACCACACACTTAAGAGTATCCTTCATTGGTTTTCTGTATCAGGCAATTTTAAAAGCTGGCCTCTTAATATTTTAACACATGCTCTGAATGTTTCTATCTAAGAGGTGTCATTTACACAAATACGCATCTAGATATATTCTCTTTTAGACCTCAACCAGAAAATCACAGCAGCATGTTATACACTTTGTGTTTAATTTTTAAAATATACTTTTGAAAAATTCAGGTTTTTTTTTTAATTGCGTGTCTATTCAGGGTTTTTTTGTTTGTTTTTGCTTTGTTTTGTTATCGAACGTATATGAACACAGGGAAAATTTTGGCCACTTTAAAGTCCTACATACTGGTTTTATATTTTTTTCCTTGACCAAATTCTTCCCACCGTGAAACATGGTAGCTAAAGAATTCAAGCCACATCGCTTCTCAATCTACTTTTTAGTTAAAGTGAGAAAGAAAATGGAAAAGAAGCTTTGTAAGAAATACTTACCCGTGTAAAGAAGCCAGGCAATCCATTTTACTTACAAAACAGAAATTCCTAAGGTAGATTTAAATGTTGAAATGGCCAAAGCCCTGGCTCCCATCTAACATTAAATAATCAAAACAAAAAGCATTGGTAACCCTACTTTAATGATTTGGTTACTAGAGGAAAAAAATAAATCTATTATAAGCAGTTCTAAAAAGGTACCCAACTATTTGCCATTTATACTTCAGGAAGTAAGACATTAAATGCTTTCATTTAATTTAATAAATCACAGCACTTTATATTCTATATAGGAGCATGAAACATTGTCAAATCAGGGGACAAATCATAAATAGCCTTACCTTAAACTGTTGCTATCATAGTATAAGCGGCACATCTTTAGCCTTCAAAAACGAAGATGTGTATTGAATTCAATTTGCCTGTAATGCAGGCTCCTAAATTTTGCTCTTGTTAAATGGACACAAGAACTAGGCTTATGCTTAATTAAATTTCATTTAAAACAACGGCAATGATGCAAAAACACCAGTTATACTCTACAAATGGATCTAATGCCTAATATAAGAATTAGGAAATTGGAAAAATGGGAAATTGTGAAATACAGCTTTTGCTAAACTATTTCATAATAAAGACTATCTTGTCCAATGATTCTATCATATTAGCGTTACTGTTCAACATATTTTTCTGTGATATGAAATATAAAGGGTCCTTCGAAGCTGAAGAAAGTTTTACTGGCTTCTAATTACAGTTACGTGTCTCTTTCCAAAGCACTAATGAGAGTATCATTTTAGTGAAATTTTAAGTTTTGGTCTTGCTATAAAAGAACTACATGCTCACCATACAAGAAAACAGGGAAAATAGCAATAGGAAACAATAGGGAAAAAAATCTGAGGAAATCGAAATAAAAAAATTAACAATGGTGAATGCTGTCCTCTTAATTAGAGATGCATTTTCTTTCTATTTTTTTCCTCAAACAGGCCCAATTAAGTTAAAGTGTAGAAATACAGGTTTCCTTTAGTATTCCACTGTTTAAGGCCTTCTGCATTTTGATGTTATCCAGGCTCTTTTTTTTTTTTTTTTTTTTAAGCAAGGCTAGATGCAGGCTTCAGGGCAAGAGTCATGGCCATTCTCTAGTTCCCTAAAGCCAGATGTAACGCCTGGTTTGCCACCCTTCCTCAAAGTTTACTTAAAAAAAAAATCTCCTTCATCTTCCATTTCTTTTCCAGAGATGAAAGTAAGGTGAACAGAGAAAATTCTGGCGACTATAAACCTTTCCTGATGGCTACATTGATCCAATCTCTGTATGTATACATATATAGGACCAAGTCAGAAAAAAAATCACTCAAATGACAGGACACTGAAGTATTAGATGGGGCAACAGATGCATCTAACTCCTCTCATGTTTTTTGTTCTAACTCCATTTAACTTGCCTCACAATATGGTGTTTTTCTATATTAAACAGTTATACCCTCAAATATTCTATTAGGTCTAACAATTATGTTTTCACCAGTGACTCAAATTGAATTCAAACTTATCTGGAAGAATAAGCACACAAAATGGGGGCAAAAAAGTTAAGAACTCAGTTTTTAATCATAAAGTGTCAAACTTTTGTTAGAACTAGTTTCCTATATAATAAGCAGCAGCTAGTTTTCTTGTACATATACTAATATGTACAAAAAGGGGTGGACTAAGACTGTATGTAGAAGACTTCATTGAGAGGACTCTGGTCCTACTACAAAGGAAAGCTTTAAAAGACTCTTCAGATAACTTACATTATTTTATACAATACACATATATAACATATAAACATATGTTAACATATAAAAGATGAACACTAAAAATGATTTTATCTATTCCAGAGGATATGTTGAGTCACTTTATAATAACTTTTTTCTTTATCCTTTCTGCTGTGTAGTGGATCCATTATAGATCCATCAAGAAACATTCTTAAAGATTAAGCTAATTACTGAGAGGGCTCATTGAAAATAAGAAACTAGGTTTGATCCAAAAGATGGTTTTTAAATATCCAAAAAGGCTCAGGTGTGGAAACACTGGAATGGGAATCTTAAGAATGCAGATTTAAAGAGAAAGCCAGCTTTAAGAATCAACCACCAATTAAGTAAATTAGTCACTTTTTAAACGTTTTCACCAAAACTCCTTTTGGTGCTTTATCTGGGTTGTATCTACAGGGTATCATTCCAACTCCCCAGATGAAGCAGCTTTGTATGTTAAGGGAGAAATTTAAAGAAACTCACTAATTTGCTTTCTGAATTCATATTCTCCACAATGAATTCTTTTGAAAAACTGGGGTGGGGGGGAGGTGAGGAGAATAGAAAGTGAACTGGTTTGCTACTAAGTCAGTGTAGGAGAGATCATTATTTTAAATAGTGGTTTTAAAAAGCTATTGAAGTTGAAATTCCATGGTATTAGAATTAAGACACAAGGGACTATGATCCTTCATGCAATGACATGGGTAACTAGCCTGCCAGAATTTGTACTCCAAAACTCCCCCACAATATCTTGAGAGAAGTAAAACAAATCAAGACAGTCAACTCTCAAACCACCACTTGAAGCACTTCATCCCAAGTATTTTTCTTTCTTTCTGTTTTGTATAAATTTACATCAATTTCCATTTTTTTCCACTAAGCAATGAAGATGACATTAACAAAAAAAAAAAAAATCATTCGGTGGCCCTGAAGTATTAAACCTTAATGAGAGGAGGAAGATATTGAAAATGGTTTTCATTTAAATGCTACTGCGAACTTTTACTCTGGAAAAGCCTCAGGTTAGTGTAAATAAACATAAGACTGTAAAATATCTATCCAGAAAAGACCCTTTAAGGCACTTGACAGTGGTTCTCACCAAAGGAGACACTGAAAAGGGGAAATCGATCAACATATACAGACCTGGAGTCCTCATAAGCAGGCAGACGTGTGGGTGTTATTGGGGGTGGAGGGACCATAACCCGAGGCTCAGTAAAAATAATCGGGCAGGACCCTGTTTCCAGAATGGGTAAGCATTTCCCCACTTCTGTTCCTCTACAAGTAGGTGGCTAACTCCAGCACATCCACCCCGGGTATCGGCACGTCTAGACCAGGATGGGTCACACGTAAGCAGTTTTGCAACAGCGGGTATTCTAAGATTTCTTCTCCCACTCTTTCCCACCGCATGAGTTGCCCCTGACTGGGCCATAGTGCTGAGAAAGTCTACAATCTCCAGCGAGAACTTGAGTGGAAAAGAGAGGGAAAGTAAACTTTTCTCTTTTCCCAGAGCTCTCGGGGAACCCCGCTGCCCCTGGGCCTCGCGGCTCCGCCCTACCTTGAGAAGGTACTTGTCCACGATCTCCAGGCCGCAGCTGTTGCACACACACTTGCCAGGGGGGCAGACGGAGCCCGAGGCCATGGACCGGGGCGAGGACGACGGGGACAGTGGGGCCGAGGAGGAGCACGAGTCCTCGTCCCCCACTCCCTCGGGGCTCACCTGCAGGAAGCCACGAGGCGCGGTCTCAGGGGGTTCTAGACCCCTCCTTCTCTCCCCATCCCACAGACCCACGGGGGCTCCCTCACAGCCTCCCCTCCCTTACCCCAAACCACCCCTAGTTTCTGAGTTCCCGCTTCTCGCCCTCTCCCCCCGCGTCCATGCTCCCACCACGCCCCCGCCGGGGCTGCAGACCACTGACCTCAAGGACCTGGGGCGCCTGGCGGCCCTGCGCAGCCCGCCACACTGGCTCAGCTTCTCCCCCCGCCCCAGAACCCCTCTCCACCCGCTCCCCGAGGGCCCAACTGCGCCCGGGGAGGAGCGCGGGGACAGCAGCCCTTCGTCCTTGGGCTGCCTCCCCACGGCCCGGCTCGCCGCCACCCGGGTCCCTACCCACTCACCAGTCCCTCTTCCCCGGCGCCTTTCCGAGTCCTCCCGGCCGCCAGGGCTGCAGTCCGCCCGCACTCCTCCGACATGAGCCCCTGGCACTGAGGAGGTGAGGGCGGGGAAGTGGGGAGGAACAGAGACGAGAAGTTCAGAGCCGGCACGTGCGGCCCAGAGCTTCAGCTTCTCCGCACGCGGGGCGGACTAATGAAGGCCCACGGCGCTCCGGGCCGCACGTGCAGCCGTCTGGGCGCCTGGGCCCGCGCGCGCCTGGCAAGCCGACGCCGACGCAGCCTCCCTTGCAGGCAGCGGGCGGCGGCGGCGGCGGCGGCGGCGCAGCCTCAGCACGCGACTAGGCGGCCACCGGAGCACCAAGGGCTCGCCCGGCGCGCTGCCGCGCTCTCGGGGCTCCGGGTCCCCGCGCTCACCGTAGCACGTCGGTTCCCCGCCCCCCTGCCGGGGGTAACAAGTTAATAACAATCATCCCGGCACAAAGCAGTTTCTTTCTAGACGTCAATCACAGCGGAGCAGGGATCACCCGGCTAAAGGGGGTGCATGGGGTGGGGTGAAGTGGGAGAGAAGAAAAGAGGATTTGAGAAGGGGGTGGGGGTAGGAACTTGATTTCTTTAATAGCCTCAATTAAAAGAGCAAGACACATATATATTTTTAAAAGGGGGCTTTTTGAATTGGATAGCCCGAAAGGTGAAGAGGTTTAATAGGATACTTGAAAGCTAATTACAGCGGGATTTAAGAAGCCTGGTGTTTGTTCCGATGACAATTTGAATGAAAATGCTTCAGATTAAACCAAGCCAGCAGCTCTTTCGTAAACTTACAGCAATTAGAGCTGCGAGTGATTTATACTCGTTTCTTTAAGGTGTAAATTGCCACTTATTGCTCGGTAAGTCAACATTTGAGCTACTAAAGGATTATTTTTAGCTAGCGCAAAAAGCGGGTCGAATAATGGAAAATATCCAGCTGAATTTAATTTGTGTCATTAAAAAAAAAAAAAACTCACCCAACCTCGGTCAAAATGTTTTAAAGCAACAACGCGCATTACTCAAGTGTTTCCAAGCCTTTGTAGGAGTTTTGTTCTTAAACGAAAACGCAGCCGCTCTGGTCTTTTTCTGCCTTCGTTTACGGAAACTCTAGCTTGGGGGGCGGGGGGGGGTCCCAGAACTCGAACGGCCCACACTTCTGCATTTCTGTCTCTTCGCCTCCCTCTTTCCCTCACTCTGGTAGCACCAGAAGAGATACTGTCAGAGCCCCCCGGTCCCTCGGGCTCTCCGCCGGGACCCTCGGGTGCGCTCCCTACTCGGGACCCAGCGCCGCAGACACAAAGAGTTTAGGCAGAAGAGCCCCGAGTTCGCCGAGTGTTCCCCGCCAGCGTCGGCGCGAAGACAAAGTCAGCAGTGCCCAGTGCGGGTCCGGCGGAGGCGCTCAAACAGGCTGCAGATGATTTTCAAACCTAAAACGCGAGATACGCCGCGGCTCCTGCCTCCAGAGTGAGGTGAGAGTTTGTCAGTTTCCCCCCATCTACTCGAAGAATGGTGTGACTCGAGAGCCCTGGGGTTGGCTTCTTTCGGTCTTTTAAAGTAAAATGGCCTTCGTAGCCCGCCCTAGGATCCAGAGGCCTTCCTGGAACCACGTCTGCTTCTATTTCGCTGTGGGGCCGCGGCAGCGCGGACCGCCCTACGGCCGGTGGAGCTCCTTAGGGCCCGCAAGCATCCGCCGGCGGCTGGGAGCGGGAAGCCGCGCCTCTGTTCCTTCCCACCCCACAGCCGCCTGGACCTCCCGACTCACTCTCCCCACCGCCCTTTCACCACTGCAAACACAACAAAAGCACGACTCACATGTACCCGAGAGCGCCTTAGGCTTGAGGCTTCGTCTCCCAAATTACGGTCTCCATGGCCTCAGGTTAAGTGAGCTTGTGGGGAGGGGAGGCAATGATTACTGACTAACGTTACTACGTAAGAAAAAAAAAAAAAACTGCCAGGTTTGAAGATGAGGCCGTTACAGGTAATTTCTGAACCTCATTTAGGAGCGCAAACAGCTCGCAGGAAACTGCGATTCAGCTGGTCTGGCCAGGCGTCGGGTCGCTCACCTTCTCGGGAGGAACTGCCAGCTCCGGCACGTCCTTTTCTTCTAGTTTACACACAAACATCTGCTCGCTTTTCCAATACATGGCACTGCTAGGGCTGCTTATCACATACCAACTCCAGAGGGTCAGAGGCTGTCCGTGTCTGCCGATCTGGCCCGCCTCCCCAGCCCCAGCGCACTAATAAAAGCTGACACCGAGAAGAGAAAGAATGCTACAAGTCTTCGTCCAAAGAGGCCGCTGTGACCGTAAGCACTCTGATGGACTGCTCTTAAGATTGTTTCCCAACTTCATTGAGGTCTGTCCCTCTAGGAAAAGGAAAAAAAGAGTTTTGTTTTTCCAGAGGGTGGAACCTTACATGAAGGGAGGGAAGAGGGTGTGGGGGGAAAAGTCTTTTCCTGGAGGAATAGCCTCACCTCATTAAGAAACACCCGCCTTCTCTACAAGTCAAGATCTTTATCAGGACAAGCCAACTTACTCCAGATTTAGTATTAAAGAAGAAGAAGAAAAAAAAAACAAAAAAACAAAACATTGGGAATGGCCTGTTAACTTTTGACTTAAAAAAAAAAAACTCCTCTCTGCATTTGCCGTGGCTTTTTGATTCTCACTCCCCAACCAAAACCTAAACAAAGATTCAGGTTACATCTCTTTCTGCAGCAAGCTGAAGGGGAAGCGGAGGTCTGGGTGACTTGAATGTTTCAGTCATTCTCCTGAAACGAGCAGCTCCCCTGTCTAGCTGAGGACAGAGACGGCTCCCTGGAAACCTGGGGGCTGACTTATCTAGAGGTTCCCACTCCCTTTGTGAAAAGTTTTCTTATTAAGATAAAGAAGGAACATCTGAGCAACACAAAAGCTTATGATTTGCGACTAGATTTGAAATCAAGGCTACAAGAAAGACAAAAAGTATGTTGCTAATAGTATTGCTCTTTCATCTCATCCTAGGCAAAATTTAAGCCATAGAAGCGGCCAGCTCCTGCCTCATATTTTGGTGGCGGGTTTGTTGGGGGGGAAGGGGGGGTGAGAGTGGGGTCTCAGAATACCGTAATTTTGATTAGGATTGGAGGGTGTGTTTAAATAACTTATTTATGGTATAGATTTTACTTCATTATGTAGTGTACAAAGAGGAATTTGGTAAGGCTAACAATTTTTATTTCCAATTTTCCCTTTGAGAAAACAAAGCAAGCTTCTGAAACAGTAATATAAGAATATTTAGGAGTCTCTGTTTCTTAATGGCCTTTAACAAAATCATATGATGTTGCTTCGATAACATATATATGTTTATAATATTATCTCCTTGCCTTATTGTCGAGAAGAGGAAGATCGAAGTGCTCCCGCCCAGACGCGTCAGCAGCAGGCTAGAGGAAGGGCAGTGGGCAAACACAGGTAGACTTTACTGTGATGAAGTGAGCCCATGTAACAGCCTGGGACCAAGCAACGACTGCAAATTTAGTTTTTCTTCCATTACATTTTTCTCCCATAAACACGAGGGTCTCTAGAGCATTTTCCTAACGCCATTGTTTACGCACAGCTGCGCCCACTTTAATATTAGCTATCCCCCTGCAGGTCCTCTCTGGGAGCTCTCGCTTAAATTTACGCAGTCGGGGGGGGGGGGGGAGGGGGACGCTATGATTAATCTGTGCCCTCTTACAGAATTGAAGGCTTGGAGTGGACCGACTTCTCGAAAAGCTAACCTGTGCTTGGAGAACAGAAAGACTTGTGTTTCTCATCAAGTGCAAAAATTAGTATTTTTTGAAAAATCCACATAATGCATTTTCCATGAAATAGCATCGGTCTCGAGATGGCTCTTCTGAATGGACAGAGTCGTGTAGAATGTTGACTACCAGGCCGTGTATAGAGCAGGAATGAAAGTGGAATTAAAAATAAAGACCCAATCCGGAGATTTAGTTACAGTTTCTATGCGTGAGGGTCTGCAAAATGAATCTGGGGTACTGTTTGGCTGCTATCCGGGAGAATAAGTCGCGCGGGTCATTTGGAGATCCGGGGAGAGCTGGAGTTGTTTTTGGAAGTAGGGCGGGGGCGCGGGCGTTTATGCGGTCTTTCCAGCCCCCCCACCCCCGCCTAATCAGGCGGCTCTCAGTCAGGTTTTCAAAATACTAATCTTGATCTAAGAGCGCCTATCGCTGCATAAGTGGAGGAAATGATTCATTTTTAGAGGCTTCTGGGCTTGGGGAAGAAGAATGGTAGGCAGACATAAGAAGACCTAAAAGACTGGTCTGGTGGCCGCTTTACTCCTGGCGCCCGGCACTACGCGGACTTTTCCCGCGGGGTAATTACGCGCACCCAGCCTTGCTCAGTAGGCCTGCAGGTGATGAGTTTCTGAGTCCCAGGCGGTGTAGGCCTTTGGTTGGAGGTCGTTTGTGGAGGCGGGAGGAGGAGGAGGATGCGCAGGTGTTTGCCATGAATGTCAGGGCTGAGCTTCCCTCTCGTCCTCGACCCAACCACCCTGTGACCCCTTGCCAAGGGCAAGCATACCGAGGGGTCATTCCTGCACAGTGGCCCCAACTCCTCGGAGCTCGCGTCACACCTCTTACCCAGGCTCCTCCTCGGCTCCGGAAAAGGAAGGGTTCGCCTGATGCTTTGCAGACTACCTCTTCCTACGTTAGATGCTTGTGCTAAAAGTGAGGACTCTTTTTGTCTTTGTAATGACGGTTTTTAGCTCGAACTCCAACTGAGACCAATTTTGGTCGAACAAGGACAGACCAAAAAAACATCATCATGTGTGTCTGCAGGTGGGTGAGGATTCGCCGCGTTGGGGCGGTTCCTACCTACTAACTTGAAATTTCTGGAATACCACCGCTCCTTAAATGAAAATCTGAGACCTCAAGCCCACCCAGGGGGCAACCAACACCTCTGGAGGGCAGGGCTCTTTGCAAGGGTGGGAGAAAGAAAGCCAGAGACTTGGGAGTGCATCCTGTCCCGGGCTTTGCGGTGCCCAGCTAGTTGGGAGGCGCAGGGTGTCTCCCTAAAGCCCGAGGGGGTCAGGGAAGGGGTCTGGGTAGAGTCAGGCCTTGATTGGAGGTCCAGGGCTGGAGAGCTGGAACACCAACCCGCTCTGACCCCCGCAGCTTCCACTCACCGCGAAGAGCTGCCTAATTGGGCTACGAGCAGCTGCGAAATTTGTAATCGCCTAATAAACCTTCCACCTCGGTAATTCTTATCCAGAGGCATAAAACTGATATTTTCACACTCGGCTTGCACCACAGGAACCGTTTATAAACATCCTTCATCAGTGGGATGAAATTAAGCCTGCATTGACAAGAGGTCTCTGGAACTCGATATTGAAAAGCAATAGATCCGAATTAGCAAATTATTATTTTAAGTAGGGAAAGTCCCCACAAACTTGACTGTTGAACCCATTGCCTCTGAGCTCCTCGCGGTGAGTAACCACATGTTTGACGGAACTTAACCTGGAGTTTCCGCGGTACTCAAGCAATCTTCGGGATCTCGCTTCCTGAATCCGCGCCCGCCCCGGCTCCCAGCCCTCCCACCAGCCTTTGAGGACGCGCTCGAGTCAGACCTGTGTAGACTTGGGAGAGACGCTACTGGGGCCCGGTCGAAAACGCTGTCAAACGAGACGTGTCCAGGACTCCTGGGCCTGCAGGCGCAAAGCCAGCGCCAGCTCTTGGGGCCCTGCACTTTCCCGAGCCGGCGGCTCTCGCTGACCGCACCACTACCACCAGGTACCCGCGCCGGGGGTCGGCCAGAGGACTGTCGGAGCGTGGAGGTGGGGAAGACCTCTGCGCCGGTAAGAAGACACAGCTTGTGGGTGATTCTTGCAGTGACCTCTTTACCCGTAAGCGGGAAAGCTCTCAGCCAAGAGTCCTCTGAAACTGCGGAGGTCACACTTGGTTCAGGGTATCCTTTGATTTTTGCCCATCTCGTCTAACCATTATTAATATTGATCTGGAAAGGGACGGAAAGAAGTAGCTTCCAGAGGTTTGCCCCCCCCCCCCCCGACACACACACAAATTTGCCCAGCTCAGAAGCCCCCTTAGAGATCGCGGAGTGGGAAATACGCTCACCTTGGGACTTACCGGTCCCAGGCTCCTTTTCAGACCTCGTCACCCAGTTTCCGAGGAAAAGAGAAGGGCACGTTTATTCATGCCAGCGGAGGTCGCCCAAGGGTGGCGAGGGCCTCCGTCTGGGACCCACCAGTCTCTCCCCCACTGCGGGCCGAGGCTGGAGGGGCTTCCCGGCGAGGCTAGCGTGCTCGGCGCGGGACAGCTGGAGTGCACGGCGCTCAGACCCAGCCTCCGCTCTCCGGCCCCGCCGGGAATCTGTTCCGCTATATGCTGTCGGATGCGCCCGCTGGGGCCAGTTGTCACCAGCAGTTCTAGAAACCCAATAACCGAAAACCGAGTCCTGCTTCCAAGAGGGTTGTACGTGTAGATTCGGTGTTCCTTGTCAGGCGGTGCGCTCGACCCCCTCCTCCCCCTTTCCCTCCTGAGCTCAAGTAAACTCGCCAGGTCCGCTGCGGCAGGAGAGAGCGGAAGTGTTTCTCGCCTGATAGGACGGATGGTAAGAGAGAGGGAATTAGAAGCCATATACAGCCCGAAATTAGGCAGGGCGCAGTCTGGGACGCTCCCGGGCTAAATGCTACTGCGCAAAGCGCAGAAGTCCACTACACTCTTTACTCGTTGTGACATTTCCAAGCCGACAATCTCGCCTTAAGCACGCTTGTGGTTTGGAGCTGCTGATTTTATATGCATTTTATCGTTCAGAATGAGCAACAGGGTAGGACCAGCGGAAACCCGATTCTAACCTATTTCTACAGACCTCTGCCCACGCAACTCTGTAAGTGCCAAACTACGAGTTGGAGAGAAACAACAACAACTCACTAATTCCCTTCTCCCCGGCGTTTTCCTACACGTCCTAGGCCACCAAGCTGTCTAGCTTGGAGCTCACTAATCTAGAAAGAGGACAGAAACCAATCCCCGCAGGCTTCCCGTCCTCCACTCCCCGCCCCCGCCTCGTTTCCCAGGGATCCCTGAGAGTTAACTAAAACCCAGCAAGGGAGGCAGGAGAGCCAAACTTGATCCGAGTGCAAAAACGTGGGCGCCTGACGGTGTTTTTTGGGTGGAGTGGGGAGGGGTAGTGGTGGCAGGGAGCTGTGTGAGGCTACCATTCGCAAGCGTCGATCCGGTTTTGATAAGAGAACTTGCAGCTCCGGTGGTTAGCCAGTGTGAGTGCACCCATAAAAGCCCACGCAGCTCTACGCGCAACCTCAGTGTCGAGGTTTCTCCCCCGGCAACACTTCCATGTCCCATTGTTGCTTATCAGATGTATCTTGTAAAATGATAACTTTTAAAAAGCCTGAGGAATAATCTTGAGCCATAATTTTTCAACTTAAATAACTTTTTATATGGATTTCTGCCACGGGAGATTGGTTCTTGTAATTGTGGCAGTGTTTTCTTCCTCTCCTCCCCTTCTCCCTTCCTCCTTCCCTGCCTGCCTGCTTGCCTGCCTTCATGGGAGATCAGGGTTTAAGAGCTAGGCAATGTGTTATACTAAGAGCACGGTTTTTGAAGTTAGTCAAACCTGTACTGGATTTTCGAGTAATTTATCTAACTGTACTGGATTTTCGAGTAATTTATTTAACAACTTAACAACTTGGTTTTCTCATCAGTAAAATGGGGATAACAGAACTAATGATGTTGAATGTGTACACCGACAGACACAGTAGATTCTCGATGAATGCAATCTTCTTTCTCTCCTCCGCATCTTCCTTCGCCACCCTACAAATGTCCGGAAGCAGAGGCGTCACCAAAGGCTTCATTCCCCAGGTGAAGGGGACAGGCCATGCTCCTCAGCACCGACCTTGATTCCAGTTGACCATTTCGAGTAGTTCACCTGATCTGGTCGCCAATGCCGGAGGAGCCTCTCAGTGATGCAGGGCCTCTGGAGAAGAACGCACAGTTGCGAGCCACCTCTAACCGTGGCATCTCGGCCTGAGGACGCACCCGAACAACTTTTCCTCCCACTGCTTTATTTGGGGGTTAATCTGGCACATTTAAATGCTTGGCACCCTGCCTTCTGTCAGTTTGTGCAAACTTCTGAGTATTGTGAAAGTGGCAGTACTCATAGCTGTTGCTTTTTGTCAAACGCCCCACTGGCGCCGAGGAGCATAATCGTACTTCAGTAACTTGCCTAAGGCCATTTTACCAGGATGAGTCAGAATTCGAACCCAGACGCCGGATGCTAAGGCCCGACTTTCCTTCTTTTTTGAAAGCCCGCGTCTTAACCATTCCGCTATGTTGTCCTCTTTGGGGTGAGTTCGGAAAAGGACAATTTCATTCAATGGATTCATTTACCCCAACTGCACATGGTTTTTTACGTAGTCCAGTTGACCTGGGTTGCGGCTCCAGTGCAGGTGGTCCACCTGCCAGCCCCTTGCCCCTGCCCGCTTCCGGCTGAGTTGCAGTTAGCGGGCAACTGCCTGGAGTCGGGTATCCGGCGGGAAAGAGCTCCCTCTCCCCCACCTTTACTCTGCAGTACCGAGGTTTAAAAGCATAGAATGGTTTGGAGTGTCTAATAAGCCAACTACAAAGGGGAAAAAAGAGTCGAGATTTTAAATCGGTGGTAAAATCTTTCTCCTTTTCTTTGCAAACTACAGAATCCGATGACTAATCATCAGCGGGTGGATCAAAACCCGGATTGAACAAGTGACCACAGCTCTCCGTACCTCCTGCGGTGCAAAGGCCGGTGCCCACTTCCGGAACTTTCCTTTGGACTTCCACTAAAGAGGAGTCTGCAGAAGCCTCGGTGCCCAGCTCCGGCTGTGCAAAGGTCATCTCGCCAAACCCTCTATCACTACTCCGGAGAAGTCCTTAGAAATAGTTTTCCCCGAAACAAACAGGTGAATAAAGTCGACCCCAACAGATCTTTCACAGCTCCAGGCTTCAGGCACTCCAGAGGCAGGAACCATGTGCTGTTCTAACTCTCTGGAACCTAGTTCAGTGTCTGGCACCAGGCAATAAAGGATGGCTTTTTGAATGGGAAAAAAAGTATGTGCTGGCAGGTACAGAGGGTTTCACGCCTTTCTCTGTATTGGTAGTTCTAGCTTCCTATTTCTTTACATTGGCACCTTCTTGCCCAGGACCCAAAGTCTTTTAATCCCTTAAATCGAAGCGAGGAAGGGCACAGATATTCTGAACATTTAAATTGAGGAAATTGCCGGGCTCCACTTTTCTTCTAGGGAGAGGGTCTTATAATGGTTCATTTTGCACCTTAACTGTCCTTCAGACCTCAGTGTTTGCAATTGGAAGCCTACTCTGAGTGCGTCAGAGACCATCCAGGTCTGAACCTCAGTTATAGAGGAGGATGCTAACGGGATTAGGAATTGGAACATATTGGACCCCAGAAGCCCGGGTAAGCCTCCATGGACTCACTCTGACTGCACACATGGAAATGCTGTGTGTGTTGGCCTGACATAAGTTGACATAAGTTTTGGCTTGCGCCAGGGCAAAAAGGGAGCCTGCGGTGGACAGTCAGGATGGGAGCTGAGGTCACTGAGAGCCAGATGCGGATGCTGTCAGGCTTCCCTGGCTTGGAAAGGAGATGCACCCCTGTTTACAGTCTGCAAAATTACAGAAGAAGGTGGAGGGGATGTGCGGGTGATGGATAGTCTTAAACTAGGTAGATCCCCCTCTCTGTGCCACCCAACCCGTCTCAAACAAGGACCGCTCCAGAGCAGGAACAGTAACCATGGGACTCTGCAACTAGGGTCCCGAAGTCCTGGAAAAGGGCTGGAAGAGTTCTCTTGGCCTGGGATGACTGCACCAGCCCCGTGGTGTTGAATTTACTGCGACACCAAGAGGAAAGCACTAGGGCTTTATCTTGAAGACTGGGGTCTCTTGGTAGATGCACCAAGAAGGTTTGCAAACTCAGCCACAGCCGCTGCAGGCAAAGAAACATGGGGGGGGGGAATCCCTTTAAAAGAGTGTAATCCCTTCTCATTTCTTTCAAATAGCTGCCCCTTCCCCTGGAGGGACTCAGAGCAGCGTTTTTTAAAAGGGCACCTACACGTTGCACTACCTTTCAGGAATAACGCCTTGACCTGCTCAGCACTTAGTTTGCCTTTACTATTGCTTTTGAGTTTCAAAGTCACCCAAACAATAAGCAGCCGTTTCTGGTGAAGGTTTAAATAAATACAATGCCTTTTCAAGGTTTCTTCTTCCTCCTCCTTTCAAAATACTTCTGCCCTAATAATTAATTTTAGGGATATTATGGGAGAAACCTCTCACATTATAAAATATACGTGGACTGATCTGGAAGTCTGTCTTTTAAAGGTCAGGGTGCAAAAAAATTAGGCAGTTAATAAACTAAGCCACAATTCCTGATTCTTTACACGGTCCCCCATCCCCAGCCAGGCCGAGATATCTTTTTTTCCTAAAAAGGCTTTGCATTTTTAGAGAGGAATATGTGCATGTGTGTAGATACTCTTCTATAATAAGAAATACCATTTACTGTTTAGCTTCACCTAGATTTCACATGTTGTCACGTATATTCCTCACAATCATCAAGGAGGTAGATATTATTATGCCCAGTTCACAGGCGGCGAGCCTAAAGCTCAGAGAGGAGACTCAAGTTCTCAAGGCAAATTAGCAAGAGTCGGGATGCGAACCGATTCCAAGGTCTTAACCATTGTACTATATATAAAGGATATTTGGTGAGCCTGGCAGAGTATGAAGCCAAGTGCCCCCTTCTGGCTGGTTGGAAGTGTGGCTCCTCCCTTGCTTCTGGAGTCCCAGAAGCCTGAATTCTCTTAGGAGCTGGCAGGGGGAGAGGGGGACTGCAAGGCTTGAGGAGCCCGACTGCCGCCGCTGTCAGTTACTTAGTGCTCAGAAGCGTGCGTGGAGCCCGAGAGGGGAGGAGAGGAAGGGCTAGAGGGGCGGGAAGCTGCCGGGGGAGGGGAAGGAGGTAGATCTCATGCTGGGCGAACACTTTCTCATCGCCAGGTCGTAAATATTGTTGCATTTCCTTGGTAACCCCCAAGCCCAAGGCGCAGGCCTGCAGGCAGCCTCCTGAGGGGGCTGAGGCCCTGCCCTGCCGGCACCGGCCTGGGCCTGCTCGGCCGGCGCCTGCCTTCGGAGGCGACCTCCCCAGAACGGCCCTGGAGCCCTGCAGGTCCTCGCGGCGTTCGGGCCGTGGTCCCCAACCTGTTGGCCTTGGTCAGAGGCCGGCGGCGGCCCCGGGGCAGGCCGGGAACGTTCCGGTCGCGCGGTGCACCCCGGGAGGCTCCGAGGCGGCGCAAGCAGGGAGGGCGACGAGGGCGAGCACCCCAGCGACGTCCCCCGGTTCCAAAGCAGGCGGGGACCCTGCGTGAACCCCCACATCACTAATACAAGCTCCGGGAGAAGGCGGGAGGAGGGTGGCCCCCGCTCCGAGCGCCCAAATGCCCACCCCAGGCCAGGCTCTGAAGTCAGGCTGGTCGCCCTGGTGGGTTTGACCACCGCCCTCCTCGCTCCCTTTTCCGTGGGCGACCATAGGGCGGAAGCTTTGGTTTCAAATGCGAAACATTCGTCTCCTGGAATCATATCTGGATTCCAGAGGATGTTAAGACTTTTCTTTCCTGAAAAAGTCAGCGCCTGGAGGAGACCCAAGGCCCAAGGCCTTCTGCCCCTCAGCTGGTACCTGCCGGGAAATAGGTAGGTAGTTCTTATTCAACCCTTCCAGCCCCCAGAGGGCACACCTTAGCATCCCACAGAAAGCTGTTACAGAGGAGGAGAAACCTAAAATCCAAGCCTGCAACAAACCAGGCCTTGGAGCGAGGCCCGACTAGGTCAGAACAACGTGTGCCTTTACTGATCAGTAAAGTGGACAGGCTCGAAATACCCCGGTCGGGAATGCAGGCTGGCTCGGGACAGACGACCAGAGAGTCGCGTCGTGGACTGGTTTTCCTACAGGCATGGCGTCTACGCAGGCAGGCCAAGGCCCTGGTGATCTAGGCCCTAGGACTTTGAACCTGACCTGCGTTTGGGAGGGGCAGGTTCTGGCCTCAGGGAGGGCGTTTCTAGGAATTCGAGTTTCTTCTACTTTGTCTTAGTTTCTGTGCCAGCCATAGACACTTGGCCCTTGGTACTTTTAATACTGCTGTGCCATGCTTGGGCAAATACTTGTAATGAGCAGGCACTTGTGTATAGCTCTGATAAAAGGTGTTTGTGTGTGTGTGTGTGTGTGTGTGTGTGTGTGTGTGTGTGTGAGAGAGACAGAGAAGAGTGGGAGGGAGGGAGGGAGGGGGAGAGAGAGGGAGGGGGAGAGAGAGGGAGGGGGAGAGGGAGAGGGAGGTGGGGGGGAGAGAGATTTTTCTGGGCTGATGAGAATATTTGCAGTTCCAAATGATGGATAGGGACTCTTAGATCCTCTAAATTTCCTAGGTTAATGCAAAAACCTATTTCCTTTTTATATGATCACTTTTTAAAAACATGCATGAGAGATTATATTCTTAATTTCGGCCACCCTGTTAGAGGTTTAATACCAACCATAAGAGGAAGCCAAAGGGAAAATATTTGTATGCCTACCTTGGTCTGGAAAAATATCAGTAGCATTTCTTATTTGACAAGGAAGTGCGTTTGCTCACTCTTTTTCTTTCCCTTTCTTTTTCAGTTGGCACAGGGATCGTTTTTATTATATATCCCATGTTTATTGTTTCTGTTTGGTACTTTGGTCATTTGCAGCACATCTGTTTCTGATATTGGTCTTGTGTTAAGCACACACTATTGTGTTAGTAAGATTTTACACCATCTGTTTAAGAAAATTCTTGCCAGTGGTATTTGATGCCCAGTTGAACTTTAGCCAAACTTCTTCATTTTATAATGTTCTCTCAGTCCTGAGCATATATATAATAAACTTTAATGAAATTATGCTTTTATAGTTGCTGACAGACATCAGAAACACATATGCCCAGGTCAACAGCAGTTTAGCTAATGTTAGATAGGAGGAACAATATTAAGGTAGTAAAGATGTTGAAAAAGAAAAATATTTAGAAATAAAACTATTAAATTTAGATCAAATGATCATCCAAATAAACAACTGCTACACACACGCACACACACACACACACACACACACACATACACACACACAAGAATCTTGATGTGGCTATTGGGAGTTAATGTGTATTTCTGATGATTTATGTATTTCTTCATTATATATATTAAACTTGGCAATTTGTAGTTTTGACGTTATTCCCAAGGGTGTAACAACTGGTTTAAAATGTAATAAAGTAGAATAACATTATAATGTGACCATATAAAATATATACTAAATTATATTAAGTACATACAGATAAACAGTAATTGAGCCTAACTAAAATTATATATCTATATATACATATAGATACTTTATCATGAGGTCACTCATAAAGGTTTTTCACTGTATTATCAAAAGGTAACAGGCAATGTTGCCCACATCTGACCTCTTTAAAAGTAGAGCTGCTATTTAGGGAATCCCCTGGTTGTCCAGTGGTTAGGACTCCGCACTCTCACTGCCAAGGGCCCTGGGTGTGACCAAAAAAGTAGAGCTATTTATGACAATTCAAAAAAAATTAAAGTATCTATATTTGATGGCTAAGCATATATATCTAATAGTGGCATAAGACTGGAATTGGCTTGAAAAAGTGAATACTGGCTGTATGTTTTCAAATATCTTTTCTAGAACGCAACACTCCTATTGATACATTGACCTATTTTGTTTACACCCAATGTGTATACCCCAGTGTAAAGCCTTAAAAATGGTAATTCCACATGATACTTTAGTTAAAAGCACAGAAATATAAAGCTTGACACTTGGGTTAATAAACTTCTGACATTCATTCCTGAAAATCAGCATTCTTCAATTGACAAAGACATTTCCTTTGATTGAGTTATGCCAAAAACAGATTGTCACAGTCTTTCAGTTGTTACCTGGACAGACTGCTTTTATGGTAGATGCTATGATGAAAGATGTGTCCATTAGATAACTGCTTAGGGGGCTATAGTCTCTTTCTATTTGTTTCTTTAGGAAAACAAATCTTTGTTTTGGTATATTTAATTTCTAAATAAAATGTATCCATAATAATGTGGGTAACTGACATTATTTAATCAAGAGAGTTGGAATTCAGTACTGTGTTTCTGTGAGATAAATCTGGTTATAGAACTGGAACCAGTCTCATAACATTTCTGTCTATATATACTTCTAAAAATTTTTTTATCAAGATCTACATTTTCCTTAAACTGTTAATTTAGATGTGTCAAATTTAACCTATAAATTTCTTTTTAATAACTGATATTACAAAAAGTCAAACCTTATGAATCTTCACATGTCTGTCTCCAATTAATCTGCTTAGACTATTTAATGGAAAAAATAACAAACCTAATTTTGTCAATCTGCAGTTCTGCACACATATTCTGTGTGCCTCTTTAAGGTCAAATGCCTTTTCCTATACATATTTAATGCATAATTATCCTCATGTAAAACCTCGGATTAGAAGAATAATTAGATGCATTTTCTTAAAAGATTATTTTCGGTTACATCAGTATAAAAGTGGGATGTATAAAAGTGGGATGGTCTCAAAATGATGTCAGTGATTATTGAAAGAAAACTATATACATCTTTGGGGTTCAATTCATTAAGCATCTACAAAGTACCAGGTGCTGTGGATACAAAGAAGAGTAAGACATGGGTCGCCCTTGCTCTCAGAAAATTCCCAATCCATTAAAAAGACTGACAAAAATAGAACTAGCTCATCCCTGCAGTTCTATAATGATTTCTGTCTATTCCTTGGGCTTTGAATTGGTAAAGTGGCAGATGATCTTATCATAGTACTTTCTACAGGTTTTTAAAATTTTTAAAAAATTTATAGAATTTATATGGAATGAAAGTGAATAAAAGCAGACTACCCCCAGAATGCTATATGGTTCTGAGAGAACCAAGACTTTTGGTACTTTTTCAGGTGTGGGAAGGGGACAGCATTTACTTGCTGTTCCTGAAACATCTGCTTAATTATTTTGAGTCTTGCATCATAGTTATTCTTCAGTCTGTTGTAGAATCTGTTGAAAAAGTAGTAGTGGGACGCCGTACTGGAGCTAGAAAAAATTTTAGGTTTGTTTAATTCCAAAATCTGGAACAGCTCTTTTCCTCTTGCCTTCTCCCTCTCCCCTACAAAATACTTTTATATTTTTATCACTGAAAAATTTTATAGGTGATTGGGAGGGGAGAGAAGGATTCTACAAAGACTGTCATTTAAGGCAATGGATGATCGAGGTCAATATTGGCTATTTTTTTCCAACATATATTTGCTAACTTTGGGAATTAATTATCCCAAAACTACAAGACTGAGCTTATTTTTCATACAAACAATTTGGGATTAAGTGTTTAGCAGATTTTTTTAAAAAGTTGAATGTTTTTGTTTACAGAAAGTTTTGTTGGGAATTTAGAGTGAAAAAATGTAGATGTAAAATTTCTTTAGCACTTCAAAGAATTACAGCCAAGTTAATTTTAATTACTCTAATACTTTTAGAGATTAAAGTATAATTTTCTTCTTTTATTATACATTGATGAAAAATATCAGGAGAGAAAGGAGCAATCATTTGATTGAATTAATTGAATGCCTTTTACCCTTGAGGAAACATTGCATTTTAATTGTCTTCTGTCTAATCATGGTTTTTGGAGTAAGTCTACATTATGTTTTCCTTTTAGAGGATATTGCATCTCATTTGCCTCATCATAATCACAGATTTATTTATGTGATCAGTTGATTCCTACTGGCTGTTGTACATTTCATTTCTGATTCTCTGCATTTTCCTCAACTCCTTGCTTCTTAGGAAGGCAAAATGATGATGTGAAAACTTTTACAGTTGGAATCTGCTGACCTGTATGTCAGTTTTAGCCCCTTCTCTTTTTAGTTAGTTGTGTGATGACCTTGGGGAAATCACTTAACTTTCTAAGCCCCAGTTTCTGCATTTTTTGGGGGGAGATAGGGGGTCATCAGAATAAGTCATCATTGAAAATCTTTCTAGCTTTTAATGGTAAATCACTGTTCACAGAGTTTTAAGAACTTTTCTTAAACCAGCTTTGAAATCTTAGTTATGACAGTCCTCCAGAAGGAAATTTTTCTTCAGTTTATATTCCTGTTTAAGAGTATCATCACGTCATAGTTTATTTACTGAAATCAAGTTGAAGCTGAACTCTGGTCTCTAACCAGCATCGGTTCCTTCCACAAAGCTAGATTAAATTATCTTAAGAGAAGTTAACTCTGACTCCAGCCCAGAGTATGGATCCAAGTTTAGCAGAATGAGAAATCCCCAAACAGGCTTCCTCATTATTCTGCTTCTTTTCCGTCAACCTTTAAAACCTACCTTAAATGCTGCTTTCTCCTTGAGCATTTCCATTCAAGTTGGAGGTGATTTCTCTTTTCGTTGAGCAGCCACATTCATCGAGTTGGGCAGTTGCTTGGCTATATAGTGTCCATTGTAGGCACAGCTGAATGTGATTCTCCTAATGCTATAGCTCTGGCATCCTATTTTTGTTGATTCATCCTTAGGTTTGGTGTTAAATAAACCCCAGTAATGATGAGGATGAGGCAGAGCTAGAAACTGGTAATGTGATCTGATAGGTCATTTGTTAATGAGCTCAACATATTTAACTGGTGTCTTTTAATTCTAACAGACCTCTCACCCATCATGAGTGTGACATGTATTTTTTGGTTTGTTTTCTGGTAGTCATAATGACTTTGGACTGAAATGGACATCTTAAATTCAGGTCTCCTTAGTGGATATTTGCAGGGTAGTGGACTAAAGTCAAGGATGAAGATTGTGGCCATGGAAGAGACTAAAGGGAACTAGGACACTGTATGCTTGGTTTGGAGAGTGATGGTATTTTACTTTCCAAAATATAAATTTTATTAAAAAGTTATCCAATGTATTTCCTGACATTAATTACATTGATAAAAAACATTGGCATGGCTAACATTTTTTTTAGGTGGTGGACAACTCAAGAGCAGCTGGGTAGAACTGAAGTCCCATCATCCTGTCTGGCTGAGATCCATAGCCCATTTCACAACTGCAGGGGATTACTTCCATTCTCCCCAAGGTATAGCTTATTTCCATGTAGAATAATTCCATATATATATATATTTTTTCAACTCATAAAGAATTGTGTATGAATTGATCTAATTGATTATCAATATCCATTGCCAAATATTAACAGGGGAGAGGAATAAACATTGCAGTTGCCTTACTGACATCTATTTTATTCCATCGTGCAGTAGCTGTGTAGTTTGATTAGGATTGGCTCTAACCCTAGGTCCAGGAGTGGCAAACTAATGGAGGTAAACCAGTTGTCACTGTGATTTTTAAAAATTGAATTATAATTAATCTAAAATGTTATATTAGTTTCAGGTGTGCAACCTTACTGTGATTAATTCAGGGATGGTTACAGAAACTTAAGCTCCATGAAGATATGTAATCTGTTTTGTTCATGGCTGTATTCCCAGTGCCAAGAATAGTACCTGACATACAGTAGATGATCAATGAATATATGTTGAAAGAATAAAGGAAGCAAATTCTCTGATCAAAATGACCCTTGGGAGTTTTGTTTGATCCTCAGAATGTTGGAGAGTCCCTATTTTCCATAGATATAAACTAGGAAGCCTGTAGCAAATGTATCCATCTTGTGGCCATAGGAGGGCAAAGCTGAGAAAATGAGTGAGAAAAAGAGCCTCTGTGTTAACCTGTACTTCTACTTTACCTCTATGGTTTAAACTACCTTGAATTAGATATTTTTGATTTGACCAAGAGCATCCTAAATGATATATGGAGAACAGTTGAAGGTATATAACAAAGACCAGTTAGCACATTCATTAGCTCTTTTCCTGTACACACTGATTCTTGAGGCTAAGAGTTTAAAGACTTGAATACAAAACTACCATCAGACAATCTGACTGAATTAGAGTTTTTGGTAAAAACTCCAAGATATGTGAAATCTAAACAGTTTTCATGTTGTGGTTGAGCCAGACCGCCTTTAACAAATCAACAAATAATTTTAAAAATATAATTCAGTTTTTCTAGATCCAGAGGCTTAGTGAGTATTAGGTAATACATAGAAAACTGGATATGTGCCTTTTAGGTAAATTTTGTTATGTGCTTTTTACCTTCCCTAAATTTGATATAATAAAAGCACATGTATTAAGAACACAGTGGTATACATAGTGCTAAGTAAAACACTTGTGAAGTGGTTTTAATCTAACTATAATATAGAATATAGCTTATATATCAGAAATAAGGCATCTCTCATCTACCTCTTTGTTATATATTAAAGATCTATTTTTAAAATTCTTAAATCTATGGTAGAATTGTAGCCTTAGGCTTGCCTCCAAAACATAATTACTAATTTTTAACACAAATCTATAGTGATTTGAGCTTAACCTGAAGCTGTCTATAGTTTTCATTCCATATGAGAGAATATTAATAAGAACTAAAAATTTAAACTTTGAAAGCTGTGCTCTGGAATGCTATCTGAAAACTAAGGAGGGTATTGGGAGAGAGGTGTTGGGGCTTATAATAGCCATACAATGATTACCGTTCATGATCTGTTCTGCACATTCTGATTTAAATACCTTACCTTTGTGCTTGGCTGGTAATTTGTACATTTCTCTATCTGCTACCTTGTATCCAGATGGCCTTATCTGATTCTCTTACTAGCTTGAAAACTTTTTGAGGGCAGTGACCATGTCTTATGGAACTTGATAATCCTGGTGTCTAAATAGTGGCTATACTGTGTTTGTTGAACAAATGAATAGATCAGTGAATAAATGAATGGCTGTTCTTTTTGATGGGATCTCAATGCAAATAAATTTAGTGACCCAGTAGTAATATGAATGTATGAAGAGGCTCAATAAAATACAATAGGGAGTGGTAGGCCTGTGACATACCTTGCTTATGCACATTCAGATTAATTTTGGTTTTAAAAAAGTTGAGTGTCAAGACACAAAGATTGCTAGTTTGGGATTCCTGCATTAGGTCTTTAAAAAAAAAAATCTGAAGTTAGAGTGAAAAGAATCAGCCATACTACTTAGTAGCCTTGCGACCTTTCCATGTCTCTTTTTTATTTAGAAAATGAAGGTAGTAATGACTTTGACTAACTTAAAGGGTCATTGTGATCATCAAATGAGATAGTGTATCAGAGATGTCTACAACTTTAGGTAACCTCTTGAATTTCTAGAGCATAAATTGTGGAGCATGTTCTAAATGCAAACAAACAAAAAAAGCCACATTAGGCTAAGGGCTCATTAGCACTTAGGGATTATATGAGAAAATCTGATAATGGTTTCTGTTGCAATTCATATCTAAACTGAAGTGACTTGATTTTGGTAGATAGTGTGCAACCTAGGGATTTAGAACTGCTTGGGGCTTTCTAAAGAGTTTATAAGGTGCGGTCCAAAAAGACTTGCTGCTAAGAGAAGACACACTGGGAAGTCTTGGTGGAATGGCAGATGAAACAGACACTGCTTGAACTAAAGTTATGAACCTACAGACTACATTGCTCCTCTCAAATTTGTACTGATTGTTGGTCTTCCCTTCTAGTCGTCAGGAAAGCAAAGTCTAAAGCCCTAAATGTGGGGAAGGAAAAAGCTGTGGCACTAAGGTTCTTCTTCCCTCAAGAGGAAGAATAAGTAGATGGAACTCGTTTTTAAAAACATACAGAGTATATAGATAATCTAAGTGATAAGCAGAGCAGTAGTAGACCTTTTCTTCTGTCAGCAAGAGAATGGAAAATATGGCTTGTGGATATTCACTCAAGTATTTATTGAGCACCTGTTATGTGCCAAGCACTGTGACAGGCACTGGGGCACACTGATGAACAGAACAGACACAGTCTTTCCTGATCCCTTGATGCTTCCAGGCAGTTGGCTGACACAGACATTTAACAACTTATTCTACAAATAATTTTTCCCACAGATGGGAGTAGATGATACTGCAAAATATTTATGAACCAGTTTTCTAATGTAGAATAATATAATTCTTTCATTTTTCCTCCTCAAACTAATTTTCATACATTCTCCAAAATAAATCTTAAAGTGCTTCTTTGTTTATCTTCCTCAAGGTTACCACTAAGTCTGATTATTTAAGGATGTAGAATTTAATTCAACACTGAAAGTAGACATGGGCAAATTCTCCAAAACCTCAAACTAAATAAAACAAATAATTGAAAAGCAAAAGAATTAAGAACAAAACCAAGTTGTGATAGTTTTTTTTTTTTTTTAATTTTATTTATTTTATTTTTTGCTGTGCTGGGTCTTTGTTGCTGCACACAGGCTTTTCTCTGGTTGCAGCGAGCGGGGACTACTCGTTGCGGTGCACGGGCTTGTCATTGCAGTGGCTTCTCTTGTTGCGGAGCACAGGCTCTAGGCGCGCGGGCTTCAGTAGTTGTGGCACGTGGGCTCTAGAGCACAGGCTCAGTAGTTGTGGTGCATGGGCTTAGTCGCTCCGTGGCATGTGGGATCTTCCTGGACCAGGGCTCGAACCCTTGTCCCCTGCATTAGCAGGTGGATTCTTAACCACTGAGCCACCAGGAGAGCCCATGATAGTTTAACTGTAAACATTTTTGAAAACTTTTTAATTTAAATGAATTTTACTGGGTGTTTTAAAGGAAAAAGTTAAAGGAAAAAGTTTATTAAAACATATTTCTCCTTATTACTTATCCTTATTTATCTCATTAGTAGTAAGTAATCAATAAATATTTGTTGCATAAATGAGTAAATTCATGGTCAGACTCTGAAGGATGTAGAAATACAGTGAGAAAAAAATGATATTTTACTTCCCTCCTACAGGCTATGACCTTATGAAGCTGATGACTGTAGTTTTAATTAAAAAAAAAAAACCCAACAAACAACAATATAAAACAACCTGGTAGTCTATGTGGCAGGAAGAATTAAAAAAAACAAAAAATAAAATAAAAAAACCAAAACAACTCCAAGGCAAATAAACACTATTAGAAGTTGCTGGCTTCAGAGTTAGTTGTAAATCCCAGAATGCCTGATCTTAAGTATTTACTACCTATCTCACTTTCTGCACAAACGTGCTATTTACAAAACTGTATTGCAAAGAGGTTTTCCACATCTGTCAATTATTTCTAGCTACTAGCTAATCTTGTAGTTTAGATCAGAGAAAATTAAATAATCAAACTGGCTTGCTTATCATGATGCAGCTGAAGCTTCCATTTTTAGGAAAGTCTTTTGTACTTCTGAGTAACCATCAAATCACCAATTCCACTATTTTTTACTTTACAAAATATTTTTAAGCTGTTGGGTATGTAACTCAGTCATTAATTCAGTGTTTTAATTTTAATCCTGATAAAGGATTTATATATATTTTTTTGCTACAGTTTCTCCTAAATGCTTTTGAGAATTTGCTTTGAGGTATTGCCTTTTTTCTCTATATTGAGTTACTGTTCACTTGGCTGCTTTTTTTGCTTTCCAACTTGTAGATTTACATGGGGCCAGATATTCCTGATAAATTACTTTTTTCTGGTTCCTAAGAAATAAAGAATATATTAAAATAAATTTTGATGTTATTAAATTTTGATGTAAAGGGAGAAAAATTATGGATATTTGTATTTTAAAGTAAAGCATAGTAGTCTCTTATTTTTGTGAATGTCTCTTAAAATGCACATCTGCCCTAAACAGAACCAAGAGGAAATTAAAAACTACAACTTTAAAGCTTTTGAAAATGATGAAATTCAGGGGGTACATATTTGTTAACCAGAAATTCAGAATGAGTCAGACTTAAGCCTTGCGAGTTGAAATTTTCTACTTTATGTTCCATTCATCTAGACCTTTTTCACTGTTTTAATTGTGTGGGTGTGGGTGTTTTAAAAACTTTACAATAAATGTCTCTGTCTTCAGGTATTTGCCCTTCTTTCGCTTAGACTCTGGTTGTGAGTCTTTAATGGTGAGATTAAGTGGGAAGGTATGTAGTTCTCCTCTAGCATGGGGACTGAGTTCTAGAGCACACATTTAGGGTGGAGGACTCTTCTGGACTTACGCGGCACTTTCTGCTTTTGTTTTTGTTTTGTTTCAGGTTTTTTTTTACTATTTGCTTATGTAAGGCTTACCAGTTGGCAAACTCTTAGGCTCTTGGATGGTCAGCAGTTGTGATGGCAATAGGTAATTGACCAAAGGCATATGTATTAGTATTTCTAAAGACTTCCCAGAATATTGGTGGATTTTAAAGTAAGCTATTAATATACAGTACATGAAGTTTTAAACATGTTCACTGCTGACCCTTTTAAGTTAGGATTCTAGTATCTTTTCTTTTTCCTCTTAGTAAAACTGTAAGTATAGGAAAGTCCTTTGTTACAAATTGAGCATTTTACAAGTAAATACTATATTTGACACACTTAAAATGTTCACAGGTAACTAATTATTTCATATCTTTTAAGTTCAATGAAAATGTGATGGGTAAAGTACCATTATTTGTCTTCCAGCCAGTGCTACTGTTAGGTCTACCTAGGATATTATAGTTTAATCAGCATTTTGTCTTTAGAAAGAATTGCTAGGCATCTGGGGGGAAGGGAAAATAAAGTAAAAACACTTTCATACTCAAGTTTAACCTATTTTGGCTGCCTGGCTATTGTATCTGTTGCTAAATGTGACTGGTTTGTTTTTTGTTTTTGTTTTTTAAGAGAACGCCAAGCCAAAAATCTCAGCAAGATTTAAATTACAAGTAAAACACCTCAAATTTTAGAGCATTTCTTTCTTACTCTTCTCTTTGGAGAACAAAAAAATATTTAAAATAATACTGTTGATAAAACATCTTAAATTATCAAAGAGAAATGCTAAATAGATATTTATGAGTGACTAAAATAATTTCAGGAATAACCAAAATTTCATTTAAATTACACAAATGACGAATTGATTTTTTCTTCCATTTGGAAAAAATATTTCAAAACAATCGCATTGTAGAAAATGTTATAGTATTTTTAGAAGATTGGTCAGTAATATCTTGAATATATTATCTATGAATGTATAAAAGTAATTCATCAGAATTAGAGTGTAAATAAGGTGGATTTTAATAGACTCTTAGTTCCAAGTACATCATTTTTATCCTTTATTTTTGATAAAGAATTTGGAAAGTGAACCTTTATTCAACGTTAAATAGCAAGGAGTTTCAGTATTTTTGTTTGTTTGTTTTACTAACACCTTGATTCTCCATGTTAAACTGCTCTTATGGTGAAGGGAAATACAGTATTAAGGCAGCAAAGATTAACTTCTGTTATGGATCTAGCAAAGTAAAATATTTTTCTGGGAAAAATAATATTAAAACAAATACTTTTTAAAAATTGTGATATATAGTTTTGAATATTTTCTGTGTAGACCGCTGAAATAATTACTAAAATGAAATTGAAAAAAAAAGAAAGACTGTAGAAATTATGAGTTTATTTCCCTCCTGATAAGCTACATATTAAACAGTCTTTGTATTAAAGAAGTAATACTTTTAAATTTAAGCTTTTCTTACAGTAACAATAAATAATAAAATACTAGTATATATTTTATAAATTTATTTATTTATTTTTGGCTGTGTTGGGTCTTCGTTTCTGTGTGAGGGCTTTCTCCAGTTGCGGCGAGCGGGGACCACTCTTTATCGCGGTGTGCGGGCCTCTCACTGTCGTGGTCTCTCCCGTTGTGGAGCACAGGCTTCAGACGCGCAGGCTCAGTAGTTGTGGCTCACGGGCCTAGCCGCTCCGTGGCATGTGGGATCTTCCAGACCAGGGCTCGAACCCATGTCCCCTGCATTGGCAGGCAGATTCTTAACCACTGTGCCACCAGGGAAGCCCCAATACTAGTATATATTTTACAAACTATTAAAATATACAGTTTTATTCCTCATAATTAATATACTTAAACATAATTAAGTTGCATATTACGTAATATTTAACATATGGGGGAATTATAAATATAGTTGACATTTATAATCCTTTGTTAATTATATTTGTATCTGTTAACAGAATAATATAATGCATATTCATTAAGATTATAGGTCTTTATAAACATATTGGAATTAAAATTTCAGGTTACAATTTAGGCATTAGTTTTATATGAATTCGTCTGTGTGACCACAAATAAGAAATGAATCTGTTCCAAAATGTTGAAAGCCAATGTCAAAGCAAAAAAAAAAAGACAACAAAAAAAGAACAAAAAACTTGAAGGCATTTTGAAATAATTGATGTGTTCAATCAAACTACAAAGACACTGCAATGAAGAGCCTAGGTTATTTTGTTTTCTTTTGCTTTTCATAAGGTATGCCAGCACTGGATACATTTTTACATTTTATAATTTGAAATAATGAGTTATGTTTAGACAAAGTAACAGAGCATTCAGAGTTGGCAACTTTACTTTTTATTTTCTTAGCTGCATTCCATCTGTTTTGTCAAAGGCATGGTTCCAGCAGTTTCATGATGTCCAAATCATTATACACAAAGCTTTTCTATGTGTATGTGAATCAGGGTAGATTTGTTTTATGTTTGACTTACTTTGGAGAAAAGAACAGGAATGATCGTGAGGTCCTTAGATGATTCAGAAATGCTTGAAGAGAAAGCCATACATGGATCCTTGGTTATAATAATTTTTAAAAAAGTGTAACTTTGAGCCAAAATATTTGTTATTTATGAACTATTTGATTCCATGAATTTTAATAGTAGATACGATGACTTCATGGCTTCATTTTAAGGACTATTAACAGTTTCCCCCAATAGAAGTGAACATGTAGTGCTATGTTAAGCAGAGTTTTTTTTTTTTTTCCTCATGAAGGTAAATCAGAAAAAAATGTTTGGGGACTAATTAAAAATTATTTTATGTTTTTAACTATAATTATGGTATATGTACTCATTATAATAAAATTAAAATATTAAACATACAAATACAAAACCTGATACATCTCACGCGCAGACTGTTACATTTTAAAATGATAGAAGATTGTTTTTCACTTTGTTGGATCTCATGGAAAAAGTGTATATTCTTAAAATGCATTTTGTTGATTTCATTGTTAATGAGAAAAATGGCTCTGCTTTCAGCCAGTAAAATTTAACATGTGAGCATATTTGTGTGGAACAACATGGAAGTTTTCCAATCTTTTATGAAAGAAATTAGAGCCATATCTTGAAGTTAGGTTCCATGAGTGTTGACCTTTTACCATTTCCCTACCTTCAGTTTATTACTGATAGAGAATATTTGAGTTAGCTTTAATTTGCATCATATTTTTTCAACCAGGAAAAAATCTAAATAATTTAGAATTGCTTTATTTCTGAAAATAATCTGGATTGTTTGGGCAAGGTTTTACCTAATGCATTCTAATATGTATGCTTGGTTAAACTTTTATGAGTAAAACATTTATGGGTAGTGGTACTTCTTATGTAGAAATTCTTTTTCATCAGCCAGCTTGGCTAGCAATAAATTGAAAGTAATATATTTTACTTATAAAAATGAATGATCCAAATTCCTTTCTTAAGTAGGTTTTTAAGTGTATTTTTTACTCCAAATTTGCTAAACTCCCCAAAGCATCAAAATAAGAGGGCATAAATAATAACTTAATTTGGTTAGCTTTTTATAATTTACAAAATAATTTTCAAAATATATAATTAAATTAAAGGTATTCTAAAAGACTTTGTGGAGCTAGAAAGACATTCCTTTATTTGAGAATTTTGTTTAATCATCATAAATGCCTATATTGACCTAATATCCATGTCTGTTATTTAAATAACTTTCTTTTATAATCTTGAGTGAATTTTTTAAAATAAATTTATTTATTTTAGGCTGCGTTGGGTCTTTGTTGCTGCGTGCAGGCTTTGTCTAGTTGTGGCGAGCGGGGGCTACTCTTCGTTGCGGTGTGCGGGCTTCTCATTGCGGTGGCTTCTCTTGTTGCAGAGCAGAGGCTCTAGACACATGGGTTTCAGTAGTTGTGGCACATGGGCTCAGTAGTTGTGACTCGTGGGCTCTATAGCACAGGCTCAGTAGTTGTGGCACACAGGCTTAGTTGCTCCGCGGTATGTGGGATCCTCCCGGACCAGGGATTGAACCCGTGTCCCCTGCATTGGTGGGTGGATTCTTAACCACTGCACCACCAGGGAAGTCCCTTGAGTGAATTAAATAGTATTTTTTGAAATCTGTTCCCTACTATTAATGTAATGGATGGAGGAGCTTTGCCAAATTTATTTAGATTATTCTCCATTAAAAGAAAAATCATTGTTTGAAAACTTGTTTGCTTATTTTGGTCTTTCATAATTAAGGATGCTGTAGAGACCTGAAGTTGATGCTGTACACTGTTTCTTATCTTCTGGAAATGCTTTTATGCTCAATTGGCCGTAAAAGAAATCCTTATATGAATTTCCAGATCTAATAGTATCTCTGTATGTTCACAGGTTTTCTTAAGTGAAAACCCCATGTGAATTACCATTATCATTTTATAGTCATCCCTAATCTTTAAAGTGACAAAAGGTAGGTAGTGCACTTAACCTACTTTCAGAAAAACCTTTTAAATTTAAACTCTGCTAATTTAGAGTTGATAATCGTGTAAGTGGAAGTTAGCCTTTCTTAAGGGAGAGTACTCATGAGTAATTTATACAGTATTATTTTAGTAATATTTAAAATATTTCAGTGAATTTTTTGATGTACTATGATATGTTAAACAAAGTTTGTCTTGTGTACTATTTAAACAATAAGTTTTCTAACAGGATGAAATAAATTTGCAATGAATGTGACAAAGAATTGATAACTTTGTTCAGTAAAGAGCTCATAAAACTCTATAAAAAAAATAAGTCTCATAAATAAATGGGCAAAAAAATGACTGTTTTGTAATAGAGGAAATACAAATGGTTGAGAAACATATGAAAAAAATTTCAACCTCAAATATATCTGAAAAATACAAATAATAGAGTAATGAGGTTATTTATTACTCAAATTAGATTAGCAAATCGTAAAGGTATGTTATGGTGGTAAGGGTGAAGGTCATCTATACTCTTGCTGGAAGTAAAAATTGATTCAGCTTTTAACAATATGTAGCAAAAAAGCTTTATAAAATGTTTATAATGAAGTATTTTCCTTTTTATAGTCTGTGCAAAGGAAATAATATAAAAATTCTCACTAAGGTTTATACACTAGGATGTTTGTCTCAGCCTTTTGTATATAAAGGAAAATTGTAAACAATCTAAATTCTCAGGGACATGGTTAGGTAAATTATGCTTCATTCAAACGATGGAACATAATGCAGTCATTAATAATAAATAAAAATGATTTTATTGTCTTATGAAAACACTTCTGATATGTTAGATGAGAAAAACTGGATGCAAAAGTAAATATACAAGATGGTTTACATTATAATGAAAGAAAAAAGACTGGGCAGAAATATGACAGAATGTAGTTGCACAAGGAGGAAAGTTACGGGTATTTTTTTCCTACTGCTTTTTTATTTACTACTACTAACCAATGAGAATTACCTTACTTTTAAACTAGGGAGGAGGGACCATATCCTTTGCCTCAGCTATCTCATATCTAGAAATCTATTCTGAGGAAATAATCCTAAATATTGACTTAGATTTGTGCAAAAAAGTACAACTTTTTGTTGTTATTAATAGCATGCTATTTGAATCAAGCAAGATAGTCAAAATAGATGAATCATTAAGATGTGGTATATTTATATAATGGAATATTATATAGTTATTAAAGTTGTTTTTTGGAAGAAATTTTCACATGAGAAAATTTTATGATGTAATTAAGTAAAATAATATGTCATGTATAAAGTATGATCTCAACTATATGCAAAATAACATTTGGAGAGAAAACCAGAATCGAATGAAATATGTCAAAATGTTGGTGATTTTTATTTTTTTCTTTAAATGTTTCTGCATATTCCAAATTTTTTCAAAATGTATCTCCAATTACTTTTTCAGTTAGGAATACATAAGAGTTGGAATTTTTAATCAGCAAGTTTTCAAAAGATTTAGCTTGGGTGAAATTTGTTATCCTGAAAGTAATTATTTAAATAATAACTTGTATATTACTTATAACTTAAGTAATATCTTGCAAAGTAATAACTTGCAAAATAGTAACAGCTTTTAAGTTTCAAATCAGACTTTTACCAGTAGAGAAAACTATTTTCTCTTAGCCTAAATTGGGGAGGTAATCTTGTAGAAGCATGTAATTTCATTAGTAACAAATAACTGGTGGTCTATTAGAATTTTGTTACCTGAGTCACACTGTTGAAAAACATACTCAAAGAAAAGTGGAAAACCAAATCAGGAAGGCTAGCACATGTGCCTGTCAGCATGGTTTCATGCTTCTCACTAAATCAAAGTTTCACAGTATCACGGATAACTTTTTAAAATAGTCATGACTATCATAGATGAATCTTATTTTGCGTAAAAGTGCAGTCTCATGGGGGAAGGTGTAGAAGGTGGCTGTTTCACTGTCCTAGCTCCATGACCAGGGGGAGCTATTGATGGCGCCTATTGTGGTGTCAAAGGTACAGCAAATCCTATTTTCAAACAATACAGGATAGTGTTGGACCCTCCCTGGTAAAGGTTAGGAAGATAGACCCACCTGACTGGGTACCATAGATTGTAGCTAGTTACAGAGTCTAAAAAATTTAGAGATTCTTATCAAAGAGTAATTATTTCTACCCATATAACATGCCAGGGATGGCTGACAAGATCAACATTTCACAGCGTGTTCACATTCCTATGGCTATAGAATCATCAGAAGTATTATCGTGGGGACTTCCCTGGTACAGTGGTTAAGAATCCACCTGCCAATGCAGGGGACACAGGTTTGAGCCCTGGTCCGGGAAGATCCCACATGCCGAGGAGCAACTAAGCCCAAGCGCCGTAGCTACTGAGCCTGCGCGCCACAACTACTGAAGCCCGTGTGCCTAGAGCCTGTGCTCCACAACAAGAGAAAGCCCGCGAGCAGCAACGAAGACCCAACGCAGCCAAAAATAAATAAATAAATTTATTAAAAAAAAAAAGTATTATCTTGGAATGTCAAGCACATTAATAAACACGTAATTTTCAGAATACATCGGTGGTCATTATAAAGAACTAAGACACTTGTGCTTTTTAAAAAGATGATTTAAAAGAGAAATTTGGGCAAAAAGTAAATAAAATAGTTTTTGCTTCATTTGAAAAATCCATTTCAAATGAAAATATATAGTACCATAATAAGCATGAGGTATCTACTCATAAATAAGACATCTTAATTTGAAAGTACTAGAATTAGCTGTTCCTACTTATTTCTTCCTTAGTCACTGTTTATAGATGAATAAATGTATGCTATAAACATTTGTTCATTTAAAATATATATTGATGTAAAATCAGTTCAGATAATCACAAGCCCTATCTTCCTATCTCATCTCAGAAGCATACAATAAAATTTAAACTACCCAAGTTACCAAAATCAACTTTATTTCTTTTTAAAGAAATAACAGATCTTGAAAAGAAACATGGTTTCTGATAGTGGGGAACCAAGATTTTGAGAGTTCATAAATATCTAATGCGGGAACTTGTAAAAGAAATATCTGTTATTACATATCACACTAAATTTTTTTCTCAAATTTAGTTCCATTTTCTTTCTTTCTACAAAAAAAGAGGCCTGAATCAATTTAAAAAATCCCATCCGCAACCTCCAAAAGCAAAAAACAAAAAAAAAAAACCCAATTTTGTTCATATGATATTTCCCTTGAGGTCTTAATCGGTTTAGTCTGTAGGATTTCCTTTTTGGGTGACATTATCAGAAGAAATTACCCTGTACCATTACCTTTGGTCAATGAGGTTTGACAGGCTTTCCTTCTCTCTCATCTGCATCTAAGTGGAGGTTGCAAGCAATTCCCTGAGACAGGAAGGTGTCGTCTAGACGTGACCCTTTGAAGTTTCTTTTGCTTCCATCTTCAGCTCACTGAAATTTCATTTTGGAGGGTCATCAACCTTAAACACTTAGAGCCTGTGGATGATGCTGCTTTATTTATTATAACCATTCACTGTACTACTCTGTACTGGAGAAAAAGTCAGGCTACCTATGGAATTTGCCTGGAATTCATTCAGTATCACCCTTGGTGGCCCTTACTTGGGCAGTGGCTTCAGGCCAGGGAGGAATACAGGGAGAAGCTGGGAAGAAAACTTTGCAAATTGGGAAGGTCCAAGGGAGTGTATCTCAGTCATGCAACAGTAATTTTCGATTCGTTTTGTTTTTCTGAGGAACAGAGCATTCATTGCAAATTCGCAGTTTAAAACTGGTAATAATCAATAAAGAATGGTGCTCCAGCCAATTTCTTAACTAATTTTAAAAGCTTGCATTGTTTTTGTTTTCTTACATTACCTCCATAAAGCAATATAGTTGAATTCTCTTGATACTAGCACATTGGGCAAAGTTTCAAAAGAGTGGAAGTTTTTCACTTTAGGAAAAATGCTCATTTCCTACAATGTACCCCAATTTCCAATGGATGCAATAGATTGTGGATAAGGGGTTACATAGTCTTTAGCATAGTCCTTTACTTGTTCATTGTGAGTACAACATTAAAGAAATGGTAACCTTAATAAACCCTGAGACTCCTTTAGACTTTTACCTAGAAACTAATAACAACTTCCGGAAGTCAGTCTTACAGCCAAACAGTACTTATTGGGAGGGGTGGGGGAGATGGGGGTTGAATGAGGGTTGCATAGTAATTCTAGATTTTTTCTTTTCCTGATAAAAGGATAAACTTTAGTGTTTCTTATTACATACCCATTTTGTTTGTTTTAATATCAGTTAACTGTCCTGCGTGTGTTCTTCATGCTGTAGGAAAAAGCTTTATTCACTTCAAATTTATTTCTGCCTTCTTGGGTTGCAGTTTTATGAAGTGGTCAGTTTCCTAAAACCTTTTTTTAAGTAGGGCTTTACAGTTATTCTGCAAAGCCCTTAATTCCAACAGGGAAACTTACTAATTAGTTAGACAACATGGTGGGAACAGGATCTTAGCCCCAAGAAATGCACTTATATTTTTCAGGTAGTGATCTGGGTCTCTTAGTATCACATAATTGAACTGAGTCCTAAGATTTAGAAAAATGATGTTTTGGATCGATTCTTACCAAATAGGAGTTAAAAAAGGAAGAGAGGTTGCAGCACAAATACTGCTAGGCCAGAGAGAGCAGTTTTATGGAGTGCTCTATAGTTTAAAACAGCATTTTACCTATATATCATCTCACTTTAGTTTTGATCCTAAAAATAATCCTTCTTAAGTAGGCCATCATCAAATGGCCACTATCAAATTTCCATTTTTCAAGGTATGGAAACTGAGGCTTCTGCTTAGTAACATTCTTAAACTGGCAAAGTTAATAAAGGGCAAAGGATTAAAACGAGATCTGATTGTAAGATCTTGCCACTACACCAAAATTTAATGAGGATTCCTTGGTGGGAAGGGAGGTATAGAAAAATTTGGTTTCTTGAGATTTGCCAAAGGCTAAACCTATATAAAGCGTCATTAAGCCTGAGAATAAGTCAAACTTCAAAGTGCAGAGCAAATATGCATTGTTTTAAACACCCACAAATTGATTTATAAATGTTTTTTACATTCTTTTACAAAGCATTTTACAGATGTTCAGTTTTAATTTGATAGACTTTTTGCACATTTTCACTTGTATACATAACACTTCGATATGTCATAAATGTCCCCCCCAAATTATAACACATATCTTTAGGAGATGGTTTTCTAACTATTTTTCAGAATAAGTTACGTGGCGTGTAGGATAAAGTTTTAAAATCTGATATCTGTGGTTGGGGACTGAGAAAGGTAGATTCTTAAGACTCCTAAGAGATGAAAAGTTATACATTATAAATATCTGAAAGAGTTGCTAAGATTATTTTCTTTGTGATTCAAATGGGTAGGTTTGTTTTTATTGTGGATTCAGTTATAGACTGAAATTTCTATTTTTGTTTATTTTTTAATTAATTAGAGCCTAGAAAAATTATTGTCTACATACTCTTAAAAACTCATCCATAAACCCAATAATGAAGTTTTAAAAAGTAAAATTTTATTATTTGTTGATTAGAATATTATATACCAATACTGTATGGTCACAAATATTTAAAACTAAGAGTAACAAAACTGAAAAAAAAGGATATAGTCAAACGTTTTAATGCTGAGATTGTGTGATTTTTTTTTCTTTGAGGAGTTTGGTTTCTAATGTTACAGTTAAAAATTATTGTGCATAATTTTTATAACAATTTTTAAATAAAGACAAATAATAGGAAAATAATTTAAATGTTGAGGATTTACCATGATATCATTTGTTTAATAATTTTCTAGTTACTATTATAATTTTTCCTGGCCCATTACAACTTACTATTTTCTGATTTTGAAAATTCATGGGATTCGTCGTTAGTGCTTTATTGTCTAGCAGAACCAGAGGATTTCCACCAAAAAAAAAAAAAAAGGATCTCACTGTGATCCTGAATCATTCCAGTAATTTTATTGGGCCTCAAAGTGTTCTGAGCCTGGAGGAAACACTCTGTGTAAAACTTACAGACTCATCTGGTAGTGATTTGTTATTGACTACGTTTTAGACTTGCATCCAGGTCAGCTGTTGCCAAGAGAAGGCAGACGGGGGAATAAAATTATTATCAAGGAAAGACTTGGAGATACACTGAATGAAGCAAACTGAGATAAACTCAAACAAAATTAAGGATGAAATGGACTCCCAGAAATAAAGGGGGATAGAAAAAGAAGTGGACTCAATCCCTCTAGGCTAGTTTTCTTTTTTTTCCCCCTGCCCTTGCCATATCAAGTATTAGTCTTTAAACTTATTTAATTAACTGACAACTAGGAATAGATTTTCCTCTAACATTTCAGTCAAATCGATTCTGTGACCTGAAAATTTGCCCTTGTTGTTACTCCTTCACCACTGCTTTAGTAGTTTTTTTTTGTTTTTTGTTTTCTTTGGCCGCGTGGCATGTGGGATCCTAGTTCTCCAACCAGGGATTGAACCTGTGCCCCCTGCATTGGAAGTGTGGAGTCTTAACCACTGGACCACCAGGGAAGTCCGTGCTTTAGTGGTTTTAAATGTAATTTCTAGCAGGTTTATCTCTTGAACTCACTATTCCTCAGACTCAGTCAATAAAATATGTAAATGAATAATGTAAAGAAGTTTAAGGAAAAGACATAGTTTAAATCTAAGAAGAAAACATTATGGGCTGAGAATTTTAAGTGTACGTGTAGGTCAAATTTGAGTCCTATAGTTTAAGTAAAAAGATACTGAATAATGATGGAAATATATAGATAAATCCCTGCAATATACAACTCAAAAATATTTGTAACACACTTGCAGTTAATGTTCAAACATCTTTAGACTTGAAAAACATCCATTAGGGGCTCACCAAACCTCAAGAGTTCTTTTGGCACTTTTAAATTGAGTAATTGTAATAATCACTATTATTTATTAGGTACTCTGAGTTGATACTATTTACTAAAAAGCTGAAGATAGAACTTGTGCATTCAGTCAATAAATTTCAGTTGAACCTTTTGTCTTATGGGAGCTGTTATTATAAAACAGATAATATCGATGATGACCAAGAGATGACAAATAGAAGACAAATAACTTGTTTATCTTGTGATCTGTCTGAAATGTAGAAAACTCAGGTTGATGACAACAGTTTATATATGCTCAAGAAACAAGTAAAATAATTTAGAATGTCAGATTGATTCATATGTCTAAAATAGTAGTTTGTATGAAATGGGTTAATTTTTGACAGAATTGTTTACTTAAATTAAGAAGATATTTTATAGGGACTTCCCTGGTGGCACAGTGGTTAAGAATCCACCTGCCAATGCAGGGGACACGGGTTCGAGCCCTGGTCCGGGAAGATCCCACATGCTGCGGAGCAACTAAGCCCATGCACCACAACTACTGAGCCTGCACTCTAGAGCCGGCGAGCCACAACTACTGAGCCTGCGAGCCACAACTACTGAGCCTGCGTGCCACAGCTACTGAAGCCCGTGTGCCTAGAGCCCATGCTCCACAACAAGAGAAGCCACCGCAATGAGAAGTCCGTGCACTGCAGGGAAGAGTAGCCCCCTTTCACCGCAACTAGAGAAAGCCCGTGTGCAGCAACAAAGACCCAATGCAGCCAAAAATAAAATAAATAAATAAATTTATTAAAAAAAAGATATTGTATAATGTAAGTCAAAAGGGCACTGACTTGGCATCAGGCAAACCTGGACTGGAATCCCAACACTACCACTAACAACCTGGATGATCTTGGGCAAATCATTTAAACAGTTTCCTCATACATAAAGGGGGCATGTTTTGTAATAATATCTTCATCATAGAATTCTTGCTGATAATGTAGCTGTAGTGCCTAGAATGACAACTGTTACATGGAAGAGTTCAATAAATGGTGGCCCCCATTATTATTATTTTTTTTTATTATTTTTTTTGTAGTACGTGGGCCTCTCACTGTTGTGGCCTCTCCCGTTGCGGAGCACAGGCTCCGGACGCGCAGGCCCAGCAGCCATGGCTCACGGGCCCAGCCGCTCCGCAGCATGTGGGATCTTCCCGGACCAGGGCACAAACCCGCGTCCCCCGCATCGGCAGGCAGATTCTCAACAACTGCGCCACCAGGGAAGCCTGGCCCCCATTATTATAGCATTTCTAATGATTAGTTTATTCTGAGCTTTTAAATTCCTAACACTTCATAATTTTAAAAAGTATAAACTCCTTATGCTTCATTTCTTATGTGAAGTTCTTCTAGGATTGTTTCTTGATAATGTTATGGTGACATCAGTCATCTTGAAATAGGCTGGAGCATGGTTTGGGGTAAATGAAAAAGACTTGAAACTGGGAGGTTGGTGTGCTCAAGTTTACCATGCTGGCTTTCTGGGCCGCTATCCTACTGAAGTCAAATTTATAGCTCAAGATTGTTGCTTCATGGCCATAGGAAAGGCAAAAATGTTATGGCCCACTTCTAGGAAAGGAAAAGAAAAAAGGGCAACTCAGGAATCCCTCTGCTATTTCAAGAGTCAGTACCATTATTACAGCCACTACTACCTATGGGCTGGACATGTGTTTTGTTGCCAAATCCATCTGTCATGGATCGTTAGTCCTATTATTAAAGAAAAGAAGTTGCTAAATTTTTTTTAAAAAATCAATTTATTTATTTATTTATTTTTGGTTGCGTTGGGTCTGTTGCTGTGTGTGGGCTTTCTCTAGTTGTGGCGAGCGGAGGCTGCTCTTCATTGTGGTGCACAGGCTTCTCATTGCGGTGGCTTCTCTTGTTGTGGAGCACAGGCTGTAGGCACACGGGCTTCAGTAGTTGTGGCACATGGGCTCAGTAGTGTGGCTCGTGGGCTCTAGAGCACAGACTCAGTAGTTGTGGCGCACGGGCTTAGCTGCTCCACAGCATGTGGGATCTTCCCAGACCAGGGCTCGAACCTGTGTCCCCTGCGTTGGCAGGTGGATTCTTAACCACTGCACCACTAGGGAAGCCCAGAAGTTGCTAAATTTGAAGGTTATATTTATAACTTTTATATTAACAAGATGTTTTAGAAAGCTATTGTGTGGCAATCTTTTAGGACTCATCCGATCTGATTATTATTTTTTTAATGTTCATTAAAGCAAGGGTTTGTCTTTTATTGCTTTGCATTCCTCATGGTGCCTAAGTTAGGGTCTTGCATGTATAGGTTTTTAAATAAAAGTGAATTGATTTAAAAATTCCTATTTCCCATGAGGATTTGTCCTTTTCATGAGTTTTTTTTTTTTAGAAATGTAACAATATGGATTACTCCAAAGCTTTTCTACCATAACCACTTTGCTTGTAACCATCCATAAATACTGCAGACAAAACATTTAGAATGGTGACTGAATTGAAAGCTTCTATCCCTAGAAATTCTTAAAATAGGCATCACATATACCTATTAAACATGAAATTGGTGTAAGAACAATAATTAAATATGCTTACATCAACTGAGTATGCATCAACCCAAGGTATTCATCAACTAAAAGAACTCTGTGTTCCCAGTTGAGGCAGTAGAGATCAGAGACTTATTTCCCTCTAAACCAGGTTCAGCAGTGACCCTCTTCCAAGAGTTTAACTTTATGGCCATCAATTTTTAAAAATTATTTTTCTATTGAAATAAAAATAGTGTATTTTTATTTTAGAATATTTAGAAAATACACATGTTATATGTGTGAAGATTTGTTCCCAGTGAACCATGCTTATGTGATTTCAAGGCCTGCGTAGTCCTCTTTCACATTAAATCTGGCCTGGCCTTGTGGTTTGGTATAATAAAACGGGGTGAAAGTGTGGTTATGCAAGTTCTAGGTCTAGGCTTTAAAAACTCTTGCAAGGGGGCTTCCCTGGTGGCGCAGTGGTTGAGAGTCCGCCTGCCGATGCAGGGACACGGGTTCGTTCCCTGGTCCGGGAAGATCCCACATGCTGCGGAGTGGCTAGGCCCGTGAGCCATGGCCGCTGAGCCTGTGAGTCCGGAGCCTGTGCTCCGCAACAGGAGAGGCCACAACAGTGAGAAGCCCGCGTACCGCAATAAAAAAAAAAAAAAAGTCTTGCAAGGGACTTCCCTGGTGGCTCAGTGGTTAAGAATCTGCTTGCCAATGCAGGGGACACGGATTTGATCTCTGGTCTGGGAAGATCCCACATGCTGCGGAGCAACTAAGCCTTTGTGCCACAACTACTGAGCCTGTGCTCTAGAGCCCATGAGCCACAACTACTGACCCCACGTGCCGCAACTACTGAAGCCCGTGTGCCTAGAGCCTGTGCTCCTCAACAGGAAAAGCCAGTGCAATGAGAAGCCCGCGCACCGTGATGAGTAGCCCCTGCTCGCCGCAACTAGGGAAAGCCCACTTGCTGCAACTAGAGAAAGCCCGCATGCAGCAATGAAGACTCAACGCAGCCAAAAATAAGTAAATAGATAAATAAATGGATAAGTAAATAAATAAATTTATATTAAAAAAAAAAGCCTTGCAGCATTTTCTTGTCCTGAGACACCATGTAAAAAAGCCTGAATTAATTTACTTGAGGATGAGAGATCTTATAGAAAGAGAGGCCCTGTTGTGGAAAGACTACAAAGAGAGATTCAGCCAGACCCCAGCCATTCCAGCCATACCAGCCTAGGACCTTGACATGTGGATGGAACCATCGTGGATCCTTCAGCTCTGGTCAGACTGCAAACTGACTGCAGATGCATGAGTAAGCTCAGTTAATACCATATGGAGCAAACATAAGCTGCCCAGCTGGATCCAGTCCATATTGCAGAATTGTTAGCAAATAAATTATTGTCTTGTTTTAAGCACTAACTTTGAGGATTGTTTGTTAGACAAAAATAATTAACTTTTATATTATGTATAAGAAAATTATGTGTAATCTCACCACTTTGACAGAAATGAACATTTTGGAATAATTCATATTGTGTAGAGAGTTTGTAATTTGCTTTTCTAAATTTAACATTGTACCATGGATATTTTCTTATGCAATTAATCTTTAAAATAGTTAGATTTAAGAGAAAAAAGATACATAAAAATAAAACGAACAACCAAAACAAAAACATCATAAAAGTTCTTTTAAAAGTGAGCAATATATGTTGTTCTCTATATTAATGATGGCATAAATATATGTGGGATCTGGGCAATGCTGCATATTAGTTATCTATTGCTATGAAATAAATCACCCCAAAACTTAATTACTTAAAGAAACAATAAACATTTTTTATCTCTCACAGTTTCTCCCAGACAGGAATTCAGGAGTGGCTTAGCTTGGTGGTTCTGGCTCTGGCTCTGTCATGAGGTTGTAGTCAAGATTTTGGCTGGCCTGTAGTCATCTTAAGCCTTTACTAGGGCTGGAATATTCACTTCCTAGGTGCCTTTCTCAAGAGGCTGACAAGTTTATCCCTGTTGTTAGTGGGAAGGCTCCATTCCCCCCAACCTGGGCCTCTCCACTGGGCTGGTTGAGTGTTCTCAGGACCTGGTGGCTGGCTTCCCCTACTTCAAGTGATCCAAGAACCTAAGACGGAAGCTGCAATGCCTTTTATGACCTAGCCTCAGAAGTTACATACTATTACTTCTGTAGTATCATCTTAGACACCTAAGTCAGCCCTATACAGGTGATATAAATCACCTTTGCTGAAATATAGAACAATAGAAATGACCATTAGAAATATGTTGACAATAATGGAGTCTGACAGAATATTGAACCAAAATTGCCATAGGATGAAAATAGTTTTATTGAAATATAACCTTAGTACTTGAGACATAAGGGTTGTGTAGCTGTGGAAAACAAGGTTTATATGTTCTTTTTTGGAAGAAAAAAATTTTATTTATTACTAAAAATCATAAATGGTGAAGAATAGGTTAATGATAGCTAAGTAAAGAAATTAAGTTAGATTTCGGTATTTTAGTGAAATGGTATGTTAAAAATTTTCCACCTTTGAGTTAAAAAAATTCTCTGTTGAAGATTAAGTTATGCAGAAAGCTGAGCTGAAAAGCAACTTAAAACTATTTTAGGGCTTCCCTGGTGGCACAGTGGTTGAGAGTCCACTTGCCAATGCAGGGGACGTGGGTTCGTGCCCTGGTCCGGGAAGATCCCACATGCTGTGGAGCGGCTAGGCCCGTGAGCCATGGCCGCTGGGCCTGCGTGTCCGGAGCCTGTGCTCCGCAACGGGAGAGGCCACAGCAGTGAGAGGCCCGCGTACCGCAAAAAAATACGAAAAACAAACAAAAAAACTGGAAGATACTTTGGCAATCAATGAGCCAGGCTTCCATCTAATACAATAATTCTTCCTGTAGTTTTTTGATAGATGTATATCCTTTACTCGGATATCTTTGTTGCACAATTCTAGTTTATTAAATTTTGTTTTTTTTATGTTGTCAAAATGTAACATTTTATAATCCATCTATTTCTGCCTTTAGAGTAGCGAATAATTACTTCTGCTTCTACACGGCAGTCTTCAAATATCTTCCTTCATCTTGTCTTCCCTATGTCATATATACCAAGATCTAGGTTATTCATAGACAGTATTTATTGTCACTGTCCACTTCTTTAGAACTTCATTTTGTGTCACTCTGCCATTGTAAAAGCAGTCTCAAAATATGACTAGAAAATATAGATATACATTGATCTGATAGAATTTGAGTTTAATACTTTACTAGAAGTGTAAGCCTCATGAAGACAGGGGCTATGTATTTTTACTCAGCATTATATACCTACCACCTAGCAAATTGCCTAGCGTATAACAAACGTTTGTTGAATAAAATCAGTGAATGAATATGGCGCAACTCAGCATATGTGTCTTTTTGCTAGATCCAAGATGTTCCTTTCTTAAAATTTCAAGGTTACATTACCAGTGGACAACAGTACTTTATATTTTTTAAAGTTTATTCCAACATTTCAAGATATTTTGTGGACAAATTAGTGGACCATCCCTATATTATTGGACAATGTCTTTCATTGAACTGGTACTACCCTAATTCCTTAAAGGCATTTTAAAAACCATTAAAAGTAAAAGCACATTATGCCCAGTGGGAGATGAAAGGGGAGCAAGAACAATTCTGTGAACTGAAATAAGACCACATAATAAGGATAGCCTCTTTATTCTTATTCTTATAAAAATGAACAATGGAATTTTATAATTCCTTTTTAAAAATAACAAAAAATGAAACAAATCACCTCTTTCTTACATTTGGGAATCGTTAGATTTAGATCTGGTTCAGGATGAAGAGTTCTTATTCATCATCTACACATTTGCATCATCTACACATTTTCTTGAATTTACTAAAGGTGTTTGTTGTAAATATAGATGTAGCCTCATTTTGTTAAGCTTTTAGTAACTGACAGAATCAATGTCAAAGTTAAGAGGTTAACTTTACATTGAAGCTGTTTATTGAGATTAGCTGGGGTGATTTTAGCTTTCATGTCAACCTTAAGTGTAATCTATTTACTTGCTCTAGTCATTTAAGAATTACTGTTAAGGCTGCCAAAACACTTGCATTAGAAAGCCCCATCTCAATTACTCGATTGCTACCCAACTAATCAAGGAATAGTCAATACATTGGAGCAAAGTGAGGAGCCCCTAAAACTTGGAAGTAAGACTACTTTCTAAATGTAAGACAAGTAAGAATTATTGAGTTTTATATGAGATTAGGCATCTGTAGAAACCATTAATATGTGCCTGAAGTTGTCCATGGTTTAGATAAAATACTCTTCCAAACTCAATTTGCCCAGATTCTTGCTTACCAACTACTTTCTGATTAAGTCAGTCTTCCGGATATTTTGATTTGGAAGATCTACTTCCCTGAATAATAATAATAGACCTCTGTCCATGGTCACTGGAAAAAACATATTCCTCATTATAAATGAATGTGTTGCTTCACGAATCAGCCTCTGGTGAATTTAGCTAGTCTAAATCAATATTCAGGAAACTATTCAGCTCTAGGTGCACTGAGAACAACAAATAGTAACCTCTCAGGGTAAAGATACAGGTATTATGTTATTAGCCCTTTTCACATCTGTGTGGACAGCTAACACCTTTCCTTTTATTTTATCCCTAATTTCTCACTTAACTTTACTCAAAATATTTTAAAGAATTCCACTACAGTTGTTAATATAGAGAGTAGATATCACCATCATCATTATTGGTTAAAATTCTAATATGAACACACAATTTTGGCAGTATGCAAAGTACCAGTTGGTTCAGCTCATTAACGTTTTCTGAGATGAGAGCTGAATTTGACAAAGCGGCAAAGGCTGGCTTGTCAGAGTGTGTATTTACCTGATATTTTGGCACCATCAACCCAACAATAGCTATGTAACAAAGCTCCTTATAATATCTGTAAAGAATATTTCAGGATTGTACAAAATTATCTAGTTCAGATTGTGTATACGCGAATCACCATATATGAGTGAAAATGTTCTGTAAGCATTGAAATCGAAGTAGGACTCTCAGATTTTAAATGAAAAATTCTGGTGTCTTTTTTTTTTTTTATTTTTTTTAATTTTTTTTGGTGTCTTAAATAAGGAATTTTTGCTGTTTCAAGAGGGTTCCTAAAACTACTATAATCTATTTACAGAACCATGAAAACTGAGAAGAATATAAAATTTATTCAGATAATATAATAGTAGTAAAATATAATATGTGGGTGTGATAGGCAAAAAAATGGCACCCCCAAGGATATATTCACTGCATCATCCCTAGATCCTTGAATATTGCCGTATATAGCAGAAGATATGATTAAATTAATGATCCTGAGAGGAAGAGCTTATCCCAAATTATCTAGTGGGCCCTAAATTCAATCACATATTTGTATAAGAGAGAGGCAGAAGGAGATTAAACAGACAGAACAGAAGAAGATACACACACAGGGAACAAGGCAACCTGAAGGCAGAATAGAGAGATGTGGCCACAAGCCAAGGAATGCCAATAGCCACTAGAAGCTGGAAGAGGTAAAGAATGGATTCTCCTCTGTCTCCAGAAACAGTGTGGCTCTGTGACACCTTGAGTTTGAACTTCTGACTTACAGAACTATGAGAGAATAAGTTTCTGTTGTTTTAAGTCACCAAATTTGTGGCAAATTGTTATAACAGTCAGGGGAACCTAATACAGTAGGTGTAGGTTTGCAAAAGTTTTGTTTCCCTCCCTAACTTAAAAATCATACTACTTGTTTTGGTGTTGAGTTACAGTGGAAAGCATACAGTTGTACCTTTGATGAAGTGCATTGTATTCTTATATGTTTATATGGCATTTGCTAAATTAAAATATTTTCCTTCATTTTTTAATAATGAAGAGTCATACATACTTCGGCCTAAAAAACATTTAGCTAGACTAATAAGGTGTCAGAATGATAAAAATTAGGTTGTAGTCTAATATACCTCAACACAATTTGTTTGTCATGATTTTTTTATATATTAATAAAAACACAATGGCAACATACAATGCTTATTTTTCTTTTCTCCTTGACTTTCCATGTCCAACAGTGCACATTCTAAAGTCAAAGAAAGGAGCACTTATCTCAGGTCCTTTGCTTGAGCTTTTGCAGTTGCAGACACTTCACATAGAGATTCTTTATTTCCTTCATTTTCCAAATATTAAGTTTCTGTTATGTGCCGTGGACAACTCAAAATGCCAAGGATGTGGTGGTAGATGGGGCAGATACGGCCCTTGACTCTAGAGTCACCTCTAGCCCATTAGTGCCTTTGCACAGATTAGTAAAAGGTGCCTCCTTTCAGCAGTGATAGCCTGAGGGTACAGGATTTGTCCAGTTGAATAAAGCTGGGTTTTAGCCCCACTTGCTCCCTTGGCTGGGTACTTTTGTGCCCAACCTGCACGGCTATAGGCAGAAGACCAGCTTTGAATCAAGAAGATTATTATGTAGCCATAGCACATGGTTTTCTCAGTACCTCCAGGACTTCTCTCTACTTTGAAAAAGGGACAAAAAACTGTTTCTGGATTACTGACTACAGCAGGCTCCATTTCCAAATAAAGTTATATACACCAGAGAATGGAGAAGCTGAGAAGGTGAATATCGCTACTTTCCACTACTGCATGCTTTCTCCCATAGAAGCTGGTGGATTTATCTTGACAGGTTTTCATGAACCTAATTCTATCCCACAGGTCAGAGAATTTGTTCTCTTCTGTGTTTTCCAGAAGGTGAAATGCTGATGAACTGGGTAAGAAACCCACTACTGGGATGCTAAGAAATATTTCGGGGGCTCTGGACTACTAAAATTTGTGGAGAGGTGCTAATAGGCTGTGAGAGACTATTTGGGAGGATGATTTATTGAATGAAAAAATGTTACAAGAGCACATGTAGCCAGAGCTACAATACACGTTTATGGAGAAAATGCGGCTCTTTTCAGACTACTCAGAATTATCACATGACGAGGATGAAGAAGGCTCTTGAGTTCTCAGTATACTCCGTCTTCTTTTCACAGCAGTAAAAGTACACATGGATAAATGGTTCATATATTTTCGAAAAGTGAAGACATATTTGTATTGTTAGAAAAAAGAAATTATTATCCATTGGAAACTTGAGAAGATTGTGGGATTTAGGGTGTGTGTGTGTGTTGGGGGGAAGGTGTCTGTGTGTGCGCATGTGTGTACATGGTAATTAGGTGTGTTTTGCTTTAAAAAGTTAATGGCAGAATAAAGTTTCCTCATCTCTCCCTATCACAGCATAGGGATTTAGGGACAGAAAACTAACTGATAAGTGATATTTTTTTAATCAAAAAAGAAAAAAAATGCCTGAATCAGTAATCTAGCTTGCCAAATGAAGTCCGATGTATAAGAAATATTTGTATTTTAGGGGTTGGGATTGAGTGGGAGTGGAGGAAAGGAAGTGAAGGGGGAAAACGTAACCAACAACAGGCTGCAAATAGGAGGGAGCCAAGAAGGAAAGACAGAGCCAAGATCTGGAAGATTCATTCCGTTCTAAAATAAGTATCTCACTGCTTAGTTAAGTTGAGAGAATGGTTTATGTTAAAATTGCCTGTATGTGGGATAGCTTACTATAAACTTTCTCTTAAGATGACTGAACTACTCATTCAGTTATAATTAGGTTGGTCAAAATAGATAGAGTTCTTTCTTTGAGTTCTAACTCTTCAGATGGATTGTTATTACATTGTGTGGACAATTGAGTGTGATATAAAATTGCACTTGAATAGAAGGTGAGATATCTTAAAAGTAGCCTGATTTTTTCCTTACTTTTCTTTTTTTTTTCCGCAGGGAACAGAAAAATCCCTGTAAAGAGTCATTTTTGTTTTCTTCAATTTCCATAACTGTATTGAATATGAAAAGCAGAGTTTATCTTCTTATACTGTATCCTCACAGTTCAGATAAGAAAGGCCATAAGGTTAAATGTCTCTAGTTTATATAGCTATACTGACTGTAGCTGTGGGCTTCGAACATGGCTATAAAACTCCAGTGGGCTCCACTCCAAGCACAACTGGAATTTTTGTATTTTCAGATACAGGACAGTAAGCAGACCTAACCTCCTGACTATAGCTGATAGCAGACAGATTTGAAAAGATACAGATTGAACCAAATACAGATATAGTTGACCAATGGTTTTTAATTTCAGAGAATAGCTGCATGTGGCAGTGGTGGTCTCAGTAATATACATTGTAAACTGTATCTTCCATACCACAAGAAGCAGTGGCATCCCTCTTTCTCAACTTCTCATGAAGGCCTTGTTCGGACTGATTCTTTCCTTGGTCAGCCTGCATTTGATTCCTGAATGCTGAGTCAAAGTCTCCTTGCTCTCAGCCCACCCAGTGGGCATCCTTATAAATAGAAAGGTGTGTTAGTTCACAAAAGAGGAAGTGGTAAGGCCCAGGAAAAGCACTTTGCTGCTCCAGATAGCTCTTTTCTCTGGGAAATTTCTGAAACACGCCAAACTATCAGAAACAATTCCTAGATCCCAGCATGGGAAGAGTTTAGTATCTACTGGAAGGCAGCATAATGTAGTGATTAAAAGTACTAAAGTCAGATTTCCTGGATTTGCAAGACTACAGGGCTTTGCGCAAGTTAGCCAACTTCTTTCTGTGCCTCACTTTCCTCATTATTAAAGTGGTGATAATAACAATACCCATCTCATACGATTGTTGCCAGAATTAAGTGAGTTAATATAAAGTACTTAGAATAGTAAGTGCTCAATTCTTTTAAAATACAGTGAACATTGCTAGCAAGATACTATTTAAAGGGTACAGAGTGATACCTCAAATTATCTGCCCGGTAGAGTTTGCTAATGCCTTGCATTTCTTATTAGAAATCACTCAGAGTAGAACAAAATTAAGACATATTTGTCATAGGAACAAGGGCCATAAACTGGAAAAAGGCCAGTGTTAGGGTTAACTGGCTGTGATAAAGGGTACGGCGGGTTGCAGCAGTCTCTATAGTTCTCCTGATTAAGGGCTAGTTTTGTCTCAGAGTTTGACTCAAGACTGAGTTTTCAATGGAGGACTTAAATTGGTTGGCCTAGCTTTGGTGCTGGGCCTAGTTGCAGTGACACCCAACCAGGTTAGTTAGCCCAAATGACATCATGATGACAGTTAAAAAAAAATCTGAAGAGGTGTGAATTAGAAGAAATATGGGACTTATTTCCTTAAGAGAACTAAGATGAATGACCGGAGTTTTCATGTAAGCGACTTGGGAAATAGTTTTCAACCACAACTCTTTTAAAATAGAAAGGGCTGCCTTATTAGGTAATAAGCTTTCTAACACTAAAAATGTTCCAGGAGAAGCTGGCCTGCCACTAATCAGAAATGTACCTGTATATTCGTCTGTAAAGTGGGGATAATAATCACCCAGCAGGATTATTATGAGGATTAAATGAGATAATGTGCCTATGGCAGTTAGCTTAGTGCCTGACACACTGTAACTATTCCATGAATGGTAACTGCTGAAACTACCACAACCACCACTGCCATCATTACTACTACTATCTTTAGTATTATTAGTGGGGATTTTAAATTTAGCAAAGAGGCTGACTATATGATCTCTGTAGTTTCTACGAAAATAGATGGCTAGCTTATGCTTTTTAAGGTCTCTTTCCACTCAGGAAGTTTAAAATACTTAGAAATGGGAGACATTTTACGTTGTAGGATGTGGTATTACTCTTCATGTGTTTATTATGGTAACTCCTTTGACTATTCTATTATTTATTATTCTCTACTTTATTTAGAATGGTTTAACCTGTGTGTAGTTCAGCTGTATTCTTTGTTAGTATAGTAATTATAGACTTTCTTCTGTTTATAAAGATGAAAAGAAGATGGGATAAAGAGACGAAAGAAGTTTCAAGTTTAAATACCAAGATCTTTTATTTCTCAGCTGGTGAACAAGTTAGAAAAAATGGCACCTTGTTTATTTTCTCCTGAAGGATTCACTTTGTTCTAAACTCAGACTTTGAAAGTTTTAATACTTTTTTTGTGACTAAGTCTTTTCTTGCAAAAAAAATTGAGTTAGGAATAAAATAAAAATCAGCATATTTCCTTCCAAGGCAAAAGAACAGAACTTGCAGAAGCAAGATAAGAACAAAAAAAATTAAATGAAGGACATGTCTAAATGAAGGAAAAAAGTGAAAACGATTATTTTTCCTATTGCTCTAAGTATATTCTCTGATATACAGTATTTTATATCTGTAAGGACACCTCTAATTGTTCTCACTCTCTGTATTCATTAATGGTGAGGTAGGGCTCCACAGGACAAGTGAAAGATTTCAGATTTATCACATCTATGAGGAAATAGGGGACAACAAAAAGGAACACAGATAGTGAAATTATAATGGGTTCAGAATCATAAATGGTTTTTGCTCTATAACCCCTACTTGCTTAGCAGATGATAAATGCTAAGCCTAGCAGCAGCCTAACCCCCTGTTAGGGTTTGGCTTCATTTTTATTTTTCCTGTATGTGTTCAATTTACTTAGATTCCCTTCTTCTTCAAGGTTTTTTTGTTTTTGTTTTTTGTTTTTTCCCCTTGCCTATAGTCCTGCAGAGGCAATCAAGACTGAACAATAGGTACTTTCTTATTTCAAGTGGGTAATTTGCATTTCTCAGGATCTCCCGACTGGATTAAACACATTTCCCAGAGGCTTCTGCAGCTCAGGGGAATGTTCCTTCTAGAAATTTACTTCATCTCTAGCAGGGTAGGGTGTTGCTCAGCTTTCACACTCCTGAGAAACACAAGGCACCGGAATTTGTACAAAGTAATTGTTTCATTTCCTCTGTGATTCAGTTATTCATAAATTCAGAACTGTTGAGTACATACACTTTCCTAATTTTCATGCTGTTTATTTGAGTGTTTTGCTTAAAATGGAGCAGGCAGGCTGTGAAAGAATAGGAAACCAGAATTTTGAAAATCTGTTCTTGAGTTTTGAGTTTAGGTCAACTGCTTTGCCATTCTGAGCCTCAGTTTCCCCATTTGTAACATGAGGGGTTGCTACCCTTTAGAGCTCTAAGAGTTGAAATTTCTATGCAGAAGGTAACAGTGACTGACCCTCCTTCCCTTTCTGCAAAAACAAAGTACTTAGGGAGCAATCTTTACAGAGGAGATGGTGTTGTGTTGGCATCTTAAAGAATAGAAAGGAATTCATATTGAGAAAGGGGAGAGGTTGGAACTCTGGGTAATATCAACATCTCAGGTCTGTGTAGAGGAAGCAGAGCTCACAGTGGAGACTCAGGGAGGTTGGAGAGGTAAGGGGAAAAGCAAGAGAATGGAGTCCTGGAAGCCAGGGAAGAATGCTTGCTCATCAGTCATACCAGGTGTCACTAAGGGCCCACTTTAGGTTCATGTCTGTTAGAACAAACAACAGAGTTAACTGAAGACTTCTCTCATGAAGTTGGTTGGAGCAGTGGGACAATATTGTGATAGGTTTAACAGTAAATGTGAAGTGGAGGCTGCAAGTATAGAATATTATTTACATAATAATAGAGACCGATAAAGAAGCTTGGCTATTTGGTTGGGAACAGAAGGAAAAATATAGGAAAAGATACAGAAATGTAGGATCAAAAGATACTTTCTTTTTAAAGGAGGAGAGATATTGATACATTTATATATTGAGGAAACAGAGACAGTAGAGAAGGGATAGTAGATGCAAGCCAAGAAATATGCAAGCCACAGCCCTGCTTAAAATTCTCTGGTCTCTTTGGATTGGTATACAAAGTCCTTTGAGTCCTGACTGTTCTTACCTTTCTGGCTTTATCTCTAACCATCCTCTGTATGCACTTGAACTAAGCAGTGCAACTGAACTAAGGATGACATTTCCTTGAATGTCATTGCAGATGCTGCCCAAAATGCCCTTCCTTTTTCTCCTTCTCCTCCTCCTCCTTCTTCTTCTTCCTTCTTTTTTGGCCTGGCTAATTTTCACTTATCCTTAAAGCTTTGTTCACATGATCCCTTTCTCTGGGAAACATTTCCTGACATCCGTCTCCTCACCCTCACCTCAGCCAGGGTTAGTCACTTCAATTGGAACTCCTTTAAAATTCTTTGTAGACTTTTATGTTATTAATCACATAATATTAAGATTTTTATTTATTTGTCTGCCTCCTATAGGTGGCCATTAATTTCCTAAGGCCAGAGAGCATTACTTGAGAGGTAAGTGCTCAGTAGATGTTTATTAAACAAGGCAAGGAGGGCAACACTTGGGTATCATCGTGCCTTACTGAACCTTGCTATTCTTCAGAGATTCTTGTTTGAATGTCTCTTTGTTCCCCAGTTCTCCTCTAAAATAACTGCAGCTTTCTCGATTGTTAGGAAGAGCTGCTAGGATGGCAGATAGCACTCATATTGCCACCTGTTCCAAGGCCAAGGCAGACTCCATTAATCAATTATTGTACTTTCTCACACAGCTTGGATGCTGCTTCTTTGCATGGTAGCTATTAATGGATCAAAGTTGACACTTGGGGCAAAAACTATTTGCTGTTCTTATACATTTCACAGTCTCTTGTTTTTCTTAAACCTTTCCTAGAAATGCAATATGAAAACTCCCTCTGCTCTAAAACTGTGTTCCCTGCATTCTCTAGGAATCCACCTGGCCACTTTCATGTCTATGTGATCTTCAAGCAATAAAGCTCAGATGGATTTTCATTTTCCTTAGAAATTTATGATAGGAATTATACTCCTATAAATAAACAGTGAGTGTTAAGCCCACTTTTCAGATGAAGGGGCTGGGAATCATAAATGTTTGTAGAATTATAGTAGGGAGGATGTTGGGGGGGAGAAAGATGATATTGTACTTACATGGAAAGATTACATTGTATTTACACAGGAAAAAAAAAATATGGAGGAGTGAGGAATCATCCTGATTGTTACCTTTTTCTTAATCCCTTGTTCTGCATTCCTCACTCCACACTGTATAATTCAGTTTAACAAAAATTTACTGAGTACTTAACTTGTGCTAAGTATGTACTAGGAATGGGAGATACAAAAATGCAAGCCCTCAGGGAGTTTACAATATTACTAGGGAAGGTGTTAAGAACTAAAACAGGGATACATAGGATGATGGTGGAAAACATGCTAATATAACTTAGTCTGAATTGTTCCATTTATCCAGCTATTGTTGCTAGATTCATGAGATCATTACTAACCTTTTAATTTTAATGATAAAAGTCACTTAGAATTTTTTGCTCTTAATCTTGAATCATGTTTGTATACAGGATAATTCCCTTGAATCATGGAAACCGTATGTGGGTAAGAGCTTATAGTCTTATGCTCCTATGGATAAAACCATTAAAAAATATTACATTATAAACAGGATATATACGTTTTTCTGGGTCAGAATTTAGAATTTAGTAAGACAATAAAAAATAACTCAATAAGACTTAAGAATTAATCAATTTAGAAAATATTACTAAATTTTTTTAAAGACCATCCAGACTTTGTTCAGTCTGTAGAATTGGTTTGTTATAAGAGGCAAAAGACAAACTTTATTTAGAAAATTAAACACAAAAAAAGACATCTCCTCACCCTGTTTACTCTTGACTCAAATTGCAGAACAAGCATTAAAGAAAGGCTTGCTAAACTTATTGTGTTCTCCAGTGAACATTAAATTAGCACCCATGTGAATATTATAAAAATAAGGAACAGAATGTTCACAGTAAACCTTAGGAAGATTCTGATGCAGATAAGGCCAAATGTTTCATTTTCGTTTTTTAATGTAATGCAGTTACAACTTACTTGCAACATTATTCCCTGCATGGCGGCCCCCTAATTATTTCATCATGCAGCAGGAAATCCTGGTAGGTCATATATAAACAGCCTGAGGCAGGAACCTCTTCATCTGATAGAGTATGACATCTGACATCTGTGCAGCCTGCTGCTTGCCTGCCACAATTAACCAGGAAGCTCGGGCATTAACTAATGCAAAGGCAACTGGGAGCTTGTGATAATGTGGAATAGCAAAGGTCTTTCCTAATCCAATAAATTCCTATGAAGATGAAAAAGTGACAGCAAATAGGTGACAATTTTCTCAGGAACTGAACCTTTGTGGTCTTTTTCTTGATTGTTTTCCAGGAAGCAGCAAGCCATCTTCCTTATCATCTCCCTTCCCCTTCTACTTCTCATGTATGCATAATTTCCCTTGACTTTGAATGAGACTTAAGTGCACTTAGAGCCTGCTGGATTTAGCTCTTGGTATTGTTTATGTTTACTGCTCAAGTGGGGATGGGAGTCCCTTTCTGGGCTTCACAAACTGAATGAACCCCAGAATGGAACTTCTTTATACAATGTGTTGAGGGATTGAACCAGCACCTGCTTTATAGGCTAATTGTTTCTACCAGCCATTTATTGTTTGTTATTCTGTTTGGAGGCAAATGCTGAGAACAGTGGGTGATTTAAATTGGCAGAAGTTTAATTGTATTACTTGTTTTTTAAAAAAAAAAAATATATATATATATATATATATAAAACATATATAATTTTCATATTTCATTTCAGTGTTTTTATTAAACAAATATTTACTTAGTACCTACTATGTGTGGGACACTATGCTTGACCCAGGGCTAAATAAGATCATCTCTACTCAGAACTGAAGAAGATCATCTCTGCCTATGAGCTTGGTCTAGTGAAGGAGACTCTACCACATAAAGCAAATAACATGCACGTGTGGTTAATGGCTTGTAATATGAACTAAGAATTGATAAGGAGGAAACAGATAACTTAAGAAGAGGACAGTCAGGAAAGATAGCATGGAGGAGGTGACAGTTGTTCTGCATCTTGAGTGCTAAGTTTTCCAGGTTCTCAAAGTGAGGAAGAGTGTTACAGGGTGAGTAATGAGCACAAAGGCACTGAGATATTGAAGATCCAGGGATATTTGAGGGAATTCAGGGAGGATTAATATTGCGTGCACATAGGATGTGTGGAGGGGTGTGGAAGGAGATCAAGCTAGAAAGGTAGGCCTGGGACCTGGGGGGCCATGCTAAAGAGTTATTGTACAGGCAGTGATTAGCTTGATTTTCTTCTAAAATTAAAGGAAAACTATTGCTGGAACTATATTTTTGGAAGCTTGTTCTGGCAAAAGTATGGGATAGATTGGCGAGGGAAAACATTTGAGTCAGGAAGTCAGAAAGCTGTTTCAATAGGGACTCTCTGCACTCATTTGTTGATTCCTTCAACAAGTAAGTTCCTAAGAAGGTAAAAAAAGATACCTTTGAGTTTTCGTGTCTTGGTATTTTACTGGTATGGCTTCATAATTAGTTTCTCTACCCACTCTTTCTCCTTACTCCCCTACCCATTTCCCACTTTCTCTTTTCCATTTCTGAGCTGTCTGAAACCAGAAATCACTGAAATCACACCCCTTTGAGGTTAAAGCTCTTGGCCAGAATTCCAATCATTTCAACAGTATCCAAGTTGAACTCTTTGAAGTCCATGCCTTGCTAGTAATGATATAGCAGATATTTGTCCAAAATAATCACTAGTTGGTTTGTAAGAGAGAAAGAAGCCTAACAGGCAAGTATTGGGAAATACATATGGTCAATTATGAATTGACTTAAAAAGAAAACTAGGCAGCAAGAATCTGATAAGAAGTCTGTAGAATTCAGAACAAACATACTGTATTAATTATTATTATTCATTCTATATTGCCACAAGTGTGCAAAATGCTATATAAATGGTTGACAGTGCTGGAGAAAGAATAATAGCCCAGCCCTGGAGTGCTTATAATTTATGTAAACACATCATTTTATTTCATTTTTCTAAGCCATATCTCTGAATTGTTATTTGGCTTATTTTGCTCATATTCATATTTCATCTCTGGTTCTCATATAAACTAAAAAATGAGTTTTTCTAGCAATCATACATGTTTTTACAAAATGATGGCTATCATCCATAATACTAGAACCATTGCATTGGGAATTCTGAGTACAAAGCAACTCCTTCGTTGGGGTCCTATGTATGTGAAATGAGAAAAGGGGAGTATATTAAGGCCCTCTGGAGATGAATGGGACTAGAAGTGTGTAGTATTATTAGGAGTTTTTCTTAATAGAGTATTAAAATTCTTTGCCTTTAGAAGTGTTTTCGCTACTAGGAAGACACAAAGGAAGTCATGTAGAGATTAGTACCAACATTTATCATTACCCTAAATTTCTTGCTAGTTCTGCCTCCTGATCACACTTAATTTATCAGGCTCATTGGTCTCCTCCAATATAAATCCATGCTATATTATTGCTTTATTTTACGTTGTTCAGGAAATTTTTTAAGCTGGCTTAGTTCAGAAGCAGAATGAGTGATTTATACAGCCTCAGGTTTTTGTTAGATAACAATATCTCTTACAGACAGGCAAATTCAGTATTGATATGAATGTGACAGTAGAGAGACCTCTGTTTTACTGCAACTACACATATTACTTATTTTACTACCTTTTATTTTACTGTTTCAAAATATTTGAAAGATACAATTTAAACATTGACACAACTTGTACTAGTCTCTGAAAAGCTTTTCCTTAAAGTCAGAAATAAAATTTGTGACCAAATTTGGAACCTCTAATTTGAAGGCCCTATAAAATATGACTGATAAAACATATCTATTTTCTGATATGAAATAACCACCATTTATAAGAAAGAAATAAATAAGAGGCCAATAAAAGTGACTTTATTTTAATTCCCTAATATTAATTGGATCCTCATCACGTTATATGAGCATTGAGTATGAGCATTATACTAGGCACTATTGATACCATGGTGAATAAAACAGACATATTCCCTGACCTTATGAGTGTGCATAATATAAACTGACAATCACAGTGCTTTGTGGAAGTGTTTTGATAGGAGAAGTACAGAATAAACTGTGGATCTCTTTTATGCCTCTAAACTCATGCTTAATTGTCAGAGAGGACTTCCCAGAGGAAATGATGTCTAAGTAGTGACCTAAAAAATGAGTGAGAGTTAGATGAAAGTTGGGGTTGGGGGTTTGGAGAGGATTCTAGGTGGAGGGAAGAGAAGAGTCTAGAGGCAAGTGAAAGCCTAGTAAGAGTCTATAATTGAAAATAATCCAGTATGATTTGAGTTTAGATTGCAAGGAGATGGAAGAGGGGGAGGGAGGACTAAACAAAAGTAAAATTATTCAGATTAATATAAGCCAAGATAATATATTAGACCATATACTAAAAAAGAGGTTCTAAACTTGGGTTCCATGGCCTTGTAGGGAGTCAAGGATGAGCTTCAGGGAATTGCTTGAGGAAATTTTATGCATAAATATATTCTCAAAGGGTTCCAACAAGCCACTCCCCTTGCTAAGAACGAAAATCTCTTCCTTGTTGTCCCTCCCTCACCAACACACAATAACTATTTGTGAAATGTTACCAGTTGGGCCTTGGCAACTTCATTCATTCATTCACACATTCATATATTCAACAAATATTTATTGAATTTTTCATAAGCAAGGGATACAGTGGTGAGTAAAAGAAGACAGACTTCTACAAGAGAATGACAGAAAATAAGCAACAAGTAAATGAATGAGATTTCATAGTAATAAGCATTATAAAGAAACTAAAATAAGGAACTCTGATAGAGATGAAGGCTTCCCTGAGGAGGTGACATTTGAGTTAAAACTTGAATTGGCTAGAAACTGAAACAGACAGTGAAAGGCCCTGAGACAGAATTGATTTGATATATTTGCTGAATAGAAAAAAGGTCAGTGTGACTGCAGTATAAATAGTTGGTGGGAGAGAAGTGCAAAGTAGGATATGACATTGGAGAAATGGGCCAGGAATCAGGTCATATAGATCATGGCCAGGAATTTGAATTTTACTCTCAGGACCATGGGAAATCATTGGAAGAATTTAACAGTAGTTATCACACAATCTGATTTATGTTAAGGAAAAAAAATATAGGGAAGGGAAGAGTAGAAATAGGGAGAGAGACTAGTTGGCAGTATACTGCAGTAGGTCATGTGAGAGATAATTTCATCTTAAACTAGGGTGATAGTAATGGAAATGGAGATTAGTATATAAATATGAGATATATTTTGGAGCAATACATAGCTGCCTGTGTGTAGGCATGGAGACATGACCAACTGCAAAAGATAAGATTCTCCAAATACAAATACCTTTAACAAGGAAAATACTAAAGAAACTTCAACAAAATTACTTTACGGATCTGACAGGTAAAACCAAGTCAGGATATGTGAGTTCACACCTTAAACCTGTCATTTGTGACTTTGGGTCAACCAGTGATTTACCTTCTCTTGGTCAATTTTCTTATCTAAAACATGAAGTTAATAAAATATGAAATCACCTGACACTTCTGCTACCAAGTAAATTTTGTTTAGTTCTAAAATGAACAATAAATAACTTCAGCAACAACCAAATGATCTTTGAGAATGGATAGCTGAAAAGGGAGATAAGAAGAGAATTCAGAGGAAAAAATGTATCATTTTTACCAAAAGCGAAATTGCTACTTTTCTTATCATGGTGCTCCACATTGAAAACTTGCTTTTAGGACCCCATTAAACATGATCTTAACTGTTCCTTTTGTTTCTGTATTCAGAAGTGTACACACACAATCTAGGCAGTGAAATTTCCAATGCTACGTAAACAATGTAGTCTGGCTCCTGAAAATTCATTCCGCATATATTACATGCATTAATATTCAAATATTCACATGAACTTCCCAGCAAGCTCACAGTGATTATGACCTCCACAATCACCTTAATTGGCCCAGACGCTCTCCAAGAGTGTGCCCAGGGGACACTGAGGATGAGCTCAGACCTTTGTGGCTGTGTATTTACAAATCTTCTCTTCCTTTCTCTTTTCTATCTGTTGTGAAAGCTCTGCAGTTAAAAGTAACTCTAGGAAGCAGGTCTGGGGGGGAGGGTGTGTGGCACAATCTCAAAAAGCCTTAATTAGATACATCCTTTGTGAAAACTAGGGACTAGTGTTGTTTATATATTTCTTTGAAAATTATTTGAGGTAGCTTTTACTTTCTTAAGCAGCTAGGTCAGTGTTAAGTAAAACTGTAGCTTAGTTAATGTTGTTTGTAGAAACGGGAGTTCTTTGTCATATTGCTATAGTGGTGTAAAACCAAAGAAACACCACATGCCTTTATTCCCTTGGTATAGAAACAAGGCTCGTGAACTGGGGGTGTGCGGGTGACTTGGGCGGGGAGTGCAGTGGGGGAAGGCCTTTGATGGCATACATAAATTTTCCCAGTTGGAAAGTTGCTCTTCTCAGTCTGCACCCAGAATCCTGTAAATGGACTTAAAGCTTCACTGCCAAAGTTGATCTGGAAGAAACCTGATAGAAATAAGCCAATGTTTCAAAAATCTTAAAAGCAAACAAATGGTTTTAAGATTTTAGAAATCTTAGAAGAAAACATGCTTTTAGTTTGTGCCTGTGAATTTTATATAACTAGTATTTGGATAAACTGGGCCGTGCCCCTGTGGACAAAAGATGTTGAATTTTAATTTTGATTATTCTCCATATTGTTGCTCAGCTATCTCCCCTTCGTTCATGTTGGTATATTTTAAGAAAAAAAGCCCTTGAATCCAGACATCTGAGCTTTCTACACTGCTGGAATATTCCTTTGAATAGCAGGGCAGGAAATCTTCCTGTAAAGTAAAATATTACAGTAAGTCCTAAAGGAGATGTCTCTCCTGCTCTTTTGACATACCCCTTTTCATTTTTTTACCCTACAGTGTTCTAAAAGATAATTTTTAAAAAAGGTAAAATCATGACTCTTGTACATATATAAAAATGAACATGGGTTAAAGATTTTATTTAACACATTCAATGAGGGAAACAGGCAGATGTTAAAACTGGTCAAAAGAGAATCTGTAAAACAGATGGATTTATAAATTAGGAACAGTGAAACAAGCAGGCAAATGAAGGCAAAGCTTGTTTTTCCAGCGCTGGGGAGGGAAGTCCATTAAATCTCTCACAGGACAGAAGTTGTATCTTTATCAGTTACGTACATTTTACAGAGCTGTAAAATAGCTCAAAGACAATGAAGACTAAAGTCAGATAACCTGAAACAGTGTCTTTTAGACAATGCATAGTTTTCTACTGAAGATCAAAATTTCTTGTGCAGTTTTTCTCTCATTTCTTCTATAAATGTATTGATATTATAGAACAGGGTAAGTATCAAGCAAGTATGACAAGTATCGAGCAAGTTTGTCAAGTACCCATTGGAGGCTTTGATCAATTGGCAATGACTGCCTGGAGCATTCCGTTGAGGAGTTTTTAGGTTCAACAGGAAAGGGTGTCACCTAAATTAGCAATGAAGTAGTAAATGGTGGTATTTGTGGCAGGTCTTTCATACTCTGTTATGGAAGAATGTCATCTGTAAACTAATTTACCCAAGAATATCATGGACTCATTGTGTTACTCCTCCCAGAGCATTTACATGTAAAAAGAAGAAAGACACTATGGAGGAAAATATTTAAATCCCTTTTTTCTGTTACATATGTGAAATTACATACTTTGGAAAGGTTCAAATGGAAAAAATTCAAGAATTACAAAATAGAACACAGTAAAAAGCTGTCTCACACACCTGCTTACTGGTTCATTTCACTGTTTTTCCTAACAAAGCAACTGCTGGTTACCAGTTTCTTGTGTATCCTTTGAGAGATATTACATACAAAGGTTGAACATAAAGTTAATTGCACGTTAGTAGAAATTATTTGTTCGGTCCCATAGTTATTTTTAAGGTCTTCAACTGTTAAGTGGAGTCCCTACATATGCGACCATAAGTGTGAAATTTCCTGTGTGCCTTTTTTTCTTAAAATGTTTTGTTTTGAATTATGAAATATTGTAAGCATATCGAAGTTCAGAAAGTAACATAGTAGACATCCATGTACCCATCACAGATTACAGATTTAGAAATTTTAGCAGATCCTTTTTTTTTTTTTACATCTTTATTGGAGTATAATTGCTTTACAATGGTGTGTTAGTTTCTGCTTTATAACAAAGTGAATCAGTTATACATATACATATGTTCCCATATCTCTTCCCTCTTGCGTCTCCCTCCCTCCCACCCTCCCTATCCCACCCCTCCAGGCGGTCACAAAGCACGAAGCTGATCTCCCTGTGCTATGCGGCTGCTTCCCACTAGCCATCTACCTTACGTTTGGTAGTGTATATATGTCCATGCCTCTCTCTCGCTTTGCACAGCTTACCCTTCCCCCTCCCCATATCCTCAAGTCCATTCTCTAGTAGGTCTGTGCCTTTATTCCTGTCTTACCCCTAGGTTCTTCATGACATTTTTTTTTCTTAAATTCCATCTATATGTGTTAGCATACGGTATTTGTCCTTCTCCTTCTGACTTACTTCACTCTGTATGACAGACTCTAGGTCTATCCACCTCATTACAAATAGCTCAATTTCGTTTCTTTTTATGGCGGAGTAATATTCCATTGTATATATGTGCCACATCTTCTTTATCCATTCGTCCGATGATGGACACTTAGGTTGTTTCCATCTCCGGGCTATTGCAAATAGAGCTGCAATGAACATTTTGGTACATGACTCTTTTTGAATTATGGTTTCCTCAGGGTATATGCCCAGTATTGGGATTGCTGGGTCGTATGGTAGTTCTATTTGTAGTTTTTTAAGGAACCTGCATACTGTTCTCCATAGTGGCTGTACCAATTCACATTCCCACCAGCAGTGCAAGATTGTTCCCTTTTCTCCACACCCTCTCCAGCATTTGTTGTTTGTAGATTTTTTGATGATGGCCATTCTGACTGGTGTGAGATGATATCTCATTGTAGTTTTGTTTTGCATTTATGTAATGATTAATGATGTTGAGCATTGTTTCATGTGTTTGTTGGCAGTCTGTATATCTTCTTTGGAGAAATGTCTGTTTAAGTCTTCTGCCCATTTTTGGATTGGGTTGTTTGTTTTTTTGTTACTGAGCTGCATGAGCTGCTTATAAATTTTGGAGATTAATCCTTTGTCAGTTGCTTCATTTGCAAATGTTTTCTCCCATTCTGAGGGTTGTCTTTTGGTCTTGTTTATGGTTTCCTTTGCTGTGCAAAAGCTTTGACGTTTCATTAGGTACCATTTGTTTATTTTTGCTTTTATTTCCATTTCTCTAGGAGGTGGGTCAAAAAGGATCTTGCTGTGATTTATGTCATAGAGTGTTCTTCCTATGTTTTCCTCTAAGAGTTTGATAGTTTCTGGCCTTATATTTAGGTCTTTAATCCATTTTGAGCCTATTTTTGTGTATGGTGTTAGGGAGTGATCTAATCTCATACTTTTACATGTAGCTGTCCAGTTTTCCCAGCACAACTTATTGAAGAGTCTGTCCTTTCTCCACTGTATGTTCCTGCCTCCTTTATCAAAGATAAAGTGACCACATGTGCATGGGTTTGTCTCTGGGCTTTCTATCCTGTTCCATTGATCTATCTTTCTGTTTTTGTGTCAGTACCATACTGTCTTGATTACTGTAGCTTTGTAGTGTAGTCTGAAGTCAGGGAGCCTGATTCCTCCTTGTATTTCTGCAGTGTCAGTTGTTACTTCTCCTTTTTCATTTCTAATTCTATTGATTTGAGTCTTCTCCCTTTTTTTCTTGATGAGTCTGGCTAGGGGTTTATCAATTTTGTTTATCTTCTCAAAGAACCAGCTTTTAGTTTTATTGATCTTTGCTATTGTTTCCTTCATTTCTTTTTCATTTATTTCTGATCTGATTTTTATGATTTCTTTCCTTCTGCTAACTTTGGGGTTTTTTTTGTTCTTCTTTCTCTAATTGCTTTAGGTGCAAGGTTAGTTTGTTTATTCGAGATGTTTCCTGTTTCTTAAGGTAGGATTGTATTGCTATAAACTTCCCTCTTAGAACTGCTTTTGCTGCATCCCATAGGTTTTGGGTCGTTGTGTCTCCATTTTCATTTGTTTCTAGGTATTTTTTTTATTTCCTCTTTGATTTCTTCAATGATCACTTCGTTATTAAGCAGTGTATTATTTAGCCTCCACGTGTTTGTTTTTTTTACAGATCTTTTCCTGTAATTGATATCTAGTCTCATAGCATTGTGGTCAGAAAAGATACTTGATACAATTTCAATGTTCTTAAATTTACCGAGGTTTGATTTGTGACCCAAGATATGATCTATCCTGGAGAATGCTCCATGAGCACTTAAGATAAATGTGTATTCTGTTGTTTTTGGATGGAATGTCCTATAAATATCAATTAAGTCCATATTGTTTATCATTTAAAGCTTGTGTTTCCTTATTTATTTTCATTTTGGATTATCTGTCCATTGGTGAAAGTGGGGTGTTAAAGTCCCCTTCTATGAATGTGTTACTGTCGATTTCCCCTTTTATGGCTTTTAGTATTTGCCTTATGTATTGAGGTGCTCCTATGTTGGGTGCATAAATATTTACAATTGTGCTGGAGTAGCAATTCTCATATCAGACAAAATAGACTTAAAAATAAAGACTATTAGAAGAGACAAAGAAGGACACTACATAATGATCAAGGGATTGATCCAACAGATCCTCTTAAGAATAAATGAATATTACTGAAGTAGCTAAAGTTCCACTCTCCTAGCACTTCCTTTTCTTTCTTGCATCAAGGGAAACTGGTAGTATTTTGAGTTTGGGATATGTCATTTCTATGCAGATTTTTTCCTACCTGTGTATATATCCAGAATATATATGCATACATGCATATGCTGTGTATAAGTGTGTGTGTATGTATATATATAATATCAATAGCATATATATACGCATACACATGCTCATGTATATATGTATATATATATATCTATGTTATTGATATTTGTTCAGGATTTTACATTATCCTGCTCTATGCATCTTTTGGAAACTTCATTAATATACATTATTTATTTATTTATTTATTTTGAAATTAACCATAATGATACAGCAGATACAGTTTATTTTTATTGCTATATAGTGCTGAAAGATAGACTGGGGCATATTAAAAAATTTAAGAGTTTATTTGAGCGAAAATTGATTTGAATTGGGCAGCACCAAACCAGAAGCGATTAGGGGCACTCTGACAGCAGGTAAGGGAAAGAACTTTATAGAGAAGAGGTGGAAACAAAGCAAAGAAATTATTTAATTGGTTCTAGCTTAAGTGGTTGCCTTATTTGGGAAAGCCTCGCTGTCTGTCTTTGGTTGATTGTCCTTAGGCTTCAATTTATTAAGTGTCAACTGAAAAAAAGTGTACAATGTGAGAGTTGTGAGTTGAGTTTTATTTGGGGCAAAGTGAGGACTATAGCTGGGAGACAGCATTTCAGATAGCTCTGAGAAGCTGCTCCAGAGAGGTAGGGGAGGGGTCAGTATTACATATGATATTAGTGAAAGCGGCATGTGTGCAGTCAAGCACACATTTTAGCAGAGCGTTGCTGCTAATCACGAGGAGCAGATGACACTGTTAATGATTTTAGTGCTTTTCTAGGTATGAGGAGATGCAAGAATTGGGCTCATAGAATCTTCTCCTGAAAATATCTAGCTGTCTGAAGGCCTGTTCTGCCAGTTTTACCCCCGAGCACGAGCACGAAGTGCCTCATTCCTGATCTCCGCCCTGAACTCCTTTCAGGGTGTGTTGAAGGTCAGCAGCTATAGCCAATTGTGACTTAATCCTTGTAAAGGCAGATGGCAAGTGCCAATTTTTAGTTGGCATAACCTTGAGGCATTTAGGCTTAGGTTTTTGTTTGCTTAAGTAGGCTACTAAGACAATGAAGCCAGCTTATTCTAATGGTCTCTTTGCTTAACTAATTTAACAATAGTATTCCACTGTATGAGTAAACAGTTTATTTTCTGTCCCCAACTGATGGACTATTAGTTTGACGTCACGTTTTTGTTGTCAAAAGTATTCCAATAAACATCCCTTTTTATGTCTCCTTGTGTATATTTTTGTGAGGAAAAGCCGGACGCATAGGCTCGGCAGCCGTGGCTCACTGGCCTAGTCGCTCCGCGGCATGTGGGATCTTCCCGGACCGGGGCATGAACCCGTGTCCCCTGCATCGGCAGGCGGACTCTCAACCACTGCGCCACCAGGGAAGCCCTTGTCTTTTAATTTTATCATACCTTTTGACACATAAAAGCTTATCACTTTAATGTTGATCTATCTTTTCTTCTATGATATGTATCCTTTTGGGGCAATCATAAGAAATCCTTTCCTAACTGTGGTGGCATTATGATGTGTCAGTTTCACTAGGCTGAGCTACATTCCGCAGATTTTCCTTCTGTGTTTCCAGTTAGAGTAGGCCACAAGAGAGATTCTTGTGAGAGATTTAGAGAGTGAAGTGAAGCAACAGGCATTTTGTAGCTCATACATATTTATCACAAATCTGATAGATCACTTCATTGGTATGAAGTGGCAGTCAGGCTGTAACTGCTTTACTTTTTCCTGAATCATCCTTTAGCTGTTCTAACACCTGGGCCAGATGTGTGTATTTTAAAAGCTCCATGAAGAAGAGCCCTAGTTTCTATTGGACACCTATACGATCGAGGTCAGAAGCAACAAGATCTTACAGAGATTTTAGCCTGTTCTCTTTGGCTCCAGCTCATGCTTATGAGTTCCAGATTGTTCTTGCTATTCCCCACTTCATGTTTATCTTGCCTTCCTAACTTTCTGCTGTGTGGACTTAAAGCTCCAGCATCACATGGGAAGACAGCAGGCTTACAGAAACTGGTTAACTAGCTTCTATAGTCACATAAGGTTAAATCTGTATAACAAACTGTGTGTGTGTGTGTGTGTGTGTGTGTGTGTATCTCCTAATGCTTTGCTTCTCTGATTGAAACTCTGATACAGTATCTTTATGACATAAAGAAACTGTTTTATAGTTTTTTGTAATAGTTATATTTTTCACATTTAGGCATTTAGTGCATCCAGAATTTACCTTTTTGTGTGGTGAGTTATGGGCATACCAAAATAATTATCTTTTTTTTTTCATGTGGATAGCTGTTTGTCTATTCTTATTCCACTGATTTCTCCACCACAAATAAAATACCCATATGTATGCACATGAACCTTTTAATTAATTCTGTTTCATTAGTCCACTTACCTGTAGATGGCACACTGTCAGAATTATTGTTGCCTTACAGTAAGTCGTGAAACTAAGTAGATAAGCCCTCATTCGATTCTTTCTCTTCAAAATCATCTTAGTTATTTTTGGCTCTCTATATTAACATAGGAATTTTAGTATAAATTTGCCAAGTTTCATGAAAAAAATTGAATTTTGTCTCTAGTAACCCTTACTGTATAGATCAAATTAGGGAGAATTGTTCTAACTCCAATACCTCCCATCTAAGGACATGATACATTGCTCTCCCCTCTCTTAAAGTCAATAGACTTTATTTTTTTAGAGCAGTTTTAGGTTTATAGAAAATTTGAGCAGAAAATACAAAGCGCTCATATACCTGTCACCTCCCACCCCCCAGTTTCTCCTATTGTTAACATCTTGCATTATTGTAATAAATTTGTTACAATTTATCTGCCAGTACTTATATAATATTAACTAGAGTCCATAGATATATATTTAGGATTCACTCTTTGTGTTGTATATTCAGTGGGGTTTGACACGTATGTAATGACATGTATTCACCATTACAGTATCATACAAGGTAGTTTCACTGCATTAAAGATTCCCTGCATTCCGCCTATTCATCCCTCCTTCCCAAACCCTGGCAACCACTGAGCTTTTTACTTTCTCCATAGATTTGTATTTTCCAGTGTCATACATTTGAAATCATACAGTATGTAGTCTTTTGAGATTGGTTTCTTTCACTTAGTGGTATGCATTTTAGTTTCCTCCATGTGTTTCCATGGCTTAATAGCTCATTTCTTTTTATCACTGAATAATATTCTGTTATATGGATGTACCAGAGTTCGTTTATCCACTCATTGTTGAAGAATATCTTAATTGCTTCCAAGGTTTGGCAATTATGAATAAAGCTGATGTAAACATACATGTTTAGGTTTTTGTGTAGACATAAGTTTTCAACTCATTTGTATAAATACCAAGGAGCATGGTTACTGAATAGTGTGGTAAGAATATGTTTAGTTTTGTAAGAAACTGTCACACTGTCTTCCACAGTGCCTGTACCGTTTTGCATTCCCACCAGCAATGAATGAGAATTCCTGTTGCTCCACGTACTTGTCAGTAGTTGGAGTTGTCAGTTTTGGATTTTAGCCGATCTAACATATGTGTAGTGGTATCTTATTGGTTAATTTGCAATTCCCTAACGATATATGATCTGAGTATCTTTTCATATATTTATTTATCATCTGTATATCTTCTTTGGTGAAGTGTCTGTTCATATCTTTTGCCCATATTTTAATTGGGTTGTCTGTTTTCTTATCATTGAGTTTTAAGAGTTCTTTTTATATTTTGAATACCAGTTCTTTATCAGATATGTGTTTTGCAAAGATTTTCTCCCAGTCCATGGCTTATCTCTTCATTCTCGTAGTGTGTTTCATATAGTGAATTTTTTAATTTTAATGAAGTTAAGTTTATCAGTTATTTCTTTCATGGATCATGCTATTGATGTTGTGTTTAAAAAGTCATAAACAAATCTAAAGTCACCTGGATTTTCTCCTATGTTATCTTCTAAGAGTTTTGTAGTTTTGCATTTTATATTTACATCTATGATCCATTTTGAATTAATTTTTGTGAAAGATGTAAGGTCTGTACCTATTTTTTTTTTTTTTTTTTGCATGTGGATATTCAGTTGTTCCAGAACCATTCATCAAACAGATTATCCTTTTTCACTGAATTGCCTTTGCTCCTCTTTTGGTCATTTCTAGGCTTTCTATTTTGTTCCACTGATCTACTTGTCTGTTCTTTTACCAATTACCCCACTGTCTTGATAACTGTAGCTTTCTAGTAAGTCTTAAAGTTAGGTATTATCAGTCCTCTGATTTTGTTCTTCTCTTTCAATATTTTGTTGGTTATTTTGGGTCTTTTTTGCTACTCCATATAATCTTTAAAGTCAGTTTGTCAATATTCACAAACTAACTTGCTTGAATTTTTATTGGGATTGTGTTGAATCTATAGATCAAGTTGGGAAGAACTGACATCTTGACAGTATTATGTCTTTCTATCCTTGTACATGGAACGTCTCTCCATTTACTTAGATCTGTGATTTCTTTCATGAGAATTTTGTAGTTTTCCTCTTATAGATCTTTTATGTATATACTTTTAGATTTACATCTAGGTATTTCTTCTTTTTTTGGCACTAAAGTAAATGGTATTATTTTTAATATCAAAATCTGATTGTTTCTTGCTGGTATTTAAGAACACAATGGATTTTTAAAATCTTTTTATATTAACCTTATATCCTGCAATCTTGCTATAATTGCATTTTAGTTCCAGGAGTTTTCTGTTGTTGATTTTTTTTTTTTTTTACATCTTTATTGGAGTATAATTGCTCCACAGTGGTGTGTCAGCTTCTGCCTTATAACAAAGTGAATCAGTTATACATATACATATGTTCCCATATCTCTTCCCTCTTGCGTCTCCCTCCCTCCCATCCTCCCCAAAAAGATTTTCTATACAGATAGCTATGTCATCTGTGAACAAAGACAGTTTTATTTCTTCCTTCCCAATTTGTGTACCTTTTATTTCCTTTTCTTGTCTTATTTCATTAGTTAGGATGTCCAGTACAATGTAAAATAAGAATGATAAGAGGAGACATCCTTGCCTTGTTCTTGATCTTAACAGGAAAGCATCCAGTCCTTTCTAAGGACCTTTTTCATGTACATAAACAACATTTTGATTTTCCATCAAGGGCCCACACATCTTTTATTTTAGGCATTTTAATGTTTTTTTGCTATTGAATTTTCTATGTTCATCTTATGTCCAGCAATTTTCCTGCAGATTCTTACTAGTTTTTATAATTTCTCTTGTGTTCTTTGGGTGTACAATCATATTATCTGCAATAATGACTTTTCTTTTTTGTTTATTCCGTACTAATTCTTTCATCTCTAGTCTATTTTCCTTACCATATTGCACAAGCTACAATCTATAGAACAAATGTTAAAATGGTATGGTGATAGCAGATATCCATTTCTCACTCCTATTTCAGGCACAACTTAGAGGAAGTATAAAAGAACCAGGAGTTGTTGAGTTTGCAGATAAAACTATTTCTCACTTAGTCTCTTCTGGCTAAAAACTCTGAAAGTAAGAAATGGCCTCAGAGCAAAGATCAAATTCAGGGAGCTACCAGTAAACTTGACCTCAGGGTAAAAACCAGATCAACGATGTAGCTGCAGGACCCTTGTTGAGATCTTAGAAGGAATAAAAATGATGCCTTATAGACCTTCACAGCTAGACAAGAGAGAATCTTAAGAGTGCTCTCCCACAACACCCTGACTCTTAGCCCACGTTGGAGAGAGAGCTGTTTCAAAAAGACAGGTGGGTGTGTTGTTTGTCTAATAGTGTGGATTATAGAGCCTTTAGCATATTAATCATAGTTGTTTTAAATTCCTGGTCTGGTAACTCTAACATTCTTGCCATGTCTGGTTCTGATGCTTGCTCTGTCTCTTCAAACTGTGTCTTTTGCCTTTTGATATGGCTTGCCATTTTTTCTGGATAGCCAAACATGATGTACCACGAAAAAGGAACTGCCGTAAATAGGCCTGCAGAAATGTTATGGTGAGGTGAGGTGTGGGGAGGGGAAGTATTCTATAGTCCTATGATTAGTTCTCAGCCTTTCAATGAGTCTGTGCCTCTTGTGAACTTCACATGTGCTTCTCTAGTTTTTTCACCCCTTAGGTAGGAGAGGATGGCTAGAGGGCTGGATGTGGGTATTTCCTTTCTCCCATGTGGAATGCTAGAGCTGAATGGAGTTTGATGTTTCCCTTTCCTAAGTCAGTTAGCCTCTAATAATACCCTAGCAGGTTAACCTTTGGTGAGCTAATTTGCCCTGAGGGCAGGCCTTTTTGGGAAGAACAGGGTGCTCTGGTATATTTTGAAATGGTTCCTTTTCTCCTCCCCTGCTGGAAGTCTGAGGGGATTTTTCTCTGATATTTACTGTGAGAATCTGGTCTAGCTGCTAGAGGTAAATCTAATATTGTGTGGTTCCCTCTATAACTGGGCCCCCCTGGAGTTTTTTTACTCTAAGTGTCCTCTGCTGTGAGCTTCCAGGAATTTGTCAATTACAGTACAGGTTTTCCTATCCTGGCACTGGTTTCTGTGGCAGTTTCTGCCTGTGAATCTCTGCTCTGGTAAGCTATGATTGCTTGTATGTACCTGTCTCTCTGATCTTGAGGTTAGCAGTTTGCCCTGTTTCCTCCCCTCTCTCAGGGATCCAAAAAGTGTTAGTCTGTTCAACTTTTACTTTTTGTTAGGACAGAGTGGCTACTTCCAAGCTCCTTACATATGGAACCAGAAACCAGAGGTCCTGTACCTCTCATTTTTTCTTTAATAAATTTATTTATTTATTTTTGGCTGCATTGGGTCTTCGTCGCTGCACACAGGCTTTCTCTTGTTGCGGTGAGCAGGGGCTACTCTTCGTTGCGTGTGCGGGCTTCTCATCGTGGTGGCTTCTCTTATTGCAGAGCACGGGCTCTAGGTGCGTGGGCTTCAGTAGTTGTGGTGCGTGGGCTCTAGAGCACAGGCTCAGTAGTTGTGATGCATGGGCATAGTTGCTCTGCAGCATATGGGATTTTCCTGGACCAGGGCTCAAACCCGTGTTCCCTGCATTGGCAGCCGGATTCTTAACTGTGCCACCAGGGAAGCCCTGTACCTCTCATTTTTATCCTCCTTTTTGAACCAGACTATCTCTTGTGGTTATGCTATCTCTGTCTTTACTGTATATGAGTGTATACCTATATACAAAGGAACATATACATGTATACAAGGGAAGATAACTTGTCTCCTTAGTTCACAGGTCTTTAGATTGAAAGAATTGTATGCAAGAATCCTCAGCCACACCTATACCTGATTTAGATGATGAGATCCTGGATTTCAAATCACAGCCTAATTCTGTAATGAAATGAGATTTTGAAGGTAATGAAAGTGAGTGAATGTATTTTACTTGTGGGAAGAATATGAATCATTAAGAGATAGAGGATTAATTAGTAGTCTTTTACATTGTTGGTCACTGATGGACCATGCCACCTGGTATTCACTGTTGTTGACTCTTTACCTTAACTATAGACTAGCTCAAGGACTGCTTATAATGTAGGTTAGATGTCTAGGATTTCTGAGTTCTGGCATTTAGGAGATTCGGCAGTCCCCATTTTTGAACTTTTGGGAGCTCTGAGCTGCTACATAAGAACTCCAGCTGCCCACATGGAGAGATCACATGGAGAAGAGGCCCTGAGACTATATATAGAAAAACTGAGGAATTTAGATGCTTATGGGAATCATGGCCCCAGACAAATGATTTCACTTTAGCCATTCTACCTGCTTCCCAGCTGTTTGAACCATTCTAGCTGAGGCACCAGATACATGAGTGAAGAAGTCATCTTGGACCCGCCAGCCCCAGCAGACATAAAATAGAACAGAAATGAGCCATTCCAGTTGTGCCCTGTTCAAATTCCTGACTCAGAATCATGAGGAATATTAAAATATATGTGCACTTATGTTCCACAGAGACTTCAAATACTATTGGCTCTGTTAAGTCATAAAGTATAAGTGATAGGAAAGATTTGTTAAGGAACCCACTCAAAACTGGCAACCTTATGGGTTATTTGGTGACTGAGTTAGAAAATCACAACCAAATGTGGCACATATTACCTCCAAAACCCAAGGTCACCCACCAAGTGTTGTGACTCTTCTTCATTGTGAGCAGTGTAAGTTTAAAAACTTTGCCCCATCTTTGTGGGTCTATCTCCTGGACCAATTACAATTTCAGTCTGTATCAGTCCAGGTCCAATTAGGAGACCAAAACCACACAGTAATGTCAATAAGGGAAGTTTAATATAAAGAATTATTAACGCAGTCAGTTGGAGTAATGACTAGAATTGGGTAAGAGAACTGTGAAGAGTACTGGAATAGCAGGCATAGGGAGTAGCTACTACACCTAAGGCTAAGATAGAGCATCCAAGGAAGAGCCCCTCTACCACTCCGGGCTGAGATCCAGCTCTTATTGGAGAGGGTGCAGTTCATTGGAGGGTAGAGCAGTTTGCTGCGATGCTGTGCCAACAGAACTCGCTGAGACTATGTTGGGTGCTAGAGAAAGCTGTCTGTGAAGAGGTGGTACACCTCAGAACCTACTGCAAAGCTTCCCCAAGGTTGCCCCAGAAAGGCTTCTAAAAAAGGGTGCTGTTCTTAAGAAATGATTGCAGAGCCATCCAAGGAGGTGCCTGGGCCTAGCCATTCATGGGCGGTACCAGATGCTGTTGGCTCCAGGTACTGCCGAGCGTCCTGTCCTTCAGGAGCTGAACACTGCAGAAGTCACCTTAGAGGGCACCGAGGGAAGCCATACACAGGGATGTGTCACATGCTGCTGACCTCGGGGTACTACAGAGGCTGTCACACTGCAGGAGCCTTGCAAGAGGAGTACACTGGAACCAGATACAGAAACCTCTTCCTCCTCCAGTGCCTTCTGCTGACAAGTTTAACACTGTGCCAACTGGCAGAGGAGAAATATTTACAGACTGCAGAGCAGGCAGTGAAGGGTGGATCTGGAGCTGAGAGGCAATAAATTGGTAACTGGAACACTAACCATTACATATTTATTTCTCTTAATTCTATATTTAGGAAGTAACCTAAATTAGGTATCTTGTTTCACATCTACATACTGATTACAATAAATATTTTCATTTTAATATCATTTTTGTCAGTGACTCAAAGGCATATAAATCAAATCTATGTATGACTCAAATTTATGGAAGAGCTGGCTAACAGTCACACAGAGGGTAATTGTACACAGTGAGTGTTCCAATAAATATCTGTTGTATGAATGGTTAAGTGTGTGGATAACTGTATTATTATTAACAAGATTTCAAAAGACTCAAGTCAACTTTTGACATTTTAATAAGTGTTCAAAAAATTAACTCCAAGTAATGGGTTGGAGGAGAAGTATAGGGGGTTTATGTGACATGGCAATTCTTTAAAAAGACAGAAGGCTTTTAGGTGACTGTAACCTGAAAGTGAGATAAATGAAAGAAAAGGGAAAAATTTAGACAGATTCCAGATCCAGATGTCAAATTGGTTACATCTTTAGAGATTACTCTGGTGAAATAGTAGTATCTGCCTAGAGCTATCTTTTGAGAATTGTGAATCTACTTCAAGACTCAGAGGAAAATAGTTTAGTGATCGATTAGTGATGTCTTACATGAGTGTGGGAAGGAGCAGCGTTAAGAGAGATAATAGCTTCAACTTTTCCCAATGGTTGGTCAACTTTTTTCTTTTTTAAACCTTTGTTTATTTATTTACTTATTTATTTTTAATTTAGTTTTGGCTGCGTTGGGTCTTCGTTGCTGCATACGGGCTTTCTCTAGTTGCGGCAAGCCAGGGATACGCTTCGTTGTGGTGCGCGGGCTTCCCATTGCGATGGCTCCTCTTGTTGCGGAGAGTGGGCTCTCGGCACGTGGGCCTCAGTAGTTGTGGCACACGGCCTCAGTAGTTGTGGCTCGCAGGCTCTAGAGCGCAGGCTCAGTAGTTGTGGCGGAGACGCTTAGTTGCTCCGCGCGGCATGTGGGATCTTCCCGGACCGGGGCTCGAATCTGTGTTCCCTGCATTGGTAGGCGGATTCTTAACCACTGCACCACCAGGGAAGTCCCAGTCGGTTGGTCAACTTCTGTGATATTATGTTCTATGCTGGAAATCACATTGAAGGGTTATGCTGAAGCAACTGTTTTTACTGCTTTTAGAATTTGATGAAAGTTATGAACTTTCTCCCAGAAGAATGCACATTGCATATATATGTAAAATTTTGTATGCAGTTGCAAGGGATTCATGGAATCTAGGTTAAGAATTCTTGAGTTGGAGGATATGGGGAATTATACCTTAAATAATAGTAATAGGAGCTACGTTTAGTGAACAGTCCTTTAAGATGCAACAACAATCTTGCAAAATGGGGAGTATTACTTTCATTTCACAGTAGAGGTAACCAATGGTAAGAGATATTCTGTAATTTGCTTAAAGTCACACAATGGCACATCTGGGATTCCGACTCAGGTACCTCTCACTCAGAGCTCATGGTTTCCATTTATAAAGGAACATATTTTACATACAGTGCTTAATAAATACTTGAACAGTAAATAAATGAAATGCTGCCATGTGGAAGATGTATTATTTTGTATTACTCTGGAAGGAATGTATAGGTAGAATCTATTTGGAATGATGTTTGCTATTTGAAATTAGACCAGTACATTACTAGTCCTTACCTAACAGATTGTCTCCTTAAAAGACCTTGCTTTCACGTATAATTTTGTATGGCTTTCACCCTTACTCTATGAGGCAGATAAGTCAGGTATAATTACTACTGTTTTATAGATAATGACACTCAAACAAAGGGATTTAGTGATTTGTCTAAGATCAGACAGCAAATTATGATCAGAGCTCCAGGTCTCCTTTAGTCATCGAGTCCATGCTCCTTTAACCCTGGGATTCTTCTTGTCAGAACATCTCACTGTAAAATGAGATGTAAGACAATGAAAGGGGTCGGGTGTATTTTGGAGTGATACAGTTCACTTTGGCTGGCCAGATAAATGAAGACATCCATATAGGTACTCTAAATCAATAATTCAAATTTATATCCTCCCTACTACTGTAAAGGAGTTCAGAGGTGTACAGTTAAACATCCTGACTCTTGGAATTGTTTTATGTGGAATTTTACAATTTACAGAGTTCTGTCATGTACATTATGTCTATTTTCTTTCTTAAAAAATTAATTAATTTTATTTTTGGCTGCGTTGGGTCTTCACTGCTGTGCACGGGCTTTCTCTAGTTGCGGCGAGCGGGGGCTGCTCTTCGTTGCGGTGTGCGGGCTTCTAATTGCGGTGGCTTCTCTTGTGGAGCACGGGCTCTAGGCACATGGGCTTCAGTAGTTGTGGCATGCGGGCTCAGTAGTTTTGGCTTGCAGGCTCTGGAGTGCAGGCTCAGTAGTTGTGGCCCATGGGCTTAGTTGCTCTGCGGCATGTGGGATCTTCCTGGACCAGGGCTCAAACTCATGTCCCCTGCATTGGCAGGCGGATTCTTAACCACTGTACCACCAGGGAAGTCCCTCTATTGATTTTCAAACCACCCTGCTTAGTGGACAGACCAGACCTTCGTTTTTTTTTACCTTTTTTTTTTTTTTTTTATTGTGGTACGCGGGCCTCTCACTGTTGTGGCCTCTCCCGTTGCGCAGCACAGGCTCCGGACGCGCAGGCTCAGCAGCCATGGCTCACGGGCCCAGCCGCTCCGCGGCATGTGGGATCTTCCCGGACTGGGGCCCTAACCCGTGTCCCCTGCATCGGCAGGTGGACTCTCAACCACTGCGCCACCAGGGAAGCCCCCAGACCTTCTTTATCCTTATTTTAGTAATGAAAAAATTAGGTTCAGAGAGATTGAAAGACTTCCCCTAGTCACACAGCCTTATGTGGTAGAGCCAGGGTTTAAGCCCACCAGCTTTCCTGCCTCTTTCCACTAGTAGACCCGAGGAAAGAGAGTCCAGTAAGTACAAATTAGAAAATGGATGCTAAGGTGTTTTTTGTAGTGAGCAGCAGCACTGAATCCTTTCAGGATGACTAAGATTTGTTTTTAGAGCTACCTTCAATCTACTTTTTAGGACAGTCTGTTTACCTGTTCTGGTATGGAGCAATCTGGTTTTCTTTACTTGTGTTCATAACTTGTCTTAGGAAAAGGTAAAGGGGATAAATTGTTCTCATGACATGGGTTTTTGGATGGATCAGAAATTGTTTTCTGAATCTGTCAAGTGCTACAAATGATTGAGATTTTGGCTGTAGATGCTTTTGGCAGTTCACTCAAGTGCAGCCGTCTTACTTTCCCTCCATCTACTTGTTTTTGTCGAGTTAGGGCCTAACTTACGTAGGTCTGACTTTGTTAAAGAAGGCCAAGAATGAAAACAAAACATGGCATCTATTCACACTTTCAAAAGTAAACCACACCCTTTTCGCTTTTAAAAAAGATTGAGGTATAATTGACATATAACATTGTATTAGTTTTGGGGACTTCCCTGGTGGCGCAGTGGTTAAGAATCCGCCTGCCAGTGCAGGGGACACGGGTTCAATCACTGTCCGGGAAGATCCCACATGCTGTGGAGCAACTAAGCCTGTACACCACAACTACAGAGCCTGTGCACTAGAGCCCGCGAGCCACAGCTACTGAGTCTGCGTGCTGCAGCTACTGAAGTCCGCATGCCTAGAGCCCGTTCTCTGCAACAAGAGAAGCCACCGCAACACAATGAAGAGTACCCCCACTCGCTGCAACTAGAGAAAGCCTACGTGCAATAACGCAGACCCAACACAGCCAAAAATAAACATAAATAAATTTATTAAAAAAATTAGTTTCAGGTGTACAACATAACGATTTGATATTTGTATATATTGTCTAGTTAACATCTGTCCCCATACAAAGTTACAAAAATTTTTTTTCTTATGATCTCTTAGCAACTTTCAAATATGCAGTACAGCATTATTAACTATAGTAACCATGCTGTACATTATATCCCTATGACATTTATTTTTAATGGGAAGTTCGTACGTTTTGACCATTCCCATCATCATCCCCTGCCTTTGGCAACCACAGCCTGTTCCTGTATCTATGAGTCTGGTTTTTTAGATTCCGTATGTAGGTAAGATCACGAAGTACTTGTCTTTCTCTGTCTGACATTTCACTTAGCATAATGCCCTCAAAGTCCATCCATGTTGTCACAAATGGCAAGATTTCATTATTTTTTAATAAATTTATTTATTTATCCTTGGCTGTGTTGGGTCTTCGTTTCTGCGCGAGGGCTCTCTCCAGTTACGACGAGCGGGGACCACTCTTCATCGCGGTGCATGGGCCTCTCACTATCGCGGCCTCTCTTGTTGCAGAGCACAGGCTCCAGACGTGCAGGCTCATGGGCCCAGCTGCTCCGCAGCATGTGGTATCCTCCCAGACCAGGGCTCGAACCCGTGTCCCCCGCATTGGCAGGCAGATTCTCAACCACTGCACCACCAGGGAAGCCCTCATTCTTCTTTAAGGCTCAATAATATTCCAGTGTGTTTGTGCGTGTGGCACATTTTCTTTATCCATTCATCTATTGACGGACACAACATAGGTTGTTTCCATATCTTGGCTGTTGTAAATAATGCTGCAGTGAACATGGGGTTGCTTATATCTTTTGGGGTTAGTGTTTTCATTTGTTTTTGGATAAATACCCAGAAGTGGTATTGCTGGATCACCTGCTAATTCTATTTTTATTTTCTTTGAGGAACTGCCATATTGTTTTCCATAGTGGCTTCACCAATTTACATTCCAACCAACAGTGTACAAGGGTTCCCTTTTCTCCACATCCTCACTAACACTTGTTATTTGTTGTCTTTTTGATAATAGCCATTCTAACAGGTGTGAGGTGATATCTCATTGTGCCTATTCGCTTTATAAAGAAATCATTATGGCAACTACATTTCTTTGTTGTATTATTATTTTTATAATATCAATAGCTTTATTAAGATATAGTTCACATCCTATAAAATTCACCCTTTAAAGTGTACAATTCAGTGCTTTTTAGTATATTCACAGAATTGTACAATCATTACTACCATCCAATTTTAGAATATTTTCATAATTCCAAAAAGACACTGGACCTATTAGCAGTCTCTTCTCATACTTCTCCTCTAGCCCCTGACCACCACTGATCTACTTCTGTCTTTATGGATTTACTTATTCTGGATATTTCATATAAATGGATTATGCAATATGTGGTCTTTTGTGACTAACTTCTTTCATAATGTTTTCAAAGTTCATCCATGTTATAGCATGCATGTTTCATGTTGTAACATGTATGTTCTAGCATGTAACAGAATATGTACTCTTGTTTTTATTGACAAATAATTTTCTTTGGAGATGAGAAGAACAAGCACATGCGTGAGCCTCACCCAGTGGTAGCCAAGAGCTGCTTGTCCACTCTGCATGGCTAGGTCTGGAACAAGGAGGCTCAGACTTCAGCTTCCTGGTCTCCTGTGCTTGAGCTCTGGTTCCAGGGCCAGTGCTGCCAACCTTTGCCTAGATCCTGAGGGGCACAGAACCGTGGAGATCTGCCCAGTGTGGTGTGTCTTGGCGTAGCTTTTCAGCATTGTGCAGCCCAGTTGGATCTGACCCTCCAGGTGACAATAACACACACATAGCCCTAGCAGTTCTCAAGTTGGGAGAAGGGTATAGGTTTAAATGCAGGTGGTTTGAAGGAGGGAAGTTTAATAAAAGCTTTGATTAAAAAAGATATACAATATTCCATGGTATGGATTTACCAAATTTTGTCTCTCTATTTATCAGTTGATGGCCATTTGGGTGGTTTCCATTTTTTGGTTATTATGAATATTGCTACTATGAACATTTATGTACAAATTTTGATGAGGATATATGTTTTTGTTTCTCTTGGGAGTATACCTAGGAGTGGAATTCCTGGGTCATATGGTAAATCTAAGTTTAATATTCTGAGGAACAGTCAAACTGTTTTCCAAAGAGGCTGGACCATTTTACAATACCACTAGCAAGGCACAATCGTTTTAATTTTGCTATAGACATTCTAAGCACTTGTTATATGTCTTTTTTATTTTTTAATTTTAACCATCCTAGTTGTTGTGAAGTGCTTTCTCATTGTGGGTTTCTTTCATTTCCCTAATGGTTAATGATATTGAACATCTTTTCATGGGCTTTTGGCCATTTGCATATATTCTTTAGAGAAATGTCTATTCAAATCCTTTGTCCATTTTTCACTTGGGTTGTTTATAATATTGATTCATAAGGGTTCTTTATATATTCATGATACAAGTCCTTTATCAGATAAGTGGTTTGCAAATATTTTCTCTTTGTCTGTGAGTTGTCTTTTTTTTTTCTTGGTAGTGTCCTTTGAAGAAAACTGTTTGATTTTTATTAGTCCAATTTATCTATTTTTTCTTGTTAAGAAACCATTGCCTAACTCAAAGTCATGAAGAAATACTCCTGTGTGTGTGTGTGTGTGTGTGTTTCACAAGTTTTATAGTTTTAGCTCTTACATATAGGTCTATAATCCATCTTTGAGTTAATTTTTATATATGGTGTATTGTAGGAGTTCAAATTCATTATTTTGTATGTGGATAAAAAATTGCCCCAGCACCATATGTTGAAAAGGCCAGTCTTTCTCCATTGAATTTTGGCACCCTTGTCAAAAACTTTTTTTAGTTTATTTAGTTATTTATTATTAATTTTTTTTGGAGTATAGTTGCTTTACAATGTTGTGTTAGTTTCTACTGTACAGCGAAGTGAATCAGCTATACATATACAAATATCCCCTCTTTTATAGATTTCCTTCCCATTTAGGTCACCACAGAGCACTGACCAGAGTTCCCTGTTCTATACAGTATGTTCTCATTAGTGATCTATTTTATACATAGTATCAATGGTGTATATATGTCAATCCCAATCTCCCAATTCATCCCATCTCCCCCCTTCCCCCTTGGTATCCATACGTTTGTTTTCTATATCTGTGTCTCTATTTCTGCTTTGCAAATAAAATCATCTATACCATTTTTCTAGATTCCATATACATGTGTTAATATACGATATTTGTTTTTCTCTTTCTGACTTACTTCACTCTGTATGACACACTGTAAGTCCATCCATGTCTCTACAAATGACCCAATTTCGTTCCTTTTTATGGCTGAGTAATATTCCACTGTATATATGTACCACACCTTCTTTATCCATTCTTCTGTTGATGGACATTTAGATTGCTTCCATGTCCTGGCTATTGTAGATAGTGCTGCAATTAACATTGGGGTGCATGTGTCTTTTTGAATTATGGTTTTCTCAGGGTATATGCCCAGTAGTGGGATTGCTGGGTCATATAGTAGTTTTATTTTTACTTTTTTAAGGAACCTCCATACTGTTCTCCATAGTGACTGCATCAGTTTACATTCCCACTAACAGTGCAAAAGGGTTCCCTTTTCTCCATACCCTCTCCAGCATTTATTGTTTGTAGATTTTTTGATGATGGCCCTTCTGACCAGTGTGAGGTGATACCTCATTATAGTTTTGATTTGCATTTCTCTAATGATTAGTGATGTTGATCAGCTTTTCATGTATTTGTTGGCCATCTGTATGTCTTCTTTGGAGAAATGTTACCATACTGTCTTGATTACTGTAGCTTTGTACTATAGTCTCAAGACAGGGAGCCTGATTCTTCCCGCCCCATTTTTCTTTCTCGAGATTGCTTTGGCTATTTGGGGTGTTTTGTGTCTCCATACAAACCTTCTCAAAAATTAAAGACCATAAAATTTGGGTTTATTTCTTGACTTTCAGTCTGGTCCGTTGATATACTCTCTATTCTTTTACCAGCACCATGCTGTCTTGATTTCTGTAACTTTGTAGTAAGTTTTTAAATTAAGAAGTATAAATTCTCTAACTTAGTTCTTATTCAAGATTGTTTTGGATATTTTGGGTTCCTTGCGTTGCCATATCAATTTTAGGATCAGTTTGCTGATTTCTGGCAAAAAGCAGCTGGGATTTTGACAGGCTTTGCTCTGAATTTGTGGATCAATTTAATGAATATTGCCATTGCAGCAATATTAAATCTTCAGATTTATGAACATGGATAGCTTTACATTTATTTAGATTCTCTTTGATTTCTTTCAATAATGTTTTCTGGGTTTTATTTTTATTTATTTATTTATTTATTGAATTTTATTTTATTTTTTATACAACAGCTTCTTATTAGTTATCCATTTTATACATATTAGTGTATATATGTCAATCCCAATCTCCCAATTCATCCCACCACCACCACCACCACCCCGCCACTTCCCCCCCTTGGTGTCCATATGTTTGTTCTCTACATCTGTGTTTTCTGGTTTTTAGCATACAAATCTTATGCCTCTTTTGTTAAATCTAGTCCTAAGTATTTAATTCTTTTTGATGCTATTGTAAATGGAATTGTGTTCTTAATTTCATTTTTAGATTTTTCATTGCCAGTGTTTAGAAATACAGTTTTTAATATAGAGATCTTGTATATTGTACCTTACTGAAATGCTTTATTAGTCCTAATAGGTTTTTTGGTACATTTTCAAGGATTTTTAATTTTAAAAATCTGCAAATAGAGATATTTAAAATTCTTCCTTTTCGATATGCATGCCTTTTTTTTTCTTTTTCTTGCCTAGTTGCTCTGCCTAGAACCTATGTCCTACAAGTGATGTGGAATAGAGGTGGCAACAGTAGACATCCTTGTCTTATTCCTTAGATGTTAGATGGAAAGTATTCTGTTTTTCACCATTAAGTACGATGTTCTGTGGGTTTTTTTTATGGATGGCCTTTATCACAATGAGGAAGTTCCCATCTATTCCTAGTTTGCTGAGTATTTTTACACTAAAAAAAAAGTGTTAGATTTTGTCAAACTTTTTTCTGCATATATTGAGATGATCATGCACTTTTTGTCCTTTATTCTATTAATGTGGTACATTACCTTGATTGATTTTTATATATTAAACCAATATGCATTTCTGAAGCAAATCTCACTTGATCATGGTGTATAATCTTTTTTATAAGTGGCTGGATTTGGTTTGCTAGTATTTTGTTGAGGAGTTTTACCTCTTTATTCATAAAATATATTGGCCTATAGTTTTCTTTACTTGTGATGTCTTTTGTCTGATTTTGGTATCAGAGTAATACTGATTTCATAAAGTGACTTGGAAAATGTTTCCTCTGCTTCTTTTCTTGAAGAATTTTTGAAGGATTGGTATTAATTTTTCTTGAAACATTTATAGAATTAACCAGTAAAATCATTTGGGCCTGGGCTTTATTTTGTTGGAAATTTAAAAATTATGAATTCATTTTATATACTTGCTGTATATTTACTCAGTTTGTGTCTTTCTAGGAAATCTTCCATTTTCTCTAAGTTATCTAAGAAATCTTCCATTTTCTCTAAGTTATCTAATTTTTTGGTATATAGTTTTTTCCTGATGCTCCCTTTTAATCCTTTTTATTTCTCTAAAGTTAGTAGTAATGTCCTCCTTTTCATTCATAATTTTCATAATCCAAGTCTTCTTTTTTCCTTGATTCTTCTAGCTGAAGTTTTGTCAGTTCTTTTGGTCTTTAATAGAACCAATTTGGTCTTGTTGATCTTTTAAAATTGCTTTTTTTTTTTTTTTTTGCAGTACGCGGGCCTCTCACTGCCATGGCCCCTCCCGTTGTGGAGCACAGGCTCTGGATGCACAGGCTCAGCGGCCATGGCCCACGGGCCCAGCCACTCTGTGGCATGTGGTATCCTCCTGGACTAGGGCATGAACTCATGTCCCCTGCATCGGCAGGCGGACTCTCAACCACTGTGCCACCAGGGAAGCCCAAAATTGCTTTTCTATTCTCTATTTCATTTGTTTTGCTCTAATCTTTATTATTTCCTTCTATCTTCTTGCTTTGGGTTTAATTTTCTGTTCTTTTTCTAGTTTCTTAAAGATGAAGTTTAGGTTATTGATTTTAGATCTTTCATCTTTTTATTTAAATACAGGTGTTTACAGTTTTAAATCTTCCTCTAACCACTGCTTTAGTTGCATCACATAAGTTTTGGTATATTGGGGTTTTGTTTTCATTCATCTCAAAATATTTTATTTTCTTTTTAAAAATTTATTTATTTATTATTTTATTTTTGGCTGTGTTGGGTCTTCGTTGCTGTGTGTGGGCTTTCTCTAGTTGCGGCAAGCGGGGGCTACTCTTCGTTGCGGTGCGCAGGCTTATTGTGGTGGCTTCTCGTGCTGCAGAGCACTGGCTCTAGGCATGTGGGCTTCAGTAGTGGCGTGCAGGCTCAGTAGTTGTGGCTCACGGGCTCTAGAGTGCAGGCTCAGTAGTTGTGCACAGGCTTAGTTGCTCCACAGCATGTGGGATCTTCCCGGATCAGAGCTCAAACCCATGTCCCCTGCATTGGCAGGCGGATTCTTAACCAGTGCACCACCAGGGAAGTCCCACATCTCAAAATATTTTAAATTTACCCTTCTGATTTCATCTTTTACCCAATGGATATTTAGGAATGTGTGTTTAAATTCCACATATTTGTAAATTTCCCAAAATTTCCTTTGGTTATTGATTCCTAACTTTATTCTCTTGTGGCTGGAGAACATGGTTTATTCTGGAGAATGTTCCATGTGCACCTGATAAAAGTGTTTATTGTGCTGTTGAGTAGCATGTTCTGTCATTTTATAGATGTTTTTTAGGTCTAGTTCGTTTATAGTATTGTTCAGGTCTTCCATTTCCTTGCTGATCTTCTATCTATCTGTTCTGTTTATTATTGAAAGTGAAATATTGAAGTCCCTAATTATTATTGTTGATGTGTCTATTTCTCCCATCAATTCTGTGAGTTTTTGCTTCATGTATTTTGAGCTTCTGTTGCTAAGAACATATGAGTTTGTAATAATTATGTCTTCCTGATGGAGTGAGCCTTTTATCACTATAAAATGTACTTCTTTGAATTAGTAAGCATTTTTATCCTAAAGTCTGTTTTGTCTGATGTTAGCTTAGCCACTCCAGCTCTCTTTTGGTTACTGTTTACTGCTATATAATTTTCAGTCCTTTTAGATGCAACTTATTTGTGTCTGTAAATTATGAGTGCCTTTTCTAAATGGCAGGTATTTGGGTTCTTTTTAAACGATTATGCCAATCTCTACCTTTTGATTAGAGTGTTTAATCCAATTACATTTAATGTAATTTATAATAAAGTATGATTTACGCATGACATTTTTCTATTCGTGTTCTATGTTTTGTGACCTCGTTATTCCTTAATTTTTCTATTTGTGCCTTATTTTGTATTAAATAGGTATTTTTTAGTATGCCAATTTAAATCACTTGTTTCTTTTACTATATATATATATATTTTTTTTGAGTTATTTTCTTGTTGCCATGGGCATCACAAGTCTCATTTTAACTTAAAACAATCTAGTTCAGATTCATTAATACCAACTTAATTTTGATAGTATACAGAAACTTTGCTCTAATAATGCTTCATTTCCTTCTGCTCCTTTGTGTTATTATTGTCATACACATTACATCTTTATACATTATAAGCTCATCAACACATAATTGTTGCTTCATGTAGTTGTCTTTTAAATAAGAGAAAGAAGTAGTTACAAACAAAAATATATTTTATGGTCTTTTATACTTATATATGTAGTTATCTTTACTGGTACACTTTATTTTATGTAGATCTGTGTTACTGTCTAGTATCCATTTCTTTTTGCCTGAAGAACTCTTTTCAATATTTCTTGTAGCGCTAGTGACAAAATATCTGTGGTTTTTAAAAAAAATCTACAGTGTTTTAATTTCCCCTGCATTTTTTTTTTTTTTTTTGCGGTACGTGGGCCTCTCTCTGTTGTGGTCTCTCCCGTTGAGGAGCACAGGCTCCGGATGCACAGGCTTAGTGGCCATGGCTCACGGGCCTAGCCACTCCGCGGCATGTAGAATCTTCCCGTACCGGGGCACGAACCCATGTCCCCTGCATCGGCAGGCAGACTGTCAACCACTGTGCCACCAGGGAAGCCCTCTCCTTCATTTTTGAATGATAGTTTGGTGTTTATAGAACTTTGGGTTGACATTCCTTTTCTTTCTGGGATGAATTCTCTAAATTTATATTCCTTATTGTATGTTGCCACTCAAGTCTCTGTTCACTTGGCTTAGTGATCAGTGGAAGTCACCCCACTCCCCCCCTTTTTTTTTTTAATAAATTCTCCTTTAATAAACTATCCTTTGCAAGACTTTGGTTAATTTTCAGAGCTCTGGAAAAGTTGATTTTGGTGGTTGTTTCCAGTGTTTGTGTTGCTTTTATAGAGGAGTAGATTATCAGAGGTCTTTACTTCACCACTCCAAAAATGCTTCCTTTTGCATTATTCCTTATTCACTTTTACCAAGGCTAATGGGAAAATGTACCCCCATGAGGATGCCTAGCCCTACTTGCCTAATATCATTTCCAGCAATGCTGTTGAAGTCTGTGTAGCTGACCATCAGATTGTCTTCTTGTGAGCAGAGAATTTTATTTTGAATTCGTTTTTTGTATGACATTATTCAAGGGTACTTAACTGTATATCATTAATAACAACATTAGACCTGTTGGCTAAATCTTATTCCTTCCATCTGTTCTACTTCTCACTAATGTAATATGCCTTCCTCAACCCTCCTAGGTCATCTTACAGAGATAATAATAGAATCTAAATGTAGTCACTATTTATTACTTGTCAGCAATTTTATTAAGTAAGTGCTTTATTTGCATTATCTTATTTGATGTTCACAATTATCTTTATGTGGTCATTACTTTCTTAGCCCAATTTACAGCAGAGGAAACTGAAGTTGAAAAGATCAAGCAACTTGTCCAAGGTCATCCAGCTAAGTAGCAGAGCGGGTACTCAAACCCAGGAAGTCTCATTGTAGAGATCATATGCAACGACTGCATTGTGCTGATCTTTACCTCACAGAAGTGTCAGGAAATAAGAGGGTCTGGAATGTGGAGGCAGACATTTGATAGAGACATTTTTGGCACTATAAATCTATATTCTTTTTCACCTTTGCAGATCTTTCCTTTAGTACTGCTGTGAGAAATCTTTGGAGCTGCTTTGATAATTAATCTGACCGGTTATAGAGAGAAGTCATAGACATTCTGGACACATGGGCTCAAATATCGCATGAAATTATTTTTGAGATTTAAATGTAAAGATGGAAGTAAGAGGAATTTGTTGACTTAGAATATTTCTATTGGGTAGAATAGTTATAATGATTTTTGGATAAAGAGAATTAAAATGCTAAGTATATGCCTTTTACTTAATGGATAATATGCTAGATGAATGAATGAGGAATGTTTTATAGGGAATTTACAGACAATATTTTAAATAATCAATTAAAAAAATCAAGGTAAGTATATTTTCTTGATTTTGTGACATAATGGTTATAAAAAAGCAGTTTGTTTTCCCTAAGAAAATTATTTTCTTAGTGATGCTAACTATACTCACAGATTTCTCAATTGGGAGTTATAGTGTTAAATGCAAGAATATTTAAATTTTTGAGGAAAAATGATACACTCTAGGAACCATATAAAATATTAATGAACAAATGATATTCTTTTCTTTCATTTCAAGGAAATAAAGCTAATTTATGTAGCTCAGAAAAACCATGAATTGAAACCTATTTGCCAAGCTCAAGGAAGTAAAAAACATTCATGCAAATTTCATTTCTAATTATATAATATGAATTATATATATTTAAACATACCAACAAACATATTTTCTTTATTAATGCGTGCATTGATGTCATATAGTGGTATTTAATATTTCAAAGAGTGGCATTCTAAATTGAATTCTTTTTCCTATTGATGTTCTTGTTTCTTCTTTCACTTGAAGGAAAAATCATGTTCATTTTATAGAGATTTCAAGGTCACTTTCAGTTTTCCCTGGATGAAGATATTAATAACATTTTCTTTAAGGCATCTGTTTTGGGTTGTCTAAGAAGCTTCTCAATAACTAATGGAAAAGGACCAAAGAATGAAAGAAATGTTCTGAAATATTTCTTCAGATTAGAGTCATTGGACACTCCACCTGTGGTAGCTAGTTTGTTGCTGGCAATCATACTCCTCTGCCTGGCCACTGTGCAGAGCAGAGGAAAGCAATCCTGTAGTCTGGCTGTGTGTTGGTACATCTGTTTGGAAGTCTGGTGGGTAAGCAATACACTCCAGCTCGTAAGCTTAGGCTCAATTTGCTTAGTTTGCTCTTAGTCATGTGTCCATAGTCAGTTGGCCTGGAAGTGGCTAGAAAAGTCTGTGAGATCTGCTGTTGACCTTAGAGCATGGGACAGTTTATAGCGTCCCTCCATAAAAGAGAGATAATAGAAATCTGGCTACTCAGAAGCCAACTTGCACAGCTGCCTCCCATCAGAATTGCAGTCAGATAATCCTACTGGAAGATTAGCTCTTAGAGACAGTTAGGCAGGTTATTGGATCAACATTTTCTGGCTTGCAGCCCTGCCAGGTGCTTCTAGCTTTGCCTCATTTAGCCAGATTTAACCCAGAGATTTTTTCCTTTGTGTGTTCTACCAGCAGTTGAACTCTGGGGACATGGACTTTGGAACAAGAAAGCTTACTTCTTCTGCATCCTGTCAATTGCAGGTGCTTCTGCTGTGCATTTCAAGCCATAATCATCGGTATTCAGAGACATGGGTCCATAAGAGGGGAGGTTTTGTGTAATAGGAGTATCTGCTGCGGAGTTAGGCCAATCTGAATTTGAATCCTGGCTTCAACACCTACAAGCCTTGTGCCTAGCTTCCTGTTTTGTAAAGTTGGATAATAATATCTTTTTAACAGGTTGTAAAAAGGTTTAAGCCAGTTAATACATATAAAGGGTTTAACAGTATCTGGCAAATAAAAATCCAATTTGTTCTGGAAAGTTCTAACATGTTCTAATGACTTGACAAATGGTACTGTTTGGGATAACACATGACATTTTATCAAAGCCATTGATTAATCAGAATACTTCATTCTAGATGACATTAATTCCAATATAAATAAATTCCAGTTTCTGAAATTTTGCTTACAGTGTGCTTTGTTCAAATAATAACTGTCCTAGTCCATTTGGTCTGCTATATCAAAATATCACAGTCAGGGTAGCTCATACAGTTCTGGAGGCTGGGAGTCTGAGATCTGGGTGGCAGCATGGTCAAGTGAGGGCCCTTCTGGGTTGCAGACATCTTGTTGTATTCTCACATGGTAAAAGGGGCTGGAGAGCTCTGTGAGGTCTGTTTTATAAGAGCACGAACCCTGTTTATGAGGGCTCCATCCTCATGACCTAATCACTTCCCAAAGGCCCCACCTCCTAACACCATCGCATTGGGCATTAGGATTCTACCACGTGAGTTTTGGGGGGAACAAAGATTCAGATCATGGCCATAACCTATTTGTAATATATCTCCAGCTTAGGTGTTAGGAGGCATACAAAAGAAGCAGAGACATGCTGTACTAGAAGAGGTTGTAATCCCTTTTTAGCTTTGTATGAAAAGCTAGTTAGATTACTTCTAGCATTCTTTTGGTCTTGGAATTTGGAGCAGTATTTTTATATTACACTGGACTTAAGGCATTATACTTCTCCTGGAGTTTCAATCATATGTAAAACTTCCACTGAAGGTTTACTAGTCATTTTATATACATGCCTAAAAATATGGGGCTATCACCGTGGTTTATTCTTCAGTGAAGAGCACCAGAGTACCTTCTGAGATATCAAAATATTTCCTGTTTCTAATATGATATACTGGATAGTTATAATCTCTTAATTTCCCTTCCTCTTGTATTTCTAAAGCCATAGCAGGTTGTTTCTCTGCTGGGTAGGTTGGATGATGGAATATGACCAGACACTGAATTTTTAAAACATTGGCTAGTGCGTGGTACTAGAAAGAAGAGGGAGTAACATTTTCAGATATATCTCTTGTTCTGAGAAAGTACTCAATTTTTATAAATCCTGACTTTCAGTTTTTTTGTTTTGTTATGACAACAGTTTAGGAGGAAGGTGCTATGGTCTAAATGTTTGTGTCTTCCCCCCACCCCGAATTTATACATTGAAATCCTAATGCCCATTGTGATGATGTTAGGAGATGGACCTTTTTTTTAATTGAAGTATAGTTGATTTACAATGCTGCGTTAATTACTGCCGTACAGCAAAGTGATTCCATTATACATATATGTACATTCTTTTTTAAAAATATTCTTTTCTGTTATGGTTTAACATAGGATATTGAATATAGTTTTCTGTGCTATACAGTAGGACCTTGTTGTTTATCCATTCTATATATAATAAAGTTTATATCTGCTAACCCCAACCTCAGGAGGACCTCAGGAGGTTATGAATTGGGTTAGTGTTCTTGAAAAAGAGAACCCACAGAGCTCCCTGGCCCCTTCCGCTATGTGAGGGCACAGAGAGAAGACAGTAGTTTATCACCCAGAAGAGGGCTTTCACCAGAACTTGACCACACAGGCATCCTGATATTGGACTCCCATCCTCCAGAATTGTAAGAAATAAATTTCTGTTGTTTATAAGTTACCCAGTCTGTGGTATTTTGTTATAGCACCTCAAGTGGACTAATAGCCAGGTTTTTCAGTAACGAATGAACCAGGGGAACCCAATGATGGCTGGGTTTCCTAAATTAATGGGATACGTGAAGCAGTGTCAGAAAATGTCAGAGTTTTAGAGAGGTTATTAATTGACAATGAGATTTTCTAGCCTGGTTTGAGTTTTGCCATCTAGAAATTCCATGTACAAATGCTCCACACTGTTTTGTGCTGTATAGACTGGTCTTGGAACAGGCAAGGTCTGCAATTATCCATATGACTCTAAACCTCAAACACCAAATTGAGCAAATTATTGAATTGTCTATAGTATGCATACAGCTAAAAATTCTTTTTTTTTTTTATAAATTTATTTATTTTTGGCTGTGTTGGATCTTCATTGCTGTGCGAGGGCTTTCTCTAGTTGTGACAAGCAGGGGCTACTCTTTCGTTGCGGTGCACAGGCTTCTTATTGCGTGGCTTCTCTTGTTGCGGAGCTCGGGCTGTAGGCGCGCGGGCTTCAGTAGTTGTGGCATGCAGGCCCCCCAGTAGTTGTGGCTCGTGGGCTCTAGAGCGCAGGCTCATTAGTTGTGGCGCACGGGCTTAGTTGCTCCGCGGGATGTGGGATCTTCCCAGATGGGGGCTCGGACCCGTGTCCCCTGCATTGGCAGGTGGATTCTTAACCACTGTGCCACCAGGGAAGCCCAAATTATTTTCTTGAAATGCCTAGATAATAACAATAGTAATTATCTGTGTTAATTTGAAGCTTCCAATTTTTCAAAGTGTTCCCCACCTGCCTTATCTTATTTATAAATTAGCTTCATTTGATGATGGAAAAAACATGAGAAATTGGGATACAAAGAGGTTAAATGACTTGCTTTAGGCTGCATAGCACATCAATGGAGAAGGACTCAAACCTATCTATTGATATTTTGGCTGCAGATCCAGCTTTCTTTGCACTATATAACCCAGCCCAATAAGGTCTAATAGCCATGCCACTCTCTGTGAGTTAATCTCCATTTAGAACATGATTGATTAACACATGCCTTTGTAGTAGACTTCTAAAACTTGAACTATTCTCTTGATCAGTCTTCTGATTGGCTGATGCAAAATTCACAATGGAGTTAGCTTGCCTGCCATGTGGAACATAACGGTGACAAATCACTTTCTACGTTGCTAGGCTTTTTACAGTATACTTAAACTTCATTGGCTATAGATCTGTCTTTGAGAAAAGGGAATGTGAACAATACAATGCAAAACACAAAACATCTGTTAGATTTTCTTATCCCTAAACAAGTGTTGTTTTGCAAGCACTTTAAGATAAAAAAAAAATCCTAGTAACAAGTTATGGAAGCTAGAAAACTAACAATTACATGAGTTAGCTTCAAAGCGTTGGTTGTTTTTGTATACTTAAGCTTCTAGATGACCCTTGCATAAAGTATATCCCAACTTGATCTAACTTGACTGTGGCTTTTAATACCATGTACAAAGAAAAGTTAAGGCTAAAAATGAATGATTGTAACTTACAAATGGTATAATGGGGAAACACACAGAGCCAACATACTGAAGTGTTTTCTATTATTTATACTAAACAGTTATAGAAATTATATAGATGTAGGATATAATGACTCTAAATTACATACTTTCTATAATAGTCTTATTCAGTAACCTTTATCCTCCACTATGAATAGATCCTTTTCCAGAAGTGGGATGGGAATAGGAAAAAACCCAAAAAGTTAAGATGGCCCTCAATTAGATGGTACTGGGTATAGCTGACTATCCCCCTTATTTTGAAGAGATATGCATTCTTTTTCTTCCGTACTAATAGAAGATGTTTGTGTGTCTTACTTTCTCTTAGCCATCTTTCATCATTCTTGATAATGTGGCTTGTATTTTAAGTAATTGAATACCAGATTCTTTTTCCCTCAATTAATTCCTTTTTATCGATGGATTATTACCAAACTGGTAGGATGCTTGGAGACAACTGGGATGTGGTAAGCAGCTATAATTCCCTATAAAATAGACAATAAGCACTTTATTATAATGCTTGAATACTGTTTGACATTGCAGTTGTGAAAGAACATTTACGAACATGCAAGAAGAGAATAAAAATATTTTTAGCTCTTTGCATCCCTTTTGGAAATATACAGATTTTCATATTCTTTGTATGAGGGAATTTGTAAATACTTATTCTAAAGTAACTCTTGAGATAAGTAAAAAGTACATGTTCGAATTTTCAGGCCTCCCTTATCGAAGAAGATGGAGGGAGAGCTGTTGACCAGTTTAAGCACAAGTTTTTGCTTTCTTTTATTCTAATCGTGAACTTATACTGTTCATAAATAACTTAAATCAGCAGAGTTATCTGTATGTTTTTGGCTAAATATTTAAGACATAGAGTGAATTGTAGAGTTAGCAATTATCTAGTAAATTTGGGCTTTGTAGACAACCAGAATCGTTGTAGGCCTACGTCAAAAACAAAACCAAAAACACTCAGCCATTTAAATAAGCAAAAAAATACACACTTGATTTAGCCTTAACTAACTTAAAATTCTAGAGTTCTTTTACCTGATTTCCTCAGTTCTCTTTGTGGAATCAAAATAAGCCTCTTCCTATTTACATTAAAGACTATCCTTAAAAATGAAGATGGAAGTAAAAAGATATTTAAAATATTTTTCATATTCAGAAAGGGAAGTTTAAAGACAAAATAAAAAACATTCTTGGCTCGTAATAGTTTTGTAAGAGTACCATGGGTATGTTTTCACTCAGCCAATATGATCATCAAAAAAGCCTGGGTTTTAATGAGATAGGTATCTCAGAGATCAAATGATTGACAGAAGCACTCTCTTTTCCTTATGTGTCAGCCTTCAAAATCCAAGTGGTTCCTGTACTTTAAAAAGGTACAAACATTGCATGAAAACTGCTTTTCCTGTCCATTGTGTCATGTCAAGTTGTAGGTCAAGGCATTATTTATGCCATTAGTTATACTGCCTGGAAAATGTTTAGGCTCTATAAAAAATGTAAAATAATCTAAAGGTCGTAGTTATCATTGGCATTAATAAAGATTGGTAATTTAGCATTTCTTTTTTTTTTTTTTTTTTTCGGTACGCGGGCCTCTCACTGTTGTGGCCTCTCCTGTTGTGGAGCACAGGCCCCGGACGCGCAGGCTCAGCGGCCATGACTCACGGGCCCAGCTGCTCCGCGGCATGTGGGATGTGGGATCTTCCCGGACCGGGGCACGAACCCGTGTCCCCTGCATCGGCAGACGGACTCTCAACCACAGCACCACCAGGGAAGCCCAATAATTTAGCATTTCTTATCAGTATTATTTAATCTAATTTCTCAGAAAACTGAGAGATAAGTGACAGAGGAAAGAGTTGTCATTGTGAGTGGACTATAACAAGATCATAGTAATAGAAAGGTCTAACGAACACTTAGGAGGAAGAGGAGTAGTGCCATCACTGCTCTGAAGATAATTATCATTCTGTGCTAAAAACTCTTCTAGAGGGATTTTTTTTTTTTTTTTTTTTTTGGTGCTTGTTTCTGGGTCTGTGAAATAGCAATAAGAGAGAGCTTAGTTTTGGTCAGCTCTGCCAGCTGTGCGATCATGGACAATATATCACTGAAGCTCTCTTGGTTTTGATATTTTCACCTATAAAATTTTGAGATCTGGATTGGGACTCTACAGCCCTTTCCAGCTTGAAAGTTCTAGGATTCTAGAAAAAAATAAAAAAGAAGAGAAAAGCACATAGGGATTATAATCAGTTTTTAAGCAACTCTTCAAAACTCCTCTCCTGAAATAACCTTTTTGGAAGTAGTGGTCTTTAGGTTTTCAAGGTCCTATCAATAAATATATGTGTAAGGAGGAGGGAACATCTATTGAGCACTAGGAAATGTTAGATGTCACTTTCTCCTGGAAGTTTTTCCTAAACACCCACACTCCTGCACACCTTTTAAAATGGATATTCATTCCCACCTCTATGTTCCATCTGCATCTTCCACATGCTTCTATTATTATCACATTGTACTTACTTAAGTGCCTGTTATCTCTACCAGACTGTTAGTTCCTTGCGTGTAGAACTGGGTTTTAGTGTCTTACTCATCTTTTAATCACAATTTCTCACACAGACCCTGGCATATTAAAGGCACTTAATAATAAATATCTTTGGAATAAATATTCACTGTTTTACACATGCTGTCTCGCTCAACCTATGTAATATAACCCTGTCTCAAAGAAACTGAGCTCAAAGTGGAAACATAAATGTCACCTGCTAATAAATGATAAAGCAGATCTCTCTGACTCCAAATGTGAGTTCTTTCTACATGATCAAGCTGCCTTCCATACAGAGTAATGAGAAGGCCAATAGGACTTATGTAAAGTCAGAATTTGGTTGATAGCTTGGAGGGGAAATCTGGCCCAATTCCACATTGTTGAACAATGTATATATTACTTTTGTCTTTCAGTATGGCTGATGTACCTGTTTTGCCTAAGAAAACAAGGTTGGCTTGGATGCTTATTTTGAATTTTTAAAGTTTGGGTACTATTGATCTTTGCGTTAAAAAAAAATCATTTCAGCCATAATTGGGATTGTTGAGATAAGTGGGAAAGCAGAATTCACTTGCCTCTCTTTTCAGTCTGGGATCCATGATAGGTTCCACACCCTCTATTCTCCTTTCACCTCCACTTCTTATTATTTCACTACCTGCTTTCTTATGTTCATAGGCTATCAGCATTCCTAGAGAAAGTCACAATATCCCTTTCCCTGACTCCACCACATATCCTTGCTGGACCTCATTGCTGCTTTCATTTCCCGTTGGATTGATTCCCTGTTGCATTCCCTACAACACCTATTCCAAATCTTTTTACTTTTTCTATCCTCCTTATTCCACTTACAGCTTCCTTCATCCCTTTATCTTTAACTCCAACTATGCTGATAGATTTGAAATTATTATCTAATGGGAATTTGAGCTTTGCTATTCTCCACCTTAATCTTTCTATCACTTTTCCATTTTTTTTCTCTGCTTCACTCTCCTGCCTTCTCCCTCTTCTCTCCTGAAGAGTGATATTTACCAAGGTGGTGTCTTCCATTGTCTTCTCTTGATTTGCTCTTTTGTGATCCTGTGTGTCCCATGACTTAAACTATCATCTCTATAGGCATGACTTTCAAATCTATATCTAGCTCTGATCTCTCAAGTCAATTCCATCCTTACCTTTAAAATTGCTATTTGGAAATATTCCGTTAGCTGTGTTATACTCACTTCAAACTCAGCATGTCATTATCCTGATCCTAAATCATCCTTTCCTCACCTTCTTATTTCTCATAATAAATGAGTGTTCTTTCTACTTTGTTGTGAGACTCTTCTCCTGGAGCATAGTTCTGATCATGTTGTTCCCATTGCTGATTCTGTATTTAACCTTCCTATGCCTCAGTTTCCCCATCTTAGTGTGTTATGAATGTTTGGCTTGTGGTGATTAAAGTATACACTCATATGAAATAGGCTGAACTTGGTGCCTGATACATGGTCTGCATTCCCTGTTGGGCTGTCCTTCCTTAAACTCCTCTGCTGGCTCTGTATTGTTTACAAAATAGAGCCAGTACTTCTAGCCTGACATGCAAACTTGCATCAAACTATCCCCTGAAAATGCTTCACTTTTTCTTACTTTTGCTTATATATTTTTTCTCTTCATTTGAAAGTTGGCCCTTTTTTATACCAGTTGAAATCCTAACCCAGTATAGGTACTTTCTCTTCTATGAAAGGCTCCCTAATGCTTACATTTAGTTATGAATTCCTCTTTTCATTCTCAGCCCTTTCTCCACAACTTACAAATTCTGTCTTGAATTATAAGTATAGGTAAAGGTGACATTTTCCTGTTAGAATTTTACATTCATTCTGAGGGCTAGCCTTATTCTTAACTATTTTTATAAAGCTAACAGTGCTAATAGAGGGCCTTCTCCATAATAGACTCTCAAAATATTTTTTGAATAACTTTGACTAGATCATCAGTGTGTTTTGTTTGTACTTTCAGATTCCCAAATGCTTCAGTGGGAAGAACTGATTGTGAAATATGATAGAGTTATGGGTCATGACATTGCACAAATATGCTAAAACTACATTTGATTAGATCATGCAATAGTCTGAAAGAGAAATCATATATGGTTTGTTCACTTTATGTGGTATTAAGAGGGGACCAGGCCTAGACTAAACATTTTCATAATCTTTCATTGACCTTCCTGGAGATAGACTGCTCAGTCTTTGCCATCTCTAATTATTGTAATTTTGTACTTAGAACACATGTGTTATATGGAAATCTCCCTTGCCTGTACTACTTCCCCATGCCCTGCTGGAAAGCACTGTAGGTATTTGTTGAGGTTCCACTTTGTAAAGGCTGCAGTTAAACTCAAAGCCATTTTGAAGAGAATTCATGGGTCTACCCAGTCAAAGTAAAGGGGGAATTAAAGCAATTAAAATATCTTACTCATGAAAACAAATCTTAACAACCAATAAAACGCATAATATAACACCATCATTACTGAGGACCAGAAGAGGAGGGTGTGGGGGTAGGGATGTGAAACATATGTAGAGATGAAGAAAAACGTTCTACCAGAAGAACTCTCTACTCTGTTTATTGTTTCTCACCTCTTAATCTGCCCTTCCCTGAGTATATCTGGCCTATGATTCCTAGAGCCCTTTTAAAAAATTGGGATATTAGTGGTTAGGATGAAACTTTGGTATAGTGGAAAGAATGTTGGCTTTGGCATCTGAGAAACTAGGTACAAGTTCTGGTTCTGATGTTACTATGTGACCATAGACTCTAGTCATTTCACATCTCTGGTGCCTTAGTTTCTGTCTGTAAGGTGAAGTTATTGATACTTCCCACCTGTAGTTGTTATGATGATTGAGAATAATATTGTGAAACACTTCCAAATTATAAAGTGTTTCCTAAGTAATCACTCAGTGAAGGAGTTATGTTGACTCACTCCTGAAACCAGAAGAAGGTTTGAAGCTTTTAATTTTTTTTCACATTTTTATTGGAGTATAAATGCTTTACAATGTTATGTTAGTTTCTGCTGTACAACAAAGTGAATCAACTATATGTATACATATATCCCCGTATCCCCTCCCTCTTGAGCCTCCTTCCCACCCTTCCTACCCCATCCCTCTAGGTCGTCACAAAGCATCGAGTTGATCTCCTTGTGCTATGCAGCAGCTTCCCACTAGCCATCCATTTTACATTTGGTAGTGTATATATGTCAATGCTACCCTCTCACTTCATCCCACCTTCCCTTTCCCGCCCTGTGCCCTCAAGTCCATTCTCTACGTCTGCATCTTTATTCCTGCCCTGCCACAGGTTTCATCAGTACCGCTTTTTAAAATTCCATATATACATGCTAGCATACAGCATTTGTTTTTCTCTTTCTGACTTACTTCACTCTATATGACAGGTTCTAGGTCTATCTACCTCACTACAAATAACTCAATTTCATTCCTTTTCATGGCTGAATAATATTCTATTGTATATATGTGGCACATCTTCTTTATCCATTCACCTGTTGATGGACAATTAGGTTGCTTCCATGTCCTGACTATTGTAAATAGTGCTGCAGTGAACATTGGGGTACATGTATCTTTTTGAATTATGGTTTTCGCAGGGTATATGCCCAGGAGCGGGATTGCTGGGTCATATGGTAGTTCTATTTTTAATTTTTTAAGGAACCTCCATACTGTTTTCCATAGTGACTGTATCAGTTTACATTCCTACCAACAGTGCAGGAGGGTTCCCTTTTCTCCACACCCTCTCCAGCATTTATTGTTTGTAGATTTTTTGATGATGGCCCTTCTGACCAGTGTAAGGTTGATCAAACCTCATTGTGGTTTTGATTTGCATTTCTCTAATGATTAGTGATGCTCAACATCTTTTCATGTATTTGTTGCCCATCTGTATGTCTTCTTTGGAGAAATGTCTATTTAGGTCTTCAGCCCATTTTTGGATTGGGTTGTTTGTTTCTGTGATATTGAGCTGCATGAGCTACTTGTATATTTTGGAGATTAATCCTTTGTCAGTTGCTTCATTTGCAAATATTTTCTCCCATTCTGAGGGCTGTCTTTTCGTCTTGTGTGTAGTTTCCTTTGCTTTGCAAAAGGTTTTAAGTTTCATTAGGTCCCATTTGTTTATTTTTGTTTTTATTTCCCTTACTCTAGGAGGTGGATCAAAAAAGATCTTGCTGTGATTTATGTCAAAGTGTGTTCTTCCTATATTTTCCTCTAAGAATTTTATAGTGTCTGGTCTTACATTTAGGTCCCTAATCCATTTTGAGTTTACTTTTGTGTATGGTGTTAGGGAGTGTTCTAATTTCATTCTTTTACATGTAGCTGTCCATTTTTCCCAGCACCACTTATTGAAGAGACTGTCTTTTCTCCATTATATCTCGTTGCCTCCTCTGTCATAGATTAGGTGACCATAGGTGCATGGGTTTATCTCTGGGCTTTCTATCCTGTTCCATTGATCTATATTTCTGTTTTTGTGCCAGTACTATATTGTTTTGATTACTGTAGCTTTGTAGTATAGTATGAAGTCAGGGAGTCTGATTCCTCCAGCTCTGTTTCTTTCCCTAAGACTGCTTTGGCTATTCGGGGTCTTTTGTGTCTCATACAAATGTTAAGATTTTTTATTCTAGGGCTTCGCTGGTGGTGCAGTGGTTGAGAGTCCACCTGCCAATACAGGGGACATGGGTTCGTGCCCCGGTCCGGGAAGATCCCACATGCCACTGAGCGGCTGGGCCCGTGAGCCGTGGCCGCTGAGCCTGCGCATCCGGAGCCTGTGCTCCACAATAGGAGAGGCCACAACAGTGAGAGACCCGTGTACCGCAAAAAAAAAAAAAAAAAAAAAAGATTTTTTTGTTCTAGTTCCGTAAAAACTGCCATTGGTAATTTGATAGGGATTGCACTGAATCTGTAGATTGCTTTGGGTAGTATAGTCATTTTCACAGTGTTGATTCTTTCAACCCAAGAACATGGTATATCTCTATATCTGTTTGTATCATCTTTAATTTCTTTCATCAGTGTCTTATAGTTTTCTGCATACAGGTCTTTTGTTTCCCTAGGTAGGTTTATTCCTAGGTATTTTATTCTTTTTGTTGCAATGGTAAATGGGAGTGTTTCCTTAATTTCTCTTTAAGATTTTTCATCATTCGTGTATAGGAATGCAAGAGATTTCTGTGCATTAATTTGGTATCCTGCAACTTTACCAAATTCATTGATTAGCTCTAGTAGTTTTCTGGTGGCATCTTTAGGATTCTCTATGTATAGTATCATGTCATCTGCAGACAGTGACAGTTTTACTTCTTCTTTTCAGATTTGGATTCCTTTTATTTCGTTTTCTTCTCTGATTTCCATGGCTAGGACTTCCAAAACTATGTTGAATAATAGTGGTGAGAGTGGACACCTTGTCTTTTCCTGATCTTAGAGAAAATGCTTTCAGTTTTTCACCTTTGAGAATGAGGTTTTCTGTGGATTGGTTGTATATGGCCTTTTTTACGTTGAGGTAGGTTCCCTCTTTGCCCACTTTCTGGAGAGTTTTTATCATAAATCGGTGTTGAATTTTATCAAAAGCTTATTCTGCATCTATTGAGATGATCATATGGTTTTTCTTCTTCAAACTGTTAATATGGTGTATCACAATGATTGATTTGCATATATTGAAGAATGCTTCCATTCCTAGGATAAACTCCACTTGATCATGGTGTATGATCCTTTTAATGTGTTGTTGGATTCTGTTTGCTAGTATTCTGTTAAGGATTTTTGCATCTATATTTAGCAGTGATATTGGTCTGCAATTTTCTTTTTTTGTAGTATCTTTGTGTGGTTTTGGTATCAGGGTGAGCGTGGCCTCATAGAATGAGTTTGGGAGTTTTCCTTCCTCTGCAATTTTTTGGAAGAGTTTGAGAAGGATGGGTGTTAGCTCTTCTCTAAATGTTTGATAGAATTCACCTGTGAAGCCATCTGGTCCTTGACTTTTGTTTGTCAGAAGATTTTTAATCACAATTTCAATTTCATTACTTGAGATTGGTCTGTTCATATTTTGTATTTCTTCCTGGTTCAGTCTAGGAAGGTTATATGTTTCTAAGAATTTGTCCATTTCTTCCAGGTTGTCCATTTTATTGGCATAGTGTTGCTTGTAGTCGTCTCTTAGGATGCTTTGTATTATTGCAGTGTCTGTTGTAACTTCTTTTTCATTTCTAATTTTATTGATTTGAGTCCTCTCCCTCTTTTTCTTGATGAGTCTGGCTAATGGTTTATCAATTTTGTTTATCTTCTCAAAGAACCAGCTTTTAGTTTTATTGATCTTTGCTACTGTTTTCTTTGTTTCTATTTCATTTATTTCTGCTCTAATCTTTATGATTTCTTTCCTTCTGGTAACTTTGGGTTTTGTGTATTCTTCTTTCTCTAGTTCCTTTAGGTGTAAGGTTAGATTGTTTATTTGAGATATTTCTTGTTTCTTGAGGTAGGCTTGTATTTCTTTAAACTTCCCTCTTAGAACTGCTTTTGCTTCATCCAGTATGTTTTGGATGTGTTTTCATTGTCATTTGTTTCCAGGTATTTTTTGATTTCCTCTTTGATTTCTTCAGTGCTCTCTTGGTTATTTAGTAACATACTGTTTAGCCTCCATGTGTTTGTGTCTTTTACGTGTTTTTTCCTGTAACTGATTTCTAATGTCATAGCGTTGTGGTCAGAAAAGATGCTTGATATAAGAAAATAAATGAACTTGTTTCACAGAAGATTTTTCTGAAAGAATGCTAAAATATGCTGTCTATACAAGCATTCAAAAAGTAATGAATTAATAATAATGGTTAATATACAATGTGTCAGACACTGTGGTAAGCATTTTAGATGAATTATCCCATTTAAGTATCACATGTCTATGAGACATGTGATAGGTAATATATCATTCCAATTTAAAGAGAAAGAAATTGAAGCTCAGAGAAATTAAGGTGGTCAAGGTTACACAGTTTATAAATGGTAGAGCAGGATAGAAATTAGGTATATTTGCTTACAAACCTCTGCATTCTACTTACCTTCCAACTAGCATTTATTTATATTCCCAATTAGCATTTATTGTGTATGTGCTACGTGGTATAATGGAGGTTATAGCTTTTAATCATGGCAACATTTTTTTTGTGTGTGGTGGATATTATAATTCCTAATTTTCCAATGTGAATTCTGAGGCTTAGAGAGGTTTGCCTAGAGGTTTTGCTTTGGGAGATAAGATCATAAGCAAGAGTTCCAGGCTTTTGAGTGAAAGCAGTAATGGGAAGAACCACCATACTTATAACTAATGTACCTTTTTTTTTTTTTTTAAATATTTGCAGTCCAGATGTAGTTACAAAAAAAAAAAAAAACAAAAAACAGTGCAGTTACCACAAATAGAAGGAGGAGGGGGGTCTTTGGATTAAGTGGTGGTAAATATCATACACTTTTATTCAGTGTGAAGCATAGAGGCTTCCACATGGGAATGCTTCCAACACTAATATATCACATGTGCCTCTGAAGCCAGTTCTTTCTCAACACTGAGCAGCTTCTTATTTGGACAGTGCTGGCACTAGACATGATGACAGGAATGACTCTTGGCAACACCTTTTTCAGGGGAATAAGATGGCAAAAAAAAGTGTGTATTTAAAATAGAGATTTGGCAAATGGACTATCCAGTTCTTGACATCCCTGCAAATTTGCCCTCATTAAAAATAAAAGTTGAGACATACAGCTTTCCCCTTCGTTTCTCCTAGGATAATCTCTGAATTCCCATGTTGAATAGAAAATGCCAAAATATCAACATCCCTATGAATCACTCCCCTAACCCAATAAACTCTGAAATTCAACCTCAGAATTCTATAGTTACAGGCCCACTGCAAGTGTATTTTAACACGTGACAGTATCCATGCACACTAATGCATGTTCTTCCTCTCCAGAGGTCGTAAATAATCCTATACAATATATGTAACTTTTTTTTTTTTTTTTGGTAACTGCATAAGTAGACAAAAAGCTTTCGGAAAAAAGTATCTGCTTTCTTTCCCCTTCATGAACTCTTTAGTCTGATTATTGAACCCAAGATAAGCAAAACCCAAGCGTGTTTGCTCTTAATTAAAGCTCTTTTCATAGTGTACCCAGAGGCACCACTTAAGAGTGTGCAAACCAGATGAGGTGAATAGTAAGCACTCTGGTTTACTCCCCGAAAGATTATCTATGCATTTTTGTTTTGAGAAATTGATGTTAGGAACTTAGACAAGAATCCTTAACACATAGGAGAAAAGTAAGTAGGTATTTGTGTTTCCATAGCAAAGGCTTTACAAAGAAACTGCCATATGGATTGCGAGTGAGGAAAGGAATAGGAGAGTGTTCTCACCTACAAAGAGGTAAAGGTATGACTCTTGTCCCTGAATTTCCTTAGTACTCTCTCAGTTCTCCTGATTTTCTTGTAATCAAAACACATGGCTTATGTTCCCAAGTAGATTACAAGTTCCTGGTCATATGTTAGTAGTATGAATAAATGAAAATAAAAAGTTGATAGTAGTCATTCCAGAAAACAGGACACCTCAACAGGATCTCATAAAACTCAAAAGCTTCATTTTGCTTTTTAGATATAGGAACAAATGGAGGGGGAAAATCTGCTTGTCTAGAGTTAGTTTCAAGAAGAATCAGTACAACACAAATAAGCAAACCATCGAGCGTTAGAGCTCTAGATTCCATATCCTAGCCTACTCTCCTTCTATTTTTATAACCTATCTGTTTAACTTTGGGTTTTTAACCTTTCTGCTTCTTAGTTTTCTTATATATATTAATGCTATACAATGTTTAGGCATTGTGTAAAGCTCTTCATACATTATCCCTTTCAATCTTGACAATAATACCATGAAATAGATATTATTTCCTATTATATAGATGAAGAAACTGAGGTTCAGAGAGGCAAAAGCTTGTCCAACTTGATATAACTAGTAGAAGAGTTAGCATCAGACTCATGATATTCTGATACCAATGCTCAAGCGTTTAACCCCAAGTTGGTTGTAATGACATACTAAGATAATGGTTACATAGTAGGGGATTAACAAATGATTTATTAATTCAACTAATATTTATGAATGTTTCTACTGTTTGTCATGTACTGTTCTATGCATTTAGGCTATAGCAATTAATAATAAAGACAAAGTCCATGGACTTATGAAACTTACATTACTATGAGGAAAACAGATAATAAAAAATTAATATTCCAGGTAGTGATGACTGTTATGAAGAAAAAAGAAGGGATGACTCTTTCACAGTTTCTCTGATAAGGTGACATTTGAACAGACACTTGAATAAAATGAGGGAGCAGGGTATATAGAAATAAGTGGGAAGAATGTTTCAAGCAGAGAGAAAAGCTAGTGTAAAGTCTTGAAGTATTCAGGAACACTACAGAGTTCTGTCTGGCTAGAGTGGGGTGAGCTAGAAGAAAAATACTGGGAGATGAAATCAGAGAAATAGGGGCAACATTAGTAAGAACTTTGGACTTTATTCTGAATGAGATGGGAAGCTACTATAGGATTTTTAAACAAAGGAGTGACACTATCTGGTATAAATTTTAAAATAAGGGATACTCTGGCTGCTTATTAGATTGTAGGGTTAATTATTAAACTGAAGTCAGACTGAAAGTGGAGTTAATAGGACTTGCTTATGTATTAGATGTGTCTGAGAGTGGTGTGAGAGGGTGTCAAAGGAGCTTTTGACCTGAGCAGCTTAAAAAATGGAATTGCTATGTACAGAGTTAAGGAAGGGTGGAGGCAGGGGTTAGAAATTGGAAAACAGAAGTCCAGGTTGCGAATTGTTATATATGAGATATCTCCTAGGCAGCCAAATGGAGATGTCCAGTGGTCAATTGGTTATACCAATCTGGAATTCAAGGGAGAGGTTGGAGTTAGAGATATACATTTACAAGCTATTAGTCTCTACATGTTATTTAAAGTATGGACTTGGATAAGATCACTAGAGAGGGGGGTTAGCTAAAGGACACAGAGATCTGAGGCCCAGGGCACTCTTACAATTCTAGAAGATGAGTCAGAACCGGTAGAGAAGATTGAAAGGGAGACCTGAGAGAACTGAGAGAGTAGAAGGAAAACCAAGAGAGTGCTGTTATGGTTGCCAAGCGAAGAAAACGTTTCAAAAAGGAAAAAATGGTCAACTGTGTTAAATGCTGTTTAAAGGACAAATAAGATGAGCACTGGATTTGATAATGAGGAGGTCCTTGGTGATCTTGACAAAAGTAGTTTTCAAAGAGGTGTTAGGAAGAAAAAAAGCTCTTTAGTGTGGTTTCAAGAGAGAATGGGAGGAGAGAGAGTATGGACAATGAGTATAAACATGATTTTGAAGATTTTTGTTCTCATGGGCAGCATAAAAATTGAGTTATAGTTAAGAGGGAAATGTAGTGCACAGGAGAGTTGTTTTTTAAAATGAAGTATATATAGCAGATTTGATGTTGATGTTATCATTCCTGTCGAGGGAACAATAGATGATCAGGAAAGAGAGGGAATAGTTATTATAGCTATTTTACTAATTTATCATCATTGCTACTAATTATTACCACTACTGTACAATGAGAACTGATATTTAAAATTCATATCCAAAAGCTTTACAAATGTTTCAGTTATACTAATAACCATATCTATTGAGTGTTTACTGTATGACTGGGACTATTTCAGACACTTCCAATTGTCATTTCCTTATTTATTCCTCTCAATGCCACTATTATCACCCCCATTTAACATGTGAGAACACATCAGTTTAGCAAAGTTAAGAATTTCCTCAAGGTCACACAGCTGGAGTTCAAACACAAAGCCAGGTTTGATTGCTCTCAGAGTAGGTTGTTAATCTCTTCTAAAATGCCTCTGGTCAACTGCTAACTATGCTTTACTCAGGAAGAATACTAGATTCTTTGTGGAGATTTCAGCAAATAACTTACTGATTATTCTAAACCAGAAATTTTATATTTAGTGAAGGTATGGTCTTTACGAAGATTTTCCACTCTATAAAGTTTACTTTTCACTTAAACATAACTATAAATCTGAAATCTCTGTGAATACTTCTGGACATTATGTAAATGAAAGGGTCATTTTAGGACAGTAAGACAAATGGTCACCTATTCTTATTGGTGTCTTTAAGAGCAGTGTGTGGGGGACTATTAAAAGATCTCTTAACAAGTTTTGTGGCCTTGGGCAGAATACTTAATATTTATTAGTCCCAGCTTTCTTATCAGCAAAATGGAGATAAAAGGTATACTTTGCAGGTTTATGGCAAAAATTGTATACACATGTGGGATAATGTATGTAAATTGCTTAGCACAGTGCCTGGCACAGAGTAAGTAAGCACTTAATAATGCTCACTATTGTTTTTCTTCTCTCAGTAGCTTCAGTTCTTTTCCAACTGAATTCCAGGGAGCTTTGTGAAACTTACAGGGCCAAGGGAATTGCTTAAATGGAAGAAAATATTTGGGGGATTGAACACAAAACTATATTTAGAATGAATGCTGAGTTCTAAAGAGACTATCTCACGCTCCATTTCTACTCAACTCAGTTTCAGCTGGGCACCACATGAAGCACGTCCTTCTCGTTTGTTACAGGGGTAACTCACCTAGACAGCTGGTTCAGTTTATCTTATGAAATCAACATCTTCATGAAGCAAACATTGTGAATTGTGTTATGTTTTCAATGACCTAATCCCAGTGCTTTTTAAACTTCCTGTAGCAGTAGAATCCCTTCTTGTGAATAAAGTTGTGACACAGAATTGCAAAATATGAAATAGATAAAGGCAAACTGCTGTGCTTAAAGTTAGGCTAGGAGTGGGGGCCCAACTCAGCTTCCTCTTCATCAGTTTCCCCTCCTACCTCAAATGGTCCCTATGGCACAGCAATGGAACTTTAGGATTCTGTTAGATCTAGTTTGAAAATCACTGGCCTAAACTATCTGGGTATGAAGGTAATCAATGAATATATCTTTGAATAGTATATATCAATCAAAAACTATATTCCTGGCACTGTGCTGAGTAGTAATAAGGAGAATATGGTGAATAAATCAGGCCCAGCCTCAAATTGTGTAGGCTTTAACTATAGGGAAATTTATTGTACCAAATGACTACAAATCCAGAACCAGAATGGTTATGGAAGGCAGTATAATGGCTCCTCCGAAGTGTCTACTGTTTCCCAAAACCTGTGAAATGTTATGTTATAATGCAAAGGGGGATTAAGGTTGCTAATCAGCTGACTTTATACAGGGAGATTATCCTGTGTTATTTGGGTGAGTCCAGTGTAATCATAAGGGTCTTTAGAAGTGGAAGAAGGAAGCAGAAGAGGGTCCGAGTCAAAGAAGGAGACATGATGATGGAATAAAATTCAGAATGATTTAATGTGAGGACTTGATCTACCTTCACTGGTTTGAAGACAGAAGAAGGCTGTGAACCAAGGAATGTGGTTGGTCCCTAGAATCAGGCAAAGAAAAGGAAATGAATTCTTCCTTAGAGTTGCCAGACAAGAATACAGCCTTGCCGACACCTTGGTTTTACCATAGTGAAACCCATTTTGGACCCCAGTCCCCTAGAACTATAAGTAATAAAGTTGTTTTTGTTTAAGCCACCAAGTTTGTAGTGATTTGTTATAGCAAAAATAGAAAACGAATATAGTGGCCTTCAGGCTTTGTTAATTCAGCCACTCAAAAAGTCATCATGGCATAGAGCTAGACATATAGACCAAAAGAATGGAATTGAGATTCTAGAAGTAAACTCATATATTTATGGCCAGTTGATTTTTGACATGAGTATCAAGTCCATTCAATGGGGAAAGAATATTCTCTTCAATCGAGGTGCTGGGACGATTGGATTTCCATATGTAAAGAAATGAAGTTGGACCTGTACCTCACATTATATACAAAAATGGACTTAAATTGAGCCAACAACCTAAATATAAGAGCTAAAATCATAAAACTCTTAGAAGAAAACAAAGGGGTAATCTTCATGACCTTGGATTTGGCAGTAGATTCTTAGATATGACACCAAAAGCAACAAAAACAACAAAAAAATTAGTTAAAATGAACCTCATCAAAATTAAAAACTTTCATGTATCCGAGAACATTGTCAAGAAAGTGGAAAGATAACCTGCAAAATATTTGCAAGTAATATCTGTGATCAGAGTTTATATCCAGAATATATAAAGAATTCCTACAACTCAACAACAAAAAGATAAAAACTTAAAGAACTTGAACAGACATTTTTCCAAAGAAGAGATATGAATGGCCAACATGAAAATATGCTCTATATCATTTGGCATTAGAGAAATGCAAGCCAAAAGTACGATGAGATACCGCTTCCCACCTACTAGGATGACTATAATAATACTTTTTAAAAATGAAAGTAACAAATATTGGCAAGGATTTGGAGAAATTGGAATCCTCATATGTTACTGGTAGGAAAGTAAAATGGTGTAGCCATTCTGGAAAACAACTCGGTAATTTCTCAAAAAGCTAGACATGACATGAAATTAACATATGAGCCACCAATTTCACTCCTAGGTATATAACCAAAAGAGTGGGAAGCAGACACTCAGATACTTGTATGTCAGTGCTCATTGCAGCATTATTCACAATAGTCAAAATATGTAAGTAATCTGTGTCCATAAACAGATGAATGGATAAGCAAATGTATATACATACAATGGAATATTTATTTTTCAGCAATAAAAAATGCAATGAAATTCTGATAGAATGGAGTTCCGAAGTTTTTTTTTACAATAAACATTTATTAAGCTGTAATTTTCACAATATTCTAATTCTGTTCTGAAATCAATCTACAAATATCTCTACATAACACCAAAACCAGTGATTTAATAAATAGAGGAATGTATGTATCACTTTGCAAAAAATAAATAAATAAGCCTTATACATTTATATCTATTTATGTTATTTGTAGAGTGTTTCCCAAGGTGTTTGGAACTAAAGTGTACACACATCACACACACACACACACACACCACTGTATTCAAATCAAATGGATTTATATAAAGTATCAAATTAAATGCTATACAAAATTTACAACCAGATACACAAAATATGAATTAAATCATGAATACACTGTTGATAATGGGTACTTCACAAACCTTGAACTTTGAAAACATTATGCTAGGTGAAATAAGCCAGACGCAAAAGGACAAATATTGTATGATTCTACTTATATGAAATATCTAGAAAATGAACTATATTTCAATAAAAAAGGAAATATTTAGAATAGGCAAATTTATAGAGACTGAAAGTAGATTAAAGGTGGCTAGGGGCTGGAGAGGAGGGAGAATGGGAACTACTGCTGAATGGTTACAAAGTTTCTGTTTGGGATGATGAAGAAGTTTTGGAAATAGAGAGTGATGATGCTGGTACAACATTGTGAATGTTATTAACGCCACCAAATTGTACAATTAAAAATGGTTATAATGGCAAATTTTGTGTTATATGATTTTACCACAATAAAAAAGTTCATCAAGGACCCAGGATCTTTCCTTCTTTTCTCTTTGCCGTATACAACATCAACTTTATCCTAAGGCTACTCCCTCGGACAACAAAAACTGTAACTGAGTTATGAGAGCACTAGAATCATGGGAGGGCAAGATGAATGATATTAACATGTGGATCACAGGGATGATGCAGCCAAAAATAGTGCTACTGAGAAAAGTAAGTGAAGTCATGGTGGATTTCAATCTCCAAAGACACAACATTTCAGCCTAGATCCATCTAGAAGGACAACAGGTCTACAGTAGAAGGAAAATTCAAGCCTTCCGGGGTCCCACCAGAGTAGTGCAAAACTGGTTATAATATGAATTGAGTAAATGTCAGTCAACATCTCTAGAAGGCTCCTAGTTTTTGGTGTGTTTTTTTAAACATCTTTATTGGAGTAAAATTGCTTTACAGTGGTGTGTTGTTTCTGCTTTATAACAAAGCGAATCAGTTATACCTAAACATATGTCCCCATGTCTCTTCCCTCTTGCATCTCACTCCCTCCCACCTTCCCTATCCCACCCCTCTAGGTGGTCACAAAGCACCGAGCTGATCTCACTGTGCTATGCGGCTGCTTCCCACTAGCTATCTATTTTACGTTTGGTAGTGTATATATGTCCATGCCACTCTCTCACTTTGTCCCAGCTTACCCTTCCCCCTCCCCGTATCCTCAAGTCCATTCTCTAGTAGGTCTGTGTCTTTATTCCCGTCTTGCCCCTAGGTTCTTCATGACCATTTTTTGTTCTTAGATTCCATATATATGTGTTAGCATACGGTATCTGTTTTTCTCTTTCTGACTTACTTCACTCTGTTACGGCAGACTCTAGGTCCATCCACCTAATTACAAATAACTCAATTTCATTTCTTTTTATGGCTGAGTAATATTCCATTGTATATATGTGCCACATCTTCTTTATCCATTCATCTGTTGATGGACGCAGTGGTTGCTTCCATGTCCTGGCTATTGTAAATATAGCTGCAGTGAACAGTTTGGTACATGACTCTTTTTGAATTATGGTTTTCTCAGGGTATATGCCCAGTAGTGGGATTTCTGAGTCGTATGGTACTTCTATTTGTAGTTTTGCAAGGAACCTCCATACTGTTCTCCATAGTGGCTGTATCCATTTACATTCCCACCAACCGTGCAAGAGGGTTCACTTTTCTCCACACCCTCTCCGGCATTTATTGTTTGTAGATTTTTTGATGATGGCCATTCTGACCAGTGTGAGGTGATATCTCATTGTAGGTTTTTTTTTTTTTTTTTTTTTTTTTTTTTGCGGTACGCGGGCCTCTCACTGTTGTGGCCTCTCCCGTTCTGGAGCACAGGCTCCGGATGCGCAGGCTCAGCGGCCATTGCTCACGGGCCCAGCCACTCCGTGGCATGTGGGATCTTCCTGGACCGGGGCACAAACCCATGTCCCCTGCATCGGCAGGTGGACTCTCAACCACTGCGCCACGAGGGAAGCCCTCATTGTAGTTTTGATTTGCATTTCTCTAATTATTAATGATGTTGAGCCTCCTTTCATGTGTTTGTTGGCAATCTGTGTATCTTCTTTGGAGAAATGTCAGTGTAGGTCTTCTGCCGAGTTTTGGATTGGGTTGTTTGTTTTTTTGACATTGAGCTGCATGACTGCTTGTAAATTTTGGAGATTAATCTTTTGTCAGTTGCTTCATTTGCAAATATTTTCTCCCATTCTGAGGATTGTCTTTTCGTCTTGTTTATGGTTTCCTTTGCTGTGCAAAAGCTTTTAAGTTTCATTAGGTCCCATTTGTTTATTCTTGTTTGTATTTCCATTTCTCTAGGAGGTGGGTCAAAAAGGATATTGCTGTGATTTATGTCATAGAGTGTTCTGCCTATGTTTTCTTCTAAGAGTTTTATAGTGTCTGGCCTTACATTTAGGTCTAAAATCCATTTTGAGTTTATTTTTGTGTATGGTGTTAGGGAGTGTTCTAATTTCATTCTTTTACATTTAGCTGTCCAGTTATCCCAGCACCACTTATTGAAGAGGCTGTCTTTTCTCCATTGTATATTCTTGCCTCCTTTATCAAAAATAAGGTGACCATATGTGCATGAGTTTATCTCTGGGCTTTCTATCCTGTTCCATTGATCTATATTTCTGTTTTTGTGCCAGTACCATACTGTCTTGATTACTGTAGCTTTGTCGTATAGTCTGAAGTCAGGGAGCCTGATTCCTCCAGCTCCGTTTTTCTTTCTCAAGATTGCTTTGGCTTTTCGGGGTCTTTTGTGTTTCCATACAAATTGTGAAAATTTTTGTTCTAGTTCTGTGAAAAATGCCAGTGGTAGTTTGATAGGGGTTGCATTGAATCTGTCAATTGCTTTGGGTAGTAGAGTCATTTTCACAATGTTGATTCTTCTAATCCAAGAACATGGTATATCTCTCCATCTATTTGTCTCATCTTTAATTTCTTTCATCAGTGTCTTATAGTTTTCTGCATACAGGTCTTTTGTCTCCTTAGGTAGGTTTATTCCTAGATATTTTATTCTTTTTGTTGAAATGGTAAATGGGAGTGTTTTCTTAATTTAACTCTCAGATTTTTCATCATTCGTGTATAGGAATGCTAGAGATTTCTGTGCATTAATTTTGTATCCTGCTACTTTACCAAATTCATTGATCAGCTCTTGTAGATTTCTGGTAGCATCTTTAGGATTCTCTATGTATAGTATCATGTCATCTGCAAACAGTGACAGTTTTACTTCTCTTCTGATTTGGATTCCTTTTATTTCTTTTTCATCTTGGATTGCTGTGGCTAAAACTTTCAAAACTCTGTTGAGTAATAGTGGTGAGAGTGGGCAGCCATGTCTTGTTCCTGATCTTAGTGGAAATGGATTCAGTTTTTCACCATTGAGGACGATGTTGGCTGTGGGTTTGTCATATATGGCCTTTATTATGTTGAGGAAAGTTCCCTCGATGCCTACTTTCTGCAGGGTTTTTATCATAAATGGATGTTCAATTTTGTCGAAAGCTTTCTCTGCATCTATTGAGATGATCATACAGTTTTCCTCCTTCAGTTTGTTAATATGGTGTGTCACATTGATTGATTTATGTATATTGAAGAATCCTTGCATTCCTGGGATAAACCCCACTTGATCATGGTGTATGATCCTTTTAATGTGTTGTTGGATTCTGTTTGCTAGTATTTTGTTGAGGATTTTTGCATCTGTGTTCATGAGTGATATTGGCCTGTAGTTTTCTTTCTTTGTGACATCCTTGTCTGGTTTTGGTATCAGAGTGATGGTGGCCTTGTAGAATGAGTTTGGGAGTGTTTCTCCCTCTGCTATGTTTTGGAAGAGTTTGAGAAGGATAGGTGTTAGCTCTTCTCTAACTGTTTGATAGTGTTTGCCTGTGAAGTCATCTGGTCCTGGGCTTTTGTTTGTTGGAAGATTTTTAATCACGGTTTCAATTTCAGTGTTTGTGATTGGTCTGTTTATATTTTCTATTTCTTCCTGGTTCAGTCTTGGAAGGTTGTGCTTCTTCAAGAATTTGTCCATTTCTTCCAGGTTGTCCATTTGATTGGCATATATTTGCTTGTAGTAATCTCTCATGATCCTTTGTATTTCTGCCGTGGCAGTTGTTACTTCTCCTTTTTCAATTCTATTTCTATTGATTTGAGTCTTCTCCCTTTTTTTCTTGATGAGTCTGGCTAATGGTTTATCAATTTTGTTTATCTTCTTAAGGAACCAACTTTTACTTTTATTGATCTTTGCTATCATTTCTTACATTTCTTTTTCATTTATTTCTGATCTGATCTTTATGATTTCTTTCCTTCTGCTCACTTTGGTTTTGTTTTTTTTTTTGCGGTACGCGGGCCTCTCACTGTTGTGGCCTTTCCCGTTGCAGAGCACAGGCTCCGGACGCGCAGGCCCAGCGGCCATGGCTCACGGGCCCAGCTGCTCTGTGGCATGTGGGATCCTCCCAGACCGGGGCACGAACCCACATCCCCTGCATCAGCAGGTGGACTCTCAACCACTGTGCCACCGGGGAAGCCCTGGGTTTTTTTTTTTGTTGTTCTTCTTCTTTATCTAATTGCTTTAGGTATAAGGTTAGGTTGTTTATTTTAGATGTTTCTTGTTTCTTAATGTAGGATTGTATTGCTATAAACTTCCCTGTTAGAACTGCTTCTGCTGCATCCCATAGGTTTTGGGTCATCTTGTGTTCACTGTCATTTGTTTCTAGGTATTTTTTGATTTCCTCTTTGATTTCTTCAGTGATCTCTTGGTTATTAAGTAGTGTATTGTTTAGCCTCCATGTGTTTGTATTTTTTACAGATTTTTTCGTGTAATTCATATCTAGTCTCATTGTATTGTGGTCGGAAAAGATACTTGATACGATTTCAGTTTTCTTAAATTTACCAAGGCTTGATTTGTGACCCAAGATATGATCTATCCTGGAGAATGCTCCATGAGCACTTGAGAAGAATGTGTATTCTGTTGTTTTTGGATGGAGTGCCCTATAAATATCAATTAAGTCCATCTTGTTTAATGTATCATTTAAAGCTTGTGTTTCCGTATTTATTTTCATTTTGGATGATTTGTCCATTGGTGTAAGTGGGGCGTTAAAGTCCCCTACTATGATTGTGTTACTGTCAATTTCCCCTTTTATCGCTGTTAGCATTTGCATTATGTATTGAGGTGCTCCTATGTTTGGTGCATAAATATCTACAATTGTTATATCTTCTTCCTGGATTGATCCCTTGATCATTATGTAGTGTCCTTCGTTGTCTCTTGTAATAGTCTTTGTTTTAAAGTCTATTTTGTCTGATATGAGAATTGCTACTCCAGCTTTCTTTTGGTTTCCATTTGTATGGAATATCTTTTTCCATCCCCTCACTTTCAGTCTGTATGTGTCCCTAGGTCTGAAGTGGGTCTCTTGTAGACAGCATATATATGGGTCTTGTTTTTGTATCCATTCAGCCAATCTATGTCTTTTGGTTGGAGCATTTAATCCATTTACATTTAAGGTAATTATTGATATGTATGTTCCTATTACCGTTTTCTTAATTGTTTTTCGTTTGTTATTGTAGGTCTTTTCATTCTCTTGTGTTTCCTGCCTAGAGAAGTTCCTTTAGCATTTGTTGTAAAGCTGGTTTGGTGGTGCTGAATTCTCTTAGCTTTTGCTTGTTTGTAAAGGTTTTAATTTCTCTGTCGAATCTGAATGAGATCCTTGCTGGGTAGAGTAATCTTGGTTGTTCCCTTTCATCACTTTAAATATGTCCTGCCACTCCCTTCTGGCTTGTAGAGTTTCTGCTGAAAGATCAGCTGTTAACATTATGGGGATTCCGTTGTGTGTTATTTTCCCTTGCTGCTCTTAATATTTTTTCTTTGTATTTAATTTTTGATTGTTTGATTAATATGTGTCTTGGCATGTTTTCCTTGGATTTATCCTGTATGGGACTCTCTGTGCTTCCTGGACTTTATTAACTATTTCTTGTCCCACAGTAGGGATGTTTTGCACTATAATCTCTTCAAATATTTTCTCAGTCCCTTTCTTTTTCTCTTCTTCTTCTGGGACCCTTATAATTCGAGTGTTGTTGTGTTTAATGTTGTTCCAGAAGTCTCTGAGACTTTCCTCAATTCTTTTCATTCTGTTTTCTTTATTCTGCTCTGCAGTAGATATTTCCACTATTTTATATTCCAGGTCACTTATCCGTTCTTTTTCCTCAGTTATTCTGCTATTGATCCCTTCTAGAGAATTTTTAATTTCATTTTTGTTTTGTTCATCACTATTTGTTTGCTCTTTAGTTCTTCTAGGTCCTTGTTAAATGTTTCTTGTATTTTCTCCATTCTATTTCCAGGATTTTGGATCATCTTTACTGTCGTTATTCTGATTCTTTTTCAGGTAGACCTAGTTTGTTAAAGGGTCCTGGAAAAGCTTATAGAGATTTTGCATCCTGGTCCTGAATTAGAAATGATTTTGGGTCCTATGGAAAAGAGTCATGGTTGTAAAGGGCCAGTTTAAAGGCAAAAACAGAACGAAATGTGGTATTTAGGGGAGAATAAGGTGAGAAGTTGTGGGTGAGGCAAGAGCTGTCGATTGTAAAGAGATTGGGTTGAGTTTAGAAAGAGTCTGCTGAGGGAGAAGAGAATTCAGCAACAGGACTAGCATTAGGGAAACAGTGATAAAACTGCCGTCCTACTGCCAATAGGTACCTTGAAGCAGAGGCCTGCTTTCTCAATCTTTCTGCCCTCCTGCAGTTCCTCTGGCATCATGGCTAAGACCAGAACATCCCACCAATGATAGCTGTTCTGAGATATGATTCAATATTTGTTGGGGAACACTCCAGGTAGGACCTGGGTTTCACAAATTTTTGTTCCCTAAAACTTAGCTCTATGGTCTTCACCAAAGCAGATAGTTGTTATTGTTATTGTTTTTATTGTTAATAAAGGTAAGGATATGATGACTCCTTTTGGTCTCACTATATGAGATTAAAAAATATATTTATTTATTTATTTATTTGGGTGCACCGGGTCTTAGTTGTGGCATGTGGGATCTTTAGTTGTGGTGTGCAAACTCTTAGTTGCAGTATGTGGGATCTAGTTCCCTGACCAGGGATTGAACCAGGGCCACCTGCATTGGGAGTGTGGAGTATTAGCCACTTGACCACCAGGGAAGTCCCTGAGGTTTTTAAGACAAGTAGTTAAGAAAGACAATAATATGTAAAAAGAAAAACACTTTTGTGAAGTTTGGTATTTTGGAGCCCATAAAATACACCATACTGTCAGCCTCATCACTTATCTGTGCCACATCAAATCTTTCCCTATATTGGGCTGAATTTTGGGCCTGGTAGAAAATTCACATTCATCACTAGTAGAAAGGGTAGTTAGGCTCAGAGGGGAGTAGATTAAAGGCGGAGACATGAGACTGCCACCAGATCCAGGGAATCATTCAGAAGGCTGATACCTAAGGGGCTGAGTCCCAGGAAAGATGGGGTTCCCAGAGAGTTGAGATAATTGTACTACCAGCCAAAGGCACAAGTGTACTCAAAGAACTTGGAATCAATAAGGTCTGAAATATAAACAAAAGCTTGGATTTTGCTTACTCTCTAGCCTCAAACTGACTTTTATAGCCTTTGTTTCTTGTTCTGTATGGTTTAATGGTCTGGCACTTTCCACTGTAAGCAAGGGATCTGATGGGCAGGGGTTGAGTGGATTCATTCAATGGTTCAGGCTCAGAGTTGTGATCATTAGAGGGCAGAATGGTATACCGTCAGATTGATGAGGGACTTTGGGATCTCTGGAATATATAATTCAGAAGTTTGATCTTCTAATGTGACTTGAGAGCTATGATAGTATCTGAATCTTAACCCTTTCAAGCAGGATATCTACTACCCATAAAGTAGCTTTGTGTGGATTAGAAAGAGGTGTCTGGTCCACTGAGTGAGGTAAGCCCCATGCTAGGGCACAAAGCCTGTTGAGCAGAGTTCAGTCTGGATTTCAGTCCCCAGTCATTGTTTTGGGTGGGCATCTTTGTGTAGTGAGCAACCTGCAGAATCATACAGGATAACTGCCCAGGATTTACAGACAGGACATGAAGTTGACCGTGATTCGCAGATTTTGACAAATCTCAGTGCATGGAAGTGTATCAAGTACATCAACAGAAAGTGTTTTGATTAGCTAATTAATGAAAACGGACCTAGGAATCCTTACTTTCTGACCAATTTTAGATGCAACATTACTGTGCCCTGAGGATCTTTGCTTTTTTTCCTCATATTATGTAAAATTGTTATTTTATTTCAACTTGTTCTTGTTGTATTTCAACTTGTTCAGCTTTCCATTTAAAAGAGGTATGCAAGAAGGTTTTGATTCCATTTTTAGCAAATGAACATGTTAATACTTGTTAAGAGGTTAGGTTTTGGTTTTTCTTATGCCTGGGACAGCCTTGATTTGGGAAAAGTGGAAAGACAAAGACAATTTAGGTGTGGGGGTGCGAGGAGAGGGTGAATTTATGGTCAGCTTGGAACAAATATTTATCTAGACTCAGTATTAGAATGAGTGGCCGGAGGACTTTGTGAAAAATAGAAATCTCCAAAAGAAGTGTCTGAACAGATGATAGCATGTAATGTTCAGTTTCAAATATCATTACTATTTCCTGCCACCATAGAAAGTTAAAGAAGCTCTGTTTAGATGAGGAGTTATTATTACCTCTGCCTGGTGTTTTGTTTTTGTATTTTTTTTTCCTTTGCCTTCTTTAGTTATTTACTGCTGGTTCACTGATGCTATATATTAGATAGCCAGAACTTACTTTGTTACTGGAAGTCTGTACCCTTTGACCAACATCTCCCCATTTCCCCTAACCACCAACCCATGGCAACCCTGTCCTCAGGGTCTATCCATGTTATTGTCACAAATGGCAGGTTTTCCTTCTTTTCTTATGACTGAATAATATTCCATGGTGTGTGTGCATGTGTACATATATATATATATATATATATATATATATATATATATACACACATCATATTTTCTTTATCTACTCATCTGTGATGGACACATTGGACACATAGGTTGTTTCCATGTCTTGGCTATTGTGAATAATGCTGCAATGAACATGGGGGTGCAGATATCTTTTCAAGATATTGATTACATTTCCTTCAGATATATACCCAGAAGTCAGATTGCTGGATCATATGAGAGTTCTATTTTTAACTTTTTGTCTAATTAAAAAAACATAATCTATTCAGAATCTGTCAGGTGTGTAGTCCCCAAGCCACCCAATCCAGTCCACTAATTAAATATTATTGATTGTGTGCTGTCTTCTAGGCAGTGTGATAAGAGCTGGAAGTACAAAGTTCATCAAAAAGACAAAAGCAAGCAAAGAGACAGTTGCAATATGGTATTTTTTGCCCTTATTATAGTGTCTGCAATTATAGGAGTGGGGTACCAAGCCCCCTCTTAGGGAATTGGGAGCCCCTCTTTGAGGAAGTGAAGGAGTAGTACTTAGTCAGGTGAAGATGTTCAAACCCCAGAAGCAAGAAGGATCATGGCATATATAGGGAGCTACAAGTAATTGGGGAGAGCTAGAACACAGACTATAGGAGACATAGCGGTAAGAAATGGGGATTAGTTAGGATAATGATGTCCTGAACTAAGGTAGTGACAGTGGGGATAGAAAGAAGTGACAAATTCACAAGACGTGGGAGATGCAAGAGGGAAGAGATATGGGGATATATGTATATGTATAGCTGATTCATTTTGTTATAAAGCAGAAACTAACACACCATTGTAAAGCAATTATACTCCAATAAAGATGTTAAAAAGAAAGACATTAAGGATGCAGAACAAAAGCACTGGTATTTGATTTGGGTATAAGGGGGTGAGAGAGGGAGGCATCATATATGGTGCCTAGGTTTCTGACTTGGGCACTTGAGTGGACTGTTGGGGCTAGTGGCAAGAGGGTGAAATATGTGAAAGACAGGAGTTTGGGGGCTTCACTTTCTGTGTGGTAGCTTGCTTGGTTACCCTTCCTAGTATTCTAGTCAGGTCTCCTAGATATCTAGCAACCCACCTTAACCCGGGCTATTACAAGGTCCTGATAATCTCATTTGTCTCTTTGAGGGTTGGAACTGTGCCCTTAGAGATAACCTCACAGTCACCAGGTCCATTGGCTGGAGACCTCTGTGATGTGGACAGAATTCCTTGGATCACAGTTATAATATAGCAGGGCACCAGTGTAAATTCCTAGATCCCCCTCTGCAATGCTGAGTCTTACAAATGTACCCCTGGTATTGACAATCTTAAATCATATCTGAGGTTGCTCTGACCTTCAGCATGACCATGCCCTGTGTTTTCACTCAGTCACCTTCTATGACCAGGCCAGCAGCTCCAATGATGATTTTATTGGATGACCCAGTATTTCAGGTGACCCTGCAGCTTTGCACCAAACTGGCCTGTGGTAACACTGTGGATAATGGGGTATGGAAGCTTAAGCAACACCCAGAATTCTACTTTGGTAGCACATCTGCCTTTGACAGATGAACTAAAATTGAATGTCAGTGAGCTGCAGGAAGGGCATACTTTCCCATTGTTTTCTTCCAGAGAGCACATAGCTGAAGGGTGGGCTCTCTGTTAAGTATCAGTCACTTTCACCTTCTTAGCTATGATTTGAAGCTAGTTCTGGTCCTGCAAACTTAAAACAAAGAGCAACCAACCAATGAGAGACCTAATGAGAATTAGAAGGCTCTCAAGTCATTAGGTTGCCTCTTAAAATTCTTACCTGTGGCGAGTACACAACATTCAACACCTTCGCTCCGCGTGCAGCCTCTCACTAGGCATTTATAACTAATTACCTTATGTATGGATTTGTCAGAGTGCTTGAGTTAATGCGGCTCATGGAGATAAGTGACTCACAGATCCCTGCTGGCCAGAACATCTCTTCTAGTCAGGTTTTCACTGCTGACACGCAATGGAAAGTTGACTAACCAACAAATTTGACAAGGTTTGCTATAACTCAAAAGTTTAAAACCTGCACAGGAACTTTATGAAAACCTCATGGGCTGCCGTGCTAGAGAATGGGACATTTTCCCAAGAAAAAGGGCATGCAGGGAGGTGTTAGAGCAGTTAAAGAAAAACCTTTGCTCATTTTCCTGTATGGAATTGTGATATGGTTCTGGAAACTCTCCCACCATCCATTTCCATCTCCTTCCTTGAGCAAAAGTTGGAGGTCATAGGGAGGCAGAGGCATGGCCCCCAGACAAGACAGCGTAAATGCTTGGTGGGGAGGAGGCTGTCGATGTCTATTCTCCTTTCTCAGAGATAATAAATCTGAGCATTGGTGCAATCCTGAATATGTCTGCACATTGCTACCTCCTCCAGCCATGGCAGCATAGATGAGCAGAGTGCTGGAGCTGAGGGGTACTTGAGAAAGAGCTATGACTTCTTGGAGGCCAGTAAACTCCCTACACTCGTAGTAGAGGGGCCAGCTGGATTTTCATGGGAAGAGGGAGGCTCCTGTAACAGTGGTGCTGTACCTCAGCAAAAGCTGAGTCATGGCAGGCCCTGCTGTTAGACACAGGTAACTTCTAACCTGACATGTGCTAGAATAGCCCCAATCTTCATGTAGCCAGCATGGCATCCCACAAGGCACACACCATGAGGTGGAGAGTTATAACTTGTGGTGGAAGTGGTTCCAAGTAACCTCTTTTGGGTGTGTGGGGACCATTCATTATCTACTGTGTGCTTGGTGAAGCGTTCATCACAGAGTCTGGAGAGAGATCAGAGGGAATCATTTTGGGAAGGGTTATAGATAGTGACACAGTCTGGCTCTGACTGGTTGTTGGAGAAAATAAGTATTGAGCATATGAATATACTTACTTCTTATGTAATAGTTATCACTTATTGAGCACTTACTCAAGGCACATTACATACAACTTTTCACTCTATACTCACAATGATCTTAGAGAGTATTATTTCGCCAGTTATATAGAAGAGTACAAAAGACTGAGGTACAATCGGACTAAGTAGTTTGCTATCTCCAAACATATGCTCTGAATCACTTTCTATTCTGTCCTCCAGTTCCCTGTAATTCTATTAGTAGCTAAGGACTTCAGTTCTTAGTATTATCAGCTTAACTGGATGAGGAAAATGTAATATATTTTTTTCAGTTGACCTATTAGTCTCGGGCCATTTATTGTAAATAAATGAGAATAAAATTGAATGAAATACAAATGCCTTGTCTCTTCTGTGCATAACGGAAATCTTAAGCTGGTTTTTGGTAGGATTGAATAAAGATAGAATGCATGTGAAAGTGTCAGGCACAGTGCCTGGCACATAGTGGAAGCTCAAATAAAAATGTTAGTTTACTTTAGTCTCCATCCTAGAGTTATATGAGTTAAATCTTTAATTAGAAAGACTTAAAAGGAAACTATATAGTCCAAAGAATATTTCAGATTTTCTTTAAAACTGAAAGACTTGCTCTTTAAGCACAGGTTTTGAAAAGATTTAAAAAGTTTATTCCACTCTCCTTTTTTTTTCAATTACCTCTAAATTTAGGTCTAGACATTTTACCTGTAAGCTATTTACGTACTTACACCCTTCCTTATATTAAGACCAGAAGCATGGGATAGGGATGAATTAGGGATGGGTGAATCCAGCTGTACTCTTGAGTTCACTGAACATCTCAGATGATTTTTTGAGTGTTTTGGGCTCACTGAAATCCAAAACAGGTTTCACCCATGCTTATACTCTTCAGTTCAGAGCATGTGCAATTTAAGGGAAATTTAATCCATATGTTTCTGATTCGTTTACACTTAAATAGTCAAAATATTGTTTTTAATAGTTATTTGATGCCCAAGTAGCCTTTTGAACCTTTAAAATAAGCTTTTAGAAGCCTGCATTTCTCTTGAAAACAGGAAATCATGTCTTTCCAAGGAGGCAAACTAATTTATATATTTGAAAATTCAGGTTCAGTTGAAAACACCCCAAACCACAGGTTTTTAATGGCCTGTTTGCTTGGCAAATGAACACTCAGCTTTAGACTAAATGCTATTTGAGTGCACCTCTTCTTGCTGTGTATTTGGACTGGACATCCATTTCAGTTGGTGTTGGGCTGTTTTGTGTGTAGATTTATCATCATGAAACTTGGAATTTATCTGGTTTTTGTTTCGGTTGCAATTCCAGTGTTTTATTTTTTTAATTAATTAATTTATTTTTGGCTGTGTTGGGTCTTCATTGCTGCACGCAGGCTTTCTCTAGTTGTGGCGAGCAGGGGCTACTCTTCGTTGTGGGCTTCTCATTGCGGTGGCTTCTCTTGTTGTGGAGCATGGGCTCTAGGCCCATGGGCTTTAGTAGTTATGGCATGCGGGCTCAGTAGTAGTGGCTTGCGGGCTCTAGAGCACAGGCTCAGTAGTTGTAGCACATGAGCTTAGTTGCTCCGTGGCATGTGGGATCTTCCCAGACCAGGGCTGGAACCCATGTCCCCTGCATTGGCAGGCGGATTCTTAACCATTGCACCACCAGGGAAGCCCTACTTTCAGTTTTAAATCATTCCACCTCTTGTTGTTAGTTGACTAACATGGCTACTATTTTTCCAAATGTTTCATGCATGATGAACTCTTTTTGTGTTTTTTTCTTCCTTTTCTTCACCAATTATCTCAATTTTTAAAGAATAAATGGAATAGCTGATTTTCAATAAAACTAGGCAGGACTTCAGTAGAGATATTAACACTCTTTTTCAACTGCATGCAGAGAGACTGACTAACACCTTGCAAAAAAAAAAAGAAAAAAAACCATGAGGATTAGTGGGAAAAATGGATTTAATTATTTTTACTTATTTTGTGAATTTGTTTTAAAGGAATAAGACACTTGCTTAGAGAAACTGAAGTATAGTTGCATGATCCCCATCTCCTACCCCTCTCTCTTCATTAAATATTTGTTGAGTGAATGAATGAGTATAGTTTTTAGCTTACACGTGCAGCCATTTCTACTGCATTTCATGCAGCCATTTCTACTTCAACTTTTACAAATATTTATTATTATTAATACGTATGTAGATTGCTGATGCATGCTGAGTCACTGGTTGTGTGAACTTGGATATATCACTAAACTTCTTTGTGCACACTTTACCCATTTATAAAATGGAGATTAATAATAATAGTTTTTAATTCATAGGGTTTTGTGAGGATCAAAAATATGTACATAAAGCCCTTATTATAGAGCCTGGCAAATAGTAAATCCTCAGTAAATGGTAGCAAAAAAAGCACAGTAAGCAAACTTTGGGGAGAGAGTACTTGCTATGCACGAGGCTGAGAGCTATTCTAGGGACACCAGGTTGTACTTTCTTCCCTTAAGGAGTTCATTGCTAACTATTACTATACAGTTTTAGAAATGCTTCAACAGAAGTTCACCTAGAGTGATACTGAAATCCATTTGAAGGGCATTTAGACTTGGCAGGTCAGAAAAGGCTTGAACTGCATTGTCTGGGACAAATAGTATTTATCAGTAAAGAGGAAAGGGTAGAACAAAATGGTGTGCTAGGTGTGGGGAACAGCATGCAAAAAGTCATGGAAGCATGACATAGTGTGACCTGGGTAGGTTGGTGTAGTAAACTCTGAGTTGTTTGCTATAGCTGGATCATAGGGCTAAACTAAGATGTTTGCATTTTTCTTGAGTTTTTCATTGAAAAATTCTAAGAGGAGGAATAATGTTATAGATTTGGGTTGTAACACAGCAGTCAGCAAGGTACAAGGACATTTGACGGTCAAATGAAATTTGCTGGAAGTTCAAACCACAAGTGGAGGAAGTTCTATGTCCCTCCCAGTCTTTCAAGGGATTTGGTGGAGGAGCAGGGAAGAGAAGGGGTTGTTGGATTTACTAGGCCTTCGGCTCAAAGTGTCTGCTTCTACTGAATTAGTTCAATGTATGGATCCTCTTATCCTACACATATCCTTAATCTTTATCTTGTCCATCCAGATGTAGAATTTAGCTCATTTCTTCCTCTTTGTTTCTCTCCTTCTGTTTCAGGAAATAGCCACTTCAAATGTATCCTATTTTACCATGGTAGACTACTTGTGGGAAGAGAGAACATTTTTTTTGCCTCCTGCCAAAACAAAGTCCTTTGTACGGGTAAGAAATGAATTTGGAGCAGATCAAGCTAGGAGGCAAGCAGACCAGGTAAAAGGCTGTTTTCAAAGAGCAAAATGCTGAGGACCTGAAGTAAGGCAGTGGTGTTGGCAATGGAAATGGTGAGGGAAGAATATATTTGAGGTATATGTATGAGACAGAATCCATGGGACTGGACTCAGTGATTGAATCGACCTGGGGCAGCGTGGTACAGGGGAACATGACAGAAGAGAGATGTGAAAGAGAATGGTAGGGGATGCAGGGTTCTGTTTGTAATTGGCGATTTTGTTTGAGATAAGTGAACAGTTCAAGATGACATTCACTTTTTTTCAAGATATAGAAAGAAGTGTATATTTGGGGAGAAATTTATGAGTTCCAGTTTTGGTCAGGTTGGCTTTGAGGTACTAAATGGAGATATTACTAAAGTAGTTGGTGTGTGTATCTAAAATTTAGAAGAGTGATCTGGACTGGAGAAGGTAGGTTTCAGAATGGATCATTTAGGGACTATGCTCAAGTGCAAGTCTGGGAAACCCAGCTACAGGAGCTTAACAAAATAATGAGTTATTTTTCTTATGTAATAAGAAGTCCAGAGTTAAGTAAATAGTTCAGGATTAATATGGTGAGTCCAAGATTTCACTGATGTTTCAGGCTCTTTTTTATCTTTCTGTTCTGTCATCCTTAGTGTCTTGTCAGGTTTCCCAGAAGCTGAGTTGAGATGAGAATTCAGGTTAAGAGATTCATTAAGGGAGTGCTTTTCAGGAAAAACCTGGAAGGAAAAGTGTGAGACAGGATAGAGAAGAGGAGAGAGCAGGTTGTCAGACCAACTAACTAAATTATTAAAAGTGGGTTGAAGTAGCAATGAATATGTAAAGAGCCAAGGGTTATGATTAGTTCCATTCTGTGAACATGTGGTCCAAGGAAAATTCAAAAGAATAGATGAAGAGAGGAAGGAACTCAAGGAATATAAAGGTCTTTTTTTCCAGTAGTTTGACTTTGAAAGGAAGAAGAGTAGGGGGGTAGTTAAGGGAGGACATGGGTTAAAAGATAATTTTAAATAATAGAGTTGTTTAAGGGAATGAGCTAAAGAGAAAGAACCAGTAGAGAAGGGAAGATTGAAAATTTAGGAATGGGGGAAATTAGTCAGTGGAGTGATATCATAGAGTTGGGAGGGAGCCCAGAGTACAGATAAAAAGATTAGCTTTGGACACAGAGATGGACATTTTTTTACTGATCCAGGAGGTAAAGACATAAAAATAAGCGTGTTTACAAATAAATTCATGATGGTGGCAAGTGAGGAGTTGAGGAATTCCTACATGATTGCATTTAAATTTATTTTCACAGCAAAATACAAAAAAAGTCATCTGTTGAGCATGTGTGTGTGTGAAATAGGAGGTGTCAGTGATGGTAGGATGGGGAAGAGGTGTAGAAGGCTTAAGACTGGTGAAAATTTGGAATAGCCACTGAGGGGTATAGAGGAGTTATCTGTCTAGAGCTGCCTGGCACATTTCAGGCCCAGCTGAGGTTGAAGATCATGAATTTGTAGTAGCATCATCCCTGGTTATGTGATTTTCTCCAGCAATGCTTTATAGTTGGGGATAGCAACTGGGTGGGGGAATGAGTTGGACTATTAAATCAAGAGGCATCGCACATGTGATTCATTTTCTAGTTGTTAAATACCTTTCAGTTGTAAATCACAAAGAGACTATGGATATACATGAATGTCTGCACCTACATTTAGGCAGTGGAATGTAACACTATTATTTAGTTTGTGTTGATTTAGGAATCAGCCAATAGACATCTCAACTTTTCTTTTGGTTATTTAGTGCTGAAGCTATTATTGATTATGGTTTAGAGACCAAATGGGGTTACATAGATAAATGAATCTTTAAGGGTAAGTTTGAAGGACAAAAAAAAATTGGCCTACTTTCTACAACTTTATTTGGGATATGTTTGGTCTACTTGATATTGCTATGGCCAGAAATTTCTAATCCATCCAGAATTCTGTGGCCAGATGAATCTTTCTAAAATACATCACTGCCCAGAAACTTTCAGTTGCTTCTCACTGCCTGTAGTGTATCATCTAATTGTCTTAGCTTGATGAATTCAAGATCCTCTAGGTTTGACTTCAGCCTACTTTATTTTCCCACTGCTTCCCATACTTAGAAAGTATAGCTTAGTGGTTAAGAGCATAGGCTTTGCATTTGTGTTTGCATCCTAGCTTTTAAATTATCAGCTGTGTGATCTTAAGAAATTTAACTCTCTTAGTTCTAGTTTTCTTACCAGTAACATGGAAGTAACAATACATACGTTATAGGATGATGAAGATTAAATGAAATAATATGATGTGCTTAATTAATACGGTGCCTGGAGTACAGTATATTTACAATACTTTCAGTACTTTATTTAGTTAACTCAACTTGCATAGTGCTTTGACACTGTTGTAAACTCATTTAATCCTTGTAATAATCCTCTGAAATAGATAATATCATTATCCTAATTTTACAGATGAGAAAACTGAGGTATAGGGAAATTAATTAATCCTTAGCAGCTAAGAAGTATCCTGGGTTTGAATCATGTTTGAAACCCAGGAGTCTGTCTTCAGAATCCATGCTTTTAACCACTAAGCCACGTTGCCTTTCAATAAATGGCAGCTATTATATTAATAGCTTATTATTAACTTATTATTAACTTATTGTCCCTTAAACGTGTCATGTGTATTTCTACTTCTTTGTTACTATTCATATCATATCATCCACATTTCCATGCCAGGAAAGTACTTCCTCCTTTTCTACACAAATTCTCTTAATCTTTTAAGGCCATCTTAGCCATCTTAATGTCTGAACCTTCCGTGAAGCTTCCAATGATTCCTCAGTTACCAGTGATCCTTCTCCTCTCTGAATCCTTGTTGCTTATTGCCTGCGTAATTTAGTTGCCACTTAAAACACTGTGTTTTATAGTGCCTATATTGCTTTATGTCGTTATTTAATCTGTCCTTGATCTTCAACTAGATAAAATTTGTGAAGGTAGGAACAACGTGCTGTTACCTTCTTTGTGTCCTTAGCACTGTTTAATGGGAAATTCACTGAACTTTGCATTGGAGGACCCAAATTCAACTCACAGCACTGACACTTAATAAACCTGGTCACCTAAGACATGTTGACTTGACCTCTTTGAACCTTAACTTCGTCAACTGTAAAATGGGATTAATAACTCATCTGTCTCAGAGAGTTATTGTGGGGATTAAATGAAAAGTCTATGTGAAAAAGTTATGAGGTTCTATTGCAAAAGTTAGATGTTTTGTGCAGAGTATGCTTCCTGTATTATTTGCTAAAGGCATGAATAAATGAATTAATTAATGTATGAAGGATGGAAAGAACTAAAAATACCTGGAAATGAACTCTACAACTTTATATCTGTATTATCTTAAACTAGTCATTTAACTACTCTAAGCATTCTTTTTCGCCTGAAAAGAAGAGATAAGAAACTAGGTATAGGGAATTCCCTGGTGGTCCAGTGGTAAGGACTTGGTGCTTTCACTGCCAAGAAACAGGGTTCAATCCCTGGTTGAAGAACTAAGATCCCACTAACTGCTGGTGTGACCAAAAAAAAAAAGTACAAAAATATACAGGTAAATATGTAAATAAACACTATTTATTTATTTATTTATTTATTTATTTTTAACATCTTTACTGGAGTATAATTGCTTTACAATGGTGTGTTAGTTTCTGTTGTATAACAAAGTGAATCAGCTATATATATATACACACACATACATATATCCCCACATCTCCTCCCTCTTGCGTCTCCCTCCCACCCTCCTTATCCCACCCCTCTAGGTGGTCCCAGAGCACCGAACTGATCTCCTTGTGCCATGCGGCTGCTTCCCACTAGCTATCTATTTTACATTTGGTAGTATATATATGTCAATGCTACTCTCTCACCTTGTCTCAGCTTAACCTTCCCCCCTCCCCATGTCCTCAAGTCCATTCTCAAGTCTGTGTCTTTATTCCTGACCTGCCCCTAGATTCTTCAGAACCGTTTTTTTTTTTTTTTTTTTAGATTCCTTATATATATGTGTTAGCATACGGTATTTGTTTTCCTCTTTCTGAATTACTTCACTCTGTATGAGGGACTCTAGGTCCATCCACCTCACTACAAATAACTCAATTTCGTTTCTCTTTATGGCTGAGTAATATTCCATTTATAATGTGCCACAACTTCTCTATCCATTCATCTGTCGATGGACACTTAGGTTGCTTCCATGTCCTGGCTATTGTAACTAGTGCTGCAATGAATATTGTGGTACATGACTCTTTTTGAATTATGGTTTTCTCAGGGTATATGCCCAGCAGTGGGATTGTTGGGTCATATGGTAGTTCTATTTTTAGTTTTTTAAGGAACCTCCATACTGTTCTCCATAGTGGCTGTATCAATATACATACCCACCAAACGTGCAAGAGGGTTCCCTTTTCTCCACACCCTCTCCAGCATTTATTTTTTGTAGATTTTTTGATGATGGCCATTCTGACCAGTGTGAGGTGATACCTCACTGTAGTTTTGATTTGCATTTGTCTAATGATTAATGATGTTGAGCATTCTTTCATGTGTTTCTTGGCCGTCTGTATATCTTCTTTGGAGAAATGTCTATTTAGGTCTTCTGCCAATTTTAGGATTGGGTTGTTTGTTTTTTTGTTATTGAGCTGCATGAGCTGCTTGTAAATTTTGGAGATTAGTCCTTTGTCAGTTGCTTCATTTGTAAATATTTTCTTCCATTCTGAGGGGTATCTTTTTGTCTTGTTTATGGTTTCCTTCTCTGTGCAAAGCTTTTAAGTTTTATTAGGTCCCACTTATTTATTTTTGTTTTTATTTCCATTTCTCTAGGAGGTGGGTCAAAAAGAATCATGCTGTGATTTATGTCATAGAGTGTTCTGCCTACGTTTTCCTAAGAGTTTGATAGTGTCTGGCCTTACATTTAGGTCTTTAATCCAGTTTGAGTTTACTTTTTATGTATGGTGTTAGGGAGTGTTCTAATTTCGTTCTTTTCCATGTAGCTGCCAAGTTATCCCAGCACCACTTATTGAAGAGGCTGTCTTTCTCCATTGTATATTCTTGCCTCCTTTATCAAAAATAAGGTGACCACATGTGCATGGGTTTATCTCTGGGCATTATATCCTGTTCTATTGATTTATATTTCTGTTTTTGTGCCAGTACCATACTGTCTTCATTACTGTAGCTTTGTAGTATAGTCTGAAGTCTGGGAGCCTGATTACTCCAGCTTCGTTTTTCTTTATCAAGATTGCTTTGGCTATTTGGAGTCTTTTGTGCTTCCATACAAGTTGTGAATTTTTTTGTTCTAGTTCTGTGAAAAATGCCATTGGTAGTTTGATAGGGATTGCATTGAATCTGGAGGTTACTTTGGGTAGTATAGTCACTTTCACAGTGTTGATTCTTCCAATCCAAGAACATGGTATATGTCTACATCTGTTTGTATCATCTTTAATTTCTTTCATCAGTGTCTTATAGTTTTCTGCATACAGGTCTCTTGCCCTTAGGTAGGTTTATTCCTAGATATTTTATTCTTTGTGTTGCAATGGTAAATGGAAGTGTTTCCTTAATTTCTCTTTCAGATTTTTCATCATTAGTGTATAGGAATGCAAGAGATTTCTGTGCATTAATTTTGTGTCCTGCTACTTTACCAAATTCTTTGATCAGCTCTAGTAGTTTTCTGGTAGCATCTTTACGATTCTCTATGTATAGTATCATGTCATCTGCAAACAATGACAGCTTCACTTCTTTTCTGATTTGGATTCCTTTTATTTCTTTTTCTTCTCCGACTGCTGTGACTAAAACTTCCAAAACTATGTTGAATAATAGTGGTGAGAGTGGGTATCCTTGTCTTGTTCCTGATTTTAGAGGAAATGGTTTCAGTTTTTCACCTTTGAGAACAATGTTGGCTGTGAGTTTGTCATATATGGCCATTATTATGTTGAGGTAAGTTGTGCATACTTTTTGGAGAGTTTTTGTCATAAATGGGTGTTGAATTTTGTTGAAAGCTTTTTCTGCATCTACTGAGATGATCATATGGTTTTTATCCTTCAGTTTACTAATATGGTTTATCACATTGATTGATTTGCATATATTGAAGAATCCTTGCGTTCATGGGATAAACCCCACTTGATCATGGTGTATGGTCCTTTTAATATGCTGTTGGATTCTGTTTGCTAGTATTTTGTTGAAGATTTTTATGTCTATGTTCATCAGTGATATTGGTCTGTAGTTTTCTTTTTTTGTGATATCTATGTCTGGTTTTGGTATCTGAGTGATGGTGACTTTGTAGCATGAGTTTGGGAGTGTTTCTCCCTCTGCTATGTTTTGGAAGAGTTTGAGAAGGATAGTTGTTAGCTCTTCTCTAAATGATAGAATTTGCCTGTGAAGTCATTTGGTCCTGGACTTCTGTTTGTTGGAAGATTTTTAATCACAGTTTCAATTTCAGTGCTTGTGATTGGTCTGTTCATATTTTCTATTTCTTCCTGGTTCAGTCTCAGAAGGTTGTGCTTTTCTAAGAATTTGTCCATTTCCTCCACGTTGTCCATTTTATTGACATATAGTTGCTTTTAGTAATCTTTCATGATCCTTTGTATTTCTGCAGTGTCCGTTGTTACTTCTTTTTCATTTCTAATTTGATTTGAGTCTTCTCTCTTTTGTTCTTGGTGAGTCTGGCTAGGAGTTTATCAATTTTGTTTATCTTCTCAAAGAACCAGCTTGTAGTTTTATTGATCTTTGCTATTGTTTCCTTCATTTCTTTTTCATTTATTTCTGATGTGATCTTTGTGATTTCTTTCCTTCTGCTAACTTTGTTTTTTTTGTTGTTCTTCTTTCTCCAATTGAGACATTTCTTGTTTCTTGAGGTAGGATTGTATTGCTGTAAACTTCCCTCTTAGAACTGCTTTTGCTGTATCACATAGATTTTGGATCATCGTGATTTCAGTATCATTTGTTTCTAGTTATTTTTCAGTTTCCTCTTTGATTTCTTCAGTGATCTCTTGGTTATTTCTTAGTGTATTGTTTAGCCTCCATGTGTTTGTATTTTTTACTTTTTTTTTCCTGTAATTGATATCTAGTCTCATAGCGTTGTGGTCGGAAAAGATACTTTATGCAATTTCAGTTTTCTTAAATTTACCAAGTCTTGATTTGTGACCCAAGATATGATCTATCCTGAAGAATGTTCCATGAGCACTTGAGAAGAAAGTGTATTCTGTTGTTTTGGGATGGAATGTCCTATAAACATCAATTAAGTCCCTCTTTTTTAATGTGTTATTTAAAGCTTGTGTTTCCTTATTTGTTTTCATTTTGGGTGACCTGTCCATTGGTGAAAGTGAGGTGTTAAAGTCCCCTATTATGATTGTGTTGCTGTCGATTTCCCCTTTTATCGCTGTTAACATTTGCTTTATGTATTGAGGTGCTGCTATGTTGGGTGCGTAAATATTTACAATTGTTATATCTTCTTCTTGGATTGATCCCTTGATCATTCTGTAGTGTCCTTCTTTGCCTCTTGTAATAGTCTTCATTTTAAAGTCTATTTTGTCTGATATGAGAATTGCTACACCAGCTTTCTTTTCATTTCCATTTGCACGTAATAATTTTTTCCATCCCCTTATTTCAATGTGTATGTGTTCCTAGGTCTGAAGTGGATCTCTTGTAGACAGCATATATATGGATCTTGTTTTTGTATCCATTCAAACAGTATATGACTTTTGGTTGGAGCATTTAATCCATTTAAACTTATAGTAATTATTGATATGTATGTTCTTATTACCATTTTCTTAATTTTTTGGTTTTTTTTTTTGTAGATATTTTCCTTCTCTTGTGTTTCCTACCTAGAGAAGTTCCTTTAGCATTTGTTGTAAAGCTGGTTTGGGGGTGCTGAGTTCTCTTAGCTTTTGCTTGTCTGTAAAGGTTTTAATTTCTCCATCAAAGCTGAATGAGGTCCTTGCTGGGTGGAGTAATCTTGGTTGTAAGTTCTTCCCTTTCATCACTTTAAATATGTCCTGCCACTCCCTTCTGGCTTGTAGAGTTTCTGCTGAAAGATAAGCTGTTCACCTTATGGGGATTCCCTTGTATGTTATTTGTTGTTTTTCCCTTGCTGCTTATAATATGTTTCTTTGTATTTAATTTTTGATAGTTTGATTAATATGTGTCTTGGCGTGTTTCTCCTTGGATTTATCTTGTATGGGACTCTGTGCTTCCTGGACTTGATTGACTATTTCCTTTCCCATGTTAGGGAAGTTTTCAACTATAATCTCTTCAAATATTTTCTCAGACCCTTTCTTTTTCTCTTCTTCTGGGACCTGTATAATTCGAATGTTGGTGCATTTAATGTCCCAGAGGTCTCTGAGACTGTCCTCAATTCTTTTCATTCTTTTTTCTTTCTTCTGTTCTGTGGTAGTTATTTCCACTATTTTATCTTCCAGGTCAGTTATCCATTTTTCTCCCTCAGTTTTTCTGCTATTGATTCCTTCTAGAGAATTTTTAATTTCAGTTATTGTGTTTTTCCTTACTGTTTGTTTGCTCTTTAGCTCTTCTAGGTCTTTGTTAAACGTTTCTTGTATTTTCTCCATTCTATTTCCAAGATTTTGGATCATGTTTACTATCATTATTCTGATTTCTTTTTCAGGTAGACTGCCTATTTCCTCTTCATTTGTTTGGTCTGGTGGGTTTTTACCTTGCTCCTTCATCTGCTGCATATTTCTCTGTCTTCTCATTTTGCTTAACTTACTGTGTTTGGGGGTCTCCGTTTCACAGGCTCCAGGTTTGTAATTCCCATTGTTTTTGGTGTCTGCCCCTAGTGGGTAAGGTTGGTTCAGCAGCCTGTGTAGGCTTCCTGGAGGAGGGGACTAGTGCCTACGTTCTGGTGGGTAGGGCTGGATCTTGTCTTTCTGGTCGGCAGGGCTGAGTCCGGTCGTGTGTTTTCGGATTGTCTGTGAACTTAGTATGATTTTAGGCAGCCTCTCCGCTAATGCGTAGGGTTGTGTTCCTGTCTTGCTAGTTGTTTGGCATGGGGCGTCCAACACTGGAGCTTGCTGGGCCTTGGGTGGAGCTGGGTCTCAGTGTTGAGATGGAGATCTCTGGGAGAGCTCTTGCCGATTGATATTACGTGGGTCCGCAGGGTGTGTGGTGGTCCATCATCCTGAACTTGGCTCTCCCACCTCAGAGGTTCAGGCCTGACAGCAGGCTGAAGCACCAAGAGCCTTTTGGGAAGTCTGAGATCTTCAACCAGTGTTCAGTAGGTGTTCTGTAGGAGTTGTTCCACATGTAGATGTATTTTTGATGTATTTATGGGGAGGAAGGTGATCTCCACGTCCTACTTCTCCACAATCTTGAAGGTCCTGTCAAGGCTAACTATTAAAAAAAAAAAAAAAAAAGCTAGGTATATAGGGCACTTTGAAAGAATGCAGGCCTTTATGGAATTCAGCTTTGGACTGACGTATGAAGGGCCTGGGTCTCCAGGTTAGAAATGTAAAGGGAGATAGGTTGCAGACATGCAAGAAATGGGAGGTTATAAAACACAAACTTCTAACTTCTTTGTTCAAACTAAGCTCTGTGCCTTTAGCATATGAAAACAGGAAAAAATTCCTTAGATTCATATTTTTCACAAATACATCACTGACTAGCGTATCTGATGTTCCTCTCTTGGCTCTAGGGTAAAGAATTCCAGCCAATTTCTCCTCATAGAAGTTCAGCTTGAACTTAAATCCCCTACCCACAGGATGAATCTATCTAAAATTTCATATGACTGACATGTAGCATTTAAGTTTTCTCTAACCACATAACCATGGATTTCTAAATAGTATGTGAAAGTTCTTGATTCTTTTTAGGCTTACTAGTATAAGTCCAGCCAACTTTCACATTCTTTCCCCTTCCTGATAATTCTTTCAAAATAAACCTCCCATTGCTAATTTCTTAGAACTTATGACATGCACTTATATCTCAGGTATCTTTCACCTTTCTATAGTTAAGGTATCCACAGTCTAATCCCCCTGTGGTCACTTGCTATTTTTCTTTCTGTCTTATTCTGATACCTAATTACTCTTTGTTTCTCTCTGGGCTCTGTATTCTTATGCTTAGAGTCTGCTCAGGTCTCTTTTTTTTTCCTTTCTCAGCCTTAACACAAACAATTTCTGTAGCCTCCATGTTGTGGGAAGGAAATGGTTAAAGGGAAAAGACCTCAGCCTCCAGTTGTAAGAGTTGGCGGTGAGGTGGTTAGGAAAAGTTTTAAAACGAAAAGACATGAAACACCTTGGGAGAAAAGAATTTTGAGTTGTGAGGAGAGAGTCTTCCAGGTAGCACTTAGCTCAGAAGAAATACCACTTTTGTCAAGACCTGCCTGCCCTACTTCCACCCATGGTCTAAAATTATGTATGTCATTTGCAGGCTCATCACAGACCAGTGAGATTTAGAGTCTCTCTCTCTTTCGCTCTCTACTTAACAAATAGGACATGAAATATTCCAGTCTTTCCATCATTGCATAAGGGCCTGGAGCATAGTTAGAGGTTACTGTGTTGTGCTTCAGTACCCTATGTAACCTCCATCACATGTGACTAGTCTGCTTATATTCTGATACTTGGATATTCTGTCCACTTTCCCTTTGCTTCTTCTTCCATGGAATATGAAGTCTAACTTCAAATCCTAGCCAGGACACTGGAGATTCTGACCTCCTTATTGGGTTTTAGCTAGCTACTTTCTCTTCTTAAATTATTTAATCCCCAAGAGTGACATCAGCAAGATTGTGGTATAGGACTTTATAGCACTTGTCTATCCCAGAAACACCAATTTGAATAACTGTCCATGCAGAAAATACTTTCACAAGAGCTAGGAATTTCAGGTGAGGGTTAACAGCACCTGGGTGGAGCACAGAAATAAGAAAAGATGCATTGAAGAGAATAGGAAAGACAGTTTCACATTACCCCATCATCGCTCCCCCAAACCTAGGCAGCCCATTATGGAGAGAGACACCTTTCTGTGGGGGAGGGAGAGTGAAGTGAGTACCTGACATCACCATGGACACTAGCACTGACCCAAATCAGCACTTGATCCCCTCCCATGGCCCTACATAGCTCTCATGGCCCCAGGCTCCTGGCCCACTGCAGCACCAGGACAGCTCTCATGGACCTGGACTCCAAACCGGCTACTGTGGGCTCCTGACCCTCCTTAGCACTGGGCTGGTTATCACAGTCCCAGGCTCCTGGCAAGCCCCAGAACCAGGTCAGCTCCCATGGTCCCAGACCACAAAGATCATGAATACTCAAAGAAATATGATATCGACAAAAGAAACTAATAAAGCTTCAATAGCAGGCCTAAAGAAATTAAGATCTGTGAACTGTCTGACAAAGAATTCAGAATTTTCCTCTTGAAGAAATTCAGTGAACTACAAGGAATCACAGATAGACAACTAAATAAAATTAGGAAAGCAATGCATGAACAAAATGAGAAGTTCAACAAAGAAATAGAATTCATTATAAAAGCCAAACAGAAATACTAGAGTTGAAGAATGCAATGACTGAAGAATTCAACAGAGAGCTTCAACATTAGACTCAACCAAACAGAGGAAAGAATTAATGAACTAGAAGACAGGTCATTTGAAATCATCCAGTCAGAGGAACAAAATGAAAAAAAGAAAGAAAATGAGTAAAGAAGCCATTGTGAATTATGAGATACCATTGAGAGAAACTATTTACATACTGTTGGAGTCCCAGAGGAGAAGAGAGGGAGAAAAGGGTGGAAAGCTTGTTTAAAGAAATAATGACTGTGAACTTTTCCAAATCTGGGGAGGGATTTGGACATACATGTTCATGCAGCTCACTGTCCCCTTGAAATTTCAACCCAAACTGATCTTCTCCAAGACACATTATGATAAGACTGTCTAAAAAACAAAGAGAGAATTTTAAAAGCAGAAGGAGAAAAAAACCTCCTTACATACAAAGGAACCCCCATAAGCCTATCTGTGGATTTCTCAGCAGAAACTTTGGAGGCCAGGAGAGAGAGGAATGATATATTCAAAGTGATGAAAGAAAAAACTGCCAACCAAGAATACTCTTCATAGCAAAATAATCCTTCAGAAATAAAGGAGAGGTAAACACTTTCCCAAACAAACAAAAGTTGAGGGAGTTCATCACCACTAGAACTGCTTTACAAGAAACAATGAAAGGAGTTCTTCAACCTAAAATGAAAGCATACTAATTAGTAATATGAAAACATATGAAAATATAAAATATACTTGTAGAGGTAATTATATACTCAAATTCAGAATTCTCTACTAGTGTAATATGATGATGTGTTAATCATTTAACTCTAGTATAAAGGTTAAAGAACAAAAGCATTAAAAAATAATTATAAGTACAATAATTTGTTAATGGATACACAAAATAAAAAGGTAAATTGTGATGTCAAAACATAAAATATGAGAGGGGGAGTAAAAGGGTAGAGATTTGTATGTGATCAAAGTTATCAGCTTAAAATAGATTGTTATATCTATAAGATATTTTATCTAAGCATCATGGTAAGCACAAAGCAAAAACCTGCAGTAGATATACAAAATATAAAGAGAAGGGAACCAAAACATAACACTATGGAAAATCATCAATTCGTAAATGAATACATTAAGAGAGGAAGAAAGAACAAGGAACTACAAAACAACCAGAATATAAGTAATGATGTTTTAAAAGATGTTTGAAAGATGGCATTAGTAAGTTCCTTACCCATCAATAATTTCTTTAAAAATAAGTGGCCTAAATTGTCCAGTCAAATGGCATAGAGTGGCTGAATAGATAACACAAGACCTAACTATATGAGAGACTCACTTCAGCTTTAATGACACACAAAGGCTTCAAGTGAAGGGATGCAAAAGATACTTCATGCAAGTGGAAATGAAAAGAGAGAAGGGGTAGCTGTACTTATATCAGACAGAATAGACTTTAAGTAGAAAACTGTAACAAAAGACAAAGAAGGTCATTATATTATGATAAAGGAGTCGATACATCAAGAAGATGTAACTATTACATACACACATCAGAGCACCTAAACATATAAAGCAAATATTAGCTAATCCAAAGGGAGAAAGAGACAACAATAAAATAATAGTAGGGGACCCTACTTTCAACAGTGATCCTCTAGCAGAAAATCAATAAGGAAACAGTGGACTTGAACTATAGTTAGACCAAATGGACCTAAGATATATATATATATATATATATATATATATATATATATACACAATGGCAGAATACACATTCTTCTCAATTGTACACAGAAAATTCACAAGGATAGATCATATGTTAGGCCACAAAACAAATCTTAGCCAGTTTAAGAAGACAGAAGGAAAATTGGAAAATTTACAACTATGTAGAAAGTAAACAATATGCTTCTGAAAAACAAATGGATAAAAGAAGAACTCAAAGAGAAAATTTTTTTAAAATGTGGAAATAAAGATGGAAACACAACATACCCAAACTTATGGAATGCAGCAAAAGCAGTTCTAAGAGGGAAGTTTATAGTGATAAATGCCTACATTTAAAAAGAGAAAGATTACAAATAAACAACCTAACTTTATACCCCAAAGAACTAGAAAAAGAAGACCAAACTAAGCTCAAAGTTAGTAGAAGGGAGAAAATAACAAAGATCAGAGCAGAAATAAATGAAATAGACCAGAAAAACAATAGAAATACTCAATAAGGTACAGATAGTCTCTTTTTATTTTATTTTTTAAATTTCTTTTTATTTTTTTATTTTTGCGGTACGCGGGCCTCTCACTGTCATGGCCCCTCCCGTTGCGGAGCACAGGCTCCGGACGCACAGGCTCAGTGGCCATGGCTCACGGGCCCAGCCACTCCACGGCATGTGGGATCTTCCCGGACTGGGGCACAAACCCATGTTCCCTGCATCGGCAGGCGAACTCTCAACCACTGCACCACCAGGGAAGCCCCTTTATTGATTGTTTGTTTGTTTGTTTATTTATTTATTTATTTATTTTGGCTGTGTTGGGTCTTCGTTTCTGTGCATGGGCTTTTTCTGGTTGTGGCGAGTGGGACCCACTCTTCATCGTGGTGCACGGGCCTCTCACTGTTGCGGCCTCTCTTGTTGTGGAGCACAAGCTCCAGACTCGCAGGCTCAGTATTTGTGGCTCACGGGCCTAGTTGCTCCGCGGCATGTGGGATCTTCCCAGACCAGGGCTCGAACCTGCGTCCTCTGCATTGGCAGGCAGACTCTCAACCACTGCGCCACCAGGGAAGCCCCCAGACAGTCTCTTCAATAAATGATGTTGGGAAAATTATTTTCACATGCAAAGCAATGAAATTGGACCCTATCTTATACTATGCACAAAAGTTAACTCAAATGGTTTAATGATTGAAATGCAAGATCTGTAACTCATACAAGAAAACATAAGGGAAAAAGGTCCTTGACATTGATCTAGGCAATGATTTTTTTTTTTTGCGGTACACGGGCCTCTCACTGTTGTGGCCTCTCCTGTTGCGGAGCACAGGCTCTGGACGCGCAGGCCCAGTGGCCATGGCTCACGGGCCCAGCCGCTCCGTGGCACGTGGGATCTTCCCAGACCGGGGCACGAACCTGTGTCGCCTGCATCGGCAGGTGGACTCTCAACCAGTGCACCACCAGGGAAGCCCCTAGGCAATGATCTTTTGAGTCTGGCACCTAAAGCACAAGCAACAAAAGCAAGAATAAAGAGGTGGGACTATATCAAACTGAAAAACTTCACACAGCAGGAGATATAATAAATGAAAAGGCAACCTACAGAATGGGAGAAAATATTTGCAAACCTGTATCCAGTAAGGGGTTAATATTGCCAACATATAAGGAACTCTTACAACTCAATAGCAGAAAACTCAAATACTGTGATTAAAGAATGGGCTGAGGGCCTGAATATTTTCCCAAAAAAGACATGGCCAACAAATACATGAAAAAGTTGCTCAACAATACCAATCATTAAGGAAATGCAAATCACATCACAATTATATATCATCTCACACATGTTAGAATAGCTATTATCAAAAAACAAACAAACCAAAAAATAAGAGAAATAACAAGTGTTGGTGAGGATGTGGGGAAAAAACAACCCTTGTGCACTGTTGGTAGGGATGTAAATTGGTACAACCACTGTGAAAAACAGTATGGAGATTTCTCAAAAGCTTAAAAATAGAACTACCATATGATTCAGCAGTCCCACTTCTGGGTATATATCTAAAGGAAATGAAATCACTATCTTGAAAAGATATCTGCACCCCTATGTTCTTTGCAGCATTATTCACTGTATTCAAGGCATGGAAACAAGTGTCCATCAGTGGATGAATGGATAAAGAAAATGTGGGAGACACACTCACGTACACACACACACTGTAGTATTATTCAGCCATAAAAAAGGAATTCTGCCATTTGTGACAACATGGATGGGACTTGAAGACATTATGTTAAGTGAAATAAGACAGAGAAAGACAAATACTATACAATATCACTTATATGTGGATTCTATAAAAACCCAACTCATAGAAACAGAGAGTAAAATGGTGGTTGCCAGGGGCTGGGGGTTTGGGAAAATGGGGAGATATTTTATAAGAGGTACAAATTTCCAGATATAAGACAAACACATTCTGGGGATCTAATGTACAGCATGGTGACTATAGTTTACAATACAATATTATATACTTGAAATTGGAAAAAATATATATGGAAAAATGTTATTTAATTCTCAAATTTAAATCTTAATCTCCTACTTGATATGAGAACCACTACTGCTTAAAAGTCTTAACATTAGTGTAATGTGGTAGAAGTGACACATATACACTACTTCTAGGCCTGGCCCGTAAATCCTGTGCAGGTCTCCATTCTCTGTCTTATATGGATTTGTCTATTTCTCTGTGTTTCTTTTGTCCGTTTTGCTATATATATTTCTCGAGGCTGTGTTATTAGGTGAACGCAAATTTGAATTTTAAATTGTAAAAGGAAAGATTGACTCTTTTATCATTGTGAAATACCCTTTTTCTCTAAAATTGTTCTTACCCTAATGTCTAATTTTCCTAATATTATTATAGGTATATCAGCTTTGTTTTGGTTAGTGTTTGCATGGTATATTTCTTCCATAATTTTACTTTCAATCTTTCCATATGCCTACAATTAAATTGTGTTTCTTATAAGCAGTATATAGTTATTAGATTCTCTTTTAGATATGAAATCTTTGTATTTTAATTGGAGCATTCATTTACATTTAATATAATTATTGATATATTTGGATTGAAAATCTATGAATTTTTTTCTATTTATCTCACCTGTCCTTGTTCAGTTTCTCCTGCTCTCTTGCCTTCTTTTGGAATAATTAATTTTTATTATTTCATTTTTCATCCTGTTATCTTGTTATCATATGAGCTTTCTTTCTTTAGTGGTATTTTTACCTTTTTACTTTGAAGATGTTACAGCCTTCTAGCATGCATTATTCCTGTTATAAAGTTCTAGTGTAAGTCTGCTCTGTTTAAAATAAAAACATTTTTTCCCTGTCTGCCTTTAAAATTTTCTCTTAATGTTTGGTTTTTAGCAGTTTTAGTAAGATAGGCTTGGACGTGGTTTTCTTTATTCTGGATGGAGTTTGTATTGCTTCTTAAATGTGTAACTTGATATCTTTAATCAATTTTTTAAAATTCTTGAATATTATATCTAGAAATGTTGCTTTTGTCTACTTTCCATCTTTCTTCTCTTTTTTGCTCTCACTTTCTCCCTTTATCTTCTTCTGAGACACTAGTTACGTATATTAAACTTTTATACTGGATCCCACATCTTATTTTTTTCCTCCATGCTTTAGACTGGATTTTTTCTTATGCTATATAATATAATTCACTAATACTTTCTTTAGCTATGTTGATGCCTATTATTGAGCTTTTCAATAATTTTATTTTGTGTTCTAGAATTTTCATGTGATTCTTTTTTCATAATTTCCATCTATCTCATGTAAATCATTTGACAGTATTAAATATAGAGATTTTACTGCATGTATCTAAGATTTCAATACCTAGGTATCCTGACAGCATATTTTTATTTTTTGTGTATTTGTTCTTCTCCTTTTCAGAAAGTCTTGTTTTATTGTATGCCTGGGTATTTTTATTTAAGTGCTGGGCATTTGTCCATGAAAAATTATAGACATAGTTTAAGCTCTAGATGATATCTTCTTCCAGAGACGTTTAAATTTTGCTTCTGGCAGACAATCAAATTTGGGGGAGATCACCATAATCCAGTAAAGATTGAAATGATTCAAAACTAGGCTTCACTTCTTTTGAGGACTGATCTACTTCTTATTCTTTACCATGTAGCCCATCAGATTTCTAACCAAATGCTGGAGGTTTTTAACAGGGCCCCATGTCTTTGAAACTCCTTGAACTATTATTTGGCCCGCTGAATCATGAGATTGCTAAATGCTTTGCTTAGCTTCTCAGCTTCTTAACCTCTCAGCTATTGTACTGTTGGTTGATATTAGTATTCATCTCCAGACAAAAGTGACGCCAAATTCTGGGCTCCCTTTTCTTGACTTCTCTCTTCTTCTGATTTTGTCCCACAAATTCTCATTGCCTTGATCTTAAATAATGTCTAATTGATATTTAATTGAAAACTTTGTATGATTCCATTTTCTCTTCTTCTTAGCATATCGGTTATGTTTCTTTTATTTTTTAAACTTTTTTTTAGTGTTTGCCCTAGAGTTGCAATAAACATTTATAACTAATCCAATTCTGTCTTTGAATTACATTATATTGGTTTATGGGTAGTGTGAATACCTTATCAACAAAATAATTCTAATTCCTCCCTCTTCTCATTTGTATTAATGTTGTCATTCATTTTGAAATGGAGCAAGACCCTGTGGGGCCCTCCTGCGTACAAAATCCTTTCTGTGTCCCCTGTTTCTTGTTTGTAGGAAAAAGGCTTCAGCCTCCTTGACTTTCTCTGAGTTCCAAAGGGCTGATTCAAACATTTGCTTATCAGGGAAGGGAGGGAATGCAGAAACAAAGGAGGAGCAGTCAAGAAACAATAGTGCAGTGATGGGGCAGGGTCCTGGTTCTTCCTCAAGAAATATATATAAAATATCTTTGAATGTTTCTGTAGGAACTAAGGGCCTCACCCAGGTGGAGGATAGTAACTTCAGGCTGAGCACAAGATTCCTGGAACACTGCCTTGTTACCTCACCACCAACCAATCAGAAGAAAGTCTGCACATGTGGAAGATAACAAAGACTCTAACCCCCACCTCAAATGATTTTCCCTTTAAAAACTTTCATGGTGGAGCAGAATCTTTATAGTTGGTTTTTGGACACAAGTCTGTCTTCTCCCCAGATTACTAGTGTACTGAATAAAGCAACCTTTCCTTTCCAACCAACACTTGCCTCTCAAATATTGGCTTTTAGTGGCAAGCAGCCAAACCTGAGTTCAGTAACAATTTCGCTTACATAAAAGTGAAATGGGGCTTCCCTGGTGGCGCAGTGGTTGAGAGCCCGCCTGCCGATATAGGGGACACGGGTTCGTGCCCCCGTCCGGGAAGATCCCACATGCTGCAGAGCGGCTGGGCCCGTGAGCCATGGCCACTGGGCCTGCGTGTCCGGAGCCTGTGCTCCACAACGGGAGAGGCCACAACAGTGAGAGGCCCGCGTACCGCAAAAAAAAAAAAAAAAAGTGAAATGTATGTATGTTTATATGCATATATGTAAATTAATATATATAAGCATACATAATCAAATATATTGTTGCTATTCCTGTTTTGAACAAACTGTTAACTGTTGGATCAGCTAAGAATAAGAAAAAGTTTTAATTTAATCTTGTCCCTTCTTCAGTACTCTTCCTTTATTTATGTAGATCTGAGTTGCTGACCTTTATCACTTTCCTTCTTTTTTTTTTTTTTTTTTTTTTTCTTTTTTTGCAGTACGCGGGCCTCTCACTGTTGTAGCCTCTCCCATTGCGGAGCACAGGCTCCGGACGTGCAGGCTCAGCGGCCCTGGCTTACGGGCCCAGCCGCTCCACGGCATGTGGGATCTTCCTGGACCGGGGCACAAACCCGTGTCCCCTGCATCGGCAAGTGGACTCTCAACCACTGTGCCATCAGGGAAGCCCCACTTTCCTTCTCTTTAAATAACTTCTTAGCATTTCTTGAAAAGAATGTCTACTAACAACAAATTCCCTCAATTTTTGTCTGTCTGAGAAAGTCTTTATTTCTCCTTCATTTTGAAGAATAATTGCTCAGAGTAAAGAATTCTAGGTTGTGGCTTCTTTCTCTCAACACTTTAAATATTTCATTTCACTTTCTTCTTGCTTGCATGGTTTCTGAGAGTTTGGTGTAATTTTTATCTCTTTTCTTCTGTAGGTAAGGTGTTTTTTTCCTCTGGTTTCTTTCAGAATTTTTTTCCTTTACCTTTGACTTTATATAGTTTGAAAATTATATTCCCAGGTGTATTTTTTCTGACATTATTCTGCTTGGTGTTCTCTGAGCTTCCTGGATGTATGGTATGGTTGCTGACATTAATTTGGGAACATTCTGAGTCATTATGGTTTTAATATTTCCTTTGTTCCTTTTTCTCTTCTCCTTCTGATATTCCCATTACACATGTTATACCTTTTGTAGTTGTCCGACAGTCCTTGAATATTCTGTTTTTTTCAGTCTTTGTTCTCTTTGCTTTTCAGTTTTGAAGGTTTCTATTCATATATCCTCAAGCTCAGAGATTCTTTTGTCAGCCATGTCTGGTCTACTAATAAGCCCATCAAAGGCATTCTTCATTTCTTTTACAGTGTTTTTGATCTCTAGCATTTCTTTTTTGGTTCTTTCTTAGGATTTTCACTTCATTACTTATATTACCCATCAGTTCTTGCATTCTGTCCAATTTATTCATTAGAGCCTTTAGCATATTAATCATTGTTGTTTAAATTCTCAATCTAATTCCAACATTCTTGCCATGTCTGGTTCTGATGCTTGCTCTGTCTCTTCAAACTGTGTCTTTTGCCTTTTGATACGACTTGTCATTTTTTCTGGATAGCCAGACATGATGTATCAGGTAAAAGGGACTGCTATAAATAGGCCTATAGAAATGTGGTGGTGAGGTTTGGGGGGATAGTCCTAGGATTGCGATTCAGTCTTTTAATGAGTTTACCTCTAAACAGTGAACTTCACCGTGCTTCTCTGGTTTTTCCCCCCTTAGGTGGGAAAGGATGGTTAGAGTGGGCTGGAGGTGGGTTGTTTCCTTTCTGTCATGTGGAATGCTATAGCTAATTGGAGTTGGATGTTTTCCCTTTCCTAAGTCAGTTAGGCTCTGGTTAACTAGTTTGCCCTGAGGGCAGGCCTTGTTGAGAAGAACAGAGTGCTCTGGTGTATTTCAAAATGGTTTCTTTTCCCCTCCCCCTGCTGGAAGCCCAAGGGGATTTTTCTGATATTTACTGTGGGAATCTGGTCCAGTTCCTGGAGGTAAACCTCACAATATTGTGAGGATCTCCCTATGACTGGGTCCCCCCGAAGTTTTTAACTCTCCAAGTTGTCCGCATTCAGCCTTTAGCAATTCACCACAGTTCAGGTTTCCTACCCCAGCACTGGTTCTTGAGGCAGTTTTTGCTTGTGAGTTCGATTCTGGCAAACTGTGACTGCCTGTATTCTCCTGTCTCTTCCGTTTTGAGGGCAGCAGTTTTCCCTGTGTCCTCACCTCTCAAGATCCAAGAAGTGTTGAATTTTCAGTCTGTGCAGTTGTTTACCTGTTGTTAGGGCAGAGTGGCAACTTCCAAGCTCCTAACATCCAGAACTGGAAACTTAGAAGTCTCCTCCTTCTCTAATTAATATTTAGAAATTGTTTCCCTGCTTTCTAATTGCTCTTGGTGGTAAGGTTGGCCTGAACAGACTTCTCAGCTGTTGCTGTAATTGTAACTCAGCTATGCCCTGTCATAATCCTACTCTTTAACTCCCTTCTCAGCCCTAAACTTGACTTTAATCTTGTCTACTTAGCTTGGGTCCCCTGGTTTGAACTTCACACTTTCTAAAATCTTTGGCTTCAGTTCACATCTCTGTTCTTCCTATTCCTCACTGCCTTTAGTAGTAAGCCTTACATTCACAGGCATTTCTAGAACCCAAACATCACAACAGGCTCTACTGATGATGTTTTACTTGTCCAACCAAAGCTCTTCTTCTTCCGTGGCCCAGCCGCTCTGCGGCATGTGGGATCTTCTCGGACCGCGGCACGAACCCATGTCCCCTGCATCGGCAGGCGGACTCCCAACCACTGTGCCACCAGGGAAGCCCCAAAGTTCTTCTTTTTAATAAGGAATACAAATCCATTCACGCTAGCCCAAATAAAGGAGAATTGTTGTAAGGATATAACAGGTAGTGTTATGAACATTTAATAATAGGAAATGAGCAACAGCCTGCTTTCTTATGTGTTAGCACTGGAAAAGTTATTCTTTTTATCTCTGTGCACACACATTCTCTGTCTCTCTTTTTCGTGGTTTCTCAGTTTGCATAGGGCAGACAATTCAGTTTCACACTTTTCCTCTTTCTTATATCATTCATAGAGTTTTTAATTTAGGAGGGTTTTAATTTTGTGCGTACCAATTTTTAAACCTTTAAAAGGTAAGGACCTAGTAAGTATTTAAAGATTCAATTACCTGAAGTGTATCATTCATTTCTTCTTTCCTCTAAATAAATTATACAAAGTTAATAACAGTTAAATGAGAAAGTATAAATATATTTCTCTGTAACTACCATATATCCCTAAATATAGCTTAAACCACATTGAGGCACATAACTGAGGCTAAAGACCAAAATAAGGCCCCTTGCTTCCTTTTCTGAAATCCTTATGTTTCCTAAATCCTTATCTATTCTTCCTCCTTCCTTCTCTCCAACCTGAAGGTGGAATATTTCTTTCTAGAGCAATGGCATGCACATTCTTCAAGACTTACTTTTTTTGCTTTTCTAAAGGTATCTAATTAATTATTTCCTCTCTTTAGCAACTAGTTTTTTCTCTAATTATTCACATGGCCCAACATGACTGTCCTGGCCCTTATCATCCAACTCAAGTTCTATCACTAATTACTATAGTCTCTATTTCTTCGTCTTTCATTTGTTCATTACTTTGTGTCTAAAGCAAAGAATTGGTCTTGGACCTGGTGTCTATTATTGTCTAATAAGCTGTGACCATGGTGGAAGGGTCGTATGGCAGATAACAATGCTCCTTCCAGCCTCTCTGAGAGGGAAATTAAATCCATAAAAAGGAATTTGATGTGTGGGACAAATTAATGTCTTCAGAACACTTACCTAATCTGGGTTATTCACTAGAATTAAGACATACATGGACAGAGTAGAATGTTAAAAGGGATAAAATGGGTTTCAGATAAATAGTCAGATTCACCAAAGAAAATGATAGTTATGACATCCAAGACTAGAATGAGCACACAGATTTTCCTCACTACCAAATATTACTTATAAATTGCTACATATCTATATATAATTAAATTAATAGTTATTGAATACTTACATGCAACTATATTTAAGTAATAATCTGTAAGAGTAGGTAAACATGAAAATATATCCCTATGCATATTTATTGATAAAGACATGTATAGGCAGATAGTTAAAAATAGTTTGATAAATATGTTGATCATAAATTTTATGCTCTCATAAATAAGATCATTTAATCTGGTCTTATTTAATTTTAATAGAAGAAAAACTAAATTGAAACTCCAGAGCCACTACATTTAGTTGTTCAGATTACAATATGATTGGTACTCCCTGGAGTTGGGCAGTGAAAAATCTACACAACTGTATGTTGCAGGCCTCTCAACCACAAATAAATTTCTACTTGTAAGAACTATTATTTCACAAAAAATTCCTTGAAAGTTAGTTATAAAGATTATGGAAGAGGGACTTCCCTGGTGGTCCAGTGGGAAAGAGTCTGCCTTACAACGCAGGGAGTGCGGATTCAATCCCTGGTCAGGGAACTAAGATCCCACATACCGTGGGGCAACTAAGCCTGCGTGCCACAACTACTGAGCCTGCGCACCTCAACTATACCCCCTGTGCCACAACTACAAAGCCCACGCACCCTGGAGCCCATGAGCCACAGCTAGAGAAGAGAAAACCTGCATGCCACAACTAGAGAGAAGCCCACGTGCCACAACTAGAGAGAAGCCCGCGCACCACAACGAAGAGCCTGGAGGGCTTCTGGAGTTGGTTAGAGGTCAGAGAAAATTGTATGAAGTTTAACTGCAATACCCTGAGCTTTGCTCTCCTAAGTTTTCGTGAAATATAACCTACCAAAATTCACTTCTCTTTATCACAAATATGTCCCATTCCTTAGGGCTTTAAGTAACTCTCTTAGTTCAGTTAGGAGCCCCATAGGATTTGTTTCTAATACATAACCCTAAAAACTGCACTGATTTCACCAGTCTCTAAACCATCCCTCTCCACATCTACCTCATACCCTTTCTTTCAAGCTAATCAGGAAAGAGAGAGAAAAAAAGGAGATCTTCTCATCTCAGTTTACTTATCTCCACGTTTGGGATGTTTAGTGAGAATTCTCACATTTTTTTCAAGCCACCAAAACTTCTTTTGCAGCATTAGAAGACACCTGGTGGTAGAAATTCACAATATTTATCAAGGCTCTTTGAAGAACTCCACTAAAGAAATCTTTTTGATTTTGCTAAAGCTAGTATTTCCCATATTTATACAAATTCTTTTCTCTAAGATAGTGCCCAGTATAAGTTTGGGAACCCTGACTTCTGAAGTCCCCTGAGTTCACATATTCTAAATAGGGATTTGACAGCCAACCAGCAGAATGAGGGTCCATCCCAGTGTGCGGTTGACCTGAAAATGTGTGGGTTGGGGAAGAAGTGTACATGGGGCATAGGCCAGTGAGACCTCATAGATGGTGTCCCATGGCTGGAGCTTCACTGACATGATTTTCTGATGTTGGTTGAGAGTAAGAAAAGTCAAGGAATCAGTCTAAGTTGTGTTCTAGAGAGGATGGAGGGTTGAAACTAGAAAAAACAAATTCCAGGGACTAAGTTTTCAGTCAGGAAGAGAAAGTTAAGCTAAGAAGATTCAGGAATTGGGTAGATGCAGGAACAGAATGAGGAATGAAAAGCAAGGATGGATGATAGGAGGTATCAGAAGCATAAAGGATAATTGCCTGTCATTGAGCTGGGGTGTCGAAGGCTGGTGTCTCTGGGGAGGTCAGTCTATGGTAGAGGCTCTGGAGTGTACAAGTGTTGACTGTTAATGGCCTGTGTTTCAAGTATAAGTTCTGTCTCTGTCTGATGAAGAGGACTATTTCAGTTAATCCTTGGGTATTCAAGCAATATGAGGTTTTCTAATTACTAGCTTACCCTGGATGTAACTGTCAGTTGCATAAAAAAATATTTACAGTGGCCTGGCATTAATATTTACAATGAGTATGTACGTGGAGTAACTGGCACAGTGCTTTGCCAACAGTAGTTTTTCAGTAACTTTTTGATGAATTCAAGGTATTTAATGTTCCTGGAAGCTGTGGTATGTTCAGCCCTCACTCAAACTCACTCAGCAATAAGTTAGGGTGTTCATTCTGTAAGACAGTTACCGGTCTAGGTCTTATGCCATGAATTGTGCCAGGGTGTTGATACACACAGTTAAAAAATATATAGGTCCAGCCCTCAGAGAACTATTTTAAACCCTAATGGAGAACACTGTATTGATTAGTTCCATCAGAGTTAATGTCCAACTCTCCTTATAAATACTTTAAGGTTTGCTTAAAAAATGACATGTAAAGCAGGAGTTCTCAAACTTGGCTTCACATTAGAATCACCTGGGTAGCTGATGCCTGGGTTCTGTTGCAGGCCAATTAAATCAGAACACTTGGGTTTGGGCTTTTGCATCAGCAGTCTTTAAAAACATCCTAGGTTCAGACTGTGTTGAGAACCCATGTATTAAAGGGAAGATACAGAGTCAATTGGGAAAACCTAGATCAACACAATGAGTGAACTGTGTACTGGGTTTTAAACACTTAAGCATATCTATAAGTATGAAGACAACAAGTTAAAACTATAACACATAGTTACATAGGTCATCAGTTTTGTTCTGGTGTTAATTACCAATCTCGCTTCATTAGGGTACTGATAAAAACCCATAGCTGGTTTTGACTGAATTAATATCTTTGTTCTGGTTTTGTTATTGACTCTGATCCAATATATTTCTGTCTTCTATTTCTGTTTCCTGTTTTTTCTTACCCTTCATCATTTCCATTGGTATGAATTTTTATTGCAAAGTTTTCTTGTTTACTCATTCTACAACTACTATAATTCAATCATGAAATATAGCAGTTGTTCTTAGATCTAGCTTAATTTTAATCACCTGGAGAACTTTTAAAACTGCTGATGATTAGGCTTCATCCCAAACCACTTAAATCAGAACCTCTAGAAGTGAGACTCAGTCATTGGTAATTGTTCAAAGTGTTCCAGATGATTCTATGTACAGCTGGGATTAAAAACCCTAGTGTGATTGATTGTTATACCTATAATGGACCCCAAAGAATTATGCCTCCCTGTGTCCACAGACTTTTGCAATGTGACTTCTCCCATCAACTGGTGGAGTCTATTTTTCCACCTTGACCATAGGCCCTTAGCTGACTCTCCAGGTGAATACAGCACATGAGTGAGGACAGGTGAGGTCAGAAGAGGAACCACCCAACCAAACTGTCAGAATTGTAAGAAGTAATAAAAAAATTTTAAGCCATTTAGTTTAGGGATGGTTTGTTACGCAGCAAAGTCTAACTGAAATATTGTACTGTGGGGGCTTTTTATTATAAGCTATGACAAAAAAGCACTACTCTTGATTTTTTTTCTTTACTTCTATTTTTATTGCTATTGCAAGAACCACTCTAACAAGTGCCTCTGAAGCTGTTTCTATTCTCCCAGGATTCTCCTTCAGACTCTTTTACTACTGAAAGAATGAGATTTAGGCAGAAAAAGAATTTCGTGTCATTGTACGTTTGTACACCTGCCCCAGGGCCCATGGCTTAGGCACACTTTCATAACAGTACATGTGGATTGCATCAACACATTCTGAAATTTGCCAAGACTCAGTTTCACAAGCTAAGGTCCAGAATAAAGAAATCCCCTTGCTTTAGCAAGATGGTCACACACAGATTGATCCAGGAACAATTTGAAGCCTCCACTCAATTTGCTTTGTGTGGGTCATGTGAAAGAGTTGTAGTTTGTACCTTCACTATGCTATCAGTGATGAAAATTACTATACTTTTGCCTTAATAATAATATTGACTATTTTAACAGGTCTAGTTGGAATGTCTACCTTGTGAAATCAGCAGGGAATAAAAATAAGAGTTGTCTGTCTTGTTACTTGCTAGGCTGGTGGGAAGAAATGTCATGAACCTGGAGTCCAAAGACAAGGGCTTGACACAGTTCTATTACTTACCTATTGTGTAACCTTGAGTAAATTACTAAATATTTAAATCTTAGTTGACTTATCTATAAAATCGAGATAAAAATAACTATCTCCAGAGTATATCTAAGGATCAGAAAAGCATATATAATATCCCTTTGCAATCTTTAAAGCTTACTTTAAATATAAGATATATTTATAAAGATATATTTATATCTTTATATAAATAAAGATATATATAAAGATATATTTATATTTATATTATATATATATATATATATTTATATATTTATATATATTTATAAAGATATAAATATAAATATAAATATCTTGGTATAGATAGCACCAAGAAAGAATATGAAAAAGTTTCACTGACAACAGCTGAGAAAAGTCACTCATATTCTCACAGCATTAGGGAAAGTAAATACTTTATATGGCTTCACAGTTTTCTTTAATCTCTGAATCTCAAAGCACCTTGCAGAACACTTTCATTAATTTATAAAACCCCATGAAATACATTTGTTCCCCCTTAAACTTCTTTTTAAACAGGGTACCTTTTCTAGGACATATAAATTTAAGCCTAACCCACTAAAGGCCCTCAGATTTTTGAATGAATAGAGGGGTTCTGATCCTTTTTTTATGTTGTAATTTTTGTGTCTTATTTAAAATATGCAAGTCTCTTGATCTTGTCTGTCTTCCCTTGAAGCCTTTCCCTTGATGCTTTGATGTAGTGAACATGCCTGTGAAACTCAAATCCTAGACAGGTGGCAGCCTTTTCATTCCTTACATGTTAGGGATAGGGTTTGGAGATAATTTATTAATCTCTTTCTCCCTTAAGTGTTTGAAAGATACCCACTAAAAATATGTGAACCAGATTCTTATATTGCCCAGGTTGAATTCTGATTAGATTTTGAGCCCTTGCAGGCTGCATTTGACTCTTTGGCTCCTTGACTAGCATGTAGGATTTTTATTTTTTTTCGTTACTAAGTGATAGTCTGCTGATATGAATGAGCTAATGGGGCTTTCAGCCAAGACTTATTTAGAACTAAAAGACGTAGCTATAATTATTCTCTGTATTTCTATGGTTTCTTTTTCAAGTAGTTTAGAGAGCCCTGCATATATTACTTAATCTTCCTAAGTAAGGTGAGCCAGATGAATTATGTTATTATTATATTAGAAAATTTTCCTTTGCTTCAACTTTCTATTGTTATATCTTCTGGCATCTTTACTTATCTTCCTAATATTTAATGATCTGACTTTTTCCGTGGATGTTCCAAATTGTTCTCTTTACCCTGTTGAAATAAACCTGATTTCTGTCTGTTGCTTCAAACTCTGCTCTTAAAGGATAGGGTATGCATGTTTATAGATAATTTACATATATTATGTCCTAGTTCAAAGAAGGGCCATTAACCGTGAATTTCTTAGTTTGCAACGAGTAGTGCATGAGAGAGGATGATACACTTGGGGGACACATGGACCTTTTGCTATTCTTCAAAATAAACCACATAGATATTTGCTTATGTGTAAAACTTATGCTGTTCATATCTTCTTTTAGATAGGAATTACTTGTTATAAACTCTATTTTAGGGTGAGGGAGACTGAGGTACAGTACAGATTGATAACATAAAAAGAAAACATAAGCCAATTTTTGGTAGGTTATGATTCTGATTATTAATGGTTATGGCCTAATATTTGCTTTTGACAGGATCTCACTTGTAGAGATTTGCAACACCCATGCTGAAACTTCGATCAGATAATTAGAGCACTTTATTTTTTTTCCAGTTTTTTTTCTTTCTTAATTGGGGTATAGTTGTTTTACAATGTTGTGTTAGTTTCTGCTGTACAGCAAAGTGGAGTTCCCTGTGTTATATAGCAGGTTCTTATTAGTTATCTATTTTATACATATTAGTGTCTGTATGTTAATCCCAATCTCCCAGTTCATCCCCCCCCCCCCACTTTCCCCAGTTAGAGCACTTTAAATTTGAGACTGCCAGAGGTTTATCAAACGGATTTTTCTTCATAAATTTTGCTGAATGATTTCCTCTTTAACTCGACACATGTTTATTTCAGGGAGTTTTTCATATTAGGCCAGTCGAAAGATGAGCCTTTTTTTTCTGAGGATTTCTTTCTGTCCTGGAGACACACAGACGTACTCACACAACTGAGGTCTTGGTTTTGAACTCTGGTAATTATTAATTCAATGGTTTGAGTTAAGTACATGTACAGGTGATGTGAGTGGTTAAAACACCAATAATGTTTACTTCACTTACAAACATAGGACCTTTTCCTCTAAGCCTCAAATTCACTATCTAATTGCCAGAGGATTGTTCAGTTTCATGTAGGATTGTACCTCCATGGACCTCTTCTAGAACTTATTCACAGGAGACTTCAGCAGAGGTCATGCTGGCTTTTCTAAGTAACTTTTTAGAAGAGAAGAGCATGATTGCCTCCTTCCAGGGAACTGGCATTCATGGAGAAAGGTTGCTTTTCGTGGCTTCTTTGGTGGGAATCATTGATTTTGGGGGGTGCTGCTCAGAGTCTCTCCACTTCTCTTCTCTCTGTGTTTTTTGCTTCCATCTATGACTTTCTTTGAAGTGCATTTTTTCCTGATTGGTCTGACTAAAGGTAAGTCAAACTAAAACACAAGAAGGAAATAAACATTTATAATGAAATGCCTCCTTAGAAAGAAGAATAATTTCTTAGCATACTATTATAAAATAAAATCTCTAAATAAAAGATATTTTGGTGTTTGAACTCAATTGGCACTCTTCTCCTTTGCTGGAATTGTTTATCATAGTGAAAACACATACATTCTGGCACAGGTACACCCCAAGCTTGAAGAGAAGTTTATCTTTTGATAGATAGATGCTGTTTTTGCAGTTTGATTAAGTGTTCCTTTGGCTGTTTGATATAATAGAAAGAGAGAATGAACTTTGAAGTCAAAAGGGCTTGGGTTTGAATCTGTGTTCTGCCACTTATAATTTTACAATTTTAGGCAAGTTAGTTAACATCTTCAAGCCTGTGCTTCTTTCTCTATTAAAAGGAGGTTAATAATATCTACTATATCAGAGTAGTTTAAGAAATGAGACAATGCAAATGAAGGCATATGGCACATGCCAATCTTAGTGAGTTCTAAATAAATATTAGTTACTTCTTCTCCTTCCTGCTTTATGTTGGCCAGAGACTAATGTGGTATTTTGCTTATTAAGATAAAATTAAAGATATAAAAAAGTAAATATGGAGGCATAGAAATATAATGAATTTTACAGTCATTTTGGACTTTGTAGGGTACTTAGTTAATCCAGGGAACCAAATAGTTATATATAAAATAATACCATATTCTTGTGAGATAGACAAATAATATTAATAAATTCATTCATTTGCACTTTTTTTGTCAAATATCTATTAAGTGCTATTATTTGTTAAGTACTGTGCAAGGTCCTTGAGATACAGTGGTGAGGAACATAGACATGGTTTCTGTAGTTGGCCTGCTAGGATATTTTCAGTTTTTAAATAGGAAAAATTAAGAAGGAACCCACTTAAGGAGCACTGACTTGGATCTCAACTAATATGTAATCCCTGGTATCATATCTCAAATGGGATTTATCGTCATCTTGTAGCCAATTTACTTCTCTTAGTTTCAGTCAGTAACTGGGAATTTTTCCTTAGACTATGCCTGGAAACTCCATGGATATGAAGGTATTCCAGGTTTTTCAACCATTACAAGGAACTTTGAGTCAGATTTAGTTTAGGTCAGTTATAACTCTGGGACCACTTAATATAATATTAAAAGAAGGGGTCCATTTTTTTCCTCTTAAGAAAGCAATACTGACCAAAGCCAGTTAGTATTCCCAGAAGAGCTACAATTCACCATTTTTGTGCTAAAGAGATCTACCTCATCCTTACCCCTAGAAGGAAAACTTGGCATGAGGGTGGGATTATGTTTCCTGTGTTACTGCACTTTTTGCTCCCGCTGGGGCAACTTGTCCCATCCTCTGGAATGATGAGAATGAGGTACACATCAAAATTGCTGCTTAATCATTTTGTTTAGTGCCTGTGGGTGATGTCTTAAGCCAGAGGATGGTTGACAATAACCACCAAAGAGATTTTTTTCCCTTACGTGTTGTCTCGTCCTTTCATTCTCTCTCTTTTTTCTTTCATTTCCTTTGTTACTCTCACCCTTTCTCTTTTTCTCATTTGTTTTCTCTTCACCTCTGACGGCCAGCAATTTAGTTTGTTGGAGTTTTGCTGTTGTGTGAGGTTTAATCGTGTCCCCAGGAAGAGGGGTAATTATTAAACCACTGGAAATTTAATGATGGGTATTTATTCCCCAGCCTTAGTCATTTTGGTGTCTGGGGTTTGGCATGTCAGTCAGTGGAAACCAAAGTGGATAAATGTCATCAAACCGCACGTGATTTTCCAGTGATTTACGTGTGTTTGTTGTACTCCAGATGGGCAATTACTGATGCCCTGCTCTGCCCTTTATTTGCAAGCCTCTCATGATCAAAATAACAAAGACTTAATAAAACAAGTTCACCTCTCCACAGTGGTGGAAAACAGGTGTCAGTTCCCTCAGAATGAGGTCAGTTCTTTCTAACACTGTGTTCTGCTGTCACATTTTCTTTTTGGGGGTGCTTAAGTCAAGACTCGTGAGCTTCTTTTTTTTTTTAATATTAAAAGTTGTCTTTCCATCTAACTTAAGAATTCAGATCCTTAGGAAAAAAGTTGGACTTTATATTTTCCAGTGAATTAAATGTTAACCTTCTAACATATGTATTTGCTTACTTATGATTAGTTTTGTTGTCTGTCTCCTCCCACTAAGATTTAAACTCCTCAAGGGCAGGGATCTTACCTCTTTGGTTCACTAATGTATTCCATGTGTTTTAAAACAGTGCCTGCATGTATTAGGCACCCTGTTAATATTTGTTGAATAAATGCTGAATGTATGAATGCTGCGAAGTCCTTAGTAGAAGACTTGCCTGAAATTACTATTCTCATAGAGTGGAGAGACTTGTGTTAAATTTGCCACTTTTTATTCATGTAAACTTAACAAGTTACTTAACCTTTCTAAGTATTCATTTCTGGATCTGTATAGTGGGTTTTGTTTTTGAAGATTAAGATTAAAAGGGATTAATTACATAGGACAATGTATGAAAATTTAATCAACACGGTACCTGGCATATATGGCCCATGCTCAAGAAATTGTAAATGTTATGAAGGTGTTGCTCTTCAATTTAATGTTGTGCAGTTGTGACAAGTATATAACTATGCTCATGAAAGAGAGAAGTTTTTTTGATGATCTTTGTTTTGTTTTAGCTGGAGCTCCACTGGAATGTAAATTTAATAAAGGTAGGAATTTTGCATGTTTTTGTTCCTTGATGTATCTTGACAATTAGAATGGTGCTGGGAATATAATAGGTACTCAGTAAATATTTGTTGAATGAATTATTGAATGTTTAAGATGGGAATTAGCTTTGCAAGCCTAACCTTCTGAGCCCCTGTGGTAATTAGTTGAATTAATGGCAGAGATGTCAAAATACTGTTCTAAAAATGCCTCAGTTTTTTCATTGTGTGGAATGGAAGACCACAGAGGAAGGTCCTGAGAACTAAAAGTGAAGGGGAGGAGGAGTTGGAAATTACCTAGCCGTTCAGGCCATGCAGAGTTATTTTGGGCAATTCAGAATCAAATGGACTTTTTATATTCTTATTGCATTTGACTTTCTAAAATACTTGGATATACTTAATTTCACTTCATATTCTATAGCTTTGTCTAAAACAGAGCATTTTATTTAATTTTTAGCTTCTTTTAGGTAACTGTCTTGGTGGTAGGCATGTAGGTTTGAGGAGAAAAGATACTGCAGCCTCATAGGTAAATATACCTTTCTGGTCCCTGCTGCAACCCTGGGCTCTGAAAATTCAAAGGGCACACTGAAGTGTAGGTCTTCTATGAAATTAAAACAAAACAAAACAAACAAATTTTTGGCCTGTTTCCCACCTTGCTAAATCAAGTTGTTCTGCTAAGTGACTACTTTGATCCGCTGTTATGTTTTCAAATGATTAAGGGGGTCTTCAGTGTTCTACTTGTAACCGAACATTTAATGGTGACCCTCTATGGCTACTTTTAAAAAAATTGTAGCTTGTTAAAACATTTTATTGTTTTTTTACAATAAAATGGATCATCAACTAAATTTCTCAAAAGAATCTATGTCAGGCAATTCACAGCTATGTGATTTTGACATTTTCATATGTTTTTCTAAGGTTCAGGTTTTGGTTTTGTTGTTTTGTATTCTAACAAATATAATTCCTTTCCATTAAGTTAAATATTAGCAATCAGAAGTATTTCTATTGCTATCCTTAAAGTATTTTAAGTGCATGCTATTGTTTTATTTTTATTTTCTTTATATATTATTTTAGAGGATAAAACATTTTAAATGAATTTTGCAACTGCTGAAATAAAGCCTGAAACTTCCAAAAATAAAGATTCTGAATAGTTTAGGTTTTAAAATATGTTCACAACTGCAACTCAGGACAGTGAGAGTTGCAGATACCTTTGAGAATACCATGTCCATATCATGTGGATAAATTTAAATAATAGAGATTTATATTGCCTTGGGATAACCAATATTTTAACATAAAATTTTTGAAAATCCAACTTGTTTTGTAATCGTAGGAAGAACAATTTCACCAACACCCAACTGTTAATTCAGTTTGAACCAACTCCTAAAAAATTGAGCCACCAAATATTCTCCTACACTTATATTTTGAGGGTTTTTTTTCCAAAATATATTTGCTTTTAATAAGTATAGGAAAGCAGGGAGTGCTTAGAAATTTTCAAGGCATGGAATTGGAATGGACTCAGAGGTATAGAAATGTCAGAATTACACCACAGAGATAAGAAGGTGTGTGTAGTTTTGAGGAATATTAATCCTGGGGAGTGAGATGCAGTGTGACTGTAGCCTGTGACTCCACCAAATCCTTAGTCATTACTAAGAAGGGCAGTTGTCCTGAAGTCAGCTTCTTTATCTTCTGCATTGACAGAAAAAGCAGACACAGTCCAGTGACAAGGAAAACAGATTTATACTTACAAAGTTTGAAAGTTGTTTTTCAAGAAAGAGAACATACCAGCTTTTCTGCACCCCCCCCCCACCCCCTTGCTCTATAAATAGCTCCTGGCAGGCAGAAACAACCCTGATTGCTGGAGATGAAGGAGAACAAGCAGCAGGCTGTAGTGCAGAATCAATGGCACGGTGCCAAGAGCTTCATCAAATGAATAATAGCTTCCACTTGACAATCAGTAAAGTGCCTCTTCTCCTACGGATTTAGTTTTTAATGATGATTAGAGAGGATGGGCCCCTAAAATTTCTCTGGTAGAAATGACCTCCTATTAATTTCTGTTCCTTGAAATGCTGAATTTCAAAGCTATTTTACAGCTGCAAAACCAAAGGCACTGACATAAAGGAACTATTATCTTTGTAATTGTAGCAACAAGTACTAAATTTGTCATTGATTAACAGAGACTTTTTAACTTCATGATCCTTTGTTGGTTAAGTCCCCATTTGGAACTTACTGATTTACTTGCTTTGAAAGTCAAATGTTACATTTTAGACCCAACAAGCTATCAGAATAATGTCCTTTGTTTTAATATAATAAATACTTCCTTGTAACATCTTACATTGATTATTATGCAGTAAAGGGTGAAGGTCAAGTCAGAGCTTATTAATTCTATACAGTGTTTTGCTTTCTGGGCAGGTAACAAAATATTCTAAACCGATATGGTTAAAATACATATAGGAACACATTTATTAAGCAAAGAACTTCGTCAGAATTTTAAAATTTCCTGACACATTTTCATCTGTGTGTGTGTATATAAAGTATATTTTCCAAGAGGAATTAAATGTAGAAGAGAGACTCTTAAAGAGTGGAAGCGTTTATATCAATATCAAGTGATGAGACGATAGGCCTACTGTGTCAAATTAAGCCATTAGTTATGAAGTAATGTCATAGGTATTGAAAATAACCTGTGGTATATCTCAATCATGTGATATGTGGCATTCTATTTTATAAGTGAAAGTTTTGAATGTAAAGATAATTCCAGAGAAGGCAATGGCACTTTACAGTGCTTTCTGTATAATGTTCTTAGTAGTTAAAAAAAAAGACATAATGAAATGCTTACTTGAAAGGTTTTAAAATTTAGGATGACTTTGAAAAGCCACAGAGTCCATACTGTTGAATTTCATGAATTGTCTGTCATACATAGGAGTTCATAAAATTTTTACAGAAATATTTAAAGTGGTTGAAAAGTTTAGAGGGAAATATTTATTAAGAATTTTAAAAAGTTGCCAAACCTCTGATTCAGGAGGCTGCCTGGGGATGATCTTTGATGTTCTTCTTCAGCATTTCCCAGAGAAATGAAAATGTAGTGAGTTTGTTGCTTAATTTGTTCAGTTAAAAGGACTACCTTCAGAACTAAAATGTCCTTTCTTTTATGAAATAATATTATTAGTATATTTTACTTTTAAATGTCTTTACTTGATAAGATAAAAAGTTGGCAATTATTTGTAGGTTTTACCTTCACTTTAAAAAATATCCTGTGAAATCCAAAATTTATGCATCTGCTAACCTAGGAGAATTTGGAAATGAGTTGGCAGAGCTTTGCCTTTTATTAGATAAGCTGGTACAAAAAGTCTGTTATAGCCAGAGGTCAACCAACTGCATGAGGAAGAAATATGAAAAAAAAATTTGCAAGCTGTGACACCCAAAAGAACAATAAAGCCATCAGATACTCCTGCAATTAAGTCATACATTTTAGAAAAAAAATCAATCAGGAATTAAAATAGGATAAAACTTTTAGGAACAGCAGAATGTCAGAGCTCTAGAGGGAAGCTTAAACACATTACTTTCTTTTCACTGCCACTGATATCCATGTCACTCTTTTAGCAGAACCTGTAGAACACATCATTGTTTGAATGTAGCAGAGTTAAAATGAAAACAGAAATATCCTAACATTTCCAGCATTAGGGAACAATGCCCTTGCTACTATATTACCTATTTCCCAGCATAGGAATGAAATAATTTTGTACTTTATTAAAATATGGTTATCCTAGTAGGCCTACCAAGCTAAAACTCCTTTTTTTTTCTTTTAGAGGAAGAGGAGGCAGCATTTCCTTTGAACTATGACTTAATTCCTGGTATTAGTCATCTAGGGAAGAGAGAGTTCTCCCTGAGAGGAACCTAGGACTGTCTAAAAGAATTAAGGAAAAAAAAAAACATTTAAAGGGAACGTGTGTGGGGAGGTAAGGGGAGTAGAACGGGCTGTTGTGTGGAATGGTTGAGTCATTGGCTTCCTAAGAATAAGTCCGCTATCCTAGGACCACAGTCTTTATTCTGTCAGGTGGACTATTTCTATTCCTTGTGATTCTGTGTTTATTTTTCTGTTTTCTTTACTATTTAACAAATCCTGTCTGAAACTTCTGGCTTGGTTCAGTTGCACTAAGTGGCGTAAAGAGAAATACTTGAATCTACAGAGTAGTTAAGGGAGGAGTGCCCCTCAGAGGCCAGTGTGATGTGGCACGACGATCCACAGTGGGAGACCGCCAAGAAGATCAAACTCAGAGGAACAGAGTCATATTACTTGGTAAGCTTCTTATTCCCACCAGGAAAGTCTTCTTTCCAGTACCCATCCTGGAAGGATTTAGGCAGAGATGGCTACATCATTTGTAGGGCCCAGGGCACAATGAAAGTGTGGGGCCCCAGCTGGGGGTAGGGAAGTCAGTCTCCTTTTCATATAAACCTGCTCCTGCCCAATTTACTGCAGGTGGAGTCCTGCGCCAGGCCTCACTTGATACCTGGATGGGATTCAGGAAACGATCCAATGGAGTCATCCACTGAACACACTGGCACCCTGTATGCAGTGGAGTGCGTACCTGACCTGGACCCATCAGGGAGCAGGGAAGGCAGTTGGAGGAGGGAGATGTGGCCTCCTCCAGCCAATTCAAACTGTACCCCAGAGAGAAGCAGCAGCAGTGGTAGACCAGAGCTGGGAGAATTTCAAGGAGGCCACCCTAGGGCATTAAACCCCAAACACAGAGCATTAAACCCCCAGCAGGGCCCTTCTGAACATGAGACCCCGTGGACTGTACTGGTTGTACAGCCATGAAGCCAGCCCTGAATGTAAGATACATTTTATTAAGGAAGATACTTGGCCTTTATGGTTATACTGTGGCCTTGACCCTCTTCTCCCTAAATATTTGTTGTTGTTGTTGTGATAGTTGTTTACTTTTTTATCCATTTGCTCTAGTATAATGAAAACATCAGTGCTTGTTCACCTGAAGCAAGGATTAGTTTTAGGTTTCTTTTTATCAAGGAAAATTGGCCATTTTCACTGTAGGGGAGCATGGTTCCCCTAAGTTCTCTAGGCCACAGGGCTTGGAGGGAGCCCTGTTAGCAAGCCAAAGCTCAATTTTTTATAGTAAGGAATTACCAAAGTGAGATGCAAATAATAAGGCCAAGTCTATTTTTGAAAATAAAACTGTGGCTTCATTTCTGATAGGAAATAAGTCCAGGTATCTACAGTGCTATGGAACATGGAGGAAGTCAACCAGTTTTGGCTGGCAGCCATTGAGAACCTTATAGAGCAACAGAGCTAGCTGGCCAAGAAGGAGATGGAACGTGAAAGGATTCTGATGAATTTTGGGTTGTCTCATTGATGGAAAGACTGAGCTCCACACTAAGTTCTTTTTTTTTTTTTTTTGTGATACACGGGCCTCTCACTGTTGTGGTCTCTCCCGTCATGGAGCACAGGCTCCGGACACACAGGCTCAGCGGCCATGGCTCACGGGCCCAGCCGCTCCGCGGCATGTGGGATCCTCCCGGACCAGGGCACGAACCCGTGCCCCTGCATCGGCAGGCGGACTCTCAACCACTGCGCCACCAGGGAAGCCCCACACTCAGTTCTTTTATTTGACTATCCCTAAAGACATTGGAGTCTACCTTGAATAGAAAAGCCAGATACATGGCTTTTCTACTATTCTCTACAGATACATGGCTCTCTACTATTCTCTCTCTAACCTCCTTGCCGTTTCTTTTTTGGCTTGCTATTATGAGTCAAGGGAGGTTCATTAGGAACATAGATTTATACTACTGAGCCTAAGTAATGAAGGAGGATAATACTAGGAACTATAATAGAATAACTCACATTTTCAGAGATAATATGAATAACATTTAAGTTCCTTCTTCTCTATCCCCAGTATTCCTACTACCCCTACCCTCTGGTCAGCTGCCTAGATTACTGACCTGTGAAAATTAATTGTCACAGGATTCACAGGATTGCTTATTATATTAGGAAAATACCTCAAGGAGTATTCAAAGGAAGTAGTAATATATTTAATAAAGAAAGGCAGACTTAATTTTGTAGCAATTTATTTGTATAAATTTTATATTGTTTTATTATTGCTTTTCTTGGACTTCGAGTGCAGAAGGCAGAGTTAGTCATATTTAGTGCATGGTACACTGTTATCATTAGTCTATTCAATGACCCTTCCTTGTTTATTTTTTTGCCTTTTATCCTTATTCCTCAACCATTTTAATGTGGTGTTTCTTTGGTGTGTTTTTGTAAAATATGTATTTATTTTACTACCTATTTATTATAAATGTATATTATATTATTTTCATGTGCATGCCTTTTTATTTATATAATGATCTGCTATAAATCTCATTCTGTTTCTTGCTTATTTTATTCAGCACTATATTTTTAATATCTGTGTGTCATATGTATTAGAACTCCCTTGTTTCTTATGGCTAAATAGTATTCCACATTTAACTTACCTGTTCCTTCAGTGATAGAGATCTACAATGTCTCCATTTCCTTACTACCAGAAACAGCCCTACAATGAACAGTCTTGTATGTAGTTCCTTTTGGATCTGCATAAGGATTTCTTAGGGTATCTACTCAGGAGCAGGATTGCTGGATCCAAGAGCCTATGTATTCCTAATTTAACTAGGCTTTGTCATACTATTTTCCAGAATGTTTTCCAGGACATTCCTACCAAAAACTTCAAGAATATCCCTATATTTTTATATTATGTCCCTATATCCTTGATCCTTGGCATTACTCAGTATTGGCCAATTTTATGGTTATAAGTGATATAACATCATTTTAATTTTTATTTCTCTAATTACTAATATAATTTAGCATCCCCTAATATGCTTTTTAGTCTTTTGGTTTCCTCTTATGTGAATTGCATGTTAACAGCTTTTGACCATTTCTGATTTCCATTTTTTGTTTATTTGCTTGCATGAGGTTTTTTCCTCTCATATTTTAAATATTATGCCTTTTGGATTTTAGACATTGCCAATATATTCTCCCAATTTGTCATCCGTCCACTAACTTTGCCCACCGTGTTTCTGTTATTTAGGAGGTAACTGTGGCATTTGTAATAGAGCTCCATATTAACAATGGCTCAAGAAAGAGATTTATTTCTCTCTCAAGTAACAGTATGGAAAGAGGAGATTCTTCTGTCTTACTATTTCACCATTTCTAGGGTATTGCCATTCTTAACTTGATGCAGTGTGACTCTTACCAGCCACTGGGAAAGGGAAAAGAGGGAGAAGAGGGTGGTAAATCCGTTTGTTTTAAGGGCACGATATAGAAGCTACGCACATTTGTTGGAAGTTTGCTCACATTTCATTGGCTATAAAGTAGCCACAGGGCCATATCTAGGTATAAGGAGGGCTGGGCAATATAATCTTTTACCCAGGTAGCCATGATCCCACCTAAAATTCAGGAATTCTGTTAGGTTTAGAGAGAGGGGTAATGAACTTGGGGGACATTAGTAGTCTGTGTCACAGTGTCCTTCACTGAACAGAAATCCTTAGTTTTGATATTCTCAAATTAATACCTTGGTCTTATTCGTGCTTTTGAAGTTTTGTTTAAGGAATCTTTCACTACCACTGGATGACTATCTTTTAAAAACTTTTTAGTTATACTTTTTTAATTTAGTTTTAACCTATCTGGAATTCACCTGCAATTTTGGTGTGAGAGAGGAATGCAATTATATTTTTCCTTATATAGGAGGCAATTTGTTGAATAATGTCTATTGAGCAATCTCTCCTTTCTTCATTTTTTGTATTTTAGTTTGGATCCTCCTATAATCAGAAGCTAAAATGTGATTAGATATGCAAGAGGTTAATTGGGGGAAACAGATGTGAAAGATAAAGGGGGAGAGAGGTCCGTAGAAGACCACTCCTATGAATATCTGATACCTGTGAAGGAGAGGTAGAAAGAAGACGGATTGGGTAGGAAGAATCTCAGACTGTCGTACAATGAAAGTTTTGGCCAGGCCAATGGGGAGTCCTCAAATCAAAGTTGCCTGTCAGAGGTGTACCATGTCTTATGCGAATGGGCCTGAATTAGTACCCACACTGTGCTCAGTCATTGGCTGGGAACACTTCCAGGAAGTGTGGCCTAGGCGTGAATGTGGTTGTGGAGGCAGAGGGGTCATCAATCAACTATGTTTCTGCAACAGAAACTCTGAGTTACACATTTTTATGACCACCACAATTTGTAGGACCAGCTTAATCATATATAATGTTCTCATATTTGCATTGTATCTGTTTTGAGTTCTCTGCTGTAGTCGGTTGATCTATTTGTCTCATACCGTACCATCCTTTTTTATTTACTCTTTTTTTCTAAAGTTGCCTTAAACTAAGCATATATTCTTATCCCTTGAAACCAACTTCAGAATAAGTTTTACTGTTAAAAAGAGAGTCCTTGAAATTTTGACTTGAATTACATTGAATTTATAAATTAATATGAAGAAAACCTGGATCTTTAAACTATTATCATCTCTTCAAGCATATAGAATATATGTCTATTCTATTCTATTCAATAGAGTTTAAAATTTATCTCTATAAAACATTCAGTACTTTTTTTTTAGTACTTTTTAATTCATAGAAATTTTATAGTTATAGCAAAATCAAATGCTGTTGATTTTGCTGATATAGAGAAATGCTGTTGATTTTGTATGCTATTGATTTTGTATTGAATTTGAATCTGGCAACCTTGCTGAAATCTCTTACTAGTCAATATTGTTTATATATTGACTTTTGTTTTTACTATGTAAAAAATCTTCAAATAATGAGTTTTATCTCTTCCCCTTTAATACTTTACTGTACTATGTTAAACAATAGCAGAGAGGATGGGTATCTTGGTTTTGTTCCTAAACTTAAAGGGAATGTGTTGAAAGTTGAAGGGTTTGTGAACATAATTTTTATTTGGTTAAGGAAGTTTCTGCTAATTCCTAGTTGGATAAAAGGTTTTATTATAAGGTGTTGAACTTTATCACTTTTTCTGTATTTATTTAAAATCTTTGATTTTGTTCTCCAGGCTATTAATGTAGTGTATATTATTGATAAAATGTTCTCATGGTAAATACCATTGTATTCCTGGAATAAACTCTACCTGACAATTCTGTGGCTAAAATATATATATAATGTTGAATTCATGTAACTAATACTTTATTTAAAATTTTCGCATCTATACTTATAAGTGAAATGATATATAAATTTCTTTTCTTGTATTATCCTTACACAGTTTTTTTTTTTTTTTTTTCTTTGCGGTACGTGGGCCTCTCACTGTTGTGGCCTCTCCCATTGCGGAGCACAGGCTCCGGTCGCGCAGGCTTAGCGGCCATGGCTCACGGGTCCAGCCGCTCCGCGGCATGTGGGATCTTCCCGGACCGGGGCACGAACCCGTGTCCCCTGCATCGGCAGGCGGACTCTCAACCACTGCACCACCAGGGAAGCCCTCTTACACAGTTTTTGAATAAAGATTACACTAACCTCATAATATGTACTGGTCAGTCTTCTTTCCCTTTCTATTTATAGGATTAACTAATCTTTGAAAGTTTGATAGAACTCAACTGTAAAAAATATGGACCTGAGACTTCTTTGGAAAGTCTTTGCTCACCACTTAAGTATTTTAAATGCTAATTTGTCTTTTCACATTTTCTATTTTGTCTTATATATACTTTTGCATTTTATACTTTTCCATAAATTTATCTATTTCATTGAGGTTTTCAAATTTACTTGAATATAACTTTTCATAATACCATTTCATTATTATTAAAAATGTATGTTGAGTTTATAGTTATTTCTCCTTTTAATACTATATATTGTTTATTTACAATCAGTGTTGCTCAAGTTTTATTTGACTTATTGATTTTTTAAAATAATGAACATTGGGGTTATGGTACTCTATTTAAAAAAAATTTTTTTTCTGTTTAGTTGAATTCTGCCCTTATTTTCATTTATTATTTCTTTCCTTTTGGAGGATATTTTCTTACTTTTTTTCAGCTTCTTGCTTAGCTATATTTTTATTCAGTCTTTCTTGTGCCCTAAAAAATGTATTCAAAGTAATGTTTCCTCATAAATATTGCTTCAGATGTACCCCACAAATTTTAACATGTAGTATGAATTTTATCATTCAATTCTAAATACTTTGTCATTTCTCCTATAGTTTCCAAAGGCTATTTCATACATATTTTGTAGATTTAAGACATGGGTTTGAAATTTTTTTTAATTTAATTTTTTAAATTTAATTTTAATTAATTTAATTTTAATTTAAAATTAATTTAAATTTAATTTAATTTTAATTTAATTTTTTAATTTTTTAATTTAGAAAAAATTTTTTTTCTAGTTAAGAAACTAGAACTTAATCTTATTTTCTGGATCTATCCATTTCAGAAGGTGCATGTTAAAGTCTCCAGTTACAGTTTTTGATTTATCTATTTTTCCCCCACAGTGCTGTCTATCTCTGTTGTTAGGTGCAATTATGTTCATGATGACAAAATCTTGCTTTATTATTCCCTTTATCAGGGTATAATATTCCTCAATGTCCTTTATGATATTTTTCCCCAGGAATTTTAATTTTGTCAGAATGCAATTCCAACTTTCTTTGAAATTCTGAATAATTGCCAGGTTACCTTTTCCTATCCTTTCTGTATCCTCTTGTTTGAATGACCCTTCTTACAAACAGCATGTTATTGAATCTGTTTTTCTTTTAATTTAAAAACTAGTATGAGAATCTCTGTCTTTTAAGTAATGTTAAACCCATTTAAATTTATTGTAATCACTATTATATTAGGACATATTTTTACAGAACATCTTGGTTAATCTGCACTCCATCAGGCATCTCCTTTATGTTCCTGGGCAGAGGCAATCCCCTTAGGTTATAATCCCACCAAGTGGGAGTTTAGTTAGGGAAGAAGTATACGAGTGATTCATGACATGTGACTGGTTTGTGGGAATATAGTTTCACTCCATCAGGTCTTCTACTCTATCCTGATATTATCCCATGGCAGTGACCTGGACTGTTGTAAATTCGTTGGTGATAGGGCAGACAATGACCATCCCCAGATAAAAACAGAATTTAAAAGCTCTCCCTAAGCCAGTCCTTAATGCTGTGACACAGTAGCTTTTGCCCCAGGCTGCTGCCACCCTAGACATTGACTTCCACAGCTTTCTCCCTGGGAGTTTCCTCTCCATTTTTATATTAGTTATTCAGATTCATGTTTCTCTCTCAAGTCTGTAGTTCCTCCAGGATTGACTTTGGGAAAAGGAGCTCACACTGCGTGCTGATACACCATTGTTAGAAAGACACAGACATATTTTATGAATATATTCATAAGAGTGGTAGTACAGAGGTATTTTGGGAAAAGTTATCATTAAAAACTACTTGAAACCCCCATACAAGGTGACCTTGGCAAATGATTTAATGGGAATATTAGAAAAGCCAAAATACTTCACACCTGCACCCAGTATTTCTTCAGGACCAAATCAATCACTCCACAGTACTCCTAGGTCTTACAAGATAGCTTAACATGTTAATTTGGTTAATTTTCTCATCCTCTCTTTTTCCCTTTAAAGATTTCTCTGCACCTCTTTCTTTGTGATATCCCTGTGGCTCAGAATGTTTTTGTAGCTCATTCTTGATACCATGTCAGTCTCTGCAGACTGTGGGCCGTTCAACTTCCCAGGTGGTGGGCTATTTAACAGGTTGAGATTGCCTTCTCTTACTATCAGTAGGCAGCAGTGTTAACAGCATTAATCCCCAAGTCCTGTTCATTTACCCTAATGATACCCCCTGCACTCGTGCACTCACATTTGTTAATGGGATGGCATAAAGGGATATCTAGGCTGTCCCCACCTTCTACATTAAGTGATCAACTTAACCAAAGACAAGAGTCACTGATTCTTTACTGCTTTTCAAGGGAATGACTCTTGCCAATGTTTCTAGAAGAAACTATTGCAGTTCTTCCTCTTCTGTGATTAAGAGATGGCATTGCCAGCCACAAATGAGCAGGAATGCAAACCGTTTCAGTTAAATAAGTTGTGGGGTTTAAAGGTTTGTTTTAGAAAGACAATCCTCAGAGGACTGGTTACGTTACATCTTAAGAACATGTATCAGAGCCTAAATTCTCCATCTTATTCATTTGGTTAAGGAATTAGAAAGCCTATGTCTAAATGGTAATATTTCCTTAGAAGGCTGAAACATCAAGCGCTTGGTGCTATGCATTTAAAACAATGGATTAGGAACTGAGAAATATAGATATTAGTTCCAGCAAAATAATTAAGTAGCTGTGTGACCCTGGGGGAATTAGATGACTTCTCTGGGAATTGGCTTCCTCATCTGTAAAATAATCTTTGAGGTCCATTCCTCAAAAATCCAAGATTCTATGTTTATAATATTTGAAGGCATTTTTAGCCAAGACCATTTTTGCCCCTAAACAGAAATATTAGCAATTTATTTAATAGGGTCATAAGTGAATGCAGGTAAGTTTTCATGAGATTATGAAGAATGGATATATCCTATATTAGGGAGAGAACAGACCCAGGCAAACTGCGGCTCATAAGAGTCTGAAGATCTGGGCATCATGGAGGCATGGGGGTAAAAAGGAGGGGCAGGCCTGTAGAGAAGTGAGACCCTCTGCCCCTAACATGCCTGCGGCCATGCCTGAGTCCCTGAGGTAGAGGAGGATATTTTGCATGCTCTTTATTTGTAGGCAGTGTGTAAAACTCCCTACTACAGACGGATGAAGGGGGTACACACATGATCTATAATGTTAGTTTTTTAACTGTAAATCAACTTTGTTACGGATTGATGGCTTCTTTTTAGAAAAGGTTTTTCATGGAGAATCTCATTTGCCACCCCCATCTTACCCATCTGTCTCCACCCCACCCTGCACTTCACCTAAGGATCACACAGGAGTGAAATAAAGTGGTCTAGACATATTTTTAAGATTGGAGCATTTTTTCCAGACTGTGATAGGACAACTCCAAATGCGATGCAGCTGGATTTTCCTTGGGTGGCCTGTGGTGCCTCAAACCCAATCCCAGCTCTCTAAGCAACCTAAAATTCATGTTTTTCAGGTCTTTAATTAGGAAAGATAGAGATAATTTTATAACCTTGCTTAAATGAAGGAGTAGTAGTCTGACTCTGTAGAGGAATACTAAAGGGACTTACCTAATGTTTTTGGCTTTTTAGGACCCCAAATCAGATTTCTAAATTCTCCCATCTTTTTATCTTTCCCATAGCTTAGCTAGGAATAACACAGAGCAAAAGAGGTTAGCTCTCTGCCTTTCTCCGATTGCAGTCATTGACCGGTAGAGCCATAAATGTCACCTTGAAATAAATATATAAAAATATGAACAAAAACATAAGCCCATTAATCATACAATAATGACTTACATTAAACAATAATTGGGAGGGATAGAATAATATTTGGGAAATATATTAGAGGTACCATAAAAGGAAGACATTATAAAAAATAAGTATATTCTAGCACAACAGAAAAAGTCTTGCCTGTTATATTTTAAATGGTACAATCAGGTGTTTGCCAGAATATAACCGTATACCCCTTTGGGCACCTCATCTTCTGGCACAATCATAAATGGACAAAAATCAACAGCAAATGCACCACAGTTCTTTTTTAATGGAATTTATTTATCTAATTTGGATTCCACTAAGTGAAAATAATATTTTAAAATTCCAATCAGTCCCAGAAGGCAGCAGGAGATCTGGGGCCTCCTGCCTATTGATATAATTAAGCTTAGCTCATCATTATCCAGCCAGACACCACACACACACACACACACACACACACACACAAACACACACACAGAACTGTGAATTGCAACTGTATCTGGAAGATTAAGGGGTCAGTAAATGACTGGGGATGTGTCGAGGTTGAGAAACAAAAAGTCTTAAAGGATTTTAGTTTTGGGACTAGGTATGTGTTGATGTGCTTTTATAGTAGGTGGATGAAGGACAGAGATATTTTGGTGTGACAGTACTGGGAATCATTATAAGAGACACAGTAAAATATGCAATGTTTATTGTCCACTACAAACATACTTACATAAAAATGAAGATTTTATGTACTTAAAGAGCGTGTACCTTTTTAGTTTTCAACTTTTAGCGTTTAACTTACAGATTAATGCAGAAAACACTGAGTTTCTTTGGAAAGTAGAGATTTTAGTTGTCTGATAGCCATTGTAAAATCATTCTCAGTCATGATGAGGAAGTGTTTCTTTCAAATACTGTTTTGTAAAGAATGCATGACATAAGAGTAAGTATGGTATAAGATATTGAATAGCTGCCCTGGGTATGCTATTGCACAAGAGGTTCATTTATCAACTATAATTTAACCCTCCAAGGAGAAGTACAATTAAACAAATTATTTTGAAAATAAGGTTTATACTGCATGATAAGCAACGTCACTAAGTACCTTTAAACACATGCACGAGGATGCTCAAACACTAGCCAGTCTCTGCTCTGCACAGTTTAGTTTAGCTTCTATCTTAGCACATGTGAGATTTTTTTAGACCTATAATTACCTGATTGGAATTTTCACAGTTGGTATTATGGGCACAGTGACTAATTTTTAAGGGAGTAGGACATATGGAAAAGGAATTTTTTGTCCAGCTGTAAAAAAATAAATTCCTACCTGTATGAGTAAAACTATATTTTGTTGCATTGTTAGATCATTTCATGTCTTAAGGAACCAGTTTATTCAGAATAAATAAAGTGCTTCCTAATCTGTTGCTTTCAGGAGCCTCTAAAATCATTCCTCAACACTCCTGAGACACCCCTGAGACACCTTTCTGGCACCAGGGCTGCAAGTGAAGTGACTTTGGGGAAGTCTTGTGGCCTTGCCATTGGCTGACAATAGCTACATTATAGTAGCAAATAGATTACGTCACAGAGTGCATTAAATTCTAGCTTGCATAACGGGTAAGCCATAGAATAAACTTCAGATTCTCTGGACAATTGAGGGTGGCATAGGGACTCCATAGCTTTTGAGGTAAAAGCCTTGAAGAAAAGGGAGTCAAACTAGGTAAAGATGTTCTTGTTGATAGCAGAAGCAGGGCATTAAAAACCAACCAGGAACTGCAGGAACATGTATTATGTATCACTAGGATAACAAGTTGTGGCATGGAATAAAAAGCTAGAAAACTTTCAGGCAGGATGGATGGTACAGGCCATACTGATTTTGTTCTTCCACTGTTTCCTTTATTCTATTAGTAAGAATTTGTTGAGTGACTGCTACCTCCTAGATGTACTGAGGATATAGCGGTACAAACTGATGATATCCCTGTCCTCATGGGTCCATACTCTAGTGGATGAGAAAGATAATGAACAGATAAATACACAAATATATTGTGATAAGTACTGCAAAAGAAATGTGCAGGTATTGTTGAAATGTCTGAGTGATGAGAGGGAGTAGACCATTAGGGATAGGGTGATACAGAAGGTGTTTCTGAGCAGGCAGCATTTGAGATGAGACCCAAAGATTGAGAAAGAGGCAGTCATGTAGAGAACTGGATAAAGAGCACTGTAAGCAGAGGGACAATTCATGTGAAAGCCTGGAGTGGGGAAGGGCTTGGTGTGTTTGAGAAATCAAAATGAGGCCTGTAGCTAGATCATGGTATGCCAGAGGAAGAGTGATACCAAAAGAGGTTAGAGAGGTCTGCCGGAGCCAGATCATGCAGGGTCTTTCACTATGGCAAGGAGTTTGGATTCTTTCATAAAAGCAATGGAAGGGATTTAAGCAGGGGAGTCACATGATCCAATTTACCTTTTAAATATATCACTCTAGTATGCTTTCATTTTGATAATAAAGAAAGGATTGTTCATGGGAAGTGAATCATTTATACCACACACATTATACAGATATGAGCCCACATTATTGAAATCTCCAAGGATGATTTGAAAGAGAAATGTCAATGTAGCAAAATCAAGTAAAGGAATTAGCTTGCTGCCTTCAGATTCTTCCACATGTAGATTTACTACCAGGAGCTTTAATAAATCTTCCTGAAATAATGTCAGCCAGAACATACATCTTCTAGCACTTTGGCAGAAAAATGACTGGAAGTTCACAAGGTAAAAATATGTCCTGATGATAAACCTGTTGGAAGTTTTTCAAATGGCAGGACCATTGTATTGTGTTTCATCAGTAGGGCCTTTATTGGTCAGGAAAAGCCTGCTTTGTTGTAGGAGAAGAAAAAAACGGGGGGATAATGGCCTGATCCAATCTTCCCATTCTCAGGAGGGTGTACTTCTGTCATCTTCCTGAGGCCAGAAAGAACCTCTTCATCCTTCATGTCTAGAGTCACCTGTGTAACATTTTCTACCCTGTGGCTAGCTCGGAATAGAAACATTTCTTGACTTCCTGTTCATTAGCATTTGCCTAGGCTTGGACATTTTTACAGCAGTACATGTGATAGATGCCATTGACCGGGATTTTTAGAATCAAAGCAACTATTCAGAAAAACTTAAAATATACAAAGTATAAATAAATTTCACCAAGTTATTCATGTAGAAATGTTTACCTAACTACAGGCATTCTAGGTTGACAGCATTCTGAAAGAAGAACATGGAGAGTGTAAAGAGTTCGGCCAACTTGCTCTCAACCTTGGCTTAGCCACTTGCTAGCTCTGTGATGTTGGTCATTTCACTTCTCTGATTTCTTTTTGTCATTTATGACAAGGAGATAGTAATACCTGCCATAAAGGGTTATTATGAAGTTTAGAGGTAGTGTATATACAGTGCTTGACATATAATAGTTGCTAAATTAACAATAGATTTTATTATTTTTATTGTTATATTTGCCAGTTCCTGTCCATAGAGTTAAAAATATCCTTCTAGTCACAGAATTCCTATTCCTTTTTTCCCTTTCTTATCTGTTTATTCTATTGTTCACTTCAATCCAGTTTGATCCCCTCTTTTTTCCCCTTTCCCCCAAGTGATATGTCCGAACTCAAATTCCAAGTTTCCCTTATACTTAAATTGTCTTTGACGTATCCTTCTGATTGAGAAGCTGTAAATGGAGCTTCCAGTTTTCCTGGTGCAGATGGTAGGAGCAACAATGGTGATTAATTTTCCAGTATTTGTAGTGTTGTGTTTCTGAAGCACCAGTAGCACTGGTGATGGTGGTACCAGTATTTGCAGTAAAGTCAAGTTCCTGGTGTTGGTGGAGAAATTGGGGGTCTTTATTCCTTAGCCTTCAAAATCCTTCACCTGATATCCTATATTAAGTCCCCCTTTCAGCTTTACCTAGTCAGATTATATTCTGTTTTCTTTTGTTTATTTTGTTTTGTTTAATTTTTATTAGGAACTCTCACTTTGACACAGATGATGCTTCTATTATCTTTTTAGTCCTTAGTACCTTCATTGTCTAATTCTTTTCAATTCCCACCCTCCTCCATATAATGTAGGGAGTTTATAGATTCCCTTTTGCAGAGACTTAATTATAAGCCCTTTCCACTTGGTTATCACAAAAGCATGTAAACATAGAGTATTGAAAATTAAATCAGTTCATTGCCTTTCCTGAAACATACTCTTTCACAAGTATTTCCTACTTTGGTGAGTGGCTCCATATGCCACCAGTTGTCCACACCTGAAATCTAGAAGTATTTTTAGATCCTTCACTGCCCTTTACACATACATACTTATCAATTCTGTTGGCTAAAATCTTTCCTTCTTTCCATTCTCATCCCTCTACTTTGTTTGGTTCAGACTCTTAATATCCCTATGCTATTTATTGTTATAACCTCCTTTCTGGCCTCCTTGTCCTCATCTTCTTTATCTCCACTTACACCAAAATTGACATTTCTACCGTGAAACTCTGATCTTATTACTACTCTGTTCAAAAATTTTAGTTGTGGGCTTCCCTGGTGGCGCAGTGGTTGAGAGTCCGCCTGCCGATGCAGGGGACACGGGTTCGTGCCCCGGTCCGGGAAGATCCCACATGCCACGGAGCGGCTGGGCCTGTGAGCCATGGCCGCTGAGCCTGCGTGTCCGGAGCCTGTGCTCCGCAATGGGAGAGGCCACAACAGTGAGAGGCCTGCGTACTGCAAAAAAAAAAAAAAAAAAAGTTGTTGTTCTTCAAAACCTATATAATAAAATCTAAACTTCTTCACATGGCATTCAAAACTCTTCCAGTTGTATCCCTTATGTTTCAGTCTAGCTTTATTATCAACTATGACTTCCCTTGAATATCATATTCTAGCCACTTAGTACCAATTTAAGTTCCCCAAACATTGATTACGTTTTCACATTTTGGAAATTTTGAACATACTGATGCTTCTTGCTAGAACCCACCCTTGTTTCGTCTGCCTAGAAGACACCTCATCCATCTAGTTTCAGTAAAAATATAACATTCCCCCAGGCAGGCTAGGGTTCCTTCCTCCTAATCCCCACTAAACGTGTTTCTCTCCTCACTATACTTCTTGCAGGCAAGGATTGTCGTTTCATATCTGTAGCCTTATCTAACACCTGGTTGGTACTCAATACATATTTGTTGAATGAATGAAAGTTTTGTTTTTGTTTTTGTTTTTCCCATAAGGCCAACACATCTCTGATTCTTTTCTGTTCCTGCAGCTCCTGTGGTGCCTGCTCTTGTTTCTAGCCTACATCTCTCCTTTTTCTCTGTATCTACACATTTATGCATTTGTGTTTACAGGGCCGTTCTCTTCCACTCTCAAGGCTGTTTTTTAGACACTACCCCAAAAGTACAGGTCACAGTAAGGGACTTCTGCTTGATCACAGTGTCAATCACTTAACTCTAGGTTTTCTTCTGCTCACGTTGGCCACTCTGGCTGTAATGGTCATACTTGTCAATCTGATTCTAAGTCTCTGCTAGTCACCCATGAACTTTCACACATCTTAGTCTTACTAGTTTCAGTAATCACAGTTTTCTCTGAGTCTGATTATAAGTATTAAATTTGTCCATTTATGTCCATAGATGAAAAAGACTACTTACATACCACCCTCATTTTGGGCAATAAAGTGTTAGCTTTCTGACAGAAAGTTATAATGAGTAGTATTTCCACAGAAAACAAATTAATACAGTATTATAAAGGATTTTTTTCTCCTAGTTCACAGGCCTCTTCTAGTATTATGACATGACAAATCCCTGCTCAGAAAGAACTACTTCGCATTGAAAAAACACTTAAGAACTTTGGAATTCTTTATCTATTTCCCTTCCATTGTACTTGATATAAACTTACAGCAAAAAGGAATGGGTAAAAATTGATCAAACTCATTTGAAGCCCTGGCATTCTACAACTTGCTTATGATGAAAAGCAAGTAAGCAAACAAACTATAACAGCAACCAAAAAGAAAAACAAAAGCTGTTTATGACCTATTCCTTTTATTCCTCCAACTTATTGTGGGTATGATTTTTTTTTTTTTTTTTTTTTTTTTTGTGGTACGCGGGCCTCTCACTGTTGCGGCCTCTCCCTTTGCAGAGCACAGGCTCCGGACACACAGGCTCAGCGGCCATGGCTCATGGGCCCAGCCGTTCCGCGGCACGTGGGATCTTCCCGGACCGGGGCACGAGCCCATGTCCCCTGCATTGGCAGGCGGACTCTCAACCACTGTGCCACAAGGGAAGCCCTGTGGGTATGATTTTAACTCTGTCTGCTGAGATGATATACTCCTGGGACTGTGATCCTCCAGAACAGGATCTAATTCAGTCATAGCAATGACTATAGTGACTTAAGTGGCTCTTTGAATTTAAAAAGGCACACTATGAAAAACTGACTTCGGCCATAGACTAGATGAAATTACTTGGTTCAAGAACAGTTTATTTTATTTAGTGTTTACTGCCTCCACTGATTCTAGGTGAGAGGAAGGGAAATGACATTTGTTGAATGCTTACTTGGCCAGCCACTGTAGTAAGTTCTTTAAATTTCACAGCTACCTTGTGAAGAAGACATTGTTACCCTAGTTTTACAGATGAGGAAACTGAACCTCATCTATATTAACACATTTTTCCAAAATTGCACAGCTAGTAAGTAGAAGGCTAAGGACGAAGCCCTGTTTTGTCTGACTTCAAAGCCCATACTTTTCCTACCATTTGGTGATGTCTTTTAGCAGTTACAATTAAGAACTGAGGATATAGGTGAGTTACTCTGGATATTTCTGCCTTCCTTTGTAACTTGTGCCAGATCACTTATTCTTTTTCTTACCACCACCAAAAGAGACTTCATCCTTCAAAAGACTCTCAAAAAGGGAGGGTGTTTCACCACCAGAGACCTACATAATTTACAGTGGACAAAGACACAGAAATATTTTTGCATGGAGTCTGTACATATATTCTTTGACCATTCTTTTTTTCCTTTCTTATTGCAAAGTAGGCTAAGAGAGGCTAATCTGGAATTATTGCTATCTAGCAGTCACCACTTGCAAGGCACCATGTATATCAAGATGGTATGTGAACCATTAAGTGTCAAACTTATGCATGTTAAATGTTATACGAGTTCACAGGTGAGATCAAGAGTGGTTTCATGGAGGAGGTTGGACAAGTGTATGTGACTGATACATGTTCGAAGGATGAGTGGGTTTAGGTTGAGATAAAAAGGGAAAAGTAGGCATTTCAAGATAGGAAAAACTGACAGAGACATAAATAAATATGCCTGGTGAGTTGGATCACCTCCATCAGGTGATTTAACTATCAGAAGCTATGTATTGGTACCATCAAAATATAACAAGTAAAATTTATTGAGCGTGTGCTATATGACATGCTGTACTTGAAACTCTTGAGTTCTATTTAATTCTCATAATAATCCTACGTGGTAGGCACTATAATCATCCACATTTTACAGATGAGGAAACTGATGAACAGAGAGGTTAAGTAATTGTCACACATCTAGGAAGTGATAGATCTAGGGAAGTCTGGCTCCAAAGTCTATGCTCTTAATGCCTAACCTAGACACAGGTGTAGGGGCATTACCTTGAAGAGTAGCTGCCGAGGATAAAAGATGGTTGGAAAAATCCTCCTTCGACAGGCAGAATTCACCTGAATTTTCAGACATGCTTTTTTTTTTTTTTGGCTATTTTATTTCCCCTTCTCCATTATTCCAGTTTAAAAAATACCCAATAATTTCTTGTTGCTCGATCTTCATTCCCGGATCTGCCATTGCATCTTCCTTTATCCAACCCTGGTTGATTCTTTTTATTTTGTTTCTTTTTCTCCACCTCTTTTTCTTCTCTTTTTTTAAAAAAATTTATTTTATGTTGGAGTATAGTTGATTAACAATGTTGTGTTAGTTTCATGTGTACAGCAAAGTGATTCAGATATACATATACATGTATCTATTCTTTTTCAAATTCCTTTTCTTCTCTTCCTTTCTCTCATCTCTGGGTTAGTTAAGCCTGTAACATCTCTTCCCATTTGTAGGACTATGGTTCAGGAAGTCCACCATTCCCATAGGAATCTCCAGGGCAAGAGTGGAAAAGGTTACCAAATTGCAGAGGTTGGGGACAGCTGGAAGCAGAGCTCAATCAAGGGTCAGTGAGCTTAACTCTTCTATCCCTCCACCCGCCGCTGCCTCACCTTGTCCTGTCAGTCCAGCATGGCCCACCTGCCAGAATGATGAGACTCCTTAAGAGAGGGAGTCAGCCTCAGAGCCTGTGCCAGGATAGGTTTTGCTGCCCCTGCAGCTGTTTTTGTCACCTGGCCAAGCACAGCAGTGGATGTATTTATTTGTACAGGAGGTAAAGCCAGGAGAATTTGGGCATAGTATTCCAGCAGCTCTATCTTAGTTTTCTGGAATTTGAAACCCAGACTTGTCTGTAATTTTTTACGAGGTATCGAAATGGGTGTCTTTGGTTCTAAAAATGGAAGAAAAGAAACAAACCAAAAAGCAATTTCTGATGGAAATGGAACCACTAATTTCAATCTAGGGACTCTAAGTTGGTTGGAATTGCCCAGGTGGTTTTTATTACATCTCTTTCTGATTGCTTGTTGCCTCCTACAGAAAGAAGGGCAGAGAAGTTTCAATATTATAGATGTTGGTTGAGTGCCCATCATGTGTCCTCATTTTACATTGTACTGAGGAAAAGTGTAGGGGGAGATATGAGACTAAAAACAAACAAACAGTCCTAAGATGATATATAAAAATAAGTAAAGTCTACAACAACGTCAAACAATAGGAGGCTGAAAGTTACTACATTGGAAAAATTTGAGGAGCTCTTTTTTCAAGGATTATATTCAAAACAGTTTGAACTACAAAATTCAGTCTGAACACTACACTGCTTACTCACTTACCTTGGTACTAGATTTGGTGACAAATAACTACTGACTGTTTAAAAAAATAAATTTCATCTTCAAAGAAATAAAATTCATTGTTTCTGAAGCTGTACAGAAGAATGTACTATAGGCTTCATAGCACTATAAATGGCAGGAGTGTTGAATAGGGACTGAGTCCCACAGTGACTACTTTGAAGAGAAGAGTTTTCATCTGGGTATATTACTTTTTTTTGAATTCTTGTTCAGAACTTACGCTGTGAACACAAGTTCACTGACATTAGGCAGATTAAAATTTTGTGAGACCTATACATGTAAGACTTTTAAAAATAACTGAAGGCAGAAAAAAACAATTGTCAGTGTGGTCTGGGTATACATATACACACACACACACACTACACACACACACACACACACACACACACACACACACACACGATGGGATAATATTAACCTTATAAAAGGAGGAAATCCTGCCATTTGCAATAACATGGGTGAATCTGGAGGGCATTATGCTAAGTGAAATAAACCAGACGGAGAAAGACAAATACCGCATGGTAACACTTATATGTGGAACCTAAAAAAGAAAGTGGAACTCAGAAATTAAGAGTAGAATGGGGGTTGCCAGGGCCTGGAGGGTGAGGGAAATGGGGAAAGCTTGATAAAAGGACACAAACTTTCAGTTATATGGTGAGTAAGTTCTGAGGATCCAACGAATAGCATAGTGACTACAGTTAATAATAATACTGTTTTGTATAATTAAAATCTGCTAAGAGAGTAGATCTTAAGAGTTTGCTCCAAATAAGTAAATAAGTAAATAAGTAAATAAAAGGTAACTATGTGAAGTGAAGCAAGTAACTTGATTATGGAAATCCTTTCACAGTGTATACATATATCAAATCATCGCATTGTACACATTAAATATGTTACAATTTTATTTGTCAACTATACCTCCATAAAGCTGGAAAAATTTATAAAATAATCTGTTATACCAAAAAAACCCCACAAAAAACAAAACCAAATTGCCAAAATGGTAGTTGAGTTCAAGGAAGGGAGACCATATAGACTGGAATTCTTGCAAAAAGACCATAGAGAAAGTGAGACTTTTTATGCACAACATTTGGGAAGCTGGAACATAAAAAATTAGATGTGAGACTTAAAGCATAGGAGAAGCTTAACCAATCATTATGTTTAAATTAAGCAACTCATTGGAATAATGACTATAAGGCTATTGGGCAATGTTATAAAAGTCCTCTAATCAATGTTACAAAAATGATCTACATAATCCTTATTTGACCTATAAAATAGTGCTAGCTCTTGATAGAAGTCTTATGAGGTAATGTTGGAAACATTGCCTAGTGCATTTAGATGCATTTTCTTGAGTTTGTTCACATGGTTCATTAACCCAGAGACTACAGATGCCTTACAGTGTTGTATTCCTAAAATTCCATAGAATGCAGTGACTAAGAAATCTTGCAGAACCAGATAGGAAAATCAGCCAGGCTTCCACAATAGCTAGCAATCTGTGATTATACATGGTTATTTGTCCAGAATGTACTCTCAAGTAGTAAATGCAGATTAATAGACAAATATGTAGGAAAAAATAAGATCTGAAAATAAATGACACATTTATTTCTCTAATTATGATCTGAAGATAAAAAAAATCTAAATCACTATAGTTTTACTATCTTTTTGCTTTGTAGTAAAAAGTTACAAATTTGGCCTTTTCTTCACACAATCACGCAGAGAGCCTATTCAGTATGTTCCATAGATTTAAGAAAAAGGAATGTAACTTTAAACTTGTCACTAATTTCCAATTATAACATTAAAAGCTTAGATGAAAATCCACTATGAGTAACTAGATCCACTCTGAATCAACTCAAATTTCATAGACACTTAATATAATAATCGGTTATATTTATCGAGCATCAGTTAAGTGCAAAACACTGTGCAAAGTGGTCTATTGAATCCTTATAACAAACCTATGAGATGGGAACTGTTATAATCCTTACTTTGTAGATGTGAAAAAAAGGGAGGCACAAACAGGTTAGGCAATTAGCCCCAAATCACAAAATATTAAGACACATAAATAGAACATAAACCCAGTTTTTCAACTCTAGAGCACCACTTAAAAATCTTTTATTTATAACAGTAATAAATGTGCATAGGTTAGAAATAAAATAACTACAAATCTTGTAATTATGTTGAACATTTAATTTGTGGACTTTTGAGAACAAAAGGAGCTTGCTGACTGGATAGGGCACTGGGAAAACAGGCATAAAACAGGACATTTTTGAGAAAAGTCAGATGTATGGTCATCAGATTTAAGCAGTCCCTGTCCACAATATCCCTTGTTCCCCAATTCTTGCTTCTCAGAGGCAATTATTTTAAACTCTTTCTGCTGCCTTTTTAAAGAGTATTTTATATTTGGGAGCTCTTTTTTTCAGGAATTGTACTGAGAACTATTTATCCAAATAACATTCAATACTGTAAATTCTTGATTTTTAAATTTTAGATATTATATATATTGATTTCTACTATGGAACACAAGACTTTTGCTCTTATACTTTCTGACTAAACATACTTTCCCTACCTTCATTCTCCAACTTTTTTTTGGTTAAATAATTTTATGTTTATATTATTAAGACTATATAAATTTGACCCACATATAATAATCTATTACATTTTCATAATCTACTTACTGTTTTTCCCAGAGTTAACCATCTTATGTGTTCATTTTTGCTTAGTTATCTATGTACCTGCTCACATCCAACCCCAACCTTTCTTTCTAAACTCTGAAAGTTCCTCTTGTTACTGTCAAACCTCATAGATAATAGATAAGTTCTACTTTTTTCCCTTAGAAACATCCCTCCTTGTTTCTCTGTCTTCCTGATCCAGTATGGCTGATTGCTTTCAAAATTGGTAATTATAAATAAAGCTGCTATAAATATCTGTGTGCAGGCTTCTGTGTGTACATGCTTTCACTCATTTGGGTAAATACCAAGGAGCACGATCCTGAATTGTGTGGTAAGAGAGTATGTTTACTTTTGTAAGAAACTACCAAACTGTCTTCCAAACTGTCCATTTTGCATCCCCACCCACAACGAATGAGCATTCCTGTTGCTCCACATACTCACTAGCCTCTGGTATTGACAGTGTTCTGGATTTTGACTAATCTAATAGGTGTGTATTGGTATCTCAATTTTGTTTTAATGTACATTTCCATGATGACACGTGGTGTGGAGCATCTTTTCATATACATATTTGCCGTCTATTTTTCTTCTTTAATGGGGTGTCTGCTAAGGTCTTTGGCTTGTTTAAAAATGGGATTTAAAAATTATTATTATTACTATTATTATTAATCTTAAGAGTTTGGGGTGTATTTCATATACCAGTTCTTCATCAGATATATCTTTTGCAAATACTTTCTTTCAGTCTGTGGCTTGTCTTTTCATTCTCTTAACAGTGTCTCACAAAGCTAAGGTTTTTAATTTTAATGAAGTCCAGCTTATCAATTATTTCATTCATGGATGATGCCATTGGTGTTGTATCTAAAAAGTCCTCACAAGCCCAAGGTCATCTAGATTTTCTCCTATGTTGTCTTCATATCTCCTGTAAAATTAGGAGTTTCATAGTTTTGTTTTACATTTACATCTATCATCCATTTGAATTAATTTTTGTGAAGGGGTCTGTGTCTAGATTCATTTTGTTGCATATGGATACCCAGCTGTTCCAGCATCATTTGCTAAAAAGACTGTATTTGTTCGATTGTATTGTCTTTGCTCCTTTGTCAAGAATCAGTTGACTATATTTGTGTGGGTCTATTTCTGGGCTCAATATTCTTTTCTACTAACCTGTTTGCCTGTTCTTTCACCAATACCACACTGTCTTGACTACTGTAGCTTTAGAGTAAGTCTTCAAGTTGGATAGTGTCAGTCCTCCAACTTTGTTCTTCTCCTTCAATATTGTGTTGGTTATTCTGGGTTATTTGTCTCTCTACATAAACTTTAAGATCAGATATCCACAAAATAATTTGCTGGGATTTTTATTGGAATCACATTTAATCTATTTGTCAAGTTAAGGAGAACTGACATCTTGACAATATTGAGTCTTCTTGTCCATGAACATGGAATAGCTCTCCAATTTTTAGTTCCTTGATTTCTTTCATCAGAGTTTTGTAGTTTTTCTCATATAATCTTGTATATATTTTATTAGATTTATACTTAAGTATTTCATTTTGGGGGTTATTAATACAAATGGTGTTGTATTTTTAACTTCAAATTCCAGTTGCTCATTGCTGGTACATAGGAAAGTGAATAACTTCTGCACATTAACTTTGCTATAACCCTGCTATAATCACTTATTAGTTCCAGGAGTTTTTTTGTTGATTATTTGGGATTTTCTACATTGGCAATCATGTCATTTATGAACAAAGACAGCTTTATTTATACCTTCTCAATCTGTGTACCTTTTATTTTATTTTCTTCTCTAATTACATTAGCTAGGACTTCCAGTACTTCTAGTATTGTTGAAAAGCAGCAGTGAGAGCGGACATCTTTATCTTGTTCTTGACCTTAGTGGAAAAGCTTCTAACTTTTCACTGTTAGACATGATGTTAGCTATAGGTTTTCCTTTAGATTTTCTTTATGAAATTGAAGAAGTTCTCCTTTATTCCTAGTTTGCTGTTATTGGATTTTGTCAAATATTTTTTCTTTTGCATCTATTGATATGAACATGTGATTTTTCTTCTTTAGCCTGTTAAGGTAATGGATTTTATTAATTTTTAAATGTTGAACCAGCTTTACATGCCTGGAATAAATCCCACTTGGTCATGGGGTATAATTCTTCTTATACGTTGGATTCACTTTACTAATATTTTGTTGAGGATTTTTGCATCTATCTTCATGGGATATATTGGTCTGTAGATTTTATTTCCTTATAATGTTTTTGTCTGGTTTTGTTATTAGGGTAGTGCTGGCTTAGGTCCAATGTTCCACTTTGTTTTTCTTGAGAAAAAGTGTTTTCTTCTTGCGGCTGGTGACATTCACCTCAACTTCTGCAGAAAGGGAGATGGGGTTAACCTGGGCTTTGAAGGAGCAAAAGGGAAGAAGGCAGTAGAGTGTGGTGGCCAAGAATGCAGGCTTAGGATTCAAATGAGACCATGTACAAGTCCTGCTGTACACCTTACTGGCTCTCTGACCTTGAGTAAGTTACTGAACCTCTCTAAGTCTCAGTCTTCTCATCTGTGAAGTGAATACAGTAATAATACCTGTCTCATAAACTTGTCAGGAGGATTATTGAGATAAAGAGGATAAAATACATAGAATGAGTGCCCAACCCTCAGTATTTGATAAATTAAGTTTTAAAAAGGCAAAGGGCAACCCTTTTAGATGGATGAAGAATATTGAAATAATGACCAGAATAGCAGTGGTTTAAAGAAGAATGTGCCATGAAGGTATTTAATTAAGCCAAAGGAATATGTGAAGAGTCTTTTAGTAACTGATAGGATTGTACAAGGACATAGGCGATAAATTAAAAGTTAACTTTTTTCCTGGTCTCCTACACAGTTGGAGCTGAGCCTCCAGGAAGCCTACCTGACTCTTCATCTTATAGCCCATCAGTTGGGTTTTCCCCTTATGTGCTCCTGTAATAGTGTGTACTTTCCATATCCTAGCAGTTACCATATTATATTGAAACTTGTCAGAATACTCTGCTAAGTACTAGTCTTCTCGATGTCGTGATTCATGAATGTCTATTAACAGTGCCAGTGCCTGGCACATCATAGGCACTCAATAAATCCTGGTCAACTAAATGAGTGAGTAAATGAGAATACACTAGAATAGTAGCCAGTAGAAGGCTTTGAATCAATACTGCATTTATGGTACATACATGGTATAAGATATACTATGTTTGGGGACCTGAAATACAGTTCCACAACATTATACTTCTTAATACTCAGTGATACGATAATAAAATAGAACATGTAACAGTGGGTCTAGCCTGGTGTCTCTCACGCATGCAGTAAATATGTGTCTGATTTGGAAAATATAGATAGAGCTAGGGCTTATTCAACAAATGTCCTAAAAATTCTTAGTGTTTGGGATGAGGGGCTGGCAGGGGGTGAGGGAATAGTGGCAGCAGTGGATGTTTTGTTTATAGTCCAGTAAAATTTTGAAAACTGTCTCTAAATTTGGGGAGATTGACTTGAAATGATGGGCTTCCTTTTGGCAAGCCTGTTTTTAATTAAATGGCACATCTTTGGTCATCTCTTGACTTTGTTATAGTAGTCTAACTTTTTAAAAAATTGGCTATAAGATAATTTTTCAAAAAATTGCCAGTTCAGTATGAATTAATGATTTCCAACCTTGCTATTACAAAGGAAAATGTGCAGCTAGTGTGGGACAGTTATAATTTTGAAAAACTGCTTGGAATCACCGAGTTCCATTGTTCTCTTACCTGTTCATAGTCTTATTTTAAGTTTGAGTGAGTTAAACTATCTGATTTTGTTTTAGACACACCTAAGTGAAACACGTGCTGAGCTGTGGACTGCTCTTACTTGTGAACATAATTTCTGCTTTCCTCAGCCTCATTGCTTTCTAGGTCTTTTCTTTTTTTCTCTACTCATTCCTACAATGTTTCCTTATCTTTTCAGTATGCTGCATCTTACTATTTCTTTCACCTAAATTTAATTGACGCTCATTTTATAAAAAGAAAAAAAACCCTGTTATCCATTTACAAAAATACATTTTTTCCCTCTTTTTTTCTATGTGAACGCCTTATTCAATTCCATCACATTTTGCTAAGGTGTTAAGAGGTTGCTTACTTAGCCCGTGTCATTCCCTTTTGACTAACTATCAAATGGATAGTTATATTTTTAGTCTACTTTTGCATGGCCCAGGTTTTTAAAATATGGTATTTAATTAAGACCACTCCAACTCTATTCTACATTTCTAGTCTAAATAAATATTGAAGTTATAACCACAGTTTATAATCCAGTACTGGAAAGTCTAGGAAACATAGAAAGCTGGAAAACTGTGTGTGTGTGTGTGTGTGTGTGTGTGTGTGTGTGTGTGTGTGTGTGCAGTACACATATATAAAGCAATGAAGTGCAATATATCTGTAGCTCATTTAAAACTTTGGCGTTGCCTACATCACCTACATGTCCTGTATATCTGTATAAGATCATATCGAGCCTGTGTGTGATATTTGGCATTGATATTGCCAAAGTCCTGATTTGAATTCTTTCCAGAAATGTTAAAGTTTGAGTTTATTGTTTTAAGTTAATGAGTATGCCTTTAACTCAAGGCAAAGACAAGGGTTGAAACCAGATTATGTGGCCTTAAACCACACAACTATTTCCCTTGTGAAATTTTTTGCTGTTTGAGTTTAGTTTATATAAAATAATCAAAACACTCTGTAGGAACTATAAGCTTCTAAAGTGTTTTATCCCCACAGAGCAGTTTAGATCATGTGTGGCAGTCCGGAACTTGGAAAGTGGTTGACTTAATTTATTGTAAGCATTAGAAATCAAAATTAGCATTAAAAATCAACCCCTTGTGACTTCCCCCCTCCCTGAGTTGAGCTTACATAAAACAATCTAAAACACTATAGGTTTCATCAGCTTTTGGTGAACTTTTTTTGGATGTATAATGGTATAAAATGGTTTGGAATCAAACTTGAATTATTGATACTTCTACTTAACTCTGAAAGTCATTAAAACATAGAGACCTGTAGACTTTTATTGATAAACATTTTGATTACAATTTTATTTTAGAGGAAAATTCTTAATTTCCATGTTGGTGTACTTGTTGGCTTCCAGGAAGATCTTATCAGTCATCCTAATCAAGGCTAAACATAGATTTTAAAGTGTTTTTTCTTTTTGTAGTTTTATTTTGAGAAGTGAATGTGTTCTCTGTCTTTTCCAATACAAACTTAGTATATGAGAAACTTGTATATTGTGTGAGCATTTACATATGCATAGAATAATTGATTTATTATAAAACTAAAGTTAGCACAGGACAGTGGAAGCTTAAAAAGGCTGTTTCCTAATAACTTTAGCTTATTCAAGAGAGCATTACTTCAAAAGCAAAACAAAATAAACACATAAAAGATAGATTTTACTTCCTAGGGTTTTAAAATACATCAAATCCTCTATAGTAAATAAATTATGTTGTTAGTTAATAAATCATATAACAGAAGTGGCATATAATTTTCTACAAATGAAATTTGCATATCCATATAAATGTTTTAGTGTCTTTTTTGTATATTACTTTTTTACTGGGAAAAAAAAGGATTGGTAACTGTAAAGGCAATGAAATATAACATGGGATGAAAATGTCTATACTTATTATTGATCCCTTTTGAGAAACAACTGGCCATTTTAAGGTAACAACTCTATTTTTGGAATATTATGTTTGCTTTATGAAATCTACAACCATTTCTATTCCTCTTAGTACAGCAATTTAGTAAACTGTAATTTACTGCAATTTGTGTGAACGAAGACTGTAGATTATATTCTGCTGTTAATATTCCCAAATACAAATTTATATCAACAAATCCAGAGGTGGCACATGTCCAAATTCAATGACTTATGCTTAAGAAAGCAATAGTTGATTATAGTTTTAAAAGGTAGTATATTTTCCAGGCATTCAAACACAAAACAGCCTTCCAACAGTAATCTGGGGTTTGTACCAAATGAAGGCATCTTGCTGAAATGTCTGTGGGACCTCTTTGAGGCTTGGTGTTCATTAGGATGTGCATGCAGAACAATTTACTGTTCAGGGGACTGACTAGTACAGTATGAAAGCAAAGCAGTCACTAATGGCGTAGCCCCTCGAACCCCCTCCTCCAAAAAAAAAAAATTCAGACTATGTATTTGCTAATAGATTGAAGAGTAAATGTTCATTATGATAGATATATACTTTAAATTATGTACCTGAGTACAATATGGAGTTATAGGGAAGAAGAGACACTTGGTTTTGATGTTTGTTCAAAGGATACAGAAAGATTGTCTGAGCCTCCAGATTAACTCCTATATCAGTTACCTGCATCACTTGACAGTGTATTCATAAAAATTCATCCTATGGGTTAAAACATTATCTCCAGAAATAAGATTACCTTATAGAGTTTTTAATTCACATGTCAATAATTTTATATACTTTTCCCCATTACTTTATAATTTATAAAGTTCTTTATAATAATTCTGTGGGCCATTGTCCTTTTTCAGAAATTCTTTATGGGGCTTATTTATGCAAGAAAAAATATATGGCACTCTGCAAGTACTCTCTCTGTGAATGGCCTCAATGATATATATAAGAAACTCTGTCAACTAGATACTTCCTACAGTTAGAATTATTTCATTTTTGTCATTAATAAGTATTCTTTTAGAACTGGAGGATCTGAAGCCAGATCCTGGGTTAGACTCTATTTCTTACTAGTTCTGTGACCCTGGGCAATTTCCTCATCTGTTGATAGTCATAATAATAGCAGCTACCTCATAGATTGTTGTAAGAATTACATAAATAAATACATGTCAAGATCTTAGAACAGTGCCTGGTCAGAGTAAGCTTTCAATGAAGTTTTTAGTTATTATTGCAATTCACAGAAAGTTATAATCAGGGCATGCCACAAAAAGTGTAGATATAATTGAAAAGACTGCACAAAAAGTTGTGAAGTTTTAACTTATAGTAACTATTAGTTACTGTATTAGTAATTATTGTATAGTAATATAGATGTAGTTTAATAATTTTTATTCTGTAAAGATGTTTCTTAACAAAGTATCAGTTGCTTCTATCATCTTCTTTCTCATCCTTGAGTAAGTAAAAGTCAAGTCTTTTCCCTGAAAACCTACAGAATCCCAAGAGAAATATTTATGTAGTAAGCTGTTCGAAAGACCAGGTACCAGGAGATGTAGGAAATAAAACAAAGGGAGACTGGGCAAGAGTTGAGAGGACAGAGTTAGAAAAGGGGATGTTTGATCTACAGAAGGTTCTGGGAAACTCAGACATGAGGAGAAAAATTACCATATTCTTTTTTTGTTCGAGGCAATTAGTTTATTTCTCATCAATATTACATGAAGATGATAGAAGCTATTTAAGGTCAGCTAAAAGAAAATAATGCAGTTGCTTATTTTTCTGAATTTTTATTCTGTCTTTCCTTCCCAGTTGTTTCTGTTTCTTGAACATTCCATGCTTTCTCTTGCCTTTTGAAAGGTAGAGCTTTCCACATACTGTACCCATTTTGCTAAAAACTCCCAAACTCTTCCTTTGCCAGGTTAGCTTCTCCCATCTCTCAAGCCTCTGTTTAAATGTCTCATCCTTGGGATACATTACCTTACCCCTAGATCAGGTTAAATTCCCTGTTATATGCCTCATAGAACCTTCAGAACCTCCCCTTTGTCACACTATTTTGCACCTCTCTAATGTTGCCTTCTTTTCTAGATTGTAAATTCCATGGGAGCACAGCCTTCATCTCTGGGGTTCTGGAAAAAGTACTCTATCTTGATTTGGATAAATCATATAAATTCATTGAACAGAACATCTAAAATCAGTGCACTTTTATTCTATGCAGGTTATGCCTCAATAAATAAGAATGAAAAATGAAAAATGAGGCACTTATCTGGTTATTTAAGCTGCACAATACCAAACCTTGAGGTTAGGTTGAACAGTGAATTATTAGAAAAGTTCTCCCTTTACTGAGTTGAAATATGCACTACTATAATTTTCATCTGTTGGCTGTATATCTGTTCTCTGAGACAACATTAAATAATACTATTTTTCTTTTTACATGATGCCTTTTAAAATATTTGATGAGAGCATTCATGTTCCAGGCTAATCTCAACCATTCCTCTCCTGACAGTTTAATTTTCTAATCATCTTGGTCTTTCTCCAGCAGATGTTCTCTAGTTTATTAATGTCCTTCAAAATACAGTACCTAGAACTGAACTCTGCATTCCTAGTATTCTGACCAATGCAGAGTACAGCTTGCTATCACTTCTCTTGAAATGCATATTTTGCTACTATTAAACAGACTAAAAGACTTTCATTAATTCTGTTTAGCATTATCTCTTCTCATACTAAGACTCCTTTTCAACTCCACTTAAGAATCACCATTAACCTAGATTCCTTCCATTTGTATTTGCATAATTCATTTTTTAAGCCTAATTCAGGCCATTGCATCCTGTTGACTTAAGGCAATAATAGGTTCCAATTTATTCTATCCCAAATTACATTCTCTCTCTGTTTCATAAGTTTGTTATAAAGATTAAATATGATTGTGCCTATAAAATGTGTATTATATGTAAATTTAAAGAAAATTATTGTCAAGATAATTGTGAAACCTAAGTCTTTCATCATTCCATGTTGTTTATTAAAAATAAATATAAAAAGTGCAGGGACAGAGTCCTATAGCATAACTCCCTTTCAAGTTGACATCCATCAACACTTTTTGTCCTACTTGTTTAATCATTATTAACAGAAATGTAGCCTAATGCCATATGAAAAATCAAAATATATTACGGAGCATATAGAAACAAGGTCAAGTTGAATAGTTTGTATTTTTTGCTGTCATCTCTTAACATATAATTAACTCCTTAAGCAGTAATCCTATGCAGTCTTAAATACTACAGCTTTATAATACATTTTTTTATCTGGGAGATCTTGGTTGTCCTTGGCCCTGTGTACACTACTGAATATGCTATTCTAGTCCTGCACATGCGCACACACGCACACACGCACACAATCTGTTTAGGATTTTGACTGGGATTGCTTTGAGTCTATAGATCAATTGAGAGAGAATTGATGTCTTTAAAATAATGTCTTTCCATTTATTTAGATTCTCTTTGTCTTTCAGTAAAGTGTATACTTTTTCTATAAAGGTCTTCTACATCTTCCTATGTATGTTGTATTTTTGTACTTTTTTAAGAGTTATGTATGTTAAAATATAATTTTCTAACTTTTTGCTAGTATATAGAAATCTAATTGGTTTTTGTTTATAGATTTTGTATCCACTAACCTTGAAAACTCTAATTAATTATAACATTTTTAGATTTCTGATTATCTTACATACCAGGCCATGCCGTCTGTGAATAATGACAGTTCTGTTTCTTCTTTTCCAATCCTCTTAACATTTATTTCTATGTCCTCCTACCCCAACTCATCTACTTGCCCTCCCTCCTCCAGTCTACCACTCTCCTGAATCTTGTTTTCAATCATTTCTTTAATGTCTTAAAATATTGTTTTATCATACATATGTATTCCTTTAAAAGAACATTTTAATTTTAATTGCTATTTACTTTATAAGAAAGATACTGTATTGTATATAATATTCTGGGACTTAAAATCAATATTGTATTGCTTCATTCATATTGCTGCATAAATAAAACATAGGTGAATACCTTCTTGATCTTGGTGTAGGGAATGATTTTCAGCAAGACTATATAAAATTAATATCTCTTTTTATCAAAGAAACTTTAAATAAAGTAAAAATACATATTACAGAAAGCAGGGACTTGAACAGATATTCGTATACCAATGTTCACAGCAACATTATTCAAAATAACCAAAAGGTGGAAACAATCCAAATGGCCATCAACTGATGAATGGATAAATAAAATGTGGTATATACATTCAATGGAATATTATTGTACGGTATGAATGAGCCTTGAAAACATTATGGCACATGAAATAAGGCAGGCACAAAAGGAAAAATATTATATGATTCCATTTATATGAGTTACCTAGAACAAGGAAATTCATAGAGACAGAAAGGAGAATAGTGGTTAGGAAGGGCAGGGGGAGGAGGGAATGGGGAGTTATTGTTTAATGGGTACATGGTTGCAGTTTGAGGTAATGAAAAAGTTCTAGAGATGAATAGTAGTGATGCTTGCACAACAATGTGAATATACTTAATGCCACTTAAGTGTACACTTAAAAATGGTTTAAAAAAAGTAAATTTTAGGTTTTATATACTTTACCATAATACAAAAATTATGTTTCAAATTGGGAGATGGTATTTATAGCAGCTATAACTTTCAAGGCATTAAAATCAAGAATATAAAAGAACTATGAGAAAAGGATAAACAACTCAATAGAAAAATGAGCAAAGCCCATAAAAAAGGGAAAATCATGTCTGATACACACATGAAGAGATATTAAACCTAGTTATGATAGGGAAATACAACTCAAACCACAGGGAGGTGTCATTTGACGTTCACATGTCACATTCATTTGGAAAATATTAAAAAGTCCGACAACCCAGGTGTTGAAGGGAATGTAGACTCTCTCTTAATTATTGCTGGAATATAAACAGTATAACAACTTCAGTTGTTCACAAACCCTACACTTCAACAAGTCTATTCTTTAATATTTACCTGAGAGAACTCTTAAATTTTACTATGGAGAAATGTATAATAAAGTCTGTAGCAACTTTATAATAAAAACTTGGAAAATCTAAATGTTCCCTGAAAGAGAACAGGTAACTATATTTTTGATATAGTCAAACAGTGTACTATCATTTGGCAGTCAAACTAAATGAATCACAGCCACCTTAAAATACAGATAAACCTTTCAAACTTCTTGTGATATATGCTTTGCTCATGAAATTTCAGTACTTCATCTTATTTAATATGTGTATTTAAGGCTATAAATTTTCTTTCTAAGTGCAATCTTAGCTGCATCTCATATGTTTTGGTATCTAGTACTTTTGATACTGCCCAATTCAAAATATTTTCTTATATTTATAATTCTTTATTTTAATAATACGTTATTTAGAAGTCTGTATCTTCATTTCTGAACAGTTTTTTTCTACTTTAAAAAATTGATTTTTAGCTTAATTGCAAATAACAGTGTCTATATAATTTCATTCCTTTAAAATGTGCTGTGCTGTGTCTTATATCGCATTAAATGTTCAATTTCCTCAAATGTTTGGAAGAATGTATATTTTACATGTCTTTTATACGGTATTCAACATATGCCATTTAGGTTACTTTTGTTAATTATTTTGTTGAGATAATATTTTACTAATTTTTAGTCTGCTTAATCTTTCAATAATTGAAAGAATTGTTTTAAAATCTCCCACTATGATTATGAAGTTCTCTATTTGTTTAGTTCTGTCACTTTTTTCCCCTTATTTATTTTGAGGCTCTGTGCAATATATAAGAATTGACAGGGCTTCCCTGGTGGCGCAGTGGTTGAGAGTCCGCCTGCCGATGCAGGGGACACGGGTTCGTGCCCCGCTCCGGGAAGATCCCACATGCCACAGAGTGGCTGGGCCCGTGAGCCGTGGCTGCTGATCCTGCGTTTCCGGAGCCTGTGCTCCGCAACGGGAGAGGCCACAACAGTAAGAGGCCCGCGTACCGCAAAAAATAAAAAATAAAAGAATTGACAGTTGTTACATAGCTTTCTTTATAATCTAGGAAAGCTTTTGACTTAAAACCTATTTTGTCTTATAGTAATATAGCTATACCAGCTTTCTATTCATGAGTATTTCCATGGCACTCTTTGACCCATACTTTTTACTTACAATTTTTCTATACCTTCATATTTTAGAGAGATCTTCTGTGAAAAGCATTTACCCCTCTTGTGCCTTTTAGTCTTCTTTCTTGCTGTTTTTGGGTTAAATTTTTAAAAAAAATCGATACATGTTTCCTTTGGCTAGTTTAGAAGCTATAGCCAGTCTTTCTAGTCTTTAAGTGGTTACCATGGAAGTTACAACATGAATACTTATCAATGTTTAAAATTAGTACTTTTATTATTCTCCTGGAGTTTAAGGAACTTATGACACTTTAACTACAACATCTCACTCTCAACTTTTCATTTATTGCTGTTGTGAATTTTCCATCTTTTAAATATTCACATGCTATTGTAATTATTGTTTTATATAGTCAAAGTTACTTTATATTTACTTTCATATTTACTACTTTCTTTATTCTCATTCTTTCCTGCATATCTCATCTTCCATCTTCTGCCTGAAGAATATCTTTTAGAAAATATGTCTTTTCTCTCTGGTAGTTTCTAAGAAATCACAAGTTTAATTGTTTGTGTCTGTGGGTGTGGGTGTGTTTATTTTTCCTTTTATACTGCTTTACTTTTGGAGAGTGCATTTTCAATCTGAGGGACTTGTCTTATGTTATGGAAGATTCCCAGCTATTGCTTTTTTTGATAATTCCTCTTCTTAATGTTTTTGCATTTTATTCTTCAGAGACTTCTTTTGAAACGTCTCAATTCTACAGGATTTGTATTTTATCTTTTAAAATTTACATTTCTTTATCTCTCTGTGCTTTATTAGATGATTTCCTCAGATCTTTCATCAAATTCATTCTGGCTCTAGCCAGTTCATTGTGCCATCTACTGAGGCTTTTATTTCAACGTATATTTTTAATTTCAAAGATTTTAAATTGCTCTTTAATATATCTATCTGTATGTTTACAAATTTGTCTTTAGTTCCTTTGTCTGTTTGAGGAGTTCAAATACACTTAATTTAAAATCCTCTTCAGATTTTGTCATTATCTCTATTTCCTTGAGTGTAAAATATCCCACTTATTCATTTATTCATTGCACTGGAATTCTTCACTGCTTCCTGACTTCTTCTTAGAAAATAGGTTTTTGAAATTTTTTTCCTCAGGCTTATTTACTTGTCAGGTGGTTTCAAGCTTGTCTCAGCTCAGTTCTCCAGGTTAAATGATTCCAAATCAGATTTTACCTTAGCAGCTTGAGGCATGGTTTGCTCAGTCATCACGACTCAGGCTACTATAACCAAATACACTAAGACCTTAAAATCCAACGTGTGTGGGGAGGGTTTCCCCGCACCAACATGCAATTCTCTGACACCAGACGGATGTCCTACAATTCAACTCAATTCTGACACTATCTACCAGGAGTTAGCGTCACATCCCACAGGTTAAGGGCTCAGAGGCACAAGACTGCCTCCCTTCCCCCCCCTTCAGGTGCCAGTTTCAAATCCAGGTTGTCACCTATGCTTCTGACCTACCGGCTATAGGCCAGAGGTGCCCAGGACTCCCTCCTTGGGTTCAATTAATTTGCTAGAGCGGCTCACAGAACTCAGAGAAACGTTGCACTGATTAGATCAGGAACAGCCAGGTGGAAGAGATGCAGAGGGCAAGGTATAGGGAAAGAGTGAGGAGCTTCCATGCCCTTTCCAAGTGCATCACTCTCTCCGAATCTCCACATGTTCACCAACCCTGAGGCTCTCCAAACCCCATCCTTTTGGTATTCTATGGAGGCTTTACTACATAAACATGCTTAATTAAATCATGGGCTATTGGTGATTGATTCAACTTTGAGACCAGTCCCTCTTCCCTTTTCAAGGGTCGGGGGATGGAACTGAAAGTTCCAACTCTCTAATAATATGGTTGGTTCTGTTGGTGACCAGCTCCCATCCTTACGTGTGGTCCAGAAGTCATTTACCTCATTAAGTAGTAAATAAGCCATAGTGAGCTATGCACAGTGTGATGAATATAGGTAACAATATTGTACTATACTTATGTAATGTGATAAAAGTCACTATGAAAATCACATTACAATATACAAATGTATCAAAGTAACACATTGTACGTCTTAAATTTACAAAATGTTACATGTCAAATATATTCAATAAAATGATTTAATTAAATTAAATGTTGAGATTTAAAAAGTCATCTCATTAACATAGCAAAAGACACTTTTTATCACTGTCATCACAGGAAATTCCAAGGGTTTTAGGAGCTCCATGCCAGAAACAGGATGAAGCCTATATATTTCTTATTATAAATCACTGTATTACAGATATAGTTTTTTTTTAATCTTTCCTGGTAAATGCAATATATTTTCAGATGAAATCAGAGGGTCAAAGAGAGTGGGAATAGGTCCAGTTCTTCATAGAAAGTATGGTGCTAAATGCCAACTTCTCATGGAAAACCCAATATTCATTTACTCCAATTGTGGGACACATTTATTACCCTATTTAACTGTGGTTTTTGGAAAACCTCTCTCTCCTCACTCATCATATTTTGTCTTGTTTGTGATCTAAAATCTATAGCTCCCACTTGCCATTCTGAATTTCTTCTTCATCTTAGGCCATGGAGATTTTCTTCTTGTTTTGAGTATGTCTGAATGTTTTCAAACTTGTGTTTATATTTTACTTATATATTTCAAGTGAGGAGACTTCATTATGTTCTCATGTTTTCTTGGAGACTGAATTCAAGAAATCTGTTGAATTTCATTTGGTCTGAAAGTTTGGAAATATATATGATCACAGAAATCCCTATCTATGCAATATCCATTAATATCTTATGGAACTCATATAGCACATGTTCAGAAACTCCAATCTAGGGTAAGTATATGTTTAAATAGACTCCCAGATGACTGTGGTATGACAATGGGGCAGAATCATTGCAACTTTGAGACCAAACACTTGAGTATAAATCCTGGCTGTTCTATCGTTAACAGTGTGGTGTTGGGTGTTATTTATCTTCACCAGTTTTTCAGTTTCCTCATATGTTAAATGGGGACAATAAGAATTTTGAGAGTAGTTGTAAGGATTAAAGTACTGATAGTAGCTTATCCAACCCATTTCTTGACTCCTTTTTATAGAAAAATTTCCATTCCTACACTTCTGCCTTAAACCCATTCTAATATTGATTTTGTCACTGCCACTTCACCAAAATTGCTTTTATCAAGGTCTCCCATAAGATTCACACTTCCAGACCCAGTGGTCAGTTATCAGTCCCAAGTCTTTTGAAGAATCTTCAGCATTTAACAAAGGGGGTCACTCTTATTCTGGGATTTCTTCTTCACTTAGTCTCTAGGTCACCAAGGTTGCCTCTCTTTTTTTTTTTTTTAATTAATTTATTTTATTTATTTTTGGCTGTGTTGGGTCATCGTTGCTGCGTGGGCTTTCTCTAGTTGCAGTGAGCGAGGGCTACTCCTTGCCACGGTGCACAGGCTTCTCATGGTGGTGGCCTCCCCTGCTTCAGGGCATGGGCTCTAGGCGCGTGGGCTTCAGTGGTTGTGGCGCACGGGCTTAGTCGCTCCGCGGCATGTGGGATCCTCCTGGACCAGGGCTTGAACACGTGTCCCCTGCATTGGCAGGTGGACTCCCAACCACTGCACCACCAGGGAAGCCCAAGGTTGCCTCTTTGTTCTTCTCCTTGCTCATGGTTACCCTTAGGCTCTTTCCCTGGTTCCTCTTCATCTTCTCAAACTCTAAATATTGACGTGTTGAAGAGTTCACATTTAAGAACTGTTATATGTGTTCATTTCCTAGATAATCTCATCCAGAACTCTATACTATGTGATGACAACTCTCATATTTATATACTGAGTCTCAACCATCCCCCTGAATCCCAGTCTTGTATACTGGACCACCTATTTGATATTTCCACTTATGAGACTTATAGATATGTTATATTTAACACCTATATAGCCAAACTCTTAATTTCTTTCTCCCTCAGTTCTCCCAGTCTTAGTAAATGATAAAGCCATTCTCCCAGCTGCTCAGGGCAAAACTTTGGAGTAATTATTTACTCTCTTCTTTCTTTAACACTTAGGGCCAACTTCATGGATATATGACCTGTGCAGTCAACAGGACCGTGCCCTTAGAAGACTCCCATGCTTAGTTTAATGCTATTGTGTTGTCATCTCAAAATTATTATTATTTTTATCATTATTTAGAGAATATTAGTTTCTGTAATCAAACTCACATTGGTAAGACCTTACATATTTAATACAGTGTTTTACTCTTGTACAAATGGAAAAAAATATGCTTGTTTCTAGACCAATATGGCTGTTAATTTCTATACAGTGCCACCTCAACATAGTACAACTGGGATACTTTTTCCAAAGTTGACAGCAGGCCTAAAGTTTCCAAAAATTCAAATTATACATATATAAGCATACATATTTATGTTTTCGGAAAGACCAATATGTTATACATTAGTAGCAGCATCGGATTTTTGAGGTTCTATAGTCATCTGAACGAAAAATCCAGCACATTCCATTAAAAAGGAAAAAAAAAAAAACAAAACCCGAGGAAAAAGCGAAGTTCTGTTACTGTTCTGATATCTGGCACTATTTTAATTAACTTCTCAATCATCATCCGGAAAGAAAACATTCCAGAATAATGGCATTAAAAACAGTGCTGACAAAGCACCATCACTATTGTGTATTGTAAAGTAGGTACATGATATTTTACATTCACAGAGATATGATACAGTACTGTCCTTCATCTGTAATACTGGAGAATACAATTTAAAAGACATTATTTGAGATTTGATTCCACTTTTCTAGCAGAAGCCCCAAAGGATGGTATGACACAGCTCTGGTAAAGAAATGCACCTTCTTAGATAAGATTTCCTTTCATTAGTGGCACAGTTCTAGGTACTCCCTTCTCTTTGTGAAATTCAGCTAAAAACTATTAAAAACAAACAAAAACAAAAACAATCACTGGATTCATACACTGTTTTCCTTTTTCAAGATTGCCCTAATCTTCTCTGTCTTGGTTTTAGCAACACTGGCTTTGATATATGGGGCCAGTATTTTACAACTTTTTGATGTTTATGATATGTTTCAGAATTCTGTAATTCTGTACCAAGACCACATATTAATGAAGTGTGAGAACAGAATAAATAAAATTTTCAAAAATGCAAGGTGGAAATGCACAACTGTATAGGAAGGTATGAGGTCCTGCAGCAAAACAAGGAATAGACCAAGTAATAGAAAAGTGTAGTACCCAGGGAATAGTATAACCACCATAGAACTGTGTAAGGAAGTCTCAGGATAACGTGGGGTATCAGGCCTAGAAAGCAGCCAGTCCATATTGAAGGACTACAAACAAACTTAATTATATAAAAGAGAATGTGCAACCATTGTATGGTACTTGAGGTGCTGAAGTAGATATTTACAGAGTCATACCAATGTAAGCTGTAACCATTAACTAAAAATTGTAATACAGATATGTGGGGAGGATGGAGAAAGGATGAGATATTAGATAGTTGTGTCTTCATCTGCCAAAACAAAAAGCCAATGGCAAAGATCTGTATGTGATAAATCAAGAAATAGTAGCATTACTCTAAGGTGAAGGAAGAGAGTCTGATTAGATAAGCAAGAATCCTCCCCTTGCCAGTGTTTATGTATCTTCCGTTATGGTCTAGCTAGTGTTGCTTTCTGAAGGTATATCAGTAGGTCTGGATTTGCTCTCGTGAGGCAGTGTTTGATATCAATTATATAACTTCAATGACACAAAGTGTCTCTTAAATCTCTTCTGTGTTACAGTTTTCATTCACCAGCTTTTTTTTTTTAACTTCTTTACTGGAGTATAATTTCTTTACAGTGGTGTGTTAGTTTCTGCTTATAACAAAGTGAATCACTTATACATATACATATATCCCCGTATCACTTCCCTCTTGCATATCCCTCCCTCCCACCCTCCCTATCCCACCACTCTAGGTGGTCACAAAGAACCGAGCTGATCTCCCTCTGCTATGCGGCTGCTTCTCACTAGCTATCTATTTTACGTTTGGTAGTGTATATACGTCCATGCCACTCTCTCACTTTGTCCCAGCTTACCCTTCCCCCTCCCCGTGTCATCAAGTCCATTCTCTAGTAGGTCTGCATCTTTATTCACGTCTAACCCCTAGGTTCTTCATAACCTTTTTTTATGTTTATTTTTTGATTCTGTATATATGTGTTAGCATACGGTATTTGTTTTTCTCTTTCTAACTTACTTCACTCTGTATGACAGTCTCTATGTCCATCCACCTCACGACAAATAACTCAGTTTCATTCCTTTTTACGGCTGAGTAACATTCCATTGTATATATGTGCCACATCTACTTTATGCATTCGTCTTTTGATAGACACTTAGGTTGCTTCCATGTCCCTGGCTATTGTAAATAGGGCTGCAATGAACATTTTCGTACATGACTCTTTTTGAATTATGGTTTTCTCAGGGTATATGCCCAATAGTGGGATTGCTGGCTTGTATGGTAGTTGCATTTTTAGTTTTTTAAGGAACGTCCATACTGTCCTCCATAGTGGCTGTATCAATTTACATTCCCACCAACAGTGCAGGAGGGTTCCCTTTTCTCCACACCCTCTCCAGCATTTATTGTTTGCAGATTTTTTGATGATGGCCATTCTGACTGGTGTGAGATGATATCTCATTGTAGTTTTGATTTGCATTTCTCTAAAGATTAATGATGTTGAGCATTCTTTCATGTGTCTGTTGGCAATCTGTATATCTTCTTTGGAGAAGTGCCTACTTAGATCTTCTGCCCACTTTTGGATTGGATTGTTTGTTTTTTTGTTATTGAGCTGCATGAGCTCCTTGTAAAGTTTGGAGATTAATCCTTTGTCAGTTGCTTCATTTGCAAATATTTTCTCCCATTCTGAGGGTTGTCTTTTGGTCTTGTTTATGGTTTCCTTTGCTGTGCAAAAGATTTTAAGTTTCATTAGGTCCCTTTGTTTATTTTTGTTTTTATTTCCATTTCTCTAGGAAGTGGGTCAAAAAGGACCTTGCTGTGATTTATGTCATAGAGTGTTCTGCCTATGTTTTCCTCTTAAGAGTTTGGTGGTGTCTGGCCTTACAATTAGGTCTTTAATCCATTTAGAGTTTATTTCTGTATATGGTGTTAGGGAGTGTTCTAATTTCATTCTTTTACATGTAGCTGTCCAGTTTTCCCAGCACCACTTATTGAAGAGGCTGTTTTTCTCCACTGTATATTCTTGCCTCCTTTATCAAAGAAAAAGTGACCATATGTGCATGGGTTTATCTCTGGACTTTCTATCCTGTTCCATTGATTTATATTTCTGTTTTTGTGCCAGTACCATACTGTCTTGATTACTGTAGCTTTGTAGTATAGTCTGAAGTCAGGGAGCCTGATTCCTCCAGCTTCGTTTTTCTGTCTCAAGATTGCTTTGGCTATTCGGGCTCTTTTGTGTTTCCATACAAATTGTGAAATTTTTTGTTCTAGTTCTGTGAAAAATGCCAGTGGTAGTTTGATAGGGATTGCACTGAATCTGTAGATTGCTTTGGGTAGTAGAGTCATTTTCACAATGTTGATTCTTCCAATCCAAGAACATGGTATATCTCTCCATCTATTTGTATCATCTTTAATTTATTTCATCAGTGTCTTATAATTTTCTGCATACAGGTCTTTTGTCTCCTTAGGTAGGTTTATTCCTAGATATTTTATTCTTTTCGTTGCAATGCTAAATGGGAGTGTTTCCTTAATTTCACTTTCAGATTTTTCATCATTAGTGTATAGGAATGCCAGAGATTTCTGTGCATTAATTTTGTATCCTGCTACTTTACCAAATTCATTGATTACCTCTAGTAGTTTCCTGGTAGTATCTTTAGGATTCTCTATGTATAGTGTGATGTCATCTGCAAACAGTGACAGCTTTACTTCTTCTTTTCCAATTTGGATTCGTTTTATTTCTTTTTCTTCTCTGATTGCTGTGCTAAAACTTCCAAAACTATGTTGAATAAGAGTGGTGAGAGTGGGCAACCTTGTCTCGTTCCTGATCTTAGTGGACATGGTTTCAGTTTCTCACCATTGAGGATGATGTTGGCTGTGGGTTTGTCGTATATGGCCTTTATTATGTTGAACAAAGTTCCCTCTATGCCTATTTTCTGGAGAGTTTTTATCATAAAGTGGTGTTGAATTTTGTCGAATGCTTTCTCTGCATCTATTGAGATGATCATATGGTTTTTCTCCTTCAATTTGTTAATATGGTATATCACATTGATTGATTTGCATATATTGAAGAATCCTTGCATTCTTGGGATAAACCCCACTTGATCAGAGTGTATGATCCTTTAATGTGCTGTTGAATTCTGTTAGCTAGTATTTTGTTGAGGATTTTGCATCTATGTTCATCAGTGATATTGGCCTGTAGTTTTCTTTCTTTGTAACATCTTTGTCTGGTTTTGGTATCAGAGTGATGGAGTCCTCGTAGAATGAGTTTGGGAGTGTTCCTCCCTCTGCTATATTTTGGAAGAGTTTGAGAAGGATAGGTGTTGGGTCTTCTCTAAATGTGTGATAGAATTCGCCTGTGAAGCCATCTGGTCCTGGGCTTTTGTTTGCTGGAAGATTTTTAATCACAGTTTCAATTTCAGTGCTTGTGATTGGTCTGTTTATATTTTCTATTTCTTCCTGGTTCAGTCTGGCAGGTTGTACATTTCTAAGAACTTGTCCATTTCTTCCAGGTTGTTCATTTTATTGGCATATAGTTGCTTGTAGTGATCTCTCATGATCCTTTGTATTTTTGCAATGTCAGCTGTTACTTCTCATTTTTCATTTCTAATTCTACTGATTCGAGTCTTCTTCCTTTTTTTCTTGATGAGTCTAGCTAATGGATTATCAATTTTGTTTGTCTTCTCAAAGAACCAACTCTTTGTTTTATTGATCTTTGCTATCATTTCCTTCATTTCTTTATTTTATTTATTTATTTTTTTGCGGTACGCGGGCCTCTCCCTGTTGTGGCCCCTCCCGCTGCGGAGCACAGGCTCTGGACATGCAGGCTCAGCGGCCATGGCTCATGGGCCTAGCTGCTCCACGGCATGTGGGATCTTCCTGGAATGGGGCACGAACCCATGTCCCCTGCATCGGCAGGCAGACTCTCAACTACTGTGCCACCAGGGAAGCCATCCTTCATTTCTTTTTCATTTATTTCTGATCTGATGTTTATGATTTCTTTCTTGCTGCTAACTTTTGGGTTTTTTTGTTCTTCTTTCTCTAATTGCTTTCGGTGTAAGGTTAGGTTGTTTATTTGAGATGTTTTTTTGTTCCTTAAGTTAGGATTGTATTGGTATAAACTTCCCTCTTAGAGCTGCTTTTGCTGCATCCCATAGCTTTTGGGTCATCGTATTTTCATTTTCATTTGTTTCTGGGTATGTTTTGATTTCCTCTTTGACTTTTTCAGTGATCTCTTCATTATTAAGTAGTGTGTTGTTTAGCTTCCATGTGTTTGTATTTCTTACAGATTTTTTCCTGTAATTGATATCTAGTCTCATAGCATTGTGGTCGGAAAGGATACTTGATACAATTTCAATTTTCTTAAATTTACCAGGGCTTGATTTGTGACTCAAGATATGATCTATCCTGGGGAATGTTCCATGAACAGTTGAGAAGAAAGTGTATTCTGTTGTTTTTGGATGGAATGTCCTATAAATATCAATTAAGGCCATCTTGTTTCATGTATCATTTAAAGCTTCTGTTTCCTTATTGATTTTCATTTGATCTGTCCATTGGTGAAAGTGGGGTGTTAAAGTCCCCTACTATGATTGTGTTACTGTCGATTTCCCCTTTTATGGCTGTTAGTATTTGCCTTATATATTGAGGTGCTCCCATGTTGGGTGCGTAAATACTTACAATTGTTATATCTTCTTCTTGGATTGATCCCTTGATCATTATGTAGTGTCCTCTTTGTCTCTTATAATAGTCTTTGTTTTAAAGTCTATTTTGTCTGATATGAGAATTGCTACTCCAGCTTTCTTTTGGTTTCCATTTGCATGGAATATCATTTTCCATCCCTTCACTTTCAGTCTGTATGTGTCACTAGGTCTGAAGTGGGTCTCTTGTAGACAGCATATATATGGGCCTTGTTTTTGTATCCATTCAGCCAATCTGTGTCTCTTGGTTGGAGCATTTAATCCATTTATATTTAAGGTAATTATCGATATGTATGTTCCTTTTACCATTTTCTTAATTGTCTTGGGTTTATTATTGTAAGTCTTTTCCTTCTCTTGTGTTTCCTGCCTAGAGAAATTCCTTTAGCATTTGTTGTAAAGCTGGTTTGGTGATGCTGAATTCTCGTAGCTTGCTTGTCTGTAAAGGTTCTAATTTCTCTGTGAGATCTCAATGAGGTCCTTGCTGGGTAGAGTAAGGTTGGTTGTAGTCTTTTCTCCTTCATCCATTTAAATATGTCCTGCCAGTCCCTTCTGGCTTGCAGAGTTTCTGCTGAAAGATCAGCTGTTAACCTTATGGGGATTCCCTTATGGGTTATTTGTTGTTTTTCCCTTGCTGCTTTTAATATGTTTCCTTTGTATTTAATTTCTGATAGTTTGATTAATATGTGTCTTGGCATGTTTCTCCTTGGATTTATCCTGTATGGGACTCTCTGTGCTTCCTGGACTTGATTAACTATTTCCTCTTCCATATTAGGGAAGTTTTCCACTATAATCTCTTCAAATATTTTCTCAGTCCCTTTCTTTTTCTCTTCTTCTGGGGTCCCTATAATTCGAATGTTGGTGCGTTTAATGTTGTCCCAGAGGTCTCTGAGACTTTCCTCAATTCTTTTTCTTCTTTTTTCTTTATTCTGCTCTGCAGTAATTTCCACTATTTTATCTTCCAGGTCACTTATCCATTCTTCTTCCTCAGTTATTCTGCTATTGATCCTTTCTAGAGAATTTTTAATTTCATTTATTGTGTTGTTCATCACTGTTTGTTTGCTCCTTAGTTCTTCTAGGTCCTTGTTAAACGTTTCTTGTATTTTCTCCATTCTATTTCCAATATTTTGGATCATCTTTACTCTCATAATTCTGAATTCTTTGTCAGGTAGACTGCCTATTTCCTCTTCATTTGTTAGGTCTGGTGGGTTTTTGCCTTGCTCCTTCATCTGCTGTGTGTTTCTCTGTCTTCTCAGTTTGCTTATCTTACTGTGTTTGGTGTCTCCTTTTCGCAGGTTGCAGGTTCGTAGTTCCTGTTGTTGGCGTCTGCCCCCCGTGGCTAAGGTTGGTTCAGTGTTTTGTGTACGCTTCCTGGTGGAGGGAACTAGTGCCTGTGTTCTGGTGGTGAGGCTGGATCTTGTCTTTCTGGTGGGCAGGTCCATGTCTGGTGTTGTGTTTTGGGGTGTCTGTGGCTTTAGTATGATTTTAGGCAGCCTCTGTGCCAATGGATGTGGTTGTGTTCCTGTTTTGGTACTTGTTTGGCATAGGGTGTCCAGCACTGTAGCTTGCTGGTCGTTGAGTGGAGCTGGGTCTTGGAGTTGAGATGGAGATCTCTGGGAGATTTTCACCATTTGATATCACGTGGAGCTGGGAGGTCTCTTGTGGACCAGTGTCCTGAAGTTGGCTCTCCCACCTCAGTGGCACAGCCCTGACATCTGGCTGGAGCATCAGGAGCCTGTCTTCCAAACGGCTCATAATAAAAGGGGGAAAAAAAAAGGAAAGGAGAAGATAAAATGAAATAAAATAAAATTAAGTAAAATAAAATAATTAAAATAAAAAATTTTTAAGAAAAAAAATTTTTTATGTAATAAAAAAATTAAAAAAAAAAACTGACAGACGGATCTCTAGGACAAGTGGTAAAAGCAAAGCTATACAGACAAAATCACAAACAGAAGCATACACGTACACACTCACAAAAAGAGAAAAATATATATATATCATTGCTCCCAATGTCCACCTCCTTAATTTGGGATGATTCATTGTCTATTCAGGTATTCCACAGTTGCAGGGTATATCAAGTTGATTGTGGAGATTTAATCCGCTGCTCCTGAGGCTGCTGGGAGAGATTTCCCTTTCTCTTCTTCGTTCGCACAGCTCCCAGGGTTCAGCTTTGGATTTGGACCCGCCTCTGTGTGTAGGTCGCCTGAGGGCGTCTGTTCTTCGCTCAGACAGGTCGGGGTTAAAGGAGCCACTGATTCAGGGGCTCCAGCTCACTCAGGCCGGGGGGGGGGGGAGGGAGGGGTATCTATGCGGGGCGAGCCTGCGGCGACAGAGGCCGACGTGACGTTGCACCAGCCTGAGGCACGCCGTGCGTTCTCCCGGGGAAGTTGTCCCTGGATCCCGGGACGCTGGCAGGGCCGGGCTGCACAGGCTCCCGGGAGGGGAGGTGTGGATAGTGACCTGTGCTTGCTCACCGGCTTCTTGGTGGCTGCAGCAGCAGCCTTAGCGTCTCATGCCTGTCTCTGGGGTCCGCGCTGACAGCCACGGCTTGCGCCCGTCTCTGGAGCTCGTTTAGGCAGTGCACTGAATCCCCTCTCCTCGCACACCAGGAAGCAAAGAGGGAAGAAAAGAAGCAAGAAAAAGTCTGTTGTCTCTTCAGCAGCTCCAGACTTTTTTGCGGACTCCCTCCCGGCTAGCTGTGGAGCACTAGCCCCCTTCAGGCTGTGTTCACGCACCGAACCCCAGTCCTCTCCCTGGGATCCGACTGAAGCCCGAGTCTCAGCTCCCAGCCCCCGCCCGCCCGGCGGGTGAGCAGACAAGCCTCTTGGGCTTGTGACTGCTGGTCGGCATGGATCCTCTGTGCGGGAATCTCTCTGCTTTGCCCTCCGCACCCCTGTTGCTGTGCTCTCCTCCGTGGCTCCAAAGCTTCCCCCTCCGCCACCTGCAGTATCCACCCGCGAAGGGGCTTCCTAGTGTGTGGACACCTTTCTTGCTTCACAGCTTCCTCCCACTGGTGCAGGTCCCGTCCCTATTCTTTTGTCTCTGTTTTTTCTATTTTCTTTTGCCCTACCCGGGTACGTCGGGGAGTTTCTTGCCTTTCGGGAGGTCTGAGGTCTTCTGCCAGCGTTCAGTAGGTGTTCTGTAGGAGTTGTTCCACATGTAGACGTATTTCTGATGTATTTGTGAGGAGGAAGGTGATCCCCATGTCGTACTCTTCCGCCATCTTGAAGCTCTTCCCCATTCACCAGCTTCGTAATATTCATGTGGATTTCTTCTTCCCTCTCAGAATACTTTTCTTTTTGGTCTCTTTCCTGGAAAATTCACTGTATCCTGTAAGAATGCTCCTATCTATATGTAACAGGAAACAGTTTATAGGAACTTAAGCCAATAAGCACTTTTTTCCCCACACTATGTCTGGAGATAAGCAATAGCTGATAGTGGTTTAGTGCCTCTGCCATATCTGTGTTGCTCTTGACCTCTTTGTCGTGCTGTTAAGATGGCTTCCCGGTTTTAGGCTCCTGTCCAGGTTCCAGATACTGTATCACTTTTCAAGGCAGAAAGAGAGGAGTGGTATTCTCTGTTCCTTTTAACAGGAAAGAGAAGCTTTCCTAGAATTTCCTAGAATCCCACTCCCACAAACTTTCAGTTCCATCCTAAATGGGTAGAATTATGTCACATGGCTAGCACTAACTGCAAGGGAAACTGGAAAGCAACTAGAAGGCAGCAATGGCTAGGAATGGATTTGAGATCAGCCATTCAATTTTGGAACACTTCATTTGTTCCAAGATTGTTAAGTAAAAGGATGGAGGAGAAGGTATATTGGGATGGCAAAGATATCTTTAATCCCTTTTCATCATCTCTCCCAGTTAGGAAACCAGTTTGCACTGGCAGTGCATATAATTAACAAGTCTCATGCTAAAAGCGACAGCACAGTTCTGCTATCATTCCTCATTTCAAATGCCACTAGGCCATATAGTTGCCCCTTATCACTTCTATAAGGAGCAATTCCTCTTTACTCTGAATTCTCATATTTCCTTATCTATATTTCTTATGGCACATGTCCCCTTTAATCTTGTATTTAAAAAATAGTTTTAATTTATATCTATCTGATTATAAAATTAATATTCACAGCATTTTTGAAAATTCAGAAGAGTGGAAAGAAAATAATAGAATTCCTTAGGTACATGCTTGTAGAACATGCTATAAGTATTCTTTAAAACACTCATCACTCTTAAAATTACTTGCTTAATGTTTGTATTTTTTTATAAACATCATGAAAGACAAAGATCATACTGTCTTATTCACTGCTATACCTTCAGGTATCCAGCGCAGTGCCTAACACATAGTAGACATTTAATAAACATTCATCAAATGAATAAACTCAGACTACGATTAATATTTTGTGCATCTATTTTACTTTTTAAACTGATTTTTATTTATGACTTTCAGTTCCTTAAGAATAGAATATTTGCCCAATTTATCTTTTACCACTGATCACTTGCCCTCTCCCAGTCAATAAACATAGGCCTTGACACATAGTAAGAGCTCAGTAAATAAATATTTATTGAATGAAAATGTGAATGAATAGTATTCAATCAGCCTGTTATATGAACCCATAGTAACAAATAACATCTTGTTCATGGATATTCACTCCTTTTTTGCTACTCTTTGGCCCTATCTCAGAGCAGACCAGGATGTTCTTAATCTCCAACAAGAGGGTCTTCATCACCATGACTCAGGGTTTAGATCAGAAATTTGAGTTTAAAGACAATCTCTACCATTTTCCAGCTGTGTAAATTCAGGACAATCCCTTCAACTGTGGGAGCCTTTATATCTTCATTTCCAAAGTGGGAATAACAATACTATTTCACATGATTGTTTTGGGAATTCAGTAAGAAATCAGAAAAAAGCACACAGTACATAGTAAATACTCATATAATTTTCAAAAAAGTTCAAAAACATAATTTTCATACAAATATAGTATATATATATATGTATATGTAAAGATTTAACTCACTAATAAGGGAGTCAGCAGGAAAATAAAACCAATTCAAAGAGCATTTGAAGAATTGAGTACTTATAGGCATTGATGAAAGAATGTTGGAATAAGATTGCCCAGTCATATCTAAAACTGGTTAATGTCCTAGACAGCATACCTATGATCCTTGGATTTACTTTTTACCCTAGACAGAAGTCATTTGAAGTTTTACTGGATTAAGAAATATGTAAAATAACATGAAACTTCACAGTGTTTGGCCGCTTGAAAGAACACATGGTCTTCTTTTTGCTTTATTTTTAAGCTTTGGATAATTTGCTTAATATAAACGTAATGATATAATACAAGATATGTTAGAAGATTTAATGAGGAATGAATCTTTTCTCTTATGTAACCAAGAGACATGTATTTTCCCATTGATACAAAGGTTTACACTCTTACCAAGCAGAGATGGGCTTTTTGTCCTTAATCCTTGAAAAATCAGTTATGGAGAAAAAGGTTTTGTGAAAGATATGAGATTGCACCTGAATCCTAAAGGATAGATTGAACTAAAGAGTGTGACTTTAGAATAAAATAATATAGATCACTATTAGCTGAAATGTGTATTTTAGTTTTATTTTGTCTTAACTGAGCTGTTTCTTAAGACAACAGGTTAGATTTTAATAGAGAAAAGAGCTAAAAGAGAACAGTGCTATGAGAGTCAAACAATTAAAGAGAATTCAACAAAATGAAACAAAATTCTAATCTGCCTGAAGGGCTCAGGAGAGAACATTCATTTATTCAAGACAACATTCCCATTCTGGCAGTGTGTCTCAAGGCTGGAGATGCTACAAAGGACAGTTCAATTAGTTATGAGGCACCATGCTGTCCACCACTCACACTCACGCTACTGTGTTCTCTTTCTAAGTAGCGGTGTTTGAACTTGATCTGGACTGAGAAATGTGATCTGTGTGAGCAAAGGCAAATTCGAGGATCCTTTTGGAGCTTAAGCTTGGTAGATAGAACTTGCTGGTGATATTGTGGGAAAACTAAATTTGTTGTGTGAAGAACTGGATATAAAAGTTGGCTCTGTCAGTTAGCAGCAGTGATGGCACTGGGCAAGTGATCTAAGTTTTCAGGGTCTTATTTTCCTCATCTGCAAAATGGGAGCCATAATACCTATATCACAGAGTTGGAGTAAGAATTAGATATAGGGAGGTGTCTTAGTCCATTTGAGGTGCTATAACAAGATACCACAAACTAGGTAGCTTATAAACAACAGTAGTTTCTCACAGATCTGGAGGCTGGAAGTCTGGGATCAGAGTGCCAGCATGGTCAGGTGAGAGCCTTCTTCCGGATTCAGACTTCTCATTGTACCCTCAGGTAGGGGAAGGGACTAGATGACTCTTTTGGCCCTCTTTTATGAGAGCATTAAATTCCATTCATGAGGGTGGAGCCTCCCAAAGGTCCTACCTCCTAATGTCATCACTTTGGGATTAGGTTTTCAACATAGGAATTTTGGGGAGACTCAAACATTCAAACTATAGCAGAAGGTATGTGAAAGTGCTTTGTTAATGATTAGTGTAAAGGAAAATCAATCTGGTTTTCTTGTTCTTGCCCTCTACTGGCCAGGAGGTGTCCTGTAACCTAATGGAGACACATTTCCTTTAACCAAACTTCCAGAGCACAATGATTGAGGCTTGGAATACCTGTCATTTTCAAGCAGGCCCTGATGATGTTCTCTAGACTCTGTGCTCTGTACTGCCTTTTATTTTAACTCTCATTAAGAAGTTTCAAGCAGCATTCATGAAGAAGTTGGAACAAATTCCTGCCTGTACCTATGGGTGTTTTATTTTATTTTGTTTTTTTAAGATCAAGCCCAACACATCTGGACTATGGTGGGATGTTTAGAGACATATCACTTTATGAAAGCCTTGACAGCAGGATTTGGAGCACATTTTGCATGTACTGTCACTTTTTACTTCCATCTGGTAAACAGAAGCCTAGTTGGGACTCACAAGGGAGAATGATTTATGCATTTTAGTGGAGACCCCATTTATAACATTTATAAAGCAAGATAAAGTTATTAGCAGGTTATTTTATTTATTTAAATACTTTTACTCTGCCTCATTCCACAAAAGGTTTAAGGAAGTTAGGTAGAAGGGTTGATTGAGAACTAGTCTATTAGTTGGAAAGCTGTCAACATTGTAGTGAAAATTGAGTTGTATTCTTTAAGTAGAATTTATTTGAGCGAACATATGCTATAGTGGCTGTATTCATACAGGGAAAATTACATGAAGAATTTGTGTGTAATTCAAGATGCTAAGAACAATTCCTTTTGTTTTAGTAGCATTGACATATAAATATATGTTTATGTGTACATGTGTGGATATATATATATAGATATATACATACATGCATATATGATTTTTCTTGAATTATCTGAATTTCATGATTATTCTGTTTAGTGTGCTCAGCATGAGCAATTCTTTGACAGGAAACTAGCAGAAAAAATTTTATCAGGCAGTTTTGTCAGGAATATTCCATCGGCACACAACTGAATAATGAGTTCTGTCAGTCAATAAATGCTTGACCAGAACTTCTAATTTCTTTACTGTCGTGTCTTTCTTAGGTGGATGAATTTTGATGAATCAGTACATTCTGCTTTATGTATATAAAATCAGTCTGATGTCGTATCTTGTGTGTGTGTGAGTATATATATATATATATATATATATATATATATATATATATATCTCCTTTGTTCTGAGTAGGTTATTACATCTGCCCTTATTGACGCAAGCCAAGAATCCTTTATAAACCAGGAATCCTTTTACACTTACTCTGTGGACATTTGATCATCTCCAGGACCAGTTTTAATCAAGGAACAGTAAGATTGGGGGGAAATTGATTAAGGCCAGATATTTTTTACTTTTCGTTGTTTTAAAAGAAACTGAATTTTGAATGAGCAGAGAAAGTGGTCATCCATTAAATACTTTTCAGGAAATAAAGCATAGTAGAAATTAATTCTCTAACATTCGGTGTCTATATGTTGTGTTAATCTCTATCTATACTTGTATTTCTTCATTCTTCTTTCATTCTCTCCCTGCCACTATCAGTGTGATATAAAAACTTTGATTTTTTTTTTTTTTTTTTCCGGTACGCGGGCCCCTCACTGCCGCAGCCTCTCCCGTTGCGGAGCACAGGCTCCGGACGCGCAGGTCCAGCGGCCATGGCCCACAGGCCCAGCCGCTCCGCGGCATGCGGGATCTCCCCGGACCGGGGCACGAACTCGTGTCCCCTGCACCAGCAGGCGGACTCTCAACCACTGCGCCATCAGGGAAGCCGAAAAAACTTTGATTTTTTAAAAAATTAAAATAAATGAATTTAAATAAATTCTATTTTTGAGAGAGTTCCACTATAAGCCTTAAAATAATTGGGTTATTCTTGACTGTTTAGTCATTCATCTTTTCACCAGACATTCATGAGCTTCTACTACGTATCAGGCACTTTGATAAGGCAGAAGATTTATCAGAGAACAAAATAGACTCAGTCCTTGCCTTTATGGTCTTTAGAGAGGGAGACAAACAGCAAACAATTAACCACAAAAATAGGCAGGTATTTAGAAATTGATAAGTGCAACGAAGGAAAAATACAGGTTTCTAGGACTAAAAATTAAAGGGACACCCAGCTTAGACTGAGAGAAAAGGAAAAACATCTCTGGAAATTACAGTTAAACTGGTAAAATACTGGAAGGATGAGCTGAAGGTGTCAGGAATGAGAGATAGTCAATGTGTTTGAAGTATAATGATGGAGAGAGTGGTACAAGGCAAAACTGAGAGGTAGATTCAGGTGGATTATACAGGCACCTGAGGGCCATGTTACAGTTTTAAAGATTGATCTTAAGTTCACTGGAAGTCATTGAAAGGTTCAAAGAGATCTAAAAATAAGCTTAGTATCTTTAATAGATACTCTGACTTCTGGTTGTGTGAAGAATAGAATGCAAGAGAACAAAAGTGAAAAGAGATGGGCTGTTCAGTGGGGGATATCTATCAGGAGGTTACTGCACAGGGCTTGGTGAGACATGATGGTGATTTGGACCAGATTAATGGCAGGGCAGTGGAGACAAAATGAAGTGGACATGTATTATGAAGGCAGTAGAGACTGACCATGGGGTGGACTGGGGAGACTGTGAATGAGTTATTAAGAATGGCTTACACTTTCTATCATGAAGAACCAGGTGGATGGAGGCACCTGGATGTATAGAAATGGGGAAGAATGGAACAGGAGCAGCTTTAACAAAATTGAGGATTAAAAACCCAGAGTTAGGAATCATTGTTCTAGAGAGGTTGAGAGGAAAGATATAGTGAAAGACAGATATTTAGAGTAGCAAAGGAGTACTCCTGAGAATGACAGAACCTTTAGTGAAAGTTCAACAGGGATAGACTTTGAGGGACAATCCTCATAATTTAGGAGAACAGTGGACCTGGTTGCTTGGTAAGAACCTCCGGAGAAGAGACAGAACTCTTGATTATGGACAACTTATTTGCCTTTGGACAAATCACTTAGCCTATTGGCCTCTACTCACTTATCTATTAAATGAATATTTTGGGTGAGATAGGGTTTCTTTTTATTCTAGCATTCTGATTCTTTGCAGTAGGAGACAGCAGGAGTTTTGGAGTCACAAAGATGGAGTTCAGTTCCAGCTCTCTAATTTCCACATCTACAAAATGGGACTAATACTAATGAGGTAGCACATATAAAGTACCTTACTTGTTGGAAGTGCCTTTCTTCCTTGTTTTCCTCTTAATGCTAATCAATAGTTCTTATATATTTCATCTGGGAATTAGTCATATACTTTTCTATACTATCTTTTTTTTTAACATCTTTATTGGAGTATAATTGCTTTACAATGTCGTGTTAGTTTCTGCTTTATAACAAAGTGAATCAGTTATACATATATATATGTCCCCATATCTCTTCCCTCTTGCATCTCCCTCCCTTCCACCCTCCTTATCCCACCCCTCTAGGTGGTCACAAACCACCTAGCTGATCTCCCTGTGCTATGCGGCTACTTCCCACTAGCTATCTATTTTACATCTGGTAGTGTATATATGTCCATGCCACTCTCTCACTTTGTCACAGCTTACCGTTCCCCCTCCTCATATCCTCAAGTCCATGCTCTAGTAGGTCTGCATCTTTATTCCTATCTTACCCCTAGGTTCTTCATGACCTTTTTTTTTTTCTTAGATTCCATATATGTGTGTTAGCATACGGTATTTGTTTTTCTCTTTCTGACTTACTTCACTCTGTATGACAGACTCTAGGTCCATCCACCTCACTACAAATAACTCAATTTCGTTTCTTTTTATGGCTGAGTAATAGTCCATTGTATATATGTGCCACATCATCTTTATCCATTCATCTGTTAATGGACCCTTAGGTTGCTTCCATGTCCTGGCTATTGTAAATACAGCTGCAATGAACATTTTGGTACATGATTCTTTTGGGATTATGGTTTTCTCAGGGTATATGCCCAGTAGTAGGATGCTAGGTCATATGGTAGTTCTATCTGTAGATTTTTAAGGAACGTCCATACTGTACTCCATAGTGGCTGTATCAATTTACATTCCCACCAACAGTGCAAGAGTGTTCCCTTTTTTCCACACCCTCTCCAGCATTTATTGTTTGTAGATTTTTTGATGATGGCCATTCTGACTGGTGTGAGATGATATCTCATTGTAGTTTTGGTTTGCATTTCTCTAATGATTAATGATGTTGAGCATTCTTTCATGTGTTTGTTGGCAATCTGTATATCTCCCTGGGAGAAATGTCTGTTTAAGTCTTCTGCCCATTTTTGGATTGGGTTTTTTTTTTGTTTTTATTAAGCTGCATGAGCTGCTTGTATATTTTGGAGATTAATCCTTTGTCAGTTGCTTCATTTGTAAATATTTTCTCCCATTCTGAGGGTTGTCTTTTCATCTTATTTAAGGTTTCCTTTGCTGTGCAAAAGATTTTAAGTTTCATTAGGTCCATTTGTTTATTTTTGTTTTTATTTCCATTTCTCTCGGAGGTGGGTCAAAAAGGATCTTGCTGTGATTTATGTCATAGAGTGTTCTGCCTATGTTTTCCTCTAAGAGTTTGATACAGTCTAGCCTTACATTTAGGTCTTTAATCCATTTTGAGTTTATTTTTGTGTATGGTGTTAGAGAGTGTTCTAATTTCATACTTTTACATGTAGCTGTCCAGTTATCCCAGCACCACTTATTGAAGAGGCTGTTTTTCTCCACTGTGTATTCTTGCCTCCTTTATCAAAGATAAGGTGACCATATGTGCGTGGGTTTATCTCTGGGCTTTCTATCCTGTTCCATTGATCTATATTTCTGTTTTTGTGCCAGTACCATACTGTCTTGATTACTGTAGCTTTGTAGTATAGTCTGAAGTCAGGGAGCCTGATTCCTCCAGCTCCGTTTTTCTTTCTCAAGATTGCTTTGGCTATTTGGGGTTTTTTGTGTTTCCATACAAATTGTGAAATTTTTTGTTCTAGTTCTGTGAAAAATGCCAGTGGTAGTTTGACAGGGGTTGCATTGAATCTGTAGATTGCTTTGGGTAGTAGAGTCATTTTCACAATGTTGATTCTTCCAATCCAAGGACATGGTATATCTCTCCATCTATTTGTATCATCTTTAATTTATTTCATCAGTGTCTTATAATTTTCTGCATACAGGTCTTTTGTCTCCTTAGGTAGGTTTATTCCTAGATATTTTATTCTTTTTGTTGCAGTGGTAAATGGGAGTGTTTTCTTGATTTCACTTTCAGATTTTTCATCATTCGTGTATAGGAATGCTAGAGATTTCTGTGCATTAATTTTGTATCCTGCTACTATACCAAATTCATTGAATAGCTCTAGTAGTTTTCTGGTAGCATCTTTAGGATTCTCTATGTATAGTATCATGTCATCTGCAAACAGTGACAGCTTTACTTCTTCTTTTCCGATTTGGATTCGTTTTATTTCTTTTTCTTCTCTGATTGCTGTGGCTAAAACTTCCAAAACTATGATGAATAATAGTGGTGAGAGTGGGCAGCCTTGTCTTGTTCCTGATCTTAGTGGAAATGCTTTCAGTTTTTCAGCACTGAGTACGATGCTGGCTGTGAGTTTGTCATATATGGCCTTTATTATGTTGAGGAAAGTTCCCTTTATGCCTACTTTCTGCAGGGTTTTTATCATAAATGGGTGTTGAATTTTGTCAAAAGCTTTCTCTGCATCTATTGAGATGATCATATGGTTTTTCTCCTGCAATTTGTTAATATGGTGCATCACGTTGATTGATTTGCGTATATTGAAGAATCCTTGCATTCCTGGGATAAACCCCACTTGATCAGAGTGTATGATCCTTTGAATGTGTTGTTGGATTCTGTTTGCTAGAATTTTGTTGAGGATTTTTGCATCTGTGTTCATCAGTGATATTGGCCTGTAGTTTTCTTTCTTTGTAACATCTTTGTCTGGTTTTGGTATCAGAGTGCTGGTAGACTCGTAGAATGAGTTTCGGAGTGTTCCTCCTTCTGCTATATATTTGAAGAGTTTGAGAAGGATAGGTGTTAGCCCTTCTCTAAATGTGTGATAGAATTCGCCTGTGAAGCTGTCTGGTCCTGGGCTTTTGTTTGCTGGAAGATTTTTAATCACAGTTTCAATTTCAGTGCTTGTGATTGGTCTGTTCATATTTTCTATTTCTTCCTGGTTCAGTCTCAGCAGGTTGTTCATTTCTAAGAATTTGTCCATTTCTTCCAGGTTGTCCATTTTATTGGCATATAGTTGCTTGTAGTGATCTCTCATGATCCTTTGTATTTCTGCAGTGTCAGTTGTTCCTTCTCCTTTTTCATTTCTAATTCTATTGATTTGAGTCTTCTCCCTTTTTTCTTGATGAGTCTGGCTAATGGTTTATCAATTTTGTTTATCTTCTCAAAGAACCAGCTTTTAGTTTTGTTGATCTTTGCTATCATTTCCTTCATTTCTTTTTCAATTATTTCTTAATCTGATTATGACTTCTTTCCTTCTGCTAACTTTGGGGATTTTTTGTTCTTCTTTCTCTAATTGCTTTAGGTGTAAGGTTAGGTTGTTTATTTGAAATGTTTTTTGTTTCTTAAGGTAGGATTGTATTGGTATAAACTTCCCTCTTAGAGCTGCTTTTGCTGCATCCCATAGGTTTTGGGTCATCGTATTTTCATTTTCATTTGTTTCTAGGTATGTTTTGATTTCCTCTTTGATTTTTTCAGTGATCTCTTGGTTATTAAGTAGTGTGTTGTTTAGCTTCCATGTGTTTGTATTTCTTACAGATTTTTTCCTGTAATTGATATCTAGTCTCATAGCATTGTGGTTGGAAAAGATACTTGACATGATTTCAATTTTCTTAAATTTACCAAGGCTAGATTTGAGACCCAAGATATGATCTATCCTGGGGAATGTTCCATGAGCACTTGAGAAAAATGTGTATTCTGTTTTTTTTGGATGGAATGTCCTATAAATGTCAATTAAGTCCATCTTGTTTCATGTATCATTTAAAGCTTGTGTTTCCTTATTTATTTTCATTTTGGATGGTCTGTCCATTGGTGAAAGTGGGGTGTGACAGTCCCCTTCTACAAATGTGTTACTGTCGATTTCCCCTTTTATGGCTGTTAGTATTTGCCTTATGTATTGAGGTACTCCTATGTTGGGTGCAGAATTATTTACAATTGTTATATCTTCTTCTTGGATCGATCCCTTGATCTTTATATAGTGTCCTTCTTTGTCTCTTCTAATAGTCTTTATTTTAAAGTCTATTTTGTCTGATATGAGAATTGCTACTGCAGCTTTCTTCTGATTTCCATTTTCTTGGAATATCTGTTTCCATCTCCTCACTTTCAGTCTGTATGTGTCCCTAGGTCTGAAGTTGGTCTCTTGTAGACAGCATATATATGGGTCTTGTTTTTGTATCCATTCAGCCAGTCTGTGTGGGAGCATTTAATCCATTTACATTTAAGGTAATTATCGATATGTATGTTCCTATTCCCATTTTCTTAATTGTTTTGGGTTTGTTACTGTAGGTCTGTTCCTTCTCTTGTATTTCTTGCCTAGAGAAGTTCCTTTGGCATTTGTTGTAAAGCTGGTTTGGTGGTGCTGAAATGTCTCAGCTTTTGCTTTCTGTAAAGGTGTTAATTTCTCCCTCAAATCTGAATGAGATCCTTGCTGGGTAGAGTAATCTTGGTTGTAGGTGTTTCTCTTTCATCACTTTAAGTATGTCCTGCCACTCCCTTCTGGCTTGTAGAGTTTCTGCTAAAAGATCAGCTGTTAACCATATGGGGATTCCTTTGTGTATTATTTGTTGTTTTTTCCTTGCTGCTTTTAATATGTTTTCTTTGTATTTAATATTTGATAGTTTGATTAATATGTGTCTTGGCGTGTTTCTCCTTAGATTTATCCTGTATGGGACTCTCTGTGCTTCCTGGACTTGATTAACTATTTCCTTTACCATATTAGGGAAATTTTCAACTATCATCTCTTCAAATATTTTCTCAGTCCCTTTCTTTTTCTCTTCTTCTTCTGGGACACCTATAGTTCGAATGTTGGTGCGTTTAATGTTGTCCCAGAGGTCTCTGAGACTGTCCTCAGTTCTTTTCATTCTTTTTTGTTTATTCTGCTCTGCAGTAGTTATTTCAGTATTTTATCTTCCAGGTCACTTATCCGTTTTTCTGCTTCAGTTATCTGCTATTGATCCCTTCTAGAGTATTTTTAATTTCATTTATTGTGTTGTTCATCATTGCTTGTTTCCTCTTTAGTTCTTCTAGGACCTTGTCAAATGTTTCTTGCATTTTCTCTATTCTATTTCCAAGATTTTGGATCATGTTTCCTATCATTATTCTGAATTATTTTTCAGGTAGACTGCCTATTTCTTCTTCATTTGTTAGGTCTGGTGGGTTTTTACATTGCTCCTTCATCTGCTGTGTCTTTTTTTCTTTTCATTTTGCTTATATTACTGTGTTTGTGGTCTCCTTTTCGCAGGCTGCAGGTTCATAGTTCCCATTGTTTTCGGTGTCTGTCCCCAGAAGCTAAGGTTGGTTCAGTGGGTTGTGTAGGTTTCCTGGTGGAGGGGACTAGTGCCTGTGTTTTGGTGGATGAGGCTGGATCTTGTCTTTCTGGTGGGCAGGTCCACGTCTGGTGGTGTGTTTTGGGGTGTCTGTGGCCTTATTATGATTTTAGTCAGCCTCTCTGCTAATGGGTGGCATTGTGTTCCTGTCTTGCTAGTTGTTTGGCATAGGGTGTCCAGCACTGCAGCTTGTTTTGGTCATTGAGTGAAGCTGGGTGTTGGTGTTGAGTTGGAGATCTCTGGGAGATTTTCACTGTTTGATATCACGTGGAGCTGGGAGGTCTTTTGTGGATCAGTGTCCTGAGTTTGGCTCTCCCACCTCAGTGGCACAGCCCTGATGCCTGGCTGGAGCACCAAGAGACTGTCCTCCACACAGCTCAGAATAAAAGGGAGAAAAAATAGAAAGAAAGAAAGACAGGAAAAAAGAGGATAAAATAAAAGAAAGTAAGATAAAATAAAATAAAATCATTAAAATAAAAAAATAATTATTAAGAAAAAAATTTTAAAAAGTAAAAAACAAACAGAACAAACAAAAAAACGGACAGACAGAACCCTAGGACAAATGGTGAATGCAAAGCTATACAGACAAAATCTCACACAGAAGCATACACACTCACAAAAAGAGGAAAAGGGAAAAAATAATCTATCTTGCTCTCAAAGCCCACCTCCTCACTTTGGGATCATTCGTTGTCTATTCAGTTATTCCACAGATGCAGGGTACATCAGGTTGATTGTGGCGCTTTAATCCGCTGCTCCTGAGGCTTCTGGGAGAGATTTCCCTTTCTCTTCTTTGTTCGCACAGCTCCCGGGGTTCAGCTTTGGATTTGGCCCCGCCTCTGCGTGTAGGTCGCCTGAGGGCGTCTATTCTTTACTCAGACAGGACGGGATTAAAGGAGCCGCTGATTCGGGGGCTCTGGCTCACTCAGGCCGGGGGGAGGGAGGGGTACAGATGCGGGGCAAACCTGCATCGGCAGAGGCCCGTGTGACGTTGCACCAGCCTGAGGCAGGCCGTGCGTTCTCCCAGGGAAGTTGTCCCTGGATCACGGGACCCTGGCAGTGGCAGGCTGCACAGGCTCCTGGGAGGGGATGTGGGGATAGTGACCTGTGCTTGCACAAAGGCTTCTTGGTGGCGACAGCAGCCGTCTTAGCGTCTCATGCCCGTCTCTGGGGTCCGCGCTGATAGCCGCGGCTCGCGCCCGTCTCTGGAGATCCTTTAAGCAGCACTCTTAATCCCCTCTCCTCGCGCACCAGGAAACAAAGAGGCAAGAAAAAATCTCTTGCCTCTTCGGCAGCTCCAGACTTTCTCCCGGACTCCCTCCCGGCTAGCCGTGGCGCACTAGCCCCTTCTGGGTGTGTTCACGCCGCCAACCCCAGTCCTCTCCCTGGGATCTAAGTTCCGAAGCCGGAGCCCCAGCTCCCAACCCCCGCCCATCCTGGCGGGTGAGCAGGCAAGCCTCTCGGGTTGGTGAGTGCTGGTCGGCACCGATCCTCTGTGCCGGAATCTCTCCGCTTTGCCCTCCGCACCCCTGTGGCTGCGCTCTCCTCCGCGGCTCCGAAGCTTCCCCCCTCTGCCACCCGCAGTCCCGCCGGCGAAGGGCCTTCTAGTGTATGGAAACCTTTCCTCCTTCCCAGCTCCCTCCCACTAGTGCAGGTCCTGTCCCTTTTCTTTTGTCTCTGTTTTTTCTTTTTTCTTTTGCCCTACCCAGGTACGTGGGGGAGTTTCTTGCCTTTTGGGAAGTCTGAGGTCTTATGCCAGCATTCAGTGGGTGTTCTATAGGAACAGTTCCACGTGTAGATGTATTTCTGATGTATCTGTGGGGAGGAAGGTGACCTCCGCGTCCTACTCTTCCGCCATCTTCTCCTGAATCTCTATACTATCTTTTCTAGAAGTTGAGAAACAATCTTGGAGTAAAATCCCAGCATCGATACATTTTTATGTATTTATTTTTGTCATGTGATCTTACTTCTCTGAGGCTCTATTTTCTCCTTTGTAAAATAAACATAGTAATATTTAGCTTATCGAGTTGTTATATGGTTTGAGTGAAATAATGCATGCTAAGGACCTAGCAAAGTACTCGGAACATAGTGGACTCTCAGAAGATTTGAGATTTAATCCTCTCTCTAGATTCCACTCTAAGGCAAGATGGAGCTTAGGTAAGTAATCTTTAGGCCAGAGCTACTTTCTGTAGTTACTGGATAACCAATCATGTGACATTTATTTCTATATTCAATAGTTACTAAATTTTTAGGCAGAGTCAGTATTTTGTTAATACTTTATTGTAATCAGAGGGATTCTGACTTTCTTGTTGGTGAGAGAAAACAGCTCCAAGAGCTGTGAAAGAGCTTCTCTAAGCCTAACTGTCAACCGTCAAAGCTTTTTAATATATGTTGTTTAATGCCGATGAAAGTACAGTTTGTATTTTAATGGCAATAATGACTTTTCAAATAGGTAAAAAGATCCTGGAGTGCTGTGTAAAAAAAACCACCACACACACCCTTTGCTTTTAAGAATGCAGGAAGCCTGATTCTGGAGCCATTACAATCAGTGAGCTACTCAGTCCTCTCACAGACTGACCCTTTTAGTAGCATCTGATTTCCTACCTCTTAGACCTGAGGTTATCATAAGTGAATTGCTGAAAAGAAGACAAAAGATCCATTCTATAATACACCTAGGATACTGAGGCCAGGTTAAATGGGATTTGTAGCACATGTGTGTTTCAAGCTCTGGTTTAGCTCACAGGTGGCTGTAATTCTATCTGGCAAGGCCAAGAGCATCTTGAAATCTTGGCCAAAGTGCTTTCTTCACCCAACCTTTAAAGTCCAGGAATTGGGAGGTTCAAACAATACAAGTTTAATATTTTATCCCCGCAGGCTCTGGCTATTACAGTAAGCCCTAACTCCTATCTTTCCTTCCAGTCTTTCTTTGCCACCAGTTTCTCTCTCCTTCAGTTTTCTCTGTCCTTCAATTATGACTTACCTCAGATTAATCTTCCTAAAATAGCTGTTGAATGAAGTCTCACCTCACCTTAAAACTTGTCACTCTCTGTTAAACAAAGTACAAACTCTGTAAAGTGGCAAAATCTGACCCCAAGCTACCTGCCTAGATTTTCCTCTCATTATAATCTTTCATAAACCTGACATGCCAGGCATATGTAATTTCTTGGGATCTTGCCAAAGCCCTGGTACTGCCAGAAGCAAGGTATACGTCCTGTTTGATTTTGAGATCCAGATACTTTTTCCTCATATCTCCTTCCCTTGCACATGGGAATCCTTACATCCTATGCTAAAAAACATTTGCTTTCATATATCTTCAAGATATTTTGTGCTCATGAATCCATTCCCCTAAACAGTTGTTTTTTTTTTTTTTTTTTAAAGCAAAAGCCAGTCATCCTTATAGGATCTTTCTATTTTTCTCCCCCAACACATCTCTCTCTATAGTAATAGGCTTGGAGGTGATTATCAACTTTCCAGAAAGTAAATAAAAGAGGAAAATGCAGTGTGTGGGGGGAAGATATTATACATATATATATATATATATATATATATATACACACATACACACACACAGACACACACACACATACTTATCTCTAAAAAATGTTATCAAGGCACCCATTAATTATCTCATTTAACCTTCCAAACAAACACTATGAAGTGAAATTTCAGTAAAATACTTTAGAGATAAAGAAACTGAGGACATTATGTAACTTGTCCAAATATACACAATTATTTCGTAGTGAAACCAGTATCTAAAGGCTGGTCTAATTTGACTTCATAGTATAGGCTTTCATTGAAGGGCATTGATAGCCTCTAGCCATGAATGATATAAAAAGGCCTCTGTAGGGTACATTTGAAATCCTACAAGGAATAAAAATATGATTCCAAAATTCTGTTTTCTGGAAGCTGAAATTTAAAATTTCTAGTTTACTACAAAGGAGGAGGGATGAGAACTAACATCAACTGGCAGTGTTAGTGATTCTAACTTGTGAAAGTGAACACTCATAGAATATTGAGAGATCAATAGCTCATTGTATACTTTCTAAGTCTGGGCTAGAGAGACAGTGGGACTTTAGAGAGAAATGTGGCTCTTGAGTACTGTCAGTGACCTAGTACACACTGAGGTAATTCAAATGCAAAGTCAAGTGGAGTAGCAGACCAAGAAAGTCCAAATGCCAGCTGGAACTTAGGGATGTTGGATTAACTTTAGGAAGCTTCGTCTAATAGCTTCAAGGCAAGCATAGACTAAGTCAGGAACATGGGTACAAAGCAGGTCAGAAGTCCTTATTCAATTAAGGAGAATTTGGCAAAATCAGCAATGATATACCAAGATATAAAGTGGTTGGATGATCCTTATAAGATTGTCAGTCAAAAAAAAAATGATGAAGTAAAATTTGAACCAGATAGATGTATATTTCATCAATATCCACTGATCATTGTTGCTTTCATTTTTTAAATAAAATATCATGAGTTTCCCTAGACCCCTGGCCTTAATGAAATTAAATGATATTATGATGATTTAATAGACAGTGAGAGGGTTTTGGAGTCAGAGCCAGTTCCAATCCTATTTCACCCCAGCCTATTTATGTAAATAAGTTCTATTGGAACACAGACATGTTCCATGTTCATTTGCATATTGTCTATGGCTGCTTTCAAGCTAGTGTTGTTGAATAGTTACAACAGAGACTATATAGTCTCCAAAGCCTAAAATATTTACTATCTGGCCCTTTATAGGAAAAGTTTGCCAATCCCTGGTTTAAAAGAGCAATCATTTATTCTTGCTCAATGGTTGGTAGGTTGGCTAGAGTAGTTCTCTTCCATGTATGTTCACTCTAGGACATAACCTAAATAATACAGTCAGGTAGGGGAAAGACTTTTCAAAGTGATGAAAATTCAAGGAGCAATCTTCTTCAGGACTAATGTCATATTGGCTCACTGTTGCTTCTGCCCATTTACCTTTGGCAAAGGAAGTCAAATGACCAAGCCTAAGGTCAAGGGACAGGGAAGTATACTATACCCATGATGAGGCAAGAGTGTGGATGTAGGGAAGGATAGAGAATTGAGGTCAATTATCCAATCTGCTATGAAGTAATTGGCCGTGTGATTATCTGGGGGTAATAGCATATCAGGTAGAATAAGCAGCCAGTACATAAACCCAAAGGCAGGAGCATCCCTGGTTTATCCCTGGTATATTTGAGAAACGGCAAAAGGATCAGTAGGTCTATGATGCAGTGAATGAGGGGGAGAATTGTAGGAGTTAAAGAGTGCAGATGTAATGGGGACCAGGAATGGGGAGAGCATAGCCATTTCGGTGAGATGGGAAGTCAGTACAAAGTTATGAACAGAAGAAAATTACATTTTGACTTCTATTTTAAATGAATCACTCTAACTCCTGTGTTGAGAATAGACTTGAAGGGAAAAGGATTGAATCAGGCAGAACAGTTAGGAAGCTATTTCAGTAGTCTAGGTGAGAGATAATGGTGGTGGGTGGCAACTGTGGAGGTGAAGAGAAAGGTTAAATTTTGTATATATATTAATGTCAGAACCAAGAGGATTTCCTGACAGATTGGATGAGGGGTGTGAGAAAAAGAGAGGAGTCATGGATGACCTCAACATGTTTGATCTGAATCATGGACGTGATGTAGTTACTATCAAATAAAATGGAAAAGATTGCAGGTTGAGTAGTTTTGAGAGGAGGAAGTTTGGTGAGGGATGTATTGAGTTTGTGATATCTACTGGACACCGAAGTAGGCATATCAAATAGGCAAGAGGATGCACAAGACTGAAGTTCAGGAGAACATTTGGGAAACATTAGTTTCTGAGTGATATTTAAAGCAATAAGACTGGATTCATTCACTAAATGAGTTAGTGTAGGTAGAGAATAGGGCTAAAGACTGAGTGCTAGGGACTCCAACATTAAGAGGTCTAGGACAAGAGGGAAGACAAGGAAGTAAGACTGAGATGGAGCAGCCAATGAGAGGGTGAAAACCATGGGTGATTATATAGGCATTTTATGGAAAGGGCAGATATCAAACCTAAGTTGCCTTAGCTGCCTCAGTTTTCAGGCAGGGCAGGTTGGAGTCCTCTTTCAGCACCTTCACTGACTATCTTTTCAGATGTGCCTTGGTTATACTGTCAGCACAAACTGGAGTTGAAGCATTGTGTTAAGAGTTACAGGAAATTTTAGTTTTATGCTGTCACAGGCACTTAATTCCCAGAGCCATGGGTTGGTAGGGGTTGAAGGCCTAGATTAATTTGAATGTTAGCATTTCCTGATGAATATCAATTTCAAAATTCATTGCTTTTGTTTTCCTGGTGGCTATGTCAGAAATAAGCCTTATCATAAATCTTCTATAAACACTAAATTCCTACAGCTCAATTAATTCATTCCACGACGTAAACCGTCAGAATAATTTCAAAACTTCTTAGGCTAATATAGAGGAACATTTGTAATCTGGATCCTGATTTTCTCTTTGCCGTCACCTCTCATCCCTACTCCCCTCCCTCTCCTTGTTCCAGCCAAGTTGACCTACTGTATTTTCAGTTCCCTGAATGGGACATTCTCTCTGGCCTCCCTGCCTTTGCATGTGACCTTCCTTTGGAATACTTTTTCTCTTCCCATCATCTGGCTGCTACTTACTCATTTCAAGGTCTCCATTTAAATATTACCTCAGTCTTCCTTGATCCTCCAAATCCTGATATGGAACTGCAAAATTCCCACATCCTAGCTCTAATTAAACAGTATTATAATTTCCTGTATTCTTGTCCATTTATCCCTCTAGATCAGAGGTTGGCAATTTTTTTTTTTTCTGTAAGGGACAGATAGTAAATATCTTAGGCTTTGTGGGCCAAACATTCTCTGTCACAACTATTTGATTCTTTCATTGTAGCATAGTCATGGCAAACCAATCATGGACAATACATAATCAAATTATCGTGTTTTAGTAAAACTTTATTTATGAAAAAAAGCCAGTGGATTGGATTTGGCCTGTGAGGGTAGGAAGTATATTTCTGTTGTTTATTATGTCCCAAGTACTTAGCGCAGTCCCTAAAACCAATAAGAACTCCACAAATGTTGTTTAAAAACTAAAGGGCAATGCTGTAAATCTTGCCGAGAAAATGGTGTTACTGTGATCATGAAAATGTTGTACAATTTAAGTTACTTTATGTGTATTCTTTCAAAGCAGTGCTCAGTCCTTAAAATCTTTTCTTCTTTGCTCCTGTCTAAAATCAGCATCCATTTTAATGTTCTGACTCAGTTTTCCTAACTTACCCTGTATTGTGAGGCAGTTGTTACACAGACACTCAAGGGCTGCTGTTTAATCTGCTCGTTTGTAGCCGTGACCAGGAGTCATAGATATTGCTTACTCTTTACATCCAGTTGAGATGGAGTTGTCCCTGAGGTTGAATCTGTGTGTTGTGGTTATTGGGAATCTGGTATTTATTGACCATTTGTGTCTCTTTGCAGTGCATGGAATTTGGGTAAGTGGTGATTCATTTGCAGAAATATCATTTATTTAGATTCATTTAATGGAGTTTCATGTGGTTTCTCGGCCATGGTTTACTTCCCCAAATTATGAGCGGGAAATCAGGAGGTTTACAAGAATTTTGGCTTGTACCTTTGCCAGGTAATGAGTACAACATGGAGTTGGGGATGAGAAGCTATGTTTGTGGTGGTCACATCTTTTAACCAGACATTGTCAGGATGTTGAGCCAGATTTGGTCAGATGAGCAAATTAATCCCTGGGAAGTTTCATTACTTCTGGATTATTTAAAAGAAAAGGAAAATAATAGAAAAGATGCTTGTATTTTTAAAGTGACTCCATAAAACCATAATTATTTCCACTTTTTTCCAGATTTGACTGTAGTTTATGTAGTACCGGGGTGTTTTAGTTGGTTTTGAGCACCAACCAAACCCAGAAGAGAAGGGGCTTTAAGACTCCATCCACCCTTAACTGGCCACAATAAGATGGGCTTAGCATTCCCTGGGTGAAGAGATCTGACATTGAGCTTGTAAGCGTGTGGAGAACTTGCCACTTATGTGAGTTGAAGTATTACCTCAGGCCAAAGTGGTTTTTCAACTATGTGTGAATTGTAATAAAAGTCTTTCATGTTTTAAAGTTAAATACAGACTGAAGAGAGATAAAAAGGGGTTAATGAGAAGTTAGAACAGGAGAATGAGGATTAGAAAATAGGCCATAAACAAGAATAAAATTTTTTTAAAGTCCCTTTATATTTATAAAGTGCTTTATCGAGAAAAATAAATTCCAAAAAACTTTTACATTTGATTCCTTCAATAGCTCTCTAAACTGGGGGGGGGGGGGGGGGTTAAGTGTTCCCTTTGTGCAAATAAGGAAACTGACCGCCAAAGAGATTAAGTGACTTGGTTGCACCCAGTAGAGATCCTCATGGTTAATAAGGGAAAGGGCGATGCTTACTTTCATTGCTACTCACCTGTTCAGTTCACTGCATTCTTCCATAGTTTCTTTTTTTCCCCCCCAACTTCTAAACCTTGAGGTTTCAGGGTTAAAGGACTGGATTTCTGTTGCTAACATTTTTCCTTTATCCTCATAGCCTGGTTTGGTTGTTTCTTCCATTGTTTCCCATCACTCTTATGGTCCAGTGTATCAGCCTAGGGAGAGGTGAATATGGAGGAACAGAGACTTGATGAAATTGTGATCAGGAGTCAGGAGAGTTATGTGTATTGAGTTTAAGCAGAGTTAAGGAAGAAGTTTTAAATGAAAGGAAGACTAGCAGTTGCTGTAAGAATGTTCATTCCCCAGATAAGAGACATTACTTTCTTTTCCTTCTTGATTGTTAGTATAATAATTGACATTATTTGATGCAGTGGTCATTTTATAAAGAGCACAAAGCACACATCCATTTTATGATAGTTAATTAAAGTTATGTAAACGAACATTTTAGTGAGCAGGATCAGTTGTAGTTTCCATTGGAATTAAAATGCTACAGACAAGTTTTCTTTTAGGCTGGGCCTATGAGCCGTATGAATAGATTTTTTTTTTTAAGTTTAGAAGGTACATTTGTTTCTTCAAGATTTAATCCTTAGTGTTCTTAGATGGCACACTTCTAGGTGGAAGAAATCTTACATGGAGATATTATCCTCTTTACTTGATGTAGCCTGATGCTATCATTGCATATTAACATTGTGCTTGTTTATATATGCCTTGGAAACATTTAAAATTTGTGCCCATTTTATTCACTAGCGGATTCTGACGCATGATACCCTAGTGGAAACTACCACCTTACATTTATGTAAACAATGATCCAACTGTGAAAAATGTTTTAGATATGAATCCCAGATTCCCTTGTCTGTGCTGGGGAAGGTGCCCCAGAGCTCACTTCAGCCCCAGTTAAACTTGTACACATGGAAATGCTGTTCTTTGTTTGCATAATACCTTTGTACTCATGTTTTCTGTTCTGTTTTAACACATGGAGTTAGTTCCTCAGACTTCATATCAATCACTGAATAAGGAATTCTTTCATCTAGTTGCAGATATTTAACATTTTTCTTCACATTTTTTTATGCTGTTTCTCAGTTTCAAAGGAAACTCTAATCCTATAGATGACTGGCTTTGGTAATTGTTATTGTCATTTTTATCATCATCCACATTATTTTCTGCCAGTTTTGCAGGTCACTCCTGGTTCACTATCGGAAAAGGAATCAGTCTACAGGAAGTTAAAAGTTAAGTAAAAATTTGAAAACACAGATTAAAATAATTTGGTGTGTTCACATGGAAGAGCAGGGGAAAAAAAAAAGGTACAGTTGGGTCCAAGAATAATAAACAGTTTATGGAATGACAGAACTCTGAACCAAGTTTTAAAATAGTCAGGTGGCTACTCAATTCACCTATCCTTTGGCCTCTGTCATCACCTCCGCAACATCACCACGATTTCTTCCTTTCATAAGCCAGTGGCTATGCATGTGGGTATTGAAAGGGCAAATGGACTAGAAGCCAAGAAACCTGGATTCAAGATCTGACTCTGCTGCTTGGGTAAATCACTTAAAGTCTCTGAGTTTGTTTTTCTAGCTGTAAAATGGAGTCAGTGACATCTGGCTGCCTCCTCTATGGGATTAAGGTGAAGTAAATATAAGAGAGTTGGAAGCATTTTTTAAATTCTACACTTTTACACCTATATAAGGAATTTTTACAGTGAGCATTATTTGTATACTTGGTTATATTAGAAATTTCAGTAACTAACTTTATGCTCCCACAAATTTTTTAGAATAGGTACTTTACCTGTAAAGGATGTGGACTTGAGAGGACTGAGGCTGCTGTTTCTCAGCAGAAATTTTTAGATTCCGTAGATTAATGAGCAAGCACTGACAGAACACACCTGGTTTACACAGACAAACAGAACAGAAGAATGGGGGGCAGACATGCAAAGTGGAGGAGGTGAGAAACCATGGGCTTCCAGAGAATTCTTGATAAAGTGTGAGCTGAATTTCTTGCCCTAGGGTTTTGGAAATATCCTTGATTCTTCATTAGAAATCTCTCATTACTAAGGCCAGCTTAGGTGTGGTTCAGTTTTTTGGAATCAATTCTAAGGGACCTAACTGTGAAGAAAAATAATGTTGGTCAGAGAGAACAGCAGCCAGAAACAAAGCTACCGGCTCTTGTTGCGGGAGATAATAGTTCACAGTGTGAACTGACACTTCACACTCCTGATGAGTGTTCTCATCAGTTGTATTGTCTTTGGTGACATCTGAATAGGCTAGTGGAATGTCACAGTTGGTCACTGATTATTTTTATATTTATTTTGAAAATTATTTTGTGCTAAAAGGGAGGATCCTCTGCCTAGGGAATCTCAAATAATTATTAAGACATATTTCAATCTCTACCGGAAACTTTTGAACTAAATGACATCACCAGTGGCATAGGGTTGTGGAAAGAACATGGATGGGGGTCAGAAAACCTCTAATTTTAGCCTGAGGACTGCATGTATGATGCTGGATATGCTGCTTCATTCATCAGGGCCTCAATATCCTCATCTGTAAGATGTGGAATTGGAGTGATGATTTTCTGTGCCCTTGCAGCTCTGATAATCTCATTACTCTGCTAATGATGGTGCTCCAAACGTGCCATCACCCATGGTGGTTGACATAGAACAGAAATTTTTGTAGAATGCCTAAATGGTAATTGTGTAGGCGGAAATGCTAACTAGTAGAATCAGAGTCAGGCAAATAGCAAAGACCTTAAGACAACCAGAAAATAAAATACACTGAAGTATTAAGAAAACTGAATCCTTAAATCAGCAACTATGGATCACACTACTAATTAAGACAATTAAGTCTCTGTCCAGTACTACTTCATTCAAAAAAAAAAAAAGATTTTCATTAAATTTGGAGGATATGTTTGGGATAGTTTGATATAAAAAGATTCGTTTCAGCAGTTTAAATTTTTACTCAAAACATTTATTGGGAACTTCCCTTTTTATACCACTACCCCTTTCCAAGTAAAAAGGATCCCATTGGCTGTTTTGAGGGGTGACAATTTAAGAGTGTTTGGCCATTAAAGAGAGGGAATATCCACATGGAGCAGACTGGGTAAGGCTCAGCAAAGGCTGTGGATGGGTAAATATCCTATTGAATGATAACATATCAAGTCATATACCAGGGCTGTCAACATAAGTCCCTTACCCTACAGATATGAAAAGAATAGTAATGGTGCCCCCACAAATTATGGTCTGTAGATATTGGCACAAATTTTGGGAGTCTCCTTGGTGCTGGTCCTCGGCTGTAATCAGAGCCTCCTAAAGCTCACTCCTGTCTTCTCTGTGTGTTTTGTCCTTGTTATGTTTTATCATTTCTAGACCCCTGACCGAGGGAATATGATATCTCCATTTTCCTAATCTCCTCAATTCCAGTGACTATCATCTATTCCCTCGAGGATAAAGGGTGAGAGCAGGGTGGGGAAGATGACAAGAGTATTTATGTATTGTCTGGCTCTTTTTCTATCCTATTTCTGGTATTATGGAATAAACTCTTCACATTTCTTCTCTTAAAATTTCAGTTTCAATTCTCAATAACCCATTTTGGCAGTTTAAAAAACTTAGTTTCTTTTTTCTTTCTATCCCATTTATAAAAATTTTAATTGACTAACTACCTAACTTGGCTGAGATGAGGAAGGGTCACATAAAAGGAAGTCTGGAAAAGGACAAAGAGTAATATCTTAAGTTAGAGGTTGGCAAATTATAGCCAGATATCAGCCACCTGTTTTTGTAAATAAGGTTTTACTGGGGCTCAGCCACATTGACTCATTTACAGCTGCTTTATAAAAAAGTTTTTATTGAAGTGTAGTTGATGTACAATATTATGTAAGTTACAGGTGTACCATATAGTGATTCGCAATTTTTAAAGGTTATAATCCATTTATAGTTATTGTGCAATATTGGCTACATTCCCCATGTTGTACAATATATTCTTGTAGCTTGTTTTACAGCTAATAGTTTGTACCTCTTACTCTCCTCTCCCTACATTTCCCCTCCCCCCTTCCCTCTCCCCACTGGTAACCACTGGTTTGTTCTCTATGTCTGAGTCTGGCCACCTCCTTCCCTAGCCATATCTTTGGTGTAACACTCATTCTGACTCAGTTCATTTATGACTGCTTTTGTGCTACAATGGTGGAGTTAAGTATTTATGTCAGAAACTTGTTGACCAAACTTGTTATAGTAATAGTAATAGTGTATTAATAGTATACTCTCCAGCCCTTTAAGAGAAAGTTTGTTAACCCCTGTTTTACGGTATTATCTAGCAAAAATTTAACTTAAACTATAGCTTATAATCTGTCCAAGAGAGACTGACAGGGGCCAGATTTACCCTTTCACCTAAATAACCCAAGAAAGTGAGACAACATATGAAACAACAGCTTTCAACATTTTGGATGTCATGGAGTTGACTGTGATCCCTCAGAGGCAAGAAAAAAATGAGGTAAGCCCTATGATCACCCCATATTATTATCTTGACAGAATTTTCAGATTGTGGTGGTGGAGGGGTACCCCCGGCAGAGCCCAGAGGGCACATTGAGTTCAGGAGATGGAGCTAAGAGCCTGTTGCTTGCCTGGAATTACATGAAGCAAAAAGTAACAGGATCAGAGAGAAAAAAAAAATTCAACAATAATAGTTGGACACTTCAATATCTTACTTCCAACACTGGGTATGTTATAACAAGGAGGCAGAAGATCAACGGGAAACAGAAGACTTGAACAACACTATAAACCAAATTGACCAAAAAGATATCTATAAAATACTTCACCTCCACTGGCAGAATATACAGTCTGCTTGAGGGCATATGGCACACTCTCCAGGACAGACCATGTGCTAGGCCTTAAAACAAACCTCAGTAAATTTAAAAGGATGTAAATCACACAAAGTATCATCTGAATACAGTGAAATAAAAGTAGAAATCAATAACAGAAAGAATTTGGGAAATTTTTTAATATGTGGAAATTAAACTTTCCTACATAATTAATGGTTTAAAAGAAGAAATCACAAGTGAAATTAGAAAATTTTTTGAGATGAATGAAAATAAATATACAACATACCAAAATGTATGTGATGCAGCTAAGGCAGTGCTTAAAAGAGGATTTATACCTATAAATGCTTATGGTAAAAAAGAAGAAATATCTCAGATCAATAATCTAACTTTCTATCTTAAGATACTGGAAAACGAAGAGCAAATTAAACCCAAAGCAAGCAGAAGGAAGGAAATCATAATGATTAATGCATAAATCAATGAAATAGAGAACAGAAAAACAATAGAAAAAATTATGAAAACAAAATTTGGTTCTTTGAAAAGGTGGACAAGTTGACAGACCTTTAGCTAGACTGACTGAAAAAAAAAGAGAGAAGACTGAACTTAATAAAATCAGAAATGAATGAGAGGACATTATTACCAACCTTGTAAAAATAAAATGGGTTATAAGGGAATACCATGAACAGCTCTGTATTAACAAATTAGAAAACTTACGTGAGGGATAAAGATTCCTGGAAATTCTATATACAGAGATAGACCCCAAAAGAAAAGGAAAATCTAAAAAGACATGTAACAAGAGATTGAATTCATAATTTAAAAGCTACCCACAAAGAAAAGCCTAGGCCCAAATGGCTTCACTGGTAAACTCCACCAAACATTTAAAAATAATTACTATCAAGTTTTCACACACTCTTCCAATAAATAGAAGAGGAAGGAACATTCTCTCACTCATGAAGCAATATTTTGCCTAAAAAAAGTCACTTTAAATATAAAGACACAAATATGTTTAATGAAAAGGATGGAAAATGATATACCATGCTAACACTAGTCAAAAAAAACCTGGAATGGCTATAATAATAAAGTAGATTTCGGAGTAAAGGATATTCCCAGGAATAAGGAAGCTCAATTCATAATAATAAAGAGGCCAGTTAACCTAGAGGACATAATCAATTATTATCTCTCTTAATAAGAGAGCTGTGACATACATGAAGCAAACTGATAGAACTGCAAGAATAAATAAACAGGGAAATTGTTAATTACAGTCTAGAACACAGGTAAAATACCTACAAGAATATTATAGATTTGAACAATAGTACAACTAAATTTAACTTAACATTTATCAAAGACTCCATCAAACAACAGCAAAATGCACATTGTTTTCAAGTGCATGCAGAATATTTACCAAGATACACTGTATTTGGGTTACAAATAAATCTCAATAAATTTAAACAATTCATTTCATACAAAGCATGTTCTCTTACCACAATGGAATTAAATTAGAAATCAATAACAGAAAAATCCCAGTCAAAATTCCAGCAGATTTTTTTTTGTATTTTTGTAGAATTGACAAACTGATTCAAAAATTCATTTGGAAATACAAAGTATGTAGAATAGACCAAACAATTTGGAAAAAAAAAAAACAAAGATGAAGGCTAACATTATCTGATTTCAAGAATTATTACAAAGCTACAATAATCAAAACAGCATTGTATTGGATAAATTTAGACAAATAGACCAATGGAACAGAATAGGAATTTCAAAAATAAATCTACACTTATATGGGCAACTGATTTTTCACAAAGGTGCAAACCAATAGAGTGGAGAAACAATAACCTTTTCAGCAAATAGTAGTGGAAAAATTGAATATTTATCTATGTGTGTGTGTAAAAGAACTTGGATACGTACCTCACATTATATACAAAAATTAACTCAAAATAGATCAATGTAAAACTATAAAATTTCTAGAAGAAAACATAGGAAAAATACTTTGTGATCTTAAGTTAGTCAAAGATTTCTTAGATATGACACCAAAGAACAAACTGGTAATTTGGTCTTAATTTTTAAACTTCAAAAGACTGGAAAAAATAAACCAAAACCTGGGAGACAATGTTTACAAATCATTTGTCTAGTAAAGGACTTGTATTCAGAATATATAAAGGACTCTCAGAACTCAACAATAAGAAAACAAACAACAAAATTAACAAACAGACAGAAGACTTGAACAGACACTTCACCAAAAAGATAACCAGGAAATATGTGGATAAATAATGATATTAACAAACAAAATTAACGAACGGTCAAATGCTGCAAAATGCTCAACATTATTAGTCACTAGGGAACTGCAAATTAAAACCAGAATGGGATATCATTACGCACCTGTTTACATTTCTAATATAAAAAAGACTGGCCATATCAAGTAGTGGTAAGAGTATGGAACAACTAGAAATCTCGTACACTGCTGGTGGGAATGTAAAACTGCTGTAGCAGATAGTTTGACAGTTTCTTTACAAGTTAGAAATACACTTGCCATACTACCCAGTTATTCCATTCCTAGATATCTCCCCAAGAGAAAAGAAAAGATATGTCTATAGATAGGCTTTTAAATAAATGTTCTTAGCAGCTTTATTTGTAATCACCAAAAACTGAAATCAGCCTGAATGTCCATCAAGAAATGAATGGATAAAGAAATAGTGGTATAGCCATGTATTAGAATACTGCTCATCAATAAAAATGAACTGTTGATACATGCAACAACATGAATCGAACCTCAAAATATGCTGCATGAAAGAAGTCAGATAAAAAGTACAAATTATATGATTCCATTTAAATAAAATTCTAATGACAGAGCAGATCAGTGCTTTCTTGGGAAGTGATAGAACAGAGAGATTACAATGATGCACTAGGAAACTTTTTTTTTTTTGTGGTACGCGGGCCTCTCACTGCTGTGGCCTCTCCCGCTGCGGAGCACAGGTTCCGGACGCGCAGGCCCAGCGGCCATGGCTCACGGGCCCAGCCGCTCCGCGGCCTGTAGGATCTTCCCGGACCGGGGCACGAACCCGTGTCCCCTGCCTCGGCAGGCGAACTCTCAACCACTGCGCCACCAGGGAAGCCCGCACTAGGAAACTTTTGAGGCGATGGATATGTTCAGTATTTTGATTGTGATCATGGTTTTACATGTACACATGTCAAAACTTATAAAATTGTACCCTTTAAATATGTGCAGTTTATGGTATGTCAATTATATAGTAAAGCTGTTTAAATATATGTGTGTAGATATGTGTGTGTGTATATGCATCACATGTAGCCTATGTGGTATACAAAAATTAATTTTGGGCACCCTGGAAGCTACCTCAAAGAAATAGGCAGTTATTCTGTTGAGCAGCTAATAGATGTTGATTTGCAATTCCATTATTTCTCACGTGGACAAGTCTGTATGGGTACTCCAGGAGAGTAGCAGCATGAGTATATTTATTTTAACGATGATTTATAATTTTAGAGCAATGAGTGCAAGTAAGCTGGTGTAAAATAATAGATATTTACTGATAAGTCTTATTGGTAAGTGAGGACATCACTCTTAGCAAGTGATCATACATAATCACTTTTTCATAACATATTATTTCTGGAAGTCTTTAAGAGAGGGAAAATGTGGAGAACAGAATCACCCCCTTGCACCTCTCTCCATTTATCATAGTTAGCCAAAAAAACCAATTCTGGTTAAACCCAAATATCTACCTCATCATTTCCTGTACTGGAACAGCTGAATGATGCTTGAGAAAATTATACAACCCATGCCCATGGATTTCCTTTAGAATTTATGTCAAAAAATTTCAAATGTGTATTCACTAGTGCCAACAGTAAAAGAGTGCCCTGGTAAGTGCACTTCCCTGCTTTTCACAATGACCACTTTATATCTTGTCCTCTTTTTTTCTCAAGCATTCTGCTTCTACCTCTCTGACCTAACAGTGATTTTACTTAAAATTTCACTGAGCATATAGAAGCAATCAGAAGAGAACTTCTATATTTCTCCTACCACCAAATCTACTAATCCACCAGTTTACATATGCGCTCTGCCATTCCTTCTTTCACAATGGTCTGGGCACCCATCTACGGAACCCCTGGGATTCATTTTATTCCTCCTCACATTTAGACGTGAGAGTGCCCCAGAGTTCAGTCTTTGGCTATTTTCTCTATCTACACTTTTAACCTACAGCTTTTCTCTGGGTAATCTCACCTAGTTCTACGGTTTTAAATACCATCAATATGCTACTGACTCCAAAATTGTTTCTCCAGTCCTGGCCTATGCCCTGAATTCAACTACATTTCACCTTCACTGCCACTGTTTCAGCTCAAGCCACCTTCATATATTGCCTGGACTATTGCACCAGCCTCCTGCTCTCATTTTTGCTACTCCCTTTCATCATTCTCTGTACAGTAACCAAAGTGATATTTTTAAAGCCTAAGTAAGATTATTTTGGTCCTCTATTTTAAAACTACACAATGGTTTATACTGCCAATAGAATAAAATCCAAATTCCTCACTGTGACCTAAAACAGGGGTCAGCAAACTACAGCTTTACAGGCCAAATACAGCCTGCCACCTGTTTTTGTAAGTAAAGGTTTATTGAAAGACAGCCATGCCCTTTCATTTACTTATTGTTTATGGCAGGTTTACTGCTACCAGGGCAGAATTGAATAGTTGCAACAGAGACTATGTCTTGCAAAGCCTAAAATATTTACTGTCTGCCCCATTAAGAAAATATTTGCCAACCCCTGATTTCTGACATCTTCAGGGGATGGAGAGAAAAAGAAAGGAAAAAAGAAAACAACAACAGTTTAAAAAAAGTTTAGGAAGTCCAAGGTAAGGAATTTTGAGTGTCTTTGGCTTCACTGGTGACTCTTTAGGTCTGCCAGGGGTTTTGCCAGTCAAAGTCATCTTATGACCGGCAAAATATTTGCTGACAGAATGTCCAAGTTTGTGCCTTTTGCCAAGAACTCTGCCAATGGAGTAAATGCACTCTTGAAACACTGCATGTGTAGATGTAATTAGAACACTACTTATGTCTCAGGTTGGAAATGTTTTCCATAAACACAATTTTCCAATTTTTAAATATAAGTGAGAAAATGCTTTGCCATTCAGAATTTTGCATTTAAAACAGTTTCTCAGGAATGCATCTGCTTTTGTACATAGGTAAACACCAAATTTGTCTTTCCTCCTAGAATTTGTCCAAGTGATCTCAGGCCAAGGAATGCCTATCAGGCTGTTTAAAGTCCGTTTTGCTATATAGCTGATGCTTTTTGTGAATGCTTTGGCCTTGCGGAATCAAGAAAGGTGTTTAAAGTGTGCATAAAGGAAAGAGGGAGAAACTGACACAGGATTTCCCCAGCAATAGAGAGCATTACCTTCACATATCATTTTTAAGGCGATAAAACCCAGAATTATGTTGCTGTGTTTCTAAATTTTATTATACTACCACATTACCAACTCTCTAATATTGATTTCTAAATAAATACTGCCAAAATACTGAATCTGAGCAGGGTGTTTAATGTAATAAGCATAAAAGCATATTTGTTGAACAACTATAAGCAGAGCAAAAAAGTTTTTTCTTTTTCTGCTTGTTTGTTTTTCAGGGTTTTTTTGTGATAAAAAATGTAAAAAATACTCTCTTAACCATTTTTAAGTGTATAATTCAGTAGTGTTATGTATATTTATATTGTTGTGACGCAGATGTCAAGAACTCTTTCATCTTGTAAATCTGAAACTATATACCCATTAAACAATTCCTCTTTTCCCCCTTCCACCTGCCTCTTGTGACCACCATTCAACTTTCTGTTTCTCTGAATTGGACTACCTTAGATACCTCATATAAGTGGAATAATTCATCATTTGCTTTTTCGTGACTGGCGTATTTCACTTAGCACAATGTCCTCAAGGTTTATCCGTGCTGTAGCATATGACAGGATTCCCTCCTTTTTTTTTTTTTTTTTTTTTTTTTGCGGTACGCGGGCCTCTCACTGTTGTGGCCTCTCCCGTTGCGGAGCACAGGCTCCAGACGCACAGGCCCAGCGGCCATGGCTCACGGGCTCAGCCGCTCTGTGGCATGTGGGATCCTCCCGGACCGGGGCACGAACCCGTGTCCCCTGCATTGGCAGGCGGACTCTCAACCACTGTGCCACCAGGGAAGCCTGGATTCCCTCCTTTTTAAGGCTGAATAATATTCCATTTGTATGTACGTGCCACATTTTGTTTATCCATTCATCCATCCGTTGACTTTTCGGTTGCTTCCACATCTTGACTATTGTGAATAGTGTGGTTATAAACATAGATGTTCAAATATCTTTTCAAGACTCTGCTTTCAATTCTTTTGGACATATACCCAGAAGAAGGATTGGTGGGTCATATGATAGTTCTATTTTTAATAAAAAGTTTTATTTAGTATAATTTAACTTAATAGATTAGAAATTTGTTTTCACACCTGTGTGGTTTGTTTCCCAGCATAGTTCAATGAAGACTCTGAACAATAGAGAAGATAGTTTCATGGTGAATAGGAGAATGTCATAACAGGAACACAGTCAGATCATACTAAAAATGCTAATTAGAGTTGAAATCCCAGTTTAGATTGGTGATCAGAAATATATAATGATAATAATATAAGGTGGACGTTATATTACAATTTCTACTACTGCTGCTGTACCAGCACTACTATAGATTGGCTATGATATAGATTGGATTTTGAGTTGATATCTGGGGCATTTTACAGTAGACAAGGAATCTGTACCATATGAACCATCAAATGTTGAGTTCCTAATTTGAGGCACTTTTTCTGGAATGTGCTTTCCACTGTTTGGTCATAAAGAACAACATGGCCCCAGAAGTGACCCACTCAGAACCACCAATTGAAAATAGTAGTTAGGGAGGCAGCCAGAAATTCAGGCCCTGAGGTTGTCATCATGTGTAGCTTTTTGAGTTTCTTTCTTAAAGTTCAAAGTCATTAAAGTAATTCCTCAGCAGGGGCTCCACTCATCATGCTTTGTTTTGTAGGGGTAATTACCATCAACACTAATGGGAATTCTGTATTTGACTCAAAATAAAGCACAGCACTAGCTCCTGCAACTGAATACAAGAGTTACTGAACTCCATCTAGATGTTCTCCCACGTTTTCAAAGGAGAGAGAATTCAGCTGACATTAGAAAAACACTTAAATTCTCCCTTCGCTTCTGCACTTATTTATATTTTTCTAGAAGTTAAGAATGCATAAAAATGTAAGATGCTGTTTACTGAGAATAGAACAACAACAATCACATAAGTGCTTACTATGTGTGAGGCAGCACGCTTAGCATTTTACTTATTTACTTTATTATTTTACTTACTTTTTCTCACAGCAGCCTTTGAGGTAAGTGTTGGCCTCCTTTTAAAAGTGTGGAAACTGAGACTAGGGAGGATCAGTAGTTTACCAACACTTAGCATGGGTTCTCAACACTGAGCTCAGGACTATGGGAGTACATATAGAGAGAACTCCTTTTAGAGTCTCGTATGAAAAAAATAAATCCATGTCTGTTACCAGAGAAGAAGAAAGTTATGACATTATATACAGCAGTGCAGGCCTGACCCTACTTCTCAGGGTTCCATCTGCAAAAATAAATATATCTGATACTAATGTCAGCATGTTCAACAACATAGGCCAAAGTCTATAATTTTCAGGCCTGGAGTGAGGGTGTATATGGAGGCCCACATACCATATATCTAAATATTTAAGTCAAGCCATCAAACTGTTGATTAAAATATGTACTGTCTTCTTACCTCGATAAATATACTTTTATAATGACCTATAAGGATGGCATTAAATTTAGAATTCTGACCCTTCAGAGTTCCATGCCAGAATGTGGGGCAGAGTGGAGAAAACCACTAGCCTGTGGCTTGCCCCCATTCTCTTCCCACGCCTGCCTGTGTCCCACTCGGCAAAGGGCCTAGCCCAGATGTGTGTGGGTACCTCACCCCAAACTCAATCCACAACCCCTCCTACCCCACATTCAGCCATCCCTCAGCTATGCACTTGGCCTAGAAGTACAGGTGTCGATAGTCTGGCCTGCTCTTAGAAAGATGGACATCTATATAGACCATGGGAGTGGATTTGGGGCATTTAACACTGAATCCCAGAATCCTACGTGGAGACGAATCTAGAAGAAGAGGCTGAGTGACACATCATCTTTGTTCCATGGAAGCCTCACCCTATGAGAAGGGGTGTGGCCAGGGGAAGGCCGTGTCATGGCCCCCTAAAGTATAGGCACAGTGAACAGCAAATCTAAATGCTCAACTTGACAAGAGGCTTTAGAGAGAAATTAGAATATCAACAGAGAAGTTCAACAGAGAATTTTCTATATTCCCTTGTCTCTGGGATTTTCTTCCCAATGGCTTTTTTTCATCTAGTCTTCGCCATCTCAGTAAATGATATCACTATCCTTATAGCTGCCTTGGCTGAAACCTTGAAGCCATCCTTGATTTCTTTCTTTCACTCATAAGTCACATCAAGTCTCTCAGAACAAATCCTGTCAAGCACCATCTACAAAACTTATCCAGAATTTGGCTACTCTTCAATATTTCCAATGCTACTACTCTGGTCCAAGCCACCATCACCTCTCTCCTGGATTAACTAGTTTCTGTGTTTCATGCCCCATGCCTCATCTATTTGCAACACAGCAGCCAGAAGGACTTTGGCACTTGCTATTCTCTCTGCCCAGAATGCTCTTGTATAAATACTGGATGACTTGCTATCTCACCTCCTTCCTTCAAATGCCATTTTCTCAGAGAGGCCCTCTCTGCTTGCCCCACCTAGAATTTCCATCCTCCTGACATTCTATAACCTCCTTTCCTTCTTTATTATTTTTCTCTTTGCACTTATCACCTTCTGACAAACACATATTTTACTTACTTTCATTGGGTATTTTCTGTTTCCCTGCACTGTAATACAAGCTCATGAGAGCAGGAATTTTTTTGTCTATTATACTGCTGCATCCCTAGAATGATGCTTGGTGTACAGTAGTCACTAAATACATTTTTATGAATGAATAAATATCAGTAGTAGCCTAAGTTGTATAATCTAGCCATCTCTTGTTTCACTGGATATGACAAGAGGAGATATATATATATATATAGGGTTTCTGTCACTGTCAATATAAAACGTCCTGACTACTTTAGTCATAATTCCTCAAAGAAACTGTTTCTAATGCTGAGAAGTGTGTCTGACATATGATATGTGGCTAATCAGCTGCTGCTGAAGTGCAACAAACAGAAAAAACTGAAAGTTAAAATTAATGTTAAAGATTTGGAATATACTCTCAAATATTCCATTAGAAATAGTTAGCTTTGTTCATCTTAAATGGGTACTTGTAACAGACTGATATATGCCTTCCCTAATATTCCTTCATAGTAATTTTATAATTTATCAATTAAATTTTGAAACACCAGTACATCACCCTATGGAACTACATTTACCAGTTTTCTTTGTGGTAGGTGTGGCCATGTGACTAAGTTTTGTTCAGTAAAATCTAACTGAAAGTGTGATTCAGGATTCCTTGGAAACCTGTTTCAAAGGAGGAGCCATGATATTCTTTTCTCCTTTCTTTCTGCTCCCTGGAATACAGATATGATGGCTGGGTTCAGGCAACCACTCCAGATATTGAGGCAATGCTCTGTAAATGACAGAATAGCAAGACATTATGAAGCTATTATACCACTCTTGGACTGCCTACCTATATAATCTTTTTTTTAACATGAAAAATATATATCATTTAATCTTGTTTAAGCCACTGTTATTTTTGGATTTTTCTATTACAGTGTATTCAGCCAAATCCAATTCCAAATAACAAATGACTATTTAGTTATTTAATATGTATTTGACAATATATTGTATACAAAGCACTGTACTAATGCACAATATAGGATACAAAGTTACTTAAGATATTGATCTCTAGCCTTCAAGATATTATCATTTAATAAAGAATATAAGTGTATGCATAAATAATTACAACATAATGCAACTTGCATTAGTTGTACATATAATTCATATATTTAAATTTAAGTTTACTCTAGATAATCCTGTATAAGTAGTTACCAATAAGTACATGACAAATGAATTGAGTGATACAGCCTGTAAGAAGCATACAGAATATTCAGATCCTAATAAAGATGGTATTAATTCTCTCTCTCACAATATTTTTTTTTTCCTTTGAGCCATCTCAGTGTCAATTACAGGTATGATGGGAAGGTACGGTCTTGATAGCACACATCTATAAAATTATATTTCACATTTGACTCTAGCCTAGATTGAATTTGGAATTAGGAAAGCTGCATGCATTTAAATCAAAACTTAGGTTAGCATTTAAGGGTTTGGTGTTGTATCTATTTCATGATAGGGTGAGGGCATGGCTTATGTATTCTGTACGAAATTAGTCCTTGCATTTGACTTCAACTCATCACAGACAATAATATGAAAGAATTGAAAAGCAAATGATAAAGGAATACAAATTACATTGAAAATGTACTCATCAGAGTTTTAAGAGATGTAAATAATCAATAAAACTTCAGAATGCACTTCCACTAATAAAAGATGACTTGTGGATTCATGCCAAAACAAAATGTGTAAGTGATACAGCATGTTGCTTACTTCAGTTTAAAAGTCCCATTAAAAAAAAATTTTTAGAAACCACAACATTGTAAATCCTATACATCAGTTAAAAAAAAATTTTTTTAAGTCCCATTTAAGAATGTCTTTATAGAAATACAAATGGATATATTTTTATGCATCTATCTCAGGACTAGAAAGGGATGAATATGAGCATACTAATATGTGTAAGAAGAGATCAATTGTTTTGCCATCATTATGAATTCATGCTTATATACCTGAATAAGTCATTTGAAAATTTGCTTCAGGCTGGATCAGATATTTGGCCATTCAGTTGTGTAGCTGACTTAGGAAATACTGTTTCTTAGAGAAAACAACATTTTATTTTCATATCCTGTCATGAAAGTTAGATTAAAAAGAACCATTTCAAGTCATATTATCTCTGCCTAAGACAAAAGTGCCAATTTTCTTTTCCCTGTTCATAACACCTTGCACAGTTTTGTTAACTTCAAAGTACCATCTTCAGCCTTTCAGTGTGCCTAAAAAGCAAGGTTTTCAGGCCCAGGAATGTCTCTTTTCCATGTTATATACACAAAAGAACTCAATGGGTGTTGATAATTGAGAGTTTGTAATGTGGGCTTTATGGTAAAATTTCATTTCCAAAGAAATACTCCTTAGAAAGGCAACTTGGTGGTGAAGTGGAAAAACATGGACTTTGAAGTAAGAAACAAAAGCAAACAAACAAGCAAAATCCTGGGACTGGGTTCAGTCTATTCTTTATAACTGTGTGAACTTAGATGGTTTATTGAACTTCTCTGAGTCTTACTTTACTAAGTTGTGAGGAAATATTATTCAGAGGTTAAAATACTAGATATTGAAATCCAACTGACTGGATTTTAATCCTCACTGGCTGTGTAATTTTGGGCAAATTGCTTAACCTCTCCAAATGCTTCATGTGTAAAATGGGTATAACAATAGTACTTGTTTCACAGAGTTATTTAATACATGAAAAGTATTTAGAGCAGTGCCTGTCATAGAGTAATTTTTAGTATATGATGGCTATTATTATATCTAAGTAATCACTCCTTCCTCATTATTTCTATTTCTGTCTATAAAATGGAGCAAATCATATTACTTTATGGAGGATTAAGCTAATTAATATATACAAGCAACTCCAAATAGGGAAGACTAAATGCTCAATAAATATCAACTATTATCTGTAAAATACTTTGCAAGTATTTTGTAAAGAGTAACTGAGAGGGCTTCCCTGGTGGCGCAGTGGTTGAGAGTCCACCTGCCGATGCAGGGGACACGGGTTCGTGCCCCGGTCCGGGAGGATCCCTCATGCCGTGGAGTGGCTGGACCTGTGAGCCATGGCCGCTGAGCCTGCGCATCCGGAGCCTGTACTCCGCAACGGGAGAGGCCACAACAGTGAGAGGCCCGCGTACTGCAAAAAAAAAAAAAAAGAGTAACTGAGAAAATACACTTAAAAGCCTACCACAGAGAACAGAACAGAATATATGCTCAATACATTTTAGTGCCGATATGGAAGTATTTTCTTTTTCCACAGATTTAACTATGAAAAGATACATAAAAGAAATATTAGAAGTGGATTCCCACTCATTAGGAATATTCTCGTAGCTTCAATGTAATGATATTTTAGGCACAAGTCAGTCCTTGTTCATGTTGACGTTAGAGAAAACCACCCTGATGTCAATTCAAACATGTAAAGAATTACCTGCCAACTAAAGAGTGAAACTGACCTCCCATGCTTGTGATTCTTCCAAACTCTCCTTCATTCTTTGACATCAGTGAGGGGCTTAAAGAGACTTCCCACTATGTTACCCTGTCTGGGAAAGGCTATCTTTCTTTGGGACATCCATCTTCCATGTGAAACTGCAGATGCTGTTTGCCTCTGAAAGAACCTCATTTCCCCCTTTGGACTTGCAGCAACCAAAATCACATCACTCCCCGGTACCTCACCAGTACCCTTGAGATAAAATCACTATCCACCAGAGCAACAAATACCTCACCTGGTTTCTGAAAGCATTTAACAGGGAAAACCACATTTGGGACTGAGAACACTGTGTTATAAGCCCTGGGGGTCAGATGGGGGGTGCTGGAAGATTTCCAGACAATCTGTTTATTTTTATTTTTTATTTTCTATGTGAAAAGCATGTACCTCCCAGTACCACAGTATAGATGCTGCTGCCAAAACTACTTATGCACTAGCCTCATTTCCCGGGCTGAGAGTCATACTCCTCCATTTACAGTGATTATCAACATTCTTTACACCAAACTGCCCTCAGAGCAAGGGACTTGGCAGAACTCAGCAGCAGTGTCAGCAACTTCTCGGTTTTTGGATTTCAGTTTCAGAAATGGAAGGTTTCAGAGCCCAGAACTATGGATATTTTGCTTGACATCTGCTTCCCTCTGCAGGGGGCAGAAGGTAGACTGGGAGCTGGGCTGGGTGTCTGTGGTGATTGTTGCCATCATTTGTCTCAGATTCCCTGGGAGGCATCAGGGTCTAAATGGAAAGAGCATTGGCTTTGGAGTTAGTCAGACCTGCGTTCACATCTCAGCTATGTCCTTATTTGTGTACTTAGGCAAATCACTTAAATCTTTCCAAGACCTATTTTAGTCATCTACAAAATGGGTTTCCTGATTACAAAACTTGCAGTGTTGGTGTGAGTATTAAATGACAAAGTTATGGAAAGGCTTTCAACAGATGTTCTTTTTCCCTTCAATTTTTGCTTAACCATCATGAGATAGATATATACAACTCTCTAGGCTACCGTGGGAATCGTTTCCTTGCTACTGTTAAGTGTCAGAAAGCTTGTGTTTGCCTAAGAGCTATAAGTGAAGTAGATAACTGATCATTATCCCAAATACCCTTATTTCTACAGGTCACACCAACCTTGGTGACTTCAGAGAATAGGGATCTGACAAGGTGGTTTTTAACTCCAAACCCCATTCTCCTCATGCCCCATCCCCTGCCATCTTCCCACCACTAGTAGAAGTTGATGATTTCTGGCTACCCTTGCTGATATAGTCTCCATTCTATCTACCCCTGGCTATCTTCTGTAGCAGCTATTGCTGCTGTCAGAAGCTGTCAGAAATGACCAGCTCTGATGCCTCAGGTGTGGCTACCAGCTTCGCTGATGGCATTTGTCATCACGACTTTTCACTTTGTGCTGCTGCCTTTATCATGATAACTCTTGTCGTTCCCACCACCCAGATCTTCTCAGACAGGGAAGCCTCTCTTCTTACAGTGATTACAGGTCTAGTCTAGCTCTCGGTTTTGGGGCTCTGCTAAGAAACTTGAAACACACAGGTTGCTGGAGGCTGGGCTGGTATTGTATGAGAGACTGCTCAGGATTGTGTGTGAACATTCGCAATGTCCCTGAGTCAGCATCCAAGAATTGGGCCTGAGCAACTCAGATCCAGCTCCTTTCTACCAAAAAAAATCTTAACTGTAGTGTCCAAGGGATTATTTCAGCCTCCAAATATCTTTTCTGACTCCCAGGTATAACTAATCCATCGTGGGCATGAAGAAGTAAATAGCAAAGGCCTCATCCATGCAGCAATTTATCCTGGGTGGGGAGTTTTGTACTTTATTCTGGAGTTCAATTTTAATTATATACAATTATATTGTTGCTGATGCCTTGGGGTGGGGGACAATTAAGAACGAAGGCAAAAATAGAGGAAAGTTATTTTGAGTGATGGTGGAGAGTTTTAAGGCAGGTGAATGCAGCCCCAAATCATGGAAGCTTAGAGTGCATCGCGCATTTTGACATCTGGAAGAATGTGGGTTACACACATCTAAGTGATAGCAATTACTAACTGAAATAAGATCATAAGACATGTACTTGTTGATCTCTTTATGGGAGAGGAATAAATATTAATAAGTATATTAATAATGTTACCCAGGAGGGCCAGACTAGTATGGGTCGACTAGAGATAAGCCATGTAGAAAACAAGAAAATAAGAGAATTCATGCTGAGAGGCACCATATCAACCACTTGGGGCTTAGGTAATGTAGCCATAAAAGTGTGATCTAAGCTACGACTCTTTTGAGAATAAAAGGGGCACTATTACAAAGAAGCTTTCTCAAACACAAAATTAGAATGTAAAGTCACCCCAGGCTTAGAGCCCCGCCAGTTGCTAGTGAGGATTGATCAATAGGCACACTGAATGTGGGCCTGTGCATGACATAGTTTACTGTGATTGTTTATACTTACATTAAATGTGGGTGAACTATTTAGTGCTCACTCCATAGCAAGGATTCAAGGCATTTGAATTAATCTTGTTGTTGTTGTTACACGTTTTCATGTTAAAAGAACCCCTTTAGGGATTGTTAAGGAGAGGTACTTGATCCTATTTGAAATTCGTAGTCCCTATATTTATGCTCAAAGAGGGCTTAACATTGATTTTATAATTTGAAATGCTAGTTAACCACCAACTTAATTTTACTTCATGCTCTGAAAACTGGAATAAATGCTGATGACTGAGCTGCTCATTGGAGTAAATATTTATATTTATGCAACCTATTTTTAAATCTCACTACTGAGATTTAATTCTTTTAGTGTTCCTTTTAGTTATGACAGATTTTAAAATAAAGTTTAATTTATTTACCTATTTTACATGCGTTATGCTATTTTGGGGTTAAAAGAAAGTACATTCATCCCTTAATCTGAAGTAGAGAAGGAGTAAGTTTTGGTATATTTTATAGGTCAAGAGGCCTTACCTTGACCCTGTAGCCTCAAGATAATACTTACCTCTCTAAGGTATGTCATTTGCTAATATCTATAAAGTCATTTAACTTAGAAATATTACATTTGGTTGTAGCCAAAGTCATGAGAAGTGATATGCAGAAATGGCTGAATTAAAGGCACATTGGTTCTGACAGCATATTACAAAATAAAATTTTGCTCTTGATTTTAAAAGCCACTACTTCTTAAATTACTCAGATGTTGAGTAAGTGAATAAAATGTTCCAATTTTCTTTATTTTCTCAGTTCAGTGGAAAGCTTTCCTGCCCATCCCATTTCAAAATCAATCATGTACTTTAAAGAAGTCTTTACTTGAAAGCAGTAAAGGTAAAACTCTACCCATCTCTCCAGGTACTTTTAGCAAATAATATACGGCCTGCTTACCTCTACCCCTTCTTCATAAATTGAGGGAAGTCATTCTTCATACACTGTCTGTTGTTGGCATCCTGTCATTCCTTACATTGAATAGATTACTTTATTCATGGGGCATGTCCTTTTCTCTCTCCTTTCCAATCATTCTGACTGGCTTCCTGGTAACCTTATTCTTAAATGTATATAGCTAAAATGAGGCCTACAATTTCCCTCTTCTAGTCACATTTTATGTTTTAAAAACTAGAATTTTAGAAAAAGCTTCCTTTTTTTTTTTTTTTTTTTTTTTACTAAACACAAGTAGAAAGGAGTAGTTTTCTGACAAAATAATGATCTCTGATGGTTTATTTGCAATGTATTTGTGGTTGGGTCATTCCTGCTTATATCACATTATCTGATGTCACCTACAACATGTTAGTGGCTAGTTTCTCTGTCCTTGAGTTTTGTGAGGACCTGAAGAGCTTATTGTTGTGTAGCAGTGAGTGAAACAGCCATTCTTTGATTTACCTGGAATTAAGAGTGAGCATGTAAAAACACAACAGTGTAAAGCAATTATACCTCAATAAAGATGTTAAAAAAAAAAGTTCTTATTCCTTTAGCAGGAAACAAAGATGGAGGGTTCTGTTTCTCACTTATCACTAGTCAAAAAGAATTACAATTCTCAGGAGCAAATTGAAAAGTTAGGAGGAAAAAATATTTTCAAGAGTACAAGTTCTCCAGGTGCTGAAGGGATTGAGCACATCAGATCTGACGGATAGTATCAACATTGACATTTGTGAAAATGTGCATGAAGAAATATGCATTATTTTAAACTGCATGCCGCAAAAGCCTAAAAAATAATGCATGATTTTCCATTTTCTAACTTAGATGGAAAAACATGTGTTTTACTCACAATTTTGTCTAAGGGAAATGTGAACTCGCAGCCAATTGCATTCACATGCAGGCCCTTTCCCTGAGATTGCTTTCAAATGTAAGCATAGCATATGTTCTGTTAGAAAAAAAAATAATAAAGTGAACTTTCAAAATGTAAATTCCTAATATATAAGATTATGGGAAAGAACCATGTTATTTAAAATAATGCATGGTTTTATCTCTAGGTAGATTCATATGGATGAGGCTGAGGGGTGAGTGATTTTAACCCTTGCATATCATATTACCCCACGGTGCCTGCACGTGTGTCAGAACAACTTTCCTCTGGCGGAGTGTACAGAGTCAAGCTCAGTAACCACTTTAGGAAGAATAATAGGCCAATGACAAATGTGTTGACAGATGTTTCTTACCCAGTGGAAAGGAGAGAGAGGAAATTAGGTGATGAATTTTAAGGCCTGAAGCATAGACTGTAGTTTTTTTCAAATCTTCAAGTATTGTGTTCTTCCTCAGGTCACCAGCTATGTGCTGGCTGCCTTTGGTGATGCTGAAAAGTCCTTAAAGTCTAAATGAATGAGCTCTGGAATTGCTCCCATGATGAACTGCTGACCAATTTGTCTCAACTGGCACTTGAATGCAAAATTAAAAATGAAGGTCTTCTTGACTGTGCTGTGGCTTGTGGAAGAACCCTGAATGATTTATTCTCATTCATTTTCTCCAACTTCCATCCTAAAATATTTTTGCATGGTCAATAAATTAAGAAGGCTGACATTAACAGAATGAACTGTGGATGAAAATATGTGAATGAATATTTATAAGAATGTGCAATTTATATTCTATTTTTTCTCCAACCTGCTCTGGACTTGTGGGAGCTCAGTTAAATGAGGGCATCTAACAGTTCATATTAATTTAGTATGAGGCCCTAGAGACTGATGGATCATGGGTCATTAATAATGGAAAATGAGGTGCTTAAATACTTAGGACATTTTCGTGAAAGAAGGTGACATATTTGGAACAAGTAAGATGAGGCACTCTCACTCCCTTTTGGGGAAGCCTTTGACATTGGAACACTGAACTTGATTCTGACCTGGGGTTATGCATGAGTTCTGGTGTGCCAGTGATGTCTACTTATCATCCAAAGGATCAGGTGAGCACTTGGCAGAGGTTGTTGAGAACTGATACTGTAAGCTGTCCCAGCAATGAAGACATATCCTAAGAAAAAAAGGAAAGGAAGTTTAATTTAGGCATAGTCATTTAGACATTGGAGAAAAGCTAAAATGTTCTACTTAGAGAAGATTGTATGACTTACTGCTGAAAAAGAAACCAGATATTTTGAGAAATCAAAATACTGCAAAGAGATCATTAAGAAATGAATTTTTAGACATATAATGGGAATAACAGTGCTAGCAGGTAATATTTTGAATTTTACAATGTACTATATTTTGTACTCTACTTATTTTACTTCAGTTAACTCTCAGAACACACTATGAGATGTGCATGTCTTAGGTCCTTTCTAATTTTTTGATTATGGACTCTGTCATTTGTAGCAATAACAACAGCTATGTGCTAAGCCTCTGCGGGGCATCTTAAGTCTTTGAGCAGGTGACAGCAGGTAATTAAAAAAAAATCAGAAGAGAAAATCATTGCTAATCTTTTCATAGTATACTGATCTCTACCTGGAGTTCTCATAATCAGTAATCTGAAAGCTCCATGTGTTTTTCAGTCCTGAAGGGGATAATCTATTTCCTGGAATCCATTAGGATCTAAATATTGACATTTTTTCTTTCGATGCCAACTTCCTGAGCTCAAAGGAACTGACATGACAAGCCCTTGGAGTATATGAGATGCTTGTGACCTCATGAACACTGAAATGAGAGATGATGAAGCTTATTTTTAGCCGAGTATTTAGAGGGGCCTCATGGGCTAATTTTTGCTTAAGGCTGCTCATATAACAGTTGAATATGTGCTCATAGGGCATGCTGCCAAGGTCTGTGATGGTTGTTATTTAGCACTTTAAGAGCTTTAAACATCATCCAGAAATATTTATTAAGTGCATGTATGTGCAAGGCAGGGCTGTTTGAGTGCTGGACAAGCTTTGTAGATCTAAGTAGTGAATAATTTCAGCCTTCAGTACATAATGAGGAGTAAGAGCCACTATTCCCTATGCCCTGTTGCATAGAAGAGGGCATGATTTGCTTAATCATTATCTTTTGTTCCACAAACGATATCAGAGTTTTGAAAATTTGAAATTAAGCTTTTTCTGTTCAAGTTAACTTCTCATACACTGCATATTACATATGCAAAATTGATAAATGAAACATAACCGGGGTAGTTTAATGAGTATGGCAAAATAGTTTGGATCAGTGTAGTACAAACGCCCCTCTTTGCTCTATACAAGTTGTTTGATGGGTTTTGTTTGGTGGGATTTGTTGGGTTGTATGGGTAATTTTTTACTTTTTAATTTCTCTACGTCATTGTGTGTTGTAGGGTTTGCCAAATTTAAAGAGCTACCCTATATGAAGAGATCCTATTTTGATTCTTTTGATCAGAATGGGATAAAATACCAGGTTATCCAAAGACAGACTAGTCAAAGGATTTTATTTATTTTTTAAAAATTATTTATTTAGTTTGGCTGCGTTGGGTCTTCGTTGCTGCGTGCGGGCTTTCTCTAGCTGCAGCGAGCGTGGCTACCCTTCGTTGCAGTGCGTGGGCTTCTCATTGTGGTGGCTTCTTTTGTTGTGGAGCACGGGCTCTAGGCACACGGGCTTCAGTAGTTGTGGCATGCAGGCTCAGTAGTTGGGGCTCGCGGGCTCTAGAGCGCAGGCTCAGTAGTTGTGGCGCATGGGCTTAGTTTCTCCGTGGCAGATGGGATCTTCCTGGACCAGGGCTCGAACCCATGTCCCCTGCATTGGCAGGTGGATTCTTAACCACTGCGCCACCAGGGAAGCTCCTAGCCAAAGGATTTTATATGCTCTTAATTCTTTATCAAATTATCACCCTGCAGTATCTGAACAAAATCCATGTTTCTTCCAGTGGTCTGCAGAAATGTGGAAATTCTCAGTCATCAGAATGACCTGCAGCCCCAGAGGTGATCAAGTCCATTAATGCTGAGGATGGGGAGCAAAGGTTTTTAGCCTTGTATGACAGCCAGAACCCTACAGAGGTTAACCAGTGACCTGTTCAAAAAGGGGCGGTATATTCTGATTGCTTTATGGCTTTTCCTGAGGAAAAATGTAAGAGTCTGTGGAAACATTTGATTACAACTTCCTTTTGCCTTATTTGGACAAAGGACAGGTTTCTTCTCCTCCATCTGTAGTTAAGAACATAACTAAAAAAGTGATAGAACAATTCATAGGCAAGGTATTTGCAGATATTGCTTCTTTTTCTTCTCTGCAAATAACACTTTAAATTTAGAAAAAGTGTGTAATGACTTCAGCATACCCTAAGAATAATGATCTTAACCCAGTTAGGCTATCCATTGCCGTGAAAAGACAAACTTGTGACGTACGAACGCCAGAGGTTTAAGGTCTCAAGGCTCCATTCACTTAGTCTCATAGGTGTCTCGGCTCAAGTTCAGATGTTTTCTGAACTTGACCAACAACATCAATAGAAGAGTACCTTGCCCTTACTTTGATATTTATTTTCTTCACCCAGTGATTTATTTAATTTTCCTGTAGTAGAGATTCTCAACACAGCACACATTGAAAAAATATGTATTTAACCAATAATTAGCTATGCGAACAAAGAATAAGCATAAGCATGCATTATTATTTTGCTTGACTCAACTGTTAGTACTGTATAAAATTAAAACCAAAGCCATGAATTAAATTAATTACATTAGAAAATCTTTATGATGATTAAATAAGTTATTTTTGTAATGTCGTGCATAGCATAGTGCTTGGCATATGTAGGTACTTAATAAATCTTTAATAGAATGTTTTTTGAAAAAACTATTGATCACCTAGTAAGGAATGATGAACTGCTTCCCTTGCACTTTAACATCTATTTCTTCATCTATCCAGTACTCTCCAAAGCTGTTTTCTGAAACTTCACTTCATTTCTCTTTCTGATAGTTTGTTGTTAGTGTATAGAAATGCAGCTGACATTCGTATATTGATTTTGTGTCCTGCAACTTTATTGAATACAATATCATCTTAAGATATGGGACAAGTAGATGTTTTGATATTTTAACTTCAAATGTTTTCATTCTAGTCTAGCACTTAATATAATTTAGCTGGGTAAAGAATTCTAGGTTGAAAGTAATTTTTCTGTTTTTTTATGACTTTGTTGTGTTGATTCTTTTGGACCTGAGTTATATGGATATTTTTTAAAGGCATTTTCCAATATCTCCTGGTATCTATTTACTGATTTATTTACTTGTAAGATAAAAGAACTTATTATTGAAAAGATATGTTGGTACCACTGTCAATTTGATAGGAATGGGCTTAATCAGCATGGCATTTATCATGTAATCACTATCTAGAGATATTAAACTTTTCAATGCATTTTATACCCAAGCAGAAAGCCATGAAAGTTTTGCAGTGATCTTGAAAAACTGTGCACAATAATAGAATGAGCACTGGAGTAAGAGTTAGAAGACCTGGATTCCAGTCTTGGATAAGCAGATAACTCCCAGAAAGCCTGAGCTAAGTCATTTAGGCTCTTCAGCAGAACTTCATCTTTAATGAGTGACGGGACTGCTATACATCTAAGAGCCTGTTGACTCTTATAGGAGTATTCATACATCCAACCTTTCTTGCTCCACAGGCTGCATACCTCATAGCTAAAATGCCCACATCATAGATCAAAGCATCACTAACATTTGCAAAAGTAACCAAATGCCCCAGTGTACTTACTACAGGCACTTCTTTATTATCCATGTTAACAAACAGAAAAAATAGAGGATAACCTTTTTTAAGCAGATGAGCTTTAAAACATATACTTAACTTGAGACAGCATCATGTGTAATAATATTTTTGTGAGAATTTTCTTTCCACGTTATGTTTTACTTTGGCTAATATAAAAGTTGGTGGATACTTCCTGAGAACACAACAATTTCACGTCTGGAAAAGGCAGACTTAGAATCGACTCAGTATGAAATGTTTTACATTTGCTGAGCTGCATCTGGATAAAATTAATAATAGCAATACCTACACTTTATAGCAATTTGTGGTGGTTTTAAAAGATGTCTGCAATTCTTTGACATTCCTCCTATGAAGAGATGGAGTGTATGTCCTCTCCTATGAACCTGAGGAGGACTTGCTGACTGTCTTGATGAACACAACACAACAGAAGTGATGCTGTGTAACTTCTGAGTTTGGGTGAGGAATGTCTATGCCTCTTCTGCTAGTTATCTGTGGGGGACACTAACAGTTGGAGCTGAAGCCACCATGTAGTTAGTCTGTATCCTCAGGCGGCCTACATGGAGTGATGACATATGGAGAGAGAGAGAAACAGCCCTACCTCCTTCACTCCCCCAATACTTGTGTCTTTCCAGCCTAGGCACCGTGAGTGAGGAAGCTTTAGAGGTGACTGAAGTCGTAGTCGCTGTCTGACTTCAACTCCATGAGATACCATGAGCAAAAATTGTCTATCTGGGTCTTATCAAAACCAGATTCATTATCGAAATGAGTAACAGTTATTGTTTTAAGTCATTGTTTTTGGTGGGTTGTTATGCAGGAATAGATAACTGGAATATACTTTATTTATTTTTATTCTTATTTTTTGGTGAACCTGTTTTGTTAGGCTGAGCAGGTCAAACGTTTTTGTTTTTTTTTAAATAAAGTGTAGTTGATTTACAATGTTATATCAGTTTCAGGTGTACAGCAAAGTGATTCAGTTATACATATATATATTCTTTTTCAGATTATTTTCCCTTATAGGTTATTACAAAATACTGAGTATAGTTCCCTGTGCTATACAGTAGGTCCTTGTGGGTTATCTGTTTTATATATAGTAGTGTGTGTATGTTAATCCCCAACTCCTAATTTATCCCTCCCTACCCCTTCCCCTTTGGTAACCATAAGTTTGTTTTCTATGTCTGTGGGTCTATTTCTGTTTTGTAAAGAAGTTCATTTGTATCATTTTTTTTTTTTTAGATTCCATATATAAACGTTATCATTTATTTGTCTTTCTCTGTCTGGCCTCCTTCACTTAGTATGATGATCTTTAGGATCATCCATGATGCTTCAAAAGGCATTATTTCATTCTTTTTTTATGGCTGAGTAATATTCCATTGTGTGTGTGTGTGTGTGTGTGTGTGTATATATATATGTGTGTATATATATATATATATATATACACATATATATACACATATATATATATACACACACACACACCACATCTGCTTTATCCATTTATCTGTTGATGGATATTTAGGTTGCTTCTGTATCTTGGCTATTGTAAATAGTGCTGCAATGAACCTGGGGTGCATGTATATTTTCGAATTGTGGGTTTCTCCAGATATATGTCCAGGAGTGGGATTGCTGGATCATACGGTAGCTCTAATTTTAGTTTTTTAAGGAACCTCCATACTGTTCTCCATAGTGGCTGTACTAATTTACATTCCCACCAACAGTGTAGGAGGGTTCCCTTTTCCCTACATCCTCTCCAGCATTTATTGTTTGTAGATTTTTTTTAACATCTTTATTGGAGTATAATTGCTTTACAATGGTGTGTTAGTTTGTGCTTTGTAACAAAGTGAATCAGCTATACATATACATATACTCCCATATCTCCTCCCTCTTGCAAATCCCTCCCACCCTCCCTATCCCACCCCTCTAGGTGGTCACAAAGCACTGAGCTGATCTCCCCGTGCTATGCGACTGTTTCCCAGTAGCTATCTATTTTACATTTGGTAGTATATATAACTCCATGCCACTCTGTCACTTCATCCCAGCTTGTTTGTAGATTTTTTGATGATGGCCATTCTGACTGGTGTGAGGTGATACCTCATTGTATTTTTGATTTGCATTTCTCTAATAGTTAGTGATGCTGAGCATCTTTTCATCTGCTTTTTAGCCATCTGTATGTCTTCCTTGGAGAAATGTCTGTTTAGATTTTCTGCCCATTTTCTGATTGGGTTGTTTGCTTTTTTGATATTGAGCTGTGTGAGCTGTTTGTATATTTTGGAGATTAATCCCTTGTCAGTTGCATCATTTGCAAATATTTTCTCCCATTCTGAGGGTTGTTTTTTTGTTTTGTTTATAGTTTTCTTTGTTGTGCAAAAGCTTTTAAGTTTAATTGGGTCCCATTTGTTTATTTTTGTTTTTATTTCCATTACTCTAGGAGATGGATCCAAAATGATATTGCTGCGCTTTATGTCAAAGGGTGTTCTGCCTATGTTTTCCTCTAGGAGTTTTATAGTATCCGGCCTTACATTTAGGTCTTTAATCCATTTTGAGTTTATTTTATGGTGTCAGAGAATGTTCTAATTTCATTCTTTTACATGTAGCTATCCAGTTTTCCCAGCACCACTTATTGAAGAGATTGTCTTTTTCTCCATTGTATATCGTTGCTTCCTTTGTCATAGAAATTTGTTTTTAGTTCTTTGGGTTTTTGTTTTTTTTTTCAGTTTTGAAAAATTTTTTAAAAAATTTTTATTGGAGTATAGTTGATTTACAATGTTGTGTTAGTTTCATTTGTATAGCAAAGTGATTCAGTTATACATATATCCACTCTTTTTTAGATTCTTTTCCCATATAGGCCATTATAGAGTATTGAGTAGAGTTCCCTGTGCTATACAGTAGGTCCTTATGAGTTATCTATTTTATATATAGTAATGTGTATATGTCAATCCCAATCTCCCAATTTATCCTCCCTCCCTTACCCCCCAGTAACCATAAGTTTGTTTTCTATATCTGTAACCCTATTTCTGTTTTGTAGATAAGTTCGTTTGTACCCTTTTCTCAGATTCCACGTATAAGCAATAATGTATGATATTTATCTTTCTCTGTCGGACTTACTTCACTCAGTATGACGATCTCTAGGTCCATCCATGTTGCTGCAAATGGCATTATTTTGTTCTTTTTTTATGGCTGAGTAATATTCCATTGTATGTATGTACCACATCTTCTTTATCCATTCCTCTGTTGATGCACATTTAGGTTGCTTCCATGTCCTGAGAGAAAAACAGACAGAACACTCTTTGACACAAATTTCAGCAAGATCTTTTTTGAGCCACCTCTTAGAGTAATGAAAATAAAAACAAAAATAAACAAATGAGACCCAATTAAACTTAAAAGCTTTTGCACAGCAAAGAAAACCATAAACAAAACAAAAGGACAACCCTCAGAATGGGAGAAAATAATTGCAAATGATGCAACCAACAAGGGATTAATCTCCAAAATATACAAACAGCTCACATAGCTCAATATCAAAAAGCAAACAACCCAATCAGAAAATGGGCAGAAGATCTAAACAGACATTTCTCCAAGGAAGACATACAGATGGCTAAAAAGCAGATGAAAAGATGCTCAGCACCACTAACTATTAGAGAAATGCAAATCAAACCTATAATGAGGTATCACCTCACACCAGTCAGAATGGCCATCATCAAAAAATCTATAAACAATAAATGCTGGAAAGGATGTACAGAAAAGGGAACCCTCCTACACTGTTGGTGGGAATGTACATTAGTACAGCCATTATGGAGAAAAATATGGAGGTTCCTTAAAAAAATAAAAATAGAGCTACCATATTATCCAGCAATCCCACTTCTGGACATATATGTGGAGAAACCTATAGTTCGAAAATATACATGTACCCCAGTGTTTACTGCAGCACTATTTATAATAGCCAGGGCATGGAAACATCCTTTGTTGTAGATTAATTGACCATATGTGTGTGGGTTTATTTCTGGGTTTTCTGTCCTGTTCCATTGATGTATATTTTTGTTTTTGTGCCGGCAACATACTGTTTTGATTACTATAGCTTTGTAGTATAGTCTGAAGTCAGGGAGCTTGATTCCTCCAGTTCTGTTTTTCTTTCTCAAGATTGCTGTGGCTATTCGAGGTCTTTTGTGTTTCCATACAAATTTAAACATTTTTATTCTCAATAGATGCATAAAAGGCTTTTGGTAAAATTCAACATCCTTTTATGATAAAAACTCTCCAGAAAGTGGGCATAGAGGAACCATACCTCAACATAATAAAGGCCATCTATGACAAACCTACAGCTAACATCATACTCAATGGTGAAAAGCTGAAAGCATTTCCTCTAAGATCAGGAGCAAGATAAGGATGTCCACTCTCACCACTTTTATTCAACATAGTCTTGGAACTCCTAGTCACAGCAATCAGAGAAGAAAAACAAATAAAAGGAATCCAAATTGGAAAAAAAGATGTAAAACTGTCACTGTTTGCAGATGACATGATACTATACATAGAAAATCCTAAAGATGCTACCAGAAAACTACTAGAGCTCATCAATGCATTTAGTAAAGTTGCTGGATACAAAATTAATACACATAAATCTGTTGCATTTCTATACACTAATAACTAAGGATCAGAAAGAGAAATTAAGGAAAGAATCCCATTTATCATCACATCAAAAAGAATAAAATACCTAGGAATAAACCTACCTAAGGAGGCAAAAGACCTGTACTCTGAAAACTATAAGATGCTGATGAAAGAAATCAGAGATGGAAATATATACCATGTTCTTGGGTTGGAAGAATCAATATTGTCAAAATGACTATACTATACCCAAGGCAATCTACAGATTCAATGCAATCCCTATCAAATTACCAATGGCATTTTTCACAGAGCTACAACACACTTTAAAAATCACTTTTACCTCCCAATTTCCCTGAGCAGGCAAGCTTATATTCCTGTTTCATATATAAGGAAACTGAGACTCAGAGAAATTAAATGGTTAGTTGCACTAGCCCAGTTCAAGTTCCTCTTTCCACCAATGAGGAAAATGAGGATCAGAGAGGTGAGATGACTCACAATCATAGACTCTGTCAGTGGAAGCTCAGAAACTGTTTCCAGTCCTCTTTACAGTAATTAGCTGTATGTATGTCCTCTGCTCCATACCAATCAGACTTGCTTCCAGCAAAATAGAAGTGTCCAGGATCACTTTCATATTCAGGTCATGTTTTCCTTGGATCCACAGAAAGAGTAGAAAGAGCATAGACCTTTTGGTGACAGACGGATTTGGTTTCAAATCAACTTCCTGGCTATGTGCTTACAGTTAAGTTATTTAACTTCTCTGAATCACATTTATATCATCTGTAAAATAGGGATCAAAGTATTTCCTTTTTAGTATTGTTAGAAAAAGAAGATATAATGAATATAAGTATCCAGTAGATGCATCTCATAGAAAGGCTCTTGTAAAGTAACTTTGCATTATCATCATTATCATTGTTTTGCAGAGGGCCTAAAGTGAGAAAAGTGATAATATTATAGTACAGTAATAATAGTATAGTAATAATAGCAACTATAGTTTAGCTTATTTAATCCTCACAGCCAGCACATGAGGTAGGTAGCATTATTTACATCTTTAGATGAGGAAATGGGCATGGAGTAGTAAAATGGCAGTGTTAGTTGGGATTTGAATCTTTGAAGACCAGGAGGGGAGAAAAAAATATTTTCTTAGCATGGTTGTGAAAAATATATTTTGTTACTATTTAACCTACCCTTAAGGTCCTTTAGGGGAATAAAACTAAGTATAGTATGCCTGTTAACAACCAAGTCTCCACCAAGCCAGATCATTTCCAAATCTTGCTGGAAAGTAAATCAGATTCTATGTTAACTTCATCTAATGTTAACGTTTCTTTAGAGAAGGTCTTTCTAGGATGTCTGGGATTCATTGTATAAGGTCTTCAGTGTAATTTTTATGCTCCAGATAAGGCCTCCTCACCTGAAATGTGCATGCTGTAATGATGCTATGAAGTGTGTTTACAAGCTGAAGCACAAAATAGCACCATTAGGGACTATTTTAGCCTCAGGGTGGACCTGAAATGTTTGTCTGAGTTGCATTATAATTTTCAGATTCATGATTTAAGATTTTTTAGTAACTTCTCTTTATTGTAAATTTACAGCTATTCAGTACATGTGGATTATATTACTTTTTTCTCAATCTGTGGTTTTATGTTAAAAGCCCTGCTATTGGTTATTAGTCACATTGTTCTTTAGCACATGATGTAATACAGTTACACTATTGCTAATTTCTAGTGTGCAAGTATCTTGTAAAGTTTCATGATGACACAAAGTGATTCTAATAGTTTTGATCATTTCTCTTAACACTCACTAAGCATTTCTCTCTAGGGAAGCGTCTGGGGGAATATCTGAGATGTTAAAGTGCAAAGGCACATTAAACCTGCAAATTCTTGATTAACTCGGAACTCAGACTATTACAACAGTCAGCTCATACTCTATACTTTTGCTCCTGCCCTCCATAAGCATCTCCAGGCCCCTCCTTATTCCCTCAGCTCAGATAGTAAATGAGAATGCTTTGCTTAACTAGTATGGTGGCTTGTATGCTTTTGAATCAGGAGAGGGGAGCTGATGATTTAACATGTCTGTGAGTCAAGATCAGCCTTTGCTAGAAACAATTGGTGCTTACAATTCTATTATCTGAGTGTACTGGGAAGCTAACTGTCCACTCTAAATTTTTTTCCCAGTTTTTATAGTCATGTCTAAAATTTTACTAATGGAGATGAGTTCCTATAGTTTTGACAATACAAAGACATAGAAGTGCTGAATAAAATAACTTAATACACAGCCAAGCAAGCAAGGAAAGGAACCTATAAGGGTTAGAATTAAGAGTGAACAATAGCCCTAATGATAATCATGTGAGCTCATGAAGCCATGGACCAGAAAGACATAGCACCTAAATGGACCTAAAATTTGCCCATGAAAAAAAATGTAGACTGCCCAAAGAAACGATTCATCAAAAGGTAGAGAAATACAACAAAAAAGGAGAATTTTCACTCAAGAACTGGTAAAGATACAACTACCCAAAAGACCTTATAAAATAAACATATTTAAAATTGATTAAACAGATAAAATGAGGAAATAGAAATTTTATGAAATTATAATGCACTATAAGAAAAAACAAGATCATTTGTAAAAGGACATTTTAGAAATTAAAGATAGTCATTGAAATTTAAAAGCCAATGACCATCTCATGAAGAAAGTACTATCATCATCTTCTCCTTTTAACAGATAAAGAAACTGAGACTCAGAAGGTTAAATAATTCACTCAAGTTCACATACCTTTATAAATGATGGAGCTGTACTTGAACCCAGGTATCTCTGACTCCAAAATTTATCTTTTTAACTATATCACCGTAAACTGCCTAAGAAAAGTATGAATCACAAAACTATAATAAGGGTGTATGTGTGTATATGTACATATACATATACACACATATATATATGTATATGTGTGTGTGTGTATCTATATAAACTCTATGTATACAAACAGAGGGATATAGTAATTAATAGTGGTGAATTATGGAGGTTGATTTATTTGTGATTTCCTATGTTTCCAGAATTTTTACGTTCAACATTATAATAGAAAAATTAACACACCCTAGGTCTTCTTTTGGTAAGAAGATGAAGCAAAGAAAAAATGTAAACAAACAAACAAAAAACCTCAATGATAATAATGAAAAGCAGATTAGAGTCAGCTAAAGAGAGAACATGTGGTATGAAAAATAATAGGTCTAAGAAATTACCTACAATACAACAAAAAGGAAGCTATAATTTTTAGTGACTGCCTTTGTATTTTAATAGGTATACCTGATTTTACATAATTTAATGTTAATATATTTAACATCTTACCAAACAACATAGATTCCAACTTTTAATGCTGATCATCTTTTTGTTTCAAATATAATTTTTGCTTCAAATATAATTTTTGCTAGTGTTTTATTTCCAATTCTTTATATGGCCCCATTATTACTATTATTTACATTTCTTATATAGTCAATGCTTCTTTAGAGTTTATCATTGATTTTTTTATATCTCCAGTTTCCATCTTCTTAAATTACACTCTTAGTATTCCATGGCAGTATACCAAATTACTACAAAGTTAGTGGTTTAAAACAACACACATCTGTTATCTCTATGTCTGTAGATGAGGAGTCCAGACACACACCAAAGCTTCAACCTCTGCTTAGTTTTTCAAAAGATTGAAATCAGGTTGTTAGCTGGGCTGCATTGCTTTCTGGAGGCTCTAGGAAATAATTTGCTTCCAAGATCATTCAGTATGTCAGCAGAGTTCAGTTCTTTGTGGTTATAGGACATAGATTCCCATTCCATTATAGATGTTGGCCGGGGTCACTCTCATCTCCTAGAGGCTGCCCAGAGTCCCTTCTCATGTGGCCCTCTCTCTATTCCTTCACATACTTTGAATCGCTCTGATTTCCTCTGTCTCTGACCCCTAGGCCCAAATTTAAAGGACTCATGTTATAATCTCTCTGTCTTAAGATCAACTTATTTGGGGGATGTCAATACATCATAAAATCTCTTCACAGTAGTACCTGTGATTAGATTAGTGGTGTACCTAGTAGAAGGTGTGTTTACAACAGGGGTGAATATCAAGGGGCCATCTTAGAATTCTTCCTAACACATAAGCTTCTAAAGATTTTTTTAAAGAGAAATTATTAATGGTGAAATCTCTCAGTATCTTCTTGTCTTAAAATCTTTCTATAACTTCACTCTTGAATGATTGTTTGGCTGGATATAGAGTTTTATGTTGACAGTAATTTTCTCAGCTTGAGATATTATTCTATTGTGTTCTGACTTCTGTTGTTGTTGATAAGTATGCTGTCAGTTGAATTTTCAATCTTTGTAGCAAATCTGTCCTTTTTGTATAGTTTATTCTTCTTTAAATTTCTCTTAGTTTTTGATGTCCTGCAGTTCCACTAAGATCCATGTAGTGTGGATTTAGTTTTATTTATCCTGCTTGTTACATTTCCTGAGTCTGAGTATTCATGACTTTTAACAACTTTGGAAAATCTTCATTCGCTATCTATTTGAAAATTACTTCTCTTTCCTTTTTTCCTTCAGAAACACTTAATAATTTTATGTTCTGAAATATCTCTTAAGCATCTATAATTTTCTTATTCTATTTTCCACTTCTCTTTATTTTCTTTAAAATTTTTTATCTCTTTACCTCACTGGACTAGATTCTGAATAATCACAGATCCATGTTCTAGTATGTTAATTCTTTTCTCAGCTGTGTTTAATATGTATTTAATTAATTCATTGACTTGGTAATTTCAGTGATGTTGTCTTTCATTTCTAGTCATTCTCTTTGTTTTTCAAATCTGGTATTTTTTTTCTAAGCCTCTCTTTTTTTTAATGTTGTCACTTCTTTATTTTTTATGTTAGTTTATTAAAAATATACTAATTTACTATCGTTTTGTTACTAATGCAGTAATAATTGTTTCAGGCAAGAATCATCAATGGATTCTGAAACTAGTGAGTGAAAGTTTGACAAGAAATATGGATATTTACATAGTCAAAATATCTTCCAACATGAGATTTATTCATTACAAAGGATAAATAGTAACTTTATAGTGAAAAAACCTGGCACACATTATTTTGTGCTCAAAGTTAACCTCCACAGTGATAGGAAAAATAGACAGAATTTGCCTCCTAATATGATGCACTAAGAAGGATACCTCTGTGGCATTTCTGCCAAAAATGCCTAACCTGAATCCATCCATAAGTCTTTGTTCCCCATCAATTGTAATTTCCTTTTAGAGAGCTATCAAGTTTTATTAATCTATAATGATGTAATATATATTACCTACTTACTCAGAGTACAAGATTTGGAGTTATATAGACCTGATTTTGAGATCTTGAGCCATCATCCACCATGAAGATTTTAAAAAATGAAGCCAAAGTGGCTGGGAGAGGATTACTCTGGAGAAAGCTGGTGATGTTTTGTGTATTTCCACTCCTATGGGATAGAAGGGGTGCTTCCTCCTCCCCCTGATCTAAATAAGAAAGAGGTGTTCAAGGGAATTACTTATAGGTGTTGACCTATTATCCTATAATCTGGAAGCATCAGGATGGCAAGAGAAGCTGGAGACAGACTGGCCCAAGGCAGTAGAACAGAGGAAAAGAGGACTACCTTGGGAATAAAAAGCTCTTCTATCAACAACATGATAGGACAAGGATGTATGAGTTTTTCTTATGGATCAGATATGGATCACATGAGAGAGAGGCAATATGAAGCTACTTTGAATTCCACTCCCCTCCCCATCAAGTTGTGTGGATGGAGGTGTGACACCAATGAGAGAAATTTCTTCCACATGCTCAAAGGCTGAAGAAAGAATTTTAAGCAGCCAACAAGTGATAAGTAAGAAACAAGAAAGTTGCGATTGGAAAGATCCAGTGGGCTGTTTTTGAAGAACTCACAAAAGCATCCCATAAGAGGAAGAATTGGTTTTGGAACACTGCCACCCTCAGAGGGTTCCATCATAGGTTACTTGCATGCCACTCAAGTATGATCTTTCCTGTTGCTTACTTGTCCTCCCTCATTACCCCACCTCGAAGTCTGATAGATTCAGAGAAGGCCTGAAAACAGTGAGCGGAAGAGAAGGTAGAGAAAAGAGAGAAGTCAAGAGCACACTCTTCCCATTCTGGTCTCCAGGTCTAAAGCAATACCAAACTCAGGTAGAAGGATGATGTAAGGGGTAGTGGCAATGATAAGAATAAGGAGCAGTGATTATGACATTTTTAGTCCTGTAATGAGACTATGAATATTCATAAAAGTGACTGGAGTACTGCATATCTGAGCATACTTGAAAGTCCCTGCCAAGATATCACTGTTAGTGGTGAGGAAGAAATAACCCACAGAGTAAGTTTGAAGGGACAGCAGTGAAAAATAGTAAAGTCATCTTATTTGATTTTTGTTATTTTGCTTTTCTGCTCATATCCTCTTGAGATCAGCCCATTCCATATCCAGGTTTCATGTACAACTTGTCCTAGGTCATGTGGTGGTTAACTGGCAGAACTGAAACTGAAATTCAGGTACTATTTACACTGTATGATAATGACTTTCTTAAATATAAGAGAGAGAGGTGGGGAGAAGGAGAGAGAATGAATATTTGGTACTGACTTGCATAATTAGAAAGCTTAGTTTTATCTTTGGCCCAAAGGATAAACACGTGCAAAGTGCTGAGTCCACAAAATCTTCTCTCCAAGAAGGACAAGTCCAGTCTTGGCTGGCTTGTGTATGGAATTCCCCTGGACATGAGACCGAGAATTTGCGAGGTCAGGATTTCCCTGGGGAGCCAATACTCATGGAGAGAGCAGATGGTTTCCAAAGTAAAAACCAGAGAGAGAGTTCCCCAAAGGGGACCAGATCTTAGGTTTTTGGCAGAGAGGAGGTTGTTTCACTAGTAGAGTGAAAACATCCAACCCCCCCAGTTCACTTCCCTCCATACACACACTTGTAGAACATTTTCTCCATAATGACAACACACAGCACTGTATTCACCACTAAAGGATGATCATATCTTCCTGTTGAACACAGTGGGCTTTTCAAACAGATTATGAGGAGCCTGTGTTTTGTCGATAAACCTCTAGTAAGACCCAGAGGGAAGCCAGAACACCGGCTTGGGATTTGAGACTGTAGCCTGGCTAGTGACAGGAACCAGGCCTGGGCCGCCCTCCACTGTGGAGGGGCTAGCAGGGAAGGGGGAGGGGAAACCAGGTGCAGAAGAAGGGGATTTCGTACAGGATCTGCTTTCAACTCTGCATTAGTTGGAAATGCCACTCTCACTGGAAACTGTGTTAATGAATGGAAATCAAAGAACACAGGGTATACTGTTTTATAATACAGTATTTGTTTCCCAGAGCTGCTGGACCAACTATTTGTATGAAATTTGTGTTTTAATGCAGTATGGCCCCAATGTATCGTAAGGATTAGGACACAAAGCATAAACTGGATGTGAGTTTTTTACAAGCACAATGCCAACTCTAAAGCTCTGAAAACCAGCAAATCAGTTTCCTTCAAGCAAAGTATCGGAAGCTGACTGGAAGACTCAATATTGACAGAGGCTTTGAAGTTAGGTATATTGGTCCTCCATCTTTTTTTTTTTTTTTTTTTACATAAAAGTTACATATCTGCCTCACTTCTGCAAAAACACCTGCAAGTAATTTTTATTTACTTGTAGATATTAGGAAGGGAAGAAAGTAAAATAGAAACTCCTTATTTTTTGAAAATTTTTTTTCTTTATTTTTTTCACATCTTTATTGGAGTATAATTGCTTTACAATAGTGTGTTAGTTTCTGCTTTATAACAAAGTGAGTCAGTTACACATATACATATGTTCCTATATCTCTTCCCTCTTGCATCTCCCTCCCTCCCACACTCCCTATCCCACCCCTCTCGGTGGTCACAAACCACCTAGCTGATCTCCCTGTGCTATGCAGCTGCTTCCCACAAGCTATCTATTTTACGTTTGGTAGTGTATATATGTCCATGCCACTCTCTCACTTTGTCACAGCTTACCCTTCCCCCTCCCCATATCCGCAAGTCCATTCTCTAGTAGGTCTGCATCTTTATTCCTGTCTTACCCCTAGGTTCTTCATGACATTATTTTTTCTTAAATTCTATATATATGTGTTAGCATACAGTATTTGTCTTTCTCTTTCTGACTTACTTCACTCTGTATGACAGACTCTAGGTCTATCCACCTCCTTACAAATAGCTCAGTTTTGTTTCTTTTTATGGCTGAGTAATATTCCATTGTATATATGTGCCACATCTTCTTTATCCATTCACCTGATGATGGGCACTTAGGTTGTTTCCATCTCCGGGCTATTGTAAATAGAGCTGCAATGAACATTTTGGTACATGACTCTTTTTGAATTATGGTTTTCTCAGGGTATATGCCCAATAGTGGGATTGCTGGGTCATATGGTAGTTCTATTTGTAGATTTTTTAAGGAACCTCCATACAGTTCTCCATAGTGGCTGTACCAATTCACATTCCCACCAGCAGTGCAGGAGTGTTCCCTTTTCTCCACACCCTCTCCAGCATTTATTGTTTCTAGATTTTTTGATGATGGCCATTCTGACTGGTGTGAGATGATATCTCATTGTAGTTTTGTTTTGCATTTCTCTAATGATTAATGATGTTGAGCATTCTTTCATGTGTTTGTTGGCAGTCTGTATATCTTCTTTGGAGAAATGTCTATTTAGGTCTTCTGCCCATTTTTGGATTGGGTTGTTTGTTTTCTTGGTATTGAGCTGCATAAGCTGCTTGTAAATTTTGGAAATTAATCCTTTGTCAGTTGCTTTGTTTGCAAATATTTTCTCCCATTCTGAGGGTTGTCTTTTGGTCTTGTTTATGGTTTCCTTTGCTGTGCAAAAGCTTTGAAGTTTCATTAGGTACCATTTGTTTATTTTTGTTTTTATTTCCATTTCTCTAGGAGATGGGTCAAAAAGGATCTGGCTGTGATTTATGTCATAGAGTGTTCTATGATTTCCTCTAAGAGTTTGATAGTTTCTGGCCTTACATTTAGGTCTTTAATCCATCTTGAGCTTATTTTTGTGTATGGTGTTACGGAGTGATCTAATCTCATACTTTTACATGTAGCTGTCCAGTTTTCCCAGCACCACTTATTGAAGAGGCTGTCCTTTCTCCACTGTAGATTCCTGCCTCCTTTATCAAAGATAAGGTGACCATATGTGCGTGGGTATATCTCTGGGCTTTCCATCCTGTTCCTTTGATCTATATTTCTGTTTTGGTGCCAGTACCATACTGTCTTGATTACTGTAGCTTTGTAGTATAGTCTGAAGTCAGGGAGCCTGATTCCTCCAGCTCCGTTTTTCGTTCTCAAGATTGCTTTGGTATTCGGGGTCTTTCGTGTTTCAAAACAAATTGTTAAATTTTATATTCTAGTTCTGTGAAAAACGCCAGTGGTAGTTTGATAGGGGTTGCATTGAATCTGTAGATTGCTTTGGATAGTAGAGTCATTTTCACAATGTTGATTCTTCCAATCCAAGGACATGGTATATCTCTCCATCTATTTGTATCATCTTTAATTTCTTTCATCAGTGTCTTATAATTTTCTGCATACAGGTCTTTTGTCTCCTTAGGTAGGTTTATTCCTAGATATTTTATTCTTTTTGTTGCAGTGGTAAATGTGAGTTTTTTCTTGATTTCACTTTCAGATTTTTCATCATTAATGTATAGGAATGCCAGAGATTTCTGTGCATTAATTTTATATCCTGCTACTTTACTAAAGTCATTGATTAGCTCTTGTAGTTTTCTGGTAGCATCTTTAGGATTCTCTAGGTATAGTATCATGTCATCTGCAAACAGTGACAGCTTTACTTCTCCTTTTCCGATTTGGATTCCTTTTATTTCCTTTTCTTCTCTGATTGCTGTGGCTAAAACTTGCAAAACTATGTTGAATAAGAGTGGTGAGAACGGGCAACTTTGTCTTGTTCCTGATCTTAGTGGAAATGCTTTCAGTTTTTCACCATTGAGGACGATGTTGGATGTGGGATTGTCATATATGGCCTTTATTTTGTTGAGGAAAGTTCCCTCGATGCCTACTTTCTAGAGGGTTTTTATCATAAATGTGTGTTGAATTTTGTCAAAAGCTTTCTCTGCATCTATTGAGATGACCATATGGGTTTTCTCCTTCAATTTGTTAATATGGTTTATCACGTTGATTGATTTGCGTATATTGAAGAATCCTTGCATTCCTGGAATAAACCCCACTTGATCATGGTGTATGATCCTTTTAATGAGCTGTTGGATTCTGGTTGCTAGTATTTTGTTGAGGATTTTTGCATCTGTGTTCATCAGTGATATTGGCCTGTAGTTTTCTTTCTTTGTGACATCCTTGTCTGGTTTTGGTGTCAGGGTGATGGTGGCCTCGTAGAATGAGATTGGGAGTGTTCCTCCCTCTGCTATGTTTTGGAAGAGTTTGAGAAGAATAGGTGTTAACTCTTCTCTAAATGTTTGGTATAATTCGCCTGTGAAGCCATCTGGTCCTGGGCTTTTGTTTGTTGGAAGATTTTTAATCACAGTTTCAATTTCAGTGCTTGTGATTGGTCTGTTCATATTTTCTATTTCTTCCTGATTCAGTCTAGGCAGGTTGTGCATTTCTAAGAATTTGTCCATTTCTTCCAGGTTGTCCATTTTATTGGCCTAGAGTTGCTTGTAGTAATCTCTCATGACCTTTTGTATTTCTGCAGTGTCAGTTGTTACTTCTTCTTCTTCATTTCTAATTCTATTGAATTGAGTCTTCTCCCTTTTTTTCTTGATGAGTCTGGCTAATGGTTTAACAATTTTGTTTATCTTCTCAAAGAATCAGCTTTTGGTTTTATTGATCTTTGCTATCATTTCCTTCATTTCTTTTCATTTATTTCTGATCTGATCTTTATGATTTCTTTCCTTCTGCTAACTTTGGGGTTCTTTTGTTCTTCTTTCTCTAATTGCTTTAGGTGCAAGGTTAGGTTGTTTATTCGAGATGTTTCCTGTTTCTTAAGGTAGGATTGTATTGGTATAAACTTCCCTCTTAGAACTGCTTTTGCTGCATCCCATAGGTTTTGGGTCATTGTGTCTCCATTGTCATTTGTTTCTAGGTATGTTTTGATTTCCTCTTTGATTTCTTTAGCTATCACTTCGTTATTAAGTAGTGTATCATTTAGCCTCCATGTGTCTGTATTTTTTACAGATCTATTCCTGTAATTGATATCTAGTCTGATAGCATTGTGGTCAGAAAAGATACTTGATATGATTTCAATTTTCTTAAATTTACCAGGGCTTGATTTGTGACCCAAGATATGATCTGTCCTGGAGAATGTTCCATGAGCACTTGAGAAAAATGTGTATTCTGTTGTTTTTGGATGGAATGTACTATAAATATCAGTTAAGGCCTTCTTGTTTAATGTATCATTTAAAGCTTGTGTTTCCTTATTGATTTTCATTTTGGATGATCTCTCCATTGGTGAAAGTGGGGTGTGAAAGTCCCCTTCTACAAATGTGTTACTGTCAATTTCCCCTTTTATGGCTGTTAGTATTTGCCTTATGTATTGAGGTGCTCCTATGTTGGGTGCATAAATATTTACAATTGTTATATCTTCTTCTTGGATCGATCCCTTGATCATTATGTAGTGTTCTTCTTTGTCTCTTCTAATAGTCTTTATTTTAAAGTCTATTTTATCTGATATGAGAATTGCTACTCCAGCTTTCTTTTGGTTTCCATTTGTATGGAATATCATTTTCCATCACCTCACTTTCAGTCTGTATGTGCCTCTAGGTCTGAAGTGGGTCTCTTGTAGACAGCATATATATGGGTCTTGTTTTTGTATCCATTCAACCAGTCTGTGGCTTTTGGTGGGAGTATTTAATCCATTTACATTTAAGTCAATTATCGATATGTATGTTCCTCTTCCCATTTTCTTAATTGTTTTGGGTTTGTTATTTTAGGTCTTTTCCTTCTCTTGTGTTTCTTGCCTTAGAGAAGATCCTTTAGCATTTGTTGTAAAGCCGTTTGGTGCTGCTGAACTCTCTCAGCTTTTGGTTGTCTGTAAAGGTTTTAAGTTTTCCATCAAATCTGAATGAGGTCCTTTCTGGGTAGAGTACTGTTGGTTGTAGGTTTTTCTCCTTCATCACTTTAAATATGTCCTGCCAGTCCCTTCTGGCTTGCAGAGTTTCTGCTGAAAGATCAGCTGTTAACCTTATGGGGATTCCCTTGTGTGTTATTTGTTGTTTTTCCCTTGCTTCTTTTGATATGTTTTCTTTGTATTTAATTTTTGACAGTTTGATTAATATGTGTCTTGGCGTGCTTTTCCTTGGATTTATCCTGTATGGGACTCTCTGTGCTTCCTGGACTTGATTAACTATTTCCTTTACCATATTAGGGAAGTTTTCAACTATAATCTCTTCAAATATTTTCTCAGTCCCTTTCTTTTTCTTTTCTTCTTCTGGAACCCCTATAATTCGAATGTTGGTGCGTTTAATATTGTCCCAGAGGTCTCTGAGACTGTTCTCAATGCTTTTCATTCTTTTTTCTTTATTCTGCTCTGCAGTAGTTATTTACATTATTTTATTTTCCAGGTCACTTATCTGTTCTTCTGCCTCAGTTATTCTGCTATTGATCCCTTCTAGAGTATTTTTAGTTTCACTTATTGTGTTGTTCATCATTGCTTGTTTCATCTTTAGTTCTTCTAGGTCCTTGTTAAATGTTTCTTGCATTTTCTTTATTCTATTCCCAAGATTTTGGATCATCTTTAGTATCATTATTCTGAATTCTTTGTCAGGTAGACTGCCTATCTCCTCTTCATTTGTTAGGTCTGATGTGTTTTTATCTTGCTCCTTCATCTGCTGTGTGTTTTTCTGTCTTCTCATTTTGCTTATCTTTCTGTGTTTGTGGTCTCCTTTTTGCAGGCTGCATGTTCGTAGTTCCCGTTGTTTTTGGTGTCTGTCCCCAGTGGCTAAAGTTGGTTCAGTGGGTTGTGTAGGCTTCCTGGTGGAGGGGACTAGTGCCTGTGTTCTGGTGGGTGTGGCTGGTTCTTGTCTTTCTGGTGGGCAGGTCCACGACTGGTTGTTTGTTTTGGGGTGTCTATGGACTTACTATGATTTTAGGCAGGCTCTCTGCTAATGGGTGGGGTTGTGTTCCTGTCTTGCTAGTTGTTTGGCATAGGGTGTCCAGCACTGTAGCTTACTGTTTGTGGAGTGATGCTGGGTGTTGGTGTTGAGATGGATATCTCTGGGAGATTTTTGCCGTTTGATATTACATGGAGCTGGGAGGTCTGTTGTGCACCCGTGTCCCGAAGTTGGCTCTCCCACCTCAGAGGTACAGCACTGACTGCTGGCTGCAGCACCAAGAGCCTTTCATCCACACGGCTTAGAATAAAAGGGAGAAAAAGTAGAAATAAATAAAGAAAGAAAGAGGATAAAAGAAAATAAAATAAAATCATTAAGACAAAAAAATAATTATTAAGAAAATAAAAAAAAAAGAAAATAACTTTTTTTAAGAAGTAAAAAAAAAAAAGGATGGATAGAACCCTAGGACAAATGGTGAAAGCAGAGCTATACAGACAAAATCTCACACAGAAGCATATACATACACACTCACAAAAAGAGGAAAAGGGGAAAAAATAATAAATCTTGCTCTCAAAGTCCACCTCCTCAATTTGGGATGATTCGTTGTCTCTTCAGGTATTCCAGAGATGCAGGGTACATCAAGTTGATTGTGGAGATTTAATCCGCTGCTCCTGAGGCTGCTGGGAGGGATTTCCCTTTCTCTTCTTTGTTCGCACAGCTCCTGGGGTTCAGCTTTGGATTTTGCCCCGCCTCTGCGTGTAGGTCGCCGGAGGGTGTCTGTTCTTCGCTCAGACAGGACGGGGTTAAAGGAGCAGCTGCTTCGGGGACTCTGGCTCACTCAGGCCGGGGGGAGGGAGGGATACCAAGTGCGAGGCGAGCCTGCGGCCACAGAGGCCAGAGTGACGTTGCACCAGCCTGAGGCTCGCCATGCATCCTCCCGGGGAAGTTGTCCCTGTATCCCGGGATCCTGTCAGTGGCGGGCTGCACAGGCTCCCCGGGAGGGAGGTGTCGAGAGTGACCTGTGCTCCCACATAGGCTTCTTGGTGGCGGCAGCAGCAGCCTTAGCATCTCATGCCCGTCTCTGGGGTCCGTGTTGTTAGCCACGGCTCGCGCCCGTCTCTGGAGCTCCTTTAAGCAGCACTCTTAATCCCCTCTCCTCGCGCACCAGGAAACAAAGAGGCAAGAAAAAGTCTCTTGCCTCTTCGGCAGCCCCAGACTTTTCCCTGGTTTCCCTCTCGGCTAGCCGTGGTGCAATAACCCCCTGCAGGCTGTGTTCATGCAGCCAGTCCTCTCCCTGTGCTCTGACCGAAACCCGAGCCTCAGCTCCCAGCCCTGCCCGCTCCGGCGGGTGAGCACACAAGCCTCTCAGGCTGGTGGGTGCTTGTCAGCACTGATCCTCTGTGCGGAAATCTCTCCACTTTGCCCTCTGCACCCCTGTTGCTGCGCTCTCCTCCGCTGCACCAAAGCCCCCCACTCCGCCACCCGCAGTCTCTGCCGGCTAAGGGGCTTCCTAGTGTGTGGAAACCTTTCCTCCTTCATGGCTCCCACCCACTGGTGCAGGTCCCGTCCCTATTCTTTTGTCTCTGTTTATTCTTTTTTCTTTTGCCCTACCCAGGTACGTGGGGAGTTTCTTGCCTTTTGGGAGGTCTGAGGTCTTCTGCCAGCGCTCAGTAGGTGTTCTGTAGGAGTTGTTCCACATGTAGATGTATTTCTGATGTATCTGTGGGGAGGAAGGTGATCTCCGCGTCTTACTCTTCCACCACCTTCCCCCTCCTCCCGAAATTTTTGTTTGAAATTGTAAAACATTCTTCAAGAATACATTATTCCCAGCAGCCTTAATTATTTGGACATAATTTGTTAGAAATTCATTGTTTAACTAAAAAATTTAGCAATAAAAGTGTTATGACATAGAAAGTATTATACTAAACTATAATAATAAAATATTTCTTTCTTTGAATGACCTAAAATATTATCATTGATACTTGATGATATTGATATCTTCATGACCTACTTAATCTCTTTATATGAAGCTTCATTTCCTTCATAAAACATAGAGAATCACCTATAAGAAATATTGATCATATGTTCATCCTTTTTTCCATCCCTGGTTCTGATTTTATTATTAATGTTGACAGTCAAATGATAATCTTACAGTTTATTTAGGTTTGAGGTATTTAAAATAAGAGGCATATTGAGGAGGTAGATTTAGGGGAGTTTCACTGAAATCGCCCTAAATCTCAGACCTGAACTTGGTATGAATGTCACATAAAAATAAGCACTTATATATATAGGGTCACAAAAGAGTAAATGTGAACCCTGTTGCTTTTCCTTCTCTTCCTCTCTTAGTAATGCTTTGAGGGTGTCTACTATTAGTGGGCTGGCCTCCCCTAATTCTACAAGGAATCAGAATAAATTGCATGCTAATCCAAGAAAAAATCTGAAGAGAATATGAATCATTTTCATATAGTGGGATATATAAAAATGCATACTATTATATAATTGGAACAGTATTTTTTATTTACATGCTTTTTTAAATTAAAGTACAGTTGATTTACAATGTTGTGTTAGGTTCAGGTATATAGCACAATGATTCAGATATATTTTTATATATATATATATATATATATACACACACACACACACACACATATATATATATATTCTTTTTCAGATTCTTTTCCCTTGTAGGTTATTACAAAATATTGAGTATAGTTCCCTGTACTATACAGTAGGTCCTTGTTGATTATCTATTTTATATATAGTAGTGTGTATATGTTAATCCCAAACTCCTAATTTTATTAATCCCAAACTCCTAATTTATCCCTTCCACTCCCTTCCCCTTTGCTAAACATAAGTTTGTTTTCTATGTCTGTGGGTATATTTCTGTTTTGTAAATAAGTTCATTTGGATCTATTTTTTTAGATTCCACATATAAGTGATGTCATATGATATCTTTCTGTATCTGACTTACTTCACTTAGTATTATGGATGGATCTCTAAGTCCATCCATGTTTCTGCAAATGGCAATATTTCATTCTTTTTCATGGCTGAGTAATATTCCATTGTATATGTATATACCACATCTTCTTTATACATTCATCTGTCGATGGACATTTAGTTTTCTTCCATGTCTTGGCTATTGTAAACAGTGCTGCAATGAACATTGAGATGCATGTATATTTTTGAACTATAGTTTTCTCTGGATATATGCCCAGGTGTGGGATTCAGGGATCACATGGCAAATCTATATGAGTTTTTTAAGGAACCTCCAACTCTGTTTTGAGTTGACTTTTCCATAGTGTTTATACCATTTTACATTCCCACCAACAGTGTAGGAGGGTTCCTTTTTCTCCACACCCTCTCCAACATTTATTATTTTTAGACACAAAAATTCTGAACAAAAAACTAGCAAACCGACTCCAGCAATAGATTAAAAAGATCATACACCATGACCAAGTGGGATTTAGCCCAGGGATGCAAGATTGTTCAATATTCGAAAGTCAATCAGTGTGATACACCACATTAAAAAATTGAATAATAAAAGTTATACAATCATCTCAATAGATGCAGAAAAAGCTTTTGATAAAATTCAACATCCATTTATGGTAAAAACTCTCCAGAAAGTGGGCATAGAGGGAACATACGTCAACATAATGGAGGCCATATATGACAAACCCACAGCTAACATCATACTCAACAGTAAAAAGCTGAAAGCATTTCCTCTAAGATCAGGAACAAAACAAGGCTGCCACTCTCACCACTTTTATTCAACATAGTTTTGGAATCCCTAGCCACAGCAGAGAAGAAAAAGAAATAAAAGGAATCCAAATTGGAAAAGAAGTAAAACTATCACTGTTTTGCAGATGACATGATACTATACATAGAAAATCTTAAAGACACTACTAGAAAACTACTAGAGCTAATCAATGAATTTGGTAAAGTTGCAAGATACAAAATAAATACACCAAAATCTGTTGCATTTCTATACATGTTTATATAGCATGTGTTTCATCATATTGGTGCCTGACATCTATTAAAAACAATACCCCACTATCAAATATTTAAGGAAGAAATAATGTCAGTCCTACACAAATTCTCAAAAAAGCAAAGAGGAGGGAAGATTTCTTAACTCATTTTATGGGGCCCACATTACCCTGTTTCCAAAATCAGGAAAATACATTAAAAGAAAAGTATAATACAGTATCCCTTGTGAACAGAGACTCAAAACTCCTTAACAAAATATTAGCAGAAAACAACACATAGAAAGACACTATATCATGATTGGGTGGGTTTAATCACAATTATGCAAAGTTTGTTTAACATTTGAAAATCAGTTTATGTAATTACTCATATTAATTGAATTTAAAAAACCAAAATATATTATTTTAGTAGATATAGAAAAAGCATTTGACAAAATTCAATTTCCATGATTGGTTTAAAAAAAAAAAAAACTCTCTTCAAAATAGGAACAGAAGGGAACTTCCAGAGTTTGACAAAATGTGTTTACAGAAAATCTACAGGTTTTCATACTTAAGAGTGAAAGACTGAATGCTTTCCCTCAAGATTCTATTAAACATCTAAAGCAAGTAAAAGAAAGACATGCAGATTAAAAAGAAAGAAATAAAACTCTCTTATTGATAGACACCATGAATGGGTAAACAGAAAATCCCAACAAAACTAAAGAAAAGCTACTAGAACTTATAAATGAGCTTAGCAAGGTCACTGGATACAAAGTCAACATACAGAAACCAGTTGCATTCCCATATATAAGACTGAAACAATTGGAAATTAAAATTTGAAAATGAAAAAAATGCCATTTACAGTAGTATAAAAAATAAGATGTAAAGATGTATTTAATAAAACAGTACAAGTTCTATAAACTGAAAACTAGCAAACACTTATGCAATTGAAGAAAACCTAAGCCAATTTAAAGATATGTATTTTTATGAATTAGAGAACTCAATATTGTTGTCACTTGTCTCCAAATTTATCTATAGACTCAAAGCAACCCCAAACAAAATCCTAGCAAATCTTTTTGATAAAAATTATCAAATTTCTTTTGAAATTTACATGGAAATGCAAGTAACCTAGATATCTAAAATAGTCCTGAATAAGAATATAGTTAAGAACACTTATATTGTCTCATCTCAAGACATATTATAATGCTACAGCAGTACAAACACTGTGGTATTGGCCTAAGGATAAAAACACAGATCAGTAGAACACAATGGAGAGTTCCAGAAAAAGACCCCTAGTCAATTGACTTTCTATACATTGCCAAAGTAATTCAATGAGGAAAGAAAAGTCTTTTTAACAAATTATTCAGGAGAAGCTCAATATATATGGAAAACTCAACATATATGGAACCTTACCTCATATCATATATAAAAATGAACTCAAAATGGATCAGAGGCCTAAACATTAAAGATAAAACTATGAACCTTCTCAAGAAAAACAGAAAAAAATCTTCATGAGCCTGGATACCATATAGATTTCTCAGGACAAACAGCACCAGTCATAAAAAATTTGATGAAACAGAATTCTTCAAAATTTAAAACTTCTATTCTAAAAAATATCATCAAGAAAATGAAAATCAAGTAATAGACTTGAAGAAAATATTAACAATTCATATCTCTGACAATGTATTCATATCCAGAGTATAGAAAAAAATCTTATAACTGAATAATGACAAACTTATTGCAGTGTGATGAAAAATGGCCAAGAGATTTGAACAGATAACTCACAAAAAAGTTATAAATAACCATTAAGCACATGAAAAGAATATCTTTAGACATCAAGGAAATATAAAACCACAAATAGAGAAAATATCAGTAAATACATAGGAGATTTGATCAACACTATTAAAAACTTTGAACTAATTGACATTTATTGAATACTACATCCAACAACTACAGAATACACATTCTTTTCAAGTGCATGCGATAAATTCATTAAGAAAATCATTGTACCATAAACAAGCCTCAATAAATTTTAAAGGATCAAAATTATATGGACTGTATCCTCTGACAATAAATCAGTTATTTATAAATAGTGTTAATAATCTGGGAAAACCTCAAATATGTTGCAAGTAAACAACATATTTCTAAATGATTCATGAGTCAAAGAGAAAATTTTAAGGGAAATTACAATATGTTTTGTACTGATGACAACAAAAAATACAACATATCAAAATTTGTTGGATGTAACTAAAGCTGTACTGAGAGGAAAGCATCACTTTAAATTCTTATTTTAGATAAGAATATCTAAAATTGGTGACCTAAATTTCCCCTGTAAGAGGTCAGATGAAGATCAACAAAGTAAGCCAAAAGAATAGAATGAAGGTAGCAATAAAGAAAAATAGTCAACAAAACGAAAGTAGATAATAGAAAATATTAACAGACCCAAAATGTGATTCTTTGAAAAGATCAACAAAATTGACCACCTTGTATCTAAAATGATCAAGATAAAAGAGAACACAATTTATCAATATTAGGAATGAAAAAGGAATTATTACCATAAGTCTTGCAGACATTAAAAGAATACTATGAATAACTTCCTGGCAACAAATTTGATCACTTAAATAAAATGTTCTTAAATGATCAACTTACTAATATTGACATAAGAAAAAACCAGAAGAATTTAAATGGACTTATATTTATTTTAAAAATCGAGTTTTTTACCAAAACCCTTCCCCAAAAGAAAATTTCAGGTCCAAGTTGGTTTCACTGGTGAATTCTCTGAAACATTTAAAGGACTAATAACTCCAGTCTTACATAACATTTCAATAAACAGAATGAAGAATCCTGCCCATCTCATTTTATAAGGCCATCATAATACCAGAATCTGACAAAGATATTACAAAAAACTGAAATTTATAGACCAACTTTCTTCAAAAATATAGATATACAAATTCTTAACCAAATATTAGCAAAACAAATACAGCAATATATTTAAAAAGTTAAGACATGGTGATCAAGTAGGGTTATCTCAGAAGGAATGCAAAGTTGGTTTGACATATAAAAATTAATCATTTTAACAGACCAAAGGAGGAAAAAGCCCACGTGATTACTTCAATATTTTCAGGAAAAGCATTAACACTCATTCATAGTAAAAACTCTCAGAAAAATAAGAACAGTAGGGAACTTTCTTAAACTGATACAGGGCAATTTTTCCCCTCTGAAATTGTAAACAAATAAGGATGCCCACTTTCAACATTTCTTTTACACATTGTTCTAGAGACAGCAGCTTTGTAATAAGTCAAGAAAAGGATTGAGAAGACATAAAGATCAGAAAGGAAAACATACAGTTGTTCTTATTTGCAGTTGATATGTTATTTATGTAGAAAATTCTTGGAAATCTACAGAGCAGTTGCTAGAACTAATAAGTGAATTTAGAAGTTTCAAAGGATATTAGATTAGTATACAAAAATTATTCTTATATACTGACAGCAAATAATTGGAAATGAAATTTATAAAATTTTAATGAAATAATGCCAAAAACAATATACAGTAAAAGATGTCCAAGTCCTGTATACGAAAACACACAATACACATTGCTGGGAGAAATGAAAGAAGACCTGTGTAAGTGGAGAGATATACCATATTTGTGAATTGGAAGACTTGATAACATTGCAGATCATCTCAAATTGATCTATAGATTCAATGCAATCCCAATCAAAATTTTACCAGCTTTGTTGTAGAGGTGGACTCTGATTCTAAATTCATATGAAAGTACAAAGAACCTAGAATAACCAAAGCAACTTTTTAAAGTAGGAATAAAGTTCTACCTGATTTCAAGAGTTTCTACAGTACTGTTAAATAAAATTTTCTGTGGTAATGGACGCGTTCTATAGTTATGTGCTGTCCTATATAGCAGTCACTAGTTTCATGTGGCTGTTAAGCACTTGAAACAAGGCTCTTGCACCTAAAGAACTGAAATTCTAATTTTATTTTATTTTATTAATTTAAATTGAAATAGCCAAGTTAGTGGTTACTGTTTCAAACATTTAAAGGACTAATAACTATACTGACATACTGTAAGGCTACCTTAATCAAGACAGTTTGGTGTTATCAAAGAGAAAGACTTATAGACCAAAAGAAGAGTTGGAAGTCTAGAAATAGATCAATGCATATATAGTCAATTGATTTTCTACAAAGGAGCCAGGGCAATTCAATGGAGAAAACAAAAGCCTTTTCAACAAATGGTAGTGGATCAACTCAATATCTTCATGAGGAAAAAGGAATATAGATCTAAAGCTCTAGAGTTTCTAGGAAAAACATAGGAGAGAAAATCTTCGTGCTCTGGCACATGCAAAGGTTTCTTAGATAAAACAAAAGCACAAAACATAAAAGAAAAAAATGATAAATTGGAGTTCATCAGAATGAAAAATATTTGCTCATTGAAAAACATCATTAAGAAAACAAAAAGGCAAACCACAAACTGGTAGAACCAATAAACATGGGAAAATATTTGAACAATACTTTAACCAACAAAGCAAAATAATAAGACTAATATCTACTTCACAAACTCTTATGTGCCAGACACTGTTTTAAGTGCTTCACCTTTATTAATTAATTTAACACATTTAATAAGGTATGTGAGGGCACAGGCTCCAAAGTAGAAATGCTTAGATTCACATTTTAGATCTACTCTTTACTAGCTTCGTAACCTTGGGTAAGTTTCTGAATTACTCACTTGTACAGATTCCTCATCAATAAATGAGGAAAATAATAGTACCTACCTCACAGGGTTGTTAAGAGGATTGTCACAATATATATAAAGTGCTTAGAATGATGCTTAGCATGTAGTATGAGCTCAGTAATGTAAGCTGTTTCTGTTTTCTTTGGAAGAAGGCAATGCTCTATAAAACCTGGGATGAACATTAGTGCTTTCATTTACTTATTTGGAAAACAGGTATACATTAATATCAGTCCTAACTCACAAGGTTGTCATTCATTTATTCACTCATTCATTCAAGAAACATTTACTTAGCACCAGCTATTTGCGAGTACTATGCTAGATAATGAAGATATAGTGGTGAATGAGATACATGAAGTCCCTGCCTTTGTGAGGGATATGGACAACAGACAATAAACAATAAACATGTAAACAAATAAAGATATAATTTAGGGTTTGCTGAAGAAAAAAAAGAGTAAGAGCATGTGAAGTGACTGGGAGGTACTAGCATAGCTGGAGGATGCCCCTGTGAGGAGACAGCATTTATACAGAGATATGAATGAAGTAAAGGAGTGAATCATGCCAGAAACTGGTATAAATGCATTCTAGGCAGAGAAGACACCAGTATAAAGGCCCTAAAGTGGGAATAAGCTTCCAGAGTTTCAGGGGCAGAAAGAAGGCCAATGTGTTTAGTGAAACACAGAGAGGTGGTAAGAGGCGATGTCGGAGAGGTAAACAGACCAGATAATATAAGGACTTGAAGGATTTTTTTTCTGAGTGTGGTCGGTTCCATGTATGGTTGCACCATTATCTTATATATAGTATTAACAAGAAGTTCATTGAAAGTAGAATGCAAGGAGACTAGAGTAGAAGCAGGATAGGAGGTTTGGAGTAGAAGCAGGTTAGGAGGAGGTTAGGAAGCCACCTGTTAGGAGGCTTCTGCAGTTATCCAGTTGAGAAGTGATGGTGGCTTAGAATAAATACTGTGTTAACAATGGAAATGAAGAGAAAAGATGAAATGGACATATATTTTAAAGGTATAGTCAGCAGAGCACAATGAGAATTAGGTATAGGGTGTGAGAGAAGATGGGGAATCTAGAATTCTCTTCACTTTTCACCTGAGAAACTGGGCTTATGTTGATGCCACTTCCCATGAAGAAGATGGGAAAAGGACAGGTTGGAGTGAATAGTCAAAAGTTCTGTTTGGACATCAATTTTGAGATGCCTACCAGACATCAAAATAGAAATGTAAATGTCTATTTCAGTAGCAAGGGAAAAATTATGATAACTTTGACTAGGAAGCTATTGTGGTGGTGATGGTGGTAGTGAATTTGTGAGAAATAGACTCACTAGCGGCATTTTTAGAAGCTGATAAACATCGGTGATATATTAGATGTGGATGTGAAGGATACTGAGATGTCATCGATAATACTGGTTTCTGGCTTGCACAGCTAGATGGATGGTGGTGCTTTTGAATGAAGAAGGGCAAGGTTTGGAGGAAGATCATGAATTCCATACTGGATATTTAAAGCTTAAAATACTTGTGAGACACCCAAGAGGTGATGTCAGGCAAACAGTTAGTTCTGTAGGTGGTTCTGGAGATGTAAATCTGGGTATCACTGGAATGTACAAGGTAATTGAAACCATGGTAAAAAAAAAATAATAAAGTGATCATCTAGGGAAAGAATATAAAGTTACAAGAGAAAGGGGCCTAAGACTGAGCTTGGAGGGATTTCAGGATTAAAGATTAGGTAAAGTAGACTTAACCTGGAAAAGAGGATGCTGAGAGGCCCAATTCATGTGGAAGTATTTTACAATTTGTAGAGGTCCAGGCAAATTATAGTTTTAATAATTAACTTAGGCCAATACCTCTCATAAGAGTGCCCCCAGATGTAAGCTGATTGAATCAAGGGACACTTAAAACCCCAGGATAAATGATGATATGTTTTCCTTGAACATGAATTTTCCTCAAGGGTAAGTAATTTTAGGTATTATTTCTATACAGAAACAAACAAGTCTCTATTATGGAGTAAAATGGAAAAATCAAGTTAAAGATTACAACATAAGACTTATAAAAAATTTCATACTTGACATAGGATACCTCTGGTTATATCCTCAGAAATTCCTTCCACTGCATACCTCTTCCTCCTCTCTTGTGTTCATAGGAGTGTTTGGTGGGAACATTTTAGAAACACTGATAAATTAGAGGCAAAGAGTCTTCATGGCAATGAAGAAGTCTTTCATCACTAACAGGCCTTCGTGATAGCAAACAAAAAGGGTACTGTTGAAAAGACACTGTTTTCTAAAATGTATAATTAAGAAAGTAACCAGAAAAACATTCAAGGGCTTCCCTGGTGGCGCAGTGGTTGAGAGTCCGCCTGCCGATGCGGGAGACTTGGGTTCGTGCCCCGGTCCGGGAGGGTCCCACGTTCCGCGGAGCGGCTGGGCCCGTGGGCCATGGCTGCTGGGCCTGCGCTTCCCGAGCCTGTGCTCTGCAATGGGAGAGGCCACAGCGATGTGAGGCCCGCATACTGAAAAACAAACAAACAAAAAAACATTCAAGCAATAGATAGAAAAGTGCAGAGGAAAGCCAAAATAAAAAATTCTTATCATTCAGAAATCACCAAAGTTAATGTTATGTAAATATTATTTCTGACAACTCTCTTTGCAAATATACCAATAGTAGGGTAGATATTTAAAGGTAATTATTTTAAGAGATTATGCTATAGACTAAATTTTGTCCCCTCAAAATCCATATGTTGAAGCCTTAACCCCCAAGGGTATCTGTATCTGGAGATAGGATCTTTAGGAGGTACTTAAGGTTAAATGAGGTTATGAGGGTTGGGCCCTTATCTGTTAGGACTGTGTCCTTATAAGAAGAGGAAGGACTCTCTCCCACTCTCTTTCTCTCTCTCTCTCCTTCCTCCTTGCTCTTGCACTCTCTGTCATGTGAACATAAGTGAGAAGATGGCCATCTATAAGCCAGAAAGACACCCCTCTTCAGAGAGCAACTGTGCTGGAATCCTGATCTTGACTTTCCAGCCTCCACAACTGCAAGGAAGAAAATTTCAGGTACTTGTTATGACAGCCTGAGCTACTAAGACAGGTGAGATGATATATACTTATTAAAAATATAAATTTAATTTTATCTGAATTTAAGAGGAAAAAAGGAAGCACACTGAGATGGAAGGGAATTTTTGAGGTTCCTAGAGGAGGAATTACCTGTTTCTCAATACACAGAGTTAAATGGTACAAGTTTACACTCCCTTCACGAGGAAATAAGAATTCACATTTCACTATGCCCTTGCCAAAAATGAGTATGATATTTTTTTAATTGCAATTTTTTTCAATGAAATACTGAATTTTGTCATAATTTGCATTTCTTTGATTCTTGGAGATATATCACATTTTTCATTTTAGGGATTATATTTTCTCTTTCTAATATTATATGCACTCTATTTTCTCTGTTTTGTTATATTGGGGTGTTAGAAATATGCAAACTAAAGTGATGAAGGAATTGGAAAACCTCCTTTCAGCAGCCATGATAATAATTATTTACAACAAGAATCATTAGTGGATGCTAAAATTGCCCTCTACTAAACAAAGCTGCCTTGTGCAAGGTTACCCTCTCCCAAGGGACAGTCCCCATCCAAAAGCCATGAGAGTGTGTATGGGACTGGATTTTGAGGATGCTGAATCAAGAATATAGAATTGGAGAAAAGAGAGTTTATCAGCATGAGAGCATTTTTCTAACACACGGGATTTACTGACCTGGCAAGGACTCCAGGAGACAGCACTAGTATGCTTCTAGAATGGTTGTTGAAAGCTTGGAAAAAGTGACAGCTCATACTAAATAAAGGAGAAGTGCCCACAATTGCCATGGCAGATGGTGACAGAAGGGATTAAAAGGCTCAGAGGTGAGCAGCTAAAGCACTAGTCAACTGTGTTTAGATGGTGGATACCTTGTCAAAGCAATAAGGTGAAGGGGACATTAGGATCATTGAGAAGATCAGTGGTGGCTATCTGCTGCAATCCTGGGCTATTCTAGAATTGGGTGCCCTCGTGGCAATGAGTATGAAAGGATTCTGAAATAACAGAGGCAAAAATGGCAGCATGTAACCAGCAGAAGCAAAATGAGCAGAATAATCATAATGAGTAGCAGTTCCAGAGTGACAGCCAAGGGCCCTGACCCGCATAGAACTGTAAAGATAGTTAATAGAACACAGTATTCCTACAGGCAAGATAGTGGGCAGCCAATAAGGATATGCTTAATTTATTTAACCAAAAGAAATGAAGCTGGATGATCAGAGGCTGAGGGCCTAACTCATGATTCGTGATTTTGACCTGAACTAGGCAATTTTCAGAGTTGCCTAAAAAAGATGCACTGTCACCTTGAGGAAGGATCCTAGGACAGCATGACAAGTGTTTATAGTAGTGATTTCCCCTATCCTTCTCCAAAGTGACTTAGGGACTTTTACTTAGGTGAGCATACACTGGGGAAAAGGGAATACTCATTTGGAGAACACCTGGACGTTGAAAAAAGTGTTGCAATAGCCCCTGCCATTAGAGGCAGTGGGGGCCAGTAATAAACGGAATGCTAATATTGGTCTCGCTCACAATGGATCCACTGTGTTCAGGACCCAAACCCATCCAGTGGCCAGCTCCCCAGGCCTTAAGTGTATAATTGAAATGAACATGCTTGGTAATTGGCAGAACTCTCCCATGGGTTCCTTGTCCTATGGAATAAGAGATAGCACAGTGACAAACACTACATGGAAGCTTCTCAAATTTCCCCCTCCCCTTGGACAAGTAATCAAAAGTCTTATCATAATTTGGGTTGGATTTTAATGGCCTGAAAAATTATAAAGTAATTTTGGAAAAAATAACATTATTATGATATTCTTCCTTCAGTTCCCAGTGAGGTAAATATGCCTTTCCAATTTTTTAGTTTCTTTTATGTTTCAGTAGATGTGGTTTCCTACATATAAATATCACATTTCTTGAGAAAGTTATTTCTAAATGTCTTACAGATTTAATTGCGAATGTGAATAGGAACACTTATTACATTTTCTGAATGTTGCTGGTTTCTGAACAGCTATCCAGCTGCCATTCTAATTCCTTAATCCAGGATGGGGATTGTCACGTCTGTGATTCAGAAAAACACTCTGTGGAGGAACATACATAAGGACAAAGCAACCAATTCAACTAATTATTCAACAAGATTTATTGAAGAATTGAACTAGGTGATTTGTAGTATACAAAGATGAATATGTGGGGTGTGCTCAAGAAGCTTATCAGTTTGTAAGAGATAAATCTTCATATCAATAATAATAACAACAACCACAACCAGAAAGGTAAGGGATTATTAGAGTAAGAAGAAAAGAGAGAGAGGGAGGAAGGGAGAGTGAAAAAGAGGGACAAAGGGAGGGAGGGAGGGAGGGAGAATGATGGGAATTGGAGGAGATGGAGTTGTCTTCCAAATGGTGGAGTTGCAGATGGTATCAATGCACAGGACACACTGTCAGCCTTGGATAAGAGATTCTCTTTCCCCTGATATAAAGAGGAGGGGTGCAAGGATTAATTCAGGAAAAAAAAAAGAATAGCAAGAGACATTCTTAGTGGTTGTCAAAAGATGGACACTGAAGAAATTCACCATAGTTACCTTGTTCTCTGTAAAGTAATATGCAAGGTCATCTATAGATAGTGGGTATTGGGGTTTAAGAAGAAAAGAAGAGGTTTAGAAATTGGTAACAAGGAAGGTAGTACTGAGAATAAAAAAAGATGAGAGGGACTTCCCTGGTGGCACAGTGGTTAAGAATCTGCCTGCCAATGCAGGGGACACAGGTTGGAGCCCTGGTCTGGGAAAATCCCACAAGCCGCGAAGCAACTAAGCCCGTGCACACAACTACTGATAGGAGCCACAACTACTGAGTCAGTGCGCCTAGAGCCCGTGCTCCACAACAAGAGAAGCCACAGCAATGAGAAGCCCACATGCCGCAACGAAGAGTAGCCCCCATTCGCCGCAGCTAGAGAAAGCCCATGCGCAGCAACAAAGTCTCAGCGCAGCCAAAAATAAATAAATAAATTTAAAGAAAAAGAAAGATAAGAAAGAATTTCAGTAAGTGTGATCTTACAGAACACCCACATCAGAATCACCTGCGGATGTCTGGTAAAAATGTAGAGTTGCCAGTCCCACTCTAAAACAAGTGTTCAGGAAATGTTAGATAACTTGAATTTGTATGTGAAACATTCAATTAATCTGAATTTTATATTAAGACCAAGGAATAAGAAACAAAAGCAGTCTTTAACACTGTTGGCCAATAATAAAAATATACTTAATATTGTGATAAAGGCCAGTTAATGTCTTGTGGGAAGGTGACAAAAAGTGGAGGGGGAGAATAAGAAGATAATGAAGTTAAGGAAAGAGTGAGAGAAGCAGAAAAAAAGTGACAAAAGACAAAAATGAGAGAAAATGAAAGAGATACAAGATAAAAGAAATTAGAAGCAGAAAGGGAAAAGAGGTATTGGGTTGGTCAGAAAGTTCGTTTGGGTTTTTCCGTAAGATGCTATGGAAAAACCTGAATGAACTTCTTGGCCATTCCAGTACATATTTACACAGGAAGAAATAAAAATGTGAGAAGGCACTAAGTAGATTTTGGGGTTAGTATTAGTATAGCTTGCTTTTAAATTTAGCCTTCAGTATAAATTATCACATTGTTTCCACCTTCTTTGAAGTCTGATTAGCAACTTTGCTGCTCTTTCTCACAGTTAGGAATTTCAGCTAGCAATGTGTTGGCTAAACTGAGTTTCTCAGGGGAGGATGTTTTTCTACAGTTTTTTTTTTTTTTTTTGTGCCACAGGATGGCAAAATTATACCCAGATCTGATACTCTTGGAGCTCTCCTATTCTGACTAGCCCTCAGGGCTCAAATAACAGGGAAGATTGGAAAAATCGAACATAGAGCTGTAGATGGTTATCATGATTAGTAACCTAACCCTTGGTCACATACAAATGGTCAGGTCAGTACTTCTCCTGTTGTTATGTAATTACTCATTACCTAGGTAATATCTAATCTGGATGCTGGATCCCTAAATATATCATCACACCTGATTTATATTCCTCTATAGAGTAAATTGAAACTAAAACTCTTCATGATTAAGGAGCCCCCCTGTGTTAGATCTGTAGCCTATTAGTGGTTGATGCTCATCACAGAGAACTTAGTGCTTAGTTGACCAATGGAATGGTGACTTTCTTACAGATTCCTAAGTGAGGGTTTGAAGAGCAGAAGTGAAAACAATGAGGAAGCATTATACCTTCAGGCACTAAAATTTGATAAAAATAAAACTGTGTATTTTTGTGATGAGCTTCATGGAGTTGAGTGAGGTTTGAAGAGGCATCTGTTGGAATAGAAAGAGGAATTTCTTTCAGCAAGAGCTAGATAAGGCCAGTGGCCTCTGCCTACTTCAGAGTCATCTCAACACTCTTACCCCCACTATCTCCATGACCAACAAGACACTCCCCTCCTGCCCTAAGCCGTCACGGTGTTCTTTCATGAATTTTCTTCCTCATTTTTATTCTCACTTGATAAAGATGCCTCAAATGGAATGGCAAAGATAATGCATTTCTTTTTTTCCCAGAGATGGCTCCTTAACAGCCCCTGATCAATGTACTCTGTTAAAAGTTTGTTTTTAGATAGAAGAAATACTAAGCTTTTGCTATAACTTCGTGGAGGACAGCAGTCTTGGACAGAGCTAGATTAATTTCTTTTAAATGAGTCCTAATTGTGTATTGCTATAAAGTTTCTGAGGGAGCACAGTTTGAAATTGTATCAATATCTTCAGGTCACATTGTATGCAAAAATAAAGCTTAAAAATAATATGAAACCATAAAACCATGCATATGCTTTGGCCTATCAACTCTCATTCTGAATAGCTATCCAAAGAAAACTGGGATACTACTAATGACTGCTATGTGTTTACCAATCCTGTATCTCTTTCTTCCAGGGCACATAGCTTGTATCTCTTAGTTTCCTTTGCAGTTAGGTAGAGTCATGTGACTAAGTTCTGGCTAATGAAATGTGGGAAAAAGTGACGTACACCACTTCAAGACCTAAGCTATAATGAAATCTTTCCTACAACGCTTCAGGCTCTCTCTGTCTTTCTCTGTGTGGCTAAATGCTGAAGAGAATGGGGTTCTAGAAAATAACTGAGCTGCATGGTGAAAGACACCTGGGTCTGGACTAACTACATGAAGCAAAGTCCCCCTGCCAACTCACATGAAAATTCAGTTCTAGTAAGCCACTGAAATGTTTCATTTGTTTATTACTGCATTTAGCCTGCTTTCACAAATACACACACTACCAACACTTTACAACATTGAGGAGGAGTGCATAAAGATTAGAAAGTAGGAATAAAATGGTTAATTTTTGCTAGTGTGATAGTCTGTAAAGAATATCCAAGAGAGCTGACAAAAAATATTAGAGAATTGACAAGTTATTAGAAACAATAGCAGAGTTCAGTTATATTGCTGGAAACTAGATGAGTATTCAAAATTCACTTATGTAACATCTATACTCAAGCATCAGATTATAAAATGAAATCATAAAAAAGATACTATTTATGATACCAATAAAACCTGTACTTTTTGCATGAACCTGTACTCAAGCATGAATCTAAAAAAGATATAAAAGAAAGACTTATATGGAGAAAAATTAGAAAAGATGACCCAAATAATTAGAGAAATATGCCACGTGTGTTAGGGTTCTCTAGAGAAACAGAACCAATAGTATATATATATGTAAACATATATTATAAGGAATTGGCTCCACAATTATGGAAGGGGCAAATCCCAAGATCTGCAGAGCGCGTTGGCAAGCTGGAGACCCAGGAAGAACTAATGTTCAGGTCGAGTCTGACGGCAAGAAAAAAAAAATTTGATGTCCTAGTTTGAAGGCAGTCAGGTAGAATTCTTTCTTACTCAGGGGAGGGTCAGACTTTTTGTTCTATTCAGGCCTTCAACTGATTGGATGAGGCTTACCCACACTAGTGGGAACAATTGCTTAAGTCTACCAATTTAAATGTTAATCTCATCCAAAAGCACCCTCACAGAAACACTCAGAATAAAGTTTGCCCAGGTATCTGGGCACCCTGTGGCCCAGTCAATTTGACACAAAATTAACACCACACCACGTTTAAAGATAGTCATGAAAATGGCAATTCTTGCCAAACTGGCTAGAATGTATCAATACAATTCTTTCCAAAATGCCATTTTCCACACAATTTGATAAATTCTTTCTAAAATTCAAGTAGAAGAGTGAAGGGCCAAAAATAACCAAGATAAACTTTAAAAAAGGAAAACAGTAGAAGAGAATTGTTCTTTCACTTGTATTAGTTTTCTATGGCTGCTATAACAGATTACCACAAAATTCATGGCTTAAAATAACTCGAATTTATTTTCTTACATTCCTGCAGATTAGAACCAACTCAGTTATCACTGGGCTAAAAGCAAGGTGTCAGCAGGGCTGACATATATTCTTTCACATATTCATTGCTAGAGCCTCTAGAGGAATTACCATCTCCCTCTCACTTTGATCTCAGTGGGTAAAAGTTCTCCCCTCTGAGGATTTGTGGGTTAGATTGGGCCCACCTGAATAATCCAGGATAATCTCCCCGTATCAAGGTCCTTAATTTAATCATATCTGTCAAGTCCTTTTGCCATACAAGGGAACATATTCACAGGTTCCAGGGATTAGGACATGAACATCTTTCAGGAGCCATTTTTCTGCCTATCACGCCACTTACCAAGTTTAGAATTATATTATGAGACAGTGTGGCATTGGTATAAGTCTATAAAGATAAAGACGTAGAAAGAGAACCATGAATATGTTAGAAGCCTAGGCCTTTAGCTTTTCATAGAAGCATTAGTCCTTCTTTGAGAAAGGAGACTTGCAAAGAATAGGGTTAAAGATAAGTTATCCAGTACTTGGCACAGGGACATGCTAAAAACAGATTCCCATATTATATTTTATGCAGAAATAAAATTTTAAAATAATATAAAAGGAGAAACTAAATCTTTTGAAAGAAAACATTAGAGAATAATTAGAGAGTATCTTCATGGCAGTTTTTAAAGGAAGCATTTCTTTAACAGGATACAAACAGCGAAAACCATAAAAGACAGGTTCGATAAATTTGAGCACTTTAAAATTAAAGCAATTTTCATGAAAAAAGATATCATAAGTAAAGACACAGACAGGGACATATTTTGCAACCTGTATCTTAAAAACCAGTAAGAAGAATAAAAAGAAAAACAAATTGGTAAAGGATATAAACAGACAATTCATGGAAGTGTAAACAGTCAATAAAAATATAAAAATATTCTCAAAATCATTAGTAATTAATGATTTAAGAATATTCTCAAAGATATTCTTAAAATCAAAATCTCTGTGAGGTATAATTTCACGACCATTAAATTGACAAAAATTAATTAGTGGGTTGACATCGAGGGTTAGTGATGATGTAAGGAGACAGCAATTCTTATTTATTGCTGATGGTAGGGTAAACTGTTAACAACAATTTTAGAAAGCAACTTGATAATACCTGATAAGTTTGAAGACGATCATTCCATAGGATCTAGCAATGTGACTCCTAGATTTCTTTAGGAAAACTCTCTTATATATGCTCAGGGGTACATGTACAAAAATGTTCATTTCAGCCTTGTTTGTAATAGTATAAAACAAAAATAAATGTTCCATCGGGAGGCACATTTTTCTGTAAACTCTCATACATGTGTATATTAATCAAAATACTTGATTGAAAAAACAACTTGTCATCCTATTAAATGGGGCTAATCTAACAATTTCTGAGGACTTGGATGGGTCTCTCAGGCAGTTATGGGTTAAGTACACATAAAGGAATGCTGTTAAACTGAATGAACTAAATCTATGTGTATCAATATGAATAAATCTTTAAAAAATGTTAATTAGAAAGCTGCAAAAGGATAAATACAGCATAATGACATGTATGAAAATTGTTACACGAAATGATAGTGTTCAGGTGTTCAGGAACACCTACTTATATAATAGAAGTACAAACATACACAAAAAAATGATACAAAAAAAATTTAGATCAGTTCTTACCTCCGAGGAGGGGTGAGGATAAAAGGATGAACAGAGGAGGATATACATATATAACATTTTATGACTAAAAAAGAGGGAGGTATCAAGCGTGTATTGAAAAATGTTAACATCTGCTTAATCTTGGTGGTAGAAAACAGAGGTCTGTTATATTATGTTCCGTACTTTCCTGCATGTTTTATATTTCATATGAAATGTTTCATATCTTTTTATAAAGGAAAGAAGAGGTGGACAATAGATGAGAGAAAGACCAAGCAGTAAAAGAAAGCAATTCCTTGAACTGAAAATCATTCACTACTTTTTCAACAAGCACGTATTACAGATTTGCTATGTGACTTATTTTTGTACTAGGAATTTGAACAAAATCCTATTTTTTAGAAAAGACATGCCAATAATAATTATGCCAGTGTTAACTTAATAGTGGAACACTATGCCTTATGACTTCAACCAACAGAAGTCAAATCCAGTAGGGATGCTTTATTTTGTATAATACAGACCAGTCCAAGTCTTCAGTGCCTGCTAGATTGTTCCTGTGTAATTGGATGGCTGCTGAATCTTTTAAGGACATACCGCTGCTCATTCACTCAGCTTCATCCTCATCATTCAGTGAAAACTAAACCATCTGTTGTAATGAATATAAGGCTTCCTGCTCTCAATTCTATCTTCTGATTCCCCCAGTAAATGCTGGTTGTCACTTTCAATTTAGAAAAACATCATTATACTCTCCAATTCCTCTTTTAGAATTTTCCTGTGAGAATCTCAAAGCACTCCCTCCATTCAAGGGAGGCATTGCAGTTTGTCCAAGGGACTCAGTAGTTGTGTTAGCCCCACTTTATATTCTGGACAAAAAGAGATTTCAGAGAGTTCCAGGATTTTGTACCTGTCACTTTGAAAGTTAGGGCCAGTCAAGAAGCAAAGTATGAGTCGCTACTCTTAGACCTAAAATGTCAACACCAGGCTGTGCTCTGTGGAAAATTTTCAGAAAAATGTTCACAGCATTAGAATCTAACATGATGGACTCTGTGTCAGCTGTAGCTGACAGGTTTTCAGCACTTTTCTGCTTGTAGGCTGTGGGTGGTCTCCAGGCTGCAGACCCTAGTAGAGCTGGTTAGTGAATTGGATGGGACCTGTAAAGGAAAGAAGTAGTTGGGGAGGAGAGGGCTATGGGTGTTGAGCTGCAGGTGGGAAAAGCTTTTCCCAATGAAACTAGACATTAGAGTAGAAAATGTAGAGCTTAGAAGGGAAAGTATAAAGCAAGCAATTAATTATGGCAAAGTTATTTAGAGCTCTAATAGAAAAGGCAGAAATCCTCTTTTGGGCATAAGAAATGGGAAATTTCCCCTTAGTAATCATAAAACAAAGAGTTTAAATGTGAGTTAATCAGTTTCCCTAATATACTTGTTTCTTTTCCTTCCATGCTTTCTTCTCCTCTTCCTTTCTTTCCTCTTTTTTTCAGAAGCCTCTCCAATATCCATTAAAGGTGGCCCAGGGGATGTTGTTCAGAGACAGCCCAGCAGTCTGACCTTCTCAATTCCTGAACCATGAGATACTCTCATTATTATTTTCTGAAACTCTAAGTAACACAATTAATTCCACTCAATTAGGAAATTTAATTTTTCATTTTCCACTCTCTGTTAAAACAGAAAAATCAACTTCTTAGCAATCTGGAATATACTTGGATCTTGAGCGCTGAATTCAACCCATTGCGGGTGTGTGTGTGTTTTACTGAGGTATAATTGACATAGCATTGCCTTAATATAAACAACATAATGATTCAATATTTATATATATTGCAAAATGATTACCACAATATATCTAATTAACATCTACCACCATCCATAGTTAAAACTTTTTTCTTGTAATGAGAACTTTTAAGATGCAACCAGTTTTTTTTTTAAGAAAATATAACCTTTATATCACGTTTAGGTGTTAGCCTAACAAAAATTAATAAGAATATATTAAAGAACAAAACAATTAGTGGCTTCCCTATGCAAGCAGAAACTTCTGATTTGTTAATAAAACAAACTTTTCATTCTGAACGACCAAAAACACCACTCTTCTTATTTGAAGAATATGTATTAATCTGGCTTGTACTCTAAATATAGCCACTCAAAAGAAACCTTATGAGGTTCTGGCTTGCCCTTTTTATTGACAGATTCGGATCTCAACTGTATCAGGCCTATGTCTTAAGTCTCTTTGTTAGGGACCAGCAATAAATTACCTGAGGTCAAGTTCTGTTTATACAGTGGACTGTTCTGAGAGAATTACCTTCTTGACTTAATAGCTTCCTTTCGGGTGACATTTCTCCCTGAAAGAAGACAAATTGTCTAAGGTCAGCCTGCAGATCAGCTCCGAGTGTAGGAGGAAATTGTAGTGGATCGGCCAAATTGCACCAGCTCTACCCACCAGCATCAGGCAGCACGCCGCCAGTCAGAGGCCTGCCCTGAGGGCCTGCAGCCGCCGCAGCCTGGGGCTGCTCTCTGAAGAGCAGTTTTCCAGTCTTTCTCTTTGGGCAGTTCTTGAAGTTTACTCCACACCCCCTCCCCCAACCCCTCCAGTCTCCCCCCACTCTCATCAACAATGAAATGGTTTAGAGCTGAGTTGCTTTAAAAGGTCTTTCTCCATCTACTAAGGCTAATTTGGGAGTCTGAATAGGAACTGAGGGTGAATCTCAGACTCAACTTGAGCTTGAATCTGTTTGGTTTCATCCACTGGAGTGACAGAGTGAACTCCAAACTGTCATTTTTAGTAAAACGGAAACTTTAGGAGTTAGAAGTGGACCCAAAGCAATTAATAGGTTTCGGGGCACTAAAAACAGAGCAATTCATTCTTAAAGGTGATTGTCTTCTACATGAAGAAATTCAAGACGATAATTTTTTTATTACATATTCACCTTCAAAGGAGCTGGTGACTTTGCCAAGTGAGTGGGTATTTTACTCCTCCTTTAAAGGAAAAACACAGAGAAAGGGAGAAAATAGAAATACAAGTCTCTTTTTAATTAAGCATTTTTTCCTTTGAAGTTATTCTGATTTTTTTCACATTGATGATGTAATTTATGTAAATAATCATCTATCTATGAAAGGAGTGTGTCTGTCAAAAGCTGAAATAAAAAACATCCGTCATTTTGAAGTGATTAACATTCTCCAGATGTTTAAATCATCAGATTTCAGGAGTTTCTCTTTGTTGTGATAATGATATAGTATCCAGAACAAGAATGTTTACTTTTTGTATGGGTCAAACGCAGATTTTTCACAATCCTATTAAGGCATGCAGTTCATTGTAATTGTATGTGCAGATGAAAGCATATCCAGTTATTATTATTCCCCTTAATTGTAAACTGCTGCTGGTAATTTTACTGTAAAGCTCAAACAAAAGGAGTGTACTTGAAAGGACCACCACTGCCCACTTATGTAATCAATTTATATATGTCAAGTTTGTACTGGGATGGTTATCCCCTTCTGTTACCAGACATGTGACATGCTACCACCCTGCAGCTCGGGGCCATGCATGCATGCCACTGGCTCCCTTTGCAGGCTGCTTGGAAATACAGTACATGTCGGTGATAATGTTAAACGACAGTTCCAAACTATTTCCCTTAGGCCTGTTTGACCCTTGGGTTCAGGGTAAAACAGGAATGGTTCCGCTTGCCTTCAAGGACTGAGCATCCTCACCACTGGCAGATTTAACTCGGAGGCTTGGAGAAGCTCCCTGGAGGCCCAATTACCCTTGTTAGAGGACCTATTGAAACATTAATGACATGTAGGCACTTCATTCATAAAGTTGGGCTCAACTCATGTCTAGCATTACCCCACACACACCCTTGCCGGCTTCAGATCTGAAATGCTTGTAGGGATTTATTAAAACCGCTGACTAGGGCACAAACTGACTACACGCTTATTATGTGCTACCTAAATGCAGACAAGGCTGACAGACAAGGGAGGTCTTAAATCTCCATGTGCCCAGCTCAGTTTTGTAGAACCGCGCTAATTAAGAACAAGAGATTCAGAATAATTTCTCAAAAACTGTGCATGAATAATAATGTCTCTGTCCTTTTTTGTCTATTGAGCCCTTAATACATATGTTCAAGAATTTAATGTGATATTATTCCATCAATAGCCACACAATTCTTCTCTCTTGAACATCAGAGAGATCTCTTGGCATCAACAGAGGGAGGAAATGTCTTCCTTTACTGTTCTTACAAGAAATCAAAGCATTACAAGGGTTAGATGATGATGATTCAGACATAGAATACCTTCTTTCTGACTGGACTGAAGCCTTGGTAATAGGCTAATAATTAATAGTTACCATCTGCTATCCCTTGTGCCCAACCTTCAAATCATTCTTCATTTGTATTTGAACACACACATTCCTTTTAATCATTCCATGGCCATTTAAGTACTTTGATAAGCCTTGGGTCCCTAAAACGATTCCAAATCATCCCCATCTGACATAGACCCTTGAGTTAGAACTTTATTAAAGAGGAAGTGTGTAAAATAAGCGACAAAGAGCTGTAGCATTGGGCTGGGAATTGGGTAACTTGCGATCTCTTCCTTGTTATGTTCAAGCATCAAAGCAAGTGCCCAAGCCAGTCCATTAGTGTTCTTGTCCCTACCTTTTCTGAAGAATTTTAACGGTCTCTTTTGTCACATACAGATGAATGTTTCAACTTTTCTCCCTATGTACCCCTCATCTTTCCTCCAGCTAGAAGAATGTTGGGTCTGGGATTATCTTGGGACCCAAACATTGTTCTTTCTCTAAATTAGAGAAAAAGATTTGCCTCCAGATTTCTATACAAGTTTCAATTCTACTTGCTCTCGACAGTCAAAGGGTCCATATTTCCCTGGGTAGAAGAAAAAATGTGCAAAATCTGGGGACATCACAGTACCATTTTCTAATCATCACCATCATCGCATTAAGTCAACATCACTAGACTTAGTAATGATAGAGCACATTTTGCACATTTTATCTCTTCATATTAAATTTAAATGAGAATATTATTTAGAAATTTAAACATGGATCCAGATAGGATAAATGACTTACCTGAGGCCCTATAATTATTCATTCATTTGCTGAGCACCTACAATTGCTGGGCACTGACCTTGATGCTTGTAATAGAGCAGGAATAAGATAAGATCCTCTGTCCTGAAAAAGGAGCACAGCCAAAACTAGAAACTTAGGAGCAAGAAAAACCACTTCTGCTTCTACTTTCTACATTTTTTTCTGGCACCTGGACTCATTGTTTTTAAGCTTAAAAAGGATTTTATGTCGTGTTTGGTTCTGTTTTAACAATTAATCCCATGGTGTAGATAGTAACCTTACTTCTCCAGGCAGTGTAGGTGATAGCCCTATAAAAGAAAGAATACACAATTTATTTTTTCAAAGTGTTATCCTGCCACATTATGATAATTATTTTGCCTGAGATCCATAGCTAATGTCTTTGCTGATACTAAAAACTAAATTTGGTCATTTCTAGAACAGATTTCTTCTAATAAGCCAAAATTTCCTAGCCCAATTTTAGGCTCATTGGGAATTTTGTGACAATTTTCAGAATAGATCTATGAAGGTTAATGACGAACTTTTCATCTTGAGCATTCTCTCACCAACAAGCTAGTATCAGGGATCAATGGATGCTAAGGAGTTTAGAAGTTCATGAACATGTGAAGTTAGACAAACAATGGGGGAAGTATCAACAAGATGTTCTCAAGACTGGTCAGTCCTCCTAGATCCTAGGAAGTAACATAGCAAGAAACCGAGACAAATTTGTTTATTTTTACGTCAACACCATATTAAACACATTTCTTACCGAAACATGTAGCTATTCCCTTCTTTGGCTTTTGAGGCTTTTAAATTAACGTACTTGGCATCTTAGGCAAATCTTTGCTGTTTCATTTCCTTGATACAAAAAATGCAATGTTCAGTTTAAGCCTAAGTATATTTAAAATTTCAGTGTAAGTGGCTACAGCCTGTTGACAGAATGTTTTTGATGATTCATTATGCAAATGAATCTAACAAAATCCTCTCTTCCTTCACCTCTCTCAATCTTACTCTTTCCCTTCCTCCTCCTCCTCTCCTTTCTCCTTTCTCCTCTCCACCGTTTGTTTCCCTTGATGTATTGCTCATAAAGACCCACTGCCTCTTCCTCCTTAGTCTATATTGAACCTAATTGTTCCTGTTGTCATACCTAAGCCCTAGCATATACTTCTTAGCTCACAGCTTTAAGTTCATTTTTTCATCCCCTCAATCACTGTCATATTAATCTTCCACATATTCCATTTTCATATAGTAAATATCCACGAGCTACTATAAAATCCAAACTCTTTTGCTTGATCTTTACAAAGTTTTCCGTTACCTCACCCTCTCAGAACTCATTTCTAGGTAAATATTATGTAACACCTTACTATTTACAATGTATTTTACATCTGATAGCACTTGAGAACCTCATAAAGATCTGAAATGAAGCTCAGAGAGGTTAAGTTACTTGTCCAAGGTCTCACTGATACTGAAAGTGAGTGCTTAGGCCAAACCTTGGTCTACTGCATCCAAATCCTACGTACATGTACAAGGGTTGGCTAAGTATGACCTGCGGGCCAAATACAGTTTGCTGCCTGCTTTTGTAAATGAAGTCTTGTTGGAAGCTAGCTATGACCATTTGTTTTTCCTATACAATGGCAGTGTTGAGTAGTTGCAACAGATACTATATAGTCCTCATAGCTGAAAATATTTAACATCTGGCCCTTTACAGAAAAAGTTTGCTAACCTTTGGTTTAATGTTTCAGAATCAGAACTTAGTAAAATATCAAAACCTCCAATACTCGTTCTATTCCTCATTCCCTTATCTTCCCTGACCAATTGGATCTTAGGGCCATTTGGTGGGACAGAGCAGGCATGTGTTCCTGGTGGTAGGAAGTTGCCTTAGGCCAGAGCATGGGATCTCCTTACCCCATCATCTTGGAGTCCTAGAGAAATTAGGAGGACATCTTTATAGGAGGACTTCCCCAGGGAGTCAAGATCCTGAGCAAGATGGGGAGGGCACCTCTGTGGATGGGCAGCCCAACATGTGGTACAGAGTGCTAGTGGGGCAAGGAGGGATGGGGTGGCAGGGGCCTGCCTTGGGGATTCAGAGCCCTAGTGGGACAGGAGATTGGTACATACAGGGGAATGAGTCATATAAGTAAATATATGAAGAATGATGAGAGCTAAGTTTATCAATGTCAGGAAAGGGATTTGCAAATATGAAAAAGGAGAAAACTATAAAGAACCCTATGATGTTTGGAATTAAAGGCATTTGTGTGGACTCATAGATTTTAATAACTATAGATAGATATACTAGTAAATATAGATGTAAATATGCATTTAAATACATATATTCCCCAGCTCTGTAAACTGAGATGGCCTGAGAACAGTGACACACCATTAACAATGAGCACATCTAGCTCTGAGATCTTGGCTTTTAAATACCATTCTCCACTAAAAGGAACCAAGGCTCCTTGGAAAAATGACTGATTCCAGGACTGGGGCAAAGAAAGTAAGAGCCCAGAACATCTTGTGACAGAAAGCAAAGAAGTACTCAACAAATGATGGGGCATGTCCCCCGACCAAAAGAAAGAAAGAAGGAAAGAAAGAGGGAGGGAAGGAAGGAAAGAAGGAGGGGGAAAGGGACAAAGGAAAAAAGGAAAAAGAAAGGACACAGAAACCAGTGTAAATAAGCTCCCACTGTTCAAACAGGAGACAAACTAAGCATGAGAATAAATAATATTATTAACGAATTATAATAAAATAGGAAACCATGAGTCCTTAGTGATATAAATTTAAAAATTGAAGTTTGATGAAGAAGAGGGTATTTACATAGTCCCAAAATACCTCCATACAAAAATACTTCCTAATTACAAGTGAGAAAAGAGTAACTTTACAGTGGAGAAACCTGGGAGACACAACCTTAATAAAGTGATCAAAGTGAGCATCACTGTAATTACGACAAATCAAAATCATGAGCTACCCGATAGGATGCAATGAGAGGAACAAATCATCACTTTTCGATATTCCTGGCACAGATGCTTAACTAGAATCTAATATGAGAGCGTACCAAACACCAATTGAGAGACATTCTACAAAATTACTGGCTTATAAACTTCAAAACTGTCAAGGTCATGAAAGTCAAGGAAAAACTGAGGAACTGAGGACAAAGGAGACTAAAGTGACATGAGAACTAAATGCAACATGTGATTCTGAACTAGGTTTATTTTGCTGTTATATGCATTTTGTGGACATTTAGTGGAAGTAATTGAATGGGACTGAGGATTAGATGGTAGTAATGTATCAATGTTATTTTTGTGATTTTGATATGTTATTGATGTGATTTTGTTATGTTTGATATGATATGTGGCTGTGTATAAGAATGTTCTCATTTGTAGGAAATACACCCTAAAGTATTCAGGGGTGTTGGGGCAACATGTTGACAAGTGATTCTCAAATGCTTCAGGAAATAAAATTTCTTTGTACAGTACGTACAACTTTTCTGTAAATTTGAGACTGTTTCAAAATTAATAAACTGTTTTTATGTTAAAAGAAGAGTCACTTGTGAGTTCCCTGTCTAGAGATGTATAGCCATTTTGATAACCTTGGTTTTTTAGCTTTCCAACTTTTATTTCTGTATAGATATTTTAACATATTGTTTTATTATTTATTATTTTAGTGACTCTGATTATTCCATTCTTAATATTTTATAGTTTTCCTTTTTCACTTAACAATAAGCATGATACTTTTCTCATTTAATGCTCTTATTACTAAATAATGTAAAATGCCTGCTAGTGTTTCATCATTTGGATTATAATAATTTATTTAATCAATCTCTTATTATAGAACATTTAGATTGCTTTCAATCTACCGCTGGTTGTTTCCTAATGGAAATTTATAGAAATAAAATTGCTGAGTCGAAGAATATGGATAATTTTAGGGGTTTTGATACATAATGAAAATTACCTTCCAGAAAAATTGAACCAAGTTACATTACCATTATCAAATCGTAGTGCCTATTTTTTCCACAAGCTCAATAATGATGGTTATTATAAGTCATTTTATCTTTTAGCAAGGAATCAAAACAAAATATCGTTTTAATGTTCATTTTGATTTTAAATAGATTATACTTTATGTATATGTTATTAACCATTTGTATTCTTTTGAAAATGTTCCCTTTTCCTATTTTCTGTGACAATATCCTTTTCTATTGAATATATTTATATATTATCTTTATACAGAATGACGTTAACCTATTTTCCTCTCATTTATATTGTAGGTATCTTCTTTTCCATTTATATTGCCATTGTTTCTGTTTCTGTTATTCTTAGAAAACAAAAAACTTCTCAGTTATGATTGTCTTTTTCTGTGCATTGCCAAATGTATTTATTTTATTTAGAGTCAAGTTTAGGAAAGCATTTACCGCCTGAAGATCATCTATTTATATGTATCATGTTTTAAAAGTTACTTAGTCTGGAATTATTTAAGTATATGATGTGAAGTAGGGATATATCCTTTCCCCCCAAAAAAACAGCAATTGTGAAGATCCATTGCTAGTCTCAGAAGACAACAAAACTACAATGAACTATGGTCACTATGGTCTGCTCCTGGCCTCTGAGGCTCTCTCTCAGCCCAGGATAATCCTTGTTTATAGGTTTGGTTTCTTGGAGCAGGGGGAGGAGGAGTTGTCAAGCTCCAGAAATAGAGCATGACTATACAATTTGGGGGCCCTGGCCGGATGCAGTGAGGCTTTTCCACATGATGGTCCTTGTAGTTTTTCTGTTTGTAGATACTATCTTGAAGAAATAAAAAAGCTATGCTTTTTATATCACAGTGGAACAAGTAGAATTTGCAATGTTTACATTACAAAAGAAAATATCTATTCAATAAAATATCTGTAGTATTAAGAGGCAAAGTATCTTGGTGTATTTGAAGTATGCTGAAAAATTAGTGATTTGTTTTCAATAACTTACATCCAAGTCAGATTTGGAGGAGTCTAATTTCTGAAACAACTTCAGACAACGATAATTATGATTAACCCATTTTGAATCTAGATGGCACCTTATTTTCTTTCTTAAATTTAGTTTTTATATTAGTCAAAACATGTTCATAGATTAAAGAGTCTAATACTAAAAATAACAAGCGTAGTATTCTTTTTGCCAAACATTTCTGTTTTTCTCCACTTTTGAGTGTATGGTAAGATTGTATGTTTTGGGTTCCCTGATGGATGGAGCCAAAGAGTTGTAGCAAAAATGGGGTGTGTCACTTCCAGGCTGGAGCATTTAACTACTAAAGTGAAACTCTCCAGAATTTTTTTTTTGCTCTGATACAGTGACTGGCAACACTCAAGTTGGTAGATGCTCCATCAGCCTGGGTCAATGAGAATACAGTAAACAGAGAATGTTGCTATCAGCAGTAGACATTTAATGTGAGCAAGAAATAAATGTTTGTGCTTAAAGTCACTGAGATTTTTGTTCCTGCAGCATAACTTAGTCTATTCTGATTGATATAATGATAGTAATGTATTAATTATTTTAAAATTATTTTATATTGTTTATCATAACTATGTAATTATGTTTATATTCTTTCATTTTATTATTTTATATTATTTATTCATATCTATTAGCTTATTATTCGAATTATCATAATAGCAAACACATAGTTCTTATTATGTGCCAGGCACTATTCTAGTGCTTTATATATATATTAACTCATTTAATGTTCATAATTATTCACTGAGGTAGGTACCATTATTATCCCCATTTTATACATGACAAAACTGTGGAAGAAAGAGGTTAAGTAACTTGTTCAAGTAAGTGGCAGAACTGAATTTTGAACCCAGGCAATTGTTCCCAGAGTACAACCTGTTAACTGCTGAGGCAGTTCTGTAAAGCTTCATTAGTTTTCTATTGCTGTGGAATAGCAAAGTTACCAAAATTTAGTGGCTTACACATATTTACTGTCTCACAGTTTCTGTGGATCAGGTATCCATGCTTGACTTAGCTGCATTCTCTGCCTCAAGATCTCAGCAGGTTGCAATAAAGGCTGTTGGTATGGAGGCTTGACTGGGGAAGAATTCACTTCTAAGTTCTTTCAGGTTTGTTGGAAGAATTTCTTTGCAACTATATGAGGAATCTGGCTTTTTGCTGGCTGTATTTGGGTGGCTGCAGCCACCTGCAGTTCCTTGTCATGTCAACCCTTCCATAGGCAGTTCACAACATGGAACTTTCTTTAAGGCCAGCAGGAGAGTCTCTCTAGTGCATACTAGAAGGTGGCAGATGACTTCATCTTGCTAGCTCCTCTCTCTACAGGAAGTCTCTCTCTCTCCCTCTGAGACCTTTATATATGTATAATCTTCATTTTGCTAGTCTCTCTCTACATATGTATATGCATACGATAAAGGAACCATAGGAGTGACATCTTACTACCTTTACCATATTACCTAACCTACTGTCAGCCCATCACCTTTGCCATGTGATGTAATCCAATCTTGGGAGTGACATCCCATCATCTTTGCCTTATTCTATTAGTTAGAAGCAAGTCAACATTTCACCCACACTCAAAGGGAAGGGATTTTATAGGGTGTGAACCACTGGGGGCTGGTTAACTTGGGGTCTGTACTCTACAGGTGGCAAGAGAAAATGGAAGTGTAAGGACAAATAGAAAATATCCTTTACATTTTCCAAATAATACATGTACAGAATTCTATAAAAAGAGACAAGCCATTCAAAGAATAAAAAGATCCCTTGGATATCAAAAGTGTGATTGAAGTGTTTTGCAATCATATTTTTAATTTTCAAGGGTCTTTTTTATTTGTTGAATGTCCCTTTTCCTTTTTATAGAATTCTCTGCATGTATTACTGATGCATTATCTCCTTTTATCTCAGAGAATTTTAATAATAGTTGTATTTTTCAATATTTCTCCTTCCTGCATAACTTTGCTTCTTCTAAGTTTCTTTTATCTATTTATTAATTTGGGTCTCAATATTCCATATTAGATGCCTGGCTCAATGGTCTAGTGATTGTTAACTATTGCTATATGTTTAAGAACGTGGAATTAAAAAGCTGAGTGGAAGCTCAACCTCCACCTTCTACCCTGTTCAAACAGCATTTTGGTAACTCAACTGAAACAAGCCAAAGCCTGAGGGTGTTTTTCACACAGGATGGCACAACCCCACCTCCACCCCCATCCCAAGTAGTTTTGCAAACCCTGTGGAACTATGGAAGGCATGTAACAAGATCTAAGAAAATAACTACTGGCCAAATATAATAGGAGAGAAAGGAAGATAGACAGATAGATAAATAGATAGGTAGATAGTTGGGTAGATATACAGGCAGGCAGATAGATTAGGACATTATTACAAAAAATCCAGACAAGAGATCATGGTGGCTTGGACCAAGATGGTGGATGGTAGCAGTGGTGTGGGAAAAGATAATTAAATAAATTCTGGATATAATTTCAAAGTAGAGCCTACAAGTTTAGATGTGGGTATGAGAGAAACAATGGCATCAAGGATAATCCCAAGTTCTTTTGATGTGAAGAACTGAAAGTGTGGAATTGCCATTAGTTGAGTTAGGAAGGGTTGTAGACAAATAGGTTCAGGTAGGTGGGTGGAAGAGATAAGGAGCTTACTTTTAGACATGTTGTATTTGAGAGACTTATTAGACATTTAAGTCAAGAGGTCGAGTCAAATAAGAGATTAGATATATAAGTGTAGAGTTCTGAGAAATCTGGGCAAGGGATATAAATTTAAGAAGCATCAGAATGTGTGTGTGTGTGTGTGTGTGTGTGTGTGTGTGTGTGTATGTGTATTTGTACATAAATGAATGGGTGTATGTCATGGGACTGAGTGAGTTTGTCATGAATTCAAAAAAATGAGGGAAAAGAGAGGCACTAAATACCTAAATAAACAAATTGATAATTAAAACATCATTATGAAATCAAGGGATAAAATATCAAAGACAATGAACAGAATAGTCATTGCTGAAAATTAAATTGCTAACATAATGGAATTGTTTAAGATTATTTAAAAAATACAGATAAAAAAAAAGATTGATGGAATTAGGAGGTGCCAATTAGTAAGTATGCAAAACAGAGACAATCCAACATATGGATAATCAATTTCCAGTAACGAACCTAAGTAGAATGACTTAGCAATATAGAAAGTATAAAAATGTTTGTTAAATAAACTGATATTTGAGTTGGATCAGTAAAGATTTTATACTTTGTTTGCTAGTTGGAGTAATGTACATAATTTGCACTCCTAAGGGAGAGTTGTCATTTGTTTAAAGCACTACTTTTATGTCAGTGTTATACAGGGTCAGATTTGTTACAGGTAAATTTGATTGTTATAGTAAAATCTTGTGGGTTTTTTCTTTAGTTGTTTGAGAGTTCTCACCAGTTTAAAACCTACTTACTGATGTCCACGCCAGAAGTGAGGCTAATAGTGTCCTTGCATTTCTTTTTCTACCAGTTAAGTACTGTTCACCCAGATTCAGTTTTGTTTGTCTCCAAACCAATCATGACAGCTATTCAGTTGTAACAGTTAACTAAACTAATTGAATATTATATAAACATATGAAAGTGAAAGAGCATTATTTTTCTCTGAAAAGCAAGTTGGGGAGGTTTCTGGTTGGGGTGTAAAAAAGTCATAAGAAACCATTGGTCTCACCCCAGTTACAAAAACAAGCTAGCTACGATTTAAAAACCATTGTAGAGCTGAGAACACAAAGAAAATAAATCAATCATATTCTAGAAAAAAAGACATGACTTCATAGAAGAGAAAAGACACCTGGCTGTTCTCATGCCTTTTGGAACACTGGGAGAGGAAGAATTTACCAGAGATAGGATAAAGAGAAACCAACGGAACATTTAAAGAACTTTTAATGGCTGCCAAAGTTCAGGTATGACAGATTAGTATTTCAAGGAACCTCAGCCTCAGACAGACTGGCATCCACCCACCAACTCTTTTCAAAGGTCTTCACTGAGTGTTTGGGGATAGTATACCAAAGCCTGAAGGCAGAACAGGAGAACTGAGAAAGTGCAAGACAGGCAGCCACCTGAAAGCAGGGAATAGGGCAGGAGCATTGAAGAAACCCACTGAAGGCACTCCAGGATTTCAGTCACCCATGTTGAGGTGGGACAGGAGAGCTAAGAAAAAGCTCCCCAAGGCATTCTGGACCTTCACATAGTGTAAGCAGCTACCCTTTGAAGTTGGCAGCAGGGCAACAGTGAAGAGAGAGATATCAAGTTCATAAATCCTGGAGAGCAAAGAGAACTTCCAAGCAAATCCAGGATCTGTCATCCTTTCTGTAAGCAGAGGGAGATCTCCTGCAGTTCAGAAAGCTGGAGGCATTGCTATAAAGCATAAAGAGATCCCAGGAATCTCATCAGTGCTCAGAGCCTAACTCCTACTGATGGAGAAAAAAAAACTCAATTGTATCCTCAAAACATTTAAAGCCAGTCATGAACTGAATTAAACTAATGCTGCAAAAAGACCATAGAAGCAGCCTGGCAGGAAAAGTGGTGTGTACTCTCTTCTGGAAGTAAATATTATTTATTTTATTTTCTCTTTTTTTAATTAAAAGTAATTAGAATGCAATAAAATACAAGATACACACAGAAGCAAGAAAATGTGCTCAACAGAGGAAGCAGTCAATAGAAACAGACCCAGAGATGACCCAGTTGTTGGACTTATCAGACCAGAACTTTAAATAACAGTGATACAAAATATTACTAAAGAATCTAATAGAAAAGATTAAAAACATGCATGAAGAGACGATAAATTTAAGCACAGACATGGAAACTATAAAATCGATTCAAACTGGGTTAGAGGAGCAAATCTGAGTACTAGGTGTGTGGTGCTTGGCACTTAGATCTGTACTTAGACAATCCCCTTGGAGACAGGGCTATAACTTAAAAAGGTGGGGGGAGGAGACAAAGGAGGAGGAGGAGGAGGAGAGGGGGAGGAATAGTGATGTTTGGTATAGGATTTTGTACCTAATAAAAGCAGCAGTGAAGGTCACTAAATGTGCTAACAATCCATGGGAACAGTAGAACAGCAAATATCTCAAGATCACTCATTTGGCTTATTCATAAATACATGATATCTTCTGAACTCTCAGGAACAGGTACTGAGAAATTTTCAGAGCTCTGAGGTCTTACAGAGCGTGTAGGGGCAACAAACAATGAAGACTGCATGACTACTTTTAATATTACTTCAGATATAAAATAAGCTGCTGAGGCCTGCTTGAACTTGGGTTTTGTTAAATTGTAACAAATCTAATTCCTTTTTTCTGGGACTTTCATGATGCAGGAAAGTGATTTATTTCCTTCTTGTGTGTAAAGTTGCTCAGCTGACATAATACATTCACAGAAGAGGTGAAAGAATATTCATCTTGTTTAGAATAAACCTTACTGATCTAAACAACAGGTGCTATTCTACTAACAGTTCCAGTTGTTCCTGGGAGAAATCAATATAGTCTTCCTCCCCTCCCCTCCTCTCCCCTCTTCTCCCCTCCTCTGCCATCCTCTCCTCTCTTCTTTTCCCCCCCTTCCCTCCCTTTCCCTTCCCTTCTCTTTCTCGAGAACAGCTTATTGTGTGGGACTATGTCTTTTCTATTTTTATTGTATAAAAGCTACTAGGAACCACTTTAGTTACCTGGCATTTATTAGACAATTTCTTGTTCTCAACTTGTTTTTATTTCTAGTGAATCTTAACTATATTTAATATACCTTTTTATATAAACTAATTACTTATTAGCACTGTATAATCAACTAGGTTGATTACAATCAACCTTCAATTCAGGTTTCAGTGTATTAATTTGAACAAATACACAACTCTGTCAAAAATACATTAACTGTATCCTTAAAACTCAGTAATAGTCTTAGCAGAGCCTCGATGGAAAGTCACTTTTTTTTTTAACTTCTTTATTGGAGTATAATTTCTTTACAATGGTGTGTTAGTATCTGCATTATAACAAAGTGAATCAGCTCTACATATACATATATCCCAATATCTCTTCCCTCTTGCATTTCACTCCCTACCACCCTCCATGTCCCACCTCTCTAGGTGGTCACAAAGCACCGAGCTGATCTCCGTGTGCTATGCGGCTGCTTCCCACTAGCTGTCGGTTTTGCATTTGGTAGTGTATATATGTACATGCCACTCTCTAACTTTGTCCCAGCTTCCCCTTCCCACTCCCTGTGTCCTCAAGTCCATTCTCTAGTAGTTCTGCATCTTTATACCTGTCCTGTGACTAGGTTCTTCACGACGATTTTTAATTTTTTTTAGATTTCATATATATGTGTTAGCATATGGTATTTGTTTTCCTCTTTCTGACTTACTTCACTCTGTATGACAGACTCTAGGTCCACCACCTCACTACAAATAACTCAATTTCGTTTTATTTATGGCTGAGTAATATTCCATTGTATATATGTGCCCATCTTCTTTATCCATTCATCTAGCAATGGACACTTAGGTTGCTTCCATGTCCTGGCTATTGTAAATAGAGCTGCAATGAACATTGTGATACATGACTCTCTGAATTATGGTTTTCTCAGGGTATATGCCCAGTAGTGGGACTGCTGGGTCGTATGGTAGTTCTATTTTTAGTTTTTTAAGGAGCCTCCATTTTGTTTCTCCATAGTGGCTGTATCAATTTACATTCCCACTAACAGTGCAAGAGGGTTCCCTTTTCTCCACACTCTCTCCAGCATTTATTGTTTGTAGATATTTTGATGATGGTCATTCTGACTGGTGTGAGGTGATACCTGATTGTAGTTTTGATTTGCATTTCTCTAATGGTTAATGATGTTGAGCATTCTTTCATGTGTTTGTTGGCAATCTGTATATCTTCTTTGGGGAAATGTCTATTTAGGTCTTCTGCCCATTTTTGGATTGGGTTGTTTGTTTTTTTTTGATATTGAGCTGCATGAGCTGCTTGTAAATTTTGGAGATTAATCCTTTGTTGGTTGCTTCATTTGCAAATATTTTCTCCCATTCTGAGCGTTCTTTTCATCTTATTTATGGTTTCCTTTGCTGTGCAAAAGCTTTTAAGTTTCATTAGGTCCCATTTGTTTATTTTTATTTCCATTTCTCTAGGAGGTGGGTCAAAAAGGATCTGGCTGTGATTTATGTCATAGAGTGTTCTGCCTATGTTTTCCTTTAAGAGTTTTATAGTGTGTGGCCTTACATTTAGGTCTTTAATCCATTTTGAGTTTATCTTTGTGTATGGTGTTAGGGAGTGTTCTAATTTAATTCTTTTACATGTAGCTTTCCAGTTTTCCAGGCACCACTTATTGAAGAGGCTGTCTTTTCTCCATTATATATTCTTGCCTCCTTTATCAAAAATAAGGTGACAATATGTGCATGGGTTTATCTCTGGGCTTTCTATCTTGTCCCATTAATCTATATTTCTGGTTTTGTGCCAGTACCATACTGTCTTGAGTACTGTAACTCTGTAGTATAGTCTGAAGTCAGGGAGGCTGATTGCTCCAGCTCCATTTTTCTTTCTCAAGATTGCTTTGGCTATTCGGGGTCTTCTGTGTTTCCACACAAATTGTGAAATTTTTTGTTCTAGTTCTGAGAAAAATGCCAGTGGTAATTTGATAGGGATTGCATTGAATCTGTGAGTTGCATTGAATCTGTAGATTGCTTTGTGTAGTATAGTCATTTTCACAGTGTTGATTCCTCTAATCCAAGAACATGGTATATCTCTCCATCTGTTTGTATCATTTTTAATTTCTTTCATCAGTGTCAAATTTTTCTGCATACAGGTCTTTTGTCTCCTTAGGTAGGTTTTTTCCTAGGTATTTTATTCTTTTTGTTGCAGTGGTAAATGGGAGTGTTTCCTTAATTTCACTTTCAGATTTTTCATCATTAGTGTATAGGAATGCAAGAGATTTCTGTGCATTAATTTTGTATCCTGCTACTTTACCAAATGCATTGATTAGCTCTAGCAATTTTCTGGTAGCATCTTTAGGATTGTCTATGTATAGTATATTATGTCATTTGCAAACAGTGACAGCTTTACTTCTTCTTTTCCGATTTGGATTCCCTTTATCTCTTTTTCTTCTCTGATTGCTGTGGCTAAAACTTCCAAAACAGTGTTGAATAGTATTGATTAGAGTGGGCAACCCTGTCTTGTTCCTGATCTTAGTGGAAATGGTTTCAGTTTTTCACCATTGAGGACGATGTTGGCTGTGGGTTTGTCATATATGGCCTATATTATGTTGAGGTATGTTCCCTCTATGCCTGCTTTCTGGAAGGTTTTTATCATAAATGGTGTTGAATTTTGTCAAAAGCTTTTTATGCATCTTTCGAGGTGATCATATGGTTTTTGTCTTTCAATTTGTTAATATGGTGTATCACATTGATTGATTTGCGTATATTGAAGAATCCTTGCGTTCCTGGGATAAACCCCACTTGATCATGGTGTATGATCCTTTTAATGAGCTGTTGGATTCTGGTTGCTAGTATTTTGTTGAGGAGTTTTGCATCTGTGTTCATCAGTGATATTGGCCTGTAGTTTTCTTTCTTTGTGACATCTTTGTCTGGTTTTGGTATCAGGGTGATGGTGGCCTCGTAGAATGAGTTTGGAAGTGTTCCTCCCTCTGCTATATTTTGGAAGATTTTGAGAAGGATGGGTGTTAGCTCTTCTCTAAATGTTTGATAGAACTTGCCTGTGAAGCCATCTCTCCTGGGCTTTTGTTTGTGGGAAGATTTTTAATCACAGTTTCAATTACAGGCTTTGTGATTGGTCTGTTCATATTTTCTATTTCTTCCTGATTCAGTCTAGGCAGTTTGTGCATTTCTAAGAATGTGTCCATTTCTTCCAGGTTGTCCATTTTATTAGCATATAGTTGCTTGTAGTAATCTCTCATGATCCTTTGTATTTCTGTACTGTCAGTTGTTACTTCTCCTTTTTCATTTCCAATTCTATTGATGTGAGTCTTCTCCCTTTTTTTCTTGATGAGTCTGGCTAATGGTTTATCAATTTTGTTTATCTTCTCAAAGAACCAGTTTTAGTTTTACTGATCTTTGCTATTGTTTTCCTCATTTCTTCTTCATTTATTTTGAATCTGGTCTTTATGATTTCTTTCCTTCTGCTAACTTTGGGTGTTTTTTTGTTGTTATTTCTCTATTTGCTTTAGGAATAAGGTTAGGTTGTTTTTGTGAGATATTTCTTGTTTCTTAAGATAAGATTGTATTGCTATATACTTCCATCTTAGAACTGCTTTTGCTGCATCCCATAGGTTCTGGGTTGTCGTGTTTTCATTGTCATTTGTTTTTAGGTATTTTTTGATTTCCTCTTTGATTTCTTCAGTGATCTCTTGGTTATTAAGTAGTGTATTGTTCAGACTTTATTTGTTTGTATTTTTAACAGATTTTCCCCTGTAATTGATATCTAGTCTCATAACATTGTGGTTGGAAAAGATATTTGATACGATTTCAATTTTCTTAAATTTGCCAAGGTTTGATTTGTGACCTAAGATATGATCTATCCTGGAGAATGTTCCATGAGTACTTGAGAAGAAAGTGTGTTGTGTTGTTTTTGTATTGAATGTCCTATAAGTATCAATTAAGTCCATCTTGTTTAATGTAGCATTTAAAGCTTGTGTTTTCTTATTTCATTTTGGATGATCTGTCCATTGGTGAAAGTGGGGTGTTATAGTCCCCTACTATGATTGTGTTATTGTTGATTTCCCCTTTTATGGCTGTTAGCATTTGCCTTATGTATTGAGGTGCTCCTTTGTTGGGTGCAGAATTATTTACAATTGTTATATCTTCTTCTTGGATTGATCCCTTGATCATTATGTAGTGTCTTTCTTTGTCTCTTGCAATAGTCTTTATTTTAAAGTCTGTTTTGTCTGATATGAGATTTGCTACTCCAGCTTTCTTCTGATTTCCATTTGCGTGGAATATATTATTTCATCCCCTCACTTTCAGTCTGTATGTGTCCCTAGGTCTGAAGTGGGTCTCTTATAGACAGCATATATACGGGTCTTATTTTTGTATCCATTCAGCCAGTCTATGTGTTTTGGTTGGAGCATTTAATCCATTTACATTTAAGTCAGTTATCGATATGTATGTTCCTATTACCATTTTCTTAATTCTTTTGGGTTTGTTATTGTAGGTCTTTTCCTTCTCTTGTGTTTCCTGCCTGGAGAAGTTCCTTTAGCATTTGTTGTAAAGCTGGTTTGGTGGTGCTGAATTCTCTCAGCTTTTGCTTGTCTGTAAAGGTTTTAATTTCTCCGTTGAATCTGAATGAGATCTTTGCTGGGTAGAGTAATCTCGGCTTTAGGTTTTTCACTTTTATCACTTTAAATATGTCCTGCCAGTCCCTTCTGGTTTGCAGAGTTTCTGCTGAAAGATCAGCTGTTAACCTTATGGGGATTCCCTTGTATGTTATTTGTTGTTTTTCCCTTGCTGCTTTTAATATTTTTTCTTTGTATTTAATTTTTGATAGTTTGATTAATATGTGTCTTGGCATGTTTTTCCTTGGATTTATCCTGTATGGAACTCTCTGTGCTTCCTGGACTTGATTGACTATTTCCTTTCCCACAGTAGGGAAGTGTTTAACTATAATTTCTTCAAATATTTTCTCAGTCCCTTTCTTTTCCTTTTCTTCTTCTGAGATCCCTATAATTCGAATGTTGGTGCATTTAATATTGTCCCAGAGGTCTCTGAGACTGTTCTCAATGCTTTTCATTCTTTTTTCTTTATTCTGCTCTGCAGTAGTTATTTCCACTATTTTATCTTCCAGGTCACTTATCCATTCTTCTGCCTCAGTTATTCTGCTCTTAATCCCTTCTAGAGAATTTTTAACTTCATTTATTGTGTTGTTCATCATTGTTCGTTTTCTCTTTAGTTCTTCTAGGTCCTTGTTAAACGTTTCTTGTATTTTCTCCAGTCTGTTTCCAAGATTTTGGATCATCTTTACTATCATTATTCTGAATTCTTTTTCAGATAGACTGCCTATTTCTTCTTCATTTGTTTAGTCTGTTGGGTTTTTACCTTGCTGCTTCATCTGCTGTATGTTTCTCTGTCTTCTCATTTTGCTTAACTTTATGTGTTTAGGGTCTCCTTTTCACAGGCTGCACGTTTGTAGTTCCCATTGTTTTTGGTGTCTGCCTCCAGTGGCTAAGGTTGGTTCAGTGTGTTGTGTAGGCTTCCTGGTGGAGGGGACTAGTGCCTGTGTTCTGGTGGATGAGGCTGGATCTTGTCTTTCTGGTGGGCAGGTCCACGTCCGGTGGTGTGTTTTTGGGTGTCTGTGACCTTATTATGATGTTAGGCAGCCTCTCTGCTAATGGGTGGGCTTGTGTTCCTGTCTTGCTAGTCGTTTGGCATAGTGTGTCCAGCACTGTAGCTTGCTGGTCGTTGAGTGGAGCTGGGTCTTGGTGTTGAGTTGGAGATCTCTTGGAGATTTTCGCTGTTTGTTATTACATGGAGATGGGAGGTCTCTGTTGGACCAATGTCCTGAAGTTGGCTCTCCCACCTCAGAGGCACAGGCCTGGCACCCGGCTGGAGCACCAAAACCCTGTCATCAACACAGCTGAGAATAAAAGGGAGAGAAAAAGAAAGAAAGAAAGAAAAAATAAAATAAAGTTATTAAAATTTTTTTAAAAAAACTAATTAAAAAAAAGGAAAGAAAGAAGAGAGAAACCAAACCAAAAAACAAATCCACCAATGATAACAAGCGGTAAAAACTATACTAAAAAAAGCAAACAAAGAAAAAAACGGACAGACAGAACCCTAGGACAAGTGGTAAAAACAAAGCTATACAGACAAAATCACACACAGAAGCATACACATACACACAAAAAGAGAACAAGGAAAAAGATACATATATCTTTGCTCCCAAAGTCCATATCCTCAATTTGGGATGATTCATTGTCTATTCAGGTATTCCAGAGATGCAGGGTACATCAAGCTGATTGTGGAGCTTTAATCCGCTGCTCCTGAGGCTGCTCGGAGAGATTTCCCTTTCTCTTCTTTGCTCGCACAGTTCCTAGGGTTCAGCTTTGTATTTGGACCCTCCTCTGCGAGTAGGTTACCTGAGGGCGTCTGCTCTTTGCTCAGACAGGACGGGGTTAAAGGAGCAGCTGATTCGGGGGCTCTGGCTCACTCAGGCCTGGGGGAGGGAGGGATACGGATGTGGGGGGAGTCTGTGGCGGCAGAGGCCGGCGTGACGTTGTACCAGCTTGAGGCGTGCCATGTGTTCTCCCAGGGAAGTTGTCCCTGGATCCTGGGACGCTGGCAGTGGCGGGCTGCACAGGCTCTCGGGAGGGGAGGTGTGGATAGTGACCTGTGCTCGCACACAGGCTTCTTGGTGGCAGCAGCAGCCTTAGCGTCTCATGCCCGTCTCTGGGGTCCGCGCTGATAGCCGTGGCTCGTGCCCGTCTCTGGAGCTCCTTTAAGCAGCGCTCTTAATCCCCTCTCCTCATGCACCAGGAAACAAAGAGGGAAGAAAAATTTCTTGCCTCTTCGGCAGGTCCAGACTTTTCCCTGGACTCCCTCCCAGCTAGTTGTGGCACACTAGCCCCCTTCAGGGTGTGTTCACGCCGACAGTCCTCTCCCTGGGATCCGACTGAAGCCCGAGCCTCAGCTCCCAGCCCCCGCCCGTCCCGGCAGGGGAGCAGACAAGCCTCTCCGGTTGGTGAGTGCTGGTCGGCACAGATCCTCTGTGTGGGAATCTCTCCTCTTTGCCCTCTGCACCCCTGTTGCTACTCTCTCCTCCGTGGTTCCAAAGCTTCCCCCTCCGCCACCCACAGTCTTCGCCCATGAAGGGGCTTCCTAGTGTGTGGAAACCTTTCCTCCTTCACAGCTCCCTCCCAGAGGTACAGGTTCCGTCCCTATTCTTTTGTCTCTGTTTATTCTTTTTTCTTTTGCCCTACCCAGGTACGTGGGGAGTTTCTTGCCTTTTCGGAGGTCTGAGGTCTTCTGCCAGCGTTCAGTAGGTGTTCTATAGGAGGTGTTCCACATGTAGATGTATTTCTGATGTATCTATGGGGAGGAAGGTGATCCCCATGATGTACTCTTCCGCCATCTTGAAACTCCTGAAATTCACTTTTTAAAAAAGTAATCCATGTGACACATACTACTGTGTTGAGTATAAAAATAAAGATGATGATTTCTTGTGTGCAACAGAATTTGATAGAAACATTTAGGACACACAACATTGCCATTTTTAACACTATTTTTGCAACAACATTTGCATCTATAAGATAAAATGTAACAGTGGTAGTTACTGAATTCTTAGTTATATACAGAATTTTGGTTTAAAAAGCACTGTGGAGTTTACTGTAAAGTCAAGAGTACTTCTCAATATTTTGTGCAACTGTATGTGCTTTTTGTGTGTGTACTGGTGGCTAAATTCATAATGATACAAAGATGGGAAAGAAGTGAGAGGCATCCAGGGCAACCAAACTGTGTTATGGGTATATCATATTAATGATACACAGCAAATGCCAGAGGAAAATCTGGACCTGCAAAATAAACCTATTAACAGTTGATTAGTTAATTTCTGAAAGGTTCATTGTTGGGTACTCTTAAATTGTAGGCCCTGGAAAGTATTGAGATGTTTACCACTTTTACTGCTAAAAGCAAGGTACATGCACCTCTGCTAGTCTGAGCTGAGCTGTGTAGTATTATGAACAAGTTCTAGGTCCACCTCACAAGTAGGTTTCTTTCTTTCCTTTTTTTTTTTCTTTTTTCCTCCCACAAGGAGTTTCTAAACAGATGCATTGAATGCTAACAGTTTATCCACATCTCTACCAAATTTGCCTGAACAACTTGGCGTTCAACAGTGGTTGCAAAGCTGCCGCTGCTACTAATCACTTATGTTGATGTACCTGAGAAGAAGGCATTTTGAAAATAAGGTAATACAGTGGGCCTGGGAGGGCAAAGCTCAGTGTCTCCTGTCTAAGAATAATTTCTTGTATCTTGATTTTTCTTAAGCCATTTATTGTTACTCAGAGGTAGAAGCACAAAGAGTGGAGTTTGTGGCATGAGGTTCATCTGTATATGAACATTGTTCAAAACCACTTCTGACCTGGGCAAGGCTGAATTTTGAATTTTTGCTACCCTAGTTAAGAAAAGATTCAAATGACCCACATGAAGTTAACAATAGAGTTTAAAAAAAACAAAAAATACTTATTCTCCTAGTGAAAGCTTTTATATTATTTTAAAGGAAATGCATTAGCAAAACTATTTCTTCCTTTTCTTGCACTGACCCAAGTATAATTATTGATTTTATTGTTAACCTTTTACTTCTCTTTCTCTTTGATCTTTAAACAATTATATTGAGAGCTGATGGAATGTGCTCTATTAAGAGTTCAAAAGAAATTTGCTTAAAATTAAAAACTTTTATGCTTCAAAGACACTATCAGGGGTTTCCCTGGTGGTGCAGTGGTTAAGAATCGCCTGCTAATGCAGGGGACACGGGTTCAAGCCCTGGTCTGGGAAGATCCCACATGCCACGGAAGAGCTAGGCCTGTGCATCACAACTGCTGAGTCTGTGCTCTAGAGCCCATGAGCCACAACTACTGAGGCCTAGTGCCACAAGTACTAAAGCCCACGTGCCTAGAGCCCGTGCTCTGCAACAAAAGAAGCCACCCAATGAGAAGCCCGTGCACCGCAACAAAGAGTAGCCCCCGCTCGCCTCAACTAGAGAAAAGCCCACGCAGCAATAAAGACCCAATGCAGCCAAAAATAAAAATAAATAAATATTTATATTTTTAAATTTAAAAAAGAAAAGACACTATCAGGGAAGTGAAAAGTCAACCCACAGACTGGGAGAAAATATTTGTGTATCATATATCCAATAAGGGACTTGTATCCAGAATATATTAAGAAGTTATACAAGTCAATAACTAGAGAACAATTCAATTTTTAAAAATGGGTAAAGGATTTGAGACATTTCTCCAAAGAAATATACAAATAGCTGATATGCACACAAAAAGATTGTCATCATCATTATCATTGTCATTGGGGAAATACAAGTCAAAACTACAATGAGATCCATTTTTCACCCACTAGAACTGCTATAGTAAAAAAAGATGGTCAGTGGAAATGGAAAATAATGGAATTATTATGGAAAATGGAATGGAAAATAATGCAGCCATTTTGCAAAACAGTTTCTTAAATTAATCATAGATTTACCATATGACTCAGCAATTCTACTTCTACATATCTACCCACAAAATTTGAAAACATATATCCATACACAGACTTGTATACAAATGTTTGTAAGCAGCATCAATAAAAATATCTAAAAAGTCTGAACAAACAATCATCGGATGAGATGATAGACACAATATAGTGCATCTATGCAATAGAACACTATTCATCAAAAAAAAGGGACAACATGCTACAGCATGGGTGAACCTCCAAATCTCAGAAACATCTCAGTGAAAAAGCCTAACATAAAAGAACACATATTATTCCATTTAAATGAAATGTTCAAAAAAGGCAAACATATATAGAGAGAAAGTAGAAAACTGGTTGCATAGGGCTGGGAGTGGGAATGAGAGTGGTTGTAAATAGGTACATTTCTTTCAGCATTATGGAATTATTCTAAAATTAGATGGTAGTGACAGGTATACAACTATAAATACACTAAAATGCATTGAATTGAACATTGAAATGTGTGAATTTTATGGTTGATAAATTATATCTCAATAAAACTGGTGGAAAAAAAGTTTTCTTATGAGTTCTGACTCAGATCTTGAGGGAAACTACTACTTACCAGATGGTATTCTTAATTTTGGTGAGCCTCACTTTATTATACAGGTTTATTATGTTCCAGACTTAGTGTATTCAGAAAAATGCAAGTTTGCTATTTATTTAATGGAAGTTTTCTGAGCATTTTGATTTTGAGGAACAGGAGCACAATTGGGATGTTCACATGCTCTTATATGTGCATTATTATTTGATTGTGGTTAACAGGATCTGGGAGGTTGCCCAAGATAATCAGCTAATCCAACTTTGAAACTCCAGTTTCTTCCAGGGGTTCTCTAATGAGTTCCAAGGAGTAAGATGTGCTGAACTTAACTCCTAACAAAAATAATCCTTTATTGTTGACAACAAGAATAGATTGTCTTAAATCCGAAGAGGTATTAAATAATTTTTAAATCTGACAACAGGACTCCAATTTTAAGAGCTGTTAATACCTTCTTCCTATAGACCTTAAATCTAGTGAAAAACTTATAAAATGCTCCCTCCGCAAAAGTAAAGAAAAAGGTCCTTGTTTCTGTATCATTTCCCAGAGAACAAAGACTGTGGTAGTACAAAAGCTACATGTGCCTTCAGATGCCTTAGTATCAGCTTTGTACCCCATACCTGTCTCCCCTCCCCCCACCGGTGGGATAATTAAAGAAATGGAAAATAGTTTCTAACAAATTTCAGGTCTCTGTCCAAACTTATTTATTAAGTGTAGAAATCCAAGTTCCAACATGATTGTTATTTTGAGTGAAAAGTTCTCTCTGAAAATGTAAAATAGGCACATTAAGAAGCCAAATGTACATTAGTTACCTGCTCCCATCCCCCACCCCCACCTCTTTTTTTTAAAGGATATATTCTGCATGATGGAGGCTAAAAGGTGGCAGCTGTGCCAAAGTAGTGGACCCTAAATCACTGATCAAAAATGAGAGAGAGGGGAGGCTCTGATTGCTCACAGTACAGGAGTGAATACGCGCTCTCAACCACAAATCAAGCAAGCTGAGAAAAAAAAAAAAAAAGGCCCAATCAAGGCAGTAATGGCCTCCACTTCACAATCAGACAAGTGCTTCTTACTTGAAAAATCCTACCATTTATAGCTGATTGCTAACCCTGGCCTCATTTCTAATCTAAAGGGCGAGTAATAATTTGGAAAAGGAATTATAACAACTTCCCAACAATTTAGCAAATTGTTATTATTTCAGGGGGAGGGGAGGAGGGTGGAAAGGAGTTGCTTTTGTAACATGTTTTTCTTGTGGGCTACCATTTATGTGACATCAAATCCCATTGTTGCCATGCTAGAATAGCAACTAATATATATTGGAAATATTTTTTTAATGGTGATATCTTATGCCATGTCACGTATTTCAATACAGTCCAAGTTATGGGTCTCCAAAGAAAAAGGCAGGAAGAGGAGCTGTCAATTCTTTTGTACACATTTACCTACATTATTCTCAGATAAGTCTGAGTGAATGTCCTTGAATATCTCTGTTTTGGAAAGGATTTTGACCTTTTGAAGAATTTGACTTCATAAAAAAATAATACCGTTAAATGCTCCATGGGGTTTTTCATTCAGTGTTGCAGTGTTGATGGATTTGGCTCAGGTAAGTTTTCTGCTAATAGAAATATAGTGATATATAGTCATCTTCTACACTTTTACTTTTGAATTTGTACATTAGAATGGATATATATGTGGCAATCATTTCATTAACGTTTTACATTCATAAACGTGAGATACCTTTTACATTGGTACTATTTTGGAGATTAATGTAATTATATTCTACTGAGCGAGACACACACACACGTGTATGTAACATTTTCTTCACAAAGCAGCTGAGCATACGTATTTCACGTAATGTAAGAAACAGATTTGGACCATGCTGCTTTCTGAGAAAGAAAATTAGATGGTAAGAGTACGGGACAGAGGAATATATATAATCACAATGGCAGAAAAGATAGTGGAGTTCACCCTATTCAGCCTCTTAATTATTATGCAAATGAGGAAACAAAGGCTGGAAAGAGGCACTAACTTCCTGAAGGTCACAGGCTAGTAAGTGACAGAGATTAAATGAAGACTTGGATATCCATAGTCCCACCACCACATCTTTTGCATTGTATCTTATTCTTTCAATACCATTCTTCGAAGTGGCTTTAAATTATGTGTTTTTAGTAATATGCCATGTTAGCCTCATATAGTGCAGACACTGGTGAGTTTTGTAATAGGATATGCTTAACATCAACATGCAGCTTCAAGCCTATCATGTGAGCAATAATATTATTTCTACATAATTCGCCACTTTCCATTATCCTTGTAGTAAAATTTCGCTGTAGTTTAGAACACTTTTATCCTTACGTATAAGATGATTAAAATATCATCAGTTGAATGTATACTTCTTTCTCTTTAATTTCCCAAATTAAGACCAGTTACCCAAAACAGAATAGACAATTAGTAGCAGAACCAAAACACAGTATTGTTCTTTCATTCCCTTTTCAGGTAGACAACCAGCAGAAGAATTCTGTGGGCAGACTACAGGCCTCTGCAGCTGTACAAAAGGCAATTGACATGTCTGGGAAATTAGGCCATAATTCCGATTCTAAGTTAAAAAAAGTGCAACTCCCTATCGTTTGAATGAATGTAAACGTAATGAGCATTTGAAAATTATTTATTCATTTTTAGTAGAAAAAATAACTTCCTTTTGGTATTTTCCATATGTCTAGCAAATACTAGGTATAGAAAATATACCTAATTTTTTGAATTTTTGAATCAAAGGAAATACTTTGATTTTAAATTGAAAATGTTAAACATAATATACTATGCTTTTTGAAGAACAACAGATTTTAAGCAGATCTAAAAAATTGGATTTAGAAAAACAAATATAACTATCTTTATTTATGTGTGTAACTGGAGTAAGGAGGCTAAATTTTTCGGATACCCAAAAATGATTTATAGCTTGCAATTACCCACTCCATTCAATGTAAACAGGATAATAATTCATATTACATAATCTGTAGCACATTCTAAAATACATAATGCTACTCTGGAAAAAATTTTTTTCTTATATCATCTCTCACATCCCTCACCATGGCCTTAAAATGAATTTTTTAAAAGAAATAAGGGACTGATATTATTAAGTCCCAGAGTGGGACAACAAAGTACTTTAGAAAGGAGCTTGAAATTTTAAAACTTTTAAGAGTAGGAAATCTGAGATATTGTAATGGGAGGTATCCATTTTGTTTTGGAAGCGCAAGAGCTTTGTTCTAATGGCTACATTTGCTGTACTTCACAGCAGTTTGAAAATCAGCAAAAAATCAATAAGACTTTCACTGTGGCTCAGGAGCGTCAGAATGTAACGCCTTGAAGAAAAAGACCAAGTAAACCTGAAAGCTGACAAAATATAAAGTAGTGACCACAGGCAAAAACATGAGATGAAGCATCATGCCCTCAGAAGTAGCCTAAGCATTTTGGTAGAATTAACAAAAATGAACTTTAGATAAGAAACTCAAAGCATACTTTTGTTTTACAGTTTTAAAATTAGACAAAGTAACAAAATTCATTCACAGTCCAACTAAGGGAAAAATTAGGGATCTGAGCCCAGGAAAACGTTTTTCAAGGACAGTACTTTTCTAGGAAATGTCATACTCCTAACCTTCTATTTTATTAAAACTAAATATCTTAGAATATTTCCACAAGCAAAAATGACCCCTAGTGTTAGGAAATAGATTCCTTAGGGTAAATCATAAGCACCAATATCATTTATAAATATAGTAATGTTAGCACACACATTTTGTCACTGTTTGTAATACAATAAGCAGCTTTAGCGTACACAAAGACATAAAGCATATGATAGGCAATCTCTTTTCTCTTGCCTATTAAATAAAAGAATATCTAATCCTCAGATCCACTCAAGCAATTTTACATTTTTGTCCTCAGAAAGGACTTTTTTCTTATTGCGAAACATATGCTTATAGCTATGAGTTATAGCAGATGTAACTACGAAGAGAAAAAAAGGCAGGATTTTTTAATAAAAATTCTGGTAGCATTGTCAAGGACAGTGTGTGGAACAATTTCAAGGCAGGCTTCTTGAGTAGTACGTTACCTCTGTATAAGAAATCCTAGCTTTTATGGACTAAATGGGGAATTATTCAAGCTGTTTTAGCTGTGTAAATCATTAGACACATTATAACGAAACTCTACAATTTGTAAGTATTTAAAAGCACTTGTATCATTAAACTTACACACAAGAATTTTGCAGTAGCCATTTAACAGTTAATTTTTATATCTTAAAGAGAAAATTTTGGAAGGAAAATATAACATTAAGGAATAGAGTTCCCACAAGGTAACAAAGAAGTGCAACACACGCATTGTAAAGGGATCTCTTTACCAAGAAAAACAGTACCGAAGGAAGGTTGCATTAAGATTCAATAATGAATAATTAAACACAATTATGACTTTTTTATGTGTGTGAAAAATAAATAAAACTAGTAAAGTCAAATGTGCTTTAAGAAGCAAAGAGGAAAGAAAACAAAAATTAACAAAAAAACCTTGCGCTTGTGATAAATGAGTAAACGCAAAATGAAACATTAAAATACAAAATATAGGCATATGTTTAAGCTTTTTAGAAGCTATTGATTGTAAATGATAGCTACTTATGTTAAAATAAGAGATTTTGTTTGCACTGCATAATTTATCAATGAATATTAGAAAAAATGTAAAAGTAAGAGCTAATAAAATACAGATTTATGATATAGGTTAAAAAATCAAAATTACTTACCTAACATCAAGCACAATGTAATTAAATTCAGAATAAGTTAATATTACATACATTTTGCATGTTAAAAATACACAAAACCACTTTCAAATATATGTTTTGAATTTTGTTCTCAGTTTAATTTGAAAGATTTCTTGAAAGAGGAAAACACCATGTTTCTTCCTATGTGCTTATTGCTGCCAGAGTAATTATCTAAGAAGAATATGCCATGATGATAAACTTCATTACTCAATAACATCAGTAAACATTAAAATATTTGAAGAATATTGTACTGCATTATGGTTTAGTCTATTTAAATCTCACAATTATAGCAGCCTTTTCTTCTTGTATTTCTCTAAGGGATGAATTGCTAGGATTTGATAATCTGCTGTTAATGCAATCTGATATTACAGTCATATGACCTAATTAAACATTGGGATTCATATTTAAAATATATAATTACCAGACTGTCATTTTAAAAAAATGTAATTACTAGTTTCTACTTTAATAGCAAAAATTGATGTTCGTGTCAACAGACTATGGAAAGTTTTCTGGAAAATATTTTTCTTCTCTGACTGTAAAGAAACAATGAAAAAAATCTCACTGTTGAAACCCATTATTAATATTTTTTTCATGGAATAAATTCTCTTGTCTTTCATCATTGTGGAAATTTCTGCTTCCAGAAGTACATTATGTGTCATTTCTTATTGTCACTTTGAATCCATTCATCTTTCTTTATTCATTTTTCTTTATAGGAATATATTTTCATTTTCGGCATTTGAGAAATCCACGCACAACACTAACGTGAAAGGTAAGTGAAGCAACAAACTTCCATTTTTTTAAAACAAAATAGACTCGAAGATTTGGGGCTTTGGGGAGGAATTTTTCATTTCTGAATTGCACAAAATCATTCATAATTACCTCTTAGTGATTTCAATATCACAAATCCCTTCTGATTAGCCGTCTTAAAAAAAGAGAGGAATCTGCTTCAGAATTGTTTGGCCCTGTTGGAAGCCCTGTCTTAGCGAATAGCAGATTATGTAATTAAATTGAATCGTGTATTTTCCATAGAAACAAGGCATGATACTGGAACTGATGCAAGCTATATGCTCATTTCTATATTTAGACTGCTCAGCGTCAACACTGCGGCAGTCCACTGACTGATGAACCAAGAGTTAAGGCATCCTACGTAGCTTTCCAATATAAAAAAGTATGGAAAAACAGAAATAAGTAGTGACTGTAGAAATGGCTGATGAAAAGTAACTCTTTTAAGGAACTGTTCTTCATTCCTTGAGTGAAAGAATGTCCCCACAAATAGTATTTTCCCATTTAGAGGGTTGATTTGCTTAGAGTGCAGTATAGAGAAGTCTGGGGAAACAGTTAAGCTTAGGATCCAAAAAGGAGATCCAGGCAAGAAAGCAAAAACCTAAGTTCACGGAGGAAACATGCCAAGTCCTTCCAGAAGTTTGTAAGTGAAAATAAGAATGTAATATTGAAGAAAAATGCTCCTTCATTTTTCAAATGCAAAGTGTAACTTAGAGATTACAAGGACAAACCAGGTGTTATTGTGACTACATCTAACACACAACAGCAGTAAGAAGGAAATAAATCGCTGAAGATTTGTCAGCATTTGATGAACTTTATCTTTAAGGACACTCTTTCATACCAGGCTTCACATCCACACCAAACTACAGTTGTAGTCCTAAGTACCCAGCTGTGCTGTATTTTGAAATCCTCAGCACTATACTCTAAATGAAAGTGTACCTTTTACATTTTACCTATACAATCAGGAAAATAATTCAGTGTCACAGAAGTCCCTCAAAATCCAGAGATCAGAAAACTCTGTCAGTGCCTGTACAAAATCTAGGATACGTTGTCATCAGGAATCAAGGAACATCAATCTTAGAATGATTGTTTTAAATCAACAGCAATGGATTATTTATAGACTTGGCGATTGAATGTAGATATTTAAATTTTGTAACTACTTGTCTAAGTATTGAACATTATATTTAACATAAAGAATAAACAGGACTGCATGAGGCATAGTAACATTAAAAACACTAAAGAAAAAGTTTGACATGGAAATCTATAATCCAGATAAATTTCACTATAATTACCCACCCTTTTTCTAGGACACCTGTAGGTGGAATACAGATATACTGTACAGAGAAAGACAGCAATTTCCTTCAGAGCCTATGCACATATAGATATATAGATTTATCTTTTGAATTTATAAAAATGCTTATTGTGAATTCTTTACACAGACACATGACTTATGTGTATGAAAAATATTTAAAGATATGAAGATGATCTTATAATTCTATGTAGAGTTTAGACTCAAGAAGACTAAAAATTTGAAGTATAGCTTGTTCCCAGTATTTCTTTCATTTTGTGCCTTAGACATAATGTAATTTTAATAGCATACTGGAACAACAAAGGTGAAAGCTTCTGGATATTTAGCTTCTGTTATTAAAATACCAAATGATGAAAATATCATTTGATGTTATGTGATCTTATTTTTTAGAAGAGTAAGTGGGAGAGTTAATTTTCTTAGTACTATTTTTTCTTAAAAATAAAAACACCAAAATATTCTGTATTGGTGTTGTAAAGAAAATAAAACAAAGCAAAACCCACACCATCTCAGTTTTAAATGATGCTCTAACTGCTCTGCTAGGTCCACTGTGTGTGGTGCTCTGCCACCTGGTGGCTACTTGTGAAAGATCTAGACAGTGTGGACATTCTGTTTCTCTTTTTTCCTTTACCCTCTCCTTTACAGAACTGATGAATTAAACTTCAGTTTGACAATATGCCTGTTGCTATGGGAAACACTGGCTAGTTCATGTGACTTACTAATTTTCTCTTGCCTCATTTCAAAGCATCAGTACAAATTAGCTGCAAGATTAACAGGAGGTTCGCATAAGTTATTGGCAGTTGTTAAGTGAAATGAAATTAGCTAGAATTTCTTCATCTCTGCATAGTGCTTTCCTCCAAAGAGTGAGGAACAGCTTATTTAAGTCTTACCATATTCTGCAAACTAGGTAGGGATAGATATTAAGTCATGAAAAGCTGAAGAACAAAGGAATTCATTAAATGAATATAATGAAACAGCATTTCCACATATTAATATGAACATTCCTGCTGCTACATCACAGAGGAATGAACTTAGTAGACAGTTTTATATGTCATTTCTGTCATCACATCTCATGGATGGTGTAAACTCCTGGATCCAACCTTTGAATGACGATCACTTAGTAACTGATTATTATGCACTGATGAATCATTCCATAATTATTTAAAAAAAAAGCCACTTGCTGTCATGTCACACCTAGAGTTCAGAATGTAGTTTCTAAATGCCAGGGAATCAGATCTCTTTGACTGAGAATGTGATACACACACACACACACACACACACACACACACACACACACACGGGAATATTATTCAGCCATAAAGAAGAAAGAAATTTTGCCATTTGTGACAATGTGGATGGACCTTGAGGACATTATACTAAGTGAAATAAGTCAGAGAAAGACAAATATTGTATGATCTCACTTATATGTGGAATCTAAAAACAAAAACAAAACCCCCCAAATCAAGCTCATAGATACAGAGAACAGATGGGTGGTTCCAGAGGTGGGAGATGGGGGAGGTGTGGAGGAAATGGGTGAAGGGGACCAGAAGATACAAACTCCCAGTTATAAAATAAATAAGTCATGGGGATGTAGTATACAGCATGGCGACTATGGTTAATAATACTGTAGTGCATATTTGAAAATTGCTAAGACAGAAAAATCTTAAAAGTTCTCATCACAAGAAAAAAAATTTTTGTAACTATGTATGGTGATGTACCATTGACTAGACTTACTGTGGTGATAATTCACAATGTATACAAATATAGAATTGTTATGTTGTACACTTGAAATTAATGTAATGTTATATGTCAATTATACCTCAATTAAAGGAAACAAACTATAAACTAAAATAATTGGAAAAATATTTTTTAGAAACCAACAATGTGCAAGGCATTGGAGATACAAAAATGATGGAAATATAGCTTTCTCCTTCAAGTAGTCAAAGTTCAATATGGTGGTGGTGGTGGATATGTATATGTGCAATTAATACATGTTAAACTGCCCTTTTTCATTGTTTTTAAGAAGGTGTGGTACATATATACAATGAAATATTACTTGGCCATAAAAAAGAATGAAATAATGCCATTTGCAGCAACATGGATGGACCTAGAGATTGTCATACTGAGTGAAGTAAGTCAGACAGAGAAAGACAAAATTCATATGATATCACTTATATGTGGAATCTAAAAAAAGGGTACAAATGAACTTATCTACAAAACAGAAATAGAGTTACAGATGTAGAAAACAAACTTATGGTTACCAGGGGTTAAGGGACAGACGGGGAGGGACAAACTGGGAGATTGGGACTGACATATATACACTACTGTATATAAAATAGATAACTAATAAGGACCTACTGTGAAGTAAACAGTTGTTTACTGGCAAGTAAACAATTTGGTTATTGGGAAAGATTTCACTTTTCCTCTTTCATGGTATATATTTGGAGGAAGGACTTTCTTTTCAGTTATCCTTGGAATAGCTAAAGAAAGTAGGTCACTTCTGTGATATTCAGATGTGTGAAAAGTTTGTGTTAATAAAATTGACAGAAATCTGGAAAAAGGTATATAGAAAGGGAAAGAAATTCCTAGAGCATTTAAATAATCTGCCGCTGATTTGAAAGTGAACCAAAGAGAATGTCCAGAAATAATAAAATAATAAAGTATAGTCTGTGAAATGTAAAACTCAGTGGGCCAGCTAGACAATAGATTAGATACAGCTGAAGAGGGAATGCATTTACTGAAAGATAACCTGAATAAATGACACAGATTGAAGCACATAAAGTAAAGAGATGGGGGCAGGGGTTGGGGGTGGATGAAAAGGTTAAGAGAGATAGAGAACAGATAAACTAGGTCCAATATATGACTAATAGCAATTTCAGAAGGAGAGAATAAAGATGAGGAGAGTTGTGAACTATAGACTCTAGTTAATAATACTGTTTAAATATTGGCTCCTCAATTGTAACAAAAGCACCACACTAATTTAAGTGGGAAACTGTGCCAGGAAAGGGGGAAGTGGAGAGATGTATGAGAACTTTCTGTACTTTTTTCTCAATTTTTCTGTTAACCTAAAACTGCTCTAAAAAATAAAATCGATTTAAATAAATAAATAGTAACATATGCAATGGGTTAAAATTAAAGTTTAAATTGAACCATTTTAGAGGCAAAAAGAAAAAGGGCTGAGAAATAAATGACTAGCAAAAAACAAATGCATTAAAAATCCAGGACATTGAACATAAGCATTTATGGGTATTAAAATTCTTTTGCAGTAAAAGAAGTTTGCATGTTGAGAGCAGTATGGTAGAGTAGGAAAAGGAGAGGCTTGAGAGTCAAAGCTCATTTTTAAAGGCCAAAAGTCCTAACCAAAAAATATTCCTTATTATAAAACTTCGAAGGTAGGGCTAGATTTACTCCCCCATCACCAACAACCAAATTAAAGCCTGTTCAAGGACCACCCACAGAAGGGTGGCAGCAGCCATTTTTCAAGATTCTTCAACACTTAGCCCAGGAACATACACAACTCCTGTCAAAAATGGGGGAAGCCCTTGTTTTCAAAACATGGTGCTCATCACTGTTTTTGCTCTCATTTGAAATCAGGTGGCTCTGAAGGAGGCTTTATTTCTTTGGGGTTAAGTTTAGCCCTCGAGACCTTTGCCTTAGCTTCCAGAACATCAGTGATGAGTGCTCAGGCCTTGCAGGCTCTCAAACAGCCCCCCGTGGTCCCGCCACCTCAAGGGTGCTCCAAGTTCAGGCACATCACAGAACCTGCAGCACTCTGCCCCTTTCCTAGTGAGGGAGGAGGGTTAAACACCCTGGCAGCTATTCCTGTCTTCAGCTCTTGAAGCACCAAGCCCGCAATCCAGGACTGGTTTATGGGTATAATAACATGTGTGGTTGCACAGGTCCCCCTGCTTAGAAGAGCCCTGAACTTACCTTAATGCTCTGTTGTTACCATTTTGTAATTCTTTTTTTTTTTAATTTAATTTAATTTTTGGCTGCGTTGGGTCTTCGTTGCTGTGTGTGGGCTTTCTCTAGTTGTGGTGAGCGGGGGCTACTCTTCATTGCGGTGCACGGGGTTCTCATTGTGGTGGCAGCTTCTCTTGTTGTGGGCTCTTGTGTGAGCTTCAGTAGTTGTGGCACGTGGGCTCAGTAGTTGTGGCATGCGGGCTCTAGAGCACAGGCTCAGTAGTTGTGGCACATGGGCTTAGTTGCTCTGTGGCATGTGGGATCTTCCCGGACCAGGGCTCAAACCTGTGTCCCCAGCATTGGCAGGTGGATTCTTAACCACTGTGCCACCAGGGAAGCCCCATTTTGTAATTCTTTTTCTTTTTTTAATTTATTTTTTTGGCTGTGTTGGGTCTTCGTTGCTGCACGCAGGCTTTCTCTAGTTGTGACAAGCGGGGCTACTCTTCGCTGCGGTGCGTGGGCTTCTCACTGCGGTGGCTTCGCTTGTTGCGGAGCACGGGCTCTAGGTGTGCGGGCTTCAATAGTTGTGGGACGCGGGCTCTAGAGCGCAGGCTCAGTAGTTGTGGTGCACAGGCTTAGTTGCTCCGCGGCATGTGGGATCTTCCCGGTCCAGGGATCAAACCCATGTTCCCCTGCATTGGCAGGCTGACTCTTAACCACTGCACCACCAGGGAAGTCCCTGTAATTCTTAAACATTATTTTTTTAGCTGAAAACAATGGAGGTTTATTCTTTTCTTTTTTAAACTGTGAGATGAGGTTTATTTAAGAAAGCATTAGATGTTTTTGTAAGTCCATTAACTTTTCTTTGGGATTTACATGAAAATTCTGTTTCAATGTGTGTATATGGATAAGGATTTTTTTTTTTCCAATGGAAGTATAGATGATTGACAATATTGTGTTAGTTTCAGATGTTCAGCAAAGTGATTCATTTATACATATATATATATTTAAGATTCTTTTCCATTATAGGTTAATACAAGAAATTGAATATAGTTCCTTGTGCTATACAGTAAATCCTTGTTTATCTTAAACATTTTTAACGAGGGGCCCCACGTTTCCATTTTGTAGTGTCCTCTGAAAATTATATAGCCTGTCCTGCTCTAATCTCTTATTTATTATATAGTACACTAACATCATAGTTTAACTCCCCCGAATTTCTAACCAAGTGTTGCCAACCCTGTTGCCCACAGGAACCAAGCGTTGAAGTGTGAATGATTGCAGCAGGTGAGACAGGGAGCCAGTAGGGGGTGCTGCAGCTGTAGCGAGCAGGAAAACAAGCGTGTCCAAAAGGGGGAGCCAGTCCTCAGCTCTGCTAAGAGCTGGCTCAGTGTAGCCAGATCCTCCAATTTTTCAAGAAAAACTATGTACTTTAAAAAAAGTCATCATATTTTAAAATATTGTTTCAATTAGGAAAAATATCCTCTGTGTGGGCCAAACAAAACACATGTGCTTGGCTGTAACTCAGCCACTAGTTTATGATGTCTGGCCTAAGATTTCAAAAACAAAACCATGTTTTTTAATTTCCCTCTCTGTTTCTCAATAAACTTGACTCAATAAACTTTTCCCTCTCTTTTAGTACACAAAGGTAGTTAACAAAATTAAACAATGGAGAATCCGGGACTTAGCAATAGGTGCTTGCCTCCGTCCTGGGGGAAGGGAAGAAATTTCCTTTCATTATGGATGGATCGATGACAATAAAAACAAACGACAAGGCAACTCTCAATAGGTTATCTTGTATTTTATTACTAAATATCCCTGCCGCAGTTATTAATATTGTTGATCAGGCATGTGGATTGAATATATAAGTAAAATGACATGTTAAGGGACGCTAAGGAGTGAGTGGGATTCAGTGTCTTCTTGGGCTCTTGGCAGCGCCTGGCCGCTCTTCTCTAACCTAAAAGGTCCAGGGTGGTTCTGTTACATCAGGCAAAGGGATTAGGGGGCAGCCCCTCTCTTCCAGAGTCTCATGCAGATACTTTATAGAATTCTTTTTTATTGAAGTATAGTTGATTTACAATGTTGTGTTAATTTCTGCTGTTCGGCAGAGTGACTCAGTTATACACATATATACATCCTTTTTAATATTCTTTTCCAGTATGGTTTATCCCTGCGCTACACCGTAGGACCTTATTGTTTATTTACAGTAGGACCTTGTTGTTTATTGAATCTTTGAAACATAGTTCCCTTGGGGGTCAGTTTGGATGAGTGAAAGAAAGTCAGTGGATTACAAGGCCTTTAGAGAGATTTTTAAACAACAGAATGTGTAGTCATTCCACCACAGGATGCTGTCCTCTACACGCACACGCTTTTCCTACAATTCTTATGTATTTAGGGCTTATGTTCTAAAATTGTTTTCCTTCTTTTTCCATCTACCTGCCTGGCAAGTATTTCCATATTCTACTCATTAAATTAGAAGAAATGTTCCAGATATTCTGAGATTAAGATTTTTTCCTCCCCAAATTCCCTCCTAGCAGTACTGTATATAAGAATGTGCACTGCACGACTTCAAAGAGTGGCATGCACATTGTCATCTGTGGGGAACGTCTCCTTCTCCTGGAGCTGTACAGAGTCCAACACATAGCTATGCATGTGGTCGTTCCTCCTGGCAGCTGCCTGAGACCTAACGATAAGGACAGTGACTTAACTAATTAAAATATTGGAAGCTCCTCCTATATTATAGGAGGAGCTATGACATGAATATAACATGAATACACAAAATCTGTGATATAGATACACTGCAACTATAATCGTTGCTTTTTCCTTTTTCGTTAAAAAATCTTTAATTCCTCTCCAGTGCCTTCAGGATTACGTCTGTTACCAGTGGCTTCTAAAAAGGCTGGGTTGATTTTATCAGAACCATTTGGATGAGTTGTTTAAAAAATAAAGATTCCCAGAGAGAAAGGAAAAAATAAAAAGAGATTCCAAGACTCTAGATTGAAGATTCTGGCTTGAGAGGCCTAGAGTAGGGCCTGGGATTCAGTGTTTTAGAAAGCAGCCTGGCATGCCCAGTCCCATTCCCACCAGGGAATTCTGCTGAACAGCCCTGTTTAGGAAACACTGGTCTACCTCAATGCTGGACCACAAGGCCCTTCACAGTTGTGCTTCAACCAGCTTGACTCATTTCATACCACATGTTGTATTTCAGCTTTAATGGAAGATTCACCATCACTGAATACATCATGTTCTTTGGTGCCTCATATTACACATTCCTCTGTCTACAAGAGTTTTGCTTGGATTTTTCTGTCAAGTGAACTTGTTTCTTGGCCTTTAAAACCTAAATGACATGGTATCCCCTTGAATTGTGATGGTAGTACTCCGTTGCCTAGAATCAATTATTCCTGCCAAGTTCTTATAACAGTATGTATTGTAGAAGTGATCCTCAAATATTGTTGTTTCAATACTTCCCCCAAAAGAATTTTTAAAACTCTGTACTTAATATAAAAATTTATTTGCCTCATAAGTTTAAATCACTACCAATGATATAATTTGTACCACATTAAAACATCAGCTCTTTATAATAAACATATGCCATCACTTTCTCAAATATAGACAAAATAATCTCAGTACTTTAGGTCAGGTTCTTGTAAAAGAAGACACCATTCTAGTGCAAGTGATTTATTAAGCAGGAGCTCCCAGAAGAAATGGGGAAGGGAGTGGGAAAAACATGATAGGATTAAGGTGACGTCCCAGCCTTAGCCTGATGCTGCTGGGAGCTTAAATGGCAATTGCACATCCAAGTTTATCCCATTTCTGGGCAACAGAACTGTTTTGAAACTCTGCACTTGTCATTATTGGCTGTGAGACAGTGAGTGTGTGTGTGGTGGGGGTGGGTAGAGGGCAGGAAACAGACTCCCAGGCTTCTTCTCCTCTATTTTAGAATGAAGATGCTCCAGCAGCCTAAAGCAAGAACAGCCAAGCATACAAACTGGGAGATGGGGCACAGCACTAAGTAGATTATATTATCTGGGCAATCTGGATAGGTTCCAGAGGTATCCTCAACAATACCCCATGATGTGATAATATTATTAATTTAAAAAGTATATTAGACTTCTGATTCTGGAAGATGGAGTAGATATACTTTTTCCTATTCCTTTCACTAAGTGCAACTAAAACCTCTGGACAGGGAATTCCCTGGCGGTCCAGTGGTTGGGACCTGGCACTTTCACTGCTGGGGCCTGGGTTCAGTCCCTGGTTGGGGAACTAAGATCCTGCAAGCCACGCAGCACAGCCAAAAATAAAAATAAAAACTCTGGACACTATGTATAGAATAAACATAAGAAGACTCTGAGAGGTGACAAGGGAAAGGTAGACCAGCTAGGGATTTGGGGACCTAAAGAACAACATAATTGTGAGTTCCCTGGGTTTTCTTTTTACCTCACATATCCCAGACTGGGCATTGGAAAAGCCAGCAACCCGGAAATGTCAATGGGCTCAAACAAACAAACAAAAAGCCCCAACAAAAGTCTGCTTCTCTAGCCAAAGAACCAGGAAACAGTCAAACAAGAGAACACTTGAAAAGTAACAGCTCTACTGGAGAGGCCCAGCAGTTAGTCAGAGCATAGGAGACAGACCAGGACAGGAGAGGCGGGAGTCATTGTCTCAGAGGTGAAGGCTACTGGGATGGATGAGTTAGCTGGGGTGCAGACAGGAATGCAAGATGAAGGCCAAAGACAGAAACTTGGGAATGCCTACAGCGTTATTACCCTTTAGTTTCCAATTAGAGAACGACTTGAGAGCTTTAAAAGAAAAAATACACGTGCTTATCCCTGGAGATTCTCAGGTCTTTTCTGCATTTTTTCAAGGTTCTAAAGATGATTCTAAGGTGCAATAAATGTTGAAAAATATTAAAGTGTTGGAGAGAAAAATAACTGATGATTCACTATAAACAGGGAAATGATTGGGAAGAAAGCATTCAGGATGCTGATGAAAGGGCAGATTCAGGGGTCTAAGAGTGTTAATGGGGCCAAATGTTGCAGGATGGCAAGAAGATGGAGGACTCAAAATGACTAAGGGAAATATTAGTATCTTACTTTAAAGGCCAAAGAGAGAGTTCAGAGCCATGATAGAAAAAAGGAGTAAACCTGGGCATATATCCAGACAAAACTATAATTCGAAAACATACATGCACCCCTATGTTCATAACAGCACTTATAGTAGCCAAGACATGGAAACAACCTAAATGTCCATTGACAGATGAATGGATAAAGAAGATGTGGTACATATTCACGATGAAATATTACTCAGCCATAAAAAGAATGAAATAATGCCATTTGCAGCAACATGGATGGACCTAGAGAGTATCATACTAAGTGAAGTCAGAAAGACAAATAACATATGATATCACTTATATGTGGAATCGAAAATATGACACAAATGAACTTTTCTATGGAACAGAAATAGACTCATAGACATAGAGAACAGACTTGTGGTTGTCAACAGGGAGAGAAGCAGAGGAGGGAAGGATTGGGAGTTTGGGATTAGCAGAGGCAAACTACTATATATAGAATGGATAAACAAGGTCCTACTGTAGGACCTATACTCTAATATTCCTAATGTTAAGGCTCTCTTGAAAGGGTATTATAGTTCTTCTGTTTTACAGAAGTAGAAACTGAAACTTAAGGATAAGCATTAAAAATCATAATTTTATTTTTGCAATGACTATGTGACTAAAAACAATGGTATTTAAGAGCAAATATTGATATTATACACAGCTATTTTTAAAAGCTAAGGGTTTCCCTAAAATATAGAGAAAAATTAAATCTTGTTTTTCTGAAAGGCTGATACACTCAACTAACTAAAATACTCCTATAAAGAGCAGCTTTATAATATCTATTAGAAACATTATTCTACCAAGACACTTCAGAACCAAATCTCAGTAATCTTCAGGGAAGATAGTAACACTGATTCCTGGATCATCATGATCATCAATTTCAAGTTCTTTATTATTTCCTTCAGTAATATATTTGCCACATGCTTTTTCTGGGTTTCTTTTTTTCTTGTGAGTACATGATGAGTTATTTTTCTCTTTGATTTTCTCTTTGGGATATGAGGTCATAGAAATAGTTTCTTTTTCCAAAGCATGTTGTAGGCAGTTGTAAAACCTGTAAAGAAATAAAGTATTATTGTTATATCTGTGTGTTCTGAAACAAAATGAAATACACCTAGAATTTATAAATTACATAAACCTGATGTCTCATATTAACCTCAAGATATAGAATAAATCACAGAAATAACGTGCTTCTTGCTTTTATGATTTTTTACTTAGGAAAAGAAATGTTTCAGTTCTTTAAGTACAGTCCTGAAAACTGGTTTGGAATCACCTCTTGATAACCTCTATCCTACCTTAATTTCTATTCCAGATATAGGAATCAAACAAAGATTAAAAAAAAAGAAAATATATATTCTTTCAAAAGAATCATAAATGTAATAGAGGCTCATTTTAGAGAATTTGCAAAATATGTGAAGTTACAAATACAGATCACCTTTACATAACTACCTAAAAATAATGACTCTCATATTTTTTCTTTCCAGTTTATTAGTGTATTCTGAATTAATACATCTGTACATGTATACATACACCTACTGTCTTTTATACAATTGTGATATTACATATAAAGTTTTACATTGTTTTTTCAGATTTAATATTTATTGAAAACACTTTCCATATCACTAAATGAACTACAAAATAATACTTTTTAATGGTAGTATAACATTATGCCACTTAGATTGGTCTTAATTTACTTTCAAATTTTCCCAATACAAACAACAATGTGATAAACATTTTGGAAATAATGTGATCTGAGTTTCTAGCTATTTAGGATAGATACCTAGAAATGTAACTGCGTGGTTAAAGGTTATAAATATTTAAGGCTCTTGATAAGTACTACCTGTTTTCCAGAATGCGTGTTCAAAAAATATGCTTCTAAGGGCAGAACTTGAGAGACCACTTCACTCATACAGTGAATATTACATCAAAAAACATGCTTTACTTATAGGTGATTACGGTCTCTCATTATTTATATTTTCATTGCTTTGTTTGAAAGTGAAATTGAACATTTTTTATTAGCTATTTTAATTTTTTAATGTAAATTATTCTTTTCCTTTACTCATTTTCCTGCTGGAGTTTTTGTTAGTTTTCAGCATACGTTGGAAAGCAGCAGGATGGCTTGGTATGCTGTGTGTGCTTCACACGAGTGGTCCCCTGGGAAAGCTGAGGTTGGCTAATTCCAACCTCACTGACTCTCAATTTCCTCATTTATAAAACTAGCTATTATCCTGTACCTAGCAGGGCTATCGGAGGGATATATATGTAAGTACCTAGCACAGTGCCTGGCACCGAGTAAGTTCTCAAAAACGACTATTTTTACGGAATATAAACTCCATAAGACCAAGGACTCCATCTATCTTGTCTTCTGTTATATTCTTAGCATGGAGTACAGTACAGCCACACTTGGGTAAAAATATGCCAAATAAGTGAATAAATAACTACTGAACAAAAAAGGTAAATATGGATGTATTATCTTAGGCCCCAAATAAAATGATCTAAAAGTTGAGAACGCCTTTGCCACTGTCGGGATCTCATCATGCTTTAATATCCTATTATAATGGGAGGCTATGACAGGAAATTTCTGACATCTGCAGAAGAGATTGCTATTTGGGCCAATTTTCTTCTTTCTTTAATTCAATGAACAGGCTAAGTTCTGCTTGCAAAAGCTCTAAAACTGCCCTTAAAAACCCAAGATAATCACCTCTTACCAAATACTCCACACAATGCTAATATATACCTAACATGATTACTAATATCCTATCCATATTTCAAGAACTTATATACTCATCACTGTACACCTTGATATCCAGCACCATGCCTGGCAGATAATAAGGGCTAATTGATATTTCTAAAATGAATAAATCAATCTCAAAGAGGGAGGTACAGTAAAAGGGAAAACAGTATTTTAAGAGTTATAGCAAAAGGCTTTGAAAAAATTAACTGATGTTTAATTTTTTAGACCCCATAACATGGTAACAACCTTTTCATTTAATGCATTCCTTATATCCTTACTTAACTGAAACCTGGTTTCCCACAAAGACACCACTGCCCTGCATTCCTCTTAAGTGAAGACTGCTTATTATTTCCATACCCTGCCTCAGAGTCGAGTGATAAGGTCAGAATTCACCTGCCTCACCAACAGTTTGCCAGACTAAACTCCTTCATGTGCCCCTCTGGTTATCTAACAATATTCTGTTCAGTCCTTTACATTCATGGAAACTTCTACACTTGGCTTTATCTTTGTCTCCAGGTCCTGCCATCTTTCTGGGTGACTTCAATGACTGGTTTTCTTCTCATCTTCCACAATGCCTATTTAGAATGGTTTTAAAAAATGACCCAGTAGCATAACTCATTTTATCTAAATCAAATCCAAGCATGCTACAAAAGGGTATGAATCACCCTTATCTGATAACAAGAGGTTATTCATGATGTGCAACTTTATCTTCTATCACTCTCTACCCAACCCTGCTCTTTAAACTTAGGTAACCAAGTCTTTTCTCTGGATTCTACTGCATTCCTAGAAAATTAAAGATAAGACTAAATTCCTCTTTTATGATCACAGAGAATTAACAGCTGTGTAAAATACCTTGTCAATTACATTAAAAAGTAATTAAAGAGGAACAGGTGCCTTACTTTAATCTTCTATCAAACAACCTAAGAATTCAAAGCTATATCCTTGGGGTACCAAAAAAACAACTGGTAAAGTGGAACAAAGACCTTTCCATGTTGAAAGCCAAGAATAAAACTTCAACTACTTTTTTGTTTTCCTTGGTTAAGGGAACTTTTAAAATGTCCTTTGGGAAACTATCTTACTCAGTAAGTCAGAAATTTGTTTTCCAATTACATGTTCTCTTCTCATGATATGACCCTTTATACAGCATTCTAAAGCCCAATTCTCAAAGTGTAATTTTCTCAGCTCTCAAAGGCAACAAAAAGAGTTTGGAGTATAAAAAGAAATGTATGCTCAGGTAACTGTTTTTTTCCCCCCTCAAAAGAAAATCAAATTGTCTTCAGTTTTTCTGCTTCCACTGTCAAGACTATCATGACATAGGGCAACCTGTATATACTTCTCTTCATGAGAGAACTTTTCAGAACAGTCCTGGGAAAATGAATTCTTGTTTCTCGGATCTGTTAGAGGACCATGTGCAATGAAAAGCTGGTATTTCGTTGACTTCCGAAATAGGAACATAAAATTAATGAAATCTAGGCACAATTTCATACCCTTTTAAGTCTTCCATTATTAACAAATAACAAAAGAAGGCTATTCTCATATATCATGTATTTGGATTTTTAACTGATTTTAAGCTCTAGAATTTTTTATTAAAAAACATGTATGTGGGCTTCCCTGGTGGCGCAGTGGTTGAGAGTCCACCTGCCGATGCAGGGGACATGGGTTCGTGCCCTGGTCCGGGAAGATCCCACGTGCCACGGAGCGGCTGGCCCCCTGAGCCATGGCTGCTGAGCCTGCGCGTCCGGAGCCTGTGCTCCGCAACGGGAGAGGCCACAACAGTGAGAGGCCTGCGTACTGCAAAAAAATAAAATAAATAAATAAATAAATAAAAAACATGTATGTGACAGGGCCTGTGCCAGTGCTAGAAACAGATAAGAAATGTGGTCTGTGCCCTCAGGGAGCTCAGGGTTTAATGGGGGCTGCAGAGCCGTAAAGATACACTCAACGTGCCATGAAAGATCATGAAATATTCCTTGGAAAAAAAACCAATGCCTGGGCTGAATTGCAAGAATGAGTGGAAGCTGGCTAGTAAAGGGAGAGGAATTATGAGAGGAAAAATTGAAGGGAGGGGACATCCAAGGAGGAACTATCAGAAAATATGTGTTTTCACTATTTACTTCTCTGATCTTCATTATCTACTTCTCTGATCTTAAGTATATAGGGAGTTATTTATTTACTAGCTTTAGTTCCATTTTAAAAAATAAGACTTGACTCCTTCTCTTCTCCCCCCATTTCTATCTGCTGCCACATTCGGGTTATGTTCTGCAGTATCTCTCCCATTCATTTTGTTACTCAGGGTCCTGTTAATTCTTGCCTGGACTGTGTAGCAAGAGCCTACTCCTGCTTGCCCCATGAGTAAGCCATTTTATATCTTCCAGAATAGTCACCCTAAGGCTTTGAAGCCATAAAAGTAGTACTACTGCTAGAGTCTGTCAGCTAAATTGAGCAAATATTTATTGACCGCTATGCTCCTGTCAGACACTCAGAAAATAATAAGTAACTGTCTTTGCCTTTGGTGAACTCAATATAATGTGTTAACTTTTAAGTTCCTTTATTGTTTAGGATGAACTCAATAAACATTTATTGGGTTTCTACTGTGAGCCAGACACTCTATAAGGTTTTAGGATGAGAGATATTTGAAGTGTGTGTATGTATGGGTATGTGTTTGGTTGGTGGGAGGGGAAAGTCAGTCCTATACAAATGTGACCAAGTTGTACTGGGGAAAAAAAGACATATGTGCAATTAAACAAGTGTAATTTAATATGGTTCACATTTCTGTTTTCACTGAGGCATAAACTGTAATAATGCTGGTAAATGATAATGAGAATTTGAACCAAGGAAATGGGTAAATGAGGTTGAGATTAAGATAAGAAAGATATTAAGGAAAGGCTGATGGGATATTTTGGTTAGATATATTCAATAGGTTATTAGACATATGAGCCCAGGACTCAGGAGAGATTTGGAAGATCTACCAGTATCTGGGGAAGTGGCTAAAGCAATGGGCCAGGAAAGGAATCCTGGAGAACGACAGCATTTAACCAACATATAGAATAACAAGAGAAATCCAGAAGGAAGCTAAGAAAAAGCACCACAAACAGGAAGGAAAGCAGCAAAGTGATGTAACAGAAATTCTTACCGACAGGTATATGAAATAATGCTCAATGTCACTAATCATCAGGGAAATGCAAATCAAAACCACAATGAGATATCACTTCACACCTGTCAGAATGGCAATTATCAGAAAAACAAAAGACAACAAGTGTTGGCAAGGATGTTGAGAAAAGGAAACCCTTGTATACTGTTGGTGGGAATGTAAAATGGTGCAGTTCCTGTGGAAAAGAGTATGGAGGTTCTTCAAAAAATTAAATATAAAATTACCACATCATCTAGCAATTCCACTTCTGGGTAAATATCAAAAATAACTGAAAGCAGACACTCAAACAGATATTTGTATACCCATGTTCACAGCATCATTATTCACAATAGCTAAAAGGTAGAAAAAACTCAAACATCCATTGATGAATAAATGGATAAACAATATATGTTAAATACAATGGAATATTATTCAGCCTTAAAAAGAAGTAAACTTCTGCAAAGGAGGCAAGACTATACAATGGAGAAAAGACAGTCTCTTCAATAAATGATGCTGCGAAAACTAGACAGCTACGTGTAAAAGAATGAAATTAGATCACTCCCTAACACTATACACAAAAATAAACTCAAAATGGATGAAAGACCTAAATGTAAGACCAGACACTATAAAACCCTTAGAGGAAAACGCAATCAGAACACTGACATAAATCGCAGCAATATCTTTTTCGATCTGTCTCCTAGAGTAATGGAAATAAAAACAAAAGTAAACAAATGGGACCTAACTAAACTCCAAAGCTTTTGCACAGCAAAGGAAACCATAAACAAGACGAAAAGACAATCCTCCAAATGGGAGAAAATATTTGCAAACAATGCGACCAACAAGGGATTAATCTCCAAAATTAACAAACAGCTCATGTGGCTCAATATCAATAAAACAACCCAACCAAAAACTGGGCAGAAGACCTAAACAGACATTTCTCTAAAGAAGATATACAGATAGCCAAGAGGCACATGAAAAGATGCTCAACATCACTAATTACTAGAGAAATGCAAATCAAAACTACAATGAGGTATCACCTCACACCAGTGAGAATGGCCATGATCAAAAAGTCTACAGACAATAAATGCTGGAGAGGGTGTGGAGAAAGGGAACCCTCCTACACTATTCATGGTAATGTAAAGTGGTGCAGCCACTGTGGACAACAGTAAGGAGGTTCCTTAAAAAACTAAAAATAGAGCTACCATATGATCTAGCAATCCCATTCCTGGGCATCTATCTGGAGAAAACCATGGTTGGAAAGGATATATGCACCCCAATGTTCATTGCAGCACTGTTTACAATAGCCAACACATGGAAGCAACCTAAATGGTCCATCGCAAATGAATGGATAAAGAAGATGTGGTACATGTATACAATGGAATATTACTCAGCTATTAAAAAGAATGAAATAATGCCATTTGTAGCAACATGGATGGACCTGGAGATTATTATACTAAGTGAAGTAAGTCAGACAGAGAAAGACAAATAACATGATATCACTTCTGTGTGGAATCTAAAAAAATGATACAAGTGAACTTATTTACAAAACAGAAACAGATTCACAGACTTAGAAAGCAAACTTATGGTTACCAAAGGGGAAAGGTGGGGGGAGGGATAAATTGGGAGTCTGGGATTGACATATACACACTACTATATTTAAAACAGATAACCAACAAGGACCTACTGTATAGCACAGGGAACTCTGCTCAATATTCTATAATAACCTAAATGGGAAAAGAATTTGAAAAAGAATAGATATATGTATATGCATAACTGAAACACTTTGCTATACACCTAAAACTAACACAACATTGTAAATCAACTATAGTCCAATATAAAATAAAAATTAAAAAAAAGAAAACAGCAAACCCGCAAAAAAAAAAAAAATAAGGTAAACTTCTGATCACACTACAACATGGATAAACCTCGACAGCATTATGCTAAGTGCAATAAGCCAAACACAGAAGGATAAATATTGTATGATTCCACTTGTATGAGGTACCTGGAATAGTCAAAATCATAAGAGACAGAAAACAGAAGAGTGGTTACCAGGGGCTGGGAGTTTGGGGAGTGGAGAATTATTGTTTAATGGGCATGGAGTTTCAATTTGGGATAATGAAAAGGGTCTGGAGATAAACAGCAGTGATAGTGGTGGTTGCACAGCAATGTGAGTGTATCTAATGCCAATGAACTGTATAACGGTTAAAACTATAAATTTTAGTTATGTATATTTCACCACAAAAAAACCAACCATTGGAAATATTCATTTACTTTTTCAGTCTAATTTGCTTTATTTTTATCAATATTATATGCCAATATATTTGGCCCTTTTACTCTATATTTAAAAAAAATTTTTTTTTAAGATGCCATGTTTTTTTAAATTGGAGTATAGTTGACTTACAATGTAGTGTTAGTTTCAGGTGTACAGCGAAGTGAATGAGTTATACATACACATATATCCACTTTTTTTAGACTCTTCTCTCATATAGGTCATTACGTAGTATTAAGTAGGGTTCCCTGTGCTATACAGTAGGTCCTTATTAGTTACCTATTTTATATATAGTAGTGTGTATATGTCAATCCTTACCTCCCAATTTATCCCTCCCACCACCCCCTTCTGCCCTGGTAACCATAAGATTGTTTTCTACATCTATAACTCTATTTCTGTTTATTCTACATTTTATTTAACATTTATTGTCTTATTACAGTTGGTGAGAAGAACATGGCTAATTCCATCCAACCCAAGTCAGTCCCGATCTCTTATTAATGGCTACAAAGATAGCTCTCCACTTGTAATGGGTAAATAGATCTCCAAACTTCATATTTTTTTACCTGGAAATCATTATGTATGAAATTTTCTTACTCTTCCCACTAAGAAGTGGGCTTAGGAATTGTTTTTTTTACAAAAGAGGCTTTTTTTTCTATTAAAATTATTTTACCTTTTGATTTTCGTATCTCAAGAATATTTCTTATTGCTGGAATGTTACACATTAGGATTTTAAATTTTAAAAATTCTCTTATTACAGTTGTTTGAATTATGAAACTTTGGTCCTGTGAGAAACCAATTTTAGTACTCAACGTCTGATTGCAGAACTCATCACCTCCAGTGTTTATTTTTTCTCTTTTCCACAGCAGAAGAGTAACTCTTTCTCTGCATTTGGTTGAATATACAGCTGTTTCCAAAGCAGCTCCCTAATTTGTTCACCCTTTCTGAATTCACATGTAATCTTCTAATCAGTATCTTAAGAAACTTTTTACCCTTCTTTAATTTTTCACTGATTTTATATGATGAGCATGACTCTCTTGATAGCAGCATGCACACCATAATCTCGAAACATATTTCTGAGTCAATGGATTTAAAGCATAATTTGATTTTATAGTTGGTGAACGTGACTCAATTAACTTCACCAGGTGTATAGTTAGTTGATCTTGGGCTATATTTATAATCTTATTGAAATTCAAGTAAGGAAACAGAGAAACTGATTTGCTACCTTGTACATTTTCGCAAACAGTCTCACTAGAATACTATCTAACAACCGTAGTCAACTTTTGGAATGCTACCAGTAAGTACCTACATACAGTTCAAACTCTGTAGTCTGGTGGAGTGGCTGGGTACCTTCAGTTGCTTACTTGAAATCATCACTATATTTAGAATGTTTGCTCAAAGAACCTTGTGGCCAGGTAACCTCTCAGCTTTTTTCAGCCAGGCTTCCGCTAAAAAATTCAGTCCTAATGCCTGAGGACATCCATTGTATGTCATGAATTACTTCTCTCCAATGTATCTAGACTAGTACAAGTTATATACCACTGTTGAGAGAACTGAGAAATAGCCACTCGAATAATTTTGTTAATTCTGTGGTTCAAATAAGGAGCCCTGGTTAAGAAAGCCTGGATGGGGCTACTGATGTGATTATAGGTTTATTCTCTGTATGAGTCGGTGAACAAGGAGAAAGGCTATCCTATCCTAAGAATCCATGACATAACACGGACAGGGCCTGTCATTATACATATGCCATCTAGTGTATACTAAAATTGTTCTCTATGATAAGTAGGTACAAGAAAAATGAAGCCAAGAGAGTTGAGTAAGTTGTGGGGGAAGCAGGATTCAAACTCAGTTCTGCCTCTGGAGCCCATTTCTACCCCTTTCCACCATGCCACACTGCTGCCATTGGCACTTCTGGCCTTAGCTGCTTCATAAAAAGTTCTAGGTATTAAAGAATTTTAAGCAGGCAAATTAAGCAATAGTATTCCTTTTCATTTCAGACAGGATTCTGATGGTGATACGGAGAATGGCTTAGCAGAGAGACATACTGGAAGCATTCTACTATGAGACCAGCTAATAAGGTTACTGCAATGGTCCTGAATAGAGAACACGGCAAGAAGGGTGGGGAGAGAAGAATGACTCAGGAGTTATTTAGGTAGTGATTGGCTAGTTGTGAGGTGACCAAAGGGGTGGGGGAAAAAGCAAAAAGAAAATAATAAATGACAACAAGATGACCATCAGTCCTTAAATAACTCAGAAATTTACATCTTACTGATGGTAGGTCAGTGGCATTTATCTTCATATATAAAAGGCAGCATAATAGTCACTTCTTTACATCAAAGATTCTATTCTTAGGAAAAAGTTGAAAAAGAAAGTCATGTAAAATTAATCTACCAGGAGGTGAAGTTTAAGAACAAGAGAAATATAAAGATGTGACTTGATAGCCATAGTCCTTCTGACTGGTACAGTTATGCCAATTCAAATCTAATGCATGACAGGAGCGGGGTTCTGAGCTAGCCAGAGGTATAAAATATTTATCAGACTAAAATTAACCAGGCTGTTCTCCTCAAAAGGAGATTCTAGGTAGTCTTCAGTAGGTCACACCTAGGAGGTAGAGTGTACCTCCCCCCTGGCTGCCTTCAACTGGATCAGTTATGGTCCCTGGGGCTGCTGGGCTCTCCTACCTGAGTGACTGTTTCTCCTTTATGCCTGTTGCTGGCAGTCACGTGTCCCACTATCCTCCATGGAGCTTCCTCCCCTTTATGCTCCATTTAGTACCCATTGCAGTCTGGCCTACTCTAATCAGTTACTTGCATCATCTTAATTATTCATGATAAGGCTACAAATATAAAAGCAGTTGGGAGTATAAACTGAAGATGGTGTATATTAATAGTTTCAAAGAAGACCTAGGCATGTAAGACTATACCTTTCAATTCTCTTCTTGTTTTCCTCCATTTTTTGATTTGCTATCTTTATCAGGAAGTTGATATATTCCTCCGTCACCATCAGTTTTCCTTTATGGGTTAATGGAACTTCTAAGCCATGTGTGCTCCGGACAGCCTGCAAGGAGCAATTTAGATATGATGACTTATGTACTAGAGACACTGAAGATAACTAAAGAAAAGTCCCAGTCAGGGCTGTGTTTATATATAGTTTAGCTCCATTACAACATTTAAGTTTGTGCTTTGATATAATTTAGTCAAATACAGTTGAATCAAAGGAGAGTCAAATAGATTTTCCCATCGTATAAAATCATTTGTAAAGCAAGTCATTCTATACATTGTCTTTCAGAGAAGCACATATTATCAAAGAATCCAATGAACTTAACAGTATCACTGTCACTAAAGCTAAGGGAGCTTTAATACACTATTTAAAGAAAATAAATAAATGAAACCTCAACAGAAGCTTCAAGGGAAAATCAAAATGGACTGGATGCTAAAGGGCCTCTTAGCACTGCTTGAGCAGGGTTGTTACAAGATAAACCATGCCTTTTCTATCTCACAAAGTGGCTGCTTTCTCAATGCTTTAGGGCTGCCGATGAAACAGTCAACATATTCCAAGTAAATCCAAACACTGGATATAGGTTAAGAAACAACAAAAACTATTATGAGGCATAAAAATTCATTCAACAAGCCTTTACTAAGCATCTGCAGTGTTCTAAGCCCCATGTAAGGTATGAAGGTACAGGATGAATATAACATGGTTCCTGCCCTTAAAAGAGCTAACACTTCTGAACAGGAAACAAACAAGTGAACAGAGAATCACAATACATCATGGTGCTATGACAGAAGAAACACATACGTGTACATGTGCATGCATGCACGTACATGTGCACACAAAATGCTAAGGAAATGTAGAAGAGGAGCAACTAACTGAGACAGGTCGTGGTTTTATGGGAAATGTGGCATCTGAATTGGAATTTTAAAGGGTAAGTGTAATTTCACCAGATGTAAAAATGGGAGAAGGGGAGCATTCCAGCCAGACGATTAACTTTTCTATAGTCATGGGAACATGAAAAGCATAATACATTTGGGAAATAACCAATAGTATTCTGTCTGGCTGGGGTGGAAGTATGCTGGCAGAACATGAGCATAAATAAGGCCTGAGAAAACACCAGGAGACCTTGACTTCTTTAAAAGGGGGATTTTGACAGTATTGGCTAGATGGACTGAAGGAGAAGATGGGTAGGAGGAAGACCAGTCAGGAGACCCCTATAAAGATAGAGGTGAGGGACGATGACGGCTCAAGCAGGCACAGTGGCAGAGGGCTTAGAGAGGTGGAGTCAGGAGTGAGAAATCAGAGGTAGATGGGACAGGACTTGTCGCTAATTGAATATGGAAGATAAAGGAGAGAAGGTGAAAGAGTGGCTCTGTTCTTGCCTGGGCCACCACATGCAGTGGGGACTGAGATGGGGATGCAAATCAGTACTACGAGCTTTCATTTTCTGTTTAGTCATGCTTTACAGATGTCTTCTTCTTAAGCCACCTCATTTTGGAAAACAGGCTATCTGTTAAAAATAGAAAAAAGTAAAGTCTAGGGAGCTAGAATGGAAGCCTATCTGAAGTAGTTCAAAAGCAAACAATGTACATCATGCCAAACAGTAAACACAAACAGTAGCTACCACGTGTGATCAGAGAGAATAGGGCAAAATCACTAGGGGTTGGCTTGGCCAGGAAAGGACTCAGAGAGGCTGTGGGACTTAGAAGGAGCCTTAAAGATCTTCTAGTCCAGGGGTCGGCAAACCTCTTCTGTGAAAGGATAGATAATAAATATTTTCAACTTTGCAGGCCATATAATATCTGTCACAACTACTCAATTTTGCCATCGTAGCACAAAAGCAACCTGAGACAGTAATTAATCAAATGGGTGTACTAGAACTGCCCACCCGAGGGCTGAATGTGGCCCTAGGGCAGTAGTTCGATAGATCCCTGATATAGCTGAGACAATTCAGTCCCTGATGGATCCAGGCAGAAGACTTTAGACCCCCTGTCTGTGATTCTTTCCACTACATCATGGTGCTGATTAAACTGGGCCTTGACTATTTAGGATGAGGAGGACGGAGAGAATCAAGTTAAAAGTAAATGGAGGGGAATATTGTAAAATAAGACCTCAAATGTAAATCTAACAACTCTGTACTTCGCCCTGTACAGAAAAGTCAGTCACTGAAGGTTTCTGGGCAAGGGAATGACAAGAAGATTTGAGTAGAAGGTTATTCAATAATCTGGATTACTTCATGATCAAAAAATTGCTTTTTGCCAAAAGGTGTCGTACCAACATAGTCTTTCCTCTCTTTCCCACTGTTATGCCGGAGTTCCTGAAACCAGAATCTATTGCCACTGAATGCTGTAAGAAAATAAATTTGTTAAATTTGGAACATCTGGCTAATCAAATAAACACTTTAGCCCTACAAACTGCAGAAACATTTATAACCCCAAATCTATAATTATATAAAACACTAGTTGATTAAACTAGCATTGCATTAATTTTGGTAGAAAATTTAAAAGTTTAAAATTAAATCTACTCACATACCTATAAATTCAAGTATAATCATAAAATTTTACCAGAATCTGTGCATCCTGCAACTGTCGACACTGCACATGAAGAACAAGTGGTTCAAATTTCAAAATGGCATCGCCATTCGCTTTCTTTAGGGCTACAATCTAAATAAACGGAAAATGTTAGGATCAGACACAAGTACATGATCCTGTTCTTTGGTGACCCTTTATCCTGTGTAACTTCAATTCTCCCAAGGAACTTTCACACTCATTCTGCATCCTTCCACAGTAACTTTTCACTCTGTTTTCTTGGTCCTCTTTCTCCAAAACTTATTGATCTGCTTATTCTTTTAAGAGACCTGATTTCTAATTCTCTCATAAACCTTCTGTGTCATTCTTTCCAACCATACCTCAAAAAAGTCAACTACTACTCTATTTAATTCCATAGCAGATTTTTCATTAAGGAATATGGTACATAAAGACTAGAAGATCTAGAAGGTAGTAGAAGGTCTATCTAAATGTTTTGCTGTTAGATTGAGGTTTGAGACACATATACTATCATGTCTCAGCTAGAAGCTATATAAGGCAGTTGTTACTTCTGTCTGCCTAGTCTCCCTGCACCATCCTCCCTCCTTCACATCATTTGATTCTGGTGGCACTGTCAAGCGTGACCCTGTCACTCATCACTGCCACTATCATAATATCAGAGACGCCAAGTGCCTAGGTGTGATCAAGGATAGCATTCCATTCTGCTGGCAAAAATAGCTGATCTCAGTGGGGAGAACACCTAACCAGGAAGGATGACTCAGTGTCCTTTGGAAATGATACATGGATCTTAAAAAGTAAATCTTTTTCTGCTGGGGTTGCTGGCAGCTATCTTTCCTGCCACAGTGATTATCTGCCACAGAAGAGAAGGGCAAACATACAGAGAGAACCAGTACCCAAAGGAGATGGAGACTGAGTGAGCTTTGAAGACAACATTTAAGCACCTGAGCCAGTAATGTAAAATGCCTGACTAATGCAAACTTATATGAACTCATCTAAACATTTTAATTTAGGAAACTAAATAATCCAGGGCAGATAATAACCTCCCACAACTAAAAAAAAAGCCATTGTAATGAATTCTCTTTAGGCTTTATAATCTACAGTCATTATGATTCTATACATAAACCACCTTGAATTTTCTATTCTTTTCATATGTATTTAAAGTGACTGTGAATTAAAGTTTATTTCTAAATTTATATATAAAAACTTACCACATCATCTTTCACACAGGGTTTGTGTGTGACTAGTAGCCAGCAACAGTTTTGTTTCTGAACCTCAGAACCATTTATACCCTAAAGTGAAAAAATAACATAATTTAATTTATCATATAATATTTACAAAATAATAAGTACAAAGTATAGCATATTTTAGGCTTTCTTAAATTAATAATCCCACGTGATTTTAAGTATTACTGAGAACAATTCAACAGGCTTTTGGGTAAAGTTAACGTAAATGTTAACAAAAATGAAACCAAATTATTTGAGATAGAAAGTAATTTGTTTATTAAGGTAAAAGAACTTAATAACTATTTTCTGAAATACGGTCATGATTTTGTCAGGAGCAAAGGGATTATCACAAGGGGCTGTACACGAATAGCCCCTAAATTGTACTCTAGCTGTTTTATATGATTAGCACAATATTAAAAAAAATTTTTTTTGAATTCCTTTTGTAAGAAAGCACTGTTCCAGTCCCACACAGGACCTACCACTTTTTACTGACACCTGATCTGTTCATACCTTCCTATGTCCCTAGTCGCTATAGGCATAAATTTGTGACCTCTGGATTAGACCTTATGTGTAGTCCCAAAGGGCAGAGCTAGGATTGAAAGATCAAAATTAAGAGAGGGCAAATATTTTAACATAACTTTTTGCTTATTAACTGGAAAAATGTTTATTTGCTAAGTTCTATGAGGTACTTTAGCTATAAACAGATCCTACCCTCAAGGACACTGGAAAGAGGATGCAGGAAACACATGCACTTTTAAATCACTATACTTCTACAAGGTAACTTCTTTTTTTTTTCCTTAAAGTTATGCATTTTCTCTTTCTTTTTTTTACAACGTAACTTTTATACAGTGGGTACACAGGGGACTTTGCTGTCTGGCTTTGGAAAGGAGAAGAGCTGTGCTTGTCCTAAATAACTGATTTGTTTTCACTGAATGACCTCAGTGACTTATGTTTCTGATCTTATGCTGGCTGCTCTAAATCTTACAGCCAAATGTGTGGCCCACCTCTAGCAAATTTACAGAGTCTAGTGGTATATTTTGAGAACTAATGCCATCTCTGCTTTATCTTATCTATACTCCCTTTATGCAGATTTTCTCACTTTTTATTTTTCTTTTTGTATTGCCTGTTTGTAAGTTGATCCAAATTCTTCCAGAAATAAGGCAAAGTGAAAATAAACACAAGGTATAAGATAATACATAAAATGAAAAGAGGTTCAGAAAAAGTCCTAAGGCAGTTCAGAAGAAATAGTCATGGCTTCCAAATGGATGTGTGTGTTTGTATTCAGGTAGAAAAGGGGAGTCTGGGGAGGTACGTCTCAGATATGCAGAAATGGGGGAAGACATTTTAGGAAAAATAAACATGAGCAAAGGCAGATAAATATAAGAGAGAAAAGAGAATAGTTTCAGTAAACAGATTAAGATGAAGAGAAACAGTGGAAAGTAGAGCTGAAAGGTATACTAGAGTATTTCAGCATAGATGAGTGACATGCACAGAGTTGTGCTTCAGAAAGGGGAATCTGTTAAGTAACATGGTTTGGGGTAGAAAGACTGGTAGAGTTCAGTGAACAGGTAGAGTTCAGTGACCTGTTAGGAAACCACTGCAGAAATCCAGGTAAGACAGGGCAGGAGAAATGGAGGAAGAGAGAGAGATCAAGACGAGCAAGAGTGCCAGTGCTCAGGGGGCAATGGAAGCAATATAAGAATGAGCAGGCCCTGCTAACCTGGGAGACAGGCAAATGGTCTGTCAGTGAGGAGCTAAAGAATGAATTTGAGTGTGCTGTCTTCCATGCTCTGAATTCAGTCCTAATGTTAAAATGAACACACAGCTAACTTTTACAGTGCACTTAATATGCCAGGCACGGTGCTAAAGGTTTCAAATAAATTATCCCATTTCCTCTACATAGAATCCCTATGAAGTGGATACTCTTTATTATCCTTAGTTCATGGGACAAGAAGGGGCTAAGTTTAGATAACTTCCCTAAAGTCACATAGCCAATAATACCCAAAACTGATTTAGAATCTAAGCAGTATCACTCCAAAGCCTGAGGGACTGACCACTATTATAGACTACATACTAACGTACTTTCTCAGGTAATATAAAAATTACCAGAGTTGTAATAACGGAGTGAGCCACTAGGAGGCAGTGAACTTCTTAACCATAGCGATCTTCAATCAAGTGGTTAACAACGATTTGGTAGAGCGGTTAACGAGAAGACAGACGCCTCGCCAGGCTGGGAAGTCCTTAAAATTCCTTAGTATTAAAAAAATAAAATTCTCTAACCCTTTTAACTCAAGATCATTCCAAGGCCAGTAGTTTCAGCATCACTTGGGGGCTTGTTAGAAATACAGATCAGACCCTACTCTAGACCTACAGAATCAGAATCTGTATTTTAAAATATCTCCAAGTGATTGACATACACATTAAAATTTTAGAAGCACTGGTTTAAGTCAGCCTCTCAGTTTCCTTGATAAAGAAACCGAGACCACCGGTCAGAAGAACAAACACAGACAGGGTGTTACATTGGGTGAGCACAAGGCTCCTGGTGTTGCACACTACAGGGCAGGCGCTGGAAGGACACAAAGGGTCTTGCTCACCCGGTCTAGGAGGATGATGCGGCCAGCGCAGGAACTGGTGGTGAAAAACTGTTCTCGCCCATTTAGGAGCTGCACAAGCTCTACCACATCCTCGTCCACACTGCCTTTCCGGCTGAGGTCCGCTTTGCTCAGACACTGCGCCTTCCATCTTCTGAACTCTGCGCTACGATCCATGCGACGAGGGAGTCAGGGTCTGTATTTTCACATTAACCCCGCCTTTCCCTGGGGGCAGCCATATTGAAGCCAGTGGTGGCCGGAAAGGCCCAAACTCCTTCCTCGGGCCCGCCCCTGGGGGCGGGGCTAGGCGGAGCCTGAAAGCGCCGCGGATGACGCGGCCCGTGCCTTTTTTCCGTGGAACCTGAGGGATCCCTCAGAGACTTTGATTTCCCACTCTAGAACCGGGTAAGTGGTTTAAAAAGCCCCCTTAGTTCAGGCTGCGGACCTCCCCCGCGCTCGTCCCAAAGGAACCGTGCTGGATTTTGGCTGCGCTCCTGTCCTGCGTTCCGTCCTCCCCTAGCACCAGTGAATAAGGTGTTCGTGGCCGAAGTTATTCCCCTCCAGGGGCTGCAAGTTGGTCATCCGTAAATCACCAGGGCAGTTTTACTTGCTGGTCCTGAGACCCCGGCTTTGCTTTCTGGCAGGGTGAGCGTTTCGGGTCCCATGGTGGGGCGCCTGTTGGTACTCCCCCCATCCCGCTCCCCCTGCCTATCCTCCCTCTAGATTTCCCCTCGGCCCGGCCTGGGATCTGGATTCCTGCGGCCGCGCGCGTTTGCTGTGACCCCCGCCACAGGCAGCCGGAGGAGCCAATTTCTCCTTTCAGGCTCCTGTTTCCCAGGGCTCTTTCTGTCCGGCCTTTCCTCCTGCTTTGCCATCAGAGTTGCCGTCTTACTTTTGGAGAGAAATGTGTAGATTTTTTTCATCCCCCGCCCCCCCGCCCCATGGCTCCCAGCTAGAAGAATTTTCAAAAGAAAGAAAATTAACAAAACACCTTGTGAACACATCGTGGGATATTTACGCAGTTCGTAGAGGAAAGTTATCTCAGTGACCAAGAAAGGTGTGTTAATGATTGAACCACTGAAAGGCAAAGGTTTGGACTATTAGTCCGCAACTAGTAGAAATGGCGGTGTGCTTCCCACTGAAACCACTGGGATGCTCCATGAGTGTCTGGTCAGCAGTAGTAAATCGCACCGAGCTCCGCTCCATCCAGTCTTTTCCTCAGAATACCTGGAGGGGTTTAGAATAATTATCTATTCAACTCCTTCTCCACCCCTTCTTAACAGAAGTGGGTACTGAGATCCAGGCCAGTGAAGTAACCCGACAAGGTCACATGGCCAGGAAGAGACTTCTGTGGCTACTTTTAATTGTTAAAATTTTTTCTGGGTTAAGAATAATAAATAATATGCTGACATGAGTCATTCTTGATCAAAAGCAGCACATTTTGTAATGTTTGATTCTCTTTCCAAGTTTTTTTTCTTGCTAGAAATTCTTAAGAATTATTTAAGAATTTTCTGTTTGCTTTTATGATATGCCTTTGCTTTGGCTTTGTGAATTGATCTGTTCATTTTGTGTGAAAATATATTTCCCACATTTTCCCTATCTCTTTAATTTTCATTGAAACCAAATAGATTCAAGTGTAGCTTGGAAAAGATCACTGTTTGAGGAAGAATTTTAAATTCTGTATTTCCTCCATTTGCAAAGTATGGTTGGCAGCCTTTCAGAGGTAAAAAGTAAAACCAACATTAAACCAAGGTGCTCTAGTTCTTTAAAGTTTATATTTGATAAATAGAAAAACCTATTTGAAGTATAGACTTAATTAAAATACACAAGCAGTGTGACAAGCCTGCTGCTGACTGCAAATGATTTACTCTGAATAATAGAGCTTACAGCATGTCAGGCGTGCTCTGAAGCACTCACCATGTGCTGTTGCAGTTCATCTTCACAAGGATCCTATGCTAGGGAGTATTGGCCCCATTTTACAGATAGGGAAATTATTAGTTTTCCTAATAGAATCACATCCAGTGTATCTCTAGTAGAGCCCTTAACTTATGGGCATTTGAAAATTTTCAGACTCAGAGCAGATACCTGAATCATAAAATATGTAATGCTACCTGCAATCTCTAAGAAATTAAAGGTCTTATATGCCAACATTTCAAAGGGTGAGATGAAAAGGATTTTACAGTAAGGGGAAAAAAACACCTAACAATATTTAAGGTGTTGGGTTCCAGCTGTGCTTCCGTGTGACCCTGGTGAGTCTCTTAACCCCCTGAATGTTTTCTCATCCATTACATGGATGGTGATTTTTTTTCCACTTCTGCACACAATTAAATGGTGGTTTTAATAGCTTGCTTTTCTACCTATTGTGAAAATTATATCAATGGGTGTGAAAGATGTGCTTTTTAGAAGAAATCAGGTATCGCAAGGGTTTAAGAATTGTAATTACTATTAGTGTGTTGTGTTATTTTATTATTTTTTTAGCATACTACCTATATTATGAAGCAGATGAGGATCCTGTGGGTAGTTGAGGGGGTTCAAAGGCCATGAGTGCAGATTGGAGCCTGATCAATCATGGTGGCAAAGGCTCAGTGGGAAGTAAGATCGCCAGAAACAAAGTAGAAGTCAGAGCTGTCAAGGTCATGCCCTGTTTCCTTAGGAGCTCCATAGGATAAGGTGTAGTACTGGGCAAAGAAGGGGGGTCTTCTAAATCCAGGATTAAGGATGAGTCTCCTCCTTCCTTTGTTCTTTTCTTCCAACTTAGCAAATGTCCAAAAGTGAGGGGAAAAAATGTATGTGCTAGATATTTTTGACAGATCCTATTTCAGGGTAATTTTGCTTTATTATTGCTACAGCTTTTTGAGGGTACCAGTGATGTCTGTTGGTGTAAAGATAGATGTGAGAGCTTGAAAGAAATAAATAGGTAGGAAGTAGGTAGATATTGAAAGTGGAAAAAGAGCTACTCCTCTTAACGTGGTGTGTGTGTGCATTGGGGGAGATGAGGGTGGAGTGGGCAGGAGCTGGGGAGGGGTGGGGCTTGTTCTCTTTGCCCTCTGTGCTCTCTGAGTTTGGTACAGTGCCTTGCTTACAGTTAACGTTCAAAAAATACATGTTGAATGAATAACAACCAGTGTTTGGTATTAGTGTTTTGTTTAAGTGATTCTCTGGACTGTGAACTCTTTGAGGCTAAGGACTTGATTTTACAAAAAAGTGCTGTAAATATTGTCACATTAAATCAAAGATGACTATAGAATTATAGAACCAAAGATATTTTAATGAATAAGAAATTGGAAAGGAGAAAATAGATGGGAAAGGAACTGTGATATCACTATGTATAGGAGTAAACATTTGTCAGGTTCTGTGGTTGATACTTGCCGTCTCTTGCATGGTAACCCTGAGTGGAACTCAAGTTTTCAGATGAAGAAGCTCAAAAAAAGTGACTTCCTTGCCCAAGACCACACAGCTAGTACATGATAGATCTGGGATTCGTACTGAGAACTGTCAGATTCCACAGCCCACACTCTTTCCACAACACCATGCTGAAGACAAAAAGGAAAAAACAAAAGAACTATCTTCTTATTTTCAGAGTGGAAAAGTCTGATCTGTGCAACCTTTTCTTTTTCTGTTTTATTTTCTTTATGTATATATTTCACTTTCTTCTCTAAGAAATACTCAGCTTGAGCGAAGACCCAAATAGAAATGCGGTAGTGAGACTGCTGGGTAGGTATGGCATGAGCTGCCTTTTCCTGGTCCTAGCTCCCTGCACAGGACTTCTCACCCTCGGACTGCTTGGTGCTCTACAGTGCAGTGAGGCTTATGCCTGCTTCTGCCCCCCCTTTTTTTTATAACAGGGCTGCCCTTCAGGATATGTCATTGGTAAACAGCCTTTTAGCAATGGAGAGTTTACTTTCTCCTCTGTGCTAGGTACTATATTAAATCATTTTAAATAAAGGGTTTTTAAACGACACAACTTTTGATCAATTATATCAAGAACTTCCCATTAATACCATCAAAGTGCTTTGATTCCCTTCACACATGGAACGCTACTTTATAGTTAGCATGGGCTCCGTTCTGAGGAGTCCTGTGTTGGACTGCAGTACAGCAAAGATCTTTCATCTCAAGCCCTAGTTTCTGCAACTCTTTTTGATGTTTCAGTGGCTCGTGGTTGGTGAATATGATTATTCCAGAAGTTAGCAAAGATGTTCCCGGTGGTGGCAGAGTCTAACGATATTTGATATGGTTAATTTCAAGAAATTGTCATAGCACACAAATAAAATTATGGAGATCAGTCAAAGCCCTTTCATTGCATCTCTATAGGTATAAGATTTTCAAAGTTATCCAATTCTCTCTATAAATATTCTTTACCTTTTCTAAACTTATTTTAACTCTTGAGTTTTCATTTCAATATTAACAGTGGTAGCAGAGAAAGGTTAACTATAAATTACCCTCATTATTAAAAAAGATTACATACAAAGTAGTGTTTTTAGTTTTTAATGTTTGTTCTTTGTTAAGATGAATGAGCTTCATAAAACTAAGTGTTTCAACATTGATAAATCTCAAAAACTTAATGCTGAGAAGAAAAAGCAAGTTTCAGAATTCAGTACAATATGATCCAAACTAAATAAAGTTTGAAAACATGCAAAACAATAACAATAGCAGATATTGTTTACCAATGCAAATACATGTGGCAGTGGTATTACATCATGCCTGAGAAGGATGAGCACTGAGTTTATGGGAATAGTCATCTCTTAAAACTGTGGGACAGAAATGGGATTGGGGATGGGTACCGGAGGCTTTGGTTACATGTACATGTTTTAGGTTTTTACAATGTTAAGATTTGTTAAAGCTGGGTGGCAGGTAAATGTTTATTATATTCTTTATATTTCTTTCTATATTTGAAATATTACATAATCTAACAAAAGAAGATCTATTTATCTAATGTTAAGAAAACTTAAATTAGCTCCTAGAATTCCAAGATGTTGCAGCCCAAGCTTACACCAAAGGAAACGTAAGATACTGTATCATGTCTCACCTATCCAGATGTTTTTGTTTGTATGTTTGATTCCCTTGTTGAAGGCACTGAATCCCTACAGGAAGTAATATGAAGTACTTTGCTTTGCAGCTGAAGGATTTGTAAGATGAAAGGTCCTCAAACATGAAATGAGATCAGTGGTAAGCTCATGATTTAAACTGTTGTTTGAAAAATTGTTTGATCTTCTCCCTCCAGGGGAAAAAACACAGTGATAGCCTAGATGCAATATGACAATATGTTAATTTTTTTCCTTAGTATCTAGGTCACCATGACGACTGGACAGAAGTTGATGAGAGCTATTAGAGTTTTTGAATTTGGTGGACCAGAAGTGCTGAAACTCCAGTCGAATGTTGCCATACCAATTCCGAAAGACCATCAGGTGGAAATCATTACTTAAAAACAGGCAATAATTACACTGAGTGTGCATCTCTAGCATATCAAGCTAATGTTCGAAAGAAGCAAACTCACAATGCTTTATAAAGACATTGAATTAGGACAGAGTTTACACTGTTTGCCTCTATAAGCTCTGACAAGGCTAACATAATTCTAACTAGTGAAGTAAATGTATGAAAAGGAATAACATCTTGTAAGAAAAGTTTTAAAGTTGAGAATCATCTGTGTAATTGGATTTTTCTGAATGGAGTCATAAGTAGGTTTGAACAAGTTATTCTATTACAGACTTTCAGTCATGATCTTTGTTTTATGCATGGGGAAAATAATTTTCTTCTGCATACATGCTTTTTCGCATATAAGAAAATTTAAATGCAGAGTTTAATCATTTCCGGTGACTTCAGCAATATACTTTTTCAATAAAAATTGTGTATTTTTGTTATTGCACCTTCCATGGCTCTCAAGTCTAATTTCCTTAGCAAGCTTTATGAGAGTTTTTACAGTGTGGCCATAATTTGGCAAAGATTTATTTCTTATCATTCCTTCTCAACAGACTGCTGTAACAACACAAGCTTTATCTGGTTTCCCCAAGAGGTCCTGTCATTCCTTCTGTCTTTGCACATACTATTCCTTTAACCTGAAATAGCCTTTTTCTCCCATTCTGAAAGAATTTCTACTCATTCTTTAAGACCTAGCTCAAATACACTTCCTTTGTAAGACCTTTCCTTACTTTTATAGCAGAAGTAATCGTTCTGTATCAGTTAAGGTAAAATTAGCTTCTATTGTTGATGTAGCCTCAAAATGTCAAGGGTTCAACAATAGAAAATGATGTCTCATTCACTAAATTCCACAATTCTAAAATGTTGGTGGATAGAGTTCTCCTCCAAAGTGATTTAGGGACCTGGATTTCTTCCATCATGTGGCTCTGCCACCTTCAACACCTTTCTTCTGAGTTTGCTATGGAAGGGTGGAGACACTATGTGAATTGCCTAGGAAGGTCTTTGTGGGCCAGGCCTGAAAGGAGCTCTCATCACTTTTGTTCACATTCCATTTGGCTACTCGTAACTGTGAAGGAGCCAGGAAGGAATATTCTTCCTACCTGCCTAGGAGGAGGAGGAAATAGATTTGATGAGCACATAGTGGTCTCTGCCACACATCCGCTCATATTTCCACCACTGTTTTTCCCAAATGTTTATACTATAGCACATAAACCATTCTGTCTTATCTTTTTTTTCTTTTTATTAGTGCACTCAGATTTTATTTTATTTTTTAAATTTTTATTGGAGTATAGTTGATTTACAATGTAGTATTAGTTCCAGGTATACAGCAAAGAGAATCAATTATACATATATATATATATCCACTCTCTTTTTTCTTTATATTCTTTTCCCATATAGGCCGTTACAGAGTACTGAGTAGAGTTCCTTGTGCTAGACAGCAGGTTCTTATTAGTTATTTTATATATTATAGTGTGTGTATATGTTGGGTTTGTAAAACTGTAACGTGAGCTCATTGAAGGCAGGGTTTTCCTCACCATTTTTATAGCTTCCATAATCACTACAGTCCTAGCATAATGCTGAATGAATGCCTAAATGCTCTGTTTGAACTAAAGTACATTGTTATTGCAGGTTCTAATTAAAGTCCAAGCATGTGGTGTAAACCCGGTGGACACATATATTCGCTCTGGTACTTACAGTAGAAAACCACTTCTACCCTATACTCCTGGCTTAGATGTGGCCGGAATAATAGAAGCTGTCGGAGAGAGTGTATCTGCTTTCAAGGTATTACATTTTTAATTATTTCTATTTTAGCTTAATATGTATGTATTTTTTTAACATTTTAACATAGCTGTAAAGTATATCTGTGTTTAAGTCTTTAAAAGGCCCCATTACACAATTTCTGCCACTTGGGGGACTCCTCTAGTCAAAAAAGAAATTACCTTTTATCCAGAGACCTTGCTTGTCTGATTGTTGGGAGTAAGTGCTGGGTCATTTCTGTGTTTCCACATCCCCGCAGAATTGAACTATGATCCTTTGATTTGACAGAAATACGTAAGGAAAGAAAAGAAGCAAGGAAATTATACTATTTCCTAACTCTTGGTAATACACAGCCAGCATAGTTTTTTATTTCTTCTATAAAATTAGTTTCACAGAATACAGGGAAGGCTAATTCTTTTGAATAATCAGTAAAAGATGAAAAAATGCAAGGTCAGCTCTACATTTTTAGAGCTGTGACTCAGACCAAGGTGACCGAGTCAATGAAAATGTTATGATCAGGGCTTTCATTATTTATGTGCCAAAAGACATAAAAAACATAGTAAATTCATGTTCTTTCGTCTTTCCTCATGATTCCTTGACCTGCTCAACTATGGCAGCACATTTACCAAAATTGAACTGAGACAGCGAAGATTAACGTGGCCCAGGCCCAGGAAGCCAGGCAAATTCCTACAGCTTTCCACTCCTCCGCCTGTGGCAGTCTGGCTTCTGCCCCCACCGCTCACTAATGGCCTCTATATTGCTGGAGCTAATGGGCCCTTTTATGTCATTATCTCTCTTGACTTCTGTGTGACACTTGACACTCTCAGCCACTTACTTTTCTTAAAAATCTTTTTCTTCAGCTCCTGTGACATCCTCTCTCTCCCTTCCTCTCTGGGCATCCTTTTTCAAGCTCCCTTTTCTCTGCATGCCCCTCACATCTTGGTGTGTTGCCCAGCGCTCGCCGTCCCTACTTAGACTCTGCTTTTTATATTTTCTCCCTCATGATGGTCTCATACACACCCTTGGTTTCCATTATCACATGTGATATCCTTAGCTTAGAATCTTCTAATAAGCTCTGGACCCGTGCTGTCCAAATACAGTAGCCACTGGCCACACAAGGCTATTTAAAATTCACATTCAATTAAAATGAAAAGTTCATTTACTCAAATGCTTAATAGACCCAGATGTCTAGTGGCTACCCTATTGGGCAGTGCAGATGCAGAGCATTTACATCATCACAGAAGGTTGTGTTGCAGGGCACAGGACCCACATCGGCAACCTCCAGAAACCTCTTACTCATTGTGTCTAAAAGGGAGCTCATCTTTTCTCACAGCAGATCTGCTGCTGTCTCATGTGACTGTCTTGGTGACATCTGGGGTTTGAGGCTTACCTCTCCATTCACTCTCCCTCACTCAGCTCTCCCTTACTGGAACTGTTTCCTCTCTCCTCTTTTCCTCCCCACTGCCTGTAGTGTAGTTCTGGTTATCTTACATGGTCCTTTACCTGGATTTCTATAATAGGTACAACTTACCACCCTCCCTTCTTCCCCTGAGAATCTATCCTTGCTCTATAAGGAGTAATTTTCTAAAATGTACTTATGATTATTCTACATCTCTGTTTTAACTCTTGCATTAATTCTCTGTAGATTTCAAGGTACTGCTGGAACTGCTTATGTTATGAAAGAAGACTGTTTCGTGCTCTCTCCCCCACCTATCTTTTTCCATTCTTATCTCCCATTCCTTCTCACCCTGTAGTTTATTCTTTAGTAATAACTGTTTGTTCTTCCCTGCATATCCCATGCTCTTTCATCTCTGTGTCTTTGTTCATATTGGCTCTTCTGCATGGCAGAACTAAACTGAAACTTATATACATGGGTTCAAGGGCTTTTACCCTCCAGCTTTCATTTCTTTTCATTTTATCTCCCGAAACTATTACATTCCACACATTAAACTACTTATTCGTTGGGAATGAATGCTGATGATTTCTCAGCACCTATTCCTGCCACTGTTCCTTGATGTACTTTGTTTCCTTCATCCATAATGACTTTTCCCAGGTCTGGTTTTCAATTCAAGATCTTGTTCTGTCCTTCGAAGCCTACCTCAAATACTAGTTTCTCAGTGAAGCTGTTCTTGAGTCCTTCAACTTAGAAATAATTCCTTTCTTTTTCTTGTACCTATCTTTGACGGCCCATCGTATTTGCCTTGCTTTGTAATTATTTCTATCCTTTTTTTTCTCTTCCTAGCATTTAAGAAGCTTGAGATTAGGGAGAGTGTCTTGCTATTAATATCCATCACAGAACTTGAAGTACTACTTTCCGTAGTGGATTCTCAGAACAGGTTTGAATTATATTGAAATCAATGCAATGTGTTTTTAAGCTGTAAAAACAGAATTAATCTTACATTAGTCATACTTGACCATTTGCAGGCAACACTGTTAAGCAGTGATGCTTGTCTTTGACTCCTAGGTGCCTTTTGAACCTTTTTTATCTCTACCTCACCACATAGTGCTTTATTATAGGGCAAATTTAAGTATACTGAGAATTATTGCCTTACTGTTTTGCTTATTCCGAGGAGTATTTCCTTTTTTATTCTCTTTAAGAAATAGGAGTTAGCTTTTATTGTAATTCATAGCTGATATAGAATTCAGCTAATAAATGACTGAGCCAGGATTTGAATGTAGGTATGGCAGACTCTAATGTTCATATTCTCTCTACTACATTGAGATTGTTGAGGCTAGTTCTTTAATAGACCTGTGAAATAGATTATGAAAAACTGTATTCTCTTACTTTATCTTGGGTGTGTGTGTTGCAGGGGGGCAATAATGAGAAGAGGCAAAAAATGATAATGATTTTCATCATTGTACAGTGTACTCTTCTATTACTGAAAGGAATGGAAGACCGTTCTTTCTCAAACTTAGCCACTAAGTTTGGTTTTAGGCTGACCTGCATAACAAGTAACATGAAAACTATTTTCTACAGGTGTTTTTTATTTTCCTGTATCTTTGTAAACTGTTGTGTGTGTGTGTGTACACTCTCATATATATTTATTCTTGAATCTGTAATCCTACATAGGTGGCAACAACTCTGTTGCCTATGTCATGCTCAATTAAAAAGAAATCTTATAAGATTTCCACGTATTATGGAGAAAAAAAAGAAATAGGAGTTAGGAGAGGTGCTTGTACTGGGCAGTCTAACTTCCCTAGTGTGCAGGTTACTTTGGGCAGGCCTGTAGTGCTTGTGTGGTGCCTTACCTTACCCTCAGTCATGCTTCTGCTTTCCAGTAGCAAGGACCCAGCAGACGTTTGTTTATTGAGAGTTTTTATGTTTCTAGTGCTGTGACAGGTGAAGACATCTGTCCTGGCTCATCTTTGCTGGTCAGATCCAGGCAGAGTTGCCTGCTTTTTGGTGTATGCATGAAAAATGAGGGAAATACAGAAACAAATCTATGGAAAAGATTTAGAACAGGTGTTTGGTGTGTGGAAGAAACCTTACATTTTATTTGTTTCTTCTCCCTTGGTATTTTGGACCAAAAAAAGAAAAAAAAAGTTTTATATTAACTGCCATTTACTAACTGCTTGATCTGAGCTAATTACTGAACTTGTATGTGCGTCAGTTTCCTCATCTGTGTAGTGGGATTATCTAAAGGGAGATAATGAAAGTACTTTCCTCATAGGCTGTCATGAAGATCAAATTAGATAATACTCATTAGACACTTAACGCAGTGCCTAGCACAGCAAGCACTCAATAAAGGTTAGTTATCATCATTATTATTAGACCATTCTGGACATTCTTTCTTTTATTTTTCCTATTTCCCTTGATTTTACTTCTTACTAGTTCCCATTAATAGAACATTTTAAAATGTTCGGTATTTTGAAGTTATTTTTATGAGACCTTAGGATGTAGAAAACAGTATATAAATACTCATTTATTTCCTGTTATAAAGGTTGCATTATAAAGGATCGTACCCATTTTGACATCATTTTTAATCCCTAAAGCATTTATTAATTTATTGCTTTCCCCAGAAAGGTGACAGGGTTTTCACTACAAGCACAATCTCTGGGGGCTACGCAGAATATGCTCTGGCAGCCGATCACACTGTTTACACACTACCAGAAAAACTGGACTTTAAACAAGGAGCTGCCATCGGGATCCCGTATTTTACTGCCTATCGAGCTCTGCTTCACAGGTAATAACACACTCTGTCAGCTTTATAATCAGCACTAGAGGAGGGCAACATTAACTGGAGGAGGATAATATATAATTTATGCTTCCTACCACCCGTCCACCGTCGGTCATTTTTGGTTCCCATTTGGTTCCCATTAAGATTTATGGAGTAGAAACTGCTAATTTGGGAGACTATTCTAATCACTGAAGAAAAAAAAGAAGAGCAAAACACTGTCTTTGTCTTCGTCATGCTCACAGTCTAGTAAGTGAAGGGAGTAAGGGAGTAAGAGTAATAATATTGATGTATAATGTGGAAAGGACAGTGGTAGAGATGTGCATAGGTATCTATGGGATCACAAGGGATGTGCCTGTGGTGATGAGCTAGGGCTTCGTGGCAAGATGTAAGACTTGGATTATTTTAAAGCCATGGTTCAAAAATCTTGTTATCCAGCTCCAGAAACTAATTGCTGCAACTTAAAAGGGCTCTACCCTAGACCCACTGGTCAGTTTCCATGGATGATACCTGAGAATCTATATTGTAATTAAATTCTCTAGATATTTGAAAAGGATCAGAGGGACTTATCCTGGGGAAGGGTAGCTGGGAGTGGGGAGGGCATCCTAGACAATGGGAATAGTTGGTGTGGGGGGCAAACATCATGGTATCTGGGGAGAAAGAGCTATAGCAGTTTGCTTTTGTTAGATAGAAGATTTCAAGGCAAAGAGTGCTGAAGAATAAGGTTGGAACATAGTAATCTCTCAATAAATGTTAGCTGCCATTATCAAATAGGCGGGATTCAGATAATAAAAAGCTAGATTATAGCGCTCACACATTGTTCCTTAAGGGATTGGGGGAGTCATACAGTGTTTTTTTCAGGAGAGTGATATTGTCATATTTGTGTTTCAGTAAGATCACCTATTTGCTATGCGAAGGATGGATTTGATGACGGGAATGGAGAAAGAGATGGGAGGGTCTTATAGAAGTACCCTCTAGGAACAATACTTAAGGGCTACAGCAAGGGTCGTGGTAGAGATGGAGAGGAAAGGACAACTGTTTAGGGGGTAAAATCAGAAATATTTGGTGACTGCATGTGGAGAATGAGGGAGAGAAAGAGCTTAAGAATACTTACAGCTTTAAACTTGGGTAATGTTTACTTTGACAAAGAGAAGGAGGAAAAAGTTTCAAAGGGAAACTGAGTTCAGTTTTGAATGTGAAACTAAGACAGACATCGTCATGGAGAAGTCCAGCAGTCTGTCGGATGAAAGAGTCTGAAGCTTGAAGCTTGGAGGTATAAATTTGGGGCTGTCAGCATGTGGAGAGCTGACAAAATGAAAGTCATTGAAATCCCTCAGGGAGTGAGAAGAACAGTGGAGTGAGACTAGAACCTTAGTGAGCATTGAAGAGTGTGGTCAAACGTAGGGAACAGAGTCCTAAGGGAACCAAAGGGAGTGTATCCCAAGGGCAAGAGAGTCCAGAGTCACCACGTCTGTTAAACATCTGTTAAGCTCGTAGGTGTTGAAGACAGGAATACCTAGGTTATAGTATTGTCTCCACCTACTACTGGTCAAGTTGCTTTCCTGTCTCAACTGTAGTTTACTGACTTGAAAAACATGGATGATAATAATAGCACGTACCTCATGGGGCGTGCTGAGAATTAAATGAGGTAATTAGTGCATGTAAAGCTCTTAGTATGTGAGTAGTACAGTCAGTGTGGGTAGTGTTAGGGGTAGTAGTTGATGTTGCTAACAAGGAGGTAAGCTAGTTGTCAAATGCAGCAGTGAGGGCTATTTGGGAAAAAATACCAGCCGGGCTTAGCAATTAGGAGGTCATCGGTTGCTTTCGTCAGTTCATTTTCAGTAGAGTGGTGGACAGAAGCTTGATTGAGTGGGTTGAGGAAGGAAAAAAAAATCAATTCTTGAATGGAGACTACTCTTAAAAAGTGGGCGAGACAGGCAGGAAGGGGTAGAAGAGTACTTGAGGAGAGTGTGGGAACAAAAGGTTTTTTTTAAGGATGGACAGGACTTGGACATGTTTGTAGCTGAGAAAGGATCTGTCAGAGAGGGAGAGATGGAAGGCTTGGAAGAGAGGGCGGAGTGGCAGATGGAACAAGATCCTGAGCAGGGCAAGGAGACGACTTAGGACAGAGATAGAGAGATTGGCTTCAGTCGAAAGGAGAACTCATCTGTAAAGCCTGGAGGAGGTAGTGTAATTATGGAACGTTGGTGGGCAGGGAGGTGAGACGTTGAAGGAGGAAGACAGAGAGAAGTTGGGGCAGTGTACCATGGGGTCCACGCTGACTAGGGAGGGAAGTGAGGCCAGGAGCAGCAAGAGGGCAGAAAAGGAGCAATTGAGAGACAGCGATCTGTGAAGCTGAAGAAGAAGTTTTGAGAGAGTATGGGATAGGAGGAGTATAGGACAGAATTAGGATAGGAGGTTAATATTGCTTGTTAGTGTCTCATATTCCTCAGGTAGAATGGTTAGGGGTGGCTACCAGGTGTAGGGAGAGAGTGATAAAAGCAGAGGAGAATTCAGGAATTGTGATTTGCGGGTTTCCTCCCACGAATGTTGAAATCTCCCAGATTGGGGCTGGATTGGGGGTGGAGGAGGAAGCCTATGTGCCAGGTCCTAGTCTTCAGTAACTGCGATGGGGTGCTACAGCAGCACAGAAGGCCAGGCCACATGCTCCAGGCCTGCCGTGGGCCCCAGGGACAGAGGACTGTTAGTTCGGGTTCTCCAGAGAAGCAGAACCAACAGAATGTATATATTGATAGATTGACTTGTGGAGGCTTGGTGAGTCTAAAATCTGATGGGGAGGCTGGCAAGCTCTAGAGCCCAATAAGAGCAGCAGTTCAAATCCAAATGCAGTCTGCTGACAGAATCCCTTCTCGCTCTGGGAGAAGTCTGTCTTTGTTCTATTAAGGCCCTCAACTGAATGGGTGAAGCCCATCCACATTATGGAAGATAATCTGCTTTATTCAAAGACTACTGACTTAAATGTTAATCTCATCCAAAAAAGCACCTTCACAGAAACATCCAGAATGTTTGACTCATATCTGGCACCATGGCCCAGCCAAACTGACACATAAAATTAACCATCACAGTGACCCTACACAAGGATAGAAGGATCGTAGCCATGGGGATCCAGGAGAGGGTTAGCCAGCTTTTGCTCCACCCACTGCAGGCCCAGAGGTTTAGGAGAATGTGCTTAGTGTGTGAGGAGTTGTTTATAAGATTTAAAAAACAATCACTGGGAAGCATTTCATGACCCATGGCATAACGTTAGTAATCCTATTCCCTTACATTTGTATTTTACTTTTTTAAATGTTTTGGTAATACCTATCTCAGTTTATCGTTGCAAACCCTCAGTTTAACTCACTGCCCTCAACCCCTCATCTCCAAGCAAGCATGTTGGAGAAACTTCATTTACTGACTCACAATTGTCATTTGTCAGCTGTTGGCACGGGGGCTTGAGCAGGACTCCAGGTTACTGTGTTCTCACTCCCAGATTGAACATAATGTCTGTACAGGGTGGCCACGCCCTATTGTCCTGGTGAGTAAAGGATCCTTGCTGGGCGTCAGCTCTGGATCACACATTGGTTGCTGGCTTGTGACATCAGCACTTGTCCATCTGAAATGATAAGGCATCCCTCTTTGTCTTGCTGCACGTTCCATGTTCCATGTTTTCAGTGCAATAGAAAAACAGTGGTATGAACCAGAAGTAAAAAGAATATGTCATTTCACCAGAGGGTCTGGACATTTTAGGGGCTGACAGGGGAACCTGTGTGACAGGATTTATTGTGTTTTATACTCTCTTACCATCACTGACTCAGCATTGCTTCCTGAAGCGAGGGCTTAGAGGCTGTGCAGCCAGATATTCAAAGGCATGGAGAAGGAAGGCAGTAGCTGCTATGTTTACTTGGGTATTACTCTGTGTTTACCATGGAATAAAGACTGAGCTGTAACGACCCTGTTTTGCGACACTTTCTGTGGGAATGAATGGCGGACTCCAGTTCCTCTAGGTGAAGCAATTTCACTTAACACACCAACAAGGCCTCTGAGAAGGTAGCCCAATAACGTGATCCCAGCATCCCAACGGTGCCTGGCATGTGATAGACTTCCAATAAACATTTGTTGAATGAATAAGTGAATTGAAGGTTTACTTTTATCTGTGGCTCTGAAGAACCATTGTTTGATCCTGTGGAGCTTGGAGAATATCTTGGGTTATATATCACGATGAGTTTCCTCTTTGGGTAAGTGTTAGTTGAACTGAGGGTAGAGTTCTCTTAAGAATTATGACAAGCATTGAGCTTAATTAGCTCCAGAGTAAGGTGATGAAGCTATGCTTTCTTTTTCAGTGCCCGTGTGAAAGCTGGAGAAAGTGTTCTGGTTCATGGGGCTAGTGGAGGGGTAAGTATCTGTTCTTTAAGTTTATTTTTAAAAGAGCTTACGTTTGTGCGTTTCACGTTGTATTTCTTTAAGTTGTTTTTAAAAGCCAAATTTGTAAATATAGTCAGGGGTGCTTTTTTTCTTTTTGTAGCGAGGCTTCTTTAAATTCCATCTTCTGAAGGTGATTCCCTGTCATTAGTTTAGCATTTCTTGGTTAATTCAATAGATTACCAGGTCAAAAACGTATGCATTAGGTTTTCCACCTGTATTGGGTATGGACCAAGATAAACTGGCTTTGTTTTTCTCTTCAAGTAGTGAATGTTACAAGAATATTTATTTAGAATTTTAAACAGTTCTTTAAGGTTAATGTAAATTCCACATTCCCTTAGATAAGGAAACTAAGGCTCATTAAAGCTTTACCACTGTTGCCCCAGACAGCACTGCAAAGCCACACTGCGAGTCTTTGTCCTTTCTAGCTCCCTTCCTCCTGGCCTGCTGCGCTTTGATGACATTCGTGGGGTACATAGTATACAGCTGTGTCCCTCACACCACAACCCATGGCTTAAAATGCTAATGGGGCTGTGGGGGAGGGGGACTCAGAACTTATAAAATCAGCCCTGCAGTGAAATCACGCAACGCAAGGCTGTGAGAAACCTCTTCAAGGAACTGGCTGTCAATCTGCCTCCGAGGAGCTTAGAGGAAAAGTTAGAGCTCTGAGGTTGGAATTTAACAAGAAATCCACATGACTTCTATCCTGCAGGTAAAGGCTTTAGAAATTTTGGAGACAGGATTTCGCATTTTTAAAATATAGGGCCTGGGGCTGGATGGTTCACCTTGAGGAAGCTGCTTAACCCTTTCAGGGCACTGTGTATTCCAGAGAGTAGAGGGAAAGAAGTAACCTATTAATGCCACATTGTTCCCAGAATAATGAGAGGCATCCTGAGAATGTGAATTTACCTCTAAACGTGGCCAGATAATACAAACAGAGAATTCAGACCTCTGCATTATCTGTTACTTAATGTGAACGTATCACCAGGTTTCACACCCAGCTTCCTGTGTACCTTCAATAGATTAATTCTGAAGGATTTCACAGATCAGACTATTTACTAAAAAACACCAAGATTGTCTTTCTGGGGCTTGAGAAAATATGACAGATATACCTTGTCAAAAAACGCCCATTGTTTAGCTTCAGCGAAGAGGCTATTTGGGGGTTAAATTAAATTTAACCCTAAATAACTAAAGGATCTGTCAAACATTCATGTATTTAAATTGCTTTGGCTTTCAGAGAGCTAACCTTGTGCTCTGTATCAAAGGGAGAGATTTCAGTAGGAAGGGGAGAGAAGAGTTTAAAGAAAATCTCTTTTTATTCCCTTTACTCTCTTGTAAAAAGCCAGGTTGCTTCACCATGATTTTTTTTTAAAAGGCAGAATCCGCACTGTTCCCTGTGCTGGCTGAGTTTGTTAAATCCTTGGCTGGCGGGGATAGGCTGGCGACCTGGTGTGTGAAGCACTTCTGATCCTCCCTGCCCTATCAGAGGGAAACAGTGCTGGGTTTTGTCTTGCTTCTGTTTGTACTTTCTGTCCTCATTTAAATCAAATTCCTTTGGGATTATGTTGTGTATTTAAAATGGTGTTGAATGTATGAACACAGCTATTATTCCGATATGTTGGTGGGGAGTGCCCTATTTTAGTGTCAGCAAAATAAATAGAAGAAAAAATAGTTGACACATCATGACATATAATCTATTGAAGGAATATTGTTAGTATAATTGTTGACAAGAATAGAATAAACAGCACCTTTAAAATAGCTACTGAGTGCCCCTTTGAAGTAGTTAGAGCATAAGGAGGTATATTTACATTAACTCTTAGGTTGAAATGTGGTTTTATTAGAAGCCCCCTGTTTTTTTAATTGAAAATTAAAGTAGCAAAAATCAGTCATGCTAACCACATAGTGTATTGTTATTTCATGGAATTGAATGTCTGTTGCACTCAGTAGACAGTGAGTTCCCAGTGTTTGTTTTGGTGAAATCAAACAGATCCTCACCGTAACCCAAGTGGGTTCAGGCTCATCACTCCCATATGCCATATACTCTTTAAGGTCTGTTTCAGGCCTGGGAGTCTGTGATTCTGTTACAATTTTAATTAGTTTCTATCGTCATTTTTCACCTTAATTCTTTTCTATCATGCCCAATCTATAATCATTTTACCTTCCTTTAAACCAGTGGTTATCAATAAGGGGTGATTTTATATCATCTCTTCTCCCCCTTGGGGACATCTGGCAGTGTCTGGGGACATTTCTGGTTGTTACAACTGGGTAAAGGGGTCTGGCATCCAGTGGATAGAAGCTAGGCATGCTGCTAAACATCCTTCACTGCACAGCATAGTCCCCGCTGCAAAGAGGTACCCGGCCCAATAGTGCCAAGTTTGAGAAAGCTTGCTCTAAATGTATGGGACCCTTATCTGTGCCATTCATTTGGCATGTGATCAAACGTATTTCCTAGTATTACAATTTAAATAATTGCTTTTATCTATATTCCTAAAATAATTTTATTTCTCCTTTATACTAAGCACATTTATCTAGTGCCCTAGTGATTTCATCAAGTCCCGTGGCTTTAAACTGATGAATCTCAAATTTACGTTTCCAATTCTGAATTCTTGTTAGCCCATACCCATATTCAGCTGATGACTTTACATCTTCAGTTAGGTGAGCAATATGCAGCTCAGCATGTTCAAAGTGAATTCTTGATGCTCTCACTAACTTGATCCTCTCTAATCTTCCTTATCCCAGTCAATCTACACAGTTAATCTGGCCAAAGACCTGGGAGACATCCTTAATTTTTCTCTTTTCCTCACCTTCCACCTTCAATCTATAAGGAAGGCCTGGTCTTCCTACTCCCATTTCCCCCTACCTTCCTTTTGCCTCTCATATGATTGGAATTTCTTTTAAAAGCCTAATTTGGATCATACCCCTCTCCTGCTTAAACTCTCCAGTAGTTCTGCATGGCTCTTAAATGTAATCCAAAGCCTTTACCTCCAAGGCCCTGTGTGCCTTGGCCTCTCTGTGCCCCTCTGGCCTCATCTTCTGCTGTCCCACATGTCCCGCCCTCAAGCCACATTGACCCTCTTTCATTTTTTTTTTTTAAATAAATTTATTTATTTATTTATTATTTTTGGCTGCATTAGGTCTTTGCCACTGCACGTGGGCTTTCCCTAGTTGCAGCGATCGGGGGCCACTCCTCATTGCGGCACGCGGGCCTCTCACCACGTCGGCCTCTCCCATTGCAGATCACGGGCTCCAGGCATGCGGGCCTAGTAGTTGTGGCCAGTGGGCTCCAGAACGCAGGCTCAGCAGTTGTGGCACACGAGTCTAGCTGCTCCAGGGCATGTGGGATCTTCCCCGGTGAGGGATCAAACCCGTGTCCCCTGCATTGGCAGGCGGATTCCCAACCACTGAGCCACCAGGGAAGTCCCACATTGACCCTCTTTCTGACCTTTGAAGGCCCCAAGCTCATTCCTGGTTCAACCATGACCATTCAGCCTACAACATCTCCAGCAGGCTTCCCCGACCGTCACGTGCTTATCCCTCACTTCATTCAGGTCTCACCTCTTCAGAGCAGCCTTTCCTGATGACCTAACTGGCCCCTTTCCCTATCTCTTTATAACCCAATAGGCTGTTTTATTTTTTTCAAGTACTTTTCATTTTCTGAATTTACTTTATTCATTTATTTTTTCATGTGTTTATTATCTTCCCCCTACCTTAGAACATAAATTTCTTGCATGAAGAATCATGTCTTGCACATAATAAATAATAAACATTCATCATATTAGTGAATAAGTTAATTTGGTCATGTATGTACCTGTCTCCTCCACTTAAGTGGTAGAGGCCTTACCTTTGTTATGTAATATTTTATATGTACAATTAAAGTATGAAGTCAGTGAGCACATTTTCATCATCTTTAAACCCTGTATCTTTTGCACAAAGCAGATGCTAAATGAACATTTTGTGCAGTGGTTACAGACTCAAGCTCTGTAATCTGATTTGGTCCAGCTCCTGTTTCCATATATATAAGCTTCAATTTTCTCATCTGTGGACCAGGGACAATAACAATATCTACTTCATAGGCTTCTTGTGAGGATGAAATGAAGCAATACATAGAAAGTATTGAGTGTAATACCTGGCATATTATAAATGCTCAGTAATAGTTAGCTGTTGTTCTTATTTCTTTGTTTAGGCTCTTAAACTTCTTAACAATAGCTAGAACCTAGAAGAACCTAAAGTTCATTATATGTATTTAATAAATGTTTGCAGGGATGCAAAGAATATAAAATGTTGGGCCATATTTTGTTTTTCAGGTTGGAATAGCAGCATGCCAAATTGCTAGAGCTTATGGCTTAAAGGTTTTGGGCACAGCTGGTACTGAGGAAGGACAAAAGATTGTTTTGCAAAATGGAGCCCACGAAGTGTTTAATCACAAAGAAGCTAATTACATTGATAAAATTAAGGTAAAATTGTTCTATAATTTTATAAAAGTAAAATTTTGTTTCATGGGAGACATTTTTTTTGTAAGTTCTTTTATCAACTACTCTCTTCAAGTTGTTTGTTTTGCTTATGTGTGTTTTAAAGATTTAATTAGTTTAACAGAGATGTCTAGTTTTCAAACCTTCACTATCATTTCTGTCTTGTTTATTTTTACTAAGTAAAATATAGCCTCTCTAGAGGCTTATAGCTATAAAAACTGGTACTCTTTAATGCAAATCACATTTTAAGTAAAGCCACAGCTTTGTATTTGCAGCTGTGAGGCAGGTTTTTTTTTTTTTAATATATATTGTGAATATTGTGAAATGATCACCATAACAAGTCTAGTTAATATCTGTCCCCATACACAGCTATAAAATTTTTTTTTCTTGTGATGAGAACTTTTAAGATCTACTCTCTTAGCAACTTTCAAATATATAATACAGTGTTATTAACTGTAGGTACCGTGCTATGCATTACACCCCCATGACTTACTTATTTTACAACTGGAAGTTTGTACCTTCTGATCCCACCTTTACCCCTGTCACCCATCCCCCACCTCCACCCCACCTCTGGCCACAAAAAGGTAGTCTTAATATAATTTCTATTGGTGTATATTTTCCATAGAAGAGCAGTTATCCACTGATTAAAAACTGGATCTGTGTAGCCTAGGGAGTAAAGTTTATTTGTTTACTGGATACTTTGGAGGAGTGAGCACTACCTCATCCAAAGCACGAGATAGAATTTAGTTATTATTGCATCCATTCCATTGCTGCAACAGAATTCAAACAGATTCTGAAGTTCTCCATTTGTGCTGTAGTAGCAGTTTACTAAACACCTATTACTTTGCTAATCCCCAAACTACTTGCTCATGTTGAGAAAGAATTGGTATATTCCAGGTACTGATTACTGTGTAAACAAGGTCATTACAAACTGAGGAAAAATATGACCGAGAGTTTATTACCACTAAATCATCTTGCCAAAAAACTGAGTAAAGGCACTCCTTTGTTATATGTTGAGGGAACCTAAAATTGATTGAGTGTGCACTCATGATACCAGTATCAGAGATGAAAAATTGTCAGTTATTTTAAGAATATGTTTTTGTTTTACAGTCTAATTCCGTCTCTTCTACTGGTTCCTTATGCTTAAGTCTCTCTTATTCTCCAAAAACATTCTCTTAACTTTTTATCTCCCCCTCCTTTACCACCACACTTCTTGAAAAAGTCAGGGGTACTTACTGCTCTTACTTCCTTACCTCCACTGCAGTTTTGCTTCCACCCCAGCTACTTACAGGGCTTGTCAGGGGTGCTGGTAAGCGCCTAGTTACCAGGCAGCTGCTCTTGGCTCAGTCCTCATCCTGTCTGACCCTGACCACACCTCCTAGAAGCTGGCTCTCTTCTTACTTCTCCGACTTCATTTTCAGTCTCCCTTCTCTTCATTTTACTTAAATGTTGGTATTCCTTAGGTCTTCCCCCTTGCTCTCTGATCTTCTCTGGTGCTGCACCTCCATCCTGATTCATCTCATACGTACCCTTATACTGCTGGTTTCCAACACTACCTCTGGCCTGTTTCATTCCTTCACGCCATCAGCCTACTAGATATTGACACTCATCTGGTCCCTCAGGACAGAAACCCACATTTCATTTCCTGTCCCTGTTGTTTAATCACCATTCTCCCTCCTACCCATCAAATTGGTCACCTCATCTATCAGTGTCTTCTCTGACATGCCTTTCATATACGTCTCTGTTTCTCTTTTCCAGTCATCGTTGTGACTTAGTTTAGTCCTCATCTTCTTCAGCCTTGACTGTTATTCCCAGCTGAGCTAATCTCCCCTCTGTCTTCTCTACTGTCTCCAGCATTATTTGGTTCTCTGTTTAAAAAAAGGAAGAAAGAAAGAAAAAAGTCTTCAGAAATAACTGAAATGAGAGCTCCCTGAGAATAGGAATTTTTGTCTTTCTTGTTCCCTGCTGTACCTCCAGTGCCTAAAACAGTGTCTGGCACAAGAATTAATTAATGAACACCTGCCCCCCAAAAGTCCAAATCTTTTTAACGTGCATTTGGTGTGTTTTCACAGTCTGAACCAATTTGCAATTTCTTGTCTCCCACCTCTTCCCCCACTCCCATCTCTTTCCCAGATACGTACTTCAGCTCTGCTGGGCCAGTTTCCAGTTCCAACCTGTACTCTTAGTCCCTACATCTTTGCTTTTCTGTTTCTTTTGTCCAGACCGACTGCCTCATGTCTAACTTCCTCTTGCGCCCTCTTCCTTCTGTTTTACTTAAGGAACTCCTACTCATCCCTCAGGGCCCAGGTCATCATCTCTGTGGAATTTTCTCTGACCTTTACAGGTGATCAGAGTTCTAACTTTTATTCCCTCCGTAACCTGTGGTTTATTTCTGCTAATATAGTACTTAGCCCATCACATCACAGCGAAGATTGTAGTGTTTTCCATCTTCCTCACTTTGTTTTGAGCTCTTTATGTCCATCTTGGCATTTCTAGTACCTCTCACAGTGCCTGACACAGGTATTCATTTTTTTGTTAAAATAAATGAATATAAGGTAGATATGTATAGCTTATTTAAGATCCAGTTTTAGATGCTGGGAACCGACCTCTGAGAGCCCAAAGGAAAAGAAATAGTCTGCCAAGCTGATTGTAGACCACTTAGAACAAAACTGAATGCACACACACACACACAATCCTGCAACAGCAAACAGCCAGTGATTTTTTTCTTTTGTTTTCTGTTTTTTAATAAAAATGGGAAACCCAATATCCAGTTTTGGATTTTTGATTTGTTCCTTCTTTCTCTATTGAAGTACATTTTGAAGATAGAAAATTTTCAGCTAAGGAAAAAGTACTTTATAGTCAAGTTGAGTCTAAGCACCTGAAAATTTTGGACAAATTTTATTTCATTATAGCAATTTATTTAATACAGACCTTTATCATTTTAGATGTTGTAGCTAGTACCTTGGAATTACAGCATCACTATATAATTACATTATCTTAAAATTTGCATTATTAGTCTTTAAAATATAGCATCTTATGTCATTTGAAACACAGTTCTGTAATATATGGGACTATGATATATAGATTATTTTTCCTAATCTACTCTGCATTCTTTTATATTATATAGAAATCTGTTGGTGAAAAAGGAGTTGATGTCATTATTGAAATGCTAGCTAATGTAAATCTTAGCAACGATTTGAATCTTTTGTCACATGGAGGACGAGTAATAGTAAGTATCTCATTTTTTTTTTACCACTTTGTAGTTTTATCGTAATTTAACTCTATTTTGCAGTCATCTTTAACTATAGACATGCTGTTTTTCATACTAGGTTGTTGGCAGCAGGGGTCCTATTGAAATAAACCCACGGGACACCATGGCAAAGGAATCTAGCATAATAGGAGTTGCTCTCTATTCATCCACCAAGGTAGGAAAAGAAGTGACTCTGATTTTGGTACCTTAAACATTGATATAATTTGTCTAGTCAGGCAGACTGAAAATTTAAGTAGATGTTAAAGTTAGTTATCTAAGTGGGTTAAGGATTAATCCCTAGAAGATAACATCCCTAGAAGATAATCCCTAGAAGATAGGGTGACAGTATAATTTTATTTTCCAAGCCAAGGCACTTATGAAAGAGAAAGGAGATACTATTCGCAATTACTAATTACTTCAGGACGATAGGTATTTTGTAAACTGAGATCGTCACAGACAAATTGCACTAATGGTTAACCTATAGAGAACTACTTTTTTTGTAGTTCTGGACAAGTTGACAAAAGCTACGTATTTGTGAGAAATTCTTAATGTTCTCTTAGATTCTGAAAAACTTTAATGCTTCTGAAAATTAAGTCATGTGTTCCTCTACTGAAAAAACTTTTTCTTTTCCTCAGGAGGAATTTCAGCAGTTTGCAGCAGCCCTTCAAGCTGGAATGGAAATTGGTTGGTTGAGACCAGTAATAGGTCCCCAGTATCCATTGGAGAAGGTGGCCCAGGCTCATGAAGATATCATTCATAGCAGTGGGGCTACTGGAAAAATGATTCTTCTCTTAAAATGATTAATCCTTCCACAGATTTCCTGCGTAATTAAAGGTTTCTTACCTCAGTTTTACGTACACTACATTTGCTTTAATTAGCATTCATTTGATTCAGTGAGTTTCTTATATTAAAAAAAAAATTTATCTTTAGCAATCATAGACATTGGAGTGCAATTTATTTTATAGCTGGGAATATTCTTTATGCCTTCTGCCTCTCATCAAGGATTCATCATAGTAGGAAATAGAATATTAGTGGTCACTTGGCATTGGAGGGCATTACAGAAATTCCTAACTGATACTTGATCATTGATTCCATACCTTTGACTAAAACATGCTAATTCAAAGTAAGACTGCTTGATTTCCAAGCCTACTTCTTTATAAGAACCTTATAAGGACTTCCCTGGTGGTCCAGTGGTTGAGACTTCGCCTACCAGTGCCGGTGGTGTGGGTTTGTTCCCTGGTTGGGAAGCTAGGATCCCACATGCCTTGGGGCCAAAAAAACCAAAACATAAAACAGAAACAATATTGTAAAAAATTCAATAAAAACTTTAAAAATGGTCCACATCCAAAAATCTTAAAAAAAAAAAAAAGAACCTTATAAAGGTTCTGTAGTCTCTGATTAGCCCAGAACTATATTGGACTCTGAAGATTTTCTGGACTAAACAAGACACCTTTTCCAAACTAATCTCATCTAGATCTACAAGTCTCTCAGAAGGGCAAGATAAATGATGTCCAGAGAAATTTGTTAGTTTTCCAATATATTCCTCAATATATTATGACATTCACTAGGTTAATGATTGATTACCAATGATCCATATTCTGTGAGGACAGGAGCCTTATCTTTGATATAATATGATACTAGGTGCATAGTTTCCAAATAGATGCTTATTGATTGATTCAACTTCAAAGTAGATTTAGAGTTACCTGTTTATGTGGTGGGGATCATATATTTTTATTTAAATTAATAAATGAATTTACACATTAAGAATGATCTGCTTTTGTTATTATGACATGGTAACTACAGTAAATTCTAGAGGAAATTAAAAACTGTTTTTCTAGTTTGTCTTACATATAGTACTTGCCTTACATCACTTTTACATCACTGTTACTTCCTAACAGTGTTCTGCGTTGGAAGTTTTATCTAAACTAAATTAAGGAATGATTACCTAGAAATCTTGCCATCAATATTATGTCCCAGGAAATGAGGTTTGATTGTTATTTTTGTTCTTGTTTTTCTTCATGTGATCACAGCCTCCTATCTGTTAGTATATCATATGGTTGATTCTCTTGACCTGATTTGTTCTGTTGAATGACAATTTCTTGTTTGAATGTGGAATCCTGCTTTCACAGTGAACAGAAAGCACTGCTAACTTCTATAAGTGAGGGCTGTCGTTGGCTTCTGGCTCTACGTGCCATGGCTGAAGTGTTTTTACTGTTAGCATTTTCCAAGTTTGTTTATTATTTCTTTTACAGGTTAGAGTCTTGTAGAGTGAAAAATAGCATGTTTGAAAAAATTGTTAAAAAAACAATGTCATGAACCTAGAGATTAGCATTTTATATACATTTCAAAATGGAAGATTCCTTCCCATTCAAAAAGATAAAGGAATAATTATTCCGCAAAAGTCAGTTTAATCTGTTTTCACATTTGCCTCATCTATAGAATAAGCTAAGGCATACTGCTCACTTAACACTGCACAATCCATTGATACAGTTCAGTTAATTTCAAAGGCAAAACTAGCCAAAGTTTGTGCATTAACTACCATATTTATGGTTATGTAGCATTGGGCATGTTCCCTGTACAAATCTCCTTGTCGTTCTAGTTCTGCTCTTGTCCCAATTTCAGCAAACTATGTTCACTGCACTGTTGGTGCTTATATACCAAGGGCTACTACCCCATTCATCAGTGCTGTCCCTGATACGAAGTAGAGAATAATTTGTAGAATCAACAAGCATTATTTTGCGTTTCAACCATCTGAATTTCTGTTCCTATTTGCTTTGACCTTAGAATTGTATTTGCTTAGGATCATATAATGTGTTAAAAGATCAAATGGATCAGCCACCCTGAGCCTAAGAAGGCAAACTGTCATGCCAAAGATTTACCATTTATCCATTATTTCAAAGTATTTATTGAATACTTAGAGTTTCAGAAGGCACCATGCTGGAATTTGAGGATACAGAGATGTATAAGACATAGTCAACATCTTTGAGCTTAGAGCTGAGTAGGGATGAGAGCTGAGTAAAACATGTGTATGTATAAAGAGATTTAATTTAAGGAATTTTCTCTTACAATTATGGAGCACGACAAGTCTAAATCTATGAGGTAGGCTAGCAGAGTTTTTATATTGCAGTATTAGGTAGAATTCTTTCTCTGGGAAACCTCAGTTTTTGTCCAATGCTTTCAACTGATTGAACGAGGCCCACCTGCGTTATTGAGGGTACTCTACTTAAAATCATCAGGTGACTCTCTGTAAACACATAAAACATGATGACATTATGTTGACACAAAACTGACCATCACAAAGGGGTGACATGGGGATACAGATGAGGGGCACCTAGTGTAGCTTGGGATTTCCAGTTACACATTTAATATTTCAATGCATTTGTTACCTCCTGCTATCCAAAGTAGCTTTGGCCATAGAAGTACCAAAATAACTTGGATGCTTCTGAAAGGGAAAAAAAATCAGGGAGCATTGTATAATGTCCTTAGCTCAGCTTTACTGAGACAAGAAATCCTATGTGTTCCAAGGGACCTCCACAATTCACAGTGTAAAAGCTTTTTCTCTGCACAAGACAGCTCAAGAACAGCAAGACCGATCAGGTCACTTTGACCTTGGCTCTCTCAGCCTCCTCAGCCATGTCTCACAGACAGGAAAACACCTTAGCTCAATCCTTAATTCTCTTTCCAACACTACCTTTTCTTTTGGTAGAGCGACTTTTTTTTAATGTCATTTAAAATTGTCATAAGACAATTTAATCCATAGGGCTTAGGAATAGCTCATATTGTGGGAGCTTCCTCCATCCAAGGAAAGAGCCTAGGAAATGTATCATAGAAAGAAATCTAGATCCACTTTGGCCTGTGTCAATGACCACTAGGTGTTGATGGGGACAGTCCACATATGTTCTTCAAGAGGGAGTCTAGGGCTTCCCTGGTGGCGCAGTGGTTGAGAGTCCGCCTGCCGATGCAGGGAACACGGGTTCGTGCCCCGGTCCGGGAAGATCCCGCATGCCGCGGAGCGGCTGGGCCCGTGCGCCATGGCAACTGAGCCTGCGCGTCCGGAGCCTGTGCTCCGCAACGGGAGAGGCCACAGCAGTGAGAGGCCCGCGTACCGCAAAAAAAAAAAAAAAAAAAAAAAAAGAGGGAGTCTAACACTGATCCCAAACTGATTGCATGATACAGATGCTCATTAACTGTGTTTCAAATGTGGCCACAGATGAGCAGTCTTGGATTTTATCCTTTGCTAGTTTCATGTAAAAATACCCACAAAGACTGCGACACTACTAATAACTAAAGATAAGAGGAAACCCTGTACCAAAGTCCGTTGGGAATTTATATTAACTTCAGTGTCAATCATTTGATTTATTGACCCACATTAGCTGCAGAGTAGGTAAGAAAAAGTCTCCGCTCAGTCACTGCCTCTAACGCAGGCCACAAGAGATACACTGCCTAGAGAATCAAACCCCTTATTACACAGAAATTATCTGAGCCAGCTAGGGATGTATGCCCAGCCCTCAGGATCCCTCATCTCCTTTAGAGACTACAGGATTCAATTTTTAGTACAACTGCAGATTCAGGAGGAAGGGGAACTTTGCACTCTCGGATGTACAGTCACCCCAGAGATGGCCTTGTAGATGGATGGAGAGTAGCAGACTCTCAGGTTGCAGCAAATGCTGGAGAGTATACAGCACTCATGCAAAGAACATTTGACTGTAGCAAAGCCAGACTAAGAATTGTGGAGCTGCTGACTGAAAAAAGAAGAAAAAGCACAATGTAAGAGTTGCAAGTTAAGTTTTTTATTTGGGACAGAATGAAGACTATAGCCTGGGAGACCAGATAGCTCTGAGAAACTGCTCCAAAGAGGTAGGGTGGGGGAGGTCAGTATATGTGTGATTTTGGTGAAAGGGGAGTACATACAATCAAGCACATATTTTTTGCAGAAGATTACTGCTAGTCACGAGGAGCAGATGTCACCATGAAGGATTTTAGTGCTTTTCTAAATACGAGGAGATGCAAGAATTGGGCTCATAAAATTTTCTCCTGAAAATAGTTATCTGAAGACCTGTTCTGCCAGTTTTTCCCAGAGCACAGAGTGCTCATTCCTGATCTCCGCCCTGAACTCCTTTCAGTGGGTGTTGAATGTCAGTAGCTGCAGTGGCTCATAATTTGATCATTGTAGAGGTAGATGGCAAGTGCCAATTTGTAGGTGACAGCAGAAGATGCTCATGCCCTAGTTGAGCAGGCACTGGAACTGGCACAAGCACTTAGGAGACCACCTCACTCCAGATGTATATCTGAAAAGAACTGAGCTCCCTCATGAGCAGGGAGGAGAGCCAGGGCACATGAAACCCTCTGGTAGGGTTAAGAGCATGGGTTATGGAGGCAAAAGACCTGGCTTTAAATCCTGGCTCTACTACTGACTAGCTGTGGAGTCCTGGGCAAGTTGCCTAGTGATTTGGAGTCTCAGTTTCCTTACATGTAACATGGTAGTAACATCTACCCCAGAGTTTGTACAAATTAAACAAGCTAATGTCTATGAAGTACTTATTAGCACTCTGTCTTACACAAAGATGTGTCTAAATAATTATTCTTTCATTTTTATTAGCCATAAAGAATAAGTTGAGAAAAAGGGGAAGAATGAAGAGGGAGCATCCTGAAATATGCAAAAAATAAAAGGAAACCCCCAACACAGATTCTCTATTTACAAATAGGAGGTACAGGTCAGCATTACTGACTACAGAAAACTTCATTGGTCATATGGATAAATTTTATCCCTCTCCAAAAATGTAAAGAAACGGGATGAGAAAAAAAAATAAGGTAGAGCAAATAAAAAACAAATACAAATGCAACTTTTGAATTATGTGTGCCCCCTCCAAAAAACCCAGGGAAAAAATAGTAGTTAGGGAAATCTTTACTGAGCTAACCAAAAGAGCTAAGTCTATTCACTGATAGCATATATTATGTCTATGCAAAATTAATGAAAAGTACTAGTAATAAGCATATCCTTTAAATTTCTTAAATTTTACATAATCAGATATTGGAAGGGAGTGTGCAGAAGAATCATTATTTACAGTTCTGTTATTTAAAACCTGGAGAATGCAAGAGAACAAATAGAAAAACTATGAATGAGTTCAGAGAGGTGGCTAATTGCATAATAAATATACAAAAATTTAATACAAAACAGTTGATCAGTTAGAAAATGTATTGGGAAAAGATCCCATTCACAATGGCAATACAACTATTACTAATTCAAAAATGGTAAATTATAAGTGACCAAATTTACAAGAAATGTACAGGATCTTAAAAAAAAAAAAACAACTATAAAACTCTCCTGGGTGACATAGAAGAACACTCAAAGAAAGAATTCTTGGTCAGATTCATGTGAAGATTTTCCTTCCCCTCATATTCTGGAAAGTCAAAGTAATTCATACTAAAATCTCAATAGGACTTTTTAGAAACCTGAAAAAATGTTTCTAAAGTTTATGTGTGTGTGTGTGTGTGTGTGTGTGTGTGTGTGTGTGTAAAAAAGGACAAATAGCCAGAAATCTTCAGGAAAAAAAAGAGTTGGAACAAGTCCCAGAAGATATGAAATATTTTTCCCCGAAGTTAGGGTTACTAAAGTAGAGACATAGTAGTCCAAGAATAACCATAGAGCAGTGGAACAAAATAGAATCTAGAAAGGCTTCTCACTTTTGTGGGTGATAAAAAAGGCTTTTCAGTGGGGGAAAAGTTACTCAATGAGAGAACTGGCTACCCATTTGGAAAAAACTAACTACAATCTGACTTCACATGCAATATCAAAAGACTTTTAGATGCTTCAAACATTTAAAATGTAATAAATGAAATTATAGAAAACAAAGACATGATAGAATATTTTCACAATCTTGAGAGGTGAAAAGTCCCTCCTACTATTACTCAGAAGCCCAAATTATGAAAGGAAGACCAAATTAGGAAAAGTAGAAAAAGATCTCCAGTAACAGATAAAGATTAGTAGACTTTAAAAAAGAATTTTTCAAATTAATTAGTAAATGATGAACACCCCACAAGAGAAGTGGCCATGAGTAGATAATCTGTACAAGAATAGATACATGTGGCTCCAAACTTATGGAAAGAGTTGTTCAACCTCTTAAGTAGTACAAGAAGTGGGCACCAAAGGACTATTGATGGGAGTAGAGAATTGTTTCTGTTCTGGAGAACAGATAATGTCTTTAAAATGTGGATTCCCTTTAATTCACTAACTCCACTGCAGGAATTTATCCTAAACAGATAGACATGTGTGTAGAGATACATGTCAAGATTGTTTTTATTGCAGCATTGCTCATCATAGTAAAATGATGGAAACAACCTAAATTTTCATCAACTGAGTGATTAAAAAGCTAATACATTCATACAGTGTAACATAATGTAGCAATTACAATGATCTTGTAGATCTTTAGTTACTAACATGGGAAGATGTTCAAGACATAGTATTAAGAATATTAAGTTTAAAAAGCAGATACAGAATATACATAATATAATTCTACTTCCATATAGTTGTCTGTGTTTACTTAATGCATTGCAAGACATACCTGGTAGGTATTTATCAAAATGTTTTATCTTAATGGGGGGGATATATATAATTTCCCCCAACATTTTTATTTTTCCAACAGTTTCAAATATATATATATATTTTTTTGCCGTATGCGGGTCTCTCACTGCCGTGGCCTCTCCCGCCGCGGAGCACAGGCTCCGGACGCGCAGGCCCCGCGGCCACGGCCCACGGGCCCAGCCGCTGCGCGGCACGCGGGATCCTCCCGGACCGGGGCATGAACCCGCGCCCCCCGCGTCAGCAAGCGGACCCCCAACCACTGCGCCACCAAGGAAGCCCTCAAATATTTTTTAACAAAAAGTTATTTCTGACAAATCAGTAGCTAAATTCTATTTAAGAGAAATGCTTTCTAAAATAAAAGATCTAGAGTTTAATATCAAAAATCAAAATAAGTGACATTACATCTCAGAGTCATACATTTATCTTACCTTGAATCTTCTGTAATTGTACATCTGCACATTCAGAATTAGTTCTTACCTGTGTTGATAATTCATGATTTATTCTTATGACATGCTCCATAGAAAATTATAGTGTATTTGTACTCAATTTGCACTAAGTGGATCATAATGATTTATTTATTTTATTCTTGTTTTTTGAAATAATACATTGTCCTCTGAAAATACTCTCTTTTCTTTTAAAAAGATAAAGTATTCTTCAGATGATAAGAACTATCTGATCTTGGGAAAATTTTGTGTTTACATTCCTAGTAATGAACTCTCAGACTTCACTCACGGTTAAAATAAAACCCAAGATGAACCTGGGTTCATCAATTTGTTTTGGACGTTTATTTTGATTGCAGCATCACATTTGAGATCCAACTGAAAGCATCACTTCTAATCAAAGCAGTTTTAGTAGGTGTGACAAATGCTTTTTTACAAAATCGTACCCTTGTATTATTTGGTGAACTATTATTTTCTTAGGAATTAACACTGCAATTCTATTTCACAGTTTATACATGTAGTTTGAGTTTTTACATGTCTTGCAGTTTCTTTCATCTTAGAGTAGGTTTTGAGTTTATTAACTGGTTTCACATATTCTTGTTTACAGACCTATCACTAGCTTCTAAGTGCATCTCAGATTATGTTCCTTTTATGTCTATCCAATTACATTTCCACATAAATGAAAACTCTAAAGTGGCTGTAATTTTTTTGCCTCTTTATCATCAGCCTGCTGGTTAACCAAATGAGGAATACTGTTTTCCAGAGTTTTATTCCACCCAGTGGTAGGCAATTTATCTGGAATTTTTTTCTCTCAATGAAGAAAATACTAACCCTATTCACACAAATTTATGTGCATCCTTTTGTCTTTATCTCCTGTTTCACTGGAAGTGATAACTTCCCTTATTAAGCATAATTTTTCTGTCTTTTCTCTGAATCCCATTGCTCTGGCCTCTTCATGAACTTTGCTCTATCATTTATCCCCTTAATCCTGTATCTTCATTATCTCCTTTAAAATATAAACACCTCAATTTCTTTCCCATCTGGACTTCCAGAACATCATTCTCCTGATACCCCTGGACACTTCTCAGTTTTCTTTGCAAACATCGCTTCTTCCACTCACCTCTTAAATGTGGATGTGCTTTACTTTCTGTGACTCCTTCCTGTGTACATTGTCCTTGACTGGCATCCCCCTTGTCTTTATGCATTCCCTTATACTGAACACAGGCATTAGTATCACCTTTGAGCTGATGACTCTCCAACATTTATCTCCAACCTGCTCTAAGGCCTATATATGGACTCCCCACTGGGAACCAGCTGGATGTTCCACAAACCTCTCCAAATCAGTATGTCCAGAATTGAATTCTTCCCAGTCACAAACCTTTTATTCTTCTTGTATTTCCTGTCTCAGTGCATGAAGACAACTTGAACCTGGTGACCAAGGTCCAGCAGTCATTCTCTCTTCTTCCCTCTCCTGTGTCCCCAGTCCTTCATCCAGGTGGCCACCAAGTTGAATGGATTCTATTCTCTTTGTACTATGGAACCTGACTCACTGCCAGTGCCTTGGTCTGAACTGTCCGTGCTTCCTGCTTGGAATTCTGTCATGGCGTTCTCACTGGCTGCTCGGCTTTTATTCTTGCCCTACTTTAAATCCATTGACCACATGCTGCCAGAGTGTTCTTTGTAAAAGTCCTGATTAAAATCTCTTAATGTGTTTTAGGAAGAATGATGAGCTCCATAGCTTTGCACAAAGGGCCCTGCCTCTTTAGCCTCAGCCTTCACTATGTGCGGGTCTTACCAAACTACTGGTCCTTCCTACAATATACCATAGCCTTTTATATCTCTGTTCTGACATGCTTTTCTCCATTTCTCCACCTCCCTAAATCTTATTCATTCATCAAAACTTAACTGACATGACTGTTCTGATCACCTTCTAGTCACCCAGGTGGTGAAGGAGGGATCTCTTGCCCTAAATAGTGTGAGATGGCTCAACACACAACCCAACACTGGTTAGAAGAGACTAGCAAGAGTTATTAGTCACATATCCTCGCAGCCCGGAGAAGAGGGCACTGAATGCGCTGTGGGGCCACATGGGAGGTGCACTTGGGGGCAGAAGAAGTCAGATGGGGTGTGGGAAGCAGGCCTTGTAGGAACAAGAGGATAGGGGACCCCGTGGTTCCCACTGGGGGATGTGACTTGTCTGTTCGAAGTGTTTCACAGGCTGGCATTGAGGGAAAACCCATTAAGTTGAGGACAGGATAGATTGCAGCCGGTCCGACTGATACAGGAACTAGCTGGGTGGGGAGACTTTCCCGCCAGGTGAGGGCTTATCTGGCAAGAGCAGAGGAACTCAATGGCTAAACTTTTAGAGCCTTGTGAGGCTCAAAGAGGTCAGGGCAGCACATGGAATTTCAGGCCTTCCAACAGGATAAGCTCCTGGAGAAAGTCTTCCCTAACCACCCCTAGTCAGAGTCAGGCACCTTTCCTCTGTGCTTCTAGGGTAAAACTGAACACTCGCCACCCTGCCTAGGGTTTTAAACTCTTTTTGGAAGAAGATGGGTCTACATACACCCACGCACACACACCGCAAACATAGAAACAAATAAGCACATCGTACGCTGTTGCAGTTTACTATTTATTTGCCTGCTTCTCTGACCAAAGTGGTGTAACTTTCTTGAGTGCTGGGGCTCTGTCTTTCATTTCCTAAATCCGTCTCTGTGCCTCACACACAGAAGGAACTTAGCAAACATTTCTTGAATAAATCAATAAATATTCATTGTGTATTAATTTGTGGAACATACCCTAATTGTTGCATTAAAATTTACTCAAAGTGCGTTTTAAAAGTAAAAATTTGGGGCTTCCCTGGTGGCGCAGTGCTTGAGAGTCCGCCTGCTGATGCAGGGGACACAGGTTCGTGCCCCGGTCCAGGAAGATCCCACATGCCGCGGAGCGGCTGGGTCCATGAGCCATGGCCGCTGAGCCTGCACGTCCGGAGCCTGTGCTCTGCAATGGGAGAGGCCACAAGAGTGAGAGGCCCGCGTACCGCAAAAAAAAAATTCAGGCCACTATGATTTCACCAAGGAATAGGGAATTTGCAACCAGGTGGGTCCAAGCACTGTGCCCATTTTTCCCAAGGGTGGGGGGTGGACAGAGGCAGACTGGGGGACTGGAGTGCCCAGTAGAAAAGCAGTGGCACTCAGGTTCTTGGAAAGTAGACTCAGTCTAGACAGCCCTGAGTCCCCCAGAAATACTTGGGGAAGATTTTTCAGGGAGCTGGATGCCCTGAGCCAGTGACTGAATTCAAATAACAGAATTTGTGTTATTACTGTGACTGTGACCTCATTTACGTCACTTCCAGTACCCAGGGGGTGAGGACTGGAAAAATTTCATACTCCTTTCTAAAGTGATTAGAGGGGAGAAATCAGCTTCCAGAGCAGAGGTAGTTTAAAATCCTTTTCCCTTATTTTAATTATACCTGCTCTTCACCTTCACTTAGTCCCTTCATTCATTTGATCCCTCATTGCCCCTCAGTCCATTGGTCTTAACCAGCCCTCACATTCCATCAAGCCTAGGCTGGTCACTAGAACACCCTCAACTACCTTCAAACACCGTCCTACAAAAGCTCCTCAATGAAACCTAACCCTGGACCAAACCCATAATCAACCTTCAATTTCCAGCCTTATTTTCACCACTTGGCTTCATCTACTTAAGTTTAGCCAATCGAATGTAGCATGTGCTGCTCAGCCTTCCCCTCTGATTTGCCCTTCAGACTCAGAACTTACTTTACTTCTGTCCATGCCATTGATTCCCCACTTATAATCCTTCTTCCAGATAAAGTTGGAAAGTAATCATTTGATTAATTTTAAGATGATTTGTATGTATTCCTGTGTGCAGTATTTAGAAGATGAGCAAGACATTCTTCCCTCCGGTAAGTAGGTGGAATGTGGGAGCAGCTATTCATCAGATGTCACTCAAACCATTTATGAAAGCAAATTTCTATAAATTTAAAAAACAGAATAGGAAAGAAGATGGAATGGCTGAATCTTAGTATGATAAGCAGTTGCTAATCAGGAAGAGTGAATATTTTCATCTTTCCATTTAACTGTCTTGCACTAGAACTTAATCTTCTTTTTTTTTTTTTTTTTGCGGTACGCGGGACTCTCACTGTTGTGGCCTCTCCCATTGTGGAGCACAGGCTCCGGACGCGCAGGCTCAGCCGCCATGGCTCACGGGCCCAGCCGCTCCGCGGCATGTGGGATCTTCCCTAATTGGGGCACGAACCTGTGTCCCCTGAATCGGCAGGCGGACTCTCAACCACTGTGCCACCAGGGAAGCCCTAGAACTTAAGCTTCTTGAGTCGAGGAATAAGACCTAACAGAGTGCTAGCCAAGGGCAGGCACTCAAATGTTTGAGGAATCAAGAGTATAAAGGTGGGCTAGGTTTTCCTACCTGTAATTTTCTTTCTCAAGTTACACACACACACAATGTATATCATATATATATGTTTAATCTGAAGTTTAAATTGTGTCCCAGAAGAACACACAGAGGTATGTATACATGTTTGTACCTTAACTATAAATTACGAAATTGATATTTGGATCAAGTATGTGCTATCAAAGCTCAGCTCATGCCATCTTGCTTCAAAGAAAACCTCACTTTGGATGATTAAGAGAAAAAAAGATGTGCTTAAAAAAATAAAAGTAAAACCAATCCATCAAAACATTTATTTTCCTATATTATTTCATTTGGATGAAACAAGCATGTAACCCTCTTAACCTTATTTAATTTTTACCTTGAAAACTTTTAGCAGCCTAATTCTTATACTTATATTCTAACTACTGAAAGTGCATAACATAGGTCAGTATTAATTTTTAGAATGTCAATTCAACTTAGTAGAAAAAAAAGCAATTGATGTGCTTCAGTAATAACTTCCACTTGTTTTTAACTTGTTTTATTAAAACTTGCAATTCTATTTAATTGGCATGTAATTTAATTGCCACGTAAGTTATTTAATTATATGCTATAAATGGAAAATATTGTTTATAGGCAATCATATCTCTTTTGTTAGAGTCTGGAATACTAGATCTTCCTCAGTCTCATCTTTATATGTAATTCCTTCATGCTGATTATTTGCCTTGCATGATTGGGTTATATCACATATTAAATTGATTTTGCCATTGTTTCTAATGGTGTGTGTGTGTGTGAGTGTGAGTGTGTGTTTGTGTGTGTTTATTGTAATTCAGAGGGCCAAAATTTAGCCTACTTGATTAATGAAAACAGAAGCCCAGAAGACCCGTGTTTCTTTCTGTACGGAAAGTAGAGTATCACGATATTTCATGCACGCCATTCATGGAGGCATGCCCTACCCTCCAATCTTTGCCTAATTCCAGCATATTACTTTTGGAGGTAGTCAGTGTTCTACCCCAGAAGGCTGTTCTGATCTCACTAACAGGTTAGATGGCTTTTCTCCACATCCCTTTAAGCAGAATAACAGTATTGAGTCAGACAGAACTAGGGTCTAATCTTTATCTTTCACTAGTGGGGTAACCTGCAGCCTTACTTAGTAGGCCTCAGATTTCTTGGTTGTAAGTCAGGGATAATAGTTACTTACCATATTGGGTTGCCGTAAAATATATTACATAAATCTTACTGTGCCTTCCCACAATGCTTGGCCCAGAGAAAGCTTGTGAAAATTTTCTTTCTCTTCAATTAAGTGCTCAAAAAATACCTGTTAAATGAGTGAATGAATGGCAATTATCGATTTTTCCCAGTTGTACTGAGGTATAATTGACTACAATTACCTTTGACTTGTCTGAATCCCACTGCTCTGTTTGTTTGTCCAGGGATGGGCGATGGTCTTTTGTCTCAAGTAAGGTAGAGACTAGTACTTGCACATAGTAAGTAGTTGGTAAATTGTGAAAACCTCTACCTTTCCCATCTGATGAAAACCTTTTGTAACTACTTCAAATAAACATCATTCACTTAACAAATATTTGTTAAGCACCTGCTCTCAGGCAGGCATTGTTCTATAGGCAGGTTATACATCAATGAATATACATCCGTAAATTCATAGCATTTACACTTTAGTGGAGAGAGACAGTGATAAGCAGATAGACAGGTAAGTACATGGAATGTTGAGTGATGATAAGAGCTATACAGAAAGATAAAGCAGAGTAAGGGGCAAGCGAGGGTTGGGAGCAATTGCTATTTTATGTAGCTTGGTCAGGGATGCCTCCCATGAAGGTGATATTTGAACAAGAGATCTAGAAGAAATGAGGGAGTCAGGCATGCAGATAGATATCTGGATGTAGATCTTTCCAGGCAGAGGGAATAGCAAGTAAAAGCCCTGAGGAAGGAGCATGTGGTGGGTTTCAGGAAGATCAGGGAGCTGTGACTGAGGGGGAGGGAGAGTAATAGAAGGTGACAGCGCAGTAACAGGGAGCCTTATAGATGTGGAAATACTTAGATTTTTAATCTCAGTTAGAAGTGTACCCATTAGGGTTTGGATACAGAAATAAAAACACTTTGTAAAGCAGGGAGTGGTTTATACAGAGAATAAGTGCCTTGAACATCACTGGAAGGGAAAGGCATAAAACTTGCCTTTTTTGGTATTTGCAATACAGGGAAACAGACTAGAAGGAGGCCCCAATAGAAGTTGAGATGTAATCACTGGCAATTCACTTATTATCCACCACTGGCAGCCACAGGAAGAAGTCAAGGAAATACATGATCTGAGTTGTTTCAACAAGACCACTCTGGCTGCTGTGTAGAGCAGGAGTCCCCAACCCCCAGGCCTGTTAGGAACCGGGCCGCACAGCAGGAGGTGAGCAGCGGACCAGCCAGCGAAGCTTCATCTGCTGCTCCCCATCGCTCCCCATCGCTTGCATTACCGCGTGAACCACCCCCACCCCAACCCCGTCCGTGGAAGAATTGTCTTCCACGAAACCGGTCCCTGGTGCCAAAAAGGTTGGGGACCGCTGGTGTACAGAATATGCAATGGGAGGCCATTACAATGATCCAATGAGAGATAACGGTGTTTGGTGTAATCTTGTGTTAGAAGAAATGTTATAATCTAAGTCCACTCACTCATTAAACTGATGTCCTTCCTTCCTTCCTTCCTTCCTTCATTCAACAGTTTATGTATTTTACTACAAAACAGATTGCATCTCTAAATCTTGCAGAAATATACGTGTGTGATCTTACTGAAAACTGATTAAACAATTCTGTAAAACCAAGGGTGAAACATGTATGGCTATATGAATCAAAGCTTAGTTTAAAATCATCTTGCCTATGATGGTTAAATACATCCAAAGATTTCAATAGATTTAAAATAGTTTTCTTTCACTCATTAACATCAAAAGAGAAAGCAGTTTATCCCTTATTTTGAATCCACCTGGCTACATGTAAAGCGTGTCAAAGTTTATGGGAAAACTGGTTAAGGACAATTGGTCCCCCACAGGGCGGAAGAGGGCCAAAACAGCTTGCATGTTTGGCAACATTGCTTATTTATCTGACCCTCATGAAGACTCACTGCTTTTTTTTTTTTTAACATCTTTATTGGAGTAAAATTGCCCTACAGTGGTGTGTTAGTTTCTGCTTTATAACAGAGTGAATCAGTCATATATCAGGATACATATATCCCCATATCTCTTACCTCTTGCGTCTCCCTCCCACCCTCCCTATCCCATCCCTCTAGGTGGTCACAAAGCATGGAGCTGATCTCCCTGTGCTATGCAGCTGCTTCCCATTAGCTATCGATTTTACATTTGGTAGTGTATATATGTCCATGCTACTCTCTCACTGTCCCATCTTACCCTTCCCCCTCCCTGTGTCCTCAAGTCCATTTTCTACGTCTGTGTCTTTATCATTGTCCTGCCCCTATGTTCTTCAGAACCATATATATATATATATATATATATATATATATATATATATATATATATTTTTTTTTTTTTTTTTTTGGATTCCATGTATTATGTGTTAGCATACAGTATTTGATTTTCTCTTTCTGACTTACTTCACCTTGTATGACAGACTCTAGGTCCATCCACCTCACTACAAATAGCTCAATTTCATTTCTTTTTATGGCTGAGTAATAGTCCATTGTATACATGTGCCACATCTTCTTTATCCATTCATCTGTCAATGGACACTTAGGTGGCTTCCATGTCCTGGCTATTGTTAATAGAGCTCCAATGAACATTGGGGTACATGACTCTTTTTGAATTATAGTTTTCTCAGTGTATATGTCAAGTAGTGGGATTGCTGGGTCATATGGTAGCTCTATTTTTAGTTTTATAAGGAACCTCCATACTGTTCTCCATAGTGGCTGTATCAATTTACATTCCCACCAACCGTGCAAGAGGGTTCCCTTTTCTCCACACCCTCTCCAGCATTTACTGTTTGTAGATTTTTGATGATTGGCCATTCTGACTGGTGTGAGGTGATACCTCATTGTAGTTTTGATTTGCATTTCTCTAATGATTAGTGATGTTGAGCATCCTTTCATGTGTTTGTTGGCAGTCTGTATATCTTCTTTGGAGACATGTTTATTTAGGTCTTCTGCCCATTTTTGGATTGGGTTGTTTGTTTTTTTTTGTTATTGAGCTGCATGAGCTGCTTGTAAATTTTGGAGATTAATCCTTTGTCAGTTGCTTTGTTTGCAAGTATTTTCTCCCATTCTGAGGGTTGTCTTTTGGTCTTGTTTATGGTTTCCTTTGCTGTGCAAAAGCTTTTAAGTTTCACTAGGTCCCATTTGTTTATTTTTGTTTTTATTTCCATTTCTCTAGGAGGTGGGTCAAAAAGAATCATGCTGTGATTTATGTCATAGAGCATTCTGCCTATATTTTCCTCTAAGAGTTTTATAGTTTCTGGCCTTACACTTAGGTCTTTAATCCATTTTGAATTTATTTTTGTGTATGGTGTTAGGGAGTATTCTAATTTCATTCTTTTACATGTAGCTGTTCAGTTTTCCCAGCATCACTTATTGAAGAGGCTGTCTTTTCTCCACTGTATATTCTTGCCTCCTTTATCAAAAATAAGGTGAGCATATGTACATGGCTTTATCTCTGGGCTTTCTATCCTGTTCCACTGATCTATATTTCTGTTTTGGGGCCAGTGCCATAGTCTTGATTACTGTAGCTTTGTATTATAATCTGAAAACCAGGAGCCTGATTCCTCCAGCTCTGTTTTTCTTTCTCAAGATTGCTTTGGCTATTCAGGGTCTTTTGTGTTTCCATACAAATTATGAAATTTTTTGTTCTAGTTCCATGAATAATGCCATTGGTAGTTTGATAGGGATTGCATTGAATCTGTAGATTGCTTTGGGTAGTAGGGTCATTTTCACAGTGTTGATACTTCCAATCCAAGAATGTGGTATATCTCTCCATCTGTTTGTATCATTCTTAACTATTTTCATCAGTGTCTTCTAGTTTTCTGCATACAGGTCTTTTGTCTCTTTAGGTAGGTTTATTCCTGGGTATTTTATTCTTTTTGTTGCAGTGGTAAATGGGACTGTTTCCTTAATTTCTCTTTGAGATTTTTCATCTTTAGTGTATAGGAATGCAAGAGATTTCTGTGCATTAATTTTGTATCCTGCTGCTGTACCAAATTCATTGATTAGCTCTAGTAGTTTTCTGGTAGCATCTTTAAGATTCTCTATGTATTATCATGTCATCTGCAAACAGTGACAGCTTTACTTCTTTTCCAGTTTGGATTCCTTTTATTTCTTTTTCTTCTCTGATGGCTGTGGCTAAAACTTCCAAAACTTTGTTGAATAATAGTGGTGAGCATGGGCAACCTTATCTTGTTCCTGATCTTAGAGGAAATGGTTTCAGTTTTTCACCATTGAGAACGATGTTGGCTGTGGGTTTGTCATATATGGCCTTTATTATGTTGGCTGTGGGTTTGTCATATATGGCCTTTATTATGTTGAGGTTAAGTTCCTCTATGCCTACTTTCTGGAGGGTTTTTATCATAAATGGATGTTCAATTTTGTCAAAAGCTTCTTCTGCATCTATTGGATGATCATATGGTTTTTCTCCTTCAATTTTTTAATATGGTGTATCACATTGATTGATTTGCATATATTGAAGAATCTTTGCATTCCTGGGATAAACCCCACTTGATCATGGTGTATGATCCTTTTAATGTGCTGTTGGATTCTGTTTGCTAGCATTTTGTTGAGGAGTTTTGCATCTGTGTTCATCAGTGATATTGGCCTGTAGTTTTCTTTCTTTGTGACATCTTTGTCTGGTTTTGGTATCAGGGTGATGGTGGCCTTGTAGAATGAGTTGGGGAGTATTCCTCCCTCTGCTATATTTTGGAAGAGTTTGAGACAGATAGGTGTTAGCTCTTCTCTAAATGTTTGGTAGAATTTGCCTGGGAAGCCATCTGGTCCTGGGCTTTTGTTTGTTGGAAGATTTTGTTGTTGTTGTTGTTGGAAGATTTTTAATCACAGTCTCAATTTCAGTGCTTGTGATTGGCCTGTTTATATTTTCTGTTTCTTCCTGGTTCAGTCTCAGAAGGTTGTGCTTTTCTAAGAATTTGTCCATTTCTTCCAGGTTGTCCATTTTATTGGCATATAGTTGCTTGTAGTAATCTCTCATGATCCTTTGTATTTCTGCAGTGCCAGTTCTTACTTCTCCTTTTTCATTTCCAATTCTATTGATGTGAGTCTTCTCCCTTTTTTTCTTGATGAGTCTGGCTAATGGTTTATCAATTTTGTTTATCTTCTCAAAGAACCAGGTTTTAGCTTTATTGATCTTTGCTATCATTTCCTTCATGTATTTTTCATTCATTTCTGATCTGATCTTTATGATTTCTGTCCTGCTAACTTTGGGGTATTTTTGTTCTTCTTTCTCTACTTGCTTTAAGTGTAAGGTTAGGTTGTTTATTGGAGATTTTTCTTGTTTCTTGACGTAAGATTGTATTGCTATAAACTTCCCTCTTAGAACTGCTTTTGATGCATCCCATAGGTTTTGGGTTGTAGTATTTTCATTTTCATTTGTTTCTAGATATTTTTTGATTTCCTCTTTGATTTCTTCAGTGATCTCTTGGTTATTTAGTAGTGTATTGTTGAACCTCCATGTGTTTGTAGTTTTTACAGATTTTTTCCTGTAATTGATATCCAGTCTCATATCATTGTGGTCACAAAAGATACTTGATACAATTTCAATTTTCTTAAATTTACCAAGGCTTGATTTGAGACCCAAGATATGATCTCTCCTGGAGAATGTTCTATGAGCACTTGGGAAGAAAGTGTATTCTGTTGTTTTTGGATGAAACGTCCTATAAATGTCAATTAAGGCCATCTTGTTTAATGTAGCATTTAAAGCTTGTGTTTCCTTATTTATTTTCATTTTGGATGATCTGTCCATTGGTGAAAGTGGGGTGTTAAAGTCCCCTACTATGATTGTGTTACTGTCAGTTTCCCCTTTTACGGCTGTTAGCACTTGCCTTATGTATTGAGGTGCTCCTATGTTGGGTGCATAAATATTCACAATTTTTATATCTTCTTCTTGGATTGATCCCTTGATCATTCTGTAGTGTCCTTCTTTGTCTCTTGTAATAGTCTTTATTTTAAAGTCTATTTTGTCTGATATGAGAATTGCTACTCCAGCTTTCTTTTGATTTCCATTTGCATGGACTATCTTTTTCCATCCCCTCACTCACAGTCTGTATGTGTCCTTAGGTCTGAAGAGGGTGTCTTATAGACAGCATATATACAGGTCTTATTTTTGTATCCATTCAGCCAATCTATGTATTTTGGTTGGAGCGTTTAGTCCATTTACATTTAAGGTAGTTATTGATATGTATGTTCTTATTACCATTTTCTTAATTGTTTTGGGTTTGTTATTGTAGGTCTTTTCATTCTCTTGTGTTTCCTGACTGGAGAAGTTCCTTTAGCATTTGTTGTAAAGCTGGTTTGGTGGTGCTGAACTCTCTCAGCTTTTGCTTGTCTGTAAAGGTTTTAATTTCTCCGTTGAATCTGAATGAGATCCTTGCTGGGTAGAGTAATCTTGGTTGTAGGTTTTTCCCTTTCATCACTTTAAATATGTCCTGCCACTCTCTTCTGGCTTGCAGAGTTTCTACTGAAAGATCAGCTGTTAACCTTATGGGGATTCCCTTGTATGTTATTTGTTGTTTTTCCCTTGCTGCTTTTAATATTTTTTCTTTGTATTTAATTTTTGATAGTTTGATTAATATGTGTCTTGGCATGTTTTTCCTTGGATTTATCCTGTATGGGACTCTCTGTGCTTCCTGGACTTGATTGACTATTTCCTTTCCCACAGTAGGGAAGTGTTTAACTATAATCTCTTCAAATATTTTCTCAGTCCCTTTCTTTTTCTCTTCTTCTTCTGAGATCCCTATAATTCGAATGTTCATGCATTTAATGTTGTCCCAGAGGTCTCTGAGACTTTCCTCAATTCTTTTCATTCTTTTTTCTTTATTCTGCTCTGCAGTAGTTATTTCCACTATTTTATCTTCCAGGTCACTTATCTGTTCTTCTGCTTCAATTATTCTGCTCTTGACCCCTTCTAGAGAATCTTTAATTTCATTTATTGTGTTGTTCATCATTGTTTGCTTTCTCTTTAGTTCTTCTAGGTCCTTGTTAAACGTTTCTTGTATTTTCTCCATTCTGTTTCCAAGATTTTGGATCATCTTTACTATCATTATTCTGAATTCTTTTTCAGGTAGACTGCCTAGTTCCTCTTCATCTGGTGGGTTTTTGCCTTGCTCCTTCATCTGCTGTGTGTTTCTCTGTCTTCTCATTTTGATTAACTTACTGTGTTTGACGTCTCCTTTTCGCAAGCTGCATGTTCGTAGTTCCCGTTGTTTTTGGTGTCTGTCCCCAGTGGCTAAAGTTTGTTCAGTGGGTTGTGTAGGCTTCCTGGTGGAGGGGACTAGTGCCTGTGTTCTGGTGCATGTGGCTGGATCTTGTCTTTCTGGTGGGCAGGGCCATGTTCAGTGTTGTGTTTTGGGGTGTCTGTGACCTTATTATGATTTTAGGCAGTCTCTCTGCTAATGGGTAGAATTGTGTTCCTGTCTTGCTAGTTTTTTGGCGTAGTGTGTCCAGCACTGGAGTTTGCTAGGTGTTGGGTGGAGCTGGGTCTTCACGTTGAGATGGAGATCTCTGGGAGAGCTTTCACCATTTGATATTGCGTGGAGCTGGGATGTCTCTGGTGAACCAATGTCCTGAACTTGGCTCTCCCACCTCAGAGGCACAGATCTGACACCTGGCCAGAGCACCAAGACCCTGTCAGCCACATGGCTCAGAAGGGAGAAAAAAAGAAGGAAAGTGAAAATTTAAAAAAAAAAGTTATTAAATAAAAAATTATTAAATTTTTTTTAAAAATTAAAAAGTAATAATAAAAAAAGAAGAGAGCAACCAAACGAAAAAAAAAATCCACCAATGATAACAAGCACTAAAATCTATACTAAAAAAAAGGACTGACAGAACCCTAGGAGAAATGGTAAAAGCAAAGCTATACAGACAAACTCACACAAAGAAGAGTACACATACACACTCACAAAAATAGAAAAAGGAAAAAATAAAAAATATATATCTTTGGGAAGTCTGAAGTCTTCTGCCAGTGTTCAGTAGGTGTTCTGTAGGAGTTGTTCCATATGTAGATGTATTTCTGATGTATTTGTGGGGAGGAAGATGATCTCCACATCTTACTCCTCCGCCATTTTGAAGGTCTCCCCAAGGCTCATCGCTTCATATATCAGGATGCGGTAAACATTCCCATAAAGAAATCAAGATAATGTGGCCAAAGCTAGTTTTTTATAAGAAACTTGGAGTTTTTGTTTTTTTTTCAATTCTTGCATCTCAGACCAATGTAAAATTCCAAAATATGAATAAATGCCACCTGATGACATTTAAATTAGCATCTGAAATACATGTTGTAGATATTAAGCAGATGATTCAAAAGTAGACTTTGTAATAAACATAATTTTTATTTCTTTTCTTTTTTTTTTTTTGCGGTACGTGGGCCTCTCACTGTTGTGGCATTCTCCCATTGCGGAGCAAGGCTCCGGATGCGCAGGCTCAGCGGCCATGGCTCACAGGCCTAGCTGCTCTGCGGCATGTGGGATCTTCCCGGACAGGGGCACAAACCTGTGTCCCCTACATGGGCAGGCGGACTCTTAACCACTGCGCCACCAGGGAAGCCCTAATTTTTATTTCTTGATCAAATATTTTTACAGGTAAAAATAATTCAGCTTGCCTGTTTAGTTACTATAGGACACATGTTTGCAAGTTATGGTTATAACCACATTACCCAGCAACATTGACTCACTTTATGTTGTGAATTTTTATTCTCCTTTGTGCTGCTTTTAATATACTCAATACATACTTTTTCTGATAATAATACTGTGTATAACAATTATTCTTGTGGAACCACATAATGTATTAAGTGAAACTATTTTAAAAATGCATATCTTCTGTAGGTAGTACCCAAAGAAGTTTATATATATTATATATATATTATAACTTTGGGTTGTTAATCCAACAGTTACCTGATTTCTTTTTTAAAGGTTCTATGTTTTATTTAATGTACCCAATTAAAGGAGGGACATTATATTGTTAGGTAGTATAGATGGTTAGTTAGTTAGATATAGATGGTTAAAAGTATAAGGTTTGTTTTAAAGCTGTAAAGTTATGTTTTTATATAGAAAAGACTTGAATTAAATAATCTGTTGTCACACTTCAACTGTCACAGGTCAAATATGTTTACTGAAGAAGAGATTTTTAGTTTATTTCTAGAAAATTTCCTCACACTTTATGGTTTTAAGACTATTGTTTGATGGATGTATATGATATATATGTACACATACATACATGTGTGCATATACGCATACATATATGTGTATGTAGTGTGTACATACAGATATTTTGAAAAATGAACTGAACTATCCATTCCTGGAAGGTGAGGGATTTATACTGTTTTTCATATTTGTATCTTTCTTGGCAGCTCATTCATCCAAACACCCAGCAAATTTTTGTAGAATAAATGAATATAAGTGCATGCCTTTTTCTGATACTCAATGGACAAAATGTATTCTTTAGAATTACTTCGACAGCAAGGGAAACCATGCTCTCTTTTGTATTATACGTAATTTCTCAGTTTATAATCATAGCTGTTCATTTAAGATTTTTAAACCTTCCTTTGAAAAATATTATGGTGATCTGAATTTCCCAAAGATCGTGGGTGTTTTTATGGGAGTACTTAGGCACTGTTGATACAAATTGCTGTCTCTGGGCCCTTGTTTACAAATTGCGTGCATTAAATGTTTTCAGGTGTAATCAATATTTTTTGAAAGTCTCCAAATTTAGTTTGTAAAATTGCATGCCTGGCTTGTGGAGCAATTACGCTTTCACGTGATGAGAAATATTTTAACTCTTTCCTAACGTCACATACAAAGAAAAAGAAGAGATCTGCGTTAAGAGACAGGGTTTTCTCTCTTTGTTTAGGAAAAGAAATGTTCTTTTTCTTTTTAGCCATATAAGCATAAAGTATCTTTAAAAATCCTTGTTTCTCAGAGTCCACATCCAGACCTCCTCTAATACTGGCTGATGCTCCTTTCCAAAGCACTTTCTACTCTGCCTATCCCCACATTTCCTGCCCCAATTCAGGTTCTCATGTCACTAGCGCTCTTTTAAACAGCTTTCTACTTCACCTGCCTGGCCTTCACTAGTCTTCCTCCCTCCCTCCACACTGCAGCCAGGGTGATTTTTCTAATGAGAAAATCTGATTGTATCACTGTCACGCTTACATCTTCCTTCCAGTGGTGCCTGAAGCCTAGATCATAAACCCACACTTCTTACTTGAGTTTTCAAAGTCCCTTGGGATTGGGTCCTCTCCAGCTCTCCAGCCACATCTCTCTCCATGCTCGCTGTGCTCCAGGTGAGTTGAAATAACTTCTGATTTCCAAGGTGCAGCCCCTTCCCCTCCGCATGCCCTGCTTCCTACCTTGCTTGAATGGCTGCAAGTTGTTAACCACGTTCTGGTGTTAAAGTGGCTTGACCTCTTTGGAAAAATTGGTGTAGCGTTAAGTACTTAGATTTCAAATTCTCAGATTAGAAGCAAGGTTTTAAAAACAGGAGGAAATTTAGTAAAAATTCAAGGCTAAACGGAAATGTTAATAGAAAAAATACCCCAAAATATTGTAAAAAATAGGATACTCCCCTCCCTGCCCTGACTTAGGTAAAAAAAAAATGCAACCAACCCTCCGTCCCCCTATTTCTCTTAGAAAAGTCACCCAATCTCACACACAAATAAAAGTAACTTGATTTGCAGATCAGCTCTGGGATTCTACACTGGCCCCAGTTAAAAGTTGCCTCAGAAGACCTATTCATCTTTCAAGACTTTGGCATCACCACCTCTGTGAAGCCCTCCCTGATCATGAGAGTAAATTGCTTCTGTAGGCCCCTGTAGCATCTTGTGTGTCTCCAACCCAATTACTGTGCTGACATACACAATTGTAATCTCCCTACAGATCGGTGTGCAGACAGATATTTCTTCCCCAGTAGATGGTTAGATTATTGAATGGAAGGATTATATCTTGCCCTATTAGTAGTTCCAGTACCTGTCACAGAGCCTGAGACATACCGGATAGTCACGAAAGACAGGTTTGTTGGAATAAAATGTATCCGGGAGGACCCTCATCTGAAATAGTTTTTGCTGCTGTTGACAAAATGCAGTTTGCTCCTCACCAGCAGGTGTCGCACTAGCTCTACGTTTTCAGCACGGTTTTTGGCTTTTCCGTTATGCTCTAACATATTAATTGGGTTGTTATGGGAAGGAGATGATAATTTAGGCACTGTTTACAGAATAAAACTGATTTAACCTTCAGTTTTTCTGTGAACAGTTTTTTCAAACGTAGTGTTCCAACTGAAATTGCCAAAGTAAAAAGAAGACTTCAAATTTAAAAAATGATTAGAGTGAAATAAAAATTCAAGACGGGACATCAAGTTAAGAACACAGGAAAAATGTGAAGCACGAAATCAACACCTCAGAATGGTAATGGCACAATAATAGCTATAGCCACACAACTGTTTCTTTCCATCTCACAAGCAAAATGCAAATTGTGTTTGATATTTGACCAAAAGTGCTTAAAGAAAAACAAGGTCCAGAATAAAATGTGCTTTGTTTGTAGGATATCTTTAACTTTGAGGACAAGATCCTGCATAAAGAACTTTTAATCACAGACCTATGAACATTATACCTGTAATACTTTCACAACCTGAGAACCAGGGAACCAGAGAAACAGACAGAAAAGGAAACAAAGGCGATGATAAATGATCCCTGGAAGTATGAAGGCATACAGTGAAGAGAATTTTTAAAATAAGATAGAAAATAACCAAATACGCATTACCAAATACTTGCAGCTCAGTGCAGTAAAGGGGAGATTGAGTCTTGAAATCAGAAGATCAGGGTTATGGATCCTAAGACTAGCTGTGTGACCTAGGGCTATATAGATTGTCCTCTTAGATTGTCTGTATTTTCAAACATAAAATAAAGCTGATATCCAAACGGTGTTGTGAGGGTCAAATAAGATAATGCATGTTAATACTCTTCATGTTCTTTGAAATGCTATATGAACATAGAGTAGTATTAGAGGAGAAAAGTGAAAGTAACATTTGTTTAGCATCTACCCTGTGGCAGGTAAGTGCTGTGGGGAGGGGGGGCACTTGGCATAAAAATACCTTCAATTTCTTCCAATGGGCAAGACTCGCCTAGTCAGTGATTTGCAACCACAGCTCACTGTTTTCACTCTTAGCCATCTCTGTGTTCCAAAACACATGTCTCAGATAGGAAAATTATAGATATTACTACCCATCCCTCAACGTTGAAGGATCTTCATGAGGGGTGGGCTTTATCAGAATTGGTAGTTTTCAGCACCCAGCTGGCTTGTGGTAGTGGGGAGTCAGACTTAGTGCTTCTAAGGAAGCTCTGGATGTGTTTGCCAGCAGATTCCTGCTCAAAGTTTTTTTTTGAAGGAAAAAGATGTAAAGGAATCTGTCATCACATCAAGAGCACATATACCTCTTAGACCTTTTTGGGCAGATAGATGAGACAATTTTTTTTAAGTCAAAGTTTTCTTCTATTACAGGGTAAAACCAGTTTTTGGAAGATGACACCTTGAGACAATAAGAATAATGTTTACTAAATAAATTAAGATCAGTCTCTATTCCTGGCAGTGTTAGCAAGCTATATTTCTAAGTTTATTGATTTCACTACATGCACAAGATTTTAAGTTGTTTAGTAGTTTGTGACTTCCATTCCAGAAGTAATTCGATTTGGACAGGCAAAATATGTTTTCTTGAAAATATACACTTTTGGATGCATTGGAATCAAGAATGTTATTATTCTAATGAACTTCACATGGGCTTGGTGAGAAAGAAGTAGCAAAAAATAAGATAGTGAAAGAGAGAAAGGAAAGTCCAAGATTTAATCCAGCTTAAGGTGCAGAAAGCAAACCCTACAGCAGTTTATGTCCTCAATTCAATCCTAACATTCTCTCCTTTTATTTGTCCTTGGCTTTTATAGAGTTTGCATTTGAGCTATTTGCTGATAAAAGAAACCAAACAGTGCAGGAAATTAAACTTCTCTTCCTAAAAAAATTATAGAAGTTTAGATCATTATTACACAAACACTGTTAGAATATTAGCAATTTATGCAATGGATTATAACTTCCATAGATTTTTCTTGTGCACTTCTGCAAAACTTCATTATTTCCATGGCTGTTGAACTGTAACTATTGCCAGTTCCTAAAAAGGCAGGTCAAATATTATGTCAATTGCTGATGAGTAGCTCTATTCCTTGACAGGTTTACCAGTGCTGCCATTTGATGTTCGGTACAGAGTGGAATTAATGTTATCCCAGGAGGTAATGGTAATGAACTAAATTTTACATCCACAGAGGAGACTGGACAGCAGGGCAGTCTTGCACTTTGGTCTTTATCCGATAAATCAGATGCTTTATCACTGCAAATCCTGTCTGTCAAGTTCCCCCAAATAAGCTGGATTTATTAAAATGGGTTGTTACTCATTGTTCTGATAATGAGCTCCACTACTGGTGACTGTTCAAAAAACCACAGAAAAGCAGAGCAGAGGACCTGTTATTAGATAGCAAACCGCCTACACAGGCAGTGGGAATTGGATATGACTTTTAACTCCACGTCATTGATGGTAATTTTTGGTTGCTTGCCCGATTTGCCTGGGGCAACTAAAAACATCACCTTAGTTTTATTCAGGCTAATTGTCAGCCTGTGCAGTGGTGCCAACTTTGAGAAATGGTTGACAACCAGATATACAACCTCAGGTGTATGACCCTCCAGTTCATAGTCATTAGCACTCAGTCACTCAGAGCTGGCCTGCCCCAAAGACAGTAGTGGAGGCCAGCCATCTGATGAGACCAGAGAGCTCTGGGGAGGCGCAGCTGCACGTTCTCACCCAGATGTTCACGATTCTTGTTGCATCATTGACCATCCCTGCGCAGGGAAAGCTGGATTGCTTAGGGTCTATTGATGACCTTGTCTGACACCCATTTGTGTGCAGGGGCGGCTCAGGCTGGACGCCATCTGGCCTGACTTGGCCGGCCGTTTCATCATGTGGCTGCCTCTCCACGCTGATGGATTTCTCTGAATAGCTGAGTGTGTCAAGCTTCACTAGGTAAGTGAAAAACAATGCAGAAGCCCTGGAGTTACTCACCACATTTCTTCTCAATCTAGAAAATTGAGGACTGCCTCTCTGAGACTTGTTTATAATTTTAGGGAACACACATGATTAGAAAATAGATTATTACAATATCTGTATATAATATCCATTACCTTTACAATCTAACCATACCTCAAATTCTGTTCTTTCTCCATTTATTCTTTTTAAACACATTCCCCCATACAGTTAAACAGAATTATTCTGCACCTGTCACTTTTTTGGTGTTTCTAGTGCTCTGTCGTTTAACCAAAATTCTATTGAAACTGAAATCCATATGAACAAGCTGCCAGAAAAACAGGGCTGAAGTCAGATGTGCTGTGAACTAAAGGGTTTTACCTTAGTCAGGGAAAGACACTTAAAATTATACAGTTAGTGTGACTTTTCCCCCAGTCTGAGGGAAAAACTTCCAAGGAATTAAAACATTCTCGAGGGTCTCCTGGTGGCCATCCCCAGTTTCTATCTTTGCTGAACTTCCTAAGATCTCTGCTTCTCCCTAAGAATGTCTTTCTTGTCAAACTTGGCCTTGAGAAATTTCATGTAGCCTTTGGGGAAAATGTACTCCCCACCTACAGGGGCTTGAATCGCCTGAGGGTACAGTGGTCTCCCCCAGTTTGATTTTGGGTGGAGAGAGGAACGTGCAGGGGTTCCAGCAGGACAGTGCAGGACGGCATGTAGCCCTTCAAATCCTGCAGAGCAGTCCCACATCGGGGAGTAACCCTAACGGATCCTTCCTTAGATCCTCCCATCACTACAGCTGGTCATACTTTGCTTTAGCTTCAGTCGCCCAGTAGACATATGCTGGCTCACGTGGAGACATAGATGCATGCACGGACCTCCCACCCACATTCTCTGAAGGACAAGCCTTCCTTTCCAGAGGTAGTTGAGTCCTCATCTGCTGTCATAAACTGGAAGCCAGTGGGCAGAATTCTAACCACAGATAATTTTTGTTTCACTTACATAATGTTCTAAGAATGAGAAAATTTCACCAAAAACATCTGGCGTTTTAGCTTCTTTGGAAGTTCTACAAGGCATTTCTAGAAGGCAACAAACAGCTGAGCTCTGGAGCCCAGGTTTAGACAGACCATATGACCTCATCTGCTACAGGCCTGCCACCTCTAGTGTCTTATGTTTTTCTTCCTCTTTTGGGTTTTTGACTCCTGGTTTAAGGAGGAGGAAAAACATTCTAGATTGGACACAGTGGAATCAGCAGAACTCATTAATATACAGAGAGGTGTTAGGTTCCTTATTTCTATTCCCACTCCCTTTTCAAATTGTGACTCTTGGGTCTTCCAGGAGTGAAAACTATAGGTCATTTACTAAAACATATACTCTCTGTGGCTGTTTGCTTAGTTACAGAAGACCTGACAGAAATTTTGAAATTGTGACATATGAGGGTTGGTTCAAGCACTTCATATAAGGCCTCAGCCTCCTTCCAGGAGGGAGGTGAAGGAATTTCCTTCCTCCGGGGCTGGAGGATCATAGGAGATTGCCACCATCATGCGTTCACAGAGTTAAGATTTCCTAGGAGAAGCCTTATAATCCGTTTAGTTTAATATAGCTCTGTGTGAGGATCTCCTCTAAAACATTTCTGATTCTTCCTCTTGATTATTTCTAGAAATAATGAGCTCTCTACCATCAAACACTGCCCATTCCATTTGTGGACACATTCTCTATAACATGGGTGTGAAGTGTACTCCTACTCATAGGGTTGTTGCAGTAGGATTTCTAATTGTTGTTTGATTCTGGAAAGTTCTTTCTTTTACTGAGCCAAAAATCATCTTAGAAATTCTTCTCCTAATTATCTCTCATGAAACTTCTCAGGCTCTTCTCTCTACTGTATGAAATCCTTTCAAATATTTGGTGACATTGATACTTTCCATAGTCCTATCATGTTTAACTTAGACGTCATCCGTTATCTCAGTGGTTTCGCCTATGAAATGGTTTCCAGAGTATTCACCATTTTACTAAACTTACACTTGATATTGTAACTCTTTTATTTTGGAATGTTAAATTTATCCATACAATAATACCTAGAAGTAAGTGAAACAGTCTTTTGTATTTTAATTTCAGCAGAGAACAGACAGAGAACAAAGCAGTATGTGCCAATAGGACTGCCAAGCCGCACAACTGCAGGGGGGCACCATTCACATCATGGTCTGTGAACAGTACACTCTGGAATTGTGCGTGCTGTGCACAGCCTTCGTGACCCTACATGGGTGTCCCAGACACTTCTTAGAAAGAAGTGCTGGGCACACTTATAGGATGTGCATCAGCCCATCACACACTCACTACCAGGGTAAAAGAAGGAAGACAATTCATCGCAAGAAAGAAGAAGCTGGTGGTGAAGATTTCATTGAATAAAGCTATACACATATTGATTTCTCCCTGTTTCCACAACTACCTACCATGGATGAGAGGGACCACTTTCCCCTTACCTTAAACCAAATGAAGAGGGCTTTCAGAGCACCACTCAGAGAGCTTGGACCTTGCCTCTGAACTTGGAGAATGCAGTGACATAAGCACCTTGAGTTAGAACCCTATCATGGGGGCACAGTGTTCCAGATGTGATCAGATCAATGAAAAACACAGAAGAACTTGTCCATCTGAGAACATAGACCAGTATCACATTGATGTCTTAGTTGCCATGCCACAAAATGGCTTTATACTGAGTTTCCAAGCAAACGTCTAGGTATTTCTTATATGAACTGCAATTGGTTCAGATATCTTGATATTTTATTTGTGCAAATAATTTTTTTTTTGAGGTCTAATCAGAATCAACTTGCTATAGAGGCAGCATCATTAAATATGGATGTAGATTGCCTTGGTTTGTGTCTCACCTTGTCTACTTATCTGGCCAATGCATTAATCTCCCTGAGCCTCAATTTTCTCACCTGTACCATGAGAATAATAATACCTCTTCTTCCTGCAACCCTGGAATTGTGAGGATTTAATGAGCTAGTGTGTGAGGGTGGTTAGCACACTGGCAGCACTTGATAGACACCAGTTCCCTTCTGCCTTCTTTTTTTAAAAAAAATAATTAATTGATTGATTATATTATTTATTTATTTTTGGCTGTGTTGGGTCTTCTTTGCTGCGCGCAGGTTTTTCTCTAGTTGCGGCGAGTGGAGGCTAATCTTCATTGCGGTGTGTGGGCTTCTCATTTCGGGGGCTTCTCTTGTTACAGAGCACAGGCTCTAGGCACGCAGGCTTCAGTAGTTGTGGCTCGCAGGCTCTAGAGCACAGGCTCAGTAGCTGTGGCGCACGGGCTTTGTTGCTCCGTGGCATGTGGGATCTTCCCGGACCAGGGCTCGAACCCGTGTCCCCTGAATTGGCAGGCGGATTCTTAACCACTGCGCCACGAGGGAAGTCCCCTTCTGCCTTCTTGATGACACCCTCCATTTGTGGTTTTGCTCATCTCCAGCCACCATGTAGGGGACAGTGTAACACAGGGGCTGAGAGCCATTGCTAAGAAGGTGTCACCTCTTACAAGCCTGTGACTTGGTCAAATTACTCCAATTCCCTGCTTCTCAGCACCTTTCTCTGTTAAAAGGGGGAAATAAGAGTATTTGAGTGTAAGATGAAACATGGCATTTAAAGTATTTAGTACAGAAGTTGGCACTCAGCACATATTCGGTGATATTTTTTCTTTAATTATCATTACTGCTGCTGCGACTATAGTATAGTTGCTTATTTGTTTTGATGACAAGACCTGAAACTGTCCTCCAGAATTCTGGACAAAAGGTCTCTTTGAAACACATTTAACAGTGTTTGCTCTGTGGACGCCTGGAGCACATTTAGTTTAATCAGTCCGAAAATGAGTAGCCAATTTCCAGAAGTGGGAGGTGGAGGGAGGCATGGCCAAAGAACCTCATTTGACTGCCTCTCATTCATTCTGATTCATATTTCCTACAAAGATCTCTTGCAAATGCCTCTGAGATGGATCCTCTCCCAAACTCTAGGTGTCGTGATCATATCCCCCAAATTGACAAGTTACTTTGATTCTGCCCCTTTCATTTCATCCGTCAGCTCTTCCTTTTATCGAATTAACTACAGAGGAGTTGCTTCCCTCATGGGTTCCTCTGAATTCCCTCCCCTGCTGGTCCCTCTACTAATACTGCAGTTTTTGCCATCCTCCTGTGGTGTCATCTATGTTTCCTGCTGTGCAGCTTCTTAGTACCTCTCTGGACTCTAGGGGGACAAACTGGGTTACTAGGAGTTAAGTTGCAAAAAGATGGAAAAAAGTAAATTTAGGCTTGTCCTAGTCAAAATCTGAGGTTTGGGATATAATAGTGTTTAACAACCATTTTATAACCAAGAGCTCCTTGTATATTATTTTTTTAATCATCATAAACATAATATTTTGACAAATACTGCATTTTTATTCAGGAATGATGACAAATATTGTCTTCCTAAGAGAAAGCTAAATGGACCACAGTGAGATGACCCATAAATTCTGATAAAAAAGAAAAAAAAAACCTGCTATTTTTACTTAGCTTAGCTATGTTGCTCTCTGCAAGTATACTTTTTTCTTCCAGAATCCTGAGAATAGCTTGCACACCCATATTATTACTTTAATACACCCTTAGAAGTTGGCAACCTCAGATTAGGAATTTCTGGGTATGGCTTTAGCTGGAGTCATTAAAACCAAGTCTTTAGTGAGAAAGATGATTTAAAACTAAATAATTTATTCCCTTTTTATTTGTTTCTTTAGTGTTAAGATGTTTATCTTAATTACTACTTTTAGGGGAGTAGGCATGGTGGGAAAAGTAAGAGCTCTGAATCAGAAAGATCTGGTTCTGATTACTTACAAGCTGGTTGACTTTCATTAAGCTAGTAAATCTCTTTGAGGCTTGGTTTCATCATCTATAAAAAGATCAATAACACCTCACCTATAAGATTGGCGTGAGGATGAGAGATACATAGGTAAAGGGAAGACAGTGACTGGCACAGGGTAGATAGTTATTAAAGTGTAGCTCTTATTATGAGGATGAGCAAGCTGTCATTTTCTGAAAGCTTACTGGTGAGAAAACTGAGGGATAGCACATGTCAGTAGCTTTCCCAAAGTCACATAGGCACTCTATGGCTGTAGTATAGGCCAGCTTTGCTGTGATAGCCAATAAACTCCAGTGGCTTCAAAAAGCAAAGGTTTGTTCCTCATTTGTGTTCATGTCCATCATGAGTCTGCAGGGGGCTCTGCTCCATGCTGTCCTTAGTTTGGACAACAGGCTAAGGAAAGCACCACCATCTGGAATGTTGCTGATTGCTGAGCCCAGGGGATAAAAGATGGAGAATCCTGCAGGAGCCCTCAAACAATTCTACCCTGAAGTAACACACAACATTTTTCACTCATTTTTCATTGGCCAGAACAAGACCTATGGCCGTGCCTAATGTCAAGGTGACAGAGACGTGCAAGCTCCATCTGAAGTGGAAAAGAAACAGATATGGGTGAATAGAAGCACCTCACATGGTGACAGAATTCCAGTTCAGACCCAGGTCTCTACCTCTTCTTAAACCAGTTCTTTATAACATGACTTCATTGGTACATCTGAAGAAATTCCCACAATCTAAATGTCATATATGCATAACCGCTCAAGTTTAAGTGCGAAGACGTGATGCCAAGCAAAATGAAGGGGACTTATGCATTTCTTACTTTTTGCGATTGTAGATAATTGAAACTAAGTACCTTCCATTTAAGACTTTGCCTATTTCTATGTCACTTATTGCCTTTTAAGTCAGTAAAGCTGTATTTTTCCTCTTGACTTCTTTTCCCTGCTTGCCAAAACTTCTCCATACCACAGCACACCCCAGTGTTAACAGCTTCACTTTTTTTCCCTTTGGGTTACAGCTGAAGAAATAGTCTCAGTTCTTGTGTGAGCCTATAGAACACGTCGGAGGGACAAGGCCATGCAATTTCCTGCTCTCATGTCCAGTCATGTGGAGCTCTGGCTCAACAGAGCCCGTCTCCTGGATCCTCGCCTAGGCCAACCATTTAGCTCAGGGATGAAAGCCCCCTATGGCAACAGCCCTGTGCAGGTGCAGACAATAAACCCTGTTGTCATGATTCCTCCTCTTCTACCAAATTGTGGAATCTGAAGTGGACTTTATTAAACGAGAGAAAAACTTACTTAAAAAAGAAACTCAGAGGAAGGGAGAAACCCCACAATTCTGACTTTGGGTCAGCTATGGAAACTGTGTTACAAAATCCATATTTCAAAGAATCACCAGATTTTTCTTCCCAAGTGAATTTGTAGAGCTCAGGAGCTCACGATTTTGCTCTTTTAATCTGCCTACCTATTGATTTATTTTCACTGTTTTGGGTTTTCCCGCAGTTAGTTGACTGGTGGATAATCTCAGTTTCCAGCTCGCACTCCAGGACGGTATTTTCCCCTTTGTATGTTTTTGATGCTTGGTCCATGCGTCCATTTCTTTTATTGTGATAGGAAAGTCTCACTCATTCAGAATCCATGATCACTCCAACAATGAAACAACTTTTTTTTTAACCTTTGTGCTCTTAGGGAGAAAGTGTGGGCTGAGCAATTCTTAGTGAAAGCACACTCAGGCTCCTCCAGGGGTGCTTATTTACATGAAACTAATTTGTGAATTGCCAAAAAGAAACCTTTAGTCAATATCTGTTTCTCAAGGACCGTATCAGGTAGCACCTTAATTTTAGGATTAAGACCTTAATCTAGTTTGAGTTGTAATATGAATTAGTAGGTCATAAAGCTATGCTGTTATTTAAAAATAAATACTACAGTTCAGATTGTTTGTTTCATGAGCTTCTCTATCGTCCACCTCCTATACGAACAATCCCAGTCTTCTGCTCAATGCCATGAGTCTACTTTTAACCTGAGTTTAAGAAGTGCAATGTTTTTTTCTATACAATCAACTCCATTGTATAGAGTATATACATTCCCCCTTTTCTTCTGGCTAGAGAAAAGAAAATTCAGTCAGCAGTTTACGATGCCAGAATGCTTGAAGATCAGTGCTGTTTGCTTCCATGGAAGAGCCAGTGCCATTTAAACCAAAGGAAGCTGTAAAACTTTTTAGAGATTGTTGCTCTTAAGGGCTAGAGGATGTGGAACATCCTATATACTCCGTCAGAAAACAGATACTTGGTAATAAATGAAATTCCTAGTCTTTGGTTTCTTTTCACCAGCCACATTACTGAGCCATTGTGCATGGGGAAAGCTGGGAGAATATTTGGTACAATCGAGAACAACTTTCCTTGGATCAGTGACCTTACAATTATTACCCTCCCCATGCGTGGTTATGTTCCTTACCTCTGGAAGGTGGGAGGGAATAGAGCAAAGTGTTTAAAATTGTGGGTTCTGGAATCATGGAAAATGGAATTTGAATCTCAATTGTGCCACTTGGCAGGTGATATTTAACTTACCTGAATCTCAGTTTCTTCATCTGTAAAACAGGAATAAAAATAACACCCACCTTACAGTTGTGAGGCTCCAAGGAGTGAAGCACTTCTAATAGTGCCTGGTACACAGTAGAGTCAACAGATATTCTCTGCTATTAGGCCAAGCAGAGCCTCGTGAAATTCTATGGACTCCACATATGCTATTTCTCATGGCAAACAGTAGTGTCAGCCATCTATAGCTGCTTAGGAAACATTGGACCAAATAAGCAAACATAGTCTTCCGTTGCATCCAGCCATTGTGAGATCTCTGCTCCGTTCCTCTCCCCAGATTTAACGTCTGTGACTTAGAAAGCATTTTTGGCTAATGGTGGATAATCACAGATATGGTGATCTTGTTAACATCTAACAAATTCACTCATACATGGGTGAAGCCAGAGCCAGGGAAAGAATTATTATGACTCTTATTATGTCACCTGCTTTACATCCTTTCCTCCAAATGGAGCATCTAGGAAAACATGAATTATACTCCTTGTATCACTTATTTAACAAATACTTATTAACTACTTAAATTCATGGCAATTCAGTTGGGCTGAAGAGAGAGCAGAAACTCAGCCTGCAGTTGGAGGAGATAAGATATGCGTGCAAACAACACAGTATATGCGTATACAGCACCGAGTGTATAGACATTGTGTCAGAAGAGGAGGGTGGCCCCGCAGCAGGGGCTTGACACACCTGAGTCCTGTTCAACTCCCATTTCCTTGATGAAACCATCAACTTCTACCTCTTCTTTTCCTCCTCTTCCTTTTTCCTCATCCAAATTGCAACCTCCATTAATTTTTGGGCTACAGAAACTAGGACAGGGTCTATAGACACTGAGTCCACCGTCAGCTTGAGAGGCTTAAATGGGGAGGTCTTGGCTTGGGGAAGACATCCTCTTCCCCCCAAGCCCCATCTACCTGGCCAACTCTGACACATCTTTTAAGCCTCATCTTACGTACTGCCTCCTCTGTGAGTCCTTCTCTGACTTCCCTAGACAAATTTTTTTTTTTTTTTTTGCAGTACGCGGGCCTCTCACCGTTGTGGCCTCTCCCGTTGCGGAGCACAGGCTCCGGACGCGCAGGCTCAGCGGCCATGGCTCACGGGCCCAGCCGCTCCGCGGCATGTGGGATCCTCCCGGACCAGGGCACGAACCCGCGTCCCCTGCATCGGCAGGCGGACTCTCAACCACTGCGCCACCAGGGAAGCCCCCTAGACAAATTTTTTGGGATAGGAATGGGGATGTATTTATCAGTAATATAATTGTTTGAAGACAATTAAAACACAAATATCCTGTATTCTCCTTACAGATTCCTTAGTGGTTGTGCCTCCCCAACAGCTTCTATGTTTCTCTCTTCTCTGTCAGGGCCAGTCTTTTTCCTCTCCTGGCATAGAATCCCTGGGAGAGGATGGTGAGGAATAATCAGGGTGTCAAGGCTAGATGAAATAATAATGTGATTAGTGATGTTCAGCATCACAAAGAGTGGGTACATGGCTGGAAATGGTGGGCGATGGGGGTAGGATAGGACCATCAGTCAGAAGGCACCTCTGTATTGCACCTTATCTGTACTTCCATCACAGCACTTGGCACCTCGTCATTCTTTGTCTGCATGTCTGTGTAGCCAATAGACTTCAAGCTTCAGGGCAGACAGGACCTCTGTTCATCTTTGAGACCTCAGGCATAGTAAATACCACTGATTTCTCATGGCCACTAAATGACTCCAGTGACTGCCCCATTCCAATCTGTCTGTAGATTCCACCCAGCTCAGAAATAAGGGTAGAAGGGTTTGGAGACATCTTGTCTATCCTGGTTGCTCAGAACTCTGAATTAGGGATTCCCCCTTGAATTTGTCGCTCTATCCATTGTACATGCCTCTCAGCCTTTCCTATACCTAATGCCATGCTTCACTAAACGGCTCACTGAAATTAAGTCAATTAGGGAAGCTTATTAGGGAAGGCTGGAAAACAATTCAGGTTTGAAGTTAAATCCTTGTACATTTGTTCTTCATTTTCCAACTTCTCAATGTTGCAGCTTTGAAGGACCCAAGCTAATGTTGGAGGATGTAAGGTATTAGGAAGCTCTCTTGTAAACTTAACCGTCTACAACTGTGTCCTGATGAAATGCTTACATTACTTCTTATTGGAGTTTTATACGGTGTTGCTAAAAGAAGGGAGACCTGGGATCACATCAAATCATCAGGCATGTCTGTTATATCTGAGGAGAAAATCTCAATGACTTGATCTTTATCTGTGGGAGAAAGATAAACCTGTGGGAAAACTTATTCCTCCCATCCATTTATTCATTCCTTCATTTGTTTATTGAGCACATACTCTGTGAGAAGCACTGTGGTAGGTGCTGGGGATAAAAGGTGAAAGATGTGATATCTGTTCTCAAAGTCTAGAAGGGTAAATTATCTCTCTGCTTGCAGTGACAATCTAAACCAGGGTGGATAAACTTTTTCTGTAAAGGACTAACAGTAAATATTTTAGACTTTGTGAGTCATAAGGTCACTGTGGCAACTACTGAATTCTGCCTTTGTAGCACCAAAGCAGCCATAGGTGATTCACAAACAAATGTGTGTCTATTTTCCAACAAAACTTTACTTATGGATATTGAAATGTGAATTTCATGTAATTTTCATGTATCCTATGATGTTATTCTTCTTTTGATTTTTTCTAACCGTTTACAAATGTAGCAACCATTCTTAGCTTGTGGAATGTACAAGAATAGGCAGCAGCCTGGATTTGACCCTTGACCCATAGATTTCCCACCCCTGACCTAGGAGATGGTCACTAATGGTTTAGATCTGTGATTCTCAAGTCTAGCTCCTATTCAACCAAAGCAGAGATCTAATCAGCATTGTAGGAGTAATTCTTGTCTTTTCTTCTCTCCTGCTTCTATCAATCTCTTGCCGCCAAACCCTAATTCCACAGGTCTTCCTACAAAACAGAAATCTTTTATAAATTTATGATACTACTGGGGACATCTGGGGACTTGTTTTCCTGTGAGAAAATGAAAATGACTCCTGTGACTATTCGGTCTCTGAAACAGTTTAATTTACTTTTTTTCTTTTTTCCCTTTTCCTATCTCCATCCTAGAAATTAACATAAAAATTCCTTCTGGCTAAATTCCCAATACAGTCTCACAGTGAGCATTTTCTGAAGTGAAAATTAGTAGCTTCCTTGCAGTTTTCATCAGGGATGTGAAATTGTGCAGCTCACAGGGGTGGAGAACTCAAACCCCATTTATGAATTAATACTTGCTGCTGAGGGTACCTTGCTGTCTGCGGAGTGCCATGGAGTCTTTCCTATGGAACCCTGAGTATGTAAATAGTGTATTTTAATTTCCTTTCTCATTCCACCAGTGAGAGACTACCATTTTCTATTTGCACGAATGAATTAATATGTAACAACTAGTACCTATATAAGATTATATTATTTACACCATCCTTAGGGGTTGGTAGCACTTGGGAAAATTATAAAGTCTCTCTATAGTCCCTCCTCCTTCCCTCCCAATTTTTATCCAGGTGAAATCTACTTACAGAAAGCATTAAGGACACCATCCAATGGGAACGACAGTCAATGGGGATAAGCTTATAGGGGAAAGAGTGGGTTCAAGTCCCATTTATGGCTGTGCAGTGATTAGGTATCTATAAGGCTTCCTTGTTTAAGCATAAGGTGCCACTTTCACATCTCACATCTTCCTTCTTTGACAGCCTCTGCCCCTCTCCAGCTGCTCTAGCCATGTGCTTCCCAAAGCAGATTTGAGTCCTCCATCTCTGGATCTAAGCTATTGAGCTAGAACCCTATTTTGTCTCCACTGAGATGGTTCTTGGTCTTTCAGGTCAGAAAACTCTGACAGTATAGAAAATTTGACTTCTGCAGCAACGCACAAGAGTTATGGGAAAAGGAATTTGTAATTGTTAAAAACACAGGCTTTGGAATCAGATTTGTATTTGAATCCTGGTTTTTCCACTTAGGAGCTATTATAGACTTCAGGCAAAATAATTAACTTCTCTGTGTCTTAGTTTGTCTTATGAAATGGAGGAGAAAACCTACCTCAGAGAGTAGAGGTGAGGATTAAATGAGATAATGAACAGTTAGTAAGTGCTCAATAAAGGGCGGAGGAGAGAATTTAGTGAGTACTCAATAAAAATGCTACCACTTTGAAGAGATTGTTTTCCTTCATTTATACTCCAAACATTTGTTGAACTGCTGTTTGCCTCTGAGAATACAGAAAAATAAAATAGACACATACCATGAAATAGAGAAGCTCAGGTTCAAGTAGGAAAGACAGCCATAGATCAGAAAGTGAGGGTGAGACAGAGGTCTGTCCAGGCAGAGTGGGGCCCCAGAGGTGGGAGCCATCAACTCACCTGGGGACGTCAGAGAAGGCAGGGTTTGAGGTAAGTGTTGAAGGATCAATAGAAGTTTGTTAGGTTGTCAGGGTGGAAGCATGTTCCCATGAGAGGAATAGTGCAAAATTTGGTCTTGCTAGAGTTTAGGGTAGCAGAGGTAGAGAAAGTGGTCACAATGAGGTTGGTGAGGATGCTGGGGACAGATGATAAAGGGCCTTGAATGTCGTGCAGAGGAGGCTGGACTCTAACATGCTCGATGGGCCTTTATGATGTGTGGAAAAGCAGAATGCCATTAATGAGCTGATGTCCTTCCAACTCGTAAGTGTGGCTGAGGTAGAATTGAGATCCCCTGAGAGCTCAGTCACCGTGGATGTGTCCAGCCCTTCACTTACACATGAGGAACCTGAGGCCAGAGATCAAATCACCCAGTGTAGAACCTGATGAAGCAAAAACGGGACTAGGAATAGCTCATCTGAATCCAGTGCTTTAAACTTCTTCCACACCAAGGCCCTCTCACGTAAATCCGGGCTTCTTCGTCTAAGCCCTGCATTCTCGCTACTGGATTCAAATACAAGTTCAGTTCCAGGTGCTAGCATGCTTCACTGAGTAACAGCTTTTTTCCCACCTTCCGAATGTCAGAACTGTCAGTCCTGCCTGCTGGAGGTGGGGACCTCAGCTAGGAGCAAGGATGGGGATTTTCCAAGGAGGAGATCCACCAATTGCAATCTCTGGCAGTTGCAGAAACAAAACTCAAAGCTTTCTTTTCCTGGAACTTGCAATCTAGGGTCTGTTTTACAGTTGGAAACCAAGGCAGCACACTGTAGCAGCTCCCTGCTCTTAATTACCTTACCCTCGGCCCATCACCTAGCCCTCCCTTCCCCAGGGCCTAGCAGGAAGCACACCTGCCTAAACAGGGTGTGTGCGTGCCTGCGTGTGTGTGTTTTCACATCTCAGGTGCCTAGGGACCCCGCGCCCCAGAGCTACAGAGCAGAGGCCTGGGTCTCCTCCCACATCTGGGCCCAGAAAAAGGGCTGGAAGCTGAGCTTCACTTCCAGCTTCCCCAGGCTCAGTTCCAGCAGCGCCTCGGGCTTCTGCAGAGCCTCCGCGCCTGCCTTCCCTCCTGCCTTAGCAACAGGGAGGCTGTGGATACCGCCGGCGGGTGGGGGCCGGGGAGGCTGCGTGCAGCCCGGGCGCCCAGGGGCGGCGGCGGCCCAGCTCCAATGCCCCGCGCACGGGCGACCGCAGTGCGGAGCCACCCCGCGAGCGCGACAGTCGCGGCGTCGGCGTGCACGGGCCCCAAGCACCCACCCTCCGCACCCGTCGCGGGTCCAAAAGGGATCCTGCAAAAATGAGCCATTCTCACCCCGCTGGGTAAGTGACAAACGGAGCTCTTCCACGCCGCGGCAGGTGGCGACGCAGCCAGCGGCCCCTCCGCCCCCCTCCTGCTGCGGAGGGAAGGGGCGAGAGGGGGCGAGAGGGGGCTTGGGGAGAGGAGAAAAATAATACGGATTCTGGGTCGCAGCGAGGATGGCAGAAATCCCAGGCTTCGTATCTCCTCCCTCGCCTTTCACTGATGTTCGCTCGCTTTGAAATGTTCACTCAGGAAGGATTAAAAAATGGATGTGAAAAACGCATACATTAAGCAGGGACGTTAGCTGGAATCAAGAGGATCCTGTGTTGTGGAACATACGTGTTTTAATGCAATAATAGAGGTCACAGCATATGCGTTCGTTTGGAGAATCAGGGCTTAGAGATAAATCCTCACTGCGGCGTCTTGCATACAAGTGAGGTGTGAGTTGATATAATATTGAGGGAGGTTTCATTGTGAGGGGTACCCCTTATTTCAGGATTTTTATCTGCCCGATCTCAAAAGGACCATAGGGGGTATTTTAAAAGTATTGTGGCCAGGGGAGGTGGTGTGACGCAGGAAGGTGAGAAGGAAGAAGCTATGTGCCTGTGTGTTTACACCTGAGCTCCCGTTGCTTTGGGCAGGGTGACTCCTCAGAAGACATATTTTGGCAATTATTCAACCTGTTTCAGGAAGTTAACAGTCATTTACTGGCTGTTGACAAAAGAGAAAAAAAACAAAACAAAACACAACGAACCCCCAACCGGTCTTGGTTCTTTTATTGGAAGACGGAGTATCCAATTTCCTTCTGAATTAAACAGTGTCATGCATATTAGATGGTTTTTTATTATGATACATCTAGTAAGCAGATAATATCCTAGTTGATCTTGCAACTAATTTGAAGATGCTTTCCTTTTTAATTGAATTTATTGCACATTTTCAAGAGCAGCAAATTAGCAGAGGACAACATATTTAAGATCATTTGGAGTTTGTGATGTCTGAAATACCACAGTAGTCGTTGTGCTTTGGATTTACAGTCAAACTTAAAGATTTTACTTTTTAATGAATTCTCTGAGCGTTAGACATAGACTAAAATGTTTGAAAAGCCTAAAGGCATATAAGGTGCCATACTGGAAGTCAGTTTCAGAACTTTCTGGAAAGTGATGTAGCTGTTCTAAACAAGCTTCTTATTTATCTCAGAGTTTCGTTTAGGTACTTGAACGCTTTGATGCTGAACTCCTGTGCAGTTTTAGTTGCTGTGGGTCACTGGGATGTAAATGGCACTATTTTTCTGCAGCTGCTCTTTGCAGTGTGTCCACATTCAGGAAAATGAATGTATCAGTTAGGGTTGTCTTCCTATGTTTTTCAGGTTTTTGGCTAAGTTAGAATCTGATTAGACCATTTAATCATCTATTTTCAAATGTGGAAAAAACCTGTAGCTGCTTATTAAATTGTGCATGATTAAGATTTCAGAAACTAAAGTGAAATTTTTCTGAAACTCCATTAGTTCCAAGCACATGGAAAAAAAAGGAAAATGTGTGATCTCGGGAAAGAGTGTGCTTCATGGTACTCTGCAAGAAAGACAGTAAGATGCAATAATAATCTTGCACTAAAATTGTAGGCACCATATCTCATTCATCTTTGTGCCCCCTTTGCTTATTCCTGTATAAAGAAATGCTCAACAGATGTCTATGGAATGAATGATATCATCTGACAGTGTGTCCAGTCTAGAGGTGGACGCATTCACAAAAGAAAACCATATTAGGGCTAAACATTTATCAAGTGTTTACCATGTGCCAGGCTCTAGTCTACTGTGTAACAAGAAATACCTCACTAATCTTCCCACTCACTCCGCGAGGCAGATTCTAGTCACCATTATTTTCACAGATAAGGAAACAGAGGACTGAGAAATTTCCAAGGATTTCACGGTAGGAGGGGTCAGAGTTGGAATAAAACGCCAAGGAGTCCAGTTGCAGAGCCTGTGTGATTAACCATTACACTAGCTGCCTCTCATGGTCAACAGCTGAGATGTAGGGGAACCCTAAATACATGGAAATTCTTACCCAGATCAGACCAACCTCTGACAGGTGATAGCTGTACATAGTTATCTAGTATTTTGATGTATAATTAGAAAATAATTTTGTGATGGTGTCTACAGGTATATATTTTTTGTTTTCAGTTCATCAAAAATAAATGAAAACAATAAATATAACAACTTTTAATGCCGTAAAAGTCACCCAAGAACAAAGTTATTCAAATTGCTAAAGTTTTCCCTCAATATAAGTAGTCATTATTTTTCTTGCCTGCTACTATTTGGAAATAATAAAAGTTTCAGTAGCAAATAAAAGGTTTTCATTAAAGCCGAGAAGTCTTTTCCATCATTACTGAAGCAGTTTGTATTTATTACATTTTAAGAATAAAGTGGCAATAAAGTGCAATTACAACAAAACAGAAATTTAAAATTTCTAAAATTCCACTAATCAATAAGGGACGCCCTGATGCTTTCTTTTGGTGCTTCCTTTGAGTTCCACTGCTTCCTTAATTACAGCAGGAAACACTTGACATACAAATTGCAAAGGCCCTGTGCTGACTTCGTTCCAATAGTTTGGAGTAAATAAAAATGGTCTTAAAAACTTCTGCCAAAGATTATAATAGAGACTTTGATTCTGAGCTGCATTGTAATTTGGAGGAAGTCAACTATAAAATACTGTTTCTGGCACTGCCATCTCTAATGAAACTGTTTTAGAGTGGAAAATTTCAATTGATAGTCCCTCTAGTTTGTTCTATCTCATCCTGAGTTGCTATTTGTTTGTGTGGGTGTTTGTAGGTTGTGCACTAGTCCTAGAGGTGGAATGGGGATTTTTATACCTCTCAGTCATGCATGAGGATAAAATGATATGGTTCTTCTGACTCCTTCAAAAGATCCTCAGTGAATCCATGTGCACTGCGCTCCCTGTGTGCAAGATATGCTTGGCTCCGAGTAGAGATAGTCACACTCATCTGTAAATTTGCTTTGAGGAACTGGAAGAATGGGAAGCATTATAGTTTTCAACAAAATAAAAATGCAGAAGATGCTGTATGTTTGGAAAGATTGTTCCAAGATTTAGAAGCTTTTTTTTTTTTTTGGTTTAGACTTTTTAATTTATATCTTTTTAATGTAAAGAAGTGTTTCTGTAGTAACAGAGTATACTGAAGTGTGGTATAGAAAGAATGAACACATCCTTAGTACTCCCTGATCACTCAGTCCTATTTCATCAAAGGCAGAGTACAAAGTGCTATAGGTAAAATTGTCAATTTTTAGATAGTGGATGTGTATATATAAAAGTGACAAAGACTATAAACCCACTATGTCATTTACATATGGAGTGTCCATTGCACTTTGTCTCTGCCTTTTTTTTCAATCCAACATGGTATTATTTATTATTTTTAAAATATTGAGATATAATTAACATATTAGTTGCAGGTATACAACATAATGATTTGATATTTGTATATATTGCAAAATGATCACCACAAATACCAAATGATCTCACTTATATGTGGAATCTAAAACAACAACAGCAATAACAGCAACAAAATGAACTCATAGATATAGAGAACAGATTGATGGTGGCTATGGGTAGGGGGTGGGGGGTAGAAAAATGGGTGAAGGTGTTTAAAAGGTACGGACTTCCAGTTATAAAGTAAATAAGTCTTGTGGATGTAATGTACATCGTGGTGACAATAGTTAATAATACTGTATTTTAAATTTGAAAGTGGCTAAGGGAATAGATCTTAAAAGTTCTCATCACACACACACAATTTGTAACTACGTATGGTGTTGGATGTTAATGAGACTTATTAGGGTATCTCTGCCTTCCTAGCAAACAGTGTAGTACTTTGTATGACTGTAGTAGGGGTCTCGTCTCTTTGTTGCTCACCACTCCTACCACCAAAATTATCTGTGACACAGAATTTCAGATTTGAAGTAATTAAACATTTCAATTCAAATTGGGTAGTTTCTATTTACCCTCCTATTAAATATTAACAACTTGACTTCAAGGAGTAAATTGTTTCTGATTAAACGAGGTGAATTGAACATGCTGATTTGTCTTGACTTCCTCTCTGATAATTTTGTTATAGAGTCTGTTCTTTTTTCTTATCCCTTGGCTTGACAAACCTTTCACATAACTAGATGGGAATGGAAAGGGATTTGTTGTTTGTTATACAACATCACTCAATTCTTTGAATTTTTCAGAGTCATATGCCAAAAATCACATAGTGATCTGTCACCAAAAATTTTTTTTTCACTGATTTTTCAAATTACAGCTCAATCAGATCCTCCTTTAGTTGTGTTGGAAGCAAAGGCTTGGAAACTACTTGCAATCATATTTATTGACAAGTCAAGAAAACCATTTATTGTATCAACATCTACATAATACTTCAAATTGTCCCTTTGTCTCAGATGTTTTTCTAAGTTAAGTACATCCTAAGAAGACACCATATGGTGAGAGGTGTGCCTTTCTTTTGTGAAAGTAGAAAGATGATTATAAAACGGAGAGGAGGGAGGTGGATCAACATGGCTTGGAGGTGCATTTTTAGGCAGACCAGTTTTAGGAGAGTACAGAGGAAACCTGAGCGTCTAGAAATTGATTCTCTTCAAACAATCCTTGCCTGGGTTCCCCTAGGAAAGTCTCTGGGTATCCCAGGGGAGTACATATCCCAGTTTATAAACTTCTGGTTTAGCACACAGGGTGCTGTCAAATGTAGGATGCTGCAGCAGTCCATACTTCCTTTCTCCCAGTCTACTGAAGAAAGGAATCTCTAGCTGTAAGAAGTAGAGACTTCCCCAACTTATCTTGATTATTAATAGCTATGAAAAGTTTTTCAGGGAGACAAGAAAATAAAACATTTCTGACTCAATTTTCAATTCTAAAGTCAACCTCAAATAGTCTTGACCTGGGGTGTTTATCTATTTTCAAGACTTTTAGTTTCCAGAAATATCATTTTCAATGAAAACTTCAGATTCTGGAATATAGTACTTAAATAATCTTTTAAACTTTAGTTGCTAATTTTGGTACAGACCAAGAGAAGTAGGATGCAGACTGAATTTCCCTCCAATGGCTTACTCAGTTCCCCACACAAATAGTTGAAAATATTGTATGCCTTGGAATGATTCCATAAATGTCCATCAGTTTAAAATAAACTGTCAAATTAGGCGGGGGTAAAATTTGTGAAAAAGAAAAAAAAATAGGATTCCACATCCATACTGGTTTGCAAGTGTCTTTCATCAACTTTCTCTAAACTTGAAATCCCAAATCATCTATTATGAATATGATTTATGTTTTTAAAAAGGATGAGGAAAGAGGAGAATCAGTTGAGTCATTCAGAGTGAAACCCTTGGCACTACGGAAAAGGACATACATTTATGCTTTCAATTAAAATAAACGATTTAAGGTAAATGTATTTATCTATACTTATCTCATTAATTTAATTTTTTGTTTAAGTGATCAGTTATTGGTCCTGATGTTACCGACCAGGGTTCTTGGTCTCCTGAATCAATAGAAATTGGTCAGAGGCCAGACAAGAAATTCAGGCAAGGCTTTACTGGGGCCCCTGCTGCAGGAGGGGGGCGTGAGAACAAACAACAGATTCCCATGCTCGCTAGCTCCCTGAGGCGGGGCTGGCGAGCTTGTTCCTTATAAGGGGTGAGGGTAGGGGTGTGTCCGGAGGTCAGGACAGAGGGGTGGCTTAGGTGTTTTGCCCACCCCTTAGGTGGTGTTGTGTGCAGGGGGTGTGTGCGGTACCCTGCTTTTGCTCCGGGCTCTTCAAAAGTGGCAGCTGGGACTTTTGGTCTCTTTGTATCTTTTGTCCAGAATTTGCCCCAACTGCGCATGCATGCCGTTATTTTTCGTCCCATTTAGTTTCTTTGTATTTTGTTGCTAGAGGAAAGGTGTGTCCAGGTGCAAGCATTGCAGCACTGCAGCAAAGGGCCCCAGGTGCCAGCCTGTCTCAGTCCCCCCTGAGAGACCCTACGCCCTTATTCTTAAGCAGTAAGGGGCCAAAGCTGTCTTTTTCTGAAACTTCTTCCTGCTGGACAGGGGCCGCAGACCCTAGCCTACCCTAGAGGTGTAGAAGTCCCTTGTTGACTGTTCCAAGGACTTGTAGGGACCTGGGCCACCCTCTGCTGGAATGGGTTGAATCCCTTGAGCCATCATGAGCCTTACTTCAAACTGTTGGAGCCTAGAAGACACAAACTCAATCAAAAGGTTAAATAAACAAGGGCTAGAAAGGGGAAGAACAACAATAGCCATTAAAGGGCCTAAAAGGGAAGGAACCATGTTAACTTTGGGAGGGTTTTTATTTTTTAACTGTTGACCAGACAGTGGAGGCGATATTGCCCCTGTCAAAATTGTGAAACCACTCTGCCTGGGTGTATATTTCCTTCATATTAATTTTTACCTGTTCCGTCGCATTGTTCCAAGCGCAGCAGGAAGTATTAGTTATCGCACAAACTCTACCTTGTTCTACCAGAAGGTAATCAGGGGCCAGACAATTGTCAAGAGCCACGTCAGCCAAGGAAACGAGAGAGGTTCCAAGTCCCGTTAAGGTTTCAAAGAGGAGCCAGCTCCCTACATCCATCGTTTTACTTACCTGTTGGTGGTGTCTGGCTTTTGAATAGGTATCTCAGCTCTTCCACTGGTGTATTCATCTGTTTTGACCTGTGGGGTTTCTGGAGGTAAAAGCTTTAGTCTGGACAAACGTACCCAGCTAGATACCCCTTGCGGTTTGACAGCAGTGGGGGTGGTTAAAGTTACTTTATAGGGGCCCTTCCATTTTGGTATTCGTTGGTCTTCGGGGGACCCCTCTTTCCAGGTTTTAAGAAGAGCTTGGTCCTTGGGGTTTATTTGTAAAGGAACTGCTCCTTCCTCTGTATTTTTAGTGGGAGCTGTCAGTGCCTTGTTGGCATAGTCCTGGATTGCCTTCTGAACTTGTCCTACATTAATAATATATCTCAGGGCCTCGTTCACTTCCTCATCCAGTAGAATGTTAGTAGTATGAAAAACCCCCCCCCACAGGTCGTTTCAAATGGGCTAAGCCTCAGACCACTCCTGGGGGCTACACAGACCCTGAGGAGTACAATAGGAAGAAGTTGTTCCAGGGTTCATGAGTGTCTTGACAGAACTTTGCTAGGTTTTCTTTAAAGTATGGTTCATTTTCTCTACCTTGCCTGAAGACTGGGGGTGCCAAGAGGTGTGTAGCTTGTAGTCTATCCCTAGGGCCATTGTGAACCCCTGTGTGATTTTGACTGTAAAAGAGGGCCTGTTATCACTCTGGAGGGACTTTGGGAGTCCAAACCAAGGATTTATTTCTTTTAAAAGGGACTAACAGACTTCCATAGCCTTTTCAGATTGGGTGGGGAAGGCTTCAACCCATCCTGTGAAAGTATCAACAAACACCAGAAGTTATTTATATCCTGATCGTGGGGGCATTTGGGTGAAATCTAACTGCCAGTCTTCCCCCGATATGTCCCTCGGCACTGAATTGGCCTGAGTAATGAAGTGGGGTTTGGATGGGTCTGTGGGTTATTATGGGCACATAAATCACAGGTAAGAGTTACTTGTTTTTCTGTTCTTTTAAGCCCCTTCCCTGAAATAGCCTTTTGCATCAAGTCCCATAGTGCATCCCTCCCATAGTGGGTGGCATCATGTAAGCTCTTAGTGAGTTTCCATTGTTGGGCCTCAGGGATTAGAACCTTATTCTCCTTTTTATACCAGCCTGTGCTTCCCTTCTCATAGCCCCATTTCTCAGCATTTTCTTGTTCCTGTGGGGAATACTGGGGAAGGCTAGGGAGCTCAGGGGGGCCAATCACTAGAGCCATAACTTGTTCAGGTTCCTGCAGTTGAGCTGCCTGTTTTGCAATTTGATCAGCTTTGCTGTTCCCATGGCTCACAAAACATCCCTCCCTCTGATGGCCCCTACAGTGGGTTACTGCTACCTGGGTTGGGAGCTGCACTGCTTCTAAAAAAGCCAGAATCAAATCTTTATGTTTTATGGGGGAATTTCTAGCGGTTAACATTCCTCTTTCTTTCCAAATGGCAGCATGAGCATGTAGCACGTGGAACCCATATTTAGAGTCAGTGAAAATATTTAATTTCTTATCCTTCCCTAATTGCAAAACTCTCATTAATGCACTTAGTTCAGCCTTCTGGGCTGATGGCTGGGGTGGCAGGGCCTTGGCTTCTGTGATTTCGTCTAGACTAGCTATGGCCTACCTCGCCTTTCGGGTTCCCATTTCTACAAAACTGCTCCCATCAGTAAACCTTTCAACCTCGGGGCTGTCAGGAGGCTCATCTAGAAGATCAGACCTGCTGGAGTGAATTTGTTCTCTGGTCTCTATACACTGATGCAATAAGTCTCCACCCTTGGCCACTGGAAGCAGGATTGCTGGGTTCAGCATTTGGCACACCTTTAAGGTAATGTCAGGGGTGTCCATTAGGAGGGCCCGATATCTTGTTAACCTTCCCCCCATCAACCAGTGATGTCCTTTGACCTCCAGCACAGATTGTACCTGATGAGGGATTAACAAATCTAAGTGTTGTCCCAGGTGAGCTTGGAAGCCTCATTAACCAACAGGACTGTGGCTGCCACTGCCTGCAGGCAGCTTGGCCATCCCAGGGCTACTGAGTCCAGTTGTTTTGAAAAGTAAGCCACTGGTCTCTGATCCGGTCCCAGCTTTGGGGTCAGGACTTCTAGAGCTATTCCTGCCCTCTCGTGAAATTACAGGGTAAAGGGCTTGTTCAAATTTGGAAACCCCAGTGCTGGTGTTCTACTCAACTCAGTCTTTAGAGTCTAAAAGCCCCACTGGTGGTCCATATTCCATCGAAGGGGCTCCCTTTTTTCTCTCTTTAGAGCCTCATATAGGGGTTTTGCTATTAGGCCATAATTTAGTATCCAGGTATGACAGAACCCAGCCATCCTGAGAAAGCCTCAGAGTTGCCTCTGTCACCCAGCTCAGAAAGACTACCGGGTTTTAATCTTTCTCCTGTGTAACCTCTCAGACCTTATCATAATTTACAGGCTTCACCATACACCTTCTCATTTCTTCTGATAGACAAGTAATATAATGTCTCATCCTAGCCTGGCCTACACAATCTTCGTAGTGCCTGTGTGGGTCGTGTTCTGGGATTGCATCCCCACCCACCTGATAAATTTGGTGGTATGGATTGGTGGCCAGTAGGCCATCTGCATGTTCCCTGGCCTTTCTCAGTATACACTCCTTTTCATCTGGGGTGCAACAGTGGGCCAGAATAACCATGATGTATTTGGGAAGTCTGTCAAAATTTTTAAAAGTTTTAAAACGCCCGGTTAGATAGGATCATAGGTTGCTGTGAAACAATACTTTTTCCTTGAGCTAAGGTGAGGAAAAAAAATCAAAATTAAATATAGATCACTTCAAGGCATAGGAACTCACACAATCTGTTATTAAAAGCAGCATTCCAGGAAAACTTTGTTCTCTTATGAGAGAAACCAAATCCAGTCTTCTATCAACCTACTCTTAATAAAATTCATTTTCCTAATTAAATTTAATCCAGCCTTAGAAAGTCCTGACCACCTACGAAATTCTTTAACCAATGTTCCTTTTTCTCAAACCTTCTGCAACTTCATGTAGCCATAATATATCCCGTATTCTTTTCCCATTCAGAAATAGCCAGCTCTAGGAAAAAAATCACCCTTTTTCCTTTAACAAAATACATTTCCATTTCTCATACCTTCTTTTCTGAAAACACACATCCTACTTTCCTTAAGCAGCCATGAACTGTCTTTTACGTTAGCATTCCGTAAATTGGTAGAAAAACATCTCAAGGCGGCACCAAACAGCTTAATTTCTGTCTCATAAGAAGATAAAAGTAAGTAAATTTAGACCTATTTAGCAATTAATGTTCCAATATTTTCTCTTATTTGAAATGGCCTGAATATTCAATGAACTCTTATAATTTAACTTAATTTAGTTTCAAATTACCAAAATTTGGAGAGACTGTTTTAGATGGACATTTCCAAAACATAATTATTCCTATAGAGTTTACCAAAAAGTTCTTATCCCAGTTACATTTACTTAAAAATTTAATCATATCAGTTTATTTTCCTGGTTGACAGATTTTATAACAGAAACAATATGCCCTTATTGACTTCCAATAACCTTAGGTACAATGAAAGTATTATACTTAATGTTGATGGCTCTAAAGGCAGGTCTGTATTAACTAAACCCACAAGCTAAAGCCAGACAAACCAATTTCTACAGAACCAGAGATCTCACAGTTTTCCCACTTGAATTTAAAATAGCCCCTTTTTTCCCTTCAGGGTGGGGGACTATAGATGAATCAGGTAGTTCTTGGGAGCCCAGGCAGAATAGTTACATTGCAAAGGGAGAGGAGAGAGATGCAAGCCCCTCCCCTTTCCTTTTTGTTCTTTAAAATCCCGCTAAGTAACCCCAGGCTGGTGTCTCAGGTAATGTGGGCTGTGTTTGTATTTCAAAGCTTGCGTGCTCCACTGTGCCCACAATGTCAGCCGACACTTGCGGGAGCAGTTGGACAGACAAGACTACATAAAACAAAGATACCAATGACAAAACTTAAAGACACAAACAAGACGTTTTTAGGATGAAGGGGATGGGAGTGCAGGTATGAGGACCAAGGGAGAGGTAAAGGAGGAGAGGTGATCAAACCTGGAAGCCAGCGAGCTGTACTTCGTCTGTGGGACTGCAACCCTCAAGTGGGACTCTCACCCACACGTACACCAGTTTATAGAAATCTGCCGCCTCAGCCCATTCCCAGCAGGACTTCTCTTGGTGGCAGGAAAATAAAGGTGAGAATATTGGGATGATCAGACTTCCAGCCTCTACAAGACATGAGGTTTGAACCTCTATCACTCCCATAAATCTCTGGTCAGGGAGAGCCCGCTGGACCACGGTCTGCACAGTGTGAGGCGAGCCTCTCCCACCTCTGTTTGTTGCCTGTCAAGGTGAGCCATTGCCGGATGAAGGGAGCATGGTCTCACAAGCTGAGAGGAGTGATGCTTTTGCTGTCTGATGTCCACTCTCTCAGAAGGATAGGACAGAAGTAAGAGAGAGGAGAGGACAGAGAGAGAAATAGAGAGATTTCAGGAAAGGGAAAGGGCCAAAGGGAAAGGAAAAGTGGTGAGAGAAAAAGGACAAAGGGGAGGGGGAAAGCATTGCCTGAATGAGGGTACTGAGGCTTCCAGGGGCCAGGAAGGCAGACTTACCAAATGTGGTGACGCTGAAACAAGAGGTTCAGGTGGCCACTTGTCACCCACAGGGAAGCTGCATTTGGTGGTCCCAGAGGTGCTCAGATCCTCTACTGGGAAGGGAACAATAGTCCCTTCATGGTTGTCACAAAGTATTAGGTTGGCTGAAAAGTTTGTTTGGGTTTTTCCCATAAGATGTTACGGAAAAACCCGAACGAACATTTTAGCCAACCCAATATGTTACCGACCAGGGTTCTTGGACTCCTTAATCAATAGAAATTGGTCAGAGGCCAGACAAGAAATTCAGGCAAGGCTTTATTGGGGCCCCTGCTGCAGGAGGGGGGCGTGAGAACAAACTACAGATTCCCATGCTTGCTCGCTCCCTGAGGGGGCGCTGGCGAGCTTGTTCCTTATATGGGGTGAGGGTAGGGGTGTGTCCATAGTTCAGGCCAGAGGGGTGGCTTAGGTGTTTAGCCCACCCTTTAGGTGGTGGTATGTGCAGGGGGTGTGTGCAGTACCCTGCTTTTGCTCCAGGCTCTTCAAAAGTAGCAGTGGGTTTTTGGGTCTCTTTGTATCTTTTGTCCAGAATTTGCCCGAACTGAACATGCATGCAACTATTTTTCGTCCCATATAGTTTCTTTGTATTTTGTTGCTCAAGGAGAGGTGTGTCCAGGTGCAAGCATTGCAGCACTGCAGCAAAGGGTCTCAGGTCTCAGCCTGTCTCACTGACCACATTGAACAAGACTTGGTTAGTGTCTTCGAAAGCAAATTATTTGAGTGTATGGACACTGCACTTTGATTTTCCCTTAGTTCCTTGCTTTCACCTAGCTCCATTGTTCTCAAACTTAAGCATACAAAGAATTACTGAATAGTGTGGTATACCCAAAACCATGACTATAGTACTTTATTAATTAAATTTTTAAGGGTAATTTTTTTACCATATAGTGCATTTGTATCTTGTGCTGACTAAAAAAGTCAACCCAAATGTAAGATCCAAATTGTTGCTTTTATAGTGAGCCACAAGAAACATACTTTAAAAGTGAAGACCATTTCAAAGTGTAGATGTATGGATCTGGATTTTTTAATAGTTACTCATTGTCTGGCAGGTCTCCTCTCACTCATTCTTCTTATCTCCTGTCCCTTTTGTATGGTTAACTCTTTTTTTTTTTGGTCTATGGGCAGATTACCGTGAGGTGCAGTTTTTTCTTCTGCCCCGTGCTCTGGGTACTCTCTTTATAGAGTTTCATTATCCTCTTCTCATCCATCCCAGCTACCTGAATGGATGTGGTAGGATCCAGAAGGTATCTGTTCCCTCTTTGGATGGATCATCAGTGATCATTTTATGGTTGTCAGCACATAATTCAGAATCAAAGTGCAGCAGCTTGCGTTTCTGTGTACCCAGGAAATATATTCTTTGTTACTTTTGTCTAAATCCATGTTACATACTTAAATTGATCACCTTTCTTTTTATACCTGTGTTTTGGACTGAATTGTGTCTCTTCCCTCCCCTGCAAATTCATATGTTGAAGTTCTAACACCCAGAAGCTCAGATATGACTATATTTGGAGGTAGGGTCTCTAAAGAGTTAATTAAGGTTAAATGAGGTCAGTGGGGTGGGCCCTAATCTAATATGACTGGTGTCCCTATAAGAAGAGGAGATTAGGATACAGACATGTACATACAGAGAGAAGACTATGAGAAGATATAGAGAGAAAATGGCCAACTGTAAGCCTAAGACAAAGGCTGGAGCAAATCCTTCCCTCATGGTCCTCAAAAGAAACCAACCCTGTTGACAACATGAAGTTGGACTTCCAGCCTCTGGAACTGTGAGACAATACATTTCTGTTTAAGCCATCCAGTCTTCAATACTTGTTATGACAGCCCTAGCACACTAATACAACCTCTTTTCAACTCCTGATGCTTTTTTTTCCCCACTTGGTCCTGCTAAAGCTGAAGATGGTTTTTATGAGAAGTGTAGGGTCACTGAGAATAAACGATTGAACAATATGAGGGTCATAGGGAGTGGAGCTTGGAAGCCAGAGGTTCAAAAAGGTAGATAAAAATAAAAGCAAATGGAAAATGTGATTAAAGGACTAGTGAGGAGAAATAATTACGGCAGTAAGTCAATGATCTCTACTGGTAAGTATTAAGTTTTCTTTTGTTAAGTCTGATTAGTAATCAGATTACTTCCCACCTCTCCGTCTGACACTACTTGGGGTAGAAAACTGAACCTTTTAAGCTGGTGATCCATTTTTCCATGACTGTTATTATTTTCTTATAATAATAATAAATATTTATAAATTAATGAAAATTCTTAGGGCAAAAGATTGAAACAAGGGAAGACACAGCAGGGAACTAAACAGACAATATAAATTGCACACAGTAGTTATGAAACAGCATTAGAAACTAAAAGCATTAAAAACTAAGGATTTTAAATTGAATTGAATCATAATGTTTTATAGTAGCAGTTAATTTGGCATTCTCTATATGCTATGGATTATATTTCATATTTGTGAATATTATGTGGCTCTCACTTTAAGATTGTCTCTCTTCATAGCTTGCTCCAAGATATTTATAATAATATTGTTTCTGTTGCTTAGATTCAAGTAAAACTAATCTGCTATAAATTAGATTAATAGAAGGGATCTCAAATATCTGGGTACTAGTGACACAAGAGATTTTTAATTTTCCTCCTTGTACTTATCTGTTTTTTGAAAATTTTCTACTTGGAGCAGAAAAATTGAAAGAGGAAAGTAAAAATTGCTTGAAATCCTACCATCCATAAATAATCCTAGTTAGCATTTTGGTCATTTCCTTTCTTCTCCATTTTCCCGTGCATTATTCCTATTTTTAAAGTGATTATTCCTATTTTAACAAAGCGCCACTGTTTTAAAAAGCTGTTTCTAAGACACTACTGTTTTAAAGTTAACCAACATCTACCATGTGGGCCCTTCCCTCATAGCGTTCCAGTTGTCTTCATATTTCCCTTATAAACTACAAACTCTTTGAGGGTGCAGACCACACCCCTCTACATCTTCCATGTATCCCCAGGACTTAGCTCAGTAATTGCTGACATATGTCACCTATTTTAGTGATCATTTATGGTAAGTCCCAAGAGTATGTTTGCTCATCGATTCAATTAATATTTACTGAGTGCCTACTAAATGCTAGTCAGTAAGCTACCATATTCAGCACGTATTCTGTTCCAGAAATTCATTTGAGTTCTGGAAAAGGCCTGAATAGTGAGTTTTTAAAAAAGATTTAAAAGTCACTAACCTTCATTGAGTTTTGCCATCCTCGGGCAGCAGGGTGATTAGTAGGTATCAGTCAGGAATATGTTCAACGGCAAGTAACAGAAAACCAAATGAATAGTGGCTTAAAACATAACAACACTTATTTATTTCACAAGTAGTCTGGAGGGAGGCAATTGTATTTTATCGTAATATCAGCATCCTTATCTCTATAATTTTTTGGGTCTTTTCCTCATGGTACCAAGATGACTACCCTAGATCCATGCGCAGTAGCTTTATAAAGCCATCCCAAACAAAAAGGAAAAAGATGGATGCAAAAAACGACATTTTTTTCAAAATCTGGGAGGAGAACATTTCCAGAACTTTCCAGTAGACTTTCTTTTATACCTTGTTGCCCAGAACTGCATCAATGAACATGCCTAGTTACGAGAGAGAGTGGGAAAGAATAGATTTGACTTTCCTAACTTCTGTGGGCGATAGGCAAGGGAGAAGTGTTTGCGAATGGCTTCTGGTAGCCAGTGAGCAGTGTCCAGCACAGAGCTTTAGTGATGAGCTGTCTGGCTCTGGATGTGGATAGTCTGAGTTCAGATTGGCTACATAGCTGCTGTGTGACCCTACATAAATTCTGTATCGTCTCTCTGATTCTTGCTTTTTTCATCCTGGTGGAACATATGTCTGCTTTGTAGGTTGTTGTGAGGATTGAATGAAATACTTTAAAGCATTTAGTACAAGGCCTGGCACATAGTAAGTGTTAATGTGCTAACTTAGTGCCTGGTAGCTTAGATGCAACATACATGAGTATGCCCAGCTTTCTGTAGGAGAACTGCCATACCCAAGTCCTGAGCTAGATGTAGAGTTGGATTAATTGGACAAGGCATCCTAGAGAGATTAAATTTTGGGGGGTGAGTTTTGAAAGAGGGGAGAAACATCTGGACACATTTAAGGAAAGTACAAAGTACTCTCTAGTATTATAAAAACATAGTATTATAATTACAATCATCACTGCCAGGGCAATAGTAGCCAGTTGTGACTTTGAATAAGTGACAGGAGACAATAACGTTGCTTGTTTATTTAGCTGACAAGCTCTTGAGCAGGCAAGGCATGTTTTTTGCTATAAAACCAAGCAGAAGCTGGCCTGGCCTGAGAAGTCGATACCTCAAATTTGGTTTTGTCTTTAACTTCCTCTTACTTTCTCTTGCTCATTTTTTGGAACCTCAGATACAATACCAAGTGTGCACACAAGGATTTTCTTTTTTAACTGAAAGATCTTTGCCTTCAATTCTAAGTCAGAAATTAATTTCAGATTTATTTCTGTTCATCTCCTAAACCTTTTCAAAAGTGAGTTTGAGTATTTCTTCTCCTTGAAATTGGAATCTCTGTCTTGAACTGCCAGAAAATGACTCTTTCACCACAATTCACAGGCATTTACATAAGGTTATAACTGTTAAATTCTTTCTTACAAAGCCTCCTTTCCCCTCAGTCAAACTTGAGACGGAGAGTTTTGACCTTGGCTGGAATCTTCCAGAATTGGATGTACGCTTAGGGAGTGGGTGAGGCTGATCTCAGGCTACAGTCTGTGGAGAGGGGTTTGAGGTTCCAGTCCTTAGTGAGGTTGTTGACTCAGGGGAGGGAAAAAGTCTGAAGTTTCAGGGCCGAATGCAAGAGCATGGAGCAGGAAGCAGATCCCAAAGTCCTATGACAGGAACCAGGGGGCTCAAGAAGGAAGCTGGGAGATGGGACCCAAGGAAATTAGGAAAGTGTAGTGGAGAGTGTGGGCAGAAGGCTAGAGCATTGCAAAGGAGATACGAGCAAGGGATTGAAGTATCTGCAGAGTTGGAACTGTCTGAAAATTGTCCTTATTTTTTTTTTTTGTTCTTCTAAGTGAAAAGGAATGATATTCCAAAAGGAAACTCAATGTTTCATTTAAAAAATATGAGATAAGCATGCTACAGTAGAGAGAGGAATACTTTTGGAGTCAGAAGGACATAGGTTCGAATCTCAGTTATGCCTTATGTGAACTCAAGAAGTGAATTTCTTTGTGTCTCACTTTCCTCATTCAAAAATGGGGCAGATAAATACCTCCTTTGCAGGACTGTTGGCACATATTTGAGACTCCGTGAATGGCAGCTGATGGGTATTTACTTTGATCTTTGCACAAAGCATATGCTGCTTAAGTCTTTTTTTGTCTGTTTTTCTTTCTCTAGTTTTATTTTTCCAGCCTGTTGAGATATAATTGACAAATAACACCATGTAAGTTTAAGATGTACAATAGTGATGATTTTAGATATGTATATATTATGAAGTGATTACTATAATAAGATTAGTTAACACATCCTTAAGATTTAATTCTCAAAGTACATCAACCAAAAATACATAAATATACAGCTCAAAATAAGCAGAGATAGCCTAAACTAATTGGAAGAGAAAACAAGGAATGTATTTCCAGACCATAAATCACTTTCTTGTTCAATTAAACTAATTTATTTTAAATAGTAACCTGTTCTTAAATTCATGAATTTTTACAGTAAAAATGAGCACTGATCCACCTATTCATAAGCCCGTAAATGAGGCTTCCCCTTTAAAGAAACGATGATCTGGGCAACTGAGAATTTTTATAAAAATGGAAACTCTAACCCAGAGCATTTTTACTTCTCCAGAATACTTACTTTTCTTATCTAATTCAAGGATTCAGGACAAACTCAGGAAACTGCATCATTACTTTGACATTGACAAATGCTAGAAGGACTGGTGAGATATTATGAGTACTTTTTTTAATGATTGATCATTTAAAATTTAGTCAACCTCTTTAACCTTTGACCAGATGTCCTTACTGTTTTAAACCTTACTACTGCACATAAGAATTATATTTTAGAGGAATGAAAAGATTTTTAAAGGGGTTGATTACATTACCCTTTCCCACCCAACATGTGTGGTAGCTTTATTGGCATTGCCCTCATTAGTGGCTGTTTGTTTTTGTTTTATTTTAAATGGGCTCTTTGCACCTATCCAAGATTATATTCCAAGGTCAAGTATCAATAGTGATCAGATTTCTAAGCCAAGACAACCCACTAAAGCCTATTTGACATATGATATGTAACTGATTTAATTGAAGATTTAATAATACTACAGAACTCAACTCTCTTTGGTTGTGCTAATTCTATGGTAAATAATTAACAAGTTTCAACTTGAGTACTGGGAATTTGTGCTCTGTCTCTCTGGGACATTTTGTATATGATCTTCCCCCTTCTTAGCATGAGTCTGGATAGCACCTCTGCCCCTGTCATCACCCATTTACATTTTACTCCCTCCCTCAACACTTGACTTGTCATTCAAGACCCAGTTAAGATTTCAGTTCTTCTGGGATACCCATCCTGTGTGGGCATAGTTCACTTGTTTGTGAAATGGGATTAAAAATCGGATGCATAGAGTGTTTTGAAGATTAAATGAGTTCATGCATGCTGGGCGTGATAAACCGTTATGATTGTAGCACATCAGACTATCCTGCTGTTACAGGCATACCTCATTTTATTGTGCTTCACTTTATCGAGCTTCAAGGATATTGTGTTTTTTTTACAGATTGAAGGTTTGTGGCAACCCTCCATGGAGCAGTTTATTGGCACCATTTTTTCCACCAGCATTTGTTCACTTCATGTCTCTGTATCACACTTTGGTAACTCTTGCAATATTTCAGACTTTTTCATTATTGTATTTGTTATCATAATCTGTGATCAGTGAACTCTGATGTTACCACTGTAACTGTTTTGGGGCTCCATGAACCAGCCCTGTAAGATGGCAAGCCTAACTGATAAATGTTGTGTGTATTCTGACTGCTCTACTGACCAGATGGTCCCCTATCTCTCTCCCTCTCCTTGGACCTCCCTATTCCCTGAGACACAATAATATTGAAATTAGGCCAATTAATAACCCTACAATGACCTCTGAGTGTTCAAGTGAAAGAAGAGTCATACATCTCTCACTTTAAATCAAAAGCTAGAAATGATTAAGCTTAGTGAGAAGGGTAAGTCAAAAGCCCAAGGTAGGCTGAAAGCTAAGCCTCTTGTGCCAAACAGTCAGCCAAGTTGTGAATGCAAAGGACAAGTTCTTGAAGGAAATGAAAATTGCTACTCCAGTGGACACATGTATGATAAGAAAGTGAAACAGGCTTATCACTGATATGGAGAAAGTTTCAGTGATCTGGATAGAAGATCAAGCCAGCCACGACCTTCCCTTAAGCCAAAGCCTAATCCAGAGCAAGGCCCTAAGTCTCTTCAATTTTATGAAAGCTGAGAGAGGTGAGGAAGCTGCAGAGTTTGGTTCACGAGGTTTAAGATGTCATCTTTATAACATACAAGTGCAAGGTGAAGCAACAAGTGCTGCTGTAGAAGCTGCAGCAAGTTAACCAGAAGATCTAGCTAAGATAATTCATGAAGGTGTTGCCCCTTTTTTTTTTCTTGCTTTACCATTGCTTTAATGCACTTTAAAATTTATCTACATTAATTGGGAACAAAGAGATAAAAATAGACATTTCTTTGTTTTTCATAAATACCTACTCTCCATATTTGATAAAAATCTCAAAGCATTATTTTAACTTCCCACAAATATAATACATACAATTTTTTTTTCTGAAATAATAAGGTCAGCAAATTAAGTATCTTGACACTAATATAACCACGTACAACTGCTTTTCTACTGACTTCCAGGAACAAAACCAAACCAGAAACTTTAGCTGGAACAAAACCAAACCAGAAACCAAAACTTTAGCTACACTAAACAGATTTTTCACTGTAGACAAAACAGCCTTACATTGGGAAAAGATGCCATCTAGGACTTTCATAGCTAGAGAGGAGAAGTCAATGTCTGGCTTCAAAGCTTCAAAGGACAGGCTGACTCTCCTGTTAGGAGCTAATGCATCTGGTGACTTTAAGCTGAAGCCAATGCTCATTTACCATTCACAGAATCCTAGGGCCCTTAAGAATTATGTGAATCTACTCTGCCTCTGTTCTGTTAATGGAACAACAAAGCCTGGATGACAGCACATCTGTTTACAACATGGTTTACTAAATATGTTAAGCCCACTGTTGAGACCTCCTGCTCAGAAAAAAAGATTCCTTTCAAAATACAACTGCTCATTGAGAATGCACCTGGTTACCCAAGAGCTCTGATGGAGATGTATGATGAGATTAATGTTGTTTTCATGCCTGCTAGCACAATATCCTTTCTGCAGCCCATGGATCAAGGAGTAATTTCAATTTTTAAGTCAATTATTTAAGAAATATATTTAAGAAATAAGATTCTTATTATTTGATAGGATTCACTATTCTAGATGTCATTAATAACATTTGTGATTCATGGGAAGAGTCAAAATATTAACATTAACAGAAGTTTGGAAGAAGTTGATTCCAACCCTCATGGGTGACTCTGAGGGGTTCAAGACTTCAGTGGAGGTGTGGTGAAAATAGTAAGAGAACTAGAATTAGAAGTGGGGCCTGAAGATGTGACTGAATTGCTGAACTCTCATGGTAAAATTTTAATGGTTGAGGAGTTGTATCTTATGGATGAGCAAAGAAAGTGGTTTCTTGAGACTGAATCTACTCCTGGTGAAGGTGTTGTGGAGATTGTTGACAGTAAAGGATTTAGAATATTACATAAACTTAATTGATAAAGCAGTGACAAGGTTTGAGGGGATTGACTCCAATTCTGAAAGAAGTTCTCTGAGTAAAATGCTATCAAACAGCATTACAGGCTGCAGAGAAATTGTTCATGAAAGAAAGAGTCAATTGATGTAAACTTCATTGTTGTCTTATTTTAAGAAACTGCCACAGCCATCAACCTTCAGCACCCACCACCCTGCAGTCAACATCAACATCAACGTCAACATCAAGGCAAGACCCTCCACTAGCAAAAAGATTACTCACTGAAGGCTCAGATTGTGGTTAGCACATTTTTTTAGCAATAAGGTATTTTTTAATTAAGGTATTACTTTTTTTTAAAATAATGCTATTGCACACTTAATAGACTACAATTATGTTGTAAACATAACTTCTTTATGCACCAGGAAAGCAAAAAATTCATGTAACTCACTTTATTATGATATTTGCTTTATTGCCATAGTCGCCTTATTGTGATGATCTGGAACCAAACCCACAATATCTCTGAGGTATGCCTGTATTTCCTCTTGGTTTTAAATAATTTGAGGGCAGGGACTTTGTAACCTTACAACAGCCCGGGGCCTGTTACCTAATAAGCACTCTGTATTTGTTGCATAAAATAATTGTATGAAACACCTGCATGTCTGGCAGCTGGCATGCTGACCACCCTCCTCTCAGTTTTATCCTCTGGCCTTTGAAACACAGTGGAATCCTCCATGCTTCATATGGGGGTTCTGGAAGTGTGTGTGTGTGTGTGTGTGTGTGTGTGTGTGTGTGTGTGTGTGTGTGCATGCAGGAGTATAGGGTAAAGACTGGGACCATGGTGCTTTCTCACCCCTGGGCCTTTGCATATATTCCCTTTTCCTAGAACAGTCAAGTTCCCTCACCCCCTCTTCACATGGCCTGGCATTTATTATGTTTCCTTCTACTGGCTCAGACTTCATTTCATTTCTGGTTTTTTGAATTGTCCCCCTACTCTCAAGTCTTGATGTATCTCCTCTGTGATCGCAAAGCATGGTGTGTTTACCCCTTTCTGAGCACAGGCAAATGTATATATGGTTCATTTAAGGATAAAACTTTGCTAAACACTACAGTAGCGAATGATGCCATGCACTGCACTAGGTGCTTTACTGGCTTTGTCTTATTTAATCTTTAATAGAAGTTCTATTATTTCCCCCCTTTTACAGATGAAGAAACTGAGGATAATGTGATTAAACAACTTGTTGAAACTTATAGAGTAAAAGTAGCAATAGAAGACTTAAACTATCTCTCTGTTTCCAGAGGGTGGGGTGAGTGGACAACCCACTGGTAACATGGTCTCAAAAATGATTAGAAACAGCAGGACATTTTTAAAAGAACAAGCCCTTGTGAAACTAACTTAAACTTTGGTGGACATAAGCAACAGAAGTGTGATAGAAATTCTTCAGTACACTTTTAGTTTTTCCCCTCATGTGATATATCAAAAGTACATTTAGAAAACACAGCACTTCTTTGCCAAGTGCACAGCTGCTTGTGGACCTGCCCATAGGTGTTTGTTGATTATTCCCTGACAGGTCAGCCCCATACCTAGAGCTGTCTACCATGATTATCACTGACCCAGCAGAAGGGCTGAATATTAAATACGAGCATAAAACTAGCCTTGGAAAATATGGGCATCCAGAAGCACATAGAATCAAAGTTCAATATTCTTTTAGTGAATTTGAATTTTGTTTACAAGTAATTCGAATGAGAGTTACCATAGAAATTGTCAGATTAGATTATGAGAAGGAAAAAAAGAGGCTTCCCAAAGGTAATCAGCTATGACATCAAGGAGTGGCAGTATTGGTACTACTTGGTGATATTTTACCTAAGCACTATTTACACTATTTACAATAGCCAGGACATGGAAGCCACCTAAGTGTCCATCGACAGATGAATGGATAAAGAAGATGTGGCACGTATACACAATGGAATACTACTCAGGCATAAAAAGGAATGAAATTGAGTTATTTGTAGTGAGGTGGATGGACCTAGAGTCTGTCATACAGGGTGAAGTAAGTCAGAAAGAGAAAAACAAATACCATATGCTAACACATATATATGGAATCTAAAAAACAAAAAAAAATTGGTTCTGAAGAACCTAGGGGCAGGACAGGAATAAAGACGCAAACATAGAGAATGGACTTGAGGACACAGGGAGGGGGGAAGGGTAAGCTGGGACGAAGTGAGAAAGTGGCATTGACATATATACACTACCAAACGTAAAATAGATAGCTAGTGGGAAGCAGCCGCATAACATAGGAAGATCAGCTTGGTGCTTTGTGACCACCTAGAGGGGTGGGATAGGGAGGGTGAGAGGGAGACACAAGAGGGAGTGGATATGAGGATATATGTATACGTATAGCTGATTCATTTTGTTATACAGCAGAAACTAACACACCTTGTAAAGCAATTATAATCCAATAAAGATGTTAAAAAAAAATCTGGTCATACCATTTCCCTGCTTAAAACCCTTCAGTACTGTCACAAAACCATCCAATCCCAGGAGCATGGGGCACACCGTCTTACAGGCCCTTCCTTTGATTTTTAAACAATTTTCCTTTACTGAGCCAAAATATCCTCCCAGAATTTTCAATCATCATCTGTGATGGTCCTACCTTCTTAGCATCCTTTAAAGGCTGATTGTTCACTTATCTGACACCCTACATGCCTTTCGTTCCCCGGGCTGAGCTCCACTGGACAGTTGTGCCTCATAGAACATAGTTCAGTTTAGTGATTAAAGCAGAGCGGTCCCTCATTTGAATCCTGAATCTGCCTTTAACTAGTTGTGAGCTAGTTATCTAACTACTCTACATCTCAGTTTACTCATCTGTGAAGAGGGAGGATAACAGTACTGTTGCAGGGTGGTTTTGAGAGTTAAAATACATAGTGCATGTTATAGAGAGAGTTTACGGTACACTACAAAAAAGAGAAATGATCAATAAATGCTAGTGATAAAAATGATTTGTTTCTGGAACTTTCCTGCTGGTCACCTTTCCTCCAAACAGCCTCATTCTCTCCCTTAATTTGGATATTATGTTTCTATTAATGAATATTTTTTAAGTGGCCACAATTTTTTTTGTTGTTGCTATTCAAAGATATAAAATTCTTAAGTCTCCAGAGAAGAGCTTGGAGGCTCAAATCAGTTCTTATAAGGAACTAGTCAACCTTAGTGTGTCTCAGGCCTGCTGATTCCCCATGCACTCTTTTCCTATTGCCTCATCTCTGAACATTGGAAAACTATCTTGCCAGCAGTCAGCATAGTTTGGAGACTAGTTTTGTTTTTACTAGTCACTCCAAACCATCATATTAAAGGCATAAATAAAACAATATGATGGTTCACATCTGGCTGCATCGTTAGAATAAACTGAGAGATTGTAAATCAATATTTAGCATAATTGCTGAGATATGGCAGGTTAGGATGCAAATAAAAAAGAATGAAGAATGTAATATAAAATCACTTATACAATATCAGTTCAGTCACCCTCTATAAAGTGGCAGGCAGCAGAGATTCATGGTTTAATTTTAGTTGGCAAAGAGTTTTCTTATAAGGGCTTGGAAAATAATTGACCCTTATGTCAATTGCTCTTCTGTATTGGTCGTTCTTCAAGTTTCCTCAAAAGGTTTTTTTCCTGTCTCCCTGGGAACTTTTTCTTCTAATGCAATTTTGTAGCACACTGCAAAGGCACTTATTTGACAAAACCAAAACAACAAAACTAACATTGTCAGCAATGTGTGCTCATCCGCACTGAGCATTCTGCATTAAAAAAAAAAGTCCAAATATATAAAGCATGCTTTGGGGTATGTTTTGTTATAGATTATTTTCAGTTATTATCCTGAGCAGAAGAAATGTGATTCTTACACAGGGATTTTTTTAAAAAGGTTATAGGTCAGGGAATTGGACCAATATATTTTGTTTTTATTAACTGATTAATCATTCATTCAACCAGTTTTGGCTGAGTGTTTACTGTGGGCATGGCTCCATTCTACAACTTGTGGGAAGCATACAGGAAAGAATCTTATATGAATCTAAAGGAAGTGATTAAACATGGGTGAAAGAAATTCTGGTGGAAGGTAACAAGACAAGGACCCTAGGAAAGGGATAGGGACAATTTTATGGGAAATCCTGTGACATTCTGCATTTTCTTTTTGAGGACTTTGATCTGAGTTTACTGATGAATCATGCCTACTTCTAGAACCTCAGTTTCCTGAATATAAAATGAGGGAGTTGACTAGACCTTTTCACATATGAATTTCTATAATCCAATGATGTAATAGCTCCAGGTAAATCTATTTCCAGGCCAGGAAACATAGATCATCCACTTCAGGAAGCAGTCACAGCGTTTTACTTCATGGTGATAATAATTGTAAAGAGAAGAAGATTGAATTCTCCAGGGTCAGGCATCTTTTAAGGGGTAGAGTTAGAATTTGACCTCAAGCCTTCTGTCTCTAAATCTCATCCTTTTCTTTTACTTTGGGCAGGAAGTATTAGAGATTTATTTGCCTTAAATAATTACAGGAAAATCATTGCGCCTCTTAAGAGTTGAGGTGTCTGGTCACATATTTCTTAAATTTTCTCACTCTTAAATATCAGACATGCAGTTTTTAATGATAAAAAGCTTTTTCTGGTTATTAGTGTTGCTTTCAGATATTTTATTTGAGGAAGTTGTTTCAATTTAGATTTTATTAACTTCTTTGCTAAGACTCTTACTGAGATTCAAAATCTTCAACTTGGGTGGCTTGAGTTTCTTCGTAGAGCGGGAATTCGGTGGATTCTTGCAAATATTTTCTGATGGACAGTAAGAGAGGTGTCTGGGTTGGTGGATGGAGCTCTATTCCTCATGAACTGTAGCATGAAAGCAATCAAGCCACAGTATCCTGTGATTTGTTTAACTTGCTTTCCCAGTACAAGCACTTAATATGTGAGTTGCAGAAATATTTTATCTGCCTGGAAGCCTGCCTTAGCAGTGGAAATTTGATATAGACCCTCCTTGGACACTATCAAACTCTACAAATTGCAGATTTCGTAACCTCTGAAATGCAAAGCACCTCTGCACTCGGCTTCTCATCCTTAGTAATAAAACTGTGCTCATTCACCTAAGTCTCACTTGATTCTGTTAAGCATAAAATAGTGTAATCAGTTTTTCCAGATTGGTAGGTGAGTTGAACCTTTCCATTTGTGGCAATGTAAAGAGACATCTTGCATATCATTTCTTAAAATGCTGCTGAAAAATGTCAGTGTATTTGTGGGAGTCCTTATGTTTTTTTTTTTATTAGGGATAGGAAACAGTTGAATAAGAATATGAGCCCCTTTGGTCAAATACTACATACAAAAGATGAATTTCTGGATTAAAAGGATGTAAAGCATACATGTGGCTCATATAATGAATCATTTGATTTATCCCATGTGATATATCTTGCCACTTATTTTTAAATTTAGTCATTGGTGTGCTGGTGAACTGGCTTTTCAGAAAGAAAAAAGAGCCCTGATTTGTAGTGTTTTCCAATTTCTGTGGTGTAAATACTCCCAAGCTGGCCAATTTCAAGCTGACAATGGCTTGCAAAATTCCTGAACATTTTAACAATTGTCTTATGAGAGCCAGTATAGGCAAGCTCCAAAACACCACTGTGAGTGCTTTTTAAGTATACTTTTATATGCTTTCTAATTGTTTTATGCATAAAATCCTTTTCTCTAACCTCATTTTGAGGCTTTTAATGGTGGGGACCCTTCCATATTCTTCTATATCCCTTCTTTTTTCTCTTTCCCAGGTGTGTCTAAATATGTGTAGTAGTAAACAAGCGTGGAAATCTATTTCATTAATACTAAATGATTTTTTTTCACGTTTCACATTACTAAAATCATTTGCAGGTTACAGTCAATGGTATGTCATAGTATAATTGGTAAAACTTTCTTCTTTCTTAGTGTTCTATATAATAATTATTTGAATTTAATGAAATGTGTTAAGTGCTGAATAGATGGTGTTTGACATGAATATAATTATGTCCTATGGGATAATCTGTCTTTTCACAAATTAGATTCACCTAAAGCAAGTTACTTCTCTATTATTATCCTTATGAGAAAAAAATGTAAATTGTTTGAGATGTTCCTTGGTGTACTTCTTGTCCTTTTGTCTTAGTGCTTACATGTGGCATATCAAAATTAGATCAGCAAAGTAGGTCCCAACTTGTTTTGTACATCCTGGTGTGGCTCCAAGAACTGCCTTCTTCTACCTGGGAAGTGTACTTTTTGAAAGTGGGGATCGTTGGCATGATAAATCACTGGACAATATACATCATAGCCCAAACGCCATCACATTCAGTGTCCAGTGTTTCTGCTTCCTGACATTTGGATACAGAAAGACCTTGTGGTAGGCAGGATAATGGCCTCTAAATGATGTCCATGTCTTAATCCTCAGGACATGTGAATATGTTGCTTTACATGGCAAGGGAGGGATTAAGGTTGCAGATGGAATTAAGGTTGCTTAGCAGCTGATCTTAAAATAAGAAGATTATTCTGGATTAATCTGGGTGGACCCAATGTAAGCACAAATGTCCCTAAATGGGAAAGAGGGAGGTAGAGGAACCAGAATCAGAGAGATGGCATCATGAGAAATTCTTGACTGGCTTTGGCAATGGAAGGGGGCCAGGAGCCAAGGAATGTAGGCAGAGAATGTGGGCAGCCTCTAGAATGTGGAAAAGGAAAGAAAAAGAATCCTCTCTCAGAGCCTCCAGAAGGAATGCAGCCTTGCCGACACCTTAATTTTAACCTAGTGAGACCTGTATGAGACTTCTGACATCCAGAACTATAATAAATTTGTGTTGTTTCCAAGCTACTAGCGTGTGATAGTTTTGTACAGAGCAATAATAAATGAATACAAATTTCATTAATTCAGATGGGCTAAGTCACAAGAATTTGAGCTAAATAAAACTGGTTGTGTTAAAAACATTCTTTATGTTCTCTCTGAACAAGTGTACCAGGTAATTTGTAGTATAAAGTAGATTGCAGAAATATATATATTTAAGAGAGTAAGATGATTTAAAGATTTCAGTACATTGTTTTTATGCTAATGATATGGCTAATTATAAATGACAGGTTATGTATTAGCTAATTTTCATCTGAAGAATTTTTATTTAAAGTTTTCTTATCTCTGTACTAGAAACTGATGGAATTATATCTCTGTGAATATTTAATGATTCACAATTTTCCATTATTATACTTAACATCCTGGTCCACACCTTAGCAAGCCCTTATAAGTGTGTTTCACTGTGATTTGGTGTATGTTATCAGGAACAAGATTTAGGTTACATAATCTTTGGCAAGTGACTTAACCTAAGTCTTGTTTTCCTCATCTACAAAATGGAGACAGTTATGCCTTCTGTTATGGTCTCATGTTTGTATACTCCTCAAATTCATATGTTGAATTCACAATCCCCAATATGATGCTATTTGGAAATGGGGCTTTGGGGAAATAGGTCATGAGGATGGAGCCCTTGTGATGGGATTAGTGCCCTTATAAGAAGAGACATCAGAGAGCTTGCCTCTCTCTTTCTCTCTGCCATGTGAACAAATGAGAAGATGTGGCCATCTATACACTAGGAAGAGGGCCTTCAACAAGAATCCTACCATGCTGTCCCCCTGATCTCGGACTTCCAGGTTCCAGGACTGTGAGAAATGAATGTCTGTTGTTTAAGCCACCCAGTCTATTTCTGTTACAAAGCCTGAATAGACTAAGATAGAAATTGGTACCAAGAAGTGGGGTGCTGCCATAACAAATACCTAGAAATGTAGAAGCAGCTTTGGAACTGGTAATAGGTAGAGGCTGGAAAAGTTGTGAGATGCAAAACCTTTTCTTTCCAGCTTTATAGAGATATAATTGACATATAACATTGTGTAAGTTTAAGGTGTACAATGTAATGATTTGATACACATATATATTGCAAAATGATTTTGGCAGTAAGTTTAGTTAATGCTACCACAGCCTCAAATAATTACCAATTTTTTTGTGGTGAGATCATTTAAGATCTATGTTCTTAGCAGCATTCAAGTGTGCAGTACAGTGTTGTTAACTGAAGTCACCATGCTGTACATTAGATTTCCAGAACTTATTCATCTTATAATCAGAAGTTTTACTCTTTGATCAACATCTCCCTATTTCTCCCGCCCTTGAGCCCCTGGCAGCCACCAATCTATTGTGTTTATATGTTTGGATTTTTTAGGTTCCACATATAAGTGAGATCATACAGTGTTTGTCTTTCACAATCTGACTTATTTTACTTAGCAGAATGCCTTCAAGTTCTGTTCATGTCACAAATGGCAGGATTTCCTTATTTTTATGGCTGAATAATATTCAAGTGTATGTGTGTGTGTGTGTGTGTGTGTGTGTGTGTGTGTGTGTGTGTGTATCACACTTTCTTTATCCATTTATCTGTTGATGGATACTTATGTTGTTTCCATGTCTTGATTGTGAATAATGCTGCAATGAACATGGGGGTGCAGATACCTTTCTGAGACAGTAATTTTATTTCCTGTATATATGTACCCAGAAGTGGGTTGCTGGATCATATGGGAGTTCCATTTTTAATTTTTTGAGAAACCTCCATACTGTTTTCCATAGTGGCTACACCAATTTAAATTCCCACCAATGGTGCATAAGGATTTCCTTCGCTCCACATCCTTGGCAAAACATGTTATCTCTTGTCTTTTTGATAATAATTATCCTAACAGGTGTGAGGTAATATTTCATGGTGGTTTTGATTTACAACTTCCTGATGGCTAATGATGCTGAACACATTTTCATGCACCTGTTGACCATTTGTATGCCTTCTTTGGAAAAATATCTATTCAGATTTTCTACCCATTTTCTAACCTGATTATTTAGGTTTTTGTTTTTGCTATTGAGTTGTATGAATTCTTTATATATTTTGGATATTAACCACTTATCAGATATATGGTTTGAAAATATTTTCTCCTGAAGGAACTTTTAAGGTGATTCTGAAAAGGGAGCTGGAGAGGAAGCATCCATCTTCTTACACAGCACATCATGTACAGAACATTTGTAGAAGTATGGATGGTAAAGGCCATTCTGATGGAGTCTCAGACAGAAATGAGTAATATGTTATTGGAAACTGGAGGAAAGGTGATCCTTGTTGTAAAGTGGCAAATAACTTGGCTGAATTGTGTGAGTGTTCAAGTGTCTTGTGGAAGGCAGAACAATCGAGGCATAGACAGGGAAGTTAAGTCACGTGCTCCCGGTTATGGAGCCAGTAATGGTGGAGCCAGGATTGGACTGGAGCTGGAGTCTTGACCACTACATCCCTCTCCCTCCACACAAGTAGACAGTGTGGGGTCCAGCATGCTGGGAGAGAAGGTTGGGGTTCAAGAGATTCTTCTATCAGTATGGTCCAGGAGACCTTACCTTCAGCATGTTTTCCTTGGACTCACTCATGTTGAGCAATAATCTTGTTTTGGAGCTTTTCCATCTTAGGAAGATGGAAAAGCTGTGACAGTTAGATATTACTCACATTCCAGAGGCCTGAAAGCAAACGAATGAGACTACGTATGTGGAAGAGCTTTGTAATCTGCAGAATGGGATAGAGATACTATACTCCTTCCCCAGCTGAAGGCGCGGTGTCTGACATGGGGACACTCAGTAACTATTTGTGAAAGAATTAACCTATGACACAGGAAGAAATCAAGTACACACACACACACACACACACACACACACACACTGTATGTGCATGCATACCTCCCCACTGAATTGGGAGCACTGTCAATGTAGTGTCTGTGCCATCTCTGGATCCCTGGTGCTGTACAGAATGCCTTGAGAATAGTATACAATAAATGTTTTCTGATTAATATGATAGTGCCTTTCCTGTTAGTCTGGGTTTCTATGGAATACTCTTTCTCTCTTTGGGGGCAAATGGAGGGCTTGATAGGAATTGACCTTATTAGTTCAGAGCCCCAATTACGTCATCTACATGGTGGGCAGCAGGGGTTCAGGGGTCAAGCGTTGAAAGGCTATAGCTGGGAAGGCGGCTCTCCCAGTGATTCAGCAGCTGCTCCTTAATACTCAGGCACTGCAGGGACAGGGAGGTGTGGATTGAAGTGGGGGAAATGGTAACCATCATAGAGATAGGGTTGCTTTGTTTCCTGGGAGACAGTGTTTTCCAGCGCGTTGAACAGGAAAGGAGGTCTTTCTCTACCCAGTGAACAGGGGTTGGTAAATAGTCTTGTCCGTCATATAAAGAAGCCAGCGAGTCAGGCTGGTCTGGCCAGTTAGTTATGGGCCTTTGTGTGAACAGCATGGCTTTTGAGTGATGTGGTCACAGTGGCCGGGTGGTCGCTGTGACCAATGTGGTTGTTGATATTGTGGATTGGAACAGGAGAGGATCACAGGACTGAGGCAGCATGACCACGAAGTCCAGCTTTGGCAACAGATGCAGGCAGTAACTTACAAGGGGAGTAGAATACTCAAGGTGCAACACAACCCAAAGCCCAGGTGAGGTGACCTCATCTGGCCCAGGGTTGTGCTGAGTGCAAGGAAGAAATGTGCGTGGTGAGGAGAAACAGTAGCAGTGAGTGGAGAGGAAAGGCAGAAAGATGAGAAGAGCTCTACTAAATCAAAGTGTGGCTGGGTCAGTAAAGCTCTTGTAATTGAGTACGTGCAAAGGGAGGCTGCAAACCCATACCAAGCACCCTTGAAGAGGAGCAGAGTGGGAAGGCTGTGACAGATCATGGTTGTGACCGAGCCACAGGGTTATTACTCTCTCCCTGTGAAGGAAGCTTGATGGTCAGAATGAGGTTGACATTTATATGTAGACTGTGGAAATGTTTGCATTAGCTGCTGTCTCAGTTTGTTCAGGATGCTATACAGAATGCCATAAACTGGGTGGCTTAAACCACAGAAATTTATTTCGTACAGGTCTGGAGCCTGGTAAGTTCAAGATCAAGGCACCAGCAGATTCAGTGTCTGGTGAGAACTCGCTTCCTGATTCACAGACGGCCATTTTCTTCCTGTGTCCTCACATGGTGGAAGGGACATGGGAGCTTTCTGGAGTCTCTTTTATAGGGTGCTGATCCCATTCATGAGGGCTCTAGCCTCATGACCTAGTCACCTCCTGAAGGCCCCATCTCCTAATACCATCACATGGGGGGATAGGGTTTCAACATATGAATTTTGGGGGGAAACATATATTCAGTCCATAATAACCATTTTACTAAACCTGTATATAATTTAGTATAGTTTCTTGTTAGCAAACAATTCATTTATCTAAAGTTTCAGTTTAAAAAATTAAGGCATTGTCTGAAAAAGAAATGGCTGAGCCTGGGGAGACCCAGCTGGTTATTATTCATAGTCATGGAAAAAGATGCTTTAAAAATGGTGTCCCAACCAGGGACCTTCATTCTTTCCTAAACAGGAAGAGGTGAGAAAATCATTGTGTGCAAAGATTTCAACTCGCCTGGACCTATTCCACTTGTCAGTAAGACTGGAGGGGCATCACACACACAGACTCATTCAATAGGAGCCTGAGAGAGCAGAATTAGAATGAGGTAGTGCCAAAGCTGGCTAAGCTTTGTTATTAAGACCTAAATATTAGAAGTGTTTCAAAGTCTGAATTAAAAGAATGGGATATTTTACAGTCAACAGGGAAGTGGAGGTCCACGTTATCTTAACATTTTGACCCTACTACATTTAATCAGGGTTTTAGCACTCATAGCTATTCCAAAACTATTGATTTTTTAAAATGTGAGCCTGAAAAACAGACAAAAGACTATATATGATATCAGTCTAATGATTTATCTTAAGAATCTGTGAACTGTGGAATCATGATTGTTAGGACTGAGAGACACCTGCTCACCTTTCTGAAATGAGTTGCTGAAAAGGTATTCTGAGATTCAGAAAGGGTAAGGGATACAACGTTGACCTTTTGGAGACAGGAAACCTTTGATGAACTATAGGACACCAAGACGGTTCATTTAAAAGATGGTTTCAAAGCATTATCCGGGGCTGGTTTTGTATGTGCATTACTGAAGCTCTCAGGTTGTCTTTTTACGTAAACCCAGTGAAATAATGGTTTCTGCAGCTGTTCATGGGTCTGCAACTCTCATGTGGCACCTTGGCTTCTGGGCTTTGTAACTGCTTTTCAGTCTCTTTTGTGGACAAAATTAAACTTTCCGTACCATTTGACAGCATGGAACTTTCCTGAGATGGGCATTAAGGAGAAAAGAGACAGGAAAAGGTCACCAATACCATCTCCATGTAATTAAGGCAGTGCAAATAGCTAAATAAAATTGTTGCTAATGATATTTACTCGATTCTATGAGTCCCTGTTCTTGTTTCAGAATAAGCTAGGGATCAGCTGCTCATGAAATGTATAGATTATAAATCTTTGTGGCGGGTAATAGGGTGTGCATTTGTTTTAGGACAACTTTATGTTAGGACCATGTTTAGGCTTGTGTGTTTTCTTTCTGTCCCTCTGTCTCTTTGTGTCTCTCTATATACACACACTCACATTTATATGTGTATGTGTGTGTATATATATATTTATATATATACACACACACGGATGCACATGCATGCATACATGTATACATACATGTATATGTATATGTGTGCCTGCTTTCGTAAGATAATAATTAATGAGGGATAGGTTAAAACTTAGAAAAAGTAGTTTCAAACTTTGTTTTATAGACTTATATTGACCATGTAACTAAGGAACCAATTTGTCCTCTTTTAAATGAAAGACCGTAAAAGTCAGCAGTAATCTATGAACTTTTTTTTTTTGGTTCTGGATGTGGAATTAATGAAATTGTCTGTATATATATGTGGAAGTTAACACTTCTAAATGCTGAGCTGAAGCTTAGTTTGAAATTTATACCAGTAAGAATAAGTCCCAAACAAAATTGTATCTTCATGTGTCGAACACATCGTTATTCAGGTACATAATAAATAAGTAAGGATGCGGAGAATAATGCGCCATCCTGGCCTTCAAATCTAGCAGAGGTATTGGAGGAGGTCATTGAAAGGATGTGACCGCCTCAAGCCGGACCTGGGCAATCAGAGGCTCCTTACCCTCTCCCCTGTCCTTGGAATGCATACGTTCTGCCCGCCATTCCCACAGTGGGGACCATTTTCAAGGGTGCAGACTTAAGAGAGCAATATGTTGTGGAGGTCATCGAGACCTTGTACATGATTGAACCCAGTTAAGGCCTCTATATAAACTTTTAAGATTCTGATGGGCAGGTGCGGACAGCAACTCATCTTGCAGCTGCCCAAGACAAGCCTCTTAAGGAAGTTCCTTTGCTTATTAATCCTGCCACTTACCAATCTGGAGTGGCTGCCTTTTTTTTCACTCTTCCCTTGCCCTCTGTGTGTGTGTGTGCCAGTTTGCAAACCAACAGGAGTAGACGAAGAAATAAGCAGTAACATATCGTGGATGTGTAATGGAACTCAAGGTCTTAGAGGAACAGAGGGGAGGGTAACACAGCACACCCAGTTTGTATCAGGGGATGTTTCTTGGGAGAAGAGATGCTTGTGCATCACAGATGTTCTCCATTAGCTAATATCTGCTGAGGGAAAGGACTTCCCAGTAGTGGGACTGTACATCGTGTCCTGAAGACAGGAGAGAATATGTTTAGGGAGTGCAAGGAAGTTTGAGTGACTAGAATTTAGGGTGTGTAACCAGAGGCTGAAGGGTCCTCTGAGGAAGCCCCTACTTTTCCATCAGGCTTCCTCCACGAAGGCTTTCTTGACAACTGGAGTTGGTGGCCCCTTCTCTGTGTCCCCACGATTTTTTGCATGTTTCTATTATTGGATTTTTCATAACCAACTTAATTGTTCATGTCTGATTTCCGTACTTGTCTGTGGGATAAAACAGCATCAGGGCTGTCTCTCAGTCCTTATCATCAAACCTAGAAAACAGTAGGTGCTCAATACTTGTTTTTTAAACACATACGTAAATGACTGGCTGGCTGGATGAATGAATGATTATGCACAGTTTGGGGGTGAGAGTCAAGAATTGCTTTGGTTATCAAGCAACACTTCATAAAACCTTAATGGTTTCATTTTTCTGTTCCAGATTACTTGCAGCATATAATAGTCTTACGGATAAACACCTGGCTGGATATTTTAACAATACAAGGATAAGGCGGCATCTCTTGAGATCAGGGCTGGTAAGATTTGGTCTCATTTCTACCTGCCCTCTTGTTTCATTAAATCCAATAATTCCCTATCTTTTCTGGTTTCCTCTTTGAGCTTATCAGTGACATCTTTTCCCTTCCCTCATTTTAGAAAAATTACTTCCTTTCCAAAGCTCTGATTTATATATTTGAGGCTGTGTTTCAAAAGATAGGAAGAGAGGTCATGATGGCTGCTAAGGCAACTTATAAATTATTGAGGAAAATCCCTATGAGTTTTCAAGAGCATATGTCATTTGTTTATTTACCCACTCATTTATTCAACCCATATTTATTGAACATATTGTATAAACCAGGAACTGTTAAGGAGTAAGGATAGAAAAGACTTTACTGTCTTCAGAAAAAAAATATTGTTTTTAATAATCACAGGATATGGTGTGGAAGACATGAACAGTTCAAAATTTTCCTTTAAATTTTTAAAAACTCTTTCATTTCATGTGATGGTTTATTGATACATTAGTGTCTTTCGTTAGCTTCAAAACTATCATTTCCAGAAAATTTCCAGTTCTCTAAATGTCTATAATGTAAAACCTTTAAAAAACACTGTAGTTTTCCATTCAAAGTAAGGGGTGTGGTTATAGAAAGTGTGACTAACAATTTTAGCTGTTTACTTTCTTAAAACACTGTGGGTTTCCTTAACTATTGTTGCCATGGTGTTGAAAGGATATGCATTGCGTTTCTAATTGTTGTTTATGTGCTTGGCACTCTGTCTGGGTAGTTCTCAGAGAGCCTGCTTTTTGTCTCCTGGGGCTTTGTTATCAGACACACCTGGCTGAAACCTGGCTCTGCCATTTACAAGACAGAATGTTCAGGAAAACACTTAACTTTCTCAGCTCCAACTTCTTCAGTTGAAGGACGGTAATAAAGATAATGATACCCCCACTCTCAAGATTGTTGTAGCAATTAGAGATGTGTAATAAATTGTTGTTGTAATTGTTGTGGGTAACATTAACACTACTTCTTCAGATAAAAGTCTGTGAGCTTCATATATAAATGGGAAGGACTTTGTATTTACTTATCAACATCATTAACAAGCACTTATTGAACACTGATTATGTGCATGGCAACTCAAACAGGAAGGACGCAGCCCTTTCTCTAGAGCAGTTCAGATACAGTCTCTGAATCAGGAGTGTTCAGCATCGCCTGGGAACTTGTTAGAACATGCAAATTCTAGAGCCCCAGCCCAGATCTGTTGAGTCAGAAACTGTGGGGTGGGGTCCGTCAGTCTTTTTCCACTTGTCTTCCTGGTGATTCTTCAGATGCTGGCTCAAGTTTAAGAACTTCTGCCCTATAGGAGCTTCCAGTCTAGTTGGGGAGATTAGATACTCCCAGAGGAGAAATATCAATGACAAGTTACTTGCTAAGGGAGGGGCAGTGCAGGAAGTTCTCAACAGTTTTTCCTGGTTGGATAGTCATGACATGATATCCCATGGACAACACATTTCAAAGACTATAACTGAGTTATTCGTAATTCCAAGCACACTTTCTATAACCACACAGCTTTCTTCCATTAGAAAATGCATTCATAAAAAAGATGATCAATAATCAATCACTCGTAGCACAACTGTAGCTGATCTCGATACTCCAATAGGTTGCAACAACAGTACTAAAAAACTAGTTATCAAAATTAAGAAATATGTGGACTTGAATTAGGTATGGAAAGAAGAGCAGGGTTTAAATAAGTGAAAAGGAAGATGAACATTCCAGGAAGGATAACATCCTCAGTTTAGGGAAGATGTAGAAAAATAGAACACATATGCCCATAGGAAGGAATAAAAGAAAAACAAGTAAATAAAATTCAGAAACTATCACTCCTGGGACTTGCAGTAATGTCACTTGAAACCAATCTGAAATACTTTATATCTGCAGTACTGTATAATCTGAATCACAGCAAATTAAATTACATTCTGGGCTAGAGAGTGAAAGAAGAAAAGCAGTGTGAAAACAAAGTAATGAAACCAATTATTTTAAAAACAAATTGATGAGATCCTCTGTAGCTTACATGGTTTGCCCTTCAAAGTATTTCCTGTGAGATCATCAGTCCTGTGATCACTGCTCCTATTCACCGTTTCAAGGTAGCACCCCACGCCTTCTTCCCCAACGTGTTCAAAAAAAGAAATGAAAAGAACACCTGGGTTCCATTAAGGGAAAATTGTTACTCTAATGAAAACCTTGTTTTAAACGTCAAGTGCACCACCTGTATGTGTTTTCATAATGATGGGTATATGAGACTGTCTTTCTCTTTTTTTTTCCTTATGAAACATTCATTAAAAGTGAAAATTTATCAGCCATAGCACTACACCTCATTAGCCTTAAAAGACGCTGCTTCCTTCTCTGTCTGATCAACTGACGGTCCATCTCTCTCTCTTAGGGAACTAACAATACATTTTCTGCTTTGTATTTCTATATATGTTTTATTTGTTCATGACAGATCACAAGAAATGGGAGGATACTTTCTGAAAAGGAATACAAGCTAAATATCATGAAGAGGGATCACCAAAAATATATCCGGGAGTGCTTAGCCCAGGCTATTTTCCATAAGGTTCTTGATATGGAGGTACAAGTATTAACTATTTTCTTTACAACTGATATTTATTAATATGATAATTAATAATACTTTCTGTACCCAGAAGCAGGGGAATTCTTCCTATAGTTCATTAAAAAGGAATGGAACAAGGTGACCTGAGAAATACTCTATATCTCTCTAGGTAGTGAGGAGACAAGACACTGAAGTAAGCATTCCTTCATTTCAGTTAGGGAAAAATATGGACATCATTGTATATTTTGTGATATTTAATTTAACAAATGTAGAGTTTTAATCCGTAATGGCTACTTTAAAACATACCAGCCCTCACCATCTGTACCTCAATTTCCATTTGCTAAAAAAAAAAGTGACATCTGTTTAAATATCAGTAATTCCACTGCCATGAATTATTTCGGATTTGTTATTCTTTGAAGGCTCCGAAGCTCAGCCGTATGCTAAATTTCAAGGAGCAGGCATTGAAACATCTGCTGTCCCTCCTACTTTAGGCCACGTTGGTCAGCACAGATTCACAACCCAAGTATCAACAACTGTTTTTTCAGTCTGACATGGCATTTTTAGAAGGATATCTAGCTAACTCGATAAATTATTTTAGCCTCGCTCCATGGAACTTGTAGTTTCAAGCATCAATACCGTTTTAATGTCTGTGAAAAAGCATGTCACTTCTCGGCTTGACCAAGTAGCTGTAAATCAGAAAACTTGGCTCATAAAACCATTAACCTGTGGGTGCACTAAACATTTATGACCAACTGTAGAATCATCAGTAAACCAATACTAAGTGTAGTGCCACTCAAAATATTTATTATTATGCTACTATTAAATTGAGCAAGTGTTGTGCTCTCTTCGGATGTATATGATTTGTTCATTTAGGAATTCATGTTGTGATTTATGTCATGTGCATGAATTACATAGAATCATTGTTTATGGCTCCCAAATTCACTTCTTTATAAAAGTATTAGTTGGAATCCTACAACTAACGTTGAAAAAATAGTACAGCGTAAAGTTAATTATACATAATTTCAAACTTAATCACCAAGTTCTATCTTAGCCTTGATTCTTGAACTTTCGTTTTGCAAAATTTCCTGTAATGCACACATCATAACTGTTAAATGTGCTGTTATTAAAGAGTCTTTGTGTATTCTTAAAGTTTGGAATAAATAGCTTAGATAAATGTTAATGTGTAATATATAATTTTATATAATATATTAATATAATTTAAAAATAAAATATTTCTAAATTGTTACATTTGTCTCACATTTAGTTTATGCTGATGCTGTTTACTAATGTTGTTGTATTACTATTCACATATTCATTCATGCAATAAACATTAACTGCAAGCTTACCATGTACCAGTATGGGGCTACGTGATGTAGCTGTGAGATATAATTTTTTTAAAAATGCTGTAGAAAGTGATCAAATGCTAGAAGAGAGGAACAAATAGACTGAGCTCAGAAAAGAAGGGAATGATGACTTGCCTCTGTGAGAGTCAGAGGAAGCTAAACAGAGGTCCTGCTTTTTTGAACTGAACCTGGAGGACTCAATGAAACTTGACATGAAAAGATAAGCAAGGCATTCCAGAGAGTGAAGACAGCAGGTGTGAAGTTACAGAGGTGTGAGGGGACATTGTGGATGGAAAGGAAAGCTCACTGAGGCCAGACTACACTGTGAGTTGGTTGAAAGACTGGCAGGAAGTGACACTCTCCAATAAGTTGGGGCCCTGTTTCTGGAGGCCTTCAATTCCCAGCTAGGTTTGCAGTGTAGGTGATGAAACAATGAAACATTTTTCAGCACGGAGTGAAATAAATGAGCAGAGCTGTTTCAGAAAGATGATGTTGCTAAAAATGTGGAAGATGGATTAATGAGCTGGAAAAGATTGGAGGTGGGAGGTCAGCTAGGAAGCTGTTGCCAGAGGGTGTGGGCTAACAGCAGTAGTGGACATACTGGGGCAATGCCGCTGCCCACAGGGATCTGGAACAGGGAGAGAGACCGACACTGCCTGGATGAGGAACGGGGAAGAAGACACCCAGGGCCACTCTGAGGTTTCTAGCTTCGTGGTATGTGCGTTGCAGGAAATTGGGAAAAACAACATGGGCTAGATAAGAACCTTCAAACAGTGGGAAAACCTGATAGAGTGGTGTCCTGGAAGCCAGGGGGATCTCAAGCTGCAGAATGGTTCAATAAGATGACTACTGGGTTTTTATGAAAAAAAAAAAAAAAGCCAAACAGGAAGTTAGTGTCAGATAGACCAAGATTCAAATTACAGTTCCACCACTGACTAGATGTATGACCTGGGGCAAGTTCACGACCCTCTGCTTCAGTTTCTTCATTTGTAAAATGAGACTGCTTAGCAATTGGAATTGTTCAAGAAGAGATGATGCACTTTCCCAGCACACAGATACGCACGTAATGTGAGCTTGACCAATAAAATTGTGTTTCTGTGCAGTTCTGCATCCTACTTTTATCAGCATTACATGTACTTTCCATTTTTTAAACAAAATCTAAAGGCTGAATAATATCCCATTGTATATATGTACCACATCTTCTTTATCCATTCATCCGTCGGTGGACCTTTAGCTTGCTTCCATGTGTTGGCTATTGTGAAAACTGCTGCAATGAACATGAGATTGTTGAATATTTCAATTCTTGAATATATACCCAGGAGTGCAATTGATGGATCATAGGGTAGTTCTAATTTTGATTTTTTTAGGAACCACCATGCCGTTTTCCACAGTGGATGCACCAATTTACATTCCCAACAACAATGTACAAGGTTTCCCTTTTCTCCACATCCAACTTGCATGAGGAATGTAAACTAGTCAAACTCATAGAGGTAGAGGGTGTAATGGTGGTTGCCAGGGCCTGGGGGAGAGGAAAATGAGGAGGTATTGCTCAACGGGGGTAAAGTTTCAGTTATGCAAGATGAATAAGCCCTAGAGATCTACTATATAGATCTATTGCCTATAGTTAACAGTACTGTGTCGTACACTTAAAATTTTGCTAAGAGGATAGATCTTAAGTGTTCTTATCACAAACTAATAATAATAAAGAAGGTGGGAGGAAACCTTTAGATGTGATGGATATGTTTATGACATAGATTGTAGTTGAGAGTTTCACAGGTATATACTTATCTCCAAAGTCATCAAGTAATACACATTAAATATGTACAACTTTTTGTATATCAATCATACCTCAGTAAAGTGCTTTAAAAAAAAACAAAACAAAAAATCCCCCAAATCTTTAGGAACCTTATTTTAATAATTATATTCTATTCCATTATATGGATGCAACAAAAACTTAAACCATTCTCTTTAAAGTTTATGTTGCTCCTGAATTTTTGCTTTGAAGGAAAAAAAAACGTTTCAGACAACATATTTGTGCATAAAACATTTTTTTTTTATTATTCAGACTTCTCCTTAAGTTTAGAAATGAAAGTTATGGGTTACAGAGTAGGAACACTTTTAACTGCCTAATGTATGTTAGGAATTGGCTTTCCAAAGAGTTGTACCAATTTGTATTCCCACTTGCACACTTATGCAGGTGATTCTTCTCCATCTCAATGACAAGAGGGGTAAATGAGAATACAGTTAGATAGTGGGATTATTTTCCTCTAAAAATTTCTTTGCTATAATTGATATGATTCTTTCCTCCACTCTTTCCTGTGTGCTTAGCGTTACCATCAGCTTGAAATTAAAAAGAAACTGGAGACATTAGCTAGGAAGGAGCGAATTCAGAGATTTAAGGTAAGGAGCTACATAACTCTTTTACTTCATAATATTTCATGATTTTGAAGGCCAATGGTATTATTATTGAAGTGGCTTGGGGGCACTTTATTTTGGGGTAACTCATAACTGAGGTCAAATGATCGTTCCACCAGGCTTAAATCTTGGCCACTATTATTGCAGAAGATCATGACAAGATAGGAGCTGGTGTGCAAGAGAAACTGTATAAGGCACAAGTCATTGTAAGAAAAACTTGAAACCGTTCTTCTCAAGTTTGAAATTTTGCTTTTGTATTTTCTTGATTGATTTGTGATAGAGGTCAAAAGATTTGTTTGTCATAAAAGATAAAAATAGATGGTGATGTTCCCAATGGGATGGAAAATGGGGCATTTTAAGAATTATCCAATGGTACATTTTCATGTGAATGTGACCCTTGAAAATATATGGTAGGAAAGATCTACGTTAGCAAACAAAAGCTTAAGATTTAGACATTTTGTGAAGGCATTTTAAAATTCGTTGTTTTTTACTTTGCATTTGATAGTTCATCTTTGTAGTCAACTTAGAAGATGTGTAAATTTAAATCAAGAGATGAGAGATTCAATTAGGCATGCTTGAAAGGTTTCAGTTCAGGTTGGCAGTTTTACTCAATTTCTTGAGCCATTCAAACCCACGTGTTGTTCTTCATTTTCAGGGTATTACAAATGTGGGGCTTAAGACACATTTCACAAACTGATGAATATTCGTAAAGCTTCTGTGGAATAACTCGCCATAGGAAACAGTAATTTTCCCCTTGCCTGATAGACTCAAATCTATTTTATCTTAGTCAAAACATACTCTTATTACAAAAGTGTTGTTAAATAACAGACAATAAGTCAATTTTTCAAAATCAGAAAAGTTGGTATGTAGAGATTTGTGGTTAAGTCAACTTTACCAATAGTGTCCTATATTGAGGACTGATAGATTCTATAATTTATCTGCCGAAATGTTGATCGAAAAAATAGTTACTGGAGAATGGTTCCTGAAACAGTGTTCTATTCATTCTCGTCCAGATTGCCAGACATACTAACCAGATACATGGGCACATTTTAGCACTGGCAGAAATTCCTGATAGACACTTCATTTCCTCTGTACGATTTTTATTCATAACATTTTCACCTATAGCTACACTTGGCGAAAGACCTATATTTTAGGTCCCCCATATGTAATATATAACCCTTTGCTTATGGCATTATTTAAAAATTTTTTAAGGCAGAAAAATAATACTTTCTAGTAGTCTCTACTGATCAGAGTAGTGAGGAACATTGTTCTTCTTGTAATGATCTGCTTAAAGCAGATTAATAAATATTATTGCTGAAACTAAGGATACACTGCATCTGTAGCTGTTACTGTGAGCACAGCTATTTCTTTGGATAAAGCATACTCAATTTCCTGCCTTTCACTACCACACCCAAGTCCCCAGTACAGCTGTGGAAACATCTTCTGATTATCATGATGGTCCTCAGAGGGAGTACTTTTGAAAAGAATGAGAAAGAACTTCTCTAGTCATATAACACCTCTTATCTGGCAGGCACTAAAGTAACCTAGATTACTAATTATGCTTCGGTTTGTTAAATCACTTTCTTATTCTAGGGAGAGCACGCAGGATGGACTATAGGAAATAACATGCCAATCCTGTCTCCCCGTCCCCCAGTTGGCCCCAAGACTAATCATGGCCATAGTGTTCTGGTTGATGAAGGACATTCCAGTCCAGTAACACTGGTGAGTCACGTTAATAACACTCTGACCTGCACCATGCCAACTAATTAATTCATGATTTTGTATTACTCTCAGAAAGAACGCTCTCTGGGTACATGGTTGTATCATCTTGGGAATCCTACTGAGTGAAAACATAATCTTGTATCCATTCAACTCTGTCTTTACTGGTTGTCCCGCCTTCATTCAGTATCACCCCTGTCAAATCCATTTTGTTACTGCTGGATTAGTTTTCTTAAAGTGCAGATTACTTATGTTACTTACATGCCCAAATACCTTCACTGGCGCTGTGTCACCTATAGAAAAGCCCAGACTCTTGCACCTGACATTTAAGACCCCAAGCCACATGACATCAATTTGGCTATCCTAATACTTTTCCCCACGATTACCCTTTAGCACCCTACAATGCAGCACAACTGAACCATTGGTTGTTCCATGCATGTTCTATATTTTCTGACCTCTGGATTTTTTTCTTGCTGTTTCCTCTACTCTTACCTTATCTTAAAGCTTCTTTATGCATACAAATTCAATGGTACTGCACAACGTGTCGGGCCAGATACTTACATCTGAGCTTCTTTTATCAAAAGTATATGCACACAGTCTAAGATAAAAATAATTAAATGTACAGAAATTATGTTTAAAGAAATCGCACACTGACATTTCATTCCACTTCGATTCATTTATAACCTAGGAGTGGTATTTGCTTGAAGGAACATAAGGTAGCTTGAAACAATATAGATACAGGAAAAGACTTGCAAAATATTTCCTGGCAGTTGATGGTTTCAGCTTTAAATGAATTGATTTGATGACATCTTTATTCTGGCTTTGTGTGGCCTAATGTATTTCCTTGTTAGCATGAACATTTTTTTGGATTCCACAATATTTGTAGAGGAATTGCAACACTTTCACAGATTATTGAAGTAGGTTCATCACATATAGTGTTAAGCTTTGACATTTTCAAAAGGTAAATATGTTTTGACATTTCTCGATGAACAGCTCAAGTTATGAAAAGCAACCATCTTCCCTTTGTTGTTATCATATTTCCAGGCTTCATTTAAATGTATATGTACACAAATAATTCTTTTATTGGGTGGCAAATTCACTAGACTCTCAAAAGCTTATCCTGGGTGAAACAAAAGAAACAAGGGCCATTTTCTATCTTCCTACCTGTTTCAGGGAGGAAAAACCCTTGAAAGTCTTTCTTTTCAATTTTCCAGCTGAACAGCCTCAATAAGTAGTTTATGATACATCCAGGAGATGTTAATGTGGCAGGAGTGAGAAAGTAATTTAAAAATTACAGGAACCACTGACACCAGCACTTTAGCAGCCTTTCTATCTGGTAAGCCAGGATTCTTCACTTGATCACCCCCTGCGGTGCTGCTGCCTCATAGAGGATACCTATTGTGATCTTGGAATTGCAGTTCCCATGTTACAGAAATTCAAGTCCTTCTTTTTTGTTTTCCTAACTTGGTTACATATCCTCCAAATTGGATTCCTGACCTCCAGGTGCCATTGGAATAAAGATAATAATCCTTTTGGGATATTGCCATCCATTTTTCTCTTTAAATTTTCTTGAGTGAATAAGGAGAGCATACGGTGAATAGTTACTTCACTTGGTCACCAATTGCACCTAAACTTTCAAAATAGCATGTAGGCTTTTAGCTGCACCATGCCATTAAAACTGTGGAAGTTATTCAACTAATTTTGTACATGCTTGGAAAATTCACCCCCAGAGATCTTCTAAGAATTAGAAATGCTCAGCTAAGCTGAGTAATCACCAGGTAGTCAATTTCAATTCACATTCAGGTACAGTTTTGAAAATGTTAAGCTACAGTGCCATATATATTCCAAGAAAATATATTACGAACAGTTTAAAATATAGCAAATTTAAGGTGGCTCCTGATGTGAACTACAACAGTTTGTAGTTCACAGCTGTTAGTTGAACGGCGCAGATTTGTTTTTAGAGATACATGTAATCGGTTAAACATTTGACTGCCACATTCATCTAACTGAATGCAAATGTGGGGAAGTAACATCTAGCGCACAGCAGCCAATAGATCATGTTCTAGTTTAGAGTAACCTGCTTTCCAAGTCCTACATTCAATGTTTTTGTGTTCAGTTGGATTTTTTGACAGGAGTGGGTTTTAAGCCATATTTGTTTTACAGAGATCAAAAGAATTCTTTTGCATGATCTGATCCCTTTGTTCAGAAAACTTCTAGTCTGATTTCTCTTTGTGGGTTTTAAGACCTTTCACCTTTTGGCTCATAGAGGCTTATGTCTTTTTTCTTTAAACCAAGCACTGCTTTAGTCAGTCCACTTGGCTTCTTGTCTAGGTTTGTATGCGGAGACCAAAAATGACGACTTTAACGTAAGGATGCGCTCCCCGCCTCAACACACACGCATGAGTCTCAGCTCCTGCACCATCTCTACTCTATGAGGCATCAAAAGCTCAGACTCCTTTTGTGTCATTGATCTGACAAATTTAGTGAGTTGCCTTCATCCACGTATACCAAGATGGTATATACATCACCGTGTGGCTCTTTCAGCCAGAGAGAAGGGGATAAGGGGAAAGTGAAGACACATTTCTTCTTTCTAAGGGCATGATCTGGAAGTTTCATATAGCACTTCTGCTCACATCTTACTGGCCCAAACTGAGGCATACATCTATATGGAGTTTCAAGAGACGCTGGGAAATACAGTCTTTATTTGTGATAGGCATGTTCCCTAATAAATATTCTATTACATGAAGAAAGGAAAACAGATATTGGGGAATAGTCTCTTTGCTCCCCTTCCCATGTCTGGCTCACAACTGGCTCTTCTTACTTGGATGTTCAAATTTACCATTCCTCTTTTCTCCTTATCATTTTCTTCTTTTGCTCATTCATTTGGATAAAATGTAATTACTTTTGTGAAACTTTAATTTTTACTAGTCTCATTGCCTTATTCCAAATAACTTTTAGTTTTAAGTTCTATTAGTTTTCAGGTATTTTGTTGTTATTGTCTCTTTGGCAGTATTTGTGTGGTTCATTTGAAACTAATTGTCTCGTGTTGCCATTAGATGTTAAAAATTACTTTTTCATCTCACAGTGACTAGAGTTGGAATTCAATGACAAAATCAGAGTTTTGGCAACATATAACATGCTTGTCAAGATGGCGCTAAGACCAACTTTTGGTTGGTGGGAGTTGCCCTATCACCATTTTTTATGTATTTATACAACACTTTTCCAGAGTTGAATATTTGTTGTCACCATTACACCATGAGTCAATGTAATAAATCTTATTCATTAATCATTTATATACTGTTGTTCTCATACCCTCTTATCCAAATTTGCATGTATTATTCTTAACAGGTTTTCTACTGTTTTATTGTAATAGAACAACTGGGCCAAACATCTTGTTTTTTCCATTTTTGAAACATTGCTGATCTTTATTGCAACGTTCTGTCAGTGCTCCAAAAGACACATCTAATGCTCTGAACCGGCACTTTTGGTTTTCTCTGTAGTACATTCTTGATTAGAAAATGCATCGGTCAGGGTCTCAGCAGGAAACAGATGGCTCACACAAATAGGGTAATTAGGAAGGGTTTAATAAAGAAACTATTTAGAAAGATGCAGGTGGGGTTAAGGAAAACCAGCTGGGGATGTACAGCAGGCTGGGGTGAATACAATGGGAAACCACACCACATAGGCTTAGGGGGAAAGAGAGGACTTGGATACCAGAACCAGCTGGCAGCTTCTGGGAGAGGACTTCCTGATAGGAGCTGCGGACTTTGTTGGAGGGACCCAGCTGGCCCATCATAACCTTGGTTGGGAAGGTTCCAGGAGCTTTAAGACCCCAGTCTCCTTCCCTCCTGTCTTTTGATCTCCTGCCAGTGTCTTTCATTGGCCAAATCCAACTGGAATCCTGAGGTTAGTTGACGTAGTCCATAAAGAAATAACTCCCAGCAGCCAGAGCAGAACAGAGGAGACAGAGAAGAGGGGCAAATGGAAACTATCCAGCCTGGAAAACATCTCCATTTTGACAGTGTTTTCCAAAGTTGCCAGTTACAATTTTTCAGTTTTGTTTTCCTGGTATTTCAAGGAAGAGGTTGAATAAATGGTAATGCATTAGAAGTAAGTATTTGTCTTCCCTCTTTTTGAATTGTATTGTCTGCTTTTACTTCAGCACCAATCTTAAGACCTAAAGGACTCATACTAGAGTTGATGTTGAAAACATTTAAACAGGAATGAGTTCATTTTAATCACAGGCCCTTAGATGTCTAAATTAGGAACATTATTCAACTTAACATTTAATTGAACAAAGCCATTCAATGTACAGCATCAGTTAGGTATTGTAAGCGAGTTCACAGTGTGAATAAAATACAGGAACCTAACAGAGAACACCTCCTTTATCCAAAATACTCTACAATTGCGGCAGTTAGGTGTGTAGAGGACTTCCACACCATATGTTTTAACAAATACGGTGGGTCATAAGAGTATGTATAATGGAAGGACATAATTAAAGGTTAATCTGTTCAGTAAAAAGGCACCATTAATTAGTCTAGGCAATTTGTTGAGCTATTAATTGGTCCTGGAAACATGTCAAGATACTAATTTAAATGGAATTTTTTTCCCTAATTGTCTAGACAGCCCCTCGACCATACACTGCCCCAGGAAATATGCAGCCTCCAATTCGATTACAACCTCTTCCCAGTAATCCTGCAGTAGGAACTGCTCCAAAGGTAACTTCGGGGTCCAGATCAAAACCCTCATTGCTGGAAAATGAAGCTCCATTTCCCATTGGGGTAAATGCTTTTTCTTCACAGTCTTTAAGATGCTAGATTCAATTAATCTATTTAGTGAAATATATACTGTGCACTTATTAAGCACTTGCCATGTATGTCTGTTTAATTATTTCTTACTTTAATTGGAAGGCCTATAATTTCTGTGTTTTGGGGCAAAAGAGTAAGGAATAGATTTGTAATAATTTAAGATGATCTCTCATGAATTTGAAAGGTTGTGTGAAAAACAAAGAGGAACTTTTTATAGCTAGATATGACTTCTATCAGAATAGACCAAGTTTTGACTGCTTCCAAAATTTAAATGCATGAAACCTAGAAAATGAAACTTTCCAAGAATAGGTTTGCATTTGCATGCCGACTTACTTTACCATCAGTGTATGAAATTGCTTCAAGTTTGACTCTGGAGAAGGTTGGATATAGAAGGAAAAGAATGTCCATCTTTAAAAAAATCCTGAATTAATCACACACAGAAGCTTGACTATGCTTCCTTTTCAAGGTTATATCTCAGGTAATTTTCACTTGTTTTAATAGAGCACAGGAAGGAGGTATGGTAGCCATAAAATATGAGTTACTTAAAAGGGAAGGATAATTGGGACATTTAGTAATTAGGGAAGGTATTGTTTGCATTTTTAAGACCAAGAAGAAACATTTGCCAGCTTAAGATAGAATCTGTGTTATGAGTCCAATTGTAATTATGCTCAAATGGGTGAATTTAGCTCCATTAATTATTAGGAAACATATGACATATGAAATTAAGATATTTTTATCTAAAGCTGACAGATGACCTTGACACTAAGAAATTAATTCAGACAGATAAATTGTTGTTTTTTCACATTAAAAGTACAAAAATAGCCCTAAAATGATAAATAATATTTAAATCCATTTAATATGCTTTTCACCTTGTGAAGCATTTTTCACAAACCTTACTTAACTTAATAGTAGTTTCTTGGAAAGAAGGAGAAATTAAACCAAAAGTGGTGGCATTTTGTCTGGGACGACTGCTTAGAGCTAGGCGGGAACTAATTGGGTCATAAGCCAATTAGGTTGACACTTTCTTGGATCTGGTCTCCACTTTAAATGTCCAGAGATTTCCCATTTCAAGCTAGTGTCCAGGAATAGTCAGATCCCGAGAGACTGTCTCAAGCTAACTAAAATAACACATGACAAGCCCATTTTTCCTCACTATAGTAAATCAAAATAGGGAATCAAATCATAATTAGGGACCATTAATTCATCAGATAACAATTAAATCAAAGCTTGTAGGAGCAGTACATTTTCCCCTTATAGGCAGACCTACATGGGAAGCCAGATCACAATGAGAAGGTTGCCTGGTGAGTATGGAATCAGAATGAGGGAATATGGTAGAATGGAATGTTAATGGCATCAGGTCATCTTAGCTTGATGCATCTGTCTCCTCTTAGGAATGGGCTTGGCAAAGGTACCAGAAAGCTCAAAGGTCTTTGGCTAAAGCCCTCTATATCCTCCAGGGATAACTTTGCCTTTAGGACCGGAAATATTCAAAGCCCAATGGATTTCCTGTCCCTTAGTTAGTACTCAGATGGGCACTTTCCACATTTGCCAAGGTGATTTTATTCTTTTCTAAGTTCCTATATCTATTAACTCTTCTCGATCGGACCCATCTTTATGTTAGATATGTGAACACTGTCAATCAGGTAATATTTAATTTTTCTGACTAGCGAACGATTTTTCTTTTAGGTGATTTTCCAAACCTGCTCTGAGCCACTGGGTAGATTTATTAATTAAATCTGCACGGGGCCTTTTAGTCTACCATTTCCAACTTTTGGGGTGTGAGTGAGTGAGGGATTGCACTTAATGGTAGCTTACACATGCCGACAAGATTGAGATCAATTCCATGTTAATTTCAACTAGCTAAACTTACATTTTTCATCCAGTGGAATTTATTGGGCACTTACTATGGACCGGGTCCTGCTCTAGGCATTGGTGATATATCAACCATCAAAGCAGACAAAATTCTCTAACTTTTTGCAGCTTATACTGTGATGTACATAGGCAAAATATACTGCCAGGAAGGACATGCAATTCTTTCAATGGCATTGATGATGAAAATTACTTAATATAAAATCAGACAAGAAATTCCTAAAGAATAATAGTCTGCATGATTGCGGAGTATGTAGTAAGCACCCACTAAAAGAGTAAAATATATGCATTGGGGGAATTGTTTGAAGGTGCAACAGACTTAAGCAGGTTGAATTTTCTAAGTATCAGGGGTGAGGAGCTTTGATTTAGGCAAAAGCAATTTGGTCAAAACAGACTGGCTGAGATGCTACTGAGTAAAATTAATGGTGTGATTGAAAATGATTATCCTTAGAATGAGAGTTTCTTATACACTCTTGATAGGAGTAGAAATTGGTACAACTATTTCTGAAGGCAATATGGGAATATCTATCAACATTTTAAATGAACATGCTCAAGCATTTTAGCATATTGAAATTTATCCTAGGAACACACATGCATGTGGAAAGAAACAGATTCAGGAATATTTAGTATTGTAATATTTGCAATAGTGAACATTTGGAAGACACCTAAGAATTTATTGTTTAAAAATGTTATGGCATATTAAAGTATATTAAAAAATAAGGTAACTTATTTATACTGGCATGGGAAGATGTCCAAGATGCTTTGGGCTAAGAAAAAGCAAGGTAAGGAGCAGAAGGTTAATTTTTAAAATTTACTAAACCATTTCCAAATAAGGTATGCCATTGATTGATAACTACTTAGAAATTAAAAGATAGCCCCCAGGCCCAAAAAGTTTTGGATTCATTGATTTTATTGTTTTATTATCTTGTTTTCACTTCTTTAATTTATATTTGTTATTACGATGTCAATGCACACCATCACAGAAAAATTGGAAAATGTAAGAAAAGAAAAATGAGAGCATAAATAATACCTGCAATGTCAAGCATTCTAACAATTCTAAACCCCTTGGTGAATATCTATTTAAATCCCTTTCTGTTCACATAAATGTTGTTTTCAATCAAAATATGGCGTATACATGCCTTTCTTTAAACTGCTTTTGTTTATTCAGCAATGAGAATGTTTGGGGAATGACGTTCCTTTCGTAAAAATAACTTTTCACAATTTAAGCATCTCAAAATAAAGAATAAATTGGCTGAAAATGAATTTAAAACAATACCAAATAAATTGGTAAAAAACGGATAAAAATGATTAAAGATACTTTAAAGTTTGGGAAACTACCTCAGATATACAAAAATTATCAATATGTGAAAGTTCAGAGGCTCAAATATACCTGAAACATAAAGTTTTTGTTTATACATTAGGTGCTTTTAATCATTAAGGTAATACATGTTGACTAAACTTATATGCCCTCACCACCCCACAATGATTCAAATCCACAAAGGCAACCCTGTGTTCCGAGTCTTCCAGTCATCCCTGATTTTATCAAAATCCACATATAAATTATTTAAAAGAAATGTAAGATCACACTGTATGGACCTTTTTATGTCAGGACTCTGGACAAATAGATTAACACTATTCTTTTTAAAGCCTGATGAGAATCTATTATCAGAACAAAGCAAAATTTAGTTAAATATCCTCCTACTGATGGACTTGGTGGTTCAACTAAACTTTTTTTTCTTTTTCTTTTCTTTTTTTCATGGAAAGGCATTTTATTTTAAATATAGCAGCATGGGCATGTCAATCCCAAACTGATCAGCTAAATTTTTTAGACATATGTGTGTGTGCATGTGTGTGTCTGTGTGTATCCTTATACACATTTACATAAGTGTACTTGTGTAGTTATCTGGGTGAAATTTATTCCCACAAGTTGAATTTCTAGGAGAAAATAAGCTGAATAGAGACTTTGGGTCAGAGTCTGGGGTTTTGGTTCCTTGAAACCATATTACCAAGGAATGTTATAACACCTGGGTGGGTGAAATCAGTGTAAAAAATGTGCAAATACCCTATCGTTAAGTGAACTATCCAATCCTATCTCAAAGTATAACACTTCGAACTTCTTGATTTTAAATTGTTTAATTGTACTGGGTCCCCATAGATTTAATGGATTGTTGAGGGAAAATCCCCAAAATACTATAAAAATTCCATCACTGTATGTTTGGTTTAAAACATATACTTAAATAAGGTTAGAAATCCATGAAAATTTAATTTGCTATGGGTACTACAAAATGCCATTTTTCAACAGATTGAAGTGTTTTAAGTTTGTCTATTGATATCAGTTGTGTTTGCACACAATGTCAATCATACAGTCTTGTCTTTAATTTTGGGTTATGTTGGGTCACCACTTCTACTTCACTTGTTCTTATGTCATGAAATGTGATTACAGGGCAAGAAGGCAATGATGAAGATCAGGAACTCCATGGACAACTCACAGGGAATGAATCGATATCGATTTCCAAAGATTAACCATTACATGATGCCTATTCCTCCTCCACTTCCTCCCCCTAATGGAAAAATCACAAGGGAAAATAGACCTGAAACATGGAGAAGGAGAAGAGTTCGTCCAACCACTGCTCCAAATGGCTTAGAACCTCTCTTTACCAGGGTGATTATAGAATCAAATTTTCTTTTATTAATTTAGCACCGATTACATTGTACTATAAGATTTCTAGATGAAATCTAAGGAAATCGAATGCAAAATGACTTGCATAAAGAAATATAATAATTTTATAAATGTAGTAATTGTAAGCTTGAATGAATCTGAAACCAAATATTTGAGTAATTCAGTTGAGTAATTTAGCATAATTGAGGAAAAAATCAAGTAAATCTTGTATTCCAATTTAGTTTGTATTATACCCATTTCCAAATCATTTATTTCCTTTAATTTGCCCATTCAATCACATGTCAGGAAGTATTATAACATTTAATTTGTGAATATTCAGGGACTTAAATATATCGAAAAACACAGTGTACCATATAAAATAATTATTAACACTCACTTTTAATAATTTTGGCAAATTACTGTATAATATTCATAAATATTTTCCTTTCAGTGTTCTTAAAATATATTGTAGCTTGTTGTAATCATTCCTTAAAATACTGATAAAGAAAATGGTCCTAAGGCCAGTTATACTTTATACAGATACAGGCTAGTATGAAGGCAAAAGATCTCTTAAGTTTTGGAGTGTAAGTATACAACTAATAGCAATTATATGTAACTTTTGTGGTTATTAGCAGATGGCTGGGTCAACATTTCACCTGATGGAGAATCAGGGAGCGAAGTGTCAACATTGCATGTTGACGGCATGTTGGCTTTCCAAAACCAGCCTCGTTCAAGTGCTCTGTTTACCGCTTGTCCACATCTCCCTCCCAGCAGCTTGCCTCACCAATAACTTGCCTCACCAATAACCTTCTCTAAAAGTTGAGACTGTCTTCCTTGTGCTTGCTCAAATTTCCTCCTTTCAATCCACCTTTCACTAATTCTTTCTTTGTTACGGTCTCTGAGAGAGCCTGTACCCCCCATCTCCGAGGCCCACCCTCTGCCCTGTTCCTTGATCTTATCCTTTTCCACTGCCATGGCACTTTGCACTGTCTGTCATTCTCCTCTCCTATTTGGATTTTTATTCCTTCCTCTAGTATTCATCTGTGTCTCTCAACATACCCAGGCATAGAGTAACCAAGTCCTTTCCTCACATTCTGTAGCCTGAGACTTCTGTTTTCTCCTTTCCTACTGCAGAGTTCTCTGAAGAGTAGTTTACTGTAGCTCAGTCTAACAAGCAACCCCTGGCAACTCAGCTTACATTTAATTTCTTTTTCTCATTATTGTCTGTTGCTGGTCAATGGCAATTCTGGGACCCAGACTAGATGAGTAGTCCCTGTCCTGGGGTATTTGGCCTTGTGGACAGCAGAGCCATGGAATGCTCTGAAGATTCCATTCAGGAGTGACACATGTCACTTACACTTGAATTCCATTACCAAAGCCTGACAGCAATGGAGTGGAAGTATCATCCTCTCATAGAGACATGCAGTGAATATTTGGGGGCAATGATAGAATCTACCACATCCACTAAAACTTACTTTGAATTCTTTGAATGCTGGCATTGTTCTCTACCAGGCCAACAAACATGCTCTCTTGAAGGCTGTGGCCCCCACTTGCAAAAATGGTGACTTCCTCATCATCCTCATTTGGTGGCAGCATTCGATTTTCTGATGCTAGAATATATTACTAGGGCGAACTCTACCTGGTCATACTTTATAAAACATGTTTAAATCTCATATAAACCATAAGAATATGTAAAATCTATATGTTCAAGTTAAACAACAATCAAACACCTGTGTATATGCCATTACTTTCCAACAAAGTAGAACACTTTTGTCATACGATAAACCCCCTGTTTCCTGCCCTGTCACATCTTCTTCTCCTTCCCAGAGCAACCACTATTCTGACAAATGTGTGAACTGAGTCCCTGCTTTTCTTTGGAGTTCTATTACTTGTATGCGTAAAACTTCAAAATAAGCGCAAACCTAGCATTGCAATGAAAGAATAATATATCTAGGAGAAAATAAACTGAATAGAGTCTTTGGGTCACTATCTAGGTTTATTTCCTTGACAGTTTTAAAAGCCCCTTGTGGGGAGGTGAGAGAGGTCAGGTCATGAGTGTGTCCTAGAAAAATGGGGCTCACCAGAGTCAAGGCATCTAATGAGGTCCTCGTGTGGGCCAGACACTGGACGTCCAGGAGGAATATGATCAGGCAAATGGGCTTCTGTAGTTGGGCACAGAGGAGAGAGCAGCAACTTCTCCACCCTGTGGTCATGACAAGTGAAGCACGGATAAGCATCTGAGCTGGCTTCCCCTGGGCATTCTATTTCAGATTGGAAACACAGCAGGTGTCAGCAGGCATCCTGGCTCTGACAGACCTTGGCATGTCTGGCTTTTGAGTTCACAGGGCTTCAGTCTGACTTGGTCTTTTTTTTTTTTTTTTTTTTTTAACTTCTGTTCTCTCTTTTTGGAATCCTTATTTTGAGAATGTTGGGACTACTAGACTGATGCTCTAATATTCTTAGCTTTTCCCTCCCATTTTCTACTTCTTTGCCTTTTTGCTCTACTTGCTGGGAGATTTCTTCAATTTTATCTTCCACACATTCCATTTAAATTTTTATTTTTTCTTTTTTAAAATTTTATTGAAGTATAGTTGATTTACAATGTTCTATTTAATTTCTGCTGTACAACAAAGTGACTCAGTTATACATATATATATTCTTTTTCATATTCTTTTCCATTATGGTTTATCACAGGATACTGAATATAGTTCCCTGTGCTATACAGTAGGACCTTGTTGTTTATCCATTCTATATATAATAGTTCGCATCTGCTAATCCCAAACTCCCAATCCTTCCCTCCCCCACCCCCCTTCCCCTTGGCAACCACAAATCTGTTCTCTATATCTGTGAGCTATTGACATTTTTCTTTTCCTGCCATATTTTAAATCCTAGAACTCCTTTTAGTTCACTGAATGTAATTTAGAAAGCATCTTATTCTTGTTCTGCATGATTTTGATTCTTTGGTACTTGTGGAGACTTGCTTTGTGGGCTAAGATATGTTCAGTCGTTGTAAAAAAATGTGATTCTTTAATTGTTGGGAGCAGAGTTCTATAAATGTTCAATAGGTAAGAAATGTCCAATTATGTCATTCATATTTTTACATCCTTACCATTCTTTTTTATCTGCTTGGTCTCTTAGTTCCTGAGTTCTAGTGATAATTCATTCTCTGTAGTTGTGGATTTGTCAGTTTCTTCTTGTAATTAGTCAAGTTCTGCTTTGTAAATGTTGAGAATACCTGGTTATATGCTCTCAGATTTGGGATACTTTACCTTACTGGTGAAGATATTCTTTATTATTAAAAAATGATCCTCTTTATCTCTTATTACTTTGGCCTTAAAATCTATTTTGTCTAATAGTATTTCTCCTTATTTTCTTTAGATAATATATATGTATATATATACATAAATATATATTTATATTTATACATATATATTTCTTTTACTTTCAGTTTTTCAATGTCTTTAAAGCTTTAGACTTTAAATGTGTTTATGCAGCATATGTGTGCTTTGCATTTATCGTAACCCGAGAATCTCTGTTCCTTTAATAAGTGGGTTTAGTCTAATGACATTTATTTTATTTAGTGGTATATTTAGATTTACTTCTACCATCTTAGTTTGTATTTTCTACTTACCATGATTTGTCTTTAATAGTAGCATTTTATGCTGTTATTGCCTTTTCCTCAAAGCTTCCCTCTCTTGCCTCCATGGCACTCTACTTTCACGGTTCTTTGTTCTCTCCTTTGACCTCTCATCTTGCTCCTCTGTGCCTCTTTCATCTTCACCCCTAAACCTGGCCATCACCATAGGCTTAGACCTTGACACTTGTCTTTCTATTCAAAATGTGGTCACCTTTCCACATGGCTTCGGTAGCTTTCTAGATGTCTCTTGGACCTGTCACTAGCTCCTAGGTCCTGGGGTTTAGAATAAAATTGGCACAGTGTGGTAAATTATGCATTTTTTTTTACAGTGTACAGTTCATGGTTTTATTATATTCAGAAGTTAGGCAACCATAAGCACCATCTAATTTCAGAACTTTTTCATCACCCCAGAAAAAAAGAAACCCATATCCATAAGCAGTCATTCTCTAATCTTCCTTTCCCTACCCCTTAGCGACTACTAATCTACTTTCTGTCTCTATTGATTTGCTTATGGATATTTCATATTAATGGAATCATGCAATAAATATTCTTTTGTGTCAGGCTTCTTTTACTCAGCATAATGTTTCGAAAGTTCATCTATGTTGCAGGTTGTATCAGTACTTTCTGTTTGTGGCTGAATAATATTCCACCATATGGTTGTACCACATTTTGTTTATCTCATTGTCAGTTGATGGGCATTTGGGTTGTTTCCACTCTTTGGCTATGAGTAGTGCTGCTATGAGCATTTGCCTGCAAGTTTTTGCATAGACATATGTTTTCATTTCTTTGGATGTATACCTAGGAGTGGAATTGCTGGGTCATATGGTCACTCCAAATTTTACTTTCTGATGAACTGCCAAACTGTTTTCCCAAGTGACTACACCATTTTACATTTTCATCAACAGTGTATGAGGGTTCAAATTTCTCCACATCCTCAGCAATACTTGTTACTGTCTTTTGATTCTAGCTGTCCTAGTGGGTAAGTGGTATCTTAACTGTGTTTCAAATTTGTATTTCTCTAATGACCGATGACATTGAGCATCTCATCCATGCCAATCGTGCACTTTTACTTTAGTATTTAGATTTATTTTATTTTGATCTAGAAAAGATTCATTTAAGGTGAGATGGCTCTCATGGCTCTCATGATTAATTTACACATTAAATTCATTCTTTCATTTCATGACTACCGACTACCGTCCCAAAGCATCCTTCAAATGCTCTTAAAAGGTAAGAAAGAGGTAAATGAAAGCGGTAAAGAAATGTGGCTTGCTGGTGGCCACCTGTTCCTCTGTGAATGTATAGAACAGGGTCCCTGGCTTCTGTGGTCTGTGTCTCTAGGCCATGATCCATGAACTTCCTACTCACCTTTCAAGCATCTGTAATTACACAGGGCTTATCTGGAGTCTAGGAAACCAAATGATAGGGTGTAGATCTTACAGCCCAGCACATTGCTTCTGTGCCCTGTTGCTTTATAATTTGGAGATATAATACCTGCAGAGTTTTTTTTAATGCTTTTACAGAATCTATGTGACTAGTTAGATTTTGCTCTGAGGTTTACCTCATCATCTGCAGAAATTCTGTGTTTCCACTCAGGACTGCTGGTCACCTACTCCACACAGCAGCCTACTGAAAATGTGGATGGTACTATAAATAGTGTTTATATATGTGAAAATACAGGCTTTCAAATAAGAACCTACTTAATTATTATGCTTATCAATTAAAAAATAAAACAGTTTGTTTTAAGTTTTTATATGCTTTATGATAGAGAAAGCAAAGAACTTCTCCAGGCATGAACTAGTCTGGGGCTTTCTCCATATCTGGTTGAGGCCCCCTATCTACTTCCTAGACTCCAGATAAGCCCTGTGCAATTACAGATGTCTGAAAGGTGAGTAGTAAGTTAGCAGATTGAATCAGGAAGCAGAGGGTTAAAGGCAGGAGGGGGAGAAGAGAGTAAGCAGAGTCCATCTCAGTAGTAGTAGATTCTACATAATGATGTTAAATTAAACTTTGTAGAATAGCTCCCAACATGTTTCTCCCCTGCTTAAAACCTTTCACTAGCTTCGCCTTTCCTAATGAAAGCGAGTAATTCTTCTGCCTGACTTTTAAAATGTCAGTTTTATGATTATTCGGGTGTGTTGAGACTTATAGGTCAGAAGACACTTGCCTTTAAAAAGACAGTTTGTCCCTTACAGTTCTCAAGAGGAAGGGACATGCCTGTTTATTTTAGTCAGAATTCCATCTAGAATATTGTTTGACACATATCTGGACACTGTCTCTCAGCCAAGTTGATAAATAAAATTAACCATCACACCAGGCCATGCAGGGCCACCCAGGGAAGCACCAGGGCTGTCAGGAGAGGCGTGGGAGGAAAAGGTGGGAAAGAGCCTCTGTTGTGGTTTCCGAGGAAGAATTGGGCAATGCAGGGTAAGCAGGCATAGGATGGGATAGTATGAATGATTTTGACAGACTCTGGTGTTGGGCTGTCCTGAGTTGTCTGGTACCTGGTGCTGGGGCAGGGGAATATTGGCCCAGAGTGTTAGAGGCAGGGTGAGGGTGGATGTGGGCTCTCAGTTGGTTAGTGTGTACATGATAAATGTTCTCTCCAGGGAGCTTGGAGCTGAATTTGCCTTAGGCTGGTGATTGTGGGTTGGGTTGCACATGTGCATGTCACGTTCCACAGTTGCTCAGGCAAGAGGAAACATGAGATGACTTTGTAACCAAGAGCCAGGCCTGCCATCATCCCTTTGCTTTCAACTGTGACTCAAGGAGATGTTTCTAATCTGCAAAGAATTATCCAGTTTGCTGATTTACGTTCATGGCTCCTGGTGTCCCTGAAATATTTCTCTTGATTATCTATTTGGGAGCTCTGTCCACAGGCAAGACAATTTGCTCAAACTTTAAATCTCAGACTCTCCCGCCCATTTACACTTTTCAGACTGTCATTTGCTGAATTTCATCAAATTTACTACTTCTGGTTTTTGCTTCAAAGAAATAGGAGTGAATGAGAAAAAAATCCTCTGAGGTAGAAGGGAATGGCTTTGGAGATGGAAGTATTTTAGTAGTTCCTTCAGAAATTTTTTTTGCAGCTTTGTCATTCTTAAAAAAATGCATGCTTCCACGGCATCTGTAATTCAGTGAGATCAAACTCAAATAATTGCCTTGGATTCACTGAAAGTTGGTCTCTTCACATTTTTCATTTAGCTAAAAATTGATTTTTAGAAAAGTGAAGTAGATTAAAAGTAATGCCTGGTATCTGTATAGTTCTAGAAACCTACGATATTCTTACTAGGACCTCTTAAAGTCTCTCAAGGAGCCATTCCTATTTCTCTGCCTCTTCTTCCTCTTCCTTTTCTTGCTTCTCTTTCCAGGTCTTCCTCTTAGAGGTTAGGCAAACACTATACTTATTCACTACTGTGAAAATACTTCAGAATATAAACTAGGAGGCAAGGCATTGGATATTTAATCTCTGGTATTTAAGTTTAGTGTTTATTTTATAAGTAATTTAAATTGGTCAATGCCATAGAATATCAGGTAGGTTTATGAGGTGATATTTTTTGTTGGGTTTATTGTTTGATATTAAGAATAATATTAATAATGTTGGTTTTTCATTGAACTGAATGCCTCCTGTGAAACTGGATAACCCCAGGTACCCAGCATACATTGTTCCTGATCCTGAGAGTGACCATAGAAGGAATCAAATGTGTGCATCTCCCTCCCACAAAGAATAAGCTCAGGGAAGGATGTATTGTCAGTGCTCAAGTATAAAGATAACACTCAATTACAAAAACAATTGCTAAATTACAGTTAATGTCAATTTGAATTAGAACAAAATTATGTCACCAATATTTATTTAATTAATTTGATTTGAATTTTTATTTGAGAACTAGCAAAAACAACCAAGAGTAGTTTCCTCTTCCTGTCACTGATATTTTTGTTGCATGTAAAACACAGACACACACGTAAGATAAAAGGTGACAAACTTTGTCCAAATCCCCAGAATTTACATTAAAACTACAAAGCCAAAATGTATATATGCTATAATTGTTAAAGGCATTTGTTTTGTAATGGGCTTGACTTTTTGTGCACTGTATATAGATTGACATTTTATAAGGGTTTTGTTGCAAGGTACATAAAAATAGCCTTTTCTATTCTTTGTATTACACTCTGATTAGAAGGTGATCACACTCTGATTAGAAGGTAATTCGTTAATAAGCCCCCCTTTTTTGTTTATTCTAGGGTTCAAGAAGGATTCACAAAACACCACTGCATAGTAATGCAGCTATTACAATGATCTATTTGGGGAAAAATGTGCACATAGCTTATGATCACTCAGATTTCCGGGATGAAATAAAAGTTTATCAGCAGCACTGTGGTGGGGAAAACCTGTGTGTCTACGCAGGCAAACTGCTTGAAAAAGGTACACATAAAATGTGAATGTTTTAATTGCTTGCAGTTGATGCTCTAGATAAGCTATTGTTGGTATAATATCAAAATGACTTTAATCACTCTATGAAATTATGCATATCCAGGGACTTATTAACCAGCTGCCTAAAAGTAAATCCAGATTTACTGCTCCATGATTGAAACTGAAGCAGCAATTACTCTTGCAGATTGTGGAATAAAGAAATGTGGAGTGATTTAACCCAGTAACAGATTAATCTTGAAATAGAGATATATGATCATTAAAATGTTGTACGAATAAACTGTCCCCCAATTTACAAGTTAACTGTTTGTCTTGCCATAGTGAATTGCATCATACCTTATTCTAAGAGAAAAATACCAGATTGGCAATTTGTTCTTTAGAACTATGCTGAGATAAAATCACAAATCCAATAAACCTCAGGGTGAATCACACCTAAATAATACAGTACAAAATTTGGCTACATGTTTTTATTACATTTTCATTTCCCTTTTATCATAAATCCATGTTTGTTAGCATAAGATAATTTTTGTATCCAATATAGGATTTCACATATTGTACCAAAGTGGTTTTTTTTGGTCAATATTTAGTTCTGTGGCACAGCAATTAAAAGGAAGAGTTGTTACAGGATTATGTTTGTTATTTCCTTGCTTAAGACACTCTGTTTAGAAAGTAATAGTGTTTTTACTGATTAAAAGAAATATTTATATTTGGGTAATCTAGATATAGACTTAGGGACTAAAGGGAGGAGTTGGGGGCAAACATGGGGTTGTTACTTTTGGCTTTTCTGATTTCCTTCATCAATCAAAAACAGTGACTATTGATTTAAAAAAATTCAACTGCTTAAAGAGAACTATACATATTTAGGGATAAAATATTGAAAACTTACCAACATAAGAAAGGATAAACACTTGAATGTTGGTTTTGACTTAAAGTAAAATATTATATATTATAATGAATTATATAATGAATTATATATATTGTATTATAATGAAAAAACATTTTTCTTTATAAAAATCTATAAAATTTCTTTTTAAAAAATAATGCCAGAAACTTTTTCCCATTTTACATACTTAGCTGAAACGTAATTTACTTTGTTTCATTTTGTCATAGTATCTGAGAGTTCGTTCCTTCCATTATGTAGATGAGGAAAATGAGAGGCATCCAGAGGTACAGTGGCTCCCCAAGGTCATCCGTCCAGTTCTGAGCAGGGTTGAGAGCAGATCCCAGCCCCCTGACTAGGTGCAAGATCCTTGTTTAGTACTATCCAGCCCCAGTTAGCTATTCTCAGTAGCAAAGGGTTTCCTATATCTCCATAACAGGAGGGGTATGAAACCCCTAATAATAGTGATTAGATACACTTATTTTTTAAAAGTATCACTTTCAACTATTAATTTTGATGAATAGCTGAAATTAGCTACAGTCTCAAATTGGAGTTAACATAATGAAATTTTCCTGGGTCTTAGATCATGCTTTAATCAATAGAGTTCATTTAAAATGGCTACTTGACTGCTGGGAAATGTGGCACATACAGATGAAAAAAGAACAAGGCTTAGCTGAATGATTTTCTGGGAGATGATGTCCACTCTGTGATAAGATTGCAAAACCAAAGGTTACGGGAGAATGTTACTTGGCTACGCGTTATTTTGCGTGCATATTGATCCCAGAACTGACTTTTTGTTATGTCATTGAACAGTCTTGAATAATAGGTTGGAATGGGGACTGAAGTAATTGAATCCTGTCCACACAATAGTTTTGTCTCAGCTTGCCCTTGATTGCCATGAAAGTAATCGTTCAAAATTGAAAAGTTGGGTGACTCAGAGTTGACTTGTGGTTCAGCAATCTTAGCAATTTAGCTGGACTGAAAATAATCTGCCCTTTTTACAAATCAAAGCTGTGCATGATTCAGTGAAATGTGAATAGGTTTTTAGGAGACTTCTGTTTTAAAAAAAGGGCCATGGGGCTTCCCTGGTGGCGCAGTGGTTGAGAGTCCGCCTGCCGATGCAGGGGACACGGGTTCGTGCCCCGGTCCGGGAAGATCCCACATGCCACGGAGCGGCTGGGCCCGTGAGCCATGGCCGCTGAGCCTGCGTGTCCGGAGCCTGTGCTCCGCAACGGGAGAGGCCACAATAGTGAGAGGCCCGCGTACCGCAAAAGAAAAAAAAAAAAAAAAAGGGCCTTTACAGTTAGGCTTGGAGCAGTAAACACCTTCAAAATGTAGCATTCATTAATTTCTCTTGCTTTTGGATGAGAATAACAATACAATTAATTATTTGGGAACATGGCAAGTGCATCTTTTAGTATCATAGTGATTCATGATATGTTGCAGTTTGATTTTAGACATCAGGCCACAGATCGATTGTTTATTATGTACACCTATGAAGTCATGGAATATTTCTGCTATTTGTAAAGAGTACAGTTCTTCACAGGCAGTTTTATTTATCATTCATCCTATCAAACAAGGCAGACGTTGGCCTCCAGGGTTCATGTGGATACGAAGAACAAAGTAACTTTTTTCTGGCTCTCTTATAATTCCTTTTCTGCCCCATTTTCTTGTATTTCCATAACCTGATCCTGTTGTACCTATTTGTGCATTCCTCACTACTTCTTCACAAACACAGCGGCTGCTTCACCAGCCCCTTGCCTCCTGCCTCCCCACCCCCCGCCCCGCCCCACATTGTTATCTTGTCTTTTCCTGTGCTCTTTCCTTTGTCTGCAATAGGACAAAGGATTTTAAATTCAAAATCGTATTTTAAGTTCAAACCGTATCCATCTTTTAAGATTCAGATTAAGACTGTGAAGCTTTCCCAACTGACTTTTATTCCATTTTATCCCTCTCTTTTGATGACAATGGCTCTTAATACCTAAAACCAAAGCATTTCATCGTACCTTGACTTACATTAACTGTTTTTTTCTTTTTTCTATTACTCTTTATCATATATTGACTTTTTTAGTTGTTAAAAATAGGTGTAACTTACAATCCATAAAATTCTTCCACTGTAAGTGTACAACTCACTGATTTTTAGGAATTTTATAAGGTTGTACAGCCATTATCACAGTTTTAAACATCTCCATCACTTCAAAAAGTTCCTTTGTGCTCACTCTTTGGCATAATCTTCACTCTCATAGCCAACAGCCCTAGGACACCATTGACCTGCTTTCAGGCTCTACAGATTTGCCTTCTACGGACATTTCTTGTAAATGAAATCATACAATAGGTAGTATTTTGTGTCTTGCTTCTTTCACTTTGCATAGTGTTTTTAAGAATCATCCATTTGTAGCATCTGTCAATAGTTGCTCTCTTATAGCTGAGAATACATTCTGTTACATGGATATACCACATTTTATTCATCTACTCCAGTTGATGGATATTTGTATTGTTTCCAGTTTGGGACTATTATAAGTCATGCTGTAATGAATATACAAAGACAATTTTTTGTGTGTGTAGACATCAGTTGTCATTTCTCTTGAGCAGCTTCCTAGGAGTGGGTGTGATGGCTTTTGCTTCCTGAGTATGGGTCATACCCTTTTCAGTTTCTTTGTGTCTTTTGATATTTTTGTTGAAAACAGGACAATTTAGATCATCTATTAGAGCAACTATGGATTCCGAATTCCCACTCTTTTTTCCTTGGGTTTTTTATTTGTTTGTTTGTTTAGTAGCTTATCTAGAGCAAAGCTGTGAAATTCATGTCCCCTCTCCTTCGTATACAGCCACTGGTGTCTCTGCTCAGATTTTTTTTTGTTCTGTTTTTACTTTTTAGGCTAATCTCTTAGGGCTGTCTCTGTGTTTTCATAGTTTAGTGAACATTCAGTGATTTGTCAGAGGTCATGTTCAAGCACTTTGAGCCAATATAGCCTCCATCTTCTGCCAGTGTATCAGTGTGTAGGTTTATTAGTTTCCTGGGACTGACATAACAAATGTCCCCAAATTTGATGGCTTAAAACAACAGAAATTTATCGTCTTACGTTCTGGAGGACAGAAGTCTAAAATTAAGGTCTTAGCAGGGCCATGCTCCCTCTGAAAGCGGAAGGGGAAAATCTTTCCTTGCCTCTTCCAACTTCTGGTGATTCCCCGCAATGCTTGGTGTTTCATGGCATGTAGCTCCAACACTTCAACCTGTGCTTATCCTCCCATGTTATTCTTCTCTGTGTATCTGTGTGTGTATCCTCTCCTCTTCCTATAAGGATATCAGTTATTGGATTTAGGACAAAACAAATTCTGGATAATCTCATCTTGATCCTTCCCTGATTATATCTACAAAGACCCTATTTCAAAATAAGGTCACAATCTGAAGTTCTGGGTGGTCATGAATTTTTGGAGGGCAATATTCAACACACTGTAGTGGGTTCAGGAGTACATTCAAAGTTCAGGCAGTTTTCAAGTCTGTTCCAACTTTTATTTTCCACCAGGATCTAATGTTTCCTTTGTACACAGGTGCAAGCTTGCAATAGGACAGGGTTGTTTGAATAAGTTGGGCCAACTCCAATCCATGCTGCTTCCAGTTAGCTGGAGATGTGCAGAAAGCTTATTGAATGTGTCTATGACTGCCTTATTGCCTGTATCTCCCTGTTAAATTTCTGGCTAGTCCATTGACCTGTTGCTTGCCCTAATTAGAACTACAGTCTCAGCAGAACCTCTGACCTTCCCTGTCAGTTTGCTCTGAGATTGCTGCTTATTACTAGTAATGCCACTGACCAAGGTTTTTTTGTCTTCTGCTCCAAATCAAGTCGGCCTCTACTGACAGTGAAGCTGCTGGTTACCTATGGCCTGCCCTTCCCTTCTAGAACTGCAGTGGCAGGAGAGGGCAATGGGAGTAGCCCTAGGCAAGAATGCCACAGATTCCCACTGTTCATACCAAAAGTTCAGTACTTTTTCATGAAAAACTGCTGCTCAGTGTGTTCTAAGTCTTTGGTCCATTTTCAGAGACAAAATTTTAAGGGAAGAGGATTTGGTGACCTTACTCTAGAAGTCTGGTACACTGCTTTTTGTCTCTTCTGCTAAATTATAACTTCTTGAGGGAGGAGAACACGTTTGATATTTCTTCAGTATTTTTATGTCTCTTTAGTGCCTAAAACAGTGCTACCACTGTCAGTCAACAACGAATAACTACATTTTACAAATATTATAGGATGCTTTCTAATAGTGCCCATTATAATATTTAAGACTGCTCTGTGAAGTGGGTAAACTGAGTCACCCCCTCCACTCCACTTCCTCATGCACTCCCCCTGCCACCCTCATTTTATAGATGAGAATTCTGAAATGCAGCAAAGTTAAATGTCTCATCAAGGCACACTCAACTAATAAGTAAAGAACTGGAACATGGACCAAAATCTTCTAATTTCTGGTCTATAATCTTTCCACCACTCCATGCAGAAACCATGAAGTCAGGATTGGGAAGTGTCACTAAATTTTAAAATATAAAATGACAAAATAAGTAACAAGGGACCAAAGGTAGAGGGTGTCAATTTCTGTTCAATAAGTTTGAAAAACAATGGAAGAAATGAAATAATATATGGATGTGCTCTCCAACCATGTGGGTACAAAATAGAAGGGCAGTCGTGTCCAAGAGCTGATCTCCTGTGCCCATTCTCAGCATTTCCTTGAGTCTACTCTCTTCCTGGGCTGGGTCCTTAGGGAGTTAAGGGGTGTGATGCTGCAGCAGAATGGATCATATTACATGAATGTCTCATTCAAGTTTCTGTAATAAGAGGAGTCAAACTAGCTTTCTAGTTAGCACTTAAAAAGTCCATATATAGGGACTTCCCTGGTGGTGCAGTGGTTGAGAGTCTGCCTGCCGATGCAGGGGATGCGGGTTCGTGCCCCGGTCCGGGAGGATCCCACATGCCGCGGAGCGGCTAGGCCCGTGAGCCATGGCCACTGAGCCTGCGCGTCCGGAACCTGTGCTCCGCAACGGGAGAGGCCACAGCAGTGAGAGGCCCGCGTACCGCAAAAAAAAAAAAAAAAAAAAAAAAGTCCATATATAAAGACAAGTGGATTTTAATATCTATTGTACCTTAGTTTCTCCAGAAACTAACTTGCCAATGTTCTCTTTCTTATTTTGTTTAATTTCACATCACAAATACTAAGGTATAAATGATGGAATTACCTTTTCAATAAGTCTATTCTTTAGTATAAGTTGCATCTGATTTAGATTTTTTAGGGGCATGGTATGGTATATACAAAGTATTTCTAGATGACTATGAAAGAATGAGTTAAAATAATGATTCACTAATTATTTATTGGAGGCTTCCTGTGCCATTGTCCTGGGATCTGGGGAAATGAAATTTAAACTCTCATGGATTTCACAAACATGCAGGGCAGCAAACATCTAGATCAAGGTTCTCAAAGTGTGGTCCCTGGACCAGCAGCATAAAGAATCACCTGGCAACTTGATAAAAATGCAAATTCTTGTGCCCTGTAGCATCAGAAACTCTGGGGTGAGGCCCAGAAATCTATGTTTTCATAAGCTTTTCAGGTGATTCTGATGCACATTAAAACTTGAGAACCACTGGTGTAGCCATATTTTAATAATAAGTGTAACAATAGGAAATATTGCAAAAGAGAGGCAAAAGTTATCAAGCCTATTATTGGTAGAAGTGGAAGAGTCCAGGGAGGCTTATTGTAGGAAGTAACATTAGAAGTGTCATGAGAAGCAGGTTTCTGAGTCACTCTGTAACATAGAGTTTCTCAGAATTGGGTTTTGGGATGTATAGGGTGAGACTTCTTCAAAAAGCATTATAGAGACTTGAAATGATTAAAAATTTTTAATTGCAAGCAGTGGTTCTTTTGTTTTTTGCTGTACGCGGGCCTCTCACTGCTGTGGCCTCTCCCGTTGCGGAGCATGGGCTCTGGACTCACAGGCTCAGCAGCCATGGCTCACGGTCCCAGCCGCTCCGTGGCATGTGGGATCTTCCCGGACCCGGGCATGAACCCGTGTCCCCTGCATCGGCAGGCGGACTCTCAACCACTGCGCCACCAAGGAAATCCAAGCAGTGGTTCTTAATTTATTGGTGAGACTTTTGGGTGGGTTAGGGATCAAGAAGGGGTCTCAAATCTAGGCAGAACTGAGAATGGATTGAAGGTGGAATAATTCTGCCTCATCCATACATGTATCAGGATGTTTCAAGTCACAACTAAAGACAAAAATTTATTTAAAAGCATTACTGAGTAAAAAAATAGTCATATAAAAGCATTACTGAACTCACAGCAGCCTTTTGTTATGTACTTTATTGCTAGATAACATAGCAAGATAGAGGCGTGGAATCTAGAGAGATGTTTGGATTCAAACATTAACTCTCCCACTTATTGTATGATTTTGGCTGAATTACTGAGCTCTAAACCTAAATTTCTGCATTATGGAAACTAATGATAGTAATAGTTCCACTTCATATGGTTGTTGAGAAATAACACACCCAAGGTAATTAGGCATAATGCCTGGCCATATTAAATGCTCATATAATTTTAGGTTTTATTATTTTATTACAAGTCAAAGAGTTTTATAATGCCTTGGAGTATTTATTATATATATAAGTAATAGAATGTGTTTTTGTGGTTAAAAAATTGTCCTCAAGTTAAAAAGGAGATCTAGAAAATAATATTGTACTTATATAACAGAAAAATGTGATTTAAAACATGTTAGTTCAAAGTCAGTTGCTTTCACTAATGTATTTCCTTTTTAAATTCCAGAGACCTTTCAGTTTATTTCCAAAAGGCACTATGGTTTCCCCTTCAGTCTCACCTTTTTCCTGAACGGGATACAGGTGGACAGGTTAAGTTCCTGCTGTGAATATAAGCATCGAAAAGGTTCCAGACTTGGAGGCAAACGAGGCTACTTTGGGTTTGTGTGTGTCGAGAGATCATCTCCTTGCTACAAGTATGGAAACAAATGTCCTTTGGTAGAGGGCAAGTTTTGCTACATTTTTCTTTGTATGCTTTTACTGATGTATTTCTCAGCACAATTTGTTAAGAATCATATCAATGTAGATGAGCCTAAAATATCTAAGTTAAAGGTTGTTTATCACAATCCTGTGTGTTGTATTTAAAATTATAAGATATAAAGTAGATTTTCAGATTTATTATATAGTGGGCATAAAAGCTGGTGGTGTTTCAAATTCTGTTTCTTTTCTACCTCTTCCTTTCCTCATGATGCTTTAAGTTCTGTCTCTAAAGGGAAAGAGAGAGGCTTTCCCCCCCTCATTCATCGTAGTAATTTATTTTGAGCTGAGCTCTGGAGCATGTGTCAAGCATCTGGCTTATATAATTGCATATTATAGGTTTTGCATAATAGAGGTGTGCCTGCATTATCGTGTAGCCCCATGATCACTCTCATGCCCCTAATTTCAATCTCGGACATAAAAAAATACATGATAAAAGGTCAGTTTTGACTATTATTCATCAGTTTTCATATTGGACATTCTGTTTGTAGTCAGGAGATCTTCTTGCAGGCTTTGCTTAATTTTTTCCTGAAAGTACTCATGGAGAATTGACTCTGTGCCAAGCTAGAACATGGCAGTGAACCAACCAAAGAACCTGACCCATAGAGCGCCTTCTGACAGGGGAAGTGAAAATAATATACCAATAACCCCATGCCAATATACCAATAATACAACAACCAATTAATGTATATTAGATGGTAATATGCGTGATGAACGCAAAGCAGGGTAAGGGAGATATAAGGAATGAGGGGGGACAAGTGTCAGAAGGCAGTATTATTTTATGTAGGATGGTCAGTAAAGGCCTCTCTGATGTCTTTCGAGCAGAAACCAGAAAAAAAGTCTCCTTTTTCAAATAGGTTTTCAGGTAGAGGAAAAGCATATACCAAGGGTGTGAGACAGGATTATGCTTGGTGTATGTAAACTAGTGTGATCAGAGCAAAAGTGAGAAAGGGACAGTGATAGAAGATGTCACTGTCAGAGAGACAGTGGAGTCAAGTCATGTAGAGTCCTATGGTCATTGCAAAGACTTTGACTTTTATTCTGAGAGGGATGGGAAGCCTCTCAGGTAGGTTTAGAGCAATGGCCTGTCATGATCTGATAGTAGCTCCTATGGGAAAAATAAAATAGGGAGGGTGTGGGGAAGGGTGGAAACTACTTTAATCCAGAGGAGAGAGAGTGGTAGGAAGAGTTACAAGTGATTAGGTTCTAGACATATTTTGAAGGTAGGGTTTACAGGATTTATTGATGGATTGGATTCAGGGCATGAGATAAAGAGCAGAGTCAGAGATGATTGAAAAGTTTTTAACCTGAACAACTGGAAAGATGCCCAGTTAACATGGGGAAGACTATGGAAGGTGCAGCTTTGGGAGTGGAAGGAGGGGATTTTGGTTTTGGACACCCTGAGTTGGAGACGTCTATGAGATATGCAAGTAGAAATGTTGAGTAGGTGGTTGGATCTGTGAATCTGGGGTCTGGTGAGAGGTCCAGGCTGGAGATATATAAATTTGAGAATTGTTTACATATGGATGGCATTTAGAGTCATAAGATGGGATGAGACTGCTTAAGAATGGAATGCAGTAAGAGAAGATGCCTGAGTAATAAGCTCTGGTCACTTTAGTTCAAAGGTAAGGAAGATAAAGAGGAACCAGGAAAAACCTAGGAAGGAAGGCCAGTGATTAGACAGAAAACCCAGAGAAAGCAATGTCCTGGAAATGAACAAAATGTTTCAAGAATAAGACATAATCAACTGGGTCGAAGGTGTGGTTAGGTGAAGCAAAATGAAAATTCGGGATTGAGCATGATTATTTGGTCATGTGTTGGTTATTGGTGATCTCGGCACAAGTTGCTATTGTGGAGTGGTAGGAATGCAGGCTTGTTTGGAGTGGGTTTAAGAAATAATTGGAGAAGAGCTAAAGCCAGAGATGATGGATAGCTCTTATTAAAGAGTTTTGCTCTAAAGGATGGAAACTGGGTGGCAGCCAGGAGGGAGGATGTAGGGGCCCAAGGGGGCTTATTATATTTTAAGATGGGAGATATTATAATATGGTTATAAGCTGATAGATAGGGTTGATACCCTAGGGGGAACAAAAACATATTGATCAGGCGTGACATAGAGAGAGAAATTGCTGGGGCAAAGTGCTTGAGTAGACTAGAGGAGATGGGATATAGGGCTCAAATGGAGGTGTTAGCCTTAGATGAGAGGAAGCATTCTTCTGTAGTAACAGGAAGAAAGATGGCATATAGGGCAGAGAGAGATGCAAGTTGGTGGCTGTGTTGGGATCAACTGGAAGTTCTCTGCTGATTATTTCTATTTTCCAGTCAAAGAGTGATTGGAGCCTTAACTTCAGCTGATTATGAAGCTAAGAAAAAAATGAAAACCAGTGTCATATGAGAACTGTGCATTTTAGTTGAGGGTAATAGAACTTACTCTTAAACATCACAACCATTTTGTTATTATTATTTGAAAACTTCAAAGAAAGAAGCTAGAGAGAACCAAGTGAAATCATATAAAGAATTGTACAGAAGCTAGTTAAGTGTTGAAAGGAGAGTAGATGCCATCCATCAGATTTTGGCACTGATTATTAAACCTCGATAGAAAGTGTTTAGGACCAAACATTTTATAGCTTGGATTTATACAGCAGTTCCCAAAGAGTGCAATGTGTTCACACGTGGATGATTGTATACAAACTCATTAGCTTTCCTGGGAGTTAAACAAATGACTTGCCCACAAATGACTTGTCCACATATATGGAGAACACATATTTGACTTGGAACAGAAAAGCAACCTCAGGTAGGTCCTAAATATACCTAGGCATTCCTGATACATTGCCCTAGACCATTCACTGTCCCACTTGCTAGATGACTCTTTCACACCTCTTCTCTCGCTTAAGGAGGAAGGATTTAGAAATTTTTGGAGTTACCTGTTTAAGGTCCTTAGAAAACAAGAAAAGCTTAGCAGTGTTCACTTCCAAAGTATGGTGGTTCCACACTTGTATCCATCCCTCAATCATGGGAACTCTTTGAAGAGTCATGGTAGTTACTTTCAGTTGCTAAAGTGAAACACAGGAAAAAGAATTGCGTAACCAAGAGGATGCAGATTGCTTTGAGCTTTAGTAATGAGAATCAACACCTCATATTATACTCAGAAGTCAAATAGGTAGTCAGTGAGGAGGAGAGCACAGATGTTATCCACTTTGTTTGCCTAATTCCCTTAAGCAGATGGGCAATAAAAAGTCTGTGCATGCAGTAGGGAGGCATCAAAGCCTCTACACAGTCACAACATAAACTAAAAGTAACAGCATATCAGAGGCTCCAAATCAATGTATTTGGTGTTGCCATTGATAAGGGAAGAATAGCTTGAACAGAAGGAATGCTAGTAATCATAGTCTCTGAAGATTCATGACACCTTTATTCCAAGGAAAGCAGTGTGCTACGTATATCATCATTATAGTCAAGAAATAATTTATCATGCTTAATATGGCTGAGGTAAGTATGTTCTGATTATCCCATTTTTCACAGCCTGATAGTTACTTTGAGTGCATATCCTTTTAGCTTTATTTTATGGGGAGATAGTGAAAGGATAAGTGATATAACTAAGTTCTCATATTTACTTGTTGGGAGAATGAATTAAGATCAATTCCTATGCTATTGCTAGTCTAGGGATGGCTGAAATTCAGTGATATCTTCAGTTTAAGAAATTGCCATTGGACTTGATTCACATAGAGGCAATTTTCAGATTTTACGTATTGTTTCTATTCTTCCTGGACTGGAAAGTCTTGACTGCATTCTGACCCCACTCTAATTGACCCAGTTCCCCAATAGTTGTGTGACATGTAGAGAAGGGAATGTGTGAAGTTCTAGAGGAGGAGTGGGGAGACTGGTAGCTGCCAGACACCTCTTTCAGGTCAGGGATTGTCTCCAGGCCTTGGTGAAAACTTCTCCACATTCTGTTAGTCTTTGTGAGGAGACTGTGAGCACGCCCTGGTGGTAAGCCCAGCAGTGTAACATTTGTCTGTGTAACTAGTCATCTGAGAAGGCTATACCTGTAATCTAATCATATGGGTGTACTTCAGTGGGAGGTGATGGGAGTCCAACAGTCCTGAGCTGAAAGCCAGCTTTATCACTAACCGGCTGGGTGAACTTGGGCAAGTCATGGAATCCTTGAAGCCTCAGTTTCCTCATTTGTAAAGTGATAATGATAGTTCTTAAGTTATTGGTCTGTAGGGGAATATATCATATAAGACCATGTATATAAAGTACCCAGTAAAGAGGTTGGCACAGAAGGAGTGCTGGATGCTCTTATTGTTATCATAGTCATCATTTTTATTAATGTATGTATTATAGTTATTGGAATTCCTATTTTGATATTAACTTGAGAGATAGGATAAAAGCTATAGATGAATTTATTAATGTTACTTTTGTTATAACTGATTTTTTAAAATATTTTTTAATGTCTTAAAACATTCAGATCATTTGCTGGTTCACCAGATTTGACTTAGAATGACTTTATGACCTCTATAGATTATTGCCATTTTCCAAAACAAAAGCTTATTGCCAGGAAAAATCACCAAAAGATTGTGGTACAGGTTTCAAAAGGCCATTCTAAAAGCAATAATGACAGTTCTGTTAAAATGAGCATTCAGGCTCCTGAAGTGTTTATTTAAAGGGCACAAAAATATTTAACTGATTGTGTTTCTTAAAAATTCAATCATAATTATTTAGAGTCAATTTTGTATGTAAGTCTTTTTGTTGTTGTCTTGTTGGAATAATAAATTATCAAAGACTGAATGACATCTTTCTTCTGATAATTTTTATCTCAGCTTCCTTTTATTGATAAACCTGAATGTTCTTTTATCACATAATTCTAATATGAGGACTTAAATTACCTATCTATCTATCTCTGTTATAAGGCCAAATATATACTTTAAGGTGCAAAGTTTAGTTTGAGACTATAATTCATTGTTGTTAAGTTGCTTTCTTTTCTTGTGTAATTGCTGTGGGTAAAACTATTAAGAATTGTTGTGTTTACAAGATTTTGGTATTAATAAGGAGAAAGTAGTTTATTTTAATTAACTCTGTGTACTATGATAAATATGTGTCTTGTAACATTTCTTACTGGAATAAGAGAAGTGATCTAAAGATCTTTGCAGTTCCATTGTGCTATATATAAAGGTTAATCAACACTTTATGTTAATATTTTTTCTAGGTGCATTATTGCAATGGGCCTTGACAAAGAAACAACTTCACCAAAACCTAGGAAAGAAAAGAGTATTGAGAGAAGAGAGGGATTGATGAAGGGTGACGGGAAACTGAGGAAGGATAGAGAGTACCTGATACCAAGAAGGAGAGAGATGAAGGGGAGCAAAACCTCAGCTTCAGCCATTTTTTCAGCTCAAGAACTACATACAGGGATCGGCGAAGTGAGAACTGCTGTCGAAGAAATGGAACGTAAAGAAAAGCCAGGACAAGATGTCTGGGAAGATGACCAAGAAAACATATTTAAATATGGTAATGAGTAACACTGGGTCCTTTTGCTGTTGCCTGGTGTGGTCGTTTTGTTTAAGACTTTACAATGTGATTATAAAAATTTGCAAAAATATCCATTAAATGTTGTTACTCAGTTTCGATCTTCAGGCAACTGTGTTGCAGGTGAGGAATCCCTGACCACCTTCTCAACCATTTTGCAAGGAGTTCTGTGTGGCCTGTCTTAGAGGAGGGCAGCCTAACTCCAGGGGGTTGGAGGTGCTTGGAGGGAAGGCGGGAAAGGAGAGTTTGCGTCTGTGTGAGCCAGAGGCTCTGTTCACTTATGCAGGGAGAGACCATTTCACCAAACAGAATTTTGCCTGTTTTTTTCAGTATTTGATGTACTTGCTTTGGTGAAACTGATGCTTTGGCATCAGGTAGGAACAACCTATATGATTATATAGTGATAGAGTATTCTATAACTGAAAACATTTGATGTAGGCCTGGGGTCCTGGAGCTTGTCCGCATTTCTTGTTTTCTTGTTCTTCCCCTCCCTTCCCCTCACTCTCCTCTCCTTCCTCTTCATCTTCTTCCTCTTCATCCTTCTCCTCTGCCTCTTTCTCCTCATTTCTTTCCCCCCTCTAACTGCATACACACACACACACACACACACACACACACACACACACACACATATATATATATATATCTCCTTACCTTATATATATACATACCCTCACCTTTTGATGTAGTAGATATTATTACTCTCTCCATTTTAAGAAAATGAGGCTCAGACATACAGAGAGAAAGTAGCAGAACTAAGTTTCATACTGTAGGAAAGGAGAAACTTTTCCCTCTACCCATCTTAGGTTCATTAACTGTATCCTTGTAAATGAAACTGACAAAAGAGATTAAAAAGGGAAAACAAGCAAAAGTTTATTAGCAGGTGCATCGTGCATATATACGGGAGCACTCAGCTGAGTAACTCAAAGGGGTGGTTAGAACTTGGGCTTATATAGTATCTTAATAAAAGAAAAATACATTTTTTCAAGAAGTAACAAGGCAAAGGAAAAGGACATTGAGCTTCCAGGGACAACAAATTGTGGGAAGGCAAATATTATGTGGAAACTAATGGCAGATAAGGGCTAGTTCTAGTGAAGTTTGTTATGTTGATTCCTCTGGTGCCATCTCTGGGCTGCTAAGGATCAGAGTTGTCCCCTATGATTAACTTTTGTCCTTGCTGGGGGAGAGGGGAGGGGAGACACCTTCAAAAATGTATGTCCTGCTTTTAGGGAAATGGGGGGAGGGCAGAGAGCTTCTCTTCTATTTACTACTTCTCAATTGCCTTCAGCTCAAAATAAACCTTATGCCCAAGTGGCATAGTTTGGGGTGGCATACTCTGCTACCCTTTAATTCTCAGGCTTGTCTAATTCCAAAGCCCAAACTTTCAAACACTGTACGTATAACCTCCTCTGCTGTACAAGCTATCCTTGATGTTACCTGGTTGTGGGTGATATGTCCAAAGAATCAGAAAAGGGGAGCTGCCTGAGTGCCCCTCTTGCACCCAGGAGACAAAGCCTGGATTAGAGGAGTGCTAGCCATTGGCTGGGATGAGTGTGGAAGGGCTGGTATCAGGAAAGGGGCATCTCCTAGGTCTCTTCTTCCTCACCTTCTCTAGTTGCCGCCCAACAGTTTCAGAAATCCAAGAAAATAATTACAGAGTTGTTACAGCATTGGACTTTTTATCTGTTTATTACTGAAATAATGTGACTATCTAAAAAAGATTTCCCTCCTAACACTTTGACCCAGCTTACCTCTCTCCATGATCCTTTCTAGTCTTTATTCTTATCTTAAACTGAAAATTTTACAATATCTGTACATAACAATAGCAACAGCAGAGCAATTAACAAATGGGATGTGTTTTCGTGTTTTAACTTTCACAACATACACGTATGTTTATTTAGGCCATGTTCAATTTCTGTATTTTTTTTCTTAAACCAACATGGCCTGTGCCATAAAGCATACTTTATGACCATGAAACAGCTTTTCCCAAGTTCTTCCTTCTGTGTTGGCTCCTTAATGGACTTTAAATGCCCATTTCCATTTAAGGAAAGAAGAAACAGCGGAGCAAGGTTTCAGCTCTCTGTAGAACAGCCGCTGATGGTCAGGGCAGCAAGAAGCCTGTGAGGAGGTCAGCGAGGGAGAGCTGAGGAGGGATTGATGTTGACCTCGCGTTGACTTGCTTCCTCATTAGTGGGGATGGTAAACAACAAGCTAATTACCTTCTCTGGAAGAAGAAAGATGAGATGGGGAAACAGAAGAAATTATGAAAAGAGATACAGAAAGCATGCCACTAGTTCATTCATATTGAAAACATGAGTAGATGAGACAAAGGAGGTGTGCTTTGAGCTGTGATGCTAATGCAGTGTTCCTGGTTAATAGAAGGCTAATATTTAAATGTGATGATAGAACAAAGGCAGGGCAGCCTTGAATTTCGTGTTTTGAGAGAAAACACTGAAGCTCCTGCCAAATAGGATTCAGGGATTGTTCTTGTGGTTCACTACATGGTCCTTCAGTTTTATGGTCTGCTTCAATAATATAACTGCGATTGTGTCCTAATTGTGGACACTTGTACGACTCTGATTTTAACCAGGTGCCTCCATTAAAGTGTATTGCTGTCGATAAAGCACATATTGTGTGTGATTGCTCCTATTCTATGACCAACTCTCTCCACCCCCAATCAATCATGATTACTACTAATCTCTAACATTTATTAGGAGCCTACTGTCCTTGGCAATATACTAAGCCTATTTTAGGGATTATTGCTTTTAATAGTCCCCATAGCGTTGTGAGGCAGGTACCACCCATATCATAGGTGAAGAAACTGAAGCTTAAAGATGTTGAGCAAATTGACAGGTCACACAGCTGTGCTTTAACTGGTACTTGGACACATGACAGCCTGACTCCAGAACCCTCATATTTCACCACGCTGTAATACTGTTGATGGACTTGCAGCAATTTACTCATGTACTGTCTGGCCCCTGCTTATCTTGTGACCAGCAGCAAATATCTCTTGTTTTCTAATGTGTTTCTCTCTGTGTGTGAATTCTGTGGCTAACTTCAACCACTCCTAGAAAGTCTTCCACAGTCTCCAAATGACTTTCCACCCTTGTTTGACTCTATTCCACTTATTTGACACTATTTCACATAATTAATCATGAGTCCTATATAAAAATCTACAGCAATTGAGCCCAATAGTGTTAAAATGAACATTACTGAGGGTCATGTATAAAAACTCTTCTAACATGAGTACAGTATTTCTTGTGTACCTACGTCTTATTTCCTCAACAAAAATTGGAGATTCCTTGATGGGCAGGGGTTGTGTTACTGTAATGTCTTTTATCTTGCAATTTTAGCCTCTTCCAAATAGAAGGGTCTCAATAAAGTCTTATTGATTGACAGCTGACTAAACCAAGTGAGAAGCTATCCCATTACTTGGCCTGAAATATTTGAATCAAAATATTTGTTTTTATTAGTATGTCTTGTTTCCATCATGCAATATAAACTAATTTTTTCAACTTCTTGCTTATTTTATAATTTTGTTCTACTGATTCACATTTCTCTTTCTCCATATTAAATCTCTTTCATGAAAACTTTCTCGTGGTGAGTTCTCTTTGTTTGCCTTTTTTCATTACAGTTTCTGATCTCACTTTTCTTCTCACATCGCCCTCATCCCTTCTCTGCATTAACAGAGCTTTCTTCATATGCACAGGGCATGCATTTCTAAATTAAGTTTCCTTCATTGTGGCAGAGTGGACAGCTCTCAAGTAATTACCCGAAAGGCCCCCACTGCTGGAGAAGAAGCCAGACTATCTAATAACTAAAACACACAAAATAGGGAAAACTTTATTTTTCCTGTAATTTTTATTTTAAAAGATAATTGTTTATTTGCTTAATTGGTTCTGCATGAAATCCTTTTGCTCTCTATACTTGGCATGTTGTCACTTCAAGATTTTTAGTTTTTGGTGGAAGAAAAAGGGGAACAATTAAATATGAAAGGTGAAAAATTATAACCACAAGGGACAGATGGCGTTTATCTGATGTGACAGTTTCCTTTTTCTGCTACAGATGTGTTACACTTCTGAAGAAATGAAGCAAATTTATGACTGTGACAGGAATATTCTATTTTATAAGAATTTTTATCCTTGGAATGTAATTATTTTATTGATTGTAGGGATGAATAATGCATATGATTTCAGTTCTGGCCCAGATACAGAATCCTTCATAATGCCTTTTCTTGATGTCCATTTAGTTCTCTCAAAGAATGTGCTATTCACAGTGTTACTTCTCAGGGCCTTTGGACTTGATTAATTGAATATTTTCCACTTCACTATTCATTAACTTGATATCCAAATATTTTGAACATTCTTCCTATAAAATATGGCCTCACTGGGTCTCCAAATTAACTTTCATTATTATAATCCTGTTCTCTTCATTTTAAATTTATTTCTAATTTATTGTTTTCTATCAAGTTCTTCTCTTGTCCATTTTGGTTATTGTAGATGATGATGTCCATTTGTAAATGAGCTTTTTTTTTTTTTTTTTTTTTTTGCGGTACGCGGGTTTCTCACTGTTGCGGCCTCTCCCGTTGTGGAGCACAGGCTCCGGACGTGCAGGATCAGCGGCCATGGCTCATGGGCCCAGCCGCTCTGCGGCATGTGGGATCTTCCCAGACCGGGGCGCAAACCTGTGTCCCCTGCATCGGCAGGCGGACTCTCAACCACTGCGCCACTAGGGAAGCCCCTGGAGTTTCATTTCTTTACTGCTCTTGTATATGTAACTGATTGCAGTCTTTGATTTTGCTATTAGTTTTCCATGTTCACTAACTGTGTGAAAAAGAAGTGAAGAAAGGCCCAGAGAGGAGAGGATAATGGAGTCAAAGTTCTCATTAAAATGAAATGGGTTAAGTATTAGGGATTCTATTTTCATTCTCATAGTGGAGCTTTTCTTTTCTCAGAATATGAAGAAGATTTCGAAGCAGATGAGGAGAAACAAGATGAGAAAGCTAATGAAGGACAGGCTGATGATCCAATGAATGGAATGCCAAAGTCACCCTCAGATGATGAAAAAGATCTTTTAGATGCTGAAAAGGAGAGTGAAACCTCGTGCAAGGCATCAGATGCTGATGACAGTGTGAAAGATGAGGTTGATGGATGCTCTGAGAGTGAATTGGAAGAGGATAAACATGGCAAGTTGATTAGCTTATCATTTGACATAGGCTGTTTAGCAAGTGTACTCACTACTTTTCTTTTCCTTATATTTAATGAGATAATCTTCTTTAAGAGACTGTTCGGAACCTGGTTCCCTAACCGAGAATGCTGATCAACCCCTCTCCAATAGATATCCAAATTATGGAGTCATTCTTCAATCCTTTCTCTTTCTTTAGTTTGCTGGGATTTTTCAGCAGGGTGTCACGTGAAGCTTGTAGTGACACATCTTCTATTTACATAGAAAGTTACTACCCTTTTTTCATCTCAAACTATCTCCTCTTATATACACACATATATACACCATTTTTGTGGCTTTGGCAAAATGAAAAGTAGCTCCCATTCAATTAAGGGAAAAGTTGAAAATTCCTCCCTTATGTTCATGTTTTTTTCTTAACTTACCTGGAATGCAGATGCTGACATATTAGTTTATGGAAGGATTATTGCTCTTGGCAAAGCTTATCCCTTATAATCTTCAAACCTAAAACGACTCTGAATGTTCACAGGGAAAATACAGAGCTTTTCGGGTAGATAAAGAAACCCTCATTATCTGAGGCGTATCTTAAATATTTAAGACCTTTTTAAACACCTTAAATTACCAAAATAATGTCCAAAGAAGGAAAACATTTCTGGCTTTGTCCCATGAAAGGGTTTGGCCAAGGCTATGTGGGTCTTAGTAAATAAAATATCTTCCCTGGTACATTCTGGGCATTTATCAGTGATAATAATAACCCTGTCTTATATTTAAGTATGTGTATGTCTTTGTAGTTTGCTTTAGACTAGAGAATGAGGTAACATTATGATGACTTTTTGAATTGCTGTCAATTTTCCTCATTCTTTTCACCTCTCAAATTTTTTTCTGTATAAGATCTCAAAATTTTGAATTCAAGGAATACATAGGGATTATACAAAATAAGAGTAAATTAAGTAATAAAGTAATCACAAGAACAAATATTTAGTTTGTAGTTCTATTCTGTTCAAGAACGAGTTCAAGCAAACCTATTCTAAAATTTCATGCAGACATATACAAGACAATAAAATAAAGAACAGAAATTATTTAGAGTAAGAAAGAAGATAATTTTACTAGGAACTGCACATGAGACCATGACTATGCTTGAACTAAAAATTTAATCCTGAACTTCCTGACAGAGTAAAGAGTGAAGCACAATGTGAAAAATTAGAGTGATTTTAACTTGCAATATATTTGAAAACAAGTTTTGCTGCCATTTTATTATAGTCGAAAGAACTACTCTATATTAATGATCTAGCATTGAAAAATTTTTGTAAAGTCTTAAATTAGGCCTTTTCTTTAATTTCTCAATAGTTACACTTTATGTTTCTAGGCATGCCGAAACATAGCTTTTTCCCCTCATTTTGAATATGAATATTGGATTTAAGTTTGTATTCCTATATGACATAGAAAAAGTTTAAGAATTCTACGGAAAAGTGATGTCACCTGAATCAAATTTTAAAGAAACTATACAAGTGACTTGGACCTGGAAAAAGATTGAAAGTGTGTTTGCATATAAATATAACCAGTTCAGAACAAAGAAAGACTCAGTTTTTAATTTATTCAATAATGGTGGTGAATTATCAAATATTGATTTCACAAAGGGTCAGTACATTATTTCAACATATGGTAATCTGGGGATTATTTTTGTACTGCATAATCAACTTGCTTTCTTGGGATCAAATGGATTTTTTTCCAAGATAGAGTAATTTTTTCTGTTTAAGCAGACAAGGATGTAGGCAGTACTTGAATCTTACTTCAAGGGAAGGCTTTAATCATTTAGACCTGTAATTATTGAATAACTGATAGTGATGGGTCAACATTAACACTGAATACTACTTGCATTTAAATAACTGGAATTTTATGTTTAAAAAGGTATCCTATAGGTACTGTTCATTAAGACTATTTTGTGCTAAGTGCTGTGCTAAATATTTTACATGAATTATCTGATTTACTTCAAAAAACCTTAAAAAAAAGCAGGTACTTTTAATCTCCATTTCACTAGTAAAGAAACGTGGAAATGATGAGACTGAGTAACTCACACAGCCAGAAACTGGTGGAGCCAAGACGCAAAATTCAGAGCCTGGATTTTGGAAAAAAACAATATAACATTTCTCCAAATCAGCCAATGTCCACTTATCTAAAATTAAAGCGAGTCCCCCCAATAAAAGGATTTTGTTTCCTTAAGAATGTACATTTTGGAGGCATTTACCTTGAGCTCTTCATCTTATCCTATTTTTTAGCCTCTGTTTTTTGTTTTACTTTTAAACGGAGGAAATTAAAATGGACATTTTCTAATTTTACCCAAATTTACCTCTCTCCTTCCTGGATTGACTCCCCCAATCCACTTCCAGGCCTTTTGCTTGTTTCCAATTCATCCCCTTCCTCTTCCATGAGACTCTCCTATTCCATGAGACTCTCCTACTTCGGCAGCCTTCACTGAGCTCTTTATTTTATGAAACTCTATCATTCAGTAGTTGATTTTGCACTCATTGTTTCATGTGTGTTAAATTTTGCCCCTCAGGCTAATTTAATAACACACAAATTAATTATACTACAAAAGCTAGGACTGTATGTTGTCTTTGTTATTCCTCACAGAGGTAATTTCCTAAAGATATTTTGTGAATATTAAGCAGTTACTTGATTAACACCAAGAATACTAAAATACTTTGGTTAGTGCCACGATATCTAGTTACATTTATACTATATGATTATTACTGGAATTTTATTAAAAACATTGTATAGAGTTAGCTGCATTATGTAGATATAGAACATATAATATTTTAAATAGATGTGTAATGAAAGCTATCAGAACATATAAAATCTAGTCCACAATGTTGGGAGATTTAAGAGCCAAAAATTAAACTGGCTAACTATTTTATTTTGTTTTTTCAATAAGGGTGTTATTAAATAATACTTTTAAAGCGCTCCTTTGCATCCTCAGTATTTACATTAAAACTCTGCCATTATTCTGAAGTAAAATTTCATTGCTTACTACTGTTTCTTTCCTCCACCACCAGGCTCCTTTATTTTCCATCCCTTTATTTTGATAACCTGACCCTGTGTTATTCAAAAACATGCTTTGTAGCATGAGGAGTATCAGAATTAGATATTTCATCCAGCAAACAAGAAATGTGCATTAAAAATGATAATGACATGATAGATTCCTTGGAACAATCTATTGAAAAGCCAGAAAGCACTTCATCTTCAAAAGTGTAAGAGGCATATTGTGACCACTGAATCCTAGACACTGGTACATCCTTTTTATTGACATGATTAAGAATCTCGCTGTTAGTGTTTGGATGTGTTTCATTTGAACCTGCCTGCACCTGTTCCCAGAGGGCAAACAATTGCCCGGGCTGTCACTCTTGTGACAAGTCGGCCCCATTTAAACTGCCAGTGAGCAATTGCATCGGCCCGCCTTGATGAATACCCTGTGCTGAGCAGCCTGCAAGTGATGGAGTGCCAGGGACTGCATGCCCACTAAGAGAGGACCCTGCTTTAGGAATGATGTGTGAGACTTCCCATCGTTTAAAAAGAATGACAGATTCCTTTTCTCTGTGTTTGTGTTGGCAACCCCAGGAGCTAATTCACCAGTTGAAAATATATTGTCATAGATGAATGTTATAAAGTTGAGGGGAAAAGTGTCATGTTGCTGAGAATAGACTTTTAGGGACAGTTTGGATGATAGTACCTATGAGTAAGAGGTAAAGACTAAGTAGCTCCTTGTGAGAAAGAGAACGGGGGGAAGGGGAGAGAGAGAGAGAGAGAGAGAGAGAGAGAGAATCTGTTCTCAGAATACAAAGAAAAGAACATAAGAATTAAAGTGAAATTTTTTTCTAGTAAGAAAGATAGTATTTTACTTGTGCTATTTTTCAGTCTGTTGAATAAGTAGGCCTTAAAGACTTTGAAAATCTCAGAATCACAAAAATATTCTGTTTACTTGATTTACTGACTTCCAGTATCTCACTCTTCCTTTCTGGGCCTGACTATGGGCTTGAAGGGATGCATATGAGGGAAGCCTGCTCCTTCTGTGTTGAAATTGTACATGCTATGAGACCACGCTCTGTGGACTTCAGTGTCACTTGACTCCTCCTCGGACCAGAGAGGGTTAGGGGAAGATTGTAGGCAGCTTTTGGCTAGAATCTATGTCTGTGATGTTTTGCATGATTAGTCACATTTTAATTTTTCTTAATTGTAAGAATTCCTCAATTCATCTTCACTTTTGGATTGTTGAAGTAGGAAGTCATGGCTTTCAGGTGAATACTTAAATGCAGCAGCATCTTTTAGTTCACATAAAATACTTTTCTATGAGGTATTTCTCTACAGTTTTGAATCTGCCCTGTACATAGAGATGGCACTACTGAGGCACTCAATAAAATCTTGTGAAATGCATGGCTGGTTGACTAGATTAATGGACAAATGTAAAAAGATTTAAGCAGCAAAATGTGATACATGATTTGATTATATTCTCGGTATTTTAAGTATTTAGAAAATCCAGTTAAAGGTAAATAAGGAGGAACTTTTAAGCTTTCTTCTTCTCCTCCTGCCTTTACTTTAGATATATATATATATACACAAAGTAATGTATATATTTGTCTCATTGGTAAATTGATAATGAATTACCAGTATGAGGACATATGTTCTCCCTTACACCAAATAACTAGTTACTGTTCATGGATGGAATTCAGTGATTTCTGCTTCTATTGTCATTAAGCATACACTCATTTGATGATATTTATTGAGTACAAAGCACTTGTCTAATCAGGTATTATTGTACATGAAAATATTGACCAAACCATAGTATCTAATATAAATATGAACAGATTTTAGTGAACTCATGAGTATAATCTACAACTGTTAATATAAGGAATAGTAGGACATAAAAATTCATATGTCAAGGCTAATTTGAAGAAAATAGGTGTGACACTTATGCAGATTTTTCTGTGAAACCTTGGACCAAGGAATTGGGAAAGAGACATAATTTGTGTTAGAACTCAGAGCAATTTTGGGTCCACTGGGTTGAGATACATGGTGTGTTATTGGAGTGATCTAAATTTTTAACTGAATTTTCATATTTGAGTTTGTGAACTTAAATCGAGGTGTCTCTATGGGCTTCAAGCTAGTAAGCTAAAAACAAAGTAGTTAAAATCAGGACATTAGTGGAGGAAATAATGAATTTAAACTGTAGTAAAACAATGCATCATGCTAGTGGGTGAAGGAATGATTGAAAACTGAGGTCAGGACTTGTCACTGGTTCAAAACAAACTACGTAGCTATGGATCTCAATAAGAGTACAACAGCTTCTGAGAGAGCTACCCACGGTCACTGTTAAGAGAATGAACAAATACCTTAATAAATATGTGTAGTTGATTTATTGTACTCATGCCAAAGGAAGCAATGTCTGTCTAGAGTGTGTAATCTCTATGGAAGCAGGGATCTGGCCTGCTTTTTACTCCATTGTGTCCTCAATACCAGAACATTGCCTGAAACATAGGATGTGCTCAATGTGCATTTAGTGAATGAATGAATCTCTGTAAGTGGCTAGGAAGATGGAGGACAACTCAGGACCTCAGTTACGGAGAGAGAGCAGAGTTCATCCTGAATTTGCTGGACTGGTGCTGACTATGGATGTGTGTGTGTGTGGTTGGTACCTTTGGTCAGGTGTATATCAAATTGACTAGGCAGGCAGTGCAAACAGTGGAGATTACTGACACATATATAGTAGAATATGTAAAACTATTTTCCGTTTGTCATCCTGGAGTGGTAACAGTGGAAATCTAGCTAAGAGAAGCAATAGTGGGTTCATGACAGTGGGTGCCCTCTGTTTGAAGGCCTTTTGGCAGATAGAGTGGTCTTGGTTTTAATACAATGGGTCATTACAAAAGAAGCATTTTACAAAAATTGCTCCTTTATAGCTAATGGACGTTGGGTATTATTTAACTTCCGTGGGCCTTACTTTCTAGATCTAGAAAAAGAAGGTAACTAACTACTCCATGGGATTAAATGAGATGTTTGTAAAGTGCTTACCTCAGTGCTTGGTAGAGTAGGTGCATAATCATGATCAGGTTTTATTTTTTTCCTCAATAAATGGTAACTGTGACTACTATGCTTAATGTGATATACAGGGTGAAATCACAAGAAAGAAATTTATTAGAATATACTTATCATGTATGATATCAGAGAGAGAAGAAGACTGAAAATCATAAAGCAATGATTATTTGATTTGGTGAGATTAATTTTTATCAGGTAATTTCTGCAATGATTTATGGATAGCAATAATTGGAATTGATTCCCATTTTATAGCCAAGAAAACAGAGCCTTAGAGAAGTTAAGTAGCATAACCAAAGTCAAAGCTAATGAGTAGCTTAGTCATGATTGGAACACCTAAGTTTGTCTTACAGAAAAACATAGTATTTTCTCTCAAGTTCATGTTGCATGAAATAGTAGTGACGGAAAAGAAGGAATAGTTATCAATGAACAGTTATGATGACATGAAAAGAGAAAACAGTGAAGGATTGGGGACTGATTGAATGTGGAAAGAGAAAAGTCAGAGATCCTGCTTAGGGTGTAGAACCATGGCACCAAACACACTGGCTTTGTCCAAGGACTCAGGCAGTGGGTGCAGATCAGGTCCCTACCGTGAAGACCAAGGGCAGATTCTTAGCATCAGTACCTGGAGGGAGCACTGGAGAGAGAAATGGAATTTGGTAGGAGGCAGAGCTGTTTCCTAACATACCTCCAAGACAACTTTTTCCCTCCTAATGAAAAAAAAAAATTACAATTTACATATCGGCCCTAAAATTCCTTTATATAAAACGTTCCTTTATATGAAAGTTTTCACATAAAAACTTTATTTCTAAGAGAATATATAAAATTAGTGTAGAAAATCCCATTCCATGGCCCTAAAGCATTTTGAGCTTTTTTGTAGGCACAGCCTGGCCCCAGTGTCTGTATGAAAATGAGAGTGAGAAATGAGAGTGAAATGAAATTATACAGGGAGGTTAGAGAGAAATTTGAAAACTGAAATGAGTTTCTATGGGAGGTCAGGTAGCCTTGCCACTCAGCGGCCATTCATTCACCTGATCTTTCTTAAGGACTGACTCAAAATTGAACCAGAGCATGTTTCAGCCTTTGAAATAAAATAATACAATTAATAGAAGCTGCTAAAGAAAGAGGAGCACTCATTTTTTAAATTATGTGAACAACTCTCAGAGCCAAAAGTGAGAGTCCTGGTGTCAACACTCAGATGGTAGATACGGATATTTTTGGACGTGCAGAACCATTATAACATTGTATCCTAGCTAATTGTGCAATTAATGAAAACCACTGATCAAACAAACCACTAGCACACTGGGAGTTGTTTTTCTTTTTTAAAAAACAAATGTGAGGTGCTTAAGAGAGGGGGAAATCATAGTCCCTGAAATTTCTGAACTAGTACAAATAAGATAGAGAACGACTGTCCTTGATCTGTACGTTCCCCACCGAGAGACAGCACATCCAGATCTTATACAATGGAGATAAAGAATGAGTGGCTGAAGTATGTGATTCCTTTGAGAAACAGTGGTCATCTGGTGCCTGTCAAGGTAGTTGGAAGATAAGAACAAATGGAATTGTACTTAAGGGGTTCTGTTGCTTAAAGGCTTTTTGGAGTTTATTTTTTTACTGCTGTGTAGAATCTCTCACATCTTTGTGGGAACTCAGTATGTCTCAGTGACTATACTTAAAATGCTAAGCCCTGTCATGGAGAGCCACTGGGGCTAGAGGGAAGAGGATAAGAGTAAAGACAGGTATTTCTTCCCTTAAACTCTGCCTCAGCTGCTACAGCCATCTGGGTAGCTGACAAGCAGAAAGAAACATAAACAGAAAAAAGAATCAGGAGCGCACAGAGAGGAGCAAACAAGAAAGCTAAGAAGCTTGTAAGTATGGGCTATTTCACTTGAAAAATATATTCTATAAAAAAATTATAAACACAGGTCTATTTGGTTAAAAAAAATGAAAGGCAAGTTTGTATTTTTCTGGCCCAAGGCAGTGCATCTTCCTTACAGTGTCAGTGTGTGTGTGTTACTTTCTTGGAGATTTAAAGAAGTTTTTGTGGGTAATAAATACGAAACCATTTTTGGCTCTGGTAAGTTTCCAGACTGCATGTCTGTAGCATCACATCAATGTACTGCATAGATAGCCTAGAATCTCTTTTGCCGATTCTGTATGCCCATCTCCAGCTTCTGCATCCTCTGTCTTCTTCAGAGGACAGCCCTGGGCTACTGGGTTTGCTTCACCCTCAGGCACAAAGAGCAAGGGAGTGCCAAGAGTTCATGTTCCCCCCAGGGTGGCCTGTAGCTATGTCTGACTGGAGCAGAGTATGGAAGCCCAGCTCCTTCCTCAAGGGAAGAAAAATTCTAATATAATTTAGACTTCAGAGGTTCCCATGGGATCAGGCTGAGGCTGAGATGTTGCTTGAAATAGCTCTCTTGATTGACTTCTTCCCTTCCCTGCCCTGCTTTACCCACACCCAGAAGAGTTTCTCTTGGAGCATATTTTTAATACATCACTGGAACTTGAGTCCTCATCTCAGTGTCTGCTTCTGGGGAACCCATAAAAAAGACCAGATCTCACACACACACACACACACACACATGCACACAGACACACACACACACAAGCATTATCTCAAAGTATTAAGTATCTAGGTATTATGCAAATGCATAGATATTCTTACCATACCGAGCTACCAGGGTGTACCAGTATGGCGGGTGTTACAGTAGATAAAAATTTAAACTTTATGCACAGAGAATACTGTGGATACATCCAAGATGATAATGAGATAAGTGCTCTTGCTGAACAAGTGAAAGATTATTCAATTTCTTCTGTAACAAAATAGATACTAACAAAGGTTTTCCAGTGAAATGGCTTTCAACAAATAAACAAATACAATTGGTTTTCAGTTAAATATGACTTCGTATTGAAAATTGTATAGACTCACAGATTACATAGGTCTTTCTTTATCATGACGATTATGTGGACTCTATGGGGAAAGGGTATCAAATCTACTAAACTATATTAAAAATTTTAGTATGATTAATTACTAGCATAATTCCCACAATTATTATTATTAAATTTCCCTTTATGGACAAGCAATGATGTTGTCATTTTTAATTTTTGTAGATATAAGAACTGCTTCATCAACCTCATCCAAAAGTCACCCATATTCTAGTTGCAGTGAGGATGAATCTGCACTGGGGGACAGGGAAGCCCACGCTGAGAACAGTCCAAATGAAAGTGTCCGAAGTCCATCTTCCCAGGAGTTGAGTGAAAATGATGAGCCAGGAAAAACCCACCTTCCACTTGAGAATTCTCTAGAAATCGAAACTGAAGACCAAGAAATAATAAAAGTAGATGTGGAGACCAAGCCTCTGCCAATAGAGGAAAACTTGGAGAATGTTCTTGAAGAAGAAGCAGAGAAAGGAACCCGAGTGATTGCAGAGGGCTTATCTGAGAAGTCCAGGGAACATGTTTCCAAGGAAGACAAGGAAAAGAGTAAGAGTAACCTTTGGGAAGGAAGCGCTGCTAAGGTGAAGGACAAAAAGGCAGGTCCCCGTAGGATGGATAAAGGTGGTAAGTATGGCCATTGAGTTGACCTGCCATTGTCTCTATGCATGGAAGCTGATCTTGGTCATTGCACTCTGCCAAAGCTTGGGAAATACTATTGTGATAATGCCGGAGGGATTCAACTTTTTCCTATTTCTCTCTGTGTCACATGATCATACGTGTATTTTCAGCTTGTTTTCCTTTACTGCATTTAAAAAATTACTTGATAATTCTTAAGTAGCCTGTTTCCTATTTTCTGTAAATTCCTTCCTATGACAGTTCTATCTCAAGAATCAAATAAAGCACAATACATGTCTGAAGGCAAGGGTGTGTGTAGCTTTTTAGAAGTTATTTAGTATTAGCAATGCTATTTGTTCTTATCCAAATATGCATTTATATGTACATGTAGCTAACATTGATAGGTGCTTGCTACGTGCTGGTGCTAAACACTTACATATATTAACTCGTCTAATCCTCACAACAGCCCAATATCCCCATGAGTTAGGTTCTATTATCATTATCTCCTTTTTACAGATGACAAAACTGTGGTTTGTAGAGGTTAAGTAAGATGTCAAGCATCATACAGCTAATAAGAAGCATTCCTAGGATTTGAATTCAGGGAGAGTGGTGCCAGTTTCTAAAGGTTTCCAATTTTATCTGTGCAATAGGAATTTATAGTTAAATAAAAATTTCATAGAAAACTCCAAACTGCACTTTAAGTTCTCTGAAACGGAGTAACTTTCTGATCCATGGGTTTCTTGGGTGTGTTAGGCAGTTCCATTTGACATAGAAAGTCTTGAAGCATGTCCTAGGATGATCAGGCCCCAGTACCTTAGACACATGGAAGGTCTGATACTTTTCTCAACCTTAGGAGGACAGTTAAAGGATTGAGCTGTGTCCTGTGGATGGCCGGTTGTGCCTGCAGCTATTTGGCTCTCACATAGTACGCTGTGCCCTATAACTTGTATCTCAGGCCTTTCCCTAATCTCTCCCATCTGTCTACCCTGCCAACATGGTGGGAATTCTTTTTGACTCCAAGGTAAAATTTGTTGTCACATTTTAATAGTACTAAAATTCATCTACGTTTGAAAACTTATGAATGCTTTTAATGTCTATAACATTTATTTTAGAAACTTAAAAGCTGTTATTAAACCACTGGTACCTACAGCTAAGAATTGAGGATGTTGAATAGTTATCTTTCCATTCAGTCATTATCATTAACCTTCTACTATGCACTGTGGTCAATAAGAAATGTGTAAGAGAGGGTTCCTTCCATAAAATGTTAAGAGGAAGGCTTGGCACGCCAATAACTGGACAAGGTCAGTAGTCACATGTAAAACCAGAGAGGGTACACATGTTATGGGGCTTCAAAGGAAGAGAAGACTCATTTGATGAAGTCACCTTGAAAGTTTTCGTGAAGGACATATTTGAGGAAGGCTTTAAAGGTTAGATAAGATTTTGAAGGTGGAATGGAGGAGGATAAAGCATGCCAAACAGCAGGAAGTAGCAAGGGATATAACCTTGGAATACGTTAAACAAAAACTCTAGAATGAGCAGTTTGACAAACTTCAGCCCACGAGCCAAATCTGGCCTACCACCTTTTCTTTTTGTATTGCCTGTGAGTGAAGAATGTTTTTTTCTCTTTTCTTTTCTTTCATTTTTAAAAGGTTGGAAAAAATCAAAAGAAGAAGAATATGTGATATGTGAAAATTATATTAAATTCACATTTCAGTGCCAGAAAATAAAGTTTTATTGGACTAGAGTCATGCTTATTTATTTACATATTCTTAGTGGCTGCTTTTGCTCTACAAGGGCAGAGTTAGGTAGTTGCAACAGAGACCCTATGGCCCACGAAGCCCTAAGGATTCACTGTTTGGCCCTTTACAGAAAAAGTTTGCCAACCTCTGCCTTAGAATTATAACATTAAGACCCCCAAAATTTTCAAAATGATTTTGCCATATGTGAGTAAAGATTCTTATTACCATACATTTGAAGCCCCTTTATAAAATAATTCAAATTTTTGATCTCGGATTTTATCATTCAATTCTGGTACATGTAATGTATAATCTAGAAAATTTGTACAATTTGGCAAACTGCTGACCAAAAAGGTACGGATGTTAAAGTTCAGTAGCAACATTGACATTATTACTAGTATTTCTTTTATTTCCACTTCAGAAAACTAGATTGTTTACCTGGATTTATGGAAGTAGACAACTTTTTGTAAAATAAGATGCACATGATATAGGTTGAAATTAGGGGATAAATAGAATAACAGAAGTATTCGACTAGGATCATATCACTTGGAAGAGAGTGAGGTTTTTTTTGTGGTACTCGGGCCTCTCACTGTTGTGGCCTCTCCCGTTGCGGAGCACAGGCTCCGGACGTGCAGGCCCAGCGGCCATGGCTCACGGGCCTAGCCGCTCCGCGGCATGTGGGATCTTCCCGGACCGGGACACAAACCCATGTCCCCTGCATCGGCAGGCGGACTCTCAACCACTGCGCCACCAGGGAAGCCCGAGAGTGGGTTTTATTTTCCCCCCTCTGGATTTGTGAAATGAAGAGTGTATAGGTTTATTATTTTTCTCAACTATTATGGGAAACTTGTGTTCTTGACTTGGTGACATCTATAATTTTAAAACATTTTGTTATTATCTTTTCATTGAGGTGGGTTCAACACTAGATGACAACGTTTATGATTATTTATCTCTCTTATGCTCTAATATATGTACCAAACCTCTTTATCAGTGTTTATTTTTCATTAACAGCTTATGAAATAACATTTAGAAAATAGAGAAAAGATGGCTTAAAATTATCTATAGATTTATCACACACAAAAATCACCTTTAACATATGGTCAGTCTTTTTATTTCTAAAGTTAGAGTTTACAAGTTATGTTTTCATATTTCCATACAATGTTATATTTTGCTTTTTATTCTTAACCTTATACCATAAGTATTTTTATGTTATTATGTAATCTTCATGAATATGTTTAATGTCTGTGTATTATTCCATTCTGTGGTTTGTTCATAATGTAAACATTTCCCTATTTTTCCTATTTTTACTACTACTAGTAGTACTCTAGTATCTTATTACCTATGATAATTTGAAATTAATAATTATTTTCTTAGGCTAGGTTCCAAGAAGTTTACTTTCTGGATCAAAGGTAATAGACATTTTAAGGTTTTTGAAAAAAAATTTTTTCTTTGAAAAGATTGGTTGAAAAGTTTATACAGAACAGATGAGAATAAGATGAAAGCTAAAGGCTTCCTTCCCTGGCCTTTATTCTTTTTCCTGAGAGATAGATAACTGTGGAAAAGTTTTTTTGTGTGCATGATTCCAGAAAATTTTCTCTATATACACACATATATAAGTGCATTCATATATTATATATATACAGACTTATTTTTATATACAGATGGAAACATGATACATTTTTGTTTTACAACTTGCTTTTTTCACTTAACACTGTATCCTGAATATCTTTTTATATCAGCACATATAACTGTACTTTTATTCTTATTTACTGTATATGTTATGCCATTGTATTGCCTTGGTATCATAACTTTGCAACTTTTCTTAAAAATATGTTGCCTTCTTTGTAAGAACTGGTAGATTTGTTCTATGGTCCATCTTCCACAAAAGAACAAAATTTCTCTATTACAGAGGCCCAGAGGCAGAGTGAATAAAGTACAGTGGAAAATAAGATATTAATAAGCAAAATAAAACAAAGACCATGTAAAATATTCAGAACGATGTAGAAGGATTATGGTACCAAAACCTAAGGATTAGTAGATTATGACAGCTGGGTGCTAATGTTTTTAAAATAAACTCAAGGAAATGATGCAATAAATTTGTAAATATTTAGAATAATAGACTAAAGGAAGTGACAGATATTCTCAAAAGCCTTTATATTCCTAAGAAAATTTCAGATAAAATAAGCCAGGTCTTGAAAGTATCGTGAGTTATATTGATATTGATGCCAAGCAAAGAGGTTATGGTGGTTCCTCCTCCTTAACTGGGCCTTCAGTAAGGTGGCTGAGGGAGAGAGGGATAGAATCAAAGTTATATGCTTGAAATGAAGGTCATTTAGGTCACAGCTTATATGAGTTAGATCAGAAGGCTGGTGAAGATTGAAACGTGTGTATTTTATTTAGCTCCCTGATTAGAACCTTAGATTGCAGTGAAATGGGGGCTGAGATAATGTGTAAAAGATTCTATCTCATTTTGTATAGCACTGAATTAATCAATTTCAAGTAGACCTAGAATAAAAATTGTGATTATGTTAAGAATAAGTCTATGGACTGAAAAAATGATGTACAATGAATGATGTTTTGTTGAGTCTAAGTTAATACAACTTAATCTGAATTGTTTTCACTTAAGATCATAGTAACGGATAAATTTGTAAAGTACTACAGTCAATGCCTTCTTACCTTTCAGGCTGATAACATAAAATGATAACTTCCTTCTAACTATTTTATAATATGTCACACTTAATTGGGCTTTGTCCAGTCCACCAACAAATCAGGTGAATTTATATAAAAGATATGTCATATGCAGTGAAGTGGATAAGGTAAAAGATTATAATTGCTAGCTACAATGAGATAGTGCCCTTGAGAGTTAATTCAGTATTATAGGGCATAGTGTTATTTTTGTGTGTTTATTTTTCTCTGTTATTTTTAATTTAAGCTGTCTTAATGCATTGTGACACATGGTGTTCTAATGATGGAACAATTCATGTGGATTTGTGAAATTAATATAATTTATACATTATGAATATAAATAATATATTAAGAATAAAGTATCATATAGTATAAAGTAAAATGTATGTAGAAGTAGGCATTTTATACTTTTACATATGAATCAGTGGAAGTCATAGTGCTTGGCCAGGTAATATAGACCTAAAAATTGTTAGGACTAAAGTAAAATGCAATTTTATCATCACATAGGCAGGATAGAATGGTCTCGATGAAAGAACAAGAAAATCACGTGTTATGAGTTGCAGTCTAAATACAATTTCTGAATGAATTGTGAAAGCATATAGCTGTTTGTTTCAATAGATTTCTTCTGAAATATTTGTTAGGTATCTGCTTTATGCCACACTGTCCCTGGTGTGAACATAACGAAGTCCTTCCCTATATGGGAGATTATATTCAAGGAGGAGATGTGCCTAACAAGTGAAAGATAAACATGTAATGGGGCATCTGGGCTAAGTGCTAGCAGAAAAGAAAGTCAAGGTAAGGACATAGAGTGATGGTTTGAGGAAGGGGTAGTATTTTTTAGGGCTGTCCTCTCTCAGTGAGGGGACATTTGAGCAAAGACCAGAATGAGGTGCAGGGGTGAGCCACTCTGTCATGTGAAGAAGGAGCACAGGAAGCAGAAGGCCGAGCAAATGCACAGAGTCTAAATTGGGAGCATCGTTGTTGAGTGAAGAATTTGGAAGGAGGTCAGTGTGACAGGAGCAGAATGGACAAGCCAGAGACTGGAGGAAATGAGGTCAGAGGGAAAAACTTATAGGCCGTTGGGAGGAGTTTATTCTGAGGTAGGAAGCCATTGGAAAAATTAGTGCATACAAATGACATGAGCTGAAAGTTTTGAAAAGATTCTTGCTACTGTGTGGAGGACAGAATTTAGCTTTCTGAGTATGTTATCTTCGAACAGCTGTGGTCTTGAGTTGTGATTAATCCTGGATCTTTGTAAGCAATGTTTCAATGACAAAGGTAACACAGGAACATCTTTACTGTATAGGTAGATGATGTAAGTCATGAATTTTGTCATAGTGAGTTGTTGGGAAGATAATTGATTGGCTACACAAAGAATGATCAAAGAACACGCATAGTTTTCAAGGTGACTGGGAACTTGGAATAAACCTGCATATATATTTACTCAGCTTTTATTGCCTTCTTATGTTCTTAAAATTCAAATGAAAAGTTCTTGGCAAAACGTTCTTCTGATATAGAATTGCTCAAAATACTTAGCATTTTTAAAAAAAAACATGTTTATTGGCATATAATTGCTTTATAATGGTGTGTTAGTTTCTGCTGTATAACAAATTGAATCAGCTATGCATATACATATATCCCCATATCTCCTCCCTCTTGCGTCTCCCTCCCACCCCTCTAGGAGGACACAAAGCACTGAGGTGATCTCCCTGTGCTATGCAGCTGCTTCCCACTAGCAATATGTTTTACCTTTGGTAGTGTATATATGTTCACGTTACTCTCTCACTTCCTGCCAGCTTACCCTTCTCCCTCCCCATGTCCTCAAGTCCATCCTCTACGTCTGTGTCTTTATTCCTGTCCTGCCCCTAGGTTCTTCAGAACCATTTATTTTTTTTTAGATTCCATATATATGTGTTAGCATATGGTATTGGTTTTTCTCTTTCTGACTTACTTCACTCTGTATGACAGACTCTAGGTCCATCCACCTCACTACAAACAAATCAATTTTGTTTCTTTTTATGGCTGAGTAATATTCCATTGTATATATATGCCACATCTTCTTTATCCATTCATCTATCGATGGACACTTAGGTTGCTTCCATGTCCTGGCTATTGTAAATAGAGCTCCAATGAACATTGTGGTACATGATTCTTTTTGAATTATGGTTTTCTCAGGGTATATGCCCAGTAGTGGAATTGCTCGGTTGTATGGTAGTTCAATTTTTAGTTTTTGAGGAACCTCCATACTGGCTGTATCAAGTTACATTACCACCAACAGTGCAAGAGGGTTCCCTTTCTCCACACTCTCTCCAGCATTTACTGTTTGTACATTTTTTGATGATGGCCATTCTGACCAGTGTGAGGTGATACCTCATTGTAGTTTTGGTTTGCATTTCTCTAATGATTAGTGATGTTGAGCATCCTTTCATGTGTTTGTTGGCAATCTCTATATCTTTGGAGAAATGTCTATTTAGGTCTTCTGCCCATTCTTGGATTGTGTTGTTTGATTTTTTGATATTCAGCTGCATGAGCTGCTTGTAAATTTTGGAGATTAATCCTTTGTCAGTTGCTTCGTTTGCAAATATTTTCTCCCATTCTGAGGGTTTTCTGTTTGTCTTGTTTATGGTTTCCTTTGTTGTGCAAAAGCTTTTAAGTTTCACTAGGTCCCATTTGTTTATTTTTGTTTTTATTTCCATTTCTCTCAGAGGTGGGTCAAAAAGGATCTTGCTATGATTTATGTCATGGAGTGTTCTACCGATGTTTTCCTCTAAGAGTTTTATAGTGTCTGGCCTTACATTTAGGTCTTTAATCCATTTTGAGTTTATTTTTGTGTATGGTGTTTGTTAGGGAGTGTTCTAATTTCATTCTTTTACATGTAGCTGTCCAGTTTAACCAGCACCACTTATTGAAGTGGCTGTCTTTTCTCCATTGTATATTATTGCCTCCTTTATCAAAGATAAGGTGACCATATGTGCGTGGGTGTGTCTCTGGGCTTTCTATCCTGTTCCAGTGATCTATATTTCTGTTTTTGTGCCAGCACCATACTGTCTTGATTACTGTAGCTTTGTAGTATAGTCTGGAGTCTGAGAGCCTGATTCCTCCAGCTCCATTTTTCGTTCTCAAGATTGCTTTGGCTATTCAGGGTCTTTTGTGTTTCCATGCAAATTGTGAAATTTTTTGTTCTAGTTCTGTGAAGAATGCCATTGGTAGTTTGATAGGCATTGCATTGAATCTGTAGATTGCTTTGGGTAGTATAGTCATTTTCACACTGTTGATTCTTCCAATCCAAGAACATGGAATATCTCTGCATCTGTTTGTATCATCTTTAATTTCTTTCATCATTGTCTTATAGTTTTCTCCATACAGGTCTTTTGTCTCCTTAGGTAGGTTTATTCCTAGATATTTTATTCTTTTTGTTGCAGTGGTAAATGAGACTGTTTCCTTAATTTATCTTTCAGATTTTTCATCATTAGTGTAGAGGAATGCATGAGAGTTCTGTGCATTAATTTTATAACCTGCTACTTTAACAAATTCATTGATTAGCTCTAGTAGTTTTCTGGTAGCATCTTTAGGATTCTCTATGTATAGTATCATGTCATCTGCAAACAGTGACAGCTTTACTTCTTCTTTTCTGATTTGGATTCCTTTTATTTCTTTTTCTTCTCTGATGGCTGTGGCTAAAACTTCCAAAACTATGTTGAATAATAGTGGTGAGAATGGACAGCCTTGTCTGGTTCCTGATCTTAGTGGACATGGTTTCAGTTTCTCACCATTGAGAATGATGTTGGCTGTGGGTTTGTCATATATGGCCTTTATTATGTTGAGGTAAGTTCCCTCTATGCCTACTTTCTGCAGGGTTTTTATCATAAATGGGTGTTGAATTTTGTCAAAAGCTTTTCCTGCATCTATTGAGATGATTATATGTTTTTTTCTCCTTCAATTTGTTAATATGGTTTATCACATTGATTGATTTGTGTATATTGAAGCATCCTTGCATTCCTGGGATAAACCCCACTGGATCATGGTATATGATGCTTTTAATGTGCTATTGGATTCTGTTTGCTAGTATTTTGTTGAGGATTTTTGCATCTATGTTCATCAGTGATATTGGCCTGTAGTTTTCTTTTTTTGTGACATCTTTGTCTGGTTTTGGTATCAGGGTGATGGTGTGCTCATAGAATGAGTTTGGGAGTGTTCCTCCCTCTGCTATATTTTGGAAGAGTTTGAGAAGGATAGGTGTTAGCTCTTCTCTAAATTTTTGATAGAATTTGCCTGTGAAGCCATCTGGTCCTGGATTTTTGTTTGTTGGAAGATTTTAAATCACAGTTTCAATTTCAGTGCTTGTGATTGGTCTGTTTATATTTTCTGTTTCTTCCTGGTTCAGTCTTGAAAGGTTGTGCTTTTCTAAGAATTTGTCCATTTCTTCCAGGTTGTCCATTTTATTGGCATATATTTGCTTGTAGAAATCTCTCATGATCCGTTGTATTTCTTCAGTGTAACTTGTTACTTCTCCTTGTTCATTTCTAATTCTAATGATTTGAATCTTCTCCCTTTTTTTCTTGATGAGTCCAGCTAATGGTTTATCAATTTTTTTTTATCTTCTCAAGAACCAGCTGTTAGTTTTATTGATCTTTGTTATTGTTTCCTTTATTCCTTTTTCATTTATTTCTGATCTGATCTTTATGATTTCTTTCCTTCTGCTAACTTTGGAGGTTTTTGGTTCTTCTTTCTCTAATTGCTCTAGATGTAAGGTTAGTTTGTTTATTTGAGATGTTTTTTGTTTCTTAAGGTAGGATTGTATTGGTATAAACTTCCTTCTTAGAACTGCTTTTGCTGCATCCCATAGGTTTTGGGTCATCGTGTTTTCATTGTCATTTGTTTCTAGGTATTTTTTGATTTCCTCTTTGATTTATTCAGTGATCTGTTGGTTACTAAGTAGTGTGTTGTTTAGCTTCCATGTGTTTGTATTTCTTACAGATTATTTCCTGTAATTGATATCTGGTCTCATAGCATTGTGGTCGGAAAAGATACTTGAAACAATTTAAATATTCTTAAATTTACCAAGGCTTGATTTGTGACCCAAGATATGATCTATCCTGGAGAATGTTCCATGAGCATTTGAGAAGAAAGTGTACCCTGTTGTTTTTAGATGGAATGTCCTATAAATATCAATTAAGGCCATCTTGTTTAATGTATCATTTAAAGCTTGTGTTTCCTTATTTATTTTCATTTTGGATGATCTGTCCATTGGTGAAAGTGGGGTGTTAAAGTCCCGTACTATGATTGTGTTACTGTCAGTTTCCCCTTTTATGGCTGTTAGCATTTGCCTTATGTATTGAGGTACATCTATGTTGGGTGCATAAATATTTACAATTGTTATATCTTCTTCTTGGATTGATCCCTTGATCATTCTGTAGTGTCCTTCTTTGTCTCTTGTAATAGTCTTTATTTTAAAGTCTCTTCTGTCTGATATGAGAATTGCTACTTCAGCTTTCTTTTGATTTCCATTTGCATGGAATATCTTTTTCTATCCCCTCACTTTCAGTCTGTATGTGTCCCTAGGTCTGAAGTGGGTCTCCTGTAGACAGCCTATATATGGGCCTTGTTTTTGTGTCCATTCAGCCAGTGTATGTCTTTTGGTTAGAGCATTTAATCCATTTACATTTAAGGTAATTATTGATATGTTTTTTCCTATTACCATTTTCTTAATTGTTTTGGGTTTGTCATTGTAAGTCTTTTCATTCTCTCGTGTTTCCTGCCTAGAGAAGTTCCTTTCGCATTTGTTGTAGAGCTGGTTTGGTGGTTCTGAATTCTCTTACCTTTTGCTTATCTGTAAAGGTGCTCATTTCTCCATCGAATCTGAATGGGATCCTTGCTGGGTAACCTTGGTTGTCGGTTTTTCCCTTTCATCACTTTAAATATGTCCTGCCTCTCCCTTTTGGCTTGCAGAGTTTCTGCCGAAAGATGGTTATGGGGATTCCCTTGTATGTTAATTGTTGCTTTTCCCTTGCTGCTTTTAATATTTTTTCTTTGTATTTAATTTTTGATAGTTTGATTAATATGTGTCTTAGTGTGTTTCTCCTTGGATTTATCCTGTATGGGACTCTCTGCGCTTCCTGGAATTGATTGACTATTTCCTTACCCATATTAGAGAAGTTGTTAACTATAGTCTCTTCAAATATTTTTTCAATCGCTTTTTTTTTCTCTTCTTCTGGGACCCCTATAATTCAAATGTAGGTGCATTTAATGTTTCCCCAAAGGTCTCTGAGATTGTCCTCAATTCTTTTCATTCTTTTTTCTTTATTGTGCTGTGTGGTAGTTATTTCCACTATTTTATCTTCCACGTCACTTATCCATTCTTCTGCCTCAGTTATTCTTCTTAGCATGTTTTAAGATGGGAACAATTTGTGTAGTTTCAAAGCAAGCAGAGGAAAGGGAATGAATTTGGAAAGCTTGCCTACTAATATTACAAACCATATCCTTGCTACCACTTTTCAATAACTAAATTATCAAATTTAGAAAGAATTGGTGGAAATTGAGAACTGTCAGCAATAGTACAGGGACATAAGGCCTCTCATCATTATAGGTGAAATTGTTAATTGATACCTCCTTTTTTGAAGTACAAAGAGAAACATATATCAAAAGCTTCTAAAAATTATCATGTTCTTTGACCCAGCAATTCCAGTTCCAACAATTTATCCTAAGGCAATAGTCAGAAATAATAAAATAATTATAAGTAGTATTTTAAGTAGCTTTTTAATCACAAAAATGGAAATAATTGAATATTTAACACTAGGCAGTTGGTTAGCCAAATTTTAGTAAAACCTTATTAGAATATTCTGTGCAGTTATTGAAGAATAGTTCTTATTTAATGATATGTGGATATAGTCACAATATATTGCTAAATGAATAAAATGGGATACAAAATGTCATCTAAGTAAGAGTAAAAAATACTTAGAAATCTGCCAAAATGTTAACTAGTATTTGTTTCTGAGTGGTGAAACTAGGATATTTTTGTTTTCCTCTCTGTACTTTTTATTGTTTCAAGCTTTAAGTAGTGAATATGTACTATTTTCATATTTTGGGGAAGTACAATGTTTATATTATTTTAAAATATGTTTGTTTTCATAATAAAAAAAAGCTCACATTGGAATGCAATAATATTTTGGTATTTTAAAAACATCTTGAAATATCCTATATCATTTGAATGGAAAAAGTATTTTTCTGTGAAATTCTCTGTTTGAGCCTCTTCCATTTTGCTACAGATGCTGTGGGAACTGACAACTCTCTTTGCTTTAATGGTCATCTTTATAGCAAGGTGAAGGAGCGGAGCCTTGAGGGATGAAGGGCTAAAAAGATAGAGGAAACAGGGTGATGTGTCACATTGCTGGTGTGGGAGTCTCAGCATGCATAGTCCTCCTTTACTGTAGGTGGAAAACAGTCAAAGTCAGACACTGGCCAAGGTCTTGCTTTTAAGTTTCAGTTTCAGAAGAACATCTGAGAAAAAAATGACCAAGTGGGGTCTTTTCTGATCTCACACCTAATAAATCCTTAATGCTCAGGCCAGTGTCCCATTCTTGCTGAATCTGAAGCAGGCAGCACCTAACTGTCCAGGCTCTCATCGACTTCCAAAGCCTAATCCTCCAGGGGCAAGCCAGCTGACATGGGCAAGTGGTGATTACAGTCCTGAGACAGAAGGATTACATGCTTCAGGCAATTCTGAGTGAGTTGTAATTTTCAGATTATGCTAGTATTGTTTGGCTTCTTAGAATAGTCTTTTGGTTCAATAGCTGCTAATTGTTTATTATTATTTTTGTAAACCATATTGAAAAAATTTTCAATTGATGTATAATTGACATACAGCATTATATTAATTTCAGGTGTACAACATAATGATTCAATATTTGTAAAATAAACCATATTTCTTTTTAGCCTATGGACTACTTGGGGGAGAAACCTAGATGTCCTGTTGGCTCTGATGAAACAAAGCTTCAGTAATTGATACCAAATCAGGCTTCCTCCAACCCTCCTGCCTACCATTCTTGGGATTTCTATTGCTTAGTCAGCAAAGCAGATTTATACACAAAGACCTAAAACACTATTTATTTAAACTCTCTAGTTATACAGTGCTGTGGGTAAGATGATATTTAACTTATAGGTACTGTGTTATAAAGTTACTAAACTAAAGGTTGACTTGGTTTTAAAAAATCCAACTATAACCTAAGTTTCATGAGTTGATGTCATCTTTAAATTACTGTAAAAGACATTTTTTATTTGGTGTATTGGATGAATGAGGAAAACTGACGTTCAAAAAAATTTTTAAAGAGAATACATTGGAACTATGTGATGCACCTCTTTTTATTTCCATGTTTGTTATCTTAGGATTACTATAGTTAAGTCTTTCCATTTTTTCTCCAAAAGCCACATGAGGCAGATATTTCACTATTTGTTTCCAAACACAGAGGGATCAGTAAGTAACTAACTGCTCCTTAGCAATCCACCTTAAACTGAGCAAGGGTCCACATTCTAGTTGTGTTTTTTCTTGAAGTACAGTCTTTGGACCAAATTGCTCAGAATATCTGAGAGGAAAGAAAGCAAGAAAGGAAGAGAGAAGGTAGGCAGAGAAGGAAAGGGAGAGATAGAGAGCGAGGGAGGGAGGGAGGGGGGAAAGGGTATTTTGGAGAAACTGTGCTCTTATCTAGGAGGGCAAATCTAGGTCTAGTGTTATTTGAGTGAACTTTTGTTAACCAGGAGGTGGCATAATGAAAGATGTCAGGGATTTAGAGACACAGGTCATCAGATGATAGGCAAGGGATATAGACAGGGATGTGTCAGACACTAAAGACAAAGTTAATGGATATTAAAGTGTTGTCGAGAATTATCAGGTTGGGCGATAATACTTATAATAGACATGCTCATCATTTTATCATCTATTATTATTTATTAGGTGCTCAGGCACTTGCTAATAAGTGAAATATAAGCGTGTTCTACAGGTATGATTTCATTTAATCCTTCCAATATAACCACTGAGTAGATATCTTTTTTTGACAGATGGGTAAACTGAGGCTTAGGCTTAGGCCAAAGAACGTACCCAAGCTGACACAGTTAGTATGGGACTTGAACTTCTTAGGTCTTTGTGTTCCTAAAGTTCAGGGCCAGTAAACAGCTGCAGATAACAGGAATCTCTACAACAGTTTTTACTGTCAAATTTATAAGAATCATGCAATAGCTTTTTTGCTCTGGTCACATGGAGTGAGTATTGGGGTCAAATCACTAAAATCTACTAATGGATGAAATGCTTATAGTATAGTCAGTTCTGGTAGTTTTAGAAACCTAATGGAATAGTGATGATTGGGATTATAAAAGCCATAACATGTTTCTAAAAAGCAAAAGGCAACTAAACTCCTTTCCAGTCATCTCATTGCATGTGTATTTGGCAAATCCATCACTGCTTCTGGCTGTTGCCTTGTTTTTTTTTAATGCAAGTATTTCTTTACATGGATTTCTTTACTTCATGATCTTCTATTGTGTTTTCTTTTTGAAATCATAGCTTGAACTCTGTTTAATCTTAATAAATGTTAAAAAGAGTCATATTTTAAGGTGAATGCTTTTAAATTAATCCCACTTGCTGCTGTTCCACTTACAATGTTTCCATGACCTGTTTTAAACACGTTTTGATATTTTATATGGTCTCCAATCAGTTGGACAGGTAGTAGCTGAAGATGTGGGTCCCGGCTGCCACTGCCACTATGACTCTGAGTCTGGTGTTAGCAGTGCAGACAGAGGAGAGAAGCACTCAAGGAAGGTGGAGATTGACACAGGTGCAGGTAAGGGCACATCATTACCTAGGAAAGACCTTCAGAAATCTTCTGCAAAAGACAGTGCTGTTTCCATCTTTCATCTTCCTATCCTTGTTTCCTCCTTCTACCACCTTTATTTTCTTTTCAACTAGTGAATATGATGGCAGGAGGTGGAAGCATTAAGGGGAGCTTTGGAGCTGACAGCAGATATGAAAGTTATCATTCTTTTTTGAATACAGTGGTGCTTAGAATTTTTTAAAAAAGGACTTCAGATAATGAAAAATACTGGTAGGGATTTTCAGACCAGTCTTATTTCTTAGCCTGCCTCCCAGTTAGCTGACCAGGTAGGTGGATATACCTAACTGACCCACTGGAGACATGAAGAGCCCAGGCACATTTCACGAGGATTTACTTGAACTCCTTATTTTTTAAAATTCAGGAAGTATTCATTGCCATCAGCAAATGACCTGGCTCTTGGTGATGAGTATTCCAGCTGCAAGAGTGCACATTAGAGTGATTCAACAGACCATGACTCATACATATCTGGTCAAACAGCCCGTGCCCTTGAAATCAGGTTTCCCTATATTTAGTGGATGAATTTTAAAAAACACCCTGATTTGAATACACGTATGTGTGTGTGGCAGTTGGCAGGGGGAGGGTGATTCATTTTATTCCTCATATGGTCACAGTACCCCCACCTCCAATTTTTAATAACAGGCATCAAGTGCTGGGAGGTATATGAGATTTCACTCTATTATCAAGTAAATAAGTTAGCCAGCCACAGGTACATCAGAAGACACAAAACTCCTCGGTCAGAGAAAAAGGACTTTATTACTCACAATAAATAGAAGCAGCCAGACGATTTGCACTTGTGCTGGTTCCCTGAGCTCCCGTTCCCCCGGAGCAATGTGGAGAGGACCAGGTGACACTTGAACTTGCAGTGGGCTGAGTTGCAGAAGGACACTGAGCTTCGAGAATCCAAATCTTTCGTAGTGGGCGTTCAACCAGAGGAGTTCTAGTGTACCTCCCCAAACTTCTGCAAGGCAGGTAGAGTTGTTGTTGTCTATTAAATCCAATTCAAGCAAGAAAATATCATACATTGTATGCAGTGGGAGGGGAGTGTGTAAGGAAGGTTTGTTAGGGCTTCCTAACAAGGCACTGTGCTAAGCATTTTATGGTTTACTCTCACAAGGATTCTGTGAGTCAAGTGTTGCTATTCCCGTTATATGGATAAGACAATGAAGGCTTAGAGAAGTGTTATTTCCCAAGTTCATACAACTACGTGGCAGAGCTGGCATTCTCACCCAGGTCTGCCTGACTCCCAAGTACACACTCAGCCACTAAATCAGATTTCCCTAGTTTGTGAACATTGCTCACTTTCTTATATTCGTTATTTTTTCCCCCCAAAAGCCCATGAGGTTGCTATCAAGAACATGTCATATTTTTGTATTGATATTTCTTAGAAGAGCTTCAATTACTCTTTCTCCCTTGCTTCAGAAATGTCATGTCTGACTCCCCTGTGTGTGTGTGAGTGTGTGTGTGTGTGTGTGTGTGTGCATGTAATAGCTCAGCTGGATGCCATTAGCACTTTCTCTCCTAGAATTTAGGCATAGTATATTATTACATGGTGGCTAGTCAATTTTATTACCCTGTATTTCTGAATGTTCTTTAACTCCATAAATTTAGAGGCCAGCTTAGCAAAACAGAGGACTTTCTTTAAATATTTTTCATAACTGACTTTATTTTTAGACATCTTTATTGGAGTATAATTGCTGTACAATGGTGTGTTAGTTTCTGCTGTATAACAGAGTGAATCAGCTATACGTATACATATATCCTCATATCCCCTCCCTCTTGTGTCTCCCTCACACCCTCCCCATCCCACCCCTCTAGGTGACACAAAGCACCGAGCTGATCTCCCTGTGCTATGCCGCTACTTCCCACTAGCTATCTATTTTACATTTGGTAGTGTATATATGTCAATGCCACTTTCTCACTTCATCCCAGCTTACCCTTCCCCCTCCCCGTGTCCTCAAGTCCATTCTCTACGACTGCGTCTTTATTCCTGTCCTGCTCCTAGGTTCTTCAGAACCATTTTTTAAAATTATTTTTTAGATTCCATACATATGTGTTAGCATATGGTATTTGTTTTTCTCTTTCTGACTTACTTCACTCTGTATGACAGACTCTAGGTCCATCCACCTCACTACAAATAATTTCGTTTCTTTTTATGGCTAATATTCCATTGTATATATGTGCCACATCTTCTTTATGCATTCATCTGTTGATGGACTCTTAGGTTGCTTCCATGTCCTGGCTATTGTAAATAGAGCTCCAATGAACATTGTGGTACATGACTCTTTTTGAATTATGGTTTTCTCAGGGTATATGCCCAGTAGTGGGATTGCTCGGTTGTATGGTAGTTCAATTTTTAGTTTTTTGAGGAACCTCCATACTGGCTGTATCAAGTTACATTACCACCAACAGTGCAAGAGTGTTCCCTTTTCTCCACACTCTCTCCAGCATTTACTGTTTGTAGATATTTTGATGATGGCCATTCTAACTGGTGTGAGGTGATACCTCATTGTAGTTTTGATTTGCATTTCTCTAATGATTAGTGATGTTGAGCTTTCGTTCATGTGTTTGTTGGTGATCTGTATATCTTCTTTGGAGAAATCTCTATTTAGAAATCTCTATTTCTGCCCATTTTTGGATTGGGTTGTTTGTTTTTGTGATATTGAGCTCCATGAGCTGCTTGTAAATTTCGGAGATTAATCCTTTGTCAGTTGCTTCGTTTGCAAATATTTTCTCCCATTCTGAGGGTTGTATTTTCATCCTGTTTATGGTTTCCTTTGCTGTGCAAAAGCTTTTAAGTTTCATTAGGTCCCATTTGTTTATTTTTGTTTTTATTTCCATTTCTCTACGAGGTGGGTCAAAAAGGATCTTGCTGTGATTTATGTCATAGAGTGTTCTGCCTATGTTTTCCTCTAAGAGTTTTATACTGTCTGGCCTTACATTTAGGTCTTTAATCCATTTTGAGTTTATTTTTGTGTATGGTGTTAGGGAGTATTCTAATTTAATTCATTTACATGTAGCTGTCCAGTTTTCCCAGCACCACTTATTGAAGAGGCTGTCTTTTCTCCATTGTATATTCTTGCCTTCTTTATCAAAGATAAGGTGACCATATGTGCACGGGTTTATCTCTGGGCTTTCTATCTTGTTGCATTGATCTATATTTCTGTTTTTGTGCCAGTACCATACTGTCTTGATTACTGTAGCTTTTTTTTTTTTTTTTTTTTTTTTTTGCGTTACACGGACCTCTCACTGTTGTGGCCCCTCCTGTTGCGGAGCACAGGCTCCGGACGCACAGGCTCAGCGGCCATGGCTCATGGGCCCAGCCGTTCCGCAGCACGTGAGATCTTCCTGGACTGGGGCACGAACCCATGTCCTCTGCATCAGCAGGTGGACTCTCAACCACTGTACCACCAGGGAAGCCCCCAAATGCATTTTTAAGGGAAATGTAATATGTGCTATTATTGTCTTACTTCAAAATGTTTTATTTTAATAGCTGGCAAGAGGCCAAGGGAAAGCAAAAAGGACAGCCAGGTGTGGCGTCAGGAGAGGAACTGGAGTTATAAGACATTCCCAGATGGGGTATCAGAATAGGGACGAAGTGAGTAAGATTAGGGCTTTAGGTTTCTGGGAGATTGTTGGTGATGGGGTGGGGGTGAGATGGCTAGAAAAAAGGGCAAGCAAGAGAAAAAAATGTGAGGAAGACACACTTGCCTACTTTATAAATTTATATAATTTGGAGGTTGACACCCTGGTTTTATAACTTATTTTATAGCACCTAGTCCAGTGTGTTTTACAAATGAAAAAAAATTAGATTGATAGAAAACATTGAGGTGACCATTTTAGAAGCTATCTCCCTAAGTATTATTCTGCAATTGGAAAATTTAAATGCTTTGGGTATTTGGCCTGAAATGCCTTTATTTATTTTGCATGGATCATTGCAACAGAAATACATGTATTTGCTAAATAATAAGAAATCTATTTGAAGCCTTCTAAGAAACATATTGAACTTGTATTTATTGAAGTATGAAAGCTAGAACACCCAGATTTGCAGGAAATTATGGATGAGAACTTATGAAATACTTCAAGTAGGTTATTTATATTGAAAATTGTCCCAGACTAAAAAGTCCTGTCTTGCTCTGTGATCCTGTTTTGCCAAAGGCAAATCAATTTCTGAATGTAGATGGGAGGTATTCTGACCTATAATACAAATTTGTGTATTTAGTAAAAAGTCTTACCTTGAACTACAAAGTTATTTGATGACTATATCTAGATATAGTAGCTTTAATGGGAGTAATGTGTGGGATAATGAATGATCAGCTCACATTGTATTATGATTCTGTTGCTAAATGCCCATATGAGTACAAGAAACATAAGCTAACAGGCATATTATGGTGCTATAGGGAACAATGATTCTTAAGATTAACGTGCTGTAGGGAACAATGATTCTTAAGATTAAGTCCTCACTATTTTCCTTGTTGCATAATTTTTTCTGCAAGTCATAATATTTCAAATGAAAGTGGGATATGTGTGTGTGTGTGTGTGTGTGTGTATGTGTGTGTGTGTGTGACAGAGAGAGAGAAAGAGAGAGATTTTATTATTTAAAGACATGGACTTTTTGTTTGTTTTCAACATTTCTGATGTTCAATTTTCCTTTAATACCAATGTGCCCATTAAATTTGATACCATTTCTTTTCATCACGAAAAGCCATTGTTAAATCATGGTACATGTTATAGTCAATGGCATCCTAGAACCAAGAAAATGTTGTATAGATAATATAAGTAGCCCCTTGATATTATATATAAATATCTCTTATATATCTAAGACTTTTTGTAATATCTCCTCCCTGCACTTTGATTAAAGTAACCTTGATTTCTAACCTTATTTTATAGCACTGAATAGGAATTTAGCGGTGGAGGAAAGGGCAGCACTCAGCTCAAACAAGGAATCCAAGCAAGTTGCATCAGAAGAGCATACACTGGAGAAGAAAGAAGCAGTGGAGGAAGATGGAGGTCCCCAACACAGGGATGCTGACACAGAAGAAAAAGGGGATGCAGCACCGTGGGGAAAAGCAGGGGTTAATGAGGTTCCCTTGGGGCAGTGGAAGCCAACAGTAGAGCAGCCGGCATTAGTAGGACAGTTTACAGAGGAAAGAACGATCCCTCAGGGCGTAGTAAGTGGGGCAGAGGCAGAAGCAGAAGGGGATAGAAGGCAACAAAAGGAGGGGTTAGACCTCAGAGGACAAGAAGCAGCAAGAGATTCTGGAGGTCTGAATGAAGGGGAGGCTTCTGAGGAGCAGGCCTTGAAGCAAACGGTGCTGGAGACGGAGACGGCAGCTTCTGACGGGGAGCAGGGTGAGGAGAAGGCGGTGCTTACAAGCCAGGCAGCAGCCCTGAGAGAGGCAGCGAGGCCGGAGCAGGGAGAGTCTGAGGGAGCGGCTGTGAGCGAGGCCGGGTCTGCAAAGCCAGGTGTGGAGGACAGTGAGGGGGAAGCATCCACAGACCTAGAGGACGTGGGACCCGGAGAAGCTACACCCGAGAAAGTAGAGGAGGCCATCCTGTGGGGAGAGGCACCAGCCAAGGAGAGGGGGGCAGTTCTGGGAAGGGAAACGCCCTTGAGCTCCTGGACTTCTGTGAAGGCCCAGGCAACTCGGACGGGGGTTTTGGAGGACAGCCTTGAAGAACTTCGTAAGGGCCCTGTGGAAAGGGAGGAGGTTGAGATAGAGTCAGAGTCTAAGAAGGAAGATGAGAGGAAAGAAATGTCACCTGAGGAGTCAGGTGCAGCGTGCGAGAGAAGGAAAGCTGAGAGGCCAAAGACACCTCTGGGGGAAACCAACTCTGAGAGGGAAGCGGTGGCAAGGACAAAGGCGCCTCAGGATGAAGACACTTTAGAAGAAGAGCAAAAGTTGAAAGAGGAAGAAGGGGAACCCATGAAGGAAGTAAGACCCAAGGAAGAGACACAAGCCCCCCAAAATGACATGGGGCATGGGGCTGAAGATGAAGCAGCCGTGCGGGCATCTGAACTGACTGAAGACGCAGGGCCGCAAGGAGAGGATTCACTGACCATGTCTGAAGCATCCCCTGGATTTGAAAAGTCCCTGGAAAACATAACGGTTTGGGGGAAAGAAGGAGGAGAAAGACCAAGAGAAGCTGGAGACACAGGGCGCAGAGGCAGAGCAGGGCTGCGCCTCGGGGAGAACGTGGGCCCCGCAGAGCAGGACGAGGGCGCGAGCCCTGCAGGAGGGGGGATGTCAGGAGCCCCTGAAAGCGAGCTCTCAGGGCAGGCACAGACACCTGGGGCTGCCGGCGAGGCCCGGGAGTGTGCAGCCAAACATCAAGACAGCCTGATGAGCTGGGAGGAGAGGGATAAAGAAGGGCCTTTACAGGGGCCACAGGGAGCGGCTGTCCCAGCCAGGACACAAGAAGATGTTCCCGAGGGAGAATCCACCATGGCAGGAAAGTTGAGTGAAGAAGTGATGGGTGAGGACCCAGAGGAGGTGGCTTTTGAAGAGCCCACTCTGGGGGTCGGGCTGATGAAGAACGGGGACACCGAGGGGGACAGGGGCTCGCGGGGCGTGGTTGTAGCTGAGGAAGGTCGCCACCAAGGAGGAGGAGAGACAGGACCAGCCGCAGAGCGGGAGGCGTTGGCAGGTTCGAAGACAGCTGGGGGGCAAACAGAAGCGCATGAAGCCTTCTCCTTCTCAGATGCGGCTGGGGAGGAAAGCTGGCACAGAGTGGATGAGACACTCGGAGAAACGGCAGCTGCACACAAGGTGGCTGTAGAGGAAACAGTGCTGAGCAGGGAGGAGGCGACAGTGACTTGGGAGACGGAGCCTGAGGTCGAGGCTCCAGGGCAACCTTCTGACCTGGAAGGGAGGGCCCCACCGCCAGGGCCGGCTTGGGAGGGAGGGGAAGCTAAACCCACACAGGAGGCGGAGTCCGTGTGGAGTCCGGGGCAGCTGAAGAATTCAGATTGGGATTTTCCCAAGACAGAGGGTCAGAGCCCAGGAGAGAGAGTGCACGGGACGCAGGAACACTCACTGGAAAGCCCAATTGCACTGGGGCCCAAGAGAAGCGAGAGCATGCAGTGCACAGAGGAAGTGAAGACCCAGATGTTCTGCTGAACCCCAGGAAGGCCTAAGAGACTTTGCAGCTGATGGTGAGTTTAAGCCTGCCCTGTCTGCAGGATTAAATAGATCCCCCCTTTGGGTTGGCTCATCCCTTTCTCAGTGTCTGCACACACACACCCTTCAACTCTGGGCTGCTGAGCCCCAAGCCCATCAGGACAGGGGGCTGGGTGAGACGGACAGGGACCAGTTTCTGTTCCCTTCACAGCTCTAAGTCACAGCCCCCGTCTCGGCAAGCACAGCTCTAGGAAGCAGTGAGATCCTCCTTGCCTCCATTACAGGGCCCCAGAGATGGGTGCACAGGAGAGAGGGTGTCACAAGGACAGGTCACAGGAGGAAAGGCTTAAACTCTGTTCCAGAATTAATTTCCCTTTGTGATTGTCCGCCTTTAAATGGGCTCTGTGTCTCCATTCTGCACTTTTGTGCAGTTTAATAAATATATATAGCATATATCTGCAACATATATAAAATATTTAAAATGTGTTAAAATATATGTATATATGTAAAATATTGAAGACTAAAGACCAAAATTATTTCCAACATTTCCTCGTGTTCCTGCTATTTCCCTGATGCCCTCGTATCCTTAGTGCCTGGTTTCTACTATCCTGAGTGATTATATTCATAGTCCTATCCTTTTTGTTATTTTTCAGGATATTTTCAAGATGTCTTCTGGAAGACTTAGAGTGGAGAAGGATCACCTGAGCATCTCACCAGGAACTTAGATTTTTTTTTAACATCTTTATTGGAGTATAATTGCTTTACAATGGTGTGTTAGTTTCTGCTTTATAACAAAGTGAATCAGCTAACGAGGACTTTAGATTTTCTCTTTTTTTTTTTTTTTTTTAAATCCCTGTGCTTGTCTGAGCAGTTCCCAGTCTGCCAATGCTGGTCTGTAGCACCTCAAGTACCTTGAGAAGAGCTGCTCAGACGCTCCCTAGGGTGCTGGTTCCTAATGGAGGAGGCTGATACCTAAGTCTACATAGTTAACATGTCTATATTCAAATCAAATTGATAGTTTTCAAATGTTTGACTTTTACCAAAGATTACCTGAAAGTCCCAGTCCTGATGCCTGGGGTTTGTTTAAATTCCTTTTAATTTATAATCACACATTAGTCCCAGTTTCACACATGAGCGTTTTATTTACAATCTGTGGCTTTGCCTGTAAAAATGAGCTCTAAACGTCCTTCCCGGTATACTCAGTGGTAAAGATTGCTCCAGACCTGTAAGTCCTTCTAGAAAAGGATTCCATGGCATATCTATTCACTTACACTTAGAAATAATCACGCTTTCTATTTATGCCAGATGAGTAATTTTAAGTGTAAATCTTGTTTCAAATTGCCCTTTGTTTTTGCGTGTTTCTGTAGTGTTGCTTTAGAGGTAGACAGGTAAATGCTTGTGGCATTTCACTCCTGGGGGCCTTATTTATAGGGCCACTCAATTTAAATCAATGTAGTAAATAATTTAGCTACGTAAAATGAGTAACAACCACTATAGCAGGTAAACATTGCACATCAGTCCATACAGCAACATTCTAGACTCTAGACTCCGGTTGGTGTCACTCAACTTGGATTAAATTAGCATGCTGCTCACCTTCCCAAGTTCTGTTATTTCAAACCTGTGAACTAACCCTGCAGTGCATTGCAAATCCATGGTCACAACTTCTTCCTAAATTACCCCTGCCCCCATATCACTAGGAATAGTTGTGTATCAGTGTGCCCCTTGGGGATTTTGATTTCCTTGTGATATCTTTCTTTGTTCATATGCCAGTGCCCCAAAGGGCACATATGTTTGGCCATCTTTTCATTATGTGAGGAGGTGAAAGAAAACATCCTAAAGCAGTGATTCTCCAGTTATGCTACACATTAGACTTTCATGGGGTACTTTCATGAATGATTCAATCCCTGGCCCTACCCCAGAGGTTCAGATCGAATTAGTTTTAGATGGGTGTAGGCATCAGTTTTTTGTTTTTTAATTCTTCAGTTGGTTTTACTACGTAGGCAAAATTGAGTACTGCTGCCCTAATTATTATACAATCCATACTGGCTGCCCTGTGTCCCTAAGGACCAGGCATATTATCTTTATTTTTTTTTTTATCTTTATAGATGTGTTTCATTTTAATAAAGGAGTCATTCAGTGATCAAAGGTATAATGGACCAGTGGTTCTCACAATGTGGTCCCTTGATCAGGATATCAGCATCACCCAGAACTGTTCCAAACACAAATTCCTGCCTTCATCTCATACCCATTAAATTGGAAACTCAGTGGGTGGGGCAGAGCAATTGGTGTTCTAACAAGCCCTCTGGGTAATTCTCATGTACCCTCTAGTCTGAAAACTGCTGTCACAGACTATTGATTGTTTTGAGGATTGGTCTCAGTTGGAAAATGGATTGCAGAAGCGTTGTGTACTTTGTCTCTCTGTCTCTCTTTTACCATCTGTCTCTCTTCTCTCTTTTTCTTTTTTCTCTAAGCAATGGTACTCACTTATAAAAGTGATGACCTCAACTTTAAACTCATTTTTATTGGGCATGTAATGATATATATGTGAAGTCCTTCAGCCCCATCCCCTACTGGGGACGAGCATCACTCATGGCACATCATAGATCTCCATTGTCTTACATTTTATGAGTGGATTTCATCTACATTATATCCAATTTCATTTATTACTGAGCTGTATTACTGTGGTGTTCTACAGTATTTTTTCGCTGATCTCAACCTCATTGCTACAGAGCACTTTGAATACATAGCACCTTATGGGAAAGATTGTAAACTTGTTAATTCCATTGAAGAATGAGTTTTGTACAATGTGCTAAATGGAAATTGCATTGGATTATTTTTGTATTTAACACATTCCATCAAAACTTTCTGTAAAATTATACTACAGTCTGCGTGTGGGTTTGACTGTGAAATTCAATGTTGTGATATTTCGATGAAGTGAATTCTTTCTCTGCAAATACTATATTGATAAAATTATTTTATGTTTGAACTGATTATTTATCTTAGTTTCGTTATTAAAAGCATAAATAAACCATATGTTTACAGAGAAGACATGAATGGTCCCTTTATAAATAAGACCAGACTTTTAAAATCTTCTTTTTCTTTTCCTTACAAAATTTAAACTCCATAGAGTAGAGCAGAGAGAATTATTTTCATTGGGCTGTACTTTTTGAATATATGTGTTTATACTGACTGCGTTCATATATGTCTTTTACATATACGGAATAATATCAGAGAGGAAAATTGTTATCATTATTTCATAGATAAGTAAATAGAAGCTCAGTTAAGTGACTTGTCTAAAATCATGGCCAATCTCATGTGTTCTCACTCCAAACTCCGACTTTTTTAATCACATACACTTCCTTCTAGGAAGAGGAATATTAAATAGGTACTAAGATGCTAAATGTGAATCTCTACATATTTTTGTTTACTTGTAGAAGTAAAAATCAAATCTCATGCATATGTCTTTTATCAATAAGAAAAGGGTTATAGTTCCAGTCATTATTGATCAAAGAATATGATAGATTATTTAAATAATTCAAGAGAGAAATAGACAACCAAAGTAAAGATAGACAGAATGAGGTTATTTGAATTTCTTGAGTTAAGCCTTTTCTATGGCTTTGTAAAGTCTTGTGTTGTAAATTTAAATTATAGTTGAGTAGTTTAAAACTTCTAAGATCAATAATTTTGCCACAGTGATTGCCATTGGAGATCATTATTTGAGAAAAGAAAAGAAGGCTGTAAAAAGATTCATCTAGCATGTGAAGTATTCCAACAGCTTCAAGGACTGTGGCCCTTGAGAGACCACTTCTGACCTTGGGTAATATTTTCTTCTAGTCTCCTATACCACCTGTGTCATTTGAAAGATATTCCCAGTTATCATGGCCAGCAGCAAGAGGTACAAAGAACAGGGAATAAATACAGCTGGGATTGTTTAAAAGTTGCTCTCAAATTCACTCATTTTTCCCTCTTTATTATGTTTTCTCCTTCCCTCTAATATCATGCCCTGTGACAGGAAAACCATGCTCTTTAAAATAACAGAAAACATAAACTCTACAATAAAATGCTGGATGTTTGAGAATGCACATTCCCTTTGAAATTCCTATCAGAAGTCTCAGACTGTTTAATAATCTTTGCAAACTTATAATATTTTGGAGTGATGCAAACCCCGTTTTTTACTAGGGAAAATGAGGTACACAGAGATACCTGAAACAGATAAGCTGATACCAAAGAATATATAAGAACTAGCTCTCTGTCTCTTTTGTCAAATGTTTTCTGGTCCTATTAAATATCTGCTTATGATTAAAGGGCATAGAAAGGGCAAAATTATAGGAGAAATCTCACACTTGTTCAGGAGCTTGGTACGAATGTGACACAGAGACCCTCAAGCTGGTGTGGGTGTACCTCTGAGGGGAGATGAAGCTTTTCAAGGGATCCACTGCTAAGGCTACTTTGTAGACGTCAACCTCCATAAAATGGACCTGTCTGAGAGCTAGCCTGCAGTCAAGACTAATCTCCCTTTTGCCAATCTCCCATTCTCTCTTCATAATAGAGACCAACTCTTCATCCATTTACCAATTTTACTATGTTGTCTCTGGGATGACACAAATGGCAAAGGAACAATTTGAAATATGGTGCAGATATTGAGAAAGGGAATGACCTTAATGGCTGGTTAATAAATCCTTCTACAAGTCAAGGGGTTTTCAATTCTTTGTTTTCAAGAACATTAAATTAGGACCTAATTGACTTGTCAGCTGATAAGCCACTGAAATCATTTTTGGTATTTCATCAGTCCGTGATTTTTGCAGTACACACAGTCAAAACTACTCAATCCTGACATTTCAGGGCAAAAGCAGCTGTAGACAATACTTAAACAAATGGGTGTGTAAACTTTATTTACAAAGAAAGGTGGACTGCCAAATTTTGCCCGAGGACTGTAATTTGTTAACCTGTGCTTTTGAAAAGCAATCAGCTTCTATAACCAAGGAGACTAATCCTCACCGTTTCATATGCCACAGACATTTCAGTTTTCAAAAATGTGCCTTAGTCACAAAAGTTTGGAAACAACTGGCACAAAGGAACTAATTGCCCTTTCACTCCTCGGTGGAGTAAGAATGATTTATTACAACCTTCCTCTCTTTTTAAGACTATTATTAAAAAGCTTCACTTTAGCCAGGTTTTCAATCTCTCCTTCCACACCGTCACCATCTTCTCCAGTCCATCTGTTAGAATGCAAGTGTGAGATGTTGTGAGGAAGGGAAAAGGAACTGTAGAGTTGTGACAATTACATTTCCTGTAACACAGGCTGACTTGTTGTGCAATAGAATGTCAGCTCCATGAGAGAAGAGACATGGTCTGCTCTGGTCCATGTTCAATTCCCTGTGTCAAGAACAGTGGCTGGACATGGCACGCACTCAATAAATATCTGGTAAAAGGATGACAACTAAAATGCAGAGGTAATTCTGTTACATGTTCTAGAAGTTTTTAAGCCTAAATTTAATGGATGTTGATAGGATGCAGGGAGTATCTGAATCTGTGGACTGAAGAGAAATTGGTCATTATTTTCATAAAACATTAGAGGTAATAGGGACCCTGGAGATCAAAAGTTCCACGAGCACCTCTGTAGGTATCAGATTGAGAAAACAGAGACCCAGCGGGTCTGAGGAATAGGTTACACACTGGTGAGGGACAAAACAGGATTGCAACTCCTATCTCTAGTCTAGAGTTTCTTTCACTTCACAATGCTGCTCCTCGTTAGTGAGATTTTCTTGTTAGAGGTACAGAATCCAAATTTCTAATCAAATGCACTCTCTAAAACTTGGTGTTTTTTCGGTTTTGTTTTTTAGAACAGCTAATTTTGTTCTTGCTTTGCAAATGCTGAAATACAAGTTTTCAAATGCGGCTTAAGTGAAATATTTTGGTCGTCCGAATTACAGATGTCCCGAGGTTTGTCATTGCCTGTTTGTAGTCCCCACTGAGAATGCAAAAGTTTATGGTTAGAGACAGCAGAAGCACCACATACTAGTTATTTTATGCATACACGGGTGCACGCATGTGCACACACACACCTGCCATCGATTAATTTAAAGAAAAGGAAATCTTTGAAAATGAATGGAAACTCTCCCCACTGAACTAATCATAATGTTAGTGGCTCCCCACTAAGCACAGAACTCTCCAGGAGAATTCAACAAATTACAAACCTATCTAAGCATAAACAAATCGGCTTAACAAACTCAAATCTGAATCACTGGTTCTCAAATTTGGCTACACCTTAGAATTCCCTGGAGGAGATTTCTTTTAATCTCCGGGGGTGAGGTTTGGGCAACAGGACTTAAAAAAATCTCCCCAGGTGATTACTGTTTTGGAGCCAAGGCTTTTCTCCACAGATCTCAATTCTGAATAACTACTGAGATGAAAAGGTAGATGTTAATGTGATTTCAGAAGCCTACTTTAAATCGGTATAATACAGTTTAACACATTATGCTTTTACTATTTTATTCATTTTATTCTTTTACTCTTTTATTTCTTTACTCATTAAGCCTCACAATGCTATGAGGAAGGTACTATTAGCCCTATTTTATAGGTGATGAAGCTGGACACAAAAAGAAGTAACATATTCAAGTTGTAAAGCTAGGAAGTGTCACAGAAGGGGGTTAACCCAGAAAAAAAATGGCTCCGTCTGTAGCAGGAGTTCTCAAAGTTTAGCTTTGAATTAGAATCACCTGGAGGGCCTTTTAAATTCAAATTTGCTGGGTCCCACTCCTAGAATTTCCAATTAGTTAGGGCTGTAAGGCACCGAGAATCTGCATTTCTAACAAATCCCCACATGACGCTGATGTTGTTGAGCCAGGGACCAGACCTTGAGAAGCTAGAGTTCAAACTGTGTTTTAAAAAGGCCACCAGGTGACACTGATGCACGCTGAGCTGTGAGAACCAGCGTTCTGTTCTCAGCCTGGGCTGCACATTAGAACCCACTGGGAGGTTTTGAAAAATCCTTACGTCCAGGCTGCACCCAGACCAGTAGAATCTCTGGGCGTAGGACTGGGTACCAGTCTCTTTTTTCTTTTTTCTTTTTTTTTTTTTTTACGGTACGCGGGCCTCTCACTGTTGTGGCCTCTCCCGTTGCGGAGCGCAGGCTCCGGACGTGCAGGCTCAGCGTCCATGGCTCACAGACCCAGCCGCTCCGCGGCATGTGGGATCTTCCCAGACCGGGGCACGAACCTGTGTCCCCTGCATCGGCAGGCGGACTCTCAACCACTGCGCCACCAGGGAAGCCCTACCCGTCTCTTTTAAAGTTCCCCGTGCAGCTGGGGTAGAGAACCACTGCTTTAGAGTCTACTCTCTTAGCCAGAACTTTGTATCCTGCCCTTCACACCACAAAGATGAGGGCTTCCAACACACAAGTACCACTACAATTGCAAGGGTAATGCTGGAATCATTTTCTGTTGCCCGAGAGGCTGTATTTGAGTCATACCCTATTAGACGACAATAAATATCCTTCTCTTCGCTGCTGAGGCCTCTTCTAGAGGGGATTGCTTCTTAATAGCAATTAGATTCTGTTGTTTTCAAATCTTAATCTCCATTTGCAAACTGTAGGATCTGTGAAGCTGAGTCTCTGTAGATTTGTGGCTGATTAGCCTCTGGACAGCCATGGAGAGTTGAGTGTCCCTTCTCAGTAGAAGAACTTGTGCTCCTGGCAATTCCTAGCCCATGTGTCTCCTAAGGCTCAGTGCACTTTTCAATCCTTGAAAAGGATTGTACACACTGAGCCACCCAAGTCAAGGGGTTGCCTCTCAGCTGAACACCTCTAACCAGTATGATAAATAGCTCCACACCTGTCCAGTCCACACCTGGCAAACAGGTGCCTCAGTTGATCCTAAGGGGTTGGGGAAGGGCTAAATCACAGATTATATTCACTTTGCCTCTCAACAGTTATGTCCAGGGAAAATCAGAGTATAATGAACAAGAACGAGTTGAAGAGAACCAACAAAGAGAAAAATAAATTAGATAAGGATAGCCTGAGGGAAAGAGACAGAAAGGGACAGAGGTAGTCTCCATTCTACCTGTTGGTATATAATAGTGTTTTCCACTTATAGGTTACTATCACACATACCTTGCATTGTTCTCATGAAGTAGAATCTAGTGGCAAGCAGAAGAAGAGAGGGCAGGTACAGTTGTCCCTCTGTAGCCCACTGTACCTGCCCTATCTTCTGTTCTGCATCTGCAGATTCAACCAATGGCAGATTGAAAATATTTTTTAAAAAATTCCAGAAAGTTTCAAAAAATCAAAACTTGAATTTGCCATGTACTGGAAACTATTTACATAACATTTACATTTTATTTACAATTATTTACATATCATTTACATTGTATTAGGTATTATAAATAATCTAGAGATGATTTAAAGCATACAGGAGGATGTGCATAAATTACATTCAAACACTACACCATTTTATATAAGAGATTTCAGCATCCTTGGATTCTGGTATCCATGGTGGGGGGGGTCCTGGAACCAATGCCCCTTGGATACTAAGGGATGACTGTATTTTTTTTAATTGAGCTAAAAATGATTTATAATATTATATAAGTTTTATGTGTATAATGTAAACAAAAAGAACAAACAGTGTTGCTCATCACCCCAATATACAAATGTTAAGTCACAATCCATTGCAGTCACCCACTGACAGAGCACCCTAAGGAGAATTCACCTAGATAGTTAAGATACATATCTAAGGAAGAATTTCATTGACCCTAGATTTTCGCATCTTCCCATACATAGAAAAGCACTAAAATTATTAACTTGAGATTAACTGTTGTTTATGATTAGCAGTGAAGTGTTACCAATATGTATGCTTGACTATACATATTTCCCAGCCAAAAAATTCGTATATATCCTGGCTCCACCCCTACCTCTTCAGGTTAAACTGAGAACGGGTTTCCCAGGTTATAGTCCTTAGTAAGTTCCCCAAATAAAACTTAATAACTTTTATGTTGTGCATTTTTCTTTAAGCTGATACCATTATATTTCTGCTTCCGTATACCCTACAATGTGCTCACCACCAAAAGTTTATTTTCCATCCATCACCATGTAGTTGATCCCCTTTATCCATTCTCTGCCCCCCTCACCCTTTCCCTTCTGGTAATCACTACTCTGTGTCTATGTGTCTGTTTTTGTTTGGTTTGGTTTGTTCATTTATTTTGTGTTTGTTTATTAGTTTTTCTGCAACCACTATTGAAAACAGTATGGAGATTCTCCAAAAATTAAGAATAGAACTACCATATGACCCACTTCTGGGTATTTATCCAAAGAATACAAAAACAGTAGTCTGAAAAGATGTATGCACCCACCATGTTCATTACATTATTTACAACAGCCAAAATATGGAAACAACCTAAGTGTCCATCAACAGATGAATAGATAAAGAAGATGTGGTATAATACATATACAGTGGAATACTACTCAGCCATAAAAAGATGAAATCTTACCATCTGCAGTAACATGAATGGACCTTGAGGAATGACTGTATTTGAATTCCTATTTTAGAGATGAGCAAAAAAGTTCTGAGACTTTTTCACCTTTTGTTCCTTAAAGTTGTATTCTGTGTAATTTCTTTAGAGCTATCTGCCAATTCTTTTCTATTTATCTGTCTAATCTTCTATTTAATGCATTCACTGTACTTGTACTTTCAATAATTTTATTTTTCATTTCTTAAAAGTTGTATTTAATCTTTAATCCAAGTCTACCTGTTCATTTTTTTTCACAAAAACTGTTCATCTCTCTGTTTTGCATTCCATGTCAAGTCCATCAGTAAGCCTTAGTCGTGTCTATATTCAAAGCATATTGAGAGACATACTGAAATACAACAATTCAATATTGATTTTGAAATATTCAAAATGAGTTAATATGTAATCCAAAGATAGCTAAAAAGTGATATAGAATTGTTAAAACTTACTATTTATTGTAAGTCACTGGTATCCACAAAAACTTTTGATATTTTTGTGTAATAGGCATAAAATAAGAATGAAACGTAATTGACTACAGGGGAAAAAAGAGAAATATAAAAACAACTTATACAGAAACTAAATTGAATCTCCAAAGGGTGCCAAAAACCTAAGGTATATGTATCTGTACCACCTCTATCAACATTTAAAGTGGAGAAAGGGTCTATAAAACTGCATGATAAAACTCTAGGATAATATTACAGTGGCAATAATCATCAATAGTATTAAGAGCAAATTTTCTTATAAGAGCAAAACAAATTAAAAAATATATGAATAGATGCACAGCGATATTATATTTTCATTTATTAGTCAGAACATCTCCCAACCCACCAGATGTCTACTACCAACACTAGACCTATTTCTTCATTTTACTACCAGGCACGTGATTGTATTATCTACTCCAACACCCTCTCCCTTAACTACAAAACTGCAAATCTATCTGTTCATTTTGATGGTCCCGTGCTGCTTGCTAACTTTTTCCTACTTTGTGTCATTTTATTTTTAGGATTTCTTTAAGTACTGTATGTGTATCTACTTTCTATTCCGAAACCGATTCTTCTAATATCTGATATCTTCCGTGTTTGGAACTGTAGCTTGTTATTTCTGTTGACTTTCATTCATGGTGGTTTGTTTCTCATTTGTCTGTGATATTGTGTTAATTTTAGTTTGTGAATAATCCTTTCAGGGTCCAGTTTAATGTGCCAATTTTTAATAAATTTCCCCCTCATTGTTGGCACAAGGCTTAGTCACCAATTTCAGTACTAATAGCCCATTGCCCTCAGGGCAACCTTGCTTTTCCCTTGTCTTTACCTGATCACTGATGGTTTTAGCTCACCTTTTTTTTTTTTTTTTTTCAAGTGTTTCCTTATTCACTGCAAATTCAGCAATAAAGTAAAAATTTTAATTTTATGCAGGTTCTACTTATATTGGGAAAGCCCTTCAAATTATTGAGTCCTCATGTTATGAAAGACAGACTTTTGACATAATCTTCAAAATATTTATATCATTTAATTGTAAAGTGAGAGAATATATTTTTTCAAATATTCACAGTTACAAATTCCCAGTAAAGTTCGGGTTGACTATGAAATTACTAGCGATTGAGACTAAATTTTTCCACAACTAAAGCTTCTTAAATGATGGTTTAACACAATTGTCTTAAAATGGTTGGGAAGAGATTTTTAAATTGCAATGCTCTTGTTATTGGCACTTAACATTGTAATGTTCTTTTTAGTGGCATTTAAAATTGTAATGCTCTTGTTAGTGATATTTCTTCCCTTATATCAACTTCAAGGAAGAGTTCACATATGGGTCAAGGAAACAATTAGGTTGTATGAAACTTTCTAGTAGAGAAGCAAAGGAGTATTCTACCTTACGAATACCTCAGTTTTCATTTCTTTTTTCACTCATTTGTAATTTGTCCACTGTAGCTAGTAAAATAAGATGGGCTCAGGGACTCTTTCTACTCAGAGATAAGTAATAGGCCCCTTTAAAAATGGGAGTAGACCTTGCAGCCAATTCAGCCTCCATGCTCTTTTCCCCGTGGGGGCCTGGAGTGCAATGGTTGCAAACAGCAGCCTCCTAGGTAGGGTAGTGTATGAGCCTGTTGCCTGTATGTGTTGCCCTAAGGGACCTTGGCAGCAGCCCTTTCCAGTGGACATTCATGACTGGCAATGCTGTCCCCAGTCTAGGCTCCAGATAGGTATGCACAGTGCCTTTGGAAAGCCCCAGGGCACGGTAGCCAAATCATAATGTCCATCCGCACCAAGCTGCAGAACAAGGAGATGTGATTGAGGCCCTACCCTGGGCCAAGTTCCAGTTCTCTGGCCACCAGAAGATCCACATCTCCAAGAAGTGAGGATTTACTAAGTTTACTGCTGATGAATTTGAAAACATGGTGACAGAAAAGTGGCTCAGGCTGTGTAGTCAAATACATCCCTAATCATGGCCCTCTGGACAAATGGCGGGCCCTGTGCTCCTGACACCCATGGCACTGTCCCCTCCTTACTCACATCCATCAATAAATCCTATTTTCCTGTCAAAAAATAAAATAAAAAATTTTCAAAAATAAAAAGGGGAGTAGACCAATGTCTATTTCCAGGTTTTGATATTGCACCGTAGTTATGCAAGATGTTCCGCTGGGGGAGATTGGGTGAAGAATACACAGGACCTCTCTGTACACTATTTTGGAAATTCCTGTGAATTGATCATTATCTAAAATAAAAAGTTAAAAAAAGGGCAGAGTGGAAACTAGGGTAAGGTCTAGAGACAAGAGGGTGTGAATGAGGATGTTGCTTCTCAGCCTTAAAAGAATGGGAAAAAGGGGCTTTGTGTGACACACTCGTGGTTTATCCCAGTTCTCCAAAGGCATTGTGCAACAAAGCCCTAAGAAATGATAACAAACACTCATTTGCCTGCTGTACATTATGAAACCCCTGAGTGACCCAGCAGGGTGACAGGCAGCTGCACGAGGGCACAGAAAACTAGTCATCTTCTCCTTGGAGATGCAACTAATAGTTCCCTTTAAATGCATGGTGGGTTTTTTTTTTTTTTTTGATAGTTATTAATGCCGGGTTTACAAAATAAATACCATAAATTAGCACCACAGGAAAACTGAACTCTATGGAATCTATAATATAAACAAGAGAAAACATGACTTTTAAGGCAGATCACTTAAAATTATAAGGGGATACAGGATCTGTTTTTTAACCAGGCTAAGAACTCTAGGAACATTTGTAAACACTCCTGTTTGCTGTGCAGTATGGTTTTGATTAATTGCAGCATATGCTTGTACTATGAATAATCATTTTTGATACAGTAGTAAGACATCTGACAGAAAAATTGCAAATAAGGAGGTGTTTCTCTGTGATTCCTGAACTCTATTAATATTTTAAATCAGTTAACAGCTTAATGGATAGTGTGGGAGAAAGGAACAAACTAATTTAGCTTTAGCAAGCAACTTGAACAGTTTTCACTACTCACTGTTTTACATTTTGCAGGATTTCCATTTGTGTTAATAACTTATTACTTCTATTAAACATACATTTTCCCTTAAGCCTAATGTTTCTTCAGTGGAGACCAATTAACCAGGACAGTCTTTTCTTAGCTAGCCAATTATTTTAATTGCTAGAATTTTTAAAAATGTGCTTGCTTTGCATAGATTTGACCAGTTGAACTTGCCCCCAGAAAGCATTGACTTTGTAATACAGGAAATGGAAGACTTTTGGTGAATATGTGGATGCCAAAAAACTTGAACATTTAGGGTTCCGCAGAACTGAGCGGTAGACTAACAACCCTATGCCTTTATTCCATTGCTTTTCATCCTCGTCTTTGCCTTTAATTTGGTGACTTTCCAATCCAGCCCTATTCTGTTCATTTTTTTAAAAAATAATTTATTTATTTTATTTATTTAATTTTGGCTGTGTTAGGTCCCCGTTGCCGTGTGCGGACTTTCTCTAGTTACAGCAAGCCGGGGCCACTCTTCGCTGCAGTGCATGGGCCTCTCAACTGCAGTGACATCTCTTGTTGTGGAGCATGGGCTCTAGGTATGTGAGCTTCAGTAGTTGTGGCTCACGGGCTCTAGAGCGCAGGCTCGGTAATTGGGGTGCATTGGGCTTAGTTGTTCTGCGGCATGTGGGATCCTCCTGGACCAGGGATCGAACCCATGTCCCCTGCATTGGCAGGCAGACTCCCAACCACTGCGCCACCAGGGAAGTCCCTCTGTTCATATTTTATTCAGCTTCCTTGTTGTCTATGTGAAGAACTATGGCTTGAAGGATGGGCAGGCAATTACTGTACTAAGGAGGAACTGTAACATGGTAGGTGGGGATTGACTCTAACAAAATCTGAGCTTTGCTTCCCTATTCTTTTGTGACTGCTACTGAAAAAAATTGCATGGAGCCCATATTTAAGGAGCATTGAAGAGTTAAAAGCAAAAGCAATGACAGATCATTTCATTCATTAGACTTCCAAGCAAGGGGTGAGGGATGATTAAATTGAAAGAACAAGAAGCACCATAGAGACAGAGTTTGTTTGGGGGGTTAGTACCCTCCTGGCAATGCCAGGAAACTGGTCATTTTCATGCAAATGAAAGAACTCCCTGAAGGGCATGTAAAAAGTCATTTCCAACTTGTAGAGACACTAAACACACAACTAGGGAGGAGAAAGAGTAGCAGTAATAATGAGAATGCTAAATAGGAATATACTGATAAAGTAGAAAAATTAGTAAGCAGATTGGTAGAATGAGAGAAATAACAACTAAACAGGGAGAGGAAAAAATCAACTTATACAAATTTAGAGTGAAGGTAGCAGATCCCTAGCAGCACAGAGCCAGTTTTGCTGGTGACAGTGTTACTTACAAAGGGCATAATCAAGCATCCCACACATAAAAGAGAAACTGTGAAAGCGTGAAAACAGTGTTAAATTAATTAAACAAGGAAGCCATTAGACAGGTGTTTCTAACGCCTTACCAACCTACATAAGCAACCCAAACGTAAACCTGTAAATGCCTCAAGGTTAAGAAATCAAAATCTAAGGACCACCAATCACAAACAACCAACTAGGCTTTCCCAGATAAGGCAACCACTTAAGCTAGAGCCAATCAAATAACTGCTTTGCTTTGTTTCTGTTTCTTTTCCATAAAAGTCTTGCCCCAGGTTCCTGCAGGTAGATTGCTCCTAACTACTTCCGATTTGGCACTGCCCACTTTAAATGAACTTTTGCTCAAATAAATTCTTAAATCTTTTTAAATGCCACAGTTTATCTTTTAACAAAGACAATAGGAGAGTCAAAGGGGCTGAAAGAAACAAGGCTAAAATGATCTCAGCCCAGCAGTCTACCGAATCCCTTCATTCCTTTGTTAATTCATTCTTACTCTCATTTAATTATCCAATTGCTCACTCCTTCATTCCACAAACCACCCCTTACTAAGGAGAAACTAGCAGTCAAAATTCATTTATTTACATACTGTCTATCCTAGCTTGGTCTCTCTAGCAAGCAGAGCCTGAGCAAAAACCTCATGTGCTACTATTTCTTTAGGGAAAGCAATCCCATGTAAGTGGGAATGAGGAGAGCAGGAGTGAGGCAGGGTAGGAGGGAGAGCCAATCCTACAGTGTGGTATTGAGCTGGACAGTGTTTGGAATCAAGGGCAACTGATTGTCAGTCTCACTAAACTCTTCTGAGACTCTAAGAATGACTGTGCCTTGGGACATTTGGGATGTGATGGAGAAGGGCCCTGATCCCTGAAGGGCCCTTATTCTCTGGCCCTGATCCCTATTGGTCAAAGGTTTACTCCATAGGTCCCCAAGTGTTAACTGCTAGGTTGAGCTGCAAAGGCCTCAAGAACTTGTGACATCTCTCCTCAGGGCAACAGGGGTGCCCCAATGGCAGTGATCTGGGGGGTGGGGGGTACAAGGCAATAGGAACCAGGCTTGATATGAGGCAAGGTGTGGTCAAGTTGTGCCCACAGGAAGTTGGTTTGTGGTGATGGTAGATGACTCAGTGGCCAATGGCATAGGTGAGACCAAGAAGATCTGAGGTAACACAAAAGAGGAGTCTAATACATGTTCCTTGGAGACATTAGTAATTAACCATTTACATTTAACTTTACTGCACTGCAAATGTGGTTATCATTTTATTCATGTTGTGCTTTTTACATTATTCTCATATTCTTTTTGTTGTATAACCTGGATTATAGGATGCTAATATATGGTTTATTTGTTTTACAAACACTTAAATTCTTTCAAACCATAATCCTTTCATTAGCATCCAGGAAGTTAAAGATTAGCCCTTAGTGCTTGGTTGATTGCTCTCCCAGTAATGTTATATTAAGCATGGCTGATTGCTATAGAACATTTATCATGTGCCTGGCACTGTGATATGTGATTTTCATGCATTATTTTACTTAATCCTCTCTATGAGGTAAGAATCATTGTCTCCACTTTATAGATGGGGAATCCGAAGGTCAGAAAGACTGAGTAACTTGCCCATGGAAGGTCACACACAGTGAGGGCTTGAACCAGATTTTCACCCATGCTTGACTCGAAAGCTCACTACAATGCCAGTGCTTCTCAAAGTGTGGTCCCAGGACCAGCAGCATCAGGTCTCCCGGGAGCTTGTTGGAAATGCACGCTTTTGGGTCCCACTGCAAAACTTCGGATTCTAAAACCCTGGGGCGGGGTCCAGCAATCTGCATTTGAATGAACCCTCTAGTGATTCTGACATAGGCTAAAGTTTGAGAACTTCTCTGTGCTATTCTGCCTCCTACAATTTCATACCTGGTACAGGATAAACATATGTCATCCAGTGTCCCGTCCATTTTTATTCTTCTCACCTCAAACTATCCTCAATCTGGACATTAATTCTGTTCCCTCTGACTGATTTGAATTTAAGGATGGGAAAAGAAAACCTCTGAAAGAAGAACCTGACATTCTTCACTGTGGATTAATTTTTGAAGTGGTGTTAAGCAGACCATGGATTATTATGAGTAAAAACTGAAGGGCAAACCAACATTCAAATTATTTTCATTGCATTTCGTGATCTTGCTGGAATCTCACCCTTTCCTGATTAGTTGAGATAAAAGAAGCGATGGAAGTTAGTGAAATTAGTGAGCTTCAAAACCTTCTTTAAAGATGGCAAAGATACCTTTTTCCTGCATATGAGTCCATTGATTAAAAGACAGATATTTGAGATACTATTCTTTTATCTCACTAATTAAACATAAAGTTAGACTGAGAGTGCTTTGGAGACCTATCCTCATCAGTGGGGCCTGGCACCTGGGGCAGTGTTTTAATTCTAGAAGCCTAATTTAATTAGTACCCTGCCGTTGGGTTGGCTGCTGTGCTGCCTTGGATCTCTGGCCTGAGGAGAAAGGTACAACCCCTGCTCTTTTTGTATCTAGTTAGCCTTCCAAAAGGTAGGATGTCCAAGGAGGGAGAGGAACTTTGCTTCTCCATCATGTTTTGCATATGGTGCTAATTGAGCTGACAGTCTTGGACCACAGTCTGTTACTGCAGCAGCTGAGCCCTGAAATGATCCCCTGTGAAGGGACTGCAATTGTCAAATGGTTCATCTTTGCCCTTGTGGCTCCTGAAATATGGAAGGAAATTGATCAGGGGGAGCTCTGCAGTCTGCATGCTTGAGTAACTACAAGCAACACAAAACTGGGAAGGAAAAAGGTATTCAAATCCTACTGGTAATGGCTACACCACGTCTCCTCACTTTCCCTAACCAGTGTGCTAATAAGGAGAGGAAAATGTGAAACTCCTTGGCTTCCCTAATTACTGTGCTTTGCCCTCATAATTGTTTTGTTCCTGCTTATCACGGTGAGAGTCTTGCTTCTGTCAATCATTTCTGGCTCTTTGTGCCTAGAAAATAATAATGTATGTTTTTTGAACCTTGAGATTGTTCTAGCCCTCTTTTTTCCATAATTAAAACGGAGGAAATGATGATGTGTTTTTTTTTTTTTTTTGGTTTTACTTTGCAATCATGAGCCATAGTAATCAAGACAGGTTTGGTTGTTTTTTTTGTTTTTTGTTTTTTTGACAGTACGCGGGCCTCTCACTGCTGCGGCCTCTCCCGTTGCGGAGCAGAGGCTCCGGACGCGCAGGCCCAGCGGCCATGGCTCACGGGACCAGCCGCTCCGCGGCATGTGGGATCTTCCCGGACTGGGGCACGAACCCGTGTCCCCTGCATCGGCAAGCGGACTCTCAACCACTGTGCCACCAGGGAAGCCCAGGTTTGGTTGTTTTTATTTTTGTCCCTGCAACTTCTCCTGGGTAATTCCCAAAATTTTCCTCAGGACTGCAGAACTGCAGATTTGTTTGCTTTTACCACAATTCTGGATTGTGAACGTTTCCTATTTTTATTCCTTTTTCTCCATCACAGTGGAGGCAGTACTGTGTAGTGAAAAACTCATGGATGCTAGTGCAAGATAAGCCGAGTTTTGAAACCTGATTCCATTCTATGCTAGCTTGGATTTGTTACTTGAAAAATCAGGAAGAGCATTCTCCCTTTCCAGAGCAATTTTGAGAACTAATTGAAAAAATACACCTAAAATCATCTAAAACACTTCCTGCCATATAGCAGATACTCAGTAAATGTGTTTTCTTTCTATTTTTAATTATCATCCCCCTTGTTTGAGAAATTCTTTCTGATTTTTGTATTTGATTTAAAGGATTTCATTTCTCTTCAGATTTTATTTCAGGTGTAAATAAGAGGTCACTGTCTAAGGCTGATGCATCTTGGCTCCAACTGCCTCAAAAGCGTAAGCTTGGCAGTTTGCTTTTGCAAAGGTGGGGTTTTTAGGGATGTTGATGGTTATTTCCACAAGAGAGAAAAATCTCTACCCTTCTCATGCTCGACTTCTGTAGAATAGCTCTTTGGCTGCATGGTGACATAATATAAAAATAAACAACAACAACATTTACAATATTGACTATGGTGTGCCAGGAACTATTCAATGCACTTTATATTATTTGCAATCCTTACAGCAACTTTACAACATAATTTTTATTATCACCATCCTACAAACAAGCTCAGATAGGTAAAGTGACTTGCCCAAGGTCACAAAACTACTGTAGAAGGTCCACGTGACTCCAAAGCTAATGATTATTGTTGGAGGGAGAAAAGGAGGAAGGATGGAAGGAAGGTAAGAAGAAACTAAGGAAAGGCAGAGAGCATGAGAGAGAAAGAAATCAGTCCTTCATTTCAGAAGGATTGTCTAGTGTTAGCCCTTTTTCCTACTATTGGCACCCATTTTTTCCTCTTTCCCAGGGAAATGTCAGCTTTGGAAATAATTTAACCCAAATAATCACTGTGTTGGAATAACTCTCTCCTGGTGCTGCTGTAATTTGGCTTACAATTATAGCTAATTGAACATCTTCTAAGTGAGCTCAGTGCTGCATGCACATGGAAAAAAAAATTTAATGTGCTAAGCATGCAAAAACACGATCATAGAAGTTCATTTTTACCAGCACAAAAAGAAAGCAATTAGTGAGACATTTTTTTCAGCAAGGAGAAAAAAAAAAAGCACAAAAATCCCCATGGTCTCGAGACAAGCTCTCAGATGATCCCTGGGCCCCATTAAAAGTGCAGTAATGAAAAGGGTTTGTGAGCTATAGGTTGGCATCTGTGAAAAGGTTACCCTTCTCAGGAATCAAGACACAGATACTTAACAAGAGCCAGAGGGAAGCAGCAACATGAGGAGATATAGTGTGGAGAGAGGAGGTGATTAATTAAAGGAAACAAAGAAAGGGAACCTGACAAATTTGTTCTAGAAAATCCTCCTCTAAAAGAGGGGTATTTCAGAAGCAGTCATTCCTCTGGATCTGACCTCCATTCAGTGGAAACCTGGGAGGATTCCTGCTTTAATCCTGATTAGACACACATTCAGCATTACATCTACTGTGAATCTTTTAGTTAAAATTGGTATGTATGTATATATTTAAAAATTTTTAACTTTCAAAGTTATTCCTTTCAACTCAACTCAAAAGGATTAAGCCCCAAAGTTTCCCAGGCTGGTGCCAGCTGGTTTCCTAAAGTACCTAGAGCAGAGGAGGAGAGGGAGATCTGTGGAGACTGGTGTTCTTTAACCAGCCCCCTTTTTCTCTTTTTCTGTCTTTGCCAGAAGGCGTTTTGCCAATATGGTCGCTTCAAGCTCCTTGGTCCTGCTTATGGTAAAGCCCCTTGGCAACTTGCTTGGTGGGATAGAGTACCTGTGACTCCAGAAAAATTGGGTGGGAAAGTGAAAAGGCTGGGCGCTGAAAAAGGATATATATTTTTTTAACATCTTTATTGGAGTATAATTGCTTTGCCATGGTGTGTTAGTTTCTGCATTATAACAAAGTGAATCAGTTATACATATGTGCCCATATCTCCTCCCTCTTGCATCTCCCTCCCTCCCACCCTCCCTATCCCACCCCTCTAGGCGGTCACAAAGCACCGAGCTGATCTCCCTGTGCTATGCGGCTGCTTCCCACAAGCTATCTATTTTACGTTTGGTAGTGTATATATGTCCATGCCACTCTCTCACTTTGTCACAGCTCACGCTTCCCCCTCCCCATATCCTCAAGTCCATTCTCTAGTAGGTCTGTGTCTTTATTCCCATCTTAGCCCTAGGTTCTTCATGACCTTTTTTTTTTGAAAAAGGATAAATTTAATTGGAAGTACCATGGTTTTCACTGCTACCTCTGGATTCGCATTGGGCTGTCGCCAAGCTCTTCAGAACATGTGGGGACTTTCAACTTCGCGACCACAGGTCATAAGGAAAAGCTCTGAAGGAATACAGGGGATGTTGCTGTTCTGATAGAAATTGCCCGCAAGCAACATAATTTCTAATTGGTAGGGGAGAGGGGAGAACGGAGCAGCTTGCCACAGACATAGAAGGAGCAATCAGCACTCATTGAGCTCCATTTGTCTACGGATCCACACTACTAAGGAGGAGGAGAGAGCAGTTTTGCCTAAACGCAGCCAGTCAGAGTCAGGCTCTATCTTTCTTTCATTCCTCTTCAGCCCCCTAATCTCAGGATTTAGGGCAGTGGTCCTCAACCTGGGGAGATTTTTGTGTCCCAGAGCACATTCAGAAAAGTCTGGAGACACTTTTGATTGCTGTGACTTAGGGAGCTGTTACTGGCATCTGGAGGTAGAAGCCAGGAAGCTATTAAAAATCCCACAGTGCGTAGGACAACTCCCACAAAGAATTACTCCCTCCAATAGTTCTGAGATCCAGAAACCTTGATTTAGAGGATGCCCGATCTTCCTTTACTAATGTTATTTCCCTTACCAAGGTGAATAGCAGTAATTATAACACTGAATTTTCATGGTTTCCTGTCTGTCTTTTTCCAGGTCTGTCTTTCAATGGCAAAACTATTTTGTTGGTGGAAGCATTCCTGCCTTCCTTGTTGGGAGTGTGGAGGGAAGACTTCTCTTTTTCTGAAGGTAGCAGGTACCTCAACCATCCTCCCAGGTCACTGTGCCAAACCCTGGTATGAATGGCAGCTTTGCATGCATGGGTCGGTTTCATGATGGTACCAATGGCATTTGTGACACCTCGGTGCTGACAGCAACAGGTCACCCAAGCAGAGCACAGAGGTACCATGCAGAGAGGAGGCCAAATAATAAGTGTTGTATTTCTGCAAGCTTCTTGATCTGAAGATCAATACGTATTTTTACCAATATATCTGAAAGAAAGGTGTACTCAGTAGAAGTCTTGTTGGAATGAAATACACTTCTGAGTCGATTTTGTATGTCACCAAAGAACCTTTAATCACAGGGCTGGACACTTTAAGTAACATAATGAGATAAGAAAATGAACAATATTCTAAGAAATCAAACACATGACTCTCAAACACGTCTACTTAATTCAGTCTATGAAAACATAACAATTGTTAAGTCCCCACCAACGACTAAGGCCCCATCTCCAACCAACAACATAAAATTATTTTTTCCTTTACAAAATTAAAAACAATTCTTCAAATAAATTTTGTTTTGGCTCTTTTGCATTTCATTCCTCAGCCACAAATCCAGAGCCCAACCTGTGGTGGGGAATTAAATAGGACCAGTATGAATAAGCCAATTTAAGGAGACCTTAGAGGGTAAAATATAAATGGAAGCAAGGCTGCCATGGTTAGAATTGTTGCTGTCAGTCTGGGGGAAGACTCTCCTTAGGTAAATGCGGAATGCTCTCAGCTGCTGTCCTCAAAGCTGCCACAATTCCGGCAAGAGTGAAAATGCATCGGGCTCATGGGATCAGACACATAGCCTGCATCAGGAAAGAAGTTCAGCTGTTACTCATCGGCCTTTCAGCCCATCTCCCCATTTCTCTTAGCCAGCCTCAGCCAGTGCAACGCTGCCCAGCAGCCTCTCCTGGCTCATGTGAACAGAGAGTTTGGACACGAGTTGCTGACAAGCAATTGTAAAACAAAAGCAGAATTTACAATGAAAACAGAGAGCTGAGACCAGAGGAACATCAGCGATGGGTGTTTGGCCAGGTGACATTTTGAATTCGGAGTAAAGAAGGGTACAGTTCAGGAAGGTGGTTTATCATGATGGCTAAAAGTACGGGCTTCAGGTCAGGCGAATCTGGGTTTAAGCCCTGCCTCCACTACTTACCAGTTCTGTGACTTTTGTTAACCTTTCTGAGCCTGTGTCTTCATTTGTAGAGGGGAGAGGTCATAAGGCTGGTAATGCACAGACAAGTGGCACAGTGTCTGACACACAGTGAGTGCAAAGCCGTTGATGGCTGAAAAGGGAGGTGGAGATGGCAGTAGAGAAAAGGAAAGAGTATTCTCTATAACAGGTTGGCTCTGGTTGTTTTCTTTTTTTTCTATCTGAAAGTCCAATTTTTAGTGCTTAGGTCTGAATACTAGTGGCATTTGATGCTCATTGAAACAATAGCCCTGGGTGTGTCCAGAGAATTGAGCTAGTGCCTCAGAATCTGGCCACAGTCCTAGAGAATGCAGGATATGAGCAGGGAAGCAGTTACCTTTCCATTCCAAGTAGGGAAACCATCCATTGTTTCTGTGAAAATGGGCACATTTGTCAATAGCTAATGTTGCTTTTGCTTCCCTTTGATAGCCGAGTTTTCAGAACCAACTCAGCTATCCACATTTTCATTAAGACTTCTGGCAATATGCAGTTCGATGGGCATATTTATTTTCATAAGAAAGGTCTCTGTCAAAATCTCTTAGGCAGCACATATACTCTCCCGAGAGGCAGCACCACTGCTGCCAGTGCTGCTGTGACCAGTCCTCTCCTGCTAGTGGGGCTGGCCCTGGCCAGCTGAGATTAGGTTAGGGGAAGCAGGATACACATTATTGAATCCTAATTCTGGGCGGACTAAATATCTACACCTTAGAGCAAAGATATTTCCTCTTGTCCAGACTGAAACTGCAACTTCATCCCAGGCATAGACAGATGCTTTAATAAGCACGTAATCCTTTCATTACTATAATCAACCTTTTAATGTACCACATGTGCTTTTTCTGGCCTATGATGCTGCATGCCTCTCTCTCCATAGGACTCCAGCGGAAATCTGATTGGGAGCATCCATCCTTCCAGTGTGGGAGGGTTCACCTTCGGAGACGGGTAGCAAAATCAGTAGGGCATGGATGCTGACATTTATTATTGATACCATCATCACCAGAGTTGAAGGACAGACTCTGTGCAGTCACTCAGCTTAAGAGGGACCAAATGAAATTTGAACACAGGCTTTAAGGAAAGACTGAACCATGTCGACATGTTTTGTTACTTCAGGGTGAAAGGTCTCAAGTACAGCTAGGTACTTAATTTTATCTTCATTCTCTAGCCCTGTTCTGTGGGTGGGGAAGAAACAGTTCATAAAGTTGCTGTTATACCACAACTAGTTTATGAAGTAGAAATGGAGGGCAATTAAAGAGTTCTTTCTTATACGATGTGATGTTCCTAGTGGGAGATATTGAATATATCTTTTTTGTCTATTGGGACTGTCACTCCATTCAAACATGCTAATGTCTTCTTCTACCCCGGGTACAATATATGCATAGGAAAACCCTACTTTTTAAAATCATTGCATCACTTTTGTCTAACTTCATTTTGAGGAATTCTGCTCAACGTCTTATCCCTTTAAGAAACAGATCGTTAAGAAATGCTTCATCTTGAAACTCCACCATGAAAGAAAAGACTTTTGGTCAAAGCACACATTTCAAAGGGTGCCCTCTATTTTGTGGTTGTGCAGTCACATCTGTAAAGGTTTGAAAAAACGATATTATATCTATAAAAAATGTGATGATGTGACACTTAGAGCACATTTTCCCCCGTTACTGGATTGGCCAATTATGTTGTAAAGCTGATGATAAAAAGCACTCGACTGCATTCTAGACACGTACTGGGAGTCGGAAGCACAAAGTTTCCTTTCTTTAGTGTTCCCAAGTAGTTTGTCGAATCTATCCGGAACAATTTTCTTCTTCGTTTCTTAGAGGCTTCCTATTGCCTTAGGTATGATACTCTGCAGCCGAGGTGCATTGGTGAGGATTCTAAAGCTGCAGGGTCTATTGCCATCTATATCACAGAACCAGGCACACACCACCGAATTTATTCTCCCACAGACCCAGTCCTTGGAATAAATCTGTTCTCTTTAACTGACATACATTTTTTCAGTCCTCCATATTGTCAAAGGAAGTTCCCATGAATAAATGAGCCCATTGTACTAAAATTCCAATTAAATATAGAGCTTCTCAGGCTTAGAGGTGGGAGAAAGGACATCACAGGCCTGGCACATTTATATGGCAGCTGATAAGGGGTGCTGCCTATCCTCTGGCTTCCAGGGGCGAGCACAGAGCTATGTTAACTATTTCAAAGAGCTTTATTAATTCTTTCTAAAATAGTCCTGTGCAAAACAGATCCCATCAGTGATACCCTCACCTCCTCTCCAGCTTTTTGAGCGAATAGCTGGGTTCACATTTTACCCTCCGGCACTTGCTAAAGAGAAAACACTCCTTTTTAGCAAAGATATGATGTAATTGTGGAAATTCATCTCCTCCTGTAGGGAGGAGTTTTCTCCTCCTCCCTATACCTGCACAATATGGGACTTCAAGGTAGTAGACTCAATAAGGTGGAAACAAGGTGTTTGGAATGTCACGAGATGCAGGAGATTATTTTCAAAAAAGAGCTGTACTTTTTCCCACGGGCACACACACTCCCATATACTTCCACATACACTTACACACTTATGCACACATTATTAAATGCAAAGGTAACTGTAGACTTATACAAGACTTACAAGAGCAAAGTTTGCACTTTTATGATATAATATTTTTAAAGTACCCTTCATCTCTACTTATTACAAAATAGAATACTTTCTCCCTCATTATCAAACAGACATCGCCTTCCTAGGGGTAGTTTCCTTAGTCAATCTGACGAATCTGTATACTTACCATATTTGTCAATGGGTGAGAACTGAAGACTTTTCTTCATGTCCTCCAAAGACAGGCCTTGAGAGGCACATTGTCCAGCACTGGAAAATTCCATGAGACACTGTGAAAACCACGGTGGTGATTTGCTAATAACATTTTTATAAAACAGAATTTATTCACTCAGCATAGATCCCAGAGAACTGGCAAAGTGGTACAATGGTATTTTTATCGTACTGGTGATTTGTTGGGAAAGAGTTCAGGATTATTTGGAGCATGTCAGATCTAGGCGTGAGTCCTGGCTCTTCCAGGTAGGCTCCAATTCCTTGCTGTGTAATCTTACACATGGTACCCTTTCTGAGCCTTAGTGCATTGATCTGTAAATTGGGAAAAGTACATAAATAATATGTAATTTGGTTTTGTTTGTTTTTAAGATGTTGGGGGTAGGAGTTTATTAATTAATTTATTTATTTTTGCTGTGTTGGGTCTTCGTTTCTGTGCGAGGGCTTTCTCCAGTTGTGGCAAGCAGGGGCCACTCTTCATCGCGGTGCGAGGGCCTCTCACTATCACGGCCTCTCTTGTTGCAGAGCACGGGCTCCAGTCGCGCAGTCTCAGTAGCCGTGGCTCACGGGCCCAGTTGGTCCGCGGCATGTGGGATCCTCCCAGACCAGGGCTCGAACCCGTGTCCCCTGCATTAGCAGGCAGATTCTCAACCACTGTGCCACTAGGGAAGCCCCTGTAATTTGTTTTGATGATTAAATATAGCAAAAAAAAAGAGTTGAATATCAAATCTGGATTAATATTCTTACAAGCCTTGCTTAAAAGGAACTAATAGTCAGAACATTATTATCTTAGTAATAATCAACAGAAATAAAACACATCCCAACAGTTATTGCTATTTTTATATTGTTATTATAATAGTAATTATAAGAGACAGTGATAATAGTATTTATTGCATGATTCCTATGTATTAAGCATTTACATATATAATTTCATTTACTCTTTTTTTTTTGGCGGTACGCGGGCCTCTCACTGCTGTGGCCTCTCCTGTTGCGGAGCACAGGCTCCGGACGCACAGCCTCAGTGTCCATGGCTCACGGGCCCAGCTGCTCCACGGCATGTGGGATCTTCCCGGACTGGGGCACGAACCCATGTCCCCTACATCGGCAGGCGGACTCTCAACCACTGCGCCACCAGGGAAGCCCGTCATTTACTCTTTATCACTATCTTATCATTACCAAATCATTTCTCTCATTTTCTAGATTAGAAACGGAGGCTGAGGCAACCAGGTAACTTGTTACACGGTTTTGGTAAACGGCTCACCTAGGATGCAAACCCAAGTCTTTCAGATTCTAAAGTCTGTACCTTTGTCCACTATTCAAATGGGAATTTCCTCATGGTTCCTGGCTTTCATTAAGCCTTCTCTTTGCCAAACCTCTCCTACTCTATCATGTTGGTTAATGGGATCTCTTCCTTTCTACCTTTTCAGACTCAAACCTGAAGTTATCAAAGCCCTCGCCCTGACATCTAGTCACATTTGTCAGTTAATGGTATAACTGTAATTCCTGTGGTATCCACCTCTCTCATCCATATTTTAGCATCCTCAAAGAGGCGACCTAGTTACCCCCCGAACAGCCCCACATGTCCATAGCAGAACTCGTAACTCCCCCTGTTCTCTAGAGAACTCTCTAGAGTTCTCTCTAGCTCATTACAGGCACCACACCATTCAGTGGGTTCAAAATTCTTGGAGTCATCATCGGTACCTTTCTTTTTCCCATATCTTGCACCTAATCCAAATCTTTTTAACTTTGCCTCCAAAATGTAACCCTAATCCATCCACCTCTCCTCCTTCAAGGTCTAGGCCATATAATCTCTTTCTTTTCTGGACCTCTGCAATTTGCCTCCTAATTGATTTTCCTGCTTTCACTTCTGTCCCCTTATAATCCATTCTCCATATATAACCCAGAGTGATCTTTTCAAAATATAAAACAGAGTAAGCCATTCACCTACTTAAAACATACTTAAAACCTTCCAATTGCTTCCCAGTTCATTTAAAATAAAACACAAATACTTTACCCTAACCTACAAGGCGCTGGCCCAGCTTAACTCTCCAACCTCGCCTTGTATCCCTCCCCATCTCTGCTAAGCACTTCTTTTGGCATTCTTTCTGTCCTTTGAACCTTCCAATCTCTTTCCCAATCCAGAGCTTTTGCATTTGTTAATTCTGCTTTTCTTCATAAACCCAAATCCTGTTTTGCTGAACCCTTCCCCTTCCTTCCCCATGACTGGCTCCTCTGTCATTCAGGCCTCAGTTGGAATGTCACCTGCTCAGAGAGGCCTTTCCTGACCACCATTCCAAAGTGGCCATTCCCCTGTCAATGGTCGCTTTCTGTTATATCACATTGACTTATTTCTTTCTTTCAGGACTATATAAAATTATCTTGCTTATTCATCCATTTATTTCCATATTCTTTCAAACAATGAAATTGGAAGCCTTGTGTATCTTATCTCCCTTATTCCTTGCTATATGCTCAGCACTCAGAACAGTGCTTGGCACATAGGAGAAGCTCAAAAATTGTTTTTTTAATGATTTAATTAATAGATCCCTAAAGGATGTCCTTCTCTTCAGTCACTCAATCCTCCTCTCCACAAGGTCTTCCTCTGACAAAAATCTGACCAGGCACTTCCCTGCTCCCCACTGCTGTTCCTCAGGCCAGACCTGCAAATCCAACCTGCTGCAATCCAAACCTCCTTGCATTCTGTGTATATCTTATAGTCTACAATTCCTAAATCCATCTTTTGTTTCTCCACATTCAAGCCACACTAATAAACTTTGGCCTTTCCAAACATTCCTGAATTTTCCCTTCTCCATGGTTGTGGCTGAGCTGCTGCTGTGAATCTGCTTGGTGACATCTTATTTTTCCCTGACAGGAAGGAGTATGGTGTTATGGTTAAGAATGACAGTAAGCATTCGGGTGCAAGACTCCTTGAATTTGAAACTTCACTCCATCACTTACTAGCTCTATGACCTTTGGCAAATTATTTAACTGTTCTGTGCCTCAGTTTGTACAACTGTAAAATGGGAATTATGACAGACTTAGCTTATAATGTTAATCAAGAGAATTAAAGGAATTAATACGTTTAAAGTACTTTGAACGGTGCTGACATTTAGGAAGCACTCAATAAATGTTACCTACTTTTGTTATTTGTCAAGTTCCAACTCAAAGACAGCATTTCCTCAAAGTCCTCTTGGATACTCCCAGTCAGAATTCCATATCCTTCTAGTACTTTGTACTCCTAGCACAGTGCTTATCAGAGTCTGCCTTGGTGTAGAATGATCTGTATTTGTATACTAATACCCTACTAAACAGAATGCTCCTGCAGGTTAGAGACCCTAACACCTTTGGGTCTCCAATAGGACTTAGCTGGTACTTTGTAAATAGTTAAAATAATAAAATTGTGTTAAATAAAGTTAAGTTATCACAAAATGTTCATTTTGAGTAGTTAGATTTTTCTGAACACTTACATGAATTCACATTGATTAATTCATTTAGCGGCCTTAAAAGTGACTACGTTTGGTCACTTTCTTAAGCTATAAAGTGAAGATGTTGTTTCTTAGAGGAAAACAATGATTAAAAAGAAGAAGTATTGACTTAAAGTGGGACATGGTGTGATCTCAATCAACATTAAATGACAAATCACACTCAGTTCTGGGCAATATAGTATCATTCAGGATATTCTTGAAAATAAAAATTACCCTACTAATTCCTATAACCTCTTTATCACTCTAGCTCCTCTTAAGAAATGGGCCATAAGCAGTAGTCCTGGCAACAAGAGGATAATAGGGAATAAATATTTTATCATCAAAAAGGCTATCTGGTTTCCTATGAATAAAAGCCCATCTCCAAGGTATCTTATTTATTTAGTTGCTGAATGCAATTCATGCCAGGGGACTTAAACTTCCTGCCCAAGAGATAACACACAGGCTGTCTCTGGCTGCTATTCTAGGATGACAGACAGATGGAAGCTAAGCACACCCAAGTCAAACAAAGCAGAAGAAACCAGACCCTGATCAGTGGAACTAGTTTACCTCAACCCACGGGTATCCAGACTTCACCAGGAGTTTCACAGAAGCCCAGAGTTTAAGAGACACACCGGGACCTCCGTTTGCTGAAGTTGTGGTCAGTGAAAATAGGCATTTCCAGGATGCAGCTGCCCCATGAATTCAGTGAAAGTAAATGTGAACTAATGGCAGGTAAGGAAAACACTCAATTTTTCAGTGTTTCATACTCCTGGTCACCTAGGTAGCTTTCTTTATGCTAAAAGGATAATATATATCATATATAGGCATATATATGAATGATATATAATATTATAATGTAATTTTATGTATACCTTTTATGGGAATGGAATGAAACTTTCTCTTTTAAAGAGAACAAGATAGTCTTTAGGTTAGTTTTTGCATACTACAACATTATATTAATATATCTGATTTTAGTGTTAAAAATGTTTCAGTTATTTTAGGCTAAATAGTTCATATTAGCTCTGTGATGTATCTGTAAAGGTAAGCATAATCATCAGCTATTTTCTCTTATAAAGGTACACTAGGGAATGAATAATTTATCCAGCATGAAGAGCAGAACCAAAATTCAGAAATTATTTTTTGCTTCTCAATCAATGCTTTATGGGTATAGACTACCTAGTAGATTGGCTGCTAATGAGGCCAGTTCAAAACCAAATCCAAAACGTGCAATTTGTATTTTTGTGTCTGTACACCATTCTGACTATGGCTTGTCAGCACAAAATAGCCTGTTTGCAGTCACTCATGTACCCTGAGCAGAGACAACAAGGACATTCAAAACTAAAATATGAGGCTATGTTGGCTGAAATGAATGCAGAGATAGTGACACTCATGACAAGCACGTTGAGCAAAAATATTATCCAATGAGAAGTAAATCAATATATACGTAAGATACAGAGGAACTGTGAAGAATGGGAAAAGTACTAGCAGATAGAATATACCCAAATATAGCTTCAATTCTTCAAGGCAGGAGTTAGTTTACAAGCTAAACTGGTGGGTTAATGCACATATGGGCAAAACTCCCAAAAGGAATATTAAAACAGAGTTTTTCTGTACATTTTAAAAAAGTTCTGATTACTAGAAGCTAGCATGGCTTTAGTAAGAAAAAAATCATGCTAGATTTGCTTTATTTCTTTTTGGTAAGGATAAATTTAAAGGGGAAATCCATAGGTTAGAACATAGAGCTAGATTCAGATAATGGGCAGAGTTTCTCCTGATTGCTTTGTAAGTAACAAGGGGAGATCTGTGCCAGATGACAAGTGGGTAGATGGGATTGCCACTGGTTGAATATTCAGAACCAATACAGACCTCAGGTGACATTCCCCACAGGTTAAGTAGAGCCTTAGACATTGGGAATAGTTAAAACAAAATACCACATTTCCTAAAATTAGAATTGTCCAAACATAGATTGAGATGTTCTAGAAGGAGGTACCATCCCATCCCTGGACGTATTCAAGCTATGTCTGGAGCATCTGGTAGCGCAGGGTGCTACAGAGGAATCCAAGTATCCACCTGGAGGTCACATGACCTCTATTTCTTACATTCTATGATGCTTTAGAAGGATTTTGGGAACCACGTAGACTTTGTGAAACTAGTTCCGATGTGTTGGAAAGACAGAGTGAGATTACACAGTTCCCACTTAGGCAGAAGATTTTTATCTGCCTTATCTGCACTGTCTGACGTTTGGCCAGGGCTGAATGCCTGAGTCCCACACACATGCCACAGCATACCTGGCTACACATTACTGCTGCTACTCAGGCTGGTGTTTGTAGCTTTTTTTTTTTTTTGCAGAGCACAGGCTCCGAACGCGCAGGCTCAGCGGCCATGGCTCACGGGCCCAGCCGCTCTGCGGCATGTGGGATCTTCCCAGACCCGGGGCACAAGCCCGTGTCCCCTGCATCGGCAGGCGGACTCTCAACCACTGCACCACCAGGGAAGCCCTGTAGCTTTTTGTCTATAGACGTTTCATTTGATATAGTAACTGAACCATGCTAGTTGCCTGAAGGAACCATCTCCCTTAGTGATTTTTTCAAAGGAAGAACCACACTGCCATCTAAGATGAAGCAAAGGCAAGTGTGGAGAAATCACTTTCACATAAACCCATCCTTAAGGATTTGAATGACAGGTTGTTTAAGGCTGGTACTGGAAAATTCAGCGCTGATTCACAAAGTTTTTATATAAGATAAATTTGTAGAATACTCATGTTGAATGCCTGAGGGGTGGAGAAAAACCCTAAAACACTATGTCATCTCTTAATCCAGAAAGGTATATTGTTAAGGAAGGTCCACGAGGAAGGAAAGGTACATTGTTAAGGAAGGTCCACGAGGAAGGAAGAAAAATACTGTTTGAAGAGACTCCGGGGAATTTGAGTGCCATCTCTCCTGAGTGGTGGGAGCAGGCCGTGCCACAGTGAGTGCACGTGGCCCCATTTAGAGCCTCAGAAGCAGCCAGTGTTGTGGCTTCCAAATGCTTTTGGTACTGAAGCAGTGAATCATGGTTTGGGCTGTGGAATTTCATGAATTCTCAGAATATTTACTAGTGCCATAATTTCTTCTGACTGAATTACATTCCAAAGAAGACTTCAGATGGGCATACAGTCCAAACGAAACTGTTTTTATCATGTTCTTCCAAGTGTGGCTTTTACAGAGCTGGGGATTTTGATTTGGTGAATTACAGCAAATGCATGTAGTCTACACGCAAGGGTGAACTTAAAACAACCAAATAAAAATAAAATGACCTAGAGCATTATCCTATCATAGTGATATAAAAATAATTTCTTGTATTTGCAGAGGGCTTTATAGCTTGCATATACTTTTCTATTGACTAGCTTAAAGAATTTTTCCAAAACCTCCATGAGGTGTCTGAGAAAGTATTCATTCCATGCAGGTGGAAAGTCAGGCTCAAGAAGTTTGAATAACCTGTATAAACTTACAGAGCTAGCAAGAGGCAGAACCAGAACTTGATCAAAAGGTCTTCAGACTTCCAGTCCACGCTTTTTCTTCTAAAATACACTTCAGTTAACAGCAGCACATGTCAAACTGTTGGTGTGTTACCATGTGGAGAGCTCACTGAAGTAGTCATGAGTTACAAAGTTTTGGATCCTTTGCATATAAAGATGATCAATAAATTCCTCATGGAGAAATATTCCTCCTCATCATAGAGAAACCAGAATCAGCTTTCTTTTGTCTTGCTTTGTTAGACCTTTTAAAAAATTATACTTTCCCCTATCTAACTACGGCTTTCCTGTCCCTGAGCAGTGATGTCAAAACATGAGACACACACACCAAACTTTCTAAATGAGATTTTTATGATTCTCCCGAACTCTCTGGCTTGTGTAAGGTTTCCTAAGCTGCATGCATGGATTCATTTTCCTAAAACTGCCCTAAGTTGAACAGAAAACGATTAGGTTACCAGCGTGGTTAAAGACTTCAGGCAAAATGTTCTTCCATTCAAGTTGTTCCAATTAGTTTTTATGCAGCTAAAAATGCTCTCGGGCTACCTGTAACCTGGAAGATTTAGCCATTTGGACTTTGCATAAAACAACACCATCCAAGGCCTCACAGCTTTGCAAATATGCTTTGTGGTTTATTGGCTCCTTCTGCTGTCTGTCCGAATGATGTTACCTGTGTAAGAATATTAGCGTAAGGATCAGTGCCATATGCACCCTTATCCCCTTCCTCAAGAGGAATATATCCAAGTTAGGAGTCATTTCTTTCACTCAAAAGGAAACACAGACAGGTAATACTTAACCAGAATTTCAGTGCTTTGACACTACTCTAAAGGACTCATACAAAGAAAAGGTGGAGAAACAGCCTGCTGAGATCCCTAATGAAGGTATTTACACAAAGAAAATAAATGCCCTGCTGTAGAAAAGGCTACGAGACTCATCGGGCTGTTTTTGGCATTTAGCTGAAAACAGATCTATTTAAAACAGATCTGTCAGAAGGGATAAATGCCTTTCTACACTTTGCAATGTCTTTCTATGATGCACACATTTCCTCTGGCCTAAAGAGAAAGACGACATTTCTATTAGAAATGGAATCACCTTTGGCCTAACTTTGAAATAGTCTAGTCAGACTCTTATGAATAAACCTTTGTTAATTTATCAGCTAAATTCAACATATTTATTTATTCATGATTTCATCCTGGCTCTTTTCAAAACATTGTTTTGTCTTTGTCAATATTCCCTACGGGATAATGTCCTAAATTAAAACAAATTTATTGCACCCATTACAGTGAATGGGCAATGACCAAAGTATCTAATGGGGCCAGAGGTCAGTGCAAAGTATCTCTTTCAGGAAAATCAAACCCATCAGCTTTCTTTCAATGGCAAATGTCCCCAGGCTATAAAAGGACTGAAAGACTTGGCAATGGGTCATGGCTCTGTTTGAGCCATTAGGCAAATATCCAAGGTCTCAGCTCCCTTATTTTTAAAGGAAAAAGCAATTAGGCAAAGAATTATGAATAAGGAAAAATGCAGTGTGAACTGAAAGTGTGTGTTAATTCCTTGATGGCTCATAAATTATTAATGTGCTCAACAGTAACCTAACAACGCTACCACCTCTCAATTTACCTCTGCTTTAAACAGGTATAAACGAGTCAATTGTACAGTCCAGCAGGCGGACTTCGCCTGCTAAGCTTAAACTGAGGAACATCTTTTAAATATAGCAGAATCTTTCTTATCCTTCATTGTCTGTACTCACTATTACCCAGAAGGAAAATCTTGTTAAATTTTAGAACTATGAGATCTTGGTAGCATGACAGTCATTAAGCCCACTCCTCTTCCCTCCATTTTTCCACCTTCCATTTTACTGAGAAGCAAATTGAAGCCTTGTAAAGTGAAATAACGTATCCAAGTTCATATACTAAGTTTATGGTAAAGTCAGGCATATAAGCTGGAGTTCTAAACTTCTAGTCTTCTTTGATGGTTTTTATTCTTATTTTTAAGTGAAAAGGGAAACTAAAATTTGTTGCATACCTGCTAAGCACCAGGAACTCAACTAGATGACTTACAAACCTTATTACCTTTGCTTCACCTAACAACCCATTTTACACACGAGGAAACCAAGGCTCAGGGAGTCTAAGTCTTGTCTAGGGTCACCCAGCTATATAATTCAGACCTAGGCTAGGCAGTATCCAAATCTCCTCCTTTCCCCACTTAACCTTGTTGGCTCTAGAAGCGTTTCCCAAATTTACACCTATAATCTTGTCTCTCTCCCTCTCCACATGGTTGTTCATCAAGCACAACGCCAGGTGCTGTGCTAAGTACTAGGGATACAGATATGAGTGTGATGGGCATGGACTCTACGCTTTGGGGTAAATAGAACTGTAGACATAGACAGGTAAACGTTAATGCCAGGGAACATGGTACATGTTCTAAAGGGTACCCTCGCTACACAGAGGAAATGACATGACGGACAAGCAAGGGTTCCCAAGGGGGAAATTCTGGGGAAAGGGCTGGGGTAGGGGCATGTGCAAAGACCGAGGAAATTAAGTGGCCAAAGCGAATATTTATTTTTTTAAGTTTTCATTTTGAAGCAATCTCAAAAAAAGTTGCAACTATGGTATGTTTTTTCACCTGAACCATTGGAGAGTAAATTGCCAATCTGATGCTATAATCTCCCCAATACATTAGTGGATTCCTAAAATAAAGACATTCTCCTACATAAGCACAATATAGCCATTTCATTCCACTGTCAACTCTCAGACTCCATTCAAGTTTGTCAGTTATCTCAATAATGTTCTTTATAGCAAAAAGATCCAATTCAGAAAAACACAGTTATATTTCTTTAAGCTCCTTCAATCTGGAACAGTTCTCCGTTTCTACTTGAATCTCATGACATTTTTGAAGATGACAAGCCAGTTATTTTGCAGAATGTCCTTCATTTTGGCTTTATCTGAGGTTTACTAATAATTAAATTAAAATTATGCATCTTTGGTGAGAAGTACCACAGAAGTGATGCTGTATTCTTTTCATTGTATCTCATACATTTGATTTATCCCATTATTGTGCTGTTAATTTTGATTACTCGATCAAGGTGGTGTCTGACAGGACTCTCCACTACAAAATTGCTCTTTTTCTCTTTGTAATTAATAAGTATTTTGTGGGGAGAGATCCTATATCTCAACCAACTTTCATTATCTTCATTTATTTATATCTGTATGGATTTAAAGTTGCTATTTCATTCAATGGATAATAATGTTATGGTCGTTATTTATTTTAATGCTCACATTATCTCATAGTTGACATGCAGGAGCCCCCTCACGCTGTCCCTTTGATATATACCCATCTTTCTCTGAGTACCTCTTTCTTTTCTGGCGCAAGACGTTCCAGGAATATTTTATACATTCCTTGTCCCAGACTCGAAATCTGCCATTTCTCCAAAGTATCCTGTTTCCTTTTAGTGGAAGAGTATTTAGAAATCAAGATCCAGGTGCTTGGTATGCCCCCAGGTCCTCTCACTGAGCAGGCAAAGCTAGAGAACACACATGTATATACACATGTGTAAACACACTTAGACCTCTTCCTTGCCCTCAAATAATAAATTCACGCTTATATCTCCAATTCAAATCATCACAGGGTCTCTCCTAGTTTCCTGCCTTCCCATACCTATAATGCCTTCTCTGACAATGAGAAACCTGGTTCCCATTATTCTTAATATCTTTACTTATTTGATCAGTGCCCCGAACGTATAAATCTTTGGCTGCTGTTGCGTGCCCACCCGTCAATGCACACAGACACCCTCCTTTACCCGACTTGGGCTCCAACATCCCATACCCACTGCCGTCCCCACAAGGATGCCCTCCTTCCCATCTTGTGTTCTGACACCCTGTTCTGGGATATTCCCCACCTGGGTGCCCCAAGTGGATGCCCTCCTCACCCTGCTTGGATTCCAGTCACTGCCACTGGACTGCCTACCTGCACTTATACACTCACCACTCTCATGCTCCAACTTCTTCACACCTGATACCTTCCTGTGCAGATCCCCGTCTCGATCTGCACGGGACCACAGTGGCCACAACTTCCCTGTGTCAACATCCTTCTCACTGTGCTTGGGCTCTGACACTCCATGTGGACCACTGCTTCACTGTCCCCTCCCGCGATTGCTCCCTCCCAGGCTTGGACTCCAATCTCTCATGCCAGGTCGCTCTCCCATGTGGACGCCCTTCTCATCATACCTGGGCTCGAGCACGTTGGCTGGGCAGCCCTAACCCCTGTGGAAACCCTGTCACCCTTCCACTCTGGCTTCTAACCTTTTGCCGGGCAGCTGCCATTCACCACTCTCACCATCCACGTGGACATTCTCTGCACCCTACCTGGACTCAGACATCCTGCTCCACCCCCATGGGGAAATTGACCTCGCTCAGCCCCGTCTAATGGCTTTTGGTATTAAACATTCAGGAAGGGAAGAGAGAGAAGAAGACTAACAAGGATGAACTTTAAAAAATATTAATCAGATCATGTCATGTTCCTGCCTAAAACTCCTCAGTGACTGCCCCGCACGTGGAAAACAATATCCCAGTGTCCTGCCCTTGCTTCATGGTCTGGCCTCTGCCTATCTGGGGCTTCATCCTGTACCACTCTCCCCCTGCTCTCTACCCTCTGTCCACCACAGAGGCCTTCTGTTCCTCTTCTTTGTTTCTGTCTTATAAACTCTGCATTTGCTTTTTAGCTCTGCTGAATGCTGTTTCCCAGGGTCTTCCTGTGTTTGCCATTTAACCATCCCATCTAAACTAGCTTTCCAGTCATTCTTTACCCCATCAACCTGTTTTAATTGTTTGCATAGCACTTATCACCATCTCAGTTTTCCTGAATATTTATTCATTGTTTGTCACCTGTATAGGTGGATACAGTACTCTGCTTACATGCCTGGCCTACTGGAGAAGTACCTTCAGATGTTTCTATACATGCTTATAGCTTCCTATGTCTGTCCTTAAAGGAGGGGGAGAGCTAATGCTCCCCCCCATACCCAAATGACCCTAAATCAATGAGGAATAAGAGTTTTGGATCAATACTCCAGCTTTCTTGCTGCTCACCGGGAAAATTCTGAGGCATGTTCTATACCCTCATTGGTTATAAGACGAGATTAAACCTCAATTACACACAGCAGTGACTTATGCACTAATGTGCCCCTTATTTATTTTCCTTCCTTCCCTTTCTTTCCCTGTGCTTCTTGAGACCATGTCTGAGAAAAGCAGGTCTGTTTTTGGAGGGATGCAAACTAAGATGGCATGCCTCACCCAACTAGAGTGTAAGTTGCATAGGGCAAGGACTAGTATGTTCTTGGGTGTTTCTGTGTCTAGATCTTCAGTGCCTTAAACTGATTGTCATGTACTATACACTCAATAAATAAGAATACAATGAATAATTGAATGAACGAATGATGATTCTTTCCTTGCAACTTCATCCATTTTTAACTTTGTTTGCTTACTTCTGATTCATGGGTCAACCTCCTTCCAATTCTTTAGCCACCACTCAAGGATAAGCTGTATTCCCCTGACAGTTCATGCATGACAGCAGTGGGCTTTGCAGAAGGCTTCCTGTTCCTATTCCCCGCCCAGCCCATTCCACCCTCCACATCATTGCCAGAAAATTCTAAGAATGATTCTCCATTATGATAATCCTCATCCATTCGGTGGTTCTCAGTACTCTCCTACAGATAGGAAAGTGAAATGGAGGAAAACAGAGAGCCTCTGTTCAAGATTCACCTTTTTTGTGACAGAGTTGATGGCCATGTGGAAAGGAAGAATGAACCACAGTGGCCTCAGTGTGGCCCCAGCCATTTGCTCTGATCATTGACACAGAATTTGTCTCACTGCATATTCACCTGATCCCCAAATGGACTGTGGATTCTTCATGGGGAAGGATGCTGCCTTACGAGTCTTTAACTCCCGAGGACTCACACTCGCACCTGGCATTGATGAGTTGAAGTAAATGTGCTGACTTCTTGAAGGTACCCTTTATATTTTCCCTTGAGGAGATGTTTCCAATGTATGCGGTTTCAGAGCTATGTGACTTGGAAAAATTGGATTTTTTCTGTAAAACTTTTCCTGTAAAGGGCCAGACACTAAATATTTTAGGCTTTGTAGATCACAACTACTGCAACTATTCAACAATTGCTGATGTTGTAGCACAAAAGCAGACATAGACAATATGTAAATAAGTATGAGTGTGTTCTACTAAAACTCTACAAAAACAGGCAGGAAGTTGGATTTGGCTTGTGGGCCATAGTTTGTTAACCTCTGCTTTAGAGCAATAGATAAACCCTATTTGTGTTGCTCCCCTAAGCTGCCTTCCACCTCTGGGCCAAACAACACAACCTCAGTGAAAGTAGGAATCCACTCTTTCATTGTAACAGTTTCTTTTGGAAGAGGGATAATCCAGACTAAAATACATGAGCTAATGACAAAACAGAAAAAATATATAGTCTACAATTATTCAGTGCTTACTGTACATGTACAATTTGTAGTCTCACTTACCCCTCATTGCAACCCTGTGAAGAAGCGGATATTCTTATTGTCATCCTATAGAGGAGATGTTTGAAGCTTGGAGAGATCAACTAACTTGTCCAAGGTCACAGTTTAGAAGTGATAGAACTTGAACTCAGGTCCATCTGAGCCCAACCTTTTAACCACTACTTCGTAATAATGGCCACTGGGTGGGTTTGTAAATAAAAATCATAAAACCAATTGTATTGATGCAAGATGAAAGCAGCAACTACAGAGGCACCTATAGAGCAGTATGTATTCTTTCCCCTTCTGGATTGAGGAAAGTTCAAAGGCCATCTCTGTTGATTTTACATCTCTAGGCTCTGTTGTATGAAGTCAGATCCCTGCAAGAAATTCCATGTTCCTTTGTTCTTTATGACAGGCCAGTCTGAATGGGAAGATTTTAAAACTCCCTAAACTCTTTGAACATGCAGAACATTGATCTTCACAAACCATTTGAAACACCCTAAGGAGTTACAAAATTATAAGCAATGTTTTTTTGTTTTGTTTTGTTTTGTTTTAAGTGAATGTATACCAAACCTCTGGGACCTTTCGCCTCATCACACAACACCAAAGCTTTCCTGTCTTCCTCTGTGTATTCTTTGCTGTCAGACCCTGAATAACAAAATAGTATTAGGTTGCTAGGGTGCCTTGTTCTCATTGAAAAGCTCTCTCATGCCAGCAATATGGGGGCTCTTACCCTACTCTGGGTTGATGTGCTGTGATGTTTCTCTGACTCCTGGGGCAGCCCCGGGGTTTGAAAGTGCCTGCTGGGCCCACCACTGCCCCTGCCTTCTGAGTTGGCAGGAACACGACTGTGGATTCTCTAAGAAGTTCTCTGTGGCTGTCTGCACAGCTAGCCCTGCATGGCCATTTTTATATTGGTATTTATTGAGCCTTGATGTGTGGCACAGCAGACTGTATGTGCCTGTGGTACAGGAACCGTGCTTTGTTATTTATTTCTGTCACCCTGGCATTTGGGGCCTGGCACAGAGTATGCTCTCAACACATATTTTAAAAATGAATTTGGTAGAACTGAACTCCTGGTCATTTCTGCAGCTCCATCTCTCAGCCTCAGTGCTCTGTGCAGGTTGGCCAAGTGGTCAGGAGCCTAAGGTCTGAGTCAAACAGAGTAAGGTTTCCAGTCCCAGCACCTCCTGTTCCTAGCTGTGGCCCTTGAGCAAGTAACTTAATCTTCCTCTGCCTCGCTTTCCTTCTGCACAACAGAGGATAATAATATAGTAACTACCATAGTCATAGGGTCTTTGTGTGCATTATATGATGATATACATGTAAAGTAGGTAGAAGAATCCCTGACACACACCGCCCTCATTCTCATGAGCACTTCTGCCTATAGCATTCTTTCCTTCTCCTTTCCCATTGGATAACACTACTCAGCTTTCAGGCCCGGGCTTCCTCCTGCACAACACTTGGTCAGCTGCCCTCTTTGCTATGTTCTTTATCACATTTTCATCGTTGCTTTTTTTTTTGCGGTACGCGGGCCTCTCACTGTTGTGGCCTCTCCCGTTGCGGAGCACAGGCTCTGGACGCACAGGCTCAGCGGCCATGGCTCACGGGCCCAGCCGCTCCACAGCATGTGGGATCTTCCCGGACCGGGGCACAAACCCGTGTCCGCTGCATCGGCAGGCGGACTCTCAACCACTGCGCCACCAGGGAAGGCCTTCATCGTTGCTTTTTAAACTTGTCTATCTCCCCTGGTACCTAGCTCACAGCCTCTGCTAAATAAAATATTTACTAAACAATTGTATGAATGAAAAGTAGATTTAAAAGAGCAAATTAATTGCAGCCACTGTGGAGAACAGTATGGAGGTTCCTTAAAAACTAAAAATAGAGCTACCATATGATCCAGCAATCCCACTACTGGGCATATATCTGGAAAGACAAAAACTCTAATTCAAAAGATACATGTACCCCAATGTTCACAGCAGCACTATTCATAATAGCCAAGACATGGGAGCAACCTGTGTCCATCGGCAGACTAATGGATTAAGAAGATGTGGCATATATATATATATATATATATATATATATATATATATATATACACACACACACATACATACACACACACATATACATACAATGGAATATTACACAGCCATAAAAAAGAATGAAATATTGCCATTTGCAGCAACATGGATGGACCTAGAGATTATCATACTAAGTGAAGTAATCCAGACAAACACAAAATCATATGCTATCACTTATATGTGGAATCTAAAAAAATGAAATTAATGAACTTATTTACAAAACAGAAGCAGACTCACAGACATAGAAAACAAACATATGGTTACCAAAGGGGAAAGGGGGGAGGGAAGGATAAATTAGGGGTATGGGATTAACAGATATATACCACTATATATAAAATAAACAAAAAGGATTTACTGTATAGCATGGGGAACTATATTCAATATCTTATAACAACCTATAATGGAAAAGAATCTGAAAAAAGTATATATATATTATATATATATCTGAATAACTTAATTGTACACTTGAAACTAACATAATATTGTAAATCAATAAAAATTTATACTTCAATAAAAAATTTTTAAAAAGCAAATTAATTGACCACTATTCCTTTCAGTGCCATAAAGTACAACAGGTAGGGTGATCCTTTTAGGAAGCAGCCTAATCATAGCACTTCTCTGCTGAATCCCTGCATTGGCATGTCTCTCAATCTCAGTAAATCCCAAGTCCTCCCAAGGATCTACACCTCCTTCATGATCTGGCCCCCGTTGCGTCTCTACTTTGTTATTACTCTTCCCTATGACCATTTTGCTCCTTTTGGCTTCCTGGCGGTTCCCTGAATTCACAGACATGATCCTGCCTCGAGGAATTTATACTTGCTGTTCTTATAATCTGGAATGCTCTCCCTGGGGGCCTGTGGTTTTCTTGTTCTCTCTCTTCACAGCTTTGCTCCAAGGTTACCTTCTGGGTGAGGCTTTCCCTGACCATCCTATTTAAAAATACAGAATACATCTCTTTCTCACTCTCTATCCCTTAACCCTGCTTTAATATACTACATAATTTACTTTAAAAAAAAAGTGTCTGTCACTCCTAGTTTGTTTGTTTCATTTGCTGTAGTAACCATAGAACCTAGAAGTCTAAGCCCTGGATAAACATTTGCTAAATGAATGATTAAATTAAAGAATGCTCATAGCTCTCAGAACTGAGACAAATGGAAAATCTTTTATGAAATTCTTCCTGGAAAATATAATTTATGTGGCCTTTCGTTAACGCATTTTCCTATACAATAGGAGGCCCTGCAGGGAGTTAGCAGTTGGTTCTACCCCAGGTCTGGCCACAGCCTGGGGGACTAGGCAGCAGCATCCAGGTCCAGGGGCAGAGGGCCTGCACCTCACTATTGGAAGGGCCAAACCCCCTCCACTCCAGGCAGGCCCACAGAGGCAGCTCCGCTGCAGGTTTCCATAACGAGCTGAATGGGGCAGAGATCAGGCTGTTGAAATACCCAACAGGCTCTTTTGAATGCTTCCAAACACTATTAATGCCAAGTACCACATAGTTACTGTGTGTTTTAAAGACTTTTCACATAGAAGAATTCACTGAAGCCTTTGTGGACACTGAAGGAAAAAATCATTTGACTTTGTTTGTGGCTGGCCACAGTTGGGCTGTTGCCAAATGCCAACATTTTGCAAAAAACACTTCTCTGGGGAGAGCAAGAACTCCACATGCACCCCTGCCTTTGGGACTGTGGCTTGGGAGAACTACTTTGTTTTCTTAGACACATGACAGAGAGAATATAGCAAAACACAAATATCATACTCACCATTCTGTGATACATATCTCTACAAAGCCATTAAGTTCCACACAAGTATCAATTAGGATCATGCCTATAAAAGCACTTTTTAAAATCCTAAATGTTAGAACATCTATCTCACATATATATTTAATTTCTCATTTCATCTTCCCAGCAACCATGTAGGATGGGTGGTACTATTATTACTATTATTATTATTTGAAGAAACTGAAGGGCAGAGAGGTCAGGTTATTGGCAGAGGTGAGTGACCTGGTCACTAATATGGGAGGAGTACGATCAGAACACACTCTGTGGCCCCCTGTTTTTCTGCTCTACTGCATTGCTGCATTAGAGAAAGCCTTGTGATCTGCTGGAGCAAGGGAACACATGGGGTTCTTTCTCTCATTAGCAATTTGGACTTTTCAATTTCCAGTGGAGGATTGGGCTCGGTGTTAGAAATTCGGGCTTCTGGTCATGAACCTATTGAAGCTTTGGATCATGCAGTGCTAGGTTTTATGTGTTCACAGTCTAATCTCGAATTCCCTCTATAGGCAAAGTTTCCACTAAAGTCAGAGGCTAAGGTAAAAAGGCAACAGAGTTTGAACCTGAAGAAACACCGATTTTTATCCAGATTTAAATCTCGCAATCAATATTCAAATCAGAAAATGAATAGTGTTATTCTGGGATTACTTCCTTAGATATTTCTCTTTCTCTCTCTCTGTCACACACACACACACACACACACACACACACACACACTTGCACACTTTAGGGACTTAGAAAAACAACCGCTTACAGTTTTGGAATATGTGGAAAAAAGACAGAGTCCCTCTTTTTCATACTGCTTTTTAAATGTATAATATCCTCAGTAGTAAGTCTTCTATACTATGTTGGGAGAATGAATCATGCAACTCCCACCACAAATGTCCCCCAAGTACCCCTCAGGAAGTGTATCCCTCGGTCCCCCTTTTAATATGAGACACCAAGCTAAAAAGAAACGGTGTCTGGGGAATGGGTAATCCAAGCTGCCGCAGGTTCCCATAGGAACGCCAGGAACATGCTCCCTTTTTTATATGCATTTGCAGCAGCTGCCTCCTTTGGAATCTGGCTCTGAGCAAGTGCAAGCAGCAGCTCCAAGTGCAGAACCGCCCTAAATGTCTCTCTTTGAAACCCTTGAGTCCACAGCCTTCTATTTGTGTCTGGCCCCGATTCATCACGGGCGTGAATGCATCACCTGCTATGTTAAGTTTACAATAGAACCTGAACTAGATTTTTAAAAAAGAACAATCCCTGGCCAGTGAATCTCAGCATGAGAGAGCTGGAAAAGTGAGAAGGGTAGGAACTGAGACAGATAGTAATTACTTCCCACCATCTATCTTTGGAAGGATATTGAAATATCTCCCTCATCTGGACTTTTTGCTCTACCTGTATCCCAGCTAACTGTTTAGAAGATTAACAACAGTTGACTGCAGACCCACAATCACTCTGGGCTTTGGAGCAGTTATGATTCATAGTAGAAATGGCATTATGAATACACTAGCACAGGTTTTAAAAAATTTTTACTTATTTTCAGGGATCAAAACACTTAACATTTAAGTAAAAAATAGCTAGAAACATTCATTCACCCATTTATTCATTCATATATTCACTTCTTAGCCTCTGTCTCCCTCTTGTCATAAAACTTATCATGCTTTGCTGAAATGGCCCATTCACCCACTCTGTAGGACTGGGATTGGGTCCATCTTACTCATCACTGTATCCTCTGTGCCTGGAATATAGTGCGTCCCTACCAATTACTTGCTAAACAAAGGAAGGAAGAAATGAAAAAGGCTTTATGGAAATAGTAACACTTAATATAGAATATATATGTGTGTACATTGCATGTGTATGATAAAGTAGGAATTTGTGGTACAAGAATACATACTTCATATAATAGCTAACATTTATTGAGCAGTAACTATGTGCTGTTGTTTTAAGTGATTTACATAGACTGTTTCACCTAACCCTCACAGTAATCATGAAGCACTATTATTTTCCTCATTTTATAGATGAGGCAGCAAATAGAAAGAGGTTAATTATAATCAGCTTGGCCAACATCACACGTGGGAAATGTTATGGCCTGAATGTGAACCCAGCCTGTCTGACTGGGACAGTCTGGTCTTAATCACTACTATATCGTGATTGTAGCCTCCATATATATCATCATTTTCACCTCTGTAAACCCTTAACGGGATGGAGAGAGGACGTTTTCTAAAAACACTCTGAAATTGAAGCTGAGGATTGGGCTGTAAGAACACTGTCCAGTCAGCACGCCTAGAGCATGGAGGAAGTGGATCTGTGCTCTCATGGATCAGACCCCGACACCACCATGGGACTGCTGGGGACTCTTCAAGCTTCCCTCTGCCTCCCACATCACCACTATTCAAAACTGAGCAAATTGAAGCCCCCAAGCAAACACCCCAAAATGACTCAGCTACACATGGAACTTCCAGGTCTAGTTTAGTGAGGGCCTCCCCTGCCTTCTGTTAGACTGACTTCAAGTCCCCGCAACCCAGCTGCTTAGACATATTTCAATTCAGAGGGACTCCTTTCTTTGTCACCCTGAAGTGGACCAGACCCCAAAACCTCTTACTGCGTTCCAGGGATCCCTTCCTCCTTCCCCCTCTTTTGTTATCATTATATTAAAAATGGAGATGGAATGATAAGCTTATCACTTTTTAAAAGTTGTGAGACACCAGCTTTGGTGGGGGAGAGAGAAGTTTGAAGCAGAGGCTGAGGGAGAACGAGCCAGAGGCAGAGGAGGTGACAGGGACATTAGTGGAGGGAGCAAGGCCTGGGAGAGAGGGAGGTGCCAGCTGTAGAAAGGAGGGGCACTGTTTCTCTATATGAAGGTAAAGAGAAGAGGATTCATGAGGTTTTTGGAGGGACTGAGGAAGAAAGTTGGTGGCAATCATGGGAGATGGTCTCAGATTCTTAAGAAAAGTAGCAGGTGAGCTCTGAGTGTATTGAAATGTCATGCATTTACATTTTGACACTAAAGATTCTAGTTCAGTCAATTTTTTGAAAAAACAAATTGTCATTCATAAAGCACAGACAACAAGCATTTCACAATAGAATGGTGAACACGATAAACGTTAACCCCTTTGGTTTATCTCAGCCATAAAATATCCTCATTACAGATACCTATCCTCACTTTAGAAAATTTCCATGTATACAATCTAATTTTCTTTTAAAGATACATTCTGTGGGGTTGATTTGTAGAACCATTTACTTTAGAAAGAGATTCTCAGAAGTTTTCTTTCCTATTATTCTAGCTTCCCTATTATTTTAGTTTAGAAAAATCAATTTAAGGACTGCTAAAAATTGTACCTTTAAGGTAAGATAATTTGTTTTAAACTGAAGACTAAATACTCCCTCAAGGATGCTTATTTGTAAATGGGGTTTTAAAAACGCATTCTTTATTTATGGAAAAGAAATTACATGAAAGCAAAATGTGAGACCAAAACACCAATACAGTAATTTTGAACTTAAAAACAGATATTATTTGCACACTGTTCATAATGGATTATGAGGCCTCTGTCACTGACAGTGTGTTCTCCAGACAGGCTGCAGGTAAAACACAGAAACCATGAACTCAGTCATGATTAGTAGAATCCATTAAGGTCCTTGAGCAGAGTGTGAGCTACACTGCCATGCTATAAAGGAGGAATTGACGGGGAAAGTGGGAGATTCCGAGGTCTTCTGGCAATAAGAATAGCATCTCAGAAGAGAGCAAGATTCTACAGGTGCACTTTGGATACATTGGTCCCACAGGTAAAGGGAAGGAAAATGCTTTGGAAATCTCATAAATAAAAAGAGTAAATAAAGACAGCAAATGGTAGGAAACTATATGGAAACAGATGAAATACACAAGAAGGTAGATCTCCCTCTGTCCTCTCAGTTTCTAGTAATGGTGCAACAATTCTTCTAACCATTCAGACCAAAAAGCCAAGGGTCACGTCTGATGACTCCTTTTCCCTCAATCAGTCAGCAAGTCCTCTCACTCCACTCCACTGAGGTAATTCTTCCTCACATCTATTACTCTCTCTCTGTTTTTACTTGCCTGACATGGAAAACTCCTGGTTTGCCATCTGTCCTCTAGTACCCTATACAGAGTTGCCAGATTAATCTTTTAAAAGCAGAACTCTGGCCGGGTCATGACTTGCCTAAAAACTTTGAATGGCTTCCCACGCTGTGCTGAACACAGTCAAAGATGATTACACTAAGTATTGCTTAAAGCAGTGGTTCTCAAAGTGTGGTATCTGGATCATCAGCCTCAGCATCCCTGGGAACTGATTAGAAATGCAAAATTTTGGCCCTGCATCATACATACCCAAGCATAAACTCTGACAATTTGTGCTTTAAGAAGCCTTTCCGATGATTCTGATGAATACTAAAATTTGAGAACTTCTGGCTTAGTGACTGAAACCATGAACTCTGGCCTCAGATGGTATAGTCTCAAATTCTTTTTCTACTTAGAGTATTCCTTACACAAGTCACTCTCTGAGCCTCCCTTTCTTCATTTTAAAAATGGGGTCGAATTGAGGTGGCCACTAAGAGTTATAAATAACAGATCATAAATAATGCTCAACCCAGGGTCCACACACATGGAACGCTCCATAAATATCACTATTGCTAGCTATTGTTATTAAAGGCTACCCCCTACACTGATCCTGTTTTCTGCAGGCTGGCTCAGCTCTCCCACTCACTATTTCCTGGAAGGTCTTGTACCACTAACCCAGTACCTTGCTCATATATAGGCTCAACCGACATGAGTATCAGTGTGGAGTAAATGCCAGAAAATTCTTGATACTAATTAAGTGCCTTAGGGAAGGAGCTTAGTTTGAAATTAAATGGAGTGAAAATTCTAATGAATGTTAATGAGGCACTGATTTACTATCTGACCTGAGAAAATATGATAAACCAGTTGCTTTTATTCCCATCTGTAAAATGGGATCAACGCTATTAACCTCCTTTAAAAGAATTACCCCTACAGATATATTGCGCCTGAAAAGTGCCCACAGGTGTGGAGAATGATTCCTGTGATACATTGTAATGAATCGCATCTGCTGAAATGGGGACATGCTATGAATAATCTACATCAACAGAGCTGGAGACAATGGTGTTTCTGTTTTGAATTGTTATCAGTGTTTCCTATAATTCTGCTTATGGGAACATACACTGTAAATATTTCTTTTAGACTTCTGTCACATTTGGAGAGAGACTGCTAAAGAAAATATTGTCTATCATGTGGTTAACAATTACTGAGATCATTTGTGTGAATTGTCAGTAAGGATATATTGTCTAAGAATATTCTAACACTGGAAAATCCCAGGAATAAGCTGCCTTAACCTGTCATAATAATGGATGGAAAAAGAGTGTAGATATGGAGGGCACATATCCATTATCAGTACTGGAGAAATAAAATGTTTGAATTAGTGATTGGGAATACGTAATGCCATCTTCGTATATTAAATAGGCACCATGTTATTTGTAGCCTGCAATACTCCCCAAGTCTCGTCGTTCCTCTTTTAAACCCATCAAGATTAACTAAAGCCTGATTAGGACAATATTATAACGAATTTCCTCTGCCACTAGGCAGCCCCTTCCCCGCCTCGAGGCCACAGCAGAGCTGTGGAAACGATCTTCCTATAAAACAAGGCTGAGCATGCAACCTTCTGCCGAGGCCCCATGGCTCAGGTCCCCAGCACAGACCAGGTCTACTTCTCCACCCTGCTGCTGCCTGCCTCACAGAGGCTTCACCCGCAGAAAACTTTCTCACGGTTTCCCTCACACAGGAATCCCCACAGTGGAAGCACCTGCTCTCTTGATTACAGGCACTTATTGTATTGTATTCTATGGACCTGATAATGCCTTCCTGACTGAACTGTTATCATCTTAAGTCAGGAACCAGCATTTATCAAAACATCTGGAAGTTAGGAACCCCCTCCCCATTCCAGCAAATATGCTTAACCAAACAAGTGAATGAACGAGTGGACAGCAGCATTCACTGACTAGTCTTAACCTGAGCTAATTTTTTTCTGGCTAATGGGACATTTTAGAACAAAGAGAAATGGCCAGATTTTTAAAGATCTTGAAATACCAAAGTTATCACTAGGAAAAAGTATAGCTATGGATGATTTGCACTTGAAGTTTACATTCTTAGACTAGTTCTGGCTCCAAGATGCCCAGAGGACGACTTCATCAAGGGTTAGGTGGATGATCTCTCCCTCCTCTCCATGAGGCTCCTGAGGACGTCAGTACTTTGTACTCTCCATTCACGTTTTCCACAGAAGGCAAATTCCTCCTTCTCTGCTGAGTCAGGTATCAGCATCTTGAGGGAACTAAGGAGGTAAACTAGCTGCACTGGGCATTAGGCTAGCATGGGTAGGGGTACAGTTCTTTTAAGAACCGAAGATCTCCAGACTAAAGAAAGAGCCAGTTGAGGGAGACTAGATTTCTGAACGTGAAAACCTCAGACTTACCTTAGATTCTATATTTACTGTTTGACCTAGCTCGAATGTCCTTGTCAGATCCAGCTTTTAATTTAATGTAATTTCCATCAGTGTTCAGTTTCCAGTCCTCACCTGTTGTCTCTGCCCGCCTCAAACCTTGATCCCCTTAGTTTGGCTACATCGGATGTCAGTCACCTGCCCGACCTCAGCTGTGTCTGACCTCAATTACCTGCAATCTCTTCTTGACCCCTGCCCTAGTTAGGCCTTCGCTTGTGCCTCTTGTAGGACGGGCTGCAAACATCAACCATCAGAAAGGCACCGGTGAAACTTCAGTTAAAACACCTCCTCTCCCAGTGTCCTTGGGACATGTATGGGTGTTATAAAATGTTACAGGTTAACCATAACTTTGGTTAGTCATACTTTTTTTTTCTGAGAACTCACCAAAAGGATGTTTTTCAATTCTCATCCTGGGTTAGGGGTGGGTTTTCTGTACAATCACAAATGATGAAGGAAAAATAAGTGACTGTTACTTCTCATGCAGGGCATCCGCCTAACATCAAGTCTCAGGCTGGTCCTGGTATAGCTCTATTATACCCTGTGTTAGTTTCCTAGGGCTGCTGTAACATAGTTCCACAAACTAGACAGCTTAAAAACAGAAATTAATTTTCTCACAGTTCTGGAGGCTAGAGGTCCAAAATCAAGTTGTTGGGAGGGTTTGTTCCTTCTGAGGGCTCGGAGGGAGTCTGTTCCATGCCTGTCTCCAGCTTCTGGTGACAGCTGGCAATTCTCGGTGTTCCTGGCTTGTAGATGCCACCACCTCTGCCTCACTGTCTTCACATGGCATTTCCCTGTGCGTCTCTCTCTCCTCTTCTTATACCAACACAACTCATTTTGGATGAAGGGCCCACCATGCTCCGGTGTGACTTCACCTTAACTTATTACATCTGCAACAACCCTATTTCTAAATAAGATCACATTTTGAGGTACTGAGGTTTAAGACTTCAACATATCTCCTTGGGGGACACAATTCAACCTGGGACATCCCTCTCACATTTTAAACCATAGCCATGAGTTTGTTTTCATCATGAGTTCTAAAGAGAATTTCTTACGCTGTCTTGGAAAGAGCACATATGAGCTTTGGGATTAGTCAGATTAGTCAGACTGAGGTCAACTCAAGCTTCCCTATTTACCATCTCAGGGCATATTTCCTGTTTTGACAAGCTTTGTCATCTTCAAAATGGAGATACATTTCTACCTTGCAAAGTAGCTGGGAATATTAAATTAGATAATGTATGTACAGTCCATAGTAAGTTCTCAATAAATTCTATTGAGAATTTCCTTCTTTAATGAATGATTATTAAATAGCAGAAAGAGAAAAAGTCAATTTCTATTAAGAGGAACCTTCACGTCAATGTTTCTCTGGGACTTAATAATGAACATTTCAGTACAAGTATGTACACAGTCACACCAATTGTCAAAAGCATGATAAAGCCTTTTCAGTTTGTCAGCTAGTGAACCTCAAACAAAAACATAGAGTTGTGAATAAATGCTTTAAAACAATCACTCCTGACATTTTGGTAAGAATGCATTTATTAGACTGTATCTCATACTTGATTGTGAAAATAAACAAGGGCCTAAGTGATCTGGCTTTAGGTGCTCTATAAAATCTGCTTTTCAGTACTCTGTTCTCTGATTCATAAAGGAAACTTCTGTTTTGGTGTGCCTGGACAAATCTGGCCATGTAAACTTTGAAAAGCCTTTGAATTAAAAAAAGAAACCATGGTTATGGTTTACTGCTTGACAATCTTTTCAAGGCGGAAGAGGCAGGTGCTGCATCACCAAGATAATTTTATTTAAACTTAATTAGTTGTTGGAAGATTATTTACTCCCTTTAGTCTATCAAAAAACAAAGGTCTGTCAGCACCAGATGCATCTGATTTTTGCAGATGTGGTTGTGGCTTCCGAAATCTTTAAAGATTCATCTTAAATGTGCTTTCAGGTCTCCCTTTTGTGAGGCTTTGACAGGATAATAGAATTAGATTTGCTGAATTTCACTAAACTGTAAAGTAACGTGTCATCAGCTTCACTTACTTCTCAAAAAATATTTCTCTCTGGTAATGCTCATCAATCTAGCTTTTCAACCCCTAAACATGAAACTCTGAAACAAAAAGGATGACTCCATCAGTTTTGCAAGTGACAAGATGTTAAACATTTAACATTCTTCCATTGTAGCACCAGCTGCCTCTGGATAATGCAGACTTGCTTAGGTTTGGTTTAGAGAAAGAGGGGGAAGAAAAGAAGAAGGAAGAGGGAGGAACGGAAAAGGAATTACTCTTGCAGTGAGAATGCAAAATTCTCTGCAGATGTGGAGGATGCTGAAGAGGCATGTGCCTATTGAACAAACCTTTTCTCCTGAGGGAACATTGCAAGAGAGTCACCATCAGGTTCTCAACTCCTGGCAGTGCCCTTGTGTCTCCACCTTTCCACGGACTCACTCTGACAAGAGCACTTAGTGCACTGGGTTAAAATTATTTGTTCATTGAGAGAAAGGATGGGGTCTTAGTCAAGTACATTCCCAAATCCCACTAGAAGTGCTCAATAAACGTCAGCTGAGTGAATGAACCAGAAAAGCACGTGTGGCCCTCTGGGTCATGCCAACACTTTCTCTACAGCCAATTCCTCGTCTCAGGCACGTGAGCTGTGATCTCAGGCCAGTCAACATATTGGGAGAGGAACCCATGTGCTCGGTTGATCTAACAACAAAATCCTTTGACAAAGCCTGTGTTAACCATCACAAACTAGCGTCAACTTTAAAGAGTCAAGAGTGTTTTCTTCTTCTAGTGTCTTGTCATGAGTAATGCTCAGAAGATGGCAAAAGTCATCTATGACTTTCCATGATGAGCCATTTTCCCAAGTGAGAGGCAGAAAAGGCCAACTTTGGGTGCACGCAGCCTGCCCAGTCGTAGGGCTTTGTAAGAGAGAAATTTTCCATGTGGAGTGAGGCCTGCAGCAGTGGCATGCCCATTTTGAAGGACAAAGTATGACGTTCCCAACAGGGAACGTGGAACAGTATGAATAGCACTCTGTCAGTGGTAGGTGCTGGTTCTTTCACTCAATGAACTTTTTGATGAGGAACTACCATGTGCCAGGAGCTACTCTAGTCATTGAAGGATGGAGGCAGATGGGAGTGGAGACGCATGTAAAGAGGAATAAGGCATATGGCTGAGATGCTGGGCCGTTACCTCAGTAGGTCTCAGTTTCATCATCCACCTTTCAAGGTAGGGATAAGCAAACTACAGGTTGTGAAACCTTTGGGTAAGTTAATTTCTTTCTTTTTCTTTTTAAAATCATGATGCCTGGATCCTTACATCTTTATTTCACTGTCTTCACCATTTAAAGAGACAGCCTCATAAACAGACGATCATGTGCACGGTGTCATCAATTAGCTGAGTGTCAAGAGCCACCGCTGTAGTGCCATCTGGTGTGCATAGTCCCAGGGGCCATTCCTGGGCTCATGGTGGAGCTTTACTGTGTCTATGTCACTGATGTCTCATCTCTATTACCACCTTTTCTCTACCCACCTGAGTCTCTCCAATGACCCATTCTATTCACAGTTGCTGAAATCATGCTCACTAGGAGTCACGTGGAATTTAGAGACATGCTCCAGTGCAGTCTCAACAAAGACTACTGGTTGCTGTATCTAGTCCCATCCAAAGCCTTACATGCTGTCTGGATGCAAAGTCTGAGGTCTTAGCGACTGGATGGGAAACTACATAAAGGAAAGCTGTTCTCTTCCTTCCAATATTCCTTGGATACTGAACTCCCTTGTCTCCATGTTCTTCTCTTATTTCTACTTCTGCTCACTTTAAATCTCCATGAATCTCTTCTGCTTTAGTCACATCCAGCTCTTTGCTATTTCCCAAATGCATCACACTGGTTCTCATCTAGCTAATTTTGCCCCTATTGCTTCCTTTCCCTAGTATACCTTTCCTTCCTTCCTCTGCTTGGCTGATTCCCCCAAATTCAAGTTAAATAGCATTGGCTTCAGGAAGCCTCCTCTGACCTTCCCCAGACTCCCAGGGCATTCCACACCTGGTTCAGTACTTAGCTTCCTGTTGGTTTCTCTGACCTCCCCACTAGACTGCATTCTCTCAGGGCTAGGGAGATATGTTATCCATATTTGTATTCCCAATATCCATTACAGAATCTGGCACATACTAGATGCTTAGTAAATGTTAGATGAATGCATCTCCAGTGGAACAACCTAGAGAAAAAGCGACAGAATCTAGCCCTGGAAATGAAGGGGCTAGAGAAATAGGGAACATGACATACTCATTGGGATTTTCTCATCAATGTGTAAAATATTGTTAATCCTTTAAATAAAGAAAAAAGGGAAATACAAAGAGGTAGGAAAGAACAAATGATAATGTATTCAATTTGCCAAGAGTTTGTATACAAGTCTAGCTATCAAAATATTGGAGGCTCTCTGGATAGGGCCAGATGTAGTTCTGTGTACCTAGTAGGAGCCCAACACATATTTGTGAGTTAACTGATTAATTCCATGAATTTTTCAATTCTAGCCATGTTCAATTAAACTTTATATACTGTTCAAGTTCCTATATCTGTTTCTCTAAGATAAAGAGGAGTTTATTTAAACAAATGTAACACATAGATCTTTAGGACAAACTATAGTGTAAGGTGCTGGCCTAATTCAGTGGTCAGTAATTGAAAAAAAAATACAAGAAACTTGATAATATTTCAATTATCTCACTTTTCTCCTTCCATCCAGATATAAGAAAAGGATGGTAATTTATTGCCCTTCATGCTGAAGATCTCAGGAAGTAAAAATCTGGAGGTGAATAAGGTAGTTTAACTTTTCTAAGTAGTCTTTAAACTCAGAACTGTCTGCCCTTTAAAATAGAAGGAAAATAGCAAAAGAATACACAAGCAACACAAAAGTTGTTTAAAAAAATGAAGTTCAAATCACTCAGTACCAGAGAGTACTTCACAGGTACTTTTCACAGTGAAGTACTCTATTCCTTAACATATGTCATGTGTCAAAAACAACAACCAACATTTTAACATGGTGTTTTGTCATCAATTTTTTTTTTTTTTTTTTTTTTTGCGGTACACGGGCCTCTCACCCTTGTGGCCTCTTCTGTTGCAGAGCACAGGCTCTGGACGCGCAGGCTCAGTGGCCATGGCTCACGGGCCTAGCCGCTCTGCAGCATGTGGGATCTTCCCGGACCGGGGCACAAGCCTGTGTCCCCTGCATCGGCAGGCGGACTCTCAACCACTGTGCCACCAGGGAAGCCCTGTCATCAATTTTTATTTTACTTATTTTATGATTCCATAATTTGTTTTCTCTATGTTGATTTGGTAAAATATTGTTGAAGAAAAATGTATAAGGCTCATGTTGTCCTGAACGATAAAGGATTTTTTTTTTCTTTTACAGAATGAAAAATGCTCATTTGGGTAAAAACAGTATATTTAGATGTGTTGTTTCTAAAGTATTTTAAATCTTTTCCATTTTCATGTAGCACTCTAGCATTTAGCAGGCACGTTTACAATTAACTACAGTTTTCTTTTCAGGGATTACAAAGAAAGAAAAATTGAAATCCTTGAAAGTCATTTCCCCTGATTTCTGTCATTTTCATGCAAATAGCTATTGGATAGAAAACATCCAGAAACCCTGACTTTAATCCAAATGGCAGCTTGACTAGGAAATGGTCAACGATGTTGAATTTGACAAACAAGTAGTGTAGATGGGTCAGGGCAAGCTATGAGAAATTTATGGGTAAAGCTGCTATTTAATGAGAAAAAAGGAGTATTCTACTATCTCAAAGAGAATAAGTGATAAAAAGGAGAAGAGAGTGACTGAATTAGGATTCTGAATTTCTGGCAGACAGAATTTTTCTCTTCTCAGCCTCAGAATGGTGTTTATACATCTCTGGGTAGAGCTATGAAGTAGTGGACAATTAGCTCTAGTTTAAAACAAACAACACAAACTTCCCAGGGATGATTTGAAGTGTTTTATAAGTATTTCCTCCAATCCTTGCAAAAACCAGACAAGGTAATATCATGATAACTATTTTAATAAGCTCAGGCCCAAGTTCACACTGTGCTTAGGAGGCAGAACCAGGATTTGACACAGATATCTCTGGCTCCAAGATGCTTGCCCTTTTCTAGCATAGCACACCAACTTCCACTTCTGTTATCAGCAAATCATCCCCTTCCTCCTGAGCCTCTCTTCTACCTGACACCTGTTCCATGCCAGGTTCTGACCATTAACTTGCAGTTGATATTCCCAGAAGGCTATTGATTTCCTGCTAAAAGTATATAGGACAGAAAACCATGCTGGTACCTGCTAGCTCCCTAAGTCTGCTTTAAATGAAGACATGATGCCTGGAGCTGTTGCAGTCATTTTGTGACCAAGCACCTACAAACATGAAAAAGACAGATCAATATGCTGAAAATGATGAAGGAGAAAAAAATTAGCCTGGGTCTTCTAAAGCCCAGCAAGCAGCAGTACCATTGCCCATAACTATCTCCTTCCAGACTTCCTGTTATGTGTGAAAAACGAGCCCCTATTTTATTAAACAACTATCACTGAGTTTTCTGTTACCTTCAGTTGAAAGCTTTCCTATTTGATATGTTAGTGTGAGCGGAAAGCTAATGGCTGAGTAATATGCCATTGTGTATATATACCATGTCTTCTTTATCCATTCATCTTTCGATGGACACTTTGGTTGCTTCTACACCTTGGCTTTTGTAAATAATGCTGCAATGAACACAGAGGTTCATATTTCTTTTCGAATTAGTGTTTTTGTTTTCTTCAGGTAAATACTCAGAAATGAAATTGCTGAATTGTGTGGTAGTTCTACTCTTAAGTTTTTGAGGATCCTCAGTATTGTTTTCCATAGTGGCTGTACCAATTGACATTCCCATCAATAGTGCACAAGGGTTCCCTTTTCTTCACATCCTACCAACACTTGTTATTTGTTGTCTTTTTGATAATAGCCATTCTGACAGGCATGAGGTGGTATCTCATTGTGGTTTTGATTTGCATTTAGCTGGTGATTAGTTGATGTTGAACATCTTTCCATGTGTCTGTTGGCCATCTGTATGTCTTCTTTGGAAAAATGTCTATTCAGGTCCTCTGCTCATTTTTTAAAAATTGGATTGTTTGTTTTTTTGATAATGAGTTGTATAAGTTCTTTGTATATTTTGGACATTAACCCCTTATGAAATACACTGTTTGAAAATATCTTCTCCCATTCAGTAGGTTGTATTTTCATTTTGTTGATAGTTTCCTTCACTATGCAAAAGGTTTTTAGTTTGATGTGGTCCTATTTATTTATTTTTGCTTTTGCTTCTCTTTCCTGAGGAGACAGATCCAAAAGCTTCTTGCTAAGGCCAATGTCAAAATCCATACTACCTATGTTTTCTTCAATGAGTTATATGGTTTCAGGTCTTACATTTAAGTCTTTAATCCATTTTGAGTTTATTTTTTAACATGGTGTGAGAAAGTAGTTCAGTTTGATTCTTTTGCATGTAGCAGTCCACTTTCCCCAACATCATTTATTGAAAAGGCTGTCTTTTCCCCATTGTATATTCTGCCTCCTTTGTCATAGATTAATTGACCACATAAGTGGGAGTTTATTTCTGGGCTCTCTATTCTGTTCCATTGCTCTGTTTTTGTGTCAGTACTATCCTGTTTTGATTATTGTAGCTTTGTAGTATAGTTTGAAATAAGGGTATGTGATACTTCCAGCTTTGTTCTTCTTTTTCAAGATTGTTTTGGCTAATTGGAGTCTTTTGTGGTTCCATACAAATTTTAGAATTATGTTATCTAATTCTGTGAAAAATGCCATTGGAATTTTGATAAGGAATGCATTGCATATGTAGATTGCTTTGGGTAGTATGGTCATTTTAAAAATATTAATTCTTCCAATCCATGAGCACAGTATATATTTCCATTTGTCTGTGTTATCTTCAGTTTTTTTTTCATCAATGTCTTATAGTTTTCCAAGTACAAGTCTTTTACTTCCTTGGTTAGATTTATTCCTAGGTATTTTATTCTTTTTGATGCAATTGTAAATGGAATTTTTCCCTTAATTTCTCTTAATTGATAGTTTGTTGTTAGTGTATAGAAATGCAACAGATTTCTGTATATTAATTTTTCTCCTGCAACTTTACTGAATTCTTTTATTAGTTCTAATAGTGTTTTGGTGTCATCTTTAGGATTTTCTATATATAATATCATATCATATGTAAACAGTGACAGTTTTACTTCTTCCTTCCAATTTGGATTCCTTTTATTTGCTTTTCTTGTGTGCTGTGGCTAGGACTTCCAATACTATGTTGAATAAAAGTGGAGAGAGTGAGCATCCTTGTCTTGTTCCTGATCACAGAAGAAAATGATTTCAGCCTTTTCCTGTTGAGTATGACGTTGGCCATAGGATTGTCACATATTATGTTGAGGTATATTCTCTCTGTATCCACTTTGTTTACAGTTTTTATCATAAATGGAAGTTGAATTCTGTCAAAAGCTTCTTCTGCATCTACTGAGATTATCATATGATTTTTATTTTCAGTTTGTTAATGTGGTATATCACATTGGTTGATTTGCAGTTATGAACCACCCTTGCATCCTTGGGATAAATTCCATTTGATCTTGGTATATGATCCTTTTAATGTGTTGTTGAATTCGGTTTGCTAATGTTGAGAATTTTTGCCTCTATGTTCATTAGTGATATTGGCCTGTAATTTTCTTTTTTTTTTGGTGTCTTTTATGGTTTTGGTATCAGGGTGATGCTGGCCTTGTAGAATAAGGAACACTCCTTCATCTTCAATTTTTTTGGAAGTGTTTGAGAAGGATAGGTGTTAACCCTTCTTTAAATGTTTGGTAGAGTTCACCTGTGAAGTCATCTGGTCATCTGGTCCTGAACTTTGTTTGATGGGAATTTTTTCCATTACTGATTCAATTTCATTACTGTTAATTAATCTGTTCATATTTTCTATTTATTCCTGATTTAGTACATTTCTAGGAGATTGTACATTTCTAGTTTATCCATTTCTTCTTGGTTGTCCATTTTATTGGTGTATAATTGTTTGTAATTCTGTGGTGTTTGTTGTGACTTCTCTTTCATTTCTGATTTTATTTGGACCCTCTCTCTTTGATGAATTTAGCTAAAGGTTTATCAATTATGTTTATCTTGTTAAAGAACCAGCTCTTAGTTTCACTGATATTCTCCATTTTTAACTGTCTATTTCACTTATTTCTGCTCTGATCTTTATCATTTCCTTCCTTCTACTAACTTTGGGATTAGTTTGTTCTTCTTTTTCTAGTTTCTTTAGGTGTAAGTTTAGGTTATTTGAGATTTTTTTGGTTTCCTGAAGTAGGCTTTTGTTGCTATAAACTTCTCTCTTAGAACAGTTTTTGCTGTGTCCCATAGATCATTGTGTTTCCATTTCTCTCTGTGCATTTTTTGATTTCCTCTTTGATTTCTTCAGTGACCCATTGGTTCTTTAGTAGCATATTGTTTAGCCTCCACATGTATTTTTTTTTTTTTCTTTTGCAGGCTTTTTCTTATAGTTGATTTCTCATGTCATACCTTTGTGGTTAGAAAAGATGCTTGATATGATTTCAATCTTCTTAAATTTACTGAGACTTATCTTGTAGCCTAGCATGTGATCTATCCTGGAAAGTGTTCCATATGTACTTGAAAATAATGTGTATTCTGCTGCTTTTAGATAGAATGTTATTTATATATATATTAAATCCATCTGGTCTAATATGCTGTTTAAAGCCAATGTTTCCTTATTGATTTTCTGTCTGGATGATCTGTCCATTGATGTAAATGGGGTATTAGAGTCTTCTAGTATTGTGTTCCTGTCAACTTTTTCCTTTGTTTGTTAATATTTGCTTTATGTAATTAGGTGCTCCTATGTTGGGTGCATATATATTTACAATTGTTATAGCTTCTTGTTGGATTGACCCCTTGATTATGTACTGTACTTTTTGTCTCTTGTTATAGTCTTTGTTTTAAAGTCTATTTTGTCTGATATAAATATTGGTACACCAGCTTTTTATTTCCATTTGCATGGAATACCTTCTTCCATCACTCACTTTCAGTCTGTGTGTGTTTTTATATTTGAAGTGAGGTCTTTATGCAGCATATATATGGGTCTTGATTTTGTACATGATCAGCCACTCTATGTCTTTTGATTCGAGCATTAGTCTATTTACATGTAAAGTAATTATGTATAAGTATGTACTTATTTTCATTTTGTTTTTTGATTGTTTTTGTAGCCCATTTTTGTTTGATTCTTTTGTTCTCTTACCTTGTGATTTGATAAGTATCTTTAGTTATGTTTGGATTCCTCTGTCTTTTTTTGTGTGTGTATCTATTATAAGCTTTTGATTTATAGTTATCATGGGGTTCATATATAACAACCTATATATATAGGTGATTATTTTAAGTTGATGATCTCTTAATTTTGAATGCATTCTAACAACCCTACGTTTTTACTTCCCTGGCCAATGTTTAATGTTTTTGACATCACATTTTTGTTTTGTGTATCCCTTAACTACTTACTGTGAATATCGATAATTTTACTACTTTTCTCTTTTAACCCCCCTACTAGCTTTATAAGTGGTTGATCTACTACTTTTACTATATGCTTGCTTTGCCAATGAGATCTTTTCCTTTCATAATTTTCATATTTCTAGTTGTAGTCTTGTCTTTTCTGCTTAGAGAAGTCCCTTTAACATTTCTTGTAAAGCCAGTTTAGTGGTGCTGAACTCTTTCTAGCTTTCGCTATTCTGTAAAGTTCTTTATCTCTTTTTCAAGTCTGAATGATAGCCTTGATGGGTAGAGTATTCTTGGTTGCAGGTCTTTTTCCTTTCATCACTTTGAATTTGTTATGCTGTTTCCTTCTGGCTTGCAAAGTTTCCACTGAAAAGTCAGCTGATAATTTTATGGGAGTTCTCTTGTATGTCACTAGTTGCTTTTCCCTTGTTTCTTTTAAGATTCTCTCTTTACCTTTAATTTTTGCTATTTTAACTATAATGTGTCTTGGTGTGGATCTCTTTGTGCTCACCTTGTTTGGAAGTCTCAGTGCTTTCTGGACTTAGATGTCTGTTTCCTTTCCCAGCTTAGGGAAGTTTTCAGCTATTATTTCTTCAAATAAGTTCTCTGCCTCTTTCTCTCTCTCTTCTACTTCTGGGACTCCTGTAATGTGAATGTTAGTATGCTGATGTCCCAGAGGTCTCTTAAACTATTCTCATTTTAAAAAATTCTTTTTCATTTCTGTGCAGTTGGGATGATTTTCACTACTCTTTCTTCCAGTTCACTGATCCATTCCGCTCTATCATCTAATCTACTTTTGATCCCTTCTAGTGGATTTTTGTCTTCAGTTATTGTATTCTTCAGCTCTGTTTGGTTCTGCCTTATATTTTCTAACTTTATATTAAACTTCTCACCATGTTCATTCATTCTTCTCCCAAGTTCATTGAGCATAATTACCTTGAATTCTTGATTATTACCTTCTATTCCTTACCAGGTAGATTGCTTATCTCCACTTTGTTTTTTTCTTTTTCTGAGGTTTTGTCTTGTTCCCTTGTTTGGAACATATTCCTCATCTCCTCATTTTGCCTAACCCTCTGTGTTTATTTCTATGCATTAGGTAGCTCAGTTAAATTTCCTAATCTTGGAGAAGTGGCCTTATGTGTGAGACATCCTATGAGGCTGAGCAGCATATTCCCCTCTAATGTTCTAAGGGTGCCCTCTATGTGGGCTGCATGGGCTCTTCTGTTGTGATGTGGCTGACTACTCTGGGTGCACTGGTAGGTGGGGCTAGCACTCAGCCCTCTTGGCTGCCAGCCCACTGGTGGGCAGGGCTGAGTCCCAGTGTAGCTGACTGTGTGGCCTGGAGGGTCCCAGGCCCGGTGCTGACCTGCTGGTAAACCCGGAGCTAATAGGCTAGTGGGAAGACTCCACTTGCCAGCACCACTGTCCTCGTGGTAGCATAAGCTTTGAAAAACAGCAGCTGCCTGCATCTGTGTCCCCATGGGGGAGTCCCAGTTGCTTCCTGCCCCTCTGGGAGGTTCTCCAAGATCAGCAAGTGGGTCTGGCCCAGGTCCCTTTTAAATTACTGCCTCTGCACTGGGACTTGGAGTATGTGAGATTTTGCACACACCCTTTAAGAGTAGAGTGTGTTTTCTATAGCCCTCTGGCTCTCCCATATGCAAGCCCCACTGGCCTTCAAAATAAGACATTCTGGGGTTCATCTTCCCAGTGTAGGACTCCTGGGCTGGGGAACCTGGTATGGAGCTTGGACCCCTTGCTCCTTGAGGAGAACCTCTGCAATCGTGATTACCTTCCTGTTTGTCAGTCAGTTACCTGAGGGTGTGAGTCTTCACTATACCATGTCTCCACCCCTCCTACCTCTCTCATTATGGTTCCTTCTTTATATTTTTAGTTGTGGAAAACCTTCTCTGCTAGTCTTCAGGTTATTCTCATAGAAAGTTACTCTGTAAGTACTTGTAATTTTGGTGTGTTCATGTGGGGAGGTGAGCTCAGGATCTTCCTTCTCTGCCATCTGGTAACAAATTTCCCATAAATTCTGTTTAAATTTATACCATGTGCCACTAATGAGTCCATGCCCCACCAGCTTTCCTTATTTTTTCCTATGTTTTCAGTGTCTCTCCTCTTCAGTATAGATTCATTGCCTGGCAATCCATAGCTAGTGTTCTTCTTACTCTCTAATTCACTGTCATTTCCAGAGAAGGACAAATGGGCAACCTGCTGGACATACCTCAAGGCCAATGGTATGTCTCTCCTCACTCTCATAAATACCTCCCTCTGTGTTTACATGACCCAAGAGTCTTATACTGTATAATCACATTGTATTATAAATACATTTGGGGTCTATATTCCATACTAGGCTACTTAAAGGGAGGAAAAATTTTACTATGTACCCTTTTTGACTTCTCCAATTCCTAGAAAACTCCTGGTATGATGCAGGCACTATGTAAAATGGATGATTGACTTACTGAGACAGGAAAGAAAACAAACAGTGCTTCGATTTTCAACCTTGAGGTATCTAAAAGGCACTCAAGTTCCTACGCATCAGGGCTCGTGTGCCTGGATGACTAGCTCATGTGACACTAAATTAAAGTGCTGTATTGTTAGGGATTGCCAGTGTGGCTAAAACAAGTGCTTAAATCTCACCACAGAACTGTGCTTCTCCATGTTCTTAGTTTCAATGGACCCTAATGTGGAACAAAAAGTAGACTTTAGAGTCAGTCAAAAGGTTTGCATTGATTGAGACATTCATTCATTCATTTAAGCTACATGTACCTACCACTTACTATGTGTGTCTGTGTGTAGGGGGACAACTGAAATAATTATAATTATTATAATATAGTTTCTGATTCTGATGGGATATGCACGGGATAAGATGGCAACAAACATGATGTGTATCTAGCCAATTGAAGGTATCCAGGGAGACTTCCAAGAAGAAGAGATTTTGGAGCTGAGCTTGGCCTTCATTGACTCTTCCATGTATCTGTGTGCTAAGAAGGTGGAGGTGGGGTGAGGAAGTTTGAAAACTGCTCTTGTGTGTGCTGTTTGCAGTTGGAATGTGATTGCCTTGACATATGGATAATGGATAATACGGGGATCTTGCAACTGGAGCACTATATGATATCTGTAACAAAATTCAGATAATGATTCATTCAACATTTCTTTCAACATATTTTCTTTAGTGTAATGGACTATGCCAGTTGGTACTGCAAGTATAAAATTATTTCACATGGTTGGGTATCCACCTCAAGGAACTTACACAACATAGACATGATACTAAGTAGAAAGTGAGGTAAGGTAAATGAAACCTTTCTTAGAAGAGAGAAAACTCCTTCCATCAAGTGTAAGGATGGAATTAGGAATGCTTGTAGGGAGAGGTGATGCAACCTTGAAGAAGGGGTAGGATCTAGAAATATAGAGACAATGGGGACAACATTCTAAATATACTAGAGCTAGAAGTGTCCACAGAGATTGGCAAGTCCTGTGCTTCTTAAATTTTAATGTACATTCACAAGTCACGTGTTAAAATCTTGAAAATGCAGATTATGATTCAGTAGGCCTGTGTGGCCCCTAGGAGTCTTAATTTCTAACAAGCACCTAGGTGATGATGAAGCTGGTGGTCTGTGGGCCACACCTTGAGTAGCAAGGTCCAGTTCACATGCCTCAGAATAGTCACTGAAACCCAGGGCGGGAAGGGACTTGCCCACGCCACAGGGTTGATTAGTATGAGGGCAGCCCTCTGTCTCACACTGCAGCAGCTCGGCAAGTAGTGAAAAGATTATAAGCTTTGGAGTCAGGCTGATCTACGCTCAATCTTGGCCCTGCTGTTTACTAGTTACAAAGCCTTGGGAAGGTTATTTATCCTTTCTGTGCTCCAGTTTTCTCATTTGTAGAATACTGATAAATAACTCCTAACTTGTAGAAGAGTTGTGATAAGTCAATGATCTGACTGGCATACAAGAAAATGTGTAATAGTGTCTGGAACACAGTAAGTGATCAAAACACGCAATGTGCCTTCTCTTGCTTTTTTGACCAGGTTAACATTGTCATCAGTGCACATGGCTTCATCTCTGACATCTCTCTCCTAGGCCCTAGGCTGTATTGGCATCCAGTGACATGCAGGGGGGCCATTAACACTGGTTGGCAAATAGGTCCCTGATTAATGCCAAATATAGAGGATTTAATTTTTTTTTTTTTGCTGTCTCTTTGGAAAAGGATTAAAAAAGGTAATAAACATATTCCATTAGTGCATTCTTGGTATTCTTTTTGCAATTGAGGCCTTTAAAACACCTGCTCATTAATAGAAAATGCTCAGACAATATAAAAAATATTAATGATAGACGTTTTTCATTCCACTTTGGTTAATACCTTTTTTTCCCTGGGTCCATGATTTTTTCAGGCTGTCTTAACTGCTTATGTAAATACTAAGAAAAACTCAATCTCATGGTTTTCAAGGAGATAATAAGAAACAATGATTTGTGAAATGTCTTCTCTAATGAGAAATTTCCTGTTTCAAATACTGGCATGCGAAAGAAGGATGCTGCAGTTTTTGCATTGTATGAGGGTTAGATTCAGTCTACCTGGAAGGTGGTAAAGGTGAAAAGAAGAAAAAAAATCTATGAGGAATTAAACCTGCTAAACTGTGCAGTGCCATTGTAAGAGCTTCTTCAGAAATCTATTTAGAAATCTCTGCTCTTGTATCTGAAGCATTACAGAGACACCAGCATCACCCACTTCTTATTACTGCAAACATGGCAACAGTTGCCATGCTAGCAAGAGATTCGAAGCACAAACACTGGAGTCAGGAGGGAGCAGGGCGGGGCCCGAGCTGGAGTCAGGGCTGCTGAACAGTGCACAGGGCTGCCTGTACAGATTTAATTAGGCCAGTTGTTCTCTTTGGTCCCCGTGCTGTGTCCTGTCAGACATTTCAGTAGAGCAGCAGCAGTCTCAAAAGCAGCTTTTTTGGACCAGGTCTTTTACTATCAGTCGTGCACAACCATCACCGCCAAAAGCGGTGCTTTGATGTGCTTTGATGAAGGCAAGAGTGGGTCTGGGCCCTCGTTTTGGTTATGAATGGAGAAAGGACCAGAGTTTCTCTTCGTTTCCAGGAATGAAAAACTCATAAAACTCTTATCATTAGAAAGTCAGGCTAGTCGTTGTCCCAATATGTCATTTCACCTAATTGAAAACTGAGAAATCTGTCACCATTTATTTAGCAGTTTGCCTTGGGCGAATCTTTGCAGGTTCCCTTCCTGTGGCTGGGAATTAGTTAATTAGTATTACAAAATGCTTGAAGAGGGAAATGCACTCTGGCTCACCCTTTGGGTTATGAGGGAGCCCATTTTAGGTTGCTAACAAGCACTGCTGAAGGATAGAAAAGAACCCAAGATTACAGCATCAGCCACCGTAAGAGCTGCATCTTTCCCTCTCTCGAGTGCATATGTAGTAACCTACATATGTCACTTGCTCACTCTTTTCATGCAAATCTTTTTTGCTTGACAATAAATCAGGTCCTTGAAGCTTATAAAAAAGGTGTCAATTTTACACATGTAGGGCTCTTCTCATATCTTCACTTTTATTAATTTCCTATTTTTCATCACTTCTTCTTTTGAACAGAATATTTTGTTTGATGGTCTTTCTTTTACATTTTTCATGGAGAAATGCTCTTTCAAACTAAGGGTGGTTTTAAAGTCAAGGAACTGAAGGAAAGAATTGACATTTTTCACCTGCTCCTAACTTTAAGGCTGAATGCCTCTGTTCAGTGAAATCTCTAAGCCTGTCTCCTCAGTACAGCAGTCAGAGGGCTGAAGGCCTCACCCGTGCTTTGTCAACTGATTGCTAGGTGGCGCTAGAGAGCAAGGTAACTAGAAAAGAGCTTCTAACACAACTGCTGTAGGTCCACATTAGCTGGAAGGAAGTTCTTACATTGAGCCCTATTGCATTTCAGAACAGACTATTTCCAATTTTGATGACTTGTAGGATATCAGCAACATGAGATGCAGAGAGCACCAGCAATCAATTTACAGTCTTCTGTCTTCCTTTTACTTTTTGTGTGTATGTGTGCCTCTGGGAATTGTTTTCTTATTTCACTACAGTGCTTTCTGGGTATGGTACCTAGGGCTGTGGTGAAGAGGTTTTGTATAAATATAAATAGATGGATATGCTTATTTTTTGACCTTTATGGAAATAGTTTTAACTTCCTCCACTTTCTTTAATTTTCCCTCCTTAGTAGATGACATTCAAGCACATAATGAAGAGGTATAAGAAGTGCTTTCACACCCTCACACAACATGTGTAGCTATGTATTATCTCTCTCAACCCCATACCCCATGACATTAAGAAATTTTCTGCTTTTGTTAATTAGAAAAAATTTATGGACAGATTTGAGCTTAAAAAGAAAGAGATAAAAGGCAAATGACAGGCATCACGCCACTTGCTTAGATTCCAGCTGCTCTCCTTTGGCTTTTATATTTTTCCAGCACAGACCCTTAATGAGCTTGATTACTGACCTTCAGAAAGTGAGTGTCACAAAAATTATACATCCCAGAGGTGATAACTGTCCTGAGAAAAAAAGCCTTCTCCCTTGATTAGGCAAGCAATGTCTTACTCTCCTCACTATACAAACAATGTGAACAAGGCCCATAGAACTTAAGTGAGTTAGACCACTCTACAAGCTCAAAATACATTGCTGAATTGAGGATTAGGTATTAATGTGATGCTCTGATACACACTGAGTTCTTTTGTAAACACTAGATGTGATGTTTTAAATCAACAATGTTTAACAAGTAAAAAAGAGTTCAGAAAGCCAAAGATGTTTTTTATTATTTTCTTAAATTTATAGATCTTAAAATTATTTCTATGTAGAATCAGCTAAAAGATTCTGGGCCTTCATTGTGTTTATGAGTTAAAGGGCAGTGTTTGTCTTCATTTCCAGGACTGAAAAACTCATGAAACCTTCATCACTGGATAGGTTTTATTTTGTTGAACAAAAATATCAGCTAAAAGATTCTTTTTTTGTTTTTAATACAGTGAATTCAATTGACTACTATAGTAGAGAGTACATTTAATGAGAAAAAGATGTCTGGTTTTACAATGTACTTAATTCAATAAAGAAATCATACTAAAGTAATGTTCAAAACTGGTCCCCAAATATTTAGAAGGAAGGAGTTTATGTTTTTATATGTCCTGATTAGTTTTTGCTGCTTCTAGAAATGTGGCCAGGGAATCAGGCTGGTTTCCAGAGACATGATTAAAGAAGAGAGAGAGGACAGGGTTAGGCCACAGTCTGCTCGTGAATGAGGCAGCAGATATGGAATTTGTTTTGTTCAGGTTAGGTGTGTATCAGTGCAGGCAGCTGATTATAAAGATCTATTATGAGCAGGCATAAGCTGAGGTAAAGTGGCTAGTATCAGAGGTAGTCAGAGTGAGAAGGGAAATTTTTCCTTCAATCAAAGGCTGTACTGGCCATAGACTGAGAATGAGCTACGTTCCATTGAAGCTGGAAGAGTTTTCGAGGCAGGTAGTTCAGTACTCTGGATAGCTCCCTGCTGATTATCCTCAAAGCCCAAACCAGAGGTTAGAAGTTTCTTCTTAAAGACAGTTCAAACACGTTGGCCAAGCATAGTCTCCAGAGGCAGCATGGTGTAATGGAAACACCACCAGATAGGCCCAGATTCAACTATTAATTACCATTTTTCCACTATACAGTTTCATTAAAATTACTTAAATCGTTGGAGTCTCAGTTGTAAAACAAACTGAAAAATGGAAACCAGGAGGCCTACTTCATAAGTGAGGATTAAATGGAATCATGTTGTGAGGCCTATCATGATCATTCATTCATTCCACAAGTATGTATTTAGCAACTATTAGACCCTATTCTAAGTACTGGAGACACAGAATCAAAAAGGAGAGATATTCATGCTCTCATGATGTTTACAATTTAGTGTAGATACCAATAAAAAAGTAAGTGATTGGCTAAAACTATACTTCCAGGCAGATGTAAGTGCCATGAAGAAGCTATTCTACTGACTCTTGTGGGCCTAAAGCTTGAATTTTATTGGACTACGTGGGAGAAATAGCATGGGCCCACGCCAGGTGGGAGGTCAGTTAATAAACACCTGTATAAAGCTAAAATCTTTGAAGGACAACACCAAGATTGGGTGAGCCAGGAATAATAATATCCATTCTACATAGGAAGATACAGAGGATAATTGCTCTATGTTATCCTTGGCTCCAGATAAACTGAGAAAAATGAAAAAATGAAATATTTTCCCTGAGAGGTCCAATCCACAAGCCCATTCACATGCAAGTTTTAAAACAAAAATATCACTACATGTGTTTTATGGAAAACTCCAAGTTGAAGTTTTTAAGTGGTTTGGTGGGTTAGTGTCCCCAGATAGTCAGAAAGAGCAAAAGCAAATCATCTGTGAAGTAACGTACACCAAATAAAGGTCAAAAAATTGCCAGCGATAAAGTTCCAAGGAATATGAGCTACAATAGAAACAAAAATTTCTAAATACATTTTAAAACAAGGAGCAAGAATTATCAGGAACAATGAACTACATAATTATATCCAAAAACTTCAGATAGAGAAATAGCAGATATTCAGATATATTAATAGAATCTAAAATAAATGTGTATGAAAAGAAGAAATAATTTAGAAGTGTGTAGAAGAAACAGATTTTCAAAAGAGTCTAGTCAAATTGCAAAAGCTATACAATTTCTAGAATTGGAATAGATATTAGAAATGAATTGAATTAGAAATGCAATGAAGAGAACAGCGTATTAGATCCAGCTACCAAGTGTACTGGATAGATTTGAAGAAATTACCAGAAAGCAGCATAGAGAAAGTAAAGGGTGGAAAATTTAAAAAAAAAAGAGAGATTGAGAAATGTGGAAAATAGAGTGAGAAGATCTAAAATACATCTAATTAGAAGTCCATAAAGAGAGAAGATGGAGTAAAGACATATTAGAAGAGGTAGTGACTGCGAATTTTCCAGAATTTATGAATGATATCAATCTTCAGATTCTGGACATCTAATAAATTCAAAGCAAGATAAATAAAAATAAATCCATACCTGTATACAACATAGTTAAACTGTACAATACCAAAAACAAAGAGAAATTCTAACAGCAATTAGAAAGGGCAGATTAAAAATAAAATAAATGACAATTAGATTCACAGATAATATTTTAACAGCAGCAACAACAACAAAGATGTGGAAAAGCACCTTAAAGTTTCAGGGGAAAATAATTAAACACCTTAAATCCCATATCCACTAAAATATACCTCAAGAAAGAGGGAAAATAAAGGTGTTTTCAGAATGGAAAACTCCTTTTCCGTTCAATAGTAAGATAAGAGAATCTCAGGTGAGAGTTACCTAAGGGGACAAATGTGTTCATGAACTAAAGCTCTTGTGAAGGAAGGCTGTTCTTTTTGGCCTTTTACCTGGGTAGCCTCTTCTGACATCAAACATCCCAGCAGCTTTTAAAATCCCTCTGTTTTTATGTCGCTTCATGAGAGATCCCATAGCTTTTCCAAACTTGGTTACATATCTCCCATTACGGGGCCATAAAATAGAGAACAGAGGGCTTCCCTGGTGGCGCAGTGGTTAAGAATCCACCTGTCAATGCAGGGGACATGGGTTCAAGCCCTGGTCTGGGAAGATCCCACATGCCGCAGAGCAACTAAGCCTGTGCACCATAACTACTGAGCTTGCGTTATTTAAGTCTAAATAAACCATAGCTGTGTAAAACATTAAAATAATATCTAAGTTGTGGAATTAGAAAAATCATAATAAAATAAAATAATGGATAGAATTATATAATTTGGGAGGGAATGAATGAAACTAAAATGCTCTAAAATATCTCTTTTATTTGGGAGTAGGACAAGTATATTAATATAAAATTTATTAAGTTTAATATGTTAAAGTTTCTAGGGTACCCACTAAGGAACAGAAAACCAGAGTGCCTATTCAAATAATCCAAAGGAAAACAGGCAAAGGACAGAGTGAGAAAAAAACCCAGAGAGAATAAAATAATATGGTAGCAATGAATTCAAATTATTTCAGCAATCACAATGAATGTAACAATCAACATGACAAAAGGTATAAGAACCTTGCAGAGAAGATTATAAAACCTAACTAAAAGATGTTAAAGAACATCTAAATAAATACAAAAAGTACTATGTCTATGGAAAGGGAGACTCAATGTCATAAAGATGTCATATCTTCCCATATTTATCTACAGGTTTAAAATACCTATAATCAAAATCTTACATTTTTGTGAAAAAATGCAAGCTGATTATAAAATTTATATGGAAGAAAAAAAGTCAAGAATAATCAAGAATAGTCAAGATGGGCTGTGCCCTACCAGAAATCAAGAGTTTAATAATGCTATTGTAATTAAAATCGTATACAACTGACACAGGGATAAACAAATGTCCCAATGGAACAGAATAGAAAAACTGAAAACAGACCTATCTAAAGGTAGATCCTTGATATGTGAAAGAACTTCTTTTATAGATCACTGAGAAAGGGATGACTATTCTTTTTAAAAAGGAGGAAAAGAAAGTTCATGGTCGTTATTTCATGTTTGTTCATCCTGTTCTCTTTATACCTGAACTATATTTCCATCATCTCTCTCTTCAGTGAAACCTTTCTCAACTACCTCAACTCAAAGCAAACTCCCCTTTTAAAACACACTGGGAATGAATGTGTCAGTGCCTTCTTTTTTCACACGTTTCCAGCATCAAAATTCTATTCTTTTTTTTATTACAAAGAAGTAAGCAGATATTTAATGCCCTAATAGTGAGGGGGTGGGATGGAAAGAAGTTTGAATTAACTGGTTGTTCATTATTTTTGGACAAAAAAAATTTGAACTTGACCGGAAAGTAAGGGTCAAAATTCTGAGCGCCACAGTTTTACTCAAATTTCAGAAATACAAAGCATGGTATTCTTAGGCCAACTAATGATTCCTCTAATTTATTATAGATAAAAATATTTAATATTCACCACTTACAGTTCAGTTATAAATGAGATATTGTAGGCACCAGAAAAAAAAAAACACAAAAGAAAATTTCTTCCCTTAAAGTATTTATGAACTAATGGGGAATTAAAAATAAATGATCATAATAAAAGACAAAATAACACAAATGTATAAAGTGGCACAAACTACCGTGGCCTTTGGTAAGGCATAACTGAGGAGGAGTTAGTCCCAGAAAAGGCTCTTTCATGACATAGTGATCAAGCTGACTAGATATTACTGAAGGCTGATTAATATTTTGATAAGATTGGGCGGGACTGTTGAGGTTAAAAAATAGGATATAGGAATAGGTTGACAGTAAATTAAACATGGGGTGTGTATGGGAAATAGTAGAACTTCTAGTTTGTCTATAGTGTGTGTCACCAGGGATGCTATTGCTATTCTGTGCAGGATAATTCTTTATTTTGTGGGATTGTCCAAAACATTGTAGGAAATTCAACACTCTGCCCCCCCCACTAAATATCACTGGCACCTCCCTTGTCACTGGGAAATACCAAAAATACCAAAATATCAAAAAATTTGTCTTACAGTTCCCAAAACCCTAGAGAATTTTTTGAGAAGAGAAGTGATGGGATCAATGTCTAGAACCACTGGAACATCTGATGTTCACTGTGGAGTAAAACTGGAAATGTGTTTCACTGGTCATTTTGGATTCTGGATGACATAACGTCACTTAATTTTAGAGGCAATGTGGAATTATTGGTAGTTTTAAAGTAGGGTAGTGATATAATTGGAGGTCTACAGAAGGAAGATTACACTGGCAGTAGAGGGTTAAGTAGATTATGGCATGGGGAAGCTGGGACTCGAGGGAGAGAATTTAAAGACATGACAAAGAAAGCAGAGCAGCCAAGTTTGGACATATGGACTGGGGGCTAACTGTATGTGTGTGTGTGTGTGTGTGTGTGTGTGTGTGTGTGTGTGTGACACAGAGAGCGAGAGAGAGACAGAGAGTTGGAGCCATGGATTGAAACTGCTGATTGTGGTGAGCTGGCAAGAGAAATAAATTGGGAATGAAGAAGGGATTGGAAGAAAAGTGAATATTTAAGAGGCCTGAGGGAAGTTTCAGTACAAAGAAGCATGGAGGAGAGGCAGTAGACTAAAAAGGGGAGTATTTGCCCTTCGGTGGTGAAGAGACACCACACTACGGCTGAAACTGGATAAACCATCCTGCTCCACAGAAGCGAGTGGACACAAGCCCCTCACCGCTCCTTTTTTCATTCCTCCTAGGAGCATTGGTTTCATGGTGCTATCATCTTACACAGTTGCTGCATTCTGGAAAAACTATGTGTAAGTTAAAATTTGATAACATATTCAACTTTTATAAGTTGAATTGCATTCTAAGTGCACTAGGCAAGCTTTCTATTTAAAGGAACCCTTTCATGGACCCTTTTGTAATGTGAAAAATTAATTCCAAATCAATCTGTTTCACAGTTCCAATCTCTGGATCTCTGCTCTCTTCTCCTGGACAGCTAACTAGGTCATAGCATTCTATTCTCAGAGCCCAGCCCCACATAAACACTAATTGGTTTTCACATCTGAAAGGTTGTGTATCACTTTGTCATTTCTAAATTTACATGATGTAATCCATGTACAAGATGGGAGATTTCATACCCTGTGGGAGGAGCAAGTGCCACATGCTTAGTTTTCCAAATATATCTAAAGACACAAAGTATTTTAAAAGAGGCAGAACTTCAGGAGTGCCTTCCCCAAACTCAGATTTCATCAGTTTGGGGTTGCAGCAGGAATTAACAAATGTCTATTACCTTTGGAGAAGACATCTGACACAGTTTCCCACCTTGATATTTATTTTATAAAGGAAAATAATAATTAAAAACAAATGTGGAAATAGAAACCAAAACCCCTGCCAAATCAAGAATTACAAAATTACAGGCTGTAACTTTCATAACCCCAAAATTGAAAAAATAAATGCACTATTTTTAAGACATTGTTGAGGGCTCCAAGACCCAAAATTGGGAACATTTTGGGTGAGGACTACAGGCCATATCTTGTTGCTATTTAGGAAAAAATAATGCTGGGCTAAAAATTACACCTTGTGTGATTGTAATGAGTTAGTTAGAAAGCCTCTTAGATCAGAGGTTGCTAGCACCTTGCAAGGACTTTTGGGAGAGACCACACAGGTAATCAGCCTTCAGAATGGTCGCCTTTTGTCACAGCTGCTGTTTCACCTTGGCACTCACGGTCCTCTTGTTTACCCCATCAGTTGCATCAGATTGACTGGAAGGTTAGATTGTAGTATTCTCTTTGAGCATGCTTCTCATGCTTGGTTGTATATTGGGCTCACCTGGAAAACTTTAAAAGCTCCTGAAGTCTGGATGCCATCCCCATGGATTTTGGTTTAATTGGTCCTGGACACTGGTACTTGTAAAAGTTCCCCAGGTGATTCTTAATGTGCAGCCAAAGAGCCGGCTGAATTCCAGGTTGTTAAACTCACGACCCTGCTGGATCCTTGGATTCTTTGACTTTAAGAACCTATTGATCTCTGGTCTCATTTGCTCTTTCCTATACACATGCTGAAAAGGCAGGCTTGGGAGGAGTAATTGAATTCTTTCCCTGACCAACTTCCAGAAGACATTGGAAGAAGTCCAGCAAATACAAGTATTGGCAAAATATATCAAACTTCTGAAAAGTGACACCTCCTGTGCCAGAGAAATTCAGAAAGCATAGGAGAGTCCTGCGTGAGGACTCCAATTCTGCTTCAATAAACTTAATAAAGTTACTTACCCTTTCTGAGCCTCAGTTTCCTTATCTATAAAAATTGGAATACCTAACTTCTAAGGTTTACTTAAATGAGTATTCAAAGTGTCTAAAATAGTGCCTGGCATGCAGTAGAAATGCAATAGTGATAGCTATTTAAAAGGAAAGAATAGAGAAAATAATTGAAGCTTATTGACTGATTATGCTCCAAAATAATAATAATTACAAATTATTGAGCCAATTTATCCAATTTTTTTATCCTCAGAACAAATATTTGTTACATATTGACTTCATTCCAATTACACTGCTAGCTACTAGGGTTACAGATATGAATAAAACAGACATGGTGCATCTTACAACTTAGCTAAATATTTTACTTATTTCTGGAGTTGATTTCAAGCAGTCCAAAGATTGACCTTACTAGAGGAGTGATACAACTACAAACTGACCTTCAATGCACCCTCACAACAAATACTCAGGGTGTGCTAGGCTGTTAAGAGAAATTTGTACCAAGTAGACAGACAAGTACTTATCAGGGTTCCATAACTGTTCCGAAGGGCCAGGGAGGTATAAAAAACCATGTAAGACTATCAAAGGGAGCATCTCAAAACACCTGATGATTTTTTCCCACCCTGTTTGGGCAGTTTTAGGAGCAGTGGTGTACCTTCTTCCGGGTTCTTGAAGGCCAGAGCAGCTGTGTTCCCTCCACCCCCAACTCATCCAGTTGGGTGTGCTGCTGTGCCTCCCATCTGGGTAGCTGTCTATAAGTTGTGTGACTTACCTACATTATGGGAACTTGCACCCTTTGCTTGGGTCTGTTGGCATTTTTCACTCAGTCACTCTTGTGACAATACTACCTCTCCCAGTAACAATCCTAAGAGCTAGTATTCCTATCTGTATATTACATATAAGATGTAGGTAACTTGCCCAAGGTCACTGAGCTCTTAAGTGGTAAAGCCAAGACTGAACCTCAGATCTGACTCCACAGCTCATCCTCTTAACCTCTGCCTCAAGTGGACAAAGCTTGGGTGACTACGTTTTGGAAATACCAAAATCTGTCTCTTCAGATAATTAATTTTAAAACCACAAGTAAAGAAGAAGAAGAGCAGATGGAATTGAAGATGATGTTGTGACTGAACCTAATCTAATCTTGGCCTATGAGCCCCTTATGAAATTATGTGAGAGACTGGAGTCCAGTAAAGAATTGTGTTCAGTTTGCCTTGTTATCAATCAAGCCTGCTGATACTTAACTTCATGACATTCCATAGATTAAAGTTCATGATTCAGGTTCTCATCTCTTCATAACTGCAGCTGCAACTCTTTTGTCAGACCAGGAATATAATAACTATGGCTAAAAAGGCAACAGTAGCAATTTGTAGATGGTATAGGATCCTTGCTAAATCCAGATAATCTTTCCTCACCTTCAGGATAAAAATGTTGACTCTGATGACAGAATGTGTGAATGTGTATATGTGCATGTGTGTGTATAAGTGCGCATGTGTAATGGCTCATGTACAAATGCTCTGGAGCACATGTGGAAGGACAGAGATTTTAAGCCAGTCTTTTCTGACTTTCCAGGAGTTGCAGTATGCACTTTGTAGGGTATCCATGGAGCTCACAGTGCCTGCCTTTATTGTTCTCCATCCAGATCAGGCCATTGGCGACCAGGGTTACATACATGAAATATGACCCCACCTTCACTCCAACCACATTTGTTTAGACCAGAGGTGGCCATATAATCCAAAGGGACCAATCATATTTTCTCGCATGGCAGACTGTACTTATTCCTACTTCGTTATGCTTTTTGTATTTATGCCCTTTGCCATATGACTCTGTAGGACCTCCCACTAGAGGCTGAGTATATTTTCTCTCCCTATCGATGTTGGACTCAGCTATGCGACTTGCTCAAGGAATGTTGTAGGTTGCAGGAGACTGTGTATTGGGGATTGGGGCGTGTAAATGGCACAGTTTGCTATGGAAGAAAGCTGAACTCTTTTTTCCTCTTTTTCTGACTTGCCCCTTTGCTTAAACTTTTTTTTGTGGCTTTTGTTTTTCCTTGAGGTAAAGTTCACATCATATAAAATCAATCATTTTAAAGTGAAAAATTCAGTGGCATTTAGTATACTCACAGTGTTTTGTAACCACCACCTCTATCTAATTCCAAAATATTTTCATCCCCCCAAAATAAAATTCCATATCCATTAAGCAGTTACTCCCAATTTCCTCCTCCCCAGCCCAGACCCTGGGGCCACCAATCTACTTTTTTGTTTTTATGGGTTTACCTATTGCTATTAACGGAATTGTGTCCCCCCTTCCTCCAAATTCGTATGTTGGGGCCCTAACCCCGTATGTGACTGTATTGGAAATAGGGCCTTTAAGGTTGTGATTAAGGTTAAATGAGGTCAGAAGAATGAAGCCCTTGATCTGACAGAATTCGTGCCCTTATCAAAAGATAAAAAGACTCCAGAGCTCTCTCTGCCATGTGAGGGTACAGTGAGAAGGTGGCCATCTGTAAACCAGGAAAATTTGAAAGTCCCACTAGAACCCAGCCATGCTGGCACCCTGATGTCAGATTCCAGCCTCCATGGTGAGAAACTTCTGTTGTTTAAACCATCCAATCTATGGTATTTTGTTATAGCTACCCAAACTGACTAGTATACCTATTCTGGATATTCATATAAATAGGATCATACAATATGTGATTTTTGTCCCTGGCTTCCTTCATTTAGCATGTTTTCAGGGTTCATCCATGCTGTAGCATGCATCAGTACGTCATTCCTCTTACGGCTGAATAATATTCTATTGTATGGATACCACATTTTTTATCTATTCATCTGTTGATGGATTTTTTTTTTCCCACCTTTTGGCTATTGTGAATAGTGCTGCTATAAACATTTGAGTACAGGTATTTGTTGAGTATCTATTTTCAATTCTTTTGGAAATATACCTAGGGGTGGAATTGCTGGGTCATAAGGTAATTCTCAGAACACTGAACTTTTGGTGCTCAGACCTTCAGAGTTGCTTCTTGATTCCCACACAAGAAATTCTTCCTTAAATTCCATAAGAAACTCCCAGAATACTTTCAATAAATTCCTTTTGTTGCTGTAGCTAGACAGTTCTTGCTGTAGTTAGACAATTCTTGCTTAAGCAAGAGTTAACCCGAAGCTTAGAGAACCTAGACTAACAGTCAACAAAATTTCTAATTTTTGGTCAAAATATTAGAGGAAAAATAGGTTCAAAACTCCCCTTTCAAAGTTTGCCACAGGGGTGGTAAGTTCCTTGTTGATACTAAGCAAATCAGGTGATTATCTTGAAGAAATTCTGGAATCTGACTTGACTGTGTAACTGTCAACTACCACTTACCTTTGGGACCAGGCAGCATAGGACCTTGCATTTAGAGCATATTCCAATTCAAAACGACTCCGTAAAGCTGCCACGTGGCTCCGGCCAGGCCCTCCGCGGCTCAGCAGACAATCAGAAGAAGAGGAAGGTGAGAGAGACCCACTGCTATTACTTGATGCAGGCGACATCAGCTGAGTGAAGGAGGGGCAATTTCAATCAATTAATAAATCCAACAGGCTTAACATCACAGTATAGAATGTAGATTTATTTTAACTTTCCATTCGAGGATTTCTCATATTTTAATTTCTATTCATCTCAGCTTGCTTTTCCTTTCAGCCTCTGATGGCAACACCTGGCTAGCTTTTTTTGACCCAGTTCTGTGATAAGAGCTGGCCCATAAAACTTATGCTTGTCTTTAACAAAACACAGTAGGCTCAAATCAGATTCATAAAATAGAACATTATTATTTAATGGTTAAAAGATTCTCTACATTTTTCACTATGGTGATGAGGTTCATGGCAGAGTTCCTTTAAATTGGAGCTTACAATTATTCCCTTTACATAAAATGAATTTACACACTTTCCCAAAAATACATCCATTTTATAAAATGAAGGCTGCTTTAATGTCCAGCAAGCATGAGGACTAAATAGAGTTGTTGTAAGAGAATTTTAAAAAATATTTACAAATAGTTAAGTATAGTTAGAAAATAGAAGAGTGTGAGGGAAGAAAATGAGAAAGAGAAGAGGAAAAAATAAGAAAGTAGTTTTCTTGAACTTTTGACACCCTTGTTACTTATGCACTCTACGTAACACGACTGAGAATATTAGTGCTTTGACATTATAATTTCATAAGACATGTAGAGAGCAGACTTTGGTTTAAAAAAAAATAATATATATAAATTCTAAACTCTTCACAGTAGCCAAGACATTTCTAAGTAAAGCTCCGAGAATCATGTGATGTCAGTATTGAAATGAACCTTCAAACTCTTCAATGATTTAATCTCTTCTATGCATCCTTTTCAAGTCAGCTATGCAATCTGATGGGGAACCTCCAGTGATGGGGAACTCACTGTCTCCAGATCCATTCATTTATGTTAGGACAGCTCCGACCAATGGAAAATTCTTTCTCACAATTAACCAGTTCTATTATTGTACTTCATTTCCATCTGTTGGCCCACAGAGAACTAGGCCATTCCCTTTCCTATATGACAGTTCTTCAGATGTGTAAAAACAGCTGTTGACTCATCCTAGATTTGTCTTCTCTGGGATAAGCATCCCTGGTTCCTCTAATTGGCTCTCACATACAGGATTTTCAATCCATTCACCACTCTGATCTCTATTCCCTAAAATTTGTGTTCCAGTTTTAATTATCCCTTTAAAAGGACATAACTGGGAACTATTTTGTTTGGCCATCTCAGGAGAGAGAGGAATGATCACATTCTTTATTCAGATACAAGATAGATACTTCATATTCTAACTCACCAAAAGCTTATTTTCCACTAACCTTCATGATGCTCCTAAACCATATCTCCAACATTTGATTCTTTTACTATTGTTTCTTTGACTCTGGTGTATGATGATATATTTATTCCTATTAAATTATTTCTTAGACATGTCCTACTACTTTTCCTGCTTTCAAATATTTGTTGTCTCTCTCAACTTTACTATATCTACAAATGTGATGAGCAGAGCCTTCCTCACCTTGATCTTAACCACTGACTAAAAAGTTGAAGGGTAGAGAGGATAGAGCCTTATGGAGCTACACAAGTTAAGATCCTTAAAGATGATTCTAGTTCATTAATTAGTGCAATGCAGTTCAGCAAATTCTCTTTGCATATAGCCCATAGTTATTCGTCTTTTCCACTAGGGGAGATTGTGCTAAGAGGCTTGGTCAATATAACAAGACTAGCTAGCTTAGCAGATCCTACCATTGTCCCTGTTTCTGGAATTCTCTCTCTGATCTAACTGGATATATCCCAGGCTTGGCACAGCCTTGCTCTATCAAACACAAAGGTTCAGAGTGAGAAGGTACTTGGAACTCAAGCCTGAAAAGCATCTCTCAACATCCCAAGCCTCTGGCAGATGCTCTTGTTAGTAGGGGCTGCTGTAGTCCCACCAAATATACTTCTACTTCTCTCCACCTCATTTGTTTCAGGACTGAAGAGAAGGGAAAGGAAGTTTTATGTTTAAAGAGTAAAGCTTCCTCTTTGTAAGTTCCAGTAAAGACTCATGAGACAGAGCCACTCACTTCAGGCAGTAATCGCAGACCTGGAACACTTTTCCAAAAGATTAGGTTCCAGGGAATTCCCTGGTGGTGCAGTGGTTAAGACTCCGTGCTCCCAATGCAGGGGGCCCAGGTTCGATCCCTGGCCAGGGAACTAGATCCCACATGCATGCCACAACCAAGAGTTTGCATGCCACAACTAAAGAGCCCACAAGCTGCAACTAAGGATCCCGCCTGCCAGAAATAAGACCCAGCACAACCAAATAAATAAATATTTAAAAAAAAAAAAAAGATTAGGTTCCAGTCACTCTTTGTTAAGATTTTAAGGAAAGAAAACTTTCCTTGGATGGTTCCACTTTGGGATTTAGTTGTGCAATCTCAGGTTGATGCCGTTTTTCCCCATTTTTGCCCCTCCATACACTCGTTTATACGTGAGCCTGTATGTGTGATGTCCATCCCTCTCTCCTGTAGCACTCAGTTGCATTTGGGAATATGTTATTATTTTTGAATTAACGCTCATGTTTCAGTTCCCTTGCCTATTTTCAAATGCTATCTCCTGAACAGGTGTATAGAAAATTAAGGCAATTATAGAGAAAATTAAAGCAAACAGCTCCTTGATATTAAGGAAAGAAAATTCCATTAGTCTCATTACCAACACACATCACTTTATGTAAAATATGTGTGGTATAAAAGCAATGCCTCCCAATTAATTTATGTGCTAATTTTAGTAATAATTTTTCTGGTTCTTATTGAACATAAATGGACAATGGCTTAATGTTTTAGCTTACATTTCATTGTTTGTAAGAAATTTTGTATAGAAGGTAATGATTTACATAATTACTTTCTAACACATTTGTTATTTTTAAATTTTTACATATCAATTTTTTAAGCTATGCATACCCATGTCTATTTGCTTGCCTGATTATTTGTTGGAAGTGCCCCAATTCACTCTGAATTTGCCTTTGCCCTACAGATGCAGTCAATTCTCCTCCACCCTAAGAACTTAATTGACAGGGTGAAAATATGAATGGCGTTATGGACACACACTTTCTTTCCACAAGCACCACCTTAACTACATTCCCCAACGTCATTAGATATTCAAGCCTTTGTAATGGACATATTTCAGAAGCCAAAGTTCTTACCTCAGTGTTGCAGAGACACTCTTCTAACTTGGTAACAACTTCAGAAAATTCAGGTCTTCCCTGTAAATAAAGAAAAGACTTCTTTTCCCCAAAGAATAAAAGGGATGCATCTGTCTTTGGATTTTAAAATTGGATATTTGAATGTGCAAAGAATGAGATTAACAATAAAATAGATTTTTATTTAAAATACACTTGTATTGAAGTGTTAATTGAATGTTCACTTGCTGTTCATGGAGGGATGTTGAGTCTCCCTCTGATAAGAGTTTTAAGTCAGAATTTGCAACTACATTCAGATAATGAAATAGTGGAAAAGCTTTAATTAGCTTTGTGCGCTTTAACGCGGCAGGTTTGCCTCTTCAAAATCAAAGAATAAAAGTGAATACTAAAAACTATTAACTATCTCAGTGCCCTATAATACACTGTTCAATGTGTCTGTAGGGAAAGAACTGCTACAGTTGATTTTATAATTAGCTTTATTTTTGAAAATACCGTCTCAGATTCAAAACTAAGATCAATAGCAACCTCATGACTATGCCCTACTTTAGGGGTTAAGATGAGCTTTTAATCTTCAAAAACTGTCATTAAAGATATTGTCCACTATGAACCTTCGTGTCAGATGAGTTTGGTCAAATAAACATTTCTTGTATTCTGATTATATTCCAAGCTTTGTTCTAGTTGCTAGAGATATATAAATGATTATGGATCTAAGGAAAAAATTCTCGGGATTTTAGAAAAAGTTGGTTTCTTTTGAAGAAATTATATGCCTTCTTTTTTCAGGTCCTAAGGACATGTTACATAACCTATCATTTCTCCCTTTATGAAACTTTCACTGCCAGGAGGTGGATAGCCCAATTTAACATTCAGGTACAGTAACCAACTAATTTAGATTCTTAGTAGAACAATTTCTCCCTTAATATCTAGCCCTCCCCTGAGGACACTGCTTCCCCCAGAGCTCTCTCAAGAGGAAGCTGTTTTCTCTCACATATTCCTGTACTTCTAGGTGGGTGGGGATGGTACTGGGGGTAAGCAGGGGGTGGGGGTGGGGTCTGTGTCTTTCTCACTGACATTGTAACTTCCAAATGGTTTCTCCTGGAAGAGCCACCAGTTTGTCAAGCTTTTCCCCAGAGTCCCTCTCCTTTCTCTGAAGGTTTTGCATCTGGCTCACTGTCATGCTCTCTAGCACTACTCTCAGTGCTTTTATTATCCATGCAGATAATCATTAAGGTGGCCTGACCTCTGGGGCCCTTTGTCTCCTCTTCTGCAATGCTCTTATCCTCCACCTTCCCTTGGTCACTTAGCTCCCTGGTCATTCATACCCTAGGCCCTGTTACCAGCGATGCCTGCAACTCCTCCGTGCTCTGCATCCTCACAGTTTCCGTCAGATGGCCCTGGGGCTCTACCTCCTCTCTACCCAGCTCACTTTGTCCGGAGCTCTGACTCCAACAACTTTGACTGCATAAACCATCTTACCACTTAAGAAGATGCTGCTTTGCATTGTGAAGATTTTCAAATGTACCCTGAAGTAAAGGAAAATAGTGCAATAAACCCCTGTGTGTGTGTATATATATATATATATCACTCAGCCTTAAAAACCATGTTTTTGCTACTATTGTTCTATCTTTTTGTCTATCATCCGATGTCTCCCCTATTTTTTGTTCCTGTTACCATCTTTTCACCATCATCCAGTCACCTTATTTCCTCCATGATTTAGCTTAGATTACACTGGCAATCATATTCACTCCATCCCACATAGCCTCAACTCCCTTGCCCTATCATGAATTTTGTACACAGTTGGAAAAATCCTAATCTTGATTAAATCCATCCTGATGGCTCTTATTTCAAAATTATGACCCTCTAACCTGAAGTGGACCCTCAGTACTGTTTAGAGAGTCTATTTTGTATTCCTAGCTCACTCTCACTCTCTCTCACTCTCTAAATGGCTGTTTTGCACCTTCTCCTCTTTCCTCAAACCTCTAGTTCCCACTAATACTTCAACCACGCACCTATATCTAAACTCACATCATCTGCCTTCACTCCCTTTTCTACAGATGAACTTTGCCTGATTCTATCCGAGGGCAATTCCTTCACTGTGTACTAGATCTTATCCTTGCTAATCTACTCAAGGACATTGCTCTGACAATAATTCTCCCTTCTATTTTTTGCATCATCAGCGTTCCCTTTCTATTGTTTTATCCCATCAACCTACAGACATATAAATTCTTTCATCTTAAAAACATATAAACAAAAGCAAAATAAAACTCTTGACTCTACTTCTTCCTCAAGCCACTACTCCATTTCTCTGTTCACCAAAATTGCTCTAAAGAGTTGCCTAAATTTGCGGACTCTTATTCTCCTTCCATCTGTCCTCCATCCCAATCAGGTTTTCTCCTATAACACTGCTGAAACTGCTCTTGTCAAGGATACAGATTTACCTCCTCATTGCTAAATCCATCTTACTTGGCACAGCATTAAATGCAAATAATCATTCTTTTGTCCCTGAAACATTCTTCAACTGGACTTGAGGTCACTATTTTCTCATTATTTTAATTCACTATTACTTGCTATTTCTCAGTCTTGTCTTTAGATTTCACTTCTCCTCTTTATCTTTAAATTTTAAATTGCACCAGGCCTCAGTCTTTGGGTCTCTTCTCTATTTAATTTGTTGAGGATTTAATTCAGTCTCATGGCTTTAAAAAACAACTTCCAAATATCTATATCTATCTTAGTACTCTTTCTTGAACTCTTAACTCACATATGCAACTTCTTGCATTTATAGTCTTCTCTGCTTCAGTAAATGGCAACTCTATCATTTCTGCTTCCAAACACCACAGGATAATATCTGAATTCTCTTTTTGTCATACTCTTGCTTCTAATTCACCAGCAAATCATAATCATTCTGCCTTCAAAATGTATCTAGAATCTGAATGAACAAACTGCATTTATATTGGATCAACCCTCCCCCAGATAACAACTGTAAACTCTGGATAAAATGTAAAAGACTGTGACCTGAAAGAAACAGAGAGTGAACAGGAGCAGGTAGATTTTGGAGGGGAGTCACAGAAGAAACGAAGGGCATAGGATAAGGTTCTTATCTTTTTTTTTTTTTTTTTTACAACATTTTCCCTAAGGGTAGGCCCCATCTGCATCTTAGAGAGCAATTAAAATTCCGATGGCGGCAAGCCTGCAGTTTTGCCTGCTTGAAGAACCCGAGGATAGAATTCAGGGCATCTAGGGTAGAGTGAATTAGCTATGGCTTTGTAACAAATTATCACAAGTGGTTTAAATCAATACCCATTTATTATCTCCGTGGGTCAGAGTCTAGTACAGGTTAACTGGGTCCCTTGCTCAGGGCCTCACCAGATTAAAATCATGGTGTTAGTTCACTCTGTGATTCTCATCTGAGGCTCAGGGGCCTCTTCCAAGCTCACTGGTACTGGAAGAATTCATTTCCTTCAGGTTCCTGTTTTCTTGCCAACTGTTGTTCAGGGATAACGCTCAGCTTCTAGAGGATGTCCATAGTTCCTTGCCACATGGCTCCTATAAGCAGTTCACAACATAGCCATTTGCTTTCTTTCTGGCCAGCAAGGGCATGTTTCTCTAAACTTTTTCCCCTGTGACCAACTGGAGAAATATTCTTTGCTTTTAAAGGGCTCATCTGATTAGGTCATACCTACACAGAATAATCTTTGTCTTGCCATATGAGGAAACATAATTATGGGAGTAATATCTCATCATATTCATAGGTTTTGTCCAAACTCAAACGTAGGTGGTATTCCTGGAAAAAAGTGGAAGGGATTTGGGAGCCATCCTAGAATCCTGCTTATCACATGTAAGCACTAGAAAATGAGGGGAAATCCTAGAAGAAAGGGGTCTGGGAGAGGGAGCCCCAGAATATGCATATAAACTCTGCCTAATTCTCTGGCTGACCTCTGAACCACATATGCATAGGGCAGACTCTAAGCAGCCCAGGTAGGCTAAAAGAAGTGAACTGAGATTAGATCTTTTGCTCAATGCAGGACATTGTTCTTACTATTTTTTCAGTCTGAATTATCTAACTCTTATTCCTGCCTGTGGAAATCCTCTGCCCTCTTCAAGCCCAACTCACAAGACACATCCTTTATAAAGTGTCCAAGGATTTCGCAAAATAATTTTTCACTATTATTTAGATTTATTTCATTCTTTCTTGTGTTACAACTAGCTATTTACATGTCTATATCACTAGCTGGAACATGATTTGAGGGTAAGCAAAGGCCTGTTTACTCCTGTTTACCTAGCATGTTCCACTGCACAGGATAGCTTAGTTGAGCTCAAATTTGTTACATTAAATTGCATCATGATAATAAAAAATTATACAGAATCTGTCTACCTCTCATCCTTGTCTAAACCATCATCTTTTGCTTGTATTATGATAGTTTCCTTCTAATTACTTTTGCTGCTACTATTCTTTGCCTATTAAAAGTATGTTCCCAACATGGTAGCCAATCCACAGCTACCATCAGACTCAATAGTGAAATACTGAAAGATTTTCCTTTAAGATTAGGAATAAGACAAGGATGCCCACTCTCATTCAGTATAGTATTAGAAATCCTAGTCATAGCAATTAGGCAAGAAAAAAGAAATAAAAGGCATCCAACTTGGAAAGGAAGAAATAAAACTCATTGTATGTGGATGAGTTGATATAGAAAACCCTAAAGACTCCACCAAAAAACTGTTAGAACTAATAAAAAGATTCAGTAAAGTTACAGGGATACAAAATCAATATACAAAGATCTTGTTGTATTTCTATACACTATTAACAAGCTATCAGAAAGAGAAATGAGGAAAACAATCTCATTTACAATTGCATCAAAAAGAATGAAATACCTAGGAGTAAATTTAACCAAGGAGGTGAAAGACCTGTACACTGAAAGCTACAAAATATTGAGGAAAGAAATGGAAGAAGACACAAATAAATGGAAAGGTGTCCCATGCTCATGGATTGGAAGAATTAATAATGTTGAAACTACCCAAGGCAATCTACAGATTCAATGTAATCTCCATCAAAATTCCAATGGCATTTTTCACAGAAATAGAACAAACAATCCTAAAAATGTTATGGAACCACAAAAGACTCCAAAAGCTGAAGCAATATTGAGAAAGAACACAGCTGAAGGCATCATGCTCCCTGATTTCAAACTGTATTACAAAGCTATAGTAACGAACACAGTAGCCAAAATAATTATTTAAAAATGTGCTACAGATGAAGTAATGCCACTCACAAAAGCCTCCAATTACTCTCATCTTATATGGATAAAAAACCAAAGCTCTTGCATTCATCTCCAAGACATGCACAGCCTGCCCCTGCTATTTCCTGGCTTCCTCTTCCTCTTGTGTAGCAGGCCACGCTGACTTCCTCAGGCTGAGAGCACACATGCCTTCAGGGACTTTGCATTTACCATTCTTCCCACCTGGACTGATCAGCACCCTTCATGTTTCCCAGGTCTTTGTTCAAATGTTACTTTATCAGTTTTCTCTTGTCACCATATTTGCCCTACTTATTCCATAGAACTTATCACCAGATGACTTAATACATATTTTCATATTTTTTGTTTATTGTTTACATCCCTTCGTAACATGTCCATCCAACGAGGGCAGGAGTTTATCACTCGCTATTCTATCTCCAGTGCCTTCAGCAATGCCTGGAGCACAGAAGGAATTCAATAAATACTTGTTGAAAGAATGATAGAATTAATAGTTTTATGTTTTTTTACATTTTATTTTATTTTATTTTCAAACTTTTTGTATGGGTAGAAGGTTTTTTATTATAATTTGCTTTAAGTTTTTTTTTTTAAACCAATCAGGGAATACATTATAAATGAATGGCCTTTTTTTGAACATTAAATCCAAAACGGTGTTAGTATTTCATTGGAGAGCTGAAATAATGGTAAAACTATGATACTTACTAAACACTTAGAACATTTTATCTAACTCATAATGCTCTGTAATGTAGGCATTTATTATTTCTATTTTAAACATGAAAAGGAAAAAATAAGAAAAATTAAATAATTTATCTAAGATAGTATAGTCAGTAAATAGGAGAGCTGAATTCAAAGCTAGGTAGAGCTTGTGATCTTAATGCTCCTTCATTCTCCCTCTCTATCTGTGGCATCTATATCTGTGAAGAATAATTTCATTGTAAATATATGTTTCAGTGCCTGAGATTAGGTTCTGCATACTAGAAAGAACACTGGATTTGGAGTTAAAAGACTTGGTGTTAAATACCTAATAGCTATGTGACTTTGGATGGTTTATTAACCATTCTGAACTTCAGTTTTCTCAGCTTCAAATTGAATTGCCAAATTAAAAGAATTAAATAAGGTAATGTATTTGCAAAAGCTCAACAAACAATCAAGTGTTTTACAAAGTAACTTAATTTTTTAATAATCTATATGAATGGCTGTGCCTTGGATGTGAGTTCTCTGAATTTATGGTCAAATGCTTTAACAGTTCAGTTTGTGTTTTTGTTTATTGTGGGTATACATATATATTTGTTGAAGCATAGTTGATTTAAAATATTATATTAGTTTTAGGTGTACAACATAGTGATTCAATATTTTTATAGATTTTACTCCATTTTAAGTTATTACAAATCATGGCCATATTTCTCTGTGCTGCACACTATATCCTTGCTCCTTATAACGGCTCAGTTTAAATTCTATTCAAATTAAGGATTTCAGCCATTTATCTAGCATCATGTGAGAAGCCAAAGTGCCCATTAAAAAGCAGAAATCACCAAAATGCCTCATGAGCTGAATATACTGAAATCCCTGGATAATAAATGCCAACATTATGACGTGCATTGCTCTCTACTTTCCTTTCAGGTGGATGGCTCATCTCTTTGGTATTATGCTGCAGTTGGTGGCAGCCTGCCCTGCATCATGTATGGTGTGCACCAAGGATGTAACCCTCTGTCACCAGATAACCTATATAGTAGGTAATAAAACCAGTAACTCTAAAAAGCAGTGTTCAGTGTACCTGACAAATTCATTGCTATGCCTTTCTTTGTACTGACTGATCTCTCGGCTCAGTCTGAAAGAGGTAAACTTTTAAAGAGCAAGCTTTCTTTAGTGACTAAAGATTGATAATATTATTTTATTTTCCTGTTCGTCCCTGGTGGTCTTAACCAAAACTACTTTAAGACCTTCAGAGGTAACTGAGGTATTTTGCTCTTATAAAAGAATACCACCATTTTATTGTTACATACTTTTTTTAATAAAAGAAAAAAAATGATCACTTTAATTATATTTTGTCCACACTCTGTGCAGATTTGAAACCTACCACAGGCTGGAAGAAATATCAGTGAATCAGGAACCTGAAGTGCAATTGTTCAGCATTAGTAAGATTAAGTGATGTACCAGCAAAACAGATTATTATCAAAGTGCATCTAATTTTGAAAGTGTAGTCTTTTTTTATTGGTAGTAAATGAGCTGTAGAAATGCTAACAAGATACACTGCCTGTATTCATTACATATTGCTTGCTTAAGTCAACAATTTAATAAGACACCTTATTAACAAATTTGAGGAGAATGTGATTTACATCCTGATATCCAAGAAGAGACAAACAAGCTATAAACCATGCCAATGGAAAAATTTCAGAAACAAATCTAAGATTGAGTGGAAGAAAATGAGTTCTTTCATTTCTAAAATCCTATGACCCCATGAGAATTAAGAGGTAGATGGCATTGTCATTCCTGACAGGAAAGAGACAGTTTCAAGGCTAGTTCGCTGTATACCGTCTCCGATCTGTATAGAAAACACTTAACAAACACTAAACTCCCATCCTCTCAAATAGATCTGACTTCACTACATTTTTAAATTTTGATCAGAGATAGCTGTTTGTAAGAAACAAATATCGCTCATCTACATTGCTACACCTCTATATATTCCTTCTCATTTACAAAGTGTCACATTTGTGAAGTTAGATTTCATAAACACAGAGACTTAAATGGATGACTTGCAAGTGGAGCCTGTCTGGTCCTAGACAAGAAGTAATTGACAGAAACAATAGCCTGCTCCCTCAGAGTCAGAAATCTCTAGAGGACTGAGGATCCTTAAAAACAAAACTCCCTCAGCCCACATGAAAAACAATGATGAAAGGAACAAAATGCCAAACTGGTTAGAATTAATAGAATTCAAATAATCAGTAATAAATACTAAAAATAAATACTAAAAAAATAACACCCCTAAACAAAAGCCCCATGACTCGTGCTATGGAGATGGGAGCAATTCTTCCAAAAGAAGGCACTGTGGAAATCCTTTGTCTTTTACATTTTTTTAAATCTCTTTGTTTCAGTGATGTAGTCTGAATTTCATAAGGGAATTGTGATTTGCTTCCCCCATGGTTGATTGTTCTAATATCACCTGTAGACCTCCCAGGGACAATGGACTCTTCCATCCTTATGACACTGTCATTTGCAGTCAAAACAATTTTAGCATGATAAAGATGTGTTACAATAACTCCTGATTATAATACATCTTTATCGAGTTAAAACGCTTTGATTTCTAATGACAGAGCAGTGATAGCTCTAGGGTGATTATGGTGAAGGGATTTAACAGTTGGAAGCCCTGAGTACCACCTGTCATTACATGATGGACTTCATTGGTGGGAACAGATATTAGACAGGAGGCCAAGATGGCCCAGACTTTAATGAGAACCCCACTGACAGATCCTCAGGTTGTCTGGAGAGAACATAGATCCTTACCAAGTTGCCAACTTTTAGCCTGGAGCTAAAAAGCAGAAACCAACGGTCCTTCTCACTTCTGCCACCCCAATCCACACCTTTATGTTTGAGAGAAAAGATGATTGGCTTCACAGCATAAATATACATTGCTTGTGGAAAACTGGTTAGGAAGCTCAGATACAGGCTCGGCTGTTGAGTGACTCTGTCTTGGGCCAGCAGGGCTGGAGCAGGTCAGTACACAGCCTCACAGAGAGAAAGCCTGAAAAGCCACTTTCAAAAAAACATCAATGATGATAATCCAAAACAATGAATTAAATTTAACATCTAAAGGAACAGATGGGTTTGTGTTTCTCAAATAAACATGTCATGGTAACAAAGAATATAAAAATCCATCATTCTGAAAAGAGCCACCTTCCCCTTAAACTGAGAAATCAGAGAATCATTTTCTTTTTGTTTGTTGTTCTTACCCAGGTGATAGGATTGTACTCAGAGGGTATTGATTATCTCTGCTCTCCACTGTGTTCCCCTCCCACGTGTGTATACTCGCTTCTAGTTTGTGCTTTTCTTCTCCACAGCAGCCCCTGTGACCACGAGGGTTTTAATCATCACTGATGGATATCTCTCCTCTATAGAGAGCACAAATCTGTCCCTCTTGTTTAATCTTGCTCTGCTCTCCTCGAGCAGAAATGGCATCGAGGATGTTCGGGAAGACGCCCTGCACACCCTTTCAAAGTTGCGGACGTCGTTGCTGGAGCACAACCAAATATCCAGCTCTTCGCTTACCGATCACAGCTTCAGCAAGCTTCGCAGTCTGCAGGTGCTGGCGCTTAGCAATAACGCTCTCCGCGCCCCGCAAGGGTCTTGGTTCCGAAACACCAGGGGCCTGACCCGGCTACAGCTGGATGGGAATCAGGTCACTAAACTGACAGACAGTTCTTTCGGAGGCACAGATCTCCACAGTCTCAGGCATCTGGATTTATCTAACAGTTGTATTTCCTACATTGGGAAAGATGCCTTCCGGCCGCTGCCTCGACTACAGGAAGTAGTCCTGCCCGGTGTTTTTACTCCACTGAAGCAGTTAATCCTTCTGAGCTTAGATAAGAACCAGTGGAGCTGCACTTGTGATCTCTACCCCCTTGCCTGGTTCTTAAGAAACTACGTAAAGCCTTCTGCTCACACGCACAGAAATGCCAAGGATCTAAATTGTCAGCCATCCACCATGGCTGTGGCCACTGCAAAGAGTGTGCTAAGGCTGTCTGAGACTAACTGCAATTCCAAGGCTGCCAACCTCACTCTGGCTCTAAAAGACAGAAGTCCCCTCTTCCCAGGGCAGGATGTGGCCCTGCTGACTGTCCTTGGCTTTGCAGGTATGACAGGGAGAAGTGTGCCCAGCTTTTCTCCATATTCTTGAAGTACACTAAATGATGCCTTTCTCAGGCAACTGGGGAACGTTTCCAGGGCTTGTGGAAGGGAGAGGTTGTCAGTAGTGTGGGAGGATGTTAGTTGATTTGGCATAGGTTGAAAAAACTACCTGTTGCAAAGAAGTTGTCTAACATAGAGGAAAGGGTCTTGAACCAGAATTCAAGAGCTCTAGTCCTGGTATAACTAGCACTGTGATCTTGAGTACATTAACCTGCTATTCAGACTTCAGTTTTCTTGTCTGTAATGAGGGAATAGTCTATATTTCAGTACTGGTACATTCATTAAGATGCTGGGAGATAGGGGTTAAAAAAGTGATGAGACATAGTCTATTTCCTCAAGGCACTCCCATCGGTGTGCTTCTCTGTGGTGGAGTGAGAATCAGTGGGCTTTACCAAGTGCAGGGGGAGATGCTATTATGACAACCAGGTGCATCCTGCTCTATAGTGCTTGTATAAGTACTATAGAGCTTATACAAGCTCTATAAGCTTATACAAGAGCATATATACAGCTTATACAAGCATGAGCTCCGCAGTTAGATTATCCAGGTTTGAAACCTGGCTCTGCTCTTACTTGCTGTGTGACTTGGGCAAGTGATTAATCTGCTATGAGCCTTGGTTTTCTTCTATTTGGGGGTTTTGAATTCTTTTAAGATTTCTGTTTGTCTAACTTGTTTATAAACTTGGAGCATTACCCCACCCCCCAACTGACTAAGGAGAGGATACTATCCAATTCTTTAAATTTTCTATGGTAGTTTAAAAATTTTTTAAACTATGCATCAGCTATCATTACAACTCACTGGATGAATGATCTGATGTGATGCTTTGTGGCATTAGTCAAAGACCAAATATGCGTGAGATTTGTCAAGATATCTAGATGTTTGTATGCTTTCAGTGCATGGTGAAATCCTTTGTACCTGTGGGTAGCCATGGTGGTGAGAAGTGTGTGTGTTTGTGGGGGGTTCCCCAACACTGGAGGACCAGAGGCTTGCAAATGGCACTCAGGACTGAACTGATATACTTTGAATATGTGCCATAAATAATTATTCCATAGCAGGTTTCCAGTGAATCACTTGAACATCAGATTTTTAGCTCCTTTTAATCAGGATAGATGGAGACCAGTGTCAGGTCTAGACAGTGAAACTACCACCAGCAGTAATCAAATTCACTTGGAAGTGAATTGGAATTCTCTCAGGAAGATAAATTGTTTTAGAAAATGTGTAACCATGTCAGTAATTTTACGTGCTAAGAAATAATTTACCACAAAAGACAAAAGCACTAGAGCAACAGAGTTTCTCCTTAAATGTGTTTCTTAGAATACTTAGTATGTTATAGGTATCTTTTATGTCTAGTTTTAGAGAAGATTTTGCCAAGTTAGCAACTCTGCATTAGTGTAGAAATAGATAAAAATTCTGGAAGGTTCCAAAGGCTTTGTCAAAATGATAGGAAACTTAACATGTTGATAAATTATGAATATTATTACATGCATGTTAAGTTATTGTGTGTGAAATTACCATAAAAATGTAATGGTTTTTTTTGTGTTGTTGTTGTGTTTTTTTTGTGTTGTTTTGATGTTGTTTTTAAGTGAGATTCCTCTTTAAAACAGCTCTGACTTTTGATACCGATTTACTCCTTCGAAGCTGCTACTCCTCCTGAAGTGAAAGTGTGGTCAATAATCTATCCCTCTAAATTGTGGGAAAAAGACTTAGAACTAAAATTTGGCCTCTGATTCTACTGTCTTCTTTGGCTATAGATAAATCATCACAATTCCTAGTAATATGTAAAATCATATTCGGTGAATTTAAAACTGATAAGTGGCTAATTGGCACCTAACCTCTTGACACTTCCTATTCTGTGAACTGGAGGATAAAAAGAGAAAGCTTTCATGAAGCTCTAACATTTCTAATTCTTCAATGAGATTTTTATCATTAATTTTGCATTTTTGTTGTCTTTCTAACTCAGAAATATTCTTAGAATACTTTTAAAAAATTGCAACAATGCCCATGGCAATGAAAATTCAGCCATCTTCTTGATAGTAGGTTCAGCCTACCTACGAGCTTAATCTGCTGTTTTTGCTCTCCGCAGTAATAGAAAGTGACCATACCTGAGTGGTAATGTGACACAGACATAGCTCTAGCATCAATAGCGGGAGAGAGAGTGGTTCCTCGTGGTTTGGACACAATTTACTGAGAAACTCTATCCCATAATCAGATTACGCCTACTCTCATTTCAGTGGCTGATTCATGCATTTAAGAAAATTTAGGTCTTTCTTTCCTTTATTATTTGGTTTAGTAACTGCATCAGCCATAATAGTATTCTCTTAATGATTTGTTTTGGATTTTTTTTCCTAACAGCTGAGGCTTTTAGGATCTAATAGGACAATACCAAGCCTAAAAAGCAGCAGCAGCAATTACAACCACAATAACATATAACAATGACGATTCACTGAATCTTACTATATCAAAATACTGAATTAAACATGTCACATATATTATCTCACTTGATCTCTGAGTGGTATTAGTTATTCCTGTTTGATAGAGGAGGAAAAATAAGGCTCAGAGAGGTTAGAAAATGTTCCCAAGAAAAGTATCAGAACAGAGCTTTGAATCCTGAGTTTTCTTACTCCCCGTAAGAGATACAGAGATGTTTCTAAAATTTTATTATTTTCATGTTTTTAACATTTAAAAACCAAAACCTTTGGAAAAACCCAGACTCTAGGATTTGGCAATTAAAATGTTCTGATCTAACTTTTGCCACTACTTTTAAAAAACATGGTGTTTTTAATAGAGATTTCATAATTTCAATATGTTGTAGCACTTTCCAAGAGTGTATTGTTGTCAAAGAAATAAAAATGGGGCTTAAAACGTTACGATCTGGTAAGCTACAAAAAGGTTGGCAGATTTTGCCAGAAACTGCTATTCTATTTGGTTAATCTTCATCTTTAACAGAAAAATATGAAACAACTATGCCCGACCCCTTCTCTTTTCTTCCAAGTTTAAAAAATATCATCACATTTTCATTAAAGTTGTCTGCAGTGGAGAGAACCAGGCATAGTGCAATCAAGGAGTCTAGAACGCTGGTATCATCTTATTCACTGTCCTCATCTCCAGAGTCAGGGAACTGAGTTTTCCAGTGCAACTGACTTGCCCAGGGTCACACAGCAAGTTATAGGTAAAGCTGGACTCTGAACGCAGAACTCCAAACTCAGTCTATATTGACACCATGTCCTCCTGATCATCATTTTGGAGATTTTTAAGATGAGACCACTCAGTGCTTTTCATTATTAGGATTCATAAACAGAATTCCTTCTGTTTATTTAAGAATATTCAATAAACAATTCTGGTATGCCTCCTCTGTGCCAGTGTTGAGAGCACTGGAGATACAATATCAAATAAGACTGAAAAGATCCATTTCCTCATAGTGCTTAATTCTAGCAGGGGAGGACAGACAGTGAACAAGCAAATGAATAAGTGAACACAATAATTTTATACTGTTATAAGTGCCAAGAAAAAAGGAAATCACTGTGTCAGAGAGACAGTTGGGTGTAACTCAGAGACTTTGGTATGAACATCTATGTGGTTGAGGATGCCATTTGTCAAGATGAGAAACAGTGAGGTAGAAACAGGTTAGACTCTGCACTTGAGTTTGAGAAACACTGCCGTTTACAATGTTATTTAGAGGATAAGCTAGCCTATAGAGAACATGAAATGACTGTACCAGGAATTCTGAGATTAGATGTCAATAATTTTATTGTGGTAGTTCAAAGAAGGGAGTGATCTTTGCAAGATGGGAAAAAAATAGCAAAAGACTTAGATTTTAAGGTATAAATGAAATTCAAATAAGCAGAGATAGGAGAAAGTATTAGAAGCATCATAGAGAATATACAAAGGCTTAGAAGTACATTTTAAGACTAATGAATTGAAGAGTTTGAAACATAGTGTTTGAATGTGGGAAATGATAAAAAATGAGGCTAGGAAAGAAGGTTATGGCAAGAATATACTGAGTCTTGAATGCCAAGGAGTTTGACTTTTATGCTAATAGAAGCCAATGATGTATTCTGAGATAGGGGATGAATCTTTAGAGGTGATTAAAATATGGCAATAGCTTGTAGAATCTTCTTTTCTTTGGGTGGAGGAGGTTATTATACATGAGAATTTCAGGGTATAATGCTAAATGTGGTCTATTTTTATTGACTATGGGATTAAGAAATAGGAAGTTTCATTTCCCATAGGCAGAAAAGGAATTTTAATGCAGGAATTATTTTATCTTGAATGAATTTCAGTCCATGAAAAAAACCCCTTTTTCTGTCAAACACATTCCAGATGGTATTGTTTCTTATAATTTTTAATCAATACAAAGAAAGATCCAAATTAGAAAACAGAACAATGTCGATTAAATATCCTCTGTCTGGACTAATATTTTTCCAAATGGTGATAGATTTCCCACCCATTTCGACACCCTTTAAGCCATTAACCTTGATATTTGTGGATTTCACATTTGATGATTTATATGTTTCTTCCTATGATGTTATCTTTTAATAGTCTCTCTATTTGTCACAGGAGCTGTTGGTCTCACTTGCCTGGGTTTAGTTGTATTTAACTGGAAACTCCAACAAGGCAAAGCAAATGAACACACAGAAAACCTTCCTTGCAGAACCTTCGATGAATCCCTGTGTGATCATGAGGCAAGAAATTACCACGCTGAGGGATGCTGTAACTGCCACTTAACCCAGGAAAACGAGATAAAGGTCATGTCCATTGTGGGGTCCAGAAAGGAAATGCCGCTCTTACAGGAAAACAGCCATCAAGCAGTACTGGCCTCTGAGTCCACAGCCCTTAACCTGAAAGGGAAGGGCCATGGGACAGACGGTACTTTCTTCTGCTTTGGTGGCAGACTGCTGCAGTCAGGATGTTCAGAGCCTCCTGGGAATATGGCAGCTTTTAATGAAGCCAGCTTACCTACAAGATATTGTCCAAAGAGAGTTGAAAAGCTGAGGAATCGTGAGCCTGGGGAAGTCCAACCTCAAACTCTGCCACAGCATGTCACAAGAACAATAGGTGAGTTGTCTTGTTTTAGAAAACCCCACTCTGTTTAAATCCCTCTGAAAGGGTAGCCTCCTTTGATTTCCTCAAAAGAGAAATGCCATAAAAATCATCATGGCACCAGCCTATTCCTCTCCTAAAGATAATGGACATGTATCTGTGCGTATGGAGTGGGGTGTAGATGAACACTTCCCAACCTCAGGAGCTGAGAGTACACCTTGTGCCCATCGGCAAGTGAATTTTGTGACCCGACACCTAACAATGTGTTTTTTTGGTTTGTTTGTTTTTAAGAAGCAATAGTGCTCTTAAGAGTTATAGGAGGCTGAGTATTGGCTTCTATTCCAACATCCTTCGAGTCTAATGCTAGTTCTACAGTAAGCAACCTTGCCAGAGCATGACATGTTAGAAGAATCGGCCTTCTAATGCTAGTGATTCATTTCAGGAATGATGTCAAGACACATACTTTGCTTGCTGAGCTGTCAGGGATGATAACTTCCCAGTTCAGGGAAAGTCAGGACTTAATTCATTGTCCCATGTTGGGAGCCGAGTGAATCTGGCTGTGACATCTACCCACTGTACATGGGCGATGTCAATATTTAGGTGGAGGCAATGAATTAAATGTCTTCCTTTTTGTCCCTGAATAGTAAGGCAATGCTTTCAGGCTCAACAGTGAAACCTTTGACAGCTGCTCTGTCAAGAGGTTCCTGTCATTTATTTGAATTGGTTTACAACAGGCAGAGCTTTCTCTCAGAATATGAATGACAGAGGTGCTGCACCAAGAAATTCTTACCATGGGGATCTGGCCCTAAGGATGGATCTGGGGACAATTGGAAAAGAATGAAACTGTATGTTATTCCATATGTGGTATAAAGCAGGATGTGAATTTATGCCATTGCATCCCCCAGACTTCAGATCTTACCAGTTTCGGGGGCCTGATGATTTGACTGAAAAGAGGAATGGCTAAGGAAGAAAACAACTGCCATAGAAACCCAATCAGATAGGTTTTATTTTATAAAGCAATAAGCACTTAGCCTTTCAATAGAATCGTACCATAGGTAGATGTTTCATTTTAGCTTTGTCCAGAGCCTTCACTTCTCTGTGGGAAACCCCTATACTAAAGGGAAAGTGGCCTCTTAACCATTTAAAACCCAGTCTCCTGTTTCACACAAATGCTGGTTTGTCAAATCAATACAATTACTTTTAAGAAAGACTTGAAATTTTGCTACATGCCAGGCATTGTACTGAAGCTGGAAAGGACAGTTATTGGAGAGAAAACGTTCAAGACCACACCTGCTCCAGAATAGAAGTCTGTAAGAGGCAATATCACTCTAATTAGGGCTTCTAACTCGGAAATATAGAATTACAGTATGTCAGGGGTAGAGGAGATTTTAGAGGTGATCTAGTCCAATAGCTTTTAATATTTATCTTTGAGCCACAGAACTCTCTTAGAATATGTTAAAGGCTAGCAGTTCTTTCCCTGGAAGAATTTTATACCCACATAAAGTTCCCACTAGTCTAATCTCCTGATATCCAGCGAGTAAATGGCTTCTTCAAGGTTACTCAGAGAGTTGAAGTTAGATCTTAGATTAGAACTGGATGCAAGTTGGGGCTTATTTCACCTCTTTCTTTCTATCACTGAAAGGAATACTTCTTTCTTCCTTTAGATAAACCAATTTCACAAAACAAGAAAAAGTACACTGGTAAGATGTAATTTTAAACTTAATATGCATTGTGGAAGAGGATACGGTTTAGTATCAGACAGACCTGGGTCAAATTCTGCCATATCATTTAGTTGACATGTGACTGGGAGAAAACATGCAACCTCTCTAAACTTGTTTCTTCCTCTGTAAATGTGCTAGGAAAATAGGACTTGTCCAAGGGATCAGGTCTCTTAAATGAAAAAATGAATGTACAATATTTAACACAATGCCTACCTCTTATGCTCAATTAATAGTGAAATATTACTAATATTTTTGTCATTAATATTATTTAACATGTATCATTAATAAATATTGTATTAACATGTACCATTTAAGAGTCTCAGACAGATTCTTTCAACACAGACCAGGCCATAGTCCAAACCACATATTCATTTAACAAATATTTAATGAATATTAAGTGATGCCAAGTAAACCAGATACGGACTCTGCCTTATTGGAACCAGTAATATCACAAGTATTTCTCTGTTACTGTTGAGGTTATTATCTGCTTGAAACCTATATATTACTCAATATTTTATTATGTTCTTCCTAATATTTAGTCCCAAGTGGTAAATGAATTGAGAAAAAAATTACTATAGCCACTTGGAAAGAATTTAGATATTATTCATATTTAAAGCTAACCTAATGGACAACTAATCTAAAGATTTACAACTATGAATATTTTAATTTCCAATTCCACAACTTTTACATCAGCATCACAACTGATTAAAATGTGGCCATAAAGAGTGCCATTGCAAACACACCAAACTGCCGAATGTCCCTTGAGGATTTGGTTAAAAATTAGGAAATTTTCAAGAATTGCCATAATCAGAGGAGTCCTTTTTGCACCTCTCATAAGGCTTCTAAGCGTCTGTTTGGTTGGGGTAATAAAACTCTGCTCAGTGCTAAATTCCTGCATTTATTGTTCAGCAGATATCAGCAGTGACACATTTAGTAGAAGATATGCAACATCCGCTTCAGCCTTGGCAAGAGAAAGTCTTGAAAAGCATTTAACAAATGAATCATGGCAGCCTCCAATAGAAAAAGGACACAATGGCTTACAACCACACAGGCTGAGACATTTTATTACAGGCTCATCATCCAAGCCTTGTGAGCCTGAGGAACACTCTGTACAAAAAACCTTACAAAAACATAGATCAAAATATGATGATCCTTGTGGGCTGTTAACACGAAGCAGGCCTGGGTATTTGCAGCCAAACAGTTGTCTTATCTGTAAATATGTGCCCTGTGATCAATTTCAAGATTATGTGAAAGAAAGGAAGCCAAATCGTCGAGAACTTTCGAAGCCCAAGAAAGAGCAAATCCAAATTAACAGAGCAATAGAAAAATTCCTGATGAGTGAGGACAACATGGAGTTATTGGGGTTATCAACAAAAATCAAGAAAACATATTCCCCTAAGAGGGTTAGCTTCCGTCATCCTGATTTAGTAGAAAAAAATAGTTTGGTGATGTCATCCAAAACATCAAGCCATTGGAAAGAGCAGAAAAATCAAAGTAACCACCTGACCAACTTGGATCTCAAAAAATGTAGCCATCCTCAGGAGAGAAACAAAGGAGGAAAATGGCTTACTGATCCACAAATTCTGCAAAAGAAGAGAACCAATCAATCTGACTTCAAAGGGAAAATTAAAGGACAAAATTTAAGGATAAAATTAAATTTAAACCCTTTTAGAAAAGTTAGAGTCCATCCAGAAAAATCCTTGCCAGAATTCCCAAAGAAACGCAGACAAGTGCTGTCACCTTCTAATAAATTCTCCAAAGTTTCTGAGAAAGAAGCCAAAATAAACCTTGTGTCCTCTGCAGATTTTCACCAACAGTCAGAGAGTAACAACTATGTTAGATTCACTGCAAAACGGCTGCCTCTCAAACATGCCCCAAAGCAGACCCCATATTACAGAAAAAACATTAAAAAGGCTCCTCTCTTCAGTGCTGACAACTTGTCAGTGGCCAACCAGAGCTCTATGGAAGGCAACTGTCACCCTACGGGTCATATTCCTGATGGAAACCCATCAACATTGCGTCAGCCAACACCCACTGTGACTGAACACAGGCAGTCACACTCCCCCGTCTCGACTGAGCAAGTGGGAGGTGCAGCTCGCCTTGCACTGGGCATTCCTTGTTATTTACCAGCGACTTTGGAAAACATAGGAAGGGATATTTTACCATCCCACCATTTTAGGGGGGCTACTGACCAAGGGGTGACAGAGCCCACTGAAAACATGCAGCAGGACAAATCAAAGACCAGTGAGCTAAATCAGTTTTCTTTGTCCCTGGGGAATCAAATCCACAGGACTGAAACCTACAAGGAACATACTTTAGATCAAAATCAAACCTTACAACATGCAGAGCAACTCTCAAGTCACGAACAACTTGGAAACGAAGAAAAAACGTTAATGACAGAACCTAAAATATCACATCCAATTGTGGAAATTTGTGTTATGGGTGAGGGAAATGATGTAGAAAAGAAACTTCCTAAAACAGAAACTTATGATTCCTCTCCTATTTCCCGAACACAATCCAAGGGCAACTTTACATTTATGAAGACAAATTCTATTCCATACCAAAATAAAAGAGAGCTTCCCAAGGATATCAGTACCTCTCTTAGTACTCAAGCCATCTGGCCTCTAACCAATAGTAGTGAAAAAGGAATTGACAGCACAAATGCATTGCCCAGAGATGATGGCACTGAAGCACTGCAGATAAAAATAGTAGGGAAAGAAGAGAAAAAAATGTTCGATGAAAGCAAGGCAAATTCTAGTATGTTAATTAGCACCACACAGATGACCTTAAATGGCACCACAAAAGAAAAGCAACAAACTCGGGAAAATGGAAAAAGTGAAAAACATATATTATATGATTCAAACTCTGTCGAGGCGACTATTACAGCTAAGGATTTGAGAATGACAAGTTCCCATGAAAGCAAAAATAGACTACCTTGTAGTGAAATAGATCTTAAAATTAACAGTAATATGCATGATTTGAGAGAAGTTCAAGATTTTCAAACAGATAAAGATAACAGTGCACATAAAGAAGGTGCAGTGACAGGGGAGACATTACCAGAGTTAAAAGACATTAGTTTTGAGGCAGAAAATAAGGTGTCTCTAATTCTTAGAAGAATAAATGAAGCTGAAAACTTTGCTCCTAAACCTACATTGTGTCCACCCTCTGCTGAATACGTTAATTCATCACCTTTAGAGGCAGAACAAAGTGAAAAAAATAACTCAAATAATAATCCTTTTCTACTTTAGCTTTCTTCAAAAGGACACACAGACACTCCCTAGCCTTTGCATGCATTTCAAATGCAGTATTTTGGAGGAAAAATCTTCACTAACTCTTTGTTATCAATAAGATAAAAGTACACAGTTGAATATAATGCAAAAATCAAAGAGCCACGAGATATGTTTGACACAATTAATTGAGTTTGCTTCTCTAAGGAATGGGAAAATGGGAAAGAAGAGTTGTGCCTCATCCTGGAAAAGAAAACAAACATTAAAAAAAAAGCCTTAAGCAAATGAAAGATTAAATAAGAAAAAGTACTTGAGCAGATTTACACTTGATGATTATTTTATGGAAATTACTATACACATCTCAATTAGTGGTATTACAATATTTCTTTCGACATAGATGATTATACATTCATACTTGTGCCTGATCTGTTTTCCTAATTATGGTATGAAAATAAAAATTGAGCTTTGTTTGTTAACTGTAGTCTAGCTGATATGCATATTGGCATATTTCAACCATTTGCGACTGTTCTATTGACAATTATGCTAGATCCTAAGTAGAAGTCTTTACAAACTGTTATTTCTCTAAGAGAAAAATTTAAGGATTTCCAGATGTAGTAGGTCATTTCTGTAAAATCTGTAAAATCCTATAAATCCACTAGGTGGAGATCTCGACTTCAATCATTTTAGAACAAATGGGACTTCAAAATCAACACAATAGCTCCAGAACAAAAGGAATATTAACAAGCTTTATTGCCAATTGTTATTAACTTAAGATTTTGAAAACTAAATAACCCATTAGCATGTAAGCTTTCAAGGCTTGAGCTCTTGAGTTTGGCATGCCACTACTGTTTGGTGTGAGTATTCTTCCTTATGCACAGGAGAGAAATGTCTTTATAAATATTAGATTTAAAAGCCATAGTAGAATAAGCATTTCTTATTCAAAGCCACACTTATTTGAAAGATAGAGGTATACTCAATATTATTAGTGATATCCTAGTAAAATGTTGAAAGCCTAACATCATGGTATAGAATACTATAATATTTCATATTTTCTAGTGGGAAAAAAGGTCACAAATGCAACTAACTTTCTCTTCCCCTGTCTCTATATCGAAGTCTCTATATCTTTATAGCTACATGCGGCAATATTATAAAGCTTAAAAGCTATTAGAACAATGTAAATATTGCTTACATGCCCCATTTCCTGTTTTCTTTCCTATTCAGAATTGGTAGCAAATGACAACTTTCTTATTTTGAAAACTTCCTAAACTTATTATCTCTCTTCTTTCCCTGGATTCAAAATGTTCTTGCTTTTAACTCTGACTCTTCTCCCCTCCCTCCTCGAGCTCAACTCCTATGCCATCTGTCTGCCTCCCCGGATCCCACTTCCTTTTGTCAAGCACCTTGAAGGTAAGAAGAGCATCTATGCCAACTTTTTCTTGCACATTAAGTTTACTGTATTCTAATTGCCAGCTCCCTCAGTTTTGCAGAGCAGGTTACTCTTTTTCTCTGTAACTATCTTTCTTTTCCCTTTTCCTATTTTCTTTTAAGCACCTTCATTTTACTGCAGAGCTGTTAGCTTTGTTTGTCACTGCCAACAATGTCCCTCATATCTAAGGGCTTAAAAGTACTCTGTTCACTAGCTTTCATTCAGAAGGCAGTGATGACAGTTCTCCTGGACTCTTTCCTCTCATCCACTTCCTAAATCTGGTCTTTTCCCTCCTTCTGTTATGTTTCCTTTGAAGTAGTTCTCACACTTACCCCTGCGCCCGAATCCCCATGGTAACCATTGTAGTCTTTGTGTTGTAACCAACTGGATTACTACTGCAATAGCAGCCCAGCTAGAGACTCTGACTTCAGTGTCTTTTGCTTCTGTGTCACCCCACTAGTTCTCTGTCTTTATTGGGCACAAATCACCTGGGGTGCACGTTAAAATGCAAAGTCCCAGGCTCCATCCCAGAGATTTTGATTCAGTAGATTTAGAATAGGATCCCAGAGTCTTCATTTTAACAAACATTCCAGGGTAATGTGGAGCATATAATACACAGCCTACACTAAGAAACAATGCTTAGCTATTCCAGTGCACACTATGAGATAATTCAGTGCCTGCCTCACCACAGGAGCTATATACAATTCTTTAAGTGAATAAATCCTTCATACCAAACTCTGATGAACTTTCCAGAAAATTACTTTTATCATATCTTTCACAACTTTAGAGACAAAATATAATTGTCTAATTTCATGTCCAAATTCCCTAGTCTGGTTTCCAAAGCTTTCCAAAATCTGATTCCATCTAATTATCAGAACTTTTCCCCACTTCTCACTGTTTTCCAGCAAGTACCCTCTATCTCTAATAGGCTAGTGTTTTCATTGTCCTCTTCTATTTTTATAGGTCTTGACTAAGAAGACATGCACAGGAGACAATAATGTGTTTCAAATTTAAGGAATGAAGCAAAGACAGACATAAAACAAAGAATGAGAAGTGAAGTTGATAACCTAGCAAACAATGACCAGGCAGCATGATGTTAGTGTTTAGATCTAAATATGAATTTGTTTCAAATGAGGGTCTGGTATAGCCCCTCAGTAGCTACAATGTTCCAATAACTAAGTCTCTCCCTTGTGTCTTTTCTCACAATGAATTGGCCCATGTTCTGTTTCCTTAAACTCTGTCTCTCTCACCAACCCCATTCATTCATCAAATTCCTATTTATGCTTATAATCTCAGCTCAAGTATCACCTCTTCCAGGAAGCCTTCCCTGACCTAGCTCTGTGTCCCCCACTTGCTAGTGTTCCTTTAGCATTCATTCTCATCTAATCTTGGTTTCCTTCATCTTGGCTTATAACTATAAAACCAGTAATGTGTTTATTCTATTAATCTCCATATAACCGCTAGACCTTAAGCGCCATTAAGAGCACATCTCCATTGAATCTCCTCACCCATCCCTGGGGCTGTATATAGTAGAGACTCAGTAAATAATTATTTAAGGAAAGAGTGAAAACTAGCCCATTGTTCCCTTTCTCCTCAGTACTTAGCTTACTGACTAGGTGAAGACCTTACTGGGCAATGCAATGATGACTTAGGCATGTCACATACAGAAGCAGCTCAAATTTACAATGCTGAGATGGATACCACAGCCAAACCGGGAGCCACCTGACTGACAAGTACAAATATTGCCAGCCAGTCAGAGACTTAGCTTTCCTATTATACTTTCTCTCCATCCTCCTCTGGGAGAACCTCATCCCCAGAGCCCTGTACTTCCCTGCTTAGCAGCAAGACTTTTCTACTAAGCACTCAATTTTTGACCTCTTAGTATTTTTATTTTTAATCCTTAATAGCATTTTCCTTTGATTCTATTCTGGTTTCTCTTTCTCATTTTCCAAACTGTTACTTCTGGTACCCATCCTACCTAAAAAATGCTTTTAGAAGTGCCAATGACTTGCTTTTATTCCAAATTAAAACTTCCATGTCCCTTATCTATAATCATGAAGAGTCAGTTAATAAAAACAAAAGGGATTCCCTTTGATTGTTATGGTATATTTTAGAATATTTCATACCCCAAGGAGAGAAGGAAATTCTGGATTAGGTGCCTGACACAGTTATTCCCAGAAAATATGCCTGAGATTCATACTGAAAGACAAAGAAAGTTTCCCCAAACTATTTTAAGTCATGTAATTTTTCAAGACAATTTTCTAAACATTGAATTTCAGATGAGGGGATTGGAAGCATTGATAAGCAATAGTGATATTCATTCATTTACTCAACATATATTTTTGAGCATCTACTAGGTACAGTTCTAGGTAAGGAGGTTACAGCAGCAAAGAAAACAAAATGAACGAACAAAAAAGTCCCTGCTTTTATGGAGCTAACATTCTGGTAGTGAGAGAAGATTCTACACAAATAAATATATAATCTGGTGAATTAAATGGTCAGAGGAAGAGGTTATTTCTTCCAAGATACTCAGTCCATGTTCCATAATTATCTTCCTTTTTCTTCATAAGAGTTTTTGTGTATACTTGTAGGATTGGGTAATGATGTGGTCTGGTTTTGCCTTTAGAAACAGAATGGGAAATTTGCTTTCTCTCCAAACATCTAGACTAGGGTTTATTCTATTTCTCCTTTGGTGAGATACCAACAGCCTACTTTATCTGCTCCCTTGTTGAAGAGAGGTAAAGTGTCTGGGAAGGATCAGAATCATATAAGGTCATATAAGAAAAGGATAACAATAACTAGGATGGTTTGGACCGGATAATTAAGGGCTATTGGGCCTTTGTGTATGAGGATCTCCAGTGTGAAGAGTGTGAACTAGTTCCCTCCACGTAGAGCAGAAGAATCAATGCGGGCTGACGTCAAAACACAAGGATTTCAGTAGACCTCAGACATACTGGCAGGGGGATTCTTAGACACTATATAAAACTGTGATATCAAGAGAGAAGTTGTGAAATCTCCTCCTTTGTCAATCTGTGAGAACAAAGTAGACACCAATCTGTCTGGTACGTTTTGGGAGAATCCTTTCCTACAGATAGATGATCTGGGATTTCATTCTGGGATTATATGACTGTTCCCCTCTACTCTCTCAGATCTATGATCGTATTAATCTTTTTTCACTGTTTACGTATCCTACTTTACTTATTCCTTCCCTAATTTTTTTTTTTTTTCGATACGCGGGCGTCTCACTGCTGTGGCCTCTCCCATTGCAGAGCACAGGCTCCGGACGCGCAGGCTCAGTGGCCATGGCTCACGGGCCCAGCCGCTCTGCAGCATGTGGGATCTTCCTGGACCGGGGCACGAACCCGCGTCCCCTGCATCGGCAGGCGGACTCTCAACCACTGCGCCACAAGGGAAGCCCCCTTCCCTAATATTGATTCCTCCATTTAAACTCTAAATCTATGCTCTTAGCTACTTTGTCATACAGTCACTCAGAGAGTTAGAGAAGGACTAGGAAGCCAGGGCTTGAGCCCTGGGCTCAAAGAAGACCACTGGTCATGGGGTCTTCGCCTGCAGGCCTGCCTCATGGTGAAGAGCCCACACAAATCCATCTTGTGACAAACTTCTTTCTTGAAAAAAGTGACTAAGTGTGGTTCAGGCGTAGTTAATAAAATTGCAGCTGAGACGAGACTGAGTCATCTGTCATACCAGGGTCTCTTACTAATCAGTTGTGAGAAACATTTCAGAATCAGAGAGCAACAGCAAAGAAATATGAGATACTCAGACTTCTTGAGGCAATTAGAGACTAAAGAGCAGAAAGCAAATCAGTCTTCCTGCCTTGACAGTCTTAAAATACACACTGAAAGTAGACTTTGGAGCTACACTATTTGTGACAGATGTTGACCATAACACATTTTCTAAGAGGAAGTAAAAATTACTCACTTCAGGACATGCATTCCACCCTCGCATCAGCAGAGATGATATGGGCTTGGGAATGGAATAGCCGATGGGAGGTCTGATATGGTGGTAAGCCATGTCTGCTGCGGCAGCCGCTGCAAACCAAATGGTCACGTCAGTCTTGAAAATCACATATTTATTTCAAGAAACATATGAACAGACAACAAAAAAATAATTAAAAATCAATCTGTGCAACATCAGCAGAGATTCAAAGAGGCCTCTATGCTGTTTTTTTTTATATGCTTAAGCAAAATAGTGGATAATATGCTACCGTAAGTTTATCTTTATAATTGTTCGTTTCTTCGGTTGTTCATTCAACAAATGGTGAGCAGAGGGGATTTATACAGGAACAAAGGAACAGACAAAGGAACAGACAAATATCAAGCAGAACAGGGTATGTACATGACGTTTCAGGAAGTAAAGACTGAAAGGCAGATTGGACCAGCCTATACAATGCATAAATCCCAGGCTAAAGAGCTTATACTACACATAGCAAGACAAGGTGCCCCGGAACTTTGTACCCCTGAGAGCACCTGTATCACTTGGGCAAAATAGATTATTTTTTACATTTAACTCTGGTTACTGGTTACAAGATTGTTGGGATTTTAAATTTTAATATTTATAAAGTAGTTACTATTTGCTAAACTCTTGTTAGATACTCCAAATCCATCATTTTAGCTAATAGTTCCCATTGATTGAACTCTCTAGTGTGGCCTACCTGCTTGGATGTCTGCATGTTGCTCATCTGAAACTCCACATCACTGTGTTGTGATTCTCAGGACATCTTTGTGGATTCCTGAGTGCTGATTATTTTTCTGTTCTGCAACCAGTGATTTCTGTAATCCCTGGGAAACCAAGCTTCTTGCTACTTTTATTGAACACATTTTGTACCAAGTATCATGGTAGATACACACATAAGTTCTTTCGATCCTTTTAAACCATGCGTGCAAGGTAAGTGCTATTGTTATGTGTGGGTTGTGTGTGTGTGTGGTGTATGTAAATAGTTTTTAATTTATAAAAATTTTAATATAACCAGTAGTTGGCACAACTTCTTTTTTCAGATTTCATGCTATCTTCAGCCATTTCACATTGAAAGCACTTTGTAAATAACACATGAAGCTCTTTTATTCCTCTGAAAAATTGCTCTGCACCCGTGGGATGCTAAAGTTCCAGGATACTGCTGCCTGTGTTCTCGATTGTGATGTCACAATCATCTGTCTATATCTTAATGACTTTTGAGATGTGACCCACAACTACTATCTCTCTTCCACCAAAGTTTACTCCAGCTAAATTCTGTTTATAGATCTGCATCCAGCAGATGTAGTGAAATTATATACAATGCAACTTAACATTTTGCTTTATGGATCATTCAGAATTACTATATAATTTTGCCAAATGTAAAATTAATACTTGTTTTTCATAGAAATTCAGAAAATTAGGAGAATTAGAAAGAATAAAATCCTATTATTCAGAGGAAGCAATTGTTAAAATATTTTGAGCATTTCTTATATATTCTTCATATCACGGAGCTCATGTCCAATATACAATTATGTAATACTTTTTCCCCTAAATTAAATATAAGCATTTTCTCATGTTATTAAAATTCTATGTTAACATATTTTTATTGACTCTGCATTTAGTTTGATTTACTTAATTATTTCTCAATTTCACGTTGTTCAAATTTGAGTGTAAACACTTCAAAGAATATGTTTTTTAATATGACTTTCCCAATTTCACAGATCATTTATGGTACTTTGAGGAGTGAGTTAATATGTCAAAGGGCACAACCACTTTAAAGACTTTTGATACATACTGATGAACACTTTTCCTAAACAGTTGTAATAATTTATACTCTCAATAACAAGTGTATGTCATTATACCTGAATCAGAATTAGGTTTTCTCATTTTATAAAAGATTTTGCTAATATGAGAGGTAAATATATCAGCTCATTTGCTGCTGTTTATATTTTGTTCTTTGATAAGTAGTGAGGCTTAATATTTTCCCAGATATTATTAGTTATTTGTATTTAAAATATTAAGTTCATGCCCTTTGCCCACTTGGAATTTCAATATTTCCTTGCAACAGTCATCTAATTGTACAATGGTTCCAGGCTGAGGGCAGAGTCAGGAATTTCATTCCTGCTTTTGTCTTCAATGCCCTTTGTAACATATTTGCATTATCACATTTTCCAACCATTTCTGGCCACTATCAAGTACAGTTGCTGACACTAAGAAAACAAAGAAACAAAAGACTGCTCAAAACATATTTAGCAAACTTAACATGACTCAAAAAATATGTTTTTTGTGTCACAAAAACCTAGGCTTTTTAGGTTCCTTCCAGTAGCTACTCTTGACTATTTTTAATTCTTTTTGGAACGAGGTACATAAATAAGCAAACAAATAAACTGACGCTTAATGATCATTGATCTTCTAACTCTACTTTTTCACCTTATAATCAGTTGGATATTGTTGAGCTGGTACAGCTATAAGCACATAAACCGGTGTAGTGAACACATTTAAACTAATTATACATATCCCAATGGGTGGGGAGGGACTATGCATAAAGTGAGTTAAACTCAGATGCAGGTGCCAAACGTCTCCTCTGAAACTCTTAGACTGTGATATCAAGTATATAAAGTTACTTGTTTGCTTCTTGACACTGTGTCTGAAAAATCAGTTTAAGATGAACAATATTTAATTCTTCATTATTCAGAGTAGATTCTGCAAGGTCTCGGCATCTCCTTCTCCCTTTTGCTTTACGCACCCTTGGCAGTGATACTACTCATTAGCACCTCTGCCAGAAAGTGGGCAATGCAACGTGAAGGGTCATGGAATTGAAATTTGTCACCGTTGAGACTGCTTTGTCAGTCTTGCCTGAGTGGCCATGCTACACTAGCTGCTGGGAACTTTTCTGGTATTCCACATTCAGGAAAGAGACTGTCACCCATTAATCAATTTTTTACCTTGATTGCTACATAAAATATGTGAAATGATTTATGTAAACGTTGGTTTCCACTTTCACGACTGAAACTTTGCTATTAAGAGAAAATAAGGATACATTTGAAAATATCAATAACTTAATATTGAGTGCCTATTATTTCTTCAGTATTACCCTAAGATAGTTATCAATAGTTTGGCAAATTTATAATCTAGATTCTAGAGTAGGACTGTCTAAAAGAACTTTCTGCAATGATGAAAGTGTCCTTCTCTCTTGTTCAATACTGTCACATGTGGCTATTAAGCACATAAAATGTGGCTAGTGTGATTGAGAAACTGAATTTTTAATTTTACTTAATTTCTATTAATATAAATTTAAATTTAAATAATCATGTGTGTCTAGTGGCTTCCATATTGGACAGCACAATTCTAGAGCATAGCTCCCATTATCCTGAATGAGACAAATTAAACACAAATTTGTGAGTCAACCTCAAGGGTCTGCATAACCATGGTGTTGATTTGTGGATTCAAGTTCTTCGTTATCAAGAAAAGAAATGAAAGGAGATCATGATTGTTGTCTCTCAAAAGAAGCCAGTAATAGAACAAGCATTCAATACAACATGTGTTAACCTTCATTCATTTATTCAAAATGTATTGAACATTCTATGTGAGTGACAACAGGCAGAAAAAAACGAAGTGTTATGCTTTTCCAAAGAAATTGGTAAATGGATGAATAATAATAAAGAAATGAATTACTGTATATTTCACTGATTTAATGGTTCAATCATAAGTTGTGAAATATGATTCTTTTTCCCCTGTAATTCCTTTTTCCCTACCCTCTTTCTCTGCATTATATCTACTGTCATTTAGGTTTTAGTTTAGATGAATTATCTCTGGATGACCTTCCTATGGACTCCCATAGCACTCTGTACTACAATAGTATGTATTATATTAAACTTAATTGCCTATTTACTTGCTTGTCTCTGCAAATAGATCACAAGCTCCTTGAGGTCAGGGACTATGTCTTTTCAGCATTGTGTCTCCTGTGCTTAGCACAATGACTGGCAATTAGTAGGTATTCAATAGATATGCAGTGAATGAATCAATAAATGAGATAGTTCAAAATACGATTTCATTGGAAATAATATAGATCATGGTATACAGGACGCAGTACACATTTACCGTACAAATGAATGAAGATGATGGATTAATGCCAATTAATATATCGCCCATTATTATGATTTTAGGACAGAACATAATGCATAGCTATGAAGAAACACTGTAGAATGAATATAATGTTTAGTTTAATGTGAAATTAAAACATACTTAGATAAATTATTGAGATCTGGTGGCATATTTAGTCCATAATATTATCTTTTGTTCAAAACATTTTGGGAGGGGGCTTCAATAAACTGAAGCAGTATAAATACTAAGAAATGTCCTTAACTAGCATATCTGGAGGCCTAATTTTCAGTCTGTCTTTGCTTTTAACTCTCTGGGAGATCCTAATTAAGCCAATTTGCCTCTGTGAGTATTAATTTCTCTAAATGTAAGATGAAGCAGTGAGGGCACACAGTAATGGTGACAAGTGTGGGCTTTGGGGACAAGAAGCCATGACTTTAAGTCTTGACTACACCTCTTACCAGCATGTGATGTTGAGCATACATCTTATCCTAATAGAACCTGATCCATGGCTTATCGGCAGAATTAAAAGAGTCTTCATAGAGCATCTGTTGCATTGTTGGCTCTCAACAAGTGTTAGCTGTTATGGTTGCTTTAATTATTATCTACAGATCTAAGGCTCTGACTGATTCCTTTCAGTCTGAACCTAGAGAACTAGATATCAAAAATATTATTGTATATTTTCTATTCTGTTTAGATGAGAAATCTTAGTTCTTTGTGAGGTTTCTTTGAGCATGAATACCAAGTGAAACATTGCATTGCTACTGCAAATCACAAGGCTAAAAACCACCTCATTGGGTTTCCCTGGTGGCACAGTGGTTGAGCGTCCGCCTGCCGATGCAGGGGACACGGGTTCGTGCCCCGGTCTGGGAAGATCCCACATGCCGCGGAGCGGCTGGGCCCGTGAGCCACGGCCGCTGAGCCTGCGCGTCCGGAGCCTGTGCTCCGCAACGGGAGAGGCCACAACAGTGAGAGGCCCGCGTACCGCAAAAAAAAAAAAAGAAAAAAAAAGCACCTCATCTGTCATCAGTCCCAGTTTATAACGCAACGTGGCCATTATAGAAAGGATGACTATGCAGCTCTCCATGATGAACTTAATTAGCTTTATATTGCTTTTGGATAAATTGGTACTAGCTTCTGAATTCCTAAAGTTAACTTATCGCTTCCTCTCTTAGGTTTTATAAAAGTAAAAAAGAGAGAAATGAAGTACAATATATTGTTTGTAAGTTTTGTCTAAGACAAAATTGCCAGAATTTTTTTTCTAGTTGGTGTGTATGTGTGTTCTAAAAAATACAATTGATTCTACTTCATAGTTTTTAATGGGCAGGGCTGTGGTGAGACAAAGCAAATGCATTCTACCATCCCAGCAAGAGCTAAGACACATTCTTTGTTAAACTGACACTTTTCAGTGATGTATCACCAGAGCATACAGCATCTGAGAGAGACCATGAGATTGCAATCTTGAGATTGTACTAAGAATGGCTTAATTTTTTAAACCACATCCCATTCTCATTACAGACTGTCAGAAGAATAGATTAATTTGCACCATTGTCTGTTCTCATTGCAATCTTTGTCAGTGTAATGAAGTATTGGCATGTTAACATCAGCTATTTTCATAGAAATATCACCATCCGTTGGACCGATTTGATCTTTCCAGTGATCTGTGTAGTGAGTGGCTGGCATTACTCTTCTCAGTGATAAACTGATAAAGATGTCAGCATAGCAAACATAGGATTTCAGAACTTTAGTTCACTCCTATTTTCCTATCACCTGTCAAAGCACAGTCCACATCATCAATGTGCTTATGCCCTTTGAGGGTATTATATTTAAGATGCTTTAGGATCCTAATTATATATGAGCAGAACATAATCATCTAATATTAAGCAGGTGTAGCAAATGCAAATGGCTATAAATATATGAGACCTGTGACATAACTGGGTCTCTAAATTACATTAATTCATAATTTTTAAAACCACATGTGATACACAAAATGTCTGCAAGCCATATTTGGCTACTGGACTGCAGTTTGCAACTCTGAGGTAAAGCCTCAACATGAAGTTTCACCAGAATCTGGCTAGACTGAATCTGCAGATGTTCTTAATTTGCTGCCATGTCCCAGACTTAGAGTCTGGCATTAAGGAAACCCAGGACACTGAGCTGAGTCTCCTTGTGAACCAGATGGCACCACACATGAAAACAAAAGAAAAATAACAGGCTCTCTTCTTTGGCTCCAAACTATAATCTGAAAGTGATCCACAAAATTGGGTACCTGGTAATAAGGGAATGGGATTGGATAAAATACAGACTGATGGATTAAGTCATCCCAGATTTCTTCTTTAGTTTTTCATGAGGTACCAAAGGAGACAGGCCCAGGAGAGAAATAAACTATGGGAAGCAGGTGCTGGTTTCTTTGTTTAAAATGTATCCAGGACAGGGTCTTGTTTGCCAGGTCATACCAGCTCCTTTTTCATCTTGCCTGGTTCTTGTCTCTCTGCTTGACTTCATAGCGTGGCTCCTTGCCCTTCTCTCTTCCTGTATCCATCATCCTCCTGCTGGCTAAGCCAGAAGCCTGGAAGTCCTCCTGGTCTCCTCCCTCTCCCTGGTGCTTCCACCTCAATATGTCCGCAAGTCCTGTTAAAATCTCTCAAAACCAGCCTCTCCTTTCTCTTCACTACCTTAGTTAAGATTTTATACATTCTCTTCTAGATTACCTGGTTCCTTGCCTCTGTTTCAAACTTTTCCAATCCAGCCTTTGCTTTGTAGCAAGAGGGAGCGTTCTAAGATAATAGAGTTGTACTATTGCCCTGCTTAAAATTCTGCAGTGACTTCCATTGTTGACACAGAAGGTCCTTCACCATGTAGCTCTAGCTTTACATTTACAGCATGTATCTTGCTGCTGATTCCCTTGTATTCTCTGATTCATCGCTACTGAAAGATGTGTGAATCTCTCATGCTCTGCACCTTGCCCAGGCTGCTTTCTGCCAGGACACCTTCACCATCTCCCCACTATTTACCAGTTAAATAGTACTCATCTTTTAAAGATGCAGTTCAGGTATCATCTGCTCTAAGAATCCTTCCTTGATTTACCCACCAGTCTGGGCAGGAGATCCCTCGAAGGAGGAGCTGTTGCCCTCTGTGTTTCCCTCTAGCTGGGATTTACTCCGCTGACTGTACTTTTCTCATGCCGTCTCTGCACTACAAGGGAATGCCCTTTTCCTCTGTTTTCTCGCACAGTTCCTGGCCAGAACTGTGGATGGCTTAATATAATAATAATAGCTAATATTTATTGAGAGCTTACTGTTGCCAGACATCATTCCAAACCTTTGAGGCAAGTCCTACTAGTATCCCTGTTTAAAAAATAAAGACACTGAGGTACTGAAGTATAGCTTGGTTAAGCAGTTTGAGTAAGCTTGCAAGACTCATGCTCTTACACTTATGCCAAGTCTCTTTAGCCTGAAAAATATTTTCTTAAAAATTGCTTAATTGCCAATATTTAAAAATCTTTCGATATCTGAACAAACACACAGAAATTAGTTGATATGGCAACAGTGAGCAAGCATCCCTATACTTCCTTCATGGCACTGTTTGGCTGGGGCTGGGTAGCAGCTGTCCCCTTGAGTCAGAGCATGTGATTTCCAGTTCATCACATTATCCTGCATCAAGGGTTTTCTTGCTTCCCCTGATCCTGTAGGCATTTGATCTTGTGACCCTTGGGACAGTGAATGTAATGACTTTTTCATTTTTTTCTAAACCTGAGATTATAAGGTTAATTTGAACATATACTAGGTAAAAGAGACCCTAACTTCAAGTTCTTCTGAAGGCATACTCATCACTTGCATAGGAGTCAATGCTAATATTTGCTTTCTATTTATATATTTCACCCAGGAGATAGGATTCTGTTAAATCCAGGAGGATAAGCCATGTGTAATGTTGCTACTCCCATAATTGATAATCCTGTCCCACACTGTAGTCATGGATTTGTTGCTCATTGTAAATGGCTAATATGTAGCTTATATTGAATCTGATCCTTCACATAATTCATTGCTGAACATTTGCTAGACTGCCTAACCACTGTGATGATATTAACAGCCTCAGTTCTTGATGCATGGTAACTGTCCAACTTTAAAAAATTCAGTGTCTATCATGAACAACTTCTTTTGCCAATAAAGTACTATAAATTCCAGTATCTGAGATATTGGATTCAAGTTATTCTTAGGCAAGATATTTAACTGTTTTATTATATAATATTCTCCCTCCAAAAAGAGTATATATTCCTGAGGGCCCATGAGAGAGGGGATCTTTATCTTTTTGAACTGTTCATTTTATAATTAGCAAAGGGTAACAAAGTAGAGAAAATTGCAAGGACACTGCACTTAACTGAATAGTGAAGAATTAAGGAAGATATTTTTGGAAGAAGTAATATTTAAGCTAAGGCCTAAAAGTAAATTGGAGTTAGTATGATGAAAAGTGGGGAGGAGTGTGTCTGATAAACAACTAACGTGTGCAAAGACACAGAAGTGAGAGGAAATGTGTCATGTTGGGGAAATGAAATAGTTCCCTGTGGCTGAACATAGAGGACAGGCTGCAAGTGGCAGGCAGTAGACCTGGGGAGGAAAGAAGAAGCATAACTATGGGGGCTTTGTAGATTGTTTTATGAAATTTTTTAAATCTTACGAACAAAGGAAACACATTGAAGACTTTAAGTAAGGGGAGTCAGATAATCAAATTTGAGTATTTAGAAAGCTAAATGTAGTTATAGTATGGCAATTGGTGAAAAAAAGATGGTGAGCAAAACTAGAGACAAGGATACCATTTAAGATACTGTGCAGGATTCTACTTGTGAAATAAGGAAGTAGCAGTGGAGAGCAAGATAAGTGGATAGATTTGAAAGATATTTAGAAAGGGGGATTGAAAGTAAGAAAAGTGAAAAGAAAAGGAAGGAAGGAAGGGAAGAAAGACAAAAAGGAGGAAAGAAGAAAGAAAAGAAGGAAAGAGAAAAATTAATGGTGACTTTGAAGTTTTTATATTGGCTCCCTGGAGAATGAGAACTCCACTCAAGCACAGAATCATAGGAAGCCTCGACCTTATATTACAGTTTGCCCTTATCTTTCATCTTACAGTTGCAGAGAGATTTCAACTGACAAAGTTCACAAAATCATCTCATTTGATCCTCACAGTAATCTCTGTGGAGTCATCATTAATTGCACTTACCAAAGAAACTGAGCTTGTGAAAGAGCCCAGAGGCCAGAGGAAATGCAACACATTCAAGGAAGCAAGGAAAAAAGGTTTGGAGTGGCTGGAGCATAGAAAGTGAAATGGTGCAAGCAAGATCAGAGATACTGAATCATGTAGAGTGTTGCAGGACATAGTAAGAATTTTGAGATTTAATCCTAAGAACATGGGAAGCCATAGATGATTTTAAGCAATGGTCACATAATCAGGTTTGTTTTTAAAATGTCATTTTAGTAGATGTGTAGAGATTGGAGAGGAAGAGAAGAATAAAGAGAGAATGATCAAAGAGCTATTGCAGTAGTTAAAGTGATAAAGATGGCAGTTTGAACTAGAGTGGTGGTAGATAAAAATTTAGATGTAGATACGGGTATATACCTCACCAATTCTATTCAGTATTGTACTAGAAGTCCTTGCCTGTGTGAGAAAGCAAGAAAAAGATTTAAAATACACACATATTTGAAAGAAAGAAATAAAATTTTCTTTATTTATACATGCCCTAATCATCTATGTGCAAAATCCCAAAGAATGTACAAGAAAGATACTTGAACTGATAAGTTAATTTAGCAAATTTGTAGGGTACTAGGTTGTTATTTAAAAATTAATCATGTCTGTATACTAGCAAAACACATTATACATTGAAATTTAAAAAAACATTTAAAGTAGCATCAAGAAACACAAAATTCATAGAAATAATTTTAAAAATATATGTGTAAGGTTTCTATGATGAAAACTACAAACACGCTGATGACAGAAATCAGACCTAAATGAAGGGAGAGACATACTATGTTTATCAGTTGGAAGATTCAATATGCATAAGTTGTAAATTCTTCCCAAATTGCTCTACAAATTCACTGCACTTCAATCAAAATTCAAACAGGCTTTTTTTTTTTTTTGTAGAAATAGATAAGCTGGTTCTAAAATTTATACAGAAAAGCAAAAATCCTATAATAGCAAAAGCAATTTTAACAAAGAAGAGCAAAGTTGGAGGATTCATAGTAAATGATTCTGAGATTTACTATAACTTATCAATGTATTGTAGTATTGGTATAAGGGTAGACTTATATCAATGGAACAGAATAGAGTCCACACATATGTGGTCAATTAATTTTTGACAATAGCACCAAAATAACTTAATGGATAAAGGAAAGTTTTTTAAACAAATCATGCTGAAAAATTGGTATCCATATGGAAAAATAAACAAATAAATTAACAAAAGGATAACAAACTCAACTTTTACCTTGTAGTGTTAAAAAAATAACTCTAATAAATCTTATAAATATAAAATCTAAACCTACAAGATTCCTGTGAGAAAACACAGGAGAAAAACTTTGTGATCTTGGGTGTGGCAAGAATAATTTAGACAGGATTCACAAAATATTTAAAAGTTTGATAAGGTAAACTTCTTTGAAATTAAAAAGTTTTGCTCTTTGAAAGACATTGGTAAGAATATGAAAAGGCAAATCACAGACTAGAGAAAAATACTTGCAAAACACATAGCAGATAAAAGATTTTACCTAGAATCTAAGAACTCATTAGTATATAAGATAATTTGCACAAATACTTCACCAAAGAAAGAGATATGAGCAGCAGATAAATGCACAGAAAGATTATCAACATTAATAGTTATTAGAGAAATATAAAATAATACCACAATTATTTACCATTATATACCTACTCAAATGGTAAATATTTTATTTATTTTAAATATAATATTTTATATTAAATTTAAATATTTAATATTTAATATTTTATTTTAAATAGACAATAAAAAAGTGCTGGCAAGGATGTGGATCAACTGAAATCCTCATACACTGCTGGTGGGAAGTCATAGTGGTACAAATGCCTTGGAAAAAATCTTACCATAAGATCTAGTAATTACCTCTTATGTATTTATCCAAGAATAATGAAAACATCCACACAAAAACCTGAACGGTTTTGGCAATTATATTCATAATTGCCCTAAAGTGAGAATAACTCAAATGATCATCAACTTGGAGTGGATGAATAAATTGAGGTACATCAACACAATGGAATATTACACAGGAATGAAAAAGAATAAATTACCAATAAATGTACTAACATGTCTCCATTTATATGACATTCTGGAAAAGGCAAACCTGTAGGGACATAAATCAGATCAGTGGTTGCTAGGGGCTGGAGGTGGGAAAAGTGACTTGATTCCAAAGATGCATGGGGGCTTTTTGGAGTGACAGAAATGTTCTATATTATGACTGTAGCTGTGATTATACTGTATATATTTGTTAAATATATATTTGTTAAAACTCATTGAAATGTTAGTCTAAAATGGTAAATTTTGCTACATAAGTGATACTACAACTTATACTATATAAGTTAAACCTGATTTTTAAAAATGACAATTGCAATAGTTTAAATGATGAAGATGGTGGCTTGAGCTAGGATGGTGGTAGATGACGGTAAGTAGTAGGTAGATCCAAGATGTCCTTAGGATGTAAAATCCACAGGAATGGATTGGATGTGAATGGATTGACACAGGAGGTGAGAGGAAGAGAGACATATCTCTCTCTTGTGAAAATACTACAATGTGTCTAGAATTATAGTGGATTTTTAACATATACTCATAAGCCTTACCAGAAAGCAAATTCTAAGAGGTAGAGAGATAGCAGCATATCAGAGCAAGACATTACAAATAGCAATTTTGGTCCCGTTCTAAATAGAGTCTTCTCATCCACCCTATAATAAGGGCCAGATCTCATCATTTAAAACCATAAAAGCATATAGAGAAAGATTAGGACGATTAAATAAAGAGCATATAATTTGTGAAAAGTACTTTGTTAGACACTATGCAGAGTGTAATTAAAGACCATATGGTTATTAGGGGGAAAATGCCTTGAATAGACAATATGAGTTATGGCTTTTGCTCTGCACATGAGTACTAATAAATATTGTGATCCTGGTTAAGACTTTGAACTCGTGAGCATCCACATTTGTAAGATATGTCTTTCCCTAACATCCCTTTTGACTTGATCCATCTGATATATTGTGATAGGGTGGCCACTTAAGAAGCTTACAATACAATTCATTTAAAATTTATTTACGATTTAATTTGAAAACAACTTTTCAAGCACGGTAAGTTCTGGGGATGCAAAGTCAAGGAGTTTTTAGACTCACAGTGGATACAAGTAAGTAAACAGTGAGACAGTGCTGTTGTATCTACAAGAGCAACCCAAATAAAATGGAGAGAGAGATGCAAATAAAGCTTACCTCAAATATTTGTACATTTTTTCCTGTGATTAGATTCCCTACCTCTACCTTCTACATGTACACAGAGTATCAATGTATATTATCAACAACAAAATTATAGCCTCACTCACAAAGTTCCATTTTTAGAATGCATCTAAATATGTAATACAAAATTAGAAAAAACAATTCTCTTTTGTATAATGTGAGACAAGCAGAAAGCAGTCCTGATAGGTTATTTTTATGTGTTGCTACTTTCAGTTCACTCTTATATGCACATCAGAAAGGCACTTCTAAATCTAATCTCAAAAAGTAAATATTGCATTGTTCACATTATTTGTACCCACATTCCACATGGCCATTATCATTTGCTTGTTTTATTAACAACAGATACATCAAAGCCCTAAACTTTAATAATAAAATATGCCTACACTTCTGTGTGTCTGTATATAAAACCACATAGTTATAGGCCATTAAGTTTTCTGGATTGGGCCACACCTTTAAACAATTTGAGACCGTTTCCTTACCTCTCACCTTGCCAATCCACCAAGAATAGTCATTTTGGGGGAAAAAATGTTTCTTGCATTTGTGAAAATGCACAGAACTCTGGAAATCAGAGAAACTTCTTTTTTTTTTTTTTTTGCCTCACCCCGCGTCTTGCAGGATCTTAGTTCCCCGACTAGGGATTGAACCCACACCCTTGGCAGTGAAAGCACAAACTCCTACCCACTGGACCTCCAGGGAATTCCCTCAGAGAAACTTTAATTGAGGCATGGCTTACCTGGCTTGAGATGAGCAAACGGAATTTCGCCGGTGAGAAGTTCCCACAGACACAGAGCATAGCTGAAGACGTCAGCTTTGATGGTGTAGCGTGTACACTGTGTGAACACCTCAGGAGCCATCCAGCGGAGGTTCTATGGGTCAAGAAACATCCACAAGTCATTTACCAAGTGCTTAGTTCTTCTACTGTAGAATAGTGTTCTTCTTAGTGAGGATTTGTTAAGTGTTCTCTCGAAGTTCTCAAAAATATAAACTTAAAATAACATCGATACTGCCCTCAGTGTGCGCAATAAACTGGCCCGTTCATACAAAAACAGTGTGTTTACTGCTGCTGTTTAGTTTTTTAAAGGGCATTTTCTTTTTATCATTGGAAGATCATGAAATCCATAATTCTTTCCAAAATATTGTAACAATATTAATCACCAAGTAACACTGCCTCTTATGAAATGATGATCACAGCAGCAGCAATTTTTTGTGTAACTCTGAGCATCTTTCCCCTGGAAGCCTTACAAGCTTCTGAATAGCCATCCATGGGTTCATCTAAGAACTCTATGCCTCCCTGGGGGTGAGTCACGCACTGTGGGAGGAAGCTTCCCTCCTTTAGAGCTTCAGGTTGTAGTTTAGGAAGTCACTAAATTAGACCCATAAATAGTGCCCTGATGACTGAGGAGAGAAACGGCCTGAGTGTAGTGCCCAGAATATTCGTGTGCAGCAGATTCCTCACTGGCAGGATCAGGTCTGCCACATCTCCTTTGTTTCCCAGCAGTGTTATTTCTGAATGCTGTTTGCGCCATATTCCAGAAAGCAAGCCCATAAAACGTTACGAGTTTCCCTGTACAAAGGTCTACCCTCATGTTTTCACGGCATCATTTACACCCTTTTTACTTGCAGTTATGTATTTTTAATTTTTAAATATAAGTTTCCGTTTAATTTTTAAATATAAGTTTCCGTTCTGGGATGCATAAATTTGGTTTATTTGTGGTTTAGGAAAGAGAGGACTAGATTTTGAGTTAGGAGATGCAAATTCTAGTTCTGGCTCTACTGCAGACTATTTGGGCAGTTCTGGGAAAGTCTCCTATGCTTCCTGGACCTCAGATTCCTCAAGGGCAAGACTGAGGAGGCAGCCCCTTCCAGCTCTAAAACCCCATGGCTTCATAGCTGTATCAATGGATTTTGCCAAATACCTGCTTTCTTTGTATTTCCACTGAAAGAAAACAGTATTCTTTTATTACTCCTAGTGAAATTCTGTGTGTAGTGTTGCCTGCTGATAATTCTTTTGAAGTGTCTACATTATTTTGAAGTCATGCATAATTGCACCTTTCCAAGAATATCTTCATTTCGATTATGGTGCTTATATGCAATTCTTCCACACGAGCTTTCACATTCCAAATAGCCTCCATTTATATAGCATATTATGTGTTGTGTCACAACATTGCATAATGGGGAGTAGGCATACAGTATGGCCATTTTTTTCACGGGGAGGGTAATAGAGTAATTAGCAAACTTACATAAAGCCACATAACTAGTAAGAAAGAAAATAACCTTCAAAATAAATCTAGAGTAGTGCTGTGCTTAAAGACTCCACTGCTAGGATAAAAGAATATTACTTGCTATTGGTGAAATTCAATTCGATTCCATTTGACAAAAGGTTATTTAGTCAGAGAGCCTCAACTGGCTGCATTTTAGAATCACCTAGGGGAACTTTTAAAAGATACACGTACCCAAGATCAACCTCAGGCCAGCGAGATCAGAATTGCTGGGGGTTGGATTCAGGTAAGGATGCTTTTACAAAGTTTCCAAAGTGATTTCAATGTGCAGCCATGGTTGAGATCCACTGAGTTAGCTATCTCTATGTCAAAGGTACTAGATGAGATCTGTTTGTCCTGTCAATAAAGGACTCACTCTTCCCACCTCTCATCTCCTACCATTCTCCTCCTTGCTTACTCCACTCCAGTCACTCTGGCCTTGAACACACAAAGGACTCTCCTGCCTCAGGGCCTCTGATATTACTGTTCCCCCTTCTACACTGCTCTTCTCCTCTCATGGATAACTCCACCATAGGTCTCTTATCAAACGTTATCTTTCTCTTTCTCTCATCTAAATGGCTCCCCCATCACTCTCCATTCATATACTCTGCTTTGTTTTTTCTTCATAACACATCACCGTCTGGTATATATTTTGTTAATTTGTTCAACGTTTATCTTCTTCTATTAGAATATTAGCTCCATAAACACAAGAACTTTGTTCACTGCAATATCCCCAGTTCCTTAGAATGTCTGGCATCTAGTAGGTATTCCATAAATACTTGTTGAATGAATGAGTGAAATTTAATTGGGGAAACCAGCATGCTTAATCCTACTTACAATACAACATGGTCCATGATGTCGTTCCTGCCCTTCCTCTCTTAACTCATCTCTCATTTTGTCTTCCTCACACAGAGCATGCCAACAGTGCCAAGCTATTTGAAGTCCCCCAGGAGGTCTGGTGTTTCTCATCCTCCCCTGTGCCTTTGTTCATGCTGTTGTTCACTCTGTCTGAATTATTTATCCCTATTCATTCCACCTGAGCTCCCATGATGCTTTGTCACATCTCTGTCACTGAACGTCCCCACTGCTTTCAATCTTATCTGCTTATTACTATGTTTTTTCCGACAGAAAATGAGTTACTTGAGATCAAGGACTAAGCTTTTATTTGCATTTTGTATTCCTGGCCCTTTGCACGATGCCTGACACACTGTAGGTCGTTGATAAATGTTTGTTGAGTGAGTCAGAGTACTACCTAGTAGTGCAAACAAAATGCTACAAAAGCACAGAGAGAAAAGTGTGTGGGGAGGAGAAGGGGGGGAGGAAGTTTATGGGAGGGAAGTTACTTAAAATGGATACAATTTCCTGGGCCATGCAAGATGAGTAGACGTCCTCCAGGTGGGGTACAGTGAAGGGCTTCACGGGCAGAGAATATGATGCTGGCAGAGTCACAGGGCTGTGAAAGTGAATGAAATGTTTGGGGAATAGCCAGATGGCTTGTATGTCGGGGTCATAAGGGACTTGAGAGAAGTTTAGTGGGAGAGGAGGTCGCAGAGGAGCCTTGGGGTCACATCTGGTGGGGGGGTATAACATTTTAAGCATCATTGATGGTTTATAGGAAGAAGTGAATTGTCAGAACACAACACTTGGCTGATGTTGCAAAGAATGAACTGGAAGAGAGGACTGTAGTTAGAAGCCTAGAGCAATGGTCCAGAAAAGAGATGGAGAGGACCCAAACTGAGGCAGTGGTAAATGAGAGTTTGGGATGAACTTTAATAAAGAAAAGGAATAGAAACAAACAGAAAAAGTGATTGAGTAGTGTGTAAGCAGAAGCAGGAAAAGGAAGGAACAGAAAATTAGCCCAAGCTTGGGTAATTAAATAACACAGCTAGTCCAGAAAGAAAAGTGCACTTCTTTGTGCAGAAGGGATGGGAGAAGGCAGATGATGAACCTAATTGCAGACATTTTGAGTACAATTATGCTTGCTTCAGATGTTGGCATTTATATTTTTCTTAAACATTAATGCTTGACTATATCACCTATTGCCTTACAATGTTAAAATGGAAACTATGAATTGTTAGTAGATACGGGTAAACTATGGATTTTATGGTTACCTATTAAATGTTAACTCTACCACTTAATAAGGAGATCTAAACATGAATGCCAATTATCCATGCCTGCCATGTACTTTTCGATTATATTTGAAACAAATTCTGTTATTTTTTCTGTAACATTTTCCAAATATATATCTAATCTATTTCTCTAACAGAGCCTTGAAATAGTTCTTTTGGGGGCTTACTGAAAATAGAAACATAAAACATTATCCCGCCCTTGGAAGAATGACATTTCTTCCAGTTAAAGCTGCTTTCATCTCCCTTCTTCTCATGCTGAGTTTACACATTTCAATTGTTTCATAATTATAGGGAACACGAACAGCAACAAACCCCAGGTTGTTTTGTCATGTTGTCTTCATCCAGAGACTGCAGAAATCTTGATTCTGAGGGAAACAGAAAACAAATTAATGTCAAAGGAAATATTTTAAAACCAAGGTCAGGGGCTTCCCTGGTGGCGCAGTGGTTGAGAGTCCGCCTGCCGATGCAGGGGACGCGGGTTCGTGCCCTGGTCCGGGAGGATCCCACATGCCGCGGTAGCGGCTGGGCCCATGAGCCATGGCCGCTGAGACTGCGCATCCGGAGCTTGTGCTCCGCAACGGGAGAGGCCACAACAGTGAGAGGCCCGCGTACCGCAAAAAAAAAAAAAAAAAAAAAAAAACCAAGGTCAAAGATTACAGCTAAAAGTTTGAAATGCCAAGAAACCTCTAACTTATTTAAATTTTCACTTCCTTTCTTTTAGCTGAGAATATGAAAGAGGAAAAACCGAAATAAATGATATACTTTTAAAATTCATTGAAATATGAATGACTTAGAGAAGTATAGCTGTCAGTGTGAAATCCATTTTCAGATTCATCATATAATATCAGCACCAATGAGTAATGGAGAAAGAAACGGATGCCACTTTGGGCATTATTCATGGAAATCTCACCTCCAAAATCTGCCACCACAGCATGCCCATCCTCATAGAGAAGAATATTGTGACTGTAAAAGAAAAAAAAGTAGATATTGAGTATACTATTTCCTAATCTGAATGGCCTCTCAATGAAGAGGATGCTAATCATCACTTGTTTACCCCAGAGGATAAATGACTCCCAAAAGGCTAACAGACATCTCAGATTAGTGACTCTGGTTTTCTTAGTTTTGCTAATCTGAAAGGAATGTTTATAAAATGTGGTCATTTTATATCTGACTTTGAAAGTATACAAAGTGTTCTACTTTAGATAAACCTTCTAAACATGTCAAAAAGACCCATTAGCTGAAGATCAGTTTTTCAGCTCTTTGAAGTTCATTTGTTAACAAAATCTGGCTACAGGCAATAGTAAAATGTACCTGTGAGCATATCAGAGTCAGAGCAAGGGATTAAGCTTGCTAGAACCCTAGGCTTATAAGGACAGTTCAAGGCAGCACCTGACATGAATAGGAAAAGGATTCTTTACAGACAATGTCTTGGTCATTATGTTCTAGCTAGAATCCCAGGACAAAGAAGTGTTTTTAAGGCCTGTGAAATGAGGCCGGCTAATCTACTTTTTAAGGTCTTGGAGAGGAAAACATATAAAGGTCTTCAAAGTCTCCTTTCCAAACCAGAATTCAAGCTAGATCAAGGCTGTCTTTTTCAAGAAGTAAATCAAGGCTGGGGCAGTCCAAAGAGAGGTCATTCCTCCCACATATTGGTGAACTGAATTGTGGGATATCTTATGGACAAATGTATTGTGACCCAAGATTGCCTTTGAGTGTTTCTTACTGAATGCCTTTTTTTATGCTTATTTCACATTTGGTTTCTAAATGAGTCATTTCAGCATTAGGAGATCTCCTACTGGGTTTCTTTTAGTGCACATAGGCCATACTATATTAATTTATCTGCTCTATACTTAATTGTTTTGCTTCATGGTCAAAAAAGGAAAATTTTATTATTTTCTAGTCCCAAATAAGTCCAGTATGATATTGAACCATTTATATAAGTGCTTCCAGGTGCTGAGTTGAGCTTTATAAGAAAGTTAGTTTTGAACTTCTCTTGTATCATAAATGAATTTTACTTTTATGGTATACACTTAATCCTCTTTTCAACTACCAAAAATCTAGAATGTGTTCAAGATTTTTTTTGCTTGGAAGAGCTCAGTGTAGAAGTAACATAGGGTGTTGAAACAAAAACCCCAATATGTTCTCTTTAGCTGTAAATTACCGATTAATACATGCTATGAGAATGACACTATCATAATAAAGAACTCTACAGCATCAGGAACTCTCTGGAAGTTCAAAGGCAGCAAGAAGAATGCATCAAAATGCTGTACCACTAGATTCCTTGAAGGATTTAGGTGACTTCCTGTACCACAATCCCTTAGCCTATCAAAGGATAATGAGTGTTACATTTCATAGATATCATTAAAACACATGCTGAACACGAATCACCAGTCAAATTAAATGATTATATGTATAGTACCCTATCCATTAATTTAATTTTGATTCAAATTAATTATCTAGAACAATGGTTATCAAAACAACTAGCAGCATATTCTCAATATAGAAAACAGATTTGTAAATGGAGCTGCCTTAGTTAAACACAGGGAAAGGCTCACAGAACCCCTACTTAAGCTTCACCTTTTCCAAAAATAGCAGTCTTTGAGGCAATAGCTTAAAACTATGCATGTAGAGAAGCCCTCAAATAAGTTACATGTCTAGGAAATATTTTGTTTATTCATTTGTTTGCTTAAATTTCTCTAAAGTAAATATTTTATGTTAACAAGAATAAGGATGACAATACCAGCTAACTGGAGTTGGGGTAGTGAAATGTTTAGCAAAATTTTACTCTTCTAGCAAAAGAAACAAGTGAATTTGGTCACTAGGCTGCCCAGTGCTTCCTGGTATGAGAGAGGCAGGATGTCTCAGGATGCAGGGATTATGCTCATTGTTGTATCGCCATCATTTTTAGCGTGTGCTTATTTTTGGCACACTGCTTATACTCCTTATCACTCAATAACCATTTCTTGAACAAATAAAAGAAACTTAAAATAGAAAGTCACAAGTTTGGAAGGGTAAAGATTACATTAGTTAATCAGCAAGTACTTATTGAATATCATTCATCATTCTATAAATATTTAAAATTCATAGACTCATATGATTGGAAGATAAATTAGAACTAACCTAGTTTAACCCTCTTAGCTCCAGAGGAGGAGTACAAAGCTCAGAGAATTTAAGTGTATCAACAGACATTATATAAGTAGCTAGTGGCAGAGAAGATATAGAATCCACTTCATCTAGGCCAGCATTTCAGATTTTAGAAAAGTGCCTGGCAAATAGTAGGTGATCAGTGAATTTTGTGAATTATTCTTGTGTCATATTATGGACCTTTCCCCAAAGCATGCTATTTACTTTCTCCACATTATCAAGATACACTGTTGGTGGGAATGTATATTGGTACAGCCACTACAGAGAACAGCATGGAGGTTCCTTAAAAAATAAATCACAGCAATATCCTTTTTGACCCACCTCCTAGAGAAATGGAAATTAAAACAAAAATAAACAAATGAGACCTAATGAAACTTAAAAGATTTTGCACAGCAAAGGAAACCATAAGTAAGATGAAAAGACAACCCTCAGAATGGGAGAAAATATTTGCAAATGAAGCAACTGACAAAGCATTAATCTCCAAAATTTATAAGCAGTTCATGCAGGTCAATATCAAAAAAACAAACAACCCAATCCAAAAATGGGCAGAAGACCTAGACAGACATTTCTCCAAAGAAGATATACAGACTTCCAACAAACACATGAAAGAATGCTCAACATCATTAATCATTAGAGAAATGCAAATCAAAGCTACAATGAGATATCATCTCACACCGGTCAGAATGGCCATCATCAAAAAATCTACAAACAATAAGTGCTGGAGAGGGTGTGGAGAAAAGGGAACACTCTTGCACTGTTGGTGGGAATGTAAATTGATACAGCTAGGATGGAGAACAGTATGGAGGTTCCTTAAAAAACTACAAATAGAACTACCATACAACCCAGCAATCCCACTACTGGGCATATACCCTGAGAAAACCATAATTCAAAAAGAGTCATGTACCACAATGTTCATTGCAGCTCTATTTACAATAGCCAGGACATGGAAGCAACCTAAGTGTCCATCGACAGATGAATGGATAAAGAAGATGTGGCATATATATACAATGGAATATCACTCAGCCATAAAAAGAAACAAAATTGAGTTATTTGGAGTGAGGTGGATGGACCTAGAGTCTGCCATACAGAGTGAAGTAAGTCAGAAAGAGAAAAACAAATACCATATGCTAACACATATATATGGAATCTAAAAAAAAAAAAAAGTGGTCATGAAGAACCTAGGGGCAAGATGGGAATAAAGATGCAGACCTACTAGAGAATGGACTTGAGGACATGGGGAGGGGGAAGGGTAAGCTGGGACAAAGTGAGAGAGTGGCATGGACATATATACACTACCAAATGTAAAATAGATAGTTAGTGGGAAGCAGCCACAGAGCACAGGGAGATCAGCTTGGTGCTTTGTGACCACCTAGAGGGGTGGGATAGGGAGGGTGAGAGAGAGACACAAGAGGGAGGGGATATGGGGATATATGTATATGTACAACTGATTCACTTTGTTATAAAGCAGAAACTAACACACCATTTTAAAGCAATTATACTCTAATAAAGATGTTTAAACAAAAACCTAAAAACTAAAAATAGAGCTACCATATGATCCAGCAATCCCACTCCTGGGCATATATCTGGAAGAAACCATAATTTGAAAAGAAACATGCATCCCAATGTTCATTGCAGCACTATTTACAATAGCCAGGACATGGAAGCAACATAAATGTCCATCAACAAAGGAATGGATAAAGAAGATGTGCTACATATATACAGTGGAATATTACTCAGCTATAAATAGGAACAAAATAACGCCATTTGCAACACCATGGATGGAACAACAGATTGTCATACTGCGTGAAATAAGTCAGACAAAGAAAGACAAATATCATACGGTATCGCTTATATGTGGAATCTAAGAAAAAAGGTACAAATGAACTTATCTACAAAATAGAAATAGAGTTACAAATGTAGAAAAAAAACATATTTACCTGGGCATAAGAGGTGGGGAGGGACAAATTGGGAGATTGGGATTGACATATACACACTACTACATATAAAGAAGATAACTAATAAGGACCTACTGTGTAGCACATGGAACTCTACTCAATACTCTCTAATGGCCTATATGGGAAAAGAATCTAAAGAAGAGTGGATATATGCATATGTATAACTGATTCACATTGCTGTATGCCTGAAATTAACACAACATTGTAAATTAACTCTACGCTAATAAAGTTTTTTTGAAAAGTGTCAAGTTTGTAGGATATTCCCTACAGAGGTTTTTCGTATATCTACGGTTTAAGTCAAAACCTTAGATAACTAACTGAATTTTAGGATAACACAAACTCAATAGCAATGTTAATTACCCTTGCTAACTTGACTTTGCCTTAGAAACTCAGCCTTTTTAACACCACTTCTTTGATGACCTGAACCTTGAGAGAAGAATAACAATAAAACATACAAAGAAGGATAACTCAAGGTCTTTTTTTTTTTTTAGCTTTTCTTCTTATTTCTCCAGTGGCTTTCAAATAACAACGGTTGCTTTTGCTTGGGTTTCCCAGCAAGGAGAGATCAAGATAAAAGCATATAAATATATGCTAACATTGGACTGATTTAGCAATCATAAAGCAATGTGATGATGGAGGCAGCAACTAAAGCAAATCATCCAGAAGCCAAGGAATGCCACAGCTTCTGGAAGCTGGAAGAAGCAAGAAACTGATTCGCCTCTAGAGCCTGTAGAAAGCACTGTCTCTGATGATTCCTTGAGTTTAGCCCAGGAAAACTAATTTTGATCCTCTGACTTCCACAAATGTAAAAGAATAACTATATGTTGTTTTTAAAAAAGGACACTATGAGAGATGCAAAGTGATGAACATTATAGATTCCATCCTCAAAGACCTTAAATTCAGCTCACGAAAGCTTAGATGAGTGTGGGTAACATAAGAATTCAAAGAAAACAGTGGAGTTATAAAAGAAATTAGCTTTGGGCTTCCCTGGTGGCGCAGTGGTTGAGAATCCGCCTGCCGATGCAGGGGACACAGGTTCATGCTCCAGTCCGGGAAAATCGCACATGCTGCAGCTGGGCCCGTGAGCCATGGCCGCTGAGCCTGTGCGTCCGGAGCCTGTGCTCCGCAACGGGAGAGGCCACAACAGTGAGAGGCCCGCGTACCACAAAAAAAAAAAAAAAAAAAAAAAAAAAGGAAATTAGCTTTGAAGTGGGCCTCAAGGAACAGTCTACAAATATCGGCTGAGAGCTGATCATGCGCCAGGAAATTTCCTATACACTGGGATATAGTGGTGACCAAGACAGGCAAAGAGCTTATGAGCTTACAATGCAGTGAGGAGGAAATGAGGCTGAGACAAAGGGGGAAAGAAGTGTAGGTCAGGGAAAATCTTGGTAAAGGCCAAGAGTTGGGAATGTGTGTAGTCTGTAAGAGGAGTAAAAGAAGGATGTACTTACTAAATTGGAGACTACATGCTGGAGTGTCATGGGGGGAAACTGAGCGGAGGTGGTGTTGGATTACAAGGGAATTTGAAAGCCAGGGAGGGAATTCCAGGCTTGACACAAAAAGCTAGTAGGTTTTTATACATAGGGTGCAATGCTCTAAAAGCAAGGGACTAGTGTTCAAAAATAATTTGAGGTACTGAAAGACAAAAGTAATAAGGTAAAGTGGAGAACAAAACAAAACAAAAAAAATAGGATGAATCCATCAAAATATTTGAAAGAAGTGTTTAGATCTTGGATCTAAACTATATCTAAGCTTAGATATAGAGAAAAAAAGGGAACAAAAAACTTAGGATCGGGCTTCCCTGGTGGCGCAGTGGTTGAGAGTCCGCCTGCCGATGCAGGGGACACGGGTTCGTGCCCCGGTCCAGGAGGATCCCACATGCCGTGGAGCGGCTGGGCCCATGAGCCATGGCCGCTGAGCCTGCGCGTCCGGATCCTGTGCTCCACAATGGGAGAGGCCACAACAGTGAGAGGCCCGCGTACCGCAAAAAAAAAACAAACTTAGGATCATCTTCAACTTTTCCAGTTTGGAATACTTAAGCAGACAGCAATAACATATCCAAATTGAAATGGCTGTCTTACTAAAAATCCTGTGAATTTTTTATGAAAAGTATAGTGGCTGACTTGGGAGGCTAAGGAACTTGACTAAAGTCATTTTTGTGCTTGGCAAGATTGGACTCACCAGATAAATAGCTATTATTTTTACTGAACTGAAATAACATTCAAAGTGAACTCTTTTGTCCCTAACAAACAATAGCAAATTAAACAAAACAAAGATGTAGTGACAATTTAGGAACATAAGGACAATGTGAGTTCATAGCAGCAAATGGGGCCAAATGTCAAAAAGGATGCTATGAAAATGTCATTGCAGAATGAGAGCACTTTGGGAAGTGCTGGAATAAAATGAAATGTTCTCTTCACCTCAAGATAGTCTTTTGGATCTGTCCATTTCTTCTTTAAATGCTCAATAACAAAGAAAACTAATTTTTAGAACTACCTCTAAGATTCACCCATTAATTTTTTAGTTTAGTGCTAAGCCATACTTCCCATCTAGAGTGAAGCAAATGGAGGGGGACAAGTAAGGATGAAGTTGATGGAATCTGTGCTAATTAGTGACAGCACAAATGCCTCCTGATGGGTGTCATATCAGAGTCAGAGAGGTAATCTGACAGGTCACTGGCATTGGAGCGGAGGGTTCCTAGGGAAAGGGCTGACCTGGGAGCTGGGATAGTAGAAGTGGTGTGATAATTATTAGTGATGAGCTCAAGGGTTATTACTGAGATATGTCGTGAACTGCAAGTTTTGAGAAGGGTGAGAATAGTGAAAGTTGTGGGAGTCATGTGACAGTAACAGAAAGGGTGGTAGTAAAGAGAGAAGGGATTAAATATTGCGTGAGAGCCTCCTGTGGGCACACGCCGGTGCTTTCAAGATTTTTACGTTCCTCCTGGAGCCACTTTGTGGTTGGTATTAGCATACTTCTTCTACAGATGGATAATGGAGGCTCAGAGCAGTTATGTAAGATGGCCAGTATCATAGCTGGTAAGAGGTGAATCCAGCAGTCAAATTTCAGTCTCCAAAGTCTGCCCTTTTTAGGAGAAGCTGAGCCTTGCATCGTCTGGATGGGCCCTGAGGAGCCCAAACTGCTAAGGCTGGATTTCTGGACAGATATTCCAGAAATTTTGCTTGGGTGAAGAATGGTCTACCAACTAGTGTCTAAAATACCTGTGTTCAGCATATGACTGTAAGGTCATAAGACTGAAGTAACAAGCTACATGGAAAGTAAGCTAGTACACCTCTGTACCACCAAGACACAGCAGGCAAAGACTAACCTTCCTCCCTCCCAGAGTATGATTAATGTGTCATACACAGGAATGAAGCACAGTCACTGTGAACGGGTACTTGCAATCCGACCTGGGAAATAAGCCAGGCATATGAGGAGTGTCAGTGGCTTGGAAGCTATCATCAGGATCAAAAGAGAGAAATAAAAGAAAGGCGATGGGAATTCTGAGACTTCCTCTCCCCCAGAAGACCATTTGGGAGGTTCATTTTTATTTCTTTGCTTTTGTGGAAGGTTCTGGGGAGTGGGAGTCTGCTGTTATATCTGAAGCTTTACAGAGCACCTTCACGCACATGGTCACATTTGGTGGAAACAGTTGAGTCAGACCCTTTTAATTTGAATTTGATAAAGAAACCTGTCAGTAACTGCTGGCACTAGCACCTTAGCCCCAATCCTACCACCTGGGAAAGGAATCCAGGGGAGGTAAGGGGCAGGAGATCAGATAGACTACCCCGAGAGGAAGGCAGAGAACAGCTACTATAATACACCAATCTGTACACACAACAGCGCCCACGCCCACCGGCACACGCTGCTTGCCTTCTAAACTCTCCAGACACGTGGTTAAGGGCGAAGTGTCACTGAGGAGCGCTCTCCAGATAGCAGGGAGTTTGGTAAAACCATTAAAGGAAGTTAAGCAGATAAAGGTCAACTGGTCCTTAATTCTTACAGCGATTTTTTGGCATTTCTGGATTTAACACTTGGACTTAATCTAAGTGAGTATGATTTTAAAAGCCCATGTTATTTGCTAACTTGTGATTTTGTTGTTACAAGTGAGGCTTATGTTCAGAAGCAAGCTGTTTGGCTGACAAGTGTGCCGGGTCAACCTGGCAGTGTCAGCAGCTGAAACGGCTTTCTTGCTGCCCTGGGTCATCCTGTGTTGTAGGAGAAATGATAAGCTGCAATCATGGTCACCCCTGTGAGCACTGCTCAGCTTTACTCTTCCTGCTGTGAAGGTCTAGTTTTGGGCTAGAAACTGCAGTGTCTGCCTTCAAAGAGAATGCAGTCTGATTGGGAATGCAATGCAAACTAAAAGGGAGAGACATTATCATCACAAGCTAGAATTTAAAGTGGTTTTCACTGTGAAAGACCTAGAGAAGAATCCAGAGAATGTAAGAATTAATTCTGAAAAAGATCATTAACAAAGGAGAAGAAAGAGTCTTAAGAATAGGAGGGATAAGAGGTAGTATGTAGGACAAGGACCCATATTCAGGATACCTGGTTTTTGCTGTTTCTAGTCCTGTGATTAAATCATAATATTTGAACTTTTCAAGTCTTCCTTTCCTATCTTTAAAAATTGTGAGGGGAATGAAGGATATTAAAAGAGATAACACATGGAATTTTGTAAACTGTGAACTGCTAAATAGGTTTTCTAAAAAAATAAATTTATTTATTTATTTTTGGCTGCATTGGGTCCTCGCTGCACGCGGGCTTTCTCTAGTTGCGGCAAGCAGGGGCTACTCTTGGTTGCAGTGTGCAGGCTTCTCATTGCGGTGGCTTCTCTTGTGGAGCACGGGCTCTGGGAGCGTGGGCTTCAGTAGTTGTGGCGTGTGGGCTCTAGAGCACAGGCTCAGTAGTTGTGGCGCACGGGCTTAGTTGCTCCACAGCATGTGGGATCTTCCCGGACCAGGGCTCAAACCCATGTCCCTGCACTGGCAGGCGGATCCTTAACCACTGTGCCACCACAGAAATCCCAGTATTGGTTGTTGTTAATAAACATAGGACCTAGCTTACGGAGTGTTTGTAATGACTTAAAGGCAAATGTGCTTTGTAAACCATACAGCCGTGTACATGTTGGGTATTAAGTGATGAGTCTTGAAAGTGATTTCCTGAATCAAAACCCACAGACTTAGAGAACGAACTTATGGTTACCAGGGGGGAAGGGTAGGGGGAGGGATTGTTAGGGAGCTTGGGATTGACATGTACACAATGCTGTATTTAAAACAGATAACTGATAAGGACGTACTGTATAGCATAGGGAACTCTGCTCAATATTCTGTAACAGCCTAATTGGGAAAAGAATTTGAAAACGAATAGATACATGTATATGTATAACTGAATCAATTTTTTGTACACCTGAAACTAACACAACATTGATAATCAACTGTACTTCAATATAAAATAAAAAGTTTTTTTAAAAAAAGAAACTGACTTTACTATGGAATATTTCAACTCACTTTTAGCCCTAGATCTCTTCTCCTTCCATTCTCATTGTCTAAACGTACAATACTACTGCTGCTTGATTGAATGACTGCATTTCACCTAAAAGAATCTTTGGTTCCCTGACTGCATTGATACTGCAGTATTTGGATGTGGCTCCAGCTTCGTCTTTCATCATGAAGCAAATGATTTGGGTCAATTGTTTTATGTAACAGAACTGAGTATTTATCTTTTTTGAAGTGTCTGTCCCTTACAGATCACTCCACAGTAAAGTTCTTTTAACCTCAACAATGCATGCACTTAGCAGAATACAGAATGTAACTGAGGGAAAGATTTACTTCATTCAAATAAGTGATGTGAATACAACCCATGCTCTGACCTTCACTTCTTTCTTCCACAGTAATAACAGTTCATTTTCAGAAAAAGAGCAAGCTGTTTTCAATGTGGTGTGTGTGTGTGTGTGTGTGTGTGTGTGTGTGTGTGTGTGTGTTTATATCTTTTAAGTGTTTTCTCCAGTTTTCTTTTAAACAAAAGTGAATGGAAGTTAAATTCTGCTGGTTCCTTGTGACAAAAGAAAATTTTCTCCAACCTCAGAACTGAATTAATTTAATGAAGTCATTATGTAAGCATCATGAGTCTTTTCATTTTAATTGCCTGTATTGAAAATTTACCTAAAGTGCTCAAATGATTCATAATCAGTTGGCTATGCACTATAGTCCAGTACTAATTGTCACTATTAATCAGACTGGCCTGTTTATGAGACGATTTTTCCAATTCTGACTTTCTTCCAGAGCAAGACCGAAGTTCATGGTGGCCTTAGAAGGATCAAGGTGACTTGCAACTCTCACTCCACTGCCATTAAGAGTTTTTTTAAGCCACTTAAAAAAATCGCATAAATATTAATTCATTTTGTTCTGAATTATACAACCATGTAATTGCCTATGTCAGTGGCTACTAACGAACACTAGTTTGCATGGCTAACCTCTCAGTGTCCTTATTGGAAGAGATGACAGCCCCCAAACTGTAAATCTAGTAACAGAACAGCAATGCTTCCCAGACTTCCTATAAGCCACTGTTTTCTGTTATATGCCTGATGGTGATTAACTCACATGATTAAAGACACATGGCTATCGGCATGCCTGGAAGCATTCCAAGGGTTAAATCAGTGGAAGCAATTAGGCTTCATTTTCAATCTCATCACACTGTGAAAGTCATTAGTTTACAAGCACATGTGCCTGACAAGCAATCACTCAGGCCTGATGCTGAGGGGGCCTGGATCTGCCTGCTGCCACATTTTGCTGGTGGGGTGGTAGTGCTACGTGATCACTTGGGACTCTCTTCCTGCCTAAGACCCCTCTCTGGGGAGCACTGCCTTCTTGACCTCCAGCATAGGCAACCACATTATTCTCTCCTCTCCAGTCATCCTTGAGCAATTGCCACTGCCAAACTCAATGTGGCTTCTTTACCTCTGAGTATGTGACCCCCATACTCTGAACTGCTTCTAATTTGTTTCACGTATAATCTAAGGTGTTAGCTAGACCCTTGAAATGCAGTGCAACTCACATCTACTTGCTTTGGAGCTCTGTACCCTTTCCTAAAAAAATATTTCCAAATCATCTAGTTAGCGCCTTGTCGTCTACACATATTCTCATAGTCTCTTCTTTTTGGTATCTTTCTGCCTCTGACTTTTTTCTATCATCTCTGCTTCCTACTTCATTAGGTAACAACAGTTAATCAAAAACTCATTATCTTCATGAGGGGTAACTGCTGGAGGTCTTGGGTTTGAGCCCCAGATAATGGAGATAGCATATTTGGGTTCAGAGAACTTATTGATATTTACTTATTATGTATGTTTATGTGGTAATGGGACCCTCAGCAACCACTTGAGGGTTCCACAATTTTGGCTGCATGTAGAAACCTGGTAACAATTGTATAGTAACATCAGAAATCACATACTCTGCTTCATAGCTAAATAAAGCCTCTACGTATATTCTTTTTTTTTTTTCTTTTTTGTGGTACGGGGGCCTCTCACTGCTGTGGCCTCTCCCGTTGCGGAGCACAGGCTCCGGACACGCAGGCTCAGTGGCCATGGCTCACAGGTCCAGCCACGGCATGTGGGATCTTCCCAGACCGGGGCACGAACCCGTGTGCCCTGCATCGGCAGGTGGACTCTCAACCACTGCGCCCCCAGGGAAGCCCCTACGTATATTCTTGATACATCCTTTGTACCTTGGGGTTCAACATAAACTATTCCAGGATGCCTACCACGAAAAGAAAATTTTGTTGTTGTTCTTCTGCAGGAAGTGTGAAGCCTCTGAAACTCATTTTTAAGATTTTATTTCATCAGGGCACCCTCCTTAACAAAGGCCAGAGAAGCCTAAGCCTGGATTTCTCTATTAATCTTTTGAAGGTAGTTCTTCACTAAAAATAAGAACTGTAATTTTATTTTTCCCTGCTGCCGAAAAGTGACCCTAGTTTGGCTTCATACAGACTGCCCTGGTCCTTTGGAAAGCATGCAGGAGAAGAAACATGTTGACAGAACGATAGCTCCCCCAAGCTCATTCAGGAATAACAATATGCTAATCTTGAACATAATCTAGGTAAGAGAGAAGGAATTAACCAAAGTCTCATATCATGAACTTCTAAACACTGAAAGCCTAATTTCAGTGAACGCTCAGAAACCATGGAAACAGAAAACTCCAATAAATGCAAAGGATTGCAAAACCTTGACTTTTCTTAAAACAAACTCCAGTCTGTCAGTAGAAGTATATTTGAAGGCTTACTTCTAAAACTACTGGATTTGTCCCATTGCCAGTGGGATTGAAGAGGTGGATTATAAGATTTATGTTGTGGTTAAACCCATTTATTGAGGGTAATGTGAAAAAACTCCATACTCTTCTTCACTTACTATTTGCTCAGCACCATGAAACGCGAGTGGAGCAGTGATAATGCCTGAATAAATCTAACCACACACACACACACACACACACACACACACACACACACACACACACACTATTGACTGTGACGTTTTTGCGAAATAGTGCCCTAGAATCAACAATCAAGTATGATTTCCATTTCTACACTAAAATTATTGCTTATTCTTCTTAACAGAGCGTAATCTTATGAGGAACCTTAGGTACACAAACTGCAAAATGGAACATTTTTGAATGACAAAGGGACAATCGATATCACAGACATCAACAGCTATGCATTCATTACATATCATTTGTTTTATTTTAATTTAAAATTGAAAAAGGGAATATTGGAAAACATCATATTGACTATGTTTCCTTCACAGGATCTAACATTTTTCTAATGCACTGGGACCCTGGATGAACAGGGGGTTTTGGCTTCAGACATTTGGTTGTGAAACCTATGTTTGGGGGGGTGCAGTCTCAGGACAGTGGGGGAAATTTTCTCCCACAAAGCACATGGTCAGGATTTTGAGGAAGGATGAAAATGGCAAAGATATGTGACATCAAAGAGTTAGAAAAGTAATAATTAGCTAGCCTGATTACCAAAATAAAACCACAAAACCAAAAGCATCAAAAAAGTTTCCAGCTTTTGTGCTTCCACTATCATCTAAATACTGCTTCCTAGTCACTTTTCCGAACACAGTGATTTTTAATAATACTAAAACCTCTAAGTTTCGTATGCAAACCCCACTTTGTATGTAAACCCTGAAATGCACTGGGCATTTATTTACATTGAGGAGAGTACATAAGTCTACCAAAACAAAACACAGAAAATAATATGAAAGCAAAAACTTGGGGGACTTAGGACAAAGAAGAGATATAGCAAGCAATATTTTAGAATTTGAAAGGATATTAGAAATTATTAAATGATCTGTTTATAAAGGAAGGATTTGAAGAGCTTTGTTTTCTGTCAAGGTCACTACTGGATTTCCTGACTAATTGTTCATTTTCCTGCCTCACTTACTTCATTTTGCCTGATCTCTGAAGACCCAAGCCCATGTTAAATACAGAGACATAGATGCTAAGGGCACCAACTACAGACGACCCAGACTCACTTGTACCCAAAAGTGTCATAGGACTCTTCTCACCCACTTTTTTTTTTTTTTTTTTTGCGGTACGCAGGCCTCTCACTGTTGTGGCCTCTCCCGCTGCAGAGCACAGGCTCCTGAGGCGCAGGCTCAGCGGCCATGGCTCACGGGCCCAGCCACTCCGCGGCACGTGGGATCCTCCCAGACCGGGGCACGAACCTGCGTCCCCTGCATCGGCAGGCGGACTCCCAACCACTGCGCCACCAGGGAAGCCCTCTCACCCACTTTTAAGAGAGCAGATCCAGTACCAACTCTTCGGGAATGTGCCATGGGCCTTCTGAGCATCTATTTAACACTGAGACACAAAAGGTCTGTGATAAACCCTCTATCTCTGCATGTTAAAATTAATTCCTAGACATTAATAGGGAAAAAGAAAAGGCCAGAGAGAGCATGGAATAAGAACTGAAATATATGAAATACAAGTAAAAGAAGAAAAATCTCTGAGTTCGGCGTGACAAACACCATTGATTATGTGCCAAGTTTCCTGTTAAAAGACCCCAAAGTAGGTGTACACGTGTAGAGCTTAAAAATAACAGCTGAGAGGAGAGCTGGGCTTTATCAACAAATAAGGTTTCCGTATTAAACAGAGCAGCATCGGAAGTGGGCAGCTCCATGAGAGCAGGTGAGTAGGCTCTGTCTCTGACAAACAGAGGCTGTGCTCCTGCAGAGCTCGGCCTCTAAGGAGGATCTCCTTCTAACTCTCAGAATGAGCCACAGATGAGTGTTCTGAACAGTGTGACTTCAGGGGAACTTGCTTGCGGTCCTTCGGGAAGCAGGGATTTGTAGGTAAATCAAGAAAGGAAACCGTTTACCTACTGGACTAATCTGATGCTACAACTTTTACTATGGCGTCTCCATCCCTCTCAGATGAAGTGCCTATGTCTGCAAAAGGGCAGGTTACAAATGTTCTTAATCCTGCATGCCTTCCTTCAAGGACACTTTGAAAATTCAAAAGGAATGAACAGATCTATTTCTTTTTTAAACTTGCCGAATCGTTCAGTGTCTCTTTGGTTGCTGAGAAGAGGGGCTCTTAGTTTTTTTCCAGACACTAGATGGTCTATCCCTGGGGGATAGAGTATTAGTCACAGAAATGTAACTCATCAGCCATGAAGGTTTAGGGCTATTTTAGTTCTAACACTTTGTCAATGCTGCGTGGCTGTCCCCACCATGGCCCCTGGGCCTTCCTTCCTCTCTCCTTCACTTTGTTCCTGTTGTCTCCTCCAAATGTGAATTCACTTCCAACTTTTCCTCTAAATAAATATCCCCATTTTTCAGCACCCAGTCCAGTGATCTCTTCTTATCCTGGCTTTCCCAGCACCTGACCCCAATATGATTATAAGCTCCACGGGCACAAGACCCATGAACCAGGGAAATTATTGGTGATCGATAATAAACTCTTATTGAATTAAATTTTCTTCTTGATCCTAGAGAAGTAAAGGTAAGGAAAGAATTAGAATGATTTTAAGGGGTGGTTTTATTCAGCATTGACTTTTCCTAAATTCCATAGATTGAATTCTGTAGCTACTCTGACCAAACTGTTGTTTTCTATTTTCTATAATAGATCCAAATTTGTGACTCAGAATAAATTCTCTGAGACTTAAAACCTTGATTTCACTTTTTAGCCTTATTCCAGGCAAATTCTTATCTGTCTATTTCCTGTATAATCAGCACTTACCCAACAAATATTTGGTTAATATTTATTTGGCATCTACTATACTGCTGAACACAGAAAAAGCTTTAGAACAAACCCACCTTTCCATTAAAGATAAGGAGATGAGCTGAATAAGCATTTCGTACTTTCCCCCACTGATCATTGACTGCTCTGCCTGAAGCTCTATTCACCCCATTGACCCCTCCCCCCATGCCCTTGTGCAAGCAACAGCTTCAAGAACAAGCTTACCCAAATATTCTAGCCCACGTCCGGGACTCTGAAACTGAATGCCTACAACATTATTTTCAGTTCCATACATTTGGTATTTAGAATATGCTCTCTTTTCTTATTTCTTCTTTTTCTATATATCTCTTATTTCCCCCAGATACATTAAAACTATTCTTAAAACATTTTGTTATACATTGCCCCCTAGGACTTGGCAAATTACAGCAGCTCAAGAAACATTATGGTTGTGAATAATCAATATAGCTACTAATACAACATCCTGACTTTTTCAAAGTAACCCTCTGGACAACATTCTATTTCTCTCTTCCTCTTTCTGGTCCATATTCTTGAAGGGTTTTCTTAAATTTACTGCTTCTACTTCTTTACTGACTATACCCTCTTCAATACGCTATTCTCACTTTTTACCGTGCCACTCCAAAAAAACCCTTTTTTCCAATGTGAACTTCTGTTTTGCTAAATGCCACAGGCTGTTGGTCCTTGTACCATATTCTATCCTAAGCCCTTCCTATTCTTGGCCAAAGCTTGCTTCTTTTCTCTTAGTGAAAGTTATCACCATGATTGAGTTACCCAAATAAAAACCAGGGAACCAAACTTGATTCCTCCCTGTCCTTCGATCCCTTCTTAAAAATGTCACCATGTACCATCAGTTCTACCTTCTAATATGTTCTACATCTGTCCAGTTATGCCTCCTACATATTGAGCACTTATTCCCTATGGACAAGTCAATAATGTTGATTAGAATCCCATTTGTAGAAAAGATCGATAGGAGATCTTTCAATGTTAGGCATGGTGTTAGATATTAGGTAATAACAGTAAGTAACACTTAAATAGAACTATGTGCTAAGCATAGTTCTAAGCAATATATGTTAACCTATCTAATTGTCACACAGCCCAATGAGGTTGGTATAATAATTATACCATTTTAAACATGAAAAAATTGAATTGCAGAAAGGTTAAGTAACTTCCCTAAGGTAACATAGCTAGGTAGTTTGAATTCCTCATTTCATTTAGTCTCCATAGTAGCCTTCTATGGTGGTATTAATATTTCGACTTAGAGCTGAGGAGTTGAAGCTGAGAAACTTAAACTAATTTTCCTTGAGGCCACACATTTGGTAACAGTGTCAGAATTATGCTAGAATCCACATCTAGTTGGCTTGAAAATTCATTTACTTTTCTCCACACATGCTCTGACAGGGTCACAGAGAATAGTTTAAGAAAAATTAAATTGGAAGGAACAGCCTAATTTCTAATATGTTGCATTAATTTAGGAACATTTATTTTGAATACTGTTTTTTATGAAAGCAAAGAGGATGAGCGTTGAAATAGTGAAGTCTATAAATTAAAGAAAGTAAATGTAACAAAGGACAGAAAATGATGACTAAGGAGAAAAGGCTGGACATGGAGAGGGAAGCAAAAAGGGACCAAATGAAGGAGAGAGGTGAGGTGTGGGAGTGGAGCAGCTAGGTAGGGGTGCTGGTGATGGAAGGGACTGGAAGGGGGAGCTTAGCTGGAGCATGAAAGGATGAATGTCCTTGATAGTGCTTAGAAAATCTAATGAGAATGTATTAATAGAAAATATGATATGTGACTAAATAGTTCAACAACATGCATATTTCATGACGTTGGCCTTATGTGACTGGGTTACTCATGAATCTACCAGCTGAAACAAAGCCAAAAGATACCCGGTGATTTTATTCAAGTTTACCGTCTACCCAGTCTTTGCATTCAGCATGGAAGTGACAAATGATTACTATTCTAAAAACATCTACTATCCAGCATGTTGTGGATACTCTGTATTCTGTACTTACCCAGCGCTGCAGAACATTTTGTTCCTAAAGTATTTAGTGGTTTTTTGTTTTGTTTGTCGTTTTTGGCTTTGGTTTTGATTTGTGTATAGCCCTTCTATTTAACTCAATGATGATGGAAACAACAATCTTATAAATGTTATCCACACATGCTGTACAGTCAAGGAAACAAATGCAAACATCTATTTGAGTGTCTGGTCTCCAGAGGACATGATGATTTGGAGTGGCCCCAGACTCAGACCCTTGGAGGTTGGCTACAGGGCATTTATGGGACATGGAATGAGTAAGGCTTTGGGAATCAGAGCAATTGGGTTCAAATATCAGCTCTGCCATTTAGTCAACTGAGTGACTTGGGGGAAGAAATTAATTTACTGAACTTCAAATTTCTCTTCTTTAGCATTGTGAGTTTTTTTAAAGATAAATATGAAATGAAATAATACTTGTGAAAACATTCATAGTTTATTCACATAAACCTGACACAAAGATGACAACACAAATAAATGATACATTCCTCATGGAATAAAAAATATACGTATATCCTCATTTTATGATATATGAATGGGGATGTACGAACAATTTTAAACTGTGCTCAAAAGAACAAATAACCTTAGGTAGAAATCACCTTAAAGCATTAAGTCTTCCAGAAGATGTGCTAAAATTTTATTGGTTCCAAAGATTACAAGTCATTACATATCTCAAAAGGGTTGATTTAACCCCCAGATTTAGAAAACCCTTTATTAGGATGAATAGGTCCTAAAAAGAACCTATTGAACTGAATAAATTAAAAAGCAAAACAATCCAGCTCTCTTTCCTTGACTTACATGTTACTCTTCAGTTTTTCAGATTTTGCTCAAGTGGGAAGGAAGCTTTCAGAAGGTTGCTAAATAGAGAGTTTGGCTGTCAGTAGGGCATTCCATGCAAGAGTGTTTATGGTGGTAATCTATAGAGTGGGCCTGAGAAGGCCCAGCAGGCACCCACCTGAATGACATGACTTATATCTTTACTCCTGCCAGCTTTCAGGTGATGTCAGTACTCTTATCCTTAGCAATTAGACCTCTCCTGTGAAGTCTCTACCAATTTCTTTATTTTACAATCATCTTTCTTCCTAGTTTAAACCCTTCCAGCTATATTGTAGTAGAAAGAACAGTGGATTTAGAGAAACAAGACTTGGACTCTAATCTAGCTCTCCCAATAGAGAGTCTGTTTTGAAAAAAATTATTCAAATTAGTTGTTACCTGAAATTCTCTTATCTATAAGAGCTATCTTTTCAGATTATGGTAAGGATGAAAAACAAGTCTGTATGACTTCAGTAATATGTAGAACACTATATAAATGTAACCATTCATCGTGTGTATATTTCTGCATCCTCCACCCAGCTGTAAGCACCTTAAAATCATGAGCCCTCATTTCTATGTCTTTGAATATTCAGGGATTAGAAGTTGGTGAAGTTTTAGGTTTTTTTTCTGCACACAGGGCACTCCGTAGATACTATCCATGCTGGCAGTGTTGTAGGAATTGTCAAATAGCAGGAAGAGCCTTTAAACTTCATAGGAACTCTTAAGAAAGTTCCAGTAATTTCTCTCCCACCTAGAAGCTAATAGGTGACTGATGATGACAATGGACAGAGGTAAACATGTTCAAGAAAAAGAAAAAGAAGAAAACTAAGAAAACATAAGAAAACTAAGAAACATAAGAAAAAGAGCAAAACTAATTAAAATTACAGACAGTTCACGTAAGAACAAACTAACTTTCCCCATTTGAAGGTGGCAGGTAAACTTGAAGTCAAACAATTACCTTCAAAGATGGATAAAAGTCACATTCCCAGCTTGAAAGAGCTATCATGTGATAATGTTTCCTCTGACACCTATTATAGCTATTGCTAAAACTGGCATCTGTGGAACATTACATCTTAATGTCAACATTGCCTTCTTATAGCTTGAGTGAGGTATCTTGGCTGCTGTTGCTTTATGACATGATAAAGAATTCTGAAAGTTGCGATGCTGTCTGCAGTGTCTTTTCCTGATAAAGCAAATGGAGATGTTGGAGATGTATGTCGGTATTTGATAATTTTGAAAGCTTTGAGAAAGCTACAACAGCTTGGCAAAACATAGATGTCCAGAAAACTTCTTTGAAGTATTTCTCAATCCCTGTGCCTAACCTCAAAGGCAAAGTGAAAGTCAGGAAAGACACTTCATGGAAGCAAATCCCAGCACCTGCCTCTGGCAGTCTTGCTAGAATCCTTTCTTTCTCTTTTCCTCCTTTTCTTTGAGCAATTAGATAGATGGAATATATGAAATCTAAAATGTTTATTTTCAAACTGCAGCTTTTAAATGTATAAATTTAAACATAGAAAACATATAGCAAATGTTTATTTGCAGTTTTACTCCTCCGAGTATGTTAGAATTTCTTCCACATACTTTCTGGTTTATACTTACACAGATTTCTACACCTCTGGTAGTTACATATGCATAAAAATGCATGCTAATCTATTTATTTAATCATTTCATACATATGTGGTAAAGGAACAAAATGCACATCTCAACACCAAATGTTGGTGAGAATGTGGAGCAACAGGAACTCTCATTCATTGCTGAAGGGAATGCAACATAATACAGCCATTTTGGAAGACAGTTTAGCAGTTTCTTAATAAACGAAACATAACTCTTACCAAAAGATCCAGCAATTGCACTCCTTAGTATGTACCCAAAAGAGTTGAAAACTATGTCCACATGAAAAACGTGTGCACGGATATTCATAGAAGCTTTATTCACAATTTCTAAAACTTGAAAGTACATGCATGGATAAATAACTGTGGTGCATCCTGACAATGGAATACTTTCAGTGCTAAAAAGAAATGATCAAGCCATAAAGAGACTTGGAGGAAACTTAAGCGAATACTACTAAGGGAAAGCAGCCAGTCTGGAAAGACTGCATACTCTATGATGTACTGTATGTCCAACTAGATCACATTCTGGAAAAGGCAAAACTATGGAGACAGTAAAAAATCAGTGGTTGCCAAGGTTAGTGGGGAGAGAGGGATGAATAGGCAGAGCACAGAGGATTTTTAGGGCCGTGAAACTACTCTGTATGGTACCATAATGGTGGATACATGCCACTATAAGCTTGTTCAAACCTGAAGAATGCACAACACCAAGAGTGAACTCTAATGTAACTTTGGACTCTGGGTAATAATGATGATGTGTAACGTAGGTTCATCAACTGTAACAAATGTAACACTCTGTTGGGGGATGTTGACAATGTGGGACACTATGCATGTGTGGGGATAGGAATGACTTTTTTTTTTTCTTTCAGTACCTCAGATTATTTTTGAACACTAGTCCCTTGCTTTTAGAGCATTGCATCCTATATATAAAAACCTGCTAGCTTTTTGCGTCAAGCCTGGAATTCCCTCCCTGGCTTTCAAATTCCCTTGTAATCCAACACCACCTCCGCTCAGTTTCCCCCCATGACACTCCAGCATGTAGTCTCCAATTTAGTAAGTACATCCTTCTTTTACTCCTCTTACAGACTACACACATTCCCAACTCTTGGCCTTTACCAAGATTTTCCCTGACCTATACTTCTTTCCCCCTTTGTCTCAGCCTCATTTCCTCCTCACTGCATTGTAAGCTCATAAGCTCTTTGCCTGTCTTGGTCACCACTATATCCCAGTGTATAGGAAATTTCCTGGTGCATGATCAGCTCTCAGCCGATATTTGTAGACTGTTCCTTGAGGCCCACTTCAAAGCTAATTTCTTTTTTTCTTTTTTTTTTTTGCGGTATGCAGGCCTCTCACTGTTGCGGCCTCTCCCACTGTGGAGCACAGGCTCCACTGTGACTTCTCTGTGACTTCTCAGGCCCCTCTGTGACTTCTTCTCAATTTTTTTGTGACCCTAAAGTTGCTCTAAAAAATAATCTATTATTTTTTTGTAATGCACATCGCTCCTAAAATGTTTGTCTTCTGTCTCTGTCCCTGACTCCCTTGCCACTTGATTTCATCCTCTTCTTGGATACTTAGTATTTTCTATTTTGATGTATAGACATTTACATTATATCATACTCTGCTAAGATATTGTGGCATCTTTGTTAATTACCTCTATACTTAGCACTGTGCCTGGCATCTAGCAGTCATTCCAGAAATATGTATTTAATGAATAAATAAAATAATACTTAGCTTTTGCCAGTTTCCATTTGCTATGCTACTTTGATAATATCCTATGTAGGTTATCAAAAATTTCTACCTTTTGGAAGAAAACTGGGATGAAACTTTTGCCTGAGGAACTATCTATCATATCATTTAATATAGGTCCTGATTATCTAAGTTGTAGACACTTGTTACTAGGCACACCTGAGCTTCCTTTTCAAATATAAAAAAACCCCAAACACACACATATATGTGTCCACACACATCACAAATATATATACACAAATTCACAATAGTACTGTGATATACACATAATATACAATGGCACAAATCAGTGACTTGCTAATCTTTTTTTTTTTTTTTTTTGTGGTATGTGGGCCTCTCACTGTTGCGGCCTCTCCCGTTGCGGAGCACAGGCTCCGGACGCGCAGGCTCGGCGGCCATGGCTCACGGGCCTAGCTGCTCCGCGGCATGTGGGATCTTCCCGGACCGGGGCACGAACCCGTGTTCCCTAGCATTGTCAGGCGGACTCTCAACCACTGCGCTGCCAGGGAAGCCCACTTGCTAATCTTTTGAAGGAAACCCCCTTAACTGCAGCATGGATAGTGTAATGAATTGAATGGTGGTCTCAGAAAGATATGTCCATCTTCTAATCCCCAGACCCTGTGAATATTATCTTATTTGGAGTCTTATTATTATTATCATCTTATTTGGATCTGTGTGGGCCCTAAATCCAATGACAAGTGTCTTTATAAGAGACAGAAGAGGAGGAGACACAAACACACAGAGGAGAAGGCAATTTGAAGACAGGCAGAGATTGAATGATGTGGCCAAGAACCACCAGAAGCTATAAGAGAATTTCCCCTAGAGCCTCAGGAAAGAATGAAACCCTGCTGATGTCTTGATTTTGGACCTCCAGCCTCCAGAACTCTGAGGGAATAAATTTGTGCTGTGTGAAGCCACCGAGATTGTGATAATTTGGTATGGCAGCCATAGGAAACTAACATAGATGGCCTGGATAGAAAAATAATTCCCTGCTAAATCAGGCATAGCATTTTCAAACAAAGGACACCAGAAACAAAAGAGGAACTAGGAGAAGGCATCCAAATTCTCCGTGACAATTATTACTACCTATTAGGTAGGACCATTCAGATACATCTAAATATATCCTGATAAATTATTAAAAATTTGATAATTGAAGCTATCCTATAAGCATCCAAGAAAGAAACTAAGTTAAGCAAAAGGGATAAAAATCATGTCTACTTTAGGTTTTTGCATGACAACTTGCATGCCAGAAGACAATGGAATACTGTTCTGCAGCACTTTGGGGTAACATGATTTTAACCAAATCATTCTATCCCCACTCACTTATTAAAAATTATTTTTTGAAATTCTGCTATGTGCTAAGTACTGTTACAGTCATTGATAATGCAGAGCAGTAAGAAAAACAGAAAAAAAAAATGTTCCTCTCATAAGATTTACGTTCAAGGTGGAAAAGATAGACACCAAATACCTATATATCATATAGTGATAAATGTCATGAAAAGAAACAAAATAAAGTAAGATGAAAAGGGAATATGGAGATGGGAGTTCTAGTTTTTATAGGGGGGTCAGGAAGCCCTCTCTGAAAAGGTGATAGTTGAGCAGAGGCTTGAAGAAAGTCAAGGAGTGAGCCAGAATGATATCTGATGCTGAGGGTTCCTGACAGAAGTTACAGGTTGCAGGGCTCTGAGGCAGGAGTGTGCTTAGGGACTTTAAGCAACTGCCCAAAGGCCAGCTGGAGAGAATTGAGCTAAGGGGGGCATGGTGAGAGCTGAAGTTAAGAAGGGGTCGGGGGCAGAGCACACAGGATCTTGGAATACACTGTTAAAATTTTGAATCTTACTTTTAGTGAAATGCGGAAGGCTGGAGGGTTTTGAACTGAGAGTGCCATGATCTAGCCCATCTGTTAAAAGTATCACTCTAGAAATTAAATAATAGGGACAAAGGCAGAAGTATGGAGACTATTTAGTAGGCTATTGCAATAATCCAAGATAGACATGATGCATGGGTTAGGGTGATTGAAATGAAGGGAATTCAAAGTGACCTGATAATAGGATCAGATCCAGATGCTGGAGTATGGGGAAGTGGAACTCACCTTCCCCCAAGAACACATCAAAAAATACATCTACATGTGGAACAATTCTCATGGAAAACAAACTGGAGACTGGCATAAAGACTCCTGTGCAACCAACACTATGAGAAAGATCCACACAGAATCAGCTAGGAAGGGAGGAGAAGCAATCAGGTCTGGACCTGTGCTCCCGGGAGGAGACTCAGAAGGGGAGGCAGATTATACAGGCAGAGATCCTCCCTTGGGGAGTGAGCAGTTCCAGCCACATATTGGGTGCCCCAGCCCTGGGGTCTGATACAGGGAAGACAAGCCCCCTTGGCTGGTGGGAGGCCAGTGGGACTAACAGGAGGGATGTAGGAAGCCTGGACTTTGCTTGTGAGGACATGCAAATGCTTGCTTGATTCTGAATCAGGGTTTAGAGTGAGAGTGTGGCTTGAGAATGTATAAGTAACTGGCTGGTTTCCCATGACTGCTCGGCGTGCACCCCAGCCTGAGCCTAGCAAACGCTCCAGCCTTGCTTGCTTCACGACACAGCTCCTCACTGGAATGAGGGCTACCATGAATCAGGAAAGAAATTGGCCATTAGACACAGAGGCAGCCCAGGCCCAAAGTGGTATCTGAGCAGGGTGGGGCAGCCATTACTGGCACTTATAACAGGCAGCAAACCGGAAGCAGTCTCGATCTCTGATGGTGCCAGATCGCCATAGCCTGCACCTTGTCACATGCTGAGAGCCAGCACAGGCCCTGCCTGCCTTGTGGTACAACTCCACAGCGGGCCAGAGGTGGCAGAGGCCAAGGGGAGAGCTCAGCCGTGAGGGACAAAGGAGAATTATATACTCAAAGTAGCATCTGAGCAGGGTGGGGGAAGCCATTACTGGAGCTACACAGGCAATGCATCAGAAGCAGTCCTGGTTCCTGACCCCAACTGGACTGCCACAGCCCAAGTTGAGTGCCCACACTGGCCCCTGTTGTTCCAGCGCTCCTCATCTTTGGGGTGAGGGTGTCAGTGCTGGAAGCAGGAAGAATACACACTTAAAGGGAATGGAGCCACATCAGACCCAACACTCAGGGTTCTGCTCCAGCAACTTGGAATCTGATCCCACCCCCTGCCCCAATAGGGTGAAAACAGCCACTGAGCAGAGGGGAAGCCCCAGCTCACACCTGGCTATGGCCCTGGCTTCTCCATCTCCAGCCCTACCTCCTACCAATGTGATAGCTGCAAGCACACCCTGAGGAAAGAGACTTGAGTTCACATCAAATCCAGCTCTACCATCAAAGCCACTGAGTACACAGAGACTGTATAGGGTTGCTCTCTCATAAGGACAACCCTTCAATACCACAACAGGTAATTGTTTCACCTAATTTCATAGAGACAGAAAAAGTTAAGCAAAATGAGAAGACAGAGGAATTTGTCTCAACTGAAAGAGCAAGAGAAAACCCTTGAAAAAACAACTAATGAGACAAAAATAAACAACTTACCAGATGAAGAATTCAAAACACTAGTAATAAGAATGCTAATGAAATTAGTGAATAAGACAGATGAACACAGTGAGAATTTTAACAAGGAACTAGAAAATATAAAACAAATCAACTAGAACAAAAGAATACAATAACTGAAATGAAAAACACTCTAGAAGGAACTAACAGCAGACTAGGTGATACAGAAGAGTGCATAAGTGATCTGGATGATACAATAATGGAAATCATCCAGTCAGAACAGCAAAAAGAAAAACAAATTTTAAAAACTGAGAACAGTTTAAGCGATCTCTGAAATAACATCAAGTATACCAACATTTGCATTATAGGGGTCCCCAAAATGAGAAGAGAGAAAGAAGGGGGAAGAAAATGTATTTGATGAAATTACAGCTAAAAAGTTCCCAAACCTGAAGAAGGAAACATATATCAAGGTAGAGGAAGCACAAAGGATACCAAACAGGATGAACCCAAACAGACCCACACCAAGATATATCATAATTAAAATGGCAAAATACATATACAAGGAGTCATATACAAGGGAATCCCCATAAGGTTAACAGCTGATTTTTCTGCAGAAGCTTTGCAGCCTAGAAGGAAATGGCATGATACATCAAAGTGCTGAAAGGGAAAAACCTACAACCTAGGTTACTCTACCCAGCAAAATTATCAGTTAGAATTGAAGGAGGGATAAAGAACTTCTCAGACAAACAAAAAGTAAAAGAGTTCATCAATACTAAGCCTACCCTGAAAGAAATGTTAAAGGGTCATCTCTAAGTGGAAAAGAAAAGGCTATAATAAGAAGTATATATAGGAAAGGAACAATTCCACTAGTAAAAGCAAATATATAGTAAAGGCTGAGGATCAACCACTTATATAAGCTAGTATGAAGATGAAAAGACAAAGAATTGTAAAATCAAATGTAACCACAAGAATCAGTAAAGGGATAAACATGAATATGTAAAATATGACATCAAAAACACAAAATTTGGGGAAGGGGAGTAAAAAATGTAAATCTTTTAGAATGTATTTGAACTTAAAAGACTACCTATTTAAAACAAGTAGATATAGCTATTAGTCAACACATATAAACCCCATGGTAACCACAAATCAAAAACCTATAATATATATATAAAAACTAGAGAGAAAAGGACATAAGCATACCACTAAAAAAAATCATCGAACTATATGGGGAGAAACTAAAAGAAGAAAATAACAGAAGAATTACCAAAACAACTGGGAAGCAAGTAACAAAATAGTAATAAGTACATACTTATCAATTATTACTTTAAATGTCAATGAACTAAATGCTCCAATCAAAAGACACAGGGTGACTTTTTGGATTAAAAAACAAAACCCATATACATGCTGCTAACAAGAGTCATGCCAGAGTTAAAGACACACACAAACTGAAATTGAGAGGATGGAAAAAGATATTTCATGCAAATGGAAAAAAGAAAGCAATGGTAGCAATACTCATATCAGACAAAATAGACTTTAAAACAAAGTCTATAACAAAAGGAAAAGAAGGTCATTATATAATGATAAAGAGAGCAATACAAGAAGAGGATATTACACTTGTTAATATATATGTACCCAGTACAAGAGCACATTAATATATAAAACAAATATTAATAGACATAAAGGGAGAAATAGGCAATAAGACAATAATGGTAGGGAACTTTAACACCCTATTTACATCAATGGACAGATTATCCAGACAGAAAAATCAATCAATCAACAGTGAACTTAAGTGACACAATAGTCTGGTTATTTACAGGAAGTTCCATCAAAAAACAGTAAAATACACATTCTTTTCAAGTGCACATGAGACATTCTCCAGGACAGATCATATGCTATGCCACAAAACAAGGCTCAAAAATTTAAGAGGTAGAAATCATATCAAGTGTTTTCTCCAACCACAAGGTATGAAACTAGAAATCAATTACAGAAAGAAAAATGGGAAAAACACAAACATGTAGAGACAAAGTAACATGCTACTAAAAACCAGTGGATCAATGATGAAATCAAAGAGGAAATCAGAAAAGACCTCAAGACAAATGAAATCGAGACACAACTACCCAAAATCTATAGAATGCAACAGAAATAGTTCTAAGAGGGAAACTTATAGTGATACAGGTCTACCTCAACAAACAAGAAAAAATCTCAAGTAAACAACCTAACTTTCCATCTAGAGGAATTAGAAAAGAAGAACAAAGCCCAAAGTCAGAAGAAGGAATAAAATAATAAAGAGAGGAAATAAATAAAATAAAGACCAAACAAAAACCATAAAACAACAACACCAAAACAACAAAGCCAGAAAAGATCAATGATACCAAGAACTGTTTTTTGAAAAGATAAACAAAATTGATAAACCATTAGCCAGACAGGCTAACCAAGAAGAAAAGAGAGATAACCCAAATTGATGAAATAAGAAATGAAAGAGGAGAAATAACAACCAATAACACAGAGATACAAAAAAATCATGAGAGAAAACTATGAACAGTTTTATTCCAACAAATTGGAAACCTAGAAAAAATGAACAAATTTCTAGAAACTTACAAACTTTCAATATTGAATCAGGAAGAAGTAGAAAACCTGAACAGACTGATCATTAGGAGTGAAATTGAATTTGTAATTAAAAAAATACTCCCAGCAGACAAAAGTCCAGGACTAGATGGTTTCAGATGAGAATTCTACCAAATGCATAAAGAATAACAAATACCTATTCTTCTCAAACTATTCTAAAAAACTGAAGAGGATGGAACACTCCCAAATTCATTCTACCAGGCCACCATTACCCTGACACCAAAACCAGACAAAGGTGCTACAAAAAAAAGAAAAATTACAGGCCAATATGTCTATTGACTGATAGATGTAAAAATCCTCAACAAGGGCTTCCCTGGTGGCGCAGTGGTTGAGAGTCCGCCTTCCGATGCAGGGGACGCGGGTTCGTGCCCCGGTCCAGGAGGATCCCGCATGCCAGCCGAGTGGCTGGGCCCCTGGGCCGTGGCCACTGGGCCTGCGTGTCCGGAGCCTGTGCTCCACAATGGGAGAGGCCACAATAGTGAGAGGCCCGCATACTGAAAAAAAAAAAAAATCCTCAACAAAATATTAGCAAACTATTCCACAATAGTGTATTCAAAAAGGATCATATATACCACAATCAAGTGGGTATATGATCAAGGAGGCACAGATGGTTCAATATTCACAAATCAATCAATGTGATACCCCACATTAACTAAAGGAAGGATAAAAAACACATGATCAACTCAGACACAGAAAAGCATTTGACAGAATTCAACATTCATTCATGACAAAAGCTCACATCAAAGTTGGTACAGAGGGAATATATCTCAACATAATAAAGGCCACTTATGAAAAACCCACAGCTAACATCATATTCAATGGTGAAAAGCTGAAAGCTTTTCCTCTAAAATCAAGAATAAGATAAGAATGTCCACTCTTGCCATTTCTATTTAACATAGTCTTGAAAGTCATAGCCACAACCATCAGACAAGAAAAAGCCATCTAAATTGAAAAGAAATAGGTAAAATTATCAATCTTTGCAGATAATATGATACTCCATGTAGAAAACCCCAAAGTCTACACCAAAAAAACTATTGGAATTAATAAGTGAATTCAGTAAAGTTACAGGATACAAGATTAATATACAGAAATCTGCTTTTCTCTACAATAATAATGAATTATTAGAAAAAGAAAGCAAGAAAAAAAATCTCATTTAAAATTGCATCAAAAAGAATAAAATACCTAGGAATAAACTTAACCAAAGAGGTGAAAGACCTCTACTCTGAAAACTGTAAAAAATTGATGAAGGAATTTGAAAATGATACGAACAAATGAAAAGATATCCCATGTTCTTGATTTGGAAGAATTAATACTGTTAAAATATCCATACTACCCAAAGCAATCTACTGATTTAATGCAATCCTTATCAAAATACTCATGGCATTTTTCATAGAACTAAAATAACTAATCCTAAAATTTGTATGGAACCACAAAAGATCCTGAGTCACCAAAGTAATCTTGAGAAAAAAGAACAAACTGAAGGTATCACACTCCCTAACTTCAGACTATATTGCAAAGCTACAGTAATCAAAACAGCATAGTAGCAGAACAAAATATACACATAGATCAATGGAACAGAATAGAGAGCCCAGAAATAAACCTACACACTTATGGTTACTTAATCTACAACAAAGGGGACAAGAATATATAGTGGACAAAAGACAGTCTCTTCAATAAGTAGTGATGGGAAAATTGGAGAGCTACATGTTAAAAAAATAAGACTAGAAAATTTTTTCACACTATATAGAAAACAAATTCAAAATGGATTAAATATCTAAATGTAAAATCTGAACCCATAAAACTAGACGAGAACAGAGGCAGAACACTCTTTGACATAAATCGTAGCAATATTCTTTTGGATCTCTCTCCTAAGGCTAAAAAAAAAAAAAAAAAAAAAGCAAAAACAAATGGATCTAAGTAAACAAAAGCTTTTACACAGCAAAGGAAACCATAGACAAAATAAAAATATTATTGAATACAAGAAAATATTTGCTAATCATATAACTGATAAGGGGTTAATATCCAAAATATATAAACAGCTACATACAACTCAATATCAAAAAACAAACAACCCACTTAAAAAATGTGCAGAAGAACTGAATAGACATTTTTCCAAAGAAGATATACAGATGGCCAACATGCACATGAAAAAATGCCTCTCTATATATAAAATGGAATATTACTAAGCCTTAGAAAGAATGAAATTCTGCCATTTGCAACAACATGGATGGAACTAGAGAGTATTATGCTTACTGAAATGTCAGACAGAGAAAGATAAACACTTTGTTATCATTTATATGTGGAATCTAAAAAATAATAAAAGAATGTAAATAACAAAACAAACAAACATTGATATAGAGAACAAACTAGAGGTTACCACTGGGGAGAGGAAAAAGGGGGGCAAGATGGGGGTAAGGTATTAAGAGATACAAACTACTATGTATAAAATAAATAAACAGCAAGGATATATTGTACAGCACAGAGAAATATAGCCATTATTTTGTAAAAACTTTAAATAGAGCATAATCTATAAAAATATTGAACCACTATGTTGTACACCTGAAACAAAACTAATATTGTAAAGCAGCTATACTTCAGTGAAAAATAAATAAATACAGATTTTTGGAAGATTTTTCCCTAAGAATCTAGAAGAATGGACTAAGGAGAATGTTGATTTGGGAGTGGGGATAGAAATCAAATCTTTGGTTTTAGTTTAACTTAGCTGTCTAAATAAACTCAATAGCAAATAACAACATCTTTTAACTAGATGCTAGTTTGTTTCCCTCTCTTATTAAAGAATCCTGGCAGTAGAAAGTCTAGGGCTCTTGTGCTAACTGCAGACATTAGGAATCCAGATTCCTTTCTTTTCTGCTTTGCAGTCTCTGATGTGTTGTCTCATGGTTTAAGATGACTGCTTGGAGGTGGAACGATAAGAGCAGCAATCAGAGCAGTCAACTATGCTCCCCACAATAGAAGATCTGAGCAGCACATTTTCATAGTTGCTATAACATCTAAAACTTCATTATGTATCTCCTAAGAACAGAAATATTTTCCTACCATTGCCATTATTATGCCCTGGAAATTACATTATCTGATATATTCTGCGATATCTTTTAAGTGGAGATAACCAGTGGGAAGTTAACTATAAGCTTCTGGAGTTCAGTGGAGAGTAAAAAGATAGAGACAACCTAGCCAAACCTTTATTAATATCTAAAAGTAATAGGAGGGGACTTCCCTGGTGGCACAGTGGCTAAGAATCCACCTTACAATGCAGGGGACACAGGTTCAAGCCCTGGTCCGGGAAGATCCCACATGCTGCGGAGCAACTAAGCCCGTGCGCCACAACTACTGAGCCTGCATTCTAGACTCCATGGGCCACAACTACTGAGCCCGTGTGCCACAACTACTGAAGCACATGCGCCTAGAGCCTGTGCTCCGCAACAAGAGAAGCCACCGCAATGAGAAGCCTGCTCACCACAACAAAGAGTAGCCTCCACTCGCCGCAACTAGAGAAAGGCTGTGCGCAGCAATGAAGACCCAAAGCGGCCAAAAATAAATAAATAAAATAAGAGTACTAGGAGGAAATTAGCAGATATTCAAAGGTTCAAATTATACATCATGGAGTCTTACACAAAGATTTACTCTAGAAGAAATGAACAGAAAATAAAATGATAGAAATGGAGAAATTGCAGTATAACAGAACTCCAGAGAACATTGATACCAGCAAAATAGGTAGGTTTTTCCAAATGAGAGTGGTGAATACAACAAAATTAAATTGCAAGAGTTAAAATTACTCTTGAAAGACAAGATATTTAATAAAAGTATGAAAAATGTATTAATAAAAATATATGTGTCTAATTTCAAATAATATTAGAAAATATTAAGGAGTGGAAAAATAAAAGCATATTAGAATCCTTGCTTTCAAATGGGGGTGTCCAAAGTTATAATACCATTCTTGGATTTCACTATATAAGCTCTCTTTCCACAACCCCAACTACTAATTTAAGACCTCTATCTCCTGGAAAAGTCTACTTTAATAATTCCTAGGAGGCTTAGAACTATGTCATATGTGCTAACAAATACTTCTTTTCAGTTGCTCCATGCCTGTTCAAGAGTCCCTGCTGCTTCAGCTCTGCTCATTACGCTTTATCATTAGCACAGCCCTTCCAGGGCACCACACCATGGTCCCTTTTGGTAGTACCCACCATGATGTGCAAGGTGATTATTACCAGAGGTTGCTGCACATCATGCACTGAAACACTGACTCAGCTCTTTGAATTCTTCTGGTCTTTGAATTCTTCTGGTCTTTGAATTCCAAACTGTGCTATGCTTCATGTCAAAGCAGGAAAAATTCCCTCTCGCCATTATGTGCCATACTCGGACATTTGAGAACCAGAATGTTGCTATGAAAAGAATAGCTATAACTCTACTGTATAGTCCCTTAAAGATTTCAAAACTGAGACTTGAGGAGTCTAGGACCAGACTGAGCCTGATCTATGCTAGTTCTCCCTTTTGAACACTGATAATTCTTTGTGCTCTTTCTGTACGCAGAGCTCGTCAAGCAAACCATCTAAAAGTAGCCTCTCCTGAAAGAGAAACCAGAAATGGCTACCCATACGTAGTAGTCACAGCTTGGCCAAAAAGCTAGGACTCCCATCTCCCTCATAATAAACAAAGAGAAAGAGTTCAACAGTGGTCTGTAAAAATGTAAAGATGACCACAACCTAGAACCAAGAACAGGGTGTATACTGTTCAAATCACTGGGGAAAAGGAATATAAAGAAAACTTAGTCTATACACAAAAGACATAAGGAAATAGCAAGGAAATGTTAAAAAAAGTCAGTAAAGGGCTTCCCTGGTGGCACAGTGGTTGAGGGTCTGCCTGCCGATGCAGGGGACGCGGGTTCGTGCCCCGGTCTGGGAAGATCTCATATGCCGTGGAGCGGCTGGGCCCGTGAGCCATGGCCGCTGAGCCTGCACGTCCAGAGCCTGTGCTCCACAATGGGAGAGGCCACAACAGTGAGAGGCCCGTGTACCGCAAAAAAAAAAAAAACAAAAAAAAAAACTGCCTTTTTTTGCTTTGTTGAGAATAGAATGAAGAGTTGAGGGGACCAAGAATGGAAAGAGGAATATAAATTAGAGATTTACTTTGATAGTTCAGGTGAGAGACGAGAGTGGTTGGGATAAGGATGGTAGTGGTGCACAGAGTGTGAAATGGTCCAGTTCTGGACATATGTTCAAGAAAGAGTTGACAGAATTTCCAGATTGGTTAGATGTCTTTTGTAGCTCTTGATTTGCTTGTCTATCTTCCTTATAAGACTTTAAGTTCCATGATGACAGAATAAATTTATTATTCAGCTTAGAACCTTTGCACTAACATAGTATTTGCCTTATAACAAGCAACCAACATTCTTTTTTTTTTTAATTAAGGGTACTTTAATTAATTAATTAATCTATTTTTGGCTGTGTTGGGTCTTCACTTCTATGCGAGGGCTTTCTCTAGTTGTGGCAAGCAGGGGCCACTCTTCATCGCGGTGCGCGGGCCTCTCACTACCGTGGCCTCTCTTGTTGTGGAGCACAGGCTCCAGACGTGCAGGCTCAGTAGTTGTGGCTCACGGGCCTAGTTGCTCCACGGCATGTGGGATCTTCCCAGACCAGGGCTCGAACCTGTGTCCCCTGCATTAGCAGGCAGATTCTCAACCACTGCATCACCAGGGAAGCCCACAACCAATATTCTTAAACTTAATTTAATTTCTATATACAGATATTTTAAAATGAGCACTGTGGGATGGTAATAGAAGCAGAACAATGTAAAATGCACTCAACATCACTCAAGAATTATCAGCCCATTACTTGACGTAAATTCACGAGCAGAATAAGAATCTAAAGTAGAACTAAAGGAAAGGCTAAGATTCGTGTGCTAGACAAAATGGCCATATGTTTCATTCATTGTGATAATTTTTCATGCAAAATTCCATGCATATTTTATTCTTTAAAATGAACTGCTATTAGATTCTTACATCATAATTTCAAAATATAACTTTTAGAGAAAAGGCACAATACATTTGGTACTATATAATCAAAGTTGTAAAATAATCAGCATAGATTGTTATGTATGGTTGGAACATTTTCAAATCAAAACTTCAAAGACTTTTAAAATGTGGTCAGTTCAGATGCTACCAGTACAATACTAATAAACACGACAGCTCAATTATAAAATTGTTAACTTTCAATGCACTCAGTGATCCACTAATTCAAAAATTTTATAGCTGGTTTTGATGAGACTAAAACTAGCAGAATGCTTCTATTCTGCTACCACACAGCAAATAGCCATTGAAAAGGACGTGCTCATCGTTATGTAATCCAATAGATAGTATATATCTTAAGGCATTCTAAATGCAAAATAAATATATCAGTTTTAAATTCCCTGCCATCATGCAGCTGAAAAAACTGATTGCAACTAATTGCACTGTAAACTATATATTGTTCTAGCTTTACACATTCTTTTCTATTCTCTTTGAAAGACATCTTGAGCATTTTTAGGAAATAACACTAAAAAGTAAAATAACTTGGATGCACACTAAAGAACCAAGTGTAATGTATTACCCCACTATAAACATATTTTTGGTACTTCCTTGCATTCAAGTTAGGCAGAACTCTCAATATTCTTCATATAGAACTTAAAGGGCCTCCAATTAACTTCCATGACAGTTGAATCTTCAAAATTACGTTAAACGCAATGACATGTATAATTTGCATTAAAGACATTTCATCAGAGGAGATCAGTTAATTTCTTGAACACTAACAAATCAGAATTTACAACACTCTTGAAATTCAGGAAGAATATGTGGCTCTCCTGTGACCATTCCTTTAAAATTGATTACCACTATGTTAGAAACCACTATAGTTTGGAATTGTTTAGGAGAAGTATGAAATAAGCTTTATATAGTGAAATGTATTGTGTTAGTATATTGGGCAAAGGCTAGAAAAGTTAAACAAATCACATCTTCTAGTGATTACTTAATACTAACTAGGACTTTCCTCTGGGTTCAGCACACTTATGAGTGTAACCAATATATCTATCTACTTGTTATTTAATGCTTTTTAGAAGAGCCTGTCTTATTCCTTTCTCTGTTACGACAATGCCTGACACATGCTAAACATTTAATAAATGTTTAAATAGATGGTTACCTTACAAGTGAAAGAATAAACAGATAAATGAATGACTTAACAGACCAACTGATTAATCAAGTCATTGTTAATTGGACATCACTCTTATAACCTTGCACTGAATTGCTTTTCTAGCCATAATGACTGTCTTTTCCTGAGTTACCTACATTTGCTTATCTAGCCCACTTAGAACTCATGGTCTATATTTGAGGAACAGGGAATCGAGATTGAGTGTGACCAAGAAACAGTACAAAATTATATGGCCTTTTATTAGAGAGTCAAGGTGAGACAATGTTTAGTAGGAATCTTGAATATCCCAAATATTCAAAAACCTGCTACACTGGCTGCATTCACCTCCTCCTCCCTAGTTTTAGCTGCATCTACCTCCTCTTCCCCATTCTTAGCATGGGTTTCTTTACATGGTAACAGCAGTGTTCCAGAGGGCAAGTCTCAGTGAACAAGCACTTATCAAACCTCTGCTTGTGTCATGTTTCCTGATTCTCTTTGGCCAAATTTAGTCACTTGTCTGAGCCTTGAATTGGGGTAAGAACAGACTACGCAGGGATATGGATACCTAAGAGGCATGATTCACTGCGGTGGGGTGGGCTTAACATAACAACATGCCAAAAAGTAACATAATTGATTATATATTCTGAAACAGTCATCCCAGACACAAAGTAGAGAACTGATTAATGTGAGGAAGAAGAAATTTGGGAGGGCCTGTTGAGAGCCTATTTCAGCCACTAAGGGAGAGATATTAGTAGCTCAAACCAAGAGGGTAGCAAAGTGATAGAGAATAGCAAGTAAATTTGAAAGCTACTTATGTGTTAAAAATCAAAGGACTTGGTATGATTGGATATGGTAATGAGAGAGAAGAAATTATGCAGGACGACTCTAAAACTTTTGGTATGTGCACTTGGGTAAACGGCAGTACTGTTTCTGAGAAAAGAAACATTGGATAAGAACAATGTGGTGCTCACAAGCTTGGTGGTAAATATTTTGCGTTCACGACTCCTTTTAGTTATCCAAGTGAGAAGGCCAAATACATAGTTGGATATTTAGGCCTTGAGCACAGAGGAGAGGTCTGTGCCAAAGATAAAATTTTGAAATCATAACTAAAGTCATAATTAAAGTCACGGTTTTGGAAAAAAACATTGCATGGGATAATCAAGGTAGAAATTCAGATTAATGAGTACAGAATAGGGAATGGGAGAAGAAATAGAGATGGCTTGGTGTCTCCAATTTTTATTAGAAGCTTGCCTGTGATGGGGAGAGACCTACTGGGATAACTGGAAGGAAAAGTGGAATCAATGAATTTATGTTTTTGTTTGTTAATTCTCTAAAGACAGGAAAAACTGTAACATTTAAAAAATTCTCACAGGTAGAAACTTAAAGAAAGATTTTGAAGCCATGAGCCTTCCTTGACTCATCTACCTGTCTTATTGTTGAATCTAGTAAATTAATCTGAGTCACCTGGCATCAATTCATAGGAATACATTCAAGAGGTATTTGAACATTATTAGGAAACAGTTCTCTAATTTATCTAATTCCCTCAACCTGGAATGCCTGTTCTCCAAATCCTGTCCATCCTTCAAGGTCAGATTCAAACACCTTCTCTATTAATTCTTCCCCCATGCCCACTCCTCTAGCAGTTAGATGTTAATATTTCCCTGCTTTATCTGTATCCCTTGTGTTATTCTTTCTTTTGAATGTTCTTTCTTTACCTATCCTACTATCTCCTTGAGAGTAGTGATTGTTTTGTATTCATTCTTCTATTCCTCAGGGCAAGGTACATAATAGGCAATCAAGAAAGATTTAGTGAATAAATGTGTTGGCAGAATTTCAGGCAGCAGGCGGAGTTCTTTAAAGCCATTATTTCTGGGCAAGAGTTGTGCATATGTGTATGTGGGGTGAGGGGAGATTTTTCTTCAATGCACACCACAGTGTTTATTACCTATTTGACAGACTCATTAGACCCCTTTTTGCTGCATTTGTACTAAGAGAATTTCTAATTGAGGGTTGTCTCGGGTTGATATGTACAAGAGCCAATGAGTTTTACCCATGGTTATTATCCTCTCTTTTAGATAAAAAGTTTTTATCTCAGGGTATCCGCACTTAGTTGCAACCCAAATGGTTTATAATGATGATAATTAGCATTTGAATAGAACCTTACCTGTTCAGGGGCCTTACAGCCATGCTTATTATTTAATGGAATGGTCATGCTGTTTTCCTTCACTGAGAAATCTTCAAATATAAAAACCTATGGTATATAGATATCATAAAAGCCTAGGAGCTGATAGAGTTAGTGATGCTATGCATTTTGCCAGAAACATCAATTTTATGGTATAAAATTGAACGTAGAAGACCATTGGTACTCTTCCAGCCCTGAAACTTAGCATGCAATGTATGCTCTAAGGTACAACTACATAAAGACAAAAAATTCCTTCCACAGTAACCCACCATTTGTCAAGGAGAGAAACCTTTCTTTTTCAACAATCTCTTAATTGCCACAGGACATGAGTGAGCACTGAAAGAAATCAGTCTGTTTGAAACTCTTGGTGAGATCATTCAAAGCCATTCTTAGGCTGTGATCATTCATACGAGACTATTGATTTTGAGAGCACCCTAAGAGTATAGTTAGGCCTTCAAAGAATAAATCTCAATTCAAGATCCCTATTGGCTTTTGACAGTTATCTCATCATCTTGGCTATTATACTATTTTATCTTGGAAGGAATACTAGGCTTTTTTCCCCCATTCTCCTCTTAGATGTCAAGTTTATATCTGGTCTTTCATGGCTTAATTTTACATGGTGAGCTCATAAGAGAAATACAGGACAAGGTCTGAAACCATGTTTATGAAAGAGCTGTAGTATAACTTGAGGTCAATTGTGAAATGCAGATAAAAATAGAAATTTCTTATTCTGCTAGAAATTAATATACTTTTCTACTTCTTAAGAGACACAACATTTATTTTCTCATGAAATTTGGGAAATTCAAATATTGAGGGAGACTGGAGTAGTGGAAGAAGCACTAGGATTAACAGGCAGAGTTGGGCAGAGCTCTAATCTCTGTTTACCATTAACTCTCTGTGTGATTTGGGGGGAATTAATATAACCTCTCTAGGAAGTATTAAGTAGTACATTATTAAAATAAAGAATTGGCAGTTAATAGTTACTTTAATTGTATATTTTGAGGTGAGAGTCTATAGATGGAAATATATAATTAAAAAGTAGAAATTGCCTTTATTGGTATGATTAGGAGCCTGGGTCCTCTAATATTTTATCAGAATGAATACATCATACAGAATCCCATTACTATATTCATCAGTCAAGAATTATTTTAAAACAAAATCATTCTTTCATTTATGCTTTAAATTAGTTCTACTAAGACAACTTTTTGCCTAGGCAGCTTTAGTAGAAGTCAGGTGTTGAGGTATTTCCATAGAACCTGTGTTTCTTAGAGTATCTAGGAATAAATACTTAATAAGTTGGAATGCTGTTACAACTTTACTCATTGGCTTTCACAATAAAGTCACTATACTATCCAAGTGCTAATAATAAAAAAAAACTAAAAATTATTTTCAAAATCTCTACATAAAATTTTGAGATATACATAAATGCAATCAGAAATATGGAATAGTTTATATATTGCAGAACACATAGTTCAAAGTGTTATGCATGGAACCTTGAGCAAAATCAAAGCAATAAAGAACCCTTCATCATATTTTAAAATAATGATCCAAAAAAACTGACAACACAAATTAGAGCAAAAAACACTGCACTTTGAGTAAGGAGATTTGGGTGACTTCTTATAATGGTGAGAAGCTTGGGTTTTATCCTTAATCAGACTTGATTTTGAACACTGGCCTCTGGAATTCTTAATTATGTGACCTTGGGCAAGCAACATAACCTCTCTTAGCCTCAATTTCCTCATGTGCGAATTGGTGATAAATGTGTCTTTCCTGACTATTTTACAGGTTGTTGAGAAGATCAAATGAGTAATGGATGGAAAAGTATTTATAAATTGCAAAGTGCTGTGCCAATATAATTCTATTTGATGGAGCAGTAGCTAAATTTGGTACTATGAAGAGCCTTTGTTCTTCTGGCTATGTGGAGGCATTAGCTCAGTGTCAACTTTCTCGAAGTCTTCTACATTTACATATAATGAAGAGAAAGATTTTTCTAATTAAGGGATATGTGTGATGAGTTGAAATAGGTTTTCTATAAAAAAGTACAATACCACAAAGTATACAGATTTGGTTTATAAAATTGTCAAGTTGAATGTCAAACTGTAACCTTAGCCTGAAGGACTTCAAAAATTAACACTATGCTACATTTGGATTTGAAGCAGGGACTTTTGATTTGTTTATCAAGACACACTAAATAAAGAAGGATTTAACATTCTGGGCCTATGACTTTTGACTAACGTTAGTTAACTTGATTAATAAGGAACACAAAATTAGGGGTCTATCTTTTCTGAATTTGATTTGTGGGAGGGTAAAATGTGTCAGGTAGATGTATATTGCCTAGAGAGAATGAATGACTGGGAAAATAAGAATGCAAACCTGACAAAAGCAAGAAAGAGAGAACTGAGGAAAGGAGACATACTTGTTACATATCTGCTATACACCTGGCAGTATGAAAGGTATCTTAGAACCATATCCTTATTCAGTCTTCATTGGAACAAGAATACTGTGCAGATGGCAATATTAATTCCAGTTTTTATGGAAGAAGAAAGTAAGAGTGAATAAAATGGAATATTTGATCTTATCCATGAGCTACTAAGTGGAAGAGGTAAATGAGTTTCAGTGACTGCTAAGGTCCTTTCTAAAGCCAATACTCCATAAGAAAGGCTAGCCATACTGAAAAACTGTCATCAGCTTTGCATTCAGAATCCCACCCACATACCTATAGAACTTCGTGGTAGGAAGCAAGGTTGACTGTTTGTTACTAAGTATAAGGCTCTCATATGTAGCCATTATATGTGTGGTGAGGTTGAGAGAAAAACATATTGTTCTTCAAGTGGTAGAGGAGGGGTTTCTAGGAATCCGGGGATTTCTTGGAGAAGGATGCTTATTATATTGGCCATGGGGGTGGCAGTAGTGGTACAAGCAGTGACTTGTACCACTTTACGAGAGTAAAGTAGTTCACATTTATGAGTGAGATCTATGATGATGAGTGACATCATGGAACTGAAAGAGATAAACTTGGTGATAACCATGAGCATGCCCAGCAGGGCCTGCTCAAGGAGTAGGTGGCTACTCTAATGCCAGAGTTCCACCTTTATCCTGTTTAGGCATCATAAGTGGTGCCTCCTTACATTAGCTTCTAGCAGATCTAGAGAAGCCAAAAGCACCAACTCTTTCTCCAGGACCTAAGAAGAGGTTCTATTTTGTACCATCCTGCACAATTCATAATACAGAAAGGGGATGAAGGTTAGAGACCAGAGAGTTGTCAGGTATCAGACGATGTCATCTCTACTTGGATTGTAACATTCTCTGTACTTAGAGAGCAGTGCTTTTTATGTTGGGCATAGTACTTTTCATCCCCCTGGCATCTTAAGTATTTCTCTCAGTCTCTGACACCACAGGATTTAGGTTTACAAAAAATAAATTTATTCTTCTTTTCTGGAGATTTAAAAAAGGAACCAGAAAAAGGCCAGCAAAGACAGGAGAAATATTCTGATAATTGTTTGTCTTGCCGAATTCTTCCAAATCACCAAGGAATGTGGCTTGTGCTTCCATCTTTTCTGTAATACTAAAAGAAAGTAACACATAACGATCCAAGTATTTCAAAATGAAGAAACTGTATGAGTCTGAAGAAGACATAAGGATCCAGCTAAACTCTACTCCAATATATATTTTTAGAAAAACAAAATAACAATAAAACCTGTGATTGTATCAAGTGCAAAAATGCAAATCTTTAATCATAAGACCTAAAAAATGTTTCCCTCAACAAAATTTTAGTAAAAGTTAATACTAATTTAATTCCCTATTGATACCTGCCATCACATTTCCTTTACACATTAGGTATCAGAATTACATTTCTGTGTATCTGATATGGCAGAAATCCCTGCTGGAAGGCAAAGCAGCATAATAACTGCAATAAAGAATATTATACAATTACATCTTCCAAGGAGTTCTGAGTTAATAGCATATTTAGAAGCCCCTGGTAGACTTGATAGTATATATTAACTACATCATCAATAGTTGAAGTATTTGTCATGCAATGTTGACTTTTAGTGGGGAAGGGATGGCAAAAATGTGAGCAAATAATCTTCATTGATTCTCTCATTAACTTTGGCTTTCATCGAATATCATGCCTTCAAATATACATGCTAATCTTGTGTGTTCATTAGCTTAAAAAGAGCTCAAATCAACAACTGATTTATTGTAGACAGCTTTGACACAAAGGCATTTTCACTGATACTAAAGACACTAACTTTGACAAATGGAGTGATGAAAGGAGGAGAAAGAAAGAAGTAAAGAGGTAATCTTAAAGCAGTTAGCCTCATGTGGCCTATTTATGGAGGTTCTTTGTGTCAACAGAGGAGAAGCAGAGAAATTCTGCAATGACAATGGTAAATGGCATAGGCCATTCACACTGGACTACGGTTTCTCTTTACCTTAGTAAATGGAAAGGCCTAATATGAGTTGTGGTATGTAGAATGGGCTGCACAAGATGTTGACACTCTCATCCCCTTGACTGTGAATATGTTAACTATATGTGATAGATAGGACTTTGCAGATGGAATTAAAGTTACAGACCTTAAAATAGGGGTATTATCCTGGACTAACTGGAAGTGCTCAATTTAGTCACCACAGCCCTTAAAACCCCAGAACTTTCTCAGCCTGGAGTCAGAAGAGATGTGGCAAAAGTCAGAGAGATCCCAAGTATGAGAAGGATTCAGTGTGCCTTGCTGGCTCTGAGACGTGGTGGCCAACATGCAGGGACTGGAGAGAGGTCTCTAGGGGCTATGGGAAGCTCCCAACTGATAGCCAGCAAGTAAACAGCGACTTTAGTCCTACAACCACAAGGACTGAGTCTGCCAACAACCTGAATGACTTTGGAAGTGGATTCTTCCCAGAGCCTCCCAATAAGAGCCTGACTGACCGGCACCCTGTTTTGTTTAGTTTTTTTCTTTTTCTTTTTGCCAAAAAAAGCACAAAAAAACAAACAACTCAGCCAAGCCAACCCAGATTTTTACCCATAGAACTGTGAGGTAGTAAGTTTATATTGTTTTAAGTTGCTAAATTTGTGGTAAATTTTTGCAGCAGCGACAAATTGGCAGAAACTAATTAATGAATATAACTAAATGTGAAGATGTTCATATAAGAAAAAGGTCAACATTCAGATGTAAAAAATTCAAATTAGCACTCAGTTGTCTTTTTGAAAATCATGAGGGACTAATACTACCTTAGTTGGTTTATTCTATCATTACTCAGATGTTTACAGGGAACCTAACAGTTGATCGTAAGAAATCATGTTTCTTTCTTTCCATTTCTAAAAAAATTTCTTTTTAACCTTCATTCTTTTGTCTAACTAGCCTCTTCAATTTTTCCTTCTGGTGTGCCAATTGTTTCTGCCATAAGATAGTGAAATAATCCTTGCTATTTTTATTTTTTATGTCATGAATTTGTATAAGGGCTATTTCATTAATAGTTTTTAAAAATTTAGTTCACTGAATATCAGTTTTTACTATTTGGGTTTATTTTCTCATTATCATTTACTTAGAGCTTTGCTTATTTTCCTAAGAGTAGTATTTTTCACCACTTTCTAATTCTAAATATGTAATGAGGATCAGATCATCTACCTGCTTAAAATCCTTCAATGACTCCCCACAGATCCATACTCATTGCTTGGCCTAAACAACCTTGTATATTTTGGCCCCTGCTTAATTCTTCAGCCTCGTGTTCTTTTTAGACTCACATCTATTGCCTTTTGATCAACCACACTGAGATTCTTAAGTGTTTCACAGTTATTTGTATGTGCTCCACCCTCTCTGGGTGCCTTGACTTTGTCAACTGGATAACTCAAATTGGTACCTCAGGGCTCAACTGAAGCACCTTCTCTTTCTAGAAGCCTTTTCTGCTCCTGTGTAGTCAGGGTTAGATCTTTCATCTATGTGTTTTTGTAGAACCCAAGCTTAATATGATCATAAAACTTATTGTATTGTACTGACATCAGCTTATTCAATGATCGCTCTTTCTTAAACTATAACCTTCTTAATAATAAAGCATGTATTTTTCTCATTTGTATAGACAACGACTGTCACATACTAGGCATTAAGTAATATGTGATGAATGATGGAATGAATAAATAATGTGAATGAATCAATGAATCAATCAAATCAGTTAACAGAGCTCTGGTTGCTTTCAGGGCTAAAAAACCCCCAGAAAAACAAAAAAAAAAAACCAGAATCAGAAACAGGAGTTTAGTTAGCAGGAATATAGTGGGCTATAAATACAGATAAGAATTAGAGCCCAAACATAAGTGACTCATATAGGGGATGAACTGTAGGGAACTGGGGGATCGGCATAGGCCAGTGGTTCTCAAAATGTGGTTCCTAAACTAGCAGCATCAGTCTTACCTGGGAACTTGTTAGAAATGCAAAGTTTTGGCCCTAACACAGATTTACTGTACTGGAAATTCTGAGAATGGAGTCCAGAAAGCAGTGCTTTAATAAGGCTTCCAGATGGTAGTCTGAGAACCACTGGCATAGGCCAAGATAATAAGATGAGGCACTTGGAGCTTAGCAAGCAGTGTCAAATATCTAAGGGATCAAGTTGCTGGGAAGAAAAGGCAAAGTTAAGAGACACTAGATATAAAAAGTTAAGCTATCAATCCTGATGGAATTGAATAGATATAGAGAGATAGAGAAATAATTACAGGGGAAAAAAAAAGCAAATAAGATTGCAATATTGAGCCAATATTTCCTAAGGTGGTAAGTCTCCATAGGTTAGGGGCAATGGGAAGTATGGATTCTGATACATCCTTTGGTGTGATAAAATAGATAGAGGTAAGAATTCATACTTAACAAAGTCTTTCTAGGTGACTCAGATATGTATTACCTCTTGTTCCTAGGTGAGAGGCATTAGCTTATTAGAATCCTTATCCAAACATCCTGACTTGGAGCCAGAACTAAGGTGTTAGCATGGGTAGGAAGTAGTTAATCTAGTTCAAATAGTAGGATATTGGGGTGGGAACCAGCTTCTTAACTGACATACTTTCCTAAGCAGATAACACATAAAGAAGACGGAACAATTTTCAACTCCTTACTCAAATAAAGGTAATGAGAATCGGATGCGGGTAAGATGAAGCACAGAAGTAGCACTTTAAAAACAAATAGCTTATTTTCCATCATCACAGTAATGTAATTAGCATGGACTTCAACCAAGTCTTTCAACTCTGTTTCTCATTAACTATGCACAAGAATTCTTAACAAGGAACCCAATTTCCATGTGGCTGTGTACATGATGCCAAAGATTCATATAAAAATGAAAACCTAGCAGATTATTTAGGAATTTCCCCAAATCTGCATATTTGGCACTGTATAAACAAAGCTACTGATTTATTTTCACTTGTCATGTAGGTGTTCTGATAGCTATAGCAAATACAATGGGTTTTTTTTTTACCCCCTTGGGTAACTTGCTATTGTTTTGAATCTATTGATCAAATGTTTATTGAATCCCCCTATATGTTCAGCAATGCCTAATTAAATTAGCAATGAGATACCCAAAGTTTGGCAGTAATACAGAAGAAGAGAGAAACAAATGTTACTTCAGAAGCAAGAAAATTCAGAACAAAATATAATCCTATTTGCTATATGGAATTGAACCTGAAACTTTATGTTGACAAGTTAAAATCAGTTAAAAGAGGATGTGTCTTCAGAGTTCCACTTTTGGTTATAGCACCTCAAACTTCATTCTGAGAGGAGCTATACAAACATTTAAAAAATCTATCTGAAGGCACAAAATGGCTAAAAAACAGTGCAGAATTAAGGGGCTAAGATAAGGAGGAGAAGGAAACCCAGAGATGTGAGCCTAGAATTGAGGGGTCAATTCCCCCTTTGGGAATTTCCCTGTTCCATCCCTAAATAAATAACCAATGGAAGTGCATGCATATGACCACCAAAAAACATGTAAAGAATCTTCAGCACAGCATACTCTTACACTATGGAAATAGCCCAGATCCCCATCAACACTGAAATGGAAAAATAAGTATATTTGTAGAAAAGAATACTGTATTATGGTTTTCTTAGGGTATATTCCCAGTAGTGGGACTGCTGGGTCATATGGTAGTTCTGTTTTTAGTTTTTTAAGGACAGGTGAATGGATAAAGAAGATGTGGCACATATATACAATGGAATATTAGCCATAAAAAGAAACAAAATTGAGTTATTTGTAGTGAGGTGCGTGGACCTAGGATCTGTCAATCAGAGTAAAGTACGTCAGAAAGAGAAAAACAAATACCATATGCTAATGCATATATATGGAATCTAAAAAAAAAAAATTGTACTGATGAACCTAGCTGCAGGACAGGAATAAAGATGTAGATATAGAGAATGGACTTGAGGACACGAGGGTGGAGTGAGGGGGAAGCTGGGGTGAAGTGAGAGTAGCATCGACATATATACATTACCGGATGTAAAATAGTTGGCTCGTGGGAAGCAGCCGCATAGCACAGGGAGATTGGCTCGGTGCTTTGTGACCACCTAGAGGGGTGTGATAGGGAGGGTGGGAGGGAGGTTCAAGAGGGAGGGGATATGGGGACATGTGTATGCATATGGCTGATTCACTTTGTTGTGCAACAGAAACTAACACAGTATTGTGAAGCAATTATACTCCAATAAAGATCTATTAAAAAAAAAAGAATAGAATACTGTAGAGTGTTTTAAATGGATGAATATGAGACATGCTGGGACCTGGGCCCCTTTGCTGCAGTGCTGCAATGCTTGCACCTGGACACACCTTTCCTGTAGCAACAAAATACAAAGAAACTATATGGGACTAAAAGTAACTGTGTGCATGCTCATTGGGGCAAATTCTGGACAAAAGATACAAAGAGATCAGAAAACCCAGCTGCCATTTTTGAAGAGCCCGGAACAAAAGCAGGGGGTCTGGAGCAAAAGCAGGGTACTGCTCATGCCCCCTGCACACGCCCCCTGCACACACCACCACCTAACGTGTGGGTAAGCCGCCTAAATCACCTCTTGGGCCAGACCCGTGGACACACCCCTACCCTTACCCCATACAAGGAACAAGCTCGCCAGCCCCCCCTCAGGGAGCGAACAAGCAAGGGAACCTGTTGTTTGTTCTCGTTCCCCCCACTGCAGCAGGGGCCCTAATAAAGCCTTGCCTGAATTTCTTGTCTGGGCTCTGATCAATTTCTATTGATTAAGGAGGCCAAGAACCCTGTAATAAATTCACAAAAAGAATGTTGACCAATAGAAGCCGGATATAAAACACTGTCTATGAATATAATATATAAAGCTAAAAAACAGGCAAAACTAATCCATGGTGTTACACATCAGGATCAGGGAAGGGGTAATGATTGGTGGTTCAAGATCTGACCTACCACAGTTTAAGACTTCAGTGTATTTCTAGTACAGGGGAGAAAATGAGTTTTCCATATGGTCCAGAGCAGAAACACGTTTTTCAGTAGGTTTTGGGCCCAAATTCCGAGCCAGTAATTCCTTACCATTCCTTGCTTTGTCATGGTTCTCTGTACTAAATTTCCTCAGGGACTTCTAAAGGAAGAGAGGTATAATCACCATCAAGGTAGTCTTTAGGCTTCCTGGGTTGCCTACTGAATTATCTTAATAATGCCCCATTCTATCACTTCCAAGAGTCACATAAATTTCTGTAATGAGTTGATATAAGAAATCAGGTCACTTGACCCAGTATCATTTTCATTTATCTACAGTTGGATAACTCTTTATGATGGAATAAAAGCTAGTTATTATAATACAAAGAAATAAACTAAAAATATGAAAGATGAGAACACAGATTATTCCAACCTGAGTTTATCATTCAATGTTCAATATATACCAATCTAAAGTTTGTATCATCTCTATGAATATCATTTAAGATGGCAATAATAAGGTTAGATCCGAAATTGCATTCTTTCCTCTTAAAGTAATGAGTTCCATTCAAGTGCAAATACTATGGATGATCCAAAGTCCAAATGTACTGGCAGACCCTTGGTTGAAGAATTTAATATCGAAAAATAAAATAAGCAGAGTTTTAAAATAATTACGTAGCAATTTTGTTGTTCGAATTCATATGGCAAAGACAGATCTGATCATATTTGACATCTTATTTCTTTTATTTCCTTCTGTGTTTAGGTGTTATTATCTCTCTTAACATCCTAATGGGAGAATTATATTTGAGGAATTGCCTCTTCAGCAACATTTATGAAAATGAGTGTGGTGCTCTGAAAATACTTCCTTCTATAGCTCATTAAATGCTCTTTTCTAACTTGTTCACATGGAGTATGGATTATTTAGCTTCCCCATAACTGAGCAGTAGAATTTACCAAACAATGGCAAGCTATTTATATATTCTCCTTTTTGTTACAAAATGCAGACAGGTACATGCCTTTTCATTGATAGTGTTATTAACGATTCAATACTACTTGTGAATAACAAAGGGCTGAATTATATAGTTAAGTATTATAACCAATAAATAAAAAGAATTTAGAAAATCTTTTTTCCTACTATGAATGCATTAAAAAAATCTCTTCTTTACCTCATCACAAAGAAATGTACAAAGTACCAGAATTTCTATGACCTGGAAAAATCAACAAATATAGCATTCAGTGTATCATATGTATGTTTGCACATGGATTTGAATGAATTATAGAAGGATACATATCTATGTCTCTGTCATAGCTGTATCTGTATAGAAGAAAAAAACCCCATAGAAGCTATGCTCACTCAATCCCTTTGCCAGTCCAAAATAGCTACTTAAAAACTGACTTTTAGTACAAGGCTCATCATCAACTTTGAAAAGAAAGTGAATCTTGAATTTAAGACTAAAACTTTTCAATATTCCTGACATCCTATTTCTAAATGCTACCGAGGTCAGCTCTATTTTAGATTGTAAAAATCACACAAAACTTTTCTGATGTTTTCTTCTTTCCTCATAGGCCGAGAAATTGAAATGGTTCAGTACTCTGCTCCCAAAGACATTGCTGCAGTAATGTGAATTTCTTCCCATTCCTCTCTCTCTCACCAGGAGGCACTGGTGAACCCATTTTTTCCTCCCTTTTTTAATTGGCTTCTCTACTGTTAAATAGCTCTTGAGAAAAGTTGTAGTATCAAGCAGTAATCTGAGATGCTGTATAAGATTCTTCTCTAAATCCCCATAATGTTCTAAACTGCTCCAGACCCTCCTCACCCCATTGGTATTTGTGTCTGTGGTATGTGTGAACACTCAAAGTTTTCCCTCCTGACCCTTATGTACCTTCTTCTCTCAACTCATACAGTAGTAATAGTTTAGGAATCCCTCTTAAGCATCAAATTACCCTTGCTTATTTTAATCACTGCTGTTTTACTGTTTGTTCTGGCTGAAAATTCCTATTCTGTTAAGTTCCACCTCAAGTATCACTACGCCTGTGAGCTCTTTCATATTCTCTGTACAGAGTTGATTAAACTTTCCTCTGTACTTTCATAATAGTTGGTTTATCACTTATCAATTTTGTCAAGGTTTAGAGCTCCTTGAGAACAGAAACTATGTCTTAGTCAAATTTGAATCTCTTGGTACAAAACATAATACACAATAGATTCTCAATTAATTCTTGTGGGATAAACGAATAAGCCAATTACCTATAAGAACAAGGCAAGGCTATACAGACATCTTTCATTGTATAATCTTTATAGCAGTGATGTCAAACCATATACCATCATCCCTAGTGGCAAAGGAGTTATTTCACAGGGATTACACAGTTGGAAAACTTTTATTTTTGTTTGTTTAGCATACACTCACACTTCTTTATTTTCCTTGAGGAATTTCTCTCCCTCCTTACTTTTAGTTCATGAGGTTCATGTACATCTAGGATTCTAGGAGTGGTTTATGAATTACCTGGCCAATTAGAACATCACATTCTCCCATCTATAGCAATTGGCTCAGGAATAAGCATGAGGCTATAGCAAGGCCATTCAGAGCCTATTATAGATATACAATTCTAGGACATGTGTTGGTAATATGGAACTAGAGGACCACTTTACACTGCCACGGTGGCCACCAGTTGAAGATTAAGAATAAAGCCAAGAATAAGTAAGCCAGTAAGAAAAAAAGCCTAGAGATTGAGAAAAAAGAAGTCTGATGATATCATTTGAAATTCTAGATCTAGCCATGTTTAAAACACATCTATTCTTGGACTTTTCAGTTACATAAGCAAAAATCATTTTCTGTTTTGCTTAAGCCAGTCTGAGTTGGGTTTTCTGCAATTTGCAACTTAAAAAGGCTGTCTAATACAGCCTAACAATCCAAGTTTGCAATAAGCTTTGTCTAGAAATTAAATATATAAATGTATATGTACCACACATACACATATATGTGTATATATATATATATATATATATACTGTTTACACATATGTGTGTATATATGCTGCTATTTTTCAAATATATGTAGCACTACTGTAGTAAATAAAACACAGAAATATTGTTTATAAGTGTTATTGACATTACGCCAACTTGGTTATGCATTTTCTCACTTGATGGACTCTAAAGGTACAACAGCATCCCCTGAAGTCTAGCTTTTAATACTAAAAGAGATTATCATACTCAAAATATTTTCTACCACTGATTTGGAACATCTGTGCAGTCCTGAATCTACAGTTCATCTTCAGTAAATACATATTGATTGATTTCAATTATAAAATAAATTTTCTCCATTAGTTCAAAGATAGTATTACCTTGAATCATATGTTATTGTCAATTTGCAACCACTTTGACCAAAAAAGGGTAATTTCACATGGTTCAATCTAATAGAAGCCCAATAAGTATTTATTGAATGAATGCATCAATCAATATATTTTTACTATTTTTATACTGTAGATCTAAAATACTATTCCAAAAAGAGTAGAAAAAAGCAATATTGTGAGTACTTGTTACTTGACTCACCTTAATTTTGTTCAAACTGGCTTCTGTGTTTAGACACTGCCTAAGAGATTGAAATTGCCTGGGAAATTTTCATTTGCATTTTTAGGTATGAAATAGCCATTTCAGTAGCTTTCTGTACCATCTAAAATAAACTCACTTTTTTTTTCCTCTTCCATCTTGATGAATGAGTCACATCTGTGCGTTTCTCTTTTTTTTTTTTTAATACTTACGTGGTATGCTGATCCAGAGAAATGCTTGTAAATAACTTTTTTTTTAAGCTTTCAAATCATTTCTGTGCTCACATTTTTCCCAGTCTTTACCAGCCTATTTGTATCTCCTTCGAATTCATTATTCCTTTCTCTCCACACTGTTTGAATTATCTGAGATATCATCTAGAATGAAATTGAAGAAAACTGCCCTGCAATTCTGAGAATAAAAGAAATATAAAACCAGTGCCCACTCCTTTTCACCTCCACCTCCACCTCTCCTCCAGCATATTGTTTTCTACTAGTTGTCACAATAACAGCCATGCGGTTTACTCGCCATCTCTGTGAGGACTACATGTTCTGTTTCTTCTGCCCAGGGTGCTTGTGTAACAAAGAAAAACAGCTATAAGAGGTTTGTGTTTAAGCAGAAAATGTTCTCAAAATTCTAGATACAAAATATAGCTTATTTTGTATTCCTGAAGACACTTATGTACGGCCTGAACTTTAGTTATGCTTCCCAGCGCTCACAAAATTAAAACCTCAAATTAAACATCTCATCAGTGTAGCTTCTTTGCATTTCATCTATTTGTTTCAAAAATGATAAAGGAGGAAAATTATGCATTTGGGGAGGTACTTGGTCACAATACAAACTCACATTTATTTGAAAGTCTCAGAAAATAGAAATTGCAAAGCCTGTTGTGAGAAGAGTGTGGAATACAGGAAGTCAACCAAGTGAGTAAACGTGAAATGGAGGATTATCCTTATTTGTAGAGAATCCATTCCAGCAAGAAATTGAAACAGGGGCTTCTGCATCTAAAACAGTGGGACTCCTGACAACTTCCAAACGCCCTATACCATATTTCTCACAATTTTACATAAAGTAATGATGATTATTTCACCGGCATTTCAAACATACATGGCTGACATCTTGCTATCTTTCAATCCTTTCTACTCCTAACACTTACTTCAGATCAGTTACCAGATCCAGTCAATTTCATCTCTACCATAGATCTTTAATCCTTACACTCCTTTACTTTCCCACTGTTACTGTCTCAGTTCATACCCTTATGATTTCTGGCCTGGGCTATTTTAACTTCTCCCAACCTATGGTGAATGCTTCTATACCAAGCCACTCTCTGTAACATTGCCAGAGAGGTTTATGAAATTTTATCTTATGGCGTCCTGAAACTGTGGTCTATCCCCTTGCTTGTTAGCTAACAATGAAGTAGGACGTGCTCTCCCCACTCAACAACGTTCTTACAGTGGCATGGGTGCTTTGAGGATGGCTAAACTTTTGCAGTATTTGCCTGCTGCAGGCAGCATGCGAATATTGTAGACAGGGAACAAGAATTCCTAGCAAGAATGGTAGCTCCTGCACTGTCCTGGACTTCCCAGTCGTGTCCCATTTGAAAGCCTAGAGGAAAGACATCCCTGAGAGATGCTTCTCAAGGCAGCGTGAAAGTTTCGAATGGGATTCTGTGCATGTGATTTGATGGTAGATTTTCCAAGAATTAAAATACAATAATAGGGCTTCCCTGGTGGCGCAGTGGTTGAGAGTCTGCCTGCCAATGCAGGGCACATGGGTTCGTGCCCCGGTCCGGGAGGATCCCACATGTCGCAGAGCGGCTGGGCCCGTGAGCCATGGCCGCTGAGCCTGCGCGTCCAGAGCCTGTGCTCCGCAACGGGAGAGGCCACAACAGTGAGAGGCTCGCTTACCGCAAAATAAAATAAAATAAAATAATAATAATAAAATACCCTGAAAATGTCTAAATATAACAACCATTTCCCTTGTTCTTTTTTTCCCAGATAAGTCAGAAGATGTAAGCTATGATTAAACAAAACATTAACAAAAAGTAGGGTACTGTTAACTCTCAATTATACACCTATGAATTATTTATGGTAACCCAATATTTCCTTTTTACCTATCTGCATCTCAGGTGGCTGTGTAAGGTCTGACACTGCAGAAGAGAGGAGAAAGAGACTATTTATGGTTTGACTTTTAGAAGGTACATTTTTAATAATGACCTTCAGGCTATTATTTCTTCTCGTTGCTATTGCCTCTGCACATTTTCTTCGTTGTCGTTGTTGTCGTCCTCCTCCTTTCTTCTTCTTCTTTCTCTTCTTCTCCCTCCCCTCCTTCTTCTCCCTCCCCTCCTTCTTCTCCTTCTTTCTCTCTCTCTCTCCACACCCACCCCACTCTGATTAGCTGAGTTAAACAAAACATGTTATGATCACCAGGAATTTTGGTTGAGTGGGAGAGTGAGAAGTCAGAAAAATAATTACTAAGTATTTTTCTTGAGAAATATTCTTTGCAACTCTTATTTGTAGCAAATATATAAGAGTTGGAACCTTGGTAAACATACATGCAAATAAGTTACGTCTGGAACCAGGAGCTAAGATTTATTTAATGTCTACTATGTGCTAGACACTGCTGTAAGGTAGATATCTTCCCCATTTTATAAATGAAGAAACCGATGTCTAGAAACAACTTGTTAGCCATTACAGCATTAGGAAATGGCAGATCAAGCCTTGATATTTCTGACTTGAAAATGCACATACCTGGGATATAGGTTCTCTTTGATACTAAACTGCTCTTAAAACTGCCACCTTAATTCTTAAATTCTTAGTCTCTATGTTGTTGGCCCAAACCTACAGTAACTTTTTCATACAAGAAATGATACTGTAAGCTAGTGCGGGCAAGCCAAGCCCAACTTTTGAGAGAAGAGCCTCAGTTTGAGAAGTCTCAAAAGTCCTCTTTTCGTAACAAATCACACTTCTGAGTGTTGGCCTCCAGAGCAGAAACTTCTTGTGCATAAAGTTGTGTAAACTTACTGGTTATACAAGCATTTGACCAATTTATGACTTTAACAGCACTTCATTGATCAAAAGCTCAAAATATAAATTTTAATTAAAGGTATTAATTAACTTGCTTATTTTGGGGGGGTTTCTTTCACCGAGTATATTCTCTTAGTTCTCACTATAGTAGGTTTTATGTACCAAAAAACCCCAAAAGACAAAAAACATACTTTTCCTTAAAATATTCTGAAAAATATGAAGTAAAAATAAAAAATACACAAAATAAGGTATTTGTAATCTCTAATTGTTGAGACATTTTACCAGAAGAGGTAAGACTTTGAAACTAGACAATTCCAGCTTCCTTTAGTGCTTGTTTGTTTTTGTAGCAAAAACTATTTGTTAAATGTATTTGCTAAATTAGAATAATATATATATAGTTGATACGTACCGTGTAACTTACTTATAGAAATTTTAACATTTTCAAGTAAACAAATGGCTCTCTGAAGTGGTTAAACCTGCCTTGCCCTGCAAATGAGTAGAGGAGCTTAGTATCCAGCTAAGTTTAGCAAACTAAATAAACTACTGCTCAAAGGAGAACCATCTGAACTATACATTTCTGAGTTATTTATAGTCATAAAGAGAAGATTCAGTTTATCACAACTTCCTTGTGTTTATTGTTGAAGCTTAAACATTCACATTGCTCATGCCCTTGTCCCAACTAATTCTGAATTGTCCAATTCAATTTTCTGAATTTGGGCTACACTGACCTTAGATCAGAGTGCAAATGAGAACATTTTTCACAGACCAGTTATTTGACATATACTTTTTCATTTGTTCACACTTATATAGAAGTGCTTTACAATTCTAATTTTGAAGGAATCTGATTTTATATTTCTTGCACATGAGTTATGTTGCTTATGCAATCTCACTTCCATGATCTTGATTGTAAATTAATTCTTTCATTGTATCTTTCCTGAATCACAGCATCAATTTTCATTAGATACTTTAGATGTCTTCTCTCATAAATGACATTTTGAAAACTGAAAAAAGCCATTCAGGCTGCATCCCCATGGATCCACAGTTTCATGCTGCATATCTAGCAGCACGTCGCTTTTAATCAACTTAGTGATATTAGGGTAGTTTTTTTCTTTCCAGATGTTGTATCTGCCAGTTTGCAATTCTTGAGATCTAATGTCTTCATCCCACCAGTTTTTTGATGACATATAAACACTCTGGGCCTTTTCTTCGCCATTCAATATATGCACTTTCACATTTGGCTGAGAAGTAAATTCTGGTACTGAATATCATTTGCATCAGACCAGAACCAGCAAGAGTAAATAGAGGGTAAGCGCATAGTCTCAAAGACACTCTCTCATCTCCCTTCCTGTCAATGTCTACGGTCCTTTGACTGAACGCTAACATTTGCAGACACCTAACTTGACCTTAGTGTGATACAGATTTCTATTCAGTGACGGCATCTGAGTAAACCTTTCTTCTTCCAATCCAGTTATGTTGATTCTTCTTCTCTAGCTAGAATTGGTTTTGATATCCTCAGTGAGATTATTTGGCAAATGTTTGTTTCTCCTTTTTATGGTTTTAAGAAGAGCAAATACATACCTTTTGTTCATGATTAGAAAGGTACAATTCATATTACTTTGCTTATCTCTTTTTAAGGATTTCACTTAATATTTACTACTTACATTAGACAATTCATTTGTATTCACATTAGAAGGAAGAACTCATCTATTTAGAGACAACAATTCAGTGAGTTTTAAGAGACATATACTCCTGTGAAACCACTGTCTCAATCAAGATACAAAACATTTCTGTCACCTCAACAGAATTCCTCACTCCCCTTGGATATAGTTCATTCCTCTCTCAACTCAGCCCTACGTAACCACTGATCTGCTTTTTTGACACGGGAGATTAGTTTGCATTTTCTAAAATTGTATGTAAATGAAATCTTATGGTAGGTACTCTTTAATGTTGCCTTCTTTAACATGGCATAAACTGAATGTAGACAGAGAACGCTGACCATATTTGAGTCCATATTTGGGATAATTCTGATCAATTAGGAGTAAAAAGTAACTAAGAAGTGAAAAGGATAACTTAGGTATTTGTGTTTAAAAAAAGGGAAAAAAATCTTAATATAAGTAGATGGCATATTATATTTGTGCTGTTGAAATTACAAGGAATATTTAAAAAAGGAACACAAATCCTTGCCAGAAAATAACTCTGGGTCAGTTAAAAATTAAAACTTTTCCATTAAGGCATCCAATAATCACTGTATTTAAGAAGTCGAGTGTCAACATAAAGCAAAATTGTGAAACGATTAATTTAGACATAAAAATATAACAAGTTCAGGAAATGTCACCACTGGTTTTTCAGGTTCACATGAATCTGATTTTAGTTCCCACATACTCTTTTCAGAGGATATTTAAATAATTTGACTGTGACAAGCCAAACTGTTTTGATACCTCATTGAAAGTCAAATGAAAACATTAATCAAATGCAAAAATATTCCAGTCAGGCATAGAAATGCTGCAGGTTAGAAAATAAAATGTTGCCTTTGAGAAGGAAAATCAATCAATTCAGAAAAAGCAGGTATTGGCTCAAATCTACATGGTCAGTAGTGACTAGAAATTACTAGAATTTTGGGATTGTATTTTTCTTAAGAATCATCAGATAGTCTTGGGCTATATCTATATTGCAAAACCAGTTTGTTCGGCTAATTTTTCACCTGTGTAAATTAGAAAATCAGAGCAGTCAAAAGCTGATTACATTTTCTTTTCTTATAGTCTTCACTGTTTCTTTGGACAAGCTTTAGTGACTAGCATGCAAATAATTATCTGCAGCACAAAACAGCCAGGTAAGTGACCTGTGGGATAGCAGTCTTAATTGAGCCAAAGAATGACTTTCATATTATTAAATGCTACTTGAATTGTTCAATATTAAGTAAAAATTACCTTCTCATTTCTGTTATGAATTCTATAAACTACACCTCCCTTGGTAAGGCAATCTTTCAAATAGCTTAGCTGTTCAGTCAGAGCCGCTCCTGGTTTGTGGGACTAAATGACTATATATCTCTATGTTTTGGACTATATGAGTATATAGTATGGGGAATAACCTTAGTCTGTCACTTACTAGCTGTATCACCTTGATAATTTGCTTAGTGTTTTTAAGTCTTTCTATACTTTATCTTTTTAAAAAAGCTATCATACAGAGTTATGAGTATTTAATAAGCCAATGCCCGGAAATATTGAGCTCAATGCCTGGCACAAAGAAACATTAATATATGATACTCTCATATTCCTTAAAATGTTATTAATTCATTCATGCATTTGACAAATATTACTTGAACTTTTATTAGGGCTCAGTCACTGTGCTAAGCATTTGGGAATAAAATCCACAGCCCCTGTCCTGAGTGTATAGCAGGGAATATATTCAAATACATGAGCAATTTTAAGAGTGCTATCCTGAGATAAGTAAGAGCATGGTGTGCTGTAGGAACACCTAGGAGCACTTCCTGGAAGAAGGAATAGGAATTAGCCAGGAGAAAAGTGATACTGGAGGAGGGGCGAGAAGGGACACTGAGGGGAAGAAGGGAAGAAGGTATTGTGGGGTGGGCATTTTCATCAGAACGAATAGTGTGTGTTAAGCTCTATATTAAATTTACCTTTTCAGATAGAGAATACAGATGAAATTCAGTGGATAAAGACAAAAAAGAAAGAAACAAACAAAATACCCCAAAACAAACAAAAAACAGAAAGGCAAAATAAAACAAAAGAAAACCCCCCCAAACCTTTTTCTCCCTACTGCTTACAATGCTGCGGAACAGGCTTGGTAAATAAAAGCTCTTTAGCCTCATATTTAGGAAGCAAAAAAATAAAGAAACTTTGTCAAACCCAGAAGAGGTTAATAAAAGTTCAGTGCTAAAATGTCTGCCCTAAAGGCCAACCATATCTCAAGAGGAGGAAACTCAGAATATCTTTCTCATTCTTTGTATGAAATGGGAAAAAAGAAATTAAAGAAAGAGAAAGAATTAGATGAAGCATGTAATCAATCCTTTCCTTTACAAATCCCAGCAATTCAGGAGGCCTGCCAGCCGCTAAATCTTTCAGGGACCACAGACAGGAAAAAGCCTATTAAAATGTGCTCCGTTCCCAAAGAAAGGGGTCACTCAAGATCCTCAGACCCTTAACTCTGAATAGATTTAATGAAAGCCAACTGCTATTTTAAGAATTTAGAAGGGGATTTCCCTCCCCAAAGAAAAGAAGACAGACATCATCAATGCTCTAACACTGTTTCATCTGTGGCACCAGGCATGCTTTTCACTAACTTTCTGTAGGTTGTTAAAGCCATTAAAAGAGGATTTAGTGACTAAGAATACGTTCTTCACATACAAGGCTTAAAATGTAATTGATACAAAGACCATCCCTTTAGGATTAAAGAGTTCTAATCATTCTGTGAGGCTCACATGCTCTTTTCTCCATGCTGGTCAAGGTAATAGCCTTTCAGAAAAGAAGTGTGTTGTCTCCCATACCATTTAATAACCACAACACCTTTCACCCTCAGTGGGAAGAAGATAATCCAGATTACTCTACAAATAGTAGAGATCCAGCAGTTGGATGCAAAATGAACCTTATTCTGAGACTTTCTGGCAACTCAGTTCCATGTGATTAATAAAAATGATATACTGATTTCTCTTGCAGAGTCTTTCTCTAACGTGCTCCATGTACTTTTGCCCTGACACCCCCTATCAACTGCAAGGATATCTCTGTGAAGGTAGACATAGACACCATTATCTCCATTTGCAAATGAGGAATCTGAGGCAGAAAGAAGTCAAGTGACATCACAACAGTGACACATGAGAACAGAAATAGAAATGAGAAAAATGACTGTCTTTTGGGAATCAAGAGGGTGTGAAGGGATGAATTCTTTCTTTTCTTTGACTATTGAAAGAAGAGCAGGGGGCAACCTTCTCAGTGTTAACTTTGAAAACATCCCTGCTCCTTAGAGTGAGAAGGACAATATCCCAGTTGAGTAGCCTGGTGAGCTAACTGGGCATAGGGAAGGAAAGATGCCTAACTACATAGATGCTCCATACATCCTCTGCAAAACTAGGGCTTCTCCTACTTGACATTTTTTCCTGGCATGAACTCTGCTATGTGCCTTTGATGATGCTTCCCCTTCTCTGCCATTGTGTTCCCAACAAATGACTGTTGAATGATTGAATGGCAGATGTTTAAATTGTATGCTTAAGTTTTGTGAATGAGCCTTAGGAAGAACAATCACTGAGAAGGATCTTGAATAATCAAATAACCCTGTCAACCTTCAGCTATGTTTTCATTCAAATTCTGTTCTAGATCTGCATCAACCCAATGGGAGTGTCAAACTGAATCCCTGTTGCAAGTTTGAACCATGATGGGATGGAGAGGTCTCAGTGAAGAAAGTAATACAGGATTAGAATTCCCTGGCCCATCTTTATATATATATATATATATATATATATATATATATATATATATATATATATATATATATATATATATAAATATAAATATATATGAGCTCTTCAGTCAAACAATCCAGTTAGCTCTTACATCTTCATGGCAAGAAGAAACTAGCCATCTGAGATATTATAAACAAAGTTTGTGATACTACAATCAAAAGGGGAGACAGGTCCTTAGAAATATTTAATTCAGTAAAGAAACTTGAGCATTCAAGAATATTAAGTAGTGAAAATATTCCTTAAGAAAAATAATGACAATAATATCTAATGCATCTTCTCATTTAAACCCAATAAGGTAAGTATTATTATTGCCATCTTGCAAATTAGGAAACTGGTATTTAAACAAATGGCCCAAGGTAAGCTGTAACACAGCTGGTATTTGAACTCGCATGGTCTGGTTCCGTAGCCTGCAATCTCAGTTGGTTCACCCTGTGGCCTTCGAATAGGGTGGTAACCCACACCAACACAGATTCCCAGAACTGTTCATGCTGCAAGTCAAAAGAAGACTAACATTGTTGGAAGAGTTGCTTCCTCACAAGGCTGACAAGGAGGATTTTGAGACAGAAAATATTAAGCAAGGCAAGAAAATTTATAATTTTCTGCATCTCTTTTTCTAGGCCACATTAAAGGTAGAGCTATTGAAATTCAATCAGTGGAAAAATATCTACCTATTAAGATTGTTCCTCATTTATTAGCTAGCAATTCTGGCTCTGGACTCCGAGTCAGGCTGCTCTCTATTATAAACTCCAGGATCTGAAGAACACAACAACATAAATGAATCTCAGCAAGCAAAGATTGAAAATGATGAACTGAGAAATGCACAGATAACCACAAGGTGGCATTAATATCATTACGGAAAGGTTGGCTGCTTAGGAAATTGACATGGTGCCAAGAGGGGCACTCTCAGTGCCTCCCAAGAAATGAGAGCAGAGAACAAGGCCGAACAGAGAAAAGCCTTTGTTGACATTTTCAAAAGCTGATTCTATACAGGCCATATCCCCAAAGGATGGAAAATGGCAATGTGAGGAACCAGCAACACTAGAAAATTGCAGGCCAGCAAGTTCACTGCCAGTCATAGGGAAGCACTGGAAAGGTTTTGGCAGGTCGAAAGGTGCATCCCTTCTCCTCCAAGCTCCACCCTGGGGTGACAGAAGGTAACCCTGCCACAGGGAAAGTACTCCAGTCTTTGGCTTTGGGAATTCCCAGGGTATGGCCATGTTGTACTGAAGAAAAGAGGCAGCAGACTGAACCACTTCACCACAAAAAGCATGGGTGTAAGAAAGTCTAAGGCCGGGTTCCAGTGCAGACTAGTAGCATTTTTATGTCAAATCAAAAGTGAATTTTGGTATCACAGAATTCCTGTTTTTGGCCAAACCCTGACTTTCTATGTTCTCTTTACACACAGATACATTTATTTTGTACACACACATAATCTTGTGTATGGTGTCAAATGGCAGAGGGTGGCTAAGAGTCCACCTCTAAGATGTGAGATTCAGGGATATGTCTAACTGGGAGGATTGAGGCAAAGATTCTGATGGAAGTTTCAGCGAAAGATGGCAGGTTTGACTAGGTCTGTGTTAGCAGTATGATAGTGTGGGCAGAAGGAAGGAGCTTTTCCTCTGATTTAAATATACCTGTTTTAATTTAAAGGGAGTATGTGTCTAAGGGAATTTACTTAATGAGGTGTTAAGTACGAGCACTATTTTTAGAATTGGTGGATGCAGCCAAAATTAAACCAGACATTCTAATGGAGGCAGCTGAGAGAGGAAGAATGTTTTAACTGGGCCTGGGAGGAAACTTTAGCTATTTCCACAGGAGTACAAAGAAAGCACAACTCAGGACTAAGGGACCTTATAGGATAGAGTAAGGAGGGGGGACTGCTATTTTGGCTCAGGATGAGGAACCAAATTGAAATATGCTGAGAATGTTTGGGACACATCTGGCCCTCTAGGAACTGTGGGAATCAGGTTAGAGGGCAGAGGTGGATCTACTATCAGAGAAGAGGAGGATGAGCTGGACAGTGAATTTCTATTTAAATAACAGGTAGGCACTTGAGAGTCAGAGGGAACTGTCTGCTTCATCTGGAGGTTCAGGGAGCCGAGGACAGACAGACTGACTTTAATCATGTCAGACGTGGGAATGGAAAATGTGACTGAATATCAACACCTGAGTGAAGCTTGCAAATAGGATTTTTAAAAAATTAATTAATTTTATTTTTGACTGTGTTGGGTCTTCGTTGCCGCGCACAGGCTTTCTCTACTTGCGGCAAGCGGGGGCTACTCTTCCTTGCGGTACGTGGGTTTCTCTTGTTGCGGAGCACGGGCTCTAGGCACGCAGGCTTCAGTAGTTGTAGCATACAGGCTCAGTAGTTGTGGCTCACGGGCTCTAGAGCACAGGCTCAGTAGTTGTGGTGCATGGGCTTAGTTGCTCCGCGGCATGTGGGATCTTCCCAGACCAGGGCTCGAACGTGTCCCCTGCATTCAGGCAGATTCTTAACCACTGCGCCACCAGGGAAGCCTTGCAAATAGGATTCATTTGTAGAATTAAATGTCTGAGGAACCCTTTCAGATGGATATGGTATAATAAGGTTCTATGAGTAGAGTGATCAGAGTCTGTGTTTTAATTTTCACTTTTAAAGAAAAATGTGTGTGTGTTTTCATTGACCTAGAGCAAATGGAACTGTGAGATGTTTTTGAATTTATGTAGCCTATTTCATACTATTACATCTTATTACAGTACATGTTTTTTACTCTTGAACCATGTTTAGGTTCAGGGACACATGTCCCCACATTCCCAAAGCTATTCTCATGTCTTTAATGTAACAAAAAAAAAAGTGAATGAGAATTATTTCAAAATTAACTTATATATAATATGCTTTACTGAGTAGCTTTCACCACATCTCCCAATTAGTGGTATTAGTTTATACATTGTGAAAATGTGTTTATAAACTAAAAATATTTAGTATGCAGTTGACATTGTTTGTGCAAGTAATTCAGGCAAATCTAGATCACCCTTCTACCCAAACCCTAGTACCTGTTGTCACTAGTGCAAATAAGGTGAATGTAACCCAGACTGCTGGCTGCCTATCAAAACTCATTTCCTCTTCTCGGCACACAGCTGGACTACATTTCCCAGTACTCCTTGCAGTCAGTCATGGCTATTTGAGCTCTAGCCAATGAGATGTGACTGAAAGTGGCATATGCCACTCTGATACCTGGCCCACAAAGCATTTCATGCACGTCTCACATATTCTTGTCCCATTTATGCTCACTTGAATAGAGATGATCCTCAAGGAGACCCTAGATGCAACATGCTGAAAATGGGTCTTGAACAACTTCATGGGTAAGGGACCACCACAACAACCTGTTAATTCACACAATCAAGACACAAACTTCTATTGTTTTTGAAACATTATACATTTTGAGGTCTGTTATTGCAGCAGATACCTTAGCCAAACAAATCCAAATTTCATCTTGGAAAGCTGTATAGCTTAGTTTTTTTTTCCCCTCATTACTCACAGTAGTAATGAAATTGACACAGATTGAAACTGATTACTTAAATTTTTTTTTTTTTAATTTTGAAAATCTGAAGTCATCTTACAATTTTGGATATAGACATTTCATAATTAGGCACCCCTTAAGCCCTCAGGCCCTAAGCCCCAAGGCATCCCTTGTATGTAATTAATTAACTTCTCTATGAATCCCAAATGGTAACAGCTAGGTCTCATCCTTGGGAGAATTGAGAAAAATATCTCTCAAATCCTTTCCCATAGGGCTTAATTTCTTCAGAACTGCAGATGAGAAAGAATGGAAGCATTACAAAAACATGAAAATGTGCATGCTTATATGTGCATTGATGTATAATATTCACATATACATTTATGTGAGTCTTTCTCTATATATGTGTGTATTGATTTACTATACATAGGTCTATATTCTTCCAGGGTTTTATAGCCTTGAATACTCGTATGAACTGTGTGCACTTCAGTTGTCTAATATTGAAACTTTTACTTCTGTTTGGCTGCTTATGAAGATTCTACACTCCTGGGAACTTTTCTAATATTAAGTATGAATTATAAATTAGGTGCTCAAGAATGCTTTAGTATACATAGCACAACTCCCATGGAAACTGCTGGATCTTGGAACCTACTCTGTGCCATAGGTATCATGAGCATGTGGATCTGTCTTTTGCGTTAGTTATTGAATGAATGAATGAATGATTATATTGTATTTAGGGCAACGATTCACAAAACATTTGGAATTACATTGTGACTTGACTTCCCAATATTCCCACTCCACCCTGGAAGAAGAGAAGGATGAGATTGTATAGCAAATGGTTAAGAGGAGTAATTGGTATTAGACTAGAAGGTAGTTCTCAATGCTGCCTGTATATTGGAATCACCTGTATTGCTCTCTAAACCTATGACACCTGGGCCCCAACTCTGAGATTCTGATTTAAGTAGCATCAGGGTTTTCTTAAAGTTTTCCTAGAGATTCTAATGTGTAGCCAAATGTGAGAACCACTCCAACTAGAACAATGTTTTCTCTCCTTGCTTGATTATAAGAATTGGCTGGTAATCTTGTTTAAAAATATAGATTCTCAGGTCCAATTTAGGACATTCTCAATCTGTGCCTTTTAGGAAGGAGTTTTTGATTTTTAAATGAGGGCCCCCAGGTGATTCTTATGACTGGGAAATAATACTTAGGCTCTAAGCTCTGCTGGAGAGGGGCTACGGGTCTGTCATCCTCAGCTGTGCCTCCAGACATAGCATAGACTCTGGCTCACATCAACCATTCAAATATTTTATATTAATTAATTAATTCACTTAATTTTAAAGTGGAAATAAGTGAAAAAAAGACAAAATTAAAAATGCCACTTGTGACTGGTTTTATACTAGAGATTTACAAAAGTAGAGTTGTGAAGAATTTCATGAGTTTCAAGGGTTCTCTTTTAAGACTTACCATAAATATTGCAATGTAATCAATTAATTGGCCTGCATTCAAGTACTCAGAATTCTTTGCAAGATGGTATTTGCCAGTGAATGCTAAATTCCTTCTGTATAATCACTTATTAGAAAAGTCACAAGCGAAAGGAATAGCTGAGAGCGAACTCTGTAATCTATGTGAATCAAGGAATACAATTGTACCTAATAGGTAACAGAAAAACAATTAATAATTTGTTAATTTGTACTTGATTGCTGTTTTTTAAAAAAATGCAGGGTTTTTATATTTTGTATTCAACTGAAAGGCAAACACATACATCAACTTAAAAGAAATATTAAAAATTTTAATCAATTTTTTCTTTAATACCTTCTGAAATCTTCACTAACTTAGTTAAATCCACCTTCAAAATTAAAATTCTTTTACCCTTTACTAGCATTGTCATTTAAAATTATCTGTCATTTGTCATCAGCAAGTTGGCTGTTTTTAAATTATCACTAATTATTTTCCTTTATAGTCACTCGAATAAGATGACACTCAAAAACAGCCCTCAGATCTAGACCTAGACCCCCAATTAATTAGTTGTGTTATATAAAAATAAATATCTGTATGGATGAGAATACTGTGGAGTGTTTTTCCATCCACATTCTTGACCTATAAAGGAACAAGTGAGGGATTAATCACAATAACAACTGGCATTTCTATAGTGCTTCTTCTATAGCTCTCTTGGGAGTGCCATGACCACTCTGTTGGAAACATCACTGTTTCATTGATTACAGTGTTATATTATTTACTTAAATACAGAAAAGACCATTTATTTGATGTTTGCAGTGATGTTTGGTTTCAACATCAAAAAATTTGGAAAATGGACTTTGCCAAGAAAACAAAGATAGCTGCTAGTATTAAGTAAAAAACATTAAAATGTTTAGCTGTAAACCATGTTTTGCAAGCTCCAATGCCACAAAATGAGCATATAAATTGGACAAGGTATAAACTGGTAAGTTGGTAGGTGGTGGGATCTATGACAAATTGAAAAGTACCTTCCTGCCTAAAGCTACACATTTAAAAATATTTAAACATTATGGGCCAAAGAAGACATATCTGTATGCCTCATATGCAACTTCTGCTCCATACTAGCAGAACATGGGGTGTAGAAGAAGAAATAAAGCAGAAACACAGAAGCACAAGGAGATGGTATGAGAAATGGTGGGTCACAGGAATTGCGCCTATAGGACTGAAGTACAAAGAGCAAGGTTGATCAATGTGGCCGATGCTCATCCAATATCACCCAGTCTCCTCCTATCTCTCTGTACTGACTTGGTTTTGCTGTTGTGGTTGCATCAGCATAATATAGCTATAAGCATGTGGCTGTGGGCTTAATATCTTTAGTCAGTTTCCTTACAGTAAAATGGACATAATAATAACTGTATTATAGGATTGCTGTGAAATTAAATGAGTGCATACATAACAAGGGCTTAGCAGAGGTCTTTCACATTGTAAGCACTGAATAAATTCTCATCATCATCATTGGAAAGAACCACTTCCTTAAGCATTCCTTGATTTATATGGTAAGAAACTTATAAGGGAAAAGGCAAAGTGTTTTCCTTTCTCTCAAATAAATTAACAACCACAAAACCAAAGATAGAAGTGTCCCCTCTCTGTGGGCTGATCTGTAAGCTCAAACAACTTCTTTCTTTTAGAACTATAAAAGGTATTGGGCAAGTTAGTCAGACTCTATCTACAAGGAGTCATACTTGTACCAACTAGGCCATTGCTTTCTGAAATGACATTCATCGAAATGCCTCAAGAATTTGGTTCAGTTAAAAATGCATTGACTGAACACCTCTGTGTAAGACACTATGTTTAGTTTTGGAAATCTGAGATGAAGAGCACAGGATTGCTGTTCCTGAGGCCCTGACCTGCCCAGAAAAGTTGGGGAGAGAAACATGGAAACAGGTCATTTCAATACAAATGTAATGCCTGAGTTCCTCACTCTATGATGTACATCTTTCCCTCTACCTCTTTCAATGGGAGGGACTTCGTAAGCATTGTGCAAATACAAGGATTAGTATGCTATGAAAAGACTGAGGAAAGATACATGCCTATCCTTCAAAGTCTAGTTTTAGCTCTACATCCTCCAGGAAGCTTTCCATTCTACTTTGATCTTTAATTTACTCAAAATCCTTTGAAAATTGCTGATTAATCATTTTGGCCCTTAATCATTTTCCACCTTAAATGGCAATTAATTTGCTTCCCGGGCATATGTTTTATGTCCCTAACCAGATTGTAGTAATAAACCCTGAGGAGAAGGACTTAGACTCTTTTGGGCAGTACACATGCTACATTTGCATTAAACTGAAAAAATGTTTTATTGCTACCAGATTAAAGAGCAGTAGAAAATAGTCCACAAATAATAAATGCAAGAATTTGGTACTCTATTATATTGAAGGCACCCATGAAATAGTGTTTCATAAGACTTGAAGACTTTTTGGCACAATTTAAGTATTTAGGTTAGATTAGAGACAGAAAAAATGGTAAATATAAACTTATATCTGTTACATAATACATGTTCTATTTTCACTTTTAATCAACAACATTTATATTTTTGGTCCTGCTTTATAACCTGGTGGCAACAACTTACATTTACTCACAGGGCAACAGAACACACTTTCAGTTGCCCCACAAGTGAAGCGTTGCAGCAAGAGAAAACTTTCAGTGAGCATATCTGTTTCAATGACACATGCAAAGATGGTTGGGATAACGAAACAATACTCCTAAAACTCACAAATCACCAGTTGGAATTATGCTAATTTATCACCTAAATCTGTTTCCTGAACATTGTTACTGAAACCCAAAGAAAAAATGTTTATTAACATAAATATTTTTAAAAGAGAGGTAAAGAAAATAACAGGGAAGAAATAACTTTTTTTTGAAAACTAGTAAACAACTATAATTGAGTCCTATATATGTTTACTTCCAATATCTAAGATTCAACCACTCTTCATATCTAATTTATTTTATCTCTCCTATCTGTCTCTTCCTTTCATTTCCTCTGCCATTAGTGAACTTCTGCTTTTCATTACTTATCTAGATCACTGCAACAACTGCTTCACTAGTTTCCCTTCAAGTTGATCTATTATAAAGACGCTGAATTAATCTTTCCATACTACAGTCCCAAATTTGTGACTCCTTGCTCTAACATCCTCAGTGCCTCCTTCTTGCTTACAGAACAAAGTCTAAACTACCTTACTCTAGCATTCACTAATTTCTGTGCTCTTTTTTCAGTTTATTTTTCTTTCCCAAGAGTCCTCTTCACACATTAAATACACTACCTACATTTATACATTTCATCTACTGAAGTGAAACTATTCAGTGCTCCTATACATGGTTTTAACTTTCTAATCTCTTTTTTTATTTTTTCATGTCTTCCCTAAGCCTAGGATATTCTTCCAAATTCTAACCATCCTTTATGGTCAAGCCCGAAGGTCACCTATTCCATAAAGTTGTTCTAAATTTCTCAGAAGTAATTAATATTCTTCTTTCTGAAATTTTATAGAAAATATTTCACTATTTCCTTAAGAGAACTTGTTATTTTTATACCTAGAGCATATTTAGGTATTTTTCTCCTCTACTAGAGTAGGAAAGCTCCTTGAGAATGGAGTCTATGGAAGCTTCACTTGGCTCTACTGTGCTAAGTATAAAGGCTTTGAACATAGCAGATACCCAAATAGCTACGGAACAAATGACTGGAGTAATTAATGAATATTGAGCAGTTTTAGAACTGTGGGCTTTGTATAAAGGATCATATATGGGATCTACTTGACTTACTGGCAACCATGAAATGAAAGTTACTGATTTTGAATAATCCAGCTTGTTTCATAAACCAGTGGTTTATCAGATTGGTGGTTTTCCAGATATTCTCCTTAGCACCTTTGAGATTCCAGAGAGATGGCTCAAGGATCTCCCTCTTTGGCAGTGGGAAGTGGTAAATGAACAGAATTTTGCACCATATACTCTGCCTTCAACTAAAGCTGCTCCTTTTGTGTATCAGCCTTTTTCTAAGACTTCTCTTAGAGAAAGCATTCACTATTTTAAAAAAAAAGAAAACCTTGGGGTTCCACCACCAAAACATTCTAGTTCTATATTCGTTTCAAGTCTCCATTCCACATGAAAACATCTTCACATGATAACTAGGTAAATGAGCTGCTGTGTTTTGGCTGAGTTTATAATTATAAGAAAAAAATAACAAAATGTTAGCACAAAAGTAGCATTTCAGATAATTTTATAACAGGTCCTACTATAATACCTGACTTTGTATGAGACATGACATTCTATAATGGTCATTGATCTCAATCCTTGATCTGACTTTACTGGCCTGAGAACTAGCTAGCTGGTGAATCTTACAGATGTCATAGTCTTTCTGCATATTTTTCACAGATTTGAAAGGTCCCTGAGAGGCAGTTATACAGCTTTCTATTTCTGTAAAAGACAATGACAAACCTTCCTATCCCCTAGGCTTATGGTAGCCTGTCCCCTTACCCACAGAGTAGAAAACTGTGTTCTGCAATAAATCTAAAATGTATCTTCACTGAAATCTGTCTTAGACTCCTAGTAAGTTACACAGTTCCAAGTTCATTATTTAGAGGGAAAAAAATACCTGTTTAAGTCACGGTGTATAATTGGCTGTGTCAAGTTGTGAAGGTACTCCATACCTTTGGCAACATCTACTGCAATAATTAATTTAGACTGCAAGTCAAGAATCCTAGAATTTAAAAATAGATTTAATGAGGATGAAATGGTCAAAGCCAATACCATACCTTTCTAAAAGGAATCAGTAGTGTGTGTGATTTGTTATTCTGTATAATTTCAGCCGTTTTTGCTTGATTGAACATTAAGCTAAAAATTCAACAAATTTGGAAAAATAGCTTTTCTACATCTGATAATGCTTAATTATAGATCAATTCAGATACCAACCCCTCTTATTTAAACAGTCAACTTGATTTTATAATCTTTGTAATTTTATATTTAATTTCTTTGTAATAACATAAAAATGGAATCTAATCACTGAGTAAAAACCACATTCTAATTATCATATGCATAGGTCTAGGAAGTGAATTCAAATTAGACTTGTGCAAGACTATTCTTTCTTAAAACTTTAAAAAATAAATACTGTGACCCCTGGTAATTATTTTATTCTGATCTTAGACATATCTGCTTTACTGGTATGTCAAGTTTAGCCTAATTATTATAAGCTTCAGTTACCAATTTAAATTCCTTGAATTTGTTATCTTAAACTGAATTCCTGTTAAGAAAGCACAGAAATCTTTCTAGTCATTAAAACACGATTATTGGACATAAATTATTAGCCATCTTTAAAATGTCACATTTCCTAGCACTCAGAGATATCAGAAGGTAAAAGCTCACCTAAGCAGAACGCGTATGAGGTGTTGCAACTGTAATTCCAATGACATGTAAAATGATAAGTCAGAGACCATACCTCTTCTGTTCATGAAGGAGGGAGAATAGAGAGCCCCCTGATATGTACTGAGTGACGATGGCAAACTGGCTGGGATCATTCAAGCAAGCACCCACAAACTGAATGACACAGGGATGATTGAGCCGGCAGAGAATGGACACCTCTCGGCAAAACATATCCACATCTGACTTGGAGCAGTAGGTGTTGGCTCGATAACTGGAAATGACAGCAACAGGAAGTCTTCAGTCAACAGATGAATCAAAACAAGGGGCTAGCCATGCACATACTTCTCAGAGTTTACTGCTCTACTTGGATGCTAAATTTTCTCATTTGCTTGCTTACCGCTTTATAGCCACTATTTTATTTCTGCATCGTCCTTTATACACTTTCCCAAAAGAACCTAAAATTGTTTAAGAGAAACAAGTAAACACATATTATTAAACTGAGCTCATTAAACTGAAACAGACTAGTATTTTCTTAGGTTACCTGAGCCGATAATCTCATGGAACTCAATTTCTGAGAGCTGAAGATGGAAATGTGAAGGCAATCCAGCCCTTAGAAGGAGAACATCTGCCTTCTCTGCAAACAGGAATTATTATTTTATTTTTTAAGATAAAAAGCACACATGTGGATGCTTACACACACATGCACATGTATACTTAACCAAAAACATCATACCCTAGTAACATTTAATTTTCTGACTGTAATTGACTACTTGGAGATACTAAAACCTTATCACAAATGATCCCTATTCCCCTACATTAAAAGCCCGTTAGTTCTCTGTCTCTGTTACCCGACCTTTGTTATCGGAGCTAAGGGTTTATTCCTGATTTGGTCAACCACTAGCTTGTCTGTATGATGTGGCAACTCTGGAGTACAGTCCATATCACATCATGATATAAAGAGTCTTACCTGGTCAATCCCAGCAACCTGTCACAAAAAGCTTAGTCAAATATCCATAAACTAAACCTTCAAGAGATGCCAATTAGGAAATAAGCATATGAATTATTCAGAAGAAACATTCAAAACCAAAAATAATTTTTTAAAACTTCAAATTCTAAATAAATATAAATTTACAGTTGAATATTTTTTACTTTCCTGATTCAATGGTATTAATTTCTGTGCATAGCATACATTCAGAAAAGTTCCCAAAGTACTACTTATTTGGGATCTTTTGAAAAATAATTTCTTTTTCAATTTTTTTCCCTATGACAAACCTTTTCCCAATTCTCCTTAAAGATATTAATATTTATAATTTATATTTCATTAAAAATACAAATGTCTATGTGAATTTGATCTTCTTTTAATATTCATATGGAATTTTCACCATTATACCTTCATGAACTAAGAGGACATATGCAAAATAACATAGCAGATGAGGTTAATTATGGAAAGAACGGTCTGTTAATAATATTATTTATGCTTGCAAAATAGTCACTTGTAATATATAAAACAAAATAGAAAGTTATCATATTTGAGGCAATAGCTATTGTTAGTAATAAAATATAACAACTGTCCCATATTAAAATACCTTTTGTCATGCTTTTAATCTTCCCCAAAGGGGATGGAACAGACACATAGGAGCCATCTAGAAATCAAATTATAGAGTTAAAGGTAGCAAACATTTTTTTCCATAAAAGCTAAACACTATGAAAAGTAGCATGTGACAAAAGAAATTTGCTAAGAACACCAAGTGAGACTATAACTTAACTCTAGGTTTTTTTCTAGATACTGAAACTGTACAGCAAGTGTTTATTTAGAGGGTACATAAAATGATTAAAAATAAAAATCCAAGGTCTAGCAGACCCCAGTGGATTTAATTCGTGTCTGCATATGAGTATTCTCTGTTCTGCCTTAATAGATTACTGAAATGGAAAATGACTGCTCTCAGCTTACCCAGGCCTTCCCAGTCATGCACCAGCCTCATAAACATCCAGTCCAGAGAATGTAAAACTTGGAGGAGCTGCAGACTGGTGAGTCAGAAAGTAGCCTAAGTGGGGGCTTCTTTATTTTCAGCCTCACCCAGACGGAAATCTTCTTAAAATAAAGCTGATCTGACATGCCTTCATCCCTAACCCCAGAATGTTGGTGATAGAAACACAGGTTTACCTTTAGGCACAATATTGCACTAACAATGAAAATTTAATAAGAAAGGGGGTACCTCCTCCAGGCTGAGAATATTCATTACAGGGCAATTCATCCTGAGGTCTCTTATAATGTTTCAGGAGTGTGACAATTGCATCATGTCCTTTATGAAAAGACAAAGAAGGACAAAGGGTCTTAATTCTTGTTTGATTTATTCAGCTCACCACCTGATCGAAAAGTAACCAAGGTAGCCTGAAACAAGATTAATCTTAAGAGGTAATACATTGCAATAGGAATTTAGTGCTTTCATTCATTCATTCAAACTCTACTACCATTTTGTAATGCATAACAGTATCGAATCACTAAGTTGTACACCTGAAACTAATATAATATTGTAAGTCAAGTACACTTCAATTAACAAAAAACAAGACTGATATATGTGATGTGCTATTTTAGGCACTATGTTGGGTATGGGGGATGCAATGAACAAGGCAACTATGGTCCTACCCTCAGGAAGTTTAGTGTAATTGAACAAATAATAAAAATGATGAGAATTGCTAAATGAGTACATATCAAGTGCTATGGGAGTATATAATAAGAGCACGATTAAAAGGGCGAAAAGCACATTTGGTAACCAGGAAGGAGAGATGTATTTGCTGTGATTGAGCATTACATTTGGCTGGCAACTGCAGTATAACAGGGCATTAATATAATCTGCATAGGTTTTTGTGGCAGGAGACAGCTGGCTGCCTACCAATATTTGTAGCTCCCATTCACAGAGTGATTTTGTCACTGGGAATGGCTGCCCACCCAGGGACAACAACTCCGTATCCCCCTTGCAGCCAATTGTGGCCTTGCGACAAATTCCCATCAAGTAAATATGAGCGAAAGTGAAATCACTTCCAGGCCTGGACTGTAAGAAATAAGTGAGTCTTCTCTCCTCTCCCTATCTGCTGGCTGGATGCAGAGGGCTCTGAGGCCATACGGGAGGGGAGAAAGCCATCCACTGGCCAGAAATACCCACCCTGGACTGTTACATGACTGAGAAATAAATTTCTATTACATAACACCACCAAAATTGGGGAGTTTGTTAATTGTACTAGGGACTTATAATTGTGAAAATGCTAAATAAAATATAAAAATAAAAATGCTAAATGCTCCTCTGAGTAGAAACAATTTTCAATAGAACTACACTTTGATAGTATCTTATGCTTTAACTGAGAAAATAATCTACTGTAGCTAATTTATACAAGAAGAAAACAAAATCGACCTTAAAGACCCTGCCAAGCAACTTGTGAAATGCAACAGAACTCACTGTAAAAAGGGCAAAATTTAGAAACTGAAAAAGTATAAGTGCTTATCCACCATGAAGGGTTCAGAGTTAACACTGGTTTGAATACACCTAGCTAATGTATAGAGTATATGCTGTGAGTTGTGCCTGCTTATTAAATCAGAAAAGAATTAAAATTAATAGAGCATGCAGGATCATAAGATGAAATGATTAAGATGTTTATCAGCACTAAAAGCTTTTTCAAATGTAACATTCCAAGTCCAGATTCCTCAAGAAAAAAAAGCAAAAAAAGAATTGTGACTATGATTGTTAAAACTTGTAGCAAAACTTAAATCTATGGAGTTAACAACTAGTGTCCATTTTCTTATCATCCATAGCTTTCTATTCATGGCTGGCAGATCTACGATTTTCTCAAATCATAGACACAGGTTATGATGAAATAATGGGGAACCAGTCCCATCAATACTCTTTCTTTGGACTCTCATGTGCTCACAATCAGGGAAACCTCAAAACATGAAAGACATAAGCCAACAGGTAAATTTCTAAAGGAAGAGCCTACTAGTCAGAAGGAAAAGAGAATGAAAAGAGCCCCAAATGGGAGAAAGCATGGCACGTTCAGAAAATGAAAGATGGCCAGTGTGGCTGGAGCATCGCAAGCAAGGATGAGTGGTACCAGGCTTGGCTGGAGAAGTCGGTGAGTGCACAACATGTGGGGTAGTGCGTCTCAAATGTTATCGTATGAGAATCACCTGGAGTGCACGTTAAACTACAGATTCCTGAGCCCTACTCTCAGATCCTGATTGAAAAGGCCTGTAGTGGGACCTGAGAGTTGCTTTTCTCACAAAGTCCCAGGTGATGCTCATCAGCAGTCCACACTTTGAAATTACTGATGTGGAGCTTTCTAGCTTTATAGGTTAGGATAAGGAGTTTGTGTGTTAATGCAGATGAGATGGGGGACTACTAGAGGACTTTAATTAATTGAAGGACATGGTTTGTCTTTAGTTTTCAGACATATCCTTGTTTACAGATTACAACTGATGATGCATCTTCATAAGGCTGTTGTCAAGACTAAGTGAGATTATATATGTAATATGCCTAACAGTTCTAACACATAAATATGCCTTTTGGATCTTTTCACTGCTTTCTTGCTTCACTATTTTGCCTCAAGAATTGTAAATGAACTTGGAAACTCATTTTCGGAACTTCAGATAAATTTTCTAAATACCAATATATTCAATTTTTGTTGCTGCCATTGTTAATTACCACAAATCTAGCGGCCTAAACATTTCAACTTTGTTATCTTATAGTCCTGGAGGTCAGAGTTCGACACGGTTCTCACTGGGCTAAAATCAAGGTGTTGGCAGGGCTGCATTCCTCCTAGAGGAATATCAGTTTCCTTGCCTTTTCCAGCTTCTAGAGGCCACCAACATTTCTTGGCTTGTGGCCCCCTTTCTGTATCTTCAAAGCCATCAACAGCTGGCCTGAGTCCTTCTCACATCGTATCACTCTGGCTTCTGTTTCTGCTTCCATATTTAAGGACCCCTGTCATTACACTGGGCCCACCTGGAAAATCCAGGATATTCTCTCTCTCAAAGTCAGCTAGTCATCAGCCTTAATTCCATCTGCAATCCTAATTCCCTTTGCTATTTGCCATGTAAGGCAGCATACTCACAGGTTCCAGGGAATAGGACCCGGGCATCTTTGGGGGCCATTGCTCTGCCTACCACCTTTAGTTGTGATGAAAATCAAATCTCAGTGTGCTTTGTTTGCATGTTGGCGCAGCTTTTCTTTCTTCCCCATTGCTAATGGCCATTTGAGCCTAAGGATAAATTAGCACCACCACCAAGAATTTCCTCTGGAATTAAAACATCCCTTCATCTGTCCCCTTGTTAGATTCTTAGGTTCTAAGGTTTTATCTGCTCCTATCCACACTGTCTGCTCCTACTTTAACAGGACCTGTGGTGCTTTTGGAGTTTTTATTTTACTTAATTTGATCTTTAAGTGTTTGGGACCAGGAAAAACAAATCAAAAACAAGCTTTTTTTCCCCTTATTTCTGTTTTTCCTAGGACAGGCTCCTTTGGGGAAAGAAAACAACCCAAACCACAAGCATTTACCCAAGTACAACCAAGCTTAATTCACAGATCCCACCTCCTCACCTGTCCCAGCCCCTCTGCTGGACTGACTGTGGCTGACAGCCGAGAGGGCCTCCTGCTTTCCCTAGTGAAGCAGAAAGCCACATCTTGAATCCTGAAGGCCTGTGTGAGTCAGTGATCACACCCTTGATGTTACCTTTCATCTCAACAGCTCTCTTGGCTCCACTTGCTCTGAGCAGTTTTAATTTCCTGCCAGCGCAGTGGTACAATTTGCTGGCATTTTCTTTAGGATGCTTTTCATCAAGAGCCTAATGAGTGCCTGAGTTCTGGCTGGTGATAAGCATGAGGATGCCAGGGAAATGCCAAGAGGCCCCGTTGGCTCTGGAAGGCATCTCCGCCTGATTTCCCACCTCCTGCTAACTGTGGGCTGAAGCACACATGTATGGGAAATTCTCCTCTGCTCTCACTGCACTGACAAACTACAAGTGTATGCAAAGAAACCTGAAAACCACTAGGACCCAGCTCCCTGATACTTGGCTATGAGGGGTTAAGCAGAAAAATGCCTTGATGGAACTCACTAAATGGACTTGTAAGCCAAACTCCTGATAATGGATATACCCAGATAACCAAGGCACACTAATGGAACATGTCCAGAGATAATCGAAGTCCCACTAATTAAATAAAATGTTTTCCCATATCTAAGAATGTACTATCTACATCCAAGTATTTTACCCAAATAGGAGGTTGCTATGATATTAGCCTAATGCAGTTAGAATAATGATTTGTACTTTCAGAGTATTATTCATTAGTGCCCCCAAGGGTTTTGGCAAATGGGACTCTCCTGCTGGCTTGAAGTGCCTTTCATTTCCTGCTCCCTACTCTTCCAGTCTTGTCTATATTCCCAAAATGCCACGCTTCCCCTTTCATTTGTCTTTTTCTTATGTTCCTTTACTCCTTACATTTGGAGTGATTTTCCCCACCCCACCCCCCAAACTTTCTGAATAGCTCTTTATTTTAAAACCTAGGTTGTTCTTTAAGGCTACAAGTCCATCCAAAGGGCTGTTACATGGAGAATTTAGTATCTACATCGCGGGCATGTATACAACAGAGGATTCCTAATTATTCAAGAAGAAAAAGTACAAATTTTATTATTTCCCTATAAGGTTGTCTCTCAGTCTCCACCATTTCATCTTAGAAACAATGAATGCTGTTCATCGCTATGAGAAATTATTTTAAGAACATAGAAGAAAGCTTGCTACGAAAATCATTTTAAGAATTAGATCTGAAGATTATGGTGAATGACACCAGTACTAAGACCTTTGTGATTCTGACACCCTGTGGGTCTGAGATTAAGTAGAAAACATGGAGATTTGATCTTAATTACGGAAGCCAAGAAATTCTTGTTGATCTTGTATGTACCACATGCCCAGGTCATCAAAACAGCAGTCTGGGCTATTTTTTTTTTTTTTTTTTGCAGTATGTGGGCCTCTCACTGTTGTGGTCTCTCCCCTTGCGGAGCACAGGCTCCGGACGCGCAGGCTCAGCGGCCATGGCTCACGGGCCCAGCCGCTCCGCAGCATGTGGGATCTTCCCGGACCAGGGCACGAACCTGTGTCCCCTGCATCGGCAGGCAGACTCTCAACCACTGCGCCACCAGGGAAGCCCTGGGCCATTCTTTACATGTGCCTCAAAAAATAAAACTCTCACAGCAATGATATTGAAGAGACTTTGCTCAATATTTTACTATCCCCCTTTCCCATCATGTTAAAAATGCACTTTCCAGAAACATTGAAAAGTGAGATCAGAGGATGGCCCCTGATGTTTGCACTTCTATGGCTCATTTTCCTCCTGACAGTACAGGTCCCATTCACTGACAATTAAATCAGAGGCAACAAATATTCCAGACTTGCTACATCTTCTCATGACTTAAATCTGAAAGATACTTTACTTTGATATCACAAGAAAGAGAACACACCCCCTGCTTCCTCCATGATTCTTATCCCTTAATCACCAGGCCCAGACAAGAATGTCACCAGTCCTCCTTCATCTTGAGATAAAATCCACAAGGATGAATGCTTTTGCCAAAAGGACATTATATACAAACCAAGCCATTTAACATTCCTCTTTCCTCTTTTTCTCCCTTCCCATTTTGCCTTTATTTTCCCTTCCCTTTCCTTCCACAAATATTTATTGAGTGCCCATGAGAGACTAGCTCAAACAACATCTTCCAGGGGAAGCCCTCTGTGACTTTTCCATTTTAGTGTCCTTGAACTTTTTACTTACCATCTTTGTACTTTTTACTTTACTTTTTACTTAGCAACTTTTTACTTACTTTTTATTTTATTCATAGCTCTTATTATTATCTGATAGTTTCCATTTGTTATCTTGCTCGTGACCTGTGTTTTCTGTTAGAAATGCAAACTTTTTAAGCGCAGGGGGATATTGTCTGTTTCACTCACTGTTTTACCTCGGTTCCTAGTATACTGTCTAGAATATATTAAGTTTATAACACTCTTTTTGAATGAACGAATGAATGGTACAAAGTACGAGAGTGTAATGTTGAAACAGAAATGCTCTTTACTGTTGTAATGAACGTTATATAGTAGAAAAGAAAAAATATATATAAATGTTTACTCAAAATTGTATTTAGCCAAGCTTTAGGAAGGAAAGGTAGAGGATGCTGTGAATGTGCATAACGATGCTATTTTACAATAGGCTGGAGGGGTCAGGGAAGAGTTCCTTGAGGAACTGTCTTTTAAGCTGAACTTGAAAGATAAGCATGAGTTGATTAAGCAAAAAAGGAAAATAAAAGAATTCTAGTCAGAGTAAAAAATTTTGCAGTTCCAATGAATAGAAAGAGGAGCTGTATTTAGAATATTCTCTAAAATCTTCTGCCTATTAATTTGAGTATTAGGATTGTTCAGTTAATAAAAAACCTATGATATTTCAAAAATCCCTACAGAGAAAACAGAATAGCGGTAATTAGTATTCTTGAAAAGATCAACTATATTATGACTGATCAGATGCCATTTAGTGAGACATGGAATAGAATGTTATGACTGAAATATCTGCTCATTCTCTATTTCACTTCAACAAATGTGTATTGAGCAGCTATTAGGAATCAGCCATTGAACTAAGTTTTTGGAAGATCAAGATTAACAGCCCAAATGTTTGTTCTCAAAAAGTTTAGGGGGAGAGTGTTTCAACATGAGATAGAAATGTGCGTATGGCACAATAAAACATCAAGAAAGGATGTGTGTATTAGGCTGGAATGTCAGGGGAGACTTTCTGGAAGAGAGGATCCATAAACTGAGTCTTGAAGGTTAAATACAATTAAATTTAAGAAGTGAAGTCAGGTAGGCAGGGTGGGAGGGTGTAGAGAAAGAGAGGACTGCTTGAGAAAAGGCTTGGAAGCATGGAATAACATGATATGCATAGAGGAGCGAGTATTTTTGCATAACTACCATATAAACAGATGCTGGCTTAACAGGGTTGTTGTGTAGATTTGATGGGATAATGTGATGTAGAATGTGCTTGGCACAGAGTGAAACCCTAGTGAATGGTAGGGATCTAGTGAATGTGATGACGACTGCAGCATGTGGGGTCACTCATGTGCCAGGAGGGACTGGATATGAGGTTTGAGAGGTAAGAAGGGCACAGGTATGCCATGATAATAAACTGAGACTTTTTTTTCCTAAGGTGATAGTGTGTCAGTGAAGGATTTTAAGCTGGGAATGATATGGTCCTATTTACAGCTTGGATACATCTTTCAGACTACAGTTAGAAAATGGAATCAAAAGATGCCAAAGACAAAAAATAAGTAGTTATGAGACTATTAAAATGGATCAGGAGAAGGAGGATAAGGTTATGGATTAAAACAGTGACAATAAAAAAAAAGGATGGATTCAAAATGTAAGTATGAAGAAAAATAAAAAGACTTTTTGATTGAATGGATATGGGGGAATGGAGGTTGAGAGAGAAAAAGTAGTCAAGCGTCAATCCAGATTTTTGACTCAGGTGCTAAGTGAACGGCAATGCCGTTAAATGACATAATGAATAAGGGATATGGTAGAAGAACCTGACTGATGAGGACAAAAAAGATATTAAGTTCAACTTTGGACTTGTTGAGTTTTAATTGCTCCTCAGGTATCCAAGTAAAGGGATCCAGCACATCAGATGGTGTGATGTTTTGAAAACATGGCCACAGAATCTTTGATACTTCTCCATGACTGAGGAGGAAAACCCTGCTGTAGTAAAGAGACTTGCAAATTTGTACTAAAATTTTAAAATATTATGTTATATATTTGCATGCAACTATACATATTAGAACAATGATTTTAAATTGCTTAATATTTTGATTAGTGATTTTCAAAACCTCTTTGATCTTGCTGTAGTCCTTAAATATTAAGTTTTAAATGAATGGTATTACTTAAGTCATAAACAAGAAATATATATACAACCAAATAACACAAGCTTTTATATATTCCGGGTTTGTCTAGTGGTGTTTGGCAGGGATAAAATGCTTCATTAGGAGGTTTAAAGAAAATGACCATTATCCTAATATGTCAATGTCATATTTCTTACTGGACACTAAAGCATGTTGTAAATGAGGAAAGACTGTAAGATTTGGAAGCTTTGGGGAGCATGATAGTATCTCTGCTATCCACTTAATAACAACAGATACCACTATTTTTATTGAGAATCTGTGATCCAGACATTTACATCTTATCGCTAACCCTCAGCAGAATTCTTAAAGTGGTTATTAATTTACTCATTTTAAATTTGAAGATTAAGCCTCAGTTAAATAACTTGCCCAAGGTCATTAAGTAATAAGTATGGGATTTGGACTTAGATCTATCTGATTCTGAGTGAGGTGGTAAGCAGTTGAACTGTGCAATGAGACAGACCTCTGTTTGGTATCAGCTCTCCACCTAAGAGCTGTGTGGTTCGAGCTAGTGTGACAACACCTCCAAGTCTCAAACATTTTATCTGTAATACAAAGGTAATACCAATTTAAAGGGTTATTTTGATAATTAAATTATATACATATTATGTATGCATATGTAATAAGTGATTAATTACTGTAAGTTCTCTTCTGCTGTTTGTATTAATGTTTGTAGCTTCTTACACAGTTATGTCTCAAAATTTTTGTGTTATCCCCCATAAGAGTAAAAGTTCTTCCTATTCTAATGAGAGTTGGTATTATTTTATTTATTTATTTTTTAAAAGAGTTAACTAAACATGTAGAAAGGTAACCAGTAGACACAAAATTGCACATAGATTTTAAAATGCCATCTAAATCTTTTGTTTATTCCTTCCTCTATCCCAACCCAATCCACCCTAGCACACTAAACTATGTTCATTAAACTAAGTAAACTCCAAAGAGGTAAGAATTCAATATAGAAGAAGTTTGGGAGTTTATAATCCATGGATGAAGAGTTATCAAAATATTTAAGGACGCCACCTCTTCTTCCTTCTACTCCTCCCTCACCCTTATCTCTTAGTTATTTTTTACTGGCTGAAAGCTGTAGAAACTCACAACTGTAAGACTTCATTACTTTTAGAGAATACACTATGGTACATTTACTATAAATAATTCACACCACACTACACTTGTCAAAAGGAATGAACAAAGTATATATCATGGTACAGGAACCTTGATTTTTATTGTTTTTGCTCACTTACTCACTAATTCTCCAACTGCAGCTCCCTGTCACTGTGAATTAGAGTAGTTCTGTTGTATACAAATATTGTATTCTGGGTAATTAGATATTGGGATAGGAGCCTCTGTAAATTACTTTAACTGGTGTCAGTACTGAAGCAAATAAGTTTTAGTTCTGTTTCTAGTTTGGGTTATTTTCTGACCCTAAACAGCCTGACATAAAGGAGTGCTTTTCTTTGTCAAAGGCAGCCTTTTCAAATCTAACTGCCAGACACACTATTGAGCTATGTGCTCAATTCTAATTGGCTGAGATCTTTTCAATTCAGCAGTTTCATCTTTAATGCAATGGATGTAAGATTATGTGTAGGTCTTTTCAATGGGTTTTCCCTACTGGTGATTAGGGCAGAGGATTTGAACATAAGCAGGCTGCTGGCTATTTCTTCTGGCTAATTTAAATTGATTCATAGAAGTTCTTTGTACCCAAGGGAAAGAGCAGAACAAATCCAAGTGAGTGAGACAGCTATGGCTACTCTCAGATGGAACGGTAGAAAAGAAGAGGGAGGACAGACTGGGGAGAGGAAACATTCTAAGTATTATAAAATTGGAGCTCTGAGCAATCTGGCAGTGAAATATTGAAACTTAAACCAGTAGGCTTCTGGTTACTGGTTAGAACCAAGGTCACCAGGAAAATTATTTCTAAGATTGATTTTGATATCTTTAGGTTAAAAGGGCTAAGTAAATGGAAAATATTTTTCATACCTGATCCCACAGGGAGTCATAGTGAGTAAACTCTTTTCTAAAAATATTCCAAAAGATAGTAGATAATTCTTTTCAGAACTCCAAAGCACCTCTGAATGTGCTATAACAGAATAGCAGAGAGGGTCAGCTAAAAATTTTGTTTGGGACAGATGAAAAATTTGCCTTCTAACCATTCAGAGATGAGTGCTGTTGAGAAAGCCTCCTAGTTCTATCTTAAGAGGGTAGACTACTATTCAAACTGGGCACATTCAAAAGTATTCCTTTTTAAATAGACAGACCCTGGTTATGAAGTCTCTTCTGAGTTTTCTAAGGACTGGATCGGGTACAGGGCAAGCCATGATGGGGCCACTTTTACATCATCTCTATTCCACAAAGAAAGAACTCCAAGTGAAGTTTTAGTGCTTTTTCAACTCCATCTCCAAGTTGCTCAAGAAAATCCTTGGTACGCCATATCAATTAATTTGGTGACTCCCGCTCTGAAGGAGAAAGCAAAGCCAAAGAAAACAGGGACAGCGCACTGCTGACAATATTTTAACAAGGCCATTTCAATCTTCCCTGAACACATGAAAACAATGCAACGTTTCTCTAGCAAGAGAAAATAGCAACAAATTTATTTTGTTGGTTTAACTTGCTCTGCCCTAGAACATATGCAAAACATCCATCTGTCTCCTGAGTAGTAACATTCAATTTGTTAAAATTCATAGTAATAATGAAATGCAACACTGATGCCTGGCACATTAGTTGAACAAATAAGGGTGACAAGTATGGCATATATTGCAGAGACCAGTGGGTAAGTCCTCTAAGCTAAAGGATTTTTATTGTTGTCATTTGGTAGGAAATCTTAGGAGCTTACACAATGATTCACTGTTTTATAAAGTGTGGAATTCCACAAAAAATAAAAGTAAAGCCAGTTTTCAACCATTACTCTCAATCAAGTAAAAACAAACAAAGCCAAACCCTGTGAAGAGATAAGCTGCAGCAGCTACTTCGGAGCTGTCTTCCGGAAGACTAATGACTTGTAAACAGTCTTTCTCTGAAACTCAAATTTATTGAGAGACACTGTCTGAGAATCATTGGAATAAATGCAACATAACTAGAACTTAGTAAGCCCTCTCGAGGCTTCAGAATATGTAAGATTTTCCAACTGATATGCAAATATACAATTACCTGGACTTTCTTTTACACAAAGTAGAAGGCAGTTATACCTAACAGAAATGTATATAGTTATTCATCAAAAGACACGTACATGACATGTACACGTATAACAACAGTGTTCCTAATAGTCCCCAATTGAAAATTATCCAAATGCCCTGAAAAAGCAGAATGAATGAATTGTGATATAATTAAAAACATAATACCATACAAGAATGAACAGTCTAGAGCTACCTGCAACAATATGGATGAATCTCACAAACTGTTGGTCAAAAGAGGCCAGACATAAAGATGTATATAGCATAGCATTTCACTTATATTAAGTACAGAAAGAGGTAAAGCTAGTCTATGCCTCGAAAAGGCAGGGGTACCCTCTTTGGGGAGTGAGTGGAAGACAATGTAAGTAGGGCTTCTGGGTGCTGACCATGTTCAGTTTCTTCATCTGGACGCTGAGTGAGTTCAGTTTGTGAAAATTCATTGAGCTATAATGTGCAAGTACACGTGTGTGCATGCGCGTGTGTGTTTATACAATACTCAAGTAAAAAGTAAAAAACATAACAGGCCTATATCTTAACACATTCCTTGCTGTTCCATGTCTGTTCACTTGTCTATAGTAAAGTAACTCCTATATCATTTCCTCACTAGCAGTCTTCAGACCTATGTTTTTCTTTCTCCTTGTCTATAGCTCTCTAATAGCTATATCAGAAATGTCTAATAGCTATATCAGCTATGTCAGAAAACAAACCTGACACCTTGATCTTGGACTTCCAGCCTCTAGAATTGTGAGAAAATAAATTTCTGGTGTTCAAGCCACCCAGTCTGTGGTATTAGAGAGCTATAGAGAGCTCTATAGCTCTCCTTGTCTAATAGCTCTCTATTTCTATCCATCAAACTTCATCTCTCTGTTCATTAATGGACCTCTACCTATTTCAAGGTAGAAAACCTTTTAGATCCTCTTGGTAGCCTAAGAACTCTTCCAGTTTAGTAATTGCTCTTTTTAAGTACGGTTTTCTAAGATTCTAACATTTAAAAAGATAAAAATACTTCTTTACATACTTTAAACATCCTAATAAGACAATGCAGGCATCAAAGTCTGATATATTTTACAGTATTTAGTTGTAACTCTGATTTCAGTACTGTTCCATGTCACCTGAAAATTTACACTCTGTTGCAGTTTATGCATTTATGTAGAGCTCTCTTAAGAGGTATAGTATATTGTAATAACAATGACAAAGATGCTATTTGACCTTCTAATTGTGTCTAGTTTCCTCTCCTTTAAAATGAAAAATTCACTATTAATAATCTTTATTTCTGGACTACTACTATTACCACTCTTATTATTACTGAAATGCCAATTATTAGGTATTTATTTTGTGCCAGCCACATTTATAAGCAATTTGCACATATTATCTAACTTAATCTTTACAATCTTATGAAGTTGTTATTGTCCTCATTTTTCAGATGAAAAACTAAAGCTTAGCAAGAATAAATAACTTGCTCAAGATCAAGCAACATGGTTTGATTTAAAACCAGGTGTTCTGCCCAAGCTTTCACCTCTTTGAGCTCAAATAAGTTTATACTTAAGCACTAAACATTGGTTGCCTTACTTTTTCTAGTGCAGGCATTGTTAGCAGGGTTAGATGTGACAAATACTCCCTTTCTTTCTTTGCATTAATTTCATTTTTAATAATTTGAATCCACATCAAAATTCTCCTATATAAGAGGTAAAGACTAGTTCTGCATCTACTCTAAGAAAGTAGCTATCATTACCTATCACAATTTTGTTTCTCCAGTATCTAGAAATGTGATATCTCCTTCTCCCTTCAAAATGCCAATACCAAGAATGCCTTCAGCTCATCTGCAGCCCAGGAGTTGCTTTCCCTATTGTACTCTTTGATCCAAGTCTCCAACGATTCAAATACAATCTCCAGAGGAAATGGGAGTATACAAGTCATGCAAGCAAAAGAATTATTGATGCATTGGCATAATCTGTGCACAGAGTTCAATGTTATCACTATAGAGATGCAATGGTGAAAAGTATACCTTTTTCATAAGCCCACATTAAACATGTCTGCTCATCTTTTTCGCCACTAGACCTGCTTGGATCACAAGCTACCAGATTCATATCAGCTCCGTTATCCAGTAAGAACTGAACCAGGTGAATGTGACCATGGTAGCAAGCAGAGTGCAATCCTATGATAGAATAAGAATGAAAGTGTGAAAGGAGAAAAAGGGAAAACTGAAACCCAATTTTCAAAAGACAGTCACTACCACATAATAGAATTGTTGCCAGAGATATACAGCAAGGGTTGATTTCTTTGACAAAGAATTAATTCTGTCTTTGCGCAAACAAGACATAGTTTAGGAAAAGAAGTACCTAGTTGATCTATATAGACTACCTTTTGCTTAGCACAATTTCTAGTATTTCTCTATCCACTGTAATTACCAGAATAAATGTTAGCAACTTTGTACAAATCAAAGAACAAAGACCCCAAACAAGGGTTTTTTTTCAGCAGCAAGCCAAGGGCAAGGCAGTGGGATCAGTCTGTTCCTGGTGCAGATCATAATGGGTGCATTGACTGTAGATACTTTAGCACAATAATGAAACTGAGCAAAGTCAGTCTGCCTTTTACTATCACCATGCACCATCAATTTAAATGATGTCATTGATAAAATATTCCCCCTCATTGGGGTTGACCACTCCCACCCCCACCCCACCCCCCAAGCCCACCACTTTTCTTAAGCATTCACATGCATCAGAAACTGGTGATGTTCTCACCACAGTCTTACCTGTGTGCCCATCCCTTCCTTGGTGGTTGATGCTTATGACATTCTGATCAAGAAGAAATTTAACCAGGTCAATGCTCTTGCCATAGGTACAAGCACTGCAAAAATATAACACAGGGAAAATAGAAGGCTGAACGTATGTACTCCAAATTAATATGTTGAAGCCCTAACTCCCATAACCTTATAATGTGACTATAATTTAAAGAGGTATAATTTACAGAGGTAATTAAGTGGAAATGGAATAATTAGGATTGGCCCTCTCCAAATATGACTGGTGTCCTTATAAGAAGGGAATATTAGTATACAGATGACATGAACAGAGGGACAACCATGTAAAGACACAAAAAGAAGGTGGCCATCTGCAATACAAAGAGAAAGGCCTCAGAAGAAAACAAACCTGACACCCTGATCTTGGACTTCCAGCCTCTAGAATTGTGAGAAAATAAATTTCTGGTGTTCAAGCCACCCAGTCTGTGGTATTTAGTTATGGTAGCCCTAAAAAATTAAAACAGCCCTGATTCACCCAGGCTATTCTAGATGCAGATGTTTATATAAGTGCCAAAAAGATGAGAGAAGGAGGGAAAGAGAGGAGAAGGAGGTGATAAGAGAAAAAAAGCACATAAAGCAATAAAATCCTAAGATTCTCAAATATGGGCCTTCAAGAAAGGAGCTGTGGGTTTCCCTGGTGGCACAGTGGTTGAGAGTCCGCCTGCCAATGCAGGGGACATGGGTTCATTCCCCGGTCCTGGAAGATCTTGCATGCCACGGAGTGGCTAGGCCCATGAGCCATGGCCGCTGAGCCTGCGCGTCCGGAGCCTGTGCTCTGGCAACGGGAGAGGCCACAACAGTGACAGGCCCGCGTACCTCAAAAAAAAAAAAAAGCCGGACGTGCAGGCTCAGCGGTCATGGCTCATGGGCCCAGTTGCTCCGCGGCATGTGGGATCTTCCCGGACCGGGGCACGAACCCGTGTCCCCTGCATCGGCAGGCGGACTCTCAACCACTGCGCCACCAGGGAAGCCCAACACTATACTTTTAATGTTCCGTTGTCTGAATTACCTCATTATTTCTGTTCAAAGCAACTATTTAGAGGAAATGACGAATTCAGAACATATATATATATATATGTGTGTGTGTGTGTGTGTGTGTGTGTGTGTGTACGTGTGTATACAAATGTGTATACATACAGACATATGAAAACAATAACAGGAATGTACTAAGTGCTGACTATGTGTAAAGCACTGTGATTTGTACATAGAAAAATTCATAACTGTAGTCAGTTCCTTATGTAAAAGGAGAATTTCTTTTATAAATATGTACTTAAAATGAATAGAATGAAAATATTAATACGTTATTCCTAGCAGCCACAGGTTTGCACAAAATAAAACAATTGGATACCTACTTTTAACTCACTTCACTAATCTTGTCATATAGACAATCTTCTGAAGGTGACAATAACCCTCTGATTATAGTCAGTTTCAATTTATGTGCACAAAGTAGCAAAATGATTTGAAAACTAGCCTGTGGTGTCAGCCTCCACAAGAATGACGTAATGGGTAGAGAACACTAGTAACCCGTACATATCAGTTCTGCCAACTGTCCCCTTCAGGGACAAATTCCACTGGTACACTTTGAAGGCATGATCTGAAGAGTTCTTGCATCTGTTCTGTTACAGAGTGTGTAGAAAACAGACAAAATATTTTGGTACTAGAACATGAAGATATATAAAAACACAGGATTTGGAATTAGTCAGGCATGTAATACATGTTTTTCTAGCCATAAGAATCTTTGGCAAGTTACTTAGTTTTCCTGAGCCTCAATTTTCTCATTGGTAAAAAAGGGATAGTAAATCCAACTGCATAAAATGGTTAGGAGGATTAAATGAGATAATGGATGCAAATCATCCAGCACATATTCACTGTTCCATAAATGGTAGTTTTCTTCACCTCCCTTTTGTCTGACCTCTTTGGGTGATAAGAAAAATCTGGAAATCCAAGTGAAATTTGACAAGTTGATGCCTGATGCAGAAGTGTAAGCTTAATTTTAGTTCAGTATTTAAAAAAAGTGTCTCATTTCTCTTATTCACTAGTACAGGACAAACACTACGTAAATAACATACTAGTCTCAAATACATGTTTTAGAGGTTGCTAACAGCCAAGAGATCTGTAATATGTAGGTAAATAATCTGATATTCAAGGTTTACTCAATTCAAATGACTACGTTTTTATTTTTATAAGCAAAACAGTAACCTGTTAAAAAATGAGGTTTTAAATTTTATAAAACATCTGCTTTCCTTTAGGACATTTTAGGGAGTTATGCGCTTGAGTTCTTAGCAAACTTTTCCCTCCCTCTCTCTCTCTCTTTCTTTTTTTCTTTGTCACAACTTTTCCAAACCCAGCTGCTCCTTCAGGGTGCTTTTCCAGAGCACGTTGCAAAGGACTGTAATCGATTCCTAGCAAGGAGCTAATGCCTTCTTAGGTACCTCAGTGGCCACCCTGACTAAGCTCTTACAGGCTGACAGATGGATGTCTTAGATAGGTAGATACATTTGCACATAAGGTTTAAGTGGTAAGGAAAAAATGTCACATTTGATGCTGATGAATTCTGGTAATGATATTCTTGTCGGAAGAGGATTATGGGCACTGCTCCTTTTGGCAGCTTTCTGCAGAGTGTAGTGGAATAGGAGCAATATGCTTACAGATGTTGATATGCCTGTTGCCTTGGCAACATCAGTCCCTGTCTTTGTGGCTGCTGCCAGGAAGGCAGCATCTGGCTCTGGCCCCATCTGTTGTACTGACTGCAGCATCTGCGTCTACCTTTTTTCTGTGCATCTAGCTTGGGCTCCTTGTCCTCTGGCCACCCTCTGGTCTTGCTCTCTGATTGCAACATCTGCCACTATTCATTCTTGCTTCATGTACATGACTTCCAGTGTTGTAGGGTGTTAGCTAAGTTTAGAGGCTATTGCACTTAAATATTCTTTTACCTGTGAAAAGCCGTTTCACTGAAGATGTTTTCTTTAGTCAGACTTTCTATTCCTGATATTTGGATGATCTCCTTGGCAACTTCAAATTTGCCATTGTAGCATGCCCTAGAGTTAAGAAAATATTTTGAGAATAGTAAGAAGGTACACATAGTATACCTGCAGTACCTATGGAAGTATACATAATACTCACAGGTGCAAAGGGGTGTCTCCATAGATATTAACAACATGTGGCTGAACTTCTAAATTGCTCTGGAGCAGGTACTTCACTATATCGTGGTGTCCAAAGCGAGAACAGAAGTGGAGTGGAACGTGATCCTCATTGTCCTGAGCATTCACTGTCATCAAAAGAAAGGGAAACATATGTTATCTGGAATCCTCTATTTCTCAACCTGCTCATGTGTAGTATCAGGGACTTTTCTAAGTGCCTGAGAGACTCCTGGAAATTGCCAATTAATGACAATAATAAAGGAAATTAAGTGCCACCAATTTAAAAAGTTAGAATTCTATCCTATAGCCTATTTCCACATTAAGCAGGCTTTCTTCTAGCTCCCATAAATCTATGGAATGCATCTAATCAAATCTACCTTGCATACCATATGACCCAGCAATCCCACTACTGGGCATATACCCTGAGAAAACCATAATTCAAGAAGAATCATGTACCACAATGTTCACTGCAGCTCTATTTACAATAGCCAGGACATGGAAGCAACCTAAGTGTCCATCGACCGATGAATGGATAAAGAAGATGTGACACATATATACAATGGAATATTACTCAGCCATAAAAAAACAAAATTGAGTTATTTGTAGTGAGGTGGATGGACCTAGAGTCTGTCATACAGAATGAAGTAAGTCAGAAAGAGAAAAACAAATACTGTATGCTAACACATATATCTGAAGAAACTAGGGGCAGGACAGGAATAAAGATGCAGATGTACAGAATGGACTTGAGGACACAGAGAGGGGAAGCGTAAGCTGGGACGAAGGGAGAGAGTGTCATGGACATATATACACTACCAAATGTAAAATAGCTAGCTAGTGAGAAGCAGCCGCATAGCACAGGGAGATCAGCTCGGTGCTTTGTGACCACCTAGAGGGGTGGGATAGGGAGGGTGCGAGGGAGACACAAGAGGGAGGAGATATGGGGATATATGTATATGTATAGCTGATTCACTTTATTATAAAGCAGAAACTAACACACCAGTGTAAAGCAATTATACTCCGATACAGATGTTAAAAAAATTTACCTTGCACAGTGGAAGAGTTCAGGAAACTAGTAAGTATCTAAAAGGTACTCATAGCCTTATTTCCACAAGTATCTCCTTTCAAATTGATTCCCCTTTCACCCCCATAGAAGATGTTAAAATTTTAATACTCTGGACAGAGCACCATTTCCCAAAATTTTGGCTCAATATGTTAGCGTGGGGCCTAGTACTCTGTATGTTCGCAATACTGTGTAGGAGGTTCTGATGTCCCCCTAACTGAGAAATGTCATGTTGCGGTATACAAATCATGGTATAATGAAAAGGCAGCAAGTTTTAGAGTGAGGAAGACCTCATGAATTGTATTATCTAAGATAGTTTTTTAACATTAACTGTTAAATTGATTACTCAGTAGTGGGCATTTGACCTTCTCTTTGTCCAATCCAGACTTATAACCTCTTCTGACATTTGGGAAATTCCCTATACTGAAAGTACTGACTAGAGGCCAAGATCACCTTTTATCATAGAAGCTGAAAATATGCTTTCCAAGCCTCCTTTGCAGTTAGGGGCACAGAATTAGTAGAGGGTGACCATATGTCCTGGTTTAGGCTTCTTATCCTAGAATAATTTTTAATAGTGACCCTTTCACTCTCAACCACGTCCTGGTTGGACTCTTATCTACAGGCTCTTCCAATCAACATGTTATTTCAGACTCTGACATCAGAGCTGATGACACACAAAAGGAGAGTCTATTCTATCTTGGCAAAGTAGCAGTGGTAGAATAGCTCCATCTAATTTCCAGTGGTACTGTTGTCCAGCCACAGACTGGGTGCCCCGCATTATTGGTGCCAGAAACACAAGTGTTGGTGTGTGTGCCTAGCTGGGGTGGCAGTGTGCCTTCAAAGGATTAGTTTTGGGGTGTGATTCTGGACACCATTTCTCACTGTGAAAATTCCAAACCTGGCTTTCTACTCTGTCCTGGGGAAGATTCTGTGTGCTAATTGATATCCTTTAATATTTCCCCTCATGCTTAAATTAGCAAGTATTAGTTTCCAACACTTGCAAATAAGAACACCTGACTGACACATAGTCATTCCTCAACAAGTATTAAATAATCAATATGCACCAAGCACTGTGCTAGGTGTTGGAGATATTGATTTCTTATAAGTAACAGTGGATATAATAACACTATTGGTGCAGCAGGGATGCTGAAAGGATTAAAGGAGATCATTTCTAGAAAGTGTCTAGCATGATGCTTATCACAAATTAGATACTTAATAAAAATCTTCACTCTCCCTTTTTACTAATTTCCCTCTTAGAATTTTGCTAAGTGGTGCTAAGGCAAATAAGCTATAAATGCATAGAGTCTATACCCTCAAATAAGTTACAATCTAGTTGAATAGTCAATAATTACAGGCCTGAAGTAATAACAAATCAACACCAAGCTGCTAAATTCTAGATCTGCTTTAGCACAATTTTTAAAACCAAAAATAACCAGATCGACTGCTCTACAATCACTTGTTTTATTATTTTACTACTTTGTCCATCTGTACAGGGTGCTTTATTCAAAATAGAAAATAATAGCCCTTAACAAATCCCATTCATTCTCATTCTTATATATCTATAAAAGAAATTATCCATAGAGCCAAAAGAATTGATCGAATTACTTTTTTAATGATGAAGGGTTGGAAGGAAAAGAAAGGCAAGATAAGAGTTAATTTTAAAAAGTTCAAATATAATCATCATTTAACATTTAATGAACACTGGTTTAGGCCTTATAGCTGCTATATTTGTAGACAATAATTCTTATTTTATCAACCTGCAAGCCCTTAAGCCAAAGGGAAATCTTTAACAAAGTTCCTGAACTCCTCCTCCCAAGACTGTTATTGAAAAATAAATCTTTGAATCTTTTCTATTAGTGAGTGGCTCAGAAGGACACACTTCCTTCAGAAGAATTTTCCCGGTTGTTTTGATTATCTTCCTTTTTAAGATACTTTTCCTTTGTTCACATTCTGTTGGAAGCCAGGGAAAGTCAATACCATGAGTCAAAGCTTGAGGACAGCAGGGAGTCCAGGGCATCAGGAGGTCACATGTGAGTTCTTGAGGGCCAGAGGGGACATTGTAAAGCAGAATGAAGCACAATATTCCATTAATTCATAATTTTCCTTTAGCCATACCTGGTCCCACCCAACATTATTCTTCTCTAGTTGAATCAATAAACTTCAAAGCAGACTCTTTACTTGGTGAATTACCTGCAATGGCCTAGACATTATTCTCATCAAAGAAGATATAAAATACCAACCAAAGGGACAGGCCAGGAGAAATCTGCATCAGATGCAGAGTTTATATATATATATATACCCGTATTTCTGCTTCAGTCCTTCTGATTCCTTAATTCTGTCTTGGACCAATTTGCAAAAACAAAAAGTGCATATATTATTATTCTTACCTGAGGAAAACTGAATGTATGAATGATATTCTGTTTGCTCTAACATCTTATTTAGAGATTTAAGTAAAGGAAAATTTCAAGCAAAGGAATACATGTAAATCATTATTAAGAAAATATTTGGTCACTAGTCCTCTACTTTGAAGAGAGTAAATGTTCAGTAATGTCTTTTGAAAGAAAGATTGGATGAATGGGTAGGTAGCTGGATGCTACTTCTTGCTTATTTCTGCTCATTGATCTTAAAGATAAAATAAACATTTCCATATTAACCCAGCAAAGTTAGGACCTCTCACCAGCTCTCTAAAGCAACTCCCAAGTGTGTCTTAAATAAATTTTCAGTAACAAATCTGTGTGATAGTTCTGACAAGACACATTTTAAAAAATAAATTACTGACCATGCCCTAGAAATTTTTGTGACTTTCTCTAGTATCCAGTTCTCCAGTTAAGAGAACTATAGCATTCAACATTCAGATGACAAAAAATTAATAGTTTCTGAATTTAACATTTTCCATTTTTAACTTATTAAAATGATAAATTGTGAGAATTGTGTCTCTATTTTCCTCCTATGGAGTCCAGCAATATTTTGACCTTTTCAATCTCATTCGATAAGCATTGCAGTTCTCCTTTTTAATTGCCCTACGAGGTATAAGGAAGAAGACTAGAGACTTAAAACATATGTGACTGAATAGGTCAACCTCACAAACGTGCAGAACGTGCTTTCGGAAATACATTTTGGCTAATTTGCAACTTGAATTTATTTTCATTTGTGACATTCTGTTACCACGGAAACATGCTGTAAATACCAGATTTCAAATTGCACTCCTTTTGGGGTCATTCATTTATTCTTCCCCTTATGTCCATTAACCACAGGCAAAGTCCAGATCTAAAATAAATCATCTGGAGGCTTAGATACATTTTGGAATAAGTAAACCAGCTGATAATAAATCTTGTGCAGTGTCCACCAGCACAAAAGATTTTCTGATTTATTCTTTGCAATTGGTTGAAGTACAAAAGGGACTTAAATATCAAGTGTATATTAGAAGGAAGTAAAAATACTTAAAAATCTGAGTCATGTCACTTGATTTTTTTTTAAATGATTGAGTAGGAGGCATGTAGTGCTTGTGTGAGTCAGAAAGAAAATGTTAAAAATTATATCATATGACGCTGGTATGTACTGGGAATCTGGGTGCAGTACACATTTCAATGCCTTTTGTAGAAGAGCCCTTTGATCCTGGAGACATGCTGATCATAAATGACACTCATTTTGACACCACTGAGCTTTGGAGTTGTGCAGAGGAATAAAAGGCTGAGGTTGGCCTTGATAATAAAGGAAAAATGTGAGTGGTTCCTGACCCCTTGGAAGAGTGAGGCAGTTTCAAAAACAATTATGTGTTCGGTGATTCACATTGGTGTACCTCTGCCTATCCTAAACCAACAGAATCAAAGAGACTGCTTAAACAAGGTCCAGACAACAGCATTCCTTGCATCCTGACAACACAAGTTGTTTATGATAATGCTATAGAAAAAATTCCTGAGTTATTATACACTGGCTCAGAAAATGATACAAACTACGTTTCTCAAACGTTACCAAATAAAATGGCCCTGTTTCCAACATGGAAATGAAATTGCCCTAGCCTCTTGCTACAGTTGTCTCTGGGAGCCTTTGTGTTTTCCTTAGAGTAATGAAAACATTGATTAGTTTTATTAACTGAATATCAATCTCAATTTTGGACCAAGGAAATGGCAGTTCTATAGATCTGACAACCTTGTGCTTTTGGAAATGTGCATCATTTCTGCTGCAAAGGCCAGCAGTTCTTACAGCTGGGCTTTTAATTAGGTCTCTTGGGGATCAGAATGCTGGATATGCCTGAGAGAATTTAATGACAAGATGTAACTCTGAGTGAATTTGTGTCAAAAAATTAAGTTTGTGAGGAAGAGGAAAAAAAGAGAAAGCTTTTTTTCAATACTTTCAATTTTCCAAAATTCATTTTGTAATTAAAAAACTAAAAAGTTGCAGGAAATTCTATTCTACTAAATGCATCTAAAATCTTTCTGTGTATTCTAAAGGTTTTTTCCCCCAACCTGATCACATTCTAACTCTATTTCCATTAAAAATAACAGTAGTATCAAATACTGGGGAGGATGTGGGGAGCAACTGGAACTCTCATATATAGCTGTGGGAGTGAAAAATATTGCGAACACTTTGGAAAGTTGTCTGAAATTTCCTAAAAAGTTAACGATGTGCATGCCCTTTGATGCAGTAATTCTCTCTCTCTCTCTCTCTCTCTCTCTCTCTCTTTCTCTCTCTAAATACACACACACACACACACACACACACACACAACGAAGAGGGATTAACACATATATTCACAAGAAGAATTGAATGTTTCTGGCAGCTATATTCACAAAAGTCAAACACTAGAAACATTTAACCTTCCATTACAAGGAGAACGGATAAACAGTTAAATTGTGGGAAATTCATAGAATTTTCGGTAATAAAAAAGAGCAAATTATGATTCATGCAACAACATGGATAAAAGTCAAAATCATCTTGTCGATCAAAAGAAAGCAGTCACAAAATTATATCAACTTCAAGAACAGAAAAAAAGCTAACCTATAGCAATAGAAGCCAGAATATTGATTATCTTTGGTGGCGAAAGCTAGTTACTAAGAAGTGGGCAACAAGGAACTTTCCAGGTGAAAAATTTTCAACTTTCCAGATGAAAATATGTCTATATATTGATCTGGGTGGCTTTTACATGGGTGTATCCACAAGCAAATATTCACTTAAGTCAATATTCAGTTAAGATTTGAGAATTTTGCTATATGTAAAATTTACCTCAATTAAAAAAAGATTAGTGAATAACAAAAAGTAGGAAAAATTTAGGAAAACCCCTTACTTTTACTGCAGCACCTAATACATTAAGAGTTGAGCTAAAATATGTAAAGAAGGATTAACATATAGGTTTAATTAATATATTAAAAATAATAAATTATGACTTGTGGAACAAATTAGTACATGCGTACAAGATTAATCAACTTAGATTATTCTCTAATAAATAAGTAAAGTAGAAGTAAAAAGCATACATAAAGTAAAAGATAGCAAATTTCTTCTTCTAAACATAATCTTACCATCTGCTTTGTTGCCTTCTTCCACCAAGAGTTTCGCAATATTAAAGAATCCTTTTGCAGATGCTAGGTGGAGGGGCCTATCTCCGACTTCACCGCTTACATTTACATCAGCACCAAATTTCAAAAGGAGGCGGGTTACCTAAAGGATCCATGCATTTGAAATTAGTATCAAATGCCAAACAGTAATGCAATGCCTTCAGCAATAGGGAAGGAGACATACCATTTAGGTTTTCTCTTGGATAATTTTTGCCTGAAAATAACAGAAAATCCTAACTCAACTGGCCTAAACAATAAGGAATTTATTATTATATCACCTAGCAAGAAATCTAAAACTGGAGCAATTTCAGGGTTGGGTCTTCATTGTATCAATACATAAATAACCTTCTCTCAAGTCACCCATAATCTTCTCTGAACAATCTTTTCTAAAGTTTCCTTCTGGCCAGAGCCAGCAGTGCTTACTTGATTCTTGATTTTCATAGTGGTTCCATACATAGGTCACCAATGGTAATCTTGCTACTGGGGTTCTGGGTCCTTTTTTGATTTGTGAGTAAACAGGAGATAGCCACACTAGCCCCCAGCATCTTCCCAAATTAGCTGAGATTCACATCCAAGAGGACAGAGAGAGATGAAGTAAGAAACAACTCAAGAGTTTCCAGGGGTTGTTTCGGGTAATTTACGGGATTCCTTCAAATTATGTATATATTCACTTAGGAACCTTCCAAATAATTTCTCTAAAATTGACATTACCTCCCCTGTGAATTTTAGGACTCATCATAGTGATCCCAAGAGATAAGTTAGGATACACCCGTGCCACTAAAATAACAGTTATGGGAGGACTCCTCAAAAGTCTTGACCATTGTGGCATCAGCATAAAAGTGAATTCAAGCTCTAAAACTATTTTGTGGCAGCAAATAAATATATCTTGAGCGGAAGCCTCTCAAGAATATGGTATATATTCGATAGAAATTCTAGGCGAAAAATTAGCTGGGTGGGATGTGGGAAAACTTCCTATTGCATGCAGTAGGTAAAGAACAAAGGTTCTGAAATTGGGCTTCTGCTTATTAGGTATGTCACCTTGAATAAATTATTTGGCCTTTTGAAAATTCAGTTTCTTTGTTGCTAAAATGGGAATGCCTCATAGAGTTGTTGTGAGAATTAAATAAGTTATTACACATAAAGCACTTAGAAAAGTGCCTGGTATTCAATAAATGATAGCAGAAGTGGTAGCACCAATGTGGAACACATGTATTTTATCTATTTCTTGGCTAACGGGCAGACCAATACTTAATTCAAGAGAAACCTGAACAGTAGACATTTAGTTTCAAGAACCTTGCACTCCTAAGCAGATATTTCCACTTACACAGGCTCCATAAATTCTGATTATGTGACTTTATAATGGATAGAGTTAAACTATCTTTGAAATCGATTGTCTATTAAGCACTATTATTATATACCTAGGAACTACTGCTGTTGGTAAAATACTCTTCCACTTAAAATAAGTAAATAAGCAAATGGCAAGGAACATGGCACATTAGTATATCGAATGTGCCATTCTCCTGTCAGCATATTTTAGTAAATGACAATAGCTTCCATAAATTACTTATGTGCTGTCTTTGCACATAGGAAGTGAGTCCCTTATCATAAAAGGGCCATCCACATTTTAGCATAATTTTATAATACTGTGACTATATATTCAGGGAAAGTAAACAAATTTAGGTCTCCACACAACATGCATAGAAGCTCTTTATGTTTCTGCTGGGTCATGAGGTTAATCGCCAAAGAGGATGACTCTACAAATAACAGGCACTGTGTATATCTTGTCTGTGCCTGAAGTCAGAAAAGTATAAAGTTTTTTCGCCACCTGAGTTTTGGACCCAGTACTTTCAGAAGCGTTTTCAGTGCTCAGCTCTCCAGGGCACCCCAGTGCAGTCTGAGCAGCCTATCAGTGAAATGAGCAGTCTCCCCTAGTTAGAGGTCACACTTCGCAGGTCTGAGACTGTCCAGGCACATGCCAGCCAGCAAAGAAATAAAGGCACAAAGACTAGAACAGCACAGAGACACAAGGAAGTTTGATTTTCAACTTGGGATCCTCAGGCAGTGCAATGGCATGACCTGTACAAAGGTAAAAAGGTATAATTCTGCTGCATAACTGAGACCAGATCTAGAGAGATAAAATGAGGAAGAGTAAAAACAGAATGTCAAAAGAACAGTTAAGTTTTGATTATCTAATTACATTTGTATTTCTGTTTTATTTGGTTCTATTGAGTTTCTTGAGTATAGCTAAAAGATGGTGTTTGAAAAGAGCATATAAAATTTTTCTTTCAATATGTTAAGGTTGAAAATCAACGGACTGTGGAATTACAGCACCAGGCCTTGAATTCTAGCTCCACTACTTCAGTAAATGGCCTGGACTTTATGATTTCGCTCACTGATAGAAGAGGGGTAAGAAGAGGCTCTTCGGTACAACAGAATGAAGATGGGTTTTGGGATCAGACAGACCTGAATACATACTCCAGCCCTTCTACTTATTAGCTGCATGACTCTGGCATGCTACCTGACCTGAGTAAGCTCCATGTGTATCATTGATTAGAAGGGATAAATAACAGCTGATTTTAGGGTTGGGGCAAAATTAGAAAAAAATCCACATAAAGGCCTTAACATAGTGCCTGTCCCATAGTATGAGTTTGCTCACATGGTAACTCTTATTAAGTTCATAAGGTTGTCACAAAGGTCAAATGAAATTATTTGTTGAATGACGCTACATTGTAAACTTTAAAGCATTCTATACGTATCATTACTTAATTACAGATTATCAAAATTTATAAATATGTTTCTGATACATAACTATATAAAGAAAATTATATATTTAAAGCACATTTAGTGATTGTTTTTTAGTTTATCTAGGTTATCCCATATATTAGTTTCCCATTGCCACTGTAGCAAATTACCACAAAATTATTGGATGAAAAAAACACATTTTTATTCTCTTAGAGTTCTGGAGGTCAGAAGTCCAAAATCAAGGTGTTGGCAGGCTGCATTCCTTCTGGAGGCTTTCATTTCCTTACTTTTCAGCTTCTACAGCCTGCCTGCATTCCTTAGCTTGTGGCCCCTTCTTGTATCACTTTAATGTACTGCTTCCATTGTCACATCTCCTACTACTGACTCTGATTTTCTGCTCTCTATTATATGGACCCTTGTGATTACATCAGGTCCACCCAGATAATCCAGGATAATCTCCCCATTTCAAGATCCTTAACTTGATCACATCTGCAAAGTCCCTTTTAAGGTAACATTCACAGGTTCCACAAATTAGAACGTGAACATGTAAACATATTTTGGTAGACATTTTTTAGCCTACCACATGCCAGGTTACTAGAAAAGAGGAAATTCCATTTCTAAAAGTTATCTATTTTCAGAGAACTTTTGGAATGGGCTTTATGATTTGTTTTATTGTTAGTGTTAGTATCATCCCAGAGACATTTGTTGAGCATTTGCCAAACACTTTAAATTAATATCATAAGAGCAACCCTATGAGGTAGGTGCTATTAATATTTTTTTTTTCATTTTGTAGACAAGAAAGTGAGGATCAGGGATATTATACAACCTACACATGGTCATAAAGCTAGTAATTTTTCAAATTCAGGCCGATTTCTATAGCCACCCACTTACCCATATACTCTACTGCCTCCCTCGTGTACTAAAGTAGTCAGTAAAAATGTATAACTTGGTAGCTGCTATGTTTCTATGGATCTACAAAAGCTCTTCAAGGGGGGAACTGATGAGCAGATGGCAAAACTAATTCAAAGGATATCTTAAATATCCTTTCTTTGAACCTAGTACAGTTCAAGAAAACCCTGGAACACCTAAGTGATGCCCCAGGCTTCGGAAATGCCACTGACTTACCTGTTCATGCCCATAGTATGCTGCAATGTGCAATGGAGTGAAAAAAACTGCATCTTGAACGTTGATGTTAGCTCCATGTTGCAGTAGTACATCAGCAGCCTGGACAAGAAGGAGAGCTGGGTTAGGAGATTCATTGGTGGCATCTGCCCATCAAAATTCATTTTACAATTACAATGTACAACTCTCCTTCGGGGGTCACCATCTTAAAACACAATTTTCTTCCACCTCCCTTCTCTGCAATCTCCAATGGCTAGCTTTGGCCTAGAAAATGAAAACCAAGCCCCTCACTATCACATTCAAGGTCCTGTCAATCTGATGGTATCCTTTTAAATGTATTTCCCATTACTCCCTTTCATAAACCCAACTGTACAAACAAACTGCACTCAATTTCCTACTTCTCAGAGTCTTTGTTCACATTACTTCCTCAGTCAAAAGTTCTCTTCTGGGGCTTCCCGGGTGGCGTAATGGTTGTGAGTCCGCCTGCCGACGCAGGGGACACGGGTTTGTGCCCCGGTCTGGGAGGATCCCACGTGCTGCGGAGCGGCTGGGCCCGTGGGCCATGGCTGCTGGGCCTGCGCGTCCGGAGCCTGTCTGTGCTCCGCGGCGGAAGAGGCCACAGCAGTGAGAAGCCCGCGTACCGCAAAAAAAAAAAAAAAAAAAAAAAAGGTTCTCTTCTGTCCAATCTACAGATGTTTAAACACAAGCCAAATGCCATCTCTTCCAAGATTTCTTTACTTTCCCTCCCTTCGTTGCCAACTGATTTGCTAAAATTAAGTCTTCCTTGCTTTTAAATCTCATTTAAATTTTCTTCATGTCATTTAGAACATTTAAAAATCTATATACATGCCTTATCCTTATTAAAGAGCAAATTCTTTAAGGACAAAGTATATATCAAATTCATCTTTATAATCCTACACTAGCATGTTGCCATGCAAATAGTAATCATTCAACACGAATTTGTTGAATGAATGAATGAATAAACGAATGAATGAGTGAAAAAAACTAGAAGGAGCTATTGGCCAATGAAAGGCACAGATTGCCAACAAATCTGCTCACCCTTTAGATTTCTTCTACTAAAGGCTCATCTCTAAGACTCTTTTCTCTAGAAAACTGATGGAAATCATTTCCTCCAGATGTGTTCATTTTCACTGTGAATTTTCTTAATGCACTCTCTATTCTTCAGTTGGTAAAACAATACACATTTGGGGAAATTTTCAAAAGTCTGTTAGACTTAGAAGAGAGAACATGAAGATGAGATCCAAGAGCTCAAGGAACATATGCTCCCACACCTCTTCTGTTCCTAGAAACAAACTGCCTCCTAAGTCAAGTTTCCTTGCCTGTTTGAATCAGAGCCCTTCAGAAGTGGTGAGGGGTCATGGACATTACATAACAAACCAGTATGTTTTAAAGAGGAAGAAATCAAGAATCAAAGGAATTAGGAAATTTCTCAAAGTCATGGAGCAAGTCAGTGTTAGCAGGGAAGTGAATCTCTAGTCTCTCACCTCAAGCTTTGTTTCCAAGTGCTCCAGAGTATTAAATAGTTCATTCATTCAATCATCCATTTGTTCATGTGTCAATACACCATTTATTGAGCATATATGAACTGAAATGATGTTATTTTACATGATTATTCTTACAGTTTATTCAATCAGTGGGGTAGCATTAGAACTGATTGTAATTGTCATACGAAGAGAAAAGGAATTCTTGTTGGAACAGCTGAAATTTCTGGTGGGTCCAAAAATATAATAAGCAGGTGTATAGGCTTCTATACATTCCAAGAACAATGCTTTTTGCTAAATTTGGATATTGCTGACTAATGATCAACAGAATATACAATGTGTACAGTGAGTTGTTTTTCTAATAAAAAAATTAAAATTACAATTAACACTTATTGAGGGCACATTATGTATCAGACCCTGAACTAAGTGCATAAATGGTAACTGGAGTGCCTCTGTTTCACTCCAAAACATAGAAAGATATGTTCTACTCTCCCATTTTAAAGGTGAAGAAACTGAGCCTCAGGGAGGCTTTGTAACCTATTTGAGGTCATACAACTAGTAAGAAGCAGAACTGGAATTCAAATTTAGGCCTGTTTGACTTCGAAGTTTCTTTCCATCAGGCCCTTCCTGTGACCTTGACCTCATTAACACTAACCTTTAAGTAAATGAACTGACTCAATCTCAGATAAGAGGAAGCTTTCTGAGTAGAAAGTAGAAGCTTTGTAGATTCAGCTTGGAAAGAATGCTGGAGCCATTTATATCAAATGTCTGGTATCTTAGACTTCACATGCCTGTGAGTTCAATCTTGGGAACCTTTAAAGGAGGTCACAAACGATCAAGGTAAATGAAGCTTTTTACAAATTCTCTTATTTTATATATAGCATAAAAGAAAGTAGACAGCATGAATTTTTATTGTAAAAAGGATTCTCAAATGTTAAAATATAGAGCCAATTTCTTAGGCATAGTTCTAGAACTTACTTTCATTCTAAAAGATAATGGCTTTTAGGCTTGAATAAATAGTCCAAAGCAATTTTTTTTTTCCTCCTAAGTTTGCACTTATCCAGTCATTCAGAAGGTCAACCTTTTGCTGAACAGTCATTAATTATGAAGTGTTGGCCTTCTAAGAAACTTTCAAAATGTAAGTTTTAATGAAACCACACAGAGTCATTATTGAACTATAGGCTTTATTTAGTTTGTTTTAAAATTCAAGGAAATATTTAACTATTGAGAGCAATGTACACTGGAATTATCTGAATAATTTCACAGGTTATTTATATAAGTTGAATGCATTTATTGATTCTTATATTTCAAGTCATGATAGGGAGTGTATCTCCTAGCAATCTTATGGGGATATAATGTATCGTGATATACAAATATGCCTGTCATGTGGTTAAGACAGATGCACTCATATTGTTTAGGCTGGAACATATATCTAGCAAATCATTTTTTTTTTTTTTTTTTGCGATACGTGGGCCTCTCACTGTTGTGGCCTCTCCCGTTGCGGAGCACAGGCTCCAGACGCACAGGGTCAGCGGCCATGGCTCACGGGCCCAGCCACTCCACGGCATGTGGGATCTTCCCGGACCGGGGCACGAACCCGTGTCCCCTGCATCGGCAGGCGTACTCTCAACCACTGCACCATCAGGGAAGCCCTATCAAATCATTTTAACCATGCTTCCCCTACTCCAGAACCTGAAAGAGCTGGTAGGTCAACTTCACCTGTTTTCCACTACATGAAGTCCCATGAAGTCCCAAACTGAATCTCTTTTATTCACCACTATGCTAAGCAGAGAATAGGCATCCAAATAATGGTTGAATTGGACTGTATTTCTAGTTAAAACAAAAAAAGGAATATATATCTACCATCAGTCAGAAGGGAAGTTAAACATTAACAATTAGGACCCAATTATATGATAGAAATTTTAAACAATTCAATTCAACGAACATTTATTGATCATTTATTTTGAATTAACCTTTAGCAAATCCCAAGTGCCTGCTCCATGCCAGGAACTGTGACTGGAGTTTTACATACATCGTCTCATTAAGATTTTTGCAGGGCATAAAATTCTGTTGTATTAAAAATTTTTGAGAAAATACATAGTTTTGATTTGTTTCCCCCCAAAAATAACAAAACTACTGGTGAAATTGTATACTTGAAACAAGTCTTATCACAGAAAGGATATCTTAATAATCTTTAAACTCTTTATAGAAATGAATTTTATCATACTTAGATTTGTATAACTGACATATATATCAGTATTATTATTATTAAAGAACCAAGGGGCTAATAACTTGGGCTAGTAACTTGGTATCCTTTACTGATGGAAGAAATAAGCACCAAAAATGTCTATCATTAAGTGGTCATTTTTTGAGCACAAAAAAATGGATCAGAACCCTTTGTTTTGATAGAAGGGAATTACTGTATACATTACCCTTTAAAGATATTTTTATTTGCCAGTTGACTCCTCAAAAGATCCAAGTAGAGTCTCTACAATTTCCAGGTTGTAATTTAAACACTTATTCAAACATTCTGCTTTCTTCCTAGAAAACCTCTGTTCTCTTTCTCTGCCTATAACATACCCAGTCTCAAGGCCAAGCTCAGTTCCCAGGTTCTCTGAGAACCTTCCACAAATCCTTTACTGTATTTAGCATTTCTTTCTCTAAATACTTATACTACTTATCCTCACAACTTAATCTTTTCATTAATTATCACTGTGGGTAAACGATTATTATAACAATATCAATTTTTTAAAACTATTTTTTCATGTTCTAAGCTTGTCTCAATGAAGTACAAGAAGGTTTGACTCCAGGTTAAAAAGATTTTTTACCTGAGGTACTGGAGTTTAATCCTTCTAACTAAAATAGCCAGACCTCATGATTTAAAATTCCAGAGATTTAAAAAGTAATGCCTACAAGAACAAAGGTCCTCATTGTTCTTGTTTGCTGAATGTTTCTCCTACAGTAGGACTTTAACTTATTGAGTTGGTCCCATTTGGCTCTCCCTCTGAACTTCATCTTATGAAAATCAATGACAGCGATGAAGAAGAAAAAAAAGACTGTATCAATAGGGACTAAATGTCTCATGGAAGAGAAAGTAGAATACGGTAAATTCTACATGGGATAAAATGGCAATCAATCAGATTTGAAATTGCCAAAATTAAATATAGTGTCTTATACTACCAAGTAGACCTTCAATAAATATCTACACTTTGAAATTAAATTTTTCTGGGCTTTAAGTGATATCTCATTTCCTATGACTTCTTTGGAGTTTTCCTCAAATTCAAACTTACACTGATGTTTTCCTTAGGATTTATAGTTTGTTTAAAGCTACAGTTTTCTCTTCTGTATATCTTTATCTAACCTTTATTACTGAGACTTATAGAGAGCAGAACCATGAAGCTATTCTGGGTTAATATCCATTTCCATTTAGTAGAAAATCTGTATTATCAAAGCTTTAGAGGAAAATGTTTTCTAAAGTTTATGTCTCAGGAATTCAAAATGATCCCAAAGATATTAACATGCAAGTGGATTTAGATTTGAAAATTTTCAATTATTTCCAGTTCTAACTTTCAATAACCAGTTCCAATTGTGTCCCATAGAACCATTGCCTTCTCTCCTAAAATTTTCAATTTCCTTTGAGAGTAGTCTACACCTTTCATTCACATATCCTCACCTCCTATTCAATCCTCAGCCCACCTACAATCTGACTTCAGACCTCACTTCTCTAGAACATGACATCAGAGGCCTACTAATTGTCAATTCCAATGGACACTCTTGGCTCTTTTCCTTATTTTAATACTTCTCCAGCATTTGTTACTATTTGTCTTCCCCTTAAGATCCGATCCTCCCTTAGATTGATTGACATAACGATCTTTGGGTTTGGTCCCTACCTCTCTGCCAACTTCTTATTGTTCCTCTATAGAGGTGACTCTCTGTTCATCTCTTAAGTGTTTCTTAAGTGTTGCTTTTTCCTCACTAAATCTTATGTTTTCTCCTGATTTCCTTTGTCTGCTTTAATTCTCTTGTATTAATTAAGTTAATACATGGAAAGAATTTGGGACATATTCTTAGTAAGCTAAGAATAAGTATTCAGTATGTGGTAGTTATTAGATATATCTTGCCTTATACATTCTCTAGTTGATTCTATCATTACTACTACTACTGCTACTATTTCTACAACACACACAGACACAAACATACACACACACACACACACACACACACACTCTCTCTCTCTCTCTCTCTTTCTCTCTCTCTTCTCTCTCCAGCTGCATGTGTTTTTCCCAGACTTCCTCCAATACAGGGTCTACCTTATTTGGCAACTCATAGTCTGGTTATATATTTCCCCTCTATTTCCCAATTACTTTTACTCTGGGTTTATACTGTCCCCTGCATTGATCTCATCTTTATCACTTGTCCTTTGATTTTTGTTAATGTGAATGAAGCATTAGAATGTGTGCTTTGAGAATATCTATGAGCTAAATGAGAATATCTCATTTAATGGTCACAACAATCTCATGGAATTGTTACTAACAGCCCCATTTTAAAAATAGGAAAAATAAGGTTAAGAATTACACAGTTTTAAGGAAAAGCACCAAAGTTTAAACTCAGACCTATAGGAGTCCAAAGTACCATACTACCCCATACTGTATTTTTTTAATTAAAAAAGATATTAATTAATTAATTTTTGGCTGTGTTGGGTCTTCATTGCTGTACGTGGGCTTTCTCTAGTTGCAGCAAGCAGGGGCTACTATTCATTGCGGCGCGTGGTCTTCTCATTGCGGTTGCTTCTCTTGTTGCAGAGCACGGGCTCTAGGCACGTGGGCTTCAGTAGTTGTGGCACATGAACTCAGTAGTTGTGGCTTGCGGGCTCTAGAGCGCAGGCTCAGTAGTTATGGCACATGGGCTTAGTTGCTCCACGGCACGTGGGATCTTCTCAGACCAGGGCTCAAACCCATGTTCCTTGAATTGGCAGGTGGATTCTTAACCACTGAACCACCAGGGAAGTCCACTGTTTTTCTTCTTATGTGTGCTTTTATTTGGAGCCAGCTAGCAATTCCTTGCCATCTCAGATAGTCCTGTACAGGATATAGCTCTTGGTTGATGTTGCTCTTCAAGGATTTTCAAGGATACCTATATAGCCAGTATATCAATAAGAATGATCCTAGACTTCCCTGGTGGCGTGGTGGTTGGGAGTCCACCTGCCGATGCAGGGGACACGGGTTTGTGCCCCGGGTTGGGAGGATCCCACATGCCGCGGAGCGGCTGGGCCCGTGAGCCATGGCTGCTGAGCCTGTGCATCCGGAGCCTGTGCTCTGCAGCGCAAGAGGCCACAGCAGTGAGAAGCCCGCGTACCACAAAAAAAAAAAAAAAAAAAAAAAAAGAATGATCCTGACTTTGTAATTGTTTGCAGATGACTGAAAAATAAAGTTAAAACTTATTCTAAGTAGAAGTTGTATGTTAGGGATCTTGAAGAGTTATATATACAAGGACAAGAAGTTTAGGATTTTTCTTAAATTTTTTCCGTATGGGGTTTCACCAAGAGACTTCAAGTAGGAGCAAAATATATTCCGATTTACATCTTCAAAAGATCCTTCTGGTAAAAGTCTAGCAAATGGATTGAAGAAGGAGCAAAACTAGAGTGGTCAGTTAGCAGGGTCTTGCAGTAAGTTGAAAAGAAAGAGATAAGGATAAAAATGATCTGAGGTAGAAGTAGTGGCCTAGAGATGGAGAATGGGTGTTAGAGGCATTAAGATGGTAGAATCACATGACTCAGCCTACTGGGGATGGGGAGAGATGATGGAAGTTATCAATAAATGATGACTGTAAAAGAGGAAGCCTATATGGGAAAATGAGCATGAGGATAAAATTGTGCCTAATTCATGAATTTAGGAAGTAGGAACGTTACCTATATATATATATTTTTTCTTTTCTGTCTAGGTATTTTATTTATTTATTTATTTATTTTTATAGATCTTTATTGGAGTACAGAGTGAAGTAAGTCACCTATAGTTTCCATCTCTCCGATTAATCACTTGTCATAACTAGTTTCTTCCAATTCCCCTTAGCAGTTCATTGTGATCTTTTCCAACACCACAGCTGTTTCAATTGGGGTCAATGCCTCAATCAAGATGTGAACAAAACTAGAGTTTTCAAACAACTACCAAAAGCTGTACCAGTTAAAAATACCACTAATTGCTTATCCATTTGGATTCAAGGCTTACATTACTTAGCATTTTAGATGGTAGCATTGCTTTAATTTAATAAGCACTTCTTTTGACTTTATGCTCTATTTTCTGAAGAATTTTTTATTTTTATGTATATATACTGACTTCTGGACACCCATTACAACTGTTCAGTGAGAACTCTATCATATAGTTATAGAGGTTTTCACTTAAAACACTATTTTTGTAATGACTTTTTTTTTTAACCTGACATAGCTCAAATTAAATATTAGAGTACAAAAACTTATTGGAAAATAGTTTCTTCAGGCTGTCACAGAAATGAGGTTCTCATGTGATCTTCCTCTTATTATCTCAGGTTAAAATTAAATTTGGTTTGAAAATTACTCAGAAAATGATTCCACAAGATAATATTATCAAAGAAATTAAAGGGAAGCTCCATATTCTTAAGCTGTAGAAATACAGCTTAAAGATATATCAACTTATATACATATAATAAAAGAATTCCATTGATTATATAAATCCATAGCTTCTCAGGAAATTATGATAGCATAAATAGAAAAGCTGGTGGATGAAGAGTGATGAGAAGCCATGAGGCCAAGGCTGAAGATACAAGTGGTACCATTTTAGAAAAGTAATAATTAAAGCTAGGAGATAACACCCCTTCCAGAAGGTAAGAGGACATATTTGTGGGATACTTATGGCTAAAAAGTGGGAAGGAAGGAGAACAAAGGAATGCCTGTTAAGGAAGCCCATGGAAGAGAAACTTTTAAGAAAAGAGGGGCAAATTTATCTGAGCCTTTCAGCTAATCATCATCTTGCTGTGCTATTTTCTTCCTTATAGATATACTTTTTTTGCAGCATTTCCTTATGTGAGGGTCTTATTTTAAAATCCCTGGCTGAGAAAACAGGCTTTCAATGTTCACTGTGTTATGAATACATCATGTTCTATGCATTTCAAAAGCCACAATTTTTTTCTTATGAGGTTTATTTTTATAACTTGCCAAAGGTCCAACATTTTTCACTATATTGCAATTGTAGAGACTTGAAAACTGTAGTACAAGTTAGGCTCCCTCTCAGTGATGTTGCTCCCAACACTGCACACACCCTGGACATTATAATCATGGAGAGGTGCGAGTACCATATGACAAAGAGTTTTCTCATGACTTTTGTTCTCCAGCCCAAGTCACCTATTGAAAACATGTAATTTGCCTCTACTTGAAAAATTAACTTCTACATTACACTTTGAAGGTGAGTTGCAGTAAACTAATAGAACGTAAGAAGGAACACATAAAGATTTTGGCTCTTAGATAAAAATGAGTAATAAGAATCCTTCTAAAAATTATTTCAATGATCAATTAATTTCCAGCAGCTCGAATTTAAAAACAAAAAAGACAGCATCAACAGTTAATGAGCTAACAGTTAATGAGCTAACAGTTATGAGCACAGTATATGGAATATTTAGTGATTCCCTTTTTGAGCTTCCTCATTAATTAAGCCAGAAAATTCACTATTTGTTGAACTGCAGGATACTAACTAAATTTGTTTTAGAACAGCAGATGTAGGTAATAAATTACATCCTACAGGCTCTTTATTTAACAAGATAATTGAAAATGTTGGTCTGCAATAACTTAGAATAAGTGCAACAATGATATTGGTAAATCCACAGTTGTAAAAATATTTTAACTGATTATGAAACAGTATGCATTGACAGGTATAGAAATCAATTATAGATAATTTTCTTTCTAGATAAGAAGTTTATTAAAAGAACACACAGCGTTCAGTCAGAGACCTATTATCAGGACAGAAAACAGTAGGAATAATGGTGGTAAATGTATTAACCATTCCATTGGTCATGTTAAACTAAGATAAATACAGAGTGACTAAAAATTGAAGCCTATAATGAAAATGAAAAGAAGCGCAATATGAAATCTGCCCAAGTAGTTTTGGCTTCAGACACAGAAAGGGCCAAGAAATAACTGTGGGTGGTATCAAGTCCAGACTTCTCAATCCCTTCACATGTGTAGCAAATGACAGAACCTGGATACAAAGAAACCTTGGCAGTCTGGTTCCAGAGCCCACATACCTAATGACTATGCCATACTATACTGCTATAGCCAAAAAACATTGCTCTAGAATCCCAGTTTCTCAAACATTTTAAACAATTTTTCAAACTTTTACTTAATGAACTCAGCATAAGTACTCAGCAGAGGTACTATGATAGAATTGGGTTGGGTGGCACCTGAATGTAAGGGGCATGAGCTTAGCACTCCTTCCTTTCTCCTTGAATAACCTCTGAGGTACCACTGGAATGCTAGACATCCAGAGAGTGCATACTGGAAATCATTTTTAAACAAAAGAGAATTGCTAGTTTTTGGAGAATAGAATTGCCACTATATCTACCTGCTAGTCCTCTTTGATTCTAAGAAAAGACAGGGCCAAATAACGTGAGTATAGAATCATGCCAAGTTTCTTGGGTTAATAGAGCCCTTATCTTCCAGACATAACACATAATCCCTCTATAAATCCATCTATGTATATATTTGTTATTGTTTTTGAGAAAACATAAGTGGTATTATTATCTATGAGGCTAAATAGTACCCTTGAGTGTGGGCTTGACATTTCTCATGAATAGAGCATGGCAAAAGTTATGGAATGTCACTTCCAAGATTAGGTTACAAAAAGACTGTGACTTCATCTAACTTGCCCTCTTTTGATCTCTCCATTACTCTGTCTGATAGAAACCAGATGTCTTATTATGAGCTTTCCTATGAATAGGATCACATGGCAAGGCACTGATGTCTCTGGATAACAGCCCGGGAGGATGAAGCCTGCCAACAGCTACAAGAGTGAACACAAAAGTGGATTCTCTCCATTTAGTCCTTGAGATGACTACAGCCCCACCCGAAACCTTGTGAGAGACTCCAAGTGAGGGGACCCAGATAAGGTACCCTGAGGTTCCTGAGCTACAAAAATGGCAAAATAACAAATGTTTGTTGCTTTAAGCCACAAAGTTTTGGGATAATTTTTTATGCAGCAAAAGTTAGCTAATATACTATTGTGTCTGTCAATTCATTACTAAAAATATCCAGGTCATAACTGACTTCTACATTAAAATAGTTCCTACTGCCCACTTCTGAATATTAAAAGGGGAACAGCAGTGCAAACCAACAAATATTTTTGAGCACCTAAGTTTTCTAAGCAGTGTGCTAGGTTCTGGGGATCAAAGATAAATTAATTGTTCAAAAGCAATATACAGGCTAGTAGAAGAAACAAAACAAAATGACTATGATATAAAGATGGATTTGATGGAGATAAAATATGGCCTACCATAACAAAAGAAAGGAGGTATAAGTTATAAATTTGGTCTGGGAAAGATAAATAAATCTGTAGAGGGGGAATGTACCTGGAAATTGAAGTAAAAGTTTGCTAAGTGAAAAAACGAAGATCAATCAATTCATTCATCCCTCAAACATATTTGATCATCCAACAGTACCTAGCACAGAATATATGTTTGCCAAATTCTACTATTTCTTAAAACCTACTTCAAATTCTACTTGCCTCATGAAATCTTTTTAGACCTCTAGGTTCATTGATGTCATCACTGAGACAAGTGATTAAATATCCCAATAGCTTTAGAAAGACATTGAGGCTTTATAAGAAGAATTTAATATAGATACCCTCCCTGGAATTACTGAATCAGAATTGCTAGATACTAAAAATCTGCATTAAAAAAAAGCTTCTTAGATGCATCCATTATGGAGTAACAAGGACTAATCTGGAGAAGCCAAGGTAGCTAAAATTCATAAGACAGAGTACTAGACACAAGAAAATTGCATAAAGAGAGAAATACAAAGATCTGCAGAAGGTATCCTTAGAGGGTAAAGCTGAGCATTGATTAGTGTGTGCTTGTGAAGCAACTACAGCTGACTGGGAAAAGAACCAACAGAGATTAGTGATAATTTTGCCCAGTGCTCACACAAGGCCAGGGATAATGCCTATTCTCATCACCCAGACTGGAAAAGCTCATGATTCATGGGGCATTGGGTAAAATACTCACAACAGACTTCCCTCAGTGCTCAGTAGTTGGTTATTAGCCTTGCCCTGAGCACTGCTCCATTCTCACCAAACAAATCTTAAAAGCTAGACCTAAAAGGAGCAAATTGTTTCTAAGTAAGTTAACTGCATCCCAGTAGAGATGGAGGGGTTGTCTTAAGACTATTTATAGGAATTCAAAATATCTAGCACCTAACAAAATAAATTTTATAATATCTGGAATCCAATCAGAAATTAATAGGAATGAAAAAGGCAGGAAAATATGACTTATAATGAAGAGAAAGAGTAATCAATCAAAACTGACCCCAAATTGATCCAGATGTTAGAGTTTTCAAACAAGGACAATAAAATAGTTATTAATACTGTATTCTATATGTTTAGAAAGTAGACGCACAAAAGATATAAAAATGACCAAAATCAAATTTTGAGAGATGAAAGCTATAATATGGGAGATAAAAATGCACTAGATGGGATTAGTAGTATATTAAACATTATAGAAGAAAAAGTTAATAAACTTGAAGATACAGCAATGGAAACTCTATTAAATGAAATACGGAGAGAAAAGAGAATTTTGAAAAAATGAAAAGAACATCATTGAGGATTTGGATAACATCCAACAGACAAATGTTCATGTAATTGAAGAGGAGACAGAAAAAAGTATTTAAAGGAATAATGGCAGAAAAATTTCCAAAGTTAATGAAAACTATAAACTCACAGATGCAAGAAATTTGATAAACCCTGAACACAAGAAAGAAGAAAACTATACTAAGACAAATCATAATTAAATTGCTCAAAATCAGTGATAAAGAGAAAATCTTAGAAGGCGCCAGAGAAAAACACACATTGAGGGACAGAAATAAAAAGGACAGAAGATTTTTTGTCAGAGATAATGCAACTAAAAATACAGTAAGTAATAGGTTTAAAATACCAAAACTGAAAAAAAAAAGTAACTTAGAATCCTATATCTAGTGAAAATATCTTTTTAACACAATGAGGAAATCAAGTCTTTTTCAACCAAATAATATTATGGGCAAGATACTTGAACAGACAGTCCACCAAAGAAGTTATACAAAGGGCAGATAAGCACATAAAAATATGCTTAACTCATTGGACATTAGGGAAATATAAATTAAAAGCACAATGAGATACCACTCATTCCCTATTAGAATGGTTAAAATTTAAAAGATCGAATATACCAAGTGTTGCTGCTGAGGATATGGAATAATTGAAACCCTTATGCACCGCTGGTAGGAATGTGAAATAGTACAACAGTTTGTCAAAGTACAATCACTTTGGAAACAGTCTGTCAATTTCTTAAAAAGTTATATATAAACCTACCAAATGATCTAGCCATTCTACTCTTAATATTTGCCCAAGATAAATAAAAGCACATGTCCATACAAAGACCTGTACAGAAATCTTCATTGCAGCTTTACTTGTAATCCCTAAAAACTGGAAAGAACTCAAATGTCCAGCAACAGGTGGATAAACACTGTGGCATATCCAAACAATGAAATCCTACCTACTGACTAGACATCTTATTTGATCATTTATCATGTAACTGACATTTAAAATCTTCACATTTATGGATCCTCAACCCTCCACCTTCCATTTTACACACAGATACACACACACGATATTCTTCCATTGTTCCCCATCACAATGAAGTAGAAATCCTTTATTCAGTTGCTGACACCAGAAACCCAGGAGTTTTTGTTGACACCAACTTCTCCTACATCCTGCTCATAGGTAACCCATCACCAAATTAGTTTGATTTTTACCCTCTAAATATTTTGCAAATCTGTGTTTGTCTCTCCATCTCTACTAATGCCACCCATACCCAGGCAATCATTATAGATTATTGCCTCCAAATATACCTGCCTGCATAAATTCTTCAAATTCAGTTGATTTTAAACATTGTAACTAGAGTTGTTTTATCAGAATGGAAATCTGATCACGTTACCACTTCTTAATGGTTTCTTATTACTCTTAGGAAGGAGAGAGAACTCCTTAACTCAGTTTATCATCCAACCCAGGGAGATTTTGAGAGTAAGAGGGGGTTCACTTAATCACACCAGGCCAACAGGTATGAACAGGAACTTTCCTGAGGAATCAGGAGTATGAGTCACTCTACAAATAAATCCATTGGTCACCTGGCCCCCAACCTTTTTCTCCATGTTCTTCCTTTTCCACCACATACCCCAACTCTATCAGCTCCCATCCACACACACACTTATACTGTTTCCTCGATGTATTTCCTATAGTCAGAAAGTTTTTACACATATGATTTCCTCTTCCTGGAAAGCTCTCTCTGTGTCTCAACTTCTCATCCATAAAGTGGAGATAATAATTCTACCTATTCTGAAGGGCTATTTAAAGGATTAAGAGTTAATATATGTAAAACATTTAGTACTTAGCTAGCACTAAAGGTAATTGTTATTGTTACTACTGCTACTATCAGTATTATTTCTTCTTCTCTTTACTTGCTTAACATTTACTTAGGTCCTTGAGTTATAAGCCAAATTAACAGTTACTCGGAGATTCACTCCTAACCTCAATGACTATGGACATATTCATTTTAAAAATGCTAATTGTGTGTCTGAGGACAACAGAGAGAAAAAAACAACAACAAAGGTTATGTCTTTGTTGAGCTTATATTTTAGCACAGGAGACAGACGGTAAAGCAGAGTAAATAAATAATAGGCTGTTATATAGTGATCAGTGCTGGAGAGAAATAAAAGAGGAAAGAGAGTAGAGAGTGCCAGAGATTTGACGTTTCATTAAAAAATGATGATCTGGGAAAACCTTATTGAGAAAATTCCATTTGAACCAGGATCTTAAAAAGATAAGGGAGTAAAATATTCAGTTAGTAAAAAAGAGCAATCTAGACAGTGAGAAGAGCAATACAAAGGCCCTGAGGCAGGAGCATGCCTGGTATGTCTGAGGAACTTAAAGTTGAGAAACAACAAATAATAAAAAGGTGGAAGTTACTTTTCCAAATTCTAAATGAAATACATTTTAAAAGGCTCACTCAGGCTGCCTTGTCAGAATAGGCTGAGGGGAAAGGGCAGAAGAAGGGAGACTAAATTACCCTCTTTAAGGCATAGGACCATGGTGACATTCATAGCTCTTATTACAGTGGCAATTCTGTTTGTTTGTGTGATTCTTTGATTGTCTATGTTTTCCACCAGACTGTAAGCTCTGTGAGACTAAGTTTTACTCATCATTAAATTACCAGTGTCAAAATACAGATATTGGAACCTATTAGTTCCTCAGTAGATATTCGTTGAATAACTGAGTGAAAGAAAGAATGAATACATATTATTATATTCTACTCTTTGATTTCTTTACCACATTGCAAGCTCCTAGATGGCATTTAAAGTTATATTTTATACTTTTGTCCATTTCTACCACAACTAGACTACGTTCTTGTGTGTAAATGCTCAGTAAGCATTTACTGACTTGATTTGTTCTTCCCTAGTCGATTTTTACATCTTCTACACTATAAATATTCTTGAAGAAAAATTTGTAGAATAACAAAAGAAAAGTTTTATAAGTCAAGATAAGCCTTAAAAAGTCTAAACAGGGAACATGAACTCTTAAGGTTTACATATTGCCGGAAACTATGAAACTCACACAAGGGAGAACCAATGATGATTATTTTCTTGTCTTTTGGGAAATAAGACTTTATAATAGAAGTTTATTTATAATCATAGCTGTAAAATTGCCTCTAGGAAAGCAATAATAATGGGGCAAACTATCTTGTTTTCTAACAGATCCAATTAAAACAAGAAACTAAAAACTCAGTCATATTTGTCAAAAATACACTGAGAAAAATCAAATCTACAATATTTACCAGTCAAGTCTCAGTCCAGTTTACTAACGTTGCAATGTACAAATGTAGGCATTTGTTGACTGAAATATGCAATAAAAATATATTTTTGCTTGGGAATACTTGATACATTTGAAATGCACAATAAATACATTATTCATTCTCTAGTGGTTCTTTGCTGGGCTGAAAATATATAATGTTTTTAAACACCAGGCTTAGGAATAGCAGGCCAATAATGGACTCTTCACTGTCTCTGATTACTTTTTCTTCTCTAAGACACCTTTACTTGTAAACTTGCTGTTATGAGCTCTCTTTCATTATGCCACAAATAATTCCCATTACTAAATCATGACAAAACCTAATTTCTTTCTATAAACACTTTGTATGCAAATCATGGACTATGTAGCATTCATATAAGAGAGAAGTTCCAATGAGTTGTGGCTTCTTTCCAGAAATACACTTCCATATGCTTGTATTTTGGTCACAATTAGTGGAGGTTTAGTAAAAGATATTTTGTGACTCTTTCATGATAATTATTGTAGTAATTATAATTATTATAATAATCCCTGATTCTCATTTTAATTAAGATTCTCCCCTTCTCCTCTATGGAACCTTTAATCAGTGACTAGTGAAAAGGCCAGATGCCATGATCTCTTCTTTTCCTAACCATCCAATCAAGGTGATGATAAAGACAGAAATGGCCAAAAAGACCATATGGCAAGGTTAGCTTGACCACTTTGCCAAGTAGAAAATAGTCCAGAATAATCAGGAATTGACCTCTTGATCTAAGCCCTCCTCTTAATTTAAATTCTTTATGTTTATTTAGATTGAAAATGAAAAAGACCTCATCACCATCTTCTAGTAAGTCTGCAAAGAAATGATCAGTCTTCAGTAGATCTAACTTCAGTAGAAGACACCCTGACTTTTGTCCTTATGTTTTGTTTGCCCTTAACTTGTCTCTGCTGCAACTCCATGAACACATTCTGTGATAAGCCTTGTATCTTATATAAATGTGTTGCCCTGGACCCAAAGCAGCCAATGCCATACACTATAGGGCATGTACATCTTGGGATAGAGGATCACTGAGAAGCCAGAAGGACCTCCAGTTGCTGGCTTCTTAGGCAGGTGACTGCTTATAACAAGTGAGACTGATGTTGATTTATCCTATTTTTAATAATCTATAAAAGAGAGGTTCCACTATTTCTCTGTATTTACGTCTCCCTCCTGACTTGCCTTTTATGACCATATGCTTCATAAATTAAAAAATAAATAAATGAACATATGTAAATTTCCACACAAGAAGTATCAATATAATAATCAGATATCCCCAGAAAAGCTGTTCTTCTTTAAAAAAGCAAGGGAACAGGGAACTCACAGAATGTTAATACATACGATATGAAATGGAAATCACAGCGGTTATAAAGGCTATTAATTTTATAAAGTTAGAGAGGCAATATACAAAGATTTATCATTTATATTTTAATCACTCATGATTAGGCCTGAAAGCTGTGAAGTTTGTAAATTCCTTCACAACACACACCTACACAATATATATTGTATTCATCATTTAGCACAGAACTTTATATAAAAAGCAGGGGATTTTCTCTGCACAAAATTTCAGTATTCAGAGGAGATGTGTGAACAAAGAGACCAAAATTTCATTTTCAAACCCATGGCAAGACTCACTCCCATTTACATGATAAAATGTCCAAAGAAATCTCAAATTTGGTCCAGATAACAGAAATTTCCTAACCATATTAAAAACAATTTACTGCTTTTGATACTGTCATAAAATGTGCTCTGGGAGTCTATTATAAAAAGAAGGGCTTGCATCTACTTTTGTCATGTTTCAGGTATTATATTCTTCTGTGTTAATATATTTATAGCTATTTTCATATAAAAAATAGGGAGCATAACATATCTAATCCTACTTCATTTGAAATCAAGCGGACTTATAATTGGACTAATAACTTTTTTCTTTTTACTAAGAGGGAAATTAATTAATAATTTTAAAAACCCTCCATTGTACATGACGGATTTTTTTTCCTGACACCTAGAAACCTACAAGTTCTGAATTAATTTTCTAGTTATGAGAACTGAAAACTTATTAGTATAACTCACTTTAACTCCTAAATTGCTCCACATCTGTGAAAGAAGAATAATGATTAAAAGTTATGTTTTCAAATATCAAACAGCTCTAAATTTACCATATATAATATAGTTCAAAGTCAATGAATCTTGCATTTTAAGATTAGTTGTGAAAAAAATTAAAAATGAACTAATCCAGCAACAAGTGTTCTATAATTTGAAATCTCTATCCTGAAAAGAAATAATGTTTAACTGGGGACCACCTGACTTACAGCTGTCTAAAGGTTAGCCTTGTTTTGTTTGTAAGTACCAAGGAGAAAATACAATGAGGTGGTGGAGATTATTGTACTTGACCATCCTCTATCATCTTGGCTAGAATGAGGTACCCCATCAGTGAAACTAAATGAACAAGAGGTGTCATGTCATCAAATTCAAATAGGAGGCATGGCAGATACTTGTGCACTAGACAGGAAGGGGTTGATTTCCCATCATGTTACATATAGTCAGCTACATCCTCAGAAGCAAGGCAGATTCAGCATAGTGAAGAAGCATCTGGGAGTGATAAAGCAAGATGGTAGAGTAGGAGATACCAGCCTTTGTCCCTCCAGCAATAAGACAACAGTTAGACTGCTATCCATGAAGGAAAATAGCCCTGGGATGGCCCAACAGTCCAATTAAGAACCAGCAGCAACGCAATGGAGCAAAAACTGGAGAACAATCACACTCATAGGATTTATGAGGAGATTGGGATAGCTGAGATGTCTGGAGAGGGCTAGGAACAAAGAAGGGTGCGGGATATCAGTATCAACCACGCAGTGGGTACCACCATGGTCCTCAGTGACCTGCACTGCAGAGGATCCCAGCAGCCTTTTCTCTGAAGACCTCAATAGCCTCCACAGCAGATAGCAGTCACAGACTCTCCACAGCTTTCACAATGGAGGACCCCACAGTGTACACTGGTATGGACCCAGCGGCCTGCTCTACAGAGGACATATATATAGAAATCCTTAAACCATAACCCTAATGCTAACCCTAACCGAGTTAAAAAAACTTTAAAAATCGTTAAGTAAATTCAATACAAATGCAAGACACGAAATAAACAAAATCAAAACACAAAATCAGTTGTACTAATATTTGAAGAAACAAATAAATGGAAAGATATCTCATGTTCATGGATTAGAAGTATTACAATTGTTAAAATGTCCATATTTCTCAAAGCAGTATACAGGTTCAGTGCAATCCCTATCAAAATTCCAATGGCATTTTTCACAAAAATAGAAGAAACAATTTATATGGAAACCACAAGAGCCCAAATAGCTAAGGCAATCTTGAGTAAGAACAAAACTGAAGGTATCACACTCACTACATTCAAATTATTAAATTACAAAGTGATAAAAATCGAAACAGTATGGTACCAGTTTAAAAACAGACACTTAGACCAATGGAACGGAATACAGAACTCAGAAATAAACCCACGCACACATGTTCAACTAATCTTTGACAACGGTGCCAAGAATACACAATGGGGAAAGGATAGCTTTTTCAATAAATGATATTGGGAAAACTGGATATCTACATGCAAAAAATAAAATTGGGTGCTTATTTTATACTATGCACAAAAATCAACTCAACGTGGATTAAAGACTTAAACATAAGACCTGAAACCATAAAACTCCTAGAAAAAAACATAAGGGAAAGCTCCCTGACATAGGTCTTGGCAATGATTTTTTAGCACAAACAACACAAGCAAAAAAAATGTGGGACTATATCACACAATAGTTTCTGCAGAGCAAAAGAGACAATTAACAAAATGAAGGGGGAACTCAAGGAATGGGAGATAATGTTTTCAAAGCATATGTCTGGTCAGGGGCTAATATCCAAAATATATAAGGAACTCATATAACTCAAGAGCAAAAAAAAAAACAAGACAAAACCAAAGAAGTCAATTTAAAAATGGGCAAAGGAGGGCTTCCCTGGTGGTGCAGTGGTTGAGAGTCCACCTGCCGATGCAGGGGACACGGGTTCATGCCCGGTCCGGGAAGATCCTACATGCCGTGGAGTGGCTGGGCCCGTGAGACATGGCCGCTGAGCCTGCGCGTCCAGAGCCTGTGCTCCACAACGGGAGAGGCCACAACAGTGAGAGGCCCACGTACCGTAAAAAAAAAAAAAATAAATAAATAAATAAATAAATAAATAAATAAATGGGCAAAGGATCCGAATAGAAATTTTTACAAAGAAGACACACAAATGGCCAATAGGTATATGAAAGATGCTTAACATCACTAATCATCAGAGAAATTTGCAAATCAAAACCACAATGAGATACTACCTCACCTGTTAGTATGGCTATTACCAAAAGTCAAAAGATAAGCGAATAGAGAAAAGAAAACCCTTGTACACTGTTGATGGGTATGTAAATTGGAACAGCAATTATGAAAAACAGTATGGACGTTCCTCAAAAAATTAAAAATGTAACTATCATATGATCCAGCAATTCCCACTTCTGGGTACATATCCAAGGGAAATAAAATCGCTATCTCAAACTGGTATTTGCACATCCATGATTATTGTAGCATTATAGTAGCCAAGATATGGAAACAACTTAAGTGCCCATCAACAGATGAATGGATAAAGAAAATATAAATATATATAATGAAATATTATCTAGCCTTAAGAAAAAGGAAATCCAGCCATTTGCAACAACATGGATGAACCTAGAGGACACTATGCTAAGTGAATTAAACCAGACACAAAAGATAAATACTTCATGATCTCACTTATACGTGGACTCAAAAAAAAATCAAACTCATAGTAACAGAGAGTAGAGTGGTGGTTACCAGGGACTAAGGGGATGGAGGAAATAAGGAGATGTTGGTCAGAGGCTAAAAACTGTTATATGATGAATAAGTTCTGGAGACCTAATGTACAGCTTGATGGCTATAGTTAATAATAATGTATTGTATTGTACACTTTAAATTCCTAAGAGAGTAGATCCCAAGTCTTCTCATCACACACACAAAAAATTGTAACTATGTGAAATGATGGTTAATTAGATTGATTGTGGTAATTATTTCACGATGTATACGCATATCAAAATATCATGTGGTACAACTTAAATATGTACAATTTTTATTTGTCAATCATGCCTCAATAAAGTTTAAAAAAAATCAGCATAGCAACAAGAGCTGCAGTGGGAGCTCACATAGCCTGTTCCAAAGTGACTGCTGCTTATAAAGTAAAACAGAGACTGGTGATATATTGCCCAAACATTTGCAACTGGTAGGTCTCTTTCTAGAACTTCACTTCCTTTGACTTGAACCATCTGCTTTCCAAAAATAAGTCATATTTCATCTCAAATTTGATAATGCTAGTTTTCTTGTTATTTTATATATGTAATTTATATGAATATTAAAGAAGACTAATGAAATATAACCAGATAAAAGTCGTGATAAAAATTATCAAAATTTTATACTCAGATTACTTTGCATATATCTTTAAATTCTTATTTCATTCAAAAGATACTAAAACAATAAATTGTAGCTGATCCATTGTAAGGGTTGTTTAAGCAGGAAAGAGGATTCTGAATCCAACCCAGTGACTTGCATTTAAAGTAAAGGCCTTGGCCTCATATCAAAAGAGTTATGAATAAATGTGTATTTATATGTTAAATGAAAACAAAATAGTCAACTATAGTATGTATTTGAATATAAGTTCTCTCTTTTTTTTTGTGGCCTCTCCCATTTCAGAGCACAGGCTCCGGACACGCAGGCTCAGCGGCCATGGCTCACGGGCCCAGCCACTCCGCGGCATGTGGGATCTTCCCGGACCGGGGCACAAACCCGTGTCCCCCGCATCAGCAGGCGGACTCTCAACCACTGCGCCACCAGGGAAGCCCAAATTCTCTCTTTTATCAGTGGGTCCTGATCACCTGAGATAAGAGGCTTGGTAATGTCTGAAGAATGTATTACCTAAGCTGCTGGGAATACTGATGGGCCAACAGCACAGCCCTCAGCTGTCTGCCTTCTCTGGAGATTTCCCTTGGCTAAAGGAGCTGCCTTGCAACCATTAGAATCTAATGATTGGTTATTTTGCCAATATAAAAGCCCAGCCTCCTCATTCCAACTTGTAAAACTCTCAGAGGTCATCCCATCCTCAGAGCTCTCTAAGGGATTGACTGAGCTTTTGTTGAGACTGTATCACAGTCCAGTTTCTCCCCAGCTCAGTCCTACTTTCTCCCCTTCCCTATAGGTGTTGATCCTGAAAGCAGGCTCCGATAAACATCCTGAACTTAATGTCTGTGTGAGTCTGCTTCCTGTGAGTTCCACGGTAGGCTTCCAGAGTGCTTTCACTTTAATCTGGCTCTCAAAGAACATCTAACTGCTCGCATCCTGCCTGAGGATCAATGTCAAAGTTGACAGTCTGACTTAGACACAATCTAGAGTCCACAACTTCTTTCCATCCTTTTACCGTTTTCAACTCCTCTCTCCATGCCTCCTCCTCTTGTGGAGGCTCACAAAAATGAACAGCAGATGTCTTATTTCAGTATACTGTAACTTTCATTATATCATTACCATATCATTGTAATTAATAACTATAATATGGTAACATCAGCTATTATAATAAACAGACCCTCAAATTTATGTCTCAAACCCAATAGAAGTTCATTGTTTGATCATTTACCAATAATCAATAGGTAAACAAACTGGCATTATAGCCCTCTTCTACACAGTTGTTTGGAAGGTTCTGCTATTTTCACCAAATGGTTTCCAAGGTTTCTCTGAGAGGTGACTTCATTCTAGTCAACAAAAAGGGGAAAAACATATGGAGGAGCAGCTAAGGGAGTTTTTGGAGGCCACACCTGGAAATGGTGCACCTGACTTTCACTGAGTCCTCAGTCGGAGGCCACACCAAACCGCCAGAAAGACTGGGAAATGAAGTCTTCGTGAACATCCAGGAAGAAGGAAAGAACATAGATTTTGACGAGCAGCTCTGACACACTAGGGTCATCCAAAGACTTCATCTCCCAGAACACAGTGGGTCAATTCTCCACACTCAGTTTCAATTCTGTTTTGGGGACTTGTGACTATTCTGTGAATTTGAATTCTCTGTTAGACTCTTTCTCCACCTGAGCATTTAATATGACTATTGCTGTTGATCTCTTTTCGTACCTTTTCTGAAATTATCTAGGTTACTTCCAATTTTCTATATCACTCCTTACTAACAGACAAGAGAGAAATGTGTACATATTTTATTTTTAAGCAGTATTACTGTAGTATAATTTATACACTAAGAATTGCATATATTTAATGTGTACAATTTGATGAGTTTGGATATATGAAAACACTCATGGTATTATCACTACAATCAAGGCAATAAACATATCCATCACTTTCCAGAGTTTCCTGAATATGACACCAAAAGCACAGGCAACAAAAGCACAGACAGGCAAGTGGAACAACATCAAACTAAAAAGTTTCTGCACAGCAAAGGAAACAATCAACAGAATGAAAATGCAACCTGAGGAATGGGAGAAAATATTTACAAACCATATACCTGATAAGGGACTAATTTCCAAAATCTGCAAGGAACTCAACTCAATAACAAAAACACAAACAGTTCTACTAAAAATGGGCAAAGGACTTGAACAGACATTTCTCCAAAGAAGACATACAAAGAGCCAACGTGAATGTAAAAATTGCCTAATATCATTATCCAGAAAACGTAGATCCACAATGAGATGTCACCTTACACCTGTTAGGATGGCTGTTATCTAAAAAAAAAAAAAGAAGAGAACAAGTGTTGGTGAGGTTGTGGAAAAACAAGAACTCTTGTATACTGTTGGCAGGAATATAAAATGCACAGCAGCTATGGAAGTATGGATATTCCTCAAAAATTAAAAATGGAACTACTGTTTGAGTTAGCAATCCCACTTGTGGATATACATCCAAAAGAATTGAAATCAGTATCTCAAAAAGATATTAGCTCTCCCATGGTCATTGCAGAACTATTCAAGATAGCCAATATATGGAAATAACCCAAGTGTCCATCAAAAGATGAATAAAGAAAATGTGTTGTATACTGCAATAGAATATTATTCAGCCTTAAACAAGAAATTTTGCCATAGGCAACAACATGCGTGAACCTTGAGGACATCATGCTAAGTGAAATAAGCCAGAAGGACAGAAGGACAAATATTGCATGATTCTTCTTATATGATGTATAACTAGCAGAGAATACAATGGTGGCTGCCAGGGGCTGGTGGGTGGGGAAAATGGGGAGTTGTCGTTCAATAGATATGAAGTTTCAGTTATGCTAGATGAATACACTCTAGCAACTTGCTGTACAATATAGTGCCCATAGTTAACAATATTGTATTATGCATTTCAAAATGTTAAGAGGGCAGATCTCATGTTAAGTGTTCTTACCACAAACAAAACAAAGGGAATGTCTATGTATTTTATAGTCATATCTTTTCCAGAGTTCCTATATACATTTACATTGAAATACGCAATCACATTTCATCAGTGTATTTATGCTGAATAAAGGAAACAGAACCTGCATATATCAGTATGAGTTCTAGGTTCTTTCATTACAGTTATTCCTCACAACAACGTACAAAGTAAATACTGTTATCATGATTAGACTAGAGAGAAAAAATTTAGGGTTAGAGGTAAAGCAATCACCCCACCCCAACCCAAGGCCAATCAGGTAGTAAACAGAAAAATTGACACTGGAAACCTAAATTTGTCTCCAGAGCATTACCACAGTATTAACCAATAGGTATATTGCCTCAGGACTGGTATCTGTTCAAAACTGGGATAGGAATTATGAATAATCATGCTCAATTTTAGTGTAATACCTTAGTAGAAGTGTGGTTTTTACTAGACATAGAGCACCAACGTTCTGGGTTTAAGATTTTAGTGCTCTACGCTCCTCTCCAGACACTCTCCTGACTTTCACTTTGCTCTCTGGCAAATAATTTATGTGATGCAATCTTCAGCTCTAATACTGAAATGATAATTCTGTAATTCCTCTCAAGGTGTTTCTATCAGGAATGGTAACTAACATTGGCTGGAGGTCACGTATGAGTTGTGTTTAAAGCAAACCCTTAGAAACTTGAGATACTGATATATGTAGCTATATAAATACACTGTAAAATATATAACTTTGTGAATGTTCTAGGTCTTTTAAAAGTTGACTTTTCATACAAAAACAATTCTTGTGGTCCACAGCCTGGATTTAATGCACCTCTGGCCAAATAAGTCTTTTCAGAAATGTTTCTTACCATGTCCTTAGATGTCTAATGATTTGCTTAGATTTTTGTTTCTTGGAAATTATGACAGATTCCATTTAATCCTGCCCACAAAATTATTGAGGTGAAGAAGATACAGCCACAACTGTGAACTCAAAATGAAAACGAATATATAGAATTCTAAGTTATAAAATTAGCTAGAAAGTTTGGAAAGCTTTTTAATGTGAAGAAAAAGAATAAAAAAAATTGTCATTTGGTACCTCTTTAACTCAACATATTATTTAGATGCCAATATCAGCAAATAATTCAGTTTAATACAATATAACAAATATTGGTTTCCTACCCCTGAAGGTGACATACAAGTCTCACCATAAAAGAGCCACTGCCTAACTCTCTAGCATCGTCTTTCCAAATCCCCTTATCTTAAACTTCGAAGTCCAGACACAGAACTGCTTGTATTCCCCCACATATTATGTTTCTTGCCTCTGTGACTTTGTTTGTACTGTTTCCTCCACCTCAAATGTTCCCACATCAAATAGGGTGACTTGGCTTCCACATCTCTAAAATGAGGATAATAATATCACCTATCTTATGGAGTTATTATGAGTATATAAAGAGATAATCAATGTAAAGTGCTTTGAAAATAACTGGCATTTTGAAAACACTCAATAAAAGTTGTTTTCACAGACAGGTGGCTTAATCTGTGTTATATTTTACTTCCCAATAATTTAGCCAATGACATACTGTTAGTGGAAATCTACTGTATCAAGATGTTTCTTTCAAAAATGCTAAAGTCTGCTTATGTGACATGTAACTGTAAAACTTGGGCTTACACTAGCAGCATGATAAATAGCAAGATAAACAGATTATACACATATACAATGATAAATTATCTAAGTGAAAAATACACTTCAATATTCTGTCATGTAAGTGCAAAAGCCAATAACCGTAAGCATTCAAACACATAAGGTCATCACTAATCAGCACACCTCAGGTTAGAGGCTACTACCTTTATGGTGGCAAATAATGTGACATGTTTCACAAAATCAATAATTCAAGAGGTTCTTTATTTCTGTTTTTTCCCCCTCTGAAGAACAGGACTTCACTTGTCTCTTTCCACCTCTGATATAATTCAGAAAGAATAATATCAAGTCTTAATTTAAAATGAGTGATGTAGTACAGAGTTTCAGACCATATATCTCTTCAAAGCTGTCAGTTTCCTTTCACTACTTTTCCTATATTCCAAAAACAATTTTAAATTAAACATAGATCAATAATAAATCTTCCAGTTGCTGTCTTATTTATGGCACTGCAAGAAGAGATACTGATGTTATTTTTATAAGCCAAGATGGACATTTTCTGATTCCTTTAGAATTTAAATTAAAACAACTAAAATGTTTCAGGAATTTCATTAACCATGAGATGTCTACTATTTTGATGACCTTAAGTATTATTCCCTCATGTGTCTCTCATATAAGGTACAGGAAAGCATGTCCTATATAGTATATGGGAGAAGAACCTCAGTTTTCATAGCCCAAACTTGATAAGTATAAAATTATGATATGATTTGAGGATTTATAAGGACGATAGATGATTTATCCAAATACCTAAGACCTGATCTATTCCAGATTTATGATACCTCTAAGAATTTAGATGATTTAACTCCAAAGTTGAATGATGAAATATTAGCTAATATATAGCATAATAAAAATTGTAGTTATCAATTTGTAGTTGTGCATTTATATTTAAATGCAACTTATACACATACACACACCACAATTTATTACTTTAATGCTTACCTTCAAAACTGTATAAATGCCCAAGGGCCCTCACAGCTCACTACAATCATGAATTACTATTTGCATTCCCTGACTATATTGTGGTGTTTGAATCTTTGTGACACCAATATCAGGTTGTCTGTTGTGTACCTTCATTGTCTACTTTTTGTTTTTGTTTTTTTTTTGCGGTACGCGGGCCTCTCACCGCTGTGGCCTCTCCCATTGCGGAGCACAGGCTCCAGACGCGCGGGCTCAGCGGCCATGGCTCACGGGCCCAGCCGCTCCACAGCATGTGGGATCTTCCCAGACCGGGGCACGAACCCGTGTCCCCTGCATCGGCAGGAGGACTCCCAACCACTGCACCACCAGGGAGCCCAGAAACTTACTTCTAACTAATGTGTGGGTCAAAAAGAATTCAGAGTAGAAGTAAGAAAATATTTTGTACTGAATAATAACAAAATATGACATACCAAAACTTGAACAGTATAGTTAAAATAGAATATTGAGATGTATAGCCTTAAAAGTTATTAGAAAAAGGCTAAAAATCAGTGAGTTAAGCTATGCATCCACCTTAAGGAATTAGGAAACAAATAGCAAAAATTAACTCAAATAAATTTGAAGGTAAGATAAGAAAGAAAGGTACGAGCAGAAGTTGGTGAAAAAGAAAACAAACATGTAATAAACAATGAAGCCAGAAGTTGATTCTTTGAAAAGACTTATAAAATTGCTAAACTTCTGATGAGAGTGACAAGTAAAAAGAGACACCAAAATAATGAAATGAAATGGAATGAAAAAGAATATACCACTATTGATACTGCAGAAAACTAAAATTGCTAAGAGGATATTGTAAGCAATTTTATGTGATGTTTGAATATTTAGATAGAAAGTCTAAGATTTTTTCTATTAATTAAGATAATGTGATAATATTCTATGGATAGACAAATTGACCAATCGAACAGAATAAAATCTAGAAGCGGACTCACAGATAGACACAATATATCACAGAGTTGATATTGTAGATCATCAATAAGGAAAATATAGGCTTGTTAATAAATGTTGAGACAATTGAACATAGAAAAAAATTAAGCTGGACCCATACCTCACACCATAAATTGGAATCAATTTTAGATGGGTAAAACACTTAATATTAAAAACAAACAGCAGAACTTTAAGAAGAAAATAGCTTCATGAAATTAGGTCTGGGGGATTCTTGAACACTATATGCAAGCATTAACCATAAATCAGGAGAAGCCATTTATAGCACATACAACCATAAAGGAGAAAGGAGAGGCAGTTTATAACAGTGGTTAAGGTCAGGGATTGTGAAGTCATACAACCTAGGATAGAACACCATCTACATCACTTACTAGCTATGTGACCTACATAAAGTTATTTAACCATTCTACATCTCAGTTTCTTAATTTGTAAAACAAGATTAACAATGATGTCTATCCCCTAGATAAAACAAGATAATTTGTATAACGTGCTTAGAACATTTCCTGGCACATAATAACCCCTGTAAACATGTATAAATCTATTATTATTATTCATAATACATTGAAAATCATTCCAATGAATCAATTAAAGTAGACTTACAATTCAATGGAAAAATACAAAAAGGCACTTCACAGAAAGAGTAAACTCCAATAGCCACATACATATAAGAAAGGTTCAATCTCATAAGTAATCAGATAAATGCAAATTAAAACCAAAATGTAACAGCATTCCATAGCCACCATTTTGGGGGAAAAAACAAGTCTACTATACTCATGTTGGTGACAATGTGAAGCAAGAAAACACTCACATATTCAGTCATCCACTGGGTGGGACTGTAAAATAGTTCAATTCCTTGAACATTCACATACTCTATAACCTAGCAATTCTTAGATTTATATCCTAGGGAAGATCTTATGATAATACTCCAGGAAACATGTACAAAAATTATCCTACAACCTTGTCTGTAATAGAAAATTATTTAAATCTGTTCAAATATCCATTCAAGATTAAATTGAATAAATAAATTGTGGGAAAATAAATGAATCACAGTTATACAAATTAACATGGATCTTACAAATATAATGTTGAACAAAATAAACTAAGTCACAAAAATTTTATGTGTGTGATTTCATTTACACAATGCTCAAAACATAAAAAATTAAAAACAATATAATTCATGACGTTATACATGTACACATACATATACATAATATCTAGGAAAGCAAGAGAATAGTTATCATAAGTCAAAAGAGAGAGAGAGAGCAATTACTCTAGGGAAACAAGATGAAACCAGAAGGTCACATAAAGCTCTTATGAGGAAGCTCTTATAAGTTTATATATATCCTTGTATATGCATGATAATTTCCTCAATAAAAATAAATTTTAGAAAGGATAAAAAATGTATTGCACAGTTGGAAAGCTGTCCAAAGTATTTTTTAAATAAGCAAAAGATGCTTTAGAAGCATTTGGTATGATTCTATTTTTGAAGAAGATATGTATATATGAAAATATCTTGAAGAATATCCATCAAAATATCAAAAGCAGTTACCTCCGGGTAACAATGACTGGGGAGAGGTAGCCATTAATTGTATAGTCATTTCTGTAAATTTTTTTTTTTAAGAAAATGTATTCACTATAGTAATAAGATAGAAAAAAACTTTAAATGTAATAAGTAAGCTTAAATAACATTATATATTTCACAAGTCCTTGTTTACCTCTTTCCATGTCAATGTATAGCCTTGCACAATGTTATGTTTAATGACTGCAGACTACCCCACTGTGCCATGTACCTTTTTTAAATTAAATTTTATTGAAGTATAGTTGCTTTACAATGTTGTGTTAGTTTCTACTGTACAACAAAGTGAATCAGCTATACATATACATACATCCCGTCTTTTTTGGACTTCCTTCCCATTTAGGTCACCACAGAGCATTAAGTAGAGTTCCCTGAGCTATACGGTAGGTTCTCATTACCAAGTACCTTTTTGATTTAGTCAGTGTTTATTGCTGGGCATTTAGCTTGTTTTACTTACTTATCTTACATGGGCACACTTGCAATTCAATTTCTTATAATTTCCATAAAATAAATTTCTAGAAGTGGATTTGCTGGATCATAACATATGCAAAATTTTAAGGCCAAAAATGCAGGAAGTTATCATAATTTGACAGCAGTGTTTCAATGGTAAATTTATTATTCACATATTGGTACTGGGTTTTGTTCAATTACAAATGTTATGTAAGCTCAGAGAGATTCGAAAGGCTTAGTTACCAAAATTAGACACAATAATAATTCCAGCAAGGGCCCAGACTTGATCTCTTGAAAAAAGAAAGAAATGTAGAATGCCAAAATATCTTAAGCAAAGAATGTATCCCATACATCCCTGTCACTCCATAGTTGGTATATTACCTCATATGTGGAAATGTTCAGAAAGTGCTTACTTAGCTGGAAATTCTAAGTTTGCCTGACTCACAGGAGATTCACAGGGAAAACACAGAAAAGTTAGAAGAACTTAACTTTTTAAGTCCGTATTAGAACAACACATTTCAACCCTTCTTAGCATCATCAGTTTAAAGGTTGTGTATTCACTTTGGCAACCAATTACACTAAAAGATATAAAATCAAACTGGAGAGGGACTAGACATATAGTAATTCTCTAAGTATTACATCAGCGGGGGGGGGGGAAGTGGATATAAATAATCCAAAGATCTTTATTTATCTTGACATTTCATAAATGGATCACAAGCTATGAATGTTGAGGCTGTGTGATAGCACAGCACTGTGAGTCAGTAACTGATTTTATGCCAGAGAGCACAATTCTCATGTTAGATTAGAGACAACACTGTTGATTAGAATGGGGATTAGTAAAGTTCAGCCAAATCATAGAGAGACATGCAGATCTCACAGTGAATGTTCCCTTTTTGTGGAGTAGAATTAAATTTAAATTCTACTACTCTCTTTTGTTAGGGTCAAGCTTCATCATTAGATTAAGTCCAAATTCCTCCTTTATGTTTTAAATAGGTCAAAAGATATACTGAATGGACAGAGAAAAAATTTTAAAGGTAAAACTTGATCATTAGTTTTGTTTGCATAGTCTGTATACTTCATTTTATAGAATTTATAAGAGTAATTTGTATGAAGCTATTCAGAAAAATTGCTTGGGATTTGGTAAGCTACTTTTCTCATAAAAGGTATCATTAGAATCTCTTCTGCATTTATTGAGAGGAGAAATGATTTTACTCATTTTGTATAATTTCTAAAATAACACTTAAGCATTAATTTAGTCATTCAACAAACATTTATTAAAAATGTGTACTATATGCAAAAGCACAAAACTTGTACCTGTGAGGCTGTAAGGATTTTAACATGCAGTTCCTATGCTCAAGAAAAATATATAATAAAACAATCAAATAAAACCATGTTTATAAAACACACAGTATTAAATGCTACAATAAAGGTATAAAGTGCTGTGCTTGTTAAGAACATAGAAACACCTCAAGGTAGAGGGATCCAACATTTTCATGAAGGTGTCATTTTAGCTGAACTTTGAGGATGGGTGGGAGGGGCAAACTATAAAGAAACTATGGTGTGATAAAAAGCACAGGGCATATAAATGGGTCATTTAATTTAATTTAGAGCATGGGTTGCAAAATGAAGAATATGAGGACCCACGGCTGAAAAGGTAGGAGAGCTGGGTCATTACTTCTGGGTGTATTTTGGAGTCACCAAGGTTCTTGGTCAGAGGAGTGACTTTATCAAAGTCATGCTTTAGAGAACCTGGTACATTTTTAGTTTTTAGGATGAAGTGAACTATAAAATATTGGGGGACAGCCTTATAAGTCAGAGTACTACTACAAGAAGTACAGGAGGATGACGACAGTCCTTTACAGCTCTAGACAAAAGATTTGCATTCATAGCCCTTTGTCTTACTTAATTTGGAATTTCTTCCAAGTTTCCTGGATAGTCGATGCATACCTTTTCAGGAGGGAATTATGAGAATGATTTTTCAACTTCTGTCAGGACCTGTCCAGGTGTGGAGATCTGCAGTAATTATGGGATAGCTTAGCCCAGAGATTAGGAAGTTAGTTAGTAGCCGGCTTCAGGGCACAGAAAAAAGGAAAAGGGCAGCAAGGTTAAAGATGCTACAAGGGGTTACACTTGAATTGCTTCTCAAAGTAACTCTAGAAGGCTTTATGTGCCTTTCTTAATTGATCCATGCTTAACAATAGCTACATCTGTCTGATATTCAGTTGTGCAGGAACATGTGATGAGGCAGAGGTGCTGAGTGCCCTTAAGGGGCATCTCAGAAAAGAGATGCTGTGAGAGAGGGTAGCTGCTAGGACCAGTCATGGGGGTTCTAGCCTCTCACTCCACCTAACCTCAGCAAATTTATAAAGGTTTCTTGGATATCCACCAAAGGGAGTCATCAAGGAGAATAACTCACTCAATGTTCAAAGAAGATAAAATACTTAAAGGACTCTACTCCCTAAATACCATCCCAGAAGGAAGCATTCCTGAGAGAAAGTTACTTGGCACCCACAATCTACTTTACTGTTATCTATTTACTGTTGGATTTGAAGGTCAGGTAGAAAATATCGGTCTTCCAATGTATTCCTAATTGAGGGGAAGAAGAGTAATAATTTTTTGCCCTCCTGAGACATAGGAAGCTTGGAGGCTCTGAAACTTTGGGGATGTGACTTGAGCAAGCTATAGAAATCTTGATTCAAAACTCAGTTTTCAAATACCCTAGGGAGTATGGCATGGGAAAAGAAAGTTAAGTGCAGATGCATCAAAATATATAGCTGTTTCTTATATACCTAACAAGGAAATTATTTCTGTAGCTGATAATTGTATAATTTATATATGAATTATATATGGTATATAAAGATCATTATATCTATATTTACATCTATCTATCTAGCTAGCTAGCTAGCTTTTTTTAATGTATGAAGGACCTAGGATATTGGAATCAATTCAATGCATAGAAGCGTTGGCATAGAGAGGCAAATTCACAAAAAACACTGTTAACAAAGGGATTTCTAATTCAGATTGATTTGATTAGCAATAATCTTTAAATCTAATTTCTCAGGTAATGTTTCTTTCATCACTTTTTAGGGTAGCAAGCTGATGAACATCTCATTTACATTTTTACTAGCCTATAAAGTTTTCCTGCTTATGCTTTTTTTTACCTTACCCCGAAAGCAATACTTAATGTTTAAAAATAGCTTATAGAATCTATGGCAAAGACTTAGGTGTGAAAAAGAAAAGTGACACTTAGCTAGCATACCCTTACATCATTATTACAATTAATACATACTTAAAGCATTGTTTCTGAGACCATAAAATTACTGATTATGATGCATGATCTATGATTTTGTCTCAATTTCCAGACCAAAAGCCTAGACAGTAGGAGACTGCCTCCTTGCCTTTAATAAAGAGTATTCTGTAACACAGGGCACATTCAGTAACTGGAGCATAGAGTTTCTGGCTTCGACTTCTGAGAAAACCACTTTTGAATGCCACAGAAGATATAGTGTTCCTAAATCAAGTCTCAGTTATTTAAGACTGTGTGTTTAGTTTCAGACTTAACGAATTTGACATGAAGCTTTCTCAGACTTTGCCATCATGGAACTGCAAATGACTATTCAGACCAAGTTTAAAGTTAATACCAATGAATAGTGATAAGAATACCTATCCATCATTAATGGATAGAGTAATATTTAAGCAATAATTTATAATGATGTGCATTGACTGGTATAGTTGGTCCTTGCCTATGTTTTTTGTACCTGAATTGTGGTAGCCCATTATGTTCATATAGGATTTGTTTCTCTGTCTGCAAAATTTGGGAGAAATCAGAGATAAGTTAACAGTGCTGCATGCTGTGAAATCACATAGAGTTACATACCAGAATCTCAGAGAAAGAAATACAGACAGATGGACCCAGAGACAGAAAGTTTCTAAACTTTTTTACAAATCCAGCATTGATTCCAAAGCCCAACAAAGATCATTGCAATGGACTGAATGGGTCCTGAACTCTGTCAAATTCATATGTTGAAGCCCTAAACCCTAGTACCTCAGAATGTAATTGTATTCTGAGATAAGATTTTTAAAGACATAATTGAGTTACAGTGGTCCCTAATCCAATACAACTGGTATCCTTATAAGAAGAGGAGATTAGGACAGAGACAGAGAGACACCAGACATCTGTACACCAATACAACCACGTGAACACGCAGCAAGAAGGCCATCTGCAAGCCAAGGAGAGAAGCTTCAGAAGAAACAAAACCTGCCTACACCTTGATCTTGAACTTTTAGCTTCCAAACTGTGAGAAAATAAATTGTTATTTAAGTCATCTAGTCTGTGGTCTTTTGTTATGGAAGACCTCGCAAACTAATATAATAACACAAAAAAGAAAACCATAGATTAACTTCACTTATGAAATATTAGCAAAACAAGTTTAGTAGCAAGCTAAGAGAATAATGTGCCTTGACCAATTGTATCACTCTAGGAGTACAAAATCATTCAATGGAAGAATGACAATTGTTCTGGAAGCATCAGCCAATGCAATTAGGAAAGAGAAAAACAAAACTTTAATTATTAGAAGGAAGCAATATTATTACCATATCTAGGAAATATAATTGTCAACCAGGAATATACAAAAGACTCACCTAAGATATCTACTCGAAACAATAAATCAGTAAGTTCAATGGTTATAAAATTAAAAATCAATAATCAATAAAGTTTCCTATATATAAACTATAACAAATTAAAAAAAATACAGTGGGGCTTCCCTGGTGGCGCAGTGGTTGAGAGTCCGCCTGCCGATGCAGGGGACATGGGTTCGTGCCTGGTCCAGGAAGATCCCACATGCCATGGAGCAGCTGGGCCCGTGAGCCATGGCCCCTAAGCCTCTGCATCTGGAGCCTGTGCTCCACAACGGGAGAGGCCACAACAGTGAGAGGCCCGCGTACCGCGAACAAACAAACAAACAAAACAATGTCATTTGCATTAGCAGCTAAAAGATAAAATCCCTAGGAATAAATTTTAACAAACTCACAAGGGAAATATTCTGCAGAAACTTAAATAAATGGAAAGAAACATATTGTTCTTGAATAGGAAGACCCAATATTATGGGATTATTTATTTTTCCTAAATTAATATATAAATTAGGATTTAACCTAGTTAGGATACCATCACATTTTTTCCTTAGAAAAAAAAAGCCAATAACAATAAAATCAGAAACAAAATAGAACAAATAAAAAATGACAGCCTACTTTGTTAGCAATTGTGTTCTAGGCAGTGCCTAAGACTTAACATATATTAAGTCACTTAATACACACACACACACACACACACACACAGCCAACATGGTGGGTAATAATATAATCTCCTTTCTAAAATTAGAAAACTGAGACCCAGAAAGGATAAATGACTTTCCCAATGGCATACAGCTAGTAAGTGGCAGATACTTTCTGAGATTTAAATGTAGAGAGTCTTTTGGAGTCCATGCTTTTTACTATTGTAATCTAGTGCCTCTAAAGTTCATATAAAAATTTAAAATGTAAGAATAGTAAGGAAATTCTGAAAACAAAGAAGTGCCAGGGGAGGGTACCTGCACTTTTAGATATTAAAACATAACCTAAAGGTACACTAACTAATAAAAGAGTTGTGTTTGCTATTAGCATTGGAATACACAGATAGACCCAAATACAAGACAAAGGGGAAAATAAGGAGTATTCAATACATATTGTTTGACTACCTGAATAACCTTTTGGGAAGAAAAATAAAAACTGAATTCCTATTTCATTCCTTATACTAAAAGACATTCCTGATAAAATCTACATATAGGGGGGAAAACAAAATTAAAAGTACTTGAGGTAAATATTTGTGATTTCCTTTTTACACAATCTTTAAAGGACCAAGTCTTTCTAAGCAGAGGCCACAAAGCAAAAAATTCAAAATCTAGTCACATAAATTTGAAAACATATATTAAAAAATGCTTAAAGAGGAAACTAATAAAATAGGCTGCAACAGATATGACAAAGCTTAAATCTTCAATGTACAAGGGTATCTTCCAGGTCAGTAAGAAAACAAAGTTAATACAAAAATAGGCAGCCTATAGGATAAGAAATTCAAAGAATCAACAGTGTATCAATTAAAAAAACCTCAATCCCTTATACTTAACAAGATTTTATTATTTATATAATTGGGAAAGATAATAGATATTGCTATTTTATGCAAAGGAAAGCAGGTATTCATACTGTAAAAGGTAAATAAATCCACTTTTTGAAAGGCTTTTTGGAAATAATTATCAAAATATAAAATTCACATACCCTTTTGCCCAGCTACAAATATACGCATAAATAATCATGGATGTTAAAAAGATAAGTCCATTACACCCCTCCTACCACATCAGCGTTCACACGTTAATGGCATTTCCAGGGTTCAACTATGTTGTAGCATGTATCAGTACTTCATTCCTTTTTATTGATGAATAAAATTCCATAGGATGGATATATCAAATTTTATGTATTCACTCATCAGCTGATATACATTTGTTTCTACTCTTTGATTATCATGAATAATAATGGTATGAACGTTCATGTACAAGTTTTCATGTGTCTTGGGTATATACCTAAAGTGGAATTACTGGGTCCTATAGTAATTCTATGTTTTACTTCTTCAGGAACTGCCACACTGTTCCAAAGCAGCTGTACCATTTTATCTTCCCACCAATAATGTATGTGTGTTCCAATTTCTCCATATCCTTACCAATTCTTTATATGATTTATTTTATTATATTCATCTTACTGGATATGATGTGGTATATCACTGTGGTTTTGACTTGCTTTTCCCTAATGACTAATGATGGACATCATTTCATGTGCTTCTTGGCCATTTGTATACCTTCTTTGGAGAAATGTCGGTTCAAATCCTGAGCCTATGTTTTAACGGGGTTATTTATAATTATTGTGTTGTATCTCCGTTATATTTTAAACTTTCATTTATATTAAATACTGCTCCTATAAGATTTTACATCTCAGAAAGGAAAAGAGAGGTTAATATGCATGGAGTGCCTACTGTGTGTCATAGTACGAGGCACATGTTACACATAGTGAGTAGTCATTATCCTGAGCTCTAGAAGAAGCCCTGAATGATGCTTCAAAAGTTATTAAAATAATTTGAATTTGGGTCAGCCAAAAGCAAAATTGTAAAACAAACGAAGGTGGTACCTCTTACTAATTATTGATTCATATTTTCAAGCTACCTTTCTCTCAGATATCTTTAAATCTTATTTCTCCTAATACTTTTTAGGGTAGTGTTTCTTAAATTTGAATATGTATATCAATCACCTGGGAATCTTGTTAAAGTGCTGACTTTAGGTAGGTCTGAGATTCTATTTTTTAACTAGTTCCCTGATGATCCTACATTGCTGGTCAGTGGATCATATTTCAATTAGCAAGGCTTTAGTGTATGAACTGATTACTAAGATTTTAACTATAAGAGCTAACCTCAAGGATTAGGAAATTTTGCATTTTTACAGAGGTGCCCTAAAATTTATAACTGCTTCAAAATCTAAAGAGTGAGTCTATGGTAGGCAGGGGAATTGATAATCTTGAACAGGGGCCTTATCTAGCATGTAAGAGGTGGTACACCCATTCAGGAAGAGGCCCTACTTGGCCACTTTCTCTAATGGAGGTGTTCCTAGCCTGACAACTTGAACACATTCTGTGACTACATAATGCAGGTTTAGAACCTGAAGGTTTAGTTGAAATTTTTCTTCCAGCATCAATTTATAATGAAAATAGAGGAGTAGTTGAAAAGAACTCCAGTTACACTACTGGTTGAACTGTATACATTTTGCTGTTTTGCTAAATAAAGGCATTTATAATTATAACATGATTCTGATATAAACAAACCCTGTTGAAATAAATAAACCTTGAAAATGTTATGCTAAATAAAAGAAGTCAATCACAAAAGATCACATATTTTATGATTCCATTTATATGAAATGTCTAGAATAGCCAAAACTATAGAGATGGACAGTATGTTAGTGGTTGTCTAGGTCTAAGCAGTGAAGGGTAGATGGGACTGATGGCTATTGGATATTACGTTTCCTTTTGGGTGATAAACATGTTCTAAAATTATAGTGATGATTATACAATTCTGTGAATTTGCTAAAAAAACCATTGAATTGTACATTTAAATGGGTGACCTACGTGGCATATAAATTTTATCTCAACAAAGCTGTTTAAAAATGTAATGCAGAAATATCAGAGATAAGGAATAGAGCTTAGAAGAATGGGTTTCATATAAAGAGGCACCAGAATACCTTGATGTGCTTAGTCTTTGAGACAATTCAGAGCTGAGAATAGAGCACATTTCCCTGACATTTAAATTCTAAGTTTCTATCTACCACCTCCAAAGCTTAAATTCTGGTCAGGTGGGCTGAGAAGTTGCTGTTTGGATTAAAAGAAGGGCAGTGTAGCATTGTGAGAGCTGGCTCTGACACCACACAGCATGTAAACACCCACTCTTCCAATTATTACCTCTGTCACCTTGGACAAGTTACATAACTCCTCTCTGCCTCAGTTTTTTCATCTGGGAAATGAGGATAAAATTTCGAATGAAGATGAAGTCAGTTTTCTGATTCCAGATGAAGTTCATAAGGGATTATTGCCTAGTTATAAACTGGAGGCATATCTGATACTTTTAAGCTATAAAACTCATGAGTATATTATCTCTTTAAAAGGGAGAGAGAGAGAGAGAGAGAGAGAGAAACCACATTTTATAATTCCAAGAATTCACTTGTTTGTGCCTTTGGAAAGAAAACTCAAGCCATTTTAAAAGAAATAACAGGGTCAGAAGCTTCTTGGTATACAAAACTCTCTCCTGAAACATTCAGATGATTTAGTTAAGAATGAACTGGAACAACATCAACAACATTTCCTTGAAATCAGATATAAATTCCAAAAGAACTGGGAAGCATTTGTGAAGCAGTGCTTGAGTAAGTGCTTACAATCCAAAAATGGGATGAGGTAGGATAGAATAAATTCAACTATGAAAATAATATTATCACCTGCACAAAGTATATATGAAACTATGCCTTTCTGTGAAAAAGAAAACACTCCATAGTTCCTATACATTATATATTGCATCATCCCAGACATGCTTTTCTCTTTGCTATCCAGTTGCCTAAAGCTACACATAATTGATTTGTCTCCTGATAACTGCAGAAACGACTGCGTGAAACACCAAAGTGTAACAGCTTTTAAAAGAGATACTCGAGACTAAGTATGAAGTGGGGTGTATACACTTGGGGTGTATGTATGTGTGTGCATGTGAGGGTATGTGTGTGTATTGAATGCTCACATACATGCATTATATCTCCATGGGTTCTTATGCCCATTTACTAAGTGCCATATACAGTTATACTTGAATCAATTAATATTGCTTTAATTGTACATGTAGCAATATCTGGGCCTTAGACAGTAACATATTCAGTTTCTGTTTTGTTTTCTCAATACTTGTTTGGTGTCTTATGGCTGCAAGCCCTGTTTCAGCAATACATACAAGAGTCATAAGGGAGTAATTGTTTTTTTTAATTACAAAACTACAGATGTGAAGTCAGATAACCAGGTTTGAGTCCTATCCATCTCATTTATTTATTATCTGCATGGTCCTGTGGAAGTCATTTAACTTCTTCAATCCTCAGTTTCCTCACTGGTAAACTGAGTCTAAAGGTAACTATCTCACAGGTGAACCAAACGACAAACGTATGTGAATGATAAAACACTATCACATGTTAGTTAATTGTTCTCATTTTCCATGCTTGAGAGAGTATATGACTCATGTACCCTCTGGACTCAAAGGGGAGAAGAGAGTTTAATGCATGTTTATTGATTGTCGACAGAATCTCCGGCCTTGCATAAAGCAGCACATGCATATGTATTGATAGATGGATAAATTAGTCAGGGAGAAGTAGTGAGACTCAGGACAACCAATATTTGCCTGCTTTTCAGAGCACAGTAAATCTAAATCTGAGTCTCAAATTGCAGTCAGCATGTCTAGGAGTTTGCAGCACGTGTTCTCCTCTATTATTGAAGAAGACAGCTGCCTAGTCAATGTAAATTTTATTGTAAAATTGTTTAATAGAATTTACAATTATGGGAGGACAAACACACTTGAGACACTAATGGAGGGTCTGAATTTGATATGCGTAGACAAAGAGGCCTGTCAGACTTAGCATCAGTTATTGTTTCACAGAAAAATGTGGGCAATAAAGGAAAGTGACTACTAATGAAAGGAAACTCCCACTGATCCATTGCCACCATTCCTGCTAACCAAGAGTAAAAACTAGGAGTGGAATAAGCATCTAAATTTTTGGTATAGCAAATAAATACTATTATGTATATTTTACCCTATTGCACTCAACATTTCTACACCATATGATACCCAGGATCTTTATCTATTGAAACTCTCTATACCCTTAATTATTGTGAGACTATATTATCCTTGTTTCCCTCACACCACTCTGACCAATCCTTCTTTGTCTCCTCAATGGCTATTCAGTAATTCCTAAAGTCTCTGTGGATGTTCTCTTAGGCTTAGCCCTTGGCCAAATTTCAGCTACTGTTATGGCTGCAAATATCACGTATAATTTCCAAAAACTTTCATTAAGTCCCAACTTCTCCACTGAATACTAGTTGTATATTTTTAAATGATTAACAAACATTTCCACTTGAAAACTTGTATGTGATCAGCAAATCAACGTGTCTGGAGGTAACTGGTTTTTCCTCAGAATTAAATCCTTTATCCAATCCTTTATCTTTGTCTATTTAATCATCATATCATCACTCTGGAATCCACACTAAATACTGAAGTCAGAGAAATCCTCTTCAACACATTATTTATCATGTCTCCAATCATTCTCTTGCTCAAAAAGTCTCAATGGCTCCTCATTTCCTAGTGGAAAAAAATCCTATTGGCTGTAAGTGTCTTTAAGTGTGGGAACTTCTGTGTTTTATTCATCTGTTTATCTACCACACCATATAGTCTTGTGTATTGTACATCACAAACTATAATAGTTACTTATTGAATTGAGTTAAACTCCTTGGACTTCCATTTTCAGTTTCTTTTTTTTTTCTTTTTTTTGCGGTACACGGGCCTCTCACTGTTGTGGCCTCTCCCGTTGTGGAGCACAGGCTCTGGACGCGCAGGCTCAGCGGCCATGGCTCACGGGCCAGCAGCTCCGCGGCATGTGGGATCTTTGCGGACTGGGGCACGAACCTGTGTCCCCTGCATCGGCAGGCGGACTCTCAACCATTGCGCCACCAGGGAAGCCCTTCGGTTTCTTTAATCTGGTCCATTCCTAACATCCTACAAGGACCCTTCACAATCTGTTTCATGCTATCATTCTATTCACTCTCCCCTAAATGTACTCGACTCATTTGTCCTCAGTTTTAGACATGATTCCTCTTCTTTTCTATGTCCAGTTCTTACCACTTTTCAAAGTTCAGCCCAATTTCAAACCACCTCTCATAAATCCTTCCCTAAATCTTCTAGTCCACCTTGATCTCTATTCCCAGTAAAATCCTAACACTTCTAAATTTGTGTTCTTTGCCATTCCTCGCTATGTAATGATCATATTTCTAATTATTCCTAATATCAAACCCACTCTGATCTTTGACTCTTTCTCTTCTATAGTTATGACCATATTGATATTTTACTTTTGAATTGCTTATATAAACTTTCTTGTGTATTTATTTTGTGTGTCCAGCTACACTATAAAGTCTTTAGGGGGAAAATCTATGCCTTATTTTCTTGTATCATTCCCATATTCTAGCACAATGTTATGGAAAAAGTAGAGGCTCAAAAATATTTGCTAAATGGATGAATGAGTGTGTGTGTGGGGAAATGCATTAAAAGTGGGTATTGCAATTAACAGCTGTGAAGGAAATATTTCAAATTAAAAAATTCTGTATTTTGAATATGATGCTTTCAGGTTTTTTGGATACCATTTTCCTATATGATCTGTAACTTAATTAGCTCATTAGATAAGAAGAGAATAAAGACTAACGTATACATACCTGCTTTATGCAGTATCCATGATTGACTATAAAAGTCATTAAATGTTATATCAGAGCTAATGAAGGAAGTTGGAGAACCCATGGAGAACCATGAGACAAGAGTAGAGATCTATTTGGAATTATTTTGGTAAAATCTGCCCTAAGGCTGGTAGAATCAATATAATATCTCCTTCCATACTATGATAAAGCAAGAAAACAGTTATTTGAATAGGAGATGAAGAGACCAAGCTCTTAACCACCTTGTTTTTGACCCTGTTATAATTCTATCACTCAAAAATGTGATTAGCTCAGTACTAGACAAAAAGGATTTTGTTTTGCAAAACATATTCTGAAAAGAATATGTGTCACATATATACAATGGAATATTACTCAGCCATAAAGAAACAAAATTGAGTTATTTGTAGTGAGGTGGATGGACCTAGAGACTGTCAAACAAAGTGAAGTCAGTCACAAAGAGAAGAACAAATACCATATGCTAACACATATATATGGAATCTAAAAAAAAAAAAAAGGTTCTGAAGAACCTAGGGGAAGGACAGGAATAAAGATGCAGACATAGAGAATAGACTTGAGGACATGGGGAGGGGGAAGGGTAAGCTGGGACGAAGTGAGAGAGTGGCATGGACATATATACACTACCAAATGTAAAATAGATAGCTAGTGGGAAGCAGCCGCCTAGCACAGGGAGATCAGCTCGGTGCTTTGTGTACACCTAGAGGGATGGGATAGGGAGGGTGGGAGGGAGACACAAGAGGGAGGAGATATGGGGATATATGTATACATATAGCTGATTCACTTTGTTATACAGCAGAAACTAACACACCATTGTAAAGCAATTATACTCCAAAAAGATGTTAAAAAAAAAAAACCAAACTTCTGTCATTTTCCTGGCATTAAGAGGTTGAATGTGTTAGTCACTGGGACTTAATGTCTACCTCATTAATTCTTCTACCCAGACTTCATATAATTACCTTCCCTTTATCACTAACCTCGGTTTCTTTTTTGGAAACCATTTACATTTAAGTGATTCTAATGGGATTTTCCCTCTCCTAATAAGTAATACAAATTCATTTATATTTATAATAAATTTCATAAGAAAGATTTATTTTCTGGGAAATAAGATAATTTATTTTCAGGGAAATATAGTAAGGAGTGGAAATGTCAACATGAAGGAAACTATTTCACTCCCATTGAGATATATTAATATTTATTGAATGAAGAGCCCTTCAACTTTACACTGTTAAGAGGGATGACTCACACCTATTTTACAGGTTTTATTTATGATTTTATATGCAGCTCTATTTGTTCACAATTGTGCATGTGTGTGTAAGTGAGGAAAGTACACTTTAACTTGCAACATGACTAAAAGGGAGAAATAGATAACTACTTAATAATGAAGACATAAGACTGCTTATTTATTACACTGTTGAGCTTACATGTGATTACCACAATTAATAGAGTGTGAAAATCATGGAAGTTTGAGTAAAATGACCAAGATTCCAGACATGGCTTTTTTTTCTCAATGGCTTTGTAATCTGTAAAAACAATTACTGTACAGAGCCTTTGTTTTATAACTACTAAATGGCAGTGACAATAAAAACTATTTCATGAGGATATGTTCAGTAAATTAAATAAACAATGTAAATTAAAGTGCTCTGCATACATGAAATTAATATCTCAACAATTAAGTTTAAGATAAGAGCCAGAGTCCCTCCTCTGGCCTTTAAAACACTGCAATCTTGTTTGTAACCATCACCTGACTTTGTCTCCATCACTCTGCCTCCAGCCCATATACACTAGTGACTTTGGCTCACTCATGACCCTCCAATACACTTAGCTATTTTCTGCCCCAGGGCCTTTGCAGATACTACTATATATATTAATGATAGCTTCACTATATAGCTTATTTAAAATGGTGCCCACTTCTTCACTCTGCTTTCATTTTACCTCATTTTATTATTTTTCTTGTACTCACTACTAACATTATATAATATTTTTTCCTTATTGTTTGTTTTTTCCTTATTGTTTCCTTATAGATAGCTAGTGGGAAGGAGCCGCCTAGCACAGGGAGATCAGCTCGGTGTTTTGTGTACACCTAGAGGGATAGACAACACTACAACTAAATTTCAAACAATTGCCTGTTTTAATTGCTACTCTCACCTCAGTAACTAGAACAGTATCTGGCACACAACAGATGCTTAATAAATCAAATAATGCACACGTGAATGAATTAATGAATAATTTTTCATTGAGTCCTTACCATGAATGAAGCAATCTGCAAAGTGCTTTATACCGATTATCTAATTTAATCATTACAATAGGCTTATCACTATTTCTATTTTATAAATGAGGAAAACAGAGGTGTCTGAAGGTACAGTAACTTGCTTGAGGTAAATATAGCAAGTGGTGGAAACAGTTGCCTGACTCCAATACCTATGCTTTTAATCACTGCTATATAGCCTCTGTATATCCAGCCATCTTTATATTAATTGATGTTTGATTACACTGTTACAAAATAGACTGAATTTACTATCAAAAGAATATTTATATAGCTTAATTTGAACCCCAAAAGAAATGTGTGTGTGTTCATTAGTTAAAATTAAACCAACCCCTAGAATCTCAAAAGCCACCATTTGAAAACAAGAATCCAAAGAGGTAGGTTTGTTTTCACAGGTGGCCAAGATATGACTTACCTCCAGGTGACCAGCAATTGTAGCAATATGCAGGGCAGTGAGGCCGCCATACCCAACCTGCTGTATGTCAGCTCCACTGTGAAGCAGAGAAGTGATCAATTCTGCACTATCCTGCAAGGAAACACATCTTTAGTGTTACTTTTCTCTCAATAGCAGTTTTGAACACTGTGCAACAGGATATATTGATTCCCTGACTGTCAGCCAATTTAGGCGCTCAAAGAAAACTTAAGTGTGATTTCTGGCACAAGAGCACATGAGAAAGCAAAGAGCAGCTCTCAGATGGTTGAAATGTAGGAACAGATGACAGGCTGTTCAATTATAATCAATCTTCTACCACTTGACCATGAAAGACAGAAAGGACATTTACCTATGGTGAGGCTCTTGCAAACTCAACTCAAACGTACATGTAGGTCACTCCAATAAATGTGCTTTCTCCAGAAACTGCACTATTGAACTGGCTGCAGTGGGCCACTTCATGGTAGTTCAGTACTTGATTTTTCTCTAACACATATGTGTCATGGGTCCTATACATAATTAATGACATAGTGTCATGGGCTCTATATGTAATTAATCAGTAGTGTCTTTCTTAACTTGACTCATTAAAATGTTTTCGCTCAGTGAAAATGTTTGAAACATTGCTTGAGCATTTAAATTAGAATACTTTATGCAATGACCAAAATAATCCTTCCTTTCTTCACACTATTATTTGCACTGTATTTCTATCTTTGGAGAGACATGGTGCTTTTTAATAATATTAATAGAAATTAACATTCATTGAATTTTTATTATGTAATTAAACTTTCATACCCATTAACTTATTTAAACCTGGCACATGGAGACTTCAAAAATAGTTGTTGATAAAAAATGAATTAAATATTTCTCTAAGCAATCCTATGAAAAATAACTACTATAAACCTCATTTTATAAGTCAGAACACTCAAAAGAGTAATGTGGAGGGCCACATATTCACAAAACTCCAGATCTGGAAGGGAATGCAAAGAAAGCTCTTCATGTTTAACTCTCTCCCTCAAAGTGAGAATTCAAACCACAACTTCTATAATACTTGGCCCATCAATATCTCAAACACACCCAGTGGCAAGAAAATCAAGTCTTCATGGGATAGGCATTGCATTTATGCATATACATAAAATTTCAAATACTGTCAGTTAAGAAAATCCTTCCAGGGCTTCCCTGGTGGCGCAGTGGTTGAGAGTCCGCCTGCCGATGCAGGGGACACGGGTTCGTGCCCTGGTCTGGGAAGATCCCACATGCCGCGGAGCGGCTGGGCCCGTAAGCCATGGCCACTAAGCCTGCGCGTCCGGAGCCTGTGCTCCGCAACGGGAGAGGCCACAACAGTGAGAGGCCCGCGTACCGCAAAAAAAAAAAAAAAAAAGAAAATCCTTCCATTAAAAAATGAAGTTTGATTTCTTAATGCTGTCACACATAAGTGAAGGTTGAGAAGTTATAAAAATTGAAAAACTTTAGCAAAGAACTTCATATAAAAAAATTAATGTTATAGTTTCCAAATCTTCCACTCTACACCTGCTCTAGCAAGAAAGTTAAAGATTTCATCTTCCTTTACTCTTCCATTGCCTCCCTCTACTCAGTTTACAGACTTAACGTTTTCTCCATTCTAAAAAAACCAAACAAACAGACAAAAAAAACCCAGCATTTTTTCCACTGAGGTAAGCTAATTTTATCTATATCCTTTCTGTCTCCAAAAATTGACTGATTTAGGAACTTAGCCCTAAGCTATTTTCTCATTCTAATTGCCACCTTTGGTAATTCTTATACAATCTGATAACTTCATTTTTGGTCCTGACTTCTCTGTTAAGTCTAAATTCCATATATCCTGCCTACCAATAGCATCTCAAATTAAAAATTCAAAAGCGCTCTTGTGAATACCATTCATAATTTCCCAAGTGTGACCTATCATCTCCTAGCATTCCTTATTCACATTAATGGCACTTTCTTATTCCAACTGACCTTGAGTCACTTCAACTCAATCAGTTTCAGAATTCTGCTGGTTTTGACTCACTAGTACCTCTCACATTTCTTCTCCTTATTTCCAACATCACCCTACATAGCCTCCTGAATGGTCTCCTTGACTAAGCCTTTTTTCATTGCAGTCCATCATCTACACTATTAGCAGATAAATTTTCTTACACACAGTTTTGACCACATCATTCTCCTTTTCAATAAACCTTTCATACACTCAACAAAAACTTCTTGAATATATAAATATGCTCACAACATATGTGTTGAAACAATGTTTGAGCAGTGGGAACACTGAGGTGAGAGAGATAGTTAAATCCCTGCTTTCATGGAGCTTATATTTTTACTGTGTATATATGTGAGAGGAGACAGAGAAAATAAACAAATAAAAAAATATTATATACAGTGTCATAAAGTACCAATGGCTATAAGAGGAAAGAGGCAAATGATAAAATGACTACTTTAAATTGAGTAGTCAGGGAAAGCTTCACTGAGGCGGTAAACTTTGAGATAAATGGTAAATTCCAAAAAGGGGAAATCTAAGTCACAATTTCGAGGATGGCCATTAAATGACAGGGAATAGCTAGTGCAACAGTCCTAAGATGGAAGTAAGCTTAGTGTGTTTAAGGCCAGTGTTGAGTATAAGGTTAAGAAATAAAAGAAGGAAAAAGTATTGTGCAAGATAAGGTCAAAGATATCTGATCTTGTAGGACTTTGCAGGCCACTGTATTGGGTATTCAAATTTTTTCCAAGAGCAATAAATAGCAGTAGAATGACATGACACAGAGATAGGGAAGAACAGGAAAAGGTAGTTTCTGAGGCAGAAATAAAATGTTTTGTTTTTCACATGTTAAATTTGGTATACTTAGAATGCAGGGTTAAGATTGTGGGTACTAGAATTAGCGTCCCTAGTTAGAATACCAGCTCTGCTAATGACTATGTAATCTAAGGCAAGTTACATAATACATTTACACTAATTTCCTTGGTTATAAAAAAAGGGGACAACAACTGTATCCACCTGATTTGATGCATATATAAACTGTATATCCACAATTGATTTGATAATGCATATACACTGAAGCACTTAAATGGTACCTGGCAAAACAATACTAAGTAAATTCATTACCATTAGACATGGACGTCTCAGACTCAGTATAGGTTCCAAAAAAGATATAGACTTGACTCCATCGTCTAGCTCCTCTTTCTCCTTTCGTTTTACTTCCTCCCCACACTTCACTTCTGCTTCACTAGTTACTCATGGAAATAATCAAAAGAATAAAACATAAAAAAGCTCTGAACCAGTACTGGAAATTAAGAAACGTCTACTAGTTCTGCCTCCTCCAAAAAAAAAAAAAACAATTCACAGAAATTCACTCCCACCTCACCAATAACCTTTAATTTTGAATGGGGAGGGCTAAAGACATGAATAGTCTAGATAAACGGGAAAGCCATCACCTTAAAACATTTTTCCTTGCCGATGGACAGGCATTTAAATGCAGGGAGGTGAAGATGGTATTTTTAAGCATAAAATCATTTTTTTAATAGAGGGAAGTATGAGCAAATAAAAGTATTAGAAAAACACAGTATTATAAGATAAATGACAAATTGGAGAAATATACACAACATATAAAACTGACAAGTGGTTTGTATATTTAATATATGAAGAACTCATACAAATCATTAAAAAGATGGATATTCTTTAATTCAACTAATATTTATTAATGAACATCTACCTTATGACAAGTACCATATTAGGCTAAATTAAAATAAATTATATGAAAATCATGGAGCATATGAAATATTTATCTATCAGGCAGATTCTTGTAAACACACGTTCATCTTTTCCTCAACTGTCTTTGTATTTTATTTAGCTGGAATTTGTGGATTTTAAGAGAAAGCGTGTTGTGATTCCTTCAGAATAGGCAAATAGTGTGGACAAAAGTTAAAAGTAATAAATTACCCTTTCCTATCTTTGCTGGATTTCTCAAGCTGACCTCTGATTGATCTAAATATATCTTAATATTTATTAAGTACTATAAAAATAGAACTCTAATTTTACCAAGCTATGCTAAAATGTAACAAAACAATCACTGCTACTTATAAATTATTTACTATGGGTTAAGTACCAAGTAAAATCATCTCTTTCCAACTTCACAATTTACCTATGAGAAAAATATTACAAACCCTATTTTATAGTTGATGACAGTCAGTTTCAAGAATTTAAAGTACTTGCAGAGCCTTAAGTAGTTTGTAAGTGTTGGAGCTAGATACAAACTCAGGTCTGTATGATTCCAAAGTCCATACTTCACTTTTGACTTTCCATAGTGCTTTCACTGGTCTTTCTTTGGTGCCAAGCTCAAGGAAACAGTTGAGAGGATACCATTTTATTGTATTTTGTTGTATTTAACTGACAAGTCCCAAATATTTCTCCCCTACTCTACAGAAATATTGTTTCCTGATGGAATAATTTTAAAATTCAGCAATCTGGTGCACATCTCCTGGAAAGGAAATTGATAGAAAATAAAAACATCAGGCAAATTTTAAATATTATAAAGCTGATCTCGCTGATTACTTGTACTCTGCAATATACTAAAGTATCTGAGGGCAAGTTTTTTAAAAGAAAGACTCTTAAGACTTGCATTAGGAATATTATTCTGGGGAACTGACAGGTTTTCCCTTAGGTTTTTCCCTCTCTAGCCAAATTTACATTATTATTATTCAGTGGGCCACACAGAAGCATTCTAAACTGTGGGGGTAAATAAGCCTCTGTAATGCATTCACATGTACAATACTTATTATTTTTAAACAAAGGAAAATCCTTATGTGGAAAGGTGAAGCTTGGACAAAAAAATCAGTCCAACTATCTCCTTGAAAAATAGAATTGGGGGTACAATAGACCTCTGAAGATTTATGTAAATGGATGAAAATTTTTTGTACTGGTATCGACTCCAACTTTGTCCTACGCATAAAACTCTAATACAGAATCTACTCTCTTGCTTCTTGTTAACTCTGTAATTGTTACTATAGATAAATCCAGGAAAAGTAGCTATTAGTGTCAGAGAGCTCAGATTCTCTACTACCAAATTACATAAATTAAACACACACACACACACACACACACACACACACACACACACGTATGTTTTTGCCAATTCTATTCCAGAATAAAAATTAAACTGGGACTATTTAATGTCTAAATTTTACTTTCTTCTGTTTATGGAAATATGCCCTCTGGAAGTTTTAAAATATAGCAAGCATTCATTTACAATCTTATGATTTAGATGTGAAATCTATGACCCATCTCCTTGCACCTGGGTGGATTGTGACCAAAAGAGTATGGCAGGGCTTCCCTGGTGGCACAGTGGTTAAGAATCCACCTGCCAATGCAGGGGACATGGGTTTAAGCCCTGGTCTGGGAAGATCCCACATGCCGCGGAGCAACTAAGCCCATGAACCACAACTACTGAGCCTGCGCTCTAGAGCCCGTGAGTCACAACTACTGAGCCTGTGCGCCTACAGCCCGTGCTCCGCAACAAGAGAAGCCACCGCAATGAGAAGCCCACGCACTGCAATGAAGAGTAGCCCCCACTCACTGCAACGAGAGAAAGCCTGCGTGCAGCAGCAAAGACCCAACACAGCCAATAAATAAATAAATATAATAAATCTATTAAAAAATAAAAAAAGACTATGGCAGAAGTGAGCTATGTTTCTTCCAAGGCTAGGCCATAGAAAGTCACATAGCTTCCTCCTTGTTTTCTGGAAAACTTGCTCTTGAAGCTCCGAGCTACCATGTAAGAAGTTTGACTAACTTGAGGAAACCATGCTGTGAGGAAGCTTAGGCCATATGGAAAAGGTACATAGCACATAAAGATTCTCCAATCAAATGACCCATCTAAGACCAGCCTTATAGTCACCCCAGCCCAGGCACCAGACATGTGAAGCCTCCAGAGGATTCTAATTCCCCAGCTGATGGAGTAACTCCCAGTCATTCATGTCTTCTCAGCTAAGGCCCTAAATACAGTAGAGCAGAATCAAGCCATCCCCACTATGTCTTGTCTGAATTTCTGAAATGAGAATCCATGAGAATAATAAAATGATTGTTGTATTATAGGACTAAGTTTGGGGTAGTTGGTTTTGCCTCAACAGATAATCAAAATATCTCATAGAAGAAAATATAGAAAATAAAGGAATAAATAAAAATTTAATAACCTGCAGTCCTACCATTAATCACTATTATCATTTATGTGTGTGTTTATTTTCTTTCATTCTTTTTCCTAGGTATGTACCTTCATAAAACTACATAGAGCACAGATTAGCACAGCAAAGCAAACCTGTATTTGCATACTGATGGCCACTTCCTACATTTGGAAGTCATTTCTTAACCTCTTGAGCTGTGGGTTCTTTTTATTTTCTGTAAAATGAAGTTCATAATAGTATAAATCTCATAGAGTTGTGAGGATTAAATCAAATCATGTAATGCATTTATCACAATGTTTGAAACAATTTTTATCATCAATTACTATGTACACAATTGAGTTCATACTACACATAGAGGTAGGTAATCTCCCTTTTTCATTTACTATAAAATCATGAGAATCTCCCCATGTTTGGAAGATGTAGAGATGCACCACTCAGATCTCCCTTCAAGAAAGTGTGCCAGGAGGGTGGTTAGCTGGCAGCTTCCCTCAGCTAGCTCATTCAGGATTCACTGCAGCATTAGAGCTGAGATTACGATTTTTTCATGGTGGCCCCCAGTCAGTGACTGAGAAAGGTGGTGGTAAAAAGACCTAGCCATTTCCACTCAATGTGACACCCCTCTAAATGGCAATGTGTGCTCTGGAGCTCCCACTGGGCTGGCAGAGATTTTAGCAAGTCTGCCCTGTGGTCTGACAGCTCCTGCTGACCAACATTTCTTCCTTCCTTCCTTTTCCTTTCACAGGTGTCACTTCCACATAAATCTCTTGCACTCCTAAATCCCTTTCAGAGTTTGCTATTCAAGAACTAAACAGGCATACCATATGATAAAATGTTTTCTTTTAATGTGCATTTAAAATCAAAACTGACCTGGAATTTGAACTTAGGTCTTCTGACTGAATCCTATGCTTTTCTGAATGATATGTTACCTTCCACCCCCAACCACCCTTCTACTCCAAAATGTTTGCCTTTCATGTGCAAGCCCTGACCATGTGCTCTTCACAGAAAAGGGATCTAATACCTGCTGGATCTAATCCATCTTATGTAACTGCAATGAGGACAAAATGGAATAAAGCATGTGGAAATGTTAGTAAACCCCATATCCTTACAAATTTATACATTTATATTAAATGTATTGTCCCCAAGACTGACCTAATTCAATGAGAATATTCACCTTATGTCTCAGTCCACTCTGACTCTAAGATGTTTAATCATGCAATGCGGGGGACCTTCAAGATGGTGGAGTAAGACGTGATCACCTTCCTCCCCACAAATACATCAGAAATACATCTACATGTAGAACAACTCCTGCAGAACACCTACTGAACACTGGCAGAAGACCTCAGGCCTCCCAAAAGGCAAGAAACTCCCCACGTACCTGGGTAGGGAAAAAGAAAAAAGAAAAAACAGAAACAAAAGAATAGGGATGGGACCTGCACCAGTGGGAGGGAGCCGTGAAGAAGGAAAGGTTTCCACACACTAGGAAACCCCTTTGCGGGTGGAGATTGTGGGTGGTGGGGGTAAACCTTCGGAGCCATGGAGGAGAGCGCAGCAACAGGGGTGCTGAGGGCAAAGTGGAGAGATTCCCGCACAGAGGATCGGTGCCAACCAGCACTCACCAGCCCGAGAGGCTTGTCTGCACACCTGCCGGGGTGGCTAGGGGCCGGGAGCTGAGGCTCGGGCTTTAGTCGGATCGCAGGGAGAGGGCTGGGGTTGGCTGCGTGAACACAGCCTGCAGGGGGCTCGTGCATCACAGCTAGCCGGAGTGTGCCCGGGAGAAAGTCTGGAACTGCCAAATAAGCAATAGATTTTTTCTTGCCTCTTTGTTTTGGGGTGTACGAGGAGAGGGGATTCATAGCACCACATAACCAAGCTCCAGAGACGGATGGAGCATTGGCTATCAACGCAGACCCCAGAGACGGGCCTGAGATGCTAAGGCTGCTGCTGCTGCCACCAAGAAGCCTGTGTGCGAGCACAGGTCACTATCCACACCTCCCCTCCCGGGAGCCTGTGCAGCCCGCCACTGCCAGGGTCCCGTGATCCAGGGACAACTTTCCCGGGAGAACGCTCGGCGCACCTCAGGCTGTTGCAATGTCAGGTTGGCCTCTGCTGCCGCAGGCTCGCCCCACATTCCGTACCCCTCCCTCCCCCCGGCCTGAGTGAGACAGAGCACCCGAATCAGCTGCTCCTTTAACCCCGTCCTGTCTGAGCGAAGAACAGATGCCCTCAGGCAACCTACATGCAGAGGTGGGGCCAAATCCAAAGCTGAACCCCGAGAGCTGTGCGAACAAAGAAGAGAAAGGGAAATCTCTCCCAGCAGCCTCAGGAGCAGCGGATTAAATCCCACAATTAACATGATGTACCCTGCATCTGTGGAATACCTGAACAGACAACGAATCATCCCAAAATTGAAGCGATGGACTTTGTGTGATTTTGTCTGTATAGCTTTGCTTTTACCATTTGTCCTAGGGTTCTGTCTGTCTGTGTTTTTGGTTGTTTTTTTTTTTTTTTTAAGTATAGTTTTTGAGCGCTTGTTATCATTGGTGGATTTGTTTTTTGGTTGGTTGCTCTCTTTTTCTTTTTATTACTTTTCAAATTTCTTTTATTTTTAAAATATTTTAATTTTTTATTTTAATAACTTTATTTTATTTTATTTATTTTTTCTTTCTTTCTTTTATTATCCCTTTTCTTCTAAGCCGTGCGGCTGACAGGGTCCTGGTGCTCCGGCCGGGTGTGAGACCTGTGCCTCTGAGGTGGGAGAGCCAAGTTCAGGACATTCATCCACCAGAGACCTCCCGGGTCCACATAATATCAGACAGCGAAAGTTCTCCCAGTGACCTCCATCTCAACGCTAAGACCCAGCTCCACTCAATGACCAGCAAGCTACAGTGCTAGACCCCCTACACCAAACAACTAGCAACACAGGAACACCACCACACCCCTTAGCAGAGAGGCTGCTTAAAATCATAATAAGGTAACAGACACCCCAAAACATACCACCGAACGCAGTCCTGCCCACCAGAAAGACAAGATCCAGCCTCATGCACCAGAACACAGGCACCAGTCCCCTCCACCAGGAAGCCTACACAACCCACTGAACCATCCTTAGTGACTGGGGGCAGACACCAAAAACAATGGGAACTACAAACCTGCAGCGTGTGAAAAGGAGACCCCAAACACAGTAAGTTTAGAAAAATGAGAAGACACAGAAACACACAGCAGATGAAGGAGCAAGGCAAAAACCCACTAGACAAAACAAATGAAGAGGAAATAGGCAATCTACCTGAAAAAGAATTTAGAGTAATGACAGTAAAGATGATCCAAAATCTTGGAAATAGAATGGAGAAAATACAAGAAACATTTAACAAGGACTTAGAAGAACTAAAGAGCAAACAAACAATGATTAACAGTACAATAAATGAAATTAAAAATTCTCTAGAAGGAATCAGTAGCAGAATAACTGAGGCAGAAGAACAGATAAGTGACCTGGAAGATTAAATAGTGGAAATAACTACTGCAGAGAAGAATAAAGAAAAAAGAATGAAAAGAATTGAGGACAGTCTCAGAGACATCTGGGACAACATTAAATGCACCAACATTTGAATTATAGGGGTCCCAGAAGAAGAAGAGATAAAGAAAGGGACTGAGAAAATATTTGAAGACATTATAGTTGAAAACTTCCCTAATATGGGAAAAACATAGTCAGTCAAGTCCAGGAAGCACAGAGAGTCCCATACAGGATAAACCCAAGGAGAAACATGCCAAGACACATATTAATCAAGCTATCAAAAAGTAAATACAAAGAAAAAATATTAAAAGCAGCAAGGGAAAAACAACAAATAACATACAAGGGAATCCCCATAAGGTTAACAGCTGATCTTTCAGCAGAAACTCTGCAAGCCAGAAGGGACATATTTAAAGTGATGAAAGGGAAAAACCTACAACCAAGATTACTCTACCCAGCAAGAATCTCATTCAGATTTGACAGAGAAATCAATAACTTTACAGACAAGCAAAAGTTAAGAGAATTCAGCACCACCAAACCGGCTTTACAACAAATGCTAAAGGAACTTCTCTATGCAGGAAACACAAGAGAAGGAAAAGACCTACAATAACAAACCCAAAACAATTTAGAAAATGGCAATATGCACATACTTATCGATAACGACCTTAAACGTAAATGAATTAAATGCTCCAACCAAACGACATAGACTGGCTGAATGGATACAAAAACAAGACCCTTATATATGCTGTTTCCAAGAGACCCACTTCAGATACGGGGATATATGTATATGTATAGCTGATTCACTTTGTTATAAAGCAGAAACTAACACACCATTGTAAAGCAATTATACTCCAATAAGGATGTTAAAAAATTACAAAAAATAAAAAATCATGTAATACGTCAATTTCTCTCCTTTTTGTTTTTTTTTGGTAACAGCTTTATTGAGATATAACACACAGACACAATTACCCCCTTTAAAATGTACGATTCACTGGTTTTTAGTATATTCAGCGCAGGCTCAGCGGCCATGGCTTACGGGCCCAGCCACTCCGCAGCATGTGGAATCTTCCCAGACCGGGGCACGAACCCATGTCCCCTGCATCAGCAGGCGGACTCTCAACCACTGTGCCACCAGGGAAGCCCCCCCATTTTCATCAACCCTGAAAGGAACGGTGTACCTTTAGCTACGGCATCTCAATCCTCCTCAGCTGTAGGCAATGACTAATCTACTTTCTGTTTCTATAGATTTACCTATACTGGACGTTTCCCAGTATTTCTGGGATTGGACGTATTGCTGAATTGGACTAAATTGTTTTCTGTAATATCCTATCCAACTCTGATATATTAATGCTCCCTGAAGTGTCCCATCAAGCTGCAAGGCAGAACCAAACTTGCTTTGGAAAGAAGACAGCGTTTCTGAGTGTGAAAATAAGACATATAAATAAATATGTTAATAATGTGCCTACCTAAGCAGTTTTTTCTTCATAAACCTAATTAACCCAACATAGCAACTGTTATAGCCTGTTTGTATTTGTAAAGATAAAAGTAATATAAGCAGTTTTGTAGTCTTCAAAGAACATTAAGGTTTCTTCTAGGACAAAGAACTATGCAGGGCTTCAGTATGAAATATATTTAGTTCCAGGTATAAAAATTTAATGGACTAAAGCTGCTTCATGTGTCATAGACATTGCCAATGAAAGGATCCATTAATCAGTGTAAAAATAACTGCTCACACCTACATGCCTCTTGTTGAAATAATTCTGAATTTATCTTCACAAAAGATATCAATGATTAAAGACTTCAGTGTGGTGGAAATACTTGACTTTGCTTGAAATTTTGAAAAAAAGAAAGAAAAAAGAGAAGGAACACACTCTTAGATTTGAGTACATGTACTCTTACTAGGGTAATATCTCCAAATTTGCTTTTGCCCTATTTTTTTTTTTTTCTCATCACCTCTGCTGACCCTTTTCCAGTTTCCCATAATCACTTTCTTCCTGTGGGCTGCTTCCAATTGGCCTTTGAGTATGTTTGTCTTCTCTTTCAATAATATAGATATGATTTAACAGGGAGGAGCTAATCAGAATCTCTGGAAGTTTGGGAGAATGCAAATACATGCTATTTGAAAAAGCAAATTGAATATTATAATTTCTTTAATTTGCTTTCACTTATATTTTATTCTTTAATTAAAAAAATTTTAACAGACTGTGAATTTTTATGTTTATCCAAAGAGTCAAGACCTTAAAAAAAGATTCAAAAACACTATCGTAGAAATCTTTCCAAGATCCCACCACTTATCAAGACACTGCCCAATATTGCCTTTTGAAGGAGCAATCAATATTCATTGCCTCCTTTTTCCTAACACCATTTATTTTCAATCCATTTTCATACTTTCTACTCCCACAAATTCACTAAAATATCCCTTACAGAGATATCTGACAATTTCCTAATTTCCAATTCTAATGACCAAAATAGGACACTATTTTGTTCAATGTCAACATAATTCTTCCTCCTTTGAAGTACTTTCCTTTTTCCCAGTCACCACAGAATTATAACTTTATTCATTTATTTATGTAACACATATATTGATGAATATATACGAGGAATTGTTGTAAGTGCTCAAATAAGATAATAAGCAATTTAGATCCAGTCCTTGCCTTAGCAGTGCTCATAATTCCTATCAGAGGTTACAAACAGGCCTCAATGGGAAATGATGTACATGGTTTGTACTGTATATGTGTACATGTATTTAAAACTAAAATTTGTGAATTAATGGCCAACAAACAAGTATCAGGAAACTTGATATAATTTCTGATTTTCTGAAATTTGGGACAATACTGGGCTTACATTCCTATATGGCAACGATTAACTGGACCTGAATATTGACTGCTCCCTTCACATAGGGCATAAATTCTCTAACTTGCTATAGTGTCCACTGCTTTTTGTATCTCAAAAACATTGAGTCTATTAGTTCCCATTTAACTTTGTTATATTATCTAACACCTTCATTTATTTATGTTAACTGCCTCATTCCTGAAAGCATGAGAGATTGTGACCCCTAATCTAGAGGAAGGTGAAGAGAAGTAACCAGAAAGTGAAATATAGCATTATTTACAGTGCGATAAGGTGCTAAGGGTACATGGTATGTAATCCAGCCCTGGGGGGATGGGGTCAGGGAATCCTCTTCAAGAAATAGTGCTGTCCAAAATAAGAACTGAAGGATATGTTAACATCTTTAGTTATAATCCCACTATCTTTTCATTGAGAACATGTTCATTTAGAAAGAGATTATGAAGTATTTGGTTACTAAGAAGAAATGTGAGTATAAAAAGAAATCCATCTTAAAGATTGCTCTAATTTGTGGGTATAAATGTTCCCTAGTTCCTTAAAGTATGGATCAAGTCAGTGTTAAAAAGTAGCAATTTAACTGGAAGTTAAGTATGCAAAAGTGCTTTGGGTCCTGGATTTAGGACAGTTTAAAAAAAATCTCTCAACTTTGCAATCAAACACATATGCTATGGAAAAAAATATATATATGGACAAAAGATACAGTGGTTTCCAGGCTATGAATCACCAGGACTAGAAAACAGAGTTTTCTGATAGGCATGGCTGTGTAGCAATAAGAACCTAGGTCTAGTGACCCAGACAGAAATAGGCTTGAATTAAATTTTTCCCTCCTTCCTTGTCCTTCCCCTTTGTAATAAATATATAAAATAATTCTTCTAAATGACTGGAATGAGATCTTGCTAGACATCTACAGGATGGAATAACTGATCATTCAATATCTGCTTTTATCCTGTGAAATGCTAAAAAGAATCTGACTAATCAAAATGCTACTTTTTATTCACAAAGAAATTTCATCAAGTGGTTTGTCTGTATATGTGAGGTTAAATTAGATGATCTAATAAACTTTTGTTCATTAACATTCCTTTTTTTTTTTGTGAGGTACACGGACCTCTCACTGTTGTGGCCTCTCCCATTGTGGAGCACAGGCTCCGGACGCACAGGCTCAGAGGTCATGGCTCATGGGTCTAGCCGCTCTGCGGCATGTGGGATCTTCCCGGACCGGGGCACAAACCCGTGTCCGCTGCATCGGCAGGCGGACTCTCAACCACTGTGCCACCAGGGAAGCCTCATTAACATTCTTATTTAAAATCTTTGAAACTATATAAATCTCAATTTTTTCCCCAAAGTCTTGTGTTTCATTTTAGGAGTACAATTTAGATACCATCTAAAGAAGTATGCCCCAAAGTGGAATGCAAATATGACAGGAGTCTTGTAAGGAAATATTCATTAAAGTGCAAGAAGAAAATACTAGAAATTCTGCTTATGTTTATTTATATATAAAGATAATAAAATTTTACCAATATTTAACATGAAAATTTACACTAGTGGTCTCAGTTCATATATCAGTTTGTCATGTGTTACATACAGTACTCAAAGTATAAGAAATCAATACTTGGAATTCCAAATAGAGAGAAGATGAGAGTTGCCTGCATTTAATATATGAGTTTTAGCATTTAGTATATGAGGATTCATTATAGCTATGTGAGCCAAATTCGGTGGATTTATAGATTTTAATATCTTATTTTAACTGAATTGATCCTTAAAAAAATGGCATATTATCTTCAGAAAATTCCTGTGATGAAACTATAGATCAAATACATATTATTAATGTAAGAAGAAGAAAAGGAAAATGGCAGAGCTGCGTTTTTCATTCTACTTACCTGAGCTTTGTATAAGCTAAATTTCTAGGTAAAATTAATGGCAGTCTAATTATCTTTGAATATAAATTTGTCAAAATATTTTGATATTATCAAAAATGATATTTGAAGTATGAATTTATGTCCACAAATTTTAACACTGTCTGCCAAAGAGTTTACTTTGCCTTGAGCTATTTACTGGTGATTTTTATTCACGATTATAATTTATGAACAATTATATACATTTTGAGGTGCTAATTTTATACGGCATATGATAAAAAATGTTTGGAGTCCATTGATCTAAGTATAGACTTCATTTCTTTGATATCTATTATTAGGTATTCTCATCTCTTCAGTATGCAATAATACAGAGGACATGGTCCTTTTCTTTTTATTTTTCTGTGTAAAATAGCTGACACATTAGGTCTCTATTAAATGCTTATTGAAATAGAAGTTCAACAATAATAATTAGCTTTTATTAAGTATTTACTATGTGTTAGTATTTTGCTGCATGTCATACTGCATATGATTTGTCCTTTTTAAAACTGTAAACCACCCAATGAAATAGGTAATTCTATTTGCTCCATTTCAGAGAGACAGTGGGAGAGAGTAACTTGCCTGAAGATGAACACTATTAAGTCTTAGAACTGAGATATGAACATGAATAGTGTAGCTTTTAAGCTAACAGTATTTATTAAGGTACATTATTATATCAATAAATATCAAGTATTATTTGTACTAATGTTTGGGTACTCATTAATTTCTCAAGAGTATTTATCAAGGATCTTTTACAGATCCTATACACTGAGGAATCAGAAAGAAAAAGACTCACTACCAAATTCGAATTTCACAGTCCAACATGTGAAATATAGAAATAAACAAATAATTACAAGTGCTGTAATAAAAAAGAATGTGAATGTGTAACTGAAACCCAAAAGATAGTACAGTAAAATCTGAGAGTTCAAGAAAGCTCAAGAAGACTCAGTTTACCTTGGTTTTAAATAAATAATACTTTCCTATCAGGAAAATAAATTTAAAAGTATTTAAGCAGAAGAAATAACAAGAATAAAAACACTGAAGTATGAAAGTGCTTAATCTAAAGAATGCAGTAATCTAGAACAGTGCTTTTCAAACTTTAGCCTGCAAACCTGCTTTCTGGGATTAAAAAAAAAAAAAGCAAATTCTGGTTGAATAGGGAGTGAGATTCTTCATTCCTAAAAATCTCTCATTTGAGGCAGATGCAGCTGATTCTCTGGCCACAATTTGAGTTGCAAGACTTGAACTGTGATCCTCAACATGTAGCCTTAGACTGCTTGCATCAAAACTGCCTTGACTCTTTGATAAAAAATTTATATTCTCAGCCTATCCTAGATGTACCAAATTAGATTGGTGTGAGATGGAGAGGGAAATATTCATTTTAAGCCTGTAGTTACCATATGATTCTCATGCACATTAAATTTGAAAACCATTAGGTTTGGAAGTTCAGAGCCTGCACAAAAAGAGTCTGGAAAGTAAATTCAGCAAAACTGTGAACTAAGGGATCTTGAATATCTAATTTAGGAGTTTGAATTTTATTAGACAGGCAATGGGTGACCATAGAAAGTTTTAAATGAACATTGACATTGTAGATTTGTGTCTTATGCAGATCACTTTAGAAGCAATCTAAAAATATATGGGATCATGACAGGATAACTTGTATGGATTTTCCCTACTGACAACTGAAATCTATAAAGTGGAACAAAATATATGACACAACTATTCTCAGGCAATGAAGAACATGAAGAAAGAACTGTGATCTTGGGAGAAGGGAAAGATACAAAGTAAGTCCCCACAATACTCCATGATTGCCCTAGCCTTCTGCCTGAGAAAAAAAATTCAACACCTTTAAGGGAAGATGACATAATGAAGATTTCCTGTAACAAATAATATATAATGTCTAACATGCAATAAAAATTGATAAGTAAAGAAACCAGAAAATGTAACATGTAGTCAAAAGGAAAAGCATTCAATAGAACAAACACTAAGGTAATCCAGATGTTAGAAACAACAGATAAGGCACTTAAAGTAGTCACTAATGATAGGTTCAAGAATTTAAATGAAAATATGGAAAAATAAATGAACAGATGAGTAATCATAGCAGAGAAGAAATTATATTTTAACAGTAAGTGGAAATTCTGGAACTGAAAAATACATCTGAAACGAATAACTCTTAGTAGATTAGAATCAGATGGAAGATGGCAGAGAAATGGTGTTGAAACTGAATTCAAATAAACAGAAATAATCAAATTTTGAAAACAGAAAGGGGATTGAAAAAAATGAACAGAGACTTGGTAATATTTGGAAGATTATCAAACAATCTAACATACATATTTGAAAAAATAATGGTCAAAATTTCTGAATTTGATGAAAACGAATTTACAGATTTAAGAAACTCAATGTTCAAAAAGCATTGTACACAGGAAATCATACATAGGATTATTATAACCAATCTGCTGAAAACCAAAGATATTTTCTCTTCTCTTACTTTCTTTAAAAGATATTAATGCTTAACAAAAAAATTCTAACAACGTATTGGAGATTATACATGTATAGATGTAAGGTATACGGTAACAATAGTATAAAGAATAAAGATTGAGTGGAACTATATCATTGGAAGGGTCTTACATTTAAAGTGAAGAAGGCCAATATTAACAAAAATACCTGTGATATGTTAAGGATCCATAGTGTAATCACTAGAGTCATCAGTTAAAAAATAATGCATAGTACTTTTTTCTCTTTAAATGACATTGTTAAGAAAATGAAAAGGCAAGCCTAGAATGGGAGAAATTTTTTGCAAAAAATATATCCAACAAAGAATCTGTATCCAGAATATATAAAAGTCTGTTACAATTCAAGAAAACAATAAAGCAAATTTAAAAATGGGAAAAAGTGTTCAACAGACACTATACCAAAAAAAATTTGGTGACAAGCAAATGAAAATCTATTCAATTCCATTAGTCACTGGGGCAATTCAATATATTCATAATGAGATACGAATACACACCTAATAGAATGGCTAAGATAAAATATACTGACCATATGAAGTGTTGGCAAAGATGTGGAACAACTACAATTCTAATACATTACTGATGGGATGGAAAATGATGTAGCTAGTTTGGTAAGGAGTTCGGCATTTTCTTATTAAAATTAAAAATGCACTTATGATATGACCCAGCAATTTCACTCCTAGATATTGCCCAAGAGAAATAAAAACATAGTTCAAACAAAGATTTGTACAAGAACGTTAATAGCAAATTTATTTATAATAGTCAAGATGTAAAGACAACCATCAACAAATCCTTCAACAGATGGATAGTTAAATAAACTGTGGTATATCCTTATAAGGGAATACAACTTTCCAATAAAAGAAATGAATTACTAAACACACAACAACAGCATTATGATAAGTGGGAGAAACCATATATAAAAGAAAACAAACTGAATAGATTGCATTCATATAAAATTCTAGAAAGGGGAAAACTATAGGGATAGAACAGACATCAGTGGTTTCCAGAGGTCAGGTGACATGGAGGAGGGAATTGATTGCATAAAGGTATGAGGGAACTTTTGTGTATGATAGAAAAGTGTTATATCATGATAGCAATGATGGTACATGAATATATATATTTTCAAAAGTCATCAACTTGTACACTTAAAATTGTGAATTTTATTGTGTATAAATTATACCTCAATAAATTTGATCCCTTAAAAAAACCCAACCAGGGCTTCCCTGGTGGCGCAGTGGTTGAGAGTCCGCCTGTCGATGCAGGGGACATGGATTCGTGCCCCGGTCTGGGAAGATCCCACATGCCGCGGAGCGGCTGGGCCCGTGAGCCATGGCCGCTAAGCCTGCCCGTCCGGAGCCTGTGCTCTTCAACGGGAGAGGCCACAACAGTGAGAGGCCCGCGTACCGAAGAAAAAAAAAAAGTCAAGATGTTGCTAGAAAGCAGAGATGCCCTCATTTGTGAAAAATACTCAGGTCTGAGGCATGCCCAGCATTCGGGGGTGTGTAATTGAATGTGGCCAATAAAACGATTTGAAAATCACATTATTCATTTTGTGAGTATTAACAATAAAGTTCAATTGCAATATTTCTAAAAATCCAAAGAACTGTATAAAAGTAATTGTTCTGTATGCATCAAAAATACTAAGATCAAGAAAGGCAAGGAAAGGCAGAGAAACTCCTTCAGTTTAAAGGAGACTACAGAGACAAGAAAACTAAAAATATATGACTCTGGATTGAATGCTAAACAACAAAAAAATAAACAGCTATAAATGACAGTATTGGGATAACTGACCACATTTGCATTTTGGGTATAGATTAGATAAAGAACATAGTATCAATGTCACATTTTCTGATTTTGATAATTGTACTGTGAATATGTAAGTTAATTTCCTTTTTCTTAGGAAATAAAGATAAAAGTATTTAGTAGCTATAGGGAATGTTGTCTTTACTTTCAAATGATTCTGAAAAAAAATAGAGTGATGATGGAGATGGGACAAAATATAAACAATTAATAAATCTGGATAAAGTGTATATAGGAGTTTCTTGTAATAGTCTGGAAATTATTTTGTTTAAAATAATACTGGGCTTCCCTGGTGGCACAGTGGTTGAGAGTCCGCCTGCCGATGCAGGGGATACGGGTTCGTGCGCCGGTCTGGGAAGATCCCACATGCCGCGGAGCGGCTGGGCCTGTGAGCTATGGCCGCTGAGCCTGTGTGTCCGGAGCCTGTACTCCGCAGCGGGAGAGGCCACAACAGTGAGAGACCCGCGTACAGAAAAAAAAAAAAAAAAAAAAAAAAGCGTACAGGAAAAAAAAAAAAAAAAAAAAACTAAAATAAGAATTAAAATATATGGGGGAAGAGAATCACAGCCCAAAATGAATCAGATGCCTACTGCAGTCGTTCAGGGAAGGTATAATTAGAACTATATTTAATACAATAGTAGTAGGAATGGCTACTTTATATTGTTTCTATGTTTAAAGTGGAATGGTAAAGTTAATTTGTTTTTATCTTTGTTAAGAAATAAGTAATCATGCATTCTGTTATGGCCTCTTAAGAATCTTTGCCTACCTTGTGTCCTAAGATTCTAAATTTGTTTAAATTTGTTATAAAAAAGTTATAGTCCATATATCCTTCTGTAAAATATAAGAAAACAGAATAACTAGAGCAAAGAGAACTCTAAAAATGGAAATTTAGGTTTGATAAACAGAGGTGGAAGAACTATATTTTCTTAAGATTGTAGTCTTAGATCATTCAGAACCCATTTGTGTGGCTGTGTCATGCTAAATCTTGGGAAAATGAACTAATACAGAGAGAATATCCCAGACAGTCAAATTCAGAATTCATGGTTTCACAATACCACCTTGACTATCCACCACCAGCTTCCTATTCCTTGAAGCTCTTTTACTTTAACCTCCTGCCATTCAGCAAAAAGGCCGGTGTCAGACTCTATTTCCTACACCCTGAACTCAGTCTCCATTCAAGTTTTGTAGGATGATTAGTAGGTATTAAAGACAATTTAGCACTTACTGACACTTTTTCCCAGAAGGAATCGGACAAATTGACTAGGCATTGATGGGGCCGGAAAAAGGATGAGCATTAGAGCATTTGCATGGTGAATCACAGGAATATGTGAATGTGAATCATGGGAAAATATGGCTCTCTTCCACCACAGTGATAAACTCTCTAAAGGTTGGGGGAGGGTTGCAAAGTGAAAGTGATCCAGATACAAGCAAAGGGCTGTCCCCAGCCCCCGCCTCTGCCACCACCACACCTGCACATACAAAACTGAAATAAAATCCTGTCACAGACTCACATGACATTGAGAAAGAACAAAATATTTTGCAATATAACAGTAAGACTCAACTGTACTTGATTCTAATCATTATCCTAACATTTACTGGATAACCAACTTTAATCTTCAGTTTTCTTTTCAGTAAAATAAGGACTAATATGAAACTCACCAAGTTATTTTAATGACAGAAGAAATAATGTATATAAAACCTAGAGTGATATTTAGCTCATAATAAGTACAGAGTAAGTTGAAACTTACTACAATCAGAAAATGAACATTTATATTTAATTTATATGTTACATAAATTCATATTTATGACAATCTCAAGGATCTGTCCCAACACTAAGTATCCCAACCTTTCCAATCCACTTCTATATTTACTTTATGATCAGGTACTGAGATTATGTTGGAACCAAGGATTAATGTAAGGAAAAAAACAACTGAAGCAAAAGTAGGAGAAATAAAAGAAAGATGATAAAGAGAACCCTAGAGGTATATTTTTATTAAGGAAAACATGCAGAAAAATGCAGCTTCAATGTGCTTCTTTCATCCTCAAATGCAGCCTCATCTTCTGCACAGAGGCAGCTTGGTCTCCTTGTAAGGAGCTCTGGCAAGAGAACCAGATTGCCAAGTCTTAAATTCTGGCTAACCACTAGCTATCCATGTAACCCTGGAGATAATAATAGTATTCATTCTCAGGGTTCTTGTGAAAATTAAATGAGATAAACACAGAAAGCAATAAAAAAAGAATGTGTTTTGATGATATCTGCTCAACAAAGAGTTAGCTAGAAGTTTATCCAGTAATGTAATTCTGTGGTCACTCTGCATATTTTCCATGATCACTAATTTGCAAAAAAAAAAAAGCCTACAGATACACATCATCTTTGGTTCTAATACAAAACTTTTGTACCTTGTAAACTGCCAAATGCAAGGCTGTAAATCCATTTCTTGTCAGTCGAGATGGGCGGAGACCTTTTAACATAAGGGTTCTAATATGTGACTTGTTGCCTTAGAGAAAAAATGAAAAAAGTTAAATTGTGGGGATAGACTAAGTGACTTAAAAATCTCTCTTTAACTTAATGATAAATATCACACTGATGTATGAAAATGTCAGACTGCTGTTCTGGAGGCCATTTGTAAAGTTTTCTGTTAATTGACAGCCTTAGTAGTGAACATTTCTACATTTATAAAACTTTGTATCAGTGCTGTATATTTTAATGCATTTGTGTTACATTTTTTATTTGGTGCTCTCCTCATCATGTTTTAAACCATAAAAACATGAAAAAATTCACCCTAGTAAACTATTTGTGAAAAAGCTTAGATAGAAATCTAGCTGTGCAGGATTCATCAGAACATCATTAGCAATGGAGATTATTTAGATCAGAGAAATCTGGAGAAAATGCCTAAGGTTGGGAAGGCGTGTTTAAATTTGGGAAGAAGATCTGTTAAGTAGGGTCTGTTTGGGAGGAGTGGTTAAGGGATATGTTTAGTATCAATACTATATATTAGTGTTCTTTTAAAAACTGAGTTCAAAGGACACTAGTTTGGATTAACAAAAAACTATTCATTCACTAATTCAGTAAGTTTACTGAGTACCTACTATAAGCCAGGCACCATCCTAGGTGCTTGGGATATATTAATGAACCAAACATAACAAGATATGAGCGGAATTAAACTCTTAGTCTTCACTTTGATCAGTCTTCACTTCGGGATTTTATCTTTGGCATTTATTACCTTCCACATATCTTACTACAGACTGTGAAGCAATTGCTTGATGATATTTTGGGAAATGCTTTAAGTGCTTCTCAATTTAACCTTATCCATGACTGCCATGCCCGATACTGAAACATACTTTTTTTTTCCCCCAAGCAAATTTGATTCAAGGTAGGAGCGCAATAAAACTTAAATTCAGAGCTAAATCAATTGTAATATCTGCCTGGTAGTTAGTTACTTCTTCAGCTAAAGGTTATCAGGGTTCTAGGGGCAAAGCAAAAGAGGAAATCGGGTATGAATAGAATTCTCTTGCAGACTATTAATCAGTTCAAATCACTGACCATATAAACATATAGCCAGCTTATAAAGTATTGAGTTCCAAGCACTCACCTCCACAAATGCAACATAAATGAAGTAGAGACAGACCATTTTCTGTGCGGTAATTTAAATTGACTTTACTGAAGGCATCATCAGAACTGAAAAAAATATTTTACAGATGATTACAAATTTCAGCTTTTAGTTTATCATTTTTCATTTGAAAAATTATAATAGGGAATCCTGTTACTACAAATTCAGAAATATATCTTTTCTAGGATTCTTTTGTACCTAGAGAAAAGAATTTTGAGTATACCTCTAGATGAATAATAACTAAAATCATGAGAAAATAATATTAAAAGTTTGAGAGACCAAGTTTAAATTAAAGACTATCATACAAGTTCTATGTTCTACATATAATTTGAACTTTTCAGGACACCTTAATGAATTAAAATTTGTGTATAAGTAGAAAACACAGGTATTTGAAAATAAACCCATTTCTCTCACAATCAAAACCTTATATAATATTTAGGGAGAAATTCAAGAAATTCTCTCCAAAAAGAAAAAAAAAAAAGGTATCATTTGATAAGAGACTGGAGAAAGGAATACAGTCCCAATGTATTACAAATTCTGCCTGAAGCAAAGTTTCCTTATACTCTGACTGGGTCAGATTTCACAGATAAAGAAGGTCTAAACTCTGATAAGGTACTATGATACAGTCCCAGGTGGGAAGAGAAGTAGTGCTAGTGATTCAATTAATGAAATCCTTGCCTTTGAACAAAGACCATTGCACCAGGAGGGCCCTAGAGAACCATAGGTAGCCTTTGAAAAAAATGTAAAGCTAAAATTCTCGACCTCTTGAGGTCACTGGTACTGCCAGGACATTTTTCAGTAGAAATGAGATCATATCTTTGGCCTCCCAGGTTAATTTCAAGCTGCCTCCTACCTATTTAAATCTCCAGCAGCTTTAGTGAGATAGCAAAGTCTTTGGTGAATGAGCCTTCCATATCATTTGTAAAGTACTTACACTTGAAAGGTACTATAAATTCAGAACATTATCATCAAGGCACCTAGTTAAGAACTTCAAAAGCTACTGAAATTTTAAAACAGAAAAAGAAAAGGTGCTATTCTCCAGGCTGCTGCTAAAAAGAGAAGCCTCTAATTCCAGGGATTTTGAAGGATTTCAGTGAAATGCTTTAATTAGAAATGGCAAGTCCAGTGGTTTGTTTTCATAGACATGGAAATATTGCAGAACTTTCTCACCCTCTTCACTTTCTTGCTTTCCATATTCAACTTCCCAGTAGCAAAGTCCACAGACATAGTTACTCACATTGAGAAATATACCTCAACTTGCTTTGGAATGTCACACGTTGAAGTACAATGAACACCAAGTCATTTTTACAAATGTTGCTAATATAATATAGCAAGGAGCCCAGGATTTCATGAAAAATAGTTAAGAATTTAACTCACTTCTATCTGCACCTTCCCCAGCTGAATGAACAATGCAAACAAACAAAAAAATCTGATGAAAATACCACTATTTAAAATGTCTACCAAAGGAGCCTAATTGTAAATGGTATAGCTATTTCATGGTATGAACAGAAACTTTACAAAATAATATGGTTCTTGGAAATATGTGGCCTTTGCCTGAGCCAGACATCTGAATTCTCAAAGCCAGGTGTATTATAGATGTCTTGGAGAAATTCAACTAATAGGTACTACTAAATAAAGTACACTCAGCAGCCCAACTTGGAAATGCATTCATAGTTCTCCGTGGTTATGATTGCAAATAGTACAGGTTTTCTGAAGAGCTGAACTCTGCTTTTAAAGCTAGGTAGACTGGATTTCTCTCTTAAAGTTTATAGGAAATTAGTGTCCATAAATAAAAAGGAAAATAAAACTGTAGCTAGCAGTTGAAGATGTTGATTGACAGTGATTCAGAAGCTCTGAGCTGCTTTGGCTTTCCTTCCTTGGTCCTTCCATTATCTAGCAAATGAAATACACAATAAGAACAGAAGACAGAAAACAAAGTATTGGAGTGGGGCAGGAGAGGGAAGCCTTCTGTTAAATGTAAAGAACTATACAACCTTCAGCCTAAGAGAAAAAGGGAGAAGGAAGTATTGACACTTTCTTTTGAGCTAACTATAACAAACTGAATGGCAAATACTGAAAGAAGATAAAGCTTGAGAGCGCCTCTGTAGCAATAAACCCTTGAGAAAAATTAGTTTTTCAATGTGTATCTCTAATATTATACAGCAATGATGTTTTAAAAGTGGAAAAAATCATTTCAGCAGTGTAGGTACTTAAATCTTGGGCCTTGTATTCACACCAGGACTGAAATCGTATCCTGTTCCTGTCTTTAAGTAGTGCTTTTTTTTTTCTCTTTTTCTCCAATTTGGGCAAGTTATTTAACCTCCTCAAGTCTCACTTTCTTCAGTTATAAAATTATTAAAATGATTCACATGACATTGTGTTGTGAAGAAAAATGGAATTAAGTGCTTACTATAGTACTTGGTACATGATATGTTATCATTACTATTTTTAGCAAGTTTACTGTGAATGTACAACTCTCCTTTTGTAGTCTAAGTCTTGAGAGAACTTTAGCACAATTTTCAAACCAAGTTTGAACTTCTTTGACCTCTCATATTTCACAACCTGTAAAATTTCCCTATTTTGACCAAGTTGACTGTTGTGACATCTAATACCTATCAGTGATTCAGAGCAACTACTAGAATCACAGTTTTGTAATACAAGTCCAGCAGCATCATTACTATGGGGAAGGCATTTTCAACACTGGAGATATTAAAAGAACAACAAAATCCAAAGGAAAAAATGGTTGTGCTGAAAATCATTTTATGGCGAAGGTAGACTCAATTGCTTTCTTTTTCCAAGTTCTAACTTTGATGGTATATTCAATCAGTCTGGCACGACACCTACTGAACACCCAACTGTGTGCTCCACCTCTGTTCTTAATGCTCATTTCAGGTTGTTTTCAACAGTCTACTTGATAGGAACTGTTCACTAATTCCTGGATCATTTAAGTGCATCAGTCTTGGGAACACGCACAATAGAGAGAATCCTGCAGTTGACCTTAGCATTAGTCCTGATCTCTAATGCTCCAAGCAGCTTTGCAAAGAAAGTAAACACTGAATAAACAGAAAAAATAAGGTGATAAAGTCTATTGCTTTATTAAAAAAAAAAACACTAAATGAATGTATATTGTTTACATAAATAAGACTGAAAGTATGAATTATATTAGAGACTTTTTATTCAACAATCATTCTTTAACTTACTGAATCTTACGCTAGATTTGACCATTCATAAGTAAATCAGTATACAGTCCTAAATAGCTCCTTGTCAAAACTGAGCTGTAGTCTCTTACTTTTATTTTCCTCTTGAATTCTATTTTCCCTGAACTCATGCAACTTCTATTAATGCCAACAAAATGAATAAACAGAGAATAGACTCCCACAGTGTTTGTCAGTTAAGCACAATTTTAATAGTAACATTTTTATCTTAACTTTAATAACTGGAATGTAATTTTTTTTTAATGAGAGTTACTTTGGGGCTATACTTGAATCCTAATTCTCACTTCCTGTTAACTTGTAGTCAAATGTTCCTGTCAAATGTTTGATACATGCAATTAAAATATTCGAGATTTTAAAGCAATCATTCCTAGGGGAGATATTTTCCCTTCTTTTGCCTCTTCTAAAGGAACTGTATGTGTCAAATTGACTGCCAGTTGAGCATCACTTATGTATTCTAATATCCTAAGCTCAATTTATTTTTTAATTTTCCCTTACATTTTTTATCACCTGCCATGCCATACTGTAACTTAACATATCCTAATGAGTTCACAGTGCTTGCTGGTGCATGAATGAAGTTCCTAATTAAAATGAAGTCACTATATGAATATATTTCTAATAGTAAATTCTGTCCTTCATCATTAAAAATGGTAGTTTTGGGCACAAAGGTTACTTTCTTTCTTGTAGCATAATGAACTCTTTTCTTAGCCTTTACCTTTTATCCAGAAAAGTACGCAGTTTTGTGATCCAATTAAACTTCTCATGACCTCATCCTTTCAAGAGGATATCTGACATGTTCACAAATGGAAACTTATTAAAATGTAACATTTGAACACTTGGCCAAAGCCAAAATATTCAGATAGGTAGAAAAATTTCTTAAATTAATTCATTGGCTGAAATGTAGGTAAAGGCCAAGAAGTAGAAAGAAGGTAAAAATTTGTTATGGATCATCTAGTTTCCAAAATTGATAATTTAGGTTTCAAATGGCTGGTTGTAACTTCTTGTGCAGTTCTTGATGGCTGCTGCTGATTTTCCCCCAAACAATAAAAACAGAAGAATCAACAATAAGATCTGTTCCCAAGATATATCCCCAAGAAACATCCAGAAACATATTTGTCCAATATCTTCCAGATCAAATCTGCAAACTGACAATATGAAGCATATTCATTCTTTCATTCATACAATAAACAATTATTGAGCTACAGTGGCAGGGTAAGAATAATTAAGGATGATAAAACTGGTACAATAATAATTATTATCTCATAGGGTTATTGTGAGGTTTAAATGGGTTAGATCTTTTAAGACTTTTATAAATACTAGCTGCTATAATAACTTTTATTTCTAAAGCATTGATATTATTTTAACTTTTTTATTGTTTTGCTTTGCATTTGAGAAGGGGGATAGGAAAGTGAAAGGGAAGATGGAGGCAGTATGGAATAGGAGGGAAGAATAGCGGGAGGATAAAAGGGGGAGAGATAGTGAGAGCGAGTGATGTACTAAACTAGAGAGAAAGAGACAGAGACAGGGACAGAAACAGTGTTTGATATCAGGCTGCTTCAAGGTTTTTTACAAGATATTCCTGTAAAACTATTACTTAGCTAGTTTTACCTAGACAAGCAAGAAAAGAAATAGAGAGGTAGACAGTCTTGGGACAATGTGAAGTCTCTGCTTTTTGGTTTGAGGTCTTTTCGTTGTTGTTTTCTGTTTCATTGCTAATTAACACAATGCACTTATCAAACATACCAAATAATCCTTTCACTCAATTTTATTTTTTTTAAGATGGAATTTACTTCCTCAATACTCTACTTAGCACCTTGATAGAGAATTTTACTCTCCTTTGGTAAGGTCAGTCTGTGATGTTTCTGGAGCTATTCATTTTATAATAGCTAATTTTCATAATTGGTTATAGTTCTGAAAAAGTAGGTTTTTGGAAGATATTTCATTTGGATCATAAGTATGGTGGACTGCAGCTGGGCCCAGAGGAACTTTTCAGGGAGAAAATAAGCAGGAAAGTACATCTCAGAAAACTTCCTTCGTTTTTTTTCTTTTTCAGTTCTTCTAAATAGTGCAAGTGCTTTCCCATGGAACAGAGCATCCTCTTGACTACTTTTATTTATTAAACCTAATCAATTTCAAAGTGAGATATTAGCATTATTGACCAAGGTATATCTACTCAATGCCAAAATGAGATTAAAAATGAGAAAAAATAGGGTTTTTCTGATTATGTTGAAAAGTCATAGCACTGAAAAATTATAACTTCTTTGGAATCTCTTCATAGACATATTACAGATTAAGCAGATTAAAAGTAGGCTTGACAATGAAATCAGAAAAACATAGTTCTAAAATTTCTAAAGATTTAAAAACATTGAAACAAAATAATTTAATTGGAAGCCTTTTAAAAGTTGCATGTGGAGACCCATCATGTAAGTGGTTTTCAAAGTTCATGTAAGGGCCCGTGTATCACCAAGGTGTGGGAGTGGGAGTGTAAAATATATTCTTCCACTCCCACATGCAGGGACAGTTCTAGTATACAGGACATAGCAAACTTGTAGAGTGGCACAGGGTAGGTGAAAAGTTTTCAAAGATAATTCTTATCCATAGTTCTTTCCCCTTCCTAGTTTGAGAACTAAGATCATGAAGATCATACATTTTGAAGTGAAGTACAGATGGGTGGAATCCCTGCACAACTGTACAAGTTGTGTAACCTGGCTCAAGCCAGTTTACTTTGATTAGTCTTATTTTCTTCAGGTATAAAATGGCAAGCTCAATACCTACTCCAGAAGGATGTGAACATAAACAATGACGATTAGTTTTTAACTAACATTTTTGAGTGTTTACCATGTACCAGTCACCGAGCTCAAAGCACCTTACATATATACATTTACGATTACATGAGCTAATGCATATTAAAATACCTAGAAGCATGCCTGGCATATGGTAGGTGCTAAGTTGTTAATTTGTTTTTCTTTCAAGTGCTATACAAATAGCTATTACAAATACATACAAATATAAATAAAGCTAAGTAGACAAAGAAGCTGCCTTTAGTGAACATGTATACTAGTGGTTAGACAGACCTGTAAAATGAATAAAGACAGCACCAGGTAGTAAGTGCTATTATATTGATAAATGTAAAGATCAGAGAGAGCAAAGAGGAGGAAATAACCACACAATATACTCCAGTGTACCACTTCTGTCTTTCCTTCTTCTGCCTTCTCTATTTCCTCATTTGTTCCAGTCTCTCCTCTATTATCTCAACAAATGTTCAAAATTATGAATGAATTCAACTTTATCGTGGAAGATGAAGGAACATTCAATTTCCATTAGCAAGCTCTTTTTTCAAAGCTGCTATAAATTGGCATAAGCAAGATAATGGTTTAGTTCTGTTTGTCTTTTTTAAGTTTAGAACTTATATAGCTCTGTACTATATTGTGGGTGAAAGCTATTCCAGGAGGTTGTGTATTTGAGGTGACATAAGTTTTGCTTTACGATGCAGAAAATCTCTTTTAATGAGTGGAATTAGTATCTACCATGAATGCTATAAAGAAACTTGTCAATAAGTGAAAACAACCAAAAAAGCTGCAAAAAGAAAAACCACAGGCAAATCTATGTTTACACTAGTGATCTATGACTCTAGTATTAAATACTCCTTTTTAGGCACCTTATAGTTTTCCTTCTATCTATATGTTTAGAGGAAGCCTGATGTCAAGCAGCATTACACAGTTGTCCATCACAAAAGTATTTCTTACATCACATAAATCATGAATAAAGATGAGAAAGAAATATTCTAAGATTTAACACCTAAAATGTCCTAGATACTCGATTAAATGTGATCTCATACAATATAATGTTTAAACTTCCCAACTACTCTGAAAATTTTGGTGTGTAAGCCAATGAGTAAGACAATTTATATTCTCAATATTCCATTCTTTTCTTTCCTTGTCATCCATCATATTATTCTAGAGAAAAGAAAATCCTGAGAACTCTGCCCTAGGCAGGATCGACTTTCTTTCCCTATGATGCTATCTGCCTTGATGGAAGCAGACAAAGCAGAGTGCTCTGGTTCTGGTTGGTTGTTTGTTTGCTCCCTTGACTCTCTGCAGACCATACTAGTTGCCTGCTTTCTGTTTTCATATTCCTCATCCCTTCACCCACATCACCACAGACAGAGTTCTCAGTGCAACTTAGGTATCTTTCTAGAAGTGTAGTTTTCAAACTTTAGCTGAAGTATCATTTTTAGCATGCAAAAGTATTACCTGGGGAGCTTGTTAAAAATTCAGGTCTCTGGAAATCATCCCCAGAGATTCTAATTCATTTGATATGGGGTAGAATCATGGATTCTAAAATTTTTGCAAGAACTGCTGGCTATTTTACTGCGGGAGGTCCTTAGCCCTTGGAGAAACATGATTCTAGGCTGTGGGTAATCCTCTCCTCAGCCTCATTATTATCACTTCTGGCTAATGGGACATTTCTGTAGGTTCTTTAATGGCTTCAGCACCAGGCTACCAGTCTTCCTCTCCTCAAAATGCCCTACCATTATTCTCAGGGAATTGACATCCATTTTGATGAGCCTTCTAATACTCTAGTCTGAAAATTCTTCAAATACCTCTTGATTACAATCTTTAAAAGTTATACTTCAGATTTTGGCACCATTTTGAATTGTTCTAACATTTTACATTTTTATTTTTGAAAACATCCTCTTGATATAAAAACACTTTATCCTAATTTTCTCACTTCTTAACTTTGAATAAACTATTTGTTACTCTCACTTGGTAATAAAGTCTTCAGTCTTTCAGACTGCCCTTATTTACCCAATCAATCATGATAATAGAAACCTCCAGTTATTCAATGCTTACTGTGCGTTAGTCTCTGTACTCAGCATTTGACATCATTTTTCAAATGTCCTGTAAGGTCGTTATTATTAACTTCATTTTACAGATGAAAATAAGCCTCAAGGAGATTAAGTAATATACCCAAAGATACATTTCTTGTAAATAGAAGAAACTGGATTTAAAACTATGGTTGCAAAATCCTTATGCTGACTGACACAGCTTTCTGACTCAGCTTAGGTAAAATGGTCAAGACATTAAGTTTTCTTGCTACCAGTAGACTTTCCATGGTACTCATCCATTCTTGCCTATATATCTTTCCTCAACTATGCCTTTTATCTGGAATGCTTTACAAAACCAATGAATAAATCAAGACAACAAACCTTCTTTTTTTGTATTTGAAAGCCATCTTGTTTTTTCTTCTACTTAGCACTTGTCATAGGCTGTCTTCTGTGAGTTATTTATATATGCCTTTCCCTTCAACCAGATTGTGAAACTCTGGGAGCAAGAATCAGCGTGTAGTAGGAAGCTGGGGAGACCTTGCTACAAATCCCAGTTCCAGTGCTTACTGACCATATGACTTTGACAAATCCAACGTCTCTGCTCCTTACTTTATTATCCACCAGAAGTAATATTATCTATCACACAGGGTCATGGTGTAGATTAAATAATGGTTTATATTTGATGTGTCTGGAATAACACCTTGAATATAGCTGGTACAATAAATCCAGCTACCGTAGGACCTGCAGAAACAGCTGCTTGTTGTTGATGTGGTAAGAGAAAAAAGTACATTTCAAGCTTAATCCTTAAAAGGATATGTCTGTTTAAATTAGTCTTGACATATTTGCATAATAGTTCCCAAATTTAAAAAATAACAACAAATAAATGAGATTTTAACTTTATAAAGTTGAGGAAAATCTCCAATTTGATCACATTTCATTCAGCATATTTATCTGTCAATAAGAGCTAGAGGGTTTATGATTAAGTTCTACATTTATAGCTCTTTTCCAACAAAATTAATATGTGTGTATAAATCTATTATACCAAAGTGCCAGTCACATCTCTACAGGGCTTTCAAATATTTTCCCATAAGTGAGCATATGATAATACTTGCAAAAGTCATCCCAGTGTATCTCATCATGAGTGTCAAAGCTGAGTTAATCATTTTGGGCTAAATAACATGGAAAATTAACTACTTCCCAAACCATAAATTGAATACTTATGAAGGCCTTATTAACCCACTGACAAATTTTATATAAACTATATTATACATGGGTAATTTTATTTGCCAGTTATGTGAGCTTTGTATGTTTACAATATCTGAAATTTCTTTTGAAAAGTATGTCATTTGGTCATTGCTTTACACTTATTTTCCGAGTAAAATGGTTAGAATCCTTTGTCATTAGTGGGTTACATGAATAACACAGCTGTAAGTGAACATGGCTAATTGGCTTTTGTGGAACTTTTCCTCAGTCAGGCAGCTAACTTAAATTGACTCTCCAAAATACATTGTTTCTCAATGCCAAGATTCAATTTCTCCAAAAGGTTGCTTGTGTATATAAGGGCTCTGCCCTTCTTTTCTGAATATTTTGTGTCTTACAAGGTTGTGACAATATGCCAGATTATTTTTATCTTGTTATCATGGAACAAAACCCACTGAAAGCCTGAAGCCAATATTACACATTGGTATATGATTGTTCAGGGGAAGAATGATACACAGTTTCATTAACAGACAGCGTTTCAATGTCAAGAGACCAAAGGGTTTGTTAAAATTGGAGTTCTCTAGTAGTCCAAAAAGAAAAATGTGGCCAATATTCTACCACCATTTGGGAAGAGAAGTCTTACTGTTTGTTGCTGGCATGGCTCACAAGAATGATCTAATTCTAGAGAAGATTATTCAGATCAGCAACAGTTTGTATTCAAAGGCTAGCCTTTAGGTTCCTTTCTCTTTAAACTTTAGTGATGGGAACAGGCAAGGCATATTTTAAGGAGATAAGATATTTGCATTTTAGGGGCTATATGAATGGGCAGGAAGAGATAACCTTATATTCTAAGGTTAACATAGGAGGTTATATGGGTTGTGTTTTTAAACACAGATACAGCTAAAAACTAGATCAACAATGAAAACACTTATACAGAGAAATAATAACTGACAACTTTACCCAAATATATGCCTTAGTTCTGTAAGTTCTTTTTCTTTGATCCGCAGGTCATCTTCTAATCTTTCTATTACAATAACGTAAGATTCACTGACTTTCTTCTTCCATTCATCTAGTAAGGAAAAACAAAAGGGATTGACTCATAGCTCTTTTGCAAAATGTAGACACAGATCATAACATACAAGTGATTAAAACTCTGTTTTTTACTCTGAATTATACAATACTTAATTTAAATTACTGATTGTGAGTTTAAAATGCAGATGTTTATATTTAAAATGCAATCATATTGAATCGTAGTAATTAAGAACCCATTTGATATTGGATAATATATTTACATAGAAGAATATATTTGACTTATTTCATTTGATTTTATTGCATTATAATTATAGCAATCTCTAGTTGCCAGACAAGAATTTTTAGGTTTTAAATACTAGATACTTAAGATGTAATCCTAAAATCCCCATATTCAACAGTATTCCAAAAATTTTTCTGTAACATTATACCTAGGAACTAGTAGAAACAGAAAATTATAAGAAATTTTCTGTTTTTCTCTAAAGATCTTTCAGAGAAAAATAATTTGAGTTCAGATAATCTTCTTAACACTTTCATATAATATGTTATCTTATACTCTTGTAAAAATTAGCAGATATTCCAGTGAAATGTTAACTATATATAACAACTATTGCACTATATTGTATTTAAAGATATAAGAATAATTACCAGTACAAGTTTGGGTTGGTCTGGATTTATAATTTCCCATTTGTTAGAAGATTCTTCTTTTCCCAAGTGCAGTTCCTCAGGTTACAAGATTCCAAGTTCAAGTGAAGTGGCAGTCCAGTTGAAAAATACTTTGATAGTCTGGCTAAAAATAAGCTGACCGCCAAATGGAATGTCATACAACAGTGACAAAGAACAAAATAGTTTGTGCTTTCAAGGGTGAAATCATAAAGGGAATTAATCAGTCTGTTTAAAAGAGCTGTATCAAAGATAAATAGTAAATGCTTCCATAAGATTATTTGCCTTCATCAATTGGCTATCCACCCATATATACCTTGATGGGCATTTCTTTAATCTAGAAAATGATTCAGTTACATCTGAGGTTCACAAAGAGCCATTAAAACTACCTAGATCTTCTTTCAGGATCATTTTCTCCTGAGACAAAGTAAAGACAATTGGAAAAGAGTGACTGGTGATAGAACTTGTCTCTATAGTATATATATAATGGAAACCCACATCTTATGGCATGCTACTAATAGAAATGAATATAAATTTGGCCTAGAGTAGAGCTGTAAAATTATTTTTGTAGGAAGAAATTCCCAACATAGACCATGATTAATTTACACCACTTGTTGATTATATTGACCATAAGAGTCATAGTTAAGAATATGACAGAGTTCTACAAATAGCAATTCATAAAATAACAAGAATAATATCACAAATAATAAGATGGAATGCTTACAGTGTGCCAGACACTAGTCTAAATGCTTTACATACATTTTGTCATTTACACCTCATACAATCCTGCAAGGTATATATTATTCTCATGTTATAGATGAGAAAAATCCATATTTGCTAGCAGGTGGAGGAATCTGGAATCAATTCTGAGTCTATATGATTCTAAAGTCCAAGTTAGATATTATTATTGATGTCTCCCATAATTCCTCTTTAATTCACCTTCCATTTACTTCATGAGGGCATTTCTCTTTGTACATGCATATTTCTATTGATATAAATGAACTCAGGGTAAGATGGAGAATAAATGGAAAACCCAGAAAGAAAAGTTATCTAATTTTTAACTATATATTTCTTTTGGATAATGTAATTATACCTAGAATATATACATTTCAATCTTGAAATTCATCTCCAGAGGCTATAGTTTCAACGTAATAGGTATGAATTTTATATTTATTATAGTTGAATGTTCAAACAACTGTTTCCTTTTGAAGCAAATGCTTAGACAAATTTATTATTCCTCACTACTTTTTCTCAGCAAAGGTAATTTAAGTTCCAGATGGAGGGTCTTCATACTGATCAGATACAGTTGGAGAAGCAGGTATCTGGGGTTATGGACATCTCTGTCCTCCCCTGGATATAACTTTCCTTATCCCCCCTCCTCAGTATATGCTGCCATGGCCGTTGATGTCTGTTACACTGTGGTGGCCTTTGGTTACTTGATCCATGCACTCTGCATTTTCCTTGTTTGAAGGCCAGACATCTTCAGTTACACCAGCTTTCTCTCAGCACTTGTGTGACCCCCATCCCTTCAGGTCAGAAAGTCTTTGCTTTCCCCAGACATGCTGCCCTCAGGCCCATTAGCCTATGCACCTGACTTCCTAAAATGCTTGGTACTGGAGACCAAGCATTCAGTACAGTCCTAAAGACCAAACTGGATAGTCTTCTTTAAGAGGCTTGCAATCTCCCAGGGCTACACCTTGGGAAGTAATGCACAAGTGTCCTTCTCTCAGATTTCCATGGCTTTCATACCTTGAATCCAGAGGGACAGGGATGGGAGCCAGGGCTCTTGACCTTCTTCAGGACATCTAAATCTGTCTATTTTTCCCGATTTTCTTTCTTATTTCTCTCTCCACTACTTCCAATCTTATACCTGTGTGTGTGTGTGTGTGTGTGTGTTTGTGTGTGTGTGTTTGTGTGTTGCCTCTACCGATGAAAGAAAAGCTAGTTCTTATATCATCTTACGTTGTCTTTCCAATTTCCTCTTTGGTACATAAGTTTAATGCACTGATTTTTAGAACTTTTCCTTTTAATTTTTGAAAATATTTTTATCCTCTCAGAAAGGCTGGCTCTTACAAATGAAAGCTTAGACTTTCAAAGCTACAATTTTTGCTGAGTTTGGAAATCCAATCAGCAACTCAATTGAATTTTTCTACACCCTGAGGCAATAAATTTTGCTAAAGAATGGTGAAAATGATAATCTCAATACCTAACATATTAAATGTTATTGAATTTCCTACTTCCAAAGGAACACTATCTATTAGCCCTTTTATGACTGTGAGTCTAGGTCATGGATTGAGGGCAATGGAGGTGCCTTCAGGGCTGTGAAGAAAAGGCTGGAATAAGTAAATGATCCAGGATAACAATTCTGCTTTTCTTTCCTAAAGAATCCTGGAGGGCATCCACATGGAAGCAGAAAATATTTTCTCCGCTTCTCTGTAAAAAATTCTGTAAAAATTCTTTTTACCTTGAGTTGATAACATGCTCTAAATTGAACTCTACTCTACCAGTTGTGAGATTTCCAGAAGTGCAGAATGTCATATATTATCAAAAACACAACCTAGGGGCTTCCCTGGTGGCGCAGTGGTTAAGAATCCGCCTGCCAATGCAGGGGACACGGGTTCGAGTCCTGGTCCGGGAAGATCCCACATGACGCGGGGCAAGTAGGCCCATGCACCACAACGGGAGAGGCCACCACAGTGAGAAGCCCGTGCACCGCAACAAGGAGTGGCCCCCGCTCGCTGCAACTGGAGAAAGCCCAGGCACAGCAACTAAGACCCAACACAGACAAAGGTAATAAATAAATAAATTAATTAAAAAAAAAAAAACACAACCTAATTACAAAAATGGTCACCTTCTCAAACTTTAGTGAGAGTAGACACTATCTGAGGAGCTTTGTAAAAAAAATAGAAACCGGGGCTCCATACCCAGAAATTCTGATTCAGTAGATCAGGAGTAGGGCCTAGAATATGAATTTTAACAGGCACCCCTAGTGATTCTAACGTAGATACTACTTGTAGCTTACTTCCAGGAGCACTATTTTAAAATGGCTTAAAGTGAGATGCATACTCACTGGAAGGTTTTTGAGCCTTTGAATTCCACGTAAGAGAAAAGAGGAGAGAAAACTGAAATAAAGAGAAAAATAAGATTGCTTCACATTCTCAGTGGGTTCTATCCTATGGTAATCAGTGAGGCAATAGATGATTTGGCTGTGCATATATAGTGTCATATGGTAAAGCTGAATCACAAAAGTGGAAGCAACCAAGATGCCTTTTCACAGGTGAATAGATAAATGAATGTGCATGTACATTCATACAGTGGAAGTTTATTCAGCAATAAAAGAAAGGAGGTACCAAGCCGAGAAAAATCATGGAAGAACCTTAAACAAATATTGCTAATTGAAAGAGCCAGTCAGATAAGGCTGTATACTATATGGTTCTAACTATACGATATTTTGGGAAAGGCAAAACTTTGGAGACAGTAAAAAGATGAATGGTTGCCAGGCGAGCAGGGAGAACGGGAGGGAGCAATACGTGGAGCACAGGAAATCTTCAGGGTCATGAAATTCTCCTGTATGATATTCTAAGGGTGGATATATGCCATTATACACTTGGAAGAAACCACAGAACTGTAAAACACTAATGTAACCTATGGACTTTAGCTAATAATAATGTATTAATATTGGCTCATCAATGGTAACAAATGTACCAAACCAACTTAAGATGTTAATAATAGGGGAAACTGTGGAGGGCCAGGAGGGGGGAAGGGAAGGAATATGGAAACTGTGCTTTCTGCTCCGTTTTTCTGTAAATCTAAAACTGTTTTAACAAAAAGGTTTATTAATTTTTTTTAATTAAGGAAAATATAAAACAATAAATAAATAAGACCAAAAAACAGTAATTCTTTAACAAGACCATTTGAGTTTTTCCAGGAATGTTTGTTTATAACTTATAAGGAAAAGCCTTCTCTAAGGAATACATAACTAATAGCACTTCTTTTTCTTTTACACTTGCTTGTGTTTTTTGTTTTTTTTTTTTTTCAGTCAGAATGTCAGGGTAGATTTAGTAAATACCTTATTTCTTCAGCTATTCCTTTTTGACCAACCTTCCTGTTCTACTGAGTTGCCTAAATCTAATGTTAATGCCTTTATCTTTTCAACTGATTTATCAGAACACTTCAGCATATACATAGATATGTTCTAATACTCCTTCAATAAGCCTATTTACATTCTTTTTGAATTCCTTTATTTTCGGTTATATGATTTATTTATCCCAATCTACACTTGTGCATCTGCTATTTATATTTTATACTAGTCTCTTCATAAATATTTAAAAGGATGCTTTTAAGATGAAAAATACAAATTTGACCTTGACACTTCTCCTACCTTTATGATTCTAACAGAGAAATTATAAAGAACATGTATCCCAAGAAATCAAACTGATACACTTAAAATAATTTTTAGCACATTTAGGATGGTGAATTCATTTACACCTAAAAGCTAGATCATTCTTCCATTGTATATGAGTTCTTGTTAAGATGTGCCCAAGCTTTAGGAAAGTTTAAATTTTTGATGTGTTGCATCTGGTTGACAAGCAATTAAAAGAATCATTGCTTTAAACACAGTAAACCAGAATTACTAATTGGTATATATTTAGGTTTTTTCCTTCTTTTAATAAACATTAAATTACTCATATTGAAACAAAGTTATCTAAAAGAAAAATTGAGCACTAAGATGTCTATACCTATTCAAGTAAAATCATTCTTTAATTTCTCTCTAAACAATATATTTTTGCATTAGACAAGCATAATTTGTAAGATTCTTATTTGTCAAACAAATTTCCTCTCTTTTCCACTGGAATATCTAAATTTATGGTATGTTGGATGGAACTGTAAATCACCATTATGAATCTGAAAATTGTTGAGGTAATATTCAGATTAATCCTCAAAAATGAATAGGACTTGTTATATAATATTGAAAGTAACTATTATATAATAATGAAAGTAAATGTGAAAAAATCAATAGCATAGTAATTTAAACAGGTGTTCTCAATATCTCTAACTGTAAGAGTATATTAAAGAAAGAAAAAATATTACTCTTTTTGTTTCTAATATACTATGACTGAAAATGAAAAGATTTTAATCTTTCTTGTGCCTTCCTTTGTTGCTGGGTGAACATGAAGTAAAGTTTCTAAAGAATCTAAATTAAACAGTAATATCTCTGTCATTGGCTAAAACTTTCTTTCCCCAATTGATAGTACTTCTTTCAATTGTCAGCTTAGCTCTTTATTCATTGATTGATTCATTATTCATTCAATAAGCATGCACTGTACCAAGCACTCCAAAGAGCTCACGGGGCCAGGGATAGACATGTAAATAGGCAATTGTAATAAAGCATCTGTATTATGATAGAGACATACATGACTCGTAATGAGAAGATACGTTTAATAAAACCTACCTTTCAATTGGAAAATATTTCTCTGAGGCATTGAAACCATCAGAACAATCTAAACTTCATGACTCAGGCCACTTCCATTCCTTCTTCATCCTTCTTTCCCCCCTCCTAAGAGTCAGCTGGCCTGCTAAGGAAATAACATTGTGTTGTAATTATAGTTCAATTAATAACTAATTATTGTCTTTGGGCAAATACCTTATTTCCATGTCTTGAGGTTTGTCATTTAAAAACAAAGGAAAAAAAGGTGGAGAAGGGAAAAAAATTAGTTCTACTTAAGTTTTTTTTTTTACTTATCAATTAGCCAGTTGTGGCTGTTCCTCAAAGTGAAAACTAATTTGATGTTGGTAAGACAAATTACTTAAAGTTTCAAAAATGGATCTATATAACATGTGGTTGTTAGAGAGCTTGCTGAGTGATTCTATATGAACAGTTCTTTGTTTAGTCCCTCCAAGCAGAAACAATCTCAGTAAGTAGTCTGTCTAAGCACAGTTATCATTATTTTTGTTGTATCTCCTCCTATGTCTTCTTAGTGGGAGAATAGTGATTAATGGTTATCATGCCATACACTTTCATGCCCCCCTTCTTCCCATTTGATACCATGTCAGTGTCAGAAATGGCATCAGCCTTTGGCATGTACTCAAAAGTTCTTGATTTCCCTTCAGTTTACATTGTCCAGTTCAGTATACCACCAATCAGAACTGACAATGACTGAATTGTAAAATGTATTCTATCCATGTTATACTATAATTGTGGAACTGAGCTGGTTCCCTTCACAGCTGAAATTTTATAACATATAATCTTGAATGTCCTAAATATAAATTAAAAGGGGTGCTATGGTTAAATTAGTGTAAAGTTGTTGGGGTAAAAAAAGTCAATTTTTACCCACATCTTCATTAACAGATCAATACTTTTGGTTGGGTGAAAGTATTTGGTTGGGACAGTTTATAGGTCCACCCAATATCTGATTTCTTCTTGCAGGGGCTATTGTCTCTGAAGCCAGTTGTTAGGGGACTTGTTATAGCAAGTAATGTTTCAGAATATCTTTAATACCAGGCAGACTTTTGATAATAAACCCAAGTGCTTCCAATTTTATATAGTCAATATATGCCCTAATATATTTACATCTAATTTTATTGGCATCCAAATAATATATCCTTCCCATTCAGAATTCAAGTTTAATAATCTAAGTACATATAAAAAATTATGTTTTCAGTTAGAATTTGTGAACAAGTTACACATGTTTTCTTCACAATTTTACCCCCTTCTTTAACATGGATTATCAAGAGTAGGCTATAATTGTCGTGAACTTCAAGACTATTTGTTTTAATGTAAAGCCTTATTTAGAAGTTAACACTATATTTGAAGTGTGTATTGTACTTTCCCAGTTTGGTAACCTGGAGAGTGATTGCCTTTACTATTCCTGCCCGTGTCTCCCATGAAAAGTAGTATTCCTACTTTAGGACTCAGTTTAGGTGTCAGCACCTTGGAGCGGTGTTTACAACTTCATAAACTATTTATGCCACCTTCTTCTTGCTGTATCTAGATTCTGCTTTGTCTCTGGAACCCATATTGTGGCACTTGAGCTTCATACTAATGTGCGGAAGGAAGATGTGAATTAGTAGATTTATCTCAGTCTAAAAACTTTTAAAAATTGTCAACCACACTAGTGAAGCTTTCTGTGAATTACAGAGTGGTAGAAACTGTTAGAAGCACCTCCATCCTGCCCGAGGATCACCACTCTTACCATAATACAAACGTTACTTTTTAAGATCACAATCTCCCCTGAGATCTAGAGCAAATAATGCAACCTGGGTGTCTCACATGGCTAGGTATGTTAAGCCATGGTGGAATATACTAGACTTAAATTCCAAGTCTTAATTCTAATTGTTTAAGTTGGTCTACTATGTGATAACATTTCCTAATTGTTGCCCAGAGTTTTTCGAGTTGAGGTCTAGGTCTGATTACACAAACAGTTAACCTAAAATTGTCCCCATATTTTCCTTCTTCATATATGCAGCCATGGAAAAAATGATGGAGCCCTTGGTGAAGGGCTATGAAGGATTTGGAACTTGTGAGGATTTGGAACAGTGAGAGATGAATGTTTGCCAACAATTGGGGTTTAACAAATTAACTCCATGGTCATCTTTCTCAAACTTTCACTTCTCATAATGCTGAAAGGCATCCATTTCATTTAGCTACATAATGGTTAACTTATTAACTAATCACAATAGTTATCTATGGATCCTCTAAACACCACATTTCCTCTCTTTGAACTATTCCAAAATTCTCATGTTTTCTATTGAATCTGGACATGTACTAATTCACAAAATCATCTTAAGATGATCTATCAGGGCAGCATCCTTTGATGTTATTAAGAATGGTTATTATATCTCTTCCTTTTTTATGGTCAAACATTTATATTTGGCAAGTATGCACTACAATTATATATGTGAGTGCATATAGATTATATATCATAAATATGTATACATTATATACATACACAGTGTGTATATGTGTGTATATATATATATAAATATATATATATTTATACTTTTTACAAGAGTAACAATAAAACAAACTGACATTGTAAAGTCCTACTCTGAGTTAAGCCTATATGAGGGCAACACTTACTTCTATTAAAGCATCCGTTACGGAAGACAGAATTAATGCATTCATCTCTTCTGTTAGGCTGTGAGCAACTTAAGAGCAGAAATTATGTCTTACTCATTTTTGCATCCCCAACAGCCTAGCACAGTGCCTGATTGATATAGATATAAATTTAATTGTTTTGCATTGAATTGAATTGAACTAAATTGAATCAAACTGAATTAGATTGAACCAATTGAAGTGAGTAGAATCAATCCCTTCAGTAAGGGAAATTCTACTGAATATTTCCCTTCTCAGTTCTGGAACAGAGGTAAAGTGAATACAGATGAAGCCATCATCAAGTCTGTAGACAAAATACTGCAGCATTTTGAAATTCCATGCAAAGATAAATATATATATATATATATATTTTTTTTTTCGGTACGCGGGCCTCTTACTATTGTGGCTTCTCCCGTTACGGAGCACAGGCTCCGGATGCGCAGGCTCAGCGGCCATGGCTCACGGGCCCAGCCGCTCCGCGGCATGTGGGATCCTCCCGGACCGGGGCACGAACCCGTGTCCCCTGCATCAGCAGGCGGACTCTCAACCACTGCGCCACCAGGGAAGTCTTAAAGAAGGGTTTTTGAACATAGCATTACTTAAATAGGTCTTACTTCTTGTGGAGTTTTTAAAATCTTGGAACAGAAATAACTAAGCTTGAGCATATGATAAATTGAGAGCTTGGACACAATTTAAATCATTATATCATTAGAGAGTTCAGAGAAATTATTAAGATGATGTTCATTAAAATCCCTATTATTGCTCTATACAGTAAAACAAACTAAACAAAACTGATGGGATCAAAGTAATTTAAACTTAATTTTGATTTTTTTGAGACTAAACAATTGATGAGATTAAGTTGGGCAAAGTCATAAATATCAAATAACAGTACATAAAGTGGTAGCAATGGTGGAAAAATAGGAACAGGAACGCTAATAAGAGTTTCAAAAGGAAAAAAAAGTCAAACCAGGAAAGCTTAGAAAAATAAGAAAACTTTTATTCTCAGAGGAGAAAAGCACCTGGGGAGTAGCATAAGCCAGTGTCTATCAGTGAGAGGACTATGCAAACTGTATATGAATTCCTGGTACATTACGGCAAGAAACATTGAGGAAACTGAGTGGTGTAAAGACAGACATCATTTCATAGAGAGGATAATAAAAATTTTGCTTGTTGTAAGTCTCTAGAGATTACATTTGATATGTAGTGTTCAATGCTGGACACCTACCTCATTATCATGAAAGAAAGAACAATCAAAGAAAGAAAACTTTTCTTGGAAATACAGAAATGGGTTATGAAATATATTTGTTCTGGCTAAAGACAGTAATTGTACATATTCTCTAAATGCTCCTTTAACAATTCCATTAAATTTTCCTAGATATCATAATTGAATGGGCTGCACATTTTTACCCACTTAGAAGGTATTTTGTTTTAAATTTAAATTTGCAAAAGGCTTTCTAGTAAGTTCTATCAAACCATTCCAAACTTACATTGCCCAGTGGCCTTTGATGTTCATATATCTTAACTTATGGCTTAATGCAGATCACAGGGAGCTAATGGTAACCTAGGAACCAATCTAAAACACTGTCCAATTTCTATACTTTGCTCTACATTGAGCTTTCTGCTTAAGTAGAAGATTTTATTCTATTTTGACTCACTGGAAAACTCTGAAGATGGTTTCATTGCTTTTGCTAATATCTGATTATGGGCTATAAAAATATGTATTTATGTAAGTATTTTGGTTATTACTGATGTTATTTTTCTACTGTGTAGCTTTCTACTATGTATCTTACTACAGAAACACATTCTTTTTGCTCTTTAAATCAGATTGATATAATAACATCATATGTGGTATCATTTATATATTAATAAAAGTCACCTGCATACTGAATTTTTAGTTCAGCACAGATGATGATAAAATCTTACAAAGACAAAAGGTAGCTCTTCATGCCTAAACAAAAACATTCCCCAGAAATATGTGTTTAAAGAGAATATAAAATACAGGATTAAATACTAAAGTGTTGCATTCAATCAGCTTTTTTTTTTTCAGGTTCAAAGTAAATAAGCCTCTGTGAAATACTATATTATATTAACCTGCTTGTGAACTTTCTTTTTCCCAGCTTTTTCTTGGTTCAGTTCTACACAGTTCAGCATGTACTACTTATGGTTAAGAAAACTTATCACATGAATCACCACTTTCCCTTAATTTATAGTTTTAGTAGGAAGTGATCTGTGGAGATACACTGGATTTTTTTTTTTTTTTACTTCCCTATTTCTTACTGTTCAACAGAGTCTAGTGTCAACTTTGTCACTTGGTAGTCAAATACTAGAACGATTACCCTCACCCATCACACACACTACTACTAGTACTACTATTACTGCTACTACTACCACCACTGCTACAACTACATCACTTCCTCCCTTCTTCTCTGAAAAAGATTATCAATCTTATTTTTGGTCAGCATTTTAATTTCTAATAAGGTACCTAGACGTTTTTATAAAAGACCCGAAGTTAACCTAAAGTGTAGACATTTCCCCAAGCCACTCATTCTCACACATTACACTTCAGACTGGACCTCTTTTAGACCCTCCTATGACCAGGCACTCTCTCCTCCCAATCTTCACAAACACTGTTCTCACTGCTAATATACATTCCCTTGCTCATTCTACCTCCTCCTACCCGCCACAAAAACAATAAAAGAAATATAAACAGGCCAACCATATTCTCCGTCACTTCCCCCAAGAGGCCTTTCCTGATCATGTAGTTTTGTTAGTCCCTTATCCTGGAAGCTCCCATAACATCCTGTAGTTTGCTTCTTGTAGCTCTAATCACAAGTGACTGCAATGGCTTTTTCTTCCCCTGTCTTATCATTTGCTAGACTGGAAAACCCTGAGAGCAAGGAAAAATAGCCCTAGTGTGTAGCAAAGGCCCTGACACATAGTTAACATTCAATATACATTTGATAATTTGAAGTTAGAGAGGGCATAGCAGTGGTCTATATTATTTATCTGTTTGAAACTATCATCTTATTTTTGAAGGAACTATGTAGATTCATTTCCTGCTTCAAAGCACATACATTGAACATGCCTTTGTCTGCTTAAGCATTCCCTGACTTCCTCTGTAAAACAGTTAGTTTATCATCTCTGTAACAGGCATTATGCTAGGTGCTGGGCTGTCTACCTCATTATATGGTTTCTTTAATACAGACTAAAAGGGTTGAGGCTCTAGATGTTTACCTTAACCCATTTTTTCCTTCTTAACCCTTCCTAAATTTAGCATTTCCATGATCATTACGGTCCATGACCATGACATCCATTACAAAAGTTTCCATCTACTGGTGCCATCCCCTCCACTAACATACCATGCCCTTTACTATTAAAAATATACCATCACTAGGGAAAATACTGAATAATAAGTCAATTAAAGAATTATAATTTATGCTTCATATAAATGAGAATAGATGACTGATTTTTAAATTTTAAACAAAATATAAAAGTAATAATCACAAAAATAATGAAGAAATAAAAATAATAACGGAGTATTTACAGACCATTTTAGAGAAAAGCTTGAACTAAGAAATATAAATGGAAAATGGAGTACATTTTTGCCTTGAGGAACTTGCTAAAAACACACATTTGGTCTTAGGTTCCAAATAATCAGAGGGTGGCCCAGGGCTCCCACATGTTGGAAATTCTTAGAGGGGATTTTTGATATATTAAGCTGGAACTCCCCTCAAAATATGCCTTCAGATTAAGGATCAACTAGAAGTAAATCTGTCATACTATACTCCAGACCAAAAGAATTGTGGAAAGGCTGCTTCGGCATTGAGCAAAACATGATAAATTAGAAAGAAAGTAAAATAAGGTCCCTGAGAAATTATGGCCCTAAATATGCTCACTATGGATATGTCCTGTGGATGTGCACAGCCTGGGGCTAGAGAACCTCAGCTGAACATAGTTTAAGATTGTTACCAATTGGTAATGTCTCTCCAGTCTCCTGACAGAAGCAAATGCAAAGCCCCAGGGGCAGGGTCCATTCATCTTAGGCCATGGGGAATTTCTACAGATACTTTACCAAGGACAATGAGCAGCAAACAAAATTAATCTGACACGCAGGAAAGCATGGCAACGTGAGCTGCAAAACAAGAATCAGAAGCAGATCCCCACTGACTTCAGCTAGTGGAATTATCAAATGCAGCTTATAAAACAACTGTGCTTGCTTGCCATATTTAAAGGAAAAAAGAAAGGGTAAGCACAAGAGAGATGACAATGTTAAAGGAAAAAAGAAAGGGTAAGCACAAGAGAGATGACAATGATAAACTATCTCTAGAGAACAGGAAACTCTAAAAAGGGAAAAGCAGACTTCAATGAAAAGGAAACCCTATGAAGTAAAAAGAAAAATTAAAAATCAGAAATTTTTCATTTCATTTTTGTCCAAATATTGTCAAGAAACCAACTAAATTATGTTTTCACTTTAAATTCACATCTTGAATTTCAAACTGAAAAGAAAAAAATATACACCCTCCAAAAATTATCGATCAACTTAATAAAAAATGGTTAACAATTTTATTGTGTTACACATTTGAATTTTTAGAGCTCTTAGTAATTCTTAAACACACATGGACTCAAAGCTCAATCCAAAATATGGTAAGCACTGGACACCTGTTATTCCTTGATTCCTGTCTGAAACAAAATTATTAGGAGTCCCTGCTATGATGATGGTGTATTCTGGGCACTTCTTGGAATAAATAATGTACAGGAATCATTCAAATGCATATTCAGTGGGAAGCCATCTGGCTCCGTGTGAATTTATGAATATTTTAGCTTGCTCAGCTAGTCAAAAGTAAAATCTGGCACTTGGGATTATCATGTAGATTTGTGACATATATTATAAAAAAATTGCTTCTATAAATCAATGATTGACATATCTACTAAAGCATAGTTTCTTTCTTTCATCATTGATTGAGTCCACTTAAACTATGTATAATATGGCATGCTTAGTTTGGAAGTCATCATAATTCAACTTGAATTACAACATGCAATGTTTTATTAAAATAGTTGCATATAAAAAGAGAATCTCGGCATCGGGTTAGACTTTATAGGTTACTGTAGGGGACACTGTGATGTGGCACCCACATTTTTTCTTCAATGAAGGGCTTATTACCTTATTACTTTAGCTACCAGGAGTGCTGTCAGTAGACACATTTCAGCTGTCAGCCCCATTCACAGACTGCCTCAGCCACAGAGAGCTATCTTGCCCAAGATACTCCTTCCCAAGATGGCCATATCCAGTGATGATTGATTTGGGCTATAAATTGTGGCCACTCTGGTCCAACTCAGGACAGCACTAAAGTGCCATTCTGGCACCAGAACTCCTCCTGAGATTAGCCAATCAAGATTGTCATTGGGCCTGCATCACAGTTTGACTTCTCTCTTCTTCTCAATCCTGCTTCTATTCCCTTCCTTGAACAATTATTAGTCTCAAGAGCACTTATTAAGAAATGTACAGCACTCTAAACTCCATTTCAGATCCTGCTTTCCAGAACACTCAACCAGCAGCCATTATCTAATCCTACCTCTTATCTAAAACAAGTACTTCTTGGGAAAACTCTTGTGTAAATTATATCCCAATCACTTTGCTTCAATACTTCTGGCATTAGGAAGCTTAGTATCTCATAAGAAAATTCACTCTATTATTGAGCAAAGTTATTTCTAATATTGTATAAACACTTTCTTCCTTGTAACATCTGAAACAATATGAAACCAACTTCATCATCCTACTGATTTAATCATTAATGAATTAAATGGCATTCTCATGAATGCTCACAATTTATAGGAGAATTACATTTTTAACATCTTTGAGAATTATACTTTCATAATTACAAATATAGATTTGAGAGTTGATAGCACACAGATGATATGAGAATGAATGATATCCAAAGGAGTAAATGTGGGTAGAGAAACCTAAACACAAAGACCTGTGACCTTCCAGTGATATGAGGTAAGAATGATGATGAGGAACAAGTTAAGGAGACTTCAAAAGAGGGATGAATGAGTTAGGAAAAGAACTAGTAGTGTGGGGTTCCTTGAAGCCAAATGAGGAATGCATTTCAAAGAAGGAGTGATTACTTGAGACAAATGCTGCTGAACTGGATTGAAGATGAGAACTAGATAGAATAGTGAATTGTTTTTCTTCCAGTTTTATTGAGACATAATGGACATACATCACTGTATAACTTTAAGGTGGACAGCATAATGATTTGACTTACATACATCATGAAATGATGATTACAGTAAGTTTAGTAAACATCCATCATTTCATATAGATACAAAATAAAAGGGAAAAGTATTCTTCCTTCTGATGAGAGCTCAGTATTTACTATCTTAAAGCTTTCATATATAACATATAGTGTTAATTATATTATCCATGGGGTATATCACATCCATCCTTAGTACTTATTTATAATTGTAAGTTTGTACTTTTTGACCACCATCATCCTATTCCCTCTCCCCCCACCTCCTGCCCTTGGTAATCACAGATCTGATCTCTTTTTCTATCAGCTTGTTTGTTTGCTTGTTTTTTCAAGTGTTATGGACTTTTAACACTATGTTAGTTCCTGGTGTACAATATAGAGATTCAATATTTCTATACATTACAAAATGATCAACACGATAATAAGTCTAGTTACTATCTGTTGCAAAGATATTACTGGATTTATCAAAACAAAGAGTCCTGGAAATCCTCAGAGGAGCAAGTTCAGTGGAGTAAAGTAAAGAGGTAAAGACTGAACTAGGTTGGAGAGTGAATGGGATAAAATATATTGCAGAATGGAAGTTCAGATAATTTATTCTAGGAATTTTAGTGTTAAGGGAGCAGAGAAATGAAGTAATAGCTGAAGGAAGTGGAGTCAAGAAAGAATTCTTTTTTTTAATTAGAAAAATAACAATATATTTATGTACTGATGAGAACGACCCAGTAGAGAGGGAAAACTATTGATACAAGAGAGAAGAGAGAATTGTTGGAGTAGTAATCCTGTTCAAAAGAATGTAAAATTACAAAGAAAATCATGTTTTAATGATCTTATTGCTAAATGATGGTGATTTAGAAACCTCAAAGTACTGTATACGTTCATTTGTGGATAGGCAACTTCAGGAATAATATACTATATTCCTAGAACCCATTTCAGAAGTTGTATCTTCTTTGGAGTCACTAGAATACTGCAGCAAAGACACAGACAAGATTACAGAGTCTTACAGGGCTTCTGATTTCATGAGAGTAGAAAATAAAATGCTTCAAGCTCAGTTGATAAGAGTAAGATATATTAGTTTTTATAGACAAAAATTCTCTTTATACAATACCATTCATAGCATCTTTTAAGTTTGGCCTCCTCCCATAATCACAGTAAATCATCATCCAAAAATATGTAGCAGAGGCTATTACTTAGAAAAGGGTTATAGTAAGGACATGTGCCCAGTCAGTCAGTAATAACAGGAACACATTTTGGCTGTACTAGTTTACCTTATGCTCAACTTTCAAAGTTAAAGAAAGCACCTTTATAACAGGGGGAAATGTCTATTTATATCTGTAAAGCCTGCTAATGAAAGTGTATCTTGGTAATGAAAAGCCCTTAGGTTCTGTTAAGTATCCTGATGTGTCTGAATATGTGCCGATCAGCCTAGTGTTTGGAATATGGTCTGGAGAGAGCAGAACTGGGCAACTTATTAGAATGAGAAGGATTAAACTTTCCAGAGATAATCTACATGATTTACATACATATATAGTGAGGGGAAAGAGATTTTTCAGGGAACAAAAAAATCTACTTTTTCTACTAAACTCATGGCAAAAACTTATTTTGTATTTAAACACCAGCAGTTGTAACAAGTAAAAAAAGAATTTCTACACTTTCTCCCTCCCTTCTCATAGACTAGCTTCCACAGACAGTTTCTGATTTGACTGGATAATGGTTAATTAGAAACTCTATTAACTTTAACCAATTATAATGAGTGATGATCTTTATTATTAAATTTCATTAAAAATTGATCTCACTGATATATAAGCAGTGAATTTCATAAGTTAATTTATGATCCTGTCAGTGCACCTGTACATTTAAAACTGTACTTAGACCACTTGCTATACTCATTATTTCTTTGTGTAGTAAAAGTTTTCTAGTTCTAGGCTTTATTAAAAGTGTTTGAAATTTCTCTGAAGAATAGCATATTGGTGGATATAATTTACTTTCTCAAACCCCAAGGCTAAACATAATAGGAAAGAAACCAATCATGTAAAATTTCATTGAGTAGTGCAACATTTCTCAACCTGCAAATGAAACAAATACTTACTTGATTTCCAGAGTTGTGTTTTAAAAGATTTTTGCCTCAAGATGTAAATTCTTTAATTCTTTTCAGGGCAACGTGATACTCTCCTACAATGAAATGGTAAATGAAAACTAACTTGAACCATCTGAATGATCTGCAGAGAGAAAAGAGCTGATACTAGTGAAGAAAGGACATTTTAAAAATCATTCACATTACTTAGCCACAAAGTGTTGGTTGTAGCAAAGATTTTGAGAGCCTTTAAGGAGGCTGGAGATTCAACAAGCAGATTGGTAACACACCATAAGAGAGTGCCCAAAGAATATAGACATTAGAGTTTTGATTGTCTCAGCGATGCATTAAAGCACAGTTAAAGAAATATAATTCTGGCATAGAGAGCTAGGAAATGACAGTAGCAGATGGATTGCACCAATCTGCAACAATCAGGGATGAATTGCTCTCTTTGAATGATAGGATTTTATACTTTGGAAGGCTACTAGACTCCTGTAGCCAGAGGCTTCAAAAGATAGACTATTTGTCCAACCAGCCCAGAAGGAAACATTGTCTGTTAGTTTCAAATCATTTACTTACCTGGGTAATAACGTCCCTGGGTTCAACATCTTTAGACACAAATGTCAATAATCAAGCTGTGGCACAGGTAGATGATGGCAGTGACTAATTCACAGGTAGTTTCCCCCTTAACCTCCTGTTTTTGCAAATATCAATGCAGTAGGGAATCAGCAGCGTTTATTATCCCTTTAATCCATTTTGAGGGCATTTTTAACTGAGGTAAAATAGACATACAACATTATATTAGTTTCAGGTAGACAACATGATGATTTAAATTTTGTATATATTGTGAAATGATCACTACAATAAGTCTAGTTAATATACATCACCATGTATACAGACGTTTTTTCTTCTGATGAGAACTTTTAAGATCTACTCTCTTAGCAACTTTCAAATATGCAATATGGTATTATTAATTACAGTCACCATAATGTACATTACATCTCCATGACATTTATTTTATAACTGGAAGTTTCTACCTTTTGACTCTAGTCACCCATGTGGCCCACCCCTCATTCTCCACCTCTGGCAACTACCAATCTGTTCTCCATATCTATGAGGTTGGTTTTAATTTTATTTTTTTTTGTTGTTTGTTGCTTTTTTTGTTTTTTTTAATTCCACAATACTCCACTTTGTATTCCATTATATATATGTGTTTATGTGTGTGTGTGTGTGTGTGTGTGTGTGTGTGTATATATATATATATATATCCCACTTCTTCATCCATTCGTCCATGAATGAAGACTTAGGTTGTTTCCAAATCTTGGCTATTATAAATAATACTGAAACGTATAAGGGAGTACATATATCTTTTTGAATTCATGTTTTCATTTTTTTGGATAAATACTCAGAAGAGGAATTGCTGGATCATGTGGTAATTCTATTTTTAATTTTTTGAGGACTCTTCATACTGTTTTCCATAGTGGCTGTACTGATTTACATTCCTCCGATGCACAAGGGTTCCTTTTTCTCCACATCTTTTCCAACATTTGTTATTTCTTGTCTTTTAAAATATATCCATTCTAACAGGTATGAGGTGATATCTCAGTGTGCTTTTGATTTACATTTCTCTGATGATTGATGATGTTGAACCTGTTTTCATGTACCTTTTGGCCATCTGTATGTTTTATTTGGAAAAATATCCATTCGGATCTTCTGGCCATTTTTCAATCAAATCATTTGTTTCTTTGGTATAGAGTTTTATGAGTTCTTCGCATATTTTGAATATTAGCCTTCATCAGATATATGATTTGCAAATATTTTCTCCTGTTCAGTAAGTTGCCTTTTCATTTTGTTGATGTTTGCCTTTGCTGTGCAGAAGCTTTTCAGTTTAATGTAGTTCCACTTGTCTATTTTTGCTTTTGTTGCTTTTGTTTTGGTGTCAGATTCAAAAAATCATCACCAAGACCTATGTCAAGAAGCTTACTGCCTATGTTTTCTTCTAGAAGTTTTATGGTTTCAGGTATTATTGGGTTGGCCAAAAGTTTCCTTCTATTAAGTAAAAATAAAAGACACATTTTTCATTTTCACCAAGGACTTTATTAAACAACATATTCACTGTTTTGTTCCACTACCTTCTGCCATTTTTCAGGCAGCTTCATAATTCCATCTTCCCAAAACATTTTATCTTTTTGAGCAAAGAACTGTTCCAGGTGCCTTTTACAGTCTTCCAGGGAATTGAAATTTTTTCCATTAAGAGAATTTTGTAAAGACCAAAATAAATCGAAATCTGAAAATGCAATGTCTGGTGAATATGGCAGATGAATTAGAACTTCCCAGCCAAGCTGTAAAAGTTTTTGCCCGGTCACCAAAGAAACATGCGGTCTTGAGTTATCCTGATGGAAGATTATGAGTTTTCTGTTGACTAATTCTGGATGCTTTTCATCGAGTACTGCTTTCAGTTGGTCTAATTGGGAGCAGTACTTGTTGGAATTAATCATTTGGTTTTCCAGAAGGAGCTCATAATAGAGGACTCCCAATCCCACGATATATACAACATCAACTTCTTTGGATGCAGACCGGGCTTTGGTGTCGTTGGTGGTGGTTCATTTTGCTTGCCCCACGATCTCTCCCATTCCACATTATTGTACAGTATCCACTTTTAATCTCCCATCACAATTTGTTTTAAATACAGAACATTTTCATTACATTTAAGTAGAGAATCACATGCGGAATATGTTCAAGAAGGTTTTATTGCTTAACTTATATGGAACCCAAACATCAAAGCAATTCACATAACCAAGCTGGTGCAAATGATTTTCAGTGCTTGATTTGGATATTTTGAGTATGCCAGCTATCTCCTGTGTGGTACTATGCTGATTTTTTTTTTTTTTTTTTTTTTTTTTTTTTTTGCAGTACGCGGGCCTCTTACTGTTGTGGCCTCTCCCGTTGCGGAGCACAGGCTCCGGAAGCGTAGGCTCAGCGGCCATGGCTCACGGGCCCAGCCGCTCCGCAGCATGTGGGATCTTCCTGGACTGGGTTATGAACTCGTGTCCCCTGCATCGGCAGGCGGACCCTCAACCACTGAGCCACCAGGGAAGCCCCTGATTGTTCTTAATGTCTCAATTTGATCTCTATCAACTTCAACTGATCTACCCGACCACGGAGCATCATCCAGCAAGAAATCTCCAGCACAAAACTTCACAAACCACTTCTGACACGTTTGATCAGTCACAGCACCTTCTCCATACACTGCAAAAATCTTTTTTGTGTTTCAGTTGCATTTTTACCTTTCTTGAAATAAAGCATAATATGCCAAAAATGTTTTTCCTTTCATCTTCGATATTAAAATGGCTACACAGGGCTTCCCTGGTGGCGCAGTGGTTGAGAGTCCGCCTGCTGATGCAGGGGACACGGGTTCGTGCCCCAGTCTGGGAAGATCCCACATGCCGTGCAGTGGCTAGGCCCGTGAGCCATGGCCGCTGAGCCTGCGCGTCTGGAGCCTGTGCGCTGCAACTGGAGACCACAATAGTGAGAGGCCCGCGTACCGAAAAAAAAAAAAAAAGGCTACACAAAAATTTACCAATTTTGATGTTTTTTTTTTAATGCATGATGATATGAGAGCTGTCACAATACAATCTAACAAAATTGTTTCAAATGAAGTTAAAGACAGCTAAGCACTACTAGAGCCATCTTACAGAAAACACTGAATAACATTTTGGCCAACCCAATACTTCAAGTCTTTAATCCATTTTGAGTTAATTTTTGTGTATGGCACAGGATAATGGAGAAGTTTCATTCTTTTGCATGTTGCTGTCTAGTTTTTCCAACACCATTTATTGAAGAGGTGGTTCTTTTCCTACTGTATACTCTTGGTTCCATTATCATAAATTAATCAAACATACACGTGTGGTTTTATTTCTGGGCTCTCTATTGTATATTTACGTGGTGGGTTTTATGCCAATAAAATGCTGTTCGAATTACTATAGATTTATAATACAGTTTTAAATCAAGGAGTGTGATGCCTCCAGCTCTGTTCTTTTTTCTCGAGCTTGCTTTGGCCATTAGGGATCTTCTGTTGTTCCATGCAAATTTTAGGATTGTTCTATTTCTGTGAAAAATGCCATTGGAGTTTTGACAGGGAGTGCACTGAATCTGTAGACTGCTTTGGGTAGGATGGGCATTTAACAATATTAATTCTTCCAGTCCATGAGCATAGAACTTTCCATTTATTTGTGTCTTCTTAAACTTTTTCATTAATGTCTTATAATTTTCAATATACAGACCTTTCATCTCCTTTGTTAAATTTAATCCTAGATATTTTATTCTTTTTGATGCAACTGTAAGTGAAATTGTTTTAATTTCTCTGATAGTTTCTCATTAGTATATAGAAAGGCAACGTATTTTTGTGTACTGATTTTGTACCCTGCAACTTTACTAATTTTTTTATTAGTTGTAACACTTTATTTTGTGGAGTCTTTAGGGTTTTCTATATATAGTATCATGCCATTTTCAATAGTGATAATTTTACTTCTTCCTTTCCAATTTGTATGTCTTTTATTTCTTTTTCTTGCCTAACTGCTCTGGTTAGGACTTCCAAAACTGTGCTGAATAAAAGTGACAAGAGTGGGTATCCTTGTCTTCTCGTTGAAGTTAGAGAAAAGGTTTTCAGCTTTTAACCTCTGAATTTGATGTTAGCTGTGGGCTTTTCATACATGGTCTTTCTTATATGGAGGTGCAGTTCCTCTATACCCATTTCATTGAGAGTTTTTACCATAAATGGATGTTGAACTTTGTCAAATGATTTTTCTACATCTATGGAGGTAATCATATGATTTTCATCCTTCATTTTTGTTAATGTGATATATCATGTTGACTGATTTGCAGATGTCAATCCATCCTTGCATCACTGGAATAAATCTCACTTGATCATGGTATAGGATCCTTTTAATATATTGTTGAATTCAGTTTGCTAATATTTTGTTGAGGATTTTTACATCTATGTTTATCAGGGATATTAGCCTGTAATTTCCCTTTTTTATGGTGTCTTTGACTGGTTTTGGTATCAGCTTAATACTGGCTTCATAAAATGAATTTGGAGGTGTTCTTTCCCCTTCTACTTTTTGGTAGAGTTTGAGAAGCTCCTGTATTAACTTTGTTGAACGTTTGGTTGAATTCACCAGTGAAACAGTCTGGTTCTGGACTTTTGTTTGTAGAGAGTTTTGAAATTACTGACTCAATCTCCTTACTAGTAATTGGTCTCTTCAGATTTTCTATTTCTTCATGATTCAGTTGTGGAAAGCTGTGTTTCTAGGAATTTATCCATTTCTTCTGGCTTGTTCAATTTGTGGACGTTTAATTGTTCACAGTAGTCTTTTATAATCCTTTGTATTTTTGTGGCATCAGTTGTAACATCTCCCCTTTCATTTCTAATTGTACTTACTTAAGCCCTTTGTCTTTTTTTCTTGGTGAGTCTAGCTAAATATTTGTTAGCTTTATTTTTTTTAAAGAACCAGCTCTTTGTTACACTGACATGTATATGTCATTATAACTCCCAAATTCAGTGAGCATCTTTGTGACCGTTACTTTGAACCCTTTATCAGGTAAATTACTTATCTCTGTTTAAAGGTAATTTCATGAGGTTTTATCTTATTCTTTCATTTGGAGCATATTCTTCATCTTTTTTTTCTTCTCATTTTGCTTAACACTCTGTTGGTTTCTATACAGTAGATGAAATAACCACCTTACCCTGTCTTGAAGGAGTGATCTCATGTAGGAGGTGAACCTTGTCATTCAACCCACCTCAGCTCTTGATTGTCCCTCAAACCTTTGTGCTTGTCCAAGCAGCTATTATATTTTTAATAGCTCCTACTAGATAAGGATGCTCCAAACCTGTCAATGTTCCAAAGGGGAGGATATCAGTACCTAGATTCAGGCTGACTGGAAGCCAGACCTTCATGCAGCAGCTTTCAAGAGTATGCAAATATATACTGTCCTGTGGGACCACAAGCCCAAGCCCTACTGGCCACCAGAGACAGGTAATCTGGAGGTGTCCCCTATGCAGCAGTTGCAAAAATCAGGGCTCCAGACAAGTGAATGAGCTCTTTCCTGGGAGATACCAATGAGCTGGGGCGAGGCAGTGGGAGAGCACCAAAATGGTGTACATAGCCTATGTTCCTTGAGAGCAGCTTGGTAGGCCTCTAGGTGTGTGATAAACCTGAAGCCTGCCCCTCAGGCCAAAGCTCCAGAAGCAAAATGTCTATTCATATCCTCTGCCCATTTTTAAGTTAGATCCTTTATTCCAATTTTCAACCTGATCCCAAATTGCGGTCTATTATAGAACAGCCAAACTGGCAAGTCTGAATAAAAACAAATAAACAAAAAAAGTCTAAAAACAAATAAACAAAAAAAAAACCCAAAAAACAAATAAACTAGTCCAAAATTTTTATGAATACAGACAAATGGGAACACAAACACTAGCATGTTGGACTTGTGACAAAGTTCAGTACAAAGAGTATTAATAATACAATTTCAGTAAGTATAAACAACTAAAGTTGTGTTCCTCAACCACAATAGAAATCAGCTTTGTCTAAACATATTTTATAGGCACAAAAAATTTAAGTTAAACTAAGCAGCTAATGGTAGCTTGAATTATTTCTCCTGCACTAAGTGAATTTATAAAGGTAACTTTCAAGTACCTTTAAAAAGGTCTTTTCTTTATTAATAATTTAGTTATAGACATAGATGAAGACTTGTGTTTCATTCAGCTAAACAACAAAAAGAACACCTGAAATCCCTTAGACAATTTTGAACAAATTAATATTTTTTTCCTTAGTTATTTCTTTCTATTTTAATTCTGCTAGACTACAACAAGTTTCCTAAATTCTGGGTCTCCAGGTTGCTCAAGTCCAAAAGGCATTATGGTGTATCTGAATGGCATGTGTAGCACACCAGTTACCAGCTGTGATAGCTATACATATATTTTGCAGCAGGCAAGTTTTGATTTTGGCTCTGTGCTAAATCTGGTAACCTTTATATAACATAAGTAGTATTGCTTAGCCTCAGAAGATGAGTGGATCATCACAGCTTGTGAGAATTGATTCTGGATTCATTCCATCAAATTTTTGTGATTTTCAGCAGCATATAACTTGGATTTTCAAAGCTTTATTCCCACTTAGTATGCATTAATGCACACTCTTTATTTCTGTTTTGTTTAGTTTGCAAGACAAATGCCCAAGGGAGATTAATATCAAAAGTTGCATTTTTTTCCATGCCTTCTTGATCATTGTTAATTATTAACTCATCAATAAGTTTACAGAATATATTTAGTTACAAATTGTAGCTGTCCTTCACAAACCTTGAAAGTATACGATTTAAGGGCCATGATTTTACGAAATAAAAATGATAAATCAAGAGAAAATGTCCAATTTATTACTTATTCATGCATGTGGTTATCACATTGGTTGAGTTAGATACACTGCTGGTGATACATGTGTGGTACTACACACCAAGCGATGCATATCAAGGAAAGAGACACTGCCAAATTCTTTGGAACAGATAACATTTCAAAGCAACTAGAATCCATACATTGTGCAGGAATATGATTAACATGGTGACCACCAATTTGTCAGAAACCTCCCACTGATTTAAATAGAACTACGTTCTAGAGACATGTGATTAACTAAGGTAAAAGTGAAACAACTCTGTAAAGTAATAACAGCATCAGCATCCACTTGCAGAACAGGTATCTGGTGTCCATAGCTTGAAGGTAAATCCAGGCATCAGTGTGGTGGTGGCACTTGTAGAATATGAAGTTTTATCAATACCTTTGATAGCACAGAAGATGGTACTAGATGGTATTAGAAGATAGCACATGGATATCAACCACTCTTGAGTTGAAAATTGCTTTAGAAAAGTTTGACTCTAGATGTGAAGCTTCAGAAAAGTCTTGACTGTATCTTAATATTTCACTTTTTTGTTCCTCTACATGTATTTGCAAAAGGGTTAAATGACATAAATCTATATTTAAGTGGTTTTAAAAAAGATTTCCAATAAATAAAAACTTCAAGTAACAAGAAAAGCATTGCATATTTTATTGGTAGTGTTTTCTCTTTTTCAGTGGAACATAAAATAATGGCGATTCTTAAGAACTGATGACACCTTAGATTAATTAGATTAGAAATACAGCATTGAACTTTTAATGAGTGACAAACACATAACATCCTCTGAAATCTATGCAAGTAAATCAGTAAATGCTAAAAAATGGCTACCATATATCTTTATTTACTCCTTGGGAAGAAACTTGAAAAATATATACATAAATATCATAACTGAGGGTTGCTGATAAGTCACATAGATTTTTATCATCAATTTCAGAATGGTTTGTATCTATTAATACTTATTTATTAATTAAGACTATCACAATATTTTAAGCATTCATTTAATTTGACTCTGTTAGCCATGGATTTGTTTCTGAAAAAGTACTTCTACAGTATTCCTACAGTGCTTTGAAGACCCTACAGTATGACATTTTTATTAGTTCATCAGAATAGGTCTAATGCACTTGAGGAGAGAACTGCCAATGAATACATCTAACTTCATTGGAACCAAAGCCCAAAAGAAGATGAAAAAATTCTGAAGGTATATTTAGAAAATTACCTTTAAAACAATTATAGTATTTTGTGAACAAAATAATGTTCCACAAGTCATCTTTATAAAAGAAAAATTTAAATAGTGATAAATATAAAAAAAAATCACTTTTCTGAACTTACATCCTTAAGCTATTCTTTCATCTAAAATGGTTTATTTTTGTTATTAATTTTATGCTACAGCAAGCATGTTAATATAATTTTCATTAATTCACTTCAATTAAAAAACAAGTCTACAGAAAATTCCTGCATCTGCAATCTTGCTCAATCAAGAAAGGCAGAGTATACAATATTTAAGATGTCTCTAAATCAGACTGTTTTCTATTCAAAGTAATTTCTAGAAAAATTTGCTCCCTATAAGTTATCATGTCTTCCACATCTTTGTAGAAAAGCATTTCTTCAATGGACAACAGCTTGTATTTATTCAGGCTGAATGCTGACTTGTTCTGTACAGCATTTAACATCTTTAGGGATGTTGTAACTGAATCACTCAAAGAAGAACAAACTGGGAAAATACGAGCATTCCACAAACTCAAACATGTCTTGTTTCCAGAGAACAGTTCCTCTGTAACTTTAAGATTCCAAATGTCTAAGCATGACAGGAAACAGACTCCAAAGAATTGAAGTAACTTTATATCTGACAATGTTTTAACATTCTTTTTCAAGTTGTCTTGCACTCCACATGCCATAGTTGAATACTTTAAGTGTCTATTCATCTTCAAGCTTAAGGAACACACAAAAGAATGTGCAGACAGGACGGCTGTTGTTATGATACAAGAACCACTAATAATGCAATTTTCCCCCACTGAAACATCAGGCCCCAATCTGGAATACTCTACAACTGAGCCAGGTGCCACAGAACTTCTTGAATCCAATATACTTTGAATGATACAGGATTTGTTGCTAGAGCATTCTGGTATTGCTGGAAAGATGCTAAAAGCTATGGACTGTAAGCCAAGCTCTGACTTCAAATTGCTATCAGAAGTAAAATGAAACAAATATTCTTCAGTTGTTCCAATGTGATAAAATTTGGAGTTATTAAGAACAACAACATTTAGTGATGTTCCTCTAAGAAGATGAAATATTCTTTGCCTCATGTCTACCAGCTCTGACTCTTCTTTAGTAACATTTGATGTGTTTCTGGTATATTCCACAGTTGCTCCAGGTCCCAAAGCCTGCAGAAAGTCTCCATAGGCATCTATTTCACAGTTCAGTGTACCTATTTTTTCATAAAAAGCAAGTAACTTTTTTGCTGTTCTATGATCCATGTAAAATAGGCTGTCTGTGTAGACATACTCAGGGTCTAATTTAAGAGAGGGTATGTCACCCCCAGCAAAGTTTTGTTGAAAAAAATTTCTAGGTCTACACACAGCATCAAATTGATACATCTTTTCTATGCTGGGCTTATGAAGGAAACGATGGCAACTTCTGTACTCGAGGTCTCTATGTTCTAAATAGTTAAAAGGTTCTAAGACAAATACTCCATGTGTTGTACCTACAGTCAAACTAGAAGGATGAGCTAAAGCAGTAAAGCCAGGTTTGTCAAACCTAATATACTCAGATTCTCCAATACTATAAAGTTCAATATCATCTGCACAGGTAACCAGAATCCCAGGATTCATATGTGAGGGGAAATCAATGTACATGGCTAGTTTTAATTCCAACATCTGATAAATGGGGCTACCAAAAGGTAAAGCAGTGAAAATTTTCCCCAGAGCACTTGCATTTGGAAGGCGTTGACTGTAGCCACCTATATAAAATTAAACAAAATAACTGTTTTAAAATGTTTATAAGATTTAAAAACCTAGGAGCATCAGTTACAACTCAAAATATCTCTAAAGATATTTAAAATATACAATATATTACTGTATCCCAGGAAAGAATAATAAATTCCAGATGACAAATTCACAGAGCAATTCTGTAGAGATTTGCTATAATGCAGTTCTAGATTAGAAAAGACCTGTAACATGCTTTACAGACTATGAATTGTTTTAACTCAACTGGATAACAAGTAAAAAGGACAATGAGCTAAAATATGACCTTATATCTACATTTCACACAATAAATTTCAACCATGTTTAAACACCTACATTAAAAATCCACTTCATGGGGGGAAAAAGTCACAAAAAACTAATATACATAATTATCTATTAAAGAGTAATTTCCAGATGGAATGTGTTTCCTCAATTACATACACTTAAAGGAAGTAAAGGTGCATTTATTTAAAAGCACTTTACAATGTATATTTGTTTTTAATTTTAAAAGGCCTTTCCCTCTAAGATGAGCCTTATGACTTAATTCCTTGAAAAGTGTGTTCGCTTAAGTACATTAAATAGCTTACATCATTTTTACGTAACTAATTATAGTGAGAGGCATAGTAGAAAGAGTCACACAAAAATGCGTTCAAATTCTGGTTCACCACTTTTTAATTGTTCATCTTTGGACTTAACACTAAATCAGCAGATGTAAATACTTGCTTTATCATGTTTTATGAGATCAACAATACATGCAAAGCACTTACTACAGAGTACATCATTCAACCAATGAGCTAATACTTTCTTTTTCATTTTCCAAATACTAACCAACAGTAAAGTTCAGCATTGTAAGAATTACCTACTTTTAATTACACTTGACCCTTGAACAATAAGCGTTTGAACTCTACCAGTCCATTTACATGAGGATTTTTTTCAATAAATACTGTAAGACTATATGACCCGACGTTGGTTGAATCCCTGATGAAAAACTGTGGCTATGGAGAGTGGAACTGCCTATACAGAAGACCAACTATGAAGTTACATGCAGATTTTAGACTGTGTGAGGGTTCAGCACCACTCACAGATCAATGCATTATTATATATTTGCAAGGATCGATTGTATTAAAATATATTTTCTGGTGTCTAACTTAATTTTTACTAAATTAATTATAATACTCGTTCTGGAATAAAACTGTAAATTTGAATTTTTCTTTTACTTTTTCAGTTAGTCTTAAAATCAGAACTTGGATGTTTTACTTGATATCATCTTTAAAAAGAATCATTGTTCCGTATATGAATCCTAAAAAATGAAAAGTGCCTTGGTAACCATGTGGATGAGTGGCTCTAAAATATCTGTTCCTGAACTGGTACAAGTCCATGACAAAGTTTCGCCAGCCTCCAGTACATAGAGGAAAAATAACAGAGGTCTCTTTCATATAACCCAAATTTTCATACAACCAAATCTGTCCAATTTAAAAAATTATACTCTGAGATTACTTCTTTCCTACCCTTCTGTTCCCTTTTTTGGTGTGTGATTTTCCCTCTTTTATACTTTCTTGTCAACTCCATGTTCTGTCACCACCTTTTCTTTTTGTTTTTAAACTCCTAAGGATTATGGACTTTGGTCACCAATAACTAGATAAAAATGTGTTAACAGGTTTTGTGTAAAGTCTGGTAATCACAGTACTAAACCAGCCTCTCCCCTACAGCAAGAATCCTTTCTAAAGCATTGTCAAGAAATGTTCATATTTTGATGAGTTCTATCTTAGGAAAATAATTTTCGATATGTATACCAAAAACAATACATGAAAGTTGAGGATGTATGTGATCTACAATTTTAAGGTTAAATTTTGTGAAAAATATTATGCTACTTACAACCTAAAAATATCAAGGAAAGCATAAAATATTTGTTTCCAAAGCAGTATAACTTCAAAGACAAAAGAAAAAAAAAAAAAGGGGATAGTATTAGTAATGGAGAGAAAGGCCCCTTGGATATAAAAGGTAATATACTAAAAGAAAATGTAAATTAGTAAAGTGTAACATTACCAGAGTGAATTAATAGGATGGTAAAAGAATTCCATTCATCTCCATAAAGCTTTTCCAAACATCGAAGGGCACAAAGTGTCGATCCTCCATTTCCTTGAAAACAAAGTTAAAAAGCTCAATTTATTTCACATAAAGTTACAAAAACTTTGTTATTACAGTAAATTTAAGTGTTATAACTTTGAGGATATGACCTCTGGCTACAATTAACCAGGCAGAGACCAAAGGTATAGGCAGAACAATCAAATTAAATACACATTTCTTAGCAATTAAATAATTAGTAATAAAACCCAGAGATGAGCCCTTGGTAATAAAAGTTGAGTTAATTTTCTCCTGAAAATAGTAGTAAAAAGAAAGAAATGATAAATTAAGCAATCTGCAACACTATAAGACTGTAAGTTTACACGTTCACTTGGAGTAATGAACTGTAAAACCCATTAAAATAATTCTCCCATATGATCATATATATGTGTTAGATTTACTTTCTAAAAAGATTTTTAGAACCTGTTTTCCTAAAAAACATCTTAAATGTAACTTCCACTTACTAGTTACCATGGGCAAGTTATTTAACATTTTGTGCCTGAATCTCATTCAAACATGGGAATCAGAAAAGTACTGACCACATATTTATGAGGATTAAAACACTGGCTAATTAGGACATGCTAGTATCAGATACAGATACCCTAACTCTGGTATCAATGAGCTTCAGCTTTAAGTATCACATGGAAAATGGCCCCCAGGAAAATAGCGTGTATTTTTATTTGCAAGGTAAGGTCAAAAGGCAAAGTGGACAAACTGGTTTTTAAAAGTAAACATCTATGATAATTATGCCATTAGACTGTGCTCTTTCGCATTCTGCATTGTGGTCCCAAGAGGCCAAATATTTATTTTTTCTGATTTGATCTCTTCATGTAAGTTTCTGAGCAAATTGTGTAGTTCAGAGGGACCTTAAGAGTCCTACTGATAAGGTCCAAAAGAACATTCACCACCTGAGTAAATTTTATTAAGACTAATAAAATTCTCTTTTAAGTAACATAACATTCTGGAAGTTTTTCATGGTAAGTCCACAATGTGTAAAAACAGTTGCCATGCCTTTTATCTTTCTTAAAAAATAGTGAACTTACATAAAAATTAAAAAATTTTTAAAGACTATAGGTGGTAAGACACACAGTATAAACTGTAAGCCACAGGAAAGCTTTTCTTCAGTGATTATTCTGCCCACAATTTATGATATAAATCTGACCATAAATGTGTACCAATTTTGGCTCCAGCAGGATCAACAAAAACATGATATTGAACTCCAAGAGGTAACTCCTTTTTTTTCAGCTTTTCTGACAGTTGTTGCTTATAAGCAAGTTCCTGTTTATCATCAGCTGCTGTTATTGCAACAATGTCCCAGAATTCTCCAGCTGCCACAGGTTTGCCTATGTGTAAGAAGAAAGTGATAAATATTATCAGAATTCTCTAGCTGTTACAGGTTTACCTATTTGGAAAGAAGGAAAAAAGAGGTAATAGTATCTTCAAAAATGTATCTTCTGCTTTTGAGAATTAGGGAATAATGAGTGGTCAGCTAGTAGGATTCAAAATAGTTCTAATGAGGATTGTTCACAAATTCTACTTTTTTTCCTTTTAGATTACTTGCTCCTTTTATGGTCTACAGTCCCATTTATTTAGATTTTCTGAGAGTTGTAATGTTTCTTGATTAAGAGAAGTACTTTTGACTTGCTAAAGATGAGCTCAATTCTTAAATAAAGAGAGGAGACAAAGGAATAAATTAATCTCCAGTTTTGAAAATCAGTTTTCACATACAGGGACCACTTAATGTTTGTTGGCTAAGAAAGATTAAATCCAAGGACCCATTGCTACAATGTTGGTGTTCATAAATGTGGGCACTTTACTTTTTAATCGCCTTAAAATGAGCCATGCAAGTTTACAAAGGTTACTGGAGAATGACACCAAATCTGGATAACAGAAAAGTTCCCAGCTCCCTGATGAACTCAATAAGAGACTGAACTTTTGGCTGACAGTTGGAAGCTCTTCTTTATTGATAAACAAGACAAATAAGCGTTTTTAACAAATTCTAGTCAGCTAGAATCTAATAGTCCTGAACATTTTACTGTAATCCAAGTATTATTTTCTGTATTTTTAAAGCAGTAACGTCAACAAAAATATGACCAATTAGATAGTTGTACAGGAAATGACAAGTGGCATAGTGCTTTAAAAAAACATTTTGACACAAAGTTACCCCTTTTAATTTTTAATCAATAATTTCACCGTGTTGTTTCGCTTTTCACTTAGTAAGCGTTCACATCATGGAACAAATTGGTGAAGTAGGTAGGGAGTGGAAGAAAGCTAAAATCGGATTTGTAAGAGTCAAATCACTATGCTTTAGATCTTTTAGGTTTATTTAAAATAATTTTTGCTAATGAGCTAACCAAACGAATAACTTGGATTTATAGCTTCACTAGTCAGGCTAATAACTGTCTTCTCATTCCTCCTCATATATATACATATATATATATATATATATTTATATATAAGCAACTGGGAATAAACTTAAAGAAAGCAACAAGCATAACGTAAAGAAAGGAGAGTGACAGAAGAATAAAAAAACTTAAGAGGAACATTAACTGCGCCTGGGCCAGCGTCCTAGGCCCGCAAGTGATTAATAAAAGGAAGTGGTAGTCCAGCAAATACACCAGCACGTAAAGCGCCCTCCCTGTCCGTTGCCGGGGAGAGCCAGGGTTCCTCCTTTGGTACCTCTAAGCTCTGAAAACCTCCGCAACCTTCGCTGGGTGGCTTCTCGCAAAGATACGCCTGGAAGGGCACTCGTGGCTGCCATAGCTCACTTTCCCCAACACCGCCGAGGACTTCCAGCGATCCCGCAGCCCAGCACCGCACGCATGCGCCCTGGGACGTAACCCGTTCTTTGGTCCGGTTTCGTCTCTGTCCCGCCCCCTTCGTGCGTCACTCACGTAACTACGCCCCCGAAGCTCTTTGTCTTGCCTAAGGAAAACCACGACGGGGTGAGCCCGGGGCTTCGCTCCGTTTCCCTAGCAACGGCCTCCGGAACGGATAAATGGCCACCTAGTGATTTGTCGGACTGTGACGGGTCTGGGCCGCTTGTTACCAACTAATAAAGCCTTGCAGCTCGGTAGACCCGGTGAGTTGTCCTGCTTGGGCGGCGAAATTTCGAGAACTGACTCGCTTAAGGAGAAGTTCAAACTACAACTTAGCTTCTAGCTTTCTCTCAAAGGCCGTTCGTCCTTTCTAACTCGTGGTTTGTTTCAGCCAGGGGCAGTTCCCAAGGACCTCTTGAGAGTTAATTCTTCCCCTTGGGTCGTCGTCTGAAGCCATCTGCCCCAACCCCAGGTCCAGATACATACATAGTCTGAACTTTTAAAATCTGTACTCTCTTCAGGAAGCTTTGTGGCTTCTTTGCCCTTGCAGTTACTAGAGAGTGAGCCACTCCACACCTCTCAGTTTTGAGATAACTTAAGAGGCTTTTGGAAGTTGTATAAAATTCTGCAATGAGGCCCTTAACGTTTGGGGCTTTTTGGCTGTTTCTCTGGCAACCTTTTGTGTATGCAGATTAATCTAGAACTTTCAATAGCATTCCTGGGAATAAGTTGGCCTTAGTGGATGTGTTTTCGGTAGGTATCGATAGATAAGTTTTCTTCTCTTGTAAAACACCAAGTTTATGATGAGTTTTACAGATTCTTCTATTTATCTTTACACGTGAGAAAGCTATGAATGAGAGAGAATAGTGACTTAGTCAGGCTCTCACAATTAGTTAAGTAGTAGAGAGAAGATTTAAGCAAGATATTTCAATCCCAAACTCCGACATCATTCTACCGCACCATACAGTTTAATTTAGTTGAGAAGCCTGTCTTCATTAAAGTTTCATCAGGAACATAGGCATTCAAGGCCTTACAAGTTCTTACCATGAACTTAACTTAGTTTTTCTTCTACAGAATTGACCCTGTTATTTAATTCAGTACTTAGAGCGAAAGAATTTGAGTGAAAAGGGAGATTATGCTTTCATAGTTTTATTGTTTAAAAGCTCTCTTTTTTGTTAATAAAAACAAAACATTCTTAATAAGAACATTTAGAAAATACAAAAGACTTAAGTGAGGTGAGAGAGAACAAAAAGGGAAGTAGCAAGAGAGAAAGTGAGATAACGGCTTAAATAAAGGATTTTATTTTTTAACTGAGTGAAACAAAGCCATTGCAAGGTTTTATGTGACTTACATTATGTTTAAAAGGAGCATTTCATGGAAATGTGAAAATAGACTCTAGCGGAGAGTGGGGCAATGATAGAAGCAGGGAGACTTGTTTGGAGGCTACTGCAGCAAAACAGGTGAGAGTTGGTGAAGGCTTGGCCAGGATGGGAATAGTGGGGGTGATGAGAAGTTGGTTAGATTCTGGATATATGTTTGAAGGCATAATTAATACAATTTGCTAAAGGAATGGCTGTGGAATGTGAAAGAAAGAGAGGAGTCAAGGATAACTGCCTGAAGGCTGGAGCGACCACCAGTTGAAATGGGAAAGGATATGGATGGGGAAGTAGGGACGGTTATTGGGGTAGTAGGGAGAGTCCAGAATTTGGTTTTGGATGTGGAAAGTAAACAGATGTATATATGTGCAGTGCATATGTTATGGGAGTTTGTATGTATATGTGTTTGCATTATACATGAGTCTGGAGTTTACAAGACAGGTCCGGACTTAAGAGATATAATTTTGGGAGTTGTCAGCATACAGATGGAGTTAATTTTTAAACTACAGAATTAGATGAGGTCCTAAGGAAAGAAAGGGCAATAGAGCCTATAAACTGAGGGATTGTACATACTAATGAGGTAAATGCTGAAAAAGGTAACTAAATAAGAAAACTTAAGAAATGATAAGAATTGTGAGGGGACTAAAACAGGGTGATGTGATAGACTGTATAACAGAGTGTTAAATGTATGTTAGAGCATTTCTTGGACCTGGGAAGAATGGCCATGGAAATGGATGCTACTTTTTTGCTGATATGATTATATTACATAAAATGTGCTGGACGTAAATATACTATATCGGCTATGTTTTTTGTCCTTCTTCTGTCTTTTCTGTTTTCTTCAAATTTTCACTAATATTAATTTTTAAATAAAAAATGAAAAAGTTGTATACTATGTGAGTGGCAGTAAATTTCTGGCAGTTGATTGTAGTGGGTAAAAAAGTCAAAGGATTTTATTTAAGTTTAGGTTTTATATAATCAGACAGTGTGATAATGGTTGTTTAAACAGTCATAAGCTACTGTGACCAGAATAAAATATGTCAGTACAGGTCTGTAGTAAACCCATTATTCTGTATAAAATGGAAATGATGTGTTTGATCTTGAATTCCACATTTCAAAAGGGACATCAAAATGATAACAAATATGATTTAAAATAAAGATTTCAAAGATTTGTTGATTAAAAAAAAAAGGGGGGGACATCAGACAAACCAAACTATAATAAGTTGAGAAAAGATGTTTTTTGGAGGCATTTGGGCTTTTTTTTTTTTTTTTTTTTCTATAGGAGGAGAGTATCTGAAGAAGTGGCATGAAAAGAAGTGAGATAGACTTTTTAAGAACTTTACTGAGGTATGCTTTAACTATCATTAACATATTGTAAGTGAGTTTTAATGATTTTTAGTAAATGTACTGAGTTGTGCAACCATGATCACAAGCTAGGTATAGAACATTTCCATCACCCCAATAAGATGCCTTGTGCTTATCTACAATTAATGTCTGTTAGGTTATTTTTATTACTATAGGCATGGATATGACTGTTGTGTGAAAGTTGTAGAGAAGCACATTAAAGTTTTTCTTCTTATTCATAAAAAGAAGCTTAAGCCACATGGAGCAGGTCCTTGATTACGGACCATGGAGCTTAGGTACATGGCTTGGCCAGTTCATGCTGGGGCTCTCATCTTTTCCGTTACTTGTGCATCATCTCTGTTTAACCAGTCTTTCTCCTCTTACTCTTCCTGATGTGGAGTGTAAAGCAAAAATCTCTTTTTTACTGTTTCCTTTCTTTGAATGTAATTACTCAGTTAGCCTGGTCTCAGACTATTTCTTCCCTAATTTTTCCCACTGTAGCCTATTGAAGGAACCCTTACCATCTTTCTCGAGGGCAAAGGAAAACTTTTTTCCCCTAAACTTCTATTTTACTTTCTCTCTTAATTTTTTTAAAGACTGTATCTTCAGAGCAGATTTAGGTTCACAGCAAACTTGGGAAGAAGTTACAGAGGTTTCCAGTATACCCTCATATATACCCACACATGCATAGCTTCCCCCATTATCTACATACCTCACCAGAGTGGTACATTAGTTAAAATTGATGAACCTATAATGACACATCACAATCACTCAAAGTCTGTAGTTTCCCTTAGGATTCACTCATGGTGTTTTATATTCTCTGGGTTTGGACACAGTATAAGGACATGTATACATTGTTATAATATTATTCAGAGTAGTTTCACTATCCTAAAAATCCTCTGTGCTCTGCCTATTCGTCCCTCATTCCCCAAATCCTGCAAATCCTTCAACCACTGATCTTTTTACTGTTTCCATGTTTTGCTTTTTCCAGAATGTCATATGGGTGGAATCCTACAGTATGAGCCTTTTTAGATTAGCTTATTTCACTTAATAATATGCACTTAAGGTTATACCATGTCTTTTCATTGCTTGATAGCTAATTTATTTTTAGTGCTGAGTAAACAGTCCATTGTATGGATGTACCACAGGTTATTTATCCATTCACCTACTGAAGGACTTCTTGATTCCTCCCAATTTTGGTGATTGTGAGTAAAGCTGCTATATATATCCACGTACAGGGTTATGTGTGAAAATAAGTATTCAACTCCTTTGGGTAAATACCAAAGAATGCAATTACTGGATTTTATGGTAAGAGTGTATTTAGTTTTTTGAGAAACCCCCGAACTGTCTTCCAGAGTGGCTATACCATTTTGCACTCCTACCAGAATGAATGAAAGTTCCTATTCTTCCACATCCTTGTCATCAGTTTGTGTTATCAGTGTTAGACTTTTGGCCATTCTAATCGGTGTGTTATGGTATCTCATTGTTTTCTTAATTTGCATTTTCCTGATGATATGTGTTAAGGAGAGACTTTCATATGCTTATTTGCCACCTATGTATCTTCTTTGCTGAAGTGTCTGTTAAGGTTTTTGGCTTATTTTTTAATCTGGTTGTTCATTTTCTTATTGTTGAATTTTAAGAGTTCTTTGTATATTTTGTATAAGAGTCCTTTAGCAGATGTGTCTTTTGCAAAAGATTTTCTCCTAGTCTGTGACTTGTCTTCTCATTCATTTGGCATTACCTTTTGCAGATCGTGTCTTTAATAGTAATGAGCTATAGATTATAAAGTATTTTTTTATTGATTATGTTTTTGACATTGTATCTAACAAAGTCATCATCATCCTAATGTCATCTAGGTTTTCTCCTAAGTTATCTTCTAAGAGTTTTATTGTTTTATGTTTTACATTTAGGTCATATATCCAATTTGAATTATTCTTTCTGGAGGTATAAAGTCTGTGTCCAGATTCATTGTCTTTTTCATGTGGCTGTCCAGCTGTTTCATCACCATTTGTTGAAAGTCTGTCTTTGCTTTTTCTCCTTTGTCAAAGATGAGTTGACTGTATTCATGTCTGTCTGTTTCTAGGCTCTCTATTCTGTTCTACTGATCTATCTTTCTTTTGACAATACTGGACTGTCCTGATTACTATAGCTTTATAGTAAGTCTTGAAGTCAGGTGGTATCATTTTTCCAACTTTGTACTTCTTAAGTATTGTGTTAGATACTGGGAGGTCTTTTGCCTCTATATATAAACTTTAGAATCAGTTTGTCAATAGCGATAAAATAACTTGCTGAGATTTTGACTGGGGTTGTATTGAATCTATAGATAAGTTGGGAAGAACAGACATCTTGATAATTTTGAGTCATTCTATCCATGAACATTGTCTTTCTCCATTCATTTATTCTTTGAATTTGCTCATCAGCATTTGTTTGTTTGTTTTCCTCTTATAGATCTTGTACATATTTTGTTCCATTTATATGTAAATATTTCATTTATGGTAGTGATAATGGAAATGGTATTGTGTTTTTAACTTATTCATTGCTGGTATATAGGGAAGTGATTGACTTTTGTGTATTAACCCTGAATCTACAACTTTGCTCTAATCACTTAGTAGTTCCAAGGGTATTTGTCTGTTTTTTTGAATTTTCTACACTGACAATCATGTCATCTGTGAACAGAGATGTGGTCTGTACATTTTTATTTCCTTTTTTTTTTTTTTTTTTTTTTTTGTCTCATTGCATTAGCTAGGACTTTCAGTACAAAGTTGGGAAGTAATGGTGAGAAGGGACATCCTAGCCTTGGACTTCATCTTAGTGGAAAAGCTTCTAATTTCTCACCATTAAGCACAATGTTAGCCGTAGACTTTTTGTAAATAGTCTTTATCAAGTTGAGGAAGTTCTTTTCTATTCCTAGTTGACTGAGAGTTTTATCACGAATAGGTGTTGGATTGCATCAAATGCTTTTCCTGCATCTGTGATTCTTCTTTTTAGCCTGTTGATGTGATGGATTACATTAACTGGTTTTTGAATGTTGAACCAGTCTTGTATACCTGGGATAAATACAGCTTGGTGGTAGGTGTATAATTCTTTTTATACATTGTTGGATTCGATTTACTAATTTTTTTTAGTATTTTTGCATCTGATTTCATGAGAAATATTGGTCTGTAGTTTTGTAATGTCTTTGACTGGCCTTAGTATTAGGATAATGCTGGCCTCGTAGAACAAATTACAAAGTATTTGCTTTGCTTCTATCTTCTTAAAGAGATTGTAGAGAATTCATGTAACTTCTTCCTTAAATTTTGGTAGTATTTCCCAATGAACCCATCTGGGCTTGATGCTTCTGTTTTGGAAGGTTATTAACTATTGACTCGATTTCTCATAGGTATACACCTATTCAGATTGTCTATTTGTTCTTGTGTGAGTTTTGGCAGATTATTTCTTTTAAGAAATCAGTTCATTTCATCTAGGTTATTAAATTTGTGTGCATGGAGTTCTTCATAGTATTTCTTTATTATCCTTCCAATGTCCACAGGATCTGTAGTATCATCCCCTTTTTCATTTCTGATATTAGTAATTTCTGTCCTCCCTGTTTCTCTTTCTCTCTCTTTGGCTTGGCTAGAGGTTTATCAGTTTTATTGACCTCTTCAAAGAACCAGTTTTTGGTTTAATGGATTTTCTCTGTTGATTTCCTGTTTTCAATTTCATTGATTTCTGCTCTAATTCATATTAGTTCTTTTATTCTCCTTACTTTGGATTTAATTTTCTCTTCTTTTTCTAGTTTACTAAGATGGAAGTTTAGATTGTTATTTTTAGATCTTTCTTCTTTTGTAGTATCTGCATTCAGTGCTATAAACTCCCCTCTAAACACTGCTTTGGTGCATCCTGCACATTTTGATAAGTTGTATTTTTATTTTCATTTCATTAAAAATATTAAACAATTTATCTTGTGATCTTCTTTGGCCTATGTGTTATTTAGAAATATGTGTTACTTAGAAATGTGTTGTTAATCTCCACCTGTTTGGAGATTTCCTAGCTATCTTTCTGCTATTGATGTCTAGTTTAATTTCATTGTGATCTGGGGCAGATATTGTATAGTTTCTATTCTTTTAAGTTTGCTAAAGTGTATTTTATGATTCAGAATGTATTCTATCTTGGCAAATGTTTCATGTGAGCTTTTGATGAATGTGTATTCAGCTGTTGTTGGATGAAGTAGTCTGAATGTATCAATTATATCCAGTTGATTGATAGTGTTGTTAGTTCAACTGTGTCCTTACTGATTTTCTGTCTGCTGGATCAGCCCATTTCTGATAAAAAGGTATTGAAGTCTCCAACCATGATAGTGAGTTCATCTGTTTCTTCTTGCAGTTCTTTTAATTTTGCATCACATAGTTTTACCCTCTGTTATTAGGAGCATAAACCTTACCAGTTGGTATGTCTTTTTGGAGAAATGACCCTGTTATCATTATGTAATGCTCTCATTATCTCTGATAACTTTTCTTGCTTTGAAGTCTGCTCTGTCTGAAGTTAATATAGCCACTCCTGCTTTCTTTTGATTAGTATTAACATTGTATATCTTTCTCCATCATTTTAATCTATATGTCTTTATATTTAAAGTAGGCTTTATTGTAGACAATGTATAGGTGGGTCTTGTATTTTAATTTTTTTTAATCTTCTCTTACATTCTCTTTTGATTGGTGCATTTTGACTATTGATGATCATAATGATTATTGGCATAGTTGGATTAATGTCTGCCATATTCATTACTGTTTTCTATTTATTGCCGTTGTTTTTTGTTCCTATTTTTGCCTTCCATACTTTTTCTGGCTTTTGTGGTTTTAATTGAGCATTGTATATGATTCTGTTTTCTCTCCTTTCTTAGCATATTGGTTATAGTTCTTATTTTACTTTTTTTAGTGGTTGCCCTAAAGTTTGCAATCACATTTATAACTAATCCAATTCCATTTTCAAGTAACATTATACCTTTTCCCAGGTAGTGTAAGTACCCTACCTTATAATAAGAAAATAAACCTAATTCCTTCCTCTGTCCCTTATTACTGCTGTCTTTAACTTCACTTATATATAAGCATTCATACATATATGATATGTAATTAAGCATAGATAATTTCATACATTGTTTGCTATTAGTATTTTGACAAATTGTTATCTGATAGATCAATTAAGAATAAGAAAAATAAAAGATTTTTATTTTACCTACACATTTTTCTTTCCCAGTGCTCTTCCTTGCTTTATGTAGAACTGAGTTTCTGAACTACAGTATATTCCTTTTCTTTAAAGAACTTCTTTTAACATTTATTGCCAGGTAATTCTATTGGCAACAAATTCCCTCAATATTTGTTTGTCTGAGAAAGTCATTATTTCTCCATAATTTCTCCATAATTTCAGAGGATACAGAATTCTAGGTTGGTGAGTTTTTTTCTAGCAACACTTTAAATATTGTACTCCACTGTCTTCTTGCTTGCATGGTTTCTGAGAAGAAGTCAAATATAATTCTTTGTTCTTATGTTAGAAAGATGTTTTATCTTCTGGCCTCTTTCAGGAATTTATCTTTGATTTTCTGTAGCTCTCTTAGTTTTTCTGTAGAATATTTCAAATGACTGTCAGGTAATAAAATCATAATATACCTGTCCCAATATTAGCATGAGTTTTTTTTCCAGGACATAGAGAGGGCAAGTGGTGAAGAATATAAATTAGGAGAGTCAATAACTAAATTTCAATTAGTAAGTACACTATTTATTACTCTTACTAGAAGTATATTAATGACCCAACTTTAGAATATTCAAACTCTGTTTTATGAATGCTAACCAAAGTTTTTAAGCGAAGAAACAAATATTTGCTATGTTAAATTTTTCTTATTAATTTCTTATTTTCTTATTTCTGTCCATGTATTTTTCTGGCTGTTTTAATTAGTTTTGGTTGTTTTATATCTATCTTCTGGCTTATCACCCTTTAGTTTTTCAGGTTTATGATTTTACAATGAATGTGGAATAGAAACAGAAATTGAAAACTGGCATTTTTCACAAAAGCTTTTTTTTTAATAACAAATATATGTAGCTTTCTAAATTTTAGAAAGCAAATATATTTACAGGGGAAAAAGTAAGATGTCTTGATTACAAGTGAGTCTTGATTTCTTGCTCCAAATGATATTTTATGTCATTTGAAATGAGCATGTAATGTTTCAAAGAAGCAAGCTTATTTACATTAATTTATAAACCAACTAAATTCCATTTTTATTTTCCAGGAGACATGTACTGTTCTGACTGTTCTACTAAAACCCCTCTCTTTAGTTTTTAAAGAGCATTTTCTCTGTGATGTAAAATCATAGCAAGTCTTCATCAAAACAGGATTGATTTAATAAATTTAATGGCTAAATTAAAAGTATTTTAAAATTATAATTACTGTATATATTATGGATTTCAGTCTATTGCAGACATACTAAAGTAGTTTGCAACCACAATAGATATAAAATATTACTAATTATAATCCTTACAGTTTGCTTTTCAAAAAAACTTTTTTTCCTTTTATATGATTTTATTTTTCATATCAGCTTATATGATAATTCTAGAGTCCATTGTCTGGCATTCCACTTATTTATAGTGTCATAACTAATGTTTACAAAATAAGGTACTGCAACATAGATCATCAAAACTAATATTATACTTTAATACACTTTTAACTTAAAATAATGTACTTATATTATTGGTATCTAAAATTCCAGTGGATGGGTATGATATCTAAAGGTCATTGACACAGTTACAAAGCATTTCTTTGAAAAATATTTTAAATATTTTTTATATATTCATTTGAAATTAAATACACAGAATAAAGAGTTTTTACTTTTCAACATTTAACTTAGATATTCATTCATCATAAGCACTTACAGTTGCTATGTGTATTTACCACTAGTTTTTTAAATGGAAAAATTTGGGAACAAAGATGAGAGTTATAATTGATGTACATTGTATTTTATAAAAACATGGTTTTTATAGTATGATTAATAATATATGATAATTTTAAAGTTAGCGTTACAGTCAATACAAACTAATGAAAGATTTACTGATATATATATACACACACATACACACTTATGTATTTTTTATTGAAATATAGTTGATTTACAATATTGTGTTAGTTTCAGGTGTACAGTACAGTGATTCAGATATATTCTTTTTCAGATTCTTTTCCGCCCTATAGGTTATTACAAAATAGTGAGTCTAGTTCCCTGTGCTATATAGCAGGTCCTTGTTGATTATCTATTTTATATATAGTAGTGTGTATATGTTAATTCCAACCTCCCAATTTATCCCTCCCCCACCCCTTCCCCCTTTGGTAACCATAAGTTTGTTTTCTATGTCTGTGGGTCTATTTCTGTTTTGTAAATAAGTTCATTTGATACTGATTTCTTTTTAAGCCTAGAACTTCTTTGAAACTGTAATTGGAGCCCTGATGCTTTCTCTAATGTGTTGCTGTACTTAAACTAAATTTGCCTTTTGAACTTTATATTATTATTTGAACTTAATAATATACTTTTATGTACATTTCACAAAGTAATTGTAAAATTATTGGAGTCTAAAAGGAACAAAAGGATTCCTCTTTAATGGTCATATTTAAAATTAGCAGCACTCCACAAGCAGGCTTTTAGGTAGGTAGAGGAGGAGCTATCAATTGTAGTATTAAGTGAGGTACAATTGACATATAACATATTAGTTTCAGATGTAATACGTAATGATTTAATATTTGTATATATTGAGAAAGGATCACCACGGTAAGTTTAGTTAACATCCGTCACCATACCATGCAAAATACTTTTTGCTTTTGAAGAGAACTTTTAAGATCTACTCTATTAGCCACTTTCAAATATGAAATAGAGTATTATTAACTACAGTCACCATGCTGTACATTACCTCCCTATGACTTATTTATTTTATAACTGGAAATTAGTACCTTTTGAACCCTTCACCCAATTTGCCAAACCCCCACTACCCACCTACAGGAACCACCAATCTGTTATCTGTTTTTATGGGCTTCCTGTTTTTTTGTTTTTTTTTTTTTTAAGATTCCATGAATAACTGCGATCATACAGTATTTGTCTTTCTCTGACTTAGTTCACTTAGCATAATGCCCTCAAGGTCCTTTCATGTTCTCACAAATGACAAATTTCATTCATTTTTATAGTTGAATAATATTCCATTGTGTGTATACACACACACACACACATCACATCTTCTTTATCCATTCATTCATCACAAAACACATAGACTATTTCCATGTCTTGGCTATTGTAAGTAATGCTACAATGAACATGGGGGTCCAGGTATCTTTTCAAGTTAGTGTTTTTGTTTTCTCCAGATAAGTACCCAGAAGTAGATCATATGGTAGTTCTATTTTTAGTTTTTTGAGGAAACTCCATACTGTTTTCCATAGTGGTTGTACCAATTTACATTTCTACCTGCAGTGCACAAGGGTTCCCTTTTCTCCACATTCTTGCCAATACTTGTTATTTCCTTTTTGATGATAACCATTCTAATGAGTGTGAGGTGATACCTCATTGTGGTTTTGATTTACATTTCCCTGGTGATTGGTTGTGTTGAGTACCTTTTAATGTACCTGTTAGCCAACTCTGTGTCTTCTTTGGAAAAATGTCTATTCAAATCCTCAGCCCACTTTTTAGTTGGATTATCATTTTTGCTGTTGAGTTGTGTGATTATATATTTTGACTATTAATCCCTCATCAGATATATGATTTGCAAATACCCAGTAGGTTGCCTTTTTATTTTATTGATGATTTCCTTTGATGTACAGAATATTTTTAGTTTGATGTATTTCCACTTGTTTATGTTTGCTTTTGTTGTATTTGCTTTTGGTGTCAGATACAAATACTGTCACCAATGTCAAGGAGTCTACCACCTATATGTTCTTCAAGGAGTTATATGATTTCAGTTTTTACTTTCAAGTCTTTAATCCATTTTGAGTTAATTTTTGTATGATTTAAGATAGCAGTCAAGTTTCATTCTTTGCCATGTGTCTGTGCAGTTTTCTCATCACCATTTATTGAAGAGAATTTTTTCCCCCATTATATATTATTTGGTTCTTTCTTGTAAATCAATTGACCATATATGTGTGGTTTTATTTCTGGACTGTCTACTCTGTTTCATTGATCTATATGTTTGTTTTTAATGCTGATACCATACTGTTTTGATTACTATAGCTTTGTAATATAGTTTGAAATCAGGGAATGTGGTGGCTCCAGCTTTGTTCCTTTTTCTCAAGATTTTTTTGGCTTTTGGGGTCTTCCATGGTTTCATACAAATATTAGGATTGTTTGTTCTATTTTTGTGAAAAATGCCATTGGGATTTTGATAGGGTTTGCATTGAATCTACTTTGAGTAGTATGGCCATTTTAACAATGTTAATTCTTGCACTCCATGAACACATAATAGCTTTCAATTTATTTGTGCCTTCTTCAGTTTCTTTCATTAGTGTGTTGTAGTTTGCAGTGTACAGGTGTTTTTACCTCCTTGGTTAAATTTATTCTGAGGTATTTTTTTTCTTTTTTGTGCAATTGTAAATGGGATTGTTTTCTTAACTCTGTTTCTGATAAGTCATTATTAATGTGTAAAAATGCATCAGATTTTTGTGTATTGATTCTGTATTCTGTAATGTTATTGATTTTATTAGTTCTAACAGTTTTTTTTTTGTGTGTGTGAAGTCCTTACGGTTTTCTATATGTAATATGTTGTCATTTACAAATGGTGACAGTTTTACTTCTTCCTTTCCAATTTTAATGCCTTTTATCTCCTATTCCTGCCTTATTGTTCTGATTAAGACTTCCAGTACTATGATGAATAAAAGAGAGACTGGGCATTCTTGTCTTGTTTCTAATCTTAGAGGGAAACCTTTCAGCTTTTCACCATTGAGTATGAGGTTAGCTGTGGGCTTGTCACATATGAACTTTATTATGTTGAGGCGTGTTCCCTCTACACCTAGTTTGTTGAGAGTTTTTATCATAAAGAGATGTTGAATTTTGTCAAATGCTTTTTCTGCATCTGTTGAGATGATCGTATGATTTTTCTTGTTCATTTTGTTAATGTGGTATATCACATTGACTGATTTGTGGATGTTGAACCATTCCTGCTTCTCTGGAATAAGTCTCACCTAATTATGGTGTATGATCCTTTTAAGGCATTGTTCAATTCTGTTTGATAATATTTTGTTGAGGATTTTTGCATCTGTGTTCATCAAGGAAATTGCCCTGTAATCTTCTTTTTTTGTGATATCTTTGTTTTGTTTAGGTATGAGGGTGATTCTGGCCTCATAAAATGAGTTTCAGAATGTTCCCTCATCTTCTTTATTTTGGAAGAATTTGAGAAGAATTCATATTAATTTTTCTTTGAATGTTTTAAGATTCACCTCAATCACTTTACCTTTATTCTTTGTGAATCTTTATGTATAAAGTGGCTTTCCTGTAGACAACATATGGTTGGGCTAGTTTTTGATCCACTCTAACTTTGATCCACTCTGTCTTTGTTTTGATGCTTAGACTATTGATATATTTACCTTAAGTCCCCTACATACGAACCTTCAAGTTGCAAACTTTCATAGGTGCAAACGTGTGTTCACATGTCCAATCACGTAAGTTAGTTTGTGTGTCTGGCATACACTGTCACGTGCGTGCATCCTCTACAAGTGGTAGTGCTTTGTGTACTTTACAGTGTTGTATAGAGTACAGTATCTTTATTTCGAGCTAGATCTGCAAGAAGATGACTTCACTGAACTCCTTGCTGTGCAACACGAGGAGCTTACTAGTGAAGACCTGATGGAACTGGAGTCCCAGAGAAAGGACGAAGAGAGACAAGAGGAAGAAGAAGTAACTGAAGCACTGAAGAGATTCACGATGCAGGAAATGGCAAGGGGATTTTCTTTGTTTGAGGAGGCACTGTTAGTTTTTGAGGCACAGGACCTGAACATAGAATGGTACATGAAGGTTGCAGCAGCCGTTCAGGATGCAATCCAGTGCTACTGTGTCATCTATGATGAGAAAAAAAGAGCTATTACCCAGACATCACTGGATCATTTTTTCAAAAGGGTAGATAGAGTTGAATCTAGCAAGGAACCAGAACCTGAGCCATCAACATCAGGTGTGAGTGAAATTGCAGCTTGCCCTCCATCTCCTATTGCTGACGATCCTTCATCTCCCTCATCTCCCACCTCCTCTCCCTCATCCAGTCAGTAACTCTTCTTGCCTGTTCACTTGATGCCAGCCCCTGTATGCCAGCTGTTGTACTGTAGTATTGTACTTTTCAAGGTACTGTACTGTAGGTTAAAAATGTTTTCTTTATTTTTTGTTTGTTTTTTATGTATTATTTGTGTGAAAAGTATTATAAACCTATTACAGTACAGTACTATATAGCCAATTGTGTTAGTTGGGTAATTAGGCTAGCTTTGTTGGACTTATGAACAAATTGGACTTACGAACATATTCTTGGAACTGAACTTGTTCATATGTAGGGGACTTACTGTAAAGTGATTATATAGTTGGATTAATATCTGTATTTGTTAATCTTTTCTATTTATTGCTCTTGTTCTTTGTACCAGTTTTAGCCTTCCATTTTTTTCTGCCTTTTGTGATTTTAATTGAGCATTGTATATGATTCTATTTTCTATCTTTTCTTAGCATACCTATTTTACTTTTTTTAAGCCATTTCCCTAGAGATTGCAATAATCCAAATCCACTCTCACATAACACTATACTACTTCGTATGTAGTATAAATATCTTGTAATAAAAAAAAATTCCTGACTCTTCCTTCCTGTTCCTTGTATCCTTGCTCTCATTCATTTCATTTATACATAGCATAGTTACTTATACAAAAATATATAGTTGACTTCTAAACAACATGGGTATGAACTGTTGGGTCTACGTCTATGTTTTTCTTTTTTTCAATAAATACAGTACTACACAATCTGTGCTGGTTGAAGCCACAGATGCAGAACCTTGGATAGTTTTGTGGAGGGCTCACTATGGGACTTGAGCATCCATGGACTTTGGTATCTGTGGTGGATCCTGGAACCAATCCCCTGTGGATACTGAGAGACAAATGATTTTTAACTGTGTAAGGGTCTTCACCCCTACCCACAGCCATGTTTTTCAAGTGTCAACTGAGCATATGTGTGCATATATAATCAAATAAATTTTTGCTGTTAATGTTTGAACAGACTTTTACCTGTTATATCAGCTAAGAATAAGAAAAATAAAAGATTTTTATTTTACCTTCACTTGTGCCTGCCCTAGTGTTCTTCCTTTTTCTTATGTAGATCTGAGTTTCTGAACTATACTATTTTCCTTGTCTCTAAAGGACTATTTTAAACATTTCTTTTAAGGCTGGTCTACTGACAAGAAATTTCCTCAAGTTTTGTTTGTCTGAGAGTCTTTTTTTCTCATCCACTTTTGAGGAATCATTTCACAAGGTATAGATTTTTTTGTTGGCAGGATTTTCCTCTCAACACTTTAAATACTTTATTCCACTCTCCTCTTGCTAGCATAGTTTCTTAGGGGAAGTTAGATATAATTCTTATTTTTCCCTTTTTGTAGATAAGAGGTTTTCTTCCTATGTCATCTTTCATATTTCTTCCTTTATCCTTAATTTTCTGAAATTAAAACGATATGTCTAGTTGTATTTTTTTGGCCTTTTTCCTGCTTGGTGTTTTCTGCTTACTTGATCAGTAGGTTGTATCTAACATTAATTTGAAGAATTTCACCATCATTACTGTTTCAAATATTTTTTATGCTCCTTTGTTCCTTTATCACTTTCTTCTTATTCTGGTATTTCCATTATGCATATTGAACACTTTTTGTAGTTATCCCACAGTTCTGGGATATTCTGTTCTGCTTTTTTCAGTCTTTGTTCTGTTTACTTTTCAGTTTTTGACGTTTCTATTGACATATTCTCAAACTCAGAGATTCTTTCCTCAACCACGTCCAATCTACTAAAATAGCTCATCAAAGGCATTCATCGTTTCTGGTATAGTATTTTTGATCTCTAGCATTATTTTTTTATTCTTTTTTAATTCTATCTCTCTACCATACACTGTCCATCTGTTCTTACTTTTTTTCATTCAAGTGCTTAGCATGTTTAATCATAGATGTTTTAAATTCCCAGTCTGATATTTCCCACATCTTTGCCATAGCTGATATTGGTTCTTATGCTTACTCTGTGTTTTTTGTCTTTTAGTATGCCTTGTAATTTTTGTTGAAAGCCAGAAATGATGTACTGGTAAAAGGAACTCTTATAAAATACTGGTGTGGTGTGGTGGTAAGGTGTGGGTAGAAAAGAAGTATTCTATGGTTATATATTAAGGTCTTAGTCTTTTAATGAGCCTGTGCCCCTGGGCTGTGGATTTCACAAGTGCTTCTTAGTTTTCCTTACTCTTAGGTGGGCAAGATAGCAAGAATGGGCTGGAGTTGGGTGTTTCCCTTCCTCCAAATGGAAGGCTAGAGGGAGATGGAGTTGAGTATTTCTCTTCTCCCACGTCAGTTAGGCTCTGATAAAACCTCAGTTGTTTAGTGTCCATTAAATAGTTTCTCTTGAGGGCAGGCCTTATTAAGAACAGAATTCTCTGGTGTATTTCAAAATTATTTATTTCCTCTCCCCTATGGAAGCATGAGTGGATTTTTGTCCAGTATTCACCCTGAGGACCTGTTAGAGCTCCTGGATGTTAATCTTACAAAAGCAAGGTGGTCCCTTCATTGACTAGGCCTTCCTGGAATTTTTAATCTCAGAGTTGTCAACACTGTGCCTGCAGTAACTTGTCAGTTATAGTTCAGTATTTCCTACCTGGGAGGCACTGGGTCCTCCAGAGATCTCTGCTGGTGAGTTTCTGCTCCTGTACGTTCTGAATCTCTATATCCATTTAACTGTCTCTCTGATTTTGGGGGTATTGACTCTCTGTGTGACCTCCCTTTTCTGAGGAATCTAAGAAGATGTGTTGATTTTTTTCATTTTGTTCAGCTTTTACTTTTTAGGATGGTGTGACAACTTCTAAGCTCCTTATATGTTGGACTGGAAACTAGAAGTGCCCTAACTTACTTTTTGAAGGGGCAGTCTATGTTGAGTTGTTAATTGAGCTAGGTATTTGCCTTATTAAGTAATACTCATTTTACAGTGCTTGCTATGTGCCAGACAGTGTTCTAAAGCCTTCAGGCCAACTCATTTAGTCCTCATAACAATTATTTCCATCAAATACTGTTACTATCCATGTTTTATAGATGAGGAAACTGAGGAACATAATTTGGATACATAACAAATTGAGGATATACATAACTTGCCTGAGGTCACCAAGCTCAGAACAACTTATATTTTATTTTCTTCTTTCTCTAACTACATTATAAACTGGTTCAAATAATCAGAATAACTTCCTCTAAGTAATAGAATGTGGTTGAGGTAAAGCTCTGCCAGATGGGCCTAAACCTTCAGAAGGCCCTACAGGTTCTGTGTTTATACTTTTTGGAGCCCTGAGTCAACCATATAGAAAGTCTTACTTCCCTATTACAGAGACACATGAATAGACCTGTGAGAGGATGACATTGTGAGTACTGGTGTAGATGGAGAGACCTTGGGATAGTATGGTGAGAGAGACCCGTATATCCCAGCATTCCAGCTGAACCTACCTTCCTGCTCTCCTTGCCAGTGTTTCACATATGTAAATTAGTCACCTTGTAGGTGTTAGTTTGGATGAGCCCCACAAGACTGAATCTTATTAAGTCAACATCCCTTGAAAAAGAGCTGCCCACTTGAACTAAGTTAAGCCACAGACCTGAGAAATAATCAATGGTGTTTTTATTAAGGCAGTAGGTTTAGGGGTGCTTTGTTACACAGTGTAAATAAATGAAAAAAGAATGTGCATTCTTTTTTGCAGGACATTGGATATTGGTTGTAGAGAATTCAAATGGAAGGATTTCAAGGAATTAACAACAAATATTAATCTAAATGAGACATACCTAATTATTTGTACTTAGAAATCTTTTCTTCCAGGTTTATTGTGATATAATTGACATATAACATTATATAAGTTTAATATGTATAATATGATACTTTAATACATATATACATTGCAAAAATGATTACCATGGTAAGGTTCATAATACATCTATCACCACATATAATTATGTTTTTTTTTTTTTTTCTGGTGTGTTTGAGGACCTTTAGGATCTACTCTCTTAGTAACTTTTAAGTATACAATACAGTATTTTTAACTATAGTCACCATGCTGTATATTATATTCCCAGAACTTGTTCATCTTATAACTGGAAGTTTGTTCCCTTTAACCAACATCTCCCCATTTCTTGCACCACATTTTGGCCACCAGTGGCATTTATATTGTAGAAAATGGCAGTTTCCTTCTTCTTCATGGCTGAATAATATTCCATTGTGTGTGTGTATATAAAATAGATATCATATTTTCTTTAGCCATTCATCTGTCAGTGGACATTTAGGTTCCCTCCATGACTTAGGCATTGGGACTAAAGAACATGGGGATGCACATACCTCTTCAAGATAATTACTTCATTTTGGGGGGATATATACCCAGAAATGGGATTACTATGTCATATGGTAGTTCCACTTTTAATTTTTCAAGGTACCTCTATACTGTTTACATTGGTACAGCCAACAGTGTATAAGGGTTCCCTTTTCTCCACATCTTTGTCAACACGTAATCTTGTCTTTTTGAATATAGTCATTTTAAAAGGTGTGAGGTGATAGCTCATTGTGGTTTTGATTTTCATTTTCCTAATGATTAGTGTTGTTGAGCACCTTTTTGATGTATCTGTTGGACATTTATATGTCTTCTTTGGAAAAATATCTATTCTGGTACTTAGCCTAATTTTTAATCAGGTTGTTGTTTTTGTTATTATCAGTTTCTACTGATTTGTATGAGTTCCTTTTATATTTTGGAAATTAGCCATTTATCAGATCTATGATTTGAAAATATTTTCTCCCATTCCATAGGTTCCTCTTTATTCTGTTGATTGTTTGATTTTTTTTTTTTTTGCTGTGCAGAAGCTTTTTAGTTTGTTGCCACAGTTGTTGGTATTTGCTTTTGTTGCCTTTGCTTTTGGTGTCATATCCAAAAAGTCATTACCAGGATGAATGAATGTAAAAGAAACTTTTTTTCCCCTAAGCTTTCTTCTAGAAGTTTTATGGTTTCTGCTCTTACATTTAAGTCTTTAACCCATTTCCAGTAATTTTTTTTTTTTTTTTTTTTGTGGTACGCAGGCCTCTCACTGTTGTGGTCTTTCCTGTTGTGGAGCACAGGCTCTGGACGTGCAGGCTCAGCGGCCATGGCTCACGGGCCTAGCCGCTCTGCGGCATGTGGGATCTTCCCGGACCGGGGCATGAACCCGTGTCCCCTGTATTGGCAGGCAGACTCTCAACCACTGCGCCACCAGGGAAGCCCCATCCAGTAATTTTTGTGAGTGGTGTAAGGCAGGGGTCCAATTTTATTCTTTCGCATGTGAACATTTCATTCTTAGGCAGTTTTTTCAACACCATTTCTTGAAGATACTGTCCTTTCATTATTGAGTATTCTTGGTTCTTTTGTCAGATATTGTTGTTGCATATTTATGGGTTTATTTCTGGGCTCTCAATTCTTTTGCCTTGAGCTATGTGCCAGTTTTTATGCTAGTACCATACTATTTTGATTACTGTAGCTTTGTAATATGTTGTTTTGAATTCAGAAGGTATGAGGCCTCCAGTTTTGTTCTTTCACAAGATTATTTTTCCTATTTTTTTTTTTTTGTGGTCCCATATGAATTTTAGAGTTGCTTTTCCTATTTCTGTGAAAAGTGTCATTGAAATTTTGATAGGAATTGCACTGAATCTATAGATGACTTGAGTAGTAGTATGGACATTTTAAGAGTATTAACTATTCCAATCCATGAACACAAGATAGCTTTCCAATCATTTTTGTTTTCTTCAATTCCTTTCATTAATGTCTTACAGTTTTCAGTGTACAGATCTTTCACCTCCTTGTTTAAATGCATTCCTAAGTACTTGAGTATTTTTGATGCTATTATAATGGGATTGTCTTTATTTTTTTCACATAGCTCATTGTTAACAAATATAAAATGCAGTTGAGTTTTGCATGTTGATTTTGTGCCCTTCAACTTTATTGAATTTTTAAATTAGTTCTAACAGTTTTTTGATGGAGTCTTTAAGATTTTCTGTATATAACATCAAGTCATCTGCAAACAAAGACAATTTTACTTCTTCCTTTCTGATTTTATTTCTTTTTCTTGCCTGATTACTCCAGCTAGGATATCCAGTATTGTGTAGAATAGGAATGGTGAGAGTGGGCACTTTCTTTTCCCTGATTTTAGAGGAAAGCTTTCAACCTTTCATCATTGAGTATGATGTTAGCTGCAGGGTTATAATTTATGGCCTCTGTTATGCTGAATTGCAGTGCTTTTGTACCCACTTTGTTTAGAGTTTTTATTTAAGGATGTTAAATTTTTTCAAATGATTTTTCTGCATCTATTGATATGATCATATGATTTTTATCCTTCATTCCATTTATGAGGTTTATCACAGTGATTGATTTACATTGTTGAATCATCCTTGTAGCCCTTTATTGCCCCTTAATTTCATTTAGCTGCATTTATCAGCCTTTCTCACAAAGATGATCACTCTCCTAACTTGGGGATTTATCATTCAATGCTGTTCTTTATTTAACAACATCTTTTAACCAAAATTATTATACAAGGTATGTTAGGGTATAGTTTTCTCTTTTCTAAAAAATAAATTTATTTTTTTATTTATGGCTATGTTGGGTCTTTGTTGCTGCATATGGGCTTTCTCTAGTTGCGGCAAGCAGGGATTACTCTTCGCTGTGGTGCACGGTCTTCTCATTGCGGTGGCTTCTCTTGTTGCGGAGCATGGGCTTCTGTAGTTGCAGCATGCGGGCTCAGTAGTTGTGGCTTGCGGACTCTAGAGTGCAGGCTCAGTAGTTGTGGCACATGGGCCTAGTTGCTCTGTGGCATGTGGCATCCTCCCAGACCAGGGTTCGAACCTGTGTCTGCTGCATTGTCAGACAGATTCTTAACCACTGCACCATGGGGGAAGTCTGAGGGGTATAGTTTTCTATGTTTGTTTTAGTTATATTGCCTAGAGGTGATGTTTTTATCCCAGCTATTTCACTGAATTTCATGTTCTTTAAGTATTTCAGGAAAAAGAAAGTTTTTCTTCCTTTTACTGATTATTTCATTGGTGAGAGAAATGATACATTTTTGAGTTGTAATTATATACATGTTATATATTTAAAATGCTTTGGGATAGAAGGTTTTATGGAAATTATATTCTTAAAAATTTTAACTTTTCTACCCATTTATTCTCACTGTCTATTAGAAAGTATTTTTTTCATATAGATTTATTTTTGAAAGTTGAAAAAAAACGTTCAAAATTTCCCATTTTTCCTAGATGTTTCATGGAACAGTCACAGAAGAGCTAACCAATCATAGAGAATGGAGTCACTATAATGAAAATATAATAGAAGATCAAAAAGATTTCGTTTTTGTGAAGTTCAGTGGCCTTCATTTAAAATCTATGGAAAGTTTTCAATCTTGTATCTCTCTTAGAGTGTGCATCTTCTCAAACAATTTTATTACAGATATTCGTCCACTTCAGAGTTGTATAAAATTAGTCAAACTTGATCTCCATGGAAATCATGTAAGCAATAGCCGTTTCAGTTATCTGCATATAAATGAAGTTGATATTTAATAAGCACTTATGTTATCTATGTACAGTATTTCTCCCAGGTAGTCTTATATGTGAAATATAAACAATTCAAAACTAAATAAAAAATATATATAAGCACAAAAATTTTAAGTATAAGCAAACATTTTTTATTTAAAATATCTAGACCAACAGTATGTGATTTGGTTTACTTCTTAAATCCATAGTCTTAAGACTGCTTCTTGACGTCTTAATTTTTTAATGATATATAATTGACATATAGTATTACATTAATTTCAGGTATAAAACATAATGGTTCAATATTTGTGTATATTGCAAAATGATCACAATAAGTCAAGTTAACATCCATCACCAAAGAGTTACAATTTTTTCCTTGTGATGAGAACTTTTAATATCTGCTTTCTTAGCAACTTTCAAATATATAATCCAGTATTATTAACTGTACTCACCCTGCTGTATATTATATCCCCAGGACTCATTTATTTTATAACTGAAAATTTGTATCTTTTCAGCAACTTCACCATTTCACCCACCCCCTCTGTCTTTGAATCACCAATGAGTTCTCTGTATCTAAGAGTTTGGTTTTTGTTTGTTTGCTTTTTTAAATTCCACATGAGTTAGATCGTGTGGTACTTGTCTTTTTCTGTCTGACTTATTTCGTTTTGCATAATGCTCTCAACATCCACCATTTTGTTTCAAATGGCATGATTTCATTCTTTTTTATGAGTCAGCAGTACTCCACTGTGTATACACACAAGATTTTCTTTACTATTCATCTATAGATAGACACTTAGTTTGCTTCCACATCTTGGCTATTATAAATAATGGTGCAGTGAACATGGGGATGTATGTGTCTTTTTGAGCTGGTGTTTTCATTTCCTTGAAATAAATTCCTGGAGGTAGAATTGCTGGATCATATGGAAGCTTTATTTTGAATTTTTTTTTTTTTTTAATTGCAGTACGCTGTTGTGGTCTCTCCCGTTGTGGAGCACAGGCTCCAGACACGCAGGCTCAGCGGCCTTGGCTCAAGGGCCTACCCGCTCTGTGGCATGTGGGATCTTACCGGACCGGGGCACGAACCTGTGTCCCCTGCATTGGCAGGTGGACTCTCAACCCCTGTGCCGCCAGGAAAGCCCTTTATTTTGCATTTTTTGAGGAACCTCCTTGCTGTTTTCATAGTGGCTGCACCAATTTACAATTGCACAAACACTGCACATGGTTCCCTTTTCTCCTCATCCTTGCCAACTTGTTATTTCTTGTCTTTTTGATAATAACTATTCTAATAGGTTTGAGGTGACTGAATTTGTGGTTTTAATATGCATTTCCCTGATGATTGGTGATGTTGAGTATCTTTTCATGTACCTGTTGGCCATTGGATGTCTTCTTTGGAAAAACATTAACTTAGATCCTCTTCCCATTTTTTAGTTGGATTGTTTGGGTTTTTGCTATTGTGTGAATTCTTTATGTATTTTGGATATTAGCCCCTTCTCAGATATGATTTGCAAATATTTTCCCCCATTCAGTAGGTTGCCTTTTTTTTGGTAAGATTTATTTATTTTTGGCTGCGTTGGGTCTTTGGTTGCGGCACACGAGATCTTTGTTGAGCATGTGGGATCTTTCATTGTGGTACGTGGGCTCCAGAGCACATGGGCCTGTAGTTTGTGGCACATAAGCTCTCTAGTTGAGGTGCGCGAGCTCAGTATTTGTGGCATGCAGGTTTAGTTGCCCCGCGGCATGTGGGATCTTAGTTCCCTGGCCAGGGATCGAACCCACGTGCCCTGCATTGTAAGGTGGATTCTTTAGCACTGGACCACCAAGGAAGTCCCAGTTGCCTTTTCATTTCATTGATGGTTTCCTTTACTGTGCAGAAGCTTTTTAGTTTGACATCATCTCACTTGCTCAGCTTTGGTTTTTTTAGCCTTTGCTTTTGGTGTCAAATCAAAAAAAAATATTGCCAAGACCCATGTCAAGGAGCTTACCACCAATGTTTTCTTCTAGGTGTTTTATGGTTTCAGATTTTGTGTTCAAGTCTTTAATCCATTTCGAGTTAATTTTTGTGTGTAGCATAAGATAGTGGTCAAGTTTCATTCTTTCACAAGTGTCTGTCCAGTTTTCCCAACACAATTTATTGACAAGACTCTTCTTTTCCCTTGTATACTCTTGGTTCCTTTTTTGTAAATCAATTGAACATATATGTGTTGGTTTATTTCTGGGCTATCTTTCTGTTCTATTGACCTATGTGTTTGTTTGTTTTTAAATACCAGTACCATACTGTTTTTTTTTTTTTTTTACTATAGCTTTGTAATATCCTTGGATTCAGGAAGTGTGAGGGCTCCAGCTTTGTTCTTTCTCAAGATCATTTTGCCTATTTGAGGTTTTCTGTAATTTCATACAAATGTTAGGATTATTTGTTCTATTTATGTGAAAAAATGCCACTGAAATTTTAGTATGGCTTGTGTTGAATCTGTAGATTGCTTTGGGTAGTATCAACGTTTTAACAATATTAGTTCTTGCAATTCACAAGCACAGAGTATCTTTCAATTTATTTATGTCTTCTTCAATTTCTTTTCAATATGTCTTATAGTTTTCAGTGTACATATCTTTCACATCCTTGGTTAAATATATTCCTAGGCATTTTATTCTTTTTGATGCAGTTGTGAGTGGGATTGTTTTATTAATTTCTCTTTCTGATAGTTAATACTTAATGTGTAGAAAGTCAACATAATTTTGTGTATTGATTTTGTATTCTGAAATGTTACTGATTTTATTTATTAGTTCTAATAAATATTTTTGTGCAGTATTTAGGGTTTTCCATATACAGGCATACTGCATTTTATTGGGCATCATTTTATTGCACTTCACAGATACTGCATTTTTTATAAATTGAAGGTCTGTGGCAATCTCACATTATCAGATGATGGTTAGCATTTTTTAGCAATAAAGTATTTTTTACTTAAGATATGTACATTGGTATTTTTAGACATAATGCTATTGCACACTTAATAGATTACCGTACAGTGTAAACAACTTTAATATGCAGTGGGAAACCAAAAAATTTTTGTGACTTGCTTTATTGCAATATTTGCTTTATTGCAGTGGCCTGGAACTCAACACACAAAATCTCTGAGGTATGCCTGTATATCATGTAATCTGCAAAAAGTGGCAGTTTTACTTTTTCATTTCCAATTTGGTTGGCTTTTGTTCCTTCTTCTTGCCTAATTGCTCTGTCTAGGACTTCTAGCTTCCAGTGCTATGCTGAATAAAAGTGGTGAGAGCAGGCGTCCTTGTCTTACTCTTGCTCTTAGAGGAAAATATTTTATCTTTTCACCACTGAGATTGATGTCAGCTGTGAGCTTGTCAGATATAGCCTTTATTATGTTGAGGTACAGTCCCTCTATACCCAGCTTGTTGAAAGTTTTAATCATAAATGGATGTTGAATTTTTTTTTAACATCTTTATTGGGGTATAATTGCTTTACAATGGTGTTTTAGTTTCTGCTTTATAACAAAGTGAATCAGTTATACATATACATATGTTCCCATCTCTTCCCTCTTGCGTCTCCCTCCCTCCCACCCCTCCAGGCGGTCACAAAACACCGAGCTGATATCCCTGTGCCATGCGGCTGCTTCCCACTAGCTATCTACCTTACGTTTGTTAGTGTATATATGTCCATGCCTCTCTCTCGCCCTGTCACAGCTCACCCTTCCCCCTCCCCATATCCTCAAGTCCGTTCTCCAGTAGGTCTGTGTCTTTATTCCTGTCTTACCCCTAGGTTCTTCATGACATTTTTTTTTCTTAAATTCCATATATATGTGTTAGCATAGGGTATTTGTTTTTCTCTTTCTGACCTACTTCACTCTGTATGACAGACTCTAGGTCTATCCACCTCATTACAAATAGCTCAATTTCATTTCTTTTTATGGCTGAGTAATATTCCATTGTATATATGTGCCACATCTTCTTAATCCATTCATCCGATGATGGGCACTTAGGTTGTTTCCATCTCCGGGCTATTGTAAATAGAGCTGCAATGAACATTTTGGTACATGACTCTTTTTGAATTTTGGTTTTCTCAGGGTATATGCCCAGTAGTGGGATTGCTGGGTCATATGGTAGTTCTATTTGTAGCTTTTTAAGGAACCTCCATACTGTGCTCCACAGTGGCTGAACCAATTCACATTCCCACCAGCAGTGCAAGAGTGTTCCCTTTTCTCCACACCCTCTCCAGCATTTATTGTGTCTAGATTTTTTGATGATGGCCATTCTGACTGGTGTGAGATGATATCTCATTGTAGTTTTGATTTGCATTTCTCTAATGATTAATGATGTTGAACATTCTTTCATGTGTTTGTTGGCAGTCTGTATATCTTCTTTGGAGAAATGTCTATTTAGGTCTTCTGTCCATTTTTGGATTGGGTTGTTTTTTTTTTTTGTTATTGAGCTGCATGAGCTGTTTGTAAATTTTGGAAATTAATCCTTTGTCAGTTGCTTCATTTGCAAATATTTTCTCCCATTCTGAGGGTTGTCTTTTGTGGATGTTGAATTTTGTCAAATACTTTTTCTATATCTATTGTGATGATCGTATGATATTTATCCTTCATTTTGTTAATGTGGAGTATCACTATAACATTGATTGATTTGACCCCTTAAGTTTTTCATGTAAGGAAAATATTTTATAAAAGTTTAAAGAGTTTGCTTATTACAAAGGGACTTTTATTGAATGGAGTATATATGTTTATTTAATTACACTAATAATTACAGACACCTAGTGTATTTTGCTTTACCCCAGTCATCATTTGGGTAATTAGAAATTCTGTTTTTGCTTACTAATGAGAAATTTGCCATTTGGGAAAATATTGACCTATAGAAGATGTTTAATATTTTTCCTTTTTCAGTGTAATTCATGGAAAATTTATATTTGTATTTAACATATTATTATTAATGATATTTCAGATCAAGAGTCTACCAGATACCAGATTTTGGAGTGGATTGAAGAACCTAAAACTTCTCTATCTACATGACAATGGGCTTGCAAAGTTAAAGAATGTATGTATGTTATCTGCTTGTCCAAGCCTCATTGCCCTCACTATGTTTGATTGTCCAGTAAGCCTTAAAAAAGGATATAGACATGTTCTTGTCAACAGTATATGGTCTCTCAAAGCACTGGATCATCATGTGATTTCTGATGAAGAAATAATTCAGAGCTGGCATCTTCCTGAAAGATTCAAAACATATAACCACCGACTTTTCTTTAATTTCTGCCCTGCTTTGAAAAAGGTAATTGGCTTCATTACGGTTTCATTTTAAATAAATGTATAGAAGTAAAATTTTAGCTTCTAAATTCTTTACCTAAATGATATAAACCAGTATTTGTTATCATTTACATAAAATATAGTAAACTAGTGAATATATTAGGAATGTCTTATAACTAAAAAATTATAAAAGCCTATATGCCTACTGCTAAAAATTATTGAGTTTAGGATTATCAAATTGTAGAGAAACAAATATTTGACTTTTTTGGGTCTCCATTATGTTTCAATAGCTTTAAGGAGGTATAGCTTACATACTGTATACTTCACCCATCTTACATGTATGATTCCATAATCTTGGTAAATTAACAGTGCTGTATAACTATCTTCACAATCCAGTGTTAGAAATTCCCACCACTCCACCAGTTTCCTTCCTTCCCATCTGCAGTTAATCCCCACTCCCAACTTGGTTCTAGGTAACCATTGATCTCTTTTCTGTCTCTATTAATTTGTTTTTCTAAACATTTTATAAAAATGGAATCATAGAATATGTAGTCTTTATCACCTGCCTTCTTTCACCTAGGGTGGTGTGTTTGAGCCTTATTCATGTTGTAGCATGTATCAGTAATTTGTTCCTTTTGATTGCTGAGTATTATTCCATTATGTGAATATATTACATTTTCTTTGTTCATTCACCAATGGACATTTGGATTATTTCTAGTTTTTGTTATTATGAAAATGCTGCTGTAAACACCTACTTACATGTCTTTGTGTAGACATATATTTTCATTTTCTTTGGGTAGATACTTAGGAGTGCAGTTGCTGGGATGTATGGTAAGTTTATGTTTAACTTTTTAAGAAACTGAATTGTTTTCTAAAAAGTGAAAACCACTGATGCATGAAGTTTCCATTTTCTGTATGTCCTTGCAAACAGTATTTTCTATCTTTTGCACTATAGACATTCTAGTAGGTGTAAAGGGTATTTCACAATGGTTTTAATTTGTATATCTCTAAAAAGTGATGATGATGATAAGCATCTTTTCATCTCCTTATTAACTATGCATATATCTTCTTTGGTCCAATGTCTATACAAATTTTTTGCCCATTTTTAAAGTGGGTGTTTGTCTCATTATTGATTTGTAACAACAGATATCTGGGTATAAGTCCTCTATCAGATAGAAGAATTGCAAATATTTTCTCCTAGCCTATAGCTTGTCTTTTCATTTTCTTAATGGTCTTTTTTGAAGCAAAAAGTTTTGAGTTTTATGAAGTCCAATTTAGAATTTTTTGTTTTATGGATCATGCTTTTGGTGTTATATATCTAAGAACTCTGCCTAATTCAGGGCTAAAAAATTTTTCTTTTATGTTCTAAAATTTTAATAATTATATCTCTGAAATTTATATCTATTTTTGATCTTGAATGAATTTTTTTTACATGGTGTGAAGTAAGAGTCTAAGTTCATTTTTTGCATGTGGATATTCAATTATACCAGCCCCATTCCCCCAGTGAATTGCCTTGATATTTTTTGTTAAAGATCAGTTGGCCATAAATGTAAGCATTTATTTCTAGACTCTCAGTTATATTCCAGTGGTCTATATAGCTGTCCTTATGGCAGTACTGTCTTGATTACTGTAGCTTTGTAGTTAAGTTTCAAAATAGGAAAGTGTGAGTTCTCCAACTTTGCTCTTCTTTTTCAATATTGCTTTGGCTATTCAGGGTTCCTTGCATTTACAAATGAATTTTAGGATCAGCTTGTCAGTTTCTACAATGATTCCTGCTGGGATAGTGATAAGTATTCCATTGAATTTACAGATCAATTTGTGGAGAATTACCATCATTATAATAGTATTCTTGTCCTTGAACATGAACTGTCATTTTATTTAAGTACTCTTTAATTCTCTCAGTTTTGTTGTTTTCAGTGTACAAGTCTTTCACTTAATTTTTTAAAATTTATTTCTATGCATTTTATTTATTTTTGTGATATTATGAATGGAATCATTTATTAATTTCATTTTGGATTGTTTTTTATTAGCATATAGAAATACAATTAAAATTTTATTTAATCTGATATTCTGCCACTTTGCTATTCTCATTTCTTAGTTTTAGAAGTTTTTGGTTGACTCAGAATATTTGTTTTTTAATTGAAAGTGGATCTGTTTTTTTTTTTTCCATATTTGAATGATTCCATTAGGAAATAGTTTATTTTTTTTCAATGTTTAATTCCAGGCATTTGATTATTATTTGGATTTTTAATGGAAGAGGATAAAATATTCAATTTCTAAATAGTTAATATGGTGACATTACATGTTCAAATCACCATTGTATGTTGACTTTTAAAATGTTGAAAGAAGTATTTGGGAAATTTGATATCTAGTTGGAGGTTACAAAATACTTAAATGGATGGACAAAAATAGAAGAAAACATGCTTCATGTCATATGAATATTAGAGCAAATAAGTCATGTAAGTATTCAAAATCAGTGGTTAATTCTGCAGGTGTTAGACAAGTCAGGTACATGATATAGAAAGTAAAGATGTATGTTTCAGAACAGTGCTTATAATATGTTGTAAGTATATATAATTCTACATATATAAACATTGAATATTGATGAAAAATCTAAAAGCATTTGAATATTAATCACATCTGAAAGGATATATAAACAATAAACAGTGATTATACATGGGAAGGCTGGAGATTAGAAAGTTGAAAGACTTTTTATAGCTGCATATGATTCTTTAAAAATTATGAGTATATTAATGATTCTATAATAATAGTTTAAAAAACGTAGGGAAATATAAAACAAGGCAGTATTTAAGTATGGTATCTTAACCAGGGCTCTAAAGGAAGAATTTCATTTAGGTATTCTAGTTGTGTTTTATGGTGTAATCAAAGGTAGGAACAGACATGACCCTTTTAAGGACAATCAAAATGACTGAGTTTTGTATAAGGAATTAGTTGGAAATTAGAGACGGGGGAGAGTACTGAAAAGAATCTTGGATGATATACTAAGGAGTTTAGACTTCTTAATAAATGTTATGAAGAGCTGTTGAAGTAGTTTGAGTAGGAAATTAAAAGACATTCTGTCATAGTTGGTGTCTATGAATAACTTGTTTTTATAAATAAAAAGTTTTTTTAAAAGAGATTAATCCAGATTTTACTAGCAGATTAATGGGGATTAAGAGACAGATGAGGGCAGAGGGACCAATTATTGTAGGCCAGAAATGATGTGATTAGGGTTGATACAGGAAGATAGCAGTGGCAAAGAATAAAGAAGACAGCATAAAGTAGAGAACAGACACTCTGGAAGCCATTGTGTCAGGCACTTCATGTATTTTATTCCTTCATTCCTTTACCAAATATGTATTGAGCACCTAATATGTGAGAGGGATTATTTTGGATTCTGTGGTAAATAATACTGACAAAGGTCCTGCTCTCATGAACTCCAGTGGAAAGACATAGGGAATAAACTTGTAAGCAAAAAACAGTCAATCAGTCAACCATAGAATGTCAGATAGTGTTAATTTCTAAATAAAATAAAATGGTAACATAGGATGAAACGGGTAGAGATTTAGGCTAATACTTCAGCTAGGGTGGATGGGGAAGGACTTTCTGAAAAGTGTTTTATCTATTCATCATATCCTTTGATTTGGAAAGGTATTACTCTTATTTTATGGAAGAAAATTAAATATAGTGGGGTTTAGGAACTTATCTAAGACATCTAGACAGTCATGAAGGTGAGATTTCAGGTCTGTCTTGGTCTTAGTCCTACAATCAACATTACATTACAAAGGACCAGTACAAAGATTTGGCAAGATTTTTTAAAAAAATTGATTGAATGCAATAGGAGAAGAATAAGTGAAGAAAGACTCCTCTGGCATTTTGAACTTTGGGAATCAGTAATCAGGGAAATAAATAACCTAGTTAACAGAAATGGTGGCATTTGAAGAGTTTTGGTAGAAAGTTAAGTTTGGTCATGTTTATTTGAGGCAGGATATTGATATTGAGATATCAGCCAGGCATTGGAAATGAAGAACTAAAATTCAGAAATAGTGTTCTAGGTCTCAGATGTAAATCCAATAGTCATTTGCTCGAGCTCATAGTTGAAGCCAAGCTGTCACACAAAAATGTAGGGATCAATAAAGTCTAAGAGCTAAGGACAGAGCCTTAGAGTGCAGTCTCATTTTGTGCATAGAAAGCAGTGGAAATAGTGAGGAAAACAGAGATTGATCCAATGACATAGGGGGAAAAACAGAGGCATGGTTTATTACCACTTAAGAGAAAAGAGTGATTTAAAATAGAATAATGTTTTTAAAGAACCAATAAAAGGTAGCACTGATGCAAAACTATTTTGAAAGTCTTTTTGATAGTGAAGAGGTTATTACATCTTTGGAATTTCACTAACTTGTAGGGGTATATATGAAATTGTAATGGTTAATACGTGATTGCCAAGTATAGAAACTTTTCTGAGAAAATTTTGGACAAAGGAAACATAATGTCTTAACTGTAGACAATAAGATTAATGGAAAGCCTTAAAAAAAAGTGACATGATACTATAATGTATTTTTAAGCTGAGGGAAATTAGTTTTAATTTTTTAAAAAGAGGTTAAAAAGGGAATAATTGAAGAAAAATGTGGTGGAGAAAGCATTAATATAATGCATCACAACTGGAGTAAGCCTGAAAAAGATATAGGTACACCAAATTCCAGCAAAATTTTTATGAGTTGTAGAGATTTAAAGAAATCTATTTGAATAAAAGTTTTTCAGTTTACCTATAAATTTTTATTCATTATTTTTGATAGAAGCAATGTTCTTTTGGTTATTCGTTGATTATTGAAAGATTTTATTTAATTTATAGCAGTATAAACAAACACTTGAGAAAGTAATAAATGACAACCTATGGGGATATTTATTTATTTAGTAGTGTTTGAAATACATTTTCAAAACATTTAGTTCCACTTATTGAGTATAAGAACATTATGAAAACTGAAAAATTATAATGAACCTCATAATAGTTCACACAATTTTTTCAGTAAATATTATTCTTTTATCAGAAGGGCATGGACGTAGAAATTTAAGAAGTCTATGTTCATTCTAAAAGAACAAATTAATGTGATTAAAACTTGTGCCTGTTCCCTGGTGGCGCAGTGGTTGAGAGTCCACCTGCCGATGCAGGGGGCACGGGTTTGTGCCCCGGTCCGGGAAGATCCCATATGTCATGGAACGGCTGGGCCCATGAACCATGGCCGCTGAGCCTGCGTGTCTGGAGCCTGTGCTCCGCAACGGGAGAGGCCGCAACAGTGAGAAGCCCGCATACCAAAAAAAAAACAAAAACAAAAAACTTGTGTCCAGAAGAGGAGCTTCAAGATGGCGGAAGAGTAGGACGTGGAGATCACCTTCCTACCCACAAATACATTAGAAATACATCTACATGTGGAACAACTCCTACAGAACACCTGCTGAACGCTGGCAGAAGACCTCAGACCTCCGAAAAGGCAAGAAACTCCCCACGTACCTGGGTAGGGCAAAAGAAAAAAGAAAAAACAGAGACAAAATAGGGACAGGGCCTGCACCAGTGGGAGGAAGCTGTGAAGGAGGAAAGGTTTCCACACACTAGGAAGCCCCTTTGCGGGCAGAGACTGCGGGTGGCTTCACAGCCGCGGAGGAGAGCGCAGCAACAGGGATGTGGAGGGCAAAGCGGAGAGATTCCTGCACAGAGGATTGGTGCCGACCAGCATTCACCAGCCCAAGAGGCTTGTCTGCTCACCCGCCGGGATGGGTGGGGGCTGGGAGCTGACACTCAGGCTTCGGTCGGATCCCAGGGAGAGGACTGGGGTTGGCTGCATGAACACAGTCTGAAGGGGGCTAGTGCACCACAGCTAGCCGGGAGGGAGTCCAGGAAAAAGTCTGGAGCTGCCGAAAAGACAAGAGACATTTTCTTGCCTCTTTGTTTCCTGGTATGGGAGGAGAGGGGATTAAGAGCACCGCTTAAAGGAGCTCCAGAGATGGGCGTGAGCTGCGGATATCAGCGTGGACCCCAGAGATGGGCATGAGATGCTAAGGCTGCTGCTGCAGCAAATAAGAAGCCTGTTTGCAAGTACAGGTCACCATCCACACCATCCCTCCCAGGAGCCTGTGCAGCCTGCCACTGCCAGGGTCCCGTGCTCCAGGGGCAGCTTCCCCTGGAGAACGCATGGCGTGCCTCAGGCTGGTGCAACGTCACGCCGGCCTCTGCCACCAGAAGCTCGCCCCGCACTCCATAACCCACCCTCTACCCAGCCTGAGGGAGCCAGAGCCCCCGAAGCTGCTGCTTCTTTAACACCGTCCTGTCTGAGCGAAGAATAGATGCCCTCAGGCGACCTACACACAGAGGCAGATCCAAATCCAAAGCTGAACCCCAGGAGCTGTGCGAAGAAAGAAGAGAAAGGGAAATTTCTCCCAGCAGCCTCAGGAGCAGTGGATTAAATCTACACAATCAACTTGATGTACCCTGAATCTGTGGAATACCTGAGTAGACAACGAATCATCCCAAATTGAGGAGCTGGACTTTGGGAGCAACAATATATATATATTTTTCACTTTTTCTCCTTTTGTGAGTGTGTATGTGTATGGTTCTGTGTGTGATTTTGTCTGTATAGCTTTGCTTTTACCATTTGTGCTCAGGTTCTGTCTGTCCAGTTTATTTTTTATTTATTTATTTAAAAAGTTTTAATAATTATTCCTTATTTTTTTATTTTAATAACGTTATTTTACTTTATTTTATTTTTTTAATCTTTCTTTCTTTCTTTCTTTCTTTTTCTTTCTTTCTTTCCTTCTTCTTTTCTCCCTTTTATTCTGAGCCGTGTGGAGGAGAGGCTGTTGGTGCTCCAGCCAGGCATCAGGGCTGTGCCACTGAGGTGGGAGATCCAAGTTCAGGACACTGATCCACAAGAGACCTTCCAGCTCCACGTAATATCAAATGGTGAAAATCTCCCAGAGATCTCCGTCTCAATGCCAAGACCCAGCTCCACTCAACGACGAACAAGTTACAGTGCTGGACACCCTATGCCAAACACCTAGGAACACAACCCCATCCACAGCACAGAGGCTGCCTAAAATCATGATAAGGCAACTGACACCCCAAAACACACCACCAGGCTTGGACATAACCACCAGAAAGACAAGATCCAGCCTCATCCACCAGAACACAGGCACTAATCCCCTCCACCAGGAAGCCTACACAACACACTGAACCAAACTTAGCCACTGGGGACAGACACCAAAAACAACACAAACTGCGAACCTGCAGTCTGCGAAAAAAAGACGCCAAACACAGTAAGTTAAGCAAAATGAGAAGACAGAGAAACACACAGCAGATGAAGGAGCAAGGCAAAAACCCACCAGACCTAACAAATGAAGAGGAAATAGGTAGTCTATCTGAAAAAGAATTCAGAATAATGATAGTAAAGATGATCCAAAATCTTGGAAATAGAATGGAGAAAATAAAAGAAACGTTTAACAAGTACCTAGAAAAACAAAAGAGCAAACACACACTGATGAACAAAACAATAAATGAAATTAAAAATTCTCTAGAAGGGATCAGTAGTAGAATAACTGAGGCAGAAAAACGGATAAGTGATCTGGAAGATAAAATAGTGGAAATAACTACTGCAGAGCAGAATAAAGAAAAAAGAATGAAAAGAATTGAGGACAGTCTCAGAGACCTCTGGGACAACATTAAACACACCAACATTCGAATTATAGGGGTCTCAGAAGAAGAAGAGAAAAATAAAGGGACTGAGAAAATATTTGAACAGATGATAATTGAAAACTTCCCTAATATGGGAAAGAAAATAGTTAATGAAGTCCAGGAAGTGCAGAGAGTCCCATACAGGATAAATCCAAGGAGAAACATACCAAGACACATATTAATCAAACTGTCAAAAATTAAAATCAAAGAAAAAATATTAAAAGCAGCAAGGAAAAAACAACAAATAAAACATAAGGGAATCCCCGTAAGGTTAACAGCTGATCTTTCAGCAGAAACTCGGCAAGATAGAAGGGAGTGGCAGGGCATATTAAAAGTGAAGAAGGAGAAAACCCTTCAACCAAGATTACTCTACCCAGCAAGGATCTCATTCAGACTCGATGGAGAAATTAAAACCTTTACAGACAAGCAAAAGCTAAGAGAATTCAGCACCACCAAACCAGCTTTACAACAAATGCTAAAGGAACTTCTCCAGGCAGGAAACACAAAAGAAGGAAAAGACCTACAATAATAAACCAAATACAATTTAAGAAAATGGTAATTGGAACATACATATCGATAATTACCTTAAATGTAAATGGATTAAATGTTCCCACCAAAAGACACAGATTGGCTGAAATGATACAAACACAAGACCCATATATATGCTGTCTACAAGAGATCCACTTCAGCCCTAGGGACACATACAGACAGAAAGTGAGGGGATGGAAAAAGATATTCCATGCAAATGGAAATCAAAAGAAAGCTGGAGTATCAACTCTCATATCAGACAAAATAGACTTTAAAACAAAGACTATTATAAGAGACAAAGAAAGACACTACATAATGATCAAGGGGTCAATTCAAGAAGAAGATATAACAATTGGAAATATTTATGCACCCAGAATAGGAGCACCTCAATACATAAGGCAAATACTAACAGCGATAAAAGGGGAAATCGACAGTAACACATTCATAGTAGGGGACTTTAACACCCTACTTTCACCAATGGACAGGTCATCCAAAATGAAAATAAATAAGGAAACACAAGCTTTAAATGATACATTAAACAAGATGGACTTCATTGATATTTATAGGACATTCCATCCAAAAACAACAGAACACATTCTTCTCAAGCGCTCATGGAACATTCTCCAGGATAGATCATATCTTGGGTCACAAATCAAGCCATGGTAAATTTAAGCAAATTGAAATCATATCCTGTATCTTTTCTTACCACAATGCTATGAGACTAGATATCAGTTTCAGGAAAAAAAAAATCTGTAAGAAATACAAGCACATGGAGGCTAAACAACACACTACTTAATAACCAAGAAATCACTGAAGAAATCAAAGAGCAAATCTAAAAATACGTAGAAACAAATGACAATGAAAACACGACAACCCAAAACCTATGGGATGCAGCAAAAGCAGTTCTAAGAGGGAAGTTTATAGCAATAAATCCTACCTTAAGAAACAAGAAACCTCTCAAATAAACTACCTAACCTTACACCTAAAGCAATTAGAGAAGAAGAACAAAACAACCCCAAAGGTAGCAGAAGGAAAGAAATCATAAAGATCAGATCAGAAATAAATGAAAAAGAAATGAAGGAAATAACAGCAAAGATCAATAAAACTAAAAGCTGGTTCTTTGAGAAGATAAAAAAATGGATAAACCATTAGCCAGACTCAACAAGAAAAAAAGGGAGAAGACTCAAATCAATAAAATTAGAAATGAAAAAGGAGAAGTAACAACTGACACTGCAGAAATACAAAGGATCATGAGAGATTACGACAAGCAATTGTATGCCAATAAAGTGGACAACCTGGAAGAAATGAACAAATTCTTAGAAATGCACAACCTTCTGAGACTGAACCAGGAAGAAGTAGAAAATATGAACAGACGAATCAGAAGCACTGAAATTGAAACTGTGATTAAAAATCTTCCAACAAACAAAAGCCCAGGACCAGATGGCTGCACAGGCGAATTCTATCAAACATTTAGAGGAGAGCTAACACCTATCCTTCTCGAACTCTTCCAAAATATAGCAGAGGGAGGAACACTCCCAAACTCATTCTACGAGGCCACCATCAATCTGATACCAAAACCAAAGATATCACAAAGAAAGAAAACTACAGGCCAATATCATTGATGAACATAGATGCATAAATCCTCAACAAAATACTAGGAAACAGAATCCAACACCACATTAAAAGGATCATACACTATAATCAATGGGGTTTATCCCAGGAATGCAAGGATTCTTCAATATACGCAAATCAATCAGTGTGATAAAGCATATTAACCAATTGCAGGAGAAAAACCATATGATCATCTCAATAGATGCAGAAAAAAAAACTTTTGACAAAATTCAACACCCACTTATGATAAAAACACTCCAGAAAATAGGTGTAGAAGGAATTTACCTCAACATAATAAAGACCATATATGAGAAACCCACAGCTAACATTGTTCTTAATGGTGAAAAACTGAAACCATTTCCTCTAAGATCTGGAACAAGACAAGGTTGCCCACTCTCACCACTATTATTCAACATAGTTTTGAAAGTTTTAGCCACAGCAATCAGAGAAGAAAAAGAAATAGAAGGATTCCAAATCGGAAAAGAATAAGTAAAGCTGTCACTGTTTGCAGGTGAGATTATACTATAAATAGAGAATCCTAAAGATGCTACCAGAAAATTACTAGAGCTAATCAATGAATTTGGTAAAGTAGCAGGATACAAAATTAATGCACAGAAATCTTTTGCATTCCTATACACTAATGATGAAATATCTGAAAGAGAAATTAAGGAAACACTCCCATTTACCACTGCAACAAAAAGAATAAAATACCTGGGAATAAATCTACCTAAGGAGACAAAAGACCTGTATGTAGAAAATTATAAGACACTGATGAAAGAAATTAAAGATGTTACAAATAGATGGAGAGATATACCATGTTCTTGGATTGGAAGAATCAACGTTTTGAGAATGACTCTACTACCCAAAGCAATCTACAGATTCAATGCAATCCCTATCAAACTACCACTGGCATTTTTCACAGAACTAGAGCAAAAAATTTTACAATTTGTATGGAAACACAAAAGACCCCGAATAGCCAACGCAATCTTGAGAAAGAAAAACGGAGCTGGAGGAATCAGGCTCCCTGACTTTAGACTATACTACAAAGCTACAGTAATCAAGACAGTATGGTACTGGCACAGGAACAGAAATATAGGTCAATGGAACAGGATAGAAACCCCAGAGATAAACCCACACACATATGGTCACCTTATCTTTGATAAAGGAGGCAAGACTATACAGTGGAGAAAGGACAGCCTCTTCAATAAGTGGTGCTGGGAAAACTGGACAGCTACATGTAAAAGAATGAAATTAGAACACTCCCTAACACCATACACAAAAATAAGCTCAAAATGGAGTAAAGACCTAAATGTAAGGCCAGACACCATCAAACGCTTAGAGGGAAACATAGGCAGAGCACTCTATGAGATAAATCACAGCAAGATTCTCTTTGACCCACCTCCTAGGGAAATGGAAATAAAAACAAAAATAAATAAATGGGACCTAATGAAACGTCAAAGCTTTTGCACAGCAAGGTAACCCATAAACAAGATGAGAAGACAACTCTGAGAATGGGAGAAAATATTTGCAAATGAAGTAGCTGATAAAGGATGAATCTCCAAAATTTACAAACAGCTCATGCAGCTCAATATCAAAAAAACAAACAACCAATCCAAAAATGGGCAGAAGACCTAAATAGACATTTTCCAAAGAAGATATACAGATTGCCAACAGACACATGAAAGAATGCTCAACATCATTAATTGTTAGAGAAATGCAACTCAAAACTACAATGAGATAACTTCTCACAGCAGTCAGAATGGTCATCATCAAAAAATCTACAAACAATAAATGCTGGAGAGGGTGTGGAGAAAAGGGAACCCTCTTGCACTGTTGGTTGGAATGTAAATTGATACAGCCACTATGGAGAACAGTATGGGTGTTCCTTAAAAAGCTACAAATAGAACTACCATATGACCCAGCAATCCCACTACTGGGCATATACCCTGAGAAAACCATAAATTAAAAAGAGTCATGTACCAAAATGTTCATTGCAGCTCTATTTACAATAGCTAGAACATGGAAACAACCTAAATGCCCATCAACCGATGAAAGAATAATTAAGATGTGATACATATATACAATGGAATATTACTGAGCCATAAAAAGGAATGAAACTGAGTTATTTGTTGTGAGGTGGATGGACCTAGAGACTGTCATACAGAGTGAAGTAAGTGAGAAAGAGAAAAACAAATACCCTATGCTAACACATACATATGGAATCTAAAAAAAAAAAAAAAGCTCATGAGGAACCTTGGGGCAAGACGGGAATAAAGACGCAGACCTACTCGAAAATGAACTGTAGGATACAGGGAGGGGAAAGGGTAAGCTGGGAGAAAGTGAGAGAGTGGCATGGACATATATACACTACCAAACGTAAAACAGATAGCTAGTGCGAAGCAGCCACATAGCACGTGGAGATCAGCTCAGTGCTTTGTGACCACCTAGGGGGTGGGATAGGGAGGGTGGGAGGGATGGAGATGCAAGAGGGAAGAGACATGGGGATATATGCATATGTATAACTGATTCACTTTGTTGTTAAGCAGAAACTAACACACCATTGTAAAGCAGTTATACTCCAATAAAGATGTTAAAAACAAACAAACAAAAAAAAAACTTGTGCCCTATAACACAATGAAGCTGTCTAGAAGGAACCTGTTTATTCTTAACTGTGACATATAATTTATAGACTTTGGTTTTTTGGTGTCTAGTTGGAAATTACTTATATCTTGAAGAAATGGGAAAACACAAGTACTTCTTCACTATATGAAACCAAAGTAGCTAGAAATTTGAAGTGCTTTTTAATCTAAAAATCTAAAAACATGTAGTAGGGGATATACAGTTATAATTTTAAGATAGGAGTGATCTGGGCAAGGAATCAGTGCTATCAATTGGCATTGTTTTTTGATTGCATGTAATAGAAAGCAAGCTAAATGGATTTTATTTTTGTTGTGAAACAAAGAATTTAGAGGTAGGCAATCCTTCTGTGTAGCTTCTCAAGGAAGTTGTGAAGGACCAAGCTTTATTCTAGCTTCCTGCTATGTATCTTTAACAAATGAACATTTTCCCTCATAGGAAGTGAGCTTTTTCATGTCCAGGCATGTGCTTACATCAGGCGGAAGGGGATTGTTAGGAACACAAAGCACATGTTAGCTAAGTCTACCTTTTTGTATTAGGAAAAGAGTAGCTCCTCTAGGTATTCCACCTGAAAGACTTCTACCACCAGAACTAGATCACATTGCTAGCATGAGAGAAGAGAATCTTCTATGATGAGTATTTTTACTTGGGCATATTTAATTCTTAAACAAAACCAATGTTCTATTTTTGTTGTTTTGTTTTATTTTTTAAATTTTGTTGAAGTGTAGCTGATTTCCAATGTCATGTCAGTTTCAGGTATACAGTACAGCGATACAGTTATAGATACTGTATACAGTATGTATTTATATATATGTATAAATGTATATTCTTTTTCAGATTCTTTTCCCTTATTTCAAAATGTTGATTATAGTTCTCTGTGCTATACAGTAGGTCATTGTTGGTTATCTTTTCTATACATAGAAGTGAGTATATGTTAATCCCAACCTCCGATCCTCCCTCTTTCCTCACTGGTAACCATAAGTTTGTTTTCTTTATCTGTGTTTCATTTTCTTTGTTTTCTTTTTGTATTTGTTTTGTAAATAAGTTCATTTTTTTTATTTTTTAAGATTGCACACATAAGCAGTGTATTTGTCTTTCTGTGTCTTACTCTGGCTTACTTTACTTACTTTACTTAGTATGATAACTTGTAGGTCCATTCATGTTGCTACAAATGGCATGATTTCATTCTTTTTTTATGGCTGAGTAATATTCTATTGTATGCATGCATATATATATATATACATATATACACACACACATACATACACACACCATATCTTATTCACTCATCTGTCAATGGAAATTTAGGTTGCTTCCATGTCTTGGCTGTTGAAAATAATCCTACAGTGAACATTGGGGTGCATGTACCTTTTCAAATTATGGTTTTCTCCAGATATATATCCAGGAGTGGGATTGCAGGAGCATCTGGTAGCTCTATTTTTAGTGGTTTAAGGAACCTCTATATTGTTCTCCATAGTGGCTGTATCAATTTATATTTCCATCAACAGTGTAGGAGGGTTCCTTTTCCTCCACACCAACTCCAGCATTTACTATTTGTAGGCACTTTGATGATGGCCCTTCTGACCACAGTGAGATGATACCTCATTGTAGTTTTGATCTGCATTTCTTTAATAATTAGTGATGTTGGGCATTTTTTCATGTGCCTGTTGGCCATCTGTATGTCTTCTTGGGAGAATGTCTATTTAGGTCTTCTGCACATTTTTTGATTGGGTTGTTTGGGTTTTTTTTTGATATTAAGGTATATGAGCTGTTTGTATATTTTGGAGATTAATCCCTTGTCGGTCACATCATTTTCAAATATTTTCTCCCATTCTGTAGGTTGTCTTTTCATTTTGTTTATGGTTTCCTATGCTGTGCACAAGTTCTTAAGTTTAATTAGGTCCCTTTTGTTTATTTTTGTTTTTATCTCCATTACTCTAGGAGATGTATCTAAAAAGATATTGCTGCGATTTATGTCAAAGAATATGCTGCCTGTGTTTTCTTCTAGGAGTTCTTTGGTTTTACACATACCTTTTTGATCCATTCTGAGTTGATTTTTGTATATGGTGTTAGAGAATATTCTAATTTCATTCTTTTACATGTAGCTGTCCAGTTTTCCCAGCATCACTTATAGAAGAGACTATCTTTTTTCCATTGTATATTCTTGCCTTCTTTGTTGTAGATTAATTGACCATAGGTGCTTGGGTTTACTTTTGGGCTTTCTATCTTGTTCCATTGATCTATATGTCTATTTTTGTGCCTGTACCATACTGTTTTGATTACTGTAACTTTGTAGTAGAGTTTGAGGCCACGGAGCCTGATTCCTCCAGCTCTGCTCTTCTTTCTCAAGATTGTTTTGGCTATTCAGGGTCTTTTGTGTTTCCATACAAATTTTTAAAATTTTTGTTAAAATTCTATGAAAAATACCTTTGGTAATTTAATAGGGATTACATAGAATCTGTAGATTGCCTTGGGTAGTATAGTTATTTCAGCAGTATTGATTCTTCCAATCCTAGGACATGGTATATGTTTCCATCTGTCTGTGCTGTTTTCATTTTCTTTCATCAGCGTAGTATAGTTTTGGGAGTACATGTCTTTTGCTTCTTTAGGTAGGTTTATTCCTAGGTATTTTATTCTTTTTGATGCAGTGGTGAATGGGATTCTTTCCTTGATTTCTCTTTCTGATCTTTCATTGTTAGTGTAAAGAAATGCAACAGATTTCTGTGTATTAATTTTGTATCCTGCCTGCAACTTTGTCAGATTCATTGATGAGCTCTAGTAGTTTTCTGATAGCATCTTTAGGATTTTCTATGTATAGTGTCATTTCATCTTTAAAGAGTGACAGTTTTACTTCTTCTTTTCCAGTTTGGTTTCCTTTTATATCTTTTTCTTCTGTGATTGCCTTGGCTAGGACTTCCAAAGCTATGTTGAATAAAGTTGGGAAGAATGAGCATCCTTGTCTTGTTCCTGATATTAAAGGAAATGCTGTCAGCTTTTCCCTGTTGAATATGATATTAGCTGTGGGTTTGTCATATATGGCATTTATTATGTTCAGGCATGTTCTCTTTTTCACATTCTGGAGAGTTTTTATAATAAATGGATGTTGAATTTTGTCAGAAGTTTTTTTTATTGAGATTATCATATGGTTTTTATTCTTCAATTTGTTAATGTGGTGTATCACACTTATTGATTTGTGGATATTGAAAAATCCTTGCATCCCTGGGATAAATCCCACTTGATCATGGTGTAAGATTCTTTTAATATATTGTTGGCTTCTGTTTGCTAGTATTTTGTTGAGGATTTTTGCTTCTGTTTTCATCAGTGATAATTGTCCTGTAATTTTCTTTTTTTGTGATATCTTTGTCTGTTTTGGGTATCAGGGTGATGGTGGCCTCTTAGAATGAGTTTGGAAGTGTTCCTTTCTCTGCAATATTTTGCAATAGTTTGGGAAGAATAGATATTAACTCTTCTCTAAATGTTTGCTGGAATTCATCTGTGAAGTCATCTGGTCCTGGACTTTGGTTTGTTGGGAGTTTTCCAATCACAGATTCAGTTTTAGTACTTGTAATTGGTCTGTTCATATATTTTATTTCTTCCTGGTTCAGTCTTGGGAGATTGTGCCTTTCTAAGAATTTGTCCATTTCTTCTAATTATCCATTTTATTGGCATATAATTGCTTGTAGTAGTCTCTTATGATCCTTTGCATTTCTGTGGTGTTGGTTTTAACTTTTCCTTTTGCATTTCTGATTTTATTGATTTGGGCTCTGTCGCCTTTTTTCTTGGTGAGTCTGGTGAAAGGTTTATCAATTCTTTTTTATCTTTTGAACGAACTAGCTTTTAGTTTTTTTGATCTTTTCTATTTTTTTTAACATCTTTATTGGAGTATAATTGCTTTACAATGGTATGTTAGTTTCAGCTTCACAACAAAATGAACCAGTTATATATATACATATGTTCCCATATCTCTTCCCGCTTGCGTCTCCCTACCTCCCACCCTCCCTATCCCACCCCTCCAGGCGGTCACAAAGCACCGAGCTGATCTCCCTGTGCTATGCGGCTGCTTCCCACTAGCTATCTACTTTACGTTTGGTAGTGTATACAAGTCCATGCCTCTCTTTCGCTTTGTCACAGTTTTCCCTTCCCCCTCCCCATATCCTCAAGTCCGTTCTCCAGTAAGTCTGTGTCTTTATTCCTGTTTTACCCCTAGGTTCTTCATGACATATTTTTTTCTTAAATTCCATATATATGTGTTAGCATAAGGTATTTGTCTCTCTCTTTCTGACTTACTTCACTCTGTATGACAGACTCTAGGTCTATCCACCTCATTACAAATAGCTCAATTTCATTTCTTTTTATGGCTGAGTAATATACCATTGTATATGTGTGCCACATCTTCTTAATCCATTCATCCGATGATGGACACTTAGGTTGTTTCTATCTCCGGGCTATTGTAAATAGAGCTGCAATGAACATTTTGGTACATGATTCTTTTTGAATTATGGTTTTCTCAGGGTATATGCCCAGTAGTGGGATTGCTGGGTCATATGGTAGTTCTATTTGTAGTCTTTTAAGGAACCTCCATACTGTTCTCCACAGTGGCTGTATCAATTTACATTCCCACCAACAGTGTAAGAGGGTTCCCTTTTCTCCACACCCTCTGAAGCATTTATTGTTTGTAGATTTTTTGATGATGGCCATTTTGACTGGTGTGAGATGATATCTCATTGTAGTTTTGATTTGCATTTCTCTAATGATTAGTGATGTTGAGCATTCTTTCATGTGTTTGTTGGCAATCTGTATATCTTCTTTGGATAAATGTCTATTTAGGTCTTCTGTGCATTTTTGGATTGGGTTTTTTGGTTTTTTGTTATTAAGCTGCAGGAGCTGCTTAAATTTTGGAGATTAATCCTTTGTCAGTTGCTTCATTTGCAAATATTTTCTCCCATTCTGAGGGTTGTCTTTTGGTCTTGTTTATGGTTTCCTTTGCTGTGCAAAAGCTTTGAAGTTTCATTAGGTCCCATTTGTTTATTTTTGTTTTTATTTCCATTTCTCTAGGAGGTGGGTCAAAAAGGATCTTGCTGTGATTTATGTCATAGAGTGTTCTTACTATGTTTTCCTCTAAGAGTTTTATAGTGTCTGGCCTTACATTTAGGTCTTTAATCCATTTTGAGCTTATTTTTGTGTATGGTGTTAGGGAGTGATCTAATCTCATACTTTTACATGTAGCTGTCCAGTTTTCCCAGCACCACTTATTGAAGAGGCTGTCCTTTCTCCACTGTACATTCCTGCCTCCTTTATCAAAGATAAGGTGAGCATATGTGCATGGGTTTATCTCTGGGCTTTCAACCCTGTTCCATTGATCTATATTTCTGTTTTTGTGACAGTACCATACTGTCCTGATTACTGTAGCTTTGTAGTATAGTCTGAAGTCAGGAAGCCTGATTCCTCCAGCTCCGTTTTTCATTCTCAATATTGCTTTTGCTATTCGGGGTCTTTTGTGTTTCCATACAAATTGTGAAATTTTTTGTTCTAGTTCTGTGAAAAATGCCAGTGGTAGTTTGATAGGTATTGCATTGAATCTGTAGATTGCTTTGGGTAGTAGAGTCATTTTCACAATGTTGATTCTTCCAATCCAAGAACATGGTATACCTCTCCATCTATTTGTATCATCTTTAATTTCTTTCATCAGTGTCTTATAATTTTCTGCATACAGGTCTTTTGTCTCCTTAGGTAGGTTTATTCCTAGATATTTTATTCTTTTTTGTTGCAGTGGTAAATGGGAGTGTTTTCTTGATTTCACTTTCAGATTTTTCATCCTTAGTGTATCGGAATGCCAGAGATTTCTGTGCATTAGTTTTGTATCCTGCTACTTTACCAAATTCATTGATTAGCTCTAGTAGTTTTCTGGTAGCATCTTTAGGATTCTCTATGTATAGTATCATGTCATCTGCAAATAGTGACAGCTTTACTTCTTCTTTTCTGATTTGGATTCCTTTTATTTCCTTTTCTTCTCTGATTGCTGTGGCTAAAACTTCCAAAACTATGTTGAATAAGAGTGGTGAGAGTGGGCAGCCTTGTCTTTTTCCTCATCTTAGTGGAAATGCTTTCAGTTTTTCACCATTGAGGACAGTGTTGGCTGTGGGTTTGTCATATATGGCCTTTATTATGTTGAGGAAAGTTCCCTCTATGCCTACTTCCTGCAGGATTTTTATCATAAATGGGTGTTGAATTTTGTCAAAAGCTTTCTCTGCATCTATTGAGATGATCATATGGTTTTCTCCTTCAGTTTGTTAATATGGTGTATCACGTTGATTGATTTGTGTATATTGCAGTATCCTTGCCTTCCTGGAATAAACCCCACTTGATCATGGTGTATGATCCATTTAATGTGCTGTTGGATTCTGTCTGCTACTATTTTATTGAGGATTTTTGCATCTATGTTCATGACATCCTTGTCTGGTTTTGGTATCATGGTGATGGTGGCCTCGTAGAATGAGTTGGTGAGTGTTCCTCCCTCTGCTATATTTTGGAAGAGTTTGAGAAGGATAAGTGTTAGCTCTTCTCTAAATGTTTGTTAGAATTCGCCTGTGAAGCCATGTGGTCCTGGGCTTTTGTTTGTTGGAAGATTTTAAATCACAGTTTCCATTTCATTGCTTGTGATTGGTCTGTTCATATTTTCTATTTCTTCCTGATTCAGTCTTGGCAGTTTGTGCATTTCTAAGAATTTGTCCATTTCTTCCAGATTGTCCATTTTATTGGCATAGAGTTGCTTGTAGTAATCTCTCATGATATTTTTTATTTCTGCAGTGTCCGTTGTTACTTCTTCTTTTTCATTTCTAATTCTATTTATTTGAGTCTTCTCTCTTTTTTTCTTGATGAGTTTGGCTAATGGTTTATCTATTTTGTTTACCTTCTCAAAGAACCAGCTTTTAGTTTTATTTATCTTTGCTGTTGTTTCCTTCATTTCTTTTTCATTTATTTCTGATCTGATTTTTATGCTTTCTTTCCTTCTACTTATTTTGGGTTTTGTTGGTTCTTCTTTCTCTACTTGCTTTAGGTGTAACATTAGGTTGTTTATTTGAGATTTTTCTTATTACCTGATATGCAATTGTATTGCTATAAACTTCTTTCCTTCCACAGATTTTGAATTGTCATGTTTTCATTTTCATTTGTCTATGGGTATTTTTTGATTTCCTGTTGGATTTCTTCAGTGATTCGTTGTTTGTTTAGTAGCATATTGTTTAGCCTTCACTTTTGTATGGGTTTTTTTTTTTTCAGGTTTTTTTCTCATAGTTGATTTCTAATTTCACTTTTCTTAAATTTACTGAGGCTTGCTTTGTGGCTCAGCATGTGATCTATCTTGGAGAATGTTCCATTGTTCCATGTACACTTGAGAAGGATGTGTATTCTGCTGCTTTCTCCTTTTATGTTTTGTTAATATTTGCCTTATATATTGATGTGCTCCTATGTTGGATGCATATATATTTACAATTGTTATATCTTCTTCTTGGATTGATCCCTTGATCATTATGTAGTGTCCTTTTTTTTGTGTTGTAACAGTCCTTATTTTAAAGTCTATTTTGTCTGATATGAATATTGCTACACCAGCTTTCTTTTTATTTCCATTTGTGTGGAATACCGTTTTCCATCCTGGCACTTTCAGTCTGTATGTGTCTCTAGATCTAAAGTGGGTTTCTTGTGGACAGCATATATGTGGATCTTGTTTTGTATCCATTCAGCCAGTCTTTGTCTTTTGGTTGGAGCATTTAAACCATTTACATTTAAGGTAATTATTGATATGTATGTTCTTATTTCCATTTTGTTAATTGTTTTGGATTTGCTTTTGTAGGCCTTCTTTTTCCCTTTCCTTCCTCTTTTGTTCTCTTCTTGTGATTTGATGACTACCTTTAGTGTTTTGCTTGGATTCCTTTTTCTTTTTTGTGTGTATATCTATTATAGATTTTTGGTTTGCAGTTACCATGAAGTTTTGGTATAGCAGTCTATATATTGTTTTAAGTTGCTGATCTTTTAATTGCAAATGTATTTTAAATATCCTGCATTTGTACTCTCCTCCTCCCATGCCTACTGGTTTTGATATCATATATATGTGTGGATGATTTCCTGCCTTTAGTGTATGTTTGCCTTTACCATGAGATTTCCCATGTCGTAATTTTCTTCTTTCTAGTTGTGCCCTTTTATTTTCCACTTAGAGAAGTTTCTTTAGCATTTGTTGTAAAGCTGGTTTGGTGGTGCTGAATTCTTTTAGCTTTTGCTTCTCTGTAAAGCTTTTGATTTATCTGTCAAATCTGAATGAAAGCCTTGCTGGGTAGACTATTCTTGGTTGTAGGTTTTTCCCTTTCATCACTTTAAATGTATCATGCCACTTGCTTCTGGCCTGCAGTGTTTCTACTGAAAAATCAGCTGATAGTCTTATGGAGCGTCCCTTGTATGTTATTTGTTGCTTTTGCCTTGTTGCTTTTAAGATTTTCTCTTTGCCTTTAATTTTTTGTCAGTTTAATTACTGTGGGTCTTGGTGTCTTCCTACTTGGTTTAATCCTGTATGGGGCTCTATGTACTTCCTGGATTTAGGTGACTGTTTCCTTTCCCATGGTAGGGAAGTTTTTAGCTATTATGTCTTCAAATATTTTCTCAAGCCCTTTCTCTTCTCCTTCTAGGTCTTCTATAATGTGAATGTTGGTGTGTTTAATGTTATCACTTTTTTTTTCTTTTTTCTGTGCCATGGCAGTGATTTCCACCGTTCTGTCTTCCAGCTCACTTATCTGTTCCTCTGCCTCATTTATTGATTCCTTCTGTGTACTTTTCATTTCAGTTATTCATTTGTTCACCTTTGTTTGTTTGTTTTTTATGTATTCTAGCTCTTTGTTAAACATTTCTCATATATTCTCAGTTTGTGCCTCCATTCTTTTCCATAGTTCTTGGATCATCTTTATGATCATTACTCTGAAATCTTTCTCAGGTATATTGCCTGTCTCCACTTCACTTAGCTGTATTTTTGCTGTTTTTTCTTGCTTAGTCTGGACCATATTCCTTTGCTACCTCATTTTGTTTAAATTTCTAATTGTATTTTTATTTATGTATTAGGTTATTTATGTTTCTCAACCTTGGAGAAGTGTCCCTCTGGAGGGGATGTCCTAGCAGTACACTCCCTTCTTGTCACCCAAGGGCCAGGGACCAGTTGGTCCTGTGGTAGATTCTGATCTGTTTGCGGACTCAGTTCCACAGGCTGTGGGATTGTAGTTTTCTTCCTTCTGGTGTCTGCCCTCTCCTGGATGAGTATGGTCTAGAGCCATGTGCAGGCTTCCTAGCAGGAGGGGCCCATGCCTGCTGACTGGTGTATGAGTCTGGGTCTTGGCCCTCTGGTGGGCAGCACCATGTAAAGGAGCATGTCTAGAGGTGGCTGTGGGCTCAGGAAGTCTTTAGGTAGCCTGTCTATTGATGGGTGGGGCTGTGTTCCCACCCCATTGGTTGTTTGGCCTGAAGCGTCTCCACACGGGAGCCTATAGGCTGTTTGGTGAGGCTGGCTGTTTGTGTGAATGATTCAAGCAAAATATCTGTCTCCAGCAAGAGTTCATGCAGATGCACACTTCTCAATATGTCCACCCCAGCTTTTATGACCCCAGAGAGAGCCACAGCTGCCCCCCATCATCCCATGAGACCCTCCAAGACAAGCAGGTAGGTCTGTCCCAGGCTCCTATGGAGTCATGGCTTTTGCCCTAGGTGCTGGTGCACATAAGATCTTGTGTGCCCCCTCCAAGGGTAGAGTCTCCGTTTCCCCTAGTCCTGTGGAGCCCCTGCAGTCAAGCCCTGCTGGCCTTCAAAGGCAAATTCTCTTGGGGCTCCTCCTCCTGATGCCAGGCCTGTAGTCTGGGGAGCCTGACGTGTGGGAGAACTTCTGCAATATAATTATTCTCCAGTTTGTAGGTGCCACCCAGGTGGTATGAGATGTGATTATATCACAAGTGCACCCCTCCTACCATCTCTTTTTGGTTTCTCCTTTATATCATTGGATGTAGAATATCTTTTTTTGGTAGGTTCCAGACTTTTTTATTGATAGTTGTCCAGCAGTTAGTTGTAATTTTGGTGTGCTTATGAGTGGAGGTGAGCTCAGTGTCCTTTTACTCCACCATCTTGTCCCAGGACCATCAATATTCTATTAATAAGGAGGAAAGGAATATAGATTCTTAGAAGGCAGTTAATACTTTCTGTCACGTGGTGAAAAAATTGAAAACGCGGTACAGGATTGATATTCCAAGGTAGAGATATTTAGCTCAAACACTTAACGTCTCTTTATTCTTAATTCCAATGTAAATTTCAAAAGAAAACTAAAACTGCATATATAGACATATAGTATATATAATTACCAAATTAATATTTTTAAATGAATTCATGCTTGACTTAATAGAGTAATATAGATTACATAATATTTGTAAATATCTAAAATGGTTTTGCTTTCCAAAAAAAAAGATAAAAGAGAAAATACAGTCAATATGAAATACAAAAACATTGTAAGACAACATATCAAAAGTAATACTATAGGTGTAAAAACTATATATTTACATTTATGAATGTGATATACATATAAGTAAATGTACATCAATTATAATTTTATTATAAATAAATGTAAAAACCAAAATCAAGATGTTTATTAGCAATATCATGTCCAAAACCAAAGTAATGCAGTAAAAGTAAAATGCTAAGCAAATATATATTAATTGGAATAAAGCAAAAGACTTAACATTAATCTTAATGTAGGATTCAGTACACAAAACGTTAAGTGGAATAAATAGGAACTGTTTCAGTTGATATAAAAAATAACAGCTACAATAAAGTTATTTTTGTTTGGGCATTAATGTACAAAATTATATTATACAAAATATATAACAGAAATATTTTTGGAAATGTAAGACTAGATAGATAAAAAATAGTATAGGGCCAACATAACATATTTATCTTAATAAATTATCGTATTCAAAGATAATCATACTGGGCTTCCCTGGTGGCGCAGGGGTTGAGAGTCTGCCTGCCGATGCAGGAGATATGGGTTCGTGCCCTGGTCCGGGAAGATCCCACATGCCGCGGAGCGACTGGGCCCGTGAGCCATGGCCGCTGAGCCTGCGCGTCTGGAGCCTGTGCTCCGCGATGGGAGAGGCCACAACAGTGAGAGGCCCGTGTAACGCAAAAAAAAAAAAAAAAAAAAGATAATCATACTGTCATGGGGATGAAATGTACAGCATGGGAAATATAGTCAATAATAATATCTTTGTGTAGTGACAGATGATAACTTGACTAATTGTTATTATCATTTTGTAATGTATAGAAATATTGAATCACTACATGTGTACCAGGAATTAATATAGTGTTGTAGGTCAGTTATACTTCAGAAAACAAACAAACTCATAGAAAAAGAGATAGATTTGTGGTTACCAGAGGCAGGGGGCTTGGGAGAGAGGGAATTGGATGAAGGTGGTCACAGTGTACAAACTTCCATTTATAAGATAAATAAGTACTAGGAATGTAATGTACAACATGATTAATATAATTAACACTGCTTTATGTTATACATGTTTTAAAAGTTGAGAGTAAATCCTAAGAATTCTCATCACAAGGGAAAATATTTTTTTCTTTTTCTTTTATTTTGAATCTATATGAAATGATGAATGTTCACAAACCTAATTTTGGTAGTCATTTTATGATGTACATAAGTCAAATAATTGTGCTGTACACGTTAAACTTATGCAGTGCTATATGTCAATTATATCTCAATAAAACTGGAGGAAAAAAATAAGGGTACAGGATTTCACGTCTGGGAAGACAGAGTAGATGTTTCTCTTGTAAAGTACTGCTCAATTCCCTGGACATTATATACATTATATAATTACTATTTATTATATAAGGTATTATATAATGTTATATATTATAGAAATTCCTTGGACATTATATACAGAACAAACATAAAAAGACTATGAGTAATGAAGAGCAGAAACTTGTTCATTAAACAAATGAACCTGAGGAATGAAAATGATGGAGTGAGTTTGCTGGTTTTTTTTTTTCCTTTATATATCCTAAATTTTAGCTGAAGAAGGCAGTAATCCAGAATGGCCAAAGGGTGCAAACAAAAAAACAAAATACCAGAAATACAAATAGAAGTATCCTTTCTATCCAAACAACCAAGAAACATTCAGTCTAGTAAAACAGATAACTTTTAGTCAATAACCACAGAGAGAAAACTGGTCCTTCCTGCACCCATCCCAGTAAAGCCTGAATGGAGATCCTGGACTTCCATCCTTGTGAGGCTCTAATGAGGCAACCCAACACCTATTGGGTGTTGTCAGAGGAGTCCTAATGGAGATCAAGACTTTCACAGTTGCTCAGCTATAACAAGACTACACCCATAGCAGTGTCAATGAAGAGCACATAGAAGTTGAAACTCCCACCTACACACAGAAGTAACAATGAGCTCTCCTGCCCAGCTGGGGGTTAGTAGGGGCTTGAGTGATGAGGAACTTGGACTTCTACCTCCTGCTTGAAGTAACATGATAATGACTCACATTTCCCCTGCTGGAACAGTGTCAGACAAAGCCAGCTAAAACAGAAATTTTAAATAACAATGAAAGTATTATAATACAGAAATATCTAGGTTTCAGGCAAAAGTCACTCAACATACAAAGAACTAGAAAGATCTTAAACTGTGTGAAAAGAGACAATCAATAGATGCCAGCACTGAGAAGATAGAATTGTTAAAATTATCTGATAAATTTTAAGTAGCCATGATAAAAATACTTCAATGAGCAATTATAAACATGCTTGAAACATGTACATATAGGAGGCCTCAGCAGAGTAACAGTAGCGGTAAAGAAACAAATGGTAATTTGAGAACTCAAAAATACAGTAACCAAAATAAAAAGCACAGTAAATGAACTAAACAGCAGAATGGAGGGGAAAGATGACATAATGAAGGAAAGGAAAGATAGAAATTACCCAATATGAATAATAGAGAGAAAAAAGACTGAAAAATAAAAAAGAACAGATATTCCACGCAAATGGAAATATATTCCATGCAAATGGAAACATATTCCATGCAAATGGAAACTGAAAGAAAGCAAGTGTAGTTATAGCAGACAAAATAGACTGTAAGCTGAAGACTGTAATAAGAGACAAAGAAGTTCATTATATAATGATAAAAAGGTCAGTACAATAAGAGGTATAACATTTGTAAATATTTACATACCCAAAATAGGAACACTTAAATATATAAATATTAAGAAACTTGAAGGGAGAAATAGACCACAATATAATAATAGTAAGGGACTTTAATATCTCACTTTCAACAATGGATAGATCATACAGATAGAAAATCAAAAAGAAAAATTGGACTTAATTGTTAGAGCAGATGGACTTAACAGACATAGGAATTCTATCCAAGAGCAGCAGAATACACATTCTCCTCAAGCAAACATAGAACATTCCCCAGGATAGATCATATGCTAGGCCACAAAATAAGCCTTAACAAATTTAAGAAGATGGAAATCATATTAGGTATTTTTTCTGACCATGATAGTATGTAACTAGAAATCAATTACAAGAAGAAAACTGGAAAATTCACAATTATGTGGAAATTAAACAACATACAACAGCCAATGGATCGAAGAAGAAATAAAAAATATATATCTTGAAACAAATGAAAATGGAATGACAGCATAACTTATGGGATACAGCAAAAGTTGTTTTGAGGGAAGTTTATAGTGATAGATGCCTATGTTAAGAAAAAAAAAAAGAACTCAAATGAACAACCTAACTTTACACCTCAGGGAGCTAGAAATAAGAAGAACAAATTAAACCAAAATTAGTAGAAGGAAGGAAATAAAGAAAGATCAGGTGGAAATAAACAGAACAGAGACTAAAAAGACAACAGAAAAATAAGTGAAACTAAGAGGTTTTTTTTTTTTTGAAAAGATAAACAAAATAGACCAACCCTTTGTTAGACTTGAGAAAAGAGAGAGGACCTAAGTGAGTAAAATTAGGAATGAAAAAGGAGACATCAAAATTGATACCACACAAATACAGAGGATTATAAGAGACTGCTATGAACAATTATATGTTAACAAATTGGACAACTTAGAAGAAATGGATACATTCCTAGAAACATACAACCTACTAAGACTGAATCATTAAGAAATAGAAAATTTTAACTGACTGATTACTAGTAGGGAGATTGAGTCAGTAATCAAAAACCTCCCAACAAAGAAAAGTTTAGAACCAGATGGCTTTACTGGTGAATTCTACCAAACATTTAAACAAGAATTAATACCAATTTTTCTCACACTTTCAAAAGAATAGAAGCTAAGCAGACACTTCCAAACTCATTTTACAAGGTCAACATTACTCTGAAACCAAAACCAGTTGAGGACACTACAAGAAAAGAAAATTACAGACCAATATCCCTGATGAACATGGATGCAAAAACCCTCAACAAAATATTAGCAAACCAACTTCACCAATACATTAAAATGATATACACCATGATGAAGTGGGATTTATCCCTGGGATAAAAATATCCCTAACAAATGTAAGCATAAAAATCTATAACAAAATATTAGCACATGCAATACAGCAATATGTAAAAATAAGTATATACCGTGAGCAAGTGGGACTTATTCCAGGTATGCAAGGCTGGTTCAATATTTGAAAAATCAATTAATATAATTCACCATATCAAAAGACTAAATATATATATATATATATAAAATATCATATCAATTCATGGAAAAAAAACATTTGACAAAATTCAACATCCATTCATCGTTAAAAAACTCAGAAAAATAGGTAGAGAGGGATCTTCCTCTTCTTTATAAAGAACATCAAGATAAAACCTACAACCAACATTATGCTTAATGGTAAAAGACTGAATGTTTTCTCCCCAATACTGGGAGCAAAGCAAAGATACCTGTTCTCATTTCTCTTGTCAACATGCTGCTGGAAAGTCTAGCTAGTGCAATAAAGTAAGAAAAGGAAATAAAAAACATACAGATGAGAAAAGAAGAAATAAAACTATTTGCAGATGAAATGATCACGTATGTGGAAAATACCACAGAATCTACCAAAAAAATCTCTTAGAACTAAAAAGTGAGCTTAGCAAGGCTGCAGGGTTCCAGGTAAACAAACAAAAATCAATCATATTTCTATGTACTAAAAATGAATACCTGGTCACCAAAATTAAATATATAATGTCATTTATAGTCACTCAAAAGTGAAATACTTAGGTGTAAATCTAACAAAATATGAACAGAACTTGATGGATAAAATATAGCCTTTTCAATAAATGTTACTTGGAACAATTGCGCGCGCGCGCGCGCACACACACACACACACACACACACACAAATGAGCCTCAATGTAAGTTTCACAGCTCATACAAAAATTAACTCAAAATAGATCTTGGAGTTAAATGTAAAACTTAAAACTAAAAAGCTTTTAGGAAAATAAAACTGAAAGAAACCTTTGAGATCTAGGACGAGGCAAAGACTTAGACGTGATGCTAAAAGCACAGTGTTTAAAATGAAAAAATGGTAAAGTGTACTTCATCAAATTAAAAAAATATATATATGTGCTCTGTAAAAGACCCTGTTAAGTGAATGAAAAGATAAGCTCAGAGTTGGGAAAAGTATTTGGAAGTGAACATTTTTTAAGTGATAATAGGTACTTCAAGTGGTGGAAATTTGTGTAAAGTTTTTGTTCTTGTCTATGCTTTTCTTCTTTTCTAAAAAATTTATTGTGTTTTATTATTATGGTTCTAAATTTTATTTTGTTATCTAATGTTGCTTGATTCAGGTGAATTTTTTTTTTTTTTTTTTTTTTGTGAATTGACTATAGTGTGTTCCCAAAGTGTTTACCAGTGATCCTTAGAAATAGTTATAAAATAATAAAAAATCTTCCTAGCTTTTGTGGGGAGTTTCACACAGGTACTCACCATTTCATGTGACTGTTAAAGTGAATATATTACAGATGGAATAAAGAAGTGAAAACTGCATGTGTTAATTCTATTTTAAATAAATACTTGTGGGATTAGTATGATTTACATTTTTCAATTATGCTGAGAAAATCTGTGTCAAATTAGGAAATTCTGATACAAAAAAAAACAAATGGAATAGAAAAAGGTAGACTTTAGGGACTAGATACATATATAAGAAATAAAAACATGGAAAAAGTAAAGAAAAAATTAAATACATACAAATGTACTGAGAATATCAGATTAATTGGAAATCTCTTTATGTAATTACATGCAGTCTGAATGGAACGTAGTTTTAGATTTTTTTTTAAAGTACTCTTCCTGTTGGAACACAAAATACTCTCTTCCATCTGAGTCATTTTTACAAAAGTCTTTACTTTTCTTTTGAAATGCCCCATTATGCTTTATACCAGGGTTAACAGTAGCCCTATTTTCATCCCAGGGTTACAATAGCAAGTGGTAGAGTATAGATATTTCATTATTCTATCATCTGTTTTGTTGATTCTTGATAGTATTTTGCCTAAGCATGCGTTGTCCTTCGTTAAGCTTTTACTACAATTCTTTAATTCCATTCATTGGATTGAAAATATTAGTACTAATCATCTTTTATAGTTAATTTATTAATTTTTAATTTTTACATTATGTTAGTTTGGATAAATTGCTTAGTATATTCCTCTACTAATTTTTTAAGTATTAAATAAGGTATACAGAAGTCCTTAAACTGTTGACAGATAACATTGTTTGGATGCTTGGAATGTTTTAGCACTGTTCTAAGTGCTTTACAAATATTTTCTCACAAAAACCCAGTGAGGTTATCTCTGTTTTACAGATGATGAATAGGGGACAGATGGGTTACTTACCCTAGATCACATAGCTAGCAAGTGGTAGAACTGGAATTTAAACCCAGGCAGTTTTTCTCCAGAGTCATCACTCACATAGTGGAGGAAATGCATTACTTTCCCTTAGAAAGTAGATACATCCATTTGTCCTCAGATATCAAATGGTTATGCCATTTTTTCAAGTTTGCAGTGATATCTTTATTGGCATTTTACTGGATAATTGTTCTAGGACATCATAAAACTTGAGTATTGTCTTGAGGTTACTTGTTTTCTGGCAGGGACACTAACTCCACCCACAGCTGATGATTATTCGTTTATCTCTTTAAAGAGATGAGTTATTCACACATTGGTGGGAAGCAGGACTCTGCTGTAAACTGCAGTGTGAGCTTAATGGTTCTCTGCTGGTGAGAACTGCAGCATCTGACCAGGACCACTTAAACCTAGTCATCTAAATTCCCTCCTGTATTCTTCTCCCTCCCTTCTTACTTATGCAATCAACCTCCCTGCTCCCAAACTACTATAGGGGAGCAAAAATAATTTTCTCTTTACTCTTCTGAGTTCTTGGCTGAAACCCCTCTAATATAAGACAGATTACAAGAGAAAAACAAACAGAAGTTTACTAACATTTATACCTCATGTATACTGAGAAGATACCCAGGGAAAAATGAGTAACTCCCTGAGGTGAGAATTCATGCTTATATACCATCTAAATAAGGAAAGGGAGGGAGGGTGTAGGCCTCTTATGAGCAAGTAAATTATTATTATTTTTTTTTGGTACGTGGGCCTCTCACTGTTGTGGCCTCTCCCACTGCGGAGCACAGGCTCCAGACGTGCAGGCTCAGCGGCCATGGCTCATGGGCCCAGCCGCTCCATGGCATGTGGGATCGTCCCGGACTGGGGCACGAACCCGTGTCCCCTGCATCAGCAGGTGGACTCTCAACCACTGCACCACCAGGGAAGCCCCTATGATATAATCTTTTGTTTAAATGTTATCCTTTACTGGTTTCTGGTATAGTTGTGATTTCCTGTAATTTTATGGGTTTTTTTTTTTTCATCACATTTGGTCTCATGGTGTGTGTGTGTGCATGTGTGTGTTTGTGTGTGTGTGTATGTTTTTGTTTAGGGTAACAGGCTGAGGGTGGGGCAAAGTCCAGGGGACTAGGGGAAGGAGAGAGAATCTTAACCAAAGTTTGGTTAACAAGCGTTTTATTCCGACTGCTCAGTATAGACAAAGCAGTTAAACTAATCATTAACAGGCAAAGAATGTGAATTTAGAAAGTCTGTGTCAGGGCCTTGTCAAAGACGAACAAGAGGGACGTTCATGGGTACAATCTAAGTAATATGGTGGAAGCGTTCTTCTTTGTATAAAACCATTTCCTGAAATAAAGGGTTAAGGAGATTTCTTAACCTTCAGTGTTTTCCAGGATCACAGGGCTCAGATAAAATTCACCATTGCCAAGTGTGACAAATAAGGATAATATTGTAGAAGGATATTAAACTCAGATCAATGTCAAGAAAGGCTTCTTGGAGGAAAGAACTGAGTCTCCAAAAGACTAAGATAGTAAGATAAGTAATTGAGAAGGGCAGTCAAGAAACTGGAATGGCATGCAAAAAGCATTGAGGTTTGATTATCAGGTAGTTTTCAGGAATGCAAGTGGTTGAATATTGCCAGAATGGAAGGTATTATATATAGGGTGAAGGAAGATGAGATTGAGAAGGTAAGAAGGGACTAGATCAAGGATTTTGTGTGCCAAGTCAAGAAATTTGTAATTAATCTTTCAATCATACACCAGCAAAAATGCCATATCATCATATCATATCATTGCATTTTGAAAAGTTCATTCTAGCAATAGTGCATATTATGATTTGAAGGGAGTAGGGAGTAGGGATTATTTCAGATATCAGGACATTTTTAGTAAGTTAGAGAAGTGATAAAGACATGCAATAAAGCAATGGTAGAGAACAGAAGAAAATGTAGAGATCAGATGCTTAGGATGTTGAATATATTGGATCTAGCAATATTTGGATATGAAGAAGTGAAAGAGAAAGATAGCCTGGGATGGTTCTAGGGTTTCTGGGTTAGGTTCATATGGGCAATAGCACCATCCACTAAGAGCATGTGAGAAAGCAGGTTAGGGAAGAAGATTCATGTTTGGGCAAGTTGAGTTTACAGGAATATCTTGTTTTATTGCACTTCACTTTACTGTACTTCACACATAATGCATTTATCACAAATTGAAGGTTTGTGGCAACCCTGCATGGAGCAAGTTTATAAGTGCCATTTTTTTTGACATCATTTACTCACTTCATGTCTCTGTGTTACATTTTGGTAATTCTCACAATATTTCAAATGTTTTCATTATTATTATATTTGTTATGAGGATCTATGATTAGTGATTTTTGATGTTTCTACCGTAGAAAGATTACAACTTGCTGAAGGCCCTGATGATGGTTAGCTTTATTAGCAATAAAATATTTTTTAAATTAAGGCATGTACATTGCTTTTTTAGACAATGCTATTGCACACTTAATAGACTACATTATAGTGTAAACATAATTTTTATATGTACTGGGAAACCAAAATATTCATGTGAGTTGCTGTATTTCAATATTCCCTTTTTTTGTGGTGGTCTGGAACTCAATCTGCAGTATCTCCAAGGTAAGCCTGTAATTGGATAATCAGTATGACCATATTGTTCTGTAGCTCCAGAGAGAGTTCCTGCTTAAAGTGAGAAATCTGAGAGACATCAGGACATAGGTGAGTGTTGGAGCTGTGGATTTGGTTGCAGTCATCTGGACAGTGTGTTCAGATTGAAAAAAGACAAAATGGAGAAAATCCTTTCAGTGTGACATTAAGTAGGGTATGGATAGGTCTTTAAAAAGTCCAGAAGTAAACATTAGTTATAGGAAAACCCAAGAGTGTGGTGTATAGAAGCCAAGGGAAGTGCTTCAATGAGAAATGTCCAATGATAATTTTGTAAAACTATTAGATAGGATGATAGGGATAGAAGTCAGTGGATTGAGATACAGGAAGAGAGAAGGTGGGACAGCAAATATGGAATTCTGTTTCAAGGACTCTTAATAAAAGTTAGATACAAAGGATGGAGGGTTGGGATGTGTATGATTATTTGTGTGTGTGCATTTTACAGATGGGTGAGACTACATCATATTTATAGGTGAGACATAGGGACAGTAGCAGGGAAGTAATTGAAAACAGGGAGATTAAACTTAACCATGATGGAGAGCCAATCTTGGACAGGAAGTGAGATACTTCTTGATTTAAGATTAAGTAGAAGTTGCTTCTATTCAGTTTAGATATATAAGAGTTAAGTGGGAATATAGTTAAATTTGTAGGGAAGGGAGGAGTGTTAGTTGATAAAGTTCAGACTTGATAGTCCTATATTCTCTGTGAGAAGGAAGCAAGATGTTTAGTTAGTGCTAGGGAAAAGGCTTTATAGAGAATAGTACTGAAGGTTTACAGTAGCTCCTGTTGGAAACAGAAGCAAGCCAGGGCCAAAAGTAAAGGATTTGCTAATTAGCAATGAATGTTTGTAAGTATAAATCTGAAGTAGTATTAATCTACAAGGCTTTGTGATTTTTTTTTTGGAGCTGATTAAGTGTATATGTAGTAAAGGTATTTTTTTTTAAACATGATGGGGTTGATAATTTTCAGAGTAGGTACCTTACAAAGAAATGTGTTAGGTTTTTAATGCATAATTTTTACATTCAAGACATAACTAGAGTGGCTTTTTCTAGCCAGTCAAATGATCAGTAGGATATAAGGAGTCTATGATCCCAAATAAAAAATTTGCAGGAACAATAATCTTAGAGATAATTTCTTTAAAGGCAATATAGAATATCTTTCGCCAGGGGAGTGTGCTGTCTTCCAGTAAAAGTGTGCAACATTCTAGTTAAGATGCCACAAAGTTTTGAACTACTGTAAGTTGTTTTATAAATCCATCATGTATCAGTTTCCTCTGTGATGATCCACAGAATACTTTTAGAGTTTCATTGGATGTCTATTCATGCCATTATCTTTCAGAGATCAACGTGATTATGGGCAAAATTTTATAACTATGATAGCAGATTGTGAGAAGAATCTAGAATGGAGAAAGTTATCCTCATTGATCTTGCATTTTTTTTGTAGAGAATTAAAATTATTTGGTGCTACTAATTCTTGGTCTTCTGATCTAATAAAAATAGATATGAAAATAGATTTATTATTTAACTGTTATGTGTATAATAAGATACCCGTGAATGTTTTAATAGTTTATACCATCAGACTACCAAGTTAAACTATCTTTTGGAAATACTTTCATGAGCTATAAATATTAAATATATTTTCTTTATACAGGGATCAACCTATGAGAATGAAATTGATAATATCAAAGTTATTATTTCAAAAATTAATGAAATTCTGGCTCATAACTCGCCAGTTTTGATTGTTCAAAGATGGATACGTGGTTTCTTAGTTAGGAAAAAAGTGAGGTATGTTTTATTTTCTTCACTATTTGAATATTAAAAGATGATAAAAAGACATTTCTCTAATATATGCTTTTTTGTATTCCCTGTCAAAATGGTACTTTATAGACTATTTAAACTAATTTTTAGGAACACACCACAGATTCTATAGTAATATAATATTCAGCATAATCAAAATTTGATTCTCTTATTTTTTCTTTTAAATTGACCATATAAATAACTAATCATTAAAGTTTTTATTAATCATTGTCTGAGTAATTCTGATAGTTATTTTAAATTAAACTTAAAGATTAGTCAAAAATATATATTACATTTCTCTCATGTAATGGGATATAATAGAAATATAAGCCATGTACAACATGAGAGAAATATAAACCATATATATATATGTATGTATATATATATATGAGGATTTTGCATTTTGTTTGAATATGAAGATAGTTTTGCCAAAACATCTGGTACCACATCAGTCTACATTACCCTTTGATTAATGCTTTTTCCTCTCTCTTTGTTCCTTACATCCCTTTCGGGTAGCTGACATTTTACAAACAGAGGAAAACTTTTCCTGTAAGAATCTCTTAACATTGTACTTGGGGAGATAAGATAGGATACTCTGTCATCAATTTATTTTAGTCATGACAAACATCAAACATATGAAAAAAGAAATGAACATTCTCTTATAGTTTATTCTCAGATACTAAATGGGAGAATTCATAAGATAGAAATAGAACATGGCCCTGAAATATAGGTAGGATTAAATAGATCTGGAGCTGGCAAATAGACATTCCCTGAGAAAGAAAGATTAGGACATTTCACTGAAATGATATTCAACATTCTGTGGTAAGACAGAGGGTATGTTCTTATGTGTTAGCCTGCATGTGCTAAATCATAGATGGCAATAGCCCTGACTAAGAGAGATAGTATGAGAGAAAAAACTGAACATAATATAGTGCCTGCAACTTCTGAGGATGAGGTTCCATATACTTTTCAAACCAAGGTCAAAGTGTGAGAGAGAGTGGGTTCATCAGTGGGGGAAAAGTAAAGTGATTTGGAATAAAAGATGTGAAAAGAATCAGGCAATTGCTAACAGGTACGTATTTATTTAAAATATTATTTCTATCTCATATGTTCCATTTAAATTAAGTATGCATTTTCTGTGAAATAAACATCTAATTAAAGGGATTTGTCTTTAGTTTATGCCCCTGGGACTGAGTTTTTCTCTCTTAGAATCAAATTTCCTTTGATATTCCTGTAACATGAGATAAAAACTTTGTACATGGAAACAATATCTGAAAATTCAGCATGCATGAAAAGAATTTGAATGAGCTTTGTGGAGAGAAATGTCAGTAGTAATAATATGTCACAGTGGTTCAATACAGACTGACTTGAATTCTTTTTCTCTTTAAAATGCTGTTCCATTAGGCACATTACTTGACTACTCTGGGCCTGAATTTCCTCATATGTTACATGGTAGAGAGCAGGGACTAATAGCAGTACTTAGTTCGCTGCTTGCTTATGAGAATTGAGATCATGAATATAAAGCACATAGCATCTGGCAAATGTGGATATTACATTCTTATTAGCTGCTATTTAAAAAATATTATTATTGCTGTTCTTCTACCTTATGCTCTCTGCATTATATGATTTTATGGGAAACTTACTCTTTCCTTGGATTTCTTGCTCCTTTCCAATTACATTTACCACAGCATGCGCAGAGCAATCTTTCAAAATTATAAACCTAATCTTATTCACCAACCTAAAAATCCTCAAGTTGCTCTCAATTTGTTTAGGGAAAACTATTGTGATATTTGCCCCTGCAATGTTTATCACATACTTTCATTATCAACACTTACAATACTGAATTGAAGTTGTCTGCATAATTATCTGTATCTCCAAATGTACTACATACTCTGTATCTATAGTATATAACAGAGTGCTTGACACATGTTAAATGCTCAAAAAATATTTGCTGAATTGATGAATATATTAATAAATAGAGAGACTATGCAAGGTAGAATAAGAAAAGTATTTCTGGATTCATTTGTGGAAAAGCAAAAACAGGAACATCTAAGAAACATGCAAAACTGCCCTGAGAGGTGCCTGTGGATTCCTCCAACCTAAAGCTCCAAGTTAGTAGTCCTCTCATATGTCTATTTCTAGCAATAAGAAATGTCTCCCTAGGTGCAAATATTTTGTACTCTGCTGGAAATTTGTTCACTTAAACTGGTTGTAATTTTATATACAGCCTTGAAGTACTGTCTAAATTTAGAAAATTATTATGATTAATGCTGTTATCTTTTTTTTAACATCTTTATTGCTTTAAAATGTTGTGTTAGCTTCTGCTATATAACAAAATGAATCAGTTATATGTATATGGGGATATATGTATACATGATGCTGTATCTTTTGAAGTGGTATTATTCTAATATAAATGATATGGTACAAGGGAGGCATACTTTTATTCTTAGAATGAAATATTAGGATCAGATTGGCAGCCTCCTAAACCTAAGTAAGGGTAACTACACTGAGGTCACAAGGAGGATTATTAGTTGGGTCAATGGGATGTAAAAAAAGGTAAAAGAATGGAAACAAACATTTATTGAATGTGTGGTGTATGCAAATTGGTATGCAAATACCATGTTAGGTATTTTAATCCACTTTATATCATTTAGTACAGCAGAGCTTTTGAGTTTGTCCTGCATTTTCTATCTTATGGATGAAGAATTAAGAATTTAAACTTGGTTGAGAGGTTGGGATATGTATCCAGTGGCAGACAGCTATGGTGTATTGGATATTTGTGGTCAGTTATAAAGAGATGAAACGGCGTATGTTAAATCTACAAGTGTTACGTTCTTTTGTTTAACATAGCCCAAACTCTGTGCTCTTTTTACTTCTATTTCTGAAGACCTGGAAACAGCTATTTTCCAAAGAGCCCTAGTATTTTTAGTAGGGAATGGTATTTAGGAACCAAGGTCTGGGCACTAAATGTGTTCATTGCTACTGGAGTGTCATGGTTCTTAGGCTGTTTCAGCAGACAGAATAGAAAATGGATTTTTTAAATCATAAATTCAAATTTCTAATGCTAATCCAACACAGAAGGTTCTTCACTGCCTTCTTCTTTCCATATTACACTTCCCTTCTTCCACCATGTGAATTCTGGTTGCTAACATTATCAGTAATGTTACTCATTAGCTGAATGCTAATAAACACAAAATAGTTTCAGGATTACTATACATAAACTACTATCAACAAGAAACATTTAATAAAGTTAAAACGTGTTAAAGGATTTTTTTGTCTTTAGATTGGAGATATATAGTTAAAATAATTGTTTTTTAAAAAATAATTGTTGAATGGGTACTTAGTATAATCATAGTATATTAGTTCCTTATCTAATGATTTTATTTCTTTTTAATTTTTAAAATCTTTCTTATTTTCATCTTCCATTTCTCTTAGGGTATTTTCTGTTATGTTCATTATAATTATCCTTCTCCTAGGTTAGTATTTATTTATAAAATGAGTTTTAAATGTCTTATTCTGAGCCCTATCATTGCATTTCTAAATTAGTCTAATTCTAGTTTATGTGGTCTTGTATGTCTTTTATAATTTTCTTGATACCTTTTAGTTTACTTTTTAAAATAAGACTATTTTATTTTAGAGTAGTTTCAGTTACACAGAAAAATTAAGCAGGAGGTACAGAGATTTCCATTATACTCCCAGCCCCTGCCCATGCATAGCCTCCCCCATTATAAACATTCCCTATCAGAGTGGTACAGTTTTTTTTAATTGATGAACTTACACTGACATACCATAATCACCCAAAATCTATAGTTTACAGTAAACTCTTCGTATTGAACATTCTGTGAGCTTGGACAAATGTACAATGACATATATCGATCATTATGGAATCACATTGTTTACTTTTACTGCCCCCTAAAATCCTCAGTCCTCTGCCTAGTCACCCCTATCCCCCTCTCTAACTCTGTCAACCACTCATCTTTTTATTGTCTCCATAGTTTTGCCTATTCCAGAATGTCATATAGTTAGAATCATATAGTATATACCCTTTTCAGATTGGCTTCTTTCATTTAGTAACATGAATTTAAGATTCCTCTGTGTATTTTCATAGCTTGATAAGATAATTTCATTTTAGAGCTGAATAATACTACATTGTCTGGATGTACCAGTTTCTTTATTCATATACCTACTGAAAGATGTGTTGATTACTTCCATATTTTAGCATTTATTAATAAACCTGCTATAAACATCGATGTGCAGGTTTTTTTGTGGACAGTTTTCTGCATCTTTGGATAAATACCAAGGAGCACAATTGCTGGATTGTATGGTAAGATTTTGTTTAGTTTTATAAGAAATTGCCAAACTCTTTTCCAGTGGCTATACTATTTGCATGCCCACCAGCAATGAATGGGAGTTCCTATTGCTCCACATCTTCACCAGCATTTGGTGTTATTCTGGATTTTGGCATGTGTGGTGGTATCTTATTGTTGTTTTAATTTGTATTTCACTGGTGATATATAATGTGGAGCATCTTTGCATATGCTTATTTGTCATCTATATATCTTTTTGGTGAGATGTCTGTTAAGGTATTGGCTTTTTTAAAAAAATGTGTTCTTTGTTTACTTCTTGTTGAGTTTTTTTTTTTTCTTGTTGAGTTTTAAGAGTTCTTTGTATATTTTGAATAACAGTTCTTTTATAGATGCCTTTTTCAAAAATTTGCTCCTAGTCTATAGCTCATATTCTCATTCTTGTAACTTTGTCTTTTGTGGAGCAGAAGGTTTTTAATTTTAATGAAGCCGAGCTTGTCAATTCTTTCTTTCATGGATTATGTCTTTGGTGTTACATCTAAAAAGTCATTGCCATACCCAAGGTCATCTAGGTTTTCTCCTATGTTATCTTCTAGGAGTTTTATAATTTTGCACTTTACATTTATGTAATAGATCCATTTTCGAGTTAATTTTCATGAAAGGAGTAATTTCTGTGTCTAGTTTTTTTGTGTATTCATTTTCTGCACATGACTATTTTAACATCATTGGTTGAAAAGACTATCTTTGCTCCATTGTATGGCCTTTGTTCCTTCATCAAAGATCAGTTGACTATATTTCTGTCTATTTCTGAGTTCTCTGTTCTGTTCCATTGATATATTCTTTTGCCAGTACCACAATGTCTTGATTACTGTAGCTTTATAGTAATCTCGAAGTTGGGTGGTATCTCAGTCCTCTAATTTGTCCTTTTCCTTCAATTGTCTCAGCTATTCTGGATTTTGTACCTCTCAATAGAAACTTTAGAATCAGTTTGTCAATACCTACACAATAACATGCTGGTATTCTGATTGGTATTGCACTGAATATATAGATAAGTTGAGAAGAACTGATATCTTGTCTATATAAAATCTTCCTATCCATGAACATGGAATATCTCCTATTTATTTAGTTATTTGCTTTTGTTCCTCAGATTTTTTTTAACATCTTTATTGGAGTATAATTGCTTTACAGTTGTGTGTTAGTTTCTGCTTTATAACAAAGTGAATCAGCTATACATATACATATATCCGCATATAGAAAAGTTTTTAAAAAGTTCTACTTGGGGCTTCCCTGGTGGTGCAGTGGTTGAGAGTCCGCCTGCCGATGCAGGGGACACGGGTTTGTGCCCCGGTCCGGGAAGATCCAACATGCCGCGGAGCGGCTGGGCCCGTGAGCCATGACTGCTGAGCCTGCACGTCCGGAGCCTGTGCTCCGCAACGGGAGAGGCCACAACAGTGAGAGGCCCGCATACCACAAAAAAAAAAAAAAAAAAAAAAAAAAAAATTCTCCTTGTGCCTAAGAAAATAATATACCTTATTGTGGATAGTTACAAAAATATAGAAAGCTACAAAGTTAGATTAAAATTTCCCTTACCTTATCATGCAGTGATAACCACTTTTTTCCCCCATTTTTAATTATTTTTTAACATCTTTACTGTAGTATAATTGCGTTTTTTTAACATCTTTATTAGAGTATAATTGCTTTACAATGGTGTGTCAGTTTCTGCTTTATGACAAAGTGAATCAGTTATACATATACATATGTCCCCATATCTCCCCCCTCTTGTGTCTCCCTCCCAACCTCCCTATCCCACCCCTCTAGGTGATCACAAAGCACCAAGCTGATCTCCCTGTGCTATGCGGCTGCTTCCCACTAGCTATCTGTTTCGGTAGTGTATATATGTCCATGCCACTCTCTCACTTTGTCCCAGCTTAATCTTTCCCCGCACCATATCCTCAAGTCCATTCTCTACTAGGTCTGCATCTTTATTCCCATCTTGCCCCTAGGTTCTTCTATTTTCTTTTTTTTTTTTTTTTCTTTTTAGATTCCATATATATGTGTTAGCATACGGTATTTGTTTTTATCTTTCTGACTTACTGCACTCTATATGACAGTCTTTAGGTCCATCCACCTCACTACAAATAACTCAGTTTCGTTCCTTTTTATGGCTGAGTAATATTCCATTGTATATATGTGCCACATCTTCTTTATCCTTTCATCTGTTGATGGACATTTAGTTTGCTTCCACATCCTGGCTATTGTAAATAGGGCTGCAATGAACATTGTGGTACATAACTCTTTTTCAATTATGATTTTCTCAGTGTATATGCCCAGTAGTGGGATTGCTGGGTCGTATGGTAGTTCTATTTGTAGTTTTTTAAGGAACCTCCATAATGTTCTCTATAGTGGCTCTATCATTCCCTCTACATTCCCACCAACAGTGCAAGAGGGTTCCCTTTTCTCCACACCCTCTCCAGCATTTATTGTTTGTAGATTTTTTGATGATGACCATTCTGACTGCTGTGAGATGATATCTCATTATAGTTTTGATTTGCATTTCTCTAATGATTAATGATGTTAAGCATTCTTTCATGTGTCTGTTGGCGATCTGTGTATCTTCTTTGGAGAAATGTCTATTTAGGTCTTCTGCCCATTTTTGGATTGGGTTGTTTGTTTTTATGATATTGAGCTGCATGAGCTGCTTGTAAATTTTGGAGATTCATCCTTTGTCAGTTGCTTAATTTGCAAATATTTTCTCCCACTCTGAGGGTTGTCTTTTCATTTTGTTTCCTTTGCTGTGCAAAAGCTTTTAAATTTCATTAGGTCCCTTTTGTTTGTTTTTGTTTCTATTTCCATTTCTCTAGGAGGTGGGTCAAAAAGGATCTTGCTGTGATTTATGTCATGGAGTGTTCCTATGATTTTCTTTAAGGGTTTTATAGTGTCTGGCCTTACATTTAGATCTTTAATCCATTTTGAGTTTACTTTTGTGTACAGTGTTAGAGAGTGTTCTAATTTCATTCTTTCACATGTAGCTGTCCAGTTTTCCCAGCACCACTTATTGAAGAGGCTGTCATTTCTCCACTGTATATTATTCCCTCCTTTATCAAAGATAAGGTGACCATATGTGCATGGGTTTATCTCTGGACTTTCTATCCTGTTCCATTGATCTATATTTCTGTTTTTGTGCTAGTACCATACTGTCTTGATTACTGTAGCTTTGTAGTATAGTCTGAAGTCAGGGAGCCTGATTCCTCCAGCTCCATTTTTCTTTCTCAAGTTTGCTTTGGCTATTTCAGGTTTTTGGGGTTTCCATACAAATTGTGAAATTTTTGTTCTAGTTCTGTGAAAAATGCCATTGGTAATTTGATAGGGATTGCATTGAATCTGTAGATTGCTTTGGGTAGTATAGTCATTTTCACAATGTTGATTCTTCCAAACCAGGAACATGGTATATCTCTCCATCTATTTGTATCATCTTTAATTTCTTTGATCAGTGTCATAATTTTCTGCATACAGGTCTTTTGTCTCCTTAGATAGGTTTATTCCTAGGTATTTTATTCTCTTTGTTGCCATGGTAAATGGGAGTGTTTCCTTAACTTCTCTTTCAGATTTTTCATCATTCGTATATAGGAATGCAAAAGATTTATGTGCATTAATTTTGTGTCCTGCTACTTTACCAAATTCATTGATTAGCTCTAGTAGTTTTCTGGTAGCATCTTTAGGATTCTCTATGTAGAGTATCATGTCATGTGCAACCAGTGACAGCTTTATTTCTTCTTTTCCAATTTGAATTGCTTTTATTTCCTTTTCTTCTCTGATTGCTGTGGCTAAAACTTCCAAAACTATGTTAAATAATAGTCATGAGAGTGAGCAACCTTGTCTTGTTCCTGATCTTAGTGGAAATGCTTTCAGTTTTTCACCATTGAGGATGATGTTGGCTGTGGGTTTCTCATATACGGCCTTTATTATGTTGAAGTAAGTTCCCTCTATGCCTACTTTCTGGAGGGCATATCTGGAGTGCATATCATAAATTAGTTCCCTCTATGGCTACTTTCTGGAGGGCATATCTGGAGGGCATATCATAAATTGGTGTTTAATTTTGTCAAAAGCTTTTTCTGCATCTGTTGAGATGATCATATGGTTTTTATTCTTCAGTTTCTTAATATGGTGTACCACATTGACTGATTCATGTATATTGAAGAATCCTTGCATTCCTGGGATAAACCCCACTGTATCATGGTTATGATCCTTTTAATGTGCCGTTGGATTCTGCTTCCTAGTATTTTGTTGAGGATTTTTGCATCCATGTTCATCAGTGATATTGGCCTGTAGGTTTCTTTTTTGACATCTTTGTCTGGTTTTTGTATCAGGGTTATAGTGGCCTCGTAGAATGAGTTTGGGAGTGTTCTTCCCTCTGCTGTCTTTTAGAGGGGTTTGAGAACAATAGGTATTAGCTCTTCTCTAAATATTTGATAGAATTTGCATGTGAAGCCATCTGGTCCTGGGCTTTTGTTTGTTGGAAGATTTTTAATCACAGTTTCAATTTCAGTGCTTCTGATTGGTCTGTTCGTATTTTCTATTTCTTCCTGGTTCAGTCTCAGAACGTTGTGCATTTCTAAGAATTTGTCCATTTCTTCCAGGTTGTCCACTTTATTGGCATACAGTTGCTTGTCCTAATCTCTCATGATCCTTTGTATTTCTGCAGTGTCAGTTGTTACTTCTCCTTTTTCATTTCTAATTTTATTGATTTGAGTCTTCTCCCTTTTTTTCTTGTTGAGTCTGGCTAATGGTTTATCCATTTTTTTTATCTTCTCAAAGAACCAGCTTTTAGTTTTATTGATCTTTGCTGTTATTTCCTTCATTTCTTTTTCATTTATTTCTGATCTGATCTTTATGATTTCTTTCCTTCTGCTACCTTTGGGGTTGTTTTGTTCTTCTTCTCTAATTGCTTTAGGTGTAAGGTTAGGTAGTTTATTTGAGAGGTTTCTTGTTTCTTAAGGTAGGATTGTATTGCTATACACTTCACTCTTAGAACTGCTTTTGCTGCATCCCGTAAGTTTTGGGTCGTCATGTCATTTGTTTCTAAGTATTTTTTGATTTCATCTTGGATTTCTTCAGTGATCTCTTGGTTATTAAGTAGTGTATTTTTAAGCCTCCATGTATTTATATTTTTTACAGATTTTTTTCCAATAATTGATATCTAGTCTCATACCATTGTGGTCAGAAAAGATACTTGATATGATTTCAATTTTCTTAAATTTACCAAGGCTTGATTTTTGTTGCAAGATATCACGTATCCTGGAGAATGTTCCATGAGCACTTGAGAAGAAAGTGTATTCTGTTGTTTTTGGATGGAATGTCCTATTAATATCAATTAAGTCCATCTTGTTTAATGTATTGTTTAAAGCTTGTGTTTCCTCATTTATTTTCATTTTGGATGATCTGTCCATTGGTGAAAGTGGGGTGTTAAAGTCCCCTACTATGATTGTGTTACTGTTGCTTTCCCTTTTATGGCTGTTTGCATTTGCCTTAGGGATTGAGGTGCTCTTATGTTGGGTGCATAAATATTTACAATTGTTATAACTTTTTCTTGGATTGACCCCTTGATCATTCTGTAGTGTCATTCTTTGTCTCTTGTAACAGTCTTTTTATAATGTGTATTTTGTGTGATATGAGAATTGCTACTCCAGCTTTCTTTTGATTTCCATTTCATGGAATATCTTTTTCCATTCCCTCACTTTCAGTCTGTCTGTGTCCCTAGGTCTGAAGTGGGTCTCTTGTAGACAGCATATATATGGGTCTTGTGTTTGTATCCATTCAGCCAGTCTATGTTTGAGCATTTAATCTATTTACATTTACAGTAATTATTGATATGTATGTTCCTATTACCATTTTCTTAATTGTTTTGGGTTTGTTATTGAAGGTCTTTTCTTTCTCTTGTGTTTCCTGCCTACAGAAGTTCCTTTAGTATTTGTTGTAAAGCTGGTTTAGTGGTGCTGAATTCTCTTACATTTTGCTTGTCTGTAAAGGTTTTGATTTCTTCGTCGAATCTGAATGAGATCCCTGCTGGGTAGAGTAATCTTGGTTGTAGGTTTTTCCCTTCCATCACTTTAAATATGTCCTGCCAGTCCCTTCTGTCTTGCAGAGTTTCTGCTGAAAGATCAGCTGTTAACCTTATGGGGATTCCCTTGTATGTTATTTGTTGTTTTTCCCTTGCTACTTTACATATTTTTTCTTTGTATTTAATTTTTGATAGTTTGATTAATCGGTGTCATGGCGTGTTTCTTCTTGGATTTATCCTATATGGGACTCTCTGCCCTTCCTGGACTTGATTAACTATTTCCTTTCCCATATTCAGGAAGTTTTCAACTATAATCTCTTCAGATAGTTTCTCAGTCCCTTTCTTTTTCTCTTTTTCTTCTGAGACCCCTATAGTTCGAATGTTGATGTGTTTAATGTTGTCCTTGAGGTCTCTGAGACTGTTCTCAATTCTTTTCATTCTTTTTTCTTTATTCCTCTCTGCGGTAGTTATTTCCACTGTTTTATCTTCCTGGTCACTTATCCATTCTTCTGCCTCAGTTATTCTGCTATTGATTCATTCTAGAGAATTTTTAATTTCATTTATTGTGTTGTTTATCATTATTTGTTTGCTCTTTAGTTCTTCTAGGTCCTTGTTAAATGGTTTTTGTATTTTCTTCATTCTGTTTCCAAGATTTTGTATCATCTTTACTATCATTATTCTGAATTCTTCTTCAGGTAGACTGACTATTTCCTCTTCATTTGTTTTGTCTGGTGGGTTTTTGCCTTGGTCCTTCATCTGCTGTGTGTTTCTCTGTGTTCTCATTTTGCTTAACTTCATGTGTTTGGGGTCTCCTTTTCGCAGTCTGCAAGTTCGTAGTTCCCGTTGTTTTTGGTGTCTTCCCCCAGGGGCAATGTTGGTTCAGTGAGTTGTTTAGGCTTCCTGGTGGAGGGCACTAGTGCCTGTGTTCTGGTGGATGAGGCTGGATCTTGTCTTTCTTTTGGTCAGTTCCACGGCCGGTGGTGTGTTTTAGGGTGTCTGTGACCTTATTATGCTTTAAGGCAGACTTTCTGCTAGTGGGTGGGGTTGTGTTCCCATCCTTGTAATTGTTTGGCATAGGTGTTCAGCACTGTAGCTTGCTGGTCATTTAGTGGAGCTGGGTCTTGGCGTTGAGATGGAGATCTCTTGAATATTTTTGCTGTTTGATATTACGTGGAGCTGGGTAGTTTCCAGTGAACCAGTGTCCTGAACTCAGCTCTCCCACCTCAGAGGCACAGGCCTGACAGCCGGACAGAGCACCACGACCCTGTCAGCCACATTGAAAAAGCGAAAAAGGAAAAATATATATTTATATATATTGTTGCTCCCAAAGTCCACTGCCTCAATTTAGGATGATTCGTTGTCTATTCAGGTGTTCCACAGATGTGGGGTACATCAAGTTGATTGTGGAGATATAATCCGCTGCTCCTGAGGCTGCTGGGAGAAATTTCCCTTTCTCTTCTTTGTTCACACATCTCCTGGGGCTCAGCTTTGGATTTGGCCCCACCTCTGTGTGTAGGTCACCTGAGGGCATCTGTTCCTGCTCAGACAGGATGGGGTTAAAGGAGCAGCTGATTATGGGGCTCTGGCTCACTCAGGCAGGGGGGAGGGTTGGGTACAGAATGTGGGGCAAGCCTGTGTTAGGAGAGGCCAGCGTGACGTTGCAACAGCCTGTGGTGCTCCGTGTGTTCTCCCGGGAAAATTGTCCCTGGATCACAGGACCCTGGCAGTGGCGGGCTGCACAGACTTCAGGGAGGGGAGATGTTGATAGTGACCTGTGCTTGCACACAGGCTTCTTATTGGCTGCAGCAGCAGCCTTGGCATCTCATGCTTACCTCTGAGATCCGCGCTGATTGCCGTGGTTCACGCCCGTCTCTGGAGCTCGTTTAAGCGGTGCCCTGTATCCCTTCCCCTCGTGCACCCCGAAACACAAAGGCAAGAAAAAGTCTATTTCTTCTTCGACAGTTCCATACTTTTTCCTGGACTCCCTCCTGGCTAGCTGTGGCGCACTAGCCCCCTTCAGGCTGTGTTCTCACAGGCAACCCCAGTCCTCTCCCTGGGATCCGACCTCCAAAGCTGGAGCCTCAGCTCCCAGCCCCCACCCGCCCCAGCGGGTGAGCAGAAAAGCCTTTCAGGCTGGTGAGTGCTGATTGGCACTGATCCTCTGTGCGAGAATCTCTTTGCCTTGCCCTCTGCAAGGCAAAGGGCTTGTAGTGCTCTCTGCTGTGGCTCCGAAGCTTCCCCCCTGCCACCCACTGTCTCTGCCAGTGAAGGGGCTTCCTAGTGTGTGGAAGCTTTTCCTCCTTCCCAGAGGGGCAGATCCCATCCCTATTCTTTTGTCTCTGTTTTTCCTTTTTTCTTTTGCCCTACCCAGATACGTGGGGGAGTTTCTTGGCTTTTGAGAGGTCTGAGTTCTTCTGCCAGTGTTCAGTAGGTGTTATAGGAGTTGTTCCACATGTAGATGTATTTCTGATGTATTTGTGGGGAGAAAGGTGATCTCCATGTCTTACTCTTCCACCATCTTGAAGGTTTCCTCTTTCTACATCATATTTTATATTTTTTTGTTTTCTGTATCCCTTAACTCTTTATTGTGGATATAGATAAATTTACTACTTTTCTCTTTTAACCTTCCTACTAGCTTTATAAGTGCTTGGTTCACTACTTTTATTGCATGTTTGCCTTTACTGATAACATTCTTCCTTTCATAATTTTCATATTTCTAGTCCTGGTCTTTTCTGCTTAGAAAAGATCCTTTAACATTTCTTTTAAAACTGGTTTGGTGATATTGAACTTTTTTAGCTTTTGCTTGTCTGCAAAAACTTTTTATCTTTTCTTCAAATCTGAATAAAGTCTTGACAGGTAGAGTATTCTTGGTTGTAGGGGTTTTCCTTTTATCACTTTGAATATATTGTGCTACCCTCTTCTGCCCTGCAAAGTTTTTGATGAAAAGTCAGCTGACAGTTTAATGGGAGTTCCCTTTTACTTCACTAGTTGCTTTTCTCTTGCTGCTTTTAGGATTGTCTCTCTGTCTTTAATTTTAGCAATTTTAACTATAATGTGTCTTTTTGTGGACCTCCTTGGATTCTCCTTATTTGGAACTCTGTGTTCTTCCTGGACCTGGATGTCTGTTTTCTTTCCCAAGTTAGGGAAATTTTCAACAATTATTTTTTTCAAATAAGTTCTCTGCGCTTTTCTCTATCTCTTTGCCTTCTGGGACCCTTATAATGTGAAAGTTATTATGCTTTATTTTTCCCAGAGTTCTCTTAACTATCCTCATTTTTTTAAACTTCTTTTTTCCCCTTATTTTCTATTTAGCTTGGGTGATTTCCACTACTCTGTCTTTCAGTTTGCTGATCTGTTCCTCTGTGTCACTTAATCTACTGTTGATTTCTTCTAGTGTATTTTTTTTTTTCGGTACGCGGGCCTCTCACTGTTGTGGCCTCTCCCGCTGTGGAGCACAGGCTCCGGACGCACAGGCTCAGCGGCCATGGCTCATGGGCCCAGCCGCTCCGCGGCACGTGGGATCTTCCCGGACCGGGGCACGAACCTGTGTCCCCTGCATCAGCAGGCGGACTCTCAACCACTGCGCCACCAGGGAAGCCCTCTTCTAGTGTATTTTTACTTTTAGTTATTTTATTCTCCAGCTAGGTTTGGTTCTTTATGTTTTCCAAATCCTCATTAAAATTCTCACCATGTTCATCCATTCTTTTCTCAAGTTTGTTGAGCATCGTTATGATCATTACCTTGAATTCCTCAAGGTAGATTGCTTATTTCCATTCCATTTAATTCTTTTTCTGAGGTTCTGCCTTGTTCCTTTGTTTGGAACATATTCTTTTGTCTCCTCATTTTGCCTAATTCTCTGTGTTTATTTCTATTTATTAGGTTGATTACATTTCCCAATCTTGGAGAAGTGGCCTTATGCGGGAGATGTCCTATGGGGCCCAGCAGCATACTCTCCTCTGGTCACCAGAGCTATATGCTCTAGGGGATGTCCCCTATGTGGGTTGCATGGGCCCTTCTAATGTGGTGGGGCTGACTACTATAGGTGTGCTGGCAGTTGGGGCTGGCACACGTAATAATAGGCTAGAGGGAGGACTTCATAATGGCTCTTGCCAGTGTTAATGTCCTTGTGGTGGAATGACCTCCCCAAAATGGCTACTGCCAGAGTCTTTGTCCCCATAAGGAATTCCAGTTGCCTCCTGCCTCTCTGGGAGGATCTCTGAGGTCAGTTAGTGGATCTGACCAAGCTCTTTTCAAATTACTGCGTTTGCACTGGCACTCAGAGCAATGTGTCTCTGTTTCCTACAGAGCAGAGTCTCTGTTTCCTACAGCCTTCAAGCTCTCCCATATGCAAGCCCCACTGGCCTTCAAAGCCAGACATTCTGGGGAATCATCTTTCCAGTGCAGGACCCATGGGCTAGGGAGTCCAATGTGGAGCTTGGACCCCTTGCTCCTTGGGGACAACCTCTGAAGTTGTTATTATCTTCTTATTTGTCAGTTACCTACTGGGGTTGGGGGTCTTGATTATATCACAGCTCTGCCCCTCCTACCCATCTCATTATGGTTGCTTCTTTATATCTTTAGTTGTAGAAAAACTTTTTTACTAGTCTTTAGGTTGTTGTTATAGATAATTGCTCTATCAATAGTTGTAATTTTGGTGTGCCTGTGGGAAGAGGTGAGCTTAGGATCTTCCTACTCCATCTTGGCAACACACTGCAACCTCTGTTTTTAAATTTGTTCATTTAGACTATTAACTTTATAGTGATAATTGATACAGTTTGATTAATATCTGTCATATCCATTACTGTTTTTTATTTGTTGCCATTGTTTTCCTATTTTACATTCCACTTTTTTCTTCCTTTTGTGGTTTTAATTGAGCATTTTATATGATTCCATTTTCTCTCCTTTCTTCGCATATTGGTTACCACTTTCTTTGTGTTTGCCCTAGAGATTGCAATATACATATATAGCTAATCCAAGCCCAGTTTCAAACACTATACAATTTCACAGGTAGTATTAGTATCATATAATAACAAAACAATCCTAATTCCCCCTTCCTGTCCCTTGTACCACTGACTTCAGTTATTTCACTGATACATACATTAGCATTTATATGTATGTATGCTGTATGTAGATGTGTATATATTATATATATATACATAATTGAATATATTGATGCTATTGTTTTGTACAAACTGTTACCTCTTAAGTATAAGAAAAATAAAGATTTTATTTTAACTTCACTTATTCCTTCTTTGATTCTCCTCCTTACTCTTTGTAAATGCAAGATAATGACTTATTTTTTTTCTCTCTAAAGAACTTCTTTTAACATTTCTTATACAGCAGTACTGGCAAAAAAATTCCCTAGGTTTTTGTCTTTATTTATTTTTCACTTTGAAAGATAATTTCATAGGGAATAGAATTGTAGGTTAGCAGATTTTTTCTCTCAATACTTTAAACATGTCACCCCATTTTCTTCTTGCTTGCATGATGTCTGTGAAGAAGTCATATATACTTCTTATCTTTATTCCTCTATAGGTAAGATTTTTCTCCCTTGACTTCTTTCTGATATGCTTTAGTCTGAAAATGATGTAAAGTTTCAGCATTTTTCCTGCTTTGTAAACTCTGATCTTCCTGGATCTGTGGTTTGTTGTCTGGCTTTAATTTGGAGAAATTCTCCATCATTATAGTTTCAAATATTTCTTCTTTTCATTTATCTCTTCTCCTTCTGGTATTTCCATCACAGGTATGTTGCACCTTTATAGTTCCATAGCCCTTGCATATCCTATCCTGCTTTTTTTGTCTTTGTTCTCTTTGCTTTTTTGTTTTCAAGTATTCTACTGATGTTCTTTCCTTAGCCATATCCAATCTAGTAATAAGCCCATTGTAGACATATTCATTTCTGTTGCAGTGTTTTGATCTCTAGCATTTCTTTTTGATTCTATCTTAGTTGTTTTCTCTCTCTGCTTACATTGCCCATCTATTCTTGTAAGCTGTGTGGTTTATCCATTAGAGCCTTTAGCATATTATTCATAATTGTTTTAAAAGTTCTGGTCTGATAATTCCAACTTCCCTGCCATGTGTTTCTGATCATTGTTCAGTTTCTTTAAATTGTGCTTTTTTTTCCTTTTGGTATGCCTTGTCATTTTTTTTCTGATAGCTCGACATTATGTACCCGGTAAAAGGAACTGTTGAAAATCGGTCTTGGTTACTGATGCTGAGGTGTGGGGAGGGGTAGCATTCTATACTCCTATGATTAAGTTTTAGACTTGTAGTGAGTCTGTGAATGTGAACTATAAACTGACAAGAGCTTCTCATTTTTTTTCTCCCCCCTTTGGTGTGACTGGATTGCTAGAGTGAGCTGGAGTTTAGTACAGCTGACCCTTGAACAACATGGGTTTGAAATGCATGGGTCCACTTATACACAGATTTCTTTCAATAAATACATACTCCAGTACTACATGATCTAATGTTTGTTGAATCTGTAGATGTGGAACCGTGGATATGGAGGGTTGACTTTATAAAGTTATATGTGGATTTTTGACTGTGTGAGAGGTTGATGCTTCTAACCCCCATGTTGTTCAAGGTTCAACTCTATTTCCTTTCTCTCATGTGGAAGGCTTGGGCCAGTTGCAGTTGGGTTTTCCCTTCTCCCAGGTCAGTTAGGCTCTGATAATACCCCAGTAGGTTAGGCTGTAGTTAATTACATTCACCTGAGGTCAGGCCTTGTTTAAAAAGAACAGAGTGCTCTGATATATTTCAAATTGTTTCATTTTCCCCTCCCACTTTTGGAAGCACAAGGAGATTTTTCTCTGATGTTTACTGTGGGAATCTGGTGGAACTCCTGGAGGTAAATCTCACAGTGCTGTGGCAGTCTCCTTATGACTGAGTACCCCTGGAGTTTTAAACTCTCAGTGTTGTGCACACTGAGCCTCCAGCAATTTGTCAATGACAGTTCAGATTTTCCTACATTGTCACTGGTTTTGGTGGCAGTTTCCTCTTATGACTGTTTGCTCAGGTAATCTGTGATGATTTATATTCACCTGTCTCTCAAATCTTTAAGGCAACAGTGTGCCCTGTGTTCTCCTCTGTCTTAGAGATCCAAGAAATGTCATTGGTTTTTCAATCTATTCAGCTTTTTAGTTGTTGTTAGGACAGAATGACAGTTTCCAAGCTCCTAATATGCAGAACTGGACTTAAGTTTATTTTGAAATAATAGGTTATAGTTTTATCTTTTTTGCAGGCTTCACTGTCTGGCTTGCTTTTATTGTCTGTAGTGATGTTACTTTGCTTCTTGTTGTCTTTTTGCTTTATAATAACTCTATAATCTTTATGGCTTTAGATAGTGATCCTATTGTATTGCCCATTTTATGAGAAATTAGTTTTTAATCAACTTTAAGAAGATTTTTTTCAGGTTCTAAAGTTCTTTATTCTGTTCTTGTTTGTTGTGTGTGTGTGTGTGTGTGTGTGTGTGTGTGTGTGTGTAGTTTCCGGAAGTATCATGGCTTACTTTCTGAATTCTCTTTCTCTGGTCTCAAGCACTGCCTTTTTAATGCAGACTTTTTTTTTTCCTCTCTATTTTTCTCCATTGTTTCTGTGCTGCTCAATTTTGATTCTATCTTCAGGAGTTTCATCTCAGTTTTGGGCTTTAACCTAGAGAAAAGCACTGGCTAATTAGTTTTGTGGGTTTATAGGCCCAGAATTCTCTAGGACCTTCAGATCTTACCACTGAACCCTTGTATTCACACACTATTAGAATATGCAAAACCCCACTAGGATTTAGCTTCTGTTGATTTTAAAAAAAATTTCTTGAAGTATAGTTGATTTTGGCCATCATCAAAAAAATCTACAAACAATAAATGCTGGAGAGGGTGTGGAGAAAAGGAAACCTTCGTACACTGTTGGTGGGAATGTAAATTGGACAGCAACTATGGAGAACAATATGGAGGTTCCTTAAAAAACTAAAAATAGCTCTGTTCTTAAATTGTCTCTCCAAGCTTTCCAGGAAGTGTCTTTAGATTTTTTGTTTTATTTCTATCCATCACATGCATTGCTTTCATTTGTTTCCTACTGCATAATTGCTAATATCACAGTGGTCTGATGGATGTCAGTGGTTTTTCTGTATTCCTATAAATTTTAGATTTCCTGGGGATATCTTCTCACATAATGTTATAGGTAATGAAAAATTTTTACTATCTAGTTGTTATATCTGTTTTTACATGGGAATATGGGTAGATTTAAAAAATATGTGACTGCCATGATTATTATTTCAGAGTGCCCTTGTAAAACATGAAGCTGGTTGACCAGCATCATTCACCAGGTATTTCTAATAAGCTAAATTTCTGTGACTTCCATATTTTAGATATGTATTAGCTGGATTTATTTCTTAAAAATATAAGAGGGTTGCAGAAATCAAATATCCTACAATTACAATAAAGAATGGTTAGAGTTACTTGGATATTTACATATCAAAAGAGTTACTTAAGGATATTTCAAAATAGCTGAATAGTATATGATATTGACTATAAAATAGTATATGTACAATATATACTAGTGTAGTATACTGTTAGTATATATATGCTATATACAAATAGTAAATAGAATAGATAAAAGGATCAAGAATAAGGATGGGACTTTCAGAAAGACAGGTTTCAGCTTGTCTTTTAAGAATAATATCTAACTATTATGATTGTCTGAATGGTATGGTTATAAATTTCTTTTGACATATAGTATTAAAGTAGGAATTGTCTGCATGCTAGTGTTGTAATAAACTGGGTTTTAGCAGAGATCACATATGTATAACATCCAACATCTTTTTTTTATATGTACAGATGGCACATGGTGCCAATTTTATTTGCAGATATGACAGCATTCCAAAGTTTACAAATTACACCTTTGCCACAGCCTTGGCTAAATCTTGAACTAGTGCAGAATCCAGCTGTGCTAGGGAGCTGATCTTAGCATGCTTAGACATCATATACTTGTTCTTGATAGTCATGTGCTTTATAAGCCCACAATTCAGCATGATTACGTTCTTAGCCAGGTGTTGCATAACAATAAGAAGGGATTCTTCAGTGTCTGAAAGGTAATGCTGTAGAATTGGTGTCCATTCACTATTATCAAGAATTTTCAGTGCTAAGCCAAATGTCCCATGGCAACCTGAGGAGGAAAGTGCACCATATGGTAGTCCAAAATAGTTCCATCAGATATGTATATAAATAGGAAAATAATATGTGATCCTATTCAGACCAGGAGCAAAATACAGAGGCCTGTAGTCATCATTATTATATTAAAACTACTGAAAGCTTTATCTAATTTGATAATATTTTATTTAAAAGAAGAAACAATATATTTGTATGTTTTAGTCATAACTGGATTCAGTTCTGTGTAACAGAGACCTCCTAAAATAATGGTTTAAACTAGGAAAAAGTTTTATTTTTTATATTAGAGGAGTCCGTAGTCCAAGAAGTACAAAGTGTACTTTGTACAAGTGTGACTCTGCACAAAATCAGGACCCAAGTGTCCTTTTTATTCTATCTTCCTATCTTGTGTGTTCTAAGTTCACTTGTGTTTCAGAATGGCTGCCAAAGTTCCAATTGCTATATCTGGTTGCATGCTGGAAGGCTCATGCAGTACTGAATGGCAGAAAGGGCACATCACCACACTAAAACAGCAACTTTAATCAGCCTAATTGGGAATAAAGCATTTCCTCTTAACAGTTCCTTGGCCAGAATTTAGTAATATGGGCACACTGGCAACAAGGAATGCTAAGAAATAGGATCTTTTATCTGGCCATTTTGCTACTTGTGTGAAATTTGGCTTTTGTTACAAAGGCTAAAAGGGAGGATTTGAATTGGAAGGTAGTTAGCAGTTTCTACCACAGCATATTTGAAAGCAAAAGACAAAATTATAATTATTGCCTAATAGATCTAAATTCATATATAAAAAAGGAAGAAGTTTGGCATATCAAGGATCTAAGCATCTGTCTCATGAAGATAGAAAAGTAGCAGAAGTTATACCCAAAAAGAGTAAAAGGAAAGGAATAATAAAAATAGTGTCAGAAATAGATGAAATATAAAACAAGCATACAGTGAACATGAGAAAATGTGCATAAAAATCAATAAAGCCAAATGGACATATATACACTACCAAATGTAAAATAGATAGCTAGTGGGAAGCAGCTGCATAGCACAGGGAGATCAGCTCGGTGCTTTGTGACCACCTAGAGGGGTGAGATAGGGAGGGTGGGAGGGAGACGTAAGAGGGAGGGGATATGGGGATATATGTATATGTATAGCTGATTCACTTTGTTGTAAAGCAGAAACTAACACACCATTGTAAAGCAATTATACTCCAATAAAGATGTTAAAAAAATCAATAAAGCCAAGAATTGGTTATTTTCAAAGAGTAATAAATTGATAAAGCTCTAGCAAGACTGCTATAACAAAGAGATAGAGGACAAAAATCAAATTACCATGATAAAGACCATCGCTGCAGCTTCACAGAAGTTAAAGGGAATACAATGAGTAACTTATGCCAAATGATTTCACAGTTTGTGTGAAATGGACAAATTCTTTGAAGAAACACAATTTTCAGTCTGACAGAAGAAATAAAAATGCTGAATAGTCCTTCATACATTAAAGAAATTGAATCCATTATTAAAATCTTTCCCACAAAGAGACTTCAGGTCTAGATGACTTTGCTGGTGAATTATCCTGCACATCTAAGGAACATATAACACCATCTTAACCAAAATTTCCGAAGAGTGAATAAGAATGCTTTTCATGTTTTGAGAAGTCAGCATAACATTAAAAGCAAAACCTGAAAAGGACCTTACAAGAAAGAAAATTGCAGGCCTGTCTTATGTATGCACATGTAAAAATTATTAAAAATATATTAGAAAATTAGATCTAGTGACATACAAAGTAGTTAATACCCTATAGCCAACATACGTTTGTTTGAAGAATAAAAAATTAGTTTAACATTAGAAAACGAATCACATAACAGAATATGAGTGGGGGAAAACACCTCACTTTGCCCAGTATCAGGTTAACTAAAATTTGTGTATATTTTGAATGAGTGTGTCCTCATTTTTCAAGGTTCCAAAGTAACTGAGACTTGATCTCATCTAACTTGTGATAGGCAGAATTTCAAGATGGCCCATATGATCTTTGTTTCCTGGTGTTACTCCCACAATCATGTTATATTATGCAGCAGATGATATTTTGCAGATGTCATTAAGGTTCCTTACACGTCAGTTGACCTTAAGATAGATTATCTGAGTGGGTCTAACCTAATCAAATGACCTCTTTAAAAACAAAGAGTGTTCTCTGGCTGATGGTGGAACAGGATATCAGAGAAAGTTGAAGCACAAGAAGGATTTGATGTATCGTTGCTATCTTAAAGGTGAAGGGGACCACATTTAAATGACATGAGAGTGACTTTATGAGCTAGGAGTGACCCTCCACCAATAACCAGCAAAAAAATGGAGACTTTAGTCCTATGCAAAAAATTGGATTCTATCAACTACTTGAATGAGCTTAGAAGCAGATTTTTTCCAGATAAGAAAGAACCCAGACTGGCCACAAAGTTTGTGCAATTTGTTACTCAGTAATAGCAAAATAATATATAATAGAGTTGTGCAAAGTGAGGTTATAGTTCTGGTATATGCAGGGTTTCATTAATGCAGTACCTTGTAAAGTGAGGTCTACCTGTATACAATTCTCTCAATGTCTGCACCAAAATCATAAAATTCAACAGTCATTTAAGGTTTATATATATATATATATATATATATATATATATATATATATAGCAATCTAGGATTAGAAGGAAACTTTCTTAATCTATCAATACATATATTTTAACACATTTATTAATACTTAGTAGTGAAATATTGGAATTATTCCCCCTGAGGCCAGGAACAAAACAAGGGTGTCAACTGTTAGCATTTTTATTTAGTACTGCAATGGTGAGCATAGATCAGTGGAACAAAGTAAGGAAAATAAAAAGGAAGTTAAAAGATTAGAAAGTAAGAAAATTGTAATTTCTTATAGATGTCATGATTTTGAATGTGCAAGATAGTAAAATAATAATACAAAAACCAATAGTATTTAAATATATAATAACAATCACCAATTGGAAAATGAAATTAAAAGCTACCATTTATAGTAGTATAAAAGCCTCACCATTTGTTGGATTGGTCTTCCAGAGGCTGACACAAAAACAAGATTAGTTGTACAAGAAATTTATTGGGAGAAATACCTTTGACAAAGGAGGAAGGAGTAGGAATAGGCAGGGAGAAACCTTCACACTCTGATGATAATTTGACACCTGTGAAGGGAGAGAGACAATGGATTGGGCAGAAAGAGACTCAGTAACACAATTCTGAAGAAATTTAGGCCAGACCATTGGGGAATCCCTGAGCAAAACTTGAACGTTGGAGGAATCCTGCATCAGGCAGAAATGGGCCAGCACTAGTACAATACCTCAGTCATTGACTGGGAATAGCCTTGGCAAAAATGTAGTGATGGATATAAAGAGGCAGCAGCTGGGGCTGTCAGTCAGCTGTGCTCCTCATAGTGGATTCTCTTCAAGGAGATCTGAGCGGCGCACTTCCATGGCTGTCATAAACCACGGACTAAGGATACATGAAAGGAAAGGTGTGAATTACCTCTGAAAAGAAAGCTACCAAACATTACTGATAGAACAAGATGAAAATAAATATAAGAATATATCATTTTTATGATATTGGATGAATCAATGTAATAAAGATGTCTGTTCTTTCTAAATTGATCTGTCTCTGCAGTGCATTCCTCAACAAAATTCTAGCAGTTTTCCTTTAATAACACATACTTCGAAAAATAATATTGTGTTGGCATTTCAATTTGCCTCTACTCACTCTCTAAATCCCATTAAACTGATAGTGTGAGAATTTAGAAAGGCAGAGGGCAAGAGAAGGGCAAAGAGAAAGAGAACAACAAAATTTTGCAAACTAGGAAGCAGATAGGTATGTATAACTGACTTTGCAGATCTTAGGAACGTGTAGCTAGAGATCAGAAATCTCTGGTCTTTAAGATGGCTACCTGATTTTGTCAATAAATTATATTGGAACACCGTCACACCCATTCTTTTATATATTGTCTATCAATGTGCTTTTAAGCTACAATGGAAAAGCTGAGTAGTTGAGATAGAGATTGTAGTACCCAGAAACCTAAAATTTTTACTGTCTGTATTTGGCTCTTTAAAGAAAAAGTTTGCCAACATCTGCTATAGCCTGTCCTGAAAGTATCAGAAGCCAAAGATTGAGGCTGATGCATACTGCAGAACCCAGGAATGATTAGGATTTAAAGATTCTAGGAACCTCTTGTAAATGCTCCTGCAAATAGGAGCATTTATTGAATCTCTGTTTTAGAATCAGTTAAACTCTCCTATTCCATTCTGAACTGAGATATTTAGTGTTTTATTTTAGAGATGAAAGTATAGCCATAATGCCTCTAAAATTATAAGCTAAAACAAATGAAATTAAAAAATGGAGATAAAAGAGTTTAAGGGGCTTTTTTTTCCTCTATCAAACTTGATATATACTTTTTTGGGAATTCTAATTTTAGGCTGATAGATATTTTCCTTTAGCTCATTGAATATATTTTCATTATTTTTGGCTTCCATTGTTACTGTTGAAAAGTAAATTGTTAGGCTAATTGTTCCTTTACAGGTTATCTTCCTTTTCTCTCACTACATTTAAATCTAAGATATTTCTGTTGGTTTTCTGAAGATATTTACTTTGACAATTCTAAGAATCAATTTATTTTTATTTTACAATTTGATATTTGCTGGGCTGTGTGCATCTAAGGATTGGTTTCTCCTTTATCAATTCTAGATAATTTCCAGTCATCATTTTATTTATTGATAATCTCTTCAAAATATTTTTACTATATTCCTCATTTTTCTTATGGTGGGAAGTTACCTCTTTGCAATGGTGGTCTCTAAGTATATTAACAGGTAGACTACAGCAGAGGTCATCTTCACAGACTAATATGTTGGTATTTGGTAACACCCTTGGCTTAGGGTTTCTTCCTGTTGATTCCAAGGTCTTGTTGGGGAGGGTAATCAGGCCTCCACTGAGTTTTGTTGTGGATTTATTTTCTAATCTCTAGCTTAGTTTCTTCTCTGTTCTGTATTATGGGTAAGTTTTAGTAGTTCAGTCTCTTAAATATTGCTTTGATTGTAAAATTCATTTGTGAAACATGATCTTATTTCTCTTATAATTTACTTAGAATGCCTTTTAATTGCATCCCATTGTTATTGCCAGCTGTAGTGGTGGAAAATTACCTAGATGCTATTATAACCTCCAAGTAAGTTACCAGGCAGGCCATTTCAGATGTCACAGAGTAAAAAGCCCAGAGATCAAATTAACATACTTGAATTAGTTTATTTAATCTACTTAAAACGTACAGCAAGAAGAAAGGGAGAAAAATGGAATAGATGTGAGTACAAGTGGGGTGAGGTGACCACACTATCTGAATCCTGCATTATGCAATGTTCATATGTCCTGTTTCTCACTATGTTCCCTCAGGCTTTCCCTGATGGTTAGGTTATAAGGACCAGAGTTGAGGATGAGTGAGGGTCTTCAACAGCCAGAAAATGATTTGAGCCAACACACTCTTGACATTTTAGAGAGATGTAGGAGCAAGCAAGTGTCCTTCACCTTAGCTATAAACTATGTAACTGATAACTTAGTAAGCAGTGATGAATTTTACTTTCATGTTTTGAGAATAGCATGCATGAGGTCATATTAGGTTGCTGATGGATGATTGATTTGGTGGGAGACACAACTGTCCATCTGAAAATGATGTGATAAATGCCTTATGAATGTTTTAAAATGTTATTTAGTCATTCCATACATTATTTCTTCCATTATATCAGTATTCTTCACACACCTATGCTTCATCTATTATATAATGTGTTTTTCAGGTTAGTACCTTACTTATTATGTATACCTAAGACGTCTTATGAATCTTATCTGTAGCTCTCATTTGCTAGTTCAGTATCTATACTTGGCATCTTACAAGCTTTGCCTGTTCTGCTTGCTTGTTCTCTTTCCCTTTAACACATAATTGAATACTCTCAAATCATGCAACAAATACAAATTTACAATGTCTGTTAATCTTTCTTTTATAATTATTTCTATTTTACATCCTATAAGGAGGATCCTTAGATTAATCTTCCAGTTGAATAATTTTCTCCTCAGTGATATATAATCAATCTGCTACTTAATCTAGCCATTGAAATTTTAATTTTAATAGGTAGAAGTATTATTTGGTTCTCTTTCAGATTTTCGTATTGTTTTCTTAATAGCTCTTTCCTCATATTTTAAATTTCCCTTTATTTTGTAAAACATATTAAACATACTGATTTCATTGAGTAACTTATAATTCCAGTAGTTGCTATCTTTACAGATTTGATTTTACGGTCTGCTTTTACTGCGGATTTCACTTACTGTATGTCATTCCCTTCTGCGTTCTGTGATTTTGAGTGTGAACTCATATGCCTTGGAACTTTTTCTAAATTATTTGACACTCTGTTATGAAGATTGGTTTTCCCATAGAGGATGTTTTGATTACTTTTAAGTGTATACTGGAACTTAAAAGGATCATCTCCAGTTTTACAGATTACTCCGGTAGTCTGAATTTGGAATGAAAACCCAGGTGAGGAATAGATTGCTTTTAAAATTTTTCAGTGAAGATTGTTTTTCTTTCTTTCATGCAGGGACAAGGTAGGTCCAAGATGATAATTTTCTTCTTCTGGAAATTTGTAGAGTGAGGAGAATAATGATATTGGTGCACAGGAGGTGCATTTCATCTGATCCTAGATTTTTGTAAAGGTTTCTCATTATAATCTCCATCCTGATGAGACCCTAAGCACTTCTCTACATGTAATACTCAAGCCTACCAGTAATACCAAAGGTCAAGATTATCTGAGTGAAGTAAATGTCCTGAGGTGGAAAGCTGGGTTCAGATCCACTTCTTGTTTCTTTGAACTGTTGCTTTAATTTGTGTTTAGATTCTAAGGAATATAAGAATTTTAAAAAACAAATAACATTTTTAAAAAATAAATTGATCTAGGTTTCTGCATTATGAGAAAGATAATTGCCACATATTTTACCTCTCTACACTCTACTTACAATGAAAAGACTCTTTATCAAGCATCCATTCTCATCCTTTCTATAGTCTTAAATCTAATTTATGTTTCTTAATAATATTAAAAATAAACTCACATAAATAAGCAATTATTGATAATTCCAGCAATGTTAACCACCTATTGTGAAATATTTTATAGTTGACAAGATTTAAGGAATAAAAATTTATATAAATAGAACCAATAGTCCTATGTATCATCAGCATTTTACTTGTCTCCTCTATATTTAACTGTTCCCCATTATGTACAGTGTGATTTGGGCTGATTTGACCATACACTTGACACCCAGATGAGTAATTTCTGATACAAGGCAGTTTGTTTTATTAGGATTGTTTTGATTATCTTAATAAAAGAAGTAGAAGAAATTAAAGAATATCCAAGACAAACTAGTGTAAACAATAAAGGGATATATTGGTTTACGTGACTGAACAGTCCTCAAGAAATTGATTTGGAATCCCCAATAAAACCTTAATTCTACCCTACCCCTGATATTACCCTTTGATATTTATACCAGTTTGAGCTTCTTGTTGTTATGTGTAAAAATAAGTTGATACTATAAAGAATAGGCTTCAAACTGTAAAACTGGCTAAACTGAGGTATGGAAGAGAATGAGGAGGAAAAATTATTTATCCTAAGCTGGCAAGTTGGTCATTCTTTTTGCGTAGTTAAGAAATAGTTGGTTAAACTTTTATTTATATTATACATTGACTTTTGCTTACGGAAGGTATGAAGTTGAGAGGATTAGTAGGAAAAAGTACCAGATACTGAAATATTTTGATTACTTCTGTGGTCCTATGTATCATCAGCATTTTGCTTGTCTCCTCTATATTTAACTCTAATAGTAGATTAGTTTAGGAAAGATACATAATTAACTTGAAATGTTAATTGTATATAATGAAATGTATATAAATGAAAGCAGTGCGGGAAGAAAATATGACTTTGCTAAGAAGGATCTTTTTCGCCCATGATCTGTAATTCAGTTTGATGAAATGTCTGTTAATCTGAGAGTCTGTCAATAGAAAAGATGATGTATTTACCCCAAGATAAACTTAGGACTTGGAAAGGTAAGAAACTAGAAGAAATTAGTACCTGCTATAAAGCAGTCTCTTCCTGACTCAAAGAATAGTAAACCTCACTAGGAAGAAAGAAATATTAGTGGAACCCCAGGCAAAGCCCAGTTGAAGATACAAGTCATTAAACTTAGTCCTGTGGGAAGGGCAGAACATAATGTTTTTATGCTGAAGAAAGATTTTTCTACATTGAGAAAGTTGTTTGTTTTCGGGGGTGGGCAGCGAAAATATGAACAGCTTACTAAGTGTTTAGGGGAATTAAGTGGCCAGATAAATCTAAAACTGTTCTGAAAATGTTGATTTTCTCAAGGCCTTTGGCACATCCAGTATTCCAGTTCTTATGACATAGTCTTCTGCTATAGTAACATCTTCCAGACATCCTTATAATTGCTCATCTCAAGGAGAGGGCAGTATTCAAGGGAGTGCCTGGATGAAAGCCCAGTGGAATGCTTTCAGCTTTACTGACCAGAGGATGAACTGTACTGCCCAGGCAAAAAGTCCTACCTATTCTTTTTTGGCAAGATATGATATATGTTATGGTCCAGTGACCACTTTATATTCATCTGTAGTCATTATGATTTTTTATATACATTTATATATTGGGTAGGTAGGTTGGGGATGGATAATTGAGTATTAATCCAGAGTTGCTGGACCATGAATTACCAAGGATCCGGAACTTGGACCTAGATTCAATGTTAGGTATGTTTTTGGATTCTTTCCTTTTGAAGGAGGGGTGCATATACTTCATCTAGACATTGCTGATTTGGTAGGTATGTGTATGAGAAGGAAATTGATATTGATTTCCAAAAAGGTAGATTTTAATGGACCTTCTTGTTGTATACTTAACATCTACTCCACCACTCACCATTGTGAAGAGTAGGATAAATCAAACACTCAGATGTTAGAGGTGGGACCAGATTGTTCTGAGCCAGTTAGAGTAAATTTATGTCTTTTGCCACAGGGATTGGTAGGTTTACACAATCCAGTCCATACTAGTTCCCTGCTCATGGGAATTAATTTCTGTTTGACCCAAATGAGCATGAGGTACAAGCTTTTTGTTTTATTTTTGGTTTTGGTAATCATGTATCATCTATTATCTTTCTCCTGGATTATTACTATACTTATTTCTTTTCCAACATAAGATACACCTGCTTGGGGTAGAATTGACACGTGGAAGAAGGGTGAGCCAAGAAAACTTCAGAGGAATGGGGCTGAGTTCCAAACAAACCAAGCCTGGAGACTTACCCCTGGATTTTTCAGTTTTGGTAGCCAGTAACTTCTCATTTGTGTTTAAGCCACCTTAACTTTGTAGTTTTCTGTTTCTTACAACCAAAAGCTGCTAATTGATAAGTATGTTTATTAGAAATATATTTTTTGAATTATTGAGTAGCATACAAATTATCTGCAGGGGGTAATTCACTAGTAACTACTGTAAAATTAGCAAAATATGTCAAGTGTAGCTCTTATAGATAATTTTATTTAATTTTTAAAGATTGTAAGATGGAATAAATTGTTGCCACTTATAAAAGACCTGGACTACTGATTATAGCCATTGTCACATATTTTCAAAGTTGAAATTACTGAAACATTAAAAATCAAATGAAGTTAATTGCTGTTGCCCAATTTTGCCCCAGTTTTTCTTGAGAAAAGCATTTTTGTTACTTTAATTCACTTGAAAGTAAAGTGTTTATTTTGTTAAGGCTGTGTCACATATATTTTATTTTTGTATCAATTATGCATACATTTTTTATTAAATCTTTAGGAGTTCTCATACTTTTACTTCATTTTCTGAATATCATGTTGGATATTGGAAAGCTCTCTTGAAATGACTAGCATTTTGACGACATTATTTTTACTTATGATGGTTATGTAGCAGTTTATGTTATTATCAAATATCAAATTATCTGGGTTTAAAATCATCAGTAATTTTAGAATCTTTGATGGTTGATAAAAGAAAATGAGTATATCAAAGGAGAAAAATTCTTATATAGAGAATTAAAAAAAAATTTCTCCTTATTTATACACTGAGAAACATAGAAAGCTTTAGAGATTAAATGCCAGATCAAATTTGGTTTTTAATTTTTATTGGTCATAGGCGATTCTTATAAAGACTACCTCCTACCCTTTTTTTCACTTATTAGAAAATAATGTAAAATTGTTTTGGCATAACCAGGTATCCTTAACTACAGTGAATTTTTTGGTATTATCCAAAGTTGGCAATGGATTACAGTTAGCAGACATGTGTTCAAGTTCTGGTTTGGCATTTTGTGCCAGACATTTTATGTAATCTATTTCATTTAATCCTGTAAACATTCCTATAAATAACTTCTGTGAGGTTATAAAACTAGTAAGTTATAGATACAGGACGCTAACTCTTACAGATCAGATCAAAATGAAGCATTTTTATTATTCTGCTACCACTTGCTAGGATCTTAGAAAATAATATTTCAATGAAATTTTCATTTACAAATTATAGAATTATACTAGTGTACCTTATTTGTCTCATGGCATGATATCAGGTAGGACATACAATTATTAATTTTTATTTTTTGGCTCATTCTAAAAATATTTATTGAGTGCCTACTATATTTCCTCTTTGATTTCTTCAGTGATCACTTCGTTATTAAGTAGTGTATTGTTTAGCCTCCATGTGTTTGTATTTTTTACATATCTTTTCCTGTAATTGATATCTAGTCTCATGGCGTTGTGGTTGGAAAAGATACTTGATACAATTTCAATTTTCTTAAATTTACCAAGGCTTGATTTGTGACCCAAGATATGATCTATCCTGAAGAATGTTCCATGAGCACTTGAGAAAAATGTGTATTCTGTTGTTTTTGGATGGAGTATCCTATAAATATCAATTAAGTCCATCTTGTTTAATGTATCATTTAAAGCTTGTGTTTCCTTATTTATTTTCATTTTGGATGATCTGTCCATTGGTGAAAGTGTGGTGTTAAAGTCCCCTACTATGAATGTGTTACCGTCGATTTCCCCTTTTATCGCTGTTAGTATTTGCCTTATGTATTGAGGTGCTCCTATGTTGGGTGCATAAATATTTACCATTGTTATATCTTCTTCTTGGATCGACCCCTTGATCATTATGTAGTGTCCTTCTTTGTCTCTTCTAATAGTCTTTATTTTAAAGTCTATTTTGTCTGATATGAGAGTTGCTACTCCAGCTTTCTTTTGGTTTCCATTTGCATGGAATATCTTTTTCCATCCCCTTACTTTCAGTCTGTATGTGTCTCTAGGTCTGAAGTGGGTCTTTTGTAGACAGCATATATATGGGTCTTGTGTTTGTATCCTTTCAGCCAATCTGTGTCTTTTGGTGGGAGCATTTAGTCCATTTACATTTAAAGTAATTATCGATATGTATGTTCCTATTCCCATTTTCTAAATTGTTTTGGGTTCATTATTATAGGTCTTTTCCTTGTGTTTCTTGCTTAGAGAAGTTTCTTTAGTATTTGTTGTAAAGCTGGTTTGGTGGTGCTGAACTCTCTCAGCTTTTGCTTGTCTGTAAAGGTTTTAATTTCTCCATCAAATCTGAATGAGATCCTTGCTGGGTAGAGTAATCTTGGTTGCAGGTTTTTCTCCTTCATCACTTACAGTATGTCCTGCCACTCCCTTCTGGCTTGCAGAGTTTCTGCTGAGAGATCAGCTGTTAACCTTATTGAGTGCCTACTATAGGCTAGGCACTTTCTAGATCCTGAAGATACAACAGTGAACAAAACACTAAAAAATCACTGTTCTCATGGAGATTATAATCTAATGGAATTCTTATTTTCACATAATTGTATATAGTGGAACATCTTATATAATGGTACATTAACTATATATTACTTTACAAACATAACTTATAATGACTTTATTGTTAATAGATTTTTACTGAAATATACTTTTTCTATGTTTAAGGTTTTAAGTCTACTTTTATATTTGTTAGCTCACTCAATCCTCACAGTAGTTATGTGACATAGATATAATTACTTGATAGATATTATAATAGAAACAATTGAGGATTCACTTAAAAGGTAGATAAAAAGAAAAGAAAGTACATGTTTAGATATTTACTATAAATTTAAAAAGATGAAAACTAGTCCATTATATTTTAGTAGTAGAATATCTCACAAAACTCTTTTCAAATTTATATAGGTATCATCACTCTCAGAGAGGTTGTAATATGTTTATGGTGGCTTTCTGGTTGTATCATGCTGAATAGCTCATGAGTTGTTACTTCTTTCATAAAATTATTGAAGCAATTACTTTTTTATCCTTCCTGCATAAAAATTTGCAATATTAGATTTTGTAGCACCTAGAGTTCTTGCAAATAACAGAAGTAACTCTAAATCACTTAGGCAATGATGTAATTTCTTGGAGGTTTATCCAGGAAGCTCACACAATGTTCAGGAAGCCACACAACTGGGCTTGAAAAATGAGCAGCAATGAGAAGACAGAACCAAGACTCCACCAGAGAAACAATTTACTCAGAGTGCTTCCATTTGTCTGTAATTACTAGCTACTTGTCACCCTGTTATTCTGTGGCAGCTGCTGTCAACACTTTCATTGTCCTTGTGCTTTTGGATAATTCCCTAGAAAGTGAAAATCCAGGGAGAAAGCATTAAATTGTCTGAAGCTAGATAATATGACTATGTCTTAGCTCTTAGGAAAATGAAAAAGGGAATATCTTTTATTATCTTTTATATTAAGCCATCCATACATTGAAGATAATAATATATCAATATAGGAAGACAGAATGGGAGGCTCTTCAGGTGCTGTGCACCTCTACTAAATGTACACTAAATTCATTTTATCTGTATAGCTATAGCATCATAATAGACAAGACTAATATGGGATCTCTAGAACATTTCTACAGTTTAAATTTAATTTACAGTGACTTCCCTGGTTGCTCAGTGGTTAAGAATCCGCCTGACAATGCAAGGGACACGGGTTCGATCCCTGGTCTGGGAAGATTCCTCATGCGGTGGAGCAACTAAGCCCATGCACCACAACTACTGAGCTTGCGCTCTAGAGCCCGCAAGCCACACTACTGAAGCCCATGTGCCTAGAGCCCATGCTCCACAACAAGAGAAACCACCACAGTGAAAAGCCTGTGCACTGCAATTAAGAGTAACCCCTGCTCACTGCAACTAGAGAAAGCACCTGTGCAACAATGAAGACCCAAAACAGTTATAAATAAATAAATAAATATGTATATTTTAAAAAAGTTAGTTTACAGTAAGTTTGTATATGTACTTATATCTATATTAAAATATGTATATATGCACTTGTTTTCCATTCTCCCCTAGAAGTCTCTAAGGCAAAATGGGAGGAAAATGTGTATATGTATGTATGTATGGACATATATTTATGTTTCAGAATGTGATATAGATCAGGGGTTGGCGAAATACAGCCTGTAGGCAAAATCCAATATGGTTTATAAGCCAAGAAGAATGCTTTTTACTTTTTTAAAGAGTTGTGGAAAAAAATGAAGAATATGGGACAAACCAAATGTATACTGCAAAGCTTAAAATATTTGCTCTCTGGTTCTTTACAGAAAGTTTCTGACCCCTGTTATAGAAGGCTATGATGAAGATAAGGAGAAAACTTCTAATTTAATTAAGTTTATGATATGATGGATAATTTTGTTGCTGGTTTTTGTTATATATGTTACTGGTCTCTGAGTTGAATTTGAGGTGTGCTTGAACCTGTGTTCAAGAAAGCCAAAACATTTTTTCATAATTTTTAAGTTGGTAGAAAAATATCAGTTTAGTTTTCCTGAACTATAAAATCTATATAAAGCATAGAAGTGTGTCATGTTAAACAGGACTACAGAAATTTGTTCTAGGTAGATTCTGATCTGATAATTTAGAAATCTATATTGTTAATTACTCAGTAAATATTTGATATATGAATATTCTGGAATCATGCCAATATTTTGCAAATAACACTTCCTGTGAAAGAAAGAGATGCTGGTTATAATCTAGGGAATTAGACCATAGGTCAGGACTGGGTAGCCAATAGGTCCACCAAACTTAAGGGCACCTTGTTGGGGGAAATGAGAACAAACAAGATTTACTAACTGGAAGGCCCACAAACAGGGTAGGGAATAAATGGGTTGTAATTAATTCTGAAACCCAAACTTTGAATATTAACATCTATTAATGCATTCATTTTATGTACATTATTAATACTTCACTAGTTTTTAAAGGGATAAATTTATCAAATAGTATTCAACATAGTAATATTGCAATATATAAGAATCAGGAAATGATTATATCTTTTCAAATTATTCACATAAAAGATTTACTTTAAGTATAAGGATTTATAAGGTACTTAACATGATTTCATAATATAAAAGCATTATATGCAACTTTTAAGAACTATGTCTATTATTCAGATGGTAGTTACCTTCACTACTTGAAGAGTACATTTTGAGACCTCATATTGGAATTACAAGATGAAAAGTTATAATAGTCTATCATTTTGTTACAGTAAATTATGTAATTCTGAATACTGATTTTATTCAACAATGACTATTTATGTATAATTAAGTTAATTTCTACCTTAAAAACTAGGTATATTGAAGATAGTAGTAGCACAATTTCTTTTTAAAGAAAATTCTATTTTAAATGATAAATTTAAGTGAAAATTCCTATGAAAAATATTTAGTAAGGTGAATTTGCCAGATGTAGACAATTTAAAATAATATCTAACTTTGCATATGGTGGGTATCATTAATCATAATTTGTAAATTCAAGGTCATATTCAAGCCAATGTTATCTAAAATTTTCAGCTTTAAAATTAGCTTAGCTTAATGCTATCTTGGTACACAGATGTGCTTTCTTCTACTATTTGCAAACCAAAAATCATCATTGTTAAAATATTAGTAAAATATCAAGAACATTTCATTATTCAGTAAACAATTTTAATAATTTAATATCAATAAAATAGGTTGTGTCAGGTCTTATGTTCAACTTACTAAGTTGAATAATGGCTCTACTTAAGTTGTAAGAATTAGACTGAATCATTTTCTCTTTTTATTTCAAGTTTATGCAGAATAATTTTAATTGTACTAATACTTTACAAGATGTTTTTATTCCATTGAAACTCAGAATAAAAAACAGACTTTTTATTAGTCTTTTTAGAAACTAGTTTTCCATTTTCAGAAGTGATGTAAGACTCAGAATATTTTGCATGTTTTTTTCTTTCAAAATGAATGGACTTCTACATAGATACACAAACAAGCTTTATTGCCATCTCCTTGTCCGTATTAAACTCGGTAGCTGACTAATGGCATAGGGAGGTGGATAGACTCATTCAAACATCAAGTGGGTCTTTCTGCATTTAGAGAAGTAACAGCACATCAATCAGCAGAATTCAAGAGGTATAATAAGAGCAGCATGACCTTGGTGCATGCCCTGATGATTCAAGCTATCATAGAAGGATCCCCTTTGTCTGCTTCCTCTTGTGGATTCAGATTAGTACAGTTCTGACTCTCTTAAGCAAATGTGTGTGGCCATTTGAGAAGCAAGTATGCTTTAAAAATATATAATTCAAAATAAATCACATGGGGAACATGGCACTTAAATTTAAGCTACTCTAACAGCCAGCTTTGTATCTGTGACCTATAGGCTTTGACTATTTCAGAGGACAGTCTATTAAACAAAGTCAGTCTCATTACAATGAAGTATTTCCTTGGGGTGGACTGGGCATAGATTAACTTTACTTGTAGAAAGTCAGAGAATACTTTCAGTAGGAGAGCATGCCTAAATTGAAGCTTTAATAATTTCTGAGGAATATGAATTTCCTTATTTCATTTAGTAGGATAGCTAAGAACTTGAGAAGCAGTATTTTTTAATAGAGTAGAATGAGAATGCTTTAGAGGAAAAAGTAATTATTCTTAGTTTACTCTCTCTAGGATTAAATGATAAAACTCCATTTGAGTTTATATATTGGTTACCTTTGATAATGAAAACCATAGTGGACTAGGAAAATTTTTCACAAAGGAAGACAATGTGGCCCAAATTTTCCAAAATAATTTAGTATTGTTTGTTTAAGACTATAAATGGCTGAGGAAAGAATTTCTGGTCTCAATAGAAAACTCTAAAACTGAAAAGCAAAATAAGACTGGAAAAAAACCACAACAGATTATACAAGAACTGTGGGACAACTACAAAACGTACAACATACACCTAGTAAGAATCCCAGAAGGAGAAGAAAGAAAGAAAGGAACAGACATAATGTTTGCAACAAGCACAATGGAGAATTTCCCCCAATTAGTATCAAACACCACACCACAGATCCAAGAACATCAGAGGACAACACGCAAGATAAATGCTAAAAAACCTACACTTAGGTATATCATATTCAAACTAAGAAAAATCAAAAGAAATTTTAAAAATCCATAAAAAACCCAGAGGATAAATACATCTTACTATAGAGGTGCAAAGGTAAAAATTAAATTTGACTTTTCCTAGGAAACCATGCAATCAAGAAGAGAGTGGAGTGAAATATTCAAAGTAATGAGAGAAAAAAAAAATCAACCTAGAATTCTGGTCATTGCAAAATTATCCTTAAGAAGTGAAGGAAAATAAAAACTTTCTCAGACAAAAACTGAGAGAATTTGTTATAAGTAGACTTGAATTGCAAGAAGTGAGAAGTTTTCTAGAGAGAAAGAAATGGTTTAGGTCAGAAACATAGCTACATAAAGAAAGGAAGAACATTTGAAAAGGAATAAGTGAAAGTAAAATAACTTTTTTAAAAAAATTGCGGTATAGTTGAATTGCAATATTATATAGGTTTCAGGTGTAAAACATAGTGATTCACAATTTTTAAATGTTATACTCCATTTATAGTTATTAGAAAATATTGGGTATATTCCCACTGTTGTAAAATGTATCCCTGTTATTTATTCTATATATAGTATTTTGTACCTCTTAATCCGCTACCCCTATCTTGCCCCTCCCCACTTTCCTCTCCTGGCTGATAACCACTAGTATGTTCTCCAAATCTGTGAGTCTGTTTCATTTTTGTTATATTCATTAGTTTGTTTTAATTTTTTAGATTCCATATATAAGTGGTATCATACAGTATTTGTTTTTCTCTGTCTGACTTATTTCACTAAGCATGATACCCTCCAAGTCCATCTATGTTGCTACAAGTGGCAAAATTTTATTCTTTTTTATAGTTGAGTCACATTCCATTATACACACACACACACACACACACACACACACACACACACACACACACACACAAACACACCAGTCATCTGTTCTTCCTTATTCATTCATCTGTTGATGGAAACTTAGTTTGTTTCCATCTCTTAGTTATTGTAAATAATAGTACTATGAACATTGGAGTGCATGTATCTTTCTGAATTAGTGTTTTTGTTTGGCTATATAACCAGGAGTGGAATTACTGGATCATATGGTAGTTCTACTTTTAGTTTTTTGAGAAACCTCTGTACTGTTTTCCACAGTGGATGCGCCAATATAAATTCCCACCACCAGTGTACAAGTGTTAATTTTTCTCCACATCCTTGCCAATATTTGTTATCTGTGGTCTTTTTGATGATAGCCATTCTGAAAGTGTAAGGTGATATCATTGTGGTTTTTATTTGCACTTCTCTGGTGACTAAAAATGTTGATCATTGTTTCATGTGCCTATTGGCCATCTATATGTCTTCTATGGAAAAATGTCAATTCAGATCTTCTGTCCATTTTTAATTGGGTTGTTTGATTTTTGATGTTAAGTTGTATGAGCTGTTTATATATTTTGGATGTTAACCCCTCATTGATCATATCATTTGCAAAAGTTTTCTCCCATTCAGTAGGTTTTCGTTTTGTTTTGTTTTGTTGATGGTTTCCTTTGCTGTGCAAAAGGTTTTAAGTTTAATTAGGTCTCATTTGTTTATTTATGCTTTTGTTTCCTTTGCCTTAGGAGACAGATCCAAAAAGATATTGCTATGATTTATTTTAAAGAGTGTTCTGCCTATATTTTCTTCTAGAAGTTTTATGGTTTCCAGTCTCATATTAAAGTCTTTAATCCATTTTGAGTTTATTTTTATATAGGATGTTAGAGAATGTTCTAATTTCATTCTTTTACATGTAGCTGTCCAGTTTTCCCAGCACGATTTGTTGAAGAGATGATCTTTTCTCCATTGCATATTCTTGCCTCCTTTGTCATAGATTAATTGACCATAGGTATGTGGGTTTATTTCTGGGCTTTCTATCCTATTCCATTGATCTATATGTCTGTTTTGGGGCCAGTACCATTCTGTTTTGATTACTGTAGTTTTGCAGTATAGTCTGAAGTCAGGGAGCATGATTCCTCCAGATCCACTCTTCTTTCTCAAGATTGTTTTGGTATTCAGGGTCTTTTGTGTTTGCACACAAATTTTTAATTTTTTTGTTCCAATTCTGTGAAAAAAGCCATTGGTATTTTGATAAGGATTGCATTGAATCTGTAGATTGCCTTGGGTAGTATGGTCATTTTAACAATATTACTTCTTCCAGTCCATGAATATGTTATACCTTTCCATCTGTTTGTTCCATCTTTAATATTTTTCATCAGTGTCTTATTGATTTCTGAGTACAGGTATTTTACCTGTTTTGGTAGGTTTATTCCTAGATATTTTATTCTTTTTAGTATGACTGTAAGTGAGATTGTTTCCTTTCTCCTTTTGATAGTTTGTTGTTAGTGTATAGAAATGCAACTGATTTCTATATATTAATTTTGTATCCTGCAACTTTACCAGATTCACTGATGAGCTCTAGTAGCTTTTTGGTGGCATTTTTAGGGTTTTTTTTGTATGTAGTGTCATGTCATCTGCAAAAAGTGACAGTTTTACTTCTTTTCCAATTGGGATTCTTTTTATTCAGTCCAAAAACAGCAGAATACACATTCTTTTCAAGTGCACATGGAACATTCTCCAGGATAGGTCACATGCTAACCACAAAGCAAGCCTTGGTAAATTTAATAAAATTAAAATGATATCAAGCATCTTTTCCAACCAGTGCTGTGAGACTGCAAACAACACAAACCCATGGAGGCTAAACAATATGCTTCTAAGCGATCAGTGAATCACTGAAGAAATCAAAGAAGAAATTAAAAAACACGTGGAGAGAAAGGAAAATGAAAACACAACTGTCCAAAGTGTATGGGATGCAGCAAAAGTAGTTGTAAGAGGGAAGTTTATAGCAATACAAACTTACCTCAGAAAACAAGAAAAATCTCAAATAACAACCTGACCTTACACTTAAATGAACTGGAAAAAGAACAATAGAACCTTAAGTTAGTAGAAAGAAAGAAAGCATAAAGATCAGAGTAGAAATACATAAAATAGAGATTAAAACAGTTTAAAAAAATCAATGAAACTAAGAGCTGGTTCTTTGAAAAGATAAACAAAATTGATCAACTTTTAGCCAGACTCACCAAGAAAAAAAATAAGAGAGGGCTCAAATCAGTAAAGTCAGAAATGAAAAAGGAGAAGTTAAAACCAATAACCACAGAAACACAATGGATCATAAGAGACTACTTCAGGCACCTATACGCCAATGAAATGGACAACCTAGAATAAATGGACAAATTATTAGAAAGGCACAATCTCCCAGGACTGAAGCAGGAAGAAATAGAAAATATGAACAGTTACAAGTGAGAAACAAATGAGTCCATTATTATAGTGGGAGAAATCAACACTGGCTATCAGAAATAGATCCAGCAGGCAGAAAATCAGGAAAAACATAGTTCACCTCAACAACATCATCAGTCAACTGGATAAAAAGGACATTTATAGATTACTTCATTCAACAACAGGAGCAGAATCCACATTCATCTCAAGCTTACATGGAACATTCACCCAAATAGACCACATTCTGGGCCATAAAACACAACTTTAAAAGAATAGGAAGCATGCAGTGTTATGTTCTCAGACCCAGTGGAATGAAACAAGACATCAACAACAAATTTAGCTGGAAAATTCCAAATTACTTGAAGACTAAAAAACTTCTAACACTTCCAAATACCACATAGTTTAAAGAAGAAATCTCAGGAGAAATTTTAAAACATTTTTGGCTAAATGAAAGTTAAATCAGGACTTATCAAAATTTGTGGGATGCGGAGAAAGTAGGGCTTAGAGGGACATTTATAGGACTAAATGCATATATTAGAAAAGAACAAATGTCTAAAACAGTCATGTAAGTTTCCACTTTAGGAAACTAGAAAAAAGAGCAAATTAAAATACAGAGAAACAAAATAATTAGAGCAGAAATCAATGAAATTAAAAAATAACATACTCTTGCCATATGATCGTTACCATATGCTTCTTGGTATTTACCCAAAGCAGTTGTAAATTTATGCCTACACAAAAACCTGTACATGGTTGTTTATAGCAGTTTTATTCATAATAGCAAAAATTTGGAAGCAACCAGAACATCCTTTAGTAAGTGACTTGATGAATAAATAACATGTTGGATCCAGACAATAGAATAATTTTAGTGATAAAAAATGAGCTGTGAAACCATGAAAAGACATGGAGGAAACTTAAATGTATATTACTAAGTGAAAGAATTGAAAAGGCTAGATACTTTGTGGTTCAAACTATCTGACATTTTGGAAAAGGCAAAACTATGAAGATAGTACAGAGATCAGTGGTTCAGGGTTGACATGTGGGAGAGCTGAATAGGCAGAACACAGAGGATTTTTAGGGCGGTGAAATACTCAGTATCTCACATAATGATGATTACTTGTCATTATACATTTGTCCAAATCCACAGCCTGTATACCACCAAGAGTGAACCTTAATGTAAACTATGGTCTTTGGATGACAGTGATGTGTCAATGTACGTTCTTCAATTGTAACATACTGTTCTGGTGAGGGATGTTAACAATGAAAGAGGCTATGCATGTGTGGGAGCAAAGGGTATATAGGAATTCTCTATACCTTCCTCTCAGTTTTGCTGTGAACCTAATACTGCTCTAAAATGTAAAATTCGTTAGAAATAATTTTTAAAATTAACACAAAAATTTAGTACACAGTGGGTGTCACTAAAGATTTTGGTTTAAGGGATTACATGAATAGTAGCCAAACCTTACTCATTCCCTCCCTCCACTTTCCTTTTTCTTCCCTTGCTTCCTTCCTTAGCAGGTTGAAGTTATTATCTACCTTTTTAATAGCAATCGCAATTCCATACTTGTTAAGATTTTACATATATATCTTTAGAGTTTATTCAAAGTTGCTGATTATATGAAATCTGCAGTAGCAAATAGTATGCAAACTATTGTGTCTTGTTGGGTTTTGTTATTTAATAAAAAATAAAGTGTTACAAATCAAATTTGAATGAATACAAAATTTAAATATAGGATGTTTTTAAATTTTTGATCACTTTTCTCCTATAATTATGCTAGATATATGGCCTATTAAATATATATCATTTTTATTCTGATAATTATAAAGACCTTCCTGGCCCATAAGATCTGACAGTTGAAAACAAAAGAAATCATAAATGAAAGAAACAGTCATAAATTTACAGCATTTTAAAAATACTTAAGATTTTTTTTAACAATAACTGGACAACAATAAACTTAATTTAGTACTTGACACTAAGGTAAATAAGGATCCAGGGTGAAAACTGGAAAACGAGACTCTAAAATTTTCCTGTTCTAACTGTTTATGGTTTTGAGTTTCAGTATGAAAATGAACTAAAATGTTTCCCCCTTCAGCCTTAACTTTTGCTGAAGAGAGGAGACATAATGAAGTAGGATAAGATAATTTTTTTATTCACAATGAAGAAAAATAATGACGAAGAACAGGCTTCCCAACATGCCTCTTAGAATCTGACTAGAATAACCAAAGCAAAAGCAAAAACTGTGAGTAGTGAGTGGAGAAGGTAGATAGAACTCATTAATGCTCAAAATAAGGAACAATGCCAACCACATAACCAAAAATCCCGAGGAATTTTTGCCATCTCTAATATATATTGACTTAGATACATCTATTCTTCCTGGATGCCTGTGGAATTCTTTATTTTTGAAATTGCTGATAAGCCACCCACTAGAGTGCCAGAAAGCTGTCCTGCAAAGTTACTTACCGGTCTGCCAGAGAATCTCTCTGGGATGTGAGAAGTGACCTGACCTAGACATTGGGAGAACTGGTATGCCCTTGCTCCAGCTCTTTGTCCTTGAGTGAGCTGAATCTCTTCTGAGGCTCAAAACACAGGGACAGTAATGTTTGTGAGGACAGACTGAGATAATACCTGTTAGGTGCTCAGGAGTGATTGGTACATAGGCAGAGCTTTACAAATGTTAGTTCTTAGAAGTATTAGGATTCTATGATTCCACAGTTTGCTGCTATTTTGTATTTAAATCACCATCTTTCTTATAACAGAACTGGCAAAGGAGTTGGATCCTGTAATTTTAAAAAGTCATCTTTCTTCCTGCTTCTAAGGTAATCCTGCTAAAGCAAATGCCTTTACAATGAAACCTCCATATTACAAAGAATTTTCCATTCCTTTTATAAAAAAAAGAAGAATCCATCACTATCTGGCCTGCTGGCAAAACTCTCCCTGGAGTCGTATGAAGTATTGAGATATGTTCCCTCCTTTATTTTCTGGACGAGTTTGTGAAGGATTTTATTTTTTCCTTAAATGTTTGGTAGAATTCACCAATGAAGTCATCTTGGCCTGGGCTTTCCTTTATTGTAATATGTTAAATTACTAATTCAGTGGGGTTTTTTGGTTTTGTTTCTTTGGTTGTTATAAGTCTGTTTCATTTTTCTACTCCTTATTAATTTAGGTTTGGAAATTTGTATCTTTTGGGGAATTTTTCCATTTCATCTAAATTGTCTACTTTTTGGACCTAATGCTGTTCCTAGAGTTCTCTTATGGCACTTCTAATTTCTGTAAGGCCAACAGTAATGTAGTTTCTTTTTTTTAAATAACTTATGACTTCTTTTCTTAGCGTAGCTAGAGATTTGCCTTTTTAAAAAATGTTTTCGAGAAATCATGTATTAATTTCATTGGATTTCCCTATGTGTTTTCTAATTTTCTATTTCACTGATTTCCTCTCTAATCTTTATTTCCTTTCATTTTGCCTCCTGTGGGTTTGATTTACTCTTTTTTTCCCCCAAATTTCTTAAAGTGGAAGCTTCCTTTCTTTAAAAGAGCTCCACGTTCTTCCCCCTCCTTTGTGTTTTTATATATATCATATGTATATATACATACACACACATCTTTAAGAAGAAAATGCGTTTTTACCTTTTTTTTTTTTTAATAATTCTATAGGTACAGTTGACCCTAGAACAACATGGGTGTGAACTGTGAAGGTCCACTTACACATGGGTGTTTTTCAATAGTAAATACTTTAGTACTACAGTGATTGTAATTAGAATCCTGGTTTTGTAGAGACACTTGAAAATATGCTTTTAAATTTTCTGAGGGAATAAATGTCTTAGAATAGTCAAGAAACAACTAAAAAAGAACAGTTTTCCAAGCCATTATAATCAATATTTGGTCATTGGCACAGGTATAGAGAAATGAGATGAACAGAATAAAGGGTCCTAAAAAGTTCTGTATATGAAAGAGATCTTAACGAATGGAAGTAATACTTTAATATGGGAAAAGGATGGTTTATTTAATAATTGGTAATGGCAAAATTGGTTATCTTTCTGAACAAAACCATAATTGCTTCTCTGTTGCATGCCATATTAAAATATATATATTTCAGATGGGTTAAAGCATTAAATATAAAACTTTAGAAGATAATTCAGTTGAATATTCTTATAACCTTATGGTGGGAGAGAAGCAAGCTGTAAACAGAGAAGTGTTTACATTAAAAAGGATGCACCAGGGACTTCCCTGGTGGCCCAGTGGTTAAAGAATCCACCTTCCAATGCAGGGGATGCGGGTTTGATCCCTGGTCAGGGAAATAAGATCCCATATGCTGTGGAGCAACTAAGCCCATGTGCCGCAACTACTGAGCCCACGCACTCTAGAGCCCATGTGCCACAACTAGAGAGGCCACGCACCACAACTACTGAGCCCATGTGCTCTCAGAGCCTGCATGCCACAACTAGAGAGAAGCCCACACACCGCAATGAAGAGCCCATGTGCCGCAATGAAAGATCCCATATGCCTCAACAGAGATCCTGCATGCTGCAACTAAGACCCCATACAGCCAAAAAAAACCAAAAAAAAAAACCCAAAAAAGAATGTGTCAGGATAAATCAGAAAATGTTAACATATAAAGAGCTCACACAAATAGTAGGACAAAGAAAAACAACTCAGATTTAAAAAATGGGTGGAAGATGTGAACAGACAGCTCATAAAAGAAATATAAGTTACCAACATAAATATGAAAAGATTATTAATCTCATTAATAGTCAAAGATACGCAAACTAAAGAAGCAATGAGATACCATTTTTTTCTAACAGATTGACAAAGGTTAAAAATTGTGATAATGTTTCTTATGAGGATTTAAGGATGAACCTAACATTGACAGATCATAATCACTCAAAGTCCATATGGTTCATACTTGGTGTTGTACATTGTATGTGTTTAGACAAATGTATAATAACATGTATCTATCATTATGGTGTCATACAGAGTATTTTCTCTGCCCTAAAACTCATATCTGTTCAGCCTATTCATTGTCCCTGCCCCCTTCCCCATGATGGTTAATTTTATGTCTCAATTTGGCTAGACTATGATGCCCAACTGGTCTAGATATTGCTGTAAAGGTATTTTTTAGATGTGATTAACAGTTAAACCAGTAGACTTTGAGTGATGATTACCATTCATGTTGTGGATGGGTTTCATCTTGTTAGTTGAAGCCCTTAAGAACAAAGACTGCAATTTCCAGGTGAAGCATTTTGTTTCTAGACTACAAGGTAGAAACCCTGCCTGAGTTTCCAACCTGCAGATTCTGGACTCAAGACTCCAGCATCGGCTCTTCCCTGAACTTCCAGCCTGCTGACCTGCTTTACAGATTTTAGAGTTGTCAGGTCCCATTATTGCACGGACCAGTTCCTTAAAATCTCTCTCTCTCCTCGCCGTATATTTGTTCTGTTTCTCTGTTGAAGTTTGACTGATGCACTCTCACATCAGCAATAACACTTCTTGAAATTTCTACTTGAAAGATAAAGTGTGTGTGTGTATGTGTGTGTGAGAGGGAGAGAGGGAGGGAGATGGGAGAGGAGAGAGTTGTGAGGGGCAAGCTGGGAGCAAGATTGTGTTATTTGTAGTAAAAAAAAAAAAACCTAGAAAAACTTATGTATCCTTTGTTGAAAGTTTATGATTCAGAGATAGTATAAAATACTCTACAGTTGTTAAAAAATAACAGTTCTAAACTCTATTTAACAGAGATTTCAGTGATTATTAAGAGAAAAGCAAGTTACAAAGAAATATATATAGCAAAATCCAGTGTTTATAAAAAGCAAGGGCGAGGGCTTCCCTGGTGGCGCAGTGGTTGAGAGTATGCCTGCCGATGCAGGGGACACGGGTTTGTGCCCCGGTCTGGGAAGATCCCACATGCCACGGAGCGGCTAGGCCCGTGAGCCATGGCCGCTGAGCCTGCGCGTCCGGAGCCTGTGCTCCGCAACGGGAGAGGCCACAACAGTGAGAGGCCCGCATACCGCACAAAAAAATAAAAAATAAATAAAAAAGAGCAAGGGCAAAAGTTTGTATCCATGTGAGGAAGGGAAAAATATACAACCAAATGTGTAGATGGGGGTTGGGCAATGGTGCGTAAGGAGAGGGAATGGTAAAGGCTGATAATCTGTGTCTGTGTGTGTATTTCTTTAAATGTATATATATGTATATAATTTTTTACAAAAATGATTGTATTTATACCTCTTATTTTATCTAACATGCTTGTTTTTATTTTCTGTAGTGTTGAATGTTATTGTATAAGAATTTTTAATAGCTAGATGTATTCTTTTAAATAGATATATTCTACTTAGGTGAGCTTTCCTGTTGGACATTAATATTGTTTTTATTTTCTCCAAATTATAAAAATTATAGGGATAAAAATCCATAAACATATATTTATGCATATTCATTATTATGTACTTAGAAGCAATTTCTGGAATTTGAATTGGCATATAAATGGATATATAAATTTCTATTTTTTATCATTTTATTACTAGTAGTAGTAATTGTCATACTATGTGATATTAATATTATGAATATAATAGCTGTTATTGTATTACTTCTGCTAGTAATATGACTATTGCTAATAAGTATAATAAAGAAGACCTTATTAAAATTTGCGTCATACTTTCTAGATGAGAATCTTATCATTAAGTAAACTTTATTTAATGTAATGAGCCACTTGGGTGAATGTGGTTGGAGGAAGTATTTAAAGGCTGTGTCAACTACTAATATTTCTATGCATACATTTAACATCTATCTATATTTTTTCTCTCAACCACTGTAAAAGTTATCTGGAAAATTATAATTTATCATTGCTCCTGTATTAACTTCTCTTTATAATATCATATTTTGAGATATAAGTGTTCTAAAGATGATGACTATTTTTGTTTTACTGACTATAATGATTATTTTTTAATAATTTGATATACCTGATGAAGCCAGGTAACCAACAGCAAACTATAAGAAGTCAAACTTAACTTTTAAACAATCATCCTATAATTTTGTTATTTATAATACCTATGTTGAATTTTAAATTAGTAATTAATCTAATAATTTGTGTTGTTACTTAATCCCATAGAAAAGAATCACAATTTCTTTTCCTAACATTTCTTCTGGATCTTTGATCAGTGGGGAGGAGCATTGGATCTGGTGAATATATGTCTTCATTTTAGAAACTATTTATGGGGCCTTATGTTAGCTTTCTAGTCATCAGGTTTCAAGTCATTATAGTATTCCTTAATATATGATTCCAATTTTCCAGAGTTATAAAAGGACAGAGTGAATCATGTAAGTGGAATCATTCAGTATTTATCTTTCTGTGACCAGTTTATATACTTAACATAATGTCCTCAAGATTCATATATGTTGCTGCATATTGCAAAATTTGCTTCTTTTTTAAGCCTAAATAATATTTTATTTTAGGCATATGTCACATTTTATTTATCCATTCTGCTGTTGATGGGCATTTAAGTGTTTCCACACCTGCTCAGGGAGACACTGAGAGCTAGACATTTTGTCTACTTGCTCTATGCTGAACTGGGAGCAAGGGATATGGTGACTGCCAACCCAGATCTCCATCTCTACTCTCACTAGTCCCCAGGAAGCTAGGTTATGCCAGGTCTTATCAGCACTTAACTGTTAGCAAGTCAGAAGCCAGTACTTTGGGCAGCCCCCAAAAAATTGTGGCATTCTGTGGTTTCTGTCGACTTACTCAGTGGTGAGCCAGGGGAAAGGAATTATGGCATCTACCAACCCAAGCATCTGTCTCCATTCTCCTCCAGGTGGCTAGACTGTGTCAGACTGTCAAAGATCTGAGAATGGCAGGAGAGAAGCCAACCCTTTGAAGAGGTCCCTCGGAAAAGTTGGGGACACTGGATATATGAACTAGCTCTTTCCCTCCCCTCGAAGAAGCTGGGAGCTAGGAGTTCTCTTCTTGATCATATTGTACAGTGCCAGGGGTAGGGATTCTGAAGAAAGGATGTCCTGAATCTCACTACTTGCTTTGGTGAGCCTAGTTTCATGTTCACCAGGATGCATGAGCCTTTCAATCAGCTTGTGGATTTCTCACAATAGGAATTTGTCCCTGAATTGTTGCTGAAGTGGTGTGTTTGTTGGGGGGAAATGGGGGCCCAGGGCTGCTTCTTTGTCATCTTGCTGACCTGTTATGCATTTTAAATGTTTGAGACTTGCTTTTTCTTATCGTTTTTATTGTTATTTACTTTGATTCCTCTACTCTTTTAGAACATTCTTATTTACTTTAATGTCTGTTTCAAGGTTTAAACTTGGGGGGGGGTGTCACAGATTCCTTTGAAAATCTGATGAAAGTTATAGGCATTATTTCCAGTGTAATCTATACATGCATACTCAAATAAAATGTGCTTACAATTTCACTGGGTTCAGTTCTAAGTTAAACTCTGGCATATACCATAACTTTTTTATTTTCACATTTTAGCCTTTAATCTTAGAAAATTAGAGTCAATGTGAATACTTCTGTGGACAACCACCCACCCCAACTTTCCTTGACTTCTTAAGATCTAGACCATCTCACACTGTCCAAGAAGAATCTTGATGGATTAATGAACCCATATGAAAGAGGCAAACCTAAGTTTTACAACCAACCCACATTTTTTTAAACTCATGAACTATTTTCTGTTTTCTAATGAGAGTTTTTAAGGAGACGAGATGATTCAGGTCCTCTGGCCAGTAGTCAATAAGAAGACAGTTCCTAACTGGAAAATTACTTAGAGATCCTCAAGTAAAATTAAAATGGAATATAAGTATTAAGCAAATATTTTTGAACTGAAATAAGTGATCTCTTTAAAACTTACTTTTTAAGATTTTTCTCTTATAATTCGTATTATAAGGAAAAAGAGAATCTACTGCCAAGAATTTCCTCCAGTGTAAGTTCTATAAGACCAGGAACTCTGGAATTTTACAACGTATTCCCAGAGTCTAGAGCAGTGCATTTTGAATAAGTGTTTGAGCAATAAATGAAAGAGTAAATGAATAAATAACTCTGATGAAAAGGAAACTGTGTTTTAATATCAACAGGTTGTGGAAATGATTTTTACCTCTTCTCAATCTATGGATCTACCTCATGTCATTATAAAAATAAGTCATTAAATAAGAAATTTTTTAAAACAAGAAAAATGTATTAAAAAGTAAAATTATATTTAAAATAGGAGCCATGTAAATTTAATAATCTAAGAGATCAAAAACATAAGATAATTTAATTTAAGATAAACCTAAATATTAACATCATTCACAGAAGTGTCTCATATCTTTTTGTTCCTTTCATACTCCTATACTACTTTTGTTGTATTGAGTAAATATTGTATAGTGTAACATTTAAATTTCTTTCATGATGTTTTAATTGTATAATTTTAGTTATTTTCTTGGTGTTTTTCTAGGGCTTAGAATATGCATCTGAACTTATTTATTTCAGGTATATAGTGACAAGTTTAGTGAGATATAAAAATGTTACTTTTGGGGCTTCCCTGGTGGCACAGTGGTTGAGAGTCCACCTGCCGATGCAGGGGACACGGGTTCGTGCCCCGGTCCGGGAAGATCCCACATGCCGCGGAGCGGCTGCACCCGTGAGCCATGGCCGCTGAGGCTGTGCCTCTGGAGCCTGTGTTCTGCAACGGGAGAGGCCACAACAGTGAGAGGCCCGCATACTGCAAAAATAAATAAATAAAAATAAAAATGTCACTTCTGTATATGTTTATCACCTCTTCCAACTTTTTGTGCTATTAATGTTATACATATTACATATATATATGTTACAAACCCAAAAGTATATTATTACAGTTATCACTTTATAAAGTGTTATGTCCTTTAAAGGAGCTAAGGCAAAAAAGAAGAACAAGTATATATTCATTGAGTTTGTTACATTGACAATACTATTTATCATATTTCTAGTTCTTTTCATTTTTTTCCTGTGGATTTAAATTACCATCTAGTATTATTTTATTACTCCAAAACAGCTTTGCTTCCACCTGCTGTCTTGTGCTATTATTGTCAAATACATTACATTTATACATGTTTTAGACAAAATACAATTATACAAATATTATATTATACAATTGTTTTTTAAATTAGTTAAGAGAAGAAACGAGTAGAAATTTGAATTTATATTGTTTTATAATTACACAATTTTTTACCAGCACTCTTTATTTTTTTTGTGGATTTAAATTACTGTTTGTGGTCACTAGCTTTCGACCTGAAGAACTTCCTTTAGTATTTCATATAAGGCATGTCTGTGGTTTAGATATAATTTGGAGTTGGTGCTTTTTTGGGGGTGGGGGGTGGTTTGGATATATGTTCAGAAGTGAAATTGCTGAGTCATGTCATAGTTCTGCTTTTAATTTTTTGAGGATTCTTAATACTGTTCTTTATAGTGGCTATATCAGTTTACAATCCCGCCAACAGTGCACAAGTCTTCCTTCCCTTCTGCATCCTTGGCAGCATTTGTTGTCTGTTGTCTTTTTGATGATGGCCATTCTAACAGGTATGAGGTGATACTGCATTGTGTTTTTGATTTGCATTTCCCTGATGATTAGTGATGTTAAGCATCTTTTCTTGTGTCTGTTGGCCATGTGGAATTCTTCTTTGGAAAAATGCCTGTTCAGGTCTTTTACCCATTTTTAAATTGGATTATTCATGTTTTGTTTGTTTCTGAGTTCTATGAGTTCTTTATATATTTTGGATATTAACCCCTTATCAGATATATGGCTTACAAATATTTTTTCACATTCTGTAGCTTGTCTTTTCATCTTGTTGCTTATTTCTTTTGCTTCACAGAAGCTTTTTAATTTGATGTAGTTCCACTTGTTTACTTTTGATTTTGTTGCTTGTACTACAGGTGTCATATCCAAAAAATCATTGCCAAGAACCATGCCAATGACCTTTTTCCTATGTCTACTTCCAAGGATTTCATGTCTTACATTTAAGTCTTTAATCCATTTTGAGTTAATTTTTGTGTATGCTGTAAAATAGTGGAGGAGTTTCATTCTTTCCATGTTGCTGTTTGGTTTTATCAATGCTGTTTATTGAAGAGACTGTCCTTTTACCATTGTTGATTCTTGGCTCCTTTGTCATAAATTAATTGACCCATATATGCACGGTTTTATTTCTGTGCTCCTTATTCTGTTTTGTTGATATATGGGCTTGTTTTTATGTCAATACAATACTGTTTTAATTACTATAACTTTGTAATATAGTTTGAAATCAGGGCATGTAATGCCTCCAGTGTTGTTCTTCTTTCTCAGGATTGCTTTGGCTATTTGGGTATATAGTGGCTCCATATAAATATTGGGATATTTTCCTACTTCTATGAAAAATGCCATTGTAATCTTGATAGGGATTTCATTGAATCTGTAGATGGCTTCTGGATGTATTGACATTTTAACAATATTCATTTTCCCAATCTATGAACATGGGATACTTTTCTATTTATTTGTGTCTTCAATTTCTTTCACTAATTATTGTTTCCAGAGTAGAAATCTTTCACCTCCTTAGTTAAGTTTAGTCCTGATATTTTATTGTTTTTGATGCTATTTTAAATGGGATGTTTTTCTCTATTTCTTTTCCATATAGTTGATAGTGGTAGAAACATTACTGATTTTTGAGTGTTAATTTTGTATCCTACAGTTGTACTGACTTTTTCAATTATATCTAACAGTTTTTTTTTAATGGAGTCTTTAAGATTTTCTGTATATAAAATCATGTCATCTGCAAATAGAGATAATTTTACCTCTTTTCCAACATTTTCCTATGTTTTCTTTTATTTCTTTTCTCTCGTTGTCTTGCCTGATTGCTCTGGCAAGGACTTCCAGTTCTATGTTGAGTAGGAGTGGTGAGAGTGGGCACCCTTATCTTACTCCTGATTCTAGAGGAAAATATTTCAGCTTTTCATGATTAAGTATGATAATAGCTGAGTGCTTATTATATATGGCCTTTATTGTGTTATATTCCTTCTATACCTAATTTTTTGAGAGTTTTTATCATGAACAGAAGTTGAATTTTGTCAAATGCTTTTTCTGCATCTCTTGAGATGATCATATGACTTTTTTCTTTCATTCTATTTATGCGATGGATCACATTTATTTGCATATGTTGAACCTTCTTTGCGTTCCATGTATAAATCCCACTTGATCATGGTGAAAGATCTTTAACTGTGCTGCTAAATTCAGTTTGCTAATGTTTTATTGAGACTTTTTGCACCTTATATTCAACAGGGATTGAACTGTAGTTTTCTTTTCTGTTAGTGTCCTTATCTGGCTTTGGTATCAGAGTAACGCTGGCCTCATAAAATGAGTCTGGGAGTGTTTCCTCCTCTTTGATTTTTTGGGAGAGTTTAAGAATAATTGGTGCAAATTCTTTAAATGTTCGGTAAAATTCACCAGTGAAGCCATCTGGTCCTGGGCTTCTCTTCATTGGGAGACATTTTATTACTGATTTGATCTCCTTATTGTTAATTGGTCTATTCAGACTTTCTGTTTATTCCTGATTTGTTTCGAGTAGTTGTGTTTCTAATAATTTTTTAGTTTCTTCTAAGTTGTCCAGTTTGTTGGCATATAGTTGTTCATAATGGTCTCTTATGATGTGTCATGTCTCTGTGGTATAAATTGTAATGTCTCATTTTTCATTTACAATTTTGTCAATTTGGGTCATTTCTCTTTTTCTTTTTCCCTTAGTCTAGCTGAAGCTTTGTGATTTTGTTTATATTTTCAAAGAAACAACTCTTAGGTTGGTTATATTTTCTATTGTTTTCATGTTCTCTATTTCATGTATTTCCTCTCTAATCTTTATTATTTTCTTCCTTCTTCTAACTTTGGGATCATTTTATTATTCTTTTTCTACTTTTTCTGCTAACTTTGGTCTCAATTTGTTCTGCTTTTTCTAAAGATAGGACTTGTTTTTTTAATTCAGTCAGCTATCTTATGTCTTTTGATTGGAGCATTTAGTCCATTGACATCTAAAGTAACTATTGATAGGTATGTACTTATTGCCATTTTATCACTTATTGATAGATATGTACTTATTGTCATTTTGTCACTTATTTTCTGGTTGCTTTTGTAGTTCTTCTCTGTTGTTTTCTTCTTCTATTAGTTTCTTCCCTATGAATTGATGATTTTCTTTAATTGAATGCTGTGTTCCTTTCTAGTGTTTGTGTATCTGTTGTAGGTTTTTGATTTATGGTTACCATGGGGTTCATATATGTTGACCTGTAACTATATCTATTTGTTTAAAATGGGTAGTCCTTTAAATTCAAACACATTCTAAAATATCTACACTTTTTACTCCCCTCCCACACATATTGTTTTTGATGTCATATATTATATCTTCATGTGTATCCTTTACTGACTATTGTAGTGATAGTTGATTTTACAATTTTTTGTTTTTAAATATTTGTACTAGCTTATTTAAGTGGTTGATTTTCATCCTTTACTATGTATTTGCCTTAACTAGTGGGATTTTTCCTTTATAGATTCTTTCTTCTTGTTATAGCCTTTTCTTTTCCACTTAGAAAAGATTCTTTAACATTTCTTTTAGGGTAGGTTTAGTATTAATGAACTCTTTATGTTTTTGCTTGTCTGAGAAGTTATCTTTCCACTTCTAAATGATAGTCATGCTGGGTAGTGTGTCCTAGGTTGCAGTTTTCCCCTTTCAGCACTTTGAATATATCATGCTGCTCCCTTCTGGCCTGTAATTTTTTCTGCATAAAAATCAGCTGATAGCCTTATGAGGCTATCAGCTGATTTTTGAGGGTTCCCTTGTATATGACACTTTGTTTTTGTCTTGCTACCTTTAGAATCCTCTCTTTAACTTTTGTCATTTTAATTATGATATGTCCTGGTGTGGGTCTGTTTGGGTTCATCTTGTTTGTGACCCACTGTACTTACTGTACCTGGATATCTATTTCCTTCTTCATGTTTGGGAAGTTTTCAGTCATAATTTCATCAAATACATTTTCAACTCTCTTCTCTCTTTTTCTCAGATCCCTATCATGCAAATGTTGGTTTTTCTTTTAGTTTGTTTTTCATTTCAGTTACTGTATTCTCCAGTTCTGATTGGTTCTTTTTTTATATTTCTAGTTCCTTGTTAAATTTTGCACTTTATTAATCTATAATTTTCTCTCATTTAGCATTCTTATTACTAATGGTTTGAGCTCTTTATCTGGTAAATTATTTCTTTCTGTTTCATTGGTTGTCTTTCAGGAGTTTTCTCTTACCTTTTCAATTGAAACAAAATTCCTTTATCTTCTCATTTTGCTTAACTTTCTCTGTCTCTATGAAATTAGGTGAAACAGTAACTTATTACAGTCCTGAAAGAATGTCCTTGTGTGGAAGCATTTCTCTACAGTCTGTGTGTGCCCAGTGGCCTTGATGGGAGAGCTAGATCTGACAATACTAGTCACATCTTTCCTCAAGGTGTGCTTGCAGCTATCACCTTAGTAGGAGGTGGGGCTGGAGAAGGAGTGGCTAGGTCCAGAGCCATGAGTGAGCTGGGGCTTTTCCTCTGCTCAGTGGCTGTCACCACCCTGTTGGGGGAAGGGGCCTGTCCCAAGCTGCTGGAGCAGAAGCCCTGGGGGTCATGTTCAAGCCGGCTCTGTCTGTTCCCATTAAATGTTTGCTCTTCCCACACCCAGCACCGGCACTCTCACCCCAGAGGGAAGCAATGATGGGGCAAGAGTGGCTAGCATGTGGGCTTGGTGTGGGTTAGGGCATAAGCTCTGGTGGTCCGGCCTTGGCAGGGACCTGGACTGTTTCCAATGCACTGCCTGTGTGAGCACCAGTAATGGTTGCCCCTGCTTTTCTCAGTTGCTGCTTTGTGTCTGAGTGTCCTTTGTCCCTCAGCCACAGAGCCCTTTCCCCAGTGTGGAGCTGCATCATGAGTGACCACTCTCCTTAGGTTGGTACACAGGCTAGGGCAGTTCCAGGAAATCAGCCAGCCACCCTGCAGTCTCAATGCACCCCCTCTGCACTGTTTCAGGAGCAAGGGAGTTTGTGCATACTCCTCACAAGCAGGCTTCCCACAGCCCTGCTGTTAGTCCCACCGGCCCTGGAACCAGACAAGTGGGCTTGCCTTCCCAGTGTCGGACCCCAGGGCTGGGGTGCTCAATATGTGGCTCAAACTGCTCATTCCTCAGGGAGGGTCTCCATCTGTGTAGTATCTCTTTTCTTCTGAGTCTCCTCCCAGGGGCACAGGTCCTGACCTGATCACATCTCTTCCTTCCTACCTGATTCTGTGGGGATCTTTCTCACAGCTTTGGTTGTACAGGAATATTTCTTCCAGTCTCTGCTTACTTTTCAGTGAGGATTGTTCCACATGTAGATGTATTTTTGATGTGTTCGTTGGGGAGAGGTTATTTCCACATCCTCCTACTTCACCATCTTGATCTTCTCTGATCTCAAAGCCACTCTTCTGCTTAAAACTCTGCAGTAACTGTCCATCCCAGTGACCTTCCTGTTCTTCAAACATGCCAAGTGTGTTCTTGCCTCCCTAAGCATACTTCCACCTGGCCTTTTGTACTTGTCATTTGCTTTACTAGAATGTTTTTCTGAGATTCTCACTATAGCTTGTTTCCTCTTAGCAATACTATCCCAATCCAGCCTATGTGAAAAGCAATTCACTTATTATATATTTAATGTTTTATTTCTATATTGTCTAACTCTACTTATTAGAGAATATAACATTCATGGTATTACAGACTTTCTTCTCTTCAGAGAGCACATAGTGGTCATTTTCAAAATACTACTTTTTCCTTGAAAATCCATTCTTTTCTTTTCTTTTAGCAGTTGAGTAACTACTAGAGATTTTGTTAACCAATTTTACTTGCAGCTAAATGTGTTCATCTGACTATGTTTTTGTTAGATTTGTAAGTGAACAGAATTAATGACTACAACTGCTGCTTCAAATACTTAAATGGTAACTATACCCCCTTTGTTTTCATGCCTTTCCCTTCCCATGGGCTGGAATGCATTAGTCATGTGGGTTAATGACAGTGTCTTTGAGTATGCTGAGGCAAGATTGAATTATTTTATGGAGCAGCGCTGCTCCACCAGTGTAGACTGCATGTGAGAAAAGTAAAATTCTGTCTTATTTGAACCAGTATAAGTTTTATTCTCATTATATTTCACCCTAACTAATTTGTAGATCATCAGTGAAAATATCTGAATGAAGGAATGAACAGGTGGAGCCCACTTTAAAAATCTGAGAAAGGGAAAAATTGCTTTCCTTGGTCATTTTTGTTTTTCCTTTGCTATTTAATAATGTAACAGTAAAGTTCCTACCTGTTTCATCATTTTAATTCAAATGATTTTGCTCTTTTATCACATATAATGAATATTATTGGTTTTTGGTAATTTGTCTTCATGATATTGAAGTAGTTTACTTTGATATCCTCTCTTACAAAAAATTTAAAATAAAGATTGGCTGCTGAATTTTATCCAATGTCTTTCTTCATCCATTTATATACTCTTACATTTTTCTCTTCATTAAATTGTTTATGTAATGAGCTTTGTAATACTTGGTCATAGTCTTATTATTCTTTGCTTACATTGCTGGATTCTTTTTATTAGCATTTAGAATTTTTGCATCTGTATTCAAAGATTATATTGGTATATGGTTTTCTTCTTATTGCCTTATTGGACTGAGTAGGACTTTGAGTACAATGTTGAATAGATAGGGTGAGAGATGTTATCCTTCCCTTGTTTTTGATCTTACAGAGCTAACATTTAGTATTTTACTATTGTGATATTAGTTTGTTGATGCCATTTATCTAGTAATATTTTGAACACATTAGGTTAAATAAAACGTAATACAGTCATCGCTTGCTATCTGCAAGAGATTGGTTCCAGGACCTGCTGCAGATACCAAAATCTTCAGATGCTCTAGTCCTTTACACTTGTCCCTGTGTACTTGCGGGTTCCGCAGTGTGGTGGGTTCAACCAATAACAGATAGTATAGTACTATTTTTACTGAAAAAAATTCATATATAAGTGAACTCACGCAGTTCACATTTGTGTTGTTCAAGGGTCAAATGTATTAAAATTAATCTCACCTATTTCTTTTTACTTTTTTCTTAGTGTGGCTAATAGAAAATTTTAAGTTACTTTATGGCATGCATTATATTCTCTTGGACAGTACTGCTGTAAAGTAGTTTTCCTAGGTGGAAATAAGTTATTTCTTTACTGGAGAAGAAAGATAAAAAGAGTTTATATTTGTTAACATATTTCTATAGATAATTTAGTCATGTTCTCTCTGACATTATATTATAAAATGCATAGCCAGATGTAGTTACAGAATTGTTTGTGCATTCATGTCCCCAGAGATTTCTCAGCACTCATTCATCCCTTGATGAATGTTGATGAGCCAGCCCTAATGCCTAGCTTTATATAGTAATAATATGAAAACAAATATTACATTAAGTTTACCACTATGTTTTGCAAGATGTAAGTGAACTCATAAGTAGTTTTCTTTTTTTTTTTTGCAAAAAAACTAAATGACCGTTCCCCCCCCCCCTTTATATTCAGCCACTTGTTCTTGTATAAAAAACATCAGGAAAAAACTATTAGTGAAAGTGAAAAAAAATGGATTTGCAAACACAAAGGATTTGAAGATAAGCTCTTTAAGGATCTCTTATTTCATCCTGGAACCAATATAACAGAAAAGCGTGCATGTTGGAAACATGTAAGTATAATTATTTTATTACTCTTCTTTGAAATATTTTTAAGACACTATAGTTATAGTTTATATTTTATTAGTGATAATTTCTTTAATCTCTTTTAAATGTCTTCCATTGTTAATATTATGCTTGAGATTTTCTTGATGTGATAAAAGTCATATAATGTAGAATAAATGTAATTTTTGTGGTGTATTAATCACTCTTAACAGAACCATTTTATAATTTATGCTTTATATATGTGTTTTCTCTTATTAATTATTGGAAGTAGTTATTAATAGTAATATAAAATATATTCTCAGTAGCTGAAAACATAAAGAAATATTTAGTTTATTAAAGGCTGATAATTATACATATAGTATAATATTCACTCAGTATTTTGTGCAAAATCATCTATTGCTTTAAGGACACAATAAAAATAGAAAGAAATGTATATTTATTGAGTACCTACTATGTACCAGGCACTGTGCTAGATATTTTGCATGTGGTATGTAATATATTCTTCACAATACTGTAAGAGGTATTTTTACCTCTTTTTTTATGATTAGGGAAACTAAGGCTCATAGGGGTTGATTAACTTACCAAAAGCCAAACAGTTAAGTGACATTGGTAGGCCTTAACTCGAGATCATCTGACTCCAAAGTTTGTGCTTTTTTATTTTTAGAATTTTGTTTTGCTTTTACCATTAGGTAATGGTAAAAATGAAAACTCGGCATTATAGTATAATTAACTGGAATGAACTTTTTATAATTTATAAAGCACTGTGTTTGTCTGTAAACTCCTTCATATTTGCACCTGTACCTGAATAGCCTGAGCTACAAATGTTTCCATTACATTAACATAATTAGAAGGGAATACAAACTGTCCAGACTGACATTAGTCTGATTTCAATGTAATTGAGGACACGTGTTCTAGATATAGTACAGTAATGTCCTCAAGCCCTTAAATCCCACCAAAATTTATCCATTGAATAAAAACATAGGTTTAAAAGGCAAATGTATCTTATGCAAAACTTTTTCCTCATTAGCATGCAGGGCCAACTGTATTAATTTGCTCCAGATGATAGTATGCTCCATAAAGTTTATGTGAAGTGTCTTTTGCCCTCTTTGTAGAATATAAACATGTTGATTTCAGGCATGTCACCTGCTTTTTATAAGCTTTATTTAGAGAAGACTTTCACTGATGTATACTGATATCCAAGTTGGATATGGGTATGTTGTATACTGATAACCAATTTGGATATACTGATAGCCAACACCCATATATAAATGTAGATGTATATATACCTATCCATATATATGTATATTTGTATATATGTTGTGTCATGGCAAGTGACCATTATATATACATAAATAGGAATAATATATATTATAAATGTTATGTTATTTAATACTTATGAAGTTACATGTAATATACCATTTCAAGATTTTGGAAGTATTTTGAATGTTATAAATCCTTTGCTAAAGTATATTAATTATAAGGAGTTTTCTAAAGCTCTTTGATATTAGTAATTCTACTAACCACATCACTACTAATGTCATTTATTAAAAATTATTCTTTCATAGTCTATAAATATGTACATTTTCCTATGCTTTTTTCATTGTTTATAGCTACCATTCATACAACATTGTGAAGTCTTCAAAGCTAACTTTCTTATAGTAACTGAAATAATTTTTCATTGTAAGATTCATCTTTGAATCTATTTCTTCTATATATAATTGTCATTCCATCTTCTGCTAGCCTCATTTTTAGTCTTCTCTTCAGCTCACTCAGTTGATATATTATTCTTTTATTATTTTTACTACTCACATGTCTAGTCTTTAGTGACTTGGAGCTTGATTTATTAGAAGCTATAGTGAGAGCAGTTAATACTATAGAATACCTAAGAGAACCTAGGATCCAGAAAACATTAAAAGAGTTAGGGAGTAGGGAAAGGGGAGGGGTTGAGAAAATATCAGCATTTAATACTGGGAGTGCATTAGAGAAAGATACTGTGAGCAAAGTAATGTAAAGCTTAATCAAGAATGGAATTCGAGTTTCAGTAATTAGATAAAGCAATCGTTGTCTGAATCTGCTCCTGTTTGGGGATGAAACATGCTTGGTCTCCCAAGGGCTTAAAATTTCTGATATTAATGGTAATCTAAAATGGAAAGAACCAGAGGAGTGAGTTCAAGTCACATTCATTTAGGAAATACTGTGGTGCAAAGCCAGAAGTCCATATAAACATCCAGAGTTAATGGTGCAAAAATAAACTGTAAATGATATACAGAACCAAAAGTTAGAAGCCATGATGAAAGAATCTGATAAAAAACTGGATTGGAGTAGAAGACATTGAGGATCTAAAACAATTGCTAGGGATATTATTTATCCATGGCTTACAGATATTGGTCAGAGGGTGGTTTTTCTTCTGTTATTGAATAGACTGACATAAATACAGAATTATGGTGGTCAATTAGATCAAACTTTAGGGACATTTGTATATTACTATGTGGGATTTTAGGGAAATCTAGATACTATTATGATGGGTTTTGCTGGGGCACCCAAGGCTATTTGAAATCTGCTTTTGCACAGTCAATCCTTTTACTCAAAAGTTACCAAGGAAAATATATGTACTGGGAGTAATAGCAAACAAAGCAGTTCCTAACTGAGGCTTTGGTCTAAAATTCCATTGCAAGATTTTAGTAACCTGGGCTAGACTATGAGATATTCTTTGTTACCCATGCTTTTTTATCTTGAATAGTTATTTCCTATATTGCAAACATGAATTTTAGAAGGGGTATAGTATGAAAGAAAGTCACACTCATTATAGCCAAAAGGACAGAGATTAAGAGAAGAGGAAAGAAATTTGCCATATATTTATCTCAGAGAAGATAAGTTGCCCTCTTTCCTCTTGCCTCCACACCCTCACATTTGAAGCTTCCTTAAGCTGGTTTAGTCATATGTTGTTAGGAAGGAAAGAAAGCATCTAAGAGGTAAGAAAGAGTGATGGCCAGGAACCCTTACTGTTATAACCTCATGGAAAGATAGAACAAATCTATGTGTTGTGGATCTCTGTTTTCTTTGACAGCCCACCTCCTAGAATCATGATCTAATTTTTTCTTAGGACTTGAGCAACACCCTCTTGCCTTGAAGCATTAATATTGGAATTTCACACCCTTTATCTTGACTCATCTTCTGGAGAGTGTGCATATGTTCTCCCTAGTTATCAATAGAATGAGGAAAAATATCCATAGGGCAAGCCAGTCAATTTCTCTGGAAGAGATTTCTTACATTGAACCACTTCTAGTGCATTGAATGTTCACATCTTGTTCTCCTTTATGGCATTCTATAATTCCTGGAAACATAATATGGCAGTCATCTATACTAAAGTAAGATTTGCTTTAGAACTGATGATTTGGTTGAATTCTAAGATATTTTTATTGATTTTCCTTTGGTTCCAAAGATACATTTTTCTCATAACTAATATGAATGGAACTATGTACATTCCATGTTGAATACCATTTTTGTAAAACAAAAAAGAGCAAAATATACTTGAAGATAATCCTCCTGTGAACCCTTTCCATTGATTACTATTAAATACATTTTCTTAAAGGTGTGTGTATATATATATATTATAATATATTAAATATATTATATATATATTTATATATATATATAAATATAAATATATTTAATTTTTATATATAATAATTTTATATATATTATATATATTATATATATATTTATATATATATTTATAAATATATATATAAATATATATATATTTATATATATATTATATATATATATATATATATATATAATTTTATATATATATATAAATATAAATATATTATATATATAAATATATTATAATATATTAAAAGACAAACAGTTCCTCAGGTATGTATGTGTGTGTGTGTGTGTGTGTGTGTATATATATATATATATATATATACACACACACACACACACACACATACATACCTGAGGAACTGTTTGTCTTTTAATATATTATAATTTTTAATAAGGTTTCAAAAATATAAAGTAACTTTTTAATTGTACCACATATGCATTAAAAATACATGAAAATCACAATCATCAATCTGTTAATAGTGGTTATTTAAGAGGTAGAATGTTAGGTGATTATTCCTTTCTTTCTGACAATTTTGTATATTCTTTCTAATCAGAAATCATGTTTTGTTTATATAATAAAAACAAAGATTTTGCATTGTGGATAAAAACATTTTATCTCCATTTTTTATAATAAAAATATAGAAATATTGTCTTCAGGAACCTCTATTTTATGTTATATTCCACATTAGCAATTCTCTTTTCTTAGTTAATAAACATTATTTTTAGAGCACTTTTAGGTTCACAGCAAAATTAGCAGAAAGTATAGAGAGTCTCCATGTTACTCCCTGTCCCCACATATGTACAGTATCCATTATCCACATCCTGCACCACAATGGTATATTTGTTACAATCAAAGAACCTACATTGACACAGCATTATCACCCAAAGTCCAGTTTACATTAGGGTTCACTCTTGGTGTTGTACCTTCTATGGGTTTTGAGAAATACGTAATGACATATATCCACCATTACAATATTATACAGAATAGTTTCACTGCCCTAAAAATCCTCTGTGTTCTGCCTATTCATCCTTATTTTCCCCTAACCTTTGGCAACCTATAATATTTTTACTGTCTCCATAGTTTTTCCTTTTCCAGAATGTCATATAGTTGGAATAATATAGTATGTAGCATGTGTAGCCTTTTTAGACTGGCTTCTTTCACTTAGTAATATGCATTTAAGTTTCCTCCATGTCTTTTCATGGCTTATTAACTCATTGCTTTTTAGAACTAAAGAATATTCCATTGTCTGGAGGTACAACAATTTATTTATCCATTCACCTATTGAATGACATCTTGGTTACTTACAAATTTTAGCAATTATGAACAAAGTGGGTATAAACATCCATGTGCAGGTTTTTGTGTGCACACAAATTTTCAACTTGTTTGGATAAATACAAGGACGCTTGATTGCTGGATTTTATGGTAGGAGGATGCTTAGTTTTGAAAAAAAAAATAACTGCAAAACTATCTTCCAAAGTGGTTGTACCATTTTGCATTCCCACTAGCAATGAATGAGGTTCTTGTTGCTCCACATTTTCACCAGCATTTGGTACTGTCAGTGTAAGTAGGTTTTGGCTATTCTAATAGGTATGCAATAGTATCTCATTGTTGCTTTAATTTGCAATTCCTTAATGACATATGATGACATCTTTTCAGATGTTTACTTGCCATCCGTATATCTTTTACTGGGGTATAGTTCTCTTTTTACTATTAAAAAAATGTAATGATTTATAATCACATGGCCTATGTGAGTAAGAGAGGAACGAGACGACTTTACCTTACTCAGGGCTGCTGCTTTGCACGTTGTATGAGTGCATTTACATCACAGTCTGTGTGGATGACATTCCCTGGAGTTGTGTGGAGCACAGCTTGCATGGCAGGGTAAAGTTGTGCTAATATTAATTTTACAAATCCAAGTTACTAATTATATTTGAGTTTGGGGTTTTTTGTGCCTACTTTGAATTCAGGTAAATAGGGGGGCAGGGAGAAAGAATAATCAGCTCCATAGTTTTAGAAGCCAAAAAATAATGAAACGACTTTTTCCCTCTTCTCTGTTTAGTTTAACAGTAGATGATACTAAGAAAGTATTGTGAGCATTGATCTCATATCAGATTCAGGAGATGTGGAATGGGTCACCTTATTTTATTATGTGGAGAGTTAAAAAGAAACTTACGGTTAGATATTTCATTTTTTTAACTTCAGTGTTTTGTGAAGAGTCTTTCCTTACACTGGAAAGTGGCCTTTATTATCAATGAGTTTCTGGGATGTTGTACTAACTTAGGAAAGTCTTAAGAAAAAAGCTTTGTAATGACATTCTTACATGCTCTTTGTTATTGCCTAACAGTCATTTTCAGGCCCCATCAGCAATACAGTTCATTTCAAATGGGTATTTTTTTGAATATTTAGAGTGTCCTTAGCACTGTAACAAATTCTAAGGCCTTGAAGATTGCCATAAAACAATTCCTATGCTGGAACTTGTAGGGAGAGGGGAAAGAAATAGGAATAACTTACTAGGTAGGGACTGATTATATAAAGTATGGAACTGAAAGGAGTATACAAATTCAAATACAGTTTAGTCAGTTGCCTACATCTAAGGATCTGATCAAAGGAGCTGGAGTTGTCCTGAGTATTAAGACTTATGGGAAATAATGGCTTTTAGGGTCAGGTAGAAGTATGAGATATTTATCAGAAGAGTCACTAAGGGCTAGCAGGTGCTAAGGGTAATTTAATTTAAGTTTAATTCACCTATGTTTTGGGGTCCAAAGAAGCAAAACTGATGACTTAAAAGTGAAGCTGTAGCTTTTTGACTTAATCAACACATAATGGGCTAACTTTATCCATTTAATAAAATTTTGCAGATGTTTACTAGGTGCTTTCTAAATATCAGGTCCCCTGCTTGTCACTGGCAGTAAAAATAAAATAAGTAAAGCCTGTCCCCTTTAATCAAAGATTTTACTGAGACTGCAAGGAGAAAACTTGGAGCTAAATGAATAAGATTAGGACAGAGGCATACAAGGGTAATATTAGACACCATTTGTGGCTGCTCAGATGCAAGGAGTGTGGCTAGCTGACAGCTCCAGCTGTTAGATTGTTCAGGGTCCACCTCTGCTTTCAAGTCGAGGTCACACTATTCTCTAGGCAGCCTTCAGGCAATTACTAAGTAAGGCAGTGTTACAAGGGCCTGGCCATTATTACTCATTGTTGGACCTTCAGATAGAGACAGACTTTGCTTCAGAGCTCCTGGTCGGTTGGCAGAAACTTGACTCTCCCTGCTTAATCCACTTCCTCCGTTTTCCTTTAAAGAGTATTACTTCCCAATAAACCTTTTGCACACTTAAATGTCTTGGTATCTCCTTTCTGGAAAAACCTGTGACACCATATATTATGCTTGACTCCATAGATATGGATAAGAAAATTTTTATAACCAAGCAATTTCAGAATTATTTTTAAAAAGCAGCAAGTGGATGCTAGATTAATACATAATCTGAGTTGTTCAACTGTGAGGGTTGCCAAGGTCAACAGAGAGATCACTAGGAAAATGAGAGAATTGAGCAGACAACTTATCTTATAGCATAACACATGTGGGAAAGGCATAGGGACAGGAACTATGAAGTTCTCATAGTACCTTTCAACAAATACTTTGTGAATTGAGGTGAATAAAGGAAAATTACGTGACTTAAACCTGAAATAGATAGAAATTAGGAAAAAAAAATTATAAGGGAGGGGCTCCCCTGGTGGCGCAGTGGTTGAGAGTCCGCCTGCCAATGCAGGGGACACAGGTTCGTGCCCCGGTCTGGGAAGATCCCACATGCTGCGGAGAGGCTAGGCCCATGAGCCATGGCCGCTGAGCCTGCGCATCCAGAGCCTGTGCTCCGCAATGGGAGAGGCCGCAACAGTGAGAGACCCACGTACCGAAAAAAAAAAAAAAATCATAAGGGAGATACTTATAAATTATGCCAGATGGTAACTTTCTTGGCATCTTTTAACATCTTGCAAAACCAATTCTGTTGGTCCCATGCACATACCTAAGAGCTGTAATATCAGTAACATACGATACACTGACTCTCTCCTAGGGGTCACAAGACAAATATAAATACAAATGTAAGTAAAAATTCCTTTATTCTTAATATTATTCAATAAAGTGTCCATTTTTCCTTTATTGAAACATATGTTTTTTGTAATCATAGTTCCATCTCAGCTGTTCACCCAGAACACTCATATATCTGCATGCTATCCTGACATTTTAGAACCAGTTAGAGGACAACTGGCACTGTAACCACAGAACTTTTTTTGTTAAAATACACAATGTGGAAGTTATCTTTTACTCTGTGTATAAAGATATTGTGTCTACATTTCCAAGGACTACAAGGAGTATTCCTGCCTGAATTATTTCATGCAGAGACTGGAAATCTACCTGGTACCCTTCAGCTTAGCTCTCTTCAGTATTCAAAGTTTCTCAGTCTTTTTGGGCAACTGACTCAGAGGTGAAGACTGATTTTATAACAGGAAGAAAACTGGATCAAATTTATGTCCTTCTGTCCTGCCTCATTTTCCAGACTGTAGGCACTTTGCCACTCCTTTTTAAGACAGGTTTTCTGGCATGATCATGGTTTTCATTCTGTGCTTCTGAAACCATATCCCTATTGCACATTTCCAGATAGCTGTCCTTTTGCTTATTCTTCTCCTTGCCTAGAAATAAAATAAATTTGCTGTAGGCCCCCCTCCTTGTAAGCTCCTGACCTATTACTGTAATTTCTCTTTCCATTTTGCTCCAAGTTATTAATTTTCCCTTCTAAATGACATCCCATGGTTCATTTGCTCTTCCCTCTTATGTCAAAATTTGATAATGAATTTTAAAAATTTGTAAAAGTTAAATGATTTTGATTTGTAAAACTTAAACTCCTTTGGGAATGTCTAAACAAATAAGCTAACATAGTTTTATTAAGAAACATGCAGATTTAACTTACATCATACTTATTAATAAAAGATAACTTTTTTATGTTGACCACTTTTATTCTGTACTTGCTTTTGTTTATTTTCTTTTTCTTTATTTGTTCATATCCTTTGTTCATTGTTCTATTGGTATGGACTTGCTATATAGAATTTTACTCCATTTAACTTGGAAGGGACAATTTCAGTGAAATTTTCCCTTATCATATGTTCTTTCCAGTTTATCACTTGTGTATTAGTTTTATCTATAGTGTCTTTTGCTGTTCAGAAAACTAATTCTAATGTGGTAAAACCAGTGAGTATTTGGGGTGTCTATTCTTCATAGAATGCTAAAAAATGTTCTTCACAGCTCTAGGCTTATAAAAAGATGAGTTATTTTATTCTGACATTTTTATGTTTTTATATTTTTACTTTTATATATCATTCCACTTGGAAATTATTTTAGTTTGGGGTTGTAGTAAGGATAAAACTACATATTTGAATGAAATACTGCCATTTGCAGCAATGTGGATGGACCTAGAGAATATTATGCTTAGTGAACTGTCAGACAGAGAAATACAAATATTATATAATATCACTTATATGTGAAATCTGAAAAATAATAGAAATTGAAGTATATGAAAACAGAAATAGACTCACCATATAAAAGACAAATTTGTGGTTACCAGAGGGGAGAAGGGGAAAGGGAGAGGGACAAATTAGGGGTATGGGATTAACAGATACAGACTACTATATATAAAATAGATAAGCAATAAAGATATACTATTTAGCACAGGGAATTATACCCATTATCTTTTAATAACCTATAATGAAGTATAATCTGCAAAAATACTGAATCACTATGATCCACACCTTAAACTAACATATTATAAATTAACTGTACTTCAATTTTTTTTAAAAAATAATTAATTTTAGAGGAAAAGAAAAAAACTTTATATTTTTATATATAGTAAATTATTCCAACACCATTTGTTAATTATTATTCTACCAGGTATTTAAAATAGTACATTTATCACATGATAATCTCCTTGTATCTAATTATTCGAAAACAACATCATTTTAATATTTTAGCTATATGATGTTGATTTGTGATAAGGCAAACCAATTTTCATTATTATTGGCTATTTTTGTGTTTTATTTATTCAAATGAAGTTTTAAATCATTTTGTGTACTAAAAGGTATTTATTTTAATGGCACTGTATTTAGAAAGTGATTATGGGACAATAGACATGTTATAATGTTGAGTCATTTGCTTAAGGACCTTTGTATATATTTCTATTTATTCAGTTATTTCTATGATTTTCACTGAGGTTGTGTAGTATTATTCACGTAGCTCTTGCACATTTAAGATTATTCCAAAAATAATACGTAAAACATAAAAACAGGGCTTCCCTGGTGGCACAGTGGTTGAGAGTCCGCCTGCCAATGCAGGGGACGCGGGTTCGTGCCCTGGTTCGGGAAGATCCCACATGCCGCGGAGCGGCTGGGCCCGTGAGCCATGGCCGTTGAGCCTGCGCGCCCGGAACCTGTGCTCTGCAACGGGAGAGGCCACAGCAGTGAAAGGCCCCGCGTAAAAAAACAAAACAAAACAAAACATAAAAACAATTATTTTATGTTGAGACTTGAATTTTTTTTAAATTATAATTTCAGACTAGTATTTTTATAAATACTAGTGTTGATTTTTTTAGTCACTATCTTGTTATTTGAAATGATTTTTCAGTTTATTCTGTTAGATTGTCAAAGTATTCTTTAGAAAATGATCACTTTTCCTTTTCAACAATCATACTTTTTCCTATTTTTCTTGTTTTCTTGAGTAGATTTCAAATTCAAGAATAATATTGGTGGTAAATGGGTATTCTTGTAATTCTTGTATTATTTCTGATTTTGATCCTAATACCACTATTATTTCATCTTGAAATATGATATTGCAAAATTTCTGGTAGGTACTCTTCATCATGTTAAGAAAGTATCTTAGTACTGAGATGTTGGATTAAATATAAAGCACAAGTATTTGTTGAACATTATTACATGCCTCTTCTAATTCTATTGAGAGTCTTCATTTTTTTTTTCTAGTATACTAAGGTAATGAATTAAATCAATATATATTGTTATTTTGAACCGTGCTTGCATTCTTAAAACAGACCTTAGTCATTGTGTGTTTTTGTTTGAATGGGAATCACTCAGTTGGGATAGCTAATACTTATTTTAAGATTTTACCCTCTGTAATAATGAGTGAGGTTGTATTGTTTTCTTTTGGTGCCTGCTTTTTGAGGACAGTGGTCTGTCTTAAGACACTTCCTTTTTTCCTATGCTTTGAAACAATTTCAGGAATATAGGAATTAGGTATCTTTTGAATATTTACTAAGGAGCCTTGCCCATGCAATTGTCAAGTTCATATGACTTTTTAAATTGTCAAAGACTTGTAAATCTTTGACAACAAATTTGGTCATTTCTCATCATTATATGATTCAGATTTTAGGAATTCTTAAGTAGCCTTAGTAAACAAATTTTGAATGTAATTAAAATTGTCTCTTTTAACTAAATAATTTAAAAGTTATTACTTTGTATCATGTTTATCTTTATTTTCTCTTTCTGACTTTCCAGCATTTTTTTTTTTTTTTTTTTTTGCGGTACGCGGGCCTCTCACTGTTGTGGCCTCTCCCGTTGCGGAGCACAGGCTCCGGACGCGCAGGCTCAGCAGCCATGGCTCATGGGCCCAGCTGCTCCACGGCATGTGGGATCTTCCCGTACCGGGGCACGAATCCGCGACCCCTGCATCGGCAGGCGGACTCTCAACCACTGCACCACCAGGGAAGCCCTCCAGCATTTTTATAGATATACTTTTAAGATATTTTTCACACTTATTTATTTGAATACATAATTTTCTCAATTTTTTTTCTGATTTCTAATGAACATTCAACATTATACCTTTATTTACCTTTCAGTGAAGATAATACTATATCCTATAGTTTTGAGAATAGTAGTCTCATTTTCATTATTTTCTTTCCCCCTCACATCCCCTTCCTCTCTGGCAAACACCTGTTTTCTGTATTTGTAACTCTTTTTTCTGTTTTGTTGTGTTTGTTCATTTACTTTGTTTTTTAGATTCCACATACAAGGGGAATCATACAGTACTTGTCTTTCTCTGTCTGACTTATTTCACTTAGCATATAACCCTAGAGGTCCATCCATGTCACAGATGGCAAGATTTTTCTTTTTTATGGCTGAGTAATAATCCATTCTGTGTGTGTGTATCTATATATAGATGTATAGATATCACATCTTCTTTAACCATACATCTATTAATGGACACTTAGGTTTCTCCCATATCTTGGCTATTGTAAATAATGCTGCAGTGAACAGAGTGGTGCATATATCTTTTCTAATTAGTGTTTTCACTTTCTTTGCATAAATATCCAGGAGAGGAATTGCTGGATTGTATGGCAGTTCTATTTTTAATTTTTTGAGGAACCACCTTACTTTTTCCATAGCAGCTGTACCAATTTACATTTCCACCAACAGTGTATCAGGGTTTCCTTTTCTCCACATTCTCATCGACACTTGTTATCTGTTGTCTTTTTGATAATAGCTGTTTAGACAACTGCAAGGTGATATTTCATTGTGGTTTTGGTTTGCATTTTTGTGGTGATTAGTGATGTTGAACATCTTTTTATGTGTCTGTTGGCCATCTGTATATCTTTCTTGGAAAAAATGTCTGTTCAAGTCCTCTACCCATTTTTAAAATGGGTTATTTGTTTTTTGATGTTGAGTTGTATGAGTTCTTTGTATATTTTTGATACTAATCCCTTATTAGATATATCATTTGCAAATATTTTTCCTATCTAGTAGGCAGCCTTTTCATTTTATTAACAGTTTCCTTTGCTGGGCAAAAACTTTTTAGTTTGCTGTAGTCCCATTTGTTTATTTTTGTTTCTGTTTCCCTTGCCTGAGGAGGCATAGCCAAAAAAGCATTCCTAAGTCCAATGTCAAAGAGCATACTGATTATAATTTCTTGTAGGATTTTTATTCCTACAAGTTTTCAGGTCTTATATTTAAGTCTTTAATCAATTTTGATTTTATTTTTGTATATAGATTGAGAAAGTAGTCTAGTTTGATTATTTTGCATGTAGCTCTCTACTTTTCCAAACACCATTCATTGAAGAGGTTTTTTTCCCCCATTGTATATTCTCGCCTCCTTTGTTTTAGTTAATTGACCATAAAGTATAGGTTCATTTCAGAGCTCTCTATTCTATCCCATTGACCTATAAGTTTTTTTTTTTTTTTTGTGCCAGAACCATACTGTTTTGATTACTGTAGATTTGTAGTATAGGTTGAAATCAGTGTGTGTGACACCTCCAGCTTTGATCTTCTTCCTCAAGATTGTTTTGGCTACCCAGGGTCTTTTGTATTTCCATACAAATTTTAGAATTTTTTTTCAGTTTAGTGAAAAATGCCATGGATATTTTGATAGGAATTGCATTCAATCTGTAGATTGCTTTGGGTAGTATGATCATTTTAACAATATGAATTTTTCCAATCCATGAACAAGGTATATCTTTCATTTGTTTGTATTATCTTCAGTTTCTTTCATCAGAGTCTTACAATTTATCAAGTTTGTATAGATTTATTCCTAGGTATTTTATCATTTTTGATGTAATTGGAAATGGAATTGTTTTCTTAATTTCTCTTTCTGATAGATTACTGTTAGTGTATAGAAATGTAACAGATTTCTGTATACTAATTATGTGTCCTTCAACTTTACTAATTCATTGATGAATTCTAATAGTTTTTTTTTTTTTCTTTTGCTGTACGCGGGCCTCTCACTGTTGTGGCCTCTCCTGTTGCGGAGCACAGGCTCCGGATGCACAGGCTCAGCGGCCATGGCTTACGGGCCTAGCTGCTCCACGGCATGTGGGATCTTTCTGGACTGGGGCACAAACCCATGTCCCCTGCATTGGCACGCAGACTCTCAACCACTGCGCCACCAGGGAAGCCCTCTAATAGTTTTTGTTTGTGGCATCTTTGGGATTTTCTCTCTACTGTATCATGTTATATGCACACAGCCACTGTTTTATTTATTCCTTTCCAATTTGGATTACTTTTATTTATTTTTTTTTCTTGTCTGATTGCTATAACTCGTACTTATTCAAGTACTATGTTGCATAAAAGTGATGGGAGTGGGCATCCTTGTCTTTTCCCTCTTTTTAGAGGAAATGCTTTCAGCTTTTCACTGTTGAGTATGATGTTAGCTGTAGGCTTGTCATATATGCCCTTTATTATGTTGAGGAATGTTTCCTTTATACCCACTTCATTGAAAGTTTTTATCATAAATGGATATTGAATTTTGTCAAAAGCTTTTTCTGTATCAATTGAGATGATTATGTGATTTTTGTTCTTCAATTTGTTAATGTGGTGTATCACATTGATTGATTTGTGAATATTGAGTCATCCTTGCAACCCTGGGATAAATCCCACTTGATCATGGTCTGTAATCTTTTTAATGTTGTTTAGTTTAGTTTGGTAACATTTTGTTTAGGATTTTTCCATCTTTGTTCATCAATGATATTGGCCTCTACTTTACTTTTTTTTGGTGTCTTTGTCTGGTTTTGGTATCAGGATGATGCTGGTATCATAGAATGGGTTCAGAAGCATTCCTTCCTCTACAATATTTTGGAATAGTTATAGAAGGATAGGTGTTAACTCTTCTTTAAATGTTTGGTGGAATTCACCTGTGAAGATTTCTGGTTCTGGACTTTTGTTTGTTGGGAGATTTTTTTTTTTATTACTGATTCAATTTTATTACTGATAATTGGTTTATTCATGTTTTCTATTTCTTATAGATTCAGTCTTAGAAGATTGTACATTTCTAGGAATTGGTACATTTCTTATAGGTTGTCCATTTTATTAGTGTATAATGGTGCATAGTCATATCTTGTGATCCTTTGTATTTCTACATTTCCAGGAATTGGTACATTTCTTATAGGTTGTCCAATTTATTAGTGTATAATTGTGCATAGTAGTATCTTGTGATCCTTTGTATTTCTGTGGTGTAGATTTTAACTTCTTTTTTTCATTTTTAATTTTATTTATTTGGACCCTCCCTCTCTTTTTTTGTTGTTGAGTCTAACTGAAGATTTATCAATTTTGTTTATCTTTTCAAAGAAACAGCTCTTAGTTTCATTTATCTTTTCTATGTTTTTAGTCTCTCTTTCATTTATTTCTGATCTTTATTTTTTTTCTTTCCTTCTACTAACTCTGGGCTTTGTTCTTCTCTAACTGGTTCCTTTAGGTGTAGGTTTAGATTGTTTATTTAAGATTTTTCTTGTTTCCTGAGGTAAGCTTATATTGCTGTAAACTTCCTTGTTAGAACTGTTTTTGCTGTGTCCCACAGATTTGTGATCATCATGTTTCCTTTTTTATTTTTCTCCAGGTATTTTTTTATTTCCTCTGTGCTTTCTTCAGTAACCCATTGGTTGTTTAGAGAATATTGTTTAGTCTCCATGTGTTTGTCTTTTTTGAAGCTTTTTTCTTGTAGTTAATTTCTTGTAGTTAATTTCTAATCTCATAGCATTATGGTCAGAAAAGATGCTTGATATGATTTCAATCCTCTTAAAATTATCGAGCTTTGTTTTGCATTCTAGAATGTGATCTATCCTGGGGAATGTTCCATGTGCACCTGAAAAAATGTGTATTCTGATGCTTTTGGATGGAATGTTCCATACACATCCATGAAGTCCATTGATCTAATGTGTTGTTTAAAGCAATTCTTGCCTTATTGATTTTCTGTCTGGATGATCTGTCCATTGATGTAAATAGGGTGTTAAAATCCCCTAATATTATTGTTTTACTGTCAATTTCTCCCTTTATCTTTGTTAATGTTTGCTTTATGCATTTAGGTACTCTTATTTTCATTATTTTCTAAATATTCTTTCCTTTTTCTCCCTTTCTCCTGACCCAAGAGAAATTGTGGAAAACAGTTATTTTTAGAATCTACTCTGTCACCTTGATATAATCTCCAAATTGTATTCCCTTACAGTTATGAGTATTTTTGTACATTTTGACGGGCCTTCTTATAATAAGTTCTATTTGTGAGGTGGTTTTTTATAGCTATTCTGTACAATACTGGTTCTTAAAGTGTAATCCAGGAACTGCTGTGGATGTTTGAAATCCTTTAAGGTTATCTCCAATGCCAAAATAATTTTAATAATAACACTAAGCATTATTAATTTTTTTCAGTCTCATTCTCTTATATCATGAAGCTTTCCCAGAGACTTCATGACTTGTGGGAGATTGATTGTATAAGCAAATGTGAAAACTTGCCTTCTACTAAGCCAGAAATTAAATACATTTGCAAAAATGTAAAATGCTCCCAATCTTTTTACTTTTTGAAATATAGTTCTGTTTTATAAAATTGTATAACTTCTGTGAAAATGGAACAGATTTGCTATTCCTATTTCAAAATAAATTAATAAATATTTTAAACATTTATACTTTTAATTTCTAATACAGTAAATATTGAAAGATATAAACACATAAACAAAAGCTCTTTGAGGGTCTTATAATTTTTTAGAGTATAAAGGAATCCTGTAACCAAAAATTTGAGAGCCTGTGTTAAACATCAACTCTATCAGATGCAATTTTGTCATTTGTTTTTAAATGAAACTACATAATGATAAAGGAACACTTGAATTAGGTATGCTTTATATAAACCTATTAGTAGTAATGACCTAAATGTATTTCTAATTTTTTGTATGCCATGTCTTATGTGGCTGTAATGTAGTTACACATGGCTATAATTTTAGAGTGTATTTGCTGTCTACATAAAGATGCATTCTTACTAATTACCTAGAAATTTTGAGCCTAATGTTAGTTGCTCATGAGAGTTATCTAGACATCATATATTTAATTAATGAGATTCCTTCTAAATCTCTTACTTATAATAGTTCACAAGACATGCATCTTTAAGTGACTGCACCAGTGTTATATTTTAAAGGCAGACTTTTGTCCTACATGTCATGGGTGTGTATCTAGAGAAAACTAGTGCAAAGTAAAGTGAAAAGTTCTATGAGAGTATTAAAAGAGAAGGAAGGGAGAGTATTAGTTAAAATTGGGAGTAATTGACCCCTAATGACAGTGACTTAAAACAGAAATTTGTTTTTCTCTCACATAAAAATCTGGAGATAGTGCATGGCTGGTATACCAGCTTTGCATCAAAACATTCTCAGAGTCCTTAACTCTTTCTACCCTGTTGCCCCACCATGCATGGCATCTATCCCCAGGGTCATTTTATGGTCCATGATGGCTTTTCCAGCTCCAGGCATTAGATCTTCAGTGTAACTAGAAGGAAAGAAGCGGGGATAAAGGAGGAGGGAGCAAAGGGGTTGTGTTCACTTTGTGGGAAGTTCTTGGAAGCCGACACTCAATATTCTGCTTACATCTGGTTGACTACAAATTAGGTGTATGGCTACAGGAAGCTAAAAAATATAGTCTCATTCTGACCAGACACATGCCCAGCTAAAGCATGGCATTCTTTCATTGTACAGGAAGGTTTTAATGAATATTGAAGAACAATTTCAAACATTCTCATATATCCTTCCCAAACACAGAACACAAACCTCTGCCAAAGGAGAAGAACCTAAAGGCTATGCCACTGCTATATTCAGCTAAAATTTCAGCATCTCTGGGTGTGGCAGTGAGTGATGGTTGCTCCCCAATATCTTTTCTATCTTTCTTCCTCAGTGATAGAACTCCCATATTTTAGCTGCTTCAAATAATCTACATTTCCCAACTTTTCCTGAAAGTATATGTTGCCATGTATATTAGTTTTTTATTGCTGTTGTGACAAATTATCACAAATTTGGTAACATAAAACAACACAAATTTATTATCTTACAGTTCTAGAGACTAGGAATCTGAAATTAGTTTTACTAAAATCAAAGTGTTGGCAGGGCTGGTTCTTTCTGGAGGCACTAGAGGATCATCCATTATTTTGCCTTTTCTAGTTTCTGCAAACTGCCTGCCGTACATGGCTTATAACCTTTATCTCACATCACTCCAACTCCTTGCTTCCATTGATACAGCTCCTACTTCCTCTCTGATCGCCTGGCCCCCTCTTATAAGGACTCTTGTGATTAAATCATATACTCTCCTTCCCCCAGATAATCAACTGATCTCAAGATCCTTAATCACATTTGTGAACCCTTTTTATCAATGTCTTATGGACTGAGTATTTGTGTCCTCCTGCACCCTAATTAAAGCCCTAATGCCCAGTGTGTGTGGTTATATTTGGAGATGGAACTTTAAGGAAATAATTAAGTTTAAAAAAGGTCATAAGGGTGAGGCACTGATCTGACAGGATTAGTGTCTTTATAAAAAGAGACACCGGAGAATGTATTCTCTCCCCCTACCTTCCATTCCATGCATGCACCAAGGAAAGGCCATGTGATGACACAGAGAAAAGGGGGCTGGCTCACTGCAAGCCAGGAAGAAAACACTCACCAGAAATCAAATCAGCTAGCATTTGATCCTAGACTTTCAGCTTTCAGAACTTTGAGAAAACAAATTTTTGTTGTTTAAGCCATCCAGTCTATAGTATTTTGTTATGTCAGCCTGAGTAGACTAACATATATGGTAACATTCACAGGGTTTTGGGGATTAGGGTGCAGACATCTAGGAAGGCCATTATTCAGTTTACCATACCACACCATGTCATGAGTGGAAGTATGATGTGGCTGATTCCAGGAAATTTCACTAAAAGACAGTTGGTAATGCCTTTGTTGTCTCTTTTCTCTGCCTTCCTCCAATCCTGTTACTTGGAACATGTATATCATGGCTGGAATTCCATATTAGACCATTAGAATGAAGGTACAGTTAGGGTGGTGGAGTGGAAAGCTGGAAGTATCCTAGATTGAAGCAAATTGTCATACTAGTTCTGGACTTCTTACAGTTGGATATTCATGTAAGATGGAAATAAATTCCTATCTTGAATAAGTCACCACTTGTTCATTTCTGGTCCAGCTCGGAAGAAGCTTGAAATTTGCCACTCCATCCTAACAACAACTAAAAAACTGAAAAAACTGAAAAGTCAACCCCTCTTTGATTTGTGAGAGAAGTATGGTCACAGACAAAACACTGCCACCAAAAATTGAGAGACTGACAGGTAAATACAGAGAGCCACACTTACCAGAGCAGAAACCCACGAACTGAAACCACTGTTTGAACCAATGCTGTAGTAGACAAACTGAATTGTAATTGATGAATTCCTGGAGGCTCAATGTGGACAAGTCTGAGTAACAAAATCTCCAGGGTGACCCAGTTGCTGGTGGGAGGTGGGGGGGGGATGGGGAGTGGGTCTCATACCCACTCTTTTGTAAGTTTACCTCCTGTAAATATGTGAGAAAAATCTCCATGTGCTTCAAGCAGGGAGAAGGGAAAAGGAACCATTTTGAAATAGGCCAGAGCATTCTGTTCTTCTTAACAAGGTCTGTCCTCAGCAGAAAACAGTTAACCAGAGCCTAACCTGCTGGGACTTTATCAGAGACTAACTGACCTAGGGGAAGAGAAATACCCAACTCCAGCCCACTCTAATCATCCAGTCCTACCTAAGGGAGGGAGAGTCTGAGAAGCATGTGTGGGGTTTGCAGTCCAGAGGCACAAGCTCCCTGAAAGACTGAAACCTAATCATGGGACTACACAATGCTTCCCCTCTACCCATATCTTACCACTACATTATTAAAAGCCTATTTATGGAAGTTTCTTTAATCTAGTACATCATACCTGCCATCAAGAAAAAATTACAAGTCATACTAATAGGCGAAATACAGAACTTGAAAAGACAGGACAAGCATCAGAACCAGACTAAGATGTGGCAGAGATGTAATTATCAGACCAGAAATTTAAAACAACTATGATTAATATGCTGAGGGATCTAATGTATAAAGTTGACAGCTTGAAAGAACAGGTGGCTAATGTAAACAGAGAGATGGAAATTCCATTAAAGAACCAAAAACTAATATTAGAGATTAAAAAAAAAAATAAAAAACACCATACAGAAAGTATGGCTGCCTTTAGTGGGCTTATTAGTGAACTGAACACTGAGAAAAGAATCTCTGAGTTTGGGGATATCTCAATAAAACATTCAAAATGAAAAACCAAACCAAAAAACTGGAAAAAAAGAATTAGAAAAACTTATAACAGAATATCTAAGAACTGTAACACACATAATGGGAATACCAGAAAGAGAAGACAGAGAAGAGACAGAAATACCTGACACAAGAATGGCAGAGAAGTTCCCCAAATTAATGTCAGATATCAAACCACAGATCCAGAAAGCTCAGAGAACACCAAGCAGGATAAATGAAGAAAAAGCTACACTTAGGCATATTGTTTCAAACTACAGAAAATCACAGATAAAGAAAAAATCCTGAAAGAAGCCAAAAAATGCCTCATTTATAGAAGAGCAAAGACAAGAATTACATCTGCCTTCTCCTAAAAAACCATGTAAACTGTTAGATAATGGGTGGAAAGTGTTGAGAGAAGGAACCCACCAACCTAAAATTCTGATCCTTGGGAAATTATCCTTCTAAAGTGAAGGAGAGATAGAGACTCACAGACAGAAGTTGAGGAAATTTGTTGCCAGCAGATCTGACTTACAGGAAATTTTAAAAGAAGTTCTTTAAAGAGAAGGAAAATTATATAAATCAGAAACTTAGATCTGCATAAAAAAGGAAAGAGCATCAGAGAAGGAATAAGTGGAGGTAATTAAAATTTTTAGTTTTTCTTTTCCTTAATTGATCTAACAAATAACGCTTTGTTCAAAATAACAATAGCAATAATGTATTCAATGATGTAAGCTTATATACATATATATTCACTTATGGCTGCTTATATATAAGTCTAACTAATGACAGTAGTGATACAAATCACAAGAGGGAAAAATTAGGACTATTTTATTATTAAAAGGCCCTCATGCTACCTGTGAAGCTGTATAGTGTTATTTAAAAGGGGACTTGGATGAGTTGGAAATTTATATTGCAAACTGTAGGGCAATGATTAAAAATGTTTTAAAGGGCTTCCCTGGTGGCGCAGTGGTTGAGAGTCCGCCTGCCGATGCAGGGGACACGGGTTCGTGCCCCAGTCCGGGAAGATCCCACATGCCGTGGAGCGGCTAGGCCTGTGAGCCATGGCTGCTGAGCCTGTGCATCCGGAGCCTGTGCTCCGCTATGGGAGAGGCCACAACAGTGAGAGGCCCGTGTACCACACAAAAAGAAAAGTTTTAAAAAACGCATTAACTAATATGCTAAGAAACGAGAGAAAATGGAATCATATAAAATGCTCTATTAAAACTACAAAGATCAGAGGTAGTATAGAAGACAAAAATAAGAACAAAGAACAGAAGAAATGGAAAATAGAAACAAATAAGATAGATATTAATCTGACTATACAATAATCACTTTGAATAAATATCCAACTACATGTTGTATATAAGAAACTCACTTTAATTATTAAAGACACATAGATTAAAAATAAATGGTTGGGGAAGGATATACCATGCTAACACTAATCAAAAGGAAATGGAAATGGCTATATTAATTTCAGACACAGCAGACGTCAGAACAAGGAAAGTTATCAGGAATAAAGAGGAGCATTACACAACAGTAAAAATGTGTATTCTCCAAGGTGTTATGACAATCCTTAATATGTAGGCAACAAAAAAAAAGAATGTCAAAAATATGTGAGGCAAAAACTGGTAGAACTCCAAGGAGAAATAGATGAATCCACTATTATAGTTGGAGACTTCAACAACTGTCTATCAGAAATGGACAGATCCAGCCTGCAAAAAATCAGTAAGGACATCGTTGAACTCAGTGTCATCAATCAAGTGGATAAAATGGACATCTACTTCTTGTAGCAACAGCAGAATCCACATTCATCTTAAGCTCACATGGAACATTCACCTAAATAGGCCACATTCTGGGCCATAAAACATACCTTAACACTTTTATAAGAACATAAATCATACAACATCTTTTCTCAGACCATAATGGAATGAAACTAGATAGCAGTAACAGAGTATAGCTGGAAAATCCCAAATTACTTAGAGATTAAACAACTTCTAACACTTCCAAATGACACATGGGTCAAAGAAATCTCAAGAGAAATTTAAAATATTTTGAACTAACTGAAAATGAAAACAACTTATCAAAATCTGTTGGATACAGCGAGAGCAGTTCTTGGAAATTTATAGCATTGAATGCATATATTAGAAAAGAAGAAAGATCTAAGGGCAATAATCTAAGCTTCCACTTTAGAAAAAAGAGAAAAAGGAAGAGCAACTTAAATCCAAATCAGAAAAAAATTAGTGAAAACTAGAGCAGAAATCAATGAAATTGAATATTTTATTACTCTCAATGAAGCTTAATTTCAGTTGTTATACTAGTGGATGTTCAGTCTTCTTCACCTAAAAAAAAAAAAAAAGGTAACATTTCATGATCTAGCAACCTATAAGTTAAAATATAAAATATGCCCTCCACATACACAGTATATAAGGTGGCATAGAAACAGAATAACCATAATTAAAATTTCCCATTTGGAAAAGGGGAGTAAGAAGCAGAGTTGTCACTGGCCCCATAGCAGTTACCAAATCTATCTGACAGGAATAGTGAAAACTTCCTTCTTTCACAGTAGTGTAAGCACATCTGGAAATTCTTTGGATCTTCTCTGTGAAAAGATTTTATCTGTCCATAATCATTTATGATCACATCTGAAGTGGACTTCAGAGTATTTGTCCTTCTTGAGTGTAGAACAGTTTTATAGCCTTGAAAGATTTCAGGGCCTATGGGTTGCTTTAGAGACTGAAAAAACACAGGCATTTTCAGGCTGGACTTTAATTTCTTTGGCAACACATTTCCTTCAAAAACTTCATAGCCTTCTGACTTACCTGATTTCAGTAAGTTTTATGGTTAGGTAACTACAATGATCTTGTCTAAACATAGCTTATATTCCTGCAGACTCTGTTCTTTTACTTACTGGCTTTTGTTCTCGACTCTTTTTTCTCTTTTTTCAAATTAATATGATCTCCCATGGTTGGACTCTCTGAAACAAAAGGCTTTGGAGGGACGGGAAAATTCTTCATCTTATCTTTGCCTATAGACATTTATACCTCCAGGTATCAATATTTCCACTTTGAAGCCCCTGTTGAAAATGTTTCAATTTGAGGAATAGAGCTGTTGACATTTTCATCTATCCAAGGCTTCAATTACTATAATCTCAGTAAACTTAAATTGAAGATTCCAGATTAGAGTACATGCCTTATAAAAGTTGTATTCTATTTCCATCTCTGATTCATGCTGGCTAGCTATAGCCAGATTTATTTTTCTCATAAGACTTAAAGCTACCAAGGGGGAAAGGAGTGAGTGGGTGGGATGAATTGGGAGATTAGGGTTGACATATATGCAATGTTGATACCACGTATAAAATAAATAACTAAAGAGAACCTACTGTATAGCACAGGGAACTCTACTCAGTGCTCTGTGGTGACCTAAATAAGAAGGAAATCCAAAAAATAGGGGATATATGTATATGTACAGCTGATTCACTTTGCTGTATGGTAGAAACTAACACAACATTGTAAAGCAACTATACTCCAATAAAAATTAAAAAAAAAAAGAAAACTACAGGTAACATCTAACTCTTAAATTCAGACTTTGTTATATAATTTCCTCTAACGTCATAGCCTCAGTCAGCATATAGTCTGCCTTTCAAAGTGGAAATGTCTTGAAGCCATAATAACAGAGCTCATGAGCTCGTCAGCCTGCAATATCTTGAGTCCTTACCACCTGTTATACAATATCCTGTACTAAGATAGTGCTGTATATTATACCTTTTATTTGTAGCATCCACCTCCAACTACCACATTAGTGTCAATTTAAGTTAGATTCAGCTCTGAGTAACAGAGATTCAAAATGTTAGTAACTTAAACAAGGTAGTAGTTTGTTCTCTCATATAAAATTCTAGAAGTAAACAGTTTAGGACTGATATGATGGCACCATTCCATGAAATATTTAGTGACTCATACTCTTTTTATCTTATGCTTCTCTGTGCATAGCCTCCATTCAGAGATCACTTCAAGATCCAAAATGACTGCCCTTGTTCAGCCAGCATATGTACTCCTCAGCTATCAAGGAAGAAGGAGTGAGGAGACTTGTAGATGTTTTTCAAGTAAAGTTCCTAAATGATGCCTCACAATATATCTTTGGCCAGAATTTAGTCACATTGTTACATTAAACTACAAGGAAGTCTTAAAATATGTAGCTTTTATTTTGTGCAGAAATGTATCCAGACAAAAATCAAGGATTCTATTATGAAAGTGAAGAAGAACCAATATTGGGGAACAAATAGCCACCTTTGCTACAGAGCAGATATATAGAATACAAATGGAAAAGAAGGTAGAAAATAAGAAGTAAAGAAAGGAAGTATTTAATAAATGTAGAATATTATGATACAATATTATGAAATAAAATTAATACTTAAATGTCAGATGACATGCAGCTTTCCATCTGAATTAATATATTCACCTGATACAGTTAAAGCAAAGCTAAGTTCCATTTGATGTCAAAAATCTTGTAATAGGATGTTTACTATTTATTACTAATGAACTTGCATTCTCTATGATCCTTCTTTTCTCTTCTACATATTTCATTTTTTGGTTTCTCCATGATTCTTTCTGAAATTTTTATTCAACTTCTCCTCCAGTTCAGTAATTCTCTTGTTAGCTGTGTCTAATCTGTCATTGGATCATCCATTTTCGTTCCTAATTGATATGGATTTAGTCTTCAGATTTCTAAGGCTTTTTTGGTTCTTTTCCAAACTTTCCTTTTTACATTTTCTGTTTTTGTTTTTTTTCTGTAGCTATGTCAAACTTGACTTTTCTTTTTTAAAACATAGCAAACAGAGTAACTCTATAGTCTGCATCAATTAATTTCAGTAACTTGGGTCTTTCGTACTGCTCACTATATTTGAAATGTTATTTGTGGGAATTTTGGACCCTTGAATGAAAATACTTTCCTCCAGATAATATTTTCATTGCTGTCACCAAGTACCACCAATACTGGGCCACCTGAAAGTTCAAAACTTGGGATTTTATGAATTATGAAGCTTTCATTTTAGTTTAGGGCTGTTCACTTATATTTCATCATGTAGCCCTTTGAGTTCCCAGTTGAATGTGGACAGCATCCTCTCCTTGAGTGGACATGGGCTTTGATATTTGACTCCTGATCTCCTGAGCCACCAAACCTGTACTTTAGTTTAAAAGTTGTTTCTTCCTGATATCCAGGTAGTCTGAGAACAAAAGCTGCTTTGAGTGCTGGGCTTACCTCACTGGTGTCTCGCCTTCCAGACTTTCTTGATAAATCTTTCCTATTTTTCAAAAGACTTAAAAATTCTTTCATCTGGCATTTATAAACTTCAGAATTGGCCCAAATTTCTATTCTACCAATTGTGGATGCATCTTGACTCTCCATGTTTCCCTTCTGTTATTAAATAATTAGTACAGTTTTCTTTTGACCTGATAACCATCCTCTCTTTTTTCAAGTATGTTTTAAATCTCAAATCTGATTTACTTTATGTTGATTTTATAATTTAAAGTGTTAAATTTATTAGTCAGTGTTTCTTCTTCTTATCACTGCCATAACAGTCTGTATGTTGTACATTACTTTTTTTTTAAATTTATTTTTATATTTTATTTTTACTTTTGGCTGCATTGGGTCTTTGTTGCTGTGTGTGGGCTTTCTGTAGTTGTGGCGAGCAGGGGCTACTCTTCATTGCAGTGCATGGGCTTCTCATTGCAGTGGCTTCTCTTGTTGTGGAGTATGGGCTCTAGGCACGTGAGCTTCAGTAGTTGTGGCTCACGGGCTCTAGCGTGCAGTCTCAGTAGTTGTGGTGCATGGGCTTAGTTGCTCCATGGCATGTGGAATCTTCCTGGAAGAGGGCTTGAACCTGTGTCCCCTGCACTGGCAGGCAGATTCTTAACCACTGCGTCACCAGGGAAGCCCATGTATGTTGTACATTGCTTCTTGATATTGAGCAACTATTCTGTATTTGGGGGAATATGTACCTAATAATTGTCAGCACTCTTTTTTTTACAGGTGAATTCTAATAGCATTTTACCTCAGTTTTAAAAAAAATGGCTTTGTAGGTTTCTGTTTCTGTTCTAAGTAATATAACTTGAAACTTGATTCATTATGACTTTGTAAATGCCACTAAATTTTTTGTATTTAGAATTCAAAAAAAAATAAAACATATTAAAATTCTATTAATAAATTCAAAGGTTCTGAAAGTGTTATATGATTAATTTTTGATAAATGTGTTGTTTTACACAGTTTGGTTATTTTATGCTTCAGTTTTAGCAAATGATAAAAAAAAATTCTGCATGTCTATTTGGCTTTTTGTTTACATTGTTGAATTATCATGAAGAACAATACTTTAGTTTTTTGAAAACTTGAAAACTAAATCACCTGGAAAATCAGGTCTCTTTCTATTTATTATTTTTTGGTACTTCACATTTTTGACATTTCATTAGAATTCTGACATTTCATTAGAATTCTGACAAGCACTACCAAAACTGTATTGTTAACTTCACAATATTTTTTGTAACATCTTTACTGAGATATAACTTACATAACACAAAATTCATCCTTCTTAAGTACATAGTTCAGTGATTTTTAGTCTTTTTACAAACTTTTGCAACTATTATCACTATCTAATTCCACAACATTTTTATCAACCCCAAAAGAAATCCCATACATATTAGCAGTATTCCCAACAGACCTTAACAACCATTAAGATATTTTCTATCTCTATGAATGTGCCTATTCTGGGCATTTAATGTAATTGGAAGATAAAATATGTGGTCTTTTGTGTATGGCTTCTGTCACTTAGCATATTTTTTAGGATTTATCCATGTTGTAACGTGTATAAGTCCTTTATTCATTTTTATAACTGAATAATATTTCACTGTATGAATATACCATACTTTAAAATCCATTTATTACTTGGGTTGCTTCCAATTTATGACTGTTATTAATAATTCTGCTATGAACATCCATGTACAAATATTTGTGTAGACATACTTTTCAGTTTTATTGTGTATATATCTAGTAGTGAAATTACAGGATGATATGGTAATTCTATGTTTAACTTTTTGGGGAACTGCCAAACTGTTTTCCACAGCAGCTGTGCTATTTTGCATTTACATCATCAATGTATGAGAGTCCTAATTTCTTCAAATCCTCACCAACACTTATTATTTTCTGTATTTTTAATTATAGCCATCATAGTGAGTATGAAGTGGTACTTCACTGTGGTTTAGATTTGCATTTCCCTAGTGAGTAATAATGCTGAGAATCTTTTCATATATTTATTGGCCATTTGTATATCTTCTTTGGAGAGCTATCTATTCAAAAATCCTTTGATCATTTTATAATAAGTTGTTTTTTATTGTTGAATTATAAAAATTCCTTATATATTTTGATACAAGTCTCTTATCATACATATCATTTGAAAACATTTTCCTGTTTTGTGGGTTGTCTGTTCACTTTCTTAATGGTAAATTTTTAATTTTGATGAAATCCAATTTACATGGGTATTTTTGTCACACATTTTTCTTATGACATCTAAGAAACCATTTTCTAAACATTGTCTCAAAGATTTATTTTTATATATTTTTCTAAGAGTTTTATAAATTTAGCTCCTAAATTTAGGCATATGGTTCATTTTGCACTAATCTTTATATAGTATGAGATAGAGGTTCAGAATCGTTCTTTTATATTGGATATCCAGTTGTCTAGCACCATTTTTTTTTTTTTTTGGAAGAAAAAAGAAAGAAAAAAAAATCCTCCTCTTATTGAATTATCTTGGTACCCTTGTGAGAACTTGATTGACCATATGTAAAGATTTATTTATGGACTCTATTCCATTGATCTGTATATCTATCCCCCACAATCATTTTGTCATTCCAGAATTTTTATTATTTAAATAATATGCTACTGAAAAAAAAAGCCCAATATCTTAAGAATCTCTAGCAATGTAGTTTAACTATTGTGTTATACTTTAGATTTAAATCTATTAACCTCGAATTTGTGTTTGATGTCATCATACTCAAATTCAAAGATAAATCAACATGCAAACAAACTCCTCTCATGTGCACAAATGATATATTATTTACCTCCAAATTTTTGAAAAGTTTGCAGTTTTAAGATTCATGGATGGATAGATAATTTGATGTGGAGATAAAGTTTCTAAGAGTTGACAAGTGGAAAGAATATTCAAAGACCTTAGAGACAATTGATTTTTCCATCCATAGAACGTTTATTTATCCCATTGATAGACCACATGGTATATTGCAAATTTCGTGGCCTTCATAATCACAAAATCAACTTTGCCTGCAAACTTTAAATGTAATAGATATATACTGACATAAATTTATACATATAAATAGGTATCAATATAACCATTTTTGATATGAGTATTAAAACTTGGTTTTTTTTTTTGTTAATTTTTATTGGAGTATATTTGCTTTATAGTGTTTTGTTAGTTTCTGCTGTACAGCAAAGTGAATCAGTTATACATATACATATATCCACTCTTTTTTAGATTCCCTTCCCGTTTAGGTCACCACAGAGCATAAATTTCGAGTACTCTGCTCTAACTTCAGTGCTCAGCATACTATGGGAAAATCAAGAAGAGTGGAAATTTTCATTCTTTCAGAATTTGTTTTTCAGATGAGGTAATAGAATAATGACCAACACATCTATATAAATAAGCACCAAATATGTGATGGAACATATAAAAAAATGAATGTCAAAAAAGAAAAGATCAAGGGTCAGACTTAAAAAAAAAAACTATATGAACAAAGTTGTGGAGGTGAAAATTAGCTTTGAAAATGTGTGAATGGGAAAGAAACTATGAGAGGAATTGTGGAAACTGAAGTTGGATAGGGCCGTTAATGGACATTTTAATTTTCACTTGAGTGTTTAAAATGATTATTTAGCAAGAAAAATTCTCTCTATACATTTTAATACCATAGGCACAGTTACATACCTATCAAATTACTAAGAATTAACAAGTTACATTTGCTATTCAACTTGTGTAGGATAATGGGCAATCAGATGTTAGGATGAGTATCTAATTATTTTATTTATGATGTAAAGGAGAGAGTAAAGAGTGAAATTTTATAGCTATCAGCCTTAATTTTTCTATGTATTAAAATGTCACAGATAAAGGACAAGAGAATGTAGTAAGGTTTCCCGAGGCTAGATGAAAGAGCATAATAGAGACCATAGATTCCAGTAGTTTGTGGGCATTTTATAATTTTGTGTCAATTTATCTTTTAACTGTTTCTTGCTTACTATTCTGTTGTACACAGTACACGTCAGCTGATTCAGTCTCTTCACCTTTCTCTTCAGTCTCCTGTTTGCCTCATGTTTTCCTTATGTAAATTAAGCATTATCTATTTATTTCACATCTGCCTAATTCATGTTCCCAGTTTCTTCAATATGCTTTCCAGTGAGCTCAACATTCTGATAATATTTACATTTAAAAAAGTATCATGCAAATTGGAACTTTAACATGCATTTTATCTTGCAATTCATGGGAAATGATATATTAATTAAAGCAAAACTGGTTAGGCTAAGAAAGAATTTGGACTTGGCTGTTGGAGCAGTACAGGAGACAGAATGGTTATAGTGCTAGGAACTAACAAAGGAGGGTCAGTCTGGTAAGTAGCTTTATATCCAGTGAGCTCTATTCACTGTCCACATGGCTAGCAGCAAGTGACCAACTAATATGAAAAGTTGAGCAACATTGAAATTGGGTTAGGTTGAGAAAGAAAGCTGGTATTAATGAAGTCTGTTATTGAGTATCAAAGCCTAGACACTGTGCTCAATGACTGTTTTAAAAAGAAAACTGGTACTAAAGACTGGATTGCTAGAATGGAGGCTTGGGAAATGGTCCAAGGTAGATGTCAAGGTAGAACTGGGAACATTTCAAAGGCAGAACAGAGTGGTGAAGGTTTCAGAATGACACAAAATACTAATTACCATAATTATGTGTTATGCTATGAGCAAAGGTAAATTAATAGGGAACTCCAAGTATTAGTCTGGAGACTAGTCTTATTGTTTTATAGACTTAGTCTTATTATCTCCTATCATAGTTAGGTCCTAGAATTGCAAGGAGAATGGAGTCTGTATGTTGGAGATTTAGTAGCTCCAAAGGAGGGAAAAGATGATTACAGAAATAGAGCATTATATCTTGCCAGCAGCTTTTCCTTCAGCAAAGAACCATTACTGCATACTGTGAAAGATTCTAGTATGAGAATTAAGCTCTGTAGAATTAACTATATTTGATCTTGGCTACTATGAATCAGCCAGTTATTGAGAGCAAAATCTCTTCTTTTTCAGCAATAGGGCTAATATATAAAAGCATTGCTATGTGTTCCCTCCAATTCACCTTCATTCCAGTACATTGCCTTCTTTCTACAATTACACCATCAGTCTCCATCTCAAAGTAGGCACTGAAATGCCTTTGTTCATTCACCTTAAATTAAGTTTTTGGTGTCAAGGCCAAAACCTCCTTCCTGGAATCTCATCTTTACTTCCGTTTGTTTAAGAATGAGATTATTCCTACAGTTGCACCTCTTTATTTCTCTCTTCAGCTTACAGCATTAAATAAAAGGATAAAGTCCCTGATATCATCCAGAACAAAGATTTTTTCTTTTTTAATGTTAGAGGAAATTAGTTTCTCTTAGTTGGAATATTGTTACTAGTATTTGTCTTACGCATATTTCTATTTAAATTTATTTATACCATACTGTATTATGTGAATGTCTTAACTCTAGGAATATAAGCCACTTTACGGCAGGTTGTAATTTAGTTGTTTTGCCACCTTTCACCTAGCATAGTCATATGCACATAGGAGGCACTCAACAAATATTTACTAATTTAAAATACTATTTGTTGCATTTGCAAGAAGTATAATCCAAACTCTACTTATACTTTTTGAGTCATAATTTATAACTCATGGAGTCATTTTAGTATATTTTATGAAAATATTAATCCACTGTGCTAGTATGAAAAGAGTAGGTAATAGAATTCTGCTTATCATTGAGATCTTTGTATGGGAGCAGGAAGAATTAAGGTTATCATTGAAAGAAGATAGATTAAAATAAGATGCAAGACAAAAGTAAAATACAGAGTTCAAAGGGATCTTACAAAGTTATGAACTATGCAGGTAAAACAGATTTTCTTGCTGGTCCTGTTACACTAGAACTTAGAACACCTTTCAAAGATAGAGAAGGAAAAGGGATTACCATACTGTGGTAATAAGAATAAAACTCATTATTCTGGAAATGCTATAGGCCAATGGTATAAACAAACTAAATTATATAGATAAATTAATTAATAGCAGATCCTTAATGGGATATTAAAGTAAATGAAAATGGTTTTGCTGGATAGCTTTAACTGTTCACAGTGTTTCTTTTTGCTACTATTATGGGTGGGATATTTGATTTAGGGGCAATTGATCTGACATACTATGCCAAGTCATTCTTTTCCGTAAATCTTAGGAATGCTGATGTAATTTTGAAAATGCTAGTTCAGAAACATCACTAGAATTTTATACAAGATCCACATGTTTTTAAGTTGGTGTATAATCTTTATGTGAGAAATTGTGTATATTTTCAATTACTAAATATTTATAGGAAATGCATATACTCATTTCATAAGAAAAATCTTAGGGGAGAGAAGAGGTAGAAGAATATTTTAAACTTATGCCTTTCCCTTTTAGTTTTAAGTTTTGAGTTCATTGAAATGTGAAAAACCTATCATTCATATTTTTAGGTTTCTTGCTATCATATAGAGAGCCATGATTATTAGAATTCATGAGCACCAAAAAGCAAATCTGGAGCTCACTGTCCTCAAGGCAAAATATAATGTTTGCTGATTATCGTTAGCTAATGGTACACCTCAAGAGTTTTTTTCCATCTTTAAACTTTATTACTGTATTTTTCTTCAGGGTAAAAAAAAATTATGGGTCAATTTTCACTGAAGTGGGCTGGATTTATGTATTCACCTCTCATCAGTGTCAAAAGGAATTGTGCCCATCATTCCCTGGACAACAGGATGAAAACCTGTCTCTGATTGGACACTAGGGATATCAGCTGTAAACACAAGATAAGTGTAAAGTTGAAAAGAGAAATATACTTAATAATTCATCCAAGCCAGCATAATTTAACGACTTGAAACTTGCATAAAACTGTTCACGAAATTATTTACTTCCTCATGAAAGAAAGCTAATATTACTATTTTTAAGTCCAGTGAAATGTACCAGCATAAAAAAAATTTGCTTTGCAAAGACTGCTAATGCAAAACTTTTCAAGCTGTCCATCTTTTTAAATAAAAAGATAATAAAATGACTATTCTTTACCACTTACTTAAAATGAATTTTCGTTTATTCAAGGTAAGAGAGAGTGGGTATTTCAATGTATTTTAATATTGTCTAAGCCTTGAGTGACAAAGATTTGTGTACTATGACTCACCTAGAAATTGACAGTATTGAATTTTCGCAAAACAAATTTAGGTACCATGACATGGAAAATATTAATTATTGAATCATATTGCTGCTCTCTGATCTATTTAAGATAATTTTAGAGATATTCCATCTAAGCATGGGTTTCGGTGATTATATCCACCTAGAAAGCCTGTGGAGACTCACAATAAATTGCAGGCATTTCTTTATATATAAGTTTTTATTTAACAAAATATAAGGATTCTGACAATACCTACTTTATTAGCTTAAGAATTGAAAATAAGCCTGTTTGCATTTGAAAGTTTGGTAACTGCAGTTTTGAGTCATTTTATCCTGCCTCAGGAATGTTGGACTTCATGTAAATAATAAACATTTGGACCATGGCAGAAATATTTCCAATAAGAGCAGTAGGGCTGAGGTTGTTTAGGAAGCTGTGCTGGATACATTGTGAAGTTGGACAGACTATGATTTGTACTGAGGCTGTAGAACTTGCAGGCTGGCAACTCAGGGTCAGGTAAAGCACTTTATTGAACATCTCTATCTATCTATCTCCTAAGTGTGTGTACATATACTGTTTTATACACACACACATATGTATGCATATATATTATATAATCTATTTTTTGCTCAAAACAGTCCCTGCAGTTCCTGAGATATATGTGTCATTTGGAGGGAAGAAGTATAATTATACAGCATTAGAAACAGTTGTTTTAGTCCTTAGTTTAGTAATAAGAGCTTGTATGAAGCAACATTTACAAATATTCTGAATTCCGCAAATGAGTATATTACTCCCAGTTGCGGAAGGCTAAATCCTCAATTCTAGAAAGTATTATCCAAGTAATTGTTACTGAGTCAATTTAATAGTTTGTAAGTATGTATTTATAAAGCATATTTAAGTTGGTTATAATTTGCTTTACTTTAGAAACATGATTATATATATGGCTACTATGTTAATTTATTGAGATGTTTTCTTTATGGTAATATAAACCCCTCTTCAGATTCTAAACCAATTTAAACCATAAACTTTCTAAAATGCTAGATTTGCTTAAGGTGTATAGGTTAGAGATCAACCTAAAACATCATAAAATATTGGAGGTCTCTTTGTTCTTTTCTCCTCTTCTCATAAATATAAACATTGTTCAAATATACCTAGAAATATAGATTCTTGAGCTGTATATTTTATTGCTAAGGAAAAAAGAGTTTTTTTTTCCTAGAAAATTCTATTTCACTGCCCATCATTAAATTTTATACCAGCATGTGAATGGTCTCATTTGGGGATTACTTAAGCAGTGTTAACTTATATTACTAATACATACTATATCCCTTCCATTTAAAAATGATTAGATTAAAAATTATTTATTTACTAAATAATTTACTAAATATTATTTTAATCAATTGAGTTAACATTTGAGGTTTAATAAAATGCACATTTTATCAGGAATGTGTTTAGCATTCAACCTGTGCTTTCTACTATGTTTTTCTCACTTTCAATGTCTTTATCTTGCTTCTCATGTTTTCTATATCTCTATATAGGGTTAATCATTAAATTATGCCATATTTTGAGAAGTACAGAATTTAAATATTCAAAAAATAATAACTTTGTACCTATGCCTAACATGGTGTCATGGATATAGCTGGCACTCAATACATATTTGTTGAAAAAAACTAATCAAATGTCTCAATCCTTTTTTGTTATTTGTGAGTTGATACTGCAACAGAGATTGAAGAATCCAGTCAAAGTGGTACAGGGATATTGAGATAAGTAAACCATGGCCCCAGTCCTCAGAGAGAATAATTTCTTCTAAGGACGAAAAATGTACTTAACTATTATATAAGGTAGAACACAATAAGTGCTTGAAAGTTATGAACAAAATTGTATCGATTATGTAGAGTTACACTTTTTAAAATGTGATCCTTAGGCAAACAAGATACAGAATTATTTTCAATTATTACTATATAATATGTTGTCTATTAGACAATGTAAAAATATATTTTTAAAAGGATTATGAATAGAATTGCATTGTCATGTAAATAGTAATCAAATATATTTCTGGAGAGAATTTTCAAAGAAACATAAACTTGTATACTCTGAAATTTCTTCATGCCCTTTACTTTCATTACTCTGCCTACTATCAATTAATACTATTCATGAACTACTGTTGTGTTCTCTGAGCTTGAAATTGTAACTTAGTCTAAACTCTGGAAGTTTGCAGCATCTCTTTTTTACTGGGCTTGACAACCACTACTACTAAGCAGTTGCTGTATTACCAGTGTCATATAGCAAAGAGTGAGCCTCAATGATTTACTCATTGGCACCTCTAATCTTGGTGAGGATAGAACTTAGACTTTAATCATTCTTAAACTGAGGGAGCATATCTTCCTATAATGCTTTTTTCCCACATGTTCTTTAACTGGACAATTGCAGCAAAATATAATTTCAGCCATCCTCATTTCCCGTGGCTACTTTTTTGTATAGAAGAGAAATGTCACATTTCGTTCTATATCTACTAGGTTTCTCCTGTATTTGTTTTTCCAGGTCATCCTTTGTGAATTCTCTTCCCCACATATCAAGAATATTATCACTTCACTTCTAGTCTTCATTGTTAAGATAAAGTAAGATTGGGATCAAATACAAAGTAGTAGCAATTTTTCAAATATCAGTTAAACCTGCCAGTTGCTTAAAGGGGACTATCTTAAAAAGTAACATTTTCCTCATAAAATTTTTATCTTAAACCATTCCCCTTCCTCCATGGTTTTTCCTGTTAACTAGCACTTATTCTTTAAAGCAGAGATCAAGTGGACCTTGCAATACATGGATCACTATACATTAGCCTCCCCTCTGGTGAAGGCTTTGCTTGCTAAGTTAATGAGAGGGTGTGTAGTCAAACACTAGAGATAACAGGTTTTCATTCAGACATAAAAGAACAACTTTTTTTAGTTTCGTTTTTAGCATACTCCTAAAGTTATCTGAGTATTATATAGAAGACCTAAGATCTGGATTAGCACTTTTAAAGATGATGTCTTGGCTGAGAAGAGGAAAGGCAACAGACACAATAACAAAAACAACAAATGGGGTAGGATACCAAGGGGCTGGTGTCTTGGCTGTGATTCTAAAGAGGTTTTTGGAATCATCCTTGAAATGGAGACTACTTACAATGAATAATATATAATATAGACAAAACAAACACTTGCTCGGGTATAGGATAGTATAGATAGTACAGGGATAAATAGATAACATAACAATGAGTCTCTGTTAACAATATGCTTTGATCAAAGACTTATAATTTCCTTTAAAGTCAAAGGACTCTGATTTGTATAATATATAATGTGAAAACAAAACCAAACAGTCTTCAGAGCACTAACTAGCCTAAGTTTAGAAACTCAAACCACTAAGGGTTTAAAAGGAATCTTGATTTTCAAAGACAGAAAATTTGAAATAAATTATTTACCCTTGGTCTAGAAAGGAGTTTGAGGAAATTGTTACCACTGTCACCACTCCTTAGTATTAAATGATAAATTATCATTTCTCTTTGGAGAATTAAATATCTACTCCAGTCATCCATCTGATATTTTACAACCATGTACGTGTTTGGTTTGTCAATTACAGGAAGCTCCATAGATCCTCAGTTAATCTATTCCAATTTTCAGTAGTACTCTGAGAATTTTTTTTCTCATTATGATTGAATGATATTTAATCATATACAGATTATCTCTCCCTATTTCCATACCTCTTATAGATGATTTTTTTCTTAGCTCCTCCACTCAATACCATCCTCCACTCAATACCATCAAAGAAGAGTTATTTCATTGTCATTGTGATGTAGGTAGATAGAGACATGTGCCTGAATAAATACATAATTATTCATATCAGATGGTTATGTTTATTTTTTTTTTGTGGGTATTGAGAAATGATAAAAGATGCTTCAGAAAATTTAGAGAATCTGTGTTGATGTACATGATAAAGAGCTTAGAAGAAGGGGATAGGATAATTGTAAAGGGTTGCTCAGTGAAATGCTTTGGAGTATGAAACCATACTTTGGAGTACGAAACCATATGAAACCATAGAGTATGAAAAATATCAGGAATGAAAGAATAGAATATTGAAAAGTGTTACTTGGGGTAGAGTCCTTTAAAAATATAAGCTAGGAATTTATTTTAAAATTATGTCTAGTTGTTAGACGCTTTCCAACAAATGAAGTTTATATTATTTTATGTTAGCCAAAGTTCCTAAACCTTCACTCATTCCTTCTAGCACTTCTCTTCAGTACTATTCATTCAACATGTAACAAATAATTATTGAGTATCTGGTGAGTGCCAGGGGCCATTCCTGGCTTTGAGTAAACAAGATAAGCAAAGTCCTTAGCCCCTTGTGGACTAGATTCTAAGGAAAAAGAAAAAAAAAAAACAAGATGTAACCCTAGTAAACAAACAAATAAAATTGTGATAAATGTTATGAATTAAATATATAGTGTGCTGAAATAGGGAATAATAGGAGGATGCCCACTTCTCATAGGATTGTCACAGAATGTTTTTATCTGAGAAGATAATATTTACAATTAAGACCTAAAGGATGGGAAGCTACCCATGCAAAGTATAGGAAGGAGAGTGTTCTAGGCAGAGGGAAGAGCTTACACAAGGATCTGAGGTGTGAAGTAACTTGTTTTAGTTGAGTTGGGTTCAAGGGACTGAATGAAATCCAGTGTGGCATGAGTATAGTGAACAAAGTTGAGTAGCACAAGATGTGTTTGTGTAGTCAAGGGCCATATTTTGCTGGGTTTTTGTACCTCATAGTAAGAACTGAGCACCTTGGACAGCCATTATGGGATTTTAAAGCTAAAGAGAAACATGATCATATTTACCTTTTGACAAATATAAATATATCTTGTAACAGCTAGGGTTAAGGCAGAGACCAATAGGAAGCTATTTCTGTTTGGAAGGGATGATTATAGCTTACACTAGAGAAATAAAGTGAAAACAGAGAGAAGTGAACAGATTTGAAATAGATTCAGGAGGTAGAATTGCCAAGATTTGCTGATGACTTAGATAAAGTGTTTCAGAAAAAGGATAAAATAGAGATGAAATCCTAAATTTTTATGATTTGAATAAGATAATGGTACATTTTACAAGATGAGGAAGATGGCAGTTGGAGGATGTGAGAAGCCCGGATCTCTTCTCTACACTAGATTTATACATGGCTTATTTACATAGGGCTTACTTTAAAAATAATTCAGTAGGTAGGCTCCTTTCTTTTCATGTTCCAGGTTATCTATAATTATCTGAAAATATGTTGCCCTGACCTGAAACAGTACTTCAGCTATGGTTCAGAAATGAAAATGGTAAGATTGCCATTTCCCTCATTCTAGATGGAATGCTTATACAGCATAAAGTCATCACACAATGGACTTTTAATTTACTCTTAACTAAAATATTTTTTATCATTCATGTTTTTAAATCATATTATTGTAGTGATTAAATTCATTTTGCCCAACTGCAATATTTATTGCTATTAATATTCATCTATTCAATTTGACCCATTGCTCCAGTCTACTGATAATCTTTTAAATTTGTCCAGAATTAACTGATTTTGTTCTTTTACCACCCCCTTTGGAAATTTGATAAGCATTTTCTTTATATTTTTATTCACATCATTCATATAACTATTGTCAGCACAGGGCTAAGAACATGTCCACATATCAAGACATTAGAGATCTCCCTTCAGGTTGGCATCATTTTATTAATCCTTACTCTTTTCCATGTGATAGCTCAACATCTTTGATCTCCACCTAATCATACTGTCTTTCAATAAGTAGTGAAAGTGTTTATCAAACATGTTGCTGAAATGCAGGTTTATCATATCAAGGATATTGGAACCTGAATTAATTCTGACCCTGTTAAAAATAAAATTATATCTGATATAATTCATTTATTTTCAATATATATTGCTCCTTGGTGATTATTTCTTTTCCAAATGCTACCAAAAATCCTTTAAATGTTTTCCTAAATTATTGAAGACCAGTGTTAAATTTAAGGCACTTTAGTTAATAGAATATCCTTTCTGTTATTGAAAACAAGATATTAGATTTTCTCCAGTGTTGTCATAACTTGTTTTCTCTGTCATTTTGAAGATCAGTCAATAAATGGGCACATCCTTTCTTTTTTTTCTTACAGTACCTAAAGCAAACATCCCATTTTCTTTATGATGGCAGCTTGTATAAGCCTCAGTTCATTTAGGGCTTTAGACACTCTGATCATTTTTCTATAGATTTGTTTCACTCTCACATATGCACCATTTTTCATGGTTCTTCTTTTATAAAAGCCAAGGAAGGGAAAGTTATTTTAAATGATGACAAACAATGATATGTGGATAGTATATAAAAACGGCTAAGTTGGCAAACTAAAGAAAATATATTTCTAAAAGGAACTAGCTAGCTACTGATTTGACTTGGAGGCTTTTAAATTTCATGATTCTGCAAATTAACTTTATTTGTGATAGAGTCTGGATACTCAGATTTGACAGATAGATATATACCTTTTTAAATTCTTCCTTATTCTTTCGGGGGTGTAAAGAAATAAGTACTAGTGGAAAAAATTGTTGAACATATCCTTTCATTCCACTTTCATTATTTTCTCATGAGGAGAATATAAGTGTGAGATTTAGAGCACAGAAAGGGTCCATTTCTATGATTGAAGTAGAATTTGAGGTGATTTTTTAACATATGATGAATTGCATTGTCAGGAGGGAAAGACAGAGAGCAGTTACCAAAATAGAGCAAAATTCATAGAAGTAAGAAGATATAAGAATGATATGGCCTGAAGAAGATTGATGGACAAATCTGAGGTTGAAAAAGCATTTAGAACTGATTGTTACAGATTTGATTGCAAAACAGTGGTCTACATTTTTTGTCATATTTTAATAGTAAGATTTGACCCCAAATGAAAATAGAAACAGCATTATTTAAAATAGTCATGTTTTGATAGTGTATTATTATATTTATTCTTTACAACCTAAAAAAAAAATTCTAAATATAGAGAGAATAGGTTAACTCAAAAGTAGCTATTTATTTGTCTTTCTAGCAAAAAGTAATATTTTTGTCATGTAAAGACTGAAAATAGTGTTGTGTAAGAGTTATAGTAAAGGATTTTTTAGAGAGGAATAAAAACAGATTCATTCCAGGGTGAGATAATACCTAGTACCTATCATGAGCATTAAAAAATATTGTTGCACAATGAGTCACTGCATAGAGACTATGTTTTCAAAATATCAGTTAAAGGACATTACATATAAAATTTAAAAGATAAAAATAAGCTCAAGGGGGGCTTCCCTGGTGGCGCAGTGGTTGGGAGTCCGCCTGCTGATGCAGGGGACACGGGTTCGTGCCCCGGTCCGGGAGGATCCCACGTGCCGCGGAGCGGCTGGGCCCGTGAGCCATGGCTGCTGAGCCTGCGCGTCCGGAGTTTGTGCTACGCAACGGGAGAGGCCACAGCGGTGAGAGGCCCGCGTACCACAAATAAATAAATAAATAAATAAGCTCAAGGATATTTAATTAAATATATCTGTATTATATGGTGTAGGAATTTGGGCATAAAATTGTAAGTACAGGACACTAGGACACATATCCAAGTGTTTCTTCTAAATTGTAGAGTAAAGGAGGTTTGGATAAGTGGACAGTCAAGGCAGGGGAAATATGAAAAAATTATCTGTTTAAAAATTCTATCAGCTATCACGTTAGAGAATTTATGTGACTTTTTCTCCCCTTGGATGAAGATAATGCTATTCACTACAACTAGAAATAAGTATTAATAGGTTTAGAGGAAAGATATGACTTCAAATCTCTTGAGTATGTTGTGTCTGTGAGATTTTCCAGGGCGAAAGAACACAGCTCATGGTGGTTATGAGTATTACATAAATTAATATCTATAAAGAGCTTAAAATACTGGCAAATGGTAAGCACTGTACAAGTATTCCATAAACAAATATACAGAACCAAGCACCTCAGAAAAGAGATCTATCTGAGGGTATATATTTGTGAATCTTCAGAATTTAGACCAGTGGTTCTCATCAAGGAAAGCATAATATCCTGGGAAAGTTTTTCCAAATACAAACATATGTCCCTTCCCAAGATTCTGATATTTTTATTTCCTGTAGCAGACTGTTAGTTGCCTACAAATATCTGTCCTTCTCTTCTTTCTTGGTAACAGACCCACCATTTTACTCCAGGAAGTAAAGTACCTAGCTAAAAGCCTGCATTTCTTACCCTCTCCTTTTTAGCTGTGGGAGGTCAGTGAGTTATGAACAGAAATTATTGGAAGGGCCTCTGGGAAAGTTTCTTAAGACACATGGCCTGTGCCCTTTTGTCATTTTATCCTTTCCTCCATCTTGCTGACTGAAATATAGACATGGTGTTTGATGCTCTAGTAGCTATCTTGACTCATGAATAAATCTTGAGACTGGAAGCCATGTAGATGATGCAGTAAGATAGAGATGATACATTTTGAAAGAGCCTGGATTCTTTATTGACCTGGTTCCTCTGTATCAATCCTGAATGGTCTGTGAAGAGAAAGAGAGATAACACAGTTATCAATTATTAAAACATCCTCAACCAGTTTACAGACATTGTATAGTTTACATCTGACAGTGCCTCTGCTTTACACAAAGCTCCTTATCAATATTCTACTTATTATCCCTTCCACACATATCTGATCCATTTGTACTTTTAAGGCCTGTGATAATTCTGGCCCCATTTATTTCTACCTATTTTACTATCCTTTAGTATTCTGTAAAATAATTGTGTCCCTCCTTTCTTACTCTGAATCTTCCATCAGCCTTCCTGGGCAACATTATCTTGCTTCTCTTTGTTTATTCCTTATTTCTCCTCCCCTCTGATTCCTTTTGTCATGGCACCCTCCTGACAGGTCCCCCTTCCCCTCAATTTCCCTTAGAATATTGTCCAAAGTATATCATTAACTCTTAATAGAAAAATAATTTATCAGAATCATACATAATGGAACTATTTTCATCTTTTCTTAACTCTGCCAACCTCACAGGTTTTTGCTGTTGTTTTTTAAATAAAAGTCAATTATGATAATGTGTTATAATACATGTGAGGGTTCTTTGAGAACTCTAAAACATATATGAGATATTATTATTGTTGTCATTGTTTTTATTTTGTTTCCACAGAATATACATTCTCCTGTTGATTTAAAATATTCTAGTGAACAGAGAAAACATGTTTCTTCTATTTTATATGAATTAAAAACAGGAAAACCAAGACATCTCATTCAAAAAGGTTAGTTATATGAATTTAAAATTATATTTAATGAACATATTTTGATGAAGAGTAATTAAATTTGTTAGATGTTGGGCATGCTAATTTTGAACTATAAATATGAAATACATGTTGAGACTTCTAGATAAAATATTCATATCTCTTTCAATAGTTTTAAATATATATATGCAGAAAGTTGTTTCATGGATATGAAGGACCTGATTTTGAGTAGAAGTTGGGAATTAGGAGAAATAAGTATTAGCGAGAACCATATTGAATTGATAGTTTTGTTACCATATGGCTGTGCCAGTATGTTACCTCCTTCAGGAAATCTGTCAAGTATCAGATTAATTAATATAAATTATTTCAGTTAAAATGATATTAAATGTCCTTCAGGCTTTGAAGATAATTATTTTTTGTACACAAAAATACATTTTGGTGTTAATAAAATTTTGGTCATCATATGTGTACCTGTTTTTATTTTGTTTTTGCAGAATTTCTTCTGTTAAAATGTGTTATGATCAGATGACATTCTTTTCTTTACCTCTGTCTTTCACAGAAGAATCATAAAAACAGTTTTGTAAAATAATTTGAAGTTCTTAAAACTTTTCTCAAGGTTTCTCTTAAACCTTTTAAACATTATTTTGATAAGAACACTTAGTATGAGGCCTACGCTCTTAACAGATTTTTAGGTGCACAATACAGTATTGTTAGCTATAAGCACAGTGTTGTACAGCAGATCTCTAGGACTTTTCCATCTTGTAAAACTGGAATTTTATAATCTTTAAACATCAATTTCCCATTTTCCCCTCCCTCCATCCTTTTAATTCTGAAATATTTGATTTTTTTTCCTTTTTAAAAATTCATGGTAGTGTCTTTATCCTTATTGATTTTTTTTTCTTCTGTGTATGTGAGCTTGTCGAACTCTACCAGATCCTCATTTGTCAGGCTTTATTATTTCCTCACTTCTTTATAAGGTTCATGTACTTTATATATTTCCTAAAGCTCTGCATCTTTTATTTAAAAGTAATTTTATTTTAATCCAGTTATTGAACTCCTAGGTTTATAAACCAAAATGAAATGAAGGAAAAATAATAGTCCCATGCTCCATACCTCCCCACTCACTCTTCTTGCTACCCAAGACAATAATCATTTAATAATTATTAATGACTCTTCTATTATTTACTTTTATATTTCCAAGTAATATGCTTATTCTGCTAAAATTTCTTTTTCAATTTTAGATATTATATACAATTTCTACTGTGAAAGATAGAGGTTTAATTATCTTATAAATCCTCCCTAATACACACTCTTAACATGTTCCTTCCTCTTTTCTCCCAATAGAATTATATTATCACTATTTGGGGGTTAATTAATTTTTATTATTTTTATTATTATGGCTATGTAAATACTACTCACAGCTGAATCACACAATATATTAGGCTATGTTTTCTTTCTTATACTATTTTTTTAAAACTTGTTTGGAAACCTCATAAGAGTCAAACTTCCACTTATCACCAAGCACACCCACATATATCTATTTTCAAGATACTTCTGTTTGAGCCCTTAATTTTCTGATCAGGACTGCTTGCTTTCTAAACTAGTTCTTAACAGCTGTCATCTTGGTACATCATTTCAATTGTGATCCCGAGAATTCATTTGTTTCTATGCTGTGTTGTGACCCTTGTTTCCAGGATTCTGTATCTTGTTCTTTCTTGGTTTATTTTCTTAAGTTAATGCAGTGCTTTCTTCTATTAGTTTACTGAGAAATTATATATAGGAGGTAAATTTTTTAAAACCTTGAAAATCTAAGCATGTCTTTATGCTACATTTATGTTTAATTGATGATTTAACTGTGTAGAACCTTCAGAATTTTCTCAGAATTATTTTATTGTCTTCTAGCTTCCAGTGTTTCCTTTGAGAAGTCCATTGCCATTCAGTTCTCAGTCTGATGTGTGTGAACTTCTGTTCATTGTTTTTCTCTTCTGACTAGAAACTTTCAGCATTTTATCTTTGTACTAGGTGTTCTTCAGTTTCACAGTGATTTGGCTCAGCTATTTTTTTTGTTTGCTTGTGTAGATTTTCTTTCAATTCAATTTATTGTGACTTTTTAATCTGAAATTTTATATCACTCATTTATGTATGTTTCACTTGTATTATTTTGATGGTAAATATATATAACACAGAACATACCATTTTAACCATCTTAACTGTACATTAAGCATATTTATATTCTTGTGTAACCATCATGACCATCCTTTTGCAGAACCTTTTCATATGCTTCAACTGAAACACTATACCCATTAAACAATGACTCCCAATTCTCCCCTCCTCCCAGCTCTTGGAAATCACCATTCTACTTTCTGTTTCTAGAATTCCTATGGGTATGATTACTATGGGTATCTCATAAAAGCAGAATTATACAGTATTTGTCCTTTTGTGACTGGATTATTTTAGTTAGCATAAGGTCGTAAAAGTTCATCCATGTTGTAACATCTAAGATTTTTTTCTTTTTAAGGTTGAATAATATTCCATTATAAGTACCACATTTTTATCCATTCATTTGTCAATTGACCCTTGGGTTGCTTCTACATTTCAGCTATTGCGAATAATGCTGCTATGACATGGATGTACAGATATCTCTTTGAGACCCTGCTTTCAGCTGTTTCGTGTGTATACCCAGAGGTGGAACTTCTGGATCATATGATAATTTTATTTTACTTTTTTGAGGAACTACCATACTTTTTTCCACAGTGGCTATAACATTCTACATTCTCAGTAATAGTGCACAAGAATTCGAATTTCACCACAAACTGACCAACACTGGTTATTTTGTGCTGTTGTTGTTGTTCTGTTATTATTGTTGTAGTAGTGGTAGCCATCCTAGTGGCTGTGAGGTCATATTTCGTGGTGGTTTTGAGTTGCCTTTCCATAATCATTAGTGATGTTGAGCATCTTTTTTTAACATCTTTAATGCAGTATAATTGTTTTACAATGGTGTGTTAGTTTCTGCTTTATAACAAAGTGAATCAGTTATACATATACATATATCCCCATATCTCCCCCCTCTTGCATCTCCGTCTCACCCTCCCTATCCCACCCCTCTAGTGGGACACAAAGCACTGAGCTGATCTCCCTGTGCTATGCGGCTACTTCCCACTAGCTATCTATTTTACATTTGGTAGTGTATATATGTCCATGCCACTCTCTTACTTTGTCCCATCTTACCCTTCCTCCTCCCCATGTCCTCAAGTCCATTCTCTAGTAAGTCTGCATCTTTATTCCCGTCTTGCCCTTAGGTTCTTCAAGACCAATATATATATATATATTTTTTTTAGATTCCATATATATCTGTTAGCATACGGTATTTGCTTTTCTCTTTCTGACTTACTTCACTCTGTATGACAGAATCTAGGTCCACCCACCTCACTACAAATAACTCAATTTTGTTTCTTTTTATGGCTGAGTAATATTCCATTGTATATATGTGCCACATCTTTATCCATTCATCTGTCAATGGATACTTAGGTTGCTTCCATGTCCTGGCTATTGTAAATAGAGCTGCAGTGAACATTGTGGTACATGACTCTCTTTGAATTATGGTTTTCTCAGGGTATATGCCCACTAGTGGGATTGCTGGGTCATATGGTAGTTATATTTTTAGTTTTCTAAGGAAGCTCGATACTGTTCTCCATAATGGCTGTATCAATTTACATTCCAACCAACAGTGCAAAAGGGTTCCCTTTTCTCCACAGCCTCTCCAGCATTTATCGTTTGTGGATTTTTTGATGATGGACATTCTGACTGGTGTGAGGTGATACCTCATTGTAGTTTTGATTTTCATTTCTCTAATGATTAGTGATGTTGAGCATCCTTTCATGTGTTTGTTGGCAATTGGTATATCTTCTTTATAGAATGTCTCTTTAGGTCTTCTGCCCATTTTTGAGTTGGGTTGTTTGTTTTTTTTGATATTCACCTGCATGAGCTGCTTGTATATTTTGGAGAAAACACCTTGTCAGTTGCTTCGTTTGCAAACATTTTCTCACATTCTGAGGGTTGTCTTTTCGTCTTGCTTATGGTTTCTTTTGCTGTGCAAAAGCTTTTAAGTTTCACTAGGTCCCATTTGTTCATTTTTGTTTTTTATTTCCCTTTCTCTAGGAGGTGGGTCAAACAGGACCTTGCTGTGATTTATGTCATAGAGTGTTCTGCCTATGTTTCCTCTAAGAGTCTTATACTGTCTGGCCATACATTTAGGTCTGTAATCCATTTTAGTTAATTTTTGTGTATGGTGTTAGGGAATGTTCTAATTGCATTCTTTTACATGCAGCTGTCCAGTTTTCCCAGCACAACTTATTGAAGAGACTGTCTTTTCTCCATTGTATATTCTTGCCTCCTTATCAAAGATAAGGTGCCCATATGTGCTTGGGTTTATCTATCAGCTTTCTATCCTGTTCCATTGATCTATATTTCTGTTTTTGTGCCAGTACCATACTGTCTTGATTACTGTAGCTTTGTAGTATAGTCTGAATTCTGGGAGCCTGATTCTTCCATCACTGTTTTTCTCTCTCAAGATTGCTTTGGCTATTCTGGGTCTTTTGTGTTTCCATACAAATTGTGAAATTTTTTGTTCTAGTTCTGTAAAAAATGCCATTGTTAGTTTGATAGGGATTGCATTAAATCTGTAGATTGCTTGGGTAGTACCATCATTTTCACAATGTTGATTCTTCCAATCCAAGAACATGGTATGTCTCTCCATCTGTTTGTATCAGCTTTAATTTTTTTCCACAGTGTCATAGTTTTCTGCATATAGGTCTTGTGTCTCCTTAGGTAGGTTTATTCCTAGGGATTTTATTCTTTTTGTTGCAATGGTAAATGGGAGTGTTTCCTTAATTTCTCTTTCAGATTTTTCATCATTCTTGTGTAGAAATGCAAGATTTCTGTGCATAAATTTTGTATCCTGCTACTTTACCAAATTCATTGATTAGCTCTAGTAGTTTTCTGGTGGCATCTTTAGGATTCTCTATGTATAGTATCATGTCATCTGGAAACAGTGACAGTTTTATTTCTTCTTTTTCGATATGGGTTCCTTTTACTTCTTTTTCTTCTCTGATTGCTGTGGCTAAAACTTCCAAAACTACATTGAATAATAGTGCTGGAGTGGGCAACCTTGTCTTGTTCATGATTGTAGTGGAAATGGTTTCAATTTTTTCACCATTGAGAATGATGTTGTCTGTGTGTTTGTCATATATGGCCTTTATTATGTTAAGGTAAGTTCCCTCTATGGCTACTTTCTGGACGGTATTTATCATAAATGGGTGTTGAATTTTGTCAAAATCTTTTTCTGCATCTATTGGGATGATCATATGGTTTTTCTCCTTCGAATTGTTAATACGGTTTATCACATTGGTTGTTTGTGTATATTAAAGGATCTTTCCATTCCTGGGATAAATCCCACTTGATCATGGTATACAATCCTTTTAATATGCTGTTGGATTCTGTCTCCTAGTATTTTGTTGAGGATTTTTGCACCTATGTGATATTGGCCTGTAGTTTTCTTTTTTTGTGACATCGTTTTTTGGTTTTGGTACAGGGTGATGGTGGGCTCGTAGAATGAATTTGGGAGTGTTTCTCCCTCTGCTATATTTTGGAAGAGTTTGAGAAGGATAGGTGTTAGCTCTTCTCTAAATATTTGATAGAATTTGCATGTGAAGCCATCAGGTCCTGGGCTTTTGTTTGTTCGAAGATTTTAAATCACAGTTTCAATTTCAGTGCTTATGATTGGTCTGTTTATATTTTCTATTTCTTCCTGGTTCAGTCTCGGAAGGTTGTGCTTTCCTAAGAATTTGTCTGTTTCTTCCAGGTTATCCATTTTATTGGCATATAGTTGCTTGTAATAATCTCTCATGATCCTTTGTATTTTTGCAGTCAGTTGTTATTTCTCCTTTTCATTTCTAATTCTTTTGATTTGAGTCTTCTCCCTTTTTTTCTTGATGAGTCTGGCTAATGGTTATCAATTTTTGTTTATCTTCTCAAAGAACCAGCTTTTAGTTTTATTGATCTTTGCTATTGTTTCCTTCATTTCTTTTTCATTTATTTCTGATCTGATCTTTATGATTTCTTTCCTTCTGCTAACATTGGATTTTTTTTTGTTCTTTCTCTGATTGCTTTAGGTGTAAGGTGAGTTTGTTTATTTGAGATGTTTCTTGAGGTAGGATTGTATTGCTATAAACATCCCTGTTAGAACTGCTTTTGATGCTTCCCATAGGTTTTGGTTTGTCGTGTTTTCATTGTCATTTGTTTCTAGGTATTTTTTGATTTCTTCTTTGTTTTCTTCAGTGATCTCTTGGTTATTTAGTAGTGTATTGTTTAGCCTCCATGTGTTTGTATTTTTTACAGATTTTTTCCTGAAATTGATATCTAGTCTCATAGCATTGTGGTTGGACTAGATACTTGATACGATTTAAATTTTCTTAAATTTACCAAGGCTTCATTTGTGACCCAAGATATGATCTATCCTGGAGTATGTTCCATGAGCACTTGAGGGGAGAGTGTATTCTGTTGGTTTTGGATGGAATGCGCTGGAAATGTCAATTAAGTCCATCTTGTTTAATGTATCATTTAAAGCTTGTGTTTCTTTATTTATTTTCATTTTGGATGATCTGTCCTTTGGTGACAGTGGGGCGTTAAAGTCCCCTACTATGATTGTGTTATTTTCGATTTCCCCTTTTATGGCTGTTAGCATTTGCCTTATGTATTGAGGTGCTCCTATGTTGGGTGCATAAATATTTACAATTATTACATCTTCTTGGATTGATCCCTTGATCATTCTGTAGTGTGCTTTTTGTCTCTTGTAATAAATAGTCTTTATTTTAAAGTCTATTTTGTCTGATATGAGAATTACTACTCCAGCTTTCTTTTGATTTCCATTTGCATGGAATATCTTTTTCCAACCCCTCACTTTCAGTCTGTATGTGTCCCTGGGTCTGAAGTGGGTCTCTTGTAGACAGCATATATATGGGTCTTGTTTCTGTATCCATTCAGCCAGTCTGTGTCTTTTGGTTGGCATATTTAATCCATTTACATTTAAGGTAATTATCAATATGTATGTTCCTATTACCATTTTCTTAATTGTTTTGGGTTTGTTATTGTAGGTCTTTTCCTTCTCTTGTGTTTCCTGCCTTGAGAAGTTCCTTTAGCATTTGCTGTAAAGCTGGTTTGGTGGTACTGAATTCTCTTAGCTCTTCTTGTCCGTAAAGATTTTAATTTCTCCATCAAATCTGAATGAGATTCTTGCTGGGTAGAGTAATCTTGGTTGTAAGTTTTTCCTTCATCACTTTAAATATGTCCTGCCACTCCCTTCTGGACTGCAGAGTTTCTGCTGAAAGATCAGCAGTTAACCTTATGAGGATTCCCTTGTAAGTTATTTGTTGCTTTTCCCTTGGTGCTTTTAATATTTTTTCTTTGTGTCTGATTTTTGATAGTTTGATTAACATGTGTGTTGGCATGTTTCTCCTTGGATTTGTCCTCTATGGTACTCTCTGCACTTCCTGAACTTGATTAACTATTTCCTTTCCCATATTCAGGAAGTTTTCAACTATAATCTCTTCAGATAGTTTCTCAGTCCCTTTCTCTTTCTCTTCTTCTTCTGGAACTCCTATAATTTGAATGTTGGTGTGTTTAATTTTGTCCCTGAGGTCTCTGAGACTGTCCTCAATTCTTCTCATTCTTTTTTCTTTATTCTGCTCTGCAGTAGTTATTTCCACTATTTTATGGTCCAGGTCACTTATCTGTTCTTCTGCCTCACTTATTCTGCTACTTATTCCTTCTAGAGAATTTTTAATTTCATTTATTTTGTTGTTCATCCTTGTTTGTTTGCTCCTTAGTTCTTCTAGGTCCATGTTAAACGTTTCTTGTATTTTCTCCATCCTATTTCCAAGATTTTGGATCATGTTTAGTATCATTACTCTGAATTCTTTTTCACGTAGACTGCTTATTTCCTCTTCATTTGTTTGGTCTGGTGGGTTTTTACCTTGCTCCTTCCTCTGCTGTGTATTTCTCTGTCTTCTCATTTTCCTTAGCTTACTGTGTTTGGGGTCTCCTTTTTGCAGGATGCAGGTTCGTAATTCCCATTGTTTTTGGTGTCTGCTCCCAGTCACTAAGGTTGGTTCAGTGGGTTGTGTAGGCTTCCTGGTGGTGGGAATTGGTGTCTGTGTTTTGGTGGATGAGGCTGGATCTTGTCTTTCTGGTGGGCAGGACCACGTCTGGTGGTATGTTTTGGGGTGTCTGTGACCTTATTTTGATTTTAGGCATCCTCTCTGCTAATGGGTGGAGTTGTGTTCCTGTCTTGCTAGTTGTTTGGCGTAGGCTGTCCAGCACTGTAGCTTCCTGGTCTTTGAGTGGAGCTGGGTCTAGTGTTGAGATGGAGATCTCTGGGAGAGCATTTGCCATTTGTTATTATGTGGAGCCATGAGGTCTCTGGCAGACCAATGTCGTGAACTCGGCTCTCCCACCTCAGAGGCTCACACCTGACACCTGGCCAGAGCACCAAGACCCTGTCAGCTGCAAGGTTCAGAAGAAAAGGGAGAAAAAAAAAGAAAGAATGAAAGAAAGAAATAAAATAAAGTTATTAAAATAAGAAAAATATTATTAAAAGTAAAAAAATAAAAACATAATTAGAAAGAAAAAAGAAGAGAGCAACCAAACCAGAAAACAAATCCACTAATAGATAACAAGTGCTAAAAACTGTATTAAAAGAAAAAAAAAAAAGAACTAAAAAGGACAGACAGAACTGTAAGACAAATAGTAAAAGCAAAGCTATACAGACAGAATCTCACAAAGAAGTATACGTATGCACACTCAAAAAAAGAGAAAAAGGAAAAAAATATATTTTTTTAAAAAAAAAAGGAAAAAAGCAACCAAATCAATAAACAAATCTACCAGTGATAATAAGCTCTAAATACTAAACTAAGACAAACATAAAACCAGAAACAAATTATATGCAGAAAGCAAACCCGAAGTCTACAGTTGCTCCCAAAATCTGCCACCTCAATTTTGGGATGATTCGTTGTCTATTCAGGTATTCCACAGATGCAGGGTACATCAAGTTTATTGTGGAGATTCAGTTCGATGCTCCTGAGGCTGCTGGGAGAGATTTCCCTTTCTCTTCTTTATTCGCACAGCTCCTTCGGTTCAGCTTTGGATTTGGCGCTGCCTCTTCATGTAGGTCGCCTGAGGGCATGTGTTCCCCACCCAGACAGAACAGGGTTAAAGTAGCAGCTGATTAGGTGGCTCTGGCTCACTCAGACCAGGGGGAGGGAGGGGTACAGAATGCAGGGCGAGCCTGTGGCTGTAGAGGCCAGCTTGACATTGCAACAGCCTGAGGCATGCTGTGTATTCTCCTGGGGAGGTTGTCCCTGGATCACAGGACCCTGGCAGTGGCTGGCTGCACAGGCTCCTTGGAGGGGAGGTGTGGTTAGTGACTTGTGGTTGCACACAGGCTCCTTGGTGGCTGCAAAAGCAGCCTTAGCATTTCATGCCCCTGTCTCTGGCGTCCACACTGATAACTGTGGCTTGCGGCTGTCTCTGGAGCTTGTTTAGGTTGTGGTCTGAATCCCCTCTCCTTGCGCACCCTGAAACAATGGTCTCCTGCCTTAGTCAGTTCCAGGTATTTTCTTGGGCTCCCTCCCAGCTAGCTGTGGTGCACTAGCCCCCTTCAGGCTGTGCTCACACAGCCAACCCCAGTCCTCTCCCTGGGATCTGACCTCTGAAGCCCAAGCCTCAGCTCTCAGCCCCACCCACCCCAGTGGGTGAGCAGACAAGCCTCTCAGGCTGGTGAGTGATGGTCAGTCCTGATCCTCTCTGTGGGGATCTCTCTGCTTTGCCCTCTAAGCCCCTGTTGCTGTGCTCTCCTCCGTGGCTCTGAAGCTTCCCCCCCAACCCCCCCATCTCTAACAGTGGAGGGGCTTCCTAGTGTGTGGAAACTTTTCCTCCTTCACAGCTCCCTCCCAGAGGTGCAGATACCATCCCTATTCTGTGTCTGATTTTTCTTTTTTCTTTTGCCCTACCCAGATACATGGGGAGTTTCTTGCCTTTGGGGAAGTCTGAAGTCTTCTGCCTGTGTTCAGTAGGTGTCGTGTAGGCATTGTTCCACATGTAGGTGTATTTCTGATGTATTTGTGGGTAGGGAGGTGATCTCCACGTCTTACTCCTCCACCATCTTGAAGGTCCCTCCCTGGGTATCTTTTATTATGATTATCTACTGTATGTATATCTTCTTTGGAAAAATGTCTATTCATATCTTTTACTCATTTCCTAATTGGATTGTTTGATATTTGTTGCTGGGTTGTGTGATTTTTTATGTATTCTGGATATCAATCCTCTATCGGATATATGACTTACAAATATTTTCTCCCATGCTGTGGGTTACCTTTTTACTTTTGATACACAAGTTTTAAATTTTGATGAAGTACAGGCTATTTGTTTTTTGTGTGTCGTATGTGCTTTTGGTGTTATAACCAAGAGGTCATTGAACAATCCAATGTCGTGAAGCATTTTGCCCTGTGTTTCCCTCTAAGAGTTTTATAGTTTTAGTTCTTATATTTAGACTGTTGATCCATTTGGGGTTAATTTTTGTATATGGTGTTAAGTAAGGAACCCACTTTTTTGCATATGGAATGGAGTTGAAAAGATTGTCCTTTCCCCATTGAATAGTTCTGATACCCATGTTGAAAGATATTTGACCATGTGTGCAGTTTACATCTGGGCTCTTATTCTGTTTACATTGATCTGTATGTCTGTCTTTATATCAGGGCCACACTGTTTTGATTACCAAAGCTTTGTAGTAAGTTTTAAAATGGGGGTGTATGTGTGAGAACAACTGGATTTTGATAGGGATTGCATTGAATTTGTAGATTACTTTGAATAGAAGCTTAATAATATTAAGTCTTCAAGTTCATAAACACAGGATGTCTTTCCATTTATTTGTGTCATATTTAATTTCTTTCAGCAACACGTTAAGGTTTCAGTGTACAGGCTGCTCACCTCCTTGGTTAAGTTTGTTCTATATATTTTAGTCTTCTTGATACTATTATAAATGGAATTGTTTTCTTTATTTCCTTTTGGTATTCCTCACTGTTAATGTGTAGAAACACAAATGATATTTGTGTGTTAGCTTTGTATGCTGTAATTTTGCTAAATTTGTCTATTAATTCTGACAGAATTTTGTGAGTATGGGGTGTGTGTGTGTGTGTAAAATCTTTAGGGTTTTCTGCATATAGGATATGTACTCTATGAAGAGAAAAAATTTTATTTCTTCTTTTCTGATTTGCATGTGTTTTAATTCATTTCCTTGCCTAAATGTTCTGGATAGGAATTGAAGTACTATATTAAATACAATGATAAAAGTGGGCATCCTTTTCTTATTTCTGATCTCAGAGGAAAAATTTACAGTGTTTTGCATTGAATACGATGTTAGCTGTGCTTTTTTCTTATATACCATTATTATGTTGAGGTAGTTTCCTCCTATTCCCTGTTTGTTGGGTGTTTTTATCATCAAAGGGTGTTGAATTTTGTCAATTTTTTTCCTGAATTGATTAAGATAATTGTGTGGTTTTTTCCCTTCATTCTGTTAATGTATATTACATTGATTTTCATATATTGTGCCATTTTTTCAATCCAGGAATAAATCCCACTTGTTCTTAGTGTATAATATATATATATTTTTTTACATCTTTATTGAAGTATAATTGCTTTACAATGGTGTGTTAGTTTTGGCTTTATAACAAAGTGAATCAGTTATACATATACATATTTTCCCATATCTCTTCCCTCTTGCATCTCCCTCCCTCACACCCTATCCCACCCCTCCAGGTGGTCACAAAGCACCGAGCTGATCTCCCTGTGCTATGCAGCTGCTTCCCACTAGCTGTCTACCTTACGTTTGGTAGTGTATATATGTGCATGCCTCTCTCTTGCTTTGTCACAGCTTATCCTTCCCCATGCCCATATCCTCAAGTCTATTCTCTAGTAGGTCTGTGTCTTTATTCCTGTCTTACCCCTAGGTGTTTCATGACATTTTTTTCCCTTAAATTCCATATATATGTGTTAGTATACCGTATTTGTCTTTCTCTTTCTGACTTACTTCACTCTGTATGACAGACTCTAGGTCTATCCACCTCATTACAAATAGCTCAATTTTGTTTCTTTTTATGGCTGAGTAATATTCCATTGTATATATATGCCACATCTTCTTTATCCATTCATACGATGACAGACACTTAGGTTGTTTCCATCTCTGGGCTATTGTAAATAGAGCTGCAATGAACATTTTGGTACATGACTCTTTTTGAATTACGGTTTTCTCAGGGTATATGCCCAGTAATGGGATGGCTGTGTCATATGGTAGTTCTATTTGCAGTTTTTTAAGGAACCTCCATACTGTTCTCAATAGTGGCTGTATCAATTTACATTCCCACCAACAGTGCAAGAGGGTTCCCTTTTCTCCACACCCTCTCCAGCATTTATCATTTCTAGATTTTTTGATGATGGCCATTTTGACTGGTGTGAGATGATATCTCATTGTAGTTTTGATTTTCATTTCTCTAATGATTAATGAAGTTGAGCATTCTTTCATGTGTTTGTTGGCAGTCTGTATATGTTTGGAGAAATGTCTATTTAGGTCTTCTGCCCATTTTTGGATTGGGTTGTTTGTTTTTTTTGTTATTGAGCTGCATGAGCTGCTTATAAATTTTGGAGATTAATCCTTTGTCAGTTGCTTCATTTGCAAATATTTTCTCCCATTCTGAGGGTTGTCTTTTGGTCTTGTTAATGGTTTCCTTTGCTGTGCAAAAGCTTTGAAGTTTCATTAGATCCTATTTGTTTATTTTTGTTTTTATTTCCATTTCTCTAGGAGGTGGGTCAAAAAGGATCTTGCTGTGATTTATGTCATAGAGTGTTCTGCCTATGTTTTCCTCTAAGAGTTTGATGGTTTCTAGCCTTACATTAAGGTCTTTAATCCATTTTGAGCTTATTTTTGTGTATGGTGTTAGGGAGTGATCTAATCTCATACTTTTACATGTACCTGTCCAGTTTTCCCAGCACCACTTATTGGAGAGACTGTCCTTTCTCCACTGTACATTCCTGCTTCCTTTATCAAAGATAAGGTGACCATATGTGCGTGGGTTAATCTCTGGGCTTTCTATCCTGTTCCATTGATCTATCTTTCTGTTTTTCTGCCAGTACCATACTGTCTTGATTACTGTAGCTTTGTAGTATAGTCTGAAGTCAGGGAGCCTGATTCCTCCAGCTCCGTTTTTCGTTCTCAAGATTGCTTTGGCTATTTGGGGTCTTTTGTGTTTCCATACAAATTGTGAAATTTTTTGTTCCAGTTCTGTGAAAAATACCAGTGGTAGTTTGATAGGGATTGCATTGAATCTGTAGATTGCTTTGGGTAGTAGAGTCATTTTCACAATGTTGATTCTTCCAATCCAAGAACGTGGTATATCTCTCCATCTCTTTGTATCATCTTTAATTTCTTTCATCAATGTCTTATAATTTTCTGCATACAGGTCTTTTGTCTCCTTAGGTAGGTTTATTCCTAGATATTTTATTCTTTTTGTTGCAATAGTAAATGGGAGTGTTTTCTTCATTTTACTTTCAGATTTTTCATCCTTAGTGTATAGGAATGCTAGAGATTTCTGTGCATTAATTTTGTATCCTGCTACTTTACCAAATTCATTGATTAGCTCTAGTAGTTTTCTGTTAGCATCTTTAGGAATTTCTATGTATAGTATCATGTCATCTGCAAACAGTGACAGCTTTACCTATTCTTTTCCAATTTGGATTCCTTTTATTTCCTTTTCTTCTCTGATTACTGTGGCTAAAACTTCCAAAACTATGTTGAATAATAGTGGTGAGAGTGGGCAACCTTGTCTTGTTCCTGATCTTAGTGGAAATGTTTTCAGTTTTTCACCATTGAGGATGATGTTGGCTGTGTGTTTGTCATATATGGCCTTTATTATGTTGAGGAAAGTTCCCTCTAGGCCTACTTTCTGGAGGGTTTTTATCATAAATGGGTGTTGAATTTTGTCAAAAGGTTTCTCTGCATCTGTTGAGATGATCATATGGTTTTTCTCCTTCAATTTGTTAATATGGTTTATCACATTGATTGTTTTGCATATATTGAAGAATCCTTGCATTCCTGGAATAAACCCCACTTGATCATGGTGTATGATCCTTTTAATGTGCTGTTGGATTCTGTTTGCTAGTATTTTGTTGAGGATTTTTGCATCTATGTTCATCAATGATATTGGCCTGTAGTTTTCTTGCTTTGTGACATCCTTGTCTGGTTTTGGTATCAAGGTGATGGTGGCCTCGTAGAATAAGTTTGGGAGTGTTCCTCCCTCTGCTATATGTTGGAAGAGTTTGAGAAGGATAGGTGTTAGCTCTTCTCTAAATGTTTGATAGAATTCTCTTGTGAAGCCATCTGGTCCTGGGCTTTTGTTTGTTGGAAGATTTTTAATCACAGTTTCAATTTCAGTGCTTGTGATTGGCATGTTCATATTTTCTATTTCTTCCTGATTCAGTCTTGGCAGGTTGTGCATTTCTAAGAATTTGTCCATTTCTTCCAGGTTGTCCATTTTATTGGCATAGAGTTGCTTTAGTAATATCTCATGGTCTTTTGTATTTCTGCAGTGTCTGTTTTTACATCTCCTATTTCATTTCTAATTCTATTGATTTGAGTCTTCTCCAGTTTTGTCTTGATGAGTCTGGCTAATGATTTTTCCATTTTTTTAATCTTCTCAAAGAACCAACTTTTAGTTTTATTGATCTTTGCTATTGTTTCCTTCATTTCTTTTTCATTTATTTCTGATCTGATTTTTATGATTTCTTTCCTTCTGCTAACTTTGGGGTTTTTTTTTGTTCTTCTTTCTGTAATTGCTTTAGGTGCAAGGTTAGGTTGTTTATTCGAGATGTTTCCTATTTCTTACGGTACGATGGTATTGCTATAAACTTCCCTCTTAAGTCTGCTTTTGCTGCATCCCATAGACTTTGGGTCATTGTGTCTCCATTGTCATTTGTTTCTAGGTATTTTTTTTATTATCTCTTTGATTTCCTCGGTGATCACTTTGTTATTAAGTAGTGTATTGTTTAACCTCCGTGTGTTTCTATTTTTTACATATCTTTTCCTGTAATTGATACCTAGTCTCATAGTGTTGTGGTCAGAAAAGATAGTTGAAACAATTTCAATTTTCTTAAATTTACCAAGGCTTGACTTGTGACCCAAGATATGATCTTTCCTGGAGAATGTTCAATGAGCACTTGAGAAAAATGTGTATTCTGTTGTTCTTGGATGGAATGTCCTATAAATATGAATTAAGTCCATCTTGTTTAATGTATCATTTAAAGCTTGTGTTTCCTTATTTATTTTCATTTTGGATGATCTGTCAATTGTTGAAAGTAGGGTGTTAAAGTCCCCTACTATGAATGTGTTACTGTCTATTTCCCCTTTTATGGCTGTTAGTATTTGCCTTATGTATTGAGGTGCTCCCATGTTGGGTGAATAAATATTTACAATTGTTATATCTTCTTCTTGGATCGATCCCTTGACCATTATGTAATGTCCTTCTTTGTCTCTTCTAATAGTCTTTATTTTAAAATCTATTTTGTCTGATACGAGAATTGCTACTCCAGCTTTCTTTTGGTTTCCATTTGCATGAAATATCTTTTTCCATCCCCTTACTTTCAGTCTGTATGTGTCTCTAGGTCTGAAGTGGGTCTCTTGTAGACAGCGTATATATAGGTCATGTTTTTGTATCCATTCAGCCAGTCTGTGTCTTTTGGTTGGAGTACTTAATCCATTTACATTTAAGGTAATTATTGATATGTATGTTCCTATGACCATTTTCTTAATTGTTTTGGGTTCGTTATTGTAGGTCTTTTCCTTCTCTTGTGCTTCTTGCCTAGAGAAGTTCCTTTAGCAGTTGTTGTAAAGCTGGTTTGGTGGTGCTGAACTCTCTCAGCTTTTGCTTGTCTGTAAAGGTTTTAATTTCTCCATCAAATCTGAATGAGATCCTTGCTGGGTAGAGTAAGCTTGTTTGCAGGTTTTGCTCCTTCATCACTTTAAATATGTCGTGCCAGTCCCTTCTGGCTTGCAGAGTTTCTGCTGAAAGATCAGCTGTTAACCTTATGGGTATTCCCTTGTGTGTTATTTGTTGTTTTTCCCTTGCTGCTTTTAATATGTTTTCTTTGTATTTAATTTTTGACAGTTTGATTAATATGTGTTTTGGCATATTTCTCCTTGGATTTATCCTGTATGGGACTCTCTGTGCTTCCTGGACTTGATTAACTATTTCCTTTACCATATTAGGGAAGTTTTCAACTATAATCTCTTCAAATATCTTCTCAGTCCGTTTCTTTTTCTCTTCTTCTTCTGGAACCCCTATAATTCGAATGTTGGTGTGTTTAATGTTGTCCCAGAGGTCTCTGAGACTGTCTTCAGTTCTTTTCATTCTTTTTTCTTTATTCTGCTCTGCAGTAGTTATTTCCACTATTTTGTCTTCCAGGTCACTTATCCGTTCTGCCTCAGTTATTCTGCTATTGATCCCATCTAGAGTATTTTTAATTTTGTTTATTGTGTTGTTCATCATTGTTTGTTTCAACTTTGGTTCTTCTAGGTCCTTGTTAAATGTTTCTTGCATTTTGTCCATTCTATTTCCAAGATTTTGGATCATCTTTACTATCATTATTCTGAATTCTTTTTCAGGTAGACTGCCTATTTTCTGTTCATTTGTTAGGTCTGGTGTGTTTTAATCTTGCTTCTTCATCTGCTTTGTGTTTTTCTGTCTTCTCATTTTGTTTATCTTACTGTGTTTGGTGTCTCCTTTTTGCAGGCTGCAGGCTCGTAGTTCCCATTGTTGTTGGTGTCTGTCCCCAGTGGCTAAGGTTGGTTTAGTGGGTTGTGTAGGCTTCCTGGTGGAGGGGACTCGTGCCTGTGTTCTGGTGGATGAGGCTGGATCTTGTCTTTCTGGTGGGCAGGTCCACGTCTGGTGGTGTGTTTTGGGGTGTCTGTGGACTTATTATGACTTTAGGCATCCTCTCTGCTAATGGGTGGGGTTGTGTTCCTGTCTTGCTAGTTGTTTGGCATAGTATGTCCAGAACTGTGGCTTGCTGGTCGCTGAGTGAAGCTGGGTGCTGGTGTTAAGATGGAGATCTCTGGGAGATTTTCCCAGTTTGATATTATGTGGAGCTGGGAGGTCTCTTGTGGACCAGTGTCCTGAAGTTGGCTCTCCCACCTCAGAGGCACAGCACTGACTTCTGGCTGCAGCACCAAGAGCCTTTCATCCACACAGCTCAGAATAAAATGGAGAAAAAGTAGAAGGAATGAGGTAGTAGAAGTAGAAAGAAAGAATTAGTAGAAGTAGAAAGAAAGAAAGAAAGAAGTAACAAATGAAAGAAAGAAAGAAAGGAGGCAGGGAGTGAGGGAAGGAGGAAGGAAGGAAGGAGGGAAGGAAGGAAAAAAGAAAGAGAAAAATAAGATAAAGTAAAATAAAGTAAAGATAAAATAAAATAAAGTTATTAAAATAAAAAATTAATTATTAAGAAAAAATTTAAAAAAAAAGAAAAAGAAAGAAAAGGATGGATAGAACCCTAGGACAAATGGTGGAAGGAAAGCTATACAGCATAAATCTTGCTCTCAAAGTCCACCTCCTCAATCTGGGATGATTTGTTGTCTATTCATGTATCCCACAGACATCAAGTTGATTGTGGAGCTTTAATCCACTACTTCTGAGGCTGCTGGGAGAGATTTCCCTTTCTCTTCTTTGTTCTCACAGCTCCCAGTGGCTCAGCTTTGGATTTGGCCCCGCCTCTGCATGTAGGTCGCCAGAGGGCTTCTGTTCTTCGCTCAGACAGGACGAGGTTAAAGGAGCTGCTGATTCAGGGACTCTGGCTCACTCAGGCCGGGGGAAAGGGAGAGGCATGGAGTGCGGGGCAAGCCTGCGGCGGCAGTGGCCAATGTGACATTGCACCAGCCTGAGGCGTGCCGTGCGTTCTACTGGGGAAGTTGTCCCTGGATCCTGGGACCCTGGCAGTGGCGGGCTGGACAGGTTCCCTGGAAGCGGGGTGTGGATGGTAACCTGTGCTCGCACACAGGCTTCTTGGTGGCGGCAGCAGCAGCCTTTGCATCTCATGCCCGTCTCTGGCGTCCTCGCTTTTAGCCGAGGCTCGCGCCTGTCTCTGGAGCTCCTTTAAGCAGCGCTCTTAGTCCCCTCTCCTCGCGCACCAGGAAACAAAGAGAGAAGAAAAAGTCTCTTGCCTCTTCGGCAGGTCCAGACTTTTCCCCAGACTCCCTCCTGGCTAGCTGTAGTTCACTAACGCCCTGCAGGCTGTCTTCAGGCTGCCAACCCCAGTCCTCTCCCAGTGCTCCAACCAAAGCCGAAATTCAGCTCCGCCTGCCCTGAAGGGTGAGCAGACAAGCCTCTCGGGCTGGTGAGTGCCGGTCGGCCCTGATCCTCTGTGCGAGAATCTCTCTGCTTTGCCCGCACCCCAGTGGCTGTGCTCTCTTCCGCGGCCCCGAAGCTTCCCCCTCCGCCACCTGCAGTCTGCGCCCACGAAGGGGCTTCCTAGTGTGTGGAAACCTTTTCTCCTTCATAGCTCCCTCCCACTGGTGCAGGTCCTATCCTTTTGTCTCTGTTTTTTCTTTTTTCTTTTGCCCTACCCAGGTACGTGGGGGGTATCTTGCCTTTTGTGAGGTCTGAGACCTTCTGCCAGCGTTCAGTAGGTGTTCTGTAAGAGTTGTCCCACTTGTAGATGTATTTCTGGTGTATCTGTGGGGAGGAAGGTGATCTCCGCATCTTACGCTTCCGCCATCTTCCTGGAAGCCTCCTCCATCATCATGGTTTAAACTGCTAGTGTTGGAGGGCCTCCTGCAGAGGCGGGGTGTGGCTGTGGCTCACCATGGGGACAAGAACACTGGCAGCAGAAGTTCTGTCAAGTACTCCTTGGTGTGCGCCCTCCCAGAGTCTCGGTGTATAATATTTTTAATGTGCTGTTTAATTGAATTTCTAGTATTTTGTTGAGGATTTTCACATCAGTATTCATAAGGGATATTCGTTTTCATTTCTTATAATTTCTCTGTCTGGCTTAGGTATCAGGCTAATGTAACCTCGTAGGAGTTAGGAGGTAATCCTTGCTCTTCAATTTTTTTTGATGAATTTGAGAAGGATTGCTGTTTATTCTTCTTCACTAGTAGAGCCATCTGGTCTTTGACTTTTTTTGGGAAAATGTTGGGAAGTTTTTGATTACTGATTCTGTTTCTTCATGATTTAATACTGGTAGGTGCATGTTTCTAGGAATTTGACCATTTCATCTAAGTTATCCAATTTATTTGAATACCGTTGTTTATAGTACTCTTTTATATTTTAAATTTTTCTAAAATTTTAATAATGTCCCCTTTGATTTCTGATTTTAGTTATTTGATCCTTATCTCTTTTTTTTTCTTTAGTCTTTCTAGATAAAGATTTGTCAATATTGTTTATCTTTTTGCAGAACCAAATCTTGTTTTCAGTGACATTCTCTTGTTTTTATAATTCTATTTTGGTTATTTCTATTCTAATATTCATTGTTTCCTTTCTTCTGCTAGCTTTAAGTTTAGTTTGTTCTTCTAGTTCCATAAAGTATAAAGTTAGATTGTTTATTTGAGACCTTTCTTCTTTTATAATGTAATCATTTACAGCCATACACTTGCTTCTTAGCACTGATTTTGCTGCTTCCCATAAGTTTTAAAATATTGTGTATTCATTTTTGTTTGTCTCAAGATATTTTATAATTTCCATTGTGATTTCTTCTTTGATTTATTGGCTGTTTAAGAGTGTGCCATTTAACTTTCACATATTTGTGAATTGTCCAGTTTTCCTTGTGCTGTTGATTTCTTTCATTTCCTTATGATTGGAAAGTATACTTGGTATGATTTTAATTTTAAAATTTATTAAAATTTGTCTTACAACCTAACATATTGCATATCCTGGATCATGCTCCATGTGCACTTGAGAAAAATGTATATTCTGCTGTTGTTGGTAGAGTGTTTTGCATATGTCTCTTAGGTCCAATTGGTCTATAGTTTTTTCAACTCCTTTGTTTACTTATTGATCTCTTTGTTGTTCTATCCTATATTGAAAGTGAGGCACTGAAGTCTCCTACTATTTAATGCAGAGATGTTTATTTCTGCTTTCAATTCTGTTAATGTTTGCATCATATATTTTGTAAATCTGATGTTTGGCGCATGTGTGTTTATAATTATTATATCTTCTTAGTGATCAACCCTTTTATTATATAATGTCTTTATTATATAATGTCCTTATTTTATTATATAATGTCTTTTTTGTCTTTATTTTATTATATAATATCCTTACTCATGGTCTACTGGCTAAGTGTTAATCTTATCTAAAATATACCTTCACAGAAGCATCTAGAATAATGTGTCACCAAATATCTGGGTACCATCGCCTAAACTGACACATAAAATTGACTATCAAAGATAGTTTTACTAAATACAGAATTTTCAGTTGACAGTTTTAAAATAATTATTCAGCACTTTAAATATATCATCCCACTGACTTCTGGATTATAAAGTTTCTGCTGATACATCTGCTTATTGTCGTATTGCAAATGCTTTGTATATGATGAGTCACTTTTCTCTTTTGGCTTTCAAGGTGCTCTCCTTGCTTTTGGCTTTTGACAGTTTATTTATAATGTCTTTCAATATGGGTCTGATTTTGTTTATCTTCCTTGGAGTTCACAGAGCTTCTTTGATTTGCAAATTTATGTATTTCCTCAAATTTGGGATGTTCAGCCATTATTTGTTCAAATAACCTCTCTGCTCCTTTCTCTCTTCTCCTTCTGGGTCTACCGTGATGCATATATCAGTGCATTTGATGGTATCTCATAAGTTTCTTAGTCTCTGTTCACTTATCTACATTCTCTCTTCATTTTGTTTCTCAGACTCAATTATTTCAAATGGGCTGTCTTTAACTTTTGCTGATTCTGCTTGCTTTTTGTTAATGTCTACTTTTGAACCCCTCCAGTGAACTTTTTCAATTTGGTTATTTTATTTTTCTGCCCCCCTGAATTCTGTTTGATTCTTTTTTATTATTTCTATGTCTTTATTGATATTCTTATTTTATTCATATTTTTTTCCTTATTTTATTTAGTTCTTTGTCTATATTTTTCTTTTGTCTCTTCGAGCAAATTTTAAAGCAGTTGTTTTAAAATCTTTGTCTAGTAAGGCTGATATATATGTTTCTTCAGGGATGGTTTCAGGGGATTTATTTTTTGTCCTTTGAATGGACCTTGTTTCCCTATTTCTTTTGTATGCCTTGTGATTGATTGTTGAAAATTAGACATTTGTAAAATAGCCACCTGTTCCAGTCTTTGCAGACTTGCATGGAAGATTATTATTATTTAGTGAACTCCTGAGTCTTGAGTTCAGCTCAGGGTGAATGCTTAAGGTCTTCTTGGGTCTTTTCTGGGCAGGCAGTCTGTCTGGGTCAGTGTATGTGTGGCTTTTCATTTCTTTCAGTTTTTCCCAGGTACTTTGAAAAAAAATTATTGAAATATGGTTGATTTATAATGTGTTAATTTCAGGTATACAGCAAAGTGATTTAGTTATATATACATACATATATATATATATATATATTCTTTTTTTACATTTACTTCTATTATGGGTTATTATAATATATTGAGTATAGTTTCCTGTACTATACAGTAGGTTCTTGTTATCAATTTTATATATAGTAGTGTGTATATTTTAACTGCAAACTCCTAATTTATCCCTCCTCTCCGACCCTTTCCCCTTCGGTAACAATAAGTTTGTTTTCTATGTCTGTGAGTCTGTTTCTGTTTTGTAAATGAGTTCATTTGTATCACTGTTTTAGATTCCACATATAAGTAATATCATATGATATTTGTCTTTCTCCATCTGGCTTGCTTTACTTATGATAATCTCTAGGTCCATCCATGTTTCTACAAATGGCATTATTTCATTCTTTTGTTTGGCTGAGTAATATTCCATTATACACACACACACACACACACACACACACACACACACACACACATATATCACATCTTCTTTATCCATTCATTTATTGATGGACACTTAGGTTGCTTCCATGTCTTGGGTATTGTAAATTGTACTTCTGTGAACACTGGGATGCATTGATCTTTTCAAATTATGTCTTTCTGCAGATATATGCCTAGGAGTGGGATTGCTGGATCATATGGTAGCTCTATGTTTAGTTTTTTAAGGAACCTCCATACTGTTTTCCACAGTGGCTGTACCAATTTACGTTCAGACCAGCACTGTAGGAGGATTCCTTTTTCTCCATACCTTCTTCAGCATTTATTATTTATAGACTTTTTGATGTTGGCCATTCTGACCAGTGTGAGGTGATACCTCATGGTAGTTTTGATTTGCATTTCTCTAATAATTATCAATGTTGAACATCTTTTCATGTGTCATTTGGCCATATGTATGTCTTCTTTGGAGAAATGTTTTTTGAGATCTTCTGCCCATTTTTGATTGGGTTGTTTGTTTCTTTTGATATTGAGCTGTATGAGCTGTTTGTATATTTTGGAGAGTAATCCCTTGTCAGTTGCATCATTTGCAAATATTTTCTCTGATTCTTTAGGTTGTCTTTTCCTTTTGTTTATGGTTTCCTTTCCTGTGCAAAAGCTTTTAAGTTTCATTAGGTCCCATTTGTTTATTGTTGTTTTATGTCCCCTGGTGAAATGTCTTAATTTCCCAAAGGTTTCTTGCCAGCTTTATTTTGGGGTCCTAGATTTTTCTATTGTATTTCTCAGTCCACATTGTTTTCCCCCTGGAGTCTGTGGATCAGCAGTTCCCTGCAGTTTTTATGGTGCTCACTACTATTTCTTTGGTTTCTAGCCTGGAGTCTAAACTGTATTTCCATTTCTCTTCTGAGCCTTGGATCAGGTGAGACACACACCAGTCCTCCTTCAGCCCAGAAACAGGCTAGAACATTCCAAACAAGTTCTACTCTGTTCATTCCATTCCTAAGGAAGAGAAACTAAAAATGGGCTGATTCCTCCTGACTGTGCTTCACCACCCTGGGGTGGGGGTGGGAAACTGCAAGTAAAAATGCTATGAAATATCTTAATGTTTTGAATGTGGCTTTTTCCTGATTGGGTATTTGCTTAGTCGCTGTAAATCTTTGACTCATTTCCAAAGCTTCTATAAAGTTATTTTAGTCATTCTGTAGTGATTTCTACTTTTTATCACTTATTTTTCTACTTTTTATCACTTATTTCCTCATCTCTATTTATATTTATCCACTTTTGTGGGATATTTACTCATTTTTTTCTTCTAACTCTATTTTTTAAATTATGTAATAAAATTTCTAAAATACACACACACTGTTCTTAGTTCATAGATGCAATATCTTCTCTATATCTCTGAGGATATGAATATCATATAGATTTGTTTGTGTGTTTGTGGGTGGTTCTTCTGCATGCTATGTTCTGCTATTCTTCCAAGTTACTTTATTCTTAGAGATTTTCTAAAAAATTCTGCTAATCCTTCTTTGTTCACTCATATTTAAAAATGAGGGGCTTCCCTGGTGGCGCAGTGGTTGAGGGTCCACCTGCCAATGCAGGGGACACGGGTTCGTGCCCCAGTCTGGGAAGATCCCACATGCCGTGGAGCTCCTGGGCCCGTGAGCCATGGCCGCTGAGCCTGCGTGTCCAGAGCCTGTGCTCTGCAACGGGAGAGGCCACAACAGTGAGAGGCCCGCGTACGGCAAAAAAAAAAAAAAAAAAAATGACCCAGCAATCCCACTTCTGGGCATATACCTGGAGAACACCATAATTCAAAAAGATACATGCATCCCAATGTTCATTACAGTACTATTTACAACAGTCAGGACATGGAAGCAACCTAAATATCCATCAACAGAGGAATGGATAAAGAAGATGTGGTACATATATACAATGGAATATTACTTGGCCATAACAAAGAACAAAACAATGCCATTTACATCAACATGGATGGGCCTAGAGATTGTCATACTGAGTGAAGTAAGTCAGACACAGATAGACAAATATCATATGATATCGCTTATATGTGGAAACTTAAAAAAATAAAAGAGTACAAATGAACTTATTTACTAAACAGAAGTAGAGTCACAGATGTAGAAAATAAACTTATGGCTGCCAGGGGATAAGGAGGGGAGGTATAAATTGGGAGATTGGAACTGACATATACACACTACTATATATAAAATAGATTAATAATAACCTGCTATATAGCACAGGGAATGCTACTCAGTACTCTGTAATGGCCTATAGGGGGAAAGAATCTAAAAAAAACCAAGTGGATATATGTATATGTATAACTGATTCACTTTGCTGTACTAACACAACACTATAAATCAACTATAGTCCAATAAAAATTTTAAAAATAAAAGTGAATAAGAAAAAAAGATAAGGTTCTAAAATGCCACTTAGATACTCTGTTCATACATATGGTTGGGTTTTATTGATTTGTGAGCTTTAATGTAGGATAATTAATTGGGGAATAAATATTCTTTATTCAAGGACCTATAATATGTGGTTTCTTTAAAAGTTGACTGTTCCAATATCTTGCCTGTGATATTTGAGTAACTGTCACTGTTCTCAGCAAAACTTGGCATGAGGAGTTTCATTTCCCAGTTTTCAGTCAGGTACCCCTGAATCCTTAGCTGTCCTTGATGTCCCTGAATGCAGAATCTCTCTGGTTTAACTTTTCTGGAGGATGAATTTTAGTCTCCCATCAGGACAAAAGGGTGGAGGAGTCACTTGGTTATATATGGTTGCCAAACGATCTGTTGACCTAATTATGCCTTTCAAACAATTATTTAAACCATGTTTCAAATTCCCTGCCTTTTTAGTGTTCTGTATTGTGAATCAGCTTTCTTCTTCTTTGTTTCCTTGCATTAAATTTAAACTTTATAATATCTGTTGTCTGTAACCTTTCATTCATCTGCTTTCCAGCTTCCAAATGTTTTTTTTGGTGTCACTGCTATTTTCTTTCTTTCTGTCTCATTGTCTTTACATGTTCTTTTCTTTTTGATTATGGTACTGGGGTATAGGGAGGAAACAAAAAAACTTAATATGTTTAAACAATTTAACTCTTTCTTTTTTATCTGAAATCTATATTGATATTTTAAATTGAGCCAACTTGTATTCACATTTTATATTAAATATATGAAAGTAAGGAAAAGTAAGGAAAGGTAGGAAGGTGAAAAGGAGGGAATAGGGAGTTTTGGAGCACATATTCTGTTACAGACAAGGGATGTTTTAACCCTTGGAAAACATCACTTATAAATCGTGCTGAATCCTGATTGACTTCCCTCTCAAGTGAATGCTTTGTGGAGCCACAATCAATGGATCATGAACATTAAAATGTGTTAACCATCCCAGTGCTAGATAATGTCACATTGTAACATTTAATTTAATTTTATTACTTCTCTTTTACAGATGAGGAAAGTGAGTCTAAAGAGCTAAGATAATTTATCCAAGGTCACATAATCCAAAAGTTTCAGAGCTGTACTATTCCCAGGCTCTGTTTCCTGATCCAAAATCTAGTGCCCTTTCTGTTTCACCGTGATGTCTCCTGAGGACTGTAAATGTATCACTATGTAATAATTAAATCATATGTATGGAAATATGGTTGTATTAGATTAAGCTATCTGAATCTATGAAACCTAATAAAATCTGTCACTCCCTCTATCATTCCAAATATTGTGGACCCCCCCATTTTATATAAAATTCTATTATTTCCCATTTATTTTAATGTTTCTGATGTTTAAAAAAAGCCATGAGAGTTAAAGAGTATCTTACTTATCTAAAATCATTATAATTAGAAGAATTAAAGTAAAAATAACATTCCCCCCCATATTTATTTTATTTAAATCACAATTAACTTATACTTGCTTTAACAAATTGGTCAATTTTAAAGCAGCCAGAAATTGTACTGATGTTGCTTCAACAGTTTATTATTATTTTTTTAGCATGAGTTTTCATCAAGTCACTATTAAAAATTACTTTTATTTTCTTTAACCAAGTAGTATTTTCTGTTACTTTGCAATTATTACATTTTTCTATTTAGGATCATTTTAATCCGCTTTACCAATTTTTAAATAATAACATATTCAAATATATAGTTAAGGTCATACAGGATGAGAAATGCCTTTTCTTCTTAGCAGTGTTTCTCCTTCCTTCAGTATAAAGATTTCCTTTCAGAATGATTGGTATAATTTCTTTCTCTGACCATACTCAAATATGGGTTCAACAAACCTTAGTTTGGAAGATTAGGAAGTTTGGCAGTCTCCTCCTTTTACTATTTAGTTACTATTACGTAAAACCATTGTGTTTGAGATGCAAACCTTTCTGGGCTACTTATTAATTTACTCTAAATTGAAAGATGAGCAATTCTGAGAGTACTGAGTGGGAAGAGTGCTGTTGCAGTCCCATAGGAAGCAGCCTCTTTTAACTTTCATGATTTTCATAAGACGAATCCTTTTCAATCCCTGCTTCTACCTATTTTTTGGTGTTTGTAAAAAACTAGTTATGACAAATTCTTAAGTTCATTGGATCACACTTTTCATTGTTATCCAAATATTCTGTTTCTTTGCTGATTTTTCTTTTGTCTACTTAACCAAGAATTGAAAGAGATACGTTGAAATCTTCCACTAAAAATGTGAATTTGTTTGCTTCTCCTTAATTCTGTCAAATTTTGAAGTTATTTTATGAAGTACCCACATGATTATAATTGCTACATATTTTTGGTAAATTGAATCTTTTATTATTATATATTTATCTCATTTATTCCTGATAATGCTTTTTCCTCATACCCTCTATTGTCTGATATTTGTATAGCTGCTCAGGTATATTTTGGATAAAATATTCCTAATATATTTTTTCATCTTTTCACTTTTGAATTTTTGTTTTATATATATATGTGTGTGTGTGTGTGTGTGTGTGTGTGTGTGTGTGTTATGAAAATAGGAAATTGTTGGTCCAGTTTCTGTACTCCATTTATTTTTACTATATTTATTGAGATAGTTGGGCCTATTTCTAGCTTCTGCATTTTTTTTCCAGTTTGTTCTGCCCTTTCTGTTTCTGCTTTTTTTCTTATTTTTCTTCATATTTGATATCTACATTTTTTTCTTGCCTTTGACTTTTTATTTTGAAATCATTTCAAATTACAGAAGTTACAAAAATTGCAAATTATTCCTAAATATCCTTCACCCGTCCCCCATATATTACATCTTATATAATCATAGCACAATTATCAAAACCAGAAATTTAATTAACATTCATACAATACTATCTTATCTGTGAACCATATTCATGTTTTGCCAGTTATCTGACTAATATTCTATTTTTTGTCCAGGATCAAGTCCTATTATTGTTTAGGTTTTAGTTGTGTCATCATATATATACTCCTTATTTTCTATTTGATTTTATTAAAAAAAAAACTTTTTTTAAGAAACGATAAATCTTATCAAGTAGTTGGTTTGACCTTACTTTCCATACCATTTGCAACTCCTAGGCTGCTTTTTCATCTTGTTTCATCTCACATTTCTTCAAAAGTGTTTAATATATGAGGCTATAGTAGAAAACCTTTTACCTTTTATCGTAGACAATAATTTTTTACCCTCACATTTGAACAATAAGTTGGCTAAATTTAAATTAATTAATTAATTAATTTTTGGTTGCGTCAGGTCTTAGTTGTGGCACACGGGATCTTCATTGAGGCATGCAGGATCTTTCATTGCAGCTTGCAGGCTTCTTTTTAGTTGTGGCATGCGGGCTTCTTTCTAGTTGTGGTGTGTGGACTTCTCTCTAGTTTTGTCATGTGGGTTTTTCTCTTTCTAGTTGTGGCGTGCAGGCTCCAGGGCACATGGGCTCTGTAGTTATGGCGCACGGGTTCCAGAGCATGTGGGCTTTGTAGTTTGCAGCATGCAGGCTCTCTAGTTGAGGCACACAAACTCAGTAGTTATGGCACACGGGCTTAGTTGCCCCACGGCATGTGGGATCTTAGTTCCCGGACCAGGGATCGAACGCATGTCCCCTGCATTGTAAGGCAGATTCTTTACCACTGGCCCACCAGGGAAGTACCATAAATTTTAAAGTCTATGTTTAAGATTATTTTCTTTCAATACAGATATACTTCATTTTTTTGCACTTTGCTTTATTGCACTTTGTAGATATGCATTTTTTACAAATTGAAGGCTTATGGCAATGTGCATCAAGCAAGTCTATTGGCAGTGTTTTTCCAACCACATTTTCTCTCTTTGTGTCTCTGTTTCACATTTTGGTAATTCTTGCAGTATTTGTAACTTTTTCATTATTATATTTGTTATGGTGATCTGTAATCAATGATATTTTATATTGCTATTATAATTGTTTTGGGGCACCACAAAGCATGCCCATAAAAGATGATTAATTTAATCAATAATTGTTATGCGTGTTCTGACTGCTCCACCAACCAGCCATTCCCCCATCTCTTGCCATCTATTTGGGCCTCCCTTATTCCTTGAGACACAAAAATAGTGAAACTAGGCCAAGTAATAACCCTACAATGGCCTCAAAGTGTTCAAGTGAAAGGAAGAGTCATACATTTTTCACTTTAAATCAAAAGCTAGAAATGGGGGCTTCTCTGGTGGTGCAGTGGTTGAGAATCTGCCTGCCAATGCAGGGGACACGGTTTCAAGCCCTGGTCTGGGAAGATTCCACATGCCACGGAGCAACTAGGCCTGTGATCCACAACTACTGAGCCTGCACATCTGGAGCCCGTGCTCCGCAACAAGAGAGGCCACAATAGTGAGAGGCCTGCGCACCACGATGAAGAGTGGCCCCCGCTCGCCTCAACTAGAGAAAGCCCTCACACAGAAACGAAGACCCAACACAGCCAAAAATAAATAAATTAAAAAAAAAAAAAGCTAGAAATGCTTAAGCTTATTGAGAAAGGCAAGTCAAAAGCTGGACATCTTGCACCAAACAGTTAGCCAAGTTGTAAATGCAAAGGACAAATTCTTGAAGGAAGTTAAAAAGTGCTACTCCAGTGAAAACATGAATAATAAGAAAGCAAAACATTCTTATTACTGATATTGAGAAAGTTTTAGTGGTCTGGATAGAAAATCAAGCCAGCCACAACATTCCCTTAAGCCAAAGCTTAATCCAGAGCAAGACCCTAACTCTCTTCAATCCTATGAATGATGAGAGAGCTGAGGAAGCTGCAGAAGAAAAGTTTGAAGCTAGCAGTTTGGTTTATGAGGTTGAAGGAAAGAAGCCATCTCCATAATATAAAAGTGCAAGGTGAAACACCAAGTGCTGATATAGAAGCTGCACCAAGTTATCCAGAAGATCTAGCCAAGATAATTAATGAAAGTGCCTACACTAAACAACAGATTTTTAATGTAGACAAAACAGCCTTATATTGGAAGAAGACGCCATTGAGGACTTTCATAGTTAAAGAGGAAAAGTCAATGTTTGGTTTCAAAGGACTCTCTTGTTATGGGCTAATGCAGCTGGGGATTTTAAGTTGAAGCCAATGCTCATTTACCATTCTGAAAATCCTAGGGTCCTTAGAATTATGCTAAATCTTCTCTGTCTGTGTTCTATTAATGGAACAATAAAGCCTAGATGACAGCACATCTCTTTACAACATGGTTTCCTGAATATTAAACCCACTGTTTAGACCTACCACTTAGAAAAAAAGATTTCTTTCAAAACATTACTGCTCATTGAAAATGCAACTGCTCATCCAATAGTTCAGATGGAGATATGTGATGAGATTAATGTTTCTCTCATGCCTACTAACACAATATCCATTCTGCAGTCCATTGATCAAGGAGTAATTTCTACTTTCAAGTCTTATTTTAAGAAATATATTTTGTACAGCTATAGCTGCCATAAAAAGCGATTCCTCTGATGGATCTGTGCGAAGTAAATTGAAAACCTTCTGGAAAGGATTCACCATTATAGTTGCTGTTAAGAACATTCATGATTTATGGGAGGAGATCAAAATACCAACACTAATAGGAGTTTGAAAGAAGTTGATTCCAACCCTCATGGATGACTTTGAGGAGTTCAAGACTTCAGTGGAGGAAGTAACTGAAGATGTGGTGGGAATACCAAAAGAATTAGAAGTGGAGGCTGAACATGTGACTGAACTGCTTCAATCTCATGATAAAACTTTAACAAATGAGGAGTTGCATCTTATAGATGAGCAAAGTGGTTTCTTGAGATGGAATCTACTCCTGGTGAAGATGCTGTGAACATTGTTGAAATGACCACAGAGGATTTAGAATATTACATAAACTTAGTTGACAAAGTAGCGACAGGGTTTCAGAGGATTGACTTTAATTTTGAAAGTTCTACTATGGGTAAAATGCTATAAAACAGCATTGCATGCTACAGAGAAATTGTTTGTGAAAGGAAGAGTGGATTGATGAGGTAAATTTCATTACTGTCTTATTTTAAGAAATTGCCACAATCACCCTGATGTTCAGCAACTACCACACTACAGCCAGCAGCCATCAATGTCAGGGCAAGATCTCCCAAGACTTGCTGAAATCTCAGATGATGGTTAGCAGTTTTTAGTAATAAAGTACTTTTAATTAAGGTATATACATTTTTCAACATAAGACTACTGCACACTTAATAAAATATACTATAGTGTAAATATAATTTACATCCACTGGAAAACCAAAAAATGTGTGGGTCTCATTTTATTACTATATTTGCTTTATCATGGTGGTCTGGAATTGAACCTGTAGTATCTCTGAATTATGCCTGTATTTCAAAACTGTCACTCCATTGTCTTCTTGCATTCAGTGTTGCTGTTGAGAAATCTGATACCATTTTATTCTTATTCCTTTAGAGGCTTTTAAAGTTGTCTCTCTGTCTTTGGTCTTTAAATTTCACTACAACATGGTTATATTATATATATATATATTTATTTATTTTTACTCTTTCTTCTACTTAGCATATCTTACATTTATTTCTTTACATATTTTCTCCTCTCCATTTTTATTTTTCTCGCCTTCTGGGACACCAGTTACCTAAGCATTTTTACTTCTCTTCTCTGTATCTTTCAGTTTCTTTTTAATTTTGTATCTCTTCATCCTTCCCAGGCTTCTTTTTGGAAAATTGCTCAGTCTGATCTTTAAACTCATGAATTATTCTTTAGTAACATCCATTTTACTGTTTGTATCATCTACCTAACTAAGATTTTCACTTATATCCTTTATTACTAATTTTTCTCATTCTTGTTTTATATTGCTTTTTATTCCCTTTTCTTTTTTTGGTAAGTTCAGTATAATTATTTGAAATTTTTATTCTAATTTTGCTTCTTGTAGCATCTGTTGTCCAGATTGTTATCTTTTTCTTGATACAGTTTTATTTTAACCTGTGAGAACATATTCCCAGAGATTCTCTGATATCTCAATGCTTATCCTTCTTTACAAAGGCTATATTCCAGTTACGTATACAGTGCTACTTATAATTCCAAGAACATGACACTGTGCCTTTGCTTATGTTTTTTCCTCCAACTGAAATGTATCCATTTTTGCCTGTTGAAACCCACTTGTTCTGCAATACCTTGATTACATTTGTTTTCTCCATGAAGCTTTTGTTCTCCTCAATAATTACAATTAATGCCTTCATCTTACACATCTCATAACACTCTATACGTACTTTTGTAAAATTTTTATTTATTTAATTAATTTATTTTTGGCTGCTTTGGGTCTCATTGCTGCACATGGGCCTTCTCTAGTTGTGGCGAGTGGAGGCTACTCTTCGTTCTGGTACATAGGCTTCTCATTACAGTGGTTTCTCTTGCTGCAGAGCATGGGCTCAGTAGTTGTGGCTTGTGGGCTGTAGAGCATAGGCTCTGGAGTTGTGGCACATGAGCTTAGTTGCTCCACAGCATGTGGGATATTCCCAGACCAGGGCTCAAACCTGTGTCCCAGCATTGGCAGGCAGATTCTTAACCACTGCTCCACCAGGGAACTCCTATGTGTACTTTTTATTATGATCGTTTTTGGCAAACTTGCCCCTGCCAAAATATGAATTTATTGAAAATAATGACTGGGTTTTCTTTCTCTCTGTCTTCCCTAACATTTGGCAGTGTATCGTACCCACACAGAGTATTCTTAAGTGATCTTGATCAATGTAGAAATGAAAACTATATTTATCTGAGAGAGGGAAATTGCATGGCAACAAGTAAGCAAATGGATAAACATAATGTGGGGAAGCAAACTATCCACAAGGGTAATATATGATTTTTAATGTTTAATTAGAAATAACATATAATTATGTCATACTGTGGTTTTTCTGATCCTTATATTGTTACTATAAGACCAGCCAGAATAATTCATAGTTTATACATGCTGAGTATTGAAACTCCTACATGGGACCATATTTCCCTGTTTACTTTCTCACCATGACATTTCAAGTTGCCAAAACTTTTAAAATATTTATCAGATAAACAAATACACTAATGAATAAAGCACCCATGGCTATTTGTACCATGACTATGTGTCTCACTTTTGCTCTGGAAAGTTTCAATTAGTGCCTGGTGTAATTATTAGTAATAGTGCCTTTCAGTCTTGAACATGTCCCAAATTGAATGACATATTATATGATTACATAAGTTATGTGTCATTCTCACTTTCTCTCATCCATAGGCCAATTTAAAACTTTACTAATAATTTCAAGGTTACAAATAATCAAGAGGCTCAGATGAAGTGGGAGAGATCTGGGACGTTGGGGTGGCTTTCCAGGTTCTTTCTTCCCTTGAAGCATTTGCACGTATGGCCCAGCAAAATAGATGAAATCTCTAGTGAGGTTTATGGGTTTATCTCATACAGAGGCAAGTGTTTCCATTATGAAATATTTCTACTTTATATTTCAGAAAGTTGTATAGTTTCTATGACATTCTCCAGAGAGTGTAACCTCATACATTCTAGGTTTATTTAATACAAGCAATCCTTTAGCCAGGCACCATCCTGCTAAGGTCATTCAATAGATAAGGTCTCTTCCTCCTAGAAAATATCATTGCCCATTTTTTTTTCTGGAGTTCCAGATGGCATGGGAATTAGACCAGATCATCTGCATTCTTTCCTTTCCCCATGGGCACCTTATAAACAGAATGAATGGGTCACTGTTCGGATACTTTAACTCCTTCCTCCCATACCTCCCACAGGTTTTGAAATTTAGAGAGTATTTTATTACACTTAGATTTTTTAAAACTACACTTTAGGTTATTACTACATATATATTTTTTAACAGCTCTAGGTATTCAAAATCCAACAGTAAACAAGGCATGTAAAACCCTACCCTCATGGAACTAGCATATTAGTGGTAGACATGATATTACATGTGTCAGTGGAACTTCTGTAAGATTATGAAGTTAAAAAGCCCTACCTGTAACATATGAATAAGGATATATACTACATTGTTTCATTTATATTAGCAAATAAATCAGTCAAATTATACATGACAGCTTAACTGCTGATTGTTTTTTATATTATCCAATATTCCTTTTACTAATTACTAGCTTGTAATAAATATATGCTTTATCTTATTTAACTTAAATTAAACCTATAATCACTTCTAGTTTTTATTTTATATTGCTTAACCAAATATTTTATTTTTTCTTTGTGAAATACTGCAGGTCAGATGTTTTAAAGAGACATGATGCTTCACAAATACCTGTTCTATCTAGTATTTTGAGTTTTTTCCATTGTTAGAAATTAGACATAAATTTCTTGATTTATACTGAAAGAGTATGGCATACCAGACAGACATTGCAACCCTACAAGTGTGTGTTAGTGTTTTCTTAACCCTCTATTATAAGTATAGCTGAAAGATGGGACAATTCTATACAGTTATTTCAGACAGCATTTATATTTCAGGTACAGTTATGAGGAAGCAAATTCAGATATTTTTCAGAAAGTGCCAGCTGTTATATAAAAGACATTTCTGAGAACAAAACTGCTATTTCCAATTCAGAATATAAGGTCACAGGGTTAATTATTTGACGGGCATTATATCCAAGTGCCTGTGATCAGATTTATACAACTTTTAGTTATTTTACCTCCATTATATACTTTGTCTTTCTAAATCCACTTATGAGTCTGCAATGAAGAGTCTAAAGGATATTTTATGGTTTCCATTGAAACACATTACATTTTCTGCCTCCAACATTTTTCTTCCAAATTCATCCAATTCATCATATCTTGCTGATTTCAATCCATTTGTACTTTAAGCAATTTGAACAGTGCTTTTTTTTTTTTCTTTTCTCCTAAATTGTTTGCTGGAATGACTGAATTTTAGTCCAGGATATAAAGCAGTATCAACTAAATTACTTCAGATGAGTAATTAGAGTATACTCATGCATATAAAACTAGAAACCTTTGTTGCCAGATATAAAATTCAAAGAAAACAAAAATATATTTTATATCAGTATAATAATTCACATTCCTTTTCAAGTATATTTAATATTCTTACTACGAAGAACGGAGAGGGGAAGGTTAAATTCAAATGAAAGTAAATATAGCTTGATGGAAAGAAAATAGGTTTTTGAGTCAGATATATTTGGATTTACTTTCTGATTCTAAGCGACAATACCATATATTCCATATACTCTCCTACATTGCCCAGTTTCCCACGCACTTAGGGTTTATGTGATTATTTCCGTCTACTTGATGGTGAGCAAAAGTGAAACTTAATCACTTCAGAGTAAAAGCAATTAAGAGCATCATTCTCTTTCCCTGCTTGTAGATCTTGGAGGCCATGTGTTCCATTAGCATATCTGAAAGGTACTACTGACACACATTGGTTCTTAGATGAGAAATAGATAAATCTTTACTGTGCTAAGCTACTGTGTTTATAGAGATTAAGGTTAATTATGCTGATAAATACAGAAATTGATACCATAGCAAAACCTTAAATATTGTCTCATCTTAGTGACCAGATGCGAAAACTGATAGAGACTAGAAAAAATGGCAATCTAAGTTTTGTAGTAGCAAAGCATTTCCCTGTTATAACTTGGAAGGCAAACTATGTGTCTACTAACTTATGGCTTTAGGGAAAAAAGTTGAAAAACAGAGTTTTGATTCTGGACTGTGTTTGGCAAATTACCCTATAGAAAGAAGGAAGATCTCAGCAAAGTAGCTGGTTTTCAAAGCAAAATAAAAGAGAATGGAGAGTCAGAAGTTTAGGGCTTTGCACCTATGGAAAATCTGTCTGCTTCTATAATCCCAAATAGTAAAACAAAACAGGAGATTTAGTAAGGCTTTGAGACAAAGGCCCAAACCTGTTAGTTGAAAATGGTGACTTAGGACAGAGATTAGATTAAGTGTGTGGGCTTCCCACCTATTGTTGCAGATAGCTTCATAGTAACTTCCATTAATTGCTAGAGAGATTGGAAGAAAGTAAGAAAAAAAAAACCCAAAAAACAGATCTGAGGGCTACGTATGACTCCAAAAGACTTCTAAATGTGATTACTGGCACATGGAATGGACAGAAGGAAATAGATCAACATCTGAAATTTTAATGCAGAGGTATTACCAGAGTATCTTAGTCTGAAGTATCCTTGATCATCCAAGACTTAAATATACACTTGAGTCTCCAGTCTTTAGCAAGCAAGCAGGAAATACACTGAGAAAGCTTTTGTAGCCTCCAAAGTAGGCAATTTGCCCCACCTGAGATATGGCCAAGGAGGATAATGAAAGACAGAACTCCTCACAAAAAGCAGTATCAGGACTAATCCAGGAACCATCCACACCTAAAGGTAGGAGAGCTTCACAGAGGGTACCAGTGACTAGTGTGTGCCTCCAGTTCTTCCCATTTGTAGTTGATTTTTCCCTATACCAGTATGTATATTCAGTATGTGTATGGATGGGTGGGGCAGGAGGCAGATGACTTGTCTTTGTAATTCATTAGTCTTTAGACAAAACTTTATCCAGACCTGATTAATAGACTGTTGCACACATCTAGAGATGCTGAACTTGATGGGACTTTCAATTTTTTTTTCTTCAGGAGTATATTTTATATTTAGGAAAAAAAGGGGATCAAAGGATCTGTGGTGACCTCTGGCAATGGTTTTGTGCTTACAAAATATTCCACTTGTTTCTGTACAGTTCCCAGCTTCTCTCGAAGTTTGATTGGGGCCATAAAATTTAGTTCTAGTCAGTAGATTGCCATTCAAAGTAAGTACGTTACTTCTGGGATAAGGTAGTTAAGCACACCATTCCCTCACTTTTTTTCCTTCAAAGTCCTTGGAGAGCTCATGTTTCAGATGGTCTCGCTACACTGTAGAAGAGGGGGGGTCCCATCTAATTTAGATTTACATGAGCAAAAAATCAACCTTTGTTAACCGTTCGATTTTAAGTTTTATTTGCTAGTGTTAATTATTCTAACTATAGTATTGCATCTTATTTAGTCAAAAGGGTATAATAAAAGGATGTACTAAAAAGGTATTCCACAAGTGTGCTATAAAAATTAATTAATAACAGATGTGTATAGTACTTGGCATAAGGCTGAGCACATGGCATAAATTCAGTCACACAGTAAAATATCTAACATGTAGTAAATGTTCAATAGATGTTAGCTGCTGCTGTTATTGTTTCTGTTGTTATTGTTAGACCTCATATGCCGATAGACCTGAGCTTTTATCTATGAAATTTCTCTGTGGTTTCACCAAGAAATTTATCCATTGCATAAAATATTTTTGAGAATTTACCAAGATAGGTGGTAAATGATAGAGGCCCATAGGGGATTACTGAGTACAAATTATGTCAATTAAATCTAATTTCCATTTTTATGTATTAAAACAACAATAGATAGATAATTTCTATACAGTCTATCTTGATTTCAGGTATATCTTTGAATTAAAGAGATTCTCATAAGAACATTCTGGATAAAGTGGAAAATATTTAGACATAGGTACAGTTTTTTCTAATACTTAACAACAATTATAAATGAATCAGTATTAACTTGGAGTTATATTTTTAATGGAATAGCTTGGTACCCCCTCTTTATTTCACTATTTTTAGGAAAGACCTAGTATAAAGTATAAAGAGCATGATTATATATTTCATGAGGCTGGAAGAGTTAGCTAATATCCAATGAAAGAATAGGATTATGAATATTGAGACTGAAACAATAAGCTCAATCCCATAAAATAATATTTTATAAGAATAGGTATAAATTTTTCACCTAAAAAAAACTATTTAAACACAGACTAAAGGATACATGGCTTAAAGCAAATTCATGTGATATAGAGTTAGACTTTCAGTTGCCCTCAATCTTATTATGAATGGAGAGTGTATTCTGTGCCTGTTCAATAGCTGGTAGATCTTTGGTTTTATATATTATGGCATTTAGAATGAAAGAAAAGCCTATTGTTACACTCTAATGACAGGACTCTTACACCAGTACTTGGTGTTCAGATTATGGTTCACCCTTTAAAAGCATCATAACCAACGGAAGATCATTTAGGGAAGTATAATTATGATGCTATGGGGCTTGGAATTAAGCAAGGGATGACTTTCTTGATACAAAAACTTTCTTAAAATTAGAGAAGCTTAAAATTAAAATGAACTACTTCAAGAATTAGTGACATCCTTCAATGAAAGTATGCAAGCAAAAGCTGGGATAAGCATTTTCTGAGAGTATATGAAGAAGACAGTAAAATTAATTGGCTGGTTTGTAGTGCCATCTATTTTGTCATAGTTTGTAATTCTTTGGTTGTAAATACATTGTCTTTAGGTTGCTACTGTAATATCAGACACTGTAGACCAGCAGTTCTTTCTGGAGGTCTACAAAGTTTAAATTATTTTCATGATAATAGTAAGACATTATTTGTCCTTTACACTTTCATTCTCTCATAGGTAGAGTTTTCCAGAGGCTACATATGTGATGATAGCATCACTGACTTTAACATGTAATGACTTTTTTATTCTTAAATGAATAATTTTTAAAATTCTATTTTAATTTATAATATGGTATAAATTTAAAAAGCTCTTCAAAGTTCTCAATTTTTAAAGGTATAAAGTGATACTCTGAATAAGAAGTTGATCTAGGTGCTCTGACTACAGAATCAAAATTCCTGATTTCATGGGGTTTACATTCTAAAGCAGGAATATAAACAAACAAATGAATGGATAAAGTAGATGTGGCACATATGTACAATGGAATATTACTCAGCTATAAAAAGAAACAAAATTGAGTTATTTGTAGCGAGGTAGATGGACCTAGAGTCTGTCATACAGAATGAAGTAAGTCAGAAAGAGAAAAACAAATACCGTATGCTAACACATATATATGGAATCTAAAAAAGAAAAATGGTACTGATGAACCTAGCGGCAGGGCAGGAATAAAGATGTAGACATAGAGAGTGGACTTGAGGACACAGGGAGGGGGGAGGGGGAAGCTGAGGTGAAGTGAGAGTAGCATCGACATATATATACTACTGAATGGAAAATAGCTAGTGGGAAGCAGCAGCATAGCACAGGGAGATCAGCTCCGTGCTTTGCAATGACCTAGAGGGATGGGGTAAGGAGGGTGGGAGGGAGATGCAAGAGGGAAGGGAGGTGGGGATATATGTATGCATATGGCTGATTCACTTTGTCATACAACAGAAACTAATACAGTATTGTGAAGCAATTATACTCCAGTAAAGATCTATGTTAAAAAATGGTAGTAAGTAATATGAATTAAAAATAGAAATCTGATAGAGAATTTAGGGAAGGGTGATGGGGTACTTTAGGTAACACAACCTTCTTTATATGTCAGTCTGCTTTAGAAAAGTAAGGTTGCTTCTGAAGAGATAGTACTTGTTCTGTGATGAAAAGGAAAGATCCATGTGAACGTTGTAGTATGCCAAAAAGTATGCCAAGCAAAGGCAACAACAAAAGTTATAAAACAGGAACAAGCTTCATATATTTGAGGATCAAAATGAAGTCCTATGAACCTAGTGTATAGTGAGTGAAGAATGATAAGTTTGGCTAAATGGGAAGAGGCTTGTAAGTAACCCGAATATTAGAACTCAGGCCTACCCTGTTGTACTCCTCTTCATAGTTATCTTTAAATATAACCTTTTCTAGCCATATTCATAAAGGAAAAAAATTACATTCACAACCCCAACAAACCCCAAGCAAAATAATATGTGGCAAAAGCCTAGAGTCACACTGCAAGTTTAATAAAGTCAAAATCCTATGTAGAAGGGGGACTTCCAGAGAGGACTGTCAGACCCTCTCTCCAGCAAAACCACCATTTAACTGGTGAAAATTATAAAAAGCAATCATTTAAAGTCCCTGTAAATTATCCAAAGGGCATATAGCAAATGGAGAACATTCATTCAAGAAAATCTACTAAATCTCAGTAAAAAGAGTGAGAGTTTGTGGCATGTGAGCCATGACCTGCTTCTTTGCCCACTTCAATTTTGCTCCAAGTTAAAGAAACAGAACCTCTACCTAGGATACTCTACTCTGGACAGATGAGGCTGAAAAGAGTGTTCTTTTTTCCTTCAGTTCCTAGTGTAGGGCTACAGTTATACCCTGGAGGGGTAGGCTGTTGGCATTTCTCCCTCCCCTAGCCCTATGTTGCAGAAGCTCTATTCCAGTCTGACAAAGACAGAAGACCCCTACCCTCTCCTAGCCTCTACTCCGAAGTGGAAGCTCTACCTCAGGCATGGAAGGGTGAGAAAACTGGGACTAGATTACCCCTACTCCAGCTTCCACTTAGGTCAGAGCTTCCATACAGGGAGGGGCAAACAAATAAGACCAGAGGCTACCACTTTTCTTTCCATGTGTCTGCTCATAGAGCAGGACTATCATTCCAGTAGAAACAGGCCCCTGCCCTCACCCCACCTTCTATGTAGTGGAACAGAAGTTCTGCCTAGGAGGTGAAGCAGACCATAAGGATGAAGAGTTCTGGAGCTCTGACTAAAATGATTGAGTTTATCTGAAACAGTTGGAAAATTCCTTGCCAAAGGACATTGTTTAAAGCAATGGATATTTTGGTGGAGAGCAATAAGAGGGTGTTGATAGTTCCATGAAACTGGTAGCAACAAGTGAAGTGACAGAACACCCAGAAGTTTAACAGGGATACCATGGGAAAGGACAGCAAAGAATACTTCTGGGATCACAGTCAACCTTGAGCATCAAGAAGTTCTGTGCACATGCTCAGGAGCAATCAGAACAGTTTTCAATGAGAAACAGTGAGCAGAAACCTCTGGAGGAACCAATGCCAGAGTAGGAAAACCTGAAATAATTAATGGATTGCTAGAGGCACAATGTGGGAAAGTCTGAGAGATAAAAGTGACAAGGGGACCCAGCCATTAAGGGACCCCCACATTTTTGTGAGTTTTACCTCCTGGAGTTTTAAATAAGTTCTCACAGTAAGTATTGGAGAAATGCACTTTCAGGCTTCTCACAAAGAGAGGGTGAAAGGAATCACTTTGAAATACACAGGAGCATTCTATTCTTCCTAACAGCAAGGTCTGCCCTTAAGAGAAACTGTATAACAAGAGCCTAAACTACTGCGGTTTAATCAGAGCCTAACTGATTTGAAAGAAAATACCTACCTAACCAAAGCCAAGTCTAGCTTTCCACATGGAAGATGGGAAATACAACTACCATCTAGCATTCCTATCCCACTTAAGGGAGGAGTTGACTGAAAACACATGTGAAGTTTATATTCCGGAGGCAAGGCTCACTAAAACACTGAAACCTAATAACAGGACCATAGAATGCTTCCCTTCCCTGACACCTTACTGCAAACATTAATGAAGGCCTATTTACAGCAATGCATTTTACCCACTACATCCTGTCCACTATCAGGAAAAAACTATAAGACATAAAATAACACAACTTGAATAGATAGGGCAAAGATCAGAATTAGACTCAGATATGGTAGGGCTGTTGCAATTATCAGGCCAGAATTTAAAACAACTATGATTAATATGCTAAGGAATCTAATGGATAAAGTAGACAGCATGAAAGAACAGATGGCCTATGTAAGGAGAGAGATGAAAATTCTAAGAAAGAACTGAAAGCAAATACTAGAGATGAAAAACACCTTAACAGTAATGAAGAATGTCTTTGATGGGCTTATTAGTAGACAGAGCAGACTTTAGACAATGGAAAGTTATCAGGCATAAATAGAGGCATTAAATAACAATAAGGGGTCATTTCTCCAAGAAGACATAGCAGTCCTTAACATTTATGTGCCTAACAACAGAGCATCAAAATATGTGAGGCAAAAACTGAAAAAAACAGCAAAGAGAAATAGATGAATTCACTGTAATAGTTGAAGACTTCAACACCTGTCTATCAGAATTGGACAGATCCAGCAGGCAGAAAATCTGTAAGGACATAGTTGAACCCCAAACACTATCAAACTACTGGGTATAAGGAATATCTATAGACTACTTCATGTAACAACAGCAGAATACCCATTCTTCTTAAGCTCACATGGAACATTCACCAAGATAGAACATGTCCTGGGCCATTAAAAACACTAAAATTTAAAAGAATAGGAATCATACAATATCTGCTTTCAGACCACAATGGAATGAAACTAGATACCAATAACAGAAAGATAGCTGGAAAATCCTAAAATACTTGGAAATTAAATAAAATGTTTCTAAATAATATATAAGCCAAAGAAGATCTCAAGAGAAAATTTAAATATGTAAATAAATGAAAATACAACTTACCAAAATTACTGGGATACAGCAAAATCAGAGTTTAGAGGGAAATTTAGAGCATTGAATGCATATTTTAGAGTAGGAGAAAGATCTAAATGCAATAATTTAATCTCCCACCTTAAGAAACTAGAGAAATAAGACGAATTTGTAGTTCAAAGTAAGAGAAGAAAACAGATAATAAAATTTAGAGCAGAAATAAATGAAATTGAAAACAAGAAATCAATAGAGAATATCAACAAAAGAAAAAAATTGGCTCTGAAAATATATATAAAATTGATAAGCCTCTAGGAAAGCTAATTAAGAGAAAGAGAAAGGCCACAGTTTTACTAATATCAGATATTTATAAAGAGGCAATATCACTTCTGATCCCATGGTCATTAAAAGGCTAATAAATGAATAAAACAACTTTATGCCCACAAATTTGATAGTCAAGATGAAATGAATCAGTTTCTGAAAGACAAAATCTTCCAAAATTCATACAAGAAGAAATCGAAAATCAAACAGGCCTATATCTATTAAAGAAATTGAATCAATAATTAATAACATTCCAAACCATAAAGCAACAGACCTAGATGGATTTATTGGTCAATTCTACCAAGGATTTAAGAAGGAAATCACACTTATTCTCTACAGTTTATTTCACAAGATATAAGCAGAGGGAATAATTTTTAACTAATTTTATGAGACCAAAATTACCCTTGTAAGAAAATCAGAAAAAGATATTGCAAGGAAAGAAAACTACAGACCAATGTATTCCATAAACATAGATGTAAAAATTCTCAACAAAATATTGCCATATTGAATCCACTGATGAATGAAAAGAAACATAACCATGACTAAGTGGGATTTACACCAGGTATCCAAACCTGGTTCAACATACAAAAATCAAATAACATAATCAATTACATGAACAGGCTAAGAAAGAAAAATCATGTGACCACTCAATACAGTAAAATCATTTGACAAAATCCAACACACATTGATGATAAAAACTCAAAGTAAACTAGGAAACGGGAACTTCCTCAACTTGGGAAAGAATACAAAAGTCTATAGCTAACTTCATGCTTAATGGCAAGAAGCTAGAAATTTTTTTTGTTTTTTAATGAAAATCAGAATGGACTTTTTTCCTTTTTTTGTTGAAGTATAGTTGATGTACAGTATTATATAATTTAGAGGTGTACAATATAGTGATTCACAATTGTTAAAGGTTATACTCCATTTAGAGTTATTGTAAATTTTTAGCTGTATTTCCTGTATTGTACAATGAATCATTGTAGCTAATTTTATACATTATAGTTTGTACCTCTTAATCTCCTACCCCTTTGTTGCCCCTCCCCCCTTCCCTCTCCTAATTGGTAACCACTAGTTTGTTCTCTATATCTGTGAGTCTATTTCTTTTTTTGTTATTTTCACTAGTTTCTTCTATTGTTTAGGTTCCACAAATAAGTGATATCATTCTGTATTTGTCTTTCTCTGACTTATTTCACTTAGCATAATACCCTCCAGGTCCATTCATGTTGTTACAAATGACAAAATTTCATTCTTTGTAATGGCTGAGTAGTATTCCATCATATATATACTACTACTTCTTTTTTTATAAATCTTTATTGAATTTGTTACAATATCGCTTCTGTTTTGGTTTTTTTTGGCCGCGAGGCATGGCATGTGGGATCTTAGCTCCCTCACCAGGGATTGAACCCACACCCCCTGCATTGGAAGGCAATGTCTTAACCACTGGACTGCCAGGGAAGTCCCATATATTACTACTTATTTACCATTCATCTGTTGATGGACACTTAGGTTTCTTCCATGTCTTGTAAATAATAATGCTATGAACATTGGAGTGCATGTATCTTTTCAAATTCATGTTTGTTTGTTTGTTTTAATATAAATCCAGGGGTGGAATTGCTGGTTCATATAGCAGTTCTAATTTTAGTTCTTTGAGAAACCTTCATACTGTTTTCCACAGTGGCTGCACCAATTTACATTCCTGCCAACAGTGTACAAGTGCTCCCTTTTCTCCACATCCTTGCCAACATTTGTTATTTGTGTGTGTTTTTTTTTTTTCATGCTAGCTATTCTAACAGGTGTGAGGTTATATGTCATTGTGGTTTAGATTTGCATTTCCCTGATGATTAGCGATGTTGCACATCTATTCATATGCCCATTGCCCATCATTGACCATCTGTGTGCCTTCTTTGGAAAAATGTCTATTAAGGTCTTCTGCCTATTTTTAAGTGGTTGTTTGCTTTTATTGATGTTGAGTTGTATGAGATGTTTATATATTTTGGATATTAACCTGTTATTGGTCATAACATTTCCAAACATTTTCTTCCATTCAGTAGATTGTATTTTCATTTCATCAGTGTTGCCTTTGCTATGCAAAAGCTTTTAAGTTGAATTAGGTCCAGTCTGTTTTGCTTTTACTTCCTTTGCTTTAGGAGGCAGATCCAAAACACTATTGTTGTGATTTATGTCAAAGAGTGTTCTGCCTATGCTTTCCTCTAGGAGTTTTATGGTTCTCAGTCTTACAATTAGGTCTTTAATCCATTTTGAGTTTATTTTTGTATATGCTGTGAGAGAATGTTCTAATTTTATTCTTTTACATGTATCTGTCCAATTTTCCCAGCACTACTTATTGAAAAAACGTTTTTTCCTCCATTGTATATTCTTGTCTCCTTTGTTGTAGATTAATTGACCGTGGTGTGTGGGTTGATTTCTGGGCTCCTGATTCTGTTCCATTGATTTTTGTGTCTGTTTTTTGCCAGTACCATACTGGTTTGATTACTGTAGCTTTGTAATATAGTCAGAAGTCAGGGACCGTGATTTCTCCAGCTCTGTGTTCCTTTCTCAATATTGTTTTGGCTATTTGTGGTCTTTTGTGTTTGCACACAAATTTTAAAATTATTTGTCCTTGTTCTGTGAAGAATGCCATTGGTATTTTGATAGAGATTGTATTGAATCTGTAGGTTGCCTTGGGTATTATGGTCTTTTTAACAATATTAGATCTTCCCATCCAAGAACATGTTATATCTTTCCATCTGTTTTTGTTGTCTTCAACTTCTTTTATCACTGTCTTATGGTTTTCTGTGTACAGGTCTTTTACCTCCTTAAGTAGGTTTATTCCTAGGTATTTTATTCTTTTTGATGCAATGGAAAATGAGATTGCTTTCTTGATTTATCTTTCTGATCTTCTGTTGTTAGTGTACAGAAATGCAACAGAGTTCTGTGTATTATTTTTGTATCCTGCAACTTTAATGAATTCACTGATGAGCTCTAGTAGTTTTCTGGTGATATCTTTAGAATGTTCTATATATACTATCATGTCATCTGCAGACAGTGACAGTTTTACTTCCTTTCCAATTTGGATTATTTTTATTTCTTTTCTTTTTTTTTTGTTTTGTCTGATTGTTGTGGCTAGGACTTCCTATATTATGTTGAATAAAAGTGGCAAGAGTGGGCATCCTGCTCTTGTTCCCGATGTTAGAGAAGATGCTTTTAGCTTTTTACTGCTGAATATGTTAGCTGTGGGTTTGTCTTATATGAACTTTATTATGTTGAGGTAGGTTCTCCCTGTGCCCACTTTCTGGAGAGTTTTTATCACAAATTTATGTTAAACTTTGTCAAAAGCTTTTTCTGCATCTATTGAGATAATCATATGATTTTTATTCCTCAGTTTCTTAGTGTGGTGTATCACATTGATTGATTTGTGAATACTGAAAAATCCTTGTATTCCTGGGATAAATCTCACTTGATCTTGGTGTATGATCCTTTTAATGTAGTGTTTGATTTGGTTTGCTAGTATTTTTTTTGAATTTTATTTTATTTTTAAGGAGCAGGTTCATATTAGTTATCTATTTTATACAAATCAGTGTATATATGTCAAGCCCAATCCCTCAATTCATCCCATCACCCACCCCCCACTTTTCCCCCTTGGTGTCCATATGTTTGTTCTCTACATCTGTGTCTCTATTTCTGCCTTGCAAACTGGTTCATCTGTACCATTTTTCTAGGTTCCACATATATGCGTTAATATACGATATTTGTTTTTCTCTTTCTTACTTCACTCTGTATGACAGTCTCTAGGTCCATCCACATCTCTACAAATGACCCAATTTTGTTCCTTTTTATAGCTGAGTAATATTCCATTGTATATATGTAGAACATCTTTTTTATCCATTCCTCTGGTGATGGACATTTAGGTTGCTTCCATGACCTGGCTATTGAAAATAGTGCTGCAATGAACATTGGCGTGCATGTGCCTTTTTGAATTATGGTTTTCTCTGGGCACATGCCCAGTAGTGGGATTGCTGGGTCATATGGTAATTCTATTTTTAGTTTTTTAAGGAATCTCCATTCTGTTCTCCATAGTGGCTGTATCAATTTACATTCCCAGCAACAGTGCAAGAGGGTTCCCTTTCCTCCACACCCACTCCAGCACTTGTTGTTTGTAGATTTTCTGATGATGCCCATTCTAACTGGTATGAGATGATACCTCATTGTGGTTTGATTTCCATTTCTCTAATAATTAGTGATGCTGAGCAGCTTTTCATGTGCCTCTTGGCCATCTGTATGTCTTCTTTGGAGAGATGTCTATTTAGGTCTTCTGCCCATTTTTGGATTGGGTTGTTTGATTTTTAATATTGAGCTACCTGAGTTGTTTATATATTTTGGAGATTAATCCTTTGTTGATTCATTTTCAAATATTTTCTTCCATTCTGAGGGTTGTCTTTTTGTCTTGTTTGTAGTTTCCTTTGCTGTGAAAAAGCTTTTAAGTTTCATTAGGTCCCATTTATATTTTTTTGTTTTCATTTCCATTACTCTAGGAGGTGAATCAAAAAAGATATTGCAGTGATTTATGTCAAAGTGTGTTATTCCTATGTTTTCCTCTAAGAATTTTATAGTGTTCAGTCTTACATTTAGGTCTTTAATCCATTTTGAGTTTATTTTTGTGTGTGGTGTTAGTAAGTGTTCTAATTTCATTCTTTTACATGTAGCTGTCCAGTTTTCCCTGCACCACTTAGTGAAGAGACTGTCTTTTCTCCATTGTATATCCTTGCCTCTTTTGTCATAGATTAGTTGACCGTAGGTGCATGGGTTTATCTCTGGGCTTTCTATCCTGTTCCATTGTTCTGTATTTCTGTTTTTGTGCCAGTACCATATTATCTTGATTACTGTAGCTTTGTAGTATAGTCTGAAGTCAGGGAGTCTGATTCCTCCAGCTCCGTTTTTTTCCCTCAAGATTGCTTTGGCTATTTGGGGTCTTTTGTGTCTCCATGCAAATTTTAAGGTTATTTTTCTAGTTTTGTTAAAAAAAAAGCCATTGGTAATTTGATAGGGATTGCACTGAATCTGTAGATTTTTCTTTGGGTATTATAGTCATTTTCACAATACTGATTATTCCTATATTTCCAGAATCCCAGGTTAGGAAGCCTGACGTGGGGCTCAGAACCTTCACTCCAGTGGGTGGACTTCTGTGGTATAATCGTTCTCCAGTTTGTGAGTCACCCATCCAGCGGTTATGGGATTTGATTTTACTGTGATCGTGCCCCTCTTACCATCTTATTGTGGTTTCTCCTTTGTCTTTGGATGTGCATTATCTTTTTTGGTGAGTTCCAGTGTCTTCTTATTGATAATTGTTCAGCAGTTAATGGTGATTCCAGTGCTCTCACAAGAGGGAGTGAGCACATGTCCTTCTACTCCGCCATCTTGAACCGAGCACCAGTTTGCTAGTATTTTTGTTGATAATTTTTACATTTATGTTTATAAGTGACAATGACCTATAATTTTCTTTTTTCATAATATCTTTGTTTGGTTTTGATATCAGGGTGATACTGGCCTCATAGAATGAGTTTGGAAATTTTCCTTCCTCTGAAATTTTTTGGAATAGTTTGAGAAGGATCGGTATAACTCTTCTCTAAATGTCTAGTACAGTTCATCTGTGAAGCCATCTGGTCCTGGACTTTTGTGTGTGTGTGTGTGTGTGGTACACAGGCCTCTCACTGTTGTGGCCTCTCCCGTTGTGGAGCACAGGCTCCGGACGTGCAGGATCAGCGGCCATGGCTCATGGGCACAGACACTCCGCTGCATGTGGGATCTTCCCAGACCGGGACACAAACCCGTGTCCCCTGTATTGGCAGGTGGACTCTCAACCACTGCGCCACCAGGGAAGCCCCTGGTCCTGGACTTTTGTCTGTTGGGAGTTTTTTAATTACTGATTCAATTTCATTACTAGTAATTGGTCTGTTCATATTTTCTATTTCTTCCTGGTTAAGTCTTGGAAGATTGTACCTTTCTAAGAACTTGTCCATTTCTTCCAGGTTGTCCATTTTATTGGCATGTAGTGCTTGTAGTTGTCTCTTATGATCTTCTGTATTTCTGTTGGGTCAGTTGTAACTTCTCCATTTTCGTTTCTGATTTTATCAGTTTGGGCCCTCTTTTTTCTTGATGAGTTTAGTTAAAGGTTAATCAATTTTGTTTATCTTTTCAATGAACTGTCTTTTAGTTTCATTGATCTTTTCTATTGTGTTCTTCCTCTCTATTTCGTTTATTTCTGCGCTGATCTTTATGATTTATTTCCTTCTACTAACTTTCAGTTTTGTTTATTCTTCTTTCTCTAATTCCTTTAGATGTAAGATTAGGTTGTTTATTTGAGATTTTTCTTATTTCCTGAGGTAAGCTTGTATTGCTCTAAACTTCCCTCTTAGAACTGTTTTTGCTGCATCCCATAGATTTTGGAATGGTGTGCACTTGAAAAGAATGTGTATTCTGCTGCTTTTGGATGGAATGTTCTATATATATCAATTAAGTTCAGTTGGTCTAATGCATCATTTAAGGCCAGTGTTTCCTTATTGATTTTCTGTCTGGAAATCTGTCCATTGATATAAGTGGGGTGTTTAAGTCCCCTACTATTATTGTGTTACTCTTGATATATCCCTTTATGCCTATTTATATTTGCTTTATATATTTAGGTGCTCCTATGTTGGATGCACATATATATAAAATTGTTATATCTTCTTGGATTGATCCCTTGATCATTATGTAGTGTCCTTCTTTGTCTCTTGTAACAGTCTTTATTTTATTGTCAATTTTGTCTGGTATAAGTATTGCTACCTTGGCTTTCTTTTGATTTCCATTTTCATGGAATACCTTTATTCATCTCCTCACTTTCAGTCTCTTTGTGCCTTTAGACCTGAAGTGAGTCTCCTCTAGTCAGTGTATATATGAGTCTTGTTGTCATATGCATTCAGCCATTTAGTTTTTCTTACAAAGATCAGAAACAAGGCAAGGATATTCCCTCTCATCACTGCATTTCTACATCACTCTGGAAATTGTAGTTAATGCTGTAATACAAGAAAAGGAAATGAAATATAAACATGTTAAGGAAGAAGAAATAAAATTTTGTTTGCAAATAACATTATTTTCTATGCATAAATGTTTTCCTTAAAAGCCCTCCTGGAACTATTAAGTGATTATAGCAAGGTTAAATGGTAAAAAGTTAATGTACAAATTCTATCAATTTCCTACATACCAGCAATTAAGAAGTGGAATTTGAAAAGAAAAACTTACTATTCACCTTAGCAAACCCCCCCAAGTGAAATAGATAAAATCTAAATCTGAATTTATCTATCTATCTATCTATCTACATGCATATATTATATACAGTATCTTGGTGAGGAAAACTATAAAACTAGGGTGGACAATATCAAAGAATTAAATAATTGGAGAGATATTCTGTTTTCATAGATAGGGAGACACAATATTACCAATATTCCAACTTGATCTACAATTTTAAAACAATACCAATTATGATCTCAGCAAATCATTTTGCACATTGGGTGTTGTTCCATAGCCTAATATATGGTCTATTCTGGAGAATGTGGCCACTTGAGAAGAATATGTATTCTGTCATTGGGTGGTCTGTTAGGTCTGATTAACTTATAGTGTTGGTGAAGCCTTCTATATCCTTGTAGATCTTCTGCACTGCTCATTTATTTTTAGTGCTGAATAATATTGCATTGTGTATATGTTCCTAGTCTACTTATCCATTCACGTATGAAAGGCATCTTGGTTACTTCCAAGTTTGTCAATTACGAATAAAGTTGCTATAAATATCCATGTGCAGGTTTTTGTGTGGACATAAGTTTTCAATTAATTTGGTTAAATACCGGAGATCATGATTACTGGATCATATGGTAAGACAATGTTTGGTTTTGTAAGAACCTGCCAAACTGTCTTCCAAAGTAGCTGTACCGTTTTGTATTTCTACCAGCAATGAATGAGATTTCCTGTTGCTCCATATACCCCCCCCCCCAGCATTTGGTATTGTCATTGTTTTGGATTTTCACAGTTCTAATAGAGTGTACTATATCTCTTTGTTGCTTTCATTTGCAATTCCTTAATGATATATGCTGTTGAATATCTTCATATGTTTATTTGCCAACTATGTATCTTCTCAGGTGAGGGGTCTGTTTTTATCTATGCCAATTTTATTAATTAAATTGCTTGTTTTCTTATTGTTGAGTTTTAGGAGCTCTTTCTATATCTTGGATACTAGCCCTTTATCTGATATGTCTTTTGCAAATGTTTCCTCTAAGTTTGTGGCTTGTCTTCTCATTCTATTGATGTCATCTTTCTCAGAGCAGAAATTTTTAATTTTAATAAAGTGCAGTATATCAATTTTTCCTTTCAAAGATTGTGCCTTTGATGCTGCATCTATAAAGCCATTGCTATACCCAAGGTAATCTAGGTTTTCTTCTGTATTTTCATCTAAGAATTCAGCCAGGAACATAATTAGTTGGATTTCTGAAATGCCATATCCTAGTATTTCAGAAAGTAATTTTAAGCTTACTTAAGGTTTAGGTCCATGACCCATTTTGAGTTGATTTTTGTAAAGGCCATAAAATCTGTGTCTAGGTTCATTTTTTTGCATGTGGATGTCCAGTTGATCCAGCATCACTTGTTGAAAAGACTAGTTTGCTCCACTGTATTGCCTTTGCTTCTTTGTTAACGATTAGTTTACTATATTTATGTGGGTCTATTTCTAGGCTCTTCATTCTGTTCCATTGGTCTGTTTTTCTATTCTTCCTCAATACCACACTGTCTTGATTACTGTAATTGCACACTTTAAAAAGATATATTCTTTGGTATGTGAATTATATCTCAATAAACATGTCATTTGAAAATATAGTGAACAAATAAATGGATAAACAATTACCTTTAAACTAAAAATTAATTGCAAATCTGGATTAATATCAGTTTTAAGATTTACACAATCTAGAATTTTGTTTTGTTTGAAAATAGTCAGGTGTGACAGATATTTGAGGCGAAGAAGTGTAGTTCAAGTATATTATAAAGAGAGAAAAGCTCCAGAAGGGATTTGTAATTATTGTATAATAAAAGGTTAATCAAAATTTATTATCTCAGATAAAGATAGTAAATGTGTATTGGCTCACAGTGTATTCTGATTAATTGCAGCACTCTTCCTACAGTGCTGTTTTTAGATTCTGAGACAACAGCTAGGAGTGTGGAAAAAAAGGCCTTTGTGTAAATGAAATGTCTGTCATCATCAAGGAAGTGAGAATTTGTAGAGTTCAAAGTGAAATTTATAGCTTAGATAATAAAACCTAGATTTAAAAACTTTTTCCAATGTGACAAACATTTTTCACTCAATCCTCACAGCTTATCTGTAAAGTAGGCAGTTTTGTTCTTCCATTTTATAGATGAAGAAACTGTGGCCTTGGAAGTTAAATATCTTGTTTAAAGTTACTTTCTGAAATACTAGGATATGGCATTTCAGAAATCCAGCTAATTTTGTTCTTGGTTTTATTCACCTAATCACTATCCAACAGTGATTCTTACTGTCCAATGGTCCAAAATCAACAGAATGGAAGAGGCAAACCATTTTTTCAGTAGAGTTGGACTAGTATGATCTGTGTGGTCAGTGTGGTCCAAGTTGAATGCATATTTGACAGGATATTAGGTTGAGAAGTTTAGATCTTCAAATTAAGATCCTGCTGTTGGAGCAAAAATAGACGGAGGCATCATGTTCCTTAGAAGATTACAGAAATGGTGGACCTGGGTAAAGGAAAATAATATAATCATCAAAAGACTGGTTCATTGTAATTCAGGAACCTATAGAAAGTTTGACCTTAATACTGAGCCAACATTTGCCCAGAGGGAAATTTATTTTGGTTTTCACTGTTTATGGCTAGGCATGGAATTTTTTGAATATTTTGTTCTATCTAAAATTACCAGATAAGTAGAAGTTTCTAAAATTATACAAAAGGCAAACTTAAAAAGGAAAGAAGTCATAAAGCTGCAATTGAGTTCTTTGGAATAATGAAACTCATCACAAAAGACCACATATTTATGATCTCATTTGTAATAAATGTCCAGTATATATAAATCTATAGGGATGTAAGGTAGATAAGTCATTGCCTAGGTGTGGTGAGGTGGTGGAGGCTGGGGGCTGGAGAGTGACTCTAATGGTTGTAGCATTTCTTTTTGGCATAATAAAAATATTCTAAATCTAGATTGTGGTGATGGTTGCAGAACTCTGAATATATTAGAATCATTGTATGGTACACTTTAATGGTTTAATGGTTAATTTTCATGGTATATTAAATATATCTCAGTAAAGATCTTGAAAAAGTCACAGATAAACATTTTTAAAACATGTGGATGTCAGCAATGGTGATGTTTATCTGAGATGTTGCTGTCATTAACAGGAGCAATTGAAACAACATTGAAATCAAAACAACAATTTGTAAGCAACCTTATTAGTTGATGATCAAGTAACAATATTTTAAGTATTTTACATATTAGTATGTAAGGTGCTTATAAATATGTATTGTACTGCTATCACTTTCAAGGCATTGTTTTTGGAAATTATAGGTTTTTGTGGTTAACTTGTAATACATTACAATTTTTCCCATGTAGAATATAGACAAATAGGCTCCTGTATAGTAGTTTCACACAGAATGTCTAGTTTTCAGAAATACATTAATGCTATTAAGTGGAAAGATAATTTCTCTGCATCTTTCTAACTTTCTATCCTATTGCAGTCAGTTTCCAATATAACTCTGTTACATGTGAGATATACGGTTTTTTGTAACCTTCAATTATGATGATGATCTTGGATCATATCTTAGGCCATTTATACCACATTTTGTGCATATATGTAATGGGATGGGGTAGTAGAAGACCTCAGACACTTTTGTATTGTTACAAAGAAAATTCATCTTGGAAGAAAATGGCCACTGTCACTGTAATTTCAGTGACATTTATTTGCCTAAATCAGGGAAAACTCAGTGCATGACAGAAGTTGTCTCTGCTTTTTTCTTTACATTTACTTTCTTTGTCCTTTCCTTCCTATTCTTTGCTTCACCAGAACTCAAAGCTGACTCAAAGCCTATTTACCACACAAGGCCATCTACTTGTGCTGAGATGTCATACACTTTGTTGAAAAGATCAACTGCTTCAGATCCATTTTTGAGCATTCATATCATAGCTACACTGAAGTCTTAGACCACTTGTTTCTTCGCAGGTGGCTCATAAATGTATAATACATTTAGAATAACCAGATAAGCTCCATTGACCACAAATGTTACTGGCTTCTGTGTTCCTGTGAGTGCTAAAGGTTCATGTGACAATAAAACTGTTGAGATAATTGAAAATAAATTGATTATAATGTGGTCTAGTTGTTTTGCTCTTAAATAGAGAAGTTAATATGAAGTACAAATATAAGGATAATTTCTTTTTATCAAATATTTATTTTTCATATGGTAAACTATATCTAAACAAATTGTGTTGCCCTTCGTTGAATAATTCAGTTTGTGGAAATTGTAGCTGTACCTCAAAATTACCAGGTGTTCTTAAATAAAAAGTATACAAAGATGTCATTTTCCTCAATTTTTACCTGAGTATTATTAGTAGTCATGTAAACAGAAGCAAATAGTATGAGTTCAAAATGATCTTCTTATTTTTAGGATAAAATATTTTAAATGACATTGTATTAACAGAAAATGATTTTTTTAGATAAAGAATTTAAATGCGCCGTTAGTGAAACATTAGCTCGTGTTTGAGTATGAAAGCTATGAACTTCAAAAAGATTAACGCGTATAAGAATATTTAATCTAGGTCATAAAATCTGATTTTTCTCCTGTAGTTCTTGTCTCAACACATGGCATCACCATCCATTCAGTCCCTCAATCCAAAATGCTAGCATTCATCCTTGGTTGTATTTTTTTCCCCCTCTCCTCTGTGATCTGATTTGTCATCAAGCCTTATTGGCTTTGCCTTTAAAGCATATCCTAAATCTTTCCTCTCCTGTGCAACTTCATTGCTTTCACTCTAGCCCTACCTGCCGTCAAATCTTGTTTGGGCCTCTATGGTAGCCTTTAAAACAGTTTCCCTCCTTTATTCTCTCGCGGTCCACATTCACATCCATTTTCTTCATGGTGAAATCACACATCATATCACTCACCTACTTAAATGGCTCTAAATCTCAGAATAATATCCAAACTTTTTTCCTGTGGCCTACAATGTCCCATTTAATCTGGTTCCTGCCGTACTTCTCTGACCACATCTCACACCACCCTCCTTTTGCTCACTGAGGTCTAGCAAAAATGGCTTTCTTTCTGTATCCCTAACAGACCATGTGTTCCTGCCTATTATTTTTTCAGTAGCTTCTCATTTCTCCTGGAATACTCTTTTCCCCAAAATTTTCCCACTGAATATTCCTTATTATCTTTCAGATTTGAGATGAAATTGAATTTCCTTTAAGAAATCTTTCTTGTCTACCTAATATAATTACTAGACTTGCTGTCATTTTAACCTGATTGATTTTCATCAGAGCACTTATTCCTTGATATTTTCTTATTTATGATTTTATCTGTCTTTTCCCACTAGAAGTTCCATAAGACTGTGTCTTTCATAATGCATCACCTCCCTTGTCTACAAAAGTGTCTTACACATAGCAAATGTTCAATGCTAAGTATACATTTTTCATATATATTATATTTGTTATCTGATTGCTACATTTAACAGCAAAAAACTTTTTTATTAAAGAAAGATTGAAAATATCCATAGAAACCAAATAATTCTAAAACAATTAAAAAGGAAGATAAAATTTAGAGGAAAAATTAAGAAAATTAAGAACTGGAAGGAGTTTGAATAAGAAATTTTACACTTGTTCCTGAATTTCAACTGAATTTTCAAGCTACTGAAATACGAATGGATGGATGGAAGAATGGATAGATAGATGAATTAATAGATGAATAAATCAAAATGACTCTAGGAAGCTTGAAGCTATTAAGGTCTTCATTGAGACTATATGTAATTTTAAGTAGCTGCCATTGGGAGAAATTGGTATCTATTACATTAATAAAACACTGAAATTGAGAGTTGAGATGTGAGCCTGGATAAATGCTCACAGAGTCTTGGACTTACTAGGTAAATTATCCAAAAAGAAATTAAAATAGAAGAATAATTAACATATCAGAATGAATTATAATAGAAATCAAATAGATATTAATAATTTAGTAATGAGAAAAAAGAGAAAAATGAACTCTAATATGACCACAAGTAACAATTAAAAATCCTAAATATCTACATTACAGTGAACTGTATATAGTCTCTGAAGATTCTATGAGGTTTCTGACATTTCTATTTGTTGATTTATACTTTGAAGCTTGTATCATTGGATCTTATCATAAAATTGGGTCATTTAGAGGTTGATATCCTAAGAATTACTTAAAGGGACTTATTTAAATAACACTTAAGGTCTAGCTGTTCTGGCTACTCTAATTGCTGCACTGAAACTTGACAATATCTTTTGGTCTCTGCATACTTAAACTGAAGAAAAATATAAAAGAAAGGGTGAAAGCAAGGAGGAAATACATCTATCATTGTTTGCATTGTAGACACTAGTTAAATTCAAAGTGGGGAGGTGCATTTTGTGGATTAGGCCTAACTCTGTACTTTTATAAAAAGAATTATTTTGTTCTGGTAAGAACTCTTAACATGAAATCTACCCTCTTAACAAATTTTAAGTGTACAATACAGTATGTTGACTACTGATACCATGTTGAAAAGCAGATCTCTAGAGCTTACTCATCTTGTTTAACTGAAACTTTATGCCAGTTGATTAGTAACTCCCCATTTCCTTCTCCCCAGCCCTTGGCAACGGCATTCCACTTGATTCTATGAATTTGACTCTTTTAGATACCTCATATAAATGGAATCATGCAGTATATGTCTTTCTGAGACTGGCTTATTTCAGTTAGAATAATGTCCTCAAGGCTCATTTATGTTGTCCCATATTGCAGAATTTCCTTTTTTTTTAAGGCTGAGTATATTTTATATTCTATTCTATGTATATGTCACATTTTCTTTATCCATTCATCTGTTACAGACATTTGTTTCCACATTTTCGTTATTGTGAATAATGCTGCAATGAAATAGGAGTGCTAATATTTCTTCAAGATCCTGATTTCAGTTCTTTCTGGCAAATACCCAGAAATTGGATTTCTGGATCATATGGGGTAGTTCTATTTTGAATTTTTTAAGAACCTCCATACTGTTTTCCATAGTGGCTGCATTGCCACCAACAGTGTGCAAGGGTTCCAGTTTCTCCATATCCTTACCAACACTTGTCTTTTGCTGTTTTGACCCTGACAGGTATGAGGTAATATCTCATTGTGGTTTTGACTTACATTTTCCTGATGACTAGTGACATTGAACCTTTTTTTTTTTTTTTGGCCTTTCACTACCCACTACGTGCTTTTTTTGTAAATTTTTATTGGAGTATAGTCGATTTACAATGTAGTATTAGTTTCTGCTGCACAGCAAAGTGAATCAGTTATACATATATCCACTCTTTTTTAGATTCTTTTCCATATAGGTCATTACAGAGTATTGTGAAGAGTTCCCTGTGCTATACAGCAGGTACTTATTAGTTATCTATTTTATATATAGTAGTGTGTATATGTCAGTCCTAATCTCCCAATTTATCCCTCCCCCTCCAAACATTTTTTAATATGTCTGTTGGCCATTTTGTATATCTTCTTTGGAGAAATATCTATTCATGTCTTTAGTCTATTTTAAAAATTGTAATATTAATTTTTTTACTATTGAGTTTTAGGAGTTTCTTATTTATTTTGGAGATTAAACCTGTATCAGACATATAATTTGCAAATATTTTTTTCCCATTCCATAGGTTGCCTTTTTACTCTGTTGATTGTTTGCTTTGTTGTGCAGAAGCTTTTTAGTTTGATGTAATCTCATTTTTCTATTTTTGCTTTTGTTGCCTGTGCTTTTGGTGTCATATCCATTAAATCATTGTCAAGACTGATGTCATGACATTTCTCCTATATTTTCTTCTAGGAGTTTTAGTGTTTCACGTCCTATATTTAAGTCTTTAGTCTGTTTTGAGTGATTTTTTTGTGTTTAATATGAGATAAGATTTCAATTTTATTCTTTTGCATGTAGAGATCCAGTTTTCCTTACACGGTTTATTTAAGAGACTATCCTTTCTCCCTAGTATATTCTTGGCACCTTTGTTAAAGATCAGTTGACTGTATATGCACAGATTTATTTCTGGGCTCTATTCTATTCTCCATTTGTTAAAAGTCTTTCTGCCAGTGCACTAGTGTTTGTATTACTGTAGCTTTGTAATATATTTTGAAATCATGGCATGTGATGCTTCTAGCTATGTTCTTTCTCAAGGTTGATTTGGCAATTTGTGGTCTTTTGTGCTTTCATATCAATTGTAGAATTGCTCTTTTTCTATTTCTGTAAACAATGCCATTAGGCTTTTGATAGGGATTGAACTGAATTTGTAGATTGCTTTGTGTAGTATGGACATTTTAACAATATTCTTCTGGTCCTTGAACATGAGATATCTTTCTGTGTATTTGTGTCTTCATTTTCTTTCATCAATGTCTTAATGTTTTCAGTGTAGAGATTTCTCACCTGCTTTGTTAAATCTATTTCTTAGTATTTCATTGTTTTAATGCTATTATAAATGTGACTGATTTATTAATTTCTTTTTCACATAGTTTGTCATTAGTGTATAGAAATGAAACTGATTTGTGTATGTTGATTTTGTATCCTGTGACTTTACTGGATTACTCAGTTCTAATCATTTGTGTGTGTGTGTGGGGGGGGGGGTCTTTAGAGTTTTCTAGATACAGAATCATGTCTTCTGCAAATAGGGAAAATTTAACTTCTCCCTTTCTGATTTTAGATGCCTTTTATTTCTTTTTCTTCTCTGATTACTCTGGCTAGGACTTCCAGTACTATTTTGGACAGGATGACATCCTTACTTTGTTCCTGATATTAGAGGAAAAATTGTGGGAGTTTATTACCCCTAGACCTGCCTTACAAGAAAATGGCTAAAGGGAGTTCTTCAAGTTGAAAGAAAAGAATGCTAAAAAGCAACATGATAAACTAACTATGTACTTTTAAAATAAGTACTAAGACATTTTAAGACACTAAGACAGAGAGCTATTTTATTCCCTCTATTATCTACCAAAACAGTATTAAACATTTCATCATTTTGTGTGTGTGTGCACTCCTTTTAGCCCTCTGCTTAAGAAATAGCAAAAGAAAGAGAAAACAAAGAAACAGAAAAGCTTCTGAGTATATTTGGACCCTGAGTGTTTTTTGCTTTTTATTTTTTAAAGTGGGGTGATGTGTTAGATATAAAAGACTTCCTTGCAATGGAGTTTCTCTAAGTGTGAAGGTCTTTAGGCCATTTTACTACATATTTTGGAACAGAAATCATTGGCAGGCATGACATCCAAATGTGACTCCATAATTTTATTAAAGGATTGCTTAATGGACAGATTCCTTTCCATTTTTTGTAGCAGCATTAAAGAAAAAAAAAAAAACCTAGCATGAATTTTGCTTGGGGTTCAGATTTTCATGTTATTTGCTTAATAGCTACAATTTGTTAAACATCTCGTTTTATATGGAGGAAGCATAAATAATAATTTAATGGTGAGTGTTAAAGAGCTTCTTGTCATTTAAAAATTCAACCAGGGGTTTCTGAGAACACCTATGTGTGTACCCAGTCATGATTCTGATACCCTGCTCTTGTCTTTCAGGTTAAGTGTGCAACTAGAAACTATGTTAATACCTTATTTTCTTCAATCTTATGACAGTTCTTTAAATCAATGGTCAAGTAATTGTCCTTTTTAAGCCTGTAATTCAAGTAGCCAGTTCTAATTTTTTTTCTGAAAAAAATTGTTATACAAAGGAGGAGCATTAAATAGAGTTATATAAATTATTTTCTTATGTGACTCAGCAGTTTAGGTAAAGGATTAACTCCATAACAGTGTCAAGCAATGTTTAGGAAATATGCAACAATCTATCTCTAGGCATTTTCCTATGGTAAGTTTGGGTCAGAGATGCAGTACCAAAACTTCCTCATGTCATGTTTTTCCTTTTCTATTTGAACTGTGTTTTGACAGTTTGTTTGCAATATTTTATGTCAATGCCCTTCATATTCAAAGGTGTTGCCCCTTATAGTATTGCTTGCCTTATATATATTAGATAGGTGACCTTCAGGCCTTTTCATTTGGATTATATTTATTGTCAATTCCCTAATTCACAAAAAAGAATGCCATTTTGGGGCCTATTGTTACTGACAAGTTCTTACTGGATATCAAGTCACTCCAGGTTATATAGAAGCTGCTCAGATCACCAATCTGCCTCACAGATTTGAACTTGTATATAAGTGACTTTTGTGATTATTATTTTTGTCTTGTAATAATATAAAAGAAGCAGGGAAAGTGTCACCAATACAAAGCTGTTATACATGTAGACCTTATACTTGCTTGTATGGAAAGTTCACTTTGCAACCTCCTAGATTATTATAGTCACTGTTTGGCTCTTAATGCTGTCAGCTGGATCTAATAAAGAACCTTGATGCCATTGTCAGGTAATACACAGGTGAAGCAAAAATGCTGTTAAGCGGAAAAAAAGATGTCAGTAGAAGGGAAAAATGGAAAAGAAAGAATAAGTTAACATGATGAGTAAAGTATATATCAGATAATTCAAATTGGTCATCCCTCTGCTATACTTAAATCTTGTAGTGGAACTCTTGACTTCCTTATAAAACACAAACTGTCTCTGAGAAAAATTAATACATTTAAAAGTCATTTCACATGTATTTTTTAAATTCTAGTTTTGTATATAATACTTATATTTAATAAATAGTTGAATTTTTAAAATTGTATACCAAAAATGTAGAACACTATGCTAACTGTAGTAGAGGATATAAAGATATATATAACATATCCCCTATCCTTTAAAAACTAAAACTTACTAAAAGAGTTAAGATGTGCAGCTATAGCACAAGCAGAATTCTTTATGAACTATCTGAGTGGATTTTGTCCCACTGCTATAAGACAGTGCTTCCAGTTATGGCACAAATCAATAATAATAATATTTGTAAAGTGTGCTAGGTTAAAATGAGAGAGAGTTTGTAATTAGTAGAAAATTTATTGTTTAAATTATCTAATTACAGTAATAAAAACAGAATATAAAATATTAGATATCAAATTTTGAGTTTATATAAAACTTATAAATAATGTCTTTAAAACCATCTCATTGTTGGACTTGAACTTGAATTCCATGAACATAAAATATTTACACAAGATGCAGTGATTTTTAAAATATGTCCACAAATCCACTGATACTCTTCCCTTCAAAAAGTGGAGCCTAATTCTCCTCCCCTTGTGGGGTGGACTTAGGGACTTAAATATAAAGAATAGAATATGGCAAAAGAGATGATATGTGACTCATAAGACTCATCACAGAAGATATTTTGTCCTGCTCTGGGCTCTCTGTTAGATCACTTGATCGGGGGGAAGTCAGCTGCCATGTCAGAAGAACACATATGTATACCAAGTAGTTATTTTGAAAGACCCACAGCAAGGAACTGAGGCCTTCAACCAACAGCCAGTAAGAAACTTAGACATTTGTCAATAGTCAGGTGAACGAGCAGACTTGGAATGGAATCCTCCAACTGCAGTCAAGCCTTTGGATGCCTGCAACCCTGGCTGACATCTTAATTATAATATCATTGGGAAACTCTGAGCCTCAGCCACCCAGCTAGACTACTCTTGCATTTTTACCCTAAAGAAACTGAAATAATAAAAGTTTATTGTTTTAAAGCCTTTATGTTTTAGAGTAATTCGTTAAGTAGCAATAGGTATTTAATATACCAAGTTTTAATTATAATCATTTTTAAGTCTTCATCGTCTCCAATAACAAGTAATTTAGGCTGAATAACTGATAAAAATATAAAACTTTTTACTTTACTTTCAGACATTTCCAATAGTTGAAAGATTCTGTGCAAGAATTTATTTTCCCATTTCTTTCATTGACAAGTATAAACTTGATTGTATGTGTGTGAAAATGTGAATGGACTTCAAATCTAATTGAATTTTTATATCATCCTATATTTCAAAATTATGATGAAACTCTAATTTACAGAAGAAAAGCCATTCTGCTTCTAGGAAGTATGTCATTAAAAATGTTTATCAACCAAAAATGGATTGAAGTATCTGATATACGTGTATAGTCAGCCCTCCATATCTGACAGTTCCACATCTACAGATTTAACCAACTCGATCTAAGATATTCAGAAAAAAATTTCCAGAAAGTTTGAAAAAACAAAATTTGAATTTGCTACTCACAGGCAACTATTTACATAGCATTTACCTTGTGTTAGGTATTTTAAGTAATCTATAGATGATTCAGGAGTACGTGCATAGGTTATATGCAAATACTACACCGTTTTACGTAAGGGACATGAGCATCAACCCATTGTGGATACGGAGGGATGACTATAGTCTGGATTTGAGAGCCACTACCCCAGATCAGCCGCACCTTGGGCTATGTGCCATATTATGCACCTATTTCATGAGTCTCTTGTCAATAGTAAATAGCACCACACACAGTAACTCACTGCTCAAGTACATTTTCAAGTGATAGAAAGCCTCCTGAGCCCCATTCTATTGCCATGACTGTAGAGTAGTGTCAGATCACACTTGACTCCAAAGGCTCTAGATAAAATTTATGGCAAAGGGGTGCCTAGAGGCTGTAGTAACTCCACTCTCCACAAGGGTGATCAGTGTCTCTGGGCACTCCGTTATTCATTAACAGCTCACTAGTCTGCCACATCACACCAGCTGGGGAACTGTGCTTAGAAATTCAGAAGAGAGAGTACTCCTTTTGTATTGGTCTTCTCGTGCTTCAATAATAAAATGCTACAGAATGGGGAGCTTAAACAACAGAAATTTATCTTCTCACAGTTCCGGAGGCTGGAAATCCAAGATCAGGGTGCTAGCATGGTCATTTTTAGGGAGGCCTCTCATTCTGGCTTGTACACGCCAGACATCTTGCTGTGTGCTTATGTGGCCATTTTAGTCTGTGTGCATGGAGAGGTGGAGAAAGTAAGCTGTCTGGTATCTCTTCTTTTAAGGACATTAATCTTATTAGATCAGGACCATTTTACTTGTTTTCTGCTCTGGTTTGTATATGTCTTCAGTTTTTGTTTCTCTGTTTCTTTTTTTCCTGTTTTTTTGATTATTCAAATACATTTTATAATCCATTTTAATTTATCTGTTGGATTTTTCATTGAACCTCTTCACCTTATGTATTTATTTTCTCTAGAGATTATAATATAAATCCTTAATTTAGCACAATCTACTTAATATTGTACCACTTCACAGAGACTACAGAAAGGAGGAGCCTAAATGGCAGGTGTGGTTGCATGAGTTGTGTATTTTATATGAAGTGCTATCTTTCATGAAAAAATTTTCATTAATAGTATGTGTTTTGGGTTATATTGTTGGCATTGCAAATGTTACATAATCCTCTGGATTCTGTTATAAGAATGTTGACTTTTTTTAAACACACTCTTAAAAACTACTTGCTTTTGAACATTCTCCAGAGTCCTCAGGATTGTTTTGTTTTGTTTTGTTTTTTGCCAGATGTTAGGTAGATGTTAGGATCTTACTTCAACAGTTGACTACTTCTTTAAGCCTCAGTTCCTTTATCTGAAAATGGGGATAAAAACAGTACAGTACTTACCTCATAAGATTGGTAAGAGGACTAAATGAGATAATTTGTTTAAAGGACTCAGAACAATTTGACGTGTAGCAACCATTCAGTAAATATTAACTGTATTGTTATGATTGGTGATCAGTAATATCTTTCTTATGAGGTAATCAATATTAAAGAAAATGATAAATTGTAGTTGGAAGATTATATTAGGTAAGTAAACAAGTATAAAAGCATGCAAGGCTTTATAGGCCATGACAAGTAATTTGAATTTTATCATGAAGGCATATGGAAGCCATAGATCTTTAAAGACACAATTTCAAGAGATTATTATGGCTTCATCACTGTGTGGGAAATTGTGTGTTGGGAAACGCAGAGACTACTTAAGAAGACATTGCAAATAGTCAAAGTAAGAGTTGATAGAAACCTGAATTAGGGTGATAGCAAGGAAATGGAAGAACAGAATCAGTTAATCTGGCTATGTTTTTGAGGTAAACTCTACAAGACTGATCGATAATATGAATAAACTATTAGGTGTTATTTGTTGAGATAAAGGGCTGATTTTAGAGGGAATTAATTATTGGTAGCAACTGAGATCTTTTGAATGTGTTTTGAATGTGCCAAGTTTGAAAAATACCTATAAGACTTCCAAGTGGAAATGATAAATTTGAAAGTTATCAGCATAGAGATTGATATTTAAAGCCATGAACGTGATTCACTTCAGAAGAGAAAATAGAGATGGGAAGGGGACCTAGTATCAAGTCCTCAACTACTCCAGAAATTTGGTGAAAAGAAAGAGTCTGAAAACAAAACTAAGAAGAAGTCATCAGAAAGCTGGAAGAAAAATCAGGAGAGTTTTAAACAACATAGGGAAAAAAAAAAGAGATATCTTCAGGATATCAGGAGAGCTTTAGAGAATCTGGAAATCAGAAAATATGGAAAAAAAAAGATTTGAAGGAGGAGAAATGATCAGCTGTGTTAAATGCCATTGAGAGTTCAAGAAAGATTAGAACAGAAAAAATGTGTCCCTTGTATTTATCACCATAGAAGCTTTTGTTAGGGAGAGTTTCAACAGGTGGGTGAGTACAGTAGAGTTGAAATCCATATATAAATAAAAAATTGATAAATTGAAAAATTAATAAAAGGTGAATAAAAGGGCATAGTACAGGGAGACAACTCTCATGGTAGTTTTCACTCTGAAATCAAACAGGAAAAATGGAATAGTAGCTAGAGGGCAATGAGGGTCAAGGGAGTCTTGTTGTTCTTGCATTGGTGGTGGTAGAGGTGATTATGGTAGTTTAAACATGGCTGTGAATGATCCAGTAGTGAGGGGATGATAAAGGAGAGAGTTAGGATAATTGCAGAAGCGAAGCTAAAGGGGGATGGGACCAAAGCACATGTAAAGAATTTGGCCTCTGCTGAAAGAAGGGATGCTTCCTTCATTGTATCAGGGTAGAAGAAGATGCATGAATATACAGACAAGTTTATAAATTTGGTTATGGAAATATGAGAACATTTCCATCACTTGACTTCTGTTTTTACTGTAATGAATGAGATGAATTATAAAGTCCTGAAACAAAATATACATACAAAGAAGCCTTTCCTGTATGTTCTGTGTTAACTGTCCAGTGGATGTTGAGGGGTGTGATAAAATGCTTTGCTGTATTTTCCCCAGTCATTACTAAATTATGTGGCTATTTGAACACTATGCCATTGATGGAATTAAAGAGATAAGATAAACTCCTTGTTTTCCATATCAAATATAATGAAAAAAACAATAACATATTGTTCTTACTCTTTGTCAGGCCCTGCTCTAATAATTATATATTATACTTTATCAGGCTTTTTTCATTTTATTAATTCACTTAATCCTGTTAGAACCCTATAAATTGGGTATTATCATCCACAGTTATCAGACTGAAGCCCAGAGAATCGAATAACTTGCCTACACTTAGTAAATAGTAGAACTAGATTCAAATCCAGCCAAATTGTCTCCAGATTTTAGGCTTTCACCACTATGCAAAGGACATTGATCTTGAGCAACAGATTCACTCGTTCATTCATCTACTCATCCATCCAACAAATATATTTATTGGCATTTACTATTTAGTTAAGCCCACTAGCCCCCTAAAAAGAAAACCCTACTCTCTGCAAAATACTAAGAATGGAGGATGAAAAAAAAAAAGAAAAGTACAGTCCCTACCACTAAGGAAATTATATCTAGCTTGCTACTATGGCAAAGAATTACTACATAGAGCTTTAATATCAATGAAATGTGTGGTAAATTCTATAAGGAAGGAAGTGATATGAGAATTTAAAAACTATCCACTCTTATTTAAAGAATAAAGAAAAGTGACATGTGAAGAGACCTTGAAAAATGCATAGAATGTGAACTTACGTAAATAGGGAAAACAACATACTGGACAAAACATTAAATAACATAAGCAAAAGCCCAAAGATGGAAAGATGTGGCAGATGTATAGGGGGGGAAAAATGGAGCTCTTCTCCTATAATATAGGATCCTAAGTTTAACTGTAAAGGACCATGAAGGTTTTGTTTTCCTTCGTCTGGGTGGAAGGCATGACATGATTAGAGTCCTAGTTTTAAAAGATGAATTGTATAGCAGTGAGTGATATCTTGAAGCAGAGAAGGAAACTGGGAGGTTTTTAAAAGTGCTAATGGGATTATGTTCAAGCAACCACTGAGAAAAATGTCAATCATCAGCCAAAAAGTAATTATAGTTAGTATACACAATGAAGTACAGCTTCTATCTTCAAAGAGCCTCCAGTTTCACCAAGGAGGCAAGACTTACTTACATTAAACTATTAAGGGACAAACATATATGTATTGGTAACTGTGATGTTGTGATTTATAACAAGAAAGATATATTTGGTCCTTGTCCCCAGTTCTGGCATAGAGCTCCTGACGCTTCCTAAGTGATGAGAGCAGAGCAACAAAGACATCTTTTGTTATGTTAGTGAGGTGACTTTTGGAACTCATCTAAGGATGAGGGCTGGTTTCCAGGGGAATCAACCACATGATTAGAGGGTTAGAACTTTCAATCCCAAACCTGACCTCTGGGGAGGGAAGAGTAGCTGGATTGAGTTCAGTTTTCAAAGGCCAGTGATTTGATCAATCACACCTGCGTAATGAAGCCTCCATAAAACTCCAAAAGGACTGGGTGCAGAGAGCTTCCAGATTGGTGAACACATGGAGATTCAGGGGGAGTGATGTGCTTAGAGAGAGAGCATGGAAGCTTCTCACCCTTTTCCAGTCCTTTGCCCTATGCATCTCTTCCCTCTGGTTGTTCCTGAGTTATATCCTTTTATAACAAACCAGTAATTTACTAACTTAAATGTTTGTCTGAGTTCTGTGAGCTGCTCTAGCAAATTAATTGATACCAAGGAGAGGGTTGTTGGAACCTCCAATCTATAGCTGGTTGGTCAGAAGCACACATGATAAGATGGACTTGTTGCAGGAAATGGGGTGCAAGAGAATGGTCACATCCCAGGTCTTGGGCAAGTCCTTGGGACAGACCGCCAAGTGAGGTTCCTTGGATTTGCACAGGAAAGCATTCAAGAGCGAGCAGAAATAGAGTGAAAGCAGAATTATTCAGAGAGAGATACACTCCATAGACAGAGTGTGGGCTGTCTCAGAAGGCAAGAGGCCCCAGGATATAGGGTTGTTAGCTTTATGGGCTGGGTAATATCATAGGCTAACAAGTGGGAGGATTATTCCAACTATTTGGGGAAGGGGCAGCGATTTCCAAGAATTAGGCCACTGCCCACTTTTTGGCCTTTTATGGTTAGCCTAGGAACTGTCATGGCGCCTGTGGGAGTGTCATTTAGCATGCTGATGTATTACAGTGAGCGTATAATGAGGCTCAAGATATACTGCTTTTTTTTTTTTTTTTTTTGCAGTACGCAGGCCTCTCACTGCTGTGGCCTCTCCCGCTGCAGAGCACAGGCTCCGGACACGCAGCCTCAGCGGCCATGGCTCACGGGCCCAGCCGCTCTGCGGCATGTGGGATCCTCCCAGACCTAGGGCACGAACCCGTGTCCCCTGCATCGGCAGGCGGACTCTCAACCACTGCGCCACCAGGGAAGCCCCTGGAAGTCCAGTCTTAAGCCATCTTGGGCCTAGTAGGTTCTAACCAGTTTTTGTGTATCCTCATGTACTGTGGCATTCTTTTAAAGGTTGTGCCCTGCCCCCTTCCCTCCTATCTTAGACTTGCAATTAGCATCCAAAGAGAGAGGGGGGAGGGCAGGATGGTAGGACTGAGCTCTTAACCTGTGGAATCTGATCCTATCTCCAGGTAGGTAGTATCAGAATTAAGTTGAATTGTAGGACACCCAGCTTGTGTCAGAGCATCCTTTGGTGGTATGAGAAAACTCCCTCACTCCACACAAACCAGAACCTTTAGGAACATTTTAGTGTTGTGTTTTCTACCCCTGATCTTTTATTCTTGACCAGGTTTCCCATGTCAAGGTTTACACATAAAATTAAATTTACTCATAAGAGTACCTTTTCTAGGTAGTTGTTCCAGACCACACCCTGTTTACTCTAGACTTGAAATTCTGGCTTTCATTCCTCTGAGTCTCTAGTGCCTTGCTTTGGACTCAAACTCTTAATGCTTTATATTTGGACACTTCGGCTTTCACTTGCTAGCCTTGTTTTTCTACTTTGCTCTAGGCTCTGCTTCCTTTTCTACTGTTAATATTCCTGTGGCCTCAAGTGAAAATCCTACCTGTTCACTTCTTTCCTACTGCCTGACTAGCCCACAGGTTCTGCCCTTCTTCATGGTCACCTTGACTTCCATAAATGTTCCACCATCAGATTTGGCATTATGACATATAAAAACTTTAAGAGAGTCTTCTAATAGAAGATTAAAAGATTAGAAAAGATGAAACCCTCATAGACTAGAGTTAGCAGAGATTCAATTTCAATAGAGAGAGGGAATCAGTCAAACACAGGAAACATATTTTCTGAAGATTAATAAGCATTCTTTTTTTACCTGTATTTGCCACCTGGTCCTAAATTCATCAACTGGTTTGTCAGGAAATAAATAATGAACAACAATGTGATTCAGGTTTTTATATTGGATAGCTTGGCTCTGATAACAAATAAACCCAGAAACATATATTGATCAAATATAATTACCTTTTATTTCTGGCTTCCATAAGAGTCCAAGTTGGATAATCCTGGTCAGCGAGTACTTTTTCAAGCAGGGATTCAGGGAGCCAGAGTCCTTCTACCTTGTAGATCTACCATCTTCTAGCACTTTATCCTAATCTCTGTGCAGTGGGTCAGAAGAAGAAAGAAAATATAGAGGAAGCACATTTGTTTCTTAATAGCCTTGGACCAGAAATGACACATATAACTTTTGCTGACAATGTCCTAGAGAAGACTTAGTCTCACAGCCACACATAATAGCAAAGGAGGCTGAGAGATTTCATTTCTTTGAGTATCCAATGAAGGGAAAAGCAATTTTTAAGGCAGCTATTAGTTTCCACCAGAGTTAAGAAAAATAAGGTAAAATGAATTACAAAGTCCTTTGCAAATATGAGATAATAATAACTATATGTAAAAATAATACGTATGATTAAGTATTAAGTATAAGGTAAAATGCTGCTATTGAGTCAGTGCAAGTTAAATAATTGTGAGAGATAATAAAGGAAATATAAGAATCAGTGCATTTCTTTGTTAAAATATTCCAATAGTGATTTTTCTCTCCAAAAATCACGATTAAATCACAAATTGAAAAGCAATATCAGTTGGGAAAAATGCCCCTTAATAAAGTAAATAACTGGTTCTTGTCAATTTTATTAATGTGGCTTTCAAAACAATTGGGACAGAAAATAAACTGTGCTTAACACTTGTATAATGGATTATATTTGTCTGCTGTGTGATGTAGGTCAGAAAGAGTCTGAAGATAAAATTAAGGATGAAGAATTGAATGTCGATTTTAGGATATCAGTGTTCAAACTACCAGTACATACTTCAGATTCACTGAGGTATACTGCATTATTGAAAGCAAAAGAACAAGATTATTTTCCTATGTATACCGAGCCACTTTCTACCACTCATCAAAAACCAGTAATTAAAATAAAAGACATGCTGTTGGAGAAGAGTGTAAGAAGAGAGTTTCTTACAACACAAAGAACTGGTATGAAACTCCAAGCACTTTATGATATTGATAAATATTGCTCAGAACAAAAGAAGCAGGCAAGCTATAAAAATAAAGTAACAGCTGTAAGCGTGGCACAAGTGGCCAAAGAAGGAGTTAGAATAACTATTCAAGAAAATTTAAATAAGAAAATACATGCTACGCATAAACTAACTGCAAGAGATAATAAGACCATTCAGAATGGTTTACAACGACTTCGGCAGGACAGATCCAACTACCTTGAGAAAGTAAAAGAGAGGAGAGTCCTGTTTCTGGAAGAAAAACAACAAAAGGCTAAAGACCGTTTATTAATTCAAAACTTAAATAATGAGCGCACTCTTTTGACCAAAGCAATGACTAAAATTGACAGATTGAAGAAGAAGCAGGCTGTCTTAAAAGAGAAGAGCCTAATTGTTCAGCAAAAACTGGCAACTGAAAAATATCAAAAGGATTTACTTAAACAAATGAAGGAAATTAGGTAAGTACAGTTTTGATATAATAGAAGCTTTTACGTTGCTGGGGAGGAAAAAATTTTCCTCTGCCTTCTAGATTCTCCTGGCTGGTTTAAGAACTAAATGGATGTGAGACAGATTAACAGGAGAAAATCAAACAAAAGTTTAATAACATCTACACGTGGGAGAGACCCAGGAAAACTGAGTAACTCCCCCAAGTAGCTGAAGCCATCACCTTAAATACCATCTTCAGCTAAAGACAAAAGGAGGTGTTGAGGACGGAGAACCAATTATGAGAGGTTACCAGGAAAAGCACAGTAAACAAGGGTAAGGTTGTCATAGAGATCTGTCACCTGTCTTCTCCATCAAGTTTCTAGAGGTTTGGTCATCCTCTTCCTCAGCTTATAGAGTTGTAAAATAGCTCAAAGAGATGAAAAGACACAGATAATTCTAAAGGGTACACCAGACAGGACCCCCAGTAATTTTATTTTACCCTTTTTTACCCTTGTGTGTCTTTCACATAGTTTTTTTTTTCTTTTTTTTTTTTTCTTCTGATATTAGATTGAAGCTTATCAGCCAGTTTTATCCTGGTTATATTTTAAGTGACCAAACTGTGAATACGTATGTTTAAGGCTTATCTAGAAATACTTAAAGATCATTATAACTGCTTATTTCATTTACATTTTAAAATGCTATTGTTTAAAAAAAGTAGTCTGTACTAGAAAGGAGTGTAAAATAGGAAGAAAGCATTTGTCTTTTCCTAGCGATAAGCAAATTTAAAACTATTTACTGAGGTACTTTATATAATATCTTTTTAAGTATGAAAAATATATTTTTCTCCTCCAAAATTTAAAAACATTTTCCTTAATGTATACTTTGTGTATGTGTGTGTGTGTGTGTGTGTGTGTGTGTGTGAGAGAGAGAGAGAGAGAGAGAGAGAGAGAGGGAAAGATTTTGGAAATAATTTTTTTATAATGTAATAGAAAATATATATTTTGGAAAAGAGAATGAAAGCTAGTCTGGTATATCAAAATGTAAGTCTAGCACAAATCAATGTTAAAGAAAATTTTTAAGCAGCTTAGTTTTATTACAGCAAATTGAATGTCTGGCCATCATTAATCTGTAGAGGATACAGAGTCAAGTGAGCTTCCTAATGTGTATTAACTGAATTATCTTCTCTTGTAAGCTGCTGCACAGATATTATCCTTGAGAGTACACAGGAATAAGGCAATGTTCTGGTTATGTCAATAATGTATCCTAAAAGGCATTACTGAGTTTTATTATAAATGTTTTCAAATAAAGATTATCAATGTGCAGAAAAGAGCTGTGACTCAAAAAAGTAAAATCTATCTAGAGACTTCAGAAGTTTCTCAGTTCTTTTTCTGCCATTTGATTCTTCATTAACGTATCAAACACTTCACCTAAAAGCATTCTGGTGAATCTCAATAACTAGTGAAGTCATTACTGAGAATATAACTTCTTGATCCTGCTCTGGAATGAGGAAAAATGAATGAAGAAAGGGGAACCATAAAGCTCTAGTTTAGGAAATTGATAAAATACCCATAGGAGTGTTTAAGAATGAATTAAAAAGAGACTTTAAAATGAAAGAATTTCTATATCAGGTAAAAGCTGGTCATAAGTTTCCCCAAATATTCTTGTCCCTACTTGAAAAAAGTGATGACACTGCTCAGGGCAGAACAGCATTGTGTACATTTTGAAGTAGAGTATCATTTAACTTGGAAGATCTGGCACCTAAGTCAGTTATCCAATTACATCATCTTCTTCTTGTCCTTATTTTTGTCATCAATTGACCTTCTTGACTACCCTCTTCATTCCCTGTGGTCCTTATATCCTGATATATAAAGCTTTTCTTTATCCAGCTTCTGCCGTTATCACTGTTAACTTCCAAATTCAGAAGAACAACCCTCCCAATTGCCTAACCTAAACATTTTTGGATCCCAGAACCCTTTAAACTCATTTCCATAGACATATAAATGCCACCTCATCACTTGGAACTGCACCACCTCTTAAATTTTAAACTCATATATTTACTTATGGCTAAAATCTTTATCTTTTCAACTCTTTTTTTCCTTTACTTTCACCACATGTATTCTTCAAATATATTGTGGCACTCATCCCTCAAGTAACCTTTCTTATAGACTTTCTAGTGTAGCTTCCAGGGTTCTTTAATTCGATTATTCTTTTTTCCATTTCACCCAGTGTCGCTGATGTCTTTTTCTTTCATTGCCTCCACCATACTAACCACCTCAGCCCCTACCTTGGAACAATCCAATTATCTATCTTCATTTTTTGTATTCAGGTAAAAATGGCTAGAAGGCATCAGTGACTTGTAGATTTATGCTGATATCAATTCTATGGCCTCCAACTTTAGCTGCTCCCTCAGGTGCTTGCTCTTTCTCCCATTACCTACAAAAGTGATTTTAAACCTCATCAACTATAGAGCTTCCTATGCACATACAACCTCTGACCTTTCCTTCTCAACAAGTCACTCTGTCCCAAAGGAATTTTAGGCCTTCAAGCTTGAATTTGTTCAATTTTCCAATTCCCTATCTATAAAATTCTACATATCCTATATTTATCCTCTTTTCCTTTTCTACTGTCTCAGGATTAGTTTCCCATTTTCCTGTTAAGAGCTAATAATCCCTCTGTTTTTGCTCTTAGTAAGCCTGGAAGTGGGTAATGCAAGACCTCTGTGCTAGGCAGAATTATGGCCCCCAAGAAGATACCATGCCCTGATCCCTAGGACTAAAAATAGGATAAGAGATGGTGGGGGAGGGGAAATTTCCCCTCTTTCCCCTATTAGTTCCTTTGACTGGCAAGTAAAATAGCATAAGGCAGATTAACAGGAGAAAATCAAATGTATTACATGTGTAAAGGGAATCCATGTAAGTATGAAGTATTCCAAAGTCAGCAAGGCAAGGTAAGGTATATATATACTCTGGACTAAGGAGAAGAAGGTGAGGGTCTGAGGCTTCAAGGGGAAGTAAGGTTATTCACAGGAAGAACAACAATAGTTAATGTTTGGTAAAAACATGTTTGCTGGGCCATCCTAAGACAATAAGGCACTTTGATCAAATGGGCTTTGCTAGGTTCCTCCCTGTCTACAATGCCTAATACTTTACTATAGTAACTATGGTGACAGCTTCTTCCTGACACAGGCCCCCTATTTTAATTTCATTTAGGCAGTAAGGGGGAAGTTCAAAGGTTCTTTGGGGCCTGGATTGTTTTTAGCTCAAAATAATTCGCATTCCAGAGTGGCATATCTTCAGGAAGCCTGCCCTTGTCCCCATCAATACTACACTCATGGATATGCTACCTTACATGGCAAAGGGACTCTGCACATGTAATTGAGGGTTGACCTTAAAATAGGAAGATTATTCTGGATTATTCAGATGGGGGCAGCATATTGCATGAGCCTTGAAATGCAGAGGCAGGAGAGAAAGTCAGAGGGAGTCAAAGTAGGAGAAAGACTTGACATGACACGGCTGACCTAAAGATGAAGGGAGCCATGTAGAAAAAGTGAGAAGGAAATGAATTCTGACAACAACCAGCAATCTTGGAAAGAGGACCTCAAGACCTGGATGAGAACCGTGGCCCTGGCTGACACCTTGATTTCAGTCTTGTAAGAACCCAAGTAGAAAATCCAGCTGAGCCATGCTGTTCCTGGACTTCTGACCCATGGAAATTATGAGATAATACATGGTGGTTGTTGTAAGCCAATACATTTTATAATAGTTTGTTTTATAGCAATAGGAAAATACAGACTCTTTTTCTCTCCTTTCTTACGATTGCTTTGTTATTCCAGGACCTTTGCATTTCCATGTACAATTAGCTTTTAAAACATTCAAATTACCTAAAGTTAATACATTTAAAATAAATGGTAATCTAAATTTAATCACATATATATTTAAAATAATTTAAATGTTAATTTCTACCCAAAAATCTCTTCACATATTAATTTGGGGAGAACTGACATCTTAGTAATATTGTCTTCCAATCCTTGAACACGATATAACTCTCCATTAATTTAAATTTTCTTTAACTTTTTTTCAGCAATATTTTATCATATTCAGGTATAGGCCTTGCATGCTTTTTATTAAACTTATGTCAAAGTATTTATTTTTTGATGGTATAGTAAATGGAATTTCTTAATTTCATTTTCCAGTTGTTCGATTCTGGTATATATAAATATTGATATAATAGATTATTATGTTTTTCATTCTTCAATTCTTTTAAATAGTTTGTTTTTTAAATTTTGTCCAAGTTTATAATTGTTATCTGTAGGAGGGCTATTTCAATAAATGTCTTAGACTGAATTAGTACCATTAATTAATTACATGTGCAAGATCTATTTTTCTGTGACTTCTACTCTGTTGCATGTCCACACATGACTACTCTCCAGAGCTCCTATTTCAAACGAGTTGTAGCTAATTTTCATTGAGTGATTATTAAATACCAGCCTTCCTCTAAGAATTTTAAATGTATTAGCTCATTTACTCCCTACTAAGCCCTATGAGTTGGATTGTCCCTTCTTAAAGGTGAAGAAATGATGCATGTAGAGCTTAAATAACTTGTCCAAAAATCAATCAGTAAATTGCAGATCTGTATTTCAAATCCAAGCAGAATGGTTTCACTATGTGTACTCCTAACCATAAGCCATTGTTTCTTTGTATTCAACTCCCTAGGCATTTCCATATAGATAGCCAGGCTCTTTAAACTCAGTATTACCAAAATAGAATTCTAATCTTTCTTCCCATCTGGCTGCTCTTAAGTTCCCTATCCTGATGAATGCCACTGTTATCCATACAACAAAATAAATTATTAAATGTTAGGTACTCCTCTAAGGATTTTAAATGTATTAACTCATTTAGTCCTTTACTAAACCCCATGAGTTGAATTATTCCCTTTTTAAAGATGAAGAAAATGAGATAGAGAGAACTTAAGTAACTTGTCCAAAATCACATAGTCAATAAGTTGCAGACTTTCTAGACTTAGGCCTCTCTTCCACTCCCTAAGTCCACATTTCTGAGTATACTTAAATACAAATAAATATATGTATTTCATTTATATGTTCATATACCTTTATTTCTCTTTACTTTCTATAAGCTTCTCAAAATTATATCATGTCTTATTTATCTTTATGTTTCCAGGATCTAGGGATAGTGCCAAGCACTATAATACATAACTCTTGAATGAATGAGGATGAATGAATGAATTTTCCTAAGGCCCATGACATTTCTCAGGTTTGCCAGAGTAACCTGGTTCACCTTTCTCTAACATAATAAGAGTCTGCTAGGTATACCATAACAAAATACCACAGACTGGGTAACCTAAGCAACAGAAATTTGTCTTCTCAAGTTCTGGAGACTAGAAGTCCAAGATGGAGGTGTTGTCAGGTTTGGTTTCTCCTGAGGCCTCTCTTCCTTGGTTTGAAGATGCCTGCCTTCTCACTGTGTCCTCACATGGCCTTTGTTCTGTGTATACACATCCTTGGTGTTCCTTCATCTTCTCATAAGGACACCTCTAAAAGGACTTTCTCCAAATACAGTCACATTCTAAGATACTGTAGGTTAGGATTTCAACATTTGAATTTGTGGAAGTCATAATTCAGTCCATAGTAGAGTCCTAGAAAGACCTTGGATTTAGTGAGGCTTAAGTAAAAGTTCTGCAAGTCATGGCATAGTTTGGTTAGATGCCTCTTTGGGAATCTAAGCCAGCGTTTGTAAAAATTCTCAGTTACAGCTAATAGAAAACTTAGAAATATTAGCCCAAGATGAATATTATTTAATGATATAATGATATTTTAAGCAATAAATGGAGTTCTATCTTTTTCCCATTTGGTATATATCTATTTTGAAGACATTTAATTAACAATTAGATTGATTGTTATGGTTTTAGTCATTTAAAAGTATCTTATTCTGTTACCTTACTTTTTTCTTCTTAGGGCTCAAGAAATATATAAAGGACACTGTGAAGAAAAGATTGTTAATGATATAATTGCCTTTCAAAAAGCTTGTGAAGGATTTCAAGATACTAAAACAAAAGCTGCAATTGTGAAAAAGAATTTAATCCTTAAAGTTCCCAATGGAATGACAAAGTGAACCAATGCCAGATCACATTCTATGGTCATTTTGATTTATGGCCATTATTTTTAGTTAAAGCACTTTGAAATAATACTATAAAAGAAGAAGTACTCTATGTCACAAGATGGATTTGTATGTAAATCTTCTAAAAATATAAAGAGTGATTAAAATGTTTCTCTTCTCGATAATTTAACCTAAATCATGTTGAGTTGGCTCACCTAAAGGTTCCTTACATATCCAGATATCCAAGGAACAATGAAAAGTGATTTAATTTATTGCAGGAAATACTGCAAAGGCATTGCTTGTATTGTTTCATATCCTGAGTACAGCAATTTGTAAGCCATTCTCAGTTTCTCTGGCAACCTTAGAATAGTAATTTCAGCCCCAGCTATTGACTTTTATTAAGACACTGTGTTCTTTGATTAGTTTCTTTGCCTGCTTTCATATATTTAATTATATTTCCTGTTTATTTTGTTAAAACAATTTCTTCTTTCAAAATAAAAGTTTCACCATTATATTGGTGACTCATGTTCTTATAAAAATTTAGAAAATATAAATTGTAAAAGGGAAATTAAGCATTCTTATTAACTTCCTAGTAGATTGTAAGATTTTTGTGTATTTACTTTCAATGTGTTTGCCTTTACATATATGGGGGGCAGAGAGGAGAAATAGAGAAAGGATGCATGTAATTGAGTAATTGTGATCATAAAGTATTCAGAAATGGTATATATTCATTTTAAGTCTATTTAATACATATTCATGGTGTAGAATTTGAAAAATAAAGAACAATATAAAAAGATACAAAAATTCTTTGTAAAATTTTAGTCGATTATCAATAGTATTTTCAATCTAGAAAGATAAATGTCTCACTTATTATGACACTGCTCACTTAATACAATGTAACTAATGCCATTCAAAATTTCTCTTTAATACTCATCAGTTATATATGCAAGTTTTTAAGTGTTTCTTTTTAAAATTCTCTAATTTTGTTAGTCTATGGTAAATTTCCCAAAATTAAATATTTTACAACAGCAGTTGTTCATTGTGCTTCTATGCTGGACTGCTAAAAAATGCTAGTAGCATTTTCCTTATGTTCTGTAAAATAATAGCTGTCTATTTAAATCCATGGTATCAGTTCTCCCTTTTCTTGTTAATTTGCAGATAACTAATGAGCAAGTCGTATTGGTGTTTCTAATTATTCTTCAAAAAGAACAAAGGGGGATACAGTGAAGTGGTAAAAGTATGACAGATGTAGATTTCCATAACAAATTAGATAATCTCTCTGTTACCCCATTTTTCTGTTCTGTATTTGGAAATAATACATATATTTTTGGGATTTAATTAAAAATAATAGTCCATGTCATGTAGCATTGTTATGAGACTTGAATGAGAAAAACACAAAAAGCAACATAGTGCATTCCACAGAGTAGGCACTTAATAAAGGTAAGTGTGTAGTAGTGGATGCAGAAGTCTTTTCTGTGTACTTATAGGAGGATTTGTCAACTATCTAAGAGCTGAGGGACGCTTTCTCAAGGAATGGTAGAATTTTTTGTATTATATATTTGAATATAATTCATTCATTCAATCAATACCTTTATTTACTATTTGTTGCCCTTTTTATATGTTCCCATTCCATACTACAGATCTTTTGTAATCTTTATCACACAACAGGTAATCAATAATTTCCTTGCTAGTTTCCGCCCAACTGTGAGCTTATTTAAGGCAAAGACAATTTTACTCATCTCTGTATTTCTATTACTTTGTACTAATGCAGATATTATATTACACACAACGCTTTTTCTGTTTATAGCTCTGTTTTCCTATTTATGTGTGGTCCCAGGTCAATCTCATGACTTTTACTGCTGCTTGCTGTTTATGTTTTGAAGAATCAAAAATCTGTATCTCTAGGTTATATCTTAAATTTCATATATCTCCTATATTTCCAAATGCATGCTAGATACCTCTACTTTGAATGCATGAAATCTTTTAAAAAATCATACATTGAAATTGAATTTATTATTATTTTTTACTATTTCCCTCCCTTTCCAGTCTTGCTTCTCTTTCTATATTCCCAAACTTCCCTAGGTTCATAACCATCTAAAGTTTCCCACATTAAAATTTTAGAATATACCTTTGACTTCTTTCTCTTACCACACCACATATTAAATATGAAGCCCAAAAATTCAATTTGCAGAAGGTCTCTTTGGCAGAGACTGACTAGCTTTTCACCAAACCTGTTTTCTGTTTCTTCAGGACACAAATAGCCCATATTTTCCAGCCTCCTTACTCAGTTAATCAAGGCAAAGGACTGAATTTTGACCAACGGAATCTGGGTAAAAGTGATTGGCAGCCCTTCCAGGTATATACCATGCACTGTCCTCTATTATTTTTCCTCTTCTTTTGCCACCTTGGAAAACACATGTTAAAGATGGCTGAGCCACAAGATGAAAAGAGTCTGGGTTCGCAAATCATTGCTTGTAGTGTGATCAAGAACACGTGTTTTGTTCCTTGGCAAACTTTTTCACTGAGGACAAGACAGTAAATATTTTAAGCTTTGTGGACCATATGGTATATGTTGCAACTACTCAATTCCATGTTGTGGCACAAAAGCAGCCATAGATAAGATGAAAAAAAAATGAGTGTGCTTGTGTTGCAGTAAAAATTTATTTACAAAAACAGGAGGTTTGTCGGATTTGGCCCATGGGTGGTGATAGTTTCCCAACCCTTAATATAGACAGTTGGGCTTGCAATTTTTTAGACCTTATATATGCAAGGGTGCTAGATTCTTCTAACCCAATACAAATGTTAAACATAACCAACTTCTCAAATAAATAACTACTTACAACATTCCTTATGCAAATAAGGTTATCCTAAAGTATTTTTACAGATTAAAATAACTTTGTTTACATATGCTAATAATACTGAAGTATTTCAAAATAAATCATCATTGAAACCAATGTACAAACACCAGGACAAAATTTGCTTAAATAGGAAAGTGCTATACTGAAGTCAAGGTTAACAGGAAGAAGTAGCAGCAGGTTACACTAAAAAAGAGGGTGATGGAAAAAAAAGGGGATTAGAGCCAAAGAGGTGACATACCGTGAGCACTTTCTTCGAATAGTCAGATACTGTTAGAAGAAAAGATTTCTTTTCACTTCTTCCTAGAGTTTCCTTAACAGAAACAGTGACCACTATAGGCCTGAAGCAGTATCCAGAGATTACAGCAGCAGCATCTCATCTTAGAAGAAAATTAAGAGGTCACTTAGCAAGCTTTTCCTCTTTATCTTTCTTAGAACCAAGGTTAAATTTGTATTTTCTGTCTGATAATCAATCCACTAGTCCAAGCTCTATAATAATAGAGTGCAATGATTAAGAGCACAGGCTTTGGAATCAGAAAGACCTGAGCTTAAATTCTTTGGAAGTTCAATAGAAATTTCAGTTTCTTCATTCATAAATGAGATGATGTATGTAAAGTGTTTAGGATATTACTATATCACGGTAAGCACTCAGTTCATGGCAGCATACTTACATACAAAGGCAGTAGAGATTTCATGAGTTCATAAGAAATGACTTATTCTCTTTAAATTCACCTAGTGTCTTTTTGATACCTTTGTATTGTGTTTTGAAAAAAAAAATTTCCTAAAATTGCATTTTTATCTGCCAGCAGGAGTGAGCCTTGGAATTACAGAAGCTAAAAAGACCTATCTAAAGTCATTTGCTGGGAAGGTTAAAGGGACGGACTAGACAAAAGCAAGAGAAAGGAGCCATTATGCAAATATACGTTCATTCACATAATCATGCAAGGGCAAGCATAGTAAGAGACTCTCAAAATGTTCCCAGATAAAAGTTTTATTCCTATTATTTGGCTAGTCTGCCTGTTATTTTGACTATTTATTACTAACTACAATAATTTGTTATTGGTTACACAATATAAAAAGATGTATTTTGTAACATCAATAACCTAAAATGTAAGGGGGTAAGTATAGTTTCAGTATGCTATCAAAGTTAAGTTGTTATCATGTTAATATGTTAGCATAGGATGTTATAACTTTAACACATTTTATGTAAACCTCATGGTAACCACAAAGGAAAAACCTGTAGTAGATACACAAAAGATTAAAGTAAAGAAATCAAAGTATACCACCACAAGAAGTCATCAAATCAAAAAGTAAGACAGCAAGAGAAGAAGATAGGAACAGAGAAATTGCAAAACGGTCAGTAAACAGTTAACAAAATGGCAATAGTAAGACCTTAACTATCAACAATTACTTTAAATGTAAATGGATTAAATTCTCCAATCAAGAAATAGAATAACTGAATGTATTAAAAAATAAGATCCAGTGATACTGATGCCTACAAGAGACTCACTTTAGCTTTAAGGATACACATAGGCTCAAAGTGAGGGGATAGGAAAAGATATTGCAAGCAAATGGTAACCATAGAGAGCAGGGGTAGCTATACTTATACCAGACGAAATACACTTTAGGCTAAAAATGGTGACAAAAGACAACAAGCTCATTATATAATGATAAGGGGTCAATTCACAACAAGATAAGGTGGTAAATATTTATGCACCTAACACTGAAGCACCTAAGTATATATATAAAAAAATACTAACAGAAGTAAAAGAAGAAATAAACAACAGTACAATAATAGAACACTTTAATACTTGACTCACACAATGGAAAAGTCATCAGACAGACAATTAATAAAGAAACAGTGCATTTGAATATTTTAGACAAGATGGACCTAGAAGACATACATAGAATATTCCTTTGAACAGCAGCAAAATTCTTCTCCAGCATATAAAGAAAACTCTCCAGGACAGATCATATGTTGGGCCACAAAACCTGTCTCAACAAATTCAAGAAGATAGAAATTGTGTCAAGTATCTTTTCCAAACACAATGCTATGAAACTCGAAATCAATAGCGGGAGTAGAATAGGAAGTCATATTTCCCCATAACAACTAGCCAAAATGGATAACCATTCTCTCTCAGACTCTCTCTCCCTCTATCTCCATGTATGTGTGTGTTATGTATTATGCATGTATGTATCTATCTGTCTGACAGTTGGAGAGCTGTAGTTGCAAGGAAAAGTGTAGGCACTGAATTCTTAATAGGGAGGACCCCTTCCTAGGTGAGTAGAAATGCCAAAATCTGGGCATGGGTAGGCTGAGACTTGGACTCGTCAGGCAGAGAGATTTTACTGGGTTAATTTAAAGTTTATAAATTTATAGTTTCATAATTTATAAATTTACAAAGATTTTGGGGTTGGTATAATGGATTAGAATCTTTAAAACCCCCAAATGCAGAGTTAGTTCTCCTTGCTGAATTTCTCCAGTGGAACTTCTGAGTTTTTAGTAATTCAGGAAGCTGGAAGGCTGTGCTTGAAAGCAGAGAGAGAGAGAGAAAGAGAGAGATGTGTAACCTTCATGGTTAGATTCCAAAGACCTGCTAGAATGAGGAATTGGTAATATACATATGGTTGCTTTCACCCTCAAAACCACAGAACAAAAAAATACTAAAGCTGCAATAGGTCCCCCATCCTACTCAATCCCTAATTGGATAGAAGTGATCAATTCCTTGCTTTTAGCAGCCTGGAAGGTCTTGCCCTCTTTAAGGGAAAACAAAATGTACTCCATTCTCTCAAGTTGTTTTAAACATAGTGTCTTACATACAATAAAGAAATCTGTGAGACACATGAGTACGTAGGAAAATATGACCACAGATGCCCCAGATGTTGCAATCAGTAGACAAGAACTTTATGTAAAATGTTTCATAAATATTTCTAAAATTAGAGGAAAAAATCAACCAAATGGATTAAAAGATGGAGAATTTTAACAGGGACATAAAATCTCTAAAAGAGAACCAAGTCAATTTCTAGAAGTTAAAAATGCCATATAATAAATTAAGAATTTATTGGGTGGGTTTATTAGCATACTGGGCAGAGCAGAAAGAACTTGAAGACAGTCAAGAGAAATTAGAAATTACCCAAAATAGAGCACACAAAGGGGGAAAGAAAAAAAAAAAAAATATATATATATATATATATATGAAATATTTGAGGCTTTCTCATCTAGAAGTAATTCAAAGTGAACAAAGAATATTGAGAAATGGAGAATTCATAACAAATACTTTTTTACTTGTTTCATATCTGTCTTACAAATAATTACTGAAAGCCATGTAAGTGTTACTGGTGTTACTGGTTACTGGCGTTTAAGTGTTACCCATGTTAGTCCCCTCCACTGCCTTTGAATGTCAGTATTTTCAGATTGCTTATGTCTAAAATCAGCACAGAAAGTTTTTCTCAATTAAACTGAGATAGTAATATATATTGTATATTATATATAAATGTACATTTATATATGTAAATTTATGTGTGTGTGTATATATATATATATATATATATAATTAGTTTCCCTACTCCACTCTTCTAGCCAGTTCATTTTTAAAAGTTTCTTAGAATTCTGTTTCACTCTTTCATAGAATGACTCTTGCCTTCTGTGCAGATTCTAGACTTAATCAGGATAATTTCTTATCTTTCTACCCATAGACAGACACAAATTCCATGTATGTGCAGGCATATACACAATAAAAAAATTAAAGAACAATATTTGATCTCTGCCCAGAATTCTCTCTTTAGAAGTGCTATCAAATTCCCTGATTTGCTTCTAGTATTTATCTTTTACTAGTATTCTTGGTTACTTATGTTCCAATCATGCTGAATACCAATGGTTCTTAAAAATGCCATGATTTTCTGCTTTCCGCCTTTGATATCAGTATTTCTCCCTCCCAGCTGGAATGCTCCATATCACAAATACTAGCAGAATAATTTCTCAAGATATCTAATACCCCAATAATGTGGTCTATGAAAATTTGCCTGATTATTTCAATTAGATGTATTTTACACCTTCTGAACCACGATAGTACTTAAAATATTGTATTTCAATTATAAAAGCAATATCATTTTTGAAAAGTAGAGAATACATTAAAACTTATAAAATAAAATTAATAGCATTTAAAAGGCTGCAACCTGTAGATAATCACTGTTAACATTTTGGAGTCTTTCATTTCAGATTTAGGTGTGTATGTGTGTCCTTTTCACCAATCTCTCTTCCCTGCTTCCCACCCAACCCCTCCACCCCACTCTACCACTTTCTGGGTCACTGATACATGACTGTTAGCTGAGCTCTTCTTGTCTTTGGCCTCACACATACCCCTGTGGTAACTAGGTCTAATATGGGTTAATATCAGCATCACCCAACACACCCAAGCATATCCTCTCTCTGATCAACTGTTTATTGTAATTCATGTATCATAAGTGGATGAATATACAGAGTCATTCAGCAGAATGAAGTGTAAATAGCAGTACTTGCACATATTGGGAAAGAGTTGTCCCATTTTTATGCTGCTACAGATCCTGAGTTTGAACCAGGAGGAAGAAGTGATAGGGGAATAATCTATCTTCCTACCTTATTTTAGGAAAGTGGAGTTTTTTCAGCTGATGAGGCAAAGTACTGATAGACTAGAGAATGTTTTTCTCAGTTTGGTGGGCATTTAACCTTTTTTAAAAAAAAAAAAATCTGTATCTCAACACCCTTCTTATGTTTGCAGACAACCCTCCCACTTTGTGGGCTTTTAGGGAATAAACAGGCCTGTCTACCACAGTGGAGGGAGTCATATATTTTAACTATGGCCTCATAAATACATACGGAAATAAAGATTAGAGCTTCTACTCAGATCATTTTCATTGTTGTGTCATGAACATATTTTTATAGTTTAATTGGTATCTTTTTTTCTTCCTCTCCATTTCCCCTAGTCCATATGTGTAATATTAATGTAATTATAATAGGCTTAAAGAGGAAGGGACATTATACAGTGATCCTGAGTTCCGAGTAGGATATAGCAACTAATGAGACTTTGGATTGTTTCCCTTATAGAAATGGATGTATGGGGTTTTTTTTGTTGAATAAAGAATATTTGTATTAGAATTGAGTCACTTTTGGGGGGAATGAGAAGTGTTAGCGTCAGAAGAAAGGTGTAGCTGGGTATTTGTCAAGTTCTTTTTTGCGTTTTTGTCTCTATATCGTCTGAATACCCTTTTTCAGGGGACATACTTTTGGTTAGATCATGCTTTAAGCTATGGACCTGTGTCCCAACACAAAATTTAGAAGGATCAAATAATTGTCACTCCAACTTCTGCCAGCCATTTGATGCTCATGCTAGTACTTTTCATCCTGAAAAAGTGGTACAAAGACCAAAGACCATTAAGAGGTCATTCACAGTGGCATTAAGAGTTCAATAGTGACAGCATCAAATTTCCAGCATTAGAAAACCAAAAGTTGATCATTTCTGTGGCGTTGTCCAGCCTGGACTACTGCTACCTAGCCTCCTTTGGTTTTTGCTCATTTTTCTGAGCTCAGTCCCCAGATTTCTCCTGTTGATATGAGTTACCTAATATCCTTCCACTGAGTACATTTATTGTTTCACTAGCAATGTTGTCAGTTGCATGCAAGAATAAGAAAAATTCTAATACACTTAGTTGATCTCAACAAACCTTAATTTTCAAGTGTAAATGATTTCTTTTCTGAAAGTGGCACAGTAGGCTTTTTGTCTTAATCATTTGTCAAATGGTTATAATAACCAATCATGGAGATTTTAAATGTAGTGAATGTAAAACACCCAGAACAGTGCCAGGGCCATAAGAAATGCTATAATAGTGTTATTAATTATTATATTAATTTATATTTGCATTAATAAATGATTATTGTTAATCATTTTCAGTGCTGTAACTTTTCAGCTTTTGGGGAAATTGGAAGGGAATGCATCAGAGGCTGGTAATGAGAAGACACATGTTAAAAGTCAATCATGGTACTTTGAGGCTACAGCCCTGTGACACTCATCTTCCCTTGTATTATGATCATCTGTCTTCTTGTTTAACATCTCCAGTTAGGTTATAAGATCCTTGGGGCCAGGCATGTGTGTCACCATTTTTCTGTTCCCAGCTGTCTCTAGCAGAGTCCTGTACACTATAGGTGGTCCTCAGTGCTCATTCACTGATGTCTTCCTCAGCTGTGATTTAGTGTGTGTTCACCTTGATAACTAAGTTGAAAGATTCTTCTTAAAGTCTACATCCAAAAAAAGAACAGAAAAACTGCTTATATATATTTATTTTTATTATAAGTGTGTATACTGAAATATACATGTCAATTCTGTAAAATCAGATTTCTATTACCTCCTATGACACTCCAGTGGCATCACCTTTAAAACTGTCACTAATAATCTTCTATTGGTTAAATCAGCAATTTTTAGTCCTTATTTTTTCTGGAATTTGTGGAAGCATTGGATAATATTGATTTCTTCCTCTTTGCTACATCTTTTTACACCTCAACTTCCATGATACCATGTGCTGTTCATATTCTTCCTTACTCTTTGACCTTTTTTTGCACTCCTATTGCTTTTTCCTTAAATGTTGTTGTTACTCATCCTTCCGTCTACAATTTTTTTCTCAGTCCATATTTGTTTTCTGATTGACAGAATGCAGGGCCATAGTTTATGGTATAGCTTATATTCTAACAGGTCCTAAAAGCATCGCTCCTGAGCTCCAGATATATTTCTAACCATCCACTGCATATGTTTACTTGGATGTCCTCCACAGAACTCAAACTCAACATGCTATGAACTAAAATAACTTTCTTTCTGTTTTGAACCTATCCTATGGGTCATCCCAAACATCCTTCTTTACCTCATACCTTATATAATCAAATCTTGTCCATGTTCTTATTTAGGCTTTCAAAACTCTCCATCTGTGACTCTCCAATGGCAATGTTTAATTCTTACTAATTCTTTCCTCAAATCTGCCTCGCATATCCTTCTAAAATGCAAATCTACTCTTTGGTTGTGTCTCCATTGTTATAGGATGAAGTCAAAACCCTTTTCATTTAGCAGAAAAAAAAATCCTTAATGACCTTGCCAACCCCTGCCTTTCTAGCCAACTCTCAATCCCAATGTTCCAGCCATTTGACTATTCACAATTCTCAAATTCCTTTGTCTTAATTTCCCTTATCCTCTTTTCTGCTTGGAGAATTTCTGATTGATCTTTTAGAGTTGAAGGGTATCTCTGCAAGGGTTTTCCCACAGTGCTTCTGTGCATGCCTCCATTATAATATTTATTACGTGGCATTACAACAAAATTGATTACATACTGTTCCACCCATTTGACTAGTATTATATTTAATTTTGTATCCCAGTGCTAAGAAAATAGTATATTTTTTATTTTTCTCTGTATACTATTTAGTCCTTGGAATAGTTTCAAGAACAAAGGATTGTCCTTTAAGATATTTGTTTTTATTAAAATCTTCTCACCTGTGAAGGGGCAACAGATTGATGAATATAATTTACAGACTGATAAAATTGAGATAAAGTCATTAAGTACCACTAAAATTTCAAGAAGTAAACTCTCATCTGCCTTATTCTTTGAATTAACCATCTCAACTGTTCTGGTGAGGAATCAACTTTTAGGTTAAAAGCCCCATTTATAGTAATTTCAAAAACCTCCTACTCTCCCTTTTTCCCACATTTAGAGGGAAAAAACAAACTTGAAAGCTGACTTTTTTTTTTAGAATTTTGCTTCTTCTAAAAATGTGACTCTTTAGATAAAGAAGAAGAGTGATTATGAGAGTTTAAACAAAGAATGAAGTACTTTATCATAGCTTTGGAAAGAGTTCCTAACACACTACCTGCATGCATAATTGTTAACTATACTTTTCCTGGCCTCCTCTCTCCTCTCCTGCTGCCATTCTGCTAGCCAGAATACAGACTTCAGTTAGGCTCCCTATGAAAATGACAGCCACGATCATGCCACTACTCTTATGATACACAAAGTAAAGTGCGTTGCAAAAGACGAAAGCCACCTGCTTATCATACAAACATTGGTTTTCTTATATTTGAAGGGCCAGGGAGTGCTAGCTCCAAAAAAATCATCAGCACAGGCTTTTAATTGTTCAGGTAATTTGCCTCAGAGTACAATATGTGGCCTTGGAGATAAGCTGGGCCTCATGAAAATGGATGATTTGTGTGTCAGAAATCTGTAGACACTGGCCTTGTTTACCTGATATTGGCCTGTGGTAAAGGTCTCTATTATAAAGTCACCTTAATATATGGCAAAAAAGAACACAACACATCATAAAATATACTTACTGTGTGTGTGCTTAAGTCTGTGGGTGTATGTATGTGTTTCCATTTGAACATAAGCAGTGCCAGTCTATATGTGCAAATGAGAGCTACTGAAAATAACTGAAGCTAGGAAAAGCAGTGGTTTAAACACTCAGCCAAAGGAACTATCTCTTGGGTTTAATTGCCTAAAAGGGAAATATATACATGATACTTTCCCAGACCATGAGGAGAAAAGGCCTTTTTATCTACTTTACTTTAGGAGAGTGAGATATATACCTGATGAAAACAGAAGCATAATGCCTAGTGCCAGGTAAGAAGTACTTTTTCATATAGTTTACTTTTGGAGAGAGTGACAATACCTGGTGAAAACAGATAACATCTAGTGCTAGGTAAGAAGTGTAATATAAAAGACCCGGTAGGGCTGGATCCAGGTTTTTATTGGTCCTGAAACTTACTCAACTTGAGAGAATCCTCTTTTAGAAAAATTATCTGAAATTACAAATATAAAGTTAGGCAAAAGACCTTGGAAGGGGCCTATGAAACAATGGGTACTAAAATTTAAAAGTCCCTTTGTCTTCAGTATAACTCTTCCTCCACAGACTGGAAACCTGGAAATCTCTTGATGAGGAAGGAAAGAATCCTTGAGAAAATGTGACTGTCAGAGCTACAGAACCTTCTTTCATACTCTCATGAATAGAGATGGTCACCAACCAGGTGAGAAATGAATGTTGTATTTGTATAATATGCAATACTTCTGCATTGATATGCATAGTTTCTAGAAGTCAAGACATGTTTGAAATATAACCTTTGTATTTCATATCAGCACTTCCTCTATCATTTCAGGATAATCTCTTCATGCTGTTTGACCTGAAATAGTCAGGCTAGGGTGACAGACCCTCCAGTCTCAGTGGCTTAGTCCTACTTAGTTCATTTCTCACTGATACTACATGTCCAATGGGCCTGAGGAAGGCATCACCATTTTATAGCTTCAGCATCTGTTACACATGATCTCCAAGGCTGCTATGGCAAGGAAAGGGAGCATAGTGGAAAGAACATAGTCCAACAGCCCATAAATTTCTTGGCTCCAAAGTGATATATGTCACATTTGCTTTTAGCCCTTTGTCCAGAAATTTTCACATGGACTTGCCTAACACAAGGCTTTGAGAAATGCTGGGGAGCAGATAAAATGTTTTGGGACATGCACAGCCATACTCACCTATAGTATGGAGAATATTTGGGCATTCTTTTTAACTGCTAATTCCAAGGAGACTTCATTTCTGATATTTACACATATATGGAAACTTAAGATCTATGCCATATATATTTAATAATTAGAATAGTAATTGGTATATAAAGAGTCCTTAAAAATGTTTTTAAAATAAACGAGTGAATGAAGGAATAAATGAATGAATACAGATCATTCACAGTGACTCTAATTCCTGTAAGACTCAAAAAGCAAGCATGTGTTCCTAAAATGTACATCAAGTAAGTCCTAATACTATAACTTTGCATTGCTGCTGCCTCTTCTGCTTCTCCCTCCTCCTCCCCCTTCTTCTTCCTCTTCTTCTTCTTCTTCTTCCTCCTCCTCCTCCTCCTCCTCCTCTTCTTCTCCTGCTTCTTCTTCTTCTCCTTCTTCTTCTTCTTTCTATATCTGTTTTCAAGTCTCACCTGATTGTGGCTTTTAATAAATAAAATTTTTTGCATTTCAAAAATCTTATATTCTGTCAAGTGAGCCAGGTTTAGAAAAGAATTTGAACTCAGAATTCTTACTAGAATTGATATATTTTTAAACAAAAAAACTGACCTTGAGAAATTAAATGTCAAGAAAAGCAAAGATAGGTCCAGGGAGAATTTGACTGTCAGCTACAGATCGACTTGTCACTTGCCTCAGAAGGAGCTGAGAAGGAAAACTAAGAAAATAGGAGTTTTCTTTAAAGAGGGAAATTATCTAAATTCAATGAATGTTTCCATGATTATTTTATTAATGATATTTGTTTTGAGTGATATATAGATTTTTTTACTTCTTATGATTGTTATTTAAACATACTTTCTCATTCTGTATTTTTTCCTTTGAGATATTACTAATATCTTTTCTTTGTCATGCAATTTTACAACTTACCAACATTTAAAGTGAATTTATTTCTATTAGAATATATTTTGTATGATGAGTTGAATAATATAGTTTATTGCATTATAGCACTATTTGAGGGATATTATTTTACCTTTTACCTCCCACTGGCTTAAGTCTGGTACTGTCCTAAAATATTGTGTATGTGTGTTTTTTCCACTCCATTTTCACTACTACTTTCTGGAGAATTGTAAGATACAGCAGGGTTCACCTGATTTTGCCTTTCCTTTCTCCTATAAATTACAGGCAATAACTCTGTTCTAAAGTACTGAGTTTTCTTTGAAAAGACTAGCTTGCCCCCTTATTTCATGGTGTCTGAGTCCATCACTAACCAAGAGCCTTGGGAAACTATTTTCACTAATGGACTCAGTACTCCCCAGTGTAGTTAATTTCACTCTTATGGTCAGAATGAGTTAATGTTCTTTGCTACCAGGGTGTAACGTAGACACTGAGGAGAAGATGATAGTCTGTGTTTTTCCAAATGGACATCTTTACAAGTCATTAACAATTTGTCTCCCAGAAGTTTTCCTTTAGTTTTTTTTTTTTTTTTTTTTTTTCCCTCCAGAAACTGTAAATTTACACAATATGCAACCATCACGCTTTGGATAGGGCATTTCAACAGATTTGATTTTCTTATATATTTTTGCCTTTCAAACAACTTGATGGGTTGTTTCATTAATCTCTTGGTCTCCCTGCCTCTCCTCTATCTGACATCACTAGCAGAAGGCAGAATTGCTCAGATATAAAGGGACAGACTCCAACTGCAAATATATTACAAACATAGCAAACAAAGATACTTTTTGATTATTGGATGGTAAAAGTTGGGTAAACTCCATCTATTATTTAATGTAACTGTTATTAAATATAGGTTTTCATAATTTGGAATTGTGGTATATAAACTGTAGATAGCTATTTAAATACATTGTGACCTAGTGATTGTGGTTTTCACATTTATTCAAAAAATATATTTTGAATACCTACTTCATGCCATAAAAGCTGGGGAGAAGATGGAGGGCAAAATAAGACAATCTTTGTTCTCAAAATATATATAAATAATTACTTTTAGGATACTACATATTTAGGGTTACATGTAAAAAATACATAAAGTTTTCATAATTATACTATGCTGCTATTCTTCTAACCTTCACACATAAAACCTTTATGAAGCCTTTGCAGGCAAACATTATCTAACTTTACTTGGTATGTATTAGAGTCAACCCATAGCAATTAATCAATCAATTCAATTGTCAAGAAACAAATCTTTACTGAGCTCCCACCATAAGCAGTATATTGTGCTTGACCAGTGACGAATGCAAAGAATTAAAAGGCAATGCCCACTCTTTGCTCAAAGAATTAAAAAATAATATTTGGTCAGATTAAAAATGCACATGAGATAGTAATTTACAATAAAAATGAACATGTGATACATCCGAATCGATTCATACAGAAATGTACACTGGGCATTCCCATTTGAAAGTTTGGTAGATACCTCAAGCTATAACCAAAGGTACTCTCAACTCCTCCTCCATCCGACTAATGCTGCTCTTCCCCAGGGCCCCACCATCCAAAGCAGACACCAAGGTATCATCCTAGATCCAATTGCTCCACTGTCCCCCTCTTTTCTCTGTATCTAGTAACCTATAGGCCATTTCTATTTAACATCTTTAAAATCTATTTCTTAAAGCAAAGTATGTTTTGCCTTCACTAGTTCAGACACTCATCATCTTTGTCTTGGATATACTGCAGAGAAGTCACTTAACTTCTCTCCTTAATTCTCTTCTTCTTCTAGCTTTTCTATCTCCAAACCTCAGGCACATCAACATTTCTAAAGTATAAATCTAGACTCACTTAGCTAAAAATAAACCGTTAATTCCTCCCCATTGCCTTAAGATTAATGTCTAGGCAACTTAGCCTGGCACACAAAGCCCTTTGAGATGTGGTTCCTCCTTCTGCCTCTAGCTCGCCACCAGCATCTACTACACTGTTCTCCAGTCACACGCAGCCACTCTGAAGATGGTGCCTCTTTTTTCCGGCAGTGTTCTAGCCTACCACCTACTTGTTTTGGCTTAGCCATATTCAGAATTGAGAGATAGCCTATGTATATACCTCCCTTGGAAAATTTTCCTTCTCACTTTACCCTTCCTACTCCCATTCTGAGTCTGGTGTCCCTTCCATATGTGCATATGACCCTAATCATGGCTGTGATTATTTTTTATGACATAGTGCTGTATTTTTCCATTGCCTTTCTTCCCATAGGCTGTAAGATTCTTGAGGGTAGAGACCTGTCCTCTCATCACTTTCTCATCAGCAACCCACACAGTGCCTGATATATAATGAGCACTTGGTAAACATTTGTTGAGTTGAGTCAATAAATACCCTGGACACTCAGGAGAGTGAGCAGTTACCTTAGATAAAATGACTTATTGGTAATAAAACCAGGTAAGATGCACAAGACCCAGCAGACATTGTCTGTCAGGCACAGAAACTGCTCAATTAATACTAATCCCCTTTCCCTAGAATTATCTATTAAAAATTGATTGCAATTACATGAATGATGATGAGAAAGAGGAGCTTTATAAATTGGAAACTGTCTAAGTCTCAGTTTCAAAAGGTATTGTTGGGATTAAAGGGAGTTTAGGGATTAAAGAATGTGTGAGGAGGGAAGGAAGGGAAGGTCTGAAAGTGGAGCTGGTGGATTAGACAGCCAGTCACTGACTGTAGCCAGAAGCATGGCTGGAGGGTCTGGGTCCCACACAGAAGTTCAAGAAGTTGCAGTGCCTGGTGGTGGTGCTGGTGTCATCCAGTGAGGTGACAACATACAGTTCAGCCCAGGAAGAAAAGTGCAAAAGAAAGAGGAGGAGATAATGAAAAATTGGCTGAGGTCAGAGAGTAGACATAACAATATAGCAGGGAGAAATAGTTGAGAAAAAGAAGCTTGAGAGGCCATGTGGGGAAATGGGAAAAGTTTGGACTTTGGAGTTAGAATAATTTGTTTTCATTCCAGACTCTGCCATTATTAGCTATATAACCTAACTAAATACTTAATTTCTCTAAGCCTCAGTTCCTCATGTGGAAAATGGGGATAAACCTTGTAGGCAGGGTTGTCATGAGGATTAAGTGAAATGATGTATGTAAAGCTCCCCGGCTTGGCATTTATTAGACATTCTGTAAAATTTAATTACCACGTTATCTTTGTCCTTGGGTCTTTCATGGCCCTTTTGATATCTATTGCTCTTAATAGTACTAGCAATGGAATCCCAATGAAATTTTTTTTAAGCAAAGAATGAGAGACATTTCTCTATGACAGTTGAACTGGCACTTGAAAATATTGCTCTTTAAATACTTGTAATATGTTTCTCTAGGGTATCTTACCTTTCCAGGAGTGTATATGAATTTCATTAGACTGCACATTCATTGAGGGCAGAAGCTAAGTATCTATCTACTTATAACTTTCCACAGTACTTAATGCAATCTGATATCATGCACACAGTTGACAGTTGATGAATGTAGTTAACAGCAGCAACTGTATCAATTCCTGTCTCATACTACTTATAAGCTTCCCAAACTGGAAATGAGCAAAAACGGGAGGGGAGAGAAAAAAGCATTTTATGTACCTGAAATGAATTTACCAACTATGAAAAATAGCTAAAACAGGTGAACAATATGAAGTAAACTGTATAAATTCAAGTTTGAAAAGGCAACACTTGAATAAACATAAAAATAACTGGTATTGTTTGCTTTTAACCTTAGCTAAATGGCTAGGCTAGAAATGATCACAAGAACATTTTTCAGATGACCTCGTACTTGAAATTGTAACGGTATCCATGGAAATTTTCATTTTCAGAAGGTCACAGTGGTACATTTTTCATACAGTTAAAAATATCAACAATCTTATTGTTAAAAGTAAATCTGCAAGACTTAGATAATGATGTTTTCTCATCAATTGTTTTATCTCCATTGTATGCAAAACTAGATCATTCAGAGAGGTCTCATTTGTCTTGAGCTTTTTGGCATAATTGGCCAAATACTCACAGAGGCTTTAGCCCAGAATTCCAAACAATTTCCAAATGAAAATGTGTAGGCATATTTAAAATGGAAACCAATAGCACAATGATATATAGGATTTTTTCTCAATTTTAATGATGTGAAAAAAGTCTTCTACGAATAAAGAATTGATTTGTTTGAACATTATTCAAAAATAGAGAAAGGAAAAACTGGGACTCTGGAGCAATTAAAATCAGATTAGTCACTACTACAATGTACTTTGTCATCCATATAATATCATTTTGTTCCTTCATTAAGTGAGTAAATATGGACATATACCAGTGATTCTTCTTTGGTCATTTCTGGTGTCTTGAGTTGTAATCAACTTACTTTAACCCTGGCATGTCATCACTGAACCAGCAAACTTGTAGCTCTTACAGATTTAATTTACCTTTTTAGGTGATAGGACCATCTATATTAGTGTCAAGAAAATAAAGAAGGAATAGATTCACTTTCCAAGAAAACAGCAAAGAGGAGACACAACACGAGAAAATCAATAAAGGGCCACTGAATCAGATGAATGGGTAAAACAAAACAAAACAACCCAAAAAACAAAACCTTAAAATATGCTTCTTAAACTGACTTTAAAATTTTTGGCTACTTTAAAAATCCTTTTTAAATTGAAATCAAACAACACACGCAGACCATAGCTTTCATGGGATCTGCTTTGCCCAGAAGGTGGTGGAGGCCCAGTGCAACAAGTGAGAGTCACTGTAGCTGTAAGGAATGTGACTTGAAGAACAACAAACACTTCTCCTCAAGAGACCTCTTTCCTGCCTTTATCTCTGAACTTTGCAACTCAGAGTTGTATTAAAATTGAAATTTCATTAAAGTTTTGAATATTGACTACCATTAACAATGGGAGGATAAAAGCATGGTAGATAAGATTATGGGTTCAAATCCTGGGTCCACTATTTGCTGAGTGTAGCCTCCATCACTTTACAAATACCGATCTGGTTTGTGTTCTCAGAGTACAGAAAATGTGCCTGGTATAAAATATATTTTTTGAATGACAATAAGTGACCAAACTTTCTCATCTGTAAGATGAGTACAGCATTTCTCATAGACTTATTGGGAGACTTAAGTGAGATCATGTATATTCAATGCTTTATTCAGGGTCTGCAACATAGTAAGCACTTAATAAACATGAGTTATTATCATAATGAGAATGGTGATCTTCATCATTATCTACCTACTAAGGCACTCATATTTCTTCTTAAAAGAATGGAGCAAACCATATTGTTCATTGAGATTCACTTGACAAATTACCAATACTGTTTTACATGGATACTCATTACCAGTTGAGTACTCACTCATTGAAGTACTGTCCATACATGTAATGTTATTGGATTTATAGAGTCCAGGATTTCTACTGATATAAAGGCTAAAAACAGCCTGGCAGGTTTCTACCATTTTCCTAAACAGAAGCCCATGTCCTAAGGGTGATATTAATTCAGCCTACTGAATAGGAGACATAAAATGGAAGGTTTCTTCTTGGTGGGGGGTGGGGGTGTATTTTTTTTTATCTTTTTCATGCATTTTTAATTGAAATATAGTTGATTTACAGTATTTCAGGTGTACAGCAAAGTGATTCAGTTATATATTCTTTTTCAGATTTCCACTATAGGTTATTATAAGATATCAAATATAGTTCCCTGTGCTATACAGTAGGTCCTTGTTTACCTATTTTATATATGGTAGTGTGTATCTGTTAATCCCAAATCCCTAATTTATCCCTTCCCCCGCTTTCCCCTGTGGTAACCATGAGTTTGTTTTCTATGTCTCTGAGTCTATTTCTGTTTTGTAAATAAGTTCCTTTGTATCATTTTTTAAGATTACACATATAAATGGTATCATATGATATTTGTCTTTGTCTGACTTACTTCACTTCATGATAATCTCTAGGTCTATCCATATTGCTGCAAATGGCATTATTTTATCCTTCCTTTATGACTGAGTAATTATATATTATATATATATATATATATATATATATATATATATATATATATATAATATAAAATGGAAGCTTTTGAAGCCAGAAGAACTGGAGCTTCATGTACCCAAATTATCAGCCCCATAACCACCCATGTTCCACTAGAAAGTCCAGCTCTAGAGGCTTCTTGGGACCATTGTTTTCACATCATTATAGGATCTGGTCCTAGAACATGTGTTGAGAGGACTCTTTCTTGGGCAAGATATTAATAAGTACAGAATGCAAGCTATTCATTCAGACTTTGCTATCCTTTCTTGGTCCTGGGAATACATTTAGAGGTATGCCTTCTACCACTGTTGTTCAGGAAAAAAAAGGTGTGGTACCTTACACACAGCGTATGCTCAATAACGTTTTTGTTAAATGGAATTACCCCCTTGTCACCTTTAAATTTTACTTCCTTGGAGGATAATTCCGTCTCAGACTCAGTCAGGTCCTTTTTTTGTATTTTCGTAGCACCCTTTATTTCCTCATAGACTTTTCACAGTGTTGATGAATAAATTATTAATTAATTGTAGTCATTTACCTAATATCTGTTTTTCTAAAGATTCATGAAGGCAGTTACTGTACCTGTCTTACTGACCACTGTTCCTGCACCTAGCACAGCAACTATAGACACTCAGGATATTTTATATGTGGGTGAAAAATGCTTAACCAATTACTGCATCATTCTGCAGTTACAGAAACTAAATTTTATTCCACTGTCCCATGCAGCCTGTTCAGTTACTCTATTTATATCTCATAATATATTATATCTCTGTGTATATATTACTTACACGCAGCAGGACAAACTTTGGCCTACATTTTATTCAATGGAAGAATCCTTCTCCTCCCACCCCCCACCGCCTCATAAAGGAATATTTTGAGAGTTAATCTTGCAGTTAACACATTTTCCAGAGTCCTCTTTTCTTTCTTTTCTCTTTTGCTACTCACCTTTTGGTCATTTTCCTGATCATTAATACTTTAACTTGAAGTTGCTTTGTGGAATTTGTTAGTAGAGATTTAGGCAAGGGAGTGATTTGTAGATTTAGCTATCTTTGCTATTATCTACATTCTGCTATCTTAGATAATCAAGAATTGAGTGTACATCTGGGAGAATGATTCCAAAAAGAATCTCATGAGTTTTCCTAATGGCAAACTTAGATTAAATTAAAAAGCTGGTAAATGCAACCTTAACAGATATTTGATTCCTTTAGTTAGATCAATATTTTTCTGGCTGTTATTATCATATCTCTATATTGGAAACCAAAATCTAAGAAACTTTATTTTTTGAGAGACAAATAATCAGCTTTAGTAGCGTGTAAAGTGGAGATATTAGATAATAAGTTATTCAGAATTTTATTGAATTTTTCATACAGTTTATTCACAGAATAAAAATGTGTTATAGTAATTGTAAGTTACCTTAAATTAAATCTGCTCCCATCCATCCTAACTAAAATAGAAGAACAAGTTTCTTTCTCTTTGTTTTCTGTGGAGAGTCAAAAGGAGAAATGTATGCCCTTAAAAAGCTGAGTTGCTCCAAATGGGAGTTTCTTTATCTTTGTTATCTTTCTACATGGTACAAAAAATTGGCTTGTCCCTAAGCAATCGTGTTGTAATTAGTCAATAATGACGATTAAACAAGGGTCCTACTCTCACTTCAATATTTCATTCCTCCAACAAAATGATTTGCAGAGTTAGTTTAATGGAGCGCTGTCACCAGATTAATGGTCTCTCTTTGAAACTATGTCAGCCTCTTGACTAGACATGCACGTGCTTTTGATAGGCATCCTGGCATACAGTTATAAGAAATAACCTACTAGCTTGAGTGGGAAGCAGCTGCATAGCACAGGGAGATCAGCTAGGTGCTTTGTGACCACCTAGAGGGGTGGGATAGGGAGGGAGGAAGATGCAAGAGGGAAGAGATATGGGGACATATGTATATGCATAACTGATTCACTTTGTTATAAAGCAGAAACTAACACACCATTGTGAAGCAATTATACTCCAATAAAGATGTTAAAAAAAAAAGAAAGAAACAACCTACAGTGTTATATTTCTCTGAAGCATTCAAAACGTGTGCTTTGTTTGCAATAATACACCAAATTATCACATTTGCGCTTCTTTTTTTTTAACACCTTTATTGGAATATAATTGCTTTACAATGCTAAATTAGTTTCTGCTGTATAACAAAGTGAATCAGCTATACATATACATATATCCCCATATCCCCTCCCTCTTGCATCTCCCTCCCACCCTCCCTATCTCACCCCTCTACATGGTTACAAAGCACCAAGCTGATCTCTCTGTGCTATTGTGTTACATTTGGTAGTGTATATATGTCAATGCCACTCTCTCACTTCATCCCATCTTACACTTGCCCCTCTCCATGTCCTCAAATCCATTCTCTACATCTGCGTCTTTATTCCTGTCCTGCCCCTATGTTCATCAGAACCTTTTTTTTTCTAGATTCCATATATATGTGTTAGCATTCGATATTTGTTCTTCTCTTTCTGACTTACTTCACTCTGTATGACAGACCCTAGGTCCATCCACCTCACTACAAATAACTCAATTTCATTTCTTTTTATGGCTGAGTAATATTCCATTGTATATATGTGCCACATCTTCTTTCTGCATTCATCTGTCGATGGACACTTAGGTTGCTTCCATGTCCTGGCTATTGTAAACAGTGCTGCAATAAACATTGTGGTACATGTCTCTTTGAATTATGGTTTTTCTCAAGGGATATGCCCAGTAGTGGGATAGCTGGGTCGTATGGTAGTTCTATTTTTAGTATTTTTTTTTTTTGCAGTACACGGGCCTCTCACCGCTGTGGCCCCTCCCGTCGCGGAGCACAGGCTCCGGACGCGCAGGCCCAGCGGCCATGGCTCACGGGCCCAGCTGCTCCACGGCACGTGGGATCCTCCCGGACCAGGGCACGAACCCACGTCCCCTGCATTGGCAGGCAGACTCGCAACCACTGCACCACCAGGGAAGCCCTATTTTTAGTTTTTTAAGGAACCTCCATACTGTTCTCCATAGTGGCTGTATCAATTTACATTCCCACCAACAGTGCAAGAGGGTTCCCTTTTATCCACACCCTCTCCAGAATTTATTGTTTGTGGATTTTTGGATGATGGCCATTATGACTGGTCTGAGATGATACCTCATTGTAATTTTGATTTTCATTGCTCTAATAATTAGTAATGTTGAGCATCCTTTCATGTGTTTGTTGGCATTCTGTATATCTTCTTTGGAGAAACATCTATTTAGGTCTTCTGCCCATTTTTGGATTGGTTTTTTTGTTTTTTTGATATTGAGCTGCATGATCTGCTTGTATATTTTGGAGATTAATCCTTTGTCAGTTGCTTCATTTGCAAATATTTTCTCCCATTCTGAGGACTGTCTTTTGGTCTTGTTTATGGTTTCCTTTGCTGTGCAAAAGCTTTTAAGTTTCATTAGGTCCCCTTTGTTTATTTTTGTTTTTATTTCCATTTCTCTAGGAGGTGGGTCAAAAAGGATCTTGCTGTGATTTATGTCATAGAGTGTTCTTCCTATGTTTTCCTCTAAGAGTTTTATAGTGTCTGGCCATACATTTAGGTCTTTAATCCATTTTGAGCTTTTTTGTGTGTATGGTGTTAGGAAGTGTTCTAATTTCATTCTTTTGCATGTAACTGTCCAATTTTCCCAGCACCACTTATTGAAGAGGCTGTCTTTTCTCCATTGTATATTCTTGCCTCCTTTATCAAAGATAAGGTGACCATATGTGTGTGGGTTGTGCTTCTTTATTTTACAAAAAAAATGTGCTAGCTTTTTGTTTTGTTTTCATTTTTTTTTTTTTTTTTTTTTTGTTTTTTGCGATACATGGGCCTCTCACTGTTGTGGCCTCTCCCGTTGTGGAGCACAGGCTCTGGATGCACAGGCCCAGCGGCCATGGCTTACGGGCCCAGCCGCTCCGCGGCATGTGGGATCTTCCCGGACCGGGGCACGAACCCGTGTCCCCTGCATCGGCAGGCGGACTCTCAACCACTGCGCCACCAGGGAAGCCCTTGTTTTCATTCTTGCAAGGTGACATGAAGTATTATAAAGAGCTATGCATGATTCCAGTTTGGCAAGGTAGGAGAATAAGATCATTTAAAGTACAGTATTTTTCTCCCCCTTAAAAAAAAAAAAAAAAAAAAAAATTCACACTTTTCTTCCAGTGAGTGGCGGATATTTGTGTCTGTGTGAATTAAACTCGATTTGCAAAACAGAAGAGTTCTATTTTATGAACAAAAGCTTCACTTCTCTACTCTTTTTTTAATATCTCAAAATACCTATCGTCTTTAACAAATTTCCTTACATGTCAAGCACTTCAGTGTTCTGAAGCAAAGCACTGGAGCATTTCTTGTGCTGGAAAGGCTTACTTGTAAGAGAGACATGTTTTAGTCATACATTTTGGCATCCAAGCCTCTCAAATCTGGCCACCTTATAATGAAGTACTTTGGGGAACATCAGCAACTAACTCTATCTGGATGGAGTCCAACATGAGTTTATTTTACATAAAATGTTACTTCTTTGTATCTGTTAACTTTAGAGCAACATTCCAATGTATTCAGATTAGTGAAAACTATTCTCTAAAAATGAGTTTGGGAACAGTTCTACTCACAAAAGAAAATATTGGCAGAAAACAAACATATATCTTTTTCTGAATAATTTTGTTATTTTACTAATTCACCCATGCAGAAAAAATTTACTGAACACTTACTATGTGAATGCACTGCTAGGTGTTAGAAATAGAATAGTGAACAAGTTAAGATATGATGCTGACCCTCAAGGAATTTAGAGAGCGGTTGAGAAAACAGGAGTACACAGGTAACTATAAGAGAGTGATAAGTGCTGCAATGAGTTAAGTACTGAGTTCTACGGTAGTACTTGATGGTAGAGGAGGGCAGCATCTCATCTGGCCTTTGGAAATTTAGGAACATTTTATGCAAGGATTAAGGGCTTAGCTGAGTTAGCCACATGAAGAGATGATGTGGAAAGAGTATTCCAGGTAGAAACAAAAGCAAGAGCAATGACCTGAAGGACAAAGATAGCAGAGTGAATTGAACTAATTGAAATTCATTTTTTAAAAGGCCTGAAAGGTATTATCAGAATTTGGGACTTTATCCTAAGAGCAGCTGCAAGATAATGTAGGATTTTGAGGACAGGAGTGACATAATTAAGTGGGTGATTTAGAAAGATCATTCTGCGTGTAAAGTGGAGAATGGGTTTGAAGGGGACAAGATTGGAAGCCCATTAGGAAGTTGTTAAAAATAATCTAGGCAGAATATTGTGAGGCTTTAATTTAGGCAACAGAAAACTGGAGTATGAGACAGTTGAAGAGACATTACAGTTCCAGTGTCTATCTTGCCACCTCTCTTTGTGTATTTTGAGTTAGCTAAAGGTTTTGCCTATACCTCTACTAATGATAGAATGCCTAGACTTCTAGATGCCTTAGAACCCTTGATATTAGAAAATGACACCTGGCTAGGAATTTAATGAGCAGTTGCTGAAACAACTGCTGGAGGAGAATGGACAGAAGATTTATTTGTGGATATGAATAGTGTCATCTCAATCCTGCTGCAAAAGGCAACACAAAGGGAATCCTAGAAAGGCGGTCTTTGTCTTTGAAAATTAAAGTTCAACTGATACCAAAAGAAAAGACAACAAAAACAAACAAGTGGGATGACATCAAACTAAAAGCTTCTGCACAGGAAGGGATCATCAACAAAATGAAAAATCAACCTATGGAATGGAAGAGAATATTTGTAAATCATATATCTAGTAAGTTGTTAATATTCAACATATATAAAGAACCTATACGAAATTATAGCCAACTGGTTAGCAGTGAGGGTGGCCCTCTGGACACCTGAACTCGTGGGTACTGCTTGTAGTGAAGTCTTGTGGAAGGCTGTGCCCTTAACCTGTGGGGTTTGGCCTACTTTGGGTAGTATAAATCATAAAAATTTAAGATGAAAGCATTATTAAAAATGAAGAGGTTCACAATATAATTTTAATACTATATTCCTCAGAAAAATATAAACAGTCTAGTAGAATAGCCTTAAAATTCAGGGAGCAAAATTGGTAGAACAAGATACATTTAAAAAAATTCATCATCATAGTGGGAGACACTAATGTATGTACATTAATTGATGGGTCAGACAGAGAAAAAAGTTAGTAATGGTATAAACGTGGACAACATAATTAACAATGAACAATTTTGATTTCTCTACTTAGCACCCAATAACTAGAAAATGCACATTTTCAAGCATACATGAAGTGTTTAAAAATTGTGTGTTCAACCATGAAGAAAGTCTTAACAAATTTTCCCCCAAAATGGCCTTTTATATATAGCTCATGAAAAACTGAGGCTATGCCCTTTAGTCTGTAGAATGTACACTTTTGTCTGTGTTCCTTTTTCAAGTAAGAGGCATCTGGTACCGTAAATAAAATTGCTTGAGGCAATGGGATCCCCTTCTAATACATGTAATTGTGGGACCCATGAACAACCAGGGAACTGTTGAAGTTTGGCCCCTGTGGCCTGTCAACTTGATTTTGGTAGTTCCTTGTCAATGTATGTATGTATATGTGCCCATGTGCATGTGATTTACTGCCTGAATTGACCGTATTCTCAACTCCAACTCCTTAGTTTGGTTGGATCTTTCCCTTGATTATCTATCCCTTGACCTACTTGGAAGGCTGCTGGCATGGTTATTTCAGTAATTAATCTTAAGGGAAGTCTCATCAATGCTGCTGAACAGTATAATGAACCTCAATATGCACAAATGTAATATTAACATATAGTCTGAGGGTATTGTTCTTTATCTTTCTTTAACAGAGGTATAATTTGTTTCAAGACTGCTTCGATTGATCTTACAGTGATTCAAAAAAAATTAATTGCAAGGTGAAATCCATTTGAAGGTTGAAAAATGATTCTGAAACCATGACAAAAGTCTTGAGCACTTCCCTTTAAAGAAAAAAAGTTTTTTGATATACAGTGCTATACAGTACTTTGTATCAGTGCTTAAACTTTAATGTGCATATATATTACCTAATGATCTTGTTAAAATGCAGATTCTGTTCAAGTGGGTGTGGGGAGAAGCCTAAGATTCTGCATTTCTAACAAGTTTCCAAATGATACTGGTACTGCTAGTCTACACACCATACTTTTTGCATCAGAGCTCTATGTTATACTGAACTTTACTACCCTGTTCAATGTATGTAATGATTTGACTTGCTCAGATATTTAACCCTGAATCATTTAAAAATATTTTACCAACTAAAAAATGTTTTTGAGAAAATCTGAGACAAAAGAGTATTTAAACATGGTGGATCAATATATAATGCATACAGAACATGAATATCTGTTGTTAAGTCTGTTATATATTTGAGAAGACCATCTTTTCAGCAAGTATGCTCGCATAATTTTGTGGAAGCAACACTATTTGTATTGACTTGATTATGTACCACTTACCGGTAGATGGCAGTACATATTCAATCTTAAGGAAAGAGAGTTTGATAATGAAAACAGAGTAGCCCCTAACATTCAGGTAGTCCTTCTATAAGTGCTCCCCAGACCCAAAGATGGAATGCAGAACTCTTATTTGCAAAATTATATTTATTTGGTATAAATATTTACCTTTACTCAGCTTGAATTTTAATACACATTTTTATGTCAGAGAGTCATAAAATCATACCTATGAGGTCAGATGGAAAAATAAAGTCAGGAGTCTATTAGATATTTAGTTCACATTTGTGTATGGGGTGTGTTGGGGGAGAGTAATTTTCTTTTAAAGTAGGTATAATATAAAAAACAAAACTGGAAGAAAGAAGAGACATTTTGGAAAGGATTATTGCAACGGGGGAAAGGGTCTATTATAATAGGGGGATGGGGACTATTGCAATGAGCCATGAGATTTGCAAGCATTCAAAAATTAGTCAGACAGGGTTTTGTCTTTTATAGGGAAAAATAAACAAGGCTAGAAAAAACAGAATGTGGGGAAACGGGATGAAAGTGTGGATCAGAGAGTGTGTTACTCTAACGCTGCCTATTCTCAGGCTGGATTCTTAAGGAGTTTTATGCTGGTTCAGGTCAAAGTTCAGAGGCCTGCAGGAAGGAGAGAGGCTTAACCAAACTTTGCTTAATAAGCATTCTGTTCTGATTGATCAGTGGAGACAAGCAGTTCAGCTAATCATTAGTAAGTCAAAGAGAGGGATTTTGTTTGGCTTTGTCATAGGTAAACAAGGGGAGCATCCATTATTCTTACCTAACTCACATGGGGAAAGTTTCTTTGCAGTAAACCACTGCCTGGAACAAAAAAAGATGTTCTGTTTGTTTGTTTTTAAACATTTCTGTTTTCTAGAATCACTGGATTCTGATAAAGTTCAACATTATCATAGGTAAAATGTTTTAATAAGGGATTGAAGAAAACCCAGAGGATTTATTTTGATAATAATTTATTCTATAAATATTTATTGGGTATTCAAGCAATGGGTAGATGTGGCCTCTTGTCCTTAAAGAGCCATGTATGTTATAATTTAAAATGCTCCCCAAAGATCTTGCTGCATATCCAATGATGAACACCTGGATAATTATCCAGGTAATATGAAAAAATGGCTTGATTTTTTTCCTAAACAGTCTATGTTCATAAGTCAAAGTAGGTGCTTAATAAATGTTTGTCAGATAAATGAATGGATTCTGCAATAAACATATCATTACGTATTTATATATTGGTCCGGACTAAATAAGAATTGACCTAAAACTTGATTTTTCCAAAATGTCTCATTGTTGCTTATGGACAAAATCTTCTAGGTGTTTTCTATAAAGTCTAAATGTTGTTTTTCAGGGTACACATACATATTTTTTTGTAAGTTTACACAGTCTAATTATTCTATCTTTCTAGAGGTATGATATGACTTATCTTTTTCATTTAAAAACCTAAGGTTTATGGACATAAACTGAAAGAATGAAGGAATATTTCAAGCCCTGTCCCTAAAATCAGGATATCAAAAAGAACCTTGCCCTCCATCTACTTATAAAGGGGTTGTGGTTTCCAGTGGAGAATTAAGGGCTGGGAATCATCATTTGTATCTAGACACTTAATAAGTTTTTTCATATAATATCCCTAACAGCTTTGCAGGATCATTGGGTTCTGATAAAGTTCTATAACAAAATTCTTTTAGATTTAAGGTACTTTTCCAAGTTCACATACTGTGACAAAACACAAAGGTGGCAGAGAGGATTTTGAGAAAATTCATTTAGTCAAAATTTGTTATTGAATAATTACTTTGTTCCAGGAATAGGACCATGTGTTGAGAAGTGCAAGACTAAATAAAAAGTGGTCCCTGCCCTTGAATATTTATCAAGTGATGGAGGTACCAGGATAGCGTTCTGTCTGAGTACAGGGGGAGCAACAGAGAGGAGTGGTTAATTCTTTGAAGGAGGGAGGTGGCCATCAAGAAAGACTAGATGAGGCCTAGATGTTCTCCACAAATTTGAATCCCTACTTCCACAGTATGAAGTTGGTGCTGAGAGGAGAGTCTGTAGCCGGGGACTGCATTTTCCAGTCTCCCTTGTATCCAGATGAGGCCATGTGTTCTCACCAGTGAGGACCTTGTCCAACAAAAGGTGAGCAGAAGTGATGTGTGCCACTTCTGGACTGGGCTTCTCCACTCTTCTCCCTGCTTCTTCTGACTGGTGGTAGAGAACTCTGAGGCTCCAGTGGAGGATGTAGCCACTAGATGGAAAAAATCTGGGTCCCTGAATCAGAGTATGGAAAAAGGCCACCTGTCAGATAGGAATACTATTATGTGGGTGAAAAATAAAATTATATTATTTTAAGCCATTGAACTTTTGGGGTGTACTTGCTACAGCAGTTATTATCACTCTAATTACTATAGCAGTTGCTCCTAAATTGAGTTATGACAAGCTGAATGACATGGGTCAAATAATTTTAAATTGCAAGGAACCTTATACATCTCTTGCAGTTTTCATTTTATATAGCAAGATATATGCTTACCAAAGACCCAAAGACACACAGCTAATTAATGATGAACTTAGGTCTAGAATATTGTGTCCTTTTTTTTGTATGCCATGACATTTTTATATAACTCTTATGAAAATCACCCAATTTAAATTTATAAATTGACTTTAAGTCCATTTCTTTATATTGAGTCATCTAAGAAAAACTTTTCATGGTTTTTCCTATAATCATTTTCTCTATGGTTGAAGTCAGCTATTTTTCATTCAAATATCTTAGTTTTAAGCCAAGATGTATAATTTATTGAACAGTTTCACATTTGTTTTATTTAATCTGAATTATCTTAAAATATAACCCACATCTATTGTATCTTTCCTGAAATAAGGAGATCCCAGAACTGCTTGGGAGAAAGAATTCTAGTCTAGACATGAAAATTATACTCAACTTAAACATCTGTGGTATACTTATAGATGTCTCTGCAATAGTCCTGACCAACCTGAATTTCTATGAAAAATGGTTGCTAACTAATTATCTCCATTTAGGAACATGGTAGAATTGTACTTCACGATCTCCTTGTTGGTGGGTGGGGACCATAACCAGCTTTATTCAATGAGTTGCGAATGGAAGCAACATGTGTAACTTCCATGAGGCAGCTAGTGCCAAAACACTTTTTTTCCTCTGGCACAGAGATAAGCAATGCTCGCAACTATGGCTGCTCTATCAGCCCTTGTCTTTGAATGAAGGTGTTAAGTCCCCCTCCTAACCCATAGTGAAACTGTAGGAGGAACGACAGATAGAACTTTGTTGTTTTAAGCCTTTGGAATTTTTAGGTCATTTCTGCAGCATAATCTACCCTATCTTGACTGAAATAATGGCACTTCTGACATTATGAGTATGACCTTGAAAAATTCATTAAATCTCTTGAATTTCAAGCCTGCAATTTGGAAATTAATTGTTACTTGGAGACTAAATTAGGTAATGTTTGTAGAAAATACTAGAGTAGGAGTCAGAAAGTCTGAGTTTTGCTGTCTACTCTGCCACTAACTTGTATAACTTTAGGAATTTATGCCTTCTTTCATTTATTCACAAAAAGTTTATTAAGTACCTATGGTGATAACACACTAGAAGACAAAGATGAATAAAACATAGCTCTTGTCTTCACAGGAGCTCACTCACAGGCTACATTGGACAGACAGGTGTAAACAAACACAGAAATATGTTAAGAGCTATAGAGGAGGTAAATGCAGGTTATTTAATGTGAGGCCCAGGGGAGACTATTGGATAAACTGCAGGGTAGTAGGGACAGGCATCCCAGAGAACACATTTCACCTTGAATCTCTTCATTAGAAGAAGTGGCATTTTTAGCAGGAGAAATAAGTGAAAAGATGTGAAAATATTTTAAATAAAAAGGCAATCATTTTTCTTCCTTCTCTCTCTAACACTCACATGCCTAACCCCTGTTTTTTGTTTTTCGCTTTTTGTTTTTCTGGACAGGAGCATGCAATGGATGGTTCTAATGTTTGTAAAGGTATCCTAATGGCCTACTTTTAAAGATCCAATAATCCTTTGGGCATTCTCTGGGACTTATAAAAAGAATGTACAAAGAAGGTAAATTTGCTCTTTTAAGATTCAGTTCTACATAAATTGTGACCAGGGGAAATAGTGCAGGCCTTTTGCATATAGAAAAAACTTGCTTTAACGTGGTTTTAGACTCATTTCTAATGTTCTTATAAAGGGCTTCTTTGTGTGTGTACATGTCTCAATAGTTACCTACCCCAAAACTACAGGAAGAATTAGGAGGTATATTGGTACCTCACACCGTGATGGCGATCTTAAAGGAATATACATGATGTGACAAAACATTCCTTGGAGTTTTCTAATGCACTCCCTGGACTGTACTGCTGAAGCCTCATGTTTCTAAAGCTAGAGCAACTTCAGTGTTTAGGGATGGGTTAGAGTATTCTGGTGGGAAGGGGGCAGGGGTAGGGTGGGATGAATACTAACCCTGGGATGCGCTGAAGAATGCAGTTCCTTCAAAGAGAGAGAGGAGGAATGTCAGGATGGGAAAGCAATTCTAGGAACAAAGGAATTAAGGATTCTTCTTCCTTGAACACAAGGAACAATCATGCATAGCATCTAGATTTGTTTACCTTCATTTTAATTCTTCTAGTTATCAACACTGCAGTAAAGTCTGTTACATACATAAGACTTTTTGTCTTGATTCTTGTGGAGAATTACGGGATGGGCCCATAAAGGAAGGAGTGTCTGTCCCCATATCACCTTCCACTGCAGCTAGCACTGCAGTGGCAGCACTATATAGAAGATCAGAGCATCCTGGAACATCAGTTGTTACCCAGCCATAGAGTGAATGATGACCAGAACTAGAGCTGAGAGCAGTAGGGAAAATCATATCTCATATGACAGCAACAGCCAAGGGATGACTCAGGATCAGATACAAGACATACTCACTTTCCCCCAAATATACTAGAGAAAGGGAGGCTAACATTCTATGTTTACAATATGAAAGTACCTGTCATATTTGGGTAAACGTTAATACTTCTTTGTGGCTATAGCACAGGATCTGTGGGATGGTAGACCAAAAACATACATAAGCAGGAAAGGGAGGTAAAACATATGACAGAGCACATTGAGGAGAGCTAATGCGTTCAATGTTAGTTCCATTAGGTAGTGGAAAGTTACTGATAATTTTAGTCAAGGAAAATTGTAATAAGATTTGTGTTTTGTAACAATTCTTCAGGAAATGTATTGAAGATAGATCAAAATAAGGAGTAAGTGGGAGCCTAATACAGAGACGAACAGAATTTTGCTGTTGAATTTGCAGTGTCTGGTGCAGTATGTGTCTGGCAGAAGCTGCACAGACATACTTGTGGCATGAAAGAATGGAGACAATGATGAGGACCTAAAATATCTCTGTGGCTATGAGTTAGTGAGGTGTGTGTTTAAGATTCAAAAATAAAGAGCAATTGGATCACTGATTGGATGTGGGATTAAGATGACCCAGATTTCTGGCTTAGATGAATTCTGTTGACTTTAACCAAAAAAGGGAAATCAGGGAAAATAATTTTGCTTAATTGGAGCTTAACTTTGCCTACTTGGAGCTTACATTCCCTTATTTTTTATATAAGGAAGACAAACTAAGTTGTCAAATAACTCCAACATTAATGATTCGATGATTCTAAAACATTTAGTGAAAGAAAGTGAACTACTATGAAAGAAGCGATTATTGGTAGCAATGTTGGCTCCCAAGAATTCACTATTATACCAGGGGCCCAGTTATTGCTGAATAAAGATGATTACTTGCAGGCTCTTGCTTGACCTTTTCTTTTTTAACAGTCTAGTTGTCTTGCCCATTGTTTGTTTGTTTTCAGAGAGCATCATACACTTTACATTTCTGCTTAGACTTATGAACTCCTGTGACTTCAGTCCATTTTGGCTTCTTTTGATTTATTTATAATGTCTTTCTTTAGACTCTCCTTTTTTAAAAAAAAATCATTAAGTGCACACCTGTGTTTTGATCCTGATTTTATTTCTATCTACTTTTTGTTCACTTTGAATTACTTACCTGTTCTTAAGATAGTAGCAATTCTACTTGACCTGGCATTATCTGAAAATGCAGTGGTTTTACTCTTAAATATATCCTTGAAATCATTTATAAAGAGAAATGCTTACCACTTCCATAGTAACAATAAGCAGTCAGAAAATAAAATACTACTAATAATTTTAAAATTCCATTTGCAGTAACAAATAATGTAAAACATGTAGGAATAACTTGAATGAGAAATGCATGTACTATTTTACTGAGAGGCATGAAAGAATGCTTCAGTAAATGAGTATACCATATTTCTGGTTGATAAGTCTGAGTACTGTTAAAATGTCAGCTTGTCTAAACTTATATTGCAAGTTTAATATAATTAAAATCAAGCTCCAATTAGTTTTTTTTTTTTGCCTTGACAAAAATATTTTAAACTTCTTATAGAACAATGCTCAGAAATACATAACACAAAAGAAAAATGTGGAACTTATATTACAATGATTAAATAGTATATAACTAGACAAGAATGTAAGGTGTCTTAGTTTGGAGGCTCTAGAGGCAGAACATGTGATGAGTATTCGTGTACAAATAATTTATACAGGGAATGTGCTCAGGAGAAACCTACAAGGGAGGAGGGAAGCTATCGCTAGGGAAAGAAATTAAGCAAGGATGTAGTTTAGATTATGTGCTTTCATTGGGACAGTATCACCCTGAAGGGAGTGAAAATTGGTTATTGGGATAGGGGTGAAAGATATTACAGAGGGGTGTATCCCTCCAAAGGACCATAGTACATAAACAGATAGTTGATAGATGATCTACCTGTGGTATCAAAATTTCATGGGGGTAAGTGATTAGGAACAAAACTGTCTATAAAGGCTCTTTAGGGGGACAATAATGAAAAACAAAGGGCTGACAAACAATGTTTTAGATGAAGTTTAGTCTCAAATAAATTCCTGGGAAGATCTCTGAAGTGTAAATTGAACCCAAGTTTTATTCTGTCTCAAGGCAAGGGAGCCTCATCCCATCAGTCATTGGATATGGGTCACCCTTGGAGGGAAGGAGCATAATTGCCAGACACCTTTTGGTGAGGCAGGTCACGACTGAAGACCCATCCTGTGAGAGACTGGCCTGTGTGAGCTATTAGCAGTAACATCCATAGCAGCTGGGGGATGGGCACACTGAACAGTGCCTACTACAGAGGGAAGAGGTTAAGTAGTCATTATTTTCACACAACATAATACTTTGCATAGAAAGCCATAAAATTCAACAAACTACTAGAACTAAGAAGAGAGTCCTGAAGGAGGCTGGATATAAGATTAACATACAGAAATAAGCATTCCTCTATAGAGCCAGAAACAACCAGAAAAACTAATGGAAAGTAAGATTCTATTTTCAACAAGCAACAATAATTCTGATGTATCTAAAAATAAATTTAAGAGTTTATGCACACAATTTGGGGGAAAACTTTAAACTCTATTAAAGGACATAAAAGAAGACCTAGATAAAAGATATTGTGGGTGCTATTGTAAAGACTTTAATTATCTGCAAATAAATCATTACATTTAATGTGATTCCAATCAAAATCCTGATAGAGACTTTGTGAAAATCATGTGAAAAATTGATTTTTAAAATTTATATATACTTGTATAAGTACTCAAAGAGTTTCTAAATGTCAACTGTAGCACTATTTAGAAAAGTAAAAAATTAAGAAACACCTAAGTGCCCAGAAATGAGAACTTACAAATAAATGAGAACACAGCCACATAATGGAATAGCCTATACAGCTATGAAAAATAAGTAGATCTATATTACTACTTTGGTGAAATGTCCAATATATATTTAGTGGAAAAAGCCAATTTTAGAATACACTTGTCTGTGAAAGTGGTTTTGGAATTGAATAATGGATAGAGAGAGGATGGAAGAATTTTGAAGAACAAGACAGAAAATGCCTAGATTGCCTTGAACAGACTGTTGGTAGAAATAGATTGTTAAAAGATCTGTTGGTGAGGGCTTAGAAGGACATTGAAAACGTATGTAACATGAGTTCTTTTTTTTCCCTTCCTTCCCTTCTTTCTCTCCCATCCTTCCCTCCCTCTCTTTCTCCCTTCCTCTCTCTCTCTTTTCTTTCCTTCCTCCCTCCCTCCTTCCCTTCTTTCTTTCTCTCTCTCTTCTTTCTTTCTCTTTTCCTTTCTCTCTCCCTCCCTTCCTCCCTCCCTCCACCCTTTCTTTCTCTCTCTCACTCTTTCTTTTTCTTTCTCCCTCCCTCCCTTCCTTCCTCCCTTCTTTCTTTCCTTCCTTCCTCCCTCCCTTCCTTCCTCCCTCCCTTCCTTCCTCCCTCCCTTCCTTCCTCCCTCCCTTCCTTCCTCCCTCCCTTCCTTCCTTCCTTCCTTCCTTCCTTCCTTCCTTCCTTCAATCCTTCTCTCTTTCTCTCTCTCTTCACCCAAATTTGAGGCCCTGGCTAGAAGCCTTCCAGGTCTCCTTTTATGTAGCAGCTGATTCAGTCCACACCTCAACCACTTCCTTTATCAGGCACTTATATCTGAGCCACTATGCACCAGCTGTAATTACCACAGGGCCAGGTACCAGACAAGTAGGGACAGCCCATTTGCTCCGGAGCCTGAGAAATTATTCAAATTAGCTAATCCACGGGAAGCCTATGAAACCTAGCAAGCCTCACTCCACTTACCATACATAAGCATCCCCTACAGCTTCAGCTTGCTGTTACCTTCTCCCTGGTTGCAACCTTCTGAATGGCTGCATGGCAGCCTTCTCTCATTTAGAGCTGTAAGTAGAAAACAGTTCTGCCTTTCTCTTCTTTTTTTTCTTTTTTTTTCCAATCATGGTGTATATTCTCAGCATGACAGCAGCAGAAGGAAACTTTCATAATCTGATAAAGTGTATCTTTAATAAACATATAAGCACAATTAATGGTACAAGAATGCTTCTCCCTGACATCTGGCACTTGACAAGGATGCTCTCCCTTGTATGTGTGTGTGTGTGTGAATATGTATTTTATTTTTTAATAGAAGTATAGTTGGTTTATAATATTATATTAGTTTCAGGAGTACAACCTAGTGATTCAATACTTTTATAGATTATACTCCACTTAAAGTTATTACAAAATAATGGCTGTTTCACTGTGCTGTACACTATATCCTTATTGCTTTTTAATTTTATACATAGTAGTTTATGTCTCTTAATCCCTTAACCTTATTTTGCCCCTCCCCAACCCCTCTTCTCACTAGTAACCACTAGTTTGTTCTCTAAATCTGTGAGTCTATTTCTGTTCTGTTGTATAGATTCATTTGTTTTATTTTTTAGTTTCCACATATAAGTGATTACATAGAGTATATATCTTTTACTGTCTGACTTATTTCACTAAATATAATACCCTCCATCTATATTGTTGCAAATGACAGAATTTCATTCTTTTTATGGCTGAATAATATTCCATTGTATATGTATACCACATCTTCTTTATCTATTCACTTGTTGATGGACACTTGGGTTGTTTCCATATCTTGGCAATTGTAAATAATGCTGCTATGAACATTGCGGGGGGTACATGTATCTTTTTGAATTAGTGTTTTCATTTTCTTCAGATATATACCCAGCAGTGGAATTCCTGGATTGTATGGAAGTTCTGTTTTCAGGTTTTTGAGAAACCTCCATGCTGTTTTCCACAGTGCCTGAACCAATTTACATCCCCACCAACAGTGCACAAGGGTTCTCTTTTCTCCACATCCTCAACAACATTTGTTATTTTAGACTTTTTGATGTTAGCCATTCTGACAGGTGTGAGGTAATATCTCATTGTGGTTCTGATTTGCATTTCTCTGATAATTAGTGATATTGAGCATCTTTTCATGTACCTGTTGGCCATCTGTATGTCTTCTTTGAAAAAAATGTCTATTCTGGTCTTTTGCCCATTTTTAAATTGGGTTGTTTGTTTTTATAATATTAAGTATTTTAATATTAAGTTGTCTGAGCTGTTTATTTATTTTCGCTATTAACCCCTTCTCAGTCATATCATTTGCAGATATTTCCTCCCATTCACTAGGTTGTCTTTTTGTTTTGTCAATGGCTTCCTTTGCTGTGCAAAAGCTTTTGAATTTAACTAGGTCCCATTTGTTTATTTTTGCTATTATTTATTTTGCCTTAGGAGACAGGTTCCTCCAAAATATTGCTATGATTTATGTCAAAGAGTGTTGGGCCTATATTCTCCTCCAGGAGTTTTATGATTTCAGGTCTTACATTTAGGTCTTTAATCCATTTTGAGTTTATTTTTGTATATGGTGTGAGGAAATGTTCTAATCTCATCCTTTTACATGTAGCTGTCCAGTGAGTTCTGCCTTTCTTCTATTCAAGTGTCAATCTATTGTGTCTTGCCATCAAAATAACCTTAAAATCTAATAAAACAACATATTATTGGAAACTGGAGGAAAGGGGATCCTTTTTTATGTATGACAGAAAGGTTACCTGAATTGTGTTCCTTACTTGTAAATGATGAACTTGGATATTTAGCTGATATTTCTAAGCAAAGTATTGAAGATGAGGCTTGGTTTCTTCTTGCTGCTTTCAGTAATATGAGAGAGGAAGCAATAAATTGAGGAAACAACTATTAATCAAAAAAGAATCAGGTTTTGATGGTTTTGAAATTTTTCAGCCTATGTAGATTGTAAAAAAAAAAAAAAGCTACAGTTAGGAGATTCACTGTCAGAAAAGTGTGCTTTGAAGAAAAAACAAGGGTCTGGTTGGACAATCTTTTGTTAGTACCCCAGAAAGAACAACAAGTCACAGTATTCAGTCATACATAAGACTCTTTGAGGAGATTAGATGTGTGACTCATGGATTTCCTTTGACAACTTAGGAGGAGCCAAAAATATAGATGGAATAATCTAAGAAAGACCTGTGAAAAAGCTTCCTGTTTGATGGAATTAATCCCCATGTATACACTGAAAACCCACAAAGTTTTCAGACTATTGCAGCAGCAGAAATACTTCCAGCATTGCCCTAAAGGGATGGAGAGGAGATGAAATGAAGGAAGGCTGTTGGAGTCTCCAAATTCTATAAACAGTAAATAGGCTGAGGAAAACCACTTAGCTACAAACATGCTACCCTTCATGAAAAAGGAAGGATGAGTCATAGTGGAGCTGCTGGCCAAGAGGGGTGAGCCTCAAGTTGCAGAGGATTATTCCTAGGCTTTAAAATGTAATGGAGTTGGTTTTGTTGGATTTTGAAATTGAGATCAGTGACTTTTTTTCTCTTTTTCATTTTCTCTCCTTTTGAGTGAGGTTGTCTATAACTTTTATGCTATGCCTCTCCTACCATTATATTTTGGATGCCCCTAACTTGTTTTCTAGGAATATGTAAGAAATCAACTTAGATATTTAGCTGAGAATCTTTTCAAGAAAAGTATTGAAGGTGTGTCCTGGTTTCTTCTTGCTGCTTATAGTAAAATGCAAGAGGAGAAAGAGATGATAGAAAAGAGAGATTTGAAGTTGTTACACTTTGATGATTGAGGAAGTAGCCAAAAAACAAGGAATAAGGAAAGAATCTAGAAGCTGAAAAAGGCAAGGAAACAGACTTTCTCCTCAGAATCTGCAGAAGGAAGATTTGTCGTAGATTAATTGACCATAAGTGTCTGGGTTTATTTCTGGGCTCTCTATTCTGTTCCATTGATCCATGTGTCTGTGTTTGTGCCAGTGTCATGATCTTTTGATTACTTTAGATTTGTAGTATAGTCTGAAGTCAGGGAGCATGATAATTCCAGCTTTGTTCATTTTTCTCAAGATTGTGCTTGCAATTCAGGGTCTTTTGTGGTTCCATATAAATTTTAGGATTATTTGTTCTAGTTCTGTGAAAAATGTGGATGGGCCTAGAGAGTATTATGCTTAACAAAATAAGTCAGACAGAAAGACAAATGCTCTATGTTATTACTTATATGTAAAAAATAAAAAATAAAACGAATGCATACAACAAAACAGAATCAAACTCACAGATATAGAAAACAAACTAGTGGTTACCAGTGGAATACGGGGTAGGAAAGGGCAAGATAGGGGTAGGGGATTAAGAGACACAAACTACTTTATATAAAATAAATAAGAAACAAAGATATATTGTAGAGTACAGGAAAATGTAGCCATCATTTTATAATAACTTTAAATGGAGTACAAGGTATAAAAATATTGAATCACTATATTGTACACCTGAAACTACTATAATATTGTAAATCAACTGTACATCAATAATAAAAGACAAAAACGTATTTTCTATGTGAATGAAGGGACTGACTAGTAATGTCTTTTCAGAATGGCAGAGGATTAGAATCTGATATCTAAGATTTTTCTAATCAGTTTGTGAAGGGTGATACACCAGCAGGATATGGCAACACTTGGGTCCACAAAGAGATATTGATGGAGGAAAAATATTATTTCTTCCTGACTCAGAATCTTATTATTTTTCTTTGAAACAAGTTAGTAGACTATGGTATGCAGAATTCTGTGATGGCCCCCAAGATTTCCACCAACTGGCATAAGAATCTTATATAGTCCTCTCCCCTTGAGCATGGCAGGACCTGAGAATATGATTTTACAGTTATTCTCTTGGTTAGATTGTGTTATACAAGGGTCTGTTTGCTTTGAGGAATTAAGGAACAATGTTGTGGCAGCTTGGCTAGGACCTGGCAGTGGCCTCTAGTAGCTGAGAGTGACTCACAGCCAACAGCCATCAAGAAATGGAAGTCTCAGTCCTAAAACTGCAGAAACTGAATTCTTCCAACAATTTGGAAGAGGACCATGAACTGCAGATGAGAACACAGCCCCAGCTGACACCTTTATTATACCCTGATAAGACATGGAGCAGAGGACCAGTCAAGCCTTACTTTGACCCCTGACATATGGAAACTAAGATAATAAATTTGTGTTGCTTTTAACCACTAAATTTGTGGTTATTTGTTACACAGCAAAAGAAAACTAATACATGGGGTAAACTTAGGTATAATAGCCTCCTTTAAGAAAGAGTAGGTTGGCTTGGTGTACTCCTCTACTATCTACTAGTAGAGGCTGGTAATGAACTCGTACCCAGGGAATATCCCAGTCTCTAAATCTTTACCTTTTCAGTCTCCCCTACAAAGTCTGGAAGAACTAAGAGAAGACCATTATCGGGTACCAACTAGGTTTCAAGAACTATGGATATATGCTTTCTACCTTTTCCTCATTTTATTCTCAAAAATCCATGGAGAGGTAGGTACTAGGATCCCCATGTCTTAGAAGAGGAAGCAGACTCAGAATTATTTAGTAACTTGCAAAAGGCAGTGTAGATAGCAAAGGGCCTGACTCCCAGGACCCTGCTAACTTTTATTGTCTCCTCTCTGTTTATTAATATTATTTATACCTTTCCTAGGCATTCGCCTTTAATTCCTCAGCCATCCCTAGAAGAAACAATATCTATCTGTGGCTGATAAATTGGCAACCCAATTTGTCCATAATTATTTCATGTTTTTTGAGAATAGAGTGAAAAAAAGCACCTTTATTAATATATAGGAATAACTTGTATAATTACACAATTTACATAATGTTTTGCAAGGTGGGGATTATATTGTTAGTCATACTGGTAGTTGATTCAAAAGCACTTCCAAATATCAAGGCGAAACCTAATATGAAACTATTCAGCATGATATAAGGCAATTTCTCATCCAACATCTGCATTCCCAGTTACCTTGGGATTTTGTACTCCTTAAATTATCTTAGATTACACTCTGTACACTTACATGTTTTCTGAGGTTTATCTTCTTTAATATAAATAATGCCTGAAAATCATCAGTAACATTTCAGGGAAGCTCAGCACTGTAGAAGCAATTGGAGTCAAGAGGAAAGTTATCAGCCAGAATGAAAAGAGCTAAGAGATCACAGACATTAGCTGCATTCTCTCCTTAGAGAGGGCTTCATCAGAACAATACTCACACTGATGCCAAGATTAATGAAATTGCTAAATCTGGAACATGACGAAGACTTTGAATGTCATTTAATGAAGAAGCAGAAAAATATAGCTATTGGATATACACAAATGCTATCTATTACTTGATGGGGGATTGCCAATAATTTTATTTTATGAATGCATACTTTTAGGTACTCAATTTTTTCTGTAAACTATTTAGTTACTCTTCATATCGATGTGTCTAAAATGAACATGCTTGATATTTTCTTTATATTTACTAGAACATATCTTTTGCTTTTTCTTTATTATGGTACATTATATTTTGTGCTAAAATTATTCACCACTTTTCAGGAATTTGTATAGATAATGAAATGTCTTTTACTCCCATGTTTCTTATCTAAAGAGACTTGAGGTGTTACATAAGTCAACCTCACCCAACTAAGTCCCTCACCCTTATTATTACTAACACAAACCATGCCTTTTCAAACTCCAACCAGGCCTGCCATCTCTCCCCAATCTCAGACTCTTACAGAACTTTTGGAGAACACAAGAGGAGGATAATGGAGGACAGACCAGAATATGTTAGACTACCAAGTGGGAAGGAACTTAAAACAATAGCCCCATGTTTAGTTGCAGTGTTTAGAACTAAACACATATGTGAGTAAGGAGAGACAATATGACAATAAAAAGACCTAGACTGGGAATCAAGGGACCTGGATCTAAATCTTGATTCTGCAACACATTTAGCAAGGTAAACTGCCATAACAAAGAAACCATAAAACACAAGAGAATTATTTTCCTGTTTTTACTTAATAAGATTGCTCACATTATTGCCATTTTCAAATTAGCAGAAAAGGAGAACAAAAAAAACAAGGCAATAGACTTTGTGTTTAAAATAATGTGAAGTCATACATATAATTTCCATTTACATCCCATTGGTTAAACCTAGTTATATAGTATGCTTCTCCCATGTTGTAAACCTCCAAGAGGCAACATTTGCATTGTATTTCATGATCATGATGCCCCCTGGTGTTGTGCAGAGTGGTCGCCCTGGCATGGTGGCTTCTACTGCAAGACAGGTGTAGTAGGCAGAATTGTGCTATCCGTAACCTTTGCCCTCTAATATTTCTCTAATGAATATGTTTAATTATATGTCAAAAGGGATGTAATTAAAATGACTAATCAGCTGAATTTAAGGTAAATAGATTATCCTAGATTATACAGTTGGGTCTAATATAAGCACAGGAACCATTAAAAGCAGAGATCTTTCTGTGGTTGAAACAGAAGGGAAGTCAGAGATTCAAAGCATGAGAAGAATTCAATGTGCCATTGTTGATTTGAAGATGAAGGGTTGTGTATTAAGGAAAGACAGACCTCAGTTTTAAAAATGACAAGGAACTGAATTCTGCCAACAATCTGAGACTAGAAGCAGATTCTTGCTCAGAGTCTTTGGTAAGAGCTTAGTCCAACCACCATCCCGATTTTGGCTTTGTGAGGCCCTGGGTCAATAATTCAGCTGAATCATCTGGACTTCTTGGCTACAGAACTGTGACAGATAATAAATGGGAGTTATTTTAAGCTGATAAATTTTGATAGCTTGTTATGGCAGCAATAGAAATCTAATTCAGGAAGTTTTGAAATATAGTCTCTAGCTATGAAGCCAAAATTCACTGCTAAAAGGGAAGAGGAGAGAATGTGTATTGGGGTTAATCAGCGGACTCTACAATAGCCACTGTTTGCAAGACTGTGGCTTCAGGTTATTCATCTGTGGAGGTTTGACCCAACCAGAGGATCTCTATGGTTCCCTTGCTGTTATATGTTATCATGGCTACATTAAGGATAAAGTAAGGTCTGTCTTTCTATGCAGACTGCCCTGCACAGACTACTTGAGCATCTCATCTTCAGTTTGTCCATCTAGAAGCTTGCTTACTCTGGACAACTTGATTCTCCTCCTCCCTTTGCTTCAATACTCTACAAATCTGCATAAATGAAAAGGAAAAAAATAAGCAAAGATAAAAATAATGACATTAATGTCAATAATAGTAATTAAAACAATAAGAAGACTTTCCTAAGCTGAGTGAGTTGGTGTAATTTTTATGGACTCAAGGGTGCTCCGCTTCCAAAGAAAAGGTAGAATTTAGGGTGATATTATAAATGCAGAGGTGATTCCAATAAGATGATCAGCCTTCACTGCTGATTGCTAGCATCTATGACAAAGTCATTAGATGCAATAGTGGAAGAGGGAGACAAAGGCAGAGGGGGAAGCAGGAGGAAAAGAGAAAGAAAAGAAGCTGCTTTAGACTTCCAATTTTTCTTTCAGAAATAGAAGGGAAAAGAAAAAAAATTACATGCATACAGAGGAGTAGAATTACAGTTATCAAAAGGAAAATGGAATTTGGATCAATCTCATTCCTTCTTTCCACTCCTCTTCCTTAAGCCTGGACTACCATGTTCATCACAATGAAAGTCACACACACACACACACACACACACACACACACACACACTTGCATATGCACGTGTTAGATTAAATTAAGAGTGGCAGAATATAGTAAATTGTCCATTAGATCTGATCCAGATTAGTCTTTGACTCCAAGGCATATAAGTCGTTTCTTATTTTCAGACTCAGGTGAGTCTGCTCTCAACAGCTGCGGGTTGAAGTCTAATGAATTCCCAGCATATGGTAACAAGTGATTAAATGATTGTATCTGAGGTTATGACCTTCCTCACCACTAGCTTTTGATTTTGCTTTTGTTCCATTTAAGATCTTGCAAGATCTTAATTTCGTCCAATAAAGGTTTACTTAAGAACTGAAACTCATTAAACTCTGAAAGGATCAGGTGTACCTTCCCTATGAAATGCTAACTAAACTTCAAGTAATGCAATAAAGTAAAATTAAGCTTTTTTTTTTTTCCCCAAATATCTTGGTAGTTGACAAGTTTGGAGTTCAGTTTGTTTGATTTTTCTTCCCAAGAATATGATGAGTCAGAAATTTCTGTAAGAAAACATGCTTTATATAGTTTAAGCTGAGCTCATCATTTAAGAATTGTGAAGAGTCTTGGGCTTTAAAAAGTTTAACTCTTTATTATTTTTAATATCTTTCCATAAAAAAAATCTCTTGTGACTTAGTTATAAGGTAGTAGAGTTTAGAAAAGATTTTTTTAAAAATCACTCTTCATATTTTTACTGGAGCTGGAACCAAGTATCTGTGTAAAAACCACTGAAGAGGTCTTCTGTGAGTTGAATGGTGTTCCCCAAAAGATGTTGCACTCCAAGTACCTGTGAATGTGACCATATTGGGAAATAGATGATCAAGTTAAGATGAGGTCTAAGGTGGGCTCTATCCAATATGGTTGTGTTATCACAAAAAGGGGAAATTTGGACTCAGAGACAGAGAGCCATACAGGGAAGATGATATAAAGACACAGGTAAAATATCATCTATAAATCAAAGCCTGAGACTACCAGAAGCTAGGAGAGAGGCATGGAACAGATGTACCCTCCCAGAAATCAACCCTGCTGACACCCTGATTTTGGACTTCTAGCATCCAGAATTATAAGACAATAAATGTCCATTGTTTAAGCTACCTAGTTTGTGGTACTTTGTTATGGCAGCCCTGAGAAACTACCATAAGCTCCAAGCTTAACAGTTTCCTAGAAAGAAATCTATGCTTACACAACAGAGAATGCAAGTTACCTCCATGGATACTTTCCTCTGGATAGTTCCTGAATGGATACTTTTTTTTCAGTAAAAGTAGACATAAAATGGAAATAATTAATATGTTCTTAAAATAGAGATGCTTAAAATTAAAAATAATGCTTAAATAAACTATCGATTGTCCCTAAGTTAATTTAAAAATACCATAGTTTTATTTTTCTAGAACTAAAAAAGTTTATATGGAAAATAATTAAGCAAGTAAGAACAGCCTGAGAAACTCTGATAAAGAGGAGTCATGTAACAAATTACCACAAACTTGAAAGACTTCAAATGACAAAATGTACCATCTCACAGTTTCTGTAGGTCAGAAGTCTAGCTGTGACATAACTGGCTTCTCTGCTCAGGGTGTCACAGATTGAAATCAAGATGCTGGCGGGGCTGTCTTATCATCTGGAGCTTAGAGTCCCCTTCCAAGTTCCTTTGGGTCCTTGGCAGAATTCAGTTTCTTGCAGTTATAGCACTGAGGTCTCCATTTTCTTGCTCGCTGGGAGCTGGGGTTGGTCTCATTTTAAAAAGTTGCTTACATTCTTTGTCATGTGTCTCTGCCCTTTTTCAAATCTAGCCATGGAGTATTTTTTCTTGCTTAGAATTCCTTTCTTCAAGGTACCCACTCCACTCCTGCCCTCTGAGAGGCCTTTGTGGCCCATCTGCCCCCTCCCAGGGCCCATGGGAGCAGAGGGGGAAACTTCCCAGGGGGGAAAGAGCAGGCCCTCACCCCTCTCCCCTGAGCCCAGAGCCTGGCCCCTCCACTATTGCAGGGTACCCCAGACCCTGTGGGACTCTGGTGGAGGTCACAGGGCCTCATTTTGGGGGCAGCTGCCCACCTCCTACGTGTCCATTTACACTCCCAACATGGTAATGCCACTGGTCCCACTGCCACCCACCTCCTGCCCCTGGTGGCCCCCTCAAACAGCACAGGCTATTGGGAGGTGGCCCCTGAAACCTGTGGTCCCCCAAGGCTGCTCTTGGGATCCAGACGCCCTCTTCCAGGGGGTGCCACCCAACAAAAGCATCTATGATGTGTGGGTTAGCCACTTCCGAGACCTGGCTGCCCCTACCCCAGGCTGGCTACTCTCCTGGTACAGCCTGTGAGGCTCCCAGGGCAGGGGCTGCTTTCCTCTTCCACCCTCTCCTGCTGCCCTTAGGCTTGTTGAGGGGAAACCAAGGTGTGTGTGGCTCTTGCAGCCCTGAGACACAAGGCATCAGCCGTGCTGAGTCTGCGTGTTTATTGGACACCCCAGAAGAGTTGTGGCCCAGCTGGGCACCACCCCTGCCCTGATGGTCAGTCATGCCTCTCCTATCCCCAGAGGCAAGGCTGGAAGGAGCAGGCCTCTGATTGGAGTAGCCCTTCCTGTCCCCTTCCTGGTCCCACCTTCTCCAGCCCTCTGTCCATCTATCCATCCATCCATCCCTCACCATCTGTCACTTCCCCTCCCTGGCTCCGGGCTGGGGGAGGGCCTAATGACAGCTCCAGCCTGAAGTCCTGTCCTCCCTCAACTGTTGCCTGGGAAGGAGGTAGTGCCTTTCGGGGGAGGGGACGGAGAATGGAAACCCTACCTGGTTTTGGTGGTGGTAGTGGGGAAGATAGCAGTAAAGGAACAGACCACATTTTAAAAAAAAAAAGAATTCCTTTCTTAAAGAAGAGCCCCATCCCTTTTAAGGGTTTGCCTGATTAGGTCAGGCCCACCTAGGTGAACCTCTTTCTTAAGGTAACTGTGCCATATAACATGTTAATCATGGGAGTGATAACCCATCATATACACAGGTCCCTCCCACACTCAGGGGCTGGGGGATTATATAAAGGTGTCAATCATCAGTGGCCATAGAATTCTACCTACCACAAAGCAAAGGTTATTAATTATAATACCATTTAGGACAGTGGAAATGCAGCTACAGAACAGAGTACTATGCAGGTGCAACAAAAAGCATAAAGGCATTTGGTTACAGAAAGACACATTATTAAATTAGAAAACATGTCAGAAGCAAAACAATAAAGGGTTATATTCATCTTTGTGTAAGAGTTGGAGAAAATAAGGGTTTACACTTATGTATATCTGTGTTTGTTTAGATAAAGAAACTGAAAAAAGATCCAAGAGAGTTGTTAAGTGTTGGGCAAGGTGGGGGTTTGGGCAATGGGGATGGAGGGGTGTGGGAGTAAAAGCTTTCTTTATACCATTTTGATTGTTGAACAATTCAAATATATTATCTATTAAAGCTAGAATTTAAAATTAAATGAAGCAAACATTTATTTCTAGTATGTGCAGGCCCTTGCTGAGTGAGGAGTAAATCAATGAGTAAAGCACAGTTCCTGTTCTAAAGTAGCAGACAGTGTGGTAGTGGTCAAAAGGGAAATCCAGAATTGACCACAATTCAAATAAGGGAAATGTCATAGCAGAAAAATAAGAAAACTTTTTAGTGGGTTTTAAAGGAGAAAGTAATTGCACCAAGTGCCTGCATAACCTAGTTCTTTAGTTGGATATACCCTTTTGTCTGCTAGAAAGGGCAGTTTAGATCATTGTCTATTGATCCATGTAATTCAAACTTCCACACTTAAAGAACAAGAAGAAGCATTACATCCCTCAAATCTCATTAGGTATCATTACATCATTGATTTCCACATATTGATTGGAAGGCAATATACAGTTTATATGATTTAAAAAATAAGTTCTTGTAAAGCATTAGTGTGTGTGAAAGACATAAAATTGGATATGTTTCCTTCATTTTTGTTAAGATTGCTACACAAAGAGAGGTTGTTGGTAAATTGTAAACAAGACATGCTTATCAGATAATTAGACTATCTAAGCTTTCCTTTTCTGCTTTAGACTATCATTACTTTAACCTGAATTTCTTCTTTAGTTATTTTAAAGTTCCCATATTCATTCATATTTTGAGAAATAGCAAAATAAGTCCACTGGATTTTCATGTGGCTTGCTCCTGCATTTCCCTCAAATCTCTGCTCACATATCAACTCCACAATGAGGGCCTCTCTAGCATAGGCTCACTTTCCTACCCCAAGTCCCTGTACTCTTACCCTGCTTTTTTTTTTATAGCACTTTCCTTTGAAACTATTACATATATGTGCTTGCTTCTTTACTCTCTGGTCTCCTCCATCACAATGTGTCGTCCATGAACAAAAAAGGGGCTTTGTTCTGTTTGTAGTTGTATTCAGCACAACTAGAACAGTGTTTGGCGTGGTGCATTAAAAAAATTCATATTGAATGAATAAATAACCAATTTAGAGAAGAATAAACTCTACTTAACATGATCAAATTAGTTATGTTAATTCTTGCTTTACCTTTTTTAAAGGAAGTTTCAGGCAAATATTAAAAGAACTAAAGCTCAGTGCACCCTCTCTGCTTTACCAGAAGCTGCCCCTTTCTGGAAGTGGCATAAGGACAGTTATCAGGCCACTGCAAATATCCAAGAGGAATAAGGTGCCAGTTTGCCTTTAATGCAGTGTGATATAATGAAAAATAACTTTGGTTTTTGTCCCCAGTTCCTGGCACAGAGCTCCTTACAATTTACTGTTGGGAATGCTCACAAGGTGACTCTTGGTGGGCCCCTAGATAGTTTCAGGATGGGGTTTTGTCCCCAGAAAAACCAAATGCATGATTAGAGTGTTAGAACGTTCAGTCCCACCCCCAGCTTTGGGGGATCAGAAAGGGGCTAGAGATTGAGTTCAATAATTAATTGCCAGTGATTTAATTGCCCACATAATGAAACCTGAATTTATTGTTAATAACAGGAGTCAGGGTGCTTTCCAGGTTGGTGAATACATCACTGTGCTGGGAGGCTGGTGTGCCCAGAGAGGGCATGGGCTCTGTACCACCTCCTCCTATACTTTGCCTTGTGCATCTCTTCCATTTGGCTGTTCCTGAGTTATCTTTTATAATAAACTGGTTTTTGTAAGTAAAGTGCTTTACTGAATTGTGGTGAGTCATTCTACTGAATTATCAAACCTGAAGATGAAGTTGTGATGACCCTTGAATTTGTAATCATCTGGGCAAAAGTGTGGGTAGCCCGGGAACCCTATTTTCAGCGGGCTTGTGGGGCTGAGCCCGTAACCTGTGGGGTCTGTGCTAACTCTGGGTAGTTAGTATACGAATTGAATTGAATTGTTGAACCCCAGTTGGTGTCAGAGAATTAGAGAATTTGTCGGTGTTAGAAAAGAAACTGTTTCGTTTTTAGAAAACGCCACACATGCAGGCAACTTCAGTCTCTGTGAGTGGTTTCTCTTGGAGCAGCTCCTCAATTGTCTGTGGAAACACCGTCTTCTGATTGCATTCTTTCTCTTAGTGGGTAACTGCTACTTGGAGAAATTCCTCAAACTCCCTAGACTTTTACTTGAATAGGTAGACAGGGAGTTATGTAGGAATGATGGTTCGGTAAGTCCTGGGGGCACGTTTTTGGTGACTTTCTTTTGAGTGAACTTTGAGGTTTTAGCTGCAATTCCAAAACAACATAAAATGTTCTGATCTCCATCCTGAAATGAACAAATTAATAGTTAAATTTCTTATTATACATATTTGCTTGACTTTAACTTTGTGAGGACTTTGTAAATGACTTTTACTTAAGAGAATGTCAAAATCCATCCTAGGACCAACTAGATTTCTGGCTGATATTTGAAAGATAACTCTTAGATTCTCTAATTATTATCTTTGGAATTCTTGAAACTGACCATAAATTATAATTAACTCACAATTAAAGACAAATATATTTTGACATACATATATATGTGTCATATATATTTGTAAAATAATTACAAAAATAAAATCTATTGACAAGCTAGAAATATAACCAAAATTTGGGATTATATAGTAATTCTAACTGGATGTTAAATTGACCTCTTATCATTTTGGAAGCAAATATAAAATAGGTATCATACTGTTACTTAAGTTTTTTTTTTTGTCTTAATAATATTATAAGAGACTTGCTCTCCTTCACCAGAATTGACAGATACCCTAATGGAATTTTAAGCCTGATTCTTTTTGTAAGATGTGCTGAAGACAAGGAGGAAAATATTCATTAATGCCAGTTTTTCAGAAGGAAAAGAGGAAAATAATAATAACAACATTACCATAAAAGAGGGCTTAATACAATCCAGCAATTACACAAAGAACTTTATTTATATATATATATATACATGTGATCAAATTTGATATTCATAGAAACTCTGTGAGGTACAGATGAGAAATCTCATTTTGCAGAGGTTTATGAAAATTATGCAATTTTCCCAAGGTCCCACTAGTTGACAGTAGTCAGAACTAGGTTGAGGAACAGGTCTTTTTTACTCAGTTTCTTTTGAGGTCATGTCCCACTTCAAGTATATCCTTATTTTGTTTTTCATTTTTTTATAGTAAAATCTCTTGAGTTATCCATTTGGATTCTCTGTATTCCTCCACTTTCATCATTCCTTCAACTCATGTTAATCTGACCTCCATGGCTACCACTCTACTAAAATTGTTCATCATGTTTTGTATCTAATAACCATTATCTTGCCAAAGTGAGTAGTCCACTTTGGTCTCTCTTCATTTTACTAGATTTCAACAGCCTTTGTCATAGTAGATGACGGCCTCCTCCTTGGAATTTTTTCTTCTTCTGGATTCTATGGTAATACATTTTGTTGGCTTTCATTTTCCCTCATGACTTCTGCTTCTCTTCCACCGTCTTCAATGCCTTTGCACAATTTTAAATGTTGGTGTGTCATACATCTTGTTTGTGGGTACCTTTTTTTTTTCATTTTCAGTCTCTACTCTTTTGTTAAGTGATTTCATCCAATTTTATGGCTTTAAATTCAGTCTCTCTGCTGGTGAATCCTAAATCTATTATTTTCACCTCAATCTCTTCTTTAAACCCCAGGCTCATGGACCAACCCTCTATGAATTATCTATTTGGGTACTTAATAAGTATCTCAATTATTAAGTATCCAAAGCAGAGGTCTTGGTCCTCCATCCCAACTGAATTGTTCCCTAATCTTTCCCATCTGAGCGAATGTCATTACTATTTAGTAGCTCAACCCCAAAACATAAGAGTCAATCTTTTTTCCTCTCTTTTCCTCACCTCTGACAAACATCTGAAAGTTCTATAGACTCTTCCTTTAAAATCTCCTAAAATTGTCCACTCTTTTATTTCTCCAGTGCTACCATTTAGTGTCATGTTGACAAATAAAATGGCCTCTTTAGTGATTTCAGTATTTCCATTCTGTTCCCCTCCTCCTTAACCTGTGTCTCTACTAAACCAGTCTTTACAGAGTATGTGTAAGACATTTGGAATCACATTCGATCTCTCATCTCTTTAAAATCTCCAGTTACACACAATTACACTTATAATAAAACCCAAGCTCTTAGTTTACAAAGCTCTCCATGATCCAGTCCCTGCTAATCTCTCTGCCCTTATTTTATGCTCACCTGCCTGGAATGCTTTGACTGCATTTTGAATGGCTGGTTCCTCTTTACTATGCAGTTTTATTTTAAATATCTCCTCCTCAGAAAAATGTTTTTCTGATCATTCAGTTTGAAATAACTCCATGTCACATCACACTTTTATTTTCATCATAGAGCACTTGTCACTTATTCATGTTGTTGTTTGTTTGTTTTTTCTGTTTCTCCAGTCCAATATAAGCTCCATGAGAAGATGGGTCATATCTGTTTGTTCTTTGCTATATTTACAGTGTTAGCAAAGGACTTGGAAAATAGTAGGCTCTTAATAAATGCTCATTGAATGAGTATATGAATGATGAGATAAATGATTATCCTTCATGTGTATTGTAGAAAAAAATTTGAGAACTGCTTGAAATAGAAGGATATTTAAATTGATTAAAATTTTAAATTATAATTTTAAAATGGATTTCATTAATTTCAGGTAACCTATTCTAGGTTAAGAAAGAATTGCACGGAAAACCTGCTAAGGAACCAGCTGTAAAAAACAGAAAACAATGAATTGCACTTATACTATTGATTACTTTTATGCAGATAAATGCTTCTAATGAGATTTGAGTAATTCTTTTAAATCAGATAAATATTTCCCCTGTAATCCTTTTTCATACTCTTCTTTGGCTTTGAAAGTTGACTTTTTTTATCCTTCAAATTTATAAGGATACAATTTACTAGTCTATGACTGAATAATTATACATTTTTAATTAGCAGAGTCTGAAATAATGTAATTCCTGTAATGGCAATGAAATTTTAAAATATAGAATTTCATGGTATGTTATTCATTCTTACAGTTCATAATCTTTTGGTGACACTGTAATTTTCCTACCTTATAAAAAGATTGATTAAAATTCTCTCAGAGTATCTCCCTTCCTGATTTCCTTCCACAAATATGTATTGATCACCAATTATGTGCCAGACATTAGATTTGATACTATGTAGACAATCATGGGCTATACAGAGATCTTTTTTTGTTTTTGTTTTTTTTTTTTTTTTTGCGGTACGCGGGCCTCTCACTGTTGTGGCCTCTCCCATTGTGGAGCACAGGCTCCGGACGTGCAGGCTCAGCGGCCATGGCTCACGGGCCTAGCCGCTCTGCGGCATGTGGGATCTTCCCGGACCGGGGCACAAACCCATGTCCCCTGCATCGGCAGGCGGACTCTCAACCACTGCACCACCAGGGAAGCCCTATACAGAGATCTTGAGCTTAAAATACATGTGCTTGTACTCTATTTGGGACAAAATTATAAGCAAGAGGCAATAACTAGTATGATGAAAGATTAAAAGGCTTAAATAAAGATGCTATATAAAAAGGGGCTTTAATCCATTTAATGAGAGGAATGTCATAGATATAATCCTAAAAGAAATGACACCAATTTCGAGACTTTAAGGCTATTAAATAAATGTTTTCCAGGTAATATGGAAAGGGAAGAATGTTTTTAACAGGTGGTTCCAAGTTTAAAGGCTTAGAAGTCAGAGAGAATGATAGAACATAGAGCATTAGGGAAACTCAAGGCAGTTTATCATGGATCTAGCTTAGAATATGAGTGGAGTGCTGGCAATAGATGAGGCTGCAGATCTGAGGCAAGGTCAAATTAACAGGATCTTAAGATATATCTCGGGGCTGGATATAGAAAGGTAAATGTGGGGCTCTGTTGGCTCTTCGCTGTGATTTTTTTGCAACTCACATACCAAGCTGACTCATTTTCATCATCTCTAATGTTAATAATACAGTAGAAATGCTCTTAAAAAGTTAAAGTGATCAATCACAAAAAGTTATGTATACAGACTTAAGCATTTGATTATAACTTAAACACATACTCATTTGCCAATAGTTTGAGGAAGAATAAAAAACATTTATTTTAGTACAGCTCTGCTGATTGGGCTTCTGTGAGGTCTTGCATAAACCATACCCACTACGTTTCTTCTATGATTTTCAGCCTTAGTTTCTTTAAAAGGAGTGAGAACTTAGACACTTGGGAAGTAGTCTGTTTACAATATTTCTCTATTTTTATTTTATTTATTTTTGTTTTTAAAGTGGTTGCACAAACATATAATTCCAAAGATTTTCTTTTTATTGACCCATCTTTACTCAACTCCCTAAATATTCTACTTAATGTTTATAGAAAACAACTTTCTTTCTTAAGGAATATTTTTTGGTTTACAAGTTATTAAAATAACATAATTTCAAAATAATGACAACTGACCTTAAAATGTTGAGACTCCACCTCAGCTGATTAGCATAAAACTCAAACTCTGGATGAAGAAAAAGCATTCTTCAGTACTCTTTAGTATTAAAGAGTGGCCTGGTGGTTACAAGCATTCAGTGTTTGATGAACATTGTTCAGTATGTTTCAGGGAGGAGGTGGAGAATGTCAAATGATTAGAGAATCCTTTATGTGAAAGATGTTTAAGAAGAAGGTTTTTTGTAATAGCATCTACCTTATAAAGTTTATGGAAGGTTTAATAGATTGCAAGAAAACAACTAATTGAGTGCCAGAGGCATAGTAAATGTTTAAGACATACTATTTCCACTTTGTATTTAGTATTATTTATCTCTTAATAAGAGAGACTAAACAGCTTTATTTTGGTATTTGTTTCTAGGCCAATACTAGCCCATACCATGCCTCGGAGGGAATTAGGAGAAGCACTCCATCAGAGCAGGTGAAGTCCTTCAAGCCCATGGTTTCTGAAAGGAGAACACTTCTGTGTGAATTAGAAAAACATGTTACTTCTTCCAGAAGCATATCTTGGCCTGTGAACTAGATGTCAGTCTCCTCTTGTCCTCTTAGCTGGATGCCTTTGTGTGGTTAACAATGGCAGAATCCTCCATTGCAGGTCTGGATCACAACCCCAGGCCTGCTGAAATGAAAGTATTCATGTTCCAGGGCAGCTCAGGGTTTGTGAACTGATCTGCTGAGGTCAGGTGATTCAGCCTCTCCTGGTGTCAGAAAGAGAAATCCTTGCTCCCTTCAGGTGATCAAATCTATTCTTCTCTTTTCATATCTTTGCAACTAGTTTGTGTATTTCCATCCGTGTATTCACTGGAAGTTCACATTGGTGAGGGAGGCTCTTTATCTCTGCCTTGGATGGAAAGGATGCAGATTGAGGGTAGATGAGGGAAGACTCTCCAGCTAACATAAAAGTACATCCATAATGCATGATGCTTCTCCTCTAAACAGGATGACAGAAGAAAAGACAAATGTGGATTAAATGTCAGCTTCCCATATATTTCTTCCTTGGATGGAGAACTGAATAGCTTAATCCTACATAGTCTATAGCATAAACCAAGGCAGAATTTGCTTCGGCTTGGAGAGAACTACCCAACCTTTTGGTCCCTGAAGTGTTGCAGATTTCATGAGGCAAAAGACATTTAATTTTACATAACTTAAACTTGGGGATTCAGCCATGTTCCTTCCTGGATTTCCTGCTAATACTCCATTCAGACTTATAAAATATCAAGTGAGATATTTTTATCACTTGGAAACAGCATGCACATGAAATGGCAGGTTAGTTGAATTCTTACTTGAGCTTAAATGATTTTCTCCCCAGTACTCTGGGTATAAACAAATATCCTTCAATTGGAGACATACATTTCTTCATTGAGCCCTTCTTTTGCTGAGTACTCTGTTTCATAATGGGGTTCTATTCACTGGGGTTTATTCATGATTAGGACAGACATGTTGAAGGACATGACAGATATGAAGAACAGACAGTTGTTTGCTCTGCAAAATTTTCAAGGAATTGGGAGGCTTAGTAACAGGTGCTATAAACCATGGTAAAGGGATGAAATATGTTGACTCTAAAGGGGCTGGTTTGCCTTACGACTATGGGAAGACTTTCAATCACTTAGGGAAGGCCATTAGCAAAGATGAAAATAACATGGGATTTTCTGATAAACACAGGATTGTTAAAAGCCATCAATAAAAACAAAAGGGATATATATTTTAGCTGGATTTAAAGTAAAATATTTGTTTTTTTAACTTTAAAAACGCCAAGAAAATAGATACTCCACACACCATTTTTAAGTTTTTACCTTTATCTTGTTTCCAGTCTTATCTTTTCTCAGTTTCTCATATTTCCAATTTTATTCTTTCACAAAATATTTCCTAATCTGCTTATCCAGAAGTAATGCTATCTTGGTCTCTGAATGCTCTCTCTTAAGATACTGATGTTTTCTAACTTAATTAGATTAATGTGTATATATCTTAGATTTCCTACTAAGTTGTAAGATTCTTGAAGGCAGGACCAGTGCCTCACAAAGACATCGCCTTTGGAGAATGTTCCACAAAATTTGGAGTATAAATGAATGAGTAAATATCTGTTGTAGAACATGATCACAGCATTTTAGATGCCAGCTTCTGAGCACTGTGAAGATAAAAGGCTCCAGGGCAAGTGTATCATATCTGACATAACATTTTAGGAAACCTTAAAAATGTCTTTAAAAAAAAGAAAGCAATGTTAAAAAGAACATAAGGCTTGTGTTTTAACAAAACATAACTGAAACTCATTAAGCTTAATATCAATGTGAAATGACAGAACTTGGGATGGAACTGTTAAACCAGTCCTCTGTTAAGATATTTAAGGTATCCTAGCCTCTGGCAGAGGTAGGAACAAGTTGGTAGATTGTAGGAAAAAAAAAAAAAACACATAGAAATATGTTGCAGGCACATAGGAATCAGTTATACTTGCAGTGTACTAAATTGAAGGGTTGACCCTAAATTTATTAACGCTGCTTTACAAGAAGTGTGTATTTCATTAAAAATAGGTAGGAGAAAAAGTACCCATGTCAGTTTGATCATTTTTGGTCAAGAATCATCTCATTTCTCTTATGATTAAAATATTGCAGTTGAGTCATTTATGTATCACCATTGCTGGTCAGATAACTTTTACAGGAGATTAAAGAAATTCTCTCTTTCTAGCCTCATGTTAATAGCTCAACTCTCTTATCCAGGAGACTCACAAATGATGGAAAGATCTAACTGAATTTCATTTTAATGAAGACTACTTAGTTGCAAAAACAGAAGTAAATCAAACTAGTGTAAAAAAGGAGGATATGCTTATTAACTGGACACAGGTGTGTCCCATGGAGCACGATGGCAGAAAGTATACTTGACACTGCAGTAGGATGAAAATATGAATTGTCAGGCTCAGGTAGAAACTTTCTTGATCTTTCTTTTTATGGAACTCATGGTCTCTCATCATGGCTTCCCCTTTCAAGTCTATTTGATTTTTCTCTTTCTGCTTCTCCGTGAATATAATGGAAGATCATTTCCTTACAGCTGCCAAATTTAGCTGTTCTCAATTCAACTAACTAGCAGAAACCATCTATCCCTCATTAAAACAAACTTCTGAGAGAGATAATGTTAATGGTCCAGCTTAGTACACACCTTGTCCAATCAAATATGATTGGACAGGCAGTGTCAGATACTGCAAATTTGGCTGCCGAGGCTCGTCCCTTTGGAGAGAAGTAGAGTTCTTAGTGAAGGGGGGGTGGTCACTGTGTTTGAGAGAGAATTTAACAAATATTTTCTATTCCTATTTACCTTCAGATGAGGGCACCAAGAAATAGGGAAATAATTCTTAAGTGGGGCAATAGAGCTGAAAGTTAGCTGTCACTGTAAACTGTTCCCAAGTGCATAATACGTGAGTGCATAATACGTGAGTGCATGGGAATATATAAAGCCTCCTGAAGCCTATATTCACACATCTCAGAAATTTGATAGAACACTCCCCAGCTTGCAAAATCTACCCATCTCACTAGCCTCCCTTCACTCAGGTGAAGAAAAGTTGTCAGAGATACAGAGACACATGTGGGGAGAATGCCACTTGATGATGGAGGCAGAGGTTGAAGTGCTGAAGCTGCAAGCTAAGGAATCACAAAGCTTGCTGGCCAGCCACCAGAAGCCAGAAAGATGCAAGGACAGATCCTCCCCAGCAGGTTTCAGAGGGAACATTGACCTACCATCACCTTGATTATGGACTTCCAGCCTCCAGAACTGTGAGACAATAAATTTATGTTGTTCTAAGCCACCCAATTTGTGGTACTGTGTTATGGCAACCCTAGGAAACTAAGACAATATGTAATAGAAAAGGCTATAATCTCAGTTATTGCTGGCTCTGTGTAGTCATTTGTTAGATGTATCTCTTGAAGAATGGCTTTGGATATACCACTTCTCATAGTAGAACGACAAGAATTTGTGTGAGAGGTGTAATCTAGGAGAATTGGATGAGAAAATAATATGGGAAATTGAAGGGAGTTGAAATAAACCAGCAAGATGGTAAAAGTCTGAGGCAATGGGGAGCGTGGAGAAAGCCAGAAAGAGAGTGCTGGTGGCACTTTGAATAAGGGAGTGTCTAATACAGTTGATACTCATTACCCGTGGATTCTGTATTTTCAAATTTACCTACTTGCTAAAATTTATTTTGTAATCTCACTATCAACTCACAGTGCTTTTGTGGTCATTCCCAGACATGGCAGAGTAGCCAAAAAATTGAATCTTTGGACAAGCTTATTCCCAGCTGAGGTCAGTGAACAAGGAGCTACTCTTTTGTCTTGTTTCAGCTCTCAGGTTGTAAATGTGTTCTTTTTGCAGTGTATTTAGTGCCACATTTTGGGACTTTTTTGGGTAATTTCTCTGTTTAAAGTGTTCCCCAAGCATAGTGCTGAAGTGCTGTCTGGTTTTCCTAAGGGCAGAAAGGCTGTGATATGCTTTATGGAGAAAATACACATGCTAGATAAGCTTCAATCAGGTAGGCATCCTGTCAATCCTGTACAAGGAAGGATAAGAAGAGAGACTGCAGCAACAGTACTCTTAGAAGGTCACGACTAGTTTAGGATTCCTGTGGTTGCAAGATTTGACCGAGGTTAGTTTCAGTCCAAGTGGCATGTTTTCATTCATTTATCTATTTAAGAAACATTTTTTAAGTGCCTACTTTGTATCAATCACTATTATAGGCATTGAAAATACATCAGTGAATAAGCTGACCAGGTTCTTGTAATCATGGAGCTTACATTTCTATTGAATAGTCTGACAATAAACATATAAACAAAATGAATAAGGTAAGAGTGATGGCAGGGATAGGTTTGGTGATGATCAGAGAAGCCCTATCTGAGGAAATGAGTTTTTAAACTTGGACCTGAAAGATAAGAAGGCAGTCATAAGGAGACCTGCGTACAAAAACAATCCAGGCAGAGCCATCAACAAGGGCAAATGCCTTGAAGAAGAATAAACTTGATGTGCTCCAGGGACAAAGTGAAGGCCAGTGTGGCTAGAGTATACTGAATAAGGGGCACAGAGCAGGAGTTTAATTAAAAGAAATGGGCAGAAGCTGGGATACTGTAGGCTTTGAAAATGCATTTTTTTTTTTTTTTTACTCTAATTGCAATAGGAAGTCATGGAAGGAAAGGGAATAGATGGGACTTGATATAAAAACTCTACTCGGTTTGTTTGGTGGAGAATGATGTTGGAGGGAGTCACTGAGAGGATGTAGTTGCTAGTTAAGCGGACCTGAGCAATCAGGCTCCTTACTCCCTCTTTTTTCCTTGGATGTACGCTCCGCCCACCGCTCCCACAGCTGGAGCTGTTTTCGAGGATGCAGCCTTAAGAGAGCAATGTGTTATTAAGACCATCTGGATGGTATACATGATTAAACCCAGCTAAGGCCTTTATAAGCTTTTAAGATTCTGGCAGGTGTATACAGAGATCTACTCATCTTGCAACCGCCCAAGACAAGCCTCATAAGTAAGTTCTCTTTTGCTTATTAAACCTGCCACCTACCAATCTGGAGTAACTGCCTCTTTCTTCGGTCTCTCCTTGCCCTCTGTGTATGGAGGCCAGTTTGTTAACCAAGAAATGGACTGTGGGGTAAGAGTGGTGAGAAAACAGGGAATGAGAGAAATCATTGGAACTTATGGCAGATGTCCACGAGACAAATGATGGTGACTTGGACTAGAATTATAGCAATGGGGATGGGAGGAAACAGTTGGATACACAGTATGTTTTAAAGATAGAGCTAATAGATATTGTTGATGGATTCGATCAGGAATTGAGAGAAATCTTGGGTATATAAGGGTATGGTTATGAAAAAGGCATCTTTTTAGGTGTTGTCAGAGTGAAGATGCAAGGATCTAACTCCTAATGGCCTCATGTCTGGGGAGCTCCCACAGAATCAGCCCTATGTACCTAAAGTCAAGGCCCAGAGCCCTGAATGAAAGGAGCACAACGTAAGTCATAGCAGAAATCTCTTCTCAGATTGTATGCTCCCAAAATACCCCTTTTCCCCTGATAACCACGTAGAACATGGGCTTTGTGATGGGCAGTATTCTACTTAGAATAGTTGTGTAATGTTTTGGTGTGACTCAGTTTAATATTGGACAACTCTGTAGGTGGGCAACCCACAAAACCTGTACTGAGAAACGTGTTACTCTGACTAAAAGCCTTCTTGCAGCTAGGCTTGTGAGTCTGATCCCTCCTGTAAATTAACCTCCTTATTGGCTCATTATCTCTATAGGGTAGAAGTGCTTCCTTCAGCCTCAATAGTGTTTGTTCCAAAGCCTTGATAGAGTAAATGAACTTCAGAACGAGATCTCCAGGGGTGAAAGGACCCATAGCTCTCTCAATCCTGGGGAATGAAACCTCTCTGTCTCTTTTCATGTCCCAAATGCTTAATTGCCAAAACATCTACGCTTCTAAGTTGAAGCCAATAAAAGTTTTCTCAGTGGGCTTCTTTTGAATGATCTTTTTCTTTTCTCCTCAATTCCCTTTTTATCTCTTCCTCGTTCCCCCTCTCCTTTTCTACCTGCTCCCCCTCCTCTTTTTATCTAAATTATGCTCCGCTAATGTGCTAGATGGGCTCCACCTGTGGGGTACAGTACTTAAATTGATCACACACACTGTTGGTCTCCTGTACTTTTCCAGGAAGCAAATCATACATTTCTTTTCTCAAACGGGGTTGCTGACTCCTTGTACGTTCTACGTCTCTCAGGCTCTAAGGCATGCTGTTGAAACTGTTTAGCTTCACTATAACTACACCTGGTCAGTTGAGATTTCGCTGGTCTCTGAATCATGATGTGCTAGCAGGCCAGGTGGGGTAAGGACCGAGGGAGTCGCACTCAGGATGTTAGCTCTAAAAGGTAACTTGCTGATTATCAGACACTCAGTGTCTTCAAGAGAGAGCACCACCCGTATGCTCTCCAACAGGCACTCCCGATCCTTCATTTTCCAAAGCATGCAGCATGTGCCTCAGGACATGTTCTATAAGAAACAATCCCAAGGTCAATGCTTTTGGAAAATGCTACGTTAAATGAGTTATCAATGCTTTTAATAGCACTTCTTCAACTTCTAAGTTTTTAGAATTCCTCTATTATAAAGATGATGATCATAAAATCCCTTTAAGAAATAGCTCTTGGGGCAAGTACTCTATTCCCTGCTGTTCCTCAATTATCTAGTCACCTATGCCTTGTGGCAGAGTTAACTTTGAGGGTGCTCAAAAGAGCAGTAGTGAGGACAATAGAAGCAATTTAGACAGTTGATTCCTATTTTCCCTGTGGGTAGGCACATGTGTTCCAAATGAAAGAGTCTCTCCCTCGAGGTACTTAAGTCATTTTCATTTTCTGAAAGTAGTTTAACAAGAAAGCGTTCCCCAAATGGAAAAATTTGACCTTGAGTGAGAACAAGGTTTATGGGTATGTGGTAATTGCCCAGGCTTTGAACTCTGACTCCCTTTGATTTTGGCGTTGTTGTTCTCTCATAGCAGAGAATATGGCTTAATTTCTTTAGCTTCTTTGTATCCCTAATAAATTTGCCCTGAGGACAGTAAGAATTGTTCTCTTTCTGGGATATGTTGAGAATTAAACTGTGGCATTGCACGAGGTTGTCCAGAAGTGAAAATGCAATGTTCACATGCACAATATTCGTATCCACAACAATGTATGGTTGTGCCCTACAGGCCCTGGCTTATTCTGGTCACTATTTATTGTGTTTTGCTGCAAAAGTTCTTGTGCCTAAGGGCCAGCTGCTGATAAAGTACAGAAACAAAGTCAAATGTCTACTACCATCACATAAAGGAAGTGAAGAGAACTCATAATCTTATTGGATTTTCAAAACGAATGCTTCTAGAATAAAGCCCTAGGCAATGCAAAATATAATAAAGGATAAAACTGTCATGCAATTGACTTTACCATGGTTGCTTGCTCTACAGAGCAGTATCTTAGCCTCTGACTCAGGGGTTCTATTGGGTCTTGGAAGATACCCTGACTTCTTAGTTGATATGCTTTCTCATATACTTTCTCATCCAGAAACACTCAGACCTCTGTAGACAATCACGAGTTTTATTTGATTTTGTGCCAACAATTATAAGGTCATCTAGAGACAATTATATTCACTGCCTATAATGCCCAGTCAAAAGGCTGCTGTATTCCAGAAATCTCTGGAAGTTAGAAGTTACCAGAGAAAGCACTTCTTCATTTGTTAACATTATCCAACAAATATCAAGTGCCTCTGTGTGCAGACACTGTTCTTGGTACTTGGAATCTAGAAAAGCCAGGTATCTCTCAGTGCCATTTTATGACTTCATAATGCTACTGCACAAAGACTGGCTTTATCTGGAGAATCATTAAAGCAAACACTGACCTCAAAAGGGCTGAGGGACAGGGAAATCTACTGGTTTAAATTCAGTTATCTGAGAGGTTCTGTGCTATATAATAGCTACTTCATTTGTTTGGTTTTGAAATTAGATGTGGCTTCTTTACAACAAAACGTTACTTTCACATCTGTATTTGATCACTAACTGTAAGAAAATATAGTAGCCACCTCTTGGGATGATTTAGCCCACACTGATTCCCCTTCTGGATTACATGACTCTGACCTACTGGCCACAGTTTATTGATCTAGGATAAGAAATTTGACCCTTGGAGCTGTGTCAAGGTAATGTTAGTGCTCTAGACTCTAGAATAAAGATCCATGATTCCTTGCTATCCTGGTGTCTGGACCTGCCTGCTACCTCTTTAAACTGAATCTTAGTTACTTAGCTCTTCCTTTAATTGTAATATTATTAAATGTTATATTGTTAATATTAGCAGCTTTAGTATTTTAATGAATTCAATCTTTTGGCTTTATATACCAGAGATATTTGGATATTTTCCCCTTGAAACAAGAAGAATCCTTACTAGAAACAAGAAGAATCCTTACTAGATCAATTAATATTATAGAAACTTGTCCAACCACATTCTCTCACTTTAAACCAGTTCAATACACCTAACAGTAAGCACAAAGTTGATGACATTTCAGTTCCATTCGAGACAGTCCAGAATATTCCTTATGTTGCTTCTAACCTCTCTTCTTTCTCATTACCACTGACAACTTACTGTTATCTGAATATACTCTCTTTGGCCCTGAGGCTTTTCTTTAGACTTGTTGACTGATTCTGGGTTTCCTGGCTTGGCCTTCGTGATCTGTGTGCACATTAGTTCAGACTCCCTACTGATTCTCCCCACCCTTGACCATCTCCTATAGGATCAGTTACTCCAGCTTTAACACTTTAAAATCTAAACTCTGGCTCTAGTTGGTTTGGTCAGTGCAATGAATGGACTCACCCTGATTCTCCACAGGAGGATCTAGGGGAATATTTCAGTTGGTAGTAAAGGATCAATTACTAAATATTATGGTTTGTGGTTTGATATCTTGATATCACTTTTCCAGTTTTGTCCAATATACTAAAAAATAGTTTAAATTATGAATCAAACTTATAAGTGTGTCCTTTTGAACACAACAAAGTAGTCAGACTTGAAATCACCTCTGGTACTCTGTTGATTAACATGTCTGCTACTCATCCCACTTTAGGAAATATATTTCTTGAAGCAGTGGCCATGTATGATATTTTCTCTATCCTGAGGGTCTGATACAAAATTTCTTTTGTATTTTGAGAAATAAATTTGTGTGTATGTTGGAAGACCAGTCAGAAAAATATTTTAAACTGAATTTTAACTACTTATCAATCACACCCTAGTTGACCTTAACCCAGTGCACCATTATGAAATTTCTGGTTTTACTATTATTCTCTCATTCCTATCTGTTCTATAACTATATTCCTTTGGGTCTGATAATATTTAGAATCTATATTAAATCTCTTAATTATATAAATTTAATCTATGAAAAGCAAGTTTTGGATGTACACATTTAATATTTTTAGAAAATTCTGGCGTTTTAAGACTTATCATGAGGAAGATGGTGCTGCAACTTAGAACTCAGGTTAAAAGTGGTTGATGTATTGGCTTTGAAACTTTGAAGAAATTTCAATAGATTTGACTCAGAAGAATCATTTCCTTTCAAGAAGTTTTAAGAAATATAATCCTCATACACAAATTAATACACTTAAGAAAATGGCCCCAAACTGGAAATATGAGTTCATATGATAGATAACATGTTTGTTAGGGTAAAACCACTGGTGTAAAAAGAACAAGAAAAGCCTTTCAAGAATAAATATAGTCATATACTTTTCACAAATACAGTTTGGAAAATAAATGATTTTGTACCAGTCTATTAAAAAAATCTGAGAATTTTTATCAATGTGAAATGATAACAAGACTGATAAAACATCTGATACGACCATAAACTGGACTTTGATATTGAAATGTGGTTTCAATTCAGGGCCAAGCATTTGATTGCCAAGAGAGACTCTCCATATTTCTCTTTTTGTCTTCTGTAATGATCAGTGATGTTCCAAATAGTGGTTGTAGTGTTAGCCTCTCAGAGTGAGCACAGTAGGTACATGTAGTATTGGGGATTGTTACTGCAGCATAGCCTATCCTGACTGATACTGCAAGAATGTGGCAGAGTCAGGACTTGGGGTAGAAATGGAGAGTTTCATTTTGAATAAGCTAAGTCAAGTTATTTATGTACAGAGGTCCATTACAATCATAATTCTTAGGTAAAAGTGACACCACTTGTAAATGTAATGGAATTCATCCCTTTTTAGTTTTAGAGACTTGGACTAAACCAGGGTCACTAGGAAGGATCTGAAGTCACTTGCCCATGTAAATATAAGGTGGGAAGACTCTCAGAAACAATTTGATGTTGATAATGAGTATCTCGGTTTTACATTTCCGCTGTATGTCTCCATTGTATAATTTCAGCAAGCACATGAATTCAATCACTTGCGCACAGACACACTGACTGCTCAGAAAAATTTCCGAGGATTCTTCAATGCCTTTAGGCAATAGGCTTTTGGAAATTGTTTTCAAGTTCAATTCTTTAATATTCTCTTCACAAATAATTTTTTGGTTGATACTTATCTGTTTTATTGGATGACAGATCATGAAGGGAACCTTTTATTGAGCTCAATGGCAGTTTGATCAAAGTATAATCTAATTTGGATGCATTGGCTCTGAACATTTTCTAGGAAGTAGAGAGGTGCCGGACATCCCCAGAGCTGCTCAGATGTAAAGTTTGATCAACAGGATCTAATGTGGAAAGAATGGACTCTGGAAATCAAATATCTGAACCAAAGTGTTGGTATTTTGCTGGGCGGATTAGCAAGTGCACACAACAAAGTGTTTAGGAACCTCTAATCTCACCTGATGTATTGATTCCTCACTGCATTTCCCCCTTGCGTCCAAGGCTTCAGCATTTCTCCTCTTCATCCTTCCTGTGTATTTTACACTCACATTTCTATCCCTGTGCTTATGTTGTTACTTTACCTAGTATGATTGTTTCTTCTATTTTTTTCTTCACTTCTCAAACTCTTAATCATCCTTCAGATTCTGCTGAAAAATTCCCCTTCATTACACTTGTGTTAATGTGTTGGAGAATTTACTTGCACCTTTCCAGTTCCACAGTGTTTCTTTCATTTAGCAAGCTTCTTTGAATTCGGGAGGTCCACCTAATCACCTTTATATTGTCTGTTCCTTATAAGAGCCATCATAATGTTGTATATATATACATATAGATCTCCATAAATGTTTATTAAATTTAAATGGAATCACAACAAAATTTTCAATCTCTTCTCTCTCAAAAAATGTTTTATCTAAAGAACCAGGAGCTCAGCTTCTCTTGTACACCCTTTGTCCACAATGTCATTCACTAGTTCATGAGAGAGGCCAAAGCAGAAAATTATGTTTTTCATATCTGTATAGTATTTTATATTTTTCAACATGAGCTCATGTATATGATTGCTTCTGGGGCTCCGAGCAGTCCTTGAAACGGGAAGGACAAATGTTATTACTTCTAAGTATGAGATTAGAAATCTGAGAAAAATGGCCTGCTCATGTTCTCACCACTGGTCACCAGCCATGTCAGGACTCAAATTCTGGTCTCCTGACTGGTGGAGAACTGTCTTTTGCTCTTTCCTTTATCACACTTCATCCCCCTACAAGAATTCCTTGCAGTTCCAGCATGTTCCCCGTTTAGGGAGGGTCTCTCTAGTCCACATAGATTTATTGGGCAGAGTAAATAGGCCTGTGTCTGACCTGTGGCTGCCTCTGTGAGGCTCTCACTGCTCTGAGTGGGGAGCATGTTTCTTCTTTTAAAAAGTATGGATTGTTGCTTTGTTTTGCATGCCAGTGCACAGGGAGGCCATGTAGATGGTTTAACTTGATCAACAGCTCACCTCATTTTATCCCAAAGTCATTTGAATCTTTTCAAGTAAATGACCACTTGTTTGACTAAGTTAACTGGCCCAAATGAATGAAAAATTTGTTGAAGAACTTGGCAAGCTTGGAGTAGAATGTATAATAGTTAATCTGGTGAAAATCAGCATAGCTAACTGTATACTTAATAAATTCAAATATGAGTGATATATTTTCAAAAGAGAAAGTTAGTAGAAATAGGTTGAAAGCAGAGCTTTAATAAAATACCAGGCTCTTGGGGTATCCTAAGAATTGTACACATTAGTAAAATCTACAATAATTTTATACTTATGAAACTAAATGAGAAGATCTTTTAATCCAAAAAAGTTAGTTATATCAGGCATAATCTATAAACTAGTACATTATATCTACGCCATTATCTATATTAAATAAATACAAATTAGAAAGAATCATAAGAGGATCTCATCCATTGCATCAACATTTTTGATATTGTGGTATTGCTGAATCTTTAATCAGAGCTAGCAAGACCTTTAACAACTTGAATTTCTACATTTGTAAATGGGAAAAATATATTAATTACACCACTCGGTTTTGAGAATCTAATGAAGCAATGTATGTGTAAGTACATTGTAAATCATTGTGGACTTCACAGGTTAATATTTTTAAATGATTCTTGGATACATTGTTGGTGATTTCTCTGTTAATAGTGGAATAGTTTATCCCCCATCTGGTTGTGAGTTCATTTCTGCAGTTTGTAGTGCAGTCCTGTGTCAATCCTTTCCTCAACTTCTGTTGCTTCTTTAGATGTTCAACAGATTAGTCATATGTTGAAGCTAACCCACACATAAATACACTGATTCATACATAATGTATTCCACATTACAGCTTATATTCTGTTATACACAATAATTTAATCTGTATAGTAAATCTATGATTCCTCTTACCTACCCATTTCAGACCAATTGATAGGAATGGCCTGCCTAAAAAATATTCCTAGGGCTAGAACAAAATTGAGCATTTCTGGTTTCCAGTAGTAAAATTGAAATATCATCCAAAAAATTCAAAGAGCTTCCTAGATTGAGAAACTTTTTATGAATCCTATTAGATAGTTCCCTTGCTCAACAGTTTCCTGTATAAAGTGCTATGTAAAACTCTCATGCCTTTCTTTTAAAGAAACTTTTGAGAAAGATCTGTATCATTCTTCAAAACTTCTAGAGTCAGACTATTATTTCTTAGAAGGGGATGTGGACCCTGCTGAATTGTTGAAAAGAGTTTAATACAATTCTTGGCATAAAGGAGACACTTGATGAATGGTAGTAATCACTATTATTGGTAGACACATTGAATTGTGTAGTTTCCTGAAATTTGATGTTTCCTTTATACCTTTGCAAATTTTATCCCTTCTGCCTACCGTGCCCTCCTTTACTTGTCTATCTCATGTATTCATGTATTTTCAACTTGCCCTTCAAGAACTATCTAAAGCACCTTCACTTCATTGGAATTGATCAGTTCCTCCTTTACCCCACAACACTTTCTTATATATTCCTCTCTTATCCAGCACTTACTATAATTCCCTGCAGCCATGAACACCAGCCTTGCTCAACTACATGCAATGCTTGTGTTCATTATAGGAAGGATAGCCTCTAATTGGTTGACACTTTTAACAACTCATGTTCCTTTCTGCACTGGATAACAAGACTTACATAGGTTGTTTTTTCTATGTATACAGTTATCTTTCCCTTTACAGCCTTGGATCCATAAGAGCTGAGCCCTGGCAGCAATCACCCTAGGCTTTCAAAGTTTTCTAGGGCTCCCTTCTAGGACCCATGGCCAGTCTCTGGCCTACAGAGGAGGGTGTATAGGAGTAACAGAACTCCAAGAAATAGAGAATCTGTCAACTATGCCAAGCAAAATAGCTAAAGAGACCTGAGCCTTAGAGGCAACCAATTAGCCTTGACTCCTTGGCCAGCATAACTTTAGATAATTAAGCTGCTTTTTGGTTATTTGTTGGCCAGCCAAGGGGTGCTTGGCTCCTTGACCAGACATGCATATAGCCAAAGTGATGATACATTCATTTGCCTGTAACAGTCTGATTTACACTTGTTGGATGGGAATGTAATTCTGAATAAGTGCCTTCTTTGACTCTTGAATGTGACATGGTTTTTATATTTCACCCTATATATAGGTAAATACCAGTAATAAGGAAGGTTAATTAATCTCCCCATATATAATTGTCTAGGTGCCCCAATAAGCACCTGGGTTCTCTTCTATCATTTTTGTCCTGGTTCCCTTGGCTTCTGGATTAGTAGAAAGTTACAGGTGGTATTCACATCCTTCCCTTTCCTTTTTTTTTTTTTTTTTTTTTTGCGGTACGCAGGCCTCTCACTGTTGTGGCCCCTCCCGCTGCGGAGAGCAGGCTCTGGACGCGCAGGCTCAGTGGCCATGGCCCACGGGCCCAGCCGCTCTGCGGCCTGTGGGATCCTCCCGAACCGGGGCACGAACCCGTGTCCCCTGCATCGGCAGGCGGACTCTCAACCACTGCGCCACCAGGGAAGCCCCCCTTTCCTATTTTATGTCTTGACCGTCCTCAAGAGTCTTCTAAGCATAGTCAGTGACTAGCATCACAGGCATAATGGACAGAAATTTATCAATAGCTGAGAGAATGGGGTTTAACACATGAGTGTAGGCTGAGAGGTAAAAGTAATCCTCCTTAATCTTACCCGCCCTCAGAGGAAGATGCCCCTCTGCAAAACCAAGAGGTTAATTCTTGGAGGTGGCTGAGTAGAGCTAGAAGTCACTGATAGGCCATACAGCTTTTCTGTTGCTGAAGGTGAATCCTCTTAAATCCCTTGGTAATGTTAGGGAAAGGACTGGTACTCATCCAACAATTAATGTAGCTTAGCAGGGTAGAGTGGAAAGTTAAGATTTCACCTTATTATATACTGCTGTAACTATAAGGCTTGGATCCCAGCTCCTGATCATGACAAAAGAGGATCTGGTTTATCCTCAATTAAGGAACTTAAAAGCCCCACAGCCCAAAGGCCAGGTTCCCTTTACCAGAGTCTTATGTCTGAACTGTTAGATCCCTGTCCTTCAAGAATGCATTTGACATACATCCGATTTAGATAGCCTTTTTATTTTAGTTAACACAGGAAGGTCACATCTGTCACACCCACACACACTCTTTCTTTAGACTTTAGAACCCAATCTCCAAAAGACTGTACATTCCCGTTTCTGATGTCACTCTTTTCCAACTTCTGAAACCATAATGATTTGTCCTCTGCAACTCACAGTGAACTTCAGAGAAATGTCTTCTATCCTCACCCTCTTGCTCCATAGGAAATCTACCTCTCACCTGATGACACTACTTCCTTGAAGCCATTTCAAGTGGTAGCTGTTTTCTTTCCCACTCTCCTTGTACAATACTGCCTGGGCAGGAGAAGGGAAACAAGTATGGTTTTCCTCCTTTTTCTCCTAGCTGCTTTTAGTTTACTCTCCTCCCTCTTATCTAAGTCCTCCCTCTTTGAATCTCATGCCATAAAATTATGCCAACCCAAACACCTTCTTGTTGTAGTCATCTTGTTGTTCTCGTTCTTGAAGACATTGTCTACAGACCCATAGTACTTTCTTTAACACACCATTATCATAATTTTGGAGGATATCATCATTCATGGAGAATGTTCTTTCAGTACTTTGAACCGTAATTTCTTTGAACTATTCTCCTCTAATTATCTTAATTTCCACCTACATTAACTACTCACTCCTATGGGCAGAATGTACACATTGTCATACCATGACCTTAACTTCAAGCATTCAACTCTGTTCATCATCTCTTATTCTTTCAACTAATTATTTCTAGTAATCTAACTCCAGCAATAATTTTATGTCGCAAGGACATACAATTCATTGATTTTTACCATCTTTTCTGTACTCCTTATTTCCTCATGTCTTGACTACCCTCTGTTTTGAGTTTAAATGCCATAAACAATTACAGTAATCATTCTCTTATACATACTCCTAAATCTCTTGCCCCTTTCTTGCTTCATCATATTCACTTATCAAAATTATAATCTTCTTTAATTGCAAATTACTATCCTATAACTGAATGTTGCTGGAGAAAAAGACACAACCATGCTGCGTGGTTTCACTTTAAATGCAGGACCACTAACCTAAAACTAACTCTTAATGCTGTCTCACAGTTATACTAGATTTTTCTAATTCATTTATCCTTCAGCTCTTATATAATTATTTCTTATAATTTCTTCTCAAACAGTTAACATGCACTCCTTTATCCTCAATCTCAGTTTAAGACCTTGCTTCCATTTCATTGAGAATTTAATCAATCAGAAGAGAATTTCAGCAACTCCTACAACCTCATCTAAACATCCATCTGCATCAATCTTCTACCACTGTGGTTGAAATGCCTGGGTTCTGAGGAAGGGCTGACCCCTCCACCTATAGGGTAAATTTGTTCTTAACCTTTTGGTCTAATTGAGGATATTGCCCCAGCATTTTCCCTCTCTCTTGAATATTCAAACCTTCTCACTCCTACCCCTCCCAATTTTACCAGATCTTTCTTACATGCAGAAATATTCTGTTATTTCTCCAAATTTTCTCTTTCAACCCATTTTAATCTCTGGCTACTTCTCCATTTCTCTCTTTTTCTTCACAGCAGATTTGTTCATAAGAATTCTGTGTACTCACTCTCTCCAGTTACTTTCTAGACATATTGCTTGAACCCACTTCAATAAGGCTCTTACTTTTATCTCTCCACCGAAGCTACTCTTGTCAAGGTCCCAGTGGCATCCACATTGCTAAACCCAGTGGTCAGTTCTCAGTCTTCATCCAGCTTAACTCATTAGTAGTATTTGGCAAAGCCAATCACTCCCTCCTGCATTAAATACTGTATTCACTTGGTTTCTAGTATCATTTACACTACTAGTTTTCCTTCTACTTCATTGGTTGTTTCTTGTTAGTCTTCTTTGCTGTCTACATCTTTTTGTCCTCTTTACATTAGGATGCTCTGTCCTTGAATCTTTATTCTATCTGTACTCAGTCTTCAGTGATATCATGGCTCTAGTTCTCAATTATATACTAATGGCAGGCCTTATTGGTGTTATAGGACATTAGAAGTTCTTGTCCCAATTCATCATATATGGACCAGCTGTAGAAGTCCTATTGAACTGTGATATCATGTTCTCTCTCTACTCAAAACACTCCAGTTGGCTTCCTATCTCATTCAGAGTAAATGTCCTTACAAAGGCCTTTGCATTCTCATTACCTATCTAAACCTCATTTCCTACTCCTCTACCTCTCCTCCATTCTTCTTTGTATTTGCTGTTACTCTACCTGGAAAGCTCTTCCACCAGGTACCCATAAAATTTTCCATTTACTGTCTTCAGCTTTTTTTTTTTCTCTTTTTTTTTTTTTTTTTTTGCAGTACACGGGCCTCTCACTGTTGTGGCCTCTCCCATTGCGGAGCACAGGCTCTGGACGCGCGGGCTCAGCAGCCATGGCTCATGAGACCAGCCGCTCCGCAGCATGTGGGTTCTTCCTGGACCGGGGCACAAACCCGTGTCCCCTGCATCGGCAGGCAGACTCTCAACCACTGCGCCACCAGGGAAGCCCTGTCTTCAGCTTTTCACTTAAACATTACCTCTGTACTGAGGCAACTGCCTCAATGCTTCTTATTCCTTGTATATTCTCATAGTAATATACAATTACAAAAAAAGTGAAATATTTTTCTTCCACTAGAACATGAAGATCAAGTGGGCAGGGGTATTTGTTTTCTCACAGATGTATCCCCATCACCTCTATACATGTTTGATGATTAAAGGAATAAATGGGCTTTATATAAACCAGAGATTGGTACTTAAATACCAATACTCTTGAGGTTTCTTTTATTCTTAACTGTTTTGATTCAAGGTAGACTGGATCATTACTTACAGCCCTTCTATATTAAGAAAAATTAGTTTTAAGTTTAGAAAATAGCATGTGATTCTTCAGGGTGATGGAAATAATACAATTGTTAAGGCATTAACATTACTAAATATTGTAGCTGTATTACCTGGGGAGTACAGGATAGAGGAATTTGAAAGAAAAATTTGGAAATTTCTGTGGTAGTCAATAGGACAAAAAAACATTTAAAGACTCTTTATAACAGGAAGCATGAATGGCTATAGTACATATTTGGGGGAAGGTCCTGGGTCTGTTCTCATCACAACTTTTGCAAAGACTGTTCTGAGAAACTTTGGCATGTAATTTAATTTTGTGCATATATGATCTATGGTTATAAAGACTATGTAAAAATATAAAACACACTTCAGTCACATAAATTTAAATTTTAATTAAAAATTAGTATAATTAGCAGAAGCAAGAAGAACTACAATCCTGCAGCCTGTGGGACAAAAACCACATTCACAGAAAGATAGACAAGATGAAAAAGCAGAGGACTATGTACCAGATGAAGGAACAAGATAAAACCCCAGAAAAACAACTAAATGAAGTAGAGAGAGGCAACCTTCCAGAAAAATAATTCAGAATAATGATAGTGAAGATGATCCAGGACCTCGGAAAAACAATGGAGGCAAAGACAGAGAAGATGCAAGAAATGTTTAACAAAGACCTAGAAGAATTAAAGAACAAACAAACAGAGATGAGCAATACAATAACTGAAATTAAAACTACACTAGAAGTAATCAATAGCATAATAACTGAGGCAGAAGAACAGATAAGTGACCTGGAAGACAGAATGGTGGAATTCACTGCTACGGAACAGAATAAAGAAAAAAGAATGAAAAGAAATGAAGACAGCCTAAAAGACCTCTGGGGCAACATTAAATGCAACAACATTTGCATTATAGGGGTCCCAGAAGGAGAAGAGAGAGAAAGGACCCGAGAAAATATTTGAAGAGATTGTAGTCAAAAACTTCCCTAACATGGGAAAGGAAATAGCCACCCAAGTCCAGGAAGTGCAGTGAATCCCATACAGGATAAAACTAAGGAGAAACATGCCGAGACACATAGTAATCAAATTGGCAAAAATTAAAGACCAAGAAAAATTATTGAAAACAGCAAGGGAAAAATGACAAATAACATACAAGGGAAATCCCATAAGGTTAACAGCTGATTTCTCAGAAGAAACTCTACAAGTCAGAAGGGAGTGGCATGATATACTTAAAGTGATGAAAGGGAAGAACCTACAAGCAAGATTACTCTACCCAGCAAGGATCTCATTCAGATTCGATGGAGAAATCAAAAGCTTTACAGACAAGCAAAAGCTAAGGGAATTCAGCACCACTAAACCAGCTCTACAACAAATGCTAAAGGAACTTTTCTAAGTGGGAAACACAAGAGAAGAAAAGGACCTACAAAAACAAACCCCAAACAATTAAGAAAATGGTCATAGGAACATACATAATGATAATTACCTTAAACATGAATAGATTAAATGCTCCAACCAAAACAACACAGGCTTGCTGAATGCATATAAAAACAAGACCCATATATATGCTGTCTACAAGAGACCCACTTCAGACCTAGGGACACAAACAGACTGAAAGTGAGGGGATGGAAAAAGATATTCCATGCAAATGGAAACTGAAAGAAAGCTGGAGTAGCAATACTCATATCAGATAAAATAGACTTTAAAATAAAGAATGTTATAAGAGACAAGGAAGGACACTACATAATGATCAAGGGATCAATCCAAGAAGAAGATATAACAATTATAAATATATATGCACCCAACATGGGAGCACCTCAATACATAAGGCAACTGCTAACAGCTGTAAAAGAGGAAACTGACATAACACAATAATAGTGGGGGACTTTAACACCTCACTTACACCAATGGACAGATCATCTAAAATGAAAATAAATAAGGAACAGAAGCTTTAAGTGACACAATAGACCAGATAGATTTAACTGATATTTATAGGACATTCCATCCAAAAACACCAGATTACACTTTCTTCTCAAGTGTGCATGGTACACTCTCCAGGATAGATCACATCTTGTGTCACAAATCAAACCTCAGTAAATTTAAGAAAATTGAAATCATATCAAGCATTTTTTCTGACCACAACACTAAGAAATTAGAAATGAATTACAGGGGAAAAAACGTAAAAAACACAAACACATGCAGGCTGAACACTACGTTACTAAATAATCAAGAGATCACTGAAGAAACCAAAGAGGAAATCAAAAAATACCTAGAGACAAATGACAATGAAAACACAACAATCCAAAACCTATGGGATGCAGCAAAAACAGTTCTAAGAGGGAAGTTTATAGCTATACAAGCCTACCTCAAGAAACAAGAAAAATCTCAAATAAATAATCTAACAGTACACCTAAAGGAACTAGAGAAAGAAGAACAAACAAAACCCAATGTTAGCAGAAAGAAAGAAACCATAAAGATCAGAGCAGAAATAAATGAAATAGAAACAAAACAAACAATAGCAAAGATCAATACAACTAAAAGCTGGTTCTTTGAGAAGACAAACAAAATTGATAAACCATTAGCCAGACTCATCAAGAAAAAGAGGGAGAGGACTCAAATCAATTAAATTAGAAATGAAAAAGGAGAAGTTATGACACCACAGAAATACAAAGCATTATAAGAGACTACTACAAGCAACTCTATGCCAATAAAATGGACCACGTGGAAGAAATGGACAAATTCTTAGAAAGGTATAACCTTCCAAGACTGAACCAGGAAGAAATAGAAAATATGAACAGACCAATCACAAGTAATGAAATTGAATCTGTGATTAAAAGTCTTCCAACAAACAAAAGTCCAGGACCAGATGGCTTCACAGGTGAATTCTATCAAAAATTTAGAGACGAGCTAACAGCCATCCTTCTCAAACTCTTCCAAAACTGTGGAAGAAAGAACACTCCCAAACTCATTCTGTGAGGCCACCATCCCCCTGATACCAAAACCAGACAAAGATACTACAAGAAGAGAAAATTAGACCAATATCAGTGATGAATATAGATGCAAAAATCCTCAACAAAATGCTAGCAAACAGAATCCAACAACACATTAAAAGGATCATACACCATGATCAAGTGGGATTTATCCCAGGGAGGCAAGGATTCTGCAATGTATGCAAATCAATCAATGTGATACACCATATTAACACACTGAAGAATAAAAACCATATGATAACCTCAATAGATTCAGAAAAAGCTTTTGACAGAGTTCAACACCCATTTATGATAAAAACTCTCCAGAAAGTGGGTATAGAGGGAACCTACCTCAACATAATAAAGATCATATACGACAAATCCACAGCAAACATCATTCTCAATGTTAAAAAACTAAAAGCAATTCCTCTAAGATCAGGAAGAAGACAAGAATGTCCACTCCCACTGCTATTATTCAACATAGTTTTGGAAGGCCTAGCCACAGCAATCAGAAGAGAAAAAGAAATCCAAATTGGAAAAGAAGAAGTAAAACTGTCACTGTTTGCAGATGACATGATACTATACATAGAGAATCCTAAAGATGCCACCAGAAAACTACTAGAGCTAATCAATGAATTTGGTAAAGTTCCAGGATACAAAATTAATGCACAGAAATCTCTTGCATTCCTATACACTAATGATGAAAAGTCAGAAAGAGAAATTAAGGAAACACTCCCATTTACCATTGCAACAAAAAGAATAAAATACCTAGGAATAAACCTACCTAAGGAGACACAAGATCTGTATGCAGAAAACTATAAGACACTGTTGAAAGAAATTAAAGATGATACAAACAGATGGAGAGACATACCATGTTCTTGGATTGGAAGAATCAACATTGTGAAAATAATGGTACTACCCAAGCAATCTACAGATTCAATGCAATCACTATCAAACTAACAATGGCATTTTTTACAGAACTAGAACAAAAAATTTCACATTTTGTATGGTAACACAAAAGACCCCGAAGAGCCAAAGCAGTCTTGAGGGGAAAAAACGGAGCTGGAGGAATCAGACTCCCTGACTTCAGACTATACTACAAAACTACAGTAATCAAAACAAAATGGTACTGTCACAACAACAGAAACATAGATCAATGCAACAAGATAGAAAGCCCAGAGGTAAACCCACGCACATATGGTCAACTAATCTCTGACAAAGGAGGCAAGGATATACAATGGAGGAAAGACAGTCTCTTCAATAAGTGGTGCTGGGAAAACTGGACAGCTATATATAAAAGAATGAAATTAGAACACTCTCTAACACCATACACAAAAATAAACTCAAAATAGATTAGAGACCTAAATGTAAGACTGGACACTATAAAACTCTTAGAGGAAAACGTAGGAAGAACACTCTTTGAGATAAATCACAGCAAGATCTTTTTTGGTCTACCTCCTAGAGTAATGGAAATAAAAACAAAAATAAACAAATGGGACCTAATAAAACTTCAAAGCTTTTGCACAGCAAAGGAAACCACAAACAAGACGAAAAGACAAGCCTCAGAATGGGAGAAAATATTTGCAAACGAATCAATGGACAAAGGATTAATCTCCAAAATATATAAACAGCTCATGCAGCTCGATATTTAAAAAACAAACAACCCAATCCAAAAATGGGCAGAAGACCTAAATAGACATTTCTCCAAAGAAGACATACAAGAAGCCATGAAGCATGCCAAGAAGCACATGAAAAGCTGCTCAACATCACTAATTATTAGAGAAATGCAAATCAAAACTACAATGAGGGGCTTCCCTGGTGGTGCAGTGGTTGAGAGTCCGCCTGCCGATGCAGGGGATATGGGTTCATACCCTGGTCTGGGAAGATCCCACATGCCGCGGAGCGGCTAGCCCTGTGAGCCGTGGCTGCTGAGCCTGCGCGTCCGGAGCCTTGTTCCACAATGGGAGAGGCTACAACAGTGAGAGACCCGCGTACCAAAAAAAAAAAAAAAAAAACTACAATGAGGTATCACCTCACACCATTTAGAATGGGCATCATCAGAAAATCTACAAACAACAAATGCTGGAGAGGGTGTGTAGAAAAGGGAACTATCTTGCACTGTTGGTGGGAATGTAAACTGATACAGCCACTATGGAGAACAGTATGGAGGTTCCTTAAAAAACTAAAAATAGAATTACCATATGATCCAACAATCCCACTACTGGGCATATACCCAGAGAATACCACAATTCAAAAAGACACATGTACCACAATGTTTACTGCAGCACTGTTTACAATAGCCAAGTCATGGAAGCAACCTAAGTGCCCATTGACAGACGAATGGATAAAGAAGATGTGGTACATATATACAATGGAATATTACTCAGCCATAAAAAGGAACGAAATTGGATAATTTGTTGAGACATGGATGGATCTAGAGACTGTCATACAGAGTGAAGTCAGAAAGAGAAAAACAAATATCGTATATTAATGCATGTATGTGGAACCTAGAAAAATGGTACAGATGAACCAGTTTTCAAGGCAGAAATTCAGACACAGATGTAGAGAACAAAAGTGTGGACCCCAAAGGGGGAAAGTGATGGGGGTGGGGGTGGTGTGATGAATTGGGAGTTTGGGATTGACATGTATACACTGATATGTATAAAATTGATGACTAATAAGAATCTGTATTAAAAAAATAGTATAGTTAATTTTAACTTTAATATTTTATTCTAGTGTATGTATGTGTGGGTGTGGCAAGGATGAAATATAGGGAGTTATTTGCTGTAAATATATGCTTTTTTTTTACAAGTAAGAGTGATAATTGAAGGCTCAACTTTAGTGTCTGAATAGTGATTTTTAATAGAAAATGTACTACCCAGACTGGATCCAAATGACTAGTAAGAAAATGGATACATTTCATAAAACAAGAGATTAATTTCTTTAATATTATCTAAGTTACTATAAAACTTGGATGAAGACTGAATAGCTCATAATAAAAGGTTTGTCACTGATGGAAGGAAGAAAGACAAAGCACAGTTAGACATGAGAGCAAAGTTAATGTATTCCAAAACCACCCAAAAGTTTACCTAAAAGGTGAATGGGAATTATTGCAGCCAAGGAGTTAAGGAACTGATTAAATGTTAAACACATTAAAGGACAAGGGGCATCACAAAGACTTCATGGTCATGAGTTACATTTAAGATAGTATGAATGTTTAAGGATTTTTTTTTTGTAGCTGCAACCTCATAGTATTGTTAGAAATTTTGTATTTTATCAATATTGTGTTAGGAAAACAAAATAGCTATTCCTTCCCCCTATCCGACACTCCTTATGGTGAGAGAAGAAATTTTCTGAGGCTTGGATGGAAGCACAAAGCTGTAATTGGTTTCCAAGGAATTCTTGTGCTTTATTCAGGATAGAAGGCATGGTCTTCTCCCGGTTCTTCAAGGGACGGGTATGCAAGGATAACTGCTAATGCACTGGCCTTGGCTTATAAGGGATTTGTGAATAAACAGGGATCCTTGGGACACATTGGATCTCACAAGTCCTTTTCTCTCTTTTACTTTTAACAACCCCCTTCATTTAAATGGTCTATCCAAATCCTCCCCACATTTCAGGCATCTACTTAGGTATCATCTACCACCCTCTTCTTCCCCTTATCTGGACTGGAGTTTTCCTCCTTGTCTGTACTCTCACAGTAACCTCCTTGCTCCCCTTTTCACTCTCATTAATGGTATATCTTCTTGTCTGTATCTCACCAGACTATGAACTTAATCACCTTTAGATTGCTAAAGAGAAATGTAGTATCCAGATCATTGTAGAGTGAATATTTATCCTCCTCTTACTGTGTGTCTGGTACTGAGCTAAGTATTTTACATGCATTATTTCATTTGACTCTCACAATAAACTTGGGAAGAAATTACTATTATCATATTCTCTTTAAAGATAAGAAAACTGAGGCTTAAAGAGTTTGAGTAATTTGTCAACATCGTGCACAGAATACAAAAAAAGCACTAGATTTCAAGTCTTTCAGAAAGTCTTATGATGTTCTTAACCATTTTGCTATACTTAAATGATTATTAACTGAATGATTCAACTTAGGGTCAGAGAGAATTTAGACCCATAGACTATAGATCTTTCTCATGTATCTCTAAACCTAAGGTTACTATTATAGTTCCCAGGAGTGTGTTAAAGTTGGAAAAAGTTGGGAGGTTATTAGTAATGGAGTCTCTCTTTCACTGTATAACCTGGGGCCTGGAGTGGGGTAGAGAAGACTCCTAGTAAAGTTACCTAATCTGAAGTATTCAGAAGAAAAATCTGTTTTCTCAGAACTGGAATGAAGTTATCAGTTCCAAAGCAAGAAGGAACAAAAAATTATATCTACAGGAGTTTGAACTTCAGCTTCCAAACTCTACTTTCTTGATGGATAAAAAAGAATGAAAGATAAAGCTATATCTCGTGTTTTCAAGTCTTATGTTTAAAAAAATCAAATGAAACTCTGCCAAATGGGTGAGTGGGAGTCAGATGTATAATTAAACTTCCTTCTAGAATATATGCCACTCAGAGATCAAATGGCTAGCATCAAATTGGTCTTTCCAAATGTGATCTATTGCCTCATGAAAAGCTGTTAAAAGTTTTTCACCATGGAAATTTAAAGGAATAGATTTTTTTTCAAGGAGATGTTCTAACTCATTTAAGAATCTAATCACAGATTTAGAGAAAGAGAAAAGCGAATAGCATGTTTTAAATTGTGCGTATTACAAGTAGTATCTCTGACTTTAAGCAGATTGCATGTTGGGTTTCTTTTAGATTTAATGTCACATATGAGTTTTCCCCAAGGCTTTTCTTCTTAGACCTCTCTCAATAATAATTTACAATAAATGGATGGGTATAGCCATGTGCTAAATAACATTTTGTATGAAAACACTGGATATTTGAGTTTGCCCTTTCAGGACATCTAAGGAAAAAAAAGGGGGGGGGAAAGGGTTGTCAAGAGATATTCACAGCCAGAATAGAGCAGATGAAAATCCAGCATTACCTTTAAATACCGTTCCACAGACAAGCCCACTCTGTAGGAAGAGGTAAATAACATTTCAATTACAGGAAAAAAAAATTGTTTGCACAAACACTCCCTTCTACTCCAAAGCCCCAAACAGATGCTATTTTTTAAGATTATTTCCATAGTAATGATTACGAGTCATTACATATCATTAAATAAATACATTATTTTAAATGCCATACATGTTTATGGCATTTTCTATTCAGAATTTTTTTTTAAAGGAAGACTTGCTTGAATGCAACGAACAGTTATTTCTTCTATCAAAGCGACAGGTTGCAATTGATCTTTTCCCATGTGGTTAATGAGCAAAAGCAGTTCCCATGGCACCAGGAGGGGAGAAGCAGTTCTATTGTTTGAAATCGTATTTGGATGCTTGGAATTTTCAGTTTTTCTTCATACTTAACAAAGTGCATAGACATTATTTTCTTCTGAATCTGTTTACTGTCTTTGTTGCTCACTCTTTTCTAGGTAAAATCTAACTGTAATCTTATATTCTGGGTAAATATAGCTTACCTCAATAGGTGGTACTAATCTAAAGAAATAGTAAATAAATGCCCCTCTGCTAAAGGCAACAACTCTTAACAAGTTTATTGTTTCTTAGGAGTGAGAATGAACCTAATACCTATGTTTCTAGGAAACTCTCTCCCCCTTTTTCAGTGAGTGATGTCACCCTATACTAGTGTTCTTGCTGTGCTAATGTAACAAGAATTTGGCCTCCCTTTGAGTTTTCAACGAGTAGTAGTGTTATTTCTCCTGCTTCATGACCAATACAGGGTTACTGCATGCTGAGCACATTTGCAGTAGTTACCTCCCTTGAGGTCACTCCTAGTTGAAGGGATCTTAGGGAAAATCTTAAACCTCAATGTGGACATGGAATTCTCTAGGTGTCTTCAGTTTGATGGGTTTGTATGAGGGAAAAGTTGTTTCCACTGTTAAGCAAGTCATTAGTGGTGTCATGGGAGAGTTCATGTGACTCTGCTCCCTGAATCTTGCCTCTGTATAAAGGAAACTGTCATGCTTAGGCCAGCGACTAAACTTTGCTTAATTAGTCTGTAAATATTCAGAGTTCCCCATGAAAGAAAATATGTATTGTTTAAAACAATTTTTTCCTGATAATGTCTTTATGGTCATAACCTTCTTATTTTCTTCCATAATGTTAATATCCATGTAGAAGTAGTGTAGGATCATATTAAAGAAGTTATTGTTGCAGCACTAGTTTTTTTCTAAAGATGCAACAGTAATTTTGGGTGCAGATCATCTTTTGCAGTCAAAGGGGCATATATTTGATTCACATTTAATAATAAGAACAATAACAACAGCAATAATAAAAGCAACGGCAATGATTAGTTGTAAGTTCAATACAAGTATTAACTACAAATGGACTATCCTATCCAGTCAATTTTGAAACACTGGGATGTTTGGCACAATGTTTAGAGTTGTGACACATTTTCCTTTTGACTTCTGCCAGTTAGTCTTAAACTTATGAGCCATGAAATCATCTAATTCTCAATAATAGGTTTTCTATAGAGTTCCCAAGAGAAAACATTTATGCTTGAAACATATGTGCCTAGATATCACAAACCACAGGAATATTTATTTACAAAAATGCAGGCTGTCTTCCCCTTTCAGTGCTCAGAAATGAAATAATTTTTTAGAAAGATGGGGGAAAATGGGCCATAAATTTGCCCATGTCTTTTGCAAAGGCTCAACAAATCAACTGAGTTAAAGCCTGGGATATATTACATTTGCATATATATATATATATATATAAAATCTCCAAACTTTTGGCAATTGCCACTTTTCCATCTTTTCCATTTTACTCCAGTTTTCTTCATTATTTTTTCTATTGGAGTGGTATGTTTTATTTTTGTCAACAAGTGAAGAGGTACAGGATGCCTGATAAAGTTAAACTGAGATGAAAAATTATCCCATTTCATAGTATGTGAAAAGATCAATTTTAACATATCAAGTTTCATGAAAGGCAGGGAAGGTACATACATATTGGACACTGAACCATCACTGACTTATTCTCAATCCTATTTTCACCTGATATTTCAGAGTATAGTCAGACCCTTATGACAAAATTCTGGGTTGAAATCTTGCAATCATTTAGATTCAAAGGAAAGTATATCACTACATTTTAGCCCACCTCATGATCTTTTAGAACATGCTCACCACTTGTAGAAAATAGTTGGCTCTGTTTCTTCTTTTCCTTCAGGTTTCGAAAACACATCATTTTCACTTTTTGTCCAGAAGATTATTCTCTTTTCATGAATCTCTAATATCTTGCAGTTTCCACTCGGTATCTATTTTAGTCTGAATTTCTATTTAATAATGTATATATATTGTCTTGGGTTTTAGAAATAGTACATTTTGCTTCAGAAAATTTATAAAATACAAAAAGTACAAAGAGTAAAATGAAAAGCATTTACACTATGCAAATCTAGAGATAACCATGATGTTTGTGTCCTTCCCTCTCCCTTTTTGTGTACACGCATACACACACACACGCTACCATGCACACATGCATACACATAAAATTGAAACTATATTGTAAAGTGACATTGGGGTTATTCATATTTTTCTTTAACATCCCCTTAAAAGTGGGGAATCTTTACTGTAAACCCTGCCTGTACATTAGAATCACCTTGAGGAGCTGTAAAAAAGTTAAATATGTCTGTGTCTCAGCCTCAGATATTTTGATTTAAGTCATCTGGTTTCATGCATAGGTGTTTCTAAAAAGAACTCCCCAGATATTTATATTTCTCTACAAAATAGAGAATCAATGCTATAGGGACTTCTTATTTTCTCCAAGTCTTTGTCCATGGGAATGGGTCTATAACTTCATATTACAATAAACTCTTCTCCCTACTTGATGTCTGACAGTTGATCACACCCTGCAGTTTGTATTGATAGATTGGATTGGATTATAGTTTTCAATTCTTGACTTTGTTCATATTATAGAATTATAAATTCATAATACTCTTTTCTAGATGACTTTGCAAAACCTCTGTTTTTAGAGTCGGTGGAGTATATCTCTCTGATCCTTTGATATGTGTCTTACTTTGGCCGATAGAATGTTAGTGGACGTGAGATGAGCAAAGGCTTTAAAGATGTTTGGCTTCTCATGCTTTTTTCCATATGCTGTGAGGAGAACATGCCCACTTACTGGTGGTGTGGTCAGCGAAATGTACCACTTAGGTCACCCAGAGGGCACCTGAACTCAACCTGTAGCTGAAACCAAGCCCAGCTTGCTGAAAGCATGAAGCAGAACTGCTCCTGCTAATGCATAGATCAATAATGCAAGAAAAACAGATGTTTGGTTGTAAGGGCTAATATGTTGTGGGTTTTGTTATATAGCATCAGCACAGAAAATAAAACTGAAGGGTTAACACTTGTTCTGATTTTTTATTGTTTGTTTCTATGACACTATATTCAGCTTCTCTTTATACTTCTGATACTTCTTCTTTAGATACTTTGATAGCCTCTCTTCTCATCACTTAAATAATGTTGCCCCAGAACTCCATTCCCAGCCCTTGTCTATTCTTAACTCAATAAACTCTTCCTGGCCACCCTTTTTAACTCCCATTATTTCAACTATATTGTATCTTGATCAATAACTCCGGAACTTTATTAGAGAGTTCTTGTATTTTTTACATGAAAGTGCCATCAAGCCTCACATTCAGTCATGAATTACCCATACTGGTTAAGGATACCACCTACATGGTTAGTTCAATGAAAAAGGAAGAAAGAAAGAAAAAAAGAAGTAGGAAGGGAAAGCAAGATCATTTTAGGCTTCTATTTTCTTGAAATCCCATAGCCAATTAATTGGTCACCTGTCAAACTTCTTGAAATATATCCTCATGACCCATTTTCTGAAGAGTTTCCTGGCTATTCCTAATCTCTAGAAAATGTGGTTATTCTGAACTGTTTGTTATCACTTTGCTTTAAAGCTTGCATTTATAATTTTTTTTCCTGACTTCTTTCTCTAAATTCATTTATGTCAAGGCCTATGTTGTCTTCATGTTTGATTTTATAGTGGCCAATACAGTGCTGGCACATGGTAGGTATCCAGTAAATATTTGTCAAGTGAATTGTGTCATGAGGTATCAGAGGTTGAATTAATAATACGGCCTTTTCAGAAATTGGCAGTATGACCCAGGATAAATTGCTTCATGTTTACTTTCAGTTTCCATGTCTATCAGTTGGGAATGTGTTGTATTATTTATCTTCAGCAAGGAGATGTTTAATGATTAACAGAGTCATTTAAAACAAAAATGAAGTGCTGGAGAAATGATAATGAATTATGTTAGATTATAGAACTTGGCTCATTGTGTTGTTAGTATTCTATCTGTTTATTGAAATCACATTGCCAAATGATGACCTAATTATATCCCATTTGCCAGATGGTTAATTGTGTCAAGCAAAGAAGATTTGGAGTTATTGTAAATATTGTCTTTTGATAGTAAAACATTTCCCAGAATTACTAATTTATCTTTTAAAATGATAATTTTCACCTTGCAACTTCAGACACTTATTTCTGACTAACAAAATTATTCTAAATATATGAAGGTAATGATTCAAAAAGGCCTAGACTCTAATAAAATAACCAGTGAAAATTTAAAACAATTTGTTTTTATTTACAATGTTGGGACAAATTTTGTTTCTAGAAGCAGGATGATATAATATGGCCCATTACACGTCTTCCAACTGTCTTGATAGTTCTATTCTTTATTCCTAACAAAGAATTGTTAGGAATTCCTATTCTTTATTCCTAACAAAGCCTCAGGCTCCGAAATGGAGGCTGTGCATGTCCAAATTCCAGTAAACACTTCTATCAATGTTGTGAAATGAGAATCCATGTTCATAATATTCCATAATATATGGAATTAATATTCATAATGCCCCATATATGTAATTCAAATTCATAATATATGAAATTGGAATTCATATTCATAATATGAACATATAACATGTAACAATCATTCTAATGTATGGAGCTTTATTTTATTCTTCAGAGTCCAAGGCAGCCCTTTACCTTTCCCAAAATACAGGGCCTTATGGAAACTTTTAAAGCACCAAGTAACTTATGCTACCTTCCAGCCCCTACTCAATCTGGTGTAATTCAAAACAAAAACAACACAAAATCATCAAATAAGTTTAAGACAGTCCAACACGGTTTTGCTATTTCTTGTCATAAGTAATTCTATACCATTTTATAAAATTGTTCCAAAAATAATTTTGGTGCTCCACTTTGCTCATCCCTTAGATTTCTAGATTTCATTCTTTTTTCATTCTTAGATTTCTAGATTGCCTATTAGGCAATCCAGATGTAGTCCAAACGTCCTCTGACTTTTCATTATCCATTTGTTTCATTCTTACATCCACTATTGATGTCACTTTGCCGCTCTTGAATCAAATGTAAAAATAAAAGAACTTAGACTTTAAAATATCTGACAAAATTTATTTTAAAGGGACTATTCATCTATCAAACTATTTATTACTATAAGGAAAGTTAAGAACAAAGAAAAACAACTTAATAAAATTAACATATGTTCACTGAATCCATACCATCTGCAATGTACTGGGCCTTATATAATTTTACTTTCTGAAAAGTTCGGCTATACTTCATTTTATTATTTGTTTGCTGGACTCAGGCAAATGTATTGCAATCAAGTCACAGCTTACAAACACTAGTGCTCCATGACCTTCATTTCTTATTTTTATCACAGTTCAATAAACTTAAAAAAATAAAAAGTATTTATTATGTTGCACTCATTAGGGTCCAACATTGATCTCATCTGTACCATATCACAGTGTTTGCAACCAATCACCTTAATTGTAAAATGAATTGCTTAGTCACATATTTAATAATGAGTGGAATTAGCCTTCATAAATACTTCTCTATTGTTATCAATCAGCTGTTTACATAGTCACGGGGGAAACCATATCATTATTCACTATGAGACAGAGTAACAAACATCAAATTTAATTGCCCTACTAGGCACTGGAGTTGTAATCTTTATGCAACACTTAGTGTTTTCATTACTTATCAATTCACTCATAATTATGTTATACTCACAAAAGTTAAGCATCTAGCAAACAGTAGATCTTTATTGCTGTTTATGCAGAGATAAACAAATAGATGCAAAATGTGTCTGAGTGAATCTATTAACTCAAATGATTATATAGATGTCAGTTGTTCCAGTTTAGCTTTATTAATATTGTTGAAAACAGATATCAGATGTGCTTACCTTTTATGGGTAAAGGCTTTATAGCCTTTAAAAAATGGCTTTTCCTGAGACATTCTGAGTGTTCGTTGTTGCTATCCACTAACTGCTTCGTTTCTAAAGAAGTTATTCTGAGAGACATGAGATGACTGAAATATACAATATCATTCATTCATTCCTTATGCTTTTTCTTTAAACTGTGCTAGGCTCTTAGCATATAAAAATGATTAAGAGCAGAAGTTATATCCTACAATATACCATATTTTGAATTGTTGAAAACTTTCCCTTTGAATTTGGAACAAAATGTAGATATTTATTATTTGCTTATCTAGGCAACATTATACTGGATGCCCTAGCAATAGCAGTAAGTCAGGAAATTTTTTTTAAGTTATAAGTACTGAAAGGAAGAAATAAATCTGTCATTATCCACAGGCAACATATTGTACATGTAGAAAATCCAAAGATTCTACAGAAAACTTAAAAATTAATAATTGAATACATTAAGGATTCTGGATACAAGTAAAAGCACAAAATTAATTGCATTTCTATATTCTAGCAATAAATGAATAAGAAATGAAATTTTAAATAGTAACAATTTACAGTAACAGAAAAAAGCTACCTAGGAATAAATCTAACAAAAAATAATGTTCAAGTCCTCTATACTGAAAACTATATAACATTAGTGAGATAAATTAAAGAAGAGCTAAATAAATGGAGAAATATGGCTTTACATGGATTAGAAAACTCAATATTTGTCAAGATGTCAGTTAGCCCCAAATTGATCAATAAATATAACAAAATTCCAGTGAAGTGTTTTGGGGTTTTTTTTTGGAAATTGAAAATCTGATTCAAAATTTCTTTGAAATGCACACAACCAAACATTGTGAAGGCAATTTTCAGTAAGAACAGTAAAGCTGACAGACCTACATTATCAACTATCAAGACACAAAGAATAATTACTATATGATTTCACTTCTAGAATGCTCAAAGAAAACAGGCAGCTTTATACTTTGTGTTTAGGAATGAATGCTTAGATAGTAAAACTCTTCACAGCTTTCATTAGATAAGTCATATCGGTGCTTTACTTGGGAAGAGTGGTAAAAGTATGCAATAATTGGATAAGGGCATGAGTTTCTGCATGCAGAATTCTATGTGGTGGCTATTTGAATGATGTCTTTGTGATAAATCATTGAGCTGTCCATTTTTGTTTTGTGTGCTCTTCTGTGTTGTTTTGTGTTTCATGACAAACATTAAAAAAGATAGACTAAAGCACATCTAAATATACAGTTGACCCTTGAACAACATGGGTTTGAACTGCGGACGTCCACTTATATATGGGCTTTTTAAAATAAATACGTACTACAGTACTCCACAATTCATGGTTGGTCAAATCCACAGACACAGAACCTCGGATGTGGAGTGCTGAATGTTAAGTTGTACTTAATTTTCAGCTGCACGCAGAGAGTTGGTGTCCCTAACCCCTGCCCTGTTCTTGGGTCAACTGAACTCTGAGATTGGTGCTTTGGAAAAAAGTAATCCCAGACTATAAGAGAATTTAACAACCAGTGGAAATCGAGTTTGAACTGAGCTTTGAAGGGAGAGTACAAATGTAAGTAAGCCAATGGAGAGTGGAGACGATGGAAAGAGCATTCCAGACAGAGGAATAGTCTGTGTGAACACCCAGAAGTGGGAGACAACATGGGCACTCAGGAATTGAATAAAGCCTAGTGTGCCTGGAGCGGGGAGAAGTGCAAGGGTTGTTCAGTTTGAGGTTTGAATAGTTGACCAGGCTATAGAGAGGTTTGTAGGCCAGGTTATTCTTGTGAGCAGTGGGGAGCTATTGCAAGGTTTAGAGTGGGTTTTATTGGAGGTGACATAATCAGATTTGCATTTGAAAAAGTTAACTCTGGTTGCAGTGTGAAGGATGGATCAAAAGGCCATAGAACATATTACGGGGTCCTAGTCAATAGGCTATGGAAATAGTCTAGGTGAGCATTGACAGGGTATTGACTGTGGAGATGTGAGTAATGGATAGATATGTGGGAGTTCTAAGTTCGGAGACAAACTATTGAAACTTGATTGTTTTCTCGGCAAAATAATGCCTAGTATAATACTAGCTGCTGAATCCATTTTCTTTCAGATGATCACAAGCTTCAGTAAAGGAAACAATAGCAATCCTGCTAATAAGCAGTTGCATTTCTATCTTTAAGAAAAACTAGTACTGTATGCACATATTTCTCCTGCCTGGTTCAAATTAGAACATAGAGGTTCTACATCTTAGGCTATATCAATCAACCCAGTTTCTTGTCCTTATTTCCCCAGTATGATTGTACAAAGATAGACCTTTTTTTGCTACATGACTTACAACAGTTAAAATGCATGTAACCTTATGCACTGTATTGCCTCTCACTTTCTTTTGCATTTCCTTCCTAAGTCCCTAACATCTCTATCCCCACTACTTTATCAACTGCCCATTGTATTGCACAGTGAATGATCCCACCTACTCCTTAGTGAAATTTCATTTGAAAAATTACCTTTGAGTCAGAGTTGGCTCAGCAGTTGTCTGGGAGTCAACCTTTATATTCTACTCTCAGCAACACAGTTCGCCTAGTCATTAGAATTGGGGTGATTCATTTTACTCCCCTCTGACTTAGTTTTTACGTCTTTCATCACTTCTGTTGTTCAGTGATCATCTCAGAAAGGATTTTTAAAAATGAGATTTATATTATGTTATGGAAATGCTCCCTGAACATAATACTTGATTGCTGTAAATTCCAGATATCTAGGGCAGAATACCATCCTGGTGCAAGTGGAGAAAGTGATGCGTGGTGATTTCAACTGATTCATCAGGACTATCAAATCAAGGCAGTCAAGGTTTTACTAGGTTTTAACTCTAACTGCAGATTTTTCATCATAGCTTTGTCCTGGTCGTTTGCATAAAAAGACAAATGTTTGCTGCTTGTGGTAAAAGGGACCAGATTTAAGTGACTAGGTTAAAGTAATCTATCACCGCAAATATACTCCTCAAGTGGGAGCAAAATCCTGCTGGTATGATACCCCCATCTTACACTATTTTTTGAACTGAAGTTAGCTATTTGTTTGTAAGATATACATTAATATATGAAGGACTGAACAATTTTTGAACTTTAACTCTTCCTTTTAAGTTATTGCCTAATCATTATTCACTATATGACCACATAAGGAAAAGTTAAATAATTCCTAAGTAATGCTTTGAGAGATACATTGTTCAAAAAGAGCAGAATTACTTTTCTCATTTCATGTAAGGGATTTCTGAAGTATATTCCTTAAAGAAAATAAAATATTAACAAGAAATATAGGGGGTTACTGAATACTTTTATTCTAAGTCCTCTGATATTTCTCTTCAGAACTATTTAAAGGTTACTTTTACCACTTTGATATCTTTGTTCTTCTAGTTTTCTTAACCGTTCTCTCTGGGCAATAGTTTTTCTGGTCAAACTGAAAAATGTCCTCCTTACGTTCCATTTCTCCTAGTACAGCTAGTTCTCTTGGAATTTTCCCCCTTTTCTTCTATATTCAAGCTGTCATAAATGGATTTTGAGAAATGTCTGAGCAATTTGAGTAAAGCTGCTTTGGCTGACTGCATACAATATGCCTGATCAAAGACTCACTTCCAGGAAGAGACATGGAGCTTAGCCCATTTCTTCCTCTCCAACACTGCACGCTATCACAGAAATTCATGTCAGTAAATTGTCCATTAGTGGCTGCACAGGGCTATGTGATCTGTTTTGATCTAGGTACGTCTTCCTACAGGATAGTATGAAATCCACAATGCATTATGAAAATGATTCAAATCTACAATACATTTCAGTTTAAGACTTTTTGCTACTTTTGTTGCATATTTATTGATCTTCTGTATCTCTCTAGTAACAGAACTCTTCAAAGCTATTACATGAGTTTGTTTAAACTATGTTTCATCTGCAATATATCTATATATTTTTAATACAGAGTATAACATCAAATTATCAGTATGCTTATGATGCTATAATACTATAGCAAATTATCAATCTCATTTACTTTGTGGTGTTTTTGTTTTGTAATTATAGAATGATGGTAGAGGATGGCTGGTGGATAACCCATTTCCACCCTGGGAATTTTCATTACCATTCACTTAAAATTTAAAATTCAGTCACTCATAACAAATGTGGAATGCGGTTTTATGTTTTGTCTAAACTCTTTATTGGGTATGAAAATGGTAACATTGTTACGTTTTCTTTATCTTCTCTTTCTTTGGCTGTAATTGACCTAACTTTTAAAATATAAAAATTTATATCAAGCGTGTAACTCTCCCACTCCCATGTTTGTGTTTCTTATTTAAGGGCTGACTATTCGGTCTTATAACTGTAGCTAAAGATCACATAATTTGTAAACAGCAATGCACGGTGTGTTGGATTGGATTTCATGAAATGCTATAATGAAGCTCTAGATTTTCCCAAAGACTTTTTTCTTTAAAATTTCAGCCTTGGATTTAGACAGAGCTTTGGGTTATTTATGTTCACACTTTAGTTAAAAAGAACAAGCATATAAAAGATGAAAAGTCATCATGATTACTACCACTACAATAACTGTGATTTAGACAGTTCATTTTTCAATAAGAGTAATACTGAATATTTTGAATCTAAAAACTCCAATTCAAAAGTTAGTCTTTTGGGCTTCTGTTTCCATATAGACAAACATATTCTTCAATGATCATTTTGTTCATTTATTTAAAATCTTTTATTCAACATTTGAATGCAAATAGCAAGAACAATGACTTCTCTTCTTTTCCTGACTAGACACAGAGGTGAAAGAAATATGGGGCTGGAGCAAGGAATGATTTCAGGCAGGTAGTGACAAGACATGCACTTCCTTCAAAGATGAATTTCAGCCAGGGAGTTAGATTTGTGCTTCTGTGCTCCAATTTCTTTCTTCTTATTGGAGTCAGTGACTGCCTCATGCTCTCAGCAGTACTTCCATTTTTGCCTTCTTTAAATGGAAGGTTCATGGAAAAAGACAGCATATATGGATGATTTATTATGTCCTGGAAAAGGTCACATTGGGAATAAATTACAAATTTTTTTTTTTTATTCCTGAACATACACCATTTAAGCCGTTTCTACTATTGTTCAGATAACCATTTTAGAATCTGATTTTGGAAGCCTTTTAAAGAGTACTTATTTCAAAGAGAACATGCTTTCATTTCTGCTTATTTGCATACAAACTTTTGATATCCAAGAATTCTGATTTTGTTTCTAGTTTTGAATTGTTTTCTTTCAATTTGCTGACACTTTTTTTTTTTTTTTCTAATTGGACTTGAACTTTTTACAGCAAGTTACATGCCTCTGCCAGCTCCTCTGGTTTTATTTTAACCCCCTCTCCCCGCCCCATTTTGTTCTGCCAGAGACTTCCGGATCCAGTCATGGTCATTCATAGAATTTCCCTGCTAGGCAGGTTCCCATTATCCTTCAAGAGGACATGTTAATTTGAATAAATGCTTTTGGTTATTGCTGCCCCCATTTGAGAGACTATCACTTAATGAATAACTTACAGAGGGGTACAGTTCCTTCTCAATTCACAGTCACCATTTCCACAGCTAGTGCAATTGTACTTTCTCCTTCAAGTTGACTTAAACAATTCCCTTTATTAACAATTCTTTACCTTCCTTTTGCAATGGTGTAATAACCATCACACAAATTTATCTCGAGACTCCTTGTTTTAAATATTATTTTGACTAAACATGCATCAGTATAAATTACACTAGGCACAAGCACAGAACTAGTAAGATAACAATTTTAAGGGAAAACATGAATAGTAGATAGTAATTCAATACTTCCTTTACCATTGTATTATAAAGGATCTATGTGTGTACTCAAAAATGTCAGAGAGTAGAATTTTATGATCTTGAAATAGCATTTTCCGAGCTGAGTTTTTTTTTTTAAGAGGTTAAAAAAGTCACACATTCTAGATGTTAAAAGTACTTTTGAGCCCTGTACATTAGGTGGTTTTTCAAATGATTTGTCTTACTCCTCAGATCTAGACCTCAGAACCAGGGATAGTAAAGGTCATCTCTCACTCATATTAGACTCATCCAACTGTTACTTTTTTGATTTTTGATCACAAATCATCATTCTTGGTAGTGTCTATTCTGTGCTTGCATAAGTCTGACCTAATAAGAGAAAAGGCTTCCCACGTCTCCCAGATAATATGTCTTAAATTTGATTTCAGGTGACTGGAAAAACATTGAACACATTTCCCCCACATCTCATATAACAATTTGTGGCTACAGTGCTCTAATGTGTTAGAGAAGAGAGCCCTTTATCCAGACCTAAACCACAGACAAGATGGTCTTGTGCCCCTGCAGTCAAGTAAGTGTCATCTCTGTCAACGTGAATCAGACTCACTTCTCAGCAATAGAGCAGCCTGTAGTCCTTGCTAACAGTTCCTTTGAAGCTGTGTGAGGGCATCCATGCAGAAAAAAGAAACTCCCACCTTCAGCCAGGGAGCTTGTGAATGTAACACAGCCAATCTCTGTGCATTCATATGGATGAAATAAACCAGGAGACAGTGCTTGCTGTTGATGGGCATTCTCCTTTAGGGGCCTTGCTTTTACTGTGCTGATAATTTTTGCAGAGCATGAAGCCAGGCATCCTTTGGATGCAAATGATTTATGAAGGTTAATTCTTTGGAGGAGGGCTGATTCCACAGTGTGTTTTGTGCGAGGTTACCCACCATCCTTTGAATTCCATGTGTGTGTTAATTGCAGCAATTTGAATTATTTTATTTAAATTGCCAATGAAATTGTAGCAATTAGAACAGCATGAACTGTTTCTGTTGCTTTTTTTCTCGGCTGCATATGCCATTTTGGACTCTACCCGGTTAACTTCATTAAACCAGGTTAACTTCATTAGTGCTCTGATTTACTCCTCAACTTTTATATCTTCAGGTTTTACACAGGATTGGTATCAGCAACACAAGACTGACTTTTTTTTTGCACATAACTTAGGTGATGCTACATAAAGCTGTGGCTCTCTTCAAATGGACAGATAGTTTTCTTTCAGTGATCAGGTGTTAAAATTCCTGTATTTTATACTTTAAATGTTAATACCTGCCTTGAGATTTAAGTGGTAAATCTATAGATTCCAAGTCTGAGTCTTCATCATGGACAGCTTCCCTTGCCCTAAATCCCATGCACAAAGACACTTAGGAAGGCTCTTTAGGAGTTTTTCATGTTTGTTTTTTTTTTGTGGTACGCGGGCCTCTCACTGTTGTGGCCTCTCCCGTTGCGGAGCACAGGCTCCGGACGCGCAGGCCGAGCGGCCATGGCTCACGGGCCCAGCCTCTCCACGGCATGTGGGATCCTGCCGGACCGGGGCACGAACCCGCATCCCCTGCATTGGCAGGTGGACTCTCAACCACTGCGCCACCAGGGAAGCCCAGGACTTTTTTATTCTTGATAGAAAAATATTACAGACAATTCTGATCATAGGCTTTTTCCTAATAGCACACATTTGCAAATAGAAGTTAGTAAAACTACCACATCCTTCCCTCACCTTTCCCACACACATTAAACCCCATTTCCTAATCATACACTTGAGAGTAAACTCCCTGATACCATAGTTGTGTATATCTGTTTGAGGAAAGACTACTTGAAGGACACATTTTTTCCCCCTGAATGTAAAAGTTCTCTTTCTGGTGTGATGAACAAAGTTGATGGATAAAAGAAGACCCAACACAAGAGTTCATCTCCAACAGCTTGTTTGTCATGCCAGCTGAGTCAAATGTAAATATCCTTCTAAACTCTAATTTGAAAAGATACATGCACCCCAATGTTCATAGCACCACTATTTACAATAGCCAAGACATGGAAGGAACTTAAATGTCCATCACAGATGAATGGATAAAGAAGATATAGTGTATTTGTGTGTGTGTGTGTGTGTATATATATATATATATATATATATATTTATATATATATATACACACAAACACATACCCCACAATGGAATATTACTCAGCCATAAAAAAGAATGAAATAATGCCATTTGCAGCAACATGGATAGACCTAGAGATTATCACACTAAGTGAACTAAGTCAGACAAAGACAAATATCATATATCACTTATATGTAGAATCTAAAAAGATATAAATGAACTTATTTACAAAACAGAAACAGATTCACAAACAGAAAACAAACTTACGGTTACAGGCGGGAAAGGTGGGGGGATAAATTAGGAGTTTGTGATTAGCAGATACTAATGTATAAAATAGATAAAGAACAAGGTCCTACTGTATAGCACAGGGAACCATATTCAATATCTTGTAATAAACTATAATGGAAAAGAAAAAATAAATATCCTTCTAATAAGTTATAGGAAGACTATGAATACACAGTTATAGACACAAACCATGAACATTTTTAAGAGTTGCAAAGGGATTTATAATGTCACTTGCCTTGGTTCACTCATGTATCTTTTATGACATCTTAAATCGTTTTCCAAATTCTTTCTCACAATCTTATTTTTTTCTATAATACTTTTTGGTAAAGAATATCCTTAGAAAATATGTTTCATTTTTTAAGGTTAAGAACATTTTAAGAATATTCAGAGCATTTGGTATTTAAATCTAATAGGCCAAGAATGTTTTCTTAGATTGTGACTTTTCAAATACAACCCTAAACTGAAAATGTGATTAACCCACAAACATGCAAATATAACTCTCAAACCTGTTAGACAAAATTAGTCTCCCACCCCTCACAAACCATCTATTATAATCTTTTTAATTATATAGGTTGTTCAGAAGCATTCAGCTATTCAAGATGGGAAATCTTGGTCAAATTTTGTTTCATAAGGAGATACATATATAATTTTATGCCAGTTTTCCTAATGTCAAGATTATTATCACCAAGATCTCTACCAAACTTTCTGTAGCAACAGGGTACAGCATAGCCCTGAGGACCCAGTCTGTAAAATGTGTCACTGTCACTAATCACAGCCTGACACTCTAAAGATTAGTTTACTTTGAAAATGAATCTCAGGAGACTAGACCAGACAGAGAATGATTCATGGTTGCAAAATGAAATGCCACATTGTTTCAGGGATTGTAATTAACTTTTTCATGGTGCCAACCAGCTACAGCATTTGAGGTCACAGGGGAAGTGGTTATATCCTTGATCTAGTTGATTGTAGTTAGAGTAGCAGAATCACCACAGTTTCTCCTAGACCACACATGTGATTAGTCCAGGATAACTTCTTGTGAACACAGAAGTCTAGAATTCGTTTTCTGAAAGAACAGTTTTTTCTGGATGCAAGGTTTTGGGTCATAGAAGTGATTACCTTTGTTGCTTATTAGTGACTTTTGTTTACAGCTTTGCTCATTTGGAAATGAGCTAAGGAAAACCTGGCTGCACAGCCAATCATGGAGTAGAAATAAAATGGACCCATGTGAAATAGTATTGCTACTACAGATATCCAAGTAATTAAGGAATGTAATTAAGTATGCTGTGGCCATTTATCATATGGTGCCTCTTGCTTGATCCAGTGTGAGCACAGGAGACCAGCAGAAACATTGCTTTTTTTTTTTCCCTTGATTCTAATAAAGGAAACTGATGGTCTCTGTACTTCAATTTATGACTTTCTACATATTTCAACTGAGTCATCCCAATGATGTTCTCCTCTTGTGGATTTTCTTCCTGCTGAGAATTTTGCTTTCCTAAAAATGAGAAATTCTAATGCACCCTAAAAAAGAATAACTTTTCACAGTACATGCATTCACACAACCAAATCTAAGAGATACTTTGCTTCTTTACCTTTATAAATTTTGTTCATTAATCTCTCCTCTAAATTCCTAAAGGTTTTATAATTCAAACCAGACATTCCACCACTTGATTATACACTGTATGTTGTAGTCATTCATGCCATGATACTTAAAACAGGGACAGGCCCGGAGGATGCTTTCCAATGACCCACAGCACCTGGACTTCTTCCTCAAGGGTACATTTGATGATTTACAACGCAAACTCTGTTCATTATTTTTGTAGTTGAGACATAAACCCAGAAAATAATAATGATACTTATTCTTTTAGCTATACCTCTCAGTTTTCCTATAATAATAAAGATGCATAGAACATTTTTATTTTCTATATGTATTTATAGAATAATACATATAAATATGTGATAACTTTATGTCAGTAGATAAGTTACATGGCCATTAAAAGAGAAAGGGAAAGAATGATACCATTTTCATTTGGAAGAGGCTTCTGATAGCAGAATCCTGGTTTCTGCCATGTAGAGTTACAGTTTTCACTTGAAAAATCAGTCAACCAAAGGCAAATCCTTAAGTAATAGGGCTTGAAGTTAGGCAGAACTATGTTTAAGTCCCTATTCAGTTGCTTACAATCTTTGTGACCTTGTAAAAGCTGTTTGTTTATTCTTTGGGTGAGCCTCACTGTCTCTTCATCTAAAGAGAAGAGAACATTCCTTCTTGGGATTGCTGAGCTGGTTCAGCACGTAGATATGTGAAAACATCTCACACGGTGCCTGGCGTCTGACAGGGGCTCAGATGGCTTCCTCACTTACTGGAGAAATCTCAGGGACACAGAGAAAGAGGATATTGTCTAATGTAGGTCATCATTGTATATACTATGGGGACATTTCCCAGTGCAGACATTGTCAAATTTTTTACTTGCATTATGATGTTTTATTTCTTAATTTCCTCAACCCATATAAGCTGTAGAAAGATGAGACTAAGTATGAAATTTTGCATAAAAGAATTTCCAAGACAATTTTTAAGTAAACAGAAGATAGCAATTTTGAATAGTACCCTTTTAGAAAAAAATGAAAAAGAGAGAAAAGTAACATGGATTACTCCCTTATGCCATATTTTAATTTTGGACTTACTCATATGAATTTAATTCATTAAAGCTTCAGTGTTTAATTATTTTAAGAATTATATAAATTACTTACCTTTCAAAGAATAAATATTTTAATGTTTAGTCACAAGAGTTTATACTCACAAAAAATGGAATTTTAACTGTACTTTCTCATAAAATAGAAAATTATTTCCCATAAGAATTTCCTTGACTATGCTCTTGTCTTAGTGCATATATTTGTTTCTTTCTCTACTGAAAGACAGTGAAGGGATGCCATAGCAGTGGCCATGGCCATATGTTTTGTAGGAAGATGTGACAAACAAATGATTTAACAATAGTCATTTGCTCTCACTCCCTAGACTCAAAAAAAAATGTAGAAAAGAACAATATGGTAGAGTTATGGTTTAGTTATATAGTTCATTGCACTAAAAAGATCTTAAATAAGTATCTTCCACTTCTTTGTTTTTCCCAGAAATTTTCAGTGCTATCATCTCTGAAATGATCTAGCCTAATGACATACCCATGAGAACTACAAGAAAGTTGTAATTGATATAAAAAAGTAGCCGAGTTAAAATATAATTTCTATATGTTATAGGAAGATATAAACATAGATTTAAATAACTATTTTATTGTTGAATTTACTTGTACATCTTATCAATATATTTATAGTTGTTTTATTGAACTAGTGGTTGACATCTGCTAAAATTGAGATCGGTCTGATTTGTTTGCTAGTGGAAGAGGTTCTGAATGTCATGATAACCTATTCCTTCACTAAAATGTGTTTGGTTTTGAAGAGAAAATAAAACTTGCAAACAAGTAGATGCTGGTAGTAAATTTTCAGCAAATGGAATTGAATAATTTGTTTCTTTACTTTTGAATTTTGTATATACTTTATTCTGCATGATTCATATTCTCTAAATGAATAGGTTAATAATTACCAAAAGTTTTAGTTAACTTGCACCTTTCCCCCATTAATTGATTTAGCATTAATTTTCCTATGTAAGAAATGTAATAATAATTAAAACACTTTTGTATACTGTCTAATATCTCTACATAAATATATAAATGAATAAGTAATTAATGAATAAAGAGGAGAAGGTCTTTTCTCCAGGACCATCTACAATTTGCTGTGATTAAACAAAACCAATCAAAGTACATAAAGCTCATTTCTCAGCTCTCTGGACTTTCTGAATTCTTGTGGCTGATGACTACGACTTGTTTCTTCCTCTTCTCTTAGGTTATCTATCAGCTACCCCTTTGCTCTCATTGTCCCTGTGCTTATGTAAAATAATGTTGTATTCGAAGTTCATAATAGTGATTATGAATGTTATGGAAAATCAAGAAGCTCTTCCTTTTTCCAATTTTCCACTTTTAAACTGCTAAAGACTTAAAAGTCAGAATAGCAAGTTTGTTATAATTGCTTGTAAATTAAAATTAAATGTCTCTGTGTAAGACCCATGGAGTTCTGCATAAGGGATGCTCTCAGGTGTATGGTGCAGAGATTTAAAAAATGGGTATGTTTGTGCTGTGTAACACTTTACCAAGGACTTCTGTGTATGTTATGCTATTTTAATACTCAAAGTATCTGAACTAGCCAGGACATAAATACTATCACCACTTTACAGGAGGGAAAATTGAGGCTTAGTTAAATGAATTGACCAAAGTAAGTCAGATAAGTGGTCATTGGCAGAGCTGAAACTAAAACCTCTGTCTCATTCCACATCTGGTGTTATTTCCATTACTAGTTGCTCTGGTCAGTATTCTTGAGATCTGAAGTGCCACACTGTGTGAATTCTAGCTAGATCAACTGTTTTTTTTATTCTAATATGGAAAGGTCAAATGGCAATCAGCCAGCCAATGTGGGACAAGTTTCACTTAACTTTTGTCTCTATTCCTATTCTGTTTCTTAATACATTTATGGAAACTCTGAGGGCAAGAGTGTGTTTTCTTATTGACATCTTTTTATTGACATCTTTTTAGGTCACTCTTGAAAATTCAGTCAAAGGATAAACTGAGGCAATAGTTTCCCAAAGGAAACTCTACTTATAACTGACAAAAAGGCTTCAATCTTCCCCTAGCCTTGTGGAGTAATCTGGGCCCTATATCAACCCCTTTTCCTCTTTAGTCTGCATGTGTCTAGGACAAGACAGGACTTAGCTTTAGAAAATAGGGAACTGACAGACTAGCTATAAGTTATGGCTGTCAGTCATTTTATTAAAATTATTATTCTCTTGATAATTTTTAATGTTGTAGTCATTAAAATTGGGATGGACCCTCCACCCAAAAGGGTTGGGATGGACCCTCCACCCAGAATTTGGTTTGGGTGTTGAGAATGATGATGCCATACATTCAACAGTGTTTAAAAAGGTTTGGTATGCAAATAATGAGGCTTTCTGGAGAGAGCAGGAAAGGCTCCTAAGTAGGTCCAAAAATGATTTTGGAGAGCAGGAGTAACAAGTAGGTTGGAGTTTTATGGTGGATAGGAGGTAGACCTGGGATGAGGGTTCCCATATGTGGATTAAGGCTTGCATGGTTTCAAATTCCCACCAGTGTCAAAAGAAAAAGGGACACTTGGCTTCCTATTAGCTTGCCCACATGTGGGGCAGAAGGGGAAGAGATTGGGGCTTGAAAGCTGTCAGTAATCAAATATTTTAAAAAATGAAGTCAGACTCCATTATACCTAATAAATATTTAAGCAGTTGATTTAAAGAAACACTTGCTGTAGTCATCAAGCTTTGTTTGAAAATCCTATCTTTACATTAAGCCCACTCCTGTAAAGATGAGTGATTTAGGCTTCTAGGATGCTGGTGATTCTCAAATGGAGAAAATTGCTTTCCCTAACTTTCTTTGTGAATAATATTAAGCTAACCAACACACAAAACAAATGGTTGAGCAGACACGAACCTACCTCCCAGGAAGGGTTCTCCATCACAGATCTCTCTTATATATCGGCTCTTCACAAAGGCTTTGACTGCTCAGGGGTCTCTGTATACTACACTATGTGCTGTCAGTGCTCTGTGAAAATTAGACAATGGTGATAAATTGGAGATCTATGGGGAAGCACATAGCAGAGCAATCTGGCTGCTTCTGAATGACCATCAACAGGATTTGCTTTCTTTTTTATCTCATTCAGCTGTGTAATAGAGTGCTTGAAGTGGCCCCAGGAAGTCCCTTTATCCTGGGCAGAAGGGGTTTTTGAGTCTTGATTTCAATGCCCTTTTATACTACTCACTGTCAAAGGGGACGCTGTGCAAAGAGTGAATCTGTAACAGAAATGGCTGCCATGACAGCTTATAGAGCCAGCGTCAAAAACGTTAGTGAACAATTTAGTAGGCCATCAAGCACATGAATAGTCTGGGCCTTTTGCCATATACCATCCATCTAGGTGGGAAAATACTGCAGCAGGATCAGAGGACAGAAGTGGGGAGACAATGGCACACTCCCTGGTGTCAGAGTGACCTTTTTGTTTGCTTAAAAGGCTGATCATCACCACACCTGACACAAGGTCACTTTTCTCTGAGGACCTGTTGGGAGCTTCATAGGGAGTCCAGAGGGATTATTTTTCTGGGTCCTATTACAGCTTTCACCGCAAGCTGTACCAAAGCCTCCTCAGTTAAGTGTATCATCTCATTTTAGATGTGTAATCTCAGCCCTTTTTAATTCTGAAAGTCCATTCTAATCTCCCTTTTTGATAGTAGGTTTGTCTATGTAGAATGATTCCTAATCACAATTTTTATTATTTTTCTAGTGGGGTAATGGTTATAAAATATTTTATACTATAAAATTTCAATTCTGTTTTCTAGCTTCTGCATCTCTTTCAAAGTTAGACCATTTTTTTTTGGACAGAAAATACATTCTTGCTTTTGCTTTCCAGCTTAGGTCTTTGAAAGAGCATAAACTATATAGCATGTTAATATTACTGCTCTCTGCATGTTTCCAGGTGTGTATGTGTATATGTGTGTGTGTGTGTGTGTGTGTGTGTGTGTGTGTGTATTATTTTACCTCATTCAACTATTGCTATTATCTAACTCTTGGATGATGATGAATCAGATTTCTAGAAACACTACATCAAGTATATGGGTAGACTATAAGCTCCATGAGAGCAAGAGCTCATTCTGTTTTGCTCACCAGGCCTCAGTGCTTAGTGTACTACTCAGTTTAACATAGTGCTCAGTAAATATTTGTTGAATGAATAAATAAATGAATGCTAGAGAACTGCTTTTCCTTGCAAGCATTTACCAGCATTGTCTGTGTTGGCTGTTATTCTTTTGCTTTTTAACTCTTTATTTTTGTGTGCCATGCTTATGTCACAAAACATTGATCAATATTCACAGCTGGTTTGGAAAGTCATTTGGCAATGTCAACTTAGTGTTCCTCTCTGTTTTTCCTAGGAATATCTATGCACCATGATACTTTTTTCTCATCCATCTTAATATGTTGGGTGGGCCAAAATGTTCGTTTGTTTTTTTCCGTAAGATGGCTCTAGTAGTGCTTAGTTGTCTTTACCTTCATTTGAAACAATTTTGTTAGATTATGCATGACATCTGTCATATCAGCATGCATTTTAAAAAAGACATCAAAATTGGTGAATTTTTGTGTAGCCATTTTAATGTTGAAGATGGAAGTAAAACAGCAACATTTTCAGCATATTATGCTTTATTATTTCAAGAAAGGTAAAAACGCAACTGAAATGCAAAAAAAGATTTGTGCAGTGTATGTAGAAGGTTCTGTGACTGATCGAATGTGTCAAAAGTGGTTTGTGAAATTTCGTGCTGGAGATTTCTCACTGGACAATGCTCCACGGTCGGGTAGACCAGTTGAAGTTGATAGCGATCAAATCGAGACATTAATTGAGAACAATCAACGTTATACTACGCGGGAGGTAGCCAACATACTCAAAATATCCAAATCAAGCATTGAAAATCATTTGCTCCAGCTTGGTGACGTTAATTGCTTTATGTTTTGGTTCCACGTAAGTTACTCGAAAAAACATTCTGGACCATATTTCCGCATGTGATTCTCTACTTAAACGTAAGGAAAACATTCCGTTTTTAAAACAAATTGTGACGGGCGATGAAAAGTGGATACTGTACAATAATGTGGAATGGAAGAGATTGTGGGGTAAGCAAAACGAACCACCACCAACCACACCGAAGCCCGGTCTGCATCCAAAGAAAGTGATGTTGTGTATATGGTGGGATTGGAAGGGAGTCCCCTATTATGAGCTCCTTCCGGAAAACCAAACGATTAATTCCAACAGTACTGCTCCCCATTAGACCAACTGAAAGCAGCACTAGATGAAAAGCGTCCAGAATTAGTCAACGGAAAATGCATAATCTTCCATCAGGGTAATGCAAGACTGCATGGTTGTTTGATCACCAGGCAAAAACTGCCACAGCTTGGCTGGGAAGTTTTGGTTCATCCGCCATATTCACCAGACATTACACCTCAGATTTCCATTTATTTCAGTCTTTACAAAATTCTCTTAATGGGAAAAAATTCAATTCCCTGGAAGACTGTAAAAGGCACCTGGAACAGTTCTTTGCTCAAAAAGATAAAAAGTTTTGAGAAGATGGCATTATGAAGTTGCCTGAAAAATGGAAGAAGATAGTGGAACAAAAGGGTGAATACGTTGTTCAATAAAGTTCTTGGTGAGAATGAATAATGTGTCTTTTATTTTTACTTTGAAGGTACTTTGAAAATTGAAGGCACTTTTTGGCCAACCCAATATAATGTGCCCTGAGACTAATGGTTGCAAGTTATTTTACACAGGATAGCCTTACTTCTGCCTTTTAAGCTAGAAGTCCTATGTTTAACTACACAATGATTAAGCCTATTGCTTAGTTTCTGACTGACTCCCAGCTTAGAGATTTCATATCAATTGATGTCTAATTTGCCATCAACTCAGAGAACTGTTTGACCTCAGTTTCCTTTCTCACTAACACAGTTAACCTGCTCATCCTATCAGTACGCACAAGCTTTGTGGGCCACCCAAAATCATTTTTGGATTTTCCTGGAGAACTAAGAATGAATGCAAACAGAAAAATTTCCCTTTTTCTTCCTGGAAAAAAAAAAATCTGGAGCAGGTGTTGAATACTCAGTGCCGATGCTGGGAATATGTAGTGTGCATATGGGAATTATTATGTCAGCTTTAAGAAAATAGGGAGTGGTCAGTGCTATGGTAAAGCAAAAACTATATGCTCTGACTAAAGATTATCAAATTCTATTTTTGTAAGAACTGTACAAACCAAAATGCATTTTTGAGCCATGTTTGGACTATAGGCTACCTTTTCATTCACTGATCCCAAGACTCCTTGGTGACTTCCTTAGCCCTTTCATAGATTCAGTAAATTGTGTTTGACTTTGGCATAGAGAAAGATGCATGGATGGACACTCTAGCTTCTTAGTCATTTTCCTTCAGGGTTAGAGATTTGGTTGTGTGTCTTTTCCTTTGTTAACGGTAAGTTTAAGACTACTGCTTCCATATATCCTTGAAGCCATGGCATTTGGCTCTTCTACAGTCTACTTACTGCTTCACTGTCGTATACTGACTGCCAGATTATTCCTCTTTACTCATGGAAGACATTGACACCCAATTCATATGTTTACTCCCTGCCCCAGAGACCTGTGGACTTTGTGTGACTTTGGCAATTGTGTTGGGAAGCTAGCTTTTGAATATTCTGGTCTCTTAGGCCCCTGACTTCTTCATCTTTAGGTATCATTACTTCCATTCATTTTATCCACTTATTCCCATGGTAATACTCTGAGCCTTCTCATCATCTGGAAGCATTACCCTTTTAAAATCCTAAATCCAAATATTCCATTGTCTGACATAATTTCCTAACCTTCAAACAGTCTAAGTAAGCTACTGCTGATCATCCTCATTTAGTTATCCAATCCTTTGGTCCATCTACTTTTTCCCTATTGGGTTCCTCTCCTTGCCCTTACTTTATTTCATTTCTTCTTAAGATTGGACTTAAGTTACCATCACTTTTCATGACTCTTTTAGCACTATTTTCAACTCTATTACCTGTTCTGCTGATAAACTTGCACAGGAAAGGCATTTTGATTAATCTAATAATCTTGCCTTTACATTTGAGGTGCTAACACAGCTGAAGAATTTATAGAATGGTACAGTTTGGTTCAACATAAATTTATGTCTTCAGCTTCCACTGTGCATTTAAAACTGCTTCTCAGTCTTTCCATGTTTTTTTTTTTAACCATCTCTCTCTTATTTTTAAATATCTCTCAGAAGACCTAATTTACTAATTTTTCTCTCCCACATAGCCTCACCTCTGCTTCCTGCTGGTTCCTTTCTGTAAGCAATTGAACATTTTGTCACTATGCAAATAAACAAAACACAGAGAGGAAAAAACTAACACAAAAACAAAACAAAATGTCTCCGTATAAAAGCCTCTTTAGATACTATGGTTCCTTCTTTCATTCACAAAATTTTTTATATAGATTACTTTTTCTACTTCCTTATCATTCATTCTTTCCCCAGCACTTCATTCTTACTGCTGTTGCCAAGGTTATCATTGTTAATAAATATCAAACAGTGTCAGTCCGTATCTTCCTGAACCTTTTAGTCATGTTTGACACTGTTGACCACACTGTTCTTGAATAATATTACTTTTGCTTTGTTGACACCAACTCTCTTGGGTTTTCTCTTACTATCCTTGGTGCTGCTTCTCAGTTTAATTTCATTTTCTATACCTAGCCCTTATACCAGCTTTAGGGTTATAATCTATACTGTCTTATTTCTCTACAACTGTATTGAATCTATATTTTACACATTTGCTCTATACTTACCATGTCATTGTGAGCTAGACATCTCCATTTGGAGGTCCTTGAGGCACTTAAATCTGAATATGCCCCAAATTGAACTCATTACCTCCCTTCTCCTTAATTCTGTTCTTGTCCTACTCTTCCCTTTCCCTGTGACTAGCACCATACTTCATCCAGTTTCGCAATCTATAAACTTGGACTACATGTTTTCCCTCCATCATTATTCACACAGAGTTAACTATTAATCCTACCAATTTTACTACTAAACATTCATTGATTAAACTCATCCATAGCTTTGTAAAAAAGTTTACCAAAGAGACAGAGTGCAATAAAAGTGTATTATGGGAAGATCTAATTTATATTCTACAGTTCAAAGAGAACTTATATTAAGTCGATAACTAAAGGGTGACTGAAAGTTATCCAGGTGTGGAGAGTGAGAATGGCCATGGGATGGAAGGCCCCCTAGGAGGAGGGAACAGCAAATAAAAAGAACTTCGGAGTCTAGTGGGATCAAGGTACAATTAAAAAAAGCAAAACAAAACAAAACAGAAAAACAAGTAAGTATCAGGGTAAAGGAGAGAATGGGAGGAGATGAAGACAATATGGAAAGTCAAGGCTAATTTATAGGGAACTTTGTGTCTTCTATCAAGAATTTGAACTTTAAGAACAAAGGAAAGTTGAGTTCTAAGCAGGAGGGTAAGGTGACCTGGTAATATTTAATTTGGTAACAATAGGGAGTGACTGATTTCATAGTATGATTTTTCATGCACACACACATACATGTATATATACATATATGTATGTATTATATATACGGTCTTCCTATATGTTCCATTAGGTTGTCTTAAATAGCTTGCCGGCCTCACCAAAGAGAAGATCCTTGATTAAAGGAATGTTCCTAATAACCCAGGCAGTTCTTTCTGGAAAAGATAATTTTGATTTCTGCTATAAGACACACTCTGAAAGTTGTTATCTACCTCTATATTTTTCAAATAGATTTGGTAGGTTTCTTTCCAAAGGACCAAATTTTTTTTTCCCAACTCACATGATATGGTGCAAGTAGGTGGCTAATCTAAGACCTGTTCACCTCTAATTGAGAGGTTATACTGTTAGTGGTTAGGAGATTTTATTCTGATTTGATAACTAATGAATAATTTTCTTTGATAGCACTTTTTAGATGCAGCTGGATGAATAATCAACCACAAAGGGAGTTCAATTTTATTTATCATTAATTTTGACATGTTTCCACAGATGTTTTCTGGGAATCACTGTAACCTGTTTGATTTGTCTCTGTATAATGGGAAGCAGATAGCCTCAATTAGTATACTGATTAGTAAGTTCTTTAATGAGTTTCAGTAGTTTTACTCATTATTGCTGATACAGTACACTGAGTCCTGGAAGCTGGATTTGAGCATTATTAGAACATAAAACCTGAACCATTGCAGAATTGCTTTTCTATGGCATATTTGTTGTTTACTGGTTACTTCTCTCTTGTGTGTATGTGTAAACAGGGAAGACATTGAAACCACATGGAAATGAGTCCGTAGATTTGTGAAGTTTGCAGATTTGTTGATGAGTCCATGCAAGCCACAGATAAATGGGGAACTGGCTGTCAACTACAGAATTGTAATTCATTCTAAAGACATGGCTGATACCAAGAACCAAAGCAGACCACAGCCTCACTTCCTGATTTTAATGAATATGTGGTGTTTTGTACAGAGAGTTTATCTGGGTACCCCTTCATATAAGGAAGAAATAAAATACCTCCTCCTCAAGGACTGGATTACCTCTTTCAGCAGGCAGGTTAAGCATAGCAGCAGGATTTATGGAAAGATATCAGAAATTTACTTTTGCCCTGAACAGGGAGCAGTAAATATCCACTGTTTATACATTACCAAGAAAATAGATGAACCCTCTTCTCTGGCTTAGTATCTGAGTCTTCCAAACAAGAGGATTTAAGACCTGTGGGATCTTCTAAATTGCATGGGTACTTGGATAGTAATGGCCTTTTTTGTTGGAACAGGAATATAGAAACCATGGTCAAAGCATCAGGCTTTCTCCTATGAAAGTTTACAGTCAATTTTCCTTCTATTTCTATTAGGGGCATTTATTGTTATAGCTGTGATGTGCCAGATCAAGCAAAGACAAGAGTATCCTGCAAATGCCTGTTAGAGAACTTCTCTTCCACAGAAAGTTGCTTCCTTGTTGCCACATTTTATGGTAACATAAAGTTTCATGACATTTATGGAAGTGTGTGTCATGAAGCAGATGGCTTGTTAGCCTGTTTTAGTAATCTCATTCATATCCATACAATATTAAAACTTTTCCAAGTTCATGAATTATAAAAGAACACTAGATGCTGTGTAGTCCAAAGAATCCTTTAATTATTAAAATTAGATGTGCCAAAGGATTCAAACCTGAGTGGAAATTAAAGAAAAGCTTTGAATCAAGATAAGGATGCTGAATTTGATTTGTGCGAAATTACTTCTCTTCAGGAGGTACTGAATTTCTACTACTATTACAAGTACTAATTCAACTTTATCTCTTATTACTTCCTGACATAAAGCCTTTGTGAGCGCTAAACTTATAAGGACTGTTCACTTCCCTAGGAGCATGAAACATACTCTCTTAATTCAGTACTTTTGCACATGCTACCTTTATGTCTGAAAAACTTTTCCTTAGCTTTCTCGCACCCTACTTTGAAAAACCTACTTAGATGTCAAGGCCCATTTTAAACAAAACTTCCTTTAAGAATGTTTCCATGATCCCTGCAGTCATGTGTGATTCCTCCTTCCTCTGAATCATGTCATATTCCTCTATGATGTATTACATCTTGTCTAATATTATGTTCATGTATGTGTTTGTTCTCTGTCATCCATTACATAACCCTTTTATGACTGATGACTCTTTTTATTTTATCTGTGTATGGGCCCAGATTGCCAAGTGGAACGTCTTAAAAGTAGTAGGTGATTAATGGATATTTATTGAATTTTAGTTTTTAAATATTCTTATAAAATATTACAAAATATTATTTTAGTAGATGTTATTTTTTGCTCTTTAAGTGTGAAGATCATATGATCTTTTTACTTTGACTCTCAGGCAGTTCTGGGCTGAATTCTGTTCATTTACAGTACCTTCTCTTAACCTTTGCTGATATATTTTTTCTCTTCTTTGTCCTTTAGCACCTAGCCCTATCTTTTTACTCTTATTTCTGTGGTTATGGATTTTATCACAGCTGCTAGCTACACCATATTCTCACTCATTCACTTATGAGACATTTATTGTCTTTTACATAGTAAACATTAGGCTAGACACTAAAGATATGAAGATAAATAAGACACAGCCGACACTCACGAAGCTCACAGCCTAATAAAAGTGTAGTTGAAGTACTGAAACAATTACAACAAAGTAAATAAAAACAAAAGCATAGCTTTCAGTTCTTTACTCTTTCCCAAAGGTGGTAGGAGGACATCATTTTTGCCGCAGGACAAACTTGGGCTTGTTCTTCCTTGTTCTTAAGAGTTCTGTGTGATACTAGAAAGCTCCTTTGCCCCCTTCTTCAATCATCTCTTTTTGAAGCAAATATTAGTAGCTATAGGACTCTTCATTCAGAGAGGATGCCAAAGGAAAATCCCAGATCAGTGAAAACCTATCATCCTCTTTGGTATTGAAAACATTTTACTTCCTTTGGTAGGAATGAATAAATTATTTAAATCTATTCCTAAGGTAATCTTGAATCAAATTGCCAGAAAATATTGCTTTAGTGTCAACCTCAAAAGACAGCCATTAGGTTTAACAATGAGCATCCCGATGTTGACTTTTTCTTCCTTGAAGCTTATCTACAGTAGATTCACAGGGTGATGTTTACAGGTACATAATAGGAAGATGGCATTTTTCACCATCTCTTACTACAAGATCTTGCTTTTCAAATTTAGATAGGTTTAAGACGTATTTCTGAAATAGATTAACAAATAGTTTAGTATCCCTGATTCGTGTTGTGAAAAGAACATTAACTTAACAGATGGGACACTTGAGTTCACATTCTAATTCAGGGTACTTAGCGCCACCAAATTGTTGGTGGCGTGGAACCTCTCTCAACCCCGATTATCTTACCTACGAAATGAAAAGATTGGACTAGTATAGTCACTAAGATCTTTTTCAGCTCCAAAATTTTATATTGTTACAGGTTTGATTTAAGAGGTCCTGTGAACAAAATTAATTAAAATAAAGATTATTTTATTTAATTTCTTTTATGTTCTTTCCCTCATCCCAGTTAAAATGAGATCTTCATTAAGTTTGCTGCATTAAAGAAAAAGTATTCTGAGTATAAATTTATAAATGTTCTGTTTTTACAAACATTAGGACTCTAAAAAAGAGAAAACTACGTTTGATCTCTGCAACTTGGCAGATAGTAATTGGACTGATCACTTTGAAAATTCACTGTTAGCCAATTAGCGATAGCCAGTGCATTTAAAATATGCATTCTGGATGACTAATCTTACGTAAAATTATGTACAAAAAGTTACATAATTATAATCAGATCTCCATTTGTTTGTAAAAAAATGTTTTTTTCCAATTAAAAAGCAAGCAAAGTGAAGCGTAAGTTTTTTTCTTCTTAAGCCTTTACTAAAACCAGTATCTAATGATATATCAGCAATGTAGGTAGTTTAAAAGCAAACAGACAAAAAAGCAGTGCTGTACATGCCTGTATAATATTTAGGGGTCATCATGAGTCCTTCTCATTTCCATCACAACCAAACCTCCCGCTCTACCTGTCAAAATTGTAGCCAACTCCTAGATAGTCTTTCTTAATTAGAAGTCTTAAAGATTAGCATGACATATTTATAAATTTGTTTTAAAAAGTTCTCTCTGAAATGTGGCTGGGATAAACACATCGTTCTTTACTATGAAATCCAAAGGTTGTGCAGTCCCCTTCACATCCTGACCTCTCTGTGTCAAACCAATTACCAGCCAATTTTCAATAATGAGCAATCATATAATCATAAGATTGGAAGAGACCTTGAGAGGGCATATGGTTCACCCTCCCATCCCAGTTTGGGCTGCACTGAAATCATCTTGGAAGTAATTCTCTACCCTTTTCTTTCACATTTAAAAGCGAAGGATCCACAGTCTCTGAGCTCCAGTTAACCACTGTAGTAACTTGCTTGATTGTGCACTTTTTATTGGCTTTCTTTTCTTCACTGTCTCATTCCCCATTCCCCTGCTGATGTTTCCTGGGATCGACTCCCAAATGAACTATTTGCACTCAAATCCTCATCTCAGAATCCACTTTAGGGGAACTCAATTAAGACACTCTGATTATAGCCCTTAATAAAGAGGTCATCAATTAAATAAAGAAAGCATTAGATTGATTACATAAATGTTAACCTAAACAGGATCTTCCGATGTGTATACTGTTACTAAAAACCAGATCGCAAAACATCCTTCACATAAAATAGCTTTTTCAAAATTAGTCATTAACCTGTTTCTAAATCATGATCTGCTTCGTTTTAACTTTCGTAATGATCATGGAGGTATCCAAATCAATAATTATATATTTTAACCCACAATGCAGCCATTTCATCCAGGAATAGCTAGAACAAAATCCTTATAATACTTGGGGGATGTCGAAAAGCTTTTAAGGGAATATTTCAGTATTTCTGTCAAAAAAAGGTTGGGAGTCTTATCCTACTCTTATATTTCACATATGTAGATAAATATTGGTTGGAAAAAATCATCTCAGCTAAATCTGTTAGAGCTATATTTTAAGTAATGTGTATAGATGTCTAAAAAGTCAGGTTTTAGCTTAGTTGATTAGAATTAATATAGATCAACTGCTGTTGATAGCTCAAAATTTCACATAGAAATAGAACAGTTTGAATACATAGCATAGCTGGGGGTCACACAAAATTGGCTTCTACCCTCTCTTCACCCTGTACTCTAAGGGTTATAGAGAAAATGTTAAAGGCTAAATGGAGGCCATCTAGTGTGTGACCATAAATAATATTCTATCACCAACCTCCTGAGAATAAGAGGGTGAATCTTTGGGGCATGCATATAAAAACAATGAATCTCTAAATTTTTCCCTTCAAACTCTTTTTCCTTTTCATCATTTTATGGAAATAGTAAATGGGTAATAAAATTGAATTTTCCTCATTTTTTTTCTCCTTTTTGAGTGGTATGATGTACCTAGGTATATCACTAGCTTGAGAGGTAGCCCCTAACTCTGACAGTCTAATTTTCACTGGGGTGAAGACAAGACAAGGTGTTGAAGGCTACTCTCCATAGTCCATTTCTAGGTAAGACATCAGGAGGCTTATTATATCCTGAGGCTTATGATATCCTGTATCTGCCATTCCCCTTCTTGACCTTGTTATCTTAAACTTCTGTATAATACAGGCTTCCTTTCAAACCCTCAATACCAGTCAGCTGGACTTAGTTTTCTGATTATGTTCTCCAGGAAAAGACACCCATTCTTTATTCAATCCATCTGATTTTAATAGTCTGATTATAATAGGTATTTTATCCACCTCTTCTCCACCCCACTGGCAAAGGGGAATTCTCATTTTGAGATTATGGTGATGACCAAATACACAGTATCTAATCCTGGAAATGAGACTAGCAGAAGTTCATTGGTTACACATATTTACAGCCTGGGGGAGGAAGATGCTAAATGCAATGCAGGGTCCACATAGGGGTTGCACTTGGGAGTAGGGCAAACAATCAGGGGCTGTGGGAGACAGGCTTTGTAGTAACAAAAGGGTATGGTAGACCCTGGTTCCTGTGGGAGGATAATATTGGTTTGTTTGAATCATTTCATGGGCTTCCCATTAGGTTGAGACCAGGAGGAGTATAGCTGTTCCAGCTGAGAGGGGAAGTAACCTGGTGGGAGCCCTTCTTTCCCCCTCTGTGGGGGCATATCTGGTGAGAGCAGGGGACCTAACCTCATAGTTAGGTCTTCAGGGCCCTGTGAGGTTCAAAGATGTCAAGGCAGCACGTGACATTTTTGGCCTTAAAAGCCATTAAGTTAACGTTTTATTTGGGGTTTGGGAACTAGTTAGGTGTTGTCCCTATTATCCTGGTCCCTGTCTAGGGTTCTGAAGAGGATTATCCTTGTTACCTGGAAGAGCTGTCTATGTCAAGTCCACCCAGTTTGTACTAAACTTGGAATATTAGTTTATTCTAGTTGATGATGATGGTGATTATTATTATTACTCTTATAACCAGTTTGGACTAAACTTGGATTTACCATATAACATTGTGGATTTCATAATTCCTTTCCAGGCAGCTTGAGCCTCCAAATCTAATTTTCTCCAACCTTATCCCTGCACTTTCCTATCCCTGCACGTTCCTGTCCCTGCACTTTCCTGTCCTCCTCACCACACATTATGACTGTTTTGAAATCTCCTATGCCAGGTATATCAATGATCCCTAAGAATTTTCAAATCAGGTTCTTTACACCAACCCTATTCAATTTCTAATAAAAATGAAAATAAAAACACTATTATTGATTCACTATTATGTTCCAGTTGCTTTGCTGAGTTCTTTGTACACATGATCTCAATTAATTCTCACAATCCTGATTTCAAAAGTGAGGAAAGTTAGGTTTAGTGATCTTAGGAAACTGTTCCGTCATCAGGCAGCTAGTTAATGGCAAAGTCAGATTTTAAGTATGAACCTATATTGAACTCCAAGGATTTGCTACACCCCTTACAAAACTCGTAAAAAATTAAGCAATGTAATTAAGCATTTCAGAATTTCCAAATGAAGACTATGAGTCCCTGGAGATTTGGGAAACCTTGACACTTATATAGAAACCTCTGGGCCTGGCCAGGACAAGTTCCCAGCACACTGGTCCTGGGTGTCCTGCCAGCATTAGGCCCATGTTGACAACAATGATCTCATCGGATAACACCTATGGTGCAAGGCAAAGGGCAGAGATCCTTGGGGAGACAGGTTTTAGTGTGGGAAGGAGGCTTTTAATGCAAGAGTCACATCTTTGTGTGAGCAGGGCAACAGACCTTAAAATGAAGCTATTAGAGTTGCACATTATGGGAAACAATGCCATGGGTTGGAGAATAGAATAGGATGTGCTTATAGTGGCAATGAAATCTTTCAAGTTCTTTGGGAGATTATACCAATGATTTATAGGGTACAATGATCGTATCTCTCTCCCTCCCTGCTTACTTTTGTGGCTAGTGCAGTTAAATAAAGAACAGTTCAATGTTCCTGATAATTATAATTTGTATCTCACCTTACTGCTGCATGACAACTTCAAGGGAAGAAAGAGAAGACAGAATGACACTCTGAAGGATTTATAACTTTGACGTCACCATCTGGGAGGGACCCTGGTACCCCATAGGAACAGAGTAATGGAAATTTTCCATGCTCAGCGTTGATTTGAGTTTCCCTATCTGGTCAGTGCCAACTTATTCTGTGGGCAGCATGTGTGAATCCCAAGATATTTTAGTTTTGTTAATCTCATCAGTGCCAGTCCATTTCTGGCTTTCCTCTACACCTGCTGACTCCCTGGTGTTGGCTTCCTGCTGCTCTGTCCATCTGTTAAGAATTTATTTACAAAATACACTAAAATGCAAACTGCACCAGAGTGGGACTTAGCATCCCCCTGCTCAGGAAATGGCATCACGCCAGAGCACACTTTCCAGTTGTTACTAAGCTTGAGTACAAGAAATTGGAAGAGTAAAGGGACTCTTACTTCCACTTGAAATCCCTCAGGCAAAATGGCAACAAAAATAATCTTTATTTCCATTCTTACACTGCATAGAGAAGTGGAATCTAATTTCAGAGTGGTTCGTAGAAATAGCATAGGATTGGTAAATAGAAATCCATGATTATAATCCTGGATCTCTCATTACCTTTTCATATGACTTTAGTCAGAGCTTTACTTTCGGAAAAAATTGCATGTTAATGTCTGAAGTTCATTCCAGTACAAAGTCAGGATTTTTCTCATTTTCAAGTAGATACACAAGTGCATGCACATGAAACATAGATGTAACTTATATGGAAGCAAATTAAAACAACTGGAGGTTATTCTGGCTTGACCGATGTCACACACATTGAGGGTAGGATGTTTTTATGAGATACAGGTTGCCTTGGAGGCGGGGGAGAGACAAGCTCTTAATTGATGAGATACAAAGTCCTCCAAAGGGACAGAAACAGAAGTAAAACAAATCCAAATAGTTCAAAAACCATTAAGAGAAAGAGAAAGATATCATGGGAGGTGAAACGAAAGTAACAGAGAAAAAGAATCTGAAGTTTTTCAATATTTCTTTGTTTAAGGCAATGTGTTTGTGAATGCAAGAGTTGGGATATTATTCATAGCTGAGCACAGAACAGGTGATTGGATCAACACCTCAACATAAAAATCTTTGTATGAAACAAAGATTTAGAGGAAATGTTTATGTTATAGTTCTGGTCAGTGAGAGAACCATGTTAGAAAGTTCTTAGCAGAGCCCATCAGGGAAGCTGAGTTAAAAAGGCTCCCCACCATTTTAGCTATCACAAATAAGATGAACAAAACTGGGGCTCAGTAATTCATAAAATTTTCACCTTCCATGTGCCATACACTGACTTACTGATCAACACATATAATTTTCTGTTAAATGTCTTTACTGATTACCTTGATGTAAAATTTAGCAATTACTTTGCTAGATTATACCTGTATGTCACATATTTCCAAGAGGACTAAAAAATGGTAAGTGTGTGCATCCCAGTGAAGGTAATATTTTGCAAACTCTTACTTGGTATTTCCTAGATGGAATAAATGATATTAACATTACATTTGGATTTTTATTAATTTATTCATTAGATATTGATTCAACAACTATTGTGCTATGATCCTTATGGAGCCTATAGTCTAAAGGTGGAGGGAGACATTAACGTATATATTTTTTCAATAGCTTTTATATTTATTTTCCAATAGCTTTTAACTTTTAGAGTAGTTTTAGGCTTACAGAAAAATTGTGCATAAAGTACAGAGTTTTTATATACCCTCTTCCTCCTCACCAGTTTTCCTTATTATTAACATCTTGTATTAGTATAGTACATTTGTTACAATAATGCAGCAATACTGATACATTATTATTAACAAAAGTCATAGTTTAATGTTCACTCTTTGTACAGTTCCATGTTTTTTTTACAAATATATGTCATATTTCCAACATTATAGTATCATATAGAATAATTTCACTGCCCTAAAATTACCTTGTGCTTCACCTATTTACTGCTTTCTCCCCATCCCCAAACCCCTGACAACCACTAATTTTATTTTCTCAGTAATTCTTCCTTTTCCAGAATGTCTTATAGTTGGAATTATATAGTATGTAGCTTGTTCAAACTGGCTCCTTTCACTTAGCAATATGTATTTAAGTTCCCTCCATGTCATTTTGTGACCAGATAGCTCAATTTTTACCACTTAATATTTCATTGTATTAATATTTATCCATCCATCTATTGAAGGACATCTTGGCTGCTTCCAATATTTGGAAATTAGACTAAAGCCAATATAAATGTTCATGTGCAGATTTTTGTGTCATCATAAATTTTCAACTTATTTGGATATATACCTAGAAGCACTATTGTTAGATCATATACTAAGCATATGTTTAGCTTTGTAAGGAACTTACAAACTCTCTTCCAAAGAGGCTGCATTATTTTGCATTCTCACCAGCAATGAATTAGAATTCTTATTGTTCCACATCCTTGCTAATATTTGATGTTGTCAGTGTTCTGAATTTTGGCCAGTCTAATAGATGTGTAGTACTAACTCATATCAATCTGCAATTCCCTAATGACATCTGAGGTTGAACCTCTTTTCATATCCTTATTTGTCATCTGTTATCTTCTTTGGTGAGATACCTGTTCATACCATTTTTTATTGGATTATTTGTTTTCTCATTGTTGAGTTTTAGGAATACTTTTTATAGTTTGGATGCAAGCTTTTTATAGTTTGCGAACACCAGATATGTGTTTGCAAAGTCAGTTTCTTATAGACAACATATAGTTGGGTCATGCTTTTTTAATCCACTTTGATAGTCTCTGCCTATAATTGGTATATTTCAACCATTCACATTTAAATGTATTACTGATATAGTTGATTTAACAATTTTAAAAAAAATTTTGTAACAATTTTTTAATTTGTAGTCCTTTGTTTTTTGTCTTTCATTCTTTTTCTGCCTTCTCTAGTTTGAATGGAACAGCATTTTATGATTCGCTTTTCTCTCCTCTCTTAATATATCTACTATACTTCTTTAAAAAGTATTTTCATGTTTTCCTTAAAGTTTGGTATATACATTTACAATAATCTAAGTCAACTTTAAAATAACACTATACTGTTTCATGGGTAGTACAGGTATCTTATATTTATTTAATTATGACTTTGATAAATGGTAAGTTAGAACACATTTTATACTTGGGCTCTAAATTTAGCATGGCATAGAATCCCTTATATATTTTTATATTATAGCTTAATCATACTGATATAAAACAGAAATATTAAGCAGTGTGTAGAATATTGAATTATTAGTTCCTAGTTCTTTACTGTCCTGTAATGGTATTATTACACTGCAAGTCGTTATGGTGAATGGTATTGAGAGACAATTTTCCATGGATTGCTCATGTTTCTTCACAGCCTGGGCTTTCTGATCTGTTTGAATAGCAAGCAGCCCTGGAAACTAGAAATAGTATCTCCCTCTAGAGAGATTTAGAGACATATTTCCCCAAAGAGATCCCAGGGTAGTAAAAATAAGGCCTGACTGCATCAGGAATGAATGACTTAGAGTTAATCATTTTTAATACATATCCATTTTAAAGAATATATATTAAACCAAATGAATCTAGTTGGTGGAATTTTAGGCTGTATGGAACTGAAAAACATTCAGGCAACTCAGGGTTCAATGCCTCTGCTAGCACAGGAAGCACCTCTGGACATTAAAAAAACCCATTTTTCAAGACACTTTACTTCTGTCTGTTGGAAAATTGTTGTGATGTACTGATTTTGCTGGAACAAAACACTGCCATCTGCCAGTAAATTGTTGTCATAAATAAACAAATGGATGAAGTCTGTCCTGTGAATGGGTCTGCAGGGCACAAACTGTACAACCATATGGGGCAGCCCTCAGGGGAAGAAATTTTTTCTCAGAAAATTCACCCTGTAGAAAGGGATCCTAACCTGGAAGTCTGCACCAAGCTTCTGATCTCTTAGAACTTTCCAGCTTTGTACAGACTGCTAAAACCTCAAGTGATTTTCATGAGAGGCAAATGAGGCAACGAAAAGAAATTCAGTCTTATTGAATGCCTTCTTACTACCTACTAGAGAGAGGGCTAGACAATTCATAATGCCTCATTTAATCCTCCCACTAACATTTTGAGTTAGACTAAATTGTATGTGCTACAAGATGAGAAAACTAAGGCTTGAGAGTACAAATTATATTCCCAGCTAATAAGTAGTAGATCCAGGAGATATAAACACAAGGCTATCCATTCCAAAGCTAGAGACTTTCAGTGACAGAATTCTGCCACCACACTCAAATTCTTTTCATGGTATTTGTGCAGGAAGGCTGAGAGTGAATAGTCCTATACAAGTCTGAATCATATGCCCATACTCCACCGCCTAGAAAAATAGTACAAATTATCACATTTTTAGAGTTGCCTAAATCTTGCATTGACTAATAGGCCAATATTTTCCTGCCTTTACTCACCACCACTATCATCCCTAGGGACTTCTTGGAAGAAAGTGTCCTTAGTGAGGACTCACAAAGTGGTGAGTTACATTCCAGTTACTTAGGCCAGCAATTTGGAGGTTGTAGGAAACTTGTCTGAAATTGTGGTAGAAATCAAAACTGTAGTTTCTTTCACAGTGTTGGATGTGTGACCTTAACACTATGTTTTCTATTTTCTTGTTCACTGATTAAGAAGCAGAAGTCTGTAGGCTGCCTTCCAGAAATTAGGATACTTGATGCTAAATCATAGTTCTGCTGTGGAATCTTCAGAAAGATGTTCTTGGATTTTCTCAAGTGAAAAGTAAAGGTAATAAATATGGCATAAATATAGGAAGATTAAATATATTTATCAGGGGATGTTAGGTTCCTCATCTTTGTTGTCCTAAAAGCAGTGGAAGCAGAACCTGTATCTTAAAGATGTCTTTCTTAAGCTGAACCGATTTACTGGAATTTATTTCTGAACCTCATGATGATTTTCCTTGTGAGTAAGTCTCAGCCTTCTTCCAGTCATTTTCTGCTGGTGCTAATAAGTCTTTCTTCACTTAGTTCCATTAAGCTTCAGTTAGTTTCTGACCAACATTGATCTTGGTAAGCTACCTACTGAGATCATTGGTACCTCAACCTCCGGGGCATGGAACTAACTTTACTGCCTTTGATCCGATTTTATCCCAAGCACCTGTGGGCTCGGCAGATTGCAGCTTGCCCTTTTACTCTCTCTGTGCCTGGGAGAAGTCCACTTTGCCAAAGTCATTTAACCTCACACCTGTTTGCTTACTGATCAATTTGCTTAATGAACACTTTATTTAAAATTTAACACACTTTACCAATTCTCTCTTGCCCTTTCCTGGCTTGCACCTCTTCTTTATTAAAGCATCATGATCAGGAATCTAACTTGGTTCTGGAATGTGGTACCTAAGTTTTCCACTGGTCCTGAAGCCCCATTCTCACCCTCAGTCCACTTTCTGGGGTTAGACGCCCTCCATAGCTTTTGCTAGCTGGATCCTATCCACTGTGATCCCTCCAGCTCTTGGCTAGTGTTCTGCTCTTGAATGGACTGAGAACTTGAAATCTGGCCAGGGCTGCACATCTGTGTTAATATTACCCATTAATACTACCCACTACTTGGACTTCCCCTGACCCAGCTCAACTACTGCAATGAATCTTCTGAATTAGACTTTTGCAAACTAAGACTGCATTCACAACCTATTTTATGACTGTACCCAATACCTTGGGCTTCTAGTTACCCCCCAGATACAGGCTTATAGGCAGATTCCTTCTTGAGAATGTGCCCCTTCTTCCTAAGATGCTAAAGTTTTCTTATAACTGTTGTTTGAACCCACATCCAGTGCTCATACTATGGGTTTATTCTCAGAAAACCCTGTTTTCCTATGTTTGCTCACACCTTGTATCCTGCTCATCACTATTTTTGGTCTCTCATAACAGAACGGGTTGAGTAGAGAGAGCCAAGAGCCTATGACTCCTAGAAGCCAGCTTTCCTCACCCAGCACAGATTGTTAAGTAGTGCTGGGCAGCCATGCATTTCTGCCAGAGTTCAGCAAAACAGTTTTTTAGAAATCCCTGTCAGTAAAGAAGTGAGCAATCGCACAAATAGAGATGGACTTAAGGCAAAGCGGTGCAGTTGTAAAGAGGAAAGTGGTACATTTAACTAAGGGCCTTTTCCCTCCTCAGTATATGCAGCTGTATCCACAAACAAAAAAAAGCTTCTAAGCATGTTCCACTGAAGTATTATTAAACATTGTATTTGGAATTAGCTCTGACTGAATCACACTGTAAGGGTTTGTTCAATGTGATCTGTGGAGACACATTATTAAAGTGGCCTGTTCCAGAATAAAAAGTCAGATCCTCATTAGCTGGGACAAAGAATGTTGGCATCCAAGCTCAAGAACAGAAGGAAAATCCCTATCTCTGAGTGACAGATGTGGGTGTTACTAGCAATGTCGCATAACCCTGGGAATTCATTAAAAGTGTCAGGCTGTGTCACAGGGACACTTTGCATTGACAGGCCCAGTGGACAAAAACTGATAATTGCTTTCATTCCTTGCTTACCTTTCACCTTAGCAAGAAATACGATTGTAAATAAATAACCTGATGTTGACACATCACAAGCTTTGTGCAGAAAACTGTTCTGTGAAATGTACATCACAAGGACTGCAAGGCACTTTTCATAAGAGAATTAATAGAATTTATCCTGCTAGTTTTACTTATGTGACCGCTGAATTCCCTTATTCTTAACTAAATCCAGGTTATTTAGTAACTCTCAACTTCTTGAGACAAAAGACAAAGTAGTCAATGGTAAAAGAGAAAAAAGTAGTAAAAACAGAAAAAAGAAAGAAAGGAAGAAAGGAAAAAGGAGAAAACAAAGAAAGAGTAGGGGAGGAGAGAGAGAGGTAAAGAAAGAAAAGAAGGAAGGAAGGAAGGAAGGAAGAAAGGAAGAAAGAAAGAAAGAAAATTAATGAATGGATCATGTTTTAGAGGCAGGCATGCATGGACTGAATATCTCCTATTGATACACTTACTGGTGGAAGGGAGTAATTATACTATTTACTATTAAACACTCTTATTGTTAGCTGGCAATGCATACATAAGGAATCCAGAATAATGTACAGAATAGTCCTTTCTCTGGTTTGGGATGCATCTTTCTATTCATAAGGAGTCCTCAGGGAACTTCCTAAGTGACTTTTCTCTTCTCTTCAATTTTTCATCTCAGTTCCTAATGAGTCCTTCAGTCTCCAAACTCAGCATAACCCCTGTTACCCCCACAGCAGCTCAATGCACTTGAACTCCTCTCATTCTTTCCTTTAATTCTCTGCCTTGCTACCATAGAGTATCTCTTGTATTTGCCTCAACTTCTAGCTCCAGTTCATTTCCAGCTACCTCCAGTCTCTTTGGTCCCTAAATTGAGGACATAGGTGAGACTATTTAGAACACTTTTTTTTTTCTTTAAGCTTTTGTGGATAGCTCATTTGCAGGATAATTTGACTTTTAATCCTGCCAAGATGCATCCTGTTTTAGCCTGTTGTCTGTCCACTATTATGCTAAAAAGTCTTTGCTTATTATATAGAAAGTGACTTGGTCTCTTCTCCTACCTTGAATCTTAGTGCCTACTGCTTCCTTGTTAATCTTGTCTTTGTTATAAACAAGATCTTAGTAAGAGGGTTTTGAAAAGGGTGGGAACAGGAAGAAAATCCTTGGCTCTTTCAATTTTATAAAAAATATATATTCATGCCTATTTTTAAAATGAAGATAAAGTAGAAAATACTCTAAAATGTTTGGAATTTAGTGCACGTTTAATAAATGGTGGCTACTAATATTAAGGGCAAAACTGCTAAAGAGGATCTGATAATTAGTCTGGTACATTGGACAAATGGACACTCTTTTGTCATTACTATCAGATGTTATACTTGAAGAAGAAGACACATTCATGGTAGGATTATATGGCAAATGAGTTCTAGAACAAAACAACGCATTTGATGTGACATTTTTACATCTGGTACCTGATATAACCTCAGGATCATGTTAACAGCACACAGAACTGGATACTGTATTGACTTTGACCTTCTGACCAAGAATCATACACAATGAAAGGAACAGTTAAGGAAATGGTTTTATTCAGGCTGCCACAATAGGTACAGTGTTCATTAATGAGGAACATCTCAGAGAAAAAGATAGGGGACTGAGGTTTTATAGAGGCAAATAAAGGAATTCTGAAGAAAGGAGGAGACAGGTCTTATCTGAGTTATTGAGGAAGGATAGAAGTGGATCTTATCTGGAAATATTCTAGGGAGAGGTAATCCTTGCAGATTACTGGTTAACTGATAAACCTATTAACATCTGGAACACAAAAATGTGTATGTGGGGGAGGGTAGGAGAATTCTCAGCAGCCCTAGTTTCCGGGAATACTGAGTCCCCATAAAGTTCAAGTTGTCCATCTCCTCTTCTACTCAAGGCAAATATCATTTGTTACTGATCATTTTTGAGATGATTAGAAAACTCCTGAGTGGGTCAAAACAAGGTCTGAAAAATAGTGTCTGGGGGTCTCTTATTCTTGTACAACCAGATAAATCATTTCTTGAGAGGTGGTAGCAAAGATCAGCTACTCTAAGGAGTTCAGACATCTTAGAAAAGGGATGCCTAAAATGAAAATGAGAATTATTAAAAACTACATTAAAGTGAAGAGCCAGGAATTGAATCATGCGGATAACTAGACCAGTGAATTCCAGGATGGCGGTAGAGGAAAATCGTTTGGTTATGCAGCATGGGTTATTGAGTTTCTTCAAGCTCTCAAGCTAGGATGTCAATGCTTTTGTTAAACTTGTCCACAGCTTTGTTAATTCTTACTTAAGGACATCCAAGATCTGAGCATTTCAGCAAACTTTTTTTTTTTTTAACTGAAGTATAGTTAATTTACAATGCTGTGTTACTTTCAAATGTACAGCAAAGTGATTCAGTTATACATATATATTTATATATATATATTCTTTTTCAGATTGTTTTACATTATAGGTTATTCCAAGATATTGAGTATAGTTCCCTGTGCTATACAGTAGGTCTTTCTTTCCCTATTTTATATACAGTAGTATGTAGATGTTAATCACAAACTCCAAATTTATCTCCCTGCTCCCACACCGCTATCCCCTTTGGTAACCATAAGTTTGTTTTCCACATCTATTTTTGTTTTGTAAATAAGTTCATTTGTATCATTTTTTTAGATTCCTCATGTAAGTGATATCATATGTCTTTCTCTGTCTGACTTCACTTATTATGATAATCTCTAGGTCCATCCATGTTGTTGCAAATGACATTATTTCATTATTTTTTATGGTTGAGTAATATGCCATTGTATGTATATACCACATCTTCTTTATCCATTCATCTGTCAGTGGATGTTTAGGTTGCTTCCAGGTCTTGGCTATTGTAAATAGTGCTGCAGTGAATATTGGAGTGCATGTATAATTTCAAATTAGAATTTTCTCCAGATATATGACCAGGAGTGGGATTGCAGGGATCATATGATAACTCTGTTTAGTTTTTTAAGGGACCTCCATACTGTTCTCAATAGCAGCTGCACCAATTTACATTCTGACCAACACTGTAGTAGGTCAGTGTTGACCTACACTTTTTCTCCACACCCTCTCCAGCATTTATTATCTGTAGACTTTTTGATGATGACCATTCTGACTGGTGTGAGGTAATACCTCATGTAGTTTTGATTTGCATATCTCAAATAATTAGCTATACTGAACATCTTTTCATGTGCCTGTTGACCATCTATATGTTTTCATTGGAGAAATGTCTATTTAGGTCTTCTGCCCATTTTTTTCATTGGGTTGTTTGGTTTCTTGATATTAAGCTGTATGAGCTGTTTGTATATTTTAGAAATTAATCCCTGGTCAGAAGCATTTTTTGCAAATATTTTCTCCCAGTTTGTAAGTTGTCTTTTCATTTTGTTTATGGTTTTCTTTGCTGTACAAAAACTTTTAAGTTTAACTAGATCCCATTTTTTTTATTTTTGTTTTTATTTCCATTATTCTAGGAGATGGATCCAAAAAACTATTGCTCTAATTTATGTCAAAGTGTGTTCCACCTATGTTTTCCTCTAGGAGTTTTATAGTATATGGTCTTACATTTATGTCTTTAATCCATTTTGAGTTTATTTTTGTATATGGTGTCAGAATGTTCTAATGTCATTCTTTTACATGTAGCTGTCCAGTTTCCCCAGCACCACTTATTGAAGAGACTGTTCAATAAGTGAGAAAAGAAACTTTTCTCCATTGTATATTCTTGCCTCCTTTGTCATAGATTAATTGGCCACAAGTGCATGCATTTATTTCTGGGCTTTCTATCCTATTCCATTGATCTATGTGTCTGTTTTTGTGCCAGTACCATACTGTTTTGGTGACTGTAGCTTTGTAGTATAGTCTGAAGTCAGGGAACCTGATTCCTCTGGTTTTGTTCTTCTTTCTCAAGATTGTTTGGCTATTCAGAGTCTTTTGTGTTTGCATACAAAGTAAAAAAAAAAAAATCTTTGTTCTAGTTCTATGAAAAGGGCCATTGGTAATTTGATAGGGATTACACTGAATCTGTAGATTTCCTTGGGTAGTATGGTAATTTTAATAATACTGATTCTTCCAATTCAAGGACATGGTATATGTTTCCATCTGTTTGTGCTGTCTTTAATTTCTTTCATCAGTGTCTTACAGTTTTTCTGGTACAGGTCTTTTGCATCCTTAGGTAGGTTTATTCCTAGGTGTTTTATTCTTTTTGATGTAATGTTAAATGGGATTTTTCCCTTAATTTATCTTTCTGATCTTTCATTGTTAGTGTATAGAAATGCAACACATTCCTGCATATTAATTTTGTATCCAGCAACTTTACCAAATTCATTGATGAGCTCTAGTAGTTTTCTGGTAGTGTCTTTAGGATTTTCTATATATAGTATTATGTTATCTGCAAACAGTGACAGCTTTACTTCTTTTTCAATTGGATTCCATTTATTTATGTACTTATTTACTTATTTATTTATTTTCTTCTCTGATTGCTGTGGCTAGGACTTGCAAAGCTATTTTGAATAAAAATGGCAAGAGTGGGCATTCTTGTCTTGTTCCTCATCTTAAAGGAGATGCTTTCAGCTTTTCACCATTGAGTATGATGTTAGCTTTGCGTTTGTCATATATGGTCTTTATTATGTTGAGGTATGTTCCCTCTATGCCTACTTTCTGAAGGGCTTTTATCAAAAATGAATGCTGAATTTTATCAAAAGCTTTTTCTGCATCTTTTGAGATGATCATATTTTTATTCTTCAATTTGTTAATGTGGTATATCACAATGATTGATTTGCTGATATTGAAAAATCCTTGCATCCCTGGGATAAATCCCACTTGGTCATGGTGTGTCATCTTTTTAATGTATTGTTGGATTCAGTTCACTAATATTTTGAGGATTTTTGCATCTATGTTCATCAGTGATATTGGCCTATAATTTTCATTTTTTTGTGATAACTTTGTCTGGTTTTTGTGATAGCTTTATCAGAGTGATGGTAGCCTTGTAGAATGAGTTCAGAAGCATTCCTTTCTCTGCAATTTTTTGGAATAATTTCAGAAGGATAGGCATTAACTCTTCTCTAAATATATGGTATAATTTGCCTGTGAAGCCATCTGGTCTTGGACTTTTGCTTGTTGTTAGTTTTTAACTTCTGATTCAATTTCAGTACTTGTGATTGGTCTGTTCATATTTTCTATTTCTTCCTGGTTCAGTCTTGGGATATTGCATCTTTCTAAGAATTTGTCCATTTCTTCCAGGTTGTCTATTTTATTGGCATATAGTTGCTCATAGTAGTCTCTTATGATCCTGGTATTTCTGTGGTGCCCATTGTACTTTCTCCTTTTTCATTTCTGATTTTATTGATTTGGGCCCTCTCCCTTCTTTTCTTGATGAGTCTGGCTAAAGTTTCATCAATTTTTTTCATCTTTTTCCATCCCTCACTTTCAGTCTATATGTGTCTCTAGATCTGAAGTGAGTCTCTTGTAGGCAGCAAATATAAGTGTCCCAGATAGTAACTTTTCCAGAGAAAACTTCAGTCCATATAACATGTACTACCATCGTGAGGCCTTCAAAATGATCAACCTTCAGCTCACAAGGCTTCTCGAAACCCTAAGAAAATGGCCAGCTGGAAGGCAACATAGAGTCCCAGTGGGATTTAGGTAGTCTGGATTTAGTTCTCAGTGACATTGAATCAGGTGGGAAGGAGAAAAATTGGAAAAGTTAGTTTGCGAATACTTATTAGATATTGAAGGAGACTGAAAAATTTGAAATTTTGGTAAAGATTAATGTGGAGGTCTTTTCCAGAAGTAATTTTCCCAGTATGGGGAGGCGATAAGGAAGTCAATAAAATCTCTACCACACAAGACAAGCCAATGCCCTGAAATGCAGAATTTCTTAATAGCCTTTCCTTGAAAATAAAATTAAATATCTGGAAATATCTAATTAATATCATTGTATTTTTGGAAATATTTAAGGATTTCATCATAAGCACCAAATATTGTTAGAGAAGAGCCATATATTTGCCTTATTTTCTCATTGACAATTATAGAAATGAAGCTTTTAAAAGGAGAGAAAATAGCCTGTAGAGTTCAATCTCACTTTGCCATGTGTACATATATATGCATTAATGTATGTTTATTAAGATACATATACAAAACATACAGATTACACATTTATACACATACATATATGGAATACATTTATATGATATTAATTGACAGTGGGTTTTTTGCTGGGTGTTAGTATTATCTATGATTTATATTATTTCTATCTTTGTACTATCATATTTTCTATGATAAACATGTATTAGTTATGTAAGAAATGTTTACATAAGAGAAATAATTAAAAATTTAGAGCAAAATAGGTCTCATGAGTAATGGCAATCAGCTAAACCTGAGGAGTCACATGAATACTGTAATAACAAAGAGAAATAGATCAAATCTTGAAAAATAAGATACAGCTGTATGTTAAGTCCTTCAAACTTATATTTAATTAATAATGGGTGAGAATAGCATTTAGTTACTTTCCAGAGTAAGAAACAGCTGTGGCAAATTTCCTAAAAAAGAAATATTTAAAATATAATATTATTTTAAATTCTTATATTAAAAATGGATACAAATCATTTTTAGAGTTTACTTTTTATTTTTGACATAATCCTTATGCTAATCTAATGGCAAATTGCTACAAATTTTGATACTGACTTCTGATTTACTGAAATCAATCATAATTTTTTGCTTTTAGGTTAAATTCAGGTATCTATATTATTTTAAAGAGTACATGTGAAAAAAGTTATTTGAAATAGTTTTTATTACGTCAGTAAATATCATGCTCTTATAAAGCCAAATTTATCAGGGAAGAATAAAACCTCCTTTTTTTTGCGGTACACGGGCCTCTCACTGCCGTGGCCTCTCCCATTGTGGAGCACCCGGGGCACGAACCTACATCCCCTGCATCGGCAGGCAGACTCTCAACCACTGTGCCACCAGGGAAGCCCAAAACCTCTTTTAATAAAAGGAGACTAATGGAAATTCTGTAGAGTTGAAAGTAAACGATTCCCAGAAAACAACATAGTAACTGCTAGACTATATCTTTAATATTGAAATGTCAGGGTGAAGAAAAACTAGATTATGTGTAATGATAATTACCTTAAAAGTTATCAGAAACATTTAAAGTCACTGCCAATATGGCATATGACACAAAACATTTGGCTTAAAAATGGAAAATATGTTCAAATGGTTTATTCGGCACTGGGAATGGCTTTTCAGTGATGATTCAAAATACAGTTCTGTCTTTGGAATAGGGTCCAAAAGGTAAATCCAAATCAATGTATGAAGTATTATGGTACCTTGAAAATCACAATAGTAAACATATAATATGGTTACAGGGGTGAGAATGGTGGCAAGTAGAATACCACTGCAGGTCTCACCCTAGGTCTGGGGGCTTTCTCTGTCTCATCTTGCCTTGCCAGTTCTCATTTTTCCCACCCTCCATTTAGGGATGTTTTGGACCATGCTGGACAGTATTTGCATGTGGCTCAGTTCATCATTTTGGGCATAGAAATCTCAGGCACTGTCACTGTCATCTCTCCTGGATGATTCATAGGCAACACCAGACAGATGTTGATGGTTGTGCTCCCAGGCAAGAGCCAGGATAGCCCTTTGACTACATACAAGAGTAGTGTGAAGGTGAAAATTTGTAAAATTTGGGTATAAAATTTAGGTTGATTCCCAATCTAATCTATTGTTTTATTGTGACATAAAATCCTTTCTTGACTTCCCACTAGCCCACCTCTTTTGATTCCCCTTAGCCTTATTTGGAAGCTAAAAAAAAAAAAAGTGAATGTTGACTCATTGGCTTTTTTTTTTTTGGCATTCCTTCTAGAACAATCCTAATTCTCCTCTAAGTAATGTAAATGGATTCCTGACTAGAAAAAGGGTCACAGTTAATAAAAGGCAAAAACGTTAACGATTCATGTTTCAAGAAATTAAGATTAAGGACTGGCCCTAATATAGATTCTTAGCAGGGATCTCTGGTCTCTGGTCATGAGAGAAAACCATCTTCACCAAAAAGTGGGAAGATAGAATGATGATGCTCAACTAAATATAGTTTTTCCTCTGTTCTGACAATAGATATATTTTTACCTTCAACCCAGTTCCATGCCCTCGTATCTTTTCTTCAGGTTAGTAAAAAATACCGACCCCAAATTTTATCTGTGTTTTTCTTTTTAGTGAAAGTCAGTTTACCAGTTTCATCTGAAAATTATATGTAAGGACAGATAAGGGAGTACACTATTATATAGGTGTCTATCTGTCAATTTTTGCTCTGTTTTACTACAGAAAATATGGTGTCTTTGATAACCTCAATTAAAATAATAAGATACTTTCTGGGCTTTCTCCAGTGACAAAATTATTACTCTCATACTCATGATAAGAGCTTACATCTTGTACAAACTGATGCAGAATGGTGAATTAAAGAAGAAAGTAAATTTTAAACATTTAATTGTGTTCTACTTTACAAATAGCATACGTAAAAGCATGCAGTATATAAAGATTATAAATATATAATCTTTTAAAGTATAGGTTCCTTTAAAAGATTTGAGTATATGTAGTTTATTTGTGAGGTCATCCAGAAAATACTGGTAGGGGAGTATGGAAGTATGATTAGAAAGTGAAGAAATTTAATTGTGTTATCGAGCACATCAATATTGTGGACAAAAGATGCTCAGTACTGCTGGAGAACTCTGGGAGACAATATAGAATACTCTTCAGTGATGTCACATTCAGTGGGTAGAGGAATTTGATGCCCATATTTAATTGTCTTAGTCCTGCTCCCAGGTACTTTAACTCATAACCTGCCCTCTTAATAGGTGAGAGTAACAGTTTCTTGTAATAGAAACTGTTGTGTATCTGTAAATGCTACAGATGTGTATCTGTAACATTTACTACTACTCATGGTTAATAAAAGTAAGTTGAATTTAGATGTAGAAACACATTTGATGGTGGATTTTCAAAATCAAAACACATAACAATGATCATGAATAATAATTTAAATACCAAGACAATATTTCCAAATGTATCTGAAATGTTTCCTTCATATGCGAAGGAAACAGTATGGCTTGATCTTCCCACATTCTTCTTCTTTTTTAAATTTATTTTTAAATGTATAAATATCACTCTTCCAGTGTGTTGATTACTGCCTCTATGGAATTGAAGTCTGCATGATTACTTGGGTTTGGGTGATTATTTTTGCTTCAAAATAAATTATTTACTAGTTGGTATTATGCTTAAAGATTAATACCTGAAGATACCTAAAAGAGAAATATAAAAATATAAACTGTGCTTCGTGTATTATGTTATTTACAAATGTATAGAAATTACAGAAAAATGCATATGTGACATCCTTTGAAATGCAGTATGACATCTCTTTTTCTTAATGAGTTTACCACTTTATGTGATCGTATCAGGTGAAGGGTTGCCGCTTCAGCGTGGATGACAATGAAGTAATGAAAACAAAACCTCAGTTGTGTAACTTTCTTCCCACTTGAATTATACTATTTTCTCTGAATTATATAAACTTTTAATTCTATGTATCATTTTTTCTAAAAATAGCATCTTGATCATTTCTGCAAAACAGTAGTAGAATGATCTTATAAATAAGGTTCAATAGATTGTTTTCCCATGGATATTTATACTATATGGTGGAGAAGAATTACATTCTGTACTGTAATTGGAGAAATGTTGCTTGTGATAGTTTAAGAGGTCACATACTTTCTTATACTTCCATGTTACTTGTTTTCATACCTTCTCCTTCAAAATGGAGTTCACACTGGTCTCATATTTATCTTGATCACAGTGATAATGATATAATAGGAGGTTCTTAAAATAGCTGTTGACTGATAGGTTCATACATATTAAAATTAAAATATGTTTGTTTCATTTTTTGGCTGAGACCTTAAAAGTTTGAGGACAAGACAATAGTGGCAAGTATTTTTACATTCTTTTGAGTTTCAAGGCTATGGTTTTCAGATTTGCATTAGAAGATGGCCAAAACCCCTAAAGTGCCACAGATTGTATTTGAATGGAAGTAGGGTTAAGAATATGCCTTTTCTGGGACATCTCACTAGTCTCACTCAGTCTACCTTGCAATTTCAGTATGAAATCTCATTTCTATTAGTTTCATGTTATTACTTTCATTTGACAGATATGGAAACTAAGGTTTAAAAGGTTAAATAACTTGAAAATTTCTAAAACAATAATCATAAACATGATAGCAATAAGGTTCCTCTGTATATATTACTATTCAAAGACATGTCATTTTATAATCTTGTACATTTTTCTTTCTTGTAATCCATTTGTTAAAAAAAGATACATGATTTTAATAATGTTTAGTAACTGAATGATGCTACATATCCTAAGAGGTAAGGCTAAATGGATTATTTTGTGATATATCCACTGAACCTGAATATAAATGCCCTCAGACATAGATAAAAAGAGGTTTAAATTTCATATAATAAATAACATACATAGGACACATGTACTGCTTATAATAAATTTGTGGAATTTATCATAGGGACACGAAAGCCTGTTAAGACCTACTGAATATGACTTTAAAGTAATGCTAATTCCAGGGCTGGGGGTGTGGGGTGGGGACTATGTATCATCTGTGGACAATTTGATAGCCTGTGATATGTGTAGCCAATTGTTCTTATTTACATTCATTTGCATTGTGAAAAGCAATTTTACAGTTTTAGTCAGACTTAATAGGCAATTTGCAGCTGAGTGCCTAATGGCATAGTTACTTAAGCCTGCCCCAGAGGGGCTTTCTAGAACTGATATGAGACTAAACCTTTTAAATGTTCAATTGAACATCTTAAAAAGTCAAAAAGTCTTTAGCTATTAGACCCAGTTTGCATTTGCTTTGTCTTATTGAATGTCTCTGAAGACTACCTTGTTGTATTCAAACACTATTTCTCTCTGTAAGTGAGAGATTAGATTCTATAAAATATTATAGCCTAAACCAGATGCGTATTTCTTCAAGGCAATAATTGAAACAGATACCAGGTAGGTCGCAAGTGTAATAAACATGCCTTTGATTCAAGACTTGAAACATTTTTTTCCTTGAATAAGGTATATATTAATATGCCTAAAATTATATTTTCTTTCAGGCTTAAGAAAATAGAACTTTTGCAAAAATAACTCATTTTTCCAGCTCTTTCTCATTTACAAAGTGTTTTCATTACTCTATCTCATTTAGTCATTTCTACATCTTCTCATATGCTTTTATTGCCTCCTTTGTTCTTATTGAACTTGGCAAATTTCCTGACACACAGTAGGCATTCAATAAATATTTATTGGAGTTTAGAATTACTGAGAGTTGCCAAGGTAATGTCTTGAAGAGTAGCCAATTCAGTTAAATATTGAGTTTGTAGACTATGATATTGTCAACTTAATTGGTGATTTATACTCAGTGGGGAAGGTCATCTTTAGTTGAAGAAAGTACATTCCACCCCTTTTACAGCTGACTGTGCCAACATAATGTACACAATTAAGGTCTCTGCGTTCGGGTATAGACAAATCTTTATGTGTTCAGCTTTTCTATGGAGAGCAAAAGGAAGAGAACTTGATAGATAAAGCTACCATCATATTTTGAAAGCCATACAAATGATCTCTCCAGAAATTTACATAATATTTTTAGAGAATTCTCAAAATAGTCTAAGCAGCTTGTATTGGTTTGCTCTACTCTGCATTGTTTAAGACATAACACTCATGGGAGAGAGGAGAGAATCACAGGCTTGAGAGGATTCACTAGAAAAAATATTGATGTACTCCAAAGAGTAGATGCTATCTTATGTGAAAAGTATTCCTATATGTTTCATGCAGAATGGAGAGAATACAAAGTCCCTGGACTTGCCTTTGTCTACACAGCTCCAAGAAAAATTGGGTTGCTTCAGACTGCTATTAACACATGTTGCTTGGGGTTCTCAGACACTTTCCTGTGTACTACTAGAAGTAACAGCAAAAGATGTTTTTGCAAAAGTTGACATGGATGCCATAATTCTCCTAAATCAGGAAATTGGGTGTGTGAAGTAGAAAGAATCTGAGGTTTAAGAACAAAGGTCTGCTTTAGAAGATATAGGTAAGAGTTCACATTGCACTACTATGGAGAAAGTCACTTTCCTGGAGAAACCTATACCACAACTGCCAGATGAGGTTATTAGTATCCATTCCATGAGGATATCTGAGGATTAAATGAGATTTATGCCAAGAACTTAGTGAAAAATGAAAATCAAGACATAAACCTTTTTCTAGCACCTATCGCATTGCCTGGTGTAAAACCAGGGCTTGTTAAATGTTGGATAAGCAAAGGAATAAAAGAAAGGACAAAAATAGGAGTTGTCTCATCCTGTGCTTTACATAAATATGTACAGATCACTGTGGTCTCAGAAGTTTTGTGAGACGTCAGTTTAGGGAGTAAGTCTGATAGCAGTAGGGATAGAATGAGAACTAGAAGAGTAGGTAGGAGTCACTCTAGGAGTAGTAGTACGAGAATAGTTCTGGAGTTATGAGTAGGATGGCAGTTTTACTACTGAAGCAGACTTTTAAAAATAATCCAGTACATGCTTTTATAACTGTACCTTATATTTTGCTAAAAGGAACTTAGGAATCATTATACATATATAGACTTTTAATTTGGTGTCTGTCAATTTATCAAGAGAACTATGAATAAAGAGTTCCATTTTTTTCTCTCCAAATAATACTTATGGAAATAAGTTTTTGATGGCACACAGAAAAAGTGGTTGTGTGGTCATTTAAAATGGGTCAGAGCTAAACATGTAAGTACAATAGAATTTTGGCCTTGAATCTGCTCCTAGAATGAATAGCTAGTGCTCACAGGAGTCTGAGAGGTGCTGTGGATGGGCCTGCATCCTTAATCATCAGCATTACTCCTGGAGAGGGCAATTCTTCTAAGTTCTAAATGTCCATAGTCCACTAGAGCATTTCAGCTTCCCAATGTTTTCTTCTAGGTATGTTTTTAAACCCTTTGTTTCTGAGTAAGACGGTTATTTTAGTTCTTCGGAACATAGCAATGACACAGCTGGAGTTTCAATGAAAACAGCTTTGTTGGAGTTCCTCGGCTTATTGTCTTTGTCAGAGGTCCTAAGAGATATCACTCTTAGTAGACTTGGGTTTAACTCAAGCTTGTCGTGTGACTGCTCTATCAGTTTTATTGTTCATAGGATATACTAGAAGTCAACACATGGCGCATGATGTCCAATGCACATTATTTTTATTCTTTTTTGAGGGCAAAGGAGTATTAGAGAGAGAGAAAGGAATAATTTTAAATTAAGTTCAATTAAGTATCACCTAAAAACACAATAAATGAAAAAGTGAATTTCCATATAAAGGAAGGAGTTCTCCTATTAATTTATATGTTACCTTTCAATTAGGTGGTCTAATGAAGTCAAAGAATTTTTGTGATTCTCTCCCTAACTCTTCAAATGTAGGTCCTAGATCAGCAACATCAGCATCACCCCAGAAGATTGTTAGAAATTCGGAATCTTGGACCCCATCCCAGATCAGTTGAATCAGGAACTGCATTTTAATGAGATTACTAGGAGAATTAAATGTTCATTAAAGTCTCCTGACCTGTGCTGTAGACCAGCCTCTCTTACTTTACAGGTAGGGAAACTGAGACCTAAAGAAGTTAAACCACAGCCTCAAGGTCATGGCCAGTTAGTGCCAGAAGTAGAACTAGCTAGCGTCCAGATATTCTTTCCCTTATACCCATTAACAATCCAATGGATGTACCCTTTACACCTGTTGTGTTTCATGGGCCTGGGTCGGAAGTCATTCTATAAAGCAGTAACTGGGTAACAACATAGAGCCAACTTAATTCTTTGAAACAGGAGAGAGGATTTTGCTATTCCAATCAGCCAAGGCACATTGTTCCAGGGGAATGAGTAGCAAGTGCAAACAGTATGCAACAGAAAAATTTAAGACAAGCGAGGGTTGTAGCCAGGTAAAACCACCACGGTCATGGAGTTCAGTACAGAGCTCCCTTCGCTGCATGAAGAAATAGCAAATCTTTCAAAGGGACTTGCAGTGGTTGGAAATGCCTGACCTGCCTAATATTTCTCTTTGCAGTGCCATTCATTGAGAGAAACAAGGGATTTCAGCCTGTACCTGCATAGCTAAACCCGCTTCTCTGATGAGTGATTAGAGAGCAGTGTGGGACTGCTTACTGTAAATGCCTTAATAGAATGAAATCAGGGATGTCATTCTTCTTTCTAAAATGCTGATATCCATAGAGAGATGTAAATCTAATATTTTGACATATTGAAATTAACAGCTACAATGGTTATTCACTAGTTATTTGCATATGACTATTTCATGTCCTGGGACCTTTTTAAAAGCTTAAAGTATTTCCTGAGGAAAATTGGAAACTCAAGGAAATGGAATTTGGGAAATAGATGGCATCTGCCCCTGTATTTTAGTGCTTTTTACTATAGAATGAGAGAATTTATTTACAGAAATTGTTTTTAGATTTACTATTAATTAATTAATTTATTTATTTATTTATTCATTTATTTTCATTTCAGTTTTTCTCCAAAGGAATTTAGGCAGCTTCCTGGGACAAATTCATTAGAAGATAACAAATAAAATTGTTAAGGAATTAGGGTCTAAAGAAAAATGAAGCTGACAAAGTAAAACAGGCATGGGGCAATCCCCAAAATGCTTACCTTTATACACTAAATAAAATTGAGATACAAATATGTTTTTCAGCTCCTTATAATTATGAAAAAATAATATATGATCTGTAAGAGGATTTATGATTTCTGTAGCAAACAAGATGCTCTAAACTCAAAACAGCATTTCCTGATCCTGTGGCTAGAAAGTTCTGTGATTTTTCTTCTATAAAGGAAGCACTTTAAGATCAAGTGTTTTGTCTCACATGATACAACTCTCAGAATAGGCAGGTTTCATATAATTAATCTTCATTTTAAAATTTGCTGTTAGATAAAATTTAGACATGCAGTTGATGTATAGAATGAATAATATAATAATTTTTGAAGGGCTAGGAATTTTGTTTGGTGTAGGCAGGACTTTCACTACTAAATTTAGAAAATACATGTTAATTTACAAATTAGCTATGAGGAGCTACTGATATGTGGTTAGCAGTCTATATAAGAGGAAAAGATATACTGAAAATACACATGGCAATGAGAAAAACAAGTATAAACCAATGCATCAGACCTAACTACCTAAGCAATGTGAACACATACTCTGTAGGGCACTTAGGTGACATGCAGCCATTAATTGGCTAGTTGGCTTTCACATGCTATCAATTAATCTTTGAAACCATTAAGGCCTGGCGTGGTACTGGCAGAAAGCAATCACAGTAATCTTTCAAACTGGGAAACAAGGATTATTCTACTAATTAGTATTTTTTTTTTGCTGAAGCAATTGAAATCTATGTTGGTATAAGCATGCAACTTTTAGCAATTCTCTGAGGGCCTCCTTTCAATTGTTTCTATATTTCCTTTTCTCTTTTACATTTTCCTCTTGTTTCATCTTTTCTTAAATGTGTTTCATTTTGTTTAGTTTTGTTTCTAGTACAACATATGGTACTTTTTGTCAGCTAATAGGAATTTAATTGTCACCGGGGATTCTTATTGAAAAGTATATAGATACTAGAAATTTTGTAAATATTCTAAAATTTTATATAAAATTCTCTAGTATATGTACATGTACCACTTCATTCTGTAAACATTTATTACATGACTGTTACATGCAAAGCAAGAAAGTAAATCTAGACATGTGGCCACTGCCCTCAGCTTGATTTCTAGCTGAGTAGGTCACCATGAGACAAGTGATCATTTAACCACAAGTATAGTAAGTGTAATGAAGGGGAAGGACAGTGTTATGGGAGCACGTAGCTAAGGGCAAGTAGGGAAATCTTTCCTTAGGAAGTGCTTGCTGAACTGCGACCTGATGGATAAGTAGGGATTAACTGTGGGAAGAGCTGTGTGAGGGAATAGGGGGAGAGAAGAGTTTGGGGCTATGTCAGTTAGACGAAGCAACATCTCTGAAGGCTCTGAGAAGGAGCATTTCATGTTCAAGGGTCTGAAGGAAGGCCAAATAGGCTGTAGGTACAGTGTCTCAAGAAAAAGAAAAGAAAGAAATCATCCCACTGAACCCAGCCCCATTCATTGCAGATTTTCCATTAAAGAAAGCAAAATCTAGTGATAAGTGCTTTCCTGGACCTCATGCAGCTAGACACTGCTGACAAGGCCATAGCCCCAGATTTTCAACTCCCAGGCTGTGTGTACTTGCCCTATTCTATACAATCTGCTCAGAACTGCTCCTTGAATTTCCCCAAACCTCTTTGACTTCCCCCCCCTCACTATACACAGAACATCATTAGTGTAAAATTATAATTAGAGAAATAGTACCTGCCTCAAGGAATGTGAAACACACTTGGCCTAGTAAGAAGTATGTGAAGAGCACAGTGTCCTACTTACTGCAGCCTGTTATTTCTGTAAATACAGTAATTTGGAGAGAAGGAAAAGGGCCTAAGAGCCAAGGCTCTGTCCTGCTTTCTATAATAATGGCCAATATGATAGCTTGTAAAATCTCAATTAACAGCATAAGGTAGAGAGAAATGCTAATCAATTTTATCAAAAGGTCTGGTGGGACCTTGTTTTGTATCCAAGATTAGTAAGACTAGCTCTCCAGAAGGAGAGAGCTGGGATCTTGTGTATTCAGGACACTAAGTCACACTGCCCACTGGCACATGGGATCATCTGGAAGTGGTCCTGCCCTGGCAGGAGGTTGGTGCAGCTTTTTAATGCCTGTCGTTCGAGAAACAGCAGCTCATAGTTGTATGCTCATAAATGCATTGCTTATAAACTATAAGGCTTTCATAGAGTGGGCTCCATTAAAAAATGATCCAGCTATTTAAGCCTGAAGGCGCATTTCAAGAAGTAGAGATTGTTAAGTAACTTTTTTTTTCTAACAAAAGACAACCTAATATTGAAATCACTGAGTTGCTTAAAAATTGATTTGTTTTGCCTATTTTTATTGTTGTTGTTGTTTTTAATGAAAGGGAGACACAATGAATAGCCTTTCCATCTGAGCTTTTGTGAGAGTGTTTTTATGGAGAGTAAATAAGTCAGTCATTCCCACATACTTACTTGTCTAGAGAATCAGGTAATGTTTGGTTGAAAGACCTTATCCCAGAATGTGCTTCACATTGAAATATTGAAATTACTAAGGGTGATTTACAGATCTTAATGATGATTTTAGGGGTAACATGTCAAAAAGCAAATATGGAAGTAAAATGAAGTCACATATTAGAATATTATACAACAGTTTGAAATGAATGAGTTACAGTGGCATGCAACTATATGAATGAACATTAGCAACATAATAGTAAATGAAAAAAGTTCTGAAAGATTAAATACTGCATGCTAAAGCTAAAAAATTAAAACAACAAATTAATTTTATAAATGCAGTAAAAATACATAAAAATAGATGCCAGGTAAAGATGAACATGGGATTTGGGGTGATGGTTACTTTGGGTTAGAGAAAAGGGCAGTAGTATAATGGGTAAACCATATTGTTAGACAAAAGTTGTTGCCAAAGTACTAGTTGTTCTTTTAGATGGTAGATTCTCGGGTATTTATTTCCTTTTCAAAAATAATCAAGTAACTATAATAGATTGATTTTAAAAATGTTCTCAGTTTTTTCTTGCTCTTTATTCCTGCTTCTTACAGTGTGACTTTGAAGTTGCACTTTGCAGGAACGAGAGAAAAAGATCCCAGAGATAACAGAGGGACATTCCTGACCCTGACTGGTCATTTTAATTGTGCCTTTGGAGGGAGAAGAGATAAGGAAGCATGGCCTATCTGCTGTACTGAACTGCAAGAGCAACATATAGCATTTTGGGAGATCTACAGGGCCTCAGACTACCTGTAAACTTCCATATGAGAAAAGCCTGTGTGGGAATAAATAAAGCATAGACATTCCAAATTATGACGTTTTCTCAGATTATATGCTTTACGTTTCAAAGCTGTGTGGCACTTTAAAGATTAGGATTTATTGGGTGAAAGTGATGTAGAGCTGTGGCAGCGGGAGTGAATCAGAATTGCGTGGTGTTGGGAGAAGGCTTTTAACAAAGGCATGATTTTGATGTGTGTATTTGTATTATATCCCAGGTCTTCAAACAGTTGATCCTGGTCTCCCAGTTCATAATGAATCCTTTTGTTTACAATTTCAACAGAGGATATTTTGTGAGGGAAAAAAAAGTATCTTGCCCACATTAAAAATCTACCTAATTAGAATACAAGATGGGGTGGTGCTTGGTTATTTGTAGTTTTGGAAATCTCTGTTCCCCATGTATTTCTGATTACAGCTAGTTCAATATCCTTCTTCCACTGTACTGGTCAGTACTTTTATCACTAGTACCTTCTTTCTTCAGCAGTGATCATATAATTTTTAGGCTTAGGGATTCCTGTCTTAGAGTATTATGCTTTCCAGGGATATGTGCATTTTACGAAGAAATCTTTGAACAATCTTTCAACATACTTTTGCTAATGAAATGTCAGAGATATTGGTATCTATATGCTGTTCGTCTGAAGTCAGCCTATAAACTGACGTGGGATGTAATGTTCTAGCTGGGGTGCTTAAAAGTCATGTTGTTGCTATTTGTACTAAAATAGTATTAGTGGTATCGCTTCTGAAATGACATGTGGAATTTTTATTTCATTATCCAAACTGGCCTCAGAGCCGCACTGTCTAATAGGAAGACAGGGAATCAACACGCTGTTTCAGCAAGGATCCAGAGAGAAAGATAATAACTCATTCTGTTAGATCCCTACTGCTGGTTCAACCAAACATGGCGTCAACTCAATTATCTATGCTGATGGAAGGGAAAAGTGACCTAAGTGATCGAAAACTAGAAAAAGAAAGAAAGAGAAAGTATTGCCTTGATAATACAGAGAAAATCTTTTTAAAACAAAATTTTAAAATTACCCTACTTAGTTCTTTCAGAATTCAGCTCTGTTTTCCTCTCCCCTTGAGCCATTAGGATGGGGAGTTAAGCATCACTTTGCATAGTGCAAAATAATAGTATTAATGGCAAAAACAGTAGTAATACTTAGCATCTACTGAACACCTAATTTTGTCATATATATAGCTATAAAGAAGATATGCTTATTTCTACTTTGTTTTTTCAGTGTATGAGTGTGGATTTCTTACCAGAGTAAGAGCTAATTTACCTGTACTAAATGGTTAAACAAAATCGTTTTATTGAGCAACTACATTTTCTGTAGCAAATGAACATCCATTTACTATGATACCACATAATATTTATGTTTTAAAAGTCAAATAATATTAAAAGGTTATAATAAGGGGTGATAAAAAAGAATTATGATAAAAATCATAACCATCTGCCTTTCTCCTTCCACAGATCTAGAGTCCTTCTCTACAGATAAAACTACTTTACAATCTTTTAGATATTTCTTTGGGTGTTCATACTAACAAAAAATTTAAAAATGAACCTGTACTGTTCTTTTTGACTTTCTGTTTTGAAAGATTAGGATTTTGCCTTGTTACCTTTTACATTAGGCATCTATTACTTCGTAACAAACTCTCCCAAAATTTAGTAGCTTAAGACAACAGACATGTATTATCTCACAGTTTCTGAGGGTCAGGAATCTGGGAGCCCATGTACCTGTTTGGTTTTGGCTCAGGGTCTCTCATGAAGGTGCAGCTGAGATGTTGACTGGGGCTGGACAAGCCGATTCCAAGAAGCCCCATTCATGGGGCTATTGGAAAGAAGCTTCAGTTCTTTGCCACATAGGCCACTTCACAGGACCCTCAAACCTTTGAGTATCCTCAAAGTCATAGCAGCTGGTTATCCCCAGAGCATGCACATAGGCACAGGTGTTCTTGGGTTACAAAGATACTGTAACTTTTTATAGCCTAATCTTGGGCATGACATACCATAATTTCTGCCCCATTCCATTGGTCATACCGAAAAACATCAATGCAATGCAATAGGGAGTTACCTGGAGGAATGAACACCAGGAGGCAGAGCCACTGGAATTCCTCAAAACGGCTGGATATCACAGTTTGCAGCACTCTATCCCTCTATGCCTCGTGCTGCCCCCAATTTCTCTTACTTACCCAGAAAATCCAATGTGGTTATATTACAATTTTATTTAGATCAATGCTCAATTTATATCATATGGCTATGGGAGGTATAATTTGAGACTTCACATGTCTGAGAATATATCCTAACTCAATTTGTCAGGGCATAAAATTCTAGGATGAAAATAATTTTTCCCACAGAATTTCAAACACATGGCTCAATTTTTGTTTATCTCTTGTGGTTGCTTTTGGAAAATCAGACACCATTTCTATTCCTAATTCTTATATATTTCTTTCTGGAAAATTTTAAGGTCTTCTCTTTATTTTTGGTGCTTTGAAATTTTTCAGTGATGTACCTCATAAAGTTGCAGATAAAATACAGAACACCAGTTAAATTTGAATTTCAAATAAAAAATACTTTTTTCATAGAAGTTTGTCCCAAACATTGCATGTAACATATTATACTAAAACATCATTGCTTATTTAAAATTAAAATTTTATTGGACATCCTACATTTTGATTTGCTGGATCTGCCAAACCTAGTACATTCCCCACCCCCTTCCTCCCTTCCTCCTTTCCTTCCTTTCTTCCTTCCTTCCCTCCCTCCCTCCTTCCCTCTTTCTCTTTCTTTCAACTGTGTGGGAAACCCTGTTAATCAGTTTGGGGAGATTAAATAAAGATCATTTCTAAACTATCTTCTCCTCTTCGTTCTCAATTCAGTGCCTCACACACATGCTGTCTTTGGGGGAGAGGGAGGGGAATTCTTCTGGTTGTAAGTATGGAGATGGGACTTATACAAAGTTCCCTTATTTAGATTTTCAACCAATGGTCTTGCTTCAGTCACATTCCAACTATTATCTTCTCTGATACCTCATGGCTATAACTTGTGCATATTTCAATGGTTGTGTGCCCTGAACTGGCTTGTATCTCTTTGTCATTCTTATGCAGGCTTTTAGATTTTAGCTTTTAGAACTTAGTTTAATTTTGCTGAGTTAAGACTGTATTCTTTTCTTTTTCTGCCCTTTCTTACTGCTTGTGTTAGATTGAGGTCATCTAAGAGGCAGACACCAAGATGGTTTAGATGTATCAGAAACATACTACTCCTCATAGGAAATGCCTGTGAGGAAAACTGGAAAGGGACTTGAGAGAGCCTGGGAGATCTGTCAGACTGTTTTGCAGGTCAGATACTTTGGAAGGAGAGAGGAAAGGAAGGAAAGTTGAGTGGAAGAGCCTTAGGTAGTAATGCAGTTTTAGAGAATTCAGTAGAGTTGATGGGATTGACCAAACAAAAGTCACCTGTCAGAGAAGTCCACATCTCCCAGGACCTGATCTACATTAGAATTCCTTCAAAGCTCACTCCTTGGCCAGGAGCAACTTATGGGAAATGTGGTCTCAGAGTAAATGCAATGGTAGATTCAGAGTGCAGCAGCTGAGCTGTTGGTCATTGATGCTCCCCACAGTAGAAGACCTGAGAGGTGCATTTTCATGGCTACAATATTCCTAATCTTCCATTCACTCTATCCTTGTGGTTTATGTATGTAACTCCCCCACCCACGCACATATATGTAGTAGCACAGAATTTTGTGTGTGTGTGTGTGTGTGTATATATATATATATATATATATATATATATATGTAGACACACACACACTGCAAACACATATATACACGGATATGTGTGTATGTTTATATATACACACATGTATATGCTAATACACAGGAAAACATATATATATCATATATGACATGTGTCTGTATATAAGCACTCTCAAGTTATGAAGTTTTCTCAGATTATTTTACCTTCCAAAGCTGTGTGGCACTTTAAAAATAAGGATTTATTGGGTGGAAGTGATTTATGGCTGTGATAGAGGGACTGAACTATTGTAATAACTGTAGTTATTACTGTTATTCCCATTTTATTTATGATGAAATTCAAATTGATGATGAAAGCAAATTTCTCAAGGTCACACAGCCAGTTAGTGATGGAGCTAGGATTTGAATCTAGATAGTCTGACCAAAGAGCCCTCTATTTTCCACTGTAATATGTTAGCCCTATTCCCATAGTATAGTTTTGTTATACAATAAGCTTTGTTTATCCAGGTTCAAAGGTAGGTTTGGTTAATATATCTAGAGATATTTTATGAGCATCTGAACACCTAACATTTTCATGATTAGTTTTTATTTGTAGAAAGTTATACTTAATGAAAAACTTGGTTTCTCTTCTGTATTGTTATATAACAAATTACCTCCCTTAGTGATTTAAAATAACAGTAATCACTTCTTATTGCTTATGGTTTTTGTAAGTCAGAAATTCAAGCAGGGCACAATAGAGATACCTTCTCTCTCATCTATGCTGCCTAGAGTATCAGCTGGAAGAATCAAAGGCTAGGGACTGGAATCATCTGAAGGGACCTGCTTCTGTAAGTCTGATTGTTGATGTTGGCTGTTGGCTGGAGGCTGGGATGAAAATGTTGCTTGGCACACCCACATGGGATTTCTCCATGTGGTCTGTTTTTGTTTGTTTGTTTGTTTGTTTTAATCATAGGTGGCTAGTTTCTAGGGGAAGTATCCTGAGAGAGTGAGATGGAGGACATATTGCCTTTTTTATCTCCCCTTGGGGGTTGCACAGCTTTATCTCTGTCACACGCTATTAGTAGAGACAGTTACAAAGTTCCACCCATGTTTAAGGCTTAAGAGAAGAAAAACAGACCTCATCTCTTGATGGAGATGTGTCAACATCACATGATTGGAAGAGCAGGTTGGATGGGATAACTCTATCTACCTATCAATCTATCATCTATCTATCTATCTATCTATCTATCATCTATCTATTTATCTACCTTGTATGGCTGCATTTGGAAAATAGATTCTTCCACATATCCTCAAGTGGAAAACTGGATAAGATCTAATTTCCACTTGCTAGAGAGTGCAATGTAAATTTCTTACTATACTTACCAATTTTAGTAACATTTTATAAATACTGTAAACGTATTGCTGCTTTAAAACAGAGAAGACATCAAGAAAAAGTAATCTTCTGTTAAGAGTTGTCTACTAAGGGGCAGTTTCTCTTGATTTAAAGTGGGTTTGTTTTGTCTTACAAGATTTCATCTCTATACTCTGCTGTAATGGTTAAAGAGTGTAAGTTTTGGATCCATACACACTGTTTAAAGCTCAATAGTCACATTTACTGGCTTTTTACCTTGGACAAGTTATTTAACTTCTCTAAGTCTCAGTTCCCTTCTCTATGAAATAGAGAATGATAATAGCTAGTTTATAGAAAAAATTGATGGTTAAAGGAAATAATACATGCAAAATACATGGCACAGAATAAGTCATTGTTATGTTTCCCTCCATTTAGAAATAGGTCTTTAGAAGAACCCTCCTTTTTGGATCAGTTCATAAAGTAGGAAAACCTTTTCAAGCTATAATTCCCTTGTCATGTAGATTCCAAATAGGTTATGCTAAAAAAATTCACTTGAAAATCATAAAAATATATTGGCTTGTATTTTGTTTATATAACTTGAGGTATAAAAATTTGAGACCAGCCTAGATATAATGCCCAGAATTCTGGATTGTGGCACACTCACTAATTCATTAAAAAAAATCTTTACTGAGTACCCATTATATGCCAGAATCACGCTAAGGGCTGGGCAAAAACAGTGAACAAGGTAGGCATACCCTAATATACAAACACATTACAAAGCCACATTTTTATTGTACATTTTTGTTGTGTTAGATGTTGTTCTTCTGCTCCTTCCCCAACATCTTGACGATAGTTTATCCTCCATAATTTTAATGGCTTTAATGCTTCACATGTTCATTCATGTGACAATTGTCCAGGTCTTCCTTTTCATTTATTTTAGAAATTTTGAAGGAGTCAGAGAACATCTGTCTTACTGGAAGCCACAGAAAGTTTGACTCATAGATTAACATATATATATATATATATATATATATATATATATATATATATCATAATATATAACACCTGTTTAGCCTCTATTACATTTAAAACACATTGAGTTCCAAGGGATTAATGGAGTAAGTTTGAAGTAGAAAGACTCGACACTCATATATTTCTTACTTAACCTTTTAAGCTAGCTTCCTGCTTTTTGGCATCAAGAGGTGTACAATAACCCCAGGTAGAAACTCAGAAAAAAATTTCATCTCTGGTGTGCCAAGCTGCGCCTGAAGGAATCTTACTACTGCATTCTTAAATCCCTTAGTGCTTGGTGTGGTGAGGGAGAGTGTTGGTATTAGAGATTTTTTGAGCTCTAACTGTGCATTATTTGCTCTAAAATAATGCATTTTCCCTAGGTGTTAATGTTTTACATGACATTTTCTCTGTACATATTCTTTGTACTTCTTTCATCTCAAATTAGTCTTTTACCAGTATTCTGTAATCATCAAATGAGCATATAATGCTCTTCCATGCAGTAAATATTTCTGAAGGAACTACAGAGAGGAGTTTCTAGAAAGCATGCCACTTAAGAAAAGAAAGTGGACTAAGTGCTTTTCTTTTTCTGTGATTGTCACAGTACATGTACTGTATCACTTAGGTGTTTTGAGGAAAAGGAATAAATGTGCATTTTATATTTCAACACTGCTCTAAGTGTACTTTATAATTTTTTTTTTGTTCTGGTAAATTAGGTTATGTTCTGTGTTTTATCACTTCCTTTTTAACTGTTCTTTACTTTGGTACAATTTATTTTTACTGGAATAACAAAAGAAGAGCTATTCATGGGCTAATATTAGATGAATCAACAATGGGCCCAGCAAAAATATTTGCTTTCCACATACATATATCTTCTGGCTGTAAGTGTACTGTGTCGAAAGCAGTAGACTTGAAAATGATGGTTCCACTTAATTAAAATAAAACAGATTTGAAGTGAAGAATCATTAACAATGTTCACTAATTTTTATCTTTTGGAGTGATTCTTAAATGATCTGATAATTTTCTCTACTGCATATTGATTCAAGTATCCACATCAACATTTTTGAAGGCAGGCCTTATGTTGAAGGAGAAGAAAGAGGAGGTGGAGACCAAACAATCAATCAACCCAAAACACATGGAGTTTAAATCACACAGACCTGGTTGTCATTTGCTGCCTTCCATACTCACTAGCTGTGTGATTTGGGGCAAGTTAGTTAACCTCTCTTTTATCTTGTATATTTTATCTGTGAAACACAGGTTATTCAGAGTAGAATAATATGCCTGGCATACAGTAGATGCTCAAGTAAGCTTAGTTCTCCATCATTCTCCCTCATCTCTCATCCTTTTGGTAGTTACACACTGATAGGCTCCAACCTATATTAAGAGACCATATGATAAGTATATAAAACTAATTGGTTTTGCTGTAACTAGTTTTTATCAAGTTGACTGATAGGTTTGATGTACATATCCAAAAAGTACTCCAAAGAGAAAATTCAGCTTATTTATTTAAAAAAATATTTATTGAATAATACAGCATTCAAGGCACTATGGAGAACTCCTAGAGGTTGTAGAAATAAATAAAACACAAAAGTAAGGTCATTAGGGAGAACAAATTGCCATAATGCAAATCAGGATGAATTAAGTGCTACCAGAGAGATGTACAGCATTACATGGGGTTCAGAGAAAGTAGAGAGTATGTTATATTACAAGATAAAATTTCAAGTTGTATTTTATTCAGACATTAAAAATTTAAATTGGTGGAGATAGAGTGGTATTCAAGGCAGAAAATACAGCATGAACAATGCCCAGAAAGAAGCTAATAATTGTGGGGCAGAATTAGGCAGCAGTTGACACTTTTATACATCAGCCTTTTGTAACATAAGCTTGCAAACTAGTGTTCCATCCAGATTGCTTAACTTGTATTCCAAGTAAACTGTAGGTTGTGAAGAGATAGTGAAGATTTCTGAGTAGGGGAGACTGGGAACCTCTTGAAGGCAAAAACTGATCCTTTCATCTTTGAATCACTAGTACCATGGACAGTACTAGCGCTTCAATGGATGATATTGAATGACTTTTCAAAATTTTGATTAATTCACTTCAGACTGTATAGTATTTGAAAACAGAGACTATTGGGTTCTGTTGTTCTTCTTTGTATTATCAAAATATCTAATGCTTGCTATATACCTGATATGTTATATACTTAATATGTGTCAAGCACTGTTTTAAGCAATTTGTAGGTATGAACCTATAAGATAGGAAATGTTATATCTCAGATTTTTTCTTTTTACATCTTTATTGGAGCCTAATTGCTTTACAATGGTGTGTTAGTTTCTGCTTTATAAAAAGAGAATCAGTTATACATACGTTCCATATCTCTTGCCTCTTGCATCTCCCTCCCTCTCACCCTCCCTATCCCACCCCTCTAGGTCACAAAGCACCAAGCTGATCTCCCTGTGCTATGTGGCAGCTTCCCACTAGCTATCTGTTTTATGTTTGGTAGTGTATATATGTCCATGCCACTCTCTCGCTTTGTCACAGCTTACCATTACCCCTCCCCATATCCTCACATCCATTCTCTAGTAGGTCTGTGTCTTTACTCCTGTCTTACTCCTAGGTTCTTCGTGATATTTTTTTCTTAAATTCCGTATACATGTGTTAGCATACGGTATTTGTATTTCTCTTTCTGACTTACTTCACTCTGTATGACAGACTCTAGGTCCATCCACCTCATTACAAATAGCTCAATTTCGTTTCTTTTTATGGCTGAGTAATATTCCATTGTATATATGTGCCACATCTTCTTTGTCCATTCATCCGATGATGGACACTTAGGTTGTTTCCATTTCCTGGCTATTATAAATAGAGCTGCAATGAACATTTTGGTACATGACTCTTTTTGAATTATGGTTTTCTCAGGGTATATGCTCAGTAGTGGGATTGCTGAGTCATATGGTAGTTCTATTTGTAGTTTTTTAAGGAACCTCCATACTGTTCTCCATAGTGGCTGTACCAATTCACATTCCCACCAGCAGTGCAAGAGGGTTCCCTTTTCTCCACACCCTCTCCAGCATTTATTGTTTCTAAATTTTTTGATGATGGCCATTCTGACTGGTGTGAGATGATATCTCATTGTAGTTTTGATTTGCATTTCTCTAATGATTAATGATGTTGAGCATTCTTTCATGTGTTTGTTGGCAGTCTGTATGTCTTCTTTGGAGAAATGTCTATTTAGGTCTTCTGCCCATTTTTGGATTGCATTGTTTGTTTTTTTGTTATTGAGCTGCTTGTAAATTTTGGAGATTAATCCTTTGTCAGTTGCTTCATTTGCAAATATTTTCTCCCATTCTGAGAGTTGTCTTTTGGTCTTGTTTATGGTTTCCTTTGCTGTGCAAAAGCTTTGAAGTTTCATTAGGTCCCATTTGTTTATTTTTATTTCCATTTCTCTAGGAGGTGGGTCAAAAAGGATCTTGCTGTGATTTATGTCATAGAGTGTTCTGCCTATGATTTCCTCTAAGAGTTTGATAGTTTCTGGCCTTACATTTAGGTCTTGAATCCATTTTGAGCTTATTTTTGTGTATGGTGTTAGGGAGTGATCTAATCCCATACTTTTACATGTAGCTGTCCGGGTTTCCCAGCACCACTTATTGAAGAGGCTATCCTTTCTCCTCTGTACATTCCTGCCTCCTTTATCAAAGATAAGGTGACCATATGTGTGTGGGTTTATCTCTGGGCTTTCTATCCTGTTCCATTGATCAATATTTCTGTTTTTGTGCAAGTACCATACTGTCTTGATTACTGTAGCTTTGTAGTATAGTCTGATGTCAGAGCGCCTGATTCCTCCAGCTCCATTTTTCGTTCTCAAGATTGCTTTGGCTATTCGGGGTCTTTTGTGTTTCCATACAAATTGTGAAATTTTTTGTTCTACTTCTGTGAAAAATGCCAGTGGTAGTTTGATAGGGATTGCATTGAATCTGTAGATTGCTTTGTGTAGTAGAGTCATTTTCACAATGTTGATTCTTCCAACCCAAGAACATGGCATATCTCTCCATCTATTTGTATCATCTTTAATTTCTTTCATCAGTGTCTTATAATTTTCTGCATACAAGTCTTTTGTCTCTAGGTACGTTTATTCCTAGATATTTTATTCTTTTTGTTGCAGTGGTAAATGGGAGTGTTTTCTTGATTTCACATTCAGATTTTTCATCTTTAGTGTATAGGAATGCAAGAGATTTCTGTGCATTAATTTTGTATCCTGCAACTTTACCAAATTCATTGATTAGCTCTAGTAGTTTTCTGGTAGCATCTTTAGAATTTTCTATGTATAGGATCATGTCATCTGCAAACAGTGACAGCTTTACTTCTTCTTTTCCGATTTGGATTCCTTTTATTTCCTTTTCTTCTCTGATTGCTCTGGCTAAAACTTCCAAAACTATGTTGAATAAGAGTGGTGAGAGTGGGCAGCCTTGTCTTGTTCCTGATCTTAGTGGAAATGCTTTCAGTTTTTCACCATTGAGGATGATGTTGGCTGTCGGTTTGTCATATATGGCCTTTATTATGTTGAGGAAAGTTCCCTGTATGCCCACTTTCTGGAGGATTTTTATCATAAATGAGTGTTGAATTTTGTTGAAAGCTTTCTCTGCATCTATTGAGATGACCATATGGTTTCTCTCCTTCAATTTGTAATATGGTGTATCACATTGATTGTTTTGCGTATATTGAAGAATCTTTGCATTCTTGGAATAAACCCCATTTGATCATGGTGTATGATCCTTTAAATGTGCTGTTGGATTCTGTTTGCTAGTATTTTGTTGAGGACTTTTGCATCTATGTTCATCAGTGATATTGACCTGTAGTTTTCTTTTTTTGTGACATCCTTGTCTGGTTTTGGTATCAGGGTGATGGTGGCCTTGTAGAATGAGTTTGGGAGTGTTCCTCCCTTTGCTATATTTTGGAAGAGTTTGAGAAGGATAGGTGATAGCTCTTCTCTAAATGTTTGATAGAATTCGCCTGTGAAGCCATCTGGTCCTGTGCTTTTGTTTGTTGGAAGATTTTTAATCACAGTTTCAATTTCAGTGCTTGTGATTGTTCTGTTCATATTTTCTATTTCTTCCTGATTCAGTCTTGGCAGGTTGTGTATTTCTAAGAATTTGTCCATTTCTTCCATGTTGTCCATTTTATTGGCATAGAGTTGCTTGTAGTAATCTCTTATGATCTTTTGTATTTCTGAAGTGTCAGTTGTTACTTCTCCTTTTTCATTTCTAATTCTATTGATTTGAGTCTTCTTCCTTTTTTTTTCTTGATGAGTCTGGCTAATGGTTTATCCATTTTGTTTATCTTCTCAAAGAAACAGCTTTTAGTTTTATTGATCTTTGCTATTGTTTCCTTCATTTCTTTTTCATTTATTTCTGATCTGATCTTTATGATTTCTTTCCTTCTGCTAACTTTGGGTTTTTTTTTCCTTCTTTCTCTAATTGCTTTAGGTGCAAGGTTAGGTTGTTTATTTGAGATGTTTCTTGCTTCTTAAGGTAGGATTGTATTGCTATAAACTTCCCTCTTAGAACTGCTTTTGCTGTATCCCATAGGTTTTGGGTCGTCATGTCTCCATTGTCATTTTTTTCTAGGTATCTTTTTATTTCTTCTTTGATTTCTTCAGTGATCACTTTGTTATTAAGTAGTGTATTGTTTAGCCTCCATGTGTTTGTATTTTTTAAAGATCTTTACCTGTAATTGATATCTAGTCTCATAGCATTGTGGTCGGAAAAGATACTTGATACAATTTTAATTTTCTTAAATTTACCAAGGCTTGATTTGTGACACAAGATATGATCTATCCTGGAGAGTGTTCCATGAGCACTTGAGAAAAATGTGTATTCTGGTGTTTTTGGATGGAATGTCCTATAAATATCAATGAAGTCCATCTTGTTTAATGTATCATTTAAAGCTTGTGTTTCCTTATTTATTTTCATTTTGAATGATCTGTCCATTGGTGAAATTGTGGTGTTAAAGTCCCCTACTATGAATGTGTTACTGTCGATTTCCCCTTTTATGGCTGTTAGTATTTGCCTTATGTATAGAGGTGCTACTATGTTGGGTGCATAAATATTTACAATTGTTATATCTTTTTCTTGGATCAATCCCTTGATCATTATGCAGTGTCCTTCTTTGTCTCTTCTAATAGTCTTTATTTTAAAGTCTATTTTATCTTATATGAGAATTGCTACTCCAGCTTTCTTTTGGTACCCATTTGCATGGAACATCTTTTTCCATCCCCTCACTTTCAGTCTGTATGTGTCTGTAGGTCTGAAGTGGGTCTCTTGTAGACAGCATATATATGGGTCTTGTTTTTGTACCCATTCAGCCAGTCTGTGTCTTTTGGTGGGAGCAATTAATCCATTTACATTTAAGGTAATTATCGATATGTATGTTCCTATTCCCATTTTCTTAATTGTTTTGAGTTTGTTATTATAGATCTTTTCCTTCTCTTGTGTTTCTTGCCTAGAGAAGATCCTTTAGCATTTGTTGTAAAGCTGGTTTGGTGGTGCTGAACTCTCTCAGCTTTTGCTTGTCTGTAAAGGTTTTAATTTCTCCATCAAATCTGAATGAGATCCTTGCTGGGTAGAGCAATCTTGGTTGTAGGTTTTTCTCCTTCATCACTTTAAATATGTCCTGCCAGTCCCTTGCAGAGTTTCTGCTGAAAGATCAGCTGTTAACCTTATGGGGATTCCCTTGTGTGTTATTTGTTGTTTTTCCCTTGCTGCTTTTAATATGTTTTCTTTGTATTTAATTTTTGACAGTTTGATTAATATGTGTCTTGGCGTATTTCTCCTTGGATTTATCCTGTATGGGACTCTTTGTGCTTCCTGGACTTGATTAACTATTTCCTTTCCCATATTAGGGAAGTTTTCAACTATAATCTCTTGAAATATTTTCTCAGTCCCTTTCTTTTTCTCTTCTTCTTCTGGAACCCCTATAATTCGAACATTGGTGCATTTAATGTTGTCCCAGAGGTCTCTGAGACTGTCCTCAGTTCTCTTCATTCTTTTTTCTTTATTCTGTTCTGCAGTAATTATTTCCACTATTTTATCCTCCAGGTCACATATCCGTTCTTCTGCATCAGTTATTCTGCTATTGATCCCTTCTAGAGTATTTTTAATTTCATTTATTGTGTTGTTCATCTTTGCTTGTTTCATCTTTATTTCTTCTAGGTCCTTGTTAAATGTTTCTTGCATTTTCTCTATTCTATTTCCAAGATTTTGGATCATCTTTACTGTCATTATTCTGAATTCTTTTTCAGGTAGACTGCCTATTTCCTCTTCATTTGTTAGGTCTGGTGGGTTTTTATCTTGATCCTTCATCTGCTGTGTGTTTTTCTGTCTTCTCATTTTGCTTATCTTACTGTGTTTGGGGTCTCCTTTTTGCAGGCTACAGGTTTGTAGTTCTCGTTGTTTTTGGTGTCTGTCCCCAGTGGCTAAAGTTGGTTCAGTGGGTTGTGTAGGTTTCCTGGTGGAGAGGGCTAGTGCCTGTGTACTGGTGGATGAGGCTGGATCTTGTCTTTCTGGTGGGCAGGTCAATGTCTGGTGGTGTGTTTTGGGGTGTCTGTGGACTTATGATTTTAGGAAGCCTCTCTGCTAATGGATGGGATTGTGTTCCTGTCTTTCTAGTTGTTTGGCATTGGGTGTCCAGCACTGTAGCTTGCTGGTCGTTGAGTAAAGCTGGGTGTTGGTACTGAGATGGAGATCTCTTGGAGATTTTTGCCATTTGATATTACATGGAGCTGGGAGGTCTCTTGTGGACTAGTGTCCTGAAGTTGGCTCTACCACCTCAGAGGCACAGCACTGACTTCTGGCTGTAGCACCAAGAGCCTTTCATCCACACGGCTCAGAATAAAAGGGAGAAAATATAGAACAAAAGAGAGAAAGAGAGAAAGAAAGAAAGGAAGGAAGGAAGGAAGGAAGGGAGAGAGGGAGGAAGGAAGAAGGGAGGAAGGAAGGAAGAATAAAAGAAAATAAAGTAAGGTAAAATAAAGTTATTAAAATAAAAAAAATTATTAAGAAAAAAAAATGAACGGATACAACCCTAAGACAAATGGTAAAAGCAAAGCTCTACAGACAAAATCTCACACAGAAGCATACACATACACACTCACAAAAAGAGGGAAAGGGGAAAAAAATAATAAATCTTGCTCGCAAAGTCCACCTCGTCAATTTGGGATGATTCGTTGTCTATTCAGGTATTCCACAGATGCAGGGTACATCAAGTTGATAGTGGAGATATAATCCGCTACTCCTGAGGCTGCTGGGAGGGATTTCCCTTTTTCTTCTTTGTTCGCACAGCTCTCGGGGTTCAGCTTTGGATTTGGCCCCGCCTCTGCATGTAGGTCGCCAGAGGGCATCTGTTCTTCGCTCAGACAGGACGGGGTTAAAGGAGTCACTGCTTCGGGGGCTCTGGCTCACTCAGGCGGGGGGGAGGGAGGGGTACGGTTGCAGGGCGAGCCTGCAGCGGCAGAGGCCGGCATGACATTGTACCAGCCTGAGGCGCGCCATGCGTTCTCCAGGGGAAGTTGTCCCTGGATCCCGGGACCCTGGCAGTGGCGGGCTGCACAGGCTCCCCAGAAGGGAGGTGTGGAGAGTGACCTGTGCTCGCACAGAGGCTTCTTGGTGGCAGCAGCAGCAGCCTTAGCGTCTTGTGCCCGTCTCTGGGGTCCACGCTGTTAGCTGTGGCTCGCGCCCGTCTCTGGAGCTCCTTTAAGCAGCACTCTTAATGCCCTCTCCTCGCGCACCAGGAAACAAAGAGGCAAGAAAAAGTCTCTTGCCTCTTCAGCAGGTCCAGACTTTTTCCTGGACTCCCTCCTGGCTAGCCATGGTGCACTAACACCCTGCAGGTTGTGTTCACGCTGCCAGTCCCCTCCCTGCCATCTGACCGAAGCCGGAGCCTCAGCTCCCAGCCCCACCCGCCCTGGCGGGTGAGCAGACAAGCCTCTCAGGCTGGTGAGTGCTGGTGGGCACCGATCCTCTGTGTGGAAATCTCTCCACTTTGCCCTCTGTACCCGTTGCTGCTGTCTCCTTCATAGGTCCGAAGCTCCCCTCCTCCGGCAGCCACAGTCTCCGCCCGTGAAAGGGCTTCTAGTGTGTGGAAACCTTTCCTCCTTCACGGCTCCCTCCCACTGGTGCAGGTCCCGTCCCTATTCTTTTGTCTCTTTTATTCCTTTTTCTTTTTCCCTACCCAGGTATGTGGGGAGTGTCTTGCCTTTTGGGAGGTCTGAGGTCTTCTGCCAGCATTCAGTAGGTGTTCTGTAGGAGTTGTTCCACGTGTAGATGTATTTCTGATGTATCTGTGGGAAGGTGATCTCCGCGTCTTACTCTTCTGCCATCTTCCCCCTCTCTCTCAGATTTTTAACGCCTGAAATTTGGTGTTTCAAAATGATTGGGATGTATTAATAAAAAGAGTAAAGTTTTTTGTAGTTGTTATTGAGGTGGTTGTTTCTGTTTCACGTCAAGGAAGAGAGTGAAGGAGTAAGAGAAGCAAAGTACCTGCCATATATATCATGCAATTCTTTAATGCCTCCATGCATTTAGTGCCTAGTGCCTGCCAGGCATTGTGCTACTTGCAAACTGACTAAAACGTGGTTGCTATGCTGGAAACTAACATGTGGATACATAATTAGAGCATGATATGATAATTGCCTAGGGCTTAGTATGTGCTTTTTAAGAATTTGTTAAATGAATGTGTAGTAAGGGGTTATAATAGTGCTGTAACTGTAGAGATAGGTAGACAAGGCCATGATAGACATTCAGAATCATACTGTATGTTATTTACATATGTAAATATCTATAAAGAGTTCTGGATTTTCCAGACAAGAAGTTTATGAAAATAATTCAGACATGGATATAGGAGCAACTAGTTTCATTGGATCCAGTCAAGGAATGGAAACTGTAATAGGTTAAGAACATAATTGTGCTTGAGTATTAGATAATGTGTATATTTTGTTCCAGGAAGGTGGATTGTGAGACTACTCCTTTTAAAGGACATGATGGTTTAGTGAAACTAGATCTACTTGTCTGTTTAGTGAGACTAAACTTATTTGTCTCTTACTCTGTTAAGAAAAATAGCCCTGCATGTCAGCATCAATACAACCAACCCAAATCTATGGTTGCTATATAGCCTCAGCTAGTTGAAAAGCAAACCCCAAACTTATTAGGGAAGGAAACCCCAAATTGCATTGGATAATAAACTAAATTTCTTGAAAACACAAAATTGTGTCTTTTGTGAATTATCATATTTAATCTTGGGAGGATTTAACATTAAATTTTAAGAAGATGATTAAATCAAATCCATAGTATTCATAGTTTTGTTATATTTGGAAATAATTTGTGAATTTTTGGTATTTTGAGTACTTGTAACATTTAAGAGAATTTGGCATTTTAAGAGTATAATTTGCCAATTTAAAGTTCCTAACAGATTAGACTTGTGATTACAATTAAAAATTTGTCACTGAGTAATTGTGAATTTTTTATAACAGGATAACATTATTTTCCTAAACTTGTAAGAAGTATTGGTATTTAATGAGAAATTAAGATTGACTATATTATGCTTAAATTTTTATGTTTATAATAACTCAAGTACTTGGGATGGTTTGTCTATTAGACAATCAGTTTACTTAAAAGTAGAATATAATATGCTAAATGTATAAGTGCAGGATAAAATATTTAAGGACATTTAAATAAATAAAATCCCTTTTTCTTTTTTAGCTTAACTAAAAATTTGTCCATTTTGTTGATCTTTTTAAAGACCCTGCTTTTGGATTTATTTTCTCTCTGGTTTTCATAACCTTTTTTATTCATTTCTACCATTATTCTATTATTTCTTACTTCTACATTTCTACTATTATTCTATTATTTCTTACTTCTACTTGCTCTAAGTTTAGTCCACTCTTTTCCTCCCCAGTGTTTTAAGGTGGAAGTCTCAGTTGTTGATTTGACATATATTTTTCCTTTTTTAATGTAGGCATTTATAGCTATAATTTTCCCTTCTATGCAAGATTTTTGCTGCATCTCATAATTTTTGGAACGTTGTATTTTCATTCTTCTCAAAGTATTTTATAATTTCTCTTTTGATTTCTTTTCCCACCCATTGGCTATTTAGAATTGTTTTGCTTAATTTCCAAAATATTTGTGAATTTCCAAAATTTCTTCCTGTTACAGATTTCTAATTTCATTCCATTGTAGTCATAGATCATATTTTGTATGATTTTAATTCTTTTAAATGTATTGAAAATTCTTTTAGAATATTCTCTACTGGAGAATATTCTATGTTCTCTTGAGAATAATTGCATTCTGTTGTTTTTGGTTGGAATGTTTTCTAAGTGTTGGTCAGGTCTGTGTGGTTTATAATGCTGTCCAACTCTTTTATTACCTTTTTGATCTCTCAACCTATTTCTATCTTTAAATCTAAACTGTGTCTCCTGTGGAAAGCATATTGGTTGAGCTTGTTTTTTATCAAATCTGACAATTTCTGTCTTTTGATTGGATTTTCTAATCAAATTATAGTTAATACTATTATTGATATAGTTGAATTTGTCTGCCATTACTTTTGCCTTCAGTAAATCTTATGTCTTTTTTATTCTTCTATTCTTCCTTGTACTAAGCAAGTATTTTCTAGTGTGTAACATTTCAATTTCTTTAATATATTTTTTTCTAGACTTTTTGAGTTAATTTCTTAGTGATTAAGCTAGGAATTACTATATATGCAGCTTCCTTATCAAAATATGCTTTTGATTTATACTGCTTATGGTGAGACACAGAAACTTACTTTATACAGTAACTCCCCTACATATGAATGAATTCCATTCCGAGAGTGCATTCGTAAGTACAATTTGTTGGTAAGTCCAACAAATTTAGCCTAGGTACACAGCTAACACAATCAGCTATATAGTACTGTACTAAAATAGGTTTATAATACTTTTCACACAAATAATACATAAAAAACAAACTTAAAAAATAAAGAAAACTTTTTTTTTTTTTTTTTTTTTTGTGGTACGTGGGCCTCTCACTGCCGTGGCCTCTCCCATTGCGGAGCACAGGCTCCGGACGTGCAGGCTCAGTGGCCATGGTTCATAGGCCCAGCTGCTCCGCGGCATGTGGGATCTTCCCAGACCGGGGCACGAACCCGTGTCCCCTGCATTGGCAGGCAGACTCTCAACCACTGCACCACCAGGGAAGCCCAAGAAAACATTTTTAATCTTACAGTCCAGTACCTTGAAAAGTACAGTAGTACAGTACAACAGCTGGCATACAGAGGCTGGCATTGAGTGAACAGGCAAGAAGAGTTACTGACTGGAGGAGTGACAGGAGGTGGGAGATGGTAGAGCTGAAGGATCATCAGCAATGGGAGATGGAGTGCAAGCTGCAATTTCACTCACAGCTGACTTTGATGGTGCAGGTTCTGGTTCCTTGCTGGATTCAATTCTATCTACCCTCTTGAAAAAATGATCCAGTGATGTCTGGGTAGTAGCTCTTTTTTTCTCCTCATAGATGACATGTACTGGATGCATTCTGAACGGCTGCTGCAACCTTCATGTACCATTCTACATTTGGGTTCTGTGCCTCAAAAACTAACAAACAGTGCCTCCTCAAATAAAGAAAATCCCCTTGCCATTTCCTGCATCATGAATCTTCGGTTCTTCAGTTACTTCTTCCTCTTGTCTCTCTTCTTCCTTTCTCTGGGCACATTCACATCTTTGAAAGTTTGCAACTTGAAGGTTCATATGTAGGGGACTTTCTGTATAGCTCTATTCCTTCTTCCCAATTTTTGTGTAGTTATCATTGTACATTTTACTTCTATGCATGTTCCAAAACCAACAATCTATTGTTATAATAATTTATATACTTTTATGGTTTTAAAGAAGTTGAGAGAAAAAGGAGATCAAGCATGTATTTATAAAGTTTGTTATATTAACATTTTTATTTACCTTTCTGGATTCTTTTTATCTGTTCCTTTGGATTCACATTACTGTCTGATGTCATTTTCTTAATCCAATAGAACTGTACTCTTTTGTACCTCCTTTATGCCCTTATTATCAAATATATTTCTATCTACTCTATCCCAATAATATTCATATTGTTTTACAAAATTACTTTTTAAATTACTTAAATTACATCATATATATATGATAACATATATATTGTATTGAATAATTCTGCCATTATCTTTACGTATGCCTCTGTGTGTGTTTATATATATATTCCAGTTACTCTCTGAGTCACATTCTTTCAGACTTAAAAAACTTCCTTTAGTATTTATTGTAAGGTATGCCGACTAGAGATGGATTTTTTCAGTTTTTATTTCACAAAGCCTTTATTTTGCCTTCCTCCTGAAACATATCTTTGCTGAATATGAGATTCTTTTTTTTTTTTCCCTGCACTGCTTCCACTCCACTGTATACTGGCCTTTACTGTTTCTGATGAAAAATTAGCTGTTCATTGTATTGGAGTTCCTTTGTACATAACAAGTCCTTTTTCTCTTGTTGCTTTCAAGATTTTCTGCTTGTCATTGGCTTTTTATGTTTTTACTATGGTGTGTCTTTGTTGTGAATTACTTTGTATTTACCTCTTTGGAGTTAATTTAGCTTATTGAATCTGAAGATTAAAGATTTTCATCACATTTGGGAAGCTTTTACTCATTATTTCTTTGAATATTTTCTGCTCTTTTCTCACCCTTATTTCCTTCTGGTACTCAGGTACTTAATGGTGTCCCACATTTCTCTATGGGGCTGTTTATTTTTCTTTATTCTTTTCTCACTGTTCTTTGGATTATAAAATCTCTCTTGATTTATCTTTAAGATTTCTATTTATTTTCTGTCAGCTTAAATTTACTGTTGAGCCCCTCTAGGGAAATTTTAATTTTATATTAGTTATTATACTTTTCACTTCATAATTTCCTTTTGGTTCTTTGTTATAAGTTTATAATTTAATTTCTGTTAATCTTATAATATCTGTCTATTAATAAATATTCTCTTTTTGTGAGACATTGTCATGATACCTTTGTTTATTTTGTTAAGCCTATACTTAGTATATTTTTAATGGCTGATTTGATGCCTTTGTTATATCCGAGATCTGGGCCCTTTCACAGGCAATTTCTGTTTCCTGATTTTTTTCCCCCTGTATATGGGTCACATTTTCCTGTTGCTTTACGTGGCTCAAAATTTTAAACTGAATACTGGATAATAAACTGTGTGGATTCTCTTTTCTCCTCCAGAGCTTGTTGTTGCGGTTTGCTTGTTTATTCTTTTGAAGACTTTGCTTGACTATTTTTGTGAAGTCTATTTTCCCCACAGTGTGCAGCCTCTGACATCACTTCTCAGAGGGGAAAAAAAAAACTCACCTATGCAGTCACACTAGATGATTCTTTAGCAGGGTTCTTTTTGACTGTGTTGTGTCCTGACCACTCTATTGAGCCAGCTGCTTCTATTGGTATCATACTCAGATTTAGGCTCTATTAATTGCTGTCTGATTGCAGTATTGTTGCATCAGTACCCTGGGGCATAAATTGCTCCACAATCTGATGCAATTAAATTCAAGTTCCTTTGCTGATTTAGTTTTTAAAACTAGTCTCTTAGATAGGTTATGTCTCCAGGAAGACTTCTTAGTTGTCTCTTTCTCTGGTTCTCTCTGGTAAACTAGCTGGTCTATGATTTAGCAAGGGCTATCAGCCTCCTCTTAATTACTTACTGCCAAAATCTCCATTGTTTTTGAGAGCACTCTTAAGGTTTTTAACTTTTAACACTCTTCCAAATAAAGTCAGTTTCCTTGGGAAGAGCTTCAGAGCTCTCTGTTCTTATTGCCTACTTCTCCTCTTGAGCAAAGTCTCTGAACCACTACTCCATAGCTGGTTATAGAACAGTGTCCTACTTTTCCTAGAGTGGCATTTCTTCTTTATAAGCAGCACAATGGGAGGAGGTGATAACCTCTGGTCTTCTTGGCTTGCCTCTTCTGGAACATAACTGTTTTACTAGCAAGCTAGAGTGAGGGTAATTGGGACCCCTGTATTCTATGTCACACATGAAGTATAGCTTCTTCTCTATAAGTAGGAACTGGGTGGGAAAAGTGAGCCCTAAATCTCTCGGCTGCACTTGTCTGGAATTTACCTCAGTATCATGGAACTTGGGATTATAAGAAATGCTGGTGACCTGCCCAACCTATGAAAATAACATAACATTTCTCTGTGAGCTTGGGAGAGAGGGAGTACCATCTTCTTGATTATACCTGCCAGGATTAGAGCTTTCATCATGTTGATTGAGGGCAGGGAGGAAGGGTTCAGGTAATAGCTCAAGTACAATAGATTTTTACTTTTCTCACTGAGATTTAGTATATTTTCTTCAAAACATATTTCTTAGTTTTCTGTAAGCCCTTGGGATAATTCTTGGAAACCTTAATTTTTTTTAAATACAATTTTCACTAATTCTGGTTATTTCACTAGAGAACTAGTCCATGAAACACCTCATACTACCAATCTGTAAGTGACCAATAACAGTATTTTTAAACTTTCCTGAAGAATTTATGCTCCACCAGACAGTCATAGAGAATAGAAAGGACAAAAAGTTCTTACAGAGAAGACCATGTGGAAGAGAATTAGTGAGCTTGAAGATAAAAATGTAGAAATGATACAGATAAAAGAGAGGGAGAGAACTAAGATCTAAAAAAAATAAGGAAATTCTACAAGAACTACCTGACTCCATTAAGAAGGACAGCATAAAGATAATGGGTATCCCAGAAGGAGAAGGGAGGGAGAAGGGAGCAGAGAATTTATTTTAAAAAATAATAGCTGAGAAGCTCCCAAACCTGGGGAAGGAACTGGATATACGAGTTCATGAAGCTAAAAGAACACCTAATTACCTCAATGCAAAATAACCTTCTTCATGACACATTATATTAATACTATCAAAAGTCAATAACAAAGATATAATTTTAAAGGCAGCCTGGGATGGGGAAATGGTAACCTATAAAGGAACCCCCATTAGGCTATCAGCAGATTTCTCAGGAGAAGCTCTACAGGCCAGGAGAGATTGGAATGACATACTCAAAATATTAAAAGATAAAAACTGTCAGCCAAGAATACTCTATCCAGCAAAGTTATCCTTCAATGTGAAAGAGAAATAAAGGCTTTACCAAACAAACAAAGGCTGAGAGAGTTCATCACCACTATACCTGCTTTATAAGAAATGTTGAAAGAAGCTCTTCTACCTGAAACAAAAAGGCAAAAGTATACAAAACTTTGAACAATGTATTACATAGACAGACAGAATCATAAATTTGAAACTCTATCTCAGAATAGGTTGTTAACCACTTAATTATAGCATAAAAGTTAAAGGAAAAAAAAACAGTAAAAATAACCATAGCTACTTTAATTTGTTAGCAAACATACAACATAAAAAGGGAAATTTTGAGAAAACAAAAACATAAAAGAGGAAGAGGAAAAGGATGGAATCCTTACAGGCAAATGAAGACACAATGCTATCAGCAGAAAAAGGACTATTCTATCTATGAGATGTTTTATATAAACCTCATGGTAACAACAAAACATAAACCTAGAGCACAGATGTGAAACAAAAAAAGAGAAACTGAAAAAAACATCATAGAAAACCACCAATCTAAAGATACAGAGGGGCTGTATGGATTAAAATAAGACCCAACTATATGCTGCATTCAGGGGTCTCCTCTTAGCTCTAAAGACAAACATAGTCTCAAAGTGAAGGGATGAAAGATGATACTCCAAGCAAATGGCAGCCAAAAGAAAGCAAGTATAGCCATACTCATGTATTCATATCAGACAAAATAGAGTCAAGCCAAAAAAGGTAATAAGAAACAAAGATGGACGTTATATAATGATAAGAGAGTCACATTCTCAAGACATAATAGTTATTATAATATATGCACCTAACATAGGAGCACCAAATATATAAAGCAATTATTAGCAGACCTAAAGAGAGAAATTGATGGCAACACAATAATAGTAGGGGACTTTATTACCCTATTTACATCAATGGATAGATCATCCAGACAGAAAGTCAAGAGTGCCTTAAATGAAACATGAGACCAGATGGACTTACACAGAAAAGAACCATAGAATTATACAGAACATTCCATCTCAGTGCAACAGAATACACATTCTTCTCAAGTGGGCATGTAACATCCTCAAGGGTAGATCATATGTTGGGACACAAAACTAGTCTCAATAAATTAAGATCTAAATCATATCAAGCATGTTTTCTGACCACAATGGTCTGAAACTAGAAATCAAATACAAGAAGAAGCTGGAAAAATCACAAGTATGTGAAGACTAGGCAACATGGTACTGGACAACTATTGAGTCAATGAAGAAATCAAAGGAGAAATAAACAAATACCTGAATACAAATGAAAATGAAAATATGACATATCACAATCTGTGGGATGCAGCAAAAGCAGTACTAAGAGGGAAGTTTATAGCAATATAGGCCTACATCAAGAAACAAGAGAAATCTCAAACAATCTAATATTATAGCTAAAGGAACTAAAAAAAGAACAAACAAAACCCAAGAGACAAAAATGACAATAGAAAAGACAATGAAGCTAAGAACTTTTTCCTTGAAAAGATAAAATTGACAAGCTTTTAACTAGACTCATGAAGAAAAAAAGAGAGAAGGCTCAGATAAATAAAATCAGAAACAAAAGAGAGGATTATAATAGATACCACAGAAATACAAAAAAATATAATAAAATACTACAAACAGCTATTTGTCAACAAATTGGACAACCTATAAAAAAATGGATAAATTCTTAGAATCATGCAACCTTCTGAAACTTAATAATGAAGGAATAGAAAATTTGCAGTTACCAGTATGAAATCAAATCACTGATCAGAAACCTCTCAACAAACAAAAGTCCAGGACCAGACAGGTTCACTAGTGAATTCTACCAAAAATTCAAAGATTTAATACCTATCCTTCTCACACTCTTCTAAAAAATGTAATGAATGGGAATGCTTCCTAACTCATTGTACAAGGCCAATATTACCCTGATACCAAAACCAGACAAAGACCCCACACCAAAATGAAAATTATAGGACAGTATCTCTGATGAACATAGATGCAAAAATCCTCAACAAAATATTGGGACACTGAATACAGCAATATATTAAAAGGATCATGCACTGTGATCAAGTAGGATTTATTCCAGAGATTCAAGGATGGTTTCACAAATCAACCAACCAACATGATATACCACATAAACAAAATTAAAGATAAAGATCATATGATCATCTCAATAGATTCAGAAAAAGCATTTGAAAAAGTCAACACCCATTTATGATAAAAACTTTCAATAAAATGGGCATAGAAGAAATGTGTCTCAACATGATGAAGTCCATATATGACAAACCCACAGCTAACATCATACTCAATGGTGTAACACTGAAAACTATCCCTCTAAGGTAGGAACAAGACAAGGATGGCCACTCTCTCCACTTTTATTCAACACAGTATTGGAAGTGCTGGCCAGAGTAATTAGGTGAAAAAAGAAATAAATGACATCCAGCTCGGAAAGGAAGAAGTAAAACTATCACTATTTGCAGATGACATATTTTCTCTATAGAAAACCCTCAAGATTCCACCAAAAACCTGTTATTAGAAATAATGAACAAATATAGTAAAATTCCAGAATACAAAATCAATATACAAAAATCTCTTATGTTTCTATATACTAACAACTAACTAGCAGAAAAAGAAATCAAGAAAACAATGCTGTTTACCATTGCAACAAAAAGAATAAAATAACTAGAAATAAATTTTTCACCAAGGAGGTGAAAGGCCTGCACACTCAACACTATAAGATACTGTTGAAAAAAACTAAATACACAAAGAAATGGAAGATAGTCTGTGATTATTGATTGGAAGAATTACCATTGTTAAAATGTCCATATTATTTAAAGCAACCTACAAATTCAATACAATCCCCATCAAAATTTCAACAACATTTTTCACAGAAACAAAACCCCCAAAATCCTAAAATTTATGTGGAACCACAAAAGACCCCAAATAGTCAAAGCAATCTTCAGAAAAAAGAATAAAACTGGGGGTTATCACACTCCAAGATTTCAAATTATACTACAAAGCTATAACAATCAAAACAGCATAGTATTTGCAGAAAAACTCACACAGAGATCAATGAAACAGAATTGAGAGCCCAGAAATAAACTCATACATATATGGACGATTAATTTTCAAAAAAGGAGCCAAGAATATACAATGGGAAAGGACAGTCTCTTCAGTAAATGTTGCTGGGAAAACTGGACAGTCATATGCAAAAGAATGAAACTAGAACACTGTCTTAAAAAAAAAACACAAAAATCAACTCAAAATAGATTAAAGAATGAATGTAAGATCTGAAACTGTAAAACTCCTGGAAGAAAACATAGGTAGTATTCTCTTTTAGACTGGTCTTAGCAGTATCTTTTTGGATATGTTTCCTCAGGCAAGGGAAACAAAAGCCAAAATGAACAAACAGGTCTACATCAAAATGAAAACTTCTACACAGTAAAGGAAACCATCAGAAAAATGAAAAGCAACTTAGCAAATGGGATAAGATATTTTCAAACCACATATCCGATATCCTTATCCTTAATATCCAAAATACATAAATAACTCATACAACTCAATAACAACAAAATCAAACAACCTAATTTTAAAAATGGGCAGAGGATCTGAATAGGCATTTTTTCAAAGAGATACAGCTGGCCAACAGACACATGAAAAGATGTTCAGCACCACTAATTATTAGGGAAATTCAAATCAAAACCACAATGAGATATCACCTCATGTCAGTTAGAATGGCAATTATAAAACAAAAAATAAAAATTATTGGAGAGGAGGATAAAGGGAATTCTCTTACACTGTTGGTGGGAATGTAAATTGGTTAGCCACTATGGAGAACAGTATGGAGATTCTTTAAAAAAATAAGAACAGAATTACCATATGCACCCTGAAGTTCATTGCAGCTTTATTTACAATAGCCAAGATAAGAAAACAACCTAAATGCCCTGATGGATGAATGGATAAAGAAGGTGTGGTATATATACATACAATGAAATACTACTCAGCCACAAATAAATAAATAAATAAATATATTTTCTCATATATATATATATATATATATAGATAGATATATATAGATATATATAGATATATATATATAAAATCTTGCCATTTGTGAAAATCTTGGGTGGACCTTGAGGATTTTATAAGTGAAATAAGTCAGGTGGAGAAAGACAAATTTTGTATGATTTAACTCATGGAATAAAAAAACAAATAAAACAAAAACAAACACACAGATACAGAGGACAGAATAGTGGTTACCAGAAGGGAAATAGTGTTGGGGGTGGCAAAATGGGTCAATGGGGTCAACTGTACGGTGGTGGATGGATACTAAACTTTTGGTGGTGAGCACACTGTAGTGTACAGAAGTCAAAATATAATGTTGTGCACATGAAATTTATATAAAATTATAATCCAGTTACTTCAATAGAGTGTTATAAATTTTTTTTAAAAAGTTCGTTCTTTACTACATGTGCTTCTATAATTTTAGAATGTGCCAAGTTGTCTGCCTTTTCTTGCTCTATCAGTTACCATGCCAGTGTGGTTTCTCTGTGATCAACACTGGATGACGAGTTTACTGCATTATGGCAGGTACAAGAAAAAATTATTTAATCAACTAAATTGTTTAAGAGAGCATAAGATTTATGGAACTCAAGGCACATCTAAATTTTCCTTTAGAATGAGGGCATTTATTCATCCTGCAACCTATGTTGAATGTTGGTGGCTGAGTAGAAATAATTCAGAGAAAATCTGGGATTGTGTGGGGAGATACGGAGTTACCAGAGATCATGACTATTTCTGGATAGAAACAGCAGGAGTAGTAGTATGCCCAAGAGAGCATATAGACTTGAGGAACTGCAAGAAGCTTAGTGTGACTGGAGCATAAGTTTGGAGGTAAAATGTAGCAAGATATTTGATGGTAGATTTAAGGAAGGCTAGATCATGAAGTCAATTTATGTTAGGCTTAGCAATCTCCATTAACCTGAAAAGTGGCATTGTCCCTCAGTTATGAGAAGAGTTGGATTGCAGGTACATTTAAAAAACATTTCTCCTGTGGGTCACCCTTTGGTTTTATTTGAATTGAATTTTCTCTATTTTTCATGAAATATCCTTAGTCAGGACTTGTATGAAGCGGAATATAGTATTTCTAAGAGAGATAAAAAGTATCTAAAGCAGAGCTGGAGGGTATGAATGGATGCAAAGGCATCTTTAATTCCCCTGGCATCATAAGAACAGGTGAATTATTACTAAACCATGGAGAACTCGGCATCTAAATCATAGATGGAACTGCATAACTGGAACCTATCAGAGAAATGATATTGTCAAAACAGTTACAGCTCTATTATGCTGTCCACTTTAGTCAGATCACACACACAGTTGGATTAGTAACAGCTCTAGGCTAGCTGAGTTAAAATTGGATAGAACCAAAACAGATTCATAAGGTCTTGTGTCTTTTGGGTATGACAGGAAACCCTGGGGAAAAGATAATATCCACAATTTCTGTCCCACTGGGCTGTTCATTGTCAGACTAAAGGGGATTTGGAAAATTGTTTATTTATACTTAATTTGGTGAATTGTTCCCTTGGCCCTTAACTCTCACAGTTGCATTTACATAATTATAATTACAACATAGTTATTTCTGATAATTTTAAGCAAGTGAAAGATGTTTCTCCCCTGTGCCCATATCAGGCATGTAATTGGAGCTCAGTAGATAGATCTTGACTTATTTGGAAGTGAAGGATCACAGTCATTCTCATGGTACCTCTTTTAAATAGAGTCTGGCACAGGTTCTGTCACTTAAAGACTCACCAATTGCTATTTTTTAATCATATTGAAACTAGTTGACATTTTGTCCCCATTGTGTATTGATGTGTTTCTTGTGAAAGTAGAGTTCAGATGCTTAAAGAATTTCCCAGTCCTTTCTTCTATCCCTTATCTCCTTAGAGTTGATAGTGAACCCCTGGAATCAGGGTGACATCCCTAATCCCACACTGCCCATGAGATTAATTTGTCTGTCTTCTTTTTTTCAATATGTTTGTTAATAAATAGAAAGGTGAATTGATTTTTAGAAAGAATTGGGAAACATAGGAAATCTGGAATTCCTTTCCACAGGGAATAATATCTATGAAATAGTATGGGTATACTGTATTAGAGAAGATTAGATAAAATGGTACCTCTGTATGGAAAAAAGCAATTTCTATGGGAGTTATTTTAGACTTATAAGGATTTAGAAACTTTTAAAAGTATCTTTATTACAAAAATAGTTTTAGAGTATTTGGAAAATATAGAATATTCAAAGAACAAAATTAAAATTATGTATATTCTCATTTTTAAATTATAACTTCTGTTAATTTGAAGTATGTCTTAACATCTTTCTTCTATATGATTTTTTAAAAATTAGATCATACCTTTTTTCCCTCTTCACATTATTGTTTGCATGTTTCCACACTACTAAATAATCTTAAAAATATTTTTATCTGGTCTCAGTTTGTTAGACATTTAGATTGTTTCTATTTTTCTCTGCACTGAATAATGGCATGATAATATTTATTATCCATGATTATTAGCCCTTTTATTATTATTTCTTATGACACTATTAGAAAAAAAAATCACTCAATCACAAGATCTGAAATAAACGAAGGATGCTAAATATTAAGCCATCTATATTATCCTATATTATTAATTGATCATGACCCTTTTTCTGCTACTGAACCTGATCAAGACCTCAAAATACTTTATTTTTCTAGTATATTTATATACTTGTGTTCAAGACAGTCCTACAGTTTGAAACGTTTTGTCATTTGACAACTTATGCCTTATTTTAGCCAATTCAATTTTACTTTTCAAATCCTTGCATGCTGCAATTACTAAACAGTCTAATTTATTAGTATGATTTTTATAGTAGGTTTTCACTCAATCTTATCTACTCCAGATTTTATCCACTCCACGGATGCCTTGCTCTACTTTCAGACTTGCCTTCTTTTTCACATCAGTCCTATCTTGTTCATGACCTTTCAACATAACTCTTTACTAGGGGAATTAAATACCAGCTCTTAATTCCAGTATTTGAAACATTTATAGAGAAAGTAGTTTTTTTTTTTTTTTTCAATTAAAATGTTTTTAGGACATTTGTGAATTGTTCCCTTGGCCCTTAACTGTCACAGTTGCATTTACATAATTATAATTATAACATGGCTATTTCTGATAATTTTAAGCAAGTGAAAGATGTTTTCCCCCTGTGCCCATATCAGGCATGTAATTGGAGCTCAGTAGATATATCTTGACTTATTTGGAAGTGAAGGATCACAGTCATTCTCATGGTACCTCTTTGTTTTTAGGAAAGTTGGACAAAGGGTTAAGTACAGGTCAAGAGTAGTGAAGTATCTTTGGCTTCATGGCTTAGCTTTCTTTCCCTACCACAAAGTAAATAATACTTTCCATTCAGAAAAATTTTAATGTCTTTGGCTAGCTGAAGAAGGGAAAATCTAAAAGCAAGAAATCTAATGACATGTCAGAGGTTTGGATTTCATATGAGGATAGAGACTGTGTGTTTACTCTCAAATGGTCTGCATTAAAATCAGTACTTCGTTTTCAATGTTTAACTTCCTGAACAGTATTGGCCACTGTCCCAAGTTCAATATGGGTATGTAGTGCTTTATCATCTAAATAGCATCTTTTAAAGGAAATCACTGGTTAGTTACAATGCTATTTTATTTTGCTTAATTATCTAGCACTCACATTTGATGGTACTGCACATATTTACTACCCATATTTTTGTGCAAAACAGTTCTAAATAAAAGCAGAATTTTAATGGTAGTGCTTCCAGTGTAAATTGGAAAATGCTAGTATAACTAGGTTCACTAGAGTATGATAGGAGTAGAGACTTTTCTGTAGTAATCAAAGGTTCAGTGTCAGGAAATTAAGCAAATCTGTATTTCCACAGAAAAATGGAAGAGGATCCCTTGAGTTTATGGTACATTATTACAAAAAGCTTGAAGGCAAATTTCCCGTATGTTAGACCTTTACCTGCACATCAAAATGCAGTTGTTGTCATTTACAGTGCTTTATGGGCTTCAAACTACACTGCAAAGATCAGTACATCCTTTTATTAGCTCATGTACTCTTGGAATCTTCTGTTTAAAGTTCTCCGGTAGTCTTAGCTGTTCAATTAGTCGATGCCACATTCTAATGCTCACATGATGCTGCATGTATGTAGGATAATTAGATCCGCTTTCTGAGGTTATTTTCAGTCTTTTCAAAGGAGTTGGGAATGCAATAAATTTGCTCCATGCTGTTATTTATGGGGAAACGACTTGTATTTGATGATAGTTTACTCTGATGGTATTTGGAGAAAATTGGCAAAATTTTAACTTTTTTTTTTATCAATGGGTTTCTGTTTCTGGCACTTACTTTTAAAAAAGTACCATGCCTGCTGCTGTACATAATAAATTCATCACACCATGATCCAGTGCCAAGTCAACTTAGGGAAAAAATAACCTGGGCTCTTGTCTGAGCTATGCATTTTGGAAATGACGGACTTCTGAATCTTAAACTTGAAGTCTCATTATAGGAATGGTGAGAGCCATATGGCCTAAAAAGCCCAAGGAAAATGGATAGAGAAGTACATCTGGCCCTTTTGGCATCTACCACCACATTCTGGTTCTAACACCGCAGAAATGTGAATAGCTTCTTGAGTGAGGGGGTGATTTGGTGTTTCAAGCAATGTTAATAGGCTGTCATTTTAGTTTTGCATGATGTTTGCTATCAGAAAGTGGAATTGTTTCTGTTTAGTTCAACCATCAAATAGTGGGTGCCTATTAGGTATCAGAAACTGTATATAGGTGCTATGGAATGCAATTCCCTGCTCTGTAGAAGTTTGTAGTGTAGTGGGCAAAACAGTTATATAAATGAATAAGTGCAATATCATGTGGTAACTGCTATCTATGATATAGATAGAGAATGTGAGCTGGAAAAAGTGTGCTTTGAGAATCAAAGTACCACTTCAGTTAGTCTCTGTTCTGCTTCATGCCAGGAATGAGGTTTGGGGATACGTACTGCTAATCTGAACACTAGCACCTCTGTGGGGTTGCAGTGCCTTTCAAACTCATCATGGGCATCCAAGGTCTCTTCCCAGACAAAGTTTACCAAAGACTATGGTAGTACCTACACCAGAAATTATCCTACCTTTCCCTTCCTCACCCAAAACAAAATGTGTCATTTGAAGGAAGTTAGAGTTATATGCCAAGTATATATTTGATTTTACATTGGCATTGTGGTGGTTAAACAATTGATTTTGAAGAGGAATCACTAAAATTAATGCACAGAAAATAAATTTGCATCTAATATGCAAGACACATTATGTGTTATGTCACATTTTGTGTGGGCTCTTTGATTTGTCTGTCAAACTCTTATTTAAACTCCAAATGACAGCTGCTCAGGTTTCACCTTTTTTTTTTGAAGCTATCCCTGCCCTTGCTTTAAATAATAGATAAACATATCCAATTCTATCACTACTATCTTGACATGGATCACGTTATATTCAGGCTTTATAACTTATTAACTGTGTGATTACGGACAAGTAATTTAACTTCTCTCTCCTCAGTTTCCTTATTTGTAAAAGAGAAAGAATGATCCCTGACTTGTAACACTGCTCTGAGGGTTAACTGAACTTTGCATATGAAGTATCTGGCACAGTATCTGACACATAGTGATTAATGATCATTGTTGTGTTTGGCTGTTCTATAAGACTACGCACTTCCTGGTGTCAGGAATAGCACCTTGCATAAGGTAGTATCTCTATAAATCTTGGCTTAACTTAATTATGTCTCTGTCCTTCTAGATCTCAATATCTTTTAGGTAAAAATGGTGGTAAAATGTTTTATTGCTTAAACTAATCTGTCAGAGGAAGAATCTCCTTTTAACTTATGGAAATTCCTTAACTTGGAAGATCCTTAAGGAGTGATATTAAAGTAGGACGTGTTATGATCCTTTTTCAGGGCAATGGAGGTCTTAAGAACCCACATCATGTCCTTAATTACATATCCACTTGTAATTCTGAGGGCAGACATGTTACCAGATTGAATAGAAGGCATTGTATAATGCCCTTTCCAGAGATAATACCCAAAAGAAGCGTTTCATAAATTATGTAGCCTATATAAGGAGAGAAAGAGAGCACAGAAAACAATATGCATTAGAGGCCACATTAAATGAGAAAAAATTCAATTTTGAATGAGGAGACAGTTTGAATTCCACCTCTACCCCGAAGCTAATCTGGGCAAATCATTTACTTTAAGGTTCAATGTTACCATCAGTAAAATAAGGTTAATACTTTCTACTCTAGGGATTAGAATGAAAATTAAACATATTATATATAAAACTACATTACACAATGCTTTCTTGAAGTTGGAGATTTTCATGACTGCTAGAAAGTTTTCCCAAAGGCAGTGGTTCTCAACATTGGCTGCACATTAGAATCTCCTGGAGAGATTAAAAAAACTCCAAATCCTCCTATGTCTTTGACTGGCATTTGGTGTTGGATCCTTCTAAAATTCTGGTAGTAACCCATGTATGTTCCTGATGCAGACTTTCTGCTGTGGCCTTTGCCTCTGCCCCTGGCATGGTCACTCCTGTGAGCTCCCCAACCAAATATTCTGTAAATTTTCATGCTGAATTTGGGGATATGCATGAAAGTGTGTGTTCTGCTTATTCCACACATGGACTAGCAGAACTAAGTTCAAACCATCAGTCTGCTCAACTATGATGCACTGCTCTGTTCGCTTAGATATACCCTATTCCAGGCTTGGCTGGAGACACTGTCCTCCTAGAGTTCCCAATGCAAAACACAGCCAAAGTCCTCCTCAGCATTTTCCCCCCAAACCTCTCAAACACATAGGTTGAGACAATGGCCTGACATCTGTTTCCCTTTTTCTGTCTTCTTTATCTATCTCCAATCCTTTAGTTTCATCTGGATGATGTGATCACCCGTATGTAAAATTTTATCATCAATTGGGTGTGCAGCTTGACATACTAAAGGGGATGGCAAAGGGCGATAGACTAAACATTTGTGTTCCCCCAACCCCTAAATTCATATGTTGAAACTTTTATTCCCCTAATGCGATGGTATTTGGAGATGGAACATTTGGAAGGTGATTAGGTCATGAGGTCAGAGTCATCATGAATGCGATTAGTGCTCTTACAAAAGAGACCCCAGAGAGCTTCCTCACCTCTTCCACCATGTGAGGACACAGTGAAAAGATGGTGGTCTACGAACCAAGAAACAGGTTCTCATCAGACACCAAATCTGCTAGCGCCATGATCTTGGACTTCCCAGCTTCCAAAACTGTGAGAAATAAATTTCTGTTGTTTATAATCCACCCAATCTATGGTATTTTGTTATAGCAGCCTGAACAGATTAAGACACAAAGTAATTTAGAAAATCCCTTCCTTTTCAACAGATTGATTTTCAAGCCTATTAATAGATCTTATTTTGGACTCAGATGATAAGCTCAGCTCTCTCTTTTATATTCCTGCTTTGCCAGCTTGCCATGGTTCAATGTGTTTTAAAATATTGTTGCTGAGCTGGACAGTAGAGCTCTCACTTGTGTTTGGGTATTCCCACATAACAGGTAAGAGAAGACACACTAATTTTCAGCTTTTTTTTTTTTTCCTTTTGCCACAATGTTTGGGAAAAACAACATTCAAAAGTTTCTAGGAGAAAAATATCCATGTAGCCTAGCCTCAGTTAAGAATACCCCTTCCTGGGGAGTTCCCTGGTGACCTAGTGGTTAGGATTCCAGGCTTTCACTGCTGTGGCCTGGGTTCAATCTCTGGTCTGGGAACTGAGATCCCACCCACAAGCTGCACAGTGTGGCCAAAAAAAGAAATACCCCTTCCTAGTATTATTGCTCTCTTTTTATCTTTATTTTACAACCTTGCTTTAAGCCAAACATGATCAAAATAATGTATTAAATGATACTTTCTAGAAACTTTATTCCTAGTCCTTTATTCCAAGTATAGTGCCTGAATATTATACTAGTAATGTTGTTGTTAGTATAGTGCTTGTATCTATTCACTGTGAAAGTCTTTTATTATGCTAGTACCTAAGGATGAGAACATCTAAGCTCTATCTTTAACATGAGAGTAGTACTTTGCAAATCACTGTATATGTAGAAGATAGTCTTGTGATCTGTAGGATAACCTTATCTGTCAAAGAAATTCTTTACAGAAAAGTCTTGCTACTACATTTTCATGTTACTTATCATTTGCCCTCTTAAACCCAAACATTAAAAAGCTTTATGGTAGAGAGCATCATACTGTTGGATGTTTTCTGTAATTTCCACCCTATTTACAACACGGAAGGACTTAAAAATCCAGGGGAGGAAATTCTGGCTCTCCTGACAGTCCCTGTGTGAGAACCTCTGGGTCACATTCTATTGGTCATTGTGGTGGAACCTCTCAGTGCTCACTGATAGCTGTGTTCTCTTCTTCTGGGACTTGTAACTGGACTGTGTTTTCCTAGCCTCTTGTTAGCAGGTCATAACTGAGGCATGGCCAATTAAATGTGAACCATTTCCAGATGTGGCTCATAATGCATCCCTCCTATTCTTTTCCCGTGCTAATGAAATAGAGAGGACTCTGGAGACCTGGGGGGACCAAACCATAGAGTGAAAGGAACCTTCAGGAGAAATATTCATTTCCTTCAATTTTCCTAGCCAAAAGAATTGGAGTAGGGGGGAGTAAAAGAACTGTGAAAACATCCTTCTTGGATATGGGCAATTTACAAAGTTTTCAGCATATTGACTCCACTATTCCGTGACCCTATGAGGGCAAATAGATATTGTCTGTTTTTTCATTTACGTTCTTCCTCAAGTTTCCTATGATGCACCTCTAGATACTGATTATCTGATTGTTTCCTTTTTTTGTTGTTTGTTTTTGTTTGTTTAGTTTTTTAATGGCATAAAAGATTAGTTGATTTGGTAAAGGAGTCTCTACATCACAAATTATTTAGTCATTTCTTTGTTCCCATTTTAACTTTTTTAGAAATGTTTATGCTTGCCATTGTCTCTGTACATATCAGGTGTTCCAAACTGCATTTTCCTTTCTCTCTTCCATATATGAAGAATAATTTTCTTCTATTTGATTATTTAAGCTCTTGGGAAAATTATGTGTAAAATATCCCAAGTGTATTGTTAAAGTATATTTAAACAATACAAAACATAATATGTATTAAATGTGTATTACAGTAGAAATTTAAAAAGTATATTTAAAAAGTGAAAATCTAGCCAACCCCTAGTTCTTTTCTACTCTTATTTTTCCATGGTAGCTACTGATAATAGCTGGGCATGTATTCCTCCAACTGTTTTGTATGCACATACACATAAGTAACAAATTTTAAGAGAAGAGGTTTAAATTCCCACCACATAAAATACAATTTTAAAAACCTACATTAGCCAAATGTTATCTTAAATAAGCCCTATTTTTTCTTAATAGACCTTGAAATTAAAATATTCATCTAAATTTGGAAAAAAGTTAATTTTTTTGAGTTGAATTTATAAAAAATTTACATGCCTTTATGTGTAATTTCTGATGGCCCAAGGTGATTCAGAGGAATCAGTGGACGCTGCCTTACATTCATAGGTTCAACCTTGTCATAACACTGAAAAAGAAAATGATGTCTGTATGGTTAAGTTGATACTATTTCAATTAGTAAAATTTTTTGTACCTTTAATGTGGTATCTTCTGGTTTTGGTCCTCTTCCCAAATATTATTAAATCAACAGCCTTTCTTGAAATTCTTGGCTTCAGGATATTGAGGAATTATGTACACATACAATTTAAAGTTATTTTTAATTGAATTACATTATTACAGGATATATTCTGTATATTATCAGTTTGGTGGCTTGCTTTTTTAAACTCAGAAATATATAATGGACATCATTTTATATAGTACATATTTTAACACATTTTAATCGACATTTACATTTCCTTTCTCTCTCTCTCTCTCTATTACTACTAATGTTGCTGGGAGTATTCTTGTAGAGATCTTCTTGTGACTATGTGTGTATGTATCTGTTGAATACATTTTAAAGATAGAATTGTTAGATAAAATTGGCCTCCAAAATCATTGTGCAATTCTGTACTCCACTGCTTTATGCGATCCCAATTACTACTCTGGTAGTTATATTGTGGGATGTTCATTGAGCTCTATTTTGAAGATGGATATAAGTTTTAGCAACACTGAAACCTTGGGACTAACACAACCATTCAGCTATGGACTAAATGTTTTTGTCCTTCTCAAATTCATATTTTGAAGCCCTCAGTCCCAGTGTGATGGTATTTGGAGATGGGGTCTTTGGGAGGAAGTTAGGATTAAATGAGATCAACTAGTTAGAGCCCCCCATGATGTAATTCATGCCCTTAGAAGAAGAGGAGAAACAAAAGATCTCTCTCTGCCATGTAGGCATGTAGGAATATAGCCAGAAGGCAGCCATCTGCAAACCAAGAAGGTGGGTCTCATCAGACATCAAACTTGCTACATCTTGATCTTGGATTTTGCAACCTCTAAACTATGAGAAATAAATGTTTGTGGTTTAAGCCATCCAGTCTATGGTATTTTGCTATAGCAGCCTGAACTGACTAAGGCACATTCCACTGTCCTTTAGTTGTTGTTTTCCACTGAACCAGCTACATCCCATTCCCTCTCTCAATTTGATTTGCCTATAATTTGGGTCATTTCAATGTCTTTCTAGGGGAACTCAATTTTTGGTGCAATCTTACCTATATAATGTCAAGGCTTTATAATCTCTGTTGAGATTTCTTACTATTTTATGTGTAACAAATCACCCCACAATTGGGAGATTTAAAACAACCATTTATTTCAAAACTAGAAAACGATTTGTTTCAAAACTAGAGTCAGCAGGGTACAGTTCTCATGATCTACAGCAGGCTTGGCTGGTGTTTGCTGGACTTACTCATGTGTCTGGGGTCAGCTGCTTCATCAGTTGGGGTCTGGCTGGTCTAAGATAGCTCAAAAATGAGACTGTATCTCTGTTCATGTCCTCTCCCATTCATTCTTCAGCAGACTAGTTCAGAAGGTAGGGTCCCAAGAGCAAGAGCAGAAGTGCAAAAAACCTGTTGAGACCCAGGCTTCATATGACATTGTTTTCTCTACATTTAATTGGCCAGAGCAAGTTATACACCTAGCCCGAAATCAAAGAGTGCAGAAATAGATGCCAACTCTTGATAAGAGGAGCTTAGAAAAATGGAAGCAAGTTTGCAGTCCACTCTAGAGTTCATCAATATTATAACTTCTGGAGTCATCTCAGTGATCCAGTCTGCCTCCCAGTTATTTTCTGATGCAATGTATGTATATGTGTGTGTGTGTACAGGTGATAAACCCAAATTCATTGATTTGGAATGGAGAAGATAAAAATGTAACATTCATTTATAGGATGTTCTAGTTAGCTATTTTTAAATTAAATTTTATTTTTCAATTAATGGATTAAATACAAAAAATTTAAGTGTAAAATATTTTTTAATGAATCTAATGGTTCTTTATAAAGCTTAAAACAGAAATAAAAAATCTACTTTTTATGTCCCTCAACCTTCACTAATTCTTTCTACATTGTCCTAATATGTTTATATCTCAATTTTTGTTAAATACATAGTGTTTTCATTACAATTATGCAAATGTTCAGTACCAAGTCTAGGTATATGTTCTGATTATAATTTGTTTTAGCATAAAATTTTATTTTTCAAGCTTTAATAATTTTTTTTTCTAATTTGCTTAGTTTTCTTAAAGCATATGGTAAACACTTCCCATAGACATTCACAGTTCCATAAATTACCTCCAAATATATGGCCATAATAATTATATAATTTATCGGTTCATTTTTTTTTTACCTTTGGAGACATTCTTCCTGGAGGCTTTGGCCTATTGCTCCCATGTAAAATGTTGTTCTTCAGCTGTACTATTTTCTGAGACTTCCCTCTGCTATTGTGCTTGGAATTTTCATCTCTCCTCTGTTGGTTCCTCTATTATCTCAGTCCCATTTCTTCTTTCCTGGATTGCTTTCTCATCATCTAGTAGCTTCCTGATAAAGGCTACATGGAAAATACATTTTTAAACATTAACAGTCTGAAATTTTCTTTATTCTATCCTCTCATTTCATTGCTCTTCTGCATAGTTATATAATGCTATTTTGAAAGTAATATTTCTAGTTGTCAACATTTCTGTTGGGAATTCTGAAGTCATTGCGATTATCCTTTATATGTATTATTTTTCCTCTTAGAAAGTTATAGATTCTGCTTTTTCTTTAGTGTTATGAAATTTGTGATAGTTTGCCTTCTTTTGGGTCCTTTAAAATTTATTGCTTTATGCACTGATGGGCCCTTTTATTATGGAATCTCATATCTTAACGTTATATGAAATATTCTTGTATTGTTTCTTGGCAATTTCCTCTTCATTGTTTCTTGTGATATCTCACATTGAAGCTCATATTAATCAGATGTTGAATCTCCTGGATTGATCCTTTATGGGTTTTTTTTTTCTCTCTTTTGTTCATTTTTTTTGTCTTATGTTGTACTCAGTTTTATCTTCTAATTATTTTTCAGTAAAAAATTAGCTATTAATTTTTAATTTCCAAAAGCTTTCTTCTTTTCTAACTGTGCCTTCTTTATAACATCTTCTTTTTATGTATACGTCTTTATTATATAAGACTAAGTAATAATTTAATACTTTATTTTTTTCATTTGAGTCCTTCTGTCATATTTTGGCTTTCTTTTATGCTGTGTAGCCCTCTTCAAACATAAGATATGCTGTAACCTTTGGTTCCATTCTGTCACACTTAAGAATGAGACAGTAAAATGCTTATTGGAATCTCTGTACATGGTAAGATTGGTGGCTTGGCAGAAGTCACTATTATATAAGATAGCTACTTGGATTTTGAAAAGGAAGACACACATGTGCCCATCTTTGCTCTAGGTATTCAGGTTTTTAGAAAAAGAACCTTCTAATATTTTACCTGAGAATTATATACCTGGCTGCTGGCAATTCTGACCTTTTGCAATATTCTACCTGGGGATTATAAACATGGCTGATAGCATAAAGGAGATGGTGGGAAAGGCAGCTGATGTTGCAGAGTCTGGGGTCCAGAAAGTATCTAATTTAATGTCTTTGGTGAGCATGAGGATTAAATATATCCCTAGTTTCTAGAGGTCAGGGTGGAGATGAAGGGATTTCATTTTCCTTAAACAAATTTCCAAGTTATCCGCCTGTTTTCAGTCCTCATCTCGTCCCCCTTTCTGTGATACTCTTTCTTCCAATTCCCAAAAACTTTCATGATTTTGAGTTGCCTTGCTTCTTGTTGAAGCCAACCAATCCTCCTTTCCACTCCACTTGCATTACAAGCCCAATTGTACATAGGCTTGGCTTTCCTTTTCTTTGCTAGCTATTTAATAGTTCTCTCTTTCCAACCTTTATACATAGTTTCTCAGATTTATAAATGCCTCTTTGTTTTTATTAAAATAGAGTTTTTGCTTCTGTTTTTCCTTCCCTTAGATGGAGAAAGAGGGTCATTTTTATTATCCTGAAATTGAAAGTGGGCAGCAAATTCTTAATACTACTTGAAATAGTAAGACTTCACTCCATCTTTTTTACTGCACCTATTTTCAAAATTGTTTGCAGTCAGAGCAAGGCTGTCCTTAAGAGAATAGTTTTAAATTTAAACTCCCAGTCCCTTTGCCCCATTGCTATCTTTTGATATATTACTGAAAAATAGTATCAAAAACAAGTTGACTGAAACTAATTATCTCACAATTCTATCTTATAGCTTGCATTGCTTTATAGTCTGACTATTTTAGAAGAGAAAATGAATCTTTTATTGCATATGGTAAGATTAGTGTAAGATTAGGCTGCTGTAAGAAAGAGCTCCCCAAATAATATTTCACTTTTAGAAAAAGTAGAGCACCAAAGTCATGGGTTCCTATTATTTTACTTCTTTATTGTCTCAAAGGGCATTATTCTTATCTGATGGTTTAAGTTGGGTCACAGGACTGTCCAAGTGTATGTAGAAGTTCACTGCAGGATGTTATGGGACAGGCCTAAAAGTGATGACAGCATTTCTGTTCATATTCCATTGTCTAGAATATAACCACACATCCCCATTAAGTTGTAAGGGAAGCTGTGAAATATAGAGACTAAACATAAAACCATGTCCTAGCTGTAACTTCCTTATTCAGAAAGGAAATGTGTTTTAATTATTATTGCTTCATAATAAATAATAACTCTAAATTTTGTGGCATAAAACATTTTATTATGCTCATAAATTCTATAGGTCATTAAAGTAGAAAGGATACAGCAGGAAAGTCTATCCTCTGTTCCACAATGTCTGGGACTTCAGCAGGACAGACTCAAATGTCTGGGGGTGACTTGAGAGGAAGGCTAGAGATTCTACTTCTAAAATGGCTTTTTCAGTCACATGTCTGGCACCTGGGCAAGGATGACTCAGCTGGGTGGGTCACATGATACTGTCAACTGGAGTACCTACATGTGGCCTGTCCATATGACTTGGGCTTCTCACAGCATAACAGCTAGGTTCCAAGAGGGAGTATTCTGAAAGTGACTGTGCTAAGAGAACCAGGCAGAAGCTGCATGGCCTTTTCTGACCTAGCGTTAGAAATCATGCGACATCACTTCCACGACATTCCACTGGTTACAAGCAAGTCATAAGGATAGCCCACAGTCAATGGGAGGAAAATAAAACACCACTTGTTTGAGATGTGGCGATGTCACTCTATGAGACACTGAAGAGAATGTGGAATGGGATATATTGTGACCATCACTAGAAAACAAAATACTACAAGAGAGAATAGATTTTGGCAAATGACAAGTAAACTCAACCAGAATCTACATTTAAAGAGAGGAAAGCAGAATATATAACACAGGGCCAATTACAAGTAACTATCCAACACATCAGAACCTCAAACAAGTTGAAACATATCATTCTTCCTTGTAACCTGCATTCTGCTTGGAAAATTTATTCCTCTATTTCCGGAAAATAACATGTCATTTCCAAGCTTTTGCCTTTATTCATGCAGTCTCTCAGTTTGAAATTACCTTCCCTACATTATTTATTGAAATCCATCAAAAGAGACTTAAATACTATCTCCTTAGAAAAGCTGACACTGACAGTGATACCTCCAACTACAATTAATCATACCCTCTCTGATTGCTACAGTACAGCATTTCAACTTCTATTTAGCACTTACTCTATTCTATTTTTATTATGATTAGATATTTATAGATACAATTTCTTCATTAGTCTGTATGGTCCTCCAGAGATACATACCTTATGTGTGTTCACTTTTGTTTCCTCAGAAGGCTTTGATTATGACAGACTGCTATATTAATCACCATATAATTAATTGAGATACAAATGGTTCTTTTAAATAAACATATATATTTTATGCATTAATCCATTAGTAGGTCTAGCTCTAATTTATGTGTATCTCCTGTATGATTGGAGAAGGTTAGAGGTGGATAGAATGAAGCAAACTGAGGGAAATTTTGGAAAATGTAGGGGATTTAGGTCTAGATATTTTAATATATTCCAGGAAGGGGAAATGTATATTTTCCCTCTGATCCAATCAGTCCCAATATAAGTGAGAACAATTTTCTCTAAAAGCTTCCTTATTAGTTCTATTCAATCCTTGCTTATTAGTGACTAGATTCAATCCTGGCTTATTACTATATCTGGAAATTCAGAAAGAATTAAATCTTCATCCCCATTGGATCCTTATGATCCCAGATTCTATGGTGTTTCCTGATAGTTTTGCTTCTGGCTTTAGATGCAATTCACATAAAGGCCAAGGCCTCTGCTATCATCTCTTCCCCCTGGAGCCCCCAATGATGTTTTACTTTGCTTTGTGACTCATAACCCAAATGTTCATTCTTTGATTCAGGTTGATTTAATATATCTTCCCCCATTACTATCTGTCAGACTGTGGCTACAACTGGCTACAGTGGAGCTGTAACAACTTGTTGTTCATCTCACCCTGGAGTCAGGGTAAACCAAGCTCAGATAGAAGCAACAAACTTCTTTGTTAATTTTATCTCTACCACTCTCTGTGGTCCCCTGAAAATAGCTAATTATTGAATCTTTTCTTCCTGTGTAACCTAGAGATAAATGCATTGATTCATCTCTCGTAGGTGCTGAATGGTTTAACTAGGACTATATAGGATATAAAAATTGTAATTCAATGCTACTTTAGGTGCTGTTAGCAACATATTACTAATTGCATGAGTCATCACATTCCTCCACACATCTTAGATAGTCTTTGCCTTGATAGTTTTCACACCCACATTAAGTTCAAATTTAGAATCTTCATGTGTGTTCACTACATTTGAGCAGTTAGCATATATTGTTTCCTTTTTGTTTTTAGTTTATAATGACATAGATGATTCCTCTAAAATAAAACATTTTAACACTTATTCATCCTAGCTATGCTGTAAAATGCAGGTTTTCAACCAAACTTTTGAAAAATAAATTGCTGATTTTAGACAAAAAATCTGTAAAACATGTATTTATAATTTTTTTAAACAAGGACATTGTATTTTTCTGGTAAGGTAGAATTTATAAACATCCAATAATTAGTTATATGTTGATAATATATTCTGGGTTTTGATAAACATTTAACTAGCACTATTACTTTCTATGTATTAAATATTGAATTTTCTCATGGCAAATTCTGTACCTGACTCTCCTTTTCTCTAAGTTTGAACATTTTAGACAATAAGTTGTTTGGAGTTTAGTTGACTTTTCAAGTAACTTTAAGAAGTTTACACTATGACTCAGTCTTTTACTAAAAAGTTATTTTGTATACTGAAAGTTCCAGTTAGAGTACAGTGTGACATTAATTTGATATGTTTGAAGGAAATATTTGTCTTTACTGGAATGACCATAGTTCTACATTTTCTTACAAAGCAACAGACAAATTTTTTCCAATATCTGAGAAAAGTAGAAATTTTTGTGTCCCAAGGCAGTTACTTTTTTTATTTTTTGATGAGATTTAATTAACATTGTATTAGTTTTTAGGTGTGCAACATAATTGTTTGATACATGTATGTATTATGACGTGATCACCACAAGTTTAGTTAACATCCATTACACACAGTTACAGGGTTTTTTTCTTATGATGAGAATTTTTAAGATTTAGTCTCTAGAAAAGACAGCCTCTTCAATAAGTGGTGCTGGGAAAACTGTACAACTACATGTAAAAGAATGAAATAAGAGCACTACTTAACACCATACAAAAAATAAACTCAAAGTGGATTAAAGACTTAAATGTAGACCAGCCACTGTAAAGCTTTCAGAGGAAAACATAGGAAAAACACTCTGACATAAACCACAGCAAGATCTTTTTTGACCCACCTCATAGAGTAACAGAAATAAAAACAAAAATTAAAAAACGGGACTTAATTAAACTTAAAAGCTTTTGCACAGCAAAGGAAACTGTAAACAAGACAAAAAGACAACCCTCAAAATGGGAGAAAATATTTGCAAATGAAATAACAGACAAAGGATTAATCTCCAAAATATACAAACAGCTCATGGAGCTCACTATCAAAAAAACAAACAATCCACTTAATAAATGAGCAGAAGACCTAAATAGACATTTTACCAAGGAAGACATACAGATGGCCAAGAGGCACATGAAAAGATGTTCAACATCACTAATTATTAGAGAAATGCAAATCAAAACTACAATGAGGTATCACTTCACACTGGTCAGAATGGCCTTTATCAAAAAAGCTAGAAACAATAAATGCTGGAAAGGGTGTGGTAAAAAGGGAACCCTCCTACACTGTTGGTGGGAATGTAAATTGATATAACCACTATGGAAAACAGTATGGAGGTTCCTTAAAAAACTAAAAATAGAGCTACCATATGACACAGCAATCCCACTACTGGGCATATACCCTGAGAAAACCGTAATTCAAAAAGAGACATGCACCACAATGTTCATTGCAGCACTATTTACAATATCCAGGACATGGAACCAGCCTAAATGTCCATCAACAGATGAATGGATAAAGAAAATGTGGAACATATATACAATGGAATATTACTCAGCCATAAAAAGAAACGAAATTGAGTTATTTATAGTGAGGTGGATGGACCTAGAGTCTGTCATACAGAGTGAAGTAAGTCAGAAAGAAAAACAAATACCGTATGCTAACGCTTATATGTGGAATCTAAAAAAAAAAAAAAAAAGGTACTGATGAACCTAGCTGTAGGGCAGGAATAAAGAGGTAGACATAGAGAATGGACTTGATGACATGGTGTGGGAGGGCAAAGCTTGGGTGAAGTGAGAGTAGCATCGACATATATACACTACCAAATGTAAAATAGTTGACTGGTGGGAAGCAGCAACATAGTACAGGGAGATCGGTTCAGTGCTTTACGATGACCTAGAGGGGTGGAATAGGGAGGATGGGAAGGAGGCTCAAGAGGGAGGGGATATGGGGACATGTGTATGCACACGGCTAATTCGCTTTGTTGTGCAACAGAAACTAACATAGTATTGTGAAGCAATTACACTCCAATAAAGATCTATTCAAAAAAAAACTTTCAAATATATAATACAATATTGTTAACTATAGTCACCTGTACTATACATTACATCCCCAGGACTTATTTTATAACTGGAATCTTGCACCTTTTGATCACCTTCACCTAATTGACCTACCCCCTCAACCTCCACCTCTGGCAGCCACCAATCTGTTCTCTGTATCTATGAGTGTTGGTTCTTCTTTTTTCAGATTCCACATATAAGTGTTTTCTGTCTGACTTATTTCACTTAGCAAAATGCCTTCAAGATCCATCCATGTTATTGACAATGGTTGGATATCCTTTTTATGGCCTAATAATATTCCATTATATATTTACTATATTTATATATATATATTTGTCACATTTATATAAATTTATCACATTTTCTTTATCCATTAATCTGTTGATGGAAACTATGGAATATCTTATGATATTTCTACTTTTTTTAAAAATTTTTTGAGGAAGCTCCATACTGTTTTCCATAGTTTCCATAGTGGCTGCACTGATTTACATTCCCACCAACAGTTCACAAAGGTTTTCTTTTCTCCACTTCATTGCCTACATTTGTTATTTCTTGTCTTTTTGATAATAGCTATTCTGACAGGTGTGAGGTGATATTGCTATCAAATCCAAGCTCATACTGCTCACCAAGAGACAGGCCAATAAATTGAGAGACAAGGTATTGGGGAAAGGAATAGTGACTTTATTTGGAAAGACGGTGGACTAGTGTCCCAAAGAACCATCTTACCTGAGTTAGAATTCAGGCTTCTTTTATATTAAAAGGGGAGAGAGGGGTGTAGCTGGTTGTTGCAGACTTCTTGGCACCAGCAGATGTGATAATCCTTTGTTCTTGCAGCTGTCCAGGTAGGCCTGGTCATGATGTTCTTGCAAACCTTCAACAAGACAAATGTTATTTTCTCTTCTGCAACTTTGTATCTCTATATGAATGAAAGGTCAAGCCTGGGAGGCAGAGCATTGAGAAAATGCTGTTATGCATATTTCAGGCTATAGGCAACATTCTTTTACTGATTGAAGAGACAAAGGTACAGAACCAGCATGATTAAGCACAGGCAACAGAACACAAACATTAGAGCTAGAGAAATGTATCCAATATGGAGTCAGTTTGTTCTTCTCTGTTGTAATATTTCATAGTGGTTTTGATTTGCATTTTCCTGATGGTTAGTGATGTTAAGCACTTTTTCCTGTATCTGTTGGCCATCTGTACGTCTTTGGGGAAACATCTATTCAGATCCTCTGCCCATTTTTTAATAGATTGTTTTTTTATCTATTGAGCTATATAAATTCTTTATATATTTTGTATATTCATCTTTTAATGGATATGATTTGCAAATATTTTCTCCCATTTTGTAGGTTGCCTTTTCATTATGTTGATTTTTTTTTTTCTGTATAGAAGTTTTTGGTTAACTATTTAGTTTTAGTTGATTTGTAAATAGATAACACTGTGCTACATTTTGTTAGTGAGATACGTGAATAAAAAGATTGTCTACTATATATTAAGGAAAGTAAATAAAGGCAGAAAAAATTGACAATCCCATGGAGCAGATGAAAAATTTCAAAGCAGCAAGAGACTGTTATGATCCATTCATGCATTGTATAGGACTGTGTTGATACAGCATCATATATCACTTTGTCAGAAACTTCCAGCTGACTTTAAACAGAAGCTGCTTAACCTCCAGTGACACATAATTTAATGAGAAAGATAAGGAGATATTGTGTGTGATAGCTGAGTGTTTTTCTTTCATAGACATATATATAATAATGGTATATCTTATATTAGATGACATCTAGATTTAAAGAATCACAGTAATATAATTATACTGCTAAATATAGAAAGAGATTAAAGCAAGATTTTTACAAAGCTGTTTAAGCTACCACTTTTGTTTTTTTCTAATTTGCAATAATGTTATAAGCCACCATTATTTTGTGCTATCAGTTGAGGCATTGTGCTAATCTTTTATTTATTATGACTTTTATTACTGGTACCTGTTCAGTAAGGCACACATTACTATCCACATTACACAGATTAAAAATTTAAGGCTTGAAGAAGCCCTATAGATTGAATGGGGCAGAGCCAGAGGGAAAACCTAAAACCTGTGCTGTTATGTTATCTCTCAGTCAACTTATTGGTTTTAAGAAAGTGTTCCTTGTGCCTTCCTACCTGAAAGCCTACCAATAGTAGGCATATTTAAAGCAAGCTAGCTTTCAGACTTTATTGCATGTGTTACTCTAGATCTTTAATGATTACAGTCTAATTAAATTACTATGCTGGTGGACTCCCTGTTTGTCCTCAAGTCCAAGCTTTCCTGTAGATTACAAGACCCAACATTTATCAGTCTAACTTCTCTTTGATTTCCAGGGAAGATGTGGCAGAAGACTGAGTGCGTGTGATGAGGAGCGAAACCACACATTTATTCCCTTCTCCCTCTACTTACTTAGGCAGCAGGCTTGTCTCCTCTATGTCTCCAACCCTGGCTGGAGAGCCAGGCTTCTAGACTCTCATGATATCCTCTCCTTCCATTGCCCTTTCAGCCCTAAGGCTGATAGCTATTTCCTGACATTGTTAATCTCTGTTTTATCTTGCTGTCTTTGATCTGCTTCTCAGCTTTTCCATCACTTGTGTAACTAATTTCTTGTATTAGATTCTCTGTTTGAAAAACCTAGAGTTATTTATTTTCCTAGGTGGACACTGACTGTTACAACAATGAGGCAAACCCTATCAATTGACTTAATAAATTGACTTAAGGACTTCCTTTAAAAGACAACTTTAGATATCGTCTTATCACTGGATCTACTTGGTCCAAATATATATTCAAAGATAAAAAGACAACTTTAGCTTCCTTTATCTGTAACTACCTTGCTCAGTCATGGGAATGTTAGAACTTTTCTTTCTTCCTTCCTTTTTCTCTTTCAATTTATATACAGAAAAGAAACTATCTATTATCAACCAAAATAAATAAATGAATAAATAATAATGCAGGAGGCTGCAAGTAGGAAAAGAGTTTATTTGGAGTCTTAAGAATTGTACTTTGGGAGACACACAGATATGGGTAACCCTGAAAGAGTGTTCCGAGGCAACAAGTCAGGGGCTTATAAAGACAAAAAGCTATGAAGTTGTTAAAAGTTGCCAGGTAAGAATTGTAATTGACTTTGATGCAAGTTGGAAAATATTTGTCCTTAAGGAATCATGAATTGTTTTAGGGTAAGAGTCCGCTAAGTAGATAGACTGTCACAATTTATTTTGGGTAAGGGTCCAGTAAGAAGATAGGCTGTCACAAGTTTCTGGCAGATGTTCTGGATCACTTCATCAGGTTAAAAGGTCAGATTCCATCTAGGCTGAGATGTGCATAAGTCACACTTCCTTAATGGCCTCCCAGCTCCATTTTAGAGAGTTCTCTTAGCAATACTGACTCTATTTTGATTTCCTTTTACACAATATATTTATATAGAGTGATATATAATGAATAAATATGATTATATTTTTGATTCCTTCTTATTTCAGTTGTGGTAAGTTGTGTTTTTCAAGCAATGTGTTCATTTTATTCACATTTTCAAGTCTATAAAATGTTGTTGAGAGTGAAGAGAGTCAGTTATGGGAGGTTACCAGGAAAAGCTCAGTAAATAAGGGTAAGGTTTTGATGCAGACTTAAGTCATTGCCTTCTCCATCGGTAGGGGTTTCTAGAGACTTTGTTATCCTCCTATTCCTGGTACAGGGAGGGAGACAGCCTCACACATGGAGATTCCCCTTATAAATGTTTCTTACAAGAGGGTAACTCTTACTTGGTTTTCAGAGATTTTCTCATGGCTACTGTTTCTTAGAAAATAACTAGCTTAAAATAATTAAAATGTCAAAGAAATATATTAATGGTTGGTAAACTTTGCTTCTCTACAAGAGCTTTACCATATCCCTTGAATTTTGTCTATCATATTTTATTATTCTTAATCAAAAAATTTTTTATTTTCTTATGACTTCTTTGACTCATGCTATTTAGAATTATACTGTTTAATCTGAAAATAGGGACTTTTTCATTACCTTTTGGGGACTTGTGGCTTACTACCAGACAGAGAATCTTTTGAACTTTATTAAAGCTTTCTTAATTCACATATGGTAAATTTTGTTAATATTTTACATATACTTGAAATACTATGCATTCATTCATTTTCAGTGTATTTTTCTGTATGTATCAATTAGATCAAGTTTGCTAGCTGCCTTTTTTACAGATCTTCTCTACGTTCTGAATTTTTCATTTGCTTGTGAGAGAGATACATTAAAGTCTCCGATTATGTTTACAGATTGTCTATTTCTCCTTTTAGTTCTGATTATTTTTATTTGTTTTATAGGTATGGTTTTCCATATTTATTATAATTCTAATCTGATCAAGTCACCTCCTTCTATATCTTCATTATTAAAATATTATTGTCCAATACTCTTAGGGCCTCAAGAGCTTGCATACTTTTTCTTCTGCTGTCGTCTACAATTTTATATTACATCAATCTCTTCTTTGTTTCTGTGATTGGTTATATGACTTTCCTTTTCCACTGCATAATTACCAGTTTGTACTGCTGCTTATGGCCACTGTATCTATTGTCTTCTCTTACTTGAAACACTCTTTTGATCCACCTACATCCTTCATGTGGGTAACTTCCTCTCATCCTTTTTAAAATATCAGACCCTAAAAAATGCCCCACTCTCCTGCCTCATGCAGACCGCAAACTAGGTCAGGTATTCCCCTTTTTTTTTTTTTAATCTCTTAACTCTCTGTAGCTTTCCATGATAGCACTATCAAATTTGGAACTTTATAAGTATATTTTTTGCTTATTGGCATTTATCATAGTACTACATATATAATAAAAGAATGATATTAATAATAACAAGTTTATCATATTTTATAGATGAGAAAACTAAGGCATAGAGAGATTAAGTAATACTTCCAATACTACAGAATAGGAAGTGGCAGAGAGCTAGGGTATGATTCAGTGTGATTGACACCAGAGTTTGTGAGCTTTTAAGTACCATAAAGTGCCCCTTGCATAAGTGATCGTTAAATAGGTGAAGGTGGTAGAGGGGGAGTTGCAAGATGGCAGAGCAGAAGGACGTAAGCTGACCCCTTCTTACAGAAATGCCAAAATCACAACTAACTGCTGAACAGCCATCAACAACAACAACAACAAACAACACTGGACCTACCAAGAAAGATACCCTACATCCAAAGACAAAGAAGAAGCCACAATGAGATGGTAGGAGTGGTGTAACTACAATAAAAACAAATCCCATACGTGCCCAGTGAGAGAACCACAAACTGGAAAATAATTATACCACATAAGTTCTCCCACAGGAGTTAAAGTCCTGAGCCCTACATCAGGCTTCCCAGCCTGGGGGTCTGTCAACAGAAGGAGGGGCCCCCAGACAATCTGGCTTTGAAGGCCAGAGGGTTTTGATCACAGGATTTCCACAGGACTGGGGGAAACAGAAGCTCCACTCTCAGAGAGTGCACACAAGGTCTCATGCACACCAGAACCCAGGGGGAAAAAACAGTGACCTCAAAAGAGACTGGGCCAGACCTACCTGCTAATATTGGAGGGTCTCCTGCAGAGGCGGAGGGTGGCTGTGGCTCACAGTAGGGAAAAAGACACTGGCAGCAGTAGTTCTGGTGAGTACTCTTTGGTGTGAGCCTTCCTGGAGGTCACCATTACCTCATCAAGATCTAGACCCACCCAACAGCCTGTAGGCTCCAGTGTTGGGATGTGTCAGGCCAAACAACCAACAGGGTGGGAACACAGCCTCACCCATCAGCAAGTAGGCTGCTTAAAGTCTTCATGAGCACAGGCCCTGCCCACCAGAGGGACAAGACACAGTTCAACCCACCAGTGGGCAGGAACCAGTCCCTCCCACCAGGAAGCCATCACAAGCCTCTTAGACAACCTCATCCACCAGAGGACAGACAACAGAAGTTAGAAGTACTACAATCCTGCAGCCTGTGGAACAGAAACCACAGTCATAGAAAGTTAGACAAAATGAGATGGCAGAGGAATATGTCCCAGATGAGGGAACAAGATAAAACTCCAGAAGAATAACTAAGTGAAGTAGAGATAGGCAATCTTCCAGACAAAAAATCAGAATAATGATAGTGAGGTTGGTACAAGATCTCAGAAAAAGAATGGAGGCACAGATTGAGAAGATACAAGAAATGTTTAACAAAGACATAGAAGAACTAAAGAAGAAACAAACAGAGATGAACAATACAATAACTGAAATGAAAAATACACTGGAAGGAATCAACAGCAGAGAAACTGAGGCAGAAGAACAGATAAGTGAGCTGGAAGGCAGAATTGTAGAAATCGCTGCTGTGGAACAGAATAAAGAAAAAAGAATGAAAAGAAATGAAGACAGTCTAAGAGACCTCTGGGACAACATTAAATGTACCAACATTTACATTATAGGGGTTCCAGAAGGAGAAGAGAGAGAGAAAGGACCTGAGAAAATATTTGAAGAGATAATACCTAAAATCTTCCCTAACATGGGAAAGGAAACAGTCACCTAAGTGCAGGAAGCACAGAGTCCTAGGCAGGATAAACCCAAGGAGGAATACACCAAGATACATAGTAATCAAATTGACAAAAATTAAGACAAAGCAAAAATACTAAAAGCAGCAAGGGAAAAGCAACAAATAGCCTACAAGGGAACTTCCATAAGGTTATCAGCTGATTTCTCAGCAGAAACTTTGCAGACCAAAAGGGAGTGACGTGATATATTTAAAGTGATGAAAGGGAAGAACCTACAGCCAAGAATATTCTATCCAGCAAGGGTCTCATACAGATTCGACAGAGAAATCAAAAGATTTAGAGGCAAGCAAAAGATGAGAGAATTCAGCACCACCAGACCAGCTTTGCAAAAAATGCTAAGGGAACTTCTCCAAGCAGAAGAGAAAAGGCCACTACTAGAAACAAGAAAATTACGGATGGAAAAACTCACCAGTAAAGGCAAACATACAGTAAAGTTAGGAAATCATCTGCACAGAAATATGATATCAAAACCAGCAACTGTGAGAAGAGGAGAACACAAACGCAGGATATTGGAAATGCATTTGAAATGAAAAGACTAGCAACTTAAAACAATCTTCTTTGTATATAGACTGCTATATCAAAAACTTCATGGAAACCCCAAATGAAAATCTACAATAGATACACACACGAAAAGGAAAAAGGAATCCAAAACAACAATAAACTTAGTCATAAAATCACAAGAGGAAAAAAAGAGAAAGGGAAGAAAAAAGACCTACAAAAACAAATCCAACACAATTAAGAAAATGGCAATAGGAACATGCATATCAATAAGTACCTTAAATGTAAATGGATTAAATGTTCCAACCAAAAGACACAGACTGGCTGAGTGGATACAAAAAGAAGACCTATATATATGCTGTCTACAAGAGACCCACTTCAGATCTAGGGACACATACAGACTGAAAGTGAGGGGATGGAAAAATATATTCCATGCAAATGGAAATCAAAAGAAAGCTGGAGTTAAAAAAAAAAAAGAAAAGAAAGCTGGAGTAGCAATACTCATATCAGACAAAATAGACTTTAAAATAAAGACTGTTAAAAGAGTTGAAGAAGGACACTAAATAATGATTAATGGATTAATCCAAGAAGAAAATATAACAATTTTAAATATATATGCACCCAACATAGAAGCATCCCAATATATAAGGCAAATACTAACAGCCATGAAAGGAGAAATCAACAGTAACACAATAATAGTGCAGGACTTCAACACCCCACTTTCATAAATGGACAGATCATCCAGACAAAAGATCAATAAGGAAACACAGGCCTTAAATGACACATTAGGCCAGATGGACTTAATTGATATCTATAAAGCATTCCATCCCAAAACAGCAGAATATACCTTCTTCTCAAGTGTACACGGAACATTCTCCAGGATTGATCATATGTTGGGTCACAAAGTAAGCCACAGTAAATTTAAGAAAATTGAAATCCCATTAAGCATCTTTTCTGACCACAATGCTATGAGATTAGAAATCAACTACAAGAAAAAAACAAACAAACAAACAAAAAACACAGACACTTGGAGGCTAAACATTATGTTACTAAACAACTAATGGACCAATGAAGAAATCAAAGAGGAAATCAAAACATACATTGTCTCTTAGAGACAAAAAAACATTTGTCTCTAAACAAATGAAAATGAAAGCACGATGATCCAAGACCTATGGGACACAGCAAAAAGCAGTTCTAAGAAGGAAGTTTATAGCAATACAATCTTACCTCAGGAAAAAGGAAAAATCTCAAAAAAAAAACCAACCTAACCTTATACCTATAGAAACTAGAGAAAGAAGAACAACAAAATCTAAAGCTAGCAGAAGGAAAGAAATCATAACGATCAGAGCAGAAATAAATGAATAGAGACAAGGAAGACAATAGCAAAGATCAATGAAACTAAAAACTGGTCCTTTGAAAAGATAAACAAAATTGATAAACCTTTAGCCAGACTCATCAAGAAAAGAAGGGAGAGGACTCAAATCAATAAAATTAGAAATGAAAAAGGAGAAGTTACAATGGACACCACAGAAATACAAAGGATCATAAGAAACTAGTACAAGCAACTATCTGCCAATAAAATGGACAACCTGGAAGAAATGGACAAATTCTTAGAAAGGAACAATCTCCCAAGACTGAACCAGGAAGAAAGAGAAAATATTAACAGACAAATAATGAGTACTGAAATTGACACTGTGATTTAAAAGCTCCCAACAAATAAGAGTCCAGGACCAGACGGCTTCACAGGTGAGTTCTATCAAACATTTTAGAGAAGAGTTAACACCTATCCTTCTGAAACTATTCCAAAAAATTGCAGAAGAAGGAGTACTCCCAAACTCATTCTATGAGGCCACCATCACCCTGATACCAAAACAAGACAAAGATATCACAAAAAAAGAAAATTACAGGCCAATATCACTGATGAACATAGATACAGAAATCCTTAACAAAATACTAGGAATCCAAATCTGACAATACATTAAAAGGATCATACACAATGATCAAGTGGGACTTATCTCAGGGATGCAAATAGTTTTGAATATTTGCAAATCAATCAGTGTGATACATCACATCAAGAAATTGAAGAATAAAAAACATATGATCATTTCAATAGATGCAGGAAACTCTTTCAACAAAATTCAACACCAGTTTATGATAAAAACTCTCCAGAAAGTGAGCATAGAGGGAACCTACCTCAACATAATAATCATATATGACAAACCTACAACTAACATCATACCCAATGGTTAAACGCTGAAAGCATTTCCTCTAAGAGCAGAAAAAAGACAAGGATATCCACTCTTGTGACTTTTATTCAACATAGTTTGGAAGTCCTAGCCACAACAATCAGAGGAGAAAAAGAAATAAAAATAATTCAAATTGGAAAAAAAAGTAAAACTGTCACTGTTTGCAGATGACATGATACTATACATAGAAAACCCTGAAGATGCTACCAGGAAACTACTAGAGCTCATCAATGAATTTGGTAAATTTGCAAGATACAAAATTAATACACAGAAATCTGTTGCATTTCTATACAGTAACAACAAAAGATCAGAAAGAGAAATTAAAGAAACAATCCCATTTACCATTGCAACAAAAATAATAAAATACCTAGGAAAAAACCTACCTAAGGAGACAAAAGACTTATACTTCAAAAACTATAGGATGCTGATGAAAGAAATTGAAGATGACACAAAGAGATGGAAAGATATACCATGTTCTTGGATTGGAAGAATCAGTATTATTAAAATGACCATACTACCCAAGGCAATCTACAGATTCAGTGTAATCCATATCAAATTACCAATGGCCCTTTTCACAGAACTAGAACAAAATTTTTTTTAATTTGAAAGCAAATTTAAAAAACAAAAAATTTGATTTTTTTTAAAATATGAAAACACAAAAGACCCCAAATAGCCAAAACAATCTTGAGAAAGAAGAATGGAGCTGGAGGAATTATGCTCCCTGACTTCACGCTATACTACAAAGCTACAGTCATCAAAACAATATGATACTGGCACAAAAACAGAAATATAGATCAGTGGAACAGGATAGAAAGCCCAGAAATAAACCCACACACCTATGGTCAATTAATCTATGACAAAGGAGGCAAGAGTATACAATGGAAGAAAACCAGTCTCTTCAATAAATGGTGCTGGGAAAACTGGACAGCTACATGTAAAAAAAAGTGACCTTAGAACATTCTTTGACACCATACATAAAAATAAACTCAATATGGATTAAAGAACTAAATATAAGACCAGATACTGTAAAACACTTAGAGGAAAATATAGGCAGAACACCCTCTCACATAAATCACAATGATAGATTTTATGACAAGGGTCCCCATCCTCCAGGCCACAGTCTGTGGCCTGTTAGGAACTAGGCCACACAGCAGGAAGTGAGCAGCAAAGCTTCATCTGCCTCCCCATTGCTCACATTACTGCCTGAACAATCCACCACCCAACTCCGGTCTGTGGAAAAATTGTCTTCCATGTTACCAGTCCCTGGTGCCAAAAAGCATTGGGGACCACTGTTTTATGAGCCATGTCCTAGTGTAATGGAAGTAAAAATGAGAATAAATAAATGGGACCAAATTAAACTCAAAAGCTTTCAAATAGAAAAGGAAATCATAAACAAAATGAAGAGACAACCCACAGAATGGGAGAAAATATTTGCAAATGATGTGAATGACAAGGGATTAGTCTCCAAAATTTACAAACAGCTCATGTAGCTCAATGTTAAAGAAACAAACAACCCAATCAAACAATGGGCAGATGACCTAAATAGACATTGCTCTAAAGAATACATACAAATGGCCAAGAGTCACATGAAAATATGCTCAACATCGCTAATTATTAGAGAAATGCAAATCAAAACTACAATGGGATATCACCTCACACCTGTCAGAATGGTCATCATCAAAAAATCTACGAATAATAAATGCTAGAGAGGGTGTGGAGAAAAGGGAACCCTCCTACACTGTTGGTAGGAATGTAAATTGTTACAGCCACTATGGAGAACAGTATGGAGGTTCCTTAAAAATAGAGCTACCATATGATCCAGTAATAAAACATGGTTAGAAAGGATACATGCACCCCAATGTTCTTTGCAGCACTATTTACAATAGCCAAGACATGGAAGCAATCTAAATGTCCATCGACAGATGAGTGGATAAAGAATATGTGGTACATATACACAATGGAATATTACTCAGCTGTTAAAAAGAATGAAATAATGCCATTTGCAGCAACATGGATGGACCTGGAGATTATCATACTAAGTGAAGTAAGTCACACAGAGAAAGACAAATATATGATATCGCTTATATATGAACCTAAAAAAAATTTATACAAATGAACTTATTTATAAAACAGAAAGAGACTCACAGACTTAGAGAAGGAAATTATGGTTACCAACAGGGAAGGATTGCGGGGAAGGATAGATTGGGATTTCGGGATTGACATATGCACTGTTATATTTAAAATAGATAACCAATGTGGACATATTATATAGCACAGGAAACTCAGCTCAATATTCTGTAACAAGCTAAATGGGAAAAGAATTTGAAAAAGAATAGATATCATGTGTATGTATAATCACCTTGTTGTACACCTGAAACTACATTGTTAATCAACTATACTCCAATACAAAATTAATATTTTAAAAAATAAGTGATGTTATCAATAGTTCTGCTGACATATATAACTCAGCATCTCCCTATGAACACAGTCACTAATTTTACCCTACAGTATGCTTGGAAGATACTTGATCAGAATTAGTGTTTATATCATACTTTTCTACTTACTGTGCCTTTGAAAATTATTTGATCCTCAAAATATAATCACATTACAGATGAAGAATTTGAAGCTTATAGTATCACAGTGACATTCCTATACAAACATAGGTAGAAGATAACAGAATGAAGGCTCATTTCCCATGTCCACTTATTTTGAGTTGCATATTTTTTAACTACCCTATGACTCCTACCCTACATTCGGGTTAGTAGATTGTGTATACCAAAGTACCTGGCGTTTCCCAGACTCCACCCCAGAGCTATTAAACCAAAATCTCCTGGATGAAATACTAGAAACTATATTTATTCTAACAGCCCCCAAGTGAGTCTTTCCCAGTTTGAGAATCAGAGCTTAACCTATATGCCCTAAGAGTCATAAAAGCATAATAGGACAGACAACTGGTATTCTTAGCATCTCGAAGCATCCTGTACCTTAGGCTAATATGCTATAAAAGAGTAATATTTTGTTCCTCTTTTAAAAAAATAAGTTGACAAAACAATTTTAGAACATCTAGAAGTTTAGTTATTTCATACCTCAATTATCATACAATTTCATAAAGCTGTATTGTTTAGACAATTACTTTCCTTAGACACATTCTTATTACAGTAGTAGATTATCTCTTAAAAATTTCTGATAGTTATAGTCAAGAAGAAGTGTTATCTTTGCAGATGTGGAAGTTACCTTAAACCTTCTTCACTAAGACTGGAAGACACTTTCTAGCTGACCCACTCCTTGCCCACAGAATCTATGTAGTTTTATTTTTAAATTTTTACAAAGAACTTATGAAATGGGACACTATAAAAATAATGTCAAGTTGTTTTCTTTTAAAACACAGCCCTTTTTTTCATTGCATAGGTTTTGTGACATTAACATCTGCTCATAGTTTCTATATTTCAAATGCATCTATTGATAGTATAATTCTAAGGCATTAAAAGATAAATATATCCATTTGTTTAAAAATAGAAGCAAGTCTCTTCAGTGTAATTATTTGTTGAAGATGCAATTTTTTTATATCTTCAAGATAATAAGTGAGTACTTAAGTGTAAGTGATTTTTGCCTTCTTGACACAAAAGAATAATATAAGAAATAATGAAGACCAGGAAAAATATAATTTTCTGTGAAAAAATTTATAATATATATGCACTACAGAAATGTCTCCCCTCATATCACAGCAAAATTACATATAAATTAAAAATGTAAGATAGTAATTATCAGAAAGACACATTAGAGATTCAATAGAGTCTATGTGCTAATATTAGCACTTGGATGTTATAAGATGTACATTTATAGACTTCAGAAAAAAAGTCAGAAACACCATAATGAACTCATTACTCTATACAATATTGCATGTCCTATAGCAGGAAAGAACATTTTAATAAAAGTTTTTAAGATTTAAAATTGCATATAAATGATAATTATTTTCATGGTCACGCTAATCAAGACTAGATTAGCATAGTCATTAGGGTAAAATGTGGCCGGAACAGAAAATTATTCTAAAAGTCATCACATGAACCTATGTACTTTTTTCTTTTCTCTTAGTTCTTGCCATCTCCCAGGTGAAGGATTGTGCTAATTGCATCCTGGAGATCATTTATTCCCAAAGTCTGAGCGTTACTTGTGGGTCTTTTTTTTCTTTTGACCCTACGTACCTCATTTTTAGCAGGGCTAGAAAGATAATAGGAAGGCTTTTCCAAAGTTAGAATCAATGATAGATATAATAAGTTTCAGGAGAGATGGTGTATCATGTATGAAGACCATTTTACTGCCTTATGATAGTTCTCTGGTCTTTAAAAAGAACTCCGTAAATAAAAATATGCAACATTTTGGTTCAGAGATAAACGGTCCTTTAATGATCTGTGATGTTGGGCAAAAGACACATGATTTTGAAGCTTTCTTCTGATTCTGGAAAACTGTGATTCTATGGCTTATTCTTAAATTGTACAAGTAACCCCAGGACATCTCTCAGAGGAAAGCTTTGAGAGTAGGACTGTCCAATACGATCTTCCAAAAGAGACTAAGATTTTGAAACAGAATGAACAGCCTCTTGGGTCCATACTGACTTTTATAAAATAGAAGTCTCCGTTTGTGATTGCATATCCGTTTCTTCGGACATGAAGCATATTCCACTAGCTAGAATAGTTACAGAATAATCAACTGTTCCTTTACTCCTTCTTCCATCACTCACCCTCCTTCACTTCCTTCTCCTTTCCATCCTTCTTCTCTTTCTTTAATTTCAATCAGCAGCTATCATTCTGCTTTTTTTAAATTTAATATGTTATTAGAATATATCTTGGGATTTCACAGTATATTTTAAAGTTAATCCTTCACTGAAAAAGAGCATGAATTCTTTCTTAAATGCGGATATAATTTAAAACTGTCCTGTCTCCAGATCCTTAGGTCATTGCTCCTAGTACATGGTCAGTTACTGACATATAGCATTCAATTAAGAAGGCACAGAGCACTTGCCCATAAGACCCAATGTTATTCGTTACTAGGCTGGATGTCAAAGTGAAACTGCCTAATTCACTTTGATATACTGTGCATCCTGCTTTGGCTATGATAAGCTCTTCTTGATTCTGATGCCTGTTTCTGGCAAATGCCAGACCTACAGGCTTGTGTTTACCTGGCATTTGATCTATTTTCTTCAAAACTGTAGATTTTCCAATCATACTAGGCCAGTGAGAGCTTTGAAAAACTTCTTGGCAGCACTTGCCTATCTCATATTTTGACTTCTTTCATGTTACTAGATGTTTTTGATCCATGCTTGGGATTTATCAGTTTAATTAATCTAACCTCAACAGTAGCATCCATGCTAACTGAAATGATTTCTAACAATGTTTTGTTGATCCCTGTAATTGCAGGATGAGAATAAAGATGCTGTAACATACGGCAGCATTCTTTATCTATGAGGGTTTCATTTTGAGTTTGAGATGGCCCCTCCAACATCTCCTTCCCACTTCAGTTTTAATTGGAGCTGTATTTTACCCCTCTGATAAGGTCAGTTTTACATTTTCCCTCCTTGACAAAGCTATGTTTAAGAGGTTCAGAAAAATCATTCTCTGTCGTTATGGACTGCTACAGGGTACAGTTTTACCTTTTAAACTATATTATGAGGCTCCTAATGCTTGAAACTGACAAGGTGTGGCTGAACTTGATCCAAGGGAGTCACCCTTTGAAGTTCAGGTGACCTTGTAATTAAGGTGGACAGGCTCACAGACCAAAATGTCCTTGGTGACAGATGCATTTTTCCATATAATACTATGCTAATATGATGTGATACAGTACTGAAGCTCAGGAAACCATCATAACGGTCCCCTTAAAAGCTTCATGCCTTTTGTTTTCTATGCAAGACTTCCAATTATTTAGGCAAGAAAATAAATTTCTCCATGTTTTTTTCCCCCTTTTTCAATAAAAAACTGACCTTCCTTTTGTGTGACTGGCTTGATGTTACTGTAGTGCTTGAAAATATCACGACTTCCTTTCTAAAGAAAAGGTCAATTACTCACAACATCCTCCTTTCTTTAAAATGTCTTTCAGACTACGTTTGTTTATACAGCGAAAAGTCAAGTGGAGATTCAGTTTACCTGGTTTATTGAATTGATATTCAGACAGCAAAAAAAGATAATTCATAACCTAAACTTGCTTATTTTTATTAACTTCACTTGTTTGTTAACTAGCATATATTTATTTGTTTGTTTATTCACGTATTCTTTTACTATTAACATCAATTTTGGGAACTGATCACAAACTATCTTTTAGTCTTTGTCTTTTTCCACTGTATGTATCAAGTCTCCGTACATGTGTGGGTATGTTTCTGAGTTAGCTTTTTTTTAGCAGTATAATTGTTATCACTGTGCTGGCACTGCAATTTATAATAGCTTTATAATAAACCTTCATAGTTTATACAGAAAGATCCTCCACACTGTCCTTCTTTAGCAGTACCTTGTCTATTCTTGATCTTTTGCTCTTCAATATAAATATTAAAACCAACATGCCAAGTTCCTCAAAACTTCTGTTAGGATATCAATTGGTATTATATTTAGTGTGATTGGTATTATATTTTGGAATAATTGAGATATCTATAATATTGAGTTTTTTCATCAATGATGATGTCATGGTTATTCATCTATTTAGGTATTCTTTTAAAATTTTATCTAATTAAAATTTTTTCTCTGTAATGATCTTATATATTTTATATTATTCCTCAGTAACTTATTGTAACTATTAAAAATGATATCTTTATATGGTGATATTTGTTCTATTATTGTATATTGTAATATTTTATTTAGGATTTGGCATCTATAAATGAAATTGGCTTGTAATTTTCCCCTTCTAAAATTATTCTGATTATGTTAACTTTATAACATAAATATTAACATAACAAAAAATATTATGTTAACTTTATAAACTGAAGAAAAGTTTCTTTTTTTCTATTGTTTGGAAAAATTTGTTTATATCAGACTTGTCAGTTCCTTGAATGTTTGGTCAAAATTGCATGTAAAGCTGTGTGTGGTAAATTTTCAATGACTATGTCAAGTTCTTTAATTATTATAGATCTCTTCAATTTCTTCTTGAGCCAGGTTTGGGAAGTTATAGTCTTCTAGGTTATTTCTATTTTCTTAAAGTTTCAAATTTACTCTCTGTTTATATTTATTAAGGACATGGCCACACTCATTGTAAACTTGAAGTAAAAGTACAACACATGTACCTAGGTATGGCACGGCAATCAATCCAATTACATGGTAGTAAGTCAGTCCTTAAGCCCTGACTTGGCTATTCCTCCAACCTAATGGTATAAAAGGCAGCTGATTTCTGGATTGGGCTTCTCACACTTGGTGGGCTTCTTATTCACTTCAGGTGAATTGGTCATATTCTGGAGGAATTAGCATAGGTGCGCTGCATCTACTCGTATCTTTATCTCTCTTTCGCACTCTGTTAATGTGGTAATAAAATAAAGGCAACTTGATATAGCTATGAGTTTTCATTCTCATCAGTGTTTATACCTGGAAATAAAAATTGTAGTTTGCCTAAAGTCAATATTATTCTCTTATTACCATATATCTTTTCTCAATCTGTTGGTATTTATTTCTCTTTTCCCTTTTCCCCTGTCTACTAATATTCGTAGAGATTTGACTGTTTTAACAAAACTTTAAGAAACTATATTCTGGCTTTGTTGATTCACTTTTGTGTAGCTTCACTTCCAACTTCATTATTTTCTGCTTATTTTTTTATTATTTTTGTTCTACTCCTTTGGAATTCTTTTGTCTTCATTTTCTAACTTAAAATCTTACCAAATTATCTTCAGCCTTTCTTTTTTTTCCTAATATAAATGTTTTAGATATTAAATTCCCCTCTAAGGATTACATTGATTGTGTGGCCAAGTTTTAATATTTTATTATTATTAGGTTCTAAGTAGTTTTGATTTCTCTTCTGTGATTTAGAGGTCATTAAAATTTAATTACTACATTTCCCAAGGTTCTATTTTATCTGCTTGTTATTAATTTTTAAGGTAATTGCATGTGGTCATAGAAAATGTTCTGTATGAAAACAATTTTAAAAATTTATTTCAACTTTCTTTAAGGTTTAATACATGGTGTATGTGTGCATGTGTGTGTGTACAGCAGTATTTCAGTCATTTTCAGGCATTCTTTATCAGGAGGAATTTCTTATATTTTTAGATCATTACTATTTCTGTAAACTACCCTCCAAATTTAACTGTTAATACAGGACATCAAAATTTAATGGAAATATGACTTATTTTTTGCTTAAAATTATTTAGGGCTATAAATTCTTTTAGTGATAGAAAAAAAGAAAGAAAATTAAAAAATTACATCTGGACATTGACTCAGTAAATTTGAACTGAGAATTATTGGTTTTTTTAATATTAATAACTCAGTCTCATCCTTTAACACTGAAAAATATAAGGAAGAAAAAAATTTGCAAGAGAAGGGTAAAATCTGTAGGTAAGTGACAGAGAACAGAACTTTCACTAATATTAGACAACAAGAGATGTTTATGGAAGGTAAAGAACATGTTTCTTAGTTGCCAAGGCAAAAAAACAGAACTTGAAAGAAACGTTAAAAATTACAAACTTCTAAAAAATATGTACAATAATATGGAGTTCTAATTATGAAACCACTAGGTGGCATTTTGCAGGGCCCTGAGGACCTCCAGTCCTTTATGTCTTAGTACAGTAAGAATTCAGTTTTCTTGTCCCTACATGGTCAAGCCAGGACTGTCATGGCACTATGGAAAAATTATTTCAGGTCTCATACAATGTGGGTCTTTCACTTTGAAATGCCACCTTTCCATAAATTATTGTTTTTATGTGTGCAGAGAGCATGTCCTAGGGGTCATTAACTTATTGAGCTCACTGGGCAGAATGTGGGTCTCATGCCACCATTTTTTTATTGTTTGGGGGCATGTCTCATGTTTCTGTTGCACGGTTTTGTTGCTAAGCAAGCCTGCTTGGTTTTATGGTTAAGCAAACCTGCTTTCTTGAGTGATCATTAACTTACAGGGGTCTCCCATATTTTTTTCTTTACTTACAATCCTCTAGTGGGATTAACTATTTAATCACTGACTTTGTCCCTTTACTCTGTCCCTATAAATTATACATTTTGTTATCAATGAGTTTTAATCAAATGTAGAAAAAAGTGAAAAGCACTCTGAGCATAGTCTAAGAGGTAGATTTACTCACCATTCTGTATCTCTTCCTTCTTTCTCCCTTGCTTTTGCTCATCTTCATCAGGTAACTCATACAGTGTAGTTCTATAAGATTAAACAAATGATTCTTTTGCTTCTAATTGAATATTTTTTCATGAGTGGTTTACACAGGGTTCATTCATGACCCTGAGGCAAGTAGTAGATTGGAAACAGCAGAGGCTCATCTAACAGTTCAATGCTAAGTAGCTTGGGACTTTTCCCAACAACCATGTACTCTGACTGATTCCTAATTATTCCACATTTTCAGCATTTTTAGATAACCAAATGAAATATGAACCAATCCATCAAGTCTCAAATAATACCAAAAAAAAAACAAAAACAAAAAAGCAAAAAAGGAACTTACATACAAAAACATGGGTTATAAGCTGGGTGTCAGTACCAGAATGTTTCAGCTCTCCTGATTGGAGAAATACTTATTTTGGGCTTCCAGGAGAGGCATTGTCTTGTAAAGCTCCCAGTAGAAGACAGACCAAAGAGAGAATTCCAGTCATAAATTCTTAACAATGGAAATATGAGCCTGCTGACCAACTTCAGGAGCCTCATTGAATAGTTATTGTTTATATGTTACTTAAATGTATCAGGTAGTGAGTACTTTACGCTCATTTCATTACTTTACGTTTAATTTAATCTTTAAAACAGCCATTAGGTAGGCACTATTATCTTCTCCATTTTATGATGAGAAAACTGAGGCATAACAAAGAAAGGGGTTTTCAAGGTCACTCAGCTTGTATGTGATGAAGACAAGTCTCTGACCAAGGCAATATGGTTCCAAAGTCTTCCTGGTCTTGGGTTAGACAATAAGAACCATTCCTACCATGCTTGATATAGACTTTTCCTCTGAAATTCACAGGTTATCCATTTAGGTTCAGCTTCCTGAAAACACAAATTCTACTTAAGACTCCAAATCTCTCAGTGGTAATTATCAGTCACACCAGTGTTAACTCTCACTTATGGAAGACAGTTAGTGAGGCAGGGGAGGGAAAAGTTTCTTCTACTCTCTTATGGTCCCTGGGTGGGTCTGAAAATTAAACTGACAAAGACAGATTAGCAGAGTAGAAACATACACATTTAGTTAAGTTTTACATGACGCGGGAGGTAAAACAAACAAACAAAAAATGAAGACCGGAAGAAGTTGTTAAAACAGAATGTTTTCATGCTGGATTTGATGAAGAGCAGATAGCTGTGGAGAAATACGATAGTCAAGAAGTATGAGGTAAGTGTAGTAAACTGGAAAAAACTTAGGAAGACCTGTTTGTTTGAATCCTTCTCCATGTCCCTTCGTCTTCAGAGATAAAGATGCTCTTTTCCTCTGGGTGTAGGAAGGCACCTTTCACATGAGGGTTTTATGACCTGTTTCAGGGAAGAAGGGCAGGGGGAAGGTTACTCTGAGTGACTTTTCTGCTTCTGCTGTTTTCTCAAACTCTTTCAGCTTACAATATTCAGTATACCAAGTGCCATCTCTTGGGATAGCACGCTCTGAACCCCATCAGGGACGTACAATAAAATGAAAATAAAATTGCCTATTTTGTCTTGAAAATATAAAAATTTACAAAGGGGAAAATATGTATATAAATTTGACTTTAAATGAGAGAAACTTAATTTGTAGTGAGATGTATTGTTTTTTAAATGTTGATTAGGTCCTCAGTATTTTCTTTAAATCCTTCCACAAGACTTGTTCTTTGACACAGCCATGACTGATCTGTTCTCTAATCTTCATCCTCTCTTTGCGAATTGGTGTTAATAGCAACTAGTGAGCAAGCTTTCAATAACTGTCCCTGGAAATCAAAGCCATTCAACCTAGAAAAACTCCATCTGGAAAAAAGGACCATAACTAGCGCTCGTTGATAGTAAGTTGGCTGTCAGAACTGACATTCTATATATCCACACGGAAGCTCTATAATGCTTGATAGAAAATCACAGGAATAGCTATCTACTCGCTTGCTATTGGATATAAAATGCAAAATATCTACTATCTTAGGAAAAATAGTTCTATTGTCACCTATTTGATGAATTAGTTGTTAATATATTTGTAAAGGCTTTTAAAAGGTATATATATATATCCATATATTATATATATACATATTACGTATATAATTTTTAATATATTTGTAAAGCCTTTTTAAAAGGGGATATAGACATATGTAGATATATATATATATATCTACACACACAACATCTCAAAAGGTGTTCTGTTCTTTTTAATGGTTTCTGACTTCCCAGTACTCTCTTTCAAAACATACCTAGCTCTACCTAACTCTCATATATTTATTATTCTAAGCTTTGAAAAGTTGAAGGAAAAAAAGGCCAACTGCAGTTTAAGTACACATGGCACAAGCACTTGTAGAAAATCTGTGGTTGCTTGGCAACCAGAGGGTGCCTATTTGGAGAGTTCAGAGAAGCGCGCAATGAGACTTTAGGATGGATGAAGGGCAGCGGGAGACACTGAGTTGACTGAAACGATTCGGAACATGGAGACAATATTCAAATAACATACATCACTGTATGTAATTATTCCTAAACAGAATGTTGCTGCTCAGCTCACCTCTGTAGATATAAGAACCAGAGGGCTTCAGAGACCTAATAGAATCTTAATTTTTGAATTTTACTTCTATGAATATGCCTCATGCAGTCAGGGTTTGTGGTAACAATACTGAAATAACACGTTAATGACCAGAGTAGTTATCATTGCCTCCTTGGTCAGTTGATATGTTAGTCAAAAAGATTAGATTTTTGAAAGTCTCACCATCCTTAATAAAGATCAAAAATCATTAAAAATTAACCACATGCTGATTTAATCAACATATAGCTTTGTTAATTACTAGTTCTTTCTTCATGTCCATCTGTTTTTAAGATTTTAGTGAACCTGTGCCAGATGTTCATGTAAATATAATAAGCTGGTTGCCATGTAAATATAACATTTTCAAGTGTGTTGTGTAACAAACAGCCTTTCAATCTATGCATACTATTGTCTGTGTTTTGTCTTCAGTGGCTTAAATACAAAACTGATAACTTTGTTAAAAGCCCCATTAGGCACAGTTTCTATTTGAAGCTGTGTGTCTCTGTGTGTGTGTCTATGTGTGTGTATGTTTGTTTGCATTGGTTGCTTTTTAGTTATTATATATTGTGCTAGGTGTTCAGACCCTTTTAAGATGTAACAAAGCATTTGCAGAGTGTTCTGGATATGTCAGCATAAAAGTGAGATAGAACTATTTATTCCATTCTCAGTTCAATAGTGTAATAAAATAACTGCCAAATTCACAGTAAATATGATCCATTTATCTTAAATGGCAAAATTGTGAAGTGATTCATGTATGTAGATGCTTCAGTTTTGGGACTCTCAAGACCATCCCAGCCTCCATGCTATCCGGAAAACTCACTTGATGAATTGGAGGCCAGACACAGGTATTTTCACATTTTTACATAAGGGATTGCTCAAATTGATCAAACTGAAGGATGATGAAAATGGTCAGTAGAAAGATTGTAAGAATCAAATAAGGGCAAATTTGGGCTTTTTGAAGAAGAAAGTGCATTTTAAAATACTGCCCTGTACAAGAGGCTTAAAATATTGCTTCAGTAGCAGTTTAATAGCAATCAAAATGTTTGAACCCAGGTGGTTATGGATATAGCAATCAAGAGGAATCTAAATCACAATGTAACATTGAAAAGGAAATGAATTTAAAGAAGTTCAGATCAAAGGCAAATTGTAAAATAAGTATTAATCCCCAAGACTGTTCACATTTTACCTGAATTTAAGAGGTCAGTAAATTAAATTCACTAACAAAGTTTAGTGGCAGAATATTATCTGTATAGCCAAGAAAAAAAAAAAAGAAAAAAAAACCTGTGGCGTTTTTTTAAAAAAGAAAACCAGTTTGAATAAAGTAAAAAAAAATCAATTTTAAAGGAAAATAAGGTATACTGTGTAAGAAGAGGAAGCTGTCCCTTTGTGACTTCACAGGAGGGAACAAAGCAGATCTCACTGAGATTCTAACCAGTATCTCTAAAGCAAACTATAAATCAGAATGCTCAGAATGAGAATTTGATAACAGAGACTTAGGAAGAGAGGGTGAAAACTCCTTAATAAATATGTATGTACATAGTTTTCACCATTTTATTGGATCTTCATTTACTTTTCATTTAATTTTTAAATGAGTAATATAGTTACATGGTTCTAAGCATATGTGAAAAGATATGTAGTATCAATTTGCCCACCACATTTCTCTTTTTATCTCATCTGCTCAGTTCCCAGCAGCTCTTTCCATGTTACCACTGTTCTTGGGTTCTTTAAGTATCTTTCCATAGTTTTGTGGTGCGTGTAATAAACAAATTTGAGTATTTATTTCCTATGGCCCCCCAAAATACCCTGGATCCTGAGAAGAGAAACATTTCCTGCCATATCAATAAACAAAGGATGTCACAGTCATCAAGGATTGCAGCCCTCCAACGGGAGCCAAGGAAACTCAGGGCTGAAAAGAATACCTGCCATCTAGCAGCCATCAGACTGCAGCCACGCCCTGTGGTAAGCCCTGAGGAAACTCAGGATGTGTCAGGATACTGGCCCCAGATAGCTGAGGTGCATATCAAAGGAATGATTTCAGTGAGCCCAGACTCTTGCATCCTCCCATACATAGAAAAGTACTAAATTCCTTAACTTGAGATATGTTTTTCTTTAATTGACAATAACCTTTGACGTTCCTGACTACCTGTCCTTTGTTGCAAAACTCCTATATATCCTGGCTTCTCCCCTCATCTCCTCAGAGCAGTTTCTCAGAGTTATCTGTAACACTGTCTCCCGGGCTGCAGTTCTTATTTTGCCCCAAATAAAACTTTATTCACAGCTCTCACAGTTGTGCATATGTTTTTTTAACTCAACAGTTATGGCGGCCACGAAGAAGGGACCCACATTGGACTTCTCACCTTCGCCTGAACTCTACAAGGAACCGGAGCCTTGGTACCAGCAGAGGCTGCTTGCACCCATCCGCCTCCTCGGAGAGTCCAGACGAATTTGGGTAAGTCTTTCCTAGTTCTCAGTTATGATCATGAGTTTTATTTGGCGGTGTAGCAGGTACCCACCTCCTCCCAGTTGAAAGATACTGGGAGGGGGGCTTTGTTGAAAGATACTAGGGAAATACCCACCCAGTGGACAGATACTGGTGTGGGGGGGGGGGCTTGATTGAAAGATACCAGGGAAATACCCATCCAGTTGAAAGCTAGTGGGGTGGGGGGCCTGATTGAAGGATACTAGGGTTTGCTCAGTTGCAGGAGACTGAGTGGTCTTGGCTGAGTGGTTAGGTAAGAGGCTGACCTAACGCTTTTCCTCAGTCCAACTGGCTTAATAGAATTTGTCAGGATAAAAGTGAAGATATTACGTGAGAGAGTTGCCCCGAAGAAAAGGAACAAGACTCCTCCCAGCCAGTTATGGCTTTCTCTGGCGACTGAGAAACTTATGGGAGTGGTAGAGGCAGTCCTCACACCGTGCAGTGGTCTCATAGGGAAAGCCACTCATTAAAACACTTGCTCGTCCAGGGGTCGTGGATAAGAATTGGCCATTCAGCGATCCAAGCACCCGCCATGGTCTTAGACCACCGAAGGGAGAAACTGAGCCACATAAGAGGGCTGAAACGACTCTGGGGTGACTCCTAGAGGGGTTAAGCTCACAAGCAATAATACCACACAATTTCACTAGTAAATTTCATCCCTGACAAATTCTACTTAAAATGAGAGATAGAATCTCTCAAACACAAAAACGAGGGGCATCAGAAAACCGACCTCCGACTAACACCCAAGCCAGATTCATATAAAATATGTACGGAGCTCATACTTACAAGTACCTAGTTAACTGGGGAGATTATAAAGGAGAACTCAACCTAAATGGCCAAATTGGGGTTCTTCGATATTCCCAAAATTGCTATTTTTGTGTGCACAATTAGAAAAAAAAAGAAAAAAAAAGCCGTCCATTAAGATCAAACAGACTGAATGGAATGCTTACTTTAATTGCTATCTAGAAGCTTCTAAAAGAAGAAATGATAGAGTAAATTTTTGAAACTATGTCAGAACTAAAAAAGGGTGCTAGCACTCTGTCTCTGAATCTGTCTCTCCCTCTGCTCCTCCCACGAATCCTTTTCTATCAGAAGTGCCTGGCCCAGGCGCTCTTCTCTCCAACTCTTCTGCCCCCTGCTGTTCCCTCTTTCCCAGTATAGGAGGATAAAAAAAAAAAAAATCAGAAGTGATTATAGCTCCCTTTAAGAAGAAATCTATTACAGGGAGAGGTGAACCGTCCTCGGTGCTTACTTACACACCCAAGACCCAAGCAGAACTTAGAGCCTTGGCTAAATTTCCCGATCCGAGTCAGGATCCGTTGGGACTAAGAAATTTGAGTTAACCATCCAGACCTACAAGCCTCTATATCAATTAGTATTTACTTAATTGGAAATTAAAGGAAATCTCACCCTAAAAAACGAGGAGGCTCTTTGTATTGCGTACGCGGTTAAGTTAAGGTTGAAAAGCTGGCTTGATAAAAATATCTTTTCAGAATTCTGACTTTAAACAAAGCCCTTCTAGGGGGAAACTTGCATTTCTCTTCCTGTGTCTTTGAGATGTAAATGTTCTACCTGATCTTCCTAGGACGTTCTGTGTGAACATGTATGTGTTTTGGAAACTTGGCCTCTGCCATGCTATTTCTTGAGAGTAAACTCTCCGGATTTTACTAAGGTGACATCCTCCCCGGCACGCTTATGGGGAAGCCTCTTGCGTCTTACTGGTTTGAATCACTATTAACATGTATTTTATTAATGGCCAAATGATGGATCCTTTTAAACTGGAGAAACTAACAAATTGGTGAATCTAGAGCACTCTCATAAATAGCTGTTTTATTGGTACCTATAAAACAAAAATCAAACTGAAGAAAAAAATAGAAAGGATAGATATATCTAATGGTTAACCTAAGAACTTCTTTAGTGTAAAACAAGAAAAGCTGGATTGGGAAGCTTCATTTGTGGTCTTTGCTTCTCCTCAATGGGTCTTAACAGATGCTAATAAAGCTTAGAATAATTAATGTTAACAGGAAAAATCCTGTAAGGGAAGTCTAGATGCTATTTCCAACAAGGTAGAAATTTTAAAGGAATTCTCTCAAATGAATAAAGAAACCTTTAGATGGTTATTTAAAATGGGATAAATCAAATGGACATTTATGTGATTAAAACACAAGGTTTTGATATTACTACACTACCTAAGGTTAAATGGGCCAAAAGGGACCCCCTACTGGTCCCTCATTAAAAGCCAAATAAGTCTGTTCTATTTACCCCAGTTTTAAAATATACATTTAAGGGGCTAGAAAAAAAATTTACACTGAGATACCTGACCAACAATTATTTGGGGCAACAATTAGAACAAAGGGCCTGAGTTCCTCAGCTCAACCCCACTCTGGGGATCCCAGAGCTTTTTATATAAAAATTGATAAAATGGACAAGGAACAAAAAGAAGAACTTCTAGAACTCCTCCTGTAAGATAAAAGCTTGTTGATTAGATCCTAATAAAAGCTAAAGTTAAAGGTATACAAGTTGACAGAATTGAGATGAAAGTGTATAAAATGAGTATATTTAAATGGGTTTTCTATAAGGTGGTGACATCTCTTTTGTTTAATTATATCGTGGGATAGGCATGTTTCACTGGTAAATACTTCCCCTGCGTGGTATTATAAGACAAGGCATATAGATTGCCCCTCAGAAAATATTAAACATACTAAGGAAAAGCAATAGGTTTACCTGAGCCATACAAATAAGTAAAAACTGGGATCTAACATTCAATGGCTAATACAAATAAATATAGTGATTTTGCTCTGAGCTTAACTTGTGAACTCAAAATGAAGGTCTTTGCTGAATGCCTAATACAAACCTTTGAAGGCATAATAAACTCTACAGTTCTAGAATATAGAACTCGTAAAATAAGTTTCAGTTTAGTTAGAACTCTTGTCACTGATAAAATCTTTTAGTATTATTTAGGTGGCAGACCTGTTCTTTGGGGAACTAAAAAACCACTGTCTTCTGCAAATCTCTACGAATCAGAATGTAAATACGGACCACAAGGGCCCAAGACTGAGCCTAATTAGCTCAACCAAACAAGACCTGAAACCAAGGGAAAAAAGTGGCAGTTTCAAAATTCACACCGCTGAAAATGCTGCCTCAGCCAAACTTTACAAATAGTAAAAAGTCTTAGTCATCTGAGCAAGCAACTTTAATGTATTCCAACTGTTTGTTAACTAATAATTTTGTATTGTAATACCTGATTCATAACTAAGTTTCTAAGTAAAGCCATGAGATCTCTAGTTTTGCCTGTTTATATGTCTGTGTACGCATTATACATGCGATATCTCTACCTCTGAAAAGTATTATCAAAACTGAATTTATAAAGAGCTCTATTCAATTTAAAAGTAAGTGCTTACAAATTAAATATAAAAGAAACCAGCCAAAATGACTTTCAGGTTCACCTGAACTGGGAAATAAAATATTCAATATTAAGTTGATACCTAGTATTAAAGTGTGTTTGTTGATCTAATTAATATAGACTTGTCTTCAGAGTCATCAATATTAAGTATAATACTTTATTGTACCTAGGTTTAATAAAAGTCAAATAAGACCTTATTATATCTGTTGCAAGGAAAATAACTTGATATGATGAGACTTTAAATGTAAAAGAGATAAGAACTTTTGGGTAAACTCTTTAAAAATAAGTATATTTTAGAAATCTCTACTTAAGGTGATCTTCACAGATATTTGGTAACTCAAAGTTCTAGAATTGTGCTAGTTTAAGTAATGGAAGTTTACTGAGTAGATAATTTCCAAAAAATTAAGATACTGAGACATTATTTACTAAATAGAGAAACTAAAGGTATTTAGGACTATTAATGAAAATGTCTGATGCCACCCTGAGATGTTCTCTAAAAGAAAACAAATGTTTTTAGAAATTATCACTGATATTTATGTTCACCAAGCTACAAAATGCTAATGTAAAAAACAGTTCATAATTGCTTACTTCTTAATTTTCACTAGAAATCAAGGTTTTTAAGAGTTGAGGATCCAAATTTAAACATGTAATTAAAGCCAATAGAAATAATATGGGAACATATCAGTGTACAGAAGGAAAGTAGAATGTGTGTTTCAGTAAAGAAGATATGAAGAATGGAATTACATTTTATTGAGGGAAAAGAAAGTATGTCTTAGAACTGGTTGGTTTATTTGCATGGCAAAAAGAAGGGACTGGAACTAAAATTAACTTGTAAGGAAACAAGTCAGTTTTGTTACCTAGACTAGGAGAATATTTCCTCATTTTTGTGATTGCATAATTCTCTTTTGATCCTGTGTGGTGACATGGTCACAGGGTGCTCTCACTGGTGCCTTACTCCATCACACCCAGCGGCCTTGTCTGATGACAGTGCTGTTTAACATGGTTTCTGTCCAGGGAAGTCCCCCTGAAATGTATTTTAAAATATGTAACTATTGGAATGTTAGATAATTTTATTTGTTTCTAATTATCATGTTCCAGTCTATAATTTGGATATTCCTGCAAGCTCCAACATGTCCACCCACACCATGGATTTTATACTTTCTTGGACTGATGACCTTCTCTGACATTGTCTCTTTTCTCCAGTTCTTACCATATTTGTGTTGGTCTGATATGTGTAGTGAACATCTTATAATATATCTAGTGACCCTGTGTTTCTGACTCTATCCTTAAAGTTATAATTGTGATGTCAGAAACACATCGGACTTTATTTCCTGATGCATTTTTGAGTGGTTGCATTTACCCTGTACTTCTTATTTCCAGACAATTCCACATGAGAAATAGGCACCATGAAGATATATGAAGCAGATTGTGTGAGTTTCTGTGCCGTTAAGTGATCCATATTTGTTGTTTTTTTTAAATTGTTTTGCCACTTTGGTTAAATGAATAAGTATTGTTTCACAGTGACCTATGATCCTGTTGTATTTTAAAAACTTTTTGATATTTTTAACAAACTTCTCAAAATCTAAATTTGTTTTGGAAATTTATATGAAATCCCTAACATCTCATATGTCTTGATATACTGTCATAATTCTAGTTATTCTAAAATGCTATATGTCACAGAAACATCCAAGTTTCCTACTAATTGCATTATACTCAAATCTTTAACCATGCTATTTTAAGTTTTGTCCTGATGCTTTTACAAAATGAAGATTTTCAAGAAGACTCATAAAAAGAACTTTTTAAACAAAGATAAGTTTCTGATGGCCTGAACTATGTAACACTGAACTATATAACAAATGACGGGAAACCTGATTACTTTATCCAAATCAACAGGAATCAATTACATGGGACTGAATTAACTGATGAATATGATTTATAACTTTATTACTTTGGGAAATATACTAGCTTTAATCTTTGTTTTTCAGAAAAACCTTTTCTCTTATGCTATGACCTACAAGTTGATAAAGTATACACTTGTAAATAAAGATAAAACATTTATCTTTTTCGTTCTACCTGATCCTACCAGAATTTGGCTTCTCCAGGTGGCTCTCCTATGGACTTGATGGTTTATTGCAACTAGATTATAACTAGTTATACTAATTGTTTTAATTTGTTCTTTGTTTCCAAATTGTTTATGATTGTATCTACCCTCTGCATTATGACTTTGTCAATATTACTAGCTGCATTACTTACCCTGTCTATTTTATAAGATCGTTGTCTCTTACAGCACTCAGTGATAGTAACCAGGCTACTAGCCTACTGAATTCTTAGGTCTCTATGATGAAAAAGCAGTGCTACAAAACCACATGGTCCTTGACATCCTTACCGCATCTCAGGGAGGTACCTGTGCCACAATTCAAACTGAATGCTGTGTTTTCATATCTGGTGAATCTTCTAATATAACACGTTTAATTAACCATATGAAAAATCAGATTTTTTCCTTAAGTGACCCACTCCCAAGTCTTGATGACCTCTTAGAAAAATGGTTTGGCGTGGGAAGCTCTTGGCTTAAACATTTACTTATAACTCTATTAATGTTATTAGCTATATTATTTGTATTTTGCATGTTTTACAAGATTATTATTTCTTGTATTACTAAATGTATGACTGAGCCTCCAACAAAAATAATGATGACTAGGCAACTTGAAGCAGTTGATCAAATATACAGTTCTGTATGCGATCAACAATTGTAATAGTGCAACTCTAGATATGGGAAGATGCAACTAGGGAAAACATTTCCTGGATCAGATTAGATTAGTAAAACAGAGGATCCAGAGAATCTTTAATTATCAACAGGGCCTAATCCGAAAATTAGCACCTGGAGTGGCATATCAACAGGAACTTTTGTCTGATCTGGGATGAGCCTCCCAGCACTGTGGGACAAAATTGGCCATGAAATGTTTACCAAATATTGGTTGCATTCCTGACCAAGAGGAGGATATCTGAGAAATGAAATATTTTCTGCCATATCAATAAACAAAGGATGTCACATTCATCAACAATTGCAGCCCTCCAACATGAGCCTAGCCAAGGAAACTCAGGGCTGAAAAGAATACCTGCCATCTAGCAGCCATGAGGCTGCAGCTGGTGAGCCCTGAGGAAACTCAGGATGTGTCAGGATACTGGCCCCAGATGGCTGAGGTGCATATCACAGGAATGATTTCAGTGAGCCAAGACTCTTGCATCTTCCCATACATAGAAAAGCGCTAAATTCTTTAACTTGAGATATCTGGTTTTCTTTAACAATAATATTTTGACGTTCCTGACTACCTGTCCTTTGTTGCAAAACTCCTATATATCCTGGCTTCTCCCCTCACCTCCTCAGAACGGTTTCTCAGAGCTATCTGAAATGCTATCCCCTGGGCTGCAGTCCTCATTTTGCCCCCCAAAAAACTTTACTCACAGCTCTCACGTTGTGCATATATTCTTTTTAAGTCAACAATCCCATGAGTGTATCATTTTACACAGCCAGGCCAAAGGGACTTTGAAGATAGAGTTAAAACTGTAAACTTTAAAATAGGGAGAGTATCCTGGATTATTCTGATGGGCTCAGTATAATTACATGAGCCCTTAGAAACAGAAAGAGGCAGAAGAGCTGTCAGAGAGATGTAACCCTGGAAGAAGAGGCAACAGAGAGAGAGTTGAAGCATGACAGGGACTTGAACTGTCGTTGCTAGCGTTGATTATGGAGGAAATGGACTATGAATCTAGTAATCCAACGGCCTCCAGAATCTGGGAATGGCTCTCAGATGACAACCAGCAAAGAAACAGTCCTATAAATGCAAGGAACTGAATTCTGCCAACAACTTGAATAAGCAAGAAAATGTTTTCATCTAGAGCCTCCAGAGAGGAACAGCCTGCTGACACCGTGATTCTAACCTGTGTCAGATTCGACCTACAACACTATAAGAAAATAAATGTGTGTTGTGTTAAACTGCTAAATTTGTGTTAATTTGTTATAGCACCAATAGAAAACTAAGGCATCCCCCTTTCTTGCACAAATATACCATACTATAAATACTGATCCCGACCTTGCTTTTTTCACTTAAAAATATATCTTGGAGATCTTCCCATATCGGCACATAGACAGCATCCTCATTCTCTATATTTTTTTCTTATCTTACAGCTTCACAGAATGTCATTTTTGGTATCAATCTTACTTTATTTAACTAGCTATCTATTGATGGATATTTATGCAGTTTCCAAGCTTTTGCTTTACAGGTAATGTTGCAAAATCAGCATGTGTATGTAGGATATCCATAAAGTAAATTTCCAGAGGTGAAATTAGTCAGAGAGAACACATGTTTACAATTTTGATAGATATTCAAATATTACCCTCCATAGAGGCTGTGCCAATTTGGACTTTCACCAATGATGTATAAAAGTGCTAGTTATAAAATTTAGATAATTTTGCCCATATCAAAAATGAATAATGCTCCCTCATGCATTTTAATATGAACTTCTCACAATGAGTGAAATAACACCAAATTTATTCTGGTTTGAGTGATCAATTATATGGTCATTCTAATTTTTGGTGCAATCTTTACATTCTCTACCATGTTCTTCACTTTTCCTCTCTATTTCCTTGTAGCTTTTGGAAGGTCACTGCTGATTTTGGTAGTCCTTGTGGTTACTCTGTAATATATGGATTTATACATCTTCCAGTTTCACGGAAAATGGAAGTTGCAATGTTTTGTTTGGTTCTATTTTATTTGTGATCTTATTGCTTTCACAACATTTTCAGGAGAAAGGGAAAGATGCTACTTCTCAATTGTGGTAGGCGTCTCAGATAGTACCCACTGATCCCTGCCTCATATTCATGCTCTTGTGGAATGCCCTCCTCTTGAGCACGGGCTAGACTTTACTGACTTGCTTCTAATAAAAGAACACTGCAAAACTGATGGGTTGTCACTTCCAAGATTATATTATAAAATATCATGGCTCAGTCTTGAGATTTCTCTTTCTCTCTCACTCTCAACTTGATCATTCACTTTTGGGAAGCCAAGAAGTGCTTTATTGTGAAGTAGCACTATGAGAGTCCCACATGAGTGGGCTTGGAAATTGATCTTCTGAGTCTTGCCCATAGCCATGAGAGTGAGCTTGGAAGCAGATCTTTCCCCATTCAAGCCTTAAGATGGAATGCAGCCCTGGTTTGAATACTTAATTACAGCTTCCTGAGAGACTCTAAGCCAGAATTATCCAGCTGCACTGTTACTGAATTGCTGACCTATAGAAACTGTAACATAATAAATGTTCCTGGATTTAAGCTGCTAAATTTTAGGCTAATTTGTTATAAACCAATAGATAACATAAATCAATGCATTTCATATAGCTAATATCCAATTTACCATTATAGAGACCAAGAATAAATTCTAATATGGCTCTAAACTAAAAATGAAAGAAGAAAACATGCAAAACATTAGAGAAAGAAGCTGCAGTAACTTTATTCTCTCAACTTAAATTTCAGCATTATTTACAAATTACCCAAACACACTAAAAAACTTTTTAAATTGTACAAATCTCTAATACATTTTATAAGAAATGTCATGTCACCAAATTTTGTTAATAAAAATTCCAATTTAGGAAAATTAATGGAGGGGAGAATGATAGGTGTGCATATGCATTATTATTTTCTTTTCATTTTGTATTTGAGGACATTCTTTGTTTATGACAGCTCAGGTGAATGAATTTAGATAGAAAGTCATTTTTTTCTATGTTCATGACCAGAAAATCCCAAGAGCAAACTTAAAGATATGATGTATCTACCCAACATAAATTATGATATATCAAGTTTCCAGTCTCTTAATTGAGATCATAGCTTGGCGAGAGGGGTTACAATTAATTTTTTAAACGTGAATTCTTTGAGTATGTGACATAACAATTCAGAATTTAAATCAGTGTCTACTACTAGGAATAAGCAGAGGTCTAACATGGTACCAAACCAGACAAACAGCCATTTTCAAGTTTTAAAATATATTATTGGTTACACTATAATATTTCTTCTATCATCATAACTATGGTGAAATTAGTTTTCTCTGGGCAACCAAGAAACATTTATTTCCAGTGTCTCTAATTCCTTACCATTAGCTGTAATACTTGGAAGAAATGATCATACTTTTTAAAATAAACTGTTTAACTTTAGAATAATTCTAGATTTACAGAAAAATTGTGAGGATAGTACAGAGTCTCCATATACCCCACACTAGTTTACCTTATTATTAACATCTAACATTACTATGGTACCTTTGTAATGATGCACAAATGTTGAAACAAGACTGTTAAAACTGTCACAGGTATGACGGTTTCTCAGACTCAGCTCATTTTTTTTATGACTTTGACAGATTTGAAGAGTATAGGCCACTTATACTGTAGGATGTTCCTCAACTGAGATTTGCCTGATGTTTTTCTCATGATCATACAGGTGTTGTATTTTCTTGGCCAAAAGACAACAGAGGTAAAATACCATTTTCATCACAAGGAGAACATACTATTACCATAACTTTTCACCACTGATGTTGACCTTGATCACCAGGCTGAGGTAGTGTTTATCAGGTTTCTTCACTGTACACTTACTCTCCCAACCCCCCATACTGCACTCTTTCAAGGGAAGTCACTATGTATAGTTCATGATTAAGGAGTGGGGAGTTAGTTAGGTTTGACTTCCTTGAGGGCAGGGGATCTACATAAATAATTTGGGATTCTTCTGCACAGATTTGTCTCCTATCTCCCATTTATTTATTCAATAATCTGCTGAACTTATGAATACTTATTCCATGAAGTGTTCAGTATTTATGCTCTTTATATTCTGGCACAGAATCTAGGACCTCAATAAAATTATATGCAGTTGAAATACTGTGTTCTTCCTTTCCATCTTATTTATTTAGCCATCTCTACTTGACTCATTAAAGAAGACGCCAGGGCATAATCTTCAGGATAGAGTTTATATGTATATATATACACATACACACACATGCATACATATATTTATTTATTTCACTTTTCCTTATATATTAAAATGACTTGCAGTTGTGGTTTATAAGACTTTTCTTTCCAAAGTTCTTAATAAGAAAGAGGACACAGTATAAGTCCTTGCCTTACTCTGTAGCTAAGGATAGTGCTTTTAATCTAGTGGCCAATTAAAAATTATTTCCAAATGATTACCATAACTTTTGGGGAAGTGCTATAAATAAAAATGAAGTATTGTTCTATTTACACTCTTGGACTAAGGACACCTAGATTTTTGAGAGCCAAGATGGAAGTAGAGCATCCTAGGAGTCTGAATGAACTCATAATGCCCTTAAGGGGTTTTAGAGATGAAGTTGACAGGGAACAATAAAGGGTCCTGTAAGAGAGGTTTAGAATGGAGAGTGGGGAGGTGAATTTAAGTAGCTCATCTTTGTGTTATGGTATCATTCTATAATGCATGTAAAGTACTTCACCCCCACTCAGTTCAAATCTAGACAAATTTTAAATTCCTTTCCCTTTTGATTACTTTCTTTAAAACCCTTTTCATTTATTCCTGACAACCATCCCTTAAACAACTGGATATCTTAATTAATAAAAACAATAAGAACAGGAAGGCAGGTCCAAGATAGCGGTGTAGAAAGACCCTGAACTCACTTCCTCCCATGGACACACCAAATCTACAACTACATATAGAGCAATTCCTCCTGAAGAAGAACTGAGGAGTGATTGACCCTCTTCTGTACAAAAAATGACAGAGGGACACATAGAGATGAACAGGAGAGACCAAGACACTGTATTGACAGGAACTCCACCTCCAAAGCAGCGACCCACATTACAGAGAGATAACAATGAGGGGCTCCTGTACAGACTCGCCTTCCCTGGGACACAGTGAAAAAACAGTAGGTTAAAGGGCAACAACATTATACATGAAGTAAATCTGTTTACTATAACACTAGAAGGTTTGGCAAACTGGTGGGAAACTTCTAGAACCCTCAGAATTGGAAGTGCCAAAGAATGCCATTTTTTGAGCTCTCCCTCTACCTTGCTAGTGCTGGCAGGAACACAGTCCAGATGCTATAGCCAGCCTACAAGACTGCCCAGTTGCACCTCAGAGACCTAGCCCACACTGGCTTCAGCCACCCCTTCCCAAGGTGTCCCTAGCCCCCTATCCATGCCCACCTCAGCTCCAACTGTCCCACCAGGTGGTGCTGGTGCAGAGCACTCCAGGACACCTCAGGCTAAGCCTGTTCCATCTCTAGTTATACCACCAGAGTGGCCTTGGGTAGCACCCACTCTGGCTCCAGCCATTCAACTAGGGTGGTCCCAGCCCCACACCCAAGACTGCCCCAACTCCAGCCATCCTACCAGGGAGACCTGGGCAAGGAGCAACCTGGGACACCCCTGGATCATGCCTACTTGAGCTCCATCTAGCCTGCCAAAGCTGCCTGGCACAGAGAGTTTACACAGGGGACCCTCCTATACAAGGCCACACCCTTAAGACTAGGGGAGGTAACTGTTTCATGTGATTCATGGAAATAAACACAGTAAGTCAGAATGAGAAAGCAGAGAAATGTGTTCCACCAAAAGAGCAAGACAAAACCACAGCAAAAACCTTAATGAAGTGGAGATAAGTAATTACCTGATGAAGGGTTCAAAGTAATAGTCATAAATACTTGGAAAAGAATAGAAGAGCAAAGTGAGAAATTCAACACAGAGTTAGAAAATATAAGAAAGAACCAATCAGAGCTGAAGAATACAATAACTGAAATAAAAACACACAGCAGATTAGATGATATGGAAAAATGAATAAGCTATCTGGAAGGCAGAATAGTGGAAATCACCCAATCAGAACAATATAAAGAAAAAAGAACTTTCAAAAATGAGAATAGTTTTAAGGGACCTCTGAGACAGCATCAAGTATATTAACACTTACATTATAGTTATACCAGAAGGAGAAGAGAGTGAGAAAGGGGCAGAAAAGTTATTTGAAGGAATAATAGCTGAAAACTTTTCCTAACCTGGTGAAGGAAACAGACATTCAGGTCCAGGAATCACAGAGTCCCAAATAAGATGAACACAAAGATATGTATCAAAATATATCATAATTAAGATGGCAAAAATTAAAGATAATTTTAAAGGCAAAAGACAACTAGTCATGTACGAGGGCATCACTATAAAGATATGAGCTGATTTTTCAGCAAAATCTTTGCATGTAAGAAGGAGTAGCATAATATATTTAAAGTATTGAAATAAAAAAATTTACTACCAAGAATACTGTACCTGGCAAGGTTATCATTCAGAATTGAAGGAAAGATAGAATTTCCCAGACAAGCAAACGCCAAAGGAGCTCATCACCACTAATATGGCCTTACAAGAAATTTTAAAGAGTCTTCTTTAAGCAGAAAAAAAAGTGCCACAGTTAGAAATAAGAATATATAAGAAAGTTCAGGGAGAAATTCAAATTCAAAACAATCTTGAAAAGAACAAAATTAGAGGATTCACATTTCCTGACTTAAAAATTTACTACAAAGTTACAGTAATCAAGACTGTGGTACTGGTGTAAAGACAAACATATATAGATCAATGGAATGGAATTGGGAGTCCAGAAATAAACCCTCACATTTACAGTCAGTTGATTTTCAACAAGGGTACCAAAATAATTCAACGGAGAAAAGATAGTCTTTTCAACAAATGTTGCTGAGACAACTAGATACCCACATGCCAAAGAATGATGCTGAACCACAACCTCACATTGTTTACAAAAATTAATTCCAAATGGATCAAAAAACCTAAATGTAAGAGCTAAAACTACAAAATTCTTAGAAGAAAACACAGGTTTAAACCTTAATTATGTTGAATTAGGCCATGCTTTCTTAGGTATGACACTAAAAGCACAAACAACAAAGAAAAAAGATAAATTGGACTTAAAATCAAAACTTTTGTACTTCAAAGAATACTATCAAAAAAGAGAAATGACAGCCCACAGAATGAGAGAAAATAGTTTCAAATCATGTATGATAAGGTGCTTGTATCTAGAAAATATAAAGAAAACTTACAACTCAAGAGTAAAAAGACAACTCAATTTTAAAATGAGCAAAGTATGTGAACAGAAATTTCTCTAAAGAAGATATACAAATGGCCAGTAAGAACATGAAAAGATGCTCAACATCATTAGCCATTAAGGAAATGCAAATCAAACCCACAATGAAATACCATCTCATACCCACTGGGATGGCTATAATAAAAAAAGACAGATAATAACAAATGTTGGTGAAGATGTGGAGAAATTGGAGCCCTCATACACTGCTTGTGATTTTGTAAAATGGTGTAGTTGCCTTGGAGAATAGGCTGGCAGTTCCTCAATTAGTTAAACATAATGTTACCATATGACCCAGAAGTTACTCTCAAGAGAAATGAAAATATACCCACACACAAAATTTTACACTGATGTTCATAGTAGCATTATTCATTAGCTGCAAGTAGAAACAATTATGAATGAAAAAATAACATGTTATATATCCACACAATGTAATATTATTCATCAGTAAAAAAGAATGAAGTACTGATATATGCTACAACATGGATGAACCTTGAAAACACAATGTTAAGTGAAAGAAGCCAGACACAAAAGACCACATACTGTATAATTACATTTATATTAAATGTCCAGAATAAGCAAATCTATAGAGAAAAAAATAGACTGGTGGCTGCCTATGGCTGGTTCGGGTGAAATGGGGAATGACTGCTAATCTGTATGGGGTTTCTTTTTGGGTGATGAAATATTCTAAAGTTGATTGTGGTGATGACTGTGTGATGACTACATAATTTTGAATAGGCTAAATACCACTGAATTGTACACTTTAAATGAGTAAATTGTATGATGTGAACTATATCTCATTAAAGCTGTTCAAAAATCATAAAAAAACACAATTTTAGCACATAAATGAGACAAATATAAATATTTAGTCTTATAAATAATATTTCATACATCAAATGACTATGCATGTAAAAAGTGTTCCAAACAAATCATTCCTTTAAAAAAAAAGACATAAAATGTGACATAAAAAACATAAAACATGGAACAGGGAGAAAAATGTAATAGTTTTAGAACATGTTTGAACTTAAGTGACTATCACCTTGATATACATGAACCTTGAATTAACCACAAATCAAAAATCTATAATAGATCCACAAAAAATAAAGAGAAAGGAAGCCAAACAACATTAAAGAAAATCATCAAACCACAAGGTAAGAGACTAAGAAGAACAGAGAAGTACTACAAAAAACAACCAGAAAACAATTTTAAAAATGGCAATTAAGTGTGTACATATCAATAATAATTTTAAATGTAAATAGAATGCTCCAATCAAAAGACATAGGATGGCTGAATGGATTAAAATACAAGACCTGTCTATATGCTACTACAAAGGACAATTCAGTTCTAAATAAACACAGACTGAAAGTTAAAAGGTGGAAAAAAATATTTCATGAATATGGAAACTAAAAGAAAGCTGGGTAGCAATACTTATATCAGACAAAATAGACTTTACAACAGAATGTAACAAAAGACAAGGCCATTGAGTAATGATAAAGGAGTCAGTCCAAGAAGAGGATATAACATTTGTAAATATTTATGCATCCAACATAGGAACATCTAAATATATTAAGCAAATATTAACAGATGTGAAGAAACTGACAGTAACATAATAATATTAGGGACATTAATAACCCATTTGTCAATGGAGAGATCATCTAGACAGAAAACCAATATGGAAACATTGGCCTTAAGTGACACATTTGACCAGGTAATCTTAATACACATATATGGAACATTCCATCCAAAAGGTGCAGAATACATATTCTTTTCAAGTGCACATGTAACATTCTCCAGGATAGATCACTTGTTAATCCACAAAACAAGTCTAAATAAATTTAATAAGATTAAAATCATATCAAGCATCTTTTTCTATCACAACAATATGAAACTAGAAACCAAGTACAAGAAAAAAACCTAGAAAAAACACAAACATGTGGAGACTAAACAACACACTATTAAACAACTAATGGGTCAATGAAGAAATAAAAGAAGAAATAAAATTCCTGGAGCAAATGAAAATGGAAGCACAACATTTAATTTTATGGAGTGCGGCAAAAACTGTTCTAGAAGGGAAGTTCTTAGCAAAATAAACCTACCTCAAGAAATAAGAAAATCTCAAATAAACAATCCAACTTTACACCTAAAGGAATGAGACAAAGAAGAAAGAATAAAACCAAAAGTTATAAAATAAAGAAAATAATAAAGATTAGAGTGGAAATAAGTGAAGTAGAAATTTTAAAAAGCAATTGAAAACATCAATGAAACTAAGAGCTGGTTCTTTGAAAAGATAAACAAACTTGATCACCTTTAGCCAGATATATTGAGAAAAAAAAAGAGAGCATCCAAATTAATAAAATCAGAAATGAGAGAGGAAAAATTCCAACCAATACCACAGAATGCAAACTATCATGAGAGTACTACCAACTACTATAAACCAAAACACTGGCCAACCTAGAAGAAATGGACAAATTCTTAGAATCATACAACTTGCTAAACCTGAATCAGGAAGAAATGGAAAATCTGAACAGACTGATTATCAGTAATAAATTCAATCACTAATTAATAAACTCCCAACCAGTAAAAGTCTAGGACAAGACAGCTTCATGGGTGAACTCTACCAAACATTTAAAGAAAATTTAATACCAGTCCTTCTCAAACTATTCCAAAATACCAACAAGGAAGAATGTTTCCAAATTCATTTTACAAGTCCAGCATTAACCTGATATCAAAACCAGAAAAAGCCACTACAAGAAAAGAAAATAACAGGTTAATATCCTTGATGAATATAGATGCAAAAATCCTCAAAAAATATTAACAAATCAAATTCAACAATAGGAGCTTACACCATGATCAAATTGAATTTATGACAGGGATTCAAGATGGCTTAACATGTACAAATGAATCAGTGTGATACACCACATTAACAAAAGGAAGAATAAAAATTATATGATTGTCTCAACAAATGCAGAAAAACGTTTAATGAAATTTAACATCAGTTTATGATAGAAACTGTCAACAAAGTGGACAGAGAGGAAACATACCGAACATAATAAAGGCCATAAGTGGCAAACCTAACATCATACTCAACAGTGAAAAACTTAAAATAGCTTTTCCTCTAAGATCTGGAACAAGACAAGGATGCCCACTCTTGCCACTTTCATTCAACATAGTATTGGAAGTATTAGACACAGCAATCAGATGAGAAAACGAAATGAAAAGGCATCCAAACTGGATGAAAACAAGTAAAACTGTCACTACTTGCACAAGACATGATCTATATATACAAAACCCTAAAGACTCCACAAAAAAAACTGTTAGAACTAATAAATGAATTCAGAAAAGTTGAAGGATACCAAATTAGTATACAGAAATTGGATGTGTTTCTATATACAAATAACAAACTTATCAGAAAGATAATTTAAGAAAACAATCTCATTTATACTTGCATCAAAAAGAATAAAATACTTAGGAATAAATTTAATCAAGGAAGTGAAAACCTATACTCTGAAAACTATAAGAGAATGATAAAAGAAATTGAAAACACTAAAAATAAATAGAAAGAAAATCCATGCTAAGGGAATGGAAGAATTAATCCTGTTAAGATGTACTTATTACACAAAGTAATCTACAGATTCCCTACAATCCCTATCAAAGTACCCTAGGCATGTTTTACAGAAGTAGAGCAAACAATTCTATAATTTGTATGGAAGCACAAAACCCACCAAATAGCCAAAGAAGAAGAACAAAGCTGGAGGTATCAAGATTTCTGATTTCAAGCTATATTACAAAGCCACACTAATCAAACCAGTATGGTACTGACACAAAAACAGACACACAAATTAATGGAACACAATAGAGATCCCAGAAATAAATTCATGTTTATGTGGTCAATTAATCTAAGACATAGTAAACAGGAATATAAAATGGAAAGACAGCCTTTTCGATAAATAATGTTGGGAAAACTGGAAAGCTACATATAAAAGAATGAAACTAGACCACTTTCTCACAACATATATAAAAATAACAACACAACATATACAACAAATATAAAAATAACTCAAAATGTATTAACGACTTAAATGTAAGACCTGAAACCATAAAAATCCTAGAAGAAAATGTAGGCATTATGCTTTTGACAATGATTTTAGCAATATATATATATATATATGTATATATATATATATATATAGATCTGTCTCCTCAGACAAGGGAAACAAAAGCAAATATAAACAAGAGACATCAAGCTAAAATGCTTTTGTACAGCAAAAATGAAAAGGTAGTCTACTGAATGGGCAAAGATATTTTCAAAAGATATATTTGATAAGGGATAATACCCAATATACATATAGGACACATACAACTCAATATTTAAAAAAATCTAATTAAATAATGGGTGGAGGATCTGAATAAACATTTTTCTAAAGACTTCCACAGGGCCACAGGTACATGACAAGATGCTTAACATCACTAATCATCAGGGAACTGCAAATCAAAACCATAATGATATATCATCTCACACCTGTCAGAATGGCTATCATCAAAAAGACAACAAATAACAAGTGTTGCTGAGGATGTGGAGAAAAGGGAACCCTGTGCACTGTTAGTGGAACTGTAAGTTTCTGCAGCCACTATGGAAAACAGTGGGGAGGGTCCCCCAAAATTAAGAATAAAACTTCTGTATGATTCAGCAGCTCAATTCTGGGTATTTATCTGAAGAAAACCAAAACACTAATTTGAAAATGTATCTGCTCCCCAATGTTCATTGCATAATTATTTGCAATAACAAAGATATGAAAGCAACCCAAATATCCATCAGTAGATGAATGCATAAAAAGTTATGGTATATATGTACAATCAAATATTACTCAACAATAAAAAATAATGAAATCTTGACATTTGCAACAACACAAATGAACCTAGAAGGCATTATGCTAAGTGAAATAAGTCAGAAAGAGAAAGATAATACCATATAATTTCTCTTGTATATGGAACCTAAATGAAGGAAGAAACAAAACAAAAGACTCATAGATACAGAGAACATGACTGGTGGGTGCCAGAAGGGAAAGACATGGAGGGGATGGGCAAAATGGGTAAAGAGGATAAGAGGAACAAACTTCCAATCATAATATAAGCCATATGATATAATGTACAACATAGGGATTATAGTCAATAATATAAAATTATAATAACTTTGTATGGTGACAAATGATAGCTAACCTTATGGTAATAATTTCATAATGTATAAAAATATTGAATCAATGTGTTATACACCTGAATCTAGTATAATATTGTTAAGTCAATTATACTTCAATAAAAGCATGAACAATAAAACAAAAAAGGACAATAAGAAAATTAAAAATAACAAAAGAATGCCTTAAAAAGAGATCAGGGTTGGGAATTCCCTGGTGGTCCAGAGGTTAGGACTCCACGCTTTCACTGCTGAGATCTGGGGTTTGATCTCTGGTTGGGGAACGAAGATCCCGCAAGCCACTCAGTGTGGGAAAAAAAAAAAAAAGTACCAGGATTAAGAAAAAAAAAACTTTAGGATGCTGCATTTAGGCAAGATCAGGACCTTGCCCTGAAGCCAGATGGCGATGCACACCCCTTTTCCTGGACTGAGGAGCTGTCGTTTGTGGTGGGTTCATGTTCGTGGAGGTAACTGGGGGCCACACTGTTCGATACCACAGAGGGAATTAAGATGACGGAGTAGAAGGATGTGGAGTTCATCTCTCTCCACGGATGCATCAGGAATACACCTATAGATGCAACAATTCTCACAGAACACTGGCTGAACACTAGCAGAAGACCTTAGACACCAGAAAAGACTATAAAGATCCCTGCATAACTGGGTAGGATGAAAAAAAGAAGGGAGAAGGAGGAGAGGAAGTGGAACAGGACCTGCACCCAGGGGTGGGGGAGCTGAAGCAGAGGAGAGATTCTCGAATTCGGGGAAACCCGTCTCTGATGGGGAAATCTATTGGAACAGAAGGGAAGCATTTGAGGCTGTTGGAAGAGGATGAAGCGGCTGATCTGTGGCAGATGGGACAGGGCGAGAAATACACAGACAGTCCATACCGTGGCCCTCTGTGCTCCACACTGGGATGTGTGTTCACAGGAGTGCAAGGGGTCTAGGAGCTGGAGCATGGGGATTGGAGAACAGGCCCAGAGTGAGAACTGCTGTTGGCTGTGGGGAGACATATTAAGGAGACCGGGGGGTGGGGGTGGAAATCAGCAGCAGGGAATGCCTGTGGAGGAAGATGAGACTGCCATGGAAGCAGAGTACTACTGCTGAGTTACAAGCAGACGAAGGAGTCACTATTGTAGCCTCTCTCTCCCCACACGCTGGCACCTGCTGACGGACAATAAAAGAAGCCCTCTCAGGGCTGGCTCTCTCATGCCTGCTTCAGGGTGTCAGGAAAAGCCCGGATAGGGCTTGCCCTCACATTCCTTATGCCAGATGACAGAAAAGGCCCTCACTAGGGTCATATCTCTTGCGCCTGTGGCTGCCAGCTTTCCTGTGCATTTGGTGCCACTGGGGCTCCTGCGATCCAAGCAGTCATACCACCTCTGTGCCCTGTCCTTACTGGGGAAGACCCGAAAGCTCCAAAGCAGCCTCAGGACCAGACTCCTGTGGGTGGACCACATGCAGATGTGGGGATAAAACCAAAGCTGAACCCCAGGAACAGGGCAACTAAAGAAGATAGAAAATCTTTCCAACAGCTGTATAAGCTGCAGATTACATCCCTGCAGTCAGCTAGGTAGACCCTGTGTTTATGGAATATCTAAGTAGACAATGAGTGTTCCCACAAATGAAAACAGTCTAGCTCTGGCAGCTGTGGACATTGGGGTCAAGCACACACAGGAATTGGGCCAAATAAGGTCTGAGTGGTCCCCACAGGGCCCACAGCAGTTACAGAGACCAACCCAGAGGCAGAAGAGAGCCTCTTAGGGAGGCGGAGGTTGGCTGTGGCTCACAGCTTGTGCAAGGACACTTATAGCTGAGATCCCAGGGAAACATAATTATTACTATTAATTTTATTATGTTTTGATTCATTCTGTTGTTGATTCTGGCTTTCTTTTTTCCTTTCTTTTTGTTTGTTTCTTGTCTTAGTATTTTTCTTTTTTTTTTTTTTAGTCTTGGGATCTTCATGTTTTATAACATATTTTTTATATACTTCTATTTTTAATTTGCTTTTATGTTGTTCTTTTCCCTTATTTTTTTCTTCTGTCTTTCATATATTTTTATTTGCTTTTTATGTTTCCATTTTTACTTTGTTTTTCTGTTGTCCTGTATTTTTTTCTTTTTATTTTATTATTATTTTTATCAGTTTGTTCTGTTTCCTTGTTTTATTCTTCAGTTGGCACACTGATTTGGTTTAGTTTTTAGGTTTGTGTTTTTGTTAGCTTTGATCCAAATTGGTTTCAATTTTGAGTTCTTCTATTTGGTTGTTCTCTTGCTTTTTGTTTTATTTGGTTCTGTTTTTGTTTCTTTTCCATGTATGTGTTTCCATTTCTGTTTGTTTGATTGTTTTTTAGCATTTGTCTGGGGTTTTGTCTTATTTTTTTTCTTTAATATATTTTCTATTTTATTTTTTATATTTCTGTTTCTATGGTGCATTTCTGTTGTTCTGTCTTCTTTTTCCTTTGTTTTATTTTTTATCATTTTTGTTTGTTTGTTTCTTTGCTTCCTTCTTCAGTTGGCACTCTGCTTTGGTTTTGTTTTGTGATTTTCTGTTTTTGTCAGTTTTCTTTTTAATTGTTTGATTTCATTCTTGGGTTCTTTTCTTTGTCTTGCTGTTCTCTTGCTTTTTGATGTTTGGTTCTGTTTTTGTTTTTTTGTGTGTGCATGTCTCTTTGTTTCTATTTGATTTTACTTTTTACCATTTTTGGTAGGTTTTGTTAGTCTTTTTTATAAAATCCCCTTTATTGTGGAATGAGCAACTTTCGGAGTCTTGGTCCCTCCACAAGAAGTCAGGTCGGAGGCTCTGGGGTGGGAGCAATGAGTCCAGGACACTGGACCACTAAGAATTCCCAGCCCCAGGGAAAATTAATCACCAAGAGCTCTCATGGAGGCCTCTATCTGAATCCAAGAGCCATCTCCACGCAACTGCCAGCAACGCCCAGGGCTGGATGCCTCACACCAAACAACAAACAAAACAGGAACACAAACCCACCCACCACACACAGACTACCTAAAATCATACTAAGCTCACAGACACCCCAAAACATACCATCTGACATGGCCCTGCTCATCAGAAATAAAAGACCCAGCTCCACCTACCAGAACACAGGCACCAGTCCCTCCCATTAGGAAGCCTATGCAAGCCACTGGACTAACCTCACCACCGGGGGCAGACAACAGAAGCAAAAGGAAATATGACCCTGCAGCCTCGGGAAAGGAGACCTCAAATACTGTAATCAGACAAAATGAGAGGACACAGAAATATCTTGCAGGCAAAGGAGCAAGATAAAAACCGACAAGACCAAATAAATGATGAGGAAATAGGAAAACTACCTGTAAAAGAATTCAGAGTAATGATAGTAAAGATGACCCAAAATCTTGGAAACAGACAAAATACAAGAAACATTTAACAAGGACAGAGAAGAACTAAAGAGGAAACAAATAGTAATGAACAATGCAATAACTGAAATTAAAAATACTCTAGAAGGAATCAATAGCAGAATAACTGAGGCAAGAGAATGGATAAGTGAGCTGGAAGACAGAATGGTGGAAATAACTGTGACAGAGCAGAATAAAGAAAAAGAATGAAAAGAATGGAGGACAGGCTCAGAGACCTCTGGGACAACATTAAGTGTACCACCATTTGAATTATAGAAAAAGCAAAAAAAAAAAAAAAAAGAAAGGGTCTGAGAAAATATCTGAAGAGATTATAGTTGAAAACTTCCCCAATATGGGAAAGGAAATAGTCAATCAAGTCCAGGAAGCCCAGAGAGTCTCATACAGGATAAACACAAGGAGAAACATTCAGAGACACATATTAATCAAACTACTGAAAATTAAACACACAAAAAAATATTAAAAGCAAGGGAAAATCAACAAATAACATACAAGGGAATCCCCATAAGGTTAACAGCTGATCTTTCAGAAGAAACTCTACAGCCCAGAAGGGAGTTGCACGATCTATTTAAGGTGATGAAAAGGAAAAACCTACAACCAAGATTACTCTACCCAGCAAAGATCTCATTCCGATTTGATGGAGAAATCAAAAGCTTTACAGACAAGCAAAAGTTAAGAGAATTCAGCACCACCAAACCAGCTTTACAACAAATGATAAAGGAACTTCTCTAGGTAGGAAACACAAGAAAAGACCTACAAAAACAAACCCAAAACAATTAAGAAAATGGATTAAATGCTCCAAACAAAAGACACAGACTGGCTGAATAGATACAAAAACAAGACCTGTATAGATGCTGTCTACAAGAGACCCACTTCAGCCCTAGGGACACATACAGACTGAATGTGAGGAGATGGAAAAAGATATCCCATGCAAATGAAAATCAAAAGAAAGCTAGAGTATCAGACAAAATAGACTTTAAAATAAAAACTATTACAAGAGACAAGAAAAGACACTACATAATGATCAAGTGGTCAATCCAAGAAGAAGATATAACAATTGTAAATATTGATGCACCCAGCATAGGAGCACCTCCATACATAAGGCAAATGTTAACAGCCATAAAAGGGGAAATCATAGACCTAGAGTCTGTCATACAGAGTGAAGTAAGTCAGAAAGAGAGAGACAAATACCGTATGCTAACACATATATATGGAATCTAAGAAAAAAAAATGTCATGAAAAACCTAGGGGTGAAACAGGAATAAAACACAGACTTACTAGAGAATGGACTTGAGGCTATGGGGAGGGGGAAGGGTAAACGGTGACAAAGCGATAAAGAGGCATGGACATATATACACTACCAAACGTAAGGTAGATAGCTAGTGGGAAGCAGCCGCATAGCACAGGGAGATCAGCTCGGTGCTTTGGGACCGCCTGGAGGGGTGGGATAGGGAGGGTGGGAGGGAGGGAGACGCAAGTGGGAAGAGATATGGGAACATATGTATATATATAACTGATTCATTTTGTTGTGAAGCTGAAACTAACATACCATTGTAAAGCAATTATACTCCAATAAAGATGTTAAAAAAAAAAAAAAGGGGAAATCAACAGTAACACAATAATAGTAGGGGACTTTAACACCCCACTTAAATGAATGGACAGATCATCCCAACAGAAAATAAATAAGGAAACACAAGCTTTAAATGACACATTAGAGCAGATAGACTTAATTGATATTTATAGGACATTCCATCCCAAAACAACAGAATATACTTTATTCTCAAGTGCACATGGAACATTCTCCAGGACAGATCACATCTTGAGTCAAAACTCAAGCTACGGTAAATTTAAGAAAATAGAAATCATATCAAGCAAGCATCTTTTCTGACCACAATGCTATGAGACTAGAAAGCAATTACAGGAAAAAAAGTGTAAAAAATACAAACACATGAAGGCTACACAATACACTACTAAGCAAACAAGACATCAGTAAAAAAATCAAAGAGAAAGTGGAAAAATACCTGGAAACAAATGACAATGAAAATACAATGACCCAAAACCTGTCAGATGAAGCAAAAGCAGTTCTAAAAGGGAAGTTTATAGTAATACAATCCTACCTCAAGAAACAAGAAAAATCTCAAATAAACCACCTAACATCATAAAGAATTAAAGAAAGAAGAATGAAAAAAACCCAAAGTTAGCAGAAGGAAAGAAATCATAAAGACCAGATCAGAAATAAATGAAAAAGCAATGAAGTAAACAATAGCAAAAATCAGTAAAACTAAGAGCTGGTTCTTTTTTTTTTTTTTTTTTTTTGTGGTACGTGGGCCTCTCACTGTTGTGGCCTCTCCCATTGCAGAGCACAGGCTCTGGACGTGCAGGTTCAGAGGCCATGGCTCACAGGCCCAGCTGCTCCACAGCATGTGGGATCCTCCCGGACCGGGGCACAAACACATGTCCCCTGCATCGGCAGGTGGACTCTCAACCACTGCACCACCAGGGAAGCCCCAAGAGCTGGTTCTTTGAGAAGATAAACAAAATCGATACCATTAGCCAGACTAATCAGGAAAAAAAAGGGAGAAGACACAAGTCAACAGAATTATAAATGAAAGTAGAAATCACAACTGACACTGCAGAAATACAGGATTATAAGAGACTACTACAAACAACTATATGCCGATAAAATGGACAATCACTAAGAAATGAACAAATTCTTGGAAAGGTACAATTTTCCAAGACTGAACCAGGAAGAATTAGAAAATATGAACAAAACTATCATAAGAAATTGAAACTGTAATTAAAAATCTTCCAGCAAACAAAAGGCTAGGACCAGATGGCTTCACAGGCGAATTCTATCAAACAATTAGAAGAGCTAACACTGATCCTTCTCAAACTCTTCCAAAAAATTGCAGAGGGAGGAACACTTCCAAACTCATTCTATGAGGCCATCATCACCCTGATACAAAAACCAGACGAAGGTGTCACAAAATCAGAAAATTACTGGCAATATCACTGATGAACACAGATGCAAAAATCCTCAACAAAATGCTAGCAAACAGAATCCAACAACACATTCAAAGGATCATACACCATGATCAGATGGAGTTTATCCCAGTAATGCAAAGATTCTTCAATATATGCAAATCAATCAATGCGATACACCATAGTAATGAACTGAAAGATAAAAACCATATAATTCCAATAGATGTAGAAAAAGTTTTTGACAAAATATAACAATGATTTATGATAAAAACTCTCCAGAAAGTGTACATAGAGGGAACCTACCTCAACATAATAAAAGCCATATATGACAAACCCACAGCCAACATCATTCTCAATGGTGAAAAACTGAAACCGTTTCCTCTAAGATCAAGAACGAGAGTAGGGTGCCCACTCTGATGACTATTATTCAACACAGTTTTGGAAGTTTTACCACAGCAATCAAAGAAGAAAAAGAAATAAAAGTAATACAAATTGGAAAAGAAGAAGTAAAACTGTCCCTGTTTGCAGATGACATGATACTATACATAGAAAATTCTAAAGATGGCACCAGAAAACTACTAGAGCTAACCAATGAATTTGGTAAAGTAGCAGGATACAAAATTAATGCACAGAAATTTCTTGCATTCCTATACACTAGCAATGAAAAATCACAGAGAAATTAAGGAAACACTACCAATTACCATTGCAACAAAAAGAATAAAATACCTAGGAATAAACCTACCTAAGGAGGCAAAAGACCTGTATGCAGAAAGCTATAAGAAACTGACGAAAGAAATCAAAGACAATACAAACAGATGGAGAGGTATACCATGTTCTTGGGTTGGAATAATCAGCATTGTGAAAATGAGTATACTAACCAAAGAAATCTACATTTTCAGTGCAATCCCTATCAAATTACCAGTGGCATTTTTCACAGAACTATAACAAGAAATTCTACAATTAGTATGGAAACACAAAAGACCCTGAATAGCCAAAGCAATCTTGAGAAAGAAAAATGGAGCTAAAGGAATGAAGCGCTGTGACTTCAGACTATACTACAAAGCTACAGTAATCAAGACAGTATGGTAATGGCACAAAAACAGAAATATAGGTGAATGGAACAGGATAGAAACCCCAGAGATAAACCCATGCACATATGGTCACCTTATCTTTGACAAAGGAGTCAAGAATATACCATGGAGAAAAGACAGTCTCTTCACTAAGTGGTGCTGGGAAAACTGAACAGCTACATATAAAAGAATGAAATTAGAACACTCCCTAACACCATACACAAAAATAAACTCAAAATTGATCAAAGACCTAAAGGTAAGGCCAGACACTATAAAACTCTTAGAGGAGAACATAGGCAGAACACTCTATGACATAAATCACAGCAAGATCCTTTTTGACCCACCTCCTACAAAAATGGAAATAAAAACAGACAAATGGGACCTAATGAAACTTAAAAGCTTTTGCACAGAAAAGGAAACCATAAATAATATGAAAAGATAACCCTCAGAATGGGAGAAAATATTTGTAGATGAAGAAACTGACAAAGATTAATCTCCAAAATATAACAGCAGCTCATACAGCCCAATAACCAAAAAACAACAACCCAATCCAAAAATGGGCAAAAGACCTAAATAGACATTTCTTCAAAGAAGATATACTGATTGCCAACAAACATATGAAAAGGTGCTCAATATCACTAATCATTAGAGAAATGTGAATCAAAACCACAATGAGGTATCACCTCACACCAGTCAGAACAGCCATCATCAAAAAATCTAAAACAATAAGTGCTGAAGAGGGTGTGGAGAAAAGGGAACCCTCCTGCACTGTTGGCAGGAATGTAAATTGATACAGCTTCACTATGGAGAACAGTATGGAGGTTCCTTAAAAGACCAAAAATAAAACTACCATATGACCCAGCAATTCAACTACTGAGTATATACCCTGAGAAAACCATCATTCATAAAGATACTTGTACCACAGTGTTCAGTGGAGCACTATTTACAATAGCCAGGACATGGAAACAACCTAAGTGTCCATCATCAGATGAATGGATAAAGATGTGGTACATTTATACAATGGGATATTACTCAACTATAAAAAGGAACAAAATTGAGTTATTTGTAGTGAGGTGGATGGACCTAGAGTCTGTCATACAGAGTGAAGTAAGTCCAAAAGAGAAAAACAAATACCGTATGCTAACACATATATATGGAATCTAAGAAAAAAAATGGTTCTGTAAATCTAGGGGCAGGGCAGGAATAAAGTTGCAGACGTAGAGAACGGACTTGAGGACATGGGGGTGGGGAAGGGGAAACTGGGATGAAGTAAGAGTAGCAATGATGTATATACACTACCAAATGTAAAATGGATGGCTAGTGGAAAGCTTCTGCATAGCACAGGGAGATCAGCTCGATGCTTTGTGACTGCGTAGAGGGGTGGGATAGGGAGGGTGGAAGGGAGGCTCAAGAGGGAGGGGACATGGGGATATATGTATACATATAGCTGATTCACTTTGTTGTACAGCAGAAACTAACACAACATTGTAAAGCAATTATACTACAATAAGGATGTAGAAAAAAATAAAGATACAAACTATGATTTGGAGTATTGTCAACCAAAAGAAATATAATGTATTTTAAATGACTATAAAAGTATCCACATGCTAATCTTGGCATAAGACCTTGAATGATATATTTCAGAAAATTTGTGATTTGTTTTATAAAAATAAATGTTAATGTGTCAAGGAGAGAAAACTTTAATAGAGGAGGTCATGCTGGTTAATTTTTCTCAAGTTTTTTTACAAAACAGTTATAGTATATAATTCTACAAATTCAACACATATTTTCATTGAAGTATTTGCTTAATAAACTATGCCAAACTATCTTGATGGTAGAACAAGCATAGCAGAGAGATACTGGATTGTAGTGATGGCATTGCTTTCAATAGGAAGAAAGTGGTTTATTTTATGGAATCAAGTAAAAGTGAAATACTGAGGTCTCTGGAACTTAACATCTTTGATGTAAAGGGATAGAGCACCAAAAATTGAAAAACTTACTGACCTTATGTTAGTTTTTAAAAAAATATCTGATTTGAGATTGTTGTTTTAACTTGCACCACTTCTCATACCAAATAAGAGTGTTTTCTTTTCCCTCCTAACACTAAATACATCTGTCTTTTCTAACATCTTCAATTCTCTGATGCCTGCTGGGTGTCAAACAATTGAATTCAATTCTGATAAATTCTGCCTGGAGTTAGAATCAGATCCCATAACTTACAGACTCAGTGCTATAAGACTGCCCCCACTTCAGATTTCAATTACAAGTACTAGGCCACCTGTGCTTCTGATTGATGGATTATAGATTGGGGGTTCCCCCATCACTCCCCTCAGGTTAGATAATTCACTAGAGTGACTCAAAGAACTCAGAAAAACACTCTTACATCTTCTGATTTATTATAAGGATACAACTCAGCAACAGCAAAATAGCAGAGATGCATAGAAAGGTATGGGGGCGTGTATTGGCATACAAAGCTTCCATGCCCCTTCCAGGAGAAGCACCCTCCCAGCACCTCAATGTGTGTACCTGTCAGCCCCATCTCACAAGCCTGGAGGCAGGGAGGTGGAGTTGAAAGTTCCAAACTTCTAATCAAGGCTTGGTCTTTTTGGTGACCAGGCTCCATCCTGAAGCAATTTAGGGGCACTGTCAAGAGTTACATCATTTAAACAAAAGAGAACAAAGACACTCATCACCTTTATCACTCATGGAATTCCCAGGGCCTTAAAAATTCTGTGCCAGGAACCAGGGTCAAAGACCAAATATATTCCTATGATACCACAGATGGTTTTAAGCATTTTTAATTGAATTACATGAGAAAATATCAGAAGTCTATTTCTCTGCCTTGTTTTCATATTTAGAATCTTATATTTTCTTGATGTTTTTCTCCTTTTAGGGAGAAATGTTTGCATAATTACCTCTTATCTAACTACTTAGAGCATACACATTTTCAAAAAATTGATTCTATTCCACTTAATTTTAAGTTGAGTTGAGCTGGCCAGACCTGAAGCAGCAATCTAGTAAACAAATGGATGTCTATTTCTGGTCACGTTCATAGTAAACACAGAGATCAATTTTTGTTTTTTATTTTCAAAGTTTATGCTTTAAGAAAGGTGTGCTTTGGGGCTTCCCTGGTGGCACAGTGGGTGAGAGTCCGCCTGCCGATGCAGGGGACATGGGTTCGTGCCCCAGTCTGGGAAGATCCCCCATGCCGCGGAGCAGCTAGGCCCGTGAGCCATGGCTGCTGAGACTGCGGGTCCGGAGCCTGTGCTCTGCAATGGGAGAGGCCACAACAGTGAGAGGTCTGCGTACCGCAAAAAAAAAAAAAAAAAAAGGTGTGCTTTGGGTGAGATGTGCCGTCTATAGAACTTGGAAGCAACCCTAAATTAGTCAGATTGCTGTGTGTCACAGCAGAGCATGACAAGCTCACATGGGTAAAGCAGGCCAACCTGTTTACATGGTAAGAAAACAGAGTTGAAACCAAGAATTATTCTTTTAAAATTCAATTAATCATATTGCAATCCTTGAGAAGAAATTTATTTAACCTTACCTAACTGGTTGTAAGAACATAACCTGCTGTACCAAGGTCTACAGCCTCTTTCCAGCTGCTTGATAATTTATGAACAAGCACTATAAGGAAACTTACACAAATCAGTGAACAAGTTAGGGAGATTTCAACACCCTGGAAAGGAACTTGCAAGTATAAGTATATGAGTTGACATTAGGCTCAGAGATCACTTTAAAATGATGAAAGTCATGAATTTTACTTGCTTCTAGAAATGTTAAAGCAGGCCTGCTTGAAGTACTGTGTCCTATGTAAGCAAGTTTTAATATTTGAATATCCACGTGTGGCATTTGTATTTATCCAAAGTGAGTTAAGCTAGGATTTATTTAGCAGTTTTGGAGGACTTATAAGTATTCCTGAAACACCCATCTTAAGGAAGCTATGATCTCCAGGAACTATTGAAGCCGCAGAAGTAATCTGTGGGAACTTAGTTATAATAAAAAAATATAACTGCCACACCTATTCAGAGGTAAATACTGTCATTCTATTTAAGGTGAGGAATGGCTTATGTCTTTACAGATCTGTATTTTCGTTACCATTTGTCAAAACTGGCGTTGCATATGCAATTTAAGTCTTATCCAACCGCAAGAAATGACCAGTAGCCAATTCCAATGGCTATAGTTGACCTTTCATGCTCTTTGCCAGTTATAATTACTCCTGAATGTGATGCTCATTCTATGCTTTCATGGTAGAGAATAAAAGTTAGAATAGGGCTTCCTTGGTGGTGCAGTGGTTGAGAGTCTGCCTGCCGATGCAGGGGACACGGGTTCGTGCCCCGGTCCGGGAAGATCCCACATGCCGCGGAGCAGCTGGGCCCGTGAGCCATGGCCGCTGAGCCTGCGCGTCCGGAGCCTGTGCTCCGCAACGGGAGAGGCCACAACAGTGAGAGGCCCGCGTACCGCAAAAAAAAAAAACCCTAAAAACAAAATAACTTAGAATAATGTTGCCTAGGGGTCAAAAACTGGTGACTAAATGAGATTTATCTATTGGAATAGTGTTTAATACAGTTTTTAATTTGAATACTTTTTCAAAGTTCATGCCCTCTTCAATTCCTAATAGTGTCCACTGTTCTGAATCCTAGATTTACATTTTCTGTCTGGCACCTGAAATTATTTGATTTTGCTCTTCCTTCATTAGACATATGGAAACCAAAGCTTATGTGATGTTTATAATAATCACCAATTAAAATAATACATGCACAGCTTTCAGAGTTTCTCTACCCTGATCTAGCAAAGATTATTATGGGGGTATGTCTGTATTTAACAGTTGTGTACAAAGGTACATCTTTAGAAAGTCTGACAGATGCCAAAGGAAGTGAAATATGAATTCTCTTTCTTATACTTTTCCTCCTTGACTTCAACTTTATTTCCATTTGTTTGTGTAGACAAAGTTTATATATTTGGGCTAGAGGAAGAAGATGTATCAATGAAAGCTGAATGCAAATTAGTATCCTGGATTTGCTTTTGTAGTTTTTAGGCTTCTCTCCCTCACTTGTCAGTATGTACTAAGGTGCAGACTAGATGTGCTAAATTTTTTAAAAGACAGGATCATTCACTGTCATTTACCATTAACTTTCAACTTCTATCAATAGGATGATAAATACTTGGTATTTCCAATTATATATTTATTTGTGCTTTTAGTGAAGTAAGAGGGACACTGAGGTCAGCTTCAATCATAGCCATTTTAACAATGGTAAATTATCTGGAATTGAAATATTAAATACTAATCATAGATAATAGAGGATTTTATCTGAAGCAGGCTTCTTTGATTATCTATATATAGCTGTATCTTAACATTATCTAGCAATCTGGGCTTGCTTTTTATTAACATTTATTCTGAATAAATTCTTCTCTCAAATGTGAATGTTGAGCACCAGCAAAGGTTCTATTTTTTTTTTTTTTTTTTGCTGTCACATTGAGATGAAGTCTACTGTGATGAATTATTAGGACAATGAAAATTAAGCAAGAGTGAAGGCTGTAATTTGAGAAGGAAATAAATCTGCAACTTGCAGAAAGAATAGTAGCTTGGAAGATTTATTCTCTCTTTTAAAGTTGCCTGTCACAATATGGTAACACTAGGCATCAGGATTTGAAAGATGGTTTCAAAATCTCCTTATTGACAACATTGCTAAGTGGCCAACTTTTCATGTGTCACTGTGGGGGGCCTTTGTGCCTATCTTTTATCTTTGCCATGATTTGATGGAGACATTCATAGTAATTACTAACTGAGAAGGTAGGCTGCTTTGCAAAGCATATAACTATACAGTTAAGTCAGAACAGTGAAGTAAACTCTAGGCATAAATTATTGTAAGCTGGCGTTGGCATTTGGAGCAATGACAGGCAATGATAAGGAAGAAATTACAGGCTTCCCATAATGGGGCACTTGGTCCACTATTCCTTACCTCCATGTCCTATAAAATGAACTGTTTTACAGTTTATACTCATATCTTAGATTGGAGTTAAGATAGTAATACCCAGTAACATGTAAAATTTCAAAATGCAATGAAGTGAACACAAATATGCATGTTTTAGTCAATACTTCTCTGCTTATTTTTGGTTTTCTGACATAGAATTTCTGCCATACATTTTACTGTGGAAAATATAAATCAGTTATGATACTAAGTCTCAGACTCTCTATCGATGGAAGAGGAAAACACTAAAATTTATGGGTACCTACTAAAATCTCAATAACATACAAACAATTAGTTGTAACATAGGTATTATTATCCCCATTTTGTGGATGAGAAAACACAGGCCTTGAGACGTTAGGTAATATGAGAAAAGTCTTGCAACTAGTAAAAGATATTGTCATAATTTGAACCCAAGCTCGTCTAATTTTTCTTCTAATGCTATATATCGTTCTGCCATCCAAGCAAATAAACATCTATTTTGGAAATTTATGGGCAACAGGATGCCTAAGTTCAAATGCTAGCCCCTTCATATGGGCATGTTTCTAAGCCTTTCTGAGCCTAATTTTTCTCCTATTATAGGCCATAGGTAGGGGTACAGATAGTTCATCCAGTGTAACAGAGGGGCATGCAGAGGGTAAAATGAAGGTTATTTGGTAAATTTGGGGGAGTAGCAAGTACAAAATCTCAGTGAAATATGAAGCCAGCTCATCTGTTGAGAATAATAGACCCGGGTAGCTCACTGTGGCTCTATGGCTCCACTAGTGATTCATCATAACAGTGATTTAAAATGAAGGAGCTCAGTGCAGAGGGTTGTTTTTCTGCAGCCACTTTCACCTGCTCAGAAACAGGGGTAGAAAATGAGAATAGCTGGGTTTAATCAAGGTTGAGATTTAGCCCACCTTGTAAGATGGAGTGAGTTGAGGATGTAAGCAAGGGAGAAATACAATGATGAATCATAGAACCTAAACAGAATGGGGAGGGAAATGCAAACATGCAGCGTGTGTGTGTGTGTGTGTGTGTGTGTGTGTGTGTGTGTGTGTGTGTGTGTGTGTGTGTGTGTGTGTGTGTTGGGGGGGGGCAAGGTGAATAAGTGGTAGTGTCAGTAATTGAAGATTTCACTGGTGTCTAAGAAATGTTGGAGTAGGGGACAGAGGAGTGAGTAGAAGAACACCATCTACTGTGATTTTGTATCTGCATTCCAGGGGAAAAAAAAAAGAATTTGTTTCAGAGCTTTTGTGTCCCTTTTAGGCAATCTCAAATAAAAGGAAAGTTCATTAGCAAATATTTATAAAGCACCCATATTCATAAATAGTACCTCAGAATTCATTTACTGCTGGGAGTAATTGTGAAGCTAGGGAGGAATATATTTTAATAATAAGAGCAAAACAAGTATTTTAATCTCTTTCTGTGCATTTCATGCAGAACATTAAGAATTAAATTAATTCAGCTAATGTTTACTAAGGTGTTATGCTTGACCTAAATGATTTTACAATCTAGTGGGGAAGGAAAATATGTTCCAGAATTATCATAACAGAATGCATGAAGTGACAGGTGTCAAAATTTAAATATAAACACAATGCTAGGGAGCCCCAAGGAAGGTGTGATTAATTCCTGCTTGTAGTGACTGAGGATTTCAGGGGGAACTACAATTTTAGCTATATTTTGAAGAATGAGCAGCATCTATAAAGGTCAGATAGGGATGCAAGAAAAGAGGGTATTTGGAAAATATTCTAGGCTGAGTAGAGATGAAAGCCAAAGACAAACATTATAGGTTACATTCAAGAACTAGCAAATAGGATCTGTGGTTGGACAACAGTTACGTTTGGAAGAAGAGTAAGATTGTAAAGCAGTGCCTGGGACATAGACTATTACTTAATATATACACTCCTGAAAGAGGAGAGATATGGCTAACATAAAAGGTAAGATTTTTGCATCACTGAAGCAATGTGATAATGTTCTTTTCTTAAGGAAAATGTACACTGGGCATTTTGAGTCACTGAAATTAGAAAGCCTTGTTTTCACATAAACATGGGTATAACTCAGTGGCAGACTGTATTTTTTTTGCTGTAAAGCTCTCACTACATCCTACTCTTGGTTGATAATTTTGGAGAATGTTGTGAGAAATCCAAGATGCCTACTAAAACCATAGGTGGCTTTAAGAAACTATGATCAACTGTTTCAACAATTATCAATCATTGAAGTTCTTGTGAATTTGCTATGAATGAACAAAGTAGTCTTTGAATCTTTTTCTTGTAAACATGAACAATATAAATGTAATTATAAATGTCTATATATTAATTTCAGAAATCTTTAGCATCTGTCAAAAGTAGCTAATATTTTAATATCTAATACTTTTAAGCTATGAAAAAATACATGATATTCTTGATTTTATTCTAAAGATCTTTATGTATATAATGATATTTATCATGCTTGTAAAATCTATTCTTACAATTTTTAATTTGGTGACTTATTACAGTTTTAATTAGGAAGTACATCAAATTGTGTGACTGATTTATAATTATGGGAATATAGCTAGAAATAAGATTTTCAGGTTTATCCAATAAAATAAATGTACCATTGATTCCATTAATACATATTTTGAATTCCTCACTAATATTAACTTAGAACAGTTGCAGAATAATTTTTCACTGAAAGTATACAAAGCATTTGACCCTCAGTAAATCTCAGTAAGGAGAATAACTAAGAGTATTTTCATTGTTTTCATAGTGGGACTGAGGCCTTAAAGATTCAGAATGTTAATATTTGCATTGGTGTTTTCTCTTGAACAGTTCTCTGCAGCCCAATAATATTTTCACCTTCTGATGTAAAACTAAATATATGGATATCTGTTCTTTCTGGTTTTTCTAATTGTCCTATAGTTTTCAGAATTACTAAGAGTGCACAAAGGGAATTAATACATAGAGCTTATAACTTCTTTTGCCTCCAGAGGCTGTTTCCCTTGATAAAAGTATTTGGCATATATTTAGAGGAGAAAACTAGTGATATGGAAGTCAAAGACTATGTCCTCTAGTAATATGCTGTGATGTGTTACTGCATGTTTTCAGTCTAGACGAATCAACTGAATACACACACACACACACACACACACACACATATATATAATATTGGCTGAAATTACAGTATACTAAACTCCTGCTTTCATTCTCTTATGTGGCTATTAAAAAAATTATTTTTTCCCTGAGTCAGAGCTTTTATATTTGTCCCACCCTGTCCTCTGTACTGAACAATTCCAGCTGAGGAAGAATTGTGATTTTATTAGTCCCACATGGAGACATTCTCTCCAGGGAATACCCTGTTCTTTATGACGTGTATTATTGTAGAGTAATCCTCTTTTGACTTTACCAATAGTGAGTGCCCATTCTAGTGGTTAAAACCCAACCACTCTCTTGAACTAAGCCAAATGGAAACAGATACAAAGACCTGAAAGAAGATACAACAGTAAAATCAAAGTATTTATACAGTTTTACTCTCCTTTGGTTAAAGTTTTCCAGAAACCTATTTATATGAGAGAGACTAAATTACTGGAATTAATGCTGAGATCTGCTGAGTGATTTTACCTAAGAACTTTAAGCCCTTAAGTGATTATAATTTTCATACTTGTGGAAAAAATAAATTACCAGCTACAAAATTCTCTTTTTATATATATGACCAGATATAAATATTTATAATATAATTTATATATAATTTATACTATTTTTATTTGTATAATTTTATATGTATACATGTTATAATTATCCACACACACAAACATATATATAATGTAATGATGGGAGTGACATCTCATCACCTTTGCCATATTTTATTGGTTGGAAGTGAGTTGTGAGTCATGAGTCATAGTCCCATCCATACTCAAACGGGACAAATTATTTAAAGGCATGGGCCATTGGGACCACCCTAGGGCTGTCTGGATTACCACATGTTCCTGTAAGAGTAAAGCACAGCTGTTAAGATACTCTTCCATACTTTCATCCTTTTCTATTCCTCAGGGGTTTTTTTTAAAGACAATTTATTATTTCTATTTCATCTGGATATTCCTGAAGGCTTTGCCTTTTGTACAAGACATTAAGAAAATTAAGAGCGATGTCGGTGTTCCTACCTTTATCTCAATGTTCTGAATAATTTATTTCCAAAGTGTAAGTTATTCAAGTTCATTTGTATATGGTTGTTTGTGTAAAATATTGAAAAAAACAAATGGTATTTCAGCACAAAATCATTTAAGAGCATTGAAATAAATGTTAAAGAGGGATTGAAATAAATGTTAAAGAGGGATTGAGGATAATGAGCGCTCTGACCATGGAAATTTTAGCTGTTTATGTTTTGCCTTAGTAACACAAGAAAATAAGTTTTATTCCAAAAGTTTATGGTCAGAATTTTCACTTCTCTCCTCTTCTCTCCTCTTTTTCATTCTTTCTATTTCTCTTATTTATATTATTATATAATTGAAAAGAACAAATCTGAGAGATTGCTGCTTTATTTCTAACTCTACTACTACTACTGTTAATGTCTTTATATGCATTTGTTTTATATTCTTCATCTATAAGATGAGAAAGTTAGTTGAACTAAGATATTGCTGTAAAGAAACATGTACTGACAGGGAGGATCAAGATGGTGAAGCAGGAGGATGTGGAGCTCACTTCTCCCCACAAAACATCAAAAATAAACCTACACATGGAAAAATTCTCATGGAAAACCAACTGTAAACTGTTTGAGTGGTGCATAGTTTTACTGTGATCACACGGGCTTCGCTTGCTTTGGCTGTCACCTCTTTTGGGGCAGAGCATGCACTCAAGAAATGGAGCCTTATCAAACCCGACCCTCAGGGCTTCTACTCCAACAACTGGGGTTGTGATAGCCACAGAACAGAGAGGTGTTCCCACCCAACTTCTAGAACAGGTTCTGGACACCACAACACCAATCACACCACCTATCAAGAGGATAACAGCCAGCACACTCTGAGGAAAGATGTGGTACACATCCATACCAAAAACAGCCCTCACACCAAAAATATTGGACTCACACATCTACACAGGGATGCTTCACATAAAAACACTTGATCAAGACCACAGTAGGTAACAGTTTCTCCTACATTCATAGAGACAGAGAAAGTTAAGTAAAATGAAAAAGCAGAGGAACTACTCCCAGTTAAAAGAACAAGAAAACTGCCAAATAATGAAAGAGAGCTCACCAGTCCTTTGGATCCCAAGTGTGAAAAGGAGATAATAAAAATGCTATAGGAATTAAGAAAGATTATCAATAGAAATGCAGATCACTCTAACAAGAAACTAGAAGCTATAAAGATGAAACAATCAAAATTAGACAATTGCCAAGATAAAAACCAATCTAGAAGCAATGAACAGCAGATTAAATAATGCAGAATAAATGATATGAAAGATAGAATGATGGAAACCACCCAATCAGAACAGCAGACAGAAAGAAATGAAAGCACCATATGAGACCTATGGGATAATACAAAGCATACTGATCTACGTATAATAGAGGTTCCAGAAGGAGAAGGAAAGAAAAGGTGATCAAAAATGTATTTGAGAGCTTCCCTGGTGGTGCAGTGGTTGAGAGTCTGCCTGCTGATGCAGGGGACACGGGTTCATGCCCCGGTCCAGGAAGATCCCACATGTCACAGAGTGGCTGGGCCCATGAGTCATGGCCACTGAGCCTGCGTGTCCAGAGCCTGTGCTCCGCAATGAGAGAGGCCACAATGGTGAGAGGCCTATGTACCGCGAAAGACAAACAAACAAAAAATGTATGTGAAGAAATTATGGCTAAAAACTCCCCAACTGAAAGAAGGAGACAGATATCCAAGTACAGGAAGCACAGAGGGTCTCAAACAAGATGAACCTAAACAGACCCACAACAAGACATATCATAATTAAAATGGCAAAAGTTAAAGAGATAATTCTAATGGCAACAAGAGAAAAACAAAGAGTCAATTACAAGGGAACCACTTAAAGGTTACCAACTGATCTCTCTGCAGAAACTTTGCAGGCCAGAAGGGAGTGGCATGAAGTCCTGAAGGGAAAGACCTGAAACCTAGGATAGACAACCTAGCAAGACTATCATTTAGAAAAGAAGGAGACATGAAGAATTTCTCACACAAGCAAAAACTAAAAGAATACAGCAATACTAAACCTACCCTTAAAAAAATCTTAAAAGGTACTGTTTAAATAGAAAGGAAAAATCTATAGGAAAGGGAAAATCACAATAGGAAAGGCAAATATATAAAAGAATTGAAGATCACTTAAATAAGCCAGTATATAGATTAAAAAACAATAAAAACTTTTGTAAAAGTGATTACAATCTCAATTAATAGCAAAAGGATAAACATGGAGTTGTAAAATAGGACACCAAAATCACAAAATGTAGGGAAGGGGAATAAAAAATGTAAATCTTTTAGAATGTTTTCAAACTTGTATGACTATCAGTTTAAAGCAAGTAGATATAGTTAATGGTGAACACACTGGAAAACCAGGGTAAACACAAATCAAAGATAATAGATTCACAAAAAACAAAATAAATGAATCCAAGCATAACACAAAAGAAAACCATCAAACCACAAAAGTAAAAATAAAGACCTAAATAGACATTTCTCCAAAGAAGATATACAGACTGCCAACAAACACATGAAAGAATGCTCAACATCACTAATCATTAGAGAAATGCAAATCAAAACTACAATGAGATATCATCTCACACCAGTCAGAATGGCCATCATCAAAAAATCTAGAAACAATAAATGCTGGAGAGGGTGTGGAGAAAAGGGAACCCTCTTACACTGTTGGTGGGAATGTAAATTGATACAGCCACTGTGGAGAACAGTATGGAAGTTCCTTAAAAAACTACAAATAGAACTACCATATGACCCAGCAATCCCACTACTGGGCATATACCCTGAGAAAACCATAATTCAAAAAGAGTCATGTACCAAAATGTTCATTGCAGCTCTATTTACAATAGCCCAGAGATGGAAACAACCTAAGTGTCCATCATCGGATGAATGGATAAAGAAGATGTGGCACATATACACAATGGAATATTACTCAGCCATAAAAAGAAACGAAATTGAGCTATTTGTAATGAGGTGGATAGACCTAGAGTCTGTCATACAGAGTGAAGTAAGTCTGAAAGAGAGAGACAAATACCATATGCTAACACATATATATGGAATTTAAGAAAAAAAAAATGTCATGAAAAACCTAGGGGTGAAACAGGAATAAAGACACAGACTTACTAGAGAATGGACTTGAGGCTATGGGGTGGGGGAAGGGTAAATGGTGACAAAGCGAGAGAGAGGCATGGACATATATACATTACCAAACGGAAGGTAGATAGCTAGTGGGAAGCAGCCGCATAGCACAGGGAGATCAGCTTAGTGCCTGAAGGGGTGGGATAGGGAGGGTGGGAGGGAGGGAGATGCAAGCGGGAAGAGATATGGGAACATATGTATATATATAACTGATTCATTTTGTTGTGAAGCTGAAACTAACATACCATTGTAAAGCAATTATACTCCAATAAAGATGTTAAAAAAAAAAGTCAATGGACTAAATGCTCTGATCAAAACACAGAATGGCAGATTGGATTAAAAAAATCTAAGAAACTACCATATGCTGCCTACAAGAGACTTCACGGTGAAAGACACAGATAGAAAGTGAGGGAATGGAGAAAGATATGTCATGCAAATGGAAATGACAAGAAAGGGAGGGTAGCAATACTCATATCAAACAAAATAGACTTTAAAATAGTCAGTAAGGAAAGACAAAGGCATTATATAATAAAGGGATCAATACAAGAAGAGGACATTACAGTCATTAAAATACAGGCACCCATTATAGGAGCACATAAATATATAAAACAAATACTAACATACATAAAGGGAGAAATTGACAGGAATACAATACTAGTAGGAGACTTTTACACCCCTCTGACATCAATGGACAGATCTTCCAGACAGAAAATTAATAAGGCAACAGTGGCCCTTAATGACACAATAGACCAGTTAAACTTAATTGATATTTACAGGACATTACATCCAAAAAAAAAACAGAATACATATTCTTGTCAAGTGCACATGGAACAGTTTCTAAGTTGACCACAGACTAGAACACAAAATAAGCCTCAAAAAATTCAAGAGGATGGAAATCATTTTAATCATTTGTTCTGACTGCAGTGGTCTGAAACTAGAAATCAACTAGAGAAAGAAAAAAGGGAAAATAACACATGGAGACTAAACAACATGCTACTAAAAGACAAATGGGTCAATGATGAAATCAGAAAATATCTCAAGACAAATGACAATAAAAACACAACCTTACAAAAATCTATGGAATACAGCAAAATCACTTCTAAGGGGGAAGTTCACAGGGATACAGGTCTTCCTCAAGAAAAAAACAAACAAACAAAATCTGAAACAATCTAACCTACCACCTAAAAGAGCTAAAAAAAAAAAGAACAATCAAAACTCAAAGTCAACAGAAGGAAATAATAAAGATTAAAGAGGATATAAGCAAAATAGAGATCAATAAGATAATAGAAAAGATCAATAAAACCAAGAGCTAGTTCTTTGAAAGATAAACATAATCGACAAACCTCTAGCCATGCTCATCAAGAAGAGAGAGGATCCAAATAAACAAAATAAGAAATGAAAGAAGAGTTTATTTTTGTGTATGGTGTTAGGGAGTGTTCTAATTTCATTCTTTTACATGTAGCTGTCAAGGTTTCCCAGCACCACTTATTGAAGACACTGTCTTTTCTCTATTGTATATTCTTGCCTCCTTTGTCATATATTAGTGGACCATAGGTTCATGGGTTTATCTCTGGGCCTTCTATCCTGTTCTATTGATCTATATTTCTGTTTTTGTGCCAGTACCATACTGTCTTGATTACTGTAGCTTTGTAGTATAGTCTGAAGTCAGGGAGCCTGATTCCTCCAGCTCCATTTTTCTTTCTCAAGATTGCTTTGGCTATTTGGGGTCTTTTCTGTCTCCATACAAATTTTAAGATTTTTTTTGTTCAAGTTCTGTGAAAAATGCCATTGGTAATTTGATAGGGATTGCACTGAATCTGTAGATTGCTTTGGGTAGTATAGTCACAATATATTCACAATACTGATTCTTCCAATCAAAGAACATTGTATATCTCTCTATTTGTGTCATCGTTGATTTCTTTCATCAGTTTCTTATAGCTTTCTGCATACAGGTTTTTGCCTCCTCAGGCAGGTTTATTCCTGGGTATTTTATTCTATTTGTTGCAATTGTGAGTGGGATAGTTTCCTTAATTTCTCTTTCTGATCTTTTGTTGTTAGTGTATAGGAATGCAAGAGATTTCTGTGCATTAATTTTGTATACTGAGACTTTACTAAACTTGTTGATTAGCTCTAGTAGTTTTCTGGTAGTATCGTTAGGATTTTCTATATATAGTATCAAGTCATCTGCAAACAGAGACAGTTTTACTTCTTCTTTTCCAATTTGTATTTCTTTAACTTCTTTTTCTTCTCTGATTTTTGTGGCTAGGACTTCCAAAACTATGTTGAATAACAGTGGTGAGAGTGGACACACTACCCTTGTTCCTGATCTTAGAGGGAATGCTTTCAGTTTCTCACCATTGAGAATGATGTTTGCTGTGGGTTTGTCTCATATGGCCTTTATTACATTGAGGCATGTTCCCTCTATGCCCACTTTCTGGAGAGTTTTTATCATAAATGGGTGTTGAACTCTGTCAAAAACTTTTTCTGAATCAACTGAGATTATCATACGGTTTTTATTCTTCAGTGTATTAATATGGTGTATCACATTGATTGATTTGCATACACTGAAGAGTCCTTGCATCCCTGGGATAAATCCCACTTGATCATGGTGTATGACTCTTTTAATGTGTTGTTGGATTCTGTTAGCTAATATTTTGTTGAGGAATTTGGCATCTATATTCATCAGTGATATTAATGTATCATTTTCTTTTCTTGTGATATCTCTGTCTGGTTTTGGTATCAGGGTGATGGTGGCCTCATAGAATGAGCTTGGGAGTGTTCCTTCCTCTGTAATTTTTTAGAAGAATTTGAGAAGGATGGGTGATAGCTCTTCTCTAAATGTTTGATAGAATTCACCTGTGAAGCCATCTGGCCCTGGAGTTTTGTTTGTTGGAAGATTTTTAATCACAGTTTCAATTTCATTACACATGATTTGTCTGTTTATATTTTCTATTTCTTCCTGGTTCAGTCTTGTAAGATAATACCTTTCTAAGAATTGGTCCATTTCTTCCAGGTTGTCCATTTTATTGGCATATAGTTGATTGGAGTAATCTCTCATGATGCTTTGCATTTCTGTGGTGTCCATTGTACCTTCTCCTTTTTCATTTCTAATTTTATTGATTTGAGTCCTCTCCCTCTTTTTCTTGATCAGTCTGGCTAAAGGTTTATCAATTTTATTTATTTTCTCAAAGAACCAGCTTTTTTTATTGATCATTTCTATTGTTTTCTTTGTTTCTATTTCATTTATTTCCCTCTGATCTTTATGTTTTAAATGGATTAAAGATATAATGTAAGACCAGACACTATAAAACTCTTAGAGGAAAACATAGAACACTCTTTGACATAAATCACAGCAAGATCTTTTTTGACCCACCTCCTAGAGTAATGAAAAAACAAACAAACAAACAAACGGGACCTAATGAAATTTAAGGGCTTTTGCACAGCAAAGGAAACCATAAATAAGATGAAAAGACAACCCTCACAATGGGAGAAAATATTTGCAAACAAAGCAACAGACAAGAGATTAATCTCCAAAACATACAAGCAGGTCATGCAGCCCAATATCAAAAAAACAAACAACCCAATCCAAAAATGGGCAGAAGGCCTAAATAGACATTTCTCCAAAGAAGGCATACAGATGGCCAAGAGGCACATGAAAAAATGCTCAATATCACTAATTATTAGAGAAATGCAAATCAAAACTACAATGAGGTATCATCTCACGCTGGTCAGAATGACCATCATCAAAAAATCTACAAACAATAAATGCTGGAGAGGGTGTGGAGAAAAGGGAACCCTCTTGCACTGTTGGAAGGAATGTAAATTCATATAGCCACTATGGAGAATGGCATGGAGGTTCCTTTAAAAACTAGAAATAGAATTACTGTATAACCCAGCCATCACACGACCAGGCATGTACCCTGAGAAAACCATAATTCAAAAAGACACATGCACCCCAATGTTCATTGCAGTACTATTTACAATAGCCAGGTCATTGAAGCAATCTAAATGCCCATTAGCAGATGAATGGATAAAGAAGATGTGGTACCTATATACAATGGAATATTGCTCATCCATAAAAAGGAATGAAATTGGGTCATTTATAGAGACATGGATGGACCTAGAGATTGTCATAGAGAGTGAAGTAAGTCAGAAAGAGAAAAACAAATATCATATATTAAAGAATATATGAGGAATCTAGAAAAATGATACAGATGAACCTGTTTGCAAGGCAGAAAGAGAGACACAGATGTAGAGAACAGATGTATGGACACCAAGGGGGGGAAAGGGGGGTGGATGAATTGGGAGATTGGGATTGACATATATACACCAATATGTATAAAATAGATAACTAATGAGAACCTGCTGTATAGCACAGGGATCTCTACTCAGTGCTCTGTGGTGACCTAAATGGGAAGGAAATAAAAAAAAAGAGGGGATATATGTCTACCTATAGTTGATTCATTTCATTGTATAGTGGAAACTAACACAACATTGTAAAACTACTATAACCCAATTTAAAAAAAAACAAATGAAAAAGGAGAAATAACAACTGATACCACTGAAATTCAAAAAATCATAAGAGAATACTATGAACAGTTATATACCAACAAATTGGACAACCAAGAAGAAATGAATACGTTTCTAGAAACATACAGCCTGCCAAAATTGAGTCAAGAAGAAACAGATAATTTGAACAGAACTATCACTAGAAGTTAAATATAATGTGTAATTAAACAAAAAATCTCCTTGGAAACAAAAGTCCAGGACCAAATAGCTTCACTGGGGAATTCTACCAAACGTACAAAGAATAACTTATATCTATCCTTCTCACACTATTCCAAAAGATTGAAGAGGAGGGAATACTCAAATTCATTCTATGAAGCCACCATTACCCTGATACCAAAAGCAGACAAAGACACTACAGAAAAATAAAATTACAAGCCAATATCTTTGATGAATATAGATGCAAAAATCCTCAAAATATTAGATAACTGACTCCAATAATACATGAAAAGAATCATATACCATGATCAAGGTGGATTCATTCCAGTATTTCACAAATAGTTCAATATATGCAAACAATCAATGTGAGTGATTAACAAAAGTAAAGACAAAAACCACATGACCATCTCAGTAGATACAGGGAAAGCATTTGATAAAACTTAACATCCATTCATGATAAAAACTCTCACCAAAGTGGGTATAGAGGGAACATATCTCCACAGAATAAAACCATTTAATACAAATCCACAGCCAACATAATATTCAATGGTAAATAGATGATAGCCTCTCCTATAATTCAGGAGCAAGACAAGGATGGCCACTCTTACCTCTTCTATTCAACGTTTTATTGGGAATCCTAGCCACAGCAATAAGACAAGGAAAATAATTAAAAGTATTCAAATTGGAAGGGAAGAGATAAAACTATCACTGTTTGCCAATGACATGATGCTCTCTATACAGAGAGCTCCACACAAAAACTATTAGAACTAATAAATTAATTCAGCAAGGTAGCAGGGTACAAGATTAATATACAGAAATCTGTTGTATTTCTTTACACTAACAATGAAATATCAGAAAGAGAAAGTTAAAAAAGAAAATCTCACTTAAAATCACATCAAAAAAATAAAATATCCAGGAATAAACTTAGCTGAGGAGGTGAAAGACCTATACACTGAAAACTATAAAACACTGATAAAGGAAACTGAAGATGATTCAAAGAAATAGAAAGATATCCCATGCTCTTGGATTGAAAGAATTAATATTGTTAGAATGGCCATACTACCTAAAGCAATCTACAGATTTAATACAATCCCTATCAAAATACCCATAACATTTTTCACAGAACTAGAATAATACTAAAATTTATATGGAACCATAAAAGACCCAGAATTGCCAAAGGAATCCTGAGGAAAAACTACAAAGCTAGAGGCTTTACCATTCCAGACCTCTGATAATACTAAAAAGCTACAGTAATCAAAACAGCATGATGTTGATAAAGAAATAGACACATACGTTAATAGCACAGAATAGACAGCCCAGAAATTAAACCCATACACCTATGGTCACTTAATTTACAAACAAAGGAGGCAAGAATATACAATGGAGAAGATACAGTCTCTTCAACAAGTGGTGTTGGGAAACCTGGACAGCTACATGCAAATCAATTAAATTAGAACACTCCCTCACACCATATACAAAAATAAAAATTGTTTAAAGATCTAAATATAAGACATGACCCCATAATACTCCTAGAAGAGAATATAGGCAAAACATTCTCAAACATAAATTGTAGTAATATTTTCTTAGATCAGTCTCCCAAGGCAAATAAATAAAAGCAAAAATAAGCAAATGGGACTGAATCAAACTTAAAAGCTTTAGCACATTGAAGGAAACCATAAATAAAATGAAAAAGACAACTTATGGAATGGGAGAAAATATTTGCAATTGATGGGACTGAAAATGGGTTAACATCCGAAACATAAAATCAGCTTATACAACTCAATACTAAAAAATAAACCTGATCAAACAATGGGCAGAAGACCTAAATAAATGTTTAATAAAGACATGTAAATGGCCAACAGGAACATAAAAATTTGCTCAACATCACTAATTTTTGAGAGAAATACAAATCAAAATTACAATGAGGTATCCTTTCACACTTGTCAGAATGGCTATCATCAAAAAGTCCACAAATAATAAATGCTGGAGAGGGTGTGGAGAAAAGGCAACCCTCCTACACTGTTGGTGGGAGTGTAAATTGGTGCAGCCACTGTGAAAAACAGTATGGAGTTTCCTTAAAGAAGTAAAAATAGAGCTACCATATGATCCAGCAATCTCACTCCTGGGCATATATCTGGAAAAGACGAAAACTCTAATTTGAAGAGATAAATGCACCCCAATGTTCATAGCACCACTTTTTACAATAGCCAAGACCTGGAAGCAATCTAAGTGTCCATCAACAAATGATTGGTTTAAGAAGAAGTGATATATGTATATATACAATGGATCATTACTCACCCATAAAAAAGAATGAAATATTGACACTTGCAGCAATATGGATGTACCTAGAGAATATTGTACTAATTGAAGTCAAACAGAGAAAGACAAATATTATATAATACCATTTAGGTGTGGAATCTAAAATGTGATACAAATGAACTTATTTACAAAACAGAAACAGACTCACAGACATAGAAAACAAACTTATGGTTACCAAAGGGGAAAGGGGAGGAGGGAGAAATTAGGAGAATGAGGTTAACAGATACAAACTACTATACATAAAATAGATAAGCAACAATATACTGTATAGCACAGAGAAGAATATTCAATATCTTATAATAAACTATAATGAAAAATAATCTGAAAATTATAAATATATAACTGGGAGAAAAAGAAACATACTGAAAGGGGTGACCCAGCTGCTTCAGGTAGCATCTTACAGGTGTGTCATTTGTTAATCACAATAAAATGTGTGTTTTAATCTCACAGAGTTTATCACTAATAAACTAAGGCTACCTATACTCACTTAAGAATGCCAACAGATTCACCTGACACTTAAGCAATATCTGACTGATCAAAACTCTGCTGATTAACTTCTGGTGTGTAAATATATTCAGTTAGTTTGAAAGAGTCAGAGTTAAAAAAGAATGAGCTAGTGTGAAGGTCTCTTTTCATCAGCTTAGGGAAGCTTGATGTAGCAACTGTCCATAGGCCAGGGGTATAGTCACTATGTATTAGGGTTGGATTGACACCAGCTGATCCTTATCTTTCGGCATCCACTTTTTATCCTCCAGGTAGACGACAGCCCTTCGGTTAGAATGTCATATTAATTACGTATTAAATTGTTATATTGTATAAACATTTTGTTTTGTTTTGAGAAACACCCCATTCTTCCTTGGATTCAGAAGACACACTCTGTATATCATGATATGTATCACTGTAATGTAATGTACTCAGAACATATATAGTTTCATAGCTTCAGGCTTTTCTAAAAAAGGCTGATTTGACTTTTGATCATTTTAATTGTTGAAAAGAGGGAGCTTTTACCTGAGTTTGCTTCCAAACTTTTAAAATACTGTCTCCCTTATATGTGTCCTCGACTTCTTATTCTGAAAAGGGTATGATTCACTTTACGAATCACACTAGTCTGATTTGGTGAGAGTTCAGACTCAGTAGGTAACATGTACAGTGAATCCCATTTTACACATTTTGGTGTGTATTACATTTTCTGTCTGTTACAGAGGACATAATATAGGTAAGATCAGGGTTCAGTGTCTTTGTTTATTTTTAAGTCTTTATTATAATAATCACAAAATACTGTTCTTTAAATGCTGCTTCATATTTATAAAAAGTTTTGCATGTATTATCTCATTTGATTCCAATAGCACTCTGGTAATGAAAGCATGGATTATTATTTGTGGTTTATGGACAAAACCATTACCCGAGACAAGTTTAGCAACTTATAAAAACTAATATTTTGTGAATGCTTACTATGTTTCAGACATTATGCTAAGTATTTTATAAGCATAACATACTTTATCACACATATCCCCCTAATCTATGAAATCAGTTCTCATTTCATGGGTGAGGAAACTGAGGTTTAGGGAAATTAAATGGCATAACCAGGGTCACATGGATATGACTGGCAGAGCTGGGATGGAAGCCCATTCATCTGACTCCAGAGAGCATGCTCTCCTGGACACTGTGTTTCCTGATGGTCAGTAAGCAGGGATCCTATGACTCAAACCAATACTTTTAGTGAATCTGTGCCCTATATTGATTTTAAAGTATGGTCTTCATTAAGAAAAACTCTCAACAAACTTTTTGTGAAAAGAAACTTGACATTTCTTTTAACAGTCATATAAGCCCCTTTTGAACTCTGTCATTTAAAGCTATGTCTTCAGTTGGGAACAATGTGCTATTTCCTTATGCCTCATTTTACTCCTGGCCAGTGTTCCCTTATTAGTGAGAAGATGGACATATGATTCAGCAGTAAGAGTACTCTGCTAGGAGTAAACTGTTGGCCTCTGGGAATGGCAATAACCGTAGCATTGCTTAGTATACTCAAAAAATTTTGGGGCTTCCCTGGTGGCGCAGTGGTTGAGAGTCCGCCTGCCGATGCAGGGGACACGGGTTCGTGCCCCGGTCCGGGAGGATCCCACGTGCCGCGGAGCGGCTGGGCCCGTAAGACATGGCCGCGGGGCCTGCGTGTCTGGAGCCTGTGCTCCGCAGCGGGAGAGGCCATAACGGTGAGAGGCCCGCGTACAGAAAAAAAAAACAACAAAAAACAGAAATCTCAATTAAATAGAGTTGGGAGACAAGAAGGGGGAGCTTCCATACCCTGTGACAACAGCAGTCCAATGACAAGCAGAAAGTCTCTTTTTCTTTCCTGGCAAGAACTCAGCCAATGAAAAGCCATGGACTCTTTGCTAACTACAGCCCTTCCTACATCCTTTTCCCCTCCATTAAAGCCTTCTCCTTCCATTGCCTGGGAGGCCTTGCATGAATCTCACCATGGTTGCAGACACCAAATTACGATTCTCTGCTGATCCTGAATAAACTCATCTTTGCCAGAGAAATATCTGGCAGTTTCAGGTCAACATTTTGGTGGCCTATATGGGGACCAGAGGAGACCCCTGATGACTCTGGAGCTGATGAGCAACCAGGTGCAATACTCAGAACTGAGTCCATTGTGGTTCACTGCTTTTCTCACTGATCCTAGGGTTTGAACGCACATCTTTCTCCTGGATCTGAGTTCATGCCCTCTTTGTGTTTGAAGCTTTCCAGGCTTTATTCGGGATCTATTTAAAGATTTTGTTTTTCTAGTTAAGGCCTTGTTCTGTATGTGAGTACTCGTTTGGCACTTCAGTCTTATCCTGAGATCAGACTGTTTCAATGAAAGCTGGCTGAAAATGTCTTCAGCTCACTTCCTTCAGGAAGGTGCTGCTTCAAATAAAACTGTGCCAGTTTTTCAGCCTTTGGCCTGTTCCTTTGAAAAATCTATTGTCTGGAAACTGGCTGAAAAAAACAAACAAAAAAATGGTTTCAGCCTGGCTTCTCCAGGACCAAATAGTCTTCTTAGAACTGGCTGAGATTGGCTTGCAAGCTGTTTGAAAATTGTTGTTTGCTCTAGAGGAAAACCCCCTAGTAAATGGGATCCCAGTTATCTAAGATTTTGAGGGATCCCCCCCGACACAGATACTCTGGCCAGTTTTATGTTTAAAAACCTTGTCCTTCCTCACGGGCATTTCTAACCTAAATGGACCAACTTGACCAAAGGCAATTTAGAATATCAATAGCCATTATGGGGAACTTCTGAAATCCTCAAACTTCATTTTCTTCTAACTGAATTGGACTGTAATAGCACAAAAATTTCCAGAACTGATTGGAAAGCTTATTTTGATTGGTATTTTGAGACTTCCCAATATTATCAGGAGTCTAAAATTTCCTCTCTGCAAAATAAGAAATTAAGACTGAGGTCAACAAACAATTAAAGAAAGAAAATGGCTCTTGAAGCCTCAGGCTCTACTTCATTGGCTTCTTTGTCTCAGCCTCTGTCTTCAGCTCCACCTTCTTCCTTTTCTTCTATAACTCCTATGCCTCCACTATACCCTCAAATCCCCCAAACAAATTCTCGCTCCAAACTTCCCTTTTCTCTGCTACTCTTCCCGCTCCCTTTTCCTCTGAACTTATCAGGATCTGTCCCTTTAAAATTAACCATCTGAGGATCCAGAAACTAAACCCTTAATTTCTTATTTTCCCTGGACTAAAGCTGAATTGCATGCCACAAAGATTTTCCCAAGGTAATTCCTCACAGATTTGCTGAGGAATTTAATATAGTCATTCAAACTTATCAACCTGATTTCTCTGCCTCTTATCAGCTAGTCCATATGCTTGTTGAAGTCCAGGACAAGCACTGGATAAAAACTTCACAACTGGGAAACTCCTGAAAAGGTCTCTAGAACTACAATTTGGAGACCAGTTCACTAACTTATATGATCAGACTTGGGCAATCACTAGGCGATTTTATGGAGCAATTCCTAGGGCTTTTCCAAAGCCTGCTGATTGGAACAAAATTCAAGCTTGCACACAAAAAAATCTGATGAACTTCTTCATGATTATTATAATCCAATTCAGAATGTTTTTAAAGGAAATTCTGGTCTTCTTTCAGATGTTGATTCCACCCAGGTTGCTCTTAACTCTATGTTTATTAATAGGTTGAACCAGGATCTTTCCCTTCTAGTAAAAAGGACTAGAATGGAATGGGAAACTATGTCTCCTTCAGATTTAGTTAATCTGGCAAACCAGCTCTCTCACACTCTAGATGAGTTACCTAAAAGGAAGACAGCCATAATTCTTAATCTTCAAATCCAGCAAATGAAGGCTCCAAAACCAAAACAAACCCTCCTAGTTTCTGCTGTTATTGAAAAAAAACAGGACAGTGGACAAGAGACTGTTACAAATTTAAGCACTTTGGTTACCTTCCTACCTCTAACCAGCCTTTCCAACATCCTTCCAATTCTCAAAGAGTTCTGAGGATCTATGGTTGGGGGGGGAGGGTGTCTTCCCAATCCTCCCTCTTAATCAGCTTGGAGAAACATTTCTCCAGATTGGGGATGAATCTCTTCCGGTTCTGACATCAGAGCCATATTCTTGGTGCTCAACCCCACTACTGTAAAGCAGCCAGCCCCTGCCTTGGAGTACTAAAACAGTTCATAGAGTGGTGATCTCTAGTGATCTTCAAGAGGGTCTTTTCTCTGAACCTATTTCCCTTTGTTTAGACCCTTTGAGAGATACACACCCTTTTCTCCTCTACCTATATCCATTTAGTAGCACAAGACTTCTTAGAGAAGTATCATGCCAGTTTCTTTCTCCCAGAAGGGGGAAAGCATTCTAGAATTTGACAGTAGTAGTCAAACTAACCAACCAGGTGAATTACATAATTCTTTGACATCTTTTAGTTGCTTCATCTCTGAAAGTACTAGAGCAGATTCTGGAAACACTGATCATTTCCCTATTGAATCAGCTATCACCTTCCCTACGGGCAAAATCTTCAACTGATTTTTGCAAAATGTACAGAGCATTGTCTGTCAAGATTCAAATAGATCCCTCAAAGCCTCTTCCCTGAATGAATGCCCTATAAGTAAAGAAGCTTTTCAAGGCATAAAACTCATAATAGAAGATTACAAGGCTCAAGGCCTCATTATCCCTGTACTATCCCCTGTATAACACTCCCATTTCACCAGTGAGAAAACCTAAGGGCAGAGGGTAACGATTTGTCCGGGAGCCCTGAGCAATAAACAACATTGTTATCCCTCAACACCCTGTAGCTCCTAACCCTCATACGTTACTATTCTCGGTGGAAGTAAATTCTTTACTGTAATTGACTTATGCGAGGCATTCTTTAGTAATCGAGTTGCTCTAGCCAATACATTTCTGCCTTCACTTGGGGAGAAAAACCCTAATTCACCTGAATAGTAATGACTCAGGGTTATACTGTGAGTCCTTCTTATTTCTTACAAATCCTGAAGACTGATCTGGATGACAAAGTCCCCCAGAGGACTTTGTTGCATTACAGGGAAATTCTACTTTGTTGCATTACAGGGAAAATTTGCTTCTTTTCTCTCCTTCTCAAGCCTCTCAAGAAGATGGTATTCACTTGCTAATGCTTTCAACCTTAAAGGGACATAAGTTTGCCAAAGAAAAATTGCAGTTTGCTCAAACCCATGTTTAATATTTAGGGCATCTGTTATTGGAACAAGGGCTACACCTAGATCCAGATAGGCTTCATGGTGTCCTAAATTTCCCAAAACCCCAAACTGAGCTCCAACTGTGAGGTCTTCTCAGGCTAGTTGGTTATTGTTGAAATTGGATTCCAAATTTCTCTCTTATGGCCAAACCTCTATGTGTTTTACTCAACAATAACAACCCTGACACAATTTTATTGAAAGAACCTGAAAACGTAGTCTTCTAGGCCTTAAAGAAAGAATTTGATGAACCCACCTGCCCTTGGACATCCCAATAATCAGATTTCCTTTTTCCTTTTGGTATATGAAAAGGAAGGGAATGCCCTTAGTATTCACCCAGAAACATGGGAACCACCGTGGATGCATATGGTATTATAGCCAGCAACTGCATTCTGTGGCATAGGTATTACTCCTTCCCCCTGCCTTACCATAGAGTCATTACAGCCATTGCCATTTCAGTTAGGACCACTGAGAAAATCATTGTGGGATCCCCTTTAAATATTTTTGTTCCCCATGCAGTAGAATCTCTCCTAAATTCTCATTATACTCAACATTTCTCAGCCAGCCCTGCCTCACCTCCTATGAAGTCCTTTTTTTTAAAAAAAAGTTGTCACTCACATAACTCTTTTATATTGTAATCACCTTAACCCAGCTACTCTTCTCCCCTCCGTCAGTGATGAAGTCCCTTACTACTGCTTAACACTGAAGGACCACGTCCTGTCTCCTCCTGCTGATCTACAAAAAATTCCATTGGATAATGTTGACTTCTCATGGTTCGTTGATGGTTCTTATTTAAAAGATGACAATGGCAAATATTGTACTGGGTATGCTATTGCAACTCTTTTTGGTGTTGCTGAGGCAGCATCTTTACCTATGGCTACTTCAGCCCAACAGGCTGAAATATATGGTATTAAACACACGTGTACTTTAGCCAAGGACTGCCAATATTTATACTGATAGTAGATATGCTTTCAGAGCAGCACATGATTTTGGAGTGTTGTGGAAGCAATGTGTCTTCCTTACTTCCAGCAGAAATAAAATTTAAAAATGGCCTTATGTTTGGGAATTATTGAATACAACACTTTTGCCTGTTGTTTTAGCTATTAAGATTCTGAGGCATTCTAAACTTGACTCTCTGGAAGCTAAGGGAAATTACTCTGCTGATATTTCTGCAAAAAAAGTGCTGTTCTTAAAGGGACCAATAGCAGCCAAACCACTTTTATGGTGCAATGGGATATTTCTACAAATGATAATTTAGAAAAACTAGCTAGAGAGACCAAATGATTAGCCTCAGAAAAAGAAAATCAGGATTGGCAATTCAACAGTTGTTGGCCTGATAAAACAAAAAAGCTCTGGTTTGGACCAAATAACAACACAGTCCTACTAAAATTCCCATTGCTCACTACTGTATATGCACTAAATCATCAGTATACTGACAAAATGATAGCCTTCATGAACCAATATCGGTGGAGGAACATTAACAAGGCTGCAATAAGTGTCCACCTCACTTGTCCCACTCGTTTAAATTACAATGCAGGGAAGTCTGTTTGTACTGCTTTCAGACATTTTAAACTGCCGAATGGACCATTCGAGTTCTGGCAAATGAATTTCATACAATTTCCTCTGTGTAATGGATATAAATGTTTTAGTCACTGTCTATGTTTTCACACTGGACTGAAGCCTTTCCTTGCAGACAGACTATTGCCTCTTCTGTGACTAAGGTCCTTTTGGAAAAGATTATCCTCTATCTGGAGAACTCTTCTCAAACTTTGAGGAACCCATTTTACTAGGCCAGCTGCTTCAACAAGTTTGTTTGACCGATTTTACAACACTTTCACTGTGCTGACCACCCTCAACCCTCTGGTATAGTCAAATCAACTTAGCGGCATTATTAAGACTCAATTGGCAAATTTGTAGAGGCTCTCTAAATCCCTTGGCTAAAAGCATTGCCATTGGTCTTTCTAAATCTCAGATCCACTCTCTTTTGGAACTCAAACTCCCACCCTTTGAGATAGTCACAGGATTCCCAATGACTTGGTTCCTGCTTCTTTTGACCTACAACTAGAAAAGGAGAGATACTCCAATACTGCAAAGGTCCAATTTTTTCTACTAAAAATAACCATGTTTTGGCAGAACAATCTTTTCACAGTGCACTCTTGGGAGACAAAGGCCTTAAGCACCAAACTTAGCAACTTGGATATTTTGTCTATTGGAAAAGACACCTTTAGTAAAGCTCTCTTCAACCTCGATGGAAAGGCCACTATCAAGTACAACTAACCACTAACCAGTGCTTGTGCTGCCAGACTCCAAGGAATAGACTCTTGGACTCATGTGACACAGCGAAAGAAGACACTGGACTCTGACTGGAACTGCACATCATTTGGTGACCTGAAAGTTAAGATTTCCCAGAATTGAAGCAGATGACACCTGATGAAACAGATTTTCAAAGATATCTGGACCAGGCCGGTTGGAATTTTGTTTTCAAACCTTTGATGATGGTAGAACCCTTCAGATGATCTTCAGCGTCTGATTTGATAATATATGTACATTAAATAAAAAGTGCCTACAAGTTCTCCCTCCTAACACTCCTTGTTACTTGAATGTGACCCTCATAGTTTTCAATCTGTGTACTTTCTCTCTGATGTGAGACATTATACCCAGGAAAGATCCTTTCTAACAGTGAGGGACAAAAAGCCACTGAAACTGGAAAACCTGACTCTTGATCAGTGATGCTTTCAGAGAAAGATTTTGATCAAAAGGGAAAAATTTAAAAATAAGTAAACAGAAACCTCAAACAAATTTGGGAGACTAGAAGGGATAATAGCAGAGCCCAACAAGAAAAACTACTCTTCTTTCCTGGCAAGGACTCAGCAAATGAAAAGCCATGGACTTTTTTTTTTTTTTTAGCTATATCCCTCTCAACTTCCTCTCTATGAAAGTATTCTCCTTCCCCTTGCCTTTTGGGGGCTGCACACAGTTGCAAATCCCTAATTGCAATTCTCTGCTGATCCTGAATAAACTCATCTTTGCTGGAAAATATCTGGCTTTCTACTAGTTTCAGGTCAACATTCTTACTAAGGAATTAGTGAAATTGTTTATCCCCCCACCCCCATTTTTGTCCAAGACGATTTTTTGACTCCAGTTCAGACTAGGTTTCTTAAATTATCCAGGTTTAAATTTTTTCTACCTGTCTAACTTGCACAGAATTATATAGTGGACATTTGTTGGTTTGCATGTTCAACATGTATCCCTCCTCCTATAGATGAGTACAGTGATTTTGCTTTGGGGGACTTATCCCATTGAATATGATACAATGAAACTATTTATAAAAGGGACTTCCTTTCTCCAGGCCAATGGCCCATGATTTAAGATCAACAAACTGGATTCTGTCTTTCTAAAATTTGATTCCTAAGCTGAGAATCACAAAGAAAAGATATAGTTGGAGCTGATTGGTCCTGTTGGTAGTGGCCCAAAGAGACTTCTCACTAGTTCTTGACTCCAGATTCCTATAGCTGCTGTTCCTGAACTATCTGAACTGTTTTTTTAAAAAATTATTTCCTTTAATTCTATGTTCTACCCCATATCCTCTAAATACCTTTAGCAAGCACTGATTTCAGTTCCCTGCCAAAGATTCTAGCTGATATAAGAATACAATTTAACTGTTCACACACATTTTACCTACAATTGGTTAGGGGACAAGTGTACCTAACAGAATTGTCTTTTCTTTTGTGTCTTTCTATCCCTGTCTCACTGTCTCACTGTTCTGTTTTTGTTCTGTCTCTACTTCTGTTTTTGGAAAGAAGGGTATATCAAACTGTCCTTGGGCTTGTGTTTAAACTAATTCTTACACTGAACAGAAAGAATAGATACAATTTATTTTCTGTTAATTATCTTGCCTTACAACTCATCCAGGCTGATTTTCTACTTGTTTCTCTCCTGTAGCTGTGTAGGTTCCAAAATACTTAGCACAGTACTAGTCGAGCCGCCTTAATTGTTCATTAACTCTCAATCACTTTGAGAGTTCTGATAAATTATTAAGGTATTTAAGCCAAGCCTAAAGACAATAAAGAGTTCTCTAAAGAGGTGGCAGAGTTGACTGTGTGACCTTAAACTGTTAGATGCTTTTAGCACCTGAGGCCATTTTATTCTTGTTAGACAAATAGCATTAGATGGAAATATGAACTTACAACTATAGCAGGGTCCTGCACAGACTGTCCAAATATAGTACACTGAAATGAGGAGATTCTACTCAGAAAAAATGAGATGTTGGTGTACTGAATAATGTAAAAAATAGTTCTTTTTATGAAAATATGTCAGTTTATCATTACATCAGAAATCAAAAGAGAAAGCTTCCAATTGCACACCGAGTGCTAGAGCATAAGTGGAAAGGGTATAGAAATTACTATTATTAAAACATTTCCTGTTAGCCATAGTCACTTACCCAGAAAGCCTCAGCAGTCTTAGGCTAACACTTGAGCATGAATAACATGGATTTAAGCTTATATATATATATATATATATATATATATATGCACACACATATATACACACACATGCAATGATTTCCATGAGTGTGCTTGAATAGTTATTATTTAAACAGTCTAATGTTAATACTCTAAACCTCAGGAATTGCCATATCTTCTCCACGAACTCCAAAATTTACCTTATCATTGGTATATCAGGTAATAAAGGTAATGACACTACTTTTGTTTCTGGGTGTTCTTTACACATTTGGAGAATTAGGGCAGAAAATTATGTTTTAGAAACACATTTCTTTAATACAGCTTTATTACAGAAGAGCTCTTTGTTCTGATGTGAGATGCATGGGCTTTCTTTGTGTTTTCCTATTTTAAATCATTATTGTATTCTCTGGAAAGGTGAATACTAAGTAATCTCTAGTTGGCTGAATTTCTGAATCCCTCTAGCACCTTGCAGAAAAATCCTCTTACATTCAGAATTAAATGTAACAAGTTATCAGGAAGGTAAAGTCAGTACTATAACCATAATTCTTAGACACACACAGAGTACTTGTTATACAAGTAAACAGCATAAAATAATAGACAAAAGTAAATCTCCTAAAATAAGGCCAAAATAATTCTGAAGGAGGTGGGGTGTGACTAAAGTTTTCTGAAAAATAAAAATAATAAGTAATTTTATTCTAATTTAGTAAAATCTAGGCTACAATTAAAATGAGTAATTCTTAAAATGTAGACTTGCTTAACAATTGTTTTGTATTTTACATTTAGACAAAACAGTTGTGTGATATTACCATAATATATTAAATTCAACTTCGATGTTTGCAGCAGCATCTCAAAAAGGATCAATTTTACAAAATATACTAGAGTGTCATAATCTTTTCCAAGAGCCACTTTTTATGCCTTGAATCTCAAAGCATTATTGTTTGAAGGACCTTGTTGATTTTCTCTTCAAATGTTTACTGGTTTAAATCAGCCTGATTTCCATGTCAGGGGCTTTGCCTGTGATTCCAGCAGTTGCTCCAAGATCCTTTACACCACTGTTATAAAATTTTCTTTTTGTAATATTTGGAATTTTGCATATATTTGTGACTTATACTTAGGTGTTTTGCATTTTTACAATGAACCAGGAGATAAAGTTAGCCTGAAATAAGCCTTGTGCTAATGTTCAGAAGAATAAATGGCTGAATGCTTTTCCTTCCTGTGGAACTAGAAACTGTAGAAACTCAGGTAATAAATAGACAATACTCTACTTAACACATTGAAAAGTCACTAAGGACTTAATTTGGAACTACCTTGAATTATTGATTGACGCTTGAAATTGGTCAAAAGAATTAACAGATCATGAACTGAAGCTTCTAATCATTCTTTGCCATTGTCGATAAATCTCAGTATTAGTAAAAGCACAAATATCTAGAATAGACTTACCACACTGTGGAACTTAAAAATGAAATAGCAAAATTCTTTCTAATTTCTGCTTCTGACTTCCAGTAGTATCTCTACTATATGATTTTTCTTTGGATACCCCAGCTGTCACTGATGACCTCTGGCTGTAGTACCTCATGATCTGGCTTTTCTCTCTGTGGATTTTTATGCCATGGACTGATTTCTAACTACTACTTGAGTAGGATGAAAGAAGAAAATAAATGAATAATCTTTCAAAATGTGTGACACAGTTCAGAAGCAATAGTTTCCCTTTATATTGGTTTTTGGCAAATCTTATGTCTAGTAATAACCACTAAACAGTCCACTTGAGTGCTGGAGGAAAGAATGATTTATCTTATACTTTCAGTATTAGTGGTCAGCTACACAATTAATTCTATTATGCATTTAGTTCAATAATTATACTGAATTTTTGCTTAATTGGAGCTTTGTGTCTGAAATGTTAGGTAGTCATTTAGGTAGTCTATAAATCCTAATGAAAAAGACTGGAGAATGGGATGAGTGTTAAATGTCCATGATGTTGCCATGACTTTTTTTTCTTCCCTAGAAAGGACAATATCCTTTTCTCTTTTCCTCATTCCACCCAAATTCACCATAAAGTCTACCTTCTTCATTTTCCCTTCTCCTTTCTGCATTCTCCCTTTCTATCATCTGCTCCCCTCTCTGTCTCCTTTACATTTGAATGCCTATTTCTTCAGTTATTATTGTTATGTTAATGATCATCAATACTCTCTCCAGAGCTGAGCCAAGTATGAACTGGTCACATATAGTAAGGTCTAACACTACCAGGCACTGTGCTAAGTATTTTGACATTACTCCTTCTAAAAACCATAGGACATGGGTACTATAATTATAGTCCTGATTTTGTATCAATATATGAGAAACTGAGGCACAGGGAACTAGATCATAAAGCTGGTAAGTGGCAGCACTAGAATCTGAACACAGGCAACTTGGCTGCAGGGTATAAAACATTAATAAGTATGCTGTGGAGTCTTTCATAGAATAACGGAAAAAATTACTTTTCCCAAAGATCATGCAATTTAACAAAGCATTTTATCAGATGGGAGCACAGTCTTGGAAAATGTCACTTCCCATAAATTTAGAAGATAAGGAAAGATTGTCAATGGCTTTCCTGGCTTCCTTTGCTCATTGAGAATAGCAGCAAAGATGTTTATATTTATTTATTTATTTAATATTCAGAATCTATATAAACTCTATGGGAATCATCAAACTAGTCATCTCATTTATGCAGACAAAAAGTACAGCTGAGAAATCTAAATGTGTATTTAAATGTAGTGAAAATTATTATTTTTTCCCTAAGTAAGCCTTCCATTATTCTTCTGGAATTTCTTAAATCTTTGTCATGGCTCTTTTGTTAGTAAGACTTTCCTGAGTTATTCATTGACAGATGCAAAACTGCTTTGCCAAGTTAAAAATAAAATCTGTATTTTGAAAGATACTTATTTGTTAAACATGAGATGATTTATTTAGTTGCCTGTTTATAACAGTTCTACAGAGAAGTAACTTTAGGAATATATTTTTATCTGAAATTGCTATTAAGAGTTCATTATATTTCTCAATGTTTAGGATTTTGTTCTTTCATTCTTATAATATCCTCTGCAATTAAACACTGATGAAATGAACTCACTTTTTACTTTTTTGTTTTCTTCTCCCTATATCCTTTATTATCAACGTCCTTCATAATTCTCCACTGTCACCTAGATGATCAAATGAAAATTATCTATTAAACACCAATTAAGAGCTCAAAACAGCAGTTATACCCTTCAATCTAGTGTTCACCTAGCTCTATAGTACTGCTATATCTTTCCTGACTCACCCCGTTTCCTATTTCTTCTGAAATAAGTCATCTTACTATCGTATTCATTATTACCTTCTCAGGGCTTACTTACATGGGAAGAGCAAAAAGAAATTTAGAAGTAGTTATTCAATATAGGTTGATTGTGAATGAACAAATTAATGAATGAAATGCTCAGCTGTTGGCCTCACTGCTTTCTACAAAGGCATTTATCCTTTAAAAAGTCATTTTTGTTTGTTTAAGCTACTTCCAAGACTTCTTTCCTATTGCTCTCTCATTCTTCAGGTTGTAGCTTGAATGGTCTTTTCGGAGTATAATATATGCAAATTGAGCATGTTTAATAGTTACTACCAAAATATTAGTTCATTTTGTTCATTTTCTAGATTTAGAAATTTTCAGATATAACAATTAGTATAATGATGACATTCTTGAGAGAGCATCATATATTTTATATAAGTAAAAACAGATTAGAGACTAAGAAGATTTAGTTCAATGTCTGTCTCTGTGGCAGGCTCAGAGGTCTATACAACTGTAAATAGTGTATAGAAACTCAAAAATAGCTAAAACTTCCTTATCACATGTTCTTGTCAAGATTTAGAGTAGTTTTCACAAAATACATTTGTGTTTGTTTAGAAAATGCATTCCTGGATAAACTACATCAAACTGAAATTTAGGGAAGGTTTGGCCCTGAAGCAGAGTCTGAGCAATCTCAGCCTTCTCTGGGCTCTATTACTCTCAAAGGCAGCCAACACAGTATAGGCAGATGGCTTCCTGGATGCTGCTGGGGAAGGGAATAGGGGTCAGCAGGTTCAAGATGGTGGTATAATTATTTTATCTGTCTGTTTTGAGTCACTGATCTTAGCTGGTCAGATCTGAGGTGATCAGTGACTCTACACTGTACTATGTGTGTACATTAAGATTTGTTGAGCCAGTCCGTGTTCTGGAACATTCTGAGTATCTAGGCCATCATTGTAACCATAATGGTTAACTCTTTGGGGCTTCAATAGTCTGAGACTGTCAGTGTGTCTTTGCTGTGTGTCTATACACAGAGTATGATTGGATTTGCTTCTCTATCTGTAAAGGTTATTAGCCTGGACAGTCTTTCTGGATTGATTGGATTATTGACCATACCAAAATTTCCCTTACATTCTTCTGAATACCTGGCTGAAATCCTGCTCTTCCGGTTAGGATAACCATGGCTTAGGTAGAGACAGAGGCCTTTATGCATGAGAAACTCAGGGAGTTTTCATGTTGGATCAAAGCTTCTGGGCTCCTGGTCTACCCTCCTGCAGAGACACTTGACCTTTTCAATTAGCCCTTCCAGAAATGCAGTAGGGGGCAATCAGACCCTCATCCATCTAACTGCTCAACCTAAGGTTGGGGGCAGGAAACAGGTCAAATTAAAAGTGAAATCACAGCATGTCTCAGGGTAACTGTGTAGTAGTGTCACTGGCAAAGCCCATTGATGATTCCCAGAAAATAAAAATGAAATCTGGGTAATAAAATAAAGTCTAATTAAAAAAAAAATTCCTTTGTGCTTAGCTTAGTTTCATTTGCTCATAGGGTGCTGTGTGTAGAGGTCTTACACCTGGCACTTCAGACCAGAGTTCCTAGTACAAAATGGCTGTACCTGACACTTCCATGTGCAGAGATGCTGCACATGACACCTCAATTCAACATGGTGGCAGTGGGCTGTGTGTAGAGACAGTGTGTCCTGCACTTCTAACTGGAGCCCTGAATAGCACAGTTATGCCTGAACTGCAAGAACTCCATGCCCTTCCCTGCTGACAAGAACCCTATAAAGCAGCCCTACCAATGGCCTGTTGGGGAGAGCATGTATTCTAGAGTGTGAGCTTGCACCTCTCCATTGCTTCTGAACTAAATGTGGTCTTGTTCTATAGCCTTGAATGACATTGGCCAGGGGGACCCTTGCTGGGGCCCAACTTGAAAGGGTAGGTAACAAATTTCAGTGACCCAGATGAGATGGACCATGCACCTATCCACTAGGCTCCAGGATCACCCCACTCCAGTGGGAGGAAGGTGAAGGCTTTGGGAGGTTTCAGTGAGGATGACTGACTCTGATCTTTGAGTTCACTCTGATGGGGTAGAATGACAGCAGCCTTCAACTGAGTTCAGAGCAACTCTGCTCAGCAACTGAATACTGTTGTGTGGTGCACACAGAGTATAGCTCCCAGAGTAATCTGGACTGAATTGTCTTGAGGGGATCATACTATGGCATTGTTGGGGACCTGAAACTAAAACTCATGCAGCATGTCTGCCTGCTGTCTCTGGCTAGCCTTCCCGTGGTACCAGGTGCTGGGGGACAGTGGGGACCTATGGACAAGAGGGAGCCATAGCAGTCTTGCCTACTGTGTCGCCAGCAGTGCTATCCTCTTGACCCCTGTACCAGGCAGTAGTGGCTGAACCAGGGATTTTTACCCTCCTTGCTGACCTCTGGGGTGAACAGTAGTATTCTCCATAGTCACTTTTGGTCTGGTAAAGGAAAGTGGCCAGCCTTGTGAGCCGAGGCAAGACCAGGAAAAGGTCCAGGTAATGAGGACCGCCTGACAAAATGGAATGATGATGTTCCATCCGAGTTCAGGAAATGCACAGGGGATGCCCGAGTGCAAAATTGTCCCAAGGTAAGTACATGATCACTGACCTGACCTCTTCAGGTTGGCACTAGTTTCTCTGAAGTGGGCTGAGGAACCCTGTGAACTGCTTGCAAGACCAGGAATACAATCATCAGACGATCAGGAAGCCCTGTGAGCTGCTGGTAAGAACAGGAAACACCCACCACTGGACCTCTCCTCCCTCCTCTGCTTGTGAGGGTGACCTTAAGTGATTCTTTATCAGTGGAGGTTCCATGGGCTCTCCTCCTGGTATCAGCACAGAATACCAGCTGCCCCAGTGATCTGGTGAGTACCCTATGGGAATCCCTCATGATTTTAGTTGTCACCCAGTGGAAAGTCTAAAAACTCCTCCCTTTCAGCCAAAAGGAGGAAAGAGAAGACCCCGGCCTCAGACAGCTGTGCCACCCCCTAATGGCCCAAGTTGGTCAGGAACTAACATGGCCAAGCTGCTCTGGCCCAGAGGTAGCCCCGTCGAAACTCCTGTGGGAAATTTTGACCGAGAAGAGACTAATTATCTTAGGCACAGACTGTACCAATTCAAGGGGGACCCCAGTTATATCAGAGTCCACACCATTTTGATGCCTCCTCTTTTGGTCTTTCAAGGAATCCATTAACAGTTTGGTGCTGGTTCCAAATTTCCCAAACCAGACAGATAAAGAGAACAAAGACAATGCAGGTCATGCTATTTGTAGACTGGGGAATCAAGCAGTCCCAGATAACAAGCCCAACTGGGACCACAGAGACAATGGAGAAGGGGATGGAAAGCAGAGGCTGACCCGTTATAAAAATATGATCCTAAAGGGAATCCAGGCAGCAGGAAATAAACCTGTCAATTGGAATATGAAATCAATCAGGAGCCAATGGAAAACCCTTCGGCATTCTTCGAGTGCCTCAGGGAATGTCTCTGAATCTATACTTCCAATGACCCTGAGTCACTGGAAGGTAGTACAATCCTGATGAGTATTTTATTTCCCAAAGTGCCCCCCACATTAGGAATAAACTTCAGAAACTGGAAATAGATCGAGATACCCCAAGCTCTCGCCTGGTAGCTGTTGCCTACTGGGTTTTTAATAACTCAGATATAGAGGAGGGAAATTCAGAGGATAAAAGGGCCTGGAGGCAAGCCCACCTACTGGCTGTTGCCCTCCAACATCAACTGATTGGTACGAGAACCTGGACTAACTGCTCACGGAGATTCTCAACTCTGGTGAGGGACGTCCATCTCCCACTGAGAGATAGCAAGCCAGGAAAATTAGAACCCAATCTGTGTGCCATATGTAAAAAAGTGGGACACAGGAAGAGAGAATGCCATTGTCACCTCTGAAGGGGGGATGGAAATGGCAGATCCTGACCACTACCCTCGAAGGAATATGGTCCAAGTAGATGAAGAACAATAGGGCCAAAAGTGTCCTAAACTGGCACTCCAATTGACCCACAAGGAGCTCCAGCTGACACTGGACATAGGGGGAAAGCCTGTCAAATTCTTAGCTGACTCTGGTGCCACTTACTGAATTATGAACACTAGATCACAAGAATTGTAAAATTATGGGAGTATCAGGGAAAATCCAAGAATGGGCATTCACAGAACCATTAGAACGTAAATTGGATGAACACACACTCACCCATTCCTTCCTGTATGTCCCCAAATGCTCTATAACCTGCTAGAAAGAGATATAAATTGGAGGCTACTATCTACCTAAAGGGAGAAAAACTGGAGAGTGGCGTCCCCTTAGACAAAGGGCACAATACAATAATGTTAATGTCTGGGGACAAACCTCCTCAGATAGAGCAAGTCAGTCTCCCTGGAGTAAATCCCGAGGTCTGAGCCCAGGGATAGGTAGCAAGAGCTGTAGGAGCCAATCCCTTGATAATCCATCTAAAACCCGGACATTCATGGTCCAATAGAACACAGTACCGTCTCCATCAGGAGGCCTTACTGGGCAGCCTTTTTGGGTACATTGCCCCTGTTATACAGTGCCTAATTGACTAGGGCCTTGTTAGAACATGCCAATCAGCCTGTAATACCCCCATTCTCCCTGTAAAGAAACCCAGTGGGGAACACTGGATGGTACAGGACCTCAGGGCAGTCGAGGAAGCCACCTGAGATATACATCCAGTATTCCATAATCCTTACACCCTGCTGGCCACACTACTGTCCTCAGGACCTGGTATTCTGTATTAGATTTAAAAGATGCCTTCCTCTGTATTCCATTAGCCCCAGAGTCACAGGAAAGTTTTGCTCTTAGGTGGTAGGACCCAAACACGCAACAAAAGCAACAATACTGGTGGACAGTCCTGCCCCAAGGGTACAAAAATCCCACCACCATCTTTGGGGAAACTTCTAAAGATCTAAAAGATTCACATCTGGAGGAGGGAACCCTCCTCCAGTACACAGACAACATTCTGATCACCAGCCCTAACTTAGAAGGCTTCTGACTAAAATACTGTAACCACCCTGAACCACCTAACTGATAAAGGATATAAGGTACCCAAGAAAAAAGACACAACTATCACAAACTAGGGTGACTTACCTACTCTTCATTCTCACAGGCCAGAGAAGCCTACCCCAGGAAAGTAAAAAAGCCCTTTTCAGCCTTGCCCTTCCTAAAAACAGAAGACAGCTTAGGGGGTTCCTTGGGATGGCTGGGTTTTGCTGCATCTAGATCCCTAACCCTGATCTAATAGCTAGGCCACTATATGAAAAGTTGAAAGGAAAGGATGATTAGCCTTTTGAATGGAATTCAGAATGCAAAGGGGCCTTTTAAGAATTGAAAAAGCAGTTACTTCAGGCCTTTGCCCTGCCCTCCCAGATTTAGCTGAACTGTTTGACCTTTACATTCCTGAGAGAAGGGAAACCGCCCTTGGGGTATTAGCTCAAAAACTAGGACCCCTTACTCAGGTACTTATTTATTTCTCTAACACTTAGATCAAACCACTAAAGGATGGTCTCCTTGCAGTTACTACATCCTTGCTAAAGGAGGCTGAAAAGTTAACATTTGGTCAGCCAATCACTGTGTGGTTCAGGCTTTATTAAGTTCTAAGGGAACAGAATGACTATCCCCCAGAAGGTCGATTAAAATTCAGATTTTGCTTTTAGGCAACCCAGTGGTTACCATAAAAACCTGTCACACACTAAATCCTGCTGCCCACAGAAATGGGGCCCCCTGGAGCATGATTGTATAGAAATCATAGACTCCATCTAGTCTAGTTGACCCGACCTAGGAAGAAAGCCTCTCCCAAAGGCAGAAGAGGAATGGCTCACATATGGCAGCAGTTTTATCAGAGAGGGAAAAAACCTGGTGGAATACATAGTGACCTCCCAGACCTAAGTCACAGAGGCGCAAAGCCTACCCCTGGGAAGTCTGCCCAAGAGGCAGAGCTGATAACCCTCACCTGAGCCTTAGAACTTGGGACAGGGAAGATATTAAATGTTTACACAGATTCCTGGTATGCATATGCCATTCTACAGGCACTTAGGGCTATTTGGAAGGAAAGAGGTGTGTTTACTGCAGAGAGTAAACAGGTGAAACATGGCTTAAGTATATTGAAGCCCTTAGAAACAGTACAGCTTCCAAAAAAGGTGGCAGTGATTCATTGTAGGGGTCACCAAAAGGGGGATGCAGAGGTAATAAAGGGAAAAAACAAGGTGGATGCAACTGCCAAAAGAACAGCCCTAGAACGAGTAGCTTGGCAACTACCCCTCATACCTCCAAGGCCAGATCCATCCAATTATTCCCCAACCTACACAAAGGAAGAAATAGACAAAGCCTGAAAATGGGGCTGCAGTAGAGACCTAGGAGGCCACCTGTGGCTAGTTAATGAGTATGGGCAATAATTCTTTACCCAACCGCAGCTTGTCAAGCCATCAGTGAGGCTCATCAAGAAACTCACTACAGGAGGGAAGCCCTATATAACTGGGTTGAGGTCATGGTAATTCCTGGCATGAAAAATATAATCAGTCAGGTTGTTGAGATATGCCCCATACACACAATGAACAACTCCAACACCAGACCCCTCAGAGGCCACCAGATAAGACCCATTCAGACCAGAGGGACATATCCTGGCCAAAATTGATTTTCCTGTCCTGCCGAGCGTACTGGGTAATTCCAGGTATCTCTTGATGTTAGTAGACACATTTTCTGGATAGAAGCATCATTCCCTGCTAGAACGGAAACAGCAGCTGAAGTGGCTAAGGTGTTACTAAAATAAATAATACCAAGGTTTGGGCTCCCAGGATCCTTACAAAGTGATAATGGTCCAGCATTTGTATCTCAGGTGACAAATGGGATAACAAGTGCCCTGGGCATAAAATGAAACTTGCACTCAGCCTGGGATCCCAATTGTCAGGGAAAGTAGAGAGATCCTATCAGACCTTGAAACAGGCCTTAGCCAAGCTATGTCAGCAAATTCAAGAAAATTGGATTAAGCTGCTTCCATTGCCTTCCTCCACGTAAATTTAGCCACAAGGGGTAAGTTAAAGTTAAGTGCACTTGAACTCAGGTATAGTAGACCCATTCCTCACGCCCAAGAGAAGGGACACCTTAACCCCCTTGAAATGGAACAACTCAAGTATGCCCTCGAGATAGGAGAAACCTTGAAAGCTCTCACTGAATATGGTGACCAGGTGCTGCCTGCATCCGCTGACCTGGCCCTCCACCCCTTCCAGCCAGGAGACTGGGTGAACTAAAAACTTGGAAAACCAGCAAGATCAGCTTACTCCTAAGTGGAATGGGCCCCACTTGGTAATCCTAACCACCCACTGTGCATTGAAGTTGCAGGGATCACTCTGTAGGCACATCACACTCAAATGAAGAGGACCCTGAGCCCCAACCTCCAGAGAGACAACCTGGGGCAATGGACCCCCTTGACTACTCCTGTGAATCCCTCTCTGACCTGAAGCTTCTCTTCTGGAAAACAACAAAAGTGTGACCAGGAGATTCAGGCCGCGGCAGTGAGCCTCAACATCAGGGCACACTTTTGCCTACAGAAGACCTAGATGCCTTAATTTTCAGGAAAAAATTGACATGTGACCATTATTCTCTTTTAATATTTATGCATGCATCTTAAATTGTCTGGTACCCTTTGTCTCCAAAAGGTTAGACAAATGGTTGTTGCTCAGGGCAAACAGGGCTAAGGTCTGGGGACAATCAAACACATCTACAGGCAGCTGGGAAGTACCGGTCCTCAACCTGGGTTTTGACGACGCCTCAAATCAGCAGGAAATAGTTACAAAAGACAGACCTGCGCCCCTCAGCACCCCTCGAGAATTAGGAGCAGGACAGATGACAGAGGAGGGATTTGTTACCAGTGAAGCCCATTAACAATTCCCAGGAAATAAAATTAGAATCTGGGTAATAAAATAAAGTCTGACCTTTTTTGTTTTCTTTCCCTTTGTGCTGGGTCTAGCTTCATTTGCCTGTAGGGTACAGAGGCCTAGCACCCCACACTTCAGACCAGAGCTCCTAGTGCAAAACAGAGGCACCCGACTCTTCAATTCAAGATGGTGGTGGCAGGCTGTGTGTAGACGCTGTGCCGGGCACTGTGATCGGGAGAAAAAGCTGTGAGCAGCACGGCTACGCCAAACCTGGGAGAACTCCTCCCCGTCCCTGCTGACTAGAACCTTATAAAGCAGCCCCACCACAGCTGTGCCTAAGGGGCATGGACTCCACCCCCTCCCTGCTGACAAGACCCTATAAGGCAGACCTGCTCATGGCCTTTCAGAGAGAGCTTGTACTCTTGAGTGCAAACTTGTACCTTTCCATTCTTTGATCAAAGAATACAATTTCCTTTACTTCTGAACCAAACTTGGTCTTGTTCTGTTGGCTCAAAGGACACCAGGCAGAAGGATCTTTGCTGAGGCCTCACTCAAAAGAGTCGATAACAATAGGGCCTCCCTTCATCCTTCGCAACCCCACCTTTCCCATCTCTGACTCTGTGGCAATCATATCTACAGGTGTGCTCCTCTTGCTTTTGTGATCCCAGCATAAACCCTCTTCTACCCTCCTGCTCTTGATAATGAAGCTGATGTGAGTAAATAGGACCTATTAGATACGAATAGCTTGGAAGCTGGAGACAGTTAACCTCGGTTCTAATCTCTGCATTTTACTGCCTAATTGACCTAGTGCAAAGAATATAAAATATCTTAAGCTGAGTTTGTTTGTTTCCTGTAAGATGGGGAGAGTAGAAGTTCTGGGTAAATTATAGTTTAGGTGCCCCTTAGTTCCCCTGCATTCTTATGTATCTTTATGGTGCTGAGCGTCTGGCAGCAAGGCTTAAGAGGCAGGTAATTCTAGTGAGTCCATTCTGTCTTGTTGCTGAAAGTAAGAGCTGGCTTGGGAGTTTATGTCCTCGTGAAAGAAGATAGCATCCAAGAATCCTGGGAGTGAGCATTGGTACATAGAAGATTCTACAGATAGCTCAGGGTCTACAGAGATCTCAAATTATCTGGGGTGGTGATGGGAGGTTGAATTTAATGTGTTTGTGTCCTTATGGTACATGAAGAACTAAGAATAAACCGCAAAGATGGGCTGGGTTCAGTGTTCCTCTGAGTTTGGGGGTCTGGGTGGAACTGAGAGATTTCTGCTTGGCGACAACTGGAGACTGATATCCTGATGCCTTAGACCTGTCAGCTCCAAGGGTAGAGACATTTGCACTTTCATAATTCACTGGAGACCACTTACTTATGGTATCCCAGAAGCTGGACTGGAGCTCTAATATGCAGATAAATAAAAATAACATATTCTAACAAGACCCATTAGTCAGAGGGAAAATAAGCAGAATAGGCAAAATAGATGGCCTTTAATGAATATGAACTGCTATAGAAGGAACATGAAAATGTGAATCAAATTTTTTAAATGATAATTATGAAAGCACATAGGGAGATTGAAGCAGCAGTCACTAAATATTCATGAACTTCACTATTTAACCAGTTCTGCCCAGTGGATCATAAACAGGACTGATATTTGTCATTCCTAGGCTAAGGTATAAAAGAGCTAGTGAACCACTTTCATCTTTTCCTGCCACAGTGACCTTGGAAACCATTTGTTCCAGATGACAACCCTATAAAGTAGATTACCATACCTATATTGAGTTGCAACACATGTGATAAAAAACAAAAATCCCCAAAACTTCTACTGTATTAAGCCATTGAGATTTCTGTGTTTGTCTAATACCATGCATAAACTAGTGTTACCCTGGCAAATGTTGACATTTCTTTGCATTTGGGCGGTGTTACTATGCAGTCTATTCTCTCTCTCCAAGTCACTTGAGCACCAGGCAACCAAATATGTACATGATCAAGGGACTTTAAGATTTAGGATAATATGCAGGTTCTTTTGCTCTGAAAGGAAAATTTTAAAGCATTGTTTCTCAAACTTTAATGTGTATATGAAATAACTAAGGACCTTGTTAACATCCAGATTCTGATTTAATACATCTGAGTACTCTAGAGATTCTGCATTTCTAGCAACATCTCAGTGATGCTAATGCTGCTGATCAATGGGCAACGCCTTGAGTAGCAAAGTTTTGAGAGGCGTATGGAAAGGTGCTCTCACCTGACCTCTCAAAAGCTTGACAAATAGTTAAGACTTTCTGCTGCTATAAGTCTTCAGGTGGAAAGGCTTGGGCTGGTTCCACTGAAATTGATCTGCGTCTGATTAGCCTCATTGTGGAGGCAATCAATCAACTTCTTTTTCTCATATTCTTCTCTCTCCTTTCTTTTTTTCCCCCAGCAGCTTTAGTAGTTGGGAAAATTTGAGAGAATAATGGAGTACAGTCTGACTGAGCTGGGAGCAGAACATGCCACTCATCTTGCCCTGCCCACCTATTGGTATTAAGGTACCAGAGGTACATACTTCTTCAGTATGAAGTTCTCCAGGACAACGCCATTGAATTGAATATTTGACCTGAGGTATAACTGATGTAGATTTTACTAATTCCAGGAGCCTATTCCAATATATTCAGCTGTTCAGCTAGTCAATGAAGTATCGTTAGCTCTGTGAGTATGAATGGCCACAATGTCTGGGAAAATTAGACACTCTATCAGTTGTCACCATTTCCTAGCCCTGAAGAGTCACCATTGCTGCAGCAATGCCATTGTGTGTCCCATTTAATACTTAGCTTACTCTTCTCCAGTGGCAGCCATTTCATTCCTAAAACACATCCTGATTTGGGGAAATTTGTCATTTTTTAAAACAGGCAAAACAACTTTCCCTACCACCTATTCAAAACTTAGTGTTAAGTCCAGAATTAGGGAAACAGGGACATTTTTCTGCTAGACTTAATCAAGACTAAGTATGGTGTACATCTTTATTTTGGCTAGGCGAAAATTCAAATTGGTTAGATCCATAGTCTGAAACAGGAGGGCAAAAAATCACTTTAAGTCTTTGTTATAGGGAATTACACAGAAATTAACATTGTGAAAAAAACTCTAAAAAGGAAGCATTCACACTCTTTGCCTTTCTGAAAAACAATTTCCCCTGTCATCTTGTATTTTCTCAAGGATTTTTAAGCACTTTGATGTATTTTTGCAAACTTAGACTCATGAAAGTCAACTTTTATTCACCAAATCACCAGTGACTTCTGGGAGCTCAATTCACCTTTACACAGTAGCTCTCTCTCAGGTAATGGCTATTGTTTTAAATCAGTTAGCTCCAATTCTAGGGTTTTTATTGTCTGCGATGTTGTCATGTGGTACATGAAAATTTTTAATGATCCTAAAAATTGACCCATATATGTGCCAGGTATAAATTTTCAGTCACCATATCTGAGTTCAAGAAATGTTGCATTGGTTTAATTCTTCTAAATCAAGTTAAATCTTACTGCGAAATTCCACCTGTTAGAATGGTGAGAATTTAAAACTGATTTGTGGTTGTCCTTCCTTCTCCCTAGAATTATGTAAGAAGCAAGACGACGTAAGTTGACCAGAAAATGGGGGAAAAGTCATTAGTTTTCAGTTCCTCATGTTGTTTCTGAGATGCATGCTTTCTATTTCTCTAAGGAGAAAATGTAAAAATGTCCATGCCAATCTTGGATGTGGACATTCTTGTGGAATTTGGAGACTTAGTACAGCCACTACCAAGAAATTTCTCTCTGAAGTTACATATCCTTTTCAAAGTTCTCTGAGGAATGTTGCTGGTAAACTTTATGTAGGAGTTATGACCCTTGAAAAACATATTTTCTTTCTAGACTTGGGTAATCTTAAGCATCAGCAGCTTCTGTCTCTATCTTACTAAGTAGTTGCCTTTATCTCACTTCTTTCTCATTCAAACAGGAGAAAAGTTAAGAAAGGTGAAAGATGATGGGATATGGTGCAAAAATGGAGGGATTGGTTTTTATAGGAGTCTGGTGCTACATATGGTCTCAGGTGAGAAGGAAGAGTAAATAAGGGAGGATGCTTGTAGGTGGATGCTGTGGTGTACGCATCTGGAAGAACTTGTCTTATTGCTTAAATTTCTTAGTGAAATTGGAAACAAAATCCTTATCTGAGAGTGAAAATGGGAGAGGTATTATTGGAGGATAGAAAAGAAGGTTCTACATAGTCATTTTAAAGAATGCAGAGTAACTGAATTAGCAATATACGGAATATTTCCCTGGCAGCACTGTGGTTTGTGACCATGTGTTCAAAATGAGATTGGTCATTGCAGTGCTATCTTTTACCTTTTTACATTCAAATTCACAGAAGGAGAGCTAAGAAGCCAGAGAGCTGGATACAGTGTTCAGAGTATGACGGAGAGAGGAACAAGTGACTCAAGGGAGTAATTTTGATAATTGATCATGAAATTTAAGGATACAGTGAAAAGTGTTAGGATTAGTAAATTCAAGGGGATAAAGGATAGTTGGAGTCATGATATTAGAGAGTGTGACCTGGGCAAAAAGGGATGATGGTCAGAATATGATGTGTAACATTGATATATGGAGGGTTGCAATTACTGGTAATAATAAGATTCAGGAATGATAATAGTTTTTAGCTAGGAAAAACTGTGAGCAGAATTAATGATCTAGTGCTATATTGTCTAATATGGTAGCCATTAATGACAGATGGCTATTTCAAATTAAAATTGCATTCATTACAATTAGATAAAATTACACCTACTGCCCAGATTTTGTTCCTAAATATCATTCTCTATTAAAAGGAACTAGAGTTCCTTAAAAACTGTCTGGTTCTAGGGTTGGGGCAGGAAAAACAAAACAAGGTGAAACAAAATGAGCTTTATCAACCAAAATTTCAGAAATAGAGACCTGATTGAAATAAGAGGGTGTTTATTTGGGGTTTGTTAGAACTGCAGTCCAGGAGACATATATTCAAGAAGCACTTGAATTGTGTTCTGCTGGACTACAACGCGGTGGAGGCTCATAAAGGCAAACAGTAAGGATACAGTTAATTACATGAAGTATGGTTGGAGCTGGCAAGAAGTAAAGGTGCTTATTAAGTAGGGATTGGTTGGGCTCAGAAATGTGTATATAGTTACAGGGGGAAAACTTGAGACCATAAGGTTGCAGTTGGCAGGTGTTGTTCTGAATATGGCTGGGCTGGTAGTGTCTTTGGTTCTGGTATAGTTCAAAGAAAGTTCAAGTTCCCAGTGGTGCAGAGACCCGTTTGAGACCAGATCCTCAATGGCCACCTAACTCCATTTTTGTATGCCTGAACTCTATTACTACATAATAATTTCAATCTGTCATTAGTCTAGAACATATTGTGGTTCCAGAAAGTAAGAAAGTGCCCTCTATCTCTCTTTTCCTCTCTTTCTCTCTCTTTCACACACACACACACACACACACACACACACACACACAGATAGAATATGTCAAAAGGACGTACAAGCTAACTTGAAAAAAGCTCCTTCTGACCAAAGCTAGAAAAATGTAAACAACAAATTAAATAATAATATAGTATAAAAAGAAATAAAATAAATATCCATGAGTCCATATTGTTATAGATAAGTGATTGAATAAATGAATGGATGAATGAATAAATGTGAAGGACAAATCTTTCTTACAGAAGAATTACAGTTAATAAATGTGAAAGGAATAAGGAAATTTAAAAATCACCATTAGTATACCATAGTAATAACTATTGCAGGAAAGAACCACTGATGAATACTAAATTTAGTAGGTGAAACTTTAAGGAGAAACAGGGTAGTTGCATACTCTGAATGTATCACTCACCTCCCCAAATTTATTAATTACTATGGTGGTTTTAACATATGTTCACAAATTCTTTGATAGTACTCTCTCCAGGAGGTAGGACTTAATTCTCCTCCCTTTGTATTTGGGCTGTATTCTAACACAGAGAGTATGGAAAGGTAAATATAGTAACTTTGCAATGGAGAAAACTGACAGGCACCTCCTTAGCTATGTGATCAGTAATGACATACGTTCCTTTATATGATGAGATGAGGAGGGCATACCACCTCTGTGATAATTTTCCCCCAAATTCATACTCACAATACAATTATGAAAAACATCATACAAATAAATATTGAGTAACCTTCCACAAAGTATCTTACCAGTTCTCTTTAAAAGTACCACGGTCATGAAGGACAAGGACATGTAAGAAATCACCGACTGGAGGCATAGTGATTAAATGGAATATGGTATCCTGGATGAATCCTGGAATAGATAAAGGTCATTAGTGAAGAAACTAGTGAAATCCAAGTAAAGACTATACTTTAATTAGTAGTATTTTACCACTACTTAACATCTTAGTTTTGATCAGTGTGTTGTAGTTAACATTAGGGGAAGCCGGCTGAAGGTACTTAGAAATTCTGTGTACCGTCTTTGCAACTCTTCTGTAAAACTAAACTTATTTCAAAATAAAAAATTTATAAAATTATATATAAGAAGAAATTCACCTCTTCTGTTGTACTAGCAACCTTTCAAGTGCTCCACAGCCATATGTGTTTAGCAGCTACTGTACTGAAAAATGCAAATATAGAACATTTCAATAGGTGCAGACAGTTCTATTGCACAAAGCTGCCCAAAAAAGAGGACAGGAAAAGATAAAAAGAAAAAGAAAAAGAAGCTATCCACAATGAATCACAGACACAGATAAAGATGGAAAATACAGAAGAGAAAATCTTACAACAAACAACAAACAAGATCTAGCATAGGTTGGGAGTTCCAGCTGAGAAGAGAGAAAGACTGAATCTATAATCAAAGATACAATGGCTAAGAAATTCCCAGAACTGATTATAGAATTAGGAAACCCAAAGAATTCCTCGCAGAGAGAGTAGACTGAAATCCACATCCATCCACATGACAGTGAAAGTTCAGAATGACAAAGACAAAGAAAAACATCTAAAATGCAGTTAGAGGGCTTCCCTGGTGGCACAGTTGTTGAGAGTCTGCCTGCCGATGCAGGGGACACGGGTTCATGCCCTGGTCCGGGATGATCCCACATGCCGTGGAGCAGCTGGGCCTGTGAGCCATGGCCACTGAGCCTGTGCGTCCAGAGCCTGTGCTCCGCAGTGGGAGAGGCCACAACAGTGAGAGGCTCACATAACGCAAAAAGCAAAACAAAACAAAATAAAATGCAGTTAGAAGAAAAGAACAATCAACAGATTATTCCACATCAACAAGGAAACCAGAAGCTAGTGGAAAAATATACTTCACACAGTGAAAGAAAATACATATATCCTTAAAAGTCAACAACCAGCAAAAGTATTCAACAAGAATGAAGGCAAAATAAAGACATTTTTAGAATAACAAAAGCAAGAGTTTATCACCAGCATACCCCAACTGGTAACTCCAATGGGGAACTCGAAAATGTGTTTTTCAGTCAGAAGGAAAATTACTCCAGATGGAAAGCTGAAAGAAAGAAAGAAAAGGGAAGGGGAGGGGAGGGGAGGAGAGGGGAGGGGAGGAGAGGAGAGGAGGGGAGGGGAGGGGAGGGGAGGGGAGGGGAGGGGAGGAGAGGAGGGGAGGGGAGGGGAGGGGAGTGGAGGGGAGGGGAGAGGAGTGGAGAGGAGAGGAGAGGAGAGGAGAGGAAAGAAAGAAGGAAAACTAAGGGAGGGAGGGAGGAAGGAAGGAATAAAATGGCAAAAATGGGGACTTCCCTGGCAGTCCAGAGGTTAAGACTCCGTGCTTCCACTGCAGGGGGCGTGGGTTTGATCCCTGGTTGAGGAACTAAGATTCCACATGCCATGTGGTTCGGCCAAAGAAAACCCCCCAAAACAAAACAACAACAATAAAAAAGGTAAATATGTGGGTTAAACTGAATGAATGTTGACTGCACAGCGATAGGTACAGTGCCTTTTAGGGTTTAATACATATAGAAAAATAAAATACATAACAGTAAAAGAGCATAAAATGAAAAGGAAATAAGTGGGGTTAAAGAGATATATATTTCTTGCATAGTCAGGGAGAAGCAAAAAAAAAAAAAAAACGAAACTACCAATCAATTCCAAATTTTTAAAAGTCAAGGATACATATTGTAGTTTCTGAGGCAATCATGAAAAGATCTTATAGAAGAAAAAAAAAGAAAACAAATTTCAGGAAGTTTGAAAGAAGAAAATAAAGGAAAATGAATACAGAACAGGTGAGATAAAGAGTAAATACATGGCCAGATGCTTATTTATACTAAAATATTATTACATTCCATGTAGATGGACAAACTTTCAGTTAAAGATTGTCAGACACAATCTTTAAAAGCACAATCAGTTGTATATATATATGTATATATTCATCTCTCTCTATATATATATATTTTAACAAGAGACACATTAAAAATATAGGATTCCCTAATGTTGAGAGAAAAGATATATACCATGCAAAAACTAATCAAGATAAAGCTGGTTCTTATGTTAGATAAAAAAGCTTTAAGGCAAAAAGCATTATTTAATAAAAGTTGGATCAAATCATAATGGTAGTAGACTCGATTAATCAGGAAGAGGTAACTATTCTAAATTTCAAAGTACATAGAGCAAAAATTGACAGATCCACAGGAGGAAGTAGACAAATCCACAATCACAGCATGAGATATATATTTTTTTAAACATCTCTTTCAGTAGTTTATTGACCAGTAGATAAAAAATAAAGATATAGAAATTTGAACAACGGAATTAACACATTTGCTCTAGTGGATAGTTAGAGAATACTCACCCAACATCTGTGGAATATACAACCTATTAAAGCACGTGTGGAACATTTTTTTAAATGACCATATAGAAGTCCATTAAACAAATATCAACACATCTCCAAAGATTAAATTCATACAGAATATGTTCTATGCTAGAAATAAATAACAAAAAGATATCTAGAAAATTCCTAAATGTTGGAGAACTAGAAGCTATATTTCAGATATTAAAAAAATGCATTTTGACCTAGATCATTCTTACTTTTAGTTATATATATTTTGAGTTACAGATGAAGAAAATAATGTTTATAGTATTAAAAAATAAGTTAATAAATATTATTCATTATAATTCAGTTAATTAATTATATAATCACTTCTTATTCCAGTGTGGCAGTATACTTTAAAGAGGATTTTGCTTAATCAGCCAGAGTCCATCTTTATAGAATTATTATTAAATTTATATTTAATAGTCATTAGCAAGTTCTGAGGCATACTGGTTTGTTATGGCTTTTACATTGATTAGGAAACACTGACCTGGCATCTCTAAATGGGTAAAGCATAATCAAATTTTAGGAGTGAAAAAAAGTTCAAATGTCTGTGCATGCATGTATTTATGAGTGTATGTATTTAAGGATGACCTCAGAATTCCTAAGATTTATAGTTTAAACTACCAGAATTTTGTATTTAAAAAGTTCTAATAAACTTCTAAAACATATTTAAATTTCTTTTTATCCTTCAAACTTCTGAGATTCATAGCTTAGTATGTAATTTTATTAAATTTAATATTCATATATTTTTGGGGGCCAACAATTTTTTTTTTTTACTTCTATGATTTGGCAGCATTTTAATCATTATGTTTTGGCATAATCTTAGATTGCATCATATAAATTTACAATATTTGTAGGTAAAATGATATATTTGGAATTTTATATGGTTTAACATAAATGACAGTGACTTGTAATTAATTGTGAGTCTCAGCTCCTTCTGTTAGTCCGTAATCTCTTCAGAACAGCTATCCTTATCTTCACATTTGAAATCACAGCATCAAACCCCATATCTGATCAGAACCAACTATAAAAAGTTAAAACTTGAAATTCTATGATTATAGTTTTTTCTTTGATAGGGAAAAAGTTGGACTGTAAAATGATGAAGAAATAGAAAGCAGAATGGATACTTTCTGAATTAAAGCTATTAGAGCCTATTCCTACTTTATGTGAATCTCCTAGTTACAGCCCTTATAGTCTTTGCCCCACACTTATTGTGCTTCATTGGGAATTTATTTTTTATCTCATGCAACTTTCATTAGAAATAATTTAAAGTGCATATATCACTAAGCATGTAAAACAAACAAGTACGGACATACTATTGCTTTTTTAACCACTTAAATATTTTATTTTTAAATTGTACACTGAGTTAATTTAGAATGGCATCACAATGACAGAATCTATTTATTTTTTCTAAATGAAAACAGATTTTTCTCTGGCTACATCTCAGAGAGAACTTTCCTAACAAGATAACATTGAAAGACTCACAAATTTATAGGCCATTTAAGAGGTTGCCAAAAAAATTTAGCTGAAAAAACTGTACACTCTAGGTAAAGTGTTGTTTGCTATAGCAAATGAAAAATACCAATTTTTCCTTATCACAGCCCATTCATAAATATATTATTTTTTTTCTTTTTTAAGAAAAATGATATTCATATTATTTCTATAATTTTAGATTGTATCTAAATGGATCAAGTTATTTATGTCCTTGTCAAAATAATTTAATTTTATTGATTTCTGGAAAATTAAAGCAGAAATGTTGATCAACTCAACTTTGTCTTGTCATTCCTTTTAATTTATTAACTCATAAACTTTAAGCTGCATTTCACTGTGGTTGATCAGTTTGAATATTATTGAAGATAAGTAACGAAAACTTCTTTTAATTTCATATTTAATGATGACAGAGTAAATGATTTGAGGATGGAAATACCTGACCTAGGAATGGATGCAGAATGTTCAAAGAGGCTGGAGATATGAGTGTATTAAAATGTCAGAAGAGAATATTCAGTTTATAGGAAGACAAAAGGTGATTTTTAAAGAGGCAATTAAATCACTTCCTGCTTAAAAACACTAATGTATATTTTATCTTTATAATATATCCATTTAAAATATAGTTTCTCTCATCATCAAAGTCTCTTACTTATTTATACAGCTTTATTTCTAGAAAATATTGTTAGAAAATAAATACAACCTGCCAATAAGCTTATTTATTCATCTTGATCTCTCTAAAAGATAATGTAAAATAAAATATGCTAGGACTCACATACATGATGTAAGGTATATATAATTTTGCTACTGTTTTCAGAGCATAAATTTATTTATGTAAAACAGCAAGTGCATTATTTAGGACATCACTGCCAGTTAACACTTCTTAGTTTCCTTTCCTTTTGGGTTCAATAGATCTGAGCTTAATTAACTTTACACAGAAAGTGCAGTTACATGAGCATAGACATTACCTATAAAGTTTTTCACATATGAATGATTCTGCCTCAGATTATAAGGTATTGAAATATCATTGATATGGTCAGTCATGCTAAATAAACTAATGCATATTTTATTTTCTATGTTAGATTCTTTAGGCATTATTGCTTTGTCATATTAGACCTGAAGAATTGTGAAAAATAGAAACATGTTTTCCAATTTGGAAAACTTGGGTTCTGTATCATTCTAAGGGCTCAGTGTCTAACTGATAACTTGGCTTTGGTAAGTGAAACCTGAGATATTCCTTATTCTATATTGTTAACTGTTCCAGAGGCAGCAACTCCTGCATCTGTGGCCACCCTCATGGATCATAGGATTTAATATGACTCAGAACAAGACTAGAGTTCAGGGATTTATGATGACCTTTCTATTTGAAAGTTGATAAGGAAAGAAGGTGTATTTAACCTAAGTTGCACATACCTTGGGAAATGTTTAACTTTTCTAAGTTGGGGAGAACAGAAGAAAAAATGAAATCTGAACAGTTAATTCCCCTGCATCAAGTATACTTTCTAATGTGCACAGGTATCACTGTGTGGTCTAGTTTAAGTAGACTTAGCACGTCTATTTTTGGCCATCCTTCGGGTCTTGTTTTTACTTTTTGGTACCAACCAACATTTCTCGGTCCAAGGTCCTGGCGATTCTCCTTGGTACTTGGTATATAATTTCTATTGAACCTCTGTTTTTGGCCAAGAATTTCTCATTCTTCAACAGCCCTTTTCAATAGCGTTAAATGTCTCCTGCCATCTCAGGGATTTCTTACACAGGCAGGGGGCATGGATTAGAGGTACCTTTAATTTTGTCAGGGAAGGAATAGCGTGGTCTATGAATTTGGAAGGAGTTAGGAATCTAGTTATAATAATCAACTTCCTATTTTATCCTCTCTTTACAAAGACCAAGTACTGATCTTATCAATTCCTTTTCTTTGCAAATCTGGAGTCCAATCTTAAATATGAGCACAAAAACTTGGACTCAGATCTCAGTTTTCCTTATGCTGACCATATGCTTTTTTTTTTTTTTAACATCTTTATTGGAGTATAATTGCTTTACAGTGTTGTGGTAGTTTCTGCTGTATAACAAAGTGAATCAGCTATACATATATATATATATCCCCATATCTCTTCCCTCTTGCATCTCCCTCCCTCCCACCCTCCCTATCCCACCCCTCTAGGTGGTCACAAATCACCGAGCTGATCTCCCTGTGCTATGCAGCTGCTTTCCACTAGCTATCTATTTTACATTTGGTAGTGTGTGACCATATGTTTTTTTACACAATTTTCTTGTCCTGTTTTCCATATCCTTATATGTTGTTGATCCGTGGGGAAATCGGTTACTTTCTGTCCTTTGGAATAACTACTTTCCCACATCACTTTGTGGTATATGTCAACTTTTGCTTTTGATGAACTGTTCTGCTTTCACATTGAACTTTCCCAGCTGCTGGCTTTCTCTATTCCCCAGGATCTCTTTCCTGGGGGATTCTAATTCATCCTAAAGAGTGAGAAAGTTATTGGAACCTTCCCTGAGTCTGTATTAAAATAAGACATTGTTTCTAGAAGAATGCAGTATTTTGTAATTAGTGCCTTGATAAATTACTTCCTAAGTCAAAACACTGCAAAGTTAAATAAAACACAATAATGTGATCTTTAATGTGCTCTGCAAAATGCTGCAACATAATCTATTTTCAGTTTCCACTATTTTTAAAGGTGCTTTTTTTAAATTAAGCCTTTAGTTTTTAGAGCAGTTTAAGGATCACAGCAAAATGTAAGGAAAACACAGAGATTTCCGATATATCTCTGCTCACACACACATGGCCTCCCCCATCATCAATATCCAACACCAGAGTGGTATATTTGTTAAAAATCAATGAACCTCCATAGATACTTCATTATAACCCAAAGTCTATAATTTATATTAGGGTTCACTCTTGGTGTTGTACATTTTATGAGTTTGGACAAATGTAAAATGTCATGTAACCATCATTAAGTTATCATACAGAGTATTTTCACAGCTCTAAAAATCCTCTGTGCTCTGACTATTCATGCCTGCTCCCCCAACGTCTGGCAACCACTGATCTTTTTACTGTGTCTACAGTTATGCCTTTCCAGAATGTCACATAGTTAGACTCATACAGCATGTAGCCTTTTCAGCTTGGCTTCTCTCACTTAGCAATATGCATTTAAGTTTCCTCCATGTCTTTTCATAGATTGATAGTTCATTTCTTTCTAGCACTGAATAATATTCCATTGTCTGGATATACCACAGTTTATCCATTCACCTACTGAAGGATATTAGTTGCTTCCAAGTGTTGCAATTGTGAATAAAGCTATGTGTCATATAGTCCTATGGTTAAGTCTCAGTTTTTTAGTGAGCCTTGCTTGGAATGTGAACGTCACAAGAGTTTTTTTTTTCTCCACTCTTAGGTGAGACAAGGTGGGTAGAGTGGGCTGCATTTGGGTTTTTTCTTTCCCCTGTGTGGAAGGATAGAGCTGGCTATGGTTAATTATTTCCTTTCCTCTAAGTAAGGTAGGCTCTGATAATACTCCAGAAGGTTAGGATCTGGTTAACTCATTTCCGGAGAAGGCAGGCTCTGTTAAGTAGAATGGAGTGCTCTGGTGCATTTCAAAATGTTACTTTTCTCCTCCCTCTGCCTGAAGCAGGATGGAATTTTTCTTAGATACAGTATTTACTTTGAGAAACTGGAGGTAAATTTCCCAATATTGTGGGACCCCTTTATGACTGGCTTTCTCTGGAATTTTTAGCTCTCAGAGTTGTCCGCACTGAGTCTTGAACAATTTGTTAATTACAGTTCAGTTTTTCCTACCCCATCACTGGTTCCCGTGGTTATTTCTGCTCATGAGTCTCTGGGAAACTGTGATGCGCAGGCTCAGCGGCCATAGGTCATGGGCCCAGCCGCTCCGCGGCAAGTGGGATCTTCCCGGACCGGGGCACGAACCCGCGTCCCCTGCATCGGCAGGCGGACTCTCAACCACTGCGCCACCAGGGAAGCCCTGTAACTCTCTTTATTCAACTGTCTGTCTCTCTATAATCTTGGGGTCAGCATTTCCCACTGAGTCCTACCTTCTCTTACACATTCAAGAAGAATTGTTGATCTTTCAGTCTGTTTAGCTCTTTACTTGTTAGGATGGAGTGGGAACTCCAAGCTCCTTATATGCAGTACTGGAAAACTCATCACCATTGTATTTTATGTCCCCTAAACTCTGTACACTATCAAATGTAAAATAGATAGCTAGTGGGAAGCAGCTGCATTGCACAGGGAGATCAGCTCGGTGCTTTAGAGGGGTGAGATAGGGAGGGTAGGAGGGAGATGCAAGAAGGAGGGGATATGTATGCATAGAGCTGGTTCGCTTTGTTATACAGCAGAAACTAACACAATATTAGAAAGCAATTATACTCCAATAAAGATGTTAAAATAAAGTAAAATAAAAAAACCCTCTGTATACTCTAATGACTTTATGTGGTATATTCTTTCTTTATATCCTTTTCCTAATCAGTACATGTTCAAACACAAGCAATCACTCAAGGTCTAATTCAAATGATACTTTCTCCTTAAATTTTTTAAATCAAAAATTTTCTTGATCCTGTAATTTGACAAGGTACTTTCTCACCTATAAATTCTAATAAGAATGGCAAATATAACTCTCTGAATTATAATTATTCATGTACACAGTTGAGCCCCTGCTAGTAAATAATCTATATGTAATTCATCAAAATATCCTCCAACTCACTGTACAGAGTAGGTACTCACCACAATGCTTTCAATATAAGCCTGATGGAATCTACATCAGGCTTCACCTTGTGCCTTGTCCAGAACCACTTCGATTAAAAAATATGTTGACATCAAAAGATTTATAATTTTTTACAAATAAACTTTAAATTTTATAATAATTTTTAATTCACAGAAAAGTTTCAAAGATTATACAGAAAATTTCTGTATAAGCTCAACCCAGTTTCAGTTTACATTACTGTTCTGTATTTGTCACACCTAAGAACCCAACATTAGTGTATTACCATGAATTAAGCTTCAGACTTTGTTTAGATTTCACGAATTCTTTCATTTACATCCTTTTGCTGTTCCAGTGTTGGATGAAGGATAATTTGGAATTTTGAGTTTCCATTGAAACAGGAGGTAACATAGCAAGCTCATCAGGAATATTATGGCTTCAAGCCTGGGAAACATGAGGAAGAAAAGTTGGGTCAACAATATAGCATATTTAGTCTTCTTGGTTTCTACAGATAGCTTACTTGTCCAATAGGGTGTTGAAACCCTAATAGTAAAGCAATTTTCACTTTATTTTTTGGACTGTGACTCTTCCCTATTCTCCTGCATATGAAGCTTGAGAACTTTGTGTTTTCCTGTCAGAGTACCATAGCTCCTTTAATTTATATTTTTTAAAATTTAGACCAAAAAAGAAAAAACAGATACAATATTTTTTTTATTCAGCACGTACTAAATACTGAGCACTGTGTTAGCCACTCAGATCAAGTTTAAATCTCTGTCCACACCACATGGTGTGCAAGAAACATGGTATGTCTTCAGCTCCTACAAATTAACAGCATGTTGCTTCTGAGTCTGCATTCAGTTGAATTGGCATGGAATTCTAAAACTGTCATTCAAATGCTTCCTCCTTCTGCTCCTAGAATTGTGTCAAAGTTCTGGGAGCTTGCAGACTGTTAGGCCTTTGATCATCACTCATGTGTCTCACTGGTTAACTCTGAGCATCCATTGTCTCTGATTACCTGGCTCTTTCAGACCTAGGGTCTCTCTACTACTTTTCTGCAATGAGTAGGTCAGATGAATCTTTTGTAATGCTGGGTACCCATGAGGTGTATGGGTTTGTTTCCTAAGAAAAGCCACATAGCCTTTTTCTCAGGATATTGCAACCCCCTGAGTTTATCCAGGACTCACAGATCTCTCTCCAATTACAGCCCAGGGAAACAGTTTTATTGTTTAGTTGAGAGAAAGTTTTCCTCTGGCTTACAGTTTTCCAAGGTTCCTTTTTTCCCCCTCCTCTCGGTTATCCAAGTCCTAGTTCTTAAAAATCCTTAAGAATTACTTACTGCTGCCCCCCACCCCCTGTCCTGCACATCACATACGTCCCCTAGAAAACAAAGCAGCACTCCTGTTGCCCGCTTGAGCAGGGAGCAGTTGATAAATATATTCAAAACAGTACAATGAAGTAGGTAATTTCTCTCATTTTACAAATGACAAAACTGATGAAAAACCTAATATTCTTACCCATTAAATAAATGACATAATGAAAATGGGTAGTCCCAGAACATCGAGTCACAGAGGGTCAACATACAAAATTATTAGATAAATTAAATTAGACTATGCTTGAAATAATGGATGATATCACATGCAACATACATACTTTAACACTTAAATTTTAGAGAAAAATGAGTTTCCAAAGCACGGGGCTGCAGACTACATTTGATTTTGGAATTCTGTGCAGAACACATGCCTTCACTTGAACAGAATGTGGTAACAGATGCCTTTACTTACTTATAGTGGGAATTGAGAACTTTGATTCATAAATACAAGGCTACTTGCCAGTATACCTAATGAGATTTCATAGTCTCCCACTCTGACACTTGTAGTATCAGACTGTATCATCTTGTGTTATTACCTTGCACATCATGAACCACATATCCACTAAGCTGGGAGTGAGGATATAAGTGAGTGTGTCAGTGGTCATTTCCTTCATAAAACAAAAGTGAAAAGGGTATATATGTATAAATATATATATATATATATGTGCATATATATAGTTTTATTGATAAATGAGAAGCAGACAATACAGGTACAGTTAAGGACTGAACTTAGACTCATGTCACAGAAAGGTAAATCAATTTTTAAGTTTAGTTATTGATAACTGTAAATACCATAATTCTTACCTCTGGTAATATTTTAGATCCAAAGCCATCTGCCTCCATTTCAATTATGAGTACTTACGAAGGGATTGGAATTAGTTTGGCTTTTCTCAGAAGCATTAAACTGTATTGGCCAAACACTTTATTTTTGAATTTGTGCACATTTACTCAGATTTGGGCAGACATTTACCTTTGTAAGCCAAAACACAATGAGTTAAAAAAAAAAAAGATGATGGAGGAGAAATATTTTGTTATGAAAGGTAGCATTGTTTTTAAACTTCAGGAATTTTCATGAAATTAAAGGTAAGCATTCAAGTTCTGTAGATACAAAATAAAAGTTATTCTTATATAATCATTTCAATCTATTTTTATAAAGATGATTTCTTAGAGCAGTTTTACATTCCCAGAAAAACTGAGAAATTGGAAAATGACCTATATACTCCTTGTCCCCACACGTGCATAGCCTTCTTCATTATCAACCTCCTACATCAGAGTGGTACATATGTTACAATTGATAAACCTACTTTGACAAATCATTATCATCCAAAGTCCATAGTTTATATTACGGTTCACTCTTTCACTCTTACTGTTATATATTCTATAGGTTTGGATAAAATTATAGTGACATATATCCACCATTATAGTATCATACACAGTATTTTCCATTTCTTAAAAAAATTTTTTTTGGCTTAATCCTGATTTCAGCCATCATCTGACTCTGAAATTCACAATATTAAATTATTTTAAAAATCAAATCAAGACATAGTTATGATCCATATGCTATTTCAAAAATAAATTTATTAATTTTTATGGATACTAATTTCATTGTGTAGATTTACGCTAAATTATCCTATAATAGGTTTTCCATATTATTTTTGTTTATTATTTATTTTACTTGATTCCTTAAAAAAGATATGAAGTTACTAAAATAATGTAAGTTTTGGTAAGAATGTCAATGTAGACATTTCAATTTTAATTCTAGTTGTGGAAAGGAATGAAGCAAACTAGAGTTAGGTTTAGGATTAGTGTCAGGACTAAAGTTAGGGATTTTTCAGTTGTTTTAGTTTCAGTATGCTCTGATTTTAGCTCTAACCTTCCTGCCATCCAAAGCAGTAAACTAAAAATTCTTATCTGAAGAAAAAAAACATATCTTTTCTGTTTCATTGTGCACAACATTTAGTTTGGAAGTAAAAATATTTTAATTTAGAAAAAACAGAGGTTTTCTCATTGGCATATTAGACGAGACATGGAATAGATAATGCTCACTACAGTAATTATACAAAGAATCAAAAGCATGCCTCATGTAGTAAAGTTTACCATTAATAAATAATGAAGATAGATCTGTATAGGGTACAAGGAAATGTGGAGCTTACTGGAATGGAACAGCTGGGGTAAAGTTGGAGTGTTCTACGTTTACACTTAGGATTTACACTTAAGTATGAACAGTTCTTTCAATTTTGCTATAACGCTTCAAGTGAGGTAAACCTAAAAGAAAAACAATGGTGCAAGAAAACTGATTAGTTCAAAACAGTAAATTGCAGCTCTTTAGTAGTCAAGTATAAAGATCAGTGACAGTTACGGTAAGGACAGGGGGGCCAAAGGAAGGAAATTATATTAATAATATTTTTGATTATGCAACTACAAATGTGCATCAACATGTAGTAATGGCCAATGAGGTGTATTTCCACTCCCAGCATTAAAGGAGTAAGCAAATATGAATAGTGCCATATGAAATTGCCAATATTCAATCATTTTTTACCTACTAAAATAGAAATTTCATATGATTCAAATGAATAATTCAGCACATGTGGTTGGGAGAAAGTTATCAGAATCACAGTAGGGAAAATGTATAGGACAAAGCTGGTGGTGATGCCAGAACGAAGAGAAATGCTGGAGGAAGATATGCATAGAAAAAAGAACAATGAAGCATATTAGCTGAATTCTTTGGGATTCCTTCAGAGATGATTCTGATTTAGTCAGACTGGGTATGTGTCTAATTTCATTGTTTAATCTTAGACCAAATGTTAATGAACAGTTCTGTGACACACGATTTTATACGTATATATAGTTTCTGGATCACAGGGAAAATGTTCCCTCTCCCCGGGAGTACAGTAATGCATGATGTATATTTGAACAAGTAAGAAAAAAAAAAAAAAAATATATATATGTGACATGCGTATGGAAGCTTTGTTTGTAAACACAAATGAAACTATGGAACTGAACTAATTGACGTGGAAAGGTTTCCCAATAAAAAAATGCAAAATAGTGTAAAGCATTACATAGAACATTGTATCATTTGTCCAAGAAAGAGATAAATAAGTGGATATACTCAGAGAAGATTTACTTTTGGAAAGATACATAAGAATCTCTGTGGTTACACTTGGAGAGTGAGTGAGAGATCAAGCTGAGAAAGGCTTTTACTTTTCATCTTATGTTATACTTTTACAGTTAATATTTTTTGCCATATACAGGTTTACTTTTGAAGTGGAATATAAATTTAATTTTTTAGAAAATCTAATAATATGTTGCATTTAAAATTATGTATGAATACACAAAGAACTACATACATGGCAACATCTTAAGTTGTATTGGAGAAATTGTCCATACATATTATGAAACATTGTGAATATTGATGCAGTTACAGCAAGATTATGTCTTAGAATATTTTTATCAAAAATAATAGGTATTTCTCCTAAATATAGATGTGAATATTGGGAAGACAGTGATCTTGGCTGGTCAGCCAAACCCCACAATGTAATGACAAAATAACTGGGACTTTCAGAGATTAGAAGAGGGTTTAGCTATGAAAATGTTGATCCAGATCCAAAACAACTCTAGCAATTGAGTGATATGCATTGTCTGCTCAGTAGCTGAAATGTAATAATTTCTATTGGCCATTATTGAGATTTATCTACTTACTCCATTACAGAGAATATATGATTGATTTGGGTAATCCTGCTATTAGTAACCACCTTATAGGCCTTTGTATAACATGTAATTTGACATCTTCCCTTCCTCCTCTCCTCCCACCTGTGGTACAAAGTAGTGCCAGGTGGACAGATCACATGACACCAGACCAGCCTGGAGGCACATATTAAAGAACTTTGCAGAAAGGGTTTGTGGGCTTCCCAAGTTCTATGTCTTGATTGTCTATGAAGTATAATCAGGAAAAAATAAAAATTTTCCTGTCTTTGAAGGCCTTCAATGAGTGAAAACCTGACAGTTCTTAATATTTAGTACTGATTATTTGTTCTATGAATTTTGAATGCTGGATCAATGTTTTCCTATGTTCAGAACATATATAAGCAATCTACTTGCTAAAGCTACCAGACTCTATTTTTTTTTGTAAAAATATGGTTATTATGTAATATTTATATATATACATATAGGTATAAGAATTTTATATCTATGTATATAGATAAAAAAATAAATGATTATGTAATGATTTATATATATATGAACTTTATATGTAAGTTATGAAGTATAATAATGAAAACAGACATGCTTCTAACTTTCTACTTAAGGCATAGATCAAACCAATATTGTTTTAGCTCCTTATACATTCTTCCTACAATGCATCTCCTTCATTCACAGAGATAATTCTTATTCTGAATTTTTAGCTTATCATACTCTTGCTTATAGATTTTAATCTCATAAATAGGATATCATTAAATAATATATTTTTCAACATTGGCAGTTTTTAAACTTCATCAAAATGATATCACAATATGTGAAGCCTCTTGTAAGTTGCTTTTTATGAACTCAACTTACCACCCTCAAAACTTCATCCATGTTGATGCTGGAACCTATAGTTCATTGATTCTTCATCGACATGGACTACTTTATTGTATGAACCTATCCCAAATTATCCACTCAATTTCCTTTTGAAAGGTATTTGGATTGATTCTAGAATTTTGCTATTTTGAATAATACTATTAAAAACATTCTAGTGATTGTCTACTAATTCAAAATTCAAAAATTTCTCCAGAGTATATGTATAGAAAAGGAATCATTGCTTACAGCATATGTCATAATAAGAAATTATGTCAAATGTTTTTAAAAGTTGTTTAAGGTTTCCCTGGTGGCGCAGTGGTTGGGAGTCCGCCTGCCGATGCAGGGGACACGGGTTCATGCCCTGGTCCGGGAAGATCCCACATGCCGCGGAGAGGCTGGGCCTGTGAGCCATGGCCGCTGAGCCTGCGTGTCTGGAGCCTGTGCTCTGCAACGGGAGAGGCCACAACAGTGAGAGTCCCGCGTACGGCATAAAAAAAAAAAAAAAAAAAAAAAAGTTGTTTAAATAAATTACACTCTTACCGGCAGTGTTCCCCTTTCTCCATTCTTATAGATACTTGATTTTGTCAAAATTGTTTACCGATCTGCTAAGTATAAAAAGTATCTCATTGCAGTCTTAACATTCATTTTCATGTTTCTCACAAGGTCCTTTTTAAGACTTTTATTGTCCATTAATGTTTCCTTTTATGGTAAATACCTACTTAGGTATTTTCTCTACTTCAGTTGTATTATTTATCATTTTTATGAGTCCTTTATGTATAAAAGATAATAATACTTTACCAAGTTTTACCAAGTTTTGCCAAGAGGTATAAGTACCTCTTCCCAATCTTTGACTTATCTTTTTATGAATAAACGTTAATGCAGTGCTGTTAAAAAATAAGTTGTTCCAATGAAACACCAACCTCTCTGAAGTTGCAATATATCTCTCCATTTGATTTGTGCTATTACATTTTGCATTTTAGATTCTGATTATTGTGCTATTTTTGGATTCATTTGCTTATGATATCATGAGAGTAAGGTAATTCAAAATTTGATTACTAATATAAGCAGCAAAAATTAAAGATTTTCATTAAAGTGGATCTAGTTTTTGTTTGTTTGTTTTTACTTTAGGGTCATGGATAAATATTTTAGACTATAGTGGTTTGGAAGGAATATGTTTTTGTTTATGAATCATTTAATATAGCATTAAAAAATAAATGCTTATCATTATCTTGTTTATATGCACTTTATCACAACTATCAAACCATTTCCACATATTATTTGTAAAATAAAATGGTTTCTGTTATCTGTGGGAATCAACATGTCTATCATTACTATTTAGTGAGCAAAAAAGCAACAGAATTATGCCAAATAGAAATAGTATATCAGTTCATCACCATATGTGATTAAAATAAAAAGTCACCCTGAAAATATCCCATAAACTGATCAAAATATATGTTTACAAGAAAGTGCAAAAGACAGTTTCTCCTCATTGCATAAAATAGGGAAATGAGTATGGTTTTTTAGAGGACACATTAAAAAATGATATGATATTAAGGGTAAATACATATCTCTATGGAGAGGACAGTCAGGTTTGGTGGGACAGAGTAGGAAAGTACTTTAAAAATCAATTCATGATGTTTCCCGCAAGTTGAATGTCTGAGAACCCACAAGGCTAGGACAGTTGAAAAATGGCAAATACATTCTTTGAAGCTATGTTCATTCCCTTCACTGCTGAAAAATAGCACAGCAATAGCTTCTTAAGGCTAGTGCTGGCAGAGATGCCCAGCAATGCCTTTGTTTCTTAAGCCTGGAGAAGGGTGCTAGAGGTAGGAATAATCTCCTCTGAGCAATTATGTTGGCCAAAAATGAGTGGCAAACAAAGGCAGCTAGATAGGAAAACAAAAACACAGGACCTTAGCATAACAATACAATCTAACAACCATGAGAACATGTCACTAAAATTGCAAGCTTGCTTCCAAATAAATACAATAAGTGAACACTAAAAGACCATACAATTGTCCCTCAGAATCCCCAGGGGATTTGTTCCAGTATCCCTGCAGATACTGAAATCTGCAGATGCTCAAGTCCCTTATATAAAATGGTGTCGGATTTATATATAACCTATGCACATCCTCCCATATAATTTAAATCATCTCTAGAATACTTATAATACCTAATACAATGTAAATGCTATGTAAATAGTTGTTATACTGTATTGTTTAGGGAATAATGACAAAAAAAAAAGGTCTGTATGTGTTTAGTACAGATGCAAGGATCTCAGAGGCCTAATTATACAGTACACGTCAGCAACAATGTAATGCTTTTTTTTCTTTCAACACCTACAGTTTGCTTTCCTTTAATGATTTGGAAGAGAAATACATGGAATAAAACATGGAATATTTTTATAATATTCATTATATATATTATATATTTATAATTATAAATATTATATATTTATAATATTCATTATCTCTCTCTCTCACACGCACACACGCACGCACACACACACACACACACACACACACACACACACACATACACACATGCACCGTTAACACCAAAACCCTGGTTCTTCTCTCTTGACAACCCTCAGACGATGGCAAATGATGACTGTCGTATGCTGCCTACAGTGATGATCTGGAGAGGTGGCGAGGTGTGTGGCACTAAATGTAAGTGTGAGACACCAGGCTAACCTGAACCTTCTGACAGGATGTCAGAGGGATCATCTATGTTGGGGACTGGGTTTTGATTGCAGCCATTGATGCTTCGGAGGAGGATCAGTAATACTAATGTCAGGATCTGCAGAGTTTGAGGGCTGAAGATCTTCAAGGTTGAAGGTCGAGGCTTCACAATTGCAGGTGCATTAGTAAGAAACATTGTTATAAGAAGCTCTTTATTCTTTTTCTTTGCATCCTTAAACACATCTTGCAGTGATTGTAGGCATGTTGTTATTCCTTGGGTGACACAGAAGCTTCCTGTCATAGAAGGATCATACTCAAAGATCATGTCCTTTAACTCTTGCACTTATTTAAAAACTGCTGAAAAATTTTCAAGTGTCCACATTGATGGCCCTGCCTCCCCTAAATCTTCACTATCATAATCATCATCATCTGCAGAGGACTTCAGCAGATATTCAAGTTCCTCATTAGGAAGGGTTCCTCTATACTCTTCTATGTGTTCCTCAACATTGTCCTTGATCATGTCAGAGAAACCTTCCTCAGCAACTTCCCTTGCAACCTTCAAGATATTCTTGACTTCTGTATCAATAGTGGGGAAGTCCCTGAAATCAATGACCATCTCACTCCGTAAGGCTTCCAACATGCATTGACTGTCTTGGGCCTGAGGGCCTCTATAGGCTATGCAATAATCAAATTGTAACTACAATTGTGAAGTTCTTTCATAAACCCATGATGCTGCAGCCAAAGTTAGCATCAAGGGCAGCACAAATCCTCCTGAAGATAAGGTGAGTATAAGTTGTCTTAATGTACTTGATGATGCCTTGATCAAGTGGCTGCAGTGTGACAGTGTTAGGAAGCAGGAACATCATTTCCATGTTCTTTTCAGTGAAACCGAGAGATTGGGAATGGGCAGGAACATTGCCAATTATGAGGAGAACCTTGAATGTCAGTCCCTTTTCTTTAATATATTTCTTCACTTCAGGAATGACATACTGATGGAACCATTCTAAGAACAAGGTGATCATCACCCAAGCCTTCTAGTTGTGCTTCCAGAACACAGACAGGCAATTTTTGATTTTGTTCTTAAGGGTCTGGGAATTGTTTGCTCGGCAGAGAGGCCTGGATTGATCATGTGACCTGCTGTGTTCACACACAGCAACAGAGTAAAGCAACATTTCCAGGCCTTGAACTCTGAGGTTGGCTTGGCACTCTTATGAATGTGCAATTTGTACATCTTCTTCTGGAGCAAGCCTATTTCATTACAGTTGAAGACTTGTTCTAGAAGGTAGCCTTTCTCTTCTGTGAGTTTCTTGAGATCTTCTGGGAACACTGGTGCTGCCTCAGCATCAGTCAATGACCACTCCCCTGTGATCTTTAAATTCTTGAGGCTGTAGGGCTTTGCATAGCTAGCCAGCTATCCTTTACAGTACTAGCCTTAAATTCTTTCCTCTGGCTCTCCTCAGCCTTCTCACAGCATTGCTCATAGTGCTTTATCATGCATAATTTTGCCATCGACAAGGATATGCTTCTGTGACATGTCCTCTAGCCACACTTTGAATGCTTTCTTAGTCTTTGCAAGCACTTTATCATGAACCAGAAACCATTTTTGACATTCTAGGGGAAGTACTAACACTTCCGTGTGTTTCAGCTTCCTTCTGCTTTATTGTGCAAATGCTCAATGCATTCTTACCTCACAGCCTACTTTGGCAAGATGCGTGCCACTTCCCAAAAGACCTGAGATTTTTATTCTCTAGTCAGGACATGGCACTTTACTGTCCCTCTTAGCCTTTGAGGGATTGCTTTGTTCAGTTCATTGCTTTTTAGGATTCATTTTTTTTCACAGAAACAAAGGGTACACCCAACACAAGTAGCTCAAATAGCGAATGCTGGAGAGAGACTGAGAATCTGTGGAATGGTAGGAGGCTACAGGCAGGGCATGCCTACCTGTCACATCATTCACATGGACTCATAGTGCTCAGCATACAGCAAATTCAAGTTTAGCTTTTTGGAACTTTCTGGAATTTTTTCAAATATTTTTAAATATAAAAATATGGTTGAATTCATAGATACAGAAGGCCAATTGTTACTTTTGCTGGTAAAAATACTCCTCTTCATAACTCAGCAGACCTGGATGCTGAACAAATTTTTCAACAAATGTGTGTAGAAAGAAAACAAATTTAAGCTTTCTCTGCTACCCCCAGGTGGTTGATGGTAAGGGACTGTCTCATCAGTTTGGGTAAAAGTGGGCAGCAGGAATTCAAAAGTGGTGAGCAGGAGGGTGGTCTGGGTATATTGTATGGAGATGTGTTTTAATGCTTTCTCTGACGATTTTGCAGGGAAGCCTCCTCTCATTCTAGGTCCTTTAAGGACAGCCCCACGTTCCTGTGAGTGCTGTTCTTTTTGATCTATTCTGTATGTTCCCAGCCACTGAGTAAAATCCTTATTGAAACTGGACTTATCATTAACAATCAGATACCAACGCTCAAATTGAGATTTGTGAGAAATCTGTCTTACCTCAGGCATGCAGTTCCTGATACCAAGACACTAATGCCTTCTAGATTCCATATGAGTTTTCCAGCCCTCTTTAGAAAATGTTTATTTTCTAAATCTTATTCAACAGCTCTGAGTCAGTTTGTTTTCCAAACTTATTATCCCTAACTTCTACCTTCTTTATGAATAAATAATTATAGCTAACAGAGCACTTACTAATTTTTAGATACTGTCCAAAATACTTTGCATATATTGACTCATGTAATCCTACCAAAAAACCTATTGACAGTCCTTATTGGTGGTTTATTCAAAATAATCTATGTTCATTCCTTTATTTATTTCTTATATCCTCCCTTCATTCATTTATTTAACAAGAATTTACTGAGAATTTTTTATATGCTAAGTGTGTGTGTGATGCTAACATGTATCAGTGACCAAGAGGACCTGATAGCTTCCTTTGGGGAATTTTAGTCTAACTAAAGTCCTGGCATGTCTCACCTGTGTGTGGCAGTATTTCATCAAGTTATCTATGCTAGATTGGTGTTGTTTTACCTATTTGAATCATAAACGGCAAAGAATTGTGTATATATACGTATGGGGAAAAGTCTGGGCCAAGCAGAACTCAAGCAGTTTCCCAGGTACAAGACTTCTGAAATCTATTTTCTTGTAGATTGACTGTACTGGGACTCTCTCGAGTAATGACAACCTCAACATATCAACACCCCCTTGATTAAACCAAAATTAAACAAAATCTTATTCATCTAAACATCTCACTCTATGTCCCATATTTCTTTCTATTTTTCAATCAAAATCCAACCCTTTTCTGTTCCCTTCTTTGTGCTGTTATCCTCAATGCATTTGGGTTCCTTTCATTTTTACCTTGCTATTCTTTTAATAGTGCTTTTTCTCCCAGTGCAAAACCATTGAGTTTCTTGGTGGATATTTCCATTGCATACTATTTTAGAGTTTTCTTCATATGCCTATTCTTCTCCCTCAAGTGGTCTTATACGCATTTGATTAAAGTCCCTTCCCTTTGGGGGAATCAACTGACCTAACAGCTTTGTCCTTTACCACTCCCCTCTGTTTATAAACCTGTTCTAAAAGTGTTAGTGTTTTAACTTGATCCCAGTTTTAAAATTCCAAATTTAGTGTCCTTGGGCAAAGTGTAAACTTTCCTCCTTATCAGAAGTTTATACTATAAGTGAACTGAAAATTTATCACGTTAACATAATATATACATGTAAAATATCTAAAGAAATCTTAGAGTGCATGCACAGACATCAATGAAATGGAGAAAAACAGGGAAACTTGCAGAGGCTTGAACATTTCTTGTGTATAAAAAGAATAATTACTATACTTTTATCTCTCCAGATAAGAGCTAATAAAGAGTGAACTTGAACATTATTTTAGAAAATGTGGTTTGCCTTTGTTTTTATCTTTAAGTACATTGTTACCATCGGGGGTTTTCACAAACTTCCCCAGAGTGCAAAAAATTATAGATTAAATGGCAACATAATAAATCACAATTGATTCATATGGATTCCTTGCTCCTCAGCACTGTGTGCTTAACAGGGAATGTTCTGCCAAGACGAAAATATGTCTAGAATTGCAGCTGTGCATCTCTGCACTGAACTGCTCTGTCTCTTTGTGTACAAGCCCTTTTGAAATAGGGCCTATGCTTCACCACCCTTTAAGTGTGATCTCATGCTAATTTAAATGCAAGTGAACTGGCAATCTCTGTATTAAATTCCTGTTTAAAACATGAACAAATTTTAAAATTGAGCAAAATAGGAGTATGGAAGTTTACATTTGAAAAGCAAAGTCAAAGTACATGACAAAATGAGTCATAGAACTTTTGCATCATTTTGTAATAATTATACCACCGTAAATTCATAGAATGCTTTTGTCTGGTAAAGTCAAAGTGCCCTACATCTATTCATTCATTTCTGTAAAAATAGTTTCTGTTTATTTATTTGATTATATTACCTTAGCATTAGAGAAGGGAAATAACAGGGTATGTCGAGAGTAATTGGTTAGAAAGTGAGATTATTAAATAAAGAGATTTTGACTTATTTATTCACAATACATAGTTAAGTTTTTAGCATTATTAAGTGCTTAAAACTATTTATTTTGTTAAAGAAGATATTTTGAAAAACTATTACTATAAAACTTTACATGGTTTAGTAGAAAGAATATGCATTTTTTGATGCTAGACAGAACTGGGTTTGAACCTTAATCTGACTGCTTATTATGTCTTAGTTGGATTATTTCAACTCTCTGACCTCTAATTTACTTATCTGTAAAGTGAGGGAGTACTTGCTTAGGATGTTTTTGAAGATTACATTAAACAATACAAGGAAAGATCCTAGCTCATTTCCTCATGTAGCAAAGTCACTACTATTTCTTATATTATTTCTTACTGTGAAAATATGCCATTGATTTCAAAATAATAGTCAGCTTCTTTTGCCCAAATATGCTTTGCTCAATTCTTTATGTTACCCTCATTTTGAGATTATTTTATCTCATTCTCAGTAATGTCGGGCTGCTATTTGAGGCACCATAGTCTCCATTTTCCTTCCAGAGATTTGAAACAACTGAGAATTAAGACAAAGCATCAGACTGAGGTAGAATGAGTTATCACTCTTATTACTGATATAACATAAGTTGGGGAACATAAGATACTGTGAGAAAGTAATGAATTGTACCAGTCACAGACTTTTAGTGCGGTGGTGGTGGTGGTGGTGGTGGTGGTGTGTGTGTGTGTGTGTGTGTGTGCGCTCACGTGCGTGTAGGATGTGGTGGTGAGACTCTGAATAGTCTTGCTCCAAGAAGTTTAAGGGAAGTGCTGAGCTAAGCATTCTTATTACATAGTCCACCAAATCAGAGCTTGCTTATATTATTGTGTGTATGTTGATGTACTGTCCTCCTTTGTATACCCATTTGTCTTCCTTTTGAGATTCTTTAGGTCAGGAAATCTATTTTACCTTTTATATTTCTGGGACTTACCAACAACTGATAGGAATTGGGAACTCAGCATTTTTCAGTGAAATGAGTAAGTGAATGTTGAGAATTCTAATTGAAAATCAACAGTCCTCTTTCCTGTGAATTCAGGTAGCATATATAATTTATACTTCTTATCCTGTTATTAGCAATGGTTTGCATTGATTTAGCAGTTTAAAATACACTTATTCTTGTCTCTTAATGAGAGCAGCTGCTCTTAAGCACAAAAAAAACATTTCAAACACAACACCATTTGCTACAGTACTAAGTACAGAAAATAGAGCTCAGCATATTCAACATTTGAATGAAAATACACATTCATTTTTTAAAAAAAATGAGAATAGCTTTATAATTTTCTGATTTCAAAGTAGTTTTCTCATCTAGAGATAATGTGATGTTATCATTTTTCCCAGGTTTCTATTCTGTGCAACACACACACACAGGAACACACATATGTGTATGTGTGAATGCATGCATAACTATCACAAAATATAAAATTATGTGACACGTAGTCTTTTGAAACCCCTATTTTCTATTAGTTATGCATCATTAATGTATTTTGACGTCAATATATGTAATTAAGCCATACGATTTATTTTTTTTAATTAATTTTATTGAAGTATATTTGATTTACAAGCCATATAATTTCTAATGGCTGTAGAGTATAATAGTATGAACATTAACAATTTTTGATTTCGAAATTTTATAAATAAAAAATAATGTTTCATTGATACTCAAATTTTTATATTTACTAGACATTTGTAATTACTTTATGTGAATTGGCTGCTTATATGTCTTTCGCCCATTTGTCAGCTGGTATTTCTATTTCCAAAATAAACTTATAAGAACTTTTTATATAATGGGTTCATTAAACCTGTGTCTTCAACATATATTCCAAATATTTCCCCAGGTCTCATTTGTCTTTGCAAAATGTAATAGATTGGATTATGCCAACTTTCCCAACATAAAATTTTCAATAGCTCATCATTGCTCTAGGCATACAGATTTATACTTTAAAGCATGACCATCTCCTTGGCCCTAGTTCTCACTGCACATATTTCAGGCTTCAGTATTTCAACTGTAGCTTCTCTGACTTTGACTAATCAGTCACTGCTCTTCCATTGGATTTCTGTCTGCTTTTGTCTTTTTGCCATTCTCTTTGCTGTTGTGGATATATATTTTTATTATTCTTTTATATCATCATAAAATTGTCACGCTACAGGGAGGAAATCATTCTCTTCTTTAGAGTCAGAAGCCTATAATATATTTTGAAAAGTGTTTTAACAGAGATATAAGGAACATATGACTCAAGAACATGTGAGATCTTATGACATTTCTCTTTTTTTTTTCTTAGTGTAGGTTAAGGATAAAATCATTTATCATACTTATAATGTTTGAGCATCTACTATGTGACAAGGGATTTAAAGGTAAAAAGACATGATCCTTGTTCTCAAAATTTCAATGTCAAGAGAGGACGGATGTTACCGCCATTTAAGTAACAAAGGGAGGTGGTAGAATTTGGTTTATCTTTAAATATACATAAGATTTCAATGGTGAAATTAGAAGGAAAGGGTATTTCAAGTTGAAGCATCATCAGCAACAGCAAAAAGAATGAGAATCAAGGAGTCTGTTGCCTGGTACAAAGGGATTCAATTATCTATCATCTCTTTTTTTTTTTCTTTTTTTGCGATATGCGGGCCTCTCACTGTTGTGGCCTCTCCCGTTGCGGAGCACAGGCTCCAGACGTTCAGGCTCGGTGGCCATGGCTCACGGGCCCAGCCGCTCCGCGGCATGTGGGATCTTCCCGGACCGGGGCACGAACCCACGTCCCCTGCATCGACAGGCGGACTCTCAACCACTGCGCCACCAGGGAAACCCTATCATCTCTTTTTATCATGTAGCTATTAACTCTTTCTTTTTTTTTTCTTTTTTGCCTTAAGTAGCAGGATGAATTTGGACCAAATGATATGGTATACATTTTAATACTTTATAGGAACAATCACAATTTGTATGGCTTCAGATGAATGCAGTTATTATAAGGATATACACATTCCAAAGTACAGAACATGGTCTGCTGGCTTTGAGGTGTCATGACCAACACTTAGTGCCATGCCAGTGACTTGGGTCTCAACCTCATGAAGGTACCGACTGAACCAGCTGCAATAAGAAGGTTGCATCACTTACAAGATTCTTTTTTTTTTTTTTTAATTTTTGGCTGCTTTGGGTCTTCATTGCTGCGCATGGGCTTTTCTCTAGTTGCGGCGAGCGGGGGCTACTCTTCATTGTGGTACGCCGGCTTCTCATTGCGGTGGCTTCTCTTGCTGCTGAGCACCGGCTCTAGGTGCGGGCTTCAGTAGTGGTGGCATGTGGGCTCCGTAGTTGTGGCTCATGGGCTCTAGAGCGCAGGCTCAGTAGTTGTGGCTCACGGGCTTAGTTGTTCCATGGCATGTGGGATCTTCCCAGACCAGGGCTCGAACCCGTGTCCCCTGCATTGGCAGGCAGATTCTCAACCACTGCGTCACCAGGGAAGTCCCTACGAGATTCTTAAAGTGAACATATTTTATAAATGCTGCCTTTGTTATTTATTATATACACGAAAGAAATTTTTAAAAATCTGCTACTTAAAAACAAAAACCTTTGAGTACTTCAAAACGATTTCCACTAGGATATTTTTCTTAAAAAGGGAAATGAATACTGTGACCCCCCCTGTAGATTCTAACATAGTATTGTAGAAAAGATATATTTAAACTACCATTTCTTCCCACCTGTGAATTTCCTGATCAGTTATTTCATTTCTCTATTATAATTGCATGACAGAACAAACACAAATTAATGCTACTGGGCCCCCATGGAATCCATTTTGAAGTGTTTATATGCACTACTGAACTAAAAAAAAATAAGGTAGCAAATGCCCCTATCAAAGTAGTGGCAATGCATTGTTCTGTTTCTGTGAGCACACACATAGTGAAAGTGCTTGTCAGTCATGGAAAAGCTTGGACTTCAAAGAGAGAGCTATAAGCCGCGTCTGAAACTACAGATCCAAATAGTACAGCTGGAGAACAAGTGTTTGACGCTTAAAAATATTGTGCCTCTAGGACTAATTATGCTTTTGCAAACTTAGTAAAACATTGCTGTTTATTTCAACTTCGGCTGTACAAGATCTCCCTCAAATGAATGGTAGCTATTCTGAAGCCTGCACATAAACATCTATTTTGTGGAGAAACTGGCAATTAAGGACTTGTAATGAATTCTAGTCTTTTTCAATCTCTTTAAAAAAACACTATCAAATCAAAGAAAACAAGATATGAAGGATTCTTTAAAAATCTGCCCTGTCTTTTTCTGATGACTTAAGATACCAGGAAAATAACTTATTTTTCTATGTTTGTACATTTATATATTTATTTCTTGTTACAAATCCAAAATAAGTTATAATTCATGATTCCTCAGCAGGACTTCACATATAATTTTAAAAATTTAAAGCTCTTTAAGACTACTCTGGGTAGGTGCAATTCAAGATATATTTCCTTGATGCTGTAACTACATGATAGAGATACGTTTTATAGGTTTATTGGTTTTAAGATTACTTTAAATCCTTTACAGTATTCACGGCATATCATAAGAGTGTGTGAAGATATTTCATAAATACTGAATTTATTTTATTATATATAAGTATAAACTCATAAGTATAAACTATATGTCTATGGTTATTAGGAACATAGCAGATGATACAACCTTGTCAAGATTATAGATCTGCTATTTCCCTGTGATAAACTGGGCCAAAGTCAAAGAATATATAATTACTTGGATTTTAATTTTCATATTTTATAAGTAACAAAAATCATAGCCTAATATACACAGTAAAAAGAGTAATATTTTAGACCGATGGCTACTTGATAATTACATCAAAAGTTTTACTTCTAGAGGGCCAGATATTTCAGAGATGTAGACCTTTATGATGATACTGAAACCAGTCCTATAAAATCCTACTTCCTACATGGAGTGAATGTGCTGGGAAAGGTCAGACTGCTCCCTTGGTCTCCAATGGTGTTCTCCGCATGGATTGCACATGGTGGAGGATCTTTTATGTACTGCAACTGTTGGTGCATTTTGATATTCTGAGTCATAAAGAATTCATAGAGCAAAGAAAAGCAAATGATTACAAAACTAGGAAGGGCTAAAGCCTAAGTATTGCCTCATGCTAGATTCTTCTGTTTTGAATTTCATGGGCGTTTTAAGTTGACTTGGAATGCCATGCAAGTTTCAAGGCAATTATTTGGACTTCATCTGCATCAACTCATGTCCACAGTACTTCTCTTTCTATTAAAAAAAAAACAAAAAATGAATAAAACAATAAAAGGAAAATATTTATCTCTTGTAGAAAGCAACACTAACAACAACACAACAAACACATGCTGCCTATGTAAGTGCCAACAGTGGAATCACTGCATATAGACAGTGTGTTATTATTAGTGACTACATTAAACTTTCTATATTTGTCTAAGATATCAATGAATTAATGACATTATACTCTGTTCTTCTTACATAAATAGGACACTGGTATTTGTGTTATTTTTTCCATTTGTCATGGTTAAACTCTTAGAAGCTATAGGTTTAATTTATAAGATAACTTTGTTCTCTAACCCATAAAATAGGAGATGGTAGGAATGATTAAATGTCATTTTGAAAATCGGTGTCCTATTACCTGTCACATAGTAAATACTCCATAAATGTTTGTTGAATCCCAAATATGGTTACTTTTGGTATATTTTCAATACTGATAGTCTCTTATCCCATCTCAGCTTTTAGCACTTGGAAGTGATAGCATTCATGCATTAATGAAATAAATATAATGGCTAACAAAATAACACTTAAAAAATTATTTTGCTGGTAGAATTAAGGTTCTGCTGTAATTTAGTGGATGTTAAGATTGTTCCTAGGAGAACCTTCAAGATGGTGGAGGAGTAAGACATGGAGATCAACTTCCTCCCCACAAAAACATCAAAAATACATCTACATGTGGAACAACTCCTATAGAACACCTACTGAACGCTGGCAGAAGACCTCAGAACTCCCAAAAGGCAAGAAGTTCCCCACGTACCTGGGTAGGGCAACAGAAAAAAGAAAAAGCAGAGACAAAAGAATAGGGATGGGACCTGCACCTCTGGGAGGGAGCTGTGAAGGAGGAAGAGTTTCCATGCATTAGGAATCCCCTTCACTGGCAGAGATCGGGGGGAACCTTTGGAGCCATGGAAGAAATCACAGCAACAGGGATACAGAGGGCAAAGTGGAGAGATTCCTGCACAGAGGATCAGTGCCGACCAGCACTCACCAGCCTGAGAGGCTTGCCTGCTCACCCACTGGGGAAGGTGGGGGCAGGGAGCTGAGGCTTGGGCTTCGGAGTTTAGATCCCAGGGAGAGGACTGGGGTTGGCTGCATGAACACAGCCTGAAGGGGGCTAGTGTGCCACAGCTAACCAGGAGGGAGACCGGGAAAAGGTCTGGAATTGCCTAAGAGGCAAGAGACCATTGTTTCTGGGTGTGCAAGGAGAGGAGATTCAGAACACCGCCTAAATGAGCTTGAGGGATGGGCGCGAGAAGCAGCTATCAGTGTGGACAACAGAGAAGGGCATGAAATGCTAATGCTGCTGCTGCAACCACCAAGAAGCCTGTGTGCAAGCACAGGCCACTACCCACACCTCCCCTCCTAGGAGCCTGTGCAGCTTGCCAAAGCCAGGGTCCCATGATCCAGGGGCAACTTCGAGAGAACACGTGGCAGGCCTTAGGCTGTTGCAACTTCACGTTGGCCTCTGCCAGTGCAGGCTCTGGCATTCCATACCCCTCCCTCCCCCCAGCCTGAGTGAGCCAGAGCCCCCTAATCAGCTGCTTCTTTAACTCCCTCCTGTCTGGGCGAAGAACAGACACCAGAGGGCAATTTACATGCAGAGGTGGGGCCAAATACGAAGCTGAACTCCAGGAGCTGTGCAAACAAAGAGAAAGGAAAATTTCTCCATGCAGCCTCAGGAGCAGCAGATTAAATCTCCACAATCAACTTGATGTACCCTGCATCTGTGGGATACTTGAATAGACAACAAATCACCCCAAAATTGAGGCGGTGGACTTTGAGAGCAACTGTAGACTTGGGGTTTGCTGTATGTGACTGACAAGTTTCTGATTTTTATGTTTATCTTAGTATAGATTTTAGCACTTGTCATCATTGGTGGATGTGTTTATTGGTTTGGTTGCTTTCTTCTTTTTTTTTTTTACTTTTTTTATTTTGTTAATATTTAAAAAAATATTTTAATAACATTATTTATTTTACTTTTTTCTTTCTTTATATATTTTTCTCCCTTTTCTTCTGAGCCATGTGGCTGAAAGGGTCTTGGTACGCTGGCCAGATGTCAGGCCTGAGCCTTTGAGGTGGCGAGCCAAGTTCAGGACATTGGACAACTTGAGACCTCCTGGCCCAATGTAATATCTATTGGTGAGAGCTCCCCACAGATCTCCATCTCAATACTAAGAACCAGCTCCACTCAACAACCAGCAGTCTCCAGTGCTGGACACCCAGTGCCAAACAACTAGCAAGACGAGAACACAAACCCATCCATTAGAAGAGAGGCTGCCTAAAATCATAATACACCCCAAACACACCACTGGACCTTGTCCTGCCCACCAGAAAGACAAGATCCAGCCTCATCCACCAGAACACAGGCATAAGTTCCCTCCAGCATGAAGCCTAAACAACTCACTGAACCAACCTTACCCACTGGGGGAAGACAACAAAAACAACGGGAACTATGAACCCGCAGCCTGTGAAAAGGAGAACCCAAACACAGTAAGTTAAGCAAAATGAGAAGACAGAGAAGTACAAGGCAGATGAAGGAGAAAAATAAAAACCCACCAGACCAAATAAATGAAGAAGTAGGCAGTCTACCTGAAAAAGAATTCAGAGTAATGATAGTAAAGATGATCCAAAATCTTGGAAATAGAATGGAGAAAATACAAAAAAAGTTTAACAAGGACCTAGAAGAACTAAAGAACAAACAAACAATGATGAACAACCGAATAAATCAAATTAAAAAAATTCTCTAGAAGGAATCAATAGCAGAATAACTGAGGCAGAAGAACGGATAAGTGACCTGGAAAATAAAATAGTGGAAATAACTACCGCAGAGCACAATAAAGAAAAAAGAATGAAAAGAATTGAGGAGAGTATCAGAGAACACTGGGAAAACATTAAATGCACCAACATTCGAATTATAGGGGTCCCAGAAGAAGAAGAGAAAAAGAAAGGGACTGAGAAAACATTTGAAGAGATTATAGTTGAAAACTTCCCTAATATGGGAAAAGAAATAGTCAATCAAGTCCTGGAAGTGCAGAGAGTCCCATGCAGGAAAAATCCAAGGAGAAACACTCCAAGGCACATATTAATCAAACTATCAAAAATTAAATATAAAGGAAAAATGTTAAAAGCAACAAGGGAAAAGCAAAAAATAACATACAAGGGAATCCCCATAAGGTTAACAGCTGATCTTTCAGCTGAAACTCTGCAAGCCAGAAAGGAGTGGCAGGATATATTTAGAGTTATGAAAGGGAAAAACCTACAACCAAGATTACTCTACCCAGCAAGGATCTCATTCAGATACAATGGAGAAATTAAAACCTTTAAAGACAAGCAAAAGTTAAGAGATTTCAGCACCACACAATCAGCTTTACAACAAATGCTAAAAGACTGTGTCCAGATCTCTTCTTTTAAAGACCATTGAGATGCTTGCAGATCCTATGGTCAGAGCATTCTTTACTGCAATAGTCCCTTTCCTCCAGTCACAATAATCCTTTAAAATAAGGTCTCCTCTTACCTATGTCCAGCCTTGTTTTTGTTTGACATTTCCTTCTGGCCTATTATGTGTTCAGCAGTGGGCCAATCTAGTAGGAGTTAAGCAAGTAAGTAGCCAATTACAGCTAGTAATGACAATATTATACAGGATCTGCTACATAATTTTTGGGACCCAGTGCACAATGAAAATGCAGGATGCCATGTTCAAAAGAGTAGGGGAAAAGTGCTATTAAAGGTGTGAAAATATGATTCCCTTTTCTTCCATGGACACTTCCAACTTGTTCTGGGGTCTTTTATATTTTTTATTTAATGTCATTCTAAATAAAGAAAAAAATTGAAAATTAAAAAAAAAGGCAGGAAACACAAGAGAAGAAAAAGACCTATATAACAAACCCAAAACAACTAAGAAAATGGTAATAGGAACATACATACCTATGATTACATTAAGTGTAAATGGATTAAATGCTCCAACTAAAAGACATAGACTGGCTGAATGGATACAAAAACAAGACTCATATATATGCTGTCTACAAGAGGTCCACTTCAGACCTAGGGACACATACAGACTGAAAATGAGGGAATGGAAAAAGATATTCCATGCAAATGGAAATCAAAAGAAAGCTGGAGTAGCAGTTCTCATATCAGACAAAATAGACTTTAAAATAAAGACTATTACAAGAGACAAGGAAAGCCACTACATAATGATCAAGGGATCAATCCAAGAAGAAGCTATAACAACTGTAAATATTTATGCACCCAACATAGGAGCATCTCAATATATAAGGCAAATGCTAACAGACATAAAAAGGGAAATTGACAAAACACAATCATAATAGGGGACTTTAACCCCACTTTTACCAATGGAGAGATCATCCAAACTGAAAATAAGGAAATACAAGCTTTAAATGGCACATTGAACATGATGGACTTAATTGTTATTTATAGGACATTTCATCCAAAAACAACAGAATACACTTTCTTCTCAAGTACTCATGGAACATTCTCGAGGATACATCATATCTTGCGTCACAAATCAAGCCTTGGTAAATTTAAGAAAATTGAAATCATATCAAGTATCTTTTCTAAGCACAAAGCTATTAGACTAGATATCAATTACAGAAAAAAAAACTGTAAAAAATACAAATACATGGAGGCTAAACAATACACTACTAAATAACCAAGAGATTACTGAAGAAATCAAAGAGGAAATCGATAAATACCTAGAACCAAATGACAATGAAAACACAATGACCAAAAACCTACAGGATTCAGCAAAAGCAGTTCTATGAGGGAAGTTTATAACAATACAATCTTACCTCAAGAAACAAGAAAAATTCAAATAAACAAGCTAAACTTAAACCTAAAGCAGTTAGAGAAAGAAGAACAAAAAAACTTGAAAGTTAGCAGAAGGGAAGAAAACAGATCAGAAATAAATGAAAAAGAAATGAAGGAAATGATAGCAAAGATCAATAAAACTAAAAGCTTGTTCTTTGAGAAGATAAACAAAGTTGATAAACCATTAGCCAGACTCATCAAAAAAAAAAAGGGAGAAGACTCAGATCAACAGAATTGGATATGAAAAAGGAGAAGTAACAACTGACACTGTAGAAATACAAAGGATCATGAGAGATTACTACAAGCAACTCTATGCCAATAAAATGGACAACCTGGAAGAAATGGACAAATTCTTAGAAAAGCATAACCTCCGAGGTTGAACCAGGAAGAAATAGAAAATATAAACATAAAAATCACAAACATCAAAATTGAAACTGTGATTAAAATTTTTCCAACAAAACTCAGGACCAGATGGCTTTACAGGTGAATTCTATCAAACATTTAGAGAAGGGCTAACACCTATCCTTCTCAAACTCTTCCAAAATATAGCAGAGGGAGGAACACTCCCAAACTCATTCTACAAGGCACCATCACCCTTATACCAAAACCACACAAAGATGTCACAAAAAAAGAAAACTACAGGCCAACATCACTGATGAACACAGATACAAAAATCCTCAAAAAAATACTAGCAAACAGAATCCAACAGCACGTTAAAAGGATCATAAACCATGATCAAGTGGGGTTTATTCCACTATTGCAAGGATTTTTCAATATACACAAATCAATCAATGTGATACACCATATTAACAAATTGAAGGATAAAAACCATAAGATAATCTCAGTAGATGCAGAAAAAGCTTTCAACAAACTTCAACACCCATTTATGATAAAAACCCTCCAGAGAGTAGGCATAGAGTGAACTTACCTCAACATAATAAAGGCCATATATGACAAAACCACAGCCAACATCGTTCTCAATGGTGAAACACTGAAAACATTTCCACTAAGATTAGGAACAAGAGAAGGTTGCCCAATCTCATCACTATTATTCAGCATTCAGAAGAAAAAGAAATACAAGGAATCCAAATGAGAAAAGAAGTAAAGCTGTCACTGTTTGCAGATGACATGACACTATACAAACAGAATCCTAAAGATGCTACCAGAAAACTACTAGAGATAATCAATGAATTTGGTAAAGTAGCAGGATACAAAATTAATGCACAGAAATCTCTTACATTCCTATACATTAATGATTAAAATGTGAAAGAGAAATTAAGAAAACACTCCCATTTACCATTGCAACAAAAAGAATAAAATACCTAGGAATAAACCTACCTATGGAGACAAAAGACCTGTATGCAGAAAACTATAAAACACTGATGAAAGAAATTAAAGATGATACAAACAGATGGAGAGATATACCATGTTCTTGGATTGGAAGAATCAACATTGTGAAAATGACTCTACTACCCAAAGCAATCTACAGATTCAATGCAATTTCTATCACACTACCAATGGTATTTTCACAGAAGTAGAACAAAAAATTTCACAATTTGTATGGAAACACAAAAGACCCCGAATAGCCAAAGCAATCTGGAGAAAGAAAAATGGAGCTGGAGGAATCAGTTTCCCTGACTTAAGACTATACTACAAAGCTAGAGTAATCAGGACAGTATGGTACTGGCATGAAAACAGAAATATAGACCAATGGAACAGGATAGAAATCCCAGAAATAAACCCACACACATATGGTCACCTTATCTTTGATAAAGGAGGCAGGAATGTACAGTGGAGAAAGGACAGCCTCTTCAATAAGTGGTGCTGGGAAAACTGGACAGCTACATATAAAAGAATGAAGTTAGAACACTCCCTAACACAATAGACAAACATAAACTCAAAATGGATTAAAGACCTAAATGTAAGGTCAGACACTATAAAACTCTTAGAGGAAAACATAGGCAGAACACTCTACGACATAAATTACAGGAAGATCCTTTTTGACCCACATCCTAGAGAAATAGAAATAAAAACAAAAATAAACAAATGGGACCTAATGAAACTTAAAAGCTTTTGCACAGCAAAGGAAACTATAAACAAGACGAAAAGGCAACCCTCAGAATGGGAGAAAATATTTGCAAATGAAGCAACTGACAAAGGATTAATCTCCATAATATACAAGAAACTCATGCAGCTCAATATCTAAAAAACAAACCACCCAATCCAAAAATGGGCAGAAGACCTAAATTGACATTTCACCAAAGAAGGTATACAGATTGCCAACAAACACATGAAAAGGTGCTCAACATCACTAATCATTAGAGAAATTCAAATTAAAACTACAATGAGGTATCACTTCACACTGGTCAGAATGGCCATCATCAAAAAGTGTACGAACAATAAATGCTGGAGTGGGTGTGGAGAAAAGGGAACCCTCTTGCACTGTTGGTGGGAATGTAAATTGATACAGCCACTATGGAGAACAGTATGGAGGTTCCTTAAAAAAAATAAAAATAGAACTACCGTATGACTCAGGAATCCCACTACTGGGCATATGCCCTGAGAAAACCATAATTCAAAAAGAGTCACGTACCACAATGTTCATTGCAGTACTTTTTACAATAGCCAGGAAATGGAAGCAACCTAAGTGTCCATCGACAGATGAATGGATAAAGAAGATGTGACATATATATATATATATATATATATATATACAATGGAATATTACTCAGTCATAAAAAGAAATGAAATTGAGTTTTTTGTAGTGAGGTGGATGGACCTAGAGTGTGTCATACAGTGTGAAGTAAGTCAGAAAAAGAAACACCTATACCGTATGCTAACACATATATATGGACTCTCAAAAAAAAGAAAGTTCTGAAGAACCTAGGGGCAAGACAGGAATAAAGACACAGACGTAGATAATACATTTGAGGACATGAGGGTGGGGAAGGGGAAGCAGGTCGAAGTGAGAGAGTGGCATGGACATATATACACTACTAAATGTAAAATAGATAGCTAGTGGGAAGCAACCACAAAGCACAGGGAGATCAGCTCCGTGTTTTGTGATGACCTAGAGGGGTGGGATAGGGAGTGTGGGAGGGAGAGACAAGAAGGAGTGTATATGGTGATATATATATATATATATATATATATATATACATGTAACTGATTCACTTAGTTATACAGCAGAAAGTAACACACCATTGTAAAGCAATTATACTCCAATAAAGGTGTTAAAAAAAAAAGTTTGTTTCTAGTAGAAGCAGACGAGGTAAGTACATGTACTATGACATTTGAGGATTAACAGAAACCAGGTTTACTCACTCTCCTTTGAAACAGTTTTCTTTATTGTAGCACTTACCTTACTGCAATTATGTCCTCATTCTTTGTGTTTCCAAAAAGTACTCTCTAGGTCATGGTGTATTTTCCAGTTATGTTTATCTCTGTTTTGCTAGAACGTATTTTAGCATCTGGCACATAAGAGCCACTACATAAATTTCTGTTAGAGGTGTTTACTACTGATTGTAGCTCAGGCCAAGCAATATTCTGAGGTGGTAAAAGAAATAATCCATTGGTACTAATTGAGATGGCGGACAGAGGAAAAAGTTTCATGGAATATTTTCATGTGAGCTAGTCCTAGGGAAAGGTAGTCCAGGCTGAGGAAATTAAAGGAAAAAGAGAAGACAGCTCAACTGAGAATACACGAAGGGAGAGTGATGAAAAGAGAATAAAAGGGTGTCAAAGATAAGTGTCACTTCCTCCACAGTTGTGCCAGGAGCCAGCCTGACTGATGAGCCTTTTCTTGAGTGGGCTGCCAGTATATTAGCGCCAGTCCTCGGGTTTGAGGAGTTCCATGTTCTAACTTCCTTTTTTCAACACCCCTCAAAGGGCATCCCTTTTCTATTACGGCCTCTGTGAAGGCTGGCAAGTGAGGGAAGGAACTGTGATGGAAAGAGCACAAACAAATCCAGGGAACACATCAAACTGAGCACGGAGATCTGGTCATGAGTGACGTGGTTGACAGGGTCAAACCTGAAGAGGCGGCTGGCTATGAAAGCGGGTGTTAGATCATGAATTGTCTTTGAACAAGTTAAAGATATATTTATGCCAGAAGATTATAGTGGAAATAAGTGTTGGGTTCTGAGCAGTAAATTACTAGGGACATAAGAGACAGAAATATGCCAACGAATTTGAGTAAAATTTGTGTAGGCAGTGCTTTAACAGAAAATTATTTCTTTGAACTTCTGAAAGCCCTGTACCCATATTTCATTGAATCTCCTCCTGAAGAAGCTCTGTTACATCTATATATTATAGTCCCTAGTAGCAATCTGACCTTTAGCAAGAAACTAACCTAGTGGTAAGCTGGAGACTAGTACTAGATTGCAAGAGCTGATTGCTTAATTTTCAAGAACTTTGCAAGGCAATTGTTAAACACAGCCATTATTAAAAATTAAATGACAACATTAAAATGAAGTACCTTGTATTAAAAACAAAGGTAATTATTATTTTAAAATTATGCACTACACATGGTTGTTTCAGTAATATTCATAAAAATTACGTATATAGTATATATATATGTGTATGTGTGTGTGTATATATATATGTGTATGTGTGTGTGTATATATATACAATATATACACACAAAATATTTTTTTAGAGAGGTGAATGTTGATTGTTAACTATTTACCAGCATGCCACTGAACTAAGTCCTATAAATTTTAGTCTCTGATAAATTTATAAAAGTAATGTTGCATACCTTTTAGGGTTATTGAAAAAGAAATTGGAATAATGCAATACTTAGTAAATGGTAGATGTTATCATGATCACTTATTATTATTTTGTAAAACAATATCTTAGTTTTTTGATAAATACATGTAGCTAACTCTTAAGTGTGTAATATTTTAAATATTTAAGCTACATGATTAGTTTTCTAATCAGAAATTATGTTTTTGCATATCTATTAGGAAGAGCTATTGGTACCATTAGGAATCGTGTCTGAAGATTCTCTCTAGAAAAGACAGGTTTTGAGAGTTGCAGCCTATTAAAGAGTTGCTAAGGCAACCATTGCTTGCTAATGATGTAGTGACAGAAAAGAAAAGGTAATTTGAGGAACAATGCTTCTCAAAATTCAGAGGAGAAATACAGCTGAACAAAACCCCCCATTGTAAAAAATGGCCAGGGACAGTTTCTTTCTTGAATTAGTTAACTGAGGGAGAAATTAGATGGTGTTCAGCAAGATGGAGAGACATAGAGGCCAGGACACGGTTTGACCATTTTTAAAATCTCATTGCCTTGATTGCTTATCGTTAGTTTCTCATGATTTTAAAAGTGATGGAATTAGAGACTCACCATAATAATATTAAGTCTAGATCCTGGCATTTTGATAATGATATTAAAGTACCTATTGTCATGTGGTTGCAGTGTACCTCAATGATCAGTTTATTTCTTTTAAGTCAATTAATGTCTTAGAGGGTGGATTTGAAAATCTAAATTGGTAAACTGACAATAGCAAATGTCACATATTCAAGTAATATGGCACCCTCAAAGGCTTTATTCAGTTTACTTCCTTCTGCATTTTATCAATATAACAGAATGATGAATTAATTTGAAAGTTCAGTTGAAACCTTTAGTAAGAATAGGTATTAAATACAGTAACACTTTTCATATATAATTACTTTAAATCCTTCATTAATCTGATGAGTTAGGTAATATTACCACTCTACTAATGATATGACTGAAGTGTCTAGAAGGTAAATCCTACAAAGTGGTAAATGCCAAACCCAAATTTTATTTTAAGCCAATCATAATCTTAAACTTAGATTTTTTATCATTGTATTAAATATTAACGGTTATTCATAGATACAGATTTAAAACAATTTGGTCTTACCATTTTAGGACCAGTTTTATATTATTTTGCTATGCTAGATTTTTCAGCTTTTTAGATCTCTCCCTATATATTGTTTTGTTGACAGAAAAAAATCTCATTATCCAATTTGGATATGGTTAAAAGAGCCATTGCTTTTCATTAAACACAATTATATTAATTTTGACTGTTTACCTCCTACAAATTATCTTGCAAACAAGTAGGAAACAGAAAATCATATGCAGATACTAAGATTTAGATCAAACAGATATACTCCATAAAAATTCCTTAATTGGCAGGGTTGCATCTGGATATGCTGGACACAAAAATGAGCAACAGAAAAGGCTTCTATTTATGAATTTGACAGTATCACGTTATGATTTGACACGGACACGGATTGAAGTTGCAAAGAGCATTGAAGCAACAGCTGCAAACAATGCTTAATACATCTTTAAATCAAATCTAGAAAATAATCACCCCAGAGGAAGAAACTTAAAATACTTAAGTAACAGATTGGCAATTTAAGACTTCATTTTATCCAGCCTTTATCTTTTCTGTCTTGTTGGCTGTTTATTCTACATTTAATCCTCTCTGAGTCATAATCTTCACATATTATATTTGCAAGTTTGCAATTGCCAAGCTATGTATCTTTTCACAATAAAACTTTTTATAGAAAAACTCTTTAAAAATATATGCACACATAAATGATCAATGTGAAAAATCCATGCTCCTTTGTCATTTCATCAAAAACAAGTAGGAATTAATGGGTACAATGATATCAGTGTTCTTTGGGACTGTTTAAATTAGAAAGATGCTTAAAGGGCAAAGGAAAAAAATTGATTCAAAAAATCCTAATTCCCTGAGACTTCACTGAATAATGAGCTCTAACTAGGCATGGAAATTTGCTCACATATTATGCAGCTAATTTAGGAGAGAATGAAGAATGTACTGTTGTAAAAGACACACATTATTTCCTCTGGAAAAGCTTTAAACAGTTTGCAAAGTCAAATTTAAAATGTTTTTAATTGCAGTCCTTTATTGTTGCCATGTAAAAGCGTGGTTGAAGTCTGTTGAGCAGATTGGATCTTAGAGGAAATGAATGCTAGTTAATATAAAAGGGATCTTTGAACTCACATTTTTAATGCATATATTTCCTCAGTAAATTCTTTGTCTATGGTTGTAAGACAACCTCTTGTAAATGAGTTTGTGCTTCTTCTGTTCCTATCTTATTACATATCAAATAGACATAGACAAATAGTCCCAATGGAAAGTCACCCAACATAGTATTGCTGCCTATTTGTTTTTTGATTTCTGAATACTTATACTATCTCTCAAAATTACCATCCTGCTCACTCATGCAAAACATTAATAGTCACATTTTCTATGTAAGTTTCACATAATAGTAATTAAGTTTCATGTTTCTTCAGGAAGCACACTTTTTCAACATTTTTACTAAGTCAGCATTTTATTTGTATTCAATTTATTTGAAAAGAAGAAGTATGGATCTGTTAGTTAACCAGGGTCTTTGGTTTACATTGTGCAATTTAAAAGCTCTGAACTCTTTCATTTGTGGTGTACAGGGCTCTCCATCTATGTCAAATCCCTGCAAACCATCTCTGCATTTCTTAGGGATAATCTCCTTTTCAGAAATAAAACATACAAGCCTAATCCATATCACTCAAAAATACATGCACACTCTACCATAAGGCAGAATGTTGCTTTATATCACTTAAATTTGCTAAATTTTGGAGCTGCAATTTAAAAGTTCTTTGGCATTTCATTAAGTTTTGCAATTTACGTTTGGAATTTAAACAATTTAGGTGAAGTCATGACATCAGACTTGACACTTAGAATTTATTTTCCCTCCTCATATAGATTTTCCAAGGGAATACTTTATGTATTTGTTTGTTTATGCAACCATATTACTTGTTTTACCAAAATGTGGCACAAATACAGTCAAGTAAATTCTCCCACCTGAAAAATTTGCTATCACAGGCCTTTATTTTCAAAATGTCTAGTGTCTTCATTTTGAGATTCCCCCCTCCCCTTTCCTTTGTTACAGTTTATTGTTGAAAAAGTCTAGATTCAAATCCAGATCTCTTTACTTCAAGTCTTGTTTTCTTTCTGTTACGTCAGTTTTAATTTCCTGGAAACCAGAATGAAGATCTTTGATTTGAAGTACATCAAGATGGAGAGGTGGCATATGCTTTCTCATATACAACATTAGGACTTTAAATCTCTCTTCTTTTGGGAGTTTCTACTTATTATCTGAGCTCTAGTTCCAACTCCTTAAGTGTCTACTGAATATCTCCATCAGAATATTTCACAGGAATTTCCAAGTCAGTAAATATATCTCAAACCATACTTAAAATCTTTACTTCTAACCAATTTTTCTCTCAAATTCCCTAGCTGGTTAAATGCTCTCACCATTTAACCAGCCACTCAAATAACACATCCTTTTGAGTGTGTCATGTCCCTGGGTTCACATGTCTGATGACTTTTCACATCTGTAGTTATAACTAAAGGTATGTCACTAACATCATTCCATCCTTCTCCCTTTTCCTGTTGCAAATAATTCAAGCCCTCATCATTTTTCATCTGAAATTCTACCATAATGCTCCACTGTCCACATAACACAATTTAACCTCCACACTGTTGTCAGAATAGCTTACAAAAGACATCTGTGACCAATTTTCTTTTTTAAAAAAACTCTTGCTCATTCTCTATAACCTATAGAGTGAAGTTCCAGCTCTTTAGCACAATATTCATTTGAGTATATTAGATGCTATAAGTCCTTTACCATAGCCATAGATTTAACCATTTCAGGGTACTCTGCCTGCTAAAATTGGTTTCTCTGTGGCTAAGAAATTTTCCTCTGGTACAATAAAAGGCAGCTTTGCTGGTACATGCAGCAGGTTGCTATAGCTGGAGAACTAACACTCTTGGGAATAGCTTTCAAATAATGACACTTGGGAGCTGTTGAATTAAAACTACAAATCTCACACATACTTTGGGTGGAATAATTCTGAGGTGAGTGTTTTATGCCGTTTCCCAGTTTCTCCATGAGACTAAGCTCCAGCCACCCAGTTACTCTATTGTGGTGGCTAGACTAATAGTGAAAATTCATTGACTGCATTCCTTTCCCTGAATCATTTCCCCACTCCTCTACTGGTGCTCCTTCCACGTAAACTACTTGCATTCAAATTCTTGTCCCAGAATCTGATTCTGGAGGACACATATTATGAAAAATGTCTCTCATAGTGAGAATTACAAGTTCATTCTTGGCCACTTTTATGCATTTACCCACACTCTAGTTTAATCAGAACTACTATACTCTTCCCAAAGTGAAACTTACATTGCCAATCTGTGCATATTCATTCATAAATTCCCTTCTTTCTCTAAGGTCTTACTTGTCTCTTGTTTTGGAAGAAATGTCAATCTTTCAGGGCCTAGTAATAATGCATCCTTTCTTTGAAGTCTTTTCCAAATCCTCACACAAAACCATTTTTTTCTTCTCTGCTTCTCTAGTAAGTTATTAGAACTTCATTACTCATCACAGTTAATTGTGTCTGCATCCTGCTCCTCCTGGACTCTTTCTGAGCTCCTTGATGGAATGTTAAATTAAAATTATGAACTTATTTTCCCATAAAGCATTATGATAAACGATTATATTCTAAAGCAGGAATTTAAGAGAAAATATGATGTGCTTATTACCACCTTCTACCTTCTCTAGCCCATGTGTATTAGTCTGCTTGAGCTGCCATAACAAAGTACCATAGACTGAGTGAATTAAACAATAGAAATTTAACTTCTCACAGTTCTGGAGGATGAAAGTCTGAGATCAGGATACCATCATGGTCAAGTTCTGGTAAGGACTCTCTTCCTGGCTTGCTGTATGGTCAAGCCATTCAGGAAGGCTGTTCTCTTGTTCATTGTACATTCCCTACTCAATCAGACCCTGCTTCACTCACATGGCCCTTCTTCACTCACATGGCTATCCAATTCTCTTAATTATAGGGCTTACTTAGTAACCGCCTATGTACTTGCCCCATACCAGCTGCTGGTTTCCCTGGTAACTGATGAGCCAACCTGAGATCAATTCCCCCTATAAATAATTGCCTCCTTTTCCCCCCCAGTAGTGAAGACTGCTGCCATGTCCTGCCTACTATCTGCCACACATGGTGGTGTGTTGCTCCAGGACCTTGCTTCAGGCGTATAAGTTTCCCTGTCACGTAAGCCACTGGTGTCTCTGTCACTGTCTCTGGGCTCTTTCTTCAGTCTCAAGGCTGGGCAACTACAAGGCTTGCAGGCCTGCAGGGTGCAGTACAACACTTGCAGATGGTTTGCTTCTCTCTGTGTCTCACATGGTAGAGTGAAAATTAGCAAGCTTTCACATATCTCTCCTTATAAGGGCAATAACCTCATCATAGGGGTCCCACCCTCATGACCTCATCTAACCCTAAGTACCTCTCAAAGTCCCTACCTCCAAAGACTATCACATTAGGGATTGTGGCTTCAACATATGAATTTTGGGGAGCCATAAATATTGAGTCTATAACAACATGACAGACCATTGAAAGACTCAGACAACTTTTCTTGTTGAACCTGGATGGATATGAGGTTGGTAATTTTTCTCTACATAGAAATTCTGTCAATGCATATCAGGGAGTCCATGTACAACTCTGTAAACTGTGCCATTTACAACTCCAGTGGTGCTATTTACATTCACTTGGAATATAAGTGAAGGTTTCTGGAGTTAAGTGAGCCTTAGGCTTTCTCATTCCCTCCCCTACTCCTTCTATGTCTCTTCACAGGCAATCTATACTCTCCTGAACACATACTCTTCAGGACTTGTATAATAGTATATGAGTCTGTATACTCAAATAGATAAATACTATTTTGAAATTAGGCCTTATTTACTCAATTAAACCATATTATTTACCCATTTCAAATTTTGTTTTGTTTTCTTTTTTAATAACTCCATGATAGTACAGGCTGTGACTGTGCCCTATTTTATTCAGCAATTGATGGTTATTTATTTGGTTTCTAGTTTTGTCCCCACAATCAATGCTTCAGTAAATATATTTCTATCTATATCCTTACTTGGTTTTTGTTTCTTTGGGATATATACACAGAAATAGAATTGCTAGGTTGAAAGGTATGTCTACCTATAACTTTATGGAAGTTAAAAGACTTCTTCCCCAAAAGGCAAAATAATTCATTTTTCTACCCTCAGTGTATGAGAGAATCCCTTTCCCTACATCTCTGCCATCTGTAAATCTTAAAGCTCTTTTCAAATTTTTTGCCAGCCTAATGAGAATAAAATAATTTCTCATTGCTCATTTAATTTTTGTTTTCATGACTACTAGTGAATTTGAACATCTTTTCATAGTTCTTTTAATGATTTGGATTTACTCTAGTATGAAATGTCTATTCATATCTTTTGCCCATTGTTTTCTCTTAGATTATTTTTCTTTATTTCTGGTCATTTAGTATTATAAATAGAGTCCTTTGTTTATCATCTGAATTAACAAATATTTTTATATACCCAGTTTATTTCTGTTTCTGGTATCTTTCATAAAATATAACGTTTTAAAATCTTCATATTATCATATGTCTGTATTTTATGGATTCTTTACTTTCAATGTTGATTAAGCAAGTATACTATATCCATTCATTTATTCTTTTTCATTTGCTCTAATTCAATTGGAATTGTTTCTGTATTGGATAAGAAAATGATCTATTTAGATTTTCTTCTAGATGGAACATCTACTGTGACAATTCCATTTATTAACTGTTTCATGCTTTCCCCATGTATTGAATTAGCTTTGTCAATACTAAATTCTTATATACAGATATCTCAATATATATATCTCTATTTAATTAATTTTAGTATTTTATTAATTCATTATTATTTCCTTGACTTATTCAGTTTTTCCCCTTAATTCCCTAAAAAGAAGGATACTGAATTCATTAATTTTTGTTCTTCTTTAGTAATCATAGCAACTAAGATTATACTTTTATCCTCTAAATGTTGCCTTTGTTTTGTCCTTGGATTTGTTTATAAAGTATTTCCTTTTCATTTCTTAATAGATGGCTTAGAATTTCCATTTCAATTTTCTCTTTGATTTAAACATTACCTAAGAACTGTTTATTAATTTTTATAGTTGATGGATTTTTTGCAATAAAATTTTTTTAAGAGGTTGGGGGTAGGAGTTTAGTTTATTTATTTATTTTTGCTGTGTTGGGTCTTCGTTTCTGTGCGAGGGCTTTCTCTAGTTGTGGCAAGCGGGGTCCACTCTTCATCGCGGTGCGCGGGTCTCTCATTATTGCGGCCTCTCATTGAGGAGTACAGGCTCCAGACGCGCAGGCTCAGTAGTTGTGGCTCACGGGCCTAGTTGTGCTGCGGCATGTGGGATCCTCCCAGACCAGGGCTCGAACCCGTGTCCCCTGCATCAGCAGGCAGATTCTCAACCACTGCGCCACCAGGGAAGTCCGCAATGAAAATTATTTTTACTTTTATTGGCTTAACATTAGAAAAAGTAGTCTTAGAAATCTCTACATTTTTACTAACAATGGATTTTCTTAAACTGTGTATCACATTACTCTTCTTTATCCTGCTTACTATTTTCAAACTTAAATTTCACCTTGTCTGTTATTAATATTGCCAATCCTGCTTCTTTTATATAGTATGTGTATACTGTCTCTTTACCTTTCTTTATTATCAATATGTATCAATTAGCCATTCATACAAACCACCCCAAAGCTTATTGGCAAATCACCCTGAAGTTAGTGTCTTAAAATATAACAACTATATATTCTTGTTAATGATACAACTAAGTAGTTCTCCTACATTGGCTGAGCTATTCATGTGTCTGCTCTGTGCTGCATGCTGAGTGGGTAGTTCTCCTGAACTCTTATGGGCTTTCTTAAATGTTTGGGATTTAGGTGGTTGTCGTTTCATCTAGAATGGCCTCAGATGGAAAACTGGGCTTTTCTCATGTGGTCTCTTACCCTCCAGCAGGCTAGACTGGACTTAATCTTATGACATGCCAGGGTTCCCAGAGGTAGGTCAGAAACATGCAAGATTGGTACATTGTCATTTCTATCAAATTCAATATGACAAAGCAAGTTTTAAGAACAGCAGGATTCAAGGGGTAAGATAATAGACTCTACTTCTTGGTGGGAAGAGCTGCGAAGTTACATGGAAAAGAGCATGGACATTAGCATCCTTAGAGAAATGGGACCATTTTTACAGTAATCTGTCATTAAGTTATCACTTTGTTTTTTAAGTGTCTTTATTATAAAGAGTACTTATCTTTTTTAGTTTTTAATCCAATTTGATATAATCAATTTTTAAACTAATTTTACATCTTTGGCAATTCCTCAATTTTGGTGGTTTGATCAAACTATTTTTAGTTTTTTTTTTCTCTTATTTAAAAGTCATACTACTATTTTTCTTTTTGTTAGTGACACTTTTGCTTCTCTATTCTTTTAATTGAAAATATAATTCTTTACTAAAATTTGCAAATGTAGCATCAATCATTTCTTCTTCTGAGATGCATAGTTTTTCCCACCACGATGTTATAATCCTCCACTCTGCCCTCAATTAAGAGAAGATTAATGAGAATAATTTTACTTCTTTCTTTTCTTCCCTTTCTTTTCTCCTCTGTCCAATTGGATGTATGAGCTGTTCTCCATCTTGTGGTTAAGAATTCTTTGAAATTTTTCTTATAGCAGTGCTTCCATTTTCTTGTCACATTTGACTCACATTAAAAAAAATGATTATATCAGGTTGGCATAGTTCAAATTATGCCTTGCACAAGTCCAAGAAGTACACTTACCTCACATTCATCCTGTATATGTATAGTTATTTCATCAATTTTATGCCATATGTTTGAAAAAGGGGGCACCAATCACAGTGCCATACAGACTAGGGTCAGTGTTGGGAACAGTGCAGTCAAGTAATTAGTGCAACCAGCCTCAGGTGGCATGGTTATTGAGGGACTCGACCACTCCAAGTACTGAGATATACTGAAAGTATGAGGAGAGAGAATGTGTGAAATCATTTTGTAAGATAGTGGAAAAGTGAATGAATAGTTCACAGAAGAGATAGCCCAGTTGAAATTAGGAGTTGTAAATTTAAAATGAGACCAATCGGAATGGTCCTGATTTTTCTTTTTCTTTTTTCTTCTGGCTTATTTTAGCTGCCCAAGAGCAGGGCAGGAGTGAAAAGAGAGATCAAATCAGAGCTGAGATTTTCCAGGGTAGAACAAAGAATGAGAGAGAGGCAAAGGACTTGAACGTATTTGCAAACAAGTGATTAAAATGAACGGACATGACAAACATATTAAAATGGCCATGGGTAAAACTGACAGTAGAATGTTGTATAAATATTTAACTAAAATATGAAGTTTGGGAAAAATTATACAGCCCTTCATATCTATGGATTTAACCAACTGCAGATCAAAAATATATTTTTTTTAAATTCCAGAAAGTTCCAAATATCACAACTAGAATTTGACTTGTGCTAGCACCTACCTATATAGTATTTACATTGTATTAGGTATTGTAAGTAATCTAGAAATGATTTAAATTATACAGGAGGATGAACACAGGTTATGTGCAAATATTATGCCATTTTATATAAGGGACTTGAGCATGCACAGATTTTGGTATCCATGGTGGTCTTGGAACCGGTTCCCTGCAGATACTGGGGGATGACTGTACTTACTGAAATTGCTTAGCCTGTATCCCCAAACCAACAAAGATATATATTTACTTTAATGGAATGAAATGTAGTTGTGGGAAAGTTTGAGAAACATTGTATAAGAAAACATTTTTTAAACTATAACTATTGATGGAAATTTAAGTTATTATTATTACTATATGTGACCTTAATAATAATTCAGATTATATGACTTCAAATCTGATCAATTTCAGTGTGTGTGTATGAACATTTTGAGCTAGTAAAAATTAGGAAATATTTTTATAGCTATGAACGTTTGTCACAGAGCAAATATTAGTCAAGGTGTTTCACTGTTACTAATAAGAAGGTAAGATGCTAATAAAAAATGACAACTGAGATAGGTCTACACTTTAAAATGATGATTATATAGACAAGAAAAATGTTAAATATAGCTATCAATTTTTTCAGCCCATAATTTGAAAACATAATAAGTTTTTCCCTTAGAAGATTTTACAGATTTTTAATAGATTTATTTTTTACTTTGGAAATGGCTTTACAAAGCAAAATTTAAAATATTACATGCATAATTCTTATGTCATAAATAGATACAGTTTGCAATATATTCTGAATTTGTTTCAATTAAATGGAGTCTTACAGTACAGACTTATTCAATGACTACTTGTCCTTGGCTTATGTTCTTTTTCATCATCTGACATTTATAAGGAAAGATGTTGTCTGAAAAAAATAATTTGGTTTTCATCATACTAGAAAGGTCTTTTTCTGTTTTTAAGCTTTTTTCAAACACTTAGTGTATTCAACAGAGCTGATTGCTACAAATATTTTATCAACTTAAAATACTAACAGAAATTTAGAAAAATAATTGTGAATCTTAGATAAATGACTAGGAAACACTACCATTTTATGGACATTAATCATTGTGTAATTAACCCATCACTAATATTTAAATAGGGCCTTACAAGTAATTTGATACCAGATCACATTACTGACTTAATAAAGTGCACATTGATACTAGGTATAGGACCACAGTTTATTCCTATAGAAAGTGTTGAAAATGAGATAAGTAGATAAATGATATAATGTATCCTGCTTTATGCTGAAAAGTTGTCTTTTTGCCATTTAGGGACTTCATACAGTAGCTAGATGTTTTTCTTTCTTCTATAAAGATGATTTTTAAATTCCAAAGAAGTTAAAATTATTAAGTACTATTTCAGGTTTTAATAAATATTTTCTAAAATAGATCCAATTAAAAAGATGTATTCACTATATTTGATAAATAATCATATTCTTAGGATAAGATTCTTCCCACATGCTAAATTCCAAATTATCTTTCTTATAACTTTGGAGAAAAAACAGCTTGTATGTAATTTTGGAAAACTTTACTTTTTGAATTATATTTTATTGTGCTCTGTACCATTCAGTCAAAAGAAAATGTAAAGAAAGTAGAATGAAGGCAGAACAGAAGTACAGTTGAAGCTTAAAATACACACATACATACATACATATATATTTATAGTTATACATTTAGTAGTGGTTTAATCATCAACATATCTAGAATGATAAATTAGTGAAATTATTGTAGAAGGTAATAAAATAGGCTTTCTCATTTTTCTTTTATTTTTATGCACAAGGTTACTTATAGAAATTTTGGTACAATGTACATTGAAAAAACATGTAAAATATTGACATTTCTAACAAATAGCATTAAAATGTCTTAAAAAGGCTCATTTATAAAATGTTAAGTGTGTGTCTGGGGTCATTCTTCTACATACATTAACAAGCATTGCTTCATTCCATTTAATTCCAGAGATTCCTTACAAAGGCAGTCATTCTGCCTTTAATTGCCTTTTTTTTTTAGACCAATAGCCACTTTTGATAGTCACTACTCCTTCTGAATTTTAACACTAAAACAACCAACCTAATTCTGACACTTTTTTTTTAACTTCTAAGGTGTGCGTCTGAACTACTATACTATAACAATAGCAATAATAGCAACAATGACAACAATAACAGTCAACAAATGCAAAATTTGTCTGGATCTCATTTGATCCTCACAACATTCTTGTAACAAAATGTCATTATGCCCGTTTTAAAGATGAAGAAATTTGGATTAGATAGTTTCAATAATCTTCCAAAGGTGCTCAGCAGTTACAGAGTAGAGTGGGAAGTTGTATTTGTCTGTTTCATCAGAGCTGATGTTCACATTTTTGTACACATTTTAACAAATTTTCTCCCCCAGCTTAGCCAGTGGCATATGCATGAATGGGCACAATGTGGTGAATGGTGAATAGGGAATGTCTGGACAGATTCTCATTATTAGGGATTTTAATAGAAAATAAAGAAGGAACAGAGCTCTTAGTGAGCATAAGCTAAAAGATCATGAGATTGAAAATCCCGAAGGACCATAATGACTGTGAGTTAGCAGAAGAAACCAGGAGGCCATTGAATCTAAGAAATAGAAACAAAAAGACTTCAAGTAGAGGATAAAAATGCAGAATAATGGGGATAAAGTGGAAAAAATCATGCAAAGAGTAACCAAAAGTTCAGACAGAAGTAGGGAACTTGTTAAGAAATTTTATTTTTAGAGTGATAGAGAAGTCTCCTGTTGTTCTAACCTAACGGACCTGAAAAGATGATAATTTTGAGAAACAGTGACCCCAGGGCAAGTTTAGACAGTGCAAACTCTATTGTATGATGGGTGGGGGACAACATTTAGTGTCGTGTCAAATGGGTTTCTTGATGAAGTAAACAGGGCCACTTCTCCTGGTATCATTCAAACTTCAGGAACAACTACATGAAAATGCCAATAAAATTAGGCTACTCTTTCAGAAAATGTTTCATCATTGCTGTATTGCTTTTATTCATAGTTAATGCTCTTACCTAATATATTTTCTTTGTTATTGTATTAAATTTATACAAAGTATATGAACATATATTTACAATCTAAACAATAATAGTAATAAAATAATTATCTGCATAAAGGTTTGCAAACTAGTCTCTTATCTTTTCAATTTTTTTGTATCAATAGTTATTTTCCCCTGTAATTTTTAATTTTAATAATGAATTCTAATTTCTTTTGTTTGTGTTTTTTCATTTTTCCTTAATTAAAATAGCAAGTGGTTTATCTATTTTGTTGATATTTTTAAGGACCAGGATTTTGATTTATTAACGTGATTTTTTCACCTTGTTTTCTACATTTATTCTTGTTTTATCCTTCTATGTACTTTTGATTAACTATATTATCTTCAAGCTTCTTGACTTGGAAATGTTGACAATTATTTGTCATTCTTTAATATCTATTGATATAGATGTTAGGGCTATGAATTTCCCTCTATTCACTGTTTAAATGCATTTGATAAATTCTGATATGTAGTGTTTCACTCATTACTATTTTTAGATTTTCTATAATTTCTGTTTGCATTTATCCTTTCACCAAAAAATTGTTTAATAGAAGATCTCTACACTTCCAGGGGAAGAGATCTGTTTTAGGGGGGAGAGGTGGGAGTAGATATTTTTAATTTTCAGTTTTATTGAACTATAATCATAAAGATTGTTTATAATATTTCTACTTTAAGGTTGGTAATTTTTTTGTAGATATTCCAGGTGCACTTGAGAAGAAAGTACATTTCTTATTATCTGGGTGTAGAATATGTTTGCATCTGTCTACTTATTTTTTGTCCACTTACCTTATATTGAGACTGGTGTGTTAAAGTCTCCTGTTATTATTGTCTTTCTATCTATTTTCCTTGCTATTTCTTCTCAGTTTTGTTTTATATAGATGATTTTATCATAGATAATCATAACTATTATATTTTCATTGTAGAATGTAAATTTTAATGTTGTAAAGTATCCTTCTTTGGCTCATTCAATGCTTTTTGGCAAGACCCTACTTTGTTAGATATCAGGATTCCAACCCTCACTTTCTAAGTTCCATTTGCCCAGTGAATCTTTGTCTTTCCTTTATTTTTAGCCTTCTTGAATCATTATATTTTATTTATTTAATTAATTTATTTATTTTTGGCTGTGTTGGGTGTTTGTTGCTGCACGTTGGCTTTCTCTAGTTGCCACGAGTGGGGGCTGATCTTCATTGCAGTGGCAGGTTTCTCATTGCAGTGGCTTCTCTTGTTGTAGAGCACGAGCTTTAGGCATGTGGGCTTCAGTAATTGTGGCACGCAGGCTCAGTAGTTGTGGCTCACAGGCTTAAGTGCTCTGTGGCATATGGGATCTTCCGGGACCAGGGATTGAACACATGTCCCCTGCATTGGCAGGTGGTTTCTTAACCACTGTGCCACCAGTGAAGCCCCGAATCATTATACTGTATTTTATTTATTTATTTACTTATTTTTAACACCTTTATTGGAGTATAATTGCCTAACAATGTTGTGTTAGTTTCTGCTGTATAACAAAATGAATCAGCTATACGTATACATATTTCCCCAAATCCCCTCCCTCTTGAGTTTTCCTCCCACCTTCCCTATCCCACCCCTTTAGGTGGTCACAAAGCACAGAGCTGATCTCCCTGTGCTATGCAGCTGCTTCCCACTAACTATCTATTTCACATTTGGTAGTGTATATATGTCAATGTCACTATTTTAAATGGATCATTTATACAGAGCATAGAATTGGGTTTTGCTTTATTAGACAATTTGAAATTATGTTTGGTATCAATTCTGTTATATTATCTTGTATATATTGTATTTGTTATATTTATGTATTTATTTCTCTATTTTGTGTGTCTACTTTGCTTTTTCAATTTATTTTACTGTTTAGGAAAATTTTATACACAGTGGTTACTTTCATATTAATACTTTTGTGTTAGTTGTAATACAAAAAAAGTTGTAAATGGAATTCTTTGACCGCCCCCCCATCAATTTCTTATTCAAGAATCTATGCTCTTCACACTTACGGTCAATTAATCTACACCAAATGAGGCAAGAATATACAATGGAGGAAAGACAGTCCCTTCAATAAGTGGTGCTGGGAAAACTGGACAGCTACATGTGAAATAATGAATTTAGAACATTTTCTTATGCCATATACGCAAATACACTCAAAATGGATTAAAGACCAAAATGTAAGACGGGAAAACATAAAACTCTTAGAAAAAAACATAGGCAAAACACTCTTTTACAAATCATAGCAATATTTTTTTCAATCTGTCTCCTAAATAAAAGGAAATAAAAGCAAAAATAAACAAAAGCAAAAATAAACAAATGAGATCTAATTAGACTTAAAAGTATTTGCACAGCAAGAGAAATCATTGACAAAATGAAAAGATAATCTACTGAATTGGAGAAAATATTTGATAATAATATGACCAATAAGGGGTTAATATCCAAAATATATAAACAGCACATACAACTCAACATCATAAAAACAAATAATCTGATTAAAAATGGGCAGAATATCTGAATAGACATTTTTCCAAGGAAGACATACAGATGACCAACAGGCACATGAAAAGATGCTCAACATCATTAACTGTCAGAGAAATACAAATTCATACCACAATGAGGTATCACCTCACATCTGTCAGAATGACTATCATCAAAAAGACCACAAATAACAAATGTTGGCAAGGATATAGAGAAAAGGGAAATCTCTTATGCTTTTGGTGGGAATGTAAATCAGTGCAGCCACTGTGGAACTACTGGTGATTTCTCAAAAAATTAAAAATGGAACTTCCATATGACCCAGCAATTCCACTCCTGGGTATGTGTATGTGTGTGTGTGTGTGTGTGTGTGTGTGTGTGTGTATATATATATATATATATATATATATATATACACACACACATACACACACACACACATGTATGTGTGTGTGTGTGTGTATAAACATATTTGAAAAAAACAAAAACACTAATTTGAAAAGATATGTGCAACCCTATATTCATATCAGCATTATTTACACTTAAGATATGGAAGGAACCTAAGTATCCATCAACAGATGAATGGATAAAATTATGTGGTATATATACACAATGGAATACTACTCAGCCATAAAAAGAATGAAATTTTGCTATTTTCAATAACATGAATGAACTTGAAGGATATTATGCTTAGTGAAATAAGTCTGGCAGAACAAGACAAATATTGCATGTACTGCATGATATCACTTATATGTGGAATCTAAAAAAGAAAACAAACTAGTGAATATAACAAAAAGGAAACAGACTCACAGATATAGAGAACAAACTAGTGTTATCAGTGGGGGGGGGCAAGATAGGGGTAGGAGATTCAGAGGTACAAACTCTTATGCATAAAATAAATAAGCTATAAGGATATATTATACAACACAGGGAATAAAGCCAATATTTTACAATAACTATAAATGGAGTATAACTTGAAAAATTGTGAACCACTATGGTGTACACCCTCTAACTTATATAATATTATACATCAATTATATCTCAAAAAAAAAGAATCTATGATCTTATTCAACTTTCCCTTTTTTCTCTTTCTTCTCTTTTTTAAAAATTTGAACTCTTTACTTCATCAAGTCACGTAGTGTTTGCATGTTATATTTTAATCCAAACTCTAACATTGTGCAGCCACTGTAGAAAACAGTATCGTGGTTTCTCAAAAAATTAAAAGGCTGGTTTAGTCTTCTAATTAGCCATGTGAAGAACTCACCATTAGTACTACTGAAAAAGTTTTTCCAGGCACCATTTTGTTGGATAAAACTCATCTTTTGGTATAGGAGGAAAGAATAAGGACCACAGGCCTTATCTGGCCTGCTTCCTTTTTTGTAAATGAAGTTTAATCAGAACACAGTCATGATGATTTCCTTATGTATTGTCTATGGCTATTTTTGTACCACATACACAGAGTTGAATACTTGTGATAGATAGTAAATTGACCTCAAAGCCTAAAATATGTACCATCTAGCACTTCGCAGAAAAACTTTTCCTAATCTATGCTCTAGCAGATTCTTCAGGAAGGACATGTGTCTACAGTGTTCCCTGAGTTCTGGCACCCTTCAATACTGTTTTTCCTATTGCCTGGAGACTTGAAAAAGAGCTTAACCAGTTTGCATAATTTTAGTTAAATTTTTTTGAAATTGCTTCTCTGCTGTTGCCTTGTACATTTCTTTTGAGAAATTTAATACAAGTGGAATTATTTTGCCTTTATAAGTTTCATTTTTTTGTTTGTAGAACTTTTTCTTTATCTTCAATAGTTTTACTAGGATACATATTACAGCTGATTATTTTGGATCAACTTTTGCCAGTGTGTAAGTTCAGGTATTCTGTTTCTTGAAAGTTTTCTTAAAATGTAGTTTTGGGCTTCCCTGGTGGTGCAGTGGTTGAGAGTCCGCCTGCCAATGCAGGGGATACAGGTTCGTGCCCCAGTCTGGGAAGATCCCACATACTGCAGAGCAGCTAAGCCCATGAGCCATGGCTGCTGAGCCTGTGCGTCTGGAGCCTGTGCTCCGCAATGGGAGAGGCCACAACAGTGAGAGGCCCATGTACCGCCAAAAAAAAAAAAAAAAGTAGTTTTAATGATTAGTTCTGTTACATTGTTTTTATTTTATTCTTTAGGGATATAATTATATAAAATTATATGTATATGGTGTGTATATATATATATATATATATATATATATATATATATATATATATAAAATTTATCTCCTCTGCTTGTTTTCCATTTCAGCCATTTTCTACTGCTTTTTTTAAAAATATATCTTTATTGGAGTATAATTGCTTCGCAATACCATGTTAGTTTCTGTTGTACAACAAAGTGAATCAGCCATATGCATACATATGTCCCCATAAGCCCTCCCTTTTGAGCCTCCCTCCCATCCTCTCTATTCCACCCCTCTAGGTCATTGCAAAACACTGAGCTGATCTCCCTGTGCTATGCTGCTGTTTCCCACTAGCTAACTATTTTACATTCAGTAGTATATATATGTCAATGCTACTCTCACTTCACCCCAGCTTTTTAGTTCTTGCTTACCTTATTTGATTTCTTATTTATTTATTTTTAAACCAGTTTATTGTGATATAATTGACATACAAAAAGAAGTACATATTTAATGTATACAGCTTAATGAGTTTGGAGAGAAGTATATACCTATGAAAGCATCAGTGTAATCTATGCAATAAGCATATTCATCCACTCCAAAAGTTTCCTCCCATTCTCTTTATTTATTATTATTTTTTGTTTGTGTATTTGATAAGAACACTTAACATAAGATCTATTCCCTTAGACAGTGTTATTTACTATAGGCACTATGCTATTATAGATAACATATGTATAATAGATCTCTAGGACTTACTCATCTTGTATAACAGAAACTTTGTACCCTTTAACTACTACCTCCCTTTTCTTCCCTTATTTACTTAAAATTTTAATTATTTATTTTATTAATCATTTATTTTATTGGCTAATTGTCTTCATTCTTTTCTTGATTTCTTCTTTGGCCTTTATTAACTTTTGGTTTAAATCTATTCTCCTTTTGGTGCCTTAGTCTGCATTTGTAAGATAATTGTGTCTTTTTGTTATATTTCTTTACTGAATTTGACTTGTTTTATTTTTTCCAAGTTTTATTTTTCATTTTTGTTCCTGGTATTTTATTTTCAGGCTTAAAGTGCTTCTTATATCTAAATGATTGCTTGAAGACATTTGATTCAGCTTGGGGTTTTGGCTCTTCCAGTTTTCTTCAAATTTGTGTTTTTTTGGGAGAAAAACTTTTTGTTAGCAGGGAAGTTTTTACGTGTGTTTTCTGTTTTTTTGCATTTGTTTTGTATGAATGTGGCCTTTTTTTTTTCTTATTTCCTGTAATGGGTTTTTAGTTTGAGAGCTACCACCACCCCTCCCCACCCCTGTGTAGTTTTGATTTGTGGATGGTGATGGTTTTGTGACATGGTCCAGGAAAAAAGTCGATGAATCTTGTTTCTTTTTCATTTCTATATGATCTCATTTCCTTTCTTCCCTTTTTGTGACTTATATTCTCCATATATCTACCTCTTTTCCAGAAGCAATGTGTCTTCAAGGCTACCATTTCTGGTTCTACACACCTTTAAGTTCTTTTTCTGTAACCAAGTCTTGACTTGTGTTCAGTACTTTGTCATTCATTCCAATTTCTCTTTCAGGAGGTGATTTAATCTATGCTTTGTTTAATTTTCCATTCCTCTGAGCTCTTTTTCATGGACTCTCTTAAGAATCCCTCCTCACCCATCCTCCATCCCCAGAGGCAGTGAGATTTCTATTTATAGGCAATTTGAAATTTGAGATGTACCCTGTTAGTAATGCTAAAAATGTACAATCTGTATGGTTCAATTTGCTCTCATTGTTGATTTTAAGTTTTTATTTTGTATTGTTTCGAGACAGGAAGGGGGTAGGGCACAACCTTTAAAAGAATGTCAGCCATTGAGGACATGACATGAACTGGTTAGAACCAACTAGGTCCAAGATGGTGGATGATTGATTTCCACTTGACATTAAGCCTCAGTACACACTCATTGTAACACATCAGCTTGCTAAATGACACACTCACAGGTGCCACGACAGTTCCAAGGAGGATCATAAAAGGTCAAAAGTGGTCAGTGGCCCAATTACTGGAAACCCTTACCCCTCCCCCAAAATACCTGGAATAATCCTCCCCTAAAATAGCTGGAATAATAGTTGGTAATTTCATTAGCCTATGAAATTACCCACCCTTATAAAAACTGACAACCCCTGGGGTTTCTCGTCTTCCAAGTTGGCCCACACTCTGTCCATGGGGTGTGTATCTCCCTGAATAAACTTTCTTTCTCTCTTTACTATGGCTTGCTCTTGAATTCTTTCCTGCGTAAAGCCAAGAACCCACAATTGGTGGCTGTACCAGGGACTTGCCTGAGACCTAGGACATGAGCATCGTCTCATGCTCCATTTTTTTTTCCTGCAACAGTTTTTGAGGCAGTCAGAGTGAATAGAAATTTATTGATTTTCATTTTTCTCCACATCCTGAAGTGTCAGTCTTAAGAAAACGTTTTTATTATGGATGAATTTTAAATTTTAAGGCTTTTCACCCTTTAGCATTTATTAGAATGATCATATGGCTTTATTTTTTAATTTGTTAATTTACTGTTAAACTCTTTAATTATGTTTTACAATTAACAGTGTTATATCTTTCTAGGAATTCCATATAGTTCTTAATAAAATTGTCTAGTTCTTTACTACTTTTCATGCTTATCTTATAATTTTGTAACCTACCAAACATACTTATTTTATATTGTATCTGATAATTTCAATACCCCATTGAAACTGATATGCAACTTTTGTCTTTTTTTTTTCTTGTGCTATGCTTCTGTGTGTGTGTGTGTGTGTGTGTGTGTGTTTAAAAAATAATTTTCCTTGAAACTTCATTTGTGGGAATTCTTTGACATGTGTTGGGGAGAAAAATTTCCCTCTTACCCTCTTGCTCATTTTGGGTGGTTGAATAATTAAAATGACATAACACAGATTAACAGGGGAAAAATAAATTTAATTACATATGTACAGGGAATCCATGTAACATGAGAGGTTCCAAAGACAGTCAGGTAAAATGAGATATATACGTCATCCTTAATTAACTAAGGAGAATGGAATAGGGGTCTGGGACTTCAAAGGGAAAAAAGGAAATTCACAGGAAGATGAAAAAAGCAAATGTTTGATAAACAAATGTTTGCTGGGCCATATAGGAACAATGAGACACAGAAAGGAATTTTAAAAAACAGACCTACCTGGATTCCTCCCTGTCTATTACACCTAGTTCATGTTATACTGTAGTTATCTACAGTGATAGCTCTCTTCCTGGAACAGGTCCTCTATCTAAATCCTTTTAGGCAGTTAAAGGGCAGGTCAAAGTTTCTTCCTGAGTCTTTTGGGTCTTCATTGTTTTCAGCTCAAAATAATCAGCATATACCTTGGGGTGGCCTGTCCTGAACCTCATTACTTGATATGAATAGAGTTTCTCCTAGAGAAAATATGTCTCCGTTTCCTCTCATTTTTCTGGGGAAACTATCAATCGTGGATTTATTTAAATTAAAATTTCACACTGAGGTCCTTTTGATCACTAAGGTAAAGAATATTCTGCAAAAAAAATGAAATGAGGGCATAAACTTGGAAAGAAAAGTATAACACTGAAACTACATTTTTCCTTGAAGATATTTGCTACAAGACAAACTTGATCTCTGGTTTACACAATGTTACAAGACTGGGCTTTTTAAGAAGACAAAGCCCAGAAACTTACCAAGGAAGGAAATTTAATATGGCATATCCATGTAAGGTTATAATCCCTGGTGCAAGAGTGAACTAGAAACAACTCCCACACAGGGGACTGATAGGACAACTGGCTAGTTTATAGCCTAACTGAACAAAGAAAAACTCTCTTCATTGCTACATGAAATCTGAAATTCATTGCTAACAAGAGTTTTTAGCTGAAATTCCCATTTTGGAGAAAACATTTAGGGTGTTTATTAAAAAGGCAGATCTGCTGAATCACATGAGATCCATGATTATTAATTTTAATAAACTCTTCTAGAAATTTCATTGAAGTTTGAGAGTCATTTCTGTTTGGACTATTTTGTATCAAAATACTATGACATAGTCTGTGCAGAAATGGATTCATCTGTGTAGGTGATTATATGTTAATAATAAATTTAAGATAATAAAACTTTCCTATTTTATACTTCACAATTCCTATCATATATTTGAGATCTAAAATATACACATTTACTTCAAGTCAAGAACACAAATTATTTTACTCCAGTTACTACTTGAGCTAAAGCAATTTAGAGTCTAAAGAACAGTAATAAATTAGCAATACCTTCAGAACACTGCCATTGAATCTAATCATTTTTCCTCCTTATGTTACCTTGCTCAAGACTCAGATCTCCAAAAAGAAGATCTAAGTGGTTTATTGTGATTTGTGTGCCCCTCCTTGAAAAAGAGAAGGCAGTGGGGTGTAATGAACAAAGTTTTGATTGATAATCACAATAGAAAAACATGAAAATAAAGGCATAGTTCTCCAGTGAGTACTGAAGAGGGAGAACAAATAATGGTCAGGCATAAATAATAGATGGGCAATATGATGATTTACTCTTAAGCAAAGTCAATGCTTTAGGAATGTATGACTTTGCATTGAATAAACCTGGCACCTGAGAATATATGTCAGATTATATCCTATCCTGAACTAACCCAAAAGATTGGATTGTCAAATCAGATTCACAGAAATCAGAGAAATTACTGAGTATCAAACTCTAATAATAATGTCAAGGATACCAGCAATCAAGAGGCTAGAAGAAGAATGCATGGAGTCATCCTAGAGATTGAGGGCTACTCCCAGGCACTTCAATACATGCTCTCTGGCTCAGAGTTAGTAAATTCTCCAAGTTAGGTCCTCATGTTATTAGTCAAATAGCAGGAAGTGTTTAGTCTTAATAACGCAACCTAGATGACATTTTCCAGGGAGCTACACCTTATGAATACATTGATTCTAAGTTTATTTACTATAAGCAGTGGACATCTGGGGTTTCCTAAGAACATTTTTTACATAAGTACACTTTCCTAGTACATACAATTAGTCCATTTACACAGAGGTCCAGTTATGATATTAAGAGGAAGATAAATTAAGTCACCTACTGTTATAGACTGAATATTTGTATCCTTCTGAAATTCATATATTGAAGTCCTAATCCTCAGTGTGTTGGTATTTGGAGATGTGACCTTCAGGAGGTGAATAGGTTTAGATGAAGTCATGAGGTTGGGATCCCCTTTGATAGGAATTGTGTACTTATAGGAAGAGGAAGAAAACCAGAATATTCTTTGTTTTTCCTATGTGAGGACACAGTGAGAAGATGGCTGTCCATAAGCCATGAAGAGAGTCTCATCAGGAACTGAATCTACCAGCACATTGACCTTGGACTTCCTGGCTTCCAGAAGTGTGAGAAATAAATGTCTGTTGTTTAAGCCATTTAGTCCATGGTATTTTGTTATAGCACCTGGAGCTGACTAATATGTCTGCCTTCTTTTCTTTATCTTGGTGGTGTTCCTTTGGCAAAGGGGAAGAAATTACCTACAAGTCAGGTCTTTTAAGTCCTTCTTCCCATTTCTCAAACAGCTTTTGAAAATAAGTAAATAAGACATGTAGAGATCTACTTTTTAATAATAATGTTCACAACCCTTAAATTATATCTTTGTTTAGATTGCCCTTCTGCCACATGGCACCTTGATTTATTTACTACAATTATTGAAATGTTACCTTCTTAGTGAAACCTTTATACCCTACTTTATGTAAAATTGTAAACCCCCAGTTCCTCCATAGCTCCCTTTCCTGTTTTATTTTTTTTCAAAGTATTCATATCATCATTTAACTTACTACCTATTTTACTAATTTTTTTTCTTCTTTCTCTTCCCTAACTCTACCACTAGGCTGTAAATTCCATGAGAACTAATTTTTTTAAAATACTATTGTAAATCTAGTGCCTGGGCCATGGTTGGGACTCAAAAATTACTTGTTGAATACAATGAATTAAATAAATCTCTCTAAAATCTATTTATTCTTTAATTTTCTGAAAGTAGGTATAAGATGAACATTACATTAAGCTTTAATTATTAATGTTTGTCAGCATTTTAGAGAAATTTGTTTCCAGCTACTGTTTTCTAATAGGCAGAACATACTCCATTTTAAACACTATTACAAAGGAAACTAAAACTTTGAAGACTTAGTTCATATATTTGGAATATGTAGTTCTGCATCAGCCAAGACCATCAGGGTCTTTTCCTCTTCTTTTGTACTAACACAAAATTGCATGAAATCACATGTTTAAACTGCCTAGCCCAGGATCTGGATAACAGTGGAATAAAAAAGAGTTTAGTTCTTTTTGACCATTTCCAGGTCCGTATTTAACTAGTTGTACCATTTTCCAATTTCCATCCAGAATAAGAAATAATTGGATTGAATTTAGATGATGGTTAATTTTATGTGTCAACTTGACTGGGCTAAGAGATGCCCAGATAGCTGGTAAAACACTATTTCTCAGTGTGTCTGTGAGGGTGTTTCTGGAAGAGATAAGCATTTGAATCAGTAGACTGAGTGAAGAAGATTAGCCCTCACCAATATAGGCAGGCATCATCCAAACCTTTGAGGACTAAATAGGAGAAAAATGTGAAAGGAGAATTGTCTCTTTCTTGTCTTGAGCTGAGACATCTATTTTCTGCCCTCAGAGATTGGACCTCTTTGTTCTTGGGCCTTACGCCTCTGAGACTCATACCAGTGCTACCCAACCCCTATTCTCAGACCTTCGGACTCAGACTGAATTATAACACGAGCTTTCCTGGCTCTCCAGCTTGCAGACAGACTGTGGGACTTCTTGACCTCTATAACCATGTTAGCCAATTGCTATAATAAATCTACTTTATATGTCTCCTTCGGGTTCTGTTTTCCTAAAGAACCCTGACTAGTACAATTAATAAACATCATCAGTCTTATATTTAGATGTTAATGCAATGTTTCAAACTGTGGTTTAACTGACTATGAATTTTATTTACTGAGATGGAAGGAAACCAATATAAAAAAAAGCATAGGCTAGAATAGAATAGAATAGAAAATACTGCACATTTTAAGAATAATCGAAGTTTTGAGAAATGGTTGTTTCAGATGTGTGCGTATTGTGTGCACACAGGGTTGCTTGTAAAATGCGTTCTGTTCTATGGTTGCAGTATAGAAAGTGTAAAGAACACTGGTTTAGTACTGATTAATCAATACATAGACTACATTTAAATCTTTCTCTTTTTAAGTGTGGTTATTATTATTGAAGACTACCCTTTGCGTTTTTAACTGCTGAGCCCCACATTGCATTCTAAGGTGCAAACAAGCTTCCTAGGCATCTTTGTTTCCCTTGGTGTAGACCATAGAAGCACAGATGGCATTCTTTGCCTTAATATAATTTGCCTCACTTTCTCAGACTCAAAGTTTTTCTTCAGACTTGATTACTAATAAATCACAAACCTGCTAGTTCCATTCTGTCTCTGAAACAATTCATATGTGCCAGTAGTGCTAATTATGAACAGTAAACAATATTATCACACAAATTCATGATAACATATGTACAATGCTTTCAAAACCACAATTCCTGTTCCTAACTCCCTTTGCAACAATAAAAAGCAGCTGTTTTGGAATTTTCCTTGAGAGTCAACAATCCCACCCCTGCTCAAAACTGAAAACATAGTAATGGAAACAGAATAGAATATATAGATAATATCCAATCTCAAGAGGGCAATTAAGGTTTCTAAGAACACTCAGAATTAATGATATTGAATTTCAAGAATTTTCAACTATGTCTATCACTGGACATTTTTTCATAATGATATTTATATCTGAAGCAAACTAGGCCCTTGATGTTAGTCTCTTAATAGTTCATTATAAAAATAAATAGACTTGCACAAGAATCCAAAATTCTTCTGGTTTGATAAGCTCTGAAATGGGAAATATTATAGTGCACGTATATTCTTGGAAGGTCAGAAATTTCTGTGAAAAACATTAAGTTAATAGTTGATTTTGATTTCAAGCTCATTTTTTTTGTGATAAAATCTGATACCTGTGGTTTAGATTCTATAGTAATTTGAGTAACTGTTTAGTAGCTACTTGGATATCAAAGTGATGATGTATTGTGGGAAACAGATTTATGTTATATTTAAATAAATAGAAGAACAGAAGATTACTCTGACGTCCAAATGCTCTGTGAATGTGATTAACTTATGTTGGAAGCTAAGTGTTTGATTTTTTAAAAATCAACTTTATTAAGGTTTATTTTACTTGCAATAAAATATTTTATTTTAAGGATATCATTGATGAATTTAATTAAATGCAAACACCCTTGAGAGTACTACCTCAATCAAGGTATAGTATCTTTCCATCACCCCTGAAAATTCCCTCGTGTGTCTTTTTTTCATGGGTCCAGCTGCTCCACGGCACGTGGGATCTTCCCAGACCGGGGCACGAACCCGTATCCCCTGCATCAGCAAGCAGACTCTCAACCACTGCACCACCAGGAAAGCCCTCCCTCGTGTGTCTTAATCACCCTCACTTCTGGCTGGAGGCCACCACTGATTTACTTTCTATCACTATAGATTAGATTTGCCTCTTCTATAATTTCATACAATTGGAATCATACAGTAGGACTCTTTTGTGTCTGGTTTCTTTTGCTTGGTTTGTTTCTGAGATGCATTTATGTTGTTGAATGTAACCAGTAGTTTGTTCTTTTTTTACTGTTGAGTGGTATTCAGTTGTGTGTATAAACTGCAATCAGTTAATCCATCTATCTGCTGAGAGGCAGTTTCATTGTTTCCATTTTGGGGTTTTTATGATATTTACTTATAAATTTTTGTGTAGACATACATTTTTATTTCTGTCAGGTAAACAGAGTTATAGTTCTAGATGATATTAAGTATATGCTTAAATTTATAATAAATTGCCAAAATAATTTCCAAAGTGTTTGTACTATTTTACTAGCAAATATTGAACACTTTAATTGTTCCATAGGCTCATAAATATTTTACATGGCTACCTGTTTTAATTTTGTCATTCTAGTGGATGTGTGTTGCTATGTCATTGTGGATATAATTTGCATTTTTCTGAATGCTAGTGATGTTAAGCATTTATTCATATCTTCATTGATTATTTACATATATTCTTTTGTTAATTTTTTATTCATGTTACTATTTCACTTTTAAATTTAGTTATTTTTCTTATTATTGTGAGTTATTTGTATATCATATATTATATACAAATTTTTTGTCAGGTTGCAAATATTTTCCCCCAGTCAGTGACCTGATTTTTAAGTTTTAAAGGTGTCTTTGGAAGATCAGATGTTTTTAATATTGATAAGGTCCAACTTATCAATTTTTTCTTTTACAATTTGTGATTTTGGTGACTTATTAAAAAGAGATTAGCCTAGCCCAAGTTTGAAAAGATTTTCCCCTTTGTTCCTCTACAGAAGTATTGTAGTTTTATATTAATATTTATGTCCATAATCTATTTTGAGTTAATTTTTGTGATGGGTGAAATCATAATAAAGGCTTATTTTTTCCAAATAGGAGTCTAGTTTTCCAGAATTATTTTCATTACCTTAGAAGCTTGATTAAAAATCAATTGACTAGAAATGTGTAGGTCTATTTCTGGGTTCTAGACTTTAACACTGATTTTGGAGTTCTCGACTTTAACACTGGTGTGTGATCATCATTATGCAACACTTCACTGCCTTAATTACTGTAGATTTAAAGTAAATTGTTAAATAGTGTTACTATTCCATCTTTTTTCTTCTTTTTCAAAATTATTTCAGTTATCCCATGTTCTTTTTATTCTCATTTAAATTATAGAATAAATTAATCACTTTCAATTAACAAAGTCTGCTGAGATCTTGATTAGAATTCATTAAATTTATGTATCAATTTAGAAAGACATGAATGAAAGACTTGTGAACTTGAATGTTGGTAGCTTCAAATTAGACACAACCCAAATGCTTGTCAATAAACAAACCATACCATATCTATACAATGGAATACTATTCAGCAGTAATAGAAAGTGAGCTGCTGATGTAAATCATACTTATCTCTCTCATTTTATGCTGAACTAAAGCCAGACAACAGAAAGTACCTGCTGGATGATTGCATCTATATAATGTTCAAGAACATAATAAAACTAATCATAATGATAGAAATCAGAGTATTGGTTGCCAGGTTTGGGGGAACCGAATAGGAAGAGTCACAGAAAAGTTTCTGGAGTGAGAGGCAAGTTTCTTGATCTGACTGAGGGTTACACAGGACTCTTCATCTGTCAGTATTCATTGAACTGTGTACTTAAGGTTTGTGTACTTTTTTTGTGTAAAAAAGTCAATCTTTCCAATGACTTTCATGGCCCTACACAATCTAGCCTCATTTTATCCTTGTATGCTTCACTCCCTAATACTTACCTGTACGTTTATTACATCCCAGACACACAAGCCTCTATGGTTTTTATTGAATGTTCAAGTGTGATCAGGCCTTAGAGCGTTTTTTATTATTATTACTTTTTTACTTATTCTTTTTCTTTTTTTAAAGATATTCGCTTGGACTGCTCTCATGTCTCCTTCAGGTCTTTGCACAAATACTACCTTCTCAGTGATGACTTCCATAACAATACCATTTAAAATTGTTACCTCTCTCCTCCTTCATTCTTTCCTTCTTTTCTTCTTTATTTTCCTCCAAATCACTTATCAAAATCTGACATTTCATAAATTTTCTATATTTGTTTATATCCAACTAAGCCTCATGAAAGCAGGGACTTTTGTCTTTTTTCTTTTCTCCAGTGCCTAGAATAGTGCCTGATATATATTAGGATCTGATTCATCAATCCTCCCAAACTGGTATAACTGGATATACCAGGGATCCATTGATCCTCTCAAGTTCTTTTCTCTTTCTCTGAAATACTTCAAATATCTAGTTTTGAGCCTCTTTAGGGTGCTGTAGGACACACAGATTTATTACTTGGCTGCAGCTTCCTTGTTTATGCTCTAGGATCCAGTGTTTTTCCCAAGTTTTAGTTCAGAAATTCTTTGTGTTTTATTTTCTAATTGTTTGAAAAGTACCATCCTCCTTTCATTTGTTGTTATTAATTTTTTTCTCCATTTATCATGAATTCACTGGAGTCTCAGATGAAACACATGATACCCATGTATGTTCGATCCATCATTTTACACTAAAAGTCTTTTTTAATCAGTTAGAAACCAGTCTGAGGCTAGTCCTTTACAATAATGAAGTCCAAGCAATACTCGGTATCATTTCCCTTTACTCTCCTTTCAGTTAGAAGAATGATTTTGTCATATGCTCAAACTAAAATATGTATGAAAGGAAGTTGTTATTTTGCATGACAATGTTTTGCAAAACTTAAACAATTTTATTTTAGAATAATCTAATCACAGTACTAAACTCTTTGTGTTCTCAATCCAGCAGAGTATTTACCTCTGATTTTTTTCACCTGGTCAGACGGCAGAGAATGAGCAGTCTGAATTTGGGATAAATCTATAGCTGTTGATGATTAAGGAATTCTTGGAGATACAGGAAATCTGATGAAAAATTCTGACTATAATTATCATTGAATATCTTCACTTTGATCATACCCTGTTCTGATAAACCAAATGAAGTTTTGTTTTGTTTAGTGGCAAGAACTGAGTTTTTTTGTTTTGAACACACAAAAGAATGGTAAAGTGGTCCATGAAATCTTAGACGGGAGAATATGTCTTGCAATAGAGATCTTTCAAGTGGGCCATTCACTGGCATAGAAGTTTATTAAGCAATGGGTCAGATTACTTTGATGGGAAAGTCTTCTGAGGAATAGGAGAGATCTCTAACCCCTGTCAAATGCTAGCATCTGAGAGATTTCTGCAAGTGCAGGTTGGGCCATTAAAAAACTAGCATCTGAGAGATTTCTGCAAGTGCAGGTTGGGCCATTGAAAAACATTATTTACAGGAAGTTATATGGGCTGTTTATATACCTGTTTTAGCTAATGCACCATTAATTTTGCCATCTTTGACCTCAAAATAAGTGGACTTGATTTCAAATCCTGGCTTTATCCTTTATAAGCTTGTGACTGCAGGCAAGATACATCAATATATAGCATCTCAATTATCTGATGTGTAAAATCATGAGGTATTATTTCAAGGGTAAGTGGTAACTTTTTAAGCGATATGAGGCATGTAAAACACTTATTTGTCACAAAATAAATGTTTTATAAATTATAACATTATTATCATCATTATAATTTCAACAACTGCATCTCACTACATGGATGTAATTGTACTCATTTTATATTAGGTATCTTTTTTTTTGCGGAGGAGAGGAGTTTTCCTCTATGCTCCATTTTTTTGGTCCAGGTCAGTGGCTGAAGAAAACTCATAGCTAATCTCTTCAAAAGGAACATGCCAGTTTCAAGTAGGTTATAGCTCTGGGATGTATCTATTTTTCTATACATTGTGATTCCTTTTCCTTTACTTTTCAGGTATCTTTAGGAAACAAAAATCATGTTCATATTTCTAGTATGAGTGAGTTGACAGGAACAAAGCATTTAGCAAAATAGCATAAAAGGCAAGTTTGCAGCAGCCTAGAATAAGAAAGAGATCAATGCCCCAAAGCATTCTGTAATATATTCTGAGTGGTAGAAAAAATACTCCCTTTCTGCCAGCTCTGAGAAATCTTGGCACACATGTAAAACCAGCTATACAATGGCAAATGAGTAAGGAATTGCCAACTGTATTTGTACTCTGGGTAGTTCCCATTCACATGCCTGCAGTAGCCATCTCATAAGAGTGTCTTTTCAGAGCATTAGGGAACAAACATGGATAGACCATGCCCAAACCACACATCAAACTGTGGAAGTAAAGTCATCCTCTCTTCCATAGAATAAAGAAGTGGACTGATTAAAAAAGAAAGTTTCAGTATCCTACTCACCAATGCTAAATCCCTGCTTTTACAGAATAGAACTCTCTAAAGGTCTAGTCCCCAAATACTGAATTAAACACTCAAACACTCAGAATTAAAACAAAGAACAAGAAACAAACATAATCTTCAACATGCTCAAAATAGCACTAGCAGAGTATGTTTGCTTTAGTTCAACAAAAGGAGATCAGCATTTTATAACTTAAAAAAAAATCATCACAGGGCTTCCCTGGTGGCACAGTGGTTGGGGGTCCATCTGCCGATGCAGGGGACGTGGGTTTGTGCCCCGGTCCAGGAGGATCCCACATGCCGTGGAGTGGCTGGGCCCGTGGGCCATGGGTGCTGGGCCTGCGTGTCTGGAGCCTGTGCTCCACGGTGGGAGAGGCCGCAGTGGTGGGAGGCCTGCGTACCACAAGAAAAAAAAAAAATCATCACAGAAACACAAAACTCCTAGAAATGCAAAGTTTTTTTTAAAAAAATAATAGACTATTTTTAGCAGTTTTATGTTTATGGAATAACTGAGCAAAAAGGACAGAGTTTTTATTCTCTCCATAGTTTCGTATTTTCTAGAATATAATCTAATGGAATTATATGGTATGTAACCTTTTCAGATTGGCTTCTTTCACTTAGCATTATGTATTTTTAACATTTCTCTATTATCTTTTCATTGCTTAAGAGCTGATTTCTTTTTATTTTTGAATAATATTTTGTCATATCAATGTACCACATTTTGTTTCTTCATTCACTTATTGGAAGACATGTTAATTGCCTCCGAAGTTTAGTAATTATAAATAAAGATTCTATAATATTCAGGTACAAATCTTTTGTGTGGAAATCAGCTTTCATCTTATTTGGTTAAATGCCAAGGAGCATGATTGCTGGATCTTATGGTGAGAGTATGTTTAATTTTATATGAAACTACCAAACTGTCTTCCAAAGTGGCTATGCTAGTTTGCATTCCCTTCAGCAGTGAATAAGAGTTCTGTTGCTCTGTATCCTCAGTAGCATTTGGCATTGTCTGTGTTTCGGATTTTGACCATTCTAAGAAGTGTATAGTAATGTCTCTTTGTTGTTTTAATTTGCTATTTCTAATAGCATATGAGATTTATCATTTTTTCACATGCTTATTTCCTACCTGCATATCCTCTTTGGTGAGGTGTCTTTTCAGATGTTTGCCCTTTTCTAAATTGGGTTTTTGCTTTATTATTGTTAAGCTTTAAGATATCAGTTCTTGCTTACTCGGTCTATACAAAAGACCCAGAATAGAGAACATAATATTGAAGAAGATGAACAAAGACTTACAATAAAGCTAAAATAATCGACAGTGTAGTATTGCTTTGGCAAAAGTAGAAACAGGCTACTTCTGTCATTGTCTTATAGTAGACTGTCAATTGAACAGATAAACCTACTGCAAAGCAAATGGCATATGGATCTCTGATAAGCATATAAAAAGCATATCATGGAAAGTTTCTCTCAGAGACGGGTAAAACTGGATAAGAAGCTGTAGAAGCTTCAGGAATTGCAAGTCTCAGCTGCAAGCACTCTATGCTGACCCCCTGGTGGGATATATTTTGTTAGATTTAATTTAAATGGTGTTTTGGTTTTAATTTCAAATTCCAATTGTTCATTTCTTGTGTATAAGAAAGAAGTTGACTTTTGTGTATTAATCTTGTATCTGGCAGCCTAACTATAATTGTTTATTAGTTATCGGTTTGTTGTTGTTGTTTTTAACTCTGTGATTTTCTACATAAATAATGATGTCATTTGAGAACAAAGATAGTTTTATTTTCCCCCTCCTAATCTGTTGACCTGTTATTTCACTTTCTTGTCTTATTACATTAATTAAGGCTTTCAGGACAATTTTGAATAAGAATGGTAAGAGGGATCATCTTTACTTTGTTCCTAAACTTGAGGGGGCTATGTTCTAGTTTGGTGAGAATAGGACTGAGTTGACGCCCTGCATTCAATTTGTGCTTTTCCTGGAATTTCTTTTCTGTTCTTTCCGGAGGGGGAGGGCCGAAAAAAGGACCATTCCAGGGCGCGGCGCTGGGCTTGCCACATTTGGGAGCGCCGCCTGAAGTTGGGCGCACAGCCTCCCGACGCCCTGCCGTTGGGCTGGTGGAGGCCGCAGCACTGCTAGGGTTGTATCAGTCCTCCTGTTTGCACTATTTCTTTTTGCGACCATGGCCCCGCCTTAAGTATTTCTAATTAAGAAACAAAACCTCAGGAGACCGAAACTTAACCAGCCGCTCTCGCTTCTATAATTACGCCTGCTGACCCCCCCCCCGCCCCGCAACCGTCCAACCAATCAGACGGCGACTAGTGTCTCTGTTTAAAAGTCAACCAATCGGCGACTAGCGTCTTTGTTTAAAAGTCAACCAATCGGCGACTAGTGTCTCTGTTTAAAAGTCAACCAATCGGCGACTAGTGTCTTTGTTTAAAAGTCAACCAATCGGCGACTATATTTGTACCGGTCTATAAAAGAGCTGTACTAATCTCCGCCAGGGCCTCTTAGCGTCACGGGCAAGGAGTGCGCGGAGGTCCAGGTTCGAACCTGCAATAAATGACCCTTGCCGTTTGGCTTTGACTCTCGACTCTGGTGGTCTTGTGGAGGGGCCTCGCGACCTTGGGCATTTCAAACTTAGTGGTAAAGCATCTATTTTCTTACCATCAAGTATGATGTTAGCTGTAGATTTTTTGAAGGTGTGAGTTTTAGTAGATTGTATCTTTCAAGGAATTGGTCCGTTAATTTAGGTTATCAAATTTGGGGGCAAAGAGTTGTTCATAATATTCCTTTAATATTCTTTTAATGACCTGTTATCATCCTGTTAATGTCCATTTAGTATAGACATAATATAAATCTTACTAAAATGGAATTTCTAGCCTCTTCTTTCTCTGAGAAGATGAAGAACTTGGCTTTTTAAAAATTCATGTGTTGTGAGGCACCCAGAGTGTAGGTTACATTTTAAGCTGATGCCATTGGAAGAGGAAGTTGGTACAGGCATAGGCTTTGATTTTTGAAGCATGTCAGTATTTTCTACATTCCAAATAAAGTTGAATAAAGAAGATTATGGAAGTAAACCCTAAAATTAAATACAAAGGTGAACAAATTAACTCTACATGAAATTAATGAACATAAACAAGTAAAATGCTTTTCTCAAGAAAATGTTGAATACTTTGTGTGAAATTATTGATGTATTAATACAAACTAAAATCAAAAAGAATTTCAAAGTCATCCTGACCTTAACTTAGTAAGTTTTCTTTTGGATATAGTAAGCTTCTTGTATATTTATTTGCCATTTTTCATCAATTTTTGAAAGTTTTTAGTCACTAGCATTTCAAACATTTTCTGCCCTGTTTTCTCTTTTGTCTCCTCCTGGTACTAAGATGTATATTTAGAAAACTTGGTAATCCTCACAGTATTATAAGGTTCTGTTCATTTTCCTTCAACTTTATTCTCTTTATTCTGCTTGTATAATTTCTATTGCTCTACCTTCAAATTCACAGATTTTCTTCTGCCATTTCCAACCTGCTCTGAGACCAATCAAGTGGATTTCTTACATCAATAATTATTATTTTCAGTTGTAGGATTTCCATTTGTTTCTTATTTATAACATTTACTTCTCTGCTGAGATTCTTTATCTCATTTATTATGCAAATATTTTATGTCTTTTGAAATATCTATAACAATTCTTTTAAAAGTTTTTTTTGATAATTTCAACATCTAGTTCATTACAGTGTCAGTTCCAGCCCCCCTCCCACCAACTTTATTGAGGTATAATTGACAAATAGAGTTGCATATATGTGAGGTATACAACATGATGGTTTTATATCTATACATCATGAAATGAGTGCCACAATCAAGCTAATTAACACACCCATCACTACACATAGTTACTTTTTTTTGTGGTGAGAACACTAAAACCTACTCTCTTAAAAATTTGGAGTATATAATATTTAATGTAAAAATATATAACAGTGTTATTAACTATAGTCACCATGCTGTACATTAGATCCCCAGAAATTATTCATCTTATAACTACAAGTCTGTACTCTTTAACCATCATATTTCCCTTTCCTATTCCCCTAACTCCTGCCAACCACCATTGTACTTTCTGCCTCTTCAAGTTTTACTGTTTACTAAACTATTTTATTATCCTCACTTGCATTTTGATATGACTGTATGATTCATTCTATCTAATGGTGTATGAGTAGAAATGATGTGTGCTATTTCCATCAGGCCCTATAATAACCTCCCTTTTTAAAAAAATCTTCTGATTATTTTCTCAGTTTATTGTTGAATGCATAGAACTCTGAAAACCTAGAGTTGAATATATCTACAGAGTGGATGGATTCTGAGGAGGATCCAAATAAAAGGCTTTTCACCAATCAGAAGAATCCATATATTTTTATTATGCGAATAAGAATTAAACTGTTATTGAGATAAGCCATAGATATTATGGGATTAATTTTTGAAGAGCTAGCATTACTCTGATACTGGAATTAATACACATATTATTTCCAGATAAAATATGTCAAAGTAAGTGAGAAAGTCAAGAAAGAGGAAGAAAGGGGAATCATAAAGGAGGGGTCCTTTTTAAGATAGACAACAAAGGACAGCAAAGTTGTGGGATGAGTTAAATGTATATATGCTTCTTGCTTTTTTCAAAATATTTATAACAATTAGAAATTGTTTTATGTATTTTTCTCCATTCAACCATGGCAAAATCTCCAAGAAGTCACAGAATTATTGTCACAAAAGAGAGTACGCAACACTTAGTTAAATAAATCACTAAATGTTGAGTTCCACTAAGTCATATTTATCTCTGTAATATTTCTTGAACCTATATTCTCTTTATATTCACTGACATTATTTTTTCAGCTTAGTCACTCAATACTTTTAGCCAGAAATTCTGAATAGGGCTTCCACCTCCCACTTTTTCTCTTTCTCTCTAGTACCCATCTGCTTTTTTTTTTTTTTTTTTTGCAGTACGCGGGCCTCTCACTCTTGGGCCCTCTCCTGTTGCAGAGCACAGGCTCCAGACGTGCAGGTTCAGCGGCCATGGCTCATGGGCCTAGCGGCTCCGTGGCATGTGGGATCTTCCTGGACCAGGGTGCGAACCCATGTACCCTGCATCGGCAGGCAGACTCTCAACCACTGCGCTACCAGGGAAGCCCTACCCAACTGCTTTGAGAGTGATATTTCTAAAACTCAGTATGATTTTAGCTGCTCTCCTGCTTAACTTTTAATATGTCATCATTGGCCATAACCTCAAGTCTAAGTTCCATACTAAGTCATTAAGTGTTCTTTTTCTTCCCTACCCACTCATACTTCTCTTTGGAAACACATCTCAGACTGTATGCTCTAGGCATAGTTAACTATTTTCAGATAACTGAATGTATCATGCTTTCTCACCACTGAAGCACACTTCACTTTTTTCTTTACTTTGCCCTTAAAGCATCTCTTCGTTTTTCATTTGTGGTATGAGGCACTTCTGACAAACATAGATCACAGAGCTTGAAAATGTAAGTTTCACCTATAAATAAAGGAATAGAGATCAAAAGGTATTAAGTTAGCCCAAATCATAAAGTTCGTTAGGGGAAGATCTATGAATATCCCAGATCTTCTGATTGCAAGCTTTATTCTCATTCTAGAATAAAAAAATCAAAACATAACAAAACAGCTTCATATAAAATCTTCGGTTCTTTATAGTTGATTGTTGTGATTTTGTGCAAATATTTCTAAATTATTCTAAGTCTCAGATTTCTGTAAAATGGAATGTATATAACACCTATGTTACAAAGTTGTTGTGAAGGTTAGATGAAATAATTATACAAAAAATTTTGTTCTAACTTCAAGAGGCTAGAAATATGATAGCAGAAATACCTTTTACAAATCTTTATAAATTTCAAAAGATTTCAAAATTCTGACTTGATAGTTTTAAGAAGGAAGAATTTAAATATTATTTACTGAGGCCATGTCATATGTCCTAAAATAGATTGATTAAATTTAAGTATCACAACAGCACTTTGAGAAAAGCATCATCATTTTCCCTGGGTAATGTAGCACCCAGAATCTCCCCATCTGCTTGGAATGTTGTCCAGACATAAACCTTGTGGCTTCCAGACTCTTGGGCACTGCCTCAGCTGAACGGAGTTACTTCACTCAAGGTCACAAGCTCTTCACTGCTCATATCCAACTACTTACTTCACACAGGTCACAAGCTCTTCACTGCTCATATCCAACTACTTCTCAGTTTGGGATTATAAAGAGCTATGCCTCTCAACCCAACTCCATATAACTCTGAAGCATCACTCTATCTTCAGAATCCACTGTAGGGTTAGTTGAGGTGTCTGTTGATATATTACAGCTTAATTTATTTTTCTGCCCACTCCTGCTTCTTCCCTTTCCTTTCACACATATTGGTGCCAAAAGCAGTCATGAATAAACCTCCTTCATGCTTATAGCTGTCTTGGAGTCTGCTTCTTTGTAACAGCCATGACTCAGATAAGAAAAGTGAAAACATCCTAGAAGATGCAAAATGCGTCACATATTCTCCAAAACCAAGCCTCCTAGTGGTATCGTTTTCTTCTACCCTTTCTGACAATAGCTCCATGGGGCTTCCCAGTCACTACTATAAAGTAACAAATTCTGAGTATATCATGTGATTCACCACTCAGAGAATTGTAGCTCTCTGAATTTAAACCTTTGCATATGCTCTGTAATTTTTGACACATGCTCACTCCTTTTCTGTGCATCATTATTTGCAAGTATAAGGTTGGATGCTGTCCTAAACCCCAATTTTGGTCACAATCTATCAGAGAGCAGTATTTTTTTCTACTCTCTTAGGGCTAGAACAGAGTCTTTAAAGACAAAACTGGAAGATTTTCAGCTATATTCAAAGATAGCCTTATATGATACCTGTTTTGTTCCTAGGTATCATTTTTCTCCTATTTTTTTTGTCATTTTTTCTTTTTCTTTGTTCTCCCTCCTCCCCTTGTTTCCACTCCTATGAGCATCTAATCAAATCAGTTTTGTTGACTTTTTAAAGTGTATCTAGATCTACACGTGGAACAACTCCTGCAGAACACCTACTGAAGGCTGGCAGAAGACCTCAGACCTCCCAAAAGGCAAGAAACTCCCCACGTACCTGGGTAGGGCAAAAGGAAAAAAGAATAAACAGAGACAAAAGAATAGGGACGGCACCTGCACCAGTGGGAGGGAGCTGTGAAGGAGGAAAAGTTTCCACACACTAGGAAGCCCCTTCGCGGGCGGAGACTGCGGGAGGCGGAGGGGGGAGCTTCGAAGCCGCGGAGGAGTGCACAGCAACGGGTGCGGAGGGCAAAGCGGGGAGATTCCCGCACAGAGGATCGGTGCCGACCGGCACTCACCAGCCCGAGAGGCTTGTTTGCTCACCCGCCGGGACGGGCGGGGCTGCGAGCTGAGGCTCTGAGGCTAGGGTTTCGGTTTCGGACGGAGCGCAGGGAGAGGACTGGGGTTGGCGGCTTGAACATAGCCTGAAGGGGTTAGTGCACCACAGCTAGCCGGGAGGGAGTCCGGGGAAAAGCCGGCACCTGCCGAAGAGGCAAGAGACTTTTTCTTCCCTCTTTGTTTCCTGGTGCGTGAGGAGAGGGGTTTAAGAACGCTGCTTAAAGGAACTCCAGAGACGGGCGCGAGCCGCGGCTAAAAGCGCGAACCCCAGTGACGGGCGCGAGCCGCGGCTGAAAGCGCGGACCCCAGAGACGGGCGCGAGCCGCGGTTGAAAGCGCGGACTCCAGAGACGGGCGCGAGCCGCGGCTGAAAGCGCGGACCCCAGAGACGGGCGCGAGCCGCGGCTGAGGGCGCGGACCCCAGAGACGGGCGCGAGCCGCGGCTGAGGGCGCGGACCCCAGAGACGGGCGCGAGCCGCGGCTGAGGGCGCGGACCCCAGAGACGGGCGCGAGCCGCGGCTGAGGGCGCTGACTCCAGAGACGGGCGCAAGCCGCGGCTGGAGGCGCGGACCCCAAGGCGGGCGGGAGACGTTGGGGCTACTGCTGCCGCCACCAAGGGGCCTGTGCGCGAGCGCAGGTCGCTCTCCACTCCCCTCTTCCGCGGAGCCTGTGCAGCCCGCCACTGCCGGGTTCCCGGGATCCGGAGACGACTTCCCCGGGAGAGCGCACGGCGGGCCTCGGGCTGGTGCAGAGTCACGCCGGACTTTGCCGCCGCAGGCCCGCCCCGCATTCCGTGCCCCTCCCTCCCCGCCGCCGGCCTCCGTACGCCAGAACCCCCGAATCAGCGGCTCCTTTAACCCCGTCCTGTCTGAGCAAAAAACAGACGCCCTCCAGCGACCTACACGCAGAGGCAGGGCCAAATCCAAAGCTGAGCCCCTGGGAGCTGTGAGAACAAAGAAGAGAAAGGGAAATCTCTCCCAGCAGCCTCAGAAGCAGCGGATTAAAGCTCCACAATCAACTTGATGTACCCTGCATCTGTGGAATACATGAATAGACAGCCAATCATCCCAAATTAAGGAGGTGGACTTTGGGAGCAAGATCTATGATTTTTCTCCCTATTCCCCTTTTTGTGAATGTGTATGTGTATGCTTCTATGTGAGATCTTGTCTGTATAGTCTTGCTTCCACCATTTGTCCTAGGTTCTATCCGTCCATGGTTTTTTCTTAAAATTTTTTTTTTCTTAATAATCAATTTTAATTTTAAGAACGTTATTATACTTTACCTTCGTCCTTTCTTTCTTTCTTTCTTTCCTTCCTTCCTTCCCTCCTTTAGACAACGAATCATCCCAAATTGAGGAGGTGGTCTCTGACAGCAAGATTTATGATTTTTCCCCCTTTACCTCTTTTTGTGAGGGTGTATGTGTACGCTTCTGTGTAAGACTTTGTCTGTATAGCTTTGCTTCCAACATTTGTCCTAAGGTTCTATCCGTCCCTTTTTTTTTTTTTTTTCTAATTAAGAATTTTTTAATTCAATAACTTTATTATACTCTATTCTATTTTTACTGTATCTTCTTTCTGTTTTCCCTTCTTTCCCTCCTCCCTTCCTTCCTCCCTCCCTCCTTTCGTTCCTTCTTTCCTTCCTTGCTTCTTTCTTTCTTCCTTCCTTCCTTCCCTCCTTCCTTCCCTCCTTTAGATAACGAATTATCCCAAATTGAGGAGGTGGTCTCTGACAACAAGATTTATGATTTTTCCCCCTTTACCTCTTTTTGTGAGGGTGTATGTGTACGCTTCTGTGTAAGACTTTGTCTGTACAGCTTTGCTTCCAACATTTGTCCTAAGGTTCTATCCGTCCTTTTTTTTTTTTTTTCTAATTAAGAATTTTTTAATTCAATAACTTTATTATACTCTATTTTATTTTTACTGTATCTTCTTTCTGTTTTCCCTTCTTTCCCTCCTTCCTTCCTTCCTCCCTCCCTCCTTTCGTTCCTTCTTGCCTTCTTTCCTTCCTTGCTTCTTTCTTTCTTCCTTCCTTCCTTCCTTCCCTCCTTCCTTCCCTCCTTTAGACAACGAATTATCCCAAATTGAGGAGGTGGTCTCTGACAGCAAGATTTATGACTTTTCCCCCTTTACCTCTTTTTGTGAGGGTGTATGTGTACGCTTCTGTGTAAGACTTTGTCTGTACAGCTTTGCTTCCAACATTTGTCCTAAGGTTCTATCCGTCCTTTTTTTTTTTTTTTTCTAATTAAGAATTTTTTAATTCAATAACTTTATTATACTTTATTTTATTTTTACTGTATCTTCTTTCTTTTTGTTTTTACTTCTTTCCCTCCTTCCTTCCTCCCTCCCTCCCTCCCTCCTTTCGTTCCTTCTTGCCTTCTTTCCTTCTTTGCTTCTTTCTTTCTTTCTTCCTTCCTTCCTTCCTTCCTTCCCTCCTTCCTTCCCTCCTTTCCTTCTTTCTTTCCTCATACGTCTACTAATTCCCTCTACTTTTTCTCCCTTTTATTCTGAGCCGTGTGGATGAAAGGCTCTTGGTGCTCCAGCCAGGAGGCAGGGCTCTCCCTCTGAGGTAGGAGAGCCAACTTCAAGACACTGGTTCACAAGAGACCTCCCAGCTCCAGATAATATCAAACGGCGAAAATCTCCCAGAGACCTCCATCTTAACACCAGCACCCAGCTTCACTCAACGACCAGCAAGCCACAGTGCTGGACAACCTGTGCCAAACAACTAGCAAAACAGGAACACAACCCCACCCATTAGCAGAGAGGCTGCCTAAAATCATAATAAGGCCACAGACACCCCAAAACACACCACCAGACGTGAACCTGCCCACTAGAGAGACAAGATCCAGCCTCTTCCACCACAACACAGGCACTAGTCCCCCTCACCAGGAAGCCTACACAACCCACTGAACCAACCTTAGCCACTGGAGACAGACATCAAAAACAGGAGGAACTACGAACCTGCAGCCTACAAAAAGGAGACCCCAAACACAGTAAGATAAGCAAAATGAGAAAACAGAAAAACACACAGCAGATAAAGGAGCAAGATAAAAATGCACCAGACCTAACAAATGAAGAGGAAATAGGCAGTCTACCTGAAAAAAGAATTCAGAATAATGATAGTAAGGTTGATCCGAAATCTTGGAGATAGAATGGACAATAGAATGGACAAAATGCAAGAATCAGTTAACAAGGACCTAGAAGAACTAAAGATGAAACAAGCAATGATGAACAACACAATAAATGAAATTAAAAATACTCTAGATGGGATCAATAGCAGAATAACTGAGGCAGAAGAACGGATAAGTGACCTGGAAGATAAAATAGTGGAAATAACTACTGCAGAGCAGAATAAAGAAAAAAGAATGAAAAGAACTGAGGACAGTCTCAGAGACCTCTGGGACAACATTAAACGCACCAACATTCGAATTATAGGGGTTCCAGAAGAAGAAGAGAAAAAGAAAGGGACTGAGAAAATATTTGAAGAGATTATAGTTGAAAACTTCCCTAATATGGGAAAGGAAATAGTTAATCAAGTCCAGGAAGCACAGAGAGTCCCATACAGGATAAATACAAGGAGAAATACGCCAAGACACATATTAATCAAACTGTCAAAAATTAAATACAAAGAAAGCATATTAAAAGCAGCAAGGGAAAAACAACAAATAACACATAAGGGAATCCCCATAAGGTTAACTGCTGATCTTTCAGCAGAAACCCTACAAGCCAGAAGGGAGTGGCAGGACATACTGAAAGTGATGAAGGAGAAAAACCTGCAACCAAGACTACTCTACCCAGCAAGGATCTCATTTAGATTTGATGGAGAAATAAAAACCTTTACAGACAAGCAAAAGCTGAGAGAGTTCAGCACCACCAAACCAGCTTTACAACAAATGCTAAAGGATCTTCTCTAGGCAAGAAACACAAGAGAAGGAAAAGACCTATAATAACGAACCCAAAACAATATAGAAAATGGGAATAGGAACATACATATCGATAATTACCTTAAATGTAAATGGACTAAATGCTCCCACCAAAAGACACAGATTAGCTGAATGGATACAAAAACAAGACCCTTACATATGCTGTCTACAAGAGACCCACTTCAGACCTAGAGACACATACAGACTAAAAGTAAGGGGATGGAAAAAGATATTCCATGCAAATGGAAACCAAAAGAAAGCTGGAGTAGCAATTCTCATATCAGACAAAATAGACTTTAAAATAAGGACTATTAAAAGAGACAAAGAAGGACACTACATAATGATCAAGGGATCGATCCAAGAAGAAGATATAACAATTGTAAATATTTATGCACCCAACATAGGAGCACCTCAATACATAAGGCAAATACTAACAGCCATAAAAGGGGAAATTGACAGTAACACATTCATAGTAGGGGACTTAAACACCCCACTTTCACCCATGGACAGATCATCCAAAATGAAAATAAATAAGGAAACACAAGCTTTAAATGATACATTAAACAAGATGGACTTAATTGATATTTATAGGACACTCCATCCAAAAACAACAGAATACACATTTTTCTCAAGTGCTCACGGAACATTCTCCAGGATAGATCATATCTTGGGTCACAAATCAAGCCTTGGCAAATTTAAGAAAATTGAAATTGTATCAAGTATCTTTTCTGACCACAACGCCATGAGACTAGATATCAATTACAGGAAAAGATCTGTAAAAAATACAAACACATGGAGGCTAAACAATACACTACTAAATAACCAAGATGTCACTGAAGAAATCAAAGAGGAAATCAAAAAATACCTAGAAACAAATGACAATGGAGACACAACGACCCAAAACCTGTGGGATGCAGCAAAAGCAGTTCTAAGGGGGAAGTTTATAGCAATACAAGCCCACCTTAAGAAGCAGGAGACATCTAGAATAAACAACCTAACCTTGCACCTCAAGCAATTAGAGAAAGAAGAACAAAAAAACCCCAAAGCTAGCAGAAGGAAAGAAATCATAAAAATCAGATCAGAAATAAATGAAAAAGAAATGAAGGAAACAATAGCAAAGATCAATGAAACTAAAAGCTGGTTCTTTGAGAAGATAAACAAAATAGATAAACCACTAGCCAGACTTATCAAGAAAAAAAGGGAGAAGACTCAAATCAATAGAATTAGAAATGAAAAAGGAGAGGTAACAACTGACACTGCAGAAATAAAAGAGATCATGAGAGATTACTACAAGCAACTCTATGCCAATAAAATGGACAATCTGGAAGAAATGGACAAATTCTTAGAAATGCACAACCTGCCAAGACTGAATCAGGAAGAAATAGAAAATATGAACAGACCAATCACAAGCACTGAAATTGAAACTGTGATTAAAAATCTTCCAACAAAGAAAAGCCCAGGACCAGATGGCTTCACAGGCGAATTCTATCAAACATTTAGAGAAGAGCTAACACCTATCCTTCTCAAACTCTTCCAAAATATAGCAGAGGGAGGAACACTCCCAAACTCATTCTACGAGGCCACCATCACCTTGATACCAAAACCAGGCAAGGATGTCACAAAGAAAGAAAACTACAGACCAATATCACTGATGAACATAGATGCAAAAATCCTCAACAAAATACTAGCAAATAGAATCCAACAGCACATTAAAAGGATCATACACCATGATCAGGTGGGGTTTGTTCCAGGAATGCAAGGATTCTTCAATATACGCAAATCTATCAATGTGATAAACCATATTAACAAACTGAAGGAGAAAAACCATATGATCATCTCAATAGATGCAGAGAAAGCTTTTGACAAAATTCAACACCCATTTATGATAAAAACCCTGCAGAAAGTAGGCATAGAGGGAACTTTCCTCAACATAATAAAGGCCATATACGACAAGCCCACAGCAAACATCATCCTCAATGGTGAAAAACTGAAAGCATTTCCACTAAGATCAGGAACAAGACAAGGGTGCCCACTCTCACCACTCTTATTCAACATAGTTTTGGAAGTTTTAGCCACAGCAATCAGAGAAGAGAAGGAAATAAAAGGAATACAAATCGGAAAAGAAGAAGTAAAGCTGTCACTGTTTGCAGATGACATGATCCTATACATAGAGAAGCCTAAAGATGCTACCAGAAAACTACTAGAGCTAATCAATGAATTTGGTAAAGTAGCAGGATACAAAATTAATGCACAGAAATCTCTGGCATTCCTATATACTAATGATGAAAAATCTGAAAGTGAAATCAAGAAAACACTCCCATTTACCATTGCAACAAAAAGAATAAAATATCTAGGAATAAACCTACCTAAGGAGACAAAAGACCTGTATGCAGAAAACTATAAGACACTGATGAAAGAAATTAAAGATGATACAAATAGATGGAGACATATACCATGTTCTTGGATTGGAAGAATCAACATTGTGAAAATGACTCTACTACCCAAAGCAATCTATAGATTCAATGCAATCCCTATCAAACTACCACTGGCATTTTTCACAGAACTAGAACAAAAAATTTCGCAATTTGTATGGAAACACAAAAGACCCCGAATAGCCAAAGCAATCTTGAGAACAAAAAAAGGAACTGGAGGAATCAGGCTCCCTGACTTCAGACTATACTACAAAGCTACAGTTATCAAGACAGTATGGTACTGGCACAAAAACAGAAAGATAGATCAATGGAACAGGATAGAAAGCCCAGAGATAAACCCATGCACATATGGACACCTTATCTTTGATAAAGGTGGCAGGAATGTACAGTGGAAAAAGGACAGCCTCTTCAATAAATGGTGCTGGGAAAACTGGACAGGTACATGTAAAAGAATGAAATTAGAACACTCCCTAACACCATACACAAAAATAAGCTCAAAATGGATTAAAGACCTAAATATAAGGCCAGAAACTATCAAACTATTAGAGGAAAACCTAGGCAGAACACTCTATGACATAAATCACAGCAAGATTCTTTCTGACCCACCCCCTAGAGTAATGGAAATAAAAACAAAAATAAACAAATGGGACCTAATGAAACTTCAAAGCTTTTGCACAGCAAAGGAAACCATAAACAAGACCAAAAGACAACCCTCAGAATGGGAGAAAATATTTGCAAATGAAGCAACTGACAAAGGATTAATCTCCAAAATTTACAAGCAGCTCTTGCAGCTCAACAACAAAAAAACAAACAACCCAATCCAAAAATGGGCAGAAGACCTAAATAGACATTTCTCCAAAGAAGATATACAGACTGCCAACAAACACATGAAAGAATGCTCAACATCATTAATCATTAGAGAAATGCAAATCAAAACTACAATGAGATATCATCTCACACCAGTCAGAATGGCCATCATCAATAAATCTAGAAACAATAAATGCTGGAGAGGGTGTGGAGAAAAGGGAACCCTCTTGCACTGCTGGTGGGAATGTGAATTGGTTCAGCCACTATGGAGAACAGTATGGAGGTTCCTTAAAAAACTACAAATAGAACTACCATATGACCCAGCAATCCCACTACTGGGCATATACCCTGAGAAAACCGAAATTCAAAAAGAGTCATGTACCAAAATGTTCATCGCAGCTCTATTTACAATAGCCCGGAGATGGAAACAACCTAAGTGTCCATCATCAGATGAATGGATAAAGAAGATGTGGCACATATATACAATGGAATATTACTCAGCCATAAAAAGAAACGAAATTGAGCTATTTGTAATGAGGTGGATAGACCTAGAGTCTGTCATACACAGTGAAGTAAGTCAGAACGAAAAAGACAAATACAGTATGCTAACACATATATATGGAATTTAAGAAAAAAAAAAAAATGTCATGAAGAACCTAGGGGTAAGGCAGGAATAAAGACGCAGACCTCCTAGAGAACGGACTTGAGGTTATGGGGAGGGGGAAGGGTGAGCTGTGATGGGGCGAGAGAGAGTCATGGACATATACACACTAACAAACGTAGTAAGGTAGATAGCTAGAGGGAAGCAGCCGCATGGCACGGGGATATTGGCTCGGTGCTCTGTGACAGCCTGGAGGGGTGGGATAGGGAGGGTGGGAGGGAGGGAGACGCAAGAGGGAAGAGATATGGGAACATATGTATATGTATAACTGATTCACTTTGTTATAAAGCAGAAACTAACACACCATTGTAAAGTAATTATACCCCAATAAAGATGTTAATAAAAAAAAAAAAAAAAAAAAAAAATAAAGTGTATCTATATCTCCTTTTGCTATAAAATCCTTTTGGTCATTTGCTGCACATTCCCACCCCCACTGTCTAATATCTGGTAATGCATCTTCAATGCATGGCCAATAAATATAAATGGTTGTACGTTTGAACAAGTTCTGTGGTGATAGAACATTACTCAAAAAAAATATTCAAAGGATCAGACTAAGTTAAATGCAGGTAAGAGTGTATCATTAGGGGTACAAAGTCATTTGCCCTGCTAGTATAGTATAATAAATGATAGAAAAATCATCCAGCCAGAGGTTCTCTTTATTCCCCATAAAACATTCTTAAATTGTCCTTCAACCAGAACTAATGTAAATAATAAAAAATGCAGTGGCAATGAAGTTGGCAACTGTATCTTAATGAATATGTACTGGGGCAAAAATATGCTTAATTGACAGCCCTGGAAACACAAGCACCATTGCTCTAGGAACAGATACAGCGTAAAATATTCTTTTACAAGATTCTCTTATTGTGTCCCTCTGGACAGGCTGGTTTTGACATATGAAAAGGCAATTAAATCTGTTTAACTTGTGCATGGCTGAGAACAAGGCATGTGCTGAGTCCCCATAAAGACAGGCATTAGGTTTGTTTTGTTTTCTCTTAGTTTTTAAAGCTTTTTAAAAAAATTCTTTCACAGCAATGGAATCTCTGAACTGAGGTATTGGTTTCTCTAAAGGTGTCACTCAACCAAAGAATGTTTCTCAGTTCTGCAAGAAAATTTAAAGTCCTCTTATTGATGGAATAAGTTAGAATATAAGGCAAGTGGTTTCACCCATTTAAATTGGCATAATAGTCTTAGCCTCAAAAATCACAACCACTCTATTTCTCCCCAAAGTTTCTGTGACAAGTCATCTGGTTTGTAGTCCAGACAGGCAGGTGGCTGCTAGAGTGCAAGTCAAATCTTCATTTCTCCAGGAGACGGAAACGAAGTCAAGGGAGTAGGTGTTAAATGGAAGAATTATTCAGCACACTGACCAGGAAGAGGATTTGGGAAGTTATTATGAAGGAATCATTGAAACTATCAGTTCAGTGCAGAGTGGTAGAAAAGGAAAGTAAACAAGATAGTAGGTGATGTTAGTATCAAAAGAAAAAGGAATGACCAGTTATTATTCCTTTATATTGCCGTTGTTTATCCCCTCTATAGTAATCTCATAGATCTGTGATTCTGCGTTGCAGAAAAATAAAATTATTACCATGGGGCAGACAGGTAATATAATGTCTACTGCCAAAATGACTATACCCTATAAGGTTTTGAGAGGAACAAGACAGGTTTTCTTGACAGATGGGAGTCAATTAGAAAAATAGAATAATAATAATAGCTAAGATTATTTATTGTGTCCACACATTAGAAAATACCTTGGCACATGGAGTGGTAAAATATACTGATAAAATTAATCATACAACATCTAAAAAAGATCAACATTATAGGCCCATTTTGGAGATGAGAAAACAGGCTCAAAATGATTAAGTAGCTTAACAAAGTCACAGAGATAGTAATTTCCATCAGCAAATTTTGAGATTTATTTTTTCAATGACTTATAAATCTTATACATAGAGAAAATTGAATAGATATAAATATAAAGAAATATGTATAGATATAGGTATATGTCTAACAGGACTATAATATAGTTATCAAGCCATTATTTTCGTTGCAAGAAGAACTTATGCTTTTTATTCCTTGGAAAAATGGCTGAGACATTAGAGACAAAATTAATACCATATGATCTCACTTATATGTGGAACCAAAAAAAAAAAAAGAAAGCTTTCAAAGACTCTTGGGTCTTGTCAAAAGAATCTAGGAGTCAGTTTAAAGAGATCTTACTAGAAAAAAATATAAGAAAATTTACGTATTAAAAAAAACCCTAATACAATGGATTCAAATGCATCAAATATGTTTAAATCCATGATTATATAACAATAACAATATGAAAAAAGAAAACTAATGTGTCACTTTGGGAGGATTCTAGTGAAATTGGTCATTTTTTTGAAAACTAGTCAATAAAATGAAAGAATTGATCATTTATTCTGCCTTTTCTATACAATCTCCTTCCCTGAACAGTCCATTAGCTGATGAGAGAAGTTTCTATTAAGAAGTTTTCCAGTTAATAAATTGATGGTGGAATAATAGAATTGAAATATCACCATTTTGCAATGCTTAATGAACTGAAAGATCTAGGCATTGGTCATCAACAATGTCTAACATTTCATAAAGAGAGATATCCAGGCATCATGAACTTTTTACTGGAGGGACACAAAGCTCTGTGAAAACCATCTTATCAAAAATTTTTGAACTTAAATGTGATCACACCTCTAGATTCAACTACCAGGAAATGCTAATAACAGTAGAATCACCTACACTGTGGGGATACAATTAGCAAATCCCAGTCTTTCGGAAATTCTACAGGAAAAATGAGGTAATTTTTTTACTATAGAACTTACAAGGAAAAATAAGAGATTAATAAATATTAAAGCTAAAGGTTTAAAAAGGCTTAAAATTAATTGTAATATGTTAACCTCATTTGTACTTGAAACTATCCATGCCCATCTATCCATACCCACACACTTTCTTACCCACATGCATATGTGTGCATATGTATGTATTATATAACTATATCTATAAATATATTATCTCTATGTGTATGTATATGTAGTAGAGTGATATATCACTATATTTATCTATCATCTCTCCATCTAGAGATTGAGAAAGGGAGAGAGGAGACAGAGAGGACAAGAAGAAAAAAACAAAAAGTGTGGCATTTATGAGATAATTGGATTTGAAAAGGGGATTGGCTATATAATGATATTCAGGGATTATTATTCCAGATTTTTAGGATTGGTAATGGTGTTTTGATTATGTTTAAAAGTCATTATCAAATAGATAGCTGATAGATAGATAGATAGATAGTAGATAGACTGGAGAATTCATGGATTAAATAATATGATATCTGGGAAGTGGGAGAGTAGATGGACTTTGTAGTTGTTCTTATCTGGGGTGATTTTGTCCCCCAGTGGATGTAAGGCACAGTCTGTAGGTATTTATGATTGTCATGACCAGGGGCCAGGGACTACTGGCATCTAGAGGCAGAGGCCAGGGATCCTACCGAACATGCTAAAAGGTACAGGATAGTCTGCCTCTCTCCCACACACACATAAAGTATTATTTGGTCTAAACTTTCAATACTACCAAAGTCGAGAAACCACTGATTTTAGATAAAAACTTTTGTTTACTTTTGTATATGCTTAAACTCTAACATAATAAAATGTAAAATAAATGCAAATAAAAGGAGGGAATTTGGGGAGGTTTAATTGTGTCCGATAATGATGATTGAGAAGATGTTCACATATGACCAATAGTTTACCCTACAGAAGAACTCAGTCACAGAAATGTGCCAGTTATGGAATCAATTTAAGATGATATACTAATCAAACTGTAAAAAAACTGTTTTTATTCCTAGGAAGAGATTCAAATCTCCCAAAATATTTTTTAGGCTAGAGAATTTTGACTAAAATAGGAGAAGTAAGGGACCCTATGATAAGTAAACCTAATAAATGAAAATCTGAAATTTAAAATGAAATGTTTTAAGGAGTGATGATTCATTTAATAAAATATGTTTTTAAGAAGGATTCACTGTACAATTTCTTTAAATAAAGCTCTCTTCTGCATTAATTTGAATTGATTTACACATATTTGACTAAGATGCAAATTTTCTGGAACTTGCATAGAGTGTGAATAAAGTGTGACAAAAACACTAGGTTTATAATGTGCTCAGTTATGTGCTTAAAAAGTTCAATAAGAAAATGCTTGAACACCTTTAAGGAAATTCTCTAGTTAGAAGATGCTTTATCGTTGAGTCTATAATACTTTTCATTTACTTACTTATTTATTTATTTATTTATTATTTTGGCCATGCTGCAGCTTATAGGATCTCAGTTCCCTGACCAGGGATGGAACCTGGGCCACTGCAGTGAAAGCACTGAATCCTAACCACTGGACCACCAGGGAACTCCCGAGTCTATAATATTTTAAAATGCAAAATTTAGTCAATTAAATTTCTTCTAGGTTAATGAAAAGCTCAGGAAATAGAAGTAACCTAGAAAATTTATTGAGACAGGAGCAGTAAAAAAAAAAAAAAAAAAAAAAAAAAAAAAAAAAAAATCAACATTTACTTATTTGCCAGTGTCTTAGGGGAGAAGAAGGTGGCATGATCCATGTTTCTGTATTTTGGTCTGATAAAGAGTGATATGAATGAGAAAAAGGGTGGTTCCTATCTTTTTCCTAAAAGGAACTTTGCCATACTACTGTTTTTTAAGAGTTTTAATGGGTAGAGGGAGATCGCCATGCCAACACTGACTATTAGAATTGCTTTGGTTAGACTTTGCTGTAATAAAATACATAATTCAGCAAAATTAACCACAACCAAGTCTTAGGACAGTATCTTAGGATGCCATGCTATCAGTGAACTCCGTAAATGAAAGTTATTTATCCATCTAACAAATATTTACTGAGCACTTCTATGTGTCAGGAACAGTTTGTCTTTTCACAACTTATAGTGAAAGAGAGGGAAAATAAACCATTAAAAAACACTAAATGTCAGATAGTGATAATTTTTCTTATGAATATTAAGCTATTAAGACAAATAATCAGTAAAAGGAAATAGGAAGTCACTAAGGATGTTATTTATGATAGGTTGTTAAGGGAATGCCTATCTTAGGAATTGATATTTCAGTTATGAGAGGAAATAGCCATGGAAGGGACGAAGTTTCAGGCAGATGGCAAGAGTGAAGCCCTGAAGTAGCAGTTTCCTTGGTGTGCACTAAGAGAGGAAAGAGGCCTGTGTGGCCAGAGCGCCAGGAGATGGAAGTGGAAATAAAGAGGCTGAGAAATATCCAGGGTTTGAGGACTTATTCTAAGTGTTGTGGGAGCCCTTAAAGGTTTGAGAGCAGGAGAGCAGCATAATCTGATTTGGATTTAAAAGTTCATCTCCCTGTAAGGGATGTACTTTAATGAGGCAAGATTAAGAGCTCCATGCAGTAATCCAAGGAAGATAGGATGGTGCCCTGGATCAGTACGGTAGCAATGGTAGTATCAAGAAATGTTGATTCAGGATATATTTTGAAGGTTAATACATTAGTATTTGCTTATGGATTGAATAATATGGTAGGAAGAAAAGAATAAAGGAAGACTCTATGTTTTTTGGCCTGACTACCTGAGGGAATAGTGGAATTTGTTGAGGAAAACTGAGAAAGCCTTAAGATGGAGGAAAACAGTTCTGTTTTGGAGCAGAAAAAGTGTGAGATGCCTATAGTTTATGATGTGGAAATGTGAGAAGGCAATGGGATATATGAGTATACAGTTCAAGATAACGATCCAGAGTAGAGATATAAACTTAGGAGTCTTCAGACTATAAATAGTATTTTTAAAAATGGGATTGGGGGCTTCCCTGGTGGCGCAGTGGTTGGGAGTCCGTCTGCCGATGCAGGGGACACGGGTTCGTGCCCCGGTCCGGGAAGATCCCACATGCCGCGGAGCAGCTGGGCCTGTGAGCCATGGCCGCTGAGTCTGCGCGTGCGGAGCCTGTGCTCCGCAACGGGAGAGGCCACAACAGTGAGAGGCCCGTGTACCGTAAAAAATAAATAAATAAATAAAATGGGATTAGATGAGTTTACCTAGGTATATGAGTGTAGATAGAAAAAAGAAGAGGTGACAAAACTGAAACATGATTAGAAGGTTGTCAGAGGAGCAGGAGATGCCAGTGATATTAAGAATATTTGCTCTTGAAGGAAAAATAAAGCCAGGAGTCTGTTGTGTCCTACAAGTCAAGTGATGAAAATATTTTAAAAAGGAAGAAACAATTCCATCACTTGCATCTGGTATTTCCAGGTGAGATGAGGTGAGACCATCAGATTAAGGATTATGGAAGACATTGGTCATCAACACAAAGTAGTTTTAATGGAGTTATGGAATCACCTCCATTTGGATTGAACTGAATTGGTTTCAAGAAAAAAAAAAAAGTGCAGTAGAAAGAGAGAAAAAGAATGGGTATTCCTTTCTCCAGCAACTTTTTTTGTGGCATGCTGCATATGCTAAATAAATAGAGCTAAATCAATGTATAAAATACAAAATATAAAAAATAGAACATTCTATGAGTTTATATAAAAGGAATTCTTTTAAAAAATAAAGTGAGGAATCTTAAGAAATAGGTGAATATCAAAATTGCTTTTTATTTCCTTGATTATGTTATCATTCAGAAATAAGTGTTTTATGAACACAACTGTTAGTATAATTGTTATTGGGCTAGGTGTCAAGTTTTCCTATAGCTTTGGAAAAATTCTGTAGGGAAACTAACAAAGGTAACTTCAGTCAGTGCCACTTCACTTAGACTATTTGCCATTGGCGCGCCTATCACAAAGAGGTGCTATATTGTTATTTTACTCTTGCCAGGATAAAATAAAGTATAAATTAAAATATACCTCATCTTTAGAACTTACTCTGAAAACATTACTAATTTTGTTTGTTACTCCTTACTTCAGTCCAAAATAGGTAAAAAATACACATAGGTGTTAGAACAAATGATTCTAAAAGGGCAGCCTGCCTTGGGAAAGAAGATTTCAATGACAAAGCCCTAAGGCAGGATACCAAATGACTTTAAGATGTTGATATCTTCCTTCAACACTTTAAAGGACTGGACTTCAAGGAAGAAGTGAAGACATTTTATCAGTACTTTTATTTTATTACAGAGCTAGATACCATGCAGGCATGTGTGTGGACCTGAGTGACCCAATGCGTGATATTTTCCAGATTCTCTATTCTCCAGATAACTCTATTACACAGTTAATTGATAAACAGCTAAAAAGAAGCCCTGAAGCAGTTGCTCAATGGAGAGTCATGTTACCTCATTTTCTAACACTGTTGCCTGCCTTTGCCACCCCTGGATGAAGGTCAGTTTCTGGCTCGGCTTCTTTTTGCCCCAACTCAATGAGACCTTTAGCAGTGAAAGAGTCCAGGCCAAACATAAACATCCCTGAAGAGACTCCGGCTTCTCCCACCATTCTGGCCTTAGATAAAGGATCATACTGTAGAACATGGGGCCCGACTTCCCTAGTAGCTTTCTGGGATGTCTAGTTGATATTACCTGGAGTTAATATACGTGTGGTCAATTGTGGGCCACTGAGAAACAGGAGACAAAATCAAGAAGCCTGAAGATAAATCCTTCTCCTTTCTTTCCCTTGGCAACTTTTGCAAAGCCCCAAGTCTCCCATCAAGCTCTCCTACATGTTCCATATGACCATATCACAGGTAGCTTGGAAATGCATACCTTTATTTGATTTATCTTCTTCCCTCCCTTACCCTTGCTGCCCTGGGATTGCACCTCCTAATAAATTCTTAGCCTGTAACATAATATCAGATTCTATTTAGTAAGAAATCTGTATTAATACAGAGGCCTTGACAGAGAGGTGAAAATTGGTTTGGCCACACTTGAACAAATGTAAACATTATTTTATTAGGGTAAATTTTTCTCATTGTCAAAGATTTAAAAAATGGAGTAAGGACATTTCATATTATTTTTATTTAAGAAAATATTTATCGGAAGGACCTAGAGATTATCATACTAAGTGAAGTAAGCCAGAGAGAGAAAGATAAATATCATATGATATCACTTATACGTGGAGTCTAAAAAAAAGTGATACAAGTGAAATTGTATTGGAAACAGAAATAGACCCACAGACATAGAAACCAAACTATGGTTATCAAAGGGGAAAGTGGGGGTGGTGAAAAATTAGGAGTTTGGGATTAACATGTACACACTACTATATATAAAATAGATAAGCAGCAAGAACCTATGCACAGGGAACTCTGTTCAATATTCTGTAATAATCTAAATGGGAAAAGAATCTGAAAAATGTATATATATGTATAACTGAATCACTTTGCTGTATACCTGAAACTAACACAACACTGTAAACCAACTATACTTCAAAGGTCTATGGAGAGAATAATCCACCTTCTTGGGGAAATCACATATTGATGGGGCCATTTGGTAGGGTGAGGAGTTATGACTACAATAACATAAAAATTCTAGATGATGGGAAGGGGCAGTGAAATCACACATCTTCCCCCAACTCTACAAAACTGTGTAGTAAGTAGTGATAGGGTGACAGTAAGGGGCATTTGAACATGCACAGGGGGCAGCTGTCAACCTTAGAAGACACACAGTCTCTGTCTCTAACATAGAGGCAGAGCCATTGGCTTCAGTAAAAGGGTCTGGAGGTGGGTGATTGATCTGAATTCATTATGATCTCTTCCTATAGATTTAAAGGTTATTCAACAGTAGTAGGTAGTAAGCTGGAGAGTCAACCAGAAAGTAGACTGCGTTGGTGAACTTCTGCTTGGCCTTCCAGATCTACTCTTTAGCTTTCTCTGACCTGCTCTGTGCCACAGGAGACATATCTGTAAGAACTACCTGGATGACCTTCTTTGCTCTCTTTCTGGATTCTAGTTCTACTTAGCCACTCCGAAGCACTGACTGGAGACTGAAGGAAGGGAGAGGAGTGAGTAAACCCACTCCCTGTGGACACACTGAGTAGGCTGAATCCTTTGGTGAAAGTCACACAGACTTCTCCTCACATCTCTCTCTCCAAGTTCTGGTAAGCTTACCTTCTTGGTGCCCCACTGATATATCACCAGGGTACTGCACTAGTCCTACTTTGTGGTTATGACCACTACTTTTGTAAATACTGCATCTTTATTAAGTCCTTCACAAATTACTTATTTTGAGTGTGCCATCTATCTTCTGGGACACTGACTGATACACAAAATTATGAGAGAAGATACTGGCCTCTTCTTTACAATGTGCATTTTCTCTCCCTCTGTTACTTTTGCAAAACTTACACCAAAGTAGAAGAGTTGCTTTTCCCAATAAACTATTTAGCAAACCTTATTTTTTCTCCCTACATATAAAATGGGTTACTAATGACAGTCAGCAGCAGAAAGATATTGCTCCTCCCATCAAGAATGTTGGATGTGGCAGTCCAGAAGATGATTCAGAAATGCCCTCCAAAAGAAGTATATAAGTACTCTATTTTTATAAAATTTGAGTATTCTAATTTCATTAAACAAGAAATTAGCTAAAACTAGGAACAATTTACATAGTTTAAGTTGTATTATAAAGTGGAAGTACATTCACTGAAAGCAATAATATGGGTTTGCCTGAATCTAACCAAGTCATTGTTCCTATTACAATTTCACTCAGGTTCCTTGGAGGCGGCACTTGTCTACATCAAGGACCATAAGCAAGAGAGCTGCAACAGTGCCCTGGACATGAACAGGAATTTAGTAAAAATTCAGAACTAACTAAAGAATAAGGTATGCATTTGTGGGTGATGTGAGGTATGACTAGAGTTAGATAATAATCTAGAGAATTAGCCAGAAGTTGATCATGAAACACTGTATTATCCATAGTAAGGACTTTATGTTTCAGACAATGGGAAGCCACTGAAAGATTTTAGTCAGAAGAAAGTGGCATTACCTTGCTTGTTAAGCTATGCCAGATCTAATTCCTGGGACTGCACAATGAAGGACCACCACCAAATATATACATTTATTAATTTGTTCTTTCACCAACTGGTCTTCATTTTCTGCATCAAATTTGCATCTATGTATGGGCAGAGAATTTGATATGCAGGGTCCACATATTTCGATTCAGCAAGATTTTGGAAGTTGATTTAAAAAATGCAACAGCATCTTCCTTGTTAATGAAAAAGTCAGGTAAGAAAGTGTCTTTTTAATGAAAACAATAAAAGATGTCACATGCAAAGTTTGCATTAATTTTGATGATAAAAGATAAGACTTGAAAGAAATGTCTTCCATGTTAGAAGATTAACAACTTTTATCTCAAATTCGTGATTGAGCAGAAAGGCTCTGGAGCCAGGCTTTCTGGATTCACACTTGGCTCTGCCCCTTACTGTCTGTGTATTTGTGGGCCAGTTATTGATCCTCTTAGGGTCTTAGTCTTCAATTCAGATAAGAAAGGATAATAATATACCTATATTATAATAGGTGGGGATAACATGAATTAATACATATACAATACTTGACACAATGCCCAGAAGCAGTTTAACAAATATTAGTAAAGGCTAATGAGTAGAACTTCCTCCTCTTGACCTTGGTCACATGTTTTTTTCTTCTTCTGCCTTTATGGATACTCATTTAGTGGAGATGAAAATCAGAAGAATTTGAAGAGATGTGAAGACCATACCCTGAGGTACAAACATACTCAAGGTTATTATTGTTAATGTCTTACTATAGCAGGATTAAGAGGATTCTCAGGATTTAAATTTTGAAAAACATAAAAACTGGCTGGGGGGGCATGGCTAAAAGGACCTCATGTCTTAGGTCAGCCTTAGAACTAATGGAGAACAAGGATCTTCAGGTTTCTTCCTAAATTGTCATCTCAGATTCCTAGAAGAGTTTCCAGGACAGAGCTGTGTAGAGAAACAATATTGTGTATTTTTACGGAATATGCCTTCTGTTGTATTTCTTGGAAAACTGACTGTGGCATAACTGTTAAAATAAGGTGAGGAACTGGTCAGAATGGCCATCATTAAAAAATCTACAAACAATAATTGCTGGAGAGGGTGTGAAGAAAAGGGAACCTTCTTGCACTGTTGGTGGGAATGTAAATTGATACAGCACTATGGAGAACAGTATGGAGGTTCCTTAAAAAACTAAAAATAGAACTACCATATGACCCAGCAATCCCACTACTGGGCATATACACTGAGAAAACCATAACTCAAAAAGCGTCATGTACCACAATGTTCATTGCAGCTCTATTTACAATAGCCAGGACATGGAAGCAACCTAAGTGTCCATCAACAGACGAATGGATAAAGAAGATGTGGCACATATATACAATGGAATATTACTCAGTCATAAAAAGAAACGAAATTGAGGTATTTGTAGTGAGGTGGATGGACTTAGGGTCTGTCATACAGAGTGAAGTAAGTGAGAAAGAGAAAAACAAATACTGTATGCAAACACATATATATGGAATCTAAAAAAAAAAAAAATGGGCATGAATAACCTAGGGGCAAGACAGGAATAAAGTCATAGACCTACTAGAGAATGGACTTGAGGACATGGGGAGGGGGAAGAGTAAGCTGGGACAAAGTGTGAGAGTAGCATGGACATATATACACTACCAAATGTAAAATAGATAGCTAGTGGGAAGCAGCCGCATAGCACAGGTAGATCAGCTAGGTGCTTTGTGACCACCTAGAGGGTTGGGATAGGGAGGGTGGGAGGGAGGGAGATGCAAGAGGGAAGAAATATGGGGATATAGGTATATGTATAACTGATTCACTTTGTTATAAAGCAGAAACTAACACACCATTGTAAAGCAATTATACTCCAATAAAGACGTTAAAAAAAAAAAAAAAGGTGAGGAATCTCAGTACAAACTATTAGTTCTTTGTGAGTAAACATAATGTTCCCGGGGCGTTGCTGGTGGTCTTCTCCTCATGTCCCTCACATTCCTTATTAGAGAAGCTGAGATTTCTAAGTACCTGGGACCTTTTCCTGAAACTTCTAGTATTTACTCTAGGAAAGGGCAGGTTCTCTCAGTATGCCACAATCTGAACACAAAAGATTGTTATTTTATCTTCTGGGCAGAGAGAATGAATAACGAGAAGGTGACTGTGGGGTGTACCAGGCTGGTCTATGAAGAGATGAAAATGTTTCTCTCAAGAGGTTCCAGAGCTTCACTTGAGTTCTCCCACCCGAAGGGGAAAATGCCAATAAATTTAAACCATCATTAAAGTAGCATAAGATTTTTGTGATGATCTCATTATTCAGTATAGATGGAACAAAAAAGAAAACCAATAATCCTGAGAGGAGTAATATCTTTAGTTGTACTGAAAGGTGAGCTGTGTGTCATTAAATATCAATAGATACAGCTGAGAAGATAAAAATAGATTTACCTTTACATTAGCAGAGCAGAGACTAAAAAACACTAATGAAAAAGAGCTGCCTGCTCCAGCCAGTGACTGCACAATGCCATACAAAGTCCAGAGCCAGACAAGCTGCCTTGACAAAATCGCTGACACTGTTAGGCTTGCCAGTGGAGTCTTTTCTTTACATCTAACCTTTAACAGTATGAAAGCATTTACATTCTGTCCTCCCTAAGTTACTCTCTCCACACTGTCTCCTCACAATGTGAGCTGTCTCTTTTAGTTTTCTTTCATTTAACTTAAGATATATATATGAGCATTGCCAAGGGAGATATTTTCCAGTTCTTATTATTTTCCTGAGCAAAGAGGAATTCTCTGGGTCAAGGAAAGTAGTTTCGTACAGTAGAGTCCACCAGTTAAATGTCATGCTTCAGTTCTCAGATGTCAGCTTTCCAGGAACTTGTCATTCTCAGCTATCCTTCCTCCCTCATACCTTTTTCTTTTTCCTCCCTGGTCTCTGTGTTTCTCTCACTTTCCCTTCCTCCTCACCTCCCTTCCCAAGAAGAAAGACTGGAGTCTGATATTTTTCCGTGACTCTGTAAGCAGTGCGGGGCACATGTTGCATGCTACATACATGTGAACAGATGGTCAGGTGGACAGAACATATTGACCCATGATTTACTGAGATAAAAGAGAAGACAAAAATAAAATCATGAGGTTGAGGCACAAGATATTGGCTTTGTCTACCAAAGTAAATATTTCTTACAATAGCATAGTGAATCTTTAACTAAACACCAGAGGTTTTAAAATATTACAAAGATTTCCTAAAGTCTTTGTGTGGTATTCTTGCTATAATTTACACAGCATACACATTTGTGCATTCAACTAAGTGTAGATGCCTACCTTGGATAAAAGAACATGGAACTTTGGTGGGGTGGTAGATGGAGAGAAAAAGTGATGACTTGATGTCCCATTTATATAAGTAAACCTGAGAAGAATATACAGAATAAAAACTCTTCTCCATTCCACTCCCCAAACTAGAAAAGTTGAATAATTTAAAGATTAAGTACAAATGCACTTAGAGAAATATTTTATGGGTCAAAAATCTTTATCTGTGATTATTATCTTAGGTCCAGTTACTTAGAAATAGGGTCTGTGGCAGAAACCCTTGTGAAAGTGACTCATTGAAGGAAAAACCTGAGTGATAAGGCAGGGGAAGAAGCTATGCAGAAATGTGCATTTCAGGAGAAATACAACCCAGGCCTGACCTTACTGGGAGTTCTGGCACATGAATTACACCAGACAAAGGTCCTGGGTTGTTATGTTATGTTCTCCATAAGTCAGCCATGGGCTACTGGTGGCCCTGGGGAGGGACTGGGGCAAATCTTCCAGGAACCTCCCTGTAAGGTAGTTCCCATTAGCCAAGGATGAGCCTCCAGGGAAGAGTGTAGGTTTGAACCATTAGTAACCAACACTGAAAAAGCTGAGGCATTAACCAGACCTGCAAAGGTGATCTGGGTGGGCATCAACAGCGTTCGCTTTAGGAACATTTTCCAATTTAGTTTAACCCAACAATTACTGGACATTTGATATGTTCAAGAAATAAGCATAGTGATTCAGAGATTAATAAAAAATATATAATTTCTAGCTTCAAGGAGATCCTAGTCTAGTAAATGAGACACATAGGTACTCAAGTATCCAACTATGAACTGGATTTTCTCCAGATCTTATTTGTTAGTAGGTGAAATAGGTCAAGTTAACATTAAGAGTCAAAATTGCTCTGGCTTATGTGGTCTCTCCATAGTCTGATCTAGGTCTGTTCTGAATGGTGTCAAGGGGTGAGTCACAAAGAAGTGAGATTCACTTTTCTTGCCTATCCTTGCTTGAAAAGGTATTTCATCAAATCTCATGGCTTTGAAACCCATCTGATGACTCCCATATCTATATTTCAATTTGAACATCTGTCTTTAACTCTAGAGTCAAATATCCAACTGCCTATTCTATATCTCCTTCTTGGATATCTAATAGGCACCTAAAACTTAACAAGTCCAAAGCAAAACCCATCATAGATTCATCCTTAATTACTCTCTTTTTGTAATACTTGCATCAGCAAACTATGTCCACTCAACCTCTGATATATTTAGAATCAGGGCACTTCTTTCACTTCCAAGGCTATCATCTTGGTCTAAGTGATATCAGCTATCAGCCTTTTCCTGGATTATGGCTAGACTACTAAATGGTTCCTAACTTATTGGTCTGAACCCACCTCTTCCTGACCTGGCTCCCCCACCTCCAACCCCACATATAGTTCCTTGTCACCACAGCAGCCAAAACATAAACTGTATCATATCAGTCCTCTGCTTTCACCATTTCACTTGAAGGAAAAACCAGTGTCTTACAATAGCATATACAACACTCTATGACTCGGTACAATTAGAATATCTGCCAGAATGGGCCATAAAGAATTCTTTGAAAAGTATTCTTTGGAATTTTTTTGTAAGTTAGTCCCTAAGTCATTCTGCAAGTTGCAGCTCAGAAAATGAACAAGTGTTAGAGTAGAAACCTGACAGTTATGGGCCTATGGACTTGTATTTAAAATTATGGGAGTGATTATGATTACCTTTGTAGAAAAATAAGGCAGAAGACAAGAGGTTTGGCACAGAATTCTGAGAAGCTTCAACTTTTCATGGTCATGTGAAGGTTGGAAGGACTAGCTTGGGAGACAGAGAGTAGATGCTAGGGACCAAGGAAAGTAGTCAAGAAGAGTGTAATGTCAGGAAAGCTATGGGTTATATAGAAAAATGGGACATATTCTCTAATCTCAAGAAGCTAGTATTCGACTCTTATCTGTGAACTAATTCAATGACTGAATTTCTTATTTTTTACACTGGTTGTATTCTATAATAATTGACATTTTAAATATAGTAATAAAAGCTAGACTATTACTTCTCCATATGTTCTGTGGTAATTACAAGGTCAAGTATTTGCATTAAAAATAATAACGTTACACATTGAATGTCTTATCACATTGGACATCTATCTCAGCAGTTTTTACTTCCAGGCTTTTTCATGGCCATTTCTGTGAGAAATGCTTTGAACATGCTTAGTTATTTGGCATTTATGCCTATTTGCAAATACTTTTGATAGTCTTAGCATTCTTACATTTTCTATTTAGGGAGGAAAAAATGATCACAATGTTTAACCTATATAACTTCTGATTTCTTGACCATTGAATTACAGATTTTTCCAGTTTTCACAATGTAAGAAATCTTAGGAAATTTTCTATATACTTTAAGGTATAAATGAATGAACACTGGAATTTGACTAAGATCTTTAAAATAGAGTTAATTTTATATATCTCACATAGTTGTAATGAAAATTAAAAGAGAATGTATTACAGTATATTTGGTAAAGGATAAAATATTGTATAAGTATAAATTATCCATTCCTCAAATAGATATTGTAATGCATGTTACGTAGAGTACCCTCTGATGAGCAAAGGGGTATCCAAGGATAAATATGACTAAATCTCTTTCCTCAAGATGTTTTCATTCTAGTATTGGAAGACCAGAGTAACTTTAACATAAGTAGGAATACACTAAATTCAAAACTCAGATGGCAAACTCCTTAAAGATGGGGACCTCTTCATGTACACTATGATTTCCTCAGTGCTCAGAAATGGTACTTGCCATATAGAATGCATTCAATGCTTATTGAATAAATTGATGAATATAAATAAATAATAGAGGACTCAAAAGAAATAACAGATGAAAGCAGGTTGTAATAAAGCCGTATTCAAATGTAAATAAAAGACAGTATTATGAATTTTCAAAGGAAAGAAAAATCACTTCTGAATAAGGAGAAATAATTAAGCTCCATGGAGAAATGGCATTTGACTAGACTTTATAGACTGGGGAAAATTTTAAACTACGCATTTGAAAAGGTAGTCATGCTGTGGCAAAAAGGTAATTTGATTAAAAGTTAAGGCATTTAAAATTAGTCATATTGTATAATTAGAAAAATAACATTGACTAAGTATTGACTAAATAGGAGCTCTCACTCCCACTGGAAAACCTATTAAGAAAAAGGCCGTAAACTATGGAGAAATGTTTGCTATTTGTCATCGTGTAAATAACTATCACATTGACTGAAATGTTTAAAGACCTAAATATTTTTCCACAGTTGCAGCCACCCGGTGAGTTGCTAACAGTTAGACAAAGGCAACCTTAAGGAAACATATTTATCACTACACTCCATGCAGTTCTAGCCATAAAGAGTTCAACTCCAAAATGGATATTCCCCTTGAGCTGTAAAATTTTGTTTCAGAAAAAAACTCCCTAGGGGAATTAAACTTCCCTTTTTAAAAACTGATTTGAGTTTTACAGTTATTCAATTATGCTGTGGTTCAATAAACTTTTATTAAACCTATGTGTACCTAACACAAGTCCAGGCACTGTGGGGATAAACAAGATAAGTTTTTATATTATTATAACAGACGCTTAAAATATAAACATTGCATCTACACTTGATGACAGAGAAACTCAGAGGGACAGTTTCTAATTATTTATACAGAAGATATGAAAATTTTCTTTATTACATCCATTTTGACTCCAGTGCTAGAAATATACATAAGTGGCAATTAAACACAAAATTATGACCTGCATCACAATCCATTTACTTTAAAGATAAATGAGGTAGGAGGTATAATTGTACTATACTCAGATCTAGCAATAATCTTCATTGCTTTTCCAGGTTTCACCAAGAAAACTTCTTATAAAATTTTATTTAACGCATAAGCTTATTGTAGAAAAAGTGAAAACTACAGATGACTATAAATCATAAGATAAATTACCACGGGTCCAATTTCACAAAAACAACACTGTTACTATCTCGTCAGATTTTCTCTTAGTTAAGTTTAGCATTTAACCTATTTGAAAAATGGAAATAAGAAAATATACTAGCTTTGTTTTCAATATTTCTTTTTTGCATGGTATAAAGATAAAGGTGAAGCCCTTCCTCACAAGCTCTAGTTCATCTTCAGAAGTCACACCCCTCCACCCCCCACCTTTATAGACGGTTATAGCATTCCTGCCTTTTCCCTGGATTTACCCGTCTCTCTCTCCTTCTCATTTTCTGGTCAGGGAACTAAGATCCCACATGCTGTGCAGCGTGGCCTCCCCCAAAAATAAAAGGCTTCTGACATAAAAAAATATTCCTATCAGGCTTGACGTTCCAAGGGCTTAGAGATTATCTCCTAGAAGCAAAGTTTACATTCTTTACTATACAATATCTCATTCTACTCTGTGATTGATTCTTCTCTTCCATATGTTATGACCCAGAAAAATTACTCATCTATAATTGTGAAAACTAGTTATCTAACCAATGTGCAACATGTCTAGTGATAGTAAACTACCTCTAAGGTAGATCCATTTCATTTTTGGGAAAATGTATTATTATTTATATTGAGACTTCATCTAACATATGATGCACATTCTTTTATTAATATCTACCACAGAACTTTGCATGTAATGATTGTTAATTAAAATTATGCTAAATGAATAAGAGCACATATTATATTTTTGCTGTACCATGAACCAAAGTAGAATTTCACATATGACTGCAACTAGACATACATAACAACAGGTGAGATAAAAAGAGATGGCCACTGAAATCAGCAAATGAGGAATGCAAGAGCTTCTCTTATTAAGAAGAGAGAGAGAAATCTTCACAGAAGTAGGATATTTTCCTGGTAGGTGCGTATCACAGCTTATATGAACAGCATACTATAAAACGTGTTCCATTGATAGAAAAGTAATAAATCCAGAGTAAGTCAAGCAAAATAAGATTGTGTGATCTCATGATGTCTTCAAGGCAGAGAAGGATATATGATGGATAGCTGACCTTTCAAATATAAGGTAAAGAGAATGTACTTCTTCTTATTGGTATTTTGGCCTATGATTAAACTTACTGAATTTTTTTTTTTTCTCTGTAAACCCAATACATAGAGGATAAAATTGAGATTGTAAAAACCATCTTTAGCTTAACTAATACATTCACCTCTAACCACAGGCCGGTTGAAAAACTATAAAGTATTTTGAGCATTGAGATGGTAAGCTTGTCATCAGGCTGCCACAATACACTTCATTCTCCATATTAGTTCACTTAGTAGATTCAATACTGAAGCTAAGCAGTACATCTACAAAATACTTGCAGAAAGTTACCAATATTAAACTGATTCCTTGTTTTTGAGTTTTCCTCATTTCCATTGTCTTTCAGAAGTTAATTTTTCTCCAAACTTTTAATGTCCTGGAATCTTAGGAATTTTCATGTTTTATTACATTGTCATTTGAGTGAGAGGGTAATTTGGAGCTCAGGCTAAATCAAATCTAAGTGATGATCATATATATCCCACAATTATTTCATCCCCTTATACAACTAAAGAATTATAAACCTACCTGTCCCATGTAAGAGACATATGAATTAGATGGATTATAATCAAGACAAATTTCATGTAGATTAGACATGGATGGTTATATTTATCTGCTTTAACAACCTATGATTTTTAATCATTAATCAATTTAATAGACTATGATCTATTTTATTATTTTTTGTGGCCTCTGTACACAGCTTTAGAGATTAGGTATGATTAAATAAATGGATCATATCTTATGTTACAGATTGACTAAACTAGTTTGTCAGTGCTCTGGATCTCAAAATAAAGCAGGGGTTTAAATTATTTAGTGATTTTGATCCATGTGTATTGACTAAACACAGCTTATGGTCATGACAGGGAAGAACAGTTAATACAATAATGAATTGCATTTAAAAATATGTATTCATTTATTTTTAAAAAATCAAAGATATTTTGTACTTTTTTCATTTTTTTACTGTGGTAAAACATATATAACAAAGTATACAAGCTTAACTCTTTTTAAGTGTATAGTTCAGTAGTATTAAGTACATTCATGTTGTACAACCTCACCATACTTGATCTCCAGAACTCTTCATTTTTCACCACTGAAACTCGATACCCATTAAAAATTAACTCCCCATTCTCCTCTCCCCCCAGCCTGTGGCAACCACCATTCTACTCTCTGTCTGTATGATTCTGACTATTCTAGCTACTTCATATAAATGGAATCATACAGTATTTGTCTTTTTAGGGCTGGCTTATCTCACTTAGCATAATGTTCCTCAAGATTCATTCATGTTGTAACATATGTTAGAATTTCCTTCACTTTTTTAAAAGTCTGCATAATATTCCTTTGCTTGTATATACCACATTTTACTTACCCATTCTTATGTGGATGGACACTTGTGTTGCTTTCACATTTTATCTATTGTGAAAGATGCTGCTATGAACTTGGGTATATAAATATGTCTTAAAGATTCTGCTTTGAATCTTTTGGATATGTATCCAGAAATGTAATTGCTGGGACATATGGTAATCCTTTTATAATTTTTTGAGGATCACCATATTGTTTTCCACAGTGGCTGTGCCAGTTTACATTCCTACCAGCAATGCACAAGGGTTCTAATTTCTCCATATCCTCACCAAAACTTGTTATTTTCACTTTCTGTTAGTAGTCATCCTAACAGGTGTGTTGCAGTTCATGTAGGCAGTTTAAAAAAAAATTTTTGTGTATGATGTAAAAACAACTCTTTCTTTACTCAACTTCCCCAAATTTCACTTCTTAGAAGAAATTTCTGTCAATATTTATCAAAAATTTTTTTGAATTTTTGCAGTCATGATTTTTCAGTTAGATATCTTTGCTTCCTACAATGAAATAGGAGGATTTGTTTTTTTCCCTATTACAGACACACACACACACACACACACACACACACACACACACACACACACTATATCTTTACTCTTTTTCCAATTAAGTTTATATCCTCAATTTTGTTTACAGCAATAGGTAAAGTTTACATTATTAATACTATGTAAATATTTTCACAGCTGAGTCAGGTAACAGACTAGGATTTTATGTGGCCCTCCCTATCCTCAGGTTCTGCACCTGCAGATATAGAGGGCTGACTAAGAGACCTGAGCATCCGTGGATTTTAGTTTGTGCTAAAACTAAACCAGTCCCCTGTGGACTTGGAGGGACCACTGTATTTTATTTCTCATGCAAACTTTTGATTTCCTTGGAATTAATAACTGGGCCATTTTTGTTTTTTTAATTTCATAAGAATTTATTCTAATTCATTCTCAAACTCTTGCAGAAACATAAATCTCTAAGAAAAATTTGCTGAGTGCCTGCTAGATTGCTAGGGACTGCTCTGAGAATCTGCGATATAACAGATATAACAGTATCCCATAAAAAGCTCCCTGACCATTTGGAGCTTACTTTCTGGCTGGTGAGTCAGATAATAAACAATATTATAATAAATAAATGTACTACCAATAATGTTAGAAGGGCTGGAAGCTATGGGGGAAAAAAATTAAGTACAGTGGGTAGAATGCAGTTTTCATCATTAACAGGGAGTTGGGACAGACCTCCTTGGAAAGGCAACTTTTGAGAAGACATTAAAGGAGTACAGGCTTGGAAGTAGTGTAGTAAGGAAGCATGCCTGGCATGTTGGAGAGACGTATGTAGCAAGAACTGAGGGAGTGAGGAGGTGAGAGGTAGGAGATGAAGTTAGGAAATGGGGCCCACTTAAGACTTTGTGTTTTATTCTGAGGGAAAGAAGTTTTTAGTGCTTGAGCAGAGAAGTGATAATCTGACCTTTGTTTTAAAATGATCTTCTTGGCTGCTGTGTTGAGAATAATGGGTACTATTTGGAGGGGAGGGCAGAGGAGGAAAGGGTAGAACAGGAAGAAGAGTTAAGAGGCAGTTACAAGGAGTCAGGTGAGATTCTTGGTGGTTCTGTGGCTCACACACATCAGAAACTCTAGGGGTTTTGTGTTTTTCTTTAACCATTATTGCCAGCATTCCTGGCCTTCATTCAGCAGTCTGAATGGATTGCTTAATATATGCGTTCTTACTAGAATCTCTGTTCACCATCATCAGCAGGATGCCCTTTGCCTGCAATGGACGTTCTGGTTTACTATCCAAAATCTTCCTCTTCCTTGATGACTGCTTCATTTCAGTGAAGCAAATATTTTAGTAGGCTTTTGAGAGAGGGGGCAAGAAAGTCATTTTTTAAGTCCTTGAAAGTCTGAAAATGTTTTTATTGCAGTCTCACATTCGATAGCTACCTTGACTGAGTAAATAATTCTAAGTTGAAAATTAACTCCCTTTAGAATTTTGAAGAAATTATTCATTTGCCTTCTGACTTCCAATGTTGAATTTTTATATCATAACAATGGGACCTTGGTTTGACTCTTTTTCCCCCTCTTCCTCCATACAGTACTTTTCAAGACTGGAAACAAATGTTTAATCTCTGGGACATCTTCTAGTATTATTTGTCTTTAATAATTCCCATCTCTATGTTTTCCCATTTCTTTCTGTTTGGAACTTCTATTACTTAGATATTTGACCTCCTCTACCTTTGTAATATTTTTCTTCCTATTTTATAACTATTTATTTGTTTCATATTTTGAGAAATCTCCTCAACTTTCTTTCTAGTCCTTCAATTGAATTTTTCCTTTTTCCTATTATATCATGTTAATTTCTAAGAATTTCCTTTCTCTGAATATTCCTCTTCCATTATATCCTATGTATTACCAGGTCCTTTACACTGCCCTGAAATCACACTAGATACATCGTAATCCATTCACTTTTTCTCATAGATGATGAATGAATTCTTCAATCCCTTATACAAATTTCCAAGATGCTCTCATGCTCATGCTCAGCTGAAGACTTTGTTTCCTTTTTCACTGAGGATAATTTTTTTTTAATTTAAAGATTTTTACAAACTCATACTTAGCACCACATTTACTCAGATATGACAATCTGATCCCATCTGTTTTGCCTCTCATCTGTGCTATGGATGAATTACCCATGCTTCTATCAAAGACTCCAATATTCTCTCACATACTCAAAGATACCATTCTGGCAATTCTCCAGTCTTTTGCCTATATCAACTTTTCATTCTCTACAGGATTATTATTATCAATGTATTATCACACTATAATTTATCCCATCTTAAAATCTCTGGCTTGACCCTACTTTCTCCTCCACCTGACTGCTCATTTTCCCTGCCTTTACAGAAAAACATCTTGGAAAAATTGTCTACATTCATTGCTCCATTTTCCCTTATCTCATTCTCCCTTAAACCCATGCAAATTTGGTCTTTATTGCTAATAGGTCACTTTGTGCACTTGTTACCACTGCTCTTGTCAATGGCCTACTTTTTGATAATCTCAATGGTCAGTAATTAGTATATTTTAATATTCAATATTAATTATCTTATTTATGGTCTGCCTTGCCCACCAAAATGTAAATTCCATGAGGGAAGAATACTGGTCTATTATGTTCACTGACTTAGAAGAATACTTGTCATCATCTTTCAGTTAATATTTGTTAAAATGATTGCATACAGTACCTTCTCTTATATCTCTGTGGACATTAATCATAAATTTTGGAAATTTTATTCTTATCCCTGCCTTGTTTCATTTTTTTCTAAGCTGTTTACATTTTTAAAAATTAATTAATTAATTAATTAATTTTTGGCTGCCTTGAGTCTTTGTTGCTGCATATGGGCTTTCTCTAATTGTGGAGAACGGGGGCTTCTCTTGTTGCAGAGCAAGGACTCTAGGTGCGTGGGCCTCAGTAGATGTGGCACATAGACTCAGTAGTTGTGGCTCATGGGATCTAGAGTGCAGGCTCAGTAGTTGTGGTGCACAGGCTTAGTTGCTCCGCAGCATGTGGGATCTTCCCAGACTAGGGTTCGAACCTGTGTCCCCTGCATTGGCAGATGGATTCTTAACTACTGTGCCACCAGGGAAGCCCAAAGCTCTTTACCTATTATTTTACTAATTGTTAATTAATTAATTTGTTTATTTATCCATTTGTTTATTGCCTTTTGTGTGGAATGTTTTTTTTTTCAAAAGTTTCATGATCCCTGATTCTCAATTGGATACAATTAAGAGGCAAATTACTAAAAATCTTACTGGCTTGGAAATGTCCAAATGTTACCAAGTAGCTCTATTTAGACCATTCCTCCCACAGCAAAATCATAGAGAAACTGGAGAGACATTTACATTTGACAGAAAAGAAAGGCTTTGAGTGAAGAAGTTCTCACATTCTTACTGTATTTTTTCTTTTTCTTTTTTCTGGTTGAGCTCTGATCTATGCATGCATAAAAAGGACTCCAAGCAGCCCAGGAAAGGTTAAAATAGGTAAACAGAGACCAAGTTTGTAATATGAGTCTGTCTAAGTTAATTGTATTATAAAAGAAAACAACAACAACAACAACAACATTACTCAGAGGAATAGAAAAGAATCCAGAGCTTCTTCAACACAACATTCACCATGTCCAGGACTTAATCACAAAATTACTAGATTTATTAAGAAATAATAAATACAACCAATCTTCCAAACAAAAGGTAATCAATAAAGACCAACCACTAGATGGCAAATCTAAGAGAAAAGCACTTTAAAGAAGCTATTATTATTGCATTCAGTGTTATAAAGCAAAGCATACTTAAAATCAAGGAACAAATATGAAATCTCTATAGAAACTATAAAGAAACTATAAAGAAGATTCAATTTGAAATTCCACAATTGAAAAGTAAATGAAATAAAAAATACCTGGATAGGCTTAACAGAAGAAATATAAATTAAATAATCTAATTTGAAGAACACAGAGGAAAAGTATTGACCCCATAAATGAATAGAGCATAAAGTATCTGGTAATATCAAAATTTCTAATATATAAGCATTTGAAGCCCCAGAATCAGAGGAAGGAAAAAAGGAACAGAAAAACTATTTGAAAAAACAATTGCCAAAAATTTCCCAAATTTAGTAAAGGTCATAGATTTATAGATTCAAAAGGTCACTGGCTCTAAAGCATAATAAATACAAAGTAAATTACATGTTAGTCAAAGAAAGACAATCAAAGAAAAAGACAAAATCTTGAAAGCAGAGGAAAAGCATACATTAGAATAGGGGACAACAATTTCAAAGCCATGTATTTCTTGTCAGAATCAATGGAAGTCAAGGTAGTGGAACTGATCTTGACAGTGGAACATCTTGAGGGCTAAAAGAAAAAAAAGTCTATATTTGAAGATAATATTCTTTAACTGTAAAAGCATAATAAGGCATATTTAAATAAACAAAACCTAAGAAAATGAATTTCCAGCAAGCTTGCATTAAAAGGGAATTATTTTATCTAAAAGAATATGATTCCAGATGGAAGTACATACCTTCAGAAAGGAATGAAGTGCTCTAGAAATTATAATTATGGGTATAAAATTATATTTATGAATTTAAAATTATATTTATACTTATAAATATAAAATATTTTTCTTAATTTAAAATACATATGACTGTTTAAATAAAGTATATAACTTATATTAAGCAGTTTAAAACATTTGTAGATATAAATGAAAACTATAGCATAAATGATGTGGGGAGTGGTAAATGGAACTGTTTGTGAAATTCTTGCAATTTGCATTAAGCAGTGAAATATCAACTCAAGTAGACTGTGAAAAGTTGTATGTTGTAACCCTAGAGCAAACACTAAAGAAAAAAATAATGCAAAATGTTTTAACAAAAAAGCCAATAGATAAATTATAATGAAATTCTTTGTTTGTTTTTTTTTTTTAGGAAGTTTTCTGGTGGGAACCGGAAAACCTGTAGACAAACTCTACAAGAGCCATAACACTTATAATGAAATTCTTAAAAAAAAAAAAAAAAAGTTATTTATCTTAAAAGAAGACAGGAAAAGAGGAAAAAGTACAGAAGGGGAAAACAGGCAACAAATAATAAACATAAATACAATCATATCACTAATTCCATTAAATTTAAATAGAATAAAAGACAGATATTGACAGAATAAATAAAAATCTAATGGAAAGCTCAGTTTATATGGGCTGGACTCCTTGATTTGTGGGATTCATTACAAAGTGAAATGGCTGTAGGTCTTTACTTTTTTCTTGGGTCCTTATTTTCCTAGGTAAGAACCATCTTTCATCTATATTAGAGGTAGAATGCTAACTTACTGTTTTTTGAATGAGGTCTAATGGTCTCATTATTCAGTAGGTATTCTTTTACTTAATTCTGCTGTTTTCAATATTGCATCTTTCCATCAACTGAATCTGTTGTTGTCCTTGGTTCCACATTGTCTCTGAAAGAATCTCTTCAAATAGTAAACCTCTGATCTTCTGGAAGAATAGGTGTGGGTATAATGTTCAGCCGGCCAATTTGAAAAATGACTATCTTGAATAGGCTTATCTTTTTTAGAGATAAAGGACATAAAGACATATTTGAGTAATACAGATAGTAGTCTTAATAATAATGCTATGAAATGAGAAGCAACCCTTTTAGGAAAGGGCCAGTGGAAGAAATTTCTGACTTCGTATTGCCATGTGGTGAGACTTTATGTATGATAAACCTCCTAGAACTCCTCAACACTCTCAGCTCATTCCTCTCCCCGCTTCTGCAGGGTGGTCTAATTGTTAAACTTGAAGAAAAGGACATGTTCACTTCATTCCTCCCATTTTTTTCTCTTTCAAGACCTCTGAATCTGCAATATGGGTGTATTTGATTTGTTTCCTTTCATGCAGGCAACATAAGGACAGCTTTGGTCTTAGAGGACAGCTTTGGTCTTAGGGGTATCTGTGTTATCTGTGCCACTGTGTGCAACTGCGTTAATTAAGACGGGGGTGATGGTTGCAGATCTAGAGCCATAGTCTCCAAATAGCTTTAGCAATATAGAGAAGATGGTAATTTCTTCTCCATCTGTCTATATTTGGGTCTTAGCTCTCAAGCTGTTTTGATTAAGAAGGGAAAAAATACTATGTATTGTCCCTTAAAATCCCAACAGGAAACACTCTGTGTCTGCCTCTGAAATGTAAATAATATTATAGTTTATTAATTTGCTGCTTGTTCTAATCAGGCTATTTTTGAAATAGTCATTGTATTAGCAAAACATAAATTGTCATTTTTCTGAGGTGTATCTTATTTACTTATTTTGTATTTATAAAAATACCTGTAAATGGGATATCACTACACTTTTAGTAGAATGACTAAAATTAAGAAGACTGATAATGTCAAGAAATGACATGAGGATGGTGTAAGTGAAATTTTTATATGTTGGTGGTGGGAGCATAAATTGGCAAAACTACTTGGGAAAATTGCCTTCCAATACTTAAAACAGTGAATCATATGTTTATCCTATGGCCCAGAAATTACACTGCCAGACTTATTTCCGGTGCATTTGTCCACCAAAAACATGTACAAGAACATTCAAGACTACTTTTTTCTTAGTAGCCATAAATAAATGGCAAATAACAAATGTCCAATGCCAGCAAAATTGACAAAGTATAGTATATTAATAAAATGGAACACTATGGAGCAATGAAATGAATAAATTACCACCACATGTAACAACAAGGTGAATCTCATAGACATTATACTGAACAAAAGAGACCACATATAAAAGAGTACATATCATATAATTCGATTTGTAGGAGGTTCTAGAATAAGAAAAACTAATCTATTGTAAAAGAAGTCAGTACAGTAGCTTCCTTAGCAGGTGAGTAAGTAATGAGTAGGATACCAGGATACCAGGAAACATTTTGAGGTACTAGAAATATTCTGAGTCTTGATCAAGATAATGATTACTTTAATTTATGCTATACCTCAAAAAATGTCAACATTTTATATATTCATTAAAAAATTATCTTTAAAAACTTGATTCCTAAAAGACAATTAAATGTAGCAAACACAATCATATTTTAATATTTTGATGACCAGATAAAAATTCATATTCTCATAGGTATTCACAACACAAAGATAATAAATATTTATTTATTAAGACTTAATGGATAAACTTGACTTTCAACAATTATTATTTATATTCTACCAATAGTAACAATAATTTCTCAAATCTGAAATTTGATGAGTCAATTTTTTTTTTTTTTTTTTTTGCGGTATGCTGGCCTCTCACTGCTATGGCCTCTCCCCTTGCGGAGCACCAGCTCCGGACGTGCAGGCTCAGCGGCCATGGCGTACGGGCCCAGCCTCTCCGCGGCATGTGGGATCCTCGAACGGATCCCCACACGGGATCCACGAACCCGTGTCCCCTGCATCGGCAGGCGGACTCTCAACCACTGCACCACCAGGGAAGCCCAATAAGTTAATATTTAATTAGGAAGTTATATTGTAATTGCCCTTTTCTAAGTACCAAGAAGCATTATTTCTACAGAATTACTTAACTATAGAAGTTAATGTAAAAACAGTGTAATGAAAAATTTATTTAATCAGCTCTCTTTTAATCATTATTTTAGCCATAGCACGTGCACTTGGTATTAGGTATTAACATAAGCTTATATATGAGAGGGAAATTAGTTTATTGGTTTAATAATTATATACTAATATCTATTATATGCAGTTGAATTATAATCATATGTCTCAAGCTTGCCACATCGTGCCTTAGTTCAAAATGATATCACTATAGCCCTTATATGAGAGACAAAGAGAATGTGTAGCTGTTTCCATTTATAACAAACAAGACTAATTCCATCAAATTGTCAGTTGTTATGCAACTTCATTAAAATCTGCCATCATCAATTGTTTGTAATCTACTTAGAGTTTGGTTTTGTCTCAAATTCTTATATAAAACTTTTAGCCATGTCTCATAAATTAATAATTTGAAAACTAGAGTCTGTCTTTTTCATTTATCTTTTGTTTGATAGGCCAGGCAGTAAAACCAAAGGAACTGTTACTGAATGAGGCAAAGTCTTCAACTTTGTGAAAAGACATGGCTAGATTAATACTTAGTTCTCTTATTAATCATTTTATTTAGGCTTTTGAATCTAAGGGCTTATAGAATTTAAGAAAATGCAGTCTTCGTGACATTAGTTGATGATAAGAATACCATGTCTTTTTTTTTTTAAGAAATATACTTACTTAGCCTTTTTCTAACATCTGAAAAAAATAGATTCATCATTTCTTGTGTTTAAAAAAAATGGAAAATTGAATTATCTGGTTAGATTATCATGCCCCTGCACTTTAGAAAAAATGCAACAAGTGTTCCATTTCATGGCAATCATTTCATAAACATGGCTAAACTTTCATTCTCTGTGAAGAAAATGACAACAATGCATTTATAAATGGATGAACAAGATAGCTTTAAAAGAAACTATAGTAAGTCCTTTCAATCTTTCAACAGAGTTTATCAAAATATTTCTACTTTTTCCATTAGGTAGTGACATGGTGACTTGAAATGAGTGTAAATGAGTTTTTTTTTTTTCACTCATAATATTTTTTGAAGTCAGTAATTCTAAAGCACCAACTTTCCTAATTCACCTGAAAAGAAGGTAGCAATGAGCAAAGTACATGACTTGCCTTCAAAGACCTTCCAGTTTCATGGTGAAGACAAAGTAGTTACAGTGTGACCGTGTGTAAGCAAACCATAGGACTAATGTGAAACATCTCCCTCAGTCACACAAAATACATAGTTGAGGATCATGGACCCAATTAATCTTTAAGCTCTCAAAATTGTTACATTGATCAAAGGCAATATTTGATATAATATGCTATGCAGTTGGTTTCAAAATGATAGATTCCTTAAAAGTCAAGATGTTGCTAGAATAGATTCATTGACATTGGATCATACTTTATCTCACCCTGTACGTTCCTTGGCTTCTGACATTTTCCTATCTTCTGAAAATTCTGTTCTATTTACACGAGTTTATCTTATAGTTCATTCTTTTTCTAAAACACCTAATCTATGACCTTAAACAACTCCATAAGATCACTTTAAACTTTCTCAAGTAGAAGATGACCATCCTCCTCTTCCTTTCATTCCACACTTTCTTCTCCCCAAAATATTTCTGGGTGCAACAAAAAGTCAGTTGTTTTTTGACATGCTGTTAGTATTTAATTTTTAATTAAATTTAATTCTTTTCTAAATAACTAGTACTCTGTAAATGTATTTCATAAGACTATCTCCCCCTTCCTACTTTCCATCTTCTTAGCTCATGTATACAGATGTCTAAGGTATTCATTTTCCTTTGATGAGGACTTTGGCACATATTTCAAAAGCTTCCTCTACCCCAATTCCTGTTATCATCTTGGACTATTTTTAAATCTATTTATGTGAGTTGTCAAATCTATTTTTTAAACCAATATGTAATATTTATGTATGGAGCACTGTGTATATCATTAGAAATACAAAGTTGATTATTATTTCAGAGCCTCCAGCATTAAGGAGCTCATATTGTGAGACAGACAAGTGCACCAAAGAGTTATGGTACAATCTTTCATGAAATGTAAAAGAATTTTGTTTAAAGGCCTGTGGAAAGAAATTATAAATAATTCTTACTTACTAAAGTAAGACATATGCCATTTTACAACCTTGACTCCAATCTAGCCTGTTAATCTTGATATCCATATCTTCACTCTCTATTTCTGTTTCCCCCCTTACCACCCACCAGAACTCCAGATTTTAGCCTTATTGAATTACTTTCCATTCTTTAAACTTGCCATGCCTTTTGGAATTCTGTGCGGTTTTTCATATGGTTCCATCTGTCTGAAATATCTATTACCCTTCTTGGCCATCTGTCAAACTCCCGTTCATACACTTTAGCTTAAAAATTAACTACCAGATGAAAACTTCCCTGATACTGCAAAAAACATTGAAATACCAGTTCTTCTGTTCTCCCATACCCTTTGTATGTACCTGTCATCATATTTTATAGTAATTTAAAGTGTCATCTCTTTAATATGTCTCTGAACTCCTAGAAGTTAGAGACTGAATATATATATTTAGTACCTGGCACATAATAAGTGATAAAAAAGTGTTTTTTTGAAATAAAGATTGACACATAAATGAGGGAAGATGCTAGAGAAATTCACATCAAAGGAGAGTTTTTTTTATTCTTATGGTGTTCCTTAGATACAACTTTCCTGTTAATAACTGATTAATTTTTAAGTGTAATGAATATTGCCTTTAAGGTCTCTGAATTTTCTAGACATCTTTATTAGTTTGGTAAGCTAACTTCTCTCAGAAGCAAGCCTCCGATTAGAGTGCTTAACACAATAAATTTTATTTCTTTGTTCATATAAATTCCAATTCCGATGTTCCCATTAGGTACTTTTACAGGGTGACCCTATTCCATGTGGTGTCTCTCACAAATTCAGTCTCCATGCAGCTTATGAATTTGCTAGCTGTAAAATAAGGTTTCTAAATGTGTTGAAAAGGGAAAAAGAGCTCCTCTTCCGTTTTCTTTCTGGCTAATGTCTCAACCAGGAACAGACACATATCAATTCTGCTCATGTTTCATTGGCTAGAATTAGTTGCTTGGCACTATCTAGATACAAAGGGCTGGGAGATATTTCCAGGTACGTCTTATACTATAGAGATTATGGATATTGGTGGTCCATTAGCCCTCTGTGTCACACAAGTGAACTGACTTAAATACCTGTAAATAGTAGTTATTATCATGAAGCTAGGATCTGATTATTGAAGAGAATTTGAACCCACCAAAAATGCATCTGTAGATGACTAAAGAAGAGGCATAATTAACTATGGATTGAATAAACTATTCCTTCCAAAAGTGTTCTCTTGAATTTGGATAGGACTTTAAAATTTATAATAGACCACTTAATAGATCTAGAAAATCCACAATTATGTCTGGTTCCCGGAATTTTATTGTTGTTTTAGAGGAAATATGTTTTAAGTCATGGTCCAGTATAAAAACTATAGGTTTTATTTAAAGTTTAGAAAATTAGTACAAGACATTGGAATTTTGTCTTGCCCTTAATCCAAGACAAAGTGTCTGTGAAAAGCTGATTTCATCTGCAACTGCTCCTCACATGTGATTTCTGTTCTTCTGTGACAAATGGGCTAACAATTCTGGCTCAGTTATAATCAAATACGAGTCTGAGTGTTTTGTTTTTGAACCCAAACATGCACCGACACAGTGTCTAGAGTCTAAGAGAACTAATCCATGTTATTATTTTTGCCAAATAATTTATTGATTGATGTCTACATGTCAAGAAATTACAAGGCACTAGACGTTTGCAAAATCTCTGTTAGATGAAATTATATGAGGCTATTTCCTGTAGGATATACCAAAGACCCCTTTTATATGCTAATATTAATCTTTCTTACTACCACTATGTTTGCCTACCACTACAGTTTGAATATATGATAACCATTTTATTTCTTCACTTGACAGATGTTTACGGTGTATTTGTTTCATGTGCTAATCTTAGTACCAGGTATGAAGAATACAAAGATTAATAAAACTTTTTGTAAATTTCCAAGATGTAGTGCTTCCCAAAATTAATTGACACAGTCCCTTTTTAAAAAACCTGTTTTAACTTACCAGCACTTCAAGGAGCATTAATATTACTCAGAACACACTTTAGGGAATATCACCTTTATATATAATGCAACAGATACAATTGAAGGAATCTTATCCTATATAATAAGATAAGAATGGGTTTCAGAATGTGATGCAATTGACTTTGGATTCTCCCTTTGCCATGTTATATCTGCCTAATTTAAAGTGAATTTCCTAATCTCTCTGGACATCATATTCCCAAACCATAAAATAAATTGTTGTTACAATTAGTTAAGGAACATGTAAGAATAATTGTGCAAAACACAAAGTACAGCGGTTCCTTAATAAATGTTAATTTAACTATTTTCATTTCAACTTTTACTTTTTTTCAAATCAAAATAGGAAAGGTTTAAAGACTTTTAAGTCTTGATGTCAGTCACTAGATTACAGACATCTCTAGCTCTCAAGGTACAAAAACATATACCTGTGTCCACCCAGTAAGAACAGTAGGTCACTGGGAAGACATGAACGTGTACCTTCGATGCTTCACAATATGAATTATAAGGAAGCAGCCTTCCTAAGTTGTCAAAAACATTTCCATCACTTTCATATATCATTCCAAAAGCTTAATAATGTAAAGGAACATTGTAGGTTACTTCCTGAGAAAATTGCCTGTACCTTGGAACAGTGGAAAATATCATGTTCAGAGATCATACATAATATTTTGTTTACTTAGCCCAACAGTAGAACAATTTACTGGGGAGAAAAATATTGGTTGAATATTCAGTTTTGCATCTTAGAAAAATAATAGCTGGTGAAGTGATGTTTTTTTTTCCATCTATCCTATATTTCATCTTCTTATTCATACATTCTTCCACTTATTCAATAAATATTTGTTGAGTATCTATTGTTTTCTGGAAATTTTACTAGGCATTAGGAGTCAGTAATAAGCAAAAATATGTATGGTTCTCACCCTTGTGGAACTTAAATTTATTCTACCAAATTTAATAGTGATATCTAACATCGTTGATCTTAATTCGTATAGCAATTCTATAAAATAGGCACTATTATTATCTCCATTTTATGAGTCTACTGAAGTATAAAGGGGTTATGATGAGGTCACAGAGTTACCAAGTGCTGGAACCCAGGCAGTTTGATTCTAGAGTCTTCATGCTTAAGCACCATGATACATTGCAGCTACTGTAGTGGCTTTCATCTGTACAAAGAGACATCAATACAGGGCTCAATGAAAGCAACCTGGAGATTTTTAATCTTATCTGGTAGATGTATATTAACCAATTATTGATGATGATAAATATTTGGGTGAACAGATTTTTTAAAATTCAAGTAATAATAAAGAGTCCTATTTTTAAAGAGCCATCTAATAGAAATATGACAGTGCACTTTTATAGGGTACTGAGTTTTAGGCTTTATGGGCTTTGCTTCAAAGTTAGGAGTATGAATTTCAAGAAATAAACTCCTATAAAATAGTTGTAGTTTTACTACGTTAAATATGTTGGGTTGCTCTGTTTCACTTAGCTCCAACTGTGACATTATATTTTCAAAACCATTGCTGTGCCATCATTTTTTACTATCCCCTCTAAAGTTCCTAGAAGTTGATATGTTTCCAATATGACAGATGCAGTAAAATGACTATTTTAGGAGAAAACTATTATAAATACATAGAAAGATGGGCAGTTCATTTTGTATTTTATTTGCTACTTCATACAGGTTCTAACACTAGTATACATGATATGATTGGTTATTTTCAAGGACAGAGAAAATATTCTCTATTTAATGGGTTTGATTTTTTTACTTCTTTCAATTCCATTGTTTTAACAAAAAAAATTGTATATTTTAGAAAATAAATATACTTCAAGAAACAATTCTTGCTTTCAGAAATGTATTATTTATTTTGAGACTCAAATAATAATAACATAAATCATTACTCTATTGCCAGCATGGAAAACGTTAAAGTCTGATTTACATTTATTTTCATAAAGCTTCCTCCCCTCCCTTTTATGTTTTCAATAACTACTTGTGGAACTCTAAGATGTAATCAAGGGAATTGAAGATAGCATTGAAATATTATTAGATATACAAAAAAATTTTCACCATTCTGAAATTGATAGTTTAACCCTTCCTAATAAATACTCTATTTTTGCCATGTATTTTACCAAACTTTTTTTTGTTGTTGTTTCCATGAAGTAGAACATCACTGTAATAAAATTTCTGGAATTTTTACTCATTGTCACAAAAAATAAGAATAGAGACAACAAAAGCCAAACATGTCTCCTAGCGTATAATTGTCATAGGATTATTTCTCCTTTCTTGACTAAATATTCCAGGGTACTGGTAAGAGAAAATTTGGCATTTCACAGTCAATATTTTATTTTCTGTGTAGATAAACTGTAAATATTAAATTGACTCCAGACAAACATTTATTTGGCCTTTTGGTATTATTTTAATAAATACAGAATATTTTTCTTCAATTTATTTTGCATAGTGTCAGGGAGGAAGAAATTTCCTCCACACTTCTAGGTTCTTCTGGCTGGTCCAAGAATTAAATTGACATGAGACAGATTAGCAAGAGAAAATTAAACAAAAAATTAAAAACATTATAAACATGGGAGAGACCCAAGAAAATTGAGTAACTTGTCAAAATGGCTGAAACCCTCACCTTAAATATCATTTTCAGCTAAAGACAAAAGAAGATGTTGGGATTAGTGGTTTGGGACCTCAAAAGGGAGGAAGGCAATAGACATTGAGATGGAAAAGCAAATACTTTGTAAACAAATGTTTTCTGGGCCATGCAGAGACAGTGGGACACAGAGAAAAATTTTAACAAACAGACTTTACTAGGTTCCTCCCTGTCTATACACCTAATTTGTACAGTAGTTACAAATGGTGATAGCTCCCTTCCTGCAACAGGTCTTATCAAAATTCCTTAGGCAGTTAGGGGGAAGGTCAAAGTTTCTTCCTGAGTCTTTTGGACCTTGATTGTTTTCAGTTTGAAATAATCTACATACCAAAGACACATTTTGAGGTGACAAATTTTGTGCCCTACAATAACATAAATATATTTTATTTAACTTACATGGAGCATTTACAAGTCTTGTAGCCTCTTTCTGTCTTGGTTTGCTTAACTTGAAAAAGGGAAGGTAATGCCTAAATTTTATATGTTAATAATTAAAAATAGTTTGAGGAAAGTGCCTGGAATATAGTAGGCACTCAATAAATAGTAGCTAAATTTAAAATGCCAAAAGTTCTTTGAGTCAGATTTTAGTGAAAAATTATATATATCATAATGGATTCTTAAGACACATGTGGCAATAATTTTTATCCTACTGGATATCCATAGTTATTTAGTTAATTGTGCCCAAATTGCTTTCCCAAGTACATCCTCAGTACTCTTTGAGCTGTTTTTTCTATGAGTATTTAGTCACCACCAAATGATGGTGGTGAGTCTTAATGGCTTAATGGCTTTTAACTTAACTTTGGCAGTTAAGAAGTTTTGTTCTTCCTTTCTTCTTTTCTATTATTCATTTACTTGTTCATTCATTCATCTCATTTTTTCATCCACTCACTCATACTACCTTCACTTAATAAAACTTTACTGAGAAACAGTTATGTACAATAAAAAATGTTAATGTTGTCCTGCCGTTGAAGAGCTCATAGAGAACTCAAATTCCTTTTGGCTTTTATTCAGCAAACATTTATTGGGTGCAAATCTTGTGTCAGGCTCTTTTTAATTTAATTTAATTTTTTATTGAAGTATAGTTGCTTTACAATGTTGTGTCAGTTTCTGCTATACAACGAAGTGAATCAGCTATATGTATGCATATATCCTCTCCCTCTTGGACCTACCTCCCACCCCACCCATCCCACCCATCTATGTCATCATGGAGCACCGAGTTGAGCTCCCTGTACTATACAGCAGGTTCCCACTAGCTATCTATTTTACACATGGTAGTGTATTTATGTCATACCTAATCTCCCACTGTGTCTACACATCAGTTCTCTAAGTGTTGTGAACATAGGTGAGGAAGAAGAAAAGTACCCTCCTTTCTTGGAGCTTATATTGTCATAGGAAAAAAAAAACAGGTATATAGAATAAATAGAATATAATTTTATACTAGCACTAATAGAGTATATAAAAGGCAGCATAGGGGACATAGTTAACCTAACTGAGCAAAACCTTTCCTCATGATCAGAGCTACATACCTTACAGAATCCATTTTTGTAAGCTGTATTTTTTCAATGTCTCTGCTTTGATGGTACTGTTTGCCATTGTCCTGCTGTGCTTTAGTTTGTCCCAAAGCTAAATTGTCCAGGAATCATAATCGATTTTTACCTTCAGCTAATTAATATTCCTCTAATGTAGTTTGTTTTCTCAGTTTGGGAAATGAGAGCAAATATCTCTCTGGTCTTTTGCCTTCCTTCATACTATTAAACGAAAATGGAAACTGGGGCCTTTCTTCTGCTTCCTCTTTGTCCACTTGAGTGTATCTCTAGTGAAGAGAACTTCTCAGTCAGAATCAGATACTTGTACAGTAAAAGAGCTGCTGAATGCCTAAGGCATGTCTGAGCAAGCTTTACTGCCCTATTTATAAGACAACAGGGGGGCTTTGCTTAGAAAACCCAGCTTCTTCTGGGAGCCCACAGGCAAGTCGGTTACCAGGCAACAACAGATTTCTTATGAAAACCAAATATAAAAGCCTACATCATTAATTAAACAGACAAGGATACAGTCTTCCCATAGTTACTAACCTGAAAGCAATGAAGTTATGCATCTAATATGTATGAATCACCATTTTGGTTTTACAAAGATGCTCTTATTTTAGTCATATACAGTAGATAACTGCTGTGAGGATACGAAGAAAAGAAGGTCACTTATCGGTTAGAGCAGGTGAATCATTTTTATCTATCAGAAATGAGATTACAGCCAGGAGGCTTATATGTAAATTTCAGGAAAGGTGCGTACATTGATGCTGTCAGTTTAGCTTAAGCAGTGCCATTTCAGTCTTAAGGCGATAGAAAAAGGATAGACAGAAAATAAGCATGTTATGGTAGGCCCTAAGGAAGCGAAAGCAGAAGAAACAAAATAAATTACAGTGTCCAAAGTCTTATTAAGCAGATCATTGTCAGTATTTAGATCCCCAAAATTAAATCAGAGGGAGATATACAACTGAGCAGCTCTTTATCAGAACCATAATGTGGTGATTACCTCTGTAAATGTTAGTCAGAAGCTAGCTGCTCGCTGTTCTACTCTTAAGCTCTACTAGGCCTCGACAAGTAAGTGGGACAGATACAGAAAGGAAGAAACACCCAGAACCTTACATTACTTCTACCAAGAGATGAGTGGTAGGTACAGGGAGGTAGGAAGACCCAGGGCTAAACTTGCTCCCAGGGATAAGAATAAGCTGTTTGCAGGCAGATGTTAGTCTGTCAATCTCAGAGGATATGAGCTGGCTTGAATATCTCAGAGCATTTTGGTGGGAGCTGACTCTCTGCTCTCATTAATAATTCCTATAATTGGCTAAATTTTGAGGTCAGAGAAGTTTGTTGTCCTCTGATAGGTAGGTAAGTGTCCAATAAATCCCCCAAAATGTTGATTTTGAAAGATGTAGTTATATTTTTAAATTAATTTTAGTGATATTCTCTTTTCAAGTGGATAAGACTATGACGTGCTTGAAGGAGAGAATATAGTCGACCACTCCTTGTGTTTTTTGTTTGTTTTTTAAATTCACATGATGGATTGTTGTTTTACTCATGAACTTGACAGGCAGACTGAATCATATACCCAACCATATACCTTTCTCCACATACCCAACATTGAACAAATGTTGACTGAAATTTTCGTCTCTGAAGCAATTGTTAATAAGAAAATGGTTATGAATATATGTCATTTTTTTAGGGACAACTATATTCTTACTCCCTAGTTTGGATTTTCCAAGTTGGGGAAAAGGCCTATAATAAGTCATATAGCTTGAGTATTATAAGCAACTGCCACCCTGAATCCTTGAGTAATTCTTCCAGAATACAGTCATAATCTGCACCCAGTGTGATGTCAAATGCTTGTCTGTCAGGGACAAGAGAAAAGTCAGATTCTGCTCTGGGAAGTGTCTCTGGTGATAAGACTGGAAAATACAATGATAAGAGTTGAATTACTACAAATTTCTTTGAAAAGTTGAACAGTTCAATGTCTTTTTGTGGTTAGATTCAAGTTATGCTTCTCCAGTGGATATACTACAAAAGCTTTGTTGTGACCTGTTTAGGGTGACACATTCAGATGCAAATGTGGCAAAATAAAAAACTGATTAATTGGAATACATGGCACGTGAAATTTCCCTTTACTATTTTAAAAACTTTTCAGTAAGTTCAATATTATTTCAAAATAAAAGTTAAAAAAATAATTATGATTGACTTTTGGACATATTTCAGAATAAATTCCCAGTGGTATTTTTTTTTTTTTTTTTTTTTTTTTTTTGCGGTACGCGGGCCTCTCACTGTTGTGGCCTCTCCCATTGTGGAGCACAGGCTCCGGAGGCGCAAGCCCAGCGGCCGTGGCTCACGGGGCCCAGCCGCTCCACGGCATGTGGGATCCTCCCTGACCGGGGCACGAACCCACGTCCCCTAGAATTGGCAGGCGGACTCCCAACCACTGCGCCACCAGGGAAGCCCCCCAGCGGTATCCTTATTAGAGAAGCTTGAAATATGTTTTTGAGACTATTAAAACTACTGAGGTGGTCATTTTGTGTGTGTGTGCTGCTGTATTGTTTGTCTATTTTTCTTTATGTCTTCATGTTTGTCTTAAACATGATCATGTGCGTGATTAATTCTGATTATTTTAACTGTAAATATCTAGTATTAATGACTACATTATTGACAAGTTCTAATTCTGATCCACCTTTTGTAATGTTTTGCTTTAATTTAAAAGATACATGAGGTAGGTATTTAGTGATTGCTTACTAGATCCAGATTTTTGCTAGTGTTTTCATTTGTATTATCTAATTTAATCTTTCTAATAACATAATGATTTCAGTGGTATTGTCTCAATATTTTAAATGAAGAAAACGGCTTTCAGTACATATTTTTTTCAGGGTCAAGCAATTCTAGTAAATGAGTCAACACTGGAATCCAAAGCTATCTGACTTAAAATCAATGGTCTTTCAGTACAGTTTCATCTCAGGATTAAATTTCTTACTTATAATTTTTAATTTTAATACATATGCTATATGCTCTATGTCAAAAATAAGTATGACTGTGATAAGGGAACATATCACAAAAAGAGGTTTTCAATTTCATTTTAAATAAACGTTTCTGAAGTGCCTAAGTTGTGTAGAGCAATATATTGAGTACCAATTAATCAGCAAATTAATAGTCAGATCTTTTCTATCTTCACCACATGTTTTTAATTCACAAATTGACTAGATCATTAAAATACATGTTCAGACTTGTACTTGGCATGATTAATACACATACTATGTTTCATTTTCTATGGTTCTAGCATGGTGTTTCCCAACAAGAATGAGAAGGGGAAATATACATAAATACCACCACTCATTGCCTCTCCCACCTCACACTTACCTCTTAGGGTACAACAGAATCTGGACATGATTTAGAAATTGACTGTATATTTTTAAAAAAGCTTCTCATATAAATCTTGACAAATACCCTACAAAATTCTCCCATAATCACATTTTGTAGTTTAGGAATAAAGCTATATTCTGAGAATATTATATTACAATTCAAGAGGGCAAATCAGAGAAAGCATTTATGCTCTTGTGACGTTGTTTACTACTTTTGGCTTTGATCTAGTCTACATAAAAACCTAAGATTCTTCAAAAGAAATTGTGTGTTGTTCATTAATATACTTTATTTATAACAACAAATACCAGTCAGGCAAATTAGGATGTCCAGAGTCATCTCTCTCCCCTCTTAACATTCATATCCATTCTATAACCAATTTTCACTTCTGCTTTGAAATTATTAAATAATATATCCTCTCCTTTCAATTCTCATGACTATGCTCTAGTTCAGGCTATATACTTGGATTGTTGCAGTAGAACAAATTGTCATCTCCAAATACAAATTTGTGTGTATGGATTTATGTGTGTCCACCAAAACCTGCAGAGTTCCTCTGTCTCATCTAAGATCAAATTTAACCTCCTGACCCCTGTGGGGATTTTTTCAGCCTTATATCCATTTATAGCTTTCTCTGGAGCATTCATATATGCTATACTTATTGCCCTGGGATGCAAAACCTCTATTCTAAAATGTTTTTATTATCATATTTCCCAGGCCCAAATACTCTTTCATATTTCTAGATTCGGCTTCAAATCTTTTCAAAAAGTTATGTTCAGTTATAAACTGTTTAGCAGAATGCCTGATATTTAATAAGAGCTTGCAACAGCTGCCATATATTATTTTATTTTTAATGAGTGATTATCTGGATATCAGAAGATTATTTTTAAATTATCATTTCTCATTGTCTATTTTTGTAAAGCTATCCTGTCCTTTCTCTTTGGTTAAGAGGAATAGGGAAACTTTCTAAATTAAAAAAAAAGTGTTTTATTTAGAAATAATTATATAGAATTTATTTAACATTGAACATATAGCATAGGACAAAGACAGAGGAATGGTTTCTATCTGATGTTTTGAGTAAACAATTTTAAATCCATTACTTGTCTTTCCATGATTAACAAATTAGAAAACACATCATTTTATATTAATTTATGAAAAAGCTTACATTGCCAAGTCTCAAACATCGAATAGTTAACTTTGCTTATGCTTATTTTTTTCCTTTTTATTCCTTTTTTATTCCTTTTATTATTATTAATTTTTATTGCTTTTTCTTATTCCTTTTCACAATGTTCAAGTCACTGAATAAAATAGCACACCTAGGATAAACAACTCATGGCTTAAAATCATCAAATGTATAAATAATAAAAGAAGATAAAGGAAAGGGTACCAAAGCCATCTTTTTCATGCATATACTTCTTATTAAAGCATATATCAAAAAAAAAAAAAACTGTACAAGAGCCCATAAAAAGACATACATACACCACTTTTTCATAAAAAACATCTCCTTTCAATACAGATAATAGTTTTAGAGTTAAATTCTCCAGAGCAGAGTAGCCCATTTAAAAATGTTGACAAAACCTATTATATACAGTTTACTTTCTTCAGAAACTAAATTTTCAAAATAACAGTAGAAGAAACAACCCACCATTCTGTTTTAAGATGCCAGTTGTTTCCACCCCTCATATACCTGGTGGAGTTTGGGAGATTAGGAATATAATTTATTATTGATTAAGAAGCTAGATTATTTCAGGAGAGAATAGAGGATTCAGGAATACTACTAAGACTCAAATAAAAATTACTTACTCATGTGTACCTTCCAAGGAATGCAATTTTACACGCAGTATCTATTACAATGCCAAGAAGAAAGATGGTCTATTTTATGGGGAAAAAAAGAACATTGTTCCAGACCATGAGACTATAGACTTTCTTCTTGGGGGGTGAGCTGAGTGAGAATAGGTAAGTGGTTTTTCCAAGAACAAGTAGCTCATTACAACAAAGAATGGAAGGGCTGGACCTAGGTCTTCTAAATGACGGTGCAGGACTCTCTTTACACCAGTTTATTTACCATAGCTATCTTCAAGTAGAAATAATTAAAGTGTAAGTGTAATTTCTATTAACATAAAATGTTACAGTCCATATTCACATTAATTTTTTATATTACTTAGACATTGATTAATCTCTAAGCCTAGTCAACTACCTCAAAAATAAGGTGCAAGGCTCTTAACTGAGAGAAAACAGGACATCTGTTTTACTAATATTGACAAAGTGGTCACAAAATTTTAACTCCCATACCCCATTGATGATGAGTCTGGAGTATTGTCTTTTCTATGAAGGAAAGCCCATTGCTATTGCAAAGACTATTTAGAATGGGTGACATAGTACTGGCAAGTGCTTTATTCCACTTAAATGACTTGTATTAAACTTAGTGTATATAAAGAGGCAAAAGATCCAGAATAGCCAACACAATAATGAAGGAGGACAAAGACACTACCCAGCATCGACTTGCTATAAATCTACAGTAATCAAGACTGTATGATATTGGTGAAAGAACAGACAAGTAGATCAATGGAACAGAATAAGAAGCCCAGAAACAGACACACATAAATATAGTCAAGTGATGTTTGACAAAGGAGCAAAGACAATACAATAGCAGAAAGACGTTCTTTTCAACAAATGGTGCTGGAAAAACTGGACATCCACATGCAAAAAAGAAAAAAAATAAATCTAAGCACAGATCTTACACCCTTAACAAAAATTAATTCAAAATGGATCATAGGCTTAAATGTAAAATGCAAAAGTATAAAATTTCTAGAAGACAACAGGAGAAAATCTACATGACCTTGGATATGGTGATAACATTTTAGATAGAACACCAAAGACGTGGCCCATGAAAGAAATAATTGATAAGCTAGATTTCCTTAAAATTAAAAACTTGTGTTCTGTGAAAGAGAGTGAGAAGTGACAAACTGGGAGAAAATCTTTGCAAAAGATATATTTAACAAGGGACTGCTACCCAAAATATATAAAATCTCTTAAAACAGCAATAAGAAAACAAACAACTTAATTTAAAAATGGGCCAAAGACCTTAAACAAACACCTCATTAAAGAAGAAATACAGATGGCAAACAGGCATATGAAAAAGTCCTCCACATGGTGTGTCATCAGGGAAATGAAAATTAAAGCAAGATACCACTACCTATTTACTAGAATGACCAAAATCCAAAACACTTACAACATCAAATGCTGAGCAGGACGTAGAGCAAAAGGACTTCCTATTCATTGCTGGTTGGAATGCAAAATAGTACAGGCCAAACAAAAGTTTGGCCAATTCTTACAAAACGAAACATGATTTTACCTTATGTTCTAGGAATTACACTCCTTAGTATTTATCCAAATTAGTTAAAAGTTATATCCACACAAGGACTTGCACATGATGTTTTTACAGGAGTTTTATTCATAATTGCCAAAACTTGGAAGTAACCAAGATGTCCTTCAGTTGGTGAATGGATCAATAAACTGTGATAACCCAGACAATGGAATATTATTTTGTGCTAAAAAGAAATGAGCTATAAAGTCATGAAAAGACATGGAGGAAACTTAACTATACATTAATAAGTGAAAGAAACCAATCTGAAAATGCTATATATTGTATGATTCTAACTATGTGACATTCTGGAAAAGGCAAAACTATGGAGACAGGAAAAAATATCAATCTCGGGTTTGGGGAGGGGAGAGGGGTATAAATAGGCAGAGCACAGGGGATTTTAAGGGCAATGAGAATACTCTGTATGATACCAGAATGATAGATACATGTCATTACACATTTGTCAAAACTCATAGAATGTACAACAACAAGAGTGAATGCTGTTGTAAACTATGGACTTTGGGTGATAATAATGAATTAGCTTAGGTTCATTGACTATAAAAAAGTGTACCACTTTGGTCCATGAAACTGATAGCAGGGAGGCTGTGTGAGTGTGGGTGCAAGGGGTATATGGGAACTCTGTACTTCCTGCTCAATTTTGCTGTGAAACTAAAGCTGTTCTAAAAATTAAAAACATACATTGAACTCCTGCTATGTGCCAGGCACTGTTATTGGCCTTGGAGTGTAAAGATATATTAAGCACATGATAGTGATAGATAATTAAACAGATACTTTCAACATAATTTTTTGAGTGATAAGATAGTTGTACACATAAAGCCCAGAAAAGGGAAGATAACTAAGCAGAGAAAGCTTCTTGGAGGAGAATTTGCTTTCTGCTTGAGCTAAAGTTTTAGAACTGTGTGATATAGCACAATAGTATAGAATTTTCACTAATAGAAAAATGGAAGATCGTTTCCATTTATAAGTTTAGTAAAAATACTCTTTCAATATCTCAAGTTTATATAAGGTAGACTGAGAGTGTCATTGCTGAAAATATTTTTTAATACCCATGAAAAAAATTCCAAAATACTGCATATTTGGAATAAATGTTCAGAGGGTAAACATTTAGTATTACCCTATTATATTTTAGAGTTATAAAAAATTACCAACAAATGAATTATTTTCTCACTTGTATATTTCCCTGTATTGTTTTGCATCAGTCAAATCATGAAAGGAATGTATTGGCTTATATAGCTAAAAAGTCTAGAGATAAATGAGTTTAAATAGGGCTGGATACAAGGCTCAGGGAAGGTAATTAAAATCTTGTCTATCTCTATTCTTTGATTTGGCTTTACTCTGTATTGTCTTCATTCTCAGGCTCCATGTGGTACTTAAATGACTGCCAAGAGCTCTAAGACAATTGTGCCTTGTGTTCACATCAAATGGAAAAGAGAATGTAGTTCCTGCTCAGGACCAAGGATTATTTATTTGTATCTAGGTAGTCTTAACATCCATCCCAGAACCAATCACCGGGCCAGCAAGAAAAAGTTATTCTAATTAATATGACCTGGGTAAAATGCCCCACTCCTGGAGTCAGGGAATAGAAACCAAATTAAATTTTAAAGAGAGAGAGTAGAAAAGGCAAGATTCCACACAGAAAATTCATTATGCTGAAGAAAGGAGTTAGATGCCTGGCAGCCAAAAAACTTCAAATGTCCATGAGGTATAAACTACGCACTAAGCCTCAGTAGTCAATATCCCATCTTTTCTCAGGTAATAGAACCTTTGAATATCAGCCATACAGATAATCCCCTGGGTGTAGACAGTATCTCCTAGTCTCTCTTGAAGCTATATGAGTTACTCTGAGCCTAGGGAGTAAGAGCAGATGTTATGTTTGAAACTTCTGGGTAGTCTCTTTAAAATGGTTACTCTGAACTCTGCCTTTAACCCATTCTATAAACAGTGAAAAGGCAGTGGTTTATTGGCAACATTGGAAGTGTCAGGGAGGGGAAAATTTCCTCCTATCCCGCTTGGTTCTTTTGGCTAGTAAATAATTAAATTCATACAAGACAGATTAACAGAAAAAAACAATTTTGTACATATGGCAGTCTCATAGATATAAGACCCAAAAAAGTGATGAGAGCAGGCGGCTTTTTTACCTTTTAGACAAAGAAACAATAAATTTGTGAAGACTGACAAGAGAGATAAGCTTGGGCTTGCGGTAGTAAATTAGTAACAAGGTTTGTTTATACAGCCTTCTTGGTTTTAAATTCTCTATCTCTGGTGATAAGGATGCCTCTCTACTTCCTAGTATAGGGAGAGGACCTTTCATATGGGAGATTTATTTCCTGCTTTCAGGGTGGTCAGAGTGTTTTTCTTGCACCAGTTATTTCTTAAGTAACTTTAATTCAAAGTAATCAGTTTGCCCATGTGACATATTTGGGGGTGGTCCCCTAAGCCCCATCAGAGGCCAAGCCTAGAACCAACTACTCCTTCAGTACTACAGGAAAAATCCCTAATATCTTGAAGGAAAAAGTGTATATCTGTGTGTTTCCAAATAACTAGTTTATTTTTTATTTACCACCTTCATTTTAATACATTAATATTATAGTTACTTAGAGTTATGCTGGGATCAGCAATGTGGTTTGTCTAGAGAAAGAAAGACTTTTTTCAATTCTATGCATATTACTCTAAAATTACTCACGATATTCTAAAAATATTTCTTTTAATAGATAAAATATACACTTAATAGGAAATAAATGATTCCGAATTGGACACTTGCCCAAAGCAATAAATGAATTCTACATTCAGCATTGTTTAGGTTCATGTCTATTTTATTGATGACATAATGACATACAGCAACACTTCTCTGGCCACATAAATTGTCTTTAGACCTGTCCCTGAGGAGAAAGTTATTAGTATCTGTCAAGTGTGCCATCAAAATTATCACAAAATAAGCAGATATATTCTACTTCAGGAGGGATTGTTTTAAACACAAAGTATGATTAATTTTGACACAAACCATATTATGGCTCTAATTAAGTGCCCTGGTGGGTTAGTCTATGTTGAGAAGATTTCCTTACCCTTAATGACAAGTATAAATGAGAAGAGTTGCTCATTCAAACAGATGTGAAGGCTTCCAAGGAAGCCCATTTTCTTGCAGAAAATCATAACATTCAGAGCAGCAAAAATTAAATGGGGTTAAAAAAATCCTTTTTAAATTAAGTGCAAATTGTCAATATACTCAAATTGCTATTGTTTCATAGGTCAGTTGGTCAAATGGTTTGATTTCGTAATACTTCTCCCAGATGCTTATCCTTTCACACATCTCTCGTTATACTGTAAGTTTGTGCTAAAATAAGTATGCACAGTCCAGGACTGAGAAATTCCATAATATCCAGGCCCTCAGAACTTAAAGACCATAAAATAATGCATTTTTATAATAATTTAAAAAACAAAGTCACAGACTTTGCAAAGCTAGTTGATTTCCTGGAAGCTTATTAGCTAGCAATTATTTATAATTTAATCTAATTTCAAACATATTTCTGAGCATTTTTTTTTTTTTGTACAAGGGAGGTAGCCACGTGAAGAGAGAGGAGGGACTGGAGTTATGCTGCCACAAACCAAGGAACACCAGGGGGTTACCAGGAACTGGGGGAGGTGAGGACGGCTACTCCCTGAGCGACTTCAGGGGGATCGTGGCCCTGCCAACATCTTGATTTCAGACTTCTAGCCTCCAGAACCATGAGACTATACATTTCTGTTTAGCCCTGGTTTGTGGGTACTTTGTTCTGGCAGTCCTAGGAAACTAATAACCCTCCCCTCTTCTCCTCTCCCCTCTCGTCCTTCCTCCTCTTTTCCCTTTTTTTCTCTTTTCTTCCCTAATCCCTGGATAACAACATCCACCCCATGACTTCCATTATCACCTATATTCTGACAACTCTCAGGTCTCCTGAACTCCAAAACCAAATTTATAATTTCCTATTTATCTTCTTCATCTGCGTGTTCTGCCGATATTTGAAAGTCAACACATTTAAAACGGGACTCATATTTGCTCTTTATTCTATGTTCTTGTGGCAGGTTGTATTTTCCTAAGATGACTGCACAATGTATCTCACTGTGACAGCGTAATGTGACATTGTAACTCTGTTCATCCAGAGTTGAGGGTCTCTGTTCCCTCCCTGAACCTGGGTGGACCTTTGTGACAACCTTGACCAGTGAAGTGACTAGTAGCAGAAGTGACTTCATGTAACTTCTATGGCCAAGTCATAAAAATTTCATTCACTTCCACCTGGTTTTCTTTTTTCCTTTTTTTTTTTTACATCTTTATTGGAGTATAATTGCTTTACAATTGTGTTTTAGTTTCTGCTTTATAACAAAGTGAATCAGTTATACATATACATATGTTCCTATATCTCTTCCCTCTTGAGTCTCCCTCCCTCCCACCCTCCCTATCCCATCCCTCCAGGCGGTCACAAAGCACAGAGCTGATCTCCCTGTGCTATGCGGCTGCTTCCCACTAGCTATCTACCTTACATTTGATAGTGTATATATGTCCATGCCTTTCCCGTGCTTTGTCACAGCTTACCCTTCCCCCTCCCCATATCCTCAAGTCCATTCTGTAGAAGGTCTGTGTCTTTATCTCTGTCTTACCCCTAGGTTCTTCATGACATTTTTTTTTCTTAAATTCCATATATATGTGCTAGCATACGGTATTTGTCATTCCCTTTCTGACTTACTTCACTCTGTATGACAGACTCTAGGTCTATCCACTTCATTACAAATAGCTCAATTTCATTTCTTTTTATGACTGAGTAATATTCCATTGTATATATGTGCCACATCTTCTTTGTCCATTCATCCGATGATGGACACTTAGGTTGTTTCCACCTCCGGGCTACTGTAAATAGAGCTGCAATGAATATTTTGGTACATGACTCTTTTTGAATTATGGTTTTCTCAGGGTATATGACCAGTAGAGGGATTGCTGGGTCATATGGTAGTTCTATTTGTAGTTTTTAAGGAACTTCCATACTGGTCTCCACAGTGGCTGTATCAATTTACATTCACAACAACAGTGCAAGAAGGTTCCCTTTTCTCCACACTCTCTCCAGCATTTATTGTTTCTAGATTTTTTGATGATGGCCATTCTGACTGGTGTGAGATGATATCTCATTGTAGTTTTGATTTGCATTTCTCTAATGATTAATGATGTTGAGCATTCTTTCATGTGTTTGTTGGCAGTCTGTATATCTTCTTTGGAGAAATGTTTATTGAGGTTTTCTGCCCATTTTGGGATTGGGTTATTTGTTTTTTTGTTATTGAGCTGCATGAGCTGCTTATAAATTTTGGAGATTAATCCTTTGTCAGTTGCTTAATTTGCAAATATTTTCTCCCATTCTGAGGGTTGTCTTTTGGTCTTCTTTATGGTTTCCTTTGCTGTGCAAAAGCTTTGAAGTTTCATTAGGTCTCATTAGTTTATTTTTATTTCCATTTCTCTAGGAGGTGGGTCAAAAAGGATCTTGCTGTGATTTATGTCATAGAGTGTTCTGCCTATGTTTTCCTCTAACAGTTTGATAGTTTCTGGCCTTACAATTAGGTCTTTAATAAATTTTGAGCTTATTTTTCTGTATGGTGTTAGGGAGTGATTTAATCTCATACTTTTACATGTACCTGTCCAGTTTTCCCAGTACCACTTATTGAAGAGGCTGTCCTTTCTCCACTGTATATTCCTGCCTCCTTTATCAAAGATAAGGTGACCATATGTGTGTGGGTTTATCTCTGGGCTTTCTATCCTGTTCCATTGATCAATATTTCTGTTTTTGTGCCAGTACCATACTGTCTTGATTACTGTAGCTTTGTAGTATAGTCTGAAGTCAGGGAGCCTGATTCCTCCAGCTCCGTTTTTCGTTCTCAAGATTTCTTTGGCTATTCAAGGTATTTTGTGTTTCCATACAAATTGTGAAATTTTTTGTTCTAGTTCTGTGAAAAATGCCAGTGGTAGTTTGATAGGGATTGCATTGAATCTGTAAATTGCTTTGGGTAGTAGAGTCATTTTCACAATGTTGATTCTTCCAATCCAAGAACATGGTATATATTTACATCTATTTGTATCATCTTTAATCTTTCATCAGTGTCTTATAATTTTCTGCATACAGGTCTTTTGTCTCCTTAGGTAGGTTTATTCCTAGATATTTTATTCTTTTTGTTGCAATGGTAAATGGGAGTGTTTTCTTGATTTCACTTTCAGATTTTTCATCATTAGTGTATAGGAATGCCAGAGATTACTGTGCATTAATTTTGTATCCTGCAACTTTACCAAATTCATTGATTAGCTCTAGTAGTTTTCTGGTAGCATCTTTAGGATTCTCGATGTATAGTATCATGTCATCTGCAAAGAGTGACAACTTTACTTCTTCTTTTCTGATTTGGATTCCTTTTATTTCCTTTTCTTCTCTGATTGCTGTGGCTAAGACTTGCAAAACTATGTCGAATAAGCGTGGTGAGAGTGGGCAACCTTGTCTTGTTCTTGATCTTAGTGGAAATGGTTTCAGTTTTTAACCATTTAGGATGATGTTGGCTGTGGGTTTATCATATATGGCCTTTATTATGTTGAGGAAAGTTCCCTCTATGCCTACTTTCTGCAGGGTTTTTTTTTTTATCATAAATGGGTGTTGAATTTTGTTGAAAGCTTTCTCTGCATCTATTGAGAAGATCACATGGTTTTTCTCCTTCAATTTGTTAATATGGTGTATCACGTTGGTTGATTTGTGTATATTGAAGAATCCTTGCATTCCTGGAATAAACCCCACTTGATCATGGTGTATGATCCGTTTAATGTGCTGTTGGATTCTGTTTGCTAGTATTTTGTTGAGGATTTTTGCATCTATGTTCAACAGTGATATTGGCCTGTAGTTTTCTTTCTTTGTGACATCCTTGTCTGGTTTTGGTATCAGGGTGATGGTGGCCTCGTAGAATGAGTTTGGGAGTGTTCCTCTCTCTGCTATATTTTGGAAGAGTTTGAGAAGGATAGGTGTTAGCTCTTCTCTAAATGTTTGATAGAATTCGCCTGTGAAGCCATCTGGTCCTGGGCTTTTGTTTGTTGGAAGACTTTTAATCACAGTTTCAATTTCAGTGCCTGTGATTGGTCTGTTCATATTTTCTATTTCTTCCTGATTCAGTCTTGGCAGGTTGTGCATTTCTAAGAATTTGTCCATTTCTTCCAAGTTGTCCATTTTATTGGCATAGAGTTGCTTGTAGTAATCTCTCATGATCCTTTGTATTTCTGCAGTGTCAGTTGCTACTTCTCCTTTTTCATTTCTAATTCTATCGATATGAGTGTTCTCCTTTTTTTTCTTGATGAGTCTGGCTAATGGTTTATCTATTTTGTTTATCTTCTCAAAGAACCACCTTTTAGTTTTATTGGTCTTTGCTATCATTTCCTTCATTTCTTTTTCCTTTATTTCTTATCTGATTTTTATGATTTCTTTCCTTCCACTAACTTTGGGGATTTTTGTTTCTCTTTCTCTTATTGCTTTACGTGCAAGGTTAGGTTGTTTATTCGAGATGTTTCCTGTTTCTTAAGGTAGGATTGTATTGCTAAAAACTTCCCTCTTAGAACTGTTTTTGCTGCATCCCATAGATTTTGGGTCGTCGTGTCTCCATTGTCCTTTGTTTCTAGGGATTTATTTATTTCCTCTTTGATTTTTTTCAGTGATCACTCCGTTATTAAGTAGTGTATTGTTTAGCTTCCATGTGTTTGTATTTTTTACAGGTCATATCCTGTAATTGATATCTAGTCTCATAGTGTTGGGGTCGGAAAAGATACTTGGAACAATTTCAATTTTCTTAAATTTACCAAGGCTTGATTTGTGACCCAAGATATGATCTATCCAGGAGAATTTTGCATGAACACTTGACAAAAATGTGTATTCTGTTGTTTCTGGATGGAATGTCCTATAAATATCAATTAAGTTCATCTTGTTTAATGTATCATTTAAAGCTTGTGTTTCCTTATTTATTTTCATGTTGGATGATCTGTCCATTGTTGAAAGTGGGGTGTTAAAGTCCCCTACTATGAATGTGTTACTGTCGATTTCTCCTTTCTATGCATTTTTTTTTCTTTTTCTTTTTTTTTTTTTTTTTTTTTGCGGTACGTTGGCCTCTCACTGCTGTGGCCTCTCCCATTAAGGAGCACAGGCTCTGGATGCACAGGCTCAGCGGCCATGGCTCACGGGCCCAGCTGCTTTGCGGCATGTGGGATCTTCCTGGACCGGGGCATGAACCCATGTCCCCTGCATCAGCAGGCAGACTCTCAACCACTGTGCCACCAGGGAAGCCCTCGATTTCCCTTTTATGGCTGTTAGTATTTGCCTTATGTATTGAGGTGCTCCTATGTTGGGTGCATAAATATTTACAATTGTTATATCTTCTTCTTGGATCGATCCCTTGATCATTATGTACTGTCCTTCTTTGTCTCTTCTAATAGTTTTTATTTTAAAGTCTATTGTGTCTGATATGAGATTTGCTACTCCAGCTTTCTTTTGGTTTCCATTTGCATGAAATATCTTTTTCCATCCCTTCACTTTCAGTTTGTATGTGTCTCTAGGTCTGAAGTGGGTCTCTTGTAGACAGCAAATATATGGGTCTTGTTTTTGTAACCATTCAGCCAATCTGTGTCTTTTGGTGGGAGCATTTAGTCCATTTACATTTAAGGTAATTATCGATATGTATGTCCCTATTCCCATTTTCTTAATTGTTTTGGGTTGTTATTGTAGGTCTTTTCCTTCTCTTGTGTTTCTTGTCTAGAGAAGTTCCTTTAGCATTTGTTGTAAAGCTGGTTTGGTCGTGCTGAACTCTCTCAGCTTTTGCTTGTCTGTAAAGGTTTTAATTTCTCCATCAAATCTGAATAAGATCCTTGCTGGGTAGAGTAATCTTGGTTGCAGGTTTTTCTCCTTCATCACTTTAAATATGTCCTGCCAGTCCCTTCTGGCTTGCAGAGTTTCTGCTGAGAGATCAGCTGTTAACCTTATGGGGATTCCCTTGTGTGTTATTTGTTGTTTTTCCCTTGCTGCTTTTAATATGTTTTCTTTGTATTTAATTTTTGACAGTTTAATTAATATGTGTCTTGGCGTATTTCTCCTTGGATTTATCCTGTACGGGACTCTCTGTGCTTCCTGGACTTGATTAACTATTTCGTTTCCCATATTAGGGAAGTTTTCAATTATAATCTCTTCAAATATTTTCTCAGTCCCTTTCTTTTTCTCTTCTTCTGGAACCCCTATAATTCGAACGTTGGTGTGTTCAATGTTGTCCCAGAGGTCTCTGAGATGGTCCTGAGTTCTTTTCATTCTTTTTTCTTTATTCTGCTCTGCAGTTGTTATTTCCACTATTTTATCTTCCAGGTCACTTATCCATTCTTCTGCCTCAGTTATTCTGCTACTGATCCCATCTAGAGTATTTTTTATTTCATTTATTATGTTGTTCATCATTGTTTGTTTCATCTTTAGTTCTTCTAGGTCCGTGTTAAATGTTTCTTGCATTTTGTCTATTCTATTTCCGAGATTTTGGATCATCTTTACTGTCATTATTCTGAATTCTTTTTCAGGTAGACTGCCTATTTCCTCTTCATTTTTTAGGTCTGGTGGGTTTTTATCTTGCTCCTTCATCTGCTCTGTGTTTTTCTGTCTTCGCATTTTGCTTATCTTACTGTGTTTGGGGTCTCCTTTTTACAGGCAGCAGGTTTGTAGTTCCTGTTGCTTTTGTGTCTATCCCCAGTGGCTAAGGTTGTTTCAGTGGGTTGTGTAGGCATCCTCGTGGAAGGGACTAGTGCCTGTGTTCTGGTGGATGAGGCTGGATCTTGTCTTTTTGGTGGGCAGGTCCACGTCTGGAGGTGTGTTTTGGGGTGTCTGTGGACTTATTATGATTTTAGGCAGCCTCTCTGCTAATGGGTGGTGTTGTGTTCCTGTCTTGCTAGTTGTTTGGCATAGGACGTCCAGCACTGTAGCTTGCTGGTTGTTGAGTGAAGCTGGGTGCTGGTGTTAAGATGGAGATCTCTGGGAGATTTTCACCATTTGATATTATGTGGAGCTGGGAGGCCTCTTGTGGACCAGTGTCCTGAAGTTGGCTCTCCCACCTCAGAGGCACAGCACTGACTCTTGGCTGCAACACCAAGAGGCTTTCATCCACACGTCTCAGAATAAAAGGGAGAAAAAGTAGAAAGAAAGAGGTAGTAGAAGTAGAAAGAAAGAAAGAAAGAAAGGAGGGAGGGAGGGAGGAAGGAAGGAAGGAGGGAAGGAAGGAAAAAAAGAAAGAAAGAAGGTAATGTAAAATAAAATAAAGTAAGATAAAATATAATAAAGTTATTAAAATAAAAAAATAATTATTAGGAGAAAAAAAGAAACTAAATTAAAAAACAACAACAACAACAAAAAAAAACGGACGGATAGAACCCTAGGACAAATGGTGGAAGCAAAGCTATACAGACAAAATCTCACACAGAGGCATACACATACACACTCACAAAAAGAGGAAAAGGGGAAAAAATCATAAATCTTGCTCTCAGAGTCCACCTCCTCAATTTGGGATGATTTGTTGTCTAAAGGAGGGAAAGAAGGAAAGAAAGCAAGAAAGAAGATAAAGTAAAATAAAATAAGGTTATTAAAATAAAAAATAATTATTAAGAAAAAAATTAAACAAAAAACCACAGACGGATAGAACCCTAGGACAAATGGTGGAAGCAAAGCTGTACAGACGAAATCACACACAGAAGCATTCACATACACACTCACAAAAAGAGGAAAAAGGGAATAAATCTTGCTCTCAAAGTCCACCTTCTTAATTTGGGATGTTTTGTTGTCTATTCATGTATTCCACAGATGTAGGGTACATCAAGTTGATTGTGGCGCTTTAATCCGCTGCTTCTGAGGCTTCTGGGAGAGATTTCCCTTTCTCTTCTTTGTTCTCACAGCTCCCAGGGGCTCAGCTTTGGATTTGTCCCCGTCTCTGCGTGTAGGTCGCTGGAGGGCATCTGTTCTTCGCTCAGACAGGACGGGGTTAAAGAAGCCGTTGATTCCGGGGCTCTGGCTCACTCAGGCCGGGGAGAGGGAGGGGCACGGAGTGTGGGGCTAGCCTGCGGCGGCAGAGGCTGGCGTGACATTGCACCAGCTTGAAGCGTGCCGTGCGTTCACCCAGGGGAGTTGTCCCTGGATCCCGGGACCCTGGCAGTGGCGGGCTGCACAGGTTCCCCGGAAGGGGGGTGTGGAGAGTGACCTGTGCTCGCACACAGGCTTCTTGGTGGCGGCAGCAGCAGCCTTAGCGTCTCCTGCCCGTCTCTGGGGTCCGTGCTTTTAGCTGCGGCTCGCACCGGTCTCTGGAGCTCCTTTAAGCAGCGCTCTTAATCCCCTCTCCTAGTGCACCAGGAAACAAAGAGGGAAGAAAAAGTCTCTTGCCTCGTCGGCAGGTCCAGACTTTTCCCCGGAATCCCTCCTGTCTAGCTGTAGTTCACTAACGCCCTGCAGGCTGTCTTCACGCTGCCAACCCCAGTCCTCTCCTAGTGCTCCAACCAAAGCCGAAATTCAGCTCCGCCTGCCCTGAAGGGTGAGCAGACAAGCCTCTCGGGCTGCTGACGCACTAAGCCCCTGCAGGATGTGTTCACGCCGCCAACGCCAGTCCTCTTCTGGCGCTCCGACCCAAGCCCGAGCCTCAGGTCCCAGCCCCGCCCGCCCCGGTGGGGGAACAGACAAGCATCTCAGGCTGGTGAGTGTCGGTCGGCTCTGATCCTCTGTGCGGGAATCTCTCCGCTTTTCCCTCCGCACCCCTGTTGCTGTGCTCTCGTCCGCGGCTCCAAAGCTTTCCCCACTGCCACCCGTAGTCTCCGCCCGCGAAGGGGCTTCCTAGTGTATGGAAACCTTTCCTCCTTCACAGCTCCCTCCCACTGGTGCAGGTCCCGTCCCTATCCTTTTGTCTCTGTTTATTCTTTTTTCTTTTGCCCTACCCAGGTACGTGGGGAGTTTCTTGCCTTTTGGGATGTCTGAGGTCTTCTGCCAGCGTTCAGTAGGTGTTCTGTAGGAGTTGTTCCACGTGTAGATGTATTTCTGATGTATCTGTGGGGAGGAAGGTGATCGCGTCTTACTCTTCTGCCATCTTCCCGGAAGGCTCAACCAAGTCTTCTGAGAATTTTAAACGTATTAACTCAATGAATTCTCCCAACAACTCCATAAAAATAGTAATATAGTACCTCCATTTTACAGATAAAGAAACTGAAGCATGTAAAGTTTACAAAACTTGTTCAAAGTCAGGCAGCTAATAAGTGACAGGGGTAGCTTTCATACCCAAGTAGTGTGATTTCATACCTTATACTCTACTGTTGTTCAAGGAGATAAAATCTACCATATGGAAAATATCTATGTTTGAAAGAAAAGGTATTGATGAACTTTAAAAAATGTGTATGTTCATATATATATATATATATATATATATATGAATAATGATAACAAGCATATACGTAATGGTTACCATAGTTCTAACACCTGCTTATTTGGTCTTTAATAAGACCAAGTCTTATGGTGGTACTTTTTCCAGACGGCTTACTAGGTCTGACCCTGAGTTTGTGGACACTGAAATCCTAAATTTTGATACATTTAATGCACAGTGGAAAAGAGAGATTGAGATGGAAAGTGGGTGGATGCCTGGGAAGTGTTGTAGATGCCTGTAGCTAGAATAAAGCAAGAATATAGCAACAGACTCTGGTTTGCTCTGGGAATGGGAGCCTTAACAGCAACAGAAGAGTTAGTGAGCAGAAGAAGTGGTGTTGGAAGCCACTCTCAATGTGGTCCTCTCATTTCTAAAGTGATTTTTAATAGGTTGTCTATGTCTATTTAGTACGTTGTTGCTCACTGGATGTGGTCTATTACCCATACTTCATTCATAAATATTAAGACAAAGTTTGAAGACATTCTTGCTTTCTGTTCATGCTGTTTTGCTCTTCTGTTCTCCCCATTTACATAACCTATATTCCAATTACCTGCTGGAATTTTACATCCTTGTGTTGCTCCTTTGCTTAGCCTACTGAAAAAAATAAGCAGCTTTAACTCAGTTAATATTAGTGAGCTTAGGGTGTGCCATATTTGTTTTCCAGATTTAGATACTTTTCACTGTACAGGGAAGATACTGTAACCTTTTATCCTGAGGCTCTGTCTGTATGAAGCAAGGCAACAGTAAATTGATTCTTTCAAAAACTGGTTAATTTAAGAAAGATAATACCTGCCATATAATTTTAGACTGAGTTTGCTTAAGCTTTTTCCACTTCATGCCAGTGGGCAGACTCTGTAGCTTTATAAATTCAGAAATATTAACAACATTCATTAAATGTTATTAATGAACATTATTATATAATGTTCATTATATAATAATTAAATAATATATTTAATTAATTTAATATATGTATTAATATATTGATTAAATGATATTTATTAGTGGCTTGCAATTTATCAGATACCATATTATGCTGAGATACGTTTCCCTTAAGGAGGTCCCAGGTTAATAGGAAATAAAGGTAATGCTCACTAGAATTTGTTTAGAGTGTATGTGCCATGCAAACTGCTGGGGACTTTACATGCATTATTTCATTTGGTCCTCTTAGCGAGGAAAAAATAATTTCCTCTACCCTTCCAGGTTCTTTTGGTTAGTTTAGTAATTAAATTGACATAAGAAAGATTAAAAGGAGAAAATCAGATTTTAATTGTGTATGTACAATATGAGACTCAAAGAAATGACCCAAACAGGCAGCATTTATGCCTTTTAGTCAAAGATATAATAAATTTGTGAAGAACTGACAAGACAAATAAACTTAGGCTTGGGTACTAATTAGTGAAGAAATTTAGCAGAGTTTTTTTTACATAGTTTTCTCAACCCTGAATTCCCTATCTCTGGAGATAAGGTTGCTTCTCTACCTCCTCATGCAGAAAGGGTACCTTTCACATAAGAGACTTATTTCTTGCTTTCAGGGGGACAAAGGAGTGTCAGAGTGTCATTCTTGCACCAGCTTTTTCTCAAGTAACTTTAATTCAAAATAATCAATATGTGGCATATTTATGGGCAGCCTGCTTTAAACCCCATCTGTCCTCACAACAATTCTAGAGTTTGGGCATTATAATTAAAGATGGCTGACATCTATCTTGTGCCTCCCTGTGCATGCATGTAACTCCTGAATGAAAAATTGAGTCTTTTTTCCTCCAACCCCTTGAATCTGCCCTCATTTGTGACTGCTCTGCCAGTTCCAAGTCTAGCCTCTAAGAGCCTTGGCAGGTTTTGCTCCCTGCCTCTGTGAGACTTGAACACCATGTAAGCAGTCCAGGCTACACTACTGGAGATAGAAACTGCTGGAGGGGTGTGTGGAACCAGACATGTGCAGGAAGAAGTCAACTTGGAATCCTGCTAGTCTAGCCTTCAAATGATTCCGGTTTATTCCAGCCATTATCTAACCACAATCTCAGAAGAGACCCCAAACAAGAACTATCCTACTGAGCCAATCAATTCACAGACTATAAGAGATAAATTATTTGAAAACCACTAAGTTTTGGATTGGTGGGCTACTTCACGGTAGATAACTGGGACCCACAGTTACTAACAGAAACTCCTCTCATAGGACTTTAAACTGTCACACGTCATCATTAAAAGCTTTGCATGCCCCCCCATTTATATTTAATTTGTGTCATAAGCAGTATTTTAGGGGATAAATGCAACAGCCCTCTATATACACTCCTCAACCCTTAGAATTTATCTTCAGTGAAGCAGTTAGTGTTTTTAAAACATAACTTTCCGCTGAAAGCCCTACAATTGCTCCCCTTTTGACTCAAAGTGAAAATTCGTCTTTACCACACTCTTCCTCTTGTCATTCTCACATACTTCTCTTTACCTTCCTCATGCTGTTTCAGCCACTCTGACCTTGCTCTTCCTTGATCCCACCAGGTTCCTGACGTAGAGCCTCTGACTGACTGCTGCTTGTACCAGGAAAGCTTTGCCTGTGTATCATTGTGGCTGTCTCCCTCACCTTCTTCAATGGGGTCTATCTACCCTAATCACTGTGTTACACACCACTGCCATCCTTTACCCGGATCTGCGTTTTCTTTGTGTCAAAGCAATTATGGAATTGTAACATACTATATGTAATGATGTATTTATGTGTCATATGCTTGCTTTCCCCCTCTCTTTTCCAATATTACCACCATGAGGACAGGGATATTTTTGATTATCCCTCTACCTTAGGTACCTTAAAGATGCCTGATTCATATGATGCACTTGGTTATATTTGTCAAATGAAGGGCTAAATGAGTGGTTCAAGGGGAAAGTATGGATGATTTAAAGTGCTGTTTAAAATAAAAAATAAAAAGTCACCTAATAGAATGATGTCATCAGCTTTAAACTTCTCCTAAACAAATCAATGTACCCAAAGCTTTTCTAAATTTTACAAGAAGTAAAGATAGAAAAAGTTGAATCTTCACTTAATCTTTGTGATAGCCTGCCAAATAGTTTGCAATCAAATATTTGGGTATATTGCATTTCATATTCTGTATGTTCATCATAAAATATAATGAAACCCTCAATCTGAAATACAATGTTAAACATTTACATCTATTTTATGACACTTGAAATATTTTTAGTAATTGAAGATTATAAATATTGTATATTTGTATTTTTATCATACATTGCTGGCCATTTCTCTGGTTTATTTTATGATTACTAATCAGAAAGTAATTCCTTGCTCCTGATAGATTGGTTATAAAGTATGGGAGAAAAGAGAGTAATCCTGGGTGAACCCCAGGTTTTTGACCAGAGCAACTGGGCAGATGAAATGGCCATCAGCTAAAATGCAGAAAAGCTATGGATGGGGAAATTTGAGGAGGTGGGTCATTAGGAACTTTGGGATATACTGATTTTGATATATCTACTTAACATCTAATTTTATCTATTCAGACACTCCTGTTGCAGCGTCTAAATTCCTGAAGTCATCATTAGAAAAGCTAGCTGTGGATTGCTGGCAAATGCTGTTTGCAAAACTGTTTATCTTTTTTTTACTTCTAATATGGGAAGACAAATATCAACCTTTTAGGTTTGTTGTGAGGATTAAATATGCTATGAATATTAATAAAGTATTCTATGCAATGTACTTCACAAAGTACCTTGTGTAGAATAATATGTTAGTTTTTATTACATCATATGTAAAATGGACTTCTCCTAATAATTATTTCCTCATTATTCCAAAGTGCAGAGAATGGTAATTTTAACTAGATGTGATAACAAAATATCAGATGTCTTTGTTCAAGTGCATATAGTCTAATAATTTTAGATAGCACAGACATATTAAATCACAAACCAAGGAGACTCAAATGAGGATCATTTCCTTTATGCATGCATAAGCATTTCTTTCACTTTTCCAAAGCTTAGGAATGAGAGATAACTTTAGAAATTTGTGGAAAAATGGAAAGATTTAGGTCTGGTCACATACTGATCACAAACTTCTAGAAAACACAGTGTAAGGAATGGCCTTCTCTTGTTCTGGGGACCTAGTAATTGTGCAGACTTTTCTTCCATAACTTCTGTGAATACAAATGAAGTGTTCAGGTGAAATTTCCGTAATAGGTAACTGCAGCTATCTTATCATGAACTTGACTTTTTTTTTTTGTTTTGCATAACTACACATTGCAAATTCCTTCAGTGCATAATATATATAAACTGGTAGATTTTATAATTTAGGTTTTGAAACAGCTTTCGACTAATTTCATCTAAAAACTGTCCTGACGGGCTTCCCTGGTGGCGCAGTGGTTGAGAGTCCGCCTGCCGATGCAGGGGACATAGGTTCGTGCCCCAGTCCGGGAAGATCCCACATGCCGTGGAGCGCATGGGCCTGTGAGCCATGGCCGCTGAGCCTGCGCGTCCGGAGCCTGTGCTCCGCAGCGGGAGAGGCCACAACAGTGAGAGGCCCGCATACCGCAAAAAACAAAAACAAAAACAAAAACACAACAAAAAAAAACCTGTCCTGACACGTTAAAAGTAAATTTGTTTCATTTTTCTTCCCGTTGGTTGCTGCAGAACAGATGAATACTTTCAAATGATGGAGAATGCCCAGTGCTTTTAAATTTTAAACTTAGAAAACTAATTTTGTGTCCAAAGGTAGTATTACTATGAGGTAGAGGTCACAAATATATTTTTAGCAAAATATGGACAATGTGTTCTAAATATTTGCTTTACCTCAACTCCAAGTATGTAACAGAGTCTGTAAGACTACTCACTTAGTCAAAGAGTAAAAGTTAAAGAAAATTTGTTGCTCTGTTAATTTCTCTAATTCAAGAGGAAAATACTGGAAAACCAACCTACTATGTTAATTATTTGCATTTGGGGCACAATATTCTACTTGCCCATTACAGTATCCCTTCTTATCAGTATTTGTCCATTCACTGCATTGATAGCCAAGACAAGGGCCCATGACATAGGCTTAGGACAATCTGAAATCCTGTACAGGAGTTTTGGCTTGGAGTGACAGATGTGGGTATGAAGGAGTGGTTAGGATTCACGTGTGTCATGGTGGTGGTGTGCTGATACCACATGAGCTGAAGCAGACTGTGGTGTCAGTAACAGCTGGTGGTGATATTAGAACCTTGGCTATGTTGTTCTTACATCCAGAAAAAAATTAGAATAAAAGCAAATAAGCAGAATAATTTTATGTAAGAATAAGTACTCTAAACAGAATTAAGTGATAAAAAGCCATGTGTATGTGATGGGAGTGTGATTTAAATAGAATGGTCAAAGAATAATTCCCTGAGAAAGTGTCTTTTGAGGTGATATTTGAATCACAAGATGATACAAGCCATGAGAATAATTTGGGGTCAAGTGAATCAGATGGAGGATATGCCAAGTGCAAAGAGTCTAAGAAGGAAATGAGGTTGGTGTGATCCAGAGAAGAAAAAAAAAAAAGACCAATGCATAGTAAGAGTGAAGCTGAATGGCATGAAATAAGTTTTACTTGCTGTGTAGTGTAAGAAAAATTATTGTATTAACAACAGTCATCAGAATTGTTCCTAAAGAAAAGAAAATTCTCTTGATCTATTAAAATATCCATCAATCTTCTTGGAAAGGTTAGGTTAGAAGTTGAGAGTATATTTGGAGGAAGGCAAAGAAGAAACGACCAAAAATCTCGTCATGAGGAATAAACGTAAATCTGGAAGAAAAGGGAATAATAATATTATTATTATCATTATTAGTTTATTAGGGCATAATTGACATACAACATATTAATTTCAGGTGTAGGACATAATCATTTGATATTTGTATATATTGCAAAATGATCACCACTAATCATTTATTATTAAAGAAATTCTACTAAACGGTAGAGTCCAGAATCAGAAGGATAGAGCCTTGAATGGGGCTATTTGCTTTCACCTAACCATTACATCTTAGTTTCCATTAAAATTCTACTACATACAGCTGCCTGTGTGGGCCTGGAGATAAGAAAAACAGCTGTAGGATATAAAATGGAGACTAAGAATTCCACAAAAGCCAGAAATGGAAGTGAGGTAGAGTAAGGAAACACTGGCATTCACAGAAATCTTAGTTCCAGAAAATCTTGCAGATACCTTAAGAAGCAGGGGGGCGAAAAGACTCTCTCTGCTATTACACAATCTCCCCCTCCACCCCCATAAAATACCTCCTTTTATCCTAGAAACAATGAGAATTAAACTTTGTAAAATCAGACCCTCCCTACACTGATGATGTATTGGTATTGACCAATCATTGACGATGACTGCTATTGGCATAGTTCACATGGGGCAATCCTAAAACAAACAAACAAACAAAAAGCTCTCCAAATCAAATTGAAGATCAGAAAAACACACTAAAAGTAATAATCTTGAAGAGATACTAAAGCCCTGTGAAATTACATAAGAATCAAAATTGCTGAGAACTCTGTTTACATATCTGTGCATTCGGGTGACTGCTAAAGATAAAATCAACTCTATGGTTATAAAAAATAATATCATTGCATGCACTGGCCTCTGGATAAAAAACAAAAATACAGAGTCAAGACTTGACTGGTATTTTTCATGAAAATGAATATATTGGTTCCTAATCTTAAAATCAGTTTGCTTGTTCTTAGGAGGTGGGAGCAGATAAAAACAAAGCTGTCAACTCCACACTATGTTGAAGGTGACATCTGCAAATTCAGGTTTCATTCTTCCATTGTCTGTCACTTTAATCGTTCATATTTGTAGCTGTTTGAGAGGATGCTTTATTCCCATCCTTTTCCTGGGGGCAGAGAAATGGAACTGTCTATTCATTTAGACCACTTAGAAAAAGCCCAAACCATGTATTCTGAGATACTGAGCCTATCTTTTTGGAGTTGCAGCTGTTTTCTAGCACCGGTTCTTTTATCCTTCCAAGAAGGAAAAGAAATGGCTTTATTTATTGCTTAGACAAAATGAATCTTCTTGAATTTGCTGCAATTAGATTTCTAAAATTGAATGCATTGAACTTGTATCACTATGGGGTTAAGAAATAATAAGGCATGTGTTTGATTACTGAAAAGGCTTTTTTTCCCCATATCTCATATATTTAAAATTTATTCAAGAATCATCATTATTATTTTCATCACTTTCATTCCCATTTGGTATTCCAGACACTGTAAGGTCAGCACAGTGGTTGTAGAGAGACTGTACTGTGCTCCCTGGGACCTGGCCATATTGTCTTGATTTCTGTTTTTAGTATGGAGCAAGTTGTGGATAGAAATATCCAATAAATGCTGTGGTGATTTCAAAATGTATGAAGAACAAAAAAAAATGTTATACAGATGTTGTAGACAGATTTGTGACTTATAGAGGGAAAGGCTATAGAACTGATTATAGAATTACCAAGAAGTCAGAGGCATTAGGTAAGCATCTGCATATATAATAAGGGGAACAATGGCAAACTGTCTTGCAGGCTCATTGGCTTCAGGAACTCTATGTGACAAAGTTATATCATATTTCTTGTGTCCTTGACATTCTTAGGACAGAAGATTGACAGGAAGAGTATGAAGGGATTTAAAGCAAACTTGTTGGGTGTGGGTAGCATGAGAGCACCCTTTCATTCGCTCCCGAAAAGAGGTGGCTTACAATTTACTAAACAGTCATGAATATTTCATTGTAATCTTATATTCCTTGACTATTAATTCATTAATTTATTCATTCATTCATATTAAATGTTCACTACTAGCAGAACATCTAAGAAAGAGCAGAAATTACCAGAAGAAGCAAACATTGTAAGGAAAAGTACCATGCCAATGTAATTAAGAATATGAAACACGGTTATTTTTCATAATCAACATCCTAAGTGGCTTCTAATGTTAGAAGAATTAGATATTAAAAATCATTAATTAACAGTTTTGTTGAATAATTGCTAAATGCCACTCTAACCAGTGTACTTGAACAGATTGAATTCAGTAAAGATATAAGTGTGAAATGTTTTTATGTTTTGCCAATCAATGCTTTCATCCATATACTGCCAGACCTGTCTTTCTAGGCCATTGATGATACCTCAGGCAGATCTCATAGCTTCCCAGTCATTTTTAGTCATGTTTACTTTACTCTGGTTGGAAACTTCAATCTTATATACAGTTTAGTGGTAACTTCATCCCATTCCCCAGACCAGCCCAGGTTTCCACTTGCGGGACTAGATGTAGTAAGCTAGTAAGAAAGCTTCAGTGAAGAAAATTTTCAGGGCTTCCAGCAAGGGTGAGCTTGCACTGCTGTGCAAAACACTTGAGACTAGGTACCTTCGTGGACCACTGAACCCCAGTAATTAGTAGGAGTTTCTTCACCTCTCTTCTGTTATCATGGGAAGTGAGCTATGACTTTAGTTTTTCTCCCTTCCCTCTGGGTTCTTTTGCCCGCTGGTGCTTTGGGATGTGCTTCATCAGAGCTGTTTTTGTCCTCAGTTTGTTCTGCTGACATCTCCCAGACCTCTTTATAGCAAGCAACCAAATCCTCTGGGACACATGTGTGAGCTCTTTAAAATTTCGGGGGTCTCTGTAAAATGTCTCAACTCAATGTCTTCAAGAGCCCACCCCAGTCAATCCACTCCACTTTCTCTAGCTGCCAGGGTCTTCTTTTTCAGGGGTGGAGTATTGACAAGATGGCTGAGTACTTTGCATGGTGTTTACTTGATGCATGTGAAACTCATGTGTCCATGTCATGCCAAACTGTGGGAGTGCAAGCTTCTCCACTGAGGACTCCCTCCATCCACCTCCATATTATCTGCATTCTCATCTACCATTATTTATATAAATACAAAAGGTAGATCAGAGAGGATGCTACATAATCACACCTTTATTCAGTGTTTGAGATACCAGTCTTGCCATCTTATAGTCAACAGTCTTTATATGGAATTCTCCTGGAGCTCCCTTCACTTGGTTTGGCACTTCCCCACTGGACTAAAAATTTCCCCTGATCGCTTGTCCTCATGCATTTATATAACCTAGGGGTCAGATAGGGTCTGGGATGATGGTTGGGGTAATGTAGCCACACAAGACTTGAAACAATTTTCTTCCCAGCTTTAAGTTCAGGTAGCCATTTGCAGAACAACACAAAAAGTGCCACAGAACTTTCAAGGGTTTCAAAAAATAGTTTGTATTATCTCTATAATTAATCCAGCAGATAAAGTAAGTAAGACCATATTTGGCTCTATGCAGAGGTAGTGTAAAGTGTTAATCATACGGATGCTGTGTCAGTAATTTCTGTTGGAAGAATTCCTTTGCGTTCACAAACTTTCTCCCTAACCTCTTGACCCAATATATACCCACTCTGACATAGTTTGCCAAGAGTGAGATTATGGGAGGTCACAGGTCACAGCCAAGGTTTTCCTTTGGTGGACATCAAAGTTAAACATGAAGAAATTCACAAGTAATAAGCTAGCAGCAAAATTTGCCCTGGAAGAAGGCAGCACAACATCTTTATTTTTACCATTATTTCTTCATTTATCAAATAGTTACTGAGCACTTACTTTGTGTCATGCACTGAGACACAACATTTATTTCGGGATATACATTTTCTACCCTCATGGAACAACATAAAACATATGTGTAGTCATAGTCTAAGGTTTTAAGTGCTATGGTAAAAATATGTTTCAATGAATTCCATGTTACAAAATTACTGTAAAAATACAAAGAAGGACTTGAAGGTGGGGGCAGAAACATGGAGGCATTTGTGAGTTTGAGCAAGGGAGCAAGATGATTGTGTTTATGTTCTGCCACTTATAATTTGGAGAGCAATATGAAGGATGGGCGAGATGAGGTTTGAGAGTGAAATAAAAATCAGTTGGGAGGTTATGGCAAAGATTTGTTTTTTAAACACTTAGCATACCCCACGGTAGTACTTTACTAACAAATGGTTTTGGAGATATCAAGGTATAAGACATGATTCCTAACATGAAGGAGCCTGTACTCTTATGGTAAATAAGATGCGCGTGTGTGTGTGTCTGTGTGTGTGTGTGCCTGTAAAGGAAATAGATGTCAAATGAAATGATTGACAATTTCTGGCTACTTAGCTGCATGGCCTGTAAATTCTTAATGTCATAGTGAGCTATGGGGAACAGTAGTTCTGGAGTATTTTCTACTTATTTTCATTCACTTAGCACTGAATTACATTTTTCCATCCATTATATGGCAGAAATAGTGTGAGGTAATACAATATAATAAATTATATTATATTGTGTATTTAAATTATAATTAAAAATTCAATATAGTGTCCAGAATAAATTAATATAAATTAAAATGCCCTATTTGGGGACTTAAATTTTGCCTCACTCTATTGCCCTGAGGAAACAAACCACTTAACCTCAACCTTGGTTTCCTCAAACTTGGAGCTTACAATTATTTACTTACCTCATAAGAGTGTGAGGATTAATTAGTTAATGTTTATAAAGTGCTTTAAAGTGGAAGGAGCTGAATAAGTAGTGCTATTAATAGTACAGCCACTTAATTTGATTTTAGTGTTTGAGAACAATGCACGTCTAATTCAGCAGTTGCTACATACCCATGGTTGCTATGCCTTTAGAATGAATTCATCATACGTTCTTGATTTCTGAAAGAATAGTACCTTATAAAGCAACTACTATAATACTAAAATAATATGTCAAATATAATTTCAGAAGACTACTGGTTACATGGACCTAGAGACATGGAACTAAAGCCCAGAGAGCCTTCATTTAACAAAAATTGCATGGAGGATGGAAAGCATGGTACACAATTTATATGTAAATGATAGCTAGCATTTATTCAGCTCTTGCCTCTTTGCAAGCACAGTTCTAACTGCCTTATATAGATTATCTCATGTAATCCTGACAACAACCCTATAAGGTAGGTACTCTATTTATTCCATTTTACATGTGGGGTATTGAGTTAAGTAATGATCTAAAATTCAAAGCTGTTTATTGATAGAGACAGGATTTAATCAAAGTCTGACATCTTTGTGGTTAACTATTGAGGTTGATTGCCTCCTAAGAATGAACATAGAAATTTAAAGAACTTTGTGGTTAGTCACATGCCCCAAACCCCCATAAAAGGAATCTTATAGTTCCCCACTGTGGTGTCTCTTCATGTCCACATTTACCAGTAGAGCCTCTGTATTTATGACTATCTCTTTCATCTTTAAGCATTGACCTCATTTCTCTCTCTTAAGGTAACTACAAACAGGTTGTAGAGACTCAGGTACATTGATAATGTAGGGATTAACCTACCACTAAGGTTCATAGTAGAGACTCCACACACTATGGCCAGACTTTAATACTTCTATGCCATCTCCTACCTTCTACACATCTGCCTTCTGTGCTCTATTTTGGGTTAGTGTATGGATTTACGAATTCAGTTTTCACTAACTCCAAGACCCTTCCAACTTCTCTCTCTGAGTCCTTTAATTCAACATCCTTGCTCTCTGGTAGTACTACATTTATTGTTTATCACCTCTTCTTCATCCAAAGTCTTGACCTCCTAATTTTCCAACCCAACAATTTCTGGTGTATTAAAAGTAATCAGTAAATATTTTCAGAAGTGAACAAAATTCTGTCTAGGAAACTTGACAACAACTCACAACTGCTTCCCTGGAGGAGTCACCTTCATGATCTCAACTAAGAACTTTAAGGGCTCTTTCCCTAATCCATCCAAAAGTACTTATGAAGAAGGGTCCAAGAATCGTGACTAACCATGCTTATGGGATCATTGTCACTCTACTAGATGAAAGTAACTCATTTAATTTGTAATGGAGTACTTTCAAGGCAGTAGCCGGAACTCTGAGGAGGGAATTTCAGATACCTCTATCTTTGGGATCCATGAGATTGGCATGTGACCATGGCCAACTGCAGAAACCAAGAGAATATATCCTAAATATATATAACAGATTTTTTTCAAATTAGAGACTGAAGTGATGATTTATTAAAAATATGCAAAGAATATTATGTAACATATAATTAAACTAGATGACATCTACTCCCTTCTAGTTTTAAAATTCTATGATTCTGTTTTCTATTGTTATAACAATGTTAAGCCCATACACATTTCAGGATTGCTTAATAGCTTAGGGTCATTGTGCCATGTGTTTTGTCATCCTTTAGATATGCTGTAAAACATTGATGTGGTAGTTATGTATTGCTCATTAACAACTTGTGGTAGACAAATGACATGTGAACTGAAGTGTTGTAAGCCTCTTAACTAGAGCACTTTCATATTTTACAGTGAAGGAAACCAGTGACAACAGAGCTTAAAATACCTATTTCAGGTTTTACAGTTATGACAATAGTACATTACAATTAGCAACAAAGTCGCTTACCACCATAATCACACATTTCTTTTCCTGTGTGCCTTTACCCTTTTTTACATCACCATCCTCTTCATAAAACAGCTCAAATGACTTATATGCAGATTTGCCACATAACGTTACAGGATGCTAGAACTGGAAGGGAACCTAAGGGTACTTTAATTTTACAGATGAGGAAATTGAAGATGAAATTTACACCAGTTTGAGCCCAGATGTCAGAGTCTGAGTCCAGTGATCTTTCACCACACCATCAAAGTAGTATTCTGGAGGAGAAAACTCAAACGTTTGAAAAAAATCTGATTTTATTAATGTTATAAAATGCAGTCGGTGTCTCGGTCTGCTAGAGTGTGTTTTTTAAGAGCTGCTGATCATGCTGCCTCATTTGGCTATATGATAACCAAACAGACAATTACAAAATAGGAAGCTAGAAAGTATCTTAAAGTAGAGTATGCCATGGCTTTGTACATTCTACATAAAGAAACCCAATGAGTAACTAACAGAAAACAAATATAGGCCAGAAGACTTAAAGCTAAAATTCACCTTTCTTCATTCTCACTGCTAAATACTTCTGGCAAGATAAGGAGTACAGGCTCATCTTTAGATTATATGAATTCCATTAAAAAGCTAATAATCACAGACATGCTTTAAACAATGAATTAGACAAGCATTTTAGACAAAAAATGCATAAGCTTTTTTCACTCACTTTCACAGATATCGAGTCATTAAAAATTCCAGCATCATACTTGATGGTTGATATTGCAATTTCTTGATTTTGTAATAATCTTTGTAACTTGATAATGAATCTTTTGCATGTTCTATATGTAACCTTGTCTTTTGAATGCTAATATAAATGTTTCCATCCCATTATTATCATTACCCTGCATTATGGGAGAATTTGCCTTGTAGATTGTTGTTTCCCATGTCCATTTCAATGAAGGTCTGTCAATGAACTTGGAATCAGGTGTTTATGACTATCAGCTCACTGTCAAAGAGAAAATGCTAGGGGAAATGTAAAAGCACTGGCTGAAGAATTTGGCTAAGGTCACTTAGTTTTGTGTGCTACAAGCAGCTTACCAAAAAACCTACAATTTCCTTTGGGAGTATGCTTGCTTAGAGTAGCTCATCTTCACATTTTCTCCTTCTTTTTCTGAAGATTTACATTTAAGTATTTTTCCTTCCTGTTTTGTAGAAGTCACTCTCTGAATTATGAAATGACTGATGAAGCCTTCATCACTGACTCTCTTTTGTCCTGCTGAGAGCATTTCTCTATTGCTCCCTTCTTCTGACCCTGTTATACTCTTCTTTTAAAAGTAGCTGTCATTTTTTTTTTGATTGGGAGGGTGGGAGGGAGGCTCAAGAGGGAGGGGATAAGGGGATATATGTATGCACGTGGCTGATTCACTTTGTTGTACAACAGAAACTAACACAGCATTGTGAAGCAATTATACTCCAATAAAGATGTATCAAAACAAAACAAACAGAAAAACAAACAAACAAACAAAAAGTAGCTGTCATTTCTAATCATCTCATTGTATTTGGGATAATATTATGCAAAAAATTACATTGGTTGAAGTAATGCAGCTCCAGGTGGGCTGTCAATTTGGGACGATTATCAGAATGGTAGCTTTATCTATAGACTATATTATCATTATGATTTATTGGCTGCTTATATAAAGGTTAAAAAATACACTGGAAAGATGAAAGAAGGTTTTCCCAGGGGATATACAATTTATATCATATAAAAGGGCTAGATGCTAACTATTTGATGTTGTATTTTTATTTTTCCTGGCTTCTGTTGCGTACCATCCCAAGAAACTTTCTTCTAATGGGTGTCTTTAGGTGTGCGGAAAGGAAAGGAAAGATTATGCCTTCTGTTTATGCATGCTGATTGAACTTTAAGAATCAGAAGTCAGGACCTTTAAATAAATTATGTAACAGTACAACAACTGACAAATATTATCAATGGCCATAGCTGCCCAAGCGATGAAAAACAATAGAATGCTAGGTACAGAATAGGAGACAAGGGACAGTTATGTCAAGATGAGTACACTGTGTCACTGCCTTTATCTTAAGGAAGATTAAGCCAAAATAAATCCAAAATGAAAATGTTTTTAAATGAAAAGCCCTGCCTCATTAGTCAAATCAGACATCTCAATTGGGAAAGGGTAAACCCTGTCACATTTTGGACTTGTTAAATGTCTGGAAATCTTTTCAAATGAAAGATCTTTCTAAAATTCAATGCAACAATATGTCAGTCACTTTTATCTTTAATTTTAAAATACTGAGTAATGTAGACATAAAACTTCTTCTTATGTTTTCAGATTATTTTAAAGTCATCTGATTAAAACTTTGTTTCTGGGACATTTTCAAGTGGCTTTAAAAGGTTTCAAAATCAATTAAATAAACTTAGTGAATTTAGCTGTTCTATTTTGAAAATTTTCTACCCAAGGCTACATCGGTCATCATGTATCCAACTGTTTCATTTTTCTTATGAATATTTATCTGAAGCTACCAATGACATGTGATGCAAACATTTTAACATATGTTACAAAGTCAAATGAAGGATGTTATAGGACATACTCTTTTGTGATAATAAAAATTAAACAATCTGGTAACTGATAATGATCTTTCTAAAATACCAGGTATTTTATTTTTAATAATCTTGCTTGATGTAGTCTAATTGGGAAGGCACTTATTGATATTATCCATTGGAATATGTGATAAGGAAGATAGAGAAATTGATTAAGCATTTTTACATGCTAACAGCATTCCAATTCTTTTAACATATTATAGCCCATTGATTTTTTTATTGAATGAAGCTTTATAATCCGTGTTTGTTCTTCTGGTGTATTGTGTTTAATTTTTATGTTTAAAATAGATTTTAATGATTACAAGCAAGCTTTTTTGAGCCATATTTAGAATCTGGGTCTGCCTTTTAATGTAGTTATGTTGGTGGACATTCTTCCAGCGCGCTGGTATTTTTCATTCTGTCTTAGTTTCTATAATTTCTTTTTAGCTATTTATGATTTTTTTTTTTTTGTATATGAGTGAGAAATTGGTAGTGCTTCAATAAGAGCTGCTAGATAACCTCATACTGTACCAGTAGTGTTGGAATACTCTTCTGGGACTTACTTGGGTACATTTGCAAGAACATGAAGAACTGAGAACTAATGCTGGGGAATGGCATGTGGCTTAGTATAATTAGAACAACATGTCTATACTCTGTAGAACTTATTTTTAATTTCAATATTTATGTTTTTAAACAGGAAAATTCACACAGTTGAACAATTAATATTTACACAGTTCAAAAACTGAGTTATGTAGTGAAGCATTCCCCCTTCACCATTGCCTCATCAACCCATTTTGTCACCTGATCATACAGGTAGCTCTTTGTTTTGATATCCTGAATATTCTTCCAAAGCTTTTAAAACATATATACAAGAAAATACAAAGATGCCTTTTTTACTCTTGCTTTCTTAACACAAACAGTTGTATACCTCTGTTTTACAATTGGTTTCTCTACTTGGCAATTTTTGCATATTATATATAAAGAACTTTCTTATTCTTCATTTACTTTCATGAAACTTATTTAACCCACTTTATCTGATCAATGTCCATTTAAAAAGTTGTAAATATTTTTCTATTACAGACAATGCTTTAATGAATATACTTTACACTTGAATATGCGTAAGTTTGTGCACTTACTAGAATATCTGAAGTATATATTCCTAGAAATGGAGTCACTGAGGCAAAGGGCACACAAATTTATAATTTGTATAGATCTTGCTAAACTTTCCTCTATAAGGATTGTATTTATATGTGTTCTTACTGGCCTTTAATGGGACTGTTTTCCCACACCCTTGACAATAAAGTTGCTACCAAACTGTCAGATCTTTACTGAACCCCTATATATTTGGATTTTGCTGTTCAGTTATTGTGCATATTTTCACATTTAAAAACCCTTTGTTTCTCCTTTACAGTGAATTATTTATATCATTTGCCCATAATTTCTACTGGTCATATTCATACCCACTTACAGGCACACATATTAGGGAGATTAATCATTTTTTCTACTCAGTGAATTGTAAAATTTTTCCCACTTTGTCTTTTGCCTTTTGAGTTTATTTACCATAGTTTTTGCACTATGATTAGAGTTTAGATTATGTGATATGATTTATAAATCTTTTATTCCAAATCTTTTGGAATTTGTGTCATGGTTAAAAACTTCCTCACTCTGAAATATAAAATAATATCCCTAAATTTTCTTCTAGTATTCTATGTTTTTTTTTAACATCTTTATTGGAGTATAATTGCTTTACAATGGTGTGCTAATTTCTGCTTTATAAAAAAGTGAATCAGCTATACATATACATATATCCCCATATCTCCTCCCCCTTTCGTTTCCCTCCCACATTCCCTATCCTACCACTCTAGGTGGTCACAAAGCTGATTTCCCTGTGCTATGTGGTTGCTTCCCACTAGCTATCTATTTTACATTTGGTAAAGTATATATGTCCATGCCACCCTCTCACGTCATCCCAGATTACCCTTCCCACTCCCTGAGTCCTCAAGTCCATTCTCTACATCTGTGTCTTTATTCCTGTCTTGCCCCTGGGTTTTTCAGAACCATTCTCTCTTTTTCTTTTTAGATTCCATATATATGTGTCAACATACGGTATTTGTTTTTCTCTTTCTGACTTACTTCACTCTGTATGACAGACTGTAGGTCCATCCACCTAACTACAAGAACACAATTTTGTTTCTTTTTATAACTGAGTAATATTCCATTGTATATATGTGCCACATCTTCTTTATCCATTCATCTGTTGATGGACACTTAGGTTGCTTCCATGTCCTGGCTATTGTAAATAGAGCTGCAGTGAACATTGTGGTGCATGATTCTTTTTGATTTTGTTTTTTTTGTTTTTGTTTTGTTTGCGGTACGCGGGCCTCTCTTCCCTGCTGTGGCCTCTCCTGTCGCGGAGCACAGGCTCCGGACGTGCAGGCTCAGCGGCCATGGCTCACGGGCCCAGCCGCTCTGCGGCATGTGGGATCTTCCCGGACTGGGGCACGAACCCGCGTCCCCTGCATCGGCAGGCGGACTCTCAACCACTGCGCCACCAGGGAAGCCCTCATGATTCTTTTTGAATTATGATTTTCTCAGGGTATATGCCCAGTAGTGGGATTGCTGGGTCATATGGTAGTTTTATTTTTAGTTTTTAAATGAACCTCCATACTGTTCTTCATAGTGGCTATATCAGTTTACATTCCCACCAACAGTGCAAAAGTGTTCCCTTTACTCCACACCCTCTCCAGCATTTATGGTTTCTAGATTTTTTGATGATGGGCATTCTGACTGGTGCAAGGCGATACCTCACTGTAGTTTTGATGTGCATTTCTTTAATGATTAGTGACGTTGACCATCCTTTCATGTGTTTGTTGGCGATCTGTATATCTTCTTTGGTGAAATGTCTATTTAGGTCTTCTGCCCATTTTTGGATTGGGTTGTTTGTTGTTTTTTGATATTGAGCTGAATAAGCTGCTTGTAAATTTTGGAGATTAATCTTTTGTCACTTGCATCATTTGCAAATATTTTCTCCCATTCTGAGGGTTCTATTTTCGTCGTTTATGGTTTCCTTTGTCATGCAAAAGCTTTTAAGTTTCATCAGGTCCCATTTGTTTATTTTTGTTTTTCTTTCCATTTCTCTAGGAGGTGGGTCAAAAAGGATCTTGCTCTGATTTATGTCATAGAGTGTTCTGCCTATGTTTTCCTCTAAGAGTTTTCGAGTGTCTGGTCTTACATTTAGACTTTAATCCATTCTGAGTTTATTTTTGTCTATGGTGTTAGGAAGTGTTCTGATTTCATTCTTTTACATGTAGCTGTCCAGTTTTCTCAGCACCATTTATTGAAGAGGCTGTCTTTTCTCCATTGTATATTCTTGCTGCCTTTGTCAAAGATAAGGTGACCAGAGGTGCGTGGGTTTATCTCTGGGCTTTCTATTCTGTTCCATTGATCTGTATTTCTGTTTCTGCGCCAGTATCATACTATCTTGATTACTGTAGCTTTATAGTATAGTCTTAAGTCTGGGAGCCTGATTCCTCCAGTTCTGTTTTTCTTTCTCAAGGTTGCTTTGGCTATTCAGGGTCTTTTGTGTTTCCATAGAAATTGTGAAAATTTTTGTTGTAGTCCTGTGAAAAATGCCAGTGGTAGTTTGATAGGGATTGCATTGAATTTGTAGATTGCTTTGGGTAGTATAGTCAGTTTCACAATGTTGATTCTTCCAATCCAAGAACATGGTATATCTCTCCATCTGTTTGTAACGTCTTTAATTTGTTTCATCAGTGTCTTATAGTTTTCTGCATACAGGTCTTTCATCTCCTTGGTAGGTTTATTCCCAGGTATTTTATTCTTTTTATCGCAATGGTAAATGGGAGTGTTTCCTTAATTTCTCTTTCAGATATTTCATCATTAGTGTATAGGAATGCCAGAGATTTCTGTGCATTAATTTTGTATCCTGCTACTTTACCGAATGCATTGATTAGCTCTAGTAGTTTTCTGGTAGCATCTTGAGGATTCTCTATTTATAGTATAATGTCATCTTCAAACAGTGGCAGCTTTACTTCTTCTTTTCTGATTTGGAATCCTTGTATTTGTTTTTCTTCTCTGATTGCTGTGGCTAAAACTTCCAAAACTATGTTGAATAATAGTGGTGAGAGTGGACAACCTTGTCTTCTTCCAGATCTTAGAGGAAATGGTTTCAGTTTTTCACCATTAAGAACAATGTTGGCTGTGGGTTTCTTATATATGGCCTTTATTATGTTGAGGTAAGTTTCTTCTATGCCTATTTTCTGGAGAGTTTTTATCATAAAGGGGTGTTGAAATTTGTCAAAAGTTTTTTTTTTCTCATTTATTGAGATGATCATATTGTATTTTCTACTTCAAGTGGTTAATATGTTTTATCACACTGATTGATTTGTATATATTGAAGAATCCTTGCATTCCTGGGATAAACCCCACTTGATCATGGTGTATGATCCTTTTAATGTGCTGTTGGATTCTGTTTGCTAGTATTTTGTTGAGGGTTTTTAAATCTATGTTCATCAGTGATATTGGCCTGTAGTTTTCTTTCTTTGTGACATCTTTGTCTGGTTTTGGTATCAGGGTGATGGTGGCCTCGTAGAATCAGTTTGGAAGAGTTCCTCCCTCTGCTAAATTTTGGAAGAGTTTGAGAAGAATAGGTGTTAGCTCTTCTCTAAATGTTTGATAGAATTCATCTGTGAAGCCATCTGGTCCAGGGCTTTTGTTTTTTGGAAGATTTTTAATCGCAGTCTCAATTTCAGTGCTTATGATTGGTCTGTTCATAATTTTCTGTTTCTTCGTCGTTCAGTCTCAGAAGGTTGTGCTTTTCTAAGAATTTGTCCATTCCTTCCAGGTTGTCCATTTTATTGGCATACAGTTACTTGTAGTAATCTCTCATAATCCTTTGTATTTCTGCAGTGTCAGTTGTTACTTCTCCTTTTTCATTTCTAATTCCACTGATTTGAATCTTCTCCCTATTTTTCTTGATGAGTCTGGCTAATGGTTTATCAATTTTGTTTATCTTCTCAAAGAACAGGCTTTTAGTTTTATTGATTTTTGCTTTCATTTCTTTAACTTCTTTTTCGTTTATATCTGATCTGACATTTATGACCTCTTTCCTTTTGCTAACTTTGGGGTTTTTTTGTTCGTCTTTCTCTAATTGCTTTAGGTGTAAGTGTAGATTTTTTATTTGAGATGTTTCTAGCTTCTTGAGGTAGGATTGTATTGCTATAAACTTCCCTCTTAGAACTGCTTTCACTGCATCCCATAGGTTTTGGGTCATCGTGTTTTCATTGTCATTTGTTTCTACATATTTATTGATTTCCTCTTTGATTTCTTCAGTGATATCTTGGTTATTTAGTAGTGTATTGTTTAGCCTCCATGTGTTTGTATTTTTTACATATTTTTTTCCTGTAGTTGATAGCTAGTCTCCTAGCACCGTGGTCAGAAAAGATACTTGATATGATTTCAATTTTCTTAAATTTACCAAGGCTTGATTTGTACTCAAGATATGATCTATCCTGGAGAATGTTCCATGAGCACTTGAGAAGAAAGTGTATTCTGTTGTTTTTGGGTGGAATGTCATATAAATATCAATTAAGTCCATCTTATTTAATGTATCATTTAAAGCTTGTGTTTCCTTATTTATTTTCATTTTGGATTATCTGTCCATTGGTAAAACTGGGGTGTTAAAGTCCCCTACTATGATTGTTTAACTGTCTATCTCCCCTTTTATGGCTGTTAGCATTTGCCTTATGTATTGAGGTGCTCCTATGTTGGGTGCATAAATATATACAATTGTTATATCTTATTCTTGGATTGATCCCTTGATCATTATGTAGTGTCCTTCTTTTCCTCTTGTAAGAGTCTTTATTTTAAAGTCTACTTTGCCTGATATAAGAATTGCTACTCCAGCTTTCTTTTGATTTCCATTTGCATGGAATATCTTTTTTCCACCTACTTGCTTTCAGTCTGTATGTGTCCCTAGGTCTGAAGTGGTCTCTTGTAGACAGCATACATATGGGTCCTGTTTTTGTATCCATTCAGCCAGTCTATGTCTTTTGGTTGGAGGATTTAATCCATTTATGTTTAATGTAATTATCAATATGTATGTTCCTAATACCATTTTCTTAATTGTTTTGGGTTTGTTTTGTAGGTCTTTTTCTTGTCTTGTGTTTCCTGCCTAGAGCAGTCTTCTTTTTTTTTTTTTTAATTTTCAAATTTTTCTTTATTTAGAATGACATTAAATAAAAAATAAAAGACACCAGAACAAGTTGAAAGAGACCATGGAAGAAAAGGGCACACATATTTTCATACCTTTAATAACACTTTTCCCCGACTCTTTTGAACAAGGCATCCTGCATTTTCATTTTGCACTGGGTCCCAAAATTTATGTACCCGGACCTGCATAATACTTTCATTACTAGCTTGTAATTGGCTACTTACTAGCTTAGTTCCTACTAGATTGACCCACTGATGAACATATAGTAGGCCAGAAGGAAATGTCAAACAAAAAGAGATCTGGACATAGGTAAGAAGAGACATTATTTAAAAGGATTCTTGTGACTGGAGGAAGGGCACTCTTGCAGTAGAGAATGCTCTGACCATAGGATCTGTAAGCATCTCAGTGGTCTTTATGAGAAGAGGAGATCTGGACACAAGCTTTTAGCATTTGTTGTAAAGCTGGTTTGGTAGTGCTGAATTCTCTTAGCTTTTGCTTGTCTGTAAAGCTTTGATTTCTCCATCAAATCTGAATGAGATCCTTGCTGGTAGAGTAATCTTGGTTGTAGGTTTTCCCTTTCATCACTTTAAGTATACCCTGCCACTCCTTTCTGGCTTGCAGAGTTTCTGCTGAAAGATCAGCTGTTAACCTAATGAGGATTCCCTTGTATGTTACTTTTTGTTTTTCCTTTGCTGCTTTTAATTTTTTCCTTTGTATTTAATTTTTGATAGTTTGATTAATATGTGTCTTGGCGTGTTTCTCCTTGGATTTATCCTGTATGCGACTCTCTGCACTTCCAGGACTTGATTGACTATTTCCTTTCCATATTAGGGAAGTTTTCAACTATAATCTCTTCAAATATTTTCTCAGTCCCTTTCGTTTTCTCTTCTTCTTCTGGGACCCCTATAATTCGAATGATGGTGTGTTTAATATTGCCCCAGAGGTCTCTGAGACTGTCCTCCATTCTTTTCATTCTTTTTTCTTTATTCTGCTCTGTGGTAGTTATTTCCACTATTGAATCTTCCAGGTCACTTTTCTGTTCTTCTACCTCAGTTATTGTGCTATTGATTCCTTCTAGAGAATTTTTAATTTCACTTATTGTGTTGTTCATCACTGTTTGCTCTTTAGTTCTTCTAGGTCCTTGTTAAACTTTTATTGTATTTTCTCCATTGTATTTCCAATATTTTAGATCATATCTACTATCATTATTCTTAATTCTTTTTCATATAGACTGCCTATTTTCTCTTTGTTTGTTTGGTCAGGTGGGTTTTTACCTTGCTCCATCATCTGCTCTGTGTTTCTCTGTCTTCTCATTTTGCTTAACTTACTGTTTTTGGGGTCTCCTTTTCCCAGGCTTCAGGTTTGTAGTTCCTGTTGTTTTTGGTGTCTCCCCCCATCAGTGGCTAAGGTTGGTTCAGTGGGTTGTGTAGGCTTCCTTGTGGAGGGTACTGGTGCCTGTGTTCTGGTGGATGAGACTGGCTCTTGTCTTTCTGGTGGGCAGGACCATGTCTGGTGGTGTGTTTTGGGGTGTCTGTGACTTTATTATGATTTTAGGCAGCCTCTCTGCTAATGGGTGGGTTTGTGTTCCTGTCTTGCTAGTTGTTTGTCATAGGGTGTTCAGCATTGTAGCTTGCTGGTCATTAACTGGAGGTGGGTCTTAGCATTGAGATGGAGATCTCTGGGAGAGTTTTGCTTTTGATATTACGTGGACCCAGGAGGTCTCTGGTGGACCTATGTCCTGAACTCAGCTCTCCCACCTCAGAGACACAGGCCTGACACCCAGCCAGAACACCAAGACCCTGTCAGCCACACAGCCTCAGAAGAAAAGGGAGAAAAAAGGAAAGAAAGAAAAAATAAATAAAATAAAATAAATTTATTAAAATAAAAAGTAAAAAAAAAATTATTAAAAAGAAAATTAAAACATAATTAAAAGAAATGGACAGACAGAACCCGAGGACAAATAGTAAAAGCAAAGCTATACTGACAAAGTCACACAAAGAAGCATACACATACATACTCACAAAAAGAGAAAAAGGAAACAAAAATGTTTATATATAAAAACACAAAAGAAAGAGAGCAACCAAATCAATAAACAAATCAACCAATGATAATAAACTCTAAATAGTAAACTAATATAAACATAAAACCAGAAACAAATTAGATGCAGAAAGCAAACCCCATGTCTACAGTTGCTCCCAAAGCCCACTACCTCAATTTTGGGATGATTTGTTGTCTATTCAGGTATTCCAGAAATGCAAGATACATCAAGGTGATTGTGGAGATTTAATCCACTGCTCCTGAGGCTGCTGGGAGAGATTTCACTTTCTCTTCTTTGTTAGCAGAGCTCCTGGGATTCAGCTTTGGATTTGGCCCCGCCTCTGTGTGTAAGTCTACTGAAGGCATCTGTTCCCTGCTCAGACAAGACTAAGTTAAAGTAGCAGCTGATTAGGGGGCTCTGGCTCACTCAGGCTGGGCAGAGGGAAGGGTATGGAGGGCAGGGCGAGCCTGCGGCGGCAGAGGCACACATGACTTTGCATCAGCCTGAGGCAAGCTGTGTGTTCTCCCAGGGCAGTTGTCCCTGGATCACAGGACCCTGGCCATGCGGGCTGCACAGGCTCCCAGGAGGGGAGGTGTGGAGAGTGACCTGTGCTTGCACACAGGCTTCTTAGTGGCTGAAACAGCAGCCTTAGTGTTTCATGCCTGTCTCTGGTGTCCATGCTGATAGCCACGGCTAGCGCCCATCTCTGGAGCTCTTTTAGGTGGTGCTCTGAATCCCATCTCCTTGCGCACCCCGAAACAATGGTCTCTTGCCTCTTCAGCAGCTCCAGACTTTTTTCTGGACTCCCTCCTGGCTAGCTGTGGTGCACTAGCCCCCTTCAGGCTCCGTTCAAGCAGCCAACCCCAGTCTTCTCCCTGGGATCTGACCTCTGAAGCCCGAGCCTCAGCTCCCAGCCCCCGCCCGCCCTGGCAGGTGAGCAGTCAAGTCTCTCGGGCTGGTGAGTGCTGGTCAGCACCGATCCTCTGTGCGGGAATCTCTCCACTTTGCCCTCTGCAGCCCTGTTGCTGCGCTATCCTCTGTGGCTCTGAAGCTTCCCCTCCGCCACCACTCCCTCTCTGTCTCCACCAGTGAAGGGGCTTCCTACTGTGTGGATACTTTTCTTCCTTCACAGCTCCCTCCCAGAGGTGCAGGTCCCATCCCTATTCTTTTGTCTCTGTTTTTTTCTTTTTTCTTTTGCCCTACCCAGGTACGTGGGGAGTTTCTTTTCTTTTGGAAAGTCTGAGATCTTCTGCCAGAGTTCAGTACGTGTTCTGTAGGAGTTGTTCCACATGTAGATGTATTTCTGATGTATTTGTGGGGAGGAAGGTGATCTCCAAGTCTTACTCCTCCACCATCTTGAAGGTCTCCCTTGTAATGATTTTTTTTTGTTCCATATTTATATCTTTGACTTTTAGATATTTTCATGTTATAAGGTGTAAAGTATAGATACAATTTTATTTTTCTGAAACAGCTGTGGTGCTGTTCCAATATCATTTATTGGGCAGGCAATTAGATTTCTCTGTGATTTGAGATGCTGCCTTTTGTTTATTAACTCAGTTAATTCAACAAATAATTAACAAGCTCTGTGTCAGATATGGCTCTAGAAACTGGTAATTCATCAGGGCATAAAACATGCAAAACTCTGCCCTCAGAGAGCTTATATTTTAAAGGAGGAGATAGACCCCAAAATTGGAAAGTAACACATAATGTGAATTCTCAAACACTAAGGAGAAAATAAAACAAGAAAATAGGATAGATTTCTGAGGGAGAAGTGCTGGTGCCTTTTAAAATAGAGTGAAATATTTTGTGGCAAAATGGAATTTGAGAAACAAAAAACCTCAAGGAGTAAGAAAGTGAGGTTTGGGAGTTTAAGAGATAAGAGGAAACCCAGGAGGAAGAAACAGCAGAATGTCTGAACCTGGAGCTCACAAGGTACATTCTGTTCATTCTCTTTAATATAAGAAGACTTATATGACTGAAGCAGAATAAACAAAGGGAGAACAGCAGGAAATAACATCTGACACTTGATTAGGTACCAGGTTGTGAGATCTCTGTGTAAGAATCTTGCATTTTACTGAGTGAGATGGGAAGTCAGAGAGGGTTTTGAGCAGATAAGTGAGATGATCAGACTTATATTTTAAAAGATCACACTGGATGCTGAATGGAGAATAGGTTGTAAGAAAGCAAGGCAAAGCAGGGAGACAATTTAGGAAAATATTGCAATAATTTGGGTGAGAACTAATTTGGAATAGAGTTGTAGTTAGCTCTGAGTTCAGTGTTAAGAAATAACAGAGAAGATTCCAGGACTGAACTTATTTTGTTATTGTCTGTACTGCTTTCAAAGTTTCTTGCTGTAAGGACTTCCATGTAAAATTGACCATATGTCTGTTGACTTGACATAGAGGTTGTTATAGAATTCCAAGGAGTAAGATGTGTTGTCTGTAATACCCAAAGTGACTAATCAGGAGTTGGACCTCCTGAGTAGCTTTAACAGGTTGCCTTTAATATTCTTGGGTTATAGTTTAGTTAGCTCCCAAGGCAAACACTTGGGTGGTGGTGTCTTAGATTATGTCCTCCAACAAGGTCCGTTCATCTTTATTTAGCTGTATTTAGATAGCATTCAATGCAATGTAAGCAGTTTTCTCAGCAGAGACTGTTGTCATAAAATCATCTTCATACGGATTGTACATCCACCTACAGTTCACATTTGTACTAGAATTTATCTAACTCATTGATACCCTGTAATAAAGGAAAATTGATTTTGTTTTCCTCTCCATAAGCATGTAAAAAAAGTCCAAGCCTCAGTGCTAAGTGTCAGTAGTGGTAGCACATTTAGTCACTGTTAACATGCCAGGTGAAAGAGAACAACAGAACTATTTTCTTATTTAAGTCTCTATGGCCCACAGTAAGGCTCCAAGCACCAATGTCTTCCACTAGTCAGTCAGGATATTAAATTTAGAAATGACTTTGAGTAACACAACTGCCTGAACTAGCTATCCTCTGAGAAAACCAAGTAGTTTTTTATCTCTTAGTCTGAGTTATTGTTTCAACTGTACAATCTGGGTAACATACACACCACTTTTGACCATGCATTCCATTGAATCCAAAGAATAACCATATCTAATCAACTTGTTCATGCATGTGGTAAACAGAATCCTAAGATGCCCTGAAGATTCCCAAATCTTAGGAATCTAAGAGGAGTACTAATACCACCTCTCAGTTACTCAGTCAAACATTAATCTAGGTACCTCTCTGGAGGGATTTTGAAGATGTAATTAAGGTGACAAACCAGTCGACCTTAAGATAGAGAGGTAATATCTGGGTGGGCCTGACCTAACCACATGAGCCTTTTTTTTTTTTTTGAAGATGTTGGGGGTAGGAGTTTATTAATTAATTTATTTATTTTTGCTGTGTTGGGTCTTTGTTTCTGTGCGAAGGCTTTCTCCAGTTGTGGCAAGCGGGGACCACTCTTCATCACGGCGTGCGGGCCTCTCACTATCGCAACCTCTCTTGTTGCAGAGCACAGGCTCCAGACGCGCAGGCTCAGTAGTTGTGGCTCATGGGCCTAGTTGCTCTGCGGCATGTGGGATCTTCCGAGACCAGGGCTGGAACCTGTGTCCCCTGAATTAGCAGGCAGATTCTCAACCACTGAGCCACCAGGGAAGCCCACCACATGAGCCTTTTAAAAGTAGAGAGTTTTTTCCTATCTGGTGGTAGAAGAAGTCAGAGATTTGAAACATGAAAAAAATTCTAAATAGGGGAATTCTCTTTGCTCACTTGGAAGTTGGAAGGGGCCATGTGGATAGGGACTGAGAATGCCCTCTAAGAACTTGCTTGACAGTAAATAAGAGAACAGGGATTTGATCCTACATCTGCAAAGAACTGATGTCTGTCCACAGCCTGAATGAACTTGGAAGAGGGCTCAGAGCTCCATATGAGAACATAACTTGCAGACACCTTGATTTCAGTCTTGTGAGACACTCAGAGGAGAATCCAGCCAGGCTGTGCCTGAACTTCTGACTTATAGAACTTGGAGCTAATAAATGAGTGTTGTTTTAAGCTTCTATGTTTGTAGTAACTTTTATGCAACATTAGAAAACTAATATAGCACTCAAGTACTCAGAGCATCCTTATCAAAATGAAAGATCAGGGTGGCAAAAAGCTAGCAAGTATATTTCATACAGAAAAATAAAACATAATACTAGCCATGTAAACCAGTATCCAGCAAGTTCAAGAATGTTTGGAATGTTCACCGGGGAGAGGAGTGCAAGCTCAGGCCCCAGACCTGGTCCTTGTCCCTATTCTTCTCATCTTCTTAATGTTTTGAAATTCAGTGTAAGTTTTAGTATTGGCCCATCTTCTCTATTGCTATTAAGAGCATATCAGCTAGTCTCACTGGTCTTTGTAATTGTATCAGTTTCCCAGCCTTCAGAAATAATGCATATATGTTTTAGCATCTCCTCAAAGAACTTGGCCTCTTATTTTCCACCTATCAAAAGTATCACCATCTTGGTTTTTTATTTTGTGGTATATCCTCACGTCTTTTAGATAGTCTGCTTGTGTGGGGGTTTTAGTCCCTTTCAGTTTCCAGCTATGGCTCCATCTCCTCTGGGTTGTGAAGCAGGTATCTCCAACATCTTGCTGCATCCTGGACCAATGAACAATCATGGCTGCTCATTCCTCTTCCGAGATCGAAACAAATGATGCCCCAGGAGCCACTCTAGAACATTCTGGGCTAATGGACACTATGGCCACTCTTGGGTCATTAGGCTTACTGATGAACATTTGTTTGTTGTCCCTAGGTAGAAAAGCTTTCAAACTCTGGGGTGGCCCAATTAAATTCTATAACTCCATAAACATGAAACCCCACATTGTCCACAAACTCTCATGCAGATATAACAAAGGTCTTGTCAGGGAAAAACATAGCTAGAGAAGTAGCAGAGTGCAGAATGTTCCTGAATTCTTGTTATTCCTCACCATAAATGTTCTTCATGCACCATGGCCAACTTAGCTACAGAGCAGAGTTTGCCTTTGCTAGTAGACAGGACTGGAATCAGAAGCCCACGTGAGCAAGAACATGCCCTGCATCCCTGCTGTGATTCATATTTATGGGTGAGCATAAGAGGGGCTAGGGAACACCATCATCATCATCCTCTTCTAAATAACAAGAAATTGATCAAGAGATCTCTGCATCCAGGGGCTTCATTAGAAAGAATGCAAACCAAGCACCAAGGGCAGCATACAGGGGGCCCTGAGAGCTGCCTTGTTTGTTAGGATTGATGACTTCACAGAAAGATGATGGTGCCTCTGCAGATGAACTCATTTCAGCTGTGCCAGTTCTTTGCTGAGCTATCGCCCAAACAGAAGTAAGAAGTATATTTCAGGGATAATTTGTCTTACTGAATTTCAGAGTTTGTGTATCCAGATGTCTTTCATCACATTGATGCTCATGTGTAGTATGTGTATTCACATTATTTTCTAGATATTCTGTAACTTGTATTTGGTTTCACTCTTCTTAAAAAAGAGATGTTTAAAAAAGAGTTTTAAATTCCTGTTGGTAAAACTTTTTGTTTTATGTTTTAACCATTAATCTCTAGTTTTACTCCATTTTGTTTAGAGACTATTTTGTGTGTGTGTGTGTGTGTGTGTGTGTGTGTGTGTGTGCGTGCTATTTCTACTTTGGAAGATTTTCTTTGATTAGTAAATGAAAATTTTTAATATCTGTTACATAGAAAATTGAAAAGAAGGCCCATTTTATTTCAGGATATAGATTTCCTTTACTTGATTTTTCAGCTGAAAATGACTTTTAAATACTTAGTTTTATCAGGTAATGCAACCAGTTATCTTATTCTATCTCCCACCTTCTCTTCCCTTATCTTATCCATTTTTACTTATATAATTTCTACATTATTTCTACATTGTTAGGGCATATAACATTTACATTCTATCACTCTGATAAATTTGTTTACTCTTGAATTCAAGCATTGAATACAGTGTTTACCACTAGTCTTTTTGCCTGTTTCTTATTTTAGATATTATATATGTGTTTGATCCTTCTTTATTAATCATCATTGAATGAATTGAGTTTTCATGACAGGAAATGAATTGGTAATAAATTTATGATGAGATTCGGGGAGGGGTGACGGGATAAGAAAGAGCCAGAATAGTATTCCAGACTAGTTGTCTCTTTTAACTCAAAGGTCCCTTCTGCTCTGCTGCCAGAGAAGCAGACTATTTCTTGCAAATATGTTTTGTATGTGTGATTCTGAATTTACCTCCCCTGCTTCATTGAACCAAAGTGAACTGAAGAAAACTTCTGAAGCCAGCTGGTTCATCCACTTCCTAAAGTTGCCTTGAAAAGATTTAAAGGTATGCTTTACTCTTCAAGTGTGGTCCTCATCTTTAGGGGCTGTGAACCCTATAATTAGGTCTTTCTTATTATTATTTAGAACTGCATCCTAATGTACTACATCCTAATTAATGTTTTGCCTATGTAACCTGTACTAGATTATGAGAACTTAGCTGTGACTTAAAATCTCCCATTTCAAGTTTGTTTTGTTTATTTCTTCTCTAGTTTTCTGTGTTTTCAGCTTTGCAAATGTTGCTATATTATAAAAAGTCATATATGTTGTTAACTCTTATGTCTTCATTTTGAGTTGTATCTTTCAGCATTTTAAGGTTCTCTACTTTTCCCATGATGCTCTTTTGCACCGATTTCCACCATGTCCAAAAGTAATAATTGCCCTTGCTTTTCTCTGTGTTTGTGTATACTTTTGCCCATCTGTTTGTTTTCAAAACTTCTTGAACATTTTGACATAACATTTATTTATTACAAAGCTGTGGTGTACTTTGTGATATAATCAGATATGTTTTTTAAAATGTGAGCTAAACTCATTTATATTTATTAATTTGAAAATGAATCAAGGCTTCCCTGGTGGCGCAGTGGTTGAGAGTCCGCCTGCCAGTGCAGGGGACACGGGTTTGTGCCCCGGTCCGGGAAGATCCCACATGCCTCGGGGTGGCTGGGCCCGTGATCCATGGCCGCTGAGCCTGCGCGTCCTGAGCCTGTGCTCCGCAACGGGAGAGGCCACAGCAGTGAGAGGCCCGCGTACCGCAAAAAAAAAAAAAAAAAAAAAAAAAAAAAATCAATTGTTTCCCTTACCTTTATGAAGCATCCTGGTTGGTACTCTCTGAAATCTGCTGTTTTTGCCACTTGTGAAACCTCTTCCAAGGAGATGTCTGTCCTCTTCCTCTCACTTTGCTGCTGCCCCATTGGTAGCCCTTAACAATATATAGCAATTATAATTAGCTCCTAGTTTAATCAAAATGAAGTTTGTGTTTTGTTTTTACACAGGTTTGAACCTATTTTCTTTTATCTTAAAATAAGTGATATATGCATGTGATGGAAAATTCAAAAATTTTACAACTTTTCACATTATTCCTTTTAGTCCTAATAGTACAGAGATTCCATATATCTTTTATCTAGTTTCTCCCAATGATAATGTTTTCAAAACTATAGTATATCACAACCAGGATATTGACATGCATACAGTTCATATACAGAACATTTCCATCAATATATTTAACCCTTGAATTGCAATTTTATAGTCACACCTACTTCCCTCCCACCCCTCATCCCTGCTTAACCCCTGGAAATCACTAATCTGCTTTCCATTTCTAAAATTTTTTCAGTTCGAAAAGTCATCTAAATGGCATTATACAGTAATTGACCTGTTGAGATTGGCTTTTCTTAACTCAGCCAGTTCTTGCAGCATATATCTCTGGAGATCTATCCCAGTTTTGCCTGTATCAATATTTTGTTGCTGAGTAATGTTCCTTGGTATGGGTGTACCAAAGTTTTTTTTTTTTTTTTTTTCAGGCAAGGACTTGGGGCTCAGCCGCACGTTTCATGCTTTTAGGGAAATGTGAGCTGTTTCCAGTTTGGGGCTGTTACAAATAAAGCTGCTATAAACATTTGTGTGCAACTTTTTGTCTGAACATGTCTTTATTTCTTTGGAATAAATGCCCAGGAGTGTAATCATTGGGTTGGACAGTAGTTACTTGTTTAATTCTTGATGAAGCTGTCAAACTGTTTCCCAGAATTGGCTGTACCACTTTATATTCTCACCAGCATTTCATGATTATCCAGTTTCTCTGCATCCTCCAGTATTGGTATTGCCACATTTTTTTTTTTTTTTTAGTCATTCTGATAAGGGTATAGTGACATCTTATGTCTCTACTTACACCTCAGGGAGGAGGGTTTATTACTGGTTGATGAGAAAGAAAATTTTGGCTTCCTACTTGGAGTTCTCTGTTACCACCCAAGTGGAGATGTTGGATCATCTTGTTACAGCCTCTTGAAGTGCAAGTATAGGCTCTCTACTTTCCCTTGGCTAACAAGAGATGGGCTGGACCACAGTTTGTTTGTTTTCTGTGTGTTTTTTTTCTTGGGGGGGCGCTACACTTTAATGCTTATTGTCTAAAATATCTCTATCTTTCTGGGCTGCTCCTTAATGAGTTCTCTGCTATAGAGAATAATTTTGGTTGTGTATTTTCTCTTCTGTTCCTATTTGACTTTCAAGGATGCCACCTTATTCAGCTCCTAGTCTAAGATCTATGAGGCAAAAAGAAAACCCAGGAAAATCACCACCACGTCATTCCTTGGGTCCCAAGTTCATAGCCTGTCTATCTTCTCTTTGCCTTTCAGAGATTTTTTTTGTTTGTTTTATAAATTTTATTCAATGTTTTATTTGTTTTTAATGGGAGAAATGAGGAGAAGTATGTCTATTACATCTTCTGGTAGCACATCGATTTTTTAAATCGTTAAAATAACAAATTATATTTTATTATTTTTTTTTATTAAATTATATTTGATGTATAATATCATGTTAGTTTCAGGTGTACAACATAGTGATTCAACATTTAAATACATTAAAAAAATCACCATGATAAGTCTAGTTACCACTTGTCCTCATAGAAAGTTACTACAATATTATTGACCATATTCCTTATGTTGTATATTACATCTCCATGACTTATTTATTTTATAACTCCCTCTGTACTGGGACCCAGAGTGTGTGAGATACTTCATTCACTTTTTAGAGCAGAGGCTCTATTTCCTATAGCCCTCTTGTTCTCCTGAAATTAAACCCCACTGTTTTTCAAAGTCAGACATCACGGGGGCTCATTTCCTGGTACAGAACCCCAGGGCTGGGAAGCCCAATGTGGGGCTCAGACTCCTTGCTCCTTGGGGAGAACCTCTACTGTTGTGATATTCCTCCCATTTGTGGGTTGCCGACCTGAGGGGTATGCATTCTGACTAGACTGTGTCTTCACCCCTCCTACTGTTCTCACTGTGGCTCTTTCTTTATACCTTCTGTTGTGTAAAATCTTTTCTGCTAGTCTTCAAGTCATTCTCACAGACAGTTGCTCTGTAAGTAGTTGTAATTTTGGTGTCCCCGTGGGAGGAGATGTGTTCAGGTGCCATCTTGATTCCACCCCCCTATATATGTTTATTATTTCTGAAACAGATTCCTTTATGTATTTCTAGGTTTTACAGTTGTCTATCTGGTATCGTATCCCTAAGGAACTTTGTTATACATTTCTTGTTGTGCTGTTTTGATAGTGACAAATTCTCTTACCTTTTTATTTATCTGAAAATGTCTTTATTTTGCCTTTATATTTGAAAAGTAGTGTTACTGGATAAGGAATATTAAGTTAACTTCCCCCCCCACAGCAATGTGAAGGACTTGTTCATTTGTTTTAGGGTTTGTGTTGTCTTTGATAAGAAGTTAATGGGCATTCTTATTACTCTCTTCAATATGCAATGTTTCTTTTCATTCTTTGTCTCTTTTTAAAATTTTCTTTTTAAATTTGGTTTGAGCAATTGACTACATCACGCTTATGTGTGTTGTTCATTGTGTTGACCCCAGTTTTGTTTCATTCAAATTCTTAAGTATTTAGATTTATGGCTTCCATCAAATTTGTAAAATTTGGGGCTGTTATATATGTTTAAATATTTGTTTTGCCAAAATGTCTCTCTCTCATTCCTATCTTTCTAGAACTTCAGTCGTTTGTTATGCTGTTTGATATTATCCCTCAGATTACTGAGGTTCTTTCCAATTTATTTTCAGTCTTTATTTCTCTTTATGCCTCAGTTTGGATAATTTTTTTTTGCTTTGCCTTCTGTTAATTTATTTTTTGTTCTTTAGTGCTTATTCTTCTGTAAGCCCTTCCATTATTTTTTATTAAATATCAGATTTTATATCTTTCAAATGTAGAATTTCCATTTCGTTACCTTTTTTGTATTGTTTTTCCATCTCTCTATTGAGATTAACTATCCATTCACTCATTATTTGAATGTATTGATAGCCCACAACTTAATGACTTTGTTTGATAATTTCCAACTTTTGTGTTAGCTAGGAATGTTTTTATTTTCTGAAGGAAAGAGTAAGATATAACTAGAACAGAGAAGTAAGCCTATGACATCAAGATTAGTATTTAGCCAGAGTTAATTGAAGCTATACATATTTCTGTGTCTCCTTTTCTAAGTATCTCCCTGTTTTCTGTACTCTGCCTTGAAAATTCATGCCACCTCCACAGCACTGAGATCTAACCATTGTTTTTTCTAAATAGCAAGATCCATAATCCCTGAGCTCCATTTCTCTGTGCTTAGCTTGGAAAGTGCTGCCAGGCAGAAAGTCATTACACTTGTGGGGCAAAACTCATGTGTTTTCTTCTTGCAAGGTTTATGGGATAAAAACTGTGCACAGTCTGTTATTAATTTCCTGAACACAATAGTTTCATATATTTTGTCCTGTGTTTAGTTTCTTATGAAAGAAGATAAATCAGATATCTATTAATTCACCATGACCAGAACAAAAAGGTGACCCCACTCTGGAGGTTGTAATTTAACTTTAAATCCATTTTAATCCATTTTATTTTATGATGATTTCCTGAAAGGGAATAAGGAAAATACAGATCTTTGCAAAAATATTTGTTCCAGAAGTCTTAGTAATTTCTTAATTTTTTAATTTAAAAATATTTATTGGAGCTTCCCTGGTGGCACAATGGTTGAGAGTCCACCTGCCGATGCAGGGGACACGGGTTCATGCCCCGGTCCAGGAAGATCCCACGTGCCGTGGAGCGGCTGTGCCCGTGAGCCATGGCCGCTGAGCCTGCGCGTCTGGAGACTGTGCTCCGCAACGGGTGAGGCCACAACAGTGAGAGGCCCATGTACCGCAAAAAATAAAATAAAATAAAAAATAAAATAAAAATTGGGTACTTGGCATGTTCCATCAATATCTCATGTGATGGAGAAGTAATGAAGAATAACCCAGTTATGTTCATCTCCCCATTGAGTTTTGGAAAATATCAAGAGATGTTGCTAGAAATATAGGCAAAAAATGTAATAATCTGTATGCTTTGGAAAGGCTATACTTAATAATCTTAAAGTTATAGATAGGCAATGGAGACATTTGAGACCATATTCACATGGGAGGGTGGGGGTTGCCTGGAAAGTTCTATGGTCAATAGAAGACTGTATTGACACACATAAGTAGCAGGTATCATGTGTTTTCTTCCTTTTATCCTTTTTTGAAGAAATGGTTGGGCCTTGGGCAAAGCTAAAGGAACAGAGGGTAATTGGATAGTACCAAGGGAGTCCAGGTTCTGTGTACTGACATGGGATAGGACTGAGAGTATCTGTGCTATGGATAAAAATAAGAAATATAAATCAAGATCAGCTAAATTTAGAATGGGGGCCTGGACCTAGTAAATATGTGATCCTTATGCTGAGTCATTGATGCCAAGAAAGCTCCAGGGCTATGGGTATGCATATGGGGGACCTGGAAATAAATTGGTAGGGGATCATACTAACTTAATTTAGTCATCACTCACTTAAGATATTTTCCCCCATCTCTCTGCTCCTTACTCTTCTGTGAAGGTTGGGGCATGGCATAGCATGCTTATTTCAAGACTGTGCATACTGTGGAATGGACTTTGACAATGGAATTATTAGTTGGACCTCCAGGGGTGGTACCATGGGAGTTAGGGGAAGGCTATGCAAGTGGCAGTGAAAGTATGATCATCTCATCCTGCTTACTCTTTTTTGCAAGATACCCAGGGATTATGTTCAAATCCAGAAAGGAGTGCCTGGGCAGGAAACCTTTGTTAGTAGTACAGATGAAAGATGTGCAGAAGCAAGTAGTCATTTTCAAACTGGTGCAGAATTCCAAACAAACTATTGTGAAAGCTAAAGTAGGAATGGGGCAGAAGGGATATGGAAAACAAGAATGGCTTGGAGTATAAACTGAAAAGATGTGTTGAACGATTGAATTTGGAGAGTGATAAAGGAGTAGACCCTCAAACTTGAACGTCTGACTGATGTAATTTATTAAAATTAACGTATATAGGCAAAAGTCAAAGTTTGGTACTAATATATTGAGTTCCATTTAGAACGTGTTTAGTGCAGTTGTGAGATAGTTAAATGAAAATGTTCAGAAAATGACATTGAAGAGAATCTCTTGATTTAGCAATAAAGATTTGAATGTCATCAGCATGTGTATATCACAGACTTTAAGGAGAGGACCATGAATGAAATCCTGCAGGAAACTGATTTTCAAAAGTTAGGTGGAGGAAGATAATACTACATAGGAAATTTAGAGTAAGGTAATAAAGTGAGGCAAATATTTTAAGAACAAGAAAACAAAAGCTGAGGGAGTTCATCAACACTAAACCTGTCTTACAGAAATGTTGAAAGGAGCTCTTCTACCAGAAACAAAAAGGCCAAAATATACAAAACTATGAGTGAGGTGATAAGTAGACACAAACAGAAAATTGCAAATTTATATCAGAAAAGGTTTTTAAACACTCTATTACAGAATAAATGTTAAAGGGATAAATAAAAGAAAACAAAGTTACAGAATCAGAGAACAAACAGGTGGCTGCCAGAGGGAAGGGGGTCAGAAGAGGAAAGAAATAGGTGAAGGAGATAAGAGCTACAAGCTTCCAGTTGCAAAATCAATGAGTCACGGGCATAAAATGTACAATGTGGGGAATGTAGTCAATAACTCTGTAATATCTCTGTATGGTGACATATTATAACTAGACTTATGGTGGTGATCGTTTAAAACTGTACAGAAGTATCAAGTCACTATATTGTATAACACGAACTAGCATAGTGTTGTAGGTCAATTATACTTCAAAAACAAAGAGAAAGAAAACAGTTAACAATGTCAATATTGCAGAGGAATCAAATATGATCAGAACTTAAAAGTTTCCGTTATAATTTGTAATTAGTGTGTCACGTTTAACCCTGTTACAGCAGTTTCACTGATGGGTGGGAAAAAACATCCAGATTACAGTGAATTGAAGACTAAATGAATGGTAATAAAAAGGGTAAAGATGACTATAGACACTTTTGTCATCTCACTTCATTATTAATTAGGTAATGGTTCTTTGCTGCTTTTTTAACTGGTGTTAATTTTTAACTGGTGTTAAGATCAAAGATACTTAAATGTGTTTATATCTTCAAGAATCAGTAGAGGGGAAGAATGTAAGGAAATAGGAAGACAGGTCTCTGAAAAGGTACATCCAGAGTGAAGAATAACACCTCTTTTACTAAAATAGGAGGAAAAATAAAATAGAGTGATTTTTTTTTTTTTTTTTTTTTTTTTTGCGGTACGCGGACCTCTCACTGTTGCGGCCTCTCCCATTGCGGAGCACAGGCTCCGGACATGCAGGCTCAGCGACCATGGCTCACGGTCCCAGCCGCTCCGCGGCACGTGGGATCTTCCTGGACCAGGGCGTGAACCCGTGTCCCCTGCATCGGCAGGCGGACTCTCAACCACTGCGCCACCAGGGAAGCCCTAGAGTGATTTTTGATGTATATCAAAAAATATGTATATATATGTATGTATGCATGTATATATGTATGTGTGTGTGTATGTATATATATATATATATATATATATGGCAGAAAAAAAGGTTGATGGGAGTCTTGTCATCTTAGATGACAGAAAACTCACCTTTTTTTCTGAAGTAAAAGTTAAAGGTATCTGCTGAAAGTGAAACTGAGGTGTGAGTGTCTTAAGGAGACTGGGGAAAGTTTGGTACAGCTTCAGCAGGAATTAAAGAGGAAGCAGAACAGAGGTGCATGGACAGGATTGATGGTCATAACCAAGGTCCCAACTGAAGCTGGGGACTACAATCCTACAGAAGTTTTAATCCACTCAGTTGTCTTTTGTTTTTTTCTCAATGTTCCTTATACTAGGTAAAGAAGGAAATAGGTAGGCAGTTGGTATGATAAAGGGTTTCGATTTTTGTTGTGGAAATTTGGGAAGGGATTAAAATGTGAAAAGATAATTTATGGAAATTCTTAATGATGTCAAATGCTACAGAAACATCATGGCACACGAGAGTTTGCAACAGCCTTTCTACTGACCCAACCCATGAGATTTTAAAACGTTCATGTTCCCCAAAATGACAGCAGAATCTTTATTATGGCATGTTGCTTACTGCCTGTCTTCCCAATAGCAATAACACAGTGTCTTTTTTTATATCTTTTTATTGATATTCATACCTAAAAATGGGAAATTACTTTCATTTAGACATTTTAGTCTGAAAATGAAAGAGAAATATTTTATATACTGTTATTAATCTTATCTTAGCTCTGGTTCTGATAATTTAAATTTAATCTTCATTTCTCTTTGTATTTGTAAGTAACACTTACTTTATTATCTTGTTATTTTCACCTCAGCTGAATATGCTCACAAGGCTGTCTTAAAAACTATAAGATTTATGTTTTGATGGTCCACGCACTATATTGAAATTTTCACTTATGTTACTTAGTATGCTCATTACAACAGCTCTTAGAAGTATTTATTACTTTATGGATGGATAAGCAGTCTCACAGGCTTAATAACTTGTCTAGGATTGCAGCATTTTTAAATAATAATGGCAGTAATCAAGCCCAATCTTTTCATTGCTGAAGTCAATGATCTTTCAACTGTATCCTACCCACTGCCCTTCATTTTGCATTGTCATCATGTATTATCTTTTAATAACAATAAGTGGTTTGGAAAATCCTTACCACATATTTCTCTCCAAGATTCTTCTTAACATTTGGTTTCTGTGTTGAGTGCTTCAGCCCTCCTGCATATGAAACACCCCCTTCCTAATTCCTGTTCCCCAATTCCTGGTGGCAGGTATTGAGGCAACACCATTGAGACCCATAACTCTATAAACAACAGTTTTAGAATACACTTTAGAATAAAAGTGATAATTTTTCACAAACATGTCAAAATTTGGGATTATAAACATTTACGACCATTTCACCTTAAAAATGCAATACATTTGAATTTTAAAGATTAAGTCATTTTAAAAAACAATTTGGATCTCCTTATTTGAGATTCTCTTCTAAGCCTCCAATACATAGTTTTAATTCCCTTCAGTGGTGGCATATCAGTATTTTTCTTTTAGGGGAGGGGTTATTTTTGAAAGGGTCACTCTTTCAGATATAATAGCTTATATTTATTGAGGTCATACTATTTGTCAAAGAGAATGCTCAGCACTTGACATTTTTTGAACTTCAAAAAATTTAATCCTCACCACAATCTAGATATCAACACTATTACTGTGGACTTCCTTTTACAGTTCGACAACAGACATAGAGAGATTAAGTAATTTTTCACAAAGCTACTGACACAATGAAGCTAGAACTTAAACTCAGGCCTCTCCAGTTAAAAACCCTAGACTTTTTGTTCATTCTGTATGCCATCTCTCAGAATGGAAATCTTTTAGAGCAGTCCCAAAATGTTTTCAGACTGATAACACTTTGAGATAAGTACAGGTTCTGAAGGTAACTACTCCAGAGAAGGCTATATTCTTGTATGTAAATATTTCAGTGGATTTAAAAAAATATATTGACATAGATCCTTTACAAAGATATTCATTTTGCTTTTAGTATTTACCAGCTATGGGAAGGCTTACAATTCCAAAGTTAATAAATCAAGAGTTAAGGAAATGAGTTGGATTTGATGGGTTTGGGGGATTGTGAGGGAGGTATTTATTTCTCCCCTTATTAGGTTATTAGCTGTGATAGGTTTATAACTGTACTACAATAGAAAAAAATACTTTATAAGAAATAATTGCCATTATTGAGGGATTAATCTATTTTAAAATATAAATTAGAATGTTTTCCAGAAAGGCCTGCCTTCTTTTGTTAAAAGGTTGAAAGGCTAACAAATATTTAGAAAATATCTATATTTGTAAATAATGTATTTGGTAAGCTTCACTCTTAAGCAATGGGAAGAAAAAAGTACCTGATGTAAGCTAAATAAGAATGTCCTATTACAGACAATTAATTATTTTCTCTAATCTTTAAGGTCAAAGGAAACAAAATTTAGATGGAAGGCTATTAAGTAAATTGCTTATAGCTAATTGATACAGCTGTCAAGGTAAATCATTTTAGTCTTTGTGTTATCATATTTTAAAAAGGTAGCTGTAATGGTTACATATTTTTATTTTAAAACAATACAATAAATCTTGATAATGTAAAAGTATAAGCAAAGGGACTCCATTAAAATTCTTTTCCGATTGGAGAATACTTAATTGGGCACTGTCTTTGCCTAAAAGCTTTGTGATAATTCTAAACACAAGATTTTATTATGATTATTTTTATTCTATAAGTGCCTGAATGTGTAGTGGTTTGCCAATGCAGAAACAGAGCTCTAAGATTACAAAGGGAAGCCATTTTTTAAAAAAAATTGTACTGGGGGAGGTAAATTTCGAATAGAAGAAAAATTACTGAATATGTCAATAAACGTCATTCTACAGTGAGCTCAAATGATAGCTTTAGCCATGCAGAAGGCAACCTGATGCCAAACTCAGTGTGCGATTTTTATTTGCAGTGTGCAATTATCTGGATTTTCCATCTCTGTCTTAACTGGAAATGATTGTATGTATAAAATATGTCACAGATTATGATGATTTAAGTTTGCTTTTAAATTTTGTTAGAATAAATACTGTGTACTTTAGCTAATATAGAGTCATTCAAACTCCTTGAGGCATATAATACACATACCCTTAATGAAACAAAAAATGAAATGATAGGGCAACGTTTTCTTAAACATTTATGAAGGCTGTTTAAACAAAAATAACAAGTTGGTCTACTGTGGAGCTGTAGTTTGTATCTCCACATCTTAAACCATGAACAATCACTGTTAGATAGCAGTATTTGAAAGTTAGGGAAAAATTCTTATTTGTTTCTTTTGAATTTCTTTTTTTTTAATGAGTTAGTAGTGTCTTCAGTACCCATGGCTGATGTAAACCTGACAGAATTCTCAACTCATTTAGATACTGTCTCAATAGGCAAACAATGCCTGCTGGGAGTGATGATTAAAAAGTAACAACAGAAGTGCAACAGACATGGACAAACCAAATTTATAATGGGAACTGTCCTGATGTTGGGCTCTTCTGTCCTTTCAGAGAACATAGTACTTTAATTATACTGTATCTTTGTTTGAGTGATAGCCTTACTAGAGAGGCAGCACAGATGAAGGAGTGGTGAACAAATCTCCCTCTCATCATGTGCCCACAGCAGCAACTGTAAGAGATACAGTCCTGAGAATGAATAGTATGAACCATGCCTCTCAAGCTGTTAGGTGTTATTTATAAGGAAAGAAGGAGGTGATTACCTCATATACACTGATAGGAAGTGGTACAGTGAAGGAGGAGAGTTATCCCTATAATACACAATTATTTTATGACTTTCAGATACCTAATTCCATGGATTTTGTAATCAATGAGAAAATTAAACCTGGGGTTGCCCCTGAGACAGAGTCTGTATTTTAGAATTCATCTCAGAAACAAAGAATTACTGATTTTATTTTTACTTCCCAAGATACATTGACATCAGAGCCATGATTTAAAAAATATATTACAGATAGAAAAAATAAATTTTCAGTTTGGGGCTGATTCCGTTATTCCAGAAGTGGACTGTCTGTAGTAACCAGCATTTCTGTTGAAAATCATCGAAGAATATATGGGTGTTTTTCTCAAGAAGAAAAAGAAAAATGAAGTTTTAGGATCAAAAACATGATTTACAAAGAGATCCTCACAATACATAGAAGACAAATAATAACTTTTGACTAAATGCATTTGAAGTGTGTGAATGTCAACATCTTTTCCTGAACATTGAGAAATACAAATTTATGAACATTTTAGAAAAAGCACTTTTCTTTTTTCTGTGAAGCTTAGAATAACTACCTCTTTATTAAGATACTATATCAATAAACTTTAACACAATTATACTATTATGTTTACCTTCCTGACCTTAGTAAATTCATAGTGATTTATATTAAGAAACATGTAAAATTTTTATAATATCAAAGGTTATCTGTAATCTATTCAGCTCAAATTCAAACCCTCTCACTGAGTAAAGGATACACAGAGAAAATATGTAAAATAATGTCACTTCGACATGATTGAATTAGGTTTACAATTATAATCTGAGGATCAAAAAGCAAAATAAAACATGTACACCATTTTTCATATGACAGAAACAGGTCTGTTCTTGCACAAACAAGACAAAAATGGTTTCTGTAGGAACAAGACATCATGTGAAAGCTCTCAAAACAGATCCCCCTTCCAGAGAGTTTCTTTCTGAGCCTCTGCTTGTAGATAAGCTTTCATGGAAAATCAGCCATTGCCTCTCTCAAAGCTGACAGGTAAACTCAAGCAGGTAGAGAGAGATGCCAACAGGTAACAGCATATGCATCACTCAGGGATGCTTCTATGTCAGAAATGATTTGTGTCAATCTGTTCCCAAACTCAACAACCTTTAAGTACAATTGTACTTTAAAAAGAAAAAAAAATGATGAAAAGAAAATATCTTTGAGCTTTGTCTTCAGCAATACATGTAAGACATGGGGTGGGGGAGGATTCTGAAACAAACACTCCTGAGTACTTATTTGAAAGGTTTTCACTAAAACAAAAGTAGGAAGGCTCTGCATGGTGGCTGACGACCATTGTGGGTGGCAGGAGTCTTTTGAGTGAAATAAAATCTAGCTGGTGGGATAAATGGGGATTTTATAGTTCCTTAACTGTAGGGAAGTTAGTGGACATTCGTCAAGCTAGGTTAATGGTTGGTGACTGGAAAATGGTTTAAGGTAATTTCCTAAATGGCAAGCTAAAGTAGGTGTAGATTTGTATAAATTACAAAATGAATTAGGGGCTCCTTTTTGGGGCCATGTGCATATTTTCTCACGATTTGTTTCAAATCCCTTAGAAAATCAGTAGCTGCAAAATTATATCCATTCAGTGTGGATCCTGGGAAATACTTGGGAAGAGCAGTAGAATTAAATGGACTTCTGTAGTTAAGCTAGATTGGGCAGTGCTTTTATTTTCTCGTGTCTAATTTGTCTGTTTGCCATAAGGTCAAAAGCACAATACATTTGGGAAAAAAATATATCAGAAATGACAGTAGAAGAGAAACAGTTTAAGGTAAAGTAAGGTGATGTGGTGTGGATTTAGATTAGATATACAGCATCCTATTTTATACTTGACATTAACTGATCTAAGAGAGCTATGAGGGTGGGGCTGGGGGTGGTAGAGTGCCAGGCAGTAAGAGAGGGTTTGATTGACATGCAGTCCCACATGCATGTACACTGCTGGATTTCAAATCAACAGCTCAACACAGTAGAAATAGGTATTATTTAGCTATCTACCAGAGAAAAATTATGACATTCAAACTAGCTAGGAGATATAACAATCATTAATATCCAATGTTAAATATTTTAAAAATCAATAGATCTGAAGAGTGAATAATAGTTATTTATAAAATCACATATTCTTTTATCTTTCTATGTATGCCTGAAATCAATAGCAAGTGTCTTCTATTTATATATCAATTAGACTAATAGTGCTTCTACTGATAAAGATAATACTATAAATATAATTGAGACTTTATCAAATGTGAACTCCATTGGGATAGGTGATTTTTTTTTCTCTGTTTTCTTTACTTGCAGTTTCCTAAGCACCTACAAAAGGCCTGGTACAGGATGTTTCATTGAGTGTTTACTAATTAATTACCTAGACATATAACATGACTCTACACATTCCTGAAATAAGTGCTACTATCATTTTGATCTTGCATTTAGTATTGTTTCTTTCCTGTTTCTACCACATGTAGAAATTTGTATGACATGTGGCTGTGTAAGTATAGGCAGCCTTCTATGATTGGGTTTGGTTGTTGCTACTGTTATGTTCTCAAAGGCAGAGACAGGCATGGATTAACTTTTCTTTGGATCTCCAGTTTCTAATAAAGTATATCCTATAGTCAGCACTTAATAAATGAATGCATTGAGTATTACAAGTATGTATTTCTTTTTTTTTTTAAATAAATTTATTTATTTATTTATTTTTGGCTGCGTTGGGTCTTCATTGCTGAGTGCGGGCTTTCCCTAGTTGCGGTGAGCAGGGGCTGCTCTTCACTGCAGTGTGCGGGCTTCTCATTGCAGTGGCTTCTCTTGTTGCGGAGCACGGGCTCTAGGTGGGCGAGCTTCAGTAGCTGTGGCACGTGGGCTCAGTAGTTGTGGCGCATGGGCTTAGTTGATCCATGGCATGTGGGATCTTTCCGGACCAGGGCTTGAACCATGTCCCCTGCGCTGGCAGGCGGATTCCCAAAAACTGTGCCACCAGGGAAGCCCCTACAAGTATGTATTTCTGATTCCAAAGTAGAATATAATCTTTTAGAATTCAGATGGTGTATATTAAAAAAAAATAGTGGCTAAGAATATAGACTTTGAGGTCAAATGAGAGTATTCACAGTCAGGTTTTTGCCACTTAGTAGATGGGTAGCATTGAGCAAGTTAATTACACTATTAAGTCTTCATTTTTTAATCTAAATAATTGGATTATAATAATATCTATATAAAAATCTTGTAGAGGAATAAATAAGGTAATATATGTAAAATGCATAGGCTACTGCCTGGCAAGTAGTAAGTGTTCAATTCCTATTAGCTTACATAATACCTGTGCTCAGATGGATCTGGCATCAAATCTACAACATTAATTCTTATTAGTTGCATGAATTTAGAGAGGTTACTGAGCCCCTCTGAGCCTGTTTTCCCCTTTGTAAAATAATCAATAGTAAAGAAAAATTATCAGTAGTGAAGAAAATATTCTATTATATTTTAGGTCTGCAATGCATTGTAGCTGTCATGCTGAGTGCCTGTATCTCCTTTACTTTTCTCTTTGACCGTAGAGCATGCCAGTATTTTTTCCTGTTTGTTCTTGCTGCCTTCTTAGGATGAGATAACCTCAGAGAGCATTTCAGATTCTCAACTCAAAGGTCACCTTTGTGTTAGAGGTGTAACATGTTTGTCATTCAAGCTTCTACAGCTTTGTTGAATGCTGGGTTTATTGTTTTTTCCTATTCTTTTCCTTCTTTCGTTAAAGTCGAGAGTGTTGGTCATGTTTAGGATCAAACAAGGGAAGCCAAGTGAGGACTGCTAATTTAGTGTACACTGAACTGAGTACCTCAAACTACAGTTACTGCCCCAGCCAAAGAAACAAACAACAACAGTGCAGGTATTACTGAACTATATCAATGGTTAACAAATACACTATATATCAGAATATTTAAATAAATATTTTCATGTGGTTGATTAGTTCATGTGCTTGCATACCGCATAGGCCTAGAATACGTTAAAGGAACAAAGTACTCTCATGAATTTTCCTGCTTAATTAATTGATGGATGGATATGGTGGTATATGGTTGAGAATCTATTCCTTACAGTTATCATGCCTTCTCTTAGAGCCAAAACTACTACTAGGATCATGATAGGACTCATTTCTTCATGATATCGGTGCCTGATATATTTTCATTATAAACCAAGTATTTCAAACATACTTGACCAGGAGTCAAGGTGTTGCCTGCTTGAGAAGATCATGGAGGATGTGCCTTCTCCCTTCCCCCAGTTATGTCTGGTTCCAGCAAGCATTCAAAGATCCATACTGTTATTTTCATGGGTATAATTATTGAACACAGCTATCCCAGGTTTCCAAAATCTCAAGTCACCCCTTGGTACAAAGATTTAGACTGGTTAACCTTTCAGAAACTTAAAGCATCAAAGAATCTTCTTAATGCAGCAATGGATGCTCAAAAGCAAACAGAGGGGGAAAATGTAGCAATGAGCAGCCCTTTAGGAAATTCACAGAGTGGAACATAAGCAATATTAGACATTGGTGACTCAAAGTAGAAGCATTCAGTCTCAAGTCATATCCTGAAAACAAACAAACCAGTAAAAACTAGCTTTAGCACATACATGAGGAGCACTTCAGAGAAGAAGGATTATTCGAAAATAAAATTAACATAAAACTTGGAAGAATCTGACTTCCCCATTTTACAGATCAAGTAACAGAGTTACCACTTCATGATTTTGTCAAAGGTTCAGATCTAATTTACCAGTGAGGATTTAACTAGATTTCAGTTCTTTTGTTACCTATATTCTTAGTGAATTAGGAAAAGGGAAAGAAACGGACAAGAGATTAACAGAATCATCACAAGGCCTGACTGCATTCAATAAGCTCTATCCCTTCTTAAATGTGTCAGTTCTTCCTTTTGACCATGGCCAGCTTGCAGAAACCCAGTTCACAGAAACTGTCTTTGAAGCAATTCATTCCACCTCACAGCTGGGGCACTAAACTGTTTTTCTTTAAGCAAAGTTTATTGATATAATTTATAATTGAGTGCCCTATTTCTCTAACTGCTTTGAAGTCAAAGACATAAAGGGACAAACAGATTCAGATTGCTTCTTAAGGACTGCTACTCAAATTTCTAGTTTATTCTTTGGCTCCCTTCTAGTGGATGACCACTTTTATGTATATATAGTCTTGTTAGGAAGAATCATTTGACTCTATTTTGTGGGAAAAGTATTTGCCTGCCTCATTTTTTATTGCTAGATTTTTATGTCCATTAAAGAGAAGCACAGTTTTGCTATAACCACAACCTCTTAAACAATACTTCAATTTAAATGTGCCAAGCTTAATTTTTAATGTTGTCTTTTAACATTCAGGAAAAGAAAAATTATGCTCTCACACATGCTTGTTTAAAAAATCATGATATTGTCTTAATTTTCAATTTTCTTCAGCGTTATTCATTTTCTGGTAAGACTGCTAATATTGCATCACTTTTGCATTCTGCTCTACATCTTATGAAGTTCCTTCATATAATATATGATTTAAGTTTTATAATGGTATGCCAGGGTAAACAGGCAGCTGCCATCATCCACATTGTAGTTAAAGAAACCAAATTTAAGAGTTGGGGCTTTCTAAAAGTCACATAGCCAATGAAAAGGATAAAGTGTTGAAAATTAGGTCTTTGGATTTTATGCCTTATTTATTTTAAGCACATAGTTCTAAAATAACAAAGGAGATGACACAGATGCCTTTTAAAAAAATCCTCCAATGGTTTATTTTTTAACCCTGTAGTTACCATCTTAAGAAAACAGACATCATAACTGGTTATGTGTGATGTATCTTTGCTAAAGCTTGTCTTTTGATGTTATGGGGTTTCTTCCTCTAAAAGGAGAGGAGAGACTCATAAAATGTGGGTAATGCTCATTGTGGTTGAAAGGCAAAGTTTATAAATCAAATAAAAATAGCATGCAAAATCATCTTACATTGAGAATAATAAGGGATGAGCTTAATTGTTGCAGAATTACCACATCAGCAATAAATTGGAAAGATTATAGGAAGAACCAGTTTCCTGTTCTTATGAATAAATTGCTTTTTTGAATAGTTTGTTTGGTGCCTAGAAAGGAGTGTGGAAGCATCCAGTTAGTTTCATGATGTGTAATATTGAGTAATGGATGATAGCATGGTAGTTTTCACTGTGATTATGAAAGAAGAGATTTCTTCCACAGTGGAGTGCTATTCCATGAGGGAGGTGGATGAGTCATTTTCTTATACCTAGTGATGAACAATGGACTTAAAAATGAGACTCTTTGCACTTAGAGAAATAATTAACAACAATATGAAGTACAGTTGAAACAACTTTGGAAAAGAGAATCAGCCTCAGGTTATTCAACAACAGTGGATTAGAAGGTTTATATGCTATATTTATTAATGATTTGGAAGAGGGAGTAGATATTAAGTTGGTAAAATTTGCCCATTATACTAAGTTGTCTCTGAGAGTAAACACTTTGAATGATTGTGAGAAACTTCAGATGGAGTATTAGATAGCATGCTCCCAGAAAATATTAGATGGGCCTAAAATAATGTGTGTCATTAAAAAAATAGCCTCATTTATATATGCAGACACTTTCGACCTTCTGACTGTTCAATCAGTCCCTGTGGGAGCTAGAGTCAAGTAGGTGTTTAAAGTGTGACAATAACGAAAAACAACAATACTTTGTAAGAAATTCATAATTCAGATGACAGCTGCCATAATTCTGTGATCTCACCTCACAAAAGGAGTGACCTTTTTTATATATGATTATTTCACCTGAGAAAAACCAGAGAGAGTAGGTGTTTCAAGTTAAGAGAAACACATAATGTTAAAAGGTGGTTGCAAGCCAATTATAAACCATTTGTAAATATCATACTCATTTGGTGATAGCAAATATTCTTGATTGAGATATTGTGTTCAATACTATAAAAAAACAATGTGAGCAAATTCTTATCATATTGTCCTTAATATTTAATCAAAGGACTACTTAATTCAAACTAAAATTAAATTATTAGACTAAAAAAACTGTCTCCTCTTACCATGAAATAAAATTTTGAGAGGGAATTGGCACCCCACAATGATGAACTACATTTATTTTTTAAACATTTAATCAGATGACCAACTGTTTGAAAGTATCAGTCAAAAGTGAGTTTAAGAAAGGTCTCTCTCATACACACAGAATTACAATTAGTACATTGACTCATTATATTTTCATTTGCCTGCCCTCTCTTAGGTTTTTAAACAATCTCGTCTGGATAGATTACCATTTAACTGTGTACACAGGTTTAGGTAAGGATGAATTCTACGAGCAGTATTGGGAATATGGTGTGTGTCAGAAACTGCTTTGTTCTGGGAATACAAGACTATGTCTTGCTCTCTGAGAAATCTTCAGACCATAAGATGCTAATCATATTTCAAGGTAATACAGTAAGGGCTCCAAGATACACAGATGTTTTAGGATACTTTGGAAACCCAGGGACGATACTACTTAACTCATTCTAAAGGAAGGTATGGGAAGATATTTGGAGAGAGTAAAAGTGAAGTTAAAATTTGAAATATGTGTTGGATATTTCAAGTTAAATGTGGGTAAATATATTCTATGTGAACTTCATGAGGTGAAGAACAATGCAGTGTATTATATAACTCCAAATGGAATTTATATTTATTTATATATTATATTTATTATATTATGAGTGTAGGTAATGTGCATCTGTGTATGCATGTGTGCGTATTTTTAGATTTGTAGAGGTGTGTGTGGGTGTGTGATATATGAACTTAAGTGGGGATTGAGAGAGGCTTCTAAGATACACTTTTGTCATTTGTGAAGGGGAAAACACTTAAAATACTTTGGACCCTTCATGATAAATGTTCTCTCCTCTCAACACACTCTTGTAAATTTGAATCCAGAGAGCCTTTTTTTTTTTTAACATCTATTGGAGTATAATTGCTTTACAATTGTGTGTTAGTTTCTGCTTTATAACAAAGTGAATCAGTTATACATATGTTCCCATATCTCTTCCCTCTTGCGTCTCCCTCCCCCCCACCTCCCCTATCCCACCCGTCTAGGTGGTCACAAAGCACCGAGCTGACCTCCCTGTGCTATGCTGCTGCTTCCCACTAGCTATCTACCTTACGTTTGGTAGTGTATATAAGTCCATGCCTCTCTCTCGCTTTGTCACAGCTCACCCTTCCCCCTCCCCATATCCTCAAGTCCGTTCTCTAGTAGGTCTGTGTCTTTATTCCTGTATTACCACTAGGTTCTTCACGACATTTTTTTTTCTTAACTTCTATATATATGTGTTAGCATACAGTATTTGTCATTCTCTTTCTGACTTACTTCACTCTGTATGACAGACTCTAGGTCTATCCACCTCATTATAACAGCTCAATTTCATTTCTTTTTATGGCTGAGTAATATTCCACTGTATATATGTGCCACATCTTCTTTATCCATTCATCCGATGATGGACACTTAGGTTGTTTCCATCTCCGGGCTATTATAAATAGAGCTGCAATGAACACTTTGGTACATGACTCTTTTTGAATTATGGTTTTCTCAGGGTATATGCCCAGTAGTGGGATTGTTGGGTCATATGGTAGTTCTATTTGTAGCTTTTTAAGGAACCTCCATAATGTTCTCCATAGTGGCTGTACCAATTCACATTCCCACCAGCAGTGCAAGAGGATTCCCTTTTCTCCACACCCTCTCCAGCATTTATTGTTTCTAGATTTTTTGATGATGGCCATTCTGACTGGTGTGAGATGATATCTCATTATAGTTTTGATGTGCATTTCTCTAATGATTAATGATGTTGAGCATTCTTTCATGTGTTTGTTGGCAGTCTGTATATCTTCTTTGGAGAAATGTCTATTTAGGTCTCTGCCCATTTTTGGATTGGGTTGTTTGTTTTTTTCTTACTGAGCTGCATGAGCTGCTTGTAAATTTTAGAAATTAATCCTCTGGCAGTTGCTTCATTTGCAAATATTTTCTCCCATTCTGAGGGTTGTCTTTTGGTCTTGTTTATGGTTTCCTTTGCTGTGCAAAAGCTTTGAAGTTTCATTAAGTCCCATTTGTTTATCTTTGTTTTTATTTCCATTTCTCTAGGAAGTGGGTCAAAAAGGATCTTGCTGTGATTTATGTCATAGAGTGTTCTGCCTATGTTTTCCTCTAAGAGTTTGATAGTTTCTGGCCTTACATTTAGGTCTTTAATCCATTTTGAGCTTATTTTTGTGTATGGTGTTAGGGAGTGATCTAATCTCATACTTTTGCATGTAGCTGTCCAGTTTTCCCAGCACCATTTACTGAAGAGGCTGTCCTTTCTCCACTGTACATTCTTGCCTCCTTTATCAAAGATAAGGTGACCATATGTGCATGGGTTTATCTCTGGGCTTTCTATCCTGTTCCATTGATCTATATTTCTGTTTTTGTGCCAGTACCATACTGTCTTGATTACTGTAGCTTTGTAGTATAGTCTGAAGTCAGGGAGCCTGATTCTTCCAGCTCTGTTTTTCGTTCTCAAGATTGCTTTGGCTATTCGGGGTCTTTTGTGTATCCATACAAATTGTGAAACTTTTTGTTCTAGTTCTGTGAAAAATGCCAGTGGTAGTTTGATAGGGATTGCACTGAATCTGTAAATTGCTTTGGGTAGTATATTTATTTTCACAATATTGATTCTTCCAATCAAAGAACATGGTAAATCTCTCCATCTCTTTATATCATCTTTAATTTCTTTCATCAGTGTCTTATAATTTTCTGCATACAGGTTTTTGTCTCCTTAGGTAGGTTTATTCCTAGATATTTTACTTTTTTTTGTTGCAGTGGTAAATGGGAGTGTTTTCTTGATTTCACTTTCAGCTTTTTCATCATTAGTGTATAGGAATGCCAGAGATTTCTGTGCATTAATTTTGTATCCTGCCACTTTACTGAATTCATTGATTAGCTCTAGTAGTTTTCTGGTAGCATCTTTAGGATTCTCTATGTAGAGTATCATGTCATCTGTAAACAGTGACAGCTTTACTTCTTCTTTTGTGATTTGGATTCCTTTTATTTCCTTTTCTTCTCTGATTGCTCTGGCTAAAACTTCCAAAACTATGTTGAATAAGAGTGGTGAGAGTGGGCAACCTTGTCTTGTTCCTGAACTTAGTGGAAATGCTTTCAGTTTGTCACCATTGAGGATAATGTTGACTGTGGGTTTGTCATATATGGCCTTTATTATGTTGAGGAAAGTTCCCTCTATGCCTACTTTCTGCAGGGTTTCTATCATGAATGGGTGTTGAATTTTGTCAAAAGCTCCCTCTGCATCTATTGAGATGATCATATGGTTTTTCTCCTTCAATTTGTTAATATGGTTTAACATATTGATTGATTTGCATATATTGAAGAATCCTTGCATTCCTGGAATAAACCCCACTTGATCATGGTGTATGATTTTTTTAATGTGCTGTTGGTTTCTGTTTGCTAGTATTTTGTTGAGGATTTTTGCATCTATGTTCAACAGTGATATTGGCCTGTAGTTTTTCTTTCTTTGTGACATCCTTGTCTGGTTTTGGTATCAAGGTGGTGGTGGCCTCGTAGAATGAGTTTGGGAGTGTTCCTCCCTCTGATATATTTTGGAAGCGTTTGAGAAGGATAGGTGTTAGCTCTTCTCTAAATATTTGATACAATTCACCTGTGAAACCATCTGGTCCTGGGCTTTTGTTTGTTGGAAGATTTTTAATCACTGTTTCAATTTCAGTGCTTGTGATTGGTCTGTTCATATTTTCTATTTATTCCTGATTCAGTCTTGGCAGGTTGTGCATTTCTAAGAGTTTGTCCATTTCTTCCAGGTTGTCCATTTTATTGGCATAGTGTTGCTTGTAGTAATTTCTCATGATCTTTTGTATTTCTGCACTGTCAGTTGTTACCTCTCCTTTTTCATTTCTAATTCTATTGATTTGAATCTTCTCCTTTTTTTTCTTGATGAGTCTGGCTAATGGTTTATCAATTTTGTTTATCTTCTCAAAGAACCAGCTTTTAGATTTATTGATCTTTGCTATCGTTTCCTTCATTTCTTTTTCCTTTATTTCTTATCTGATTTTTATGATTTCTTTCCTTCTGCTAACTTTGGGTTTTTTTGTTCTTCTTTCTCTAATTGCTTGAGGTGCAAGGTTAGGTTGTCTATTCGAGATGTTTCCTGTTTCTTAAGGTAGGATTGTATTGCTATAAATTTCCCTCTTAGAACTGCTTTTGCTGCATCCCATAGATTTTGGGTCATCGTGTCTCCATTGTCATATGTTTCTAGGTATTTTTTAATTTCCTCTTTGATTTCTTCAGTGATCACTTCGTTGTTAAGTATTGTATTGTTTAGCCTCCATGTGTTTGTATTTTTTACAGATGTTTTCCTGTAATTGATGTCTAGTTTCATAGTGTTGTGGTTGGAAAAGGTACTTGATACAATTTCAATTTTCTTAAATTTACCAAGGCTTGATTTGTGACCCAAGATATGATCTATCCTGCAGAATGTTCCATGAGCACTTGAGAAAAATGTATTTTGTGCTGTTTTTGGATGGATTGTCCTATAAATATCAACCAAGTCCATCTTGTTTAATGTATCATTTAAAATTTGTGTTTCCTTATTTATTTTCCTGTTGGATGATCTGTCCATTGTTGAAAGTGGGGTGTTAAAGTCCCCTACTATGAATGTGTTACTGTCAATTTCCCCTTTTGTGGATGTTAGTATTTGCCTTATGTATTGAGGTGCTTCTATGTTGGGTGCATTAATATTTACAATTGTTATATCTCCTTCTTATATCAATCCCTTGATCATTATGTACTGTCCTTCTTTGTCTCTTCTAATAGTCTTTATTTTAAAGCCTATTTTGTCTGATATGAGAATTGCTACTCCAGCTTTCTTTTGGTTTCCATTTGCATGGAATATCTTTTTCCATCCCCTTATTTTCAGTCTGTATTTGTCTCTAGGTCTGAAGTGGGTCTCTTGTAGACAGCATATATATGGGTCTTGTTTTTGTATCCATTCAGCCAATCTGTGTCTTTTGGTGGAAGCATTTAGTCCATTTACATTTGTTTTATCCGATTTGACTGCTGTGAAATAGTCTCAGACCTGAAACATGGAATATATCAAAAAGCCTCTTTTGTTCATTTCAGGATGAACGTCACATCCATATTAATTGTCCTTATAGTGAAGCCTTCCTAGAGGCCACCTGTCAGAACATCTGGAGCTTGTGTTGCTGCTGCTTCCAAAACGGCACCATTTCCATCTCTACCCTGACTTCAAAGACCCATCAAGGTTGATGGTAAGGATCTGGGAAGGGACATGGCAGAGATTTACTGACCCAGGCTCAGTTCTCTCCTAGAATTCTAAAGTTATTTTTTCTGTTTCCGGACCTAGCAAAAGACAGGTCATTTAAATTTGATATTTTCCAAAATACCACAGATACTTACTAAAAAAAAGAATATTAATAGATTTTCCAGGTTTCCCCTTAGGTTTTAGATTGAACATGAATCCAAATGATCTGTTTTACATATAAGTGAAGTAAACAGCATCACTTCAAGGATATCAATGTACATTTGGGTTAAGTTTGAATATTGTGACCTTCATCTTTTTTTGAATTAAAGGGAAGAAAAGAAATATTACATATAGGATGTCATTGGGCATTATAGGTCCCCATCCAGAATCCAAACTCAGACCTAGCAAGTGGAAGTATCTGGTGATATACCTGTGAGACTGAATCTCTCAGGGTTGGGTCACATTTTTATAGCTTTAATTTGTGGGGAACAACAGCTTAAGTTACTGACAAAGAAAAGGGCTTCAAAGTCACTACTGATATATTTTTCATTGGAGTTCCCCCAAAGGATTTAATTCCTTTCCTACTTGGTTAAACCTGCTGTATTCTTAATTCTCCTTGTTTACTTATTTCAAACTTGTTGTGAGCGCATGTGGTGTAAGGAAGAAGAATTAGTCATTGATGAAATAAGTGTGGAAAACAAGGGGTATTCAGGTTAAGAGGTTTCTTTGCACAAAGATTTCTCATAGTGTTTGATGTGTTAATACTCAAAGAAAACCTTAAAGAGAGGTGTGGTTTGGAGGAATAGTTACTGATCATATTTTCTTACCCTATCTGATTTTTTATTTGTATTTTTTCTTTGTTTTTGTTTTCCAAAGCATTTCATAGAACATGTTTTAGGAAATGCTGGCCTAGGCTATGATATTCAAATAGATTCTTTTCATATGGCCCTCAGTACCTGTTAGCATCCTGCTGGAGACAGCCTCATCAATGAGTCTACCTCCACACAAGACCAGTCCTGACCCCTCTTTGTGAACCCTATCTTGGTCCATATTTTTTCTTTCTTACAGTCTTGCCTAAACCCTGGACCAGCAGTCTGCCTGTGGTCTAAGTTTCTCACTGACTCAGGTATTCTACTTGTATTACATTGGGTGAGGAGACAGATAATAAATGGATAGAATAGTATGCTGAATGGTGATCACTGCTATAGAGAAAAAATAAAGAAGAGTAAGTAGTAAAAGAAATGAGGGACGAGTTATTATTTTATGTAAGGAGGCCAGAAATGGCTTCTCTATTTAGGTGATATTTGGACAGAGACCAACTAGGGGTACATAAGTGAACTGATGATAACAGATGAAAGTAGATTAGATGGGACTGATGGTAACTTTGAGTGCAACGTGTTTTTTTTGTTTGTTTGTTTTGTTTTTTCCAGAACCACCATTACTCTCCATTTGAAAATCCCTAGCAGTAAGGTATATCATTATTTTCATAGTTCAAGTTCATTTATTTGGAAAGGTATGGATATGTTTTTCCCTCTTTAAAAATGCATCAAGCCATTAAAAAAATGCTAGTTGGTATCATTCTGATTTTTTTCAATAGAGCTTTAAGTCTAACCTTAAGCTATTCATAAAAGGAAGAATTTCTTAGCTCAGTGTATGCTTTTCTAAGCACTTATAACTCTAAGAATAGTTGCAGTCCAATTGCATAGTTTCTATTACATAACAGGTTTCTTCTCTGAATCAGCATCACCTTTATATCTTGCTGAACTGACATATGTATTCTTGAAGAAAATTTGATCTTCCCCTAGTTTTCCTCTTAAGAAAACCAGAGTCCACCTATTATTACTAATTTCTCCTATTTTGAACATTCTCATATTTTAAAATAATAATAATAACAGCTCAGTTTACAGGTCTCATTATGATTTTATGTAACGTTTCATAAAATTAACTTCTACAACAAGCTTATAATTAATATATTTTTGAACAATTACTCTGAGCTGGTGCTGTCCAAGGTGCTGAGTATACAGAGTAATGCAGATAGGACTTTCAAGGTGTTTGTATCCTAGAGTAGAAAATAAGCAAACCACATGAGGTACTATTGATTTTTCTGTTCTATAGGTGAAGAGACTAAGGCAGGTTGAACTTAGGTTTACCTCACTTTAGATCCTGTGCTTTCCATAGTTGTCATTTCTGCATTTTATCAAGGGAAATAGGGAAACTCATCAATAAAGAGAGTTCAATGAAGTATTGGTCCATATTTTGTGGCTGAAGGCATGATGCCAAATTCTGGAATCAACATTTCTCATTTCTCATAAGTTTACTCTCCAGCATTAGCTTGGAAAAAAAAAAAAAACACTTTGGGTACTGTTTAAAAGAAAGATTTTTCAACTCTGTCTTCAGACAGTAGGTCTGTGATAATCTGCATTTTTAACAATTTCTTGAGTGAGTCTATGCAGATGACTTGTGAGCCCAGCTTTGTGAAATGTATTTGATAGTAGTAAGGTCTGCAAAATGTTAAGGGAGACAGTCAGTAATTAAGCTAATGGGTCCATCAGATGAGACAGGAATGAACAGGGCCAAGAAAGTGCAGCATCAAAGAGAGCTCTTGATGAGTTAGAACACTGAAAAGGTAAGGATGCAACCTTGACCTTGACATTTTTTAAATCTCAGACAGTGCTAGTTGATTTGTATCTGTTGATCTATGTCCAAAGTCCAGTTACTGGGCTCAGGACTCCATTGGATTTCATCACTCAGGGGAGCCTCAGTTCCCTGATCATCAGAGGCACACTCATCATAAGCCTCGAACAAACCTCTTCCCAAACCTGGAGAAGAGGTCATGACCACATTACTTTTAATGTCAATGACCACAGACTAATTTTAAATAAAGTGTAAGCATTCTGTTTTTATCCAATTCTAAGGGTTAGAAATTTTCAAACATCACAGGATTTGAAGAAGATGGAATACACAAAAATAAGAGAAACATTCAGGATTAAAAAAAAAAAGCATTATAATGATCTCTTTGAATTCATTTGAGACATAATCCATAAACCTAAATATAGTATTTAGTATATTACATTGAATGAAAATACTGTTTTTGCTTATCTTTGTTGACTTCATTCTAAATGGAAAAAGTCAGAAGAAAAAAGTATTAAAAACAATTTGAAAGATTTGTGTTGCTCTAAAGTCTCTTTTGTAGATAAGTAGTAACTTATTCATAACTTCAAGGTTTTATATCAGGCCAGAGCAAATTCTTTGTGTAAATTTTAAATGACATTTAATTACACTGTTTTTTGGAGGCAAGTGGATTTTTAAATTCAAGTAGTTTACTTTATTGGTCTTTTGTCTTTGTATAGTTTGAGGAAAAGGAGAGGTCCATTGTTTTTATTTTTTTTTCCTGTCTCTTGAGAGTGAATGATTTCTAGAAACTATTCATTTCAAAGATCTTTCGTCATGCTTCTACTGCAGCTAAGTCTTGAGAACTCCTTTTAAAGACACCAGGGAAGAGTGTTGAAGAGGAATCTACTGACAATCCAAAAGCTCACTGAAGTCACCTTTTCTAGCATCAATGTCTGAAGGGTCTGATCTAGCAACAAGTTAATCGAAATAAATGAATCCTGCTAGTGAATTAATGTGTTTTTACTGGGATTCACTCGTTTTAAATAATGTTGCTTCTTCTGTGGCCTAATAACTTAAGTCAAATTATGAGAATTACAAATTTTGGCAGACCAGCAGGTGTTTTAGGGAAACCCCCAAATCTCATCCCATAGTTGAAATCTCATTTAACTTATGGCAAGATTAAGAAGTGATTTTGAATATGTCAGTGTGTCCACTGGTGTTTCTTAAGTTTTAGAAAAACTTAAGCGTATATTTTCAGTGATTTATAGGGGAGGAATAAGTGCTGATAATTTCATTTCATCTCATCTATGATTCTCTTATTCTTTGAAAAAACAAAAAACAAGTATTTCTCCTATATTCTGGTAGTTATATGCTTAGTATTTTTCTCTCCTACTCTGTCTATCAATTATGAATTTCTTGGGGCTTTTGTCACAGTACTTACTTCATAGATGCTTAACAGATATTTGCTGAAGGGATTGATGGATGAATTAATAGGAAATTTAGTTTGTGATTGAATAGAAATAATTTGTCTATGGAAGGAAGGAGGCAAAGAGGAGAAATGCACAGTAAAGGACTTCTTGGGGGCTTCCCTGGTGGCGCAGTGGTTGGGAATCTGCCTGCCAATGCAGGGGACATGGGTTTGAGCTCTGGTCTGGGAAGATCCCACATGCCACGGGGCAACTGGGCCCGTGAGCCAAAATTACTGAGCCTGCGCGTCTGGAGCCTGTGCTCCGCAACAAGAGAGGCCACGATAGTGAGAGGCCCATGCACCACGATGAAGAGTGGCCCCCACTTGCCACAACTAGAGAAAGTCCTCGCACAGAAATGAAGACCCAACACAGCCATAAATAAATAAATAAATAAATAAATAAATAAATAAATAAATAAATAAATAAATAAATAAATAAAAAGACTTCTTGGGACACATAATCTGGAAACAGGGTGAAAGCATGCGTAATCACCAGCCCCTGCTTTCATCGCATGTGGAGTGGCCAGGTAGAAAAATCCACCACTTGTGCTATCCTGAGGCCAGGGGTGCAGTTTGCAGGTCTTACACTTAATAACTGTTTGACCTTGGAAAAGACACTTTAATTCCTATTCCTCATTTTAAATATAGGTCTTTGTATAAAGCTACTTTCACAGACTCATGATAATGAAAGGCACGTACAATTCTGTTTGAACCTTTTAGCACTTCTTCCCAAATAGCCAGCTGCCCTGTATCCTGTGCTTTGGGAGGAGGGTAATGATTTTATTTTAAAACTTTGCAGACATATTTCCTGAGTATCTGTCTGGAAGCCCTGTGATTCACTCAGGCTTAACTTACAAAGTGGCAGATCTCTCCCTTCAGGGCAAACACATCCACTGGCTGCTGTGTTTACAAAAACAGTGAAGACATATTCCTCTTTCTCCTTTAAAGTTTATTCATGCCTCCATGTGCTCAAGGAGGCATGACTAAGCTGCATGGCATGAGGAAGTCTCAGGAAGTAGAAGTCTTTTAATAGCTATAGAGCCTAGATCTAGCAATACAGATTGATTAAAGTAGCACAGCTCTTATCATTTACTTTGTGCATATAAAGGTAATTTTTACATATAAAAATGGAACCTCCCTCTATCAGGCAGCATCCAGGCACATTTTCACATTATTTAGCTGCATAAGTACTGAACTGAGAATCAGGAACTGTGGGTTGGGTTTATGTCTCTGACTTGTTTTTTTGACTTTGACTTAGCCCGTGACTGACTATGAGGGAAAAAAAGCATAACAAAAACTCTGTATGCTTAATAATGATCAAGTATGTACCACTTCCACTTCCATCAAAAATAAAAGAAAAAAAAAATCCCACAATCGCTGAATTCATTTTACTCCTTTAGCAGCTTTTACTCAATTTAAAACTTCAAAAGCCAAAAGAGTAATATTTTTTAAACATAAATTTGACCATGCTTATAAGTCTCTGATAATTCTGACACTGCATTGCCTATCGGAATAACTCCTAAACCCCATAGAATGGCATTCAAAGCCCTTCACAAATTTTGCCTCAGCCTACCTCAGAACTGAGCAAACATGGACAGAGCAGGGTCATTCTCTTTCTTCCCTCATCTCTTAACCCCCTGCCTTTCTCTCCTCTACCCTCTGTACTTGTTACGTTGAACTACTCCCTGTCCAGGAAACATTTCAAGCATTTCCTTCATACTTTCTTTGCTGATGCTGTTCCTTCAGCTTAGAATGTCCTTCCTTTTTATACCCCCTTTTTTACAGATGACCCAGAAAAACTCTTCCCTATAGCTTTCTCTTACATTTCTCTCCTTCCCCAGAAATACATGCTCCCTCAGTCATTTGTAAGCTGCCATAATAGTGTGTATATAACTACATTGTTGTATTTAACGCACTTTAATGTAATTTTTACCTGTGTGTTTCCCTTGCTAGACTTTGAGATCTCTAAGATCAAGGAATATTTCTTGTTTATTTTTAATTTTCTTGTGCCTTCCAGAGTTCTTATTTGTACTAAGTGACCACTCAATATTTGATGGATGGTACTGAATTTCTGGTAATTATTTTAATGTTTTTGTTTGTTTTTAGCAGAATTGAGACAATGGAACTGATTTGAGACAATCATGATTCCAGCAAAAAATCACAATTTAATTGGTACTTTTCAGTATGAGGTAAGCATAGTATTAATACTAAAAACTACCTTTCTTGAATGCTCACTATGTACTTGGCACTATGCTAATGATTTTAGTATTATTTAACTCAATCCATTTATTATATCTGAAAGTGAGTATTGTCTCAATTTATGGTTGAGGAAAATGAAACTAAGAGGGGACAAATTGGTTGATCAAGATATCAGAGTTAATTAATGGTACAGCCTGGGTTGGAATTCAAGCTTTTTTGGTTCCAATCTGTATGAGTCCTCCTCAATTCCTCTCTGTTCTTTACTCTTCACATCCAATGCATTGCCAAGTCTTGTTGATACTACCTCTCTGGATAGAGTCCCAAGTCCATGTGTTTTTCCCCATCTCTATTTTAGTCCTAACTACCATCATTTCTTACCTGGACTATGGTAGTAACCTCATCACTCATCTACCTGTACTTACTCTTGCGCCTTACTCCACACCTTATTCTTTACTCATTCCTACAGTCTTTAAAACACACACACACACACACACACACACACACAAACACACACACACATACACACACACATTCCCATGTTACCTTCTGCTTAAAGCCTTCCAGTGGTTTTCTACTGAGATTACAATAAAATAAAAGGCCTATGTAAACTGGCCTTTGTCCCTGACGTCATGTTTTGCTCTTACACAGAATTCTCCAGTTGCATGGGCCTCCTGCTCAAATCTTTGTTTCTCGGATATTTCAGCCGTGTTCTTATCTCAGGGCATTTGTATTTGCTGTGCCCTCTGCTTGCAAAGTTCTTCCTCTAGGAAACTCCATGGTTGGATCTTACTAATCATTTAGGTGTCAGAGAGGCTTCTCAGATAACGATTCTACAACCTCCATTACTTTCTGTCATGTTACTGTGTCTTCATCTTTTGGGCACTTATTGCTTTTTGAAATCATCTAATTTATTTACTCTTTCTTCCCATAAGAATCAAATCTCAGGATGGTAGAGATTTTGCTAGTACTCTTCACTGCTCTAACCCCAAACCTAATCAACAAACATATTTCAAATTATTTCATGCCATTGATAGGTAGAGTTATAGAAAAACACACACGATTTCCAGTTGCAATTTTCAAGCTGATTTGGATGTCTGAATCATTTTCTTCTATCCATGCTATATTGGAAAAGGAAGTTAAACAGGCCTGATCTAAAATTCTAGTTCCATCATTTACTGAGTTTGTGATGTTGGGCTCTTTTACTCAATTTCTTTATCAGAAGACTTCCTAAAACACAGTATGACAATCTGACAAATGACTGGCATACTGCCTGGCACTCAATATTTCAGAGCTATTTTTATGTGTAATATCACAAAAGAGATTCAAAGAAGTACCAAAGCCTAGTCCTGGAAAGATAGCCAAGGAAGGCTCAGTGGTGAAGTAAAGGTACAAACTGGGTTGAAAGGATTTCTATAGAGAATAGAATAATAAATTTTAAGCAGTGAGAACTGTGCTATTAAGGATACACGTGTGGAAAATGAAAGACTTCTTTGGTGTATTAAGGGTAAAAAAGTTTTACTAGATTAGAAGACTTTATTTAGAGTAGTGACTTAAAAGATATTTATGGGAAATATGGCAAAAAAAGAGACAGAAATCATGGAGATTTTTAATTCTTATGCTAATCTACCTACAACTTGGAGTTTGCTAATGTGCTTTATTTTATAAAAAATAATAGTAACCTGAATTTTTCAAATTACTATATCCATATATTAATTTAGTTTCTGTATTCACCTGAATATACTATATTGTATTATCATTGCCATGGTAGTAAATAACTAATTTTGTTATAAGTATTATAAATAAATTCTAATCACTAAAAAATATTATATATATCATATATAAAATATGTATTATGTGGTTGTTTGTATACATATACATGTATACTAGCCATGAATAAATGATGAGTTATAGTTATTGGGGGAACATAAATCTTGAATCTGCAAATTCAAGACTGAATCTCGTGAATAAATATTCAGATTCAATTGTACTTAATTCATTGTTAACTGGAATATCAGTTCATACAGTTTCCATGGCTACTGTTTCATTTTTTGACTCAAATCAGGTACTGTTAAACACAATTTATGAATTGTTTATATTTTAAGGAAAAAATATTAATTAATAAGATCTGTTGCTTTATATTTTTTATGTCTTTTTCCCCTCCTTAAGAAATAGAATAGATACAATAATTTTAGTTGCAGTATTTTTAAAAAAAATATTTGATTAAATTTTTGGTGATCAGGTTGGGGAGTAGAGAAAGGGAAAAAAGGGATTAACTAGATTATAGGGTCTCCCTAGGTGCCAGATACTGTGCCAGGTATTTTCACACATTATTTTAATTCAGTTTTATAGCTCTGATGACATGAACACATGTCATCATGTTATAAGCTTAAAAAGATAATGAGTGTCTGAATTCAGAGGCAAGGATCCATATAAGGCTTTCAGGCTGTGCTGTGTTGTTTTGTTTTGTTTTCCTGAATGATCAGTTCAGGCAACGTAATAGTACTGTTCCATACAGTCTTAGAAAAAGACTTAGAAAACATTAGAAATTGATACTGAGACAGGTGGTTATTCCAAATGTATCAGAGACATAAAAATATCTGGGTTTAAATACCCCTAGGAAAAAGACATTGAGGAGTGCTGAGGAATATAATCAGAATACCTGGAGATAACTGCTGATTCTGCCTCTGATGTTAGTCAAGTCACTGCATCGGAGGCTCAGTATCTTGATTTAGAATAAAGGTTTATTAGGTAGGATAATGGTTAAATTGCTGCAAAAGCACCTGTAAATATAGTGGTTGCAGTGCAATAGAAATTTATTTCTCATCCTAAAAATTTTGCCAGGGACCTGCATTTCTTACACACTTTTGCTCCACTATCACCTAAGGGATTTTTCACACCTTCTTGGTTGTAGTTATGTTCTTATGTTGATACCATGTCTGAACTCCAGCCTGTGAAACAAAAAGGGGGTGGGGGGAATGGAGTCAAGGGCAAACCATTTCCCTTTCAAGCATCTGAGGTGTCCTTTGCATTCATAATTTCTTTTTTCATTCCATTGGTGAGAACTTAGTCATTTGACCATACTGAGTTACTAAAGAGACTAGGAATTGTTAGACTAATTGGATGGTCATATGTCTCAGTAAAACTTAATAGTTATAGAAGAAGGGACTAATTGACTTGGGGTGACAATATGCAGTCTACCACTACAGAGCTGATATTTCTCTCATTGACTTGTAAAGGCAAGGAATTTCTAGCAGGCACCAAGAACAAATGCCTAACTATTTCTTGCTTTTTAGGAGGCAAGACACTTCTGTCTCAAGACATTTCTGGGATATATATATATATATATATATATATATATATATATATATATATATATATATATATACTATTTTAAAATCTCTTTTATTTTAGAAAAATCATTTCACTAAAAAGGATTTGTCCTCTTCGCCCTCTCTACATCCAAGATCATATTTTACAGTTGTATGACTCCTGGTAGGCAGTGTACTGCAATGGTTCTGTAGTATTTGCAGAGCTGTGGCAAATTTCCCCAACATTATCTGATATGTGTTGGCAACTGTCCTCATTCTTACTCCCAATTTCTTACACAGTGAAGTTACAGTTGGTTAATTACTTTCATTTAGCCAATTGTTTTTGTAAAGGCTGAGTTAGAGACATAAAACCTGTAGGATTCCTCCTGATGGATAAAATTTTGCTTTTGATAATGGTTATTAACTATAGTGAAAAACAATCTCACATATTAAATATGACTTTATTCCAATTTCTGAAGTTTTCTACTTATATAATAATTCTATCTAAGTAATCATACATAACACTAGTACATGTATTAGGCATGTACTGTGCAGTTTTTCAGCTTTCATAGTCATTTTATATGTGGTCAACTCTAAATTTTAGTGTAATCAAGTTTTCTTCTAAAATATATATTAAAATAAATGTGACACATGAAATTTACCCAATACAAATATAATGCAATGGAAAAGACTTTTGTTACCCCAGACTTCAGCAGTACAGCTCAAAGATAGATAATTTTAATAGTTTGGTGGTTTCCAATACAGAAATGTTTCATGCTTAGATATGCATTTCAGTCATCTTTAAGGAACATGGAGGAATATACCACTGGCATTGTTCCATACCTTGTCTTTTTTTCATTTAATCACACATATTCTAGTGCAACAAGATCTAATCCAGTTTACCTGAAGGGCTACATTATTTCATTGTATAGATGTACCATCATCTATGTAATTAGTCTGTATTAATGCGCTTCTAGATTGTTTCCAGATGTTTGCTATTATGCATAGACCTACCATTTACATCCCTGTGCATAAATATTTTCTACATGTACAAATATACTTGTAGGAGAGATTCTTAGAAGATTTATTGTTACAAAGTTTCATTTTACTCTCTGAATTTTTGTTTTGTTTTGTTTTCATTGTTTGCTTAAAATTTGAGAGGAGTTGTAAAAATACAAAGTAATATAATAAGATATAATACAACATTGCATGTGTGTGCATATTTACATAATTTTTATCCCTTTGTCTTTATCTACCTGCTGTAAATTCTAGTACAGAGTGTTTCTACCACCATCTCACCCCTAACTTGGTAAACCATTGCTTATGGCTGATTGCTCCCAGGTGGATAGTTTCCATCTAGGAATTCCTTTATGCAGTCACCCATTCCTGAAACACTCAACTGTTTACATTTTTTTCTGCCTGCCCCAGGACCTAGCCTCACTCTTCAAGTTTGGCTGGGTTAGCAACCTTTTAACGGTCCTCTTCATTCTCCAAGATATTCTTCTCTTTTAAATAAGAGAGAGAATGAGAATAAGTCCTTTACCTATTTTTACCTTAAAAAAATTATTGCATTCTTTCTTAGTTTTCAGCAAGTATTCAGATTTTTCATCTTTTTTTATATATATTTGCTGGTCACTTCCTTGGGAATCAGAAAATGAATCACATTCTATAGTGATTTTGAAGACAGAAACCAGTTTCTAACTCTCCTGGTGACTGCCTTTAATTTTGAAGTGAATGTGTCCAATGTATATCAAATAATCACGTTGTACACTTTAAATATCATATTATACCTCAATAAATCTGGGAAAAAAAAGTGAATGTGTCCAATTCAACATAGTTCCCTAGTTACCAAAGCAAAAAAAAAAAAATACTTTTTACTCATATTCATGTAGAATAGTTTATTTGATATACTCTTCTGTGGCTCTCCACAAAATTCTCAGTTTTTTAACCTATAAATCCAAATTATTCTATTTTTTTAACATCTTTATTGGAGTATACTTACTTTAAAATGGTGTGTTTCTGCTGTGTCACAAAGTGAATCAGCTATACATATACATACATCCCCAATATCCCCTCCATCTTGCCTCTCTTTCCACCACCCACCCCATCCCACCCCTCTAGGTGGTCACAAAGCACTGAGCTGATCTCCTCATGCTATTTTATATTTGGTAGTGTGTATATGTCCATGCCACTCCCTCACTTCATCCCAGCTTACCCATCCCCCTCCCCATGTCCACAAGTCCATTCTCTACATCTGCGTCTTTATTCCTGTCCTGCCCCTAGGTTCTTCAGAACCATTTTTTTTTGATTCCATATACATATGTGTTAGCATATGGTATTTGTTTTTCTTTTTCTGACTTACTTCACTCTATATGACAGACTCTAGGTCCATCCACCTCACTACAAATAACTCAATTTTGTTTCTTTTTATGGCCGAGTAATATTCCATTGCATATATGTGCCACATCTTCTTTATCCATTCATCTGTTGATGGACACTTAGGTTGCTTCCATTTACTGGCTATTGTAAATAGAGCTGCAATGAACAATTTGGTACATGACTCTTTTTGAATTATGGTCTTCTCAGGGGATATGCCCAGTAGTGGATTGCTGGGTCTTAAGGTAGTTTTATTTTTAGTTTTTTAAGGAACCTCCATACTGTTCTCCATAGTGGTTGTATCAATTTACCTTCCCACCAACAGTGCAAAAGTGTTCCCTTTTCTCCACACCCTCTCCAGCATTTATTGTTTGTAGATTTTTTCATGATGGCCATTCTGACCGGTGTGAGATGATATGTCATTGTAGTTTTGATTTGCATTTCTCTAATGATTAATGATGTTGAGCATTCTTTCATGTGTTTCTTGGCAATCTGTATATCTTCTTTGGAGAAATGTCTATTTAGGTCTACAGCCCATTTTTGTATTGGGTTCTTTGTTTTTCAGACATTGAGCTGCATGAGCTGCTTGTAAATTTTAGAGATTAATCCTTTGTCAGTTGCTTCACTTGCAAATATTTTCTCCCATTCTGAGGGTTGTCTTTTGGTCTTGTTTATGGTTTCCTTTGCTGTGCAAAAGCCTTAAAGTTTCATTAGGTCCCATTTGTTTATTTTTGTTTTTATTTCCATTTCTCTAGGAGGTGGGTCAAAAAGGATCTTGCTGTTATTTATGTCATAGAGTGCTCTGCCTATGTTTTCCTCTAAAAGTTTGATAATGTCTGGCCTTACATTTAGGTCTTTAATCCATTTTGAGTTTATTTTTGTGTATGGTGTTAGGAAGTGTTCTAATTTCATACTTTTACATGTACCTGTCCAGTTTTCCCAGCACCACTTATTGAAGAGGCTATCTTTTCTCCACTGTATATTCTTGCATCCTTTATCAAAGATAAGGTGACCTTATGTGTGTGGGTTTATCACTGGGCTTTCTATCCTGTTCCATTGATCAATCTTTCTGTTTTTGTGTCAGTACCATACTGTCTTGATTACTGTAGCTTTGTAGTATAGTCTGAAGGCAGGGAGCCTGATTCCTCCAGCTCCATTTTTCTTTCTCAAGATTGCTTTGGTTATTCAGGGTCTTTTGTGTTTCCATACAAATTGTGAAATTTTTTGTTCTAGCTCTGTGAAAAATGCCAGTGGTAGTTTGATAGGGATTGCACTGAATCTGTGGATTGCTTTGGGTAGTAGAGTCATTTTCACAATGTTGATTCTTCTAATCCAAGGACATTGTATATCTTTCCATCTATTTGTATCATCTTTAATTTCTTTCATCAATGTCTTATAATTTTCTGCATAGAGGTCTTTTGTCTCCTTCAGTAGGTTTATTCCTATATATTATTTTCTTATTGTTGCAATGGTAAATGGGAGTGTTTTCTTGATTTCACTTTCAGTTTTTTCATCATTAGTGTATAGGAATGTAAGAGATTTATGTGCATTAATTTTATATCCTGCTACTTTACTAAAGTCATTGATTAGCTGTAGTAGTTTTCTGGTAGCATCTTTAGGATTCTCCGTGTATAGTATCATTTCATCTGCAAACAGTGACAGCTTTACTTCTTCTTTTCCAATTTGCATCCGTTTTATTTCTTTTTCTTCTCTGATTGCTGTCACTAAAACTTCCAAAACGTTGTTGAAGAATAGTTGTGAGAGTGGGCAACCTTGTCTTTTTCCTGATCTTAGTGCAAATGGTTTCAGTTTTCACCTTTGAGGATGATATTGGCTGTGAGTTTGTCCTAATGGCCTTTATTATGTTGAGGAAAATTCCCTCTATGCCTACTTTCTGCAAGGATTTTATCATAAATAGGTGTGGATTTTTGTCAAAAACTTTCTCTGCATTGATTGAGATGATCATATGTTTTTTTCTCCTTCAACTTGTTAATATTGTGCATCACATTGATTGATTTGTGTATATTGAAGAATCTTTACATTCCTGGGATAAACCCGGTTGATCATGGTGTATGCTCCTTTTAATGTGCTGTTGGTTTCTGTTTGGTAGTACTTTGTTGAGAATTTTTGCATCTATATTTATCAGTGTTATTGGCCTGTAGTTTTCTTTCTTTGTGCCATCTTTGGTTTTGGTGTCATGCTGATGGTGGCCTCATAGAATGAGTTTGGGAGTGTTCCTCCCTCTGCCATATTTTGGAAGAGTTTGAGAAGGAGAGGTGTTAGGTCTTCTCTAAATGTTTGATAGAATTCGCCTGTGAAGCCATCTAGCCCTGGGCTTTAGTTTGTTGGAAGATTTTTAATCACAGTTTCAATTTCAGTGCTTGTGATTGGTCTGTTCATATTTTCTATTTCTTCCTGCTTCAGTCTCAGAAGGTTGTGCATTGCTAAGAATTTTTTCATTTCTTCCAGGTTGTCCATTTTATTGGCATAGAGTTGCTTGTAGTAATCTCTCGTGATCCTTCGTATTTCTGCAGTGTCAGTTGTCATTTCTCCTTTTCATTTCTAATTCTATTGATTTGAGTCTTCTCCCTTTTTCTCTTGATAAGTCTGGCTAATGATTTATCCATTTTGTTTATCTTCTCAAAGAATCAGCTTTTAGTTTTATTGATCTTTGTTATTGTTTGCTTCATTTCTTTTTCATTTATTACTGATCTGAACTTTATGATTTCTTTCCTTCTGCTAACTTTGGGGGGGTTTGTTCTTCTTTCTCTAATTGCTTTAAGTGTAAAGTTAGGTTGTTTATTTGAGCTGTTTCTTGTTTCTTAAGGTAGGATTGTATTGCTATAAACTTCCCTCTTAAAACTGCTTTTGCTGCATCCCATAGGTTTTGGGTCGTTGTGTTTTCATTGTCATTTGTTTCTAGGTATTTTTAAATTTCCTCTTTGATTTCTTCAGCAATCTCTTGGTTATTAAGTAGTGTATTGTTTAGTCTCCATGTGCTTGTATTTTTTACAGATGTTTTCCTGTAATTGATATCTAGTCTCATAGTGTTGTGGTTAGAAAAGATACTTGGTACGATTTCAAATTTCTTAAATTTACCAAGGCTTCATTTGTGACCCAAGATATGATCTATCCTGGAGAATGTTCCATGAGCACTTGAGAAGAATGTGTATTCTGTTGTTTTTGGATGGAAGTTCCTATAAATATCAATTAAGTCCATTTTGTTTAATGTATCATTTAAAGCTTGTGTTTCCTTATTTATTTTCATTTTGGATTATCTGTCCATTGGTAAAAGTGTGGTGTTAAAGTCTCCTACTATGATTGTATTACTGTCAATTTCCCCTTTTATGGCTGTTAGTATTTGCCTATGTATTGAGGTGCTCCTATGTTGGGTGCATAAATATTTACAATTGTTATATCTTCTTCTTAGATTGATCCCTTGATCATTATGTAGTGTCCTTCTTTGTCTCTCGCAATAGTCTATTTTAAAGTCTATTTTGTCTGATATGAGAATTGCTACTCCAGCTTTCTTTTGGTTTCCATTTGCATGGAATATCTTTTTCCATCCCCTCACTTTCAGTCTGTATGTGTCTCTAGGTCTGAAGTGGGTCTCTTGTAGACAGCATATATATGGGTCTTGTGTTTTTATCCATTCAGCCACTCTATGTCTTACAGTGGGAGCATTTAATCCATTTACAGTTAAGGTAGTTATCAATATGTATGTTCCTATTCCCATTTTCTTAATTGTTTTGGGTTTGTTATTGTAGGTCTTTTCCTTCTCTTGTGTTTCCTGCCTAGATAAGTTCCTTTAGCATTTGTTGTAAAGTTGGTTTGGTGGTGCTGACCTCTCTCAGCTTTTGCTTGTCTGTAATGTTTTAAATTTCTCCATCAAATCTGAATGAGATCCTTGCTGGGTATGTCCTGCCTGTCCCTTCTGGCTTGCAGAGTTTCTGCTGAGAGATCATCTGTTAACCTTATGGGGATTCACTTGTGTGTTATTTGTTGTTTTTCCCTTGCTGCTTTTAATTTTATTTTTGTATTTTATTTGTATTTTATTTGTATTTTATTTTTGATAGTTTGATTAATACGTCTTGGTGTGTTTCTTCCTGGATTTATCCTGTACGGGACTCTCTGTGTTTCCTGGACTTGATTAACTATTCCTTTTCCCATATTAGGGAAGTTTTCAACTATAACCTCTTCAAATATATTCTCAGTCCATTTCTTTTACTCTTCTTCTTTTTGGATACCTATAATTTGAATGTTGGTGCATTTAATGTTGTCCCAGAGGTCTCTGAGACTGTCCTCATTGTTTTCATTCTTTTACCTTTTTTCTGCTCTGCAGTAGTTATTTCCATTATTTTATCTTCCAGGTCACTTATGCATTCTTCTGCCTCAGTTATTCTGCTATTGATCACTTTTAGAGAATTTTTAATTTCATTTATTTGGTTGTTCATCATTGTTTGTTTGCTCTTTAGTTCTTCCAGGTGTTTGTTAAATGTTTCTTGTATTTTCTCTATTCTATTTCCAAGATTTTGGATCATCTTTACTATCATTATTCTGAATTATTTTTCACGTAGCCTTCCTATTTCCTCTTCATTTTTTAAGTCTGGTGGGTTTTTACCTTGCTCCTTCATCTGCTGTGTGTTTCTCTGCCTTCTCATTTTGCATAACTTACTGTGTTTGTGTTCTCCTTTTCACATGCTGCAGGTTTTAGTTCCCATTGTTTTTGGTGTCTGCCCCCAGTGGCTAAGGTTGGTTCATTGGGTTGTGTAGGTTTCCTGGTGGAGGGAACTAGTGCCTGTGTTCTTGTGGATGAGACTGGATCTTGTCTTTCTGTTGGGCAGGTCCACGTGTGGTGGTGTGTTTTGGAGCGTCTGTGGCTTTATAATGATTTTAGGCAGCCTCTTTGCTAATGGATGGGGTTGTGGTCCTGTCTTTCTAGTTGTTTGGCATAGGGTGTCCAGCACTGTAGCTGGCTTGTCATTGAATGAAGCTGGGCTTTAGCGTTGAGATGGAGATCTCTGGGAGATTTTTGCTGTTTGATATTATGTGGAGATGGGAGGTCTCTGGTGGACTAATGTCCTGAACTTGGTTCTCCCACCTCAGAGGAACAGCCCTGATGCCTGGGTGGAGCACCAAGAGCCTTTCATCCACATGGCTAGAAATAAAATGGAGAAAAATTAAAGAAAGAAAGAAAGAAAGAAAGAAAGAAAGAAAGAAAGAAAGAAAGAAAGAAAGAAAAAAAAGAAAGAAAGAAAGAAAGAAAGAAAGAAAGAAAGAAAAAGAAAGGAAGGAAGGAAGGAAGAAAGAAAAGAAAGAAAGAAAAAGGAAGGAAGGAAGGAAGGAAAGAAGTGAAAGAAAGAAAGATAAATAAATAAATAAAATAAAAAGTTATTAAAATAAAAAATAAATATTAAGAAAAAAAATTAAAAAACAAATAACGGATGGACAGAACCCTAGGACAAATGGTAAAAGCAAAGCTATATAGACAAAATCACACACAGAAGCATACACATACACACTCGCAAAAAGAGAAAAAGGGAAAAAATATATATATATATCTTTGTTCCCAAAGTCCATCTCCTCAATTTGGGATGATTCATTGTCTATTCAGGTATTCCACAGATGCAGGGTACATCAAGTTGATTGTGGAGATTTAATCTGCTACTCTTGAGGCTGCTGGGAGAGATTTCCCTTTCTCTTCTCTGTTCACACAGCTCCTGGGGTTCAGCTTTGGACTTGGCCCCACCACTGTGTGTAGGTCACCTGAAGGTGTCTGTTCTTCACTCAGACAGGATGTGGTTAAAGGAGCAGCTGATTCAGGGGCTCTGGCTCACTCAGGCTGGGAGGAGGGAAGGGTATGGAATGCAGGGTGAGCCTGTGGTGGCAGAGGCCAGCATGATGATGCACCAGCCTGAGGCGCACCGTGCGTTCTCCCGGGGACGTTGTTCCTGGATCACGGGACCCTGGCAGTTGCGGGCTGCACAGGCTCCCGGGAGGGGAGGTTTGGAGAGTGACCTGTGCTTGCACAAAGGCTTCTTGGTGGTGGCAGCAGCAGCCTTAGCATCCCATGACCGTTTCTGGAGCTCCTTTAAGAGGAGCTCTTAATCCCCTCTCCTCAGACACCAGGAAACAAAGAGGGAAGAAAAAGTCTCTTGCCTCTTGGCCAGGTCCAGACTTTTCCCAGACACCCTCCAGGCTAGCTGTGGCGCACTAGCCCCCTTCAGGCTGTGTTCACGCAGCCAACCCCCATCCTGTCCCTGGGATCCGACCGAAGCCCGAGCCTCAGCTCCCAGCCCCCGCCCGCCCCAGTGGGTGAGCAGACTCACCCTCTTGGGCTGGTGAGTGCTGGTCGGCACCGATCCTCTGTGCGGGGATCTCTCCACTTTGCCCTCTGCACCCCTGTTGCTGCACTCTCCTCCATGGCTCCAAAGCTTCTCCCCTGCCTATCCCCCATCTCCACCAGTGAAGGGGCTTCCTAGTGTTTGGAAACCTTTCCTCCTTCACAGCTCCCACACAGATATGCAGATCCCATCCCTATTCTTTTGTCTCTGTTTTTTTTATTTTTTGACCTACCCAGGTATGTGGGGAGTTTCTTGCCTTTTGGGAAGTCTGAGGTCTTCTGCCAGCATTCAGTAGGTGTTCTTTAGGAGCTGTTCCACATGTAGATGTATTTCTGATGTATTTGTGGAGAGGAAGGTGATCTCTGTGTCTTCCGCCATCTTGAAGCTCCTTCCTTTCCCTTATATTTTATAATGCATCATACGTTTTTTCCTCTCTCTGCTGAGAGCTTTCCATTGGAAATATCAATTAGATGTACCATATTTTCTTCTTTCAATTTATTTTATTTTTTTTCAGCGATTCTCTTATAAGCCATTTCTGGGCAAGACACAAAATAGGGTATGGGATTATACTCCTCTGGTTAACTTGGTGGATGGAAAGAGCATTTTTTTTTTATATTCCAAGAGTGCTTCTACTACTGTTACTCTAGGCTAAACCACTCACTATTTGTTGTAGATAAACTCCCTTACCCACACTCCAGCAATAGCCTTGCTCAGTATTTTTAAAATTTCAGGCATTGTACTCATACAGGGAGAGTCATGTTACAGCTGCTGAAACTACATGATTTGGGCCATGAGTAATGGCTAGACACTAGCCAACTGGTCTGCACCTATTGGTGTTTCCTGACCACTCTTCCCCTGCACCCCCTCTTGTTTGCCTACTGCCTGTTTTGCTGTTACTGCTTTACTCCTATATCAGGTAAAGTGGACATCTATTGTGTCAAGGGTTGAGGAGAGCTGCTAGTGCTTCTGATTCATGGTTATGACCTTTTGGGTAGCTATTTAATAATGCTCCCCAACACTACCACCATTTGGAGAGCTCTAGTCTGGAAAATATGAGCTGAATGCTTACCTTTAATGGCAAGGATGCCCACTAAAGAACCTTTCCAAATTACATTGCTACACCCTGGACAACCTAAAGCAGTGAGAGAATAAGGAAAAGAGATGGTTAAAATTCGCAACTGCTACCAGTCAATCATCTTTGGACCTTTTTTGTGCCTGGTTGGGTACCTGCTAACGTTCCTTCTTAAGCTTCCTAAACTTTCTAAGCTTAGATTTCTCAGTTTTTATGGCCATATCTGAGTATGAATATGCATTAACTAAACTTGCTATATTATTTTTGAACTCAGTGGTTTGTTGAAATTAGAAGACTGCAGCTGATACTCAGTGCATTATTTTTCCTTGATGCCAATAAATCTCAGATAGTGCCCTGTCTGGGTATCTTTTTCTGGTTCTACCTGCCCTACCCAACCTAGGACAGAGTTTCCTGTTTTCGCCATATACACTATGCTTATCTCAAAATTAACATTTAAAACACTGAATGTTTCTGTCTCTTGAAATGGGTAGTACGGTTCTTGATGGAACAAAACAGTACTTCTCAAGTGCATACATAGCATCAACCAAATTTCCCAACAAAAGTTGGCTAAATGATTTCCCTACCAAACATCTCCAGGAAGATAAATGACAAATTATCGCAGGAAAAATAGATGTCAACCATTTTATGAAAAACCCTGAAACAGAGAATTTATTTTTTTTCAAATCTATGATTTTGAGAGCTGGAAAATATTCTCTTTTCTTAATTTTCAAGTTGCATAACTTATATCTGCTTAAGGAAGTAGCACAGCATATACTTACTTATCTTTGCTTCTAAAGGCTTATCTGAAAATCATGCTGCTAAGAATGGGAAGTGTGGTTAATGGCTGCTTCCAACAGGGATAAACTAAACCTAGTTGGAAGAAACAGGATAAAAATAAACAGATTTAACAGATACTGTTCCTGAGAGGAAAATTTAAAGTAAACTTTATTAAAATCAACTCTTGTTGTTAAAACTGGAGAATTATTATATATAAAGTTGAGAAGGAATAGAAAGCTATGAAAAGGAAACAAAACCATGCAATGTTCAGGGATGTATTTACTCACCTCAGTATAAATTGCCAAGGAAGGGGAGGAAATAAGAATTTTAAAATTGCAATCTTCAACTTGGCAAGTCTCCATGTGAATTTTGACTAAATTTGTTCTGAAAGTAGAACAAACTGATTTTTCCAGGTGTATTTGATTTTTGTCTGTGTAATACAGATCCCATCCTTGTCCAGCTTCATAAGATATAAGGGAAATAAAGCTATTAAAAAGTGTTAGGTATCTAAATCCTATAGCATTAGCTTATACATGGTTCAATAAATTATGTAAAATAAATACTTTTCTAAACAATATTATCTTACAATGACAATAATGATCTCTAACATGAATGGAAAGTCAATTTTTCAGAAGCTAATCGATCGCTTTCAAATCCATGAATAAACTGCAACCACTTTTTTTCTGTGATAAAGTAAGTAAATCAGCCAGATGTAGCTTTAGTTGTTGAACTAATGCTTTGATTTTGTTTGAATAAAATACTGCTGAAATTTTTAAGAGAAAGAAAATTATATAAATGAATGTAATATCTAGCCTGCAGCAGCAATGTATATTAATGGAGATGATTATACAATTCACACTTCTCATTTCAGAGCATTGGTGCCTTAACAAAGCCCATCTAAAATGCTTACTGAAAAGGTAAAGCTGCAGATTTCTCTATTTGCTATATTCTTCTATTGCCAGCACAAGTTTTGTTCTCTTTATTCTGCCCTCTCTGTTTATATTCAGAAGTGATAAATTTTCCCTGTTTTATATTTGGTTTATCTATTTATTTGTATTCATTTTGCATGTACAAGGGGATAAGTCTATAGAATAATGCAGCTGATATTGATTTTATATTGCTATTGGGCATATACTGCATATGAAGATTGTCTGATCTCTAACTTAATCACAGGGAACTATTGTTAAAGGGAAAGCTTTCTTCATAACAAGGAGAGACCTATGTCTTTGTGAAATTTATTTAACTATAAACCCATTATATAGCATTAATATATAATTTTCTTATTTTCTGCCAAAGTTAGATGAGATTTATTGTATATAGCTATTGAATTTGAGCAAAAGTGAATATATAAGTAAAGAAGTTTTTATGTGATATGACTTAAGCATATCCAGGTAAGCTATCAATGTCTTGATAATGTTGTGGATACACAGAAAATAAAGAAACCATATTTCAGAGGAATAAATTTTTATGCTATTTAAAATTAAAGTTATGGAAATAAAATAGCATTATGTGTTAGTTCCACCACCTGATGTAGTAGTTTGTTGAAGGCAGATGGAAAAACTCTATGTTGAAAGCTCACAAGAAAACTTCCTGCAACATTCCATGAATCTATGGCTATATTTATCTTCTTTTGTGCTTAATCTAGGCCTATAAAAAGAGATATATCATTTTCTCATTATAATGCCATATTCGAAGTACTCCATTTATATTTGTAACGTCTTTCATATCTATTTCTGTATGTAGTTTAATTGCATACTTGGGCTTTGTAGCCCAAGAAAAAGAAATAATTAAGGACAATAGAGTGCCCTACTGCTGACTGTCTGTGTTTGAAATAGGCCAGTTAGCATAGAAAACAATAGGTTTTTATGAAAAGACCTACAAGTGTAGTATATTCCTTTCCTTATTATTTAAACTAAACTTAAGATGGTATTTGCTCCTACTAATTGAGTTAAATAGATCTACTCCAAATCGACTTTAAGATAAGTGATCAACTTTATTTTCCTTCTGGGATCACTTCTTGCCCATCTTTTATATAAAAAGTTGCCATGGCATATTTTAATATTACCTGCTTTAAATAGCCAAAAAATCTGGGATCTTGTTTTACTCATCTTGCTACATTTTCACAACTTAGCTGAAGTTGCAGCATGGTCATGTATCAAAAAATGCTATGCATTCACCTTTGCACATAAAGATGCCACTTATTGCAAAAATTTGACCACATTTTTTTTACATTCACTGAAATATTAACCAAGAAAGAATTTACTGAAGAGAAAAAATATTGAAGCAGCACTTCGTAATTATTGCCTCTTATGAAACTTTTCCAAAAAATGGTAATTTATCATCATATATTTTTTTTTTTAAAATTAAGCATAGTAATTTCTCTGGTAAGCCAATTAAGTCATTTTATTTCCCCCCACAAAACTGTAAATGAATATTTTCTAGTTTAAAAAAAGGAGTTTTGTCAGTAAATACAGAAGAAAGACCAACTATAGAAGAATCATTCAAAGTTGCACTCCACATATAGCATTAATTGACATGATATAAATTACTGCCAAGAGTCTTAGAAAACTAGACAAATATGCTCAGAGAGAAAACAGAATTAGCAGTTGGCAGAATTCCTCTATCAAATGTCACTTTGTCATCACGCACTATCAGTGGCATATAATATAGAAGAAAAATTAATAGCCCATATGTGTCTTAATAGATATATTAAATTAGGGTCGTCTAAAACAACTAATATCAAAAATATGAATCAGCCCTAGGCATATGTTTGGGACCTATATAAGGTTTATTTTTTAACTTTTTATTTTGAAAGAATTTTAGATGTATAGAAGGTTTGCAAAGATTGTACAGGGTGCTCCCCTATATCTCAGTTTCCATCTCATATAACTGTAATAAATTTATCAAAATTAGGAAAATCTTATTAGAAAGTGATATTAACTAAATTATACTTTATTCATATTTCAGCCTTTGTTTTTCACTCCTGTCCCTTTTTATGTCCCAGCATACAATCCAGTTTACCATGTTGCTTTAAATCATAATTTCATCTTAGTTTCCTTGAATCTGTGAAAGTTTCTCGGTCTTTACTTGTCCTTCACAACATTGACAGCTTTGAAGATTATTGGTCAGGTATTTTGTAGAACGTCTCTCAGTTTGGGTCTGGTTGATGTTTTCCCATAATTAAACTGAGGTTAAAATTTGGGGGAAGATTACAATAGAGGAGAAATGTCCTTCTCATTGCATGAGTATATGATTTTAACATGACTTTTGCTGGTCATTTTAACCTTGTGGATAAGGTTAAGGTGATGTCTGCCAAATTTCTCCACTGTAATGTTATTACTTTTTCCTTTCCATATTCTATTTCTTAGAAGCCAGTCACTCATTCTATTCCACAGTTAATGAGAGGGGAATTAAGCTCCACCTCTTGGAGGGAGAAATATCAAAAATTTATGGATACAGGTTAAACAACCATAGTAATTAAGAAATATTTGCAGGGAGATACTCTGAGGTTATGAAACTATTCTGTTTTTCCTTAAAGTTTACTTGCTATTTATATCATTCATTTTCGGAATTTGCCTGAAGCAATTATTACTGTGGTATTTTAATGGTGATTTTTCTATTTCTCTCATTTCTTCTACATTTATTACTTGGAACTCATCTGTAAAGAAGATTTTTCCCTTTCCTCTATTTTTTATTCAATAATTTATTTATATCAGTATGCACTCATGTACAATTGACCTTTGAACAAAATGAGTTCGAATTGTGCAGGTCCATTTACAGGAAGATTTTTTTCAGTAATAAATACTATAGTAGTACTACACTATCCCCAGTTGGTTGAATCTGCAGACGTGGAACCTCAGATACCAAGAAACCATGAATATGTAGGGCCAACTATAAGTTATATGCAGATTTTCAATTTAGAGCTGGTGTCCCTAAGCCCCTAGTTGTTCTAGGGTAATTGTATATTTATTTTATTCTTTGAATTATAATGCAATACTATAATGAGTTATTTTGCTCATTAGATATTCCAGCTTTGGACATTGGGAGCCATTTTAGGTTGACTGCTACATCATTTTGAAATGTACTCAGTTTTTTTTTTTTCTTTTTCAGTATTTTCTTATTCTTGGCACTACAGGACAGGAGGCTGCGTTCATCTTGTATATTGCAAGTCACTGCCTTAGAATCAGCCATTGCTCTAAAGAGCTCTGCTCCTTTTATTGGCAATTGGAATTTTAGAATCCAAGGTCTTGGCACTAAGTTCACTCACTTCACTTGGGGAGTCACAGGTTCTAGATCTCTCAGATAGAGCTAAGAAATATATGCATGTATTCTAACCTATGTATACACTTAGATATATATGTATATGTATATACATATATATTTAATTCTGCATCTGTTTATCTCTTAGTGTATTAAAATAAACATGAGTTCATACTGATATATCCAACTCTAGTCCATTACCAAAGATAGGGTTCATTCATGCTTTCCACCTTGCTTATATATGTATTTATATAACTTTTTTCTCTGATTATGAGAAACCTAGTCCCCATCATTTACAATTTATGTATCTATTTGTTCAACCCTAGTATATATGTAAATTAATTTCAGAATTGGTAAATGAATCCCTGTAACAAATTTACCAACTAAAGTATACTGTTATTATAGAGTTTTATTTCTTTTTACTCTTCAGCCTTTATCTTATCAAAACACTGTTTTCTAAAGTTACTTAGGTCATCCATTTCCCCCTTACCTTCTTGGAAGCTATGGAAAAATTTGTAATGGAGTTAGATTCCTTTGTCACATCTTACATTCCATACAGTGATTGATATATCATGTTTGATTTTCCTTATAATTTACATAAATTTCATTGTTTGTGTTGTACTGCTCTATCAGTTTTAAAATGCATAGAGTCATGTATCCAGAACTAAAGTATCATACAAAACAGTTCCATCATCTAAAAATTCTCTGGTGTGGCCCTCTTTTACTCAGTTACTCCCCAGTAAACCTCTGACAATCACTGATCAGTCTTCCATCCCTATTGTTTTGCCTTTTATAGAATGCCATGTAAGTGGAATGATACATTATGTAGTCTTGGAGTCTAGCTTCTTTCAAATAGCAAAATGCATTTAAGGTTAATTCATGTTGTTGTATGAACCAGTAGATCATTTTCTTAAGCCTGAGTAGTAATCCATTTTATAAATGTACAACAGTTTATTCATTCACCTCATTCACCTGTTGAAAGACACCTTGTGATTCTCAGGCTTTGGGCATTATCAATAAAACTGCTATAAATATTCACATGCAGGTTTTATATTAACAGAAGGATTCAATTCACTTAGGTAAATATCTAGGAGTGAGATTGCCAGACTGTTTGGTAAGTGTATGCTTAACATCACAGTGTAAAACTGTGAAGCCATTTTCTAAAGCGCCTGTATCAGTTTGCAATCCCACCAGCAATGAATAAAAATTCCTGATACTCTGCACTGTATTTTACCCAGAATTTCATATTGGTAGTTTTCTCCTTAAAATTTTTTTTTGTCCTTTTAAAGGTATGCTGTGATATATCATCATGGCTTTAATTTGCATTTCCTAATGAGCAATAACATTGAGCATTTTTTCGTATGCTTATTGTTCATCTGTGTATCTCTTAGAGCAGTGTTTATTCAGATATTTTGCCTATTATTTCCCTTGAGGTGGTGTGTGTGTGTGTGTGTGTGTGTGTGTTTCATTTTTATTGTTGAGTTGTATGTTCTTTTGGACTTCTGGATATAAGTCCTTTAGAATACAGGTGATTGGCAAACACATTCTCACAATATGTGAGCTGTAGTTTTATTTGCTTACAAGTTTATTTTGCAAAACAAAAGATTAGTCCAAGCTATTGATATTTTCTCTGTGGATTGTGCTTTTTCTGGTATACCTAAACACTAATTATCAAATCCAGAGTCATGGCAGATTTTCTTCTATCTTTTCTTCTAGAAGTTGTATAGTTTTACATTTTATATTGAGGGCTAATGATCTATTTTGAGTTAACATTTGTATAAAGTATGAGACATGTATTGAGGTTCACTAGTTTGCATATGAACATTTGTTGGCTCACAACATTTGTTGAAAAGACTATCCTTCCTCCATCAAATTGCTTGTGTATTTTGGTCAAAAATCAGTTGCCTATCTAAAAATATTGTCTTACTAACAAACATTTTAAAAATACATCAAACAAGGCTCATCTGAGGAGAAGTCTGAAAAATATATGACCAGTACTCCTCCAAATTGTTAATGTCGTTATAAACAAGGAAAATTTGAGGAATTGTTACAGCCAAGAGAATCCTAAGAAGACATGACAACTAAATATACTTGGGATCCTGGAACAGAAATAGGACATATGGTAAGAACTATGGAAAACTGAATAAACTATGGACTGCAGATAATAATAATATCTAACAATACTGGTTCATGAATTGTGACAAATGTACCATTTAAGATGTTAATAACCGAGGAAACTGTGTGGGGGATAAATGGGAACTTTTAAATTATCTTTGTGATATTAAGATTGTTCTAAAATTAAAAGCTTATTTTAAATATGTAAAAGAAAATCAGTTGCCAATTTTTTTTCTTCTCTTGAAAGATGATTTTTTAGAGAAGTTTTAGGTTTACAAAAAAATTGAGAGGAATGTTACCGAGATTTCCGAAATACCCCTTGCTCCCTCACATGGTTAGCCTCACCTATTATCAACATCACTCACCAGAATGGTACACTTTTTTACAAAGGATGAACCTACCCTGACATCCCATAATAAGCCAGAGTTTAAGTTTACCTGAGGGCTCACTCTTGGTGATATGAATTCTATGGGTTTGGATAAATGTTTAAATATATATATATAATATCATAGAGTATTTTTATAGCCCTAAAAATCCTCTGTTCTCTGCCTATTCATTTCTTCCTGTCCCAACCCTGGTAACCACTGGTCTTTTTATTGTTTCTGTAGTTTTGCCTTTTCCAGAATATCATAGAGTTGGAATCACAGAGTATGTAGCTTTTTCAGATTGGCTTCTTTCTCTTAGTCATACGTATTTAAGTATCTTCTATGTCTTTTCATGGTTTGATAGATCATTTCTTTCTAGCACTGAATAATATTTCATTGTATGGCTGTAAGACTATTTATGCATTCATCAGAAGTGAATGAAGAATATCTTGGATGTTTCCAAGTTTGGAAATTATGAATAAAGCTGCTGTAAACATTCATGTGCAGGATTTTGTGTGGACATAAGTTTTCAATTCCTTAGGGTCAATACCAAGAAACACAAACACTGAATGCTATGGTAAAATTATGTCTGGTTTTGTAAGAAAACACCAAACTGTATTCCAAAGTGGCTGCACCATTATGCATACATTCCCACCAGCCATGTATGAGAATTCTTGTTGCTCTACATTCTCGTAAGCATTTGCCATTGTCAGTGTTCTTGATCTGGACATTCTAATAGCTGTGTAGTAGTATCTCATTGTTCCTTTAATTTGCATTGCCCTGATGACTTAAAATGCAGAATACCTTTTCATATCCTTATTTGCCATATGCATTACTTTTTTCTTGAGGTGTATATTAAGGTTATTGAACCATTTTCAGTAGAGTTGTTTGTCTTCTTATTGTTGAGCTTTAAGAGTTCTTTGTATATTTTTGAATAACAGTCTTTTATCCCATGAGTCTTCTACAAATATTTTCTCCCAGTCTGTGCCTTGTTTTCTATTTATCTCGATATTGTCTTTTGCAGACCAGAAGTTTTAATTTTAATGAAGTCCAGATTATCAATTGTTTCTTTCATGGATCCTACCTTTTGTGTTGTATCTAAAAAGGCATTTTTAGTAAGCCTATGCTTCTGGACTGTAAATATTATAAATGTTTCTCAGTATTTTTCTCTCCCCTTAAGTGGGACAGAGTGGCTAGAATGGGCTAGAGTTGGGTGTTTCTCTTCCTCCAAGTCAGTTATGCTCTGATAATACCCCAGAAGATTAGGTTCTGCTTAACTAGTTACCCCTGAGGGTTGGCCTTGTTACAAAGAACAGAGTGCTCTCTGATCCAAATGGTTCCTTTTCCCTTTCTCCTGCCAGAAGCCCAAGCTCCTAGATGTAAATTCCACAATATTGTCCTGCTGGAGTTTTTAACTCTCAACATTATTCACACTGAGCTTCCAGCAATTCATCAATTCCAGTTCAGATTTTCCTATCCCAACACTTTTTCCTGTGGTGGTTCCAGCTCATGAATCTGATCCAGTGAGCCATGACTCATTCTATTCCCCTGTCTGTTTCTCAATTCTTGGGGACAGCAGTTTGTCAGGTGTTCTTCTCTCTTGTGGATCCAGGAACAGTTGTTACTTTTTTAGTCTGTTCAGCTTTTTACTTGTCTTTCAGATGGAGTGGCAGCTTCCAAATATTTTACACGTGGAGCCAGAAAATGGCAGTTCTGCCTATGTTTTCATGAGTCTATTCGTGACTTTTTTATTCTGTTCCATTGATCTATGTATCTATACTTTCACCAAGACCATATCTTGATTACTTGATTACTGTAGCTTTATATTACATATTGAAATCAGATAATGTGAATCCTCCAAAATGTTCCTCACTGTCAAAATTGTTTTAGTTTTTCTACTTCTTTCACATTTCCATATAAATTTTAGAATCCTCCTGTACATAACTAACAAACTTCTAGCAAGGATTTTGTTTGGGATTGTGTTGAATATATGGATCAAATTGAGGGAGAATTGGAATCTTAATAACACTAAGTTTTCTGATCCATGAACATTGTATGAATCTCCATTTATTTAGCTTTCCTTTGATTTCTTTCAGTAGTGTTTTGTTATTTTCAACACACTGATCTACCACATGTTGTGTTAGTTATATCTAACTCCTTCATTCTTTGGTGCTATTATAAATGGAGTTTTAAAAATATCAAACTCCATTTGTCCATTGCTGTCACCTAGAAATACAATTGTTCTTTGTATATTGACTTTATATCTTATGGCCTTGCTAAACTCATAGTTATAGGAGATTTTTTATAAGAGTCTTTGGGATTTTTCTACATAGGCAATCAAGTCCTTTGTAAGTAGAGACAATATTAAATCTTCATTTTTAACCTGTATACCTTTTTATTCTTGGCTAATTTCATAGATAGAACTTCCATTATGATGTTGAATATGAGTGAAGAGAAAGGAAATCTTTAATTTGGAGGGAAAGCATTCAGTATATTACCATTAAATATGCTGTTACCTGTAGGTTTGTGGATGTCTTTTACCAAGTTAAAGAAGTTCCCTTGATTCTTAGAATTTGGAGAATTAAATTTTTTTGTCATAAATAAGCATGGATTTTCCTAATGGCTTTTCTGTCCCTAATGAGATGATCATAAGCACTTAATTTTTTAATTTAGTCTGCTAATATGGTGAATTACATGGTGTATTAGTTTGCTAAGTCTGCCATAACAAAATACCACAGGTTTAAACAACATAATTTTATTTTCTCACAGTTCCAGAGGCTGCAAGATCAAGATCAAGGTACTGACAAAGTTGGTTTCTCCTGATGCCTCTTTCCTTAATTTTCTTTTTTTAATTTTTTTTTATACTGCAGGTTCTTATTAGTCATCAATTTTATACATATCAGTGTATACATGTCAATCCCAATCCCCCACTTCAGCACACCACCATACCCACTCCATCGTGGTATTCCCCCCTTGGTGTGCATATGTTTGTTCTCTACATCTGTGTATCAACTTCTGCCCTGCAAACCCGTTCATCTGTACCATTTTTCTAGGTGCCACATACATGTATTAATATATGATATTTGTTTTTCTCTTTCTGACTTACTTCACTCTGTATGACAGTCTTTAGATCCATCCACATCTCAACAAATGACTCAATTTCGTTCCTTTTTATGGCTGAGTAATATTCCATTGTATATATTTACCATATCTTCTTTATCCATTCATCTGTCAATGGGTATTTAGGTAGCTTCCATGACCTGGCTATTGTAAATAGTGCCACAATGAATATTGGGGTACATGTGTCTTTTTGAATTGTGGTTTTCTCTGAGTATATGCCCAGTAGTGGGATTGCTGGATCATATGGAAATTCTATTTTTAGTTTTTTAAGGAACATCCATACTGTTCTCCATAGTGGCTGTATCAATTTACATTCCCACCAACAGTGCAAGAGGGTTTCCTTTTCTCCACACCCTCTCCAGCATTTGTTGTTTGTAGATTTTCTGATGATGCTCATTCTAAATGGTGTGAGGTGATACCTCGTTGTAGTTTTGATTTGCATTTCTCTAATAATTAGTGATGCTGAGCAGCTTTTCATGTACTTCTTGGCCATCTGTATATCTTCTTTGGAGAAATGTCTATTTAGGTCTTCTGCCCATTTTTGGATTGGGTTGTTTGTTTCTTTAATATTGAGCTGCATGAGCTGTTTATATATTTTGGAGATTAATCCTTTGTCCGTTGATTCGTTTGCAAATATTTTCTCCCAATCTGAGGGTTGCCTTTTGGTCTTGTTTATGGTTTTCTTTGCTGTGCAAAAGCTTTGAAGTTTCATTAGGTCCCATTTGTTTATTTTAATTTTTATTTCCATTACTCTAGGAGGTGGATCAAAAAAGATCTTGCTGTGATTTATGTCAAAGAGTGTTCTTCCAATGTTTTCCTCTAAGAGTTTTATAGTGTCTGGTCTTACATTTAGGTCTCTAATCCATTTTGAGTTTATTTTTGTGTATGGTGTTAGGGAATGTTCTAATTTCATTCTTTTACATGTAACTGTCCAGTTTTGCCAGCACAACTTATTGAAGAGATTGTCTTTTCTCCATTGTATATCTTTGCCTCCTTTGTCATAGATTAGTTGACCATAGGTGTGTGGGTTTATCTCTGGGCTTTCTATCTTGTTCCATTGACCTATGTTTCTGATTTTGTGCCAGTACCATATTGTTTTGATTACTGTAGCTTTGTAGTATAGTTTGAAGTCGGGTAACCTTATTCCTCCAGCACTGTTTTTTTCCTTCAAGAGTGCTTCAGCTATTCTGGATCTTTTGTGTCTCCATACAAATTTTAAGATGATTTGTTCTAGTTCCGTAAAAAATGCCATTGGTAATTTGATAGGGATTGCAATGAATCTGCACATTGCTTTGGGTAGTATAGTCATTTTCACAATATTGATTCTTCCAATCCAAGAACATGGTATATATCTCCATCTGTTGGTATCATCTTTAATTTCTTTCACCAGTGTCTTATAGTTTTAATTTTTAATTTCTGCATGCAGGTCTTTTGTCTCCCGAGGTAGGTTTATTCCTAGGTGTTTTATTCTTTTTGTTGCAATGGTAAATGGGAGTGCTTTCTTAATTTCACTTTCAGATTTTTCATCATTAGTGTATAGGAATGCAAGAGATTTCTGTGCATTAATTTTCTATCCTGGAACTTTACCAAATTCACTGATTAGCTCTAGTAGTTTTCTGGTGGCATTTTTAGGATTCTCTATGTATAGTACCATGTCATCTGCAAACAGTGACAGTTTTATTTCTTCTTTTGAAATTTGTATTCCTTTTATTTCTTTTTCTTCTCTGATTGTTGTGGCTAGGACTTCCAAAACTATGTTGAATAATAGTGGTGAGAGTGGACATCCTTGTCTTGTTCCTGATCTTAGAGGAAATGCTTTCAGTTTTTCACCATTGAGAATAATGTTTGCTGTTGGTTTGTAATATATGGCCTTTACTATGTTGAGGTAGGTTCCCTCTATGCCCACTTTCTGGAGAGTTTTTATCATAAATCGGTGTTGAATTTTGTCAAAAGCTTTTTCTGTACCTTTTGAGATGATCATATGTTTCTTTATTCTTCAATTTGTTAATATGGTGTATCACAATGATTGATTTGCATATATTGAAGAATCCTTATATCCCTGGGATAAATCCCACTTGACCATGGTGTATGACCCTTTTAATGTGTTGTTGGATTCTATTTGCTAGTATTTTGTTGAGGATTTTTGCAACTACATCCATCAGTGATATTGGTCTGTAATTTTCTCTTTTTAAAGTATCTTTGTCTGTTTTTTTTTGCAAGAGTTTGAGAATGATGGGTGTTAGCTCTTCTCTAAATGTTTGATAGAATTCACCTGTGAAGCCATCTTGTCCTGGACTTTTGTTTGTTGGAAGACTTTTAATCACAGTTTCAATTTCATTACTTGTGATTGTTCTGTTCATATTTTCTGTTTCTTTCTGGTTCAGTCTTGGAAGGTTATACCTTTCTAAGAATTTGTCCATTTCTTCCAGGTTGTCCATTTTATTGGCATAGAGTTGTTTTTAGTAGTCTCTTAGGATGCTTTGTATTTCTGCAGTGTCTGTTGTAACTTCTCCTTTTTCATTTCTAATTTTATTGTTTTGAGTCCTCTCCCTCTTTTTCTTGATGAGGCTGGCTAATGGTTTACCAATTTTGTTTATCTTCTCAAAGAACCAGATTTTAGTTTTATTGATCTTTGCTATTGTTTTCTTTGTTTCTATTTCATTTATTTCTGCTCTGATCTTTATGATTTATTTCCTTCTGCTAACTTTGGGTTTTGTTTGTTCTTCTTTCTCTAGTTCCTTTAGGTGTAAGGTTGGATTGTTTACCTGAGATTTTTCTTGTTTATTGAGGTAGGCTTGTATAGGTATAAAGTTTCCTCTTAAAATTGATTTTGCTGCATCCCATAGGTTTTGGATCATCGTGTTTTCATTGTCATTTGTCTCTAGGTATTTTTTGATTTCCTCTTTGATTTATTCTGTGATCTCTTGGTTATTTAGTAATGTATTGTTTCGCATCCATGTGTTTGTGTTTTTTACGTTTTTTTTCCCTGTAATTGATTTCTAATCTCATAGCGTTGTAGTCAGAAAATATACTTGTTACGATTTCAATTTTCTTAAATTTACTGAGGCTTGATTTGTGACCCAAGATGTGATCTATCCTGGAGAATGTTCCGTGAGCACTTGAGAAGAAAGTGTAATCTGCTGTTTTTGGATGGAATGTCCTATAAATATCAATTAAATCTATCTGGTATATTGTGTCATTTAAAGCTTCTGTTTCCTTATTAATTTTCTGTTTGGATGATCTGTCCATTGGTGTAGTGAGGTGTTAAAGTCCCCCACTATTACTGTGTTACTTTTGATTTCCTCTTTTATCGCTGTTAGCAGTTGCCTTATGTATTGAGGTGTTCCTATATTGGGTTCATATATATTTATAATTCTTATTTCTTCTTCTTGGATTGATCCATTGATCATTATGCAGTGTCATTCCTTGTCTCTTATAACATTCTTTATTTTAAAGTCTATTTTATCTGATATGAGTATAGCTACTCCAGCTTTCTTCTGATTTCCATTTGCATGGAATATCTTTTTCCATCCCCTCACTTCAGTCTGTATGTGTCCCTAGGTCTGAAGTGAGTCTATTGTAGACAGCATATATATGGGTCTTGTTTTTTTTTTGTTTGTTTTTTTTTTTTTTTGTGGTACACGGACCTCTCACTGTTGTGGACTATCCCATTGCAGAGCACAGGTTCTGGACATGCAGGCTCAGCGGCCATGACTCATGGGCCCAGCCGCTCCGTGGCTTGTGGGATCCTCCCGGACTGGGGCTGAACCCATGTCCCCTGCATCAGCAGGTGGATTCTCAACCACTGTGCCACCACGGAAGCCCCATGGGTCTTGTTTTTGTATCCATTCAGCAAGCTTGTGTCTTTGGTTGGAGCATTTAATCCATTCACGTTTAAGGTAATTATTGATATGTATGCTCCGGTGACCATTTTCTTAGTTGTTTGTGTTTGTTTTTGTATGTCCTTTACTCCTCTTGTATATCCCACTTACAGAAGTTCCTTTAGCATTTGTTGTAGAGCTGGTTTGGTGGTGCTGAATTTTCTTAGCTTTTCCTTGTCTGTAAAGCTTTTGATTTCTCTATCAAACCTGACTGAGATCTTTGCCGGGTAGAGTAATGTTGGTTGTAGGTTCTTCCCTTTCATCACTTTAAGTATATTGTGCCTCTCCCTTCTGGGTTGTAGAGTTTCTGCTGAGAAATCAGCTGTTAACCTTATGGGAGTTCTTTTGTATGTTGTCATTTTTCCATTGCTGTCTTTATTTTTGCCAATTTGATTACTATGTGTCTCGGCATGTTTCTCCTTTGGTTTATCCTGTATGGGACTCCCTGCATTTCCTGGACTTGGGTGGCTATTTCCTTTCCCATGTTAGGGAAGTTTTCGACTACAGTCTCTTCAAATATTTTCTTGGGTCCTTTCGCTCTCTCTTCTCCTTCTGGGACCCCTATAATGCAAATGTTGTTGCGTTTAATGTTGCCCCAGAGGTCTCTTAGGCTGTCTTCATTTCTTTTCATTCTGTTTTCTTTATTCTGTTCCACAGCAGTGAATTCCACCATTCTGTCTTCCAGGTCACTTATCTGTTCTTCTGCCTCAGTTATTCTGCTATTGATTCCTTCTAGTGTAGTGTTCATTTCAGTTACTGTATTGTTCATCTCTGTTTGTTTGTTCTTTAATTCTTCTAGGTCTTTGCTAAACATTTCTTGCATCTTCTCGATCTTTGCCTCCATTCTTTTTCCGAGGTCCTGGATCATCTTCACTGTCATTATTCTGAATTATTTTTCTGGAAGGTTGCCTATCTCCACTTCATTTAGTTGTTTTTCTGGGGTTTTATCTTGTTCCTTCATCTGTACATAGCCCTCTGCCTTTTCATCTTGTCTATCTTTCTGTAAATGTGTTTTTTCCCCACAGGCTGCAGAATTGTAGTTCTTGCTTCTGCTCTCTTCCCTCTGGTGGATGAGGCTATCTAAGAGGCTTGATGAGAGCGACTGGTGGTGGGTAGAGCTCTTTCCTTAATTTTCAAATAGGCAACTTCTCTCTGTGTCCTCACATACCCTTCTCTCTGTACATGCACATCTCTGATGTGTCTTCCTTTTCTTTTAAGGAAACCAGTCATATTGAATTAGGGATCCATCATTATGACCTCATTTAACCTTAATTACTTCTTAAAGGTCCTATCTCTAAATACAGTTACATAGAGGACTAAGACGTCAATACATTAATTGTGGGGACACCCAATTCAGTCCACAACCCATGACTTGGTTTCTAAATATCAAATTAGCCTTGCTTTCCTGTGCTGAACTCCACTGAATTGTAATTTCTTTTACCTTTCTTAATATATTGCTGAATTGGATTTGCTTATATATTGTTGTGAATTTTTGTATCTATGTACATGAGAGTTATTGTTCTATAGTTCTTGTCTTTGTCTGGTTTGGGTAGTAGGGTGAATCTGACCTTATAAAATGAGTTGGCAAGTATTCCCACCTCTTTTTCATTCAGGAAGAGACTTGTATAATTGGTATTATTTATTATGTAAACGTTGAGTAGAATTCACCAGTGAAAGTATATGGTTCTTAATTTTCTTTTTCTTTTTTTTGGAAAGTGTTTAATTAAATGGCTTCTTTATATATGACTGTTCAGATGATCTATTTCTTCTGGAATTTCTGGTAATTTGTATTTTTCATGTAAATTGTTGATTTCACAGTGCTAGAGTCATCTATAATATCCACTTACTATGCTTTTAATGTTTGTGGGATCAGTAGTAAAGTCTCATCTTTTCTTCCTGGTATTGGTAATTTGAATCTACTTGTTCTTTTCTGGGTTAACCTGGCCAGAAGTTTATTAACTTTATTGATCTTCTCAAATAATCAGCTTTTGGTTTTATTGAGTTACTCTATTGTTTCTCTGTTTTATTTTTATTGAGATATAATTGACATATAACATTGCATTAGTTTCAAGTGTACAACATAATGATTCAATATATGTAAATATTGTGACACAACAAACACAGTAAGTCTTGTTAACATCTGTTGCCACATGTAGTTACAATATTTTTTTCTTGTGGTAAGGATTTTTAAGATCCCTCTTAGCAACTTTCAAATATATAATACAGTATGATTAACTATAATCACCATGTTGTACATAATATCCCCAGGACCTACTTATTTTATAATTGGAAGTTTGTACCTTTTGACAACCTTCACCTATTTCATGCCCCTCCCATCCCCCACCTCTGGCAATCACCAATCTGTTCTTTCTCTCTATCTATGAGTACAGGGTTTGGTTTAGTTTCTTTTTGTTGTTGTTGTTGTTTTTTAGATTCCACAAATAAGTGAGATCATACAGTGTTTGTTTGATTTATTTGACTTAGCATAATACACTTAGAGTCATTTCATGTTGTCACAAATGGCAGGATTCCCTTACTTTTTATGGCTAAATAATATTCCATTGTGTATATTATATATAGAATTTTGCATAGTATTTCCTTATCTATTCATCTATTGATGTATCTTTATGTTGTTTCCACGTCCATGCCTTGGCTATTGTAAATAATACAGCAATAAACACAGTTGTAGATATCAGTTTGAGTTAGTGTTTTCATTTCCTTTGGATAAATACCCAAAAGTGGAATTTTGAGATCATATGCTAGTCTATTTTTAATTTTTTTAGAGACTAAATAGCTTTGGTTATTTGGAGTCTTTTATGGTTCCATACAAATTTTAGGATTGTTTGTGAAAAATACCATGGGAATTTCTGTGAAAAATGATATTGGAAATTTGATAGAGCTCAAATTGAATCTCTAGATTTCCTTGGGTAGTATGGATATTTTAAAAGTATTAATTCTTCCAGTCCATGAGCATGGACTATTTTTTCATTCATTTGTGTTTTCTTGTAGTATCTTCTTATTATGCCAAATTTCTTGCATTAACATCTTTTAGTTTTCAGTGTGATGAGTTTTCAACTCCTTGGTTCAACTTATTCCTAGATATTTTATTCTCTTTGATGCAGCTGTAAATGTGATTGTTTTCTTAACTTCTCTCTGATAGTTCATTATTAGAGTATAGAAATGCAACAGATTTCTGTATATTGATTTTGTGTCCTGCAAATTTACTGAATTTGTTAATCCATTCTTACAGTTTTTTGGTGGAGTCTTTAGGATTTTCTATATATAATGTCGTGTTATCCACAAACAGAGGCAGTTTTACTTCTTCCTTTTTGATTTGGTTGTCTTTTATTTCTTTGTTTTGCCTAATTGTTCTGGCTAGCACTTCCAGTACTATGTTGAGTAAAAGTGGCAAGAGTGGGTACTCTTGTCTTGTTCCTGATCTTCACCACTGAGTATGATATAAGCTGTGAACTTGTCATATATGGCCTTTATTATGTTGATATACATTCCCTGTACACATAATTTGTTGTTTTTATCATAAATGTATGTTGAATACTGTCAAATGATTTTTCTCATCTATTGAGATCATATGATTTTTAGCTTTCATTTTGTTAACATGGTAATTTTTAGGGGGAAAATTATAGATTCCCAGGATGTTTTATTATTAGTATGGTGATGTTCATTCATCCAATTTCCAACATGGTCACATCTCATGTAACTATAATAAATATTAAAACCAGGAAATTGACTTTGATATAATGTATATAGTACATACAGTGCATGCTATGTCATTTTTATCACAAGTATAGATTCATATAGCCATTATAGCAATAGATAGAAAATAGTCAATGACCACCACAGAAATCTCTTTTGTGCAACTCCTTCCTGTATACTCATATCTGCACCCTGTCCTGCAACATCCCTAACCCCTGACAACTGTTAATCTATTCTCCATCTGTATAATTTTGTCATTTTCAGAATGTTATACAAATAAAAGCATACAGTATATAACCTTTGAGATTTTTCTTTCACTCAACATAATATGCATGAGAACATTATATTTGAGGTGAGTTTCTTGTAAACAGCATTTGGTTGGATCACTCATTTTTGAAAAATCTACTTTGACAATCTCTCTCTCTCTCTCTCTCTCTTTTTTTTTTTTTTTTGATGTGGACCATTTTTAAAGTGTATATTGAATTTGTTACAATATTGTTTTTTATGTTTTGTTTTTCTGGCCCTGAGGCATGTGGGATCTTAGCTCCCCAACAAGTGATTGAACTCTCACCCCCTGCATTGGAAGGTGAAGTCTTAACCACTGGACTGCCAGGGAAGTCCCCACAATCTCTTTTAATTTGTGCACTTAAACCATGTATATTTAATGTAATTATTGACATGTTAGAACTTAATTTAGCCATTTATGTTTGTTTGTTTGTTTTTCCTATCTTCTGTTGGTTACTTAAATATATTCTAGTACTTTATTTTTACTTATCTATAGTGTTTTTCAGTTTATCTCCTTGTATAGATTATTTAATAGTTGCTCTAATCGTTGCTCTATTCGATCTATATCAAATTTCACATATAATATATATCACAGTCTACTGGTGTCAAAATTTTACCAGTTCAAATTAAGTTTGGAAATCTTACCTCCTTTCTGCCTCTTGACTTTCTCTTATTTATAATTGTCTTATTATATTTCCTCTACATACTTAGACAGCCATAACACAGAGTACTGGAATTTTGTTTTAAATGCCAAACATTTTAGTAAACTAAAGCAGAGAAGAATAGTCCATATGTTTTCTCTTTACACTGGTCTTCCTTCCTGACATGCCAAGATGTCTTTCTTTATTTCCTTTGGGTTTAGAGAAATTATTTTATTTATCATTTTAGGTTAGGCCTGCTGGCAACAAATTCTTTTTACTTTTCCTTCATTTGAAGTGTATTGATTCCCCCTTCTTTCCTGGAGGATATTTTAGTAAATATAGAATTCTAGATTGACAGCTATTTTCTTTTAGCACTTGAGAGATGTTGTGTCCTTCCTTCTGACCTTTATGGATTCTGATGAGAACTGAGCTGTCATTTGAATTGCTTTTCCCCTCTAGGTAATACTTTTTTTCTCTCTAGCTGCTTTCAAGATTTTTCTTTGTAGTTTTTAAAAAATTGATAAAGACATGCCTTGGTATATATTTCTTTGGGTTTTTCTTTTTAGGAACTCAATCAGCTTTTTTAAACTCTAGGTTATACTCTTTGCCAAATTTGGGAAATTTTTAACATTAGTTTTAAAAATAATTTTTCAGTAACACCTACTCCTACTCTTCAACACTTACCCCTACTCATCTTCTCCTCTGAGACTTTTATGACATGTATGTTAAATTGCTTGCTGTCATTGATTCCCTATAGAGAATTTTTAATTTTATTTATTGTGTTGTTCATCACTCTTTGTACCTCTTTAGATCTTCTAGGTCCTTGTTAAATGTTTCTTATATTTTTTCCATTCTATTTCCAAGATTTTGGATCATCTCTACTATCATTACTCTGAATTCTTTTTCAGATAGACTGCCTATTTCCTCTTCATTTGTTTGGTCAGTTGGGTTTTTAGTTTACTCCTTCATCTGCTGTGTGTTTCTCTGTCTTTTCATTTCGTTAAACTTACTGTGTGTGGAATCTCTTTTCATAGGCTGCAGGTTTGTAGTTCCCATAGTTTTTCGTGTCTGCCCCTAGTGGCTAAGGTTCATTCAGTGGGTTGTGTAGGTTTCCTGGTAGAGGGGAATGATCTGGTGATCTGTTGGATGAAGCTGGATCTTGTCTTTCTGGTGGGCAGGAACACATGCGGTGTTGTATTTTGGGGTGTCTGTGACCTTATTATGATTTTAGGCAGCCTCTCTGCTAATGGTTGGGGTTGTGTTCCTGTCTTGCTAGTTGTTTGGCATAAGGTCTCCAGCACTGTAGCTTGCTGGTTGTTGAGTGGAGCTAGGTCTAAGCATGGAGATGGAGATCTCTGGGAGAGCTTTTGCCATTTGATATTATGTGGAGCCAGGAGGTCTCTGGTGGACCAATGTCTTGAACTTGTCTCTCCCACATCAGAGGCACAGGCCTGACACCGGACTGGAGCACCAAGACCCTGTCAACCACATGGCTCAGCCAAAAGCAGTGAGGCAGAAGAACAGATAAGTGACCTGGGAGAAAATATAGTGGAAATAACTACCACAGAGCAGAATAAAGAAAAAATAATGAAAAGAATTGGGGACAGTCTCAGAGACCTCTGGGACAACATTAAACGCACCAACATTCAAATTATAGGGGTCCTAGAAGAAGAATAGATTTAAAAAAAGGGACTGAGAAAATATTTGAAGAGGTTATAGTGGAAAACTTGCCTAATATGGGAAAGGAAATAGTCAAACAAGTCCAGGAAGTGCAGAGAGTCCCATACAGGAAAAATCCAAGGAGAAACACACAAAGACCCATATTAATCAAACTATCAAAAATTAAATACAAACAAAAAATATGAAAAGCAGCAAGGGGAAAACAATAAATAACATAAAAAGGAACCCCCCCCCATAAGGTTAAAAGCTGAACTTTCAGCAGAAACTCTACAAGCCGGAAGGGAGTGGCAGGATGTATTTAAAGTGGTGAAAGGAAAAAACTACAACCAAGATTATTCTACCCAGCAAGGACCTCATTCAGGTTCGATGGAGAAATTAAAACACTTAGGGACAAGCAAAAGCTAAGAGACTTCAGCACCACCAAACCAGCTTTACAACAAATGCTACAGGAACTAGTCTAGACAGAAAACACCAGAGAAGGCACAGACCTACAATGAGAAAAGCAAAACAATTAAGAAAATGGTAATAACAACATACATATAGATAATTAACTTATATATAAATGGATTAAATGCTCCAACCAAAAGACATAGACTAGCTGAATGGATACAAAAACAAGAATGGTATATACACTGTCTATCAGAGACCCACTTGAGACCCACGGACACATACAGAGTGAAAGTGAGGGGATGTAAAAAGATATTCCATGCAAATGGAAACCAAAAGAAAGCTGAAGTAGCAATTGTCATATCAGATAAAATAAACTTTAAAATAAAGACTATTACAAGAGACAAAGAAGGACACAACATAATGATCAAGGGATCAATCCAAGAAGAAAATATAACAATTGTAAATATTTATGCACCCAACATAGGAGCGCCTCAATACATAGGGCAAATGCTAACATCCATAAAAGGGGAAATCAAAAGTAACATCATCATAGTAGGGGACTTTAACACCCCACTTTCACCAATGGACAGATCATCTAAAATGAAAATAAGTAAGGAAACACAAGCTTTAAATGATGTATTAAACAAGATGGACTTAATTGTTATTTATAGGACATTCCATCCAAAAACAGCAGATTACACTTTCTTCTCAAGGGCTCATGGAATGTTCTCCAGGATAGATCATATCTTGGGTCACAAATCAAGCTGTGGTAAATTTATGAAAATTGAAATCATATCAAGCACCTTTTCTGACAACAACACTATGAGACTGGATATCAATAAGAGGAAAAAAATCTGTAAAAAATACAAACACATGGAGGCAAAACAATACACTGCTAAATAACCAAGAGTTCACTGAAGAAATCAAAGAGAAAATCAATAAATACCTAGAAACAAATGACAATGAAAACATGACAACCCAAAACATATGGGATGCATCAAAAGTTGTTCTAAGACGGAAGTTTATAGCAATACAATCCTACCTAAAGAAACAAAAAACATCTCAGATAAACAACCTATAGTTACACCTAAAGCAATTAGAGAAAGAACAAAAAAACCCCCAAAGTTAGCAGAAGGAAAGAAATCATAAAGATCAGATCAGAAATAAAAAAGGAATGAAGGAAACGATAGCAAATATCAATAAAACTAAAAGCTTGTTCTTTGAGAAGATAAAAAAAAATAATAAACCATTATCCAAACTCATTGAGAAAAAAAGGGAGAAGACTCAAATCAACAGAATTAGAAATGAAAAAGGACAAGTAACAACTGACAGTGAAGAAATACAAAGGATCATGAGAGATAACTACAAGCAACTATATGCCAATAAAATGGACAACCTGGAAGAAATGTACAAATTCTTAGAAAAACACAACCTTCCAAGACTGAACCAGGAAGAAATAGAAAATATAAACAGACCAATCGAAGCACTGAAATAGAGACTGTGATTAAAAGTCCTCCAACAAACAAAAGTCCCAGAGCATATGGCTTCAGAGGTGAATTCTATCAAACACTTAAAGAAGTGCTAACACCTACTGTTCTCAAACTGTTTCAAAATAGAGCAGAGGGAGGAACACTCCCAAACTCATTTGACAAGGCCACCATCACCCTGATAACAAAACCAGACAAAGATGTCACAAAGAAAGAAAACTACAGGCCAATATCACGGATGAACATAGATTTAAAAATCCTCAACAAAATACTAGCAAACAGAATCCAACAGCACATTAAAAGGATCATACACCATGATCAAGTGGGGTTTATCTCAGGAGTGCAAGGATTCTTCAATATACACAAATCAATCAATGTGATAAACCATATTAACAAATTGAAAGAGAAAAACCATAGATCATCTCAATAGATGCAGAAAAAGCTTTCAACAAAATGCACCACCCATTTATGATAAAACCCCTCCAGAAAGTAGGCATAGAGGGAACTTAACTCAACATAATAAAGTCCATATATAACAAACCCAGAGCCAACATTGTTCTCAATGGTGAAACACTGAAACCATTTCCTCTAAGATCAGGAACAAGACAATGTTGTCCACTCTCACCAGTATTATTCAACATAGTTTTGGCAATTTGAGCTACAGCAGTCAGAGAAAAAAAAAGAAATACAAGGAATCTAAATCGAAAAGAAGAATTAAAGCTGTCACTGTTTGCATATGACATGATACTATATGTAGAGAACCTAAAGATGCTACCAGAAAATGACTAAAGCTAATCAATGCATTTGGTAAAATAGCAGGATAGAAAATTAATGCACAGAAATCTCTTATATTCCTATACACTAATGATGAAAAATCTTAAAATAAATTAAGGAAACACTCCCATTTACCATTGCAACAAAAAGAATAAAATACCTAGGAATAGACCTACCTAAGGAGACAAAATACCTGTATGCAGAAAACTATGACACTGATGAAAGAAATTAAAGATGTTACAAACAGATATACCATGGAGAGATATGTTCTTTGATTGGAAGAATCAACATTGTGAAAATGACTATACTACTCAAAGCAATCTACAGATTCAATTCAATCCCTATCAAACTACCAATGGTATTTTTCACAGAACTAGAACAAAAAATTTCACAATTTATATGGAAACACAAAAGACCATGAAGAGTCAAAGCAATCTTGAAAAAGAAAAATGGAGCTGGAGGAATCAAGCTACTGGACTTCAGACTCTACTACAAAGCTACAGTAATTAAGACAGTATGGTGGCACAAAAACAGAAACATAGATCAATGGAACAGAATAGAAAGCCCAGAGATAAACCCATGCACCTATGGTCACCTTATCTTTGATAAAGGTGGCAAAAATATACAATGGAGAAAAGACAGCCTCTTCAATAAGTGGTGCTGGGAATACTGGACAGCTACATTTAAAAGAATGAAATTAGAACACTCCCTAACACCATATTCAAAAATAAACTCAAAATGGATTAAAGACCTAAATATAAGGCCAGACACTATAAAACTCTTAGAGGAAAACATAGGCAGAACACTCTATGATATAAATCACAGCAAGATCCTTTTTGACCCACCTCCTAGAGAAATGGAAATAAAAACAAAAATAAACAAATGGGACCTAATGAAACTTAAAAGCTTTGGCACAGCAAAGGAAAACATAAACAAGACAAAAAGACAACCCTCATAATGGGAGAAAATATTTGCCAACAAAGCAACTGACAAAGGATTAATCTACAAGCAAAATCTACAAGCAAAATTTATAAGCAGCTCATGCAGCTCAATATCAAAAAAACAAGCAACCCAATCCAAAATTGGGCAGAAGACCTAAATAGACATTTCTCCAAAGAAGATATACAGAGTACCAAGAAACATGTGAAGGAATGCTCAACATCATTAATTAGAGAAATGGAAATCAAAACTACAATGAGATATCATCTCACAGCGGTCAGAAGGGCCATCATCAAAAAATCTAGAAACAATAAATGCTGGAGAGAGTGTGGAGAAAAGGGAACCCTCTTGTCCTGTTGTTTGGAATGTAAATTGATATAGCCACTATGGAGAACAGTATGGAGGTTCCTTAAAAATCTAAAAATAGAACTACCATACAACCCAGCAATCCAACTACTGGGCATACACCCTAAGAAAACCATAATTCAAAAAGAGTCATGTACCAAAATGTCCATTACAGCTCTATTTCCAAAAACCAGGACATGGAAGCAACCTAAGTATCCATCAACAGATGAATGGATAAAGAAGATGTGGCAAATATATATAATGGAATATTACTCAGTCATAAAAAGAAACAAAATTGAGTTATTTGTAGTGAGGTGGATGGACCTAGAGTCTGTCATACAGAGTAAAGTAAGTCAGAAAGAGAAAAACAAATACCATATGCTAACAAATATATATGGTATCAAACACAATAATAATGGTTCTGAAGAACCTAGGGGCACGACAGGAATAAAGATGCAGACGTAGAGAATGGACTTGAGGACATGGGGAGGGGGAAGGGTAAGCTGGGAGAAAGATAATGGCATGTACATATATACACTACCAAATGTAAAATAGCTAGCTAGTGGGAAGCAGCTGCATAGCACAGGGAGATCAGCTTGGTGCTTTGTGACCACCTAGAGGGGTGGGACCACCTAGAGGGAGGGAGGGAGGGAGATGCAAGAAGGAGGAAATATGGGGATATATGTTTATGTATAGCTCATTCACTTTGTTATAAAGCAGAAACTAACTCACCATTGTAAAGCAATTATACTCCAGTAAAAATGTTAAAAAATATATTGTTTGCTGTCAAACCATATGCTCTTAAGAGTTATTTCTTGCAGTTTCTTTTTCCCTGTCATTCAGAAAGAGTGTAATATTGGTATTGGCATCTATTAATTGTCCTTTCTCATTCAAGTTGAGATTTTCCTTGTTTTGGTATGATAAGCAATTTTTTATTGAAACCTGAACATTTGAATAGTATGTTATGATGTTCTAGATCTTATTTGAATCTTTGGTTTTGGCAGGATTCCTCTCACAATTCTGGCAAAGGAAACGTCTCTACCTCATAACTGCTAGGAGACCATGTTCCCAATACAGCTTCCATTGTCATTGGGAGGGGGTCTTCTTACCACTGGGTGGTGAAAGTCCTGATTCTTCACTAGGCCTCTTCTGACATTATCCCAGCAGGGAGAGGGAGAAGTACCTTATTCCTGCCAAATGATGGAAATCCACACTTCCCAAATAGTTTCTGTGGATATCATGTAAGGTGAGGAGTTTCATCATCGCTAGATAGGGATGAAAATTCTGGCTCTCCACTCAGTCTTTTTTGACACTATGCTGGCTGAAGCTTGGCATACTTCCTTAGAGTCTAGCAAGAATGGAAGTCTAAGTTTCCCACTTGACCTTTGATGATGTGGCTGTAAATGAGGCCACAGTTTTCTCTGAGGTATATGGCTAGAGTAGAGTGGTTATTTTCTAAAACTTTTATATTTTGTTAGGCAACTCCCTTTCAGGGCCTTTATTTAGCATAGTAGGTTTTTCTTGTGGCTTTTTATTGTCTAGACTCTTTGACATTTCCAGATGTCTACTTTTCCTGCACTCAGTCTGAATATGTGAGGCAAAAAGAAAATCCAGGGAAAACATTGCCATTTTGTTTCTTGTGTCCTGAGGTTGCTAGCCAGTCTTCCTTCTTATCTCCACATTTCTGAATCTTATTTATGTTTGTTTTATACAGAATATCCATAGTTTTTAGCCATATTTAACAAGAGGAATAGGGAAAAGTAGTCTGCACCATCATTTTAAAGCCCAGTGTTCATGTTTTTAATCTGCCTTTTATCCTCACAGTGAAGTTATGTACATAAAGTTTTTGCTCAATAAATGATAATATAAGAATTTGCTAAATCTCCTTACCTACATTTGTAAAATTGGTATAATAATATTTACAGCCCAAGATTGTTATGAATAATAAATCACATGCATTACATAAAGATTTTGACACAGTGCCTGGAGTTTAATAAGTATTCAGTAAACTGTAGCTCTACATATAGGAATTGCAACGTCAAAAGATTTCAGTAGAAAAAACTGGAAGAAAGCAAGAGCAGAAACTAATGTCAAGAATAAAACTAGATGGGAATCCAACCAATAATAATGATCCTTATTCTTTTCAACTACCAGTTTATGTTCCAGTGTTTAAAATTGTTTATGTTAAATTCTGAATATCATCTTATGAAGCAGGTAATATTATCGTGTTATTTCATACATGAAAACACTCAGGAAAAGAGAGGTAAGTCTAACTACCCAGCTTTCAAAGAAGACAATATGTGGACAGAGGTTGTAAATTTGTCTAGGCAATATCCCTCCAGAGGGATCTGAATCTGCAATGTCTCAAAAATTTCATACTGAACTCTTCAAATTATACCATGTTAAGTATATACTCATGACTTTTGGAATTGCATGAACAAAATGACATAGAGCCTTTTGAATTCATCCAAATAAAAGTGTAAATATAAAATCCATATCCTATGCACTGAAATTAAATTAGCTCTTTACATTTGTTCCACAGAAAATATGATACAGGAGAATAAATTGAATTATTTAAAACACAGTAGAACAAAAAATAATGGCTATAATCCTTAAAATGAAAAACAAAAACATTATTTGAAAAGCAGAAAAATAATCACTACTCTATGACAAATTAGATAATTGCAGTATCTTGCAAAAAAAAAGTTGTAGATTTATCATTGCTATAGATATTCAAGTTGAGGCATAAACTATGCTAATGCTTTGAGACTACAAATTCCCTCCCACAGTAATTCTAAAGGAAAGATAAATTGAGACCAAAATACCCTCCTACTCTAATTCCTCTCAGCTGTGGACCGTATGATTCACTGTTGATGTTACCTCTCTAACCTCAAAGTAAAACTCCCTGTTAGTGTCTTAAACCTTATTCTATTTGTTTTCTTCCTTACTTAAGATGTTGGGGAAGGAAGGCAGGGAAAGAGAGATTAGAGAATGCATGCAATTCTACTGAAACCTCATGTCCAGTAAAGAACAGTGTTTGCCAAAGTGTGGTCTCTAGATAAGCAGCAACTGCACAACCTAGAAAATTGCTTAAAATTCCAGTTCTCAGCTTCACCTCAAACCTGGCTGAATCAGAGACTCTGGGAGTGGAGCCTCCAAATCTGTTTCAACAAATCTATGTAATCTTATATATGCTAAAATTTGAAAACCCCTGGTGTAAAAAGTATGCACCAGCTTCCTGTCCTCAATTTCTATCAGGTGATGCCATTAATTTCAACATGTCAGTTCAAACCTGTGCAATTTTAAAACCAGTTCTATCAAGGAAGAGACAAAATAGGTGTGTCCTGTAGTAAGTCTTATTGCGTGGACCTGAAATATGATTTCCCTTCCATGAGCACTGGACATTCCCTTTCCCACTACCTCATTCCTTGTCAGTGACCTTCACCACCACCTTCATCAGTGCTTTCGCTTAGCCCACTACTGAGATATATCTCAATTTCCTCCACTGACAATCAATTCTTCTTTTGAACTTTATTTCTTTCTTGAAACACTATTCCTTCCTTGAATCTCAGCCATATTGACTGCTACTCTACTTGATATTCTGTCAAGACCCAACCAATCTTGGAAACAGGGTAGACTCCTGTCTTTTATTGATTGTCCATTACATTCCAGTCATTGAGATTACAAAGATAAACAAAATATTCAAATTTTATATGTTCCTAGTGTTTGTAATTTAGAGTTGATGACAAATATTGATGGAGAAATTTTAAGTGTGAACTTTTATAAAGAAGAAGTTTATGAAATAGGAAGATGTCCTAGGAGAATAACACGTTCCAGATTGGAGAGTCACGGAAGGTTACTCTGATAAAGTGCATTTATGTATCACCCTAGAGCAGGAGGAGCAAAAATTATCTAGATAAAGGGTATACGAGGAGGAACAAGTGTGAATTTCCTAATGGAGTAGGATGGGGTATTTAAGCATTTGAAATAAGTGTAGTTGGAAGAGAGTAACATGGGGAGGAGGTGGGGAAGAATATGTAGTTGTACTGTACTCAGCTTGAGAGTTAGGTCCTCAAGACCTTGTATGCAAGCTAAAAGCTACTGAACTGAATTCTAAAGGCAATTAAAACAACAACAACAACAAAACATTGAATATGAGTGGTATTAGGGCATTTGACATTAAGAAATATTTCTCAGAAGACTGCAGATAATGAATTTAAGGAGAATAAGAGCAGATGTGAGGAAAGGAGCCAAAAATCTATTGGGGTTGGGTGAGGGAGAGATGAGGATGCCTTGGACTAGAGTAATGGTATTGGAGATAGAGTGTTGCAGATGGATTTGAGAGATGATTAATTGTTGGCAGGGGGGAGTCAAGAATAAACTCTGGTTTCTATTATATGTGAATTGACAATATCAGTATTCTTTCTTCAATTTTTTTGTCATCCATTTATTTCTGGATGTATTTTTCAAATTCATTTGCAACATTTCAAATTCATATATATATATTCTCAGTATACCTCATTTAATCAAGGAGTGAGAAAAGCACAAATTCTTAGGAAAGAATTAAACTCTTTCTGATTGTCATTTGCATCAGAATCAGTATTCTTTAGAAACACAGATATTCTCAGCAGTATGCATAACGATATTTTGGACTTGAAGTGAAAGGTTTAGATTCTTTAAACTATGAATGTATCAGGGCTGAATAATGCATTCTTATTTTAAACATTATTCAGTCATGGGAAAGAAGAAAATCATGCCATTTGTGACAACATGGATGGACCTTGAGGGAATTTTACTAAATGAAGTCAGACAGGGAAAGACAAACACCATATGATATCACTTATATGTGGAATCTAAAAAATTGAACTTGTAAAAACAGAGAGTAGGATAATGGCTATCAGAGGCTGGGGCTGGGGGAATCGGGAATATGCTGTTTAAGGGTACAAAGTTAGAACTAGTAGATAAATAAGTCCTGGAGAGCTAAAGCACAACATAGTAATTATAGCTAATAATACAGTATTATTCAACGATGCCAAGAGACTAGATCTTAATTGTTTCCAGTGCAAAAAAGAAATGATAATTATGTGATGTGACAGAGGTGTTATCTCAGCTACGATGGTAAACATTTTGCAATATATGTATCAGATCAACTTAGTGTACACCTTAAACTTATACAATGTTGTGTATCAATTATATTTCAATAAAAATAATAAAATAAAAAACAAATCAGCATATATCACATTGGAAAAGTATTTCTTCATTTTTGTTGCCTATTTCCTCACACAGCACACTGAGAAGTAACCCTAGTGGCCACTGTTTATATTTTACAACTACACAATAATATAGTTAAAACTGACTCAACTCAGGAGGTATGGTTTTGACCACCAATTGTTTTCCATAACTAACTTTAACTCATAAGATCAATTATCCTCATTGCTGCTGTATAAATGTTATTCCATAAGTACCAGTGCCTATGAATTTTTTGCATTCTATTCACAAACAACCAACTAAATGGAAATCTCTTGTTTTATGGCAAGGATTTTGAGTATTAAACTGAACAAGAAATCGATTGTTCTGTTTCAGTTTCAGCTTTGAGACGTAGATAGCTGAAAGAGCATTGCTTCCGCACTTATTACGAGAATGTGAGTGAACAAACCGTAATTTAACATTTTCTTGATCCTATTAGGGAATTGAGATTTCAGAGCAAATGAATAATCCCAGAATATGGTGAGAGACAGGAACCTGCAGGGAGAAACAAGACTTAAACATGTGCTTACCTAAATCAGAAGACACAGACCATCACAGGACCTAGAAAAAAGTTTCAGCTAGGAATCTGAAGAAACTGTTAAGGTTGAGTGGGCTAGCATGAGAATGTGAAAAGCTTACAAGTTTCAGACAGGAAATTTACATCCTCTTTCAGGCTTTTTTCTTTAGTAATCCTCTAAGAGGTCACAGGCTCACATGAGAGAGAAAAGAGAATCCAGAGAAAGCTTTCTTTGAGGTGTTAATGGGAGGAAGTGGAAGAAAACTTTGTTGAAACTTCACCCATGACCATCTTCCTATGTTTCCTAAGGAATAAGAGCTTTAATATGTAGTGGAAGAACCAAAAAACCTCAAACAAACAAAACCCCAAACCCCAAATCTCTAGCGTGGGTGCACTGGTGGAAACCTACTGCAGCTTGGAGATGGCAACAGGGAAAAAGAAAAAGTTCTATCTTTAGGAAATTGACAGGAATATATGCCAGCATTACATCTGGAAGAAGATAGAAACATTTGTGAAGGCCAAAACTAAGAATCAGGTTTACAGTGCCTGCCTAAAACTGTGGCCTAATCAAAGAATGTCATTCCATGCCCACCCACCCCCAGCACAATAAAAAGTATTATACAAAACTAAAGTGGAATACAGGAGAGCTACAAAAGAATTTTTTCTGGGAAACAGTACAAAGGGAAGATCCAAAGTCAAGTGAGCAGCAAATTCATCAAAGGAATCTGAGGCCTCAAGTGCACTGAGGATAACCATAGCAACAATAAGCTTCAAACCCAAAGCAACTTCTCAGTTGGAGAAAACAAACCCCTACACTAAAGGCCTAGTAGAAAGAAAGGTACAGTCAACTCCAAGTATAAAAATATTTCCCTTAGTATCTACTATCCTACATAACATGTACAGCTTTCAACAAAGAACAGAAAAATACAAATTTGAGGCATAAAAAAGCACAGTCTGAAAGGATAAAGCAATTATCAGAATGAGATTCAAATATGGTACAAATGTAGGAACTGTCAGGCAAATGTATAAAATAATGACAAATATGTTAAAGGCTCTAGAGACAAGGTAGACAATATGATAGATAAGTAATTTCAGCAGAGAGAAGGAAGCTATAAGAAAAGTCAACTGGAAATATTAGAAATATAAAACACAGTAAGAGAGATAAAGAATGCCTTCAATAAGCTCATCTTGACTTGACCCAAGCAAGGAAAGAATCAGTGAATCTGAAGATAGGTCAGTAAAAATCAGCCAACTGAAATGCAAGAAGAAAAAGAGGAGAAACAAGCAAGCAAAAAAAGAGAACAAAACAGCCAAGAAAAAAAAAAAAAAGCTAGAGGCATCACACTTACTGATTTCAAACTATTTACAAAGCTATAGTAATAAAACAGTATAGTATTGGCATAAAAACAGACACACAGATCAATGGAACAGAATAGAGAGCTTAGAAATAAGCCCATACATATATGTTCAATTAATTAATGGCAAAGGATCCAAGACTATACAATGAGGAAAAGATAGTTCTTCAATAAATTGTATTGGGAAAACTGTACAGACACATGCAAAAGAATGAAACTTGACCACTATCTTACACTATATAAAAAAATCAACTCAAAATGAATTAAAGACTTGAATGTAAGACTTGAAACCATAAAACTAGAAGAAAACATAAGGGTTAAGCTTCTTGACATCACTCTTGGTGATGATTTGAGGCAACAAAAGCAAGTGGGACCACAATAAACTAAAAGGCTTCTGCACAGCAAAGGAAACCATCAGCAAAAAGAAAAAGCAACCTATGGAATGGGAGAAAATATTTGCACATCATGTATCTGGCAAGGGGTTAATATCTAAAATATATAAAAATATCATACAACTCAATAGCAAACAAACTAAAAACAACAACAAAAAAATGTGTAAACGGTTCAGTTGAAAAATGGGCAGAGGAACTGAAGAGACAATTTTCCAAAGAAGATATACTTATGGCCAACAGGCACATGAAAAAGTGCTCAACATCACTCACAACTATTAGGATGGCTATCATCAAAAGGAGAAGGGATGACAAGTGTTGATAAGGATGTGGCATAAAGGGAGCCTTTGTACACAGTTGATGGTAATGTAAGTTGGTACAGCCCCTGTGGAAAACAGCATGGAGATTCCTTAAAAAGTTAAAAATTAAACTATAATATAATCTAACAAGTCTACTTCTGGGTATTTATTCAAAGGAAATAAAATCACTATCTTGAAGAGAAATCAGCACTCCCATGTTTATTGCAGCATTATTCACAATAGCTCAGATAGGGAAACAACCCAAATGTCTACCCGCAGATGAAAGGATAGAGAGAATGTTGTATATATGTATAATGGAATATTATTCTGCCTTAAAAAGAAAGGGAATCTTACTTTTTTGACAACATGGATGAGCCTGGAAGACATTATTGTAAGTAAAATAAGCCAGTCACAGAAGGACAAATGCTACATGATCCCACTTATATAAGTTATACAAAATAGTCTAACTTATGAAAAAAGAAAATAGAATAATAGTTTTCAGGGACTGGAGGAAGGGGAAAATGCAGAGTCATTTGTCAATGTATAAATTTCTAGTTATGCAGAATGAATAAGTTCTAGAGATTTACTGTACAAACTAGTGCCTATAGTTAACAATATGGTATTGTGCACTTAAAATTTATGAGGCTGTTTATCTCACATTAAGTGTTCTTACACACACATACACACACACACACACACACACACAAAGGGATACAAAAAAACTTTTGGAGACGTTTGATACATTTATTATCTTGATTTTGAGGATGGTATCACAGTGTATGTGTATATCCAAACTCATCAAATTATATGCATTAAATATGTACAGTTTTCATATATCAGTTATACCTCAGTAAAGCTATAAAAAAATAGAAATCATCCGTGATGAAAGAAGATAAATGATATAACCAAAAAAACTTAATTACAAAAAATGCAAATGGACTAACTGTTCTAGTTAAAAAAGGAAAGATTTTTCAGAATAAAAAGTATCGTTAAAGTGGTTGAAAGAAAAATAATGGGAAAGGTCATATTAAGCCAATCCTAACAAACATTAGTTAATTCTGTGCTATTAACATTAGAGAAAATAGATTTAGAGCCAAATGCATTACTATAGAAAATTAGCATCTTATTCTAAAGTAAAAACAACATTCACCACAAGGTTATAATAATTTTACTTTAGTATGCAAGTAATAACATATCCTCCTTGAAACAGAGTAAATGAAAATAAATTTTAAAAAGTGGATCATAAGAGGAAGAAAAAGCCTGCATTTATTTGAATATAATATTAAAATATTAAATGTGATAAATTGCAAGTTTACAAACTACAAGACGAGTGAAGAAAAAATCTATGTCTTTCTGTATACCATTTAAAAAGAGTTGGGAAACAAAATTTTATAAAATATATCATGTTAACACCATCAGAATATGAATTCAATAAGAAAAATTCTAATATGTGTGCAAGTCTTTTACAGCAAAGATAGTGAAGCCTTTGGAAAACATTAAAGAAAACCTAAATCAATGTTAGTGTGTCCAATGTTCATAACTTGGATGACTAATGTAAAGACATCAATACTCCCCAAATTGACACACAGATGCAATGTAATCCCAATTAAAAGCTAACATTCATGTACAAAAATTGACAAACTGATTACAATATATATTTTAAATGTCTAGGACCAAAATAGACAAAATATCTGTAGAACAAAATAAGTTTACATACCTATTAGAAATCATAACTCTTTTTAGAACTTATTAATCCTGTTGATGTATTACTCCTTCAGTAATAGGCAAATAATGCAATGCAACAGAATATAGAGCCTAGTAAAAAGCCTACACATTTTTTAATATCTGCTATCCATTTCTTAATGGTGCTGGGAAAATTTAGAATCCATATTTATAATGAAAAAAAATTAGAATCTTACCTCCTTCTTCACACAAACATCAGCTGTAAGTAAAGGAAAACATCCCAAATGTGAAAGGCAAAACTATAAAGCGTTAACAATATAATATAGGATAATATCTTCTTAAGAAAGACAGCATAAGCATAGACAAATAATATGTTAATAAATAATGGTATATTAAAAATAAGAACTTACATTTACTAATAGATAGCATAAGAGTGGAAAACAGAAACAAAATCCAGAGTGAAAGGAATTATTTGTAACACAAATAAATGGCAGAGGATTGGTACCTATATTGCATTTGTAAAATTTATGTGATTCAAAAAACCTAACAGACAAATGAGAAAATCATTTTGAGTGATTAGATATTTTACAAATAAGAAAATCTAAATGGGCCATAAATATATAAAATATGGGACATAAATACATAAAAACACCCTCCACCAAATTAGTAATCAAGGAAATTGATAACAAAAATTTTTTAAATGTCACATCCATCAGACTGGCAAACATTAAAAATTCTAATGGTTTCAGGTCTTACTATGAGTGTGCAATAATGGAAACTCCCATACATCATCAGAGTTCGTATAAACTGGAGCAACAAATTTGAAAGAAAACTTGATATAATCTAATAAAAGTGAACATGTACAAATTTTTTGGCCAGCAATTTCACTTAGGTTTTTACCTTAGAAAAATGCTTGCTGTTATGCCCCAGAAAAAAGTGCATATATATTCATAACAGCTGAGTTCATAATAGTGAAATATATTTAATAATCCAAATGCCCATTAACTGTAGATAGGATAAATGAATTTTAGTAGATTCCTAGAGTGTAATACAACACAGCAATGAAAACTAGTAAACTACAGTCACATGTGGCAATATTATGACTCTCATACTCATTAAGAAAAAAGAATAAGATAGAGCAATTAATATGGTACATTTTTTTGCTTAAATTTCAAAAACCAGAATATATTAGGCAATATATTAAGTGACCTACAAAAATAACAATTTTATATGATTTGTCTTAATATGAATGGCAGTAAATCTATAAAAAGACTGAAGAAATTATTATTATAAATATTAGTATAGTGTTACCTCTGGGATGGAGAAAGAGGGATGTAGGGCCAGCTGGGTGTGCAGCCTGACAACTTCACAGGGTCCTGTGTTCAGAAGAGCCTTTTTAGTTTAGTGATCTGCTATTGATATCTTGAAAGTCACAGTAATTTTTAAATGAGAGACCCCAAATTTTCATTTTAAACTGGGCCCCAAAAATTATGTAGCCACTCCTGGGGAGATCCCATCATGGAAAAGCACGGCAGAAGTTTCTGACATATTGACATTATTAATTTTGATCTTTGAGTAATGGACTCTCAAGTACTTATCATTTATTTTTGTCTACATGCTACATATAATTCTCTTGGGTATACTATTATTTGTAAATAAAAAGAGACAAAGATAGTATTTTATTACACACTGTTCAAATATTTATTTATAGTAAAGCTCCACATACATCACATTCAAGTTTGACTACTTCACTAAAAGTAAGACACTATCATTATGAAACAATTTCTAACAGCAATGATAAATTTTTTTCTTGTTTAAAATTTAATTTATCTTTTAGCCATGTATTTAATGTTTGTTACATAATTACTTTACAAAAAAAGTATTAACTACGACCTGACAAATATTTATGTACTCTTTGTTTTTCTCCCTGATTCCCAACTGAAATATAAGCATCATGAGATCATAGACTTAATCTGTTTGGTTTACTTCCACACTCTCAGAGCACAGATTAGTCATCGGCATGTACTACAAATACTGTGGATCTTTGCGGAAAATGTAAAACATAAATCAAGAAGATATACACACACACACACACACACACACACACACACGCACACACATATATATAAAGGAGTTTTGACATAAAGAGAAGCAGAGAAAAAAGATTGTAGCTAAAAGGGGATGGGGGTGTGAGAAGATTTGATTAGAAATGGGTGTAAAAAGGTATTTGTTTGCTAATATATGATTCTGTAGAGAGGGAAAATTTGAGAATTAAGAGGCTGGATAAGTACAGAAACAAATCTTTGAGAGACAGAGATGGGATTAATTATGGTACTGTCAGGGGGGAGATGTGGTCTTAGAGATGCATGCAGAAAACTTTCTCCATCGAAACAGGAAGTAAATTAGATACAGGTACCCATAAACTTCAAGTTATTTTCATTCTGTGAATAAATTAATAAATGGCTCCCATGTCTAAATAACGCTACCCCGTGCTCACCTTCTTGTCGAGTCCTGTTTTCCTATCCAAATTAAGTACTGTGGTACTAAATAAAATGCTTTCTGTTGCTGCTAGCTATTCCACACCTTGCCCTCCCATTTTACCTACTCTGTAGACTCTCATCCTGGATCAAACTATTTGACTTTTCTCCTACATCCTGGCTTCTAAAGATTGTTGAAGAAAATATATCATGGTAGAAGATCACCAGTGGTAGCTTAATTGGGAACCTTTCTAATCTACTATTTGGTTTCTTTACTTTTAGCGTGTTAGCTATTCATGACATTCACCTCTCTCCTCAAACACCTGATCTACAGTGTTTTCTTTTGATCTTACTAGAAAACTGCCCTTTATTTCTCTAGATAATTAAGGATTTTAGTGAAGAAGTAACATGACTTCTTTTTGTGATGCACACACATACACTTTTATTTGCATTTATTCTTTTCTTCTTCTTCAGCATCAGAGGTGTTACTTCCTCCAACTATGCTTTAGATTCTAATAATGATATCTCTAAACTCTGCTGCTCCTGTTAAATATTCAGGAATTTTTAAGAGGTGAAAACCTCCATAGTGGGAATATTCATATTACCAAAATCAGCAAATGGTAAAGATTGGGGTCTTTATTTATTTATTTTAGAGCCATCAATGGCTATTTATTTTTAATATGTAAACATGTTAAATATCTACCATGCTTAAGAAATAACTCTTTCTTAAACTCCGTATCTCTTTTCAGCTACAGATCTCTCTCCTTTCCATTATAGCCAAATTTCCTTTAATTCTCACCTATTTCTTACACATCAATGAATTTATTATACTTTGCCCTTTTTCTCCCCTTTTTCTTATTTTCGTTCTTCATATTTTATCATTCACTTACATAGTTCTCTTCTAGCCCCTTTGCAAACACTGCTTTAATCTACAATTAATCTATAGGTAAATATGTTAAATGCTCACCCACAATCATTTTGCTAAAGTCTTCTGCATATATCCCTTAGTTGGATGAAGTTCATTCTCCAACAGATTTTTCAGGAAAGATTCTGCAGTTCAGGATGTCTTGAATTTTTGCATGCTTAAACTGCAGTCTTGAAATAGTCTTCTATAGTCTTGAAATATACTGAATATACAAAAGGTTGGTCTTACACTTTCCTTGAGTTTCTTGAAAATTCTGTTTACCTTCTAACTTTTTGAATTGTTGGTTTTGAGTTATTATTCTAGTCTTATTTATGTACTATTACTAAAAAATTATCTTTTCTCTTTAGAGGCTCTGAAGAATTTTTTCCCTGTCTTTAAAGTCTAAGTTGATTATGGGATGTGTTTGTAGTGACTGTTCTGGTCAATTATCTCAGATACACAATGGATCATTTAAATATTTAGATTTGATTTTTCTCTTATTTGGGGGTAATCTTTAAAAATTGTAGCTTAAATATTATTTCTGGGTTTTTTGTTTGTTTTCTCCTCTGCTTTAGTGACTCCAATTTTATGTCTTTTTTTTTTTTTTTTTTTTTGGCGGTATGTGGGCCTCTCAGTGCTGTGGCCTCTCCCGTTGCAGAGCACAGGCCCCGGACACGCAGGCTCAGCGGCCATGGCTCACGGGCCCAGCCGCTCCGCGGCATGTGGCATCCTCCCAGACCGGGGCATGAACCCATGTCCCCTGCATTGGCAGGCGGACTCTCAACCACTGCGCCACCAGGGAAGCCCTTATGTCTGTTTGATCTTCTTTGTTTGACTTATTCAATTATTTTCTTTCTAATTCTTTCAACTTATGTTTACCACTCTTTATTCAATGACCTTATTAAATTTTTAGTCAAATATATTCTGGTTTGGATATCTTGTATTTTATCCTTTGGCATTAATGTTGTTTTGCATTTACAAAAATTTCTATCTTACTTTGAGATGATCACGTTTCATCTATTTCTTTTTTTATCCATTCCTGTTCTTATTCTTGGAATATCTAATTCAACATTTTTTCCTAGCATTTATAATTTTTAAATTTGTGTTCAATTTTGTTTGGAGAGCTATGTTACAGTTTCTTACCTTTATATTTGGTTTTGTGGAATGGATTGTTTATCAGCTGAAAATGATACTTCCTCCTTTCAGTTTTATTCTACCCCAAAACTGATGCCTCTCTGAGACTTCTGTTTAGTCCTTTGCATATTTTTATTATCTCCCTGTAGTCAATGTTGTATATTACCAAATTCCAGAACTGTATTCAGTATTTTAGCACTTTGATAAACTTTATCTTCCTGGAGGTTTTATCTTTGCTTAGCTGTCCTTCAGTTCCATGATCCTATTTTCCATGGCAAAGTCTTTCATACACACTCTCTTTCCATCTCCTGCTGTACATTCATGTGGTGACTGCACAAGCTCTATAGATAGAAGTGTTGGTGTGTTTATTTCTCAACTTTTTGTGTATTGAAATTCATGTGTTCTTTCTCCTTGGAATAGGGAAAGTGTGGATTATGTGTGATTTTATTTGCATACTTCATTGATAGTATAGATTTGGGGGGAGAAGGTGAGAAAAAGATTTACATTTAGGCAACCACCATTATCCTAAGGCCAAGTGGGAGCTCCTACAATTAAAATTGTAAATCTAGAATGTGGAAAATTTTTCATTAGCAAAAAATAACCAACTGCTCTTATATACCAAGATTTGCTTCATCATTTATGTAAATTCCTCATGTGTTTAAAATTTATCACTATGTGTCAATAACTGCATTGGACCTGGGAGATAAATTCATAAATTATTAATCCAGTTTGGTTAAAATATAGGCTATAAGTATAGGGGTATGAAAATAAAAATGAAATAGAAGTTTGAGGTAAGTAAATGCATGGCCTTGAATTTTAGAACCAAGCTTTATCTACTTAAATATAATAGACAAGGCAGAGCCTTTCAAGACACTTTAACTTTTGAGACCTAAATAAGTTAGGGTAGACAATTTAATATAAATGATGAAAGTGGGATACTTTAAAACCAGTTTGGCCTCTTTTGATATTCTTTATTCTCATAAATATTTCCTGATCTTTTTACACAGTTTGCTCCAAATTTCTAGATAAATTAAAGTAACATGAACTGTATATACTTTATAATAATTAAGGACATGAGACTGTTATAAAGACATATACAGACCAAAAAAGTGTCTTGAAAAAATAAAATGTTTGGGTTTTTTAAATAAATTTATTTATTTATTTTTGGCTGTGTTGGGTCTTCATTGCTGCACGCAGGCTTTCTCTAGTTGTGGCGAGTGGGGACTACTCTTCATTGTGGTGCATGGGCTTCTCATTATGGTGTCCTCTCTTGATATGGAGCACCGGCTCCAGGTGCGTGGGCTTCAGTAGTTGTGGCTCACGGGCTTAGCTGCTCTACAGCATGTGAGATCTTCCCAGATCAGGGCTTGAACCCATGTCCCCTGCATTGGCAGGTGGATTCTTAACCACTGTGCCAACAGGGAAGTCTACAATGGTTTTATTATAAGGAAAAGGAGAACAAGTAGGCATTACCTAGCCTCAAACTTACCAATAAAATTAGCCAGAATTAGACTACATCAGCTAAATATGGAGCATATATTACTAGTGACGGAATGAGAATTGTGAAAACAGCTAAGGCAAAGAAAGTTTTGGTTATTTTTCAAAGTGTTAGTGTAATTCAAATTCATTCCCCCATGTTTCCCCTCCTTAGGAGCAGGAGGTCAAGAGCTTAACACTTATAGTTTGTTTGTTTGTTTTTTTTTTGACAATCTATTCAAGACATTTTTTCCCTCTGACTTCCTCCTCCTCCCTCAAAAACATAAAAAAACAAAATAAATAAAATAAAGCTCCCAAAGTCACTTCCCCTAAAATGAAACTGAAAGCAAAAAATAGAAAAATTGGATACTAGCCAATGTCATTCTTGGGGTTGAAAATTCCTAGTGCTTTTTGTCAAGTAAATCATAAACAAATTCAGCAACCCATAATGCATTGTCATTTACACATTCATAAATTCTATCTTAGTAACTACATGTCATTTTTTACAAAGAATATCTACATAATGCTAAGAGTATCTTATTCACATACCCATGTATCTTACTGGTTTGATTTGGTTGGATACATACTTTTTGTTTGTTTGAGAGATCTATAAAATGTGTGTGCATTTTAATTCCTGCTTGCCATATCTGCAGTGATTTTACAGGTATTTTACAGTAGTAAATAAAATTAAGCAACTATACAATTTATGATGAAAGGATAAATGCATTTACTTGCATGAGTTTTAATAAATCAGTCCTTATTGACATTTAAAATACAAGAAACTGAACATTATATTATTCAAGGAGGAATATAGTTTACAAGACTCTGTCTTTGCCTTGTAAGATTATATTACATAGAGTGTAGGAAATCATCAAACTTTGGAAAAAAAATAAAATAGGACACCATACCTATTTAAAAATAATATTCATTCCTCTCAAGAGGGAGTGTTTTTATTGTAAAAATTCAACAATATATGTATTTTACCCTCAAAGTATTCAAAGTCTTATTCTCACACTCATTCTCTTTCTGTTTCCCATGTGTCATAATAACATCATCTTTATGTGTTAGTAGATGTCATGAAAAACTATATATTACAATCTGCAAGTGCTAAAAGAGCAAAGCTTAAAGCTAGGACTATATTTTTCCTATCTAAAAGTCACTGACACAAAAGAAGAGGATGAACAAAGAGCAATGAATATATGCATTGGATGGGAGCTTCTGGAAGTTATATGTTATTTTGTTCAAAAGCACAAACCACAAAAAATTCTTAATGTCACCCCTATTGAGAGGTCAGTGCTGGTTTGGCAGTCACTCAGCCTTGATTTAAACCTATATAGGTACAGAGAGAAAGTTCAAGCTAGAGTAACTTGGCATTGATGTGCACTATTTCGGAAAGAAAATAATCTTTTGAGAATATGGTCTTATTCTGCCATTATCTGTTGCTCAGTTTGCACAAGCTAACAGGTTTAATAATTTAAGCTAAGAAAACTAAAATATGGCGTAAGCTAAGTACACTAAAATATATCATACACCTGTAGAGGTACTTGATAATATGCATTTATTATTTGCATTCAATTAACACTTCTATTTAACATATGGCATGGCAATATTCAGCATGTCTTCTTGAAAGTAATGATGCAATGGTGTGAAATGTTTTCAATCCATAGTTTATCATTCTGTATCCAGACATCAATTCTGTATTTCTTTATATTAAAAGGAGAACTATTAAGAGGATCCATGTACAGAAATGAATAAGCATGATAAAGAAATATTTGTTAAGGCTCTACTATCTTAATGGACATGGAAATTTAGTTTTTCTTATAAAAATAAATAAAATGAATTGTGTAAATATCAAACTTGTTAGAAAAGTTCACTGCTGATTTGATAATATGAAGTTTCACGTTCTTTGAGGAGTCTTGCTGATTATAAAAAACTTACCTCCTTTTTAATGAAAATTATTTAGGGGCAAGTTTTCACCCTTCATAAACATGAGCTTATTCGGTGAATAGCTTAACCATTTGGAGAATTAAGAAACCCATTTAGAAAGACAGTATTTACTGCAGTATTTGTCCTGTGAATAGCTAGTGATTAAACACTAGATGTGGGTCTCTGAATATATTCTAAGAAATATATTTTTATACATATATTTTATATAAAAATTATATTTTTCTGAAGCCCCATGGTTATGCGAGCTATAGGAGGTGTGGGATGCCTTCTCATTCTATATGAAACAGTAACGCTTTAGGCTCTATAACGTTTATAGCTTAAGAAGGGTGTTTTCTAACACTATCAGGAACAAGCTTCATTTAGGGAGAAGAGGAAAGGTAAAATAATGTTCTTAAAAGTTCTGTCTTCAAATCAGCTAATACCTAAAACTGGAACCCATACCACTGTCCATTTTTTGTTTCTCATTGGAAAATGTGACAAATTTTCATGCAAACTTTATAACTTAGCTTAATTAAAACTAAAACTTTAACTAAAAAATAAATTAATTAAAACCTATTCTCGTGCACTTTTTTTATTTTGGCCACTCCTCGCGCCTTTCGAGATTATAGTTCCCGACCAGCGACTGAACCCAGGCCCCCTCAGTGAAAGCACCAAGTCCTAACTACTGGACCACCAGGGAATTCCCCTCATTCACTTCTTATTAATAGATTTTAAACAACTACAAAAATCTTAGCAATACAAGTGTATGAAAACTTAACATATCACGTTCTGAACGTATGGTTCTTAGATGATGGTGAGATGTGGCTGTGAAAGAAACCTACCAAAGAAAAAGTCAAGTCATAACTAGATGCATTCAGAAAGTACCATGATATTTAAAAATCAAATTGTTTTCATTAAAGTAAACCTCATATATTAATAAATGAAATTTAGTTAGTCCAGACGATATCAAACCTATCATAATCTTAACTACTGGCAACATCTGTTTCAATGACAACTGTTTCACTGAATGCATTTAAATGCAAATAAGTACAATTTTTATGAAAGCAAAGTTTAGAGGTTTCCAATAGAATCCCTATATTGGATAACCCTTTTGGAACATGAAAGTAGTTAAAAAAAAAAAAAAGAAAAGAAAAGGAAGATAGATATTCTCAAGATATTTATTAAAATAATTTTTAAATGTTGATGAAACAATAGCTCAAAAGTGGTCCTCACAAAACTTAATGTAAAATCCCTCAGGAAAATAAATAAATAAATAAATAATAATTCATGTTCTATTTTTCACATTGTGAGGAAACAGATTGAAAACACCCAATCAAGAATTAAACACACACACACACACACACACACACACACACACACATACACACACTAAAGCTGTAGAGAGAATATTAAAATTATTTTTGTTAAAGAATCATTGACCTGGCACAAGATAAGAGAATATTTCAGGGCTTCCCCGGTGGCGCAGTGGTTGAGAGTCCGCCTGCCGATGCAGGGAACACGGGTTCGTGCCCCGGTCCGGGAAGATCCCACATGCTGCAGAGCGGCTGGGCCCGTGAGCCATGGCTGCTGAGCCTGCACGTCCAGAGCCTGTGCTCTGCAACGGGAGAGGCCACAACAGTGAGAGGCCCGCGTACCGGTAAGGAAAAAAAAAAGACAGAATATTTCAATCCTCAAAACCATGGGAAAGCAAGGGATCTGAGAGTGAGATTCACAGCTTGCCTTCAACCTGAAATTTTGTGATGAATCCAGGTTACCAGAGGTTCCACACTGGAAGCTTCATGATATGCGAAGAACTGAGGATAAAGTCAAAGGTCAGTTCAAGGTGAAGAATCTAAAAGTAGAATCCCCACATAAAGCTGAAAATTAAAAATGATACACATATTACAAAATTCAATGTGAAATAAGCCCTAGTATTTAGGAAATGACATTGGGAAACGTGCTTGTCTTAACTCTGACATGGAAAGAAGCAGAAAATATGTCCTTTGACGTTTGAAACCACAAATCCTCACTGGTAGTTGGAGTTTGAATTCATAACTCTCTTTTGATCTAGACAAACAATCAAATAAAGATCAAGCAGGCAATTTTTTTTTTTGAAAATTTCTTAGGTTGCCTGCAGGCCAGAAAGGAGCAGAAAAAAATTCCACAAATCCTCTCTGGAGGAGCTCAACTTCAAATCCAGATCTGAAAAAAAATTATCACATTAAGTTTGAGAAAAATGAGTAGTTTTCAATCAAAAATCACCAAAGACATAAAAAAAAAGAGCCATATATGAGAACCAAAACCAAAAACAGACAAAGAATAAGCATATGAAGCCTTCATATGTTGGAAATCTACATATGGACTCTTTGTACTGATAGTATAGAACACCAAAGACAAATATATTTTAAAGTTAGCTAAAGAAAAAAAGACAAATCACATTTGAAAGAAAAAGTAATTTAGCTGAAAGCTAAATCCTCAGCTGTAATAAAGAGAATCCAGAAGAACTAAAATAATAGATTAAAATGTTTAGGAAGAAATAAAAATGATCAAACTAGAGTTTTATATCTGGATAATACGTCTATCAAGAATGATGAAAAGACATTTTCAGATTTAAAAGAAACTAATATATTTTATCATGAAAAAATTTAGAAAAATTAACCTCAGAAAAAATGCAGATATCAAAAAATGCAGATATCTTTTTGTAGAAAGCCCTACAAAATCTTAACAAATTATCACCATAACTGTTTTATCACATCTCTTATGAATGGGTACATAAAAGTGACCAATAAAAAAAGCAATGAGAACATAGAAATTTTCACCTCCTCAAATAATACAAATTGCTTGCTGCACAATTCTATAAATGTATCTAAAATTGCATCTAATAGAGAATACACATTCTTTTAAAAAAATATTTTAAAATATTTATAAAAATAGACCACATATTAGCCCACAAACCTATCTTCAAAATATTAAGAATTGGTTCACACAAGCCACGATAATAAAAGTAATTAGAAAAAAACCATGTTCAAATTACAAAGGTCTAAACGACCCCTGGGACAAAATACCCACCATAATACAAATTAGAAAACAATTAATATTTGAAAAATATGAAAAAAAAACAGCAAATCAAATTTGTGGCGTACAAATAAATCAATATAGAGAAGAATATTTTAAAATATATGTTCTTAGATTAGAAAAGAATAAAAGCCCAAAGTTAGTCAAGCCACCACTTTAAGTAGTAATAGAAAGTTCCCCTATGGTATCCCTTTTGTTAATTCATTTGTTTTCCATTCCAGAGGAGCATAGAAACTGGACTTGGTTAATAATACAAACAGTGAACATCTATTGAGTTCGTGGAATGTTCCAAGCAATATTATAAGATTTAGATTATTCACAGCATCACATTTTTCTAACCACCTGTAAATGATCATAAGCAGCTGTCTCAAATCAAGCCTAACAGGATTATCTCAAGAAGAGGTGCTTTATCTTTTGATTGACTTAAACTTGGTAGGAAACAAAGAAAGAAAACAAACAAACAAACCTCTTTCTCGATGATAAGGAGTCTCCACATGGATCCTGAGAATGCGGCAAACATAAAGGAATGCAAAGGCTAGGGTTGAGAAATAGGTGCTGATAATATTATTTGAGCTTCTAAATCAGATGGTTAGTTAGCCTTTACTGTACATAAGCCAACGCATTACTTTTTTTTTAAAAAAAGACTTTATTGAATTTGTTACAATATTGCTTCTGCTTTATGTTTTGTTTTTTTGGCCCTGAGGCATGTGGGATCTTAACTCCCTGACCAGGGATCGAACCCTCACCCCTGCACTGGAAGGTGAAGCCTCAACCACTGGACTGCCAGGGAAGTCCCCAATGCATTACTTTTTAATTTAAATCAGCTTAAGTTGAATTTTCTCTCTTTGTAAAGAAATGTCATAATAGATAAAACTTATTGTAAATGGCATCAAGTCTCTTGGTTAGTTGAGTTCTACTGTAGAACACTAGGAAATTTTGTGATATTTCTGGATACTAGTTATCTTTAATTAGGAAAAAGATTCATTTCTTTTTCAAGCTATTGAGAGGTGGGCCTAGAATTTAATATAGAAAAAGTGATATATTTTATGGTGATAGTTTTATATTAAATATCTTTTTCAAATATATATGGTTTTAAAAGTGAGAACTAAGCCAAGTGAGTATAGTGTAATGGAATCCTTTTAAATAGCCAAAGAGGTATGAAGGTAGAAAATATTGCCTTTATTGAGGCATTAAAGGAAAGGCTAAAGAGCCATTTTGCAGGAATATTGCTCAGGTTATGCAAGTATAAGTTGAATGATTGGAACTTATGTCCTTTAAATTCCTTCTGTCCCTGTAATTTTAAGAATTTACTGAAAAAAAATTTATTACAGTTCTAAACAACATTTGGGTAAATCACATTTTATTTGAAATTAATATTTTCTACAATTTAAAGAGGTTATATATGTAATAATAATTATGAACATATGTCAATATGCAATTATGTGAAAGGACAAAAATACTAACCATGAAACAAAACAAGCAAATGTTCCTCACTGATGTTTTGAAAGACTCTATTAAGGGAGGAGGTGTAAGCAATGTAAAAAACCCATGTTTTAAAGAGAAACCATCAATAACTCAATAATGACACTTCTAATGTAACATGCAGAGCGTCTGATTACTCTAGAAAAACAGCATATTAAACATACTACTTTGATAAAAGGTCAATCAAATGTAGTACAATTGAGAGTGTAAATAGCTGACATTTTAAGCCAATGTTATCATATCTTGTAGGAGATAACGAATCTAGCACTTTAGGAGCCTTGTATCTATAGAATCTTGATAGTTATATGTATGGAAATTATATTATGGTATCATATATCATTCAGAATGTTAACAAATCTATCAAAACCTTAAGTGAATGTTTATCACTAATCTTACATTTTTGTCTATTGCCCTATAAGACTTAAATTCAATGAATAACTATACATATATATTTTATGATATGTTCTATTTAAAAAACTCCAGGATTAAAGAAAAAATACTTAATATGTTACTCTGTTATATATAATCCAATAAACATTCTAATAAAAATGTATTTGAGTGAATATGTACAGATCATAAAGTGTACATATCACAAAGTGAGGGCAGTGGTACAAATGGAAAGATTTCAGTTTAAGAGTCAAATTTGGAAAGTCTTTTCCTTTGAGTGAACATTGAAGAATTTGCTTTTTGCTTAGAACATCAGGCAGAATACAGTACCAATTAAGATTACAAAAGTGGAATGAGACAGCATGGTTTAACCTATACTAGTGGTGCTATACTGGTCAAGTTACTTATACCTCTGTGTTTGGTTTACTTATCCATAAAATGGGACTAAAGCCTACTTCATAGTAACAGGAAATAGTAGCTATTATCATTTATTATTGAAGCTAATCTTTCCTTAGGCAACGAAGATAAAAGACCATTAAAGTATGTATTCCTCAGTGACTTTACCTAAAATAAACATTATAAGTAAAATTCCATAATATTTTAAATAAAAATCTATGTTTTGGGGAAGGCCACCTCCACTAACACATTTCAAAGAAAGATCAAAACCTCAGTAAATCCAAATATTTAACAGAAACCTATACCATCTCTCCTCTTAGCATATACAGAATAGTGAATGCAATTCTCTTTAAATTGTGGGTACATCAACAAGCTAGTTTCATAAGTAATTTTACATTCATTGTAATCATTGATAATTGATTAGGGTTTTATAAAATATCTAGTGTCGAGATCACAACTAACATGACCTGATTTTGGCAATTCATGTTTCAGCAACTTCAGGTTTCAGTAATGTATGTGCAAAACTTGAATAAAAAAGCACACAACTTATAAGCTTTGTGATATTACAATTTTTATGATGTAATAGTTTTGACCTTTGGAGTATATAAAAAATTCAGAGATAACATGATATTTATCTTCTCAGCATGGCACATGTTGTTTTAGTGTCTCATAATTAGAATATTATTTGGTGATCATTTTGGAGTTGGCACATTAATTTTATGTGTACAATAACTACACTTCCATATGCAAACAAACTCTTCTTTATTAAATATAACATACCATTATTTAGCTTTGGTTTGGGGAATGTCATTGATACTGGAATGTCATTGATACTATGTGTTATTAATAGCTCTGTGTTTTAGCTTATTCTGTAGAGAAGGAATCCTTCACTGACTTTTACCAACGTTTATTTTAAAATGTTGAAATCTGGGCTTCCCTGGTGTCGCCGTGGTTGAGAGTCCGCCTGCCGATGCAGGGGACACGGGTTCGTGCCCCGGTCCGGGAAGATCATACATGCCGCGGAGCAGCTAGACCCGTGAGCCATGGCCGCTGAGCCTGCGCGTCCGGAGCCTGTGCTCCACAACGGGAGAGGCCACAACAGTGAGAGGCCCGCGTACCACACACAAAAAAATAAAATAAAATGTTGAAATCTATGCCTTAATTTTTTTTAATTAATATCAAATTTAGATCTTAATCCTATACTTTTGCTTTTCTCAGATTGTCATATAAATGGAATCATATAGTAATTAGACTTTTGTGTATGGTTTCTTTCACTTAGCATAATGTTTTCAAGATGCATCCACCTTATTGAATGTATCAACTGGTACATCATTTTCACTGCTAAGTAGTATCCCAACGTGTGGATATGCCATAATTTATCCATTTATCAGATAATGAACATGTGAGTTGTTCTAGTTTTGGCAGTGATAGATAAAACTGCTATAAATATCATGCTTAGATTTTTGTGTGGATATATATCTTTTTTCTCTTGGGCAAATACTAGATATGAGATTTCTGGTCATATTGTAAGATATTTTTATTTTAAATTATTTTAAATGACATTTTTATTATATTCAAGCTTTGCAATAATGATATTTGCACATTTTTAAAATTTTTCTATGGAATTTTGAAAAGGTACCAAAACCTGGAAAAATATCCTTTATTCCTGCAATGATTTTTACATTCTCTATTCTACAAAATGAGGAGGTAATTTACTTTCCCCTAAATCCACTGTTTCATTTGTTTACAAATAACTCTGAGACAGTTCATTAAAATATCCTGGCATTTTATGACATAGATTCCCAATGTTATTCTGAACTATGCAGAAAATCTGTATTATTGTGCCACTCTATGAGATAGCCATGATCTTTTGTTGGAATACTATGTCAGAGAGATGTCCAATAGGATGGCATCATTTCTCCTCTTTTATGGATATCTGTCAAATTTGGTAGCCAAAAAAATTCCTTTCTCTTCAATGTAGAACATTGATCTTCACTTTGGAGTCATACCTTATCCTTGTAGCCAGGGAATTGTACTCTAGCCCTAAACTAATCATTTTTATGAGTCGTTTCTTGCAGAAGCCCCAAGTTGAATTGAATTTTAAAATGTATTTAAGTCCCAAATGGTTTTAACCTAATTCTTGTAGACTTACATCTTTTGGAAAAATACTGAGATATAATGAAATCAAATAGTTTCTTCAAGATAATATGTTAGCCAGCTTCAGTTACTTCTTTGATGGATTTTGTTATTTTTCTTTGAATATCTTATGGCCAATGTATATTTTCCACCGATATAGCAAAGAATTTTCCCTTTCTTAGTTTCTTCAGGAACTTATTACTGGCCACGAAGCTAATTTACCTAATTGTGGAAGTGAGGAGTATTCTTCCTGGAAAGTCTGAGAGGCATTGTGTGTTGTCTGTGGGGTGACAGTGTGGTGCTGGTGGTAATGGTGATGGTTGTAAAGCTCAGTGATGGAGGGTAGAGGAGCTTAGCCCAGTGTTTTCACACAGTTTTATTGGAAATGATGAAACAAGGTGAATGTAGCAGAGTCTCAATAGCTTTAATTTCTTTACGTACATTCCAGAAGTCTGAGGGAGGAAGAAACTATCTGAAAACAATGTAGATGGCCTCCTGCTAAACATTATGAACAGTGTAACTCCTAAAAAAATGTTCCAGACTATGGGAGAACATTTTATTAAAAGGACAGCATAGTGATTGTAGAATACCACAGAAGTGAAACTGTATTAAAGGTTATGCCAACATGGAGGAAAAACATATATTCACTAGAGGGAATTTAGAGAAATATAAACATCATTAAAGGGTGAATGATGACTTAAAAAGGAAAGGATAACATAACCAAATTTTGCTCATTAAAGTTTGTAGAGGAAAAGGTAGAGAGAGCTTTGGTCTTTTAAATGCCCTTTTTTGTGTCCATTGATCAGGATGAACTTGTCTTCAATTCTTCATAACATGCTGCTTTAAAATATATGATCTAGAAACATATTGGCTCTCATCCCCACCAAAACATGTTGCCAAATGACTTAAGTTGTTTTCCAGATCTCAAGAAGTATATGTGAACTTGATTTGCTCATGCCAAAACTTGTTACAACTACTGAGAAACCACAATAGTAAAGCTAAAGATTTCAAACACTTTTAACTGGAATGTTACACTTGGTTTTTAGAGTTAAGTATTATTTTCCCTGGTCAGTCGTTGTCCACAAATGACAAGCAAGCATATAACATTTGGAGAGATGCCACTAACATAGAAGGCACTTCCTGATTGTACATTCAGGAGAATCTCTAAGCTCCAGTTTCCAATTGCAATGAATGTCCTGTAATACACTCTTACGGTCCCCGTGTCAGTTATGCAATTGACTTTGAATGTAGAAGAAGAATTTGCCTACTGACAAATGTTGCTTAAAAGGAACAGTTAGTTTCAATTCCTCAATGTGGCATTAGAAGAAAAGATTCAACTCTAGGTTTAAAAAAATCAAGATTTTAGGCAACATTTATTGGCAGGAAACAGTGAGACTATATTTGATCTCTTTCTGTCACTAAAAATGCTGTCTGAGAACTAATATTCATGTGTTCAAATACTGAAAATTCAACTAACAACTGAACAAGTATATGATGACTTTGTTCTCATATTTAGTTCAAAACTTCAAGATTTTTATCTCCCAAATACCCAGTAAAAATGATTCTTCTTCTTTTTACCCATCTCTTACAAATAAAAGCACCATGCAGTTGAAGTTCTGGATACAATTATTTGTCAGACTATGCAATATTAAGGTTGTTCAACAAAATTTATAATGAACTTAATTTAAGTTTTATTCCCTCCTCAATGTTTTTCTCAATTAATGAAGGGTTTACCAACTTATGAGAACATATGTTCTATTTCAGAATAGATGAAATCTAATTTCTTATGTGACTGTTGTTTGCAATGAAGATAAATCCACAAACGACTATGACAAGGTATCAGATTATGCAAAATTCTGCTAAATATATTTACAGCAATTTTATGTGGCCTACTTCAATTATATTCTTCAGCTCATAAACTAGCAATTTATTTTGTTTTATAACTAAAAGAGAAAATTATGAAAGAAGAGTAGAAAAGGTTATCTTTTTATCATAGATTTAAGAAAAACTAACTTAGAATATGAATGTTATTGTACCTAATAGTTTAGCTTAGTACCACTTGAAAATCACTTTTATTAATAGAGTTCACCGCACTTATCAATATATATATCTGAATCACTTTGCTGTTCACCTGAAGCTAACATAACATTGTAAATCAACTATACTTCAATAAAAAAAAAATCACTTTTAATTCAAAAATTAAAAAAAGAATAAATGACTATGTGTTCTTCAATCTTATAAAATTGGGTCTCAAGTTTTCTGACTTTCAAGATTCTCTATCACTTCTTTCTTTCTTTCTTCTATTTTTTCAAAGTCATTTCTTATTGTTTCTGAAGAATAACTGTTTTTCTCCCATAAACTGCAAGATTTTTCCATTTCTCTTGCTTTGTTTAGTTGCAGTTATCATTTTGTTTTTTTCCTATTTAATGTGTCTTTAATGTTTAAGAACTTACACCAGGGATGGTCAAACTTTTTTTCTGTTAAGGAGCAGAGAGTAAATATTCTAGGCTTTGTGCTCAATACCGTCTCAGTTACAGTTACTCAGTTCTGCTATAGACAAGCCAAGTTTTTTAAATTTTAATTTTTAATGCAATTATTTTTGTTTATGTGTTATAGCAGGTAGCATTAGCCCACTTACTATAGTATAGGCACCTAACCCAGTATTGCAGGCTTCTTTGAGAAGGTGACATCTTTGATGAATTATCATGCAAAGTGGTTGTTACATAAATAAACATGACTGTAAGTATCTCTTGCATGGGTTCTTGCTGGAAGCTGTAGATCAAAACCAGGACCAACGCAGTGGAGGCCAGTCTAAGAACATCTTCTTGGTGGGCTCCTCCTGCTAGCCTGGTCTTGTGACTCACATCTTTCTTATTATTATAGAGACTCAGCAACAAACAGCACCACCTTCTAACATGGTGTTAGAACCTGAATAAAAAAGCAATAGACAGAATGTAAACTATAAGAATGCAAGCCTTTTTGATATCTCCCCACCATATTGCTATCATTCTTTACCAACATAAAGTTTAGAGAAGATAAACATATGCTTTGTTTCAAATACTTTTGATCTCTTCCTATTTCCCTCCTTTTTTCTTCTTGTTCTTCATCTTTCTAAATCAGTTTTGAAAACTCCTACAACATATATTCAAGGTATATGTGCCTTCTCCCTTCAGTCAAATTGTAAGAAATTCTATACAGGAAACCAGTTTCTGTCTTACCTAGAACCGGTAACTAACTATCTTCTTTCTAGACTCCATAAGCTTTCCCTTACACTAAATTGACCTTTTGCACTACACAAATCAAAATGAGGTACATAGTATTTGTTGTTATTGAGTAAAGTGTGTCTGGATCTTGACTTTTTATGCCAGATGAGTTTCATTTTGTTCTCCAAATCTCACATATCAGGGTACAAGACAAATTCCAAATCACAAGAAAATATTAAGAAACTTTACTGGGAATTTACAGGGGTCAAAGGTCAGCAGGAGAAGGCATGGGTGATCTTGATTTTCTCATCACCTCCTAGAGAGTATATAGTTAGGGACAGGGACCAGCAGAGTTTATGTTCCAGGGGAAGGACTTTACTGCATTGGGTTGTCTAATCTTTAATACGGATTGCTGTATGGTATATACATAGGAGTGGAATTTCTAGGTTGTAGGGTCTGTGCATCTTCAACTATTATTCTAAGTGTCTGTAATAATTTGTCTCCCCACAGCAGAGTATTAATTAGAGTTCCTATTTCTTCATATTTTTGCTAATGTTTGGTATTTCCCTCACTTTTACTTTAGAGTCATTTGGTGGATATTTTTTTTAAACCAATCTCTTAATAATTTTGTAGCATTAAATTAAGTCCATAGTAACCTGAGAAAGAAAACAACAGGCACTAAGAGAATGCACAACAATTTATGATATTTTTAAAACCTTTACACAATTATAAATACTTACATAAAAATATTCTTAACAGTTGATGCAATGCGATACAGATTTTGAGGATAGGAACCTTAATTCCTCTTTGTTATTTCAAAGTTGATGGTTGTCACATCCACCACAATAGATTATCGGCATATGTTTCCACTCCTGTTGAGTTTGATTTGTGTTAACTAAGGCAACAGAAAACTGTATGTACTCCTTCTTGACCAGCTCTTTCCACATCTGTTTGTTACCTTTGAGAAAGACACATTAACAACTTGCCCTGAGCAGCAGATTTTGTCAGTGACTTGCTGTCAATTGGGTATTAAAGGGAATTGGGAACACATGTTTTGTTTTAAAAATTCCTAACATTTTGGACTGGTTGCCTTTGGACTGGACTAATTGACAGTCATTGTCATGCTGCCTCACCCATGTGTGATAGTCATTTGGGGAACAATGGTTTGCAAGTTGCACTTCATGGCTTTGGATCTGAATGGCAGTATTAAAGTAAGTGCTACCATCTGACCTATTTCACAATGGAGTAGGAAATGCAGCACTTACTGAAAATCTCCTAACTGTACTAATTTATATTCATCTGATAACCCATTGAGGGGAAAATGGGAATAAGCTGTCAGGTGGCCTTTCAGATATAAAGGGCACATGGCAAACTGGTTGTTTGTTGCTTACTCACACTGGAATACTAAAGATATCACAGAGTATGCATATTTCTAGAATTTTGTTTTTTTAAATTCTGATCAGCACTCTATTCACCATCTAAAAATTATAATTTAGAAATTGCCTTACATAAGTGAGACTCATTTGTGTGTATTTAATACATTTATGAACATAACATATGGTTTGTTCTTAACAGCTCATGTTAAAATTAGAGCTAGGATTACCATATTATCAGTTATGCAGTTTTAATGCATACAAAATTTTGTGGGATTTTTTTCCCAGCTTAATGAATGAAGTCTAAGCCACTTATTTTTCTTTAGGCACTAGTTCTAATGTTTTCTCATAATGCTGGCACAAAATGACTGAAAAAATATCCTTTTGAAGCAAGAATTTGGAAAGATATTCTTGAGAACAGATTTAGATCAAAGTGAGAAAATATTTTTTTAAATCTGAAAATTCGAATGACCCAGTGTCTCTCTTTCATTATATGTTCATACACACACACACACACACACACACACACACACACACACACCCCTTAGTCAAATAGTTCCAAATAAAAATAGTACTCTATTAGGCCTTTAATCTTTAGAGATTATTGTTGGATTACAACCAAAGTTTGAGATATTTCCTTTGTTTTTATTTTTTAGAATTATAGTGATCTGATAAAATAGAAATAATCTTTATTGACTCTTCAAGGTGTACTTTCTTCAATTTCTACAAGTCAGTCTGTGAAGAAACTCTGTTTAATTGATGAGTTGTTTTCCTAATTAATTTAAACCAATTCTATACTTAAAGTAACCATTGAAAGTGTCAACATCTTAATTTTTAAAAATCCGTACTTATTCATCTGCTTCTAATACATACCTAATAATTTGATTGATCTTTTAAAAATACAATATGACTTTCTATGGGCCAATATTGATATACTCAATTGATATACTCAATATTGATATACTATCTTAGAGAAATTGCAATTTTATTTTTAAATATTAAAAGATTCAAGGTTAATAATTAATGCAAAATACAAAAAGAGAAAAAAAGGAAAAACAACTTCAAATCTCTCACTCAGAGGTATAATATGTTCTAGTAGTGCTGGAGAAATGACATTAAACAGGAAGAAGCATATAAAGTAACAAATTAGATTAGGAGAATTTGAAAATTAAGCATAGCAATAAGGGCAATTGTTTAAATTTTACTGTGTCCCTGGAACTCTACTAATCCTCTTACATGCTTATCTCATTCAGTCCTTGGAAGAACTCTGCAAAGTAAGTTTTATTATTTATGTTTTATGTATATTTGTATAACTACATTACTCGGGTATATAGAAATAGTTCTATACATAAATATTTATATTTTACAGATACAACTGTGGGCAACTAACTTGCCTACAGTCACACAGTTGACGAAGAACTGGGGTTTGTCTAACTTCAAAGCCCAGATTCCATCTTGCTTCATTGTCAATGATCTGACTGCTACTGAGGGGAAGTTTGTTGTGAATATAGACTGAAAGACCCTAAAATGGTTGTAGAAATGAGAATTTCTGGACTGCTCAGAACTGTTTGGACAACAAAAAGGATATTTATAAATAAAATAAGACTAAATTTATGCTTATTTTCCTGAAATAAAAATCTCAGAGTAAGAAACAGCATGAGCTTACTTTTTGTAATAATCTAAGGCTGTTCTAGGAAACGACATAAAATTGATCATCTCATAATATTAAAGTCATTTTGAACTTATTAGTAAGTCCATTATTTTAACCTTACTCTAACTACTTTGGTCACTTTAAGAAATTGCATTGCTTGTGGTTGGAAAGAAAGACTATATATGAACCATAAAGTTTTCAGGTAACAGGTGTTCAACTCACATTTGTTGAAAATTGAATGAATTAATGAATGAAGATAACTGAATCAGTTATTTAGTAATGCATTTTACAAAACAATCATAAAGTCATTCATGATCCATTTTCCTTCTATTATCTGACCCTGATATTATCTTTGCCAGTTGTTTTAATTACTATGTGTATTCATGTTTCATGCATATAAAATATTTGAATTTCCATACTTCTGTGCTGCAACACAATTTTGCATTGGACACAGATTTTTAAATTGTAAAAAACAGAAGTACATTTCACACAGTATCACTTGGACACTATGATTACTGAATACAAATTTCCTGAGGAAGAATGCAACATAGCAACAGATTAAATAGAATTACTTACATTTTTAGTATATGTTTATGAATATATATAACTTTAGTGCAAATAACTTTAGTGCAAATGTTTGGTACAAGGAATATTTTAAGACTTACATTTATTTTCTACTTCTTAAAAGAAACTGATCTATAAAACTGATTACCATTTAAAATACACAATTAACATCCTTGTATCACACTCCTCAACTCTTCCCTTACCCTCTCCCCAACCTTGAACCTTTCCTTTTGCCCAGAACTTTTCCTTAAATTAAAAATGTAATAAGAAATTAGAAAAAATGAATATTCCTGAAATTGAAAAGACCATATTAAAAAGTCCTATTATGACAGTAAGTGGTCTGGCTAAAGTAAAAGCTATAGATAGAAGAGAATTGAAAAAAATAAGATGCAATAACTAGAATAGACTTTATCGGTGTAGATTTTGGAACAGTAATATGATTAAAATAATATTTCAGGGTAAGAACTATGGCAATAACAGTAGAATGAATTTGGAATGTAGTCCATTGCTGATGTGGATATCTCTTGGGAGGTCCTGGTAGAATCCACAAATAATTAAACCTGGACAGAGTGGTGGATGTTAAAATTGAGAAAGGACACATGTGAAATATATTTCATGAAGACAGTAGAAGAGGAAGAAAAAAAGAAAGAAGATCATTTGAATTACAAATATTAAAGCTATTAATAAAAATAGTGAAGTTAAGAAAAACAATTATTTTTTAATGAAGATAATGATTTTAGTTTTTTTCTTTTTTTTTTTGCGGTACGCAGGCCTCTCACTGTTGTGGCCTCTCCCATTGTGGAGCACAGGCTCCGGACACGCAGGCTCAGCGGCCATGGTTCACGGGCCCAGCCGCTCCGCGGCATGTGGGATCTTCCTGGACCGGGGCACGGGCCCGTGTCCCCTGCACCGGCAGGCGGACTCTCAACCACTGCGCCACCAGGGAAGCCCCATGATTTTAGTTTTGAATGTTTGAAGTTTATGTTAGGAGAGCTGTGTACTGATTTTTCATGTGTATTGTCATTGTTAAAATTTATGACAGCTATTCTTCAAAAAAAAGATTTAATTTTTTAAAAATACCTCAAAATAAATCAGTTAAAATATTACCAACTGGGGCTTCCCTGGTGGCGCAGTGGTTGAGAGTCCGCCTGCCGATGCAGGGGATGCGGGTTTGTGCCCCGGTCCGGGAAGAGCCCACATGCTGCGGAGCGGCTGGGCCCGTGAGCCATGGCCGCTGAGCCTGCGCGTCCGGAGCCTGTGCTCCGCAACAGGAGAGGCCACAACAGTGAGAGGTCCGCGTACCTCAAAAAAAAAAAAAAAAAAAAAAAAAAAATATATATATATATATATATAACCAACTACAAAAAGTAAAAACAGATATGAAATGTTTGACTTTATCTAGGAGGAGGGAGAATTACAGCTGGAAGGTATTACTTTTAGTAATTAAAAATTGACTAAATTTGGTCCTAAAATAAAATATTTTATTAATCAATATAATACCTAAAATATATTCTGGTTTTAAAAAGTCTGTCTTCAAACTTTGTTTTCCAAGAATATACTTAGAGAAGTGACCATATTACCATTATGCAAGTTGCATAATGCATGCCCTCTCCAGCCATGATTTTTTGATAGATAAGCAAACACATTACAAATTATTATTTTACCCTTTATAAATATAATTTAAATTACCCTTCTTTAAAAAATATAAAGCTGAGGCCATATCATCAAATTACAATTCAGGGATAGGAAAGGTAAGATAACGTACCTAAAATACATTGCATATGTGATTTAATTTAATACAAGGATAGGGTTTACTGAATATGCCCTTTTCTAAAAGCTATTGGGGTCTCAGCTGAGCTTTTGGCAAGTGTTATATCAATTTAATTGCAAATACATTGGCAAGAGACTAGAGCAGTGGTATTCTTCACTGTTGGTTGAAGAGTTACCCATATGTTTTAGATTCTAAACATGCAGGTAGAAAAGCTAACTTTCTATTATGGCATTTAGGAAGCCTTAGCTGTATTCTTATCCTGATTATGGACTTATTTTTAAGCGAGTTGGTGGTACAGAAATAAAATGTAGGTAAGAGTTCGAACCAGCAAAAACAGACTTGAGAGTGGGATGGATAAGGAACACAAAGCAAATAGGTGACATGATTTTTTTTAACGTGTCAGAAGGTGGTATAAATGAAGGATGAGAGAGGCACTACTGGAGACAGAGAAAAGACTATTGCATTGTGATAATAGAGGGAATGCACCGTCTGAGTATATATGAGAGGGAGAAATATTTTGGAGATCTTAGGAGAGATAATCAAGAGATTTAATGATTATCTAAATGGATATGATGGAGAAGGAAGGATCTGAGATAACTCCAAAGATCCCAGCTTGGCAACATACTATCGGTTTGTTATTAATAAGAAGAGAATTGGAAAAATAGACACATCAAAGTTATGGAAAATGTCTTTAACAAGAAATCAGCAAGAGTCAGTGGATGGGCAAACGATTCAAAGAAAAAAAATATATATAGTGTCTAGATAGAAAGATATGTCTATCAAATAATTTTGGATAACATATGATGATTAAGGGATAAACAAGTTATTGTATAGCCACAAAAGTAGGAATAGTCATTTTTACATAGGCAATTAGAATGGTTTAGCTGAGGCATTTGAGGTAAGATTGCGGTGAAAATAAGGAAAGTTTTACACAGGAAGTTGCTCTGTGCGTGCACGCACGCGCACGCGCGCGTGTGTGTGTGTATGTGTATGTGTAAGAATGTAGCATTACAAATGTTAAATGGTTAAATGCTATAAAATATATGAGTAGGATATTCATTACATGTAAGGATCTTTGAAATTTAAACCTCTAAAAATATTTTTTCTTAAAATTACATTATATTTTCCTTCTGTCTCATGAATATATTCTCATGGTTTCAAGTGCTGAATCAGTATTATCATAGCTCACAAGAAGCTGAACTTATAACTGTGCTTAAGAAACTAGACCAATGCTAAATGAAAATAATAAAAAAAAAGTAGTCAAATGTAGTGAAATCTTGCTGGTCCAAGGATAAGAGATATAGAGTATGTACATTTGTAATTAAATGAGAATTTGCCAGAATAATGTATTTAGACTAGATGTTCATTTTAGCTTCTATTTTTTCTATTCCTACTTTAAAATGTGTATAGTGTAGGAAGGAATTTTTTTTTTCTTGACTTGAAGAGTTCTGTGTAGAGAAATATATAAGATTCAAAACTGGTCTTTATGGCATATAGTAGGAGACAGGAAATTCCAGGTTCAGCAGCAAATACTTCTTTCCAGATGGTATTAGGGACTTGACTGTGCTTTCTGCACCCTTTACCTCTACCCTAACCCCCTGGAGAACTTTGTTCATTAAACATATTATTTACTAAAAGAGGATCTTATTTAACTCTTAAGGAGGAGATGCTTCTATGAAGGTACTGCTGCCCATTGGAATTATCATTTACTTTTTTATTGCAAAGTTTAATCTGGGATCCCCTGGATCAGTATATTCCAGAGTTCTTATTAAAATGAAAGTCCCTGATGTCTATCTCAGTCCTACTGATTTAGACTCTCTGATGGTCAAACTCTGGGATCTGATTTCACAAACCATCCAGGTGATTCTTATACACATGAAAGTTTGCAAGTCACTGTTCTAGGGTAGAAAAATTTAGTTGCTTTCCTTTTTATCACGTGTAGGAAACTCCTTTTAATAAGTAACAAATTATTTCAAGGTAGGCATTGTTATGAAATAAATCTTATTCAATTTAATCATATGTATTGATTAGGGCTGTGCAAAGTACTTGAACTGTGGAGGCACAGAGATGCATAAAACGTGGTACCACCTAAAGCACTCTGTGAGTTCAGGGGTGGGAGTGATTAACATCACCTGGAGAGGATGGAGGTAAATTTCTCAGAGTGCCTTTGAGCTGAGAATTGAAATATGAGGCAGAATTTAATAAACAGAGAAAAGGAGAAGGATTCTGAGTGAGAGTATGGCTTAAGTCAAAGAAGAGAAGTATTAATGAGACATAATTTGTTCTGGAAACTGAGATAGGTGTTTCATGGGACTAGAACTTAGCAAGGAGTGTAAGGGTCTTTCTTCATCAGTCCTTGGCAGCTTTCTCCTAGTGCATGACTCCTGTTCCTCCTTAACTGAATACTTGTTGAGTGGAACTGAATAAAATCGTACATGTCTAACTGTATGTTCACTTTTTACACAACTGTAACCTACTAACTTAATTGACTGCTGTGGAGCTCACAAGTTCAAGGGTATGCATTCAAGCCTCATTTCAGCCAGTGAGCCATGTTCTGTGCATGGTTGCAGATCATTCCTATCAGAAGAAGGACCTGCTGAAAAGCTGCAGCTGACACACATGTCTACCTAATTCCACAGATGAAGGGGGGTTTAAAGTATATATGCCATTCAAAATTGTTTGGCAGCATCCCTTTCATATCTAAAGGACACCTAAATGTATTTTGTGAACATCATTATCATAGGTATGTCGAGTCCTTTTCAGTTTTTCTTTTTGTCTCTTCTTTATCTCCTGTCTTTTTTGATGTCCTTGAAACTGAATTCCTCCCTTCTCTGTAGCGATATACATACATAAGACTATTTAACATATAGTTTGTGGTAGACAGAATGTCTGCCCCCATCCCTCTGTCAAAGGTTTACTCATCCTAATTACTGGAACCTTTGAATATGTTACCTTATGGCAAAAATGACTTAAGGATCTTGAGACGGGAAGATCATTCTGAGTAATCTAGGTGGTCCAATGTAATCAGAAGGAACCTTATAAGAGAAGGCAGGAGGGTCACAGAGAGATTGTAACAATGGGAGGACAAGTTGGAGTGATGCACTTTGAAGGTGGAGGAAGGAGCTAGGAGGCAAGGACTTCAGAAAACCTCTAGCAGCTGGAAAAGGCAAGAAAGTTCATTCCCCTAGAGCCTCAGAAAGAAATGCAGCTCTGCTGTCACCTCGAATTTAGCACATAAAATCCGTGTCACACTTCTGACCTCCAGAACTATAACAAATGTGTGTTGTTTTAGCCACTAAATTTGTGATGATACTTTTTACATTAGCAATAGAAAACGAATACATCGTTCAAGTCAAGTAAGCATTTTCGGAGGGAGAGATCTCAAAGTAGCATTCATCCCATCCAAAATATGGCTATCTTCTTCCCTTAGGTGAAGTTGCTTGGATGCAGACCTGTTCAAGAGTGCACTTAGGGCTGAGTGATTGAGATCCACTGATTTTGCTTGCTTTGGCTGCCAGACTGGCCTGGAAGCTGTCTCACCCAAAATGGCCTGGAAGACTGTGGAGGGTCAAGATCCTGGTATCTCTTTTGCAAAGTCAATTGCAAATTTTCTTGTTTCTTGGAAAGATCAGTGTAGTACAGATGGCCTATCTATGCAGAAGCTGTTCTCTTTGTCCCACAGCATCTAATTCATTTTGCTGAGGATAGCTTGCCCTTAGGGTTTCCAGCAATTAAAATTGCCATTCTCTCTTTTGAATACTCTCTTCTGTCTGGATTGTAACAGCAGCTGTTTTCCAACTCTTGACTGGGCAGCAATGTTTATAAGTGCTGGGTGCCTGTATCTTTTTTTATTGAAGGTGTATTTTAAAAAGTAAACTATGTGATTGAGTTCTCATACTACACATCCTAGCTGATTAATAGTCTCTCATTCTCTCCCCAGTACCCTACAGAAATGTTGCCTCATGGCTAACCATGTATTCACGAGGCACTTTGGATTTGTTTCTACTAACTCTCCACTGGTAGCCTCAAAGCTTTTTTATGTTCCTGTTGGCACACACATTATGATTCACCAACCATAGGAAAAGACCTGATTGTGGTTTTGTAGCTCATAGTTCTCATTAAGCCAATGCCATCTCTCTTCACAACAGTAACAATTAGAAACAGAAGAGTCCCTTAAGTTCACCCGGCCTGCAAGCCCAGACAGGCTTAATTACAAGTCAATGTCAATCTTCAAGTTGAGAAGCAGAAATTGTAGCAACACAGAATTGATGGTAAGACTAAATATGAAAGCCATCTCTAGGAAATCATAGGGTCTCACTGCCTTGTTAGAGAGGACTTTTTTTCATTGAATTTACTTGCTATATGTCATGTATAGCTGCTCTACTAGAAAAATTGATAACTGATTTATAGAATAATTATTTCATAAAGAAATAACCATGCTGTAACCTGGAACAATCCCATACTGTGAGCTTTCTAATAAATTACAGAGGAACAATAGTTGAACGTGGAACTCTTGTTTTGGATTGTAGGATGGGTATTTGGCTTGCTCTATTGTTATTTGTGTGTCAGGATGGGATATTATATCCACTTAATCCTTTTCTTTCTTCTTCTTCTCAGTCTTGGCTGAAGTCAAGGGAGATGGTCTTTGGAAAGAAAAAGTAAGGAATTTGTTAGCCATAATGGCTCATCTGGTGTATTTAACATTCAGTAAATATTAGTGGAGGTTGGTAGGTGGGGCACGTGGTAGGCTTTGTTAGTCTTATAGATTATGTTCTGAAAAATCTGAAAGATTCTTCCTTAAAATTACACAGTAAGGACTGACTATTGTTTAGTCAATAGGACTTTAAGAAACCCAGGAAGAACCATAAGAATAGGTGACAGGACTAGGAAGATAAAAGAGAAAGAGCAGGAAGAAGATGCCCATAAAAGGCTGGCTGTAGGTGAACCGCAAAATGACCATGATCAGAGAGCTGAACTATTTTGCACCAACTCTTTTTTAAAAAAGTTAACTATCACTGAGTGAGCTACATGAAATAGACTTTGCTCTAGTGCTATCAGATTTGTGGCACTGATCAACTTAGTAAATACACTACAATTCATCCCATTCACTCAAACTTCTATAGAAAAGACTTCTATAAAGCTAAAATATGGACTTTTAAAAAGGTAATAATAAATAGAACTCTTAGAGAGGATATTAAGGAGAAGAAGAGGTATATTATAATGACCTGAAGAACCTTGTCTTGTCTCACTCTTACCTTCCCTACCATCCCTTCTGATATACCCTATGGAAACATGTGAACTAGTCAGTTTGAGAACACTATACGAGTGAAGGTTATTCCTCTCTTCCACCTCTCTTGAGAACCCCTGTATCTGAAACATTAAACAATTATAAAGCAGTGGAATAGTATTTTTCTACGGGTTTAGTCTTGGTCTCTTCATCCTTGCTCTCTCCCTGGAGTACGAGATAACACGACGGCAAAGGAGTAACAATTATAAAGGAGTCTGTAAATTCTAATTTTTGATATCCAGTAGCTAGTTTCAGAGCTAACAGCTGCACATAAGTATCTTAAAGGAATACATTTACTAATCTCAGAATTAATTTACTAAAATTAATTTACTTATTGAGGATCTGTTATACAGTAAGTTCTTTGCTAGATTACTTATGTGTACCACTTTATTTAACCCTCAAAATAGTCATTTGCATTAGGTGGTGTAACTACTTAAAATGATGTTCCCTTTATTCTTAATGTAAAAGTAATTCATAATCATACTAAAATTTTGGAAAATACAGAAGAATGTAACAAAGAATATAAAAATAATCCATAACGTTATCATCCTGTAATAACTACCAATAACATCTGGCTTATTTTTATATGTGTGTGTATATTTGTATTTTAACACATATAAAAGTGTAAATACAATGCAAGTACAATAATTATGAACCGTAAATGTAACAGAAAGCACTTAACAAAATACAACCAAATGTTTCCACATATAAAGACAATGGATTATTGTACCAGTATCACATTTTCTTCCGGAATTTTCCTTTAATGATTATGGAAACTGGACTCTAGTTGGAACGTTTTGTTTATAGAGTCACCCCCTCTCTCTTTCAACCTTTTCCTAACATTTTCATTTCTGCAAACAGTATGCTGCAAAACTGAGCATAGTACAGTTTACCCTAATTTTTACCAGGTGTTTTTAAATAATTTGACTTAATATTAGTTGGAGGGCAGGGATTTACATACTATTATATATCCATGAGGTATGGTTTGTAGCACTTGCAAAGTATCTCATTTTCAAGACATCTGATCATTTATTTACCTACTCCCACATTGTTAGTCTGTTTCCAATTTTTCAACATCGTTAATAGTACTATTATATACATACTTTTGCAAAAATCTTCATCTGCATATCAGATTTTATCTTAGGATAGATTTCTGGACTTATTTCTCTTAGCATAATTCTAAGTATATTCTAATTCTTAGCATATTTTATGGCTCTTAATGTAGATTTGATCATTGTTTATAGAAGTGTATCAGTGCATAAATCCACCAAGAATTAATGACAGAGATTATTTTATTGCACTAGTTAACACACACGTCAGTAAAAAAGTGCTCATTTTCTGGGGACTTCCCTGCTGGTCCAGTGGTAAAGAATCCGCCTTCCAATGCAGGGTATCTAGGCTTGATCCCTGGTCCAGGAACTAAGGTCTCACATGCCATGTGCCGCAAACTACAGAGCCCAAGCAGCCTGGAGCCCGTGTGTGCACATGCCACAACTAGAAAAAAGCCTGTGCACCACAACAAAAGATCCCGCATGCTTCAACAAAGGTCCCGAGTGCTGCAACTAAGACCTGACGCAGCCAAATAAATAAATAAAATATTTTAAAAAGTGCTCATATTCTAATTAGTCAACAAAGACTAAATGCTTTAAGAGGTTTAGTGGTTATTGCTAGACTCTGAAATTAACCACATTTGGAGTTGGGAAGACTTGGAAAATTCTAGGTATCATTTCTTCTTTAAATAGGGAAATATACTTACCTCATAATGCTGATGCATGGAAACCATGGATTTGTTTATGTAAATAATCTCATTTAATAGATAAAAGTTTGAGCTCCATAAGTGATAATTGTTATAATGAACTTATTATATTATTGAATTATGTATATAAATTTTTGCATTACATGAATTACCAGTGAGTTTTAACTGCACTTATTAGTAATAAGGTTGAACATTCTCGATAAGCTTAGCAGGTATGACATGGCAATTGCCTGCTTTCTTTCACAATCTTTATTTTTTAATTCCAATTTTAACAAAGTCTTTATATATCAAGGTTGTAAACTCATTGTTAATCTGGAAATAGTTTACCATTTTTATTACCTTTTTGCATTATTGATATACAGAGTTTTGAATTTTATGTAATCAAATATTCTAATTTTTTCTTTGAAGTTTATTCTATTGCTTTTATGTTAAAGAGACCAGTATCTCTTTTACAAGATTAGATGAACCTTAACGTTTTGTTTTGTTTTGTTTTGTTTTTTGCGGTACACGGGCCTCTCATTGTTGTGGCCTCTCCCGTTGCAGAGCACAGGCTCCGGACGCGCAGGCTCAGCGGCCATGGCTCACGGGCCTAGCCGCTCCGCGGCATGTGGGATCTTCCCGGACCAGGGCACGAACCCATGTCCCCTGCATCGGCAGGCGGACTCTCAACTACTGCGCCACCAGGGAAGCCCTGTTTTGTCTTTTTTTTAAGTTAACATCTGTGGATTTATTCTGTAGAAACCCTTCTACAGAAGTGAGGGTTCAGTGAGGCAGAACTTGGTATTAATTTGTCTCTTTCCCATCTTTCTTTCTGAGAGTGGGTATCACTGAAAAATGTGCTATGCATATCCTTATCCCAAAATGGAGACATCAGAGTAGTTTTGTACGTATCTGTACTTTAGGAAAGAATCACTTAATAGGCTTTCTTAGTGTTATAAATGGAAGGACACCAATTGTCCTTGGAGAATACAACAACAAGATATTTTTTGCCTAGACAATGGAGTATATAAGCAAGTTTACATAGAATTTTTGAGGTGTAATATTGTTAGAGCCTCTGTTAGGAATCAACATGTACTTCTGAGATCAAATAATGGAAAGAATACCAAGTTTTCCCATAAGGAAACTCTTAATTGAGGAAGAGAGTTCTCTAAAGGTGATCAGGCTCGTTGCCAGAGACTCGTGCCCAGGGTGGAGAAGTTGGCCATTTGAGGTTCAGAATGTGCTGAAGCTTGGGTCAGCTCTTGAGAAAGCTACCTTAGCATTATGAATACACATTGGGAACAATGACTATGAATATAGGGGAAAAAAAAGAAAGAAAAGATTGAAGCACATGGGAAACATTATTATCAATAAAGAAGAGTTTGTTGGTACAAAGCCAAGCACACACAAAATTTCAGATAATGGAATTACTATATTCAGATGATAACGTATGTATGTTTCCTGTGTTTAAAGAAATAAAATAGGTTTTACAAAATTATGATTTTATATATATGTATATAACTTTTAAATAACTTATAGAACCAGAAATAATTTTAAAAATTAATAAGTGTATACAACAAAAACTACTAAAATATTTCATAGCAAACATTTGAATTATGGTATAGGCGATACTTATATCAATTTAACATTTTAATTACTATCACTTCATAACATATTTTTATTATATTGTGAAGCAAATTTTATTTTACAAATCTTTATTTTTAGAGTGGCTATGCTTTATTTTTCTTGAAAAGTATTTGTCTTTTTATTCTAAAAAACTGAGGAGTCAAACACAAAATTGTTAAAAAATTATGAGCAGGAGAAGAGAAAAATAAGTAAAGTAACAAAAATAAAAGTAAAATTACCACTGTAGATAAGTATGGAGATTAAAATTTCATAGCACATAAGGAAAGCTACCTTGGTGAATTCTAGCCATCACACATGTGTGCATGTACACACACATTATTCAGAGAATTTACTTAACAGATAATGGAAACAATAGATATCTTCAAAAGATAAACTAAATTATAGGCTCCTTCATTCTTCTCTTTTTATTTCAAAATACTTTCGGTTGGAGCCAAATAATATTCTGGGATTTTCAGAGATAGTTTGGTTGATTTGAAGAAATGGTCCACATAGCCAGGAGGTTAACTATATATATAGGAGGAACTCTCAAATAAGTAAATATATTGAAGACAAGGTGGGGGGGGACAGCTTTCTTAATATTGGAAATTTCAAGTAAAAAAAGAGAAAAGCTAGAATAAAACTTATGGTGTTGAATTGGGATTGAAAATACTAGTGAAAATGTGAGGTTTTTACAGTATGTAGATAGATGTCTGTAGAAATAGGTGTTTGTGTGTGTGTGTGTGTGCATGAGAGAGAGAGAGAGAGAGAGAGAGAGAGAGACATGTACATATTTTTCCTAGCTTTCTCCATTGAGAGGTTACAAAAACAATCATAACTCTCTATCACTATGTAGAACTTTGTTGTTTTGAGATACTATTTCCTCTAAAATCAAAAATCAATCAGCACCTCTTGGAGAAATAGCTTAGTCCAGGGCTGAAAACAGGGAAATCCATCAATCCTCATTTATACAAATTAATGAATGAATAAATGAATCAATCAGTTAATCAAGGAGAAGGGAAAGCTCTGCATTATAGCAGTGTACTATCTCATGAATGGAAAAGGAATGATGGAATTAAGTAAAATACTATTTAGTGACCATCAAAAGAATGATTGATTCAAGCAAAAATCTTTAACGGATGTTAAAACTGATGGCTGGAAGTTTGATAGGGGACGGAATATTTTTAAAACTGCTATTTTAAAAAAGTCTCTCCCTACAAAGTACTTATGAATTGTATAAATAAAATTATACTTATTAATGAGCTATTAATTAAGACTTATTAACAAGCATTTATTAATATGTTAAAATATTATTAAATTTCACTAGAAAAACCTGACAGAAATGACACCATTTTAAGGAATTGCTAAAAGTTAACGTTACTGGCAATGGGACAAATTGATGATATATGTTTCCTGTTGGGAATTCACTGAGAATAACTCAACATAACGTTTTGGTATTTCTCCTGAAAATATAAAACTTGTGAGGAAACATCAGACAAACTGAAGTTGATAAACAATGTACAAAGCAATTTCCTTTTTACTGCAAAATACTAAGATTATGAAAGATGAGAAAAGACTTAGGAACAATTTCAGAATATGTAAAAAGAGGTGAAGATACATAGCAACTAAATATGTGTGATCTTGGATTGGATCTTGGATCTACAAAGAAAATTACTGGGGAAGTGCACGATTTGAATAAATGTCTGGATTGGGGGTAATGTATCAATGTTAATTTCTTGTTTCTTATATTTTACTCTGGTAAAGTAGGGGAATATTCTTGTTTTAAAGAGACAGGTGGTTAGGACAACTGGGACATCATGTCTGCAATTTAGTCTCAAACAAATCAGACATTTGAAAGAGATAGAGTGAGAAAGATAGGAAACGTGCTAAAATTTTATAATTGGGAAACATAGTTGAAGGACATATAATAGCTCTTTGTGTTATTTGAGAAAATTTTCTTTAAAGTTGAAATTATTTCAAAGAGGCTGACAAGAATGACAAGCCTGTGAAGGATCTGGTGATCCTGCTGTACGAAACGGCTCTCCTGTCTTCCGGCTTCAGTCTGGAGGATCCCCAGACACATGCTAACAGGATCTATAGGATGATCAAACTTGGTCTTGATATTGATGAAGATGACCCCACTGCTGACAGCAGCAGTGCTGCTGTAACTGAGGAGATGCCTCACCTCAAAGGAGATGATGATACGTCCCGCATGGAAGAAGCAGACTGAGCTCTGCCTGAGGATTACATGGCTGCGTGTTCAACACTCTACCTTCATTTCCTCTAATAATGTTTTCAAGCATTTCTTTATTTTTGTTAACATTTAAAAACCTGTATGGCATGACAACTACTTATGGGGAAGATAAGATTTCTTTCTACTAAGTGCGATACTGTGATACTTTAGGCACTAAAAGCAGATCTAGTTTTTCTTTTCTAGTTTCATGTTGGCTTACTTTAACAGACAGAAGTAGTGTTTGCTGTAAGGTGTATGTAACCTATGTTAACTTCATGGTCTGAAGTGTTTAGCTATCAAGTGGATTTTTTAGTAGAACAAATCTTCTGTCACTGAAGTGTTCTGAAGTATATACCTTGATGTTTCAAATAAAAATACTTGTTAAAGCAACCTCTGGGATTTACTTTTTAAACCTTCCATCGCCTGTAGTTATTGACTGCATGTGCCAGGCCTCTAGAAATTAGTATATTCAACTGAACCAAATTGATGGGAGTCACTGTCCATACATAGGGCTTGTTTTCCAAAGAAAAGTATTGTTGAGAGCAGCAAAATTATAAAATTATATCTAGACATGTTTTAAAGCCATTTGAAAAGTTACTCGGAGCAAGTTTTGTGAATGGAGATGTAGTGCTCAAGTCACATTCTGCTTTAAAAAAGTTGTAACAAATACAGATGAATTAAAAAGAAAAAAAAGATTTTTAAAAAGCACAATACAGTATCACCATACACCTCCTTGAACTGTTAAAATTAAAAAGACTGAAAACACCAAATGTGGATTAACATGAGAAGCAAAAGGAACACTCAGAGTTTGTTTATGAAAATATAAAATTATGTAACAACTCTGGGAATTGATAGCTTTTAAATAAAGTTAAACATAGATATTTGCCTAAGAGAAATAAAAACATATTTACAAAAAGACAAGAGTACAAGAATGTTTGTACTAGCTTTATACGTAAAAATCAATGCTAACTTGTCAATCCAGAACTGTGAAGGGTTTTGGATTTTTCACTATCTGTTAGCTAAATAGTTAGTCTTCTACAGTTTCATTGGTACTGGAAAGAAGACATGAGGTCCCTTGATTAGAGACAAAGGATAGTTCGTTACTTATAGTAATAGCATTAGTCAGAATAATATCTTGGCACATATTTGACAATCAGTTCCCTCAGGGTGACATGGTGATGGGGTCAGATGTTGCCTACACATGCAATGGAATGTATTACAAGGGAAATCCCTTGAGATTAGGAGTCCCTGATCTTATATAGAGGCTGCTAGCAAACCTCTCCACCTTCCTCTCTGAAAAAGACATTATCTTCATTATCCTTCAATGTAAGCAAGACTGCCCCAAGAAAAAAGTGAGATATCTCCATATTTGTTACTCTGGAAAGTAAATGAGTCTGTTCCAAAGGAAATCAATGTCTCTTTTCCCCAATGTCTGTTTAACTATACAAACATTTTTGAAAGTCCAAAGTAAATTGACCATTAATAACTAGGTATATGAAAAGGAGAGTGATTCATGGATAATTACACCCCAATATCTCAAACCTTGAAATAAGTTAAATGCCCATCAATGGGAGAATGGATTAAAAATATATTTATACCATGCATGATATTAATACATTAGACAGCTACTCAACAATAGAAAGGAACAAATTTATGATACATATAAAAATGAATGGGTCTCAAACACAGTATTCTAAGTGAAATATGTTAGACATAAATAACTCTATTTACATGAAGTTATAGAACAGGAAAAATTCCATGATACAAATCAAAGCATTGGTTACCTCTTTAGGATCAGGAATGAGAAAACTTTCTGGGATAGTGGAAATATTCTGAATCATGGTAGGCATGTGTATGAATTTTAGTGTATGTATTTGTCAAAACACCCCAAATAGTAGTTCTTAAGATCTGTGCATTTTATACTATGAAAATTATGTCAGTAAGAATAAAAGTGTGTTTTACTCAATTAAAATAGCATTCATATAAAATAGGCATCTATGAAACAAAAATAATCAATTGTAAATCATGAAAAAGCAAATTATGGTCACAAATTTATAAATTCAATAGTTGAAATAAATGCCAAAGTGAACACATTAGAGAATAGAATTAGGAAACTGGAAGATGGTGCTATAGAAACCTTCTTAAGTAGAGCATAGAGAGATGAACAGAATATTTTAAAGATAAGTTATGAAACATAAAGAATTAGTTGAAAAGCACAACCTTAAACTCAGATATCTCCAAGTTAGAAAAATTAGAGAAAAGTACAAAATAAATATTTAATGAAATAATGATTGTGAAATTCCCATAATTGCAGAAAGACACAGTATTTAAACTGAATGAAAACAAAACAGTAAATGAACTATATAAAAGGCAGGAAAGAAGCAAGCAAGAAAGAAAGGTATGAAAGAAGGGATCTTATGCTTTTGTACATCACGATAAAACTTCAGAAAAATGAGTTTACAGAAATATCCCTTATATTTCACTTAAAAGTAAAAAAATAGCCTTATAAAGGTTTCTATTCAGCAGTAATAGATGCCAAAGATAATGGAATCTTATCTTCGAAGTGCTAAGGGGAAATAACTGTCAACAAAGAATTCTCCATATAAATGAATTACTATTTAATAGTGAGAATAAAGTTAATAATTTTTCAATTGTACAAAAACTAAGAAAATAACCACTCATACATTCTCACTGCAATAATTTAAAAAGTGGGTACTTTACATGTAGGGAAAATAAAATCTCAGGTAAGGAGAAGGAAATAAGAAGGGATAAGGCACATAGGAAAATGACTCAAATAAGTTAGTAGAGCTAATTAACACTTATATGTATATATGCATGTTTTAAAATTGAAACAAAAAGTTTAGATTGTAATATAGAAAATGGGGGAAGGATTTTGGAAATGGTCATATATTCAAAGGTTATTATTTTGTTCATAAAAGACTAGATGGTGAATAACTTTAGAATGTGTTAGAAAAAAGATAAAATTAGCTATATACGCAAAAAAAAATTATAACAACCAAACAAACAAACAAAAAAACTAGAATGTAAACCTTTTAGGTCATCAGGAAAGTTTTTCAGGCAAACATAAGACAACATTGGGGGAGACTGAAGGGTAGATGGGACCTATCATATTTTTTTTTTGCAATTTCTCATAACTCTATGTTCAAAAAAGTTAATATAATTTGTATATAAGTAACTACATATCTAATGTCCTTGTCAAATACAATGAGAAAAGATTAAAATAAATCAGAGAATTAATATGGAAAGGATGATATAAAATTATATTATTTACACCATGGGAATGTCTACTATGTCAGCTACTAGAAATATATTGAAACCACTGTATACCAAAAAGACAAGGAAAGGATATAAACATCAACTACAAACAATAGATTACTTGTGTAGGCATAATAATTAGACTGATTGCTTACATAGTTATTATAATTAGACTAAATGTTGATTTCAACAGTCACAATGGAAGCCCGAAGAAAATGGAATAATACCTTCACTGTGATGAAAGAAAATACCTATTAATGAAGAATTCTGTACCCAGTAAAACTGTTAGGAGGAAAAGAGTAATAAAGACAATTTCAGATAAACAAAACAGAGGAAGTCTAACAAAAACAGATTTAAAAAAAAAATCCAAGGAATATATTTTAGACAGAAAGAAAATAAGACAATGAAACAAGATGGGAGAACTGAAATTTGATGAAAAATATAAGTCCAAAGATTGGTTAAAAACAACAAAAAAAGGTAAAATAAAATGAATATTGGTGATATAAAATAATAATGACACTGTTTTACAATAAGAATTAAAAATATATCTATCTATACTGTAAAATAGTGCATAATTTGGGTAGGTCTTTATGGGTTCAATTATTGTTTTGTGTGAATAAAAACCAGCATGAGAAAAAGAAGTATTTCATTTCTATGGTCTTCCTTCTCACAGATAGCTTTAGTTTCATCACTGCCTACAAAGTATGAAGGGGCCTTTTACTATGTTACACTGCACATGTGCATTAACTGACCGTTCATTTGTTGGAATGAATAAATGCACTCCACACACACCACACATACACACACGAATATCAGAGGCAATGATGCAAGAACTACTTATCATTTAAAATTACACACCAATCCCTCATCTGCTGAATGACAGTCTCTTTTTAAGTATATTTCTTTCTTATTAATCTCACATTTAACATAGAGCCACTTATCATGGATTGACAAACACTTAAAAAAACTGTATTCTTAAGCCTGATCAAAAATACATCTTAAGAAATTAAGTGTAACCAAAGCAGCCAATGATAATGTATTTTCTAACCTGCTTCCATTGTTAGTAAAAATCACTGTAAACAAGTTCTCTAAGTACCTAAGTACCTAAGTGTCTAAGTTCTCTAAGTACCTCTCTAAGTGTAGTTGCTACACTTTGATTAACATTTAGAGGCCTTTAAAGTTGCATACTTTTTGAAAGATTCAAACTGCATTTACTTTCATTATCACATTTGGGCCTAATAATAAGACATGTGAAAAACAAAAGTAAAGTTTTTAGTCCCATTATGTTGTTGAGGATGAGTTAAGGAGAGTTTTAGGGACCTGCTTGAAGTCACCGAACAAGAATGCAGCCAATCTGCATCTGGAGTCCATATGATCTAAATCTTGACTAAGAAATAGACTGCATTGTTTTTACCTTGGTTTGCTTTCCTTTACACATTGCTGCTTTGACAATACTACTTCAAATAGTCTGTAAAATTGGCAAATGATATACTTCTCAGAGACACTATCAAAAAAAACACTTATTTCTAAAATTACATATATAATTATTTTTGCTAACTTTCTATAATGTTTATAGCATACCCATTAGAAGAAAGATACTAGCTCTAAAGTTAATACATTTATCTTTTTTGATAATATGCTATATAATCTTGTTCAAGGTTCTTCAAAAACAAAACACATCAGTCTTTAGAATGAATGTTAAGAAAAATTATTTACTAGTAGTCAGTGAGAATAAACATAAAATCCGTACTTAGAGATACTGTGTCTTTGTGTAATGAATTAAATATATTTTGCAGCCTGTTATGACAATATCCCCCAAATTTCTGTGCCTCACCACATGGTTGTAGCAATCACAATTAATTCACTATCCAATAACTTTTATTGAGAACTGTGATGTCCCAGTTCTATGTCAAGTGCTGGAAAACAGAGACACATAAGGCAGAGTCACTGTTCTCTACGAGCTTGCATATCAATGGGAAATAAAGGAACAGGGACAAATACATGCTGCATTCTTATTAAATGCCTTACTATATCACATGTTCTGAGACAAATTATTGCATCAAATTAATGATTTCATAATTAATCCCATTATCCAGATGAAGAAATGAAAGCTGAGATAGTGTATATAATTTGCTCAAAAATTCACATCTAATAGTTAGAGGAATTACATTTCATAACTGTCTGTTTTTCTCAAAAATCCACCATAGTACAGTGCTTCTCCAAGGAAGCCTACCAACAATTAAACTGAAATGTGATCAGTTCAGTATGCTACAGTAATCACTGAGGGGAAGGCATGCTAAAGTGTTGGGTGAGGGTGAAGGTAGAGATATTACTCTAGGAATACATAGGAGATGGTCACATGTATTACAAGAAAAAAAAAAGACATACTAGCATTTCAAGAAATAAGAACATATGTGAAAAGTTTCAGAGACATGAATGCATGGTTTATTTCAAACAAGGTAAGCAGTGTACCATGCCTAGTACATAAGACGCATGCTGGGAGGAAGGGTGGATAAAGCTGAGAAAGAAGAAAAGAGCCAGGCTAAGAAGAGCCTTGGGGGGGCACTCTAGATTGATCCTGGTGAATCAATGACGTGTTTTAGGCAGTGAAGGGTGGAGATCAATTTGTTACTGATTCAACTTTTATTTTAGAAGAAAATCAACTCTCCTTTACATCCTCCATTCCATTGCATCTTTGGTTTTGATATAACAATCATGGTATAGGGGATTTGTATATAATAGCACATATATATGTATATAATTCATGTTTTTTACTACCCCTTGTCAATGCTTAGCACAGTTAATAAAGTAGGGTGAGAGATAAATAAGTGTTTCTTGAAGAAATCTTGGGGTCATTTTGCGATTTTTAAGAAATACAGTTTAGCTATAGTATAGTCAAGAGGCTGTTGAAAATGTTCTGATGAGAGAGGTACAGAAAGTCAAAACAAGAAATATACCTATGTCTTTTTTTAGCTCTTGTAAATTGGAGGAATAATTTTCTCTGGAGTTCCTGTGGTATTGCCTTAATCCCATTTGCCTCATGCTGAATGACGTATATTAGTGCCAGTGAAGGATTCTGAAATTGTCTTCTTTATTGACCTCATTTTCAAGCACTGGTTTTTCTTGAGTTCTTTTCCTCCCAAGAAAAGTATATTTCAAAAACACAATTGTTGTCTTGAAATTGTTACCACAGGGCTTGAAAAATTATCATCTTAAAGCAAGTATGAGTAGCTTATATGAAATAGAAAGTGTAGGTTACTGTAGAGAATAGTGTTGTGTTTTAAATTTTCCCTGGATTTTATTCTGTCAGTTTTCCTTTCTCTCTTTTATATATTCAGCCTATCCTCATATATATAGGCTGCTTCCCAACAGCAATGAAAATGCAAAACTCTCTTATTTTACAAAAAAATACAAACCAACAAAAGTCCTTCATCTACAACCCCATCGGGCACTGCTCTCATTCATCCATTAATTCATTTATTCAATAAAAAATTTGTAAACGCCAGCACTGTGCAATATACTCAGATTATAACAGTAAATAAAACAAAGTCCCTGCCCTTATGGAACTTCATTCTGGTGGGGAGACCAACAACCAAGAGATAATTAGAATAGTGGAATAAAAACTCTAAGAAGAATAAACAGGGTAGCATTTGAAGAAGTGTCTTTTGAGCTGAGATGGGAATGACCAAGAAGAAGTTAGTAGGGAACATTAAGTTCAAAGACAAAAACAGAAACAAGCTTGAGGTATTTTTGGAACTGAGAGAAGGTCATTGTGGCTGGAGTGGAGCAAACAAAAGGAAGCCTGGTACAGGTGAGTTGGGAGAGTTAGGGAGGGGCTAGATTATCAGGCCCTTTTTTAGCCTGCAGGATTTTCTTCCAACTATGGTGGAAACCCACTGGGAAGTTTTAAGCTGACTTTTTTTAAGATATCATTTATATATTTAAAAGACAATACTTTGCCTTTAGCAAATGAGCTTTTGTGGATTGGGAGGATATTTTTTTTTCTCATTTTTCTATTGGTGGCTGAAAGCCTTAGGAATATGTTTGCATTTTGAAAATTTAATGTAAACAGTAGAAAAATCCTTGGAACATTTATTACAGATATATAATTAAGATATATTAGGTATAAAGAGCTGTTTAAATCAATAAGGAGATAAACCCTCTAAAACAGAAATGTGAAAACCTTTTCTTTTAAAGAGGAAAAAGCAATATTAAAGACCTAGCATAGTAAAGAGTTTCTTGTTTTATAGAGATGCAGATATCAGTTAGAAGCACTCTAAGTACAAGGCAGTAGTTTAGGATGAGTTTGGGGAGACCGTAATAAAGAGAGAATATTTTATTTCATGTGTAATGGAAATCTACCAAATTTTTAAGAAGAAAAATGATTAATATGTGCCTTTAAATTTAAAAAATCAATCTGGTTGTTATCACCTACTCTGCAATCTAGAGCAACCCTACTTCTACTTTCATCACTTTACTGAAACAACCTTTCCCTATGTCAACAATATTTTCCCCTTTATCATTTCTAATGGACAGAATTCACTCCCTATCTCATTTTCCTTTCACTGACATTTGAGAAGAGTGACAGTCTTCTCTTCCTAGAACACAGTAATTTCTGGACTTCTAGGAAGCCAGTGTCTCTTAGTGCATCTCCAATCTCCTGTGAAGCCTCCTTTCCTCTGCACTCAAGAATTTTACCTTTTTCTGAGATTATCTCATTCTGTACACTCTCCTTGAGTGAAGTCATCCACTCTCATGGTTCCCATTTCCATAATGGCAGCTTCAAAATTCTATCTGCAGGCCAGAATATCTCATATACTTCAGTTCTGAATACACAGAGATCTTCCAGTTATCTCAATTCTGAATACCCACCCCAGACACACCTCAGGTATCTCAGACACAACAGGTACAAATGTGGAGTTATAACATTTGTCACCATATTTTCTCCTCAGCCTGTGTTCTCCTAGTGACAACTCCCTATGTTTCTCCCTCCTGCTCTGTGTCCATTTTAAAAATGTGTATTCAAATTTGTCAGTTCTATTTTCTAACTATATCTCAAATCTCTCCTCTGTCTACTTTTCTCTAATCTCACTGCTGCTACTATTCTGGTTCTAGGAAAATGCCATTTATATTCTCTCATGATATTCTGTGGCTATTTCTCATATTGCTGATTAAAATTTTAACTATTGCATAAATATATGAATGTATGACTATACTTTAAGCTTTGTAAGGCTACAAACATATCTCTTTGGTTTCTGTCATTACAGAGTTTGACACATCCTGTGGACTTAATAAATATTTGTTGAATAAATTGAATAAATATGAATACATGAAGAAATAGAGTTGTGAATTATTCCTAGACCAAGATGAAAAATGACAAAGAACCTGGAAAGAGATTTTTGCTTAAGTGATGATTTCCAAAGCTGTACCTGAATCCAGCCTATGTGCCCATGCTACATAGTTATTTTACCTGTGCAATCCTTACTTCTTAAGATAAGGGTTTATTATTAAAACCAAGTATTTAGCCTGGTAACTCAGAGTATGGAGGGATAGAGAAAAGGGCAGTATTATCCTTAAAGTTATTATTAACAGGAAATTATTTTTAGTAATAGCAAGAAGTCAGTGATCAGTAGGGACATAACAAAACAGTCCTCTCTAGAAGATTTATTGTAGACATTCTTTGAATACAACCCCTTCTTAAGCATACACTTTTTATGAAAATATTTTGTGTATCAGTTGCTAATTGTAATTAGTTTATAATTAAAGATACATTTTAGGAATATTTTATTAAAGGTATATTTTAAATTGCAATGACAGTTAAATAAAAAGGCAAAAGCTTTAGTAAAATATTGGCTTGGAAATATACCCTTCTGACACTAAAATAGAAAAATAATTTGTAGGTGCTTAGAATATAATTCATACTTAGTGAGTGAGGGCTCTCTCTGCACCATCTTGCAAGAAAAAAGTAATTGAAATGCCTGTACCCATTCAGTAACTCATTCAGGATTCAAGAATTCATTATAAATATCAAAGCTTTATTACTTTTTTAGTAGCTAAGGTGGAATTTATTTGAAAGTACTGGGTGATATAAAGTGTACTTGTATAATGTGACACCCTTAGTCAGAAAATACGGAGCCTTGCTATGGCACCATTATGTTCAGATTATAGTTTGTCTGCTCTTCCTATTAGAAAAAAAAAAAAAACACCTGAATTTTGACTGTAATTTTCACCAAGGAGTCACCTTGATATTTTTATCCTTTAAAAAAGGTTAAATCTGTAATTTAGAATGCATTGTGCACAATTACTAAACAGTTTACACATGTATTAAAAATTTTAAGTTCTGGTAAAAAGGCTAGCTAGTTCAATAACAACAACAATAAATATATGTCTCTGTTAACATTTTAATTACTTGACTCTGTGTTAGGAAATGTGTACGTTTTTAAAAATATGTTTCATTTAACTTCACTATAATACTAAACAACTTATTCAACTATGACTCAGAGAAATTGACTCTCTAGTCCTGTCTAACTCTTTTCTTTGTTTGTTTTGGTTCTCAGTTCCTAACAATTGTCTTTGTGTACACGATAGTCTAAGTCTTAAGCTGGTCTGAATACAGACACAGAAAAATCTTACTTTGCTACTATATTCATTTCAAAGAACTATAAGGTTCTTGCTGCAACTGTCAGATGTCTAGACTTAAAATGCAGAAACATCAACTATGGAAATATTTCTAACTAGTTTGTTTCTACCAGCTATTCTACAAATGTAGGAAGACTATTTTTTGTATCAGAAATGGTACAGAATCCTGTACCAAAATTTTAAATGGCTTTTTTTGTTGTTGTTTTTTGGTTTTAGCCGTTGTGTGTTTATTTTAGCACCAAACACTTTACAAGCTACCCAGGAAAGTACCTTTCCTATTTACATTCTTTCTCCTCACTGTGGTTCAATTGTTGTGCTGTCTCTAATTTTTGTTTTTACAGTTTCTTGAGATATATTTCACATAAGATTCATCCATGTAAAATGTACAGTTCATTCTCTCTTAGTATATTCACAGAGTTGTAAAACCACCCCCATAATAGAACTTTAGAATATTTTCTCTTTTTTTTTCAGAGTTTCTTACATTTCTTTCTTTTTTTTTTTAACATCTTTATTGGAGTATAATTGCTTTACAATGGTGTGTTAGTTTCTGCTTTACAACAAAGTGAATCAGCTATACATATACATATATCCCCATAACCCCTCCCTCTTGTGTCTCCCTCCCCACCCTCCCTATCCCACCCCTCTATGTGGTCACAAAGCATCGAGCTGATCTCCCTGTGCTATGCGGCTTCTTCCCACTAGCTATTTTATATTTGGTAGTATATATTAGTTCATGCTACTCTCTCACACATCCCAGCCTACCCTTCCCCCTCCCAGTGTCCTCAAGTCCATTCTCTACATCTGCGTCTTTATTTCTGTCCTGCCCCTAGGTTCTTCAGAACCATTTCTTTTTTACTCCATATATATGTTTTAGCATATGGTATTTGTTTTTCTCTTTCTGACTTACTTCACTCTATATGACAGACTCTAGGTCCATCCACCTCACTACAAATAACGCAATTTCGTTTCTTTTTATGGCTGAGTAATATTCCATTGTATATATGTGCCACATCTTCTTTATCCATTCATCTGTTGATGGACACTTAGGTTGCTTCCATGCCTTGGCTGTTGTAAATACAGTTGCAATGAACATTGTGGTACATGACTCATTTTGAATTATAGTTTTCTCAGAGTATATGCCCAGTAGTGGGATTGCTGGACTGTATGGGAGTTATATTTTTAGATTTTTAAGGAACCTCCATAGAGTTCTCCATAGTGGCTGTATCAATTTACATTCCCACCAACAGTGCAAGAGTGTTCCCTTTTCTCCACACCCTCTCCAGCATTTATTGTTTGTAGATTTTTTGATGATGGCCCTTCTGACTGGTGCAAGGTGATACCTTATTGTAGTTTTGATGTGCATTTCTCTAATGATTAGTGATGTTGAGCATTCTTTCATGTGTTTGCTGGCTATCGGTATATCATCTTTGGAGAAATGTCTATTTAGGTCTTCTGCCCATTTTTTGACTGGGTTGTTTGTTTTTTTAGATATTGAGCTGCATGAGCTGCTTGTATATTTTGGACATTGATCCTTTGTCAGTTGATTCATTTGGAAATATTTTCTCCCATTCTGAGGGCTGTCTTTTGCTCTTGTTTATGGTTTCCTTTGTTGTGCAAAAGCTTTTAACTTTCCTCAGGTCCCATTTGTTTATTTTTGTTTTTATTTCCATTTCTCTAGGAGGTGGATCAAAAAGGATCTCACTGTGATTTATGTCATAGAATGTTCTGCCTATGTTTTCCTCTAAGACTTTTGTAGTGTCTGGCCTTCAATTTAGTACTTTAATCCATTTTGGATTTATTTTTGTGTTTGGTGTTATGGAGTGTTCAAATTTCATTCTTTTACATGTAGCTACACAGTTTTCCCAGCACCACTTATTGAAAAAGTTGTCTTTTCTCCATTGTATCTTCTTGCCTCCTTTCTCAAAAATAAGGTGACCATAGGTGCATGGGTTTATCCCTGGGTTTCTATCCTGTTCCATTGAACTATATTTCTATTTTTGTGCCGGGATCATACTGTCTTAATTACCGTAGCTATGTAGTGTAGTCTGAAGTCCGGGAGCCTGATTCCTCTACCTCCATTTTTCTTTCTCAAGATTGCTTTTGCTATTCGGGGTCTTTTGTGTTTCTGTACAAATTATGATTTTTTTTTCTAGTTCTGTGAAAGACTGCCATTGGTAGTTTGATAGGGATTGCATTGAATCTGTAGATTGCTTTGGGTAGTAGAATCATTTTCACAATGTTGATTCTTCCAATCCAAGAACATGGTATATCTCTCTATCTGTTTGTATCATATTTTATTTCATCCATCTGTGTCTTATAGTTTTCTGCATACAGGTCTTTTGTCTCCTTAGGTAGGTTTATTCCTAGATATTTTATTCTTTTTGTTGCAATGGTAAATTGGAATGTTTCTTTAATTTGTCTTTCAGATTTTTCATCATTAGTGTATAGGAATATTAGAGATTTCTGTGCATTAATTTTGTATCCTGCTACTTTACCAAATACATTAATTAGGTGTAGTAGTTTTCTGGTAGCATCTTTAGGATTCTCTATGTGTAGTATCATGTGATCTGCAAACAGTGACAGCTTTACTTCTTCTTTTCCAATTTGGATTCCTTTTATTTCTTTTTCTTCTCTGATTGCTGTGGCTAAAACTTCCAAAACTACCTTGAATAAGACTGGTGAGAGTGGGCAACCTTGTCTTGTTCCGGATCTTAGTGGAACTGGTTTCAGTTTTCCACAATTGAGAACAATGTTGGCTGTGGGTTTGTCATATATAACCTTTATTATGTTGAGGTAACTTCCCTCTATGTCTACTTTCTCGAGGTTTTTTTAATGATAAATGGGTGTTGAATTTTGCCAAAAGCTTTTTCTGCATCTATTGTGATGATCATATGGTTTTTCTTCTTCAATTTGTTAATATGGTGTATTACATTGATTGATTGGCATATATTGAAGAATCCTTGCATTCCTGAGACAAACCCCACTTGATCACCGAGTATGATCCTTTTAATGTGCTGTTGGATTCTGTTTGCTAGTATTTTGCTAAGGATTTTTTCATCTATGTTCAACAGTGATATTGGCCTGTAGTGTTCTTTGTTTGTGACATCTGTTTCAGGTTTTGGTATCAGGGTGATGGTGGCCTCGTACAATGAGTTTGGGAGTGTTCCTCCCTCTGCTATATTTTGGAAGAGTTTGAGAAGGATAGGTGTTAGCTCTTCTCTAAATTTTTGAGGAATTCGCCTTTGTAGTCATCTGGTCCTGGGTTTTTGTCTGTTGGAAGATTTTTAATCACAGTCTCAGTTTCACTGCTTCTGATTTGTCTGTTTATATTTTCTATTTCTTCCTGGTTCAGGCTTGGAAGGTTGTGCTTTTCTAAGAATTTGTCCATTTCTTCCAGGTTGTCCATTTTATTGGCATAGAGTTGCTTATAGTAATCTCTCATGATCCTTTTTATTTCTGCAATGTCAGTTGTTACATCTCATTTTTATTTCTAATTCTATTGATTTGAATATTCTCCCTTTTTTTCTTGATGAGTCTGGCTACTGATTTATCAATTTTGTTTATCTTGTCAAAGAATGAGCTTTTAGATTTATTGATCTTTGCTATTGTTTCCTTCATTTCTTTTTCATTTATTTCTGATTTTATCTTTATGATTTCTTTCCTGCTGCTGACTTAGGGTTTCTTTTGTTCTTCTTTCTCTAATTGCTGTAGGTTTAAGGTTAGGTTGTTTATTTGAGATGTTTCTTGTTTCTTGAGGTAGGATTGTATTGCTATAAACTTCCTTCTTAAAACTGCTTTTGCTGTATCCCAAAGGTTTTGGGTCATCATGTTTTCATTGCCATTTGTTCCTAGGTATTTTTTTTATTTCCTCTTTGATTTCTTCAGTGATCTCTTGGTTATTAAGTAGTGTATTGTTTAGCCTCCATATATTTATATATTTTACAGATTTTTTTCCTGTAATGGATATCTAGTCTCATAGCATTGTGGTCAGAAAAGATACTTGATATGATTTCAATTTTCGTAGATTTACCAAAGCTTGATTTGTGACTCAAGATATAATCTATCTTGGAGAATGTTCCATGAGCACTTGAGAAGTAAGTGTAATCTCTTGTTTTTGGATGGAATGTCCTATAAATGTCAATTGAGTCCATCTTGTTTAATATGTTATTTAAAGCTTGTGTTTCCTTATTTATATTCATTTTGGATGATCTGTCCATTGGTGAAAGTGGGGTGTTAAAGTCCCCTACTATGAATGTGTTACTGTCGATTTCCCCTTTTATGGCTGTTAGTATTTGCCTTATGTATTGAGGTGCTCCTATGTTGGGTGCATAAATATTTACCATTGTTATATCTTCTTCTTAGTTTGATTCCCTGATCATTATGTAGTGTCCTTCTTTGTCTCTTGTAATAATCTTTATTTTAAAGTCTATGTTGTCTGATATGAGACTTCCTACTCCAGCTTTCTTTTGGTTTACATTTGCATGGAATGTCTTTTTCCATCCCTTCACTTTCAGTCTTTTTTGTCCCTATGTCTGAAGTGGGTCTCCTGTAGACAGCATATATATAGGTCTTGTTTCTGTATCCATTCAGCCAGTCTATGTCTTCTGGCGGGAGCATTTAACCCATTTACATTTAAGGTAATTAACAAGGTGTATGTTCCTATTACCATTTTCTTAATTGTTTTCGTTCTGTTATTGTAGGTCTTTTGCTTCACTTGTGTTTCCTATCCAGAGAAGTTCCTTTAGCATTTGTTGTAAAGCTGGTTTGGTGGTGCTGAATTCTCTTAGCTTTTGCTTGTCTGTAAAGGATTTAATTTCTCCCTCGAGTCTGAATGAGATCTTTGCTGGGTAGAGCAATCTTGTTTGTAAGTTATTCCCTTTCATCACTTTAAATATGTCCTGCCAGTCCCTTCTGGCTGGCAGAGTTTCTGCTGAAAGATCACCTGTTAACCTTATGGGGATTCCTTTGTATGTTATTTGTTGTTTTTCCCTTGCTGCTTTTAATATTTTTTATTTGTATTTAATTTTTGATAGTTTGATTAATATTTGTCTTGGCGTGTTTCTTCTTGGAATTATATTATATGGGACTCTGCGCTTCCTGGACTTGATTAACTTCTTCCTCTCCCATATTAGGGAAGTTTTCAAGTATAATCTTTTCAAATATTTTCTCAGTCCCTTTCTTTTTCTCTTCTTCTTCTGAGACCCCTATAATTAGAATGTTGGTGCATTTAATATTGTCCCAGAGGTCTCTGAGTCTGTCCTCAGTTCTTTTCATTCTTTTTTCTTTATTCACCTCTGCAGTAGTTATTTTCACTATTTTATCTTCCAGGTCACTTATCCATTCTTATGCCTCAGTTATTCTGTAGCTGATTACTTCTAGAGTTTTAAAATTTCATTTATTGTGTTGTTTATCATTGTTTGTTTGCTCTTTAGTTCTTCTAGGTCTTTGTTAAATGTAGCTTGTATTTCCTCCATTCTATTTCCAGGATTTTGGATCATCTTTACTATCATTATTCTGAATTCTTTGTCAGGTAGACTGTCTATTTCCTCTTCATTTGTTTGGTCTGGTAGGCTTTTACCTTGTTCCTTCATCTGCTGTGTGTTTCTCTGTCTTCTCATTTTGCTTAACTTACTGTGTTTGGGGTCTCCTTTGCGCAGGCTGCACTTTCGTAGTTCCCGTTGTTTTTGGTGTCTACCCCTAGTGGCTAAGTTTGGTTCAGTGGTTTGTGTAGGCTTCCTGGTGGAGGGGACTAGTGCCTGTGTTCTGGTGCCTGAGGCTGGGTCTTGTCTTTCTGGTGTACTGGTCTGAGTGCGGTGTTGTGTTTAGTGGTGTCTGTGACCTAATTATGATTTTAGGCAGTCTCTCTGCTAATAGGTGGGGTTGTGTTCCTGTCTTGCTAGTTGTTTGGCATAGGGTGTCCAACACTGTAGCTTGCTGGTCGTTTAGTGGAGCTGGGTCTTAGCATTGAGATGGAGATCTCTGCGAGAGCTTTCGCCGTTTAATATTATGTGGAGCCAGGAGGTCTCTGGTGGACCAATATCCTGAACTCAGCTCTCCCACCCCAGAGGTACAGGCCTGACACCCAGCCATAGCACCAAGACCCCGTCAGCCACACGGCTCAGAAGAAAAGGGAGAAAAAAAGAAAGAAAGAAAAAAGTTATTAAAATAAAAATAAAACATAGTTATTAAAAATTTTAAAAAAATAAAAAGTAATAAAAAAAAAGAAGAGAGCAACCAAACCAAAAAACAAATCCACCAATGATAACAAGCATTAAAATCTATACTAAAGAGCTTCGCTGGTAGCACAGTGATTGAGAGTCCGCCTGCTGACGCAGGGGACATGGGTTCATGCCCCGGTCCAGGAAGATCCCATATGCCGCGGAACGGCTGCGCCTGTGAGCCATGGCCGCTGAGCCTGCACATCCGGAGCCTGGGGTCTGCAACGGGATAGGCCACAACAGTGAGAGGCCTGCGTACCGCAAAATAAAAAAAAATAAAAAAAAAACCCTATACTGAAATATCCAAAAACAAAAACAAAACAAACAAACAAAAAAAAAACAGAGAGACAGAACCCTAGGACAAATGGTAAAAGCAGAGCTCTACAGACAAAATCACACAAAGAAGCATACACATATGCACTCACAAAAAGTGAAAGAGGAAAAAATATATATATATATCTTTTCTCCCTAAGTCCACTCCCTCAATTTTGGGATGATTCTGTTGTCTATTCAGGTATTCCACAGATTCTGGGTACATCAAATTGATTATGGAGGTTTAATTCACTGCTCCTGAGGCTGCTGGGAGAGATTTCCCTTTGTCTTCTTTTTTTGTACAGCTCCTGGGGTTCAGCTTTGGATTTGGCCCTGCCTCTGTGTATAGGTTCCCTGAGGCTGTCTGTTCTTCACTCTGACAGGGCGGGGTTAAAGTAGCAGCTGATTAGGGGGCTCTGGGTCACTCACGCCACGGGTAGGGAGAGGTATGGAATGCAGGGTTGAGCCTGTGTTGGGGGAGGCCGGTGTGATGTTTCAATAGCTGGAGGAGCGCGTGTGTTCTCCCTGGGAAGTTGTCCCTAGATCACGGGACTCTGGCAGTGGCAGGCTGCGCAGGCTCCCAGGAAGGGAGGTGTGGATAGTGACCTGTGCTTGCACACAGGCTTCTTGGTGGCTGCAGCAGCAACCTTAGCATCTCATACCTGTCTCTGGGGTCCACACTGATAGCCGCAGCTCGCACCTGTCTCTGGAGCTCCTTTAGGTGGTGCTTTACATCCCCTCTTCCTGCACACCCCAAATCAATGGTCTCTTGCCTCTTAAGCAGGTCCAGAATTTTTCCCGGACACCCTCTCAGCTAGCTGTAGTGCACTAGTCCCCTTCAGGCTGTGTTCATGCAGCCAACCCCAGTCCTCTTCCTGGGATCCGACCTCCGAAGCTGGAGCCGCAGCTCCCAGCCCACACCTGTCCTGGCGGGTGAGCAGACAAGCCTCTCAGGCTGGTGAGTGCTGGTTGGCACCGATCCTCTGTGCGGGAATCTCTCCGCTTTGCCCTCCACACTCTTGTTGCTGCGCTCTCCTCCGTGGCTCCAGAGCTTCCCCCCTCTGCCACCCACAGTCTCCGCCCACAAAGGGCCTTCCTAGTGTGTGGAAACCTTTCCTCTTTCACAGCTCCCTCCCAGTGGTGCAGGTCCTGTCCCTATTCTTTTGTCTCTGTTTTATCATTTTCTTTTGCCCTACCCAGGTACGTGGGGAGTTTCTTGCCTTTTGGGAAGTCTGAGGTCTTCTGCCAAAACACTCAGTAGGTGTTTTATAGGAGTTGTTCCACATGTAGATGTATTTCTGATATATCTGTGGGGAGGAAGGTGATCTGCACGTCTCACTCCTCTGCCATCTTGAAGGTCTCCCCTTTCAATTCTTGAAGATATTCAAGAATTTTAGAATATTTTCAACAGCCAACAAGAAACATTGAACTATAAGCAATCACTCTCCATTACTCCCAATCCTGCCAGCAAATGGCGACCACTATTCTACTATCTGTCTCTATTGATCTGCCTATTCTAGACTTTTCATATAAATGGAATTATACAGTATTGTGGTATTTTCTTATCTGACTTCTTTCAATATGCATGATGTTTTCAAGCTTCAATTATATTGTAGTATGTGTCAGCATTTTATTTTTTTATTGCTAAATAATATTCTTCTGCATGGATAGACCACATTTCATTCACCCATTAATTGTTAGATCTTTAGACCCTTTCCAATTTTGGATATTATGAATAGTACTCTTATGAACATTCATGTCTAAGTTCTTTTTTTGGACATGTCTTCATTTCACTTAACCCTATACTAAGAAGTAGAATTACTAGGTCATATTGTGAAACTTTATTTAGTATTTTTAGAAGTTCTTAACTTTTTAAATAAAATGATAATACATTTTCCATTCCACCAGTAATGTGTGGGATTCAAACTTCTCCACATCTAGCCAATGCTCATTATTGTCTGCCTTTTTGTTTTTAGCCATTCTAATAGGTGTGAAGGAGTCAAATGCTTTTCCTGTCTATTGAAATTAAAGTGTTTTTAAAATTTTTTTATTTGATTAATAGGGTGTATTTCTTTGATTAATTTTTATATGTTTGTCCAACTGTGCATTTCTGGGATGAATCCCACTTAGCCATGATGTGTAGTCATTTTTATATGTTGCTGAATTCAATTTGCTGGTATTTTGTAGAGGATTTTTAGGCTATATGCATAAGAGATATTGGTTTGTAGTTTTCTTTCCTTGTGATGCCTTTGTCTGTTTTTTGCTTTTGTTTTGTAATAGAGGTAATACTGGGCTTATAGAAGAGGTTGGGAAGAGTTAGCTTCTCTTCTGCTTTTTGGAAACATTTATAAAGGATTGACATTATTTATTTATTTATTTTTTAATGTTTGCTAGAAATCATCAGTGAAGCCATCTGGAGTTAGAATTTCTTTGTGGGAAGCTTTAAAATTAGGATTTCAATGCTTTTGCTAGTCAGAGACCTATTTAGATTATCTGTTCTTAGTTTCAGAAATTTGTGTTTTTCTAAGAATTTATCTGTACAACTAAGCCAATTTAAGCACATAGTTTTCTATAGCATTCCCTTATAATCTTTTTCATTTTTATAGTAATAGTAGTGATACCTGTATTTCCCTCCTGATTTTACTAATTTGAGTTTACTTTTGGAGAGGAAGAAGTAGAGTAGCCTAAGATTCCTAATTTTGTTGATCTTTTAAAAGCATCAACTTTTGGTTTCATTGATTTTTCCCTATTGTTTTAATATTCTCTATTTCTTTTACTTCTGCTCTATTCTTGATTATTTTCTTTCTTCTGTTTTGGGATTAGTTTGCTCTTGTTTTCATTGTTTATTAAGGTGTAATATTAACTTATTGGTTTGTCATCTTTCTTCTTTTTTAATATAGGAAATTATATATTTTAAATTTGTCTCTAAGGTTCAGCTACATCCTACAACTTTTTGTGTCTTTGCTTTCTTTCCTCTTAAAGAATTTTCTAATATTTTTGTGATATCTTTTTGATGCTTTGTTTACTTAGTAGTGCATTAATTTCCACATATTTGCGAATTTAGGTATTTATGACTTTTCCACATTTTCTTCTGTTGTTGACTTCTAATTAACTTCCATTCCACCCACAAAAGAGCATACTTTAACACATTTTGTATGATTCCAAGAAATATTTTAGAGCAGTTTTAGGCTCACAGCAAGTTGAGAGGAAGGTACAAAGATTTACAATGTACCTCTTGTACCCATACATATGCGTAACTTCTCCCATTATCAACATCCTCCACCAATGGTACATTGTTACATTGATAAACCTACTTTGACACATCACAGTCAACCAAAGCCAATACTTTACCTAAGGTCTCACTTCTGGTGTTGTATACTCTATGGACTTAGACAAATGTATAATGACACATATCCATTATAATGTCATACAGAGTATTTTCACTGCCCTAAAAATCCTTTGCATGACTTCCAGTTTCTGTGTCAGAATATAAGGAGCTTGGAAGTTGACACTAAATTCTAACAACTGGTAAAATGCTTAAGGGACTGAAAAATCAATCTTCTAGTGTCCATAAGAGAAGTAAGGACACAGAGCAAACCACTGCCCCCAAGATTGGAGAGATTGACAGGAGAACACAGAGAATAATAACTTACCAGAGCAGTGACTCAAGAGCAGAAACCATCTCAGGAACCAGAGCAGGGGTAGGAAAACCAGAACTATAATTGACACATTGCTGAGGCTAAGTATGGACAACTCTGAGAGTTAAAAAATCCAAGGGGTCTTAATCATAGGGATTCCCAATTTTGTGTGATTTACCTCCAGGAGGTTGAGCAGGTTCCCACAGCAAATGTCAGAGAAAAATCCACTCTTGCCTCTGTCTGGGGGAGAGGTGGAGAAAAATCAGTTGAAATATACAGAGCTTTAGTTAAAACTAGTTAACCAGAACCTAACCTGCTTGGGCATTATCAGAGCCTAACTGACCTAGGGGAAGGGAAATACTCAATTTTAGCCCATTCTAGCCATCTTCTTTCTCATAAAGAGTGACTGAAAAAAATAATTGAAACAATTGTGAAGTTCATTGTCCAGAGACAAAGGCTCACTAAAAGACTGAGACCTAATCATAGGACCATAGAACTCTTCCCTTCCTCAACACTTCGTCACCACATTACTAAAGGCCTATTTACAGCAACTCCTTTTACCTGGTATATCACATCTGGCTATCAAAAAATTACCAAAAGACAAGAAACACAATTTGAAGAGACAGAGATAACATGAGAATCATACATGGCAGGGATGTTGAAATTATCACACCAGGAATTTAAAACAACTATCATTAATATGCTAAAGGCTCTAGTAAATAAAGTAGACAGTAAGCAAGAGCAAATGGGCAATCTAAACAGAGATGGAGATCCTAAGAAAAAACCAAAACGAAATGCTATAGATCAGAAATATTGTAACAGAAATGAAGAATGCCTCTGATGGGCTGAGGAAAGAATCTCTGAGTTGGAGGTATCTCAATAGAATCCTTCAAAAATAGAATCTCCGAAGACAGCTAAGACTGAAAAAAACAGGACTGACTATCCAAGGACTGTGAGGCTATCCAAGGTATAATATATGTGTAATAGGAATAACAGAAGAGGAAAAACAGAAAGGAACAGAAGAAATATTTGATATAATAATGACTGAGCATTTCTCCAAATTAATGTCAGGCACTAAACCACAGATCCAGGAAGCTCAGAGAACATCAAGCAGTATAAATACCCCCAAAAAACTATACATTGCCATATTATTTTTAAACTGTAGAAAATCAAAAATAAAGAAAAAATCCTGGAAAAATCCAGAGGATAAGGGGAGGGGGACACCTCACCTATAGAGGAACAAAGATAGGAATTACATCTGACTTCTCAGAAAACAGTTCTAAGGAACAGAGTATCGATTAATCATTAAGGAATATAAAGAGAGTGAAGGCAAATATGAGAAGGGATCTCAATTATCTCCTTTTGTGAAACCCTGAAATTTTAATTAAAGTAGACTTTATTTTATCTCAGTGGCCAAAGATCCATATTAATCCATCTGATGCAGCACATTTTGACCATTAGCTCTTTCTCTCTCTGTGACCCAGGTGTGTTAGTCAAATTGCTGTTTTCATATCAAGTCAGAAGTTTACGTAGTGATTTTATATTTGCACAATATTTCCTTTTGCCACTTCTAAGACTTAATTGTACAGTGACTAAAAATGGTGCTATATTTTACAATATGCCTGGGAAAGACACTTCATACTGACACAGAAAAATCATGATAGATCCTGTTCAGCAAGCACTGAAACAAGAAACACACGTGATTCGGTCATGCCACACTATTCTTAGGGTGTTGGATCCACTGTCACCAATTGCCAGACTAGAACAAAGACCTTGGAAAGTAAGGCATTCATTGATCTGTTTCTGAAGCTTTGATTACATGTCATGAGCCTGGGTGAGTTTGGTGAAAGGAAAGATGCAAAATGCAGCATGTTCTGGGCAAGTTGCTGACAGGAGCTGAGGTGGATGCTTTGGGAAAGATTGCTCAGTGAGCTGTGACTTGTGAGCTCAAGCATTTGTCCACATGCTTTTTGTTATATGACTGTTTATCTTCTGTCTCAGAGGTTGATTTATGAAGTTTGACATGCACTATATAAATGCAACACTATGCTACTTGGAAAACAAGAGAAAATGATATATTAAATCACAGTGGCCCAATTGTTTTGAGATCTTAAATCCCATGCCATAGCAAGACAAATGAAAACTCATTAGAATATCACTGCCCTTCGTACTTGAAAATGGCCTTTTGAGCAACTGCCAGGAAGACTTCTGCAGACTCTGAGAAGTCCTGATATACTGTGCATAAGTATTCCCTACTTATGCTAACTGACACTCTAATGCTATATTGTATTTTATTTTCTGATAATCCAATCAATCCATCTAAAAAATAGATTGAAACTTAACATGGATTTTCATAAAGTTACACATGGAAGTAAGTGAGAGAATTCAATTTAGCACATTCCCAATTATATGTACAAGCTAGTTTATCTAACAATGAGAATAACTCTTTAAACTGATCTTGTGGTAGGCTGTGATAAGGGTTTCCAAATCTGATATCAGAACTATGACTTGATCTGTTGAAAAAATGTGGAAAAAATTTGTAATTACATTGATTTTGGATGCATATTCACCTGATACAAATCTAAGCAAGAAACTCAGATAGAAAAAAATGTTACATTCTTTCCAGTATTAAATGAAAATTATTTTTTGAAGTCTTATTCCAATAAGAGAAAGACTTTTAATATTCAATTTAGTATCTTACCTAACCACTCTCTTTCCTAAGATTGTGTCTTTGGTCCTATGGAACTCAAGGAATGGTGCATGATGGGTAGAGGAGTGTCTCCAGACTCCAATCACACAGCCATGTTGTCATCTGCTAAAATATGCTCTTTCAGATGTGAATATTTTTGCAATGCCTGAAACCAGACGCAAGTTGTCTCCTGGTCCAGTTTGTTCTCTCAGCTATGTCCTTACCCCACTCTGGCACATGGGAAACATTTGCTATTTCCACATGCTAGGGGACAGAAAAATTGGGCATCTTCAATTTTCCATGGATCTAGTTAAGAATATAACAGATTTTTCTGCTTTCCATTATCACTGAGGTTATCTAGGATTTCCTCATTCACCCTTCACTCTTAAACTCTGCCTTAAGGAAAGGTGGGAAGGGAATAAATTTATTGAAATTGTCTTGCATCCTGCCACCCTTGTAGGATGGAGACTTGAAATAGAATTCAAATTCCATTATAGAGAAAATAAATTTGTATTTTCTGTTCCCGAAGTTTATAGTCCAAAATGTATAGTCCATATTTGCTACATTTAATTGTTCTCTGGATATAAGTGGAGTAGTTACCATATATTTAACAAATTATACCTTCCAGCCTTCATACTAAGCATTCTAAATGCACTATATATTTAAACCTCAAGCCAGCAATAAATAGCTTCTTCATAACCACTTATGAAGCAGTAAAATGATTATTCTATTTTACTAACAAGTATATTGAAGCTCTGTAACATTATCCACTACTATGTCAAAGTTATACAGCTAGTAATTGGTGGAGTCAGGATTTTAACAGAGGTAAATTAACATTGAAATTTATACTCTTAACCTCTATTTTAGATATAAGGAGTTTACAACATGGGGATGCATATACATGCAAATAGATCCTTACTTTAGATTCCTATAACCTATCATATCGCCAGAGTGTTCTAGGGATATAGTATACAAAGAGAAATAATTCTGCTACAGTGAGTTATTATTTGTTTTCTCATCTTATATTTACCAACTATAGTTTGAAATAATTGGAGTAGAAACTATTACATGAAAATACTTTGACGCAGTGGGTTTATAGTCAATGTAGTAGCTAGTCTACAATTCCCCCCAGTTAACCGCATCTCTAAGTATTCATGCCCTTATGTATATCTCCTCCACACAATATCTGGGTTGGTCCTCTATAACCATAAAATATAGTGGAAGTGACAGTGCTTAAGTTCCAAGGCTGGATCACAAATGAACTTGTAGTGTCCTCCTTGGTCTTTTGGAACTCTTGCTTTTGGGAATCTTTCTCTTGGAAAACAATTATCATATTATGTGAAGCCCAAGCAATGTGGAGGAACAGTGTGTAGACATCCTATTTAACAGTCTAAATTGAATGACCAGTCAATACACAACATTAGCTCTGCTATGTAGGAGAGCCACCTTTGATATTCCAGCCCAAGCATCCACCAGATAATGGTAGCACTAGCTGATTTGAAGTGGAACATCTGATGTCAGTCAATGTACCAACTCATGAAAAATGAAACAGTTGTTCTTTTAAGTAATGGAATTCTGTTGTTTAAGTCAGATTGTTAGGCAGAGATAAATAACCAGAATAGACAATCTGATTCTGTCTCTAACTCTCTATGTGTCCTTAAAAAAATCACTAAACCTATGTAAGCTTCTTTATTTTAAATCTTTAAAATAGAGAAAATAATAGTATTCGAACAAGAGTGGAATAAGATATCATGTGAGTGTATTTTTGAAAACTCTACAGCAAACTCTAAGTACATATTAACTATTTTTTGTTTTTTATGTGGTTTTCCTGATAAGGCGCCATATACAGAAAGATTAAATGACTTTTCCAAGACCACCAGCTAGTAAGTAAGCAAAATGGAACTTAAATCCAATGGCTTCTAGAGCAATACTCTTTCTATTTCTTTATGTGTCCAGTAATAACTTCTATTTGTAAATAGATGTTTTCTAAATTTTATGATGCCCTTCATACACAGTGCATTTCTTCATAGATAATGGAAAGTCATTTTCTTTGTCAAGGAAGAGATAAGTATTTCATTTTGAAATGCATGCCTTTTGGCACATTACACTGATGGTCATTGAATATAATTTTGTCTAAAGCAAAAGCAAAATATCTCTTTGTCAGTGTACAACAATAATATTGATCATAATATTTTCAGTCAAAACTTCACACCATCACTGCATATTTATATTATGTTTTCACATATTAGTGTATAGATAAAAATTTATTTCTTGGCTTAGAATTACATGGTCAAGTTATCATAGATAGTCTTTAGGAAAAAAATAATAAATTTAAAAGGGCTTTGAAGAATATGTTTATCTTGCATATTTAAAAACATAAAATGAAGCAATTATGTTAAAGTATGATTTTTTCATATAACACATGGAACTCTGCTTTTTTGTTTTTACTTTTAGTGAATTTTACCCTTTTGTAATAGTTTAAGGAGCATTATGAACTTTTTGTAAATGCAGAGCTGATCATCAGGCTTGGTACTTTTGTGGTTTTTATAGCTAAAATCAAGTACAACCATTATATTGAAAGTATAGGTTTCTATGGTGCTCAAAGAGAGCATTTTTTCATTTAAAATCTAAATCTGTAGACTCTGTCTCTGCATCTTGGGTGAAATATCAGTCTGTTATAAATTTTTAGTCATTCTTATATATCAAAACTTATTCTGATCACTTTAGCCAAATGAACAGCCACAGTTTAGCTATTACAATACCCACCAGTAAGGAAACTCTGAACATCATGTGAAGTTGTATCTTCTCACTTCCCCGAACTTGGAAGAGCTTGGGTCTGGGGAACCTGCAACGGAGAGTAAGATGATTCTTCTGGCTCCCTACAAAGTGGCCCACATCTGGTTCATGTGTCTTGCCTATGTTCGCCATGCATTGCTTCTGCCCAGTGTAGCCACCTCTCCTCCCTTTGCCACTGCACTGGCCTTTCCAGTCCCAGGTTGTTATCTTAGTCTTTTGGATGTGGACCAATTACCATTCTTTTCAGTTCTTTCATCCTATCACCTTTCCCCAAAAAACACTCCAGGTGATAAATATAAAATTTTCATGTGGCCCTCGAAAGTTTCTTTCACTAGACTTGAGAAGAACTGAAAGACTCCCTTCACACAACCCTGAGACCCTCACGTTCTTCATGGCAGGGTCATGGGAGGGTCAAAGGGAAAATTCATCTAGAAAATTATTTTGTCCAGGTTTCAACTTTTTTAGATATTCAAGTTCAGAGTTGTGTTAAGTGTCACAAATTTTTCTTACATTCTCAGTAGATCCAGCAGCAGTGGTCTGGCACCTCCCTTTGTATTGAAAGAATACTTGCCACTTGGTATTTAGTTCTCTAGCTACTGTGCCTTGGCCAAAGCTGACAGATAATGTTCATAATAACATCCTGTGACACAAACATTTGTAAAAACAGAATGTAAACAATTCTTCCAATCCCTTTTCAAGAATCGTCACCAAAAAGAGTAAGGAACATGAAAGGTAAGGATCCTACAGCCTGAAAAATTTATCAAAATCAACATTACAAAGTATTCATGATGGTAATAAATATTTATAAGTAAGGTTGTTCATCACAATGTTAAAATTGAAAAGGTAAGAATCAACTAAATATATGTCACGTATGACATAGTTTAACATATTGTGGTACATCTGTATAATTAAATACTGTACTGACACTATCAGAATTCAGGGGATAAAAACAGGTCTTATATTCATGTTATAGAAATAATGAATTTATTACAAGAATTTGACATAACAAATATGGGAACACTGAGGCAGTGAAGATCTGGAAGTTGGGAGTGGGAGATCAGAGAAACAGTCAATAACCAGTGCACCTAAAGCAACAAGCCAAGTACATTTGGACACCAGAGAAGGACTATGAAGGGGGACCTTCCACAAAGTTCTGTTGAAACTGTCACGTCTGAGGAATTGATCCCTGTGTTTAGCTATCACTTCTGCAGATTCTCAGCCAAGCCCTTAATGATGAGTCACTCTTGACTGATGACTCTGTCTGTCACTTTGGCTGGTTGTGACAATTTTTTGAGAATAATGATTTCTGATTTCCTTCTGTCAAATCTCATGCACTGTCCTCCTTTGGCCAACTCTTACCCATTAGTGTACAGGGAAAATGACTGGAAAACAGTGTTCAGCCTTATCCAGTTTGACATAACATGATCCAGTACCCTCTATTTATTTATTTATTTATTTATTTATTTTTTAAAATTCTTTTGGCCAAGACACACTCCATGTGGGATCTTAGTTCCCTAGCCAGGGATCAAACCCATGACCCCTGCAGTGAAAGCTCGGAGTCTTAACCACTGGACCACCAGGCAAATCCCAAGTACATTCTCTTTAAACCTAACTTCAAATACAACTCAACAATAAGAATAAGTTTGTAACTAAGCAGCTTAACTTTTCAAAAGTTAATTGATTACCTACTATGTGCTAATCACTGTGTTTATGTGTTCAGATATGTGTAAAAAATGGATTCTATCCTCACAGGATCTATAATCTAGTAGAGGGGAGGAACAAAAATAAAGATGAAATCCCAATGTAAAAAGCACAGTGATAGGAGAAATATGAGTAGATCTCAAAGTACATAAAAACTGCATCTAATCCAGACATAGGGATCAGAGAATGCTTTCCAGATGCAGTGACTTTTAAACTTGGAATTGAGTAATAAATAGAATGTATCAAAAGCATTTGTGAGAGTCTATATCAGGGGACTATTTCAGGGATAGTATATGGAGCAAATGACACAGTGTTTCATAAAGAACAAATATTTTAACAGTTGCAAATACCTGTACCAGATGCTATAATATCCTATTTTATGCACCCATGAGTGTCAGCCTGAAGGTTTTCTGCCTGTAAGAGCATGTTTATCTTAATGCCATATTATGACTTTGGTGGGCCCTAGACTAATTGGTTCTCATAGTCCTCCAGAAAATGTATTAAATATTATAGTTAATGACTGTGTTGACATAAAGACAAGTATAATTTGTACTGTATTATATTTATTTTTTCTTAGAAGTTTAAAAGAAATTAAAACTTCTTTGAAGGCCTCTAAAATTATCATTGGTTATAGGTATTACTTAATGTATAAGTCAGCTTGGTTTGGCCCACAATCAGGCCAGGCCAGAGTTAGTTGCCCAGGAGCCTGTTGCTTCTAAAGCCCAGAAGCTTCCCTGGTATAATCTGACACCTACCTGTATATGCAAAGGGCAAGAAGAGACCAGAGAAAGAGGCAGACCACTCCAGATGTAGGTAGGAGGTTTAACAAGCAAGGGAACTTACTAGACTTGTCTTAGGAAGCTGAAAGCCAAATAGATCTCTGCATCTGCCTGCCAAACCTAAAAGTTTATATAGAAGCCTTAACTGGGTTCAGTCACATATACCATCCAGATAGTCTCAACACCACATTGCTATCTCAAGGCAGTATCCTTAGGGCAGTTTCTGGGAACAAGGAAGGCAAGTGAAATATACAATCCAAGGATGGGGAGTGGGTAGGGAGCCCAAGTCCAGATCATGGATCAACCAATGCTCACATCTTCTCAGTGACTCCCTCAATACTCTACCTCTCTTGACTGACTCTTACAATATCACACATGCCCCCTTCTGCAATGTTCCCTGAGCAGTCCGCAAGGGGTTTCAGTAGCATGAGGTGGCTCATTTAGCAGATATCTGGTGGTATCTGAGGCAGATGTTACAGCAAAAATACAGGAACATGCAAGAGAAAACATAGGTTAGGACAATAATTTCCAAAATCAGTGACAACTTTTTCCACCAAAGTCCCATAGTCCAAACCACTGATTTACTAAGTCACCTAGGCTAGGGTATTCACTCAGGCTATTCACGTGTATCTTTATGTTATTTAATGAAGATGACACATTAACAGACTCATCAAGTATAAGCACACAACATTTTGTTTGGATAGTGGCACAGATGCCTTCTTGTGGGGCAATAATAATGTCTAAGGCTATACTATTTTGGAGGATAGCTTTTCTTATTAGGGACATTCCTGTGTTCAGTAAGGGCAAAGTTTGTTGGTTCTCATGTGGGGCTTGCTGGGCGAATTTAGTATGGGTTATAATGTCTTCTAAGCCAATGGAAGAAACACAGATGGCAGCCAAGTGATTGTATCAGCAGGAGACAGAATGTGCCCACTTGGCCTTAAGAAGAGGGAGATTGACAGCTTTAGGAAATTGACCTGGTTGTACATACAATATATGTTGTCCAGGGGAGGCAACCCTGTCAGGTGTGAGGAGATGGACTGGGTGCAGGATGTGCCAGACCAGAACCCCAGCTTCCTCCTCTCTTTTGATGCTGTGTTCCATTCCAGGTGTGATGCATTTCAACAGGTCTGGCTCACAGCAGGATAATGGGATGCCAGTGGCTATTGAGTAGTTCCTCCTTAACCAGGAAAGTGAAGTAACTCACCCATCTTGGATCAACATCCCATTGCAAATTCCAGTAGATAACTCCTTTCCTGTTGTGATGGGGCTTGGTGTTCTGAGCAGCATAGCACGTTGATACATGGTGATGGTCATAACAATAGCCATTTCCTGCGACTTCCATAACTGTGTCTCAGCAGAGATCTCCAGTCTGGCTTGTGAGGTGATAGACCCTACTGGTTGATTAGTCAAATGTATTAAAGCCTGAGTCAATACTTTACTCCCCCTGGCCAACCTGGATTTACCTTTAATAACTTAATCTGCTGCTTTCATATTTCTTTTTTTTTTTCTGTCTACCAACATTGCAGCCTGCAGGTTATGGGGGAGATGGAACTTCCACTCAATGCCAGGGTCTTTTGCCCCGTCTTGCGCATCATGACCTTAGAAATGTGACCCCAAATTGCTATCTATTCATTGAGGGTATCCGTACATGATACTCAGTTTCTCTAGTCCCTTAATAATAACAGACTGTTTTGCACAGTGACAGGAGAGAAAACTTGGATGAAACCAGACTCAGTGTCCACACAAACCAGGAAAAATTTAGAACCCTCACTCGCAGGGAGGAGGCCAATATAGTCAATTTGTCAATCTTTCACCAGTTGGGAACTCCAGTTAGTGGGCCTAGACTGCTTTGGCAGTTGCCTTGGACGTTGCTTAGAACACACAGGACATACTGTTAGTGCATTAACCAAGTCAATATATTTCAAGGACAATCTGACATTCTTGGCAATATTCCATCTCATCTGGATACTTCAGTGTCCACTCTTTCTATACACTCAATATGCTATATCTACTGAATCATTGGTTGCTAGGGTTCATATCTGAGCCAGGGCATCAGCTTCCTGATTGTCCGGGGGTATCAGGGCCTTATGAACAAGACCATGGAAAACAGTGAGGACTGGCCCAGGATCTTGCAGCTAAACCCAAATATCTTCACATACCCTGACCCCACAGGGCTCATTCATGGTCATCTACCTCTCAGCTTTCCATTGTCCAAGTCATAGGGTTAATCTCTTTAGAACAGCCCAACTATCAGTGCAAAGGTTTAAAGACCAAGGTTCATGAGTGATCATCTGCCAAAGTGCTCTGAGTTCAGCCCATTGGCTGCTGCTGTTTTTTACTTTCTGAGAAGCTTCACTAGGAGGATTGCTGTGCATGCTAGAAAGTTGCTCTATGGGGGTATATTGGGATTCTGTCCCCTTCCAGGACTGGAAGTGACATCCTAGGGTCACTTCCCCTTTCTGTTGTCTCTGCTATAGGCCCTGACCCATACCTTCTGGAGTCACAGACACATCTAACTCAAACGGTAGCTGTGCTTGGGAGATGTCCAGAGCTTTATTCTGCTTCACTAGTATTTCTTTTTTTTTCCTTTGCAAAGGTGGCTTGCTGCTCTGACACCCAGTCCCACACCTGCCCTTTCTTTACCAGGGGACATAAGGAGTTGAAAGCACTGTGCCAAATGGGGAATAAAAATGCTCTAAAATCCCCAAATCCCTACGAAGGCTTGTAACTCCTTTACATTCTTAGGGGTTAGATAGGTTTGCATCTTATGAAACACAAATTCTGGGACAACACACATCTTACCTGACCAAATGACTCCCCAGAACTTACAGCAGTACCTGGACCTTGAATTTACTCTTGTTTCACACTCAGTCTTCTCCCTCAAAGATGTTCCAGCAAAGCCTTGTACAGCATCCTGAAGGCAAGTCATCCAGAGGCAAGTCATCACATGTTAACATATCATCAATGTAATGGGCCCATTCTATTGATGTGGGGAAGGAGAACAGGGACAAGTCTCAGGCTACCATCTTTATTGTGGGGCTATGAAGGTAGCCTTGGAGAAGCACTTGAAAGATTCATTATTTTCCCTCCCAAACAAAGGCAAATTGATCTTATCAGAAACCTCTACTTGTCAAAGTACAGTAAGTCCCCTACATACGAACCTTCAAGTTGCAAACTTTCAAAGACGTGAATGTGCATTCACCTGTCCAATCAAGTAAATTAGTTCACGCGTCTGGCATACATTGTCATGTTTGTGCATCCTCTACAAGTGGTTGTGCTTTTGTGTAATTTACTGTACAGCACTGTATAGAGTACAGTAGTACAGTATCTATTTGAAGCCCAGGATGTCTGGAAGCAAGAGTAAAAGCAGTAGTGATGTAGGTGGTACTGCTAAGAAGCTCCAGGAATTGGAGGCCCAGAGAAAGGACTAAGAGAGACAAAAGGAAAAAGAAGTAACTGAAGAACCGAAGATTCACGATGCAGGAAATGGCAGAGGATTTTCTTTATTTGAGGAGGCACTGTTAGTTTTTGAGGCACAGGACCTGAACATAAAACGGTACACGAAGGATGCAGCAGCCATTCAGAATGCAATCCAGTGCTACCATGTCATCTATGACAAGAAAAAAAGAGCTACTACCCACATGTCACTGGATTGTTTTTTTCAAGAGGGTAGGTAGAATTGAATCCAGCAAGGAACTAGAACGTGTGCCATCAACGTCAGCCATGAGTGAAGTGGCAGCTTGCCCTCCGTTTCCTATTGCTGATGACCCTTCAGCTCTACCATCTTCCACCTCCTCTCCCTCCTCCAGTCAGTAACTCTTCTTGCCTGTTCACTCGATGCCAACCCCTGTATGCCAGCTCTTGTACAGTACTACTGTACTTTTCAAGGTACTGTACTGCAAGATTAAAAGTGTTTTCTTTATTTTTTGTGTTTGTTTTTTATGCATTATTTGTGCAAAAAGTATTATAAACCTATTACAGTACAGTACTGTATAGCCAATTGTGTTAGTTGTGTCCAACTTTGTTGGACCCTACAAACAAAATGGACTTATGAACACACTCTCAAAATGGAACTCATTTGTATGTAGGGGACTTACTGTATTTTCTATGCACCTCCTTGTAGATGAAGCACTTTTTCAAGAACACATTTTGCCAAAGCACATGAGTAAAACAATAATTATCTGAAAATGACAAAAGACTTAAAAAAGCCATTGTTAAAGATTTGATAAGAGTTTGTTATAATGCAATTGAAAGGGAATTTGATTATTTCTGTGACATATATTTTAAAATTATGACTGATAACATATACCAGGACATATCAAATTTCTAGGATTTTCATACAACTATACCCTAAAGAAAGTTTAGTATCGTTTCTTAGACAATGAAATTTAACAAATAGAAAAAGTTACATAGTTGTAAAAAACTTAGCTCTTTTATTGGAGAAGACTCAGTTTTCTTAAATAATTGCTAACAACAGCAAAATACAACCTGATAAAGGCAAAACATGGAATTTTTGTTCTTGGCGGATTACATTAAAAGTAAAGAAAAAACTTTGTCTACAATTTCCTTTTAAGAGCACACCAATAATCTAAGAAAACTAAGAGAGAAAACCAAATTCTAATATTGCACCGGAATACTTTTTCATATTAAGATTCTCCTCTTTTTTCTTTTTAATTTCAATAAGTCCATTCCAATTTTAGTTTGACGACACATAAAATTCCTTTCTCAATATTCTTTATTCACAAACCTTGTCTTTTTTAAATCTGCTTTACATATATAGTCATTTTCTTTCAGCTTTAGTATTTCTAGAAGTTTTGTAAAATGCTTACCTTTTTTACAAATTTTGGTAATACACACTGAATGTAGAAAAACATCACATATATACACCATACATCTGCAGACATACATAAACAGGTATCAACAGACACAAACAGAAGCCGCATAGCTTTTATTCCAAAACTTTAGCCATGAATCAGCCACTCACCTAGCTAAAGCTTTTTACTGATATTTGTGATTTCATGGAGGTTATGGACTAGATTTCTGGGCAAGGGAACTTCTATAGCAATCTATATTTTAAAAAGCCTCTCCCTCCTGCCTTTTTTTTTTTCTTTAATCTCTTTGGGCAATGTTTTGGTTATTTCCTGGGGCGTGTACATTTTAAAGACTTGGTAAGATTTACCACTTCAAGAGACAGAGAAAGAATACAAATTTTCTTGTAGGCATTTTGAAGTAATCACTATTTAAAGTTTTCCCTTGTATTAGGGGTGGGACTGCAAGGGACGTGTCCTCTGTTTTCTCAACAATCATCACAACATCCTCTTCTGCATTCTCATCACTTTCCCAGAGATCTCACCTCTTAGCATACTAATCAGGTTTTGTCACAAGTGCCTGGATCTTAATCCACAGCATTTTGTGACCCCCAGCTTTGCAAAAGATCCCGCTAAGGTCTCAAATTTATAATCCTGCTCTTCCACCTTGTCTGCTAGCTCAGAAGCTAGCAGAGTAGTGGACAATTGCATGTCCTTCTCTAATCTCAGGTCTCTTAACTTTCTAACTTGAGTTTCAACCTCTAGTTGGGTGTATGTCCAGTCAAACTGCCTGTGGTAAAGGTCAGCTCACTGCAGCAATCACTTGTTTCACTTCTTTATCACAGGGTGCAATGCACAGTTCCTCAAACAGATGCCTTATAGCAGTTGGCATCTTCAAGACATGCCTATACTCACAAAACAGTTCACAAGCACTAACATAAGATCCACCCCTCTCCATGCAGAAGTCAATGACCAACTCAGGATTTCCCCCAAGGATGCCTCTATCCCATAGCTCATGTTTTTGGTCTCTTGGTTGGCTCACCAATTGTTGCTTTGCAACCCCGGGAGCTCCCTATGTGTAATTTGAAACCAGCCCCCATACTCAGAAGGCAAAGAAAGGCCAAAAAAAGAGGAAGATCACTCCAAATGGTAGGTGGCAGATTTAATTAGCAAGGGAACTTACTTATGAGGCTTGTCTTGGGTGGCCACAAGATGAGTAGATCTCTGCAACCACCTGCCAAATCATAAAAATGTATATACAGGACTTAACTGGGTTCTGCCATATATACCATCCAGATAGTATCAACATCATATTTCTATCTTAAGGCTGTATCCTTGGGGAAACTTCTGGAAGTGGGTAGTAAAGTTGCAATGCGAATTCCAAGGAGAGGGAAAGGGGTAGGAAGCTTCCAATTGTCCAGGACCAGCCCTTGGGTCACTGGTGGTCATGTCTTCTTGATGACCTCCCCCAACAGAGCCCTATAAGCAGTTCACAAAAATAAGGATGGGAAATGGCAGATAAATACCCCAGCTCCTCCTCACTCAGGTGAGAATACTTAGAGCATATATTACACAGTCATCCAGAAGTCCTGGTCTGTTGCTCATCATAGTAACCTACTCATTAACTCAACTGAATTGGCTGCCTGGGATCACTTCAAAAATAAACCATTTATATTCAAATTATTTTCTCAAGATCTTTAATTTTTTTCTGGAAGAATACAGATGATAAAAATAATGGCACATTTGAGGAAATGAAAGATATCCTGTGGGTTTGGGATGTAAAGCAGAAGGGAGAATATTGGGCAAAATTATCCTGGCGAAAGCAGGGCAAGATCTCGAAGGTCTTATAACCACTTTGAAATGTTTGGATTTTATTCTAAGGACAAGAGAAAACCACATGAAGCTTTCATAAAAGAGGTCAGCCTGATCAGAATTGTTTGAAGAAGCTAATACTTAATGTAAGGTGGTATAATTGAGAACACTGAAACCAGAAGGAGGGAGTCACGTTTGGAAGTTGTTGAATTAATCCAGGCAGAAATGGGGACCTGGACTCAGTTCATGACAATAAGCTTGAGAGAAATTAAATAAAAATTGGAAAATGTTTTAGAAGATAGAGATGGCATGATTTGATAACAAGCAGGGAGAATAGAGTAAGGAGGACATAAAAGGGTGGCATTAAAATTTCCAACCTATTAATCAGAAAGTAAGGATGGGGGAAAATAATAAAATATTGCAATAGTATAATTACAAGCTTATATATATTTGTTTGTTTACTTTCTTTTTTTTTCGATTTTTATACAGGCTCATATCTATAAAATTTTTAATTAGAGTTTTGTTTTTTGATAAATGTGCGTGGAATAGTAAAGAAAGCCTAATGTTAATTGAAATGAGGTCATTTAAGGTGAAGAGTTTTGTTTGAGGATAATTAACAATCCAAACCCGCAAGTGACTCATTTATTTTGGACTCATATATCAAATGTAATGTGTAATTTGTAATATCTAATTCATATTTTTACTGTTTAACCATATTTTGAAATCTGGTTCCAAATTAGTGATTGAGACCTAAATATTTTCTTTGAGTATTCTTCTTTAGTTATATAGCCACTTTTCAGATAGGACTATGGAAGCTTGTGTAATGGAGACTAGTAATCATTTAGCTAATTTGATCACCGATAATGACTAATTTGATTCCTATGCCCCAAACAGAGAAATCGATGGTATTTTAACCTTATGGATAAGCTATCCACAATGGACTAGTTACCCAAATAATGAAAAACAGTCACTGTTTGAATCATTCCTTAGGAATTTGCCATTTCATTTATCCAGCTGAAATTCAATATTTTAAAGTATATCTTAAGAAAATGATAAACTAAGATTGTGTTTGTAACAAATTAATCAAATATTTAATGTTCTTAATAAATAATACCTTATAAATCAATAACATATATACATACACACAATGACAACAGCAATAACAACTAACTTGATTTAAAAATGTGCATGGGTAAGTCATTTGTGAAATATTAGATATAAATTGCCAATAAACATGGCACAATATAAATCTCAGAAGTGAAAATATACTGTACATTAAAATAAAAATCTATTTTTCTTCAATCAGCCAAAACCTATTTTTTAGAAAGGTTGTAGCTAATGAAGTTATTCATGTATAATAGTTTAAAGAACGTTCTTCCACTTGACTCTTGCCTTTAGCCAGGAACTCAGCTAATCAGGATTCTTTGCCCAGGAAGTTGTTCAGTGTTTCATTCTTGAATGGTCCAGGATGCTAGTGTTTCATCTTTCATGCTGTTCTTTAATACATAATAACCTTGAGCTTTAAAAAAAAGAACATTCTTCCATTCCACTGTTTTTAGTATATCCTTTCTGAAAGTAATTTGGCAAAGTATATCAATAAACTTACCATACATATCCTTTGAGACTCTAGGATTTCTAGGAAAATAATCATAAATTTGTTAACATTTTATATAAAGGATACTCAATTATTTTTTTCAGTAAAGAATAAAAAAAACAAAAAAGCAAAAAAGAAACAACCTAATATTCAACAATATTTGTTTGTTTAAAACTTATTGGTATATGCATATTATATAATATTAGGTGGCCATGAATATTTTCAAAGAACATTTGACAATATAAAAGAATCTGTAAAACAGTTGTATGTTTCAGTCACATTACTATGATTTGTATAATATTAAAGTAAATATGATCTTCTAAATTATGGGAGTGGAGAGGTACCAGGACTCCTGTAGCATATATTGTAGATGAATTTGGCTTCGAACGACCTTCTATAAATAATTAACTACTCAGATGCCCATATCTGGTTATCAGTTTTAGTATGCCCCTGTGCTTTCCTTTATAAGGTATAAGCTGACTAACTTATGGGAAGGGCCAGTTCGCAGGGTACTTTTTGACCTTTTTTTTTGCGGTATGCGGGCCTCTCACTGTTGGGGCCTCTCCCGTTGGGGAGCACAGGCTCCGGATGCGCAGGCTCAGCAGCCATGTCTCACGGGCCCAGCCACTCCGTGGCATGTGGGATCCTCCCGGACCGGGGCAAGAACCCGTGTCCCCTGCAACAGCAGGCGGACTCTCAACCACTGCGCCACCAGGGAAGCCTTTTTTTTTTTTTTTTTTTTTTTTCTTTTTGATCTTTATTCACAGAACTTATCCACAATAAAGGTTCCAAGAAAGTCTGAGATATTTAATATTGTTGAAGATTTTCCAAGAGAATCAGCCAAATGTATTGCAAATTTGTCGTTCCACCGCCCAAAGCAACTAGATGATTTATTTCTACTCATAAATTCTGAAGTTAGTTAATAGAAATGATCACTGAGTAATTTACAGCTCCTGATCTTTTAGTGCCACTTGATACTCCAGATAATTTATCTGACATTGCTTGAAAGGGGTAGTTCATTTAGAAGGACACATATACAAATAATTTTTGCCATCTATTTTATGTAACTATAATTCTCTGGCATTCTTTTTCTTTCTTTCATATTTTTATTCATTTATTTATTTTTGGCTTGTTTTATTGATTTATTTTATTGAGGTATAGTTAATTTATAATATTATATTAGTTTCAGGTGTCCAACATAATGATTTAGTAACTTTATAGGTTTTACTCCATTAAAAGTTATTACAAAATAATGGCTATAATTCCCTCTGCTGTACAATATATCCTTGTTGCTTACATTTTATACAAGGTTGTTTGTGTCTCTTTTTTTTTTTTTTTTAAATTGGAGTATAGTTGCTTTACACTGTTGGGTCAATTTCTGCTGTACAGCAAAATGAATAAGTTATATGTATACATATATCCACTCATTTTTGGATTTCCTTCATATTTGTGTCACCACAGAGCACCAAGTATAGTTCCCTGTGCTATACAGTAGGTTCTCATTAGTTACCTATTTTATACATAGTAGTGTATATATGTCAATCCCAATCTCCCAGTTCATCCCTCCCCCTCTTTGGTATCCATATGTTTGTTCTCTATGTCTGTGTCTCTATTACTGCTTTGCAAATAAGTTCATCTATACCATTTTTCTAGATTACACATATATGTGTTAATACATGATATTTGTTTTTCTCTTTCTGACTTACTTCATTCTGTATGACAGTCTCTAGGTCAATCCAAGTCTCTGCAAATGATGCAATTTCGTTCTTTTTTATGGCTGAGTAATATTCCATTGTATATAGGTACCCCTTCTTTTTTATCCATTCCTCTGTTGATGGACGTTTAGGTTGCGTCCATGTCTTGGCTATTGTAAATAGTGCTGCAATGAACATTGGGGTGCATGTGTCTTTTTGAATTATGGTTTTCTCAGAGTATATGCCTAGTAGTGGGATTGCTGGGTTGTATGGTAGTTCTATTGTTAGTTTTTTTAAGGAACTGCCATACTGTTATCCAAAGTGGCAGTATCAATTTACATTCCCAACAACAGTGCAAGAGGATTCCCTTTTCTCCATACCCTCTATAGCATTTATTGTTTGCCGATTTTTAATGATGGCCATTCCCACTGGTGTGAGGTGATACCTCATTGTAGTTTTGATTTGCATTTCTCTAATAATTGGTGATGTTGAACAACTTTTCATATGCCTCTTGGCCATCTGTACATCTTCTTTGGTGAAATGTCTATTTAGGTCTTCCCCCCATTTTTAGATGGGATTGTTTTTTCTTTTTTTTTTTTTTTTTGATATTGAACTGCATGAGCACTTTGTATATTTTGGAGATTAATGCTTTGTCCAATGTTTCATTTGCAAATATCTTCTCCCATCTGTGGGCTGTCTTTTCAACTTGTTTATGGTTTCCTTTGCTGTGCAAAAGCTTTGAAGTTTAATTAGGTCCCATTTGCTTATGGGACCTAATTAAACTTATTTGCATATGACCCACCATGAGGTGGGTCATAAAAGATCTTTCTATGATTTATGTAAAAGAGTGTTTTTTCCTATGTTTTCCTCTAAGAGTTTTGTAATGTCCGGTCTTACATTTAGGTCTTTAATCCAGTTGGAGTTTAGTTTTGTGTATGGTGTTAAGTAGTGTTATAATTTCATTCTTCTACATGTAGCTGTTCAGTTTTCCCAGCACCACTTATTGAAGAGGCTGTCTTTTCTCCATTGTATAATCTTGAATCCTTTGTCATAGATGAGGTGACCATAGGTGCATGGGTTTATCTTTGGGCTTTCCATCCTGATATGTTTAATCTATATTTCTGTTTTTGTGCCAGTACCATACTGTCTTGATTACTGTAGCTTTGTAGTATAGTCTGAAGTCTGGGAGCCTGATTCCTGCAGCTCCGTTTTTCTTTCTCAAGATTGCTTTGGCTATTAGGGATCTTTTGTGTTTCCATACAAACTGTAAAATTTTTTGTTCTAATTCTGTGAAAAATGCCATTGGTAATTTGATAGGGATTGCATTGAAAATGTAGATTGCTTTGGGTAGTATGGTCATTTTCACAATATTGATTCTTTCAATCCAGGAGCATGGCATATCTCTCTATCAGTTTGTGTCATCTTTAAATTCTTTCATCAGTGTTTTATAGCTTTCCAAGTACAGGTCTTTTGCCTCCTTAGGTAGGTTTATTCCTAGGGATTTTATTCTCTTTTTTGCAATGGTAAATGGGATAGTTTCCTTAATTTCTCTTTCTGATCTTTCTTTGTTAGTGCATAGGAATGCAAGAAATTTCTGTGCATTAATTTTGTATCCTGCAACCTTACCAAATTCATTGATTAGTTCTAGTAGATTTCTGGTGGCATTTTTAGGATTTTCTATGCATAGAATCGTATCATCTGTAAACTGTGACAGTTTTACCTCTTCTTTTCCAATTTGGCTTCCCTTTATTTCTTTTTCTTCTCTGATTGCCATGGCTACAACTTCCAATACTATGTTGAATAATAGTGTTGAGAGTGGACATCCTTGCCTTGTTCCTGATCTTAGAGGAAATGCTTTCAGTTTTTCATCATTGAGAATGATGTTTGCTGTGGGTCTGTCATATATGGCCTTTATTATCTTAAGGTAGGTTCCCTCTATACCCACTTCCTGAAGAGTTTTTATCATAAATGGGTGTTTTTTCTCCATCTATTGAGAAGACCATATAATTTTTAATCTTCAATATGTTAGTGTGGTGTATCACATTGATTGATTTGCATATATTGAAGAATCCTTGCATCCTTAGGGTAAATCTCAGTCCTCATGGTGTATAATCCTTTTAATGTGTTGTTGGATTCTGTTTGCTCATATTTTGTTGAGGATTTTTCATCTACGTTCATCAGTGATATTGGTCTGTAATTTCCTTTGTTTATGATACCTTTGTCTGATTTTGGCATGACATTGATGGTGGCCTCATAGAACAAGTCTGGGAGTGTTCTTCCCTCTGCAATTTTTGGAAGAGTTTGAGAAGGATAGGTGTTAACTTCTCTGAATGCTTGATAGAATTCGCCTGTGAAGTTATCTTGTCCTGGACTTTTTTTGTTGGAAGACTTTTAATTACAGTTTCAATTACATTACCTTTGATTGGAAAGTTGTACCTTTCCAAGAATTTGTCCATTTCTTCCAGGTTGTCCATTTTATTGACATATAGTTGCTTGTAGTAGTCTCTTATGATCCTTTGTATTTCTGTGGTGTCAGTCATAACTTCTCCTTTTTCATTTCTAATTTTATTGATTTGAGCCCTCTCCCTTTTTTTCTTGATGAGTCTAGATAAAGTTCATCAATTTTGTTTATATTCTCAAATAACAAGCTTTTAGTTTCATTGATCTTTGCTATAGTTTTCTTCATTTCTATTTCATCTATTTCTGATTTGATCATTATGAGTTCTTTCCTTCTACTAACTTTGGGTTATCCTTGTTCTTCTTTCTCTAGTTGTCTTAGGTGTAATGTTATGTTGTTTATTTGAGATTTTTCTTATTTCTTGAGGTAGGATTGTATTGCTATAAACTTCCCTCTTATAACTACTTTTGCTGCATCACATAGGTTTTGGGTTATCGTGTTTTTGTTGTCATTTGTTTCCAGGTATTTTTTGATTTCCTCTTTGATTTCTTCGGTGATCTCTTGGTTATTTAGTACCATATTGTTTAGTCTGCATGTGTTTGTGTTTTTTACATTTTTCTCTTGTAATTGATTTGTAATCTCATAGCATTGTAGTCAGAAAAGATGCTTGATATGATCTCAATTTTTTAAAATTTACCAAGGCTTGATTTGTGACCCAAGATGTGATTTATCCTCAAGAATGTTCCATGTGCACTTGAGAAGAAATTGTATTCATCTGCTTTCGGAGGGAATGTCCTATAAATATCAGGTCTATCTTGTTTAATGCATCATTAAAGGTTTGTGTTTCCTTACTAATTTTCTGTCTGGATAATCTATCCATTCGTGTAAGTGGTGTGTTAAAGCCCCCCACTGTTATTGTGTTACTGTTCATTTCCCCTTTTATGGCTGTTAGCATTTGCCTTATTTATTGAAGTGCTCCTCTGTTAGGTGTATAAATATTTACAATTGTTATATCTTCTTCTTGGATTGATCCCTTGATCATTATGTAGTGTTTTTCTTTGTCTCTTACAATAGTCTTTATTGTAAAGTGTATTTTGTCTGGTATGAGAATTGCTACTCCAGCTTTCTTTTGATTTCCATTTGCATGGAATATCTTTTTCCAATCCCTCACTTTCAGGCTGTGTGTGTCCCTAGGTCTGAAGTGTGTCTTTTGTAGACAATATATATATGGGTCTTGTTTTTGTATCCATTTAGCCAGTCTGTGTCTTTTGGTTGGAGCATTTAATCCATTTACATTCAAGATTATTATAGACATGTATGTTCCCATTACCATTTTCTTATATGTTTTGTGTTTGTTTTTGTAGGTTTTTTCTCTCTTGTGTTTTCCATCTAGAAGAGTTCCTTTAGCATTTGTTGTAAAGCTGGTTTGGTGGTGCTGAATTCTCTTAGCTTTTGCTTGTCTGTAAAGCTTTTTATTTCTCCATCGAATCTGTATGAGAAACTTGCTGAGTAGAATAATCTTGGTTATAGGTTTTCCCTTTCATCACTTTAAATATATCCTGCACTCCCTTCTGGCCTGCAGATTTTCTGCTGAAGAATCAGCTGATAACCTTATGTGGAGTCCCTTGTATGTTATTTGTTGCTTTTCCCTTGCTGCTTTTAATATTTTTTCTTTAAATTTAATTTTGATTAATATGTGTCTTGGTGTGTTTCTCCTTGGGCTTATCTTGTATGGGACTCTGCATTTCTTGAACTTGATTGACTATTTCCTTTACCATGTTAAGGAAGTTTTCGACTATAATCTCTTCTAATATTTTCTCAGACATTTTCTCTTTCCTTCTTCTTCTTGGACCTCTATAATTGGAATGTTGGTGTGTTTAGTGTTGTCCCAGAGGTCTCTGTTCTCATTTCTTTTCATTCTTTCCATTCTTTTTTCTTTATTGTGTTCTGTGACAGTTATTTCCACCATTCTATCTTCCAGCTCACTTATCTGCTCTTCTGCCTCTGTTATTCTGCTACTGATTCCTTCTACTGTATTCTTCATTTCAGTTATTGTGTTGTTCATCACAGATTGTTTGTTCTTTAGTTCTTCTAAGTCCTTGTTAAACATTTTTTTTATCTTCTTGATTTATGCCATCATTCTACTTCCAAAATCTTGGATCATCTTTACTATCATTTCTCTGAATTATTTTTCAGGTAGATTACCCATTTCCTCTTCATTTATTTGGTCTTGTGGTTTTTACCTTGCTCCTTCATCTGCACCATATTTCTCTGTCATCTCATTTTGTCTAACTTACTGTGTTTAATGTTCTCCTTTCTACAGACTGCAGGGTTGTAGTTCCTCTTGTCTGCCCCCTCGTGGGTGAGCTTGGTGCATGGGTTTGTGTAGGCTTCCTGGTGTGAGGGACTGGTGCCTGTGCTCTGGTGGGTGGAGCTGAGTCTTTTCCCTCTGGTGGGCAAGGCTGTGCTTTGCTGGTGTGTTTCGGGGTGTCTGTGAGCTTAGTATGACATTAGGCAGCTTGTCTGCTGATGGGTGACACTGTGTTCCTGTCTTACTGGTTGTTTGGTGTGAGGTGTCTAGCACTGGAGCCTGCAGACAGTTGGCTGGAGCCAGGTCTTGGTATCGAGATGGATACCTCCAAGAAAACACACACTGATTAATATTCCCTGTGCCCAAGAATTCTCTGGCAGTCCAGTGTCCTGGACTCAGGAATCCCACCCTGGAGGCCCAGGCCCAACACTCTCCTGGGGACAAAGAGCCCACAAACTTCTCAGTGCAGCCAGAGGAAAGAAAAATACTCTGGCAGGCAGTTGCAACAGACTAGGGTGTACTCGCTCTGGTGGGAGTCCCTCCCAGTGCCCTTGGAAGCAGGTGCTGGCATGTGGGGGTGGTGGTGGCCCCACCCCTTGTGCGCCACTCAACAATGGTGCCTCATTTCCTAGGCAGACCCAAGGAAGACCCAAGGAGATTCCCAAGGAGGATTTGTGATGGTCTGTGCTCAGGACCCCAGGGCTTACGTGGGCAGAGGAGACCTTAGCTTGAGGGGCAGGTGAGATTGCTCAGATGGGTGCCTCTTCCAGTGCCCATGGAGGCTGAAGTAGGCAGGTGGGGAAGGGGCTGCAATGGTGGCCCTGCTTCTTGCACACCACTCAACAGTGACATCTTGCTTCTAGGTGTCCCAGGCTTTTTCCACACATTTTTCCATTTGTGGAGCTCCTTACTCCTGTCTCTTCAGGCTGTTTATTTTCAAAGCAAACAGCTGTCCCCTCCCTGGTGCCAAACCCACTTTCCAGCACCCAGCCTCACTCTGCAACAGGAGACACACAACTCAGGCTGGGGTATGCAAGCCTGTGGCACAGAAAGTGCAAGCAGTTCTGACGTTGTCCTGCCTTCCACAGACCATTGGCTGCATTCTCCTTCAATCTTCCAAAGTTCTTTTTCTGTCCCAGTTGATTTCTCCACCATGAAGGGTTTTTCTGAGTTCAGGAACCTCTCCTCACCTTCAGCTTCCCACTAGGTTTGCTGTTTCCTTTTTTGATTCCCTTTTTTCTTCCTTTTGTCCTACCCAGTTGTGAGGGGATTTTTCATGTAATTTAGGTGTCCAAATTCTTCTGCTAATATTCAACAGGTGCTCTGTGAGAATTGTTCCATTTGTAAATGTGTACTTGTGAGGAGAGATGAATTCCATGCCCTCCTATTCCACTATTTTGACCCCTCTCTGGCATTCTTAATCTCTTTGTGGTAAACTTTATTTTACCCTGGTTTTTGTTTTTTTGTTTGTTTTTGCTTATGTTCAAGAGATAGAATCAATTTCCATGAACATATAACATTTTTATGGAAAAAATACACCCTCCTCATAAAGATACTCAAAGCTCTGAAATAGTTTTTATTAATTGGAATTATTGGGTTGGCCAAAATTTTCCTTTGTTTTTTAAGTAAAAATAAAAGACACATTTTTCATTTTCACCAAGAACTTTATGTTCCAGGTGTCTTTTACAGTCTTTCAGGGAATTGAAATTTTTCCATTAAGAGAATTTTGTAAAGACCAAAAATAAATGGAAATCCAAAAGTACAATGTCTGGTGAATATGGCAGATGAATCAGAACTTCTCAGACAAGCTGTCACAGTTTTTGCCTGGTCATCAAAGAAACATGCAGTCTTGCTTTATCCTGATGGAAAATTATGCATTTTCTGTTGACTAATTCCTGATGTTTTTCACTGAGTGCTGCTTTCCTTTGGTCTAACTGGGAGCAGTACTTGTTGGAATTAACCATTTGGTTTTCCAGAAGGAGCTCATAATAGAGGACTCCCTTCGAATCCCACCGTATACACATCATCTTCTTTGGATGAAGACTGGCCTTTGGTGTGGTTGGTGGTGGTTTATTTTGCTTGCCCAACAATCTCTTCCATTCCACGTTATTGTACTGTATCCATTTTTCATTGCCTGTCACAATTTGTTTTAAAAATGGAATGTTTTCTTTACATTTAAGTAGAGAATCACATGTGGAAATACAGTTAAGAAGGTTTTTTTCGCTTAACTTATGTGGAACCCAAACATCAAAGCGATTAACATAACCAAACTGGTGCAAATGATTTTCAACACTTGATTTGGATATTTTGAGTATTGTTGGCTATCTCCTGTGTGGTATAACATTTATTGTTCTCAATTAATATCTCAATTTCATCGCTGTCAACTTCAACTGGTCTACCCGACAGTAGAGCCTCGTCTAGTGAGAAATCTCCAGCAAGAAATTTCTCAAACCACTTTTGACACGTCTGATCAGTCATAGTACCTTCTCCATACAATGCACAAATCTTTTCTTGCATTTCTGTTGCGTTTTTACCTTTCTTGAAATAATAAAGCCTAATATGCCAAAAATGTTGCCTTTTTTCTTCCATCTTCAGTATTAAAATGGCTATTCAAAAATTCACCAATTTTGATAAGCTTTTTAATGCATTATAATATGAAAACTGTCACAATACAATCCAGCAAAATTGTTTCGAATGAAGTTAAAGACAACTAAGAGCTACTAGAGCCATCCTATGGAAAAACCAAATGAAATTTTTGGCCAACCCAGTATCTCAGTCACTTTTAAATCGCAATGATCACCTTCCTTTTCAAGTTCTCCAAAGACTTTTATATGCTAAATCAACTTCCCAATCAATATTCAATGGAGGAAAAAATGGCTCATTCACTCATTCATTCATCCAACAAGTATTTATGGCTTATTTTTCATGATATACTCCAATGAAAAAGAGTACTTGCCTTCATGTAGTTGAATAACTAAAAGGAAAACTAAACATTTCAATAATTTTTAAAGTATTCATTAATTACTATTAATACATAATCATAATTATATTGATATCAGTTATGTATCAATAGCAATTAATTCAAAATTATCTGATGTATTAATTAACATAATCTTTGAACTTCTGTTCTGTGACTGCACAGACAAATTCACTCTTCACTTATCTTTCTATTTAAGAATGAAAGAAAATGAATTGTGTAAATACTTCTTAAAAGGGTTCTTAGTAAGGCAAAGTCATTCCAACTTTTCAGGTTGTATATAATCAAATCTTAACTGCTTTTAAAGGAAGGCCCAGCACAAACACTATGTGTCTTATGACTCCCTAATTGACTTCCCATCCAGAAGTGTTTCTCTTTCTCAAACTAGCAATAGCACTTCATTTGGAAATTTCTTCTAAGGAGTATAAACTTTTTTTTTTTAAAGATACAGTTGTATGCATCTATTCCACTTATTAGAGGGTAATATTTTGAAATTTTAGACCATAATATTTAAATTTTAATGTTCAATATTTTGCTGTAACATGTACCCAGTAAATGTTGTTGAATTAACAGATGCATTAAAATGCATAATATTAAGCTGAGTATTTGTGTGTGTATGTGTGACAGCAAGAGATAGGCAGAAATTTTATACTGACCCAGAAACATCTGTTTCTATCAAGCCTCTAACTCAACATACCCCCTGATAGAGCAGAATATTGAAATAAGACTCTCTTCTCTGACTCTCATATTTGTCACTCTGAATGTTAATTCTCTCTAGCCCTGTTTTCATGAGTCTTCAGGTTTTTTAATCTAGTAATCCAACTTTCCACCCTGGAGACAAGGGACTTACTAGCAACCTGAACTCTGGAATATCTTATTCAGAGACCATAGTATTACTAAAGCCCTAGGGAAAGCAAATTCAGAGCATCACAGATGAAAAGTCCTAAGTTTTTTCTAACTTAGGGTCATCGTGGTATAGTTCAAAGAACTTGAACTTTAGCATTGATATAGGGAAGGTAGAGAAGACAATATTGAAGCAACTCTTGAGGTTGTATAAGATTTAACAAGGTGAATAAAATGAGAAATATATTCCAGGCAGAGTCAGTGTTGAATGCAAAAATAAAGAAATGAGAAAAACTCTAGTGATTACGAAAAACTACAGTTATTTAGTATTGTTAGAACTTAAAGTGCAAAGGAGGTAGTGGTAAAAGTTGAATTTGGAGAGGAATAGATGAATGAAGTCATGAAGTGTCAACTATAGCACATCTAAAAATTTGGACTTTATTCTGTTAGTGACATGGAGGCACTGAGGGTTTGGTAACATGAAATATCACTCTAGGTATATAATAGTATAATTGTGAAGTGAACTAAGAGGCTAGAGCAATAGATAAGGCATCTACATCAATGTAGAAGTTACTCAAGATCACTCAGGTCTTATCATAGAAAGATACTGTGGTCACATGTCAAAACAATAAATAAGGAAATTGACTCTAAGTTTGGCAACAGAGAAGGGGAGAAGATGGTTTCAAAAGAAGTCATAAACCTTAAAAAATAAGATTATTTACTTGTTTGTGTGTTTGTTCTGAAAAATGTGGGTCTGTAATGATCTGGCAGCATCCATGAAGAATGAGAAGTTCAGCAAGTACCAGCCATGCTCTTGGTGAATGGAACTTTTCTGGTCAAAGATAAAGAGTTCTTGAAACTAACAATTGAGGATTTGGGGAAGGGAAAGTGGAGTCTGTACTTACTTAAAAGATAAAATTGGAAGCATTTAGGTATTATTTGGTTGTGGGTAGTAGAGAAAAGGGAGAAGTTGAAGGCACTATCCCATTTATGGGCTTGGTTTTGGATGACTATTTGATCATAATAAGACTGAAATGTTTAGAGGTTAACTGAACTGGTTTTTGATCCTGAGCTCATTACCTATCGTCTACATTCTCCAAGATACATTACCTAATTTTGAAACTTAATTTTCTCGACTGCAAAATGAAAATGTTACCTACTTAATATGGTTGTGTATTAAATAACAGTATACCTGTAAAACACCTACCACAGATCCTAATAGACAGCATCAGACACTGTAAACATTAGTTCTTATCCAATTTCTACCCTTACTTTTCCCAGGTCATTTATAGAGAGACAGTATGGCTTAGTGGATAAGAGTTTGGACTTTGAATTAGACAAAATGAGCTTAAATCTTGATTCTGCCAAGCGCTATTTGATAATGGTGAGTTAGTTAATCTTTCTAAGCTTCAGTATCCTAATCTGTAACATGGGGATAGAAATATCAACATATCAGTGTTGTCCCAGGGGTTAAGTGGGAAAATATATTTGATTTGTATTGCCAAGTGCAAGTCATATTGTACTTAAACTCTATAAAAAATAATTATTCTTAAATTTCTCTGAGAGGACATTTTAAGAGAGTCCCCATACTGAATCCAAAGCTTTCCTCTTTGATGCCTGTAATTATTTGTTGTGCCTTCCTATTGAGTAGACATATTTCCTTTCCAAGAGCAATACATTTCAAGTATCAATGACCAAGACATTGTATAGCCCCACTCATGATGCATAATGCAAGGGAAATGCCATTCCATTGAATTATTATTATTAGATTTTGGCTTAAATGTCAGAACCGAGAGCAATTAGTCTCGAACCATATTCCTCCCTGTGTTTGAATTGTGATATGCCAGTTTGAAGCACATATGCAGTTCATGTGACTGCTGGTTCACCTGTCACTTGCACTATAAAAAGTATTCTATTTGCTTCAAGTTCTGAGTAACACTTTTAAATTTTTGGAAAGCTTGATTAGCTAAAACAAGCCTGCCTGACATGGAATATGGCAGGGTTGCACAAATTCTGTCAGGATATATTTTTTTAAAGATTGTGGGAAAAACCTGCCAAATCTGATCCATCTGTTCACATATGAGTTCTTCAATATTAATAGGCTGGGCAATTGGGAGAATTATTTAATTAATCTCCATGGCTAGTACATCAGGTAACAACAATTATCTTTACTCTTATCACAGCAGTGTTGCTGTTTAAAATGAGTTCAATTTGTGTTCAGAACATGATTTTAACTGATATTGGTACCCTGACAAATAAACAGTATCATGATGTTACCACTCACCGTGAAGCAAGCAAATCAATAAAAGAGAAAGTCAGAAATAGTCTGAGTGAGAACTGTCTGACCAACAAACATTTCTGCCAACCTTGGTCTTGGAGTCATTTCTATAGGATTGGATTTATGTAGATTGCTTTAGTTCCTGGAAGTTACATGGTAAGAAATGAGGTCAGTGAGAGTAAAGAATCATGAGTTCTGACCGTCTTTACTATTTCCTACCTGTCTGACATGGATAAAATATTTAATTTTTTTGTAAAATGAGACTAAAAACTACTATAAAAGGTCATTGAACATGGACCTATAATTGGCCTAGCACATAGTATATACTCAATAAATATTTGTTGAATTGTCAAATAAAATGATGTATATTATTTATGCCTTCCCTGCACAGTGCTTCATACATGGAATCAGTAGTATATGAATATAGTTTTATTTCTCTTTTTTAGGTAGATGACAGTAGGAAAAGGATAAATAGATACACAGATAAATGGAGGGAAAGTACTGAAAAAGCAGATCCCTCTTTCTTCAAGGTATTTCCTCCAGTTACTAACATTAAAAATTCACCAATAGAAATTGTTTCACTTGAGTTTTGAAATAATTTTGGCAATTGTATATGCTTCAAGGGAAAAAGAATTAACATTTATTGGGTACCTATTTGTATGGCACATACTGAAAAGGGCACATTGCCTAACATTTTGCACTTCAGTTTTACAACTTTTTTTATGAAGTAGTTATTATTACACTACTTTACAGATTAAAAAAAATAAGACACTGAAATTTACTGTCTTGCCCATGGTTATCCAGATATACCACAAGAATTGTGAGAACCTAAAGTAGAAATAAGAACTGATTCCAAATATGTATGTACCTTCTTATTCTATCATGCTATTCCATGATGACATCAAAATCATTTTGAAATGGTGAGTCTTCATCTATTGTCAGTGGACACTTTGGTAGCACTAACTCAAGAAGAGAAGATAAAAATAATAGACTAGAAGAGTGGATTGTGGAAAAGAAATAGAACACTTCACAAATTTTTCTTTGGGCTAAATAGTTTTCCTTGTCACTATTTCTTCACTCCTCAACTGGAGCTTTTTAAAGTTTCAGTGAGCACTGTTTGGGTTTATACTCTCACTTTACTATTTAGATACACTGGTTCAATTTATATGTCAACTTGGTAGGCCACAGTACTTCAGTGTTGCTGAATAGGTAGGTATTTTTTAGATGAGATTAATATTTAAATTGGTAGACTTTGAGTAAAGCAAATTACCCTCCTTCGTGTGGGTGGAATTCATCCAATTAGTGGAAGGTCTTAAGAGAAAATGACTGAGGTCCCCCAAGGAGGAGTGAATTCTGCCTCCAGACTGCATTGGACTCAATCTGTAACATCAGCTCTTCCTCGAGTCTCCAGTTTCTCAACCTGCCCTGCAGGTTTTGGACTTGCCAGTACCCACATTTGCATAGCAATTGTATGACACATACTGCATATATGTACACACAACCTGTTGGTTCTGTTTCTCTGGAGAACCATGAATAATACACTAGGTCCATGACTTTGGACAAGTTATTAAACCATTCTTTGCCTCAGTTCACTCATTTGTCAAATAGAATAATCATATGGACTTTATTGGTATTAAATAAGCTTGTATATCTTCAGCATATCGAGAACAGAGGAAGGCACATTTTAAGTGTTTGCTATTATTTCAAAGTGTTTGGGACATGCTTTCTGTTCCACACTTCTTGCTTAACAATTTCCTCCAGAGAAATCCTACCACATTAAAACATGAGTCATTGTTTTGCTGAAGATATGGATCTTGAAATCAGAAGTCCCTGGTGCTAAATAAGGGCTGACAAATTGCATTCATTTTTTATTTATTTATTTTTTTTGTATATCCCAATCCCCATAAGCATTGTCTTGTTTGTTCCCCTTCCTGAGATGTTCTATATGCCAGGTAGGTATTTGTACACTGATATGTGGGCAAGGGCATGGAGAAAGGGGAGTTCTCTGAGGCCCAAGAGGACGTGGCCACCCTGGAGAAGGATTCTGAAGAAGTGGGCACAGAGTATATGGATAGCAAAGATGAGAGTGAGGAGTTCTAGGGGGTTCTGTCACCTGCAATGCGTGGTCTTTTTCCCTAGTTTTTTATTTCTCATTCCAGTTTTCCTTAACACCCTACAAATACAATCCAGATTGCATGTGAAAATCAAACAACCAATCAAGTTATAGATTCTCAACACAAACAGGCTACCTGATTCTTGAAAACCTGAAATTTCTTATCTTCCCTTGCTGTGCACAAGGTCACAGGTCAGGGTAAGCACCATATTAAAATTAGATGCACACACTGATTTTATTTCCAGATGAAAAAGTATGACACAGTTTGAAGCACTTTGAAGTAAATAATGTTTTACTAGAGCACTTAGTAAAGAGACTAAGATCCCTGAGTTAGTTCTCTAACACTTTTGAAAAGTCTATTAAAGATCAAGAAATGAAAAAATGTCTTGGGTTACATTTAGCCCCAAGTGAGTCATACTACCTACTTCTTTTAAAATCAGAAAGTTGATTTTATCGTGGCTAAACAGTCCTTTATTGTAGTCTTTCAAATCATCCATTTTAAAGATTATCTACTGGCATGATTCTTTGCTTATTCCGGAAACTTGGATATAAAAAAGTTGTTTCTGACCATACTTTTCCACTTTTTCTGAACTTATGCCAAAGTTATATGAGTTCAAAAAATTTTAATATATAAAGTGAGTTTGTATATATTTTCTTTTAAATAAAAATTGTATGTGTTTCAGATGTACAGCATGACCATTTAATATACATATACATAGTTAAATGATTATGTAGTCAAGCTAATTAACATATTATCTTCTTAAATAGTTACCATTTTTTGTGTGTGATGAGAGCACCTGAAGTCTACTCTCTAGCATATTTCCAATATTCTATATAATATTATTAACCATAGTCATCATGCTGTACATTAGATTTCCAGCCTTATTTTCTCTACAGAACTGCAACTTTATACCTGTTAACTAACATCTCCCCGCTTCCCCCACTATCTCAGACTCTGGTAACTATTATTCTAATCTGTTTCTATAAGCTCAAGATTTTTAGATTCGACATATCAGTAGAATAATGCAGTATTTGTATTTCTGTGCCTTTTTTTTCACTTAGCATAATGTTTTCATATTGTTGGTTAGCATCCTTTCATTCCAACTTGAAGAATTCCTTTTAGTATTTCTTCTAAGGCAGGTATAGTGGTGATGAACTACCACAGCTTGCTTTTCTGGGAAATTTTAAAAATCTCCTTCCTTTCTAAATAACAGCCTTGCCAAGTGTAGTATTCTTGAAGATTAGGATTTTTTTCTCTCAGAACTGTAAATATATTATCCTAATCTCTCCTGACTATGAGGTTTCTGCTAACAAATCCAATATGTACTTATGGGGATCCCTTTGTATCTGAAGAGTTGTTTTTCTTTTTCTGCTTTCAGAATTCTCTGTTTTTGAATTTTGAAAATTTATTAAAATGTGTCCCATTTAAGATCTCTTTATATTTATTGTATTTGAAATTCTTTAGGCTACTTGGATCTGGATGTTTAGTTCTTTCTCCAGATTAGGGAAGTTTTCTCTAATTATTTCTTTAAGTATGGTTTCTGCTCCTTTTTCTTTCTCTGCTTCTTCTAGGACTATATAATGCATATATTGCTTTGTTTAGTGGTATCCCATAAGTTCTGTAGACTTTCTTCACTCTAGTTCACTCTTATTTCTTTGTGTCTTCTGACTGGGTAATATCAAATGCCCTATTCAAGCTCACTGATCCTTTCTTCTGCTTTATGGAGTATGCTGTTGAAGTTCTCAATGGAAGTTTCTAGTTCAGTCATTGTGTTCTTCAGCTCTTTAGAATTCTAGAATTCTATAGAATCAGTTCTGTTTGATTCTTTTTATGCCGTTTATATCTCTGTTGAAATTCTCATGATGTTCATGTATTGTTTTACTGATTTTGTTTAGTTGTCTGTCTTCTCTTGCAGTTCGTTATGCTTCAAGATAATTATTTTGATTTTTTTATCAGGCAATTCATAAATCTCTGTTGTTTTGTGATTGGTTTTTGGTGCTTAATTTTGTATCCATGATGGTATTATGTTTCCCTGATTATTCATAATTCTTGGGGCCTTGTATTGTTGTCTACAAATTTGAAGAAGTAGGCACCTCTTTAAGTCTTTACTAACTGGGTTTAGCAGCTAAAGCCTTTCACCAATCATTTTGAGCAGAGATTCTGGAAGGGTCATTTTGTTGGGTCTGTGGGCAGACTCATCTGGTGCCTGGGTCAGCAGGTGGGCAGGCCTGGTGTCTGAGTTCATGGGAATGGACCTGAAGCCTGGGTCCACATGGACAGATATGTACTTGGGTCCAAAATACAGGCTTGTAAGCTGAGTCCACAGTGACAGTCCTGGGACATATGTTCATGTGATAGGCCCTGGATCCTGGGTCTGTGGGTGCCTACCTGGCACCAGGGACCACCAGTGTAAATTATGACTGGCTCCACTCTATCAAGCCTGGAGACGGGATCTGCAGGGGCCAACCTGGTTCTGGGAAGGGCCTTGAGTCTGAGTCTATGTAAATTGCCCTGGCACTTGGGTGGGCCTGTTGCCTTGGTCCATCATGATGAGCTGCGTCCTGAGTGCACAGGTGCTGACCTGCTACTGAGGTTCACTGAGGCAGGTTTAGTGCTGGAATTCATGGTGAAGTCTGGTGCTCACTTCATTCTCCTTCCCCATGGAGAGGGTATCTTTCTTGGAACTGGACTACCCAGGTTTGAGGAAGGGGTGAGATTGTCCATCATACCCTCTTCCATGCATCTTTTCTTATTTCTGTGTTCTACTCAGTTGCTATAATCTCTCACCTGGAATCCTTAGCTCTTGTAAATGTATTTTTTTGGTGTGGATAGTTGTTCAAATTGATGTTTCTTTGAGGGGACAAACACTGAAACCTCTTATTCCACCACTTTACTGATGTTCTCCTCTGATATGAGGCTTTAATGGAGCTAATATACCATGTCTAGGATAGAAAGAAATTACTTAGGGCTTTCCTGGTGGCGCAGTGGTTGAGAGTCTGCCTGCCGATGCAGGGGACACGGGTTCGTGCCCCGGTCCGGGAAGATCCCACATGCCGCGGAGTGGCTGGACCCGTGAGCCATGGCTGCTGAGCCTGCGCATCTGGAGCCTGTGCTCTGCAACAGGAGGGGCCACAGAAGTGAGAGGCCCGTATACCGCAAAAAAAAAAAAAAAAAAGAAATTACTTAAATACATGCCTAGTTTCTAAGTATGGTCAAACTTTATATGTTCTTTCTGATTTAGGAGTGATGTCAAAATCAAGTTCTGCTTAAATGAGATAGAAATGTGAAGGTATAGGTTTCTAAAGATTTAAAAAAAAAATGCAGTTCTCTTAGCCTTTGTTAACAGCTATATTTTCCAGTTGTCTAGGTTACCTTTCCAGACATCTCATCTACATGTCCTATATAAAACCTCAAAATTCATATGTTCACAAGTGAAATCATCATTGTCTCCCTAGATTCACATGGAAATTTATTGTTTTATCATATCCCAATCTCTTTTTTTTTCTAAAATTTTTATTGGAGTATAGTTGATTTAAAATATTGTGGTAGTTTCAGGTGTACAGCAAAGTGAATCAGTTATACCTATACACATATCCACTCTTTTTTAGATTTTTTTTCCCTTACAGGTCATTACAGAGTATTGAGAAACATTCCCTGTGCTATACAATAAGTCCTTATTAATTATCTATTTTATATATAGTAGTGTGTATATGTCAAGCCCAATCTCCCAATTTATCCCTTTCCCCCTACCAAATTTCTCAAGCTATAAATTCCCATACCTCTTTCTTTTCTCAAACCTGATAGCTTTCAAATCATGTTAATTCTAATTTTAAAGATGTTTCCCCAAACTAGTCACTGTTGTACATCTTTATTGCAGCTGCCTTAATAGATGATAGTAAATAAGTGCAAAAAATGTCTGGTACAATGGCTAGTGGAAACTTGCCATCCACATCATGAAAATTTATTAATCTATCTTATATTCTTTCTCATTAAGAAAATTGTTCCCCAGATATCTACTTCTAATTACTGAGATTCTGAACAAGATGACGGAGAAGCAGTAATTAACTCTATTTACCCTGCTCAAATTCTGGATGAATTGAGAAATGGGCAGACTCAAAAAATGGAAATCAATTTATAACTTTATTAATAATGTAGGTAGGAGAAACTGGCTTAGATGTGTGGGAACAATGAATTTCCTAGTACTAAATCTCAGAAGCAGACACATTACCACATTAGAAATCTGTTAAGTTATCCTCCCCATTGCAGCCAGCCCAATATAATTTAAGTGGAGAGCACTAAACCAGCATGCTTGTTTCCTGCAAGAAGCTGTCTCTGAAGAAAAAGAGGGAAGAGAAAGTAGGTTGAGTTATAGGCCCTGTTTCTCTCCCAAGGTATTTAGATTACCTTATTCCACTCCCTGGACAGTAATAAGGCATAATATAAAGAAGTCAATATTATTTAGAAGAGTAGGGAGGAAGTGTTCCACTAACATCCCTAGAGATAATGCAAAAGACCAAATTTATTTCCCATCCCTAATCCAGACTACCTGGAGTTAGCCAAACTATGAAGTTAAATTCACAATCCTCCATACTGTCACATTTACCCAAGACTTTTAACCCCAAATGCAAACAGTTAGGGTCCAATTACAAAGTTAGAAAGAAGCATCCACACAAGACGATCCTAATTTCTGACATCAACTGCAAGTTTGAGGATTTCTCGAAACCATCCTCAGGTTTAATAATTCAATAAAAAGGCTCACAGAACTTACTGAAACCTATTATACTTGTGGTTATAATTTTTACTGAAGAGGATACAGAAAACTAGTCAGAGGAAGAGACACACTGGGTGGAATCTGGGAACATTCCAAATGAAAGCCTTCTGTTGTCCTCAGGACGGGTTGCCCTACCAACATCAATGTATGATAATATACACAGAGTGTTGCCAATTCTGGGAGTTTACTCAAGCTTTAGTGATCACAGTTTTCATTGAAACTTTATTGTGTAGACATGATTGATTGATTCATTGCCCATGTTGAACTTAAAAAGATGCTTGTTTTATTAAATATTTTTTTATTGTGGTAAAATCACATAATACAAAATGTACTATTTTAACCATACTTAACTGTACAGTTCAGTGTCACTAAGTACATTGACATTGTTATGCAACTCTCACCATCATCCATCTCCCGAATTTTTCACCTTCCTAAACTGAAACTCTGTCCCCTTTAAACAGTAACTCCCCATTCCCCCTTCCCAGCCTCCCACCCCTGGCCCCTGGCATCTACCAATGTACTTTCTGACTCTATGAATTTGACTATTCTAGGTAACATGTATAAGTGGAATTTAAATTGGACTCAGTCTCTACATTGACTGATGTTGCATCATCCAAAGCCCCTATCCTATATTATATGGTTGGAGTTTATGATATAGCCAGCCCCTACCTAAGACTATAAGATGTGTGGCTTCTCTCACCCTGAATCATTTCTTTAGAGTAAACTAACAAAAGATGTCCAAGGGTTCTACAATGAAAAACAAATATACTCATATCACACAGAAAATTTCAAGGATTTAGAGATTACCATCCAGGAACTGGGGTCAAAGTCCAGACTTCTCTTTGGACAAGGCCCTAATCATATACACAAGCCCTATCATATCACTTCTGAACTGCATTGGTGGTGTTCTAATTGACTTCACAGCCACCCACACAGTGTTTCTCACTTTAAGACCATTAAACTATCAGGAGTAATCTCCCTTCAAAAAAGGAAAAAGAAAAAGAGAAAGAAAGGGGTGGTGGAAGGAAACTAGATTTACTCATGTCATTTATGTTTTTTTCTCTTTAAAAAAACTTTTTTTTTTTTTTTTTGCTGATTTTCATTTCCTTTGTGGTATATAAAGCCCTCTAAAATCTAAGTTACTGTTCCATTTTCTGACATTCACCTAAGGCCTCACAGTGCACTCCTGCGGGATGACATAAAATTCTTCACTGATGGCCACTGTTCTCTGAATATTCTACTATTTTTTATGACTTAATCTGTTGGTGTTGCTTATTTCTATAATTTCCTTCAACCCTTCTTTGTCTTAACTGTTGAATCTCCAATATATGGACTGTATATAGTAATGGTAGTGTATGAGGGTAGACCAATTGTTATAATAAATAGCCCCAAAAGCTCAGTGGTTAAACATAATACAAAAGATATATTTCACACCAGTGGGTATTTGGCCAGCTGCCTTCCACACAGTAATTCAGGGACCCAGGCTCATTTTAGTTCAACAATGTGATTTTCTAAGGTATACTTTCAGAGTCCTCCACTGGATCCATTATATTCAATTAAGTGTTGAAAGAATAAAGATCTTTAGAGAGGTTTCTAAAGGCTACTACTGGTAATGGTATATGTCATTTCTGTTTCCACTAGTGAGAAGTAATCACATGGTCTCATCTAGATGCAAAGGCCCAGGAAATGCAGCCTAGCAGGAAAATTCAATGGAGAAACTACGGAAAAATTGGTAAACACCTAGAGAATTTCTGCCAAAACAGTTTAAATGTTACCACCTCAATGTTTCCTTCAAAATGTCTGTCAGACAGAAATATTTATTCTGTTCTTGATAATGGCACAGTTTTTGTTCCTGTAGTGCCATATGCCACATTGATTGCAATTTATTTATTTGCATATCTACTTCCTTCAGGGAACTATGAGCTCTTAGAGAAAAGTGGCTATGTTTCATCTATCTTTTTATCTCCAGAAATTATTATAAATATCTGACATATAGTAGGTATATGATAAATACTTGTGAGTGGTATAATTAATGAATGTCATTCAAATATATTGCATTTAATTATAGGAAATTTATCTGGCTACTATCAGAATCATTAAGTAGAATTTGAAACAAGTTTTGTGACTTAGAACTTTAGAAATGAGGGAGGTTGCACTATCAAAGGAGGAGAAAGAAAGGGAGAAAAAGAAATGGTAATGAAATATTAAAGGAAGTAAAATGGAATTTTAAAAAATCGTTTTATTTCTCTTACAATGTATATAAGTACTACTGCACCACAGGGGTTGACTTTGGTTAATAGAAGGAAGGAAGATCACCTGTGATTATAGAAAGCTGAAAAATTTGCACTCTGATGAAGACAGGGAAGAATCTAAATTTTAAAACCAACCAACAATAATCTTGAATGTAGTGTCTGGCCAGAAGTCCTTTATTGGTGGTCACTGGGCAGAAATACACTTTTTTATCCAAGAGTTACTACTAACAAACATTTAAAATACTGAAATATGGCCATATAGTGTTTCTATGTATAATCTAGAGATCTACTCATTGCCATATTATTTTTATCACAGCATGTAACTATTAATGTAAATGTGCATCCATGTAAGGAATGTACTTGTAAAGTAGTTCAATTAAAAAAAAAAAACTTGGATACACAAGGTTAGGGCAATTAACTGAAAAAGAAAGAAAGAAAGAAAGAAACCAAAATGGTGACCTGGGTTTTTGGGTAACCTGATTATCCCTGTAGATAATTGGAATGAAGATTATGGGTGTAATTTTAGATGGATATATACATAGCATTCTAAGTAAAAATAATCTTGTATTAATTTCCTAGGGCTGCCGTAACAAAGTACTACAAACTGAGTGGCTTAAAACAAACAAACAAACAAACTGAAATTTATTCTGTCACAATTCTGAAGGCTAGAAGACTGAAATCATGGTGTTGGAGCTGCTATCCTCTTTCCAAAGGCCTCTAGGGGAGGACCCATCCTTGCCTCTTCTAGTTTCTGACTGTTCCCATCTATTCTTGGTGCTCCTTAGCTTGTAGAAGCATCACTCCAATCTCTGCCTCTGTTGTCACATGGCATCTATATGGATGTCTGTGTGTTTGTCCTAGTTCCCCTCTTCTTCACAAGTCATATGGGATTAAGGTTCATCCTAATGCCCTCATCTTAACTTGATTAAATCTGTGGAGACCCTGTTTACAAATAAGATTATATTTACAGGTACTTGGTGTTAAGACTTCAATATATCCTTTGGGGGAAGACACAATTTAACCCATAACTAATCTATAGGGGAAACCAAATCCAGGTGCTTAGTTTATCTCTTTTTTGCTTTCTATGCTTTCCAGTTCTAGATTTTATAGTTGTTTATTGTGATTTATATGGATAAGAAAATAACATTTTACATTTCTTCAACTTCTTGAAAGGCACTAGCAACCCATCCTGGAAGATGTCAGCAGTTTTACTTCTTCTCTTTGTGCCTAATGAGACCAGCTGGTGTTCACACACTAAGTTCCCAAACAAAGCTATGATTCCAAAAAGTGCTAGTAATTTCCATAGTCCCATTGGCTACTGAGCTTCTTGAAGTTAGTCTCTCAGGCTCAATTTTAGCACAGTCATTGGCAAGTTGTTGAGATTTCTCTTCTATCTCTAGCCTACTAGGCATATTTAGTAGATAAAATTTTGACCTGAAATTTAAAAACTGCCAAGTATTCCTCCAGCAAAGATGGGTTTATTTAAGATCAGCAGAGAATTGCTGTTCCACCTCTACAGCAATGGCAAGCCACATGCAAGTCCCCACACAACAAGGGAAAGAGAATGCTTTTGTGGAGGGGAAAAGGGAGTTGGGAGGACTAGAGTGAAAAACGAGTCCATGGTTTCTGAAATAAAAATAGGGTTGCGGTTGTTACGGTTGACTAAAATATAAAGTGATTTGTCCATAAGAAATTCGGAATCCAATTTCGGCAATAACCATCTAGCCCAAGAAAACCTCACAGTTGACACTTAGTGTGGGGTTTTGGGAAACTTAGGACACCACGAAGTTTATCTGGATCTAAGTGTAGTGCTTATTCCAATATCAGATGCCCTAAATATTGAATTTAGGTTTGGCAAACTGCAATTTTTCTTGAGTGACCTTATGGCCCTTTAAGGCTAAAAGCTTTAGCAAATTGATGTGGTCTTCCTGTGAGGAGGTTTGAGAAGAGCAAAGAAGAAAATCACCCATATATTGCAACAAAGTAGAACCTCTAGGGAACTTTATATCATCCAGATCAGCCTTCAGTATTTGCAAGAAATAAGGACTCTCAGTAAAACCCCGAAGCATTACTGTCAAGGTAAATTGTTTTTTTTCCCAAGTGAAGGTAAAAAGGTATTGGCTAGATTCATCAGGTGAATACTAAAGAATGCACTGCATAAGTCTACTGCAGTAAAGAATTTATCAATACTTCCAGTGGGAGTGAATTTCATGATGTATTAGGGTTAGGAAAAACAGGGTGTTGAGGGATAGCAATGTTGTTTATTGCTCAGAAATTCTGGAAAAACCTCTACCCTTAGCCCTTAGATTTTCTTACCAGTAACATGGGTGTGTTACAGAGGCCAGTACAAGGGATAATAAGGCACTGAGCCTTGTAATCTTCTATTATGAGCTCTATGCTTTGAAGGTCTTCTCTACTTACAAGGTATTGATTAATTCTGGGAAGAGATTTTGAGAGGTCTGTTTGAATTTTGATTCAACGGATCTCTAACATCCATTGGAGATTTTGCCCATAAGGAAAGTGGTAGCTGATTCAACAGGGAAAAATTGAACTGTGTTTCTAGAATCTACTCAAGTACTGTCAGAGATGGCTCAAATAAAAGATGTCAATGACTCATTTAGTTTACCTGGTAGTTTACTTTGATGACTACTGTCAATGTCTTTAATTATGTCCCCATATTAGGAGAGAGAAATACCAGCATGATACTTCTCTAAGAAGTCTTGGCCCAATAAATGGATGGGAGGAGAAGTTAAGGAGAAAAGTGTGTGTATCTCACATAGGGCCTAAACGAAGGAGAAAACGTTCAGAGAAAGAAACATCTTGTGGTTCATTAGAGATCCCCACTATTTGAAATGTTTTAATACTCCGTCCTAGGGAGGAATTGTTTTATAATAGTGGGTTGAGCACCGAGAGTGTGGATCTGGTATCAGTTAGGACTGGAAGAGATTAATCCTCAATCTGGAGAAATATTTCCTCAAGCTGATTAAGAGGGAGGATTGGGAAGACCCCCCCCCCCAAAGATCCTCAGAACTCTGTCTTTGAGAATTGGGAGGATGCTGGAAAGGCTGCTTAGAGGTCTGAAGGTAACCAGAGTGCTTAAATTTGTAATAGTCTCTTCTCCTGTGCCCCAAATCTTTGTAATAACAGCAGAAACTAGGAGGGTTTTGGTTTCATTTAGGAGCCTTCATTTAATGGAGTTATCAAGAATTTTGGCAGTATTCCTTTAAGTTAACTCATCTAGAGTGTGTGAGAGCTGGTTTGCCAATGTAACTAAATCTGGAGTGGGCATAGTTTCCCATTCCATCCTGGTCCTTTTTACTAGAAGGGAAAGGTTCTGGTTCAACCCATTAGTAAACAGAATTAAAAGTTACCTGAGTGGAATCAACATCTGAAGTAAGACCAAAATTTCCTTTAAAAACATTCTGAAGTGGATTGTAAAAATCATGAAGAGGTTCAGCAGACTTTTGTGTGTAAGCCTGAATTTTGTTCCAATCAACAGTCTTTGGAAAACCAAGAAGATTTGCTTAATGAAATTGCCTAGTGATTGCTGGAGCCTGAACATATAACAAGTTAGCAGGCTAGTCTCCCAGTTGTAATTTTGGAGATTTTTCAGGATTTTCCCATTTAGTACTTTTTGTTCATTGCTGGACCTGGCCTTCACTGACAAGCATATGAATTTAGCTGATAAAAGTCAGAGAAACCAAGTTGATAAGTTTGAGTGACTAAATTCCTCAGCAAAATTCTGAGGATCATTGGTTACTTTGGGGAAATATTTAGCTGAAAAAATAAAAACAAAAAACTACCTGGCCCCCTGGCCCCCACTTCACCTTTTTTTTTTTTTTTTTTTTTTTTTTTACGGTACGCGGGCCTCTCACTGTTGTGGCCTCTCCCATTACGGAGCACGGGCTCCGGACGCGCAGGCTCAGCGGGCTCAGCCCATGGCTCACGGGCTCAGCCACTCCGCGGCATATGGGATCTTCCCGGACCGGGGCACAAACCCGTGTCCCCTGCATTGGCAGGCGGACTCTCAACCACTGCGCCACCAGGGAAGCCCCGCCCCACTTCACCTTTAATCCAGGGAATATAAGAATTAAAAGTTTAGCCTCTGGATCCTCAGAAGCCTTAATTTTAAAGAGACAGGTTCTGACAAGAATAGAGAGTGGGGAGAGTTTCAGAGGAAAGGAGAAGTTTGGCAAGAGAATTAGCATGGGAGAAATCAAGGTATAGAGGTAGATGGTATAGAAAGGAAGGAGAAAGATTACAGCAGAGGTGGAATCTGATATTGAGGATCCAAGGGAGAGACAAGATGGCATCAGGGGCAGAGCCTGAGACAAAGAAGTCAGGAAGACTAGATTGAGGCTTCAGGAGTCATTTTATCTCTCTTTATTTCTTTGCCTCAGTTAACCTTAAAATCTTATTTGGTAGAGAGGCAATTTTAGACTCCTAATAACGTTGGGAAGCCTCAAAATACCAATCAAAATAAGCATTCCATTCAGTTCTAGAACTTTTTGAGCTATTATAGTCCAATTCAGTTTTATGGAAAATAAGCCTGGAGATTTCAAAAGTTACTTGTAATGGTCATGGGTATTCTAAATTACTTTTGGTAAAGATGGTCTATTTAAGTTAGAAATGCACATGCAGAAGGACTGAAGTTCTTAAACATAAAATAGGTGAGCGTCCCTGTTAGGTATGTGCTCCCTCAAGACACTTAGATAACAGATCTCATTTCTCAGAGGTTTTTCCTCTAGAGTAAAAAAACAACTTTCAAACAGCTCAAAGAGCTTATGGAACAAAGAGTTCAATTCGAACAGATTGCAAGCTAATACCAGCTAGTCCTAAGGAGACATCTTGGCCCTGGAGGAGTCAGCCTGAAGACTTTTTTAGCCAATCTCCAGAGGACAGACCCTTCCAAAGGAACAGGACAAAGTCTGAAAAGCTGGCACAGTTTCAGAGAAACAACCCTTGTTCCTGAAGGAATGGGTTGAAAGCTAGCTAGTTTCAGGAGAAACAGTCCCTGTTCTTAAGAGAATAAGCCAAAGCCTTCTCAGCAAGTTTCAATGAAACAGTCTGATCTCAGAATCAGACTGAATGGCGAACACATTTGCAAACGAATCAGTGGACAAAGGATTAATCTCCAAAGTATATAAACAGCTCATGCAACTCAATATTAAAAAAAAAATCATAAAATGGGCAGAAGACCTAAATAGACATTTCTCCAAAGAAGACATACAGATGGCCAAGAAGCACATGAAAATCTCCTCAACATCACTAATTATTAGAGAAATGCAAATCAAAACTACAATGAGGTATCATCTCACACTGGTAAGAATGGCCATCATCAAAAAATCTATAAACAGTAGATGCTGGAGAGAGTGTGGAGAAAGGGGAACCCTCTTACACTGTTGGTGGGAATGTAAATTGATACTGCCACTATGGAGAACAGTATGGAGGTTCCTTAAGAAACTAAAAATAGAACTAACATATGACCCAGCAATCTCACTGCTGGGCATATACCCAGAGAAAACCATAATTCAAAAATTGTCATGTACAAAATATTCATTGCAGCACTATTTACAATAGCCAGGTTATGGAAGCAACCTAAATGCCCATCGACAGACGAATGGATAAAGAAGATGTGGTACATATATACAATAGAATATTACTCAGCCGTAAAAAGAAATGAAATTGGGTCATTTGTAGCAACGTGGATGGATCTAGAGACTGTCACACAGAGTGAAGTAAGTCAGAAAGAGAAAAACAAACATTGTTTATTAACGCATATATGTGGAACCTAAAAAATGGTACAGATGAACAGGTTTGCAAGGCAGAAATAGAGACACAGATACAGAGAACAAATGTCTGGACACCAAGGGTAGAAAGTGGCAGGGGGTGGTCATGGTGGGATGAATTGGGAGATTGGGATTGACATATATACATTAATATGTATAAAATAGATAACTAATAAGAACCTGCTGTATAAAAATAAAAAATTCAGACTGAAGAGCCAAAAGAGTACTGACATACAGAACAAGGTCCTAACCAGAGAGATAAAATCTTTGAATAGATCTTGAATAAAATCTGGAGAGCTTCAAATACAAGGAGGATTTGAGCTCAGATCCAGGAGAAAGTTGTACCTTCCAACTTCAGTCTTGGTGAATGACAATGGAGTCAATTGCGGGTATGGGACTCATTTGCTCATCAGCCCTGGAGCCATCTTAGGTTTTCTGTGGTCCCTGTATGTGCCACCAAAGTGGTAGTCTGAAATAATAGACTACCAGATATTTCTCTAGCAAAGATGGGTTTATTCAGGTTCAGCAGAGAACTGCAATTCATGGCCTGAAACCATAGGGAGCCATGTGTAAGTCCCTGCACAGCAATGAAAGGAAAACACTTTTTTTTTTTTTTCAGTACACAGGCCTCTCACTGTCGTGGCCTCTCCCGTTGCGGAGCACAGGCTCCGGACGCGCAGGCTCAGTGGCCATGGCTCACGGGCCCAGCCGCTCCGCGGCATGTGGGATCTACCCAGACTGGGGCACCAACCCGGCAGGCGCACTCTCAACCACTGCGCCACCAGGGAAGCCCAGGATAACTTTTTTAAAGAGTAAAAGGAAGTTGGGAGGGCTATCTTAAGCAAAGAGTATACGGCTTTTCATTGGCTGAGTCCGCACGGGAAAGAAGAGGAGTCTTTTTTCTTGTTGGGCTCTGCTGTTATCACAGGGCATGAGAGCTTCCCCTGCTGGTCTCCCAACTCTATTTAATTTGTTTCTATTATTATTATTATTATTATTATTTTTACAGAATCCACTGGACATAGAGTTGAAGAAGGTAAACCATAGCTCATAAACCTAACTATACCCAAATACAGCAGATGTAACACAATCAAAGTCACCTCCCAAATACATTGGTATTAAAATCAAACATCAGAGTGGAATTTTCCCTGCAAACTTTCTGTTTCAAAGACAAGTTAAATGTGAATTTTGTCTTTTTTCTGCTGAAATGTTGAGGAAGACATTTAAAGCTTTCTCTTGACTCTTTGTTTCCTGCAGTAAAAAGAATCAAATAGTTCAATAAAAAATCTTAACAACAAAAAGAGGAAAGAAGAAAGCTGTATATTGCCAGGAAATGAAACAATACTATACCTGGAAGGGATTACACTAGGATAGCTAATTAAACATTTGAAATCTTGTATGTATGAACTTATAATATTTGCTTCAAGCTTGGTTGCTTTTCTGGCTCTCTTTAATGTAATTCACCAGAATTAAGGTAATATGAAGTTAATACATTAAACACACATGCATGAACACACACCATGGTTCCACAAAGATAACAACATAGGCTGTATTGAATTTGGAGAACAAGTGTTGAAGAGGTGTAGATTTTAAACTCTTGCAGACAAGAGTTTTTTTTTTTAAAAAAAAAAAAAATACACAGACTCCGGGAAAATATAATTTCTATGTAAGATATGTTCCCCGATGACAATCTATTCAACAAAATTTTTTAGCACTTACTACATGCAAAACTCCATGTTAAGTGCTCTCAGGGACAGAAGTGTGGCATTAGAGGGGAAAAATTATAATGTTTGAAAATGTGATGAAGACATTAAAGGTAAATAAAATTAGCTATGTAAATTGTGAAACATTAGTTTCATCACTCCATAGCTTCAGTGAAAGTATAAAAATTCTACCATTTCACAAGATAGAAAATAAACAAAAAGAAATACACTTATCTTGTCCAAATAATCTATCCTACTAAGTCTACTATCTGTTCTATTGCCAATATATACAGTATTATCATCATACTATACTGTTATGAAGAATCTAAAGGCAAATTAGACATAGACTGACCTTTAGCTCCCGCGCAAGTTTGGGAGTTCACAGAAACCTTTAGTTTCAAAGTTTTGTTTTTGTTTGTTCTTGTTTTGGTTTGTTTGTTTTTGTAAATTTCAACAAAGGAGTTTCCACCTTCTAAAAGCATTAGTGTTAAATCTGGAATAATATTCCATCTGAACATTTATGGTAAGAAATTGATTATTGAAAATGAAGACTGAAAGGTATATATGTTAGTTATAAATATTTTTCTGGAACATCAAACTAAAATTCTGTAAATGTTTCAAAATCCCACTGAACTACAATACATTTGCTTCTGTAACCCTTTTCCTCATCTTCCTATCTTAAATAATCAAGAAATTCTTGATCTTGATAACCCCTTGATCTTCTATAGAACTCAGGACTTAGCTACTCCTTTTAGTAATATGCTCTATTGCCTTTCTCCTCTGCCTCTCCATTTGAGGTGCCAAAGACAGGGAAAATATCCTTCCATTTTGTTATGCAAAGATTGCATAAAAATAAGAATGTTTATTTGCTTTGGTGTTAACAGTTAAAAGTTTTTTTTTTTTTTTTAGATACTGGCATTGCTTGCTTATATATCTATTTTGGATATAGTTTTAACAGCTTGATCAAATATGGCTCATTGCAACTTTGATCTGTGTTCTTTCACCTTAGATTTATATATGCTTTAATAGGGTGATGGTGTCAGTTGCTGCATGCCTCACTACTTATATGCAGGAAAAAGGAAAGCAGTAGTTGTTATAGAGTAACAAAGATCAGGAAAAATGTTTGTCATATTTCCAAGAAGGAATAGAATAGCTCTGTACTTGTGAGTCCCCAAACCAATTATAGAAAATTCAGGATATTTAACAATACGTGGCAAAAAAGATTAAAAAAGATAAAGCAGGACCAGCAATAGTCAGTAACAAAATATTCAGGATCATAGGACATGAGGAAAGGGCAGTATGAAGAAGACCTATATGCTCAACTAAGAGAGATAACAGTGAGAAAAGATGTATGAGGAAGTTCACACAGTATCTCATGGACGATAAACCAGGTTGGAGATGGGGGGAAAAGAGAATTGAAATTCACACAAATCTTCACAACTGAAATATATGGATAAGGTTGGAGCTAAACATCTGAAAATGAACATTAAAATTTATTTTTGTTTGAAGTTAAAGAGAATTGCTCAGGAGTAATGTGATAAACACATACACGGGAAGCTTTTGTTTGTTTAGTGGCAATACTCAAAGTTCTCCCATAGGCTACAAGATAGAAGGAGGGCATGCTTAATGTCATTATGCTTATTCTAAATACAATCTTACTAAAGCTACTTAGAAAAACGTCTTGCATTTGCACGAATTGAATTAATGGCTCACTTTCTTGTTCATCATTCTTGTGGAAGAAAATAACTGAAGATTACATTATAGCAGAAAAACATGATCTCAGGATGCTCTTCCCAGGAGAGCTGTGTACAAGACCAAATAGAAGAGGGGGTTTGAACAGGAAGGCAGGTTTTAATTACAAGATCACAAGTGGTTATAAATTGCTTTCTTCAGAATAAGACATTTAGTGTATACATTTGAAGGGTAACATATCAAGTAAAAGAATATTAGAAAAATGTAAATTAATCTGAATGCTCTCTAGTGGGAGAGAACATTTTAAACAGGACAGGAAACCCAGAAACCACAAAAAGACTGACAGATTAGACTATACACAAGTTAAAATGCCTGAATGACAAATAAACCCAAACAAAATAAAAAGACAATTGATTGAGAAAATATAGTTGATTGATATGATAAATGGACACTTTGTGTGTGTGTGTTTTTTTAACATCTTTATTGGGGTATAATTGCTTTACAATGGTGTGTTAGTTTCTGCTTTATAACAAAGTGAATCAGTTATACATATACATATGTTCGCATATCTCTTAGCTCTTGCGGCCCTCTCTCCCACCCTCCCTATCCCATCCCTCCAGGGAGTCACAAAGCACCTAGCTGATCTCCCTGTGCTATGTGGCTGCTTCCCACTAGCTATCTACCTTATGTTTGGTCATGTATATATGTCCATGCCTTGCTCTCGCTTTGTCACAGCTCACCCTTCCCCCTCCCATTTCCTCAAGTCCGTTCTCCAGTAGGTTTGTGTCTTTATACGTGTCTTACCCCTAGGTTCTTCATGACATTTTTTTTTCTTAAATTCCATATATATGTGTTAGCATACGGTATTTGTCATTCTCTTTCTGACTTACTTCACTCTGTATGACAGACTCTAGGTCTATCCACCTCATTACAAATAGCTCAATTTCATTTCTTTTTATGACTGAGTAATATTGCATTGTATATATGTGCCACTTCTTCTTTATCCATTCATCCAATGATGAGCACTTAGGTTGTTTCCATCTCCAGGCTATTGTAAATAGAGCTGCAATGAACATTTTGGTACATGACTCTTTTTGAATTATGGTTTTCTCAGGGTATATGCCCAGTAGTGGGATTGCTCGGTCATATGATAGTTCTATTTGTAGTTTCTTAAGGAACCTCCATACTGTTCTCCATAGTAGCTGTACCAATTCACATTCACACCAGAAGTGCAAGAGTGTTCCCTTTTCTCCATACCCTCTCCAGCATTTATTGTTTCTAGATTTTTTGATGATGGCCATTCTGACTGGTGTGAGATGATATCTCATTGTAGTTTTGATTTGCATTTCTCTAATGATTAATGATGTTGAGCATTCTTTCATGTGTTTGTTGGTAGTCTGTATATCTTCTTTGGAGAAATGTCTATTTAGATCTTCTGCCCATTTTTGGATTGGGTTGTTTGTTTTTTTGTTATTGAGCTGCATGAGCTGCTTGTAAATTTTGGAGATTAATCCTTTGTCAGTTGCTTAATTTGCAAATATTTTCTCCCATTCTGAGGGTTGTCTTTTGGTCTTGTTTATGGTTTCCATTGCTGAGAAAAAGCTTTGAAGTTTCATTAGGTCCCATTTGTTTATTTTTGTTTTTATTTCCATTTCTCTAGGAGGTGGGTCAGAAAGGATCTTGCTGTTATTTATGTCATAGAGTGGTCTGCCTATGTTTTCCTCTAAGAGTTTGATAGTTTCTGGCCTTACATTTAGGTCTTTAATCCATTTTGAGCTTATTTTTGTGTATGGTGTTAGGGAGTGATCTAATCTCATACTTTTACATGTACCTGTCCAGTTTTCCCAGCATCTCTTATTGAAGAGGCTGTGCTTTCTCCACTGTATATTCCTGCCTCCTTTATCAAAGACAAGGTGATCATATGTGCGTGGGTTTATCTCTAGGCTTTCTATCCTGTTCCATTGATCTATATTTCTGTTTTGGTGCCAGTAGTATACTGTCTTGATTACTGTAGCTTTGTAGTATAGTCTGAAGTCAGGGAGCCTGATTCCTCCAGCTCCATGTTTCATTCTCAAGATTGCTTTGGTTACTCGGGGTCTTTTGTGTTTCCATACAAATTGTGAAATTTTTTGTTCTAGTTCTGTGAAAGATGCCAGTGGTAGTTTGATAGGGATTGCATTGAATCTGTAGATTGCTTTGGGTAGTGGAGTCATTTTCACAATGTTGATTCTTCCAATCAAAGAACATGGTATATCTCTCCATCTATTTGTATCATCTTTAACTACTTTCATCACTGTCTTATAATTTTCTGCATACAGGTCTTTTGTTTCCTTAGGTAGGTTTATTCCTATATATTGTATTCTTTTAGTTTCAATGGTAAATGGGAGTGTTTTCTTGATTTCACTTTCAGATTTTTCATCATTAGTGTATAGGAATGCCAGAGATTTCTGTGAATTAATTTTGTATCCTGCTACTTTACCAAATTCATTGATTAGCTCTAGTAGTTTTCTGGTAGCATCTTTAGGATTCTCCAGGTAGAGTATCATGTCATCTGCAAACAGTGACAGCTTTGCTTCTTCTTTTCCGATTTGGATTCCTTTTATTTCCTTTTCTTCTCTGATTGCTGTGGCTAAAACTTCCAAAACTATGTTGATTAAGTGTGTTGAGAGTGGGCAACCCTGTCTTGTTCCTGATCTTAGTGGAAATACTTTCAGTTTTTCACCATTGAGGATGATGTTGGCTGTGGCTCTTTCATATATGGCCTTTATTATGTTGAGGAAAGTTCCCTCTATTCCTACTTTCTGCAGGGTTTTTATCATAAATCAGTGCTGAATTTTGTCGAAAGCTTTCTCTGCATCTATTGAGATGATCATATGGATTTTCTCCTTCAATTTGTTAATATGGTTCATCACATTGATTTGCATATATTGAAGAATCCTTGCATTCCTGGAATAAATCCCCCTTGATCATGGTGTATGATCCGTTTAATGTGCTGTTGGATTCTCTTCCTAGTATTTTGCTGACGATTTTTGCATGTATGTTCAGCAGTGACATTGGCCTGAGTTTTCTTTCTTTGTTACATCCTTCTCTGGTTTTGGTATCAAGGTGATGGTGGCCTCATAGAATGAATTTGGGAGTGTTCCTCCCTCTGCTATATTTTGGAAGAGTTTGAGAAGGATATGTGTTAGCTCTTCTCTAAATGTTTGATAGAATTCCCCTGTGAAGCCATCTGGTCCTGGGCTCTTGTTTGTTGGAAGACTTTTAATCACAGTTTCAATTTCAGTGCTTGTGATTGGTCTGTTCATATTTTCTATTTATTCCTGATTCAGTCTTGGCAGGTTGTGCATTTCTAAGAATTTGTCCATTTCTTCCAAGTTGTCCATTTTATTGGCATAGAGTTGCTTGTAGTAATCTCTCATGATCTTTTGTATTTCTGCAGTGTCAGTTGTTATTTCTCCTTTTTCATTTCTAATTCTATTGATTTGAGTCTTCTCTCTTTTTTTCTTGATGAGTCTGGCTAATGGTTTATCTATTTTGTTTATCTTCTCAAAGAATCAGCTTTTAGTTTTATTGATCTTTGCTATAGTTTCCTTCATTTCTTTTTTATTTATTTCTGATCTGATTTTTATCATCTCTTTCCTTCTGCTAACTTTGGGGTTTTTTTGTTCTCCTTTCTCTAATTGCTTTAGGTGCAAGGTTAGGTTGTTTATTCGAGATGTTTCCTGTTTCTTAAGGTAGGATTGCATTGCTATAAACTCCCCTATTAGAACTGCTTTTGCTGCATCCCATAGGTTTTGGGTCATCGTGCCTCCACTGTCATTTTTTTCTAGGTATTTTTAAATTTCCTCTTTGATTTCTTCAGTGATCACTTCGTTATTAAGTAGTGTATTGTTTAGCCTCCATGTGTTTGTATTTTTTACAGATCTTTTCCTGTAATTGATATCTAGTCTCATAGCAATATGGTTGGAAAAGATACTTGACACAATTTCAATTTTCTTAAATTTACCAAGGCTTGATTTGTGACCCAAGACATGATCTATCCTGGAGAATGCTCCATGAGAACTTGAGAAAAATGTGTATCCTGTTGTTTTTGGATGGAGTGTCCTATAAATATCAATTAAGTCCATCTTGTTTAATGTATCATTTAAAGCTTGCATTTCCTTATTTATTTTCATTTTGGATGATCTGTCCATTGGTGAAAGTGAGGTGTTAAAGTCCCCTACTATGAATGTGTTACTGTCGATTTCCCTTTTTATGGCTGTTAGTATTTGCCTTGTGTATTGAGGTGCTCTTATGTTGGGTGCATAAATATTTACAATTGTTATATCTTCTTCTTGGATCGATCCCTTGATCATTATGTAGTGTCCTTCTTTCTCTTCTAATAGTATTTATTTTAAATTCTATTTTGTCTGATATGAGAATTGCTACTCCAGCTTTCTTTCGGTTTCCATTTGCATGGAATATCTTTTTCCATCCCCTTACTTTCAGTCTGTATGTGTCTCTAGGTCTGAAGTGGGTCTCTTCTAGACAGCAAATATATGGGTCTTGTTTTTGTATCCATTCAGCCAATCTGTGTCTTTTGGTGGGAGCATTTATTCCATTTACATTTAAGGTAATTATCAATATGTATGTTCCTATTCTCATTTTCTTAATTGTTTTGGGTTCGTTATTGTAGGTGTTTTCCTTCTCTTGTGTTTATTGCCTAGAGAAATTCCTTTAGCAGTTGTTGTAAAGCTGGTTTGGTGGTGCTGAACTCTCTCAGCTTTTGCTTCTCTGTAAAGGTTTTAATTTCTCCATCAAATCTGAATGAGATCCTTGCTGGGTAGAGTAATCTTGGTTGCAGGTTTTTCTCCTTCATCACTTTAGATATGTCCTGCCAGTCCCTTCTGGCTTGCAGAGTTTCTGCTGAAAGATCAGCTGTTAACCTCATGGGGAGTCCCTTGTGTGTTATTTGTTGTTTCTTCCTTGCTGCTTTTAATATGCTTTCTTTGTATTTAATTTTTGACAGTTTGATTAATATGTGTCCTAGTGTATTTCTCCTTGGATATTTCGTGTATGGGACTCTGTGCTTCTTGGACTTGATTAACTATTTCCTTTCCCATATTATGGAATTTTTAAACTATGATTCTTCAAATATTTTCTCAGTCCCTTTCTTTTTCTCTTCTTCTTCTGGAACCCCTATAATTTGAATGTTGGTATGTTTAATGTTGCCCCAGAGGTCTCTGAGACTGTCCTTAGCTCTTTTCATTCTTTTTTCTTTATTCTGCTCTGCAGTAGTTATTTTCATTATTTTATCTTCCAGGTCACTTATCCGTTCTTCTGCCTCAGTTTTTCTGCTATTGATCCCATCTAGAGTATTTTTCATTTCATTTGTTGTGTTGTTCATCGTTGTTTGTTTCATCTTTAGTTCTTCTAGGTCTTTATTAAATGTTTCTTGCATTTTTGTCTATTCTATTTCCAAGATTTTGGATCATCTTTACTATCATTATTCTGAATTCTTTTTCAGGTAGACTGCCTATTTCCTCTTCATTTGTTAGGTCTGGTGGGTTTTTCTCTTGCTCCATCATCTGTGGTGTGTTTTTCTGTCTTCTCATTTTGCTTATCTTACTGTGTTTGGGGTCTCCTTTTTCCAGGCTGCAGGTTCATAGTTCCCATTGTTTTTGGTGTCTGTCCCCAGTGGCTAAGGTTGGTTCTGTGGGTTGTGTAGTCTTCCTGGTGGAGGGGAATAGTGCCTGTGTTCTGGTGGACGAGGCTGGATCTTGTCTCTCTGGTGGGCAGGTCCACGTCTGGTAGTGCGTTTTGGGGTGTCTGTGGACTTATTATGAATTTTGGCATCCTCTCTGCTAATGGGTGGGGTTGTGTTTCTGTTTTGCTAGTTGTTTGGCATAGGGTGTCCAGCACTGTAGCTTGCTGGTTGTTGAGTGAAGCTGAGTGCTGGCATTGAGATGGAGATCTCTGGGAGATTTTCCCAGTTTGATATTATGTGGAGCTGGGAGGTCTCTTGTGGACCAGTGTCCTGAAGTTGGCTCTCCCACCTCAGAGGCACAGCACTGATTCCTGGCTGCAGAACCAAGAGCTTTTCATCCACACGGCTCAGAATAAAAGGGAGAAAAAGTAGAGAGAAAGAATTAGTAGAAGTAGGAAGAAAGAAAGAAAGAAAGAAAGAAAGAAAGAAAGAAAGAAAGAAAGAAAGAAGATAAAGTAAAATAAAATAAGATATAATAAAGTTATTAAATTAAAAAAATAATTATTAAAAAAATTTTTAAAAAAACGGATGGATAGAACATTAAGACAAATGGTGGAAGCAAAGTTATACAGACAAAATCTCATACAGAAGCATACACATACACACTCACAAAAAGAGGAAAAGGGGAAAAAATCATAAATCTTGCTCTCAAAGTCTGCCTCCTCAATTTGGGATGATTCGTTGTCTATTCATGTATTCCACAGATGCAGGGTACATCAAGTTGATTGTGGAGCTTTAATCCACTGCTTCTGAGGCTGCTGAGAGAGATTTCCCTTTCTCTTCTTTGTTCTCAGCTCCCAGGGCCTCAGCTTTGGATTTGGCCCCGCCTTTGGGTGTAGGTCGCCGGATGGCATCTGTTTTTCACTCAGACAGGACGGAGGAGCCGCTATTTCGGGGGCTCTGGCTCACTCAGGCCGGGGGGAGGGAGGGACACTGAGTGCGGGGCGAGCCTGCGGTGGCAGAGGCCGGCGTGACGTTGCACCAGCCTGAGGCTCACCGTACGTTCTCCTGGGAAAGTTGTTCCTGGATCCCGGGACCCTGGCAGTGGCGGGCTGCACAGGCTCCCCGGAAGGGAGGTGTGGATAATGACCTGTGCTCGCACACAGGCTTCTTTGTGGCAGCAGCAGCAGCCTTAGCGTCTTCTGCCTGTCTCTGGGGTCCACGCTTTTAGTCGCAGCTCGCGCCCGTCTCTGGAGCTCCTTTAAGCAGCGCTCTTAATCCCCTCTCCTCGTGCACCAGGAAACAAAGAGGAAAGACAAAGTCTCTTGCCTCTTCAGCAGGTCCAGACCTTTTCCCGGACTCCCTCCCGGCTAGCCGTGGTGCACTAACCCCTTCAGGCTGTGTTCACGCCACCAACCCCAGTCCTCTCCCTGAGCTCCAACCAAAGCCGGAGTCTCAGCTCGCAGCCCCGCCCACCCCGTGGGTGAGCAGACAAGCGGGCTGGTGAGTGCTGGTTGGCTCCGATCCTCTGTGCAGGAATCTCCCCGCTTTGCCCTCTGCACCCCTGTTGCTGCGCTCTCCTCTGTGGCTCCAAAGCTCCCCCCTCCACCACCCACAGTCTCCGCCCGCGAAGGGGCTTCCTAGTGTGTGGAAACGTTTCCTCCTTCACAGCTCCCTCCCACTGGTGCAGGTCCCATCCCTATTCTTTTGTCTCTGTTTTTTCTTTTTTTATTTTGCCCTGCCCAGGTATGTGGGGAGTTCCTTGCCTTTTGGGAGGTCTGAGGTCTTCTGCCAGCGTTCAGTAGGTGTTCTGTAGGAATTGTTCCACGTGTAGATGTATTTCTGGTGTATCTGTGGGGAGGAAGGTGATCTCTGTGCCTTACTCTTCCGCCATCTTCCCCTTGTCCTCCGACACTTTGTGTTTTTCACATTTGATAGCCTTCTGTAAATTGATTTTAAAAAAGATAAAACCAAGAGGAAACAATATCAAATATTATAACTAGGCTATTCACAAAGAGGAAGTTCAATTGGCCAGCAACCAAATGTAAAGAAGCCTCTGTTTAATTATGTGACAGGAAAGTACAATAAAAAAACAAGGAAATAGAGTCCTTACTCATCAAATTTGAAATTAAAAAGAAAGATCAAAGTCATCTATTCTGTCAACAATGTACAGAACTGGGCTATCTCATAGGTCACTCTGGGAAGGTGAGTTTCTACAAGTTTGCTAGAAAATAATGTGGTAATAGAATCTTTATCACATATACAAAGCATCTCTATGTAAGGACACTCAAACAGGAAATTTTTCATTACAATAATTGTTTATAATAGGGAAAAACTATAAAAACCTGAATATCAGTTTGCTGCAAATAATATATTGATTTTGGTATAAGAGGAAAATTTAATATGTATAAAGATTAAAGATAGAGGATCAGGACAGGGGAACAAAGGTTGGTACCCAAGCCAGCTAAGGCATGTTGTGGCATTGTGCTCAACCGAGGAATGTATTATGTGAGATACAAAAACTTTGTCTAGGACCAATTTAAAGAAGAAAATGAGACACAGTAAGCTAAAATGGAAATTGGGGGATTTCGAGTTTAAGATACTAGGTTTCAAAATCTAGCTCATCTCTCTGATCCTCTTTTTTCTCATCTGAACAATGGAGCTAAAATACTTAAATCACAGGGCTGTTGTGAAAATGAAAACAGATAATTTTAAATCACTCAGTGTAGCTCCTGTTAGAGTATAAGTACTCGATTTAGGGAAAGAACGCTGTAGGTATCTAAAGATTCCGCCAGTACCAGCTTCACTAGGGCCCATCTGCATATTGAGACCAGAGATTGGCACAGCATAAGGAGAAAAAGCCTGACTCATTGCTCATGCCAAACATGTAGATGAAGAAAAGTGTTATTTTGAGTTTAGTTGCTTTGAAATATTATTGTTGTTTTTCAGACACTTCCTGAGCACATAAATATTCATGAGTGCAAATCAAATATTGTAGTTATCATCCAAATTAAAAGATGTGACACCCCTTAAGAGGAAAAGATGCTTTAAAAAAGTACTTTTTAAAGTTTAGTACCTCCAGTGTAAAGTATAAAGCTTCAAAAGGGTATTGAAATTTATGGAGCTTAATTTTTTTTCAACAGAGAACAAAGAACTTAAGACTGGTTCTAAATGTCCCTATTTCCTACAAAGGAATAATAAAAGTTGCTTCTGTCATCATTTTAGGAAAGCCTTTTTGCAAATACCCATTCCCACCCCAAAAACCACAACCATTAAAAAACCTGTAGTTGAAATTTATGCAAAGAGTGTATGAGACAAAATCACAAAAGAAATACTGACTCACACACATATTCTTGCTTTACATAGGAAGGGAGGTAAGTCCGTGCAACTTCTGTGAGTTCTTCTCCATGATTTTCCTATGAAAGTTAATGGATATATAGAGTTGAGTGATGGTTGGTACATGGCAAATGTAGGAATATTCTTTATCCATTTTAACTGTTCTTTGGTCCTCTTTAAAAAAATTCCAGGTAAACATCTATAATACCTTTTAGGTGCAGATTTAGAATGGTTTTTATAGTAGAGTTTCATTTTACAGCTTAAATATGATACTCTACAAGTTTATAAAGGTGCATTACATTTGAGGGAGCAATCCCTAAAGTCAATCCTAAAGCATGAGTTAACCATATAAGAGTTAAACTATAAAGATATTCATCATAGCCTTTTTTGTATATGTGAAAATAAGGAATCAACATGTGTTCTGTAATAGATTAGCTTAATAAATCATCAGAAACCTATTAAACATAATGCTATTGTCATAAAAAATGTAAAATAAATTTATTACTTTGAGATGATATTTACAGTAACTTGATAAGTGAAAAAACGTTCCTTAATGTATGAAATAAGTCATATATGTTTTAAACATATGCATATACAGACCCAAGCAAAAACACACTGGATAATTACCTACAAGAATCTAAGTAAAAATATTGTTCACAGTAATTATCTTGGGGGATATTTTATATTTTAACAAATATTTTGCTTATCAACATGCTCTCATTGTTTCTAAAATCAATAAATATTTCTTTTTAGTCACACAAAATAGGATCATAAAAGTTATAGCTGCTAACATTTATTGATTGCTTACTATGGGCCAGGACATATTCAAAGCATGTGCTGTATGTCTTTTCATTAATATTTTCAACAACCTTGTTACATTAGTACTAGTTTTTTAAAGATTACTTTATAGGTGAAATAACTTGGGTATAGAGCGTGGCCATAGCAGAGGTAAGAGTGTTTACCCAGGCAGCCTGACTTCAGAGATAATTTAGAAATTTAGCTTAATTAAATACATAATGTACACCACTTTAATGATCATGTGAAGTGTGTGTTTGTGTGTGTGTGTGTGTGTGTGTGTGTATGGTAGCCTCTTGTTTAGCTACTCCAAGGCTGGTTTAGATGTTCCCTCCCATCCTCTATGTTCCTATGGTATACACAGCAAACCTTTGTCATTGTAATCAACATTCTTTATGCTGTTGATTTACTTATATGTTTTGCCTTTAGACTTTGTAAGTTACTTAATATGAGATTGCATTTTTATATCCCCAGCATACAGGAAAATGCTCATCAAATGGAAGATCCTAAATAAATATTTGTTGAATGAACGAATGAATGAATGAGTGAATGAATATAATTCAAACCTGTCCCTAAGATGTATAAAATTACATTATTCGATATGATTCACACATCTCTGTGAGTACGGTATTTCAAAATAATTAATGGCAAGCCTTTCAAATGAGAGGAGAAGAAAGCATGTCTTTGCTTCTCTGTATTCTATCCCCACTCAAGACAATTGTAAAATAAAATCAGCAGGCACACACATATTAATTTTAAGAGAGGAAGTCTTTCAAATGAAGCACAAAAATACAAGTCTGTCTGAGAGGAAAATTCAGGGGGATGAAGAAAGAAATATATCTCTTATATTTTTACCAAAGAGAAATGACTCCATTCAAAACTTTATTTTAATTTTAAAGAAGGGGAAATATATATGAAGTGAGAATGAATTGTGCCAATTCAATGAACACTTTCATGGCAAAGTCTTTGGTAGATTTCAATCAGGTGATGCTTCAATCATGATGAATTTCTGTTTTCATTGTTTTGTTATTGTAGTCCCACTTCATAATGTAATTAACAAGTAAGGAAAGATACAAGGTCAAAGTAACAAGAAAATTGAAAATTTAGACAATATTTTGATCATGGATCTATAATAATAGCACCTCTCACCCCCAATTTGACTTTCTCTAACAAATCTCAGTTGAGAAGTTGCGAGCACAGAAAAGCAAACATTTTCATTCATCTAGGATAAGAAGTACAAGACAATTGTTTAAATTTTTTATTGAAGTTATATAAACTAATGTGAATAAAGATGAAGAATCATATAATGATCAAATTTCAGATGACAATCAAATTTCTCTTTAAACAGTGGGGAGGTTTACCATTGGTGGTAATGTTTTGATTCCGGTTTGAATGAACATATGGATGTAATGAATAACTGTTCGTCTGCTTTATAACAGGGAAGGAAGTTGAAAATTAACCATCTTTAGTTTTGTCATTTTAATTCTTAAAACAGCATAATATGACATGCATAGATGGGATTATTCAGGATCAGCATAGAAAGATAAAAGGTTGCATTCACAAAATATAAATTCTAATATAGGGATTAAGAAATGTCAAATAGATTTTGGCCATCAAGGCAAATAAGTGTAGAGAACCTTCAATATTGGCTGGTATATCAGTTTAGTACAAGTTACTTTTAGATATTCTTAAAGTTCTTTGTGTCCTCTTCTTCAAAAATTGGTTTATAACTATACTTTTCTTTTAATTATGATGTGTGTGATGCCTTTGTTTAGTAGACTCTTTTGCTGAATGTCAAACTGACCTGTCTACAAACTTTGTTTCCAGAAATTTCAGGGACTGTTCTTGGATCCCTTTCAGTATCAATCAAGTGATGACTCATCCCACCCAGACTGTAGTTCCTCTGCTTAGGAACCACAGCATGGGAATCCATGGCATTCATTGGTAGCCTTCATGTTCCCTACAAGGTGTAGAGACAACTTAATTCTGGTATGTAAGGGAAATATGATCACTCTCTTTGTTTTAATGCTAGCAGCTTGAAGCAGTCATTTCATATGCTCTGAAGCAAAAGCTATCTGAACTCTTATGTTAAATAAGGATCATAAAAATAGTACTAGTAAATGTCACAAAGAGGGCCATTTTGTTAAATTTCATGGGTTTGCTTTAATCAATTCTACAGTGTAATAAGATTTATTAGTGGGCTGTGAGCTCCACTAAAACTGGCCAATTCAGGAGAGGTTCATGATGAGTCATTTCAGAAGCTTATTGTATGCTCTCATTCACCCTTGGAAGGAGATCAAGGAACATGCCATTTGAGATGCATGACTTGCTGTCCTAAAAGAAAATCTTTATGGCAGGAGTAAGATGGAAAATGGAAGTGTTTAGGCAGTGCCCCAAAGATCTATCTAGCAAAGGCCAACATCAAAGTTTTACATTTCCCAGCCCACTGTAAGACTTTAATGTCTAAAGGAAGTACAGGTCTGTATAGACTGTAAGTGAAAGCAAAAAGTTGGATATGTAGGCATACCCACACATTCAATATGAGAACAAAACAAACTAACAAGCTCTGGCAATGGTGTCCAAGTATGTCATTTTCTCATGAAAAAAATGTACATTGGTATTCCTTGGTCGACTGGAACATCAGTGTAAGTTTTCCAACTTCAGCAGGAATTTTTGAACATAGTGTGCATCAGTTATATACCCTTAAAATGTTGGCCACAAATGCAAACCAAAAGACAGACACATATTTGTATTTAATCTACATAATGGGCTGTTGGATGTTCATTATTTTAGCCATGCCTGGACATTGAGATTCCTTCCATTCACCTTGGATACTAAAGTTTTCTAAAGTAAAAAGGTTTAAGAAAAGTGTTTGCATAACTCAAAACTTAATCATATTATAGAGTCTAGCTAAATTTCCATGCTATAAATAACATCTAAGTGGGATAAATCAAGTAGTTTAATATCTTGGGCTTCTTTTGTATCCCATACCCAATGTTTTCTTCCCCAATTATGACTGTTCCAGTATGAAAATAAAATAGATGAAAACAAAACATTTTTGTTGTTAGCTGAAAGATGTCTGTGATTTTTAAAGAGCATTTAAGTCTTAAATAAAACATCAAAATTTCTCTGAATTTAACTATGAAAATGCTTTATATATATATATATATATATATATATATATATATATATATATATATATATATATATATATATATATACTATAATCTCAGTTATCTTTAGTAGTATTTCAGGCCATAATCTTTACTATTTATGTTTAGAGAATTGCCTTATTTACAGTGACTATTCAGGAGAAGAAGTGGGAGATTTATAATATAGATAGTAATTTTTTCCTTTTTTGAATTTTCTACGAACATGTGATTTTTTATACAACATGGCTTGCTGAGTCTGAGAATTGAGGGATTTAATTTTATTGATAGAAGAAGAGAGAATAGAGTGTTTTATGTGGATAATTTATTTGATTTTACCATGCTGCATGTTTTTATAAGAAAAACTTTAAAGAAAATTAAACTCAGTAAAAAAGCACATAAAATGTTTTTGCAAAAAAACAAGTAAGGAAGTTTGCCTCTCCAAAGTGATGGGTAATGTTCTAGGACAAAAAGGGTTAAATTGCCTTCTGTTTGGAAATTGTGTGCTGTCTCTTGATGTTTAATAAGAAACGGATGTTTGGGATTAATATGAATATTCGGAGTCCTCTGTTACTTATGAATTACTAAGAATTTACTACAAATTTTAAAGTTAGAACTAATTCAAGTAAATTGCTCTATCAATAATTTTTCTGTAGTCTGTCCCTGAAATTAAGCAAAAATATTTAAAACTAAAGCATAACAATTAAAACTCAGAGATTACCTTCTATTACTTATGAAGATGCAACCAGGGTAGAAGGTATATATTAACTAACTTTAATTAAGAGTATTCACCAAAAATTAAACATAAATGGTTTCAGAAAGTTCTTTTAATGTCTCCATACTATTCTCCAAACTGTACTAAGCACATATAGTTTATATCTACTTACATTTAATCAGAAATAATATTAATATTCATGGAGAAAAGAACAGAATCAAGACAGAGCATGGCATGTGTGAACAATTACATGAAGGTTTTTATTGCTGAAATTTAAATGGTGAAGAATGAAGGGGTAATACAGATGAAGCTGATGACAAACACAGAGGCCAGGAAATGAAACTTTGACCAGTTATGCTAAAGATTTTATACATCATCTCATAGGAAACATCATTCCAATGAAGAAATTTAATCCTAAAATAGATATGGTCAAATTAGCATGGATTATTTTAATACATTTTTACAGAATGGATTTGAGGAAAACAAGAGCTAGACTATAGCTAAGGAGACTAGTTATGAGACTATTACAGTGATATAGAATTGTAATGAGTATAGCATGAACTAAGACCATAGTAATAAGAATAAAAGGGAGACTGAATTAAAAATATACATAAAAAGTAAAATTGGAAGGATGTGATCATGGGATAAGGGAAGCAGAAGATTCCAAATTTCTATTTTGGTGGAGAAGAGAATTCTGGAAATATCAGTTGAGAAAATGAGGGTAAATTAAAAATGATACTTAAGCAAATAAGATATATTAAAATACTTTATAAATAAATATTTTCTTAAATTTTTCATTTATTTTTTTCAAAAAATCTTGGTTGGTGAGGTTGAGGATCAACATCTCACCTCTCCTTGAGGATTGCTTTGGCTCAAGACAGAAGGCTCACCAAAGGTCAGGCCTCTTTCCATCAGCGCCTGCATTTAATGCTTAATCAGCTCTAATGTATGAAAGTGCAGAGTCTTCACCTCAACTTGGGAACTCTGAAAAGGCTATTTCATTTCCAAAGCTACCTATGGGTCAGAAGATGCATTCATGTTCCTGCATTGAAGCCCAATTTCACCCTATGTCCAATCCTGTCATACATATGAATATACCTCATATTATCAATGAACTACTGGAAACTCCTTCCTTCTGATATTTTGTTATATAGAAAAATTAAATTTTATAAAGGTAAAGCCACTGTCTTTAGGTTCTTTTCTACTTGTAGCCAAAATTATACTACATTACATTGTGGTGAGAATGTATATGTATGTTGATACTGAAGGTCTAGTATGGGAATTGATTTCCCTCTGTGTTTTTTTTTTGTTGTTTTTTTTTTTTTTTTCTGTGGTACGCGGGCCTCTCACTGTTGTGGCCTCTCCCGTTGCGGAGCCCAGACTCCGGACGCGCAGGCTCAGCGGCCATGGCTCACAGGCCCAACCTCTCCGCGGCATGTGGGATCTTCCCGGACCGGGGCATGAACCCGTGTCCCCTGCATCGGCAGGCAGACTCTCAACCACTGCGCCACCAGGGAAGCCCGCCCTCTGTGTTTTGAATGTAGTGTTTAATGAACCACCTTGATAAGGGCCTCAGAGACTTAATCTTAGTATTCGTTGATTGTTATCATGGTGTATCACTAATATATTTTTTTAAATCTTGGCAATAGTTTTTTTTTTTTTTTCCATATTTGTATGCTGTGACTTATTTCAGTCTTCTGTGATAGCTAAATTTATGTGTCAATTGGCCAGACCATGAGATGCTCAGGTATTTCTATCTATATAAACATTACTCCTATGGATCTGTGAGGGCATTTCCAGAAGAGATTAGCATATGAATTGGTGGATTGAGCAAAGCAGTTGCCCTCCAAAATGTGGCTGGGCATTATCTTATTCTCTTGAGGACTAGAATATAACAAAAAGGCAAAGGAAAGTTGAATTTGTTCTCTGCCTGACTGTTGAGCTGGAACATCAATCTTCACCTGCCCTTGGCATTTTTGGTTCTCAGGCCTTCAAACTCGGCTGGAATTTATAACATTGACTCTTCAGCTCTCAGACCTTCTAACTATACTACTGACTTTCCTGGGTCTCCAGCTTGCAGACGACAGATTGGACTACTCATATTCCATAATCATGTAAGCCAGTTCCTTACAATGAATCTCATTATATATAGAAAGAATTATTATATACAATGTATATTATAATTGTAATATATTTAGTTATATGTAAGTTAATGTGTTATATATAAATCTATAAATATACAAATACATATATCTATATATGTCAGATTTAGTTCTCTCTCTATATGTATATATATATTTTATATATAAATATCTATCTCTTCATATATATATATATATATTCTTTTGATTCTGTTTCTCTGGAGAACAATGAATAATAAGCTTTTTAAAAAAATCCATTAATATTATGTTTAATATATATATATATATATATATATAACGTCTTAATTGGAGTATAATTGCTTTACAGTAGTGTGTTAGTTTCTGCTTCATAACAAGGTAAATCAGTTATACATATATATATGTTCCCATATCTCTTCCCTCTTGCGTCTCCCTCCTTCCCTCCCTCCCTATCCCACCCCTCTAGGTGGTCACAAAGCACCGAGTTGATCTCCCTGTGCTATGTGGCTGCTTCCCACTAGCTATCTACCTTATGTTTGGTAGTATATATATGTCCATGCCACTCTCTCACTTTGTCACAGCTTAACCTTCCTGCTCTCCATACCCTCAAGTCCATTCTCTAGTTGGTCTGTATCTTTAATCCTGTCTTACCCCTAGGTTCTTCATGACATTTTTTTTCCCTGAAATTCCATATATATGTGTTAGCATACGGTATTTGTCTTTCTCTTTCTGACTTACTTCACTCTGTATGACAGACTCTAGGTCTATCCACCTCATTACAAATAGCTCAATTCCGTTTCTATTTATGACTTAGTAATATTTCACTGTATATATGTGCCACATCTTCTTTATCCATTCATCTGATGATGGACACTTAGGTTGTTTCCATCTCCAGGCTACAGTAAATAGAGCTGCCATGAACATTTTGGTACATGACTCTTTTTGAATTATGGTTTTCTCAGGGTATATGCCCAGTAGTGGGATTGTTGGGTCATATGGTAGTTCTATTTGTAGTTTTTTAAGGGAACTCCATACTGTTCTCCATAGTGACTGTAGCAATTCACATTCCCACAAACAGTGCAAGAGTGTTCCCTTTTCTCCACACCCTCTCCAGCATTTATTGTTTCTAGATATTTTGATGATGGCCATTCTGACTGGTGTGAGATGATATCTCATTGTAGTTTTGATTTGCATTTCTCTAATGATTAATGATGTTGCGCATTCTTTCATGTGTTTGTTGGCAGTCTGTATATCTTCTTTGGAGAAATGTCTATTTAGGTCTTCTGCCCATTTTTGTGTTGGGTTTTTTGTTTTTTTGTTACTGAGCTGCATAAGCTGCTTATAAATTTTGGAGATTAATCCTATGTCTGTTGCTTCATTTGCAAATATTTTCTCCCATTCTGAGTCTAGTCTTTTGGTCTTGTTTATGGTTTCCTTTGCTGTGCGAAAGCTTTGAAGTTTCATGAGGTCCCATTTGTTTATTTTTGTTTTTATTTCCATTTCTCTAGGAGGTGGGTCAGAAAGGATCTTGCTGTGATTTATGTCATAGAGTGTTCTGCCTATGTTTTCCTCTAAGAGTTTGATAGTTTCTGGCCTTACATTTAGTTCTTTAATCCATTTTGAGCTTATTTTTGTGTATGGTATTAGGGAGTGATCTAATCTCATACTTTTACATATACCTGTCCAGTTTTCCCAGCACCATTTATTGAAGAGGCTGTCCTTTCTCCACTGTATATTCTATCAAAGATAAGGTCACCATATGTGCGTGGGTTTATCTTTGGGCTTTCTTCCTGTTCTATTGGTCTATCTTTCTGTTTTTGTGCCAGTACCATACTGTCTTGATTACTGTAGCTTTGTAGTATAGTCTGAAGTCAGGGAGCCTGATTCCTCCAGCTCCGTTTTTCATTCTCAAGATTGCTTTGGCTATTTGGGGTCTTTAGTGTTTCCATACAAATTGTGAAATTTTTTGTTCTAGTTCTGTGAAAAATGCCAGTGGTAATTTGATAGGGATTGCACTGAATCCGTAGATTGCTTTGGGTAATAGAGTCATTTTCACAATGTTGATTCTTCCAATTTAAGAACATTGTATCTCTCTCCATCTACTTGTATCATCTTTAATTTCTTTCATCAGTGTCTTATAATTTTCTGCATACAGGTCTTTTGTCTCCTTAGGTAGTTTTATTCCTAGATAGTTTATTCTTTTTGTTGCAATGGCAAATGGGAGTGTTTTCTAGATTTCACTTTCAGATTTTTCATCATTAGTGTATAGGAATGCCAGAGATTTCTGTGCATTAATTTTTTATCCTGCTACTTTATCAAATTCATTGATTAGTTCTAGTAGTTTTCTGGTAGCATCTTTAGGATTTTCTATGTATAGTATCATGTCATCTGCAAACAGTGACAGCTTTACTTCTTCTTTTCTGATTTGGATACCTTTTATTTCCTTTTCTTCTCTGATTGCTGTGGCTAAAACTTCCAAAACTATGTTGAATAAGAGTGGTGAGAGTGGGCAACCTTGTCTTGTTCCTGATCTTAGTGACAATGCTTTCAGTTTTTCACCACTGAGGACGATGTTGGCTGTGGGTTTGTCATATATGACCTTTATTATGTTGAGGAAAGTCCCCTTTTTGCCTATTTTCTGCAGGGTTTTTATCATAAATTGGTGTTGAATTTTGCCAAAAGCTTTCTCTGCATCTATTGAGATGATCATATGGTTTTTCTCCTGCAATTGGTTAATATGGTGTATCACATTGATTGATTTGCATATATTGAAGACTCCTTGCATTCCTGGAATAAACCCCACTTGATCATGGTGTATGATCCTTTTAATGTGCTGTTGGATTCTGTTTGCTAGTAAATTGTTGATGATTTTTGCATCTATGTTCATCAGTGATATTGGCCTGTAGTTTTCTTTCTTTGTGACATCCTTCTCTGGTTTTGGTATCAAGGTGATGGTGACCTCGTAGAATGAGTTTGGGAGTGGTCCTCCCTCTTCTATAGTTTGGAAGAGTTTGAGAAGGATAGGTGTTAGCTCTTCTCTAAATGTTTGATAGAATTCGCCTGTGAAGCCATCTGGTCCTGGGCTTTTGTTTGTTGGAAGATTTTTAATCACAGTTTCAATTTCAGTGCTTGTGATTGGTCTGTTCATATTTTCTATTTCTTCCTGATTCAGTCTCAGCAGGTTGTGCATTTCTAAGAATTTGTCCATTTCTTCCAGGTTGTCCAGTTTATTGGCATAGTGTTGCTTGTAGTAATCTCTCATCATCTTTTGTATTTCTACAGTATCCGTTGTTACTTCTCCTTTTTCATTTCTAATTCTATTGATTTGAGTCTTCTCCCTTTTTTTCTTGATGTGTCTGGCTAATGGTTTATAAACTTTGTTTACCTTCTCAAAGAACCAGCTTTTAGTTTTATTGATCTTTGCTATCATTTCATTCATTTCTTTATCATTTATTTCTGATCTGATATTTATGATTTCTTTCCTTCTGCTAACCTTGGGTTTTTTTGTTCTTCTTTCTCTAATTGCCTTTGGTGCAAGGTTAGGTTGTTTATTTGAGATGTTTCCTGTTCTTAAGTTAGGATTGTATTGTTATAAACTTCCCTCTTAGAACTGCTTTTGCTGCATCCCATAGGTTTTGGGTTGTCCTGTCTCCATTGTCATTTATTTCTAAGTATTTTTTTTAATTTCCTCTTTGATTTCTTCAGTGATCACTTCGTTATAAAGTAGTGTATTGTTTAGCCTCCTTGTGTTTGCATTTGTTATAGATCTTTTCCTGTAATTGATATCTAGTCTCACAGCATTGTGGTCGTAAAAGATACTTGGTACAATTTCAATTTTCTTAAATTTACCAAGGCTTGATCTGTGACCCAAGATATGATCTATCCTGGAGAATGTACCATGAGCACTTGAGAAAAATGTGTGTTCTGTTGTTTTTGGATGGAATGTCCAATAAATATCAATTAAGTCCATCTTGTTTAATGTATCATTTAAAGCTTGTGTTTCCTTATTTATTTCCATTTTGAATGATCTGTCCATTGGTGAAAGTGGGGTGTTAAAGTCCCCTACTATGAATGTGTGACTGTCGATTTCCCCTTTTATGGCTGTTAGTATTTGTCTTATGTATTGAGGTGCTCCTATGTTGGGTGCATAAATATTTACAACTGTTATATCTTCTTCTTGGATCTATCCCTTGATCATTATGTAGTGTCCTTCTTTGTCTCTTCTAATAGTCTTTATTTTAAATTCTATTTTGTCTGATATGAGAATTGCTACTCCAGCTTTCTTTCGGTTTCCATTTGCATGGAATATCTGTTTCCATCCCCTTACTTTCAGTCTATATGTGTCTCTAGTTCTGAAGTGGGTCTCTTGTAGACAGCATATATGTGGGTCTTGTTTTTGTATCCATTCAGCCAATCTGTGTCTTTTGGTGGGAGCATTTAGTCCATTTACATTTAAGGTAATTATCAATATGTATGTTCCTATTCCCATTTTCTTAATTGTTTTGGGTTCGTTATTGTAGGTGTTTTCCTTCTCTTGTGTTTATTGCCTAGAGAAGTTCCTTTAGCAGTTGTTGTAAAGCTGGCTTGGTGGTGCTGAACTCTCTCAGCTTTTGCTTGTCTGTAAAGGTTTTAATTTCTCCATCAACTCTGAATGAGATCCTTGCTGGGTAGATTAATCTTTGTTGCAGGTTTTTCTCCTTCATCACTTTAGATATGTCCTGCCAGTCCCTTCTGGCTTGCAGAGTTTCTGCTGAAAGATCAGCTGTTAACCTTACGGGGATTCCCTTGTGTGCTATTTGTTGTTTTTCCCTTGCTGCTTTTAATATGTTTTCTTTGTATTTAATTTTGACAGTTTGATTAATATGTGTCTTGGCATATTTCTCCTTGGATTTATCCTGTATGGGACTCTCTGTGCTTCCTGGACTTGATTAACTATTTCCTTTCTCATATTAGGGAGATTTTCATCTATAATCTCTTCAAATATTTTCTCAGTCCGTTTCTTTTTCTCTTCCTCTTCTGGAACCCCTCTAATTCGAATGTTGGTGCATTTAATGTTGTCCCAGAGGTCTCTGAGACTGTTCTCAGTTCTTTTCATTCTTTTTTCTTTATTCTGCTCTGCAGTAGTTATTTCCACTATTTTATCTTCCAGGTCACATATCTGTTCTTCTGCTTCAGTTATTCTGCTATTGATCCCATGTAGAGTATTTTCAATTTCATTTATTTGTTGTTCATCATTGCTTGTTTTAACTTTAGTTCTTCTAGGTCTTTGTTAAATGTACCTTGCATTTCCTCCATTCTATTTCCAAGATTTTGGATCATCTTTACTATCATTATTCTGAATTCTTTTTCAGGTAGACTGCCTATTTCCTCTTCATTTGTTAGGTCTGGTGGGTTTTTATCTTGCTCCTTCAACTGCTGTTTGTTTTTCTGTCTTCTCATTTTGCTTATCTTACTGTGTTTGGGGTCTCCTTTTTGCAGGCTGCAGGTTCGTAGTTCCTGTTGTTTTTGGTGTCTGTCCCTAGTGGCTAAGGTTGGTTCAGTGGGTTGTGTAGGCTTCCTGGTGGAGGCGACTAGTTCCTGTGTTCTGGTGGATGAGGCTGGATCTTCCCTTTCTGGTGAGTAAGTCCATGCCTGTTGGTGTGTTTTGGGGTGTCTGTGGACTTATTATGATTTTAGGCATTCTCTCTGCTAATAGGTGGGGTTGTGTTCCTGTCTTGCTAGCTGTTTGGCATAGGTTGTCCAGCACTGTAGCTTGCTGGTCATTGAGTGAAGCTGGCTGCTGGCATTGAGATCAAGATCTCTGGGAGATTTTTGCCATTTGATATTATGTGGAGCTTGGAGGTCTCTTGTGGACCAGTGTCCTGAAGTTGGCAATCCCACCTCAGAGGCACAGCAGTGACACCTGACTTCAGCACCAAGAGCCTTTCATCCACACTGCTCAGAATAAAAGGGAGAAAAATTAGAAAGAAAGAATTAGTAGAAGTAGAAAGAAAGAAAGAAAGGAGGGAAGGAGGGAGGGAGGGAGAGAGGGAGGGAGGGAGGAAGAAAGAAAGGAGGGAAGGAAGGATAAAAAGAAAGAAAGAAGATAAAGTAAAATAAAATAAGATAAAGTTATTAATATGAAAAATAATTATTAAGAAAAAAATAGAAACAAAATAAAAAAAAAAGGACGGATGGAACCCTAGGACAAATGGTGTAAGCAAAGCTATACAGACAAAATCTCACACAGAAGCATACACATGCACACTCACAAAAAGAGGAAAAGGGGAAAAAAATCATAAATCTTGCTGTCAAAGTTCACCTCCTCAATTTGGGATGATTCGTTGTCTAAAGGAAGGAAGGAAGGAAGGAAGGAAGGAAAGAAAGAAAGAAAGAAAGAAAGAAAGAAAGAAAGAAAGAAAGAAAGAAAGAAAGAAAGAAAGAAAGAAAGAAAGAAAGAGAGAAAGAAAGAAGATAAAGTAAAATAAAATAAAGTAACATAAAATAAAATAAAGGTATTAACATAAAAAATAATTATTAAGAAAAAAACCCAAAAACAAACAAACAAAAATGGACAGATAGAACTCTAGGACAAATGGCGGAAGCAAAGCTCTACAGACAAAATCTCACACAGAAGAATATACATACACACTCACAAAAAGAGGAAAAGGGGAAAAAATAATAAATCTTGCACTCAAAGTCCACCTCCTCAATTTGGGATGATGCGTTGTCTATTCATGTATTCCACAGATGCAGGGTACATCACGTTGATTGTGGAGCTTTAATCCTCTGCTTCTGAGGCTGCTGAGAGAGATTTCCCTTTCTCTTCTTTGTTCTCACAGCTCCGAGGGGCTCAGGTTTGGATTTGGCCGCGCCTCTGCGTGTAGGTCGCTGGAGGGCGTCTGTTCTTCACTCAGAGAGGACGGTGTTAAAGGAGCAGCTGCTTCAGGGACTCTGGCTCACTCAGGCCTGGGGGAGGGAGTGGCACTAGTGCGGACCGAGCCTGCAACAGCAGAGGCCAGCAGGACATTGCACCAGCCTGAGGCGCGCCATGCTTTCTCCCGGGGAAGTTGTTCCTGGATCCCAGGACCCTGGCAGTGGCGGGCTGCACAGGCTCCCTGGAAGCGGGTGTGTGGATAGTGACCTGTGCTCGCACACAGGTTTCTTGGTGGAGTCCGCAACAGCCTTAGAGTCTTATGGCCGTCTCTGGGGTCCGCACTTTTAGCCGTGGCTGGCGCCCGTCTCTGGAGCTCCTTTAAGCAGCTCTCTTAATCCCCTCTTCCCGCGCACCAGGAAACAAAGAGGGCAGAAAATGTCTCTTGCCTCTTCAGCAGGTCCAGACTTTTCCCCGGACTCCCTCCCGGCTAGCCGTGGTGCACTAACACCCTGCAGGCTGTGTTCACGCTGCCAGCCTCAGTCCTCTCCCTGGGCTCCGACAGAAGCCCGAGCCTCAGCTCGCAGCCCTGCTCACTCCAGCGGGTGAGCAGACAAGCCTCTCAGGCTGGTGAGTGCCGGTTGGCACAGATCCTCTGTGCGGGAATCTCTCCGCTTTGCCCTCCGAACCCCTGTAGTTTAGCTCTCCTCCACGGTTCCGAAGCTTCCCCCCTCTGCCACCCACAGTATCTGCCTGTGAAGGGGCTTCCTAGTGTGTGGAAATCTTTCCTCCTTCACAGCTCCCTCCCACTGGTGCAGGTCCAATCCCTATTCTTTTGTCTCTGTGTTTTTCTTTTTTCTTTTGCCCTACGCAGGTACATGGGGGAGTTTCTTGCCTTTTGGGAGGTCTGAGGTCTTCTCCCAGCGTTCAGTAGGTATTCTGTAGGAGTTGTTCCACGTGTAGAGGTATTTCTGGTGTATCTGTGGGGAGGAAGGTGATCTCCGCATCTTACTCTTCTGCCATCTTCCCGGAACTCCCCTGTTTATTATATTCTTAATTATTCCTTCAATGGTTTTATACAGCTGATGGTACTCTTTCTGTTTTTTCTTTTTCTTTTCAGTGCTGTCATGGATTTATAATATTTTAAGTATATTGTTCTGCTATTTAAGATGATACATACAAAGATTAAAGAGAGAACTCATGATTTTGGAACTATTGTAAATGTATAGAGGTCAAGGCTGCATGGTTTTGATTTATAGTTACAAAAATATAACAAAGCAACAGAATAGAAAGCTCATAACTAGACACACACATAATATGGTTAATTTATTTTCAATAAAAGTGGTCATGTAATTTGATGAGGAAAGTCTTTTCATCATATAATGGAAAAATTGCACATAAACTGACAAAAGAAAATAATGAATCTCAACCCTTACCTTAAATAATATACAGTACAATAATTAACTGAAGAGGGATTATAGTTTTGAATGGAAGAGCTAAAACTACACAATGTCAAGAATAAGCCTTAAATTAAATGTTTGGGAACTTAGGTTAAACAATAATTTATCAGTTAAGACACAAAAGCATATACTGCATTAGAAAAAAATTATAGGTTGGATGGACTTGGTCAAAATTAAAATCTTCTGCTCTTTGAGATATATTGCTAACAAATAAGGTAAGCCATACACTTTAGTTTACAGAATACTTTTCTGATAAAGACCTTCGTTCCAGATTATATGAAGAATTATTACAAAACAATAAGAAGTCAAGACACTCAGTAACAATAAGCAAAAATAATTGAACAAAAACTTCTCCAAATAAGATATAGAGCTAACGAATAACAATGTGAAAAGATGCTTAATATCATTAATCATTAAGGAAATGCAAATTAACGAAACAATGCAATATCACTAAATCTTTTTTAGAATGATTTAAAATTAAAAATACTGACGATACCAAATGCTGTTGAGGATGTGCAATAATTGAAACTCCCATCCATTTCTAGTAGCAATGCAAAATGGCATAGCAACTTTGGAAAATAGTATGGAAGTTTCTTATGAAGTTAAATGTATCACTTATCATTCAATCCAGCATGCCCACTTCTGGTTTTTATTCAAAAACTGAAAAAATATGCCTACAAAAAGACCTCTGTACTAATGCTCACAGCAGCTTTATTAATTATAGCCAAAACTGGAAGCAATTCAAATGAATATCAATTGGATATTTGAGAAACAAAATATTACATATCTATATATCTCAAAAACATTATGTTAAGGCTACACATTGTATAATTCTATTTATATGCCTCTATAGAATAGGCAAAAAGAAAAAAAAAAAACTATTGGCAGAAAATGAATGGTTACTAGAGACTGTGGAGATAGAGAAGGGACTGACTGTACAAAGAGTCACAAGGTAACTTTTGGGGGTGATAAAAATATTTCATATTTTAATGTAATATTAACTTACAACTGGATACATTTTTCAAAACTTATCAAACTGTACATTTTAGGATCACACTCACCATGCGATAAATTCATATATATGATAGTTTTAAAATAAATTGCATATTTTTCATAAGTTATCAGTTGCTTTTAAAACATACCTATTTAATAAGTACCTAATACTTTTTTCAAGAATCAAGGAGAAAGATTAAATTCTTTTTTTCTTCAAAAAGTCTTTTGTTAGAAGAAAATTACATGGTAATTAGTCAATCTTAAAAATAATAACTGTTTATACAATGATTCTACTTTCTGCTTTTAGAATGTATTTCTATTGAACAATTCCAAAGTGTGGGAAGCTAAGAACAATGCATATACACATTTACTTTGGTAACATCTATGAAGTTTGGTCTTGTATCAGTTTTAATATGCTCATGAGGTATGTCTGGTTGTAGGCCTATGTATTCCTAAAAACTCAGGCAAAGTAGAGAAGCCTCTGCACCCAGCAAAGGGATCGAATGCACTTCAATTCCCCTCTGACTCCTGACAGAATTTTCAGAGTGCAAGTCTGAAACTTCATGTCTTCATTTCCTAATTAAGTGGAAATCACCTATTATGGGATCCCTGTAATGAAGGGAAACAAAGCATAACAGCAAAACAAAACAAAAAATGTTCATTTTGTTAAACAAATTTAAGAAATGACAATGCCTAAATAAATGTAAAGAAATTAAAATGCTAAATAAATATGAAAAGCATTTTGGGAGACATAACTTCGTTTTTATTTTGGATTTGCAACTGATTTTCCTGCTTCATTTCCTAAAACGTATGCAACTGTTTACCTCCTCCACAGATACTTATATTTCCATATGGATTATTTTTAAACAACCCAGTTTCTAGATCATTGGAAAGGACTAGTTCTACAAAAAATATTATATTGCAAACACAATGAAGTTTAATCAAATAGAAGGAATTTTTACTTATGGAATTATATTCCTGTTCCATCTATTAAAGTTAATTTATAAAATAATGTGAATACTGGGGATACTGGTTTAAAAGAATTTATCAAATAAAGAATATTTACAAAATATTTTCTTCAGAGTGTTTCAATGTGCATATACATTATCTCATATTTGATAATGCAGAGCAAACAATATCATATTAAAATTAAGGCTGGGATTAAAAAGGAGCACCATTGGGAAGTTAAGGAGGCTGTAGAATATGATAAAACCATATTTTTAAAGACTTCTCATTTTACCAAATATTAGCTTGGAATCCTCATCAGTTTGCTCGGAGGAAAAAATTACTCCATAGCTCTGAGATTAAAAAGAGGTCTGCTGAATAAGAAATAATATATTTATTCTCTACATTCATTTTGCGATACAGAAGACACATTACATTATGCTTATATTAGACTTAAATAAATTTCGTTATAAAAACAAGATTAGAAGAGGGCTTTGTAATTTAAAATCATACATTACTTATATGAATTTTTACAATAAAACACTTTCTGGGTGACAATGTTTCTATGCTTCTAGATAATTAAATATCAAAGTGCATAGAAATAGATTTTAGTCTGGTTTTGTAAGTTTAAATCAGGAGAATTTAGAATTAAATCCCCAAAACATCTGTAATCTATTCTGCTATCTACAATGCTTGTCACTGATTACCTCTATTTATAGTAGGTGTGCAAATGTTTGCTAAACATGAAAATGAGAGTGGCAAGTGTGCAGCTTGATAGTAGTGAGTGCTCTAAATTCACCATAACTAGTAGGGTAAAGCTGTATAAAATCAAAGTGCATCAGAAAAATATTAAAAGAAATATTCATATTGTAGTCACTTTTCATCCAGTATATAAAAAATTATTTATTTAAGTGTAGTAGTTTTACTGCAATTATTATTATTTTTTGCCAACCACTACACTAATTCATCATTTCATAAAGCAAAAATCTGAACAGTCAAACCAATATGGATATTTCCCTTCCTGTACATGACTGCTTATTACTCTTTGAATGCATAATTACTTTGATGTAAATTTAGTAAAACTTTTCATTTTTCTTGTAGCCCTTCAGACTAAAATGAATATCTCATGCTAAATCCAACTCTAATTTAATACCAAGGTAGAATTATTTCCATTTTAACAGTGCTACCCTCAATTCTATGAGCCCACTAATTTCCTAAGTAATTCCATGAAATAAATTTTTATTGACTATTAGATAATATTAATACAGATGGATAATTAAGAGATACTTTAAAATGGTTTTGTAGCACTCTAAACTATTGAGATGCTATTTGGAAAGATTGCATGGTAAAATATATTACCCTCCTGACTATTCACTGGAAGCTCCAGAACATTATGCTTAATTTTGTTTGATCCGGGATTTCTAAAAGTCAAAAAAATAATTACTGAAATGTATAGAACACACTGAGAAAACTTGTTTTTTTTTTTTTCAAGTTTTTAAAAAAAAATATATTGGAGTATAGTTAATTTACAATGTGTTAGTTTCAGGTGTACAGCAAATTGATTCAGTTATACATTACATATATTTATTCTTTTCTAGATTTTTTTTTCTCATATAGGTTATCACAGAATACTGGGTTGAGTCCCCTGTGCTATACAGTAGGTTCTTGTTGGTTATCTATCTTATGTATAGTAGTGTGTATATGTTCATTACAAGATCCTGATTTATCCCTCCTCCCCATGTTTCTCCTTTGATAACCACAGGTTGTTGTTGCTTTCTTTTAATTTATTTATTTTTGGCTGCGTCGGGTCTTTGTTGCTCTGTGCGTGCCTTCTCTAGTTGCGGCAAGCGGGGGCTTCTCTTCGTCGCGGTGCACTGGCTTCTCATTGCCATGGCTTTTCTTGTTGCAGAGCATGGGCTCTAGGCACGCGGGCTTCAGTAGTTGTGGCATACGGGCTCAGTAGGTGTGGCTTGTGGGCTCTAGAGCACAGGCTCAGTAGTTGTGGCACAGGCGCTTAGTTGCTCTGCGTCATGTGGGATCTTCCCGGACCAGGGCTCAAATCCGTATCTCCTGCATTGGCAGGCGAATTCTTAACCTGTGTCTCCTGAATTAGCAGGTGAATTATTAACCTCTGTGCCAACAGGGAAGCCCACAAGTTTTTTTTTTTTTTGATATCTGTAAGTCTGTTTCTGTTTTGTAAATAAGTTCACTTGTATCATTTTTAAAATTAGATTCCCCATATGAGCGATATCATATGATATTTGTCTTTCTCTGTCTGACTTTCTTCACTTAGTATGATAATCTCTAGGTCCATCCACGTTGCTGCAAATGGCATTATTCATTCCTTTTTATGTCTGAGTAATATTCCATTGTATATATGTACCACATTTTCTTTATCTATTCTTCTGTCAATGGACATTTAGATTGCTTTCATGTCTTGGCTATTGTAAATAGTGCTGCAATGAACATTGGGGTACATGTATCTTTTTGAATTATGGTTTTCTCCAGATATATGCCCAGAAGTGGAATTGCTGGATCATATGGTAGTTCTATTTTTAGTTTTTTAAGGAACCTCCACACTGTTCTCCATAATGGTAGTACCAATTTACATTTTCACCAACAGTGTAGAAGGGTTCCCTTTTCTCTACACCCTCTCCAGCACTTATTGTTTGTGAACTTTTTGATGATCGTCATTCTGACCAGTGTGAGGTGATACCTTATTGTAGTTTTGATTTGCATTTCTCTGATAATTAGTGATGTTGAGCATATTTTCATGTGATTTTTAGCCATCTGCATGTGTTGAGAAAACTTGTTTTGAAGGATAACTTATTATGTCTAGAAAATTTATAAATAAATCTAATGCATAGGACAAATACACATCTTTTTTTAATTTCCTGTACATAATACATTTGATAATAGTAGTGATGGGATGAACAATATAATTTATATTTATTTGTATAGTGATATTAAATTTCTATTTTTGAAAATGGTTTGGCATAAAATCAAATTAGATTAACTATTTGTATTTATTTCAATCAAAGTTACACACTCATGCATTTTAAGCAACAATTTAAATGATTCTAGCTAAAATTAAATAAGTCTACTATAGCCTATCTCTCCTGCTGATTAGAACAGAAAACTCTGAACAAAATACAAAAAGCAATTACCCAACAGAGAAGATTCTGTTGGAAAAGAACATGGTGTTGTAGGAAGCATTGGAATCTGTCTCCCCACCTAGACAACAATCACATTGGCAGAATCTGAAAAAGGCTTATTGACAGATCTATGACAAAAATACTTTAAAGCAACTGTCTTAATGATGTTTAAAGAACTAAAAGAAGATGTGAAAGAAGTTAGAGAATGATTAATAAGCAAAATGGAAATATCAATAAAGACAGAAAATATTTTTTAAAAATATTCTGGACGTGAAAAATACAATTTCTGAAATGAAAATTTTACTGGAGGGATTTGGAGACAGATTTATCAATGCAGAAGAAATAATCAGTGAACTTGAAGATAGGACAATAATTATTCATTATAAAGAACATAAAGAAAAAAGACTGAAAAAAATAATCAGAGCCTTAGGAATTCATGGGGCACAATCAAACAGATCCAGATATTCACTGTGGGAGTTTCAGAAAGTAAAGAGAGAGAGAAAAATTAATGGCTGTAAACTTCCCAGATTTAATCAAAGACATAAATAAAAACACCAAAGAAGTTCAACAAACTCCAAATAAGATTAACCCCAAAAGGCACATGCCTAGACATTTTAATCAACCTTTAGAAACTGAAAGAAAAAGAAAGAATCTTGTAATCAGCCAGAGAGAATTGACTTTTTACATGCAAGGAATCCTCAAAAGATTATTAGCAGATTTTTCATCAAAAAAAAGTGGAGGCTAGAGAGCAGTGGACCAGTATATTCAAAGAGCTAAAAAAAAAAAAAAAAAAAAAAAGTTAACCCAGAATCCTATATCCACCAAAAATGTTCTTTAAGAGTGAGGGAGAATATATGATTATCCCGTTAAATAAAAGTTGAAGGTTTCTTACCACCAAACCTGACCTATAAAAATGGTCATGAGAGTCCTTCAGGATGATATAAAATGACACTAGACAATAACTTGAAGTCATGTGAATAAATAAAGAACTTGATAATTTAAAAAACATGGACAGTACTTTAAATTCATAAAATACATAAAGCTAGTAATATTGTAATAATGGTTTTTAACTCCACTATGTTTTGCATGTGATTTCAGAGACTAATACAATTTTTTAAAAATTATCTAAATGCTAATAATCCATATTTTGTTTTCTGCATAATTTAAGAGATTAACAAAAAAATTATAAGTTTATGTTTTGGGACACACAATGTATAAAGACATAATATTGTGACATCAAAAACCAAAAGGGGTGTGGGTAGAGCTGTAAAGGAGTAAAGGTTTTGTATGTTATTGAAGTTAAGTTGTAATAATTCAAATTACTGTGTTATAAATTTAGGATGTTAGATATAGTCTCCATGGAAACCCCAAAAGAGCTGTAGAATATATACAGAAGGAAATAAAGAAATTTAAACATTTTCCTACAAAAAAAATTAATTAAACTCAAAAAAGTCAATAATGCAGGAAATGGGGAACAAAATGTATAAGGCATACAAAAAATAAATAGCAAAATGACAGAAGTAAGTCTCTTCTTACTGGTGATCACTTTAAATGTTAAAGGATTAAACTCTCCAATGAAAGACAGAGAATGGTAAAATGGATGAAAACCTGATCCAATTTTATGCTATCTACAAGAGACTCTAGATCCAAATACAAATATATTGAAAATAAAGAGATGGTAAATGATATTCTATGCAATAGTTCCATGCAAAAGAGAACAGCAGTGGCTATACCAGTATCAGAAAAAAAAAGGCTTTAAATCAAAATTAAAAGAGACAAAGACAATAGATATTAATAAAAGGTTTAATACAGCCAGAAGATTTAATAATTATAAATATTTATGCATCTAATAACACACCATCAAAATATATAAAGCAAAAAAAAATATGAGAGAACTTAAAGGACAAGTAGAAAATTCAACGAAAATGGTTGAAAATTTCAATACCCCACTCTCAATAACATATGCAACAACAATACAGAAGATAAGTAAGGAAACAGAGGAATTAAACAATAGAAGAAACCAACTAGATCTAACAAACATATAGAGAACACTCTACCCAATAACAAAAGCATACAAATTCTTCTCAAGAGAACATGAGACATTTTTCAGGACAGACATATGTCAGGCTACAAATTAGAATCTCAATAGACCTCAAAAAGATATTGAACAAAGTAACTTCCAAACTACAATTGGAGAAAGCTAGAAATCAATAATAGCAATAAAACCGGAAAATTCACAAATTGTTGGAAATTAAGCAACACACTATTAAACAATCAATGGATGAAAGAAAAAGTCACAAGGGAAATTAGAAGATACAAGGAGATTAGTGAAAATGAAAACACAGCATACCAAAACATAGGAAGCACGGTGAACAAGTATAAGGGGAAATTTTAGAGTTATAAATGCTTACATTAAAAAAGAAAAAAGATATCAAATCAACAACCTAAATTTACAATTTAAAGAACTAGCAAAAAAAGTATAAACTAAATCCAGGGCTTCCCTGGTGGCACAGTGGTTGAGAGTCCGCCTGCCGATACAGGGGACACAGGTTCGTGCCCCGGTCTGGGAAGATCCCACATGCCGCGGAGTGGTTGGGCCTGTAAGCCATAGCTGCTGAGCCTGCGTGTCTGGAGCCTGTGCTCCACAACGGGAGAGACCACAACAGTAAGCAGCCCGCATACTGCAAAAAAAAAAAAAAAAAAAAAAAAAAAAGTATAAACTAAATCCAAAAGTAGCAGAAGGAAGGAATAATAAAAATTAGAACTGAAATAGAGAATAAAAAACAGTAGAAAATCAATAAAACTAATAGTTGATTCTTTGAAAAGATCAACATATTTACAAATATTTAGTTAGTGAGAACAAGGGAAAAAGAGAAGATTCAAATTACTAAAATTAGAAATTGAAGTGGGCCATTAATACTGATTATGTAGAAACAAAAATGATTACAAGAGTGTACTATGATTAATTGTACACAAACATTGGACAACCTACATAAAATAGAGAAATTTGTAACAACACCAACCCACAAAAATTAAATCATGAAGAAATTGAAAATTTGAATAGACCTATAACAAGTAAGAAGATTGAATCAATAATCAAAATCTCCCAAAATGAAAAACCCTGGACCTGATAGTTTTATTGGTGAATTCTACCAAACATATAAAGAAGAACTACCACGAATCCCTCTCAAACTTTTCCAAAATATTGAAGAGGAGGAAACACTTCCAAACTTATTCTATGAGGCCAGCATTATTCTGATAACAAAATACTGAAAAAAAACAAATACTATAGGTCAATATCCCTGATAAGCATTGATACAAAATTCCTTAATAAAATACCAAAAAAACAAATTCAGCAGCATATTAAAGGAATTAGATAACAAGACCAAGTACAAACTATTCCTGGAAAGCAACAGTTGTTCAACATGCAAAACCAATCAGTAATACACTACATTTACTAAATGAAAGGAAAAAAACACATAATCATATTATTTGATGGAGAAAAAGCATTTGACAAAATTCAGCACATCTTTATGATAAAAAAAACACTTAAAATAGGAATAGAAGGAAACTACCTCAACATAATGAAAGCCATATATGAAATATCCACAGTGAACTATACTCAATGGTGGAAAACTGAAAGGTTTTCCTTTAAGATCAGGAAAAAGGTAGGGATGCTTACTTTCATCACTTTTATTCAACACAGTACTGGAAGTTCTAACAAGAGAAATTAGGCAAGACAAATAAATAAAAGTCATCCAAATTAGAAGGGAAGTAAAATTGTCTCTGTTTAAAATTTATACAATTTTATATGTATAATCTCTAAAGAGTGCACACACACAAAAATGGTTAGAACAAATAAATTAGGCTAATAAATTTTGTCAAATAGTTTTTCTCCATCAAATGAGATGATCATGGTTTTTTTCTCCCTTTATTTGGTTAGAACTAATAAAAGTTAGAACTAGTAAAGTAGAAGGATACAAAGTCAAAAGACAAAGGCAGTTGCATTTCTGTACACTAAAAATAAACAATCTGAAAAGGAAATTAAGAAAACTATCCCATTTATAATAACATCCAAAAGAATAAATACTTAGGAAGAATAAATACTTAGGTGTAAGTCTTGTACCATGATACAAAACATTGCTTAAAGAAATTAAAGGAGACATAAATAAATAAAACATCACATGTTCATGTATAGGAAGACTTAATGCTGTTAACATGTCAATACTATGTGAAGTGATCCACAGATTCAATGTAATCTATCAAAATTCCAGTGATTTTTTGCAGAAATAGAAGATCCTATTCAAAAATTTATATGGGCTCTCAAGGCATGCTGACTAGCCAAAACAATCTTAGAAAACAAAGTGGGCTGACTCACATTTCCTGATTTAAAAACCTGTTACAAAATTAATCAAGAGTGTGGTACTGGTATAAAGATAGACATATAGACCATTAGAATAGAAAAATGAGAAATAAACCTTTACATATATGTTCAAATGATTTTCAACAAGGGTGCCAATACCATTTAATGGGGAAAGGACAATATTTTCAATAAATGCTGCTGGGAAAACATTATATCCACATGCAAAAGAATGAATTTGGACTCTTGCCTAGCACCGTATATAAAAATTAACCCAAAATGGACCAAAGACCTAAATATAAGAGCTAAAACAGCAAAACTCTTAGAAGAAAACATAGAGGAAAAGCTTCACAACATTACATTTGGCAATAATTTCTTGGATATATCACCAAAGGCACAGGTAACAAAAGAAAAAAATGGACAAATCAGACTTCATGAAAATTTTGTTTTTAATTTGTTCATCAAAAGTTACTATTGACAGTAAAAATACAGTCCATAGGATGAGAGAAAATATTTGCAAATTGTATATCTGGTAAGGGATTAATATCTAGAATATATAACTAACTCAAACTAAACAACAAGAAAACAAACAACCCAGTTTAAAAATGGGCAAAGGACTGGAATAGACATTTTTTCCAAAGATGAAAAGCAAATGGTCGATAAGGATCTGAAATGATACTCAACATCATTAATTCCTGGGAAAATGCAAATCAAAATTATGAGATACCACCTCACACTCACTGAGATGGCTAGCATAACAAAAAACAAAACAAAGACAAAACTAAAATAACAAGTGTTAGTAAAGATGGGAATCCTCCATGGGAACACACACTTCTTTACTTTTGTCTAGCTGTAGCCACCTCCTTGTGGAACATTTATGCATTGTTGGTGGGAATGTAAAGTTGTGCAGCTGCTATGGAAAATAATATGGCAGTTCCTTAAAAAAAATTATAGAATTATCATATGATCCATCAATTCCTCTTCTGGTTATACACCAAAACATATTGAAAGCAGGTCTTGAAGAGATGTTTGTACACTCATGATCATAGTAACATTATTCAAAATAGCTGAAATGTGAAAGCAACAAAATAGTCTATCAACAGATAAATGGATAAGTAGAATATGGTACATATGTGCAATGGAATATTATTCTGTCCTAAAAAGGAAGGAAATTCTGGCATATGCTACAACATGGATGAACACTGAGGATATTATTCTAGGTGAAATAATTTAGTCACAAAAATACAAATACTTTATTATTTTACTTATTTGAAGTACTTAGAGTAGTCAAAATCATAGAGACAGAAAGAGGAGCCATGGTTGCCCTTGGCTGGGTATTGGGGGAAAGAGAAAGTTATTAATTAATTGGTATAGAGTTTTAGTTTTACAAACTGAAAAATTCCAGAGATTGGTTCAACCACTATGGAGAACATTATGGAGGTTCCTTAAAAAACTACAAATAGAACTACCATATGACCCAGCAATCCCACTACTGGGCATATACCCTGAGAAAACCAAAATTCAAAAAGAGTCATGTACCAAAATGTTCATTGCAGCTCTATTTACAATAGCCCGGAGATGGAAACAACCTAAGTGCCCATCATCGGATGAATGGATAAAGAAGATGTGGCACATATATACAACGGAATATTACTCAGCCATAAAAAGAAAGGAAATTGAGCTTTTTGTAATGAGGTGGATAGACCTAGAGTTGGTCATACAGAGTGAAGTAAGTCAGAAAGAAAAAGACAAATACCGTACGCTAACACATATATATGGAATTTAAGAAGAAAAAAAAATGTCATGAAGAACCTAGGGGTAAGACAGGAATAAAGCCACAGACCTACTGGAGAACGGACTTGAGGATATGGGGAGGGGGAAGGGTGAGCTGTGCCAGGGCGAGAGAGAGTCATGGACATATACACACTAACAAACGTAAGGTAGATAGCTAGTGGGAAGCAGCCGCATGGCACAGGGATATCAGCTCGGTGCTTTGTGACCGCCTGGAGGGGTGGGATAGGGAGGGTGGGAGGGAGGGAGACGCAAGAGGGGAGAGATATGGGAAAATATGTATATGTATAACTGATTCACTTTGTTATAAAGCAGAAACTAACACACCATTGTAAAGCAATTATACCCCAATAAAGACGTTAAAAAAACCCAAAAAAACAAAAACAAAACAAAAAAAGTAATCAAAAACATATGAATCATGAAGGCGTTGTCAAAACTTGGAGAAACAATTACCGTAGAATCAAAATTCCTCTGTTGCCCCTACCCTTCTTTTTCTCTTGTGGCTTTGACCCAAGGCCAGGCCCCAGTCATGTTGCTTCTTGGTGAAGCAGTAGTTTGAGTGGCTAACACTCTAACGTAGAACAAATTTTCTACCCAGAGAGAGTGAAAAGACAGTCCCTTCAAAGCAAAGAATGTGCGGGAAACTCTAAGAGAAAGAGAGGTGAAAAAGATCTTTTAATTCTGTATATAAATCTATACATCTTTTCTTGGCTTATATCAGAGCTATTTCTTATAAAAAATGATGAAGACCAGAAATTAAGGCTTAATAAAGTCTAGAATAAAGGAAAACTAAGAAAATTTTCTTCCATTGAGATTGTTCTAAAGAAACACTAAAGAAAGTACTTTAGTATGAAGGGAAAAATACCAGAGGTTAATTTGGAAATCTGAGAGTGATGGAAGAGCAACAGAAACAGTAAGTCTCTGGGTACATATAAAATAATATTTTAAAATACTTTAAAATAAATATGACTCTGAATATTAAAGTTATAGCATTATTTATTGGGGTTTTGAGGATATGTAATACAAATTATCACAACATCATAAAGTTCAATGAGGAAGGATATGGGAACTACCTATATGATTGTAAGACTTCCGTATTTTATATGAATTACAGTATTTAAGTAGGCTATGAAATGTTAGATATGCATATTGTAATCCCTAAAAATACCTCCAAAAATAATGAGTACTTGTAGCCAAAATCCAATGGGTAAATAAAATTCAGTACCTAAAAAAAATTCATATAATCAAAAATAAGCTACAAATGCAGGACCAAAGGAAAAACACAACAGAGTGGACAAACAGAAAAGGTAAAATGGTAGCACTATATCCAACCATATCAAAAACTAAACTAAATCTAAATGATCTGAAAAAAATTGAAAGACAAAAATTGTCAGATTGTGTTTTAGAAAACATCACCCAACCACCTGATGTCTATAAGAAATTCACTTTAAATAAAAAGTTTAAATAAAATGATAGAAAACTACACACACCAACGCCAAGAGAAAGCTGGAGTAGTTGCGTTAATATAAGATAATGTATATTTCAGTAAAAAGAATATAACCAAGAACAAAGATGATATAATAATTCTAAATGTGTGTACAACAAAGCTCCAAAATACATGAAACAAACACTGACAATACTGAAAGGTGAAGTAGATAAACCCACAAATATAGTTGGAGACTTCAACTGTCTCTCTCAGTAATAAACAAAACAAATAATTAGAAAACGAGTAAAGATATCCAAGACCTGAATAACACTTTCAACAAAATTTATCTAATTGACAATTAGAGAGACTACTTCACCCACCTATAAAAGAATACACATTCTTTTCTTTTGTAGAGCACATGAAACACACACACACACACACACAAACCCTAGACAATAAAACAAACCCCAACAGATTGAACATAATTAAAATAATAAATAAAAAAAGAATATTATCTGACCACAATGGAATTAAAATGGCATGTAGAAAAAGACATATTTGTTGGGATAAACAGTGAGTGGGAAGGAAGAAAACAGAGGCAGTAGTTTCCTAGATTTCTTTCTCAATACATTTTTCTGCTGGTGTGAGAAAGAAATAGGGAACACCCAGTGTGATATTAAGAGAAGATACTTCCTTACTTCCTTATTTCCTTCCTTCTTTCCTTACTCATTTACTTATTTATTTACTCTGTGCTTACTTACTTTTAAAAATGAGAGATACTAGGCCCCTTCCTGTCTCCCAATCCAACTCTGTATACAGAGCATAATAATTATTCAAGCTGAGAAGGGATGGCAAAAGTAAACAAACATATGACATTTTATGTGTAATTTCTTGGGAAGGCTTTTACCAGAATGTAGAGCATCTGGTTTAATCAAGCTTTGATTTTTTTAAGATTAGATGCATATGATTTTCTCAATTTTTAGGTGTACTGTTCTATGAATTTTGAAAAGTGAACACAGTTATGCAAGCACCACCACACTCAAGATACAGAACAGTTTGATAAACCAAAAATGTTTGTTGTGTTCCGTTGCAGTCAGTTCTTCCCATCACAGCCCCTGGCAAACACTGATCTGTTTTACATATGGGGACAGATAGCTTTGTTTTTATTTATTTATTCATTTATTTATTTTTTAATTTATTCACTTTTTATTTTATATTGGAGCATAGTTGATTAACAATGTTGTGATAGTTTCTGATGTAGAGCAAAATGATTCCGTTATACATATACATGTATCTATTCATTTTTCAAGTTCTTTTTCTATTTAGGTTATTACAGAATATTGAACAGAGTGTCCTGTGCTAAACAGTAGGTCCTTGTTATCTATTTTAAATATAGTAGTGTGTACATGTCAACCCAAACTACCAATCAACACTTCCCCCCACTCTTCCCCCCTTGGTAACCATAAGTTCATTCTCTAAGTCATGAGTCTGTTTCTGTCTTGTAAATAAGTTCTTTGCATATATGTTTTTTGCTTTTTTAGATTACACATATAAGAAATATCATATTTGTCTTTCTCTGTCTGACTTACTTCACTTAGTATGATAATCTCCAGGTCCATCCATGTTTCTGCAAATGTCATTATTTCATTATTTTAATGGCTGAATAATATTCCATTGTATATATGTACCATATCTTCTTTATCCATTCATCTGATCAGAGCAGAAATAAATAAAATAGAAATGAAGAAAGCAATAGAAAATATCATGAAACTAAAAGACTTTTCTTTGAAAAATATAGGCAAAATTGATAAATCTTTAGCCAGGCTCACCAAGAAAAAAAAGAGGACTCAAATCAATAAAATTAGAAATGAAAAAGGAGAAGTTACAGTGGACACCACAGAAATACAAAGGATCATAAGAGACCATATGCTAATAAAATGGACAACCTGGAAGAAATGGAAAAATTCTTAGAAAGGTACAACCTCTCAAGACTGAACCATGAAGAAATAGAAAATATTTTATTTTCTAATAAATAAATAAATAATCACAAGTACTAAATTGAAACTGTTGTTAAAAACTCCCAACAAACAGAAGTCCAGGACCAGATGGCTTCACAGGCAAATTCTATCAAACATTTAGAGAGGAGTTAACATCTATCCTTCTGAAACTCTTCCAAAATATTGCAGAGGAAGGAACACTCCCAAACTCACTCTATGAGGCCATCATCACCCTGAAACCAAAACAAGACAAAGGTACCACAAAAATATAAAATAAAATTACAGGCCAATATCACTGATGAACATAGACGCTAAAATCCTCAACAAAATACTAGCAATCCAAATCCAAAAATACATTAAAATGATCATATACCATGATCAAGTGGGATTTACCCCAAGGATGCAAGAATTTTTCAATATCAGCAAATCAACCAGTGTGATACACCACATCGACTAATTGAAGAGTAAAAAACATGATCATTTCAATAGATGCAGATAAAACTTGTGACAAATTTCAACACCCATTTATGATAAAATCTCTCCAGAAAGTGGACATAGAGGGAACTTACCTCAACATAATAAAGGCCATATACGACAAACCTACAGTTAACATCATACTCAATGGTGGTGAAAAGCTGAAAGCATTTCCTCTAAATCAGGAACAAGACAAAGGAGTCCGCTCTCACCACTTTTATTCAACATAGTTTTGGAAGTCTTAGACACAGCAATCAGAGAAGAAAAAGAAATGAAATGATTTCAAATAGGAAAAGAAGAAGTAAAGCTGTCACTGTTTGCAGATGACATGATACTAAACATAGAAAATCCTACAGATGCTACCAGAAAACTACTAGAGCTCATCAATGAATTTGGTAACGTTTCAGGATACAAAATTTATACACAGAGATCTCTTGTATTCCTATATACTAACAATGAAAGATCAGAAAGAGAAATTAAAGAACAATCCCATTTACCATCACATCAAAAAGAATAAAATACCTAGGAATAAACCTACTTAAAGAAAGAAATGACCTGTTTTTAAAACTAGAATTCACTATTCAAAGATAATCTCTTAAGAAGCCCCAATGAGGTCTTTTGCTGAATATTGTAATCAATCAATGTAAAGAATGAACACTCACTGCCTTCACACTATATGATCAGCTTTGTAGAAATATATCTCTGTGCCTTATTCCATACTTTGGTTGAGTGCTCCTGGTTTGCAAACTCTCTTTCTTTGTGTGCACAATCAACTTTTACTAATTACTACTTAAGTGGATCATTGGCTTTACTTTTTTTTAACTTTTGACACTGTTAATGATTTTGACAATTTTGTGCATCTTCTCTTGTGTCATGGATCATTTATATATCCTCTTTTTGAAGTTTTCCCATTACATTACTTCGAACCTTATAAAATCTATTAGATGTATAATTTTGAATCTATTTCTAGACTGTCTCTTTCTTTCCATTTGTCTGTATGCTCATTCTTGTGAAAACATCACCCTGTCTTGATTAGTGTAGCTTTATAGTAAGACATAACTTTGGATAGAGTTCTTTTTCAAGATCGCTTTGGCTATTCTAGATGTGTTGAATTTCTATATGAATATTAGAATCAGTTTGTCAATTTCTAGCAAAAGGTGTACTGGATATTGATTGGCACTAAATTGAATTTATAGATTAATTTGAGCATAATGACTCTCTTAATATTGAATTTCCCAATCCATAATCATGTTATGGCTTTCTATTCATTTATATATTCTTAGATTATTGACTTTAAGCCTGTCTTCTTTTCTAAAATAAGCATTTAAATGTATAGATTTACTCTTAAGCATTATTTTCACTAAATTCCACAAATACTGATAGATTTTTAAATTACTGTTCCTATGAATCTTACACACATATGCACATACACAAATATCTGTTTCTTTGTGATTTTTATTTGATACTTGAATTATTTAGAATTGGGTTGGTTACTTTCTAAGTATTTAGGACTTTTCTAGCTATGCTAATGGTATTTATTTCTACTTTAGTTCTATTGTGGTTAGAGAGCATATTCAGTAAAGTTTCAAACTGTTAAAGTATTTTGCAAATGGTTTCGTGGCTTAAAATAAGATTTATATTAATGTTATATGTACATTGTCTTGTTAAGAGGTGTAGTGTTCTGTTAACTTCTATTAGATCTCATTGGATAACAGTGTCATTCAAATCTGCCTTTTGGCTTATTTGTCTATCACCTACTAAAAGATATGTTAACATTTGCAACTATGAATGTGAATTTTTCTATTTATATTTGTATTTCTGAAAATTTTTCGTCCATGTATCTGAATTTCAATTATAGTTGCTACACATTTAATAAGACTGTTGAATTTTCTTTATTAATATGTTCTTTCATCATTATAAAATGTCTCACAACTACTGGCAATACTCCTTTTCTTGAAGCCTATATTACACCAGCTTGCTTGTGCTTAGTGTTTGAATCCTTTAAAATCCTTTGACTTTCCATCATTTATCTGCCTTTTATTTTTCCCTAGCTTGAAAGTATCTGCCTTTAAATGTTGAGTGTTTAATCCATTTACATTTATAGCATTTGTGGGGGGTATGTTTTAGTTAGAATCTTTTTGTCCCCTCTGTTCTTTCCATTTTTCTGTCTTCATTTGTGTCATTCCAGTCCTTTTTTATGCCTATTTCTCTGTTCTGTAGGTTTATTATCCATAGCTCTTTTTGTTGTCATTGATTTTTTTCATGGACATAACCAATTTATTTAGTAACTGTTTACTTTTCATATATTCACAAGGATGATATGTGTCAAAAATCAGTCTGAAGGATAATTTTTTAATAATTATGAAATACAAACTTGCAGTGATATCATTGTGTTAATTTTAATTGTTGCCCTTGAGGTTACAGTATGCATTTTTTAATTATCATAGACTACTTAAAATTAAAATTGTGTCCATGTATGATTGTCATTATAATGTCCATTTCTTGGTATATGCTGAGATTTCTAGATCTGTGGGTTGGTTACTGTGTTCAAATTTCAGTTATGCCTGTATTTATAGGGTAAATTCCTTAGTTCATGCACATGGTCTTTTCTTATTACATGTGATCTTCTGGGGATTATAATGGAAAGTCTCTGGTGTTAGCAAACCTCATTAATTTGCTGGGACTTAAACTCCAACCTCTCTCTGTTATAATAGGCAGCTGCAGTTAGCTGTGCTTGAATTTTTAGCCTTCTACCTGTGGTTTCCCCTTGATTTCTTGGATTCTTGCCTAAAATAAGCATAATTTAGTGGTCTGTGAAGAATTTTAGGAGATTTTCTATGCACATTTTGGAGATCTTACTCTGTGGTTCCTATAATTCTGATATTTTCTCTCTCAATTTCCAGCCCCTGTTGGAGCCCCAAATTATATCTCTTGACTCCTAAAGAAATAAGTCTTTAGCTTTCTATTTGAGTTCTATCTGGTGGCCACGTGATTGAGGAGTGTTTTCAGGGGAAAACTATATAACTGTGGACTTACTCTCTCTATTGTCCTGCTTTCAAGGATTAAATCTCATCCAGGGTCTGCCTGCTTTTGTTCATTCTACAATGCCTTCAATTAATTGTTTTCCATATTTTTTCCAGAGATTTCAATGTTTATCAGCAGGAGGGTTAATCTGATATAACCTACTTTGCCATTAGTGGATGCCAGAAATTTGTTTGTAGGTTTGTTTTGAAAACCTACATGGAAGTAATAGTCATTTACAATATTTTTGAAAATACACAAAGTGATAATGGAGAACATAAAAATAACTGTCATTATACTAAGTAGAAATAAATACTGTTGGTATTTATGCATTTTCCATATTTTTCTATGCACACAAATACCTACATTTATAGTTAAAATCTGAAATACTATAGGTATCTTGTTATGCACTTAAAACCAAATTTTGTAAAGACATATTTTACTTAGCATAATATCATTTTTTATAAATAACTTCTTAAAACATAGTTTGAATACCTTTTTATTGCATCACAAAATTAGCCATAATTTATTTAACTATTCTAATAAGTCATTTATAAGTATCTCATAAATAACTGCATATGTATCTTTGCATACAAATCTTTGTGTGCAAATTTCTCATTATTTCTTTAAGTTAGAATACTAAAAATAGAGTACTAAGATGAAGGGTATAAATATTTTGAAAATTCTTGATATTTTTCCCCAAAATATTTTTCCACCAGCACTGTGCGAGGACATCTCTTTTACAACCCATTCAATCAGCAGTTTTTGATACTTGACTTTGCAATTTACCTAATTGATAAGGTTTACGTGATTTTTATATGATATTGACCACTCATTATCTCACTTTATAATTATCTAGCCATATTCTTTACCCATTTTGTTGATTTGTATCAGTTCATTTTGTTATCTATATTACAATATAAACTTTCCAATATGATTGTTCTTAATTCAATTTTGAGTATAAATATTTGACTCCACTGTAGTGGCCTCTCTTGTTTGCTTTGTTTGCTTTGGTTTGTTTGGAGGTAAAACTCACATAGCATACAATTAACTATTTTGAAATGTACAATTCAGAAGCCTTGCATTCACATTGTTGCACCATCACCACTTCTATCTAGTTTCAAAAATATTTTATCATCCCAAAAGAACCTCTGAAACCCTTTAGCTCTTTGAGCATTTATAAGACAGTTAATTTAAAATCTTTCTCTAGGAGGCCAGTGTCTGGGCTTCTTCAAGGATGTTTCCTGTCATTTATATTCCTCCTATGAAATAGTCACACTCTTCTGTTTCTTTGTATGCATTGTGATTTTTGTTGATAACTGGACATTTAAAATATGGTAATGTGTGAACTCTAGGTAGAAGAATTCTCACAGGCTCCCAGGGATTATTGTTTTTTCATGTTGAGTGCTGCAGTTGTCCATTTGTTTAGTAACTTTTCCAAACTACTTTCATAACGATTATATTCCTTGTCATCTGTAGACACAAAGTCTTTCTTCCTCTGTCACCATAATTACCAGTGACCTGAGAGAGGTTTCTCTGAGTATCTGAATACAATTTAAAAAAAAAAGAAAGAAAGAAAAAAGAAGTTCTGTCTCCTTAAATTCCATTGAGAATTGCCCCTTGGGAGACTGCTTCAGTCAAATAATGTCCAAAAAATATTCAGCCTCTGTGCCAGTCCCTCAGTGACCTATTGGTCAGATCAAAATACACCAGAATTTTTGGAGGATAGTGTCCTTATTGCAAGCTGCAAGATGAAACCAGGCCTTTTCCTTGGCTACCTGCTGTGAGGCTGAAGGATAATAGCTGCCATGCTAAACATTGAAATTCACCGAAAGTTACCAGCCTCTTTCTTCACCAGGTATTCTCCTGGATGTTGTAGGCTTACAAAGTTCCATAGTTCTTGCCAGCTCAATAGTTGGGGGGACTGATTCCTGGAGCTTCATACTCTCACATCTTCCATGATACCACTTGGATACTAGGTTTTTGACTGTGGTCCAAAATAATGTTTATTTTTGCCACCGAATTTTCCAGTGAAAACCTAAGCAAGCTTATCCCAAATTGCCTACTCAGAGCTGTCTCCTTGATATAACAATAATTCCTAAGTATATACTTTTTAAATTTATTAACACAATTTTCACAGAATTATCTCACTGGAAGCAGTATTACATTATAGAAAATTGAAGTTTGCAAAGTTTGGGAACATTGCCCCAAGAATGAAATCTACATGCTTTGACATCTTGTTTATTCTTTCTTTATGGTACCCCACAAAGTTAGCTAATGTCAGGAGTGGGGTGTGGAAAGGGCTGGAAAAATTGCCAGGAAGATCACAGGAAAAACTTAATCCGCATTTGATTCATTCAAGAAGAATGAAGAAGGATTGAAAAGGGACTGTGAAAGATTGGTATATTCTTTAAAATATGACATATAACTTTTTAATATAAGCATTTTCACTTTGACATTTTTAATGTGATAGTATTTAAATGTAACCAAATGAAAGAACATAAAACTACTCCTAAAATTTAACTTAGAAAATTATTCTTTTCATAAATACTACAACCACATTCTTTATTTCCTAAAGGTCTCTCTATGCAATATTAATACACATTCTTTTTATGCAAACTCATTTTGACAGCAATGGTGCAAGCATATTTTCCATTTAGATTCCTTACTTATTAAAAATAATTCAAGAAAAGAGTTCAACTAGCATAATTTATTAGGCAGTACATAGACATTCATATGATGCTTATAGTTCAAACTTGATTTAACATTTTAAAATAATTTATAAAGGAAAAGGAAAAATACATTCATACTGACACATGTCTGGAAATTCAAAATATATGCTAGATATGAATAAATATCATACACTTTTCTCTATAATGATTTGCTCTGCATTGGAGACAGCACATTTTAAGAAATTTTCATTTGAATAAGAATGAAAAATTCTGAGCATTAAAACATGCTAAATTGATTTCAGTTAAAGGGTATTAATGCTATTGTAGCCCCCCATCCCTTCCATATCCATTGTCTAAGAATTGAAGTGATTTCAGTGCATTATCGTGACTTTTACTTCTAAGTGGATGTATAATATATATGTGAGATTGATATGAGCTAAAAGGAATTGCTAGGCCAAAGCATTGTATAAGGCAATACTGTGAAATCAATAGCAAATGGGAAGAATAACATTGGCACTGAGATAGTAAAGTCATATAAAAAATGAATTATTTAGTTGTTTCATACCATACATAGCAGATTCGTCTCAGTTACCGTGATAATCTAAGGAAAAGTTATTTGGAAAATTATCTCTCTCCTCTATTTTAATTTGGATTAATCTGAATAACACTAACATTGGAAAAATTAGATAACTTATTAGTTCATTAATCTATGCAATCTTTATTGAGAGTCTCTGTGAAGCTGGTATTCTGTGCTCGAGTTTCAAAAAAAGATTCATATGTCTATTTTAAACATCTCACAGTCTAGTGACAGAGTCAGACAAAGTAACAAATACTTAAAGAATGGTGTGATTGGGGCTATGATACAGGAATACACAGAATGAGTTGGGGATATGGAAAGTCACTTAACAGACAGAAAGGTAAGATTCTCACCTGGGTATAAAACGAATTATTTTTGATGAAAACTCCCCTCATTCATTTCATTCGATAACTCTCTTCAACTTTTACAGAACTCTGATGTTTTTGGTATTAAATAAAATTAAACTTAAATGACATTCTCACTGAGTAATCTCATATGCTTCCCTGGTATTAGTACTCATTTGTTCATTTAGGGTAGGTATGACTCAAACTTATATTGGAATAAATAATGTAACATGAATTTCTGTCTCATATATAAGTTCAGATAGGTAGGCAGCCCTTAGGCTGTCTATAATAGTTCTGCCCCAGAGCTACTCTGTTTTCTTCAATGTATGGCCTTAATTGCTATGGTCACTTTACTGTCTGAGATGGCTACTTCATCCACAACTACTACATCTACATTTCAGAGGAGGAAGCACAAAAGGAGAAAGGGCAATGAGTACATCTCAGTATATTTTTTTAAGGTAGGTTTCCAGAAGCTGATGCAGGACACTTCACTTTACATAACATTTGCAACTACTTAATCGTATACCTACAACTAGCTGCCTGGGGAATGTAGTCATTCTAAGTTATCATTATTTTCATGGAAAGGTGACAGATATGTTTAGGAAACATCTCCTAAATTTAACCCTACTATCCATGTACTAATGACTATCAAGTATATATCTCCTCTTCTTTATTGAGATTTCAGTGTATTTGTCCAACCATTTACTGGATTATCAATTTCAACAAATATATATTTAGCATATACTGTGTGTTAGACATTGTGTAAAGTACCATGGATTAAATGGTAAATATAATAGTCTTTATCACAATCCTCAAATAGCTTATATATTGGTTTAGGGAGTCAATTAACATGTATTTTTTTCACAGTTTAATTAGTGGTAAGGTAGGGAAAATTTAGGGTGCTATAGGAAAAAACAGGAGGGCACTTAACTCGGGTTTAGGAGTCCCAAAAAATATCGTAGGTTGGCTGAGATCTAAGCTAATTTATCATAACTAAGAATGATCAAATGAACTCTAAGTGGAAGGTGGTTTCCACAAATTTCCAGTGATATGAATATATTAAAGTAAGGCAAATTTAAAGAGCAGAAAGAGATTTCAGTATCACTATAACATTGTGGGAGTGTAGGATGCTGATGAAACAGAGATGATACTTTAAATGTCTTCAGTAGAGAGCTCACGATGAGCATTTTGCCAATTAAAGAAAGAATTTTGGATTTTTAGAGAAAGCAGCAAACCATTAAAGGGTTTAAGAGCATTTCTGCTACCAAAGAGCAGATAGGAGGTTATGAGACATAGATCTCCCCATAATAATTTTTAAAAATAATGAGATAGTCTAAAACTCATTTTTTTTAAAGTTGTAGAAGATCTATGGTTGCACAGAAGTCTAAATAAACCTAAATTTCTGGGAGGAATGTGTTTTTCCTAAGTAAGCAGAGACTGGTGCAGGGAATATATATTTAGAAATTCATTATAAGTGTGGGGAGGTGGGGTGGGGGAGGGATGGACTGGCAGTTTGGGGTTAGTAGATACAAACTATTACATATAGAACTGACAAACAACAAGATATAGCACAAGGAACTATATTCAATATTCTGGGATAAACCATAATGGAAAATAATATAAAAAAGAATGTATATATATGTATAACTGAGTCCCTTTGTTGTTTGCCAGAAATTAACACAACATTGTAAATCAAATATACTTCAATAAAAAAATAAATTAAAAAAAAACAAAGTCTGAAAATTTTAGCAGAGATCTGAAGCTACACAAACAGACATAGCACAATTGGAAAACGACCAAACAGAAATTTTAGTTAGAAAAATATAATAAATGAAGTTAAGGTGTCAATAGTTGGGTTTAATAGCAGATTACACATAGCTGAGGAGAAAATTGGTGGATTATAGAAACAGAATGAACCTTGGAAAAATAAGAGGATGGAAAATACAGAAAAGACAGTAAATTAGGTTAAATTATGTTTAATTGGATTCCTAGGAGAGGAGAGAAAGGGGAAACAGCAATCTGAAGAAATAATGTCAGAATTATCTATAATTGATGAAAACCATCAATTCACAGATTCAGGAAGCCCAATGCCCAAGCCCAACTTGTACTCTGCTCAAAGGCAAATGCAAAATGAAAATATTTTAAAGCAACAAAGGAATAAAGATGTTTTATCCTCAAAGGAGCAACAGACTGCTACTTACATCTCAACAGAAAACCTGGAAGCCAAAAAAGTAGAATGCCATATTCCTTATGCTTAAAGAAGATAGCTGCCAGTCTAGAATACAATGCCCTGTGAAAATATCTTTCAAAAATGAAAATAAAATAAAGACATTTTCAGACAAACGGAAACAGTCCCCCACCAGCAATCTCACATTAAGGGAAATTCCAAAGGATAATAATGTTCAATCATAATAAAAAGGAAAACAAAATAAAAGGAAGGAATGAAGAACAATAAAAGTGGTAAATGTGTATGTAAATAAATATTGACTATAAAACAAAAATGATAACGTTGCATGGTATTAAAATGTATACACAGGGAATTAAAATGCGTGACACACCAACACAAGAGTCAGAAAAACAGTGGTAAATGGAGTTGGAGTATACTAAGGTCTTTGCATTGTGCTGGTATAAGGTAAAGTATCAGTTAATGTTAGACATTGGTACGGCAAGGTTGAATGTTTTTGCTAAACTACTTAATAGAAAAACAATGTATAATTACCAAACTAATATAGGGGAAAAATAAAGTAAAAATTACCTTTCAAAAACAAGATAAGGGAATAAAATGTCAAGAAGTAAAAAGAAAAAAATAACTAGGGAGATAATTATTTTTTAATATGTCTCCAGTGATTTTTTTTTTTTTTTTTACCCAAAACAAGCTGAGGTATTTCTTTGATGAAAGAGTATAAGGTGGAGATAGTATACGATGAACTCAGCACCTGAAGATGAGTACAGCCTCCTGCTGAAGAGCAAGGCCAATTCTGTCTCTTGCTGACTGTGTGACCCTGGGCAAGTCTCTTCAAACAGCTAATCCTCAATTACATTTATAAAATGTAGATAATAAAATATAGGACTGGAACTAGGGTTGACTTGTGTGCAAGTTTTAAGGGGGCACCTCCCCCTTAAATGCATTAATCTAGATACCTAACATTTTAATACAATATTTTTTAAAAATCAAAATTATTGCAAAATATGAATGATGGGGCTTCCCTGGTGGCGCAGTGGTTGAGAGTCTGCCTGCCAATGCAGGGGACACGGGTTCGTGCCCCAGTCCGGGAAGATCCCACATGCCGTGGAGTGGCTGGGCCCGTGAGCCATGGCCACTGAGCCTGTGTGTCCAGAGCCTGTGCTCCGCAATGGGAGAGGCCACAACAGTAAGAGGCCCGTGTACCACAAAAAAAAAACAACAAAAAAAAAATATATATATATGAATGATGAACAAAATATGAAACTTCTACATAAACTTAAGATCTGACCCTATAATTACATGACTCAACTCAAGTACATTACTTTAATCCTGGCCCTGATAAAATACCTACCTCACAAAGTTATTATAAGACTCAAAAAGTACACATAAAACAGTTAAGTAAGAGCTCAATAAAACAAGATTATATCAATTATCTCATTTCAATTTCAATTGTACATTAATTACTTTCTTAAGAGAAGCACTAACACTTGGCTCTAAATGTTTAATTCATTATCTTATTTCAGAAGTGGAAACATCACAATACAAAACTAACAATAAAATCGGTGATACTAAGCAGAATTTCTACTGCATGAAATGGAACTGAAATTTGACATGAAAATGCAAGTGCTCAATTATGATCTTGTTACATACCAATTCAGCATTCCACTGCTATTTACTTTTTGGCATAGCTGCTCTAACAGATTAATGGTGCTTTCTCGCTTTTATTGTTTATTAAGAACAACAAATTAGCATATGAATGCTAATATAGAAGTTGGTGAAAGGTATGGTATAAGTGGAGAGAAGAAAGGGGCTTTTTAATCATTAAATAAAATATTATTTTGATTTCTTTCAACAATAATTTGATATAGTTTTCAAATTAAAACTAACAGCTGTATACAAAAGAATGGCCTGGAGATTAGCACTGGGGAAGAACTTCTCTTCCACATGCCAAACATAGAAAGGGTTTTAGAATTTCTTTAGAAACAAAGTTAATTTTTAGAGAAAATTTTTGACAAGACCTATGATTCCTAAAATTGTCATACTAGCACACGTTTTCACAAGTAGATACAGAAATACTAATAATTCCATATTTGACAAAGCCTTTATTCGAAAACAAGTTATTGTTTAATTGAGGACAGATAGATTGAAAAAATATGTATATAATACCCAATATTAGTAGCTCTTATATAGGAAAAGTTCATAAATGTTAATTAAGGATACTGGTTGAAAATTGGCTACCTGTATTTAAGTCTCTACTCTGAAACTTAATTGCTGTGTAATGTTGTGTAATCTGCTTAAACTCTGTATGCTCAATATTTTCCATCTGTACAATGGAAATAAAAATATAACAGAGCTACTATATGTATAGCACTTATTAAAATGCATGTCACAAAGTGTGAAATAAATGTTAACTTTGATAATTATTAATCATTACCTCATTCATATACCCGGCAAACATTTTTTTGAGAGTATAGCATGTGCCAGACACAGGAACCCTCTTATTCTACAATATTGTCTTTGTTGCTGTTATTTTGCTCATTAATTTTTGATTACTAATATGTCAGATGCATGTTGCATAACTTGGAATACTCCCTTTTGCCCTCAACAATAGAAAATTAACACTCGTGTTAAAATATCACCTGCTTTATGAGGGATATACTAAACTACATTTGGCCTCTGTGCACCCATAACTTTATTTAAAAGAACTGTGTTATTATAAGTTGTGTATATTATTTTGTCTCCTCTCTACTGTTGCTTAAGGAAAGTGGATGTATCTTCATCTTTTTTTTTTTTTTTTTTTTATGCAGGGTCTAGAAAGTACAGTTTTGAGAACACAGATCCACAGAAATCGTCATTTGAATTGAGGGCTCAATAAGCACCTTCATTAGCTTGAACTATTTGGCAACTGCAATCTGTTCTCTCAAAATGGAGGAAAGATGGAAGGTCTATTACAAATTGTTTGGATTATCTTGTAAGTATAACTGTCATATGCAGAAGGGTGGGAATTATAATAATGAAGATTTCAAAGTTCATCATGGATCAGATATTTCTAATGATAAGCACTCATTAATATCTAACATTAGAAAAGAACCATTAGGCAAGAATTAAAGTTCTACTTGGGAGGTTAATAATTTAAGTGACAGAATATTATCCTCTAGTTTAATAAGATGTTAGGATTTGCATTATGTGTTTCATCAGCTATAAATTTTGACAACTTCCATCTAACTCTTTGTAATGTAACAAAAGTATTTTATCTTATTTTTTTAACTAGGCTATTGTTACTATGCTGGAAAAAAATCAGAGTTGGTGAACTATTACCTGTATGGATTTTAAACAGAACTTGTTCATATTTCTTTCTTTCTGTGGACATTAGCTACTATTTTTTTTTAGCCCTGGCTGAGACATATCGGTATATTTTGTAACAAAAATAATTATAATAGTCTTGACTTCCCCTCTCTCATTGTCACTTTAATTTTCAATTCCCTTACAAATAGGTCAGGTGACAGCTCTATCACTCAAATACTTCAGCTGAGACAATACTTTTCTTATATCAGCACCACTTGCCTGTGGCCATGGTGATCTGGGACAGATTTATTATTTATTTCTGACAGATTATGTGTGACACCTTATTATATTTAAATATGATACTAGGGCTAGGTCTTTCACTGCTACGTTATCTTCTCCCCCTCCCACCTCCATGTTTAAAAAAAAAGGCAAAATGGATGATGAGGTCTATTTTCTGATAAACAATGAGTGATATTTGAAAGATGTTTTGTATTGAAACAGGTGGTAACAAATTAACTAAATGAGGAGAGTATTTGTTAAAGAGAGATTGAGAGAGTGAGAAACACAGAATTGTCATTGTTGCTTTTACTCTGGACAGAGGGGGTACATAGTGTGGCCCAGATTCCAGATGCTTTTTATACAAGTTCACGTGCCCTGCAGCTGTTACTTCTGTTGTGATTGCTGCATCACCTCCTGTCATTGCCCACTTGAAAGTGAAGAAATGGATCTAACAAAATGAACAAAACAGCACTCTCTGTGATTTACTTTGTTTGTGTTCTTTGGTTGAAATAACACAAATCACAGATCCCTTTTTTTCCACCCAGAAATGTGCCTCTCTTTGATATCTAATTATATGAGATTATAATTTCATCCAGAAGCTTTAAAATGCATTGCATATTATGAAAAGCAAGTACAGTTCATATTCAATTTGACTTCTTCATACATTTTTAAATATCAAAATGATTAGGTTAGATTTAGGACCAATTCCCTGAGAAAGTTCATGATTAAAAGGCTCAGTTAGTCCCTGGCCATGAGATTATCAAGCAGTCAACACACCTTTAGAATTTTTTGAAGAAAGAGGAAAGAGGTCACTGCTCTCTGCCTTCTATATTGCCAAACTGATGTGTACATGGAGTTTGGGTAATATAATACATATTCATGCTGACAGCTAATTTTCAGGCTAATGCAATTCAAAGCAGAAAAGATAATGAACCCTAAAAAAACAGAATTTGTAAATGGAAATGTTGACAGACTCTTAACTCTAATAGCTGTGCTATTGGGCACCACAAAAATAACAAAGCTAATTTTAATGAAGAGTTGAAAGTAGATGAGGCATTTATCTTTGGTAATTATGGTGCTTCTTTAGGACTAATATCTAAATGGAATTTAAACCATTTAAATGACCCAAGGGAAGGGACAATCGTAGGAATAATTCTCACTCAGTGTGATTCCATAAGGGTTATATGTATGGGTATATTTCAAGAACATTTTATCCCATATGGAACTAGGCACATTCCAATTATAAATACACTATTCCTTTCTAACTTTGATTTGAGGAAGTCTGTTTCCAAAACAAGTCTAGTTGAAATTTTCTTAAATGATACTTTTTAAAATTAATTTATTTAAAACATTGTTGATAAGGGGGAAGATGTGTTACAAGCCTTGCTACCTACATACTTAAGCTTTCGGTATGTTTTGCTAAACCTAGATCCAGCATCTTGGTTGACATCCTTATGAGACCTGCCCTCCTACTCTGGGGGTCAGTTATATTCACGTGTGCTATAAATATCTGTTAAGAGCGGTTCATATACTAGAAAATATATTTAAATCTCTGGGAATGTCTGTAACATATTCAAATCCAAATACAGGTTTCCTCCTGCAGGAAATTTCAACCTAATCACAGAGGTGGAATACTACACAAAAGGAGAAAGAATCTCTATTACAAGCAAAGGCTACACTCTCTGTAAATGCTCTAGATCACTCGTGCTTATTTTTAAATAAAACTTTTATAAGTACTCTATTTGTGTGTGTGTGTGTGTGTGTGTGTGTGTGTGTGTACATGTATATCTAACAGACAGCATTTAGTGAACACTCTGGGTTCCAGGTTTTATGCTATTGGCTTTACATGAATTATTCCCTGTTGTCTTCTCAATAGTCTTAAAAAGAGTAGGTATTATTTTTATTTATTCAAAACACTGCTGAACATTTACACATTCCTTTTTCTCATTAATGAGAGAATTAGTGAAAGTAGAAATTCACCTACTTAATAAAGTCTTCACCACTTTAAGAATAGGAATTTCAGACTTTTGTGTAGACATAGCATCATTAATACCATCTTGTAGATTACAGAATATCTCATTAAGAATTATTTCCTTCCAACCACTCAAAAATCTGAGTTACTCAACTGAGTTCTTATTTTTTACTTAAATATATATGAGGAAAATGAAGCATAGAGAATAAGTGAATTTCTAAATCATTCGATGGCTAAGAAGTAGAAATGGGAATTGAACTTTATCGTCTATCTTTTTAAATGAAAATTTTTATTTTAGAGCTATTACAAATTTATAGAAAAATTGTGAAGATAGCACATAGAGTTCCCATATGCCCTGTCCCCAATTTTCCTTATGATCAGCATCTTATATCACTATGGTACATTTGTGACAACAATGAAGTAGTATTTATGCACTATTATTAACTAAAGTCTATGTTCATATTTCCTTAGTATTTACCAGATGTGCTTTTTATGTTCCAGGATCTCATTAAGGATACAACACTACATTATTTGTCATGTGTACCTAGGCTATGGCAACTTCTTATATTTTCTTTGTTTTTGATGAACTTGACAGCCAAAGATTACTACTTAGATATTTTGTAGATCATCTTTTTTTTAAAATTTAATTTAATTAATTTACTTTTTATACAGCAGGTTCTTATTAATTATCTATTTTGTACATATTAGTATATATATGTCAATCTCAATCTCCCAATTCATCCCATCACCACCCACTCCCCATTTCCCCCCCTTGGTGTCCATACATTTGTTCTCTACATCTGTGTCTCAATTTCTGCCTTGCAAACAAGTTCATCTGTACCATTTTTCTAGATTCCACATGTATGCATTAATATACGATATTTTTTTTTCTAATTCTGGCTTGCTTCACTCTGCATGACAGTCTCTGTGTCCATCCACATCTCTACAAATGACCCAGTTTCGTTCCTTTTTATGGCTGAGTAATATTCCATTGTATATATGTACCACATCTTCTTTATCCATTCATCTGTCGATAGGCATTTAGGTTGTTTCCATGACCTGGCTATTGTAAACAGTGCTGCAATGAACATTGGGGTGCATGTGTCTTTTTGATAGATCATCTTTCAATTGAAATTTGCCTAATGATTTTCATAATTAGATTGGGTTTATGGATTTTGGAGGAGGAACATCAAAGAGGTCAAATGCCATTTTCATCATATCATATCAAGGGTACATACTATGGAGATGGCATATTATCATTGACATTGACCTTAATCACCTGGCTCAGGTAGTGTTTGGCAGGTGTCTCCACTGTAATTTCTTCTTTTTCCTCTGTTCCATACTATACTCTTTGAAACAAACTCACTATGTAAAGGTTACACATAGGGAGTGGGGAGTGCGATTCTACATCCTTGAGAGTAGAGTACCTATATCCTATATAAATTATTTGGAATTCTTCTGCATGAGAGAATAATTCTTCTACTCCATATGTTTATTCAATCACTTATTTATATCAGGACAGATTTAGGGATATTTGTTATATATTTTAGGTTATAATCCAGTACTACTTTATTTTGCTGCTCAAATTATTCCAAGTTTGGCCATTAAGAGCAATTTCACTTGCCTCTGGCATCCCTTTGACATACCTCTATCAATGTAGTGTTGTTTTGTTTTATTGTTTTTGATTTGTTTAATTTGTTTGAGTAGACCCTCACTTTCTGGCACTACAGGATTTTCTAGGCTTATCTTGTATATGTTCTGCTCCAGTCATTGAATTAATCATTTTTTCAAGGACCCTTGGTTTTAGAAACCAACATCTGGGAGCTAGGTGTGATTTTTGCTATCTTCTTATTTCTCATGTAGTCCAATTTCCATCAAACTGCATTTTGTGTAGCATATGAAGAGAGAGAACTATTCTATTATTACTGAGTTCCTCTGAAGAATGAGTCCATTATTCTGGCTTTTGAAACTTACTACTGCTGCATGCTATCTTTGCCTGCTATTGCTGATGCAATTTTGCATTATTACTTGATTGAACAATGCATTTGCATTTTGTGTCTCTACTTTACACATGAAAAAAAAAGTTCTTAATGATCTTAATAAATAATGTTTCTGAGGTCATATATATAGCTAATGGTTGAACATGAATTCAAACACAACACTATAGTACTATAGTACTACAATAGGTACTTCCTTGTTTGCAATTGAACTCATGCCACTATGGCTGCAATTAGTTTAAGAAATAAGTCTGGTTATAATCTGCCTTAGTTTCTGGTCTTAGTCAAAATGCTAGTCCTGCTTAGTCACAAGGCCAGTGAAAGCACTCCAGAGGAATGAGTTTATATTCCTAAATGAAAGTTAAATGAGAAGAGTCTAAATTCTTCATGTTTGCTGATAACATTAAAAGACTCAGCTTGGTCAATAAGTAGCTTAGTGGGATAATGCATTGCATATGTTCGTTAAATAGATACTAAATCCTACTATGTGCTAGCAATGCAGTAAGTAATGTTGATCAATGACTTTAGTATTTTCTTCTATGTCTAAGGGGATTTATCTTTAGAAAGGAAAGAAATACATTTGAGCAAATAAATGAAAGTGAAGAAAAAATTAAATGTATATACAATTGAGTAATTCTTCTTAGACTTTAATGTGTCTAAGAATCATTATGGAACTTCATTAAAATATATATTTTGTTTCAGTAAATTGGAATCTATAAAAGCATCACTCAACTACACTGAGAAGCAATGGTGTGGAGAATAGAAGGGCACAAAGGAATGGTTAATTTTATGAGGAGAGGAGTCAGAAAGGTTACATAAGTGGAAAAGTGCATATTAGAGATAAAAAGAGTATCTGGATCAATGGAAAAAGAGGACCAGAATTAGGAAAATAAAGCATTTAAAAGTAAAGTATTAATTACAAAAGAGTTCCACCATTCATTTTGTGATATGAGATTTGGTTAGAGGATGTATATTTTTATTATATCATCTATCAAATTTGATATTCTAGATTATATTTTTTTCTTATTTTCTGACCAGATTTTTTTTAAAAAACACCAATTTCTTAAAATTCAAATGTCAAATCTTTTTTCCCCATGCCCTCACCAAAAGGTGAAGGGGTGTGTGTGTGTGTGTGTTGGTGTGTGCGTGTGAGTGCATGAGTGAGATGGGCTGTAGAAATCTCAAATGCACCTCTTCTGAGATAGGTTATGCCTCAATTCTTCAAGTTTATTTGATTGTATATAGATGAGTAGAGATTTGAAAGATCAAATTACTTTTTTTTTTTTTTTTTTGTGGTACGGGGGCCTCTCACTGTTGTGGCCTCTCCCGTTGCGAAGCACAGGCTCCGGACGCACAGGCTCAGCAGCCATGGCTCACGGGCCCAGCCACTCCATGGCATGTGGGATCTTCCCGGACCGGGGCACGAACCCGTGTCCCCTGCATCGGCAGGCAGACTCTCAACCACTGCACCATGAGGGAAGCCCCCAAATTACTTTTTGATGACAGATATTCTGTCTTTCTACAGCATGATATTATTACTTTTAATTATATTTTTAATTTCCTGAATTCTAGAAATAGTTTCCCAACTTATTTCCACAGCTCATTAATTAAAAATGTGTGAGGATTGGGCAGGAGTTTTTCTTTCTTTTTTGTTTTTTTTAAGGAGAGAAATGTTCTCTTTTCTTGGCAGCCAGATTTCATTAACCTTTTATCTTTTAACTGTTCTTTGATATGTGTTCTATAAAACAAGCCGAATATTCCTTTTGAGATGAATTATTCAGTCAAAACAGTTTTGTTACCATATAATGTAATAAAACAGCAAGGTATTGATTTGGCATTGCAAATGAACTAGCTTTATTTCTTTTTTCATATTGTAATTTACCATATTCTATTTGTATCTACGCATGGATCTTGCAAACCAATAACAATTTAACTCACTTGAGCTAGAGTTCAGTTGAAATATATTAACTCAGAAAATTGAAAAGAAATATATCAGATAGGTTTAAATACATGTGGTCATTAGAGTTCCATAACATACAGATGAAGTATATCTAGGAGAGACTCCAGTCTTCCAGCTGTGATAGAAGATGAACAAGATACCTATAAACATAAAAAAGTCCAAAGTTAATTAAATGAAAACTCATGCAGCACTACGCTGGATGAATATCTTCAAAACCAAAAGAATGGTGAGCTGGATAAAGGTGGCTTCATTGTTCAATCACCTATACATACCTATTGATACTTGAAAAGAGATTGGAACTGATTCTCACTGCATGAAAATCTTTGCAGAATTCACCTGGATAAAAATCCATCTGATTTTTTAAAAGTTTTTAAAATAAAATAACCCTGAAAAAAAAGTATATCATAATGAAGCCTCCCAATAATACTGTTTCATGGTCACTATTCACATTTACTAGAATCACACAAAAGAATGTCTTTTGTAACTTACTAAGGTTCACATAATACTTAAAGTATGAGATCCCAGACTCTAGAATCATAATTTGTTAGTTCAAAAATCAACTCCATTAATATTATTGGACAAAGTATTTAATTTCTACAAGCCTTGGCTTCTTCATTAAGTTAGGGAAATGAACACCTACTACACAGGGCTATTTTATGAGAAGACTGCATAGGATAAGTGAATATTGAGTTCTTAGCACAGTGCCTGGAATGTACAGTTTTATTATTATCATTATTGTGTTAATCCAATTGCTAGATGCCTTTGCTCAATTTTTGGAGTAAATGTTATCTGTTGATATTTCAGTTCTGGCCTAAAGCTATTTCAGAAGGAATGAAAAATGTGGCTTCCAGTATCACAGAACATTTTATGTTTTCCATCTTGACCACTTCATAAAATCCCAAAGTTTCCTCTTGTTCATTTGCAAATCCTCCTTTGCTCCCCTCCCCACACTTCACCATCCCTGTCTCCATTATCACATAACCATGGATTTTATTTTTTGGTCACTCTACATTAGTTTGCATTTCTAAGAAACTTACATACATGGAAGCATACATAATATACTTCACTTTTCTGACTTCTTTCACACAGCATAATTATTTTTAGGATCTCCCATGATGTAGCATGTATTTTATTGCTAAGCAGTATTTCAGTGTATAGATATACCACTGTTTGTATGCCCATTCAACTGTTGATGGACATTTGGGTGGTTTTCAGTTTGGGACTATTATAAAAAAGGTGCTATGAACATTCATGTTCAAGTCTTTGTACAGACATATCTTTCATTTCTCTTTGGGAAACACACAAAAGTTAAATAGCTGGATCTTATTGTAGATGTGTGTTTAAATTGTTAATAAACTGCCAAATTGTTTTCCAGTGTAGTTCTTAGGTTGATGAAGTTCCCATCTATTTCTACTTTCCTGAGAGTTTGTACCAGGAATGGATGGTGAATTTTGTCAATTCTGAAAAACAGAAGAGCTAACTTAAGAAGGCAAGGAGTGAAATTCTGGGAGTGAAGTCCTAGGATGGCAGGCACTATGCAACAGACCTAGAGATTAATCCATTTAACCTGGTGTAGGAGGATGGAAGACCCTGCAAAAAAGTTATGTAGAAATATTTTTTATATGTGAGAAGTTACATACATATTTTCATACACACACATATATGTGTGTATACATCTCAAATAATATAAAATAAGGCAGTTACAATCCAAGATAAATAAGTGGTATAAGAAAAAAATGTAATATCTTTGCTGTCTCTGCAGTGAACAATGTTTTCATATTCACCATGATATAAGCAATACCTACATTAAATTTGGTAAATGACCTACAGAAAACACACAGCAAATTTAAATTTAAATTTATGACTTAAGAAATATGTAAGAGTATTAGCCTTCACAATGCAAAAAATGAAAGTGCAGTCGAATTTGGGAGGGAAAGTTAGGTAGAATTGCTGAAAAGAAGGAACGTATGAAAAGTGGGAGTGGTAAGAGATACTAACTATGGCTATTGAAACAGGAAGAAACATGTTCTATACCCCTCAAAATTACAAAGATAAGCAATATTAGAAATGAAGTTTGAAAGATATGACTAGGGGTGATATATATTTTATGTATATATTATATATATACATATATACCATATAATTTCATTACATTCCTTATTAAACAGAACCTCATACAAGGATTAAATGCTAATAACACTTAATAGCAGCAGAGACAGAGAAAAATGGCAGTGAATTCTAAGGATGGAAAGGAATTCAAGATAATGTATCTACATTATGTCCACTTTTTCACAATGATACAAAGAAATAGGAGAGATTGCTGAGAAAATAAAATCGCAGGAAGAATTGCAGGAAGAATTCTCTAGGCCTACTGACACTCAAACTCTTAACTTGGAACAGTCCATCTAAGAAATAAAGGGCGAGGAAGTTTATCCTCCTTTAACTGCCTCTCAAGTTTCACCCCATGGGAAGTTAACTTTCATTATTACAGGTTTAGTAACCGGATCCCCATGGTAGCTCCTCCATGAGCCAGATAATACATTATCTGGTGTGGCATTTTCTGATATCAGATGTGGTGAAGGAGTTGGAGCTGGGTCTTGTGACTAGTCACATTCATGTGGCAAAACTCCAGAGGCCCACACAACATAGTTGGCTATGGTGGTGGTGACAGAGGGTTAAGCAGTTGATGATCTAGGAGACATGGAAAACAGAGAATCTCTGTAGTCAGCCTTTGGAGATCTAGCAGAAACAGAGAGGGGAGAGTGTATACCTTGACACTGTTTTCTGTGGTGGCTCCCCTTGGACTCACTCAATTGGAAGTCGAAGATGAAGGAAGCCCACCGATGCAGTCCTGTGGCATCAGAGTGAAGGGCAGGGAAAGCCTCTTGGGTCACAGAGCTGGGTGGGGGAGGAGGGAAAAAGGTGGATAGTGCATCTGATGGGGCAAATGGAAGATATCAAGAGCCGTTCTCATCATTTACTCATCACTGCTCTTTGATTCTTATACTATATTCATTGTATAATGAAGGTACCTGTAAAGGTTTTGTCGTTAACACTGACACCCTCAGAAATTGTCATTTGTTCTTCCTCTAACCTTCTTCTTTTCAGAAAAAACAACATTACACTGACTTTGCCTAACCTATAAAGAGCTTCTTTTTCTCCTTCACTATAATAATCCAACTTATTTTTTTAGCTAAGCATCAACAAGTTTTAAATGCATTTCCTTGATGAATACAAAATTATTTTAAGAAAAGACAATGAATAACAATATAATGTAGTATCCTGAGGTAGAGAATTCTGCAATTAAAATAATGAAAATAATATTTTCCTATGAGTTAGGACAATTTTGATGGTGGGGAAATCATGAAGGAGTATGTAAGGACCATTGTTTGGACTGAAATGAGTTTCACGATTTGTAATTGTTTTCTATATATATATATTTTATCATAATATTTTAAATAATAAACTAAATAGTTAATTTTAGATACCATTGATGTTAAACTATAACTTCAGTTAATGCATTTTATTAATATTGGCAGGAATAATATCATTGTAGATGTTGTTACTTAATAGACAGATGGTTTATATTCTGAACTACTTGTATGACTTTGGGCAAACAATTGATCTTTCTGAATCTTGTCTTCTATAATGGGTAATATCTACCTCACACAGCTGTAGGATGAACATATTTTCTGCTAGTCACTACCCCAAGAACTAAAAATACAAAATTGAATGGTAAACACATCATTCAAATACAATATGGTGAGTGTGATATTATTCAACATAGAGGATAGTATGTGTAAAAACAGAAAAAAAAGGAAGGCATGGATAATATACCTGAGTGATCAGTCCTCCTAATATAGGATACATTCCTATTTGTACATAAAACACTAAAAATTACGAGTATGTGGGATATAAATTTAGGCAGCCATATAATTTTTGCATACTTTTCTCTTATATAAGCATGTAGCATAATATGACCTCTGAAAAAATTATTTCATTTTTTCAGTCTCATGCTGCTAAAACAGTTCTTAACTATATATGGTTTCTGCATATTTCTTTATAATAACCTCATGGGAGCATTTTCTGCGTATTTCATTATAATAATCTCATGGAAACATTTAATTGGTAAGAAAACAGTTGCAAGAAAAACAAAGATGCATGATAGAGCTATTGACCTACATCAGAAACTAGTTATTAAAATATGTGAGTCATGGGCAAAGATTTTACATGAACCTGACTTTTGATTTCTACAGTGAATTCTACTAAAAAATAAATGTGACATATATGATTTCTTTTTTAATTGGAGTTAAAATTGCTTTACAATGATGTGTTAGTTTCTGTTCTACAATGAAGTGAATCAGCTATATGTATAACTATGTTCCTCACTCTTGGACGCCCCCCATCTCACCCATCTAGGTCATCACAGAGAACAGAGCTGAGCTCCCTGTGCTTTACAGCAGGTTCCCACTAGCTATCTATTTTACATATGGCAGTTTATTTATGTCAAAACTAATTTCCCAATTAGTCTCACCCTACCCTTCCTTACCCCATATCCACATGTCTGTTCGCTACATCTATCTTTCTATTCCTGCCCTACAAATAGGTTCACTTGTATCATTTTTCTAGATTCCACACATATGCATTAATATATGATATTTGTTTTCCTCTTTCTGGTTTACTTCACGCTGTATGATAGACTCTAGGTCCGTCTACCTCACTACAAATAACTCAGTTTCATTTCTTTTTATGGCTGAGTAATATTCCATTATATATATGTACCACATCTCTTTTATTCATTCATCTATCACTGGACATTTAGGTTCTTTCCATGTCTTAGCTATTGTAAATAGTGCTGCAATGAACACTGGGATACATATGTCCTTTTGGATTATGATTTTCTCAGGGTATATGCCCAACAGTGTGATTGCTGTGTCATATGGTAGTACTATTTTGTTTTCTAAGGAACCTCCATACTGTTCTCCATAGTGACTGTATCAATTTACATTCCCATCAACAGTGCAGGAGGGTTCCCTTTTCTCCACATCCTCTCCAGCATTTACTGTTTGTAGATTTTTTGATGATGGCCATTCTGACCAATGTGAGGTGACACCTTATTGTAGTTTTGATTTGCATTTCTCTAATAATTAGTGATGTTGAGAATCTTTTCATGTGTCTCTTGACCATCTGTATGTCAGATCCAATGCAATCTCTATCAAACTACCAAATGGCATTCTTCACAGAATTAAAACAAAAGATTTTACAATTGGTATGGAAACACAAAAGGCCACAAATAGCCAAAGCCATCTTGAGAAAGAAAAATGGAGCTGGAAGAATCAGGCTCCCTGACTTCAAACGATACTACAAAGCTACAGTAATCAAGACAGTATGGTACTGACACAAAAACAGACATATAGATCAATTGAACAGAATAGAAAGCCCAGAGATAAACCCACACACATATGGTCACCTTATATTTGATAAAGGAGGCAGGAATGGAGAAAATACAACCTCTTCAATGAGTGGTGCTGGGAAAACTGGACAACTACATGTAAAAGAATGAAATTAGAACACTCCCTAACACCATACACAAAAATAAACTAAAAATGGATTAAAGAGTAAATGTAAGACCCGACACTATAAAACTCCTAGAGGAAAACATAGGCAGAACTCTCCATGACATAAATCACAGCAAGATCCTTTTTGACCCACCTCCTAGAGAAATGGAAATAAAAACAAAAATAAACAAATGGGACCTAATGGAACTTAAAAGCTTTTGCACAGCAAAGAAAACCATAAACAAGATGAAAAGACAACCCTCAGAATGGGAGAAAATATTTGCAAATGAAGTAACTGGCAAAGGTTTAATCTCCAAAATTTACAAGCAACTCAATATAAAAAAAAACAAATAACCCAATCCAAAAATAGGAAGAAGGCCTAAAAAGACATTTCTCCAAAGAAGATATACTGATTGCTGACAAATACATGAAAGGATGCTCAACATCACTAATCAAATCAAAACTACAATGAGGTATCACCTCACACCAGTCAGAATGGCCATCATCAAAAAATCTACAAACAGGGCTTCCCTCGTGGTGCAGTGGTTGAAAGTCCGCCTGCTGATGCAGGGGACATGGGTTCGTGCCCCAGTCCGGGAAGATCCCACATGCCATGGAGTGGCTGGGCCCGTGAGCCATGGCTGCTGAGCCTGCACGTCCGGAGCCTGTGCTTCGCAACGGGAGAGACCACAACAGTGAGAGGCCCCCGTACCACAAAAAAAAAAAAAAAGAAAAAGAAAAATCTACAAACAGTAAATGCTGGAGAGGGTGTGGAGAAAAGGGAACCCTCTTGCACTCTTGGTGGGAATGTAAATTGATACATCCACTATGGAGAACAGTAAGGAGGTTCCTTAAAAAACTAAAAATAGAACTACCATATGACCCAGCAATCCCATTACTGGGCATATACCCTGAGAAAACCATAATTCAAAAAGACACATATACCCCAATTTTCATTGCAGCTCTATTTACAATAGTCAGGACATGGAAGCAACCAAAGTGTCCATCAACAGATGAATGGATAAAGAAGATATGGCACATATATACAATGGAATAGTACTCAGCCATAAAAAGAAATGAAATTGAGTTATTTGCAGTGAGGTAGATGGATCTAGAGTCTGTCATACAGAGTCAAGTAAGTCAGGAAGAAAAACAAATACCATATGCTAACACATATGTATGGAATATAAAAAATAAATAAATAAAAATAAGTGTTTCTGAAGGACTTAGGGGCAGGACAGGAATAAAGATGCAAACGTAGAGAATGGACTTGAGGACATGGGGATGGGGAAGTGTAAGCTGGGATGAAGTGAGAGAGTGGCATAGACATATATACACTACCAAACGTAAAATAGCTGGTGGGAAGCAGCCACATAGCACAGGGAGTTCAGCTCGGTGCTTTGTGACCACCTAGAGGGGTGGGATAGGGAGGGTGGGAGGGAGATGCGAAAGGGAGGAGATATGAGGATATATGTATATGTATAGCTGATTCACTTTGTTATAAAGCAGAAACCCACACACCACTGTAAAGAAATTATACTCCAATAAAGATGTTAAAACATAAAAGAAAGCCTAGAGATAAACCCAATGACATGGTCACCTTATCTTTGAAAAAGGTGGCAAGAATATACAATGGAGAAAAGACAGCCTCTTCAATATGTGGTGCTGGGAAAACTGGACAGCTACATGTAAACGAATGAAATTTGAACACTCCTTAACACCATACAGAAAAGTAAACTCCAAATGGATTAAAGACCTAAATATAAGACCGGACACTATAAAACTCTCAGAGGAAAACAGGGAAAACACTATTTGACATAAACCACAGCCAAGATCTTTTTTGACCCACCTCCTAGAGTAATGAAAATAAAAACAACAGCAACAAAAAACAAATGAGACTTAATTAAACTTAAAAGCTTTTGTACAGCCAGGGAAGCCATAAACAAGATGAAAAGATAACCCTCAGAATGGGAGAAACTATTTGCAAATGAATCAATGGACAAAAGATTAATCTCCAAAATATACAAACAGCTCATGGAGCTTAATATCAAAAGAACAAACAACGCAATTAAAAAATGTGCAGAAGACCTAAAAAGACTTTTCACCAAAGTGACCTAGGTGATTTTAATAATATGTACTTGCTACAGAGGTCAGGGCATCTGTCTTCCTTTAGAGATCTAAATTTAGATCAAAACATAACATTCATACTTCTTAGATGGTTATATTGGAAAAATTCAAACATTTTTAAATAAAAAAGACAAGAGGACACTTCATTTGTCAGTAGTGAGACTACTCTCATTGATCTCAGAAAAAGCTTACCTTCTGATGTTGTTTTGAATTGAGTCCTGGCACAGAGAAACCAAGAACTTTTCAAAAGTAGTATCTTCTGGGCTTCCCTGGTGGCACAGTGGTTGGGAGTCCGCCTGCTGGTGCAGGGGACGTGGGTTCGTGTCCCAGTCCAGGAGGATCCCGCATGCTGTGGAGCGGTTGGGCCCGTGAGCCATGATCGCTGAGCCTGCACGTCCGGAACCTGTGCTCCAAGTCTTCTGTAAGTAAAAAGAGGGCAAAGGAAGCTGGACAAAGTTTTGATGTGGCTGAGAGAAGTTTATACTGAAACTAACAATAACAATAATAACAACTATTAAAACAGATAGGAAATGTTTAATAAAGAAAAATTAATTCTATTTTCAAGGCATTTAAGAAACAGCTAAACTTAGTAGTAATTTTTCTATCAAATTGTTTTATTTGTCATAGAAAATGAAAAGGAAAAACATACATTGAGAAAAAATATTAACAATACAGATATCTGACTAAGGACTTATATTCAGAATATATAAAGAACTCCTATAACTCCAGTTAAAAAACAATAAAAATGGGCAAAAATTAAAGACACTTTACAAAATAATATATAAGCACGACAAATACACACATGAAAAAGTGACAAACACCCTTTAATCATCAGGAAAATGCAAACTACAATCACGATAATAGCACAGTAGATCCACTAAGATTGTTAAATATAAAGACTAATCATTGTTGGCAAGGATGTGGAGCAATAGACTCTCCTAGACTGCTGGTAGTAGCAAAACGGCACACAGACTTTGCAAGACTGACAATTTCTCAAAGAGTGAAAAATAAATTACCCTATCACTCAGCACTTCTATTCCTAGATATCTAACCAAGAGAAAAAAGAAAAATAAATCTACAAAGTGACTTTAACTCAATTGCTTATAGCAAGTTTATTAATAATGGACAAAAAGTGAAAAAACAGGCAAACTATATCCTTTAACAGGAGAGTGGATATACAATTTAGAGCATACTTATACAGCAGTGTATTTATTACTCAGAAGACAAATAACAAACTACTGATTATTAAGATAAAATAGATGCTGATTTTTTCAAACACTTTGTTGTCACCTATAATTTAAATTACATTTTTTTTGATCTTTTAATATGATATGTCAACACATGAAATTGTTATTTTTATAAGTTAAAAATGATCACACATTGGCAATTTCATGTTTCAACCTCTATGTCATTTTGGTAATTTTCAAACTATTGCAATATCCTTTTCTCCCTGAAATTAACTTTCTATGATAAAGCTTTATTTTCTTTCTAATATTTTGGAAATTTTTCTTCTTTCTCTACAGTATGAATAGTTTAGTAGTCTATGAACTCCCTGTTTATTAAAAGTTTTATATAACTCATCTGGGAAAGTGCCTAGTTTTACTGCTAGTTTTGTGTTAGTATTTCTTACTTTTTGCAGTTTCTTTATTTTCTTCTGTAAATTTTTGTTACTATATTTTATCATAACACCATTCATTTTATCCAGATCTTTAAATTTAATAATCACACACATACAAAAAGTCTCAAATATCCAATGCCTTTGTTATCCCACAAGTAAACTTTCATTTAAAAACATTGCTTTATTTCAATCAGTAGTAACAAGTGACATTTGTCAATTAAGCACAACATCTACATTTTTAGATTATTCAGTCTTTTTTTGACTAACTACTCAGTCAGTTTACATTTTACTTCTTTCCACCTAATTTCTCCATGAGTTAGCATTCCTGATACAGGAATCTTATGTGGTATAATGCCATTAAGGTAAGTGTCAGATCAGTTGTCATTCTGCAATGCCATCTGATATGGCATATACTGTGTCTGGTGTCTTCTGGGGCCTGTTAACTGCTCTATTCATCACGCAGACCTGCCCTTCTATCACTGGTGAAGTTTCTACCAGTGAGCTTCACTGGTCAGGTAGGTCATTGCTAATAACCATGTACAGCTCTGCCTCCAGGGTCTGAGTGGCTTTAAAATTCCATTGATGACATTCTTGCTCCTCTTGAGAACTACAGGAACGTTTTTTATCCTCTCTTATGCAGTGTGGGATCTTAAGAAAACTGAATGACTGGGGGTTGGTCTCCCTCTTTAATATGCACTCTTCCTCATTTAACAACTACCTAATTTTTATTTAGCTTTCAAAACTGATCTCAGGAAGCCTTTGATTATCAACTGTTTCTTCTGTCTGACAGTTAATCACTGTGATTTCATAGTGACTTGTGAATACTTTGGCAATGTTTTTCTAATAATTTTCATCATTATCTTAAGAAAATAGTGTGTTTCTTATTTATAATTGTTTATTATCAGTTTCATCTGATTAGAATGTAGTCTCCACCACAAGCGTAAACGTATTTTTTACATTTTTTCTGCTGCTCTACTCCAAGCCTGGAACATGTAGTAAGGATTGAACTAGTACTTGTTGAATGTATTTGTCTCTTGTCTAACTTCCTTACTAGACTGTGTTTTTTGAGCCATGGACTATCTTTTTCTTTGTTATACCCCTCATGATTAACAGAATGTCTAATGGTGGATACTCAGTCAAGTATTATTGAATAAATGCTACAACACAGTCTTACCTCATTAAATTAATTACAAATTAGCAGTGGAAAAGAATGAACAGAAAAGCCTATTTGAAACCTTAGTCTAGAAGTAGGCCTTATATGTCTATGGCTATACCACCCTGAACACGCCCAATCTCATCTGATCTCAGAAGCTAAAAAGGGTTGGGCCTGGTTAGTACTTGGATGGGAGAAGTAGGTCTTATTCTATGCAAGGCCTTTCTTGAATTTTCCTACAGAATTTAGCCCTCCTAAGCTTATGTGATTGCATGTATCACATTTAATTGAAATTATGCATTACATTTATCTTCCTTATTAGATTTTGAATCATTTGGGACAAGAATCATATGTTATTAATCTTTGTTATTAACATCTTTCAGTGTCTTTCAGAAAAAAAATAAGGAATGTTGAAAAGAAAAATTGTCCACAAACAAGTGTGTTTTGAGGTTTTCCAATTCATTGAAGGGAAGGTATATTTTTCATTAAAGAAAATGATCTCCTAATGGTTAGAGAAAACTATGTAATCATATTATCTTAATGGTGGAAGAAACTTAAATTAGCTGGCTAGAATGACTAGGTTTAATGCATACTCTTAATGAGACTGAGGGCTTCTGTATGTGAGCTTTCTATTCTGGTTTTCTGTTGTTTCAGGATCTCAGTTGTTTCCTTAATATGAGATAGTTGTAGTTTGAGACAGCATTGCTATTTTCTGGGAAGAGCTCTTTCTTGGATTATTTAATCTCCCTGAAAACATGGGACATGTTTTGTTCATCATTGTAATATTTGTGTTTAATAAATGCTTGATGGGTGGATGGATGCATGGATGAATAATAGATGAATTAATGAATAGCATGTGACCTCAGGCAAGTTAATTTTCATTCTACGATTCTTTGATTTCCTCTGTAAATCATTTCCTTATCCATGGTTCATTCTTCTAACCCTTGATATTTTACCGCTAATTAATACCTCAACCTCGGATCACCAAAAATATCTTTTCTAAATCATATAGTATGTGGTCATTTAATTATTAGAGTTGTGTAAATAGTTAAATATTACCACCCATCAATGGATAATACGTTTAACATTGTAATACATATTTTTATTTTTTATAAAGCAATTTCTCCTATATTATTTTACTTAGCCTTTAAAAATATTATAAGCTAAATATTGTATCCATTATATATATAAAGATAGAGTCAGACAGGTCAATTTCCTAGAGAGAAGTTCTGTGCACGTTGTTTAAGCTTGTTAAAATACAAAGATTTCTTGTGAAGAGTAAAAGATAAATCTTGAGACATGAATAATTAGAAAAAAAGGAAGGGGATTGTTAATGGAGTCTCTAACTCAATGAAAATATTCAATTGAGGGTAAATGTCAAATTGAAGATGAATTTACCATAACAATACTTGAATTTCTCTCATTCTGCTTGTCAAGTGATCAGATCCACTCCCAGAGGATGCAGAATCAGTCAAGAAGCTAATCCAAATCAAAAGAAGTCAAATTAAGTGGAAATATACATAAACAATTTGGATCATGGGGTCATAATAATAGAATTTAAAACAAGACACCTTCTACTTCAGATTCAACACTTTTAAAATTTTTATTTAGGCAGAGGAACTAAGCTCTCTGTTATTTACGTCAAACTTTGAATGCCCTTATAAGTTTGTGATAACTTTATGTGCTAATTGATGTGTGTCAATAATTTTACAGTAATTAGTTTGGACTCACATAGCCTTGGTGATTCTGGAGTCGGTAACATCTAAAATTAAAGAAGATTCTTACAATCCAATGTTTTTGTCCTCATTGGTAAAAATATCGGTGCAAATGGGACCAAGACTTGCTTTGATTTCTGTGTGGATCAGTCAACTTTTGTCTGTTCTATCCCACTACCACATGATCCTAAAAGCACCCTGCAAAATATCTGACATATATTAGAAAAATAATAAGTACTTTTGATTCGAATTAAGTTTAATTCAATTTGAGATCTTGTATATATTCAACGCCCTCTGTAACAGGATCATCAAGAACCTACTTGTATTACCAAATCAATTTAAAGCCTTGTCCTTATATAGCTATAAAATACATGATCTCAGCATCTAAAGAGAACCACAATTTCTATTTTCATTTTATAAGCATCTTGTAGTCAACCACAACTACAAAGGTAATTAGTGTAGAAATTGGGTCCAGCCCTAATCTCAGGATTATTAATTCTCTTATTTTAGGAAAAAAATCAATGTACCTAGAAATTGGTTATACAGAGAGAAGAGTGATAATCTCCAAAGCATGTGATTTAAATTTTGAATAATTTCTTTTAGAGTTCTTGTCTAATAATAATTATATTTCTGAGATAGTTCCCACTGATTTCAACACTATTCAAGTTGACTAATTCATTCAAAGGGAATGTTAATGGAAGGGAAGAACTCATTACAAATAAGCCTCAATACCTACTGTACTGCTATAAGAGCAAATTTTGAGGTTGAGGCCTAAAAACCCGGAGCAAAATGTTTTCATATCTGCAATGTATTATTATCCCAGTGTTGCAAAGAATTAAATCATAGACATATCATTTTCCTTTGAATTTCAAAGATTTTATCTTCTTCTACTATGGTGTAAGTTTCAAGATCCTTAGCCATAAGATGTCTCCTTTATGTCAATGACAAATACAGCCCAGAAGCTAACATTAAATTAGATTGTAAAATTATCAGAAAATTGGTAAACTCTTTGCATTCAATTAATATCTCAGTGTGATATAAAGAAAAGGATTTGGGCTTTGGGAAAAAAAAGATTGTGGTGTGAAGCTCAAACCTGCTATAAATATATGTATTATATTTATATAATATTATACTATATTATATATGCTATATATATATTTAGTATAGCTTTGAGCAAGGTCCTTAAATTCTTCACTTCTCAATTTCATTTTCTTTAACACTAATCTAGTAATATTTTGCAGAGTTGTTCTAAGTACTAGAGGAAAGCATAGTGCAGTAAAAGCATTGGCTACATGGTAGATGTGATATTCAGAATTCACTCATTCATATCTTCAACAAATATTTACCAAGCAATTAGATATTCCAAACATTAAGTTTGGAATTTATATTAATGAAAAAAAGACAATGGCCCTATGCTGAGGAAGCTTATATTCTTGTTTGGAGAACACCAAAATGACAAATAAATATGTACAATATTAAGTGGGTTTTGAGGACTAAGGAAGAAATAAAGTAGCAAAGAGGTCGAGGAATGCCAGTTTGAAGAGAAGGAAGACCTCTCAGACAAGGTGATATTGGAACAGAGACGAGAAGGATTTGAGGGCATGAGAAAATAGGATGTTTTCTGGCAGAGGGAATAGCAAATGCCAGACCCCTGAGACAGAAGCATACTTAGTGTGTTTAAGCAACAGTGCGGAGGCCACTGTGAGTGAGCCAGAGCAGCAACATGCAGTGAAAGAAGAGGTAAGAGACTAGCTATATAATATCTTGTAAACCACTTTAAGGGGTTTGGGTTTTACTCTGAGATGGAAAGTTATTGGAAGGTGTAAGGAGAGGAGTGACATGATCATTTTGAAATTTTAAAAGGATAATTCTGTCTGCTGAATTGAGAACTGATATAGAGAGGCAAAGGCAAAGGCAGAAGCAGTTAGACTTGTCAGGGAATCAATATCCCTTATCTTGATTAAAACATTCATTGTGTTGGAAATTCATTATTATTTCACCAAACTGAATATAATAGGGATGGTGCAGCGTGGCAGAAACCCATGTGCATATATCACATCCCCTTCTGTATTGCAGCAACACGAGTCCAATTCTTAGAACATTTAATTCAGCAATTGTTTATTGACTGTCAGCTTTTGAACTGTATTACTATATTGAGTAGCATTGCAGAAAGAACTCTCCAAGAAAGCTTTTCTACTTAAAATGCCTGTACTCTCATTCAAGTTAACAAACATTACTGAATGTCTAATATGGGTAGATATCTGTGTTCACAGCAGGGGAGATGCAAAGGGCATGTTCTCTGCCATCAAACAGCCATCTGAAATAATGTTTATGAAAAGGAGGTAGCATGAACAATATTCCTGAATCAATATTAATTTAGAAATTGTACATGGAACATAACAACTGTGAAAAAAATTCTCTAGGAACCAAAAAAAAAAAAAGGAAGGGGAAAATAAGCCAAAATGATAATGCCATATTTGAGTAATGGGAAAATAAAACTGTTGCTGGATTTAGTTTTTCCTTTATTTTTATTTATATTTGGAAATATCTTTTTAAAAATGTCACTGTCCAAATGTCTTAAAATGAAGATGCATCTACCTAATCCATCCAATATGGTAGATTAGGTTATTCAGACCAAATTTTCTGACAGAAAAAAAGTAAAGTTTAGTACACATTATAAAAGGTACCCCCTAAGAGCTTTTAAATATCCTACCAGGAAAAATCTGATGGAAAGTAGAAAACCAAAAGTGTTACTTAGCCTTAAAAGTGAACTACTTTTCTGACCTAAGAAAATTTTCTAATTCTGGAAATATTTGAAGACCTATCAGGAAAAGAAGTGTAGATTCAAAGGCCAGCAGCTTTTAAGTTAATGGATTTAACAAGAGACCCTCCCCACATTTACTTAGAATTTCAAAGTCAAATACACTTGATAAAGATGCCCTCAACTCATTCCAAGAGGAGGGTAATGAAGGTTGTTTTGGCAATAGACAGCAAAGGGAAAAAAGGTACAAGCATCTCAGATATTAGAATTACCTGAAATAAAAAAAACTTTTCAGACATAAAAATGCTGAAGACATTCAAGACAAGAATACCTGCATTATAAAAAATGATAAAGTAAGTCCCTGAGGCAGAAGAAAAAGGCTACAGGCTAGAAATCTGGATATAAATAAGGAAATGAAGAGCACTCTAGAATGGAATATTACTTAGCACTAAAAAGAAATGAGCTATCAAGCCATGAAAAGACACGAAGAAACTGTAAATGGATATTACTAAGTAAAAGAAGCCAACCTGAAAAGGCTACATGCTGTATGATCCCAACAATATGACGTTCTGGAGAAGGCAAAACTATGGTGACAGTAAGCATATTAGCTGCTGCTGGGGTTGTGGGTGGGGAAGGATGGTTTTGCAGAGGAGAAAGGATTTTGAAGGCAGTTAAACTATTCTCTATGATACTACAACGGTGGTAACATCATACATTATAACTTTATCAAATTGTACATTTGTCAAAACCCATCAGATGTACAACACCAAGAGTGTACCATAATATAAATTACAGAATCTGGGTGTTAATGATGCATCAATGCAGGTTCATCAATTGGAACAAAGGTACTACTGTGGTGCAGGGTGTTGATAAGGGAGCGTGTGCCAAAAAAAAAAAAATATATATATATATATATATATATATGTATGTATATATGCATATATATAATTTATTTTCATTATTTATTTTTATATTTTAAATAAAATATATTTTATAATGTTATATATTTTATTATATAGCATATATAATACATACATAGTATATAGATCCATTTTCTAGGGATGACCTTTTATAATGTTTTATAATGCCAACTCCATGGACAATTGTGGATCAAGTTAAAATGTGACTATTTTTAAGTATAGTATGTAAATCTTATTATGGAAATCTTTCTGCTTGCAATGTTTCCTTGTGAGACTATACTCAAATTATATTCACAGATATAAAATCTTTTTTCCTGTACCGACATCATCAGTGAAGCACTGGTATCAAAATTATTTTCTATAGCCACCTGTAGCTGTGGCCAGCATTATTTCAGGGATTTGGGAATTCTAAACAAGATAAACTCAGATAAAGGGTACACAATGTGAATTCATAACCATATGTCTACGTTTGGATAAAATATTGAATAATGGAATATAAAACAATACATATTTTAAAGTAGTTTTGACTGTCAAAGTAAAGACTTAGAAGTACTTTTGTTAAAGACAGATGTAACAAGTTTGCTGGGAGATGTTTTATCCCTCAATAGAAGGCTATACCAGTATTACTAAGCAAATACATTAAAAACGACAATAAATACGATGCTATGTGCTGACAATATGGAAGTCTTTCAAATGCACATTCTAGAGGAAAAAGAACACCCTTGAAAATAATTCAGTGAAATATAATCAATGAAGTATGCCACCATTAAAAAAAGAATAAGGCAATATAAACAACTTTATGCCAATACATTTAAGCCTTAAAAGAAATAAATATACTCCTTGAGAACACAAAGTAATCAAGCTTACTCAAAAAGAACAAGACAATCTTAATAGTCTTATGCCTATTAAAAACTGAATATGCAATTAGAAAACTTTATTAAAGAAAACTTCATAAATTTTACCATATATTAAAGAAATATCATGAATTCCACACAAACTTTTAAGAAAACTAAAGGGGCAGGAATTTTTAAAAACCCTTCTATGAGTCAAACTTCCCCCAGATACCAAATCTAGAAAATAACAGTATAAGAAAACAAACAAAACTAGACTAATGTTCTTCTTTTCATAACAAAATTTTAGTAAATTGTATCCAAAAATATATAACAATGTAATATATTATGACTAAGTGTGGTATACCCAGGAAATGCAAGGTTGGTTTAATATTTTATAAATAGTCAACATAATTCATCAAATAAAAATATTTAAAGAATGAAAAATCACATTATCATCTTGATAGAGGAAAACATTTGATAATATCCTACATGCAAAAGTTTGAGATTAGAAAATATTCTCTAACCACAATGAAATTAAGCTATAATTACCAGCAAAATTATTACCAAAAATTCCCAATTATTTGAAATTAGGAAACAAATTTCTTACTAACTCAGGGAGAAGAAAATATAGAAACCAGAAAAGTTTTCAATTTTAGCACACCAAAAATACTACATTTAGAATTATGAGATACATTTAAAGAACTATTTGAAGGAATAGGGAGGAAATGTCCTGAAAATACCCTGTGCTGGCAGACATGTGACATAAAAGGAAATAGCCAAACTGCTGGGGGTTATGTAATTTGGTACAACTGCTTTTGAAAATTGTTTAGTAATGTTTATTAAAGGTGAACATATACTTAGCCTATGGCCCAGTCTGTTCACACTTAATTATAAACCCAGCAGGAATGCATGCATATAGGCACAAAGGGCATATATAAGAAAGTTTATAGAAATATGGTTTTTAATAATCCCAAAATGAAAACAGTTACAATGTTCATCATCAGTAGAATAAATACTACATTGTGGTATGAAATACTATTTAGTATAGAAAAAATTGTAGGACTGGTACCACAACATGGGTGAATCTCACAGATATAATGTTAAGATAAGCTATACACACAAGAACACATAAAATATGGCTCAATTTATATAAAGTTCAAAAACAGGGAAAACTTTTATGGCAAAGGAAGTCAGAATAATTGTTATCTTTATTGGAAGGTAATGACCGAAGGGGCACATGAGAGTTGCTCTTATGTTCTGTAATATCCCATATCTTGACCATGCTGATCCTTATACGAATGTGTTCACTTTGTGAAACTTTTTAAACTATATAATTAAGATCTGTACCTTTTAGCATGTATGTTATTCCTAATAAAACACTTTACAATAAAAGTTAAAAGAAAATAAACTAAAGCGTTTTTATATAAAGTCTAAAAAAAAGTAAAAAGCAAGCTATGTTGTTTCAATATGTGTCCATAATTGGTAAATATATGAAGAAAAACAAGGTTGTGATTATCCCAAATGTCAGTATAATGCTTAAACTTGAAGATAGCCTTTTTCAAGTAGGAGCACAGAAGGGGCTCCAACGTCCTAACAATACTGTATTCCTACATATAGATGATAATGACCTAGGTATTCTTTTATAATTATTTTAAAACTCAAACCCAAACATGTATGTGTTAGTGTGTTTTAGTACATGTGGGAAAGAACACAGAGACAGAAAAGTACATACATATACACACAAACACACAATGGCAATACCATTACATACCCACCAGTATAAATAAGCTGAAAGACATCAGGGAAAAATTAAAATTATGGGTGAGAATATTGCTCCTGTAATTTCTTTCAGCATAGCATATTGCTTTACAATTTAGCAGCTTAAATTAATAAGTACAGAGCAATCTCTCATGAACAAAGGTATAAAAATATTCAACAAAACTGTAGAAAATCAAATCTAACAGTGTATAAAAATAATTATACACCAAGACTTAGTGGGATTTAATGCAGATATGTAAGACTGGTTCAATGTTAGAAAATCAGTGAATAAAATCTAACTAATCCACCATATCAATAAGGTAAAGAAGAAATAGCAAATGATTATATCAGTTAACATGGAAAAGTTTTTGACAAAACCCAACCTCCATCTATGATAAAAAATTTTTAGCAAACTATGACTAGAAGGAAAATTTCTCAACTTGATAAAGCACATCTATAAAAAATGTACAGGAAATATCATACTTGATTATGAGAGACTGGATGGACACCTTCTCCCTAAGATAAGGAACAGTGTGTTTTCTCTCACTGTTTTATTTACAAGAATATTACTGAAATCCTTGCTGGTGCAACAAGACTAAATAAATAAATATATAAATAAAATGTATACAGAATGTAAATAAAGAAATAAAGTTATTTTATTCACAGGTTTCATGACTGCCTATGGAGTAAATCACAAAGATTTTATAAAAATTTCCTGGAAATAATAAGTGAGTGAAGCAAGGCTGCAGAATATAAGGTAAATACCTTCATGCACTCCTTCTTGAAAAAGGCTATCTTCAAGTTTAAGCATTATTCTGACCTTTGGGATAATCACAACCTTGTTTTTCTTCATATATTTACCAACTATGGACACATTAAAGCAACGTAGCTTGCTTTTTACTTTTTTTAGCCTTTATATAAAGACACTCTAGTATTTTTTTCTTTTAATTTTTATTGTAAAGTGTTTTATTAGGAGTAACATACTAAAAGGTACAATCTTAATTATATAGTTTAAAAAGTTTCACAAAGTGAATACATTCATATAAGGATCAGCATGGTCAAGATATGGGATATTACAGAACATAAGACCATCTCTCATGTGCCCCTTCAGTCATTACCTTCCAATAAAGACCTAGAGATTGTGATACTGAGTGAAGTCAGACAGAGAAAGAGAAATATAGTATGATATCACTTATATGCGGAATCTAAAAAGAAATGATACAAAATGAACGTATTTGCAGAACAGAAACGGACTCACAGACTTAGAGAATGAACTTAAGGTTACCAGGGCAGGAAGGGTAGAGTGAAGGAATAGTTAGGGAGTTTTGGATTGACGCATACACACTACTATCTTTTAAAAGAATAACCAACAAGGACCTACTGCATAGCACAGGGAACTCTGCTCAATGTTATGTGGCAGCCTGGATGGGAGGGGAGTCTGGGGGAGAATGGATACATGTATATATATGGCTGAGTCACTTTGCTGTGCACCTGAAACAATCAGAACATTGTTAATTGGCTATACTCCAATATAAAATAAAAACTTAAAAAAAATGAGTGAAGCAAGATGCAGAATATAAGGTAGATACACAAAAGTCAATCCCATCTTTTATACAAGCAACAAAAAATTAACATTTGAAATATAATTTAAGAATTATTATTTTACAATATCAAATGTGAAAATGAAATACTCAAGTATTAAAAAAAAAAGTGTACACTCTTTCCTAGTGGTGCAGTGGAATCCACCTGCCAATGCAGGGAACACGGGTTCGATCCCTGGTCTGGGAAGATCCCACATGATGCGTAGCAACTAAACCCATGAGCCACAACTACTGAGTCCATGAGCCACAACTACTGAAGCCCACGTGTCTAGAGTCCATGCTCCACAACAAGAGAAAACATCACAATGAAAAGCCTGCGCACTACAACGAAGAGTAGCCCACGCTCGCCGCAACTAGAGAAAGCCTACACACAGCAACGAAGACCCAATGCAGCCAAAAATAAAATGAATTAAATAAAATAAATAAATTTATTTTTAAAAAGTGCACAAGAGTCAATATTGTTAGGATGTCATTTTTAAAAACTTGATCAATAGATTCAACACAATCCTTATCAAAATTCTAGCAAGCTATTGTGTAGATATAAACAAATCAATTCTAAAATTTATGTGGAAAGGAAAAAGACCTAGAATCCCTATTTCTTTTTTTGTGGTAGTACATTTGATATGTCTCTTAACAAGTTTCAAGTGTATAAAACAATATTGTTAACTATTTCCACAATACTGTGTATTAGATTCCCAGAATTTGTCCATCTTCTATCTGGAAGTTTGTACACTTTGATCAACCTCTCCCTATTTTCCCCATGCCCACCCTGCCCCTGGTAACCACCATTCTACTCTCTGTTTATATGAGTTTGGGTTTTTTAGATTCCACATATAAGTGACATCACACAATATTTGGCTTTCCCTGTCTGACATCTCACTTAGGCTCTCAAGGTTCATCCATGTTGTCCCAATAGAAGAATTCCCTTCTTTCTCATGGCTGAATAATATTCCGTTGTGTGTTTGTGTGTGTGTGTGTGTGTGTGTGTGTGTGTGTGTGTGTGTGTGTATCATATCTTTATCCATTATTCCTTAAAGGACACTTAGGTTGTTTATATATTTTGGCTATTCTGAGTAATGCTGTAAATAAACACGGGAGTGTAGATATATTTTCAAAATCATATTTTCATTTTCTTTGGACTAGGATTCCTTTTTCTCCACATCCTCACCAACACTTGTTAATTGTGGTCATTTTGAAAACAGCCATTCTGCCAGGTGTGAGGTGTTAGCTCATTGTTGTTTTGATTTGCATTTCCCAGATAATTAGTGATGTTGAGCACCTTTTCATGTGCTTGTTGGCTATCTGTTTGTCTTCATTGGAAATATGTGTTTTCAGTTCTTCCACCTTTTTTTTTTGGCGGTACACGGGCCTCTCACTGTTGTGGCCTCTCCCGTTGCGGACCACAGGCTCTGGACACGCAGGCTCAGCAGCCATGGCTCACAGGCCTAGCTGCTCCGCGGCATGTGGGATCTTCCCAGACCGGGGCACGAACCCGTGTCCCCTGCATCGGCAGGCGGACTCTCTCAACCACTGCGCCACCAGGGAAGCCCCTTCCACCCAGTTTTTAATGAGGTTGTTTTTTTGGTATTGAGTTGTATGGATTATTTATATAATTTTGATATTAACCCCTTATCAGACATATCATTTGCAAACATCTTCCCCCACTCACTAGGTTGCCTTTTTTGTTTGTTGATGGTTTTCTTCACTACACAAAAGGTTTGAAGTTTGATTAGGTACAATTTTTTTTTTTTTTTTGGTTTTTGTTCCCCTTGCCTGAGGACACTGATTTAAAAAAAAAATAGTGCTAAGACCTATGTCAAGAATTTACTGCTTAGGATTTTTCTAGGAGTTTTATGGGCTCTTGTCTTACATTTAGGCCTTTGACCCATTTTGAATTCATTTTTGTACTTGTTGTGAGAAAATGGTCTAATTTCATTTTTTCACATGAAGCTGTTGAATTTTCCCAACTCCACTTATTGAAAAGACTATCATTTCTCCATTGTGTATTCTTGTCCTTTTTGTCATAGATGAATTGAACATGGTGTGCGTGGGTTGATTTCTGGGCTCTCTATTCTGTTCCACTGACCTATGTGTTTGTTTTTGTGCCAGTACCTTTTGTTTTGATAACTGCATCTTTGTAGTATAGTTTGAAATTAAGGAGCAGGATACCTCCAGCATTTTTCTTTTTTCTCTCAAAATTGCTTTGGCTATTCAGAGTCTTTTGTGTTTCCATACCACTTTTAGGAATATTTGTTCTAGTTCTGTAAAAAATATAATTGGTATTTTGATAGGGATTACATTAAATCTGTATATTGCTTTGGGTAGTATGGACATTTTAACAATATTAATTCTTCAAATCCATGAACACAGGATATCTTTCTATTTCTTTTTATCATCTTCAAGTTCGTTCATAAATATCTTATAGTTTTTAGAGAAAGGTCTTTCACCTCTTTGGTTAAATTTATTCCTAGGAATTTTACCCTTCTTGATGTGATTGTAAATTAGGTTGTTTTCTAGCTTTCTCTTTCTGATACTTCATTTCTGGTGTACAGAAAAGCAAGAGATCTCTGTATATTAATCTTGTATCATTCAACTTTACTGAATTCATTTATTAGTTCTAACAGTTTTTGGGTGGAGACTATAGAGTTTTCTGTACATAGTATCAGGTCATCTGGAGATAGTGACAGTTTTACTTCTTCCATTCCAATTTGGATGCTTTTTATTTGCTTTTTTTACCTGATTGCTGTGGGTAAGATCTCCAGTACTATGATAAATAGAAATGGCAAAAGAGGGCATCCTTGTCTTGTTCCGGATCTTAGAGCAAAAGATTTCAGCTTTTCAACATTGAGTGTGATGTCAGCTATGGGTTTGTTATAAGCAGCACTGGTGCAGGAGGTGCTGGAGCAGGAGCCCAGTGTGAGCTGGGGACCAAGTTGGAGGGATCCCGGCAAGCCAGCCAGAGCACTCAGCAGTTTTTAATCTACTTCCTCCATGCTGAGGTTAGAAACAAGGAAATCTGTATATGTGTTATTCAAGAGCAGAGTCTTGGTTTTTTACAGTACTCGGGTAAGCCCCACTGGTTTTCAAACAAGCTAAGGGGACTCATCTTCCTCATTTCAGACCCTAAAGCTGGAGTACCGGCCAAGTGGCTACACCTCCTTGATCCCCAAGCAAGATCCCTGAGACTGTGATGGTCCCCTCCTCTTCTGGGTCACCCACTAGGGTTGGGAATCCTGATTAGATCACTTCTTCTCCCCTTCTATCAGATTTCATGTGGCTCCTTCTTTAAATCCTCGGTTGTAGAGGACTTCAGGTCATTCTTAGCAAGAGTTATTCTATATGCAGTTGAGTTTAGATGTGTTCAAGAGGAGAGGTGAGCTCAGGGTCCTTCTATTCTGTCATCTTGATCCCACCTCCCTTTTATCATTTCCTTAAGATGGATATAGTGGTAATATATTCTCTCAGCTTTTGATTATCAAGAAATGTCTTTATTTCTCCTTTATTTCTGAAAAATAACTATTCTGGATAAAGTATTCTTGGTTGGCATTATTTTTCTTTCATCACTTTGAATATATCATCTCACTCTTGCCTATCCTGTAAGGATTCTGCTGAAAAATATGCTGATAGCCTAATGAAGCTTCCTTTGTAAGTTATAATCTTTCTCTTGCTACTTTTAGCATTCTCCATTTGTCTTTGATTTTTGACAGTTTTAATATAATGTGTATTGAAAAAGACAATTTTTGATTGAAATAATGGGGTAATTTATTACCTTCATGAACATGGATGTCCAAATCTCTTCTTAGGTTTGGAAAGTTCTCAGCCATTATTTCTTTAAATAAGCTTTATCCCCCCTTCTGTTTATCTTCCTCTGGAATGTCAATGATTTGTATATCGGCTTTTTTTTTTTTTTTTGGTGGGGAGACGATAGTGTCCTATAGACCAGATAAGATTTCTTACTCTTTTTCATTGCCTTCCCATTGTGCTTCTCTGACTGGATTATTTCAAAGTTCCTGTCTTCTAAATCATTGATTCTTTCCTATGCCTGATCTATACTAAGTTTTAAAGAACATCTTCTGTTTGATGTTCTCTATTGTAGTTTTCATTTCCTTCATTGAATTTTTTTACATAATTAATTAATTAATTAACATCTTTATTGGAGTATAATTGCTTTAAAATGGTGGGGTAGTTTCTGCTTTATAACAAAGTGAATCAGCTATACATATACATATATCCCATATCTCCCCCCTCTTGTGTCTCCCTCCCAACCTCCCTATCCCACCTCTCTAAGTGGTCACAAAGCACTGAGCTGATCTCCCTGTTCTATGCAGCTGCTTCCCACTAGCTATCTATTCTACATTTGGTAGTGTATATATGTCCATGCTGCTATAACACTTTGTACCAGCTTATCCTTCCCATTCCTGTGTCCTCAAATCCATTCTCTACAACTGCATCTTTATTCCTGTCCTGCCCCTAGGTTCTTCATAACCATTTCTTTTTTTTTTTAGATTCCATATATATGTGTTAGCATACAGTATTTATTTTTCTCTTTCTGACTTACTTCACTCTGTATGACAGTCTCCAGGTCCATCCACCTCACTACAAATAACTGAATTTTGTTTCTACTTAAAGCTAGTATTCCATTGTATATATGTGCCACATCTTCTTTATCCATTCATCTATTGATGGACACTTAGGTTGTTTCTATGTCCTGGCTATTGTAAATAGAGCTGCAATAAACACTGGGGTATATGTGTCTTTTTGAATTATGGTTTTCTCAGGGTATAGTATCCAGTAGTGGGATTGCTGAGTCATATGGTAGTTCTATTTTTAGTTTTTTAAGGAACTTTCATACTTTTTTCCATAGTGGCTGTATCAATTTTTATTCCCACCAACAGTGCAAAAGAGTTCCTTTCCTCCACACCCTCTCCAGCATTTACTGTTTGTAGATTTTTTGATGATGGCCATCCTGACTTGTGTGAGGTGATACCTCGTTGTAGTTTTGATTTGATTTCTCTAATGATTAGTGATGTTGAGCATCCTTTCATGTCTTTGTTGGCAATCAGTATATCTTCTTTGGAGAAGTGTCTATTTAGGCCTTCTGCCCATTTTTGGATTGGGTTGTTTGTTTTTTTGATATTGAGATGCATGAGCTACTTGTAAATTTTGGAGATTAATCCTTTGTCAGCTGTTTCATTTGGAAATATTTTCTCCCATTCTGAGGGTTGTTTTTCATATTGTTTATGGTTTCCTTTGCTGTATAAAAGCTTTTAAGTTTTATTAGGTCCCATTTGTTTATTTTGGTTTCTATTTTCATTTCTCTAGAAGGAGTGTCAAAAAGTGTCTTGCTGTGATTTATGTCATAGAGAGTTCTGCCTATGTTTTCCTCTAAGAGTTTTATACTGTGTGGCCTTACATTTAGGTCTTTAATCCATTTTGTGTTTATTTTTGTGTATGGTGTTATAGAGGGTTCTAATTCCATTCTTTTACATGTAGCTGTCCGGTTTTCCCAGCACCAGTTAGTGAAGAGACTGTATTTTATCCATTGCATATTCTTGCTTCCTTTATCACAAATTAGGTAACCATAGGTGTGTGAGTTTATCTCTGGGCTTTCTATCCTGTTCCATTGATCTATATTGATGTTTTTGTGCCATTACCATACTGTCTTGATGACTGTAGCTTTGTAGTATAGTCTGAAGTCGAGGAGCCTGATTCTTCCTGCTCGCTTTTCTTTCTCAAGATTGTTTTGGCTATTGGGGGGTCTCTGGTGTTTCCATACAAATTGTGAATTCTTTTGTTCTAGTTCTGTGAAAAATGACATTGGTAGTTTGATAGGGATTGCATTGACTCTGTAGATTGATTTGGGTAGTATAGCCATTTTCACAATATTGATTCTTCCAATCCAAGAATATGGTGTACCTGTCTCTCTGTTTGTATTATCTTTAATTTCTTTCATCAGTGTCTTATAGTTTTCTGCATACAGGTCTTTTGTCTGCTTAAGTAGGTTTATTCCTAGGTATTTTATTCTTTTTGTTGCAATGGTAAATGGGGGTGTTTCCTTAATTTCTCTTTCAGATTTTTCATGCATAGTGTACAGGAATGCAAGAGATTTCTGTGCATTAATTTTGTATCCTGTTACTTTACCATATTCATTGATTTGCTCTAGTAGTTTTCTGGTGGCATCTTTAGGATTCTCTATGTATTGTATCATGCCATCTGTAAACAGTGACAGCTTTAATTCTTCTTTTCTGATTTGGATAACTTTTATTTCTTTTTCTTCTGACTGCTGTGGCAAATCTTCCAAAACTATGTTGAATAATAGTGGTGAGAATGGAAAACCTTGTCTCGTTCCTGATCTTAGAGGAAATGGTCTCTGTTTTCCACCATGGAGAATGATGTTGGCTGTGGGTTTGTCATATATGGCCTTTATTATGTTGAGGAAAGTTCCCTCTTTGCCTACTTTCTGGAAGGCTTTTTACTATAAATTGGTGTTGAATTTTGTTGAAAGCTTTTTCTGCATCTATTGAGATGATCATATGGTTTTTATATGTCAATTGGTTAATATGGTGTGTCACATTGATTGATTTGAATATATTGAAGAATCCTGCATTCCTGGGATTAACCTCACTTGATCATGATGTATTTTCCTTTTAATGTGCTGTTGGATTCTGTTTGCTAGTATTTTGTTGAGGATTTTTTCTTCTATATTCATCAGTGTCATTGACCTGTAGTTTTTTTTCTTTGTGACATCTTTGCCTGGTTTTGGTATCAGAGTGATGGTGGACTCGTAGAATGAGTTTGGGAGTGTTCCTCCATCTGGTCTATTTTAGAGGAGTTTGAGAAGGATAGGTGTTAGCTCTTCTCTAAGTGTTTGATAGAATTCTCCTGTGAAGCCATCTGGTCCTGGGCTTTTGTTTGATGCAAGATTTTAAATCACAGTTTCAATTTCAGTGCTTGTGATTGGTCTGTTCATATTTTCTATTTCTTCCTGCTTCAGTCTCGGAAGGTTTTGCTTTTCTAAGAATTTATCCATTTCTTCAAGGTTGTCCATTTTATTGCTATAGAGTTGCTTGTAGTAATCGCTCATGATCCGTTGTATTTCTGAAGTGTCAGTTGTTACTTCTTTTTCATTTCTAATTCTATTGATTTGAGGCTTCTCCCCTTTTTCTTGATGAGTCTGGCTAATGGTTTATCAATTTTGTTTATCTTCTCAAAGAATCAGCTTTTAATTTTATTGATCTTTGCTATTGTTTCCTTCATTTCTTTTTCATTTATTTCTGACCGGGTTTTTATGATCTCTTTCCTTCTGGTAACTTTGGGCAGTTTTTGTTCTTCTTTCTTTAATTGCTTTAGGTGTAGGTTTAGGTTGTTTATTTGAGATGTTTCTTGTTTCTTTAGGTAGGATTGTACTGCTATAAACATCTGTCTTAAAACTGCTTTTGCTGAATCCTATAGGTTTTGGTTTGTCGTGTTTTCATTGTCATTTGTTTCCAGGTATTTTTTTATTTCCTCTTTCATTTCTTCAGTGATCTCTTGGTTATTTAGTAGTGTATTGTTTAGCTTCCTTGTATTTGTATTTTATACAGATTTTTTCCTGTAATTGATATCTAGTCTCATAGTGTTCTGGTTGGAAAAGATACTTGATACAATTTCAATTTTCTTAAGTTTACCAAGGCTTGATTTGTGACCCAAGATATGATCTATTCTGGGGAATATTCCATGAGCACTTGATAAGAAAGTGTATTTTGTTTTTGGATGGAATGTCATATAAATATCAATTAAATTCATCTTATCTAATGTATTATTTAAAGCTTGTGTTTCCTTATTTATTTTCATTTTAAATGATCTGTCCATTGGTTAAACTGGGGTGTTAACGTCCCATACTATGATATTGTTACTGCCAATTTCCCTTTTTATGCTTGTTAGCATTTGCCATATGTATTGAGGTGCTCCTATGTTGGGTGCAAAATGTTTACAATTGTTATATCTTCTTCTTGGATTGATCCCTTGTTCATTATGTAGTGTCTTTCTTTGTCTCTTACTATAGTCTTTATTTTAACCTCTATTTTGTCTGATATGAGAATTGCTATGCCAGCTTTCTTTTGATTTCTATTTGCATCAAATATCATTTTCCATTTCCTCACTTTCACTCTGTATGTGTCCCTACATCTGAAGTGGGTCTCTTGTAGACAGCATATATATGGGTCTTGTTTTTGTAGTCATTCAGCTAGTCTATGTCTTTTGGTTGGAGCATTTAATCCATTTACATTTAAGGTAATTATCAATAAGTTTGTTCCTATTCCCGTTTTCTTAATTGTTTTGGGTTTGTTATTGTAGGTCTTTCCTTCTCTTGTGTTTCCTGCCTAGAGAAGTTCCTTTAGCATTTGTTGTAAATCTGGTTTGGTGGTGCTGAATTCTCTTAGCTTTTGGTAAGAGAAATTAAAGGTTTTAATGTCTCCATTGAATCTGAATGAGATCCTTGCTTGGTAGAGTAATCTTTGTTGTAGCTTTTTCCTTTCCATCACTTTAAATATGTTCTGCCACTCCCTCTGGCCTGAAGATTTTCTGCTGAAAGATCAGCTGGAAACCTTATGGGGATTCCTTTTCGTGTTATTTGTTGTTTTACCCGTGCTGCTTTTAATGTTTTTTCTTTGTATTTAATTTTTGATTGTTTGAATAATATGTGTCTTGGCGTGTTTCTCCTTGGATTTACCCTGTATTGGACCCTCTGCACTTCCTGGACTTGATTATTTCCTTTCCCATATTTGGGCAATTTTCCACTATAATCTCTTCAAATATTTTCTCATTCCCTTTCTTTTTCTCTTCTTCTTCTGGGACCCTTATCATTCGAATGTTGGTGTGTTTAATGTTGTCCCAGAAGTCTCTGACACTGTCCTCAATTCTTTTCATTCTTTTTTCTTTATTCTGCTCTGTGGTAGTTATTTCCACTATTCTATCTTCCAGGACATTTATCCGTTCTTTTGCCTCCATTATTCTGCTATTGCTTCCTTCTGGAGAATTTTTAAATTTATTTATTGTGTTGTTCATCACTATTTGTTTGCTCTTTAGTTCTCCTATATCCTTGTTAACCTTTCTTGTGTTTCCTCCCTTCTATTCCCAAGATTTTGGATCTTCTTTACTATCATTACTCTGAATTCTTTTTCAGGTAGACTGCCTATTTCCTCTTCATTTTTTTGGTCTGGTGGGTTTTTACCTTGCTCCTTCATTTGCTGTGTGTTTCTGTGTCTTCTCATTTTGCTTAACTTCATGTGTTTGGAGTCTCCTTTTTGCAGGCTGCAGGTTCGTAGTTCCCATTGTTTTTGGTGTCTGTCCCCAGTGGCTAAGGTTGGTTCAGTGTGTTGTGTAAGCTTCCTGGTGGAGAGGACTGGTGCCTGTGTTCTGGTGGATGAGGCTAAATCTTGTCTTTCTGGTGGCAGGACCACTTCCGGCAGTGTGTTCTGGAGTGTCTGTAACATTATTATGATTTTAGACAGCCTCCCTGCTAATGGGTGGATTGGTGTTCCTGTCTTGGTAGTTGTTTGGCATAGGGTGTCCAGCACTGTAGCTTTCTGGTCATTGAGTTGAGCTGGGTCTTAGCTTTGAGACAGAGATATCTGGGAGAGCTTTTGCCATTTTCTATATGTGGGGCCAGGAGGTCTCTGGTGGACCAATGTCCTGAACTTGGCTCTCCCACCTTGGAGGCAAAGGTGTGACACCTGGCTGGAGCACTAACAACCTGTCAGCCCCATGGCTCAGAAGAAAAGGAAGGAAGAAAGAAAGAAAGAAAGAAAGAAAGAAAGAAAGAAAGAAAGAAAGAAAGAAAGAAAGAAAGACTTATTAAAATAAAAAAAGTAATTATTAAAAATAAAAAAATTAAAAACAATTTAAAAAAGACAAAAAAAGAGAAAGAAAGTAAGAAGAGAACAACCAAACCAAAAAACGAATCCAACAATGATAACAAGCACTAAAAACTATACTTAAAAAAATAAATAAATAAAAGACAGACAGACCCCTAGGACAAATGGTAAAAACAAAGCTATACTGTCAAAATCACACCCAGAAGCATACACATACACACACAAAAAGAGAAAAAGGAAAATAATTTATATATATATATATATATATATATATATATCTATATCTATATCTATATCTATCTCATTACTCGCAAAGTCTACCGCCTCAATTTTGGGATGATTCATTGTCTATTCAGTTATTCCACAGACGCAGGTTACGTCAAGGTGATTGTGGAGTTTTAATCCACTGCTCCTGAGGCTGCTGGGAGAGATTTCCCTTTCTCTTCTTCGTTCACACAGCTACCAGTGTTCAGCTTTGGATTTGGCCCCGCCTCTGCGTGTAGGTCGCCTGAGGGTGTCTGTTCTTCACTCTGACAGGATGGGGTTAAAGGAGCAGCTGATTCGGGGGATCTGGCTCACTCAGGCCGGGGGGAGGGAGGGGTACGGATGCGGGGTGAGCCTGCAGCAGCAGAGGCCAATGTGACGTTGCACCAGCCTGAGGTGCGCCGTGCGTTCTCCCGGGGAAGTTGTCCCTGGGTCATGAGACCCTGGCAGTGGCGGGCTGCACAGGCTCCCAGGAGAGGAGGTGGGGATAGTGACCTGTGCTGGCACACAGGCTTCTTGGTGGTGGCAGCAGCAGCCTTAGCGTCCCATGCCCATCTCTGGGGTCCGCGCTGATAGCCGCGGCTCACGTCCGTCTGGAGCTCGTTTAGGCGGTGCTCTGAATCCCCTCTCCTTGCACACCCCGAAACAATTGTCTCTTGCCTCTTCGGCAGTTCCAGACCTTTTCCCGGACTCCCTCGGGGCTAGCTGTGGTGCACTATCCCCTTCAGGCTGTGTTCACGCAGCCAACCTCAGTGCTCTCCCTGGGATCCGACCTAAGCCCGAGCCTCAGCTCCCAGACCCGCCCGCCCCGGCGGGTGAGCAGACAAGCCTCTCAGGCTGGTGAGTGCCAGTCGGCACCGATCCTCTGTGTGGGAATCTCTCTGCTTTGCCCTCTGCACCCCTGTTGCTGTGCTCTCCTCCGCGGCTCCGAAGATTCTCCCTGCCACCCCTTGTCTCTGCCAGTGAAGGGAATTCCTAGTGTGTGGAAACCTTTCCTCCTTCACAGCTCCCTCTCAGAGGTGCAGGTTCTGTGTCTATTCTTTTGTCTGTTTTTTTCTTTTTTCTTTTGCCCTACCCAGGTACGTGGGGAATTCCTTGCCTTTTGGGAAGTCTGAGGTCTTCTGCCAGTGTTCAGTAGGAGTTGTTCCACATGTAGATGTATTTTTGATGTATTTGTGGGGAGGAAGGTGATCACATCTTAACTCCTCTGTCATCTTGAAGGTCTCCCACTCAGTCACTGAATTCTTCAGCTCCAGAATTTTTGTTTGGTTCTCTGAGAACCTGGGTTTCCATAAAGACTCTCTTTCCTGGATGACTTCCCATGTCAGTGTTCTCCAGGTACACCAAGACTATGGCTGAGAGGGGCTAGAGTGAGTTCATAAGCTACTACAGGATCCACTGCTGGTATTGGGGTCTGTCTGCCTATTTCCTGATGCACATGTGGGTGAGACTACTCCTGGGTCCTTTTGTGTTTCATGCTAGATTCCACAACTACTACAGAGGCATTTTGTTTATGGATGCATGCCAAATCTTTGTTATTGAGGGTGGGGATAAACAAGAAATTTCTTATGCTGCTATGATGCTGTCACAGTTTTTTTAAATTTTATATGTAAATGTATATTAACCATAAAAATTTCTTAGTTTTCAAACAGAATTTTTAATTAAATTCAATTTATATATTTTTTACTATATGAATTTTATTTCAAAATATTGACTTAAGTTCTAATGCTATTATTCTGTTTCTCAAAAATAAACGTGGTAGGGTAAAAAGAGTACAGTTTTTAGAGTCATAGAGATGATGGTTCAAATCTTGATTCATTTGATTACTATTTGCTGTAAGTTCAGCATAAAGCTAATTATTATGTTTGAGAACATACACAAGTTAAATTTAGCATTATTAAATACCTGGTTCAAGTATGTTAATCAGAAGAGACAACTAAGAAAACCAGCAACCACTTATTGCTTACTACATAAACATTCAATCTCTTTAACAATTAAATCCAACAAATATTTAGGCTAATTATCAATGGGTGGTCCTGAAAAATCAATATCAGATTCACCTGGAAATTTAGAAATGTAAATTCTCTAGCTCCACCAGACCTACCATATCAATAACTGTGGAATTGGGACCCAGAGATGGTGTTTAAACAAACTATCCAAACAATAATGAACACACTTAAGTTTAAGAACTAATGAATCAGGGTATTAAGTGACTGTGTGAGCTAACAAAAGGAAGTCAATCATTACCTTACTCTGAGGATTCGATTAGTCAGTTTCTCTATTTGCCTTCAATCACCATTTACTTCAAGCCAAAATATTCATTGATCTTTTACTCATAGATGTTCTTTATTCTAAGGAGAGCAAGGAGATTGGAGTAATTTTATGACATATTATTAAATGATTTGTAGACATCTTAGTACACTCAAAAAAGACTCAGGCAGACAGATATTCTTTGCAGATATTTGATGGCAGGCTAACTGGAATTTTAGGCTAACTGGAATTCTGGGCATCTTAGACACATCTTTCATTCTTTTGGTTTAGTATTCCATCACCCTCATTAATACATTAACCCAAAAGATGTTACTTGTTTGCAAATTATATTTTACACAAATACGTTTAAAAATTCAGGTTATTTACATCAAGGTGACATACACAATGTAGGCTTATTGAGCAAAGCATTCTGTCTTTGGGCAAGATAGCACAGTGGTACAATAAGCATGTTTAGAAATTTAAGGGTAAAATATGGTTAACAGGCCACCTAACATATTACAGCAAATACCTGAAAGGAGGCATCCTCTACATGACTTATGAATTTCACATTTTTATTGTATCTTTGCAAAATGGGCAGATTACTGATGCTAATATCTCTGTCTCTTCATCTGCCAAATGGAAATATTAATGGCCAGGCTCTTTTACAGGGTTGATGTAGGGATTAAATCAGATAAGAGACACAAAGTGCTAGACTCATGGTATATTAGAAATGATTGAAAACTAATATCAGGCCCAACTCTGCCAACAAAATTTAAAGTGATTTTTGAAGTTAGTTAAACTCTGTGCCTTTTGATTTTAAAAATGAGTGGTTTGGGGACTTCCCTGGTGGCACAGTGGTTAAGAATCTACCTGCCCATGCAGGGGACTCAGGTTCGATCCCTGGTCTAGGAAAATCCCACATGCAGTGGAGAAACTAAGCCCATGCACCACAATTACTGAGCAGGCACTCTAGAGCCCGCAAGCCACAACTACTGAGCCCACACACCACAACTACTGAAGCCCAGGTGCTCTAGAGCCTGCATGCTGCAACTACTGAAGCCCATGCACCTAGAGCCCATGCTCCACAACAAGAGAAGCCACTGCAATGAGAAGCCTGCACACCGCAAGAAGAGTAGCCCCCGCTCGCCGCAACTAGAGAAAGCCTGTGCGCAGCAGCGAGGACCCAATGAAGCCAAAAAAATAAAAATAAAAAAATGAGTGGTTTGGATTTTATAATACTTATTGTCACTTTTATATAACTTTCTTCATGATAATCCAATTAAATTGGTAAAATCATTCTTCTTATATTGCCTTATATATCCTAGTAACATGTTTATAGGTACTATGTTAAAAAATATTTCTAATTAATACACTCAGATTTCAAAGGATAATTAGTGACATCTTAGTGAATGAAGGTAGTGTAATGGACAATAAGCCCCAAAATACAGACCATAAAACTTTGTAAATGTGCAAATCCTCGACCATTCAAAAGTGATAGATTGTACAGTTCACCAAGACATTAAAAATAAGAAAAAAAATTTTGACATTTTCTATTTAAAGGATAAAGACATCCATTTCTTCTTTTCCTGTTTTTATGGCATGAGTCATGATTAGGAAGTCTTCAGGACATTTGCCATTGAATAGTACACTTAAGAATTTATGAGGTTTCAGTTCAGAATGCACCAGTCAGGCCATTATTTTGGAGTTCAAAACGTTTAAGATTTTATAAAATCTTCACTGTGACATTGACATCTGAGAGTTATGTTTATTTTACTTTTGGAATGGGGATGAGAAACAAAGAGGGCATTGGGTTAAGTGTGGGCAGATTGGAAGAAAATAAGTTGAATGGGTCATATTTACCACATTTTTATTTAATATTTTTTTCATTCCAGAGCAATCATAGTAGAGACATCTTATTAAATTATTCATGCTGCTGTCCCAAGAATTTTTTTAATTCATGTTCTGTTCTATTTGTTTATTTTGACATAGCAAAGCAGTATCATTCCCCCAAGTTGACAATTGCACTTTAATGAAGTGTAGTCCTCATTATATTTCAAGAGATAGAATATTGCCTTTACCCTGGGAACTCAACACTTCATCATGTTAAATTCTGTTTCTCAGATAGATTTCACAAGCAAATCTTACATGTTATCACAGTATGCTAGTATTCAAGACACAGGGCATGTTATTGCTTAAAGGATCTATTACTAAATCTTCACTTGCTTTAGCATATCATTTTAAAACATTTTTATAAACTAAAATTATACTCTGCAAGAGAGTTTATGACAGCACTAAGGGACTGTAAGGGACTTTAAAGGGATATATATTCATTTTTTTTGCCTTCAGGCAGCAAAGTGCCTCATTTGTCTTCCTCCTTTTAGAAATACTTTTATTGTATATTTAAATTTTCCTCCAATATGTTCTTAAAATATTCACTGTGTCTTGGAACATCTGGCTGTGTTTTCTAATCTGCATATGAATTTGTTCAAAGCTATATTATCTAGGATCAAAAAAATCCCAAACTTGCTATTTTTGATAAAATTTTGATGAAATTGTTTTAATTTTTTTTTTTTTTTTATTTTGCGGTACATGGGCCTTCACTGTTGTGGCCTCTCCCGTTGCGGACCAGAGGCTCCGGACACACAGGCTCAGCGGCCTTGGCTCACAGGCCCAGCCGCTCCGCGGCATGTGGGATCTTCCCAGACCAGGGCACAAACCCGTGTCCCCTGCATCGGCAGGCAGACTCTCAACCACTGCGCCACCAGGGAAGCCCCTAAATAATTATTTTTAAATATGTCTAGAAAATATTTAAAAAATAGTCACATCATTCTGGATTGCCAAAGGTGTTAAGCATTTTCTATGAACTAGGTACAGTAAATATGTTAATGATATCTACAATAAAACATTATAATGTTGCCGTATTCATCTCCTTTTTATATATTAAAAGCAACAATTACAAAAATCTTCTGCAGTTGTCTAAGAGCATTGTAGCAGAACATAAAATGATCATATAATCTATCATTCAAATCAGGACTCTTTTGAGAAAGGCAACACTATAAAAGTGTCCTGGATTGCATGATAATAATTAGGCTTAAACAGGACAACAGATATAATCTAGAACAGGTATAAACTAGAACTATGGTATGGTTACCATAAAGACATAGCTAGCACTTTACTGCAAACTTTGTGGAGCTATTAGTTAGGAATTCCACTTCCCAGACCTCATTCTGGGTCTCTTGAAATCATCTGACTGCCTTTCAGTAATGGAATGTGAATGTAAGTAATTAGTGTCACATTTGCTAGAATAGGTAAGAAGAAGATGAGCTTTTCTGTCTCTCTTCCTCTTTCTGTCAGCTGTAAGCACAGGACCAAAGTCCCTAGAGAATGGCAGAGCATATGATAGAAGGGGCCAATGAACCTTAATCCCCAGGTGGAAGGCTATTGGTATTTGTCAGTTTAGGTGAACAACAAACCAACCTTAATTGTGATGATCCATAGAGCTTGTGAGCTGACTTGTGATAATGGCATGCAATATCTTAAACTGATCCAATCATAGAATGGAAACAGGTGCCTTAATTTAAATGACTAGAATTGGACATCAGCTTATATGGGTTCTGATCCAAACTTTGAATAATAAGTAGGACTAGGACAAAACACTTTAATATCCTAAAGTCACAGCGGTTTTGTTGTTGATGTTAAATGTGGCAATTGTCCTTTATTAAGGCTTCCTAAATACAGATTCTTGAACCTCATCCTAGTTTTACATATATTCATAGATAACATTTTTCTTTTTTACACAATACCAGTTAGGTGTTTGCATCAATGTTAGCCTCATAAAAAAAAAGGCAGAAAAACCTTCTTTTCCTATTATCTGGAAAAGCTTGTGTATGATTATAATTAATTTTTTCACTTAATATTTGCTAAAACTTACAGTAGAAGTAATCTGGCTCTGGACTTTTGATACCATAAAGAAAAGGTGAGCTCACAGTGTTGAATTTATGTTTTACATAGAAGATTTTAATTTGCATGTGGAACAGAGTAAAGAACAAGTGTCTCTTGATGATCTAACCTTATCTTTCATATGACTATTTGGATACATTAACAAAAATAACTCGTATAAGTAAATATTTACATCCATAAAATATTGATCCAGTCTAACTTTACAGCATGCATGATAAATTAGCACTTTTTTGCATCATAGAAATAAAGTGAGCTAAAACAAAGATCTTTTGAATATGCAAGAGGATGGCCTTTATTCCCCCTATCAGTGAACACAGGCATACCTTTTCTTTGTAGGAAATAAATACCCCTTTGTTGATGGCTTCAGTGGTAGGGTAAGAAATCAATTGAAGCAGGGCTGCATTACTCTCCACAGTTTCTAAACTGATCAGCAGCATGGGAATACTTTGGGTTATGTTAGATTTCAACTGGTCATAGTAATGAATCCCATTATTCATCTCCTGAGCAATTCAGTTCTACCCTTGAGGGCACTCCAAAGTTAAAATGTACTTTAGGTTAAATTTTCCAAGTTTTAAAATATATCTATGTGTATTCAGGTTCATTCATATAACTACCACTGCTGCTGACAGGAGAAACCCTTGAGATGACAAACAGAGGCAAACTTTAAAAATAAAATAAAAAGAAGTGTTTTTCCCCTTTGATGATATCAACACTTTTAGAAATAAAAGATTCTTTCTTTAAACTTCTTCATGATTCTTTAAGACTGTCTTGTTTCAATATAACCCTTATCTTCAACATATTCCATTTTCCCTTTTACTGACAAGGTTCCAGGTTACTGTACCCTCACCCACCAGGTCTTGTTCTTCCCTAGAGACTATGCCTGCCCCAGACTCTGGTTCCAGGCACTTTCTAGTTTCCTCTTTCACAAATCCTCATTCACCTGAGCTCTGATCCATAAGGTTTCATATCTGTTCTCACTATTACCCCACTGAGAGTGAGCCCTGGTTGATGTTTCCATGTTCCTTCATCACTGGCACCCCTCAGTCCTCTCCTTTTTTTGTGAAATCCCTCCTTGATTCTAGGGTCTGTTGTGGACTCCAGAGCCTACTCTGCAGGTCTTGGGTGTTTATTTCCCCATTTCTACATCTCTTTTTATGTCTGGGTTCCATATTATTTGTATTACCTTCCTTGTTTTCCTGTATGGTTTTTGGAGTCTGTGTAGAGACGTTCATATTTCAACAATTAACATTATCTTATGGGAACTTTTGTGGGTTGACAGTAGAGGGGCTTCAAGTACTATAAACTATGGTCAGTTTATAGTGTGGAAAGAATCACACTATTAGTGGGTTGCAATCTTGGCTTAGCTTGATCGCTGTTCATGTGGCATCCCCAAGGGTTTTATGCATATAAGCAAGTGAGAATTAAGAGAAAATATTAGCCTGAATAGTCCTTTTATCCTACTACAAGATTTTTTATAATGTTCCATGAGAACATGTGAATTTAATTCAAGGCTCAAACAAAGCCCCTTCTTCCCCATTTTCTTCCAGTCTTGCTACAGGTTTGTCACTTGAAGGAAGTGTGTCACAGCACATACAAATGGAAAAGGAAAAATTAATACAATGCAGTGATTATCTAGAAGACATAAGGCATGGAAGATAATAGAATTAGGAGAGAGAGAACTATGTGCATCAACAATATTTTTAGAACAGAATGATGCATGTGGCACACTCAGTGCCCTAAAATCTGAGTAACAGTGTTAATTACTCCTCTAATCTGAGTAGGAGAACATAAAAGTGGATGAGACATTGGGTCAAGAACATTCTTTGGCTAGTATATGTAGTGTCCAGCATAGAATTTGTCATGCTGGAATTTCTCAATACTACTGTGATAAACAAATTATCAAAGAAATTAATAAATAGGAAATAAACATTACTAACTTTGGACTTCACTTTAGCTCTTTTATCAAACATGTATTGAATATTTTGAACAGTAATTATCATCCAGGGTTACTATAACCTACTAAGGAAAAAGTTGAAATGTGTGGAGTTGTTTTGGGTTGTCAAGTTACTGGGCTCAGGAGACATTTATTGTGTAGTGATTGAGGACAATACATATCTTGCAATGCATAGAACAGTCTTGCACAATAAAAAACTTACCCATCTAAAATGCCCAAAGTGCCCTGACTAAAGGCTACTGACATATAGGGTCAGGTCTGGTAGAGGCATAGTATTCCTAAGACAATAAAATGTGTTCTACTCTCAGAGACCAATAGTTTAGAGTTAAAATGTAATATGTAATATAGTCCTGACTATAGCACTGGGACAACACAAATAACAAATGGATTAATTGTGGAAAGTAGAAAAGCTGTAAAAAAGAAAAGAGCACTGCTACCACTGCTCCCCAGGAACTAAATTTCCTACAAATCTCATCCTTGCCAGAGACGGTGCTGCAAAATTCCTGCTTGTTTATGTCACTGGATACCCATTTCAAATCTGGCCCATGCATTGGATTGGAATGACCCAGGTCATAGACCAATATTCTGTCTGTAATGATCAAAACTAACAAAATGCAATTATCCCTTCTATGGGAGGCACAATGAAGGTCTTCCAAATATATCCATAGAAACTAATTCCTCAAACCAATGAATATATTACCCAACATAGCAAAAGAGACTTTGCAGATATGATTAAGGTTAAAGTCCTTGGGCTGGGGGATTATCCCAAATTTACTAGATGGACACAATCTAAATACCTGAATTTTTAAAAGCAGAACTATTTCCAGGCTCTGCTCAGAGAGAGAGGTGACATGAGAAGGATGTGACCTGCCATTTCTGACTTTGCAGATGAGAGAGAGAAGATCACTGCCTACAGAATAGAGTGGGTCTAACAACTGGAAACTTCTCTCAGATATCAGCCAGCAAGAAAATCTGTCTTGGTACTCTATCTACAAAGAACTGAATTGCACTAACAAGCCAAATGAGCAGAAAAGGGATTTTCCCCTAAAAACTCTATAAATGAAGGCAGTCTACTAACATCTTTAGTCTGCTGAGACTTGTTCCAATTCTGACCTAAAAAACTGTAAAAAATAAATAAATTAATTAATTTGTGCTTTTGTAAGGAAATAAGCTTGATGATTTGTTATAGCATCAATAAAAAAATAACACAACCACATAAGAAATAAAAGTGCTCACCTGTGTAACAACCCAAGTTCTCTGGAGGTATGTGTATTCAGGTATTAAGAAGAAAAACTTTGGGTGGTGTCCATTCCTCCTTTAGATTGACACATAAACTCATTTTATAAATTTTTAATTAAAATGGGTTAAATTGTCAAGTTCACCACCATACCATGTCTAAAAAGAGAAGAAGGAGGGAGAAGAAAACAGAGGAGATCATTTAAATGTGGAAACACATGCAACACAAAATGGAAGAAAATATAAATGCTACACTTTTCATTTCCACAACTGGTCATGGAGACATGGCTGTATTTTTGTTTTGCTTTGTTTTTTTCAATTTTTTCAGCTTTATTTAGGTATAATTGAAAATATAATATATTAAAGTGTGCATCATGGTGATTTAATATATATACACATTGTGAAAGGATTCCCACTATGTAGTTAATTAACACATATATAACCGTACTTTTTTTTCTTTTGGTGAGAACATTTAAGTTCTATTCTCTTAGCAAATTTTAATTATATAATGTAGTGTTATCAGTTGCAGTAACAATGTTTTACATTAAATCCATTTTCATATTTCTCAAGACTATTTTTCTGGATTTCTGTATTGATTTCTTCTTTGTCCCATTGTTTGTTTTAGTAACACGTTTAATCTCCACATATTTATGAATTTTTCAGTTTTTGCCTTGTAATTGATTTCTAGTTTCATACCATTGTGGTCAGAAATGGTGCTTCATATGATTTCAATGTTCTTAAATTTACTAAGACTTGCTTTGTGGCCCAGTCTGTGACCTATCCTGGAGAATGTTCCATGATTGCTTGAGAAGAATCTATATTCTGCTATTGTTGGATGGAATAGTCTGTAAATATTTGATGGGGCCTTTTGAAGACAATTAGATCATAAGGGTAGAACCTGTATAAGGAGAGACTGGAAAGACATAATGTTCTCTTTGCCATGTGTGGATGCCACAATAAGGAAGCTGTCTGCAAACCAGGAAAATGATTTCATCAGGAACCAAATTGACTGGTACCTTGATCTCGTACTTCTTAGCCTCCAGAACTGTGAGAAATAAATATTTGTTGTTTAAGCCTCTCAGTGTGTGGTGTTTCATTATAACAGCCTAAACTGACTCAGACAAACAATTTAAAAAAATTGGCATATACTTTGCAAAACAATAAGCAAAAACTGACTTTAAAAGTGATATAAAAGTTTGAATAATCTCTAGTTATTAAAAATATTGAGTTTGTAAAATAAATTTTTAACCAAAAACATTTCCAGAAGAGAAAAATCTAGGTCCAAAGGAGTAAACTGGTGTTTAGTATAGTTTGTATTCCATAAACTATTTCAGAAAACAGAGAAGGAGAAAATGGAAATACTACCCAGTTGAGTACATAGGGCCTCCACTACCATGATACCAAAACCAGAAAAAGACATTACAAGTTATAAAAACTGAGAACTAATATCCCTCATAAATATCAATGCTAGAAACCCTTAACCAAATATTAGCAGATTAAGTATAACTATCTATATATAAAGAAGATATTACACAATAATCATGACTGGGATTTATCTCAATAATGCAAAGTTGGTTTGATATTTGTAAACTAATCAATGTAATTTATTATATCAACAGACCAAAAAAAATTATATGACAATCTCATGTAAAAAATGTATTTGGCTTTGACAAAATTCAACACCCATAATGATAAAAAAATTTTATCTAACTAAAATTAGAAATAAATTTCATCAACCTGATAAAAAAGATCTATGAGAAACTTATAGCTAATATTTTACTTAATGGTGAGAGACTGAAGACTTTTTTCCTTTAAAATTAGTAACATGTAAAATTAGTAAAATTAGTAAAATTAGTAACATAATTGTACATGATGCCTTTAAGATCGCAGTAAGGTGAAATGTACAAAAAAATATTGGAGGAAGAAAATAGAACTGTCTTTATTTGCAGACTACATGAATAGGTGCATAGAAAATCTTACATAATCTACAAAATAAAACTACTAGAACCAACAAATAAATCTTGTAATGTCACAAGATATAAGGTCAACATGAAAATCAATTATATATATATATATATCAATTATATATATGCAATAAAATATTGGAAAATAAAATAAAGCACCACTTATAATACCATCTAAAAACAAAATAATTTGAAATAGTCATATCAAAAATTGTGTAAGACTCTAAATTAAAAATAAATTTCTGAGAGAAATTAAGATCTTAAAAAAATGAAGAGATATGTCTCCAACCTTTAAGTGTTGATGTTAGTTCTTTTGATGTTTATATCTTTTTTTTTTTTTGGCTGTACCACAAGGCTTGCAGAATCTTCATTTCCCAGCCAGAGAGATTGAACCCAGCCTCAGCAGTGAAAGCACTGAGTCCTAACAACTGGATTGCCTTGATAAACTTGATGCATTTTGGCCTACTGTAATTGTGAGAAACTATAGACTGCAGTATGCATCCTATTTCAGAGACACATACTAAAATGTAAGAAAAAATGCACCTTAGAATCAATTTACTATGGCAATAGCTAATATTTATTGAGCATTTATGAAATGTCAAGAATTATCAGTTTCAGACATATCGTGTTTTCTCATTTAATCTTCTCAAGATACCTGTCTTCCCTATCTTACACATAATGAAATTGAGATCTGTGATCATATAATTGGAAATGGACAACTTTGCATATAAGCAATCTGTCTCCAGAGCTAGAAATGTAAGAACTGTTATATTCCCTCAATCTAACAATCTAGATTTTCAGGAAGAAGGAATTCTTGTTTCCATTAAAATATTTCTAAGAGCATGGTCCCAGTTTCAAAGCCAGATGTAAATTACTCAGTGCATCATGGCATCCTCAAGCCTGAAGAAACACTGAGCTTATGAGTTATTTGCATTCCTTAAAACTTCTATTCTTCCAATTACATATAATTCTCCAAATCATAAAGTGGTTGTTAGGAGCCTACACACATTCATACTTAGACTTGGATTATGTATCATATTGATTGTAGAGTATAGCAATTCCTATTGAATTTATTTGTATATAAATGAGAAATAAATGTTAATAATAATAAACAGAAAACACTCATGAGCAGAAATGAATCTTAAAAGCATATGATTCTTATTCAGAGAGCTTTGGTTATTTATAATTTCAGCTGAGCAAATACATGTTGTATATTTAGTGCCTATTAAAACCAAGTATTAGCATCATCCACCAAATACTGTGAGAAAATTCCTACCTCTTACAGCTATATCTACTGATAAAACTGGAGACAATATATTTTGAGGAAGTTTTTCAGCACAGATTGCAGCAGCAGGAGTGTTTTGTTCATTGTCATTTTGTGTAACAGGATATAGTGATAATATCATAAATTATAAGAAATGGAAAGTTATTTGCATTTTACCATAAAAATTTAATCCAAAGGAAACAAGCTGTTCTTTAATACATAGTACAGGACAATCTATTTCTCATCAAAAGATATTTATCAAAATGAATCTCAATTAATCTCATAAAATTGACAGTTTAAAAACTTGTAATTGAGATAATTCTTTTCTGATGTTATCTTAAAAAGTTAAGTGATTTGGAATTTGTCTAGCATGAACACCAAGAGAAAGGGTGTATTTCAGCTCTGCTACACAAGAGTGATTTTCAAATATTACAAAATACATTCAGATTAATATCTTAGCTAGATAAACTTTGAGATATGTGGAAGATGATAAAATAATATGAAAGAAATATATTCTCTAGTGAGAATGCTGCATAAATTGTAGTTACTCCAACTAATATGTCATTGATGCCCACTTATGCTAGCAAAAGCCAAAGTATCGAGTCCAGAATGTTATGAATTTAAACCTGGAGAAAGGTTTAAGAAACCTTTGGCAGCAGAAAGTATCGAGTCCAAAATGTTATGAATTTAAACCTGGAGCTTAGTATTTCTGTCATTATTAGTGACAGCCTACTTACCATCTGATTGATTTTAGACTGAACTCAATTTCTTTCACACCCAGAGGCTGTAGGTCTTTACTAATCCGCATTGCTGATTATCAGCCCTTTCAGTTTCAATACAATATTATTAATGCTTAACATGTATTACTCTTTAAAAGAGCTTTAACTTAGATCTGCAACAATTTCCCTATTAAACAGTTATTGTGCAAATGCCACTATGTGAGTAGGGATGGGAGAGAGAGAATGAGCAAGAAGGTGTGAGAGACAGGGAAATCGAAGAGAAAGAGAAGAATGAGGGGAAGAAGGATCAGAAGAAAAGGATATAAGAAAGGCAATATTACTTGGGATAAAATCCATTAACTTATTACAATAGAAAGATGAAAATTATGCCATGTCCTATAGAAGAGGTTGCTGAATTCATCAGTAGATGTTTCCTCAATAAAAATAACTTTTATTAATTTAACACTTAATATGTTCCAAATACTCAACTATTATGAATGGATTATTTATTTCTCTGGCAAGGAAATTTGGACTTTATCCTACAGGTAATGGAAAGTCATTGCAAATATCAGAGCAGTCAGATGACCTCAGATTTGTCTTTTTTTTTTTTTTTTTGGCTGCACCGCAAGGCTTGCAGGATCTTATTTCCTCGACCAAGGATTGAACTCGGGGCCACGGCAATGAAAGAGACAAGTCCTAACTGTTGGACTGCCAGGGAACTCCCAGATTTGTCATTTGAAGATCACTTTGCAATATTGATATTAGATGATTGGAAATCAGTTGTGACATGAAGAGACAAGGAAGATTGCTGTCACTAAGACAGAGCTAACAGTAGTTTAGGTATGCATTCAAAAGAATGAGGATAGTGTAACTGGAGTGGGGTTAAAGAATAGAAAATGGTAAGAAATATTGTCAGTTGGTCATCAAGGGAAATGTAGACCATTATAAGGACTCTAGTCTTGATTGTGACAATGTGATTGATGATTTTGTCTAGAGGAATGTTATGATCAGACATACATTTAAAAAGGATTACTTTTGATGATATTTGGATAAAATAGAGTAGTGTTTTGGTTTGCAAACTGGTCCCATATAGAGGATAGGGAAAGACTGAAGAAAGAGGCAGACCACTCCACAGTGGTAGATGGCAGGTTTCGTAAGCAAGGGAACTTATGAGGCTTGTCATGGGCAGCCACAAGATGAACAGATTTCTGCACCCACCTACCAAGTCTTAAAAGTTTATATAGGTGCCTTAACTGTGTTCAGTCATATATACTATCCAGAGTCTCAACATCACATTTCTATCTCAAGGCTCTATCCTTGGGGCAGCTTCTGGGAATGAGGAAGGCAGGCAGAATATACATTCCAAAGTTAAGGGAGGGAGTGGAGAGGCTTGTTGCTTGGGTCCTGTTCTTGGATCAATGGGCTCTCACATTTTCTTGATTATCTTCCCCAACAAAGTGTTAGAAAGAGAAACCTATTATCCTTAAACTGGAAGAGGAACTCCTGCCTTGTGCATTATTCTTGTCCTTTTCTCATTGAAGAATCCATGGAGCAAAGACAATGTCCCCAGCTCTCACAGCAGAGCACAAGTCTCCCCTTCCCATTCTCTGAACATCTGGAACCCTGGAAATCTTGATTTGTCATGACAATTTTCCCTGTTTGCCTTTCCAAGGGCAGAACACGTCACTGCTATAGACAAGGCTGGCTTCATGGGTGTACAACCTGTGTGGCTGTATAAGGCCCCATATCTAGAAGGGTCCCTCATTTGGATTAATTTATTGCTGTAGCCATTTTGAAATTCTTAATAATTTTACCTCTATACTTGTGCTTTGTAAGTGAAGTCCAGTGGGATAATGGAGCTTGTGTATAAGCAGAGGAGATACATGCAAACTGCATGTAAGTCATTCCTTGTAACTTATTCATGTGTAGAGTCTATGATGCTTCAGGAACACAGATTTCCAGTAGACCCATGATGTTTGCAAATTCAACAAGCTGCAAAGTGAGAATAAAGAGTATCTTACATTAATGACTGAGGAAGTGAGGTGGATGTTGACGGCCACAGAGATTATGTTCTCAGTTTGAATCAGCACTTTGCTTGTGAAAAGAAGGAAGTGGTATTCTAAGAAATGGAACAACCAAGGACCTTTATCATTTCCTTTCTTACTCCTGTTACTTTCTGTATTAGCCAACAACTTACATGGAAAAATGGTAACATAGAGGGGAATAGAAAGAAAGAGCAGCCTATAGTTCATTTTTCCTTTCAGTCCTCTCTTACTTAACAGTAGCTGAAGGTAGAAAGTGTTGGTAGAATGTGCACATGTCAGGAAGTGAGATAAAAACAGTTGAGTTGGTACATGCAACATTTTCACTGTTTTGGGAAGAACAAAATGCATATGTATATACAAGCTAAAATAGGAGCTGTGTAATTCTGATGATTCTGCATATGAGTTAAATGTTCTTGTATCTGGATTTAAAACTGGCATTGCATAATATAAGATGAATGGTAAAATGGATGATGATATACAACATTATTTTTTCTTTATTTAGAATGACATTAAATAACAAATAAACCACCACAACAAGAGAGAGACTGCAGAAAAAAATAAAAAAATAAAAACTTTATATTTATTAACTTTAACAGTGTCTCATTTTTTTCCCACTTTTTGAATGAGGTATTCTGTATTTTAATTTTGCACCAGAGAGCATTCCTTGGTATATGCACCCCAAGTCTGAGAGATGCCTAAGAAACAATTGTTTTTAGAAGTTGTAGATTAAATTTGAATATGCAAGCTTGATTGCCAATGTATTTTTATGAGAACCCTCATGTATAGGATACTGCAGGGTGAGGGGTGGGTAAGAAGAAATGAAGGCAGGCCTAAGAACTGGAAGCCAGGGGCAAAGGGTAACAACTTGGTTTTTCCTTAGCTGCCATATTTTATTTAAACTTTTTAAGAATGTTTTAAACTTTAATATACTTAGGTATATGTTATATGGGCTTCTTGTACTCTCACTTACTCTGAGCCCACAGATGTTCAAGATGGGATCATTGCTATAGTCCAGGTAAGAGATGGTGTTGGCATAGATTAGAGATGATGAGAAGGACCTGGATGTATTAATATTTGGAAAGTAAAACAACAGTATCTGTTGTAGGAGTTGAAAGCACAGTGTCCAAGAAAAACAGGTGTCAACGAAGGCTCCAGGGATTATAGCCTGAGACATGGAAGTATAGAAGTTTATGGCTATACCAATTTACTTATAGACATCTAAGCTTTTTCCAATTTTTTGTGATTATGAATAAACCTGTTATAAATATTCATTTACAGGATTCTGTGTGAACAAAAATTCTTATTTTTCATAGTTAAATAACCAAGGAGTGAGGTTGCTGGGTTATAAGCATACTTTTAACTTTATAAGAAATTGACAACTTTTCAAAAGAGCTGTGCCATTTCACATTCCCATCAGCAAGTTGTAAGGGTTCTAGTTGTTCAAGAATCTTGCCATCATTTGGTAATGCCATTTTATTTTATTTTATTTTATTGTTATCATTGTAATAGGTGTGTAGTGGTATCTCAATGATTTTTGTATGCTTTTCCTTAATGACTAATGAAATTGAGTATCTTTTTGTGTGCTTATTATCCATCCATCTTCTTTGGTGAAATGTATGCTTACATCTTTTGCTTTGTTTTGTTTATTTGTTTGTTTTCTAGTATGAGTTTTATTTCAGAGTTCTTTATATGTTTAGGATACAAATTCATCATCAGATGTGTGATTTTGAAATACCTCCCAATTTGTGGCTTGTCTTTTCATTCTTCTAAAAGTGCTATCACAGAGCAAAAGTTTTAAATTTTGATAAAGTCCATTTATCAATTTATGTATGAAGGCATTTGGATTTTGTATTTAAAATCAGAACTAAAGACATTATTTTGGAATAATCTGTATAAAGATTTCTGTAAAGCTATAATACTGAATGAAATTATCTAGGAGAATGATAAGAACAAAGAGGAGTATAGACCTGAGTATTGTGCTGTAGAGAAGTACAAATTTTACACATGAGAAAAAACGAGAGATATCCAGCAAAGAGATAAAGGTGGATCAACCTGAGATAAGAACACAGAGAACACGGGATGAAAGCCAATTAGTGGAATTGTTTCAGAGAAGAGAGAATGATTAGCTATTTCAAATCTTGTCAGAACTCCAGTGAGGTAAAGTCTAAGTGCTGATGTTAGAATAAAAATGAGGTGACCAGTGGTGACTTTCAACAAAAGTAGGTTTGTGGAATGTTGGAAACAAAAGTCTGGTTAAGTGTTAATTCAAGAAGACACCCAGGAGAAGACAGGTATACTCAACACTTTTGAAGATTTCTTTTTCTCTTGTAAAATTGAGCAAAATGGGTAAGATAGAGATTATAGGCATGAGATCAATGGATTTTTTTTTAATTTGATATGGAAGATATATTCTCATGCCCTTATGCTGCTGATGATAATGTAGTAGAAAGGGAGAAAGTTACTGATGTAGGGAAGAGAAAGGAAATGAGGTGTTTCTCCAAAAAAGTGACAGGAAATAGAATCTGTACACACATAGAGGGTTTGATCTTAGAAATGAGGAGACTAGTTCCTTCACTGAATTATGAGGAAAGGCAGAGAATGTGGGTGCAGATCTGTAGATGGGATGGTGGATTTGTTTGTAGAAACATGTGGACCTGTTCAATTAATTTCTGGTTTGTTTTACTTGTTTGTTTTGTTTTGTTTTTCTGTTTTTGTTTTTGTTTTTTTTAGTAACATAACTAATGTATTGAATCAAATTATCTCCTTTCATTGTGATTTTTATGTGACTATTATTGTCACATCATTATGGATTCATATAGACAAGTTCTCTCATTTTTCTGTATTCTTTCTTGAAAGCTTCAAATAGTTGAGTGTTTTATTTTCAAATATTTTGAAGTTTAGAAAAGTGCCTGTCATTTCTACACACACTTTTGAGTCCTAAAACATACATGATGCCAGCTCAGGTATTACCTGTTCCTAAATGTGTTTAGTTAAGAATAAAATATCTTAATTTTTCCAGTTCCTCCTCACCCCTCTAGTAACTTTATCACATGGAACTAATCAAATTTATCTTCCCGAGTTATATCACTGTTCCAGTTCTGACAACAAAATTGCCAGTTTCCATGAGTTGTAAGCAATAGAAAATAATGGTGCCAATCTTCAATGCCATCACTCTGGACTAGCTCTGTCATTGTTCTGACATTGCAATGTACAGAAATAAATCACTGCCACTAGGATACTTGTAAACTGAATCTGGAACTTCCAGATTGGATTAACTTTATATCTATTCCCTAGACCACATTTTTTTCAGTTGTCTTGGAACACTAGTGACTAATACAGAGGTACTTCTTTTTACCTGAATATAACCAGGTTAAGGAAATTTTTTTTTTATATGAGTTTGTCAGAAAGACAAAAATGTGACTCTAAGAATAAGATAATAGTACTAAAGAACTTGAGATATTTATCATTCAAATTATTTGATAACTGCTTGAAATATTATTGGTACTTAAATATAGTTAACTAAAATGAGTTTATCAATATAGAATATGAATTATTAATATGAAAATGCAAATTTTGACCCAAAATCCTTGTACATGAAAATTTCCTGTTTTGTATCTGTTCTGTCAAAGACCATATTATCAGAATGAATTCTATAAAAGATATAGAAAACATAAAAGATGTTTCAAATTTTTTTCCTGGTTATTTCAGATTTGCTTCATACTATTTCCCTATCTTGGAAATTTGCAAGTCTGAAAAATGTATTAAAGATCCTGATAAGCAATTTAGTAAAGAAATACATTTGACTTTGTTAACAAAATGTTCAAATTTATTCAACTTTCATTTTTCATAATATCTCTATCTCTATCTATCTATCCATTTTCTGAAGAACAGGAGTTCCTTGGCACACATATTACAGTTTCTGATCCAAAGGTATTTTAAATTTTATAGGACAAAAATATTTAAGATCAGAATTTTCTATCTGTCTTAATATTTCTTTGCATTTAAATGGTCCATAATGGAAGTAGAGCAGAGAATTGGCATTTAAACATAATCCACAGAAGCAAATTTGTTTGTTTGACTAACTTAAAATTCTGTCTAAATATTGATACACAGTTAGAAAATAAAAAATTCGAAAGTACTTGCTTTTGAGGATGTTATAGCAAAAGGTTAAATGGATTGAGCCTTATAGCTAAAAAAAATAAAGAAAGAAAGAAACAAAGATGGGTTTATCATTTGTGGATGAACATAAAACTAACACATTGAGTAGCCCAATCTAGAATTTATCAAATATAAAACATGGAGTAGGAGTTGTGAGAATATAGAGGATATTTTGGGTGTTTTCATAATATATGGTATCACATGGCATATTCAGAAAATGCAAAGAGAAGAAGGCTCATCTCCCACCCCACCCCATAAAGTTTCCTAGGAAACAGGGAATGTTTTTATACACCTACACAATGTTGTCTTGCCCTCCTTCTGTTTCTAACTTCTAAGATCCTGATTCTTTGACATTATGAGGGAGTAAATGCATTCATATGAGATGAAATTCTGACATATTTTCCAGGGAAAATGAATACACATACATACACTATAATATTGAAATGGTAATAAGAAAATTACATATATTAAGGGGTTCCTTATGAAATAAAGCTAAAAGTAATCAAGAAATTTGGAATTCTGAAATTACAAGACCAAAATGGGAACATCGATTGATTCTCTATGTTGAGTAAGTAGCGGGCACTTAATGAGATAGAGGACTGAAATAAGGTAAAGCAGCTGAGACAACAAACTTTTCTTATTCACAATGTCATCTGGGCCCGATAGGTTCCTATATCTCTTCCATTAAATATGAAATTGTATCAATCTGGAATACAATCATAACCTAATAAAACTAAAGGTATCTAAAATACAGTAGAGAAATGGAGACTATCTCAAGACTTTTGAAGATCCTTTCTGATTTAAACTGAATTTTATTCACATTGACCCTGGATCTGGCATACCCAAAAGAACAATATTAAGGGAAAAAAAGAAATATTGACTTATGTAATCAGAAAAGTAACATTCCAATCTATGTAAAAGTAATATAGAACATGATAAAGTCTTTTTTTTTCCCACTCAAACTATATTGTTATGAGCATGAAAAATCTTTTAAGTTAACATCCAAAGGTCCCAACACAGCTTTCAGATATAATTCCTCTAATTACGGAATGTATATTTTTTGCAAAATTAGATGAATGGATTCAATACACTTTTTGGGTTACAGTTTCTTACTTCTTTGTAAAGATAAAAGATATATTAACAAGAACTACTGAAAAGTGTAGTATCTGTAGAAAACCCAACTTCGCAACAGTGAGTCTTCTACAACAAAAGGTAGTGCCTTCAAACAGATGTTAGATCTCTCCTGGCAATGAAATCTTCAAAGCTGAATAAACTCACAAAGAGTGGAATGTGGCATCCTCAAACTCAATTCAATTCAACTGCTAGGCATACCATATATTTACTCACAAAATAGAGATTATGTATCAGGCGGTATATAGCACAAAACCTTGAAGCCTTCATTATTGCTTTTGATTTTGCTGATTGCTTATTAACTGACTCTCTTCAGCCACCTGGTTGTTCTAAATAAAAAGAATCCACTTGTATTCTAAGTGATTATTGGCACAGTGATTGAAAGAGGGAATCATTCCAAGAACATGTTTAGTATGCCCTTGACCATGTGAAAAGCAACGATTAAGAAGGACAGCTTACTGAATAGAACCCGTCACACTTGATACATGTCAAATAATTTCAAATTGAAAGATTGCAAACTAATACAGTGACTACAAGGACACTCTAATGAAGCATTTTTTATATTTAACTTCTCAGTGGGTACAAATACAGAGATCAGGCTATGAGTATTTGACACCTGTACGTCTCCTAGAATCTCCTAAAATAATTTCAACTCTAAGAGAATACACAGTTTACTAACCACCAGAAAATAAATTACTTTTACTTTAGCTACCATACCTAAACTTTACCTAATAAGCCTAAACTAAGACATTTTAAAATATCCTAGTGATTCTGATAAACTTTGTCCTTTGACGTCTAAATACTTTTCAAACAAAAACTTGGATATAGTGAATAATAGCCCTTAGCGAATTCTTGTATATCCTTATTCTAATTGTGTCTTTATTATGTGCTCTTGCCATTTAGTTAAATGCCTGAGTTGTTAAAATTTTCTCATGTCCATACCTAACATGTTTTCTATCAGGAAATATAGTCATATTATTATTGGAGCACTACTAAGTCCCTGTATCTTAATCCAACACCATTCCCATCACTTCCTAGCAATGTTTTTCATGTAGTGTGACAAAGGAGGAGACAAGTGTTAAGGTAGGAGTTCTGTAGTGTAGTTAATTGCATGGTAATCTCCACGTAGCCCATTTTTAATGGTCCTAACCTCCTCTTAGTAAAACAGGAGCCTTATTTATGTATACATCCTCAATTCTCTTTTCTACGTCCATATTCCCTGATAATTGTTAAAAGCTAATAATCTGGTTATAGGAAATTATCTCAATGAATCATCTCATTTCCAATAGGTCAACTAGATACTGTTACATTATCTACAAATGCAGACTTAATGTTGCAAAAATGCCAGTCTTCCCAAAAGAGCACCCTCTGTAGCAGAGGAGCATGACCAAATTATCATTGACCAAATTATCATTCTTATATAACTTTTACATTTAAGCTTTAGTCATCCTGCTTTCTAGTGAGAAATGTGTGTTTTTTAAAAAGGAACAAATAGGTTTTACCTCCTTCTTATTTTGTGTTTCTCTGTATTGTAGAGGCTTGCAGTTTTTCAAAAATTGTCAGAGCTAGCACATAAGTTTTAGTGTAAAATAAAATCTCCTTAAGAGAAAAATATAAGGAACATTTTAACCATATGTCTTTCAAAGAGCACAGTGTTTAAAATACAGATAGCATTCTAAAAGTATAGTAATTTTATAGGCTTGGGAATAAAAGCTATGAGAGAATGATTATTCCTATCAGGATACTAGAATCTATATTCCTTATTTTAGTGAATGTGTGTTCTTGAAGTCCAGCAACCAGGCTGCCATAAGCTTCTTCAGTGTTTAAAGGTGGACACAGTTCAGCTGAGAGCAAAAAATTTGCATCATCTGACTTTAGATACAACAAAATTAATATCTATTCTTTGGTTAACTGACTGTACAACTGTAAGGGAGATAGCCTTGAAACTAGATATTAGATAAATCTTCAAAGAGTTTTGCTAATGTTATAACTAGTTTGTTAGGGGAGGTTTGGTCATATTATATTTTAGTTTTCTTCCAGCGGTTCTCATTTCTCACTGAAAATTGTAGTTGTAATGCTACATAGCTTTCGTAATTTTATTTTTTCAAAGTTGGTATAAAACAAATGGTTGATTTTTCTTCCATATTTCCATAATTACTGTCTTAAAGCTACAGTGGAAGAAAAATCAATTGCATATGAGTGTTCTACACAAAATAATGGATTCAGAAGTTGGGCCAAGGAATCAATTTGCTTTTGAAAGTGTTTGAATAAGGAAAGGGGGAAAAAGAGTTCTGTATACATAAATTCAAATTTTTATAGCCAGGGAATTAACATTCAACTTATTTTACTATTGAAATTTATCTGTGTTCTCTCTCTACCGTTAATTTACCTACAGTGTTCATTCATTCATTCATTCAAAATTCAGCAAATGTTTATTAAGTGACCATTACATGACAAGAACTTCTAGGAACAAGGGATACATTAGTGAACAGATCAGTCAGTACTCTTGCCCTAATAGACCTTAAAATTGAAGATTCAAGTTCATTTTAGGAGGGAAGGCTTTTCGTACACCCTTCACTCCTAATATCAGTTGCATCATAGCTCTTTCCTTACCTCAAAGAAATGTTTGAAAATTCAGCACAATAGAACCAAATCTATTTTTCAATTACAAATGTTTGGGACTCTGGTTTTTAAAGCACATATTTCTATTGTAAAAGAAAATAAAAATAGGGTCTCTGAGGTACAAGGAAGAAACCTGGGATGGTACAATGTAAGGAAGAAGAACATATAATGCTTAGCATATGAGGTCTAAGAAATCAGGTTCAGTGGAGGCTCCAGCATATGACCTTGGATCCAGGATCTCAACAGTTAACTTTTAGATGGAGTGGCATTCATCTGTGTCCAGGACTTTGCAACACTCCTCTGAGAATGCTGGTAGGAGCAGTCTTAAAATACTCTCTGTAGTTTATATATGTCCCTCTCTGTAATTGGAGAGAGCAGGCAGAGCAGGTTTAAGAGCCCTGAGTTGTAACAATGTTTAGTAACAACCCCTTGTGTTTTCAGTAGAGATAGCTGCTAAGTTGTATTGTTCTATCTATGGCTCCAAAACTTATCAGCTAGCTGTGAGATGTTTTGCAAGTTACTTAACATCTCAGTTCTTCAGTTCCCTCAAATGTAAAGTGGAGATAATAATAATATCTTGCTAGTAGTGTTGTTGCAAAGAAAATATGAATTGTTTTATATATATATATATATATATATATATATATAGCACTTACAATGGAGCCTATGACATGGCTAGTCTTAATAGATATTATAATATCTTCTTGCTCCAAAATATGTGTATAGATAATAACATTAATTTCAAAGAGTTGACATTTTGTAAGAAATGTTACTTACCTTCATTATGCTTTTCTTCCCTCCTTCACAGCTCCTGCATCTAATCCATTTTTGAGACTTTTGAGTCCTCTTAACGTTTCTAGCTCCATAGCTGATAACATATCAATGGAATGAGCCATCCAGCAATACCTTGAAAGTATGAGAGAAGGGACAAAATTATAATTGACCATTCACAGAGATCAATGGTAATTCTACTCTAAACCTGCGGTAATTGTGTCTCCTTAAAATCTTTCCAGGATTTTTTTCAAATAACAACATAACAGCACTGATATTTGCAACATCCAGTTTCTGGGTGGATTTGAGGATTCTTGCACAATGTTTTATCGTTCAACCATATTTTAAGGAAAAAAGACATATCATCATATGCTATTTTATATATATCAGGCACATTTCCCAGAATTCTATAAAATAAATCTCTTAATTGGTGATAATAGATAGGTGATGCAGATGCCATGTAAAATTACTTACATTTTAACTTCCCTTATTATTATTTACAATTAAAATCAAAAGTTAAAATGGTAAAATTTGAAGCCTTCATTATATCTCAGTTTTGTGTCCAGTATTGTTATTCCTGTATCTTGGCTTCAGAAGGTATGCATAAATGGACCCACATGATTATATGTGTTCAGTGTTAGCAGAAGATATGTTTACAAAGTTAATTGCCATTTAATTGTTTTATTGATATATTGAAGAAAATGTATTCCTCCAATTAATGTTTAATCAGTCTCTTGAAATAAACTGAGAGAGAAAATTTGTTATTTTAAAAAAGCAAAAAAAAACCCAGTTGGTTATTTATTAAGTGTTATATATGATGAAAGCTACAGTAGTTAGAAATTATGATTTCTTCATTAGATTTATTTTACCCATAAAGATTAATTCTTTCTTTAAAAAAAACCCTAATTTATTTAAAAATTGCATTTGAAATACCTCTTCCACCCATGAAGAAGTAATATAGTCCAGAATTACCTCCCATTATAAACAAATGGACAAATGGACAAGATATATAAAACAAGTGTTTTCAAATATTAGACAAAGGCAGAACAGGATTCTGATTCCTGAAACAAAGGAAACTAAGGTGGAAAGCTCTTCAATCTCCTCAGCTTTCTTCCTAAAGGCAATTTCTGGACCACAGTGAAGGCAAGAGAACCCAACAAAACATGGCAATTTGGGTGGGTTGAGGAGACACAGATTAGAGTTTGGAAAAAAGGAGGTATCTAGGTTTTGCTGGTCAGACTACCAAGGATCATACCAAGACAGAGAAAGAATGCTAGAAATCTGCTTAGTATTTCCCTAGAGTATTTGGCTGAATATCGGTCTACATACACAAAGAGTAAAAATTTAGGAGGCCAAACAAAAACAGCTCAACAGGGCCTTGAATCATTCAAGTAAGTTCCCAATGGCCAGAGAGAAGAGACCTCAGTAAACCGGAAGATATTCAGTAGAGAAAACAGAAGAATTCCTTGAGATTCTTGCATGTGTGGGTGTATATTTTCAAACAAACTTGGAACGTTTTTAGTCATTATTTAAAAAAAAATTGTTTCTACTTCTCTCCTCTCTTCCTAGGATTCTAAATATACATATATATAAACAGTATGATATTTTCTTTCAGTTGACTGAGGCTCTGCTTTTTTATTTCTTCTTTTTCAGTCTTCTTTCCCTCTGTGCTTTAACTTGCATAATTTTATTTCTGTGTAAAATATCAGTTAAAAAGGAAAATAATAAGAGCTTCCCTGGTGGCTCAGTGGTTGAGAGTCTGCCTGCCGATTCAGGGGACACAGGTTCGTGCCCCGGTCTGGGAAGATCCCACATGCTGCAGAGCAGCTAGGCCCGTGAGCCACAGCTGCTGAGCCTGTGCATACGGAGCCTGTGCTCTGCAACGGGAAAGCCCACAACAGTGAGAGGTCTGCGTACCGCAAAAAAAAAAAAAAAAAAAAAAAAAACGGAAAATAATAATACAGCAGGTCAAATTAGAATTTTTCCCTGAAATATAAGTTGACAACAGCATAATTTATTAGCATAAATTTAAGTATTAATTAATCAAAATAAACTATATAATGATCACAATTGAAGCATAAACATGATTTGATATTTTTTGACAATCACCCACAATTTAAATCTTAGCAAGCTAGATAACTATGGAGCATTTAATATGAGCTAGGTATTCATGTGGCCACTAATAAGCCGAATTGAAAAAGAGAGAGAGAGAGAAAGAAAGGAAGAGAGAGAGGGAAAGGAACGGAAGGAAAATAAAGGAAAGGAAAGGAGAAGGAAAAGGAGGAGAAGAAGAAGGAGGAGAAAGAAAGAGAGGAAACATGAGAGGAGGAGATGGGAAAGAAGAGGCTAGAAGATGGGAAAACTGCATTAATAGCCTTTCCTCATTATCAACATCATTCACCAGAATTTTTTAAGGATGAACCTACATTAACACATCATAATCATGCAAAGGCCATAGTTTATCTTAGGGTTCACTCCTGGTGTAGTAGATTCTGTGGGTTTTGACTAATGTATAATACATTTCCATCATTTTATTGAACAGAGTATTTTAATGGCCTTAAAAATCCTCTGTGCTCCACCTATTATCTCTTTCCCACTCCACACACCCCTGGCAACCACTGAACTTTTTAGTAACTCCATATTTTTTCCTTTTACAGAATGTCATATAGTTGGAATCATGCATTATGTAGCCTTCCAGAATTGGCTTCTTTTACTTAGGAGTATATTTAAATTTAAGGTTCCTCCATGTCTTTACATGGCTTGCTAGCTTATTTATTTTTATCGCTGAATAATATTCCATTGTCCGGATGTATCACAGTTTATTTTTCCATTCACCTACTGAAGGATATTTCAGTGGCTTCCAAGCCTTGGCAATTAGGAAAAAAGCTGCTATAAACATCTGTGTGTAAGCTTGTGTATGCAAATAAGTTTTCAATCCTTGGGTAAATACCAAAGAGTGTTATTGCTGGATCTTATGATAAAAGTATGTTTAGTTTTATAAGAAACTGCTGAACTCGCTCCCAAAGTGGCTGTACCATTTTGCACTCCCACCAGCAATGTATGAGTGTTCTTGTTGTTCCACATCTTCACCACCATTTAGTGTTGTCAGTGTTCTGGATTTTGGCCATTCTAGTAAGTGTGTAGTTGTATCTCATCATTATTTTATTGTACATTTCTCTGATGACATATGATGTGGAGCATCTTTTCATATGCTTATTTGCCATCTGTATATCTTCTCTGGTCAGGTGTCTGCAAAGGTTTTTGGTCCTTTTTTTTTAACTAGGTTTTTTGTTTTCTTATTGTTGAGTTTTAAGACTTCTTTTTTTATATTTTGGATAATAGTCCTTTATCAGATGTATCCTTTGCAAATATTTTCTCCCAATATGGCTAGTCTTTTCATTCCCTTGATAGTCTTTCACAGAGCAGATGTTTTTAATTTTAATTTAGCCCAGCTTATTAATTATTTATTTTATGAATCATGCCTTTGGTATTACATCTAAAAAAGCATCACCATACCCAAGCACATCTAAGTTTTCTCCTATATTATCATTTAGGAGTTTTATAGTTTTGTATTTTAATTTAGGTCTATGATTCATTTTGAATTAATTTTTGTGAAGGGTGTTAAGTTTGTGTCTAAATTATTATTTTTTTAATGTGGATGTATAGTTGTTCCAGCACTACTTGTTAAAGAGGCTGTCTTTGCTCCATTGTATTGCCTTTGTTCCTTTGTCAAATATCAATTACCTATATTTTTTAGACCATCTTCTGGGCTCTTTATTCTGTTCCATTGATCTATTTGTCTATTCTTTCATCACAACACCAAGATATCTTGTTTACTGTAGCTTTATTGTAAGTCTTTACTTTGGGTAGTGTCAGTCCTTCAACTTTTTCTTCTTCAATATTGTGTTGGCTGTCTTGGGAGTCTTTCCTGTCCCTGCAAACTTTAGAATTAGTTTGTTAATATACATATAAATAACTTGATGGGATTTTTAGTGTGATTGACTTAAATTTATAGATCAAATTGGGAAAAACTGATATCTTGACAATATTTAGTCTTCTCATTTATGATCATAGAATATATTTCCATTTTAGTTCTTTTATTTCATTCAGCAGAGTTTTGTAGTTTTTCTAAAATAGATCTTGCATACACTTTATCAGATTTATAATTAAGTATTTTAGTTTGGGGGGTGCTAAAGTAAATTTTATTGTTTTTAATATCAAATTCTAATTGTTCATTGATTGTATATAGAAAAGCTATCGATTTTGGTATATTAATCTTTCTTTTTTAACATCTTTATTGGAGTATAATTGCTTTACAATGGTGTGTTAGTTTCTGCTTTGTATATTAATCTTGTATCCTGAAACCTGGCTATAATTGCTTATTTGTTCCAGGAATTCTTTTGTCATTTCTTTAGGACTTTCTACAAATATAATGATATCATATGTAAACAAAGACACTTCTCTTCTGTATGCATTTCATTTCTTTTTCTTGTCTTACTGCATTATCAAAGACTTCCAGTACCATACTGAAAAGGAGTGAGAGTGGCTTCCTTGACTTATAACTTTTTTAGTGGGAAAACTTCAAATTTCTCATCAGTAGTTATAGAGTTTACAGTAGGGGTTTGTTCGACGGTCTTCATCATGTTGACGAAGTTCTCCTATATTTCTAGTTTATTGAGAGTTTTTAATCATGAATGGGAATTGCACTTTGTCAAATGTTTTTTCCACATCTACTGTTATGATCATGTGATATTTCTTTTTAGCCTATTCATGCAATGGATTAAGTTAATTGATTTTCAAAGCTTAAACATTTTAAGGGATAAATTCCACTTGGTCATAGTGTATAATTCATTTTATACATTGTTGGATTCAACTTAGTAATATTTTGTTGAGGATTTTTGCATTTATGTTCTTGAGAGATATTGGTCTGTAGTTTTCTTGTAATGCCTGGCTTAAGTATTCGGATAATGCCAGCCTCATAGAATAAATTAGGCAGTATTCCCCCTGCTTTTATCTTCTGAAACAGGGTGTAGAGAATTGTTATTATCTCTTCCTTAAATGTTTGGTAGAAATCACCGATGAACCCATCTGGATATGGTGCTGAAGTTATTACTTAGTTATTCAATTTTTTTAATAAACATAGGCCTATTCAGATTATCTGTTTCTTCATGTGTGAGTTTTGACAGATTGTGTCTTTCAAGGAATTGGTCCATTTCTTCAAAGGTATCAAATCTGTGGGCTTAGAGTTGTTCAAAGTATTACTTTGTTATCCTTTTAATTTCTAGGGGGTCTAATTAATAATTTACTTCCTCTCTGTCTCTCTCTCTCTCTCTCTCACTCTCCCTTCTTTTTTCCTCTTAGTTAGCCTAGTCTGGTTCTAACACTTGTTGATTTTATTGATCTTTTCAGAGAACTAACTTCTGGTTTAAGTAATTTTCTCTATTGATTTCCTATTTTTAGTTTTCATTGATTTCTGCCCTAATTTTGATTTTTTTAAACGGTCCTCTGATTACTTTAGATTTAATTTTCACTTCCTTTTAGAGGTTTCTTCTTTTCTAATATATGCACTTGATACTATAAATTTCCCTTTATGCACTTTTTGTTGCATCCCACACATTTTTGAAGATTCTATTGATATACCCTATAGCCCAGAGTTTCTTTCCTCAGCTATGTCCAGTCAATTAGCAGGCCCATCAACTGCATTCTGCTTTTCTGTTGCGGTATTTTTTATCTCTAGCATTTACTTTTCTTCTTTCTTAAGATTTTCAACCCTCTGCTTACACTGGTCATCTACTTTTGCATGTTGTCTACTTTATTCTTTAGAATTCTTAACATAGTAATGATATACTTTGTTTTAAATCACTAGTCTGATGATTCCAAAATTCCTGCCCTGTCTGGTTCTGGTGCTTGCTTTGTTGCTTAAAATTGTGGTTTTTTTTACCTTTTGGTATGACTTGTAACTTTTTCTTTGTAGCCATACATGAGGTAATGGTAAAAGGAACTGATGAAAAAAGGCTTTTAATAATGTGGTGGTGAGGTGCCAGGGAGGTGAAGTGTACCATAGTCCTATGATTATGTCTCAATCATTTAGTGAGCTTATGCTTCTGGACTATAAACTTTACAAATATGTCTCATCTTTTTTCTCCCCCAGCTTAGGGGTGCAGGATGGCTAGAGTTGATTAGAGTTGGATATTTCCCTTCCCCACTTTAGTTAGATTCTGATAATACTCCAGGTTAGATTCTGGTTAATAATTTTTTCTGATACCGGGGGTTGTTAAAAAGGACAGTCTATTTAAAATATACTCTGGTATATTTTAAAACGGTTTGTTTTCCCTCCTCCTGTCAGAGGCCCAAGGGATTTTCTCCAACATTTGCTATGGGAACCTGATGGAGCACTTGGAGGTAAATATCACAGTATTTTGTAGGCTTCCAAAAACTTCCCCTGGTGTTTTTAACTCTCGGACTTGTCCATACTGAACTTCCAGCAATTTGTCTATTACACTTCAGACTTTCCTACCCCAGCACTGGTTTCCAGAACAGTTTCTGCTTGTGAGTCTTTGCTCTGGTAAGCCTTAATGACCTGTATTCACCTGCCTCTCTCTCCAGTCTTGGGGGCAGCAATTTGCCCTTTGTCTTCCCCTCTTTATGGATGCAGGAAGTGTTAATTTTATAGTCTGTTTAGCTTTTTACTTGTTTAGATGGAGTGGTAACAACCAAGCTCCTTATGTGTGAAACTGCAGTATGCATATTTTAAGCTCTCTCTCTCCCTCCCTCCCTCTCTTTCTCTCTTTCCATCCCTTTCTTTCTCTCTTCACATCCTTCTCTCACTCCCTTTCTTGTACGCAAAAAATACTTTTCACAGAAAGACTTTTAAAACTGCTTAGTTTGGAACATGATATCCAAGGAATATAATTACTCACCATCAAATATTTTTTGAATCCATCATCCTTTAAATAAAGTGTATATATAATAGATATTATACACACACACACACACACACACACACACACACACACATATATATATTAAATTCAGGTGACAGGACAGAAGACCCCTGGTTTCAGCTCAGTTTCTTTACTACATTTAAATAAACAACAGAACCAAAAAATAGTGTAATTATCTGTCTAGCAGACCTACCAAGGTGATTATCTTTAGACTCTATTTCACTATAGAGACATTTTACTCAAAGTGTTGCTAATGGACTGGTGACCTCAGGATCAACTGGTTGTAGGACAAATAATTATGCTCCAAAGATATCCAAGTATAATCCCCAGAATCCATGAGTAAGATATATGACATGGCAAAAGAGATTTTGCAAATGCTATTATACTAAATTAACATCCTGGATTATCCTGGTATGCTCAAAGTAATCACAGGGATCCTTACAAGTGGGAGGCAAGATTGTAAGAGTCAGAGAAGGGAATATGACTATGGAAGCAGAGGTAGATGTGATGCAAGGTGAAAGATGCAAAGTGAAAGAACACAAACAAAAGCTGAAAAAGGTAAGTGAACAAATATACACCTAAAGCCTTCAGAAGGGATGCAGACCTGCAAAAAATTTGTTTTTAATTCTCTGAGACTGATTTTGGGCTTCTGATCTCTACAACTATAAAATAAAAGTATATTGTTTTAACCCAGAAGTGTATTGTTTTAATCCATTATGTTTGTGGGAGTTTGGTATAGCAGCAATAGGAAACTAATATACCCAATTTGGAACTGATTAAAAATGTTGTGTTTCAAGCCCCACTTCAGACTTACCAAATAAGAATCTGCATTTCAACAGACTATCTAGCAAATTTATATGAACATTAGAGTTTGAGAAGCAATTCTTAGCATTGTGATTTTTCTTAAACTTGGATCAAATGATTCATTTACCCAAATGAAAGACTCCTTTAATCATATTGATCAGCCACTTGCCAATTTATTAAAACTTTAGAAATGATAACGTAAAGCCATTTAAAATCAATGAGAATATTATTGACCCAAATGTTTCTTCTGTATGCAGATCCAAAGTACTTATTTTAATTTCCTTACTACCTTGGATACACTGAACTTTTTAACAGAATTGAATAACAGGGAGCTATAGAAAAAAAAAAAACCACCTTTCAAACATTTAGATGTTTCATCTGCATGGACAGATCCCTAATTAGCTAGATATTTTTTCCCTTTTGATTCAGATGTTTTGTCATTGTAGTTACAGTCTAACTTAATAGGTAGCTCTTGTTATTTTTTAGGTTTCAAACTAAGGGAAGAATTACATCATTGTAATAGAAAATAATCTCTAGTTTCAATTTTATTGCAAGACAAGCAGTTAATTCTCAATAACTATCTGTTGACAATAACAATGCCATATTTGAACTGCAACCACCTTTGACTATGTATGTGCTTGGACTAAATGGTTATCTAGACATTTTTTCTATCTGACCCTTACATTTGGCATTCAGCACTATGAAATAACATGGTGATAAATATTGACTTCAAATAATTATGTTAGGCAACCATTGACTGAAACCACCTGCCTTGGCCAGGCACGATAATAACTGCTTACATGAGTTGTCTCACAACAGGAGGTTCTGATAAGGAACACTGTACTCCTGCCAAAAACTAACCGGGAGAATCCAAAAGGGACCAAAAGGAGGGAGGAGACATCAGCCCATAATATGTTCTTCCAGCCTCCCAGAAAACTTAATGCTGGAATCCATCTTGGTTGAGAGATGCATGTGCCACTAGGAAGAACCTTGAGTCAGACCAAATACAGGCACAAACAAGATGATTGGCCAGAGAAACCCAGAAACTTAACCCTATTACCATGAAACCTGAGAATGTGAACCACGTGGCAGAGCAGTTCTCCTGCGTTCCCTTAACCTATTGCTCTCCACCCGGGCGCCCCTTCCTAATAAAGTCTTTTGCTTTGTCAGTACTTGTGTCTCCTTAGACAATTCATTTCGAAGTGTTAGACAAGAGCCCAATCTGAGGCCCTGGAAGGGTTTCCCCCCTCTGGTAACAACTACTTTGACATAAGAATTGTGTTTGGAGTATCAAATTACCTGTCAAAACATGTTAGTTCTTCTATCCAGTAAAAAACATTTGTGTCTTTTTTTTCTTTTCTTCACAGATTATTCAGGTATAATTGATAAACTGTACATATTTAAAGTATAAGATGATTATGTTTTGAATGGTATACACTCATGAAACTATCACCAGAATCCAAAATTAAGATAATAAACATATATCCATTACTCTCAAAAGTTTTCTTGTGTCTCTTTGATACCCCCTGCCCAACACCCTCAACTCCAAGTTGTCCATTTTACTGGCATAAAGTTGCTTGTAGTAGTCTCTTATGATGCTTTGTATTTCTGCGGTGTCCATTGTAAATTCTCCTTTTTCATTTCTAATTTTATTGATTTGAGTCCTCTCCTTTTCATTCTTCATGAATCTACTAAAGTTTTATTAATTTTGTTTAATCTTTCCAAAGAACTACCTTTTAGCTTCATTGATCTTTGCTATTGTTTTCTTTGTTTCTATTTCATTTATTTCTGCTCTGATCTTTATGATTTCTTTCCTTCTACTAACTTTGGGTTTTTTTTGTTCTTCTTTTTCTAGTTGCTTTAGGTGTAAGGTTAAATTGTTTATTTGAGATTTCTCTTGTTTCTTGAAGTGAGATTAAGTTGCTTTAATCTTCCCTCTTAGAACTGCTTTTGCTGAGTCCCATAAGTTTTGGGTTGTTGTGTTTTTGTTATCATTTTTTTCTAGGTATTTTTTGATTTCCTCTTTAATTTCTTCAGTGATCTCTTGGTTATATTGTTTAGCCTCCATGTGTTTGTGTTTTTTACAGTTTTTTTCCCCTGTAATTGATTTCTAATCTCATAACATTGTGGTTGGAAAAGATGCTTGACACAATTTCAGTTTTCTTAGATTTACTGAGGCTTGATTTGTGACCCAAGATGTGATCTATCCTGGAGAATGTTGTGTGTGCACTTGAGAAGAAAATGTATTCTGCTGCTTTCGGATGGGATGTCCTAAAAATATCAATTAAGCCTATCTTGTCTAATGTGTCATTTAAGGTTTGTGTTTCCTTATTAATTTTCTGTCTGGATGATCTGTCCATTTGTGTAAGTGGGGTGTTAAAGTCCCCCACTATTATTGTGTTACTGTCGATTTCCCCTTTCATGGCTGTTAGCATTTGCCTTAGGTATTGGGGTGCTTCTATGTTGGATGGATATATATTTAAAATTGTTATATCTTTCTCTTAGATTGATCCCTTGATCATTATGTAGTGTCCTTCCTTGTCTCTTGTAACAGTCTTTAAAGTCTATTTTGTCTGATGAGTATTGCTACACTAGCTTTCTTCTGATTTCAATTTGCATAGAATATCTTTTTCCATTCCATCACTTTCAGCCTGTTTGTGTCCCTAGGTCTGAAGTGGGTCTCTTGTAGACAGAATATATACAGGTCCTGTTTTTGTATCCATTTAGCCAGTCTGTGTCTTTTGGTTGGAACATTTAATCCATTTACGTTTAAGGTGATTATTGATATGTATATTCCTATTGCCATTTTCTTAATTGTTTTGAGTTTGCTTTGAAAGTCTTTTTTCTTCACTCCCTTTTTTGTTCTCTTCTTTTCTGTTTTCTGCCTAGAGGATTTCTTTAACGTTTGTTGTAATGCTAGTTTGGTGGTGCTGAATTCTCTTAGCTTTTGCTTGTTTGTAAAGCTTTTGATTTATCTGTCTAGCCTGAATGAGAGCCTTGCTGGATAGAGTATTCATGGTTTAAATTTTTTTCCCTTTCATCACTTTAAATATATCATGTCACTCCCTTCTTGCCTGTAGAGTTTCTGCTGAAAAATCAGCTGATAACCTTATGGGGATTCCCTTGTATGTTATTTGTTGATTTTCCCTTGCTGCTTTTAATATTTTTTATTATTATTTAATTTTTGTTTGTTTGGTATGTGTCTCAGTGTGTTCCTCCTTGATTTATCCTGTATGGGTTCTCTGTACTTCCTGACTTGGGTGACTATTTCCTTTCCCATGTTAGGGAAGTTTTTTGACTTTAATCTCTTCAAATATTTTTCTCAGGCCTTTTCTCTTTTTCTTCTTCTTCTGGAACCCCTATAATTAGAATGTTGGTGCTTTTAATGTTGTCCCAGACGTCTCTGAGCCTGTCCTAATTTCTTTTCATTCTTTTTTCCTTATTCTGTTCCATGGCAGAGATTTCTACCATCCTGTCTTCCATGTCACTTATCCGTTCTTCTACCTCTGTTATTCTGCTACTGATTCGTTCTAGTGTATTTTTCATTTCAGTTATTTTATTGTTCATCTCTGTTTGTTTGTTCTTTAGTTCTTCCAGGTCTTTGTTGAACTTTTCTTGTGTCTTCTTGATCTGTACCTCCATTCTTTCTCTGAAATCTTAGATCAACTTTACTATCATTACTCTTAATTCTCTTTCAGATAGATTGCCTATCTCATCTTCATTTAGTTGTTCTTGTACATTTTTAACTTGCTCCTTTGCTGCAACATATTTCTTTGTCGTCTCATTCTGTCTAACATACTGTGTTTGTGGTCTCCTTTCTGCAAGCTGCAGGATCATAGTTCCTCTTGCTTTTGGTGTCTGCTCCTTGGTGAGAGGTTTGTCCAGAGGCTTGTGCCATTATCCCCTTGATAGAGGGTTTGACTAGTATTGTGGTGACCAGAGCCTGCCCTAGATGTTGATAAGGGTCTTCCCTTTGCTCTGTGGTTGTCACTGCCCAGTCAGATGTGGGAGTCTGCTCCTTAGTTGTTGGAGTAGAGGCCTCCAGATCTGTTTCTTAGCTGTGATTCTGATCTGTGTTGTGAAATAGGCAGGATTGGAGCAATCTCACTGAGAGAGAAGCCACTGAGTATTCCTCCTCTGGAGATGTTCACCTGTGAATGTGCTTTGATGTGTTCCCTTTAGCCTGTTGTGTGGTCTCACAAAGTACACTGCTGTTGGCACTGCTCTCAGGTCCACCTTAACTCTGGGTATGCTGGCAATTGACCCCAGTGACTCTCACACATTGTTTTCCCCAGCCACTGGCACAGATCCACTGAAGTCAGGTTCTAGGACTGCAGTAGTCAAGCACCTGGACCCATTGTGGGAGGTATGGAGGTATTTCAGACTCTGGCCTGGCCCAACCCCTGTGTGTACATGTCCATTAACCCCCCAGATGCTAAAGCCAGACCTGTCTCAGCTACAGGAGCACTTGTTGTCATTTCAGATGTTTCACAGGTGCTGAATTTAGGAAGCTGTCAGTGGAAGTGTAACTCTGCATTTCATGCAGCCATGAAGAGAGATTTCAGCTCTTCTTCCTTAGTCACACAGTGCCTGGAGCTCAGCTGTGGTTTCAGCCTCTCCTCTGGGGGAATTTCCTAGTGGGGAAACTATCTGTGCAATCCTGGGACAGCAGGGTGGTTTCTGGCACCCACTGATGGATTTCCTAGTCACTGAAGCTATCCTCACCCTCCTGGGACAAAATGGGTAGGTCCTGGAGCCTGCTGGCTGAGTTTCTAGTGGCTGGAGCTGTCCACGCCTTTCTGGGTCAGCAGGGATGGGGTGTGACATCTACCCACAGGTCTGGAAGAGAGGTGGCCAATGCCCACCTCTGGAGCCCAAGATGGCAGCTGTGACCCACACCCACCCCTGAAGCTCCTTTGGGCAGTGTCCTATTGCCTGGGAGTGCTCACAGGGAAGGAAGTTCTTATGGTGGTCTCATCTCTCTCCCTGTGTGCCTCCCAATAATGGTGACTTGCCTCTCTGGCAGACCCAGGCTTCTTCCTAGTACATCCTCAGTTGCCACAGACTAACTGCTTCAGGCTGTTTCCACACCTAACCCTGGTCCTTTCCCTGGGACTGAGCTCCAGAGTCTGAGTTTCAGCGTCTGACCCCCCACCCTCACTGACAGAAGAATGTCTCAGGTTGGGGATCACAGGGTTGTGGTGCCAACCTTCTGGGCAGGTTACTCTCTGTTTTGCCTTCCAGAAAGCAGTTGCTGCTCTCTTCTCTTAGGCTCTGAAGCTCCCCCTCTGTCCAGGCTGATCTCCCCACTGGTGAGGAGATTTCCCAAGGTACATGAAAATTTCCTTCTTCACAGTTCTCTCCCTGGGGCACAGGCCCCATCCTGATTCCTTCTTTTTCTTTTTCCTTTAGTCCTACCCAGTTATATGGACGTTTTCTTGTCTTTTCGGATGACTGAGGTCTTCTGTTGGTGCTTAGTAGCTCTTCTGTGTGAGTTGTTCCACATGTAGATGTATTTTCAATGTTTCTGTGGAAGGAGGTGAACTCTGCTTCCTAGTCCTCTGCCATCTTGATCTCTCAGGAAATCAGGATCTTAATATCATCTGTCTCTGTCATTCTTAGAATAAAGAGTTAGTATTGAGATGACCACTTCATTTCCATGGTTTTCAGTTCATGTTATAAGCATGAAACAGGAGGAAAATGAATAGTTGACAACAGCAGTTTTCTGCTAAATAACATAGGCTAGAATTATGTAGTATGTACACCATTATCTACATGAGAAATTAGTGAATTCAATTTTACAGGCTTTATGTTTCACATAGGAAAATAAGAATGGAATTGTGAATGACTTTTGTATAGCCATCTCAGTAATTTCCATAGTGATAAATAATTGATATCTATTCTCTGAATCTTATGTATCCCCAACAAATGTCTTTATTCCACTCTAGCAAAAGGATGATGTCTTGACTAGGATTCTTGTGTTGCAATTCATTCCTTTTAGTGTTCTTGGGATGACATTCCACCATCTATTTTCCAGTGGCACAGATGAAAAGTCCAATTCCAATTTTATTATAATCCAAAAGATAACTTGTTCTTTTACTTTTCTGGGAATGCATAAGAATTTTTTTGCTTATCCAAAGAGTTCAAGAATTCACCAGTATTTGAGTGAATGAGTTTTCTCATGCAACTTGGTTTATTTTTTTTTTCCTATCTGCACACTTTGCTCTTTTCCAACTCAAAAAAATATTTTCTATCATTTGTTTAAATATTACCTCTTTTTTGTCTGTTTTCTTTTTCTTTAGAATACCCAATTTTATATAATATATTTTTTAATCTCTTTTCCAATTATCTTTTGCCTTTTGATTCTGTTGTCTTTATATGTTGCTATGTATTTCAAGATAATTATCTCTTGTGCTTTTCCAAACCTCAGCAGTGACTGTATTTTTCTTTAAATTCCTCTACTAATATTATTTTTCTGATTTTTTTTCCTGAACACTTGAAAGTGCTTATATTATTATCCTTTGCTGAAAATGTTATTTCTCTCCCTCTGCAGCTTTATTTCACAGTCGTATTCCTCTCTCTCTCTCTCTCTCATTTCCTTTTTCTTCTCTGTGATTGCTAAGCCCTCTTTCTTTTTGAGTTAGGATTTGTTCTTAAAATATATTAAATTATGGCAGCAAAGTAGTATCTGCTGTCATAAGTCAGAGCATAGTAGCAGGTACCTGAGGCAAGCATCTCAGTTCCAAATTTGTTTTATATTTTTCAAGCTTCAGTAGCAGAAAAGCCTCATCTAGCCTTCCAGCTCTTTCTTAGAGTAGAATACAAGGGAATGCAGATCATTTAATGTCACCTCAGTGCTCCAAACACCTCTGAGGTGCCAAATCTCCCTAGGATATGATGTATGATACTTTCTGATCTTCCCCCAGGCTTGTATTTCACTAAGCTGACATCTAATCTCCCTCTGCAGTGGGGGAGGGGAGACCTGGAGGAAACAAATCTTCCTTAGATATCTCTATTGGAAACCCTTTGGAAGCCAACAACTCTCTTCGATTTAGATTACCATTGTTTTGTATGCTTCCTAGCTCACAGAGACTGTTAACTTGGAGTTCAGATTGGAAGAACTGAGTGCTTTGTATGGATTGCTCTGTTCCCAGAACACCATTCTTTCACAATATCTTCATTTTAAGGTAATTTCTTACTTTTCTATTGTTTTTATTCGGTTGGGATAAGTTTACATCTGGTATTCTTTATTCTTCTTAGTTTTACTTTTTCTCTTGAATTTTAGTTTATTGGTTAATTGTGAATGGGAGTTTGTCTTACATTTGTTATTTTTATCTATTTCCTCTTGTTCTCTTTTTCTACACACCCCCATCCTACTCTTATGGTGAATATTCTGTCCTTAAGGGTTCCAGTCCAAAACCTGGTATATGAAGGCAACTAGGATGACATTTTATCCTAATAAAATTCTAATGATAATTTTGATATCATAGATATCTCTACTAAGAAGGAAGTTGGGCTTTCCAGACTTGTTGGAATTTTTTCCCACTAACTCAAGTTCACTACCTTTCAAGATTTTTTGACAGAAAACAAGACAAATTCAATTTACATTCTAACCTGGTGCACAATTGTATATGTGTATATGTGCATATCAGGAAAATAAACTCCACAAAACAAAACATATGCAAGGTTACATGTTATGTACTCTAATATTCCTTATTATATACTGTTTTATTTTTTAAATACTGATTATGCCATTCTAAATTGATTTCAACTCCAATAATGGTTTACATCTTGCTGTTTGAAAAATACTGATCCAGCTTTGCTGAGTAAGAAACTTTATTAAAACCTCTCTCCTGAGAGTGCTTCCACATAGTTTTTATCATGTCATTTTTGTAGACAGTGAAATTTCCTACATTTTCTGGTGTTACGCAATGGATCTGGTTCAAATTCTTTGCTTCTTAAATAGTATGTATGCAGCAGACAGTTCTGGAGTCTAGAAATCTTGAAGCACCTGTTTCACCTAGTGCTACATTTTTTTATTCTATAATGAGCCACAAAAATCTTTGTCTTGTTTTTTAATGTGAATATCTTATTATTATTTCCATTTTTGGTAAGTGCTTATAGATTAAAGCAATATTCAATATTCATAGTTTAAACTTAAGACATCAATCTTGAATAGAATTAATGAATTTGATCAATTTATAGAGATGAGAGTTTCAAATATCAGTAAATGTGGTATGAAATGTATATAAGGACATACAATGCAAAATACAATTTATCATAAATAAGAGCAATTTATTTATGGAAAAAATATATTTAATAGGGCAAGTGATGCATGAACAAAAATTAAGCACGTAGGTTCAAATAGTTGTTAGGAAAAAATAAGACAAATACTTGCCATCTTTAATTTATAAAATATTTTCTGTGCATCTCTTCATGTGTTTCTAAAGTAAGACAACTATTAAGTTAGCACTTTTGTGTGTGTGCTAGTAAATACTTTTCTCCTGTTATGATTATCTCCACTGTTTTCCAGTCTATATTTTAGATCTATTTCTGAGCTACATGTACTCTTACCTCACAAGAATATCATCAAAAGAAAAATGATATCAATGTTGTGAAAGTACTCCCAGCACAGCAAAATAAATATATTATGTAAATGTAGAATATGATAGTCATTAACATTAGTATTATCCATTAGAAGGCTAAGTATGCTCTACCTAAGAGTTATGTAAATGAATGGCTCTAAAAAACATTGTTTAATGTTTACTTAGGCAAGCATTAAAGTTTCCAGTACATATTTTTTGTTAATTATGAAATATGAGAGCACCTCAGAATTTTGCTTGCCTTTTCTTGTCATATGATGTATACATCTTCATTTTCTCTTTCTATATAATGATTTTAATATGTGTTTACATAGTGATTTCTATTTACTAAGTGCTTTACAAGCATTTATTAGTCAATATTTTTTAATATACACAATAATTTACTTAATAATTGTCAATAAACTTTAAATATAAGACAATAGGACAAAGGAATCCTTAGCTTACTTACAAATATTAAAAAAAGAAAGATAATAAATCTAAAATAATTAGTTATTTCAGATTGCACAGTAAATGACAGAAATGAAATTAATATTCAGATTTCTAGCTTTCATCATCTGCATCAATGCTTCTTAAACTTTTGGAATTTGGAAACCCTGCTGGGCAATTTCTTATGCTTTAGAAGCTCAGCTTCTGTGGTGATATTGAGATATAGTCTGAGATGACAGATCAGATATAAATTAAACACAAACATAGTGATCATACTTTCGTCCTTGGAAACCAAAGAAATGTCTCATAGAATCCTAGGGTTCTTTGGAACATGGTTCGAAAATTAATAGCATAAATCATTGTACTCAAAAGTGTGTTATGGGTGACACTTGAGTCCACTTAAAACAGAATTTTATTGGTATGTTAGGAAAAAAATAAGTCCAAACAGCATTTTTAAAGTTTTTTTTGTTTGTTTGTTTTAACTGAAGGAAGTCACAGAGCCTATAATATTTGCAATGGAACTAGTTCAAAGATGAATTTAATTTGTGATATTTCCCCAAAAATATTTGCCCATAGAATTCTCTCATTAAAAATAGTAATAATAATAATAAAACCAATGGTCCTCTGGTGTGACTGAATGTTTGTGCCCACCTCTATTGCCCCAAATTCATCTGTTGAAACCTAATCCCCAATATGATTGTATTTGGAGGTAAGGCCATTGGAAGGTAATTAGATTGTGAAGGTAGAATTCTTATGAATGGGATTAGTGCCATATAAAAATAGACACAAGAGAGATGATCCCTCTCTTGACCATATGAGGATATAATGAGTAGGTAGCTATTTACAAGCCAGGACGTGGGCTCTCACAAGAACTTAACCATGCTGGAACTCTGATCTCAGATTTCCAGCTTCCAGAACTGTGAGAAATAGATGATTGCTGTTTAAGCCACTCAATCTAGGGTATCTTGGTATAGCAGCCTGAACTAAGACATCTTCACAATATAATTTAAAATAAATATTTATATTTAGATTGTGTGATCTATTTATAAGGTATCAAGATAACATATTCCATTTAGACCACGTTATTATAAAGTAACAAGTACTAAGTTTGAAGTGTAAGATTGAAATTTGCATTTGTTAATCTTTGCATTTATTATTCAAAATGTTGAATGTTCAAATTCTCTCTCTTTTTTTTTTTTTAGGTAAAACAATGGTGATATGGTTAGAAGTATGATGCCTTCTGATATTCATGTCCATAATTCATTTAAGTGACACTGATTAGCAAAGATCCAAAGAGAGTGATCCATTTAAACAACATTTACTATTTTAATTGACCATTTGTTCCCAAACATAAACAGTGTACTGGAATAATTGATAGAACAATTAAAGATAAATTCTGGGCTAATATGTTAAGGATAGAACCTAGAAACCTTTAAAAAAAAAAGTCCAAGTATTTCTGTTGAATTTAGAAGCCACAAAACCTAAAATTTTGTTAATGTTATTTGGCAAATATTATCAAATGGGAAGCCAAGCAACATGGTCTCTGCTTTGTATACATGTCTCTCCTGGATATCATCCTTCAGGATTTTAAGTTTTAATGTAAAATCAAGTCAAATGAGATTTGGATTACTTTGTTTCCCCAAGCATCTCTTCTTCCTAAAATTTCTCATCAATCAAAAAGTGTTTCTTTAACTGTCTGGAAAAACTCTGTTTATGTCATTTTCTTTTTTGTGAGATAATGTTTGACTTCCTGTCTCTTCCTTGAGCAGTAATATTAGAATGGTTGCCAGGAATATGATTTACACTGGAGAAATGAAAACCTGTAAGTTTAGTATTTTCAAAGTATCATTTACTTTGAACTTTCATTCTTTCACAAATATTCATTGAACACCTACCAGGTACCAAGAACAATTCTAGGTACAAGAACAATGGTATCTTGCCTTAAGCAAAATAAGTTCCATGAAAATAGCAATAAACACATTCTAAATTCTAAAAAATATTCACTTATTATGGCGTCTTGACTTGTTCCAGTGAACACAATGTAATTGTCTGTGTATCACCACTAAAATAGAAAGAACTTTATTTAAAAAAAAATATTTTAAAGCAACTACCAATATTTTGTTCTATTTTTTGGGTATTCTTGTGTAGTATGACTACTAAGAAAATTTGTTTATATGAAGATATTGATTTGTGTCACAATGGCATCTTCGATTATTTTATTTTATTTCTTGAAAGAAGGAAGTCAAAAACTGATATTCAGTACTTATAGGTATTAGTGATTCAAAATTTGGTTTTATATGTTTCAACCCTAACTTTACCATTTTGAAGAGGATTTAGAATTGTTTCCTTTTAAATCTTTGCTTACATTATGTGCTACCCATGTTACACTTTTAGCAAGAAATATTAGTACCCAAATAATTAAGAGTACAAACATTAAGCAATACAATGATATGAAATGATAAATAGGCTTTTTCTCCTGATATAACAAGAAAAATAGCATAAACTTACATTTATTAATTGTTTACCATGTGCCGGGTGCTGCATTACATCATTAACTCATTTAACACTTAAAACAATCCCATGTTACAGATGAGAAAACTGATATACACAGAGATTACATAACTAATAAAATGTTTCATATCTAGTAAGCGATAGAGCCTGGACTCAAACTAGTTCTGTCAGCTCACAGACCTACATCTTAACCAATGAAACAAACTGCCTCTCAAAATATTCTCAGTTGAGTGGATTTGTTTTGTTTTTAACTTTTAACAAACTACAACATTTTTGTTTTGCAGAATGATCATGAGAAAAGGTTTTTTTTTTTTTCCTACAAGTTATAATCATTTCCAAACTATGCTGTGAATAAAAGGTTTCTAGAAGGAACCAACAAGTAAATGGCTCTTTCTTTGAAAATAAAATCAGGAAAAGAGACTGCTCTTGATTTCACCTTATCTTTCCAAAAAGTAACCAATCCTCAGAATCAAATAAATACAACCTTCCTTACAATCTTCCATAACCACTCTGTATTCTAATACGTCTTAATTTTCTTTGGATCCTGGTAGCAAGCTGTGATTTTTATTACCCCACATTTCATCTCCTATGACTACTCACTAAATAAAATTTGAGGTTTTAACCTGAGCTGTACTTATTTTATACCTAGTTCCTATTATGTGTAGTTGGCTTCTAAAATATACTGACCATTGGAATACATGCATATTTGTTGTACTTTTAAGTGATATTGAATAAGATGCAAATATTTATTTAAGCTGGTCTCTATTTATATCTCTCATTTAACTTCAAATAATTAAATACAATTTTTGTAAATCTTCATGAACACTTTCTTCATACCCAACGCTTCTAACATTTGGTGTTCTGTGTCTTCACTGGATAACACCCTGAGCAAAGGAAATCAAACAATTTTTGTTATGTTTATTACCATAATTTCTGTTATTGAGTTCTAGTTGGTTTTGCAACCTAAATATTTTTTTTTTCTGTAACCATCAAAGGACCATGCAGTGTTACATGGTTAGATAGGTGGCACATTGAGACTAGGACATACTTAGCTTAATATGTGATTAATATTAGTCTTAGCACTCAAACTCGACTATAAAATTCAAATACAAAATAGTCTTATGCAGTTTTTATGTACATGAAGCATCAGGGTTTGAAAATGTTGAACCAAAGGGTGTGCAAGTAACATGCTATGAGGAAATTCAATGTGATTTTTTTTCTTTATAACAATTTGGTAGTATATTAAATCTATTTGATTCAATCCATATTCTATGCAAACAATCAGTATAAGTCCTTTAAATACAAGACTTAATATCACTATATACAGGGCTTTAACAAGTGCACAAAGAACCTGAGATTAATGAGAGTTTGCTTTATGGGAATACTAAAATATATTTGACTAGAGAGAAGTGGGAATTTCTTCAATTAATCTGCTTAGTAGTCATATTTTAAAATTATCTCTTTAAATAAGCTAATTTTCTATGAAGGAAAAAAAGCCAGTATAAATATTTACTAGGTGCTAAGTAAAAATAACAATACTTCTATCATATTTATATATATCAATATATAATATGTATATACATTTTTTCCATGTAGTACCTTGTGAAATAATGCTATTACCTTACTTTACAGATGAGAAGCTGAGGCTGAATTCAGACAACTGATCAGAGATTACAAACCAGGCCAGCCTACAAGACCTAAAAAGGTTTTCATTGTACCATTCAGTGGATGTTCAAGCTCACCCCAAAAAGATTTATGTAATATTCTGAAATGCTCTTTCTCATGGATTTATATATCATTTACCTGGTCATCCATTCTGCAATTATACTATGACTACAATAACACAATGTAGCGGATTTCCTCCCTGCTTATGAATCAGTAAAACGTGCACTGATATATCCTTCTGTCTTTCCCAAGCCAAGGTTAAAGCAAGTTTGTTCATCTTGCAAATGATCATACTAACTTGCTTTAGGATATTAGAAAAGGCTTATACTACATCTTGCAAATGATCATACCAACTTGCTTTAGGATATTAGAAAAGGCTTATATTACATTACATGTAAGACAGGTGAGATCTCTAAGATGGAACTCACCAACCACAAATACCCACTTGCACAATGTTGTCAGTGAGGTGATTGAGTAGAAGAAGTAATGAATAAAGCTGCAAATATTTACACATTTTTTTCTCACATAACAAACAATTTTAAGGAGATTAAACCAGGGGTGTAGCAATTCAACTGTGTCATCAAAGATCAAGCCTCCTTGGTCTCTGTTCTATACCCTTGGGTGTTGTCTTTGCCTGATAATCTCAAAATGGTGTGGAGCTTCGCATTCTGAAACTGCAAGGCAAGAAGAAGGAGCAGAAGACACCAGCCATATCAACAGTAATCATGGACTTATATAAAGAGAGTCTTAGTAGCTTCACAAATATTTGGTGCAAAAGAATTCATAAAATAAGAAAGTAGCAAGCTTTCAGTGTATCCTTAAGCACAATACACCTATGATTTGGGGAAATTTTCCCTCTAGGTTTTATTATAAATGACTTTCACTGGTATACAAAAGTCAACAGTTTCTTTAATTGGATATCTGATACTTCCACTGAAATATGCCGTTTTCTACATGATCACCAAAAATTGTAACTTTAAAGGCTTTTGTTAAATTGACAGTTTACCTTAAATTCCCCTTAATGGTAGCTTCCTCCCTGAGCCATGAACCAATGGTCAGTCTTTCTTTGTTATATTCTCTCCAACCACCAAAATTGAAATTTGATCATTTTTCCTTTTCTTTATTTCTTTTAAAGTAATATGAAATATAGAAAAATATATAATCTGTATATCTAATCTACACACACACACACACACACACACACACACACACATATATATATATATATATATATATATATATATATATATATATATATATATATATATGCATTTTTCACCAGCTGAGCTAACAGGCCAAGCCTATATATATACATTTTAGCATGTTCCCACTATACAGATGTAACAACTGCTAAATTTTAATTGTGTTCACCTCTCAGCTCTTTTATAAGAAATGAAGCATTATTAATATATCTAAGGTACCCTTTAACAATTCCCAACCCCCACATTCCCATCTGCCTATAGGGAATCTCTTTCATTATTGTGGCATGTATAATATATTCTATTATTTTACTTTTTTATGTAGGTATCCATAAGTGATATCTCTTAGTATGATGTCTTTTAAAATATTTTAATTAATTAATAAAAATGGAAGCTATTTATATACCACTTGTCTAGCTTATTCCATGTGGATTTTGAGAAATTCTCATTTATTTTTAAATTGCGGTATAGCAGCCAATTTTGCAAATATATCACATTAGTTTGGCATATATAAGTACCTGCTAAATATTCCCCACTCTTACTTTTACCAAAAAATAAAATGATAAGCACCCTTGTAAAAGTCACATTGCCTGAATGGAGGTTAATTTTCCTAAGTTGTGTATTCATAAGTGGAATTCCTGAGTTGTAATGTATGCAAATTTTAAATTTATAGTTTTGGGTTGAATTATATGAAATTTTTAAATGGTCAGTTTCATACAATCTGACCTGAATATTCCAAATTACACTTCAGAGTGACTATACAAAGTGGCTGTATGAGAATGTTATTTTTTGACACTCTTGAATATTTTATATTATCAAAATCTTAATTTTTCCAAATTAATGTTATTCCTCACTTTTGTTATATATATTTTATTATGTATATATTATTTATTTTGTTATGTATATTACATATATACATATATATTCGTTAAATTGTACAGAATATATTCTATTTTACTTGGTTTCTTTTAACTCAACATCATCTTTGTGAGTTTTAATAATTTGGTGTTTAGGGCTTCCCTGGTGGTGCAGTGGTTGAGAGTCTGCCTGCCAATGCAGGGGACACAAGTTCGTGCCCCGGCCCAGGAGGATCCCACATGCCGTGGAGCGGCTGGGCCCGTGAGCCATGGCCGCTGAGCCTGCACGTCCAGAGCGTGTTGCTCCGCAACGGGAGAGGCCACAATAGTGAGAGGCCCACGTACCGCAAAAAAAAGAATTTGGTGTTTAATGTCCTTTGCCACACAGATGTTATTTTGTGGTGTAGTAATTTAATCTTTTGTTTTTCTTTTAATAATATGTAAGTATGAGGACAGGTACTTGGTTTATATTTTTCCATACTTTATTCTCAGTATCTAGTTCTGTGCCTATCTCTTAGTAGGACCTTAATAAATATTAATTGAATATTGATCAAATTTTCTTTTTGATTTTTCTTCATATATTTTTAAAGAAAACAAATTGTATCCAGAAACCAAGATGGTTTCCTATATTATATTTAATTTGCACTTATAAATAAAATATATTGTTTCCTATCAATCTTATTAATATTTTTGAAAACTCACATTTGGGATTTATTTCTGCAATGTTGAGAGGTGTGTCGTTAAATTTCTCCTCCTTTTAAAATGAAATGCCAGGTGTACCATTACCATACATTAATATTCATAATGTTACTAATAGTATAATAACAATAATGTACACTGCTACTTTGGTACAGGATAACATAAATCTATCTACAGGACTGTTCCTCTTGTCTCTTTTCTGGCCCATTGATTTGTCCCAAATGGCAAAACCATGTCAAACGGCTTTGTTAGTGACAGTTTGTGAAATAGGTTTCTCTCATCGGCTTTTTTTTCAAAACCTGTTTCAAACAAAAGTTTCTAATCTCAGTTATTTGATTGCTTTTACCTAATCCCATGGATCAGGGCAGGTGGCTCATTTCAAACAATAATTCTGGTCATTATCTATTCATTTTTTATTTGTTCACTAATTAGAGTAGGACTTTACATATTCTTAGATTCAAATAATTTGGACTCCCTGATGTGCAAGTGGTCTTTTGCCATAACTCCTCTCCTATGCATACCAAACCATGACACCAAAATATGTGTTTGGTCATAATCCACTGACAGCCACCAAGCTTTAACTCCCACCCTAGACTATAACATTCCTGATGCTTCAGGTTTTCTTTTCCTTGATTTCAAGTTCATCTTAGAATTTTTAAAACATGTTTAAATATTTTATAAATTTTTTCTGGCTTTTTGGAAATAAAGGGAGGATTATGAACCTGTGTGTTCAATCTTCCATTTTTATTAAACCCCTTGTTCTAATATCCTTAGGATTCAAAACATCATTGGTAATATGATAAACTAAAATCTGCTAATATGCATATCTAAATTTGTCCTTTCCTTCAAAATTTTCCTCTATCTTCATGCCAAATATGTTAGCAAAAACTGGTGAAAGATGCAAATCAGTGAGTGGGGGAGGATATTTTTAGCCAGCTTCCCTACCATTGCTTTGATCTCAATTGTGTTATAACCAAAGTGGTCCAAGTAGACATCTGATTGCTAATGTGCTTTATTGCCTTAAAAGGTCAAAGGCTAAAAGGTGTCTATTCAAATTTTAGATATGTGATCATCTTGGACCTTAATATAGTATAAAAATATCACCTACCAGAACATAGAACACTTTTTGAAATACAAGAAAGCCGAAGGGATAAACACCAATATTAGAAACTTAACACTAGCACTGAATGTGTCATATCTTATATAAAAAAACAAAATTTAGTGCATTTAATAGAAAAAATATGAGGCTAGGTGGTGAGATGTGAAAAATGGAGAATCTATGTCTTATTAATGAAGCATTCAAAAGGGGGTTGAGCAAATGTATTCAGAGCCAAGAATATAAAGCAACTCTCTTTCATGTAAAGCTTCCTTGAGCTATTTCAAACAGCATCAATACAGCTGGCAAAGTTGACATGGAAATGCATTAGTGTTAATTTGTGCTTACAAAAAAAAATACCCAATGTATTTTAAAACATAAAAATGTTAATATTCTATTCCAAAATTTAGTTGTAGTTCTTTTATTGATTTTATTCCCTTCATATTTTGGTGGGGGAGGGAAGGAATATAAATTAAGAACTGAAAAAAGAGAAAAAATGTGACAGGATTGAAATAAAAAGAAAAGGAAAAGATTAAGAGAAATATAACCATGTTAGGAACCCTTAAGAATAAATTTCAGGAATTATTGAATAGGCATTAAATTTAATTTGCATATAAAATAACACCATTCATACAAATAGCTATGTCCATTTTGCTTTTGTTTTTATTTTTTGCATAAAATTTGTTTTGAAGTGAAACATACCTTATAGATTGTATACGTCATGTGCCTTGCTTGATGGATTTTTGCAAAGTCAACATCCATTTATATTACACCCAGATCATGAAATAGAACATTACCAGCATTCCAGAAGCTCCACTAGATTCAATTTCCAGTCATTACCTCCCACTCATCAAAGGAAACCATTGTCCTGGATGTTTGTATTAGTTGTTTCGTTTGTTTGCTTCTTTTCAAATTTCTGCATAGCTAGTTACCATAGATATATTGGTGTTAAATAAAACAAATTTATTATCTCAGGGTCTCCATGGGTCAGGGATTTGGGTATAGTTAGCTCAGAATCTCAGCAGGCTACACTCAAGTTGTAGGTATGGCTGTTATCTCATCTGTGGCTCAGGGTCCACTTTCATGTGGTTGTAGGATTCATGTCACTATTTACTGGCTTTCAGCTAGGGATAATTCTCACCTTCTAGAGAACTCTCTTGGATCCTTGGACCATGATCCCCTCCACAGGCAGTTCACAAACTGGTCACTTGCTACTTTAAGGCCAGCAATGAATCTTTCTACTTTCAAAGCTACAAGAGCCTAGAATCCTTTTTTAAAAGTCTCACCTGATTAGGTCAAGTTCCCCCAGTATAAGCTTCCATTTGATAAATTCAAACTCAACTAATTAAGACCCTTAATTAAATCCAAAGAATGCTTTCACATTTACCATATAATGTAAGCTAGTCAGAAAAGAGAATTCAAGTAGATAGCCTCATCCACCAGAGGACAGACAACAGAAGCAAGAAGAACTACAATTCTGCAGCCCATGGAAGGAAAACCAAATTCACAGAAACATAGAGAAAATGAAAAGGCAGAGCACTTTGTACCAGATGAAGGAACAACATAAAACCTCAGAAAAAAAAAAAAAAACTAAATGAAGTGGAGATAGGCAACCTTCCAGAAAAGTAATTAAGAATAATTATAGTGAAGATGAGCCAGGACCTCAGAAAAAGAAGAGAGGCAAAGATCAAGAAGATGTAAGAAATGTTTAACAAACATCTAGAAGAATTAAAGAACAAACACACAGAGATGAACAATAAAATAACTGAAATGAAAAATACAATAGAAGGAATCAATAGCAGAATAACTGAGACAGAAGAATGGATAAGTGACCTGGAAGACAGAATGGTGGAATTCACTACTGCAGAACAGAATAAAGAAAAAAGAATGAAAAGAAACAAAAACAGCCTAGGAGACCTCTGGGACAACATTAAATGCAACAACATTCACATTATAGGGGTCCCAGAAGAAGAGAGAAGGGACTGGAGAAAATATTTGAAGAGATTATAGTCAAAAACTTCCCTAATGAGAAAGGAAATAGCTATCCAATTCCAGGAAGTGCAGAGAGTCCCAGGCAGGATAAACCCAAGGAGAAACATGCCGAGACACATAGTAATCAAATTGACAAAAATTAAAGACAAAGAAAAATTATTGAAAGCAACAAGGGAAAAATGAAAAATAATGTACAAGGGAACTCCCATAAGGTTAACAGCAGATTTCTCAGCAGAAACTCTACGAGCCAGAAGGGATTGGCATAATATATTTAAAGAGATGAAAGGGAAGACCCTACAACCAATATTACTCTACTCAAAAGGATCTCATTCAGATTTGACAGATAAATCAAAAGATTTACAGAAAGCAAAAGCTAAGAGAATGTGGCACCACCAAACCAGCTCTAGAACAAATGCTAAAGGAACTTCTCTAAGTGGGAAACACAAGAGAAGAAAAGAACTTACAAAAACCTATAACAATTAAGAAAATGGTAATAGGAACATGCATATAGATAATTACCTTAAACGTGAATGGATTAAATCCTCAAGCCAAAATACACAGGCTCCCTGAGTGGATACAAAAATAAGACCAATATATATGCTCTCTATAAGAGACCCACTTCAGACCTAGGGACACATACAGACTGAAAGTGTGGAGATGGAAAAAGCTATTCCATGCCAATGGAAATCAAAAGAAAGCTGGAGTAGCAATACTCATATCAGAAAAAATAGACTTTAAGATAAAGTCTGTTACAAGAGACAAGGAAGGACACTACATAATGATGAAGGAATCAATCCAAGAAGAAGATATAACAATTATAAATATATATGAACCCAACATAGGAGCACCTCAATACATAAGGCAACTGCTAACAGCTATGAAAGAGGAAATCAGCAGTAACACAATAGTAGTGAGGGACTTTAACACCTCACTTACATGAATGGATAGATCATCCAGAAAAAAATTAATAAGGAAACACAAGCTTTAAATGACAAAATACACCAAATAGATTTAATTGATATTTATAGGACACTCCATCCCCAAAGAGTAGATTACATGTTCTTCTCAAGTGCACATGGAATATTCTTCAGAATAGATCACATCTTGGGTCACAAATTAAGCCTCAGTAAATTTAAGAAAATTGAAATTATATTAAGCATCTTTTCTGACAACAATGCTATGAGTTTAGAAATGAATTACAGGGAAAAAAAACGTAAAAAACACAAACACATGGAGGCTAAACAATACATTACTAAATAACCAAGAGATCACTGAAGAAATTAAAGATGAAATCAAAAAATACCTAGAGACAAATGACAATGAAAACACGATGATCCAAAACCTATGGGATGTAGCAAAAGCAGTTCTAAGAGGGAAGTTTATAGCAATACAAGCCTACCTCAAGAAACAAGAGACATCTCAAATAAACAATCTAACCTTACACCTAAAGGAACTAGAGAAAGAAGAACAAACAAAACCCAAAGTTAGTAGAATGAAAGAAATCATAAAGATCAGAGCAGAACTAAATGAAATGAAAACAAAGAAAACAATAGCAAAGATCAACAAAACTAAAACCTGGGTCTTTGAGAAGATAAACAAAATTGATAAAACTTTACACAGACTCATCAAAAAAAAGAGGGAGAGGACTCAAATCAATAAAATTAGAAATGAAAAAGGAGAAGTTACAATGAACACCGCAGAAATACAAAGCATCCTAAGAGACTACTACAAGCAACTCTATGCCAATGAAATGGACAACCTGGAAGAAATGGACAAATTCTTAGAAAGGTATAATCTTCCAAGACGGAACCAGGAAGAAACAGAAAATATGAACAGACCAATCACAAGTAATGAAATTGAAACTGTGATTAAAAATCTTCCAACAAACAAAAGTGCAGGACCAGATGGCTTCACAGGTGAATTCTATTAAACATTTATAGAATAGCTAACACCCATCTTTCTCAGACTCTTCCAAAAAATTTCAGAGGAAGTAACAATCTCAAACTCATTCTATAAGGCCACCATCACCCTGACATCAAAACCAGACAAAGGTACTACAAAAAAAGAAAATTGCAGATGAGTATCACTGATGAAAATAGATGCAAAAATCCTCAACAAAACGCTAGCAAACAGAATCCAACAACACATTAAAAGGATCATACACCGTGATCAAGTGGGATTTATCCCAAGGATGCAAGGATTTTTCCATATATGCAAGTCAATCAAAGTGATACACCATATTAACAAATTGAAGAATAAAAACCCTATGATCATCTCAATAGATGCAGAAAAATGTTTCAACAAAATTCAACACCTATTTATGACAAAAACTCTCCAAAAAGTGGGCATAGAGGGAACCTACCTCAACATAAAAGGCCATATATGACAAACCCACAGCAAACATCATTCCCAATGGTCTAAAAACTGAAAGCATTTCCTCTAACATCAGGAACAAGACAAGGATGCCCTCTCTTGCCACTATTATTCAACTTAGTTTTGGAAGTCCTAGCCACAGCAATCAGAGAAGAAAAAGAAATAAAAGGAATCCAAATTGGAAAAGAAGTAAGACTTTCACTGTTTGGGGATGACATGGTACTAATATAGAGAGTTTCCTAAAGATGCCACCAGAAAACTACTAGAGCTAATCAATGAATTTGGTAAAGTTGCAGGATACAAAACTAATTCACAAAAATCTCTTGCATTCCTATACACAATGAAAGATCAGAAAGAGAAATTAAGGAAACAATTGCACTCACCATTGCAACAAAAAGAATAAAATATCTAGGAATAAACCTACCTAAGGAGGTAAAAGACCTGTACTCAGAAAACTATAAGACACTGATGAAAGAAATCAAAGATGACACAAACAGATGGAGAGATATACCATGTTCTTGGATTGGAAGAATCAATATTGTGAAAATAAATATACTACCCAAAGCAATCTACAGATTTAATGCAATCCCTGTCAAACTACCAATGGCATTTTTTACAGAACTAGAACAAAATATTTTAAAATTTGTATGGAGACACAAAAGACCCTGAATAGCCAAAGCGGTCTTGAGGGAAAAAAAATGGAGCTGAAGGAATCAGACTCCCTGACTTCAGACTATACTACAAAGCTACAGTATTATAGACAATATGGTACTGGCACAAAAACAGAAATATAGATCAGTGGAACAGGATAGAAAGCCCAGAGATAAACCCATGCACCTATGGTAAACTAATCTATTACCAAGGAGGCAAGGATATACAATGGAGAAAAGACAGTCTCTTCAATAAGTGGTGCTGGGAAATCTGAACAGCTACATGAAAAAGAATGAAATTAGAACCCTCCATAACACCATACACAAAAATGAACTCAAAATGGATGAGAGACCTAAATGTAAGACTGGACTCTATAAATGTCTTAGATGAAAACATAGGAAGAACACTCTTTGACATAAGTCACAGCAAGATCTTTTTTGATCCATCTCCTAGAGTAACGCAGATAAAACCAACAATAAACAAATGGGACCTAATGAAACTTAAAGGCTTTTGCAAAGCAAACTACAAAGAAGACGAGAAGACAACCCTCAAAGTGGAAGAAAATATTTGCAAATGAATCACTGGACAAAAGATTAATCTCCAAAATATATAAACAGCTCATGCAGCTCAATATTGAAAAAACAAATAACCCAATCCAAAAATGGGTAGAAGACTTAAATAGACATTTCTCTAAAAAAGACATACAGATGACCAAGAGGCACATGAAAAGCTACTTAGCATCACTAATTGTTAGAGAAATGCAGATCAAAAGTACAATGAGGTATCACCTCACACCAGTTAGAATGGGCATCATCAGAAAATCTACAAATCACAAATGCTGGAGAGGATGTGGAAAAAAGGGAACTCTCTTGCACTGTTGATGGGAATGTAAATTGGTACAGCCACTATGCTGAACTGTATGGAGATTCCTTAAAAAACTAAAAATAGAATTACCATATGACCCAGCAATCCCAATACTGGGCATATATCCAGAGAAAACCATAATTCAAAAAGGCATATACACCCCTATGCTCATGCAGCACTACTTACAATAGCCAGGTCATGGAAGCAATCTGTGTCCACTGACAGATGAATAGATAAAGATGTGGTACATATATACAATGGAATGTTACTCAGCCATAAAAAGGAATGAAGTTGGTTCATTTGTAGAGATGTGGATGGATCTAGAGACTGTCATACAGAGTGAAGTAAGTCGGAAAGAGAAAAAACAAATATCGTATTTTAAAGCATATATGTGGAACCTAGAAAAATGGTACAGATGAACTGGTTTGCAGGGCAGAAATAGATACACAGATGTAAAGAAGAAACATATGGACACACAAGGGGGAAATGGTGGGGCGGGAGTATGGTGGTAGTGATGTGACGAATCGGGAGATTGGGATTGACATTTATACGCTAATATGTATAAAATGGATAACTAATAAGAACCTTCTGTATAAAAAAATAAATTTAATTTAATTTAAAAATTCAAAATAAAAAAGAGAAATCAAATTATTTTCACAAATTGCACCCACAATCAAGGATGCATATTCACCAGTGGGAGTGAACCTTGCAGGTCATCTTAGAATTCCACATATAACATTCTGTATAGTATAGATTGGGTCTTCCTATGTTTGAGACTTATATTAATGAATCATATAATACAAACTCTTTTGTGCCTGGCTTCTTTTATTCATTAATGTTATAATGAGATTCTTCCATCCAGTTGTGTATGGCAATGATTTATTCATTTTAATTTTTGTATATTCATTCTCATTATTTCCATTTTATGAACATATCAAAATTTATCTATTCTAATGTTGTTTAACATTTGGGTTGCTTCAAGTTTCATACCATTATGATAACATTTGTTTCTTTCAATGAACATGCATATGCATTTCTGGTAAGCATATACCTAGGAGTTATTATCTTCAGCTTTAATAAAAACAATGAGTTTTCCCTAAAGTTATATAAAAAAAAAATTCTATCTCAACCAACATCTTATGTGAGCTCTAGTTTCTCAATGTTCCCACAAAAGCTTTGTTATAACCACCTTCTTTTTCATTTTTGTCACTGACTGCATATATGTCAATACTGGGTTGTGATTTTCCATGATGGCTAGTTAATTAATGCATGTTTTCAAGCACCACCCCCTTCTATGGGCTTTTTAAAATGTCCTTGTTATAAAATTGAAAATTAAATCACTACATTTTTCTATTTGTCCATCTTTTTCTCACGTTTGCAGTTCTTCATATGTTTTCAATACAATTCCTTTATCAGATGTATACATTGCAAATATCTTCTACTATTTATGTGGCTTTATTTTTGTTCTCTTAATACATATTTAGGTGAATAGGAATCATAATCTTAATGTAGTCTGGCTTGTTTTTTCTTTTATTATTACTTCTGGTGTCAAAAAAAATAAATTGGTTTTCTAAAGTGGATTACCTATTTTACATTCTACATGTAGTGTATGAGAGTTTCAGTTTATTCATGTCCTCATCAGTAATTGATAGCATAAGTCATTTAAATTGTACCTATTTTAATATGTGTTCAGAGTATTTCCTTCAGAATTAGTGTGTATTTCTATAATGACTAATAATGTCGAACATCTTTTAATGGCTTATTTGTCATCCGTATGTCTATATGGTAAAGTGTCATTCAAATATTTTGCTTATTTTTAATTAATTTCCTTGTTTTATTTCTTTTTATTAATTACATTTTTAAATCCTTTTTAGTGAGTTTTGATAGTTCTTTTTAACTTTAAATATGTTTTATATAAGATACGTATTTTGAAATATTTTCTCCCAATGTGTGGCTTTCTTTTACATTTTCTTAACGGTATCTTCCAAAGAGCAGAAGTTTTTAATTTTGATGAAGTACGTTTATCCATATGTACTTTTGTAGATCACACTTTTAGCATTGTAACTAAGATATTTTTGCCTAAACAAAGGTCATATATATTTTCTCCCATATTTTCTTTTAGATAATTTATAGTTTAGGGTTTTACTTTTATATATAGGAGACATTTTGCATTAAAGATAGATATGAATATGCCATCAATTCAGGGTAGTTTATTGAAAAACTTTTTTTCTCCACTGGGTGACCTTTGCAACTTATCAGAAGTCAGCCTTCTTAGAAGAAATGCAATTTTATGTCAGATTTGTTTCCCTCTCTCCTTAGTTTGTCCCCTCGAGTGTCTACTTTTTGTCTCTCCAGTCCCACAGAACCACAAAATATGCTGATCCCCAACAACATTTCTCTGCCTGGACAAGGTGTACATTCTCAGTCTTCTGTGTACACAGAATCTGAATATAACCTAATAAAAAGAACCCCATTAGTTAAACATTTTAATTTATATTTCATCTCTTAAAATTTAACAGTCCTAGTCCTTATTGCTTCAGCAGATAGCTGATGATTTTAGAGAGCTAGCCTTTAGAATTTGTGTAGATTTTCCAGTAGTTCTCAGTGAAATTATTGGTCTGCCTTTAGCAACTTCATATGACTTCAAAGGGATTACATTATTTAAAAAAACAATCCCTGAGAGAGAATTTTTCACAATTCTGTATTTTAGTTTTAATTTAATTCAATTTAGGAATGTTTCTTTTTTAAAAAAAATAATTTTAAAATATGTTGAATAAAATTCTATATTTAGTATAGACATTAAAAAATAGGTTGAAGAAGATTCTACCTCTGGAATGGTTGCCTGAAAGTCTTCATGGACCTGTTGCCTAGTGAAACAGCCATACCTGGTAAAAATTATTTAAGACAGCCATTTAAAACCTCTGAAAATTGTTCTAAGGCCATAGGGCAAATTAAGAATATTTATCCAATAAAATATTCTAAGTCTTGTCAAGAACAGAGAAAATCTGTGTCACTTGAGCCACAAAAGGTCCCTTCCACAAAAGGTCCCAGTGTGGCAGAAACTCCATTCCAGCCAGGTGGGTGGCCAATAATCAACCCTGGAAGGGGTAGACTACCATTTATCTTCTCACTCAGCTCTGAGCTTCAGAGGAATTAAGTTCCAGGAAAGCATAAGCAAGAGGTTGGAAGTCCCCTTCCTTCTTAATCCCAAATCGTATGGCAGAGGCTCTGTTCTAGTTCTGAGAAGCAGAGAAATTTGAGACACTGATTTCCTTTTTTATGAACTTACTCATTGACTGGAGGATCCACCCTGAGAGAGGCAAACTAAGAATACCAGAGACTACCACTTTCCCAGCACCCCTGTTTATAAAGAAGATGCATCACTCCAAGAGATGGGTGTTACTGTCCTTGCCCCAGCCCCAGATCAGTAGCTCAGAGATTTTTTATTTTTCCATGAAAAGAGTCAAGTCATTAGAACAGAGAGCCACAAAGTTAAGGAACTGACTTTGTTTGGAGCAGGTGGTGGGGATGACAAAGGCTGAGAGCACTCTTTTAAACAATGGAGATTTTGTTGGTAAGAAATTAAAAGAAAGCTGGAAAGCTCCATGAGAGGTACAAACTAAGTAGTAAGCCAGCTTATTAGAGAGAACCAGGGAGAGACACAGCTAAGAAGAAGTCTCCTACGTTCAAAACAAACCTCACAGATAGATCTCAGAAACTATCCATACAAAAAGTATCAAATTTAATTGGATCAGACTGTGGAACAATTTATGCCTCAAGGCACTATCAAAAACAATAGAGCAATGATCCATAAAATAGTAGAGCCTAACAGACGAATATAATACCAACAAAGGCCTACAGTTAAAAGGTGAGATCAGAAGAAGAGTCAGTCAAGGAGAAGATTGCTAAAATCACTGTCATCTTGGAGTAATAGCACAAGCCCAAGACTGTATACTATTAGGAAGGACATCACAGGCTTCACATGGTGGAGGAAATAGACTTTACTAAAGTATTCCAGACAAGTCATTAAACAAATAAACAAACAAACAACAGCTGCAGCAAGCTCCAGGAAGAGGGGATTGTGGGCTCCCTCATATATATATATATATATATATATGTATATATATATATATATATATATATATATATATATATATATATATATACATATATATATATATATATACAAAAGAAAATGCCTGTGAGAGTGCCCAGATGTTGAACTTAACAAATACTTGAAAATAAGTTTTATAAATATTTTCAAGCAATTAAAGTAAACATCCTTACAGAAATAAAGGAAAGTATGAGGACAAATAAAATCTGGGTAAAGAAAATCAGAGATAAACACAAAATAAATAAATAAATAAAAGGTAAAATAATTTATTTCTAGCAGACCCATTTTATAGAAATAATAAAGAATGTTCTTCAGAGTGAAAGCAACTGACTATAGACAGTATTTTGAACATATATGAAACATATTGGTATAGGTAATTATGAATGTATATCTTTTCTCATTTGTTCTCTTAACTGATTTTAAAAATAATTGTAGAAAATGATATGTATGTAGTTACATTGTTGGAGTCATAATGTATAAAACTTTAATATAATGACAATAATGGTGCAAAAGAATTGAAGAGGGAGCAAAATTTTATTGGAGTAAAGAAATGATACTGGATAGTAACTATAATCCACAGGAATAAATGAAGAGAATCAGAATTATTAAGGTTAATAAAATAAACTTGATACATATATTGTTATTGGCTTTTTTATCTCAGCTTCTTTAAATGACAAAATTATATAAATTAATAATTACAAAAATGTACAGTTGGGCTCATATATTTTTATATAAAATAGCATAAGAAGGAAGAATGGGGAAGAGAAATATACAGGAAACATTCTGTTCTTACTATTTCTGTTCAATATTTTACCAGAAATTCTAGCCTTGGCAATTAAACATGGAAATAAAAGAAAAGAAAGAGGTGACACTATCTCTGATCACTTACAGATGACATAAATTTATAGATAAAAGTCTTAAAATAAAATATTTAGTAATAAATTAAAGAAGAGTAAGACTTGTACAGAGAAAGCTATCAAATATAATTGAAAGAAATTGAAGACTAACGGTTATGGTTATTTTTTGCTTAATAGTTCCTTCATCAATTTCTTTCTTTGCTATCACATTTTACTATAAGCAGCAAAGAGAAACCAGGCTATGCTTTCCACACTTTGCTTGGAAATCTCCTCAGCTAAATATCCAAGTTCTTGACTTAAAAATTCTACTTTCCACCACTGAACAGCAGAACATAATTTGGCCAAGTTTTATTCAATTTATAAGGATAGCCATTCTTACAGTTTCTAATAATATGTTCCTCATTTCATCTGAATCTTCTCCAGAAGCACCTTTGACATCCATATTTCTAACAACAGTCTGTTCCTGTATTCTCCAAGATGATAGAAGCTTTCTCTACAGCTTTCCTCATTTCTTTCTGAGCCATTGCCAGAATTACTTTTAACATCCGTATTTCTACCAAAAATCTCTGCAAGAAATCTCTGCAAAAACCTACAATCTAGGTTTCTGCTATCAAGTGCTTCAAAATTCTTCCAAACTCTATCCATTACCCAATTCCAAAGTCACTTCCACATTACAGTAGCACATCAATTCCTGATACTAAAATCTGTAATAGTTTTCTAGGGCTTTTGTAACAAAGCACCACAAACTGGTTAGCTTAAAACAACAGAAATGCGTTTTCTCAATTCTGGAGGCAAGAAATCTGAAATTGAGGTGTTGGCAGGAGCATGCTTCCACTGAGATCCTGAGTAGAATTCTTCCTTGCTTCTTCTCAGCTTCCTGTGATGGCAAAGAATCCTTGGTGTTTTTTAGCTTGAAGCTGCGTCACTTCAATCTCTGTCTCTGTCATCATATATTGTTCTCCCTGTGTATTTCGGTGTTCAAGTGAGGTTATTTTCATCTTATAAGGATTCCAGTCATACTAAATTAGGGACCCACTCTACTCCAGTTTAATTTCATCTTAAGTAACTGCATCTGAAATAGCCCTAATTCTGAATGAGATCACATTCTGAAGTGTTGAGTGTTAGGACAGTTTTCTGGAAGACAAAGTTCAATCCATAACAGACCTCTTCTTCACACCATACACAAAAATGAACTAAAACAGATCATAAGCTTATAAGTATGAGCTGAAACTATAAACATAAAACGTTTAGAGAGAATGTAGAAGAAATCATTTTAACCTTGGCTTAGGGAAAGCCTACCTGGATACGACACCAAAAGCAAAAGTGACAAAAGAAAAATAATGATAAATTTACCTCATCAAACCTAAACCATTTGTGCTTCAAGGGATACCATCAAGAATGTGGAAATACTGAGATTTAATTTAAAAAAACAAAAGAGCGCTACAAAACTATGTAAATAAAAGCATCTGACAGTTTGCTCTCAAAAAAAAAAAAAAAAAGAATGTGGAAACACAACACAAACAGAAAATATTTGCAAATCATGTATTTCATAAGAAACTTTTATCTAGTATATATAAAGAACAAGTATGACAATAATAAAAAGACAAGCCAATTAAAAATGGTCAAAGAATCTGAATAGACATTTCTCCACATAAAAATTACAAACAGCAATTAGGCATGTGAAATGATTTTCAAAGTCATTAACCATCAAGGAAATGCAAATCAAAACCACTATCAGATACCATTTCACACACACTCGACTACCTATAATCAAAAAGACAGACAATAAAAAGGTTTGATAAGGATGTGGAGAGAGCAAAAATCTCATATACATCTGGTGGGAACATAAAATGATGCAGTTGCTTTGGAAAATAATCTGGAAATTTCTCAGAAAGTTAAATGTAGGATTACCAAATGACCCAGCAATTCCACACCAAGGTATACATCTAAAGGAAATGAAAACATATCCACACAAAACTTGTTCATAGCAGCATTGTTCATAACAACAAAGGGTAGGAAAAGACAAATCTCCATCAACTGATGAATGGGTTTAAATGCACTGTATCTGTGCAGCAACGGAATACTATTCAGCCTTAAGAAGAGATGGTATATTGATATATGCAACAACAAGAATAAACCTTGAAAACATACATAAAAGAAGCCAGTCCCAAAATACCACATATTGTTTTACTCCATTTATATGAAATGTCTATAATAGGTAAATGCATAGAAAGCAGATTATTGGTTGCCTAGGGCTGGGGAAGTTGAGGGGAAATGGGGAATGACCAATTCTGGATACTGAGTTTCTTTGCAGTGTGCTTTAAATGTTCTAAAATTGATTGTGGTGATGGTTGCACAACTCTGTGAATGTACTAAAAACCATGAACTATACACCTTAAACTGGAGAGCTGCATAGTATGCAAATTATATCTCAATAAAGTTGTTATATTAGAAAACAAGGGGTTGAAATATATGTGATTACATATAAATATATAGTATAAAATGTATCATATAAACAAATATAAGTTGTGTAAGCAAGTCATGTAATAGTATAGGCAAAAACCCATTATATTTATTATTTAAACACTCTTAAACACGTACTATTAACTGATTTGTTTTATGTACAACTGGACCCTCCTAAGTCTATAGAATGGTCATGTATAATAATTATCTTCATTTTATAGGTAAGGAAACTAAGATTTTTATTTTTTAACTTTAAAGATCTGTTCTAAAGCACAATAATTTGTAAAGGACTTTAAGTTAAAAAGGCTGCTTTAATTTAAAATATCAACTAAAATTGCATTAGCCTGAGAAACACAATGAATAAATAAAATGACAGACAAAACAGAAGTCAACTAAACAGGAAGTGGAATGACGTTTATCTGCCTATTCCCTTTATCACTGTTGATTGGAGCCCAAGTAGATTAGTAAAAAGAACACTTGCCACAGATTCAGGAAACCCAGTTCTTAGTCTGGTTTACTAATCAGATATCCTTAGACATTAAATTAAATGTTCCTTTGTCACAGTTTCATCAAGATCTTTAGTTTACCCCTATAAATTGATACTAAATATCATGTTATTCATCTTCAAAATCTTCTTGAACTGATGTGAGCACTCATCATGCCTCAAGATATGGGTTAAATTGTGTCCCCCCAAAATATATGCTGAAATCCTAAATGCAGCATGTCAGAATGTGACCTATTTGGAAATAAAGTCATTATAGATTTAGTTAGTTAAGATAAGGTGATACTGGAGTAGGGTAAATCCATAATCCACTATGACTGGTGTTCTTATAAGAAGAGGAAAAAAAGATACAGAGCCACAGACACTTAAGAGGAGAATACCATGTCATGACGGAGACAGAGATTGAAGTTTTACAGTGGCAAGCCAAGGAATGCCAAAGGATTTCTTGCAAAGCATCAGATGCTAGGAAGAGGCAAGAAAAGATTGTGCTCTACAGATTTCAGAGGGATCATTGCCCTGTCAATATTTTGATTTTTGAGTTCTAGCTTCCAGAGCTTCAAGAGATAATAAAGTTCTATTGCTTCAGCCACCTAGTTTGTGGTATTTTGTTATGGCAGCCCTAGGGAACTAATACATTCTCAAACCTACTTTGCCTAAATAAGCCTTTTTTAAAAACGGCTTGCATTTATTATATGCTTACTAACTGCTATGTACAGTGCTAAACACATTATATACATTCTAAACTACAAAGAATTCAATAAAAATAACAAACCAAAGAAACAAATAAAACTCTTAGAAGTATGAGTCAATATTTATCACTATTGTCAGATTGTGAAAAAAACTGTGGCTAAGAAATTTGTCTTGAATCAAAAATATTTTAAGAGTGGTAAGTCTGTTCCAACGTGGCCTGACCCTAGACCTGTGTAATTAATCACTACACAGGTTAATCTGTAATGCTTGGAAAGTTTTTTGTTTTTTAAAAATGAAAATCATAATTTTTCTCCATTTCTACTTAATCGCCATTAAATAAAATGCTAGCAGTTGAAATAGCCTGTGCAGTAATGAAACGCTTTTCAAATTGTCTAGCAGTAAATACTTTTATTGGAATAAAAAAATCACTAAAGTATACAATGAAGTTAAATAGTTAAATCCAGTCTTCTTTCACTTGATGGAAAAGATTTTTCTCTCTTTTTGTGTGTTCCAATAAATATAAATCAATGAAGAAGTTTTCTATTGAGGTTAATGCTTTCCATAAATAAAAAATGCCAAGATCTTGGGAAATAATGTTTTTTTTTTCTTTCTTTTAATCTGCTTTATCATGAAACTTTCAAATCCAAGGTTATTTACTGTATGATGTCATATGGTGATTTTTATTCTTTTTGCATTTTCTGAAAATAATATTTAGTAATAATAAAAATATAAGGCATCTTATATAATTACAACAGTATACCTAAATTAGTGTGTGCCTCAAGTTTACAATTATTACCACAAAATGAATGTTAGATCAAAGTCTTATAGCAAAAGTAATGGAAAGCTTAATTATAACTTCTTAATTATTTAATACAAACATGTTGCAATCTTTTTTATGGATTTCACTTTTTGTGTGTTTTTTCTGGTTGAACTAAACAATCAGACATAGTATTTTTTTACTATACTATTTTTTTAATATTCTTTTCCATTATTGTTTATCACAGGATGTTCAATATAGTTCTCTGTGCTATACTTTAGGACCTTGTTGTTTAACCGTTATAAATGTAATAGTTTGCATCTACCAGCCCCAAACTCCCAGTCCAGAGGGATGGACTGGGAATGACACATAGTATTCATTTACTTATTTTGCACTAACCTGAAAAGATGTGTCCCAAGAAAGATGGAGTAGTAGTTTTTATCTTATTTCCTATGTTTAATAGTTTTCTTTTTTACAGTCTCAATAACTAATTTTGACACGTCATAGTTTACTATATATAATCAATCACCGAATCAAATATTATGGCACAGGATAGCGTTTGGTGACCCATTTAGTTGGTGGCCACAGACAAAATAGTTCAGGAAAAAAGTGATTCTTATTTTACAAGTTGAATTTATAAGTCGGTTCGATTTGTCAGAGCATTTTTTTTTTAACATCTTTATTGGGGTATAATTGCTTTACAATGGTGTGTTAGTTTCTGCTCTATAACAAAGTGAATCAGTCACACATAAACACATGCTCCCATATGTCTTCCCTCTTGCGTCTCCCTCCCTCCCCCTCTCCCTATTCCACCCCTCCAGGCGCACCGAGCCAGTATCCCTGTGCCATGCGGCTGCTTCCCACTAGCTATCTACCTTACTACGTTTGTTAGTGTGTATATGCCCATGACTCTCTCTCGCCCTGTCACAGCTCACCCTTTCCCCTCCCCATAACCTCAAGTCCGTTCTCTAGGAGGTCTGCGTCTTTATTCCTGCTTTATCCCTAGGTTCTTCATGACATTTTTTTTCTTAAATTCCATATATATGTGTTAGCATACGGTATTTGTCTTTTTCTTTCTGACTTACTTCACTCTGTATGACAGACTCCAGGTCTATCCACCTCATTACAAATAGCTCAATTTCGTTTCTTTCTATGGCTGAGTAATATTCCACTGTATATATGTGCCACATCTTCCTTATCCATCCATCCGATGATGGACACCTAGGTTGTTTCCATCTCCGGACTATCGCAAATAGAGCTGCAATGAACATCTTGGTACATGACTCCTTTTGAATTTTGGTTTTCTCAGGGTATATGCCCAGTAGTGGGACCACTGGGTCACATGGTAGTTCTATTTGTAGTTTCCTAAGGAACCTCCATACTGTTCTCCATAGTGGCTGAACCAATTCACATTCCCACCAGCAGTGCAAGAGTGTTCCCTTTTCTCCACACCCTCTCCAGCATTCATTGTTTCCAGATTTTTTGATGATGGCCATTCTGACTGGTGTGAGATGATATCTCATTGTAGTTTTGATCCGCATTTCTCTAATGATTAATGATGTTGAGCATTCCCTCATGTGCCTGCTGGCAGTCCGTATATCTTCTTTGGAGAAATGTCTATTTAGGTCTTCTGGCCATTCTTGGATTGGGTTGTTTGTTTTCTTGTTATTGAGCTGCATGAGCTGCTCGTAAACTCTGGAGATTAATCCTTTGTCGGCTGCCTCATTTGCAAACATTTTCTCCCATTCTGAGGGTTGTCCCCTGGTCATGTCCATGGTTTCATTTGCTGTGCAAAAGCTCCGAAGTTTCACTAGGTCCCACCTGTTTATTCCTGCCCTCATTTCCATTACTCTAGGAGGTGGGTCAGAAAGGATCTTGCTGTGATTTATGTCATAGAGTGCTCTGCCTATGTTTTCCTCTAAGAGTTTGACAGTTTCTGGCCCCACACTTAGGTCGTTAATCCATTTTGAGCTTATTTCTGTGTATGGTGTTAGGGAGTGATCTAATCTCATACCTTCACATGTACCTGTCCAGTTCTCCCAGCACCACCCACTGAAGAGGCCGTCCCTTCTCCACTGTACATTACTGCCACCTTTATCAAAGATAAGGCGTCCATATGTGCATGGGTTTATCTCTGGGCTTTCTATCCTGTTCCATTGATCTATCTTTCTGTTTTTGTGCCAGTACCATATTGTCTTGATTATTGTAGCTTTGTAGATTAGTCTGAAGTCAGGGAGTCTGATTCCTCCAGCTCCGTTTTTCATTCTCAAGATTGCTTTGGCTATTCGGGGTCTTATGTGTTTCCATACAAATTGTGAATTTTTTTTGTTCTAGTTCTGTGAAAAATGCCATTGGTAGTTTGATAGGGATTGCATTGAATCTATAGATTGCTTTGGGTAGTAGAGTCATTTTCACAATGTTGATTCTTCCAATCCAAGAACATGGTATATCTCTCCATCTATTTGTATCATCTTTAATTTCTTTCATCAGTGTCTTATAATTTTCTGCATACTGGTCTTTTGTCTCCTTAGGTAGGTTTATTCCTAGATATTTTATTCTTTTTGTTGCAATGGTAAATGGGAGTGTTTTCTTGATTTCACTTTCAGATTTTTCATCATTAGTATATAGGAATGCCAGAGATTTCTGTGCATTAACTTTGTATCCTGCCACTTTACCAAATTCATTGATTAGCTCTAATAGTTTTCTGGTAGCATCTTTAGGGTTCTCTATGTATAGGATCATGTCATCTGCAAACAGTGACAACTTTACTTCTTCTTTTCTGATTTGGATTCCTTTTATTTCCTTTTCTTCTCTGATTGCTGTGGCTAAAACTTCCAAAACTATGTTGAATAAGAATGGTGAGAGTGGGCAACCTTGTCTTGTTCCTGATCTTAGTGGAAATGCTTTTAGTTTTTCACCATTGAGGATGATGTTTGCTGTGGGCTTGTCATATATGGCCTTTATTATGTTGAGGAAAGTTCCCTCTATGCCTACTTTCTGCAGGGTTTTTATCATAAATGGGTGTTGAATTTTGTCAAAAGCTTTCTCTGCATCTATTGAGATGATCATATGGTTTTTCTCCTTCAATTTGTTAATACGGTTTATCACATTGATAGATTTGCGTATATTGAAGAATCCTTGCATTCCTGGAATAAACCCCACTTGATCATGGTGTATGATCCTTTTAATGTGCTGTTGGATTCTGTTTGCTAGTATTTTGTTGAGGATTTTTGCATCTATGTTCATCAGTGATATTGGCCTGTAGTTTTCTTTCTTTGTGACATCCTTGTCTGGTTTTGGTATCAAGGTGATGGTGGCCTCGTAGAAGGAGTTTGGGAGTGTTCCTCCCTCTGCTATATTTTGGAAGAGTTTGAGAAGGATAGGTGTTAGCTGTTCTCTAAATGTTTGATAGAATTCGCCTGTGAAGCCATCTGGTCCTGGGCTTTTGTTTGTTGGAAGATTTTTCATCACAGTTTCAATTTCAGTACTTGTGATTGGTCTGTTCATATTTTCTATTTCTTCCTGATTCAGTCTTGGCACGTTGTGCATTTCTAAGAATTTGTCCATTTCTTCCAGATTGTCCATTTTATTGGCATAGAGTTGCTTGTAGTAATCTCTCATGATCTCTTTTATTTCTGCAGTGTCAGTTGTTACCTCTCCTTTTTCATTTCTAATTCTATTGATTTGAGTCTTCTCCCTTTTTTTCTTGATGAGTCTGGCTAGTGGTTTATCAATTTTGTTTATCTTCTCAAAGAACCAGCTTTTAGTTTTATTGATCTTTGCTATTGTTTCCTTCATTTCTTTTTCATTTATTTCTGATCTGATTTTTATGATTTCTTTCCTTCTGCTAGCTTTGGGGTTTTTTTTGTTCTTCTTTCTCTAATTGCTTGAGGTGCAAGGTTAGGTTGTTTATTCGAGATGTTTCCTGCTTCTTAAGGTGGGCTTGTATTGCTATAAACTTCCCCCTTAGAACTGCTTTTGCTGCATCCCACAGGTTTTGGGTCGTTGTGTCTCCATTGTCATTTGTTTCTAGGTATTTTTTGATTTCCTCTTTGATTTCTTCAGTGATCACTTCGTTATTAAGTAGTGTATTGTTTAGCCTCCGTGTGTTTGTATTTTTTACAGATCTTTGCCTGTAATTGATATCTAGTCTCATGGCGTTGTGGTCAGAAAAGATACTTGATACAATTTCAATTTTCTTAAATTTACCAAGGCTTGATTTGTGACCTAAGATATGATCTATCCTGGAGAATGTTCCATGAGTACTTGAGAAAAATGTGTATTCTGTTGTTTTTGGATGGAGTGTCCTATAAATATCAATTAAGTCCATCTTGTTTAATGTATCATTTAAAGTTTGTGTTTCCTTATTTATTTTCATTTTGGATGATCTGTCCATGGGTGAAAGTGGGGTGTTTAAGTCCCCTACTATGAATGTGTTACTGTCGATTTCCCCTTTTATGGCTGTTAGTATTTGCCTTATGTATTGAGGTGCTCCTATGTTGGGTGCATAAATATTTACAATTGTTATATCTTCTTCTTGGATCGATCCCTTGATCATTATGTAGTGTCCTTCTTTGTCTCTTTTAATAGTCCTTATTTTAAAGTCTATTTTGTCTGATATGAGAATTGTTACTCCAGCTTTCTTTTGGTTTCCATTTGCATGGAATATCTTTTTCCATCCCCTTACTTTCAGTCTGTATGTGTCTCTAGGTCTGAAGTGGGTCTCTTGTAGACAGCATATATAAGGGTCTTGTTTTTTTATCCATTCAGCAAGTCTGTGTCTTTTGGTGGGAGCATTTAATCCATTTACATTTAAGGTAATTATCGATATGTATGTTCCTATTCCCATTTTCTAAATTGTTTTGGGTTCGTTATTATAGGTCTTTTCCTTCTCTTGTGTTTCTTGCCTAGAGAAGATCCTTTAGCATTTGTTGTAAAGCTGGTTTGGTGGTGCTGAACTCTCTCAGCTTTTGCTTGTCTGTAAAGGTTTTAATTTCTCCATCAAATCTGAATGAGATCCTTGCTGGGTAGAGTAGTCTTGGCTGCAGGTTTTTCTCCTTCATCGCTTTCAGTATGTCCTGCCACTCCCTTCTGGCTTGTAGGGTTTCTGCTGAGAGATCAGCTGTTAACCTTATGGGGATTCCCTTATGTGTTATTTGTTGTTTTTCCCTTGCTGCTTTTAATATGCTTTCTTTGTATTTAATTTTTGACAGTTTGATTAATATGTGTCTTGGTGTATTTCTCCTTGTATTTATCCTGTATGGGACTCTCTGTGCTTCCTGGACTTGATTAACTATTTCCTTTCCCATATTAGGGAAGTTTTCAACTATAATCTCTTCAAATATTTTTCAGGCCCTTTCTTTTTCTCTTCTTCTTCTGGAACCCCTATAATTCGAATGTTGGTGCATTTAATGTTGTCCCAGAGGTCTCTGAGACTGTCCTCAGTTCTTTTCATTCTTTTTTCTTTATTCTGCTCTGCAGTAGTTATTTCCACTATTTTATCTTCCAGGTCACTTATCCGTTCTTCTGCCTCAGTTATTCTGCTATTGATCCCATCTAGAGTACTTTTAATTTCATTTATTGTGTTGTTCATCATTGCTTGTTTCATCTTTAGTTCTTTTTGGTCCTTGTTAACTGATTCTTGCATTTTGTCCATTCTATTGTCCATTCTATCTCCAAGATTTTGGATCATCTTTACTATCATTATTCTGAATTCTTTTTCATGTAGACTGCCTATTTCCTCTTCATTTGTTAGGTCTAGTGCATTTTTATCTTGCTCCTTTATCTGCTGTGTGTTTTTCTGTCTTCTCATTTTGCTTATCTTACTGTGTTTGGGGTCTCCTTTTTGCAGGCTGCAGGTTAGTAGTTCCTCCTGTTTTTGATGTCTGTCTCCAGTGGCTAAGGTTGGTTCAGTGGGTTGTGTAGGCTTCCTGGTGGAGGGGACTAGTACCTGTGTTGTGGTGGATGAGGCTGGATCTTGTCTCTCTAGTGGGCAGGTTCACATCTGGTGGTGTGTTTTGGGGTGTCTGTGGCCTTATTATGATTTTAGGCAGCCTCTCTGCTAATGGGTGGGGTTGTGTTTCTGTTTTGCTAGTTGTTTGGCATAGGTTTTCCAGCACTGTGGCTTGCTGGTCGTTGAGTGAAGCTGGGTGCTGGTGTTAAGATGGAGGTCTCTGGGAGATTTTCGCCGTTTGATATTATGTGGAGCTGGGAGGTCTCTTGTTGACCAGTGTCCTGAAGTTGGCTCTCCTACCTCAGAGGCAGAGCCCTGCCTCCTGGCTGGAGCACCAAGAGCTTTTCATCCACACGGCTCAGGATAAAAGGGAGAAAAAGTAGAGGGAATTAGTAGAAGTATGAGGAAAGAAAGAAGGAAAGGAGGGTAGGAAGGAAGGAAGAAAGAAAGAAGCAAAGAAGGAAAGAAAGCAAGAAGGAAAGAAAGGAGAGAGGGAGGGAGGAAGGAAGGAAGGAGGGAAAGAAGGAAAAAAGACAGAAAGAAAGAAGATACAGTAAAAATAAAATAAAGTATAATAAAGTTATTGAATTAAAAAAATCTTATTTAAAAAAAAAAGGGACGGATAGAACCTTAGGACAAATGTTGGAAGCAAAGCTATACTGACAAAATCTTACACAGAAGCATACACATACACCCTCACTAAAAGAGGTAAATGGGGAAAAATCATAAATCTTGCTGTCAGAGACCACCTCCTCAATTTGGGATGATTCGTTGTCTAAAGGAGGGAAGGAAGGAAGGAAAGAAAGAAAGAAAGAAAGAAAGAAAGAAAGAAAGAAAGAAAGAAAGAAAGAAAGAAAGAAAGAAAGAAGGTAAAGTATAATAACGTTATTAAAATTAATTATTAAGAAAAAAAATTAAAAAAAAAAACATGGACGGATAGAACCCTAGGACAAATGGTGGAAGCAAGACTATACAGACAAGATCTCACACAGAAGAATACACATACACATTCACAAAAAGAGGAAAAGGGAAAAAATCATAGATCTTGCTCCTAAAGTCCACTTCCTTAATTTGGGATGATTGGTTGTCTATTCAGGTATTCCACAGATGCAGGGTATATCAAGTTGATTGTGGAGCTTTAATCCGCTGCTTCTGAGGCTGCTGGGAGAGATTTCCCTTTCTCTTCTTTGTTCTCACAGCTCCCAGGGCTCAGCTTTGGATTTGGCCCTGCCACTGCGTGTAGGTCGCTGGAGGGCGTCTGTTTTTTGCTCAGACAGGATGGGGTTAAAAGAGCTGCTGATTCGGGGGCTCTGGCGCACTCAGGCTGGCGGGGAGGGAGGGGCACGGAGTGCGGGGCGGGCCTGCGGTGGCAAAGGCCGGCGTGACTTTGCACCAGCCTGAGGCGCGCTGTGCGTTCTCCCGGGGAAGTTGTCCCTGGATCCCGGGAACCTGGCAGTGGCGGGCTGCACAGGCTCCGCGGAAGAGGGGTGTGGAGAGTGACCTGTGCTCGCACACAGGCCCCTTGGTGGCGGCAGCAGCAGCCTTAACGTCTCCCGCCCGCCTCTGGGGTCCGCGCTTTTAGCCGCGGTTTGCGCCTGTCTCTGGATTCCGCGCTTTCAGCCGCGGCTCGCGCCCGTCTCTGGAGTTCCTTTAAGCAGCGTTCTTAAACCCCTCTCCTCACGCCCCAGGAAACAAAGAGGGAAGGAAAAGTCTCCTGCCTCTTCGGCAGGTGCAGACTTTTCCCCGGACTCCCTCCCGGCTAGCTGTGGTGCACTAACCCCTTCAGGCTATGTTCAAGCCGCCAACCCCAGTCCTCTCCCTGCGCTCCGTCCTAAACCGAAACCCGAGCCTCAGAGCCTCAGCTCGCAGCCCCGCCCGCCCCGGTGGGTGAGCAGACAAGCCTCTCGGGCTGGTGAGTGCCGGTCGGCACCGATCCTCTGTGCGGGAATCTCCCCGCTTTGCCCTCCGCACCCGTTGCTGTGCTCTCCTCCGCGGCTTCAAAGCTCCCCCCTCCGCCTCCCGCAGTCTCCGCCCGCGAAGGGGCTTCCTAGTGTGTGGAAACTTTTCCTCCTTCACAGCTCCCTCCCACTGGTGCAGGTGCCATCCCTATTCTTTTGTCTCTGTTTTTTCTTTTTTTCTTTTGCCCTACCCAGGTATGTGGGGAGTTTCTTGCCTTTTGGGAGGTCTGAGGTCTTCTGCCAGCCTTCAGTAGGTGTTCTGTAGGAGTTGTTCCACGTGTAGATGTATTTCTGGTGTATCTGTGGGGAGGAAGGTGATCTCCGCGTCTTACTCTTCTGCCGTCTTCCGCCTTCCCCAAGTCAGAGCTGTCAGAGCATTTTAAATCATTTTTACTGAGCACAAATGTAAGTTATTTCCTCATTATATGTCTATTTTATTATATACCTCATACATCATATCATTGTTATCCATATTTTCTCCATCTTATGAGAGTTTCTTCTGCAGTTTCTACTGATAACAATGGAACAAGAACATGCACTACCAAGATGTTGTCTTAGAAATTCTTTATGGACCTCTAAAAATCCATTACAATAATCTAATAATATTAATAGCTTTTCATTGAATTGCTCAGACAACATGGTAATAATATTTTAAATGAGCCTCATATTGTTGAAACAAGCCATACTTCTGAATGCAAACCCATATTTTTGAAGAAATTTTCATGAAACTCAAAAGTGCTGATCTGAAAGTCAAAGTCATTAAGAACCCAAGCTGAGAAGCCCTAACTCTTGAGTATCTCTTTTTTTAAATCTGCTACCTCAGGTGGTTGGGAAGCCATATGGAAAGAAGGGTGAACATAGTTGACTGAGGAAGGCTGTGGAGGATAAGTGAGAGGGACTTGCATAAAAAGATAAATATATATGTATTTCAAATAAAATTGTATTATAAAACATATAATCTTTAACTTTGTTTAATATTAAAAATATATTATGAATAATTGTCCATATCAACACAGGTGCAAAGCATAATTTATCAGAACTTACATCATTTTAGCAAAGGAATATACCTTAATTTATGTAGTCAACCCACTATAATTGGGGATTAAGGTTTATTTTCTTCATTTTCCATTATAACTAATGTTTTCATGAATAAGTATATGTATGCATATTTGGTTATACATTTGATATATTCTTTATTGCATGAAGTGGAATTTCTAAGACCAAAGGTTTGTATATTTATTACACTTATGAATCTGTATTATAAAATTGTCATTCATAAAGATTGTTTAAATTTTACAAGAGAATATGTTTTCCAAATGTTATAAAACATTGGATATTATAATTAGTTATCACTAAAAAATTCAATGAGTACAATAGTAAATAATTATTTTGATATGCAGTTCATTAATTATAAGAAGAGGAAAATTAATTAAAATATTTATTTGTTATTTCTATTTCTTGCATTTTAAATAGCTTTACTTTGAATTTTATCCATTCCATTACAATTTTGCTAATTGTAAATTAATGGTAAATATTTTAAAATCAGTATATCAACAATTGTCTTACAAAGTTTGATTTTCATTTAGAAATTATTTTTATTGATTTAAAAATCATAATTGTACAGTGATCAAATCAATTAGTCCTCAACTTCATCATTTTTATTTTTGGTCTCATGTAAAAAATATATATACATACGTGTGCATGCACACATATATGTATACATGTATATATATATATTTGTGCATATTTATATACACATATAATTATATATATACACATATATATCTTTATACATATGTGTATACAATTTATCTAAAGCTATAACTATTTCTGTGCATATATTATACATATGTGTGTGTGTATATATATATATATATATATATATAACATTTCATCACTCTCTAGAGAGATAGCATCATATACTGATTCATGGAAGAGACTCTGGAACCAATGGCTTTAGTTTGATTACCTACCCAAATTTTTAGTTCTTTAGGGTGGACAAATTTTTTAAATCTCTGTGCACAAGTTTTCTCACAATAACATAGGAGTTACAATAATACCTATGCCATTGAGTTGTTATGCAAAATAAATGTCAATTTTTGTAAACCATGTAGAATGGTGACTTTCACAGTATAAGAAACTGTATTTGTTAAAATAATATTGGGGTCACTGGGACTGATTAGAGATTATTACAATATTGAGCCTTTCAATTCATATATTTGTTATATTTTATTCAGGTTTTCTTTCTTTCCCTCAATGATGTTATATAGGTTTCTATAGAGATCTTGGGCATATTTTGTTTCGATTCCTAAATATTCAAGGGTTTAAATGCTATGGAAAAATAAAAATTTAAATTTCATTTTTCCAAGTATATAGGTATACAATTTTTATGTTTGCCTTGTATAAATTGCCCCTGCTTAAATTGATTATTAATTGTAATCATATGTATTAATTCATTGTACATACTCATAAGCTTTGCAAGTAATTTCAATTTTGTTTCTTTCTAATAATTGTTTTATTCCACTATTGTAGATCTGCTTGTAACTCTCAAATTTTACTTTTCTGAAAATATGTGTTTTTTACTTTCATTTTAGAATTATAGTTTAGTGGGTTCTACAATTCTATGTTGGCAGTTGTTTTCTGTCAGAACTTTAAAGATATCTTTCCATTATCTTCTGGCTTTTATTATTTCTTTAGAGAGATTAGCTTACTGTTTTTCCTTCGAACAATGTATCTTTCATTCTAGCTTCTTCAAAGATTTGTCTTCATTAACTTTAAAAAATACATTGTGCCTAGTTACTTTTAAAATTCTTCCATTTGTACTTTATATAGTCTTTTTAAATTATGTGGCTTGATATCTGTCATCCATTTTGGAAAATTTTCTTTTTAATTGTAATTTCTTTCTAAGTCTTTTCTTGTTACACGTTTCTGTGTTTTCTGTGCTTTTATTGTCTTCTTTCAATATATTTCTCTTAGTTTTTGGTTTTCTGAAATTTGAATATAATATGCATCTGCATGTTTTATAAGTTTTGGGGGGGTCATTTTACCTTCTTCCAATTATATCTCATTCTTTTAGTGGTCTGTCTCTGGTGAGTGTTTTTCCAACTGTTAGCTTTAAGTCTCCTGAGTCTTCTTCTGTTTCCTTGTTGCATACTTCCCAGCCAGTGTCCTCAAAAACCTTACCCTTGTTGACTATGTTTTTGTTTTCCCCTTATGATAGAAAGGAAAGTTAGAAGGGACTGGGATTATGTTTCAGAATTGTGTTTAGGTAAAGCCTTTCCCTGGAGAGTAGTCCTTTTTAAGTAGACGTCTCTGGACATACTTTAAAATGACTACATTTTCCTTGTCTTCCCAGAGCCATGAAAGGATCTTTCTCAGATCCTCATGAGGAACCATGAAAGTATGAGAGCATCCCTACATCTGTGTCCCCCCAAGGTGTATAATTTTCACTTTAATCCACATTCAATCTCAATTCATTGATTTACTAATTAAGTGTTCCTACCAGTTTATGGCTCCGGCAATTTCTACCATAGGTAAGCAGATCTTGGTCGCTGTATCTCTCCTGATATGCATGTTTCTTCAGATTTTGGTGTGGCCGTTTATCCTGTGACCTCAGTTCTCTCATGGGTCCAACAAAAAGCATTGATTTTCAGTTTCTGTACCTTTTTCTTATTGGTAGTGATGCTTTCCTAGCTCTTTCCTGTCAGAATTGAAACACTAACCCATTTTTTTAATAGGTGTTTTTTGTGTGTCTCCTTTAAAAAAATTTAATTGGTATTAGTTACTCTGTGTATAGCTTTAGGTAGAAATCAATTTCACTTTTCTCAAATTTATTGCCTCATTATTCAGAAACTGTACTCTGTTATTTCTCACTCTGGAAGAAGGACACATCATTTTTTCACACATCATTTTTTCGCTTTTCACATTTTTCATGTATTCACAGCTTAAAGAACAGTTCCTGACTTACATTATAATAATTAAATATTTGTTGATTTAATGAATATAAACAAGATCTCATTTATGAGCTCCTAGTGTTTTGATTTGCTATTACTTTATTTTATATATCTTTCCCTATGTCAACACCATTTTTTTACTGTAATAGTTTTATATTATCTTGATGTTTTGTAAGATAACTCTTCTAAAATTGAGAATCAGAATAAAATTCCGGAGGAAGCTCAGAATTTATAAATTCATTTCAATTGTACCTATATCCTTGAAATGAAATGTTCTTTAAGAGCATATCACTGACTTTATTTAGATCTTTATCATGCCTTTGTTTTGTTACAGTAAATTTTCAGATGACAGAAAACCTTCAAACTATTTTAAGTAGAAAACAATTTAATCACTTACAAATAGTGGAAAGGGTTGGAGGAGCAGTGTTTAGGCTAGATCTCCAGAAATTACTACTTGGACAAAATTATATATTGACCTGCCAATGAAGTTCTACCCTTGCCATGAACAGAAATTTGATGCAAAGGAAGTCAACAGTTGTAGCTGCTGGCTGTATGATCACCCATTTTGCCCAGATCAGCAAGGTGCTACCACAAATGCTGGCTTAAGGAGAACACCAGCTTCACTGTCATTTAGAGATCAGAAAGCTGTTTCTAGATTTTTTGTCTCCAGAACCATACTGGGTTTAATAGAAAATGCAAAAGCAAAAATAAATGTCTTGTTCAGTGCCAAATTCCCAGTGTAGCTAAGTTCCAAATTCCAGTCCAAGTTCAGTTGGGCACATATGACTGGCAGAACTTAAGTCTCTTCTGGAACCTAAAATGCAAAAGAATGTGAGAAACATGCTTTTCATCTTTTTTTTTTTTTTTATGGTGCACGGGCCTCTCACCGTTGTGGCCTCTCCCATTGCGGAGCACAGGCTCCGGACGCACAGGCTCAGTGACCATGGCTCATGGGCCCAGCCGGTCCGCGGCATGTGGGATCTTCCTGGACCAGGGTAAGAACCTGTGTCCCCTGCATCAGCAGGTGGACTCGCAACCACTGTGCCACCAGGGAAGCCCAGCTTTTTTAATGATGCAATATAGTAATGCACACTTGGAAGGGAATTAAAAAAGTGGTGGTTGACCTAATGAATATTTCTGTCGCTCTGTCAAAACTTTTGTACTCTATAGATGTCTTGATTATCTTTTCTTAGATTTGATCTGTTTTTTTGATTTCTTTTTTAGTGGTTATGTTTCTATTGTAACATTAAATTAAGCGACATCTTCTAATTGATTTTAATGATATTTATTTTTATAATAATTTAATATCCATAAAATTGCATAATTCACTGCTTCTAACTGTTGTAATTTGTACTTAAATATTTATGTATGTAACATTTCATCTACATATAAGGGCTACTTTTACTATTTCTGAGCAGTTTGCCGTTTATTTATGCATTTATTTACTTATCTTTTTTACAGATTTGCAGTATAAGGCATAAAATCAAGAGTCTATATTATGTGCTACTTTGGCATCTGATAAAATTGAGAGTTACTGAAGTAGCCTAACTACAAATTCCACTCTCCACTTTGCTGCCATGGGTAATAGCTCCCAGCCACATAGCTCTTCTTGCTTCACTCTGAGTAGTGGGTTTCAGTTTCTTGATAGCATGCAGAATTATTCAAACAAGACAATTTCATTTCTTTTCTAAGAACCAGAGAATATACCACCCTCTTCCACCAAAAAAAACACCTCTCACACTTCCTCCTTTTCCACTCTGTTCCTGCATGCAACACCCATATAACCTTCTGTGCTGTGCAGTGTCTTCCTCCCCCAGACTATGAGTATGTGTGACTAATACATTTCTTGCCTATATCATCTACAGTGTTGTGTTATGAGTTTAGCCATACCCATATCCTAGGTCAGGAATCCACACCTCAATAATGAGGCAAATAACAGATAATTAAAACACGGTTTGATCTCCAGTCCAAATTAGAAATATAGGATTAATGTAATCCTCTTACTAAATCAATTTTTGTTTTGAGTAGCCTTTTTTTTTTCTAAACTTATTAATTTCTGTTTCATCACTCATAATTCACTTGAGTGTATGCTTTATTCCTCTCATTTTTTTTTCATATTCCCCCCCCCACTTCTTAATTTAGATACCAATTTCTTTAATATTTGAGAGCTCTTATTTTCTAATAAAAGAATAACACTGCAAATTTCATTGCATCATGCAAGTTTGACATAGTTATTTCATTACTGATCAATTCTAAGTACACTTAAAGTTTCACTTTTATAATTTTGAATCATGACTCACTTGTAGATGTATGGTGCTTTTTATATCTTCTCTTATATTTGAAAAAAATAGAAATTCTACTATGATCAGAAAATATTATATGTATGATGCTGAATCTTTGAAAATTTTTGAGACTTGTCTTAAGGATTTGCATATGGTTAAATTTTACAATTATTTTATGGGAGCTTAAAAACATTGTTTTGTCCAGTTGTGTATGCAGCTTCTTTTTCTGTCCCTTAACTCATATGCTAATTATGTTGTTTAAGTGTTTTATACATTTGCTGCTATTTTTCTAAATTATTGGTCAACTGAGAGATAGGTTGAATTCTATTACTGTGTTGTATAATTTTTTTCCCTTATAATTCTATACATTTATTCCCTTCCATATCTTGATACTATGGTATTAACTGAACTTAAGTGTAGAATTATTATATTTACCTGAATAATTGAAACTTTGTAGTTAGTGTCCACATCTATTTCTAATGACACTTTACGTTTAAAGTATATCATGTATGATATTAATATAGCTACTATTACTCTATTTGATGAATGTACACTGGATTTATCTTTTCAAATATTTCTATTTCAACCTTTCAATGTTTGTATATTGTAGATATTTCTCCTATAAACAGTATAACTCTCATGATTATTTTCTTTTTAATTTCAGACTAAAGATTTTTTTTAATTGATGAGTTACTACATGCTATTGTTTAAATGTTTGTATTCCTCCAAAATGTATACTCTGAAATTCTAATGCCCAGCATGATGATATTAGAGTGCAGCAACTGGGGTGCAGAGGGCAAAGCGGAGAGATTCCCGCACAGAGGATCGGTGCCAACCGGCACTCACCAGCCCCAGAGGCTTGTCTGTTCACCCGCCGGGGCGGACGGGGGCTGGAAGGTGAGGCTGGGGCTTCGGAGGTCAGATCCCAGGGAAAGGACTGGGGTTGGCTGTGTGAACACAGCCTGAAGGGGGCTAGTGAGCCACAGCTAGCCGGGAGGGAGTCCGGGAAAAGGTCTGGACCTGCCGAAGAGGCAAGAGACTATTGTTTCAGGGTACACGAGGTGACGGGATTCAGCGCACCGCTTAAAAGAGCTCCAGAGATGGGCGCGAGCTGCGGCTATAAGGGCGGACACCAGAGACGGGCATGAGACTCTAAGGCTGCTGCTGCCACCACCAAGAAGCCTGTGTGCCAGCACAGGTCACTATCCCCACCTCCCCTCCCGGGAGCCTGTGCAGCCCGTCACTGCCAGGGTCCCATGATCCAGGGACAACTTCCCTGGGAGAACACATGGCACACCTCAGGCTGTGGCAATGTCACGCTGGCCTCTGCAACCACAGGCTCACCACACACTCCGTACCCCTCCGTGCCCCCAGCGTGAGTGAGCCAGAGCCCCCTAAACAGCTGCTACTTTAACCCCGTCCTATCTGACCAAGGAACAGATGCCCTCAGGCAACCTACACACAGAGGCTGGGCCAAATCCAAAGCTGAACCACAGGAGCTGTGCAAACAAAGAAGAGAAAGGGACATCTCTCCCTGCAGCCTCAGGAGCAGCAGATTAAATCTCCACAATAAACTTGATGTACACAGTATCTGTGGAATACCTGAATAGAAAATGAATCATCCCAAAACTGGCGGTGGACATTGGGAGCAAAGATATATATATATTATTTTCCTTTTTCTTTTTCTTTTCTTTTTTTTTTTCTTTTTGGTACATGGGCCTCTCACTGTTACAGACTCTCCAGCTGCGGAGCACAGGCTCTGGACATGCAGGCCCAGCGGCCATGGCTCACGGGCCCAGCCGCTCCGTGGCATGTGGGATCCTCCTGAACCAGGGCACAAACCCATGTCCCCTGAATCGGCTGGCAGACTCCCAACCACTGCGTCACCAGGGAAGCCCCTTTTTCACTTTTTGTGAGTGTGTACGTGTATGCTTCTTTGTGTGATTTTGTCTCTATAACATTGTTTTTAACATTTGTCCTAGGGTTCTGTCTGTCCTATTTTTCTTTTTTTTTTTTTTTTGGATAGTTTTTATTGCTTGTTATCATTGGTGGATTTGTTTTTTGGTTTCACTGCTCTCTACTTTCTTTGATTTTTTAAATTACTTTTTAATCTTTTTTTTATTTTTAATAATTATTTTTTATAACTTTATTTTATTTTTTTTATTTTTTTATTTTTTTTCTCCCTTACCTTCTGAGCTGTGTGGCTGATAGGGTATTGGTGATCTGGCTGTGTGTCAGGCCTGTGCCTCTGAGGTGGGAGAGCCAAGTTCAGGACATTTGTCTACCAGAGACATCCAGGCTCCATGTAATATCAAACAGCAAAAGCTCTCCCAGAGATCTCTATCTCAACACTAAGACCCAGCTCCACTCAGAGACCAGCAAGCTACAGTGCTGGACCCCTATGCCAAACAACTAGCAAGACAGGAACACAATGCCACCCATTAGCAGAGAGGCTACCTAAAATCATAATGATGTCACAGATACCCCCAAAACACACCACTGAGTGCAGTCCTGCCAACCGGAAAGACAAGATCCAGCCTCATCCACCAGAACACAGGCACCAATCCCCTCTACCAGGAAGCCCACACAACCCACTAAACCAACCTCACCCACGGGGGCAGACATCAAAAACAAAAGGAACTATGAACCTGCAGCCTGTGAAAAAGAAACCCCAAACACAGTAAGTTAAGCAAAATGAGAAGAAAGACAAACACACAGCAAATGAAGGAGCAAGGTAAAAACCCACCAGACCAAATAAATGAAGAGGAAATAGGCATTCTACCTGAAAAAGAACTCAGAGTAATGATAGTAAATTTGATCCAAAATCCTGGAAATAGAATGGAGGAAATACAAGAAATGTTTAACAAGGATCTAGAAGAACTAAAGAGCAAACAAACAATAATGAACAACATAATAAATGAAATTAATAATTATCTAGAAGGAATCAATAGCAGAATAACTGAGGCAGAAGAATGGATAAGTGACCTGGAATATAAAATAGTGGACATAACCACTGCAGAGCAAAATAAAGAAAAAAGAATGCAAAGAAGTGAGGACAGTCTCAGAGACTTCTGGGACAACATTAAACACACAAATATTCTAATTATAGGGGTTCCAGAAGAAGAGAAAAAGAAAGGGACTGAGAAAATATTTGAAAAGATTACAGTTGAAAATTTCCTGAATATGGGAAAGGAAATATAGAAAATCCAGTCCAGGAAATGCAAACAGTCCCATACAGGATAAATCTAAGGAGAAACACGCCAAGACACATATTAATCAAACTATCAAAAATTAAATACAAAGAAAAAATATTAAAAGCAGCAAGGGTAAAACAACAAATAACATACAAGGGAATCCCCATAAGGTTAACAGCTGATTTTTCAGCAGAAACTCTGCAAGCCAGAAGAGAGTGGCAGGGCATATTCAAAGTGATGAAAGGGAAAAACCTACAACCAAGTTTACCTTACCCAGCAAGGATCTCATTCAGATTCAACAGAGAAAATAAAACCTTTACAGACAAGCAAAAGCTAAGAGAATTCAGCACCACCAAACCAGCTTTACAACAAATGCTAAAGGAACTTCTCTATGGAGGAAACACAAGAGAAGGAAAAGATCTACAATAACAAACCCAAAACAATTAAGGAAATGGTAATAGGAACATACATATCAATAATTACCTTAGATGTAAATGGATTAAATGCTCCAACCAAACGACATAGACTGGCTGAATGGATACAAAAACAAGACTTGTATATATGCTGTCTACGAGAGAGCCACTTCAGACCTAGGGACACATACAGACTAAAAGTGAGGGGAAGGAAAAAGATATTCCATACAAATGGAAATCAAAAGAAAGCTGGAGTAGCAATTCTCATATCAGACAAAACAGACTTTAAAATAAAGACTATTACAAGAGACAAAGAAGGACACTACATAATGATAAAGAGATCAATCCAAGAAGAAGATATAACAATTGTAAATATTTATGCACCCAACATAGGAGAATCTCAATACATAAGGTAAATGCTAACAGCCATAATAGGGGAAATTGACAGTAACACAATCATAATAGGGGACTTTAGCACCTCACTTTCACCAATGGACAGATCATCCTAAATGAAAATAAATAAGGAAACACAAGCTTTAAATTAGACATTAAACAAGATGGACTTAATTGATATTTATAGGACATTCCATTCAAAAACAACAGAATATACTTTCTTCTCACGTACTCATGGAATATTCTCCAGGATAGATCATATCTTGGGTCACAAATCAAGCCTTGGTAAATTTAAGAAAATTGAAATTTTATCAAGTATCTTTTCTGACAACAATGCTGAAAGACTAGATATCAATTACAGGAAAAAAAATTGTAAAATATATAAACACATGGAGGCTAAACAATACACTACTTAATAACGAAGTGATCACTGAAGAAATCAAAGAGGAAATCAAAAAATACCTAGAAACAAATGACAATGGAAACACAGTGACCCAAAACCTATACGATGTAGCAAAAGCAGTTCTAAGAGGGAAGTTTATAGCAATACAGTCCTACCTCAAGAAATAAGAAAACGTCTCAAATAAACAACCTAACATTACACCTAAAACAATTAGAGAAAGAAGTACAAAAAAAAAAAATGAAAGTTAGCAGAAGGAAAGAAATCATAAAGAACAGATCAGAAATAAATGAAAAATAAATAAAGGAAACAATAGTAAAGATCAATAAAACTAAAAGCTGGTGCTTTGAGAAGATAAACAAAATTGATAAACCATTAGCCAGACTCATCAAGAAAAAAGGGAGAAGCCTCGAATCAATAGAATTAGAAATGAAAAAAAAGTAACAACTGACACTGCAGAAATACAAAGGGTCATGAGAGATTACTACAAGCAACTATATGCCAATAAAATGGACAACCTGGAAGAAATGGACAAATTCTTAGAAAAGCACAACATTCCAAGACTGAACCAGGAAGAAATAGAAAATATAAATAGACCAATCACAAGCACTGAAATTGAGAGTGTGATTAAAAATCTTCCAACAAACAAAAGCCCAGGACCAGATGGCTTCACAGGTGAATTCTATCAAACAGTTAGAGGAGAGCTAACATCTATCCTTTTCAAACTCTTCCAAAATATAGCCGAAGGAGGAATAATGCCAGACTCATTCTACAAGGCTGCCATCACGCTGATACCAAAAACAGAGAAAGATGTCACAAAGAAAGAAAACTACAGGTTAATATCACAGATGCATATAGATGCAAAAATCCTCAACAAAAATACTCTCAAACGGAATCCAACAGCACATTAAAAGGATCATACAGCATGATCAAGTGGGATTTGTCTCAGGAATGCAAGGGTTCTTCAATATATGCAAATCAATCACTGTGATACACCATATTAATGAACTGATGGATAAAAACCGTATGATCATCTCAATAGATGCAGGAAAAGCTTTCAACAAAATTCCACATCAATTTATGATAGAAACCCTCCAGTAAGTAGGTATAGAGAGAACTTACCTCAACATAATAAAGGCCATATATGACAAACCCACAGCCAACATCGTCCTCAATGGTGAAAAACTGAAAACATTTCCACTAAGATCAGGAAGAAGACAAGGTTGCCCACTCTCACCACTCCTGTTCAACATAGTTTTGGAAGTTTTAGCCACAGCAATCAGAGAAGAAAAGGAAATAAAATGAATCCAAATCGGAAAAAAAGAAGTAAAGCCGTCACTGTTTGCAGATGACATGATACTATACACAGAGAATCCTAAAGATGCTAACAGAAAACTACTAGAGCTAATCAATGAATTTGGTAAAGTTGCAGGATACAAAATTAATGCACAGAAATCTCTGGCATTCCTATACACTAATGACGAAAAATCTGAAAGTGAAATCAAGAAAACACTCCCATTTACCATTGTAACAAAAATAGTAAAATATCTAGGAATAAACCTACCTAAGAAGACAAAAGACCTGTATGCAGAAAATTATAAGACACTGATGAAAAAAAATTAAAGTTGATACAAATAGATGGAGAGATATACCATGTTCTTGGATTGGAAGAATCAACCTTGTGAAAATGACTATACTACCCATAGCAATCTCAAGATTCAATGCAATCCCTATCAAACTACCAATGGCATTTTTCACAGAACTAGAACAAAAAAAATTCACAATTTGTATGGAAACACATAAGACCCCGAATAGCCAAAGCAATCTTGAGAATGAAAAACGGAGCTGGAGGAATCAGACTCCCTGACTTCAGACTAATCTACAAAGCTACAATAATCAAGACAATATGGTACTGGCACAAAAACAGAAAGATAGATCAATGGAACAGGACAGAAATCCCAGAGATAAGCCCACGCACATAAACCCAGGCTCAGTAATTGTGGTGCACAGGCTTAGTTGCTCTGCGGCATGTGGGATCTTCCCAGACCACGGCTTGAACCCATGTCCCTGCATTAGCAGACAGATTCTTAACCACTGAGCCATGAGGGAAGCCCACAGAGGTTATAATTAATGAAAAATAATCACTTCAGCAAAATCAAAACTTTTGTATTAGCTAAATTTAAAATAAAGTTGATTGAATGTCTCTATTCTCATCATATGCTGAAAATAAGAACAGTGGGTAGGGCACTGCTAGAATATAAGGTTACCTGGACAAGGAAGCCACTGTTCTAATTTTATAACTTCTTCTAAATACAAAGTCAGTGCTTCCTAAGTCTTTATTTGCATGTTTGGGTATGTTGGACAATTATAGTGGTAATTTAATATTTAAGTACAATAACCAATTTTAAATGTCTGTGCTTAAAAAAACAAAAAACAAAAATGAAACACTTTAAAGAAATCAAAACATTTTGATGGTAGAAAGGATCTTAAAGCTCAGCTTATTCAATCATTCCTCCATTCTACAGATTTGCTTTCACAACAAGTATTTAGAATGAGTAATCAATAAGTCCCAATTTGTCTGTAACTCCTCCATCCCCTGAATTGTTAAATGTGAGCCACTGGCTGAATAAAATACTTCAGGTTTAATTTAATTAGCATAGAGTTGTGAATCTTAATCACTTCTCTTATTCTACATCCTATATATGCTCAATATGATCTGATAATATGATCATTTCTGGTTACATGAATTTTAAGCCTTCTGTCAGCTATCATTTACATCAATCTTCTATATACAAGCCTATCTTCTGCACCTAACAAAGTTCATTTTAGAGTTTTAGTCTGGGACTTTACATCAGTTTCCTTTTACCTCTCTTTTTATAACAAGCTATTAATCCTACTTCTCAAGGCATCTTTGCACCGTGCCTTTTAAAATTCAGTATATTCACTATCACTTCTGCTTTTTAGTGCTAATTTGAAAAATGTGTAAAAAAGGATAATATTTCAAGTTTCCATAAGTTCTTTATTTCTAGCACTGATTTAAATGTCTGACTCTGAGCTCTAGTCTGTCTGACACTAAACCTTAATCTGGATGCTTTCAGCCAAATTAGCTCAATTCCAGTGATTTATCAGTCACTTCAATTTAACATTTAGTTAGTTCAAGGAGCTGGTCCACTTGTCCCATGTATTGGGATTATGTCTAGATTCAGGTGAAGTTTAACTCACATCACTGTAGAGAAGTGAAACTGGTCTGTGCTTATCTTGAAAAATATATCTTTATGTTTTGGCACAGAAAATCTGACGTGATTGCTCCAGCAAGGCATGGCCATATTTTCCCGTTGATTCAGTTTTATCTATTATGGCTTTTGCTGGAGTTAATCCCCTGATGTCCTGTTACATCTCCTATTTGATGCCTGTTTGTGACTGCTCTCACATCAGCTTCTACAGGGTGACTGTCTTGTCCTCAGGAAACACTGTGCCCCACTCTGCTCCACCTTATGAGACTGGCAGGGCCTGCTGTCAGCCTCATTGTCTATCTCTTGCTGAGGCACATGGGGATATTTTTCCCCCTAAATCACCTCTTTAGAAATTCAAGAGTATTTTTTTTTAAAACTTCTAGACCCCTAAGGTCTTTTGCCATCTCCTTGGCCCTCTACTGCTGAAGTATATCTCCTTGGCCCTCTACTGCTGAAGTATATCTCAAGGCCACTTTCACTGTGATTTTTTTTTTCCACCGATGGCATTTTTGTGGCTACCTTTTTTCTGAACAAGGGGTAAGTCTGTTTATTCCCAGTTCTCTCAACTCAACTTGGAGAACTTTGCCTGCCAAATTACTCCTCTCTCCCCACCCCACATTCACATTCTGTCCTTGGTTAGAGGGTTTAGTATAAAAAGGTTTTATCTGAACTTATTTCCTACTTGCTTTTATTTCTAGGTCCAATGGCTTTTCTATTCTGTAATGATGGGAAAGAGGCAGAGACTGCTTCAACTTATTGCATTTTCCTTCTGTGTTATACCTGAAATTTTATGTTATATTCAGTAGTTCCAAACTTTGAATCTTTGATGGTCCTTCTCTGTTCATCCCTTTCTGAAGAGAAGGGCAACCATCACGTGGCTGGAAAAGAGTGATCCTTTGCACAAGTATGAAACTTGACAGTTGAAGCTTTAGTTTGTTGATCTGACAGAAATTAGTACTTTATAGATTATCCTGTTATTCCTGCCTTGTCTTTACCAAGAATATTCCTGCTACGTTTTTAACAGAAGTTTTTGTAGTGGTTAGTTATTGAATGATTTCTGCTTCCTCGAAGTGTTCTCTATATAAAGAAGGTGAGTCTTGTAGCAATATCTGACTGTGTTGGAAGTGTCTCTTTGTCTATATCTGGTTGAACTAGGAGTAGACAACTAACCTGATCAGAGGCAATTGAAGTCCTTCTCCTGGGAACATGAAACTTGAAAGAGGAGACATTGAAATGTCTAAAGAGATGTGTCATATTGATGCTGGTGCCATAAAGAGAAGTTCTGTAAATTTCTGCCGTGGACATATTTAGATATATTTTTGGTTTATTCATTTTCCAAGAATTGTATGTTTAATTTGCTTCTCACTTTTGAAAAAGTATACTGGTTCTCATTTATTTAATCCCCATTTTCTGCATAATCTAATTTAAACTGGATTTCTCTCATTTACAGTGTAGTTAGTTCTGGCTGAAAAACTATGAGTAGAAGTGACACAAGTGACTTTCAGTTTTAGGGAATGGAAATGCCCTGTATGATCCTCCTGTTCTCTTTTCCTGATGCAACAACCAGGAAGCCATTATTGATAAGGCAGAACCGCAATATCTCTAATCACCACTTGGAAAGGAGTTGTCATCAAGTGCAGTGGGATACACTGCTGACAGCATATTTGAGAAATGAACCTCCGGTTACTGCATCATAACCAGTATATTGTGTCTAATAAAACTTACTTTTAATGCTTAAAACAGCCTACTTTTCTCTTCCTTTCTGTTTTAGTATATGCAATACTCTTGCTAAAGAGTTTCTCCTTAACCAGACTCTAGCCAGGCTTCTCGGAGCCATCTTCCTGATTAGTCCTCAGCCTTGGCCTATAAATATTTGACCAAAACATTAACATAGTTTCTAACAGCTCAAGGCTATATTTCTAGGATGACCTTTTCTTCCCCCAAAGTGCCTGCGTAAGAAAATTCAAGGCTGCCAAAAGAATTTAGTTTGTTGCAGCCCACACCTGAAGACCGGTCTCCTGTCTCCCAGCCTCTGTGGGGGGATGGGAGCCTAACTTCCATAAGTGCCGGTTAATAAACCCAGACAGGTTTCACATGGACCAACTCCTCTACCAGTTTTTGTAATTCTTCACTTCTCTGAATCTACTGCAGCCCCTCACTGCCCTCACTATTCCTTCATTCTCCTTTTAAAATGCCCAGTCGTCTCTGAACAAATAAATGTTGGTTTCAGATCACACTAGACTCTTCTCCTTATTGCATTACTGATTAGAGTCTGGCCTGACAACTATAACTAGTTTCCTGCTTTGTCTTTGATATTGTCTCACGAGAATGTCCTTTTCTATCTCCCTCAGCCCAATTTCATCTTCACATCAGTCATTTGGCTAGTTAGCTAATACTAAGCATATCTAAGGTGATGGGTCATGAGCTACTCTTTAAGAAAGCTATTCCCATCTCTTCACTCAACTAGGATGGAATAGGTAAAACTTCTTGTATATCCTCAAAGCTAGCATTTATCATTATCACTGTACTGATTACACAATATTGCAATTGTCTCATTCCTTGACTGTCTCCATTACTAGACTTCTGAATGATGTAAAATATATTATTCTGAGAAACTAACAGTGTTTGGTGATTAATGATATCTGTTAAACAAGCATGAGGCTATAGCTAGTGGTCAATGAGATAATGATTTTAAAATACCATATACATATAAAATAAATGTTTGCTCTATGAACAAAAAAATAATTACAATAAATTTGTACTGCAATATTAAATGATCAAGCTCCTCTAATACTTATCAAAATTCCATTATTAGATGGAAAGAAAAATCATCTCATTGAACCAAATAAACTTTCACATACATTTCAGAGAGCTCCCTTCTTTTTTTTTTTTTTTTTTTGAATTTTTTTTAACATCTTTATTGGAGTATAATTGCTTTACAATGGTGTGTTAGTTTCTGCTTTATAACAAAGTGAATCAGTTATACATATGTTCCCATATCTCTTCCCTCTTGCCTCTCCCTCTCTCCCACCCTCCCTATCCCACCCTCTAGGTGGTCACAAAGCACCAAGCTGATCTCCTGTGCTATGCAGCTGCTTCCCACTAGATATCAATTTTATGTTTGGTAGTATATATATGTCCATGCCACTCTCTCACTTTGTCACAGCTTACCTTCCCCCTCCCCATATCCTCAAGTTCATTCTCTAGTAGGTCTGTGTCTTTATTCCTGTCTTACCCCTAGGTTCTTCATGACATATTTTTTTTCTTAAATTCCATGTATATGTGTTAGCATACGGTATTTGTCTTTCTCTTTCTGACTTACTTCACTCTGTATGACAGACTCTAGGTCCATCCACCTCATTACAAATAGCTCAATTTCGTTTCTTTTTATGGCTGAGTAATATTCCATTGTATATATGTGCCACATCTTCTTTATCCATTCATCTGATGATGGACACTTAGGTTGTTTCCATCTCCTGGCTATTGTAAATAGAGCTGCAATGAACATTTTGGTACATGACTCTTTTTGAATTTTGGTTTTCTCAGGGTATATGCCCAGTAGTGGGATTGCTGGGTCATATGGTAGTTCTATTTGTAGTTTTTTAAGGAACCTCCATACTGTTCTCCATAGTGGCTGTACCAATTCACATTCCCACCAGCAGTGCAAGAGTGTTCCCTTTTCTCCACACCCTCTCCAGCATCTATTGTTTCTAGATTTTTTGATGATGGCCATTGCGACCGGTGTGAGATGATATCTCATTGTAGTTTTGATTTGCATTTCTCTAATGATTAATGATGTTGAGCATTATTTCATGTGTTTGATCGCAGTCTGTATATCTTCTTTGGAGAAATGTCTATTTAGTTCTTCTGCCCATTTTTGGATTGGGTTGTTTGTTTTTTTGTTATTGAGCTGCATGAGCAGCTTGTAAATTTTGGAGATTAATCCTTTGTCAGTTGCTTCATTTGCAAATATTTTCTCCCATTCTAAGGGTTGTCTTTTGGTCTTGTTTATGGTTTCCTTTGTTGTGCAAAAGCTTTGAAGTTTCATTAGGTCCCATTTGTTTATTTTTGTTTTTATTTCCATTTCTCTGGGAGGTGGGTCAAAAAGGATCTTGCTGTGATTTATGTCATAGAGTGTTCTGCCTATATTTTCCTCTAAGAGTTTGATAGTTTCTGGCCTTACATTTAGGTCTTTAATCCATTTTGAGTTTATTTTTGTGTATGGTGTTAGGGAGTGATCTAATGTCATACTTTTACATGTACCTGTCCAGTTTTCTAGCACCATTTATTGAAGAGGCTGTCCTTTCTCCACTGTACAGTCCTGCCTTATTTTCAAAGATAAGGAGACCATATGTGTGTGGGTTTATCTCTGGGCTTTCTATCCTGTTCCCTTGATCTATCTTTCTGTTTTTGTGCCAGTACCATACTGTCTTGATTACTGCAGCTTTATAGTATAGCCTGAAGTCAGGGAGTCTGATTCCTCCAGCTCTGTTTTTCATTCTCAAGATTGCTTTGGCTATTCGGGGTCTTTTGTTTTTCCATACAAATTGTGAAATTTTTTGTTCTAGTTCTGTGAAAAATGCCAGTGGTAGTTTGATAGGGATTGCATTGAATCTGTTGATTGCTTTGGGTAGTAGAGTCATTTTCACAAGGTTGATTCTTCCAATACAAGAACATGGTATATCTCTCCATCTCTTTGTATCAACTTTAATTTTTTTCATCAGTGTCTTATAATTTTCTGCATACAGGTCTTTTGTCTCCTTAGGTAGGTTTATTCCTAGATATTTTATTCTTTTTGTTGCAATGGTAAATGGGAGTGCTTTCTTGATTTCACTTTCAGATTTTTCATCATTAGTGTATAGGAATGCCAGAGATTTCTGTGCATTAATTTTGTATCCTGCAACTTTACCAAATTCATTGATTAGCTCTAGTAGTTTTCTGTTAGCATCTTTAGGATTCTCTGTGTGTAGTATCATGTCATCTGCAAACAGTGACAGCTTTACTTCTTTTCCAATTTGGATTCCTTTTATTTCCTTTTCTTCTCTGATTGCTGTGGCTAAAACTTCCAAAACTATGTTGAACAAGAGTGGTGAGAGTGGGCAACCCTGTCTTCTTCCTGATCTTAGTGGAAATGTTTTCAGTTTTTCACCATTGAGGTCGATGTTGACTGTGGGTTTGTCATATATGGCCTTTATTATGTTGAGGAAAGTTCCCTCTATGTCTACTTTCTGCAGGGTTTTTTATCATAAATGGGTGTTGAATTTTGTCGAAAGCTTTCTCTGCATCTATTGAGATGATCAATAGATCATCTCCTTCAATTTGTTAATATGGTGTATCACGTTGATTGATTTGCATATACTGAAGAATCCTTGCATTCCTGGAATAAACCCCACTTTATCAGGCTGTATGATCCTTTTAATGTGCTGTTGGATTCTGTTTGCTAGTATTTTGTTGAGGATTTTTGTATCTATGTTCATCAGTGATATTGGCCTGTATTTTTCTTTCTTTGTGACATCCTTGTCTGGTTTTTGTATCAAGGTGATGGTGGCCTTTTAGAATGAGTTTGGGAGTGTTTGAGAGCTCCCTTTTTAAAAATATTTATTTATTTATTTATTTGAATGTGCTGGGTCTTAGTTGTAGCAGGTGGACTCCTTAGTTGCAGCACGTGGGCTCTTTAGTTGTGACATGTGAACTCTTAGTTGCAGCATGCATGTGGGATCTAGTTCCCTGACCAGTGATCGAACCTGGATCCCCTGTATTGGGAGTGCAGAGTCTTATCCACTTTGCCACCAGGGAAGTCCCTCCATTTTTTTAGTTAAAAGAAGTTATATTGGAATTTTTGCTGCAAATTTTGAAAGATTAAATGGTAAAATACGCTGCTGTATTAGAGATGGGAGGAGGTTAAATAGTTTTGCACAGGAGAATCATGTTGTGTTTGCCCAAAGGGAAAGCTGCTTTTAGATCAGACTTAATTAGGACATGACTCTTCCCCTTGTATCACTTCAGAATGTGGCTCTCTTCTACTTTAGCAAATATTGTGAAACTACTTTATTCCAGACACTGTTTGATTTTAGATTTAGAAAGAAACAGACACAGAAAAAATACAGGTTTAGGAAAAGCAAGAGGTCCATTGATTGATTTAGCACTAAGCAAACAGAAAGAAGACTTTCCTAAGGAATTAGAAGGAAGCCAGTATGCTGCAGTGTACTAAATGGAGGTATCCACATCAAAAGAAAATAATGTAAAGGCAATTGGAGAAGGAAGTATAGTAATGCTTTGCTATATTGAAGGGTCCCTAAGATTAGAGAATGGCTTCCAGTTCAAAAGGATAAGGCCATGAATGGTGAAGATATAGAAGACTGGTACAATGTGAGAAAGAAAAACACAGATTGGAATGAAACATTCCCTGGCCAAAGCTTTCATTAATAGAAACAGGCAGATTTTAAATCTTTTCATATATAGACACATATGAACACCTGCAAAAGTGTAAGAGTTTCCAAATATGCTTAAATTAACTGTTTGTATATACTTATGTACACAGAGTTCACATTATACAATGTGTACTCTTTTTTAAATTAATGATTTTGTAAATAAGATTATAATGCCACACACACGTGTGTGTGTGTGCTAAGTTAAAAAATTAAAATATTGTTAAAGGTTTTTACATTTATGAGGAATATAGTTTTCATGTTCGGGCTTTATTTTTCTTAGAGTGTAGTGGCTCCAAAAATGAGTTGGGGACTGTTTCTTTTGTCATACCATGAATAACTATTCATAGTAGATTTTCTGACATTGAAAAACACCCTGATGATGATACTGAGACATATATTTTTCTAACCTGTTCTTCTGCTGGGATGGAATGTCTAATATTTATGCATAGAAAGAATTGGTCCATTGTTTAACTTAGGTAGAGTTATGTCAAACCACTATGACAAATCCTCATATAAAGGTTCTTGAATAAGGAGAAAACAGATAAACGGTTTAAATATTTTCATAGAAAGGGTATTGCATTTGACATACAAATACACATCTGTGAAAAATCTCAAGCCAGCAACCTAGACCTCTTAACATCAGTCCATTGCCATGACACCTCTTGTACTTAGAACACCAAATTTCTTTTTTTTTAATAAATTTATTTATTTTATTCATTTATTTTTAGCTGCGCTGGGTCTCCCTTGTTGCACGCGGGCTTTTCTCTAGTTGCAGATAGTGGGGGCGACTCTTCGTTGAGGTGTGCAGGCTTCTCATTGCGGTGGCTTCTCTTGTTGTGGAGCACAATCTCTAGGTGTGCGGGCTTCAGTAGTTGTGGTACGAGGGCTCAGTAGTTGTGATGCACTGGCTTAGTTGCTCTGCGGCATGTGGGATCTTCCCAGACCAGGGCTCGAACCCAGGTTCCCTACATTGGCAGGAGGATTCTTAACCACTGTGCCACCAGGGAAGCCCCCAAATTTCTAACTACTCTCACACTTCTTCCATATTTAGGCCTGAACTACTCTGCTACATATTACAAGTTAATATGTACAATTTCATGTTCTATGACATGGAAATGTATACCTAATCACTTTACATTTATTATTTTATATAATTCACATTCATCACTCTGCCAGCAGGTTATGAGTTCTATGATTACACACCCGAGAATTGAGACTCATTATAATTCAAATAATGGAAATGGAGAATTTTGCTTACCCAATGTCTGATTTAAGTTCTTATAAAAACAAACCCTGAGAAAAGGTCTTGGGAGTTAACACCAGGAAGGCAAGTGAGGCAGTGGGAAATGAAAAAGAAAGAAGGCAAAAAAAAGCAAATAAAATACATATTTAGTGAGATACTCTCTCTTCTATTGTCTCAGAATTATCCCATTAAAAAGTAAGAAGCCTGAGATATTCAACTCTTGTCCTTTAGGAGTTAAGGGTCATCCCTGGAGGTATTAATGCTCTTTAACCTCTGATATTTTTTTTCCAAGCAAGCTGCAATGTTTCTAAAAAAGTGTTTCTAGAAAAATTCCTTAGGCAGAAAAACAATTGGAAGGTAAACTGAAGGTAAATTCAGAAGTGAAAATCAATGACATCTTCTACACTTTGTATGAATCCTAGAAGTTTCAACAGATGTGTGAAGTGAAAATATAGGGATTCATATTAAATTCAAATCAACTACAACAGCTTCCAAAATTATACAGGGTCAGTCAAAATTCCTCCAGATAAATGATTTTGAATCACGATTTTCGATCAATGTCACATTTATTCATGATAGTCTTTTCCGATATTATTAAGCGTTTCATAAATATTAGTTAAACTTGATGATGGTTTATTCCATAAGTAAACTCACTCAAGACAAAATACTTAAATGTGCATGATAAAAAAGCACACGTTACTGTGTAGGCTAGTGAGTGAAAGTTCTGAATAACATTGAAGAATCCCTGTTATCAGTTGGCCCTTTACAAGATTTCGTTTATCCTGTGTCAAGGCAAAGTCAATTGACTTTTCACAAGATAATATAGTTTGGCAGAAAGCACTCAACAGGTACTCAAGAATCTGATTTATCTTCCAGACTCTGCACTATATACATGTCTTACAAACTGTAGAAAAATGTGTTGAGCAGGGCACATTTGAGGGGTACTCTTTTCTCTCGTGAAATAAAAAATGTTGAATTAGGAAGATTTAAATTCCTTTCCAACTCTCTTATCCTATGTCCAGGAATGGGTGCTTACAAAATAAGTACCTTCCTCAGTTTCTGCAAATTGTTAGACATCTCCTTCTTTTCTTATATTCAGCATTTTCATTGTGAGCTGTTTAAAGTGAAGGGCTGGGTCTTAAGCAAATCTCCAGTAGCATCAAACACCATTTGACAGATATTTAATTAAATTAAAAAGGATATCTTCATAATTAGATTGTTTCATGATGATCTGTTTCCTTGAAATAAATAATTTAAAATATATTTACTTTCTGGTTACTTTTTCCTTTTCTTGTTTAGAGTTAAGATTCCAAAAGAACCCCCACTATGTCATGTAAACAAAAGTACAGGAAAATTTTGTTTTAAAAAGATAGTAAGTGAAATTTGATTAAATTAACAATGAAATAATAACTTTTAAGATCAGTTTAGTAAATCAGTACTGCATTTTGTTGTTGATTGCATAAAAAAAGATTCACACAGTAGGATATAATTTTGAAAGTGTTGAAATTTGCATTCATTAGAGTTGCAGTGGCTAATCAAGAAATTTCCAATTAAACACCACTTCAGCTGCATTTTCATCAACTATAAGAACTGTTTACATAGTTAATGATAAAATTTCAGACTGCCCCAAACTATTCTTGATCTGTTCTGATCTGAATATTTCTGTCTTGTAATTTTGTTACCTGTCTTTAAGGGCAGAATCTGTGTATTTTATATTTTTGAATAGTTAATATCCATTGACTTACATAAATTGTAACTGAAGAAACTGTTTTTGGTTTAGAAGCAATTTATGTTATAAACATGCTTGTATTTGACATAGATTGTGTTTATTGAAATATATGTTAAAGGTGATCTACCCAAACTTTTCTATTAAGAAATCTGAGACATGGAATGGTGAAATTATTTTTCAAGAAAGGGCCCAGAGTTGAGCTAGAACCTAGAACTCTTTATTATCATATAATTATCATTTCATTACACACTGAATTTTAGTTGCAATCATTTGTTCAATAAACATTTTTGGTGTGCTTCCTGCTAAGTACCATAGCAGATACCATGGAATTTCGTTTAAAGGGAAATTGCAATGAGTTTGTGTAAAGAAGTGATAAGATGCCAAGGAGGCCATCTGCTTAGTTTTAATACGTATTTAATCCACTCAAGTCCTGACTTTTAGCTGACTTGCCTTAGAGGAATTTTTTTGTTAATGTGCTGTCTTAATTCCTTATGACTATATCTTAAATTGGTACACACGTAAAATTCTAGAAATGTAAACTGTAGTCTATATCAGATTTAATTAATGACAAAATTGTAAAGCAGGCAAAGATTGTGTCCAATTAGCTCTTTATGAAAAGCCCTATGGCATCCTTTTGGTGAGACTCTTCCAGATGGCTTGAGACTTGCAAATGTCTCTCTGTGGGCTGGAATTTCTAATACATTTTTGTATTAAGGACATGAAATAAGTATGATGGCTATATCTATGGGCTCTAGAATAAGACTGCTCCATTCTAACCCTATGAGTTCTTTCACATAATAGATGTGAACTTTGGTCAAATTATCTATCTTTTCTGTACGTCACTTTTGACTTTCTGCTTTAATATCCTCACAGAGTTGTGCACATTAAATGGATTAATTTTTGCAAAACCCTTACTATATACAAATAGGTACCTAGCAAGCAATCTATGAAAATAAACTTTTATTAAAACACAATCTATGTCATACAGAGTGAAGTCAGAAAGAGAAAAACAAATATTGTATACTAACACATACATATGGAATCTAGAAAAATGGTATAGAAAACCTTATTTGCAAAGCAGAAAGAGAGACACAGATGTAGAGAACAAATGTATGGATACCAAGGGGGAAAGGGGTGGGGTGGGAGGAATTGGGAAATTGGGATTAACATATATACACTATTGATACTATGTATAAAATAGACAACTGAGGGGAACATACTGCATAGAACAGGGAACACTACTTAATGCACTGTGGTGTCCTAAATCGGAGGGAAATTCAAAAGGGAGGGGATATATGTATATGTATGGCTGATTCATTTTTTTGTGCAGTAGAAGCTAACACATTGTAAAGCAACTATATTCCAATAAAAATTAATTTTTAAAATGTCACCTTTTATTCCATCACACAGAGAGAGTCATACACATTGTATTTTGTTCAATGTCCTTTCCTGATACAAATTTGGAAATTATTAAAGATAATTTCAAATTGCAAAAAACCCCACAGAGTCTATGGATTAAGTCTGATTTCCACTTTTTCTTTAAAAGCAAAAATGTACGTCCAAATTTGATTAAATAATTCTAAAATTAATATATTAAACTTTTTGAAACATTCTCAGATATTTCATTACTAATCTAAGTGGGATTTTCCTTCTACAATTACAGACAGTATTCACTGTTTATTAGTATAATCTAGACCTTCCCACTACTACAGTGGTGAAATAAAGACCTCTGAAAGTCAGATCGTCAATGAAAAACAAAGAGAATATTGAAATAATTATCAAAATCAACTATCTTAGAACTCTGTAAATTAATTGAATTCTTTCAACCATATAAGAATCATGGATTCAAAAAAATGGCTGAATGTTGGTAAGAACAGTAAGTTTGTAACCTTCATTTACTTTCTCTAATCCTATCCCCTTCTCCTCAGTTTCTGATAGTCTTGAAAACCAAGACTCTCACTAATATGACAGCTGTAAAAGCTAGCAGCTTAATATCACCTGGATAGGGCAGATGGATTTAGAGCTTCCCAAAAGCCCCATTTTCAGAAAATTGTCACTATCTGACCTGAAAGCTTGCAGAAAAATTTCATTCTCAGCACTTGTGACTATTTGGCATTGCTTTGAGCTTACCCTGGGCAAACAACCTTATCTCCAGGTAGCTGCCCAAAATAATCACTAAGAATTGTTTAACACTGCAACTGTCTGAGGTGGTGTTACCTGTTAGACTAAGAAGAGGCTGATCAATGAATAAATAAATATAAAAGAAAAAAATCTGGCAAAGGGGTGGCTTACACAGAGAGATTTTTAAAGCCCTGACATATTTCTGGGAATCTAGAAGGCCATGCACATGTGCTGTGCATAAGGCCAGGAAAGACCTGAGAAGGCCTAATCTCTAAACTTTTGTTGACCTTGTGGTACTTCACAGGTGGGAGGTGAAGACTAAGGCAGTGATGTAAACTGCCTTTTACAGCAAAACTACTTGCCCCAACACACATGCAAAGTCACTCAGTAAAGATTTGGAGACATCAATTAAAAGCATTTAAGAAAAGCTTTGTCCAATTATTTCATGACTACTATGTCAACCAAGCAGAGACTTCAGTGGCCACATATGACAAAGAATACTTTTCAGAGGTAGCCCAAGAAATTCATGTAACAAACAAACAGGAAGTATAAACCTCACAACAATCAACAATAAAATGAAATCCTATGAGGAAGGGGGAGGGGATTTGATTTATAGAATTGCCCCATTATATAATTTGAAATTATCACTTTTAAACAAAAAAGTTACACCAAATAATAGTAAAGTTTGTCCTGTACACATAGAAGAAAGTATTTGATATAACTCTCCCTGAGGAAGCCCAAATGTTGAACAAACTAATCAAAGACTTCAAACTAGCTATTTTAAATATGTTCAAATAAAAAGCAAAAGAACAAGGCAAAATAATTAAGTTAAAGTATGAAAATGATATTTGAAATAATAGACAACATGATAAAGAAATAGATATTATTTTAAAGAAAACAAACAAGTTCTGGAATTGAAAAGGACAATAACTAAAATAAAAATTTCACTAGAGGGGCTCAACAGAAGAAATAAGAGCAAATCTGAATACATGTCAACTGAGATTATTCAATTTCAGGAACAGAAAGTGAAAAGAATGAAGAAATTAAAAGAGCTTTAGATCTGTAGTGCAACACCAAAAACACCAATTTACATACACATGAAAATAAAGGCTGAAAACTTTCCATATTTATTGTAAACCTTATTTGGTACATCCAAGAAACTCAAGAAATTTTAAGTAGAATAAACTCAAAGAGATTTACACCTATACAAATCATAGTCAAATTGTTGAAATTCTATGAGAAAAATAAATTATTAAAAAAGTGAGAAGAATGTCATATATGAGGGAGTCATAGTATTAACAGCTAAATTCTCATCAGAAACTATAGAGACTAAAAAGATGTGGAATTACATATCCAAAGTACTGAAATAAAAATCTATCCAGTACTAATTCTTTACCTAGCAAAACTATCATTCAAAACAAAGGAGAAATTAAGCGATTCTCTGATAAACAAAAACTGAGAGACCTCTTCAGGAGGAGAATTGAGCTACAAGAAATATTAGAGACATTTTGAGCCTTTAGGCTCAATTGAAAATACATTAAAAGGCAACTTAAATCCACATGGAGAAATAAAGTACACTTTTAAAAGTAACTAAATAGGTAAATATAAAAGTCAGTATATATGTATTTTTCTTTATAATTATTTTTTTCTGTCTCATTTATAAGACAACTGTATAAAACAATAATTTTACCACTGTCTTGGGACTTCCCTGGTGGCATAGTGGATAAGACTCCACGTTCCCAATGCAGGGGGCCTCGATTTGATCCCTGGTCAGGGAATTAGCTCCCACATGCATGTCACAACTAAGAGTTTGCATGCCACAACTAAGGAGCCCACATGTTGTAACTAAGGAGCCCACGAGCAGCACCTAAGGACCCACATGCCACAACTAAGAAGCTGGCAAGCTGCAACTAAGGAGCCCTGGAACCACAACTAAGGAGTTTGCCTGCTGCAACTAAGGAACCCACGTGCTGCAACTAAGGAGCTCACCTGCTGCAACTAAGACCCAAGCAACAAAATAAATTAATATTAAAAAGAATTTACCATAAAATGTATAAAAATGTAACTTATATAAAATAAGAGTACAAAGGAGACAGGAAGGAATGGAGGTAAAATGAAGCAAAGTGTTTGTATGCTATTTAAAGTAATTTAATATTAATCTAAACTCCATTGTTTTAAGTTAAAATGTTAATCAAAATCCCCAGGGCAACCACTAAGCAAATAACTAAAAGTATATATATAGTAAAAGATACAAAATTAAATGGTATACAAGAAAATATCTATTTAATACAAAATAAAGCAGTAATAAATGAAGAGTGGAAAAAAATACATAAGACATATACAAAACAAATTTAAAATCAGTGATATAAATCCTATCTTATCAGAATTATATTAAGTATGAATTAACTTAAATATCCCATGTAAAGTAAAAGACTGACAGAATATATATAAAAATATAATTCAACTATATGTTGTCTAAAACAGTCACTCTTTAGATTCAACAACATGAAATCTATGAACATATATGCACTTAAAAGAGGTCAAAAATACACAAAACAAAAACTGACAGAACTGAAGGGAAAAATAGACAATTCAACAATAATACTTGGAGATTTCAATATTACATTTTCAATAATGAATAGACATGATAAGCATAATATCAACAAGGAAACAGAAGACTTTAACAACACTGTAAACTAACAAGAGCTAACAGATTTTTATAGAACATTTCACCCCCTGTTAAAAAAAAGTGGACATTTTTGCCAAGAGCACAAGGAACTTTCTCCATGATAGACTATATATTAACATATAAAACAAGTATCAACAAATCTCAAAGGATTTAAATAAGACAAAGTTTTTTCTTTAACCATAATGGAATTAAATTCAAATACAACAGCAAAAAGAAATTTGGGAAATTCACAAATATGTGAACATTAAACAGCACACTCTTAAATTACCAAAGAAGAAATCACAAAGGAATTAGAACATATTTTGGGACAAACAAAAATCAAAACATGACACACTCAAACTTATGGAATGTTGCTTAAGCAGTATTAGAGGGAAATTTATAACTGCAAATTACTATATTAAAAAAGAAATATCTCAAGTCAATAATCCAATTTTTCATCTTAAGAAACTTGAAAAGGAAAAGCACATTAAACCCAAAGCAAACAAATGGAAAGAAATAACAAATATTAGAGCAGAAGTAAATTAAATAGAGAATAGAAAAATTGATAACATCAACAAACTGAAAAGTGGCTCAAAAGTTGCAATTTTTTACCTAGACGCACCAAGAACAAAGAGAAACACTTAAATTACTACAATCAGTAATAAAAGAAGGACTATCACTACAGACCTTACAGAAATAAATTACAAGGGAATATAATACATGGTATGTGCCAAAAATTAAATAATTGGGATGAAATGGACAAATTCCTAAAGACACAAAATTCATAACATGACCAAAGAGGAAATACAGCATATAACTATATCTGTAAAGAAAAAAAGATGCATTATCAACCCAAAAATATTCCTGTTAAAAAATGGCTTCTCTGGTGAATGCTACCAGTTTTATAGAAAATTAACACCAATTCTCACATACTGTCCCAAGTAATAGATGCAAACATTTTTCAACTAATTTTATAAGTCTAGTATTATCCTGATACCAAAACCACAGACAGACATCACAAATAGAGAAATTCATAGACCAATGCACTTTATTATTATATGCAAAAATTCTCAAAAAATACTAGCAAACTGAATCTACACATGACCAAGTAAAATTCATCTGAAGAATGAAAGTTTTGTTTAGCATGATTTCAAAAATCAATCAATATAATATATCCATATTAATGGAATAAAAAACAAATGACACGATCATCTCAATAGATACAGAAAAAGCATTCGAAAAATCCAACAACAATTCTTGATAAAAACACTCAACAAACCAGGAAAATAATCAAACTTCACCCCAAAAAAGGCAGAACTCGTTGGTTAATATCATACTTAATTGTGAAAGACTGAATGCTTACCAATAAAATCAGTAACAAGACTTAATTTGAACAATGTACTCAAGGTTCTGGCTAGGGAAACTAGGAATGAAAATAAAATAATAACCATCCCATTTGGGATAAAAAAGGTAAAACCATCTCTGTTTTCAGATGGCATGATCTCGTATACAGAAAATCCTAAGGAATCCACTAAAATAACTATTAGAACTAATAACCAGTGCATCAAGATTGAAAGGTAAAGGATCAATATTAAAAAATCGGGCTTCCCTGGTGGCGCAGTGGTTGAGAGTCCGCCTGCCGATACAGGAGACACGGGTTCGTGCCCCGGTCCGGGAAGATCCCACATGCAGCGGGGCGGCTGGGCCCGTGAGCCATGGCCGCTGAGCCTGCGCGTCCGGAGCCTGTGCTCCGCAACGGGAAAGGCCACAAGAGTGAGAGGCCCGTGTACCGAAAAAAAAAAAAAAAAAAAAAAAAAAAAAAAAAACTATTAAAGAAGACATAGAAGCAAATCTTTATGACATTGTATTTAGCAGTTTGTTAAATGCAGTGTCAAAAGCCTAAGCAACAGATAAACTGAAATACATCGCAATAGAAACATTATGCTTCAAAGGACACCACCAAGAAGTTGAAATACAGTACACAGAGGGAAAAAAATATCTGTAAGCCATATATTTGGTAAAGATTTAGTATCCAGATTATATAAAAAACTTCTTACCAACCAAAAAATAAAATGACAAATAATGCAAATGAAAAAGTAGGACTTTTTTTTCCAAAGAAGATATACGAATGGCCAACAAGCTCACAAAAATATGTTCAATATCATTAGTCATTAGAAAAGTGCATATCAAACCCTAATGAGACACCTCTTCATACTAATAACATGGCTACAATTAAAAAGACAGACAAATAACAGGCGTTGGAGAGAATGTGCAAACATTGGAATTCTCATGCATTACTGAGTGGATGTAAAATGGTGCAGCCACTTTGGGACAGAGTTTGGCAGTTTCTCAGAAACTAAGCTTAGAGTTACATGACCCAGCAATTCCACTCCCAGATATATACCCAAAAGAATCAAAAACAGGTGTTCAAATAATAACTTGCACATGAATTTTCATAGTAGCATTATTCATAATAACTAAAAGGTAGAAATAAGCTAAATGTCCATTAGTGGGTGAATGTATAAACAAAATATAGTATATCCATAAAATATATTCAGCTATAAAAAGAAATGAAGTACTGATACATGTTAAAACATGACTAAACCTTGAAAATACTATTTTAATTGAAATAAGCTGAAAACCAAAGTCCACATATTCTATAATTTGACTTATACGAAATATCCCAAATAGGCAAATTCATCAACACAAAGCAGATTAGTTATTGCCAAAGGCTCAGGGGAAAAGAAAATGGGGCATAACTGCTAATGTGTAGGTTTATTTGGGGGGGGGAGTTATTAAAATATTCTAGAATTGCATAGTATATGTATAGCATTAGAGATTTTAGGATCCATGAAGAGCAAATAAAACATGAAAAAGACAATTGAGAATATGGTGGATGGATTATAATTTGAAAGAAGTTAGTACAGAAAAGGTGACATTGCCTAAAAATGTAAGGGAGTTGCATTAGGGAGCCATGTGGATATATCTACATCCTAGATTCAAGGGGAAAATATTGCAATGACTTTGAGGCTAGAGAATGCCTAATATATTCAGGGAAACCCAAGTTGGTCAGTGAGACTAGACTAGAGAGAGCAAGGGAGGCAGCAGCTGGCAATGAGTTCAGAGAGGTAAGGGAACAGAAAAAACAACTGTAGGAACTTGTAGGTAATTGTGAAGAAATTGTCTTTTATACTGAGCAAAATGGCAATGAATTTGAAATTTGGGGCATAGGAGTGAATGGTCTAATTATTTTTCAGAAATCATCTGTAACTGCTTTGTTAAAAAATACTGAGCATGCAGTATAGGTGGAAGCAGGACATCTATGATCTGTGTTTGCAGCTATTTCAAATAAAGTAAAAAATGATTGTGAATTTTTTTTCAAGGCTGGTCATAGTTGAGATAATGTGAGTGTTCAGATTTGTCAGATTCTGGATATAATTTTAAAATATAAGTGTCAGAATTTTCCAACATACTGGATGTGGGTATGAGAAAAAAAGGACTGATTATTGTACCATGCTGCATAGTAGGCAGCTAAGAGATTAGGTTAATTTAGCAGTTAGAAATTATTAGTCTACAAATGTACTGTCTGATACAATAGTTACTAGCCACATGGCAATTTGAATTTAAATTAATTAAAATTAGATTCATTAAAATTGTAGTTCCTCAGTTTCATTAGCTAGCTGCATTTCAATTGCATATTAATCATATGTGGCTACTCTACTGAAAAGTGCAGGTATAAAACATACACATCATCAGTGAATTTCTACTGCACAGCTTCTGTTTACGGTTCAGAACTGGGTTGGAAATATGCAGTTAGAAATAATTTTATACATTTGTATGGTTCTTAGAGATGAAAAATTGGCTAGGAACACCAAGGGAAGAAAGTAAACAGGTATGAGTACTGAGCCCCAATGAAGTCTAATATTTCATGATTGTGGAAGTGTAGAAAAACCACCAACAGAGGACTTAGAAAAAGGACCAGTGAGAGATAGAAGGAAAATATTGAATATATTACCCATGAGTCAGTGAAGAAATTGAGAGGGAGTGATAAATTTGGATAAAATGAAGTGAGTGTAGAGTAGAATGTAAATGGAAGAAAGGGTCTAGGTGAGTATGATAAAACTAAAAAGGGGCAAAAGAGTTGAAGGTGTGTGCAAAGGAGTGATACTGTCATGGAATCGTTTCCTTTAGTTACCTAGGGGTAATAAAGAAAAAGCGCTCATGAGAAAGGTCTCCTAGAGTATAAAATATAAATGTAAAAGAACATGGAAACCACTTACTGATTAACTGTAATTATTTTTAAGCAAACACAATTTAGCAAAAAACAAACAAGAAAAACCCCAAAGTGTGCATATGCAAATCTTCATTGAATGTCCTGCAGACTCTTTCGAAAAATGCAGCTGATTTCTTCTTCAAGATTCTCTGTTAGCTACCTTCCTGCTGTCACAACGTTTAAATCATAGGCATGTCACTTAGAAGAGCAGACTGTATTGTCTCTCCAAAGCTAACAATTGCAATGAGGTAGTGTTGTTTTGGTGCAGTGAGGAACTGGGGGTCAGAGAAAGAAAGCCAAAGACACTGATGCTAGACCAAACATGGGCCGTTCCAGGTGGGCAATAATGATGTCAAAGCATAGAGGTTTGGATCCCTACAATAAGCCAATACAGTGTTTGGAGGAGGTCTCAGTACAGAGTTCTGCCTCATGAAAATGAGGGAAAAACATCCACAAAAACAAAAAGATATACCAACTCCAGTTGACTAATGGACTGTTCCACACATTTGTATTTCCTGTAGGTTATGTGACTGTCAAAAAATTCATCTGTACAAATTCATTTCTATGTACTACTCTAATACAACATTTATTCTAATAAATTAACAATTATTTTATTGAATTCTTAAAATGGTATAGAAGTTCCTAGTAGATATACCTTTTGTTCCTGTTTTCTTAACAGTTTTACTCATTTGCCTGATTCCCATAGGATATCTCAAAACTTTGATAATTTCTTTTACCATTTCTTTATTTCTTTTATAATAAAAAATCCTTTTTATTTATAAAGATGAATAATATTATTAACTATGAATCCTTTATTTCTACTGTCATTACTTTTTAAATTTATCCATGAATAAGTAGTATTTGCTTTAATCTTCTATCTTCTAGTTTTACAGGTACAAGAACATTTTTCTACCTTTACATAAATAAAGCTTTAAAAACACCTCTTTTGTGTTTCTGCTTTGGATTGGTTATGTTTCTTTAAGATTAGAATAAAACTCAAATAAGGGAAAAGAAAAACAAGTAAGAGGTAAAACCAATGCATAAAGATAAAATAAACACAGACACACAGTTTGTAACATGGTTTTTGAAAAAAAGAAAGAAAATTGGTAAAATGCTACCAACATCTGTGTCTCTTGAGTTCAAGCTGATTTCACCGTGTTAATTTAGAAAATAAAAATTTTCCTAAGATCATTATTTTTCTAAATATGATGCCCTTCATATTCACATGACTAAATCATATATTTCTTTAGAGATCCAGGGTGCACACATCTTGTATGAGGAGTGTATGACTTCTTGAACAATGTATAGAATTACTCCAGCTGAAATGTTTTATTTGGTCTCTATAAATCCAGTTGATATACACATTTTATAATCTATGATATAAAGGTAAATATTTCAGTTCAATTTATAAACTGAAATATTTTCCATTACATAATAGAGTATAAAATATATGGTGTTTGAAAAATAAATACTGTTGTAACACAGAATTAACCAAGAATATATCATTGTTATAAACTATTAATTGATATACATTTTTAATGAAACTATGATGAATATGTTTTAAGAAGTTACATCGTTGTTAAATGAATATTAAGATTCAGTAAGCAGTAAAATTTATTTTTGATTATGTTAATGACTCTAACTTAATATGTGGCTTTATTATCCTGAAATGAAATGGCATTTATTTATACTAAAGACTTCATTGCTATTATCACTAGAATTGGATATGAATAGCCTCCAAGTCAATATTTTATTATACATATTGACATCATAGATCAAGTATAGGTCCCTCAAGAATGTTATTTTATGGCCAAGAGCAGATGTCTGAATAAAGTTTTAGTTGAGAAGTAAAAATAAAAACAGGCTGTCTCAATCTACCTTTTAAAAATCTAAATTATAGACAGAAAGTGACAGGTAGAAGATGCTCCAGGTCTTAGAATTCCACTGAGACAGGCAAACCTGTCTTCCTAAAGCTTTCGTAGTTCAGGGACAGTCAGTCACAATGTAACGTATTCTAACATTGAAATGTACTAAAGGATATTATGAAAAATAGCTGTGGTGATTGCCAATATTGTAGTGTATTTGAAGAATTACTGGAGATAAAAAAACAGAATGATTCACACTCAGGATATCACCTTAAATCTAAGTATGTCTTTAACATCACCATACTAAAAAAAGCAATTACTAACCCAAGAGGTTAATGACTTAGTTCAGTCTATATAGAACATTCACATTATTGACAAATTTCATCTTGTTGAGGACTTGTTGTCAGGTTAGATATTATTAAAGAATAAGAATATTGATTGATTGCCTTGACCTCATCATACACTACCAGTCAAAAGATGATGAATGGCTTTTGTCTATTAATCATGTAAAGGGGACAACATGAGGTATTATTTTTGAGTACAAAATTAGGAGAGCTGTCAAAAATACTGACAGAGCCAACAATTACTGCAGTATTTTCCAGTTATTAATAATGAAATGTTAATTTGAATACCAAAATAAAAGCTTTTTATGACTTTTAAAAGAGCCTGGCAATATTATTGAAGGCATTGTTTATGAATCAATGAAAAACAAACTAAAAAATTGGAATTCAAGTTTAGGTGACATTTACCCTCAAACCCTCAAGAGAAGGATTGACCTCATGCAAACTTTATACTTATAAAATGCAAATTTACAAGTGGAAATTAAGATGTTTCATCTGTAGTTGGTAACCTTTGGTCCCATATGAAGAATTCTTCCTTTATCACAGAATATATTGTTGTTTACATACTTGTTATAAGAAGGTAACTAACAAATCAAATTATGAAATGAAAACAAAATGAAATATGACCTTACCTATTTCAAAATTTGTAAACAGACATTGATTTATATTAGAATTTACTTATCTTGCCTATAAGTAGGGGCTTACAAGTGTGAAGTAATTATGCAGATGCTAAATCAATAATTAAAAATTTGAGCCACCCCTATTCCATAATGGAGAAAACTATTAAATCACACTGCTAAAATTATTCATTCTTTCTAAACACTTGGAAGCACCTTTAAAAACATACCTCTTCTGTTTCAGTGGATCCTTGAAAATAACTGAAATAGACCATCAGAAAACTGAGATATCTCTTTCTCCACACTGATGAAACATTCCCCTAAGAAAACCCACACTGCTTTGAAATTAACAATAGTTAACATTTTTCAAAATAATTTTTCTTCATTTGTTTTCCCATTCATTAAACTATTGATTCATTTAACAATGATTAATAGATACATAATATATTCTAGACTTTGTGCTCAGGCTGAGGGTAGAAAATGAAGACATTAGATAACCATGGATATATATCTTCAAACTTGATATTTAGAATGAATTCTTAATATGTATATCTAAAGAAGTCATGGATGTCTACCAGGATTCTAAAACTAAATGTTTCAAAAATTGTTCTTTCCACACACACAAAAAAAACTACTCCTTTCTCATTTAATAACCACAGCATCTTTCCAGATTGTCAGATCAAAATCTAGAGTCAATCTTAACTCCAATTCTTTGCATACCTTATAGCCTAATACTGTTTCATCTACCTTCAGAATATGCTTATAGGAGTGAAGTGCACTGATGATTACAATTTATACTGAAGGTATTAAAAAAGAAGAAAGACTGATGGAGAGATACAATGATGAATAGATAAACAGATGTGTAATGACACAAATGCAACAAAATGTTAATTGTAAAGTCTAGATTGTGAGCATATATGTGTTCCCTATAGACTCCTTTTAACTTTTCTGTATGTCTGAACATTTTCATAATAACATATAGAAGAATAATAAATCAATGACACATTTTCCTCATTCAAAGTTTGTGGAGGACTAAACCTCCCCTAATAACAATCACAGATTCTTGACTAAATATAAAAATAAAAGCCATTTCAACATATTGAAGAGTGATCAAAAGTAGATAGAAGCTGGAAGGTATATGACTTTTGAAAACAACGAATCACACTATAAATCTCACTATAAGAGGTCCACATTTTTTTTTTTGAGAGATCGACATTTAACTGGCTTTTTTGCTTCGAGTTTGTGGTGTAAGGCCTAAAATTAAGGTCTATAAATGCTGCTTCAATATCTAGTGAAACTGGGAGTACCTCAAAGAGTCTAACCACAAGTTCCCTTCCCAACTCTGCTTCTACAGATAAGGTTCCCTAGCCAGGCATAGTTATTATCAAAGGAAACAGGCATAGTTTCTGCTTATTGATAAGAAGTAGGTTTCAGTTCTCTGCTAGCCCACAAAATTATTCAACCAATCCAATCAAATTCTTTTCTGGGAACCAGGGGGCACCTCATCCTCTTGATACTACAATGTTTACCACTCACAGTTCCTGGTTGCTCACCTTGTCCCTGAGTACAGCCTCCCTGTGGCCTTGTACAACATGCAATATTCTCATCTCCCAGGTTGTGAGTATATGTAACTAATAAACAATTGTCAATATTATCTGTCCAGTGTTGGGTGGCATGAGGTCAGCCATCTCCTTAACCTAAGTCGGGAATCCCTCTCTCACCAATAGGATAAGGAAGAGGAAAATTAAAATAGGACATCATCTCCACACCCAAGTTTTCACTGTACATTGGGAATACATACAAGATAAAAGCAGCAGCACTGTCACAGAATGGAGAGTGAAATTTCTAATTTAGGATTACAGCACTTGAAAGTAGACTGGGAAATTTGACAAATGCAAAGCTAAAGAATATGCAAATACATTGCCCTCACCTCAAATATTTTGCTGGCTATTAAATTGCATACACACCAAGAAGACACTGCAATGAATGTAGATATAAGTAACAGCTGTAAGATTAAAGACTTGAGCAGAGAATATATAAGCTACCCAGTTGTGAAAGTAAAAAGTAGAGTTCAAGTCCCCCCAAGTTAGACAGAATAATAAACACCTTGAGCTTCCACTAAAACTCCTGATGGGACAAATCTTAGGAATAAACCCCCTATAAGATGGTGTGGTATATTTTAAGGCTAAAGGAAAAAACAAACAAAAAGAAGAGACTCGATAAACTTCTAAAACCAAGCCTCCACAAGATCAAGTTAATCTGACAGTAACTGCCTATCACTGCCTGCTAGAAAAAAGTTCAACATTTTTTAGAGGAAGATAACAAAATCCCATATTGCTGCAGCATTTTACCCACAATGTCTACTATATAACACAAAAACTAGTAGTCAAGGAAAGAAGAACAAGATAGGAACCATTATTTAGAGAAAATCATAGTCAATAGAAGCAGACCCTAAGATTACACAGATGTTAGAATTAAGCAAAGACTTTAAATAGCTATTATAAACATTTCAGGAAGAAATATAGAAAGGTAAATTAGAGATAGAGATCAATTAGAAAATGTAGAATTGAGAAATACAATATTTAAATTGAAGAAATAATCATATTTCTTCACCGAAAAGTAAGACTCTATAAAAGTATCTAAACTGAAGCACTGAGAAATGAAAGTCTGGAAAAAATTAACAGAGCATCAGTGATATGTGGGATGATATCAACTGTAATGACAATCATAGTTAAAAGAGAGGAGAGGTAAGACAAATTTTAAAAAATAAATCAGAAAATGTTCTAGATTTCATTAAAACATTAACCTGCAGTTCTTAGAAGATCAGCAGTAAGATAAATTTAGTGAGACAAACTAGATGGGTGGGATGCAGGGGGATGGGAGGGAAGTCCAAGAGGAAGGGGATATATGCATACATATAACTGATTCACTTCGTTGTACAGCAGAAACTAACTCAACACCGTAAAGCAATTATACTCCAATAAAAAAATGGATTGTATCTTGTATATATATATATATATATATATATATATATATATATCTTGTATATATATAAATTGAAAATAAAATTAAAAAAACATTTACTGGGTTTTACTTCTGGTTAGGATATAGAAAGTCATAAGAAGATGTTTTTCCTATTTTTAGCAAGAAAAAAAAAACTAATATACTAAATCCTAACTTTTGTTGAACAAATCAGAAAATGTAGATCACAAGGCAATCAAATGAATGAAATTGCAAAGGATGGCAAGCCCCTTTGATGAAAGATAAGAATCACATTTATTTTACCTATAGGAGAGTATGGGAAGAATAGGAATCAACCATAACAATGGATAAAAGGAAAATATCTGAAGTTATAAAGAACGTTGAAGTCTGAGTGTCAGCTAGCACGACAGATGGAACACAGCAGGAGTCCATTCTGACTTGCTAGCTATTTTCCTTCAGCCTCCACTGGTTTCTGAAGTGAAAAATTGGAGGCCTGACAGGTGATGTGAAAGAGTGACTTCAATGGAATAACTGTGCAATTGATGATTACCTGTGAGTAGATGAAAATGACTTGCTTTTCAACCTTTCTTTCATATGAAGTAGAAGCTAATTCCCACTTAGGGAGGAGTAAAAAAACAAAACAAATCACTTGCTGCTCTCCATCCCAGGAAAAGATCAGGTCAGCTGCCACTGAAGGATGAGTTGAAGGAAAAGTTTTCTGCTGTTGGGAGAGCTAGGCTTCTCCTGCTATCCCTTCTGGTTATGTAAATCTCCATGGCTGCTGGAGGAGCCTAAATACTCTGTCTCATCCCCAGCGCTGAAATTAGGAAAACATACCTGCTGCTGGTGGAGGGACAGGAAACCATTTCATGCCGAGCCTCATCTAAACAAAGCTGTTATCCACTGTCAGTAGGGTGGAGAAGACAATTTGTTCCCATTCAAAATCTCTAGTAGAAAGCAAGACAGGAAGATGTGTTTTGCCTCCTCCTGTGATAAGGAGAAAAAGGGCTTGCAGAAAGTTGAGAATGGTAAAGGAACACTAAGAAGAAGAAAAAAAAATGCTCGAGACCTCACATTAAGTAGAATGGATGAGTCAGAGGCATATTGACTTTAACTAGAGCAATAACCGAAACCAAATTCATTCTAATTACTGACTAAGCTGATGTATCCATTCATACTAAAGGAATAGCAACAGAATACCCATTTGGGGGAATAGATAATATTTATCTCAGTCTCTACTGTTCTTTTAAATACAAGGTATGATGATTAAATCATAAAGAGAAAAGGAAAAAAAAATTTAAAGCTCCAAAAACAGATGAGTCAAATGTAAAACAAATTACAAGATGTAATTTTAAACTTCACCATGTAAATTACTGCAAAAATAAATAGTCTAAACAATTTTCTTTTTTTTTTTTTTGGCCACACCACACGGCTTGCGGGATCTTAGTTCCCTGACCAGGGATTGAACCCAGGCCCATGGCAGTGAAAGGTCTGAGTCCTAACCACTGGACCACCAGGGAGTTCCTAATCACTTCTCTTACTAGGCAGTCTGTCTGATTAGATATAAAGATGAGACCCTAAAATCTTCTGTCTATGGGAAATTTACAAAAAAAAATCAATAAATTAAAATTTTAAAATGGGAAAATAATTCATACAAAAAGTAATAAAAGGAAAGACTTACTGGCTCTTTATATATTGACAAAGTAGACTTCAGAACAAGGAAAATTAGCAGGGACAAAAAGGGATATTACATAATGATTAAGGATAAATTCATCAAGAATCCATTACAGTCTGAAATGTGTATGTACCTAATAATAAGTCATCAAAATACATAATACAAATGCATAAAATTAAAAGGAGAAATAAATTGGGAGACTGGAATAGACACATATACATTATTGATACTATATATAAAATAGACAACTGATGGGAACATACTGTATAGCACAGGGAGCTCTACCTAATACACTGTGGTAACCTAAATGGGAGGGAAATCCAAAAGGGAGGGGATATCAGTATGTGTATGGCTGATTCATTTTGTTGTGCAGTAGAGGCTAATCATACTCCAATTAAAAAAAAAAGAGGAGAAATATACATATCCATGGTTACATTTGCAGATATCAACAATTATCTCTCCATAATTGATAGAAGACATAGATAAAAAAAATCAATAAGAATATTGAAGGCTTATACAATAGTGAGATTGCATCAAATTAAAACACTTCTGTATGTCAAAGGAAATAGAAAAGTGAAAGCAACCTGTGAACAGGGGAAAAGATTTGCCAGCCATATATCTGATAATGGATTAATCTTCAAAATACCTAAGGAATTCTTACAACTCTTTTTAATATCAAGTTGTAAAACTTCTATATTTAATCTGAGAAGATTATGTTTTTATTATATGTTTTATTATATGTTTTCCAAATTTTTTTCCAAGTCTGCTTTAATATTCTTATTTTTCAAAGATCAGAAATTTTTAATATTAACAAATCTGATTTTTTTCTTATAGATCTCATGTTTTTGTGTTCTATTTAAGAAATCTTTGTCTAACATAATGTCAGAAAGATTTTCTCTGATGTTTTCTTCTAGAAATGATATAGGTTAATAGTTATATTTAGGTCTGTTATTCATTTTTAGTGAATTTTTGTATATTATTTGAATTAAAATTTAGCATTTTTTTTGTTTTTCCTGGACTGTATAGCTCAGTTTTGAAAATAATACTTTTTCCTTAACTGAATTTGCTTAGAAACTTTGTTGAATGTTACCTGACGATATATGTGTGGGTCTATTACTGACATAGTAATATGTTGAATGGAAGTGTCAAAAGTGGGCATTCTTGTCTTGTTCTAGATCATAAAAGAAAAGCTTTAAGTTTTTCATTATTAAGTATGGTATTAGCTGTGGGCATTTCACATACAGCCTTATTATGTTAATGTACTTTCCCATTCTAAAACAATGGGCTAATTACTTGAGTAGGCATTTCTCCAAAAATGCCATGCAAGCGGGCAACAAGTATATGAAAAATATCATTTGTCACTAATCATCAGGGGACTGCAAATCAAAACCACAATGAGATATCACTTCACCACTGTCAGGATGGCTATTATTAAAACATCATCAACAACAATAACAGGTATTTGTGAGGATGTGGAGAAATTGGAACTCTTGCACACGCTAGGTGGGAATGTAAAGTGGTGCAGTTGCTATGAAAAACAATATGGAGATTTCTCAAAAAATCGAAAATAAAGCTATCATATGATCTAGCAGTCCCACTTCTATATACTTATGCAAGAGAATTGAAATCAGGAACTTAAAGATATTACCATTCCTATGTTCACTACAGTACTATTCACAATAACTAAGAACCATAAACAACCTAAATGCCCATCAACAGATGAGTGTGTAAAGAAAATGTGGTTTATACAAACAATGAAATATTATGGAGCTTTCAAAAGGAAGAAAATTCTACAATATGCAACAACTTGGATGAACCTTGGAGACATTATGCTAAGGGAAGTGAACCAGTCACAGAAAAACAAATACTGCATGATTCCATTTCTATGAGGTATCTAAAATAGTCAAATCATAGAATCAAAGAGTGGAATGGTGGTTTCCAGGAGTGGTGGGGTTTCCAGAGAAATGAGGAATTACTTATTAAAGTTTTAGTTAAGCAAGAGTAATAATCTCTAAAGGTCTATTGTACAACATTTTATCTATGGTCAACAATAATGTATTGTACATAAAAATTGTTAAGAGGTTAGATCTCATGTTAAGTATTCTTACCACAATAAAATAAAATGTGAAAACATGATGTAGAGAAGTATCACTATAGAAAATTGGCAAAAAATTATAGGTGAATTGCTGATACATTTAAAGATACTCAACTACACTATAAGTAAAATGACAGCATGATACATCAAATAAAGTTAAGCATACACTTACCATAAAACCCAACGATACTGTTCCTATATCTTTCCCTCAGAATAATGAGAGCATATGTTCTCACAAAAGCATAAATGTTCAAATCTACTTTATTCATAATAGTTAAAAACTAGTGTGCATCAGCTAGCTAACCAACAGACACTCTGTGGTATATTCACACAATGGAATACTGCTCAGTACTAAAAATAATAAACTACAGATACATACAACATGGATAATTCTCAAAAGATTCTTGATAGGCTATGTAATTCACTGTTCCATTTACTCTCTAGAAGATACAAAACTATAGTGACAGTAAGCAGTGTGGTTTACATGTGCTAAAAGTTGGGGAAGAAGATTGACTTCAAAGAGGCTCAGGAAACATTTTAGGATGATCAAAATGTTTAGGGTGAAAAGTTAGATTACTGATTTCACATCTTTTTAATTTTCGAATATATGTACTCAATGGTATAAAGTTCTCTCTAAACACTGCTTTAACTGTATCTCACAAATTTTGATGTTAATTTAATTTTTTAACTTTTATTTTCATATACATTTAAAAATATGTTCTTGATTCTCAAGATTTTATTGCTTGATCATTCAGGTAAAAATATAATGGTGCTAGGTTTAGCTTTAAGAACTGATGAAAATGAAACCAATGATGGGCTGATGAACTGTGAATAAAATTCAGCTATACAAACTGGTTTTTTACCATCATTATGTTATAGCCATGTTGAGAAGGCTATGAGAGTGAGTGGAAGAAAATAAGATAATTAGGAAAAACCAAGCTCAGGTAATACTAGCCATGATGGCAGAACTCTGAACAATGAGTACAATTTTTTTAAGGATATTATGATTTTAAAAAATAGCTATTTAAAATTCCTAATAACTTTGATTCATCAGTTTAATACATTAAAATTCCACAAGTTAGCTTTCTTGAGCATCTTAAGGAAAAAGAACTTGCCAATAGACAAATTGAATCAATTTTCATTAAATAAACACTAGCAAATGCTATTTTGAACCTCTCAACTGACTGAGCATGACAAACTACTGTCAAAGTCCCAATAATGAAATTAAGTTTAAAAAGAAATCTTTGTAAAAGTCCTTGTTAAAAATTTTCATTCTAATCCTCGCCTAGTTTTAGGTGATTAAGCACTGACATTTAAGTTGATTAGGGAAAAGTTTTAACTTTTTGAAGAAGTATGTGGTTGGTTTCTCCATTTCTGAATTCCCTGGAGAATATGAACTATCTCCTATGTGTTTATAAAAGCCAGGTCCTTCAAATACTTGGTAAAAATAAAGGAAATGAAGACATTCATTATATTTTTTTGCTCAGATTTCAAGAGAAAACATTTTATTTTGAGATTAAAGTAAAACTCATCTATAATATAGAACCTAATGACCTTTTTTCAAGTTATTCACAAGGTATATAAGAGATAAAATATATGGATAACATAGACAATTCTAGCAATTTTTGTCATTTGATTAATTATAGAATATTATTCATATGGCATAGAAAGATTATTTTGCTGTTTTCATATGCCAGTGAAGATCTTGGAGTATTACAATTAAACAGTGGAGTTAAAATCTGATTTTGACATAGCACATATGTCATTAAAGAGACTAGAATTTGTAATGGTTTACATCAAAATGTTAGTATATATCAACAAATTTAGAGTTGTTTATTTAATATTTATAAAAAGTAAATACTGAAAATTTTATTTTCTAAATTTGTATGCCAGAGTTCTTTTGACAATTATATCAAGAAAAATTTCCAACTTTTCATTTTTGAATACTGATTTTCAATTGTACTTTGTAGGCATTACTTTGCAGACAACCATCTGTTTCATTCTCAGTTTCTTTATATCCAGTCTGAAGGCAATTATGCTATCAATAGACAATTCTTTCCATGGAAAAAGATTTTTAAAAAGCTTTAAAAGTTGAAGTTGCAAGCAGTTGTTGAAATATAATTTATATATAGTTCTCCATATTGCAAACTGTGAATTATTGTTTTAAAATCTCAAAATATAGATGTTTTTAATATCCTTTCTGATGTGATGTAGCTGTAATTTTAAAATGTATTTAAGACCGAACACTTAATGCTTTTTTAGCCCATGTAAATAGTGATGTTTTCAGAAAGTTAAAATGAGTACATTAAGATTATACATATACAAACATATATGTACCCATACTCACAAATGCACAAGGAAAATAACATTTGTTTAAAGTTTTGGCCATTTTAATAAATTATCTGTGCAATAGTTTAGTCTTCTTTTTTTCTCTTGGTTTTATAGGCAAGATGCTACCATGTTTTTAAAAAGTGTTTAAATATTAGACATCCTTAATCCCTTTGAAATTTTTTATCTTTATCTGGCAACTCTGTAGGGCTTCTTTAAAAAGTAGGGGGGTTCTATTTAGGGTTGTCAGATTTAACAAATGAAAATACTAGTCAGGTAGTTAAATTTGAATTTTCAAAAATTGATAATTTTTTAGTTTAAGTGTGTCTCCAATATTACATGGGCTACCCAGATAAATGCAGTTTTGTGACATACTTAGGATAAAAACTCTCATTTGTTGATCTGAAATTCAAATTTAACTGGATTTGACCTGGCATCCTGATAACATTACAACATGTATGTTGAGACCCTCAGGGTCAGCTTGTGTGCCTAATGTTCAGTATGTAATTGTGCTTGAGGAAGAATCAGACACTGGATTCAGAGGGCTATATCCTATCTGAGGACCACTCAAGAGAAGAGGATTATTGTTATCTGATCTCCTTTCCCAATATATCCTCAAAACTGGAATTCAAATTCATTACTGGTCCAAAAGTTTATGCTCATTTTATCACTCTATGTATCATTTATCTGGAATGGAAGTAGTCCCTGGAACACAGATTTCTTGAGTGCAGAGCCCATTTTACATACAGGGTGGTGTATGTGATATCTATGGTAGGATGTAGGGACTCCAAATTGCTAACCTTCTCCAAGCTATGATCTTAATCCACCTATCCAATGTTTAAAATTAATAACATTAGAGTAGGATCTCTAAATTGCAAATGTGAAAAGGAAATAGGAACACATCAGATAGTGTTTCCCAAATCTGGCTGCTCATTAGAATTTGGAGAGTTTATTTTTATAATAGGCATGCTTGGACTTTACTTCTAGGCATGCAACTCAGTAGGCTTGGGGTAATAATCTTTACTGTTGTTTTCTTTTTCTTTATTATTCTTTTTTTAAATAAATTTATTTATTTTGGCTGCGTTGGGTCTTCATTGCTGTGTGCAGGCTTTCTCCAGTTGTAGCAAGCGGGGGCTACTCTTCATTGTGGTGCACAGGCTTCTTATTTCAGTGGCTTCTCTTGTTGTGGAGCACAGGCTCTAGGCGTGTGGACTTCAGTAGCTGTGGCTCGCGTGCTCTAGAGCACAGGCTCAGTAGTTGTGGCGCACAGGCTTAGTTACTCTGTGGCATGTGGGATCTTCCCAGACCACGGCTCGAACCCGTGTCCCCTGCGTTGGCAGGCAGATTCTTAACCACTATGCCACCAGAGAAGTCCTTGCTTTTTTTTAACAAGCTGTCCTATGAATTGCATTTGAGAATCATGTATAGCTCAACTCCTTAATGTTAGAAAGAATTTGAGTATAAGAGGGGTTAACTTGCTCTCCTAAAGTCTTAGAGCCTATAGAAGATTGGAAATAAAGTCTGGGCATTAATATTTCTTGAGTTTCAGGATAGCCAAGTCCTGTTCCATGTTAGAGGAGAACAATGTGAAGTTAACAGTTTGGTAGGCACTCTTAAATGCAGTATTACACTGTCACCACAGGTTATCACATTATTTCTATACCAAACTTTAATTAAACTTTTAACTATCTGCTTTGTTATATAGTAACCTGGAAGGAGAAATCTTTTTGAGTCCCAGAGAATCACAAATATACAGGAAAATGACAACTGTTACAAGGAAATTCAGAGGGAAGGAATTGGTTATGCAGGGTAGCTGAAACAGACGGTATTACCTATTATCTGCAAAATTACCCAGAGTAGAGATTCTTATACAATCACTGTAACCCATTATAGGTGAAGGCACAAGATATTCAGAGTGGGAGCCAACAAAATAAAATATTGGATGGTAGGACTGGGGGTGAAAAGACTAATTTTAGACTGATTTAACCTAGTTCATCCTTTTCTGAACCTAACAATGCTAACTTTTTGACATAATGGATTATTATCATCATCTAAAAAATCTTATAACTTTTGGCTTATTCTGATAAAGATGGTTGAACCTTAGGAATGATAACCACCAATACAAAATTTTAGGTGATAAGCTTTTTTTAAAATTTCCCTGTTGGAAGTTGAGAGACACTAACACTAAATCAGAATATTTGTGAGAGAAAGTAGGGGAAAAAATGGAGAAAAAAGGAGTATTATCTATCCAAATTATGAGGCTCCATCCACTCTTTTAGGATAAACGATCAATACGAATATTTTCTAAGTCATGTCAGATCAGAAGAGAATATGTATGTAATTGTTTCATGATTAACATGGTATAAAGATGTATTTAATTACATTTGAATGCTTAAGAAGTATAGTATACAAAAAAAATTACTCAAATTTAAAAACAGTTAAATAAAAGGAATGAAATGTATATCCAATTGCGCTTCTGTAGATAAAGTAACAATATGGGTGTTGCAACTGGTTGATGTTTTTTAGCACAACAATTGCCTCCTTCTGATCCTTTAAAAAAAAAAAACATTTTGTGGGAGTGAAAATCAGTGTCATTTTTGTCAGGTAACTATCCAACTTCTGATAAAATGGATATTATCCCTTCTCTTTTTAGAAATAAAATTAAAATATTCCTGCTTTTGAAAGAAGTGTTTTGCTGCATCACAGCATAGAAATTATCTCAATGTACTTTCTGCAGAATATTTTAGAACAAATATCTTAGAATGAGCAGGCGTTCAACCCAAGCTACTTTGAGGGCCCATATTATGTTAGGTAACTTATTTGACTCTATGAGGAATAATGGGTCTAATTTGAGTACCTGCCGTATACCAAGCACTAAACAAGGTGACTGGAAATTAGTAAAACTGAAATGAATCAATGTTAGATACATACCAGCTTAACATAGCCCTGAGTTCCTTTCTGCCTCTTAGGAATTTAACAAATAATTTATCCCCTTTATACCTGAGGCTGCTAACCTTTAAAGAAATGTTAATAAATGGCACCTCACAGCAATGTTATAAGGATTTTATAAGTGTATATAAATATATGTTTATATATAAATGTATAATAATTATGTTATTATGATATCTAGATATATAAGTATACAAGAAGTATATAAGAATAGAAGACTAGTCTATGCAGACTATTCTCTAAGTATATAGAAATATTTAGTAGACCATACATCACTTAACAAGCACTCAATGCTTGTAGCTATTATAAAATAGAGGATGTTTATTTTTAAAATATTTGTGATATAGTAATTATAGTGAAAGCTATAAGGTTTGCCAAAGCAAAGAACCTGGAGTTGATTGAAATTATCTCCTTAAATCTAAACTTTAGGCAAGATATTAAAAATCTATAAACTCCACTTCCCTTATGGGAATCAAGGTGGTTATAAATTACCTAATAGAATTTTTGTGAAGATTTAAAAACATAGATAATATGAAGTTTCCTAACACACATTAGGGTACACACATTTTTTTGGAACAAAAAAAAATATTAATTATAAGAAAGATCAGAAAAAACTTAAAGAGAAAAAAGATTTTAGGTCTATCTTGATCATCACAGGATTTAGATCTAGACCAATATGGATCCTCCTGAAAAATATCATTCATTCACCTTAATAATAATAGTCAAAATATAAATGTAAGAATAAATAATTAAAAGACAGAGAGAGAGAGAACCACAGATGGAGGAAAGGAAGGAGGGAGGAAAAAAAGGAAAAGAAAGGAAAGGAAAGGACAGAAAAGGAAAGGAAAGGAAAGGAAAGGAAAGGAAAAAGGAAAGAAGGAAATCACATTGTTATTACTAAGACAGATATCTTGAAAGTGAATTATTTCCCCTGATTAACTGGCATTTTTAGGGACTCTTCTTTCCCAAATATGAAACCTCATTTGAGGAGATAATTAAATGAAGAAAATCTAGAAATATTTTTTTGTTACTCTTAGGCTAGGATAGTGAATCAGTGACTAAAGAACCCTAATCTACAATACCCTAAAGAACCAGTGTTAGCTTCATAAATTTTTACAAGAGCTCTTGCAGACTATGAACCACTTAAGCAGGCCGATGCATGGCAAGTGCATGAATTTTGGTTGAATGAAGGAAATTTTTATCTAATTCCAGACCCGATTTTGGCTTTCAGATAGATTTTAGATTTTGTCTTAAAAATTTGTGATTAATACTTAAGATTAAAATTGCACAATGAGCCTCCATTCTGTCCTAAGAAGATTAGGATGTCATAGGTTTAACATTTTCCCTGTTTTTTTGGAATTAACCTTCTTAGTTCATTCTTCTTCAATTTATGAGGATGTTTATGGAAAGAATTTGCTTTATTACAATTATTACATATTACATATTACATTATGGAAAGAATTTGCTTTATTACATAAGAGCAATATCCCTATGTAATACATTTATTTTTTGTGGACCAATACATTCAGTAGTAAATTGTTTCAATGTCAGTACCATATGAATTACAACATTTGGTAATTTATGTTTTGACAAGAGAAACCTTTTGGGAAAAAATTCATACTCTATTAAAACAATAAGAAAGAAACTTCAATTTAGCAAAAATTTGTTGGCAGAATTTGTTAGTTTCTTTAAAAAAAATCTGAAATTGGCTTGATTTGCTCCTTTTACCTAAGTATCATTAAATTCTAATACCAAAATGAATTTGCTAAATGAGCATTATCAAGCAGGATACATGACTTGTAGGAAATAGGTGATTCATATTAGTTGAAATAAAAGGATGCATATTTATCTTCAAATACTTGAGATTAATCTTTGTAGTGGGTTTACATGTACCGTAGACTAGTGTCAATAATGGTAACTCAAATTAAGACATTGTTGTTAGTAAACCAAAACTTACTTTTAGGAGTTTATTTCTGTGGAAGCAGCATAAATTCATAAGCAGAAAAACAAATTATACACATTTAAAAGCAAATTTTTGTTCTTCATGAAAATACAAAGGCAACACCCCAATTTTGGAAATTCTTGGTGAGTGACCAGAAGAATGCTACAAAATGGTCTCAAAAAGACCACATATTGTACAATATAGATTTCTGCATATGTTTCATTAAATTCACATTTTCTTAGCTGTAATTAGGTTAGCTGTGTATATATACTACTTAGGTTGCAATAAGAAAACACCTGCTTAGTTTCTTCTGTGTTTTCTAGCATTAAATACAGTCAGTGTACGCTGTCCTTTTTAATTGCTGACTGTATTTAAAAATTTTAGAGACTGTCATACAGAGTGAAGTAAATCAGAAAGGGAAAAACAAATATCATATATTAACGCATATATGTGGAATATAGAAAAATGGTACAGGTGAACCGGCTTGCAAGGCAGAAATAGAGACACAGACGTAGAGAACAAGTGTACAGACACGAAGTGGAGAAAGTGGGGATGTGGGATGAACTGGGAGATTGGGATTGACATATATACACTAATATGTATAAAATAGATAACCAATGAGAACCAGCTGTATAGCACAGGGAACTGTACTTCACCTCGCTGTACAGTAGAAACTAACACAACATTGTAAAATAGCTATACCCCAATAAAAATAAAATAAAATAAATTAAATGCTGGTCAGCTGAAGTTGTAAAGACATTTTGAAATGAATTGTTTCAATTTCATTCTCCGATTTTCACTCAGATCCTTTCTGGAAAATGGCACCTCTTTTTATTGGTGTTGTCCCAAAACAAAAATATTCGTCTTACTGCTTTCTTACTTACAGAAAAATTTCTTGATATTTTATGGCATTTTAAAGATGCAAATTGTGATTAATCCATCATTTACTGAGCTTGACATCATAACAAAAGGACATCTCTCTCTTTCTCTCCCCATTCAACAACTTTAGCCACTATGATAATCATGAAAGTTGTTTTAATAAATTTTCTGACCTGTCAGGATTTTACTTGGAATTCTCAATTTGTACTTAACCAATTTTCTTTTTCTCATACACCTTCCTAATCAGTCCCTTAATTACTCAGCTCTTCTTGCTTCATTCTAGAAATATGTGGTTAAAATATGTCCTGAAATGTTATGTTACAGTGTATAAAAATATTTAGTTAAATACAGCTAATTGTATTCATACAGTTACATAAAGTTTACATATAGTTGGGAAATGAATCTGTGTGTCACATAAATATGCAAATAAAATATAATAAATATTTTCCCAAGTTTCTAACATATTCTTAGAGAAAAACCACACAATTTCAGTAAACACAATGTATATAAAATAGAATTGACAGGGTTCAGGAAAAGATTTATGGGGAATTCCATGGGATTTACATGGGAAATTACATCAGTGTTTTTATGAATATGAGATATATAAGTCAATTACTCCTGGCTTTGTATATGAAAAAATACAAAAATGATAACATCTTTCATCACCCCATTCCAAGCCAGCTGAGGAAAACCAATTGTTTAAAAAACCTGTTCTGAGAAACAGAAAATAAAATTGATGATAGAAATATTGCTTTAACTACTTATTAAATGCACTTTCACTTGCAGGACCAGACACTAATGTTATAATAATGTTATTTTATACTAATGTTATAAATAAATACTCAGCTATTTAATACACTAAAATAGATTGGTGACTTTGCAAGAAACATCTTTTAAAATGTTTATATGTATTAAGTTAGAGACATTTTCATTTGAGCATATGCATTCTTCTTTATGATTTTCTTTTTTATTATTAAAATATGGTACACAACTTTGATGTTTAATTTCTACAACTTTATGTCTATAGTATTAGACTAAAGAAGTCATAGAATTTTATGGCTGTAACAACTTTAGACATTGGCTAACATGTTTATGTTCTTATACTCTCATTTTAAGTATTAGAAATATGTGGAAGTATATTAGGCTAGATAAGCTTTGTATTTCACCCATGTATTTTATATGATAATGAATTAATTCATTAATCATTTAAAAATCCATCTGAAGCCCTATCATTCACCATTTAATGCTTCATGCAAAAATGTCAGTGGTTTGGTAGGTATATATATATATATATATATATACATACACACACACACATATATACATCTCAATAGTTAATATGAGAGTGCAGTTTCATTAGTTGTAAATTATTGCAAGTAACAGTTTTATTGGAGAAAGTTCAGTAATTCTGAATAAAAAGAAAAAAAATATATACCAGAGTCCAATTATGCAGATACATGAAACTTCAGGTATCTTTTTGTGTGGTAGTATATTTGCTATAATTCTTACTAATTTTGAAATTATCTTAGTTTTTGTGCATACATCTCTCTTTTAATTAGGCTGGATGATGTATTCTTTAGACATTAATTAAAATTTTAATTTCAAGGCTAGAATATTCTTTTGGATATGAATTAACCACCTGACATATCAATAAATTTTTTTTTCTACTTAAGATAATTAAAGTAAAATTGCACTACCATTCCTTTACAAATAAAACCACAATTTTATACAGGACCTCAGATTTATATGAGATCCCCTCTAATGGAAAGTGTGGAGAGATATGAGCCTGGTAAGACTTAAAACTGGAAACTAAAAATTCAACCAATAAAAGTTGAATTCCTTCTACTCATGTACCAGAAATTATTCATGATGAGAAGCAGCACATTTATTCTATAATGACTAACTGTGTTTAATATCATTTTTACTAAAGCTATTCACATTTTCAAATGCCTTTTTTATATTAAAACAGTAGGCACAATATTAGACAGTTCTTAGATCGACAGCCATATACAGTATACAAAAGGCAAAGCAAGCTGAGAATTCAGAAAGGAGGAAATCCATAACCTTTAATTGAGAAAAAGTTTGAAGTGATTGAGAAAGATTGTTTTAGGAAAGATTAATTATTACCTTAATTCACTGTAACTAATAAGAAAAGTTACTTTATATTGTAAAGAAAGAGAACACTTTTTTTTCTAGAAAATTTTCCTTTACATATATTCCATTAGGGATCTAGTCTGGTATTATTCAAGTATTACAAATATTGAGTGGATTAAAAATAACAGGTAATAAAGGTAAATTACTATCTTTACACAAGCTTCACAATAATGTCAATGGGAAATTTTCTCTATAGAAACTTATGCCAATGTCTTAATATTCTTAGATACTACTAGTTATAAAATAAAAGCAGAAGAACCTCAGAAAATACTATAATAATATTTTTAGAAACTAAGATGTCTAGAAAGGAAAGTGATGTGTAATGCAAATATTTTTGACAGAGTGTTTTGCATATACAAATTTAAAAATAAAGAAAAAACATATATTTCATGATTAGTATATTAATATATCAAGGAATTGAAACCATATATTTAAGATCATCCAGCTTCATAAGTTAAAGGGAATAGACTGGGTTCACAATATTTTGAGTTATCAAGAGAAATGAACTCTAAGTGATCTATATCTTTACTCATTTTAGTATGTGAGATCTTTGTTGTGGTACAAATTGACTGTATTTGGGAACACACTACCATGATATCCTTAGCAGTGTAGAATGTTGCCAACATCTAGGTTAGAAAGGAGAAATAAATAACAAATATAGCATTTATTATGGAACTATCAATTGTTTGTTTATTGTTTTTAATAAAAGTGCAAACAGTATCTATTTTCTCAAGAAAGCTCTTATTTTATATTTTGATGTCTAAATTTTGCCCAGGTAGTAAATAACTTATGTTCATTTCTGTCTCAAACAAATTTCTCAGGACCTCTACAGATATGTTGCTGGACTTGACATTCCATATAGTATCTACCCTAAATGCACTCCAGAATGTGTAAATTAGTAGGGCAAAAAGACACAAGTAAAAGTATGAATATATATATATTTCTTTACATCCATTGACCCATTCTATAGCTGAGCCTACACCAAGATCAGATTGTCAAATTGAGTTCACACATTCAGCTTAAATACATAATGTCAAGGATATAGGCAGTTGTAGGCTCAGATGAAACACAAAATATTCTGGGAGGTGAAGGGCAATTTACTAGGTTCTGCATTCATGACATGGCCCTTTGGATCAGAATAGATGTGGTCTCTACTTGAGGTTCACAGGATCACTCACATAGGGGGAGAATTTAGATCCTGAAATTATCATTTTATACCCCATATTGTTGTGTAATGTATCCTAGTGATATTTTCCAGGGAGCCAAAACTCACAGGTCTAGAGAGATTCCTTAGCAAGGGGCATCCTCTTAAAGTCTCTTTCTTTTGTTAAATATCATTGGTTATTTACCCAGGTGACCCTCTTCCCACACCTAAAGGGAATGATTAGATTCTAAGACAGCTGGTTTAACTCTTTTCTCCTAGTAGCCTTCCACCATCCAACAATCAATATGTTTACCAACTAACACAGTGATCAATATGTATAAGTAGATTTGGGACATATTCTCTTCTAGGAAGTTGCTTATAAGCAAACATAATTTTTATCTAATATTTTTATTCCTTGATCTTTGTAAAAATAATTTAAGGGTCTCCTACTCACTATTGTATCTCCACTACCTTGCAGATGTCGATCACATAGAAGTCACTCAAAATGTGTTTATTCATGAAATGAGTAACAGCTTATTTAAAGGTATAAAGGTCCATAATTATGACCAAACTGAAGCTTAAGGAGACAAATCATATAGGGCAAATGACAAATATTATTACCAGAAATCTTTAATAAGTATCAGCAATGCAACATTTTGCAGCTATGAGCTACTTGGTAGTCCAAAGAAAATGAAATGCAAAAATAATTAATCATAGCCCTTATTATAAAATAAAAATCTGTAAAGTAGTCCAACAAAGGCAAATGTAATACAATAAATTAGTTAAAAATGATGTGCAAAAATTTTACATGTAATTATGTGTTTTCCACATATATTATGGTTTGAAATTTGTGAAATGTTCTTTCTACCTTTCTATTTAATATTAGTGTTGTTTATGACTCACACTTATTATCTATTTTTCAGAACAAGACAGCAAAGTCTCAGCAATGTGACATAAGTAATATTGTAAGTTTGAGTTGGAGCCAATACTCAAGCACAGTTCTTGTGATTCCCATGTTCTTCTCACTATAACACACTGACATCCATTATAAATGTGGTCATTTCATACTGGCTAAGATAATAGTTAAGTCTTCTTATATTGTACATGTCTATTGTCACTAATAATTCATTACACAAAAGTATGAACAAAAGTAAATACTACGACATTAAAGCAAATTATAATAGCATTACTTATTTATAATGGTTAGTGTTTTATTTTAGAAAAGTTAGAATTATATTTAGAACTCTAGATTTTTTGACAGTAGTATATCTTATAATTCTAGAGTATTCAAAAAAAGTAAAAAAAATCATACTTCTGTATGAACAGGATTCCATCTTATTCAAACTAAAGAAGACTGTTGTTGAGAAGATATTTTTCATGATAAGGACTAATGTTTTTAAGAAAATAACTTTATGTCAGGGATAAAGTAAAATATTATAATATAGTATTTTTAAATATATGCATTTAAAAGATAAAAATTTTATATTGCTGTGTTCATCTTATTCTACCCCAAGAGAAGGTATTTAATGGAAAAAAAACCACAGAGTCTGAAAGTTATGTCACTTGAATACATTTACTTTTCCTAAACATACTATTATGAGGTTTTGATAGAGAAGAAGCACAAGTAAAATAAGTGTCAATCAGAAAGTTCTATAAAAAGCTAGTGAAAGAGTTCTGAAGAGGTTATCAATCAACGAATATTTTTCTGAATAACGTGTGCCAAGAAATGTGCTTGACTGTGGGTATAATGAGTGATGCATGGTTCCTGACCAAAGTGATATTTAGTGTGTAAAGCAAATATTCGGGGATTGGAAGATTGTTCATATTCTAAGGTACCTTAAGTCATTTCTTAAGCAATCTAAATGCATACATATATACATGCATGCCTACCTACCTATATACACACAGACAATAGAAACATTTCTAGAAAGATTTTCTCATTTCCTCCAGCTATAAGGTCACTATTTCCAGAATTTTTTTTCTTTTAAGCCAGATACAATCAGTTATTTTGTGTGATATATGTACAATGAAATCTGAACAACTTAAGAAATATTAAAGTTTAAAGTTTAACTTGTATACATTCATTAAAGTTTCTTTGTTTACTTTCTTGGGCCGAATTAATTGCTCCATCTTCAATTTCCACAGTATTTAGGATATGCTTTATTATTTTATTTTTTATAACTTTATAATGGTTGATGACATCTTTTTTCTATTTTTAAATTAATTTTGTTTTTTTTGTACAATTTTAAAATATTACATTCCATTTACAGTTATTACAAAATATTGGCTATATTTCTTGTGTACAATACATTCTTGTAACCTATATTATACCTAATAGTTTATACCTCCTACTTCCCCACACCTATATTGCACCACCCCCACTGGTAGCCATTAGTTTATTCTCTATATCTGTGAGTCTGCTTCTCTTTTTGTTATATTTATTCATTTGTTGTATATTTTAGATTCCACATGTAAGCAATATCATACAGTATTTGTCTTTCTCCATCTGACTTATTTCACCTAGTGTAATGACCTCCAAGTCCACCCATGTTGCTGCAAATGGCAAAATTTCGTTCCTTTTTACAGTAGTATTCCATTGTGTATATATATATACCACACTTTCTTTACCCATTCATCTGTTGATGGCCACTTATGTTGCTTCCATATCTTGTCATTTGTAAATAATACTGTTATGAACATTGGGGTGCATATATCTTTTTGAATTATTTTTTTGGGTTTTTTTTGGATATATACCCAGGAGTGGAATTGCTGGGTCATATGGTAGTTCTATTTTTAGATTTTTGAGAAACCTCCATACTGTTTTCCACAGTGGCTGAACTAACTTAGATTCCCATAAACAGTGGACAAATGTTCCTTTTTCTCCACATCCTTACCAACATCAAAAATCAAACAGCTGGATTAAATAATGGGCAGAAGAACTGAACAGACATGTTTCCAAAAAGGAACTGCAAATGGCCAACAGGCACATAAAAAGATGCTCAACACTGCTAGTCATCAGAGAAATGCAAATCAAAACCACAGTAAGGTATCACCTCACACCTGTCAGAATGATTGTCATCAAAAAGAAGACAAATGACATCTCTTTCTAATAACAAATTAAAAAGATATATAATGATAGGAAGCCTATATAATGAGCCAGTTAACAAAATCTTCCCTTAATTAATTGCTTCTATTAATTTACTTTGGTTAGGTGTCTTTTTAAAAATATTTTCACATCCATAAATTAATTTTCATCCATTTCCTAGAGTTAAATTGAATTCAAGTGAATTCAGAAAAAATAACTTACAATAACCAAGTTCACAGAAGATTGACACACAAATTACATCATCCAATTAATTAATTTATAATGTAAAGATAAATGGCAGAGTCTGGAATGGAAAATATTCGAGATAAGCCATATTTATTCTTGTTTAGTGAGCACAAAGTTTGTCAGGAGAGTGAGTCTCAGATTCTGAGTTTTAATGGCATAATAATGTAAGGGTCTGTTGCATCTGACTACGTAACAGCAATATACCAAGCATAGGCATGGATGTATTGACTGGAATGCTGGCTGCAAATTATCAGTTTCTCCTCTCAGGTTTTTTTAAGCTGAAAACATTTTTGCTTTATATATTGTTAGATTTCAGGTTACATCTTATAAACTTGGTTACTTTCCTCCATCTGTTTTGAAAATTCCTAGGCTTTAAAGTGCATTTGCATTATATAATCCATGTTGTGCTGACTCTGTCCTTCCACCTTCAAAGATTTGCACACCACCTTGGTATCTTGTACATACAATAGAATCCAAACATCTTAAATGCACTTTTGCTGAATTTTGACAGATGCATATATTATGAAACCCTATACTTACAGTGTGAATATAAGTATAAATATATTTAAGCCTAAAATTTAAGTATAATGCCTGAAGTATAAAAAACATGCCCATCATCCCATAAAGTTACCTCATACCCTATCCCAATAAATCTTTTAATCATAAGTAACACCATCATTATTATTTACAATAGTTTATTATTTATTTATTTATTTACCTATTTATTTATTTTTTACTAAGACCTTACTTCCTTAGAGAAGTTTTAGGTTCACAGCAAAATTGGTGGGAAGGTACAAAGTTTCCTCATGCACTGCCTACCTCCACACCTGTGTAGCTTCTCCCATTATCAATATCCCTCACCAGAGTGGTACATTTGTTACAATTGATGAACATACATCCACACATCATTATCAGCCAAAGTCCATGTGGTTCACACTTGGTATTGTACACTGTGTGAGTTTAGACAAATGCAAAATAACGGATGCATATCATTATACATTTGTCCAAATTCACACAATATGCAACACCAATGGTGAACCATCAATTGTAAAAGATAACAATAATAACAAATAGTAAATGAATAATAATAATAATAAATTGATTTTCTCCAACGTTATGTTCTAAGAGTTTAATAGTTTTGCATTTTACATTTAGGCCTGTGATCCATATTAATTTACATTTTTGTGAAGGTTGTAAGATTTGTTTCTAGATTTAGTTTTTGCATGGCTGTTCAGTTGTTCCAGCACCATTTATTAAAAACACCATCTTTGCTCCATTGTATTGCCTTTGCTCTATTGTCAAAGTTCAGATGATCACATTTATGTGAATCTATTTCTGGGTTCTCTATTCTGTTCCATTGATCTATCAGTCCATTCTTTCACCAATACCACAACATCTTGATTACTACAGCTTTCTAGCAAGTTTTGTTTGAGTAGTATCAGTTCTACAACTTTGTTCTGATCTTTCAGTTTTGTGTTGGCTATTCCGGGTCTTTGGCCTCCTCATATAAACTTTAGAATCAACTTGCAAATATCCACAAAATAACTTGCTGGAGTTTTAATTGGTATTGCATTAAATCATAGATCAAATTGGGAAGAAATTAAATCTTGAAATCCAAATCATGGATTTCCTATCCACGAACATGGAAAATCTCTCCATTTATTTGGTCGATCTTTGATTTCTTTCATCAGAGTTCTGTGGTTTTCATCATATAGTAGTATTACATATTTTTTTAGATTTAAACCCAAATATTTCATTTTGGGGGGTGCTAATATAAATGATATTGTGTTTTTAATTTCAAATTCCACTTTGAAATAACACTATTCCACTTCAAAGATATTATACCTTATAATCACAAAATAAATCTAATTCTTCCTTTCCATCCCTTGTATCATTTTTGTCATTCATTTCACTTATATATAAGCATACATAATCAAATAAATTGTTGGTATTATTGTTTTGAACAAACTGCTATGTAGATTAAGAATAATGTATTTTAATTTTACCTCCACCTCCTTTTTTGATGTTCTTCATTACTTTCTGTAGATCCAAGTTTATGACCCATAATATTTTCCTTCTCTGTAAAGAACTTTTAACATTCTTCCAAGACAGGTCCACTAGTAACATATTCTCTCAATTTTTGTTTGTCTGAAAAAGTCTTTATTTCTCATTTATTTTGATGAATAATTTTGTAGAGTACAGAGTTCTAAGTTGATATTTTTTCTCTCAACATGTTAAATATTTCACTCTACTTTCTTCTTCCTTGCATGGTTTCTGAGGAGAAGTCAGATGTAATTCTGACCTTTGTTCCTCTATATATGAAGTGTTTCTTTTTCTCTAACCTCTTTCAGGATTTTTTCTTTATTTTGATTCTGTAATTTGAAAATAATTTGCCAAGGTATAGTTTTTTTGCATTTATTCTGTTTGGTGTTTTCTGAGTTCTTAGATCTGTGCTTTGGGGTCTGACATTAATTTGGGGAAATTCTCAGTCATTATTGTTTCAAATATTTCTTCTATTTCTTTCTCTCTTCTCCTATTATTCCCATTACGGGCATGTTACACTTTTTGTAGCTGCCCCACAGTGCTTGGTTATTCTATTTTTCTTTGGTTTTCTTTTCTATTTTTATTCTATTTACTTTTCAATTTTGGAGGTTTCTGAGGAGATATCCTCAAATTCAGAGTTCTTTTCTCAACCTTGTCCAGTCTATCATATAAACCCATCAAAGATAGTGTTTATTCCTGTTACAGTGTTTTTGATCTCTAGCATTTCTTTTTGTTCTTTCTTAGAATTTCCATCTTTCTGCTTATGTTGTTCATGTGTTCTTCTATATTGTCTACTTTATTAGAGGGCTTAGCATATTAATCAATCAATTTAAATTCCCATTCTGATAATTCCAACATCCCTACAATTTCTGGTTCTGATATTTGCTTTGTCTTTTCAAATTGTGGGTTTTTTTCCCCCACATTTTATTTATTGATTGATTGATAGCCAAAAATAGTATCCAGGGTAAAAGGAACTTTTGTAAATAGACCTTCAGTAATGTGGTGGTGAGGTGTAGGGGTGGGGGTGTAGCATTCTGTACTCCTGTGATTTAGGGCTCAGTCTCTTAGTGAACCTGTACCTCTGGACAGTGAACTTCACAAGGTTTTCTTAGTTTTTTTCTCCCCCCTGATGTGGGAAGTGTCTAGAGTGGGCTGGAACTTGATTTATTTCCCTTCCCCCCTTAGGTTCTGTTAATACCCCTGCAAGTTAAGTTCTGATTAACTAGTTTCCCCTAGGGCAGGCCTTGATAAGCAGAGCAAAGTGCTTTTGTGTACTTCAAAATGGTTCCTTTTTCCTCCTCCTGCTGGAAGCATAAGGGAATTTTTCTTCCATATTTACTGTGGTCAAGCTCCTAGAGGAAAATCTCACAGTATTAAAGGGGTCCCATATGACTGGGTCCCCTTGGAGTTTTTAACTCTCAGACTTTTCCACACTGAGCCTCCACCAATATGTAGCTCAAGTCAATTACAGTTCAGGTTTTCCTATCCTGGCACTGGTTCCTGCTGCAATTCCATCCATAAGTCTCTGCCCCTGTCAAGTATGACTTCCTTTATTTGCTGTCTTTCCAGTCTTGGGGGCTGAGGTCTACCCTGTGTCTTCCTCTCTCTTATAGATCTAAGAAAAATTGTTGAATTTTTATACTGTTTAGCTTTTTACTTGCTATTAAGATGGAGTGGCAACTGCTGTTCCTTACCTGCAGAACTAGAAATCGGAAGCCCAGCTTAATTTTTCCTGTTCTAGATTTTTGAATAAATGCAATCCTGCAGTATGTACTTTTGTGTAATGCTTCTTTCATTCAGCTTATTGTGCCTGAGACCCATCACTGTTGTTTGACGTATTAGTAGTACATTCTTATATTTTCAGAGTATTATTCCTTTGTATAAATGTAAGACAGTTTGTTCATTTTTATATTATTGACATCTCTGATGTTTCTAGTTTGGGGTTATTATCAATAAAGCTGTAAAAACATTTCATGCTCTTCTTTTCATGAACATATTTTTTTTTTTATTTCTTCTTGGTAAACCTTAGCTAGGAATAAAAATGTCATGGTATATGGTAAGTATTTAATCTTATAAGACATTGTCAGGAGATTTCTGGTTTCAGTTTTGACATATAAGAAGCTGTCAGACTTTTTTCCAATGTAGTTGTATAGTTTTGCAGCCCACCAACAAAATTGTTCCAAATCATCACCAAAATTTGGTGTCATTCTTCTTAAATAATTTAGACATCGTGGTGGGTGTCTACTGGTATCTCATTTTTTATTTTAATTTACATTTCCTTGATAATTAATAATGCTCAGCACTCTTTAATGAGCTATTGGACATTAATACACATTCTTTTGTTAAGTGTCTGTTTGATTTTTTTTCTGTTTTATTGGGTTGTTTTATTTATTATTGGGATCTGAAAGGTCTTTAGATGCCATGTTCTTCATACTTTCATCTGATGTACGTTTTGCAAATATTTTCTTGCAGTCTGTGCCTTGAATATTTATTTTCTTAGCATTGTTTTTCAACAAAGATAAGTTTAATTTATGGTTAAGTCTAATTTATCAGGTGTTTTTTATTGTTACTCCTTTCTGCAAACTATAAAACCTTTATTTACTTCCATGTTGTGGGCATATTTTCATACTTTCTCCTAAAAGCTTTATGGTTTCAATATCTGAAGCATAATTGAGTTGGATTATATTGTTTGTCACACTTCCTGCCTCTTTGCCTATCTAATAATTTTTAATTTTATGCTTGCATTACATATAAAAGACTATGGAAATGTCAGACATTATCTTCCACAAGAGAGGATTCCCCATTTCCTCTGTCCGAATATATAACAAGATTTGTATCATCTCAATTCATTCAAGGACTGAGCTGAGTTAGGACTTAACTGCAATTTCACTCCACCTCCTGTTTATTTATAGTTTGGTTGTATCCTTTCTACTTTTTTTTAAAAATTTTTATTGGAGTATAATTGATTTACAGTGTTGCGTTAGTTTCTGCGCACAACAAAGTGAATCAGTTATACAAGTACATATATCCACTCTTTTTTAGATTCTTTACCCATATAGGTAATTACAGAGTACTGAGAAGAGTCCCTGTGCTATACAGTAGGTCCTTATTAGTTATCCATTTTATATATAGTACTGTGTATATGTCAACCTCAATCTTTCAATTTATCCCTCCTCCTCCCCACCCCCACTTTCCCCTCTGGTAACAGTAAATTTGTTTTCTATATCTGTAACTCTATTTTTGTTTTGTAAATTAATTCATTTTACCATTTTTTTAGATTCCACATATAAGCAATATCATATGATATTTGTCTTTCTCTGTCTGCTTATTTCACTTAGTATGACAATCTCCAGGTCCAGCCATGTCACTGCAAATGGCATTATTTCATTCTTTTTTTCTGGCTGAGTAATATTTCATTCTTTTTTCTGGCTGAGTATATATGTACCACGTCTTCTTTATCAATTCCTCTGTTGATGGACATTTAGGTTGCTTCCATGTCCTGGCTATTGTAAACAGTGCTGCAATGAATATTGGGGTGCATGTATTGTTTTGAATTATGGTATTCTCTGGATATATGCCCAGCAGTGGGATTGCAAAATCATATGGTAGCTCTATTTTCAGTTTTCTAAGAAATCTCCATAGTTCTTCATAGTGGCGGTATCAATTTACATTTCCACTAACAATGCAAGAGGGCTCCCTTTACTCCATACTCTCTCCAGCATTTATTGTTCATAGATTTTTTAATGATGGCCATTCTGACTGGTGTGAGGGGATACCTCACTGTAGCTTTGGTTTGCATTTCTCTAATAATTAGTGATATTGAATATCTTTTCATGTGCTTTTTGGCCATCTGTCTGTCTTTTGATTGAGTACTTGGCAGGTCCCCCACTCCAAGGGTTGGAGCTTATCTATTTTCTTTGTCCACACAAGTGTACATAGTGGTTAGTATCCTGAGGCCAGCTATGTTTTTATGTGTAGTAGGCTCTCTCTAATAGGATTTTGTCTCCAAGCACCCCAAGGCAGCAGAAAAATTTACTCTTTTAGCTTTTGTCCCTGTTTTTGCCCACCATAAACCATACCAGAAATCTCATGCGAAAAAGTGGTGTTACATTTAGAGCTCTTCTAATTTTCAGTCTTGCCATTGTCATTTTCTGCCAGTTTCTCTTTCCTGCAGTAGTGTCCTTGGTTGGGCTCAGCATAATTCTCTGTCCACCATCACCTTTGAGAAGATGATGGCTGGATCTCTTCAGCACCTCCCTCACTGGAAGGGTCTTTTCCTCACTGGACTTTTAGTTTATGTAGTCTTCTGAAGTTTTCAGAAGTTTCCAAAGCTTTTCAAATATAGTATTTGCAAGTTTTCTGTGTTTTGATGTGTTACAGTAGGAACACTCAGCTGCCGTAATCTATTGTAGTTTATGCATATGTAGAAGTCAATGGTATTACTTGAAATTTTTTATTCTTATTATTTTTTGCTGGTATACTTGGTAAATTTTTATTGAGTGTTAAACATTTTATATTAAAAATTCTAAATGCTCTGAATGTTGTTAACTTCCAGTAGAGATTTACTTTTGCTTCTGACAAATTATTAGAACAAGTACAAATTCACCCTGATTCAGTATGGGTTTGACCTGATTTGAAACTAAGTTCTATCTCTTGAGAGAAGGTCTATTTCCAATTTATACTTTCTCCAAGGAACTTCCTTGGCTGTTTTTCCAGAGCGTCTTCTCCTTAGCAGTCCCTAGATTCTAATTTTTTATTACTGTCAAATGTTCTATTTAGCTCCCCAGTCTTTAGCCATCATTTACTGTTGAGTTTCTCAGTCTCTTAGCTACTTCTTAGAATCTAGCAAATTCCTCCAGGGGGAAACAATGAATGTTTGATTTATTTCTCTGAGCTTGCCTTTCTCTGGGACTTTTGCCCCCAAATTCCAGCTACCTTAAGAGTTCTTGGGTGCCTTCATTCACATTTTTTTAAGTTGTTATTTTATTCTTCTTGCTCTTCGTTGAAGAATTTGTCTAGTTTGTCACTGCCAAAGGCAGAGGCATACTCTCTGACCTTTTATAACCTAGGGTTTTTTAATTCTTTCCAGGTCAACAAACTGAATGTTTTAAGCTATTGAGTAAATATTGCTGGGCCTTTCAAATCTCAAATATAGTCTTTCCCTAAGTCTCACATGCTTCCGTCATTTTGGAAGAGTTAAACAGCCATATAGATGATCTTACAAGTAACCAAGTTTTATACTTTATATTTTCTTAGTTCCTCTTCATACACATCAATTCACAGCCATGGCCACATCATAAATCTTGTTATCATATGAAATTTTTATACTTCTGAAATCTTAAAATCCAGTACTCAACCTTCTGCCTTTTATCTTCAGCTTGTTCACTTCCTCAATCTTGCTACATCTGTTATGAATTTCAAAGGGTTTTTTGATTCTCCAATTTCCTCAAAGCTTCACAGCATTTTCTGAATTCAGTTTCTATAATGCTAAACTTGTACAACATGTTTATTAATTCAAAGAAAACTTTTTTTTTTTTTTTTTTTTGTAGTACGCGGGCCTCTCACTGTTGTGGCCTCTCCCGTTGCAGAGCACAGGCTCCAGATGCACAAGCTCAGCGGCCATGGCTCACGGCCCTAGCCACTCCGTGGCAATGTGGGATCTTCCCGAACCAGGGCATGAACCTGTGTTGGCAGGCGGACTCTCAACCACTGCGCCACGAGGGAAGTCCAAAGAAAACTTTTTTTATAATAATTCTGAATATCTTAACATGGATAAATTCCAAAAAATCCTCTCTCTGCTCAAGTCTGTAGACATTTTCTAAAAAACATCAGCATTATAGTAATTACTACTACTACAAATTTGATGCCTTTAACATTATAAGTCTTAAAAAAGTTTGTGTTTACCTTTTAAACAAAGGTTATCTGGGTGCCACTTGCCAGTTCAAATACTAGGAATCTAATGATTATGTGTGTGCAGGGAATGATGGGCAAAGTTGAGACTACTACTGAGCCATAAAATATAGATAGAACCAAGTATCACAGAAAACACAAACAGGTAACTGAGAAAGAATCAGGCAAGTTTTAGACAGTAAAACATAGGCTGCATGTAGGGGAAAAAATCAGTAAGATTGGCAAGAAAGAATAGAAAGGAACTTGTAGATATTTTGAAATATTAGAAAATTATCTTGGAATTTTAATGTCAAAGAATTTTATACCTGGAGTAACCACCTAGAATTTATGGCTTATTAAGGTTATTTTAATATGTGTTTTAAAAAGACTATATATGATATTACTGAGAGAAAAAATCTTATGTTATTTTTTTTTTCTGTTTCTGAATCCAATAAAATGCCTTAATCTTACTCAGCACTTAACACAGATTTATTGTATCAAACTGAAAATGAACTCTTAGCTGTATTTAAATGCAGTCAACAGCTTCATTTCCAAGCTAAGGTTTACAAGACTACATTTCAAAATTTGACTTATGTCATTATAAACACCTAAATATGTAAACTGAGAAGAATAATTGAGTAAAATGTAATAGCTTCATATTATACAAGCTAATCTGTAAAGCATGTTTTCAAATTGAAAAACTAGGTGTATAACTTTCTTTGATGAGGAAAAGGAAAAATAAATAAAGTTTGTAAGCAGACACATGTCTATTTACTCTGTCTAACAAAGGAATATTAGATATCCAGTAAGCAGGTGTGATGAAAAACAGTTAATAATTTTGATGTATCTAGGAAGCTTCTTCATTAGAGATAGAAATTTGGAAACCTGGGATAAGATTCTATCTGCAACTTATTAGCTATATGACATCAATAAATCCTGATCCTATAGGATCTCAATTTTCTCAATTTGTAAGATGGAGAAATGACATTAATGATTGTGAGAATTAAATTCGATAATAATATGATATGTCTAATCGTATACTTGCACATAGTATATGTACAAGGAAAATTAGGAAGTAGAGAAATAATCTAAAAGTAGTAAATGTATCATTATCATTAGTAAATAAGTACCAAAACTGGGAAATAAGAATTATGTAGGAGAATTGTGAATGAGACAGTTGATGAGTACAGAGTCAGTAATATATCCTTAGATGTTATTTTTCAGAATAAGCTAAAGTATGACACAAAGGAGCTGTAGGCTGATATTTTGACAAAAACTAAAATCTCTCCTTTGTATTTTACTCAGTTTAGCCAAAACAAATATAACCAAAAAAATAAAGATAACAAAGAAAGAATTGATTATATGGTCTGACTAAAAAATGTGCTTAATTTATCCAGTACTTAATTTATCCAGTGACATAATCTTAATAGCTTTATTTGAAGAAACATTTGCTTCCAACAAAAATTATAGTTTTTTGACTATCCTACAAAATGGAGATGCTAACACTGGCCTTATGTACAGGGGTGTACTCATAAATATTTAATAACCTGCTTTCCAAGCAGGAAAAAGCAGTGATTTATAACATTTGCTGGGTTCAATGATGTAAATATTTCCACCACAGCTGATTTCAAGCTACAAATGTGATGTCAACTAGCTCACAAAAAACCTGAAAATTTAACAATTGTCTCTCATATGATAATAAAAGCTGGCTTCAGCACACCACTGTTATTCATATCATATGGGAATGTCTAACAATTTATACTTAAAAAGTTTATACTTACATTGTTTAACCCCACCCCTAATTTATTCCTTACGGAAATCATATCTATATTTATTTGTATAAGCATTTTATAGCTTAATGATTGATTATTTGATAAGGTAGATTATCCTGAGAATTAGCAATAAATTAAAAAGAAAAATATTCTCTCTTGGAAAAAAAAATTGAGGACTTCCTGTTATGAGTATCATGAAAAGTCAGCTCAGGTTGAGATATGGGATTTGGCTTCTTTCCTTCAAATTAATAATTCAGTTAAATCGCCAGGGGCAGCAGTTCGACAGGCTTGATCTTTAAAACTAAAAAAATCCAACTTTCTCCTTAAATTTCATATTCCATAGCTAAGAACAGAGAATAAAGTTAAATAGAGGAGGATGAGACTCTTAATAAAAGAAAAAAAAGTGCTTATGTTCTACAACCAGAATTTCTGCCTCACGTTTTAACCAAAATAGAGAGAAATTGAAACAAAAATATCGGGACTATCCAGTCAGGTTTCTGTGTTGCTAATAAAGACCTCCAGGAACATGTCATGGGTAGCTTCTGCAATGTTTTCTGATGTTAGCTTTGAAGGTTCAACTTCCTAATTTAAATGTACAAAGCCTCTAAAACAGAAGACATGTCTCCAAGGGCTAGCTTGAAGGTGCCAGACAAGTGATAGCAGGAGTTCAGTTTTGTACTGGGATTTTGTATCTTGGCACGGGGATACTGATCCTTCCTTTGGCTCTTTACAAACGTGTATTTACAATACTCAATATCCCTTTTTCGTAAAAAGTGGCACATTGGGGCAAAACATGATAAAGGCCTTTTGTTCTCTAATAACAAAAACCTAATCCTTCCAAGATATTCAAGAGACTGACCAAGAAGCCAAGGTTGGTTCCATGACCTTGGGCAAATGATATTTTTTCATGTTTGTCCCTCATGGTTAACAGTGAGTTTACAGTGTGTATGCTGCCTCCTAAAGGAGTTCCTATTGTGTTTTCGTTGAATTTCTGTAATTCACTAAGGTGACATGACTAACTAGACAATTTATTTTTAAATTATTTGCAAATCAAGCAGAAGGAAGTATGCACTGTAAAAATGGAGATTTAACCTAACTTTCATGTATAAACATTATGAACCCTATTCTACAAATTCAACTGCGCAATAAGTATCAACTTCTACCTTTTCTAGAACAAATGTAATATGACCTTGAACTTTTACTAGGTTTTTTTGAGAAAGGCTTCTAGAAATTGAGTCAGTCTTGATGTTTGTTGAAAACTGGAACAGATTTTCAAATCTCTAAGGTGAATAGAACTGTACTTCTCACTGACTAAATCATGAGTGATTCCTTGGAGTCTGATGACAGTACTGTTCTTTGTCTCATATAATATATGAAAAATTTTATCAGATCTGAGTACTTCAGTGACTAGAGTCTACCTACTTTATGCTTACCATAGAACTATCCTCTATAGAGTCTTGCCATTTTATTGGTCCAAGACTTCAGGAAGTATTTTCTTCACTTTCTCCAACTCTCAACGTGCTAGCCTTGATTGAGTCTCTCCCTCTCTCTCTCTTTTTCTCTCTCTCTCTCTCAATTATTTTTTTTAATCTGCTTACATTCTGTCTTTAGAAATACTTCTTTGCACTCTGTGCCTTAGCACAATTTCTATCATGAGCTGAGCCTTTGAAAAGTATATGGCAGGAAAGGAAGTAGCTTGCAAGCAACTTCTACTTTGATCTCTAACTAAATGCAATGACCTGAATGTTTGTGTTTCTTTCAAATACGTATATTGAAATCCTAACCCTCAAAAGTGATGGTATTAATAGATAGAGCCTTTGGGAGGTATTAAGAAGTTGGGCCTTTGGGAAGTGATTAGGTCATGACAGTGGAGCTCTCAAGAATGGGATTAATGCTGTTAGAAAAGAGATCCCACAGAGCTCCTTACTCCCTTTCACCATGTGAGGATAAAACCTTATGTCTGACCCAGAAGAGGACCCTAGTCCTACCATGCTGGCACTCTTATCTTGGACTTCCAGCCTCCAGAACTGTGAGCATTAAAATTCTGCTGTTTATAAATCACCTAGCCTGTGTTATTTTGTTATAGCAGACCAAACAGACTAAGACACTAAATTTCTCCTAAGGCAAAAGTGTATAAAAGAACCTAGAAATGTTTGTGGATGGTGTGCTTGAATACAAAGGTATATATATAGGTGAATGGATGGGCATACAGCTATTAAAACCATATTAATATCTCATTAAATTATCATGCTATAATCAACTTTTCATTAATTACCTATGTAGTCTCACCTGAGCTATGAGGGAGGAAGGTAAATAAGCAATTACAGTGGAGTGTAATGGGTATTATGAAAAGGGAAGTAGAGTAAGATGGGAAAACACTTTATGGACTTATAAATCATGTTTCTATAATACAACATAAGTCATAGAATTAGCTAAGCAATTAGTTAAGCTACACAGTCCCAGAAAAGACTCAAAGCAAGTCAACTTCTTTTGGTCAGTGGTTGTTAAACCTTATAGTCTCAGGACTTCTTTACATTTTTGCAAATGATTCAGGAACACAAAGGCGTCCTCAGCCTTGTTATTGTGAGTTATATCTATTGATATTTACATTAGATGTTAGAGCTAAGAAAATTTTACATATTTTAATTAACTTGTTGAAGAAACAATGCAAACCCCATTACACTTAAAATATATTTTTTATGGAAAAATGACTATATTTTACAAAAACAGTGATGAGTGTCACTGTATGACATGCTTCTAATCTCTTCAATGTCTGGCTTAGTAAGAGACAGCTGGATTCGCATATCTACTTCCGTATTCAATCTGTTGCAACATTACACATCCTGTAGACTTTTAAAAGTTACATTATGCACTTATAAAAGAATGAGAGTAAAAAAGACAAATGGAAACTTAACCTTGCTGTAGAAAAATTTTTATCTCACTGACCTGCAGAAAGCAGTTCCGGAATCCCAGGAACCCGGGGCCATACTTAGAAATTCACTGCCTTGAAAAAAAAGAAAAACCTGATAAGTGGCAGTAAATATAAAGAGGTAGTTACCTTTGTGTTTGTTGCACTACAGGTTGTAAGAAATTAGAGACTCTCAGCTAGATTTCCCTTCTATTCATTATGGAAAGAAACAGCCTTCCAAAGAAACACCCTATTTCCAATCACACAGCTTTCACTCTCAAGTCTTCCCCCTTGTAATAAGTTCTTGTCTATTACAAGTAGAAGGATTTAAATACTTCCACACATATTAAATAGCATTATATTACTGACACCATTCATTTCTTTGAGCTTGACTGGATTTCCAACCTTGACAGCAAGTCATCATAGAGTATTCACAATCAGTATTGTTACCTAAACGGTGACAGAAAAATTTAATGATAGTTTAGTAGGAACACTTAAGAAAAGTGTAGGGATTTGATGGGAAGACTAAATTACTTCTACTGAGATTTGAATAGATGGTTTTACTAAAAATAGTTATTCACAGTGAATTTGTAAGAAATGTTATACTACTTATCTGTAACAGTGTGGAATGAATACAAAAGGTGTCAACCTGGTATATCCAGTTTCCCATTTAAAGCAGAAGCTGCAAAAATGCTGAGAAAACAGCAAACCATTAAAAAAAAATTACTACTGGCAACCAAGACCAAGCTAATTACCACTGATGGAAAAATGCATCATTTTATATAAATACATTTATTTCAATAATTATGTTGAACATGGTAAACATGAACTAAACTTGTAATGAAACCCACTGAAGTGTATAAAAGTGTCCAAACTCTGTCAGTCTAAACTTTCAAATATAAATTCAGAATTGGGAAATAATCAGATGCAACTGATAAATAATTCCTCCTTCCCCAGCACTTCTGAAAATGATAGTTTCAAAGCAGTTTCCTTAAGTGCTTGTCATTCATGTCTTGTACTAACTCCCATTTTATGTCAGTTATTGTTTTAAGTGAGAGATGTAAAGATCTCTACTGCATCCCTAGTACTAAGTAAAGACATGCAACAAGTAATTAACAAATATTTGTAATGACTAGGAAATAAGTAAAATATGACAAAACTCATCTCCTCAAGTAGTTCTTGGTCTAGAAAAATACACTAAGGTAAATATACAATTGTATAAATGATATACATAGAGTGTTTAGAAGCAGAGAGAATAGAGTAGGCCATTCTGTATTGTAGGAGAGTGGTATAGAGAGGATTCAGAGAGGAGTAACATATGAAAAAAAAAGAAAACTTGAATGAGACATGATGGAAATGCTTTTTCCAATTGAACAGGGAGACATAGAATCAAAATAAGTAAAACAAGGTTCATAATAAATATCTATCTATATATATACTCATATATTAATAAATAGCACATATAGGAAACGGTGATTTTTTTTTTCTTAATGTGACTTGTTTGCAAGAGAAACAGAGAAATTTTAGACTAGAAATATTGACAAAAGGCAATTGTGATCACCATAAAATTGCATCCTAAAGTTTCAAAGATATTATTTGGGTAGTGGGAATGCGCTGAAAGCTTTTAAGCGAGGAAATGACAAGATTCAATAAGGTGAATGAGAGTTGAGATAAAATGTAATTGTAGAGGGCATTAATTAATTTGTTTACTTTTGCTCTCAATCACCCAAAGCCCCTTTGACTATAATTCAAAGGACAGACAGAGAAATATTCACTCTCCCCATACTCTGACGTCAAAGGGGACGTACATGTCCTGGTTTTGAATAATCAGGTGTTCCTACTGTAGTAAGTAATGTACAGGTAAATGTCCTCAACAGGGCATGACGTGCAGGCAGTGTCCAGCAGTGGCAGTAGCCATTGATAGCAGTGGCTGTGGAGCCAGCAATGACATCTCAAAATGTGTCTATGGCATGATATCTTTTATGATATCTATGGCTTAGTGTTCCTTAGTCCTTGACCTTTTGCCAGACTGATTTTCTTGTCTTCCCATTAATTCTCTGAAGTCTCCTATAATTTTTTTCAATTCATTTTTTTTTTTTTTTGGTCTTTGTTAGCCAGGGTGGTTTTCAACTTCTTGGAACCATGAACTCTTTCTCACTATTAACAAGTGGGCAAGGTACTAAGTAAACAGTGGGCATGGAATGCTCTGTGAGCATTTGTGATTGTGAGCATTTTAGAACTATTATCAGTAGGTTTTGAAGATCTAAGACCTATTGAGGAGTACTCAAATGACACTATTATGATAACATTGGTGTTATAATAAATGGTTCCAAAGAAAAGAATGTGAATTTTTGTGATCAGCTAATGATGTGTACTAAAATAAGTTTGAAATTTGGAATTTGAGTAAATGAATATTCATAAATTCTTTACTCCACCTTAAGTAAACTAAATCCAGACTCTTTAAGTTGAACACTATAAGGAAAAATTTAAATATTGAATTATACCTCCACCAAATACCTCTACTGAGTGTCTATTTCATAAAGCATTATTATTATTCACATATGTGTCTGTCTGTTCTGGTAGACATTAAGGGTTTGGGAGGTAGAAACCTTGTTTATTTATCTTTTAATACCTGGGCCCAGAATTTTCAGGTATCTAAAAAGTGCTCAATCAATGTTGGTTGAATGAAATCTATGACTTTTCCATGGTCCTCAGGATCTAAACCTTTTACAGTCTTTCATCAGCTATTCTCAAACAGTCATGGTATGTGCAAATTGATTTACTATCTCTATGAATTTTGTTTTTCAGCTAGAGTTGTTGAGTCCCTCATTTCGAGAAAGCCAATGTGGTTCATATGAAAACTAGTTTTTGTTTTCCTCTAAAAGAGTTGTAAACTAGTGGATAAAGTCAGTGTGATAAATGATTCAGGAATGCCTTTAAAAGACTGCAAGACTGTATTAGTTGTGTTATAATAGTGATGAATCACACTGAATACTTCTTTCATAAGGAAAGAGTTAGATACATATTATATATAAGAGAAACATGATTTGACTGGCACTATAATCCAATGTTAAATACCATGACACTCTAAATGGGGTTTTTACTATATTACTGTTTTTATTTGCACTTATAAAAAAAAATCCAAACATTTTACAATATGGTTCACCTCGTTTCCTTTGTAATAAATCTCTTTGCCAATAACAAAGAATTATGTACAGTTTGGTTTTGCATTTATGAATAATAATTTAATTTAGACACATGTAAAAGATTAAGGCTTGGAGCTCATTAAACCTGAATATGAGCATTTAGACAGAGCATCTCAAAAAATAGCTTTTGAATGGCCCAAACCATATCATATATATTAAAGCTTTGCTGCACATTCTGCATCTTTGATAGCAAAGATAAAATTTGCCTTGAAATGTTGTCAATTTATATTGCGGTAAAATATACACTATGCAAAACACTATAAAAATAATGTGCTGTCTGGCCTTTCTGGCAATATATGTATACAAATGAGTGCTGTCATTGTATTACATGTCAGCACATTTGGTAAACTGATTTTTTGCATGATGATGTCTAATTTCAGGATGCAGATGACACCTGCCTTGTACAGTTTTCAGAAGGAGCACAAAATTGCTTTATTGGCAAACACATTTGGATAAGAAGATGTTTGCAGTGCAAAGTTTCTCTCACTTACATTCTAATAGAATGTTATGCTTTAAATCCATATTGACTTTGTTAATGTTGAAAAAGTGCAGTATTAAATATAAGCTTGTTTGCATGAGTTAAATCATTAGCTTCTTTTCCAGGAAGCAGATCTATAATTACAAATGACTCGTGTATTTTCCATTTCTTAAAACATCCAAGAGAATTAGCAAAGATCTACACCAAAAAAAATAAAGAACGTATCAGCTCATATTTCCACAAATATTGCTAGATAAATTATGACATAGCTGAAATCATATTGGCCCATCCATCTGAGAAGCCTTTGCTAATAATCTATTTGTGTCACTTGCTAGTTTTTAGCAAACAACACAATCTCTCTGAACTTTTATTATTCAACCGATACAATGGCATTAGGAGCAATTATTTTGTACGATTATTCTGAGGATCATGTTTTGAATGCTAATAAATAACTTAAAATAGACTGACTTTAACATTCCAGTGCAGTTTTTATTAGTAGCAATACATTTTGAAATTGTTTATTTTACACAGACATTAGTAAATAAATGAGTAAACTAGGTATATTTTTAATTATACAATTTCTCAGACTATGGCATTATCATTTCTGACTATGTTTTGTTGCACTTTGTTTCCATGTCAGCCTCCGTATAGATTATAAGTGTAAGGATTAGGGTAAAGTCTAATTTTGTGGTTGTTGTGTCATCAGAACTTAGCACAATTCTTGACACAAAATAGATATTCGATAAATGCCATTGCCTGTAAAGGCAATTCACTTTCTTTACTTTTTTATTATTATTATTATTTTTGCGGTACGCGGGCCTCTCACTGTTGTGGCCTCTCCCGTTGCAGAGCACAGGCTCCGGACGCACAGGCTCAGCGGCCATGGTTCACGGGCCCAGCCGCTCCATGGCATGTGGGATCTTCCCAGACTGGGGCACGAACCCGTGTCCCATGCATCGGCAGGCGGACTCTCAACCACTGTGCCACCAGGGAAGCCCTCTTTCTTACTTTTAACGTTAAAGTCTGGTAAAGCACTTAAAGCATAAGAAAGGAAAACAAAACAAATACATTTTGAAAAAGACATCAACTGACCTGCTATACTGACAAACAGCATTTTCTCAGAACTTTCAATTCAAGTACTATACTTACAAAATGAAAAGTATTCTTCAAAGAAGCTCAGAAGCACTAGTGCACAAAAGGGATTTATTGTTTCAATTGGAATTTTTACAAGGTCATTGGGGAGAAAGAAAAAAATCCATGTTTTCACTATTATGTACAAACTTTATCTGTTAAGGATGCAGTTTAAGTAGAAAGCTATATTTTCAAAAAGAGCTAAAAGATTTGTATATTAGAAATGTAAGTGAAAAAGAATGTGACAATATCTTAGGGATTCTGCAGCCTAGAAAATGTTTATTGGATACAAACCTCCTGAAGTGTGGTTGACATACTCAATATTCAGCAGAATTACAGTGCTACCCCTGGAAGAAGTCAAGAAAAAAACCATAGAATTCCAGGTATTCTAAGTAGAACCACTTCTTATTCAGCATCCATACCTCCACCACTGAAGCTCGTGTGTTCCTTGGACCAGGAAGGAGTCCCAGGTATGCAGGTGCTTTGTATAAGATCTCTGGTTTCCTAGATTCCGTGTCACTGTTGGAACAAGTGAAAAAGTAGTCCCAGAGTTCTGCATGCTTCTAGCAAGGTCCTAACCAATCCCTTCACAAAATAACCTCAACTAACCAATTCTAGAGGCATCTATAAGAATAATATTAAATCCTTTGATCACCCTCTGTGTAAATCCCATCAAGACACCCAGGATTACCAACTTGTTCTACATATTCCCTATTGCCTATCCTCCAAAGGCACTGACCACATCCATAGGCGCTCTTCACCTCCTGACACCATTACAGTGTACTTTCTGGAACTCTTAATTAATAAGCAGTAAAATCTTGAAACTTTCAACTCAAAGTCTTCTTAAATATCTTGATGGATTTTTGCACCCTGACCACCAAGTCTGAGGTGACATAGGTGTCTTGTTATTCACTATCACTTCCAGACTTTCTTCCCTCATTCTTCCCTAAAAATCTAAAATGTTTCACCAAATTAAATCACCTTCTTCCACTTTGCAATCCTCCAAAGACCCTACAGCTTCTGATTCCTCGATCATTGTAAATTCTGGCTCACTGCCGTTCTCTGGAATCCCTCCTAACATAATTTTCAGTAATTCCAGTACCCAGATAGATTATATTTCTAATACTTTCACATTTCAACTACCTTGATTTCTGTTCCCTTCAATGACTTTGTCTATCTCCCTTTCTCCACAATAAATTGTTATTTTCATACCACAGAACTTCCTCAATCTCACATTACTTTAATCTCAATTTTGAGTCCTCTAACTTCTAACCATAAATTCATAATAGTTTACTCTCCCAAGTACTTTAACTCAACATTTCTTTCACACCAACCTTCCTTATTAATTGCTTTTCAACCCTCTTATCTTTTTACTTCCCTCCTTTCTAGCTTGAAGTAAGATTAATTATTATAATTACTTCCTTTCAGACAACCTCAGTTCCCTTGGCACTTTTTTGCTACTTCTTATTCACCTGTCAAAACCATAACTCTAAAAAAATAATTATGCTGACTGTTCTCACTTTGAAATCATAACCACGAACCTCAAGTGGATCTTTAATGATGTGAGCAATCATATTGCATTTCCCTTTCAGTCTCTCTTTTGCTCCCTTAGACTTTAATTTTGTATATTCTCCAGTTTTATTACGCATGAAACTCCTCTTTCTAAAACGTCAAAATTATTTGATGATCTTGTGTCAAGTGAAGTTGAAAAATGGAATTTAGATCTTGCACAAGTTCACATCTACATTTACCCACCCACTTAAATCTATGTTCACTCTCCAACTTATTCCTCTTACTGGAGATAAATTGCCCTTGTTCCTAAGTAAAGCCAAGCCTTCTGCATGTGTACTAGATTCCATCTTCTAATACATTTCAAAAATATACCTCCAGGAATTCTCCCACTTCTTTTGCATCATCATCATTTACTTTCAACTAGATAATTCCTATCAGATTACAAATGCTTTATTTGTCTCCATTAAAAACCATTTAAAACCTTTCTAAACCTTACAATTTTCTCTAATTACTGCCTCATTTCTCTGCTTCCATATGTAAGAAAACTTGCCCTGCTTCTCTTTCTACTCTTCTTTTGTAAAGTATTAAAATTTAGATATTATTTACACAAAAATATAAAATAAATGTATGGTTTAAAAAATTATTTTAGCACAAACCTGATTATGACTACACATGTCAGAGAATAGAAATTTGCCAGATACTCAGAAGCTCTCCACAGTAGCCTCTCAATCACCAACACCTCCTTCCATCCTAGGAGTTACTACTATTTTGACTCTAACTGTAACCACTTTCTTACTTTTCTATTCTTTTTGAATTATTGGCTTTGCCCTCCTCCTCTACAGAAATGCTATTTTGAATTTTACCAATGACTTCCTTGTTGCTAAACCAATGAGTCCTCATCTTAGTTAATGGATTACAGTTTGACTATTAATATCTATCTATTCTTGAACACCACATTCTCTCTTCTGCCTTACTTCTGTCCACTCAGTCTCCTTTATTGCTTATTCTTATCTTGCTGACATTATTATTATTATTAAAAACATCTAACAGAAATCTGCCCTCTCAACTTGTAAGTATATAGCACAGCTTTGTTAAATATATGCACATTATTGTACAGAGGTATACAGAACTTTTTCATCTCACTCAACTCAAACTCTATGCTCATTGAACAGCAACTTCCCATTTCCTCTAGTTCCTGGCAACTGTTATTTTACTTTCTCCTTCTCCAGGTTTGACTATTTTAGCTTCCTTATATAAGTGGAATTATGCACTATTTCTCCTGTAACCGGCTTGTTGTCTTCAAGGTTTATCCATGTTGTAGCACATGTCAAGATTTCCTTCTTTTTCAAGGCTGATTTATATGACACTGCATATTTATACCACATTTTCCATATTGATTCATCCATTGATGAACTTTTAGGTTGTTTCTACCTCCTGCTATTGTAGATAGAGCTGTAGTGAATGTGGGAATGCAAATATCATTTCAAGATCCTGTTTTCAATTATTTTGGATAAATATCCAGATGTGGGATTGCTGGATCATATATGGTAGTTTTATTATTAATTTTCTGAGGAACCACTGTATTGTTTTCCATAACAGCCACACCATTTTAGAGTCCCAGGAACAATGAACAAGAATTCTGATTTCTTCTCATCCTCACCAGCATTTGCTGTTATTTTTTTTTATAATGACCATCCTAACAGATATGAAGTGATATCTCATTGTGACTTTGATTTGAATTTCCTTTGTTTTTTTTTTAATTGAGGTATTGTTGCTTTACAATGTTGTGTTAGTTTTTGCTGTACAATGAAGTGAATATATGTATACATATATCCCCTCCCTCCCACCCCACCCCCATCCCAGCCATCTAGATCACGATAGAGCACCGAGCTGAGCTCCCTGCCCTATATAGCAGGTTCCCACTAGCTATCTGTTTTACCCATGGTAGTGTATATATGTCAATCCCAGTTTCCCAATTCATCACACTCTCCCCTTCCCCCCACCTTGTCCACACTTCCATTCCCTACATCTGAGTCTCTATTCCTGTCCTGCACATAGGTTCATCTCTACCATTTTTCTGGATTCCACATATATGTGTTAATATATGATATTTGTTTTTCCTTGATAATTAATAATCTTGAGCATTTATTTCATATAGCTGTTGGTCATTTGTATGTCTTCTTTAGAGAAATATCTATTCAATTACTTTGCACATTTTTTAATTGGTTTATTGGTTTTTTGGTTATTGGTTAATTGTTATTGAGTTGTAGGAGTTTCTTATATATTTTAGATATTAACCTTGTACCAGATAGATAGTTTGAAAATATTTTCTCTGATTCTGTAAGTTACCTTTTTACTCCATTTATTTTTTTTTTCCTTGCTGCCCAGAAGCTTTTAAGTTTGATGTAGTTTAATTTATATAATTTTGCTTTTTCGACCTGTGCTCCTGGTATCAAATCCCAGAAATTATTGTCATGACAAATGTAGAGAAGCTTTTCATTTATCTTTTCTTCTATAAGTTTTATAGTTTATGGTCTCACATTTAAGTTTTTTAACCCACTTTAAGTTGATTTTTGTGTATGATGTAATACAGGGTTTGATTTCATTATTTTTCTGTGCCTATACAGTTTCCCACTACAGTTTGTTGAAGAGAATGTCCTTTTCCCACTATGTATTCCTGGTATCTTTGTTGAATATTAGCAGACCATATATGCATGGGTTTATTTCTAAGCTCTCTATTCTGTTCCATTGTTCTATATGTCTGCCTTTATGCCAGGGCCACACTGTTTTGATTATGTAGTATTACATAATATGTTTATGTAATATGTAAAATTATGTACATGTAGATTACATAATATGTTTTGAAGTCAGGAAATGTGATGCCTCCAGCTGTTTTCTTCTTTCTCAAGATTACTTTGGCTATTTGTAGTGTTTTGTGTTCCCATATAACAGAATTATTTTTTTCTATTTCTGTAAAAAAAAACAAAGAGATTTCTATACACTTTCCATTGAATTTGTGGATCAGTTTGGGTAATGTGGACATTTTAACAATATCAATTTTTTCAATCCATGAACATGGAATTTCTTGCCATTTTATTTTTGTCATCTACATGTTCAATATTTACTGTTTTCAGTGTACATACATTTCACCTCCTTGGTTAAATTTATTTTTAAGTATTATTTCTTTTTTTTAATGTTCCAACATTCATTTATTCATTTGTTCATTTCATAAACATTTATTTAATATTTACTATATTTCAAAGCCTTGGCTAGGAACTGTGAATATTATGAGGCAGAAGGATACAAACAATCATGTATTAACCTTAGACTGCAACAGGTATAATGACCAGCAAAGTGCAGTGTACAATGGGGCATAGAGAAGAAATTGATCATGTCTGTGTTTGAGGGACAAAAAGAGGGTAGGGACAGGCCTTATGGGGGAAGAAAGGCTTGAGAAAAGGCTTGGAACACAAACAGCTCAAGTGCCTGGTTGACAAAGGGATGGATAATGGAAAGTAGTCAAGAGAGAATCTGGTGTATACAAAGACTAGAACCAGAGGCAGCATGGAGATCCCATGTGGGGGAATGGGAAGAAGTGGTGCAGGTGTAGAAGGCAAGAGCCAGAGGAAAGAACGATTTTTTTATACCACCCTAAGGACCTTAATGGAGAAGCCATAAAATGGTTTTAAACAAGGGAATGACCCTTTGATTTCTAATTGCTGTTCTAAAATGAACAGATATGAATACCTGTATAGGTAGATGATTGATAGATGATAGATAGATAGATCTATTTATGTACAGTTCTCCATTCAAATAAGCTGGTCTGAATAAGGTATGTATGCTGCCACTGAAAACAAAGAAAATGAAGATAAAGATGACAACTCTTTTCCTTAGTGAACATAAGTGCCCCTTCACTTAGTTTTTTTTTTTTTTAATTTTTATTTTATATTGGAGCATAGTTGATTAACAATGTTGTGTTAGTTTCTGGTGTACAGCAAAGTGATTCAGTTATACATATACATGTATCTATTCTTTTTCAAATTATTTTCCCATTTTAGGTTATTACAGAATATTGAGCAGCGTCCCCTGTTCTATGTGGTATGTCCTTTTGAGATTGACATGTACATGCTGCTATATTTAAGTATTACTTCTGTTTGATGCTACATTAAATGTGATTATTTTCTTGATTTTCTTTCTGTGTAGCTCATTGTTAGTATATAAAAACACAACTGAGTTTTGTATGTTGATTTTGTATCCTGAAATTTTGTTGAATTCATTTATTATGTCTAATAGTTTTTTTGTGAAATCTTTAGGATTTTTACATATCAGATTATATACTGTGTTAACAGAGATAACTACTTCTTTTCTGATTAGAATGTTTTTATTTTATTTTTTTTCATGCTTAATTGCTCTATCTAAGACTTCCCGGACTATGTTGATTAGAAGGGACAAGAATGGAAATATTTGCCTTGTTCCTAATCTTCTAGGAAATATTATTGAGTATGACATTAGCTGTGGTCTTTTCACCTAAGACCTTCATTATGTAGAGGTAATTTCCTTCTATTCCTAGTTTGTTGACAGTTTTTATCAGGAAAGTGTGTTGAATTTTGTCAGATTTTAGTACTTCTATTGAGATGATCAAATGATTTTTATCCTTCATTCTATTAACGTGGTATATCACACTTATTGATTTTTGTATATTGAACTATGCTTGCATTCCATGGATAAATTCCACTTGGTATAATCCTATTTAATTCGTCTTGCTATTAATTTGCTTCAGATTTTTATACCTACAGTTGATCCTTGAATAATGCAGGGGTTAGGGACACTGACCCTCCAGGCACTTGAAAATCCACGTATAACTTTTGACTCCCCAAACTCAACTACTAACAGCCTATTTTGACTGGAAATCTTACCAATAACATAAATAGTTGATTAATACATGTTTTGGGAATTCCCTGGTGGTCCATTGGTTAGGACTCTGTGTTTCTACTTCAGGGGGTCTGAATTTGATCCCTGGTCAGGGAACCAAGATCCTGCAAGCAGCATGGCCAAAAAAAAAAAAAAAATACATGTTTTGTATGTTACATGTATTATATTCTGTATTTTTAAAGCAAGTTAGAGAAAAGATGGTATTAAGATTACCATAAGGAAGAGAAAATTTACAGTAGTGTACTGCATTTATCAATACCATAAGTTCACAAGGTCTTCTCATAAGATGAATGGTCTGTCAGCACCTACATCAATATTTTCTTATATGATACAAAACACTGTAGATGTTATAAGTATTGCTAACATTAAACATCAAAAATGAAAAGCTACTGTGAAAAATAAATTAATATTTATTTACAGGTGTAAGGTTTCATGCATTTATAATGAAGAAGCAGCAATATGATTGCTTTATGGTAGCCTAGTGTAATCGATCGAATAGCTTCAAGGTAGCCTACCCTATACACTAATGAAGGAATTGTTATAAAAGTTTTATGGCATACAGCCTTACAGTCATTTTCATAATACAGCATTGGACAATTGTAACATTATTTTAAACATCTTACTTGTGATGATAGGCTGATATGCGGTTTCTCCAACTACAAGAGAGAGATACATACTGTATGGTAATGTAATTATTTGAAAGCTAAATATAAAACAGTAAAAACTAACACATTATTAATTTTATATTAAATATCACTCACTTTATGCTTATGTAAGGATAGGCTTTCCACTTCAATACAAGTCTTTAGAGGATATTCTACAAGATGCAATGTTTGGCAATGATGATGATGATGATATAAAAATGTCTCATACAGTTCTTGTGGTAGAGTTATTAGATTTTCATGTGAAGATGCTCACACACATACACAACAGATAAGTTTGTTAACTGCAGTGTGATGATTATTAACTGTTCATTAAATGGAAGTGGATCATCATAAAGGTCTTCATTCTCATCATCTTCACATTGAGTAAGCTCAGGAGGAGGAGGAAGAGGAGGGGTTGGTCTTGTTGCCTCAGGGGTGGCAGAGGCAGACGAGGTGGAGGAGCTGGAAAGTGAGGCAGGAGAGGCAGGCACACTTGGTGTAAATTTACAGAACTAGATTGTAATTGCTGTCTGAATTTTTTGACTTTTCGTTTCTCTAAAAATGTCTCTATACAGTATCAACCCTTCTTCCATCTTTTGCTTAAGTTTCAGTGCCCATATCATAGAAGAGTCCATGTCATAACAGAAGCCAAAAGCAGTCTTGAATAATTAGAACCCTTCTTCCAGATTGTCTAATGTCAATTTGTTTTCTGCTGCTGCTTCTAATTCTTCATTGTCTGGCACTGGTTCAGAAGGACGCATCTCCATCAAGTTGTCTTCTCTTAATTCCTCTAGCATAGCATCTATTAGTTCTTGAATTTCTCTAAGATGCATATCTTGAAATCCTCAGCCCCCAGCTTTTTTGCCATATCCACAACTCTTTCACGGTTTCCTTGATTGGCTCTGTCATAAATCATGTGAATAATCCATGCACAACACCTGGGCACAGTTTTCTTCAGCAGGAATTTATTTTTTCAGGCTTGATGGCTTTTACAGCTTTTTCTATAACAACAATAACATCTTCAGTGGTGTAATCCTTCCAGTTTTTTTTTTTTGATGTTCTCTTTATCAGGGTTCTCTCCCATACTGTTGACAATCCTTTTCATAAAGCACCATGAGTAATGAGTCTTAAAGGTCCTTATGAACTTTTGATCTAGAATCTGAATTTGAGATATGTTTGGGGGCGAGTAGACAGCGTCCATGCCTTTGGTGTTGAGCACATGGGGCTCTGGATGGCCAGGGGGCATTGTCCAATATCAAAAGAACCTTAAAAGGCAGTCCCTTACTGGCAAGGTACTTCCTGACTTCAGGGACAAGGCATCAATGAAATCATTTCAGAAAAGGGGCTTACATTGTCCAGGACTTCTTGTTGTACAACTAAAAGACTGGCAGCTGGTGCTTATCTTTTCCTTTCAAGGTTCAGAGGTTAGCAGCTTTATAGATAAGGGCAGTCCTGATCATAAGCCGGACTGCATGTGCACAAACTTAGAGTTATCCTGTCCCTTCCTGTCAACAGAGAGTAAAGACAGTTTTACCTCTTTCTTTTCAAGCTGCATAATGTTAATTATTTGTCTTAATTATTTATTCATTTATTTTGTTTTATTGCACTAGATAAGACCTCCAGTTTAATGTTAAATAGACATAGTGAGAGCAAAGATTACTGCCTTATTTTTGATTTTAAGGAAAAAAATTCAGTCTTTCACCACTAAATATGATGTTAAATGTATTTAATTTTGTTGTAGATACACTTTATCAGGTTAAGGACATACCCTTCAATCTCTTCATTGCTAGGAATTTCAATTCTGAGAAAACTGTCAATTTTGTCAAATGCTTTTTCTTCAGATATTGAGATGATTATATGGTTTTGTTTTTATTGTGTTTTCAATATGGTGAAATACATTGATTTTTAAATACTAAGCAATATTATATTCCTGAGATAAATACTACCTGATCATGATTTATTACACTTTTTTAAAAATGGCCTGAACTCAACTTGATAATCATTTGTTAAGTATTTTTTACTCATTAAGAATATTGGCCTCAAGATTTTCGTTTTGTTTTGTCATGTCCTTGTCTTTTTCAAAAAAGTCAGGCAGTGTATGATAAAACTTATTTGTACATATTCTTTTCTATTATCTATAAGCGCTTTAGTAAGATTGATGTTAACATTTTCTTAAATGTTTGATAGAATTTATCACTGAAGAAATATAGACTGGAAGTTTCCTTTGTGGAAAGATTCTAAATGGGAGATTGAATATTTTAATAAATGGATGAATATATGGGTTTTGAGATTATTTTTGACTCACTTTTGGTAATTTGTTGACTTTAAAAAATGCACCTATTTTATCTAAAGTTGTCAAATTTATTGGAAAATATTGTTCTTAATATTCACTTATATTTTAATGAAGTATAGCTCTCTAGTGATTCTTCTTTTTTATTTCTGTTAAAAATGTAACAATGTTATTGATATTTTTGAAGAAAAAGACTTTCTCTACTTTTTGTTTGTTTCCTATTTTGAGCCCCATTCTTATCTTTTAAAAATTATTTTTCATCTACTCAGTCTGGACTTAATCTACTCTTAATTTACTCTTCTGTCCTAGATAGTAAATGTAGAAATGCATATAGTTTATGAGACCTTTTTTCTTTCTAATACAGGCAAGAATATTATACATTTCCCTATAAATATTTCTATAATCACATCCTACTGCCATTGGATGTGTTTCATGTTTCTATGTCTATTCAGTTTAAAATAAATTATAATTTTTCTTGTGATTTTTTTCTTTTAGCTGTCTATTATTGATTTCAAAATATTATCCCCCCCCATGCAGTTCTAATTTATTTCAAATTTACTTCCCTTTTGGTAAAAATAACATTCTCTGTATTATTTAATACTTTTTAATTAGTTTAGACCTTCAGGGTTGATATATTCCTTTTTAGTAAAAGTACTCTGCACAGTTCAAAAAAAGTGCATTCTACTGTTATTGTGTAGAGTATTTGTTTCTTAAAATATTTTATAACCCTTCTGATTTTCTGTCTACCTTTGATTTCATTACTGAGAGAAGAGTTTTTATTTCTTCTACTACAGAGATGAGTTTTTCTATTTTATTCTGTCGGCATTTTTATGGCATATGATATTAGGTACATAAGCATTTAATATTGCTTTATCTTCACAATAAAAAAGAATACTTTATTAATTTGAAATACCTCTATTTTTGGTGATTTTTCTTATTTTGGAGGCACTTTTGCTGGATAATAATATGGTTACTCCAGCTTTAATGGCTAATGTTTGCATAATATAATTTTTAATTCTTTTTTTATTTTTTACAGTATATCAAGTGGAAGTTTGTAAACAGAATATAGTCAGATATTGCTTTCTTAACATAATTAGAAAATCTCTCCTTCATAATTGGAGGATTTAGAACATTAAACATAGTGTAATTATTTATGTGATTTGGCTTAAATCTATCATCTTCTATTTGCATTTTTTAATTTTTTTCCATTTGATTTCGATTTTATTTTTCTAATTTTGTCTGCCCTTTGTTTGAATGAGTTGAGTGTTGTAAGGATTTCATTTTAGTTCTTTATTTGATTATGGGTATATTTGGATTTTTTATATTTATTTTTTGTTTCACTGCTTCAAGTGTGCATACTTATTACAATTAAAATAAAAGTATGCAATGTCACATATAATCTTAGACAATTGCAGTGGTATATTTCAAAATTCTCCTTCCCATTCTTTATGCTATTTTTTCAGATATTTATATATATTATGTATATTATATATAATAAACTCACTTTCCATTAAAATAGTATTGTAATAATATTTTTCCTTAAAAGCCAATATATATTGAAGAAATTTCAAAAAAGAGAAAACATATTTTGTGTTATTTATATTTACCTTTTGTAGAGTTCCTCATTCTTTCATATAAATTTCAATTTCCATCTGGTATTCTTCCTGAAGAAAGCGCTTTATCATTTCTTACAGTACAGGACACTACTGATGATTTTCTCATCTTTTGCCCCTGAAAAAAAGTCTTTACTTTACAATAACTTTTTGAAGAATATCTTTTTTGGTAGTAAAATTCTAGATTGCCATTTTTTTTTTCTTTTTTAGAAAAAAAAATGATGTTTTTTAAAAAACATCTTTAAAGATGTTGTTCAATTCCCTTCTTGCATAGTTTATGATGAAAACTGTGTTGTTGTGTTTTCATTTCTCTGCACATAGTATGTAATTTTATCCTTCCTCTTATTCTTTTTTCTATTTTTTCCTTGTTTCCAGAAATTTATAATCTGTCTGGACCATTTTATTTTCTTTAAGTGTACACTGTCTGAAGGTATATAGGTTTCAACAAATTTTTTTAAAAGGTTGTTATTAAACTTGATATTGTCCCATGTTTTCACTAAGGTTTTGTTCTTTTTTTCTTTTTTTAATTCTGAGCTTTCATTTGGATAGTTCCTATTACTTTGTCTTCAAGTATTATGATCTACATCTTCAGCAATATATTTTTAAATTTTTATTAGAATATTATTGATTTACAATATTATGTTAGTTTCAGGGGTACAGCAAAGTAAATGAGTTATACATATACATATATCCACTCTATTTTTAGCTTCTTTTCCCATATAAGGCATTACAGAGTATTGAGTAAAGTTCCCTGTGCTATGCAGTAGGTTCTTATTAGTTATCTATTTTATATACAGTAGTGTATAAATATCAATCCTAATCTCCCAATTTATCCTTCTCCCTTCTTATCCCCTGGTAAACATAAGTTTGTTTTGCACATCTGTGACTCTACTTCTGTTTTGTAACTAAGTTTATTTGTACCTTTTTTTTTTAGATTCCTCATATAAGCAATATCATATGACATTTGTCTTTCTGTGTCTGACTTACTTCACTCAGTGTGACCATCTCTACGTCCATCCATGTTGCTGCAAATCCCTAACCCCATACATAAAAATTAAACTCACAATGGATTAAAGACTTAAATGTAAGGTCAGACACTATAAAACTCTTAGAGGAAAACAAAGGCAGAGTAGTCTTTGACATAAATAGAAGCAAGATCTTTTTGATCCACCTCCTAGAGTAATGAAAATAAAAACAAAAATAAACAAATGGGATCTAATTAAAATTAAAAGGTTTTACACAGCAAAGGAAACCATAAAGAAGTCAAAAAGACAACACTCAGAATGGAAAAAAAATATTTCCAAATGGAGCAACCGACAAGGGATTAATCTACAAAATATACAAACAGCTCATGCAGCTCAATATCAAAACAAACCAAACAACCCAATCAAAAAGTAAGTGGAATATCTAAACAGACATTTCTCCAAAGAAGACATACAAGTGGCCAAAAAGCACATGAAAAGATGCTCAACATCACTAATTATTAGAGAAATGCAAATCAAAACTACAATGAGGTACCACCTCACACTGGTCAAAATGGCCATCATCAAAAAATCTACAAACAGTAAATGTTGGAAAGGGTGTGGAGAAAAGGGAACCCTCCTGCACTATTGGTACCTAGAGAAAATCATAATTTGAAAAGTTATGTGCCCCCCAGTGTTCATTGCAGCACTATTTACAATAGCCAGGACATGGAAGCAATCTAAATGTCCATCAACAGAGGAATGGGTAAAGAAGATGTGGTACATATATACAATAGAATATTACTCAGCCATAAAAAATAACAAAATAATGCCATCTTCAACAATATTTAATCAGTTATTAAGCCAAACCAGTGAATGTTTTTTTCACATATTACATTTTTTAGGTTTGATATGTAACGTACAGTTTTTTCAACATCTTCTCTTTCTGGAAGAGTTTACCACTCTTGATGATTGAAATTCAATGTCTTTTAACCTTGTATGAGCTGTGGGAATTTTTATCTTAAATCTCCCTTGTCATTCTATAATTGGTCTTATGAAATTTTTACTTACACATTCTTAACTTAGGATTCATCAACAGACAAAGAAAGACTCCAATTCAGGTTTCCCGAGCTCTTCCTCTACATGGCTCTATTCAAGGCAGTCTGTCTCACAAATTAAAGTCACCTCCACTTCCCTGAATTTAGAACTCTGCCTTGTCAGTTCAGCCAGGCAGACATGCACTGAGGTTTGGAAAATGCTTCCAGGTGGAAAGACGGGATATTGTAGGACTCACTTTATTTATTTTTTTTCCCAATAGTCACAGTGATGCCTTACGTGTTTTCCATTTTTTCTTAAAATTATTTACATTAAAATATTAAGTGTAGTTCCAGTTACTTCATTATGCCCATAAGCAGAAGTCTCTGAAATAGTTCATTTTATTTACTGGTTGGATTATTGCAGTCTGATTTTCCTCAAACTCCATGGAGAAGAGAATTTTGTCATTTTTTTTCTTTACCACATGCCCACTGCCTCAAGATTATCTCGTACACAGGCACCATATAAATATTTGTTGAATAAATGCTTGTGAGTACATATGAAAAAGCTGGTTGCTGTACAAAGTAGTCAATGTAAATATCATTTATATAATATATAGCATCAGTTTTGGACCCAAAGGGAAATGTTGGTATCTCTTTTCCTATCATAACTATTATTAATTTTCCCAAATACATTATATCATCATATGCTTAGTTTGAAATAGTTGGTGTCTGTAGCAATAGCAAATGTATATTTGAAATATTATAATTTTATGAGAGTAGAGGATATACACTCAAAGTAACTCAGAATGGATCTATTTAGATATAATATTTATATAGAAAATCCTAACAGATTGCTTAGACCCAGAGTCAATAATAGACTATGTTAAATTCTAAATATAGATGTCCTCAAGTAATAGATGGAATTCCCTGAATTTCATACGCATTTGTCTTTACATATTTTCCACCCATAGTATTTATCTGATACCCCCAGCTTTGCCAGACATCCCATAGTAACAACGCCATAGTTTGGTCTGGAAAATAAACTTACATTTCTAATTTTTTAAAGCACCCACAGCCCCATGCCTAGACTATCAGGTACTATGTTGCATCATATGCCTAGTAACTTCAACACTTCTCAAGGTATTGACTAATTAGGCCTAAGTACATTTACCATCAAAATCTAAGGAATCAGAACTTCCACTTCTGGCTTTGATGAAACGTCAGGAACTGAATTTACCCCGCCCCCAATACACACACCTTAAACACCTATAAAATCAAACAAAATATAATAGACAACAGTTTTCACATACTGGACAAGAGGCAGTTCAGGACAGTGACACCTAAGAGAAGGGAAACAAGTGAAATGGATAATTGCCCCACTTACTGATTGGTGAGAATTTCCAGGAACTAATGGATGGAAGAAGAACCCAAACAGAAATCAACAGTCCTGCTGAGCTGAGGAGTCAGAGTTCAAATGTTCTAGAGGACAGTGTGACTTTCTGAGGCAAAAACACTGCAAAGAAAGAAGCTGCGTAAGGAGAGAACTATGGCAATGCGTAGACGTGTCCCTTTAAGTGTTTAAGTTTGTGCTGTGAGGAAAGTACCTGAGGCTAGAAAAATAAATACCAGAAAGGAGTGGGTAGAACTTTTTAAGGACAAAAAGTATTTCATGTCCCCACCATCCAGAAGAGAAAGCCTTCCCAACCCACAGGGAATTGGGTAAAATCCTTTGAAGGTAGGGGTTCAGTAATGGGGTTAGAAGGGCCCAACTACGATTGCCCAAACAAAGTTTAAAAGCAAGCGCCAAAGGAACAACTTAATTCTGAGAGCATAATATGATGTCTCAGAATAAAGTCCATAGATATTTAAAGAAAATTCAGCACCACCCAATGTAAAATCTTTGATGTACTGCATCCATTTAAAAATACTAGCATGTAAAGAGGCAAGAAAATATGGCACATAACCAGGGAAAATGCGTGTCCAAAAAGAAAAAAAAAACATTAGTATGAGGAGAAAAGAAATGAAAGTTGAAAGAGACTCAAATTAAACTTTTATATATGAAAATATATTATCTGAAGTGAAAAATACATTGTATGGGATTAATAGCAGGTTATTCACTGGAGAAGTAAATGCCATTGAACTTGAATATACAGTAATAGAAACTCTCCAAAATGGAGCACAGAGAGAAGAAAGGCAGAAACATTTTGAAAGACCACCAATGATCTGAAGAAAATGTTAGCAGTATAACATATGGGAAAGTTTTATCTTTTATAGCCATATTCCTCAACAAATTTCCTCCTGGAGTGGTCAGTATTGTTATAACAGGACTTAACATATCATTACTGAGAATCTATATGATCATATTTTATGAAGAGCAACTCCATCAGAAATGGTTGGCATGCCATTCCATTCAGAATGTATAACAAAAGAGCTAGAATATTGATATCTACTTAACCTACTTCAAGAATTTCTGAGTGAATTTGCAATGCCAGAACAACTATTCTTATTTCTTACTTAATTTCCATAAGAAATCTTAATTGCTTCAAAATTAAGCAATATACTTGTAAAGGAGTACTTTTTCAACTGTGAAATGTATTGAATTTTGCAAGTTTTAATTTTACTTCTTTGTGCTATAGTTATTATCCCAGTTTTTCCAGTGCATTTTAGTGTCATTCTCAAAATCATTTTCCCTCATTGCCTTTGAAAATATTGAGGCACTCTAAACAGTGTCTAACACAAAGCTATGGATCTCTGATGCGTGGTAACTCTTTTGAACACTTTTATCTAGCTGGCATTCTAATTGAGCCTAATATTCCCTGTAAGAGTTAACCTTCTGTAAATATCATACAAGATCTATCTAGGACCTCTTATTCTATTATAAAAAAATCAAGTATTAATTGTTCTGAATTCACCTTGAATTTTCAAACATCATTTATATATCTTCATAATTTAACATATGAAGTTTTCATTAACAATAAAAGTATCTCATATAAAAGTAAATAGTTCCTTCTCTATTTGTTAATATCATGAATGTTCTTACTGAATTCTTCATTCTTAGATAAATGTCTATTTTTGCCAATCTCCAAAAATTCTTCCAAGGACAGTCATTCTACTGATGCCAAGTCACACTTTTTACAAGTTGTCACCACCAAAAAATAAAATCATTCAGTTGATTAATATACCAAGTGCTATATTTCAACTTTTAAAAATGCATTACTAATCAGAATTTTATAACTGAATTTGAATCTATACTCTTTCCCTCAGTTATAGAGAAAGGTCTTATCATGCTTTCTCAGAATATGTTACAATAGAGTAAAATAATAGCTCGTAAGAAGGAATAAACAAGCCAAGAACTCAGGAAACTTTTTAACCTATTCGTTTCTCTCATTCTTTTCCACAACTCAGAGCATATCGGGCGTGAATGGCCATATAATTGCATTATAACCTTCACATGTTACTTTATTTGCTCTAATTTTTCCTTTAGAAAAGCATGATCTCCTTCATCTCTTGAGAGTATTTCTAAAATATAAAATTCAATTACTTGGTTTTTCAAAGGCAATGCAGAATGTATGGGGTGTTATAAAATCTTGCTATACCAAAGGACAAAATGGAGACTATTGCCAAGGTTCCCCAAGAAACAAAACTAATAGGAGATACATCTATGTCTATCTATGTCTTTATGTCTATGTCTATATCTACATCAATATCTATCAACTTATCTATATATACCCGTATCTATATCTATGACTATATATACAACGAGATTTATTATAAGAAATTATCTCATGTGATTATATAGGCTGAGAAGTCACACAGTCTGCTGTCTACAAGCTGGAGACCCAGAAGAGTATATGGTACAGTTCCTGTCCAAGTCCGAAGGCCTGAGAACCAGCAGAGCTGAGTGTTTTCACGTTAAGATTTTGATCTTCTCCTGAACTCAAGCTGGAATTTACACCCTCAGCAGCTTTTGTTCTATTCAGCCCTCCCAACAGATTGGATGAGAGCCCCTCCCCCCCACTCACGGGAAGGGCAAACTGCTTTCTCAGTCTTCCCTATTCAAATGCTAATCTCATCCAGAAACAACCTCACAGACATGTACAGAATAATGTTTAGCCAAATATTTGGCCATTCCCTGTCCCAGTCAAGTTGACAGAAAAAAAATTTCCATCACAGAGCCCCTAAGCAAGGTAGCAGTAATAGCCCTTATTAACTCCTTGGTGATGGCACAAGGATAAGACTAGAAGACTGAAGACATTACTACAATATATTACTTTATAAATGACCTCTGATGTAAATTCTAATTTTAGCTCTCTTTTTGTAGTCATGTGGTATTGAGCAAAGTAAAACGACAAATTTTGTGACCAAGAAAATTTAACTGCTTACCTCACAGAACCATTGTAAGATAAGATTTTGCTTCATGAACTTGCCAAAATATATTTCATTATTTTTTTACTTGACAAATACTTATATGTTCATTAAAATTCTGATTACGATTATCTATTGCCCTATAATGTAATGAATTATAGCCCTTAAAAATTATTTAGTTCAACCTAACTTTTGATAAATTATATACCCTATTAGTGTTATCTGTCACATAACCTCATTAAAATACTGTGCAACTATTCCTGTGTTAATATACTCCAAAGTAACGCCCAAGTGCAACAAAAGGGACAGCTTGAACTCCCTATAATTAAAGAGGATATAATTAGACAATAGGTAATCTATAAGCAGAAGATTCCTCAGGCCTGGGCTGGTTCCTGATTAATTATACAAGTAATTTTCCAACATAATCCCCACTAGAACTGTCTAATCATGCCTACTAGTAAGGGATATTTTTAAAACACTTAACACATCCATATTAGATATTAAGCCGTGATGTGTTCTTAGGGTAGTCAAGACCACAGATTCACTGTCTCAGCAAAAATAATAGTTTTACAATGGCTTTGAGCTTGGTGCTTTTGCAAAACTCTATATCATACAGTAGTCTTAAGAAACTAGAGGGGCTTCCCTGGTGGTGCAGTGGTTGGGAGTCCGCCTGCCGATGCAGGGGACGCGGGTTTGTGCCCCGGTCCGCGAGGATCCCGCATGCCGCGGAGGGGCTGCGCCCGTGGGCCATTGCTGCTGGGCCTGCGCGTCCAGAGCCTGTGCTCCGCAATGGCAGTGGCCGCAGCAGTGAGAGGCCCGCGTACCGAAAAAAGAAACTAGAAAAGCTAAAGACTCCTAGTCTACGTTCAAATTTTTAGCTATCTTAAAAATTGTACCAATGAATATTTAGTTATACCTATAAATAAGTGTTTCACTTTATATCCAGCTTGAAATTATGTAGAAATATTTCTGAGACTTAAGGAAATATGAATTTATTTATAGAGGTAAATTTTTAAAAATATTTATTACCTTTATTAGAATAGAATTTTTTTTTTCTTTTTCTTTTATTTTAGTGTGGTTGGTTGAAATGTGCTCTCTCAGGAAGACCTGTTATTACTGTTTATATCTTTTTGTCTACTAGGCTAAAAGCTCCTGGCTGGTGGAAACCACACCATTCAATATTCCTGGCCCATCTGTTAGGTGTTTCTAATGGAATGAATTCTCTGGAGAAGTTGGATAACAAAATACTAAATGGACAGAGTAAACAAAATAATTAGCAAACAGAGAAACCAGCATAGGGAAATCAGAGGGTCAGAATAGGATACTTTACTCTTTGAAGCATCATTTATCAACTAATGTTCTACAAAAAAATAGTGGCCTCAAAATATGAATAATTGTTCCGTTACTAGAGTTTCTAGTCAAACCTTGGAATTGAATAACATTATCTAAATTTATTCGACACCTTATTGCAAATACCTCTAATGTAATATACCTTTGAATTTCCAAAATGTAAGATAAGATTTTAAAAGCTTCTCAATACTATTTACTGCTGCATGGTTTACCATCCAAAGTATGTTAATATTCTACAAAAGACAGCTTAAAAAATGGTAGAGGGCTTCCCTGGTGGCACAGTGGTTGAGAGTCTGCCTGCCTATGCAGGGGACACAGGTTCGTGCCCCAGTCCGGGAAGATCCCACATGCCGCGGAGCGGCTAGGCCCGTGAGCCATGGCCACTGAGCCTGCGCATCTGGAGCCTGTGCTCCGCAATGGGAGAGGTCACAGCAGTGAGAGGCCCGCATACCGCAAACAAAGCAAAACAAAACAAAACAAAACAAAAATTGGTAGAACAAAGGCTAAAATTTATAAGGTGCTTTCTTTGTACCAGAGCCCTCAAGTCTACTAGCTCTAAGAGCGTCAACAACTGTTTCTCATTAAATCACTTCACACTCTTCCCCACCAACACACACACACACACACATACCTATGTGCATCACTATTTCAACTGAAGCCAACATTGGCTTCCTTCAGGAATATTTTCTCAATCATTCCACATTGTGGCAAATGCTTCAGCACTCATCAACTTCTAACTTCCCAATGTTAACTATTATTTTGTTTATCCTTTTAATTACAATATATTTTAAACTCCAGGGCTGGAAGATGGTTTATATTTTTAATAGCTTAAAGCTTTGCACCTAATGGATTATAATTAAAGTTTGAAACACAAAGAACAGTGGACAAAACGAATACACTTTTATTGGGCAGATGGGAGAGACACAGGATATGAAGGAAATAAAATTTGCCGTAGGAAGTGAGACGATATAAGATTTCCAACACAAAGTTATATGACCTGAAGTAAAATATTTCTATCCATAGAGCACACATTGTATGATCTGATATTTATAAACAGAGAATATTAGATGCAATTGAAAGGGATTTGGGAATTTTATCATCCCTGGTCTAATGGATACTTTCCTACTGCACTCCCACCCAGCCCCACTAGTCCTGCCCAAAGCCTCAACACCTAGGTGATCTTGATGTCCACATTCACCTTTAAAATTCCATAATTTCTTAATTTGATTGTGTCACTAGATTATTATACTTTGAGAAATGAAAAAATTAGAATCAATATCAACTTCAATTAATGAAGGTAGATCTTTGACCTAAATGTGAAAGCTAAAACAATATAAGCATTATGAAAATGCATACATGAGAACCTCACCTGGTCAGCAAATACTGATCACATAAAGCTTTAAATATCAATATTACTATATATTTTTCATTAAACAAATAAAGAATGTTTTGGAACAATAAGACACTGAGAAAAATTAATGAGTTCACTCTTGATGCAACAATCTGGTGGAAGATGCTTCAGTTAGTTAGTTTTCCCCACCCTTGACGTTTATTACAAGAACGAAGAGGCAATAAAGAATACTAAACTATATACACGGTTGGAGTCTTGATTAAGCATCTTGTTTATTCCAAAGATGCATGTAGATGTGATTCAACACTTGGATTTTTCTAAAACCTGTATAGAGGCAATCACATCATAGTCTAAGATCAAGATAAAGAGGTCACCCATAAAGAGTGTGACCTCTCAATGTGGATGTTACATCTTGGGGTACATTTGAAGAACTAATATATATATATATATATATATATATACACCATTATATCTGAAACTTAGAAAATGCCTCCACATAGGAATCCATTTGAAAAATATGAGGGAAGAAGACAAAGGAAACCGATTGTAGGGTAGCAGAGGCGTAGCAAATGTTTAATACAATTTGCAACTTGACAGACAGTGCTGATAAAGGTTTACACCAGAGTGGTAATGGTGGGTAATGAAGTCATTTCACTTAAGCCTTTGCAAATTCACACTCTAGCCTGCCATCTCTCTTTTTGAAGTAACTGTGGGTGCTCACCCTGCTCCTAAAGCTAAGTGGTTTAGGCTGCATATGGTTAATTAAGTTCTACAACAATTGTCCTCAGTATATTTAGTTTGGAATATTTAATTTTCATTATCACACATGCCCATCCCCTACACCATAGATGCTTTGATATGGGCATGGCAGAAAGCCACACTTTTAAAGGTTAAGGCTCTGCCTATATTACCCCCACTGGAGTTTGGCTGCTAAGAGGCAATAGAAATCTGCTTAACTCGCAATTGCTTATGTCTAATTCTATGAAGAAATCCATTTCTTGAAGTATGAGTCTTGAGTGTCAGCAAGATTCACGTACACTTGATGGAAACATTTAGTCTCAGAATATCCCATGTTAATACTTTAAAAGTTAAGACTCATTTTATGTAGCATAATTTGGTGTGGTGAAGAATATCAAATGAGGAGAATAATTTAACGGGATAACATTGGGAATGTAATGGGCTCACATTCTTCAGTCGATGAGAGGAGGCTTATAAAATTGTATTTCTAACAAAACAAATATAATGTTTAATTCCTGCTGTTACCAACCTCCCCTCAGCTTTTTTTTGTTTTGTTTTGTTTTTTCAGTACGCGGGCCTCTCACTGTTGTGGCCTCTCCCGTTGCAGAGCACAGGCTCTGGACATGCAGGCTCAGCGGCCATGGCTCACGGGCCCAGCCTCTCCACGGCATGTGGGATCTTCCCAGACCGGGGCACGAACCCGTGTCCCCTGCATCGGCAGGCGGACTCTCAACCACTGCGCCACCAGGGAAGCCCCCCTCAGCTTATTTTGCCTCTCTTCCTTTGCTAACCCCAGGGCAATTTGGGAGTTTTCAAAGCAAAAAGAAACAAGGCTTAAAATAGGGAGTCCTGAGGTCAGTTCAAATATGATGATTAAGTAAAACAAGAGAGCCATAACTCCAAGACCTAAGTGACATGCTTAATGCTCTTTGGGGGAAAATGTATGCTAATAATCAGAAGAACAGAAGAGAAATAAACATTATCTTCAGGATGATGAAATACACCTACATTGTATATCCTTTTCTCCCTCATAGACAAAATATTTGAGTACTTAATTATTTAATTTCAGAAATAGTTTAAGGATATTCTGTTTCTACGTGGTCTGTTGCCAGTTTGTCAAGCAGAAATTGTGATGAGTTGAACTTTGACTTCTGTGAATACAAACAATAATATGAATACCTGTTGTATAATAAATGATATGTCTAGTTTGGTCCCAGGTTCTAAGGGGCAGTTTTTAAACCCTTGGAATTTCCCAAGTGATGGGAGTGTCTTTGTTATTCACGGTGGACTTTTAAGGCAATCACTGAGTTTATGCTAATGAAGTGACTCAAGGCGGGCCCCCAGATAGTTCAAGGATGTGGGCTGGTCATGCAAGGAAGATTAACCATGTGATTAAATGGTTGGAGCTTTGAGATATTTTATTATATCAGTCTGATCTACAAGGAAGGGAGGGATGCTGGAGATTGAGTTTAACCAGGTGGACAATGGTTCAAACAATCATGTCTGCATAATAAAACTCCAAAGAAAGCTCTGGACATCTCAGTTTGATTGAAATTCCTGGTTGGTGATACACATTGATGTGCAGGGAGGGTAAGAGGTCCTGAGGACATGGTGGATGCTTTTCATATGCGACCCTGCCAGACCTCATCCTATGCATCTCTTCATTTGACTGGTCTGATTGGTATTCTTCATAATAAAATTGTAATTCTAACTATAGCACTTTCTTAAGTTCTGTGAGTTGTTTTAGTGAATTATTGAACCTGAGAGGGTAGTGGCAACCCCCTACTTGTAGCCAGTTGATCAGAAGCATGAGTGACCTTGGAACCCCTAGAATATGTGGTTGGTGTCTGAAGTGAAAGGCGTGTTGTGCAGGACTTTGGCTTTAACCTGAGAAATCTGTGCTAACTCTGGGTAGTTAAACATCAATACTACATTAAAATGCTCTACGGCTGCCAGGGAGGGAACTGTCTGAAATGTATTGAAGGACCACATCCAGCAAGCTCAGTGTATGATGGGGCAGAGCAGGAAACAAAAACCCTCTAGTGCTAGCCCTGTTGACAGTGGGAACCTCAGAACCTCAACGCAAACATATAGCACAGGAGATGGTTTTCGGTGTTGCCATATCAATATGTCATCACCAATAAGCACATGAAAAGGTGTTCAACATCGCTAATTATTATAAAAATGCAAATAAAAAATACAATGAGGTATCACTTCACACTGGTCAGAATGGCCATTATAAAAAGTCTACAAATAATAAATGCAGGAGAGGGTGTGAAGAAAAGGGAACCCTCCTATACTATCAGTGGGGATGTAAATTGGTGCAGCCACTATGGAAAACAGTATGGCTATTCCTTGAAAAACTAAAAATAGAGTTGCCATATGATCCAGCAATCCCACTCCTGGGCATATATCTGGAGAAAACTCTAATTTGAAAATATACATGCACCCCAGTGTTCATTGCAGCACTATTTACAATAACCAGGACACGGAAACAAATCTGAATGTCCATCGACAAATGAATGGATAAAGAAGATGTGGTATATATATGTGTATATATATATATATATATATATATATATATATATATATATATATATATATAACACAGCCATTAAAAAGAATTAAATAATGCCATTTGTAGCAACATAGGTGGACCTACAGATTATCATACTAAGTTAAGTAAGTCAGACAGAGAGAGACAAATACCATATGACATCACTTATATGTGGAATCTAAAATACATACAAATGAGCTTATTTACAAAACAGAGGCAGACTCACAGACATAGAAAAAAACTTATGGTTACCAAAGGGGAAAGAGGATGGGAGAGGAGTAAATTAGGAGTTTGGGATTAGCAGACACAAACTACTACATATAAAATAGATAAACAACAAGGTCCTACTGTATAGTATACTGAACTATATTTAATATCCTGTAATAAACCACAATGGAAAAGAACATGAAAAATTATACATATATATGTATAAAACTGAATCACTTTGCTGTATACCAGAAATTAACACAACACTGTAAATCAACTATACTTCAATTTTCAAATTTTTTAAATAAAATAAGCATGATGTGATTATTCTACAACATTTAACAAGCCCCAGATGCTTTGATTCAAACTGCACATATGATATCAAAAATATATTTAGCTTCAGCAAGCTGCCATCCAGACAAGTTTATCTCACTACCACAGTTTGTGACAATTAGCTTAGGTAGATGGAGTATTTAAGAAGGTGCAGGTATTCTGTGCCAGTACTCAATCCAAGATGAAAGAAATCAGGGCTCATAAAAAGTATTCCACAGAGGAAAGGAACATCTAAGAATGCTTAGATCATAAGTAGTTTTCCTATTTCTTCCTAAACCTCAGCCCTGAGATTATTTAGGAGAAAAAGGCTTTCTAATTATTCAAGCATCTTGAAATACTTCACTCCTTTTGTTTCTATAGAGTCTATCAAATGCCCTATAATTCTCCATAATAAATCAGTATTTTAACTAAATAAAAGTAAAAGCACCAACAGAAAAGATATACACTAGCATCTCTAAGTGATGCTTGAACTGATATATGAAAGATAAGAGGGAAGTGCATTCTAATCAGAAGGAACAGCATGTTCAAATGCCCTGGGGCAGGTGGAAGAAGATCATCCAGAAGGTGTAGGCCATGTTAAGGATATTTCACTTCATCCTTTGAGCCATAGTAAACCAACAAAGGGTTTGACCTAAGGAGATAACTAGATGGGCTTTGTGTTTTGAGACAATCACTCTGGATTCAGTGTGGAGAATATCAGGGAGGGACAACTTAGTTGAGGCAATGTAAAGTTGCCATATGTTCTGGTTTGCCCACGACAGTCCCAGTACAGGCCTTTTGACCCAGAGTAATTACTGATAGTCAAACGAGCAGAAGCTCAGACTAAGTATTTACTTGATGTCAGATGACTACCAACTTCCAGTTGTCAATTTCTGCATTTCTATGCTGAGAACTTTTTTCTGAAAACACTAAAGACCACTTTATCCCACAAGCATGAGGATCTAGAATTACTAAGAAATAACACCCCTGATAGTAGCTTTCAAACAATAACTGATAGAAATTAATAAGCAAATACACAATCAATTACATTCTTCAAAAAACATATTTTATATTGTTTCCCAGGGTGATTAAGTTTCAATCACCAGAGGTAGCTAACTTAGTGACATCTTCTCTCCTTTGTATCAATTTCTCATCCTATTCATGCTTTCAGCACCTCCAAAATTAACTACTTAAAAGTGAATACTTATCTGAGGATCTGCAGCTTTAGGAACCAAAATCCAAACAGTTGGAACTAAAAGTGGTTTTAGAAAATGATTCCTAAAATAAGTTTCTGGAACTGGATCACTAGTCAGACAGATGGGAAAAAAGACCCTATAGTAAGTAGAGTGGTGTGATCGACTATACATTTGTATCCCCCTCAAATTCATATGTTGCCATCGTAATCTCAATGTGTTGGTATTTAGAGATAGAGCCCTTGGAAGGTAATTAGGTCATGAGGGAGAAACCCCCATGAATGGACTTAGTGACCTTATAAGAAGTGACATGGGAGAGAGAATCTCTCTCTTGGCCATGTGAGGATACAGCTCTCACCAGACACCAGAAATGTCAGCACCTTGATCTCAGACTTCCCAGATCTGAGACATAAATATTTGTTATTTGAGCCACCCAGTCTCTTGCATCTTTGTTATAGCAGTCCAAACTCACTAAGACAAGTAGTACTTATCCCTGGCCCACTGTAGCATCACAGTTACTAAGAATTTCACCTGTGAAATAAGATCCACAATGTAAGAAAAGCCAAAGGGAAGTCCCTCAAACCATAACTCCACACTCCCTGGATATAAGTCAGAACCCATAATGGAGAGACTAGTGCCACTTTCCAAAACAAAGAATGCAGAATTGGTGGTAACCTTTATATCCTTACTTAATTCAACAATTGGCACTTTTCAAAAACTGGCTGAATCATGGCCTTTGATAGGGAACTACTACAAACTTAACTGGAAGCCTCAGTTGTAGCTGCTATTCTGGGCATCTTTAATGTACAATAATAGATCTATAAAATAGATAAGAACAGACAACACCAATCTATGACAGAATTGAGGAAAACACCCCATCAAATTAATAGCTTCCTAGCAAGCACCAGAAACTATTGATCTGGAAAATGTATCCTTTTCAATTTCTGTAGTGGAGAAGAATCTGTAGTAATTCACATGGAAGAAACAGCAGGATACATTCATGGGACAGAGTAAGATATATTCATGATCTTTCCCCTGGGCTATGTAATGTTTATTTTCTTTGACTCAAAGGACTTTGACTATAATGGAATACTAAACTGTCACACTCTATTGATAATATTCTGTTAATTGAACATGAGAACCAAGAAAGTAGCTCACACTCTAGATGCCCTAGTAAGGCTCATATACATCAAAGGATGAAAGATAAAACCTTAAAAGCTTCAGGTGCCCGCCAAATGGGTGAAATTTTTAGGGATTCATTACAGTGGAGTATTCTGAGATACTTCTCCAAGATAAAGAACACATATTCTACCTCACGCTTTACCACTAAGCAAAAGACACAAATGCTTTGTAGGTCCTTTCATGTTACAGAGACAGCACATCAATCGGGAATAATGTTTCAGCTAATTTATCAGTTGATTTATAAGACTTCCAATTTTGATGAGGGCCCACCAAGCAATTCTCTAGGATACCAGCTGTGTATCCCTACGATTAAACTCAATTCTGACACTATCTATCTGGAGATAGCATAAGATCACAAAGGTTAAATGCTCAGTCCCAAGAGATGTCCTCCACTTCAGATGCCTGAGTCCTCAGGCTACCTACAACTTCTGTCTGACTTGACTACAAATCAAAGATTCCCATATCCTCTTCTTCCTTTGAATTAGATTAATTTGCTAGAGCAGCTCACAGAACTCAGGGAAACATTTATGCAGGTTTACCAGTTTATTAAAGGATATGATAAAGAGTACAGATGAGAAGCCAGATGAAGAGATATGTTGTGTGAAGTCTGGGAGGATCCCAAGTGTAGGAGTTTCTGTCTCTGTGGAGTTGGGGTATATCATACTCCTGGTACATGGATGTGTTCACAGATCTGGAAACTCTTGGAACCCCATACTATTGGAATTTGTATGTAGGTTTCATCACATAGTTTATAATTGATCATTAACTCCATTTTTAGCCCCTCTCCGTTCTCAAGAGCTTGGGGGATGGGGTTGAAAATTCCAAGCTTCTAATCATGGCTTGGTCTTTCCAGTAACTGCCCCTCATCCAGGAGCATCCAGAAGCCCACCCAGAGTCATCTCATTAGCATAAAAGACTTCCCTATCACCCAGGAAATTACAAGGGTTTCAGAAGCCCTATGTCAGGAACCAGGGTCAAAGACTAAGTAGTAGAACAAAAGATTTCCCTAGATTCCTATCACTTAGGAAATTCTGTACCAGAAATGAGGATGAAGACCAAATATCTATTTCTTACTATAAATCACCATATCACAGATATTATGTTATGCATCATATTGGTAGATATTTGTTCATTCCTTAGAATAACAACTGAGAAATTAAAGAAGGAAGGACCGTCTCAACATTACTTTCAGTGATCTACTTAAGAATGTTGAGTTTTTTGTCCCCAGAAATTTCGACTCTGTTAAAGTAGAGATCTGATGACAGACTGAAATCATAATGGAGTAATCATAGTTCAGGCACACAAAATGGAGTTGGCGGCCATTGAGGATCTGGTTTCAGACACATCCCTGCAACACTGAGAATTTGAATTCTCTGTGAACTATACAAAACCTGAGGAAACCAGCTGTTTTTTAAAATAGAATCTGCTAGCTGCAACCTTGTGGTTTCAAGGTTGTTCCCCTTTGTAACTATGCAGCCATTTCAGACCCCAACTAATCCTTGCTTAACAAACACCCTTTCTTCTTGTCAGAGCCAGTTATAATTCTTGATAAACAATTCATGTAACTAAGTGCAACCTCGTGGTTTTTGCCTTTATAAGCTTTCTCCATTTTGTAGTTCAGCAGAACACAATTCAAGTGCTTCTTCAGTCTGTGTCTCCCAAGCTGCAGTCCTAATAAACCCCAAATAAACACCTCTTTATTTCAATTATATATTAATTTCTGAAATTTTGCTTAGCAGGTTCCCAGGGGAGGCACACTTTTACCTTCAGACAAGAAAGAGTTGCATCACACACTAATTTACAATTTTGGTTGCTTAGTTGGGCTTATCATACAAGTACCTTAGCAGGCAAAGAAAGGAGTAACTATGCTGACACACATAATTTACTGTGATTATCCTTAGGTCTTGAGATTGTTACTATAAAATAAGGTGCGGGGAATATATCTGAAACCCAAGTGATTCACTGTGGCATTGTTTGGTGCTGTCATACCCAGTAATAACTGTAAACAGATAATTGAAGTAATAACCACGATCTGACAAATGTATGTTAACCTGGGGTTAAGAAGTTCAGAAAAAAACCTGAGGTGAAAGAATACTAGACTAGAGTGGATGAACAGAATGAGACAATGAATACTAGCTGTGTTCTTTCTTTCTTTCTTTCTTTCTTTTTTTTTTTTACAAGATCCTTTATAGAAGCATAAAATCAAAGCAACCAAAAATTCAGGACCCATCTCTGTAATGCTCCTGCCAAAATGAGCCTTTCATCTGGAGGACAGTTGACAGTCTTGTTTTCCTCTTTCCAATGATCAAAGTCCTTAAAGATTGTTTGCATAGGTTAAGCAAGGAATGAGGGTCCTTCTTTCCCAAACATACCTCAAAAAGCCATAAATCCCCAAGAGCACAATAACAAGACTGAGAAAACCGACTTTGTGCTGACCTCCAGGAGACAACACTTCCCATCTCTACCCTGGATGTATGCTCCTGTGAATTGCAGATGGCTCCATTACTCAGCAATGGAGCAGAGAAAAGGAACAATCCTAAGTCTCTCTCTCTCTCTCACAACTTTCACAAGACCCACTCCAACCTAACTCATTATGTATATACTTTACTTGTGGCAAAATGCTACAGAATAAAAAATGACACAAAGCTGTGTGAGCCATGAATTACCCTTACAATCATAAAGCAGTTTATGTTTACAGGTTTAATTTAACTTAAATTTTACTTTGTTCCAAGGAAGGGGAAAACAAAAAAGTATGTATATTTGTTTATAATGTTATGTATTTGAGTTAAAGACCTCAGATTGTTTGAGGGTTCCTTTTTTTTTTTTCACATCTTTATTGAAGTATAATTACTTTATCATGTTGTGTTAGTTTCTGCTGTACAGCAAAGTGAATTAGCTATATGTATACATATATCCCCATATCCCCTCCCTCTTGAGCCTCCCTCCTACCCTCCCTATCCCACCCCTCTAGGTGGTCACAAAGCACCGAGCTGATCTCCCTCTACTATGCAGCAGCTTCCCACTAGCCATCCATTTTACATTTGGTAGTGTATATATGTCAATGCTACTCTCTCACTTCACCCCAGCTTACCCTTCACCTGCTGTGTCCTCAAGTCCGTTCTCTATGTCTAATCTTTATTCCTGCCCTGCCACTAGGTTCATCACTACTGTTTTTTTAGTTCCATATATGTGCGTTAGCACATGGTATTTGTTTTTCTCTTTCTGACTTACTTCACTCTGTATGACAGACTTTAGGTCCACCCACCTCATTACAAATAACTCAATTTCATTCCTTTTTATGGCTGAGTAATATTCCATTGTATATTTGTGCCACATCTTCTTTATCTGTTCATCTGTCGATGAATATTTAGGTTGCTTCCATGTCCTGCTATTGTAAATAATCCTGCAATGAAAACTGTGGTACATGTATATTTTTGAATTATGGTTTTCTTAGGGTATATGCCCAGTAGTGGGATTGCTGGGTCATATGGTAGCAATTTTTAGTTGTTCTATTTTTAGTTGTTGTGTTTTTTTAAAATTTTATTTATTTATTTATTTTTTATACAGCAGGTTCTTATTAGTTATCTATTTTATACACATTAGTGTATACATGTCAATTCCAATCTCCCAATTCATCCCACCACCCTCGCCCCCACACATTCCCCCCTTGGTGTCCATACCTTTGTTCTCTACATCTGACTCTCTATCTGCCTTGCAAACTGCTTCATCTGTACCATTTTTCTTCATTCCACATATATGAGTTAATATACAATATTTGTTTTTCTCTTTCTGACTTACTTCACTCTGTATGACAGTCTCTAAGTGCATCCACGTCTCTACAAATGACCCAATTTTGTTCCTTTTTATGGCTGAGTAATTGTCCATTGTATATATGTACCACATCTTCTTTTTCCATTCGTCTGTCGATAGACATTTAGGTTGCTTCCATGACCTGGCTATTGTAAATAGTGCTGCAATGAACATTGGGGTGCATGTGTCTTTTTTTTTTTTTTTAACAGTCTACAGTCATTTATTTATTTTTTACATCTTTATTGGAGTATAATTGCTTTACAATAGTGTGTTAGTTTCTGCTTTATAACAAAGTGAATCAGTTATACATATACATATGTTCCCATATTTCTTCCCTCTTGCGTCTCCCTCCCTCCCACTCTCCCTATCCCACCCCTCTAGGTGGTCACAAAGCACCGAACTGATCTCCCTGTGTTATGCGGCTGCTTCCCACTAGCTATTGATTTTACGTTTGGTAGTGTATATATGTCCATGCCACTCTCTCACTTTGTCACAGCTTACCCTTCCCCCTCCCCATGTCCTCAAATCCATTCTCTAGTAGGTCTGTGTCTTTATTCCTGTCTTACCTCTGTGTTCTTCATGACCTTTTTTTTTCCTTAAATTCCGTATGTATGTGTTAGCATACGGTATTTGTCTTTCTCTTTCTGACTTACTTCACTCTGTATGACAGACTCTAGATCCATCCACCTCATTACAAATAGCTCAATTTTGTTTCTTTTTATGGCTGAGTAATATTCCATTGTATATATGTGCCACATCTTCTTTATCCATTCATCCAATGATGGACACTTAGGTTGTTTCCATCTCCTGGCTATTGTAAATAGAGCTGCAATGAACATTGTGGTACATGACTCTTTTTGAATTATGGTTTTCTCAGGGTATATGCCCAGTAGTGGGATTGCTGGGTCATATGGTAGCTCTATTTGTAGTTTTTTAAGGAACCTCCATACTGTTCTCTATAGTGGCTGTATCAATTTACATTCCCACCAACAGTGCAGGAGGGTTCCCTTTTCTCTACACCCTCTCCAGCATTTATTGTTTCTAGATTTTTTGATGATGGCCACTCTGACCAGTGTGAGGTGATACCTCATTGTAGTTTTGATTTGCATTTCTCTGATAATTAGTAATGTTGAGCATCTTTTCATGTGTTTTTTGGAAATCTGTATGTCTTCTTTGGAGAAATGTCTATTTAGATCTTCTGCCCATTTTTGGATCGTGTTGTTTGATTTTTTGTTATTGAGATGCATAACCAGCTGTGTTCTTGAGACCTTCTGTAACAGCTTCTCCCACTCATTTGACTTGTTCCACTAGTCGCCTCTCAGGATGCAGTGAGTTTTACATGGGGAATTAATGAGTGGTACAAAGGATGAATGCAGCAGTCACTGAGAGTTTCCTGCATATATCACTTAGACCTTACCATTTTGATATAATCAAAATTATTTCCAATTGTCAATATCTGCAGCTCAGTTCCTGAGAGGGTTTTTTTTTGGAACCATGAAAATCAATTCTCCTGCACATGCAGAAGTACCAAGAAATAAACGTCCTTCAGGAATAGCCCTTAACTAATGACTTATGGAAATTGATGTGTAAATATCCCAGTTTCCTGTCTTTTCAACACTTTTGTGCTGCATGTTTCAAATCATTTTACAACATTTCCCTACAAGATTAAGGTCTGTTTGCTCTCTGAGATACCTGGTTTAGTAATTCACCCTTTATTGGCTGACTTCCTTTCAATGTATAACTTCCTTATGTTTCTCCTTTTGTTCGCTGCACCTTCCAAATAGTCTATTTGCCCTGATTTGTTTGTTTGGATGTTTCTGAACCTGCTTCTTGGAGACCCAAAAAAAGATGGTGTGCCTTTCACAGGGTAGATGGAAGATCCAGTCATTTCATTAGGAAACCCAGGAAGAAGATAAAGATGACAGGAAAATCCTCAATTCCACTTTATACCCAGCGTTTCTAGTTACTTTCACATACTGAAGAATAATCATATATATATGTATATGTACATGTATATATTATATATCCTTATAATATACAATATCTATACATATATAATATATACAATGTTTATATATAATAATTAGATTGATTAGATTAATATCTATACTTCTATATCTTATATTTAACAAATAATAATTATACATTGTATAATATATACAATAACCATAAGAATATGTATATTCTAAGAGAAAGAGAGAGCCTTGATCACAGGTAAAAGTTCTGAACCAAATAAATATATTTGTGAATCATAGACATACATGTGGTCACTAAAGATTTGAATGATGTCTTTTAGAAAGTATACAGCAGCAAAAGTAGAGAATCTAGTATTGGCTTATAGGAACTCTGACATTCAAATAGTCATGCACAGGATGGAGCTACAAACTGTACATAGAAAGAGTAGTTATAATGTGGGAAGAAAAACCAAAAGTATTAAAGAGAGAAGAGTGTTTTAATAAGTTAATAATTTTCAAATGCTGCTGATATATCTAATAAGATAGGGCTGGAAAACATTAATTGGTGTTTAGAAATATGGAAATTGCTAGTAACCTTTGGTAGCCTTGTTTCTTTTAAATTTTTTAACACTGTCTTATTATCACTAGCATTTCCTAGACACTTTGGGATGACAGTATCATTTTTGATTTACCTTTGTTCTTTACTCTCATATGAATTTTCAACTCCTGGCAATTTTACATATATGAATGTTTGTGTGTGTGTGTGTGTGTGTGTGTGTGTGTGTGTGTGTATTTGAATCTATGTTTGCCTTTCCTATCATCTTTACTTAATTGCCTCTTAATATGACTCTTCATCATTTTTCTTCATCATCATTGCTGTCAGAGTATAAATACTGAACTACAGACATCATCATCATCACTAAAAGCTTTCCAGGTTACTCAAATTATCCAAAAGGTATTTAATGACTCCATTTCAAATGACACATTCTCTTACTATCCTCTGTCATAAATGTTATTCAATTCGGCACTTCCATGCTTTTCTTATACTGTAATTCCCATAACAGTATAATCTTCCATTACCCATATACAGAGATTCCGGCTTTGTGGGTCCTAAAGCTTATATAATTTGAGGTTCATTTAAAAAGGTAAATACAACAAAATTGTGAATATAAAATTAGTTATGAATGTAGATATTTATTTAGATTGAAAAAAGAGAGAGCAACATATTAAAATTTTTAAAATCTGACAAACACTATAAACATCACAAATTCCTGAATGATACTATATTAATTTTTATTAATTGCTTGACATATAATATCTTTTGTTTTTACCTTACTTATCATTTCTTCATATTTCTATGACAATATTTTGTAAAACCATTTTTGGAGAGATTACAATAGTAATTCAATATTATCTTTAGCATGACTGACAATATTTTATTATTAAAAGTTGAGTTGCATAATATATGCAGTACTACAAATTGATATATTATTGTTTACAGTACTGCTGAAAGTTTTATTCTTCAAACAAAGGAGTTCTGAAAATTTTTCTTTTGTGTGAATCCTGTAAAAACAAGAGAAAAAACCTATTTTGGCTTTTTACATCATTGTATACACCACATTATCAACTATATTCCTGACAGGATAACACCTATTCTAGATTATTATCTTCCATTTATGATTTTCCTAGTCTAAGATTTATAAGAAATTTCCGAGGCTATTTTCTGGTTCCATATCCTATTTCTCTCACATAACCACATACTTGCAGCGTTCCATACTTAGGAAGTGTAAATAGAGACACAGTTAATGACAGAGTCATGTCATAATGCCAAGTAAGTAATCTGTACATTAGGGGCAGGAGGATGTATTCCTGGTATACATTTCTACATCAGTTTAGTTACTAATAAATTTTCACAGAAGTGACTGTGAGCCACACAGTTATATCATTAAACCCCAAATAAATGTATTCCCAATTCAATGTCCCCTAGCCAGATTCCAAAAATTTTGTGTTCACTCCAACAGTACATAAACAAGAAGAATTGTGACAAAGGGAAATCAGAGTGAGAAAACAGTCTTCACAGCAGTTCATAATTGCATTACAGACACATTTCACCAGGTGAACATACTGTTTTGCAAAACCCTCCCCACCCAGAGATTTGGAATATTCTGTGCAAGCAAGAGGACGGATGCTTAAGCTTACAGTTCATCCATTTCACAGTAAACCCGGCTCTTATGTAGTACATATGTGCTACACCTGCATAGTCTGAATTTTACACAGCTTGCAAATTACAGTTTACCACCTTTACTTTGAAGAAGACATAATCTCTCCCTGCCCTGAACTACTATGGCAATTTATTTCTACTTCTCTTTCTTTAGGATACCTCTCTCTCCTCTTGTCTTCTGGTCTTGTTTAAACCTCCTCTCCCCTCCTCTTTTCTATTTACTTTTCTCTCTCTCTCTCTCTCTCTCTCTCTCTCTCTCTCTCTCTCTCTCTCTCTCTATATATATATATATATATATATATATATATATATATATATATTTATGATTAGGGTATTGGCTAGGATTAGGAATATACATACACATACACTACAATCTCCCTGTGGGGCATGACTTCTATTTAATATTTTAATTGCTCATATTAGACAGAGCATTTAATGTCATCTTGGCTATCCAGTGGAATATTTACTACATTATTAGAAATAAAAATAGTACATTTGCACATGATACAAGAAAAGGTCCAAAGAAATAATTTCAAATATGAGTAGTAAATAAATGCATCAGTACCAGAAATAAGAACACTTTGGTTTGCCTCAAGAAGAAAAATCCATAGCTTGACTGAGACATGGGGTTAACAGTAAGTCCTTAGTTTTTCTATGGTCTCAAACCACAACCCCTGAGTGAGTTCAGTCTCCACTTGAAAGTGAAGAAAAGCTGGTGAGGTATTTCTACCTTAAAACTAACAAGCCAGAGGTATAGCAATTATATATGCCTTTGGAAATATGTATCCTGAATTATGTAAATATATTGGAAAACCAACTGCATCAGTTAAGATACGCTAAATTATACTACAGTAACAACTGTCACAAAACCTCCAGTCACTTAAAACACCAAATGTTTATTTCTCTTTTACACTGTATGTACATCTGGGGTTGACTGTGGCTTTTGTTCATGTCATAGTTGTTTTGGGATCCAGGCTGATAGAGCAGCCTCTACCTAGTACATTGCTCCACGCTGTGACAAAGGAGAAAGAGACATGCCAGCTCTTGAACTTCTGTCCCAAAGGGACACATATCTCTCCTACCTATATGTCCTCACTCAGAGCAAGTCTCAAGGCCACAAAGTTCAACAGAGTATTATCTTCTCACATGAAGTTGCACTGCAGGGACAGAAACTAGAATATTTGGTAAAAATTACTGTATTCTACCATGCTAATGAACTGTGTTTTCTCCATGTCATATTTTTGCCATGACCCTTGATTCCTCTTTCAAAAATATGTGCTTAGAAAAATCCAAGCACTTTTTTATTTAGGAAGAAATCTATTAAGATTCCAATACATTGATCCCCCAAAAATGTCAAAAGCATTTTAGTGGCAATTTAAAGCTTCCAAAGCACTTTCAAATAAATATCTCTTTTATTCTTCCTAAGTACTCTGAAAATTTGAGCTCATGAACTTTGATCCTAAATTCACCTGTTCTATTGATGAACCCATACTGCTCTTATTTCCAAATGAAAAAAAAAAAAATTACAAGCTTGTGTATTCTATGTCTTTTATGTCTATTATGCTTTGAATTAGATAATATTAAACTGGGCTTATTTGAAGAATTCCTTAATTTACCTGAATTTTCTTTGTGTTCTCTGCTGCATTCTTCTATTTTCATGTCATCCCTTGTGCCAACTTTTGCTCTTGTTAATCATCCATTGTTACTAGCAAACCCAACAGATGACCTTTCCTGCTGTTCTCTTAATTTTCTTTAAGCAGATCATTGCTACCTGGTAATTATCCTGCTTTCTTAAATAATTCTGAACATCATTTCCCAAAGTAATTCTCTTCATATACTTTGTATAGGAAATTTAGATATGTATAATTATGGATTGTAAAAACTCTAAGAAACCCTTGAGTTCATGGAACTCTTTTAACAAAAGATAAAACAGGCCCAGAGAGATGGGGTGACTTGTTTGAAATATCAAAACTAGTTAGGGATGTTAATAGCACTATAAGTCAGGTCTTTGAATTTCTGATGCACTAGCCTCTCTGGTATTCTGTCTTTATTTTATTTCATGAATTAGCATGTCATTCTTGACCTTGGGCTTTACTGTTTTCAGAGATTCTCCATTTGCCAGTCAGACCCACTCTTTACCATGATCCTGCCCTGTTCTGTGTGTGGAGGCTGTCCTCTATTTTGTCCCTTGGCTTCTGGTTGTGTTCAGCCAATGAGAGGCACCAGTAATAACTGGGAACATGAAGGGAGTGAGAGCTCTGTGTTTGAGTTCTTCCAGCTCCCTACATGCCAGGCTATGGATGGTCCATGACTATACTTTTCCACTGACTGTGATTGATCCCTTATGCTCCAACTAAGCTCCGTGTTTTATTGGGCCCTAGTAATCATTCCTTACCTTTATTGCCTCAGGCTTAGGCATTGTGATGACTTTCTGCATTGCCAGATAGATTTTTATAGTCTCCGTGTCAACTTTTGCTCTTGGTAACAAGTTTCTGTTATTAACAATCTTCTTGGTTCCTTTATCCCTGCCCCCATTTGCATAAACAGTGTCTTCATTAAACCCTTTTCATTTCTGCTGTTGAATGTGCATCTGGTTCTCTCTTAGAATGTTTATAAAGATAATTTTTAATTCTTGGTCCATCTGTTCTATCATTTTACTTCTGATGAAAGTGGTAATCCAATATTTGTATTTCTTTTGAAATAGCTATGCTCCTCAAGAGTCCTGTTATTTTGACCTTGGACCTCATATCCTTCAGTGTTATTAGTTACTTTGTGATTTTTTCCAGTGTCCCAAGACTGCCCACACTTCATGATTTACTAGAAGGACTAAAGGGACTAAGCATATGGTTGTACTCACTGTTAGGATTTATTACAGAGACACAGCAGGGATCAAATAGGAAGAAGAAACAAGCAGAATCTAGAGGAATCTATTTGCAGGTTTCCCATGCTCTTCCCCCGCCCCCCATTAAGGGGTCACAGAGAGTGCACCCATCCTTCAGCAACAAAAATGCAGTGACACCTGTGTGATGTTTCTGCCTAGGTAAGCCTGTTTGAGATTCAGAAATGTGAGGTTTTAGTGGGGGCTGGTCACATAGGCATTCTTTGTCTGGCAACTATGAATATTTCAGGCTTTTGAAAGAAAAGCAGGTTTTCACCATAAATCATGTTGCTTGTACAAATGATATAGTCCAGGGACACAATCTTATCATTTAGGGAATGTTTCAGAAACCAAATTCCCAGACACCATTCAAGGGTCAAACTTGAAAAATAGCAGCCTCTAGTCTACTATGTTAACTTTTCTCTGTACAGTCAATATGTGAACAAAGGCCAGACCTCAAGTCAAACCCCAAACCCTGTGAGTTCAAGGATTGGGGGTGGATTGAGCCTGAGGTGAAGGGAGCCTTGGGGTGTCAGAGTATTGCTCCCTCCATAAAACAATTCTTTGGATCATTACCTCATTCATTATGCCCCAAGGATAAGGTGAAGACACTTCCTAAATGGTCAAGGAAACAAATGCCATAAGTTAATTAGTTCCCATATTGTTTATCTCAAGTCCTGATAACACAGATTTTCTCTTCTGACTTGATTTTACTTTTGAGGGCACTTGGTCTGGAAGCAGAATTGCCACAAGTTGGAAGGCAGATAGTTCATCCTAACACAATGGTGATGGAAGAACAAAGGAAGAACCCTACAGTTTGTTTTATTCCCTAAGTTTTTCCTCTCACAGTAGGTCTTGCTCCTCACATTCCCCTCACACAGCAGTTTCAAAACAGCCACACATCACCCAGGGATTTCTTATAGCTTTTTTTTTTTTTTTTTTTTTTCCTTTTCTTGTTGTTTTGCTTCCATGGTTTCTCTGGGATTTCTTTTCAATTTCTCTTAGGGCTGGGAACCAGCACTCTTGCTACTTCGGCATCCTGATAGGAACCAGATAAAACATTTTAAAACTAAGATTTTCCTCTTATTTATTTTTAAAACCACATGCATCCTTATTGTAACTCTCTTGGAAAATACAGATAAAGGCAAAGGAAAAAGAGGAAATTAAAACTTTAGCCCAACTCTATAATCACTGTCCATAGCTTGTGGTAGATCTTGTCAGGTCTTTATTTTTCTCTTATGTACCTTTGCTTGAAGTATAACACTAATGTCAACCTACACTTGGTCTGCTTCTAAGTGTTGGAATGCCTAAGGACATCTGGTGAGTTGTATAACAAGTCCTGATTGAAATCTATTTGTCTATGGACTGGAGAAACCTTCTGAGTAAGAATATTAACTGGTCCCATATGGGGGATTCAGATTCTTGGTTATATGCAGAACACTGGTAGGACTATTAAAGAGAAGCCCAGTAGCAGTAGAAATGTTTAGCTGCCTAGGAAAAAAATAAGTTTTAGAGTTAGAGAGAACTAGGTATAAAAATATTAACTGGATACCACTATCTAAATCAAAAAGTGGTGGTTTTGGGGCATAATATGGAATTATTCTGTAGGATTTATGTTTTGATTCAGTCTCCATTATTCTCATTTCTGAGACCTATAAAAGATAGAGGTAAACTGTAAGAAATATTTTCCTAAAATTCTGAATGAGCTGTTTCACTGAACTATGAAACATCTTACTGAATAATCAACATTGCCTGGGAACACTCTAGCAGGAGAGAATAGTTTTGTTTTCGTTTTCGTGTTTTTTTTTTTTTCCAGTTCCCTGACCAGGGATTGAACCCAGCCCATGGTACTAAAAGTGCTGAATTCTAACCACTAGACCACCAGGGAACTCCCATTGATTCTATCCTCATATATTCTCAGTCACAGGCCACTTTAGAAATTTGCCATCAAGAGGCTCAAGAAATAAGTACCAGTAGGAAAATCCTTCTTCTGTTGTGTAGCAGTAGCCATCAGTGGGGAAATGCTGGTCCTGGTATAGCAGGAGACAGAGTGCCCGGTGTGGCAACCATAGAGTGTAGTCCATGTGTGCTGGGGATTGCCACACCCAGCAAGTTAGTAGCAGTATTCATTGGTTTGCCTGACCAGCAATAGCCATAAACACAAAACTTATGTGCAGAATCAATTGGAAAAGACTAAACTGCCCATTGAAAGAGTAGGAGAAAAGTAGCAAAATCTCCTGGCATAGACTCGTTTGTGAGTCCAGCCTATAATAGGTGCTGAGCTTGCGTTGATAACAAGGTGAGATATTTTTAAAGATTATATCCATGGTTTTCTTAAACACATGCTGCCAAGACAATAAATTTAACATTGTTTTTAGATGAGACTTCTGAAATCTAGGAGAGTTTGCTCCACAGTCATGGTCAAATTGGGACCATAGCTCAGGTCTCCTGATTCTTAACACACCAGACACTCTCATACGTAGTACTCCCTATGAGATGCCTTGCTCTTCTATACCAGAGAAGCCATGTGCTCATTCATTCTCAAGTAATGTAAAGTGTTGTGCCTACCAATAATCTGTACTCAGGCAAACAATATCATCTCCACTTGAAAAGATGTTGTTCCTACAGTTTATATTTTATTTAAAGACTATTTGCAATACATTTTTTTCTTTCCTTCCTTTCTTCTTTTTTTTCTGTTTATTATTTGTTTTCTAATTTACTGTCATATATTAAAAGCTTATGAAATGCTTAATTTCAAGCAAATATATATGCAGAGCTTCAGAAATGGAAAAAAAAAAGTAAAGGTTGGAGGTAACATCTAAGTGAAAAATAAGATGTATGCAAAATAGTAACAAAAGATGTCTTATTTTTACAAAATCTCTAATTTAGAGAAATGTTTTTATTTTGCATAATATATCTTAGTATAACAGAAATTGGTAAAGAAAGATAAATATTTATAAATGATACAGAAAGTATGGGGGAAGGGACAAAAAGCATGGAAAGAGAATGAGAGAGAGAGAGAAAATAAGAGTGTTAAAATCACATTTTGGACTCCTGAACAAAAGTATTGGTGAAAGAAAATTTGAAAAAATTAAGGAGCAAGAGCTTGGCAATTTGACAATTTTTTATACCTGTTTAGTTTGTGTTATAAGTTTATCCAAATTTTTAGGTAAAGGAGTTAAATAAATTTATGGATAAATTATTTGCAGAAAAGAATAACATCCATTTTTTTATTGTCTATGTATTCACCTAGTAAAGTTTCCCTTTCAGTCCTTTTTTCCCTTTGACTTTCAACTTCTATGAAAAACAGTTAGGTTTATTGTCACACCTCTATTTATTAAATATCTGAGTTGAGATCTCTAGGATCTAGTTTTTGTTGTTGTTTTTTTTGTTTTTGTTTTTTTTGTGGTACGTGGACCTCTCACTGTTGTGGCCTCTCCCCTTGTGGAGCACAGGCTTTGGACGCGCAGGCTCAACGACCATGGCTCATGAGCCCAGCCTCTCCACGGCATGTGGGATCTCCTGGACCAGGGTAAGAACCCGTGTCCCCTGCATCAGCAGGTGGACTCGCAACCACTGTGCCACCAGGGAAGCCCTCTAAGATCTACTTTTTAAGACAGTGAAAATTCCTTAAGTTAGAAGCTTCATATTTTATTACTGAACAAATTAATGTCTTTCTTTTTATTCTATTAATGATTCAAATTTATGACTTTTATGTTACATGAGAAGATAATTTTATCTTCTTGGTATTAACTAGTTGACTAAAATACATTTAACTCAGGAAGAAACAGGCACAAGAAAATTTTTGTGAGATGTATTTTAAGATATGTCTGTGGGGGCTTCCCTGGTGGTGCAGTGGTTGAGGGTCCGCCTGCCGATGCAGGGGACACGGGTTCGTGCCCCGGTCCGGGAGGATCCCAAATGCCGCGGAGCTGCTGGGCCCGTGAGCCATGGCCGCTGAGCCTGCGCGTCCGGAGCCTGTGCTCTGCAACGGGAGACGCCACAACAGTGAAAGGCCCGCGTACCGCAAAAAAAAAAAAAAAAAAAAAAAAAAGATATGTCTGTGTATGGAATTAAAAAACGTTTTTATGAAATTATTTCTAAATTTTCAAAAAAAATGTAAATAAATAAATAAAAAATAAAGGAAATAAGAGAAGAAAGCAAATGTGTCATAGGAACCAGAAATTAGCATAATATTGGTGAAATTTATTAAAAAGAAAGTTTTTTTTTTTTAATTCTTAATAAAATGATTAAATTTCCTATAGGAAGAGAAACAGAAAGATATGCAGTAAATAGAAAAAAAAAAAGACTCCTGCCTTGTTTGGTTTACTGCAAAGGTAGAATCTGTGGGGACAGTCCATCTGTATGAAAGAATTTGGCAGCAAAAAAGACACTAGAAAAAGGTGGAATCAGGTGAATAACATCTTTCAAAAAGACCAACTTTCTCTCTCCCTAGTTGATGCACTGTACTTTTGACTAAATGACTATAAATAATCATTTACTTTAAATATATGTTATTTTTTTCATTTCTTTTGTTGATATCTTTGGATGCTTTAATATTAAATTATTGGAATTTAGTTCAAATATTATGACTCAATTTGAAGAAATGGCCAGGAAAGGGAAAAAGCAGCAAAAGTGTATTCAGCTATTAGATTAGGCAGGTGGGACAATTTAAGTTAAAAACTAGTCACTAAATTTTAAGGAAGACTATTCCTCCCTTCCAAGGAAGTCAAACAATATATACCTTTTCGTAAGCAAGCCAATCTCATTTGATTAACAATAACATAATTTAAATACACTTTATTTTTGGTATATCACTGGATTTTAGGAGCCAGCATTACTACCCCTTCAGAAATCCAACACAGTAGATATATTACATGTGTGTCACTCCTGTCTCCCATTCACCAGCTGCAACTCAAAAATATAAAATGTATTTTAAATGTAAACTTGAAAATAGGAAGCATGAGTTTCTTTCAATGTTGTCCCCTTTGAGACCTCAAATATTACTTGGAGCAGATAAAACTGATAATAAATATTTTAGTATGTAGTATCTCTACTTCCTCCATTTCCAACTTAATAACCTCAAGAACACATTCCTTAGCCTGAATTGTTCCTGGCATGAGCAATCAAATGTATTCCACTAATATTTTCCTGCTCTCATTTTAAGGTCTTAGTACTGCAGTATCCATTCCCTTCATGGGCCACTAAGCTGCTGTTCCACCCTTATTTCAATTCTCTCATATACAGACTGTTTGACTTTTTTAGAAAGTCCTATTTCTTATTCCCTAATCAATCTACCTATTCACTCAGCTCACTTTTCTCCTTCCACATTATCTTACCTAATTTATTTACATATATTTATGATTCTATGTTTGTAAATGTAGCTACATGTCTAATTGATCAATATACCTCACTATGAAAAGATATCCATATATCACTACAAGTTTCTCTTGCAAGTTCATGTTTATCTGTGCATTGATCTATATGGTTAACTAAATATAGGTTTCTTTTCTTTGTGTGTGTATATTTAATTATTAATGGTTGTGAGTGAATGCTAGAATGCAGACATGAGAATATATGTGAAAGTTGAGAGTTGGAAAGTTGTCATTTTTACAAAGATTGTGTGAATCATGAATGCTTGGTAGATAAACAAGATAGGTTATGAAAAATGAATTTGATCAGCTGTATGCAAGGGCTGACATCCATGGGAGCTAGCTAGATGCAGGGTCTTTACTCATAAATCCAAATAAATGTTTAATTGTAATCTTAATTTTTCTTATGATTATTATTAAACTTGTACTTATATTTTGATATCTATATAGTTAATGTTTCAGTTTCCCTCCCAAGTTTGCTCCCTAACATTTTTGAAAAAATTAGTAAGATAACAATGAGAAATGTTCTCTAATAAATACTTGGGTCTACTCTGCTATGAAGAGCACATTATATATATGTATATATATATATGTATATATATATATACACACACACATACAATATATGTTAATGTATGATTAACAATATCAAAATAAAATTACATTCTTTGGTTTTCACTTTATCATTTTACCCCAGCAATTATGTATCTTTATCTTCCTTAGTGGACATAAGCTTTAAAATAAGAACATACATTAGAGGTGATTTACTGGGTTTTGATGTTTGAGCAGCCAGGATGAGCATGAAACATGAAGGAAGGATATGTAGTTTGTAGGTCCTATCTTTCTTGATCCCATGACTTCAGTAATTATTCATTCTACTCTTAAACAATTGGCATTAACACCACTATTAGCCCAGGATAATATTAGATGGTAATTTATATATATATATATTTATATATATATACATATATATATATATATATATATATATATATATATATATATACACATACATACATACATACTTCCTGCTCCCAGTACATTGCAAGATAATTGGGAAGGACCAATAGGCACAAGCACAAAAGTAATTTCAGTGTGGGGTGGACAGTGCTCTAACAGAGACATGTGTGAGGTGCTATAGGAGCAGAAAAGATGTGTAATTTCTATTCTTAATAGGAAGAGACTTAATCAGTGGTTCTCATAGAGATGATAGTATTTGAGCTGATTGTTGAAGGATTCCCCAATCTGATTCAATGAGCCTTTACAATGAACCACTTCACGGTTCTGTGTGTGTGTATACATATAGACACACATACATATATTGCAGGACTCAGGTGATGCACGATATATTGAAACCTCTTCTTGATAGCAAATTATCAGAATATACAGCCACCAAATATGAACAACCATCAGGAATGACGAACTGAAAAGTACCAAATTTGAAAAAATAGACGTTGCAACCTATAGTTTGTCCTTTCTAGTGAAATAGAGAAAACAATCCAACATGAAAATGCAGTTTTTGCCACCAAAGAAAGATGTACCTATTCTATTGTTAGGTGGGTGTGAAATTTCCAGGCTAATTCAAGGCACTGTGGTAGGAATAATTTTTGCTATTAATATGTAGTTGTTGCTGAGTATCAACTACTTTTAAATTTACATTTAAGAGATGTTTCATATCCATCTTTCATTTATCTGATCATCAACCTGTAGCCACCATGGACTTATGGAAAGAACAGTAAAGAATCAAGAAACCTTGGATATATTATCATGGCCCTTGGGCAGTCAGGTAGTTTGCTTGAATATTAATTTTCTTGTCAATTAATTGTGAATAACTTTTGCAAATTAATCGATAAGATTGTGTTACAATGCAATGAGATAATAATTATTAATGTAAACTTTAAAATATGCAAGTACAAGGCATAATGATGCATAGATTGGGAACTCCTCATGGAAAGGTGAAATCTGAAAGTCCACATGATTCAAATATATAAAATTACAGACATTTTGAATAAGGTAAAATAATTTGTTTTAACATATTTAAAAATTCTAGAATAGCTTTTATACTCTGAGAAATCAGAAAAAATCAGAAAAAAATATGTGTTTCAGGTAGCTCATTTAAAGGAGTTTCATGGTAAGTAAAATACTATTCTTACTAAAAGCAGAAGGGTTTTGTTCACCCTATATTCGGTAAGCATTGAACAATAAATAAGGTGTGTTCTAATTCAATTTATTGGAAGTAAATTTTGCACTTAATAACTCCAGGTTGAATTAAATAAATAGATTTGATGATACATTTAGTACTACTGTTATTATCTCTCTATAATATAATCTATTTACATATCTACCCTGCCAGACAGGGTTGAGGAGTGTGGGGATTGTGTCCTAGACAGCTATTTAAACACTGCTCCTGGCATGGAAACTGAAGCATAGAAGTCACCTAATAAAAGTGTTAAATTAACCTAAATTTAAAATTCTTTTATGGTTACAGCATGTCAGAATGTTTTCCAGTTTACCTATAGGAATTGCTGGATGAAACCTACAAAAAATTTAGAAAGATAAATATTTGTATGAAAAGCTGTTAAGAGTCTTGGTTAAACTTGACCCTGAGACCTCTACTTGGAAAACAGTCTTAACTCTGTCATTGGGCCTTTGTTGGGTTCAGATTACTATATGGAGTAGAAGAAAGAGATCCTTTGCAGGGTAATTTATGTTCCTAGGAAAGATCACAGGGTTTAATATTAATACCAATATCAGGATTCCTACAATGTTGTTGAACAAAGAGATGTAGTCTCCATTACCAAAGTGGTGAGATAAGACTTCTTGTCTAATTTAATTTTATTGCTTAAAAAAATGACAGTGACATGAAATACAATTTTAGCAGGAAGGAAGAACAATACATGTCATTTATAGTAACTTACAATTTGTAGGTCAAACTAAATTTACTCTGGGAATGCCATGGACTTCCCTTGGTGAATTCCAGTTTCCTTGTGGAGTAGGAGACCATGGGCTATAGGAACTCATGTTGTGTTTGTCTGCTATGACTGTTACTAGGGAAATTGTGGTCCCTCTGGAACCAAAAGATGTCAAGAGTTTGGATACAAGATTTTCAGAGGAGCCAAGGTAGCCAAAATTGATATACAAGAACTCTACTATTCCATTAAGGGTACAGAAACCGAAGCCTCCTTGAGGTTATGAGCGCCATTGCAAGTAGGGAAGTAGGAGTTCATATGAGGGAAACAAAAGATTTGTTCTCCATTTTCTTTCATTTTGCAGTAAAAACATGCTTGATTTTGTTTGAAAAAATAAGCTAGAATGAAATATGTAAGTGTAAATAAGACAGAGCAGGTAGCTGTGGAGGCCTGCTCCAAGTCCATATTCCCAAACTTACACATTTTAAGTAGTGCCATGGTAGGAAGTATTCTGTACTTAAATTTTCGCTGCATGACTTCTTGGTATATAATAAGCAAGTTTCTGATGATTACAGAGGCACACAGATTCTAAGAAATTTTCTTACAGAAAAACATGATTATGTTTACTTAAAGGAAATATAGAACATTTTTGTTCTCCTTTCCTTTGGGCCCATAAAATTGTGTTATATCATCTTTCATAATAGGGAGAAATATTCCTACTACTAATGTGCATACTTATATCATAAATCAGTAAGCATCCCTATTTTACAGAAGCTCAAATTAATGGTCAAAGCTTATTTTGAGAAAAAGAGGCAATTTGGACCACATTTCAGTTGTAATCATATTTTCTTTAATGTTCATAATCTTTTGTCTTAAGGGGAGTATTATTATTTTAAAGCAAACTGCATTACCTAATAGGAAATGGCTATATTTTAATGTTTACATATTTTTTGAATAACAGAAAAGAAAGAAAATGAATTAGACACTGCTTGAAGAGGAGTCCAAAAAGCAGAGATACACTGAGGTCTTGCAAATCTGTTGTTAAAGAAACATACATTCTCAAATAAAGTGAATTAAAGTAATTTGGATTGATATGTTCAAAATGTTTTTATCTAGGGAAAGGAATATAAAAAAGAAGGGAAGTTTAAAAAATTAAAGTCAACAAAAAAAAAGTCACCTTAAACACAAAGCTTAAAATTTCTCTTTTCTTATGAATATTTTAATAGGTAATGTGTCAAATGGGTCAGACAGTAGCTTCAAGGACAAGTTCAAATTAAGCTGAGGTTTTTATCTTGAATTCAATTTCACTAATTATTTTAATAAGTGAAGATGTTCTCTAAAGCAAGTTGTAAATCAGCTAATTATTTACTTTGTTTATGTTTTCTATCAAATTATGCCTTTCAGTTGCTATAATAAATATTACCTTTAGAGAGAGACAGGTGTAATGTTTATGTAAAATTAACTAGAACAAAATCAATATCAGTATCATATAAAGCAGGTGTACAATTATAGTGGTTAATTTGGAAAAAACAGTTTAGATAGGATATGTATCACATATATTTTCATGATCTTAGGAAATAAAAGTATGGAAAACAATTCATTTTATAGCTAAGTTTGTTTTTTCTAAACTCATGGCTAGTTTTAGAGACCCTAGATTTAGTCTTTCCCTTTGCTCTACCCCTTTGCTGCTCTTCCTGAAGTGTCTTTCTCCTATACTCACCAATTTTTTCATCACAAATTTCAATCCCAGATAACCCAGTTTCTCTTATGTAATTTTTTACCATTGTAGACATGGCCACACTTACCAGGGGAATAAACAAGGAACGCACTGTGTTTGTGTGTGTGTGTGTGTGTGTGTGTGTCTGTACATCAGTGAGAGGCAGAGACAGAGAGGCAGGCAGAAAGGGAGGGGAGAGAAAGAGAGAGAGAGAGAGGGAGGTAGAGAAAGAGGCAGAGATGCAGAGTTTTATTTCTTCGTAGGATAGGAGCTGCTTAATAGAAGAAGGGAAGTGAAAGAAAAATATATCTATGGGTATGACATTGTTGAAAGCATCAGAAAAAAAAATATGACAGAGGATGTGAACACTACCTTAATGTACTGATAAGAATAAGCCTTTGAAAACTCCTACTTCTCTTTAAACATCATGCCTAGGAATATACTTGAAATTCAGAAATCAATTAAATAGGATATTATCTTGAAATTAGAAAATGGGAAAAAAATAAAGACGATCCATTATATTTCACAGGTTTGGTATGAAGTCTTTGGGGTCCTTTATTGCTGAGAAATATTTAGCTCTCTGACATCCTAGAAGTGGGCTTGTATTGGGTGAGGGCCTTGCATCACTGAAATTAATTTCACCTTCTAAAACATATTTTTGAGCACTTAATGTTCCTTGTGATGTTAAGAAACACACAGTGCCTGCTCCCAACTATCTCATAATCTCATGGAGAAAGACTGGTGGATAGATAGATAATAATCATATAGTCCATTTTCCACGGGGGGAACACAGAGCAGGGACTGCTCAGCTGGTCTAAATGGAGAGAAAGTTTCCCTCAAAACTTGGAAACTATCATGGTGGTGTTTTAATTATCAATTTAAGTTCTCTGAAATACTTTTTTTCTTGATATTTTCTTTAGATAATTCCCCACAGGAGATTATCTCCATCTCCAATTGAGAAGGCTATCCGCAGAAGACTAAACACAGAGAAATTAAAAGGAAAAAACTAGACACAATTCTGATTAGAGAGATTTATTTGTTTGCCAGTATTATGACTCTACCCCTTTCCTTTAGAATTTTGCATGTTGGACACTATAAATCACTTAAAAAATGGAGTTAAGTGACAGACATTCTTGGATTTAAAACTCAGACTGCTACTTAACTTTCTAGATGATCTTGAAAGTTGTCTCGTAATCTCACTGTATCTCAGTGTCCTTCCCCTGAAAATGGGAATGATAGTGTCTAACTACTAGACTGGTAAAAAGAATTAGAAAGACAATAGATGTAAAAAAGTTATAGTCCGTGGCACATAGTGGGAACTCAGTACACATAAGTACTCCTGAATAAGTTTATTACAAAATATGATAGTAAAAATTCAAGGGACGTCCCTGGTGGTCCAGTGGTAAAGAATCCATCTTCCAATGCAGGGGACTCTGGTTCGATCCCTGGTCAGGGAACTAAGATCCCACATGACGCGGGGCAACTAAACTCGCTTGCCACAACTACTGAGCCCTTGTGCCTCAACTAGAGAGCCTGCATGCTGCAAACTACAGAGCCCATATGCTCTGGAGCCTGCAAGCCAAAACTAGAGAGAGAAAACCCACACGTCACAACTAGAGAGAAACCTATGAGATGCAACAACAACAACAAAAATCCAACATGCTGCAATGAAGATCCTGCATGTCACAATGAAGACCTGATGCAGCCAAAAATAAAAATAAATAAACAAACAAATTCAAAATCATAATTCTCTAGCTCAGAGTTGACTGACACAATGAGCCACTGGCTTAGGAGAGTCCCCCTGAGTTATCCCCTTAATAAATGGAAGATCTCAGTGTTAGCCTCAAGTGCATCTGTGGATTCAGTGGCATTTGGAGGGGGTAATTGTACTGAACCAAATGAAATTCTATTTTAGTTAGTATATTTTTAAATGGAGACTAGAGATACAAGAGTCTTTAGAAAGTCTACTGAACCTTCAGGCACAAATAATAGTTCATCTGGAGACAAACACCATCACCTTCTTCCCAAGGACCTGACCATATAGCCCACCTTTCAGGTAACTGGAACTAGGCCCTCCCAGAAATATAACCCACCTAAAGGGAATGTCTTTCCCTTTCTAATGCAGAATTTTACATCCTAAACAATTGGAAAAATGGCACATGTCTTTGCCAGATTTCCTTTATCTTCACATGTTCATTATAGCAGAAGTTTTGCCTATAGCAATGAAATCACTTAAAATGAGATTATATTAAGGTTAAATCATCAATTGCTTTTTATTATTAGAAAATGATTCTTACTTGGAGATAATTACTATAAAATAAATCAAGATGTATTATTAAGACGTGTGATTTAGTTGTTTTCTCGTTAAATGCTAACAAGTGTTCTCACCATGTCAGTCAACACTAGAAATAAATCTGCCTTTATGCCCTATGTTCTATGACTCTATAGAAGCTCCCCTATTTCTGGAATAGCCATATTATATTCAGAGCACTGAGCTGTGAGTAGTAATTATCCAACTTGTCAGTTTTACACGGAGGATCATGTAGTGGGCTAGGAGGAATTGTATTGTGACACAAACATGGGATGGGAGAATCCAGAGACACCGATGTGCAAATCTGTTAGAACTTAAGATAAGGGTCAGGGAACCCAGAAGTATTCAAAATCTGCATCAGCCAAGACAACCACAAAGTTTCATAGCTAAGTTGAACACAAAAAAACAATTTCAGAGGGAAAAAAATAAAATTGTATTATTAGTCCTTTTTTAGTAGTAATAAATTATATTATTAGTTTTGGCCTCAAAACCACAAGCAGAAGAATTGTCATTGTTTACAAATGTTATGTAGTAAAATCTAAATAATTTTAGGTCTCAAAAACAAGGGAACCTAATTTTGTACCCCTCCCACTACCCATCCAAGTGAAAGCCCGACATGCACAAGCATCCTATTATCAAAAAGAGAGAGAACAGAGTTTACTTGTCCACATGAGTGCACTTTCCCTCAGGTTGCAGCTATAGCTGGAGTAGTCCCAGGTCCAACTAAGTGAGAGAAAGAGCAAAGCAGCCATAGGAAGAATCTTGTGCTATACTTCCCAGACACCCCGAACACCTCCTCCCTGTCCCAGGCATAGAAAGAGTGAGAAAGAGAGCCTGTTTTAAGATTTTAAAGCAATGGCACCACCCACTTTCAGTCTTGGTCTAATTGATGCCCTGAAATCAGATTCATAAGCTTTTCCCTTTGTGGTTATATTAGTTTTGTATTGCCATAACAAATTACTGCAAATTTAGCATCTTAAACAAACAAAAAAATTAGTATCTTATAATTCTGTAGGTAAAAAGCCCAACCCAGGTGTCACGATGCTAAAACCAAGGTATTAACGGGCCTCTGTTCTTTTTTGGAGGTTCTCAGGGGAGAATCAATTTTCTGATGGCTTGAGTTGTTGGCAGGATTCAGTTCTTTGGGATTGTAGGACTGAAATCTTTGTTTCTTTCTGTCAACTGCTTCCCACTTCTAGAGGCCACCCACATTCCTTGTCTCATGGTGTCTCCATCCATCTTCAACACTAGCAAGTGCAGGTCTGGTTCCTTTCACACTGGATCTCTCTTTCTTTTTCTATCTCATCTCTCTGACCCAGCAAGAGGAGTTCTCCACTTTTAAGGACTCTTGCAACTCAATTGGACCACTTGAATAACACAGGATCCTCACCCTATTTTAAGGTCAGTTGATTAACATCTTAATTCCATCTGCAACCTGACTTCCTTCTGCCAAAGTAACGTGTTCACTCGTTCTAGGGATTAGGATGTGAGAATTTTGGAGAGCCATAATACTTCCTACTATGGAAGTAAAGACAAAAATATAGGGAAAAAATGCTGAATGTAGAGAGTCCTTGAATTTTTGCCTGGATTCCTTTTATGCCTGGTGCTAGCTGTTTAAATTTGAGAAAGATATTTTAATTTCTGAGCCTCAGCTTCTGTTCCTCTTATATCAAGGTACTAATTCTTACCACAGTGAAGGTCTTTGGGGGCTAAGTGGGTGAGGGCCAAAAGTGTGAAAAGAGGGGGCTGTTTGTATTAAAACTAGAGAGCAAATGCCCCACCCAAAGGAATTTAAATTCCAAAATTTTGTTAAAATATTCTTCCTGACAAATAAAACATCAATGGGACATATTAGGCAAAATTACCATTGTGAGATATTCAGCTCAGCTTGTAAGATTGCTATGAGGTTTAACTGAAATGAATTTATTTAAGATGCATAGCATATAATAAGTATTCCACTCATTTAATTTTCTTATTTCTTAAATGTTTTACCCTAACAATATTTGCTTTTGAACATGAAAATATCATTTCATTCATTTATTTCTTATATAGCTATCCATATCATGCTATTCTCTGACCACCTGGGTTCCTTTTTACATGTTTCTAAACACATCCAGCCAAATATTTGGTTCTTAAAATCTCTACACTCTGTAAGTTCCATCAGTCACATTCAATCATATCTATATTCATCCATGGAACATAAACATGAAAAAATGACTGATATTCAAATAGCCTTTCATTACGCTCTTTGTGAGTTAGTTTTCTAATGTCTTTCTAATCCTCTTTTCTTATTAGTATCATTGTAGATGCTAATGTCAAATCATTTTGACAGAATTGCTTATTCATTTCACCTTTATATTCTAACACTTCCTAAAAGGGTTTTAAATTGCATACAGGTATATTTAATAAGCACAAATTTTCCCATCCAGTTTTACAGGCTAAAGTGTACATATAATCTCTGAGATATTAAGTGTTGCTACATGTGTTTTATCAGTCCATTTATATACTCTTTGAAATATATTACCTAGTTTAGATATGTTAATAAATGAACTTTATATAACATCTCTGATTAAACATTAACGTAGGCCAAAAGATCAGATATAAACCTGACTTATTTTTTCATGGGAACATACAGCATTTTCCTCATTCCTGAATTTTCTCTAAACTGAAGTTTCTCTCAAGAAACAGCTCCCTCCTGCTTTGGTCATAATAAAACAGAACAAGCTAAGAGTCTAAGGGCAGAAATCGAATTTCTCAAGATCCTTTCCTCCTTCATTAGAGATGTAGAAATAAAAGACAAACTTCTTTTAAGTTATCTCCTCAGTCACCAGGCATACAGTGAAATACTGTAACATCCTTTGTGGTTATCTTTCTTTGTTTTTCCCTTCCTTCCTTCCTTTCTTTTTTTCTTCCTTCCTTTTCTTTCTTTCTTTCCTTCTCTTTCTTTCTTTCTTTTTGTTTCTTTCTTTTTGGCAGTGAGTTAGAAATATTATAAAAAAATTCTTTTTGATGAGATTTATAGGGGCCATGTCAGGGAATAAGCTTATTTAATGAAAGAGATGTGAAAGAAGAACAGGAAAACACTAGTACTAAAAGAGGTGAATTGTTCATTCTGTAGAAATAAGAAGTTATCTATGATTAAGAGAAGCTTGTTGGACGTATATTAAATTTTATTTACAATCATGACTCTTATTTGAGCAGAACATTTTTTTGATTTGCTTTATTCTAGGTTTAAAAGAATAGCAAATAGTATGGTTAGAAGAAGAAATTATGTCTAAGGTTAAGTTCATACTAAACTACTTTATGTTTCAATTCACCTGGTTTGGCTAACTATATTTATATTTTTTGCCAGATCCGAGACACACTTATGAGGGCATAATTAATAATCACATCAATATAACAGCTGGAAATTTAGATTGTCCTAAGTATGGACATATGGATATTCTACGCCTTTTATTGCCTCAAGGTATTTGCAAACCTCATTCCCCCTTTTGGAGTAGTCTATCCCACTGCCTCTAGCTTTATCACTTAATTGTAGTCTACACCTTTTCTTAATCTACTCATTATTTTCAGATTATGTGAGATTCCCCTGACATGATTGCTCAAGGCATACCATAATAACCCTAGTATAGCATATATCATCCATTATTTTAACCATTTATTATTCTATCTACCCTACCAGACCATATGGAACATGAAAGTGTAGAGCCTTAGTCTTGTTCACCATTATTATCTTCATGACAAGCATAATATTTAGCCTAGCATAATTATTAGTCTGCTGTAACATAGCCGGTTCCCATTTCTGAATCATCAATGTGTAGATACTAACCAAAGTCCTAGTAGGTGAGGAATATTCAGTTAGCAACTTTTCTAGCACCTCCCTTTGGAGTAAGAATAACAAGGTATTTCTAATTCCTATTTCTATATCAATCTCTCTTGAGCACCTGAAAATAAACCATTTTAAAACAGGAGAAAACCAAGATAGTTTGGCATTTCAGTCCTAAGGAATGCTATGGGGAACCACCTACTGTGCTGGCTACACAGATCACATGTTTTATTTGGGTACCTAGTGCTGGATGTTGGGCAGCCACCTAACCTCCATGCCCTCACCCCTACCCAAGAATTTTTGTGAATGTTGGGATGAATGACACATAGATGCCAATAGGTATGAAAGAAAGCTTATTATTTACACAGTAAACATTTAAAGATTCCCAAGGAGAAGGACTCAAGTTTGGTCTGAAGTGAAACCAGAAACATCACTGGGGAAGGATGACTCTGGTTTTACTTATGGTTAGGAGGTGGGGCAAGAGTAAATGTCCCCTGTCCTGACTGGGACATGCATGGTTTGAACTTCCCACCAGCACCAAGAGAGGGAGCAGGCAGCTTTCTCACAACTTTGCTCAGTTGTGAAGTAAAAGGTAAAGGAGAAGGAGGGAGCTTGAAAGATGTTAGTGGTCAAACATCAAAAATGAAGTCTTTGTCTTTATTACAGTAAACAAGACTAATTCTGTTTTTAAGGTTTTTAAAGAATGAGATTAATGATCTTATTTATAGATATTTTAATAGGAATTAAGAATGAAAATATGTCAGCAATGTGTCTGCCCAGTTTTCACAATGTATGTGATTAACTTCATATATATTGACTTAATTCTTGTTATAATTCTGTCATGACCATATTATACAGCTTAGAACATTGAAGTTCAGAAATGTGCAGTAACATACACAAGGTCACACATGTAAGTCAACAGAACCAAGATGTAACCTAGAGCAATTGATTTCCAAATCCTACATACATTTACTTGCTCTAATTACCCATAGAACCGTTGTGAGTTTGAGACATATATTTTCTCTTTTCAGTTTAGAATATCTAAAGACTCTTAATGTCTTCTACATCTTGCAGAAAGAGAAGCAAATGAATTTAATATTTCTTTTTAGTCCTTAGGGTCATACTCTGACCAATGTGCTAAGGAAGCTGAGGACCATTACATGAGACAATCTGCCTATACCTCTGTTTCCAAGAAGCAAAATACTCTCAAGACCTGCCTTATTCAAGATACCACTGATTTTTAAATGTTAGGTAACCAGCCTACTTGAGTCACAATATAGGTAAGGAAGAGCACACTCTACTCTGAACCTACATTGTAAATCAGATTTCCTCTCATGCTATGCAATATTCATATTTGATTTCATAATTCAAGTTTAGGAACACATTTCTTACCTTTGTTTCCATTCCTGAGAGGTTTCTTAGTGTGTAATTCTACTGAACAAATACACACTGATTCTACGTGCTTTTATGGCATCATTAACATACAGTATACACCTTTTCAACTCCTCTCCGAACTGTACTAAAAATAAATGCAGAGCAGTTATTGTAATTATAGAGTAAACATAACAAATTGACATAAGTATAATTAAAACAGGAAGAGTGGTGAGCACTTTGAAATATAAAAAAAAATTAGTTCAAGCCCCTTGTGGTTAAAAATTCTCTCTCCTTGGAGAAGCAAAATATTAACCAAGAACTTAGAGGCACAAAATCAAAGACTACAAAGCAACTTTCCTTTCTAGGGCAGGAAGAATGACACCTAAGCCAAATTTGATTCTATGTTCATCCAGTCTACTTGAAAATGGACTTAAAATGACTCTTTCATGCTGAGATTCTGTCCACTACTATACTGTGAAAAAGAGATTTGAAAGAAATGTTCATATAAGAAAAGCAAGGGTAAATCACAATTTCACATATAAATTTGCCTCATTATCATTGAGTTTCTGAAATAGTTGTTGGGCCTAGTTTTCTGGACAATTCTCTCAATTCTCAGTCTTGCATATAAAGAAACATATTACATACAGCTTCATTTTTCCGAGGATTTTTTTCCTAAGTAGTACTGTGTTAAAGTTTTCATGTAATTAGCACAGCAAAAAACAGCACCTCTCTGGCATTTTCCTTCTCTTCTCTGAGACTGCTTTTTTGATGCCATTTTTCTGTTTGCTTTGGTTTTTCTGGAGTGAGAGAGTGACTGGTAAAAATTCTTGGTGGGTACTTAGTATTTTATTTGGCATTGGCACATGCAGTCTTCTTTTTTTGCGGTACGCGGGCCTCTCACTGTTGTGGCCTCTCCCGTTGCTGAGCACAGGCTACAGACGCGCAGGCTCAGTGGCCATGGCTCACAGGCCTAGCCACTCCGCGGCATGTGGGATCTTCCCGGACCGGGGTACCAATCCGTGTCTCCTGCATCGGCAGGCAGACTCTCAACCACTGTGCCACCAGGGAAGCCCCTGTACATGCAGTCTTCTTAAAGCTAAGTTTTATCAGGATGGAGAAGATGCTTGAAGACCACTCATCTTTTCAAAAGACTATACTTTAAGATTAATACAAAGAATGTGTCATGAATAGTAACTGCAAAATATCTACTGTGACGAAGATGCAGCATTCAGTAAATGAATGTCAGTGATTAAAGGATATCTTGTCAAAATAGCTCCAAATGGGGATCTTAGACAAAGGGTAAGAGAGGAAGGAATGAACAAACAAAGGAAAGAGGATGAGGGCAAAACAATAGTAAATAATGAGGAGAAATATACATAGATATGGAGAAGCTTAAAACATGCATTTCTAATAGATAACAATGAGAGTTGGACATAGATAAATGACAGCTATGATGAGTTTTATTGCACAATTTTTTTGTGCATCATTAAATATGATGAATAAGAGGTAAGTGCAAAGTCAAAAGACAAATCTGAGTGTATCAAGAATGATGGATGAGCAATGGGGGCACAGAGACAAATTTCACTGTATTGGTAAGGTCTGATTTTGTGAGATCATTGTACTTTATATGACTTAGGGAATTAAAATAAATTTGAAAAATACATGAGGGAACATTCTTGGTCATGTTATTATGGTAAGGATATTTTTAAAATTTTTATTTGTTTTTCACTAAGGGAAACTGATCAGTCAGTAATGTCACCAACAAATAAAGGAATGACATAAAACAGCAATAAGAAAAATAATTCATCTATATATTTCTCATATTCTTTTTAAATTGATGTTCTTTTTATAATATGAGAAACAGTGTAGGTATAAGCAACAATAGCAACAATAAAATTTCATTGAAGAAACTTCCTGAGTCTTAATCTCAGGGAATTTTCACTTGTTCAAATTGTTAAACTGCATACTTCCCACTCCATAATGTCTCTCCAGAGTATTTTCTCAGATATTTTAGAAATCCTCCAAACTCATAATGTGCTCTCAGCATTCACATTTGAGAGCACTTCATGAAATTTTGTGGTTCAAAGAATACATAGTTATCTCTGACAATATAACTACTATAGTAACACGTTATTTCTTCCTTGTCTTCAGGGTCTCCCCTTGTTGTCTTCTTATGTACGAGTTGGCCAAACAATTCCTTTGGTTTTTAGGTAAAGCTAAAAGACACATTTTTCATTTTCACCAAGAACTTTTTGAACAGTGTATTCATCGTTTTGTTCCACTAGCTTCTGACATTTTTCAGGCAACTTCATAATTCCATTTCCCAAAACTTTTTGAGCAAAGAACCGTTCCAGGTTCCTTTTACAGTCTTCCAGGGAATTGAAATTTTTTTCCATTAAGAGAATCTTGTAAAGACCGAAATCAATGGAAATCCGAAGGTGCGGTGTCTGGTGAATACAGCGGATGAATCAGAACTTCCTAGCCAAACTATAACAGTTTTTGCCATCATCAAAGAAGCATGTGGTCTTGCATTATCCTGATGGACGATTATGCATTTTCTGTTGATTAATTCTGGATGCTTTTCATCGAGTGCTCCTTTCAGTTGGTCTAATTGGGAGCAATACTTGTTGGAATTAACTGTTTGGTTTTCCAGAAGGAGCTCATAATAGAAGACTCCCTTCCAACCCCACCATATACACAACATCACCTTCTTTAGATGAAGACTGACCTTTGGTATGGTTGGTGGTGGTTCATTTCACTTGCCCCAAGATCTCTTCCATTCCACATTATTGTACAGTAACCACTTTTCATTGCCTGTCACAATTTGTTTTAAAAATTGAATGTTTTCATTACATTTAAATAAAGAATCTCAGGCAGAAATACGGTCAAGAAGGTTTTTTTCACTTAACTTATGTGGAACCCAAACATCAAAGCGATGAGCGTAACCAAGCTGGTGCAAATGATTTTCAACACTTGATTTGGACATTTTGAGTACGTCAGTTATCTCCTGCATGGTATAAGGTTGATTGTTCTCAATTAACGTCTCGATTTGATTGCCATCAACTTCAACTGGTCTACCCAACCATGGAGTCTCATCCAATGAGAAATCTCCAGAACGAAAATTCACAAACCATTTTTGACATGTTCGATCAGTCACAACACCTTCTCCATACACTGCACAAATCTTATTTTTGCATTTTAGTTGCATTTTTACCTTTTTTTTTTTTTTACCTTTCTTGAAATAATCTAGCATAATATGTTGAAACTGTTGCTTTATTCTTCCATCTTCAATATTAAAATGGCTACACAAAAATCACCAATTTTGAAAAGCTTTTTTTTAAATGCATGCTGATATGACAGCTGTCACAATACAATCTAACAAAATTGTTTCAAATGAAGTTAAAAATGACTAAGCACTTCTAGAGCCATCTTACAGAAAAAAAACAAAGAAACTTTTTGGCCAGCTCAATTGAAGCTGAAATAAAGGGTGATCCATATATATATATATTTTTTAAAGCTCCCTCATTAACAAAAAGTTAAGTTTTCCATGTGGCCCATAACCCTGATTTATCATCATTGCTACAGACTGTATTTGGGCTACACTCCCCAATTTTTTTTTTTTTTTTTTTAAGATTTGTTCGTAGTGTGTTGTCATGGTAAGTCCTATAGCAGGCATCTCTGACCATACTGAGTTGAGCTGGGAAGAGTGGGCTGAGGACTTTTTTTCACAGGAAATTATGGTTGTTTGTATTAACATCTTATGCATGGTTTTATATGTTTTTCCAGGGCCAGAGAGTTGTATTCTATAAATTCTTTTTACCAGACAATATGTGAAAAGGCATTAAATATGTAGGAATATCAATATACTGTGCCAAAGAGGAAATTTGCAAATATAATAAGTATGAAGGTAGATGAAAAGTCATTTGGTATAAATCTTTATTTCATTCCTTGAAGGTGTGAAGAACTCAGGTATTATATTTAGGATTCTGCAATAATCTTTCATTTTGGCATAGGGTTTAGTGATGTTTGTGGCTATGAATGGTACTCATTTCACTAAGTAATCTATTCACTCCTAAAACCCCTGAAAGGTGGAATGAATAACAATGAGGAAAGAAGATAAGGGGAATGATGAATAAAGGAGAGAAGAAAAGAGTAAGAAAGAAGAAAACAAATGAAAAGGAAAAGTATCCAACCTGATAAGTACTTTAGCAATTCAATCAAATTTTGATCCCTTCTTACAATAATCATAGGAGGTAAGAATTATTATTTTTATACTACAGATGAGAAATTGAGTTGAGAGCATAAATATTTTATTTTTCTCATAGTGACATAAATTATAAGCAGTATAAAAGGGACTAGCCATCCAGCATTTCATAAAAAATATATGGACTTTTCCACTTTACCCATGGTGAATCATGGAACCCCACCTTAGGTTAGAGTCAAGTCCCAGCAACTGCCTCGGGAATCCCTCTGTAGTCCTCATGCAAAAGAATGTCTCTTCCATCTTTTGGGGATCAAAAATGTATGTATCCAATCAAGGAGGTACTAAAAGAGACTAAGATATGCTACAGAAGTTTCTGTGTAGCATTCAGCATGAGAGTGGCTGAGTACCACACAGTGGAGTTAGAAATAGAAGCAACAACAGCAAAACACATATAGCTGTGTAGTTCAAGTTATAGAGTATGCATATGAAAGAGATAAAATTACCAAAGAAGAATAAGAGGAAGAGAAAGAAAGAGCTCAAAGGAAAGTATAGAAACTAATAATTATGTTCAGTGAAAACTGCTTAGCCCTGGTATGAACTAAATATCATATAGTAACAGTAGGAGTTCATAAACTCTCTTGTATTAACATATAAGGGTCCCAGAGAATAATACAAAAAGAAACTGGAGGCATACTAAGACCTCATAAGTAAGACAATGCTATAGTCATTGTAAATAAAATAATATGTAATAACTCTGTTATGGCAAAATTGATGGTTCAAACTGAATCATATTTGTGTGTATATAACTCAATATTTTTTATAAATCCCAATTATAGTTGATCATGGCTGTGTAATGCTAATTTAAATAAACCTAAAAATTAAAACAAAAAAATATATTTTCATTTGAGAAACAAAACAAAGGTAATTATATAAAAAAATACCTAAATCTATACAGGCCTACTAACTTCTAGTTGATGGAGAACCATTGATCAAGTCTCCTTAGCCCATGTCTACCATAGGCAGGACTGTGTAGAAATTCACAATAATAGTATTTCAAGAGGGCTGATGAAATGACAAGACTCCTGGTCACTGGGGTAAGAAAATGAGAGCTCATGTCTGTTTTTTTCCACAAGCTAGCTTAAGACCCAGGGCAATCCCTTCAACCTCTATGATACTCTGTTTCTTCAAGAATACACATTAGTGTTATTATTTTTGTAAAAGTTGATTTTTATAGGCATGAACATATCAAAATAAAACTAATTTTAATTATTTTAACCGAAATATATACAGCCACATTTTATCAGAGAGGTTTAAAATGTCACCCTAGGACAAAGTATCAATAGGATGCTGCAACTTTTAAAAGACCAGCAGTAGCTCATCTTAAAGGATGCTTGGTTGCCTTTGCCTTTGAAGCTAATATATCAACACATTTTCTCCATATTTCACATAATGTTCAGATGTGACATGAATAAAAAATATTAGAAAATGTATTTTAATATAGCTATAGATAAGATATCTATATGTATATATATTTATATATCTTATGTTGAAGTAATGTTTTGAAGGCATTTTTCTACAATTAATCTTTAATTAAAGTGATCATAAAATTCTCTCACTCTCACCTTTCTCATGACTTCCAATTACACTTAAAATTCCAAATACTTACAAAGACCTACCAAGCCTCTTTTACATTGCCCAAGACTACCCCTCTGACATCACTTCCAGCCCTCTTCCCCTTACTCCCTGTGCTGTCACACTGTTCTCCTTGACTTCCCCAAACACTAGCGTACACTGCTTGATGGATTTGCACTAACCGTGACACTACCTAGTTGTCCTCTCATCAAATCTAACAAGAATTATTTTCTCATCTCATAAATCTATGTAGGTGTTATAAATGCCATAGGATCATGGCGTGCATGATAAGTCTGTTGTCAATAAAAATAATCAGTAATTAAAATTTCCTTGGTAGAATTTTAAATTTGTTTTTAATGTTAAATACAAGGCCAGGAACTTGAGTATCTCATGTTACATAATTATCTATTGCTCAAAAAGGAAACTACAATGACTTAAAAAGAAGCTCTTAGGAATTACAAATATTAGAAGCTTCTCCCACTTTCCCATCTGTGAAGTATATTAGATGATATGATATATAGTAATGGGGAAAAAGAAGGCAAGCCCAAGTATTTTTCTGTCTTGTTTCTGTCTTTGTTGGTTTTTGTCCTTTCAAACGTACATTGGTTTAGGTAGTTCAAAGCTGTATGTTAGATTTGGGGTCTGCCCTCAAATCCATTTTCAGGAGATTCTCCAATCTGAAGCAGAGAAGTTGAAAGAGAAAGGCAGACAGAGGAAGAAATAATAGAACAGGAGTAGTTAGGAGAACAGGTTAAATAGAGATGTAATATTTAAAGCTGTATCAAAGCTAGAGAATCATGGGGAACATTGTGGAGTACAATATGTGGGTTCTCTAAATGTCCAGGAAGTCACATTACCAAGGATTTTCCATATGCAGAAAGAAATATATTTATATATTTGTTTATATATACTTATGTACTATTATATTAATATAATATATGCATAGTATGCTATTAGTAATATATTTGTAGTATGTATATATACATATATATGTAACAAAGAATAGTTTAGGAATGGCATTCTTAGTTTAAAAGACACTGTCAGTTCTGCATATTTTTATGTAATTATGAAAAAAATATTAGCATAAATATGTAAATGCAACATTAATGGCATCAAAAAGTGCATTTATTATACTTTCTTTAGAAATCAGAGCTCTCACACCATGGAATCAAAATGGCTTACAGACTCATTCTCCGTTTTGCCAGTGTAAAGGTCACCTGAAGTACAAGAGAGATTTGCTGGAAAATTTGAATTTATTTGAAACTGATCTCCTAATTATCTTAAATACACATATTCTTACCCTGATTGCTTCTGTAAAAATACATACTTTATACACTCTCCTGCAAACTTATCAAACATGTTTTTTTTTAAGTAAGATGTAGTTTTCAAAACTATGTGTAAGTTCATGTGTGCATGTATGTGTGTTTATTTTCAAATTGTTATTTGCTTTTCTGTGAATTTTGGGAAAAACCATTATTTTCTCCCATGAAATATCTTTCCCAAAGTCTTCAACCTATTGTACCTTACCTATGACTTATATATGTCCAATTCAGTGCTTTAAAAAATGAAATCTCACTCTTTCTCAGTTGGAATGTTCTAATGTGCATGTCTGAGACAGGTGATTAAGAGGGTTAGACTGTCCATTAGAACTTCTGTTTAGTTTGTCAGATGCCTGTGTCCAAGGTCTAAAGCCATGATTTCATAATAAAAAATATTAGCCATGTTTCCAATACAGATGGTCTTGGAAATTGACATTTTAACATGGTAATATCACCACCCTATGGATTGACAATTTCTACATTTTTTTATAAAGTGTACACTTCTATGCAATGGAGTGTTGTTTAAAACATGAATAAATTCAAAACTGATTAAAATTATACCTAATTCATTCACTCCTTTCTCCTAAAGCTCAACATGGACAGTCACAGGAACATCCAGTATACTGTAGGCATTGTGTTAAGTGTTTAGGAGATTAAAAAAAAAAAAAAAATTATGTGGCCCATAAAACACATGGGTCTTAAAAATGTAATAAAACACAGATGGATATAAACAATAAGGGCAATTAAGTGTTTTGTGTCATAAAAGAGCACAGAAGAAGGAGTGCCCAGTTATGGCTAGGAGAGGACGTACTATATATTTCTTAAGTTAGAAAAGATTCTTTAATATTGAATTCAATTTAATTTCCCATAAAATACCATTGCCCAGTCGGCAATGAGCTCTAATAGTTTGCACAAGACTTGAAACTGTAACATCCCTGTTCCACACACACACACATGCACACAGCATGAATTCCTCTTATCCTCTCTTTTTCTCCCTTTTCTTTTCTCTGCAAGATGGTCGGTCCAGTTCTTGAAGTTAGTTTTCTGCCATAGGTTAACTATTTCACACTTTAGATACTGCTATTTCTAAGCTGAGCTCACCAAAGAGTTTAAAAAGGCATGATCTTTAACTTCAAAGAGTTCTTGTCTAAAGAAAGAAACATACATATGGATAGAGAAATACAGTAGATGTGGGGAAAGTACTATTTTGGAAATATGAATAGAGTTGTAGTCTAAAGCACAGATTGAGCGGTTCTATGAGGTCAGTGTAGGCTGGCAGGGAAGACATTTGAGATGATGGTTGAATTGGTATGGACAAGTGGCAATTTGTCCTTCATCAATATGTTATGTACTAACTAACAGATTGGAATACTTTGATCACTGAACACCATTTGATTCACAGAACAAGTCACTACATAGTACACTGCCCCACCTACTACCCTTTATAGTGGTTGGCCTCTGTGTAGTAGGTTCAAACTTCCAAATCCTCAACTCCTGTACTCTACAGTGCATTTTGCTAAAGTTCCAACCTCATGTTCAGACTACTCAAATTATGATTGATATCAACCTCATTTTATTTTTTAGCCCATCTCTCTCTAGTTAGGTATAGACACAACTTTAAAGAGAGAACAATAATTTAAGAAGCAAATAAAAAGATGTGCTCATAAACTCAGTGTAAAATAAAATCTTGAGGGAACAGATTCTTTTAATGTAGCCATAAAGGTTATTTTAACTCAAAATAGAATTTATTTCTACTTTCTCCTTTGTTCTCCCCATTATCACGAGTTCCGAAAGACCAATGTGTTTGCCAGAATGTTTTGCCTCCAGGTATTGGGATGTGATTGTCATTTTTTCAGTGAGAGCCCTTTACATAAGTTCTAAAAGGCAAAAGGGAAGCAGAAATCATCAATCTTTCTCCAGCAGTGACAAGCAGCCACATGGGTTTCCACAGGTTTTTTTAACAACTAGCAGTTCCTTTGCAAATTATTTGCCTTGGTGCTGCAGACAACTGCATTGGTGGGATTACTTGTAGCTCTTGATCTGGGCAGTGACAGTAAGTAAGGTGCAAAAGTAACTTACTGGTGTCCTAAGAACTAGTGAGGGGTGAAAAAACTGACAGCTCAAAGCACCTTTTCTCCACTTCTGACTTTAACTCCTCCACCTTATTTTGTAAGCACCTATTTTTCTGATCAGATATTATCCTGTTTGAAATGCCTAGAAGAGATTATATTTTCCTTACTGAATCCAAAGTATATTATTACAATACTTAGCTAGGAGTGAATTCCCCTCTATTTTAGTTACAGTATACACATTTACTTTAATAAAAAATATTGTATTCAGAATTTCATTAAAACAACTTTGTAGATGTATGGAATATATGATATGTAAATGTCTATTTATATTTGGGATAATTGATAAATAGATAAAAATGAGTTGTATTTATGGTTTAAGTATCATATGTACATAGATCCAACCATATTTGATACAGACCTATATTTTTCAATTATTATCTAGTGACTCCACTGTGATATAATAAAAACACCCCAAGTTCATATGGCCTAAACTGAACACAGTGATTGGCACTCTACATGTACACTTGTCTAAGTCAAAACTCTAGGCTTGATCGTTATCTTCATTACTGAAAGCCAAGAAGACTCTTGATGTCTCTTCACAATTAAGATACATGCGCACACACACACACACACACACACACACACACACTCAGAAACACATAAACAGAATTACATATTTAATGGAGAGTTGCCTCTTTCAAAATCTCACTTGAGGTCAAGGACCTTCAAGATGGTAGAGGAGTAAGACACGGAGACCACCTTCCTTCCCACAGACACATCAAAATACATCTACATGTGGAACAACTCCTACAAAACACTTGCTGAACACTGGCAGAAGACTTCAGACTTCCCAAAAGGCAAGAAACTCCACACGTACCTGGGTAGGGCAAAAGATAAAAGAAAAAACAGGGATAAAAGAATAAGGATGGGACTTGCCCCTCTGAGAGGGAGCTGTGAAGGAGGAAAAGTTTCCACACACTAGGAAGCCCCTTCACTGGTGGAGACAGCAGGTTGTGAGGAGAAGTTCAGAGCCACAGAGAGAGCAGCAACAGGGTTGCAGAGGGCAAAGTGGAGAGATTCCCGCACAGAGGATCAGTGCTGACCAGCATTCACCAGCCTGAGAAGTTTGTCTGCTCATCGTCAGGGCAGGTAGGGGCTGGGAGCTGGGTCTTGGGCTTCAGAGGTCAGATCCAATGGAGAGAACTGGGGTTGGCTGCATGAACACAGATGGAAGGGAGCTAGTGTGCTACAGCTAACCAGGAGGGAATCTGGGAAAACTCTGGATATGCCTAAGAGGCAAGAGACAATTGTTTCAGGGTACGCAAGGAGAGGAGATTCAGAACACCATTTAAACGAGATTCAGAGACAGGCGCAAGCTATGGCTATCAGCGTGGACCCCAGAGAGGAGCATGAAATGCTAACACTGCTGCTGCAGCCACCAAGAATCCTGTGTGCAAGCACAGGTCACTATCCACAACTCCCCTCCCAGGAGTCTGTGCAGCCCGCCACTGCCAGGATCCTGTGAAACAGGGACAAATTACCTGGGATAACACATGGCGTGCCTCAGGCTGTTGCAACATCATGCCAGCCTCTGCCACTGCAGGTTCCCCCCGCATTCCATAACCCTCCCTCCCACTGGCCTGAGTGAGCCAGAACCCCCTAACCAGCCACTCTTTTAACCCGCACCTGTCTGGGTGACAGAGAGACACTAGAGTGGGACCTACATTTATAGGCAGGGCCAATCAAAGCTGAACCCCAGGAGCTGTGCGAACAAAGAAGAGAAAAGGAAATTCCTCCATGCATTCTCAGAAGAAGTGGTTTAAATCCCAACAATCAACTTGAGGTACCCTGCATCTGTGGAATAGCTGAATAGACAAGGAATCATTTCAAAATTGAGGTGGTGGACTTTGGGAACAACTGTAGATTTGGGGTTTGCTGTATGCGACTGACTAGCTTCTGAGATTTATGTTTATCTTAGTTTAGTTTTTAGTGCTTGTTTTCACCAGTGGATTTGTTTATTGGTTTGGTTGCTCTCTCCTTTTTTTTTTTATTACTTTTTATATTTTAATAATTATTTTTTATTTAAAATTTTTTTTTCTTTCTTTCTTTTTCTCTGTTTTCTTCTGAGCTGAGTTGGTTGATAGGATCTTGATGCTCCGGCCAGGTGTCAGGCCTGAGACTCTGAGATGGGAGATCCGAGTTCAGGACACTGGATGACCAGAGACCTCCCGGACCCACATAATATCAATTGGTGAGAGCTCTCACAGAGATCTCCATCTCAACGCTAAGACCCAACTCCACTCAATGACCATCAGGCTCCAGTGCTGGACACCCCATGCCAAAGAACTAGTGGACAGGAACACAATCCTACCCATTAGCAGAGAGGCTGCCAAAAATCATAATAAGTTCACATGCACCCCAAAACACACCACTGGACATGGTCCTGCCCACCAGAAAAACAAGATCCAGTCTCATCCACCAGAGCACAGGCACCAGTTCCCTCCACCAGGAAGCCTGCACAACCCACAGAATCAATATTAGCCACTGGGGGCATACACCAAAAACAATGGGAACTACCAACATGCAGCCTGAGAAAAGGAGACTGCAAACACAGTAAGTTAAACAAAATAAGAAGACAGAGAATATGCAGCAGATGAAGGAGCAAGGTAAAAACCCACCATACCTAACAAATGAAGAGGAAATAGGCAGTCTACCTGAAAAAGAATTCAGAGTAGTGATAGTAGAGATGATCCAAAATCTTGGAAATAGAATGGAGGAAATATAAGAAAGTTTTAACAAGGAGCTAGAAGAACTAAAGATCAAACAAATGATGAAGAACAGCAAAATAAATGAAATTTCAAATTCTCTAGAAGGAATCAGTAGCAGAATAACTGAGGTAGAAGAATGGATAAGTGACCTGGAAGATAAAATAGGTGAAATAACTACCACAGAGCAGAATAAAGAAAAAAGAATGAAAAGAATAGAAGACAGACTTAGAGACCTATGGGACAACATTAAATGCACGAACATTTGAATTATAGGGTCCCAGAAGAAGAAGAGAAAAAGAAAGGGAATGAGAAAATATTTGAAGAGATTACAGTTGAAAACTTCCCTAATATGGGAAAGGAAATAGACAATCAAGTCCAAGAAGCGCAGAGAGTCCCATAGAGGATAAATCCAAGGAGAAACACGCCAAAAAACATATTAATCAAACTATCAAAAATTAAATACAAAGAAAAATTATTAAAAGAAGCAAGGGAAAATCAACAAATAACATACAAGAGAATCCCCATAAGGTTAACAGCTAATCTTTCAGCAGAAATTCTGCAAGCCAGAAGAGAGTGGCAGGACATATTTAAAGTGATGAAAGGGAAAAACCTACAACCAAGATTACTCTACCCAGCAAGGATCTCATTCAGATTTGATGGAGAAACTAAAACATTTTCAGACAAGCAAAAGCTAAGAGAATTCAGCACCATGAAACCAGCTTTACAACAAATGCTAAAGGAACTTCTCTAGGCAGGTAACACAAAAGAAGGAAAAGACCTACAATAACAAACCCAAAACAATTAAGAAAATGGTAATAGGAACATACAAACAACATAGACTGGCTGAATGGATAAAAAAACAAGACCCATATATATGTTGTCTATAAGAGACCCAGACTGAAAGTGAAGAGATGGAAAAAGATATTCCATGCAAATGGAAATCAAAAGAAAGCTGGAGTAGCAATTCTCATATCAGACAAAGTAAACTTTAAAATAAAGACTATTACAAGGGACAAAGAAGGACACTACATAAAGCTCAAGGGATCAATCCAAGAAGAAAATATAACAATTGTTAATATTTATGCACCCAACATAGGAGTACCTCAATACATAAGGCAAATGCTAACAGCAATAAAAGGGGAAATTGACAGTAACACAATCATAGTAGGGGACTTTAACATGCCACTCTCACCAATGGACAGATCATCCAAAATGAAAATAAATAAGAAAACACAAGTTGTTGGGTATTTTTTTTTTTTTTCCGGTACATGGGCCTCTCACTGTTGTGGCCTCTCCCGTTGCACAGCACAGCCTCCAGATGCGCAGGCTCAGCGGCCATAGCTCACATGCCCAGCCACTCCATGGCATGTGGGATTTTCCCAGACCGGGGCATGAACCTGTGTCCCCTGCATTGGCAGGTGGACTCTCAACCACTGTGCCACCCGGGAAGCCCAGAAGACACAAGTTTTAAATGATACATTTAACAAGATGGAGTTAATTGATATTTATATGCCATTCCATCCAAAAAAATGAGAATACACTTTCCTCTCAAGTTCTCATGTAATAGGCTTCTGGATAGATCATATCATAGGTCACAAATCAAGCCTTCTTAAATTTAAGAACATTGAAATCTTATCAAGTATATTTTCTGACCACAATGCTATGAGACTAGATATCAATTACAGGAAAAAAATCTGTAAAAAGTGCAGACACATGGAGGCTAAACAATATGCTACTAAATAACCAAGAGATCACTGAAGAAATCAAAGAGGAAATCAAAAAATACCTAGAAACAAATGACAAAACACAATGACCCAAAACCTATGGGATGCAGCAAAAACAGCTCTAAGAGGGAAGTTTATAGCAATACAATCCTACCTCTAGAAACAAGAAAAATCTCAAATAAACAACCTAACCTTACACCTAAAGGAATTAGAGAAAGAACCAAAAAAAAAAAAAAAAAAGCCAAAGTTAGCAGAAGGAAAGAAATCATAAAGATCAGATCAGAAATAAATGAAAAGAAATGAAGGAAACAATAGCAAATATCAATAAAACCAAAACCTGGTTCTTTGACAAGATAAATGAAATTGATAAACCATTAGCCAGATTCATCAAGAAAAAATGGGAAATGACACAAATCAACAGAATTAGAAATGAAAAAGAAGTAAAAACTGGTACTGCAGAAATACAAAGGATCATGAGAGATTACTACAAGCAACTATATGCCAGTAGAATGAGCAACCTGGAAGAAATGGACAAATTCTTAGAAATGCAAAACCATCTGACACTGAACCAGGAAGAAGTAGAAAATATAAACAGATCAATCACAAGCACTGAAATTGAAATTGTGATTAAAAATCTTCCAACATACAAAAGCCCAGGAAGAGATGGTTTCACAGGTGAATTCTATCAAACATTTAGAGAAGAACTATCTCCTATCCTTCTCAAACTCTTCCAAAATATAGCAGAGGGAGGAATACTGCCAAACTCATTCTATGAGGCCACCATCACCCTGATACCAAAACCAGACAAAGATGTCACAAAAATGAAAACTGCAGGCCAATATCACTGATGAACATAGATGCACAAATCCTCAACAAAATACTAACAAACAGAATCCAACAGCACATTAAAAGGATCATACACCATAATCAAGTGGTGTTTATCCCAGGAATGCAATGATTCTTCAATATATGCAAATCAATCAATGTGATACACCACATTAACAAATTGAAGAATAAAAACCATATGATCGGGCTTCCCTGGTGGCGCAGTAGTTGAGAGTCCGCCTGCCGATGCAGGGGACATGGGTTTGTGCCCCGGTCTGGGAAGATCCCACATGCCACAGAGCGGCTGGGCCCGTGAGCCATGGCCTCTGAGCCTGTGCATCTGGAGCCTGTGTTCCACAACAGGAGAGGCCACAACACTGAGAGGCCCGCATACCGCAAACAAACAAACAAACAAACAAACAAACAAAAAGCATATGATCATCTAAATAGATGCAGAAAAAGCTTTCAACAAAATTCAAAACACATTTATGATAAAAACCCTGCAGAAAGTAGGCATAGAGGGAACTTACCACAATATACTAAAGGCCATATATGACAAACTCACAGTCAACATTGTTCTCAATGGTAAAAGACTGAAACCATTTCCTCTAAGATCAGGAACAAGACCAGGTTGCCCACTCTCACCAATATTATTCAACATAGTTTGGAAGTTTTAGCCACAGCAGTCAGAGAAGAAAAATAAATAAAAGGAATCCAAATCAGAAAAGAGGTAGTAAAACTGTCACTGTTTGCAGATGACATGATACTGTACATACATAGAGAATCCTAAAGATGCTACCAGAAAACAACTACAGCAAATCAATGCATTTGGTAAAGTAGCAGGATACAAAATTAATGCACAGGAATTTCTTGCATTCCTATACACTAATGATGAAATATCTGAAAGAGAATGTAAGAAAACACTCACATTTACCATTGCAACAACAAAAAATAAAATACCTAGGAATAAACCTACACAAGGAGACAAACGACCTGTATGCAGGAAACTATAAGACACTGATGAAAGAATTTAAAGATAACACAAACAGATGGAGAGATATACCATGTTCTTGGATTGGAAGAATCAACATTGTGAAAATAACTGCATACCCCAAGCAATCTACTATCAATCCCTATCAAAATACCAATGGCATTTTTCACAGAACTAGAACAAAAAAATTCACAATTTGTATGGAAACACAAAGACACTGTATGGCCAAAGCTATCTTGAGAAAGAAAAACGGAGCTGGAGGAATCATGCTCCTGGACTTCAGACTGTACTACAAAGCTCCAGTAATCAAGACAGTATGGTACTGGCACAAAAATAGCAATATAGATCAATGGAACAGGAGAAAAGCCCAGAGATAAACCCATGCACATATGGTCTCATTATCTTAGATAAAGGAGGCAAGAATATGCAATGGAGAAAAAACAGACTCTTCAATAAGTGGTGCTGGGAAAACTGGACAGCTACATGTAAAAGAATGAAATTAGAACACTCCCTAACACCATACACAAAAATAAACTCAAACTGGATTAAAGACCTAAATGTAAGGCCAGACACTCTAAACCTCTTAGAGGAAAACATAGGCAGAACACTCAATGACATAAATCACAGCAAGATCCTTTTTGACCCACCTCCTAGAGAAATGGAAATAAAAACAAATATAAACAAATGGAACCTAATGAAGCTTAAAAGCTTTTGCACAGCAAAGGAAACCATAAACAAGACCAAAAGACAACCCTCAGAATGGGAGAAAATATTTGCAAATGAAGCAACTGACAAAGCATTAACCCTCCAAAGTATACAAGCAGCTCATGCAGCTCAGTATCAAAGAAAAGAAAGAACCCAATCCAAAAATAGGCAGAAGACTAAATAGACATTTCTCCAAAGAAGATATACAGACTGCCAACAAACATATGAAAGGATGCTCAACATCACTAATCATTAGAGAAATGCAAATCAAAACTACAATGAGGTATCGCCTCACACAGGTCAGAATGGCCATCATCATAAAATCTACAAACAGTAAATGCTAGAGAGGGTGTGGAGGAAAGGGAACCCTCCTGCACTGTTGGTGGGAGTGTAACTTGATATAGCCACTATGGAGAACAGTATGGAGGTTCCTTAATAAACTAAAAATAGAACTACCATATGACCCAACAATCCCGCTCCTGCACATATACCCAGAGGAACCCATAATTTGAAAAGATACACATACCCCAATGTTCATTGAAGCACTATTTATAATAGCCAGGACATGGAAGCAACCTAAATGTCCATCAGCAGAGTCATGGATAAAGAATATGTGGTACATATGTACAATGGAATATTACTCAGCCATGAAAAGAAACAAAATTGAGTTATTTGTAGTGAGGTGGATGGACCTAGAGTCTGTCATACAGAGTGAAGTAAGTCAGAAAGGGAAAAACAAATACCGTATGCTAATACATATATATGGAATCTAAAAAAAAAAAAAATGATTCTGAGGAACCTGAGCCATGGCAGAAATAAAGACTCAGAGGTAGAGAATACACTTGAGGACACAGGGAGGAAGAGGTGTAAGCTGGGACGAAGTGAGAGAGAGACATGGATGTATATACACTACCAAGTGTAAAATAGATAGCTATTGAGAAGCAGTCACATAGCACAGGCAGATCAGCTCTGTGATTTTTGACCACCTAGAGGGGTGAGATAGGGAGGGTGGGAGGGAGACGCAAGAGGGAGAGGATATGGGATAAATGTATACATATAGCTGATTCACTTTGTTATACAGCAGAAATGAACACACCATTGTAAAGCAATTATACTCCAATAAAGATGTTAAAAAATCATAGTTGAAATAGACAAAAATTACTGTTGCATATCTACCATGCATGGAAAGTAAATACAGAAAATGTTAAGAAAAAAAGATAAATGGTCAACGCTGCCTTTGTTTTCTAGTTACCTCTGGAAAAGAGAACAAATTTTCATGATTCTCTTACAATGACTTAGATCTAGCCAGAAAAAAAAAAAAAAAAACACTTATTTAGGACACAACCTCATGGATACTTGGCATAGCTTCTCAGCCATGATGAAATTCACTGTGTCCATCACTGCTTTCAATAAAGTTCATTTTGTTGTTTCTTAATTCACCAGCCTTATTGCTCCTTTCTTGAACTCTACTGTGTTGAATTCTATTTATTTTCTAGGTCATTTCTTGTTCTCTCTGATTCCTCTTTCTAGAGCTTTCCTTTCCCTTTCTCTTGGGTTTTCTAGTTAGGGACACTGGGATAAGCATCCATAAGATAAGCATCCATAAGATAAGCATCCATGCTATGGAGTGAAACACCTGAGTTCAAATTCCAGCTCTGTTAATTCCTGATTTTTCAGAATTTGCTTAACCATACCATTCTTCAGTTACATCCCTTGTCAAATGGGAATCGATAGCAACTACAAATATAGTTGTTGTGAAGACTAATATAAAACATACAAAAAAGAAAACATACAAAAAACTTATCGATTGTTAAGACAACTGTATAACATGCAAATTTAATTTATTTTTTTTCCTTTTCCAAGGATTACTGTTTCAGTTATCTATTGCTGCAGGAAAATACATGTTGACTAAAACTTTAAAACTTAAAGCAACAAATATTTTACTATTTTCACAGATTCAGTAGGTCATGAGTTGGGCAAGGGTATAATGCAGATGATTTTCTCTCCCTCAAAATATCTCCAGACTCAAGTGGGAATATTCAAAGGCTAGAGATGGCTTAGTAGCTAAGAGCTGGACTCATCTGGAAGGACTCATTCACTCACACGTTTGGCAGTTGATGCTGGCTGTTGAGTGCAGTGTTTGCTGTGGCTGTAAACCAGAAAATCTGCATGTGACTGCTTGGGCTTTCTCACAAAATGGTGAATGGCTTACAAACATGAGAGTTGCAAGAAAACAAAGCAGAAATGAATGGTATTTTTAAAAATCTTGTCTTGAAAGTGCATAGTATCTATTAGCTGTTGAGGTAGTTATAAAGCTCTGCCCATATTCTAGGGAAGACAATATAAACCCCATTATTCAGTAGGAGGAACATCAAGGATATATTGTAGAAAGAGTATGTAGAATGGTAAATATTGTTGCAACCATCTTTAAAAAATAAAATCTGCCACATTTACTTTTCCCCATTTGACTACATTATCTCTGACTTACAAACTATTGGATAATGGAGATAGCAGGCACCTCTTTCCCACATATTATTTTTATAGATAAGTTTTGTGTTTCACCTTTTTATGATGTCTGCAATTTTGTTGTGGTGGAGAGTATTCAGCAATGGCCATCACTAATTCCTTTCCCACATCAGTGACCACCATTAATTCTTTTTCTACATCTATGCACCTAGAGAGGTGGATTCTCTCCTTCAATATTGTCTTATCCTGTAACTCCTTACCTAGTAGAATGTGGCATCCTTGGACTTCTGATCCCAGGCTGTATGCCAACTGGTAGCTTCCTCTCCCTTCTTCTTAAAATTATTTGCAATGATGGGAGAGACTCAAGCTCTCTGGGTTTCAGCCCTAGCTGACATTATGTAGAATAAACAAACCACCAACCTGACCTCCTTAGTCAACTGGCAGAACAATGAGAGATAGAAAAATTGTTCTTGTTTTAAGCCACTAAAAAGTTGAATTTGCTGTGGCTGGCAAGTCTGATATTCATAGGACAAGCTAGAAGGCTGGAGATTCAAGTAAGAGCTGATACTGTATGCAGTCTTAAGTCTAAAATCTGCAGGGCAGTCTAGCAGGCTAGAATCTCAGGCAGGATTTATATGTTGCAAGCTTTAGGCAGAATTGCTTTTCCTTTAGAAAACCTCAGTCTTTGGGCTTATGATCTTCACTTGATTGGGTGAGGTCTACCTTCATTATGGAGGGTAATCTTCTTTACTCAGAGTCTACTGATTTATATGTTAATCACATTTAAAGAATACCTTCACAGCAATATCTAAACTATTGTTTGACCAAACAGCTGGTACCATAGTCTAGCCAAGTTGATGTAATAAATTAATCATTATGGTTCAAAAATATCTACCTAATGAATTTGATACTTTAGTGACAGATTTCCAGATCAAATAGTGAAACTGTCAAACTGGTTTCATTTAGCTATATATAAGTTATAGATAAGAGAGTTGAACTAGAAAAGGGACTATTCTGTTTTCAGGGAAAATTTAGGGAATATTTTCCACAAGGATATACTAAGATGGAAAATCAAACTATATATCATTTACAGTTTCTCCAGCCCACAAGATAGTCTCCAAAAATAAATTAACTAATGATTTATTTAAAGCCTGCGGCCAAAGATCAAATCCTAATCCACAGCTTTTCCCATAAATTGTAGCCTCAGATAAAAGATGAGATCAAAATATGTCTGTAAGAACCTTTTTTGAAATGTTGGAAAGATTTAGGGATTTGCCTTATAGATGCTTTCACCCAGATAGAAATACTTCTAAGAATTCTATGACTGTTGTCCTATAGAACCCTGTATCTCAGTCTAAAGTAGGGAGAGGGTCACCCTCTCAAATATATTTCTGATTGAGACTTTTGCCTAAGCAGATTTATTGTAACTTGATATGCAGGAAGATCTCAAGAATATTTAAAGACATATCATCTTTGACAAAAAGGAACATAATTCAATATGTAAAGAGGTCACTGGATCCCAATCCTTCTACCTGCAAGCAGGGGATGCTACTTATCTGCAAATATGGATCATTCCTAGTGGAAAATAAAAGATGAATCAGAGGGAAGAGTCAAAATTCCAGAGGGAAAGTCAACAGCCATTGATAACTATTCCTGGGGAGAAAAATTGAGTCCCAAGCGAAGAAAAGTTCTTACCTCTGGAGTTGGAGGAAATAACACTATGTGCTCAGTTTGATTTCAAAATTTCTATGTACCATTAACTGTATTGTGTCTTTGATTTTACCCCTTGTGAGCTGGCATGTCTGCTGTGATGATGCTGTCTCTTTTTCACCACTGTAAAAGTGGATATGTTCTAGGGAAGATAACTTATCTCGGCAAATGAGAAAATGCACCTGAGAAGTTGCTTCTATTGTGCTACATGAGAAGCTTCTTCCACACCTGCTGATAAGATCCTGTATTGCCAACCAATGATTTAATGAATACAATATTTGAGTATATTTTGCATACAGGAGGGATGTGGTTATTGTTGCCAGTGTGTGGACCGTGATAGTTGGTCTCTTACAATAAATTCCTTCCCTCCCCGTATGAACACCCACATTCAGGAAATGGAAATTATTTCCCCCCTTCTTGAATATGGGCTGACTGACTGAGTTGGCTACTAGAATGTGGCAGAAATCAAATTCTGGAGTTTCTCATTCCAAACTTCTCTTCCTCTAAGAATCCAAATGCCCATTATATGTGCTCAAACCACATTGAATAATCACATGAAGAACACGGTAGGTTTCCCGAATATTAATTTTTAGGAGTGACACAATGAAATAGCTAGTGCTAAAGGTCTCTGCAAGAAAAACTATTCTGATTACTGTTTTGCCTTCACTGTCCATTTCAGTAATTATGATCATCTTGTCTTTGGTGAATGAGTACCATCACTTGGCTCCTGCCACTCTAGGATTCTGTCATTCTCACTGCATTTAGGGATCCTACTTCAATGGTAGCAGTTATCACTAATGTAGGACTTACAAACAAGGGTCACCACAGAGACCTTCAATGGTGATGAGGCTCCTCTCACAAATTTATTTCTCATAGTCTTGGTTAAAATCTCTGTGTTCTTGACCTTTCCAGGGAGTGTGAGCATGTCTTCCATGATAAAACACTCTAAGATTCCACTATCACTAAGCCTTTGGATATGTTTCTCTATGATATACCAATGAATTTCTGGCATTTCAACATTATTTTGCTGCTAAAATTGCTTTGTTATTAAAATTGTGCTAAAGTAACTTTGTAAAGTAAAACGGGATAGTTTGCATCTTTTTTTCCACGATCTTGACTATCTGGAATAGATATAGAATTGTGGTTTCTTATATAAAGGATAGATTGAATTCAGCTTTAAAACCACGTAGTTTGTAACCTTATAATTTATAATAATTATTAAATAATAGATATTTATAAAAATGCTTAGGTATTTTATGATTATTGGCCTATTCCTTCTGGAAATTTAGACTTGAGATTTAAAGATTACAATTTAATCTTGACATGTTGCTAAAATTAAAGGTTATATTAAATAAAAACTCCAGAGCTGAAAGGCAACCACCTTGGAGATAGAAAAGAGTGAACAGTTATTTAGCCCCTACAATGTGCTAGGTACTATTCACAATTATTTACTTACATTTCCTCCTTTCATCTCTATTGTGGAGAGAATCTGTGAAACAGGTATTGTTAGCCCCATTTAACATTGAAGAAACAGACACAGAAAGGATAAGTAGCTTGCTCCAAGACCCAGTAAGTGTAATACAAGAATTCAACTTGTGCCACACAACACAGTGTGGATCAAGAATTCAAACAGAGGTGACTAGAGGTCAGAAACTGTACACAATGCTAAAATGCTTCTTAGTGCAACCGTATGGAAGAAAGTGAAGAAACTATATACTTGGAAAAAGCCAAGCTGAAAGAGGGCTTGCTTGGCTTTGCTTTGTCTGTTTTGTTTTTGTTTTGTCATTTCAGATGAAGGATTCAGTTTCTTATGTGACCTTGGTGCTTTTTGCCTGTGTGTTCCCATATCAAATTGATACAACTTCTTTGTTAATATAACTAAGCTTTGTGGAGTTCTGTTACTTGAATCAGAAGACTCAACTGGAAATGTATGTGTTATTTTCAACCCAGCAGAAATAGACTATCATAAATTAAACACTTGGCATACTCACTAAACACCAGTAAATACTGCATAAATTCAAACTGTAGTTTTTGAGTCTGGAGACTATGTATCATCTATCTTTGTATTAGTTTCTAAAATTCTGTGCTTTATGTACAGTAGGTGCTCCCTAAATCTACTGAATGGTGAAATTTCTTACACTGAATTACATAAAACTCTCTTGATATTTAATCACTGTATATTACTGTCTTTCCTTTTTCTCTTTTTTTCATTTTCCTATTGATTCTATTTATACCAACCACATTTATCATTTCTATGAGGCTGTTTCCAAAATCTAACTCCAGTGTACATACAGATATGTTTTCTTTATGAATTTTATCTTCACATTATATATTCAGTTTTCTTCAAGTGTGCCACCTTCCACAGGCATCCTCCTATAGTCAGCCTTGTTGGCATTGGTGTAATTATAAATTTCCATGATTAATGCCTTAGCTTTTTTATAGGCTTTTCTTATCTGCATACATATTTCTAAATCTGCTTTTTCAACCTGCCTGAGATGTAGTAGCTTCTTATCATTTATTTCCTTTCCATTTCTATTTTTTACCATAATCCAAAAGATCGCTTTGGTCTTTGGAGCACATGTTATATCTCCCTTTAGATAGTACAGTACACCATCTCCTCCTGCTTTACAAAGTCTAGTTTTCCTGTAAAAAATATCTTCCTGCTTTTTAATATTTTTTCTTGTGCCTCTTGGCCATTTGTATGTCTTCCTTGGAGAAATGTCTATTTAGGTCTTCTGCCCATTTTTTTTTTTAATTTTATTTTCTTTACTTTTTTATACAGCAGGTTCTTATTAGTTATCCATTTTATACATATTAGTGTATATAGGTCAATCCCAACCTCCCAATTCATCACACCATCACCCCTACCCTACCACTTTCCCCCATTGGTGTCCGTACATTTATTTTCTACATCTGTGTCTCTATTTCTGCCCTGAAAACAGGTTCATCTGTACCATTTTTCCTAGGTTCCACATATATTCATTAATATACGATATTTGCTTTTCACTTTCTGACTTACTTCACTCTGTATAACAGTCTCTAGACCCATCCACGTCTCTGCAAATGACATAATTTCGTTCCTTTTTATGGCTGAAAAATATTCCATTGTATATATATACCACATCTTCTTTATCCATTCGTCTGTCAAAGGGCATTTAGGTTGTTTCCATGACCTGGCTATTGTAAATAGTGCCGCAATGAACATTAGGGAGCATGTGTCTTTTTGAACTATGGTATCCTCTGGGTATATGCCCAGTAGTGGGATTGCTGTATCATTTGGTAATTCTATTCTTAGTTTTTTAAGGAACCTCCACACTGTTCTCCATAGTGGCTGTATCAATTTACATTCCCACCAACAGTGCAGTAGGGTTGCCTTATCTCCACATCTTCTCCAGGATTTGTTGTTTGTAGATATTCTGATGATGCCCATTCTAACTGGTGTGAGGTGATGACTCATTGTAGTTTTGATTTGCAATTCTCTAATAATTAGTGATGTTGAGCAGCTTTTCATGTGCTTCTTGGCCATCTGTATGTCTTCTTTGGGGAAATGTCTATTTAGGTCATCTGCCCATTTTTGGATTTTTTTTTTTTTGATATTGAGCTGCATGAGCTGTTTATATATTTTGGAGATTAATGTTTTGTCCATTGATCCGTTTGAAAATATTTTCTCCCATTCTGAGGGTTATCTTTTCATCTTGTTTGTAGTTTCCTTTGCTTTGCAAAAGCTTTTAAGTTTCATTAGGTCCCATTTGTTTATTTTTGTTTTTATTTACATTACTCTAGGAGTTGGATCAAAAAAGATCTTGCTGTGATTTGTGTTCTTACTATGTTTTCCTCTAAGAGTTTTATAGTGTCCAGTCTTACATTTGGGTCTTTAATCCATTTTGAGTTTATTTTTGTGTATGGTGTTAGGGAGTGTTCTAATTTCATTCTTTTACATGTAGCTGTCCAGTTTTTCCAGCACAGCTTATTGAAGAGACTGTCTTTTCTCCATTGTATATCCTTGCCTCCTTTGTCATAGATTAGTTGACCATGGGTGCATGGGTTTACCTCTGGGCTTATCTTTTTTTTCTTTGTTTCTATTTCATTTATTTCTGCTCTGATCTTTATTTCTTTCCTTCTACTAACTTTGGGTTTTGTTTGTACTTCTTTAGTTCCTTTAGGTGTAAGGTTACATTGTTTATTTGAGATTTATCTTGTTTCTTGAAATAGGCTTGTATTGCTATAAACTTCCTTCTTAGAACTGCTTTTGCTGCATCCCATAGGTTTTGGATCATTGTGTTTTTGTTGTAATTTGTTTCTAGGTATTTTTTGATTTCCTCTCTGATTTCTTCAGTGATCTCTAGGTTATTTAGTAATGTACTGTTTGGCCTACATGTGTTTGTGTTTTTCACGTTTTTTTCCCTGTAATTGATTTCTATCTTATAGCGTTTTGGTCAGAACAGATGCTTGATATGATTTCAATTTTCTTAAATTTACTGAGGCTTGATTTGCTGCAAGTTGTGATCTATCCTGGAGAATGTTCTGTGTGCACTTAAGAAGAAAGTGTAATCTGCTGTTTTTTGCATGAAATGTCCTATAAATATCAATTAAATCTATCTGGTCTATTGTGTCATTTAAAGCTTGTGTTTCCTTATTAATTTTCTGTTTGACTGATCTGTACATTGGTGTAAGTGAGGTGTTAAAATCCCACACTATTATTGTGTTACTGTCAATTTCCTCTTTTATAGCTGTTAGCAGTTGCCTTATGTATTGAGGTGATCCTATGTTGGGTGTATATATAATTGTTACATCTTCTTCTTGGATTGATCCCTTGATCATTATGTAGTGTCCTTCCTTGTCTCTTGTAACATTCTTTATTTTAAAGTCTATTTGATCTGATATGAGTATTGCTTCTCTAGCTTTCTTTTGATTTCCATTTGCATGGAATATCTTTTTCCATCTCCTCACTTTAAGTCTATTTGTGTCTTGTTTTTGTATTCATTCAGCAAGCCTGTGTCTTTTGGTTGGAGCCTTTAATCCATTCACATTTATGGTAATTATCCATATGTATGTTCCTATTACCATTTACTTAATTGTAATGGGTTTGTTTTTGTAGGTTCTTTTCTTCTCTTGTGTTTCCCATTTAGATAAGTTCCTTTAGCATTTGTTGTACAGCTTGTTTGATGGTGCTGGATTCTCTTAGTTTTTGCTTGGCTGTAAAACTTTTGATTTATCTGTTAAATCTGAATGAGATACTTGCCAGGTAGAGTAATCTTGGTTGTAGGTTCTTCCCTTTCATCACTTTAAATATATCATGCCACTCCCTTCTGGCTTGTAGATTTTCTGCTGAGAAATCAGCTGTTAACCTTATGGGAGTTCCTTTCTATGTTATTTGTCAATTTTCCCTCATTGCTTTCAATAATTTTTCGTTGTCTTTAATTTTTGTCAGTTTAATTTCTATGTGTCTAGGCATGTTTCTCCTTGGATTTATCCTGCCTGGAACTCTCTGCGCTTTCTGGACTTGGATGGCTATTTCCTTTCCCATGTTAGGGAAGTTTTTGACTATAATCTCTTCAAATATTTTCTTGGGTCCTTTCTTTCTCTCTTCTCCTTCTGGGACCCTTATAATGCGAATGTTGTTGCATTTAATGTTGTCCCAGAGGGCTCTTAGGCTGTTTTGGTTTCTTCTCATTCTTTTTTCTTTATTCTATTCTGTGACAGTGAATTCTACCATTCTGTCTTCCAGGTCACTTATCCATTCTTCTGCCTCAGTTATTCTGCTATTGATTCCTTCTATTGTATTTTTCATTTCAGTTATTGTATTATTCATCTCTGTTTGTTTGTTCTTTAATTCTTCTTGGTCTTTGTTAAACATTTCTTGCATCTTCTCGACCTTTACCTCTATTCTTTTTCTGAGGTTCTGGATCATCTTCACTATCATTTTTCTGAATTATTTTTCTGGAAAGTTTCTTATCTCCACATCATGTAATTGTTTTTCTGGGGTTTTATCTTGTTTCTTCATCTGGTACATAGCTCTCTCCTTTTTCATCTTGTCTATCTTTCTGTGAATGTGGCTTTTGTTCCATAGGCTGCAGGATTGTAATTCTTGCTTCTGCTGTCTGCCCTCTCTTTCTGATTTTTAATAGGGTTCTACTTACCTCATTTTAGTTGTGCTACTTCAGTTGTATTAATCTCTACTTCCTGGTCTTGAAGACATAAATTTCTTCCTTCCTCCCTCCCTCTTTCACTCCCTCCCTCCCTTCCTTCCTTCCTTTCTTTCTTTTCTCCAGGGAGACAGATAAATATAGATAGATTTTCTCAAACTGCTTAGTTTTTTGTTGTTGTTGTTGCTATTTTTTTGTTGTTGTTTAGGAAATGTTAGTCCTCAATTTTTTATTGTTACCTTTCTCCTCTTATTTTAATCGTTGAAATAACATTTTCAAGTCCATAGTATGTTAATCACTAATGTTACCACAGCACAGTACACACATGGATACATACTGTGTACCAAATCTACGTTGTTCTGCTTTCACAAGGTGGTCACCTATTTGTTTTACCAGGAAGCAAAATAGGATTGATTTTTAACACAAATAGTTTATAACTGAATATCTAAACTTAGATACATATAGCAGGCATCTTTATGGAGTCTCAGAAAAATTGTAAAAGTAAACAAAAAGTCTGGGTTCTTCTAACTTTACTTATTGCTCTCTTTTTTTCTTATTGTTCCCTTAATACCTTCCAAAACACACAGAGAAGAAACAAAATAACTGTCACAGTGATGAGTTAGTATTTTGAGATAAAAAAATCATGAGATAGTAGAATCAATTTTTCCTCCTGCCAACCCAAAATTATATCATTTCATGTTTGAAAAAGGGAATGAAGAGAGCATGTTTGGGTTTATTGGTGATTATTGATGTTAAAAACATTCCAAAAGGCTTCCTTGGTGGCGCAGTGGTTGAGAGTCCACCTGCCGATGCAGGGGACACGGGTTCGTGCCCTGGTCTGGGAAGATCCCACATGCCACGGAGCGACTGGGCCCGTGAGCCATGGCCACTGAGCTTGCGCATCCGGAGCCTGTGCTCCACAACGGGAGAGGCCACAACACTGAGAGGCCCGCATACCGCAAAAAAAACAAACAAAAAAAAACCAAAACAAACAAACAAACAAAAAAACATTCCAAAGAGAGAATATCTAAAATTGACCTCCAGTTACTCATGCTCATACAAAATTAAAGCGTATAAAACAATTTTTTCTTAACATCTTGTCAGTTATTTCTCTTTCTATTAGGCTTTATTTCAGTTTTTGATCCCCTGCCTACAACTTCTAACAGAAGTGCAGTGTGTAAAATTGTGAGTTTATGATTCTAGTTTTCCTTATCACACTCTATTTTCAGTATCATCTCTATCTACCTTTGGTTTCACTTTTCCTTACTTTCATTTCAGAATCACAGCTTACTTCTTGCTCTTGGCTGCCCTCTCCTTGATCATTTTTCTTTCTGACTTCCTATCTTCCTCTTATCTAAACTATGAATTCAACAATAGTCATTTTTCTCCTACACATTCCCACCTAGCAAAATGTATATTTTTTTTCACAAACTGAAATCGTGGCAAAACGTTTACATGCATACATGATTCTCCACTAGCTCATAAATGGCTTTCATTTCTATTTTTCCTTACATATCACCACAGTCTACTAAAGTCTAGCCATTTATCAACTCTTACTAGTGTATATATTGTATGGATAAGAAATGACACACTTTTTTTTATGTACAGGAAATGTGGTTCCAAAGATATTTAAGGAGTCAATAATCCTGATTTCTTCATTATTGTATCTGAAGTTTTTATTTGTTGAATGTTTCACATTTATTCACACTTTCTAAATGTTGTTTAGATATTTACTTTAAAGAATCATGATAATAAGAGATTTAGTGCACATATCTATTCATTTTCAACATAGAAAATGTTTCAGAGCAGGGGTTATGTAATATAAGTTAAACAAAATATAGATATTCTGAATGAATACTCATATATCCATTTGACAGCCTTTACTAAGAAGTCTATTCTTAACGTAGAAAGCAGTATACTTTGTACATCAATTTTAATTTATAAAGACATATATAATATTTTGCATATTTTTATCAATACATTAATCATGCTGATGACTTTTTTATTTTCAAAGTGAGAAAAAAAATGTGGCATTGTTTTAAGGAAGCTACACACTGAAGCATGACTATAAAACCATATGTCCTCAAATTTATGCACAGAAACTTGACTGTAGGTATATCATGGCATTTACAGGTTTTACACAATTGACTAATTTGATAATTTGAAGCCAGGGTTGTCATTATATAAAACGGAAATAAAAAGAAGAGGCAGAAAATTCCATTTGGAACTTGACTTTTCATCCTATGTCTACACTAAGAGCTACCTTTTGAAACATTTCAAAGGATGCCAAAATATGTTCCATGCCTTACCCACATCTGTGTCAGTTTCTAAGGTACCACATCTTTGTCTCTGCCTACCAAAAAGTAGACTGTCTCCTACGCCTTCCACCCCTAGCCACCTCATTCCCTGTATGCAATGTGCATTGAAGTATTGAAATTTCCCTCAACAATGGTTATCTCCATAATGATCAAGTTCTCACTTGAGTTAAGGAGACTAGGATATAGCCATGAAAGATGACTGTGTGTCATGTGTTATCACATGACTAATTTTATGTTGTGGCTAAAGAGAAAGAAAAGAATTGTGTTGATATGAACTTAAGGAGGGATTGCACTACTTCCTTATATACAGTTCCAAATTTCCTGCTACCAATTTGTTCCTTGGAATTTCTCAGAGAACAATTTCCCTAAATACCAAGGCATGCGATTAGAGAAATATTGATTTCAATCAAGTGGCATAGTTAGTATAATTGAATTACCTTAATTATTGTGGTTGCTCTTCTTGGTACATCAGTCAAATGTATACAAAATCTCCAATGAATGTGCCAATAAAAGTTGACAGTTCAGCTTACACCAAGAGGATTTAGAGCAGTATTGTGCAAATTTTAATATTTATAGATCTCTAACACTGTAAAAATTTTGCATGCAAAAATATACCTATTCATAATCAACTGTCTAGGCTTTTTTTTTTTTAATTTATGTTTTTTAATTAATTAATTTATTTTTTTTTTTTTTGCGGTATGCGGGCCTCTCACTGTTGTGACCTCTCCCGTTGTGGAGCACAGGCTCCGGACGTGCAGGCTCAGTGGCCATGGCTCACGGGCCCAGCCACTCCAGGACATGTGGGATCTTCCCGGACCGGGGCACACACCCATGTCCCCTGCATCGGCAGGTGGACTCTCAACCAATGCGCCACCAGGGAAGCCCCTTTAATTTATTTTATTTTTGGCTGTGTTGGGTCTTCATTGCTGCATGTGGGCTTTCTCTATTTGCAGTGAGTGGGGGCTTCTCATTGTGGTGGCTTCCTTGTTGTGGAGCACAGGCTCTAAGTGCACAGGCTTCAGTAGTTGTGGCTCGCGGGTTCTAGAGCACAGGCTCAGTAGTTGTGGTGCAAGGGCTTAGTTGTTCCGTGGCATGTGGGGTCTTCCTGGACCAGGGCTTGAACACATGTCCCCTGCATTGGCAGGCAGATTCTTAGCCACTGTGCCACCAGGGAAGCCCCAAGTGTCTAGGTGTGATGAAAAGTATTTTAATAGTCCTACATAACTTGGAAATATAAAATATCTCCAAAAAATATTTTTATGTTTTATGTTGCAATCATGAATTAATTAGAAATGTGTACAAAATATTTTTTTTCTTATATTATCCATATTCAACCATAAACATGAGAAAGAAATGAACAAATGTAACCATGGTTTAGATTGATATCAGATATTAAAATAAAGATGTGAATGTTTTCTAAACTCAGGAATTTATGTTTTTCTTAGAAGTGATTTAGAAAGTTAACATAGATAACAATATAATGCTGTCTTAAAATCACAGATATCTGTACTGATTCTGTGGTCATTAGAAACAAAGTACAATTCAGATTGCAAATATTTCAACTGTACATGACATCATTTAGCTTTAAATCATAAATGGACTAAAAGCCCATCACAAGCATATTGCAAATAAATCTAGCTTTTATTTTATTTGCACTCATACTTTTCTAGATCATATTACTGTATGATAATATGCTTTTGTCTGGATGAAAGTATGTAATCATAAACATTTACAATTCTCCCTGGTAAAAGGCAGATGACATACACTATCATTTTGTGATGTGTAATTCAATTGCTGGCACATTATGATTTTTAATGTAAGGCTTATAATGTAAATTTCAATTCTGTACTCTGTCAGTAAGTAACAAATGTTGAATTATTTCCTTCCTTAGACATACACCATTGGAATCCATTTAAAGTGCTTAATGATGTATTAATAAACCATGATTTTCCAGCAGAATTTCTGAACTCCCCTTACTGGCGCCAGCTCTAGTGCTGCCAATCAAATTAGAATGTTATGGCTTCTCAGTAAATAAAGGTTAATTGGACATATAAAGGGAAATTGAACATCAGAAGTATCTTTACTCACATTATTCTTGCATAAAACTTAGTTATTAAATTTATTTTTATCATATGTGTGGCTAAAATAGTCACAATAGCATATATTAGATCTTTATTTTTTGTTTTGAACACAAACAGGTATTCTCTTGTAATTTCAGAAAAAAACAGTAGTAACAGGCTTACTGTTTTCATCTGTGTTAAATTTTCTAATTCATTATTTCTTAGGAGAAATAAATTTATGTTGGATAATTTGTGCTTATTAAGCTTAACTGTAAATGTTTTTTTTGCAACCATTCTCCTTAATTCCCCAAATCTTGTTCTCCCTATAAAAATAAATGTGTAATATGATTTACACATATGTACCATCATTTCCTCAAATAGCATCTATTTTTTTTCTTACTTCCTGATCTTTTAGATAGCTTAAAGCATGGCCTGCTTTTGATGGGTTCTGTTGTCTTGTAGTTGATTCAGATGTGAATCATATGCTTGAACTGTTCTAATAGAGCTGTATGGGAAAAACTTACTAAGCATGTATTGATATTTACCAGCTACATAATTTTAGAAATGTGAGTTTATCTAGTGAGAAAAAGGAGACTATACATCTACAGAGAAACCACTCCAGATGCAGTATACTTAATAATGCTGGATAAAATAAAGAGATATATTTAAGACATGGCTGACATAGCCAGAAATTTAAATAATTCTTTGGAAGCCAGAAATAACACAAAAACTAAAATTAATAATAATAAGAAAGTAAGAAACTGGAACCAATAATTGCTAGTCTAGAAGTTTGCCAGAAGACAAAGCAGGTGGGAAGTCATCAACCTCTCAAATTCATCATCTCCATCCTCACATTTGACATCCCCAAAGGGGAAACCTTAGTGAAGGATGTGAAAAAATAAGAAAACTCCTAGCAGAGTAAGACTTTGGGAATTTATCTCCATCTCACCATTTTCTCTAAACTATCACAAAGCATCAGTCACTCTACCTTTGTATAGTCCCTCCTCAAGATCCCTAAAATTCAAACTTGAAAAATTGTGGACACAAGTTATTTTGATCCTTGGAAATAATTAAGCACCTTGATGAAGCCCAGGTAAATTATCTCTGGAGAAAATAATGTCAAACCTAGCCCTCAAATATTTTACACACAGTTCCAAGGAAAGTGAACTCACCATTGAAAATCACTAAAAATATGAGAAAACTTCACCACCAACAGGAAAAAGACAGATCAAGCACTCAAAAATGTATAATTATGTCCACAGCAAATTCAATTATTAAATTTAAAAGATGCAAAATTTAAAGTTGTATTTATAAAGATATACAAGAAAGACTTGAAACAATGGGAAAGGAGAGATTATCAAACCTGACAAGCCAGATTCAAAACAGAACAAACTAGAAATTTTGGAAATTAATTTAAAAAGTAACTGAAAATTTCTGTGTGCTCCAAATAACATAGCTTCAAAGTAAATACATAAAAATACAGAATTATATGAATATTTTACCACTGAATAGCTGCAAGTCTGGAGAAGTTATCTAAATACCCTGAAATAATTTCTTATATTTACAAAATAAGTAAAGACCATTAGGCTTATTCAGTCACTCATTTATTAGCTCATTAATTGCTGTTATAAGTATTAAGCATTTTCTATGTTCCAAGCAATGTGCTACCTTATAGTCACATAAAGTTATGGCCTTTGCCTTTGAACAGCTGACATTCTTGCACAAGAGTTGATGATGCCTCCCAGTTCTAATTTTATCTTCAGCTGGTAGTCATTTCAATTCATTCTTCTAGTCAAGACAAAGGGAAGAATTTGGCAGATACTGAGAACTTGACCCTTAGTGCTGCAGACATCTATAAAGTTAAGGTGGATAAACAGAAGGAGATGACATACAGGCAGAGAGAGTAAGAAGAAAAAAAATCCTGATTTGACGCTATTAACAAAGTATAAAGCAATAATCATGCACATGGAATATAATACCATTGTATTTTAATCCTGGGTAACAATAACATAAATATGTTCTGGGTTCATGTAGGCCATATTCAACTTCAATATATATACAAATTTCCAAAGCTTTAATAGGAAAAACAAACACACCCAGAATACACAAATATTAATGCAAGGTTAAGATGGTAGTTTATGATGTTGTAGGGAAACAAAATACATGCCCAACATTCACAATTCATCTGGACTTTACAAAATCTATATTGCTTCTATTAGGAAGGTAAACTGCTTTGAATGTTTTAAGAAGAACTTTAGAACTCATTCTCAAGTAATAAATTGGCATTTTCTATTCTAAATATTGAAAACGATACCAGTATTCTTAAACTGAGCTCCCAAATTTTACACAAGTTTATGACACAGGTAGAAGAAATCTCCCTGCAGAATTAGAAAAACAATCTAATTGAAAAATAAACAGGTGTGAGTGTTGCTAAACATGTGTTTGAAAATTTATATACCAATTTTTAATAAACTGAATTTAGTGATCTATTTTCAGTATGAAAGACACTTTGCTTCAGATTTAAATTTTTATAAACCAAGAAATTTTCTTAGACAATATTTAGAAATATGAATAAGCAACTTTACAATCAAAACTATTTGTGCATCTCAACAAGTTTGGTTTAGGTTTGAAAGAAAGCAAACATAGATTATACACATCTATCTATATCTACCCATCTATCTATTTATTTATAGATTTATATTTATACATATTGTCAACAACAAATTGGCACCTGCCACTGGCACTTACCAACTACCTCTACAAGGATTAAATCATGTGCTCCTGTAGCTGCTGATTTTCAACACCCCCTGAGAGGAGTTCAGGGTGGAGAGCAGAAATGAGGCACTCTGTGCTCTGGGAAAACTGGCGGAACAGTTCTTCAGGTAGTTAGATATATTCAGGAGCAGGTTCTATGAGCCCAATTCGTGTATGTCCTCATATTTATAAAAGCACTAAAATCCTTCATGGTTACGATTGCTTCTCGTGACTAGCAGAAACCTTCTGCAAAAAATATGTGTTTGATTGTATGTACTCCCCCTTCACCAAAATCACATATATACTGACCTTCCCTGCTACGTCTTTGGAGCAGTTTCTCAGAACTATCTGAAATGTTGTCTCCCGGGCTATAGTCTTCATTTAGCCCCAAGTAAAACTTGACTCACAACTTTCATATTGCGCACTTTTTTAAGTCAACAGTATTTACACATACATATATATTATTATTAATATAATGTTTGACTTTTCCATTTTTTCCTTTCTACCCAATACTGTACGTGTGCCTCCTGTCATGGAAGCTAAAATAAACTGACATATTTACCTTTAGGTTGGCCTCATATGTGTCTACAGAGTTAGTTTATATTTGAGCTAATTGACAAGAGTGGTAATGTAAATTCTATGCAAATGAACCTCCTCTGGGACTCCTCTTTCTTAGTTCAGTTGATGCCTATGCAAACATAGGACTTCGTAATGTTATTCCAAGGTATTTAATTCTGTGGTTTGTGTAGACATTCAGTATTATTGACAGTGATACTTTGGCCTCCTATACTATCTCTGACAAACATTCTCTGCTTTAAATACAGCACTACAGCCGATAAGTTTGAAGTATGTGAAATGAGTACTGATAATGTTATATTATTGGTGAAAAAATTAAATCATGGAAAATTTTAATGTTATGTTAATACGACTTGCCCCAAACACACACACACACACACACACACACGCACGCACGCACACACACACACACTCTCACACATACACACAGATATCCAAATTATTTTCACTGAAGATATAATGTAATTAGCAGTAGAAAAATGAAGTGTACATGACTGTTCAGTTTCAAACATTTATTTTTAAAAAGTGACTATATTCAAGGTGGTTTATCTAGTTACTATACATTTCACTCATGATTTTTTTTGTTGTTGGAGGTGGTTCTGTGCATCGTAGGATATTCAGCAGTGTCTCTGTCCCCTCCCCACTAGATGCCAGTAACACCCCCATAAGTTGTAACAATCAAAATTATCTCTAGACAGCCTCAAGAGGGCAAAATTGTCCCCAGCTGTAAAACTCCACACTCTGAGGTCCCTACCAAATGTCTCACAGTTTCAGTGAGAACCCATCTTTGACTTTTGGAACTCAAATGTGTGAACTCTAAGGATTTTCAACTCTCAGCTCCCCAGTAATTTTTCATTCTTCTGTAGTTGTTCTTTGACAACCCTTGTGGTTTCCTTTCCTAGAAACATGCAATTTAGTATTAATCTAAACATTTAAGCTCACCCATATGCCAATTTATGATGATCTTTTCCTACATAGCTCTTTCATCTCTTACTCTGTGCTCCAAAAATTCTAGCCTAATCTCTTTGTCCTATACTCAGTGGGATGGGCACACCCTTCCTGTGATATCCTCCTGACTGCAGACAGAAAGCCAGAGAAATCACAGGAGTTCCCTCTCTTCTTTTCTTTCTCTGAGGATCAGCATTTTGTACTGCTTGTTGTCCAATTTCTGAAACAGTTGTTTTACATAGTTTGCCTGGCTTCCTGATTGTTATAGCAGGAGAGCAAGTCCAGTAACAGCCATCCATCCCTTCATGGCCAGGAGTAGAAACAACATAGGGGCTCAAGAACACTGGGTAATGTCTGGACACAATTCTACCCTGACAAGTTGTGTCTTTAACAATAACAAATGTGTTTGTTTCCAAATATGTCTGTGCCAGCCATATTTGCTATTGTAATTTCAGCTTTCAAGTATATAGCAAAGTATTAAAAGAAAGAGTTGCTTTTTATGAAAAAATCAAATTAAATATTTTGAAAGTTTAGATAAAGACAAAGTACTCAAAAATATTTTTGTCTCATTATGTGCAAGATAATTCTCAAAGAATGGTAAAATGTAAAGAATCTAGACAATCTCCACTCATGTTTCCTCACAAATATCTTTAAGTTCTCACCAGAATTTAAAATATCCCAAGCTTGAAATTATACTTAAGGCCATTTTAATGTTGTTTATTCTATAATCACAATGTGGAACTGTAGTTAGAACACTCAAAAAACTGTCTTATTCCCATATTAAAATATGACAAATATATATTTGTAAATTTTAATTTAAAAATTTATTTTTAAATATACATTTTAGTAAACCTCTACTTCAATTGCCTCTTTTGATTATATAACTCATGACCTGCTTTTATGATGTCAAGTGTTGAGCTATTTTTCACATTCATAGAATTAACTAATTAATCCAACAAATATTTATTACATACATACTGTGTACTGGGCAAATACTAGGGCCTGAAGATTGAATAGTGAACAATGTAAACAAAAATCCCCACCTTTGTTTGGCTTGTGTTCTAGTGAGGCTGTTAGACAATAAAGATAAATAAATGAAATATATGCATATATTTATTAAATAAATAAGTCAAAGATGACCTCTATGTATTGGCCCCCAGGTTGCTCATTTCTTTATTGCAAACTGAGACCCATTTTCTCAAAAACCCTCTGGCACTAAGCTCAAATTTTGAAACATCTATTTACTCTTCTAAAAGCCCAAAAGAGCAAATTTTAGCCATTTAGAGAACAACTGCTCTGCACACCTGCAAAACCTTATCCAACAGCTGTTACCTATTGATAAGATAGGGTCCTACAGTTATAAGGCCCCAAGCTGCTATGGCCCTTTGGAACTCTGACACAGACACTCCCCTCCTATGGGGCTGAGCAACATTACTTAGACATGTAAGCCCCCTCTCCAATCCTCCTTTCTCTTAGGAGTTTCCTTGCCCTCCTCCTCTCTAAGTCGTAACCCCAGCTCTATAGCCTCTGAATGAACTCATGTTGTGAGCTTACCTCTCTTGCAACCCCTTTCAAAAGCTGCCCAAATAAATCCTGTTGTGTTTAAATAACCTTTGTGATCATATATTTTCCTTGATCAGCCCAAATCCTTCAAACCCTTAGAAATACTAAATAGTGAGAATTACTGGCTAGAAAATAAGCAAAGAAATAGAATATAAAATAGGGACTGGGGATTGACATTTTAGATAGATAGAGTGGTCAGGAATATCCTCACCGAGGAACAGACTGCCAAGTAAGATCTTGAAAATGTGTGGGAATTGGCCACACATATTATCACTCTACATATTTATTGTCTGTCTCCTTCACTAAAATGAATGTTCCATAAAAAAAGCACGTTCTGGGCTTCCCTGGTGGCGCAGTGGTTGAGAGTCTGCCTGCCGATGCAGGGGACACGGGTTCGTGCCCCGGTCTGGGAAGATCCCACATGCCGCGGAGCAGCTGGGCCCATGAGCCATGGCCGCTGAACCTGCGCGTCTGGAGCCTGTGCTCTGCAACGGGAGAGGCCATAACAGTGAGAGGCCCGCTTACCACAAAAAAATAAAATAAAAAATAAAAAAAGCACGTTGCATTTTTGTTCACTGTTAATATCCCCATGGCTTAAAAAGTATTTAGATCATGGTAAGTAATTAATAAATGTACATATGACCAATTAATAAATGAATAAGACTTCCATTGTATCTATAACTAGCACTTTCTAAGTGTCAAATCTTTACAGTCTCTCAAAGTACTGCTGAAACAAAAGTATTCTGACTAAGGAAATCATTATCCAAAGGAAAAAGAGAGCTTCCTCCCAATTTCCTTCCAAAAAGAAAGATGAAAAATCCACATCAACTCCCAAATTGTCCTCTAAATCCCAACTACTGGTTTTAATTTGTGAATATGTGGCTCACTTCATTCATATGATGTAGTTTTGTAGAGGGTGGGATATATATTCAAATCTTTCCCCTTCCACTTGTTAGCTAGGTAACTTTGAGGATAATTTGAGCCCATATAAGTCTTATACTACTCATCGTTAAAATAGGGTGTCAGTGGAGCATGTCCCATATGATTTTGCTGAGAAAAATTATAATACACTTAAAGTACTTAATATAGGCTCTGAAACCAGTAAATGTTAAATTAACACTAAGGACCAGTATTTATCAAGTGCCTTCTATGTGAGAAAAACAATATGCTTGATGTGGGTAACATATGGCTGATAATACTTGAGCCCTCATAGGAAGGAACACATAGAATATAATGGATAATAGACATAAAAAATATAAATTCAATCAAGATGTGGTAAGTGCAACAATGGTAATATTAATAACTGCTATAGGAGCACAGAAAACAGAAAAACTACTATACTCACACAGTTTCGTATCTTTCCTGAGAGATCCTTTTTCTAAAACAGTTTGTTCTTAGCCTAAATTGTTAAACATTGTTATTCTCTGTATTTATAATTATTTACATGTTGTCTACTTTAAAAACTGTTAACCATATCAAAAAGTTAATACTCTAATGTTTTTGAACACTTAAAGCATGTCCACTACTGTCACCCCCGACTGAAACAGAGATGCAGCCCAGATCTTAGCCCTAATGGAAACAAAACAAATATCTGGCAATGTTGGATGAAAACTCTTTCAAAAACGGTGACTTTTAAAATGTAATCCCTGTTGGAACAAAGAATTTTGTGGAATCAGAAGCTGTACATTACTAAGACAGAACTTTCTAAGCATTTTCTTCACAACACTGGTAGAGTGAAATTGTACTAGGAATTACATATAAGAAAAAAATATATCTTTTTAAAGAAAAAATATGGTATGGCCAAAACCCAGAATATTATCACATTGTAAATTAACATTTAACTGAGGTCAGCTTCAATTACTTTAAGTCTATACAAGGGTTAGTCCAGACTACAGACAAGGATTTAGAACACCACCTGTTTTTGTAAAGTTTTATTGGAACACACTCTCATTTATTTATGTATTGTCTATGGCTGCTTTTGTGATACAAGATCAGAGCTGAGTACTTGCTGCAAGGATCTTATAAAATACTTGGCTAAAATACTTACTATTTGGCCATTTAAGAAAGAGTTTGCTATTTATGTCAAAGAGTGTTCTGCCTATGTTTTCCTCTGAGAGTTTTATAGTGTCGGGCCTTATATTTAGGTCTTTAATCCATTTTGAGTTTATTTTTCTGTATGGTGTTAGGGAGTGTCTTAATTTCATTCTTTTACATGTAGCTGTCCAATTTTCCCAGCACCACTTATTGAAGAGACTGTCGTTTTTCCATTGTATATTCTTGCTTTCTTTGTCATAGATTAGGGAACCATAAGTGCATAGGTTTATCTCTGGGCTTTCTATCCTGTTCCATTGACCTATATCTCTGTTTTTGTGCCATTACCATACTGTCTTGATTATTGTAGCTTTGTAGTATCGTCTGAAGTCAGGGAGTCTGATTTCTCCAGCTCCAATTTTCTTTCTCAAGATTTCTTTGGCTATTCAGGGTCTTTTTTGTTTCCACACAAATTGTAAAATTTTTGGTTCTAATTCTGTGAAAAATGCCATTGATAATTTGATAGGGATTGCATCGAATCTGTCGATTGCTTTGGGTAGTATATTCATTCTCACAATATTGATTCTTCCAATCCAAGAACATGGTATATCTCTCTATCTGTTTGTGTAGTCTTTGACTTCTTTCATCAATATCTTATAGCTTTCTGCATACAGGTTTTTGCCTCCTTAGGTGGGTTTATTCCTAGGTATTTTATTCTTTTTATTGCAGTGGTAAATGGGATTGTTTCCTTAATTTATCTTTCTGATATTTTGCTGTTAGTGTATAGAAATCCAAGAGATTTCTGTGTATTAATTTTGTATCCTGTCACTTTACCAAATTCATTGATTAGCTCTAGTAGTTTTCTGGTGGTATCTTTAGAATTTTCTATGTATAACATCGTGTCATCTGCAAACAGTGACAGTTTTACTTCTTTCCAATTTGGATCCCTTTTATTTATTTTTCTTCTATGGTTGCCATGGCTAGGACTTCCAGGACTATGTTGAATAATAGTGGTGAGATTGAACACCTTTGTCTTGCTCCTGATCTTAGAGGAAATGCTTTCATTTATTCACCATGGAAAATGATGTTTGCTGTGGGTTTGTCATATATGGCCTCTCTTATGTTGAGGTAGGTTCTCTCTACTCCCACTTTCTGGAGAGTTTTTATCATAAATAGGTGTTGAAGTTTGTCAAAAGTTTTTTCTGCATCTATCGAGATGATCATATGTTGTTTATTCTTCAGTTTGTTAAAAAAAAAAGAAAAAAAGTGTTTGCTGATCCTTGGCAACATATTTTATCAATAACAACAAAACAAGCTCTGGACCATCTTGGGCAGAATAATGAATAACATTGTAAGAAGACATTTCTTACTTAATTCATTTATCAGTAGCTTTCCTATGCAAATATTCTATCCACAATCAATGAGATCTTACTCAAAATCAAATTTTGTCAGCTTTAGTGAGCTACAGTTTTCATACAATAAAATTAATCAATTTAAAATGTGTAATTTGATGAGCTTTGACAAATATATATATAGTTGTATAACCCCTCACACCACAAACATGGAATGGAATAGTTTAGTCACCAACTTTTTTTTTTTTTTTTTTTTTGCAGTTAATTTCCTCCTTCCACTCTCTGGTCCCTAGAAACTGCTGATGTACTGTTATAAAAATAGGTTTGTATCTTTCCTTAATGTTCTAAAAAAAAAAAAAACAAACAACTATGACTGGATCCTGGATTCTTTCACTTAGCACACAGCTTTTGTGATTAATCCATGTAATTTCCTATGTAATTGTCTGTATCAATGATTCAGTTTTTTATATTGTTTACAGTATTCCATTTAATGGTTATACCACAATTTGCTTATGCATTCACTAGTTGATGCACATTTGGGTTATTTCTAGTTTTGGCTACTATGAATAAATTTTCTGTGAATATTTGCCTGATATTATTTGTGTGAATGTATGTTTTCATTTATCTTGGGCCTAGGAGTGGAATTACTGCACAAAATGGTATATTTAACTTTAAATGACTTTGCTAAGCAATTTTTCAGTGATTATCCCATTTTGCTTTCCCACAAGGTATGTGTGAGAGTTCCAGCTGCATCCTCCAAACCCTATGAAGTGTTAGTCTTTTCAATTTTAGACATTATGTGGTTATATAAAAGTGTCATATTATGTTCATAATTTGCATTATCCTAAGTATTACTGATATCAAATATTGTCATCTGTCACCCATTTACTTTTTTGGTAAAATGACTGTTCAAATAATTTAATTATTTCTTAAATTATGTTGCTTGTCGTTATATTATTGAAATGTAATGTTTCTTTACTTATTCTAGTTACTAATTCTTTAAGGGATATATATTTGGCAAACATGTCTCTCAGTCTGTAGCTTATCTTTTCATGTTCTTAATAGTATTTTAAGAAAAGACATGTTAATTTGGATATCAATTTAATTTTGAAAAAAACAAAATATGCTGGAAATTTCATTGAATTGTGTTGAATCTAAAGAACACTTTGGAAAGAATTGATAACAATATTGAGTTTTTTGATCATTTACATGGCCTAACTCCCCATTTATTTATGTATTATTTACTTTCATCTGTGTTTCATTAATTTTAGTATGTGGACCCTACATATATTTTATTAAGATTCCCTACATGTTTTATATTTTTGATGCTCTTGCAATGATTTTTTTAATTTCAATTTTATATTTATATAGTTATAAAATTGATTTTTAGTGTTAACTTTATATCCTGAAATATTGCTAACTTCACCTATTACTTTTTTTTCTTGTGTAACTATCTTAGTATTGTCTACATAAATGACCATGCTGTCTGTGAATAAATATGGTTTTAGTTATATATTTCCAATATGTATGTGTCATATTTCTTTTTCTTGCCTTATTTTATTGGCCAGGACCTCCAAGTAAAAACTTGAAAATAAATTTTGATAGTTGACATCTTTGATTTGTCCCAGTCTCAAAAGGACTGCATTGAGTCTTCTATTAAGCTTGATGCTACTGTATATGTTCTTTATTATGTTGAGGATGCTTCCTTGTATTCCTGGTTTGATAAAAAAGTATTGCCATAAACTTATGTTGAATTTAGTTATGTGCTAAAATCACATGATTTTTATTTTAAAAAATTCAACAGAGTTAATTATATTAAAATATTTTTGAAAGTTAAGCCAGTTTTGGGTTCCAGAGATAACTCTCATGTTGTATTATCAATTTTAGATATTGCTGAATGTGGTTTGCTAACATTTTATTAAATTTTTATATCCATGTTTATATGGGATATTGATCTGTTGTTTTATTTTAATATATTTGTCTGACAAGGGTATCAGAGTAATGTTAGTGCATTCGAGTGATTTGAATTGACTGTCTTTCACCATTTGCTAGGGTAGAGTTGTTGTTATTTTCCTTAAATATTTGTTTTAATTATTATAGTTCACTAGTAAAGACATCTGATCTTGGGATTTCCATTGATTTTTAACTACAACTTTAATTTCTTTAATATAAAATTACTCAGGCTATGTCCTTTTTCCATAACATGTTTTGTTTGTGTTGTTGATAGAATGTGTCTATTTCAACTAAATTGAGTTTGTTGCAAGGAAGATGCTTGTTATGGTCCTTTATTATTCTCCTTAGTATCTATAATATATTTGTAATGATGTCATCTCTTTCAATCCAGACATAAGAGATTTGTGTTTCTTCCCTTGTTTCCTGATAATTATGGCTTGCAAATTATACATTTATTTTTCTTATATTTGCCCTGGTTCTCTTTGAGTTTTCACTGTTGTTTTCTATGTTCTCTTTTGTGGATCTCTACTCCTTATTTATTATTTCCTTCACTGTGGTTAGTTTGAGTTGATGTTGATTTTCTTTTTGTAGTTTCCTTAGGTAGAATTTCAAGATCATTGATATGAAAATTTTCCATTTTTCTAAAATCATCCTAATGCTATAAATTTCTCTAAAATCACCATTTAATCTCCAATCAACAAATTTTGATATTTTTATTTTGTATTTTCATTAAGCAAGAACTATTATTTTTTTACATTTTTATAATTTTTTCTTTGACCCTTAAGTTATTTTAAATTATTTTTCCAAATATTTGGGGAACATTCCAAACACCTTTATGTTATTTATTTATAATTTCCTTTTTTTGGGGTTCCAAAATGAATTTGTACAATTTCAAATATTCTATAAAAATTAAGATTAGTTTCATGTTCCAGAATATGGTCCATCTTATTCATATGCATAAGATGGTTTACTCACACACACAGGAAAAAACTGTGTCTTTTCCTGGAGTAATATGAAGCACTCTATAAATATCAATTATATCATGTTGGTTGATAGTGTTGTACAACTCTATCATATCCAGACTAATTTTTTGGATTACTTATTCTACCAACTATTGAGATAGGTGTTTTTGAATATCCACATGCAATTGTGGATTTTCTATACCTTGTCTCAGTTCAATCAGTTTTGCTTCTTGTACACAAATGTTCTTTATCATGTGCATATGCATTTAAGATTGTTGTGAAAAATTGACCTCTTTATCAGTAACCTGTTTTTCTCTGATTATTATTCCTTTCTCTAAAACTACTTCTTGTGTTATTGATATAGCCAGCCCAGTTTACTTTTGAACAATGTTTGTATAGTATATCTTTTTATTATAAATCCACCTATGTTTTCATATTTTAGGTTTTTTTTGTTTTTGTTTTTGTTTGTAGACAGCATATTGTTGGATTTTGCCTTTCTTTATCCAATATGAAAATCTCTGTCTTAGTGTTGAGAAGATTGCATTTAATGCTTTTTTCTTCTTTATCTGCATTCCTTTACATTGAGTAAATTTTAGAATTCACTTTCATCTTCACTATTGGATTATTAGCTACACTTCATTAATTCTTTTTAAAATGGCTGTTGCTCTAAGATTTAAAATACATATTTTTGACTTTTATTATAATCAAACAATATTATAACACTTCATGTATAATATAAAACCCTAATGACAAAACCCTTCATTTCACCTTTCATGCAGTTTTGTTATTGCTGTTACACATTTTAATTCCACATATATATATTTTTAAATACAATATATTGTTATCATTTTTCTTTAAAGTAGCAATTATATTTCAAAGAGGTTTTCAGAATGAGATTAAAATGTATTTTATATTTACCTATATATTTACTTTTTCTTATCCTCTTCACTTATTTGTGTAGACTAAAATTTCTATCCATTATAATTTTCTTTTTGCCTAAAAGACTTCATTAACATTTATTATAATTCTCCCATCTTCTCATTAATTATGTATGCATTTTTGTGTTTGATGGGAAATATATTTCTACTTCATTTTCAAAAATATGTTTGTTATTTAACATTTTTTTAATTTCAGTATTTTTTAAACATCACTCCACTTTCCCCTGGTTTGTACACTTCTAATGAGGAGTCTGCTATCATCCTTTTTTCCTCATACAAAATGAGTCTTTTCTTTTTTTCTGATTTATTTTAGAATGATTTGCTACCATGAATTGCCTCATAATTGATTATGATATACACTGGCATAATTTTCTTCTTATTTATTCTTCTTAAAATTCTTTGAATGTCTTAGATCTGTGGGTTTCTAACTTTTAACATTTTTGAAATTTTTATACATTTTTTAAAGTTTTACAGTTATTACAAAATATTAGCTATATTCCTCATGTTGTACAATACATACTTGAACCTGTCTTACACCCAATAGTTTGTACCTCCCACTCTTCCACCCCTATATTGCCCCTCCCCCTCCCCACTGGTAACCACAAATTTGTTCTCTATATCTGTGAGCCTGTTTCTCTTTTGTTATATTCACTAGTTTGTTGTATTTTTTAAATTCCACATATAAGTGATATCATACAGTATTTGTCTTTCTCTGTCTGACTTATTTCACTTGGCATAATGTTCTCCAAGTCTATCCTTGTTGTTGAAATGGCAAATTTTTGTTCTTTATGATGGCTGAGTAGTATTCCATTGTATATATATATATATATATATGTATGTATATATATATATATATATATATATATATATATATATATATATACCACATCTTCTTCATCCATTCATCTTCTGATGTACACTTAGGTTTCTTCCACTGTTCCAAAGTGGCTGCACCAATTTATATTCCCACCAACAGTGTATGGTTGTTCCCTTTTCTTCTCATCCTCTCCAATATTTGTTATTTGTGTTCTTTTTGATAATATTTAATATTTCTATCCCTTATATCTTATTTTGTTTCCATAACTTATCTCTTTTTTCTTTCCTATTGAACTCCAATTACATATATATGATGCTGATTGGTAGTGTTTTAGAGCTCAGTGAAGCACTATTCATTTAAGTATTTTTTTTTTTTAAATTGTGGATATATTCTATTGCAAGTCTTTCAAATTCACTAGTATTTTCTTGTGTGGTTTTTAATCTGCTGTTAATTTTCTATTCCAAATATTGTATGCTTTTAACGTTAAACTTTTGGTATGGATATTTTTTTAATTGTCTATACCTCTTATCATTGTTCATGCATTTTTTTCCCTACTTAAATACATAGATGTATTTATGAGAGTTTTAATGTTCTGAGTTGTTGATTTCATTATCTCTGTTTCTGGGTCTATTTCTATTTAAATATATTTTCCTGACTATGCATTTTCTTGTTTTGTGCATACCTGATCATTTTTAACTTAATTCCAAATGTGTTACATTGTTGGTTGCTGGATTATATTTTATTCCTTTAAGTAGTGTAAGATTTTTTTTTCTGTCATTTAGTTAAGCTTCTTGCAATCAGTTTGATTCCTCTGAGATTTCTTTTCAAATTTTCTTAGCAGAGATTTTGAGCACCCTTTGCTTTAGGGCTAACTTCCTCATCTCTGCAGTAAAACCCTTTTGTGACAATACTCTTCTGAGAATGTTATCCCATGACCTGGCATTGGAAGTTTTTCCTCATTCATCTGCTGGGAATACAACACATTCTTTGCCCTGTATGAGCTGACTGTTTTTTCTTCCTATTACTTTCTGGTGGTACTTCCCTGATGTTGGTATCTTCCTCACATACATACACAAATCAGTACTCAGCCCAAAACTTAAGGAACCATTCTAGAATACCAATGCTCTCTCTGTAGATCCATCTCTCCAGTACTCTACACTGAAGATTTTAGTTACATCAGTCTCAAACTCTGAATATGCCTCATCAACAGAGAAAAGCTAAAAGATTTTTTTTCCTCAAACCACTGTTTCATAACATTTTATTTTTTCTGTAGCTGTTATTTCATTATGGCTGAAAGTGAGAACCAGAGATCATTACATGAGATTATGCCATCATGAGTATTACATGTGATAATATATTTAAAGTCCTGATTACTTGGCCTAATATATCAAAGGGCCTCAGTAAACATTAATGCGCCTCCTACTTCGATAGGAAGTTATGAATTCTAAAACTCAAATCACATATAACATCTTATTTCAATAGGTGAATACTATTTTAATGGAAGTCAGAAAGAGAGTCAGCTAATTAATGACTGACTCTTGCCTTAAATTTTTCACAAATTCTTGGCCCATGAGGCAGATACATTTCATCCATATAGGATGAACCTTCTCAGATATTTAATCCCAGATATTTTAACCTTCTCAGATATTGCTTGCACTGAAATAAGAATATGATATCACTATTATGTTTATGGAAGTCAACCACTTTTTAATTTTTTGATTAAAGTGTTTTGTTATGGACTGCATCTCTGTGTCTCCTCACCCCAATTCATACGTTGAAACCATAATCCCAAGAGGATGGCATTAGGAGGCAGAGCCTTTGGGAAGTAATTATGTCATGAGGGTAGCACCCACAGATGGTATTAGTGCTTTTATAAGAGGAGACATCAGAGATCTTGCTCACTTTTTTTCTCTCTCTCAACCATGTTAACGATACAAGAAGATTGCTGTCTGTAAATTAGGATGAGAGCTTTCACCAGAATCTGATCACAGCGCTACCCTAATCTTGGACTTCCAGCTTCCAGTGCCGTAAGAAATAAATATTTGTTGTTTAAGCCACCCAATCTATGGTATTCAGGTATAGCAGCCCAAACTGAAAAAGATACATTTTAATCTATGTTTCCTTACATAGAAACAATATAACTCATGAGTACTGAATATGTCTCCACAGACATAAATGCTCTCATTGGAGCAATAAAAGGAATGCTAGCAAGGTGATGCTCCTCCCTCTTAATACCACTCATATTTCACAAACTGAAAAATTCAAGCTCAGGACTTAATTGTTATGCCTATAGTAAGCAGTTACTATGGGAACATCTGGTGATCTCCCGTTTGACAGATGGCTTCCGCAATTCTAAGTATATATTTTAGCAACTGGAGCAGAAGGGACATATATAGATGTTATTCATGATCACTACTTAACCCACAGAATATGGGCAGTGATATGTTCTACATAGAGGTGATCTGCTCCCTCCTCCAAAGGGAATCTCTACATCCAGCCCTTCAAGCTGGACTTAAAACTATGATTTAGCTAACTAAGATTGGACCAAAAATAAAACAAAATGAAAAAAGAAACCAAGAAATGTAGGTAGAAGATGAGGTTTGGAAACTCAAATCTCATCCGTTGTGTGACCTGAAGTGAGTGCCTAAAAATTTCAGAACTTCCCTAACTCACATATCAAAGGATACATGGTGAGCATAAAAATTACTAGAAAATAACAATAATAATTATATATATATTATATATATATGTGTATGTGTGTGTTGCTACTTTTACAGACCACACTTTTTAAGCAATACTGTCAGCTTTTGCAAAATTATTTACGCATTGACTTCTGTGGATCTGAATTTAAAAGGAAACTGAAACAATAGCAGTATTTTCCTTTCAGGGAGATAAATATAAATTCAAAGAGAATAAGATGACAGATGGGTGTTTTGGAGATTCATAACTCTGAATTCAGCTTGTATTTTATGAAGTCTTTTCTATATGTATTTATTTGACAGAGATTTTATTTCTAACAGGTGTTTTAGAGCACTACTGAGCACCTCCATAGACTTTTTAAACTTATCTTCTACCATTTGCTTCTGTTTGTGTCTATCAGTAACAGCATTGTCACCTTCATCTGGAGGAGACAGTTTCACAAGTTCATCAACAAGGTCAGCCGCAATAGCCATCTTTAAAACATCCAATCAGGTCTGCAATAGGATCAGGGTGACTGGTTGCTTATCCATTTAATATTTCACTTATTTTTCAAACCTGCTGCTTGGAGCTTATCACCTATTTTATAGTTGTATAATAAGGTTCAAAAGATCTGATTTTTCCATACTGAATTTTTGAAACATAATAGTATTGTGATATCTGTGCAGTCCATCACTGTTTTGAAATAAGGGGACAGACTGTTTTTCCCAGGGTTAACAGAGATATATCCATTTGCATTGTTTTCTATTGCACTGAGTTTTATATTATGCTTTTTATATTATGCTGTTACAATATGGAGTTCACACATGGACCAACCTGTATACTAGTGTTAATAGTTGTTCAACATGAATCCTGAACTTGTGTTTTATGGCCAAATATCTTGAGAGTAATTAGTTAAGAATTTAGGACTTGAATACTTTCTGTATCATGCAAATTGTTTCTAAGCAGACTCTAGATTATCTATTTATCTATCACCTATCATCCAACTATATCAAGAGTGAGATTGAAACTTATGTAGTTATACATTGTTTTTATATACACAGTTTTATGTATATAACTATATATGGTCTCTCTGTATAAACATCTATACATAGAAAGAAATGAGTGAAAAAAACATTAAAACTAAAAAGCAAAGCTTATATTCTACTCTATCTGTTTAGACAGAGAGATAGGTAACTCTACTTATCAATATCTATATTGATCTATATATATATAATCTGCCTATCTATATCTATCTATCGAGAGAGAGAGAAAGAAGAGAGTATGTGTTTTGCTTTTAATGTTTTTTTTTCAATCATGCTAAGAAAACTGGCTTGGTTTTCCCCAATGAAATAACAAGATAAAAAAAAATATATTGAGTTACAGTTTGTTTTACTCTATGGAAATTTTAGATGTTGGGATACATGTACAACAACTATTTGTATTAAGGGTGTAATGCATGGCAATAAGAACACCAATTGGATACTTCCAGCCTTTTCAAAATTTATGGTGTTGATCTGCCAGGAATGTTTCATGTGTGGCCATGCTGTAGTTTTTTGAAAGGTGCAATTTGTCTCAAACCTAAATTGTCAGTCAAGGTTATATCTTACAATCCTCCATAGACTTAGCATAATTTATCTACAGAGCCATTATTAAGGATGCCAAAAGATCTTCTTCAAACATTATATGACAAGGTGTTATTATTTATTTATTAATTTTTTGAGTTCTCTTATAGATTTGTTACCTGACTGAAATATATCTATGGAAGATAAAAATTACTTAAATGAAAGCTGTAAACATTTAAAGGAAGATCACTTTCAATAATTATCTTCAGATCGTTGAATCACAGAAGCTCAAAACTGGAAAGAAATATCACTAAATATCTGACCAAACTTCCTACTTTTAAAGGTGACTACATATACACAGAGAAGCCATGACTTGCCCAAAATCTCTCAAGTTAGTCTTGCTCATACCACAGACTACATTGCTATAATGTCATTGTTATGATGAAAAGTCTCTTTCTTGCAATTATTTATTGGGCTTAAAAATGCATAAAGAACACAGAGCTACTTTTACACAGGCATATTACTTTAGTGTTCTTGTTGTTGGTGGTGGTATTGTTTCTATTTTGATTGTCATTATATTATTATCATTATCATATTATTATTTTGTGAATCCATTTAGATAACACTAGAACTTTGGTTAGGCTTCAGGTTAAAATATCAAGTTGCAGGTTAAAATACCAAGTTTGTCATTAACAAGCTATGTGACCCAGGTAAATGCTTGAACCTTTAGGACATCCATTTTATCAAAATAAGTCATAGTACGAAGTTCATAACCTTTCCGTTCTCTTGCACTCTAGGTTCCTATAGTTCTAACATATATATGTATATATATATACACACACACACATATATATATATATATCTTTAATGCTCCATAACCTAATATAGTGTCAGCTCTTCTAAACCCTTGACAATTTTTATGTAGGAAAACAAAGAAGTGTCCATAATTCACCAGCCATGTAAATGAATAGGAAAATTTAGCTTAACAAGAGATACCTGTACAAATAATCTTAATCAAAATATGCTACATCAGACCAAGATCGCAGGAACTTTGGCACTGTGAAGCGTAAAAATCATGGGCTTATCTATTTCATCTGTGATGAAGAGGGTCTGCCCATGGGCAAATCACATTTTATGTTTTGGAGAATAGAATGGTTTTAGCCACTTCAGGTGCACCAAGTGGCATTTGGTCAGGAATACGTTGTGGATTCAGAGACATTGCTCTGTCTTCAGACTTCCTAACCCTCCAAAGAGGTATAGCAGTGAGACCCTGTCACAATGGTTTCTTCTATTCGATGATCATAGTTCCTCAAAGGCAAATAAAATAGATCCTGACCCTTAATGTGTTTCATTGGTCTCAAAAACATCTGATTCTCAAAAGGTATAGTAGGATTCATAGGACCAGCCAATAAAATTGCCTACAAAGAGAATACTGAAGATTATGGTAGATAACCAACAAAAAACAAGAATAAAGATTTAGAAAAAGCCTAGTGGAGGGAAATAACCTTTTAATCAGTGTCTAATGGAGTCTTGGATTACTTATTTTTGTCTGTTGCTGACTGATGAAAAGAACTTACATTCGGGTAAGGCTTATAGATTGCTTATTGTTTGAGTTTCAGAAAACAGAGCACCGAGTACTGAAAAGCTTTTCTACTTTCTGTTAGCTGTTTGGGGAAGGAAGGAAAACCAAATATCTACAAGTATGAATATTGGCCCCAGAGAGTCAGCCCTAATCAGAAAATAAGATAGTGCCAGTGTGCATGCTATTCAGGAAATTAAGCATTCCATTTACCCGTCACTGAATTTAGCATCTGATTTTTAAAAATTAATGAATACATTTTTCTAAAAAAATTTTTTTTAATTATCTCCAGGATGAGACCTTCCAAGAGGAAATTTATAAGCCACTGAAAATAGATTATCAGAAAGAATAGGTCAGCTCAACCATAAGAATAAAAATAAAAGTGTCAAATAAACAAAAGCAGTATTCTGAAAATAAATAAAATTTGAAAACTTTCATGAGCCTAGTATGTAGTTAGAGATTAGCATTATGATGAAATATCACATAAAAATGATTGTATTTATAAATAATTATTTCCATCAAGTAACTAGATAAAAGACTAGGGAATCAAAGTCAGCTAAAAAATTGCAGACTTTATTGATGCAGAACTTGTATTTAAGTTCTAAATACCTATTAATTGTATAATAGATCCTTTCTTTCATCTTAGCAAGTGTCTGGACCAATACTCTAGGGACATTTCCAAATTCTATTGGAGAAAGAAGTAGATAAAAGACAGTGCATTCAGCCTCTCTGCTCTTTTTAAATCAGTAAGTAGCCAGCTGTTCCATTGTAACCGATTCTGTACTTTGAGCAGACTCACGACAACTATCAAATCAGTGTTTACATTTTCTTAATAATGTTAACTTAAGCATTTTATTGCATGCTCTGCAAACTGCCTGAGTGCACTAAAGAAATCTGTCCATGGGAAAGACGGTTAAGCAATAGGCAGACTACATAAAAAGCCCAGCATCTCTAGAGGTTAGCTGCATGACACTTGGAATGACACAAAGCCTCTGTTGCTTTTGTCCAGAGCCAACTGGGAATCCCCTGTGGTCAGAAAAATGTTGGTGAAAGCAAATGCCCTTTGCTGCAAACATCTGGAGCCCTCTGGTCTGTACAGCTTTAAACAGAGGAAGACTGCAGACTTGCTTAAAATCCCGATAAAATGATGAGTTGCAGATTGCTGTTGTTTCCACATTGTTTTTTTTTTTTTTAACATGTTTATTGGAGTATAATTGCTTTACAATGGTGTGTTAGTTTCTGCTTTATAACAAAGTGAATCAGCTATACATATACATATATCCCCATATCTCCTCTCTTTTGTGTCTCCCTCCCACCCTCCCTATCCCACCCCTCTAGGTGGTCACAAAGCTGATCTCCCTATGCTATGCAGCTGCTTCCCACTAGCTATCTATTTTACATTTGGTAGTGTATATATGTCCATGCCACTCTCTTACTTCGTCCCAGCTTACCCTTTCACCTCCCCATGTCCTCAAGTCCATTCTCTACATCTGCGTCTTTATTCCTGTCCTACCCCTAGGTTCTTCAGAACCATTTTTTTTTTTTTTTTTTTTGCGGTACGCGGGCCTCTCACTGTTGTGGCCTCTCCCGTTGTGGAGCACAGGCTCCGGACACGCAGGCTCCGAGACCATGGCTCATGGGCCCAGCCGCTCCACGGCATGTGGGATTCTCCCGGACCGGGGCACGAACCCCTGCACTGGCAGGCAGACTCTCAACCACTGCACCACCAGGGAAGCCCAGAACTATTTATTTTTAGATTCCATATATATGTGTTAGCATATGGTATTTATTTTTCTCTTTCTGACTTACTTCACTCTGTATGACAGTCTCTAGGTCCATCCACCTCACTACAAATAACTCAGTTCTGTTTCCTTTTATGGCTGAGTAATATTCCATTGTATATATATGCCACATCTTCTTTATCAATTCATCTGTCAATGGACACTTAGTTACTTCCATGTCCTGGCTAATGTAAATAAAGCTGCAATGAACAACTCTTTTTGAATTATGGTTTTCTCAGGTCAGAAATAAATGAAAAAAAATGAAGGAAATGATAGCAAAGACCAATAAAACTAAAAGCTGGTTCTTTGAGAAGATAAACAAAATTGATAAACCATTAGCTAGACTCATCAAGAAAAAAAGGGAGAAGACTCAAATCAATAGAATTAGTAATGAAAAAGGAGAAATAACAACTGACACCACATTGTTTTTTAAATGCACATTGTGAAACAAGGCAGCCTTCCTTCCTATTCAGGACTTTGAACAGCAAACGCCAGAAATCAGTTTTGTAACTAATCCGCTCTTGAGTTACCCAAACACAAAATTATATTTTGAGCAATTGCCTTGACAGCTAAAATACAGAGCTTATTTTTTCTCCTTGCTCAAATAACTCAGAGATAGAAAATCAGATTTTTTTTAAAAAAAGTCTACTATTCCCTCTTTCAAATGCCTAATAATAATTTAAGGTCCAGCTAAGGCCTTGTAATATTATCCACTTTATCTCTTATAAAGTACAAAAACTAAGGAGGTAAACTATCAAGTTTATGTTGTCTATATGAAATTTGGAAATCTGGCTGTTTGGGGTTGAAATTTCTTGCCTTTACCCTAAGATCATTTTCTTCTCTTAAGCTAATGGAATTCCAAATTGCAGTCTCACTTTAGTGGCATGAATATCATTATATGTCCGTAACAAGAATTAGTTATTTGGGGGAAAATACAGTAAAATATCTATCTGGGTAAAAAGTGACACTTTATTATTTCTAGTTATCATAAAATAAAATAAATTTGCAGATCAGTCAAATATGTGAAAAAGAAATAGCAAAAAGCATGAAGTAAAAGTTATGGTATATAATAATGTAGTACATATCAAAGTCAATTGGAAAGTTGAACTCACTTATTTATAATATTTATATAGAACTCTTTTACCTAATGGACTTATCTAAAATAATATGTAGCTTTCTGACTGGTTAACTGATAATTCATCAGTTTTATTAAAATTTCAATAAATTAGTTGTGACCCAGTTTTGATTGCTGAAACACTCCTCTTAAAATGTAATCACACAGGATCAAATGTAATATAGTTAACATAGTGGAGAGATATAGAAAGTCATTGAATACTTGGCTAAGAAATTTCAGATGCCATTAACTTAAAATCAGAATCAAACAAGTTTAATGCTGTGCCTTAACACAGTGGTCTAATGTCAACTCAGGATTATACAATTATATTCCTCTTTTATCTTATTCATCTAAAAACAATAGAAACATTATGGTAAGTTTTGTAATATTAATTAAAAAATCTTACTTGCAAACCAAAGAATTTTATTTCCTCTCTAATACCAATGGACAATGTAAATCTGAACTAGTTATATAGCCTTATTTACTCTTCTTTTAATTTTGCACACTACAAATTCTGATTATTGGATCCTAATATGTGTATGCATGTGTGAATTTGTAGGTATACTAATGTGGTAGACAATATAGTTTAAAACCAGCATATGTGTTTCTATAATTTTGGCAATCATTCAGAAGTAGTTTGGAGCTTTCAGAAAGATCATATTAATCAAAATCCTCAAACTTTACTTTCCCTTTAATGTGAATAAAATGTATTAAATGTTCATTGAGTTCCCATTTTGGGGGTTCACCAATACATATGTTCTGTTTTATAATACAATTACTTGCATATGAAATATATATTTTGGAGAATCCATTTCTACTCCCCAGACTCCACATCTGTTCTAAATACCATTGCCACTAAAACTATTACCATCACCATCACCTCCATTTATCACCACTACAAATGCAATTTTGCAATGGATCTGGTTATTGAACCTGTTTTCCCACCATAAGTTATATTTCCTCTGGATCCAAGACTAGGGAATGTGTAGGTCACTATCTTGGAGCAGAGTTTTACTAGACTCTCCAGTTTCTCTTTAGTAGACTGGTCTTCCTGAAAGAATAGAAGAAAAAACCTTGCCTGGCTCTTCCATGTTAAGGAAAACACCAAGTGAGTCTATCATCTAACTGAAAAATCATTGAAACCCTCTACCAAATGTATTATGAAGTTATATCTCATATTTTAGAACTGTGTCCATTTGGGAGTTGGTGGAGGATGATAGTTTCTTTTCTTTTCTTTCTGTAATCATCAGCCAGCTGAAGTGCTCTGAAATGACAGATAGGTTCTAGAATATCCTGGCCATCTTTCATTTCTTGAACATTTTCATTGAAAAGTGTTCATGGTTCTCTGAGTAATAGCCTAATATTCTATCCTGACCTCTCATGTATTTCATCAGTCCATGACCCTGCCATGAAACTACCTCTATGACAATCAATGAAAAATATATATCTGAGAGCCCCAAGGTGGAATTCCTAAATCATATTATGTCTTCTCAACTCAGGTAAATTAAATACATTATAGGATTGACGATTTGCCAGATACTTCTATAAGTTCCACTTCTAGTTTTCTGCTCTGACCACACTTATCAGCTTTTTCATAACAGATAATTTTTTACATGAACATCGCAAAAGCCTATAATATTATAAAGGCAAATATTTATTTTCTCTTGCTAAGATCCTGGCCTGCTTTGAGCAAGCCAGGATAGTGCACACTTATAATTGACTTTTAAAATACAATAATACATATCAGGCTGTGCCAGGGGGATCCTAGCTTTGGAAAATTCATCTCTGTGTAGTGAATGTTTCATAAATCTGGTCTAATTAAAATAGGAATGACTTACAATCCTTAATTCTTCAGAAACATGAAAGCACTATTTCAAGCCTATACTCTATTGTACTGAAGTTGCCAGACTATCAACTCCTAAATTCTTTGCTTTTGCACATAATATATGCTAGGTTCTCTGAAGTTATCCTGAAAATGGGGTTGTATTAGTAAAGGTTCTCCAGAGAAATAGAACCAATAGGACAGAGAGGGAGAGGTCGTAAGAAATTGGTTCATTTGTTTATGTGATTATGGGATCTGGCAAGTGCAAATTCTGCAGGGCAGTCAGAAGGCTGAAGGCTGAGGCACCAGCTGATGTTGCAGCAGTCCAAAGACAGAATTCCTTTGTCCTCAGGGACTTAACATCATATTCTTTTTAAGGCCTTAAACTGATTGGATGAGACCTACCTAATTTATGGAGGGCAATCTGCTTTACTCAAAGCATACTTACTTAAACGTTAATGACGTCTTAAAAATAACTTTACAGAAAAATCTAGACTGGTGTTTGACCACAGATTGGGTACCGTGGATAGCATGGCTTAGCCAAGTTGACTCAAAATTAACCATCATAGTTTTGAAGGGTTTCTTCCTCTTCAAATTTTTGGAAGAAGTTGAGAAGAACTGGCATTAATTTTTCTTTAAATATTTGTTATAATTCACTTGCGAAGCCTTCTGGTCCTGGGTTTTTCTTTGTTGTGAGGTTTTAGGCTACTGATTCAATCACATTGGTCTGTTCAGACTTTCTGGTTTTTCATGATTCAGTCTTGGTAATTTGTATGTTTCTAGGAATGTATCTATTTCTTCTAACTAGATTATCCAAATTTTGGTGTATAATTGTTCATAATAACTGCTTATAATCCTTTTCTATTTCTATATTACCAGTTGTAATGGCTCCCCTTTCATGTCTGATTTTATTTTTTATATATTTTTTAATTTTTTTTGAGTATAGTTGATTTACAATGTTGTGTTAGTTTCAGGTGTACAGCAAATTGCATCAGTTATACATAAACATATATCCTCTCTTCTTTTCTTTTTTTTATATTCTTTTGCCATATAAGCTATTTCAGAGTGTTGAGTAGAGTTCCCTGTGCTACACAGCAGGTTCTTATTGTTTATCTCTTTTATATATATAGTAGTGTGTATATATCAATCCCAGTCTCCCAATTTATCCCTTCCCCCCTTATCCCCTGGTAACCATAACTTTGTTTTCTACATCTGTGACTTTACTTCTGCTTTGTAAATAAGTTCATTTGTACCCTTTATTTTTAGATTCCATGTATAAGTGATATGATATTGTCTTTCTGTTTCTGACTTACTTCACTCAGTATGACAATCTCTAGGTCCATACATGTTGTTGCAAATGGCATTATTTTGTTCTTTATTCTGGCTGAGTAATATTCCATTGTTAATATGTATCACATCTACTTTATCCATTCCTCTGTTGATGGACATTTAGGTTGTTGCTTCCATGTCCTGGCTATTGTAAATAGTGCTGCAATGAACATTAGGGTACATGTATCTCATCGAATTATGGTTTTCTCTGAATATATACCCAGAAGTGGGGTTTCTGGGTCATATGGTAGTTCTATTTTTAGTTCTCCATAGTAGCTGTACCAATTTACATTCCCACCAACAGTGTAGGAGGGTTCCTTTTTCTCCACACCCTCTTCAGCATATATTGTTTGTAGATTTTTTGAAGATGGCTATTCTGACTGGTGTGAGGTGATACCTTATTGTGGTTTTGATTTGCATTTCTCTAATAATTAGTGATGAGCATTTTTCATGTGCTTTTTGGCCATCTGTATGTCTTCTTTGGAGAAATGTCTATTTAGATCTTCCACCCATTTTTTGATTGGGTTATTTGTTTTTTTGATATTGAGCTGCATGAGCTGTTTGTATATTTTGGAGATTAACTCCTTGTCAGTTTCTTCATTTGCAGATATTTTCTCCCATTCTGAGGGTCATCTTTTTGTTTTGTTTATGGTTTCCTTTTCTATACTACAAATGTACAGTGATCAAAATGGTATGGTACTGGCACAAAAACAGAAATATAGATCAATGGAACAGGATAGAAGACCCAGAGATAAACCCATGCACCTATGGCCACCTAATCTATGACAAAGGAGGCAAGGATATACAATGGAGAAAAGACAGCCTCTTCAATAAGTGGTGTTGGGAAAACTGGACAGCTACATGTAAAAGAATGAAATTAGAACACTCCCTTACACCATACACAAAAATAAACTCAAAATGGATTAAAGACCTAAATGTAAGGCCAGAGACTATAAAACTCTTAGAGAAAAACATCGGCAGAACACTCTTTGACATAAATCACAGTAAGATATTTTTTGATCTTCCTCCTAGAGTAAAGAAAATAAAAACAAGAAACTTAAAAGATTTTGCACCACAAATGATATGTCTGATTTTCTTAATTTTAGTCTTGTCTCTTTTTTTCTTAGTCTAACTAAAGTTTTGTTTATTTTGTATATCTTTCAGAAAACCAACACTTGGTTTCATTGGCTTTTTCTATTGTTTTCCTAGTCTATTTCATTTATTTTTGCTCTGACCTTTATTATTCCCTTCCTTCTGCTAACTTTGGGCTTAGTTTTTTCTTTATTTTTTTGCTTCATTTAAGTGTAAAGTTAGGTTGTTTGTGATCTTTTTTTCTTTTATAAATGTAGGTGTTTTATTACAATAAACTTCCCTCAATTTTCCCAAACTGAGGAAAATTGCACTTTTCTTACTCTGAACACAACCCAAACTACATCAATATTTATTTCATCTCTAAAAAATATCTTAAATGGACACTAAAATATCCTCGTGGTGATTATACTCTTACAGAGATTATTTATTTTATATCATATTTCAACTTTTGTTTAATGAAATCACATTGTCAATAGGATATATTGTCTCCAAGATACCTTATTTTCAATGATAATCCTTAGTTTGTCTTCACATTTTAAACAGTGTTGTTTTAGAACTTCCAATTATATATCTATATATTCTTTCTTGATGATGGGTAAATGACAGGTATCAAATGAACAGTTAATAAAAACTTCTACCATTACACATAATAATGACAATATTACTGACCCAACTAATTTGCCATAGCAGAATTCACTGATGAATATTGTATTCCCATTATTGCTTCAATTCACTATGCTCCTGCTACTGATGCCACCAAACATGACAATAGGATAGCAAATGGTAGAGTTGTGGGCTCCCTAACAGAAATCACAGTTTTTTCTGGAGGACCAAGGACCACTACAGGAAACATACCAACTGGGAAGAAGAGGGAAGGAGAATTATATTGACTTGTATATTTTAGAAGACAACTGTAAGTTATCCAACTACAATTTCAATTTTCCATGTACATTTGTACATCACATGTATCTCTGAATATAATTATGTGGATACTGAAAAAACAGACTGATGGAACAATCATTATCTATTCTACATTAGGAAGTATAGCACTTACTGGAAATATTTTGCAAAAATAAATTAGGCCAAAGTGACAGGGTCTTCTTTCCATTTTGAGGTAAATAGCACTAGAAGAGTACATGGAAGGTTATGATTACTTTGTTATACATTAATTTTGAAAGCAGAAACTTTAGTATATATTAGAATGATTTCCAGAAAAATTAACAAAATACTAAACTTACAGCTTTTAGAAACTTTGGCTTAATTACTTGGAAATATGGTTTTTAAAGAGATATTTGGAAGGATCAGTTCAATCCCCAACAATGACAATGCTTTATAAATATGGAATTATAAAAGTTTCCTATTGAATGAACCCCAGGGCATTATAGGAAAGCTTTCTTAAAGCAGTTTTTAAAGATTTGCTATATAGTTTAAGGATTTTCCTTTAACATATTTTGATTAAACCTAGAAAATGTCTATAAAATCTGCATTTTATTTAATTCTGTTTAATTCTGTAAATGAATTAAACTGACCAGTGATTTGAATTTGATGGTTGGATCAGAATATATAATAATAATTATATTGTTCTTAAAGAGACTAAATTATTTCTAAGGAAACTTTTATATTTAACATGTTACACTTTTTATCTTATTTGCTGGTAGTATAATATCCACTTTCAGGATATTATAAGGCTAATTTTTAACTTCTTGTGCTTTGCATTTTAAGAAGTATGCAGGTTCCAGTACGTTAAATAAAAAAGAGAAAATAATTCTTTGCCTACAATATTCTAATAAATTCAGGACTCATTTGTATTCAACTTAAGTATACATGAGTTAATATCCATATGCTTATATGTACAAGTGTGTATGTATAGATATATAAATAGAGATATATCAAATAATTTTCTAAGTTCTTATTTATACTGTCTACAAACCTTCAATTTGAAGTAGGCTATGTAATAGTCCAGAGAAGCTAGAGTTTGAAATACAGCATATTCAGTGAGTTGGGTTAGTGTGGAGCTAGACTATATTAATTCAAGACAACTCATTAAGATAAAATATGAACATATATAATCCAGTAAATATGGTAACACATAAAGGGTAACAGGACGATGAAATGGTTGGCATAAGAAACACTAAGCAGTAAACTATAGTGATAGTACATAGATAAAGGATGAAAATGGTAAATTGCTACTATTAATTGCTAGTATTAGCAATTAATAATTGACTGTTAATATAATAATACTTTATTATACCAGGTATTGCACTAAGCACAATAGAAGTATCATCTCCTTCAAAAAAAATTGTGAGGAAAAAACTACTCTTATTTTACAGATGAGAAGACAGATACAAAAAGTGTTCAAATGTCTAATGCCAAATCTACCTTATTCTTATTCCAAATTCCCTGCTTTATACCACTGTGCTAGGGGCATCGAGAAGATTTGGCTCCAGGCAGCAAAAGCCTGCGTAGAGGGCTGGGGTTTAGTCCCTTAAGAATTAAGGCAAGAAAAAGGTTATACCATGGTGTTAGGCAAGTCAGGAAACTGAACTGGTTGAGATGGAACTTGATAAGTAGAAAACAGATGTCCCATAATAGAGATGGAGCAGGAGTAGCCACTGGGTTGACCTGAGACCATGAAAGATTGGTTGTGAGCTACAATTCCTTAAACTCTAACTACTGACTAAAGACAGAATTGTTTCAGGGTATAGATATGAGTGATATAGTTTCATATGTGGGGAAAAGAAGGGCTTAAGGCAAGAAACTTATTTTACCTATGAAATACAGTTATTGTGAGAGTCCAATGTTACAATAAATATTAGAATAATGACTAATCAAAAGGTACTTTACTGTTAGGACTAGACCCTGCATACAATTTATATGGTTTATAGTAATATCTTTATAACTAATCTGATAATCTATAGTTATTTGTTTTTCAGAGTTAGAGCTGGTGAAATGAAAGGAGGGGGGAGTACATGATTTCCAGAAAACCCAAAATAAACTAAGACAAGCAAATAAACAAACAAAAAATAGAAGAAATTAGGAAGGGATGGTATGGAAACAAGAGCACAGATATTTTGCCTTGAAATATATATAAAGCTGTTTATAAAGCAATTGGTGAGATGGAGAAAAGAAAACTTAAGGATGCTCAGATGATGCTCTTATTTTCTACTTTGAAGTAAAAATTAATCTTAAATTAAGTTGTATGTTTTTTCTTAGATCTCTAATAAAAAACATTCTCCTTCCTGTCACATGGGTCAAAAAAAAAATAAAGCTGTAAAACTAACAGTATTCACTGAATTCTCACCATTCCAGAACAATAGCTTTTCAGAAATGTTTATTCCTTAATTTCATTTCTGCCCATCATGTGTAGTTTAAAATTCTCACAGGGCCATAGATATTCTTTGAAGAGTTTACAAATTTTTGTGCTGTTGTACCAGACTTTGTCTGGGTATTTTGGTTACTTTTGATAAGAAAAAGGTTTAGAGGGTTGAATCAGTGCTTAAAAATTCACCTCAAAATTGAGTGGCTTAAAACAAAATTGTATTATTTCTCATGAGTCTGTGTAGTTACTAGCTGTAAGCTTATCGGATATAGTTCAGCTGAACTAGTTTGAGGAACTCGATTTGACTCACTTGTATGCTCTGGGTCAAAGGGGGATGGCTCCACATGTCTCTCAGACTCTTCCCAGGACAAGTGGGCTAACCAGGTATGTGTTTTTCATGACAATGGTAGAGACATAATAGCAAACAAGCTAAATCATGCAAGTGTTTTGCAAGATACTCTTTGAATCATATATTTTAACATCCCATTATTCAAAGCAAGTTGTGCTGCTACAAATTTTGTCTTTCCCTCTGTAGGAGAGCACTAAAAACTTATGTGCCAAAAGACACAAATGCAAGGAAGAATTAAAAATTGGAGTCATCACCCAATCTACCACAGTGGCAATTTATTTATATTTTTAAACATAATTAAAGAAAAATCTCTGTGAATATCAGAGAAGCTTTGGCCCCATAGAACTTAGCAGGGAATTTTTATCTTGCTCATATTCTATAATTCCCATCACCATCATCAGAATGTTTACCTTTTAAAGAGAGATGACTACATTCTTGGCACTGCTGTAACGCTTAACCTATAATAACTTACATGAACTTTCCAAGTTCTACCACTAAATAAACAGATTTAAATACATTGCCAAACCCTAAATTTTGAATTCAGTTACTTCATGCATACCAATTCATTCACTCACTGAATAAATGTTTATTGAATCCTACATTTTACATGGCGTTATTCTTCCCAGTTTTTTTATCATATTGCTGAGAGACTGGCATACTTAGGAACCACTGCATAAAATATTTTTGATCTACAGAGAGATGCATACATTATAGATGTTATAGGTTTAACAGAATTAGAAAGATAATTAAGATTATTACCTAGAATCATAAATCATTAAGAGTGGAGACAGTTCAGTCTCCCAACATTTAATAAGAGACAGTAAATACGGAAACCAGAATAATTCCATTGTTAAGACTCCACCATTCATAATACTACCACAGCAATAGTTTGTGACTGGTCTGATTGGAATTTGTCATCGGTATATCCCACCTCATATCCATCTCTTTAATTTCCATAATACAGATATATATTCATAGTACTTCACTGCTTAAAGATTTTCAGTAACTTCCTAGTACTTCAAGTATAAACTCAAAAGAGGTGCCATTTCAAAACTGTGATGATTGGACCTTAATTTCTTTCCCACTACTTTATTTCACACAGCAAGTTCTCAGATAAATATACTAATACACAACAAAATGGCCCAGAATTTTTCTACCTGATATACTTGACAATTCCAAGAATATCCTTCCTACATTCTTTAGTAACCCCAATGTCTGGCTCAAGTATCACCTCCTTTGGGAAGTATTCATTAAATGTCCATCATGACCCTTTAGGAGGTAGTTATTCCTTTCTCCATGCTCAGTAATATTTGATGTGTTATGCTCCCTCTCACATTTAATGTTCCATTAAAGCTATTTACCTGAGTATCTACATCTACATTTAACTATCCATCTAACGTTTCATTACTGACACCAAATACCTTGCTTGCTCTGCCTTTCATCCATGAATTTATAGATTTGTTGATGAGGTAATCTTATTACAATAATATTCAGTGACCTCAACTGACTGGGGTATAGAGAAAGTTTTCTTGAATAAGTGGTACCAAAGAACACAAGCCAGAGTGAAGTGACTGATAAATATTGTTTAAAGTGACTTATCTGTAGTCATACAGGTTGTTAGAATAAAAGGCAGTACTTGAACTCAGGTTTCCTAATCTCAGTTTTATATATATCTTAAGAACTTTGTCTTTCTTCCATAAATACTAAGAAAAATAATGCTTATATAGGTCATGCTGCTTTAAATATTTGACTTAATGTGACATTATAAAATATTAACCTGTTCATTCTATGAGAGCATAAACTTTGTTCTAGAAAACATAAATATCTTTTTCATTGTTCTTGTATTAGTACAAACGTCTAAGTGACTGGAATTTCTTCTTTATGATATAAGTAATATAGTGCAAATCTCATAGTTTTTCCTTAATAATCTAACCCAAAGACCTCTTACAGAGATCCTCACTGTTCTTTATCTCTTTGCCTCCTGTGTTCTTGAAAGTATTCCTCAGAATTATTTTGATTTTCTCAAATGTCTTTCCTAGCTGAATTTTCATAATTCTGCCTCTTAAATCAGCGCTTCCCTAAACTTATTGGATTTTCTAAAAATTCCAAGCTCCATTCCAGATATACTGAATCATAATATTCAATTCAGGCTTTGAATGTGTATTTGCTACAAGCTCCATAGGAGATTTTTAAATATTGCTGGGATGGAGAGTGTTTGCCTTCAAAATACCTATTCTCCAAGGAGCTGTTGAAAACACTTTTGCATCATATATATGCCTCCTCACTTTAACTCTAAAGCTGGCAACATTATAGTATTTGCTGACCTTCTGGAAAGAGTCCTAAGGCCTCCATGTGAATATCTATTCTTTGCACCTCCCTTCAAACAACAAACTAAATCTGTCTCAGATATTTTTGTTGTTGTTGTTGTTTTGCGGTACGCGGGCCTCTCACTGTTGTGGCCTCTCCCGTTGTGGAGCACAGGCTCCGGACGCGCAGGCTCAGCGGCCATGGCTCACGGGCCTAGCCGCTCCACGGGATCTTCCCGGACCAGGGTACGAACCCGCGTCCCCTGCATCAGCAGGCGGACTCTCAACCACTGCGCCACCAGGGAAGCCCCTGTCTCAGCTTTAAATGGCTGATACTAAGCTGGAAAGCCTCCAGCTTTGCCTTTGGTCTACTCTCTACAGTGCTGAATACGACAAAATAAGACATTGAATGAGAATAGTGCAGGACTGAGCGGGAGAGCACAGTGAGAAATAGGAAAGCTGAAAGGAAAGAGTAGGTCATATGAATGAATTCTTGCTATGCTGGATCATGTCTAACGTCCATAACACAGTACATTGTTATGTTTCTAACCCGTGCAGAAGTGGTCGTAAGCAAGACTGCCTCAATTCAAGGTACAGGAAGAAATTTTATGTGTCAAAAGTATTCAGTTAAGGTAGATCAGTTATTGCAATATGGGTTGATATATTAATATACTGAGGATGTCCGATAGGTAACAATTTGAAAGGTTTATTATTCAAATATATAAATTCTATATTTTAAAATTTGTCCTAAATTATCTATTTCAAACTCCAAAAGAGGGTGTTTTTAGTTTTGCTGCATTCGAATTTGGACAGATTGCTTTCTTGGCCTCTGAGAAGCTTAGATAAAATTAATCACTGCCTCTTCAGGATGACTTCTATACCTGGTCGATTTTTAATGACCATTTCAAAACCTCTTTTAAAAAACTCAATGCCCATTTATACTACTAAACTCAGAGCAGGGACCATGGCTTGTTTTTCTTTATCTTCCCGGTATCTAAGTGATATACATGAATTAACTCATTTAATTCTCAAAGCAATGTCAGGAGGTAATTAATAATAATATTTCCATATTACTGATGGGGAGACTGATGCCTACAGATGTTATTTTTCCCAAGATCAGGATTAGAAAGGGATGGATCCAGATTCAAGCCCAGATAATCTGGTTACACAACCCACATACTTAGCTACTAAAGGATTCCCTCTGGTAAATATCACATGCAGACTGAATTGGGTCATTTCATAACCTTCATTTTATGGTAAGTGCTGATCTTTTCATTTGTCAAATGAAGAAATTGGTACTCAGATGAGTAAAGTAATAAAACTGAGAGTGCATAATGTACCTCATCTCTATTTTCTGTTCTTGTCTCAAATTAGTAATAATCCAAAAAAAAGAAAAAAGAAAAAGAAAGATGGTGATTAGTGCCTCTTAAATCCCAATGGACACTGTTCAATTGTTTTCTTCAGCTAAAATGTTCAAGAGCTCCAAAGTCATCCTTTAAGAAAATTAATAATTATGAAAATATTTGTCACATTTCTTTAATAATACATATGAATGTAGAATATATTTTAAACATTTTAATCTCATAGGTTTAAAAAGTTAGTAATATGATTATAAAATATTTACTGTGTATCAATATCTTATGGTATTGGTACCACATGTTATATAAAGATAATTAAAGAGATGTAAAAAATCACTATCTTTGAGCTATGCTTAGTGTTTTGAGTTCACTGTATAATAATAATTAAATAACAATATTTTATATATATGTACAGTGTCTCCAAGTTTTCAAGGAATACTGTTCATATTATAAAATAATTATAATGGTCTTTGAAATATCTAACTTTGGATGATGATGATGATGATGATGATTATGTGAAGGGACAGGAAGTGGGGTTGGGGGTAGAATTTTCATCCTAAGAGAAGTAAGCAATAAAAGTAAGCAAAGTAAGGAAGTATCCAAATAGCTCCTACTCACTCATTTATCCATTTACTCAACCAATGATTATTGAATGTCTACTATGTGCTAGACATTCTTCTATACACTGAGAATTCAGAAATAAGAAGAGAAATCCTTGCTCTCATGGAAACATATTTTAATACAGGGGTATATATAACAAGCAAATAAAAGTAGTAGCACAAGCTATGCAGTTATTATAGTTGGGTGATGTCATAATGCATAACTAAATGTATACTTTAGGCTTGGTGGTGTGTGAAAGTTTCACTGAGGTAGTATTTGAGGAGAGAGAGCTGAATAACACAGGACAGTAAACAGTATGAACATTATGAGAAACATTCCAAGTGAACATTCAAGAGATGCATGAATTTGAAATGCTGAAGGGTCCAAAGATAGGCGATAGTTATGAAGTGTAGTAGCCTGGGTTACAAGATAAAGACACTGACGGATGAGGAAGAGGGCATATCTTACAAGCAAGGAGGAGGAAATTACCTGATTTTGATTTATTAAAATCACTTTGGCTGTTGATGAGTGATGGATTTGGGGTTGGCAAAACTAGACACAGGGCTATTAGGTAAAAGATTACTGCAGAGGTCTACATGAGAGAGGATAATGACTTAGAATCATACAACAGAACTGCAATGGAAAGAAGCTGATCAATTAGAACAGATTGTGGAGTTAGATATAACAGAATTTGCCATGGTGGGTGAATTAAAGATAAATCAATGATTATTTAATTATTTCTGTTTTTTTTTTTTTTTTTTTGCTTGAACTCATATATGGAAGCCTGGGGAAGGAACAACTTTGGGCAGAGTGAGGATAGAAAATTCTGTATCAGTTATAAAATGATTACATAGATTAGACAGATAGATAGATGATAGATAGATAGATAAATAGATAGATAGATAATAGATAGATAAAATCAAAAAGGCAATTAGATATACCTGTCTAGAATTTAAGAAAGGGTTTAAGGTTAGAAGTTTATGTTTGGAAACTGTTTGGGGTTAGAAGGCAATTAAAAATAAAGAACTGGATTTAGTCACCTAAATACACTTACAGAAAAGAAAAGCAAGTCTAGGCTAGGTACTACAAAACTTAATTATGAACAGAGGTAAAGGAACTAGGAAAGAATAAAGGCAATGTGTAAAAGGTGATAACTTGGGTTAGATTGTAATGGAGCAGGAACCTATGGGGCCTTCCCAGAACAGATCCCGCCATGTCCTCAGCCTGCCTCTTGTCTGTACAAAAACTTTAGTCAAAGAATAAATTTAATCATAGAAGTGAGAAAATGTAGAAAGAAAGGAAAGCAGTCAAACAAGACAAAATAATAATAGTTTAGTCATTAAGCAAAGTCTAGGACCTTTTGTTCCTCCTCAAGGGCTATAGATAATATTCTGAGCCATATCCTTTGAGCTGTTTTACAGATACTGAGACCCCCACCAGGTGGAAGAAATTAACTACAGGATGACCAGACTTTAGCCATGACATAAGCTGCTCCATCACACAATTTTGGGAACTGGCCTCAAGGAAATTGGAACAAACTGACCCTGGAACTGCAGATTAGCTGTACTTAATCAATGTGATGCTGATCGGACCACCACATGGCCAATTTCAATATGATTATGAGAGCTGACTTTGCTGTTCTGCACATGGCCCCCTCCTTCTTCCTCTACACGACTGAAACTTCCCTTTAAAAGCTCTTGTTCCCTGATCAGCAATTGGGTGTTTGTTTTTGACATAAGTCCACCTTCTCCTCAAGTTATTGGCTTCCTGAATAAAGCAAGCTTTCTTTTTATACCAACGTTTGTCTCTAGAGTATAGGCTTTTGAAGAGCAAGCAGCCAAACCTAGGTTCAGTAACAGGATTAGCAGATAACAAAATAATATGGGACTTTCGAGGTACCTTTTACTTTGATTGATGACTTGGTTAATTAAATGACAATTGATAAAAACTGTGCTTTATTAATTTTCTTTTGCAGTTATAACTTCACTTTATTTTTTTGAATTTTATTTTATTTATATTTATACAGCAGGTTCTTATTAATCTATTTTACACATATTACTGTATATATGTCAATCCCAATCTCCTAATTCATCCCCCCATCACCGCCATCTCCCCCTTCACCGCCATCTCCCCCCACTGCTTTCCCACCTTGGTGTCCATACATTTGTTCACTACAACTGTGTCTTTATTTCTGCCTTGCAAACTGGTTCATCTGTACCGTTTTTCTAGATTCTACATATATGCGTTAGTATATGATATTTGTTTTTCTCTTTCTGGCTTACTTCACTCTGTATGATAGTCTCTAGGTCCATCCATGTCTCTACAAATAACCCAACTTCATTCCTTTTTATGACTGAGTAATATTCCAATGTATATATGTACCACATCTTCTTTATCCATTCATCTGTCAATGGGCATCTAGGTTGCTTCCATGACCTGGCTATTGTAAATAGTGCTGCAATGAATATTGGGGTGCATGTGTATTTTTGAATTATGGTTTTCTCTGGGTATATGCCCAAGAGTGGGATTGCTGGGTCATATGGTAATTCTATTCTTAGTTTTTTAAGGAACCTCCATACTGTTCTCCATAGTGGCTGTGTCAATATACATTCCCACCAACAGTGCAAGAGGGCTTCCTTTTCTCCACACCCTTTCCAGCATATGTTGTTTGTACATTTTCAGATGATGCCCATTCTAACCAGTGTGAGGTGATACCTCATTGTGGTTTTGATTTGCATTTCTTTAATAATTAGTGATGTTGAGCAGTTTTTCATGTGCCTCTTGGCCACCTGTATATCTTCTCTGGAGAAATGTCTATTTAGGTATTCTGCCCATTTTTTGATTGGGTTTTTTGTTTTTTTTAATATTGAGTTGCATGAACTGATTATATATTTTGGAGATTAATCCTTTGTTCGCTGATTCATTTGCAAATATTTTCTCCCATTCTGGGTGTTGTCTTTCTTCTTGTTTATAGTTTCCTTTGCTGTGCAAAAGCTTTTAAGTTTCACTAGGTCCATTTTTTTATTTTTGTTTTTATTTCCATTACACTAGAAGGTGAGTCAAAAAAGATCTTGCTGTGATTTATGTCAAAAAGTGTTCTTCCTATGTTTTCCTCTAAGAGTTTTATAGTGCCTGGCCTTACATTTAGTTCTTTAATCCGTTTGGAGTTTAGTTTTGTGTATGGTGTTAGGGAGGGTTCTAATTTCATTCTTTTAGTGAAATTAGGTGTCCAGTTTTCCCAGCACCACTTAATGAAAAGACTTTCTTTTCTTCATTGTATATCCTTGCCTTCTGTGTCATAGATTGGTTGACCTATGGGTGCTTGGGTTTATCTCTGAGCTTTCTATCCTGTCCCATTGATTTATATATCTGCTTTTGTGCCAATACCTTATAGTCCTGATTACTGTAGCTTTGTACTGTAGTCTGAAGTCAGGGAGTCTGATTCCTCCAGCTCCATTTTATTTTCTCCAGATTGCTTTGGCTATTTGTGGTCTTTTCTGTCTCCATACAAATTTTAAGATTTTTTTGTTCTAGTTCTGTAAAAAATCCCATTGGTAATTTCACAGGGATTGCATTGAATCTGTAGAATGCTTTGGGTAGTATAATAATTTTCACAATATTGATTCTTCCAATCCAACAACATGGCGTACCTCTCCATCTATTTGTGTATCTTTGATTTGTTTCATCAGTGTCTTACAATTTTCTGAGTACAGGTCTTTTACCTCCCTAGGTAGGTTTTTTCCTAGGTATTGTATTCTTTTTTTTGCAATGGTGAATGGGATTGTTTCCTTAATTTCTCTTTCTGATCTTTTGTTGTTAGTGTATAGGAATGCAAGAGATTTCTGCACATTAATTTGTATCCTGCAACTTTACCAAATTCATGGATTAACTCTAGTAGTTTTCTGGAGGCATCTTTAGGATTATTTATATATGATATGTCTGCGAACAGTGACAGTTTTATTCCTTTTTTTCCAATTTGTATTCCTTTCATTTCTTTTTCTTCTCTGATTGCCATGGCTAGGACTTCCAAACTGTGTTGAATAATTGTAGTGAGAGTGGCCATCCTTGTCTTCTTCCTGATATTAGAGGAAACACCTTCAGTTTTTCATCAATGAGAATGGTGTTTGCTGTGAGTTTGTCGTATATGACCTTTTTTATGTTGAAGTAGGTTCCCTCTATTCCCACTTCTGGAGAGTCTATATCATAAATGGGTGTTGAATTTTGTTGAAACATTTTTCTGCATCTATTGAGATGATCATATGGTTTTTATTCTTCAGTTCGTTAATATGGTGTATCGTACTGACTGATTAGCATATATTGAAGAATCCTTGCATCCCTGTGATAAATCCCATTGATCATGGTGAATGATCCTTTTAATGTGTTGTTGGATTCTATTGGCTAGTATTTTGCTCAGGATTTTTGCATCTATATTAATCAGTGATATTGGTCTGTAATTTTCTTTTTTTGTGATATCTTTGTCTGGTTTGGTATCAGGGTGATGGTGGTCTCGTAGAATGAATTTAGGAGTGTTCCTTCCTCTGCATTTTTTTTGGAAGAGTTTGAGAAGGATGGATGTTAGCTCTTCTCTAAATCTTTGATAGAATTCACCTGTGAAGCCATCTGGTCCTGGATTTTTGTTTGTTGCAAGATTTTTAATCACAGTTTCAATTTCATTACTTGTAATTGGTTTGTTCATATTTTTTATTTCTTCCTGGTTCAGTCTTGTAAGGTTATACCTTTCTAAGAATTTGTCCATTTCTTCCAGGTTGTCCATTTTATTGGCATAGAGTTGCTTGTAGTAGTCTCTTATGATGCTTTGTATTTCTGCAGTGTCCATTGCAACTTCTGTTTCATTTCTAATTTTATTGATTTGAGTTCTCTCCCTCTTTTTCTTGATGACTATGGCTAAAGGTTTATCAATTTTGATTATCTTCTCAAAGAACGAGCTTTTAGTTTTATTGATCTTTGCTGTTGTTTTCTTTGTTTCTATTTCATTTATTTCTGCTCTGATCTTTATGATTTTTTCCTTCTACTAACTTTGGCTTTTGTTTGTTCTTCTTTCTCTAGTTCATTTAGGTGTAAGTTTAGTTTGTTTATTTGAGATTTTTCTTGTTTCTTGAGGTAGGATTGTATTGCTATAAACTTACCTCTTAGAACTGCTTTCGCTGCATCCCATAGGTTTTGAATCGTCGTGTTTTCATTGTCATTTGTCTCTATTTTTTTTTATTTCTTCTTTGATTTCTTCAGTGATTTCCTGGTTAACGTATTGTTTAGCCTCCATGTGTTTGTGTTTTTTACGTTTTTTTCCCTGTAATTGATTGCTGATCTCATAGCCTTATGGTCAGAAAAGATGCTTCAAATGATTTCAATTTTCTTAAATTTACCAAGGCTTGATTTGTGACCCAAGATGCAGTCTCTCCTGAAGAATATTCCATATGTACTTGAGAAGAAAGTGTAATATGCTGGGGATTTTTTTCTTTTAATTTTATTTATTTATTTGTTTTTATTTTTGGCTGCATTGGGTCTTCATTCCTGCAAGCGGGCTTCCTCTAGTTGTGGTGAGCAGGGACTACTCTTTGTTGCAGTGTGAGGGCTTCTCATTGCAGTGGGTTCTCTTGTTGCAGAGCATGGGCTCTAGGCATGCAGGCTTCAGTAGTTGTGGCATGCAGGATCAATAGTTGTGGTGCACAGGCTTAGTCGCCCCATGGCATGTGAGATCTTCCTGGGTCAGGGTTCAAACCCATGTCCCCTGCATTGGCAGGTGGATTCTCAACCACTGCACCACCAGTGAAGCCCTAATCTGCTGTTTTTGGATGGAATGTCCTATAAATATCAATTAAATCTATCTGCTCTCTTGTGTTATTCAAAGCTGTTTTTCCTTATTAATTTTCCATCTGTATGATATGTCCATAGGTGTAAGTGAGGTGTTAAAGTCCCCCACTATTACTGTGTTACTGTCAGTTTCCTATTTTATAGCTGTTAGCATTTGCCTTATGTATTGTGGTGCTCCTATGTTGGGTGCATATATATATTTATAATTGTTATATCTTCTTCTTGGATTGATCCCTTGATCATTACGTAGTGTCTTTCCTTGTATCTTGTAACATTCTTTATTTTAAAGTCTGTGTCTTTTGGTTGGAGCATTTAATCCATTCACATTTAAGGTAATTATCAATATGTATGTTCCTATTACCATTTTCTTAATTGTTTTGTTTTTGTTTTTTGTAGGTTCTTTTCTTCTCTTGTGTTTCCTACTTAGAGAAGTTCCTTTAGCATTTGTTGTAGAGCTTGTTTGGTGGTGTTGAATTCTCTTAGGTTTTGGTTGTCTGTAAAGATTTTGATTTCTCCATCAAATATGAATGAGATCCTTGCAGGGTAGAGTAATCTTGGCTGTAGGTTCTTCCCTTTCATCTTTTTAAATATATCATGCCACTCCCTTCTGGCTTGTACAGTTCCCTTGTATGTTGTCATTTTTCCATTTTTGCTTTCAATAATTTTTCTTTTAGTATTTTTTCTTTGTTTATAATTTTTGTCAATTTGATTACTATGTGTCTCAGCATGTTTCTCCTTGGATTTATCCTGCCTGGGACTCTTTGCAATTCCTGGACTTAGGTGGCTATTTCTTTTCCCATGCTAGGGAAATTTTCGACTATAATCTCTTAAATATTTTCCCTGGTCCTTTCTCTCTCTCTTCTGCTTCTGGGACCCCTATAAGGTGAATGTTAGTGCATTTAATGTTGTCCCAGAGGTCTCTTAGGCTGTCTTCATTTCTTTTCATTCTTTTCTTCTTTATTTTGTTCCATGGCAGTGAATTCCACCATTCTGTCTTCCAAGTCACTATTCTGTTCTTCTGCCTCAGTTATTCTGCTATTGATTCTTTCTAATGTATTTTTCGTTTCAATTATTGTTTTGTTTATCTCTGTTTGTTTGTTCTTTAATTCTTCTAGGTGTTTTTCCTTTAATTCTTCTACATCTCTGTTAAACATTTTTTGCATCTTCTCAATCTTTGCCTCCATTCTTTTTCCGAGGTCCTGGATATCTTCACTATGATTATTCTGAATTCTTTTTCTGGAAGATTGCCTATCTCCACTTCATTTAGTTGTTTTTCTGGAGTTTTATCTTTTTCTTTCATCTGGTACATAGTCCTCTGCCTTTTCATTTTTTCTATCTTTCTGTGAATGCGGTTTTCATTTCACAGGCTGCAGAATTGTAGTTCTTGTTTCTGTTGTCTGCCCTCTGGTGGATGAGGTTATCTAAGAGGCCTGTGCAAGCTTCCTGATGGGAAGGACTGGTGGTGGGTACAGCTGGGTGTTGCTCTGGTGTGCAAGCTCAGTAAAACCTTAATCCCCTTGTCTGCTGATGGGTGCTGCTGAGTTCCCTCTTTGTCGATTTTTGGCCTGAGGTGACACAGCACTGGAGGCTACAGGGTTTTTGGTGGGGATAATGGCAGACTCTGGGAGGGCTCATACCAAAGAGTAATTCCCAGAAGTTCTGCTGCCAGTGTTCTTGTTCCCGCGGTGAGCCACAGCTACCACCCGCCTCTGCAAGAGACCGTCCAACACTAGCAGGTAGGTCTGGTTCAGTCTCCTTTGGGGTCACTGTTCCTTCTCCCGGGTCTTGATGCAGACTCTGCTTTGTTTGTGCCCTCCAAGAGTGGAGTCTCTGTTTCCCCCAGTCCTGTCAAAGTCCTGCAATCATATCCCACTAGCCTTCATAGTCTGATTCTCTGGGAATTCCTCCTCCTGTTGCCAGACCCCCAAGTTGGGAAACCTGACGTGAGACTCAGAACCTTCACCCAGAAGTCATGGGTGGGCTTCTGTGGCATAATTGTTCTCCACTTCGTGAATCACCCAGCCAGTGGTTATGGGATTTGATTTTATTGTGATTGTGCCCCTCCTACCATCTTATTGCAGTGTATCCTTTCTCTCTGGATGTGAGGTATCTTGTTTGGTGAGTTCCAGTATCTTCCTGTTGATGATTGTTCAGCAGTTAGGTGTGATTCCAGTGTTCTTGCAAGAGGGGGTTAGTTAACATCCTTCTACTCTGCCATCTTGAACCAATCCTCTGGGCTTCATTAATTTTGAGTTATTTTATTTTGTCTTCACCACATATGTCCACCCAAATATTAAATGCAAATATCATATCTAGGGCCTTTGGCAATTAAAACTATGTTTCTTGTTGTAGATTATCTTTATCAGAATGCTAAGCTTTATTTGCCTGGTGTTTCTGAACCTATTAGTGAATCAGTCTGCATCTGAATGTTTGAATTTCCTTGAAATTTTTGTATAAGTAGTATAAAAACTGTTTTGTGGACATTTTAATTGGAAATTTATTTGCTAGAAACATTCATGTGGTTATTTGACCATCGTAAATACAGGTTAAGTCGTCCAAACCTAGAGGCAAAACAATAACTTAGATTGTGAAGCCACAGAATGTGATTGAGTACCCACTGCTTCAGTGGGATATGGCAGTACAAACAGGAGATGGACATCCTACTAAGCACATCTTCATATAAGATTCCAGGGTGGTAATAAACCAGGTACCAGAATTGGTTTAAGACTACCATGATCATTTAAGAGTAAAAACATTTGTGATATTCCTTCAGATTTGGAATTTTTCATGTATCATTTCATTAAAAGGAGAAATGTTGGAAATAGAGAAGAAAGTCAAGTAAGGTCAGAAAAGCATGGTTTAATGATTTCTACAATCAATTAGTACAATTATTGTATTTCTTTTAAAGACCAACTTTTTTTTTACCAGCAATTACAAGTTTATCATTTAGATATTTTAGAGTTTCAGAGTTTTAGGGAGGAAATATTTAATTTACAAATAGATTTTTCTCTTTAAAACTCATTTGCCTAATTTCCTTTTCAATAACACCTCTTTCAAGTGATGAGAAATATGGTTTATCTTTTAAGAGGACGTTATTCAGGATCAGTATACAGCTGCTCCAAAATGGTAGTTACACATGCAGTTAAAAAAAAAAAAAAGAAAAGATACAGGTGTCAGTAGAAAATAGAAAGCATTGTGAAGCAGCTAAACAATAATTTGTACATAACATTAATAGAGAAGTTATAACTTACCATAACTTAATAGGATAATGCCTTAGACCAGTTAATAACATACTATTGTTTATTTTACACACACACACACACACACACACAATGCCAATTTCCAAGAAAAGAAGATAGTTTTTATATTTAAATCTAAAAATATGAACAAATCACTATGCAACAAATATTAGGAGGCAAATAATTGTACTGGAAAACCTAAGCTAAGGAAAGTTCTTATGTTTGAGAGCAAAAGTTGGTTCGATGCTTCCTGGAAGCCAAGGCTAAAAGAGAAAGAATGAACTACAGAGACTGAATTATAAATCACAGATAGCGTTTTAATTTACAAAGGAAGATATCATTTTTTTCTTATTTCTGAACTCTAGGAAGAATATATTGAAAAAGTCTTTGTAAAAATAATAAAGAACTTTTATATAGGTGGTAAATACAATAGCTTTTTCTTCAAAACTGCAAAGAAGCTATTCATATGCTCAATGCCTTTGTCCACCTGATGTAAAGTGAAGGGCATGGTGTTAAATAACGATTATGTTATAGCATTTCTGAGGGAACTTTATTTTATACAATATTTCTTTATCAATGCAATAAGATAGCCATTTAATTTACCAAAATTATACACTTGACAAATTAAAGGGGGTACTGACAATACTTATTCTCAACAGAAAAAACATGGACAACTATTCAAGTCAGAACCTAATGTCGCCCTAATTATCAAAGGACTAGTGTGAATAAAATAGCATTACTAGTAGCAGACCTAACTTGAACATCACTGGCTTAAACACAAATCACAGTTTTTTAGAGATAGCAAGCTCTTGCAGTTAAACTAATCTGAGTTCCACCACTTATTCATGAGCAACTTCACCTGCAGAGAGAGGTAAAGGAATTGCCACATACAGTTAGTTAATTTTTCTAAGGAGAGCTAGAATCTTTACCCATTGATAGTTAACTGAGTAATTTTCACAGTATATCAAAATTATTCTCATTTTTATCACATGTCTCTTTTTGTAGATGGGTGAGTCCACAAGTCTTTGCAATTCTATTTATATAGCCTGAAATGAAATACTGTAATCATACATTACCGACTTATTTTCTGTCCATCATTCCAATCTCTATCACTAAAATAGGAATAATTTTCTTCATAGTAAAATAAAATTTAACAACTTTTTCTAATAGGAGAATAAAAATTAAATTCTAATAACTCAGAAGTCAGTAAAAATTCTTATAGTTTTTTTTAAAAATAAACTATATTTTTTAGAAAGGTTTAGATTTAGAGAAGATAGTACAGTTTCCATAAATCCCATACCCCATTTCCTCTACTATTAAACATTTTACATTAACACGGTAGATTTGTTAAAATTAGTTAACCCATATTAATATATTGACTGAAGCCAATATTTTCATTTCTTAAGTTTTTTTCCTAATGTCCTTTTTCTACTCCATGATCCAATTTAGGATACCATGTTAATTGAGTCATCACACCTCTTTGGTCTCCTGGGGTCTGTGATAGCTTCTCAGACTTTCCTTATTTTTTTTTTTTTTTTTTTGGTGGTACGCGGGCCTCTCACTGCTGTGGCCTCTCCCTTTGCGGAGCACAGGCTCCGGATGCGCAGGCCCAGCGGCCATGGCTCACGGGCCCAGCCACTCCGCGGCATGTGGGATCTTCCCGGACCGGGGCACGAACCCTTGTCCCCTGCATCGGCAGGCGGACTCTCAACCACTGCGCCACCAGGGAAGCCCAGACTTTCCTTATTTTTGATGATATTAAAAATTTTGAAGAGCATGGGTTTGGTATTTCGTAGAACGTTCCTAACTTGAGATTTGTCTGATGTTTTATATTAGAGGTTATGGGTTTTGGGGGACACCCAAACAGAGGTAAAATGTCATTTTCATCACATCATATCAAAAGAGTACATATTATATGTAACTCACTGCTGCTAATGTTGACCTTGATCACCTGTTTGGGGTAGTGTTACCACTCTTTCATGCCTCCTTTCCATATTGTACTTTGGAAGAAAGTCACTATGGGAAGCCAACATTTACATACTGAAGAGTTATGCCCTACCTCCTTGAACTTAATTGGAAAAAGAATTTGAAAAAGAGTAGATACATGTATATTTATAACCGAATCTCTTTGTTGTACACCTGAAACTAACACAACATTGTTAACTGTACTCCAGTTTAAAATAAAAAGTTAAAAAAAAAGGCTAAAACTCTCTTTAAAAAAAAAAGGAAATTGGATTATCTACATAAAATGCTGGAAGTATTTCTGTGCAGGAGATTTATATCTCCTTTTTTTGTTTATGTATTTATTCACTCATAAACTAAGTTTATACTAACTTTGTGACTAGCTCTGGTGCTACACTTATCAAAGTGTAGTTTGCTGCTTAAATTGTTTCTGTTTTGGTTATTGGGAGGTTGTTTAGTTTGCTCTTATGTCCCTTTCTCATACCCCATCATTTTGTGTGTGTGTGTGCATGTGTTTAAATTTGCTTTGTTTTGTTTTCTAGGACTTAATGTCTGTCACTACAAGATGCTCCAGCTTGTCTTCTATATTCTCTGTCCCAGTCGGGGTTCAGCTACTTCCCCAAAGAGTCTTTGTTCCTCTTATTGGAGAATGTCACTAGAAACTAAGATCTGGGCACAATGTGTGTCATTGCTACCTGCTGTGTTTTATTTTACTTTATGAATCTCTAGCAAAATTATACACAACATATACATTTTAATTCCATATTTAATATATTTTACTTAAGTAAATAAATGAGGAAAGTTATCATTTGTTGAGTAGTTTTCAAAGCTGTGCTTTAAAAGTCTGTATCATTTGAATGTATCCTAATTTTATTTCTCTGTTTTAACATTGTTGGACCTTTGGGTTGCATCCAATATTGTATTGTCAAAAGATGAAAAATTTGGCTTGGTTTCACTTCTTCCCACCTGTCTCCAAAATATCATATTTTTATTACTATATTTTGTTATTTTTAGATACAGATAATTATTATTTTTCATGATATAACTTCTTAGAAAAACGATTTCTAGCATATTTAGAAAAAACATATTTGGGATACACAAGGAAAAATTATAAGTGGTATACTTTCTGAGCTTTGAAGTTATGGGAACATTATTTTAAATTGTCTTTAGATGAGGAAGATAAGTTGGCTTGATATAGAAATTTGAGGTTAAACATTTTCCTTCATATATCTGCAAATGTTACTTCATTGGCTCAATGTTTTACTGCAGAAGTCTGAGGCCATACCAATAAAATAAATGTTTAAAGTAACCTCTTTTCTATTTTCTGGACATTTGAAAAATGTTTTCTTAAAATTCAAATATTTTACCTACATACATTTCAACAATTTGACATTCACTGTGTTCTTTCAATGTGCAACTTAATTTATTATTATTTTTTATACAGACAGTTATTTCCCTTTTTTTCACTCTTGCCCATATTGTATTTTCTTTTTGTATTTTTGACATAAGTCACCAGAATATTAAGTTGCCATTATCTGTTTTACATATTATCTCATGTTGTATCCATTTCACCTTCTTCATACATTCCTCTATATTTGAGAGTGATTTCTCAAGATAGTTCTCCATATTATAGACTTGATACTCTGCATTGACAATTACACTCATCAATGTTTCTAATTCATATTAAATGCTTAATGTTAAATACTTGTCTCTTCAAGTCCTATTTCACCTCTGCTTGCTTCATAAACTGCTCTCTACTAATTTCATCATGTTGTATTTTTATCACCTTTTATCCAATTTTAGACTATACTTAATGTTATCATATTGTAACACAAAGGAGATGCTTCTAAAAATGTATCTTAATTAAATATTTTTTTGCCAAAATATGTTTTTCTTATGCATATAGAGCATAATCTCCACTTTACCATACAAAAAATAACACAAAGCTTTTCACTATTTACATGGCTCAGTGATTCTCAAATTAAAAATATATCCATATAACGCGGGAGGACTGCTAAAATGCAATTCATGGACCCCACTAGACCTACTGAAATATTATTTTCTGAGGTTGTGAGAGATTGTAGCATTTTTCGCAACTGTTTTCTCCCTTCTTTATAAAGGGATATGTATCCTCACTTATTGCTAAATGGTTTATAGTACTTCCTATTGGTATCTTACTTTGGACAAAAGAATGTAAGTCTATATAACACATGCCACACCCAAAGGTGTATTTCAAACAAAATTATGTGGGTCCAATCCATCTCTTGATGCTGACCTCTGTCAGGAGAAGAGCATGTGCTAGGAAGCAACTGTTCCTTCAGGCTAAGTCCAAGAATGATAAAACGTATACATCAAATCACCAGCACTCCTGAGCCATAAACAGACGTTTGTTGTTGTAAGCACCTGAAGTTGTGGGATTGTTTTCACAACAAAACTGACATGTGGGAAAAAGGGAGGCTGGGGAATTTATGCATCTAACAAGCTTCCAAAGCAAGGTTGATGTAGGTAGTACATGGAGCACATGCTGAGAAGCATCATCCTAGTGCCTGTTAAAAGTATCACTTATGTCGCTGATATTTTGTTTGTTTGTTTCTTGCTTTAAACCAAAGCCACATTTGCACATTTGCAGTATCTAGCAGTCATTCATCTAGCATGGCTGTACTGAATGGAGAAGAGACTGCCTGCTTACAATTCCTGATCCTCAGTTTCTGAGGAGGGCATTTTTTCCAGACAATTTGAAGCAGTTTGCAATTCTTTTCCTGACTGAAAACAATCCAATAAAACTGCACCCCCAGAAGGCTCTTTTTCCACCCATTTTCTGTTACTGATTCCACATCCTAGGATGTAGCGTTGTACTGCTTTCCCACTCCTCCTTCCAATAACACTGCTGAGAAATTTATTTGATAAGTGATGCAGACAAAAAGAAATATCAATGAAAGGAATATGAAAGTGGAGCCTTTCTTATTGCCTGCCTGCTTCATAGAGCAGATCCAATGCTGTATGAGGCCTGGCAATCTTCCCTTAGGTCAGCAAATAATCCAAACCTCTGACACAGAGAAACACAGTAGGTATATGTCCTAATTTACTGATTTCCTGCATTGTTCTGACATTTCATATCAGCACCTTTTGGTCATTAGAAATCCTCTTAAGTCCTGATAAAATTTTAACCAATTTTCTGAATTGCCATTGCTGCTAATAACTTTCCTTCTCTTTCTGTTCTTTCAGTGGAAGTCTGGGGAAAGCACTGACAGGCTCCATTGACCTGAAAATCCAAAATGACCTTGTTTAGAAGATTTTTAAAAGTCACAGGAACTAAATAACAACTAACATCTGGGGAAAAAGAGATGAATAATCTTGAGTTGAGAATATGAAATAAACAAGCAGTGGGTTGCAAACATTGCTGTTATAATGTTGGTCATGTGAAGCTCAGCAGGATATCCTAGACCCTGCAGGAAGCTGCAGTCAAGATTACTATATGCCCTGCACGTAGAAACAAGCATATGTGACTAAGAAACTTGTATTAAAAGATTCAAAGTCAGTTTTATAAAGAAAGCACAAGTAATTCATTGTATTTATGATGCTTATCAAAGGCAACTGGAATAAAGTTTTGACATAAATAATCATCTTAAAACTAAAAGAGTACACATCTCCAAAATGCAGCCTGTCTGGAATATAAAGACTGTCTTATAACATAATTTTTATGATTATAGTCCTAGCAACTTTTAGTTAAAGAGGAAAAATAATTCTGAAATTAATTCCTCACAATACCCCTGGCCAAGAGATAAGAAAAATTTGCCCACTTATTTCTTGCATATAGGGAAATTGAGGCATTTGAATTATGTGGAATAGACACATTGTTAACATTTCTATTATTACAATTTTAAGGGTGAAGGCATATGGCATTTTATAGGTTTGCTTGGCACATACATTTTGAGCTTTCTAAACTGATGATAGTAATACTCTCTTCTTGAAGCATATTCATTCGCCCTTCTTCTAGAGAACAGCAAATAAACATATATCTCTTTCTCAGAAATACCTCTAGGCTCAGATTGAGAAAATGCCTGTCCCTGACTGATCTCAGCCAAGAAAGCCAAGATTTCACATACAACCTTATGTTTCACTTTTAGGGAGATACATTAACTCAGGCAACACTGATGAATCTGAGATATTTTTTATAGGGAAATCATAAGAATTGGATTCACACTTAAAATTATTATTTTTATTATCTGACCTAATAAAAGAAATTTAGGAGAAATAATTAAGTAGGAAAGCCATCCTCAACCTTTTTCACAGCTAGTGGATTTAAGTTTAGCCTATGCTATAAAGGTTGTGGAGAGTTTATTCCTCTTGAAAAGCTTTGGAGGAAAACTTGTTGCACCCTTATACCTCAATGGGAAGAAGAATACAAGTCTTGATTTTCCTAGTAAGTAAAGCATGCAGTTGAGTAGCAGCTCATGACACATGTTATGTCTTATGAACTGTGTTGAACAATCTTCAGCTGTGTATACTTCACATTTATGTGAAAAACATTTATGTTTTTTAGAACATTTAAATGATTCTAATGAATGCTTGAATATATTTAATAGATTATTAAGTGATTTTAAATGAAATAGTTTTTAAAGGTTAAGAGTTGTTAACCATAACAGAATAATGATCTCTTAACTCAAATTGCTAAACTCATAAAACACATGGATACAATTTTATTTTTTCCAAATTTAAAAACCAATGATTAAATTGCCTATACCAACATCCTGTGCACAATTCCTAACAGTGGTGCTCTGCCATAACCATTGATATAAAAATATGGATAAAACTTAACTAGGTATAATTATTGATGAAAAACCATAACAAACAAATACAGGGACATAGTTAAATTTAGAAATCACTGACTGTCATTAACACAACATTGTCTGAATGTTGGGAAACATAAAATTTTAGTTGCTATTTCAGAAAACCTGTATAATTTTAGTGATCAAAATGAAATTCATGAAATTAGCAAAATATAACTCATTTGTTGGTGAGACCTAATTTTCACCAACCTAGGAACTCTGCTAGGCCAAGGTAAAGTAACATGTGTTTTGTTTGCATCAAGCATTCTTACCTAATGAGAGAAATCGTAGAGGGCCTATGGAACTGACTAGTGCAATTTCATCTCACTAGAGTTATGGCTTTTGACAAAATAAGCTATATCATGCATGACTCACATTACGAAGAAAAAGTGTCAAAAGAAAGGAGGATGTGTACCTCATCTCAGGAAGATAGAAGATTAGTTAAAAGAGCTAGGGTTATTTCATTCTTAGATGATTAATGTAAATGAATAAATACAAGTCCAATTTTGAAGAACTGAGGTAATTAAATGGAATTGTACAGTGTATTGTTATGATTATCAAAAAGAAAAAGAATTTGGAGAGGAATAGTCTCTCTTCATTATACAAATTTCCAAAAATAATTATTAGAAATTAAATCAGAAGAGTTAGTGAAATTAAATACTTAATATCACAATTGGGTTGCGGAATTGAAACTAAAGAATAACTCGAATGCAAACCATACCATTATGGTTTCTGTGGCATGTGGATCAATCATTGCTGCAGTGGTGGGTAATCAGACCTTAAAGAAGTAATTAGAATAAGACTAGAAAAAGAAATAAAAGGTATACAGATTAGGAAGGAAGAAATAAAATGATCTTTGTTCTCAAATGGCATGATAATCTATGTAAAGGAGCCAAAAGACTAAAGAGAAAACTGACTAAGAAGTGATTATAGTAAGGTTGCAGAATGTAAGGTTAATACACAAACATTAATGGCTTTCCTATATATCAATAATTAACAAGTGTATTTTGAAATTAAAAACACAATACCATTTACCTTGGCACCCCCAGAAATGAAATACTTAGGTAAAAATCTAAATATTGACAAGATCTATATGGGGAAAACTACAAAACTCTGATGAAACATATCAAATAAGAACTAAATAAACGGAGAAATATGTTACATTCTTGAATGGGAAGACTCAATATTGTCAAGATGTCAGTTCTTTCTAACTTGAAATATAATAGATTTAAAGCAACCGCAATCAAAATCCCAGCAAGTCATTTTGTAGATATTGACAAACTGCTTCTAAAGTTTATATAGCCAGGCAGAATACCCATACTAGCCAACTCAATACTGAAGGAGTATTAAGTTGGAGGACAATTACTACACTACTACATGAGCAGAAATACATGAAACAGAGACAATAAAAATAATTTAAAACATCAACAAAATTAAGGGCTATTTTTTGCAATGATAAACAAATTTGACAAATATATAGCTATACTAATAAAGAAAGATTCAAATAAATAAAATCAGAAAGGAAAGAGGAAACATTACGAACAATTGTCATAGAAATACAAAGGATCATAAAAGACTGAAGAAATGGATACATTCCTAGAAACATACAATCAACCAAGACTGAAAAATGAAGAAATAGAAAATCTAAACAGGCCAATAATGAATAAAAGAGATTGAACCAGTAATCAGAAAGCTTCCAGCAAGGAAAAGTTCAGCACCAGGTGATTTCACTGGTGAATTCCACCAAATATTTGAAAGAGAAATAATACGAATCCTCTCAACCTTTCTAAAACTCAGAGAGGATAGAACACCCCCAAACTCATTTTAGAGGTCAGTGTTACTCTGATATCAAAACCAAATAAGGATACTACAAGAAAACTACATGACAATATCCCTGATGAATATGGAAGCAAACTTTTTCAACAAAATACTAGCAAACCAAGTCAACAGCACATTAAAAGGATAAACATCATAATCAAGTGGGATTTATTTCTGGGATACAATGATGGTTCAACCCAAATTAATAAATGTGATACACCACATTAACAAAATGAAAGATTAAAATTATATGATTATCTCAATAGACACAGAAGTATTTTATAAAATTCAACATACTTTCAAAATAAATACTCTCAACAAATTGAGTATAGAAGAAGTGTACATCAAAATAATAAAGGCTATATATAACAAAGTCACAGCTAACTCAGGTAGAAATATATTTTTCTAAGATCAGGAACAAGACAAGTATATCCACAATCACCACTCCTATTCACCATAATACAGGAAGTGTTAGCCAGAGTAATTAGGCAAGAAAGAAAGAAAAGGAAATTAAATCAGAAAGAAAAAATATTGGCTCTATTTTCAGATGCCATATTCTCATATATAGAGAATCCTAAAGACTCCACCAAAAAAAATTTAACTAATAAATTCAGTACAGAAGTTACAAAGTTACAGAAAAAAAAATCAACATACAAAAATCATTTGAATTTCTATACACTAACAACAAACTACTGGGGAAAAGTAATTAAAAAATCAATCTCATTTACAGTAGTACCAAAATAATAAAATACTTAGGAATAAATGTGTCTAATGAGGTGGAAGATCTGTACACTGGTAAGTATAGAATATTGATGAAAAATATTAAAGAAGATGCAAACAAATGAAAAGATATTTCATGTTCATGGGTTGGAAGAATAAATATTGTTAAAATGTCCATACTACCAAAGCCATCTATTGACTCAGTGCAATCCCTATCGAAGTTCCAATGGCATTTTTCAAAAAATTCCAAAATTTATGAAAGACCCCAAATAGCCAAAACAGTTCTGCGAAAGAACAAAGTTGAGTTATGACATAGGAAGAATTCAATAAATCTAGCTTTCTTATCTCAGCTATCAATTTCATTTAGAGCTAAATTTCTAGATCAGAAAAGCAAATGAAAGTTCACTTTACAAATTCTAATTTCTTCAATGATGGCAAACAGCTTTAAATTATCCAAAATCCTTCTCACACTCCTAGATGTTGCCTCAGAAGCTAAAAAAAAGTACTGTAGGTAGAGAGCTGTAATTAATTAGAGAGGGTACACTTATTTGCTATCATTATCTGACATAATAAACTTTGCTAACCTTGTACTGTATGTATCTACAAATCTCTCCTTGAGCTTTCAGACTTCTTTTGTATTATATGTGTCTCTTTCTTAGCTTTGTAATATCTGTCTTACCTGACTGGTCTAAAACAAAACAAAATTCTAGATGTATGACTCTCAAACCTGATATTAGTTTATGTTTGCCATAAAATTTTTTATGGTCAGGCTTCCCTGGTGGCACAGTGGTTGAGAGTCCACCTGCCGATGCAGGGGATACGGGTTCGTGCCCCGGTCCAGGAAGATCCCACATGCCATGGAGCGGCTGGGCCCGTGAGCCATGGCCGCTGAGCCTGTGCTTCTGGAGCCTGTGCTTCGCAACGGGAGAGGCCACAACAGTGAGAGGCTCGCGTACCGAAAAAAAAAAAAAAACAAACAAAAAACATTTATGGTCAATTTTTTTTACCAATTTTTCCTCATTATTCTTTTATATAATAATAGCTTTATTGATAGATAATTCATCTGACATAAAATATACTTTTTAAAGCATAAAATTTGATGGCTTTTAATGTAGTCACAGTGTTATAAAGCCATCATGACTATGTAATTTCAGAATATTTTCATCAGCCAAGAAAGAAACCTCATACCCTTTAGCAATCACTTCCTACTACTCCCTTCATTCTGATCCTGACAACAACAAATACATTATTCTGGACATTTCATATAAACAGAATCATAAAATATGTGAACTTTTATGTCTGGCTTCATTCATTTAGCATCAGTATTTTCAAGATTCATCCATGTTGGGGCATGCATCTCTACTTCATTCCTTTTTATTGCTGAATAATATTCCATTATTCAGATATATCACATTATCTTTATCCATTCATTCATCAGTTGATATTGTGTTGTTTCTACTTTGGGGCTATTATTTATAATTCTACCAAGAACATTAATGTACAAATAATTCTGTGGACATGTTTTCAATTCTTTTTTCATACATCTAGGAGTGGAACATTTTGAATAATATTAATATTTTGAGAACCTGATCAATTGTTTTTCAAGGCAGTTTCACTGCTCTACATTCTTACCAGTAGTGTACAAGTATTCCAATTTTTCCACATCCTCGTCAACATTTGCTGTTATTCATCTATTTTTATTAGGACATCCTAATGGATGTAAATTGGTATCATATTGTGTTTTATTTGCATTTACCTAATGAATATTTTTTGTTCATATGCTTATTGGTTATATGTATAGCTTCTTTGAAAAAACGTGTATACAAATCCTTCACCCATTTAAAAATCTTTGCCTCTATAAGTTGTAAGAGCTCTTCATAAATTCTGAACACTAGGCTCTATCAGACATGTTATTTGTAAATATTTTCTCCCATTATGAGAATTTTCTTTTTTACTCCCTTGATCATATTATTTAAAGCACAAAAGATTTTAATTTTCAAGTCCAATTTATCTAGTTCTTATTCTGTCACTTAAAATTCTGGTGTCATATCTAACCAACCATTGTCTAATCCTAGATAATAAGGATTTACTACTATGTTTTCTTCTATGAGCTTTATAGTTTTAGCTCATATTCAGGTTATTGATCCATTTTCAGTTAAATTTTGTATTGGTGTGAGTTTGAGGTCAAATTTCATTCCTTTGCATGTGGATATCCACTGATCCCAGTATGATTCGTTGAAAAGACTATTATTTCTGAATTAATTGTCTCTGCACACTTGTCAAAATTTAATTGCTTTTAAATATAGGGGCATATTTCTGGATTCTCATTTATCTTCCATTGATGTGTTCATCTGTATTTATGTCAGTACCACACAGTCTCGATTATTATATCTGTATAATCAATTTTTTAGTTGACTATTGTGAGTCTGTGAACTTTGGTCTGTTCTTTTGACAAGATTGTTTGACCTATCTGAATCCCTTACTTTTTCATATGAATTTTAAAATCACCTTTTTATTTTTTCAAAAAAGGCAGATTAGATTTTGATAGAAATTGTATTGACTCTTTAGATCAATTTAGAAAATACTGCCATCTTAATATCATCTTCCAATCCATGAACATGGGATGTATTACATTTATTTATGAATTCTTTAATTTCTTTCAATGAAGTTTTGTGGTTTTCAGTGTGCAGATATTACTAGTTTGTTGTTAAATGTTTTCTAAGTTTATGATTTTTCATACTATTATAAATGGGATTTTTATTGAAGTATAGTTGATTTCCAATGTTGTGTTAGTTTCTGGTATACAGCAAAGTGATTCAGTTATATATATATATATATATATATATATATATATATATATATATATATATATATATATATATTAAGATTACTTTCCATTATAAGAAGATATTGAACATTGTTCCCTGTGCCATACAGTAGGACTTTGTTATTTATCTATTTTTCATAGAGTGGTTTGTATCTGTTAATCCCAAACTCCTAAATTATTCCCCCCTTTCCCCTTTGATAACTGTAAATTTGTTTTCTATGCCTGTGAGCCTGTTTTTGTTTTGTAAACACATTCATAATACATTCATTTGTATTATTTTTCTAGATTCCACATATGAGATATTATATGCTGTCATATATTTGTCTTTTCTGCCTGACTTACTTCACTTAATATGATAATCTCTAGGTCTATTCATGTTGCTGCAAATGTGCAAATGGCATTATTTTATTTTTTTATGGCTAAGTAATATTCACATATATGTGTGTGTATATATATATATATATATATATATATATATATACACACACACACACACACACATAAGTATTACTTCTTCTTTATCCTAAATGGATGGGATTTTTGTTAACTTATTTTTCAAATTGTTCATTGCTAGTGTATAGAAATACAATTAAATTTCGTTGTATTTATCTTTTATCCTGTAACCCTGTTAACCTTTTTTGTTAGTAGTAATTGCTTTTGGTTGGGGACAAAGGAGTTCTTAAAGTTTTTCTATACACAAGATCATGTCATCTGCAAATAGAAGTAGTTTTACTTCTTTCTTTCCAATTTAGATGCCTGTTTCCTTTTCTTCTAATTGTCCTGGCCAGAACATGGAGTATAATGGTGAATAGAAGTGGTGAGGATGAACATCCTTTCTTTTGCCTGATCTCACAAGGAAAGCATTCAGTCTTTTACCATTAGGTATGATGTTACCTGTAAAATGTTTATAGAGGCATTTTACATGATGAGGAAGTTCCTTTCTACTCTTTCTTATTTGTTGAGTGTGTTTATCATATTGGACTTTTAAAAGATATTTATTTATTTTTTTGGCCGCATCAGGTCTTAGTTGTGGCATGCCAGGTCTTCGTTGCGGCGTGTGGGATCTTTCATTTTGGTGTGGGCTCTTTCTTTTCAGTGCAGGCTCATTTTGTGGCTCGTGGGCTTCTCTCTAGTTGTGGTGAGTGGGTTTTCCTCTCTCTAGTTGTGGCGCATGGGCTCTGTAGTTTGCGGCATGTGGACTCTCTCATTGAGGCAAGTGAGCTCAGTAGTTGTGGCACGCGAGCTTAGTTGCCCTGAGGCATATGGGCTCTTAGTTCCCTGACCAGGGATCTAACCCATGTCCCCTGCATTGGAAGGTGGATTATTTACCACTGGACCACCAGGGAAGTCCCTATCATATTGGATTTTATCCAATACTTTTTCTACATCTATTGAGATTATTATGTGGTTTTTTTTGTCCTTTATTATATTAATATCATGTATAATATTTGTTGAGCTTTTAATGCTGAACTGACTGCAATGCCAGGATAAATTCCATTTGGTCAAGATATATAACCATTTTCATATGTTTCTGGATTTCATTCATTAGTATTTTGTTGGATATTTTTACATCTATATAGTATTCTTGTATTGTGATATCTTTTTCTAGATTTGGTATCATGGAAACAGTGGCCTCATGGATTTACCTCCTGTTCCTTTTTTGGAAGATTTTGAGAAGAATTTTGTGTTTGTGCATGTGTGTGAGTGTTGTTAAACCTGAATGAATTTTTTCCCTAAATTAGCAAAACATAGTTTTTTAGCTCTATTATTTAACAGTTGTGTGGCATTAAGCAAATTAATTAACCTCCATAAGTCTAAAATTTTTCATCTCTAAAGTAAGGATAATAATTTTGTGGTTTTGCAACATTTAAGTTGGATGAAATATGCACAACATATGTGTATATAGTGGCGCTAAATAGATATTATTATAATAAAAAGACTATACAAAATTTTAAAAATACATAGTAACCATATACTCATATCAATGTAGAAAACTGTTAATATTTCCCTGTATTTTCTTATACCATTCTAAAACAATATGTTTTAAGACTATAGGAATTTTTTGTGTGCTTTAAGAAGTTTTCACATATTTTCATGATATTTGTAAACTGTGGAAAATAGCTTATATAGAGCTCTGTCTAATTATTTGATAGTGTGGAGAACTTAAAATTGATGTGGAATTTTAGCATTGAGTAAATAAGTTTCTTTATAGAAATTATTTGAGGAGGAGATATTTAGAAACGTTACTTTAGAGCTAGAATTTAAATGTATATTGGATTTATCAAATTGTGATCCTGATTTATCATTTTAAAATTAGTAAGAGGCAAGAAAGCTTTTCCTTGTTCAATGGTAACATGTTAAAACATATATAAGATATAAATATAATTCATGTCTTCAAAAATTTAGTATTATTAATATTAGATAAAAATAAGTTTAAATTATATGTATATTAGATCCATTAATTAGTAAAAATTAGTAGGTAATAATTAAATTTTATGATATGCATGAATATATTACTTCACTAAAATTCTGAATACTTAGCATGTTACATTTTACTTCAGAAGCTAAAAGAATTGATCCATTCTTCTATTACAAAATATAAGGGTATTCTGATGTCATATCTTTCAGGTAAGGTCTCCAAATCTCAGGGTCTGGCTTTAACATAGAGGCAAAACCATAGTAGTATCATAATGTAAAGTTTTTCAAGTATAAACTGGAGTCCACAGAAGGAAAGGCCTTGCTGTGTCATTTCTAATTTTCTTGAGATTGGCTGTATTAAGGGGGGGAAAAAAAAGTCTGTTAATGTTTTTATGGTTGGTTATCAGACCCCTGAGGAAAATTTCTGCTCTGGCTGTGATATTCTGAGGCAAAAAATTAAGTCTTTGGGAAAACTATAGACACATTTGTCCTTAATTCATCTGATTTATAGTTTTCATTTCCATTATTCCTCAAAAAAATCTATCTTTTAATTTCGTATTTGTAGATATCCTTATTTCACTTTGATAAACTGAATTCCAGGTAAGACTTATTTACAGAATGGTTTATAGTAACAGACACAGTGATCTACATTCTTCTTTGCAGACCACGTTTGTCAGAACATCATTAGTCTGGATATGAGGAAGAATATTATCAGCATGGCATGGAATATTATTTCTGTAGTGTCATAGGAATACTCGTCTACCAAGTAACTTCTGGGAGTAGAACACTTGCTTAAGGCTTAAAGTAATAGCACATGTTTTATGCTCAATTAATATAAAGCAATCATTGGAAATAAAATTGATCCAGTGATTTGGATCAAAAGAAAGTCCTCTCCACATGACTGATTTCTGTTTTGGTGATATATTTCATATATCTCAAATCACTGAGTTGTACATCACGAGTCTTTATTTCAGAGATGAAATTGATGTCAACTTTATAACTTTCTGAGGTGACATAATCATGTATCATGATGCATTATCTATGAGTTGCATTCTAACCATAATCATGTATCATGATGCATTATCTATGAGTTGCATGATGCGTTATCTATGAGGTGCAAACCACAACCCACATAATTAACTTCCAGCCCCGTGAAATAGTGGAGCCTCAGAATCCTCTAGGACAATTACTTTCTTGAGACCAATCTACTTTTACATTTTATTAAACATCACCCAATGATCATGGCCAAATATCTCTTTGTTATGAATGGATGTTGCATTTATTTAAGGAAAATTGTGAATGTATATAATGAAAGAGCAAGGAGTTGAGGCCCTACTAACTCCATTATCAGAGTCATCCCCAAGATGGAAACAACGCATAGTCTTCAGTGTTATGCCTGGTAGCAGGAAACCAAGTGGCAATGGTAGAAGTGTAATGGTAGTAAATGAAGCAAGATAGTGTCCATAAGAAAATACCTTTCCCAAGGCTCAAGGCATACAATTACTCAGTGTGACAACTATTGTGATGGCCACAGGCCACCAAAGAAAGAACTATTGTGATGGCTATAAGACACCAGAGAAAGAATGTTCTATCAACAACCAAAGTAATAAGTTGACAGCTAACAGAAATGGTGAAAATCTCAACCTGAACATAAGCAGTATAGTCAGTGTCATCAAATAGCTATCAGCCACCTTATTAATGAGGGGAAAAATCCACTTCCCTTAATTTCTGTTTGAGATTTTGCCCAGAGTCTACTCTTTTGTTGTTTGTGTTCTTTTACTCAAATATTCTTAGTGAACATTGTCAAAGCTTAAAATATTTAATTCATCTGATAAAGGTATAATAATATAGAGGCATATACAACAAACTGGTTTGAGTGGAGTAACCGTATATACAATACAGTCTGAGAAATTCCTGAAGATTGTTATCTCTTGGTAGTATTTTTGCAGAAATACCAAGCCAAACAAGCAAACAAAACACTTCACAGGTTTTGAGTTTCAGTTAACTAATTTAATTAAGATTTTGTTGTAATTTGTTGTATTTTCTTATTCAAATGCATTATAATTCACTGCTTACTTTTATTTACATAGAATTATTCATTAAAAGGAATACTATTATGCATTGTCACTGTGGAAAATTGGACAAAGTGAAACACAAAACAACCTAAAAATCTCTCATAATTCCATTACTTAAAGATAAAAACTCTGTGTATTCTTCCAGTTTTTTTTGTTTTTTGTTTTTTAAATAACACACGTGGGCTTCCCTGGTGGCACAGTGGTTAAGAATCCACCTGCCAATGCAGGGGACAGAGGTTCGAGCCCTCATCCAGAAAGATCCCATATGCTGCAGAACAATTAAGCCCATGTGCCACAACTACTGATCCCGTGTGCCACAACTACTGAAGTCCAAGTGCCTAGAGCCTGTGCTCCACAACAAGAGAAGCCACTGAAATGAGAAGCCCACATACTACAACAAAGAGTACCCCCCACTCACCACAATTAAAGAAAGCCTGCATGCTGCATGCAGCAATGAAGACCCAATGTGACCAAAAATAAATAAATTAATAAAAAAATACACAGACAAGTATATTTCAATCACAGTCTCTATAATAGTCTTCTTTTTATTTAACAATCTCAATATAAATAATTTTTAAGGTTAATTATTCTTGAATGGCATAAATATTAAAGCGATAACAGCAAAAGAATAACAATATCATGGAACAAGCATGGACTCATGACTCAGGCACATGGACTCTAAAGACAGATTGACTGAATTTCAATCCAATCTCCACCACTTAAAAGCTGTGTGACAGTGGGAAAATGTCTTAAACCTTCTTTATTTCAATTTCCCTTATTTTGTAAATACTACTGTATTGATAAACAAAATCTACAGTATCACATTACAATAAAACACCATAATTCTTGCTAATGACTCCCTTAGTTTAAACTTTAAACTAAAGTTTAAAGTTTAGTTTAAACTTTAAAGACAGTAAAACTGTCTTTCAGTTTTCTTTTCTTTTCTTTTTTTTTTTTTTGCTTTATTACTTTCCTTCTATTTATACAAAATTCTGCAGTGACAATTCTTCTAGCTACCTGGCAAAAACTTAATTATTTCCTTAGGATAAATTCCCAAGTGTGAAATCATGATCAAACAGTGAGTACATTTTAAAGACTTTAGGTACACAAGACTGAATTACCTTCTAGAAGTGCTATACAAACATACATTTACATTAATATTATACAAGAGGTACACTGATCCTTTCCAATATTGACATGTATGGGTGTGCATATGTCTGTGTATGCAAATAATATATATGCTGGGGAATATACATGTGTATTTTAATGTTTGTCATTTTGACAGGACATAAGTGCAGACAAATGGATTCTTATTGTTTACTAGCTGCACTTTATGATTCTGAAGAACAAGGCTCCCAACTGTTGAATCTATGCACTATGAAAAACACTTATTTTCTCCCTTTTCCACACTCTCATGAACCTAGGGCTAGATAATATAATCATATCTACCCAATAGAAAATAGCTAAACAAACTTTAGAAAAGAAGATTATTTTTTTCTTTCAGTTATGAAGAAGGTAGGTTGTAGGTACTTGTGGGGCCCTCAAATGTATTTTCAGGTTAAATTCACTCCAACTGGGAGGTTTACAACACTTTAACCTGAGAATTTAGAAAGTAATTCCATATTTAAAGTATTTCTAAGAAACCACCAGAAGAGACATCATATCTCTCTGCATGGATTTACCTTCAACCCAAGCCTCAAGAATTTCAACAGATAAATCTGCAAGAAGTCTATAAGATAATGAAAACCAAACAAAAGTCTGTCTCTCTCTTTCTTTCTTTTCTTTGTACACATACATACATGACACACCAGAGTTAATATTAAGTACAGAGAGCCATAGGTTTAAATCTACCTATCTATATCTATATCTGTGATTAAACTACTAAGTCCAAGATCTATAATACTACATATCACCCCTCAAAGTATCCCTTTTGTTCTTCCCAATTAATATCTCATTCCCACAAAAATAACCACCATTCTTACTTATAAATATGTTGTGATGGCATAAACATTTTTAAAAAGATGTAGAAAAAGCAATAAATTGAAATTGAAGACAGTATTAGCAAGAAAGTCACAAATATAAAAGGAAGAAATGAATTTGAGAACAAATAATTAACAATGTTAAAACATATTTTCTGTAGGACTGAAAAAAGGAGGATGGATAAAGTATAAAATTTTATGCTACATCTTTTGGAAAGAAATAGGGAATACTGGCCTATTCAAGGGACAAAATAATCTCCAGAAACAGACCTTGTATAAAACATAGATCTTGGATTTACCTGACAAAGACTTTAAGAAAAAAAATCACAAATATGCTTAATGAACTAAAGAAGAATGCAGACAGACAACTAAACTAGCAAAATGATTTATGAACAAAATGAACTAAAGAAGAATGCAGACAGACAACTAAACTAGCAAAATGATTTACGAACAAAATGAGAATATTAACACAGAGACAGAAATTTTCTAAAAAATAACAAAATTAAAATTATGGAGCTGAAAAGTGTAATTACTGAATTGAAAAATTCACTGCAGGGGTTCAACATAAGACTTGATAAGGAAGAAGAAATAATCAGCAAACTTAAAGGTAGGTAACTTGAAATTAGTGAGCCTTGGGAACAAAAACATAAAAAGAATGAAGAAAAGTACACAGAAACTAAAAGACTTATGGTACGTTATGAAGTGGGCCAATATATGAATTGTGGGAGTCCCAGAAAGACAAGAGAGAAATAAAAGACCAAAGAGGTTATTTGAAGAAATAAAGGCTAGAAACTTCCCAACTTTGAGGAAAGATGTGGATTTAAAAATATAAGAAGCCCAAAGATATCCAGGTAGTATCAACCTAAAAACTCCCACTGAGACATATTATAATCAAACTCTCAAAAGTCAAAGACAGAAAGAGAATTTTGAAAACAGCAAGAGAAATCATATATAAAGAATTTTACCTCATAACCAAATAGAATTTACTGCTGGAATGACAGGATGGTTCAACATACAAAAGTACATCAATGTAATACAGCACATTAAAAGAATGAAGGAGGGAAAACACACTACTTATTATCTCAATTGCCTTGGAAAAGCATTTGACAAAATTCAACATCCTTTGATGATTAAACCACTCAGCAAACTAGGAGTAGAGAAAATATTTTTAAATATTGTGTGGCTATATATGAAAAAATCCACAGGCAACATTATACTCAAAGGTGAAAGACTGGAAACTTTTTCTCTAAGATCAGGTATAAGACAAAGATTCTTGCTTCCATCACTTCTACTTAACATAGTACTCAGTAGAGGACTAACCAGAATAATTAGGCAAGAAAAAGAAATAAAATCATACAAATTGGAAAGAAGAAGTAAGATTAACTCTGTTCACAGGCAACATGCTTTTATATATAGAAAACCCTACAGTTTCTACACTAACTAGATAGCTGATATACACTAACAAAGAAAAATCTGAAAAGGAAATTGAGGAAATAATTCTGTTTATTATGGTATAAAACATAACAAAATATTTAGGAATAAGTTTAAGGAGGAAAAGATTTGTATACGAAAAACTATAAGTCACTGAAGGAAATTAAAGAATGCTTCAATAAATGGAAAGATATCTCAAGTTCATGAATTGGAAAGCCTAATATTGTTGAGATATCAACACTAACCAAAGCAATGCAATCTTTATCAAAATCCCAATGACACATTTTGTAGAAATAGAAAAATCTATCTTAAAATTAACTTGAAATCTCAACAAATCCCAAATAGCCAAAGCAATTTGAAAATGAAGAACAAATTTGGAGGTCTCACACTTTGATTTCCAAACACTACAGAGCTACTGTAATCAAAACACTGTGGTACATGCCACAGAGCTGCTGGGCCCGTGAGCCACGGCCACTGGGCCTGCGCGTCTGGAGCCTGTGCTCCGCACCGGGAGAGGCCACAACAGTGAGAGGCCCGCGTACTGCAAAAAAAACCAAAAAACACTGTGGTAATTGCATAAAGATAGGCATGTAGACAAATGAAATACAATAGAGAAACAGAATGAAACCTTTACATATATGAACAAATGATTTTGACAATGGTATCAAGAAAACTCAATGAGGAAAAGACAATCTTCTAAACAAATGGTGTTGGGAAAAGTGGATATCTAAATAAATAAATAAATATATATATATATATATATATATATATATATATATATCTCCATCCAAATAAGTATTATATATTTATTATATATATATAATATAGTATATATATATATATAAATACACAATCTTTCTGGAAGAGATTTATACATTTATACAATTTATATATATATAAATTTGGACCCTTACCCTGCACCATATACAAAATTAACTCAAAATGGATCAAAGACCTAAATGTAACAGCTAAAGCTATTAAATTTTTAGAAGAGAACATAGGGGTAAGCTTCAATATATTTGCTTTGGTAATGTTTCCTTGGATATAATACCAAAAGCACAGGGAACAAAAGAAAAATAGATAAGTTGGATTTCATTGAATCTTTAAAAAGTTTGCATATCAAAGAATGTTATCAATATACTGAGAAGGCAACCAAGATGGAAGAAAATTTTGCAAATCACATATTTGATAAGGGGTAAATATCCAAATATATAAAGTCCTTCTAGAATTTAGCAACAGCAACAAAAAACAAACAACCTGATTAAAAAATGGGCAAATGGACATTTCTCCAAAGAAGACATATGAATGGTCATAAGCACATGAAAAGATATCAATAGCACTAGACATTAGAGAAATACAAATTAAAACCAAAATGAGATACCACCTCTTACCTACTAGGAATGGTACAATAATTTTCTTAACACAAAATAATGTGTTAATAAGGCTGTGGATAAACAAAAATCCTCATATATTGTTAGTGGAATGTAAAATGGTGCAGGCTCTGTGGAGAGCAGTTTGATGTTTCCTCAAATAGTTAGACATAAAATTAGCATACTACTCAGCAATTCCATTCCTAGGTACATATCCAAAGAGATATGAAAACGTATGTGTACATAAAAAATGTTGTAGTATGTTTATAGTAGAATTCTTCACAACAGACAAAATGTGGAAATGACCCAAATGAGTGTCAATGGATGAATAGATAAACAAAATGTAGTATGTACATACAATGAAATATTACTCATCCATAACAAGGAGTATATGGTACAACTTGAACAAACATTGAAAGTGTTATACTAAGTGAAAGAAGCCAGACACTAAAGTTCATATATTGAATGATTCCTTCATATGAAATATCCAGAATAGACAAATCCATATGTAGAAAAAGATTAGTATTAGCTTTGTCATACTGTCACCATATCATGTTGGTCCCATAGCACGTCCCCATATTATATATAGGCAGCAGGTGGGAGATCAGAAAGGATTGCCAAAGGACCCAATTAGTCACCTTGCTTTAGAATGTTGTGCCATTTCTCATCCATTCCCCTTGGGTTTGATATTTCAGTTCATATTCTAAGACAGCAGGAAAAGGTGTGTGTGTGTGTGTGTGTGTGTGTGTGTGTACACTGCATACACTGAAATTCTCTATCATTTTTAGTGACTTGAGTGAGGAAAGGTAGGTTGCAGAAGCTTGGTCTGCTATCTTTACCCTATCCACTGCTCTTCCTCCTCCTCCTGCAATGATATGATCTTTAATTATTTTAATAAAACTATCAAAAATGGGAAGGATTATCTGAATTATTTCTCTATGTGAGACATTTTCTGTAAATCCTGAATAGTAGGTAAATCTGTGGTACTGACTGAAAGTGTGAAATCTTTGCAGACAATTTAAGTGATAAGCATATTGCTTAGATGTGGAACTGGGACAGGTCAAGAAGTCTCCTTGTATTCACTAAAATTCATCATGAATAAGAGTTAAGAGAAATAAGGGGTTGAACAAGCAGATTAGCATAACAGCTGCAAAATGAGCCCTTAAAATTATTTAAAACCCAGAAGATGGTGACTTTTGATGCACAGCTCAGACTATAGTCTAACTACTGTTCAAAGCATTAGCCACAGAAAATAGTTTAAATAAAAATGCGTATTAAAACCTAACTCATTATTTTCTCTGATAAACTTTAAACACAGTGTGTGTCTATATAGAAAATCTAGTAATATTATTTCTCCAAAATTTTAAAAAAATAACCCAAAACATTAAAATGAACCAAAATACTATAATAAAAACAAACAGACATATATCTGACAATTAAAACCACATGTCAATTCTTGTTATATAAATATATTAAAAGAATTGTATTTATATGTTTTAATTGAGCATCAATAAAAGAAACAGTGAAACAAAAGGACGCTTCCTTAAGAATTGCTTTCCATAATTTTTGCAATAAATGTAAAGTTTGAACATGAAACTGAATTGTTTAACTAATAATTCTTATTACTATCTAATAATTTGATAAGGATGATAAAATACTCAAAGCATATAGTTTCTTTAACATACTGAAACTTAACTACATGAAAGTTACTTCTAAGAAAGTTGTATAAATAAAAGTGTTTTGGAAGAAAATATACTGTTTTCAAGATATTCTATTGAGATAATACAACTTGTAATAGTATTTTTCATACAAAAAGGAAATGTCTTCCTTACTTCTTTCACTCATTCTCTTTCCATTAGCTGTTCATTATATTTCATTTTTATTCAATAAGCATATTAGCCAACTTTGTGCCATACATAGAACTAATCCATAGTCAGACAAAAGTAACCAAACATTTACCCTTAAGCAGCTTACAGTCTAGGCCAGACAAGTGAACAAATAATCAAGACACAAGGAGATAAGAAAGATAAAGAACAATTTTAATAATATAAATAAATTGCCAAATGACAAAGAGCAAATAAGTGGTAGATGTGGATTTTTGAATCCATGGCTATAAGACACTAAGATCCTGTCACCACAAGGGTGCATCCCAAGGCTGCCTGTCAGTTTCAGGACACAGGGTTAAAACATGGACATATGAACAACAATAATTAAAACAACATTTAAATTAACAAATGCATGACTACTTAGGAAACAGATCTAATTGTGATGAAAATATATTTATTTAGTATTATTTTAGACTAGACATCAATTGTCCAATACAAGGATGACATATGAATGGTCCATAAGCACATGAAAAGGTGTCAACAGCACTAGACATTAGCAAAATGCAAATTAAAACCAAAATGAGATACTACCTCTTACCTATTAGGAATGATACAATAATTTTCTCAATGGAAAATAATGTGTTAGTAAGGCCGTGGATAAATAGAAATTCTCATACATTGTTAGTGAATGTAAAATGGTGCAGGCTCTTTGGAGAACAGTTTGATGTTTCCTCAAATAGTTAGACATAGAATTAGCATACTACTCAGCAATTCCATTCCTAGATACATATCCAAGAGACATGAAAACGTATGTCTACATAGAAAATTTTGTAGGTATGTTTATAGTAGTATTCTTCATAACAGACAAAATGTGGAAGCCTGTTTCTTTCCTAACATTCACATCTTAATATTTCAAAGTCTACCACTATATCACAGATTAGAATAAAGACATTTTTATATCCCCTAAATATTTCATCTTTGTATCATTGAAATTAGTTTAATCAAGAATGTTATACATTTTCATTGTACACATTTATTCCTAAGAATACACTGTGACCTATGTGCTAGGGAATAACAAGTCATAAAGGTTCACCCCCAGTGTCCATTTTGATGACATAAAAAATAAACTATTGGGTTGGCCAAAAAGTAGGTTCAGGTTTTCCCATAACATCCTCTGGAAAATAATAGTGTGAACTTTTTGTCCAACCCAATATTTTAAGCTCCATAATCTAACTGTACTCCAAATATAATTCAAAAAATTAAGAATTTTTAAAACATAAGTCGCCTTAATGGCACAAATGTGTATATCAGTGATTCAACCAAGATACCACGAAAACTCAAAAATATTTTTGAAGCAAGTGGACATTTAACAGAGAGTAAGAGAAAACTTGGCAATAGCTTGCATGGGTAGATATTTGTAAAACGTTTTGACAGTCAGTCAGAGTTAAAGCAAATTTGTTTTGACACAAAAAATTAGGAATGAAACAAGAACTTAGATCATGTTTACTAAAAGGTTCTTACAGAATAAACACAGACATTTTGTTGACTCTTGATTATTGGTATATATTTGAAATATAGTGGAATGAATCAAGTAATCACTCAACTTTTTAGTTTTGCCACTGTGGGTAAATATAAAAAAGAGATAAATGGCAACATTCTTAGTTATTGGAATTATTTTTAGTGCTGACATTATGCAATTTTTTTTTACTTATAAATTATCAAAATATATGTACATATTAGTTGCTCAAATTTTATCATTCTAAATACCTAGGCGTTATAGTTATATGATGATTGAGCAACAAGCTGATTAGTAAATATCAGCTCTAAGGTAATGTTGAACTTATTCTGGTTTCAAATTTTCCACCTTTAAACAATAGATCCATTACATTAATATATTGTGATATAGATGTTAATATGAATTACATAGAATATTTACTAGTTGTTAGCCAATTTCTCCCTGTAAATCATGTTTATTTTACTTTTTAAAATTAAAATTGTAAAACATTTGCTTCATTAAAAAAAAAAAACTCTTGTCTTTATAAATACAGTTGATTTTTATTATTCAGAGTAGTTCTATTCTAGAAGATCATCATGAACACCTAATTAGCAACTATGAATTGTTACCCCTAGGAGAAATACAGGAGTAGGTCACAACATTTTCACCAATCTTGTGTGCTTATATTTTAAGACACCTTATTTACTACATATTGTTGACTGATTAACATTGAATTCATGGCCAATAGTGCTATAACTCATGCCTGAACACAGTTTTATTTAACACAAATGTTTTCTCCATAAAGCCCATCACAGTCTTGTTCTTAGGAACAGTAGACAGCACTTCAACTTGGGGGCCGTTTTAAACAGCAAAGTCACAAAGAGCACAGAAATGCAAAAAAGGCTTGGCATTAAATACACCATGGCAGGACACTTGAATACAGTATGAGAGCTGAAACAAGAAAGTAGAACAACTCCTTGTTCAACATGAACTGAGAACAAGCACGTTGGGCAACACAAATTTTTTACAGCTCCGCATCTTCAAACGATAGTGAAAATAGCCTCAAGTATTGGTTTGGGTGTTGCAAATAAATGTTAGTGTGTAGGTGAATTTGCAATATGGAATCTGCAAAATAATGAGTATCGGCATCTAAATCGTGTATCTGTCTGTCAGGTGCAGCTATACTGTCTCCTTTTTGAGGAGCTTCTTTCAATCTTGAGATGAGTGACAACAAACAGATTACAGATCTTTCTTGACTTGAAATGGGATGATATTTCTATAAACCGATTGTAAATTGAAAATATCTTAGGGAGAAAATGTGTTTAATACACCTAACCTACCAAACATCATAACTCCACCTGGTCCACCTTAAGTATGTTCAGGACAATTATATTAGCCTACAGTTGAGCAAAATCATCTACTACAACATCTATTTTATAATGAAGTGTTGAATATCTCATGCATTTAGAGAATACTGTACTGAAAGTGAAAAACAGAATGGTTTTATGGCTAGAGAATGGTTGTGTTTACCCTGGAGATTCCATGACTGGCTAGGAGCTGTGCCTCCCTCCTGCTGCCTAGCATCATGAGAGAGTATAGTACTACATATCACTAGCCAGGGTAAAAAAATCAAAATTCAAAATTTGAAGTAGGGTTTCTACCGAATCTGTACTTCTTGTGCATCATTTAAAGTTGAAAAATTATACGTCAAACCATCATAGGTTAATGATCACCTATATAATATTTTTCTGATCCCCTCCTCCCAGGCCCTTTTTTATAGACATACCTGAAGTAAATATCTTTAGCCATTGTTGTTATTAAATAGTAAGGGTACCAGATTCAGTGGCTGGCTAGCCGAATATTTTGACTTTACAAACTGTAGATTACTAATAATTTGATCAAAGATTTTTTCCTGATTTTGAGTAAAATATTGACATTAAATAAATGTATTAGGTATGGATGGGTACAAATATAAATAGGCAGAGCCAATAATCACCCCATATGCACTAGTATGCTGTTTCAGTTGGTGCCTATCCTCATTGATCAGGGCCAATTTTAACTGATTGCCCATGGCTTTTGGTTTATCAATCCTATGCTATGTTGTTAAATATTTTATATGTCATTCCAGTAGGTAAGACTGTACATGTACATTTTCCTTCCAAGAATATTTATTTACATTATAAACAGTGTTTCATACTTTTATAACGTTTAAGTAAATTTGGACAAAAAATTCATTTGGACTAAAGATCAGCAATTTTACTTAGTATAAAAAATTAGAAAAATATAAAGAGTTTATTGAACTTTAGAGTTGCATGGAAAGAGAGTAGAAAAGGCAAAGAATCAAGAAAGGAAAGGCTAGAAAGTACACATTCCAATTTGTATGACACTCTGAAAAAGGCAAAATTATGGTAACAGAATTCAGATCAGTGGTCACCAGAAACTGGACATAGGGAGGTGACTGGAATCAAAGAGGCACAAAAGAACTTTCTGAAGTGATATAAATGAAAAAAAGGATAAGTTGGACAATATTAAGATTAAGGACTTCTTTTCACCAGGTGACACAATTAAAGGAGTATAGTAGTCCACAGAGTGAGAGAAGTATTGCAATAGCTCTATCTTACAAAGTGTGTTCAGGACACCTAAAGTAAAAAGGGCTGAAAAACAGATATTTCAAATATAAGGTAGCCAAATGACCAATAAAAATACAAAAAGTTCCTTAATTGTGTTAGTCATTAGGAAATGCAAATTAAATTCAAAGAGAAGAGCCACAAATAAGGTATAATAAATGGAAAATATGACAATATCTGATGCAGGCAAGGATGTAGCATGAAAGGTCAATATTCAAACTTTAAGTATCAACCTTACTCAAACTTAAGAGATTCTTTAGCTTTAATATTTTATGTATGATTTTAGCTCACAAGCTTATTAAGAACAGTGTTGTGCTCTTTTCTAAGAAGGGCAAAAGATTACCACTTCACAGGAAAGGTTTTCTATAAAATTATATATCCCATTCAGCATGTTTGTTTCCAGTTAATTATAGGCCTGTCTATAATATGCCAGCTCTGACTAAAATTCTATTCTAAATCTCTTATCAGGATAAATCCCACTGAATCCAATGGAAACTCCTCATCCCCATCTCAATTTTTCCTTATTAATTTTGCAAATAACAGGAAAATTCCTAATTAATCACCATTCTTATATTCTGTATATTCACTAGGGACTTAACAATCATGTTTTATAGACTATTTTTCAATAGGTTAGCCGTTTTTATTTATTTTGTGATAAAGATACTATAAATCATAAATTGGTTGAAAAAATGCTCTAAAATATGTGAAACTAACGATACTATATGATCTGTTATTAATGAGTTCAATTTCACACAAAAATTGTTAAAATAATGATGTGCTTTTTTAGGTGATCATTTATCATGTAGTAGACATCCTTTTTGTCTTTTAATCTATTTTTTTAAAATTTATCTCAGTAATGTTTCTTCTACACTGTTTTAAATAATTTCCTATTGTTTTTATAGTCATGGTTCCCAAATGTTAGTTACATATGATTTATTGGATAGTTTATTTAAAAATGGAAATAATCTGCACCTCCATGTTCGTGGCAGCATTATTTACAATAGCCAAGTTGTGGAAACAACCTAAATGTGCCTCGATGGATGAATGCATAAAGAATATGTGATATATATATATATATATATATATATATATATATATATATATATATATAGGATTATTATTAAGCCTTAAAAATTTGCCATTTGTAGCAACATGGAATGACCTTGAGGGCATTATGCTAAGTGAAATAAGTCAGACAGTGAAAGATTATATGATCTCCCTTACATATGGAATCCAGAAAACAAAAGAACAAACAAAGAAACAAGAAGCATACAGATACAGAGAGCAGATTGCCAGAGGGGAGGGAGCTTAGGGATGGGCAAAATGGGCAAAGGGAGGGGGGGCTTCAAAAGGTACAAACTTCCAATTATAAAATAAGTAAGTCATGGGAAGGTAATGTACAGCATGGTGACTATAGTTAATAATACACTATTGTATATTGGAAAGTTGCTAAAAGAGTAAATTTTAAAAGTCTTCAACACAGAAAAAAAGAAATAAATGTGTTACTATGTATGCTGATGTATGGTAACTAGACTTATTGTGCAGAACATTTCACAATGTATACAAATATTGAATCGTTGTATACCTGAGACTAAAATAAAGTTATATGTCAGTTAGACATCAATAAAGAAAAGAAGAAAATGGAGATCACTCCTAAATCTCATTCTGAGAGATTCTGATTTATCAGGGCTACAGAGTAAATGTCACTTTTCCAGACCTTTTTTATACCCAAGGCAAAATTTGGGGGTACTTCCTGCTGGCGTTTATGCTGAACTTTTACTAACTCTAATGTAACTTTTATTATTATTATTTTAGTCATTTGTCTATATATGTTAATTTCAGATCATAACAGTATAACATTTTGGGTAGAAAATGACCTTGAGAAAGTCACCCAGTGTAAGTTTCTTAAATTTAATCATGAATTTACTGGGTCTTTCTTTTTTTTTTAATCTACTCTAAGAGTGGACTAGGTACTGGGTTAAAAAAATGAATAAGACTCTGTTCCTGTCTTCACAGATGTAAAATTACTAGTATAAGTACTACTACTACTACAGCTACTACTAGTGGTAATGACAACAAGAACAACACTACCACCACCACAATAACAAAAACATTTATGGACACATTTACAGAATCTTTATTATAAGAACATTACTGTGAGTATTTTTATGAGTATAGCAAGTTGTCAAGTTAGGAATTACTAATAATCTTATGTATCCTCTCTAACAGAAGGTACTAAAGTTCAAAAAGGTTAACTGAACCTTTCAAGTTTCCCCAGTTAATAATCTATCAAGGCATCGTGAATACAGTAAAATTAAACTTGGTAGGTCTACTAATAGAGATTAGTTATGTGAAATGTGAATGATGGCTAAGGAAACATTGCCTAATAGTAAGGGTAGTGTGTATGGATCAAGAAAAGTTTCACAAAGGAGGTGACTTTAAAGGAAGAATAATTTTGTATATTCCAGATAGAGAAAGGTATATGATGAGAGGAAAGGAAGAGAGTATTGCGTACTGTAGGAAGAAAGGAAAACTTAAGCCAAGGCATTGGGGTAGAAACATATTTCATGTAAAACTTGAGGAGCATGACAACAATGGAGCATCTAGTCTATGGTTGTATGTGGCCCAAAGGGAGTCTTGAAATTGTGGCTTTGATAAAATGATGAAATAGACAATAGTTACTGTGGTTTCATTTCTGAAAACTGGATTTTCTGGTTCAGAATTGTATTTTATTAACAGTTTTAGATTAAAATGAATCCCTAGGATTAAAAATGAACAGATAAGTGTTTTTCTCACACATTAAGACTTTGATAGAAAAAGTTCTCCATATTAACCAGAAAAAAAAAAATAGAGATGTAATAAAGATTTCTTATCCAGTCGGTTTTTACTATGAGCACAGTAGCTTCTGAACCTAGAAATATTTGTTAAATACATAATTGAGTGAGTGATGTTAATGTATGCAGTGAAAGGACAATGGTTTTGTCTGGGTTATATCACAGGTCTAACAACTAAAAGTGTGAGGACAATAGAAAATTTCTTTACTTTTACTATTACTTTATTTAAAAATTTATGAAGAGAAAAACTGATCTTTTTTTTTTTTTGAAGTTAAATAATTTACAGGACTTTATTTGCAGCAGATTAGGTGCCCTCAAGACGGACTCAAATTTTCTATGGGTAGATATATTTAAAAAAATTAATAACTGTAATAAATAACTTGAATAAAATCTACTCTCCAACTAGTGTTATATTATGGGTGAAGAATAGAACTTTGAATCCATGTTCAGGTAACACTTTGAATCCTATTTTGATTAACCTTGGGACTATGCAGTAAAGGTTTTTTTCTATATATTCTAACTTTCAATAGAAAACTGATCTTTAATTCAGAAAAATAACTACAAGAAATACGGTTTCCTTATTCATAACAATATTTTCTTCAGTTGTTAAATGTCTTTAAACTATATCTTCAAAGATGTACTAACTTCTGTCATCTATTCTGCAGCTTGTCTTCTGCCAGTTGAAGGCCTATGAATGTAACAGTTCAAATTAAAATTGCTAATCCTAGCCTTGAAAAGAAAAGTGGGAACTATGCATTCTTATTTTAACTGGCACATTAGACTTAGAACAACTAATTCTGTCAAGTAACAAAGTGCCCAGTACATTTTTCCTTGTGGATGAATGAAAAAGTTTCAGAGAATGTTTAAAATCTTCCCATATACACCTAAAAGAAAAGATTCAACACAAGATCAGTATACAAATATCTTGTTAAGCCATGTTCTTTGGGATTTTTTAACAATGGAAGAAGAGGAATGGATTTAATTAGAACTTAAGAAAAAAAAACATTAAGCACAAGGATGATTAGATCAGAATGTGTTAATAGTAATGCTATTCTACTGAAATCAAGGTCTACTTTTTCAAGAAAATAATATGGCTTTTTATGCTGTGGAGACTACCTCATGGCCATTGCTATTTCTTAAATTTACTGAAAGCCTTTTCTAAATGAATTCTTCATATATCTTTCTTATGTCCTTATAGCTTTCTCTACTTCACATGGTAAAATCCTACTCAGAAGTAATATTCAATTAAAATACAACTCCTCTATATACTCCATGGAGTTCTTATGACTGACTGGGTCCTTTCGATACTCATATAATACCTTCTTGTTTCCCTAGAGCATTTGGCAAAGTTCTTTGTTATAACACTTATGCTGATGTGCCATTCTCTTTCTACATATTTCTACTCAACTAGATTAGGAAAACAAGAGCAGAGAGTATGCATTTAACTTTAAGAATTTTCTCAGAACTTGGTGCCTAGTAAGTGATGAATGAAAGTTTCTTAATGAACAAATAAATGTAAAAAATGAATGAAAGCATAAAGAAATGATAAATGAATGAGTAAATGAATGGATTAATGAACTAAAAAGTATTGGTGGGCAGGCTAATTATCCTTTTTGCTTCCACTAATGCTTTCATTCAGCTGACACCTCTCTGTAAAATCTGTATTTCTGTCATCTGCCTCTATCATTCTCCAACTCTTGGCATTGCTAATATCTATTGTCCCCTCGGTCCACTTTTGATTCCTTTCTCTCAATTTTTTTCTTACTTCTTCACCCTTAATTCTCACCATTTCTAGGTATCTTCAGTATCCATTCAATTTCTTGGCATCAATTGCTTGGCCTCTTCATTTTCTGAGATTGTCATCTTTTCTGTAAATTCATCTACTTCTTGTTTCTTATAGTTATCTGAAATTGTTTTTCCTTTAACATAATAACTTGAAACTCTCATTTTTTAATTTCACTTTTTTTTCACCCATGTGTTGCTTTGATCATACAGAGATTTCCAGGCCCTTCTCCTCTCTACTTTTTCACTTCTTTCTACAAACAATTACTCCCTTCTCTCTCCAGTTCACCATGGTTCATTGTGGCCAATGCTTCATTAAGAACATTCTCAGGACTCTTGTTATAGTGTTGTGCCAGCTTAGCCCCACAGAAAAAAATCTCAGAATTTCTCAGATTTATACAAGTATAAAGTAATTTTTTTTCATCTCAAGTCTCCCAATCATTGTGCTCTTCCCTAGTTCTCCATCTCCTACTCTCCAGAGTGACAAAACTTTGACTCTTTCAACCCATAACTTATCTATTGCAATCAAATCATAAATGCTTTTGACTGTCTTCAAAATGGCTTCTTGAATACTTTTCTTCTCTATGCTCTATGTTTTTCAACATTTTTAATTCATCTTTTATACAGTTTTTAAAGGTTAGTTTCCATTTACAGTTATTAAAAAATACTGGCTATATTCCCAGTTGTGCTGTACAGTTCATCCTTGAGCCTTTCTTGTACCCAATAGTTTATAAAATAGATTAAAGACCTAAATGTAAGACCAGATACTATAAAACTCCTAGAGGAAAACATAGGCAGAGCATTTTCACATCAATATTTGTTTAGATTTCTCTCCTAAAGTAAAGGAAATAAAATCAAAAATAAACAAATGGGACCTAATTAAACTTAAAAGCTTTTGAAATCAAAGGAACCATCAACAAAATGAAAAGACAACCTACTGAATGGGAGAAAATATTTGCAAATAATATGACCAATAAGAGGTTAATATCCAATATATATAAAGATATCATACAACTCAACATCAAAAAGATCTAACAGCACCATTAAAAAATGGGCTGAAGAACTGAATAGACAGTTTTCCAAAGAGGAAATTTAGATGGCCAACAGGCACATGAAAAGATGCTCAACACCACTAATAATCAGGGAGATGCAAATCAAAATCACAATGAGATATCACCTCACACCAGTCAGAAAGGCTATCATCAAAAAGAACACAAATTACAGATGCTGGCAAGGATGGACAGAAAAGAGAACCCTCCTTCACTGTTGGCAGGAGTGTAAATTGGTGCAGCCACTGTGGAAAAGAGTATGGAGGTTTCTCAAAAAAAACTAAAAATAAAACTACCATATAACCCAGCAATTCCACTCCTGGGTGTGTATCAGAAACAAAACAAAACAAAAACACTAATTCAAAAAGATACATGCACCCCAATGTTCATAGTAGCATTATTTACAATTACCAAGACATGGAAGCAACCTAAGTGTTCATCAACAGATGAATGGATGAAGAAGATGTGGTGTATATATACAATGCAATACTACTCAGCCATTAAAAAATGATTTTTTCCCTATTTTACTTAAGTTCTATCTAGTGTTGAAGTTTGAGCTTAAACATCATTTCCTTTATGCAACCATTCCTGACCATTTAACTCAGGTTAGTCTTCCATCCATGTTATTCTTCACTCACGTAGCTCGTTTTTTGTAATATTTAAATTTCTGATTTAATTGCACATCTTTCTCAACATACTGCTAACAACATAGGAGGGATAAATCTCTCTTTAAAAAAATGTTTTTCCAAAGTAATACATGAATTATTTAAAATATCTAATAATACAAATATGCTCATAATATAACCTGTTCCCAAATTCCCAACATCCAATCTTACCTCTCAAAGGAAATTACATTGAACTATTTAGACTGTTTATATTTTCTAGGAGAAAGCCTCATAACCTCATAACTGTATATAATGATCTTATGTCATTGTTTCTTGAGCTGTTTAAAAGACATTAGCAAATGTCTTCTCACAATAATAGATCAAAATTTAACTTGGCCTAACTTCTCTTCTGTCTTAATTTACATTTATACTTAAAATTATAATATTTTTGTAACTTTCAATAATATACTCAGATTTTTATTTTGTCAGCTTTTTCATCATTGTTGTTTTTTGTGGTCCAGAATCTGTAGACCAATCTTTTGATTCCTCAGGAAAATCAAGAACCTAAACATATATTTCTCTTATTCTCCTCCATAAACTTCCAAAGTTTTGATAACTGTTTTTTTTAATTAAAAAATTAGTAATGTATACACTCTCTTTCATAGCCATAATAGTTTCTCTAATTGTAGCAATACATAAACTGGGCATTTTCCTTTTATGCTAGAAGAGTCGACAGATATCAAGTACAGAGCCATCTAAAAGATGGCCATGTTTGCCTTCTGACTCTTACCCCATCACTTTTTCCAACCAGTATGTATGATCAGAATACCAGAGTTTATAGAAATAAAGAACTGTGTAAGTGTTTTATCATCTTATTTTGAAGAGCTAGGGCCTCTCCATCACAAACTGAATGTGTAGACTGAGTATTGTGTTAGTAAACTGTCTCACAAAAAAAGACCTTTTTGAGTATTTGCAAATATCTTTGGTATAAATACTTACACTGTGGCAGGTTTTTCAAGCTATCAACTTAACATCACAGAATGTGTTGTTGGGAAGAGATACAGTGAATCTGCTCCCTGTAGTCAATACAAGCTGCCTCCAGGATACCACTGAGTAGACTAAAACAAAACAAAACATAGATATTTGAGGAGCCTGCAAAGAAGGGATGCTGGTCTCTTGTTTTCCAGCTGGATGTTTAATGTATCATTAGAAGAGCAATAAAAGTGTGTGAAAGTATTCCTAAAAAATCTGACGTGTCCTTTTTAATCAGAAGTACACATGAACATAGACATTGCTGTCTGCCTGAATCATTCTGGCCATAAATTCAGGGAAGGAGAGTGAACGGTAATGACACAGCCTGGAATCCCAATATCTGTATTGATTATATTATGTTTCCTCAGTTCCAGGTGGAGTCAGAGAAGTTTCTATTGACCTTGATAGAACCTAACCAAGAGGGTGGCATAAGGGGAAACTGTAAGGAAAAATAAAGTTTTCCCCTACCCTCTATGGTTGTTGGCAGTTCTGAAGATTAAAGACAGATGAAGAGGAAGAAGGAATATACATGTTTAATAGAAGTTTTACATGACACGAAAGTTTTTCTAAGGAAGTGAATATAAAGAGAAAAAGAGGTTAATCCTGTGTGTTTTATGCTAGATTTGATGAAGAGTAGAAAACCACAGAAAGATATGATAGGTCAAAGAGTATGAGTTAAGTCTTGTAAACTGGGGAAACTTAGCAAGGCCTGTTTGTTTGGATGCTTCTCAATGTCCAGCTGTCTTGGAAACAAGGATGTACCTTTCCTCTGGGTACAGAGAGGGCAACTCTTGTGTGAAGGTTTCATGACATGCTTCAAGGGAGAAGGACAGGGGAAGGTCAGGGAGAGAACTTCTTAAGGTGAAATATTTGGGGGTAGCATGGCTAAACACCATTAGTTGCCTACTAGGCTTAGGGAACCTCAGCAAGAATAGGATATTGAGTATACAAACAGGAGTAGTGGCTGAGGGAACTATGGAGAAAGTCACTCACAGATGGGAAATCAGTGCAGTATTGAGGTTGAACGTCTAAAATACTCTCACATTTGTGCTACATAAAAGGGGTGGCATTGGGCTACTTCTATTGTTCCAGTCATTGAAAAGGACACTATGAAGACATTTCCAAGAAGCTGGCTTACAGGCCCATTAGCAAAATTTTGCCAAATAGTTATAACTGATTGCAAGCAGAACTGATAAATGTAGCCCTGATTCTGTGCAACAGTGGACCTACTAACAATTAGAAGAATGATGGGACAGTAGGTGAGATCTAGCAGTCTCTGGTAAATACTCTTATTTGTACCTTCTTATTTACAGGGCTTTTAGGTCAAATATTGTTGTCTATTGCAGTCCTTCTGTAAACAGTTAAGCATATGCTCAGTCTACTATCTTGGACCAGAAAATGTAATGTCAATTTTGAAGATCACTGAAGGCACAGCATCCATCATAATCTTTTATAATTAGTGAGGGCTTGCTGAATGAATAAATGAATGACTAGAACTGAAAACAACTGGCACAAAAAAGGCACTAAGTAAGTATTAGTTCCTTTTTGTACTTCATCTTTTAGCAAAGTCAGATAGCAGTTTCTATATACATTTATTTATTTATTTTTAACATCTTTATTGGAGTATAATTGCTTTACAATGGTGTGTTAGTTTCTGCTTTATAACAAGGTGAATCCGTTATACATATACATATGTTCCCATATCTCTTCCCTTTTGTGTCTCCCTCCCTCCCACCCTCCCTATCCCACCCCTCTAGGTGGTCACAAACCACCAAGCTGATCTCCCTGTGCTATGCGGCTGCTTCCCACTAGCTATCTATTTTATGTTTGGTAGGGTATATATGTCCATGCCACTCTCTCACTTTGTCACAGTTTACCCTTCCCCCTCCCCATATGCTCAAGCCCATTCTCTAGTAGGTCTGTGTCTTTATTCCTGTCTTGCCCCTATGTTCTTCATGACCTTTTTTTTTTCTCTTAGATTCCATATATATGTGTTAGCATACGGTATTTGTTTTTCTCTTTCTGACTTACTTCACTCTGTATGACAGACTCTAGGTCCATCCACCTCACTACAAATAACTCTATTTTGTTTCTTTTTATGGCTGAGTAATATTCCATTGTATATATGTGCCACATCTTCTTTATCCATTCTTCTTTTGATGGACACTTAGGTTGCTTCCATGTCCTGGCTATTGTAAATAGAGCTGCAATGAACATTTTGGTACATGACTCTTTTTGAATTATGGTTTTCTCAGGGTATATGCCCAATAGTGGGATTGCTGGGCCGTATATACATTTAAAACAGGGCATAGCCATCTTTTTTTCTGAATACCACAGGTACTAAATTATACATGTATTTATTAAAATGTGAATTCCATTTAATTAAATTTAGATGTTTTGTTAACTGAGTCTTAAATTGTAAATATTCTTTAAAATTCATTATTTTCAATACTTTCTTCTCTGATATCCTTATATGAATTCATAAAAATAAAAATTATAAACTAATACATTATTTGATATTTATCCAGGTATTACTCATCAGTCACAATAGATTCAGTTTTCAAGTAGCCTAAAGCAATTCCATTTATCAGTCAAAGCAATAAACTGCAGTCCAGTAATTTTAACGTTTTCCATAAAGTTTAATTCATAGTTAGACAGATGTGTGACATGGACAAAATCAAGCTTGGAACAATTGTCACCATTATATCCCAAGACTCATTTAACTACAAAGATTACCTGTGGCTGAAACAATAATAATAATAAAAATAAAAAACAGTTTTAAACCACCACACTTGCTAATTTGAAAGATATGCCAGGTAGATCAGACTCATGAAACATCTGTGCTTGTAAAATACACATAAAGCCATTCATATTCTAATTAAATCTATAGGTAGTGTGTCAATAGACAAGCCCCAGTTACTAAAATTAAACAGAAAATATTTTTCACACATTTTAGGACATGACTAATGATATGACTATATTAGGATTATTAGCATACATAGAGTATGGATTCCAGAACTTGCCAAATCCAATTCTTGTAAAATCAACTTTGCTGTGGTATAATTGACATGCAACATAATCCATTGATCTTAAGTTCTCAAGTCAATGAGTTTTGACAAATGTGTTTATTTATGTAACTACCTTGACCATTGACATATAGAACATTTGTTTCCTCATGCCACTGTGCAATTAATCTCTTCCTCTAATCCTGGTCCTTTGAAACCACAGATCTGATTCCTGTCCTAATTGTGCTGCCTTTTAAAAATGTTATAGAAACATTTTAAATAGAAACATTTAGTGTTCCTTTATGTCTATGTTCCTTTGCTTTTGCGATCCATGCATGTTTTTGTATAAATAACTAGTTTGTTCCATTTTATTACTAAGTAATAGTGGTATATTCCATTACCTGGATATGCCCATATTTGGTTATTAATTCAGAATTGATAAGCATTTTAACTGTTCCAAATTTTAGTTACTATGAATGAAGCTTCTATGAAGATTTGTGTTTAATTCTCTGTGTGGACATATATTTTCATTTTTCCATGTATAATCCTAAGAGTGAGGTTTCTGGGTTGCATAGTGAGTATGTGTTTAATTTTTTGTGAAACCACCAAACTGTTCTAAAGTAGGTGTGCCATTTTGCATTTCCATCAGCAACATATGAAAGTTGCAGTTGCTCCACTTTCTTGCCAACTCATATATTGTCAATCTTTTAAAATTTTAGCCTTTACAATACTGTGTAGTTGTATCTCATTGATGTTTTTATTTGAATTTTCCTGTAACAAATGATGTCAAGAGTTCTTTCACATGCTTATTTGTCACTTTTTGGTGAAGTGACTCTTCAAATCTTTTGCTCAGTTTTTAATATTAATATTTTATTCAGTTACTATTGAGTTGTAAGCATTCATTTCTAACATTCTAGATAAGTTCTTTATGAAATATGTTTTGCAAATATTTTCTCCCAGTCTGTAGCTTGCCTTTTCATTTTCTTAACATGTCATTTGATGAGCAAATTTTTAAATATGGATGACTTTCAAATTTTATCTATGTATCTGTGTATCTATAATCTATCTACAGCTGTTGTTGTTAAAGGTTCAGACTTCTTGTGCCCTAGGAAATTTTTGCCTAATCCAAGGACACAAAAATTTTCTCCTTTTTTTTCCCCTAGATTTTAAAAATAGTTTTAGCTCTTAGGTTTAAGTCTATTATTCATTTCAAAGTAATTTCTATGGAGTGAGGTAAAATGTGAAGTTTAGTTTTTCCATATAGCAATCTAATGATTTTAGCAAAATCCATTTTAAAGATTACCCTGTTTATTATTAAACTATTTTGTTCTTTGTTGAAAATCATTGTCTGTGGGTCTGTTTCTGAACTTTACATTCTGTTCCATTGATCTATATGTCTGTCCCTAGGCCAAAACCACATTCTCTTGATTGTTATAGATTAACTCATGAAATTAGGTATATTAAAATTTCTAAATTTATTTTACAAAGTTGTTTTGACTATTCTATTCCCATTTCTAATTAAATTTTAGAATTAGTTTCTCAGTTTTTACAAAAATTTTAATCTCTGGGAAATTGTCAAATCCTTAAGTAAGCTCCAGCACTTATTAGCTCTGTTGTGCTGGTTGTCAGGGAATCTATCAAATCTATCCATCTTCTACATTTATAAAAGAGAAATAATATTATCAAATTCACAAAGGACTTTTCTGGATTAATGAGATAATGATGATAAATAACTTCTTGGTTTGTCTGTAACATATGAGACATTCTATAAATGTCATTTTCCTTCACTATGACTTTCCCTTCTCCAACACATAAATAGCTTCCTGGGCATTGACAATTATTGGATTTTAACTGTTTGGAAGTGATATAAAGATAAATGTAGGAGCAAACCTAAATCTCTGAATTTACCTGAGTTAGTTTTATTAACAACTTGTTACACATGTCTGTAGTAAAGATTGAAGGTTTGAGACTCCATAATCAGCTGATACAAATATAAGTGCCATAAGGATGGAAGGTTTTTGTAACCAGTGCAATTATTATTGCATGGAATGGAATCAAAGGCATTATTATTGGTCTTCATATCCTTTAATAGAGCTAAATATTTGTTGATAATTTCTTCTCTCACTACTGTGCATTTATAAAATGCTACTTGAGAGCATTCTACAAGGCAATATTAAAAATTTGTATTTGAATGCTCCTAGTTAAGGACCTGAATGGAAATAATGGATGCAATCTGCAACTTTGAGCATGAGAAGATTTACATGTTGCTGAAAACCTGTGCTTATTTGCAAAAACCTTTACAGCTTCTCAGTGTATTTCCATTTCTTGTCCAGAGAATTGGCCTCCTTTTTTACTTCCCATTTTAACCATTTAGATTTAACAGTTTTTGCTTTATTTGTATAAAAAGTATAATGGTGAGAAAAAAACAAAAGGAGACAATTTCTAACAGTGAAATCTAGTGATATTTGCTAATTCACTTTTCATTATAAGTTGGGATTCCCCAGGGTGCATACATATTCAACTTCTGTCATTGTCTATAAACTCCCTTAATATTATCACTCTCACTCTCAGTGTTTCAGCTACCCTTGATGTGGATTACTGATAAATGAATCCTTCTAGACCTCTATAACTCAAACTAACGTTTCTAAATTCCAAGTAAATATATTTTCTGGAATTCTTTATGCAACTCAAAATCAACACGTTCAAGGAAACTCTCTAACTTGTATTCTATAATCTTTACCTTTACATTCAATGGACTTTTTCTCATTAATAAAAATAAGGTCAAGGAAGATGATGTGAGAATAACAAAACCATAAAGATGAAATATAAATCACCATTGATTTCATCAGTTAGCAGGAATCACTTTTTACACATCTTTTTATGCTCATTTATCAATTAATATCACATGTTACAATATCTTACAAAATTACTATAGGAGATTGAGATAAAAACATATACATTATACTTTATTTCCATTATATTTTTTCATTGTGAAAAATTTCATACCACTTAATAGTTTTTGGATATATTTTTTAAATGAGTGCATAATAATTTATCACATCAATAAGCTATTTCTGAATATATTGGTGTTACTATTCCTTACTTTATACATTATGCTGCAGTAAGCATCTTTATACATGTATAGTTTTTCACCAATTGTAACTTTATCATAAGATCCCTACACATAAATGATCAAAGAACATAAATCTTAGTGGTTTTTAAAAAATAGAATCAAATTGCAATTCAGAAAATGTGTATTAATATAAACTGATATTTACAAATGAACAAAACTCTTACTCTACTTGATTATTATTTTAAAAGCCTTCTTTATTTTATGGGTAAATTTTGTACTTCATATTAATTTCATTTACTTTGTTTATATATAAAGTTAAATTTTGTGTATTTATTGTAATATTTTTATTATTGTAATATACTACATTTCTAATTTTGAGACTGGTCTGTATTTTTCTTTTCAATGTTTCAGCTAATATTTTTAATGCTTTATGGGCATACTTTACATGTTTAAAGATAGCAATGTTTTGTCATTGTGTCACATTTTTTTCAAATTCATAAGCCTCCTCTTACTTTTAACCTCTTCTACATTTGGGTAGTATTTTTCATCACTATTTACTTGATATTCTTTATTATTATCTTTTGTGGTTAGCTGTCTTCAGTGAAGAATTTGTGTTGTCATTGTTTTTACTTATTTTAACCAGTCTATTTTCATCTGTGCTTTAATCTCAGCCCATTCATATCTGTTCCTCACAATAGAATCTATTTTAATGACTCTGATTCTCCTCTAAATTATTATTTGTTATGTAAATTATTTTTAAATTTATGGTCTCCATTGTGTCTTCAAGACAAAGTTCTCTTTCCTTTAGTTTGCAGAATTTTTACCAACCCAATGTTGTCATAACTTTTCCTTTTTGGCACATATTTGGATGGTCTATTCTGATGTAGCATTTAATAACATAGGGTGGCAGAATTCAAATTGTCACTATCAGTAGCTATTTGGGTAGTGGCTGCTTCACTTCTCAGAGGACAGATCTGAAGGACAGGTTGATATTTATAGCTGCCTGAGAGAGGCATGTTCTCCACTATTTATGGAGGATCATCAATAAGGCAACTCACACTTGCCATCTTTCTAAGAACTTAGCTGAAGAGGAGCATAACATGCTTGGATCAGCTACTCTTTTTTCTTCCTTTTGATATACACTTAACTACAGGAAACACACATCTACACTGCATCTGCATTCCATATAAGTTCAGATCCCCATAGTGTCAACCCATATATGCTCAGCACTGTCAATGACTGTGAATTGAATTTGAGTGTGAAGTATTAGGAATCCCACTTTACTATCTTAAAGTCATATTTTCCAAAATCATCTTTAACTGTTATGAAGGTAATTTGTATCTCCATATGCCTAATTCCTCTGCTTTTCGTATTTATTCCCTTTTTAGTTTAGGAGCAAAATTGATTTAATTATATTCCTGAAGTTCAAAGCCCTTCTACACTATTGACCTGTCTACTCATCTTGGTTTGTTTATTTAAAGCTCCATTCCTCCAACCCACTCCAAATCTGTCTCTCCAATAATATTTCTAATATGTTTCTTATATTTTTTATGTTTAAATGTTTTTGAAAAATATATGCCAGTGTTTTGTGTCTATTTTATTTACATAAACAGCATTATGTTCTGTATTAAAGTCTGTCTCATTTTTTAAAAGTAAGCATTGTTTTCAAAATCCATTCATATTAGTAAATTTACAACTTATTTTTTATTTGTACTTTTTTTTGTTGCTGTTCCATAAGAACATGTGGTATACATATCACATTTTGTATATTTATTTGGTATGTTATAGTTACAGATATTATCTCCAACTTTTGACTGCAGTTAATGTGCCAATGAACATTCTGGAACATGACTCCTAATAAACCTATAAGATTTCCCTGGGGTAAGTGCCCAGGACTGTAACTGTTGGTTCATAGTGTATGTTTTATTTAATTTGAATAAATTGTGCCAGAATGACTTCTTGATGGATGCCCTAATCTACTGTCCCTCTTAGAGAGGATGAGAGATTTTATATCCCCACCTTCTTGCTGGTGCTTGACATTATCTCACTTTATAATTTTAATCTAATAAATCTAAAGTGAAATTTCCTTGTTTCGATGTGAATTACTCTGGCTACAAATGTTTACCGATAACTCAGTGCTTTTAGTTCATGTATTCCTGCATTCAATACGTTAAGATTTGATTCTCCCATTATATTATTTTCCTTTTACTGTTGTCTCTTTTTATTTTCTTCTCTTTTATTGATTTAAATTGAATAAGATTTCTTCTGCTTATTTAAAAGTTCTTTTTCTTTTTTTATCTTAGATTTTTAGCTTAAGATCCATCCTAATATATATTTACACAAAATGCTACCTCTACATAAGCCCTCCCATGAATATAAGTCCTGTCCTTACTGCATTATGTTAATATTGTCCATAATTTTAGTCTAAGTTTAGAGTGGAAATGCTTTCTTTTCATTTTCCTCATCCTAGACTCTAACAAGATATTGCACAATTCTTACCCTAACATGTCTGTGCCATCATCTGGATTTATCTCTCTAGTTATCTGAGTACCTCTTCTAAAAGTATTTTAATTATGTATCTTGGTGGCAAATCTCTGATAATTGTATTTTAATAATGTTTTATTGTAATATTACATTAAATTAAATAATTTTCTGGATATAAATTATAAGTTCAACGTCCTTTCAAATCAAAACACTAAAATTGCTATTCAATTGTCTTCCTACTTCCAGTGTTTATGTTGATAAAACTCATGTCCAATTGTTCCTCAAATTTTACTATAATGTGTTTAATTTTTTTTGTAATTCGTAATATTTGACACTCTATACATGTTTTTCTGTCTATACTCCTGGAAATTTATATCAATTTTTCTTCAAGTATTTCTCCATTTCTATTTGCATTTTCTTCTTCTGAGATTCCTATTATCTAGAATTTTGAACTTCAACTTTTAGGTAAGATTTATGTTATTTTTTTTAAAAAAGTATTTTCAGTCATTTCTTTCCTGTTGTCTCCTGTAGGAGATGCTCACTCTGATCTTTTATTATTTGTCTTTATTCATTCTATGATTAATCTTTACCTATTGTTTTTTTTAACTATCATTTTCATACTTAATATATCCAAATGCTATTATCTTATTCTACTTTGAAATGATTTATATTCTTTACATCTCTAAAGGTATTTATAATTTGTTTTATATTTTAATTTTTCTGTTCCAATGCTTCTGCTGCAGCTTGTATTGATAACATAGCTTGCTATTTTCTTTTGAGTTGTACTCTTTACATGTTTCCCTTAGCTGTTCAGCTTCTCTCACTGGAAATGTGGTTTTTTTGTTTTGTTTTGTTTTGTTTTGTTTTTTGCAGTACGCAGGCCTCTCACTGCTGTGCCCGCCCCCACCTCATTGCAGAGTACAGGCTCTGGACGCGCAGGCTCAGCGGCCATGGCTCACGGGCCCAGCCCCTCTGCGGCATGTGGGATCCTCCCGGACCGGGGCACGAACCCGTGTCCAATGCATCGGCAGGCAGACTCTCAACCACTGAGCCACCAGGGAAGCCCCTGGAAGTGTGTTTTAAGGAATAGTCAAGGCCAGGCTCCATTATGTATCAGTCCTTGGAAGAAGTCCCAGTTTTGACAGTGATGGAGCCATATTGATGATTCGCATTTGTAGTTACTCAATGAGGCAGTTTTTCTAGACAAATGCTGCTGCTAATTCCTTATATCATTTTAAATCATGAACTCTATCTCCGATAGAATCCAGAGAATCTGGATTCTAAGAACATTACCAAGGCTATAGCCCCTGTTCTTTGAATTGAACACAATTATCTTATCACAAAACATAATTCTTTACTATAAAATCCCTTTACTACACAAATAGGAACACAGTAGTTTTTTGTCACCAATAGAGACAGTGTAAAACTATGTCTGATAGAATTCTGGGCAATAATAGAGGCCTATGGGAAAATAATTTGTATTTAAGGAACATATTAAATCATTGAGACTATTTAGAGCTTTCCCTAATCTGGTCAAGCGACAAGTTCATACTAGAGGTGTAATTCACTGACCAACAAAGTTTGCTACTAATCAAGTAGTTCAATCAAAGGGGCAGCTTCTGCTTCTACTTAAAGAGACAAACAATTAGTGATGAGAAATTAATTGAACTATTAAGTATTGCACATTTGGTTTACATAGTAAAATCAAATATCAGTGACCTATTTTCCTAAGAAGTAAAATTTTTTCCTAATAGTTTTTCTGGAATACTTTAGTAGCTAATTTTATTTTTAAATGTATGTACTTAAAATCTGTTTTTAAGTACACATTTTCTTTATAAAAAAAAAGAAAAAGGAAGGGTGTTATTCTGTGAAATGTGTCTAATCTGCATTTTTTTAATGATTCAGTGTTGAATTTGTAAAAAGTTTTCTCTAGTTATAAAATGACACTCTTTCCCACACATCAATGGGATCATGATTCATTTGCCATTCGTTGCTGAGACAAGAAAAAGTTGCTTTATGATGACCTGGAGAAGGATCTATCAGGCCCTTGTCACTTTTCATGAACTGAAGAATGATGTCAATGACTGTCAGATACAAGTGATTTTCTCTATAAATCTTTTTCTTGCAAAAGTGAATTATTGTTCCCTTACATTGCACAGACTTTCATTCAGGTTTTGTGTAGAATAAAATTTACTGAGAGCAGCCACAGAAAACATCAAGAACCAAGTGTGTCAGAGATAAATCTTCAGCTTTGTTGAGATACTCTGATATAATTACTTGTGCTTTCTTTTGGTTGTTAGCTTTTTTCGTTTTTTAAGATGGGAAAAAGCAGTTAAAGATCCAGTATCAATACTAATTACCATTTAGTATTATATATGTATGTGAGTATATGTGTGTATATTGTGTATATATGAGTGTATGTGTGTGTAATACAGTATAAATGCAATTCCAGACTCAGTTTAATAATACTATGATTTTTGTGTGTGTGATAGAGAACTATACATATATATATAGAGAGAGAGAGAACTATATATATATATATATATATATATATATATATATATAGTTTTTTTAACATCTTTATTGGAGTATAATTGCTTTATGGTGGCGTGTTAGTTTCTGCTTTATAACAAAGTGAATCAGCTATACATATATATATATCCCCATATCTCCTCCCTCTTGCATCTCCCTCCCACTGTCCCTATCCCACCCTTCTAGATGGTCACAAAGCACTGAGCTGATCTCCCTGTGCTATGTGACTCCTTCCCACTAGCTATCTGTTTTACATTTGGTAGTGTATATATGTCCATGCCACTCTCTCACTTCATCCCATTTTACCCTTACCCTTCCCCGTGTCCTCAAGTCCATTCTCTACATCTGCATCTTTATTCCTGTCCTTTCCTTAGGTTCTTCAGAACCACTTTTTTTTTTTCAGATTCCATATATATGTGTTAGCATACGGTATTTGTTTTTCTCTTTCTGACTTACTCTGTATGACAGATTCTAGGTCCATCTACCTCACTACAAATAACTCAGTTTCATCTCTTGTTATGGATGCGTAATATTCCACTGTATATATATGCCACATCTTCTTTATCCATTCATCTGTCAATGAACAATTAGGTTGCTTCCATGTCCTGGCTATTGTAAATAGAGCTGCAATGAACATTGTGGTACATGACTCTTTTTGAATTATGGTTTTCTCAGGGTGTATGCCTACTAGTGGGATTGCTGGGTCATATGGTAGTTCTATTTTAGTTTTTTAAGGAGACTCCAAACTGTTCTCCATAATGGCTGTATCAGTTTACATTCTCACCAACAGTGCAAGAGGCTTCTCTTTTCTCCACACCCTCTCCAGCATTTATTGTTTGTAGATTTTTTGATGATGGCCATTCTGACATGTGTGAGGTGATACCTCATTGTAGTTTTCATTTCCATTTCTCTAATGATTAGTGATGTTGAGCATTCTTTCATGTGTTTATTGGCAATCTGTATATCTTCTTTGGAGAAATGTCTATTTAGGTCTTCTGCCCATTTTTTTTTTTTTTTTTTTTTTTTTTGCGGTATGTGGGCCTCTCACTGTTGTGGCCTCTCACTGTTGTGGCCTCTCCCGTTGCGGAGCACAGGCTCCAGACGTGCAGGCTCAGCGGCCATGGCTCACGGGCCTAGCCGCTCCGCGGCATGTGGGATCTTCCTGGACCGGGGCACGAACCCGTGTCCCTTTCATCGGCAGGAGAACTCTCAACCACTGCACCACCAGGGAAGGCCCTGCCCATTTTTTGATTGGGTTGTTTGTTTTTTTGATATTGAGCTGCATGAGCTGCTTATAAATTTTGGAGATTAATCCAGAATATACTTCTCTACCATCCCTAGGCCCAATTATGAGAATCTCACTTATCTCCTTTTATCCCTCAGCAATAGCTGTCATTTGCATGGCTGGTCCTGAAGTCTGTTGCCAGGGTCAAGCACCTTGAGCAGACAGCTGGGCCTCCTTGATGAAAGATTCCCACCTCTATAATTCACCTAGACCTCTCTAATTCACTTCAACCCATTATCTGCCAGAGGTACAGCTTTACGATTGTTCGAACATATCACAAGATGTATCTGTTTGCTTTGCCCTGTGGGTACACTAATCTTTTTCTCTGAGACTGTGTATTTATTAGGGGAGCGGTTATTTTTTGCAGTCAGGACGTGTGAAGATGTAATGAGAATGTACTTAATTTATGGTCGCTGTTTCTATTTGCCTTATCTGTGCTGTATCTTTTCCAGATATTTCCCAAAGGAACACTTAATTCATCTAAAATATTTCTTATATAAATCTACACTTATGTGGTAACTTCACTGACACATGGTATAAACTCATTTCTTTCTATTTGCCAACTTGGCTCAATATGCTCTGGAAGGGAAAGTTTCCCTGATCAAATGGAAGAAACAAGGAACTCTAATAGAAGGAATATGGGTCCCTTTTCTACTACAATTCCCACATTCTCTCCAAATGAAAACCATAAAACACTTGTTTTATTTTTGCAAAATAATGGAGGGTAAGCTGTTGGATAGAAGAAGGAACTAGTTTAAAGACTTGCTGATATTGGAGATTTTGAGTTCTTTATTCTCAGAGTTAAAAGCCTTTGGAAGAGCAAAAGATTATATCTGTGTCGGCATTTAACTATGGTGGGGATCAAATGCCACTGATTCATGCTCATTAGGGCTGCTTCTCCCTCAACTGAGAGGCTTAAGGAAGTCTTTATGAGAGCTCAGTGAGGATTAACTTCATAGACAAGAATAATATGAAAAAAATCTCTATGGTTGCTCTTACTTTGTGAGAGAATGAGATCATTTAGTTATTATGCCCTGGGAAACTTTAAAAAATTTAAGTACATTATAGTCAGAAATATACATATTAACTCCTTTAAAATCTGTGAGAGATGGGGTTACTACAATGGTACTTTTATCCTCAGTAAGAGAAAAACTAATATTGGTTATCATAAGTGTGGGGGGAAAAAAAAAGCTGACTAACAAGTTCCCTTGGTTGACTTTGGCATATCGAAATAATTGCATGGTATACTTGGTATGCATGTGTGTGTTGGTTATAATCCATGATTTTAATTCAGAAGTTATTAACTATTTATATTTCTGTTATGAATACATAGTACATGATAAATACACACAGAGATATATTTTCTAATTATGATTTTTCTTGATCTACTTGCCTTTTACTTTCAAAATGATTTTGAATGGCATCAAAAACAAATGACCTCACTGTACAGTTGGAAGAATCAGGGTGCATAAAATAAAAAGGCATCCTTAGAGTTATAGTGTCAGTTAGTGTCTGCTCTTCTAATACCCAGATTTTACACTCTCCAAGACACCCTGTAACTCTTTTTAAAGCTAATCACTATTATGGACAGTTAATGTGACCACATGTATTTCCAAAAATTTCACTGTGCTATGCCAATATTTGATAATAAATCTGTATTTATAGATGAAGAATCTCTAGGACAAATAATTAAACAAAGTTTCTCCACACTGTGTAGATACTTCACTGTTTTGTTTTCATGGGATTCTGTTCAGTTCAATAAATTAACAAATATTTGTTTAGGACTTTACATATACTAGATATGGTGCAAACATTAGAGTGAGAGAAAAATAAGACAGTGATTATAATAAAAAACAATGTTTCTATGGCTTCACTTATATTGGGTAATGATTATATGCTTTCATATCTATCTCTTCTACCCTATTCACAAGATTCTATTATTGAGGAATATAGATTATGTCTTGTGACTATAACTAACTGATAAATGAAATATTTTCTTCAAATGATAACAGCTCCTAATTAAAATATACTCAGAGTATTCATAATTGATTCAACTCTTTATCATGATCTTCTGACCAGGGCCTTCCCTGGGGATCCAGTGGTAAAGAATCTGTCTTCCGATGCAGGGGATGTGGGTTCGATCCCTGGTCAGGGAACTAAGATCCCACATTCTGCGGGGCAACTAAGCCCGCACACCTCAACCAGAGAGCCCGCGTGCCACAAGCTACAGAGCCCACGTACTCTGGAGCCCACACTCCACAACTAGAGTGAGAAAACCCACACACCACAACTGGAGAGAAGCCCATGCACCGCAACAAAGAGCCCGTGTGCTGCAATGATAGATCCTGCATGGCCCAGCTAAGATCCGACGCAGCCAAAAAGAAAAAGCAGAAAAAATCAATTAATTAAAAAGTAATTATTAAAACAAATCTTCTGACTAGACAGTTTAATGGAAAATTTTTATTTTCTTTCCTTAATTAATACATAGAAATATCTATTTCCCCTAATATAATATAAACACCAGAAACATCTCTGATGTTCAACTCTATTTCCTTCCTCAACAACAATGCATTGAGATTTTTAAAATCTTGCCAGTCTGAACATCTTAGTCTGAGGCTTTTACCTAAGCTAAAGTCGCATGACAGAATGAAAGGAGACAAGATATGACCTGATAGAAATTGAGATACATAAAGATCTCTCCCATTTCCTACCTCATCCTGTTGTCAGCTACTGAAACAAATTTCCCTTCTTTTCTTCTGTATTTTTCTAGAATCCAATGGTCATATCCTAGAAAGGGCATTTCTATACTACTTTTGTAACATGAGTATATATAACTTGATTTCAGCAAAGGGGTAGTTAATCTTTACAGATTTGTCTCAGTTACTATTGACAGAGGTTGGATTTCATTCTAGGTCCCCATTTGTAAACAAGATTAGACTTGCTCTGTGGCACAGCAGATGATCAGCTTCCGTAAGTGTTTCATGTGCACTTAAAAGAATGTATATACTGTTAACATTGGAGGTACTGTTCCATAGATCCCAATTGTATCAATTTTATTGTATTTGCTGCTCAGATCTTCTGTATGCTTGATGATTTGCTGTCTGCTTTTTCTATCAGTTATTGAGAAAAGTATGTTAAAGTTCCTACTATGGTTAAATATATGTTTCTCTCATCTTTCAATATTGTAAATGTTTTAATTTCTGAAATTATATTATTACATGCATACAGATTTGACATTGTTAAATACTCTATTTTAATCATAATGAAAGGTCCCTCGTATTGCTCAATCAATTTTTTCCTTAAAGTTTATTTTATCTGACATTTTTATAGACATACCAGATTTTGTGTGTTTGTGAAGAGGGGAAGAGAAGTAGGGTGACTGTTTGCAGAATGTATCTTTCCACATTTTTTTTTTTTTTTTTTTTTTTTTTTTTGCGGTACACGGGCCTCACTATTGCGGCGTCTCCCATTGCGGGGCACAGGCTCCGGACGCGCAGGCTCAGCAGCCATGGCTCACGGGCCCAGCCGCTCCGCGGCATGTGGGATCTTCCCAGACTGGGGCACGAACCCGTGTCCCCTGCATCGGCAGGCGGACTCTCAACCACTGCGCCACCAGGGAAGCCCTCTTTCCACATTTTTAATTGGAAATCTATGCACTTATTTGAAATATTTTTTTCCTGTAGGAAGGATATTGCTTTATTTACCTTCCATAACAATCTTTCTTTTTTATATAGATTTCAAATATATTTTATACAAATACTGACAAAATTTATTTCATATCTAATAGAGTACTTTCTGTTTCTGTTTATCCTACCTGTTTTATGTACCCTTTCTTTCCTTTCTTCTATTTTTGGACTACTCAGACTTATTTTATTATTCTATTTCTCCCTTTTATTTTGTAAAGTTTATTTTTTGTAAAAATAATTTGTGGGGGGTTATACTAGAAATGAAAACATACCTCTACACTTTGTATATCCTAATATATATTAGTGCTTTCATTACTTCCCAGACAAAGCTATCTAGAAATGTTTAACTCCACTTGATCCAGCTTAAATTTTGCATTTTCTTGCATTTTAATTTTTTGATCACTTTAAGCCCCAGAATATTCATTTAAAATTTACTGACTTCTTCATCATTTCTGTGGTTCTTTATTCTTTCTAGCATTTCTATGTTTCTCTCTGGATGTATTCCCTTCCTACCCAAAGGTCTCCTATTAATATTTCTCCAAGAGCATGCATGGTGGGAAAAAAAAATCTCTGTCTCTCTCTTAATTTGAATAAGTGCTTACCCCTTCACTTCCTTTTTAATTTTTAATATTTATTTATTTTGACTGCACCAGATATTATTTGTGGTATGAAGGATTTTCATTGTGGAAAGCGGAATCTTTTAGTTGAAGCATGCGGACTTCTTAGTTGCAGCATGCAGACTTTAAGTTGTGGCATGCATGCAGGATCTAGTTCTCCGACCAGGGATGGAACCTGGGCCCCCTACACTGAGAGTGCGGAGGCTTACCCACTGGACCACCAGGAAAGTCCCCCCACTTCACTTTCAAAGGATACTTTTTTTTGGTATAGATTTTGAGGTTAGACTTTATTTTCTCTCAGTGCATTTGAGATGCCATATTGTCTTCTGGACTCTAGAGAGTCTATTGAAAATTCAGAATTCACACTTATTGATCATCTGAACAAAATATGTCTCTTTTTTTTTTTGAATGGCTGCTTTTAGGTTTTCCCTTTGTTTTTGGCTTTCAATAGTTTGATTATAAAATGTCTAGATGTACTTCTCATTGAAATTATTTTGCTTCAGATTCATAAGGATTTTTAAAACTGTGCTTGGAATTTTTCATATGTTTTGAAAACTTCTGTCAATGTATCTTCAAATTTTGCATCTTATCCATTCCATGTCTCTTCCTAGGTCAACCATTACATATATTTAAAATCCTTTACTCTATCAACACTTTCCATATAGAGATTTCTCTATTCTTCCATCTGTTTTGGACTCTGTACTTCATTCTGGATACTATGTAATCACCTACTTACAATTCACTATATATTTCTTTTGCTGTGCCCAAACTGCTATTAAGCCTACCTATTGACCTCTAAATTTGTTTATTGAGTTGTTCATACCTATAGTTTCTATTTTATATTTTTATATATTCTAAATCTCTATGAACATTCTACATTGTAATGCCAATTTTCTTGAATACATTAGTCACAAGATCTGGCTGATGCTTAATTCTTCCAAATATGGAAAAAAATATGGAAATACAAAGATACCACCTCCTCTACAAGCTAAATATTTTTTTTCATTCAATAGTAGTACATTATTCATTCAACATTAATTGGTTTCCTACTATATTGGTACTTTGTTCTTCCTTGTTCATAAAATCAGGAATATAGCAAGAGCTTTTTGTTTATTTGTTTTAGAGAACACAGTATATGCTGCCACAAGGTAAACATTTAGGCAATTATTTAACATGGTCAAGTAATAATAAAACAATGCAAATAGCTATGAAAATGGGGAGGTTAGCTTACTGGGAGGCTGGGACAGGGAGGGAGTGTGCAGAACATCTTTCGAGACTTCCTTAGAATTAAAAGAATTTTAATATATCTTAAACATTAAAATAGGAGGTAGCCAGGCATATCAAGTGTGTGAAGGTGAGTAGAATGGGAAGCTCATTCCAAGCAGAAGTGGCAGATTGCATAAAGGGAAGGAACTGCTTAGTGTATACAGGTAACCACAAAAGTGTAATGTAGGTAGTCGTAAAGATTTGCTTCTGAAACAACACCTACCAAACCATGAAATACCTTATATTCCTTTCTTGTTTTCTGGACTATGTGAATGTGTTAGTGGGAAGCCACTGATGTGATTTGGACAAGAAAGTGAAAAGATCAAGTTTATGTATTAGAAAAATTTCTGCAAAAGCATGATAGAAGATGAATTATTAAGGGACAACAGCAGAGGCAGGGATGCTTGTTAGGATGCTGTTGAAGTAGCATAGTAAAATAGCATATCAGGAAATCATTTAGGACTTGAATAAAGGACAAACAGTTGTAGAAAATGAGGCAGAAAATCAGTAGTGTAAATATCAGCTGACTCATGAGAGTTGAATGAGTGTGCATATCTTCCCAACTATGTGTTCAGTTACATCACTTTGATGGCTTGAAATCTGCTGTGGTGGATGTTATCTACCCAAAGATAATTGTCAAATGCCAAAAATCAAGCTTTACATTTTTTCCAAAGAACTGGTTGCTAAGCATTTACAACACACTGCTGGGCAGAATGGATTAGAGAAATGTCTGGAAGCAAGCTATAAGACTTGGCTTAGTACTTGGAGGCTGAAGAAATGGATGAGTCAAGTTTGTCTATCAAGTTTTCACTTGGATGAACAGATAGATACTGTTTCTATAACTGAAATACAACCTAAGAGTAGGATTTAGGGCAGGGAACTGAATTTCAGGCATAGGTGACAACATTCAAGTCAAAGCGTTCAGCAGGTAATAGGATATATGAAGTTTTGAGTCATGAGCACATGTGTGTAGTTAAAATAATTTTGCTAGAGGAAACTGACCAGGGAGAATGTGTGTGTTAGAATTTAAGAAGAAAATTTGAAGCAGTTCCAAAAGCTGATGGTGACATAAAGTAGAAGCCATAAGGAGGCAAAGGTGAAGGATCACACAGGCATGAGGAGAATTAATAAACCATTTTTGCTGTGGAAAGAAAAAAAACGAGTTTTTCCAAACAAAGGGCATGTCAGCAATGCTGAATGCTGCAGAGATGCTGCTAGATCCTAGAGTTGAGAAATGTGCATTGAGGTGAATAAGTAAGAAATCTCTGTTGACCCAAATAAATGAAATTTCTGATTTTGAAGGGGTGGTTGGTAATGAGGTGAATGTAGTAATTGTGATAAAATGTTTGAGTTTTTCTGAATAGACAGAATAGGAAGATAGAGTAAAAGAAAATTGAGATTCAGTCTAATAATGAACATGACTCATCCAGAAAAACTTAAAGAAGGTTGCAGTTGTCTTCCAGTATCCGTGGGTATCGGTTCCAGAAAACCCTTCAGATACCAAAATCTGCAGGTACATAAATCCCTTATATAAAATGACATAATATCTGCATATAAACTATACACATCCTCCCATTTACTTTAAATCACCTCTTGATTACTTTTAATACCTAATACAATATAAATGCTATGCAAATAGTTGTAAGTACAATGTAAGTGCTATGTAAATATTTGCTGGTGCATGGAAATTTCTAATTTTGCTTTTGGAACTTTCTGGAATTTTTTTCAAATTTTTGAGTAGCAGTTGGTTGAATCCATGGATGGGGATTAAAAAGGACAAACTACGATTAGCCAGTAATCACTTTACCAGCATTTTGTGAAGTGGGATTATGGAGTGCATGGTAGTAGAAAAGCAGAGAGATTGGCACCCTATCTGGGAGACCCTGAGCCTCAGTTGGCTCTCTTTAATAATTATGAGGCTGCTTTTTGACAGTTACCTGCTAAAATATCTGGTATAGTCCCTGGAAAAAGATTACTTACACAAGTTTCTTTTACCTGCTTTGGCAGCAGTTAGTGACTTTGAATCAGGAAAGGGTCACTTTGTAGATTAAATAAGGCCTCTGAATGAGAATGTCAAAGATACATACACTGGCCATATAAATTTAATAAGGTTCCTTATTTTTGCTCCAGTTTGTACCTAAGTTTTCACAGTGAGACTTCTGCTTGGCCTTGAATGTATCAGCCTTGCTCCAAAGTTCTATTATTTGGGTTGCTATTTTGTTGCTCCATGTAAAAATTCTGATCTTTGCAATCTGCAATCCCCAGGCTTCCTAGGATACTCTGCATTTATTCCCAGAAGATAATATATGCTTTGTTTCATGTAGCTCTTCCAAATCTTACCTCTTCTTTAATATCTAAATGCCATTGACTACTGAAAACCATTAAAAAAAACACAACACCTTACCTACTTATCTAAGAGATTTTGTTGCTGTTGTTGGCACTCAGTCCTAATCATCTTTACCATTCCTTGAATACCTCACAGTTTTTGTAACCTCTCTTGAACTATGTATCATGTTTTATTTAATTCTCAGTTCAAATTTTAATGGCTGTATGTAATCTCTTCAACTGGAATGTATGTTCCTTGTGGGGTTATTTTACTTTGTATCTATCCAAAGGAACTTGGCATAGTTTCATACTTATGATAAAATTTTAATAGATACCTTTTGAATACTGATCATCTGTTAAATAGTGTATGGTTACTTTAAACACAGAATGTATTTATGCTGCTAGTAAATCCCTTGAGAGTGTTCAAACACCCTGGTCACATAGACACTGAATTAAGGATTTTGAAATATTATACGTAACAGCAACCTGTATCTCAGTCAGTCTCACCATGGCAACAGCTGCTTATTTCACAAAGAAGGAGACTGATTTCCCTTATAGGTAATGTAAAGCTTGATACCCAGAGTGTTTTGTTTTGTTTTGTTTTTTAAAGCAGAGTTACACACACATACACACAACAATAGCCTTATTTAAACAGGTTAGAAGTTGGGTTTCTTTAGGAAGTAGTTTTGTTTAAGGCTCATTTTAGAAACATATTTACCCAAAAAGAAGATTATAGCTACAATCTCACTTTGCCTTAAAAACAATATTCTCTATATTAAGCTAAGGACAGAAGACTTCAAGTTATCCAATAAAAAGAAAAATTGTTTAGGGATTTATCTGATTCGTGGAGTAAAATGAGAGGATAATTTTCAGGGAGATAAAAATTTAGCACCTTTAATAGGTATCAAGATACCCAAAACTACTTTTTTGGGTATTGCTACTTCAGCTTTCTTTTGATTTCCATTTGCATGGAATATCTATTTCCATCCCCTCACTTTCAGTCTGAATGTGTCCCTAGGTCTGAACTGGGTCTGTTGTAGACAGCATATATATGGGTCTTGTTTTTGTATCCATTCAGCAATCCTGTGCCTTTTGGTTGGAGCATTTAATCCATTCACGTATAGGGTAATTATCCATATGTATGTTCCTATTACCATTTTATTAATTGTTTTGGGGTTTGTTTTGTAGGTCCTTTATTTCTCTAGTGTTTCCCACTTAGAGAAGTTCCTTTAGCATTTGTTGTAGAGCTGGTTTGGTGGTGATGAATTCTCTTAGCTTTTGCTTATCTGTAAAGCTTTTGATTTCTCCATTGAATCTGAATGAGGTCCTTGCCTGGTACAGTAATCTTGGTTGTAGCTTCTTCCCTTTCATCACTTTAAGTATATCATGCCACTCCCTTCTGGCTTATAGAGTTTCTGCTGAGAAATCAGCTGTCAACATTATGGGAGTTCCCTTGTATGTTATTTGTTGTTTTTCCCTTGCTGCTTTCAATAATTTTTCTATGTCTTTAATTTTTGCCAATTTGATTACTATGTGTCTTGTCGTGTTTCTCCTTGGGTTTATCCTGTATGGGACTCTCTGTGCTTCCTGGACTTGGGTGGCCATTTCCTTTGCTATGTTAAGGAAGTTTTCAACTATAATCTCTTCAAATATTTTCTCTGGTCCTTTCTCTCTCTCTTCCCCTTCTGGGACCCCTATAATGCAAATGTTGTTGCATTTAATGTTGTCCCATAGGACTCTTAGGCTGTTTTCATTTCTTTTCATTCTTTTTTCTTTATTCTGTTCTGTGGCAGTGAATTCTACCATTCTGTCTTCCAGGTCACTTATCTGTTCTTCTGCCTCAGTTATTCTGCTATTGATTCCTTCTAGTGTAGTTTCCATTTCAATTATTGTATTGTTCATCTCTGTTTGTTCTTTAATTCTTCTAGGTCTTTGTTATACATTTCTTGCATCTTCTCGATCTTTGCCTCCATTCTTTTTCTGAGGTCTTGAATCATCTTCACTATCATGATTCTGAATTCTTTTTCTGGAAGGTTGCTTATCTCCACTTCATTTAGTTGTTTTTCTGAGGTTTTATCTTGTTCCTTCATCTGGTACATAGCCCTCTACCTTTTCATCTTGTCTATCTTTCTGTGAGTGTGGTTTTTGTTCCACAGGCTACAGGACTGTAGTTCTTCCTACTTCTCTAAAAACAGATTTTGAAGCAAGACTGCTTGCCTTTGAACACTAGCTCTGGTTATTGCTAGACATGGGCAAATTACTTTATGACTGTTTATGAGTTTTCTCATCTTTCAAACAGAGGTTATGATAAAACCTATCTCACATAATTGTAAAGAGGTTTGAATGACTTAATGTATGTAAAACACTTAGATGGTGCTGGGAACAGTGTAAGTTCCATAAAATAGTGAGCTTTTTTCCATAACAAACATATTTTGGTATATGAATAAAATTGAATAATATTAACATATATTCTCTTCGGCCAACCAATGAAGCCTATTGATATATGTTTGCAATAGTGAGTATGTAAGACCTTTGTAGGAAGGCAAGTTTGCATATCTTAGCCTGGTGTTCACTGAACTTATAGATGTTGTAGCTAGTTTCCCTTTAATCTAGATAATCAGAACTAAATTGCTGATGCATTTTTACTTGGAAAAGATTCCCAAGGACACATAATGATTAAATTTAAGTTTATGGTATCTTAATATTAAAAAGGGTACATAATAATGATTAAAAAAAAACACTGCTTCATAATCATGCTGTATTTATTGGCCAGGATAGTTACTAGACACTTAATTCAGTTGTTTCTACAGTTGTAATTTTCTAAAACAGCATGGATTCTCACCAACTAAATTTGTTAGTAATTATTCTATGGTGTTATAAAGTAAAACACTGTAGTGTATCTTTTAAGACTGGTAGGAAATGTACTGATTGTAGCAAATGGTATTGTGATTACTTCATAAGCCACGGTGACTCCTATTGTGAGCATCTACCATTGGTTGTTTGTAATTTCTAACCCAAAACTTCTGATAATTGGTTGCAGAAAATCAGTTTCCTAATCCAAGTTTGGACTATTCAATTATCTGTCCTAGGAATTTGGATTCTGGACCAAGTTGTAGTTTCCTTTCATAGCTGGAACTAAATTGATGTAAATTTAAGAATTCAGAGGCAAGAATGTGTATAAGGAAGAAGAGGGAGAAAGCTAGTTTGTAGAGAGAAAAAAATAAGAATAGAGGAGTAGAAAGGAAATATAATATTGTAGACTCAAGTAGAGAAATGAAGAGAGAATAGTTTCTAAATTCCTGGAAGGTTGTAGTCCCTCATCCAAACATTCATGGTTCTAGTTGTACAGCTTTTCTTGAGATGCTGTACATTACCAACTGCCTCCTAATAAAATCTATAGCTTTGTTTAAACTAATAGATTGCAAGAATGGTACTGACTAATACCCTGGTATAATGAATTTATTGCAATAAATGTCTTCAAGTTGGTATACTTTTTTCATATTTGAAATGATAGAAATTAAAATTCTATAAATATCATGTGATAATTGTGGGAAATATGTTTTAGTGATACATAATAAACTTGGGCAAATCTATGAATCTATAAATATAATAATAGCTAACATTTACTGAACACATACTATGAATCAGACTCTGTCCTTAATGCATTTAATATGTTAACACATTTAATTCTATTAACATTTAATTTTCCAGTAATCCTATGAGGTAAATATTATCATTAATACTATTTTACAGATGAGGAAATTGAGGTAACCAGGTCTATTGCTGGTGGTAACCAGGTCTATTATTACTATTGCTAGTAATAGGTAGGGCTTGAGTTTGAACCCCAACATTCTTATCCCAGTGTCCATATTCATAACCACCATTCATTGTATTCAGATTTCCACATTTTCTCACTAGATTAAAATGGCTTATATTTATTTTATTTATTTTAATAAATTTATTTATTTATTTTTTGGCTGTGTTGGGTCTTCGCTGCTGCACGTGGGCTTTCGCTTGTTGTGGCGTGTGGGGTCTACTCTTCATTGCAATGCTTGGGCTTCTCACTGCAGTGGCTTCTCTTGCTGCGGAGCATGGGCTCTAGGCACACGGGCTTCAGTAGTTGTGGCACACAGGCTCAGTAGTTGCAGGGCATGGGCTTAGTTGCTCTGTGGCATGTGAATTTTGGGAGAACATAAATATGCAATCCAGAACTATATAGTCTAGAACTATAAGAAAGAGTGGGAGTGAGAGTGAGAGACAGAGAGAAGGAGACAGAAAGATTGTGTATACAAACATATAAGTAAATACACATATATTTATATATTCTTTTTGTTTTTATGGAATATGCAGTTTCTCCATATCTCTCTGTCTTCAGTGGTCTTTATTCCACTTTTTTTTGTTTGTTTGTTTTTGTTTTTGTTTTTGTTTTTGCAGTACACGGGCCTCTCACCGCTGTGGCTTCTCCCATTGCAGAGCACAGGCTACGGATGCACAGGCTCAGCAGCCATGGCCCATGGGCCCAGCCGCTCTGCGGCATGTGGGATCTTCCCAGACTGGGGCACGAACCCATGTTCCCTGCATCGGCAGGTGGACTCTCAACCATTGCACCACCAGGGAAGCCCTTTATTCCACTTTTGATTTGTAATGCTTTCTGAATCTGAAGATTCAAATCTTTAATCACTTCTGAAAATTTGTCATCTAATCTTGTATAATTATATATTATTATTCCATTTATTCTTTCATCTTTTTATTCCTATTAAAATGAATTTGAAGATTCTGGTATATCTCCTATGTCTCTTGAGCAATTCTTCATAGTATAAATATTTTTAGCTCTTTGTGACACATACTGGCTCATTCCTCATATCTCTTTTCTACATACTTACTTAATCTTTATTGTGTCTAATATACTTTTTATCCCATTCATTAAATAGTTTATTTCTGCACTTATTTTTTTCATTGTGAGAAGTCCTACTTGGATCTTTTAAAATTTTCCTTTTTGTTATATCAAATTATCCTCTTCTTTTGTTATGTCATTTTTACCACTTTATTTTAAGCTTAATTATTTTAAAATTGCCTTTCATAATGCTCTATTATTCTATGTTTTGGGGGCACTTATTTTTTTCATATTTTCTGTTAATTGATTCTTCTTCATGGTTATTGGTTTCCATGCATGTTTTTAGTTTTCTTTAATTGTGAGTAGGAATGGGCTATTCCTACTCACAATTAATGTGCGTTCTATATGTCTTAAATTGTAAAAGTGCTTCATACTATATCAACTAACACTTAGGTTTTTAGTAGCTCTAGATTCTTTTTTATATAATTGTATAGTTTATGGATTTCATGTTATGCAGGCATTTTAAATATTTTCTGCAATTTATTTTCTTTGTGTGAATAAATATTGTTTTTGTTTGGTTTTGGTTTACACATTTTTTTGTCCTCTACTCAAAATCCGTTATAAAGGTTAAGGTTTCTTGCTGCCTCTGAAGTTTACTGGGTAAGATTTATTTTGTTCCATCTGTTAGAGGGTAAAAAACTCTAAAGTTCCTGACTCTGGCTGCCATGCCTAATGTGTAAACATCTCCTAGTCCATAATCCTCTGAGCTAAATCTGATCTGAATCTACTTTGGGATAACAAAGCATCAGATTTTCCTTACCATTCTTATTTTAATTTATTTCTGAGTTTTTAGAATTTCTTTTTCTTTACAACTTTATCAATTAATTTAAAACTATGTTCTATATATTTCATCCAGAATTTCTAAAGCTTAGAGAGGTATAGAAGCTCATCCTCTTCAGCTCTATGCATCAACCGCCACAAGTCTGTTTTATGTTTTTTCCTTGAAAATATTATTGATTTTAGTATATTTTTAACTGACCACTGTTTTCTAATTGTCTGAAATGTTATGAATTGTTTCTCTTGATTTTCCAAAATATAATAATCTTATAATAATAACAAAGATAGACAATAAAAGCTTCTATTACTAATGATGATAATTTATTTTCCTTTGTTATAGTAATACTTCCCATTTCTTATTTTATCATATTGGTTTCAATGCAAAGAGAAATGTTAAAAATCATGATTACAGCACACATCCTTGAATTTTCCTTGGTTTTAGAAAGAATTTCATTATTTTGTCATTAATCCATAATGATGGATCTTTGCTTGAGATAGTTTTTTTTTATTAAATTAAAAATGCCTTTCATCATGTATTTCTTTAAGAACATTTTTCCCTTATTAGATATTCCTATTTCTTTAAATCCATTTTTCACAAGGATAGCTGTAAATCTATAATGTTCTTTACTTTTTAGCTATTATTATGTTGACATATATTAATATATATTCCATTATCAATCAGTGTATTTGTAGAATAAATTCTACTTGGTCAAAGCATATTCATTATTTAATAACTAGTATGATCAGTTTACTAGTATTTAAATTGACATTTAACATCTTTATTATTGATCATACATGTTTGTGTGTGTTTAGGATAGATGAGTTTTAATAGCAGGTGTGTCACAGCTTAAACACACACACAGACACACACTCACACACACTGGAAATGTTGAACTAATTTAGAGAACATATGCCCAGTATCAATGAAATTATATATTTGCAAGTAACAGAAACTAACTTTTTAAGTATCTAAATATTTTACCATTTAAGTGTAGTTAATAAAAACCATTGGGCAGTTCAGTAATCTCAGGGAGAATTAGAGAAATAGGGTTTTAATTGAAAAGCTAGGAACAATTTTCAAAATCATACAGTAAACGTTTCAGTTACTAGATCTCTGCTACAAACTGCAAACACTGGGTCCTTCTATCTTTCACTACCACCTTCACTTGCAGCACCAAACAAAGGATTTTGACCCTAGCACTTTTTTTCTCTGGAGTCTCCATATCTCTCTGAAATGGCCACCAGAGGGCCTTTCTCCTATGCCCAGGAACAACTTCCAGTAGACAACTTTCAATTCTAGTCTGGTGGGAAGATCTGACTGGTGCAGCCTATTTTAAGTGTCTGAGTCCTTGAATTAAGAAAAGATTTGGGGGGGGGGGGGTTCCCTGGTGGCTCAGTGGTTGAGCGTCTGCCTGCCGATGCGGGGCACACAGGTTCGTGCCCCGGTCTGGGAAGATCCCACATGCCGCAGAGCGGCTGGGCCCATGAGCCATGGCCGCTGAGCCTGTGCGTCCGTAGCCTGTGCTCCGCAACGGGAGAGGCCACAACAGCGAGAGGCCCGCATATCGCCAAAAAGACAAAAAAAGAAAAAAGAAAGGTTGGGAAAATGTTTCTGACTTTTTCTTTACGTTAGTGAAATGTGTGTTTATCTTTCTCTAAGATACATAATGTACAAAAGGACTCAGTTACTAAGAGGCCAAGAGAAAGGACACCTTCCTTAGTTATTTTAAAGAAATTACCTATAAAATTTATTTGGACCAGTGTAATGATTATCGTACGTATGTAACTTTACCATTCTTCTGATGAAAGAGACCACTTCCTCCTAAGTAAACAACAGTTACCAGCAAGATCATAGAAGTCATATTCCTAGACTCAGGCACTGGTTTTGGGATGGGCATGTTACCCAATGTTGTTGTATCAGGTTCTTGCAATTATCCAAAAGTTGTGCTTGGAAAGATGCACTGATGCTCTGAAGAAATGGGCGTATGGAAAAGCCATGCTTCCAGGCCATAGAAACAAGAAGGAAAAAATGTAGCTGATGACACCCAAATAAAAAGAAGAGGCAAGAAGCAGAAAGAGAGTCACAGAGCCCCAAGGCCATGGTTATACTCATAGTCCCGTACAGCTTTATGGGTTCCAATTATGTGAGGCAAACAAATCTGTGTTGTTGTCAGACTTTTTTTTTCAGTTTGGCACACTGTTGGACACATGATTAAATTCTTCTTTACCATTGTCTCCCAGGATTATTGTTCAACAGCTTTTCAGTCTTCTTGGATTAGTTTTGAAAATATATATAATATGTTTCATATCATCAAACTTTCAAATGTATTGTCTCTGAGTTTTAAATAAATGCTACAGTTTAAAAGTAGATCAATTTTCAATTAATTTTTCTAAGTGGTATGTGTCAAGGCTTAAATTTTTTTTTTGCTTCATATTTTTCTGAATAGACATATTCAATTATTAAATAATCATTTTTTGTAAAGCCTATCCTTTCCTCCAATGTATTGTGTTGCCCCTACATTGAAAATACGTGGACCATATAAGTTTATTTCAAGGTTTTCTATTCCATTTCATTGATCTATATATCTATCCTTATCTCCATACTGCAATGCCCTGATTACTTCAGAATTATGGTAAGCCTTGAAATCTATAACTATTTTATTTATTTCTAACAATCAATTCTTGGCTAATATATAATTTTTTTTCAGTTTATTGAAAAATCTCCCCTCTATCATTATTTCTATATTTTATAGTTTTCTTGGACTTTTTTAAATTTCAAGCTTCTTAAGTTATATGAGTTTAATCTCTTTTTTTACTTATTTTAAGTAATTGAAGCATTATATCTGTGAATTTTCTCATTCTATTTTTAAAACTTTTCCAGCAGTGTGATATACTGTCTTCTTATTTAGTTTTTCAAATAATAACAATATCTGGTTGTATTTTACTCTACATTTCATTGATTTATTTTAATGTCATAATATTTTAGTTGTCTTCTCAAATCTTGAGTTTTTAACTTTATTACATTTCACATTGCAGAATTAAATTTGGTATTATTTGGCACATATGGTTTTGAATGGTCCATTTTCATTAATATCTCTACATGGAACTTTATTTTTTTTTTCCTGAAAATATTAGTTAAAAGCTATACATATATAAAAAATTAAATTGACCCACAGGAATATTAACCTTTGCCCACCCCAAATATCAGAATGTGATTTATAATGATCAAAGGAAAACCAGCATTTTCAGCTTAGACAAATAGCATTAGGATTGTCTATAACATTCCATAAAACAGAAAGGCAAATGTTCACAAAAGTTTATCAATTTTAAACATAGAAGTATATCTGCAGATGTTAAAAATATCTGTCTTGTATATATCACATGGCTTGTGTAATTTCAAATGTGCCCAAGGACTCTAATATACAGTTATAATCAGTCAGAGAGAAGATATCTGAATTTTGATTTGTGAAAGAGATTTATGACCTATTTTCTGCTTTGTAAGGAGAACACATTGTCATGTAAAAGTACATTTTTCATCTGACTGATGAATATACATGCATGCCTACAGCAAGAAAAAAGTAATTAGAAAATATTCTAATTTTAATTGAAGAACAATATTGTTTACTTTGGACTAGAACCCCTTTCCCAAATTCTTATATCTTTTCTCCAGAAACTATATTTATGTAACTTTAATAAAATTCAAGCAAATACACCTGTAGGACTGGTAGAAGCACACATGTAGATACAAAGCCTAGGCCTTTAATGAGAACAGCAAGACAAAGAATCATTACCTGTAAGATTTACTATAGACTAACCTCATATTCATTTTGGCTTCCTTGCTTTTACCCATACTCACAGTACTGGGTTTTGACTTGAATTTAAAAATCCATTTTTCACACCAATATTTTCCCTGTGTATGAGTAGCTCTTATTTTTCTATCTCAGAAATGTAAATGTGGGCATGCACTCTTCAAGTTCTCACATATGTGCTAGAGTCTGGAGTTCTGCCTAGGCACTTTCGGCATTGTAACATCTAACCAATTCTTGATTCCATTTTTCAGTGTAAGAATTACTACTCGCCTATGCATAACGTTTTACATCATTTCTGCCAGGAGACTGACTTGATTGGAACTTGAGATAATTTTCTAGTGTGATGGAATTGTTCTAGATCTTGTTGTGAATACTTGCTACATGGGTATATTAATTCGTCAAGCTCGTCAAACCTGTACTTAAGAAATGAACATTTTAGTTTATATCAATTAGACCCCAAACTATCAAAATAGTGGGAGGAGCAAAGTGAAAATCAACAAATATAGATTTGACTTTTGAGGAGGTTTCTTTTTAATGAGTGCAGATAACAAGTAATTGATGAGTTATATGAACTCCTAAGAGTTTTTTTGTTTGTTTGTTTTTTGTTTTTTTTTAAGATGGGAGAAATAACAGGCATTTGGTGTGCTGATAAAAATGACCAACGGAGAAATAAGAAATGAGGATGAAGGAAGACAGGCAAAAATGCAGTAACTGTGCTAATGGGTAAACAAGAGTGGATGGGATCCAGTGTACCTGGCATGTTTTGGCCTCAAATAGAGAAAGAGGTCATATATCTGTGATAATGAGAGAGAAAGCACAGCTACAGAAGAGTAACTTGTGTTGATTGCAATTTACAAAAATTACTTTCTGATTGCTTCTATTTTATTCAGATAGAGAAGCAGGTATTAGAGTTTTGAGGACAAAGAAAAAAAGACAAACTGAAGATGTATTTACAAGGTAAAACTGGCTGGATTTAGTACTGGGTGAGAAAAAATTCAATGGTGAGCCTAATTTAGTATTTTTGATGGATTCTGAGTTTTACCTCTTTGTTGATGATAATACAGAAGTTAGATAATAAACTCCCAGAATAGTAGTGACTTTCTTAGAATTGTTTCTCTGCGTAGTCATTCTAACTATATCAAGATCACTGGAAGAATATTTTTCATGGAATTCTTTCCAGCTCTTGTGAAATAGAAATAAGATCTTGGAATGGTTTTATAGTAAGAACTTGGGTTTTAATATAAGCAAATTTTATGGCTCTGTGAAAGTTACTGGGCAAAATATTTTAAAATTTCTAATATAGGGAAAAAAATTGATGAGTTCTAGTAGTTTTCTAGTAGCATCTTTAGGATTTTCTATGTATAGTATCATGTCATCTGCAAACAGTGACAGTGACAGTTTTACTTCTTCTTTTCCAATTTGGATTCCTTTTATTTCTTTTTCTTCTTTGACAGTATAAAACTCCTAGAGGAAAACATAGGCAGAACATGATTTGACATAAATTGCAGCAATATCTTTTTGGATCCACCTCCTAGAGTAATGAAAATTTAAAAAAAAAATAAACAAATGGGACCAAATTAAACTTAAAAACTTTTGCAGAGCAAAGGAAACCATAAACAAAACAAAAAGACAACCTACAGAATGGGAGAAAGTATTTGCAAGTGATATGACTAACAAGGGATTATCACCAAAATATACAAACAGCTCATGCAGCTCAATATCAAAACAACAATAATAATAAAACTAAAAAATGGGCAGAAGATCTAAATAGACGTTTCTCCAAAGAACACATACAGATGGCCAAAAAGCACATGAAAAGATGATCCACATCACTAAATATTAGAGAAAGGCAAATCAAAACTACAATGAGGTATCACATCACACTGGTCAGAATGGCCTTCATGAAAAAGTCTACAAATGATAAATGCTGGAGAGGGTGTGGAGAAAATGAAACCCTCCTACACTGTTGATGGTAATGTAAATTGATGCAATCACTAAGGAGAACAGTATGGAGGTTCCTTAAAAAAATAAAAATAGAGTTACCATATGACCCAGCAATCCCACTACTGGGCATACATTCAGAGAAAACCATAGTTTAACAAGACACATGCACCCTAGTGTTCACTGCAGCATTGTTTACAATGGCTAAGACATGGAAGCACACTAAATGTCCATCAACGAATGGATAAAGAAGATGTGGTACATATATACAATGGGATATTACTCAGCCATAAAAAAAGAATAAAATAATGCCATTTGTGGCAACATGGATGGACCTAGAGATTATCACACTAAGTGAAGTTAGACAAAGACATATATCATGTGATGCCACTTGTATGTGGAATCTAAAAAAAAAATGATATAAATGAACTTATTTACAAAACCAGAAGCAGACTTACAGAATTAGAAAATAAGCTTGTGGTGACCAAAGGGCAAAGTTGGGGATGGGAGATAAATTAGGAGTTTGGGATTAACATATACACACTACTATATATAGAATAGGTAATCAACAAGGACCTACTGTATAGCACAAGGAACTCCACTCAATATTCTGTAATAACCTAAATGGGAAAAGAATATAGTTATTCATATATATATATATATATATATATATATATATATATATGAATAACTTTGCTGTACACCTGAAACTAACACAATATTGTAAATCAACTATACTTCAATATAAAATAAAAATTAAAAAAAAAAAAGGATTGCTTCTCACTGGGGAAGGTTTACTCATCCTAAACCTAACTGAGATGTTGTTTTTTCTTTCCAGGTTTCCTTTCTGTCACTCTTACTCCACCCACAAATATAATCTTCATCAGTATACCACTACTACTTGAGGGAATATCTCTACCACAACATTTATTACACTATAGTATAGTTCTTTCTTCACATTCTGTATTGCTAAGAAGTATATGACACGTGAACATTTCTGGTTCATTTTTGTGACCAGAGTATCTAGAGCAGGGACATGGAACCCAAAGAAGCACTAAAAATGTACTTCAATAAACTGCATCCTCTATACTCTGCTAATAATAAACTCCATTTTAGAATGGCTAATGGACATAAATTATCTTCTTTAAAACATAATGGTGGCAGACAGCAGAAGCAAGAAGAAAAACAATCCTGCAGCCTGTGGAACGAAAACCACAGAATTCACAGAAAGATAGACAAGATGAAAAGGCAGAGAGCTATGTACCAGATGAGGAACAAGATAAAACCCCAGAAAAACAACTAAATGAAGTGGAGATAGGTAACCTTCCAGAAAAAGAATTCAGAATAATGATAGTGAAGATGATCCAGAACCTCAGAAAAAGAATGGAGGCAAAGATCAAGAAGATGCAAGAAATGTTTAACAAAGACCTAGAAGAATTAAAGAACAAACAGAGATGCACAATACAATAATTGAAATGGAAACTACACTAGAAGGAATCAATAGCAGAATAACTGAGGCAGAAGAATGGATAAGTGACCTGGAAGACAGAATGGTAGAATTCACTGCCACAGAACAGAATAAAGAAAAAAGAATGAAAAGAAATGAAAACAGCCTAAGAGACCTCTGGGACAACATTAAATACAACAACATTCGCATTATATGGGTCCCATAAGGAGAAGAGATAAAGGACCAGAGAAAATATTTGAAGAGATTATAGTCAAAAACTTCCTTAACATAGCAAAGGAAATGGCCACCCAAGTCCAGGAAGCACAGAGAGTCCCATACAGGATAAACCCAAGGAGAAACACGACAAGACACATAGTAATCAAATTGGCAAAAATTAAAGACAAAGAAAAATTATTGAAAGCAGCAAGGGAAAAATGACAAATAACATACAAGGGAACTCCCATAAGGTTAACAGCTGATTTCTCAGCAGAAACTCTACAAGCCAGAAGGGAGTGGTATGATATACTTAAAGTGATGAAAGAGAAGAACCTACAAGCAAAATTACTCTACCCAGCAAGGATCTCATTCAGATTCGATGGAGAAATCAAAAGCTTTACAGACAAGCAAAAGCTAAGAGAATTCATCACCACCAAACCAGCTCTACAACAAATGCGAAAGGAACTTTTCTAAGTGGGAAACAAAAGAGAAGTAAAGAGCCTACAAAAAAAACCCACAAAACAATTAAGAAAATGGTAATAGAAACATATATATTTAAAATTACTGCAAAATAAAAAGTTTACTTTAAAAAATTAAAAAAAAAAATCTGTATGGATAATTACCCTAAACATGAATGGATTAAATGCTCCAACCAAAAGACACAGGATTGCTGAATGGATACAAAAACAAGACCCATATATATGCTGTCTACAACAACCCAATTCAGACCTAGGGACACATTCAGACTGAAAGTGAGGGGATGGAAAAAGATATTCCATGCAAATGGAAATCAAAAGAAAGCTGGAGTAGCAATACTCATATAAGATAAAATAGACTTTAAAATAAAGAATGTTACAAAAGACAAGAAAGGACACTACATAATGATCAAGCGATCAATCTAGGAAGAAAATATAACAATTATAAATATATATGCACCCAACATAGGAGCACCTCAATACATAAGGTAACTGCTAAGAGCTGTAAAAGAGGAAACTGACATAACACAATAATAGTGGGGAACTTTAACACCTCCTTACCCCAATGGACAGATCATCCAAAATGAAAATAATTAAGGAAACAGAAGCTTTACATGACAAAATAGACCAGATAGATTTAATTGATATTTATAAGACATTCCATCCAAAAACAGCAGATTACACTTTCTTCTCAAGTGTGCATGGAACATTCTCTAGGATAGATCACATCTTGGGTCACAAATCAAGCCTCAGTAAATTTATGAAAATTGAAGTCATATCAAGCAACTTTTCTGACCACAACACTACGAGAATAGAAATGAATTACAGGGAAAAAAGTGTAAAAAACACAAACACATGTAGGCTAAATGATATGTTACTAAATAACCAAGAGATCACTGAAGAAATCAAAGAGAAAATCAAAAAAATACCTAGAGAAAAATGACAATGAAAACACGATGATCCAAAACCTATGGGATGCAACAAAAGCAGTTCTAAGAGGGAAGTTTATAGCTATACAAGTCTATCTCAAGAAACAAGAAAAATCTCATATAAACAATCTAACCTTACACCTAAAGGAGCTAGAGAAAGAAGAACAAACAAAACCCAAATTTAGCAGAAGGAAAAAAATCATAAAGATCCGAGCAGAAATAAATGAAATACAAACAAAGAAAACAATAGCAAAGATCAAAAAACCTAAAAGCTGGTTCTTTGAGAAGATAAACAAAATTGATAAAGCATTAGCCAGACTCATCAAGAGAATGAAGGAGAGGACTCAAATCAATAAAATTAGAAATGAAAAAGGAGAAGTTACAATAGAAACCACAGAAATACAAAGCATCCTAAGAGACTGCTGCAAGCAACTCTATGTCAATTAAATGAAAATGGACAACCTGGAAGAATTGGACAAATTCTTAGAAAGGTATAACCTTCCAAGACTGAGCCAGGAAGAAACAGAAAATATGAACAGACCAATCATAAGTAATGAAATTGAAACTGTGATTGAAAATCTTTCAACAAACAAAAGTCCAGGACCAGATGGCTTCACAGGTGACTTCTATCAAACATTTAGAGAAGAATTAACACACATTCTTCTCAAACTCTTCCAAAAAATTGTAGCAGAAGGAACACTCTCAAACTCATTCTATGAGGCCACCATCACCTTGATACCAAAACCCGACAAAGACACTACAAAAAAAGAAAATTAGAGACCAATATCACTGATGAATATAGATGCAAAATCCTCAAAAAGATACTAGCAAACAGAATCCAACAACAAATTTAACGGATCATATACCATGATCAAGTGGGATTTATCCCCAGGATGCAAGGATTCTTCAATATACACAAATCAAGCAATGTGATACACCACATTAACAAATTGAAGAATAAAAACCACATGATCATCTCAATAAATGCAGAAAAAGATTTTGACAAAATTCAACACATATTTATGATAAAAACTCTCCAGAAAGTGGGCATAGAGGGAACCTACCTCAACATAATAAAGGTCATATATGACAAACCCACAGCAAACATCATTCTCAATGGTGACAAACTGAAAACATTTCCACTAAGGTCAGGAACAAGACAAGGATGTCCACTCTCACCACTATTATTCAACATAGTTTTGGACGTCCTAGCCACAGCAATCAGAGAAGAAAAAGAAATAAAAGGAATCCAAATTGGATAAGATGAAATAAAACTGTCACTGTTTGCAGATGACATGATACTATACATAGAGAATCCTAAAAATGTTACCACAAAAGTACTAGAGTTAATCAGTGAATTTGGTAAAGCTGCAGGATACAAAATTAATGCACAGAAATCTCTTCCATTCCTATACACTAATGATGAAAAATCTGAAAGAGAAATTAAAGAAACACTCCCATTTACCATTGCAACAAAAAGAATAAAACACCTAGGAATAAAGTTACCTAGGAAAACAAAAGACCTGTATGCAGAAAACTATAAGGCACTGATGAAAGAAATTAAAGATGATACCAACAGATGGAGAGATATACCATGTTCTTGGATTGGAAGAATCAATATTGTGAAAATGACTATACTACCCAAAGCAATCTACAGATTCAATCCAATCCCTATCAAATTACCAGTGGCAGTTTTTATGGAACTTGAACAAAATATATTAAAATTTGTATTGAGACACAAAAGACCCCAAAGAGCCAAATTAGTCCTGATGGAAAAAAATGAAGCTACAGGAATTAGACTCCCTGACTTCAGACTATACTACAAAGCTACAGTAACCAAGAAAATATGGTACTGGCACAAAAACGGAAACATAGATCAATGGAACAAGATAGAAAGCCCAGAGATAAACCCATGCACCTATGGTCAACTTATCTATGACAAAGGAGGCAAGGATATACAATGGAGAAAAGACAGTCTCTTCAATAAGTGGTGCTGGGAAAACTGGATAGCTACATGTAAAAGAATGAAATTAGAATACTCCCTAACACCATACACATAAATAAACTCAAAATGGATTCAAGACCTAAATGTAAGGCCAGACACTCTAAAACTCATAGTGGAAAACATAGGAAGAACACTCTGACATAAATCACAGCAAGATCTTTTTTGATTCACCTCCTAGAGTAATGGAAATAAAAACAAAAATAAACAAATGGAACCCAATTAAACTTCAAATCTTTTGCACAGGAAAGGAAACCATAAACAAGACAAAAACACAACCCTCAGAATGGGAGAAAATATTTGCAAATGAATCAATGGACAAAGGATTAATCTCCAAAATATATAAACAGCTCATGAAACTCAATATTAAAAAAACAAACAACTCAATCCCAAAATGGCAGAAGACCTAAGTAGACATTTCTCCAAAGAAGATATACAGATGGCCATGAAGCACATGAAAAGTTGCTCAACATCACTAATTATTAGGGAAATGCAAATGAAAAGTACAATGAGTTATCACCTCACACCAGTTAGAATGGGCATCATCAGAAAATCTACAAACAACAAATGCTGGAGAGGGTGTGGAGAAAAGGGAACCCTCTTGCATTGTTGGTGGGAATGTAAATTGATACAGCCATTATGGAGAACAGTATGGAGGTTCCTTAAAAAACTAAAATTAGAATTACCATATGATCCAGCAATCCCACTAACTGGGCATATACCCAGAGAAAACCAAAATTCAAAAGGACACATGCACCCCAATGTTCATTGCAGCACTATTTACAATAGCCAGGTCATGGAAGTAACCTAAATGCCCATCAACAGTTGAATGGATAAAGAAGTGTGGTACATATATACAATGGAATATTACTCAGCCATAAAAAGGAACAAAATTGAGTCACTTGTTGAGATGTGGATGGATCTAGAGACTGTCATACAGAGTGAAGTAAGTCAGAAGGAGAAAAACAAATATCGTATGTTAACGCATATATGTGGAAATTAGAAAATGGTACAGATGAACTGGTTTGCAGGGCAGAAGTTGAGACACAGATGTAGAGAACAAACACATGGACACCAAGGAGGGAAAGCCAGGGGTGGGGTGGGGATGGTGGTGTGATGAATTGGTGATTGGGATTGACATGTATACACTGATGTGTATAAAATGGATGACTAATAAGAATATAAAAAAATAAATAAAATTAAATTAAAAAATTTAAAAAAAATGTACTTTCCTGTTCCTTCCCTTTGATTTGTAATAATTCATGAACAATTAACTTGGGCCTTTGTGTTTCTAGACCACGAAAAAAAAATCTGTTTTTAATCTCTATACCAGCAGTCCCCAACATTTCTGGCACCAGAGACCAGTTTTGTGGAAGAAAATTTTTTCACGAACTGGACCAGGGGATGGTCAGGCAGTAATTTGAGCAATGGCGGGGGATGGGGAGCTGCAGATGAAGCTTCGCTAGCCACAGCTCCCCTCCTGCTGTGTGGCCTTGTTCCTAAAAGGTCACAGACCGGTACACGTACACAGCCCAGGGGTTGGGGACCCCTGCTCTATACTGTGTATGTGTGCGTGTGTGTGTGCGTGTGTGTGTGTGTATGTGCTCTCGCATGCACCGACACCAGCACAAATGCTTACCCATAGGCATCCAGAAGCAGAGGTCAGGGGGAGATCCTTATACAGGTTGAAAGAGAAGAGAAGAAAAAGATGAGAGAGGAAAAAGGGAAGGAGAGAAGGGAAAGAGTAGATAAAAATATATATATACATATATATATTTTTTATTGGCACACCAGAAACTAAAAACCTTGTTAGGTGATAGGTACCATTTGATAGATACCATGTAAATTTTTAGTTTTCCTATAGAAGATATATACTGTGACATACTGTTTGACTTTTAAAATGAATCCTCCCAAATGGGTCTTTAAAATATTTTCATTGAGAGTAATTATATACATATGAATAAAAGTATAAACAATGACATTAACTTTTAAATACATGAAGGAAAATATTGCTTACTCTAATTTTCATACTATGTTCTCTATGCCAGGTTTTATAACAATTTTGTTTAAATACATTTATTAAGCATTTATTTCTATTTGATTATTTTTATAGACATGATATTGAATTAATAAAAACAGAAAGGGTTATGAGTGCAATTTGAAAGTAACATTAAAATATATTTCTTGTCAACAGCTTTAAATTTTTTCTTTCCAGTCTATTATAATGTTAATTAAATTTTACCTTAAACTAGAGAAATTGGTATATGTGTCAGCACCAAATTTAAAATGCTGTTTAGTACTCATTAAATCAACATGGCTGGATTATAAAAATTTTGTAATAAAAAAGATTCATTTTAACATATGCAATATTGAGTAGTATATTATACTCATTCAGTTATGATGTTATATGATATAAATTACAATTACAATCCAGACATTTTTATTACTTGGATTGATCTTAGTTAATTCAATCAAATATTTCTATGATCTGTATTCACATTGAAATACTATAGATATACAGAATTTTTTACAATTCATAATAAGAATCAGAGGGGTCTTTTTCAGTAAGAAACCAATTCAACACCTGAGATATGTAAATACAAAATAAATACAACAATTTTAATTTAACTTTGCACTAGGCTATATATTATGCTTCTTGACTTTGCCCAAAGCCATGCACATTTGGTCACGCCAATATTTAAGTAGCAGTTTACAGAAGGAATTCAGAAAATACTACTGGCAGTATGGTTGTTTTCTACAAACAAAAAATGAAGTGTGAATTTGTAAAGAATTGTGTCTTCCAAAGGGAAAGTAAAACTGTAAATAATGCAAATTGGCAGGATTATAGAATATAATGATTCCAAAGAATATTCTGAGTTATAATTGGAAATCATATTGAAGGAAACAGGTTACTCTATTTTATGTGCTGCTAAGTGTTGAATATGTAGCTTGCTAAGGAATTAGCTATACCAGAGAAAGTGAAAAATGTACTGCAATATTGTACTCATTTAAAAACCATTATTAGACCACAAAGTCCATGATGCAGCAGTTGAGGAATAACATTTTCTGATGTTTTAAAATTCTTAACAAAATGTAAAATGTCTCTAAGACCATGGATTATTTGACTTTCTGGTTGTCCTGGATTTATGAACATATTTGGTAAGTTTGGATATGGGAATATTCAAATAGAACTCATAACTTTAATATTCTAGCAAGCTATAGAATAAATAGCAACTAAAAGAAACAAACAAATGGAAGTCTTTAGTTGTTTAGGAAACAACAGAAATAGTTAAGGGGTGGGGGAATATTTCTCTTAAGAGGCTTGAAGTATCTATATAAGGTTTCCTAAACTAGATGTACTCATTAAAAAAAAAAAAAAAAAAAAAAAGGAGACTACTCTTTACTTCCATAAATTTTGCTGCACTTGGTTGGAAACATTCTAAATTTACAATGGTTTTCACTGTTCCATTATGACTGAGGACAGCAAAATATCATTTCCAAAGCAAAATATAAGCATTCATGATATATGAAGAAATGAGAATGAGTGGCCTTAAACCTAATCAAGTTAAGAGTCTGTGGTCGGGGGGAAGGATTACACCAAGTTTTGAGAGAGAGGAAAAGGAGCAAAAGACATCAACTTTCAGACAGGACACCTAAAGAGTATATAAATTATCTCCAGGCAAGTCTCCCTCAGAGGGATTTCCAGATCTGTTGAGATTGAAGACTTGTTCTATTGAAGAGTTTCCAACATGAACCACCTTGGACTTTCAGCTAAGCTTTGGAATTCCTTTTTCTTTATGTGGCACCTCATTCAACAGAAATGGCTTTGCTCTGAAGAGTCTTCACTGGGTATAGATTACTCTAATGCTCTATGTCAAAAAGTCATGAAAGAAACTGAAACAAGTATGATGAAAACAATGAAAACTAAACACAATGCGCCATGAAGCAGAGAGGAACAGGGCTGCTATCTCTTGTATTTGGAAACTCAAAAATAAATGAAAAAAACATAGTTTACTTTGTTTTAACCTTTATCTTTTTGACCACAGGCTCAGTTTCTTTGTTAAAATTTATTTGAGTGATACTTTGCAATATATAAAAGGTAGTAAAGTCAAATTTTCTCACCAGCACTTGCTGAATTGATTTCAGAATATACTGCTATAGACACAGAAAAGCCAAAAACCCAATTTCAATGTTGACCAAAATCAAGAGCATATAATCTCTACAAAATTGATTATTTTATGCTATAGGTAGAATGACCAATATTATTGAATAGCCTCAAGACTGGAAGAAAGGAAATTTTTGCAATATAATGATCCGGGAATTAGGTTATTCAATCTAACTGTATTTGAGATGGAGAAAAGCACTAATTTCAGGTGAAATACTCAACGGCTTAACAGAGAATATGCATTTTCCATTTTTTAAATGGCTTAAAAATGGTCAGTGTTATACAAATATAAGGTACTTTGAATACTTGGAATCATGCAAATTGCAATATTTAATTTTTGAAGTAAACTAAAAATCAAAACTGAAATATGCCTTCATATTGATTTTAATTTATCCTTTAAATGTTAAAGCAAAGATCCATTTTACCATAACTATAATTAATAGTGTTTTTACAGAAATTGATTATTTAATTATTTCATACAATTAAGGAGCTTCAGAGATGTGATTTGTTTTAGGTTTGCTGTTTTTTGGATTACTTAAAAGTTAGCGTGATATAATATCCATCTAATTAAAAAACAAAACAATGTGTGCCTTTTACCCACTAGATACTGCCCTAAGTCCCTTGTTATGTGACTTTGTTTTTCCAAAAATCACTGGGGGGCCCAGAGAGTTGCTATCAATGTCCCAGACCTCAACCTGCTTCATCTTACTCTCTTAATCTATTATATCCTTGGAAATACTAGTAAAACTGGATACGGTGTAAAATCTCTAATTTATTGAGTCTGATTTGAGAATTCTTTGTGTGTGTTAACTACCATGAGCAATGTTTCTATGAGCATTCTGATACATTCTTACCTATGTGCAAACAAAATATTCTCTAATATTAATATATATACTGTAGCAGAAGCTGCCAGTCCTTCCCCTTTATGCTTCTGCCTTCACCTTTATCCATGGGAATCTAATTGCCACCTGATGCATATCTTTGCCTTGGGACTTCTCTGGCTTTTGAAGCATGCTTTTCATACCTTTGCTGATGCATACCTTTGCCTGCGGACTTTTCTGGCTTTTGAAGCATGCTTTGCCTCTCAGTAGGTCAGAAATCTTGGGCAACTAATGGCTTGAGGAGCAGAACTCAATGACTGATGGAAGTTGGTGCATAAATATACCCTGTTGCTTCACCCTCACTTCACCACATGTGGGATAACTCTAGAGCCATGTGTTGCCTCACAGAATTTACTAGCATAACACTCCAGTTGCCTGCAGTGGTAACTTGCTTTATAATCTAAGTTTTTAAATATGTTTTAATTGAGGTAACATTGGTTTATAACATTATATAAGTTTAATGTGTACAACATTATATTTTGACTCTTGTGTATGTTACAGCATGCTCAACACCAAAAGTTTAGTTTCCATCCATCAACGTACAGTTGACCCCCTTTACCCATTTTGCCTTCCCTCCTACCTTCTTCACCTCTGGTAACCACTGCTCTGTTCTCTGTAACTATGTGTTCATTTTTGTTTTGTTTGGTTTGTTCATTTTTTACTGACTTTCTTCCCATCTTTGTCTCAGTTTCACACTCCTCTCAGAAGAATGGTGTCTCCTGAAATCTTTGACTGAGTCAGCTTCCAGAGAAAGTTAAACTAAGACATATCAAAGACTCTAATTTCAGTGATGTAGATCACACAGATGCTCCATTTCACAAGCAAGAGCTAAATAGCTTCTGAAAATATTTGTATTAATTCACACTTCCATTATCAGTGTGTAGTGGTCTCATTGGTTCACATCCTCAAGCAAAATGCCTTAATTCTTTCAACCTGGTTTGTGAAAAATAATATCTCATTGTGGAATTAATTTGCTTTCTTGTATTATAAATGAGGATAACTATCTTCCCATGTATTTATATGTTAATCTTGTTTCCTCATCAGAACAAATGCCTGTTTATGTCTTTTGCCTAGTTTATGCTTAGTTGCTTGTTTTATTCTTATGAATTGTTTCAAGTTCTTTATATAGTCAGTATACTAATTCTTCATTGTCTTAGGTGTGTTATACATATTTTTCTTTTCAAAATTTCTCTGACATGTCTTTTTGATATAGTTTGATAAAATAAGTTCTTAATTTTAATATAGTCATCATTCTTATGAATAGTTTTATAGCTAGCACTTTTTGCTTTAGTTTAAGAAATCCTTTTCTACCCTGAATTAATGAATATATTTTCCTAAATTCTATAGTAGAAGTATTAAAGTTTAACCTTTCACATTTCAGTATTTACCCATTAAAACTGATTTCTCTGTATGGTGTGAGATATGGACCAAATTTCATTATTTTCTCATTAAATTATTTTTCTCGTACCATCTACAAATAATCCTTTCTTCATATTTTTTTTTCCTTCTATGAAAATGTTCTTCCTCCAGATCAGAGTCAGCAAACATTTTCTTTAAAAAAACAGGTAGTAAATATTTTAGGTTTTCTAGGCCATCTATAAACTTTGTCACAATTCTTTTTTTTATTTTTCAACTTCTAAACAAACAAGTACAAAAAGGAAAATAATCTTCTTATCTTCCAGGCCATACAGAAGAATGCCACAGGCCCAGGTTGGCCTTCCTGCAGTAGTTTGCAGACCACTGCTCTATATAGTCATATATCTTGCTCCCTCACCTTTCACCTCTTTCCCAATCTTTGGTCAGATGACATCATTTTAAAGGTTTTTTTTACCTAAACAACCTATCTATATTTGCATTTCTTCTCTCCTTAAATACAGTCTACTGTTCCTCTCTCATATTTTTCACCATGGAACGTGTTACTTTTCAATATTATATCTATATCTAATTATATATTTTATCTGTCTTTTGTTTTGTTTTTCTTTGCTTATTTTTGCCCTTCTACCCCAACACACACATGAATATACACTAGTATGTAATCAAACAATGAGTGAATGATTATATTTTATATTTTTGAAAGTTTTATTTATTTTTAAATCCACTGGATCTTGTTTCTTAAAAGACCATTTTTCCTATTTATTTCTACTTCCTTATTCATTTATTGAATAATATATTTATGTTAATTTGCCTTTGACGACTCCTATATTTAAAATCTTAGGAAAAATGACTATCGTGGATATATTTTTTCCTGTTAATTCTCAGTCATGATGTCTTATTTCTTTGTGGTTGTCTGAGGGTGTATGAGTGTGTGTGTGTGTATAGGTGTGTGTGAGTGTGAGATCACACATGCATATGTGGGGTATTTTAACTGAGTGCTCATTTCTTCCAATCTTCATCAAACAGAGTTTTGTAAGTCTGTATTAGAAAGTTCATTTGTGTGGAGAATTTGTGTTAGCATTTATCAAGCTACTAGGGCAATACTAATAGAAATTAAAATAAATTCTGACATGAAATTTTCCAGATAATACATATAATGTGATTTTGGACCACAAACCTATATATTGGAAGTTACAAATGATAAGGAGAAATTTATTTTTTATTGCATGCATAGTTACTTTGTGTTCTGCAAATGGTCTTTGTAATTTTCAAGTCATTGAGAGTATAAGTATGTTATTTATTGTCTTCATCTCATGGGGGCATTTTCCTTCTTGTGTTTGGTAATGTTCTATTATGTGCTCATATTTTACAAAACTTAATTCTGAGAAATCTTGAGAGACCTGAACTAGGGATTCTTCACTCCAGAAAACATTTACATTTGCTTTTGTTGAGCTCCAGATAGGTGCTACCAACTTTAAAATAATTCAAATTCTCGACATGATGTTTTTAGGCTATATGAATAATATAGCTTAGAATCATATTACAGTGTGAGCACAGGTTTAGTGTTTCAAATTCCCATTGTAAACAATTATTTTTATCATTCCACCTAGACATGCCATAGAAAGACAGGTACCCTCAGTGGTTTGCTTTGTTTCCACTTATAGTCCTGCTTATTTGTTTCCAGATTATTCTAAGGAAATGGCTGTTTTGCATGTTCCAGATTTATGTTTTTATGCCAAATTCAGCTTTCTCCCTTTAAATTGACACAAGGCCTCTTCTTTTGGCCACCACACAAATGTTAAATCCCAAGGCTATAATTTCCTGGGGTTGGCAACAGTGCCCTAGGAAACCCTCACATTATTTTTTAACCCCTCTGGTGTTATTATAGCACTTTTTATTATCTTCCACACAAGGGATTTTCTTATTTTTCTTCTCAGCTCAACATATATTTTTTAATGTTATTGTAATTTATTGTTCACTTGGATGTATAAAAATGAAATGTAATTTCAGAAAATCTAGTCTGTCTTAGTATTAGAAGGGAAGTATTCCTTTGTTCATTTGCCAAACTTCCTGAGAGGATTCTTTAGCTTAATCATAGAGACATAATAATTTGTACTTCAGTTGCATTCATTCTTTTAGCCCATCTGTTTAAATTTTTATACCCTATGTTTAATTTCCAAGATTTTGTAGTTGTTTTTCTTTTATTATAGCATTCTTTCATTTTATGGCTTTAGTATCCTCCCAACTCATTCTAATTATACTAAATTCAAGGTATTTTTGCTTTTGCTACTTTTATTATTATTACTATTATTATTAGCTTTATTTTTAGAGCATTTTATGTTCAAAATAGTATTGAAAAGAGGTACAGAGATTTCTAGCCTATCTCCTCCCCCTTCACATGCACAGCCTCCTCTGTTATCAACATCCCCCACCAGAGTTGTAAATTTGTTACAACTGATGATTCTACATTGACACATCACTATAACCCGAAGTCCATAATTTACATTAGACTTTACTCTTTGGTACATTCTATGGGTTTGAATGTATAATGACATGCACTCACCATTATAATATCATACAGAATATTGTCACTACCCTAAAAATCCTCTGTGCTCTACCTATTCACCCACCCTCCCCTTAATCCCCCAAAACCACTGATCCTTTACTTTCTCTACAGTTTTGACTTTCCAGAATGTCACATAGTTAGAATCATATAGTATGTAGCCTTTGCAAATTGGCTTCTTTCCCTTAAGTAATATATATTTAAGTTTCTTCCATGTCTTTTAATGGCTTTGGTAGCTCATTTCTTTTTAGCACTCAGTAATATTACATTGTCTGGATGTACTACATTTTATTTATCCATTCACCTACTGAAGGACATCTTAGTTTCTTTCAAGTTTTGACAACTATATAATAAAGTTGCTTAAACTCCATGTGGAAATTGTTGTGTAGACATGAGTTTTCAGCTCCTCTGGGTAAATACCAAGGAGAATGATTTCCAGATTGTATGTAAGAGAATGTTTAGCTTACTAGGAAACCGCCAAATTGTCTTCCAAAATGGCTGTACCATTTTGCATTCCTTTCAGCAATGAATGAGAGTTCCTGTTGCTCCACATCCTCACCAACATGTTTTCAGTGTTCCAGCTTTGTAGCATTCTGATGGGTGTGTCTAATGGTATCTCATTGTTATTTTAATGTGCATTTCCCTGACAATTTATTACCTGGAGCATCTTTTCATTGCTTACTTGCCAACTGCTTACTTGCCTTCTTTGGTCAAGTGCCTGTTCAGGTCTTTGGCTCATTTTCCAATTGTGTTCCTTGTTTTCTTTTGTTGAGTTATTTTTTTATATTTTTTTTTGGTACACGGGCCTCTCACTGCCGTGGCCTCTCCTGTTGTGGAACACAGGCTCCAGACGCGCAGGCTCAGCGGCCATGGCTCACGGGCCCAGCCACTCCACGGCACGTGGGATCCTCCCAGACTGGGGCACGAACCCATGTCCCCTGCATCGGCAGGCTGACTCTCAATCACTGTGCCACCAGGGAAGCCCTCTTTTGTTGAGTTTTAAGTGTTCATTTTATGTTTTAGATAATAATCCTTTATCAGGTATGTCTTTTGCAAATTGTTTCTCTCAATCTGTATCTTCTCATTCTCTTGACCGTTTCTTTTGCAAAGCAACAGTTTTTAATGAAGTTCAGCTTATCAATTATTTGTTTCATTCATTATGCCTTTGATGTTGTCTAAAAAGTCATCACCAAACCCCAGGTCATCTAGATTTTCTCCTATGTTATCTTCTAGATATGGATTCATATGGAAATGTCTGGATTCATTTTTTTGCATGTAGATGTCCATATTTTCCAGCATCATTTGCTGAAAAAAATTATCTTTACTACATTGTATTGCCTTTGCTCCTTTGTCAAAGATCAGTTGACTATATTTAAAGGGGCCTATATCTTATTATGTTTTAAATTGTTAGATCATCTGTTGCCATCTTTAATGACCCATTTTCAGGATGTTGTTTACCTTCAAACACTTGGTGTATATTTATATCTCTTTAATTGAAAAATTCTGCTTAACAATCCATCACTGAACTCTCAAAAACAGTCTATGACTATGTTTCTGTGGTCTGTAAGATGTTTAGCCATTAGGGATATTGGGAGTGTATAGATGGCTAATCATCTACATATGAATATTCTAATCCTCCTTGAAGGATCATCAGCAGCTGGGACAGTGAACTCCTTCTCTGATCCTAGTACTTTTCCTTGGCCCAGGGATAACAGTATTAGTGGGAGAGAGAGGAGGAGGCTGTTTATATTGTTTTTCTGAATCCAGTTGCCTCATGAGTCATTCTAATTCTTGGATCCCCTCTGCCTCTCTCTTTGTTTGCATGTTTATTTGTTTGTTTTGTCAAGTTGATAGTTCCTCTGAAATTTTTCAATATTATATGGTTTCTATTTTTCATGGATTTGACAAACTATTTGGTCAACAGATGAACTTTCTGCTTTTCAAATGCTTGTTCTATCATTTTCAGGGATTTGCAGACTGTACAAGGGTAGCTGTATGTTCTCCATCTTCCATCCTATTCTAAAATAGCTATTCTTATGAATATGTCTCTGACCTATTTTCATCTCATCTGTATTCTATACTGTATTGCAACACTGAACATTATACTCCACTGTGTTTCAAAGAAAATATAAAGAAAATATAGTTTCTTTAACAGCTGTAAATAATAAGATCTTTTTCATGAGTTTACAGTCCATTGAGAAGTACATGGAATACATTTTTAAAAATGAAAAAAAATAGAATGCTTTAAATTTAAATTTAAGTTAAATACAAGTATTTTGCAGGTTAAATATTCTCTTTTGGGTAAATTTTCCATGCTCCCCTTCCCACTCCCCCTTCTCTTCAGGTTACTAAAGATTTGGGTGTAGGTGTAAGAATTTCTGTAGCAGCAGTAGAGAGAGGAACACATAGTGTTTAAATTGTCTTATGGATCTAAACATGCATCTTTCAGTCTCTGAACTAGTGTCAGGTTCAGTGTTATATGTTATAACTGGCCTTTGCTAATGCTATGCTGGTAGCCACATCTGGAGACTATCATCCTCAACATTTACTTCTAGTTTAATTCCATGGATAATATGGTCTATTTGCTGTGACCACTGCCCCTTTGCTGGCCCTTCTGCTCTCTGGTTTCCTACCTACTCCCTCACCTGGACATGTGACTCTCTGGATCCCTTGAATGCAACATGCATAAAGGGGAGAACCAGGAGATTACTTCAGGCTTATCCACAAACACTTCCTTTTATTACTGCTGTTTTTTTCACACCTAGGTTGGCATGTGGCCACTCTCCACAGCAGTCTATTCTCAGATCACTAGATAGATAGATATAGATTATTCTTGCTTAAAGTGTCTCCTCAACCTAAACATTGTGCTTTCCAACTATAGTATTTTACCCAAAGAGAAGAATTCAGGACATATATTTAGATCTTCTTGTTTCCGCATACCTAATTCATTCTCAGAACACAATACATAGAACAAAAGGAGAGGATTTCCTCCATGCCTTGTAGGCAGTCCTTCCTCTATCAGATTCTGAATTGTTGCTACAGTTGGTTTTTAGTCACTAAATGGTTAAGTTGGTCCATTTTTGCTTTTATCATAGGCAAGTAGGGACTGAATGTTCTAAATAGAAATGTTAGTTTCCTTTTTCAAAATATAATTCCCATTAAATGAAGATTTATTGAAAAATTTGTTTAGTAACGTCCCACTATATTCCAAAGTGCATTATTTCCAAAGCACTACTAAAGAAAACAGAAGAAACAGGGTAAAATGTCATTATGTCCTTGAAAGAGTTACCAGGTTTATCAAATATAAAATATAGGATCTTTTCAAGTAGAAAAATAAAAATTTCTTTTCAATTTTTCCTCATGATTTTAAACTATTATTATTTTAAAATATAGTTTGATTCAAGGGGGAAAACAAAGAAGAAAGTCCTGGTTCTAATCTGGCTCTGCTATTATCTAACCATATAAAGTTTACCATTGTTCTTCTCTTTGATTCAGTTTCTTCACCTCTAATTAGAAGGGATTGTAATCAGGTGCTTTTAAAGGTCTTTTATATCTTTAAAATATTGATAGTATGATTCAGCTGAATACTATAAATTGCATAGCATGCTGCATATAGAGAAGTTTTGTGGAGTTATATATATATATATATAAACAAAACAAAACAAACAACAACAACAAAAAAAGACTTTAAGACAAAGTTAAAGGAAAGCAAAAGGAATTCACCATGAACCTTTCCAGACCTCCCTTCAATTGCCATCTGAATAGCACACTTCCTTTTCACTCATCCCTTTGGACCAACCCAAACTTTTGAACAGCCTTGACCAGAGTTACTTATTATATCTTTCATTGGATGCTCTCATTTGCATTTTCTAAAATGGTCCCAAAAGAATGTGTCAAAGAGAATATTTAATATTACATTAAAATGCCTTATCAGGCACATTATGAAATTGATACTAATGGCACTTCTTCTCCAGAGAGCTGGAACAGTTTTAATGGTCCAACACTTGTCACCATTTTGGCAAAGTCTAAAATACTTTCTAAAGGTCTTTTTTAAAACAAAATATGTTCTTAGAATTTTTTCCACTAGACTCTGCATTGCTTTTTCAATGTGTCGCACTTTCTCTATTCTGTAAAATATTCATCATGCAAAAGTTGTATAAACATAAAAAAATTATACAATTTCAAGTCTGGAAGAAAAGAGAATGACTTGTTAGAAAATTTGTATTAAGTGACAACACCTGAACTGATAAAAAATAAAAATAAAAAAGTCTGAGTCATATCACATAATATATCCTGAAAAGAACTGTTAAATTATAATGTCAACATGAAGTCCCTGTGCCATAATAAAATGTCTGCTTTGTAAAATCATTCCCTGGTGAATTGGGGACCTAATGTTTGGAAGTGAATGAAGAAAAAAAAGTATTTTGTAGCTTTAATTTGCCATCAACTATACTTGTATAAATTTGCTGGCACTTCAGAATATGACACATCAGGGCAGCACTTGTCCAGAGAATAAAATGCTCCAACAGTGCAAATTAGAGTTTTGGAAGCAGGTCTTCTCTTTCAATCCATTTGGGCATTATTTAGCACATTGGAGTGGCAGATTATTAAATAGTATCCCTGTGGCCTGAAAGAAAGAATATTCCTCCCAGATTTCATAGACTATTTTCTGTGACTAGAGGAATTACATGATAGGACTTGGCTCATTTTAGTTACTTGTACTGAATAGATTAAGATATTATGCAATATCAAAGTATTGTAATTACTATCTATAAATTGTAAGCAATTATGTAAATGCTTTGCTCAGTAATTATTTTAAGGTTCTTTAAATTATTTATTATATGGTTAATTAGTATGGTAGGCTAAAAGTGAGTAACTAATCAGCTTTTTAAAAAGATGACCCAGGGTTTCCCTGGTGGCGCAGTGGTTGCGAGTCCGCCTGCCAATGCAGGGGACGCCGGTTCGTGCCCCAGTCTGGGAAGATCCCACGTGCCGTGGAGTGGCTGGGCCCCTGAACCATGGCCGCTAAGCTGGAACATCTGGAGCCTGTGCTCCGCAACGGGAGAGGCCACAACAGTGAGAGGCCCGCGTACCACAAAAAAAAAAAAAAAAAAAAAAAAAAGATGACCCAGGGATTCATGAAAAATCTGGATTCATATTGGATTATGATAGCATCATTCTGATTGAAAGTATTAAATCATTTCTCAATTTTATTTTAAATATGACACATGCAGGTCTTATTAAGATATATATTTAGAAGAAGGTACTGTTGAGTAAGTTGAAATAAAATTTCCAATTACATTATAATAAAAGATTGACTTCTTGACAATGTGCCCAGTGTCTAGTATTTTAGATAGAATTATTAAAGTCATATTTAATTGATTCACATGATACACCTTTACACTATATACTCATAATTTATAGAGTTTGTATACGTCATTTGAGCAGACAAAAATCACATGAAATATTATTTAATGATACAGCATATTGCTGAGTGGACAGAGAGTAAATTGAAAAGAGGAATCTTGTATAGAGAAGAAGGAAAAGCAATCAAGTTTTTAAGTGGAAATAAATACAGATTTTCTTTTTCTCTTTCTGAGAGAGAGAGAGAGAGAGAGAGAGAGAGAGAGAGAATATCTGCCTGTTATAATTTCCCCTAAGAAACCTAATGATTCTTTTTCTAACTTTAAATATCAGGAGATACCACATGGTATAATTGACAATCTTGGGTGCTCTAGATATAGTTTTGCTTTGAAGTTTATTTGAAATTCAGAGAGGAAATAAAGTGAAAATGAACTATATAAAGTAAATTAAAAAATGTGTCTACCACAAAAGATAATACTTCCTAAAATATAGTTTGAACTCAATCTTGCTGAGTTCTTTTTTTTTACTTTAACATGTTTTCTATTTGCTATTTTTGTTGTTGATAACCAAATTTATTGCATTATGATACAAAAATGTGATTTGTTTGATAAGATATTGAAATGTGCTGAGACTTTTGAGGTCTACTAAGTAAACTTGGAAAGAACATTTAGTAATTATGATAAATCTGTGGGGGGGGGAGGGAGGCTAATTACACAAAATCATCATGAAGTTATTGAATATTAGAGATAGAAGTAGTTCAATATCCTTGTTTTGCAGATAAGATAACCAAGCCTGAAAGTGACTCAACTGAAGATTCATGAATTTTAGAGAGACTGATCTCCAAGTCACCTGAAGTCCAGTCTAGTGTTTTCAACACAGCTCTCTGGGTCATAAACTCTAATTGCAGGAATGTTTTCAGACTGCAGGAACTCACAAAAAAATCTTTAAAGAAAATTTTATCATGTAAGTACAGTATTACTTAATTGGATATTGATATTTATTTAGCACATTTTTTGGTTTGCATTACTTAAAAAATAAGTGATTCAACTAGTGGCTGATTTATTTTCCGTAATGAAATTGCAAAAATAATTACACCAATAATATATTGGTATAATTGTTTGGTAATAGCCTATGATGCAATGTGTTATTTTTTGTATTATTTATTTCAAAGCATTTATCAAGCCTTGGGGGGATTTAGGAATACTGCAGTAGGTGCCTGAATCCACATATGCATATGCACTTACTCAAATAAGGGATATTGGATGTATGGATATAGTAATGAGCCTCTGTATACAAAGTACAATTACTTTCATGACTTATCATCAGGAGTAATGTTAAAACATATATGTGTATACATATACATGCATGCTCACATATGTAAACACATAAACATATATACATAGATAGTCTTGAAAAGTTTGAGAAATACTGGTATCTATTACTGCCACGCACTATGCTATAAGTGAGAATTTGCTGTTTTTTTTAGTTTTAAAAGCATTGGGTTTTTTTTGCACTTTTTAATAGCCATTGTGTTCTGTATCTGTTGTTTTTACTCATGTATTTCTGGCTTGCATCCTAATTATTTGTAAATATATTATATTTTACTTTATTTTATTTTATTTATTATTTATTTATTTATTGTTTAACATTGTTATTGGAGTATAGTTGCTTTACAATGGTGTGTTAGTTTCTGCTGTATAACAAAGTGAATCAGCTATACGTATACATTTATCCCCATATCACCTCCGTCTTGCATCTCCTTCCCACCCTCCCTATCCCAGTCCTCTAGGAGGACTCAAAGCATGGAGCTGATCTCCCTGTGTTATGCAGTTGCTTCTTACTAGCTGTCTATTTTACATTTGGTAGTGTATATATATCCATGCCACTCTCTCACTTCATCCCAGATTACCCTTCCCCCTCCCCGTGTCCTCAAGTCCATTCTCTACATCTGCATCTTTATTCCTGTCCTGCCCCTTGGTTCTTCAGAAACATATTTTTTTCTTAGATTCCATCTATAGGTTTTAGCATATGGTATTTAATTTTCTCTTTCTGACTTACTCCACTCTGTATGACAGTCTCTAGGTCCATCCACCTTACTACAAATGACTCAATTTCGCTTCTCTTTATGGCTGAGAAATATTCCATCGTATATGTGTGCCACATCTTCTTTATCCATTCATCTGTTGATTGACAGGTTGCTTCCATGACCTGGCTATTGTAAACAGAGCTGCAATGAACACTGTGGTACATGACTCTATTTGAATTATGGTTTTCTCAGGGTATATGCCCAGTAGTGGGATTGCTGGGTCATATGGTACTTCTATTTTTAATTTTTAAAGAAACCTCCATACTGTTCTCCATAGTGGCTTTATCAACTTACATTCCCATCAATGGTGCAAGAGGGTTACCTTTTCTCCACACACTCTCCAACATTTATTGTTTGTAGATTTTCTGATGATGCCCATTCTGATTGGTGTGAGGTGATACCTCATTGTAGTTTTGATTTGCATTTCTCTACTTATTAGTGATGTTGAACATCCTTTCATGTGTTTGTTGGCAATCTGTATATCTTCTTTGGAGAAATGTCTATTTAGGTCTTCTGCCCATTTTTGAATTAGGTAGTTTGTTTTTTTGATATTGAGCTGCATGAACTGCTTGCAAATTTTGGAGATTAAGCATTTGTCAGTTGCTTTGTTTGCAAATATTTTCTCCCACTCTGAGGGCTGTCTTTTCATATTGTTTAGGGTTTCCTTTGTTGTACAAAAGCTTTGAAGTTTCATTAGGTCCCATTTGTTTATTTTTGATTTTATTTCCATATCTCTAGGAGGTGGGCCAAAAAGGATCTTGCTGTGACTTATCACATAGAGTGTTCTGCTTATGTTTTCCTCTAAGAGTTTTAGAGTGTCTGGCCTTACATTTAGGTCTTTAATCCATTTTGAGCTTATTTTTGTGTATGGTGTTAGGGAGTGTTCTAATTTCATTCTTTTACATGTAGCTCTCCAGTTTTCCCAGTACCACTTATTGAAGAGGCTGTCTTTTCCGCATTGTATATTCTTGCCTTCTTTAACAAAGATAAGGTGACCATACTTGTGTGGGTTTATCTCTGGGCTTTCTATCCTGTTGCATTGATCTATATGTCTGTTTTCGTGCCAGTATCATATTGCCTTGATTACTGTAGCTTTGTAGTATAGTCTGAAGTCTAGGAGCCTGATTCCTAGAGCTCCATTTTATTTTCTCAAGATTGCTTTGGCTATTCAGGGTCTTTTGTGTTTCCATGTAAATTATGAAATTTTTTGTTCTAGTTCTGTAAAAAATGCCATTGGTAGTTTGATAGCAATTGCATTGAATCTGTAGATTGCTTTGGGTAGTAGAGTCATTTTCACAATGTTGATTCTTCCAATCCAAGAACATGATATATCTCTTCATCTGTTTGTATCATCTTTAATTTCTTTCATCAGTGTCTTATAGATTTTGGCATGCAAGTCTTTTATCTCCTTAGGTAGGTTTATTCCTAGGTATTTTATTCCTTTTGTTGCAGTGGTAAATGGGAGTGTTTCTTTAATTTCTCTTTCAGATTTTTCATCATTAGTGTATAGGAATGCAAGAGATTTCTGTGCATTAATTTTGTATCCTGCTAATTTACCAAATTAATTGATTAGGTCTAGCAGTTTTCTAGTAGCATCTTTAGGATTCTCTGTGTATAGTATCATGTAATGTGCAAACAGTGACAGTCTTACTTCTTCTTTTCTGATTTGGATTCCTTTTATTTCTATTTCTTCTCTAATTGCTGTGGCTTAACTTTCCAAAGTATGTTCAGTAATTGTGGTGAGAGTGGGCAACCTTGTCTTTTTCCTGATCTTAAAGGAAATGGTTTCAGTTTTTCACCATTGGGAACAAAATTGGCTGTTGGTTTGTCATACATGGCCTTTATTATGTTGTGGTAAGTTCCCTCTATGCCTACTTTCTGGAGGGATTTTATAAATGGGTGTTGAATTTTATCAAAAGCTTTTTCTGCATCTATTGAGACGATCATATGGTTTTTCTCCTGCAGTTTGTTAATATGGTTATTACACCCACTGATTTGCCTATACTGAAGAATCCTTGCATTCCTGGGATAAATCACACTTGATCACAGTGTATGATCCTTTTAATGTGCTGTTGGATTCTGTTTGTTAGTATTTTGTGGAGGATTTTTGCAGCCTCCCAGAATGAGTTTGGGAATGTTCCTCCCTTTACTATATTTTGGAAGAGTTTGAGAAGGATATGTGTTAGCTCCTCTCTAAATATTTTGTAGAATTCACCTGTGAAGCCATCTGGTCCTGGACTATTGTTTGTGGGAAGATTTTTAATCACAGTTTCAATTTCATTACTTGTGATTGGTCTGTTTATATTTTCTATATCTTCCTGGTTCAGTATCGGGAGGTTGTGCTTTTCTAAGAATTTGTCCAATTCTTCCAGATTGTCCATTTTATTGACATAGAGTTGCTTGTAGTAACCGCTCATGGTCCTTTGTATTTATGCAGTGTCACTTGTTACTTCTCCTTTTTCATTTCTAATTCTATTGACCTGAGTCTTCTCCTTTTTTTTCTTAACGAGTCTGGCTAATGTTTTACCAATTTTATTTATCTTCTCAAAGAACTCGCTTTTAGTTTTATTGATCTTTGCTATCTTTTCCTTCATTTTTTTTTTCATTTATTTCTGATCTGATCTTTATGATTTCTTTTCTTCTGCTAACTTTGGGGGTTTTTTTGTTCTTCTTTCTATAATTGCTTTATATGTAAGGTTAGGTTGTTTATTTGAGATGTTTCTTGAGGTAGAATTGTATTGCTATAAACTTCCCTCTTAGAACTGCTTTTGCTGCATTCCATAGGTTTTGGGTCATCGTGTTTTCATTGTTATTTGTTTCTAGGTATCTTTTGACTTCCTCTTTGGTGCCTTCAGTGATGTCTTGCTTATTTAGTATAGTACTGTTTAGCCTCCATGTGTTTGTATTTTTTACAGATTTTTTCCTGTATTTGATATCTAGTTTCATAGCATTGTGGTCAGAAAAGATACTTGATACAATTTCAATTTTCTTAAATTTACCAGGGCTTGATTTGTGACCCATGATATGATCTATCCTGGAGAATGGTCCATGAGCACTTGAGAAGAAAGTGTATTCTGTTGTGTTTGGATGGAATGTCCTGTAAATATCAATTAAGTCCATCTTGTTTAATGTGTCATTTAAAGCTTGTATTTCCTTATTTATTTTCATTTTGGATGATCTGTCTATTATTGAAAGTGGGATGTTAACGTCCCATACTATTATTGTGTTACTGTCTATTTCCCCTTTTATGGTTGTTAACATTTGCTTTATGTATTGACGTGCTCTTATGTTAGGTGCATAAATATTTACAATTGTTATATCTTCTTCTTGGATTGATCCCTTATTCATTATGTATTGCCCTTCTTTCTCTTGTAATAGTCTTTATTTTAAAGTTTACTTTGTCTAATAAGAGAACTGCTACTCCAGCTTTCCTTTGATTTTCATTTGCTCGGATTATCTTTTTCCATCCCCTCGCTTTCAGTCTGTATGTGTCCCTAGGTCTGAAGTGGGTCTTTTGTAGAAAGCATATACAGTTCTTGTATTTGTACCCATTCAGTCTGTCTATGTCTTTTGGTTGGAGCATTTAATCCATTTAATTTAAGGTAATTATCGATATGTATGTTCCTATTACAATTTTCTTAATTATTTTGGGTTTATTATTGTAGGTCTTTTCCTTCTCTTGTGTTTCCTGCCTAGAGAAGTTCCTTTGCCTAGAGAAATTCCTTTAGCACTTGCTGTAAAGCTGGTTTGGTGGTGCTGAATTCTCTTAACTTTTCCTTTGTTGTTAAGGTTTTAATTTCTCCATCAAATCTGAATGAGATCCTTGCTGGGTAAACTTGGTTGTAGATTTTTCCCTTTCATCACTTTAAATTTGTCCTGCCACACCCTTCTGGCTTGAAGATTTTTTCTGCTGAAAGATCAGCTATTAAACTTATGGGGATTCCCTTGTATGTTATTTGTTGCTTTTCCCTTGTTGCTTTTAATATTTCTCTTTGTATTTAATCTTTGATAGTTTGATTAATATTTGTCTTCACATATTTTTCCTTGTTCTTATCCTGTATGGGACTCTCTGCCCTTCCTGGATTTGATTATTTCCTTTCCCATATTAGGGAAGTTTTCAACTATAATCTTTTCAAATATTTTCACAGTCCCTTTCTTTTTCTCTTCTTTTCTGGAGCCCCTATAATTCAAATGTTGGTGCATTTAGTGTTGTCCCAGAGGTCTCTGATTTTGTCCTCAGTTCTTTTCATTCATTGTTCTTTATTCTGCTCTGAGGTAGTTATTTCCACAATTTTATCTTCCAGGTCACTTATCCGTTCTTCTACCTCAGTTATTCTGCTATTGATTCCTTCTAGAGAATTTTTAATTTCATTTATTGTGTTGTTCTTCATTGTTTGTATGTTCTTTAGTTATTCTTGGTCCTCATTAAAACTTTCTTGTACTTTCTCCATTCTATTTCCAAAATTTTGGATCATTTTTGCTATTATTACTCTGAATTCTGTTCAGGTAGACTGCCTATTCCTCTTCGTTTGCTTGGTCTGGTGGGTTTTTACCTTGTTCCTTCATCAGCTGTGTGTTTCTCTGTCTTCTCATTTTGCTCAACTTACTGTGCTTGGGGTCTCCTTTTAGCAGGTTGCACGTTCATAGTTCCCATTGTTTTTGCTGTTTGCCCCCAGTGGGTAATGTTGGTTCAGTTGGTTGTGTAGGCTTCCTGGTGGAGGGGAGTGATGCCTGTGTTCTGGTGGATGAGGCTGGATCTTGTCTTTTTGGTGGGCAGAACTGTGCCCGGTGGTTTATTTTGGGGTGTCTGTGACCTTATTATGATTTTAGGTAGCCTCTTTGCTAATGGGTGGCATGGTGTTCCTGTCTTGCTAGTTGTTTGGCATGGGGTGTCCAGCACTAGAGCTTGCTGGTCGCTGGGTGGAGCAGTGTCTTATCATTGAGACAAAGATTTCTGGGATAGCTCTCACTGATTGAAATTATGTGGGGCTGGGAGGTCTCTGGTTGTCCAGTATCCTGAACTCAGCTATCCTATGTCAGGGTCTCAGGCCTGATAACTGCCAGAACACCAAGAACGTGTCAGCCACACGGCTCAGAAGAAAAGGGAGAAGGGACGAGAGGAAGATGGCAGAAGAATAAGACACAGAGATCATCTTCCTCCCCACAGATACACCAGAAATACTTCTACACGTGGAACAACTCCTACAGAACACCTACTGAACGCTGGCAGGAGACCTCAGACCTTCCAAAAGGCAAGAAAGTCCCCATGTACCTGGGTAGGGCAAAAGAAAAAAGAATAAACAGAGACAAAAGGATAGGGATGGGACCTGCACCAGTGGGAGGGAGCTGTGAAGGAGGCAAGGTTTCCACACATTAGGGAAGCCCCTTCATGGGCAGAGACTGCAGGTTGCGGAGGGGGAAAGCTTCGGAGCCACGGAGGAGAGCACAGCAATAGGGGTGCGGAGGGCAAAGTGGAGAGATTCCTGCACAGAGGATTGGGGCCGACTGGCACTTACCAGCCTGAGAGGCTTGTCTGCTCACTTGCTGGGGGGGGGGCGGGGCTGAGAGGTGAGGCTCCGGCTTTGGTTCGGAGCACAGGGAGAGGACTCGGCTAACCGGAAGGGAGTTCGGGGAAAAGTCTGGACCTGCTGAAGAGGCAAGAGACTTTTTCTTCCCTCTTTGTTTCCTGGTGCGTGAGGAGAGGGGATTAGCCCTGCTTAAAGGAGCTCCAGAGATGGCCGTGAGCCGCGGCTAAAAGTGAGAACCCAAGACGGGCATGAGATGCTAAGGCTGCTGCTGCCGCCACCAAGAAGCCTGTGTGTGAATACAGGTCACTATCCAAACCTCCCTTCTGGGGAGACTGTGCAGCCCACCACTGCCAGGGTCCCGAGATCCAGGGACAACTTCCCCCGGAGAACGCACGTCACGCCTCAGGCTGGTGCAAAATCACACTGGCCTCTGCTGCTGCAGGCTCACCCTGCACTCCATAGCCCTCTCTCCCCCTGGACTGAGTGAGCCAGAGTCCCCGAAGCAGCTGCTCCTTTAACCCTGTCCTGTCTGAGAAAAGAACAGACGCCCTCCGGGACCTACACGCAGAGGCGGGGTCAAATCCAAAGTTGAGCCCCCGGGAGTTGTGAGAACAAAGAAGAGAAAGGGAAATCCCTCCCAGCAGCCTCAGAAGCAGTGGATTAAAGCTCCACAATCAACTTGATGTACTCTGCATCTGTGGAATACATGAATAGACAACGAATCATCCCAAATTGAGGAGGTGTACTTTGAGAGCAAGATTTGTGTTTTTTCCTCTTTTTGTGAGTGTGTATGTGTATGCTTCTCTGTGAGATTTTGTCTGTATAGCTTTGCTTCCACCATTTGTCCTAGGGTTCTATCGTTCTGTTTTTTGGATTTTTTTTTTCTTTTTTAAAAAAAAAATTTTTCTTAATAATTATTTTTTATTTTAATAACTTTATTTTATCTCATTTTATCTTCTTTCTTTCTTTCTGGCCTTCCTTCCCTCCCTCCTTGCTTCCTTCCTCCCTCCCTCCCTCCCTCCCTCCCTCCTTCCCTCCCTCCCTCCCTTCCTTCCTGATTTCTTTCTTTCTTTCTTTCTTTCTTTCTTTCTTTCTTTCTTTCTTTCTTTCTTTCTTTCTTTCTTTCTTTCTTTCTTTCTTTCTTTCTTTCTTTCTTTCTTTCTTTCTACATTTTCTCCCTTTTATTTTGAGCCGTGTATATGAAAGGCTCTTGGTGCTGCAGCCAGGAGTCAGTGCTGTGCCTCTGAGGTGGGAGAGCCAACTTCAGGACACTGGTCAACAAGAGACTTCACAGGTCCACATAATATCAAATGGCAAAAATCTCCCAGAGATCTCCATCTCAACACCAGCACCCAACTTCACTCAACGACCAGCAAGCTACAGTGCTGGACACCCTATGCTAAACAACTAGCAAGACAGGAACACAACCCCACACATTAGCAGAGAGGCTGCCTAAAATCATAATAAGTCCACAGACACCCCAAAACACACCACCAGATGTGGACATGCGCACCAGAAAGATAAGATCCAGCCTCATCCACCAGAACACAGGCACTAGTCCCCTCCACCAGGAAGTCTACACAACCCACTGAACCAACCTTAGCCACTGGGGACAGAAATCAAAAACAACGGGAAGTACAAACCTGCAGCCTGCACAACGGAGACCCCAAACACAGTAAGATAAAAAAAATGAAAAGACAGAAAAACACATAGCAGATGAAGGAGCAAGGTCAAAACCCACCATACTAACAAATGAAGAGGAAATAGGCAGTCTACCTGAAAAAGAATTCAGAATAATGATAGCAAAGATGATCCAATATCTTGGAAATAGAATAGACAAAATGCAAGAAACATTTAACAAGGACCTAGAAGAACTAAAGATTAAAAAAACAATGATGAACAACTCAATAAATGAAATTAAAAATACTCTAAAATACTCTAAAAATAACTGAGGCAGAAGAACGAATAAGTGACCTGGAAGATAAAATAGTGGAAATAACTACTGCAAAGCAGAATAAAGAAAAAAGAATACAAAGAACTGAGGACAGTCTCAAAAACCTCTGGGACAACATTAAATGCAGCAATATTTGAATTACAGCATTTACAGAAGAAGAGAAAAATTAAGGGACTGAGAAAATATTTGAAGAGATTATAGTTGAAAACTTCCCTAATATGGGAAAAGAAAAATTTAATCAAGTCCGGGAAGCACAGTGAGTCCCATACAGGAAAAATCCAAGGAGAAATACTCCAAGACACATATTAATCAAACTGTCAAAAACTAAATACAAAGAAAGCATATTAAAAGCAGCAAGGGAAAAACAACAAATAACACAAAAGGGAATCCCCATAAGGTTAACAGCTGAACTTTCAGCAGAAACTCTGCAAGCCAGAAGGGACTGGCAGGACATATTTAAAGTGATGAAGGAGAAAAACATGCAACCAAGATTACTCTATCCAGGAAGGATCTCATTCAGATTTGATGGAGAAATTAAAAACTTTACAGACAGGCAAAAGCTGAGAGAATTCAGCACCACCAAACCAGCTTTACAACAAATGTTAAAGGAACTTCTCTAGGCAAAAAACACAAGAGAAGGAAAAGACCTACAATAACGAACCCAAAACAATTAAGAAAATGGGAATAGGAACATACATATCGATAATTACCTTAAATGTAAATGGACTAAATGCTGCCAACAAAAGACACAGATTGGCTGAATGGATACAAAAACAACACCCATATATATGCTGTCTACAAGAGACCGACTTCGGACCTAGAGACACATACAGATTGAAAATAAGGGGATGGAAAAATATATTGCATGCAAATGGAAATCAGAAGAAAGCTGGAGTAGCAATTCTCATATCAGAAAAAAGACTTTAAAATAAAGACTATTAGAAGAGACAAAGAAGGACACTACATAATGATCAAGGGCTTGATCCAAGAAGAAGATATAACAATTGTAAATATTTATGCACCCAACACAGGAGCACCTCAATACATAAGGCAAATACTAACAGCCATAAAAGGGGAAATCAACAGTAACACAATCATAGTAGGGGATTTTAACACCCCCCTTTCACCAATGGACAGATCATCCAAAATGAAAATAAATAAGGAAACACAAGCTTTAAATGATACTTTAAACAAGATGGACTTAATTCATATTTATAGGACACTCCATCCAAAAACAACAGATTACACATTTTTCTCAAGTGCTCATGGAGCATTCTCCAGGATAGATCATATATTGGGTCACAAATCAAGCCTAGGTAAATTTAAGAAAATTGAAATTGTATCAAGTATCTTTTATGACCACAACACTATGAGGCTAGATATCAATTAGAGGAAAAGATCTGCAAAAAATACAAACACATGGAGGCTAAACAATACACTACTTAATAACATAGTGATCACTGAAGAAATCAAAGAGGAAATAAAAAAATATCTAGCAAAATTGACAATGGAGACATGATGACCCCAAATCTATGGGATGCAGCAAAAGCAGTTCTAAGAGAGAGGTTTATAGCAATACAATCCTACCTTAAGAAACAGTAAATATCTCGAATAAACAATGTAACCTTACACGTAAAGCAATTAGAGAAAGAAGAACAAAAGAATCCCAAAGTTAGCAGAAGGAAAAAACCCATAAAAATCAGATCAGAACTACATGAAGAAGAAATGAAGGAAACGATAGCAAAGATCAATAAAACTAAAAGCTGTTTCCTTGAAAAGATAAAAAAAAAATTGATAAACCATTAGCCAGACTCATCAAGAAAAAAAGACAGAAGACTCAAATCAATAGAATTAGAAATGAAAAAGGAGAAGTAAAAACTGACACTGCAGAAATATGAAAGATCATGAGAGATAACTACAAGCAACTCTATGCCAATAAAATGGATAACCTGTAATAAATGAACAAATTCTTAGAAATGCACAACCTGCCTAGACTGAATCAGGAAGAAATAGAAAATATGAACAGGCCAATCACAAGCACTGAAATTGAAACTGTGATTAAAAATCTTCCAACAAACAAAAGCCCAGGACCAGAAGGCTTCACAGGTGAGTTCTATCAAACATTTACAGAAGAGCAAACACCTATCATTCTCAAACTCTTCCAAAAAATAACAGAGGGAGGAACACTCCCAAACTCAGTCTACGAGGCCACCATCACCTTGATACAAAAAGCAGACAAGGATGTCACTAAGAAAAAAAACTACAGGCCAATATCACTGATGAACATAGATGCAAAAATCTTCAACAAAATACTAGCAAACAGAATCCAACAGCACATTAAAATGATCATACACCATGATCAAGTGGGGTTTATTCCAGGAATGCAAGGATTCGTCAATATATGCAAATCAATCAACGTGATACACCATATTAAGAAATTGAAGGAGAAAAACCATATGATCATCTCAATAGATGCAGAGAAAGCTTTTGACAAAATTCAACACCAATTTATGATGAAAACTCTGCAGAAAGTAGGCATAGAGGGAAATTTCCTCTACATAATAAAGGCCATATATGACAAACCCACAGCCAACATCGTCTTCAATGGTGAAAAACTGAAAGCATTTTCACTAAGATCAGGAACAAGACAAGGTTGCCCACTCTCACCACTCTTATTCAACATAGTTTTGGAAGTTTTAGCCACAGCAATCAGAGAAGAAAGGGAAGTAAAAAGAACCCAAATCGGAAAAGAAGAAGTAAAGCTGTCACCGCTTGCAGATGACATGATACTATACATAGAGAATCCTAAAGATGCTACCTGAAAACTACTAGAGCTAATCAATGAATTTGGTAAAGTAGCAGGATACAAAATTAATGCACAGAAATCTCTAGCATTCCTATACACTAATGATGAAAAATCTGAAAGTGAAATCAAGAAAACACTCCCATTTACCATTACAACAAAAAGAATAAAATATCTAGGAATAAACCTACCTAAGGAGACAAAAGACCTGTATGCAGAAAATTATAAGACACTGATGAAAGAAATTAAAGATGATACAAATAGATGGAGAGATATACCATGTTCTTGGATTGGAAGAATCAACATTGTGAAAATGACTCTACTACCCAAAGCAATCGACAGATTCAATGCAATCCCTATCAAACTACCACTGGCATTTTTCACAGAACTAGAACAAAAGATTTCACAATTTGTATGGAAACACAAAAGACCCTGAATAGCCAAAGCAATCTTGAGATTGAAAAACGGAGCTGGAGGAATCAGGCTCCCTGACTTAAGACTATACTACAAAGCTACAGTAATCAAGACAGTATGGTACTGGCACGAAAACAGAAAGATAGAAAAACGGAACAGGATAGAAAGCCCAGAGATAAACCCACACACATATGGTCACCTTATCTTTGATAAAGGAGGCAGGAATGTACAGTGGAGAAAAGACAGCCTCTTCAATAAGTGGTGCTGGGAAAACTGGACAGGTACATGTAACAGTATGAGATTAGATCACTCCCTAACACCATACACAAAAATAAGCTCAAAATGGATTAAAGACCTAAATGTAAGGCCAGAAACTATCAAACTCTTAGAGGAACACATAGGCAGAACACTCTAAGACATAAATCACAGCAAGATCCTTTTTGACCCACCTCCTAGGGAAATGGAAAAAAAAACCCAAAAATAAACAAATGGGACATAATGAAACTTCAAAGCTTTTGCACAGCAAAGGAAACCATAAACAAGACGAAAAGACAACCCTCAGAATGGTAGAAAATATTTGCAAATGAAGCAACTGACAAAAGATTAATCTCCAAAATTTATATGCAGCTCATGCAGCTCAATAACAAAGAAACAAACAACCCAATCCAAAAATGGGCAGAAGACCTAAATAGACATTTCTCCAAAGAAGATATACAGACTGCCAACAAACACATGAAAGAATGCTCAACATCATTAATCATTAGAGAAATGTAAATCAAAACTACGATGAGATATCGTCTCACACCAGTCAGAATGGCCATCATCAAAATATCTACAAACAATAAATGCTGGAGAGGGTGTGGAGAAAAGGGAACACTCTTGCACTGCTGGTGGGAATGTGAATTGGTACAACCACTATGGAGAACAGTATGGAGGTTCCTTAAAAGACTACAAATAGAAGTACTATATGACCCAGCAATCCCACTACTGGGCATATACCCTGAGAAAACCATAATTCAAAATGAGTCATGTACCACAGTGTTCATTGCAGCTCTATTTACAATAGCCTGGAGATGGAAACAACCTAAGTGTCCATCATCGGATGAATGGATAAAGAAGATATGGCACATATATACAATGGAATATTACTCAGCCATAAAAAGAAATGAAATTGAGCTATTTGTAATGAGGTGGATGGACCTAGAGTCTGTCATACAGAGTGAAGTAAGTCAGAAAGAGAAAGACAAATACCGTATGCTAACACATATATATGGAATTTAAAAAAAAAAAAAGAAAAATGTCATGAAGAACCTAGGGGTAAGACAGGAATAAAGACACAGACCTACTAGAGAATGGACTTGAGCATATGCGGAGGGGGAAGGGTAAGATGTGACAAAGTGAGAGAGTGGCATGGACATATATACACTACCAAATGTAAAATAGATAGCTAGTGGGAAGCAGCCGCATAGCACAGGGAGATCAGCTAGGTGATTTTTGAGTACCTAGAGGTGTGGGATAGGGAGGGTGGGAGGGAGGGAGATGCAAGAGGGAAGAGATATGGGAACATATGTATATGTATAACTGATTCACTTTGTTATAAATGAGAAACTAATACACCATTGTAAAGCAATTATACTCCAATAAAGATGTAAAAAGCAAAATACAAAAAACATAATAGAAAAGAATATGAAAACGAATATATATACAAATAACTGATTTGCTTTGCTGTACAGCAGAAACTAACACAATATTGTAAATCAACTGTAGTTCAATAAAAAAACTAGCTCATTTGCCTACCAAAAAAAAAAAAAAGAAGAAAAAGTAGGAAAATAAAAAGAAAGAAAAAAAGATAAAATAAAATTTTTAAAATAAATTTTTTAATTAGTAAAATAAAAAAAATTAAAAGTAAGTTTAAAAAAAAAAGGAATGAAGAGAGCAACCAAACCAATAAACAAATCCACCGATGTTAACAAGTGCTAAAAACTGCACTAAATTAAAATAAATAATAATAACAGACAGAACCTTGGACAAATGGTAAAAGCAAACATATACTGACAAAATCACCCAAAGAAGGATACACGTACACACTCACAAAAAGAGATAAAGACAAAAAATATATATATATATATATATATATATATATATATATGTGAGAGAGAGAGAGAGAGAGAGAGAGAGAGAGAGAGAGAGAGCAATCAAATCAATAAACAAATTTGCCAGTGATAATAATCTCTAAAGACAGAACTACGGTAAACAGAAAACCAGAAACAAATTAGATGCAAAAAGCATTCCCCAAATCCAGAGTTTCTCCCAAAGTCTACTGACTCAATTTTGGGGTGATTCATTGTCTTATCAGGTATTCCACACATGCAGAGTACATCAATTTGACTGTGGAGATTTAATCTGCTGCTACTGAGGCTGCCTGGAGAAATTTCCCTTTCTCTTCTGTGTTCGCAGGTGGGGATTTGGCCCCACCTCTGCATGTAGGTCACCCTCTGGCATCTGTTCTTTGCCCAGACAGGAGGGGGTTAAAGGAGCAGCTGATTAGGGGTCTCTGGCTCACTCAGGCTGGGGTGAGCTAGGGGTATGGAACGCAGGGCGAGCCTGCGGCGGCAGAGGCCAATGAGATGTTGCAACAGCCTGGTGCATGCGGTGTGTTCTCCCAGGGAAGTTGTCCTTGGATCAGAGGACCCTGGCAGTGGCAGGCTGCACAGGCTCCCAGGGGGCGTGTCGATAGTGACCTGTGCTTGCACACAGGAATCTTGGTAGCTGCAACAGCAGCGTTAGCATTTCATGCCTGTCTCTGGTGTGTGCACTGATAGCCGTGGCTCGCGACCGTCTCTGGGTTTCATTTAGGCAGCACTCTGAATCCCCTCTCCTTGCACACCCCAAAACAATGGTCTCTTGCCTCTTAGGCAGATCCAGACTTTTTCCCGGACTCCCTCCCAGCTAGCTGTGGCGCACTAGCCCCCTTCAGGCTTTGTTCACAAAACCAACCCCAGTCCTCTCCTTGGGATCTGACCACCGAAGACAGAGCTTCAGCTCCAAGCCCTCACCCACCCCAGTGGGTGAGCAGACAAGCCTCTCAGGCTGGTGAGTGCTGGTCAGCACTGATCCTCTGTGCGGGAATCTCTCCACTTTGCCTTTTGCACTCCTGTTGCTGCGCTCTCTTCCGTGGCTCCAAATCTTCCCCCCACCTCCCGGCCCCTGTCTCTGCCATTGAAGGAGCTTCCTAGTCTGTGGAAGATTTTCCTCCTTCACAGCTCCCTCCCAGTGGTGCAGGTCCCATCCCTATTTTTTTTTTTTTTTTTTTTGCCTTATGAGGGCCTCTCACTGTTGTGGCCTCTCCCATTGCGGAGCACAGGCTCCAGACGCGCAGGCTCAGAGGCCATGGCTCATGAGCCTAGCCGCTCCGCGGCATGTGGGATCTTCCCGGACCAGGGCATGAACCCGTGTCTCCTGCATCGGCAGGTGGACTCTCAACCACTGCGCCACCAGGGACTCTCAACCACTGCGCCACCAGGGAAGCCCTCATCGCTATTCTTTTGTCTCTGTTTTTTTCTTTTTTCCTTTGCCCTACCTAGGTACATAGGGAGTTACTTGCCTTTTGGGAAGTCTGAGGTCTTCTGCCAGCTTTCAGTAGGTGTTCTGTAGGAGTTGTTCCACATGTAGATGTATTTCTGATGTATTTGTAGGGAGGAAGATGATCTACACATCTTACTCCTCTGCCATCTTGAAGGTTCCCATAGATAAAACTGGGTTTTCACTTCACCTCCCACAGCTCCCGAGCACCCTGTGGTGCTCGATGGTCCTGCGCTTCTCCGAACAATAGGCTGATTCCCCGTTGCTCTTCTCCCCGACTTCTTCCATTCTGTGGATGGACCCTAAGAGATATCATAGAAACAAGTCTTGAGAGTGCTTCCTCGACGCTTCGGTTTTCGTAAAGTTGATAGCCAGGAATCAGTTTTGTTTTTAGTTTGATAAGGAGGTTTTAAGAGAAAAAACTACTGATAGAGCACTCCCAGAAAGACTTTGTTTTGAACGGTCCAATACTGGTTGCTCTGTAAATATATCTTAAAAGATAGTGGTTCTCAAAGAGTTTTGGATTGGGAAACAGAAGATGTGAATTTGAATAATGGATCTTCCAATTTGTTACCACAAGCAATCACTTAACAGTTGTGGAATTACCTTTTCACATCTGACTTTAGTTATAGTTACACCAGTCTATTCTTTGTGCACCTTGTGACACCCTTGTTACATCTTTACCACTATACTACGTTTATACTACTTGGAAATTCCATACCCCCTAATTAGAATATAAACTACTCAAAATCAAGGATAATTTTTCAGTGTTTCCAGGTCAACCAGAGTATCTAGCTAATAATTAGAATCAAACATTTATTGATCAGATTTGAATAACTGAATATTGTTTTTAAAAAGTGTAAAACACTTTACTCATCAAGGTATTTCTATTTTGTCCTAAGTACTCTTTTAGAAAGTATACTTCTTCAAGGCAGAGACAATCTATTGTACATTTTCTATCCCCCTCTCAATTTGGCACATGGACTTGTTAAGCAAGGTATTTTTTAATGAGTGACTATATGTCGAGCACTTGTATCCCTAGATGATACCAAGTATATAATATGAAATAAACCTATTAACTTAATATAGCTTCTCAACAGCCCCCTTTTAAGTTATGTAACGTAGCTTTATTAACATCATTTTACTGAAGAAAATCTTCCAAGAAGTACAATATATACCTAAATTCATGAGCAAAAACCACACACAGCCTAAATTTAAAACCAGGTTTTGTGACTCTTACCTTTAATTATTTTCAAGGATGAGACTCTGTATGCTCCCCCCACAGAAAACATGCACTGGCCATATTCGCTTCTCTGAAATTTCAGCCTTAGGAGATGTAATATGTTGACTCGTAGGTCGAAAATAACATTATTATTAAAACTTTTAATGTTGAATGTAAGGGACAAGTCATTTCCCTTTACATATAACTAAAAGTGTGTTAAGACAATTTTTGCTTTAGTTTACATTATGCTTGCCACTCCTCTCCCTCAGTTCCCAAGACACCTGTAAATTGGTTTCACAAACTACAAGTAGAAAATACATTTTGTTATCCAACTGCTACCCTTTGTTTCAATTCAGTATTTGTTGAGTATTCAAGCAGCAGCTGTGTCCCTTGATACTTCCAGGTACTAAATGCAAAGAGAATAGACACAATTTTACATGACTGTTGTATTCAAGAATTCATGTCATTTACATATGTCACAAATATTGTATTTTAAAGTCCCTATGCTAGTACAAGCGTTCTGTTCTAACACATTTGTCTTTTTGATATCTAAGTAATTTCAAATTCCTTTCTGATTCAAAAGGAGTACAGAAACACATCTACCTTCCCCAATACCCCTCCTAATCACATTTACTTCACTGAATATGCTAAACTGGACCTTAAATTTGCTGCCTATGTATATGAGAATGAAAACCAGATGTCCATTGATAATGGTATTGCTGATGCTGACACTTTGTTAAATGAAAATTCTTACAGTGTTGCTGAAGAAGCAGAAAATTTAATGTCTCTTATTTGAATTAGTTTTACATTTTTTTGTCTGGAAATTCTGTAAAGCTGAGTAAACTCAGAGATGTAAGTATTCCCAGGGCTCAGGAAGACTACAAAGAGTTGCCTAGCAGTTTCAAAAATTATTATTCTGAGGTGGGGTTATATCAATCTTAATTCCCTAAGATGACCACAAGGCAAAAGCTATGTAACAAGTTAGACTAACATTAGGAAGAGCATTAATCAAGACATACTATAATTTTCTTTAACCTTTGGATTGGATTTTATTTTTTTTAAATAGTTAAAACAGATTTAAAATGCTTTACAAATCCTGTGAAATATATGGCATGCTGAACCATTTCAACATTTCTAAATTCTTCATCTCAGTTGGCTTAGAGTCCACAAGAGCTTACTGTACTTCTTAACAGGAAGAGCAGGGAATGGTCAAATCTTGACAAATCTTGCTTAGAATACTGAAAAGGTCAACAAACTACAGCAGAGGAATGTAAAAATGAGACAATTGAAATCTGATACCTCGTTTTTGTGACAAAGAATTTTGCAAAAATTGAAAATGTCACAACATGAAGTCAATTTTCAGAAAAGACTGGGACACAGCACAGACTGAATCCATCCTCACCATACCATTAGCCTGTGATCTCAACTTTCTGATTAAAGAGCTCCCTGTCTTGAAAAAAATGCAGTGTTTTTTTTTGTGTGTGTGTGTGTGTGTGTCTTTTGTTATTTTTAGCAAAGATATATTCTGTGAGAACATAGAAGAGAAAGGAACAAAATTCAGTGGTTTTCAACCAGCACAGATTTTGTTCCCTCAGGAGGCATTAGGCATCTGGTGATATGTGGAGACATTTTTGATTGTCACAATTGAGGTAAGAGGTGCTGTTGGCATCTAGTGGGGAGAGGTCAGGTATGCTGCTAAACATCTTATTATGTACAAAACAGCTCTCTACAACAAAGGATTTTCTGCCTCAAAATGTCAATAGTGGGCTTCCCTGGTGGTGCAGTGGTTAAGAATCCGCCTGCCAATGCAAGAGACATGGGTTCAAGCCCTGGTCCGGGAAGATCCCACATGCTGCGGAGCAACTAAGCCCGTGTGCCACAACTACTGAGCCTGTGCTCTGAAGCCTACGAGCCACAGCTGCTGAGCCCGCATGCCACAACTACTGAAGCCCTTGTGCCTAGAGCCCGTGCTCTGCAACAAGAGAAGCCACTTCAATGAGAAGCCACTTCAATGAGAAGCCCGCGTACCACAATGAAGAGTAACCCCCACTTGCCACAACTATAAAAAGCCCGTGCACAGCAACGAAGACCCAATGCAGCCAAAAATAAATTTAACAAAACCAAATGTCAATAGTGCTGCATTGAGAAACCTGGAGCTAGAGTAACGTTTAGTTTAACAATATTTTGATCAATTACCTTGCCCTTCATCATGAAGAACTCCCATTATACTAAGTTTGGACCTAGAAAAATCCTTTATATACATTGTATGCACACTAAATGTTTATTGGTGCTTCTGCTTTTGTATAAAAATAGGAAATGTTTATAACCAAAAATAGACATTCAGGTTTTATAAACCATGTATTTTGAATTACTTTTGAAACAGCTCTTATGAAACTACTGTTTTCCTGCTAAATCTTTAAAGTAAAATATTTAGTAATTAATATAATGAGCAAGAGGCCAAAGTATCAGTTAGCATCAGTGTAAATAGAGTTTATGGTGAAAATAGAAAGGAAAAAGACAGGAAACAAACTAGACACAACAGAGAGAAAGCACTCATCATAGGCCAGACTGCAATTTTTGTGACATCTCCCATCTATTGTCCAACTGTTACCAAACCTAACTTACCGAAGGAAAAACCAATCATGCTACCTCTTCACTCAGATCTTTCAGTGGCTTAACGTTGCCCATAAAAGAGGTCAGAAAACTTTTCCTGTAAAGACTTCAATAGTAAATATTTTCAGCTTTGCAGGATACATGGTCTCTGCTAGAACTACTCAACTCTGCCGTTGTAGCATAAAAGCAGTCATAGACAATATGTAAACAATTGGTATTGCTGTGTCTCCGTAAACTTTTCTTTACAAAAAGAGGTGAGGTTAGATTTGATATGAGGGCCATAATTTAATGCAACTCTGAGTTAAAATCCAAATTTTTAAAATAATATGTATATTTTCCCTTCCCAATTCTTTGGCTTTATCTCAAATGTCTTTTTTCTCTAAATTTCAATGTCTCCTATGCTCTAGGAATTCAAAGCTTTTAATACTTCTTTAAACATATCAGATTGTTCTGTTTGTGACCTCACAGTGCTCCATTACCTGGTAACTTCTCCCAGGTATTTGGTAAAAAGCTATTCTTATTGAACATTCAGATGAAGCATTACCTTAAAAGCCTTTCCCATCCCCACCTTGACCCTCATTCATAGGCTTGAGATCTCTTTCTGCTATGCCTCAGTGTACCCTGTATGGATTGCTATTATCTAATTTTAAATACATAACTAAAATTTAATTACAAATTTCCCGCACACTAGATATAGACAAGAAGTGTAAATAACTAGAACATAACACTTTGCCTGAACATCATAGATATCTAATAATTGCTTTCTGAACAAAATATATTTTAGACCAACTTAAAAGTGAAAACAATTTTCTGCCAAGATAGGCTCTATTGAGTTTTGTAATATGTAACCATATACAAAACATGGCACTCCTTAAGCTATATTGTAAAACAAATATATGTAAATCATGATTAGTCACAATATAAGCACTGCCAGTTTAAGATAATCAAAGTGTTATTTAAAAAATAGAAATCTTAGAGACACAGTGAACGAAGACCATGGAAACACACTTTAGAAATCTTAAATAGTAAAAAAATGAGAAAAATAAAACTTGGAACTAGAGTTTAAGGAAGGGAAGGCAAACACTAAAACTAATCATTAGTCTATGATATTCTCAAGGGGTCAGGTGAAAATCTTATTCTGTCATTTATTTTAATTATTTGGGACGTGCATTCTGGTTTCTTTTGTTTGTTTTTTTGTGTTTGTTTGAATTGCAAAGCATAAATGTTGGTAATGTTTTGAATCGTATGTTTAGAATATAGCTTTTTAGTGAAGAGACATAATCTTCCTATACCTGACTTCAAAACGTTTAGCAAACAAATGGCTGTTAGGGAAGAATTTAAAATTGATGAAGCCAGTAAAGGGACTGACCGAAGAAGGAATTTTGTTGGAGGTAAATATGTAACTCTTGGAAAGTGAGAAATAAGAAGAAAATATCAGGCCACCAAATGTTTCGAAGTGTAACCCTCACTGCGAATGAGAAATCATTTAGTGATATGCTCAGATATGGTATAGCTATGAGAATGGAATGAAGTTAAAGAAAAGACGTTTTGGATGGAATACATGAAAAACTTCCTGACAGTTAAACTGCTGGATTATGGAATTATCCCTCAAGGGAAATGGTAGAAGTCACATCACTTGAATGGTTGAAATCAAGAGAGACAAAACACTACTGAAAGTTACTTATTTGTTGATTCTGCATAGCAATTGTTATGGTCCCTAAGGGAAGTGTTCTATCAAATAGATGAAATTTCCGAGGATCTCTTCAGTTGTTCTGAGTTTGTTTTCTGAACTTTGTATACAGATAACAACAAAAAAAATTGTGTTTTTTATCCTATTTTCTACGTAATTATATTTTAGTAATGATGCAAAGTTATTCTAGACAAGATGTGTTTGGGTGTTCTATAAATGCTACGCTCTTTATCTTGTTCTACCTTATGTGGGGAAAAAAATGGAATTTGGTATTATAGTACCTGAAGTTTGTATCCTTGCTTCAATGTATTATTGTTTATACTCAAGCCACTAAGTCTCTCTGAGGCTTAAGTTCTGAATTCATAATATGGTACTCAAAAATGATGTAATTTTTATAAGAGTTGAATGAACCACAAAACAATATGAAAACTTCATTTGGTAAAGGTTAATTATATATTGTAGTTATCTTCACAGTTGAGATTACCATCTCATTCTAAATTGACTATATGGTTAAGTTTCTTAACTTGTGCTAATACAACACGTTCTATCTCATAGTTATTCTTGTGTCTTAGCCATAGTAAGAGAAGAGGGCACTGGCAGTAAAACTTAGTGAAACTCAACCAGAATTGAATCATAGCTTTAGTGCCTACAGTAGCAGAGCTTTCTGATTGAGTGGGGTAGCTTCAATGTGTGTGCATATATGTGTGTGAGTGTACAAATACAGCTCCCATTAACTTCACAAATCACTAGACCACACAGAAAATTTTGAATTACATTTGGTAAGTCTTCTCAATTTAATATGGGGAAAACTACTTAGAGATTTTTCTGAACATTCCCTTCTTATGTTCTACTGGAACAGCAGTGAATCTTCAACAGAGAAAGGACAATCTGTTTCTCAAACGAAATGTCAGGGGGAAAATAAAATGCCTAAGTTCATATATATTATTGAGTGCCTCATAATGCAACTATAAAACTCTGCAAACCTATTTGGGGTAATTCTAAAGCGAGAGCCAAGTGCAGACCAACAGGAACTGTGATAACAACATCATTTGGCTAATGTGCTGTTTATGTATACAAAATGCTTTGCAAATGGTAAGGGGAAAATCACCAGCAAAATAGTTTCTAAAAGCATCTTAGTTTTCTAAAGCCATACTTATCTAAAATTGTAACAAAGAACAGCAGGAGGTGTGTGACAATGAAGTCAGTACAAAATGAATGAAGTTTCAGCCAAATGTCAAAATATAAGGAAGGAATTTCTGAGGCAAAAGAAAAAAAATTGTATTGGGAAATGGGAATACAGTAGTTTTATAGAGATTTGGAACTTTAAATTATTCAGAACTGGTACAATCAAAACTAAAACACGTGCATGTGTACCATCTGCTTGCCTCCAAAGTGGAGTCTTTGGAGAATTAATTCAGCTGCCAGAGTTGCATGAAAGAAAACTGGTCTCTAGTTTATCCGAATCATTACTTGAAAACAGGAACTCAAGAACAGAGAAGAGTCTTGGGCTGTCTGGCTCTGTCTCCATGGAGAGATATTCCCTATAGATTTCAGCAGCTGCAGAAAAATATGAAGAGAGGTACAGAGAAATGAGACACAGCCTGCAAAGTCAAATTTAGGCTAAGAAAAGTGTTTTTTGTTTAAAACATGTTTTAGAGTAGTTATTAGTATTTAAACTGAGATTTAAACTAGCTCATGAATATTTTTTTTTAGAGGTAAACTAAGTTTTCTAGTAACAAATCATGTTTTGTTAAGTCATGCTTAGGCCAGCCATTTATTTTTGTTCCTCCTCTATGAGCAAGAAAGTAGAATCTGGCATTTTCTGGCCAAATTGAAAAGTGAAGAATCAATACTCCTGGGAGCTATTAAGTCCCAGTTTGTATTTAATAGCATTAGTGCTTTCAGTTGTGACACTAATGGCATGTCTACATATGTAGCCTTTGCTTACAGAATAAACTAATCAAGAAATACTTATTGTGTTTCTACAAGTAAAATAATATAAAGAAGCATAATTTAAAGCTTGTAATTTTAAGAATTTTAAAATGTAGAAATTGAACATACATGTTTGAAAACAAATAAGCACACAACAGATTAATATCAGTTCAAAAGATATTAAAAGGCAATGTATGACTAATTACCAGGCAAATCTATACATTATAGGCTTTGTTTGTTCAAAGAAAAATAAAATCATGTCAGCTATAGTAGACGAGAGAGACTTCCTAGAGATCGAATTTGAACAAAGCTCATGAAGAATCTAGCAACAGTGAAAATAAGCTATAGGAAATTCAAAAATGAAAAAGAAATAGCTTTACTCACTAAGGAATATGGCAGAGAAAAATAAATGGATGTGTGGATAGATGGATGGATGATGAAAGAATAAACAGATATTACTTTTCCAAGTCCATCAGCTCCTTTAGGAGAGGCATGTAAATGTTGAATAAAATTTATCTTTGAGAATCCAGAATATTTACATTTTACTGGCAAATAACAATATCAAACATACACAAACCCTCATATTGAAAGCTTTTCAATATGAAGAAAAACTTCTCTTCTTCAATATGAAGAGAACTGAAAAGTGAATTCACTCACAAATGAGTGCATTTACTAAAATACCAGTTCAAGTAAATTAAGATATTAAACATTAAATTATCCATAAAACTATATCCAGCCTAAGTAACAGAGACTCAAAGAATATGGACTTGGGTGCATAAAAAACAGCTTCTGAGCTCAGTAAATAACATAATTACTATATCAGTATTTTTCTTTTCTTCCTACTGGGAAATTTACATTTTGGAAAATAAATTAAAATGACGTACTTAGTAGTGAAAATGCTGCTCACATATTAATGTTCATAATATTTTAAAACAAATATGTTTTAAGCATTATATAAAACCCCTGAAATGCATTTTCTCATTTCACAACTGCACTATGGGTTATACATACTTACCCCATTTTCATATGAAAAAAATGAGGTTTAGAGGGCTATACATGAAAAGGTAAAATATTAACACCAAGTCTTTATGATTTATTTGGCTAAATAGGATGAGAGTAAATGCTTTGCACTTTGACACCACTACACCATAAATTGTTGACAAACTAACTCTTAACTATAAAGGATTGTCTCTGAAATTAAATAATTAATTAATTAGTATAAAAACTAAAATATGATGGGCTGAAAAAATGTAATTTTTTTAAGCTTCTGATACAGGAAAAATACGTATAATGGGATGAAAGAAATCAAAAGTATAGCAATCACGGATTTCATGCTCATGATAATAAAGAGGAGTTATAGTCTAGGGTCTTTGTGTATAAGGTCACCTAAAAACATCTAGTGCAGTTCACTTATTTACAGATAAGAAAATTAAAAGCCTAGAGAATTATAGACACACAGAATCTCCAAATTCATAATTGTGATTTCTCTTATGAACTGTATGGTCCTTGCACAAGATCTCCAAAAATTATTTAGGGAAGTATTAGTTACAGGTGATTTTAAGTAAAAAATATTTTAGAAAAATCTTCAATATGTGAAGCTGAATTTGACTCACTAATAATTTTTATGCAAAGTTATAGAACTTGAACTAGGTTTTTAAAATTTTTATCTTAGATGAATTTTTTTCTTACTTAAATACCATATCAGTGATGAGTAATGTCCTAGAAATTAAAGTGCCAACACCCCTCACTACATCATCAATGTCAATGTGAAGATCCAATATTCATAAAAGTTAGGTCTAGCTATAACTATCCTGACAATCATCATGGTATTGAATATGATCTTTAAAAAGAAACAACCAAGTCCTTGACTGTTGTTTTACACAACCTCAAAACTCTAATTTATATGAATAATATAAAACACTGCAGAAAGTAATTGTACATGAAGGAAATCTGATTTTGTTCCCAACCAAGAGCTATCCACCTTTTCTACATCCCAGGATTATTAAACAAAAATTTTTATTTTTGGTGGCACAAACCAGTTTTTCCATTGGTGAATGCCCAATTCCTACCACCACCTGTGCAGGAAAATTATATCATAGGGACTTAAAGTCCAGCAAAAGTCATGGGATTGTAATACAGGCATGATGTAAAAGAATATTAATTGGCTACAGGCAGGAATTCAGACCAGATGAGACAATGGCCTCTTATAATACGGCAACTCTGCTCTGCTTTTGTTCTATCAAATGGAGATTTATTCCAACACAAGCCACTACAATGGTAAAACAAAGACAGTAGGTTTGGATCATCTTAAAGCTCCATGGAAGCCTTCAAAACAATTTTGTTTCTTCAAAGTAAATAAAAGTGCCTTTGATTTTCTTAAGCTTCTTCCGTTTTACAGAAATATTAACATGTAACATTTGCCTTCATTATAGTCATTAGATAAATGCCAACTTAGTGTTAGAAGAAATGCATTTTCAGCTGAAATGGAGCCAAGTTGTCTCAGTTAGTTATGTTAAAGAGAATCAAATATTAATCAGTCTACTATTAGGGCACAGCTGTTTTTTGAAATGTTTCTTTGATTTTCAAGAGTTTATGTTTTAAAAAGTTATTATTAAACATAATTATAAGCCTATAAGTGGAGAGCAAAGCACACTTTAAGCAAGCTGGCATTCACAGGAGAGCAAAAACAGCTCCTTCCTTCTGGTTATGACCTTTGAGCAAGTCCTTTCTCATTTCCAGATCCACCAAATGGAGATATTATACTATGATGAAGCATAAACCTAGAGGAATCAGAATACACTGAGGGAACTCAAAAGTTTGAAATGTTGCTTTTCTAAAGTTCAGAACCTGCAGGAAATAATTCTGCACTCCCAAGTTATTATTAAAATAACAAAATGTATTACTGAATGTAATGACATAGTAATAGTCTTCAAACCAACAATAAATACCTTTTTATAAGAGCTGTGTTTAACTTAATAGCCCTTTTAGCTCAAAGGCAAAGGTTTGTGTCATCCTTAACTGAAGCACACTTATATTGTCTCTTGCCGAGCAGCTGAGAGCAGGTTAATGCACTCCCACAATAGTATATTTTTTTAAACATGTTTTTCCTCTCAAATGGTTGAGGATAGCATTTGCAACAATGTCATGACACATGGTATAATTGGAGGGTTCTGGGCCATGAATACTTATCAAGCTGTTAGACCCTTGATATTTGCTTAAACAGTACGGGTACTAGAAGCAGAACAGATGCCCTAGTTTCAATGCCAATGCATCACTCCATCCCCTCAAGCTGCCTTTTGTAATTGTCAGTTCAATATCACTATCAGGGTCAGAAATTGTAGAATTCATTACAGATTTCCTTCCTTCTAATAACCTAAGAGTGCAAAGAGGCATGCCTGAAATTTATTAGTTGTTCCACTATTTAATCTCCCATTTTAAACTAGATTACTCTCAGTTTTCAAAAGCTACACCTATGTCTTTAATATTTATAATTCAGCATTCACTACTTCTTACACATTCCTGTAATGGAGGATTTTTAAAAATTTCATAGCAAGTAACAATAGTATGAAAGGAATTAGGTGTTTCCCAAAGGAAATGCATACTGCTCTTTTAACCCATGAACAGGTGTATATAAACATATAATAATGATTCTTATGCTTTATAACTGAACCAATAAATAGTTATGCATTTTTATCTTCTTAAATAAACACACCTTTGCCTGCCCTTAATATTTCTGGTATAGACACTAACAACTAGAGTAAGTAAAGATAAAATGTTTATTGAACAAACAGAACCCATAAGGTTGACTAAGAAAACAAACTTTTCCTGAGTGTTTAGCATGTGTCTGTTACTGTTGAGTATTTATATGCATTATCTCATCTGTATCTCACAATAGGCCAGTACAGTTTTAGCACACATTTTACAGATGAATAAACTGAGGCTTAGAAGTTTGATTTCTGATTTCCAGAAGTCAAGTAAGTGTCAGAGCTAGAATGTGAACCTAACTCAGCTTCATGCATCGTCCAGGTTGTTAATTAATCAACACTACTTCTTGATAAGGACATATTCCTAGAATAGGCATCATATTACAAAGATTCTTAGACCAGACTGCAATTAGTTGTGAGTCTTAGTAAAGTCACTTCCCCTTAGTGCTTTTCAGAATCCACACTTGTAAAATAATGAGGTTAAGTTGAATGATCCCTTGGGTCCCCTCAATTCTAAGATCCTATGATACTATAATAAACTAAACCAATCTTGTAAGGTCCAATTCACCTTTCCTTTCATTCAAACTATGATTTACTAAAGTCCTGTATTCAATTATAGAACACTGTACTCCAAAGTAATGTATTTCCCTGGCCTACTCAGTGCAATTTGAACACTTCACAAGAAGTCACATAAGCAAACATTTCTGGGTCAGCAGCAGTGATTGCAAAATCAAATAAGATGCTGAAGTCCATAGAATTCTAAGTGTAAGCATCCAAATGCCAGTTAACAGCTGACTGAGCAAGAATTTCTGAGATTATACTGAAGAATTTAGAAAAAAGAATTTTGTTATATGGAATTGCTTTTGTCTTTTTTTTCCCTATCAGAACAAAATGCTCATATGCATACCTAGCTAATACTATTCACATAAAGTGAGATACGTGTGTGTACTTTATCCAAATATATGTATTTAATACTTTGGTTCACTCTTTCCTGTAGAGAAAGAAAGAAACAAGGCAGGATATTGTGAATATACAATTATCTATTTTTTCTAATATTATATTAATATTCTATAAATTTTCCAAATACTTAGAGATGTAAGTTAAAGCTTGAATTTAAAGCTCAAATTTTTATGTAGCATTTTAAAATAAGTCACAAACTCTGCAGTGTGCAAGAAGTACAAAATAAAGGAAAGTCTATGGGTTTCAAATTTGGGGAAGCAATTTCAAATTTCTGCTGATACTTCTTTCTATAATTCTATGATTATCAATGAATATTAATCTTTTAATATTTTCATTCATTTAAAAAATTTAACCCATATTTGTCCTCCATTACACATCCTATGAATCACAATTCAAAAGAATGAAATATTATTTTCATTTACTGAATATGTTTTATATATTATCATCCTGTAGATTTTCTTTTTCAGAAAAGAGTAACTGAGGAAAAGAACAAGGTGAAAAGAAGAAGTAAATCTGCTTCCAAAAGAAAAGTGTGAATATAGCTTCCTCTAGAGGAGGAGCCATAGGTACTACCTTCATTTTTGTCCAGAGAAGTAAGGCCTTGAAAGCACCTTGGATGCTGCTCTCCCTTGAAATATTGCCTGATACCTGTCCTTATGGTCTATTTGGAGAAAAACTACTGAACTCTAACAGAAAGAAGACAGTCAGATACCTAGGGATTATTTGAGCATGTACGAGAACATTTTAGTCAGATATTAGGGACTGTAATAGGCCATGACTCTAAATAAAGGATGGGCCTATAGATTCATTATAAGGTAAGAATGATACTATTTCACAGGACATATGGTGAAGTGTAAAAGAGTTAATATGTATGAGAGCCCAGCCTGGTGCTGGTATAATAGTGAGAGCAAAATAAAAGAAGTTGTTTTTAATAATAGAGATAGAATCAAAGAAATGGGAGGAGGACTTATGGGATAGAAACAGAATTTTAATAAAATCTGGGAATTTAATTGTGAAATAAGAAAAGACACTACCCTCGCCCTTGAAAAATTTACAGTTTATTAAATAAGTGATTAAATACAGAGTGAGAAGGTAAATAACAATGTTAAACATGGGGTAATATGGGAGATGTCCTCGATCTAGGTTTAAGAAGTCAGGTAGCACTCCCCAGAAAATAAAGTCTAATCTGAAATGGAAGATTGATTCTGCTATATCAGCTGTGTACACTTTAGAAAGTTAATGAACTCCTCTAATTTACAGGTTTCTGAAAAAATAATGGATTTCAACTACTATGGATATCTCATAAAAATGGAAACATACGTTTGTCCTTTTGTGACTGGTTTATTTCACTTAGCATAATGTTTTCAAGGCTAATCACTGTTGTAGTGTTTGTCAAAATGTCTTTCCATTTTAGGGATAAATAATATTGCATTGTATATGTGTGTGTGTGCGTGTATGTATATATATATATATATATATATATATATATATATATATATATACGCACACACTGCTTTTTTGTTTATCCACTCATTCATTGATGGACATTTGAGTTGCTTCCACCTTTTGGATATTGTAAATAGTGCTTCTGTGAGCATGGTTTTACAAATATCTCTTCAAGTTCCTTCTTTTAATTCCTGTGGGTATATACAGAGAAGTAAATTGCTGAATCATATAATAATTCTGTTTTCAATTTTTCTGAGAAATGGCCATAGAGTTTTCCCTAGTGGCTGCACCAATTCAAATTCCCACTTAAAATGCACAAGGATTCTAATTTCTCTACATCCTCACCAACACTTGTCATTTTCTGTGTGTGTGGTTTTTTTTAAATATTATTATTTTGTTTTGGTTTTGATAATAACTATCTGAACGTGTATGGAGTGGTATCTCATTGTGGTTTTGATTAATTTTCTCAAATGATTAGTGATATTGACCTCTTTTCATGTACTTCTCTGCCATTTTTATATCTTCTTTGGAGAAATATTTATTAACATCCTTTGTGCATTTTCTAAATAGGCTGTTTTTTGTTGTTGTTGTTGTTATTGTTGTTGTTGTGGAATTGCAGACGTTCTTTATATATTATGGATATTAACTCCTTATTTAATATAGGATTTGCAAATATTTTCTCCCATTCCATAGGTTGCCTTTTCACCTTGTTTACAGTGTCTTTTATGCACAAAGTTTTTAATTTTGATGTAGGACAAATTGTCTATTTTTCCTTAGCTGTTTGTGTTTTTGGTGTCATATCCAAGATATCATCGCCAAACACAATGTCATAAAGCTTTCCTGCTATGTTTTATTCTAAGAGTTTTATAATTTTATCTCTTTCATTTAGCTCTTTGATCTATTTTTAAATGTTTGTATAGAGTCTAACAAAGAGCCAAATTTATTCTTTTGCATGTGGATATACAATTTTCCCAAGTATATTCAGACTATTTACTAAAAAGTCTTATCATTCTCCAATAGTCTTGGTACCCTTTTCATAAATAATTGTAACATATATGTGATGATTTATTTCTGGTGTCTCTATCTTATCCATTGTTCTATATTTCTATTTTTATACCAACACTGTACTCTTAATTACTGTGGCTTTGTTGTATTTTGAAATCAGAATATGTGAGACCTCCAACTTTGTTCTTCTTTTTCAAGATTATTTTAGCTGTTCAGGGTCCCTTGAGATTCCATATTAATTTTAGGATGCATTGTTCTATTTCTGAAAAAAAAATCATTGGGATTTTGATAAGAATTACATTGACTTTGTAAATAGTTTTGGGTAGTATTGACATCTTAACAATATTATACCTTCTGAACCATGAACACGGAATGTCTTTCCATTTATTGTTATCTACTTTCTTTCAGCAATGTTTTGTAAGTTACACTGTACAAGTCTTTGGACTCCTTGGTTATGTTTAGTCCTAAGTAATTTATTATTTGTGAATAAAATTATCAAATTTTTTCAGACAGTTTGTTGTCAGTACATTGTTTTTCAGATTGTTTGTTGAGCATTGCTTTTGTAACCTGAAAACTTGCTGAATTCTTTTCTTAGTTTTAAACATTTTTTTGTATCTGTGTACAGAATCTTTAGGGTTTTCTTGATATAAATTATGCCTTGAATACATATAATTTTGCTTCCTCCTTTCTAATTTGGATGTCTTTTGCTCTTTTCCTGTCCTAATTTTTCTGGCTAAGACTTCCAGTACTATGGTGAATAGAAGTGTTGAAAATCAACATCCTTGTCTTGTTGCTAATCTTAGAGGAAAAAAGAGCAGTCTTTTACCATTGTGTATAATGTTAGATGTGGATTTTACATGTATAGCTTTTATTATATTGAGGTAGTTTCCCTCTATTTCTAGTTCTTTGCCCATATTTTCCTTTAGCTCTTTCAGCATATTCAAGACAGATGTTTTAAAGTCTTTGTCTAGTAGGTTCAATTTCTGCGTTTTTCAAAAATGGTCTCTAGAAATGTATTTGTTCCTTTGAATAGCCATATTTTTCTGTTTCTTTGTGTGCCTTGTAATCTTTTGTTGAAAATTGAGAATTTGAAAAACCAGCTACCTCTCCCAGTCTTGGAAGACTGGCTCTATGACAGAGAAGATTTTCACTAAATAGCAGGACATGTTTGAGCATCAGAATCAGCTTGGCATTAAGACTTAATGGTCCTTGGACTTCCTGGTGGTGCAGTGGTTAAGAATCCGCCTGCCAATGCAGGGGACACAGGTTCAAGCCCTGTTCCAGGAAGATCCCACATACTGTAGAGCAACTAAGCCCGGGAGCACAACTACTGAGCCTGCGCTCTAGAGAGCCCGCGTGCTGCAACCACTGAAGCCCACATGTCTAGAGCCTGTGCTCCGCAACAAGAGAAGCCACTGCAATGAGAAGCCCGCACACTGCAATGAAGAGTAGCCCCTGCTCACCGAAACTAGAGAAAGCCCATGCTTAGCAGCAAAGATCCAATGCAGCAAAAAATAAATAAATAAATATATTTAAAAAAAAAAAAAAAAAAAAAGGACTTACGGTCCTCTTATGACCTTTCTGGGCATGTGTCTTCCCTAGGCCTGTGTATGTCCTATTCTGTATAGACTGCTGGTTTTCCGTGTGTTAATTTCCATCCCCTGCTTCTTCTAGTGGTCTTAGCTGTTATATTGTATTCCTCGATCAGTAATTTATTGCTCCAGCCACCTGTTAGTCTGTAGGCTTTTTATAGCCTCATGAGCCTTTTCTTAGCCTGTGATCTGAGCTGCGTTGCTTTTGGAGGAACAAACTCCCACTTAGACCCCCACAGAGACCAATCCCTTAGATAGCCACCAGGTAAGTTATCATGTTGCAAATTAAGTCTGTTCTGCTCTCTCTGGTTCACAGAAAGTAACTGAGGACAGAACTGCCACTTCCTACAGACCACACCAAGACCATATGTAACAGGGAGGAAGTGGGGCAAGAATGAGTACCCCCCACCCCCAATTTCCTTTTGAATATGTTTTTTTTTCTTGATTAAGCATCCACTTAAGTTGCTGGAGCTGTTTGGCTGATTCCCAGAGCTCCTGTAAACTTGTTTAGTCAGTCTCTAATTATTTGTTAATGTTTCCCTGAAGGAACAAGGTCCTGGATCTTCCTGGTCCTCCGTGTTGCTGATGTCACTCTCCCAGTTAAAAAAAAAAAAAAAACATTGTGTGTGTGTGTGTGTGTGTGTGTGTGTGTGTGTATTCCATTTTTTTTATGTTGGAATTCTTTAGTTATAGTCTATATTATTTTTCAACCACTCATTCATTGATTATACATGTATATTTTATATTTGTATTTATATATCTCAGTATTTTTTAGATACCATTACAGCTTATTGCTACTAGAGACACAACATTAAATATAATAGACAAAATGCGCTGATTTCCTGAAACTTGCCTTCCATTTAAGTTAATACTATATATAGTAATACAATAGGTCAGAAAGTGATAACTGCTAGGAAGAAAAATAAACCATGGAAGTGGGTAAGAGATACAAGAAAATAGTGTGATTTTAAATAGAGCATTAGTCACAGGTTCACAATAAACCTGTTCCTTAAGTTAAAAACTAGACAGGGCTTCCCTGGTGGCGCAGTGGTTGAGAGTCCGCCTGCTGATGCAGGGGACACGGATTCGTGCCCCGGTCCGGGAGGATCCCACATGCCGCGGAGCGGCTAGGCCCGTGAGCCATGGATGCTGAGCCTGCGCGTCTGGAGCCTGTGCTCCGCAACGGGAGAGGCCACGACAGTGAGAGGCCCGCGTACCGCAAAAAGAAAAAAAACCCAAAAAAACAAAAAACAAAATCTAGAGAAAGTGAGGCAGAACTGTGAGGATGTATGAAAAGAATATATCTCAGGCAGAGAGTTGACCTTGTGTAAAATCCCTCAGGCAAGTGCAAATCTGGTGTGTTTCAAGAAAAGCAAGATAGCCAATGATGTTGAGACCAAGTGAGCAAGGGGCAAAAAGCAGGAGATAAGAGAGAGCTAGCAACTGTAGAGCCTTTTAAATACTATCTAAGGGTTTTGTCTTTACTTCAGCTGTAAATGATTGGAGAGCTTTGAAGCAGGGGCATAAAATGATTTGAGCTACAATACATTTTAAATGAATCACTGAGTCAACTTTGATAAGACTAGATTCTAAGGCGGTAAATGAATTAGCAGGGGGATCAATTAGAAGGTCATGTAAATAATACCATATTGATATAATAGCAATATAGCCCATCATGTTTGCTGTGTGGAAAATAAAAAGTAGACAGGTTTCTTGATACATTTTGAAGAAATAACTAAAATGATTTGATAAAGAATTGGTTATGGAAGTAAGAAAATGGAAGACATCAAATATAACTCTGTGGTTGCCCTGTGCGATTTGAAGAATGGAATTGCCGCTAACTGCAAAGGGAAAAGCTACATGATATGTTTGGAAGGGGAAAGGGGAAGATCAGAAGTTTAGTTTAGGACTTGTTGAAATAAAAATGCCTATTGAAAATTCAGTAAGAGACGGAGAGAAGGGAGTTGGATTTGTGAGTCTGGATTTCAAAAATGAAGATTTTGAAATACAAGTCAGAGTGGCATTAGAATAGAGATGACATTTAATCCATAAGACTCTTTGCAATTACCAAAGACCATGTACAAACAGAAAAGTCAAGAGGTTAGTTTGAAGAATAGAAAACAGGAAAGGAGCTTGAAATGGAGTGGTTAAAGAGGCAGGAGAAAAACAGCAGAACGTGGTGTGCTGGAAGCCACCTGCAGAAAGTGTTTCTGGGAGGAATTTTAGCTGTGTCAAATATTGATGGGAAGTTAAGTTCATTACAGTTTGAAAGTCAACCATTGTATAGAGCAATATGGACGTCACTGGTGATTTGTGAAGAGCATAATAGCAGAGCAGTAAAGCAAACCCCAGCTGGAGAGGAGTTGGGGACAGCAAGGATAGACAGCCTTCCTAAGGAGCCTCATTATAAAGAAAAGGAGAAAACTGATACAGTAACTGGTTGAGGTTATGTTACCAAAAGCTTGGCCTCTCTGTACACCTGTGCTGAATCAAATCCCAGACAGAGCTCTGGGTGAAGTAGAAAAGGATAGCTTTATTACTTTGCCAGGCAAAGGGAGACACACCAGACTTCTGCCTCGAAAAATTATGTGTCCCAACCCCAGAGAAATTGATGAGAGTTTTATAACAGTGGTTCAAAGGTGGGGTCTCTGACAAGATTAGGATTGAGCAGGGCTTGCCCCCTCCTTAGTCTCAGGTGGTTCTTGGCTGTTCCTCCCTTGATTAGCAACTGTTCCATAATCTGCCCTTTGGAACTCAAGAGAGGTCATGGAGGCTGGAGTCTTGCCTGTGAGAAATGATGGACAAAAGGAGGCTTCCGTGCCCAAGTCCCACTCAGTTTCAGTGCCTGGGAGCCCCACAGTGTCCCACTCAGTTTCAGTTATAGGTTAATTTTTCTTTTGTAAAATGGGAGAATTGTGATTTTTGTGTATGCTGATGAAAATTATCCTCTAGAGACTGAAAAACTTATCTACTGGAGATAAGGAAATGTTGCCAAGATGATGTTCTTGAATAAGCAAAGAAAGATAATATCCACTACATGATTGGAAGAACTGGCCTTCAATATGAGAGTGGAGAGTTTATCTAACATAACTGAAGAAATGGAATAGTATGTGGGCAAAAGTGCAGGAACGTTGGGGTTTATAATTGTGGAGCTTATGGAAGTTCTCTTCTGAGATCCTCTGTTTTTGATTTTGTTTTTTTTTAGTGGAATTTGAAAGTAAGAATTTCAGTAAGAGAATAAAAGATGAGGAGTTGGATGTTTAAAAAAAAAAAAAGCAAAGGGCATAAGATTTTCATGTGGGAAAGGGAGAGTGAGTGGAACAGGAAAATGCTGAATTAGGGGCCCCATCAAGTTTGGTGGTCCTGAACTTCACGTAAGACAACTCAATATACCTGTTTGTTTTACTTCAGCAGCATTTAGCTACTACGTACAGTCACTGAGCAGTCAGAGTCCAAATTTAACAGAGTTAGGATTTTGCCAAAGGAGTATGGTGAGAAAAGAGAGAAGCAAAAGACTTAAAGGTATATGAGCAGAGATTATTTTAAATAATGTATCCATACATAAGCCTCTTTCAATCTCTAGTTATTCAGTAAATGATTATGTAACATCAACTATGTTGTATGAAAAAATATAATAAATAATAAAATGTGTTAATAGAAAATAAATGCTATCAGAAAAAAAGTAGAAGAAAAAAAGCAAGGATCACATATGCTGAATGGGAGGAGGCAGTGCCTAATTTAGAATGGTCGAGGTTTGCATCACTGGCAAAGTAAGATTTGAGCAAAGACTTGAAGGAGAGAGGGCGTTAGCATGGCAAATAGCTGGAGGAAGGGCATTCTAAAAATGTGACTGCTGTAAAAAAGGGCTAAAATCTGAAGTGTGCCTGGCATATTCAAGGAACGGCAAGGAGGAAATTATGGCTTAGATTGAACTTTGCAGGCCTGCAAACCCTGTATTTGCCCAGCCTCAAGATTAAAGAAAGAGCCCAGAGTCAACAACAGAGACATTAATGATTTAATGGATAGGGGATCTTACACATCTGAAGCAAGATCCTGGAGCAACATCCCACCATGTGCAGCGGACGTTGGGCAGGACATGGCATCAGTCTTGGCATCAGTCTTCACTATGAGGGGAAGAGAAAGGTGGGAATTGACTTCAGTTTGGTTAAGCAGTTGCCAGGGAAACCAGCAGAGGAACAGGCTCCTCACTGCCCCTTTGATAAGCTATCATAGTGGAGAGAGTTATGACCTAAAGATTAGAACAGTCACTTGCTGGGGCCCGGGGAAGTACATAGGCATTTACTAATTAGGCTGTATGATGATGGCATTTACTGATTAGGCTCTATGATGAAGAGGGAAGGTCAGTCAGGTGAGTAGGGTGTAGGTGAGGCAGGACTGGTCAAAGATGGGATGTACAGAGAGCAAGAGAGCAGCCATCTTGGGTGGCCTGATCATACATATCATAAAAATGTGGGACCATAGCAAGAGATGAGGCTAAAGAAGTAAGAGTGGTGGTGGAAGAAAATCATGCTTGCCATTGCAAGGACTGTGGCTTTTCATTTGAGTAACTTGTGCAGTCATTGCATCATCTTGAGCAGAACAATGATATGATTTAACCTCACTATTAGAAGGATCAGTTTGACTACTGAGTTGAGAAAAAACTGTAGAGGCAAGGGGATGAAACAAAGAAATTTGTATTTTAGTCAGTTTTCACTAGCTTACTCTAAGATAGCAAAAAACCCCAAATCTCAGTGCTTACCCAAGAAATATTTATTGCTCACATGTTACATGTTGGCTAGGATCAGCTATGGCTCTGTTTCCCTGAGTCTTGTTCATTTTAGGATCTAGGATAAAGGAGCATCACATACCTGGGGCATGCCATTCTCCTTGCAGAAGGAAAAAAAGACATGGCAGCACTTTAAGCTTCCCCAAGGAAGACCACATGGTATTCCCAGGCATTTCATTAGCCAATGCTTTTTTAATAAGAAGTGGCACTATACGAAATATTGGCTACATAATTTGAAGACCCCAGTGCGAAATTAAAATGTGAGATCTCTTGTTCAAAAATTATCATGCATTTTAAGACGGCGATAGCAGAGCATTAAACCAAATGAAGATCACAAACGCCTGAAGTTGGCCCTGACTGCAAGTTACATGGAAATGGGCAGGTTTGAATAGTACTCTGAAATAAAAAGGGCAATAAATATGTACATAATTAGGAATAAAAATAATACCATCTCTCACAATTTAATAGATGGCTACTGATACAATCCAAGAGAGTGATTATGCTGGCTCAAACCAGGTGATAGTACTAGTGGAGGTTGAAAGATGTGCTAGTTTCTTGAAAGACTTAGTAGTACTCGATATATTAGAAGGAGCATTGTTAAGGATAACTCCAGGTTTTCTACTGAACAATTGGAAGACTTGAGATGCCAGTAACTGAGATGGGGAAGATTATAGGTAGAGTGGTAAAAAATCAAGGATTTGGCTTTAGATGCGATAACTTCAAGTAATGTATTAGATATTCAAGTAGAGATATCAAGAAAAGAACTGAATACAGACATCAGGAGTTTTTGAGAGAGATCTGTGTTAGAGAAATACATTTGGGAGTCACAGACCAACAGCTGAAATTAAAATTCAAATTTGAGAACACTGAGATAATAAGTGTAGATAGAAAAAAGAAAAAAAGTGGTAAGTGGTAAGTCTTGGTGTATTTTAGTATCTAAATCTCAGGAAAATGAGGAATAGCCTGCAAAGGAGTCTGACAGAGAAAAAACAATAATGTAGGAAAAACAACTCCAGTGAATTTGATATAATGGAAACCATACAAAGAAAATGTATCACGGAGGATCTACTGTGCCCAGAGCTGCTGCTCATAGATGTAGTAAGAAGAGGACTGACAGATGAATTTAGCCATTGGATGTTGTCAGTGCATAACAAAAGCTGTTTAAGTGGATTGGTAGTGACGAAAGCCGGATTGCAATGAGGCTAAGAAAGGAGAGGAATTAGACACAGTGAATATAGACGGCTCTTTGGAAGTCTTATCTTCAAGAAAAAAAAAAAAAATATATATATATATATATATATGACTTCTCCTTAGTCTCAGACACATATTATGGAAAAGTTTCACATTCCTGAAAGCTTTGCATTCCTAGATAGCCATGACCAAGAAGGATATTTGAAATTCTTTCAGGGATAAGCCATGAGAAATAGAAACAATTTGGTTATTTTCCTCCATTAAAAACAGGAAAATCTATTTTTAAAACAAAACTGACCCAAATATTATCCAAAAAGAATTATTTATGATATAAATTTTGAACAATAAATGTTGCTTTTTTTTTCCCTGTGATCCAATTCTCCTGAAAAGGTGGACATTTTTACACATACTTTAGTATGAGTTTGTCTATGAGTTTCTCCTTTTTCTCTGACATCTCCAAAGTAGAAAAAAATAGAGAAATGGAGAAGAAATTGGAATTGTAAGAATCTTTTTTTTCTTTTTCTTCAAATGGGAGAAATAAGTACATGTTTGCACGTTTATAAAAATGAGAGTGAAAAATAGATGACATACAAAAGAGAAGGGTTAATTAAACTTTTGGAGCCATGTCCTTAACTAAATAAACAGGGATGAGAGAACAAAGGAGGAATTGGCTTTAGATGGGGCTAAACAAATTAATCTATGACAGTGGTTTTCAGAAAGAGAGACAATCCGTTTATCTGCTTACCTCTGCCAGAGAACATTTGGCAATGTTCTCTGGCAGGGGTAAGAGAAGGGGAGGGGGATTTTCACTAGCAGTTAATGGGTAAAGGCCATGGATGCTGCTAAACATCTGACAATGCACAGGACAGCTCCCACAACAAAGTATTATCCAGTCCAAAATGTCAATAGTGCCAAGGTTGAGAAATTCTAACCTATGGTAAGAGAAAGAGAGGGAAAGTATGTGGGTACAGAGTCTGGTAGTTCGTTATATATGGGAGTGACACTCTACTAAATTCAATGTCTCAGTAAGAGAAGGGTGCAAGAAAATTGAGAGACTCTGCAAGCAGTTGATTTTAATGATTAACCACAGAATTTAATCTGGGTTAGGAAGAGAGTCAAGATATTAAGTGAATGAGGAACAATGAAAATGTTGTATGCCCAGTGGATTGGAGATTTAGCAGAGTGGATCAGGCAAGCTCGTATGAAAGAAGTGGTCCTCAGGAAGGGAATATTAAATTAAGATTACGGAAGTGATGCAGTTCCACCTGAGGTAGGGTGGAAGGTAAGACTGGGTTTTTTTTTTTATGTTTATTTTATTATTTTTTAATATATTTATTTATTTATTTTTGGCTGCATTGGGTCTTCATTGCTGTGCGCGGCCTTTCTCTAGTTGTGGCGAGTGGGGGCTACTCTTGGTTTCAGTGTGCAGGCTTCTCATGGCAGTGGCTTCAGTAGTTGTGGCTCGTGGGCTCTAGAGTGCAGGCTCAGTGGTTGTGGAGCACAGGCTTAGTTGCTCCTCAATATGTGGGATTTTCCTGGACCAGGGATCAAACCCATGTCCCCTGCATTGGCAGGTGGATTCTTAACCACTGCGCCACTAGGGAAGTCCCAAGATTGTTAATGGGAGAAGGATTTTCAAGGACTAAAATGCTAAGGTGTTGAAGAATCATTTGCATACGTGTTAAAATTACCAAAGATTCAGATGGAGTAGTCTTAGAAAAAGTGGCTGTGAATAAAAAGATAATATTATAGAGAAGAGAAAGGGAATGAACCTGGGATAACAGCTAATATGAGGAATAGTGTGTGATATAATACGATGACACCAAACATAAAGATGGAGAGTGTGAAGAATACTCTGAAAGTCAAAATGGGGATCAGAGACATCTACCTCCTTTCAGCACACAAGTAAATGGCTTGTAAAAAAGCCACCACCTAACAGGTTTCAGAGAACGCTTGTCTCTACTGCAGAGTTAGTTTTCCTCTAGCTCCAATCAGTGATGAGAATTTTCAGAAATTGTTTCAGAATATAGCATACTTTACTTATAATGAGCCATGAATTCCCTAGTGCACAGTGGAAGGATTTCATGAGCTCTGGAAAGATGGGCCTACAGATTCTTGTTGTAGCAGATACAAACAACAGTAAAGCACATAATGGGGTTAATCCCAGAGAATCCAAGGGGATAGTAATGACTGGATTATGAATATTGGGGTATAGGGATGGGTGGGTTTCTCCTGTATTCCTGAAGAATGGGGAAGAAGGTCTAAGAAAAGTGTGGTCACAGTTCCCATGCTCTGGTTTCCTGTTGATCCGTGTAGGGAGAGGAGTTTTTATTCTCAATGTATGTGATCATTGCTGACCCCAGTTGTTGAACTTAATGACTGCTGGAGAAACTCTTTCTAACTAAAGTTTCCTTCCCCAACTCTCCCTTGTTGAATAAACACACACGTTCCTTAATGATAAGTAAAGGACACATGATCCCACAAGAAAATGGATGATAGATACAAAGTACATGGTTAGAGCTTAGAAAGTGTAGTCATTTATGTAGCTGGGATATAAATATGAGTCTGTGTCTGGCTTCAACCCTTACTGGTTGTCTGGCTTGGAGGATGCTACTACGTAAAATTTCTACAAATCATCGTTAAAATGGGAATAAAAATCCTACATACCATACAGGAATTTTTTGAGGACTAAGTAAGAGAACTCATAAAAAATTCTTAGCACAGAGTCAGGCACATGACAAGCATGCAGTAATGTAGTTCATAATAGTTAACCGTATGTATTGATTTAGAAAAGAGAAAATGACCAGTAAACATAAGACACTCAACCTTACTGCAAACTCTAATAATAAGATACAAATTTTCAACCTATTCAACTGACAAAACATTTAAAAACATCGATAGCATCCAATTTTTCAGTAATTACATGGTAAAATAGGCACTGCCACACATTATTGGTGATAGGTGGATTTGGCATTGCCTTTATGGAAAATAATCTGTCAACATCCATTAATAATATTCAAAATGTGCATATTCTTGAATCCATTAATCCAAAATTTAGGAACCTGACCAATGGAAATGAAGGCAAAAATATGTTAAGATTTATACAGAAGAGTGTTTATCTTTGCTAACACTCATAAAATGAAAATTTATTTTGTTTCAAGGTGAAAAGAACTGTGTCTTTCTTCAGAGCAGCTGGAAGCTGGAAGCAGCAGGGAAGAGGACCATTGGCTAGTCAGCAAAAGTGGCAGTAAAAGGGAGCAAAAGCCAGGGTGACAGCAGTTCAGGAGCTGGCAACACCACGAGCATCTCCGGAGGGAAGTGATGCCTGAAACAGCCTCATTAAACCTGGTGCTGTAGAGCCATGTAAGAGAGAAGCAGATAGCATAGTTTTTAAACCCAAGCACCACCTGGTGTGAAATCCCTGCTCTACCACTTTCTGCTACAAACTGACCTCAGGCAAGTTATGTAATGTCATTGTGCCGCAGATGTCTCATCTGTAACATGGGGAGAAAAAGAGAGCCCCCCTCATAGGGTCTTTTTGAGAATTAAATTAGGTAATATTTTAAGTGCTTAATACCTAGTACATATTAACCACTATATAAATATTCGTAAAATTAAAAAAATAAATTCCATAAATACTAGTGGGAGATAGTGTTTCTCCTCTCCTTCTTGTTAGACACATCTTCTCAGAATGAAAAATTGAGGCTTTGGAATTTATCACTGGCTGAATAAGTACAGTTGAAATTAGAGCAAACAAACTACAGTCATAGATTACAGTGGGGGTCCTCAAATGGTTTATTGTTATTATCCCTATTATTAACAATAAAACACATTATGAATTAAAATAATAACCTACCAGCTATAAAGTACTGGGCCAAATATTTTACCTGCCTTATCTAATCTACACAACAACCATATGAGGTAGTTATTTTATCCACATTTGATAAATAAGAAAACTGAGACTGAGCAAGATAAGTCAGCAAACTGTCCAAAATCAACCACTTAATAACTGGTAGCCTAGATTCAAGCTGTCTTCAGCCTGATTCCAAAGTTTTTACCATTCACTACCATGTGCTTTCTTCATTATATGGCTCAGTCGGGGAACACTGACAGTTTTATAAGGCCATTCTGTTATTGTGCAATATGACCAGTTCTCCATTGGGGGTTTTGTGGACAGAAAAACAAAAATGGGTATATCTTGAAGATTTTTAGCTATAAGAGAATCAGTCCTGATTTTAAAAGTAATACACACAAAATGAGCCAAACTAAAATAAATAAATAAGTTTAAAAAAAAATAAAACTGTCGCATGGTAGAAAGATGTGATCTTTTAGAAAACAGCATCATTAACAAGATGCTGGGGACCAATTAAATGGTCAAGATTCATAATATCAAGACTAAGCTTGTCCCTATTTCATGGATCACTAATCCATATCAGGCAGGTTTAATTAGAGAGGAAGAGTCAAATGATTTCCAGTTGCCTTTCTACATCATTTTAATAACTTTTAAATGCACAAATTGTAATAAAATCAGCTTTGAACCAATGTTATATCCATTCTTGTGTGCCCTCTGCTTATTTCCCAGGGAAGTATGCGTGATGTCATTAGCTTTTCCTGAGGTGACAGATCAATATCACACACACATCTAAGTCTGCACTACTAAATTCTCAGTATAATTAGTAGAACAGTTTATACATTATTAAACTTTATTTTCACTGTCTTTTTAAGATTAATGTATTAAATATCATATTTAAATATACTAGTTTAATACTACTTGGTGGCTAACATTTCAAAAGCTATTTAACACCTTTATATTTACCTAAGAGACACATAAGTAAGTCATCTAGATTAACCTCTAGATACAGGACAAAAAACAATTGCGTTACCAATTGGATCCCTAAAATAATTATGGTTACAATATGAGTTTAAATGCTAATGTTATTCCACAAAAATATTTACAGAATTTAATATCTATGCTCACTATCCTTGCCTTACACTTTATTCCAAGTTTCTTAACCATCAAATATGCTATTATCTTAAAATTTTTATGAAGACTTTATTAACCCTTGATTGAAAAAATGTGTGTCTTTGTTTTCAATACAGTTTATAAACCAGTATTTACACTAAACTACCAGGTGAAGGGAATTGAAGAAAGATATTTTGACTTGTCTTCTTTTTCTTTACTATAATTATAACTACCAAGTACTTATTTTGGCATTACATTATACCACATATTATACCTAGAACTTTTCATTGAAATTCATGTTCTACTTTTAATATTCATCTATGTGTATACTTTGAACAATATTTATTAGATTGTCACATTTATTTTTTTCTTACTTGAGACAGCAAATGTCAGCTTGTTGGTTCTGATCTGAAGACAGAATTATATAAACTATTTTTCATATTTCATTCTACTTTAATAAGAGACTGGAGGGCAGGACAGAGAGAGAGGACAAATACTCCTCTGTGAACATAATTTAAAAGAAAACAAGCCTTTCTTTTGGTTACTATATGTCAAACATCATACTAAACACTGGAGAATCAAAGACGTAAAATACTTGGTTCCTTTTCCCTAAGGAATTCTAATCCAGAAGAAAGAATAGAATAATGTAAACTACATGAATAATAGTTATAAGAAGTTTACATATGGGAGAATAAATATTTCCTGTCTGGGTTATTGTGGTTGTTCATTTTTAATAAGACAATAAAAGTACTTTTCAAAATGTAGCTGTGTGTGTATTAAACATGAAAGTTGAGAAAACATGAACAATATGGAGGGAGGGAGTAGGAAATTAGAATGAATATAGCATATGCATTTATATAACTCCACAAAGAGACATGGGAGCAGATAATGTGTAAAATGCATATTAAATTAGACCTTTATAACCAATCTGTTGACACTAGGCTAGAAAGGCTTTTTTTTTTTTAGATTTCCAAGAATACAAATACTTACTTCACCTTGTATTACAATACTGGATTGTTTTTGCAGTCCCAATATCTTGAGATATTTATGATACTCTCCCATTTATAAAAAGAAAATTAATGTTTATTTCTCCACTAACATGGCAAAGATTGGATAACAGTTTTATTAATTTATTTGTTTCTTTTTGAAAAGAAACTTCTTTCATCCAGTTTCCATGTCATATAAGAGATAGATAAAAGCAATTCCTCGCCCCACCCATATTGTATTTGAAATTTGTAATACCAGAAATTCAGCACAATACTTTAACCAGTCAAGCTAAATATTCCAGGGCACTTTTTAATATGCTGCACTGTGAAGCAAGAGTATTAAGTTGATTCAACCATGAACAATCCTTTGATTATCATACACCTCAACTGCTCTGTGTTGACCATGAGAAAAATAAAAAAATTGAAAATGAAATGTGATTAGTTCCTGATGAATTGAAATTCCTTTAACAGACAGTGAATGGAGAAAATTTACATTAATAGTAACAATCAAGCCTTTAGTCTTTTCACATTGAGAGTAGTATTCTATAAATGCAACTGATGCATGATAACATTCTTATATGAATAGAAGCATATGGAAAAAAAGGAATTATTGCCACTGTATTGTTTGTTACAGTAAGGGGAGTGTGAGTTATGTAATAGGAAAACTTATAAGTAACTATGACAATTATACTTTTTTTGAAAACTGTGTCTGCAGTTGCATACCTAATATTTGTCAGTAAGTTGGGCATAAAGATGTAGAAAGTGATAAATTATAAGATTTTAAAATTATTTTGCAACTGAAGCTTAACAAAAGATTGCTAAAAAATCTCAATTAAAGGGGGAAAAACACATAATTCAATTGGATAAGACATGATTATACCATGCTTAAGCTTAAGCCACTGTCAGCATCTGGAAATGGGGAAGTTTAAAATGTCCTGATAATTACAGTGTCACCTAGTTTTGGCAGCACTATAATATTCATTTTTCCTGTTTCTTAGACAGATGCAGAATTCTATGGTGTTGGAATTTAATATCAAATTAAAAAAAAGTCCTGTCAGTGCTCGTACACCGTATACAGACTTTTGTTTTTAACGGATGAATTATTACAACTTCATGTTTTGCTTCTCTGCCTTCACAGTTATTTCACACATACTTTTTGTGAGTAGCTGTAAATGATGAAGCATGGAAATTTCACAGAACTCACTAAAAAGTGTGAAATCAAGTTTGAGATGTTGAACATTGTTAATTTATTTGTATCATTGGTAAAGTTAGGACAACACAATTAGGATAAAGACATGTCAAGCACGGGGAGGGGGAATAGATATCAAGCTTTATTGACACCCACCTATCTCCTCTACTCAAATCTGTCACTTTTCTGGAATAAATCAAACACATAAACAAAACCCATCAATAGAATAATAATAATAACGTATGCTTGCAGGAAGCTTACAATCTACTTAAAAGGTAATATTCTTAAATATATCCATAGAAGTTCCAATGTAAACTAATGGGGAACAATTATTTGAGCACAGAGTAAAATTTCATCTCCTCCATCTTCTAGTCCTAAGTCAAACTTCTCTGTGTGGAGCAATTGATAACTTCTAAGAAATGACTCTCAATCTCTCTGAATCTCTTTCCTTATCTATCTATGATAGACAGGTAGATAATATTTTATTAATATTACTTACATCTTATTTTATATTATATATTTTATATAGTATATATATTTCTCTGAAGATTCAAACAGAGACATTTCTCTATTAAATTAAATTTCCATTTTTTTAATAGGTTTAAAGCACCACTATATCTCTCTTCAGGGCACAAACTTTATTTATATTTTATCATTACAGTATCTTTTCTATTAAAAAAATTATCTCTCAAAGTTCCCAGAGTTTAATAAACATATGATAAATGTTAGTTCTCTTACTTCTTCTTTTGATTACATGTATTTCCATGAACATTTTTCCTGAAAATAAAAAGTATTTACCTCATTTAAAATATGTAATTTGGCATCAACAGTTTCCTACATTATTAGGGGAATTTGAAGAAGGGACTTCAGGCACCTTGACATCATGCTTTCTTTCTTGATTAGGTCAGATTTTCTATCTGCTTTAAGAAAAGGTGTAACATTGGGACTTCCCTGGCGGTCTAGTGGTAAAGAATCCACCTTCCAAAGCAGGGGACCTGGGTTTGATCCCTGGTTGGGGAACTAAGATCCCACATGCCGCAGAGCAGCTAAGCCCACGTGCCACAAACTACAGAGCCCCAGCGCTCTGCAGCTGTGCACCACAACTACAGAGAGGAAAACCCAAGGGCACAACTAGAGAGAAACCTGAACAGGTGGGGTGCCGTAATGAGAAGATCCTGCATGCCTTAACAAAGATCCTGTGTGCTTCAACTAAAACCTGATGCAGCCAAAAAAAAAATAAAAAATATAAAATAAAGAAAATAAATAAATAAAATAAATAAATATTTTTTAAAATAGAAAAGGTATAACTTTTTAGAAATACTTATTATATGAGCATAATGATAGAAATGTAATGGGAAAAATATGGTGCCTGAAAACATTCTAGGAGTTAGAATTAAAAAAAAAAAGAAAAAAAAAGGAAATTAAGGACTTGTCTTACTCAAAAGCATACAATGGGAGCTTTATAATATTGTTGTAAAATTTTTCAGTTTTTCTTTATGACAACTGCTCAAGTTTAGATATAAGGGAATCAGAAAATCATAGTGTGTTATCTTTGAGAAGAATGTAAAGGAAATCTAGTCTAACCTTCACTTTACAAAGAAAAGGAGGCATTAATCAAGCAAATGATTTACCCAAGGTCATTTAGTGAGTTCAAAAAATTAATGAACTTATATATAGTAAGGAAAGGGCACTGAAATAGGATTCAAATCTTTAGATCTTTTATATCTGAAAATAATGGCTATTTTGGTTTATTTTTTAACACTCATTAAAGCAGAAGCATTATGAATTTTACTCTTAATTTTTAAACATGAAAACATACTAAAATATTTATACTATATATGTGAGGTGCAGATAAGCTCAATAAAATTAATATCCATTTACCATCACCATGTTTACAGAGGACTTCCTGAAGTTCATTTCTCAAACTATTTTTTCTCTTCTTCTGCATATTCATTTAATGAGTTATTAACTAACGATATGGTCCAAAACTTGTAAACATATCAGAATATATTTGGTGGAGATATTTTTTTTTCCAGAAACTGTATAATTCACCTCTGGATAATCAAAATGTTATCATTTTGTTGGATTTTCCACTAATCACTTTTAATCAGTCTAAAGACAAAATAAATCCAATCTTTATTTTGTTCTGAAAAATCCAGGTTTTTGTGTGTGTGTGTGTCATCAAAGATAAAAAACGATAGAGTTACATTGTGAAGAAGTCTTGATTTAAGATAAATAGAACAAAGAACTCTGGTATAAACTAAAGGCATAGTAAATCACTATATAATATCAATATATAACTACTATGAACTACTCTCTCACATTTCAGAAAATGGTTTAAATATATTTATATGTTTTAATTGCTATTTATTGAAATCCAAGTTGCTATCTTCTTAAGTAAATATAAAGAGACAATCATGAGCAATCATGAGCTTCAAAGTCTATGTATCTAGAAAAGAAAACCTCAGCAGGAGGATCTGGCGACAAGAATATTGTCCAGTCAGCAGAGTTTTTCACATAAATATGAGTGATTATACAATAACTATCACAGCATTGTTGGCAATACTTCAATATTAGATGAGATCATATTTATTTTCAGTCCATTCTATCACCACAATAATTTGAATGGTCCTTTCCTACTTTTTTCTCTTGTTTGAAATGAATTTAAGCTAATCTGTATTTTTACCTATTACAGTGGAAAAACTCTGTCATTTTATAACTGCATTTTTGAATATATATAAAGTGATGTTCATGAACCATCAGTAACAGCATCACTTGGGAATTAGAAAAGCAAATTCTCAGTTGTCACCCCAGACTTTTAGAATAATAAACCCTGTGCGGGGGTCCCAGCAATCTGTGTTTTACTAAATCCTCCACATGGTTCTGTTGCACAGCACCACATTGATAGAGGTTAATTATAACCAACACCATACTAACTTAGAGTCTGCCTAGGAAATGTGATTTGAAAACTGATAGATGTCAAAATACAATGATCTAACATACTTTTCTAAGATGTTTGAAACTGCACCTTCAAAAGTGCAGATATCCTTGGAACTGGTAGTGGTTTAAACTGTCATTATTCCCCCTTTTTATTAGTCAAGTGACATATCACTCTTGTCTATTTTTACTCAAGGTTTACTCGTACATTATTCTCCTTCACACACGTTCTGGAATATGGCCAACCATCAAGTTAACACCAGACCCAGTGGTTCATTTCAGTCTTATAACCCTTTATCTGTCTGTGCAATCTCTTTGATGCCAAAGTCCATAATATTAAACACTATGAAATGCTGTCATTCATTTGTAATTGTTGCTTGGAATGATTGACCATACTACCTTTAAAATATTCTTTCATCTTAGCTCAGTGATGTTACTCTGTACTGGTTTCTTGCTCTCTATTTATACTCTGATGATTTATTCTGAGTTATAAAAATGGATTTTTCTGTTATTTGTCTGCTCTCTTATTCCTATTTATAATTATAATTATATATATATAGCTAGGGTTTATTTAATATCCTCTTGTAAATCCCTTTTTCCAGGTTCCTGGGTTTCCCTGGAAAACCAAGAGACCGTATTAGAAATACAGAAGAGTTTCTTAAATTGTGCCAGGCATACCTTACGAAGTATTTAACATGACATTAGGTAGTATATAAATAAATCCAAAGCTAAGAATTCCTAAACTTTGTTTGCCAGTAATACAAAGATAATGGTCAATTGTGAGTTGAAGTAAAGAAATAGTGGGGGAGACCTTCAAGATGGCAGAGGAGTAAGATGTGGAGATCATCTTCCTCCCTACAAATACATCAGAAATACATCTACATGTGGAACAACTCCTACAGAACACTTACTGAATGCTGGCAGAAGACCTCAGACTTCCCAAAAGACAAGGAACTCCCCCACGTACCTGGCAAAAGATAAAAGAAAAAAACAGAGACAAAAGAATAGGTATGGGACCTGCACCTCTGGAGGGGAGCTGTGAAGGAGGAAAAGTTTCCATACACTAGGAAGCCCCTTCACTGGCAGAGATGGCAGCTGTGCAGGGGGTGAGCTTTGGAGGCATGGAGGAGAGCACAGCAAAAGGGCTGCAGAGGGCAAAGCAGAGAGATATCTGCACAGAGGATCACTGCTGACCAGAGCTCACCAGCCTGAGATGCTTATCTGCTCACCCATTGGGACAGGTGTGGGCTGGGAACTGAGGCTCGGGCTTCAGAGATCAGATCCCAGGGAGAGGACTGAGGTTGGCTGTGTGAACACAGCCAGAAGGGGGCTAAGTGTGCCACAGCTAGCCGGGAGGGAGCCCAGGAAAATGTCTGGAACTGCCTAAGGGGCAAATGACCATTGTTTTGGGGTGTGCAAGAAGAGGGGATTGAGAGCACCTCTTAAACGAGCTCCAGAGACAGGAGCAAGCCGCAGCTATCAGTGTGGACACCAGAGAAGGGTATGAAACACTAACACTGCTGCTGCAGCCACCAAGAATCCTGTACGCAAGCACGGTTCACTATCCACACCTCCCCTCCTGGGCATCTGTGCAGCCTGCCACTGCCAGGGTGCCGTGATCCAGGGACAGCTTCTGCTGGAGAACACATAGTATGCCTCAGGCTGGTGCAACATCACGCTGGCCTCTGCCACCGCAGGCTCATCCCGCATCTATACCCCTCCCTCCCCCTGGACTGAGAGAGGCATAGCCCCCTAATCAGCTGCTATTTTAACCCCCTCCTGTCTGGATAAAGAACAGATGCCAGAGGGTGACCTATATGCAGAGGCAGGGACAGATCCAAACCTGAAACCCAGGAGTTGTGTGAACAAAGAAGAGAAAGGGGAATTTCTCCCAGCAGCCTCAGGAGCAGCGGATTAAATCTCCACAATCAACTTGACATACACTGCATCTGTAGAATACCTGAATAGACAATGAATCATCCCAAAATTGAGGCGATGGACTTTGGGAGAAACTGCAGACTTGGGGTTTGCTGTATGCGACTGACTGGTTTCTGGTTCTATGTTTATCTTAGCTTAGTATTTAGAGTTTATTATCATTGGTAGATTTGTTTATAGATTTGGTTGCTGTCTTCCTTTTATATATAGATAGATAGATAGATAGATAGATAGATAGATAGATAGATAGATAGATAGATATAGATATATACATTTTTTCCCTTTTCTCTTTTTGTGAGTATGTATGTGTATGCTGCTTTGTGTGATATTGTCTGTATAGCTTAGCTTTTACCATATGTCCTAGGATTCTCTCTGTCAATTTTTTTGTTTTGTTTTGTTTCATTTTTTAGTATAGTTTTTAGCACTTGTTATCATTGGTGGACTTGTTTTTCGGTCTGGTTACTCTCTTCTTTCATTCTTTTGTCTTTTTTTTAATTACTTTTTAACTGAGCTGTGTGACTGATAGTGTCTGAGCTGTGTGACTGATAGTGTCTTGGTGCTCCAGACGGGTGTCAGGCTTGTGCCTCTGAGATGGGAGAGCCGATTTCAGGACATTGGTACAACAGAGACCCCCCAGCTCCACATAACATCAAAGGAACTTCTCTAGGCAGGAAACACAAGAGAAAGAAAAGACCTACAATAACAAACCCACAGCAATTAAGAAAATGGTAATAGGAAAATACATATTGATATCTACCTTAAATGTAAATAGACTAAATGCTCCCACCAAAAGACATAGACTGTCTGAATGGACACAAAAACAAGACCCATATATGTGCTGTCTACAGGAGACCCACTTCAGACCTAGGGACACATACAGACTGAAAGTGAGGGGATGGAAAAAGATATTCCATGGAAATGGGAATCAAAAGAAAGCTGGAGTAGCAATTCTCATATCTGACAAAATAGACATTACAATAAAGACTATTACAAGAGACAAAGAAGGACACTACATAATGATCAAGGGATCAATCCAAGAAGAGGATATAATAATTGTAAATATTTATGTACCCAACATAAGAGCATGTCAATACATAAGGCAAATGCTAACAGCCATAAAAGGGGAAATCAACATTAACACAATCATAGTAGGAGACTTTAATACCCCACTTTCACCAATGGACAGATCACCCAAAATGAAAATAAATAAGGAAACACAGGCTTTAAATGATACATTAAACAAGATGGACTTAATTGATATTTATAGGACATTCCATCCAAAAACAACAGAATACACCTTCTTCTCAAGAGCTCATGGAACATTCTCCAGGATAGATCATATCTTGGGTCACAAATCAAGCCTTGGTAAATTTAAGAAAATTGAAATCATATCAAGTAGTTTTTCCAAACAAGTGCTATGAGATTACATATCAATTACAGGAAAAAATCTGTAAAAAATACAAACACATGAAGACTAAATAATACACTACTTAATAACCAAGAGATCACTGAAGAAGTCAAAGAGGAAATAAAAATATATCTAGAAACAAATGACAATGAAAACATGATGACCCAAAACCTTGAGATGCAGCAAGAGCAGTTCTAAGAAGAAAGTTTATAGTAATACAAACTTCCTTCTAGAAACAAGAAACATGTCAAATAAACAACCTAACCTTACACCTAACGCAATTAGAGAAAGAAGAACAAGAAACACCAAAGTTAACAGAAGGAAAGATATCATAAAGATGAGATCAGAAATAAATGAAAAAGAAATGAAGGAGACAATAGCAAAGATCAATAAAACTAAAAGCTGGTTCTTTGAGAAGATAAACAAAATTGATCAACCATTAGCCAGACTCATCAAGAAAAAAAAGAGAGAAGATTCAAATCAATAGAAATAGAAATGACAAAAGAGAAGTAACAACTGACCCTGCAAAAATACAAAGGATCATGAGAGATTACTATAAGCAACACTATACCAATAAAATGGACAACCTGGAAGGGATGGAAAAATTCTTAGAAAAGCAAAATCTTCTGAGACTGAATCAGGAAGAAATAGAAAATATAAACAGACCAATCACAAGCACTGAAATTGAAACTGTGATTAAAAATTTTCCAACAAAAAAAGCCCAGGACCAGATGGCTTCACAGGGGAATTCTGCTAAACATTTAGAGATGAGCTAACACCTATCCTTCTCAAACTCTTCCAAAGTATAGCAGGGTGAGGAACACTCCCAAACTCATTCTATGAGGCCATGATCACCCTGATACCAAAACCAGAGAAAGATGTCACAAAGAAAGAAAACTACAGGCCAATATCACAGATGAATATAGATGCAAAAATCCTCTACAAAATACTAGCAAACAGAATCCAACTGCACATTAAAAGGATCATACTCCATGATCAAGTGGGGCTTATCTCAGGATGCAAGGATTCTTCATTATACATAAAGCAATCAATGTGATAAACCATAGTAACAAATTAAAGGAGAAAAACCATATGATCATCTCAATAGATGCAGAAAAAGCTTTCAACAAAATTCAACACCCATTTATGATAAAAAACCCTGCAGAAAGTAGGCATAGAGAAAACTTACCTCAACATAATAAAGGCTATATATGACAAACCCACAGCCAACATCGTTCAAATGGTGAAAAACTGAAATTATTTCCTCTAAGATCAGGAACAAGACAAGGTTGTCCACTCTCACCACTATTATTCAACATAATTTTAGAATAATAGTTTAGCCACAGCAATTAGAGAAGAAAAAGAAATAAAAGGAATCCAAATCGGAAAAGAAGAAGTATAGATGTCACTGTTTGTAGTTGACATGATACTATACACAGAGTATCCTAAAAGTGCTACCAGAAAACTACTAGAGTTAATTAATGAATTTAGTAAAGCAGCACACAAAATTAATGCACAGAAATCTTTTGCATTTCTATGCACTAATGATGAACAATCTGAAAGAGAAATTAAGGAAACACTCTCATTTACCATTGCAACAAAAAAACAAAATACCAAGGATAAACCTACCTAAAACAAAAGAGCTGAATGCAGAAAACTATAAGACAGTGATGAAAGAAATTAAAGGTGATACAAACAGTTGGAGAGATAAACTATATTCTTGGACTGGAAGAATCAACATTGTGAAAATGACTATACTACCCAAAGCAATCTACAGATTGAATGCAATCCCTATCAAACTTCTAATGACAGTTTTCACCTAACTAGAACAAAACATTTCACAATTTGTATGGAAATACAAAAGACCCCAAATAGCTGAAGTAATCTTGAGAAAGAAAAACAGAGCTGGAAGAATCAGGCTCCCAGACTTCAGACTATACTACAAAGCTACAGTAATAAAGACAGTATGATCCTGGCATAAAAACAGCAATATAGATCAATGGAACAGCATAGAAAGCCCAGAGATAAACCCACACACATATTTCACTTATTTTTGATAAAGGAGGCAAGAATATACAATGGAGATAAGACAGCCACTTCAATAAGTGGTGCTGGGAAAACTGGACACCTACGTGTAAAATAATGCAATTAAAGGGCTTCCCTGTTGGCGCAGTGGATGAAAGTCCGCCTGCCGATGAAGGGGACATGGATTTGTGCCCCAGCCTGGGAAGATCCCACATGCCGTGAAGCAGCTGGGACCATGAGCCCTGGCCACTGAGCCTGCATGTCCGAAGCCTGTGCTCCACGGCAGGAGAGGCCACAACAGTGAGAGGCCCGCGTACCACACACACACACAAAATTAATAATAATACAATTACAACACTCCCTAACACCGTACAAAAAAATAATCTCAAAATGGATTAAAGGCCTGAATGTAAGGTCAGACACTCTAAAACTATTAGAGATAAATGTTGGAAGAACACTCTATGACATAAATCACAGCAAGATCCTTTTTGACTCATCCTTGAGAAAAGGAAATAAAAACAAAAATAAACAAATGAGACCTAATGAAACTTTAAAGCTTTGGAACAGCAAAGAAAACATAAACAAGACAAAAAGACAACCTTCAGAATGGGAGAAAATATTTGCAAGTGAAGCAACTGACAAAGGATTAATCTCCAAAATTTACAAGCAGCTCATGCAGCTCAATATCAAAAAAACAAACAACCCAATCCAAAAAGGACAGAAGACATAAATAGACATTTCTCCAAAGAAGATATAGAGAATGTCAACAAACACATGAAAGGATGCTCAACATCATTAATCATTAGAGAAATGCAAATCAAAACTACAATGAGGTATCACCTCATACCAGTCAGAATGGCCATCATCAAAAAACCTATAAACAATAAATGCTGGAGAGGGTATGGAGAAAAGGGTACCCTTTTGCATTGTTGGTGGGAATGTAAATTGATATAGCCACTATGGAGAACAGTATGGAGGTTCCTTTAAAAACTAAAAATAGAACTACCATATGACCCAGCAATCCCACTACTGGGCATACACCCTGAGAAAACCATAATTCAAAAAGAGTCATGTACCACAATGTTCATTGCAGCTCTATTTACAATAGTAAGGACATGGAAGCAACCTAAGTGTCCATTGACAGATGAATGGATAAAGAAGATGTGGCACATATATACAATGAAATATTACTGAGCCATAAAAAGAAATGAAATTGAGTTATTTGTAGTGAGGTGGATGGACCTAGAGACTGTCATACAGAGTGAAGTAAGTCAGAAAGAGAAAAATAAATACCATATGCTAACACAAGTATATGGAATCTAAAAAAAAAAAAAACAAAAATGGTTCTGAAGAATCTACGGGCAGGAGAGGAATAAAGCCCCAGACATAGAGAATGGACTTGAGGACACAGGGAGGGTGAAGGGTAAGCTGGGACGGAGTAGAGAGTAGCATGGACATATATACACTACCAAATCTAAAACAGATAGCTAGTGGGAAGCAGCCACATAGCACAGGGAGATCAGCTCAATGCTTTGTGACCACCTAGAGGGGTGGGATAGGGAGGGTGGGAGGGAGACACAAGAGGGAGGAGATATGGGGATATATGTATATGTATAGCTGATTCACTTTGTTATAAAGCATAAACTAACACACCATTTGAAAGCAATTTTATTCCAATAAAGATGTTAAAGAAAAAGAATGGGGAGGGAAGGTAATTATACCAGGAGGATGTAGGTAAACCAATTGCATACAGTTGACTTAAATCAATGGCTTAAACTTTTTTTTTCCCTTAATTCTTTGAATAGTGATATCTTTCTCCCACCTGAGTATAATTTCTTGCATTATCTTTGGTAACTAATACATATTAAGTCATATATAAGCATGTTTTGATATTTAATTTTATCAATATTATGAGTAGTTAACATTTTTACTGAATTGTTTGATTAAATTATTCCTACTGAGCACTTAGGTAAGGCAAGGTTTGATAGTGTCATGGTGAACAGAAAATAGAAGCTTAGAACAAAATCTACTGGTCAAAAATATTGACCAGTAGAAGGGCCTGACAGAAGACATTCTTAGTAGAAGGCTTCTGAATCTCTGTAATAAGGTAACACATTGTCAAATAAAGATGGTAAAGTGGTGAGAGAGGTCAGTGAAATCACCTCCCTTATTTTAATATACCCTACCTATCATAGACTTACAATTCATTAAAGAAGGTGTGCCACATATACACACATGCACACTCACATACAGCTTATAATGGCAAAAGATTCCAATCTTATCCTAGAAAAATATGTTTTCATGATCAAGGCTCCTTTTTGAAGGCTGAACCCTTTATAATAACCCCATAATCTCTAGCTTCTATCCATGGCTGAGTATAGTAGGCCCTCAAGACTGGCATAGTAGCCAGCCCCAAAGCAAATCACCACCATAACCATAAAGACAGGAGTGATCACAAGCATCTAGCACTTCCAGCTCAGGTAAAAAAGGGCAGGGAAGCATGTCCTTGACCAGAGCATGAATCACTGGCATAGGGCAACCTGGAAATAGAGAACACAAATGAAATAACTTATCTAAGCTGCTCAAGTGGACAGCAGGGTCAGAGAGTTAGCATCCCAATGACAAAGTTGGGGAGGGAGATGGGACTAAAGGGACCCAGTGAGGATCTTTCTCACTTACCCTGTGTGTCAATAAAGGTCTTAAAAGAACACCTGATAAATCCATTTGCTTCTTTTCTGACTCAGTACCGTGGGTACAACTCCCTCTGAATTGATAAGACAGAATCTATTAGAGTTTCAAGTATTTCAGTGAAAGAAATAAAAATAATAATTAAGTTGTTACTTGATAAAGGAAGGGAAAGATTGCAAGTGGCATCAGATTGCAGAATGTCTTCCAAGGAAAGCACAAGAGCTATTTCCTTTTAGTTGCAAGTTCAAATATATATATACGCAGTAAGGAGGCCTGCCTAAGAGTAATAAGTGCATCAGTTATTCAAACATAATTGAAGTAAATTAAGCTGGATGGAAAATTTGGAATCTTTCACAGCTCAATCCTGATAGAAACCTGATATCGTCTCAAAGTAAAACTGTCTAAAATAGGCATTTATTTTCTGTAATTTATGGTGTGAGGCTACATATGTATTTCTATTCCCAAACCACTAATGAAATGTCTACTTAGATCTGGTAAAATGCCTACCATTAGTTGAACAAGGATACAATATTTTATAGGCTTCTTATATAGTATGTAAAAGTCACATAACTTGAATGTAAAGGGGTGGTATGATGCCCCAAGTCTCTGACTATGACTTATTCTGTGCTGTTGTAAATCTCAGAATATCAAAGGATGGGATAGTGTCTGGACAAGTTAATATCAAGAATGACTTTTCCTAACCCGTATGTTATATGTTGATAGCTGTGAGTGGAATTGGGATATGACATATTGTAATATTGTAATATTACAATATTGTAATATTGTAATAACATATTGTAATATCACTGAGACCCCCTTTCTGTGTTTTAGGCCAGGTCATTCCCTGACTCTCATGGCTTGGTGAATTTCAAGTGTTCAATAAAACCTTCTAAGTTTCTGAGAGTCAGATTTTACTCTGTCTTCTAAGTAAATTACTCCAGTAACTTAAGGGTCCAGGGAAAATGGAATGATGGATCTTATCACTAATAACAAGGATATTTACACAAACATGAAATTTCAGAGATGAAATCAGGGACTACTCATCCATCCAGTGAGTCCCTTTCTGTACCATTCAGCATCTCTTTCCTGTTGCATATCTGTCAATAAGCAGGTCAATGTCTCAAAATATCTTGGCAACCATGGTGGTTTAGGTTTCCTAGATATGAGCTGCAGCGTGGTCTTCTGTGACATTGCTAAAACTTAATGCATTTTAGCAAACACCTGCACATGATACAGAAAGGAAACTGATTTCTTATTAACATTTCACTTCATTCAAAAATATATTTCATATATTCTCATTGACAAGTGGAGACATTGCTTTTGTGAAATGCAGTATAATTTAGAACATTTTAATCTTTTGTATGCTTCAAGTACACTTTATACTAGTAGGAGTCTACTCTTGCCACTCAAGTACAGAACTTAATTTGTGGAGGTATTCTCATGCATCTTAATGGGATTTCTTTTCTTTGCATTTCTTCTACCACAAAGAATATTAAGTTTTGAGAAAATACTATTTGTTCTTACATATACATATATATATGCCTATACACATACACACAAACACATGCACATGCACACAATGAGGCAACCCATATGTTAGAAGAAAACTAAAGCTCTGGATATAATATATCCATAAAAATATATATTCTATTACAGAACTATATTTTTAACTGGACAATAATAGGAAAAGCAGTTTGAAAATTAAAGAAATTCCATTTGTTTTAACTCAGGACCCAAAAAGAGATACATTAGCAGCTGACTTAAAGAAAAAATCAGTATAAGCATTTTCAACCCATTACAAACAGAAACAGCTGCATTGTCAACCCCTCAGAGATAGAGCTGATAATGAAAATGTTACAGACCTTTAAGTGGAGCATCTCTGCCAGACAAGGTTATAATAGTGAACTTACATTAGGAAAGAAAGCATTCAGTATTTATGATTTGTAATTTTAACTTGTGTTTAAAAGTGGTACAGGAGGATTCATGGGGGATTTAATGTTCTAGGAAATCTATTTGGTCAGTACTGTAAGATTTTATGACCTTTCATTAAGACTTGAAAGTTTAACTGTACAGATTCTGCATTGAATGCAAATCATGCTATTTTGTGCTGCCTGTCCTCTGAACATCTCTAATGCCACAGATGAAAGAAGCAGTTATAAAAGCCTTGTATTTTAAAGCGGCTGGCATCAGAGGCTATAAATACAATATTCATCAAAGGACTTCAGAAGACAAAGCTTTAAATGAAAAACCTAGAGAATTGTTTGTACTTTTAAAATTTATACTCTGTGGAAACCAAGAGAAACTTATTTAAATTGATGTAGTTTAGCATCAAAAATCTTTCTCTAGTGAAGAATATTAACAATTTTAGGAAAATGGTTAAATTCAACCAAATTCATACATGAAGCTATAATTTATTCTACAACCATTCTCTCAATATGCATCACAAAATTTATGGGAGCCATCAACATTATTCAAATAACATTTAGGTTCAAATAAATCTCCCTGAATAAATCAAGTAATCAAGGAGATTTCACATGGGTTTTCTTATTTATTTCTCACAATAATCTCTTATTTCTTTTTGTATCATTAAATCCATTTTACGGATGAGAAACCAAAATTCAGAGATTAAGTAATCTGACCAACAGTTCACAAACTTCATTTGTAATGCTTTTTTTTTTTCTGTTACACCATATTATCTTTTTAAAGCAAATATGTCCCAGGATATATTTCTAATATTTCAAGATATCTCTTTAATATTATTCAAATATTTTTTTTTCTAACAAACCTGAGCAAGCTCTGCAACCCAAAAATCCAAGGTAGTTAATTTGTATCCATTGAACAGAGTCAGTTTAACCAAAGAAGGATGGGAAATGTATTCACATAACTGTCCCTTTCAAGGGAACATTTTTAAGATGCTAAAGAGAAAAGTAAGTGTAAGCCAAAACAAAACAAAGCAAAACACAAACAACAGAAAACCTACTCTATGGTGTTCAAAGTTAGAAACATAGTTATACTTGGGGAGGGGAAGGAGTGGAAGATGTTCTGGATTTGTTCTAGTGTTTCGTTTCTGGTTCTAGGTGTGTTCTCCACCAAGTGTGTCCCCTTTGCAAAAATGGAGCTGTAGACATCAGTGTTAGACTACCTCACAGGTGTTGGAACATTTCTGGCTTTTGCAATCTGCTCTTTTATCTTAATTATCTCACAGCTATGACTGTCTTCTCCTAATCTGGTAAATGGAATTTTCTTTATTTAGAATCCCAGTAACCAAACATGGCTTCAGATCATGATCTTCATATATGTTTCCTGGACAATGTTGGATAAGAAGAGACAATAAGAAGACAAATAAGCATTAAAATAATGTTTCCACTTTATTAGTGGTAAGTATCGGAATAGGGAAATCAGTATGGATCATAACCAAAACTTGAACTTTCTATTCTTTTTCCAGCCACCTACTCACTTTTCATACAAAATAGATCTTGACTTCCACATCTAAGCGAAATGGGTCTGCAGAATCTTTTGGGGAATGATAGAGTACCAACTGCCAGCCTCAAACCTTATCAGGTCTGAAAATAAGATTACAAGAAGGAAATAACATTTCAGTCTTGTCTTGAGGGGCAGATCTGGGTTCAGTTACAACTATGTTTATCATGTGAGGGTAAATGTCCCTTTACTGGTCAATGTAGTATGCAAGATATGCAAGATTGAGCCAATCGTTTGACCTAAATGTATATAGTTTTGTTTTGTTTTTTTAAACTCATTGTTACCTATTCGGTAACTCACTCATTCTTTTTTAGGGGAAAGAAAGACTGTAGAAGAGAATGAAGGCATTCACTGAGTATAGTAAAATACACATCCTTCAATAGAAATATAAGGAATGAAATAATAATTGTCACCCTTTTCCTAAAATCTTGTTTGAAATTTCCCTTCTGTTACACTACAACTGAAACTTTCACATCATTCGATAGAGATTTCTACATTCTGTATTTTATAACAAGGAAATATACTCATGCATTTTTTATAAAATATTGCATATGCAATATTGCAAATATTATAATTGTTCCTATAGTATTGCTAAATACCTATTAAGCTATGGATGAATTATCAATGAACATTACACATGTAGATTAGGGGTACGATGTTGGGAGAATAGACCAACCCACTGGACAACTCTATTCTTATTTTCAGACAGTAGAGCTCTTATTATATTGCTTTTCCCCAAAGTACACTATTTATCCTATTTACAATCATATCTAGACAGAAACTAACACTTAGAAAGTATGAAGATGTCCCTCTGTCAACAGAGTATGGAACAAGCCTTTACTGGAATGTTGAACCCTTGTTTCAGAGCCAAATAATATATGGCCATCAGAGCCTACTGAGAGGAAATAAAAACCTTTAGAAGTAACCTCTGTATGGAGTGAGATTCTGATGTGTCCCTCTAATAAATCTTAATGAAAAATATTTAAATTTTATCTGTTCACCACATATATCCATCAGGGTCTTTTATATGCCAGGAAGATAAAAAAACAAAACAAAACAAAAACCAAACTTCTACCCTGCAAGAACATATAAGCTAGTGGTGATAAAGATATAGAATCACAAAACTGTAACATATCCTGACACTGCTGCAGTTGAGATTTGTACAGGGCTTTTATGGAAGCCTAGCAGGGTAAGCAGGGTAAATCCTCCTGGAAAAATCAAGAAAAGCTTCAGAAGAAGCAATTTTAGTACCAAAGATGAAGCAATATTTTACTCTTTAAATGGGAGAAGTTAAGGAGAACATTACCAGCAGAATGGATAGTAACAACAAAGTTACAGGCTTATATCCAATCTATTGTCCACCCATGTATTCATTCAATGAATACTTCTTTAGTTCCTATAGTGTGCCAGAACTAGGTTCTGAGAACCTATTTGGAAAGCATAAACAATGTCCCTGCCCTCATGCTTTTTATATTCCAGTAGCAGAGACAGAAAATAAATCAGTAAACTGTTAAATATGTAATATCATTTCAGATAATGACATGTTATAATGATAAATCAAAATAAATGAGTAGAGTGAGACAAAAGACGAGGAGAGGGGCTATTTAAGGCAGCTCTGAAGAGACCTCCATGAGAAAAGAGAAATCAAGGATGACCATTAGGTCTTAGCATGTGAACTGAGTGAAATGGTATCACTTACTCTGACACAGAATCTTTCAGTAAAAAGAATCAGGAATATGCATGATTGTGTGTATGTACATGTGTGTTTGTTTACATGTGTGGTGTAGATGAGAGAATGAAAATTTTGTCTTGAACATACTAAGTTTTAGACATCAGTTTATGAGGCGATATCCAGAAGACAGTTCCATGTATCGGTCTGTTTCTCAGTGGAAATATCACGCTCAGACATGTAAATTTGTGAGTGATCAGTGATATTAAATCCATGAGACTGGAGGAGATCACAGCACATTTTGTGCAGGTAGACAGTGGTATAAGAATAGGACTGAGCACTGAGACTCCAACATTGCAATATTGAGGAGTATCCATCCAGTAAAGGACACTGAACATGGATAGCAAAGTAGGAATATCATGTAAAGATTGCACTGTCCCAAAAGGAAACTGAAGAAAGTCTCTTAAGGAAAAAGAGTGATAAACGGTGAAAATGTTACAGAGAAGTTAACTAATTCTTCACAGCTGGGTTTCTCAAGATGGAACTGGCATATTTGACCAAAGTGATTTAGTGACATCTGATTAAAGTGGATTGAAGAAATAAAGGAAAATGAGGATGTTGAACCAGACAATCCTGACATGTCTTTCAAAAAAATTTTAATGGCAGGTGAGGCAGAAGCAGATTATTGGGTTGGGGGGGAGGGCAGTGTAAGCTTGAACTAGTTAAAACACCTTAAGAAATGGGAGAGTAATAAGATTTTGTGTGCCTGGAGCACAGAAAATGTCAATCACAGGCAGTGAGAAGGCTGAAGTGAGAAGGGTGAGGTTAAAAAAAAAAAGAAATAATAAGGCAAGAAAAACAAGGTACAAAGTCATAGCCAGGTATGGCCAGAGGCAAAGATCAGTTTTAGTGTGAAAACAAATGTTTGAAACCAGGGAGAAAGTTAAGACAAAGGAGAGTGTCTTTTTCCCCCATCAATGTATTTTCTGTACCTGCCACAAAGTAGGAATAAACTTTTTGTTGAATGAATAATTGAATAATGAAATGTGTACGTGCTGGAAGTGGGAGACTACTGATAGATATTTCACTAATGCTGGGAAGGTCAAGCAGGTTTCCAAGTATTGGAATTCAAGTAGAACTCACAGGTGAAACAGAAAAAGCACATTGAATACAATGTGTCAATTTTCTGGGTAACCAGGATATTCATTACATCTCCTTCAAGTGGCAAGTTAATGCAATTCTTTTTTCTTTCTTTTTTGATGGGAACCTTTGTCCAAAATGAAATGAAATCTTATGAAGACTATTGATATATTAAAGAGATGAAAGTTGAGTAGGTCTCTTGTGTGAAGGGAGCAGCCTGGAGCCCTGAAGACATAGTACTTCCCTCTTGCCCACTGAAGATGGTCCCTGAGGTCATGCCAAATGATCCTAAAAGACTGAGAACATTTTAAAAACATTCAAGTTATAAAGTAATGAAACTGTATTCTATATATGAACTTTCTGAAACACATACATTTTGTCTAGTGGAATATACTTATATTTATCTGAGAGAAAATAAATTATTAAATAAAGCAGATCAAGGAAAAGACACATTACATAAGTTGATTAAGACTATCTTGTTCCCACTTTCATTGAGCAGTACAAAAATTGTAAATGAAATATGAAATATATGCTAAACATAGTGTTCTTAACAAACCCTGACTCATCCCTTTACCAGAGGAAATGTCTCATTGCTTGAACACATTTCTTTCTTTCGCTGTTCCCTTCTAATGGCACTTCTCATTTTCTATTATCTATTACTGTTATTTTTGTATTTTCACATGCTTCCTATCAAGACTAGAGTAGTTTCAAGAGAAAAAAATCATAATTCACTCAATTATTATTTGTTGATTGAATAAGCACACAGCTAGGGCCCAAGAAAGAAGTATATGTATAAAGAAATTACTCATTATGTTATGAATGGAAATTTTCCATATGTCAGGTGACAAGAGGATAGACTTTTTGGTCAATTTAATATCCTTTATATTGCATAATTTTATGCCAAAGTAGGAGAATAATTGAACTCCCTTGATAATTCCAAACATTTTTATTAGAAAACTCAACAGTGCATTTAATACCTTACAATAAGATTCAGAGATTAACAGCATAATAAGAAATTAATTAATGAGTCACTAATATCAAGAACACCTGGGAGCTTCTTCTTATCAATTTTCCTTAATCTAAGTGTGAACAGTTTTAAAAAGTTACTTGTGTTCCAAATCTTTTCTGCCATGTTTTCCACACTTCATAAGAAATGGTGCATTGAAATATTACAAATGTAATCTGGTAGGATGTAAATTACTGGAACAGCTTGTCTGTGATGTATTATCATTTTTATATATTCCACATTAATCTTGTTGGCTCCCTTTTTTTTTTTTTTTTTTGGCTGTGTTGGGTCTTAGTTGCGGCATGTGGGGTCTTCATTGCAGCACGTGGATCTTTCGTTGCAGCGCATGCACTTCTCTCTAGTTGTGGTGTGTGGACTCCAGACAGCATGGGTTCAGTAGTTGCAGTGCATGCGCGGGCCCTCTAGTTTGGCACTCAGGCTCCAAAGAGTGTGGACTCAATAGTTGTGGCAAGCAGGTTTAGTTTCCCTGTGGCATGTGGCATCTTAGTTCCCCAACCAGGGGTCGAACCCATGTCCCCTGCATTGGTAGGCGGGTTCTTAACCACTGGACCACCAGGGAAGTGCCTTGTTAGCTTTTTAATGGGTTTTGTACCCATGTTCCTAAGTGTGGAAAACCTATAGTTTTTTCATTCTCCTAACATTCTTCTTAAATTTTTGATATCATGGTTATACTTGACTCACAGAATAAATTTTCGGATACTTATTACTCTTTTTCTTTCCTCCTGAAGAGTTTGTATAAATGTTTTCCTTAACTGTTGGTGGAATTCACTGGGATAGCCAGCCATCGAGGCCTGGAGTTTTCTCAAGGAAAAGATTTTGATTCCAGATTTTGTTTATTACATAGTTATAAGAAAAATCAGGTTTTCTTTTTTTTTTTTAAACTTCTTTATTGGAGTATAATTGCTTTACAATGGTGTGTTAGTTTCTGCTTTATAACAAAGTGAATCAGTTATACATATACATATGTTCCCATATCTCTTGTGTCTGTTTTGTTATGTTTCATTTCTCTAAGAATTTGTCTGTTATGTTTAATAATCAAACTTACTGGAATAAAGTTGTTTGTGATACTTAAATTATCTTTACAATCCTTTTAAAATCTCTAAAAGATATATATATATATATATATATATATATATATATATATAACTTATAATGATTATTGTTGTCCTTTTTTATGGATTCTTCTTGCCAGCAATTAACCAATTTTATTATATTTTTCAAAGAACCAACTCTGTGTTAAGTTGTTCCTTTTAATATTATATTGCTTTTCTATTTCATTAACTTCTGCTTTTTATTATTTTCTTTCTTTTAATTTATTTGTGTTTCATCTGATATGTTTTCTAAAGTCTATGATTGGTTATTTACAACTTATTTAGACCTACACATTATTTATTTTAAAATATATGAGTATTATCTAATTTTTTAAAATTGATTTGTGCCTTCAATGTGTTGTGATCAGAGAAAGCCATTTGTATGATTCCATCCTTTGCTATTTGTTGAGAGTTTCTTGATGGACTAGCACATGGTCATTTTATAAATGATAACTGTTTTTATCTTACCTCACAAATTATATAGCACTTTTGTTTCATATATCAATCATATAAATAGTAAACAAAATATTGTTTTAAATATTTATTTATTTGTATTTATTTATTTGGTTGCACCGGGTCTTAGTTACAGTATGTGGGACATTTGTTGCGGCATGCAGGCTCTTTGGTTGAGGTATGTGGGATCTTTAGCTGTGGCTTATGGGCTCTTAGTTGCAGCATGCAGAATCTGTAATAGTTCCCTGACCAGGCCTTGAACCTGGGACCCCTGCTTTGGGAGTGTGGGGTCTTAACCACTGGACCACCAGGGAAGTCTTGTAAGTAAAATAATGTTTACGTTCAATGTTCAGTTAGATTTATTTTCAATCTGAGATATTTTCCTCTTGCCAAGAGATCATCCATTTTAATTTTATTTTTTACCAATCTCAAAGTAATGAATTCTCTTAGTTTTGTTTTTCTGAGGTTGATTTTATTTCACTTTTTTTGCTGCTGGAAATATTGACTGGATATAGGATTCCAGTTTGTTAAGTATATTCTTCTAGCATGTAAAGATACAGGTTTCTGATTTCCATTGTTTCTGTAGAATTTAGCTGTCATCCTTGTTTCTTTGAAGAAAATTAGTCTTTATTTCTCTTACTACTTTTAAGATTCTTACCTTTATTTGGTTTTCAGCATTTGTACTGATATGTTTAGAAAGAGTTCCTTGTTTTCATTATTTAGAATTCCTAAGACTCCTGAAATGCACAGTTTAATGTATTGCTCATTTGTAAATTTCCAAGTCCATATCAGTGTGAATATTGCTTTTGTACCATCTCTCCTTTCCTTCTGGGACTTCAATTTTACTTTTCTTAAATCTTCTTTTCATATACTTTATGTCTCTCATACTCTCTTACTAAATTTCTCTCTTTTACTTTATCTAATTTTCAGTTCAATAATTCTTCAGTTTTCTCTAATCTACATCTAGATCATACACTAAATTCTTAATTTGGAGGATTTTAATTTTTAGCTCTAAGATATATTTGCTACCTCTATTTTTGAATTTTTAGTTATCTGCTAAAGGTCTTATTCATAGTTATTTTAAAGTCTCTGTCTAGTATCTCCAATATTCCTGTGGACAATAGACTTTAGAACATTAAACAAAGTAAATACAAAACAATTTAATTTAGAACAAATTAAATACAAAAATTTAGAAAAATGGAATTAATAAAAAGCAGAAATTAATGAAATAAAAAGCCAATATAATACTGAAGGGACTAATGTAGCCTAAAGTTGACTCTTTTGAAAAGACTGATAAAACTGATTGATTACTGGCAAGACTCATGTGCATCTGCTTCTGTTACTTTGTTTCTTTTATTATTACCTCATATTGTCTTCATTTTTCATGTGACTGACTTGTTTGCTTGCTTGTTTGCCAGAAATTATTAATGCCAAATTGTTAGTAAAAAAATAATTAAAAAGGTTGCTAGCTAGGATAATGGCTTCTTTCAATGAAGGTATATATTTGCTGCTTGTAGATTCCTGGAATCAAGGGTAACCTTAATCCAATATCAGGGACTAAGATGATTTATTGCTAAATTGCTGCCTTTCCTAAGGCTTATTTCCAATACATCATCAATACTTTCTTGTTTGCTCCCAATACCTTCAAAAATATTATATATATATATATATATAATTATACCTTTTCAAAATTTTCCTAGTAGTGGATTTGGGCTCCTATTACTGGAAGCAAAAAACTTAAATTCAGAATTAAAAGGAGAGTATCACTATCTTAGATCAAAATTATTCTAACTGGTTTACTCTAGAATCGTCCAATGCCTTCTTTATAAAACAGAGCATTTGTCATCATTTAATCATGGCTGGCTCCCTTCAAGAAAGATTTTTGGCCTCTCTGAGCCACCTGAGGGACCTTCCTCAGTTCTTGCTTTCTACTATATATATTTTTTATCAATAATATATATAATTCCAGGGAAATTTCAAAATCAAAACAATTTCTAGATTTTTCAGTACTAAACTAACATTTTTATTGTAGATTTGGAGCCCAATTGTTATGTTATATCACCTTCTAAAGTATTCATTATTTAAATAAGATTTTTATGCCAAGATAAAGAATAAAAATACCTTATTACTAAAAAAGGACGGTTTGTGCTTTTATATAATAGGGTACATTTATCCTAATTTCTCTGAAGTTCTTCAATTGATATGCAACTAAATTTAACCTAAATGGAGAGCTTTTGACAAGCTGTATATCACTGAGGTAGTGAATGGTGTGAAAATAATAATGGTAATTTTCGATAATGACAGTTTTAAAACTATTCACACTTTATTAAAAACTATCATGGTTCCAATACCTTGCCATGAAACTATCCAACAAAATGTCTTAAATACATTGTGCATTGCTTATTAGGCAATTTTTACATATTTCCCTTAAAATTGTTTCATATTTGAGATGTGCTAATGAATGCATGATACATACTTGAAAATTTTATGCCACATTTGACAGAAAATATTACCTTCAATAACAAAATAGGCCTTAAGCAAGTTTTAAAAAATTGACCTTATCATAAGAAAACAACCCAGGGACTTCTTAATATTTATACCTTTATATGTTACCTAAAATATCACATACATATTAGACAGTGAAAGGAAAAATGTCACTCTAGTATAAACCAACCAGGTGAAAAACTGCACCTGGAATATTCTATCTTAGCTATAGCTAAGTTTGTAAGTTCTGAGAAAATATGGGGTATTGTTTTTCTCTCACAAATAGAATCTTCTTTACAAAGAATTTCCAAGTGACAGATGTTTTACAATATAACTTCACTATAAGGTGCAATGAAAAATACATAGTGGGGGTAAGATGAACAATATAGGCCTTCAGCAAGGTGTTTCTGTCAACCTACCAGAATATTAGTATCCTAAATATCATGGCAGCTTTACTAGTGCACAAAAGAACAAAATTTCTGATAAATCCATTGACGTCAGATTAGGAACATGTTTTTATTAAAAATGAGCTTACAATTATTCATGATTATGCAAATTATTGTTACTCTAAGATCAATACTCTGCACACAAACACAAGAGGATCAAAACTTAAGCAGAGAAATTCCCAAATTATTTTATGAAATTATGAGCTATTAACATGAGCTAATAATATCGTCTATTAAAAGTTATTACTAAGAAACAAAGCCAGGGAATTATTTTGTCAAAAAAGTTTGAGAAATATTAGAATTGATAAAGGGTTTCATTTACAATAGAATTTATAAAGCTTGTAAAATGCTAATCTGTATTCTGGATATCCAAGGAATATAGTATTTCACTTCCTGCAAGAATTTGTCCTTCCTCCTTCCCTGGAATTTCAATTAATGGGGCCTGTTTGGAGAAGACTGGAAACCACAATTCCAGCCTATTACAAGCTTACTGCTTCAGTATCAGAGGCCTTGATACATGTTCATATACAAGGAGATTCGTATTAGCCTTCCTTATTTTTCTCTTGTATATTTATTGAAAGTAATACTTGGAAGATGGTTAAAATATCCTGCCAGCATAGACCAGACATTTTATTTTCCAAAAGTAGAAAAATTCATTTTGAGACACTAACTCTGTTTGGGACCTTTTGGAGGAGACAAGTGAGGCAGCTCAGAGGAAGTTTTTCTTTTTTTTCAGGTTTGATATTATTTTCCTTGCTTTGAAATTATTTCCTCAACAGTTGGAGCATTTCTCAGAGACATTTCTAGAGACATATTTTGAGGAGCTGTGGAGAGAAGCTGGGACATACGAGATGAAAGGAGAGTGTGGCCCTAACATAAACTGGTAACAAACAACCAAACAAAAAACCTAGAGCTCAGGGGGAGAAAGGACAGATGGTGGAAGAGAAGGATGGGGAGATCACCTTCCTCCCCACAAATACATCAGAAATACATCTACACGTGGAACAACTCCTACAGAACACCTACTGAACGCTGGCAGAAAACCTCAGACCTCCCAAAAGGCAAGAAACCCCCCACGTACCTGGGTAGGGCAAAAAAAAAAAAAAGAATAAACAGAGAAAAAAGGATAGGGATGGGACCTGCACCAGTGGGAGGGAGCTGTGAAGGAGGAAAGGTTTCCACACACTAGAAGCCCCTTCGCGGGCGGAGACTGCGGGTGGCGGAGGAGGGAAGCTTCAGAGCCATGGAGGAGAGCACAGCAACAGGGGTGCAGAGGGCAAAGCGGAGAGATTCCCGCACAGAGGATCGGTGCCGACTGGCACTCACCAGCCCGAGAGGCTTCTCTGCTCACCCTCTGGGACGGGCGGGGGCTGGGAGCTGAGGCTTGGGCTTCGGAGGTCGGTTCCCAGGGAGAGGACTGGGGTTGGTGGCGTGAACACAGCCTGAAGGGGTTAATGTGCCACGGCTACCCGGGAGGGGGTCTGGGTAAAGTCTAGAGCTGCCGAAAGACAAGAGACTTTTTCTTCCCTCTTTGTTTCCGAGTGCACGAGGAGAGGGGATTAAGAGCGCTGCTTAAAGGAGCTCCAGAGACTGGCGTGAGCCACGGCTATCAGCGCGGACCCCAGAGACGGGCATGAGATGCTAAAGCTGCTGCTGCAGCCACCAAGAAGCCTGTGTGCGAGCACAGGTCACTATCCCCACATCCCCTCCCTGGAGTCTGTGCAGCCCGCCACTGCCAGGGTCCCGTGATCCAGGGACAACTTCCCCAGGAAAACACACAGCACACCTCAGGCTGGTGCAACGTCACGCCGGCCCCTGCTGCCACAGGCTTGCCCTGCATCCATACCCCTTCCTCCCCCGGGCCTGTGTGATCCAGAGCCCCCGAATCTGCTGCTCCTTTAACCCCCTCCTGTCTGAGCGAAGAACAGACACCCTCAGGCGACCTACACGCAGAGGCAGGGCCAAATCCAAAGCTGAACTGCGGGAGCTGTGCGAACAAAGAAGAGAAAGGGAAATTTCTCCCAGCAGCCTCAGAAGCAGTGGATTAAATCTCCACAATCAACTTGATGTACCCTGCATCTGTGGAATACATGAATAGACAACAAATCATCCCAAATTGAGGAGGTGGACTTTGAGAGCAATATCTATGATTTTTTCCCCTTTTCGTCTTTTTGTGAGTGTGTATGTGTATGCTTCTGTGTAAGATTTTCTCTGTATAGCTTTGCTTTCACCATTGTTCCTAGGGTTCTGTCCATCCATTTGTTTGTTTGTTTTTACATTTTAAAATTTTTTTCTTAATAATTATTCTTTATTTTAATAACTTTATTTTATTTTTTCTTACTTTATTTTATCCTCTTTCTTTCTTTCTTCTTTCTTTCTTTCTTTCTTTCTTTCTTTCTTTCTTTCTTTCTTTCTTTCTTTCTTTCTTTCTTTCATTTTTTCTCTCTTTCATTCTGAGCCATGTGGAGGACAGTCTCTTGGTGCTCCAGCCAGGCATCAGAGCTGTGCCACTGAGGTGGGAGAGCCAGCTTCAGGATACTGGTCCACAAGAGACCTCAAAGCTCCATGTAATATCAACAGCAAAAATCACCCAGAGATGTCCACCTCAACACCAACACCCAGCTGTACTCAACGACCAGCAAACTACAGTGCTGGACACGCAATGCCAAACAACTAGCAAGACAGGAACACACCCCATCCATTAGCAGAGAGGCTGCCTAAAATCATAATAAGGCCACAGACACCCCAAAACACACCACCAGAAGTGGACCTGCCCACCAGAAAGACGAGATCCAGCCTCATCCACCAGAACACAGGAACTAGTCCCCTCCACAAGGAAGCCTACACAACCCACTGAACCAACCTTAGCCACTGGGGACAGACACCAAAAACAACGGGAACTATGAATGTGCAGCCTGTAAAAAGGAGACCCCAAACACAGTAAGATAAGAAAAATGAAAAGACAGAAAAACACACAGCAGATGAAGGAGCAAGGTCAAAACCCACCATACCTAACAAATGAAGAGGAAATAGGCAGTCTACCTGAAAAAGAATTCAGAATAATGATAGTAAAGATGATCCAAAATCTTGGAAATAGAATAGAGAAAATGCAAGAAACATTTAACAAGGACCTAGAAGAACTAAAGAGGAAACAAGCAATGATGAAGAACACAATAAATGAAATTAAAAATTCTCTTGAAGGGATCAATAGCAGAATAACAGAGGCAGAAAAATGGATAAGTGACCTGGAAGGTAAAATAGTGGAAATAACTACTGCAGAGCAGAATAAAGAAAAAAGAATGAAAGAACTGAGGACAGTCTCAGAGACCTCTGGGACAACATTAAATGCACCAACATTCTAATTATAGGGGTTCCAGAAGAAGAGAAAAATTAAGGGACTGAGAAAATATTTGAAGAGATTATAGTTGAAAACTTCCCTAATATGGGAAAGGAAATATTTAATCAAGTCCAGGAAGCAGAGAGAGTCCCATACAGGATAAATCCAAGGAGAAACACGACAAGACACATATTAATCAAACTATCAAAAAGTAAATACAAAGAAAGCATATTAAAAGCAGCAAGGGAAAAACAACAAATAACACACAAGGGAATCCCCATAAGGTTAACAGCTGATCTTTCAGCAGAAACTCTGCAAGCCAGAAGGGAGTAGCAGGACATATCTAAAGTGATGAAGGAGAAAAACCTACAACCAAGATTAGTCTACCCAGCAAGGATCTCATTCAGATTTGATGGAGAAATTAAAATCTTTACAGACAAGCAAAAGCTAAGAGAGTTCAGCACCACCAAACCAGTTTTACAGCAAATGTGAAAGGAACTTTTCTAGGCAAGAAACACAAGAGAAGAAAAAGAGCTACAATAACAAACCCCAAAAAATTAAGAAAATAGGAATAGGAACATACATATCGATATCTACCTTAAATGTAAATGGATTAAATGCTCCCACCAAAAGACATAGACTGTCTGAATGGACACAAAAACAAGACGCATATATGTGGTGATTACAGGAGACCAACTTCAGACCTAGGGACACATACAGGCAGAAAGTGAGGGGATGGAGAAAGATATTGCATGCAAATGGAAATCAGAAGAAAGCTGGAGTAGCAATTCTCGTATCAGACAAAATAGACTTTAAAATAAAGACTATTAGAAGAGACAAAGAAGGACACTACATAATGATCAAGGGATCGATCCAAGAAGAAGATATAACAATTGTAAATATTTATGCACCCAACATAGGAGCACCTCAATATATAAGGCAAATGCTAACAGCCATAAGAGGGGAAATTGAAAGTAACACAATCATAGTAGGGGACTTTAACACCCCACTTTCACTAACGGACAGATCATCCAAAATGAAAATAAATAAGGAAACATAAGCTTTAAATTATACATTAAACAAGATGGACTTAATTGATATTTATAGGACATTCCATCCAAAAACAACATAATACACATTGTCTCAAGTGCTCATGGAACATTCTCCAGGATAGATCATATTTGGGTCACAAATCAAGCCTTGGTAAATTTAATAAAATTGATATATTATCAAGTATCTTTTACGACCACAACTCTATGAGACTAGATATCAATTACAGGAAAAGATCTGTAAAAAATACAAACACATAGAGGCTAAACAATACACTACTTAATAACGAAGTGGTCACTGAAGAAATCAAAGAAGAAATAAAAAAAAAATACCTAGAAACAAATGACAATGGAGACATGACCACCCAAAACCTATGGGGTTCAGCAAAAGCAGTTCTAAGAGGGAAGAGCAATACAATCCTACCTTAAGAAACAGGAAACACCTCAAATAAACAATCTAACCTTGCACCTAAAGCAATTAGAGAAAGAAGAACAACAACAACAAAAAAAAAACCCAAAGTTAGCAGAAGGAAAGAAATCATAAAGATCAGATCAGAAATAAATGAAAAAGAAGTGAAGGAAATGATAGCAGAGATCAATAAAATAAAAAGCTTGTTCTTTGAGAAGATAAACAAAATTGATAAACCATTAGCCAGACTCATCAAGAAAAAAAGACAGAAGACTCAAATCAATAGAATTAGATGAAAAAAGGAGAAGTAACAACTGACACTGCAGAAATACAAAAGATCATGAGCGATAACTACAAGCAACTATATGCCAGTAAAATGGATAACCTGGAATAAATGGACAAATTCTTAGAAATGCACAACCTGCTGAGACTGAATCAGGAAGAAATAGAAAATATGAACAGACCAATCACAAGCAGTGAAATTGAAACTGTGATTAAAAATCTTCCAACAAACAAAAGCCCAGGACCAGATGGCTTCACAGGCGAATTCTATTAAACACTTAGAGAACAGCTAACACCTATACTTCTCAAACTCTTCCAAAATATAGCAGAGGGAGGAACACTCCCAAACTCATTCTACATGGCCACCATCACCCTGATACCAAAACCAGGCAAGGATGTCACAAAGAAAGAGAACTACAGGCCAAGATCACTGATGAACATAGATGTAAAAACCCTTAACAAAATACTAGCAAACAGAATCCAACAGCACATTAAAAGGATCATACACCATGATCAAGTGGGGTTTATTCCAGGAATGCAAGGATTCCTCAATAAATGCAAATCAATCAACGTGATACACCATATTAACAAACTGAAGGAGAAAAACCTTATGATCATCTCAATAGATGCAGAGAAAACTTTTGACACAATTCAACACCCATGTATGATAAAAAAAATTTAAAAAAAAAACCTGCAGAAAGTAGGCATAGAAGGAACTTTCCTCAACATAATAAAGGACATATATGACAAACCCACAGCCAACATTGTCCTCAATGGTGAAAAACTGAAACCATTCCCACTAAGATCAGGAACAAGACAAGGTTGTCCACTCTCACCACTCTCATTCAACATAGTTTTGGAAGTTTTAGCCACAGAAATCAGAGAAGAAAAAGAAATAAAATAATCCAAATCAGAAAAGAAGAAGTAAAGCTCTCACTATTTTCAGATGACATGATACTATACATAGAGAATCCTAAAGATGCTACCAGAAAACTACTAGCGCTAATCAATTAATTTGATAAAGTAGCAGGATACAAAATTAATGCACAGAAATCTCTGGCTTTCTTATACACTAGTGCTGAAAAATCTGAAAGTGAAATCAAGAAAACACTCCCATTTACCATTGCAACAAAAAGAATAAAACATCTAGGAATAAACTTACATAAGGAGATGAAAGACCTGTATGCAGAAAATTATAAGATACTGATGAAAGAAATTAAAGATGACACAAAGAGATGAAGAGATATACCATGTTCTTGGATTGGAAGGATCAACATTGTGAAAATGACTCTACTACCCAAAGCAATCTACAGATTCAATGCAATCTCTATCAAACTACCACTGGCATTTTTCACAGAACTAGAACAAAAAATTTCACAATTTGTATAAAAACACAAAAGACCCCGAATAGCCAAAGAAATCTTGAGAACGAAAAACGGAGCTGGAGGAATCAGGCTCCCTGACTTCAGACTATACTACAAAGCTAGGATAATCAAGACAGTATGGTACTGGTACAAAAACAGTAAGATAGATCAATGCAACAGGATAGAAAGCCCAGAGATAAACCCACACACATATGGTCACCTTATCTTTGATAAAGGAGGCAAGAATATACAGTGGAGAAAAGACAGCCTCTTCAATAAGTGGTGCTGGGAAAACTGGACAAGTACATGTAAAAGTATGAAATTAGAACATTCCCTAACAGCACACACAAATATAAAACTCAAAATGTATTAAAGACCTAAATGTAAGGTCAGACACTGTCAAACTCTTAGAGGAAAACATAGGCAGAACGCTCTATGACATAAATCACAGCAATATCCTTTTTGACCCACCTCCTAGAGAAATGGAAATAAAAATAAACAAATGGGACCTAATGAAACTTAAAAGCCTTTCCACAGTGCTTCCCTGGTGGCTCAGTGGTTGAGAGTCCACCTGCCGATGCAGGGGAAACGGGTTCATGCCCCAGTCCAGGAAGTTCCCACATGCCATGCAGTGGCTAGGCCCATAAGCCATGGCTGCTGAACATGCGCGTCCAGAGCCTGTGCTCCACAACGGGAGAGGCCACAACAGTGAGAGCCCTGTGTACCGCAAAAAAAAAAAAAAAATATATATATATATATATATATATATATATATATATATATATATATATATATATATATTGCACAGCAAAGGAAACCATAAACAAGACCAAAAGACAACCCTCAGAATGGGAGAAATTATTTGCAAATGAAGCCACTGGCAAAAGATTAATCTCCAAAATTTACACACAGCTCATGCCGCTCAATAACAAAAAAATAAACAACTCAATCAAAAAATGGGCAGAAGACCTAAATAGATATTTCTCCAAAGAAGATATGCAGATTGCCAAAAAACACATGAAAGAATGTTCTACATCACTAATCATTAGAGAAATGCAAATCAAAACTACAATGAGATATCATCTCATACCGGTCAGAATGGCCATTATCAAAAAATCTAGAAACAGTAAATGCTGCAGAGGCTGTGGAGAAAAGGGAACGCTCTGCAATGTTAGTGGGAATGTAAATTGATACAGCCACTATGGAGAACAGTATGGAGGTTCCTTAAAAAACTAAAAATAGAACTACCATATGACTAGCAATCCCACTACTGGGCATATACCCTGAGAAAACCATAATTCAAAGAGTCATGTACCAAAATGTTCATTGCAGTTCTATTTACAATAGTAAGGACATGGAAGCAACCTAAGTGTCCATTGACAGATGAATGGATAAAGAAGATGTGGCACATATATACAATGGAATATTACTCAGCCATAAAAAGAAACAAAATTGAGTTATTTGTAGTGAGGTGGATGGACCTACAGTCTGTCATACAGAGTGAAGTAAGTCAGAAAGAGAAAAACAAATACCCTATGCTAACACATATATATGGAATCTAAGAAAAAAAAAAAAAGGTATTGAAGAGCCTAGGGGTAAGATGGGAATAAAGACACAGATCTACTAGAGCATGGACTTGAGGATATGGGGAGGGTGAAGGGTAAGCTGTGACAAAGTGAGAGAGTGGCATGGACATATATACAATACCAAACGTAAAATAGATAACTAGTGGGAAGTAGCTGCATAGCACAGGGAGATCAGCTAGGTGGTTTGTGACCACCTAGAGGAGTGGTAAAGGGAGGGAGGGAGGGAGGGAGACACAAGAAGGAAGAGATATGGGAACATATGTATAGGTATAGCTGATTCACTTTGTTATAAAGCAGAAACTGACACACCATTTTAAAGTAATTATACTCCAATAAAGATGTTAAAAAAAAATCAACTCAAAAGAAAAAAAAACAAACCTAGAGTTCCTTCACACACACACACACACACACACACACACACACAAATATATGTGCATCCTTAAAAATGAAGGGAAATATGGTTCCAACAATAGTACCAGCTTTCCATTTTCATATAACCCTTAAATGTTTTTATTACTCATTTTTTACAATTTTTTGGTCATTTTTCCATATATTTATTAAATTGATATGTTTCAGGAACATTATACTAGACACTGTGATAGCTTCCAAGTATATAATAAAGAACTATTAAGTTCATAGTCTTCTGAGGGATTCCTATGTAAAATAAATAACTGATAAATAATAAGTACATCATTGATAATAATAGGGTGCCCTGAGAAAGAATAGTAGGATGTGTCGAGGTTAGACTCAGGATACAGAGAAGATGTCTAAGGAAATGAAGTTTGAGCTGATATTTGAAAGATAAGTAGAAATTTTATGGCTAAAGGACAGTAGAAAATATGAGTTTTGCAGCCATATATTAGCATATGCATAGGCCCATGTCTAGAAAAAGCTTGACTCATTTGGGAAACAAAAATAATGTTCCATTATGTAGTGATAATCACACAATATGAAGAACTTAAAAAGCAGTAACATTCTCTGGTTAATGATATGCATGCTAAAAGTTCTAGCATACTACTATTTGCAACTTAATTTAAAATCCATCAAAGAAAACGATGGATCCATGAACAAGTAGAGGAATGGGCAGAAGAACAGATATGTCACAAAGCAATTATAACAAAATGTTATATTGAAAAATATAGGTATTGATGTATGAGTGTTCATTGTATAATTCTTTTGATTTCTTTTTATGCTTGAAAATTGTATAAGGCATTGAAAAAAAAGAACTTATATTAACATATGTGGTTCAGGGAGTTTAAGTTATGAAAGAATGCATGGGGTGAACTCTGACTGGTTGGCCTCCAAGGTGCTTTTAATGTCTCATTATTTTATGAATAAAAACATCAAGAATTTAGTTTTATTTAAAAATATTATCTCCATCAGTGCAACTGAGCTACTGGACAGAACTTTCAAGTTTTTGAAAGAATCTTATAAATCGGCAATGCGTATTCTATATTCTCAAGGACTTATGAATTAGTCATTTTAGCTACCCATTAGTCCCAGAGCCGTCCAGTGATTAGTCCCAGAATTGTCCAGTGATTATTCAATCGTTGGGGGATAAAATCAGTGAACTTGAAGGATTTTGTTCAATCTAGCCTATTTTTAACAGAAATAATTCAGACTATAAAATATTTCTATTTTCCATTGCCAAATATGGTTTCAAGGAGGTAAGAGCAATTTTAAAGAAATAAAAATGGGGATAGTGTTTTTGTTATTTTAAACTTAGTCCCTGGGCTAGGAACTTTACCTTCATTATTATATTTAATTTACCAATACTTTTATAAGATTAATATTGTTACCTCTACTGTCAAATCTATCATTTGAACCTAGGTCGTCTTTAATTTATGGTTAGGGATGGGGATGGAGAGGGCACTAGGAATTGCATAATATTCACTTATATATTAAAATTTACTATTATTGTTCAGGAGCATATGATACAATTTTTCATGTTTTACTTGACAGGAAAATTGTCTGTATTGGGAATCTATAGTGCCAGACATAGTTGATAATACATTATGGAGATGTATGGCAGTAAAGAAAACTGATTATAGGCCTGGCATCCTGGTAGGAGGCCTAAGATATAAGTCCAGTAAAGGTACTAAAATGTCACTGGAAGAGTACTGAATTGAGAAACTTATATACAGCATAAGTACAGTATATAGTTGGAAGGTATACAATGTGGTATCCCTTTCAGTGGCACTAAATGCTCAGATTACAATGAACACTTCATGCTTTCATGGAAGAAGGTAAATTTAGCCCCATATATTAATAAATTTGCAAGAACTTAATTACTCAAGCCTGTATGTGTCAGCTTGTTTAGCATAATTGAATACTATAGAGTGGGTGGCCTAAATAACAGAAATTTATTTTTTTCACAGTTCTGAAGAATTGGAAGTTGGAGATCAGAGTGACAGCATGGCCAGGTTCTAGTGAGAGCTCTCTTCAGAGAGCTTGTAGCTGATTGTTTTCTTTCTATGTCCTCACCTGGCAGACAGAGAGAGAGAGAGGAGAGATGGAGGAAGGGAAGGAGGAAGGGAGGGAGGAGAGAGACAGAAAGAGAACACAAGTTCTCCAGTTTCTCTTCTTAAAGGGATACTAATTCTATCATCAGATCAGGATCCCACCCTTATATTCTCATCTAGCCTTAATTATTTCCTTAGAAGCCCTATCTCCAAATAAGTCACATTGGGGGGTTAGGGCTTCAACATAGGAATTGGAGGTGGGGGTAGAGTGATGGGAGACACAATTCAGTCCATAGCAAGGCTGATATATGAAATAAAATGTTATTCTACCAGAAGCACTTCTTTGCTCTTTTCTCATGTAATAGCCTCTTATTTAAATATAGGTTGGACAAATTTTTAAGAAGTGACAACATATCAGTCTGCATGAGGCCCTGCATGACATTCCTTGAAAACCCTATACAAATACTCTATTCTCGAAATACTAGTTTATAACTAGAGTTACTTAGTGAGAATGTACGTTTCTCCAATTCAGTAAACAAAATTTTTTTACTGCTCTTAGTCATTCTGAGAAACACAGAAGTTTATCAGAAGTAAAAATATATCCAACTGTGAGTAATGACTCCAACATATATTATATATTTGAAGTCATTAAAGCATTTATTTTGACTTTGACCATTTGTCAAGTGAAGCAGGATAGCGATTACATGTTTAGATTTTTTAAAGAAAATAAAAGCATAATAGTGACATTGCAAATTTAAATTTGTTTTTGTGCATTAGTCATTTATGAAGATTGATACACTATAATGGAACACACATCAACTTATAATCAACTAAAATATAAGTTTATATTGCAACTGGAACCATGAGGATTGAAAACATCTTAATGAAAAAGGCTTTACATATTCCGTGTAATAAATAAATGACACACTGGAATTGATTATTGTTTACTACCCAAGGGAGACTCTTCAAGACAGAAAAATGTAATATTCTTACAACAAATTTATCAGATCATAATTCAATTGTACTCAATTTTGAGTTGAAGAATAAACCTTAACCAAGAGATGGGTCGATAAATAATACTTTAATTGTCCAGAAGAATTTTAAGCAATTAAAATTATTGTTGAATGATGTTTCTAAGAAAACGTTATAAAAATGTCCACAGAAATACTTTATATGAAAGCAAAGAATATAGGGTACTACAATAAAGATACATAATGATAAGGTTTTTACGAAAAATTCAGAGGAGGAATAAAGGAGCTTTCACAAGTAGGAAAAGAGCATAGTAGATGTAATTTGCACATATAAAGTAATTACTAAACTACTTAAGAAAAATATAAAACAAATATTTGGTTTCAAAAACAAAGAATTTTTATTAAAGGCTCAGAGTGCAGTTAGTATAACCAGAAATAAAGCAACTATCTTCAAGAATAGTAAAAAGATGAAACATCCCAAATCATAGGATAGATATGAAAACATATCAGATGCTTTAACTCTTTACTTCTAATTGTACATAAGCCCAACAAAGGAGGGTTAAAACTTCAGCATATGAGGAAATTAACCTCATAATAATTTTCAAACTTCACTATAATCAAAATAAAAACATCTATTATTAACAAAAGAATAAGGATTTTAGTTTTGACATTTGTAAAAATAAAAGGGACACAAGTCCTGACTAATACAATATCCATTTTCATTCAAATTTATGAATAAAATTATATGCTCTGATCTGAGTTTTTCCAAGAGAGCATGTGCCCTTGCCAGCTGTGCTTGATGTATATTTTAGTAAAACAGCCTATTACCTCTCTCTCTCTCCCCCCCCCCCACACACACACAAAATGAAACAAAAGTACAAGGAGAGAGAAAAAACTATTTCCAAGGTCTATGTAAGTATACACATTCTAATTACCTGGCTATTTGTATGCTTCTGAATTTACATGACTGTCTTAAACAAATAAACAAACAAAAGAAACCAGTCATTTAACTCTCATTGCTCCATAAATGAAAAGCTGTAGACCCTGTAATGGCCTCTAATTAAATAAGCAGATATGATAGTAAGTTAAATTGGCAGAATATTCTCCCTTGTATCAGGAGGACTATATACTCTCACTCTATTTTAGAACTGCCATTCATATGATCACAAATGGAGAAGGGATGGATTTAAAAAATATCAAAACACAAATCAAACATGCAAAAAATATAACCAAGAGCATATATTTTTCTATAATATTACAACTTTCTTATTGAAGATCAGAATAGAATTAAAGTTTGAGTTACCCATTCTTCAAGGTCAGATTCCTAAGATATTTTGTGGAATTATTTGGAAATCAGAAAGATTGCATAACATCAAAATAAAACACTGGGTTGCAAAATAGGCTTATTAAGTGGAGCTCCTTCATTGTCCAACTCTGAAGTACATCATTCACGGGGTACATAATGTGAAAGGTATTCCCTGGGTTTGTGCAATACAGCAGCTCTACGACTGAACTGATTCCATAAGTTCTGTTATGCTCAGTGGTACACTTTTGAAGCCTAATGAAGATCACTGAGGTTCTCTGTATTTCCTATTTAGTTTGTGGCAGAGGTTAGATGATGCTATAATTTAAATAAATTTTCCTGAAAGTGGTTGACAGATAGTACCTAAGTAGGAGTCCTGCAAATTTTATAAACTCATAATGTCAGCCTTACCACTATTTAAAATTAGCATGATATATTATGAGAAATTTGGCAATTAAAAAATTATACTGTGTGAAATATGGCAACCAATCATTCATATATATTTTTTTCTTCCCAGAGCTGAAATACAGAGTAGTATTGGGGGGATATTTAAATAGCATGTAAAGATCCAAATATTAGTGAATACCCATATTTTAGGGTTGTTGCCCAGAAAAGAACTCAATTGGTATGAAAACGATGAGCAGCTACTTTGAATATGCTGCATAGATGCCGGCAATAATAAATGTATCAAAATGTAGTTCTTTAACGGGCAGCTGCTGACTTAATTTGATATCAATAGTAAGAATCCTCTACATTTAAGGAAACTTAAATCTGATTAAATATAATTTTAGAATCAAAATAGACTCACTACATGGTGCATTATCTCCAAAGTGAAATTCTATTATTGAAATAACGCAGTTCTTTGAGGTCAGCTGACATAGGTTTGTGAAGTTGAGGCAGGTCATGTATTTATTTGTTTGGAGACTAAGATGTACAATGTGCAAAACATCCCCGAGGATTCTGTAATGTATTAAAATGAGTAAACATAGTCCCTCACAAAGCCTATATTTTAATTGGAGAAGTACACAAATATCTATGATGTAAGTCCAACTATACTACCCATAAGTTAACAGTAGCATACACTGTGCTTGAGAGTTCAAAGGAGGGACAACAAATTCTATTGGAGAGATTGAGGAAGGTTTTAATAAAGGACATGGCATTCGAATTGGATATCTAGAGTAGAAGTAATTTTGATTGGTAAAATTGATTATTAGCAGGAAACCCAGAAAGGAAAAACACCGATAGAGAATTTATGTCGGAGACTGTGATAATAGCAACACAGTTTTTATAAAATATAGGATACATATAAATTATTACTTGGAAATAATGCTGGGGAAGTTAAAGCCAATGAGTTTTGAAATTATGCAGCAGATAGTTTAGAGATATTATAAATTATTTCTCCTTCAAAATATATTCAATAACAATGGGATTGCTGTGTTGCTATGAAACTACTTAAGTTCAATTATTTCTCAGACACATATTCTTGCTTGTCAATTAGTCAAATCATTATCTCTAGTTGAGATCATTCTTTTGAGCTTCATGTCAATTGATAAATTACCGATTGAGAACTCTTCTTGGCTAAAAACTTATTTTCTCCCCTTGGTCATTCTTCATCCACTCTGATTTTTAAAATGTTCTCCTTCATGGTCCCATTATCTTCTTAACTACACAAAGCAAAAACGTGGTGCACTATTTGTACTCCCCCTTTTAACAGTTGTTTCACTGCATAGCAAATTACCTCAAAGCTTGGAAGCTTAAAATACAGTGAAGAATATTTACTGTTATGTGGTGCTGCCTCAGGTTCCTTATGAAGTAGATGAACTGTTAACTGGCACTCACTCACTCATCTAAAAGCTTGAAGAGAGCTGGAGGATCTGTGTCTGAGATAGCTCATTCATGACGCTGTTGGCTTCAGATCCTCACTATGTGGACTTACCTCTCCATTAGGTTCCTCATGACATACAACTGGCTTCCCTCAGAGACAGTGACCCAACAAAGAAGCTGTGCGACCTAGTGGGAAGACCTTTTATAACCTCGTCTTGGAAGTGACCTACCATTAATTTTTCTGTATTCAATGGTCACACAGATCAACTTTGGTATAATGTGGGAGGGAATGACACAAGGCTATTAACACCATGATATGGGAATTAGTTAGGGGCTACTTTGTAAGCTGGTTACCACACACTCTGTCTCATCTGCCCAATCCCTACCAATTGTGATGCTGAAATAACTCAGAAATCTGTATTCTTTTGTTTTAATTTCCACAGCTTCTTCTTTGTTTTAGAACTTAAATTCTGCTTCTGAATTATTGCTTTGGCAACTGGGTTCTGTACTTCAGGTCTCTTCCTTCTCCAATTAGTTCTCCATTTTTTCTATGGTGAATTTTCAAACCATATTTCTGCTCATTCAAATACACTACTTAAAAACCACATAATAGCTCACCATGACTAGAGTAGAAGGTTCAAATTCCTTAGCAAGGCATATAAAAGTATTCAAAGACTTGGATTCTACTTAACTTTCAGCCTCATTTCCTGTCATAGGTAACTTTAATACCAACTTCCCTTAAACACAACTTCAACATAAAATCACTGGCAGTTCTCTGAGCAGGAGGTGCTTTATCTGGGTCATTACAAACGTTGTCTTTCTTATTACAACATCCTTTCCTATTTTTTTTTTCCCCTGCCTGGAATCTTCTGAATAACTCTTCATTTATTTGAAGCCTTTGTTAAATGCCACAGATGATTTATTTAGTTTTTTTTTTTTTCCATGCCGTGACCATTACTGAATGCATCACAATGTACTGAGGATCTTCCCAAACTGCGTGGCACATCATTGCTGTGGCAAGAATGGGTTTGTAGCTGTCAAGGCTCAGGTATTGATTGCCTCGAGTCACAGGCCACTTGACCCAGGGTGGCAAGCAGCCTTGTGTGTCCCTACTGTTATTACAAAGATGGAATCATTGGTTCTCACTGAAAGGATGTGAAATGATCCAGGAATTTTCTTAACTTAGTATTTAGAGCTGAATATAATCTCTAATCTGTTTTAATATTTTTTTAAATTAAATAATTCTTATTGAGGCTCAAACAAAATTGTAATAATATTCTTTAGAAACTAATTTCTTTTAAAATTTCCTTCTAAACCCACTTATTTTATTTTATTTATTTATTTTTCTTTTGCGGTACACAGGCCTCTCACTGCCGTGGCCCCTCCTGCCACGGAGCACAGGCCACGGACGCGCAGGCCCAGCGGCCATGGCCCATGGGCCCAGCCCCCCCACGGCATGTGGAACGCTCCCGGACCGGGGCACGAACCCGTGTCCCCCACATTGGCAGGCAGACCCCCAACCACTGCGCCACCAGGGAAGCCCTAAACCCACTTATTTTAAAATAATGTAATTATTGAAAATAAAGTCTTAAATATAATTATTCTGTTACTCTTAAAATTAATTTATTATTAAAAAATAAATTTAAAATGGGATCTAGGAACAAAACAGGAAATTAGAATCATAATTTGTTTCTGAGAAAATTTTACCTTTGTGTTAAAAGACTTTTAACCATTTTTTAGTTTTTTTAAACTATAAGCATATTTTAATATTGTCTTTAAAAAACTTACTTTTTTTTTCCTTTAGCAATCAAATGAGGCTCAGATTTTTCTCAAAGCACACTATATTCTACTATGTTGGAATTATATTTACATATGGATAAATTGCTCTTGATGTTTTCATCATAGTCAGAAATACTATTCTGTCATTTTCATATTATGCTAATCAAGAATATGTATTATCGTATGATACATTATGTCTTCAGTAACGAAGCTGTGAAAGTTAACATATTGTATACTGCTTATGGTCTGTTTTTTTCACTAATTATTCAAAGAGTATTTTTCTTTATTGAGAATCAAACTTAATTACTTAATTATATACTAGACCAGAATGGTTTTGAAGAAGCTACCCCATCCTATGAAGTTCATAATATGTTACCAAAAAAATGCCTTAATTACATAATTAACTGATAAAATTGATTGGCTCAAAGGATATACATAATACAAGTATTTTAAAAATGTAATCACAGAACTATACTATAATCCATATTTGCCAAATGCATAATCAAGATTTTGTTTTACTTGTAAATTTACTTGGAGAGGACTAGAAACTAGGACATATAAAGCTAATAAAAATTTTAAGAGGACACATATACAAAATCTTAAAATAATTAGAATTATGAGACAAAGATCAACATGAATGCTGTTTTTAACGCTTTGATTTATAAGCTCTTTTTTTTTTATAGCTATGACCCTTAGGGGAAGGAAGCTTTTATAGTCACAAGGAAAATTTAGACATACAGATGACCAAAAAGCACATGAAAAGATGTTCAGCATCACTAATTATTAGAGAAAAGCAAATCAAAACTACAATGAGGTATCACCTCACACCAGTCAGAATGACCATCATCAAAAAGTCTACAAACAATAAATGCTGGAGAGGGTGTGGAGAAAGGGAACCCTGCCACACTGTTGTTGGGAATATAAATAGGTGCAGCCACTATGAACAGTATGGAGGTTCTGTAAAAAACTAAAAATAGAACTACCATATGACCCAGCAACCCTACTCCTGGGCATATATTGGAGAAAACCTTAATTCAAAAAGATATATGAACCCCAATGTTCATTGCAGCACTAGTTACAATGGTCAGGACATGGAGGCAACCTAAATGTCCATCGACAGAGGAATTGATAAAGAAGATGTGGTACATATATGCAATGGAATATTACTCATCCATAAAAAAGAACAAAATAATGCCATTTGCAGCAACATGGATGGACCTAGAGATTGTCATGCTGAGGACAGATATCATATGATAGCACTTATATGTGGAATCTAAAAAAGGGTACAAATGAACTTATTTACAAAACAGAAATAGAGTCACGGGTGTAGAAAACAAAGTTATGGCTACCAGAGGATAAGGACGGGAGGGATAAATTGGGATATTGGGATTGACATATACACACTACTATATATAAAATAGGTAAGTAATAAGAGCCTGCTTAGAGTACAGGGGACTCTACTCAATACTCTGTAATGCATATATGGGAAAATAATCTAAAAAGAAAAGAAGAGTGTATATATGTACATGTATAACTGATTCACTTTGCTGTACATCAGTGTTTTTCAAATTACATCACATTGATAGATAGTAATGCTCTTGAGATCGTCTTATTTTTAGAAATTACTAAGACCAACCAAGGCTGGTAGTGGATAGAAGAGTGAGTTCTAGTTATCTGCCCTGGCTGAACATGGTCTATGTAGTTAAAATGATGTAAAAAGTAGACTCTGTTTTCAATTATTTAAGAAAAATAAGACAGGGAAATAGTCTACTAATAAAAAAATTAAAGAGCTGTTTGTGGAGGGACCTGAGTATATCTGATTGACTCTGTATCAAATCCTTTCGGTTGCAAGCAACAGATTTTGCAGACTACACTATGTAATGAAGTTGTGATGTAAAAATACACATCAAATCAGGGAACAAAAAGGCACAATTCCAGAGATGAACAAGAGCCATGATATTGTTGGACTTCATGGAAACTAGACATGGATGGTAATTTAGGTTACCAGGAAACTCTAGAGATGGAGTCTCTTTCTCAGTAGTTGCAGTTCAGTTCATTGTTGTTTAAGGTGGTCTCCAAAACAGAATTGTCCCCTTTTTGTGCCAGTTTGTCAATAATTGGATTCTCTCAATATTTCTCAGATTAAATTCCTAAAAGAACTTTGCCACCTTAAGCAATTGTCAATATCTTGCTCCAGCCAGAATTTTGTATCAGCTGTCTCTTAGGCTACTAACTTAATCTTCGATTTCTCTCCATGCCTCCCTATTTATTTCTTCAGTCATCAGATATCAAGCCCTTATATTAGTGGGCTAAGTGCTATGAATAATGTGGCAGATTTGAAAAGAAAGATCTTTGAGCTTATTGCTTAGAAGGGGGAGACCAACAACTACCAGAATGAACAAATTAAGAAAAAAAGTTAATTAATTAACAGGTAGTGGCAAGTGCTAGGGTATGTCAGGGATTGCTTAGCTAATTCTAACTGGGTGATCAGAGAAGGCCAGAGGAGGTGAAACACAATGAGGAAGCAGGGTCATGGCAGGAGGTAAAGTCCTAGACATACGCAGTGTCCAGATCACAAAGTCTTCCTTAACTACTAGTGGGAAAATATTTCCTCACTTCAATGCTTTCTTATCTTTTCACTGGTATTTTAACCTTGACTTTTATTCACTCATTCAAAACTATTTGTTGAATGACTATCAGGTACTGTTCTAGGCTCTGTGGATACAGCTTGAACAAAACAGATAAAGATCCCTGCCCTTGTGGAATTTGCATCCTAGTAGTTGAAGAGAGTCAATAACTGATAAATAAATGAAGTAAATAATCACTTATCACATTTTTACCTGGATTCAAACTCTTAGGCTACTTCTCTTTCATCCTCTATAGTCTGTAAACCTCTCACGGTCACGGGCCCCATCCTGGTTGTATATTTATCCATAGTCTGTTACACATCTCGTATGTGGAGGCACAGTAGAATACTAGGAGAAACAATGTATTTGGGTACGTGATGATTTTCATTTGATGCTGACTCTACTTAAGCTAGCTATTTGACCTAGAACCAGTGTCTTCATAATCTCCGAACTTTAGTTTTCTTAACTATAAAGCAGGGATAATAATGTATTACTATCTAAGTCATAGTATTTTGTGAAAACCAAAGGTTCCTCATTATTCCTTCTAAACTAAATAAAACATACATATTTTAGTATAATAAATGCTTATTGAAACACATTGATAAAACTGCATTCACTATGGTAAAGTATCATTTTTTTCAGAATCATTTTGAATATGATGTTAGCTTCATTTTGGTGCTTATTAAACGAAAGCCCGATCTAATTGTTCTCAACACTTTCTATTCCACATAACCCTAGTGAAATCTGCTGGTATCATGTTTCATAAGATCAGACAAAATAAAATGTTAAGTACAGAAGTTTCAAGAGTAGAATATTACTTTTCATGCCTTTTGGGAGGATGTCTAAATGAGAAAATGTACTTCCATTTAAAAGTGGATGGATTTTTTTCTGTAAGACGATGATAACTCCAAAATGAGTGAAGTCAGGGTCAGAGTTTTTTGGAAATTGAATACTGTTGGCTGATAGTGAATCATCTGAATGAAGGACATAGACATACCCCCTTGGTGGTGTTCTATTGTGGAACAGCTACTGGAAATTATATCTAAGTTCCTCAGAAGCAATATTATAGTAATTGTTAATAAACCTGGGCAGAAGAGTCAAGCAGTATCATACACATGAATGTCAGTTTATATTTAAGTGAAAATTGTTCAGAAGCAAAAGTTTGAAAAATATGACTGTACTGCTAATCAGGAAATGGAAGGTAAAACTTAACAACTAAAAAAAATCAATACTCTCAAAATAAAAAGTACCAGGAAAAAGCATAAAACATTATTTTGAGTAAAAATTTCCTGTTCTAAGACAAAGTCTTTAATTTTTTTAAGAAAAACTGTTGTGATATAAATGATCAGAATAATAACAATTTTTTATTAAAAGGTATTTTTATAAAATTTCTTTTTAGACACTCTGGTCTTTCTTGCATGGGAAAAAATTCCTTACTGGTGATTGACAAGAATTTTAATATCAGCAAGCAATTAACAATAGGAAAAACTCACAAATAAATTATATGCATCTTAGAATATGCATAAAGTTATCTTCAAGCTTTCCTTAAATACCACTAATAAAATATTTGGAGTACTTAGATGCATGTGCTTCTTCAAAATACTGGAAGTGTAATATATTGCCTTAGAAATCTTCCCCTGACACTGAAGTCATGTAATAAATTAAAGTATAAGAAGATTAAAGATAAGAAAAAATAATTCATATGTGTGGTTTGTATACTCTCTACTTCAGGCTTTATTTGTTTATTTATCTCCATAATGAAACTGAACCCTGGTGTTTGATAAATTTTTTGATTAAAATAGGCACATAGCTATACAGATATTTTACTTTTTTCAAGAGATAAATTTATCTCCATTATCTAGTATTTGTCAAATTCCAAATGCATTTTAAACTCATATCACACCCATCTTTTAAAGTTCATTCGGTGGTTCTATATTTGTACTTGCTTTGCTATTATTTTTCTTAACTCTGACTTCTGATTTCTTTGAAGACATTATATTTAAGAACCTCTCACTGTATATATATATATATATATATACATATATATATATATGTATATATATATATATATATATATACACACACACACATACATACACACACACACATTCTCACAAATATGTCTTATATAAATATTCAAAACCTCCTCAGAAAGACACACACACTCACTAACCTATGTTTATGGGGTATGTTGAAATAAGATTGATAATTCTTCCTTAAAGTCATGCTGTGAATAACTGTCCAAAAATATAATTTCTTTCTAAACATGCTAATTTTTGGAGTTTGAGAGAAGTTTAAATCCCTGTAGCAAGAATGACAAAATATTCTGTTCCCTATGCATGCAAATATTTCATTTATTCTAACAGCTATATAGATACTCTGTACATAATTAAAATTTTGTTACTTCTAATCATATTGTAACAAAGTATTTTACAATATGTACAATTTATTGCAATGGAATTCCTTGCTTATTTTCTGAGAAAATAGAAAGAAGTGTTCAATACAAAGAGTTAAAAAGAAAGAGGCAGAAGCATAATCATGGTCTTAAACATATAACTTCATCAGTAATTCATTTATTTAATAGTCTTTCATTGCATACTATTTTGTTAGTCTTTATACTACATACTGGGAAGAAAGTTAATGTGAAACACAAGATGTTATATTATAGAGATTAGAAGATCTGAATTAGATTACAGTTTGATTTTCAATTCAAAATACATAGTATCTGGGTCTCCCTGGACAAATTACTTAAATTGGGATAACTATATCCAACTCACAATATTGTTATGATTAAGGGAGATGATGTTGAGAAAGAACTCAGTACATTGTCCAGCACATAAGCCCTCAATAAACAGTACTACTTTTACCATTCTTATTTAGAGGTGGAATTTGCTTTCCAGAAACTTACAGCTTGGTCAGTCAACCATACCTGCACTGTGTGATAGGAACTAAGAGAGAAGTGAACAAGGTTCCAAGAAAACTTGGAGAGGAATGCAGTTCATCACAGCACAGTCTCAGGGCTGTGACAGACGACACTATAATAAAGGAGTAAGCAAGCCCGTAGTTTTAAAACATTATGGTCCCAATTGCTGCAGGATGATTTGCCCTCAGCTTATCTGGTGTTATTTGTCTGTGCAGACTTCAGAGTGGTCATTTAAAAAATGTATGCAATATTGTTGGAAACTATACAATATAATATCTAAAATAAAACTAGGTAAGTATTTAGGGTAATGTATTATTATTTTAAAGACATTTCTATTTTTCAGCAGACATTTTATCATATAATTATTAAGTAGGGAATTGCATTTAAAATCTTTATTATTTGCTAAAATCTCTCTGTAGAGTGGGAATTGATGTACAGATCTCCTGTTTTACAGCTAGTTCATGGTCATGAGCAATCTACCATACTGGCAGTTTGGTTTGTTTGTTGATTGATCCAACTTTTTATATAAATCCTAGATCCACTGATCTTGCAATGTATAAACATGTAGAGTCTTTTCTTTTGATCAGCCCCAAACAAGACTTTATTATGTGTTACTTATAAAGCAGGGCTTGCTATTTTCAAATTGGTTTTGACACAAAATCTGAGAAATAAGAGAAGGTGCCATATCAAGAATAGTGGCAATGCCTTCTTCTCAGGTTAGCAGTCACCCCTGACTCCCTACTGCTGACAGAAGAGCATTTCAGACAGATGGGTCCCCAGGGACACTCAGCAAAGTAGTAATAAGGAATGCATTATGGACATCTTCCACTTTGTGAGGATGGCAAAATGCTGAAGAGCTGAAGGAGAAAAAAGAGTATGCAGAGAAATGGAATTAAAATGACTGACATTATCTAGCCAGCTGAGGAAAATTATAGGTTAGTCAAATAGATAATGATTTACTGACCAAGCTTCTTAATCTTTGTGATTGAGAATCGGAAAATGCCTTTTGAGGCTGCCTGCAGTCAGGCTCAACCATACATCTTTTTGGGAGAGAGGATCACCTAGCCTGTGGGTTCAACCCTCATGAACCCAAGTGGGAAATCAGTTTAAGATGAACATTGAGTACTACCATTGAGTACTACCATTATGAGCAGGATTGGCAAAAACAAAAACAAAAGCAGGACATTCAGTTATATTTGAGTTTTAGATAAACAGTGAATACATCTTTACTACAAGTATGTCCCACATATTGCATAGAATATACTTATACTTAAGTACGTATGGGACATATTAATATTAATACTAAAATGCTAAAAAATATCTATTGTTTATCTGAAACTCACATTTAACTGAGTGTCTCATATTATTGTTTTAAAGCTGGCAACCTTATTTAGGAAACAGTATGTCTTAGAGGGCTTCTAGTTTAATGTGTATGGAAGAGTGAGAGGCATTTTGCCCTCTGCCTAGAAATTTTTTTAATTCGTTCAAAGTAACAAAGCTAGTGAACAAACGTTATTTGTTGTTTTTGATTATGATAATATTAACACTGATTATCAAGTTTCATCAGATTTATACTAGGCCCTGAGATTAACTGTTTTTCATCTGTTATCTCAATCTATGAATTGACTATTAGTACTATTGTATCAATTTCATAGATGAGGAAAAGGAGGTTTTGATTTATTGTGTTTTATTTTGTCCATGATCTGAGAACTAGAAAATTTGGGGATCAGTATTAGATACCAGTCCTGCTTTATTCTAAATTCCAACCACAAATGGATGGGCTTCAGTAATTTGTAAAACACGTGGAATACTGTTTAAAAATACAAATGTTTACTGAATCAGAATCTCTGAGGTTGTGACCAGGGTGCCTCCATATTAAACGTGCTGATCATTTTCCCAGTTGATTCTTATACTGGTAAGCCATGGACCTGTAAAAATACTATGTTTCAGACTCAGCGCTAGCTCTACTTCTGATTCTGTTTGGCAACTCAGAAGAAATGGAGTAGACTTTGGGCAGCACCATTGGTTAATGCTGTATTTTATTCTCAACAAAAATTAAAAAAAATACATAACAGACATCTAAGCTCTTTCAGATTATTTCACTATTCTGGCACCACAGCTTGACAATGATCTTCTCCAATTTGTGCTCAATAATGTTCTCTTTACAGAACAACATGCTTTATAGCAACTGAATTACTTATCCATATATTATTGTTTCTGTGATTCTCTAATGATATGCTCTTCAAATAAGGATAAAATAATATTTCAAAATAAATCAAATATTATCTTGCTTATCATTGCTTATATGATACGAACTTGAAACAAGTACAAATCACAGAATAGAATTAGGGAGGCATAGTTAAACAGCAGAAACTCTGAGAGACAGTAAATTTAAGGCATTCAAGTGTCTTCTGATGGCAGGAGACAGGAAATACAGAATTCAGGACTTCTGAATCAGGAGAGAAGAGTTTAACAGGCCCATTTAACCCAAGGAGACTATAAAAAACATTAAATCATACCGTGTGAAGGCACACACATGTTGATTTTTAGAAGGCATTTGTAGAATCTTTGGCGATTCTAGGAGATAAACAGCTTCAGCATTTCATGAATTTCTAAAATGGAAAACAAGAAAAGTGATTGTTGTAGTTATTAGGAAAACTGCTCATTCATTTTAAAGACTGAGCTCTAGATAATTGAAAAGAAAGACTGAGAAGTCTTTGCACTTGTTCTTTGATGTTGATGCAAGGATATGAATTGTGTGACTTGGGATAAGGCGTATACTCAAAAATAGATTAACTGCCCTAATATGGACTATACAAAAACATGGTTGATAAGAAATTGGTATGTCAATTACCCACATTTTAACTTAATATGTCTACTCTCCTTATAACCCCTGGACCTAGCCAACTGTATGTATCACATGATTCTGTATTTCCAGCTAGAGATGATTCGATTTCTCATTTATTTTCTGGCCAGAAATAAATGTGTTCTTTCCCTGGATTTTGAATGAAGAGGTACATGAACAGCTGTACAGTCAGAAGCAGCATAGGAAAAAAAAGAACACATTGGATATAACTGATTAGTGTTAATTGCTCATTATTAGCACATGGGCACGTAAATTCCTGCTGCCCAGCTCTACCCACAAATGTCAACATTCTTTCCCTTTGCAATGTCAGAATGATAAGAATTTCCTGAATTTCTATGAGGTGTGTTTTCACCCTCAAAATAGCCCATCTCCTTTGATTTTAGCTATTTGGAGTGGATTTCTCTTTCCTGAAATGTAATACATTATAATTTAAAGAATAATCTACTAGTACTTCTCTCTTTTTCTACCTCTCTCATACCATCTATGAAGTGGAAAGCAAGCAGGAAATGAAGTTTTCACTTAGTGGCAAGTAGAAATGAGTGTTAAATACATGTATGATCTTTGAGAAAAAAGAATCAGAAATGATCACGATCTCCCTCATAGGTCTCTCTCATTAACTGAACTAAGAAAAGCTTCATTGCTACAATCTAAGCTACATCTGGCAAGGAGCTGAAACCTTTTTGAGTGCTTTGTGATTTTCCTGCATAGCCTTTAATCACGACTGTCATGTGAGTTTTAAACATTTTGTATACAAGATTATAATTTTTCTAACTCTTAAAAAAGCCAGCTTTATTTCGTAGTGTTTTTTTTCTTTTTCTAGACCTTACCTGTTGTCAGAATGGAATTTGGAATACCCAATTAAATGGAATTTAAAGCATATGAAGCAATTGCGAGCACGAGCATGCGCATGATCCATTGTAGCTCATGTTGCACCTTGATACCAAGATGAAAATAACACTGCTTTGCTTGTGGTTGTTGCCAATTCAGGAAAAGGCATTTATAGAAACTGTGAAGAAACAGCTGTGATTTACCAAAAATGACTCATTTGTTAATGCTCTAATAAATGACATTCACTGACTTCATTGAACCCAACTCATGCAATATAAAATGAGATGGTATTTTGGGTCTCAAAACTTTAAGTCAAGTGTGAAGTCAGCTATAATTTACGGTTGCCCCTGTATATGTATAAGCAATTCAATTAAATATATGGTATTAAAAGTTGAATTTTATGTTTTTGTTATAGAGAATTACGGGTGAATATGCAATTATTCATATACATAGAATATTTTGAAGACTGGAAAGCAAAACTTCACGTCGTGACCCTCCCACTTACTAGCTGTATGATTTCCTAGAGTTCCCAGATTTGTAAAATAAAGATAACCATAGTAGGCACCCTATAGGATTATTGTAAATATTAAAGGAAATAAAACAGATAAACATTCAACACACTGTTTGATACTAAAATGACCTGAAAAGCAATTAAAACTCAGGTGAAGTAAGCTAGAGAACAAAATGCTGTACACAAAGTTAGTTAATAATCTTTGATCAAGGAATGGCTAGATATAGGGAGGCTGGGATGGAATGAGTTGACCCCGCCTGCCAAATTCTGAGTATTTTTGACAGATTTAAATTGTTACTCTAGGCACTTAACCTTAACAATAAATAAAATTTCATCTCTATGATTCTGACTGTCTGCAGTAAGTATATAACTCTCTGTAACTTTCAGAAAAGATAGAAATGAGTCCCTTTCCAAGGCCCTATACAAGTTAGACACTCTATCTAATTGTAGTTTTAGTACAGGGTGGGAGAAGATGGTGCAAGGCTCAACCACAGAGGCAAGGAAATAATGAAATCTTTTAGCTTGACCACTTGGAGAAGTGGAAAAAATAGAGCCAGGATCAAGCAGTGAGGGTAGAAGAGAAGAACAGGAAAGGAAGAGGGGAGAAAAGAACCCAATAAAAAATGTTGCAAATGCCATTTGAGAATAACTGTAAAATAGTACCCAATAGGAAATTAAAATTTGCTTTACACTATCCCGTTTGTCCTGATTTATGTTCATTATTTATTTTCGGATTCTTCCTGGGCCATGAATAGCACATTCAAGCTGCAAGTAAATTCTGGATACAGTTTGCAGGATAGGACTTTGAGAGGGTAGTATGACTACTGGAATCAAGGTTATCTAGCCAGTTTTCTACATCATAGGCTGTGAACCTACATGTTGGGCAAAAGACATCTGTTGCCTATCACCAGAGGTAGAAGTCTGAACACTCCAGTCCACTGTATCTTAGTATCAGAGTTGCCAAGAAAAACACAACTCAGTAAAGCTCTGGATAAAATACTGCTGTACTTACATAGAGAACAGACAAAGAAAAGTTAGCTCCAATAATGGGTATCAGTCCTCCATAGCCAGCAGATTCTTCCCAAAATTAGTCAGAATTTGTCATTTTTAACATGACTATAGGTCCCAGTTTGCATGAGAGAATTCTTCTTTGAGCTAGTTGTCCCGTTGTAATTATTAACATCACAGGCTTTTACTCTCAAATTATTCTGATGAAGATGATTAATGATGTGGTCACCATTAATCACATGCAACCTCAAACTTGGGATTTGGGAGAAGTCAAGTTAGCTTCAAAATCAGTAGAATTTTCCATTCCATTTCAATCCCACCTAGTGGAACTGCTGAAGATAAACTGGTCTAAAAGACATGAGCCATTGCTTCAGGTGTTGTTTTCCAACCATTTTGTCCTAAATGACCCACAGTGAGCTGGCTTGGGGTTCAGTGCAGGCCCAGAAGGGATCCATATAGCTGTTACTACACAGCAAGTCCTGATGGATTTTTCTTCCTAATCCTTCTTCTCACTAGTAAGTTGCAAAGAGAACTTTGGAGACCTGTTTGTATTTATTGACCATTTAAAAAATGAATTATTGTTTAGAAAACATTACTCTTGTTAGTTATTTTATTGTTTGGAGAGTTCCAGAATGCTTTTAAACCGCTTTTAAAAGAATAAAGCAAAATGCAGGTCAGTTGTCATAAATTCAACCAACAGGCAATGTATTGAGAAGGTAAAGAAAGAAAGGTTCAGCAGTGAAACGAAAATGTCCATTTAAGCTGCAGGTAACTTATTGAAACAATCTCAAGGACAAAACACTTTCATTCTCTCTCCTCTCCTCCCCTCTCTTCTCTCTCTCTCTCCTCACCCGCTGCCTTTGGTAGGGCTACTGGGGACAAAGCTACTTAGATTATAGACCATTTTCTACATAATCATACACAATTAACTTATAGTTTTTATTCCTCAAAACAATGAAGTTTTAATACAGGCACAAATCTATCACTCTAGCATAATATCTCCAACCAACTCAGTGGACAGGATGCATTTAATTCATCCTTCTGAGTTCAGTAAGACAAATGCAATATGCTAGTTCCCAGAAACTATTAGGGGGGTACTCTTATTTTTAGCCCTCCTGATATAGAAGGTAAGGAGAGTATAGTACATTTGACCTCAAAGTTTGCTATGATTCTTCCTTAGAATTACAGATGAAAAGAGGAATTTGAAGTTGCCAAACAGGCTAGGGCTCGCAAACTAATTACATCACTTTCTCATTGTGAAACTATAACCAAGTTATTTGGCCAATTAGAGACCCAAATTTTTACTTTAAAAATGGGGATTTGTTTATTCATTTATTAATTAGTATTGGCTTCTGTTATGTGCCAAGTGCCATAGCACTGAATAAAAGTTGTTAAACAAAATGAACATGGTTTCTGCCCTTATGATGTGTATAATCTAGTGGATACTCATTTATTCTATCATCAAGAAAATAATAGTATCTATTACTATTTCAGAATTAAGTGAGGTAACTTATATAAAGCTCTTAGTCTAGTTCCTGGAATAATATAAAAGTTATTGCTTGTCATACCGCTAATGAAATAAATGGGATATTGAGTCAAAAACTGTTGTAGCAGAAACAGAAGTATAATTTATATACTTTCTATCCATTCTCTATAACTAGTACCACTCTAATAAAGGCTTGATTTCCCTGAATTTGGGGGGTAGTGACTTACTGTATCATTGTCCTCATGAATAAAGGCAGGGTTGTAAATTCCATGAAAGATAACCATCTCCTGTTTGTGTCTGGCAATATCTGATGTTTATTTTCCCCCTTATCAGTTATGAGAGAAATAGACTTTGGTGTTGCTGGCTCTTAAATATACAAAATTAACACATATGGCCTGCAAGTAATAATGTTATATCAAAACAATATTGTAGCAAAAACATTAGGGCATGCATTTCAACAGGTTTCTTTATCATCCTCATTTATTGTTCTCTCAAATGGTATAACTCCACTAAATAGTACGTCTAAGGTATAAACAGAAATGCATCATGGCATATTTGTATATATATGATAAATATATATATCCCTAAAGACTACTTTAAGTAAATAAATAAAATCATATACATTTTATTAATTTTAAAAATTTTATAAATATTTTAAAATTCAATATGATGGAACTCCTATTATATGATCTACTTTTCTGAAGATATAGTTATGAGAAATTATGAGCATGCTTTCATGTGGCACTTTTGAATTTTGTTATCAAGATGTGTAATTTATTTTCTTGAAAAGCAGGTAGTATGAAAGTACTATTTCTTCACCAATAACATCTTCACTTTGAGGTGGCAAAAGATGAACGATTCTTATAAAAAAAATTGGAGGAAGATAAAAATCAAGTCTCTTCATGATGCCACACTGAATAAAAGCCCATTTCCAGAAAAAATAATTGTAAAAACAAAATTTTGTTGTGTTGTAAAATATGTAAATCAGGCAACAGAAATAATTACCTAGCCGAAAAAAGAAAAAAAATTAAGCGATCAAATTTTGAGTAGCCTATCCTGGATTTGAGTATGAAAATCTGTGCTTTTACCTTAGCTTTTCTCTAATCCATTTTAACTCTTCATCTTGCTTTTATTATGCATAAAACCATCAGGTTGGAATATTTACATGATCCTCAGAGTAGATAGTATAAAAAGCTCTCTGTGTTGGGATATAATTCTCCCTGGATCTGATTTTTATGCTCATCTTCTGAGCAGGAAGCATATACAGCTTTGTTGAGAGATGTTTGCCTAACAGCCTTGGAAATAAAAATGGCAACTCCTGTAGATATTTAGAGCTATCTCTCCCTGGACTCCCTCTACAGTAATAAAGATAGAGTCACTCCCTCTCCTCTCCAGAGACTTTTCAGGTCAGGATAAGATAATATTTCTATCTTCAAAAGACAGGAGAGGAGAATCTGCCAGAAGCACCTATATAAAAGCAGGATCTCAAAATTTTGGAGTCCCTCAGGAGCATCCATCATAGCATTCTTCCTAAATCTTAAATCTTTCCTAATGGTTTTATTTGCATTATCTAATTTAATTCTCATAAAGGTCCAGATAGATAGTATTATTTCCATTTTACAGATAAGGAAATTGAGGCTTAGAGAGATAAAATAATTTGCCAAGGTAATCTAAATAGAACATGTCAAGGCTGGCATCCACACCTATATAGTCCACCTCTAGAATGGGCACGCCATGGCATGAAATAGTATTGCCTCAAGTGAGGATTAAAGAAATAAATTAAAAAGTAAATATAATGGTAGATTATCAACATTTTATATTATATGTAAATATACCTTAATATATCTTAAGCCAGAAATCTCAATTTAGCCGAGTCTCAGGAAATGAAATTTTGCAAGTTTTCAATGGTAATGAAAGACATTTCTTTCAGGCACAAACCAGCATCAGCTAATGAAATTCAGATAATCCTATATGACCATAATAAAAATACTTCTGTGCCATACTCATGTTCCAGTTGGTCTGCCACTTGAATAATACATACACCCTCTGGTCAAAATCAGAACAAAATAGCATGTTGTTGTAGTTCTTACTTTGCAAGGCTTTTAGAAAAGACAAGAAGATAAGAATAAACATATGAAGCATGTAAAGAACCTCCAGGTAAAAGGGAATCCATAAATCTCAGTAGACTGAAAAAATACTTTCAAAGTAAACCTAACTGAATAACATATGAATATTATAAGTAGCTGAAATGCAACAGCTTGTTGGTTAGCTATGGAAAGTCATCAGGTTCATTTCAGTGTGTAGCTTGTGTTCCTTTTCTAGAAATAAGCATGAACCAGATGGAATATAACTATCAGTCAGGCCTGCGGGATTTATATCCGACTGAACTACTATTGAATTTTTCTCTTCTTTCCTTTTGTGGATTGCCAATATTTGAAATTTCTTCAAGTATTCCAATTTCTTAAAATAGCATATAGTATTTTGAAGTCAAAACTAAAGTAAAATGCTAAAAAATCTCAACTATGTTTCATTATATGAAACTGATTTATTTACCAATATAAGTAGAATAAGTTGTTTTCTAAACATGTAGCCACTTCCACTAGTTAAGAGAATGTAGTGTTATGTTCCTCATATGTATTTCACATATGTGAATTTTAATATATGGTCCATATATAAATATATTTATATATATATTTCATTTCATATAAATTCACATTATCAATTTTAATATAAGGTTCCTATATACTCAATTTTGCACTTAAAGTAAACAAAACCAAACAACAAAGGTATCTAGATTGAACACGACTTAGAAGTTAACAAGTACTTCTAAATCTTAGCAACTAAAGGGATGTTAGATCATCATAGGGACTTCTCGATATCAGAACAAATAAAGTTATGGAAGACCAAATCATCACAATACCAATTAGTGTATTAAGTCCAATATAAGATAAAATAATTCAACCAGGAAAGTCAAAGAATGCAGTGAGGGTCCCAATGGAATCCTTGTACATGTAGGATGCCAAGTCAATGACATTTCCTCGCCAGGAGGCTTAAGCATTATTGCAAACTAAGCCAGAGGAAGGCTGCCCACTGAGACTACAGAAAAGAAGGATCAATATTTTCTCCATTGGATATTTCCTAAAAACAAAGAAAGATTCAGAGAATGCAGTACTTCCTCACATCTAGAAACAAAAAAGTCCATTACAAAACCCACTTTGTCCATATCTCATTTATAGAACACAGCTGTACTTTACTTTTCATGAGCAACAAATATTTCTACTCTGTAAGACAATACTGATAAGTGCTGAAGGCAAATCACCCCTGCTTGCAACATGTACTTTACCAAAGAGAAGGAAAACATGCCTGCAGCTCTGCAAAATTATGCTATTGTCATAGGTACAAAAATCATATGCTCTAAAAGAAAATGTGTGATGTTTTTCATCAAAACTCCTGAAATTTTCCTGGAAATCCATGTGATATTCAGTGCATCTTATTGTGTCAAGGGTTCCTAAGATCACCCTTGGGTTTGATGAAAAGCTAGAAGGACTAAGATGCTCTTACACTCATGTTTATTGTTTATTACAGGAGAAAGATACAGATTAAAGTCAGCAAAGAAGAAAGGGACAAGGGGCAAAGTCCAGGAGAAATCAGATGCAAATTTCTAGGTGTTCCTCCTAATGAAGTTGCGTGGAGATGCCCTTAATTCTTCCAGCAATGATGTGTGATAACGTGTGTGAAGTGTTGCCAACTGGGAAAGTTCAGCAGAGCCTTGTGTAGAAATTTTTATTGGGAATCCGCCCACATGACTGGCCTTAGTTACTCAGATTCCAGTCCTTCCCCACTCTCCCAAGCAAAAATCAGTCTTCACCATAAATCACATTGTTAGGATAATTGGCACAGCAGAGTGGTCCAAGTCTCAAGCATATGTAATCCTAATTACTTCGAATATTCTAAGGAACAGTCCTGAAGGCAGGCCTTTCTTTGGAATGTATAGGATTTGAGCATCCCAAGTCAGCTGAATGGACTCTTTCCTGCCTAATTACATTCTATTGGCCTTAATTCCTTTGCAGTATATAGACATAGTAATAATAATATTTATGTTATGTACTCCAGAAGTTATTTTGAGAATTAATTTTGATGAGTCATGTGAAAATCCCAAGCATGTTTTTAGTTATTACTGCTACCATACTGATGATAGGTGATGAGTCAATAAAAACCAAATGAAGAATGTGACTTCCTTAAACCATATAGATAATATTTTGCTGCTATTTAGCAATTAATTCCATTTTTTAGCATGAAAATAAAATTCTGTTTAAGAATGGTCATTGGGCTACCCTGGTGGCACAGTGGTTGAGAGTCCACCTGCCGATGCAGGGGACACGGGTTTGTGCCCCGGTCCAGGAGAATCCCACATGCCGCGGAGCACCTGGGCCCGTGAGCCATGGCCGCTGGGCCTGCGTTTCTGGAGCCTGTGCTCTGCAACAGGAGAGGCCACAACAGTGATAGGCTTGCGTACCGCAAAAAAAGAATGGCCATTATTTGCACTATATGCTATCAAATTATATAAGTATCAGTGTGGTATTAATTTTTTAATATTCCCAGTAAACAATATAGACAATGAACTAATCTTACAATATGGTAATTTATACATATATGTGTATATATGTATATAAAATACACCAATTGATATATATGGATGTACACTGCAGATGGAAAAATGACAGACAAAAGAGATTCAAACCATATATTAAGTAATCTATTTCTCAAAAGAGATAATGATTTAAATTGGGATGAATTTACCTCAGTGAAATGCTATGAGAGAAGGGGAACATTTTATTGTATTTTTCTATTCCCCATCTCCTGCACAACCCCTACCCAAAATAATAAATGTAAGTAATTCATTTTATTCTTTGATTTCCAGGTGTGAATGTTTGCACTAGGCAATTTACACAATGTGTAAATTATTAGGCACTGAATAATATTTGGACATTGTAGTGAATGGTTCTCAATGGAGGCTGTTCACATTTTTATGAGGCTTTCTCCACACTCCACTGGTTTACTCACAGTGAAATTAACAGCACTAAACCCTACAACTACATTACCCAGCCATTATTATGTCATAAGGTACAGACTCATGATACAGCTTTTGCTAATAAGATACACGGTCATGAATCTTAGATTTGGAATTAAATTAACTGGAGAAAGAGACAGAATGCCAACCATTCATTTTGATAGTGTGAAATGTGGTAGAGATAAAGGGATTCTAGAATTTTCAGCCTTGTCAGTAGCTTCTAGATTCAGCAGCTTGTTGACTGTGGCAAAGGTGGAACGGTTCTGAAGCTGGCAGGTCTCATGGTGCTTCCCTGTTATCTGTGCTTCCAAATAGCGGACGCAACTTTGTCAGGCTTGTTTGGGATTGTGTTTCTGGCAGTCAACCCTGGAAATGCTCCTAATGTATTTTTCTTCAGTCCTTCCAAAAATTCTGTGAGATCAGTTAATAAACCCCTTTCTAATTAAACTAATTAAAGTTGATCATCCTGTAGTACAAACAAAGGAAGAGAGAAGAGTAGAATGGGTAAGAACACTCAAATTATGGCATTTTTGAGGGCTTCCCTGGTGGTGCAGTGGTTGAGAGTCCACCTGCCGATGCAGGGGACACGGGTTCATGCCCCGGTCCAGGAAGATCCCACATGCTGCGGAGAGGCTGGGCCCATGAGCCATGGCCGCTGAGCCTGTGCGTTCGGAGCCTGTGCTCCGCAACGGGAGAGGCCACAACAGTGAGAGGCCCGCATACCACAAAAAGAAAAAAAAAAAAATATGGCATCTCTGAGATACTGTATCAAGTTCCAATTCTGCCACTAATTCTCACTTTTAAGATTCATCCTTCTAAAAATCAGTACCAGGACTTCCCTGGTGGTGCAGTGGTTAAGAATCCACCTGCCAATGCAGGGAACACAGGTTCCATCCCTGGTCTGGGAAGATCCCGCATGCCGCGGAGCAACTAAGCCCATGCGCCACAACTACTGAGCCTGCGTGTCACAACTACTGAAACCCGTGCGCCTAGAGCCCATGCTCTGCAACAAGAGAAGCCACCACAATGAAAAGCTGGCACACTGCAACGAAGAGTAGCCCCCAATCTCCGCAATTAGAGAGAGCCTGCACACAGCAACGAAGACCCAACACAGCCAAAAGAAAATTAAAAAAAAAAAAAAATAGTACGTACCATGAAGTATTATTTTTTGGAAGGTAATGGATGTTAAGCCTTTGCTACTTCACTCAACAATAACCAAAGCTAATGATATTATTGCTAATGTCATGTCAAATTCCTTAATTATGTCTCATAGACAAGAGGTAAACATTCAGGCTTAGAAAGGAAAAAGCTGTTCTTCAAGTGTTCACTGTTAATTAGCCAACATATAATTAGAGGGTATACTTGAAGTTGTTAGAATATTGAAGGCTATTTATTTATTTATTTATTTATTTTTCTTACTCAGGCTGCCATGTTATCATTAAAATTGTTGTAATAGATTAGATGAATTTGAAATTTTGCATCATTCACCTCAGTAATTCCTGAATGGGGCGTATCCAACTTCAGCAGAATAGACCAAAATAAAATACAAAATTGAACAGTAGTCCTTCAAATTATTTTGTCAATAGGCTTTTTCGATTATTCAAGAATGGGAAAACTTATTAAATAAATAAATATTTTCCAAGCTGACTTAAAATAGAATTTGTTGATGAAAAGTGTACTAACAAATAGAATCAGCAACACCTGTCCATGTGTACATACATACACAAGTGGCCATTTAAGTGAGATGAGGGTGGCAAAAGGGACTGAACTAAATTATTTATAAAGTCTGTTCCAATACTGATAGTCTAAAAGTCCATGAAACTGTGAAACTAAAAAATAGGTAAATTTAATTAGGAACAGTTTCCTGGTGAGTTTTGGGTTGGATACAGATGAAAGGAGAGAGGCAGGAAGACCAGCCAGCTAGAAAGGAAAAGGGCTACGTATGGTGACACATCAAAATGTAAATGTAAATAAGCATTTACATATTAAGCCCAGCCTCTGCCTCCTGAAGTCATATTATGCAAAGACATAATTGTCCCTCTCTTAATAAAACATAAATATTAAATAAGTTATTTTTGCTGATCTAGTATGTACTTTCATCACGCTCAGGAAAAGTTGCTTACTATTCATCAGTTCTTTGCTTTGCTGACATTTCAGGGTGAACACAATAATTCCATGGTTCACTCCTGGTTGCTTTGCCCTGGCAGTGAGCATTTGTACATTACCGATGACAACACATGTTGTCTGTATCCAACTTTGTACATTTTACACTGTGAAATGCTATTGTATTGTATTTTCTTTCATGCTACACTAATAAATAAAAGCATCAACCTTTGAAGACACTTTGTTTGTTTGTTACAGGAGTCTATTTCAGACTATTAAGGTATTGTGTACAGAACTGGTAAATTTTTTTATGATAAGGGAAGTTGAATGAGGTCTGACCTTTCAAAAGTCTTTTATAGATATGCTTAATATATATGATTTCCTAATTGGTCAGGATTGGTTTAGAATAATTCAGTATAAATATTCAAATAACATGTCTCCAGTGGGAGTAGTAATTCACTGAAAAAGAGACCAAAAAAGTGAATATTTGTTTTAAGTGAATTCAGATAAACAGACTAATACAAATAAATGTAATGTTTTCCTATCTCTATGGATGAATCACCTCAAATGTACTCAAGTAATATAATTTGTATTTTTTTATTTTAATGGAAATAAAGAGTACTAAAATTCTTTAACTCAGAAGCCACAACTAAGAAAGAGAAAAAAACTATTTAAAATATAAAATGAGTACAACTCAGTAAATATAATGGTAAACTAGTTCAGTCTATACTTTCTCCAAAGCAACTATAAATCCTAGTCCTTCTACATACTATAAAAGTGGTGTACCTACCTTGAAAATATTTAGACATATATGAGTTAAAATATTCATGAATACTTGATACAACACTGATTGGGGGGTCACTGATTATCACCCCAGTGGTTCCTGTTTCTTGTTCTGGCAATGATTCATGCATTTCAGAGAATCATGAAAATTTAGAGCTAGAAGAAGTCTCAGTATCCACACTGAGACTATTAAAAATAATCTATATTTTATAGATTATAAAACTGAGAATTTAAGTGACTTATTCAAAGCTCCAACTAGAACTTATAAACAGAATTAAGGGCAAGATCTTATAATCATTCAAGCACCTTTTCTATGAAACAATTTTGGTTCCCAAGATGAACCTTCCCAACTGAAATATGGTCCCAGAAAAAATTTTCCTTAGTCTCATAATTTTTTTAACCAAATTCTTTTCTCCTGTAAAGAACATTTTGTGTTGTTTATATGTAAAAGACACTATGGTTCTTTGTTATTGAAGTGTTGAGCTTTGTTTCCTGTAGATAACTGTAGTAAATCAAGATAGAATTTGATCATTGAAGATTTTGCTTAATGAAGTTTTCATGGATAATTGATGAACACTGTTACTCTAGCCATGTTATTCCTTCCAGGAAGGAAGACTTGATCCTGTTTGAAAACAAATATAGGTTGACACTAAAACCTAAAATCAAATTAAATAATTTACTATAATATTTTACTGGTAACTATAGTAGTTAACCATTGCAATGTAAAAATATTACCAAAAAATTAGACTTAAAATAACACATATATATTATCTCACAGCTTCTATGGATGAGGAATCCAGACATCCTCTGCTACAGGATCTAACAAAGCTGTAATCAAGGTATCAGCTTGGGCTGTGGTCTCTTCTTAGGCTCAGTTGAGGAGGACCCACTTCCATGTGTATGTGATTGCTGGCAGTCTTCAGTTTTTGTGTGGGCTCTTTGACTGAAGGGCTCAGTTTCTTGTTATCTGTAAGCAAAGACTAGAGGCAACACTTGATTTCCAGACATGCTTTCTCAGAAAAAAAAAACAAAAATTATGGGAACATTTTGCCATAGCCTTGTCTTGCCAGAAATGTTAAAAGAAGTTCTTCAGAGAGAAGGAAGATTATACAGGGCAGAAACTCAGATCTACATAAAGAAAGGAAGAACATAGGAGAATAAGTGAAGGTAAATTTTTTTTTTTAATTTTTCCTATTCTTAATTGATCTAGCAGATAATAGTTTGTTCATGATAACAGTAACAATTTATCTGATTATGAATAACTATATATATATATGTATGTATGTGTATATATATTGCTTAGGAATTTGTGATATTGATATTATTATAAGGTACTTGAACTACTGTCACATGGTATAGTGTTAATTGAAAGTGGACTTGTATTACCTGTAAATGGATATTGTAAATTATAAGGCAACCACTAAAAAAATTATATTAGATATGTTAAGAAAGGAGAGGAAATTGAATAATATAAAATGATAAGTTGAAAGTGTAAAAGTCAGAAAAAGTGTGAATGACAAAATTTAGGAACAAAAAACAAGGACAACAAATAGAAAACATGGTAGATATCAATCCAACTATATTAGTAGCAATCACTTTAAATAGCAATGGTCTAAACACATCAATTAAAATACAGTGGTGGCCACAGTGGACCAAAATCAAGACCCAAATCTGTGTTCTCAACAAGAAACCCACTTAAAGTACAAAGACATATATAGATAGATAAATAAAAAGTAAAGCAACAGATAAATGTTACATACTAACATTAATCAAAAGAAAATATACTTCACTAAAGAAGATATACAGATGACAAATAAGGATATGAAAAGATGCTCCACATCATATGTCAAAAGGGAAATGCAAAATAAAACAGCAATGAGCTACCACCACAGTTATTGGAATGGCCAAAATTTGGGACGCTGACAACAGCAAATGCTGACAAGGATGTAGAGCAACAGGAAATCTCATACACTGCTGATAAGAATGCAAAACAGCTCAATCACTTTGGAATGCAATTTTGTGGTTTCTTACACAGCTAAACATACTTTTAGCATAAAATAAGATCCAGTGATTATGTTCCTTGATATTTACTCAACATAAATTTGAAACATAGGTCTACACAAAACCCTGCACACAGATGTTTATAGCAGCTTTATTAATAATTTACAAAACTTGGAAGTAACCAAGATATTCTTCAATAGGTGAATGGATACACTATTGTACATCCAAATAATGGAATATTATTCAGTGCTAAAAAGACACGAGCTACTGGGACTTCCCTGATGGCGAAGTGGTTAAGAATCCGCCTGCCAGTGCAGGGGACACGGGTTTGATCTCTGGTCCGGGAAGATCCCACATGCCGCGGAGCAATTAAGCCCATGCACCTCAACTACTGAGCCTGCGTGCCAAACTACTGAAGCCTGTGTGCCTACAGCTCATGCTCTGCAACAAGAGAAGCCACCGCAATGAGAAACCTGCACATCACAATGAAGAGTAGCCCCCGCTTGCCGCAACTAGAGAAAGCCCACACGCAGCAACAAAGACCCAATGCAGCCAAAAATAATAAATAAATAAAATAAATAAATTTATTTAAAAAAAAAGATACGAGCTACCAAACCGTGAAAAGAAAATGTGGAAACTTAAATGCACGTTACTAGGTGAGGAAAGTCAGTCTGAAAGTCTACATAGTGTAGAATTTCAACTATATGATATTCTAGACAAGTCAAAACTATGGAGACAGTGAAAAGTTCAGTGGTTGCCAGAGGTTAAGAGAGAAGGAAAGATGAATAGGCAGAGCATAGAGGATTTTTAAGGCAGTGTTACTATTCTGTATGATACTATAGTATTGAATACATATCAGTATACATTTGTCCAAACCCATAGAACATACAATACCAGGAGTGAACACTAATGTAAACTATGAACTTGGGGTGATAATGCTGTGTTAATGTAGGTTTATCTATTATAACCAATGTACCACTGAGGTGCAAGAGGTCAACTATCAGAGAGTTTATGCATGTGTGGGAACAGGGAGTAGGTGAGAACTCTCTGTATTTTCCAATCAATTTTACTGTGAATCTGAAACTGCTTGAAAAAATGTTTATTATTATTATTGTTTTTCTCGGTACACGGGCTTCTCACTGTTGTGGCCTCTCCCATTGTGGAGCACAGGCTCCGGACGTGCAGGCTCAGTGGCCATGGCTCACGGGCCTAGCCACTCCATCTTCCCGGACCGGGGCACGAACCCGCGTCCCCTGCATCGGCAGGCGGACTCTCAACTACTGCGCCACCAGGGAAGCCCAAAAATGTTTATTAATTTAAAAAGTGGTTTGACAGTATTTTTCTAATGAGATACATCCAAAGTACAAAAAGAACTGCAAACAATAGCTTATAATAGATTCAATAATCATATTCTTGGTGGTAGTGTTGGTATAGTGATTTTAAGGCTAAGTGTGTATTTTGGGATAAATGAATGAATACTTATGATAATTTGGTTGATAACTGGGAATTATCAGTATGAGAAAAAGAAGATAAAAAATACAAACAATTTTGTAAGTTTAAACAGAAATATCACAGGCCTGAATTTGAAGCATCAGTTTAAATACAAAGTATTTTATCTTTTAAAAATGCATGTATTTTCTGGACTTCCCTGGTGGCGCAGAGGTTAAGAATCCACCTGCTAATGCAGGGGACATGGATTTGAGCCCTGATACAGGAAGACCCCCCCCTTGCCGCGGAACAACTAAGCCTGTGTGCCACAACTACTGAGCCTGTGCTCTAGACCCTGCGAGCCACAACTACTGAGCCCACATGCCACCACTATAAGCCCGCGTGCCTAGAGCCCATGCTCCGCAACAAGAGAAGCTACCGCAATGAGAAGCCCGCACACCACAATGAAGAGTAGGCTGCTCTCGCTGCAACTAGAGAAAGCCCACGCACAGCAAAGAAGAACTAATGCAGCCACAAATAAATAAATAAATTAATTAAATTAAAAAAAAATATATATATATATATATGTGTTTTCTAACTCTGTCTGCTATAAACAGTGACCAATTGAGTAACAATGAGCTCTCCTAGAAACCAAACTTCAGTCTATAATTACCACTTCCTCATTAATGATTCCTTAGTATGATGACTAGTTTTATATATCAAGTTGGATTGGCTGTAGTATCCAGTTATTCGATGAAGTACTAATCTAAGTGTTGCTGTCAGGTATTTCATAAGTGATTAATATGCAATTGGTTGACTAAGGAGATTGTTCCTTCCTTGGTAGTTTAGGTAAGCTTCATCCAATCAGTTGTAACGCTTTAGGAGTAAAACTGAAACTTCATTGAGGAAGCAGAAATTCTACATATAGGCTGAAGCCTCAACATCCCCCCGGCTGTTTCCAGTCTGCCATCCTGCCTTCTGATTTTAGACTTTCCCGGCAAGTCCCAGTAAGCCAATTCCTTACAATAAGTCTCTTATGTACATGTATATGTAAGAGTATGCACATATTTTTTAAATAAATATGCTAAAATAAATTTCATGTTTAAAAAACTTATTTTAATGTGGCTAATAGAAAATCTAAAATTACACATGGGGCTTATATTTGTGGCTTACATTTTATTTCTAATGGGCAATGTTGATCTTTAGGCTCCCCATCCATCTTACTTTTTTCTTACAAGGTATTTGGTGAAGAAATTAGGTGGTTTATCCTACATTTTACTTACTGGTAAAGATACATGCAGCCAAGACTTTACTTACTGTATCTAAGTTTCAGTGTATATTTTTGCATATGTGTTATTTCCATTGGTGGTTAGAACTCAAGAGCTGATCAGATCTAGGCTTGATTTTGTCTGGGCATGAATACCTCATCACTGACTTCCATCAGATGTCACATAATGTGTTGCGTATATTTTTATGGTGTTGGCAGCCTCTGCCAATGATTGATAACATTATTTTATCTGTGCTTGCAAAATGGTGAGAATATAATTTTATAATCCCTTACGTATTTATCAGTTTGAATACTTTAAAAATGAATAACATTGATCCATCAGTTATATGGAGAAAAATAACAGAGTTTTTCCAGTTTGTGGAACTCATACTTCAATAGTATTTTTTGACTAAACAGAATTGTTGTTTATAATGGCTAAGGAAAAGGACCCTATCAATGAAACTGTTTTCCTACAGGTCACAAAAATACTAAGGACAGATTTCAAATGTCACTGACAGAGGATTCCTGCCAACAGATTACAGTTCATAAGAAACACACCCACTGAATCTCTATGGTTTGATTTAGACCTACCAAGACCACTTGCAGATTCAATTACGTAGCACGCAGATATAGCACAAGGAAGAACAGTCCTGAGAGATAATCCTGTTCACATCCCATTAAAGCAATGAAGAAGGCTCTTGAGGAGCAACTAGCATTTCAAGAGCTCAGGTCTGGGGTCCAAGGTCTGCATATGATTAGACCAACCCAGCTAGAAGTAATTATCTACAGATTACTTCAGGCATCCTCTTAGGAGGATTTGCTTATGAGAGGACACAGTATCATTCAGTCTGAATTCAGTAATTATAACAATTCATTAGAAAGATAGAAATATAACCTCTGCTTGATGGATTAAAAAAAATGCAGAGCTCAAAAATTCACTACTGTCTCCAAAAGTATTCCAAGCCTCACCATGCCAACATTATCCTTTTTCTTTGTAGAAGCTTTACAGACTTCAAAAGTACTCTAATTCAGAAAATATGAATATTATTTGGAAACATGAAACATTTTACATGTTGATGTAGAAACAAATTATATGAACTGAACTCATATTAGTTGTTTGGCACAGAACAAGGACATTGTTTGGGAGAGAGAGGGAGCCATTTATTTATTAGGTATGCACTTTTTGATCCCTTTACATGAGTCAGATATTGTGCTGTGAAATAAAAATAGGAAAAGGTTCAAGGGTTTGTAGTTTACATTTAGACAAATAATAATGTTACAGTATGATAAATGTAACACTAGCGTGCAATCTGGGGGCATGCCTGGGAAAATCATCCCAGAAGTGGTCACAGTTGGGTTGAATATTAAAAGATGAGTAAGAATTAATTAAAAAACATAGAGTTATTCAAGGGAAGGAGCATGTGTAAAGCATTCTTGCCTATGAAATAAAAGATGAGACAGCATAGAAGCAGAGGTTGACTTTATCTTACTTGCTTATTTTTGACAGGGATTTTCCTGTTATATCTATATGCCTGGCATATATAAAGTTTGCGCAAAATTATTTTGGCGAAGGCCAGATTACTAAGGAATTTAGGCATCGGGTTTTGAAGGACAAGTTAAAGGATATCAAAATGAAATGCAATCTTATTTACCACTACATTTAGTGATATGTAGTCATTCTCCACACACAGCTGTTCTCTGCATACTCTGTAGTCATCTCTCCGTGGCCACACAGACCCAGTCTTTCGTAGCTAAGTAACAGAAAGTCTTGTTTCAATTTTGGTGGCCTGATTGTACTCTTGGATTCTATTGTATGTGATCTTGTCTTGCCACTTGATGTTAATTATAGCCTGTAGCCCATGCAAATGAAACTGAGATGAAACATGTGATTTCAATTACAGGGCAGACTCTCACAGTCTGAAGCTGTCACTGCTATCACTTTTCTATAAAATATGGGCTTTGCCTCTATCTGGACTTTTAAAGCTACCTGTAAAAATGCTGATTACATCAAAGAGCATTGTAGTTTGTCATATTTAACAGTCACTCTAGAGACTGAACTCTAGTACTCTTCTTCAATGAGTAAACCACAGTAAACAGGAAGGAAGGAATGGAGGGAGGGAAGGAAGCTACCAGACAGAATACAGGTCTTCATATCAAGTATGAAGTCATTTCTTTATTCCCGGAGCAATTGCTATTTTTTGACTCTGATTCCTTAGATAAGATTCTTCACATCAAAGCATTAGATAAACTGCAAGCAGCTATACAAGTATTAGTTATTTAAAATAACAAAATCTTATAAATATTTTACTCACTATTCTGCAGTCTCTCACTACACACAGATTAACCTAGAACTTAAATACTGGAAAAATATATGTTATAGTCAAGTGGCAACATTCTATGTGTGCCACCCCTGTAGGCAAAGAAGAATACTCAAAACAAATAGAGTATAAGTTATTATTAATAATGTAACAAGTTACTATAATAGAGGTGTACTCTGGGAAAAAACAAATTGGTTTTCTTCTAATGTGTGTGTTAGTATGCCCCTGTGCATTTTGTGTATATGTGTGTATGTGTTTCTTCTTTGGTAGGCAAAGTACCAGGAAACCACCTTGGAAATGTCTAAAGATGGTAGACTTCTTGGATTCACTTGCATTGTTCACTTAAAAAGATGTAAGAATCAGAACATATAGCCTCCTCGATCAGGCTGGATACAGGGTCTCCTAAAGCCACTGAGAATACTATCATTCAGAAGAGTAGATGTAGGACAAGATGCAGTTTGGCATGTTTAAAAATCACACTGGAGTTCAGTGCTCATCTTCATTGAGCAAACCACAGTGAACAGAGGGAGAGAAAGGATAATTAGCACACTGTTTTTGGAACAGCACCTACTGTGGATCTCCCAAAGAGAAGCAGATTCACTGAGTCTACGTCTATGAGGCTGCAAATAAAGACATGTCTCCAAATCTAGATTTAATTGGCTGCCCACAAACCTGGAAAGTAGTTTTGAAGGGAACTGAGAGAGCTGAGATTTTTTAAAAAACTTGAGAATACTGATCTTAGCCAAGCTTATCAGTGAGTTAGTAGGGTCACCCTCCCTTATTACCCTAATCAAAAAATACAATAGAAGTCATTGCCCTAGCAGCGGTTCAGCATCTTCTACCAAATGTTCAATAGCCATATTATATAGTATTTAGATTGGATGACCATAGCTCACAGATTTCTTAGATTCTGCATCTGATTTACACATGTTGTCCCCAAGAAATGATATTAGTAAATATTGTGTCTGTCAGTGTATCCTGATTTGGGTGATATATGACATGGTCCCTCTACGTTTAGAATAAAAGGCAGAAGTGAACTGATTCCACTCTCAATTTCTCTCAGACTCGATTTAGAAACTTGATATCTCTACACATCTGGGTTCCTTGGAACATTCAGGGTTGGGCAAACATGATAATATCAATACTATTAATAATTGTATGGGTGGGACATTAGGAATTTAGACAACATGCTAAATGTTTAGTCGAAGAGTCTCATTACATTATGATTATTTCTCACTGGGTGGAATAATAGCTCGATTTTCTCACACTCATGGAGATAAAATCTAGGACTTTGTTCTTTTATTGATCAGTAATGTGCTTCTGTGAAAATCTACAGCCTTCATTCCTTTATAATTATCCATTTAATCTCTAAATAACATGGATTCTAAGTAGAAATTCATCTCCACGTTATAAGATATTCAGCATTTTCTAAAATTGTCCTAAGCCTTGCAGTCAAAGTGAGGGGAAAGACTATATTCCATATGCACCACCAATATTTTCTTTGTGTTTAGACAAAGCAGGCTAGAAAGCTTGTTTGAGAATCAGGAATGTTTGACTCTGGTTTTGTTATTACCTAGGAAATCAATTATGTCAGGTTATATATTTCTGATTTTTACAATGATAATGTTATAATACATAATCTTTGAAGATCCTTCTTTTGTTTGAGAGTGATGTAACTCCTTGACTATGATATAATAGGACTGACTACACCATCTAAATTTAATTCTCAAATTCTCTTTAATTAAGTGGACATAACTCCCTAGGAAAGATTTTCTGATACAAGATGTTAATGAATCTAAACTCCAACATTTACCAACTGGATAACATTGGACATATATGATGCTAGATATTTAAAAATCTCTCAGCTTCAGATTTTGCATCTTCAAAATGAGAGAGCTGGAAGGATGACTCTTTTTAGTTTTCTAAAATAAAGAATCTATTCCTTAGTGGAGAATTTGTTTCTTAGAAAAAATAAGAACTTTGTCTTCTTCCCTATCCTCTGTGAATAACACATCTCTTCTTTTGTGTTCCTCTGTCAAGATAAAAGCCTTTTGCCCTAACTATGATAGGTTAAGGCTTTTAAGAAAGTATAGACAAGAGAAGTCAATTATGGGTTTAAGCTTTGGTAGTATACTCCAAGTTTCTACAGACAGCTGGGTGATTTCTCTCCTTTTGCACTCTACTTGCTCTGTTTGGATGCAGCCTGAAAGAGAAAATTCACTTTTCAGCTAGTTGCACTTATGAAAAGAATCTGGGAATAATCTCACAAGCTCTGAGCCAGCTGCAGAGAGGCCTGAGTGGTTCCTTAATGACTGCAGCTTAGGGACATGGGAGTGTGGCCACAAATCTGATTTCAGATAAGCACTGTACTTTTGTGAGATTATGGAAATAAGAGGTCAGACACGACAACTGGGCCATTCAGCACTTGGCCTTGGGGCTAACCTGTGCTTCTTCTGAAATAGCAAGGAAGCTGCAGAGGCCTGCCATTCCTGGAAACTGCCTCAGATTCTCCTATCACGGGGACTGGTCCAGCTTGCATTATGGAGGTCATCCAATCCTATAAATCTGCTCTGACAGAAAAATAATATTTTTCCAACCTGCTGCAAAGTTAAACTGTCAATTTAGACATTTGCCAGCTTTTTATAAAAGCATCATCTAACCATAAAACAGCCTATAAATGAGTATGGTTTCTTCTTCTAGTAAGGTGATTAGAAATAATTATTTCACATATATGGTATGTTTTATAGCCTATTAAATAAAACTTACGTATCATATTCAACTTCATTTTCCCCTTGTTTTAATCTTATTTTTCCTAAATATATAAGCATAGTTCTATTGTTTGAAGGTAAAACAATCTTCTAAAGAATGTCTTAGTGTTTTATACCTGCTTGTATGGTGTTTTTTTCTTCATATCAACTAACTGGATTTTTGCCACTTCGTTAGCGAGCTCTCAATCAAGCAAGGCGAACACATGAATTGAGAGATTGCTGCATATGGCAGACAGTACTGAGTAACTCTGCAGGGAATACTTTCTGCCAATTTTGGGTTCTAAATCTGTTTTGTGTGCACATAGTGTCCTCAGCTGAGAAGAGAATTCCAGCTTCATTCAACCCACAGTAAGCCTTGTTTTCCTGTTGGAATCAGGATGTATTCCTGAAACTGTGTGCACAGAACAGTAAACCAATCACTGTGGGATGAACTATCAGTCTGAAATGCCTAACATAACAATTTGTTCAGCCAGTAATAAGAAACAGTTTTGCTTTACATTTGAAAGTCTGGCATTTAACTTATGATTTTGTCAATATACACTAAAGGCCACAGAAAAAGAGCTATGATGAATCTGCTATCAACCTAACTCTGGGCAGTTGCGTGTTTTGTTCTAGTGAGTTTCTGTAAATGCATAACAATAATATTGCCTAGATTCAAAAGAAAATGTGAAGACCATTTCCTGAATAAAGTACATGTACCTGGCAGGAAAATTATGTGAGGAAAGTTTGAATGCAAAGGTTATCATTTTATTACAGCAACCAAGAGCAGTGCTTATATTAAAGAAGGTGTTTAGCTTTTTATTTGCTTGTCCCTTCAACAAATATTTATTGTGTATCTTTCTGAAAAGCACAATATACCGCTTGCTAAGGAAGCCACAGGTAAGTATTACACCGGTTTTGCCCCAGGGAGATTAAAATCTATTGGGATGAGTAAACATCTAAATGTAAATAGAGGGAGCTATAAATTACTCTCACTCCTCAAGTAGATTATACAAACATCTTAAGGTCAGTACCATGTTATGTCATCCCTCATCATTCCTCAGCTTAGGTTGATCCTGAGATAAGGACTTGAATGCAAGTAGTTAGTTGATTTGAGAAGTAACCTTAGAAAGTACTGGTAGGGAAATGAGGAAGTGAGACAAGAAAGGGGAGGAAGCCAGTACTGGCTGCATTAAAGGAGCAGGCTACTGCCATGACACCCTGGGGATAATCCCACTGGAAATGCCCGGAGATTGCCTAGGACACACTTCTGAGTTAACCCGCTGAAGAGGTAAAGAAGATTGTTCTTTATCCACCAATTCCTCCCATAACATTGTTTGAGCGCTACTGCAGGTTGCACTAACTCCTGGACACTTCCAACCTACCCTGAGCACTGACCAGATACATTCCTGTGGCCAGATCTCAGGTAGAGACTCAGATCCAGACTGCAGTTTCTATCAGGAAGTTGTAAACACTTCTGGAAATGGTGAGTACCAAGGGGATATTTGGGTGACAGTGACTATGTCTACTTACTCCCTTAGCTGTAGCTCATACATAGATTTAAACACACTGTGAGCATTTTGACAATACCAGTTTATGTAACAAATACTATACATTCTGTCCTCTATCGTATTTTCAGTTCCTGCAATAAATAAATAGACTATCTTCTTTCTCTCTAATTGCTACTTCCATTTATTTATCACTTGTTATTATATAAGTGAGTATTGTAATGACTTCCTGATTGATTTCTTGGCCTCCAGTCTGCACCTGCTTTAATCTGCCATATAGAGTGTTATCAGATTAACATTTTGTGTCCTCCTTTATTAAGCAGCTCCAGTAGTTTTTTCCCATGCCTATTAAGGCATTCCTAAATTTCTTAGTCTAACATCCACAAAGGCTGCATTTTGCATTCTATAGAATACTTTTACTTGTATCATTTTGTTTCATCTTCACAATAATTCTGTGAATAGATACTATTACCCAGTTTTGGTGATAATCCCTTAAAAGTTTGTGATTTTCCCCAAAGAATTTCAGAGAAGTTTTTATATCTTACACTAAGACAAGGCTTGGAATTTGAAGCCAAGTGTGCTGTTATCATTTATTTGCAATCCATTTACCCATTCTCTGGGTTTCTCTGTCCAGCTATGTTCTCAACAATCCCAACTCAGACTCCTTTGCTTGTGCTTGGTGCTAGAAGACACCAACAGGAAGTCAGCAGCCCCCATGTGTTTGTAAGCACAGGATGCCACTGGAAACAGTGCATCACTTCAGTGGTATTGGATGTTCTCATTTGTGATTTAACATTTACTGTGTATCAATTTGATAACTCATAATGTGCAGGGTACCTACAAACAGTCTTATATGTCATACACACACATAAAGGTGGGCATGCACACACACACACGAAAAATATGTAAAATGAGACTTTCTGTCTCAATATTAGTTTGTCTCTATCTCAGAATAAAGTGCATATTTTAATGTGAGGTTCAAGACCACATTAACTTGCTAAGGAGATGGGCAAGAACTTATCTGTTTTACTACTGTAATCTGACCATCTGTCTCCAGCTTGTCAGAGAAGTTGGAAAAGCCAAGAGGTAAGTTGTAATTAAAGCAAGTATTTCTTTGACAAGAGCTGTGCTGTTGAGTCCCATCTCCCAAAGGGGACTGGGGTGGGATGGTAGTCTTCTGATCTTAATCTTAGTGAGAGAATCTTCAAAAAGATAGTTCAGCAAGCTTGATTGTCTTCCCAGCAGTGTGGTGACACACTGGATGAGGGTCAGACTCACAAGTGAGAATTTTAAAGGGCAAAAGGCTGTAGCTGAAGCTGCCTGCTGGGCAGCTAAATGAAAATAAAGGTATAATTGAAAATAACTGCACTCCCACTGATGGTATATCAAAGGGGCCTCTTTCCTGTACTATTACATAAAAGAAATTTGGCCAGATTTGGTTTAGATATTGCAAAGAGGGGCAAATGGAGGGGGCAAGTGGACTTTAGCAGAAAGATGTTGGGAGGGTGTTGCCAAACGCTTAGGAAATGAGGGAGGAATCTTGAATGTCCAGCTGGAGGAGGTACATTTGCATGTGTCAAGGGAAGTAGAGAAGAGAGAACATTATGACGAGAGAATTTTCTAAGTAGCCCATAAAAGCATCTCTGAGAGAGAGAGTATCAGATTTAAGCTTTTGTCACAGTCAGAGGAAACATGGCAAATTGGTTCAGCTAGGTACTATATAGAGAATCTACACATGTTTTTCCTACTATAGACAGTCGCTCCAAAAGGGAAAAGAGAAGCTTGAATTTTAAACAAAGTTTAGCAGCTTTATTATTGTTGTTATAATAGAGTAGATAGAATGACTACTAATCTTACACACTTTTTTGACAAAATTGTTTGGAGGACCTTTTATTTTCTAAAGTGAACAAAATTAGAGATCAAGTTCTATTGGGCAGATTGAAGACACTTATCCTCTTATGACCATAAAACACATGCAGATTTGACATCAGTAGGTTCTTAAGAAAAACAGACAAGGAAACCAAACTAGCCTGAAAGGTTATCTTCTTGACATTAAATTGCATGTAAAATGGACTGAGATAGCTTTTAGTATCTCTCTTTTTAAAAAATGTTTCAAGTATAAGAAAGTATAAGAAAATCCCATTATATTAATGGCATTAATTTAATCTACTTACCAGATAAATGCATATTATTTTACCATTAACATCTAAACTACATAGAAAAAAAGGTATATCTGAATATTGAGTATAAATTTGATTTCAAAATATTGAAGCAAATATTGAGTATAAATTTGATTTCAAAATATTGAAGCAAACTCCCTTCTAACTGTTTCATGTTTAACAAAATAATTCATAATATATACAACCCAATGGATCAGAGGCATCATATAATCAATATGATTTTATGATGCCTTTAAACAAGGGCTGAAAACCTCTGACTTACAAGTCAAAGCTTTAAAGATCAACACAAAAGCAAAATGAATGAATGAATAAATGAAGGCTCAAAGAGAATCTGCATATTGCCCAATAATCCTTCACATTCCACTAGGAATAATAATCTTAAGTGCTCCATATAGACTATTTGAAACCTTCTCATGCGTCAAAACATCCACATTTCTCCCTTAGTCTCTCTACATTTCAATAACTCACATTTTTTTTTTTTTCATTTTTTGCGGTACGCGGGCCTCTCACTGCTGTGGCCTCTCCCGTTGCGGAGCACAGGCTCTGGACGCACAGGCTCAGCGGCCATGGCTCACGGTCCTCGCCGCTCCGCGGCATGTGGGATCTTCCCGGACCGGGGCACAAACCCGTGTCCCCTGCATCGGCAGGCGGACTCTCAACCACTGCGCCACCAGGGAAGCCAAATAACTCACACTTTATTTCTTGCTATTTACAGGCATTTGTAAACAACTATTTTGTTTTTATTTGATGTATTGAAAATATTGTCTACATATATTTTCTTCAAATTTTCATACTCCATTTAACTACTTAAGACACATTCCAGTATGACTTCAATCCTCTACTTACTGAGCAGGTTCTTTAATATCACCAACCACCTCTGTTTCTAAATAAGACATATCTAATTCCTCATTTTCCTGAAAATCTCCCTGATAGTCAACTCTGTAGTCAACTTTCTCCTTTACCTGCTCTCACACACTCCTGGATTTTTATTTCCACCTCTCTGGCTTCTCCTCCTGAAATCTTTTTCTTCCTCCTCTATCATGCAGAACAATGTTGAATTTCCTTATGGCTCTTCTTTCTGTCTCTACCATCTTTCCATAAATAATCTTATTCAAGCCCATGACTTTAGTTAGCTACCATACTATTAATAAAATGTTCTTGTCTAATTTTTGTGAGTGATACATACAGAAATTTTAACTTAAAAACATGAGTCATCTTTGATTCTTTGATTTCTCACTCTCTCCTACCTCCCAAATGCAACCCATTTTTAAGTCTGATATATTCTATATTAAAACCTGTCTTTAATCAGATCACTGTTTTACAGTGAGGTAGTGTAGCATCATAATTAAGAGCATGGACTGTGATATAAAGCTTCCTGATGCCCACTCTTTCCTATTACTAGTAGCATGATCTGCAGGAAGTAGTAACACCTCTAAGCTGTATCTTCTCATTATATATTCATTATAATACTCATATATAAAATGTTCAGCATGCACAGATCTATACCCTTCACAAAAGTTAATTCAAAATGGACTTTAATATAAAACACAAAACTATAAAACTCCTAGAGGATACATGGGAGAAAATCCAGATGATCTTGAATATGGCAATCACTTTTTAGATACAACACCAAAGACACAATTAATGAAATAAATAACTGATAAGCTGGAGTTCATTAAATTTTTAAAATTCTGCTATCAGAACTACCTATCAAGAGAATGAAAAGGCAAGCCACAGAAAGAGAGAAAACATTTGCAAAAGACACATCTGATAAAGGACTCTTATCCAAAATACACAAAGGACTCTTAAAACTTAACAATAAAAAAAGCAAACTACCTGATTAAAAAATGAGCCAAAGACCTTAGCCGACACCTCACCAAAGAAGATGTACAGGTAGCAAATAAGCATATAAAATGGTATTCCACGTAATATGCTACCAGAGAATTGCACTTTGAAACAACAAGATACCACTGGACACCTGTTACAGTGGCTGAAATCTAGAACACTGATAACTCCAAATGCTAGCAAGGATTTGGAGCCAAGAAGATCACTCATTCACTGCTGGTAGGAATGCAAGATGAGCCAGCCACTTTGGAGGGCTGTTTGGCAGTTTTTTAAAAAACTAAACATATTCTTAACATAAAATAAGATTCAGCAATTGTTCTCCTTGATATTTACCCAAAATTAGTTCAAAACTTATGTCCACAGAAACACCTGCACATGGATGTTTATTGAAACTTTGTTGACAACTGCCAAATCTTGAAAGTAACCAAGATGTTCTTCAGTAAGTGAATGGATAAATAAATTGTAGTGCATTCAGGAAATAGAATATTAGTAAGAGCTAAAAAAGACATGAGCTATCAAGCCATGGAAAGAAATGGAGGAAACTTAAATACATATTACTAAGTGAAAGAAGCCAATCTGAAAAGGCTACATATTGTCTGATTCTAAGTATATGACATACTGGAAAAGGCAAAATTTTGAAGACAATAAAAAGATCAATGGTTTCCAAGGGTAGGAGTCCAGAGAGATGAATAGGCAGAGCAAAGAAGATTTTTGAGGCAGTAAAAATATTTTATATCATACCATAATGATGGATACATGTCATCATACATTTGTTCAAACCCATAGGATGTACAACACCAAGAGTGAATCCTAAGGTAACTATGGACTTTGGGTAATTGTGAGGTGTTAATGTAGCTCATCTTTGGTTAAAAAAGAAAAAATGAACCATGCTGGTGAGTGATGTTGACAATGGGGGAGGCTATGCATACGAGAGGGCAGGGGATATAAGAATAATCTCAATATCTGTCTCTTAACTTTGTTGTAAAACTGGTGCTCCTCAAAAAAAAGTCAAAAAATAAACTGCACAAACTTCAGAGGAAAATAAATATCTAGGATGGTGTGTAGCACATCGTAAAGTCTCAGTAAAGTTTCGTTATTATAATTGTTGTTGTCATTGTCATTGTTATTATTATCATCCATGCCCAGTACTACAAGCCTAGTTTATGTCAATAGGTCTTATCCTCTGCAGTATCACTTGACTGGTTTCTCTCCTTCCACTTTTGCCCCTTCCTATACATATCTAGTCAGCAGTGGGAATAAGCTTTTAAAAATGTAAATTGGAATCACATTATTCTTCTGATTTAAAATCCTCTAAGATTTTAAATTTGCAATTAGATTGATTTTGAAAATATTTGTATTCTGTGATGCCAAATATAATCTGGCCCCTGCCCAACCTTCCAACTTCAAAACTTGCTACTCTTCATCATGTTTCATTCATACCTCTTAGCCAAAAGAGGTTTTCTTTTCCTAAAGTATTCCAAGGCCTTTCTCCTGGCTGCCCTTCTTCCCCCTACCTTCCCCATCCCCTCAGCCCATGAGATTTGATCATTCTGGAATGCCCATCCAATCACTCTTCCCTTTGGTTGTTTGCTTTCAAATGTCAGATTACAACATAAATAACACTTCCTCAGACAGACCTTCCATAACCACACTCAATCTGAAAAATTTCCTCATTCTTTACTCTTAAAAAAAATTCTGTTTCTTCCTGGACCGTATCATACTTTCTAATTAAATACTTAACGTATGTGTTATTTGCATATTGCCTGTTCCCCACATGACTCCATGAAGGCTGGGTCCATGACTGTGTGGTTGATCACAGTATATCCAGAGACTTGTATAAAACATAGCAAATAATCCGGGTCTAATAATTGTTGAATAAATAAACACTCAAGTAATTCACTAAAAGGGTATGGATTTTGATTAAATATTAATGAGGAAAATTAGGGGCTGCATGTTTTCAAATCTTTTATAAAATACTAATTTAGCTAAGATTTATTGAATACCTACTATCTGCCAGGCTAATTACATAGGTTAATGTATATTCCTCATGACAAATCTGTAAACACAATTAAATACATTTTTCTGATTAAAAATTGAGACTCTATTAGATTATGTAACATGTCAAATTACCCAACTTGTAAAGAACAGAGTCTCTAGATCTGTGATGTTCCAGGATCTTCCTATAACACAGCATGACTATCAGTATAGATTAGACATTGTGCATTCAAAATTGTTAATTTTTCAGAAAATTTACCTCAGAAACTGAGGTACAGAGAGACAAAAAATGCCTTACCAAATTCTATACAATTAACAAATAAGAGAGGAGGCCTCTGGACTTCCATCCAAAGTGTGTTTATCTCCCCTGTGTTGAAATACAAAGAGCAGCTAAAACAATAGTCAATCATTTCAGAAAATCTTAATAACTTATCTTGTTCCAGCAGGAAGTCTACAAGTAATTTACACTATTGTTAAAGAGTTTTCTTCCTTCCTTAGAGGGATTATGCCTGTTCAGTGTTTTAGGTTTATAAAAGGTGTTATATTAGCCTTTGCAATTTGACACTTTTGAAGTACAAGAGGAAAAAAAATGCAGGCATATTGCAAGGAATACGTGTTCTAATCAATGATTACTTTTTGTGTCCTTCAAATTTTCTTTATCAAATTTTTTATTATCATCTAGAAAAATATAATATTATTAAACAGATATTTTTAGATACTCAGACTTTCCATCATTTGTAAGCCTAAAAGCTATCCTAAAAGCAGGATGACAGGAAGAAGCAAGACTAAATAATTACTAAAAGACATCCAACCAGTTTTTACATGATATCAGTATTATGTCTGTGTACCTAGCATAGATTATTACAATTTATAACTGGCATTGTTTTTAATGTTTTAACAAAAGGATTTTTAAAAAATAGTTTTAGGAAACCCAATAACAAAAGAATGCCAATAATAACACTTGTAATAAATATATAACACTTATAAAAGAAAAATGTGTGGCAAGCACTGTGCTCTGATCATCTTTTTCATGCTCAATCTCAGTTAATCTTCACAATAACTTATTACTAAAAAGAAAATACCTTTATCATTCCATTTCACTCATAAGAAAATTGCACTTTGGAGACTTTAATTAACACCTATGACTTCCTAGTTGGTAATGAAAGAGCTGTCATTCTGACCTAGATCTCCCTGGACCCCAAATCCATAAACTTATCCAACACAATAAAACTGAACATTAAAATAATACCTTTGGAAAGGGCAATATTTTTCAATACTGTTGGAATATGCTTCAGAGTTTCCCCAGTGTGTCTTGAAGGGTTGAGAATCATTAATCTACACGAATATCTTCTTAAGTATTTGCAGAAAGGAACAAAGTAAATTATATAAGTTTCCTCCGTATTGAATAAACACCATTTTGTATATACTGGATCAAAAATTGATTGAGCTGTACATGCATGGTTACTGAGGTGGGTTGGAAGGAAGGAGTGTTCAAGCGGAGAGTCATGGAGAAAAGGAAAGAAAGGGTGCGTTTGTTAAAATGAAAGTCTCAGTGTTATTAAAGCTTATAGTGTGAAGGTGTGGCTCGTCAACCTCTCCCTCACCTGATAACCTTAGCAAAAGCATTATCATTTTTTCTCAGGGATCCATACCATTCAATTTCCCTTTCTGTAAAGTAATTCTTACCTTGAAATAATAAATCTCACACTATAGGATTAATGTGAGAATTAGGTATAGCAAATGTACTATTATTAAAGCAGGAACTTATATAATGGTTAAATGGCTGGATGAAAGGGTAGATGAGCAGATATGGTAAAATGAACTTCACAGGTAGGCAAAAGGAAAGAGTGAGGGGACAAAGGAAACTTTGTGAAATTAGGAGTTTCAAATGATTATTATTTTAAAAAACAAGATTCTAACCACATGAAAGAATTTAAAATGAAAAACAAATGTATGACCACATTTGTGTTTTAAGTAAATCACTGTTCTGTCTTTGTGGTGCTAGATTTAAGACAGGTTGGGTGATTCAGGGAGACAGTAGAATCAGGGAAACAAAGTATGCAATCTACTTCAGTAATCCAAACATGAAGTTATTAGCCAGCACCGTACCCAACTGGCCCTGCCAAAAAAAAAAAGAAAGCCAAAGATTTAGAGATGGAAAGGAAGAAAGGACTGTAGTTGATATTTAGGTTACAGTGATAAGCTATGGTGAACAATTGAATGTGGGTATAAAAAGTAGAATCAGACAAATCCAGGTTTCTCCCTTGGACATTATTTAACTAGATAACAGGGCTTGAGAGAAGAAAAATGTGCTAAGTTTTGTCCATTTTGAGATTATAAAACAGCTGGGGGAAAAAAATAGGTGGCAAGGACAGGAAGCTACTTCTTATTTACAGTAAGACTATCACTTTTATTTTGAAAAGAAACATGTATGATCAAAAGAGCAAAATATCTCATTTCCTACTAATGTTCCTCAGTATATAATAAATGCAAAGAAAGTTCCAAATGGAATAAGAAATGAAATCACACGGATTGTGTTCATATTAAATTTGTTTACCTAAATCCTGTATTATTTTCCTAGAAACTAAGAAAGTTGAGAAGTTAAAAACAGGAATTTATTAATGTGATTAAGGGTTATGTTTTTGTTTTGCCCTTATGATGTAGCAGACACCTGTAATCCTTGAACTACACCATGACACAGGCAATTGACTCTGCTAAATATACAAAGAGCTGATCCATTCATGTGTTTCATAAAATATTCATGAATTTTAATCTCTATTCATAATGAAGTTTTTCCAAGAACAATAGGAATACCCTTAATTCCAAAAATTAAAATGACAAAATCTGGGACACATCAGTATACTATGTTTACACTAAAGCAAAGTAACCTCAGTATCCAGGGTCCTAGAGACTCTGACATGTTGAAAGACTTGAGAACTTATGTTTTCTCAAGCTAAATGAATAACTGATATAAAAAAGCTGAGGGAAAGGTTGTAAGTTTTTCATTACTCTATCAATGAAAGGTCTCTGTTATAAATAACAGAAAATCGAATGCAAACCAGCTTAAGGAAGAATAATCTTCATAATCTCACGTAATTCAACAGTACAAGGTTGGATGTGACTTTGGGAGTGGCTAAGTTCAGAATCGTCTCTGTCTGCTTCTGTTGAATATCTGCCATTTCTAAATGTTACTCAGTTGCCCCAGGTTTCTTCAGCTTTACAACATAAACAAACCAAGTGGACAAGAGAGTGTGATTCCTTTTAGAAAATTGGTTTTCATTAGCTTTGATGTTCCTCCCTGAAGAAATGATCATAGCAAGAAAAATGAAATGTGTTGACTGGCTTTCCCAAGTCACATGCTCCAACTCTGGTGACCAGAAATGAGGCGGACTTCATCTAAAACATATGAGCTGAGTTTAGGGTAACTACAATGTTTCACAAAGCAAAATTGATGACTATTGATAGATGCAAAGGGTGTTGATGCTGCACTTCAAAATTAGTAAATATCCATGCAATATAAATAACGTAGAACTGTTCCTGGCCCCTATCAAGGACACAAAAAGTTTACTCGATCAATAAATCATAGATGGTTCTCTGGAACTCTATACACACTGAATTTATCAGGTTACTGCAATGCATAAGCAATGATAATACAAACATAAAGAATTTGGCTTTATATGACTAGGTAATTTATTCATGTTGATACATGTGTCAAATAAGCCCGAAAAAATTTCAACTATAAGATATTCAATTTTCATTTATGAAATTGGCATTTTTTTATTTTTTAAAAAAATTATTGAAATATAGTTAATTTACAATGTTGTCTTACTTTTAGTTGTACAGCAAAATGATTCAGTTATACATATATATATAATATATATATTCTTTTTTACATTCTCTTCCATTATAGGTTATTACAAGATATTGAGTATAGTTCCCTGTGCTATACAGTAGGTCCTTGTTGGTTCTCTATTTTATATATAATAGTGTGTATCTGTTAATGCCAAATCGCTAATTTGTCCCTCCCCACCACCTATCCCCTTTGGTAACCATAAGTTTGTTTCCTATATCTGTGAGTCTACTTCTGTTTTGTAAATAAGTTCATTTGTATCATGTTTTAAGATTCCACATATAAGCGATATCATATGATATTTGTCTTTCTCTGTCTGACTTACTTCACTTAGTATGATGATCTCTAGGTCCATCCATGTTGCTGCAAATGGTATTATTTCATTTTTTATGGCTAATATTCCATTGTGTATCTATACCACATCTTCTTTATCCTTAAGCAATTTCGTTTTTTTTTTTAATTGGAGTATATTGCTTTACAATGTTGTGTTAGTTTCTGTTGTAACAATGAAGTGAATCAGCTATATGTATATGTATATCCTCTCCCTCTTAGACCTCCCTCCCACCCCACCCCCATCCCACCGATCTAGGTCATCACAGAGCACCGAGCTGAGTTCCCTGTGCTATATAGCAGGTTCCCACTAGCTATCTATTTACACATGGTAGCATATATATGTCAATTCTAATCTCCCAATTCGTCCCACCCACCCCTTTCCTGCCACACCCCCCATGTCCACATGTCTATTCTTCATGTCTGTGTCTCTATTCCTGCCCTGCAAATAGGCTCATCTGTACCATTTTTCTAGATTCCACATATATGCATTAATAAATTGGCAATTTTTAAAAGATACTGCTAATTAGTAAGGGTGGAATGACATGAACCTCATGTACAGCTTGATAAAATGAAAATCTCTATAAAATTTCTGAGAAATTGTCAATGTAAATCAAGATCTTCAATATTGCATAATGCTTAAAATTGGAAACCATTTAAATTTCAAATAATGTTTAGATATATTATGATGTTTTCAAGTGATGTTTACTACTGTGGAATCACATCAAATGTTTTGAAGATTATGTCACTATATGGGGAAATGTTTATGACATAATGTGAAATTAAATATCAGAGATGATTTTTCACATATAGTATATATTGATATATGTGAAATATATATATGTGTATGTGTATGTGTGTATATATAAAATATATATATTATACACATTTGCATGCACAGACACATCAACAAGAAATGTACAAAATATTAATTGTGGTTTTCTTTAGGTCATTGACAAATTGACAAATCTCCATATATACTCTATATTTCAAATGTCCTTCAAGAAATACAATTTACTGGGCTTCCCTGGTGTCACAGTGGTTGAGAATCCGCCTGCCGATGCAGGGGACATGGGTTCATGCCCCGGTCTGGGAAGATCCCACATGCCGCGGAGCGGCTGGGCCCGTAAGCCATGGCTGCTGAGCCTGCGCGTCCAGAGCCTGTGGTCCGCAATGGGAGAGGCCACAACAGTGAGAGGCCAGCGTACCGCAAAAAAATAAAAAAAGAAAAGAAATACAATTTACTTTTATAATTAAAAAAAACTATAATCTTCTTTCCTTCCTATACTTTCCTTCCTATAGTACTAGTGACTTAATTCAGATGATCACCATCTCTTTTCTGTATCATTACAATATTCAAATTAATCTCCTCCCTGCCTCTCTGCCTCATATACATTCTCTTGAGCTTTGACAGTTATTGTTCTAAAACATATATTTGATTGTAATCTTTCCATATTTTAAAATATTCAAGGTTTTCTAGTACTGACTATATCAGTAATCTCTGTAATGTGGTATGAAATGTTCTTCACTATCTGTCCTCAGGACTTATCCAGTTTCATATTCTGCTCCTGCCTATGTGTGGCCCACTACTATGGCTCCAGTGATCCTACAATATCCAACATGCTTGGAAAATTATACACACTTTCATGACTCTGCGTAATGGTTTATGCCATTCCTGACCCTAAAATATATTTTATTCCCTTCCCAGTTGCCAAAGCCTCACTAGAATATTTTCTACTATATTAAATTTTCCCCAAATTCTCCACCCCAGGTAGACTTAGTCTATCTTCCTGTAACTCCCATGCACAGAAAACCAAAACACTACTATTTGCTAAGTGAATAAGTAAATAAATAAATGAATACCTATAGTCTGAATGAAGTCACAAAATTGTTTGAGATCCTAAAGGAACAGTATTCCTAATTCCTCTGAGAACTTAATTAAGCTGCCATTAGAATACAATTCCTCTTAGTACATCACCACTTGTTTCTTCTACCTTCGCTTCTATGGCATCTTCTCTCCCAGCTCTTTCCTTTCCTCTCTGTGGATTCCTACTCAGTAGTTTTCTTTGTATCCCACACTGCCATCCACAGATGCACCTCAAAATATAGGTATTCTTCTTTACCTATATTTTTCTCTAAGGGAGTTAAATAATTTCAGTTTATTTATGAGCCAATATTTTTAGGATTTACAATGTCCATTTTAGCTCTAGACTCATATTTAAGTTTTTACTTGATAAATACATATTAGTTCAATACCTGAAACTCACTATTCCCACAGCTGAACTCATCATCATTATTCTTTCTGTTATAGACTCATCTTCTTTAGCAATAAAGGCTATCAGTCTCAGAAATATTTCTTTCCTAGGTCTCCTTTATTCCATAGCAGTAATTCTCATTTTAATTGTTGTTACCCCTATATTTTCATTTTCTGCTTATCATTTCAAATCTCTTTTTCTAGTGCCTAATTCAAGTTTCTATTTCTCTAGTTTATATCATTAAAATATAACTTGCTTGTCCTTGTTTCCCAAACCTTTTAAAAATATACTTGTTTACGTGCATTATTTTACATATATAGAGAGGAATTTTATGTTAATCGTTAAAGAACTTAGTTTTTAAGTCAGATAATCTTAATTTTGGTCTTTTTTTCAACCACTCAGAGGTGATCTTTGGAACATTACTTAACTATTCTAAGCTTCAATATTGTCTCTCGAATGCATATAATAAAAATTCTCTCTCAATTTGTAAAAAGGATTTAATTGCATGACATTTTAGATGTAGGGGCTCAATACTTTGCATCAAATATATAAAGGTGGTTATATATTTATTGTGAGACTAATAAATAGCAGAGCATTGAAAAGGGAAATACCCTTATTTGCATACCATGTTCAAGATCAATTTTGAAATTACAAAGTCTTTAATAGATTTGGAATTGAAATGTCACTTTCATTATTATTACACTGATATAGTAAAGTGTAACTTGTATCTGTGGCCATGTAGGCCTCATAAATTTGGATCCCAGAATTAAACAGACTTAACCATCTGGTCATAAGTAATACTAAGTGGGAGATCCCTCCCCATAGGAGCATAGCACACTTCCTGTAAAAGTCATGGCATGGAAGAGGAGAGAAGAATGCATGCTCCCATGAGTATCTCACTTCTAGGACAGCAGAGACAGAGAAGGAATTGGGCTACACTTGCCTAGTTTCTCTTTGTAAATTCACCAATCAGATCAGGTATCTCCTCTTTCCCTGAGAGAAGTGAATGAGCAGGTGAAGAAAGAGGGTAGAAGAAATTACATAAAGGGAAACATTTGGAGTAGGGAAGAACAATTCCTCCATAAGGATGACAAAGCCCTTAGTATATGCTGGGTCTAACAGATGCGCAACAAATGGTAACTACTTTTATGGACTTATCTTCAAAAATAAGTTCTAGTTTTTTTTAAAAAAAAATCTTCAGTTATCCCAAAGAACCTTAAAGGGAAAAAACAAACAAACAAAAAATTTCCTTTGTATGTTACCCAATGCATTCTATATTCCGAGGACCCCAAACTTTTTCTGGCTTCATCTCTTCTCACATTCTTTCAAACATATTTTATCATTCCAAAGCAGCTTGCTCAAATCCATATTTTAGGCCTTTTTTTTTGGCATTATTTCCTTAGCCTAACATGCTATTTACTCTTCAGACATTCAGTTAAATACTAATTCTTCTTTTCTTTTGTCTAGAGTGTACGTTTATTTAGCACTTACTCTATTATTCAGGATATTAATTATTCAGCAAATCTCCCTTCCTTCTAAATTTTAAATCACTTGAGAGTTGAGTCTAAATTTCACATGTACTTTCATTCACCACCACCACCTCTATCAACCAGGTGTCATCATCATCGCAATATACAGCATATAGGAAGTACTTAATATATGTTCAATGAATGAGTTCATATTCATGAATTAGTTCACCTGTATTTCTACTTCCAGATCATCCATGTGTTAAAAATTATTAAATATAACTGGTACTAGTGCTTGCTATACTATATATTGGTAATTCAACTGGGTTTTACAGAAAGGAAAGATTGGCAACTCTTTTGCTTTCCGACAAATAATACCAGATTTTAAAAATTAACTTTTTGTCCTGCTTTGATAATTCCCATGACTTTAGCCTATAAAAAGAGTATTGAGACCAATGGCATTTGGAAAGTCAAAGGGTAGATTTTTATGAATTTGTATTTCCTTCCCCAGGGAGATGCTGTAGAACTTTTATTAGCTCTATGCCCTTAAGCCTCAAAGAGTTAGTAAAATCTAAATTCCTATTTCCTCTATGGAGTAATATCACCATATAGTTATAGCCACTATAAATGAAAGTCTGTATAATTTACTTTATTTAGAAGTTATTCTTAAAAGTAATAGAAACCATCTGGCCATCCACTCTCTTATTCACTTATGGTAGCCAGATTTATGAAGTTGTAGGCTCATGATTGCCTACATTTTATGAGCAATAAGTATTGAGGTGGGAGGAGACATGAGGAAACACACCTTACTGACATACTGTTTTGAGCAAACACTACTTCTTTAATCTTCACAGAATTCTTTAAAGATAAATAGTAGGGAAACTTCCACAGAAAAATTTCTGGTGATAATTCAAATATACTCAGTTGACTCCCAACCTTAGCCTAACTCATGTTTTCAAAAAAGAGAGGGCTTATACTCTCCCTTTCTGTTGGAAAGGGAAAGATGGGTTTAGAATTGATAGTTTCATAATCGCTTGGAGGTTTCTCGGTGTATCATCAATTGCATGTATGTCAATTTTTACTATTTTTTATGCCTTATACTATAGGACACACTGAATGAGAAAATATTATTTATCATTAATCTGGTAGTTATAATACCCTGCATTTTAGTTAGTACAATTTTTGAACATCACATTGCATCATGGCAGGGTTTTATTGAATTACCTTGTTGGGTGGGGGGGTCACACCTACAGAAGTAGAATTGTCCCCCTACCCAAAATTTGGTTCAGATATCAAGACTGATGGTGCTACACACACATGTGCATGCAAACCAAGGAGATATGAAAAAGTCTATTACTCACCCAGTGAGCCTTTCTGGGGAGAGCAGGGTGGGTCACAAGCAGGTCTGAAAATGGCTTGAGAAGAAGGGATAGTAGACCAGCTTGGAGTTTTTATGACTGTTAAGGTTTGGACTGGGGTTACTGATCCTCCATGACTTAAAATTTCTTCCCAAACCAAAGGGAGAAGCAAGCAGTCTTTCTTTTTTCAATTTGCTCAGACGTGAGGCAGAAGGTGAAGAGGGAGAGATGGCACTTTAAAGCCGTCAGTTGTTAAATACCAAAAATGCAAACAGAATCCCATTTTACACATTAGGAAATTTTATATAAGGCTCTGAGAGGTAACTAGTTCAAGATCACAAAACTATTAATTGTCAGAACCAGAACTCATATCAGAGGGCAATTTCAAAGAACTTGTTTTTTCTACCATACGTACACTACCTTCCTCAGAAGAAAGTGACAGGATTAAAAATTAATGGGTTGCTTGTATATTTCCACTTGAAAATGTTTCCTAAGACTTGCTGTGATTGCAATGGATCTAAAGAGTAAACGCAGTTGAAACATCTACACTCCTTCTTATAGACACATTGTGTCAGATCAGGACCAGCTTTTGGAAATCACTGTCATCTAAATAGCAGAATATTTTGAGATGTGACTGTAAAACTGTAGTACTCTAGTTCCTTCACCTGCTCAAATAAATAAAAAAAATCCTACCAGCTGTGCTGAATGTTATAACAGGGAGGTAAAACCTCTTTGTGAGGTCAATTTCACTTGTTCAGAAACAACAGGGGTTCAGGTTATAGAGTCAGCTTGGGTTCCAATGCCTCCTATTAGTTTACTTGTCTAGCTTTTGACTCCTATTGCTTAGGTCCTTCTTCTGATTCTTGCCTGTATAAAACACTCATCTCTTACCTCCTGAAGCCTGACATTACAGCTTTTCCTTTATCTCCTATGTGCTCTAAAGTTGATGCTGGAGCATTAATGCTTCCAGGTCTCTGCTTTATCACCCACACCCTATGCATCCTATCACAGTTTATGTCATGGTATATTCTAGCCTTCATTTTATACCCTGCCAGGAGCATCAAATGCATAATTATAGAGATTCTCTTGCCTGAAATAGTGTCCATTGGAACCAAAAGACAGAAAACTCATTTGGGGATGCTAGATATTCTCCTCCCCAGCACTGGCCTGCTGATTCCTCAAAGGTTTTCTTACCTGAACAAAAAATTCAGAACTCATTTTGTTTTTATCTTTATTTTAAAATTTTTACCAGTACTCATTTTTTTTTTTTGAGTGATTACTATCTTTCAGGGCTGTTTCCTCTATGTCATGGAGACTTTGAGATATAGTTTATTGGAAGTCTGAAAGGATGAGCCATTTAGAACAGTTTTAAGAATCTGAGAAATGGCCAGGAAGAAATTTTCTCACTATTTACTAATATCTCATCATCTGGGTTGGTCTTCTTTGATTCATTGTTGACCAATAGTGTCTGATAAAAGATGAACTCTATTCTCATTGTCTCCATTGAATTATAGAAAGTAAATTTAATATTCTCAATTCTAGAAATCTTCTCACTTGACAGAAACACTAAATCCATCTTCAATCTGTATCAGTGATGGAATAATGGAATTCTACCATTCACTTTACTCTCCAGACCTTCCCTAATGGTAAGATGGAGTTCTCTATTTTTGTGGGGGTCTAGAAACCTAATGGAATTTGTACCTTTTAATATAGACTAGCATAACACAGAGACAACCAAATTAATTCTGTTTCTGCACTAAGTAGCTGGAGTTCTTGGAAGGTCAGTCTATATATTTCTGAGGAGTTAAGAGTCCACCCATGTCAGAGAGCAGGTTGCTATATTCATCTTTCTAAAAGACCACTGTTGGATTAATGATGCCCAAAGGAAGTACATTTTAATCCTTCAAAATTTACCAAAATTAATGTCTTTAGAAAGCTCAGATCCACTAAGGAGTCAATATTACTCCTTGAAGAGAGTAATTTTTCCCCAAACTCCATGATTCAAAATGCAACATCAGTGTTTGTGTTTACATGTGCATATTAATCTGACGTAGATCTATATCACTCATTATGGAGAGCAGAGCCTGCTTGCCCAACTGATGAATTTCTACGATAACCTATGGCCCAGATCCTTGAGGCAGCATTACCGGTTTTGAAAGCCACATCTCTGTAGATGAGGCAGTGCTCTATAGTGGGAAGAACATAAAATTTATAGATGCTCTAGATTCAAATTCTGGTTCTGACATGTGATAGCTGTGTGGTATTTGACATGTTATTTTGTATCTCTAAACATAGTTTCATCTTTAATTATAAATGGAGAGTAATAATTTTTACCTCATAGAGACAGTATAAATATTTGAGTGAATGAAATCACTTCATTTATAGGGACACCAATAACTTATAGCCACTATTATTAAAAGCCAATTGTTTGAAGACCTTCAAGATGGCGGAGGAGTGAGACATGGAGATCACCTTCCTCCTCACAAATACATCAGAAATACATCTACATGTGGAACAACTCTTACAGAACACCTACCGAATGCCGGCAGAAGACCTCAGACTTCGCAAAAGGCAAGAAACTCCCCATGTACCTGGGTAGGGCAAATGAAAAAAGAAAAAACAGACAAAAGAATAGGGACGGGACCTGCACCTCTGGGAGGGAGCTGTGAAGGAAGAAAAGTTTCCACACACTAGGAAGCCCCTTCACTGGTATAGATGGAGAGGGAGTGGTGGCAGGGGGGGAAGCTTTGGAGCCATGGAGGAGAGCACAGCAACAGGGGTGCAGAGGGAAAAGGGGAGAGATTCCCGCACAGAGGATCGGTGCCGACCAGCACTCACCAGCCTGAGAGGTTTGTCTGCTCACCCGCCGGGGTAGGAGGGGGCTGGGAGATGAGGCTTGGGCTTCGGTGGTTAGATCCCAGGGAGAGGACAGGTTGGCTGCGTAAACACAGCCTGAAGGGGGCTAGTGTACCACAGCTAGCAGGGAGCGGGTCCAGGAAAAAGTCTGGAAGTGCCTAAGAGGCAAAAGACCATTGTTTCGGGGTGCACGAGAAGAGGGAATTCAGAGCACCGCTGAAACAAGCTCCTGAGACGGGCACGAGCTGCGGCTATCAGCACGGACACCAGAGGTGGGTATGAAACACTAATGCTGCTGCTGCAGCCACCAAGAATCCTGTATGCAAGCACAGGTCGCTATCCACACTTCCCCTCCTGGGAGCCTGTACAGCCCATCACTGCCAGCATCCCGTGATCCAGGGACAACTTCCCTGGGAGAACACATGGTGTGCCTCAGGTTGGTGCAACGTCACGCCAGCCTCTACTGCCACAGGCTCACCCTGCATACCGTACCCCTCCCTCCTCTTGGCCTGAAAGAGGCACAGCCCCCTAATCAGCTGCTACTATAACCCCATCCCGTCCTAGTGAAGAACAGACGCCCTCAGGCAACCTACACGCAGAGGCGGGGCCAAATCCAAAGCTGAACCCCAGGAGCTGTGCGAACAAAGAAGAGAAAGGGAAACTTCTCCCAGCAGCCTCAGAAGCAGTGGGTTAAACCTCCACAATCAACTTCATGTACTCTGCATCTGCGGAATACCTAAACAGACAACGAATCATCCCAAAATTGAGGCGGTGGACACTGGGAGCAACTGTAGACTTGGGGTTTGCTTTCTGCATCTAATTTTTTCTGGTTTTATGTTTATCTCAGTTTAGTATTTAGAGTTTATCATCATTGGTAGATTTGTTTATTGATTTGGTTGCTCTACTCCTTTCTTGTTTTTTATATATAGATTTTTTTTCCTTTTTCTCTTTTTGTGAGTGTGTAGGTCTATGCATCTTTGTGTGATTTGGTCTGTATAGCTTTGCTTTTACTATTTCTCCTATGGTTCTGTCTGCCGTTTCTTTGTGGGTTTTTTTTAGTATAGTTTTTAGCGTTTGTTATCACTGATGGATTTGGTTTTTGGCTTCATTGCTCTCTTCTTTCTTTCTTTCTTTCTTTCTTTCTTTTTCCTCTTTTTTTATTACTCTTTAATTTTTTATTTTTAATATTTTTGTAGTTTTTATTTTATTATATTTTATTTTACCTTACTTTATTTTATTTTATTATTTACTTACTTTTTTCTCCCTTTTCATCTGAGCTGTGTGGCTGACAGGGTCTTGGTGCTCTGGCCAGGTGTCAGGCCTGTGCCTCTGAGGTGGGAAGGTGAGTTCAGGACATATGTCAACCAGAAACCTCCCAAGTCCATGTAATATCAAACAGTGAAAGCTCTCCCAGAAATCTCCATCTGAATGCTAAGACCCAGCTCCATCAATGACCAGCGAGCTACAGTGCTGGACACCCTATGTCTAACAACTAGCAAGACAGGAACACAGCCCCACCCATTAGCAGAGAGGCAGCCTAAAATCATAATAAGGTAACAGACACTGCAAAAGACACCACTGGATGTGGTCTTGCCCACCAGAAATGTAAGATCCAGACTCATCCACCAGAACACAGGCACCAGTCCCCTCTACCAGGAAGCCTCGCCACTGGGGGCAGACACCAAAAATAACAGAAACTACAAACGTGCAGCTAGCGAAAAGGAGACCCCAAACACAGTAAGTTAAGCAAAATGAGAAGACAGAGATGAAGGAGCAAGGTAAAAATCCACCATACCAAACAAATGAAGAGGAAATAGGCAGTCTACCTGAAAAATAATTCAGAGTAATGATAGTAAAGATGATCCAAAATCTTGGAAACATAGCGGAGAAAATACAAGAAACACTCAACAAAGACCTAGAAGACCTAAAGAGGAAACAAACAATGATAAACAACACAATAAATGAAATGAAAAATTCCCTAGAAGGAATCAATAGCAGAATAACTGACAGAGCACGAAGATAAAATAGTGGAAATAACCACCGCAGAGCAGAATAAAGAAAAAAGAATGAAAAGAATTGAAGACAGTCTCAGGGACCTCTGGGACAACATTAAACCCACCAACATTTGAACTATAGGGGTCCCAGACGAAGAAGAGAAAAAGAAAGGGACTGAGAAAATATTTGAAGAGATTATAGTTGAAAACTTCACTAATATGGGAAAAGAAATAGTCAATAATGTCCAGGAAGCACAGAGAGTCCCATACAGGATAAGTCCAAGGAGAAACACTCTAAGACACATATTAATCAAACTATCAAAATTAAATACAAAGAAAAATATTAAAAGCAGCAAGGGAAAAACAACAAATAATATACAACAGAATCCCCATAAGGTTAACAGCTGATCTTTCAGCAGAAACTCTGCAAGCCAGAAGGGAGTGGGAGGATATATTTAAAGTGATGAAAGGGAAGAACCTACAACCAAGATTACTCTACCCAACAGAATCTCATCAGATTTTATGGAGAAATTAAAACCTTTACAGACAAGCAAAAGGTAAGAGAATTCAGCACCACCAAACCAGCTTTACAACAAATGCTAAAGGAACTTCTACAGGCAGGAAACACAAGAGAAGAAAAGGACCTATAATAAAAAACCCAAAATAATTAAGAAAATGGTAATAGAAGCATACATATTAATAACTACCTTAAATGTAAATGGATTAAATGCTCCAACCAAAAGACATAGACTGGCTGAATGGAAACAAGAATAAGACTCATATATATGTTATCTACAAGAGACCCACTTCAGACCTAGGGACACAAACAGAATGAAAGTGAGGGGATGGAAAAAGATATTCCATGGAAAAGGAAATCAAAAGAAAGCTGGAGTAGCAATGCTCATATCAGACAAAATAGACTTTAAAACAAAGAATATTACAAGAGACAAAGAAGGACACTACATAATGATCAAGGGATCAATCCAAGAAGATACAACAATTGTAAATATTTATGCACCCAACATAGGAACACCACAATACATAACAGAAATGCTAACAGCCATAAAAGGGGAAATCGACAGTAACACAATCATACTAGGGGATTTAAACACCCCACTTTCACCAATGGACAGACCATCCAAAATGAAAATAAATAAGGAAACACAAGCTTTAAATGATAAATTAAACAAGATGGCCTTAATTGATATTTATAGGACATTCCATACAAAAACAACAGAATACACATTCTTCTCAAGTGCTCATGGAACATTCTCCAGGACAGATCATATCGTGGATCACAAATCAAGCCTTGGTAAATTTAAGAAAATTGATATCATATCAAGTATCTTTTCTGAGCAAAGTGCGATGAGACTAGATATCAGTTACAGGATAAAAACTGTAAAAAATACAAACACAGGCAGACTAAACAACATACTACTAAATAACCAAGAGATCACTGAAGAAATCAAAGAGGAAATCAAAAAAATACCTAAAAACAAATGACAATGAAAACATGACGACCCAAAACCTATGGGATTCAGCAAAAGCAGTTCTAAGAGGGAAGTTTATAGCAATACAATCCTACCTCAAGAAACAAGAAACATCTCAAACAAACAACCTAACCTTACACCTAAAGCAATAAGAGAAAGAAGAACAAAAAATCCCCAAAGTTAGCAGAAGGAAAGAAATAATAAAGATCAGATCAGAAATAAATGAAAAAGAAATGAAGGAAACAATAGCAAAGACCAATAAAAATAAAAGCTGGTTCTGGGAGAAGATAACCAAAATTGATAAACCATTAGCCAGACTCATCAGGAAAAAAAGGGAGAAGACTCAAAATAACAGAATTAGAAATGAAAAAGGAGAAGTAACAACTGACACTGCAGAAATAGAAAGGATCATGAGAGATAACTATAAGCAACTCTATGCCAATAAAATGGACAACCTAGAAGAAATGGACAAATTCTTAGAAAAGCACAACCTTCTGAGACTGAACCAGGAAGAAATAGAAAATACAAACAGACAAATCACAAGTGCTGAAATTGAGACTGCAATTAAAAGTCTTCCAACAAAAAACAGCTCAGGACCAGATGGCTTCACAGGAGAATTCTATTAAACATTTAGAGAAGAGCTAACACCTACCCTTCTCAAACTCATCCAAAATACAGCAGAGGTAGGAACACTCCTAAACTCATTCTACAAGGCCACCATCACCCTGATACCAAAACCAGACAAAGATGTCACAAAGAAAGAAAACTACAGGCCAATATCACTGATGAACATAGATGCAAAATCCTCAACAAAATACTCACAAACAGAATCCAACAGCACCTTAAAAGGACCATAGACCATGATCAATGGGGCTTCTCCCAGGAGTTCAAGGATTCTTCAGTATATGCAAATCAATCAATGTGATAAACCATATTAACAAATTGAAGGAGAAAAAACATATGATTATCTCAATAGATGCAGAAAAAGCTTTTGACAAAATTCAACACACATTTATGATAAAAACCCTCCAGAAAGTAGGCATAGAGGGAACTTACTTCAACATAATAAAAGCCATATATGAAAAACCCACAGCCAATATCATTCCCAATGGTGAAAAATTGGAACTGTTTCCTCTAAGATCAGGGACAAGACAAGGCTGCCCACTCTCATCACTATTATTCAATATAGTTTTGGAGTTTTAGCCATAGCAACCAGAGAAGAAAAAGAAATAAATGGAATCCAAATTGGAAAAAAGAAGTAAAAATCTCACTGTTTGCAGATGATATGATACTATACATAGAGAATTCCAAAGATGCTACCAGAAAACTAGTAGAGCTAATCAATGAATTTGGTAAAGTAGTAGGATACAAAAGTAATGCACAGAAACCTATTGCATTTTCCTGTACACTAATGACAAAAAATCTGAAAGAGAAATTAAGGAAACACTCCCATTTACCATTGCAACAAAAATAATAACATACTTAGTAATAAACCTACCAAAGGGGACAAAGGACCTATATGAAGAGAACTATAAGACACTGACAAAAAAAAAGTAAAGATGATACAAACAGATGGAGAGATATACCATGTTCTTGGATTGGAAGAATCAGCATTGTAAAAATGACTATACTACCCAAAGCAATCTACAGATTCAATGCAATCCTTATCAAACTATGAATAGCATTTTTCACAGAACTAGAACAAAAAATTTCACAATTTGTATGGAAACACAAAAGACCCTAAATAGCCAAAGTAATCTTGAGAAAGAAAAATGGAGCTGGAGGAATCAGGCACCCTGAATTCAGGGTATACTACAAAACTACAGTAATCAAGACAGTATGCTACTGGCACAAAAACAAAAATATAGGTCAATGGATGAGGATAGAAAGCTCAGAGATAAACCCACGCACATATGGTCACCTTATTTTCAGTAAAGGAGACAAGAATATATAATGGAGAAAAGACAGCCTCTTCAATAAGTGGTGCTGGGAAAACTGGACAGCTACATGTAAAGAATGAAATGAGAATACTCCTTAACACCATACACAAAAATAAACTCAAAATGGATTAAAGACCTAAATGTAAGGCCAGACACTATAAAACTCTTAGAGGAAAACATCAGCATATCTCTATGACATAAATCACAGCAAGATCCTTTTTGACCCACCTCCTAGAGAAATGGAAATAAAAACAAAAATAAACAAATGGGACCTAATGAAACTTAAAAGCTTTGGCACAGCAAAGGAAAGCATAAACAAGATGAAAAGACAGCCCTTAGAATGGGAGAAAATCTTTGCAAATGAAGCAACTGACAAAGGATTAAACTCCAAAATATACAAGTAGCTCATACAGCTCAATATTAAAAAAAAAAAATCAACCAAATCCAAAAATGGGCAGAATACCTAAGCAGACATTTCTCCAAAGAAGATATACAGATTGCCAACAAACACATGAAAGGATGCTCAACATCACTAATCATTAGAGAAATGCAAATCAAAACTACAATGAGATGTCACCTCACACCAGTCAGAATGGCCATCATCAAAAAATCTACAAACAACAAATGCTGGAGAGGGTGTTGAGAAAAGGGAACCCTCTTGCACTGTTGGTGGGAATGTAAATTGATACAGCCACTATGGAGAACAGTATGGAGGTTCCTTAAAAAACTACAAATAGAACTACCATATGACCCAGCAATCTCACTACTGGGCATATACCTTGAGAAAACCATAATTCAAAAAGATTCATGTAGCACAATGTTCATTGCAGCTCTATTTACAATAGCCAGGACATTGAAGAAACCTAAGTGTACATTGACAGATGAGTGGATAAAGAAGATGTGGCACATATATACAATGGAATATTACTCAGCCATAAAAAGAAATGAAATTGAGTTAATTGCATTGAGGTGGATGGACCTAGAAACTGTCATACAGCGTGAAGTAAGTCAGAAAGAGAAAAACAAATAATACCGTATACTAACACATATATATGGAATATAAAAGGAAAAATAAAATAAAAGGTTCTGAAGAACCTAGGGGCAGGACAGGAATAAAGACACAGTTGTAGAGAATGGACTTGAGGACACAGGGATGTGGGAGGGTAAGCTGGGATGAAGTGAGAGAGTGGCATGGTCATATATACACTACCAAATGTAAAACAGATAGCTAGTGGGAAGCAGTCACGTAGCACAGGGAGATCAGCTCGATGCTTTGTGACCACATAGAGGGGTGGGATAGGGAGGGTGGGAGGGAGACGCAAGAGGGAGGAAATATGGGGATATATGTATATGTATAGCTGATTCACTTTGTTATAAAGCAGAAACTAACACACCATTGTAAAGCAATTATACTACAATAAAAATGTTTTAAAAAAGAAAGCCAATTGTTTGGCATTATGGTCCATTTTGGGAGGAGCACATTCTATTTCAATGTTTTGTTTTTTTTCCTGAATAAAGAAGTTGGTAGAAGACATCTATGTATTTTACTGAAAAGTTAGATATCAAATCTCAATTGACATTCATGTTACTTAACAATAGTTTTAATATTCCTAGTTGATTCCCCTATTATTTCATTCTTCTATAGTACCTGAACACCTTAATCTCTGTAGGTAGCTCAGTCTTTTAATTGTAGATATAATCATTTTCTTTTCACTGCATATGCTCTCAATTTTCCTTTATTCTAGCTGGATATGACTGTCTTTCTTTTCTTTTCCTTCTCTCTTCTAATATTTCTATGGAGGACATCTTCACTCAAAGGAGTTTCTTTGAGCCCATCTCTTTCTTTAGTATCAGGCTCTAACACCTCCTCTTTCTACAACATCTCCTCTCTTTTCCTTCTCAGTGATTTTTGTTTTTAGTTGAGTAGTGAGTTTGCACAACTCTTCTCTAATCTAAAACATCTTTCTATTCCTCTTATCTTTTTAACTTACTGTTCCATCACCTTTCTCTCATTTCACAGTGTGCTTCCAGAAATCTTTTATGAAATAAAGAGATGAGGTATAAATATCTTCTATATGATATTAATTTAATCTTGTAATCTATTTGAGTCTCGATTTCCTCTTTTAACAAGAAAAGTAAGTTTTTTTTCCATTGAAAGACTTTTAAAATATATGTGTATATATATATATATATATATATATATATATATATATATTTCAAATATTAATTCAAAACAAAAACAAGAAAAATAAGGATGATCAAAAATTATAAGGGTAGGGGGCTTCCCTGGTGGCGCAGTGGTTGAGAGTCCGCCTGCCGATGCAGGGGACACAGGTTCGTGCCACGGCCTGGGAAGATCCCACATGCCACGGAGCGGCTGGGCCTGTGAGCCATGGCTGCTGAGCCTGCGCGTCTGGAGCCTGTGCTCCGCAAGGGGACAGGCCACAACAGTGAGAGGCTCACTTACCGAAAAAAAAAAAAATTATAAGGGTAATTTAAGTTTTGCTTCCTATGCGTTACTTCTTTTTCTTCTTTGGTGGAATCAAAAAGGGACAATATTGTTGTCAAAAGTTGTTTGGAATGTGAATATGGTTAACAGTTTAAGAAACTGAAATTGAATGAAACTCATTCCTTGGCACACAGTAGTCATTAAATCAATATTTGTAAAGGAATTTTCTAGGTGAAATATTTCATATTGTGCCTTATATTTTATGATGAATAAAGTGAGTGAGGATCAGCTTGAATACCATGCATTCCTTATTATGCAATTTTGCTTTTTCAGCTGTCCTTTACCTATATATAATATATTTAAGAAAAGAGGTAGATTTTTCCTTAAATTGTGGATCCTGTCTTCCTTCTTTAATTTTAATTTGGACATCACAGTGACAAGGCTTATTATTTTTCATGAGCAGCTTACAATGTGATCTGTAGCATCATCATTATTGTCATGGTCATATTTATAACATAAAATGAAAGTTATTTTAATATTCAGTGCCACCTTTCTAGGAATCAAAGTTATGCCTTCCAGAGTCATGAAATAAAGTCAGTAGCTTATCCTGTATGAGATAAACACTATGATGTGACTACGGCATGAATCCCCAACGTTTCACTCTAATAATGTATGCTTCTCTTCTGATTTAGTGATTATAGAAATCAAGTTGAATGATAATTATAAGCCAGGATCTATGTAGGCAAACTGATACGTCATTTTTTATTAAAATAAGAAAAAGTACAATTAGCTAATGTTATTTTACACACATTTATCACCTTAGTCATTAGAGTTCTGAAAGCATCCATTAAATACCTCAAGGACCAGGAAATTATACCTTGGTACCAATTCAGAACACAATATGCTAAACATCTGCTATCTTGGGCTCAACAATAAATGATTATGAAGTACTATGTTAACATGTAGAATCTGTTAAGGTAGACTAAAGTGAATACCAATCAAACAATGTCAATTAGAGTAAAAGTTAGCAAAAAAAAATTGATGCTAACAATATTTTTCTTTGAACTGACATTAGTCACCAAATGTATAGTTTATATACACAAGGCAAAACTGTTTTAAATAATTTTGTACATAATTTTAGATGATTATCAAGCTGGAAAATGATAATATTATCTTGTATTTCATACGTTAAACTTATAGAGTTGATATGTATACATGATTTTCCATAATATCTTTAATTATGAATATTTGAACGGAAAATATCTCTTATACCCTTCTGGGGAAATAAATCAGATGTAATTTTTATTAGGAGAATTTTTGCTACTAAATTATTATCTTGTAAGGAATTCTAAAAGCATTGTTTTTTGTATAAAAGGAATAGATTTCCCTTTTTAGTCCTTTCATTCTTTTTTTGACAGTCTGTACAAATATAAATGAAAAGTTAATCATAAGTATTTTTGTATCACAAAGAATCCACAACTAAGCTTTAAAATTACAAATAAAAATCACTTATTTTGTTTTAACCTTTATAATGAAAATTGTTTTATCATTAAAGGATCAAAATGTACTTACGACTTCCTTGGATTTTTAAAGAGGTAATGAGCGGTAAACTCAGCAATTACTCATACATATTACTAAATGTCACTCATTGAAAAGCAGCAAACTATGAGGAAGGAAAGATATCATTTATTAAGGGGAGAGACTTTGGTCTGATTTCATACTCCCTGAGTTCTCATTCTTCAGTGTAATGCTTGAATAATTTTATGCACAGCATTACAAATAAAGGTAGAAAATTCTTGAAGTCTGTTTGACTTTGGCTTAATCGAAATGCCTTTACCACAATTGTGTGTGCTACTTCAACCAGCAAACTCGATGTGCTTTTAAATGATACAAAGCTAGATAGTATATCACAATTTATAAATGATACATCATTATGTTAAGATAAATCCGTGTTCCTCTAGCCAATCCACTGCCTTGGGTTTCTGTAAATCTCTTTTATCTGCACCAATAATTACCTTACTTCAGCAAGGGAGTTTTAATTAAATGTCATCCTTTAAAATCAAGAAACACTTACAAGGTCAAGTAGGTCTAGGATAAAACTAAAGTTTGCTCTCAAATCATGGATTACTTGATATTCTGCTATAAAGAAAAATTGTGAAAGGGGCATACATAATTCTCCTCATGAAATTTTAATGAGATTTTGACCAGTTCAGAATTGTTTCCTCTGTATAATTTTACTTCTGTTACTTGAAGGATATTACTTACTTACTTTTGACTATGAAAAACATTTCCATATGAAAACATTTCAGGCAATAAATCTAATATTTCTTATTTTTAAGAAAATCCTTTTATGAGACCTGGACTCAATTTTTGCTAAAAAAAATATAGTGAAGGAACTACCTGGATTATAATTCTTTAGCTGCTTTTAGAAGATAATTTTGTTTACTATTTTATTGTATTTGTGTATGTGTATAAATATATAAATGGTATGAGATATGTTATACAATTTCTAAGCTATTAGAGGGATAACCCAGATTACATACTTATTTCAGTGGTTTCAGAAGAATATGAAACCTCAAGATAAGCAATGCTTACACTATCAGAAAAACCACACCTCCGTTCCTTTATTCAATTACTTTTATTCAGTATCTACGAATAAATATTTTTCCTTTCTAAAAATTATTTTTCTATTCAAGCATCCATAGATGGAGATTTAATACAGGCACAGAAAGTGAGATTAAGTGTAAAGTAAGTTTCTACTTCTTCCCCTCATATATAGGAGATTGGAAATATTTATAATTTCTTTACACTCCTCCCATTGTAATGCAGTCTACGTTTCCTCATCTTGAATCTGGGATGATTTGTGATTAATTTGATGAATAAAGTACCGCTGAAGTGAAACTATTCAAATCTGAATCTAGGCTTCAAGGAGACTGGCAGTCTTTACCTTGGTTTCTGGAAATCCTGAGTCATCATATAAAACGTCTGACTAGCCTCATGGAGGGACCTTGAGATTTCACTGAGATGGAGGGAGCCCAGCCCAGTGAATACAACTAACTGGAGCATAGAATCACCCAGATGAGCCCTGTGTAAATTCCTGACCCACAAAACTGTGGTATTGTTTTTCAATTCCTAAGTGTTGTATGATTTATTACACAGAAATAGATCACTGAAACAGCTTATTTCCTAAAATTTTATATAGAAAGTTTCATCTTACTTCCCAGAATATTATTTAAAATAAGTTATAGAATTTATCAAACAATAATTATATACTGAGTAGTTATATATGAAATACTATAATAGATGCTAAGATCATGCACATGAAAAAAAGATACAAGCTCTGCTGTCTAGAGGTCACAATCCAGTAGAGAAGTAATGAAGATTCATAAAATAAGTGGATAGGGTACCTTCAGCCATATCAGAAGTTTGCAGAGGTTAACTGAGCAGAAAAGGCAAAGATCATAAATGTAGTGAGAAAAATAAAAACAAAGGAACAAAAACATATTGACTTAACCATTTAAAAAGATTGTTGCTCAAGGGAGCATGCAAATTATAAATAAGCCTCTGAAAATCAAACTTCCACATACATTTAAGGAGATAAACAAATGAGGAAATTTTTGAGTTCTTTAGAAAAAAGAAAAAGTAACTTAGAATATAAGATACCAGAATCTTTCCTTCGGTGTCAGAATTCACCCAATACCATTTTAGACAGTTCATTTATTGGCCCTGTATCAATTTTTCCAGAAGAAAAAGTTGAAAGAATTATTATTCTTCATTCAATTATTTTGTGACCAAAGAAAAGAATTCACTGTAGAAGTGGTAGTTGTATAACTTGGTACTAATAGTTTTCCTCCTTCCTGTTACGTTTTGGACAGACTTACTTGTGGTGAAATAAACCCACCAGTTTTTCTAAAATCATATGTTGAATCTAAATCTGCCCATCAATATTCTTAGTTCACTCATGTGTTAGTCCTCTACAGTCCCTCCCTAAGTGTTGACAGAAAGAGTGACTGTCAGCGCCCATCTTAATTTCTCTGTTTCCATCTTTCTTATTTTTCAAAAGCTGGTCCCATTTGCATGTTCAGTTCTATTCTAATAGAGAAACCAATTATAACTAATTGTGAAGAACTTAAGCACTGCCTGATAGGGTCTTATTTTTGAGTAGCCTTTCTAGGATAATTTGTCTTTGGGTGCAGTGACCCATAGCTGACCTTTAGCCACATTTTGTTTCCGCAATCTTTTTCACTGTAATGCAACCAACAATGGCCAATACTGAGCAGCAGATATTGCAAGTTACTGAAGGCCAGTTCCCTCTTCTCCAATACTTTTATTTAGACAGTACTTCTCCACCCATTTCCTAAGTCCAGCCTTCCTTCTTATCAATTGTATGAGATTCTACTTTTGCCCCTCTTTTCTAGTTTCTCTTTTGTTTTTTTTTTTTTTTCCTTAGTCATCAATTAACCTGTTCTTAAGAAGGATAGGGAAAACAACAGGAGAGCACCACTCCTACTCTTGATTGGACGAAAGTTGCACTCAATCTTTTCACTAAGGAGTAGATCTCCCATATAATGATAATGCTTCTTTGGTCTTTATTATAATCTAGTTAATGTGAAAAAATGTTTTCAGAACTGAGAAAAACATAGCCATAAACAATATACTGTTACCAAACAAAGTAATTGTTATCGAACAAAGTTCATGTGCCAGATGCACAGTGAGGCCAAATAAACCAAAATGTTGGAGTTTGGAGCAGAGAAATGTTTATTGCAGGGCCAGGCAAGGAGAATGGGTGGTTCTTGCTTAAAAACACTGAACTCGGGGCTTCCCTGGTGGCGCAGGGGTTAAGAACCCACCTGCCAAAGCAGGGGACACAGGTTCAAGCCCTGGTCCAGGAAGATCCCACATGCCAGGGAGCAACTAAGCCCGTGTGCCACAACTACAGAGCCTGCACTCTAGAGCCCTCGAGCCACAACTACTGAGCCCACGTGCCACAACTACTGAAGTTCATGCACCTAGAGCCTATGCTCTGCAACAAGAGAAGCCACCGCAATGAGAAGCCTGCACACCGCAATGAAAAGAAGCCCCCGCTCGCCACAACTAGAGAAAACCCGTGTGCAGCAACGAAGACCCAATGCAGCCAAAAATAAAATAAAAAAATTAAAAATTAAAAAAACACTGAACTCCCTGATGGTTTGAGGGGAAATTTTTATAGGCAAAATTTGTGGTGAGGGCTGCAGGGTGTGTGACTTTCTTCTGATTGGCTGGTGGTGAGGTAGCAGGGCGGTGCTCCAGGAATCTTGTACTCAGTCTGAAGTTGCCATCCTCCACCTGGTGGGGGCCTTAATTCTGCAGAAGAGCTCAAAGATAGTGTTATGCATATTCCTTAAGGAGGAATGAGGACCCTGCCCCAAACTAGCACTCTTGTTTATTGACAATATTCCCTCCCTTCCCTGATTAGCAACTGTTTGAACCTGCCCTTCGGAACTCAGCGAAGGTCAAGGAGGCTGAATGAAGCCTATTTCCTACAAACAAGAAACATGGGGGACATATAAAGGATTTGTATCCAGGAGCCTCACAGGGTTCTGCTCAGTTTCAATACTTAGTCAGGTAGATATTTCTTCCTTAAGTATATCCCCTCTGTTCCATTTCTTATAGTGGCTCAGGGAAACTTCCTTATCAAGAATCTGTACAACTTCTTGCCAAGGTCATTTTCTCCAATTCCAGACAAGAAGTCATAATCCTGTTAGAACATTAGTAGATTATTATAAAATCAATTTTCCTTCACTGGTCATGTCAAAGAGAATGTCTTTGTACTGGGAATGTTTAATCTCTGAGCCTCAACTATACTTTTGGGAAGAAAGTCACTCGTAAGTTTTTGGTAAGGTGCATTCTATTCTCTTTCTGAGTCATCTCTTGCATTGCTTAGGATGGAGTTGATTCAAAATTCTCTATGCACGTTGCTGGTATATTCTGGAATAACTTCATTCAGAGCATACCCAACCACCTTCTGGATCCTAAGAGCTCTCCTAGAGCTGTTCAAAATACTATAGTATCTCTAGGAGAGTAGTGATTGCCTTTGTAAGTAATTACAAGACTTCATAGAGGAGGAAAAGACTTCACAGAGGAGGCAACATTAAAGTTGAGCTTAAATGATCAGTAGAAGTTTGCTGGGTAAGAAACTGTGAAAAAGGAACACCAGCCAAAGGAACAAAGTTTTACAATGGCATACTTATTAGGGAAGATGTTTAGGGTGCCCTGGGGAAGAGGCAGGTAATGAGACTTGATAGTGAGATTTGGGACAGAACAGGAAGGATCCTGAATAACATGCTAAGCTTACTTGCCTTTATGTAGGCAATAGAAAGAAGACACATGACAGGTTCTCTCCTGCTCTTCTAGATTCCTGAAAGGTCTCCAGTTTTGAAAGCTGCCAGAGGTAATTAGCAGTGGAAACGTAGAGAGGAAATCAGAAGAGAAGTCACAATGAAAAGGATGCCAATAGGGGGCTTAAGGGAGAACTGTTGTTGTGTCAGTAGAGATACCCAGAGATACCTCTAAGAGTACCAAAACCCGCATTTGATTTGCACTGGAAGAAATTTAGGGAGGAATTGGAAGTTTGGGAAAATGATTTGTGAAGGAGTCAAAGCTGTTAATATTCCCTAAATCATTGTGATTGACTTAAGAAGAGGGCCAGTGAAAGTGAGCAGAGTGAACAGCTTTGGGTCAATAGGTGTAATGGGATAGGAACGTGGAATAGGAACAGGAGTGTGGCATGGAAAGCTGGCTGCTAAGAACAAATTTTGCATAATATTATATAGGCAAATAGATGGACAGGGAACAACAGTATGAATGAGGAAGCACTCAAAAGCCCCAATTGCACTGCCAAGCATATTTGTCTAAGTTTAACCAAATTCATGTCACAATTCGCCAGCTTAACAAACTTGAAAATGTAACAAAAAAGACAGAAAAAAAAAAAACGTTTCTTTCAGAAATTGGGCTTTAAGCTCATTTTTTTAGGCATGTATTTTTGTTATCCAACAGTAAGATACATTTCTCACATTCTTTGTCACCAGTTTTCTTTTTCTTCATATTCAGATGTTCCATCATTAAATTCTGACTAACTACCTTCGGGCAAAAGTATGTGACATATTTGCCTCTTGGATTATGTTTTTCTTAAATGCACTATGTTTTCTGCTTCTTAAAAGTGGATATTAGAGTTAGGTGTAACTTGTATAGAATTTTGATCTATTTTAATAAAAGTTTTATAACAAGTTTCTTTTCCATCCTATGTTGAAGCTGAGGATTGTATCTACTGGAAAAGTCAAATAAAACCACACTGCAAGCAAAATGAAAAAAAACAAAACAAAACAAAACAGACCTTTGACTTTCATTTAGCACCATCAACCCCTAAGCCATTCAGTTATACTCTTTATCCTAATAGACTTCCAGCAACGAAATTAACATTTCAAAACACAGAATCTGTTCCTACAGTTTAGTAGTATTGTCAGACATTTCTCAAGGTCCAAACTCTGCAAATCAGATGGGAATTAATTTTGAAAAAAATATTTGTTTCCCTCTCTCTGCTAATGGAGGTTTTTTTTGTTTTTTTTGTTTGTTTTTTTGTTTGTTTGTTTGTTTTTTTGCGGTATGCAGGCCTCTCACTGCTGTGGCCTCTCCTGTTGCGGAGCACAGGCTCCGGACGCGCAGGCTCAGCGGCCATGGCTCACGGGCCCAGCCGCTCCGCGGCATGTGGGATCTTTCCGGACTGGGGCACGAACCCGTGTCCCCTGCATCGGCAGGCGGACTCTCAACCACTGTGCCACCAGGGAAGCCCCATATTGATGTTTTCTGTCAATATATTATAATATACTGTCACACTTGATGGAATAGGAGGAACAGATTACAGAGAAATTACACTGGAATATATTTTTATACATTGTTTCTCTGGAACCATATAATAAAAACAATTATTGATTTAGGAACTTTAACTCATTGTCCCAACAAGATACATAAAGCTTGGCAGGAGAAGTTACATATTTTTACTCATTTGACCGATATGTTTAAAAGAGTTGGTGAAAAGAAAAATATCTGGAATTTATTCTTCTCACACTCTTCCCTTGCTTCCACATATGAAGGATAAATGGTTGGAGTGGTTCCTGATTTTTCATTTTCTCTCTGCAAATAACAAAAGTCTGCTTCTTCATAATAGCCTATCTTCTTCACCCACTTTTACATCCCTAGTCTGAGCCACCCTTGCTTTTCCCCTGGTCCTGGGGTACTGTAGTGTTCTTCTAAGGGGTTTCCCCGTGGCCCAAGCATTTATTAAAATTATAATCAGTTAACATCACTCCTGTGTTAAGAACTTGCTGGTGGTGTCCCTATCACTCAGAGTAAAAACCAGTATCACTAATAAGACTCCACAATTTGCTCCCAAAGCTCAATGCTTCATTACCCTTCTGACCTTATCTCTTGCCAGTCTCCCACTATAACAGCTACTGCTCAACAGCCACAAGGGCCAACATTTGGCCTTCTAAAAAACTGCAGGGGACAATACTGCCTTAGGGCCTTTTTATTTGTACTTTCTACCACTTAGAAAGGTCACTTTCTCAACAAGGCTGTCTTTGATCCAACTCTATTTGTAAATGCACTTTCATTGCATTTTTCTTTTCTGCTTTATTTTTTCATAGCAATTATTAAAAACTGCTACATATTTTACATACATACTTAGTTTTATGATTAATTTAAATATAAGCTTTATCATGGCATTGATTTTTTTAGGGCATGAGGGAGTATCTTTTTCTATTATTGGTACCCTCAGCATCTGAAACAGTTCTTTTTTTTTTAAATTTAATTTATTTTATTTTATTTTTTATTTTATGTTTGGCTGTGTTGGGTCTTTGTTGCTGCATGTGGGCTTTCTCTAGTTGTGGTGAGCGGGGCTACTCTTCGTTGTGGTGCACCGGCTTCTCATTTCAGTGGCTTCACTTGTTGTGGCTCATGGGCTCTAGGCACATAGGCTTCAGTAGTTGTGGCATGTGGGCTCAGTAGTTGTGGCTCGTGGGCTCTAGAACCCAGGCTCAGTAGTTGTGGCGCACGGGCTTAGTTGCTCTGCGGCATGTAGGATCGCCCCGGACCAGGGTTTGAACCCGTGTCCTCTGCATTGGCAGGGAAATTCTTAACCACTGCACCACCATGGAAGGCCTGAAACAGTTCTTTACGCATGATAGCTTTTCAATAGTTTTCTCAATGAGTAAATGAATCACTCAATCGGGAAAACATATATCTGAGTACTTATAATTTAAAGTACTATATATCTCATAAAAGCCTGTGTTAAAAACAAGAATTCTAACTTTCATCTCACCTATGGCATTAAACTCCATTTTATAAATATAGCAGCTGTTAAACAAATAACTAATGGGTTGAATATCTTACTGATATTTTTCCATTTATCACAGTAAATCACTATTACAGATCTCCCTGAAATGGTGAAGAGCTTCAGCATTCTTAATTGTGTAGCCATAGATTTATTCACTATTTAATATTATAAATGAATGGAAATACAAAGGGTCAAAAACATAAGGCTGAAAGTCTGAGATCCACACCCAATTGAAAATCTATGAGAAATACAGAGAAAATATTTCTGACATTACAAGGGGAATCATATGGAACAATTCAATATACACACAAATCTTTATGAGCAAGTCTATTGGTAAACTGAAATATACCTGGAACTAAATTCATTTGGCTCATTTATGTAAGTAAGAGAACACGTGAAGTTATTGTAGTGAGTATAAATCTTAGAGTTTGGAAAAGAAGTAATATGTAATACCTATTTAGGGACACCAATATATCTCTACTGTGATATCTGAATTTTGGGGACTAAGGTGATCTTAAATGATAACTAGTACTTAGTCATTTTGATGATTAACTTTATGTGTCAACTTAGCTGGCCACAGTGCCCAGATATGTGGTCAAACGTTATTCTGAAAGATTCTGTGATGGTGTTCTTGTATGAGAGTAATGTTTAAGTCACTGGACTTTGAATAAAGTACATTACCTTCCAGAAATCAGGTGGGCCGCAACTAATCAGCTGAAGACCTGAAGAGAAAAAAAAAGACTGACTTCCCCTGAGTAAGAGGAAATTCTACCAGCAGATAGTCTTTGGACTTGAACTGCTACACTAGCTCTTTCTTGGAGAAAGAAACTTCAAGTGCCAAACATCAAGCAAATGAAACATGTATATGTGGTATAGGACCTCATGGAAATAGATCTCTATCAGCTCTTGAAGACACAACACCTCAGTGATGACCAAATATACTATTTTATTTACCAGATCTTCAGATGGTTAAAATATATTCATTCAGCTAACGTACAGCACCATGACCTCAAACCTTTCAACCTGCTATTGAGCACCACCTGCAATCTCAAGGTCAGCCATGTTATTTACTCTTAGGGTGATACATATTGAAAAAACTCATTTTACTGGGGCATAGTTATATTTATTGCTACTCACATTTAAAATTACACCAAAAATACCTGAAAACATTTTTATGGCAAAAAAAAAAATTCAAATAAGGAGTACTTAGTCTCCTTCTTCTCCTCCATCTCATTGCTCCTTTCTCTGCAGAAGTAACTACTATAATAAATTGGTGTATTTTCTTCCAAAGTTTTTCTATGACCTTACATACACATGTACTTTTGTACTTATATATAAATAGGATAATGTACATTACATATAAGTTAAAGGATCATGTATTTCATTGGCTACCTTTTTCTTTGATAAGTTTTATACAAAGAACACTCAGAAAACAGCAGAACGTTTAACCACAATGATTTTGATACCTAAATAATGCATTCCCAATAATAGAGAAACCCTAAATCATTTATAGTCCTCAGAGTTCTCTTGAAAATGGGCAGCATTTATATGTATTTCTATTTTAATAAGTGGTAGAACTAAATAAGGAGGGAGATCTACAGATGTCTTAGATATGATGAAGGGATTTGTATTCAGTATAATAAAAATGCATGTGAATTTAAGGAGACCTAGATAAATGAAATGACATCCCATGTTCATGGATTAGAAGTCATAATATTGTTAAGGTGGCAGTGCTTCCCAATTTTTGATCTACAGATTTAGTGCAATCCCTATCAAAGCACCAGGTGCCTTTTTTTGCAGAAATGGACAGGCTGATACCGAAATGCATATAGAAATTCAAGAGACCCAGAATAACCAAAACAATCATATGAAAGAACAAAGTTAGAGGGCTCACACTTCCTGATTTCCAAACTTATTACAAAGCTATATTAATCAAGACAGTATGATATTGGCATAAGAGTAGATATGTAGATCACTGGAATAGAATTAAGAGCCAATAAATAAGCCCATATGTTTATGATTGACTGATTTTTGATAAGAGTGCTGAGATCATTCACTGAGAAAGAGTAGTCTTTTCACCACATGGTGCTAGAACAACTGGATTTTAGCCACATGCAAAACAATGAGATTGGGTCCCTCCCTGCCTTACACTATGTACAAAAATTAACTCAAAATGGATCCAAGAGCTAAATTTAGGGGCTAAAACTAGAATACACTTAAAAAACATAGGAATAAATTATTGCAATTTTGTGTTAGGCAAAGTATTTTTTTTTAATGAATTTCATTAAGATTAGAAACTTGTACTACAAACTAAACCATTAAAAATGTGAAAAGACAATCCACAAAATGAAAGAAAATGTTTATAAATCATATATCTAATAACAGACATATCTAGAATATAAGAAAAACACAACTCAACAACTAAAAGGCATGCGTCCACACACAAACTATCAATAGTACACAATACTCATAGTAACATAATAGCCGAAATGTGGAAATGATTCACTCCATAATAGTTCAACAGGAGATAATTCAATAATTATTAATAATTCAATAATTCTGGTTCTCTGCAAAACCCTGATAAATACAGTTATTATTGGAAATATAAGTAGTTGAATCAATAGTGAAGAAGAACTATTATGAGACAGGAGTTATTGTTATTATCAAGGTTAAGCAATCATATTTGTGTGCATGTGTGTGTGCGTGTGTGTGGGTGCATGTGTGCTTTAAAGAGACTGGTGCTATGTGACTCCTCTTAGCTACTTTAAGAACAGAGCTTATTTTCTTAGAGATGAAATAAAGTATAGAGCTCACCCAGTCAAAATCCATCAACATACAAATAAAATAGGCCCAAAATCTTATGCTGAGAATCAAAGATCTGATTAATGGTTGACCCAGACTGAAACCCAGGTCATCTGATTTGATTTGATTTTTTCTGCTTTAATTATAGTCACATATTTGCAATAATTATACACTTTACTTAACAAGAAAAGGACCTGTGGAAAAGGGATTGACATATAGGACTTTTCCCATTTAAAAATAACTGTTTCATATTGTAAAATAAACACTTGTCCATTGCTGAAATTTTGGAAATCCAAAAAACACAAAGATTATCCACAGCCCCACTATCCATATATAAGTACTCTTTTCAGTTTATCTATTTAATATATCTATATTAAAAATTGAGATGATATACATCTGTTTTGTTCATTCTTCTAATTTAATAATATATTTGAATTTTTTTCTTGTTTTGTAATTATAATTTTATTTATATTATAACAGAATAAATTTTACCTTATACCTCTTTGTTATTTTCAACATACACTCTCAAATTTTTTTCCTGTGACTTATTTATTTTATAACTGGAAGTGTGTATCTCTCAATTCCCTTCAATTACTTATTTATTATTTTTTTGCAGTACGTGGGCCTCTCACTGTTGTGGCCTCTGCCTTTGCGGAGCACAGGCTCCGGATGCGCAGGTTCAGTGGCCATGGGCTCATGGGCCTAGCTGCTCCGTGGCATGTGGGATCTTCCCGGACCGGGACACGAACCCGTGTCCCCTGCAGCGGCAGGCGGACTCTCAACCACTGCGCCACCAGGGAGGCCCCCCCTTCATCTATTTTGCACTCTCAGTTTTGAAGGGATTTCTAATTCTAGACATATAGTGATTCAAATGGACAATCAGAATTGGAATCATTACCATATTTTCTCTGTACCTATGATGACAACTTCTTGGCCAGGCATATGGCAGTTATCTGACAAAATGCTTGTTAAATGAATAAATGGTCTTTGTCTTCACTGAATAAGAATTCATTACAATTGCATGATTGCAGTTTTTAATTAGCTAATAGAATTAATGATCTTAATATCTAAATAAAGAAGTATAATTGAAGTCAATTATCAACTGGATTTTCTTCATTTTACACTAATTTAGATATAATGATTAAGATCATAATGTTTGGGCACATTTTCCTTTACTAATCCTTCAATTTTGTCTCTGTCATGTGCCAGAACCGGTTTTTTGAAAGTTACTTTCTTAATGACTTCCAACTAATTCCTTAACAATAGCTATATTTAAATGATTGAAAACTGAAATGAGCATGCTTAAACATAGTCACTTGTTTTACAGCAGATGTTTTAGAAGTTCCAATCGTAGATAATTACTATAATTAATGGACTTTTTTGATGCAACAATGATTTTTTTTTAGACTTTTTAACGTATTATTTTATCTCTGGTTTTCTCTCTGTGGAGGCCTGGAATTTAACTGCATTGTAAGTTTTTGTCTAATGGTTTTTTTGCTTTTAATCAAAATACAGCAAATGTCCAGATGGTTGGGCTAAAGAAAAGACTCTATGAAAGTCTCATTTATGTTCTTAACTGGTGGATTTAACAAAAATTCAACAGCAAGCTCTCTGGCTTGTGATATTATTATATTTTCTTTCTTGAATATAAACTCACCAAAACCACTCTCAAGATGTTCCTACTTCAGGATACAAAATTGTATATATTCCATTTTCTAAAATCTACTTCTTAGTATTTTATAAAAAAGAAGATACAATAAATTATTAACATTTATTGTTCTATATGATGAAATTATAGTTGATTTTTTTCTATTTATTTTTTGGTATTTTCAGTTCCTTTATTAAACAAGTATATTATTTTTATAAGGATACTATAAAATATTTTTATTTGTACTCCTTTTCTTCTTATTTTATTTTTTTTATACAGCAGGTTCTTATTAGTTATCTACTTTATACATATTAGTGTATATTGTACTCCTTTTCTGTATGTGCCTCTCAATTTAGTATCCAAATCTTTAAGAACTCTTAGAGAAAAAAATATAATTGATTGGGCTTCCCTGGTGGCGCAGTGGTTGAGAGTCCACCTGCCGATGCAGGGGACGCGGTTTCGTACCCTGGTCCGGGAAGATCCCACATGCCGCGGAGTGGCTGGGCCCATGAGCCATGGCTGCTGAGCCTGCACGTCCGGAGCCTGTGCTCCACGATGGGAGAGGCCACAACAGTGACAGGCCCGTGTACAGAAAAAAAAAAAAATCATTAATTGATTTTGGCAGGCCAGGTGTTGGATAAGAACCTTATTAATACCATCACATTATTTGTCACAATACCCCTATGTTATGGATGTTCTTGTGCTTTTACAAGTAGCAAGCCTGGGTTTTCTCTTCATATGCCTCTGATTCTACAGCCCAGGCTCTTTCAAATTTGACAAAATAACTTCCTAGGAGCTGTTAAAGCACTGTTTTTTATGACAGCCAAGGAGGGTATATCTGGAGGATCCCAAACAGAATTACTCTTATTTTTGGTGTTGTTACTCTGAAGGGTCTGATATTTTATCTTAGTTACAAGTTAACAAATTAGTCTGTCAGATGTTCATAGATGCTAATAAGAGGCACAAAACTTCTGGGTTAGAGACAAAAGCCTTTCTTACTCATGGCACAAAAGGCAGCATAATCATCAGCATATTGGTTCCATTTCTCCTTGCTCCACAGGAATGACACAGATGGGCACAGATGTTTACATGTGCTCTCAGAAGAGGATCCCTGAGCTTTGGGAACTAGAATCTTTTGAAATGGTCAGCAATCAGGCCTTCCATTTGCTCCAGTGGGAAACCCTATCTCTGTCTCCCAAGGTTGTTAAATTTATCAACCTCATTGAAAAGATATCCAGAACAAAGAACAGTTAGTGCCTGACTTGCAAGATGCACAGAAAATAGAGAAACATGGAGAACTGTATCTTGATAATATCCATCCATTGTTTCTACACTGTCTTGGCTTCTGATGAAGTTTTCCATGATTATGAATTCTGCTGACCACTGATTCATCTGGCCAGCAGAGGCTGGGGCCATATCTGTTCAACTTCTCTCATACATTCAATAGGATTATAATCAGCAGGATGAGGTTAATGTGAAAATGAATGTCATCCATGGCCTAAGCACCCAGAATAAGCCAACTAAATAGATCCCTTAAACCATCATGGTCTACTTTCAAAAGCCAGTGGCATTTTCTTTAAGTTTCTATATTGACATTGCCATTTGTTCAGCAATTAATCTAGGTACAACAGGATGTATCAGTGAATGTGCAGACTCTGATTTACCCTGGAGGGAGGAAATCTAGGGCAATTCTATCATTCACAGCCATCCTGTTCAGTGAACTGAATCAGTCCTGAATGCTCTCTAGAGCTGAGGTGGTATAATATTGATAGCTCACTTCAGTTAAAGTTAGGAAAACATTTTGGATCACCTTTTCTAACTGAATAGATCTATTTGTAGAAATACATGACCACAGGGTCTACATAAAGAGTCAGTATGTTGTGCCTCTGGGTATCTCATCTGAGTATTGCATAACCTATTGTTGTTGTTTCCTTAAATACTTGATGGTTCTTATGACCACCTCTAAGGTGAAAGTTATTGTTTTGGGGGGAGGATTGCAAGTTAATGCCTGACTTCCACACAAGAAGTATAGCTCAAGGGCCACATGTGGTAGCTCTGACATGAAAGTGTTGCTTACATTTGTTGAGGGCCTTCTAGCATAGCATTTATCAATCTGAGGGCACAGGTTGACATTGCTTCCAATGTGTACTCTTGGTTGGCTGATAGTCCTTAGGGTTCATAGTTAGTGCAAACAACTAAGTTCTTGTTTGAAGGGACTGCCTGAGTGCAGTCTGTCCAACCTGTCTTATTTGTTCATGCAACAAGCCAAGTGGCAGTCCTCTGCCCCATGAAATAATCGAGTGAGGGCTATAGGGGTGGGATTAGAAGACATCTGGAGGTATTGAGAAGTGTTTTGCACAGAGGTATAAGAGCTGGAGCCATCCCTGATATTTCTCATTGATTTCTCAGGAAAGTTAAGGGGAATTACAATCAAATAATAGTCAGAGCCTTCTGGCAGAGGATGGCAGACTATGTTGGAAACCCCAAGACTACTCTCAGGCAAAGTGATTCACTACAATGACTTATTGTAGTGGACTCAAAAAATCTGTGATACTCAAAGTTATGGTTTACTACAGTGAAAGGATACCAGTCAAAATCAGCAAAGGGAAAGGACACATGGGTCAAGGTCCAGAAGAAACTAGACAAAAGCTTTCAAATGTCCCACCCAGGGGAGTTTCATGAAGATGTACTTAACTATCCCAGCAAAGTTGTCTGACAACATGTATGAAGGGCTGCCAACCAGGAAAGTTGACCCAAGCCTGGATGTCCAGTTTTTAATGGGGGTCCTGAAAATGTAAGTAAGGGAGATTCAGCCAACTTTTGGCAGGACTCACAAACCTAGCATGCCATGGTAGCTGCTGCAATAAAAACAGATTATTTTACTTTGTGCCCAGTTTATAATGGTTGATATATTTCTATGTTTTGTAGGATGATGGATCCAGGCAACAATGGTAGCCATTCTGGGTGGCATAGTCTCAATCAACAGCATTATGATTAGTCTCATCAGAGAATGAACCCTTATCATGGGTAACTGTGCAAGTGCCCCAAACAGTTTTATCTGTCTTTAATCTACCAGTCTGTAGTATTCTAATTTGAAAACAAAACAAGATGCAAGCAAGAGCCCATGAATCAATAAAATAGTATAAGCTTCACTAAGGGAAGTATTGGCCAGGGTTATGAAAATGAACTTGAGTTCTGCCTACTGAGTGAAGTGGCCACATACCTTTTTGGTTTGGAATAGCTGTTACTGAGTTTGAATAACTGCAGTAGCTTAGTGGACACAATTTGTGTTCAGCTTAACCAAACCAGGGCCAAACATTTACAGAAACCTCTGTGAATCAAAGCTCTTACTGAGCTGGCAGTTCTGCTTCATACAGCAGAACGGCTGGAAAGTTTCCCACAAGGACCTAACTACTATTTTTTTTATATAAAGCTGAGGTATCACTGGGGGTCAGTTGTATTCTTGAATTTCCATTTGACAGAGAAGCTTTTGGGTCCTTCTCACCTTGTTATTCATTTAGTCTGAATTGGCCACCCAAAATTGAGAATACCAGACCATATAAACACAAAATCTCCATAGGTTAGGCATTCTGTTTTGGACAGAACCCAGTAGGAAGCTAGTAGATACTTTTCAAAAGATGTGCAACTGGCAGTCATGTCAAAGAAGTGATAAACTAAAGGATGTCTCTGGATCTGCCTCCCTTTGTCATAGGCTCTAATAAGCCAAATAATCAGAGAGACCTACAACTCAAAGGGTCTTTATAGCTGTGATGCTCCAGTGATATTGGTATTACTCTATATGCAGCCCTTTCAGATCAGGATAATTCCCTCTGAATTTTATGAAAATTCACAATAAAAACATGTAAACGAAAACCTAATATACACTCAGCAGTGGAAAACACAACAATAGTACATTAAGTTGGCGCAAACAGTTCTATTGCAAAATCATATTGTCTTCCTTTCCCCACTGTGAAATTTGTCCAAACTTTGTCAGTTGAATTCATGAATTCCCACTCCACAGGATGGTTACTTGTTTGCTTGCACCAAGCAGAGCCATGCTTGAGTCATTCACCTCCCCGCAAATTCCCCAGTTTACTCAGATATACGTGTATGGCTTTTGGCTTCTACTGGGGAAAGGATGATTTTGGCCCCACCCATAATCATCTTCTTAAATTAGCTAAGATTGGACTAGATGGACTAGAAAGGAATTAGGGGACACAAAGAAAGAGATTACTCCACACCAGTGAGCAAGATTTTGCATTCACTTTCATTTTTGAGTGGTTGGCTGTTTAAGGCTCAACTAAATGAACTTCCAATGCTTTCAAATCACCCCTAGCTTTATATTGGATAGGTGTTCATTGTTAACAGCATTTATTTCAGCTTTGGAGTCCCCTTGTCTCAGCAGCTACAGCCACATTGGTCTCTGACTGAGCCTTGGTGTTTACACCTCATTGTCACCTATCACTGCTTTTTCCACTAACATTGAGGAGAGCTAACAAGGACCTCATACCTTTTGGGTACCTTGTTCCAAACCTGTTCCTTTCTTCTTTTTGTGATATAGGTAGCTTTAAATTTTTGTATTCTCCTCTCTATCCTGTGACTTTGCTAACTTCTTTACTAATTCTATTTTTTAAAAATTATTACTTGGTGTTTCTGCCCTAAACAAATATGATATATGTGAATAAAGACAGTTTTTGTTCTCAATATAGATCAATTTGTGGAGGAGAGGGAGGGATTATTTCACTGGCTAGAACTACCAATGTCTTGTTAAATAAAAGTGGTAAGTTTGGGTATTATTCCCTTGTTCCTGATTTTAAGGTGAAAATATTCAGTCTTTCACCATTTAGCAGAATTTTAATGGTGGGTTTTTCATGCATGTATTTTATCAGGTTGATAAAGTCTCCTTCTAACTTATGCCAGTTTATAATCATAACACGGTATTGGATTTTGACAAATGCTTTTTCTGTTTATTGAGATAATCATGTGTTTTTCCTCCTTTACTTCAGGGACTGGTAAATACAGTTCACGTGCCAAGTGTAGACTACCACCTGTAAATAAATATTTTTTATAAATAAATATTTAGTGAAACAGAGCCATGACCATTTGTTTACTATCTTAAGCATAGTTGAGTAGTTCCAACAGCTGTCACATGGACTGAAAAGTCTAAAATATTTACTATTTGGCCCATTACAGAAAAATATTAACAACTCTGATTTATTCTATTAAGATAGTGTAGTACATTAATTGATTTTCAGATGTTAAATCAACCTTGCATCATTGAGACAAATCCCACTAAGTCATAGGGCACAATCTTTAAAAAAAATTGTTAGCGTCTACTAGCTCGTATAATGTTAAGGATATTTGCTTCCATTTTCATGATGGATAATTTACTGTCAATTTATTTTCTTGTGATTTCTTTGTCTGGCTTTGGTCTCAGGATAATACTGACCGCATAGAACAAGCTGAAAAGTGTTCCCTCAACTTCTAGAATTTTTGAAGTATAATTCTGTATTATTTATTCTTTTAATATTTGGAAAAATTCACCAGTAAAGCCATGTGGGATTAGGTCTTCCTTTACAGGAATATTTTAAAACGCTAATAAATTTCTTTATTGTTATAGGTCAATAGAGATTTTATACTTTATCTTAAGTCAGTTTGGTAGTATATGGCTTCCTAGATATTAGTCTATTTCATTTAAGTTACCAATATTGTTGTCAAAAGTTGTTCACAATATCCCCTCATAAGCTTTCCATATCTGTAGGGTTGGTAGTGATGTCTCCTGTTTCTTTTTTCATTTTGGTAATTTGTGTCTTCTATCATTTTGTTCTTCATCAACGTATCTAAGCTTTGTCAGATTTATTTATCTCCTTGAAGAATAAACTTTTGTTTTCATTAACTTTATGTACTGCATTTTTTTTCTCTTTAATTAATTTCTGCTCTAATTCCTATTTCCTTTCTTCAGTTGGCTTTTTCTAGTTATAAACCATATACAGTGTTACAATTATTTCTTCAATCAAGTTTAAATGTTTTAAAGATGTTAAGTGAAGGACTGAATAAACATATAAACATACCTCATTTTATTGCACTTTGCTTTTTTGTGCTTTACAGATATTGTGTTTTTCACAAGTTGAAAATCTGTGGCATCCTGCATCAAGCAAGTCTATTGGCACCATTTTTCCAACAGCATTTGCTCATTTCAAGTCTCTGTGTCATATTTTGGTAATTCTTGAAATATTTCAAACCTTCCATCAGCAAAAAATAGATTACAACTCACAGAAGGCTCCGATGATAGAGAGCATTCTTTTAGCAATAAAGTACTTTTAATCAAGCTATGCACATTGTTTTTTTTTTCAGATATAACAATATTGCACACTTAATAGACTATAATATAGTATAAACATAACTTTTAAATGCACTGGGAGGCCAAAAAAATTGTAACTTCCTTTATTACAATATTCTTTTTATTGCTGTGATCTGGAACTGAACCCTGTATACCACCTTTTATATTAACCTACATATTAACCATTTCTGAGGATCTTCATTGTGATATAAATTTCTTTCAGTCCGAAGAATTAATTTTAGTATTCTAAGGAAAGTTCATTAACAGCAAATTATCTCAGTCTTTGCTTATCTGTGGATATCCTTATTTTGCCTTTATTACTGAAAGATAGTTTTGCTGGAGATAGAATTACTTTTTCATGGTTGGTTTGTTTGATGGCTTTTAGATCTTTGAATATCTCATTCTATTGCTTTCCTGTCTCTATTGATTCAGATGAGAAATTAATTATTAACTTTATTGATGTCCTCTCCCTGTATATGATGGTTTGTTTTTCTCTTGTTTTCATGATTTGATTTTTGTCTTTTGTTTTCAACAGTTTGATACACCTGTATCATGCATGTTATCACACCTGTAGGTATGCATCTCTGTGTATTTATTCTACTTAGGCATTAGGGTTTATGCATTATCTTCAAATGTATAGAGGAATGTTTTTCATCAATTTGAAAAATTTTCATTTGCTGTTTTCTCAATTATTTTCTGTCCTCTCTTTCTTCATTTTTTGAGATTTCTGTTACACTTATTTGATGCAGTCTTACAGGTCTCTGAGGCTCTGCTCATTTTTCTTCATTTTTTTCTCTTTGTTTTTTGGATTGAATAATGTTTATTGATCTATCTTCAAACTTATTAATTCTTTCTTTTGCCACTTCTGCTATTGAGCCCTTCCAATGAATTTTTAAATTTCAATTGTTGTATTTTTTAACTGCCTAATTTCCTTTAAAAAATAATTTCTATCATTGCTGTTATTTATTTTTAAATTATTTAAATATGGATTCCTTTAGTCCTTTGACTTTGTTTTAATAACTGTTCTTAAGTCTTTATCTGCTAAATCCAACATCTATTTACTGTTTCTTCCACTTACCTTCTTTGTATGTTTCTTAATGTCTTAAAAAATAATAGATTGTAGCAACTCTGAGTTCTATTTTTACACCTGTAGATTCATGCTGTTACTGTTTTTACTTTAAAATAACTGCTAAGGTTTTGTTTGCTAGTATGCTTTGTTTTGGGTTTGGAGGTTTAGTTACTTGCCTGCACTAAATCTTTGAAATCTATTTACCCCAAAATTTGTAGTCCCTAATGATGACATTTAGTTTATTTTTGTTTTAATTATTGCTTTATTTTTATCCAGGCTTCCTAGGAGTCACCTCTGTGTCTGTATAGTTTAGTAGCTACTAATGATTTGAGAAAAATTGTGCTCAACCACCTTGAAGCAATAAGGCTTTCAATACATCTTTTCATGGTTAAAGCTACACATTCAAACTTCAGATGTTTTTGTTGTTGTTGTTGTTGTCTTTTTTACCAATCTGATGTCTCTTGTTCTTTCTGGTGGCCCCTTTCAAGTATCCTCTATTCATATACACAGACTCAGGGTTGACCAAGAGTGTGTGGGGAGCTTGGGCTCTCTGTGGTCTCCACTGTGCCTGTGTGCAGCCTCAACCAAGCATGTGGTCTCAACCAGCCACACCCTCAGGCAAGTAGAACAATTATCCCTCCTTACTCACATACTACAAAGATCACCTACTTCATCAATAATACTATTAGTTATGGGATTGTTCATCACTCCCTTTTTGACAGCAGTAACAAAGAGGCCTATCTTCTCAGGCTGACTCCTCCCTGGCAAAACTGCTACATTGATTGAACTATGGAGAGTAGCCACAGTCAAGAACCCTACATACTTCCTTACTACTCAAAGTTCAGCAGTTCTTCAAGCATAAATACTTCTCATAAATAGCCTTTGGTCAATTTACAGAGCTTAAAAACAGCTGATTTTTGTCAATTTTGTTCCACTTTATAGCTGCTTTTCTGGGAGAAAATTTGCCAGCTTCCTCACTTGACCATAGCTAGAAGTCCCACCTCTTTCCTCTTTTTGACTTTTCTAAAATAATCTAGTTTATATGAAAAAAAAATCATTTTAGTTTAGGCTGACAATGATTAAACATTCTTGTTTGTTGGATAAGAAAGTTTTCTTTCTTCTTCTTTCTTGAATTTATCAGAGGAGCACCTTTTAGAATGTCACTATGAAGAAAACTTTATTTTCATTTTGTATCTATAAATATTGAAATTAAGTGCTCTGGGTTTACAGTTGTTTTTCTCCAACTCTATTGTCAAGAATATGGGAAAATCTATGACTACAGAGAACATGCTTCCTACTAGATAGGATTTTTAGGACTTCTTTGTCTTATTTCTTATTTCTTCCTTGTCTCTGGATACCTGGTTAGACATAAACTAGATATTTAATGAAAATTAATGAGATCTTATCAAATAACCCTTGTCTTTTTAAGTAATTTAATGCAAATTAATCTCCTTAAATGGTGGAGTGGGAAGGAGAAATACTATTTTCTAGCATATTTCAAGAATGAAGGTTTTAATATGACTTGCTAAATCTCATATACTGTTTGGAAGGGGACAATAATAGAATAATGACTTCACTCAGAGGAAATAATATAAAAAATAAGTAATAAAATATTATAAAGCATTTTATCAAATATAAAATATTCAGTATAAAGTTTAAACAAAATTTGGAATAATAATTAAGAAAGTACAATAAATTAAGAATCTTCTCTATTGTCCTTGGGAATGCTTTGTTTTTCAGAATCATTTCAAAATTGGATTATCATTCTTAGAATAAAAAATGCTCATGTCCATAGAAATTCTCATTATTGTAACATTATAAGATCTGTAGTCAATCCAGGTATAGTGATTGGGACAAATAATTGAATTTCTCTGAGTTTCTTTTTATTTATGTATGAGGAATAAGAAATCTCTACCTTGTACAATTGGTATTTTTAAAAAATGAGATGGTTTGGTACAGACTGAAAAACAAATGTTTAAAAAAAAAAAAAGACTTTTTCCCCATTCATGGAAAGATAAACAAGGGGGGAGCCATTGCCATGAGAGTCTAAAATTTATTAAAGGCATAGAAAGGAGCCCTCCATGATTGTCACCAAAGTAATTATACTCTGAAGTCAATGGGGGCTGAGTTTCCAGGAATAGGTGGTAAAGGTATTTTGTGGGTATTAAAAAGTAAAAGTTGAGGGAATAAGGAGAAGGATAGGTAGAGTCAGGAAAGCATGTGGTGAAAGCTCTGACTACAAAATGATAGGCAGCTGAACCTATTTTAGTCTCGATTCCAGAGGAGCTTTCAACTTAGAATGTGAATGGAGATAGACACAGAGAGATTGCTACTCTACTGTATGGTGTTCATGATTAAGGCATTGGCTGTAATGACATGTCCAGATGCAAAGAGTTGAGATCTGACCTTACCTTGGCAAAACATTACTCCATATTCATATCTCACCCTAAAAGTTTCTACATGAATTATAGACAGTTAATAACTCTTCTATCCACTCTAAGGATGCACGGGAACATATTATACCATAATCTCCCACAGCACATTTTGCTGGAATTTTCAAAACCTTTGTCTCATGACTCTTGACTTTGAAGAAATGTATTTTTTTTCATCAATGACTGTGTATTTTTAGTAGAAATTTCACAAGAGAAAAAATTGTATGGACTTTGAACACGACTTCTCAATAACAACCAATCAGAGTTATTAGACTATCAGAATGAAAAACAGTCATATCAGCATTCTGCCTCAATTTGGTTTCCTGTCCAGGCACCCAGGGTATTGTCCCTGAAATAAAAGGTATAATTTTGTCTTTTCTTTTTTCACATGGCTATACAATTGGGTATCCCCATGATAGGACTTTCAATTTAAATATCTGCTCCATGATTTTTGTCAAGGAACACTGATTGAGTTCTTAAGATATAAAAATCTTTCTATCCTGATATCTAAAATTTTCTGAAGCATGTTTTCAAACAATATTATTACAGTATATATGCACACTCTTATTGTGAAACAAAATTTTATATAATGCAGTACTCAGGATTACTTCATTTTTGCAACAATCTTGTGAGGTCAGTGCACTATTAGAACTAGAAGACATGAGCAATGACACAAAAAGAAACACATCCTAGCTGTAAAATAAAAATAATTCATTTATAAATAATGTGGATAGTGTGTTGTTCCTCTGTAACCCTGGTGATTGGAAACAACTGACCTAACACTTGTAAGCCAGCTATCTTGCATTTCTTTGGTATACCATGACTTAAACAGAAAAACTAATGCCAGTTAAAGATTCTCAGCATATATAAAAATGAACAGTATTATCATGGATTTTTCTTTAATTTCATTTCCTTTGGGGTATACAAGCATAGCTTTTTGATAGACCTTAAGGATTTTAAAATGTTTTGTATCCCACATCCTAGAGTGAGGGAAAAAATAAAACACTTATTCTCCAAATTAGGTATAATTTACTAGCACTGTATATTCAAGTTTCTTATGGTGGAATTATTTGGTATCTTTGTCGTTATCCTCTGTGTTCCGAATAGTTACTTACTAAGAAGAAACACACTAATTGAGATCCATTGTAAAAGCATGTAAAGTACAATGTATCTGAGCATGTGGCTGAATGAGATTATTTATGAAATGCAAGACGTTCTGGTTGGTGTAGAATAAAATGACACCGATTTGAAGTGAATATTTTTAGTAAGGAAATTATCCAAATATAGATTTTATTTGTGCCATATGTTTCTAATAAAACCATTTTAGGAGAATTTGGAAAGAGCTTTAAATTGGAAGATGACTACATTTTCATTTTATGTAACTCAGTGTTAATCTGACCCAATACTCTTCATGCTCTGCCTGCAGCAATGACAGCTTCAGTTACTATAAATGTAACCAAGGCAACATGACAGGGAATAATTAATGACTGGAATTCATATTCAAAATATGAAGAATGTTCTAAATAATAAATATTTATTATTTATTTAGAATAATAATATTTTACACCTCTCTCTACCTTCAACTCTCTTGAAACATTTCCACAAATTAATAATTATGATTTTGTAGACAGAAGGATATGATCAACATGCATATAATATTAAAGAGAATTAAATTGAATGAAATTGTCATATTATAAAATTTATACCAAAAAATCACCCTACAGGGCTTCCCTGGTGGCGCAGTGGTTGAGAGTCCACCTGCCGATGCAGGGGACACGGGTTTGTGCCCCAGTCCAGGAAGATCCCACATGCCACGGAGCGGCTGGGCCCGTGAGCCATGGCTGCTGAGCCTGCGCGTCTGGAGCCTGTGCTCCACAACAAGAGAGACCACAACAGTGAGGCCCGCGTACTGCAAAAAAAAAAAAACCAAAAAAACCCTACAACCATACAAATATATACAAGCAAATATTCTCCTTCTTTCTATCTTTTTAATGCCCAACTAGGTTAAATGTTTTATGAAGGCAGTTCCATGTAAATGGGATATTGGAGAAGAGCTAGATTTAGCAATCAGGCAGTGTTGGCTCCAGACTATACTAACTTGGTGACCTTGGACATTTATTTATGTTTAATAAATAAACATTTATTATGTTTATATGTCTCAGGATTTTTATTGGAAAAATTAAGTTGATATTATGTTAACAGATTAATGTGGTGGCTGAGAAAATTACATGGAAGAGTCCATGTAAAGTATGTATCTCAGTACCTACCTATCAAAGAATAAGCACAAATGTTAGTTTGCCACACAGGTATAGTATATGCTACGCATTCTTTTAGACTCTGATATAGCAATGGCAGACAAAATCACCTCCTTAGAGAAATACATAAGGCCCATGATAGAAAAAGACAAGAAACATACAAATAAAGAAATAAAGCAAAAAAAAAAAAAAAGGCAATTTCTGGAACTGTTGGGTGCAGTGAAAAAGATAAAGTGGTGATTTGAAGAGAGGATGCTATTGTATTTAGGATTGTGGATAGAAATCTCCCTGAGGAGCTAATATTTAATTTAAAACTTATTGATGAGAAGGAGGCAGCCATGTAAAAATTTAGAGGAAATGCATTCCAAAATAACATTACTGCATGTACAAAAACACTGAGATAGGCAACTATGGTTTAAAAATATTGAAACAGTAGGAAGGGTAAATAAAGATTAGTTAGGGAAGGCAAGCAGAGACTGGGTCATATTGAGTCTCATAGGCCATGGTTAGAAGTTTTGGTTTTATTTAAAGTACATATCAGGAAGTCATTTGAGGACTGCATAGTTTAGCACTAGTAAATGTATAAGTAGTATCAATAGTAGTGGTACTCATAGCAAGACTTTAGTAGCACTAGTATTCTTCTCAGAAGACCATAAGTTTTGTTTATAGAAAAGAATCCATAATCAAATGTTTCTTCAATGGTTAAATGACTTAGTACATCTTGATACTGTCAAGTATGCTAAAACTAAAAACCTCTTTAAATGTGGAAAATATGAAGCCAACCGTTTGTTATATTTGTCATCTTATTGACTTCCATAGTTAATTCTAGTGATTTCGGTGGCAAAGATAATATTAAAAAAATTTAACAACCAGTTAATCAGAAAGAATGCTATATGTAAACAAATGATACAAGTGAACCAAGTGGCTGATGTGTCTGCCTAAACCCTCCTTTCCCATCACTGCTCCTGGATTCTGCAAGTCTGTCATGTAGAAGACACATAATAATTATTTGCTGGAGATGGAAACAGGGAGTATTGTTAATTAGCCATAGGACATTCCATTAGTTGTATGGACATTCCTCTCATAGAACTCAGTCCAAATTTCTAAAGGTCCATTGCACATATTATTATACAGGAAAACACATGTGATGAAACCTAGTAAAACATCTAGTATGTAATAAGTAGCAAATAATTGTTCAGTGAATCTTGAGGATGCATCATTTAAAACTCAAAGTCATATAGTTCTAGGGTTTCTGCCAACAGACATGTTAAAGCTAAAAATGGTCTAAGAAAACTTGCAGAAGAGATTTAAATAGCCTATTCCTTTGGCTAGGCTACACATTTTCCTACAGTTTATTAGGCAGCAAGATTCATCTCAGCCTCCCTCTTCAAGCTATAACACACACACACACACAACAAACAGAAAGAGAGAAGATGCTCTCTTTATTGATTTCTGGACTATAGAAAAATGCCTCAAACACTGCTTAGTATATAAAGGTTGTTGTGAGAATGATTTTTTTTAATAGTTAAATTTAATAGAATATCAAAATAGGTAAGAAATGAATTTATTTTATTCTGCAATAGACTTAGCTGCAGTTAGTTTTTAAAGAGACAATCAAGTAAGCATTCTCTATTCTATTTGAATTTTTCTAATATGAAATACCATTAATTTCTGTGTATTCATTTCTCACATGGTCAATTTTCTAACCTTAATTATTAATTAATATAATTTAAAAATTAATACAATTTTTAAGGTAAAAAATTATCATTTAAGGTAGGGGAGGACAATCATCACCTCCTGTTTAGGTTACCATGTAACATGGAACTTGGCTTGTGTCCACAGTCTCAAAACAGTGGCTTAGGGAATAGGTTTTGTAAGAGAAATTTACATTTCAGCAATAGAAGCCACAAGTCTCCCAATCTTCTCATCGTCCCACAGAGAGAATGATGATGGGGCCAGGCAGTATTGGATATAATGAGACCTCCTCATGTAGGTTTTTGGGTTTTTTTTAATAGAGTAGACTGAGATAAAGGTTATTGGTAGATTAGCAAACTATTTGTGTACCACATAGTAGGGGTTAAAATGCTAGGTATTTACAGAAGCTGTCTTGTAACACTAGGTGCCTAGCACCTGGATATTTTTGAAGCTAATGGTAAGTGAATTCCTTCATAGATGGACCAAAGAGGGGTTGGAGAGTTCCTACTACCAAAGGATGAAGATCATGATGATTCTGTGATGTTTAACATTTTTTTAGTGTCTATAACTTGTAAAAACTCTATACTAAATGTTTCAGTTATCTCATTTAATCCCCACAAGTCCTGTCTTGAACTATCTATAATGATTTCTAAGATTGATACATGAGAGTTTGCTCTTTCTTGTTGAATGTATTATGATAATTTGTGTTTTCCAATAACCATCTATTTTGATGAAATGTTTATGTTAGTTAAATATATAATTATTTCATTCATTAGTGTATTCAATACTAGAGAAACAACACTGAGTAAGACAATAAACAACTGCCCTCATTTTCTTACATTTTAAGGGGCAGGCAGCAAAAACAAATAAATATATAGCATGCTATGCAATAGGTGTTATGAAGAAAAGTAGTGTTATTTAAAGAAAACAAAGAGTAATAGGCATATAAGAGGATTATTTTATATAAAGCAGCTGAAGAAAGCCTCTCTAGTAAGTTAAAATATGAACAGACACCAGAACAAAGAGAGAAAGTTAATCTGGTTGACATGCAGGATCAGAGCAATCCAGACAGAGCAAACAAAATGCAAAGGCCCTGAGGCTGATGAGTGACTGATTTGTTTATGGAACAGCCTGGAAGCCTACACATCTGTATTGTAGTGAGAGAGAAGGAGAGAAGGTGACTGGGGCAGGTCAGGGAGTTGCAATTAAAGCAGATGAGAGCCATGTTAAACTTGGAATTTTACTCTCTTTATAATGTATATACTATGGACATCCACACTAACTTTCATTATAGCCACTATTTTTTTCTTATTTTGTTGTTATTTTATATTTTTCCTTGATTTGATTTGTAAGGCTTTTTTCATTTCATATACATATATGACCTGGGACTATTATATTGGTTTTATTTTTATGATTGTATTTATCAATATCCTCAAATTTAAGATTTTATCAGTTTTGTTTCCTTAGGTCAATTGGGTTTTGGTTTTTCTTTTTTTCACTTTTTGGGAGGTAAAAGATGAGTTAACTAATTTTTGTTTTTCTTTACTTAATAATAAATTATTTGATGTTCTGCATTTTCTATTACTTATACAATGTTTTACTTTTCGCAATTTTTTCAATAAATTATAACAGTGATTTTCATTCTTTCATCGATTATAGGTATTGTTTGTTTAGCATAACTGTTGACTCAATAGTTATTTAGATGAACTTTTTTTAAAATAAATTTATTTATTTCATTTATTTATTTTTGGCTGCATTGGGTCTTCGTTGCTGCGTGAGAGCTTTTTCTAGTTGCGGCGAATGGAGGCCACTCTTCTCTGTGGTGCATGGGCTTCTCATTGTGGTGGCTTCTCTTTTTGCAGAGCACAGGCTCTAGGTGTGCAGGCTTCAGCAGTTGCGGCACGCAGGCTCAGTAGTTGTGGTGCACGGACTTAGTTGCTCCCTGGCATGTGGGATCTTCCTGGGTCAGGGCTCGAACCTGTGTCCCCTGCATTGACAGGCAGATTTTTAACCACTGCACCACCAAGGAAGTCCCTAGAAGAACCTCTTTCTATGAGGTTTACTCATCTCATTCTGCTTTCTGAATGTGAGTTAATCTTGCTTCACAGATTCAGTGTCCATTTTAAATACTTTACATTTTTAATTAAATACTATGGTTAACATCTGTTATTTGCAAAATATCTACTTCAGAGGAAAATATTTACCTCTGAGTCTTCAATCTTTTATGCCTCAGTGCTTTTTCATACACGGGCTTCAAATTGATTTTATTTTCCCTGTTTACTCATTTTTATGAAGATATATCTACTTAGGGTTATTGAGAGGTAAAAGAACATAAATGTTTTTTTATGAATTCCATCATGGAATTATCACAACTGTTACGATTCTACAATTAAAAAGAATTGGGGGCTTCCCTGGTGGCGCAGTGGTTGAGAATCTGCCTGCCAATGCAGGGGACACGGGTTCGAGCCCTGGTCTGGGAAGATCCCACATGCCGCGGAGCAACTGGACCTGTGAGCCACAATTACTGAGCCTGCGCGTCTGGAGCCTGTGCTCCGCAACAAGAGAGGCCGCGATAGTGAGAGACCCGTGCACCGCGATGAAGAGTGCCCCCCCCCCCAATTGCCACAACTAGAGAAAGCCCTCACACAGAAACGAAGACCCAACACAGCCATAAATAAATAAATAAATAAAAATTTAAAAATTCACGACATATGTCAATATTAAAAAAAAAAAAAAAAGAATTGGATCTCTTAAACTAGCCAGATCTTGATGGTAATCCTGATCATAATTTCAATGTATAAGCCAAGTCATTAGGACTTTTATTTTTATTGAGAAGAGTAAACAATATTCAAAAGATCTGAGATGATAGCTGGTTTAGAGTTTGGTGTTGGCAAGATATCTCTTTTGTGTGTGATATTAGATGGTTTCCAAGTAATAGTAGTGGCAGAAATAATTTAATTTTTTGATGAAAATCATGATGACTCTGTAATGTTTAACATTTTTTCAGTGCCTGTGATTTGTCAGAGTCTATGATAACTGTTTTACTTGTCTCATTTAATCCTCACCAGTACTTTGTGGAAAAGTTTCTATTTCCAATGTACAGATGTGGGAACTAAGGCTTTCAGAGTCCAGTAAATTTGCCTCAGAACATACAGTCAGTGGAAGAGCAATGACTCAACCACATTCTGATTTCCAAATCTGTTCTCTAATACACTTGGTAAGAAAAAAATTACCATGCTAAAAATTTTATTTTTTAAATTAATTTTTTTCTCTATAAATGGAGTCAAATTAGGTGTTCTCTGAGGTCCTTTTCTTCTACATTTGTTCTATGGGCTTAGAAAAGTAAATAATAAGTGCTAAATGGATTCTGTGTTTTTCTTTTTAATCAATGTGATCACAAAATAGAACCAAATTACTTAAGAACTGTTTCTAAAACAAAGGAATATATAATAATTAGGATATTGATTGAGCTTTAACAACGAAGAAAATTGAAATAACAGTGGCTTAAAGGAAACAGTATTTTATTTCTGTCTCAGGTTATCATCTGGTCAAAAGCAATCCAACCTAAATTCATGCTGTCAGGATTATAGGTCTTATATCTGATGAAACCACTTTCTGCCACTCAGGGACTCTTCTCCAGCTCCAGCAAGTATCTGCTTTGAAACAATCAAGCAGAGTGACTAGAAAAGGGGGAGGGTGGGTATAAGACCTTCATTTAAGGTCACAGCATGGAAGTTGTACACATCATATGTATATCATGGAAATAATTTATTTATTGGCCTGTCTAGCAAAAGAAGTTTGGAAAATTTAATCTGTATCTGGACACTCAGGAACTTAGCAAAAATCTTGTACATCATAAGAAAGGAAGACTAGATAATGGCTGGGAAATGTGTTCTTTTTTTGGATAGATAATCCATATTTGAGTCTACAACCAAAATTGTCCCAGTATTCTTCTGTTTGATTAGGTGAATGAAAAATACTTAGAGGAAATAACTAAAGAAAAAAATCAGAAAGGTAAATTTTTGTTCAGAATCATTTAATATCTTTGCTAGTGGGAAAAACATTACTGTGCCATGAAAATTAAAAAAAAATTGAGGCATTAAATTTCCATTCTGGAATTTTCTGTAGGTTAATATTGGAGTTTGTTGTTGGTTCTATATTATGACTTCAGTAACAAAATATATAGGCATTTTGTCTATTTAATCGGCTTCTTTGCATATAAAAGAATATTCTTTTCTTACCATATACTACTGTGTTTTATCAATGTCTTAAGTGTCCCTGCAGTGTCTTGAAAATACACAGGTCATTATGAACAACAAAATAATCCAGCGATTTAAAGAAAAGTTACCCTTTCCTACTAGTATATTCCTGTGCTTTCATATATAAACAATCATGAATTTGAAGAGGGTGAAAGTGGTATGGAAAAAAAACTAAGACTGTTGTTAATGTAATCTTTAACAAGAAATGGTCCTTAGCAATGCTTCATCATTCCCAGGTTCCATATTTGCATTCTGAGTTTCAAAATATCTGTAGGAGAGTTTCCTTCCTAAATGTGCATATGTGTTTTCAAACATACACACACAAACATACATATATATTGTATATTAGTATTAGTATTGGCATTAGTGATAGAGCTCCATCTAGTGTTTATAGATACTACAAATCACAGGTATATTTGTTTTGATTCTTATTTAAAAATAAAACATTTTAAAAGTAAGTTTATTTAATTATCTGCATTTACTTCTCCACCTGACTTCATCAAGGCAGAAAAGTAAGCTGTTTTAAGAGTACCTCAAGTGATGACAAAATCTTAATATTCCAAATATAATATAATAGAGTAGATTTATAAATGCTTAGGTAATTATAACTAAAGTATATAATTAATGCATAATTAAGGTCATATAATCATTCTTTATTCTCAGAAGGAGAAAACAAATTATTAATTTATTAGTTGGATTTTAGAAACTTCTAGATTTTTGTAGTATCTCTCACTTTCTCAGTTTCCACTAAAGTTAATTAAGATGACATTCAAAATGCTAAATACAAAATACCTACAGTGCCATGAAAAGTTCAATATCTTGTCTAAACTAGGTCACTCCAACAAAATACAAAATTATACAAATACAAAACCCTTTTGGTTTTGAGAGATCTTATTGTTTTGGCAGGTAAGGTTTTGGCACATATAAATAAGTCCCATTGAAATGAATCACTATAACTGTATTCACATGAAATATTGCAAATTCTAAGGTATAGAATCTGTTCAATGTTTAATATTTCTTCAAATATCTAGAAAATATAGTCTCCTTTTTATACTAATTTCCATATGCAATTCCATTCACTTGTTCATTCATTCACTTATTAAACAATAACCACTCACCTCCTATTATATGCCAAATACTCCATTTGGGTACATTGGGAAAGACTGCTAATCATTCCCCTGTATCCATTATCCTGTCCTTCTTTTTATCAATAAAATCCACCCCACACATCAGGATTTTGTCTGGCACCTGACCACCTGACTAACATTTCCTAGTCTATCTTGTGGCTGAGTATAGCCCTGAGACCGAATTTAAACCAATAGATGTGAGCATAAATTATTGTGTGTATATTGTGCGTAACTTCCAGGTCATCTATAAAAAATCTTCTTTCCCAGTACTGCCTCTTTTTCCTTTCTTCAGAAAGGAAAGAAGATAGGAGCCACCATCAGCCACAGTCACGGAGCAAGCATAATAAAGCAATGAAAAACTCCTGGGTCCCTTAATGATTTCACAGAGCACAGCCACCTGGCCAGCTGGACTATATCAGGCAAGAGAAATAATTCCTTGTATTACTCATGCAATTGTACCTTTGGATCTTAACATCTTACTGTTAGAAATGGTTTGCACAATAATTGATAAAGAAAAGTGCACGAGATGAATAAAACATAGTTCCTGACCTAAAAACTCTTTCTTCTAATGAATGAGCCAGAAAATAGAAAATTGTATATAATACAGAATGATCTTAATGATGGATGTCTGTAGAAATGATGGGATCACCCAAAAAATTCTGCCTTGAGGAATTAGGGAAAGCTTCAGATGGATAGTAGTATTTAAATTTTATCTTGAAATAGTAGTTTAAGACTATCACATGAAGAAATAGGCAAAAGGTTGACAGAAAGTGCTCTACAGATCAAAGAAACACCATTAACAAAGGTATGAGGAAGACAGTATAAAGTAAATGAGGCATTTGGAAGGTCATAATTTACAGAAGAGTCAGAAAAAGGAGTAAATCACTGATTCAATTCTGAAAAAAGAAATATGGTAGGTTTGTACTAGCTTATGAAATAGTTTTAATGTCATTAAAAGAATTGATATATATATATATATATATGTATAACTGATTCACTTTGCTGTACAGCAGAAACTAACACAATATTGTAAATGAACTATACTCCAATAATTTTTTTTAAAAAGAAATTAGTGTTTTACGCCACAGAAAATGAATTTTCAACAGAGAAGTGATGTGAACAAGCAATCTACGCAACCATCCAGCGTTGATATGTCCTACGTGGTATCAATGATGGTTAAGGAGAGTTCTTTTTGGTTTCTTATTATATGTGATTTTCTTGTGTAATGATAAGTTTTCTCTGGTGTGAAAGTTGTCATTCATTCAAATTAAAATATAAGCAGCCACTGGGCTAGGAAGGGACAACACAAGGAGATAAAAGTCATTCTCCTTCCCTTATCAATGTAATTAATCCACCATTTTCATTCCAAATAGTAGGAAATATGGATAATAACTGAAGAACTCTTGAGATAATATTTCTTCTGCATTGGTCCACAGCAGCAAATGCAGTTGAAATGCTGGAATAATCAAATGTAGTGTCGCCTTTCACAATTTCAGGGTCATCAGCAGTTGATATTTTGAATATTATTTGCATATGTTTTGCTTCTTTATATAAACAGCAGCAGAAAAACACATAGAGATGAAAACTTACTGGAACAACTGTAAAAAATACAGTGCATAGTTTCAGACACGCAAGAAAAATATTGTGGCATGATGTCAAGAAAATGATAGCTATATCCATTTTCCACTGAACTATGTAAACGTTCAAAGAGGAATATTTGTACTACTCTCTCTTGTTTTCATATTTTTTTACCTCATAATCATGCTTTCCCATTTAATGTAAACCAAGATAATCCTGGGTCCTAGGTTTTAAGGGTTAGTTAGCCTCCTCCAAATTGGAAAACTGAGTCTGCAGCCAGAAGAAATTCATTAATACATGGAATTAATGATTGCCAATCAGCAAGAAATTGTGAAATAAATCAGAGAATAAGCTCGATGATATAAGTTCGTCAAATCAATGAGTTCTCACAGTTGGAAATTTAATTGACTATTAGGCCAACTTTTTCAAAACTGTCACACTATAAAAGATAATATCAGGCACAGCAATTCTGTACATGATGGCCAGACTGCAATCTCAGACACAGTAATTGGCAAATAGTGCAGACCAGCTGTCTAGGCATTCTTGATATGTGTCTGCTTCTTTGTGGTATAACTTTACAATCTCTCAAAGGTCTAGCAGTCTTACAGGTCACAGAGTTTTTGAAGATATGTCTCTGTCTCCTCAGACAGTTTCTGAAAATATAGAGAGACATTTGGGAATCTATAGGAATATTTTGGTTAAGATTTAACATTCTAAAAGCACTCAGATATTTTGTTCTAATTTAGAGTGTGTTTAAATTTACAAATACAAGATTAATTTAAGAAGAGAAAATACAAATGGTCCAATGTTTTCTCCTCATTCCCTAGAGGGTTATTTCCAGGCATTATTTAGAAATAGATATATTATCCATATTTGGGATAGAAGTTCAGCACACATGATTTTAAAAATACTTTTGGATTAGTGGAATTAGTCACATGTTTCTAGAAATAATATATATGAATAAAATCACTTGATGAACAAGAATGAAATCAGCTGGCTATGGTGAATGGGATCTGTATTGAGAATCACTTCATTTCCTCTCAAGCAGCAGGACCAAAACTTTTGGCTCAATCCAAACAGTTTTACACATATGTTTATAACGTTCTAATTTTACAATTTTAGACTAAAACAGATTGATTCAACATTTACAATCATAAAACATGTATGCTGTTTTGTGAGGATATAAGTAGAATATAATATTTATGAAATAATATTTAAAAAACCTTGCCAAGGCTGCCAAATATTATACTTTTCACATGGAGTCAGGATACCAGTTTGAATATATAGTCCTCCTACATCAGGTAATCATCATCTCACTCTCATTGTTTTTTGTACCCTACCACCAGAAACCCTTGAAAAATTTTAATGTCTACTTGTAGAGAAAAGTCAGCTTCCACGAAGTCAGCTGTGAGCATGGTAGATTTCTATGTAAAAATATAAGGAGAATTGGCCCATTCCTTTGCATAACTATGGAAGGTCTCATGATAAACTGGTTTACCCATAGTTGTATAAGCCTAATTTGTCTGCTGAAGATACAGAAAACCAGGACTGTGTCCTTAAGTACTTGAATAGAAATAGGAATGGACAAAATCACTATTAAAAACTTTTAAAGAGGAATGCAAAAAGTAGATTAAAAAATTTAATATTCATACTTGTTAGACACTTAAAGAAATAGCAATTCTAACTGGAAGGCTCAAAGAAACATATGGGAATCCCACAGGATTGCACAAAAGGACCCCCAAACAGGAATAGAATGAAATATATGACTAGTCATTGTGAAAATTAGCAACAGCTATAGGCAAAACTAGACTCTGAATACCACTATTTATGCCTTGCGGATGGTCTATTAATAATGACAATAATCTTTTCATTAGATTTCACTCTCTACTAAGCATTCTTTCCTCACCCATTCAAGTATCACAATAAACCTGTATGTCCTGTAACTTCCTCCATTTTGTACATGAAGAGACTGACTCTCAGCACTTCTAATTTAATTGAATAAGATTTCCTGGTGTATTAGTTTTCTACTGATGTATAACAAACTACCACAAACAGTGGCTTAAAACTCAAACTTTTCAAACTTCTGTAGGTCAGAATCTAGCATGCTATGGATAGGTTCTTTCTTTCTGGTCTCTAGCTATTGGCTGACCTGAGACCTTATCTGAAGGCTCTGGTGGAGAATCCACTTCCAAGCTCATTGAAAATGTTGGCAGAATGCAGTTCCTCATGGTTATAGAACTAAGGTGTTTGTTTCCTTGTTACCTGTGAGCTTGGGGCTGCCCTAGGATTCTAGCACTGCTACATTCATTGGCATGTAGTCACCTCCATTTTCAAAGCCATTCTTCTCATGCTCCAAATCTCTTTTTTTTAAAACATCTTTATTGGAGTATAATTACTTTACAATGATGTGTTAGTTTCTGCTTTATAACAAAGTGAATCAGTTATACATATACATATGTTCCCATATCTCTTCCCTCTTGTGTCTCCCTCCCTCCCACCCTGCCTATCCCACCTCTCTATGTGGTCACAAACCACCGAGCTGACCTGATCTCCCTGTGCTATATGGCTGCTTCCCACTAGCTATCTATTTTACATTTGATAGTGTATATATGTACATGCCACTCTCTCACTTCGTCCCAGCTTACCCTTCTCCCTCCCCATGTCCTCAAGTCCATCCTCTACGTCTGCGCCTTTATTCCTGTCCTGCCCCTAGGTTCTTCAGAAACTTTTATTTTATTTTATTATTTTAGATTCCATATATATGTGTTAGTATATGGTATTTGTTTTTCTCCTTGTGACTTACTTCACTCTGTATGACAGTTTCTAGGTCCATCCACCCCACTGCAAATAGCTCAATCTCATTTCTTTTTATGGCTGAGTAATATTCCATTGTATATATGTGCCACATCTTCTTTATCCATTCATCTGTCGATGGACACTTACGTTTCTTCCATGTCCTAGCTATTGTAAATAGTGTTGCAATGAATATTGTGGTACATGACTCTTTTTGAATTATGGTTTTCTCAGGGTATATGCCCAGTAGTGGGATTGCTGGGTCATATGATAGTTCTATTTTTAGCTTTTTAAAGAACTTCCATATTGTTCTCCATAATGGCTGTATCAACTTACATTCCCACCAACAGTGCAAGAGGGTTCCTTTTTCTCCACACCCTCTCCAGCATTTATTGTTTGTAGATTTTTTGATGATGCCCATTCTGATCCGTGTGAGGTGATACCTCCTTGTAGTTTTGATTTGCATTTCTCTAATAATTACTGATGTTGCGCATCTTTTCATGTGTTTGTTGGCAATCTGTATACCTTCATTGGAGAAATGTCTATTTAGGTCTTCTGCTCATTTTTGGATTGGGTTATTTTTTTGATATTGAGCTACATGAGCTGCTTGTATATTTTGGAGATTAATCCTTTGTCTGTTGCTTTGTTTGAAAATATTTTCTCCCACTCTGAGGGTTGTCTTTTCATCTTGTTTATGGTTTCCTTTGCTGTGCAAAAGCCTTTAAGTTTCATTAGGTCCCATTTGTTTATTTTTGTTTTTATTTCCATTTCTCTAGGAGGTGGGTCAAAAAGGATCTTGCTGTGCTTTATGTCATGGAGTGTTCTGCCTATGTTTTCCTCTAAGGGTTTTAGAGTGTCTGGCATTACATTTAGGTCTTTAATCCATTTTGAGTTTATTTTTGTATATGGTGTTAGGGAGTGTTATGATTTCATTCTTTTACATGTAGCTGTCCAGTTTTCCCAGCACCACTTGTTGAAGAGGCTGTCTTTTCTCCATTGTATATTCTTGCCTCTTTTATCAAAAATAAGGTGACCATATGTGCATGGGTTTATCTCTGGGGTTTCTATCCTGCTCCGTTGATCTATATTTCTGCTTTTGTTCCAGTACTATACTGTCTTGATTACTGTAGCTTTGTAGTATAGTCTGAAGTCTGGGAGCCTGATTCCTCCAGCTCCATTTTTCTTTATCAAGATTGCTTTGGTTTTTCAGGATCTTTTGTGTTTCCATACACATTGTGAAATTTTTTGTTCTAGTTCTGTGAAAAATGCTAGTGGTAGTTTGATAGGGATTGCATTGAATCTGTAGATTGCTTTGGGCGGTATAGTCATTTTCACAATGTTGATTCTTCCAATCCAAGAACATGGTATATCTCTCCATCTGTTTGTATCATCTTTAATTGACTTCCTTTTTTGCTGTCAGCCAGAGAAAACTCTCTGCTTTGAAAAGACTCACTCAATGGGCTCAATGGGCTTACAAAGATAATATCTGTATTTTAAGATCAACTGAATTGAGATTAATTACCTCTGAAAAATTCCTTCAATATAGTATTTAGATTAGTGTTTGACTGAATAACCAGGGCATAGGAATGTAGCAGGTACCATCTTTAGAAATCGGCCTATCACACTTGCTTTGTGGGGAATTCAAATTCAGTTCTTTGATCAAAATCAAAACTGTCCTCATTGAATTTAACTTGTTAACTTATGCTAATTTACTTAATATGAAACTAATCTTTAACTGTTTTATATATATATTACTCTCACTCTAGTTGTAAGTTATTGTGGCATTCAAGAAAACCAAGCTTAAAATGAGTTGTTTCGAGAGCAGAGATTATACTCAAAAAAACATAGTTCCAGGGAAGAATGCCAAGGATCAGCTTAGCAGTAGCAGAGAGAAAAGGCGAGACCTAGTAGACCTTTGTCTACTGCTCCAGTATAAGGAAGCTCTTGTAATCTCTTTTTACCTCTCTCTCCATCTACTTGCTTATAATATATATAATGAAACAGCATTTTCATTATAAAAGAGGCATATTTTAGAATAGTAACTCATTTAAGGAGGAAAACTTTTACCCTTGTATCCTTTGTACCTGTCATAGTTTCTAGCATGTAATAAATGTTAGCAGAGAACTTGCACGTAGTAGATGTTTAGAAATGCTGAGTTTAATTATATTGTTGAATTAATTATGAATGAAAAACAGTGTTATTATAAAATAAATACCTAGAAAACAAATTATAAAATAAAGAAAAAATCAGCCCTTACACAAAAATGGTGTTAACACTTGGTAATATCTAAAACTTGGTAGCAATAAGTAGATATAAATAAATATTTAATTCATATAAGTAGATATGAAGAAGTGTTTATTACCTTCTGTAAAGGTTTATAGACTCAGTTATCTTTAATCAAAGTATAGGAACTTGGGTGTCTCCAATTATAAGTGCTACTGGATAATGGAATTTTCTCCTTGAGCCTATATGGATCAAAAATCCCAGGAAAAGGACAGTAAAGGTATAAATTCCACAGAAATTCAGGTATGCAAAAAATAAAACTTTATTTTTATAGAGCTCAGTTTCTATGTCAAATACTAACTTCTGGGAAAAGTCAGTCATTTCTGTCATTTATTAGGCATTTCAGTTAAAAACAATCCTATTCAAAACTTCTCTCCTGCCCATATATTTTTGCAGGATGTGGCATTTGGTTCAAGAGAGGATCATGGTAAAGGACAGAGTGCTGGCACTCATCCAGTCCTTGAGGACAGTGAGCCTACATTGGTGGATTGAGTGACATCTTTTCTGTGATGCTCCTCTATGATGTGACTTCATTAGCACAATGAGGCCCCTGCATGTCCCATGACTCACACTCTCTCTCCCTCTTTTTCTTTCTGTGTCACTTGGTCTGTCTCTGTCTTTGTCTCTCCTCTCTCTCTCACATCTAACTTCTATGTATAACTCAGTAAGGCCGCTTTCAATTTATTCTTCCCAAATGTATTTGGGTCTAATATTTCTTCTCCAAACTTTGCCTATGTACCCACATTTGAAGAGTTTTATCCAGTGTGGGAAGTCTCGGCAGCAGGTTCAAAACAAATGTTATCTAAACTAATACTCCTCTATGTAAATTACTCTGCATTTAACTTTAATTTGGGTGCTAGATTTTTTTAATTGAGCCAATAATATGCAACATTATTGTGTTGCTTAATATCCTCATCCCAATTCTCCACCCACATTTTGGAGTCATTTGGGCAATTTCTTCAAGCTTTCCCTGCCCTCAACTTGAGGTGAATGCTAGCTTCAAGTCTAAACAATCTACCTAATAGTAGGATTAATGTAAGATTAACATATTAAACATTATCTCTCCAGAGTGATTTGGTTGTTGTTATGGTGATTGTTATGATTGCTAGCTTAGGTACCATCTTTGCACTTAAACTTTTTTGGTCATTGTCTGCATGACTTGGTTGCTATTGAGTAATTTTGTTTGCTTCTGTTCCCTCCACTATAAAGGTGTCCAGTCTAACTAGGCTAATATTAAGAAAGGTACAGGGGCATCATGGGAAGGACATTTTTGTAACCATCAGTATGGTTCTAAGTTAACCTCCTTCGCCAATAGTATTTCTGTTCCACTAGGTTAACCAGGGGCTAGGAAACCAAAGGGGGATTACAAACTTTGCATGTCTTAGAGTGAATATGGCTTTATTCCTTCCAGATAGAATCCTAGCATGTTTCAAAATAATTCACTATTAATCCCATATAAGAAACAGATATGTTAACCTTTAAAGTCATAAATCCTCCTTTTTTTCTAAGTATGTATGACCTAGAAACATGAAGCCAGGTTCCATATTCTCAGTTAAGATATTGTTCATATGCCCATTTACCTTTGTGAAAACTAGAGTTGAAATTATAAATACCATTTCTATTGAATATAATTATATTTATTTGGCCTATAATACTCTGTAAAGAACAGGGCTTTGTCCACTAACTACTTAGATGACTAAGTCTTTTGGAGATAATATCCGCAATGTTTAACTACATACCTCTTTGTATGGACTGATGTGGGGAAACTTTGCTCATACAAACTCATATTCATGCATATTATTATTGGAGTATTCAGTTAATCATCACACCCTGGTTACCTTCCCACAGATTAAAGTCACCTTAGCGTCCAACTAGGGACATGTTCTTATTCTTCTAGGCTAGGATATGTGGAATTTTCCTCAATACTCAAAGAAAAAATAATGGGTTTGGGTGAGTTGGTATGTGGACACATGGAAATAATTTTTTCTCCTCTTGTATAACAGAGCACATGGATTGTATATTTATTATAGAACTGATAGCATTCTTTTTTATTCTACAATTATTAATGCTTTCCTTGAGGAGAAAAAAGAAAACTATTTACCTAGTTAAAATTTTTATCCTTTATTTCCATACCTAACAGAGAACCTAAACATAGCAGATGCCTAGAAAGTCTGAGTTAAATCATATTGTTAAATTACAATTTCTAAAATGTGTACACTTAAAAATATTTTTCAACAACCTTTCAATATTTCTACCCTGATGCAAAGAAGAATAAGGCCTACTTGCCTAAAATCTCTGTGGGTAACTAGATGCCTAAGAAAATCATTTGGCAGCTCCAAATAGTCAAAAATATTAATTCTAATTTTCAACCAAAGCCCCTTAAAGTTAGATATCTAAAATTTTGCAGTGTAGGCTCGTTACATACTGGAGATCAAGGCAGCAACAGAAACTCAGGGATCACTTTCCTTGAATTTAATTCCTGAGATCTTGGTTCATAATGCATTAACAAGACTTGCGTCAAATCAAATTGAATTGCCATAGGCATGTGCCCCTAAATTCTGCCTCTGCCCATTTTAGGCCAATACCTTTGTTGGCTCTGCCAGTAACTAAAAGCACTTAGGCAGAAACACAAATGGACTGAAGGTTAAGGGTAGACATAAGACCTATTATTAATCCTACCCTTGTTATCTATGTGTTAAGATGTGTCTGACTCATTTTCTTCTGTGAAAAATAATTAAACACAATATTTACTCCCAAAAAGCATCAGGTAGAGTTTGGGTAAGTACTTGAAGTTTTCCCTGCATACTTCTCCAAACATACTTTACTTGTAAGATCTCTCATTTGACCATCTATCACTCTGAAACTAAAGCTGCTTATCAAGGTTTGACATTTGGGGTGCCAACTTAGATGATTTTTATATATCCAAATGAGGACAAGGTTGGAGATACCAAAATTGTAATCACTTGTGACCTAAATAACCAAGAAAGGAAAAGCCGATGCCATTAAAAATTGTGTCATCTCCTCTCCATGATTCAGTAATGAAAGTTTGCCGGCCAGCAGTCTGTCAGTTGCATTCTGTTTAATCACTGGAAATTGTGTGCACTATATCTGTGAAGCTTAAATGGAAAAAGTTGTCACTGCAACTGCATCTTCTTCCTACCAATAAATCAATGTAGAGGAAGTAGAGAGAGAGAAGGCCACCTGACAGGTTTCCATCAAAACAACAGTCATAAATTAGCACTCACAGAGAAATATCCCACAAGACTGTATTTCAGGGACCCTGAGTTAAGTAATGAAAAACGTACTTTAGTTTTAAAAGGTTGCAATTCCAGACATCTCCGGCCTGGATTTCATGAAGGCAAAGGGAACCACCCAGTGAGAAAGGTCACGATATCTCTAGAGGTAAAGCTGTCTACCTTCCCTCATTTTTGACACTTGGGATATTTAAGAGGCTGATAGGCTTTATAACTGCAACTAGACAGACCTTGATCTCTTTCATTGATTCCACTTCTTAAGAGTCTCCCCATAATGTAAGGTAAGTTCATTGTTTTCTCATTTTTTTTTAAAGAAAGCACCATTGTGTAAAATATGATTTTTAACTTGATGGCAGCATGCCCCAGTGATTTAGGTGATACTGAATTCTTGCATAAGTTCACTGCATAAACCCAGAAAAAGAATGCTGCTTTTGACAGCAAGAGAAGGCAGGTTTCCTTCCTAAATCATGAGGTTAGAAACATACTTGTTCAAAACATACACTGAACTCTATGTTTCTTGGATTTGTCATATGGAGTTTAAAAGAGTTAGATACAAGGCCAAATGAGTCTATATTTTAAAGGAAAGAAAAAAACTAAGTGTAATTAGAATCCAAATTTTAGAAAATCACTATTAATCTGATAAATATTTAAAACCAAGGTATGAAATCACTGACTTTGTAATAATGTAACAGAAACATTAGGTTTTTTCTTCTCCCTTTTCCTTCAATACCTGCAAATTTCCAACTGTCTTCCGCCTCCTGGTTTCTATACTCTTTTAATATAATGTGATATAGTCTACTTATTTTTTTAAGAGTTAAAATGGTATGGAAAACAATGAGGTATTGCAATATCTCTAACCTTGCAATTGTGTAACCTGGGAATTGGATTTTTATGCTCAAAGGCTTGAATTATATCATATTATGATTAGGGTTATTGGGAGCATTCTCCCACATTTCTGTAGTGGGAGAATGCTGTTCTGTAGTCTCTTCTAGAAGAACATGCAAATGGTCCCTTAAAATAAAAACAACTCAGAATAATAAGAGATCTGAGAACCTGTGAAGTTTAACTTGTACCTAATATGGCAATATTCCTCAGACAGCCCTGACAATGGTAATTGGGCCTCTGCTTGAACATTTCCAATGAAAAGGTATGCATTACTTCAAAGAGTTGTTATTTTATCACTGGATAATTGTAGGCATTAAAAATATTTTGCCTTTTATCAAGGGAAATATAAATTTAAAAAGTAAAATTTTGCCTGTGCTTTTAGTGTTCTGGGGTCCCTTCTTTTATCCACCATATTACACATCTTTCCTGTTGAAACTGACCTCCAGAACTAAATAGTTACCTCAGGTGTAGGTTGACCAATGCAAATAAACTGGGGCTGCTATCTCATTTAATCTTAAAAGTAAACTTCGTTCAAATAATAACTTTTGGTTATTTTGTGTAACAAATAGGATTCTGGAAAGAATTAGATGTCACTTTCAAGTAGGTAATTGAGGAGGGTTTAAAAGGGACTGTTACAAAATGTGGGCAGTGTTATATAAAACCAGTAAGAATTGGTGAAGCATTCTGGGGCTTGCAACAGAGAAGAGCTCTTACTTCCTTTAGGCCTGAAGGGGCAAGAGGACGGAGTGGTTACTGCCACCGAGTGAGCATAGGTTTAGTTGTAGGAGAGGGATGCTTGGCCGGAGCTGTGGACTTTGGTAGAGACCAAAATGGCCCAGTTGGAGGAAGTTAAGAAATTAAAGGCCTGTTCATCTATCCTCCTGCCTTCTGATCTCCTGTTGATACCTCTTATTAGTTAAATGCAACCAGAAGCCAGAAGCAGAATTCTCACTGACACAATCCACAAAGATCAGTCACCCTGGGCACAGAGCCAGGCAGAGAAATGTGAAGAGTGAGCAAGAAAGTGCAAAAAAATACTAGCAAATTATGTACCAGAAACTATGGTAGATTATTATACTAACCTCACATGACACTGAATAAGATGAACATTCAGTACATCAATGAACATAAACCAAAAATGTCCCTATATTAATATAGTCGTAAGAAAAAAAATAATCTATGAAATCACAGAGGCAGATGGGACTACTGACACTGTGCATCTGATTTCATTGTCTTATGAATAAACTACTGTTTTTAACTTGTGTTCCACTTAAAATATCCAGCTAATTTTACATGAAATATTGCTAAACTGATCTTTTCACTTATAATACCTATAAAGTTGTTTTTTTAAACTTAAATACAAAGTTTTACATTTTTTAAGTGAAGTTGGTTTCAGTTCAGTTATAACATTCTTTCAATTCTCCTGCCCCTACCCTCATTATTACACACAAAATATGTGAGTAGTATAACAACTCTTTCTTATCAAAGAAAACCACTTCATTCCTACATGTCTTTTATGACAACATATTCTTTGTTTTAATCCCAGACAAAATCATCCTTTTTAGCCTTCTGTTTATAAACTCAAAGAAGAGGTTTTCCTTCTTCAGTTATCACATTGCTGTTGTTTCTCTAATCTTCTTACTTTACTTAACCAATGAACGGAATTCTAGCTTAAATTCCTAGTCCTCAATTGCTGAGTTTTTAATAATAACTGCCCTGTAATTGGGATCTCCATCCTATAACTCAGTTTTGCCAAATTGGAGTGGTTTTATTTTTGGTCTGCCCCAGTATTTTAGAAACCAGATTTTTATCGTGTTCTCCATCTCTTATTCTGAAGCATGTTTCCTGAAGGGCAAGATAATTTGTACTTTTGAAAATCACAGTATCCATGTGGCTGTTTGCTCAATATCTTAGTACAGGGCCTGGCACAATTTCTGGCTGATAGTAAAAATCTGACATATATCTGCTGAAAAAGACTGAAATGCTGCCAAACATTGCAGTATCAGCCCTCTGGTTCCCTGGATTGCCCTCAAACACTTGCCACTCCAACAGTACTAATCATGGAGCCATTCTTATTTCATTCTGTATTGAGGAGATTTGACTCAACTTGGACACTGGCCATTGATGCATTTACCTCACTTGGCCTTTTCAATGAGTCCACACTCACAAATTCTGACCTACATTTAGATGTGCTCTTCCATGAAGACATCCACAGAATAAAAATGTCCAGCCTGAATACTTTTTTTTCAAGCCTCCAACTTCACCCGATTCTTCTACTCCTGTTTATATACTTTTGGCTTGGTCTTCCCCACACTGAAACTATTCTACTATCTACCTGGTTATTTCTAATCCCATTGAAATGTGTTGATTGTTTTAATTAAATACTTAATAGCTAAGATATTTAAATATATTTCAAAGGCATAAGAAAGAAAGATAAAATAAGTACCACCAATAACTTTGGAGTTCCCTTTGTGCCCTTCTATGTATGATTCAAGGTACCATACCATTTAGGGTACCATACCTACTCTAAATTTTGTGGTTATCATTTTCATTTTCTTGCTTTCTTCACAGATACATACACACATACCCACATACTGTATATTTTGAACTTCATATAAATGGAATCATACTGTGTAAAAACTTCCACAATTTCCTTCTAATAATAAATATTATCTTCATTAGGTTTATCTGTGCTGATGTATGTATCTGTAATTCCTTTATTTACATTGCTCTATACCAACATGTATCCTAACATTGATTCTGCTCTTCATTGAACTAGCTTTGTGTCTGCCACTCTTCTAGTTGTTATTGCTGTTAAAGATAACAGGATTGCTTAGGATAAGGCCAAATTCAGGCCTTACACACCATTCAGTTTTGTGCGAGTAAAGAGAATAAAAACCTAGATGAAGCTTAAAACAATCACTGGGTAAGCTGATTAGATGCAAGACCAATTATAGACACTGACACCTTCTGAAGTTACTTTTTTATATCCAAATAAAAATGCCTGAGAGGTATAGGAGAGCAAACTTCTGACTCAAGTTGCCTGGGTTCTAGTTGTAATCTTGAGAAAGTTTTTTCATCTCTTTCTTTCTCAGTTTTCTCCTCTCATTTTAGAGACTAAAATTGTTTACACCTCAAAATTTTCTGTTATTCTTGGATCAAATAATTTATGTGAAATAGCACTAGAGAGTAATGCTATCATGAAAATTAGTGTATGTCACGTCCCATAAAGAGGCCTTGGCAATATGTTCCAATGGTTATGATTTTTGGAAAATTTGAAACAAAAAAAATTTACCCATAATTAATGAATACCAATGACTTTTTCCACTCAGTCTTCTCACATTCGTGATACTTTCTCTTTTCTATGATGGCATTAGAGTGACAACTACTGCTGGGAGATTTCACTAGACAGATGTTGAGTTGAGACTATACTGTGTCTGGGTTCCAGAGATATACTCTAGTGGTTTGTAGTCATTTTCTATACAGTTAGATATTGTTAGGCACAGAAGTCATGGTAGATATGTTAATCATGAAAATGTAGAAATGGCTTCCAGGAAAACTGTTGCTACTGCTCACTCTGAAAACTAACTCAGCATTTTGACCTAAAGAAGCAGGGCCAGAGACTGAGTCCTAATATGGAAAATGTCCTCTGAATGCAAAAGAAGCATGTGGAGTGTGGAGGGAAATTGAGAACTGAAACATAAAAAGCCAAAATCAAATTAGTGAATGATTCTTCCAATCACCAAACATGTACAACTGTAAGCAGAGAACTCGGTTTTTTAGATGCCAAGTCAAATGGATTCGTTCCTCCTGTCAGAAATACACTTGAAAAAAAAAAAAAAAAAAAAGAAATACACTTGATAGAGAAGTATATATAATTACAAATGAATTATATACAATAAAATATTTTTTGCATCTGTTGTATAAAATCAGTAGAAATTTTTTCTAGCAATGAGAAGTAAAGTGCAATATTTTTTTAGATCATTCTAAAATCAGCAATTCATTAAGTGGAAGATACATTTTGAATAGAAGTAGTATAGTTTTGAATTATTTCCTAATCTATTTAACAAATATTTTTCACATTGGAAAAGATTTAAATTTTTTACTGTTTTCACACAAAATACTGATATTTACAAAGATAACATATTCATAATAAGCCACTGCAGTGAGGGGACATAAATGACAAATGGTTTAATGAGTATTGTCAATTTAAAGTATTGAAGATGAGTCACTCCAAAAGAATACCTGAAATACTCTGAAATCTTACAATAATATATAAAAGAAACCTGATAAAAGTTTTCTTAAATTTGACAACAATCCAAAAAGTTATATGGCATTACCATAGATAAATTGTGAGGCTGAGAGAATCTTTTCTAAACTATCAGACAAAAAAAAAAATCTACCAGCCTAGTAGAAAGACTGAATTATCTTTCTATTCTATTTATAAAATAAGTGACAAAATCGTTGTATGAAGAGATGGTCAAAAAACATGTAACCAGAAAAATTAGGATTATATATAGATATTTTAATAAAATATAATTTTTTTGGATTTGGCACCTTTATGGCTTGGTTTCATTTTTTAAATTATGTAACTGGTAGTAATTTATTTCTTACCCTAAGTAAATATTCACTTTCCTACTTTATATTTGTTATTTTGTATTATTTTTGTTTTTAAAGGTTTTCCAAATTACATAGATTTCTTCTGTACATAATCTGAATTTGTACCCATCACATAGTAACTGCTTGATAAATATTAGCATTCATAGCTATTATATATATATGTGTTTATATATGCATACATACAAATACATAGATGATTATAGATTTGCTTAATGCACATGGAGATTTTAATGAAAAAATAATGTACATTTTTGTAAATATTCATTTTTAATTTCATGTAGTCTCTATTTATGTTCATAATTCAGACACTTTTTCAGTTTGCATTTGGATTATTAGCCTTATACAGACATAGACTGAGTAACAAAAGTAAAGACATAGACAATTTTTAATCCAGACAGCCAGACTGAACAGGAGTAGAAAGTTAAAAAAAAAAAGACCAGTAGTCTCCATAAAATGACTCACAAACACTACTTTGCCCAGAATAAAAAAATACTTTATAATTACCTATATGTGCACATGTATGTATACATGCATACATAAAAATAAAAGAGAGTTTTTTCAAGAGACTTGAAGCAGGATCCACAATATTTAAAAACCTGAATTATAAATAAGGAAATATACTTCCCAAATATGAATGTATTCATGGATATATAGCATGACGATTTTTGACTGAAATCTAACATGTTTGCATAACTATCAAGGTATTCTACAAGCTTCTGTGTTACGAGCAGAGATAAAGTTTATATCAGAACTATATCACCTATAATTCTACTCAGGAAAAAAAAAAACAATGTTTGCCCACTGTGTTGAACACATTGTCTTGAAAAGGATTGGTATCATTTTTTGAAGTTTCAAAAATGAAGCATAAAATAAAAATAGAGCTTGTCAGAAAAACATAGTGTAGCTGTTTGTTATACTGCAGTAGAATAAGAGTTTCATGTTATTAGAACAGATGACAGTTCAGTCTAGTGAAAACAATGGCATTTGAAATGTATTAGATCTCTGTATTATCTATTTTACATAAAATAGATTTTACACGAATACACAAACAGCATGGGTATATATATAATTTAACACTTCAAGAGTTAATCCCTTTGCCATTATTCACAATAGAAATTATGAAAAGCAATTTTGTGGTGGCTTTAAAAATATTTTAAAATGACTATATGGCAGTTATGTCATGTTGTTTTATATATCACAAAGATATCATTTGACACAGCATGAAACAGAGAGTTATTGCTGGGTCTACTATAATTCAGTATCATTTTTTCAAAGTCCTTCAAACAAGTAGTGATTTAGAAAAAAAGTATTATAAACTCCAGAGTCAAAAAGGCCTAACTTTGAACCCTGATCCTTCCCTTTAAGGCTGTGTGATTTTAAGCAAGTGGAGTGCCTTCTCTTTACCACTTTTTTTGCTATAGAATTGTCATTAACATTTGTCTTTAAGTTTTATTGTGAGGATTAAATCAAATATGAAAAGGCACATTATTGGCTATGAACTCTCTCACCTTTGGTGAAATTTCAGGTTCACTTCCCCTTTATCCCTTCCACACAACCTCATGGGAGAAAGTTATCAGTAATGAAGGCAATAATAGCAAGATTAAAGAGGCACAATTTATATACAACATTAAGCTATAAATTTTTTCATAGAAGCAGCATGAATGTTAAAATATTTTTTCAGTGCTTTTGAGTTTTCAGGGATCTTAGAGAAAATTACCAATGAGGTCATTGTGTCTGTAATAATCTAACTTAGGTAAGATATTGACAAACAATTACAGATATGTATGTTCAACTGTAGATAACTAGTATAGGGACTAGAAGCCAGCTATGTCTGTATCTTTCTGGAGTGGGTTCATTATATATATACTTCAAAGAACTTCAGCAGTAGTATCTTGCAGATAATTTGGTATCCTAGTGTTTACCATAAATCAGTGAAATTGCTGAGACTTTAAAGTTTCTCTCTCTACACTAGATACATGAGTGTTTTTATTCCAACTCAAAATGGATTCAGGACAATTAAGAAAAACAAACCAAGCAAAAGCCTATGGTAAGGAAGAGCTACTCCTTCCATTCAGATATGAGGGATGAAAGAACAGTAAAGAAACTCATTGAACCACATTTGCTTAACACTCTGGACTCTTTATTTTAATCATAACAGGAGTAAAAACGTGAGTGAAAACCTTATTGAAGTAAAATCAGTAGAAGTCCTGAATTAGCACAAGCTAAACATCACAATGCCTTGAGGATGAATAAATAGAATCAAATATACTGTTGAAAGAAGTAAGCAAAGACAGGTTAGAAAAAGATGCTTCTTTATTTTCATGGAAAATAAAACGAAGATATTGAAATTTTTGGAAAAAAATTTTCTTAGTTTTTCTAAAGGAGAGAAAGGAGCTATACTAAATGTACAAGAAAAAATTATCATCAATTTTCAATATGCCTACCAAAATTTTGAAATAAAAACCCAGATATGGGTACTGTTTACAGGTGTCTCATTCTTTCCTTCTGAAATAGACTTACAGATAAAAATTCAAATTGAACAGCACCAACCGTGTTCCAGGCAGATATAGCCATCATACTGTCATGTTATTTCTTTGATCTTTCCAAGAATTCTGGGATATATCAATTTTCCATTTTGGGGGTGAGGAAAATGAGGTGTGAAAAAACAAGTAACTTGCATAAAGTTATCATAGCTTTATAAAATGAGAAGTATTTGCTTCTCCATTTTGTGAAAGTTTGTATATAACTGGAATTTTTCTAAATATTTGGTAGAAGTCACCAGTGAAACTATCAGGGACTATAGTTTTCTTTGTGGATATATTAATAATTTTCAATTCCTTTTTAATAGATTACATGTGTAGTTTTCTTTTTGTTGTTTTTTTGGTCAGTTTTAGTCGTTGTGTTTTCCAAGGAATCTACTTAGTAAAACTGTCAAATCTATTGCCATCAAATAGTTTATAACATTTCTCTATTATTTTTAATGTCCATAGGATCATTAGTGATATCCTCTTTATTCCAGTTGTTGGTAGTTTGTGTTTTCTCTCTTTTTCTTTTTATTAATCTTGCTGTTGATAAGATTTGTCAATATTATTAGTCTTTTCACATAATCAACCTTGGGCTTTTGTATTTTTCTCTGTTTTTAATTTTCTATTTCATTGATTTCTAATCGCATCCTTATCATAGATTTTATTCTATTTAATTTAGATTTAATTTGATCTTCTGTTTTTTTAGCTCCTCAAAGTGGAAATACTGATCACTGTCAATAGACTATGGTTTCATTGTCACAAGTAGAGGCAAAGTGGAGATCACCAGTATCTGGGTCCTCCTTGGAAAGAATGGGCCTTACAACTGTTATGGCAGTATCAGTTTTGATGGCATAGGACTGGGATAGATTAGGAAAGGACAATCTTAAGGTAAATAGAGTATTCAGCTGTTAAAAATTCCAGTTATGCTCAGAGAACAGACGAAGATTCCTTCGGTTAGAGGAAAATTTATGAAGCAGTTCTGTCTAAGAAGACAAACCCCATTAATCATTGAATATCTTTGATTTTTTTTTTTGAAAACCTCTGATTTCAGAAACACCAATAGCTATCCAATAATATGAGAGCAAAATTGTAAGTTGCAGTTTGGAAATTTTTCTTAGGAATTAGAAACATATTTCTTGCCAGTGTTATTATAGTTGGTCTAGGAAATTGCTTAAGAACAAGTCTAGAGAATAGATCAAAAATATTTTGTAGTAGAAAAAGTAATTAGTAATAGTAAACATATTTAAATAAGTACTTACTACATAAAAATGAAGAAATTCACATGAGTTTATATATTTGATATTCCCCACAATCCTATGAATCAAGTGAGATACAGAGAAAGTATGCACCTTGTCAAAGGTCACCAACAGGTAAAAGCATAGCTGAGAGTCGGTATCAGGCTTTCTGACTTCAGGACTCCTAACCATTTCACCTCTCTCTAGGAGGTCATACAGAATCTTGTTCATTAGTTGTTACAGAGGTATACATAAACTGGTGGGAGTTGCCTAAAATTATGGTTCTGTATTCATCTTTTCTGATCCTTCCTATACTTCTGAAGGCTTAGATTTTACTGTTTTGGCAACAAAATGTTAGGGACTGAAGTGTGTTCTTTGTTAATCAATACAAATCATACATACTGGAGTTCTGGAAAAAACTCACAGGTAGGATTCATTTTACAGGAATGCAGGTCCCAAGCTTTAAGTAAGCCAATAGCACAGTTATATATGATTATTGGAGCCCCTTCCCCAGCCTTCTAGTTTGAAAACAAATCTTGAGAAGTAGAGTAGCTACTCAGAGACAATCTATGACTTTGAGTTGTGCACTTGCTGAAACAAAAGAATGAAGGGAAAAACACAAAGGAAAAGCTAGAACAGGGTGGGAGTAGGAAGATGAGAAATAAATACAATAAGCTGAATAAAAGATATTAAAAACATCATCAAAAAAGAAAATAGGCTTGAACGAGATATATAATTAAGAGTTCAGAGTCAGAAGAATAGAGAAAACCATAGGAAAGAGAGGAGGACATATTAGGTCAAACATGAATGTGGATGGACATTCATGAAGAATTAGAAAGGCAGAGAATTCTGACTTCTGGTGACTTTAATTTTTCTGTGTCATAATGCACAGTATAGTAAGACTCATCTAAAGAGAAATAGGTAGACCCTGTTTCCCTCTGAAAATAACTCTCTTTTAAATGTAATCTTCTACAAACCAATAAAATAGTACCATTCCATTCTCTGCTGTCTTAATTTCTTGAATTTCTATTCACTAAGATTCCAAAACTGCAGTCATGTTCTGTGATTGTTTATTTCTTCAATCAAAAGCTATTAGGTGTCTAGAATATGTTCTGTGCTTAGACCCTGGTTCTGTAGAGATGACAAGACACATCCTTGCTCCCTTTGAGCTAACAATACTTTGAAAGAGACAGACATGTAAATTATGAGAAAACAATCCAATGAGTGCCATGAAAGCAATGCAAAAACCAATTCCTAATTTACTGGAGACTGGAAACATTTGATGAATAAATATTTAAAATTAACGTGAGATGAGATTAAAAAGAGCATCTGCTCAGAAATCAGGTATCCAAGAAAAGATTGGTAAGAAAGGAACCCAGCAAAGGAGGGAAGCAGCACTAGTAACTGGCTGCAGACATAAACAACCAGAGGGCCTGAACTGGTTTCTTTATCTTCTCCACAAAAAGGCAAAAACAATAAAAACAAATGGCAGGGTCACCAAATTGTATATGAAAATTGCCAATAAAAAGCGATCCATCAGACATATTAGGAAATAAACTTTTCTTTGGAAATGAATCATGGACCCCTGTGATCACTGAAGCCTGTAATATAGTTCTAGAATATTTCAGCTACTTCTTATTCCATCCAAAAGATTTAGAAAAATGACAGGCTGAATGCTTAGCCTATCTGAGCTGTTTCAGAAATTAATTCCAAATATTAAACCCCAAACTGCTACCACATCTAAGGAAGTATACAAGCTTGCTAAGCCAGAATGGTGACAATAAAAATTGCAGTGATGCTACAGTGTTATAATCAATGTCTAATTGACTTACTAACTACAGAAAATATTCTGTCATATATTTTTCTATAGATCAAGAGCCCACTAAAATGTGTCAATTTGTTTTTGGACTAGGATTTATAGACAGACTAAGCATTGCTATAGGTTAAAAAGTTCAAAAGCTGCTTTAAAAATATGTTTATACTTTAGATACAGATTCTCATTGATAGAGTTACCCAGCTACCAAATTTCTAGATTTCTAATTTCTAAATTAATTCTATATTTATATTCAACCAACATCACACAACTACTCACCCAATATGGTAGGCAATAAAATAATGAAGGATATGGATATATTACCCACTAAATTAATGAAAAATACCAAGATTTATTATAACTTGAATAGGTGAAAACAATGCTATTCTCTAACTTTAAAATATATACTGGAATATATAGACACATATACATACACCCACATACATGGATAAATATATATTTACACTTTGTTATTTTATTTGGGAAATAGGCTTTCTTTCATTTCAGGCCCAGTATATTGGGGTATGTTATTTTACAATCATATATATGATATAGTTTTCTTGATTTAGTAAAGAAGCATGATTTAAATTATTCCAAACAGATGAGAATTTATCTTATTTTAATATACATTCTAAACTTTTCTCTCTCAGTTACTTACTTCCATATTATGACATACATGCACCCATGCACACACACTTTTGATCTTTGCCTACAGAGAATAAGCAGCAGAATACAGTCTCAATTTGGCCAACAGTAGTTAATTCAACAAAATAAATTATTACTGGGATAGAGTCTCCACCTTCTGGGAACTCCATCTCCCTGATACACCATTTACCACAAGAGAGCTTCCACAAGAATGTGACATGATCCTACCCATTGCCTATAATTATTTGATCTAGGAATAGACACCTTACTGAATCTGAGACAGTCACAATCATCTGTGATAAACTGAAATTTGAAAGTAAGAAATATAATGGTAGGATGAATGATAGCTAAATCACATTAATGGCTGTCTTCTTGAGAGAAAGATCTCAAACTCCTTATACAGAGTAAATGAAAGAGGCCCTGTGACTTGGTTTTCCAACTCCTCCTTGGAATATGGGGAGATCTTTTAAACAAGTATCCTTCCAACAATTTCCTTTTCTCTTAATGTTGCTAAACACTGCAACCAAATCAAATTTAAATAATAAAATTGGTCTTTGGTTTTTTCCATTATTTGGCGCTATTCACATACAACCAACCTTATTGTTATAAAATTTCCACTTGTTATTAAATAAAAAATACAGCCATTTTTATCCTTTCTGTGCACAATGAGGATGAACCATCTCTGGTCTCAAAACCCAAGCAAAGTTTCTTTTCTAGACTGAATAATAATAGTTCCTTTCCTTAATTATTTCACTTACCTGCAAGTTTCCTTTTCTTTTACTTACAAGGTCTATTTTAGTTGTGTTGTTTATCTGTCAACAACGACTCAGCATATAGCTATCCAAAATGTTCCAAAAGCATTTGTAAACCCATACCAAGCCCAGTACATACAAGAAGCATAGCAAATTGTCAAAGAGTTCAATCCAGGAATTCTGAGACATCTACTAATAGCAAACTTACCTTTCTTTAATTGATTCCAAAAGAGGTACAGCAGTGGATAGTCCCTAAAAATTAAAACATTAAAAAATAACAAAACACACAAAAACAAAAAACAAAAACAGGAGAAACAAATTTAGTTTCTGAACAAGCACCAGAACGGCAGCCCTTGAGGAATTACACCACTGTAATGGATACTGTGATTTGCTGCTTGAATGCTCCTTAGGAAGGATTCATTCCACCTGCTGGGAATGCTGCCTGAAGACAACGCTCAGCTGTAAGTCATTTCAGGGAATTGTTCTTAGTTGAAGACAGCTGCATTGCTCAAGGTCATGCCCCCTTCCTGGAGAAACCTATATCCAGTGACTAGTAGAAATCACAGTAAAGATATCCAGCCCCCTCATGACCATAGAGACAACTCTAAAGGGCCATCCCAGCTGCAGAGCTGCCAATGGACTTAAATGAAACCTTGTTGTGACTACACTGACACACAGCTTCTCCCACTGCCCAGTTCTGTTTCCATCCCTTTCCTCATAGGTACTGGTTCTGACTGTACTCCCTAATAAGCTTCCTGAACTCTGATCTCTTTCTCGAGATCAGAGAGATTGAGATCAGAAAGAGTCTCTTTCTCTTCCTGAACTCTGATCTCTGCTTCTAGGGAAACCAACCTGCAATAAATACCTAGAAGAAAGATTAGAAGAAAGAAATATATATACATTTAACAAATACATAATAATACATAAATACTAGCCACTTATTTTTTAGCTCTTATATGTATAATGTCCATCATACTAAATATTTTAATTGCTAAAACTAAATGCTTTATATACTAATACTAAATACCTTACTTGACTTACTTTTGAGCTTTTGCATGTGTATTAACCTGCAGATAAGGAAACTTTAGGCAATTTGTTCAATATTGTTTAAATGGCAGAACTAAGAGTCAAAACCAAATAAGTCTAACTGAAAACCCACTCCCTTCATCACTTCTGTATATACTATCTCAAATATTAAATCAGAAGCTATAATCTGCTTTTCAGAAATGAGATTATAACTTTCATATTTCCTGTGGCAAAATTTTCCTTTCCTAAGTTGTTATTTGAAAGTCCAGGGTGGATTAGAATAACTCTATTCAGCATGGAGCCAGTGCCAAGAAACACTTGTTAATGAGTTTTTATATTCTATTTAGTCCATTATTTGGGCTCTTCAGTACTTTGCTTGTTTTGAAGCACACAATTATATGTGTTGAGTTATCATGTGTGGTAACTCTTCATAGAGTTAAAATCTTTAGAGAAAGAGAATATAATTTACAGAAGGCAGATAAGTAATTGAGTAATGTTGGGAGAACAGATTAGTCAAGTCAATCATTATATGGACAATTTGATGTTCACATAAAATTGAGAATAGATAAAATTTTCTTCTTGCTGTTTTCAGACATTATTCAAGCTAATTTTGAAACATCTTAAGACAAAATATATAAGGTTTGTAAGTCTGGGTAACTTAACCAATATTTAATAAATAAAAATAAGCTTGAACTCAGATTGTTTTGCATGTTTCTTTGATATATCTTTTCAACTAAAATATACTTAACTTATAATACGTATCAGAAAGCCAAAGTGAACAAAAATTTCCTCTTATTGGCCTTAGTACTTTTGTTTTTTTTGAAACAAATGTATATAAACATAGGCTTCCATTTAATACATAAAATTTTAATACTACCTAAAACAATTGCTTGAAAAATTGTAAAATTATCCTTACTCTTTAAAGAAATATTTAAACAACATTCCTTAACTAGCATTAGGTGTAATTTCTCACTTTTTGATTACATTTTATTTAAACAAGGTCACTCCACATTGCAACAAATAGAGAAAATAAAATCATGATTTCAAGTTGTATAGTTTTTAGAGCTACAATCAGACAATTTTTTTTAATAATCAAATATTGGGCTATAGTGAATTTCTACCTTGGGTCTTATTCTTAGAACAACTAACTGGATAATAGATTTCATGCTTTATTAAAGTACCTTAGCAATTAGAAGGGAAGATATATTTAGTTATTTTCATTTAGAAGGAAATTATATTTCATTACAAGTTATCAGTGTAGAGAAACTGTATTTGCAGTATGATCAAATATATGATCTATCAAGCACAACCATCAAACTATACAAGCCATGAAATTGGAGTAAATCTGTCTTATGAAATAGAAAAAAGAAATACAGAACTATTTTTACATATCACCTATTCATACTGGCACATGTGCTATGTAGAGAAGGTATTGTTAACTCTGGGTGTTTCTATATATTTCAGTGCACTTAATCTTCGTTCATCTTATGAAAGTATGTGAAGCTATGGTCACTGAGTCTACCAAAATTTACTAAGTTAACAATTTTTATTCAATGACAGAAATGCCTAGAAATTAGTTTGTCTTGAATGCACAATCTAGGTTGGTACATTAGAATACATATTATAATGAAGCATACCAGCAATCTGTAAATAGGAGCATTTCTCCATATATCCAGCTTAGATATGCACAGGGTTTGGGGGCAATCCAAGATAGAAAATTATGATTCAGTGTATTAACTATAAGAGATTAAATAACTTCCCCAGAATATCAGGGCTAATAAATATCAAAGTTTGTGTACCTTCCAAAAGGAGGGATTTGTGTTTGAGGTATTTAATTCATGCTAAAACAATTATTTTTAATTATAAGAAAATTCAGATTGTAGAGGAAGGCACAAGTGAACTGAATTCTTGTAAGAATTTGATCACTTCATTTGGGAAATCATCATCATCTACCTGGCTTAGAAAATCATTTACGATAAATGATTTTCCAGGTGTCCAAGAACTTAGAAACATGGAAGTAAACTTTAAACAAAGAATGAAAATGGCTTCCACAAAATTATTAGAATTTTTCAGTTGTGCAATCTTAGTAGGTCAAGTAAAGAAATGATTTAATGAACAGAAGTGTCCACTAAATCCATGGAAACTACTGACCAAGCCACTACAAAACTAATATTTATTAATCCCTTTTTATGTGACAATTATAAAGTGCTTTATATGCATTATCACATTTAAAATCCTAATAACATTCTTAGGAGGTGTGTACTGTTCTATTATTATCATTATAGATGAGGTAACTAAAATAAGAGAGTTGAAATGTAACAGGATTCAGAAATGGGTAAGTAAGCATTTACATTGCCCCATTCTGTTTCTAAAGAGGATGATTCCTTTGCTTCCTCAAGATACCTCACAGGATATTTGACTCAGCTTTGTTCTGCTGAGTTGAGTGCTGAGGTGAAGTCTGAGTAGGGGGTTTGGAGAAGTCAAGAGAAGGGAAAACTGTTTTCCATGAGATTGGAGAGACACAGACAAGACGAGTGGAAAAACTGGGAATTTAGAGGGTTCCAGAGAAGAGAGCTGCAGCCATTTGAAAAGGAACTGCATTGAGGAAAACTAAGAGTGCAGTTTTATCAAGAAGACAGTCATATTCTAACAGGATTTTCAGGATGGTTTGTGAAGTAATGTAGCTGATGTTTCTCCCATATTTTAGGAAAGACAATGCTTTTCTTCAATTGCTTGAAGTAAGATAGAATCTTTGTTTTCATATTAATTAACTTGATGAGATTTGGTTTAAAGAGAATGCAGTTAGACTCAAAAAGCCTGTCCATTTCCAGTTTCATGAGGAAATTACCTAAATTCATACAACTAGTAAGTACTAGATCTGAAATTCCATTCCATGTCTAACTTGCAGTCTCTACCATTAAACTGCTCCCAATAACAGCTTTTTCTCCCAAGCTCATCTCTTTCCTCTAGAGAATAACATTCACTTTCTTTAAAGAAAAAAACTCTGTGAGCTAAGCAGCTAAACAGCCACTGACACAGACCAACTCATGCTACATTCTGTAGTATTGCAACGTCCAGCCAATCATTTAAAATTACAGGTTTTAAATTACAGTTTCACTGGCTAGGGTGAGGCTTTTGAGATAGAAAATAGGGATCTCTCTTGCCCTGAAGGGAAAGAAATTTCAATCTGGGTAGACAAAAAATATACTAGATAGCCAATAAATTTCAAGGTGAAAATAAAAAGATGTCAAATGAATGAATGTGGAAAAACTATACCAGGAGAGGCAAAAGGACTTTAGAAAACCATTAGGGAGTCAAAACACAGGAGAAGAGTCTTAAGAATAACCAGGATTTTGCCATAGGAAGGATAATTTTAAGATATTAGAGGCACAGAGACAAATATGTACCAAAAAAGACATTGTAAAATTCATAACATTTTTGAAGACTGATGATAAACTCAATTTCTCTTTCTTTGTTGATAAATGTATTTGAGTTCAAACACAAGATTCTGGATAAGGTCATTTTATTTAGCCATCTTTCTTCCTTATAAATGGTTCCAGCTTTAGAATAACTGACTATTTATCCAAATAATTTTTGTTTAACAGTGTGTATGGAACTTCAGAGAAATCCAAAATACTTGCATATCATGTTTGTATTTGCTTTTAATCAAATAAAACATTTTAGGAATAGATAATCCTAAGTAAGGATTAATATAATTTAATAATTCTATGAGATGTTTTGTGAATTTTTAATCTTTTCAACATTTTGCATCTTGCATTCAACCTTATATTTCAAACTGAGATTTGTTTCATGAGAGATTTGTTTTATCCTCTTTATGTGAAACATTTTTCATTAATTACGGTCTGCAAATGAGTCATTCTGAAGTTGCATCAGAATTCTCAGACTATATTTTGTCTTCATTGCTGTGCTTAGGCTTGCTGTAGTGTTAAGATCCTCAAATTAAGAGAACTTGAAATGTTACCTTCTAAAATCAATTTTCTTTAGAAGTAAGTCCCTTAAAGTTTCTATTAGTAGGAGTGGTGCCTCTAATGCTAGTCTGTGCATGGCTGCTCTAACAGCCAGGGGTTACAAGATGATGCTTCACAGCCACTTGGCTTTGTCTGGTCCACCAAAATAAAAGTTTATGATCATATATTCTATTCACACTTAACCTCTCTTCTCAGTCAATTTAGTTACTTATCCATATATTTCAAAAAGAACTCTGCTTTTCATAAAACTTGCCCAGGCTTCTTTTCTCTAAAATGTATAATGCAACACTAGAAACATGTATCATTTTATTCTCCCCCCTCCCCAATATCTACTGGGATCTAGTAAATTGCCTTGAAAAGGCAGGTATTCAATAAATTCATGTTGATTTATTGTTCTTTCAGTTGCCCAATATTTGTGATAACCATTCCCTATAGTTCTTTGAAAGCAAAAGGGAAATTGTGCCTCTATAGGTTCCTTCGGAACAATGACTTTCCAGTCAGATCATGATTTGCATTGAACTAGCCAGACAGTAGCACAAGGAAAGTTTTCTCATCTCTGTGTCCAGAAAGATACATTCCTTTTATCCTCCTGAAGTCAGGGGGTAAAATCAGTCAATATATCTTAGCACATGAACTATTAAGTACATTTTTCTTTGTCTATAGAAATCAATGGAACACACAAAACTGCTGTTTTTTCTCCTTTCTTTGGAAAAAATGTAGAGTAGAGGCTTTTTTAAAAAAACGAAGCAAAACAAAACAAACCTTATTTGGATCAATTTGTTTCTTGCTACCACAAGTATAATAAGTACCATTTGTATAAGCCAAAATTAGATGAGGCTGTGGGCTAGGGAACGGTATGGGTATTGGAGTTAGCAGGAATAAAATGCTTTCAGTCTTTCGAAAATCCAACACATTCTTCTCAGTGAAGAATCAAACTGTATAGCTAAAGAATTTAGAAAAACTGAAGTCTAGCCCACCCTCAGGGGAAGGGAGGGGAATTAAGCTCTGCTTCCTAAAAAGGGGAATACCTATATTTATTATATGGGATTATTCTACAAAGAAGATTATTCTCATCTCCATTTATATATTTATTTAGTCTTTTATTTATATTATCATGTACTCATCATCATATGTTTATGCATATATATATTTTTTACTTTGGGTGAGAATCCATTGCTGTGCTATTTATTTATTATTTATTCTGTTGCTTAAATTTTTCCAGTTTTGGCCTTTGAGAGTTCTTTCAGTTTGGTTCCCTGTGTCCCTTTGACTTGCTCCCACCCTTTTGTGCTTTGAGCACATCCTCAATTTCTGGTACTACAAGGTGTTTCAGGATCATTGTATGTTTTCCTTGCATGGTCCTAGAATTAAACTGAATTTTTAATTTCTTAAGTTAATTTGGTAGAGCTCTGTGCTCAATCTCCTCAGCAGCTGTGGTCTCCAATTTTCCTGATGTCACCTAGAGAAGCAGGGATTTTTGTCTCACTGAACCTTGAGTCAGACCATATATGTACCATTCCAAGCCTGACTCAATGTTCTTATAAACTCTAATATTACCTTATCATACCTAATCTCCCAGATCAAATATCTTCTGTCTTATGAAAGTCCTTTGATCTGTCAAGGTCCCAGAAGGAAACATATATCATAATCTGGTAATTTGAAGGTTTTGATAAAGGATAATTTACAAAGTGTGAGCAGAGTTTAATAAGAGATAATACACTATCCTAGGCCTAGTAAAAGCAGAAAGCTATCATCCCTTAAGTCTTTAAGGAACAGTGCAGGAAGTGGTTACCAAATCCTGGACAAAATAGCCATATATAAAAAGGCTCCTTAGAGAAAGGATGCGGCCAACCCAATGTAGTCAACCTGTTCTTCAGATTTCTGTCTCCTTGCATCTTTATATATCCTACTGGGAACTTCCATTGCTGAACTAAAGAGGAAGATGGAGGGAAAGGGAAGTAATTGAGGCAGTTTCCAGGGGCCCAAAGTGGGTAGAGAAGGGTGGAGAGTGGATAGGGCCATATGAAAGATATGTGGTATGTTCTTCTTCCAATAGCAAGCAAAAAAGGGAAACTTCTTTCCTATACCTATCTTCTGTCTAATACTCCATAACATCATCACTATTTACAGATACAACCTAGGATCAAGTTCAACATTGTATTACTGAAGAGTCCAGGACATTTTATGTGCCATGGGAACAGAATTCCAAGTGGAAAAAAAAAATTGAAGATAAATCATCAATGTATATATTATAGATACAATGTAATGATAACAGCAAAATTAAGGGAAAATAATTATAGCCTAAATCCCTGATCACTAATTTTTATTTCACGTTGAGGACCTGAGGCTTGTTTCCCTCCTTTTTAGACATAGGAGAAAGGTCATTTTTTTTTTTGGCCTATTTGTATATCTAGCAGATCTCAGTTACATTTTAATACTATGCCTCATTATGTATATTTGGTCTCTGATGCTTTAGGCCACTGGTATCTTAACATATAAATATTTCAGTTGGGGCTATAATAATTTTCTTTGGAATTGTGCCTCCAATTCTATTCACCACACCCTTTTATGTAACTCCAGTTTAACTAATAGTTGAATATGATGAACTATCTGTTCTTATGTCTCTTTGTATTCTGGAAAAAAACAGCCCTTAACGTCCTAGATTGCTGAGAAAAAGAGAGACTTTATGAAACACATACACATATTAGGTTGGATGTCTTTCTTCAGATGAGGAGAAGGGGGAAAGTTCCATTTCATTTTTTTTTTATTCTTCATTGAGTATCCTAAACTTCAGACAAAGTGAAAATTTGAGAGTTGTCTGAGATATCATCACTACCAGCCTTCCTACTATGTCTTCCTAAAACCTTTTCCCTACCATTCTATTTTCTATCTTGTCTTTCTCAAAATGTCCCAAGCTTCATCAAACTTTCATTCTCTGCTGATGGCCTAACCTCACGCTTCATTCAAAAACCAAAAGCCATTTTACTGGTTTCTCAAGGAAGACACAAAGTAAAAGTAATCATAGGGTACAATTATGAACTGTAAACTTAGTTTTGTTGAATAGTATACTAGATTTTAAAGACAGAGGAGAGTGGAGCATTAATTGTTTGCTAAGGAGAATAATTCAATAGAGAGGTAAAGAGAGGATTATAGAAGGATTAAGTCCTTCTCTTACAAGTAGGGATTTGACTCTAGTAAGATTAGTGTTTTGAAAGAATTAGAAGCCTTCATTCAACACAAACAGTTGGAAAATAAAGAGGGTGATGAAGCAGACAAGCTAGTTTTGTGCATTTAGGGTTTATAAGTTAAAGATGTGCCTTCTGATGGTCTCTATGCTAGCACAGTTGATGGTTACATATTTATTATTTTCTTACTTAACTTCAAACAGGCTTTGACAAAATAGGCTATTTCCAACTTCTTTATTCTTCTTTATTTATGTTTGCTGCATGTCTTTCCTAATACTACAGTCTCCCGATCATCCCTCAATATCCATGGCTGGCTCATCTCACTTTCTATGGGTGCTGACTGTTCAAATGTTCCAAAGCTCTGGTCTGTTTCTTCTTATCTATATATATTCTCTACCCATATTTTATCTGATCCCATGATTAATATTAAATTCCATGATTTTAATTACTCTCTCTATATAAATGATTCTAAAATTTACCTCCAGTTTCTGATTTCTCCTGACATCTCTGTAGGGAGAGAAATTAGAAAGGGAGGAAGAAAGAGAAAAAGTAGAAGAGAGCTACATTTTCCCTGCCCAATCTATGTAAATCAAGTATCTACACACTGATCTGACTGTATTATTTTCTCTCAGATAATGTTGTTTCTTTCATAGCATTTATCAAGTTTGCCTTAATAGTTATCACCTGTATCCTCAACTAAACTTCATCAACAGGATCTAAGCAGAGTGTTCACAACTATAGTCAAGCATCCAGTACAATGCCTGGCAAGATTAAATTGCTCAACCAATATTTCTAAATTAAAGTAATGAATATAACTGGGTTGGTGCTAAAGTAGTAGAATACATAAGATGGGAGGATGGGTAGAAGAGAAGCATGTGTTCCAACAGACTTTGTTATTCTTAGGTTGCCTGTTTTCCCTGGGGAGGTTTGTCATGCTCTCCTTTGTCATAAGTCATATTCCCTGAAGGCCTAAAATTGTTACCACACATGATCTCTTTTACGTAGCTTATATAAATGAGGGGAAGTCTAGAAGGCTTGACCAGGCAAAAATTATACAATTATACTGTCCTGTATTTGTTAGCTAACACTGACTCTGTTTCTTTTCTTTTCTTTTTTTTTTTTCTTGTATCATTTTACTCTTTTCCACTCCCTACCCTGGTCCTATACTTAATGACTTCATTTTTGGATTTCATAGAAGATTTGTCTTTCTGCATCTTCTTTCTGATCTGTCCTATACATTGAACCCTAAAATATATTCCTAAATAATAATTTGCATCACATCACTCACACTTTTATCGAAACATTCAATGGTTCATCAAGACGCACACATAAATATTAACATTTAAAACCCTTCATCGCTTTACCTCAGTTTCACTTCACCTGTCCTCCCACAAATATCTGATATGTTACATCTGCTGAACACATACTATTCTCCTTGTAACACACTGAAATCCCCAGCATACATACCATTGTTCAAATTTTACTTCTGGAAGGAATCCCTTTCTATCCAAACCTCTCTGTCACTGTCCTCCCACATTGTCAATTCCAATTATATACAAAAGGCACAACCTATCCAGTGGAGTCCAGCTCCTTTAAACCTTAAGGCCTGCCCCTCATTCACACAACCATCATTTTCTTTGTCTTTGTGTTAACCAGCCTGCTTGTTCTGAACTACCTCATATTCTGCTTTAACCAGTTCCTGATGTTCATGTCTTTTGACTTGGATTTTCATCTTGTCCTTTGGACCTTGTACTTGGTATTGCCCCTCTGGATTTGACCTTTTCCTGACTTATGCCTCTGTGCTTCGGAATCTTTTTCTAACTATGCTACTTACCTACAACTGTCCTGAGTAAATATCCAAGTAGCCTACCCAACTCTGTGACTCTATATCTCAGGGTAAGCCCTCACAGGTAGAATCTTTGTCCATGAACCATCTCTAGACTCTGCAATCTTAGTCATCTTTGAATAGTCAATACATATCACAGTCTCTGACAATAGTCATTGAATGAACAGGTACATGAATAAATGAGTCTCTATGTTTAATTCAATTCTCTCCTTGTTTATTTCCTCATTTTACATTGGTTTGCCTTTTCTGATAACACATACCATTGTCTGACTTTTTCTATATAAATCTGTGCTGCTGTCTTCCTTATCAGACTATAAACCCCTGGACAGAGAGCAAGAAAGGAGAGCACTGGATCATTGGATTGTTGTCTTCGTATCATAACACAGTGCACTGCAATGTCAAAGACACACAAGAACAATTTGTATTGAATTCAATATTGAAATTTTCACAAAATGCCACATAGGGAATTAAATTTGCAAGATATGAATATGCTTGCCCTACTGATAGAACAGTTCATTCAATAATGATTTTAATAGGAAGTAAAACAAAGCTACTGGCTTTATATATTTAGTAGCTGATTTTGATTTTCATCAAGATGATTTATCATCTTTACTAGTCTGGGCCAAGACAACATAGTCTATTATTATCTGGGCTGTCACTGCTTCCACTCTTCCTCTAGTACTATCTCTTCTCCAAAAAAAGTACAGTGACAGATGGACTTTCAAAACCTATATGGCATCATGTTGTTTCGCTGCTCATATACTTCCACTAACCCTCCAGCTCCCCCAGAAACATCCAAAATTCTTATCTGACATCATCTAAGTTCCACCACAGTAGCAGCTCTCTAAGCACAATGGTTCCCCTATTGTCCCTCAAATCTGCCAATCTGCTCATCTTGAATTTCCTTCTGAAACCCTCTGTGCTTGGCTTTCTCTCTTTCCAGAATGCTCTTTCCCCTGCAACTTCTTGGTTCAAATTCTCCCTTGATACTGGTTTCTGCTCACATTTTACATCAGAGGGTACTTCACTAACCACTCTATTTAAAGCAGGGTTCAAGAATTCCACTACCTCACTATTATTCTGTTTTATTTTTTCTTCATAGCAATTATCATCACCTGGAAAAATACATTATTTGTTTATTTTTTTATTATCTGCCTGACCTTACTTGAATTTAAGCTTCAGAAGCAGGGATTTCACTTTGCTTGCTGCTATTTCCTCAGTGATTATAATATTTCCTGCACTGTTTGATGCTAATGGTTTGCCTACTTAATAATCCTCTTACTAAGGAAAGGTTAAACATTTCCCCTGCATATTCAGAAATATAATAGGTACTCAAATATTTGTTAAATATAAGAATAAATGGAAAAATTAATGCAAGTTTGGACATAGCAGTCAATGATCATATCATCAAGAGTGTGTATATGAACTTTTGTAACATCTTCATGCCTGCTTTTCTGTTTACTTTTCTACATCATTAAATATTATGTCTGTCCATGTAAAGTTTATTTTGAACCATGCTATCCAACATGTAAGCACTAGAATCTAGAACCATGACATCTGGATACAATTAAGAACTTAAAATGTGGCTAGCACAAATGAAGATGTACTGTAAGTATAAAATACACAATATATTTTAAAGACTTAGTATGGAAAAAGTAATCCAAAATATCTCATTAATAAATTTTATATTGATTACACATGGAAATACTAGTATTTTAAATATAATGGGTCAAATAAAATATATTATAATATTAATTTTACTTATTTATTTTTACATTTCTTAATGTAGCTACCAGGAAATTTTAAATGATAAATGTGTCTATATTCTTTATATCTCCATTGGATGACACTGATGCAGAACCTTTGGACAGAATCAATCTCCTAGAGTCAAAATCCCTTGTTAAGTTAGGTATTACAGCATAGCTGCATTAAAAATGCTAATTTTTAAAAAAAATATTAAACCACTAACTTAAAAGAAACCTACCTCAATATCACAGAATAATCTGTCTCTACTAATGATCTGGAATTTTTATCTTATCAAACAATGAAAACTATCTAAACTTTTTATGCTTTCATATTTTTTTCATTTTTCCATATTTCTGAGCTTTTGCTGCTAAAACACTCAAAATAAAACTTAACTCTCAAGGGTTAACTTTCTGATATCATCACATCCCTCTATTTCTTTTTGAGATTTGTAAGTATCTTTTCATAATTTTTAATATTTTATGTATATAGGGAAGTCATCTCTGCATCTATTTCTTTTAGAAAATAAGTAGAAACTGTAATTTATTAGTAATTAATTTCAATAATTATAATTATTGCCACTATATACACCATACATTGAGATGTATTATGCTATATATATTTAATAAATATCTCATTTAATTAGTACAGTGAACCCTCAGAAATACTCATGGGAGAAGAAACTGAGGCCTTGAGAAGTTGAATACATCTCAGCACACTTGTGGTAAGATACAGATTGCATAGATGGTAAATCAATATCCTTAGCAGAGAGAGCCCTTTAATTACAATGCCAACCTTAGGCTATATTGTTAGGATTCCACTGGATCCAAAATTTCAAAACTGACATAAAAATCTGCGTGTTATACTATGAATGCCTTCTATTTTTGCTTAATATTCTAATAACTATTAGAGAGATTTTCATGTGTTTACTGTGCGGAGCCTCTCAGAGATTTTTACCTTAAGAGGAACAGTTTAAAACAGTTCCCTATTCAATGCTGGCATCACCTCTGCTACCTCCTACACCCAAAAAGTGCAGAGGAAATCACAGAGTTCCTGTGACATCTTGACATCCTCAGGCAAAGGCACATTTGAAGTCCCAAGTATTAGTATTATATGGCATTTACACAGAGATACAATTTAAAACTCACTCTTAAAGTGAAACCAAGTCCTGATAAGAAAGTGGGTTTACCAGACTGCCTTACCAATAAGTCTTGGCATGTCACGTTAAGTGAACTTCCCAAGGGAGATGAACAATACTTTATATATTTATATTACACCTTTCATACAGAAGGATCTCCAAGTGCCTTATCTACATAGATCACTCACTCACAGCTGAAGGCAGGCACCTGTGGGATCCAATATGACAGCCATTCCACAGCACAACGGCATTTAGGAAGGGAGGTAGAAAAATAACTTCAAGAGAGAAAGGCAGGAAGAATTTTATGTAGGAAGAAGGTAATTACACCATTGGAATTTAGCCAAGATGTGTGTGCTCATACCACTCTTTTTACTGATCCCTGGGTCTAGTTAGATAGGTCAAAAACCTCTCATGCAAGGGTGGTGACTACTTTGGGGCTCCATATGTAGTCTCTATTTGCTTAGCCAGTGTCAATGTTAATAAAATAATATGCAAATAAAATGAACCCTGCAATCTTGTCCTTATTATGCTGTTCAAGGTCTGAACATTGCATAACAAGTAAATGCTATTCCTGTCCTTTGTTTCAGAATTGACCACTTATTTGAAATTATCACTTTGGTGTTAATAAAAGCCCTGTTATAGCAACCCTGGGTTTCCTTAGCTGGCTATCCAGAGAGGTCCATGTCAGGGGTAAAACTGCTTTGTAAATAATCAGCACTCAGTCCAAGGGGCACAGATGCAAGCCAGTTCTGAGTCATTTTAAATAACCTGTTTGCACAGTTAACTTCCCTCCTACTGTGGAAAGGATACACATTTTCCACTGTAATTTTGGATTTCTTTTTATTCCCTCACTTCTTTCTCATGGAAAAAATAGTTTTTGATGAAGCATGAAAGTAAAGAAAAAGAGCTCAGTTATTGATCAACATTGTTGATTGTAGAATAGAGAAGTATATTTCATAGATTGTATTTGGGGTGTTTTTAATTGATTGATACATTATTTTCTCAAGCACAAAGGAGAACTCTGGGAAAGTTCAGCCCTGTCTTTCAGAAGCTGTGTTGAACTGTTCTGTCTTAGACTAGTTGAAAAGCACAGTGGAAGTGTTTTCCTTCAAAACACTTGCATTTAGCTTTTCCTAAAAGTGTTTTTAAACACATGCCAAGGTCCCCTTCAATTAATCAGATTAGTACCAAAAGCAATGTACAGTTGCAAAGCAGAGGTTTGAATGCTGAAGCTTAATATTTACATAGGGCAAAAATACACATACATACTATTACACACAAACACACACACATACACACAGAATGATATCCAGCCTCAAAACACATACTATCTGAGTTTTCTGGAGACGGTCATCTCTCAAATTTCCAAACTGACTTCAGCTGCCATAACTTAGTCATTTTCCCCTTTTCACTGAATATCATCAGAGGCAAAGGGAAGCTCAAAATCTTTGGTTTTACTTACAAGCCTGAGTTATGCCTCATTATAAATAATGCATATGTGCGCAAGTATGTGTGTTTCTGTGTGGACATACGTTTGTGACATTAAAGGATTAATTTACATTTATTTTTATAATCTTGGTTTTGTTAACACATTCTCAACTGTCTTTTCCATGTATGCTTTCTTTTTCAATCTCACTGGGAACATCCAGATCAATATACATGCACACACACACACACACACACACACACACAAACACACACACACACACCATCTTATTTGGGACCTTCTGTGCTTCCTGCATCTGGATATCTATTTTCTTCTTCAGGTTTGAGAAGTTTTCAGCCATTTCACTAAATACATTTTCAATCCCCTTCTCTCTCTCTTCCTTGTCTGGGACATCTATAATGTGAATGTTGTTACACTTGATGTTTTCCCACAGATCTCTTAAACTGTTATCTTATTTTTTATTTGTTTTTCTTTTTGCTGCTCTCATTTGGATGATTTCCATTATTCTATCTTCCAGATCACTTATGCATTCTTCTGTGTCACCTAGTCTGCTATTTATTCCTTATAGTGTGTTTTTCATTTTAGTTGTTGTATTCTTCATTTCTGACTGGTTCTTTTTCATATTCTCTAGTTCCTTATTAAAATTCTCACTGTGTTCATATATTTTTTCCCTTAATTCAGTTAGCATTTTTACTACTAATGCTTTGAATTATTTATCTGGTAAATTGTTTATTTCTGTTTCATTAGTTGTTTTTGCAGGAGTTTTCTCTTGCTCTTTCAGTTGAGACAAATTTCTCTGCCTTTATGTAATAAGGTGGAACAGTTACCTATTGCAGTCTAGAAGGGGTATCCTTATGTGGGGCATCCCTCTACAGTCTGCTGTGTCCAGTGGCTTTGGAGGGAGAACTGGATTTGATGTGAATACAAAATAGGTTTTTCCTCAGGGTATTTCGGTTGCTATCACCTTGGTAGGACGTGGGGATGGAGATGGAAGGTCTAGGGCCAGAGCCAGTTTTCAGCCAGAGCTTGTACTGTGATCAGTAGCTGTCATCACCCTATTGGGGGGTGGGGTCAGGTCCCAAATTGCTGGTGCAGAAGCCCTGAAGTTTGAGTCTGAGCCAACTCAGCTCCCTTTGAGTGTGAGCTCTACCCCCTTCCCAACACTGACACCCTTGCTCCAGAGGGGAGCAGCACTGGAGCAAGAGGGGCCAGTGCAGGCATTTGGCAAAGTCTGGAGCACAAGTTGTGGCAGTCTGGCCGTGATCAGAGATCTGGACTGGCTCTGATGCACCATCCGTATCAGCACTGGCAATGGCTGCCCCTTCCCTGCTCAGATACTGCTTCAGGTCTGAGCCCCTCCGTGTCTCAGAGCTGAAGGCTTTCATCTGTCATGGCAGCTCTTGCTTGACCATAAAGCTGTGACATGGGCAAGCAGGGCTGGAGTGTTCGCTCAGTTCAGGCTGGGGTGCACACTGGGGTGACTGTGGGAAACCAGTCAGCCAACAGTGCATTCTCAATTCACATTCTCTGCCCTGCCTCAGGAGCAAGAAAGTATTCATGCACTCTTCATGGAAGGTTTCCAGGCTTCCCACAGCCCTTCTGTTAGTTCCACCCCCACTTCTACCAACAAAGGGGTCTTGTCTTCCCTTTGTTGGACCCCAGGGCTGGGGCACTCAATACGTGGCTCGAACCACTCACTCTTCAGGGAGGATCTCTGCCATGTCATCTCCCTTTTCTTCTGAATCCCCACCCAGGAGCACAGGTTGAATCTGACTGCTTTTCTTCCCTTCTTCCCATATTCCATGTGGATCTTTCTTACAGCCTTGATTATACAGGAGTCTTTCTGCCAGTCTCCATTTAGTTTTTAGTGAGAATTGTTCTATATAAATATATTTTTGATATGCTCATAGGGGAAGGTGAGTTCCATGTCCTCTTACTCCACCATCTTGATCAGAGTTGTGCTGTTTTTTTTTTTTCCTGATAATCCTCCATAGACCCTTCAATCTGATATCTTTCATCTTCTTTTCATTTTGAAAAATTTACCTCTGATATTTAATTAAAGAATTTATTCTTTACATTTTAATATTTTCTCCTTCTTGGAATTCCTATTCTATTTCTTGGTTGGATGGTAATTTTACTCCTATCTCTTAACTTTTCTCTTTATAGTTTTCTTTATCTTTTTTTCCCTATTTATCTTTTTCTGTTTTTTTTTTTTCTTAAAGGATTACTTGGATTGATCTGAAAAGTCATTTATCTATTATATTAGTCCCAAAGATTTCATTGTTTAAAAAACTAAACTTTCATGTTTTTATGCTTAATTTTTATACTTCATTCTTTTTATCATTTTTGTCCCTTTATATTATACAAGCTTCCCTTGATAAGTATATGTTTATTATGCTTATTAAAAAGTGTTCATCTATGTGTGATTCCTTGTTGCATCTGATGATATTACTTTTCTAGTCTGTTAGGATTTTGTAAGTGAATGTTCTCCTCAGATATTTGTCATCTTGGTCTCTGAGTTTTTAGTCCTGTAAGTGATTCTTAGGCTTCCTACCAGCTATTTGGCTTTTAGTTCCATTTTCCTCTTGTTTCCAAAAGTATCTTGTGCATATAATTATTGAGTCTTTTAGGGAATCTCATACGTTCAACAAAAAAATGAAAGGAAAACAATTTCTTATGCTCTCCACTCTTTGCATTTACTCTAAGGTAAATCAAGTTTGCCTCTCAACTTTCCCTTCTTCCCTCTTATGATTGAGTGTTCTTGGTTTGGCTATGTTACTTATCATTCAACTATCTGCTCTCCAACTTGGAAGATTTTGTTGCCATTGTCTTTTTTTCCTAGTCTCTCCAGTCATATATATTTAACTATTTTTTTTAAATCCTCATTTTAGTGGGATTTTGGAAGGAAGCATAGATCCCTTTTCTTTATTTAGTCTATTATTTTTATTCAGATATCTCAGTGTTTAACTTTCATATACTTTTTCAACTTCCCATCAATGAATTTTTCTTCATCTTCCCTTTAGGATTATAATTACATTATCCCCTGAAATTCTTTACTATTTTTATTTGAAAATTATAACAATCTGTTTTCTTATGGGTCTTATATCCCCTCATCAATTGTATTATTATTTATACCTTTAAACAAAATTTAATTAATGCACATTATTTTATAAATATTAATTTGTTCTCAGTCCTAAATAGACAATGAGAAACATACCATTTATACATTTAACTCTAGTACCTGTCACATACATTCAACAAAAAAATGAAGGGAAGACAATTTCTTATGCTCTCCACTCTTTAGTTTCTATGCTTACAAACATTACTCTGTTGGAAAAAATCATCTATCCCCATTGTTAGAGATTTATTGTACATCCAGGCCCTTGCTCATTATTATAAAATTCACAGATATATCCCTAGAATGCAGGGCAATAATCTTTTCTCCTCTATGCACAGACACGACTGTGATATTATCATAAAGGTAATACTAATGTCTCTCAAAAAAATGTGTTTTCCTAAGTAGGAAAATAATCAACTTAAAAATAAGGTTACCCTTTTTTAAGTGCAATAGCTAATTCCTATTCAAGTTAATTATATTTGTGCACATTGAACTGGAGCAGAGAAATTCTCTCTAATGTGAGTGCCTGTCAGGTTTGTGTCTCCATTAGGTTAATCCAGTATTCTTTTTTGCCATATATGCAATCCCTTTGCAAACTTAGTTAACCTCCCTTGCTGTATGTCAGGATAAGAAAGAGTGAATTCCCCAATGAAGAAAGATATGGAAACCAGACTGACCTGAAGAAGAATAAAATAGAGGATTTTATAAAATAATATTCACTTGATAAAGTTAATTTAATTTCCTGCTATTCATCTCTGACTGATATAACAGCTAATATTTTCTAAATGGTAACTATAAGGCAAACATCATGAAAAACAACACACACACACACACACACACACACACACACATATACATATAAAAATAGATAGATAGATATAGATTACCTCTCAAATCATTAATATTACTATTCCCATTTTTTACAGATGAGAATACTGAGCTCTAGAAGGCTACATTTTTAATAGATAGCAAGCCAAGATTGAAACCTGGCCAGAGTCAGGATCACTTATGTAGTGAGACTCATTATAGAAAGTGCCACAAGTAATTTGTTATTAATCATAGTTAAGATAACCAACTTTTGATGAATTTACTTTAAAAATTTGAAAGTAAATGATTTACTTGATTAGAACATTTCAGAGGTCATTGCTCTAATGTCAGTCTGATTCATATGCTTTCTTGAAAGGAAGGTAAATGAATGAAATTACAGCTATGGAAATGTGCATAACTAGCAGTCTACCTTAGTTATGTCACAACCATTGGGAACATAAGGTTTATGTGAATTTTATCAGACGTGTATGTCCTAGTGAAAAAGGGTGAACATTGCTGTTCCATACATATGCTCACATATTGACTCAAGCACAATTGATGTGGTGTCTTCAACTCATTTTAGAATTAATTATCTGGTGAAGATAGAATCAGTTGTGTGCAAGTGTATGTGTGTGTATGTATGTATTGAATGAAAATAAATATATATTAATTTCCTGGAAATACAAACAGAATCACAATTTGTGACTGAAAATAAATGTCATTTAGATTATACATATCTAGATACTCGTACTTTCCAATGAAGATTTAGCAGTGGAAACCTAAAGAAATTTAATGCCACAAAGCCCATGTGACAGATATTTAAAGGAATATACAGATTTTAAAAGTAGTAAGGTTTAATACTTAGAAGATAACATTTATTAGTGATGACCTAAAATAAGTAAAAACAATCTGATTAAGGGTTAAGATAGGGTTAAGATAATACCAACTGCTGAAGCAAAAAATTCCAAAAACTGAAGGACTTGGCACTGAAAAATTTACTTCTCATTCATGGTCCAGAACAATGCAAGTATTCTTGGTGAGAATCTCCCCAAACACATGATTCAGGGTTGCAGACTTTTTCTATATAATAGGACTCCCATATTTAATACATCTTCAGTACTTTATCCATTCAAGTCAAGTCAGATAGTGGGGAGAGGATCATGGATATATTTGTTTGGTTTTTGTTTGTTTGTTTTTGATTCAGACCTGAAAGTGACATACATCACTTCTCCCACTGCATTGACTATAGTTCATAAGTAACTTCAAGAGAGGCTGAGGCATGTGGTATGGTTTTAAATCCAGGAACAAGCCCAGCTTGAGTTTTCTGGCACACAATACAGATTATGTAGAAAATAAATCAATGCCACTCCTCAGAATCATACTGAAAAAGTGAACATAGGAATACAGTTGTTTTGTTCTGGACTATCCAAATAGAGACAGCAAAATCATGATTAACCCAAGGCATCAAGATACCAAATGTAGCCATTCACATAAATAAACCACTCACATGGTTTTCTGGTTTTCCGTGTTCCAAAAATTTGGTAGGAGTGTCAAAGCAATTACTAAACTGTGAAATTGTTTAATTCTTCAAAATTTAGAGGGCTTACCAATTATTCTCAGACAACAGGAGTTTGAGCAATAATTAAAGGAACTATTTTTTTCGAAATAATATTCCCCTATGCCACACCCAAAACACAGTACTTTCCAAGGGTGGAGTCTTAGCACATACACCTGGAAAATCACCTCAAGGGATTCTGATGCTCACATATTACCATCTTAACAACTCCTCCCTCCTCCTCAAAGGAACACCCTGGTTTTAATAACGTCAACCAATTAGAAACTTCTAATATCTCTACTTAATTTTTAGAGGAAAGATACACAAGTGAATATTTATAGTGATCACTACAATTTGGAAAAAAAATACTTTCAAAAAAATAAATAAGTTCCAAAATATCTGCCATGTTGTATATCTAAGAGATATACAAAAACAAGATGATGTATTTTGTCCTTAATGCTTGCAATCTCTTTGGGAAGACACTTCTGAAACCATTAAAGAAAAATACTGTGCCAGAAACAGTGTGTGGTCACTAAATATCAATCCAGTGTTTTATCATGACCAGTCTCCCTTGCGGTTAGGCTGGAATTCTATAATTGGTGTGTCTGAAAGAAAGGGGAGCAGAAGTAATTAAAGGCTGTTAGGAACCACTGGGGCTCATCTATCTCCTTATTTTCCTACCACAGAAGCCTTGGAACCAAATGTGCTATATGGCATTGTCATAAGGAGTGGAACCATGGCATTCAACCCCATGAGACTGACCTTAGCATGTAGTGTATATGTGGGTCTGTGTGTGTGTGCGTGTGCATGCGCATGCACGTGCGCACACACAGGCACGCATACACACGTATGCCTGCCTGCTTATTATACCACTGTGCTTTGGGGTCTGTCTTTTTGGAGAATATTACTTATGTTGACTAATAAAAAAGCCTTATATAATCATAGTCTGTGTTGTGTGGGAAAGAAACAAGTGACTTATTTTTAAAACTCAGATTAATTCATTAATTGAACAAACATTAGTTGAGGTTCATTCTGTGTGCCAGGGATTTTTCTGGAATTGGGGATACGAAAAAGTAACACATAGTTACTGTCCTCAAGCACACAAGCAAAATCAGTTGCAACAAAATGTTAAAGGTATTTTATAGAAATACATTCTATACGTATACAGTGGAACTTTAACTAGAGAATGTTCATTTCAGCCTGGGGTTGGTGGGCAGTACTTTGGTATAGAAAAAATAATAACTTTTCATCAAAATATTGATGGTCTTCATGGTTTGGTTCATTCCTTATTTCAAATGTGTTAATAACTTTCAACCTAGCTGATGCTATTCTGATTGCTATACCCTAATGTGTGTGCATTTGGTTGGGCAAAGTCAGCAGAATCAGATTCTAATGGAACTATTATTTGTACATGGAGTAACTTCAAAATTTGAATACAAGGAGTATAACCACATTGATGAATTTCTTACCTAATATGGAGTCTCCTCTTAATGGTGTTGCTATTTCTAACATTAAAATATGTGTTTAAAAATGATAAAAGAAGAACATCTTGCACAAATGAAAGAAAAAGATTCCTAATTTAAGTTTGCCAGGGGGTGGATCCAATATTCATTTTGAATAGAATATTACTGCAGTAATTATCTTACTATTTATGAACAAGAATAATTAGTGTAGCAATTTCTTAGTCTTATAGTACTCACAGTTCAGAGGTGAAAACATTGTAATCTTAAAGTAAATTATAGATGTTAAATTATATTATAAAGTTTATATGCAGAGATATATGAATATTTAAACATTTTTTATGACACATAAATGTATATACAAGTTTAATAAGTAAATGCATATTTCTTTTTTTAAAGGGAAAAATAACTTGTGGCAAAAAAATCACTTAAAAAATATCACTTTAATATCTGAGGAAATCTATCAAGTACAAAGAAACTCTGAAATGACTATAATATTCCCAAGTTACCTTAACATTATCAAATTTCATAGAAAAAGCTTCTTCAATTATACTGTAATTTATATTATTATAAAGGTGAGTTAAACTTGCTTATAAATCTTTTCCTTATCTATGTAATTCCTATTGATATCTATGTCTAGAAAAATGTCTAGGTGGCCCTAGGAATTTTGCCATTATGGAAATATTTCATATTTTCATAAAAATATCTACCCACATATCATATTAATATTTCAATTTACCAATTACATATACATATATAGCTAACCAACTTTTGCCTCCCAGTCATGATTGGCATGGGATATACTTCCAGTAATGCACAAAGATGTTTCTCCGTTACTTTGGGAGAATAAAATAGAGGGTGATAATTGAAGCTTCCAAACAAGTTGGATTGGATTTTAATTACATCATTTTCACAAACTTAATTGAAGATAAACAAAGACAGACTGTGATTTTTAAAACAAAATCTTTACAGTTAGCCCTTCATATCCTCAGACTCAACAAACTATGGATCATGTACTACCTATGTTATGATCCAAAGTTAGTTGAAATTGTGGATGCGAATAGGGAGGGATGACTATGGGACATGAACATCTACAGATTTTGTTATCCTGTGTGGGTCTGGAACCAATCCCTTGCCAATACCAAAAAGACACTGTACTTAAAAACTGACAAAATCCCTTTTCATTTGCTCTCTCTCTCCCTCCACCCCTTTCGTTTTCTTTTCCTTTCTTTCTCTTTCTCTTTCTGTGTGGAGTTGTATGGGAATTTTTTTCTCTATTGCTCTATACACACTATCTCTGAGATAATTTCCATAAAAATGACAAAGATATAGCCATCAAAATGTACAAAAAGTCTTTTTATTATTTATTTGTTTGTGTTGGGTCTTCATTGCTGCACGCGGGCTTTCTCTAGTTGAGAAACGAGCGGGGGCTGCTCTTTGTTGCAGTGCATGACCTTCTCATTGAGGTGGCTTCTCTTGTTGCAGAGCATGGGCTCTAGACACGCGGGCTCAGCAGTTGTGACAGGCAGACTCAGTGGTTGTTGCTCACGGGCTCTAGAGCACAGGCTCAGTAGTGGCACATGGGCTTTAGCTGCTCCCTGGCATGTGGGATCTTCCTGGACAAGGGCTTGAACCCGTGTCCCCTGCATTGGCAGGTGAATTCTTAACCACTGTGCCACCAGGGGAGCCCCGTAGAAGGGCTTATTAAGTGAACTAAATATTTGATATTTTAGATTATCACTTTTAGAAATCCGATTTTTGTTTTTGGCACAAAAATTACATAATCAGTATCCAAGTGATTGATTCTTTCTTCAGTTTTATCAGTCAACTACTCTGTGGCAGATTCAATGACATGCACTAGGAATACAATGAGGAATAGTGAATGCCCTAAAGAGATCATATCATAATTGGAAGCCAACATTTATTAGCTTATAGAATTAGATTACAGTATTCAATGTTTTCAAAAAGCCAAAGAAAATTTTCTATAAAATTTAATCTCTCTGACTGCATGACCTCACCTCTTCTACTTTTACCCTTCCTTTATTACTCTGTTTCAGCTCCTCTGTCCTCCTTGTTGTCTTCAACTTATACCTTGTTGTAGCCATTCTCTCTGTCTAGACTAGCCTTCCTTCAAACATTCTTTGACTTACTCCCTCAGCTCCCAACAATTTCACTCAGATCTTAGTTTCTCCAAAAGGGTTACTCCTCTCTGTCTTGTATCTGCTCATTTTCTTTATTCATAGTAATTGGCATCTTTAAATATGCTATTTTATTTGTGTATATATATTTTTAATCTGTTTTTGCCATACCACAAGGGCAGGAATTTGTACTGATCACAAATATTTTCCAAGAACTTAGTAGATTGCCTGGCATATTATTATTGAATGAATTGAAAACTATCTTTGAAAAGGCATTATTGTCTTTCTCTGAAGTTGTACTTTTAGCACAATGGCAGACTAAGTTAACCTGAGGATTCTCCAACTACAAGTTATTGAAGATGCTGGATAAGATATAAGAAAAAATTATGCATGACAAAGTTAATGAGAAGGACAAGAATCTTTAAACTGCAGTTTCCTGCTCTTTGAACTGAAACTAGCCACAGGGAACATATCAAAGATAATGAATCAACATAGCTGTTCTTACAGCTTAATATCATCCATTCCTTTATCCAATAGTGTTTCCAGACTGTTGATAAGTGATAGAAACTATTACTGAATATGGAGATATGCACCTTGTTTTTTTTCCTTCCTCTTCTCTAAGTCACTTGATTTGGAATTTTACAAATATAACTGAACATAGTATGCAAATAAAAAAACTCAATCCTTAATGAATGCATTTATTTAACAGCCATTTATTGGGCCTTCTATATATCAAATACCAAGAGCTAGCTATGCAAAAAATTTAGAAAAAACAATAGTCTGTAAATCCATGGAATTTGCCTCAAAAGAGGGAGACAGACCTTAAGTAAATCATTACACAATTAAATTGATAATTGAAAATTGTCATAATAACTATGTTTACCACTGATTAAGCCAGGTATTTACTATGCTCCAAAAACCATGCTAGGTGATCTCATACCCTATTAAGTGAATAGTTACTTTTCTCCATTATTCATACAATTTGACTGGGGCTTAGAGATTATAGGTAGCTTTCGGGAAACAACATGGTAGCATGAGAGTAGGGATCAAACCCACATTTCCTTGTGTCCAAAAGCCCATTTCAATTATAATGCTGTAATAAGTATAAGGATTTTTCGGTGTTCAGTGACACCTTATAGGTCTCCATATGAGTAAGTACATATTTGAAGGATTGTGATTAAAACTCAAAACCCTCTGAACTCTAACAAAAATTTCACAGATGTTCACTATTAATTTGATGTGTGGGTTAGTTTTATGTATATGCAGCAACAGGATATCCAGGCCTAGTGCAGCTGGGGTATAATAATCAGAGTTCCAAAATGTTGTCTTTCTACTTTAAACAGACCAGGAGTGTTGTAAGCTTGCCCTGAGAGGGTAGCACAATTCTAAAGAAATCCCTGTTTTCTATATTCTTATAAGCCATAATATATTAACCAATAATAACAAGAATTTTACTTCATACTTTCTATCTTTTAGTTATACTAAGTGATAATAGCAGCTAGGATGTCATTTTCAAAAATTTATATTGGGAGCAATATTACATAAACCAATTTAAAACAGTGATCTTCAAAAGTTTACTAAAGATTAATGTTCCGTGTGCAGGTACAATTAATAACTAGGATTGATCAGCATATCCCTGCTTGAGTGTGTTTTCTATATTACATATAAGAAAATCTCTTTAAAAGTATGAGAACTTAAAAACTATTAGATAAATTGAAACTTTTATTCATTTGTTGTAATGACACAATGAACTGCATTTGATACTTCAAGTATATCAATACTTTTTAGCTTAATACTCATTACTCTGAATCCTGTGCAAATTTACATTATGTGGTATACAGAATGGGAATTTGGACTTTGAAGTTGAAAAGAGCTGAATTCAAATCACTGATCTTCCACTTATTACCAGTGTGATATTTGACAAATGTTATAGACTGAATTGTTTCCCCCAAATTAATATGTTGAAGCCCTAAACTCCAGTACCATGGAATATGAGTGCATTTGAAAATAGTGCCTTTGAAGAGGTAACTGAGGTTAAATAAAGTCATAAGGGTGAAATCATCTGATATGACTTACATCCTTATAAGAAGAGAAAGAGATATGAAGGATGTACCCACACAGTGGAAGGTTGTGGGAAAACATATCAAAAAGGCAGCAATAGGCAAGTCATGGAGAGAGCCCTCAGGAGCAAACTGCTGACACTTTGATCCTGGACATCCAGGCTCCAAAACTTAAGAAAATAAACTTCTATTGTTTAAGCCACCTAGTCATGGTATTTTGTTACGGTAGCACTAACAAGCTAACATAGCAAGTAACTTAAACACATCACAATCAGCTTTCTCATCCATAACATGAAAATAACAGTTCCAACATTCAGAGTTTTTATTAGAAAGAAAAATATTATATGTAAATTTCCTGCCATGTGGTAATGACTCAGTTAATGAAAGCAAGCAGTGCCACTGATATGTGCATATGAATATGTGCATGTAGGTACTTCTAATGCTATATTCTGTACAAAATATAAAGTAATGTCAGTTCAAGTTAGGAATCTTTTAACTCTTATTCCTTATACCCTCTTTTCTGTGAATCGAGTCATAACATGCTAACTTATTAATATAATAGAGAATGGCCTTAAACTAATCACAGAAACTCTGTGAATTCTACCATTTCATTGACTTGTCACAGAAAAAAAACAAGTTTGCTATTTCAAGCCACAGTTCTGGCAATGTATCTGTGGTGTCAAGTAAAGAACTAATTATGTATGAAATTACCTTATATATTTAAAGCTGTGTCTGCTCACCTTTAGGCATTTTGGGAATCCACCTAATGAGAGATGAGTTTTGCTCCATGGGACAATCACAAAGCTCATTAATGATCATTTAAATATAAGTAGTATTCATTGAATTCAGCAAAATCTCACTGTATTTTAATAATCATCTGAATTATCCAATGGAGCAAAACTCTGTCATGGAAAACTCTTGTTAATGCAAAAAAAGGTACTGAACAGGACAATAAAGATAGTAAATATTCTAAATATAGCTACATTATAGACATATCTGTGACAAATAGAAAAGAATACTCCCAAAAATTCACCTCTTAACCTTTGAAAATAAATCTGTCAAGGGTGATTTGCTAAGGATCTATAATAGTAGGGGGTAGTATTGTACAATCACAAAATTATTCATCAACAGGAAGTTTTAAGTTGCTTTTCTCACTCTGGATTTAAGGAAGTTTAAAATCTTCCATTTTGTACCTCATTTAAAAAATGGCAGATGTAGATAATGAATAAACACTAAGTTAATAAATGACATTAATATTTAAGTGCATAAATGCACTTATTATATATATCCTCTTCTATTTATTCTTCACAAATATTTGAATGCCTACTATGTGTCCAGTACTGTACTAGCAGTAAAGCTAGAGTAATCAAAATAGACAGAATCCTAATCTCATTAAGCTCACATTCCTGAGGGGGAAAGAAAAGTAATAAACAAATAAACATATGAATATTGAGCAAGTTAATAAAGAGTTATAGAAAAAAGTGAAAGCCTAGTAAGGGTACTAATTCTCTACAATCTCTTTCTGAGACAGAAGCAGAGAGAAAATTTCCTAACTCATTTTATAAGGCCAGCATTACTACAAAACCAAAATAAGACAAATATATTGTGAGAAAACTCTAGACCAGTATCTCTTGTGAATAAATGTGTAAAAATCCTCAATAAAATACTAACAAATCACCATGACCAAATGATATTTATCCCAAGTATGCAAGGGTGGTTCAACATTCGAACACCAATTAATGTAATCCATCACACCAACAAGCTAAAGAAGAAAAATCACATGATCATATCAGTAGATGCAGAAAAATCATTTGAGCAATTCCAACACTCAGTCATGATACAAATTCTCAGTAAACTAGGAATAGATGGGAACTTCCTGAACTTGATAAAGAATATCTACAAAAATCCTACAGCTAACATCATACTTAATGGTGAGAAACTTGAAGGTTTCCTTCTAAGATCAGGAACAATGCATGGAGTCTTTTCCCATTACTGCTTTTCAGCATGATATTAAAAGTACTATCTAGGGCTTCCCTGGTGGCACAGTGGTTGAGAGTCCACCTGCCGATGCAGGGGACACAAGTTTGTGCCCCGGTCCAAGAAGATCCCACATGCCGCGGAGCGGCTGGGCCCATAAGCCATGGCCACTGAGCCTGCGCATCCGGAGCCTGTGCTCTGCAACGGGAGAGGCCACAACGGTGAGAGGTCCATGTATCGAAAAAAAAAAAAAAAGTACTATCTAATGCAATAAGACAAGAAACTAAAATAAAAAGCAAACAGGTTTGGGAGGAAGAAATAAAACTGTTGTTCACAGATGACATAATCATCTTTAAAGGAAATCTGAAAGAAGTGTGCAAAAAAAAATTCCAGAGCTAATAAGTGATTATAGCAATGTTGCAGGATACAAAGCTAACATACAGAAGTCAATTGCATTCCTATATGTCAACAATGAACAAGTGGAATTTGAAGTTAAAAACAATAGCATTTACACTATCATCCAAAAAAATTTAAATTTAGGTATAAATTTAACAAAACATAGACAATGTTCATGTGAGAAAAACTACAAAACTCTGATGAATAAAATCAAAATCAAAAATAAATAAATAAATAAATAAAGAGATATTCCACCTTTATGGGTAGAAGGACTCAATACTGCCAAATTGTCAGCTCTTCTCAACTTGATGTATAGATTGAAAACAAACCCAATAAAAAATCCAGCAATTTATTTTGTAGAGACCAGCAAAATGATTCTAAAGTTTATATAGAGAGGCAAAAACCTGGAATGGACAATTTTGAAGGAAATCATGTTGGAGAAATGATGTTACTTGACATTAAGACTTACTATAAATCTACAGTTAAAAACAATGTAGTATTGGCAAAATAAATAAATAAATAAACAAACAGATAGGTTAATGGAACAGAATAGAGATCCCAGAAATAAGCCCACATAAATATAATCTACTGGTCTTTGACAAAGCAGCAAAAGCAATACAATGGGACAAAGAAAGACTCTTCAACAAATGGTGTTGAAACAAGCAGACATCCACATGCAAAAACCAAACCAAATGAAACAAAAACATGAATCTAGATACAGATCTTACGTCCTTTACAAAAATTAACTCAAAATGGATCACACATCTAAATGTAAAACTTAAAATCATAAAACTCTTCTAAGTTAACATAGGAGAAAACCTAGATGACCTTGAGTATGACACTAACTTTTTAGATACAACACCAAAGGCATAACCCATGAAAAAAATAGCTAATAAGTTAGATTTCATTACAAGTAAAAACTTCTGCTCCAAGAAAAAGGATGCCAAGGGAATGAAAGGACAAGCCACAGACTGGGAGAAAATATTTGCAAATACACATCTGATAAAGTATTTTTATCCAAAACATACAAAGAATACTTGAACCTCAACAATAAGAAATCAAACAATTTAATTGAAAAATGAGCCAAAGACCTTTAACAGACACCTCACAAAATAAGTTATACAGATGACAAATAAACATATGAAAAGATGTTCCAAATCATATGCCATAAGGAAATACAAATAAAAACAACAGTAAGATACCACTCCATAATTATTAAAATGGGCAAAATCTGGAACACTGGCCACACCAAATATGGGTGAGAATGTGGAGCAAAAGGACCTCTCATTCTTACAAAACTAAACGTACTACATATTCCAGCAAGTGCACTCCTTGCTATTTACTTAAAAGAGTTGAAAACTTATGTATACAAAAACCTTCCTACAGATGCTTATAGGAGATTTATTCATAATTACTAAAACTTGAAATCAGGAAAGAACATTATTCAGTAAGTGAACAGATAAATAAATTCTGGTACATCCAGATAAGGGACTAATAGTCAATGTTAAAAAGAGACGAGAAAACAAGCCATGAAAAGACATAGGGGAAACTTAAATGCATGTTATTAAGTGAAATAAGTCAATCTAAAAAGGCTATATACTGTATGATTCTAAATATATGATATTCCCAGAAAAGGCAAAATTATGAAGAAATAAAAAGATAGGTGGTTTCCAGGGCTTTGGGGGAGGAGAGAGATGAATCAGAAGAGCATAGAAGATTTTTATGGCAGTGCAAATATTCTGTATACCATAATGATGTATAAATGTCATTATACATTTGTCAAAATCCTTAGAATGTATAGCACTAAGAATGAACCATAATGTAAACTGTGGATTCTCTGTGATTATGACGTGTCAGTGTAGGTTCATCAATTGCGACAAACATACCACTATGGTGGGTGATGTCGATAATGGGCGAGGCTATGCATGTTGGGAGCAGAGAGTATATGAGATATCTCTGTGCTCAGTTTCGCTGTGATCCAAAATCTTAATAAAAAAATTTTGAAACCCAAAAACCTAGTTAGGGTATATATATTAAGGGGGCAAGAACAAGTGTAATCATAGATAGAGTGAACAGGGAAATACTCCCTAGGAAGTTGATATTTGAGTAAATAGTGGATTAAAGAGAAAGCATTGGGTGTATGTGGGAGATGAGCTTTACAGGCTGAAGAATTATAAGTATGGATACCCAGAGGAAGCACCAGGCTTGGAGAAGTATTAAGAAGTCCATTATGGTTGGAATGCAGAGAGTAATGAAGAGAAGATTAGGAAGTGAGGTTATAGACACATAGTTAGGGATGGGAGAAGAGAAGATCTTTTATGCTTTCATGAGGATTCTGGATTTTTGTCTAAGTATGATGGGATCATTTGAAAGCTTTGTGAAGGGGATTAACTTGATTTTACCTATGTGTTGAAAGGCTTTCTCTGACTCCTACATGGAAAACAGTAGTTTGAATGAGGGTTATAACAATGGAACTGTTAAAACATGTTTGAAAGAAGTGTTGGCAGAACTGAATGATAGATAGATGTGGTTGTGATTGAAATGGAAGAGCCAGATAATGACCTGAAGACTTTTAGTCTAACATTTTAATTACCCAAATAAATTTTTGACATTTTAAAATAAGGGTTTTTATTTATTTGTCTCAAATAAATTGACATAAGTAAATATTACATCTAGAACCTGAAGTATAATTGGGGCACTTCTTATGAACCAGTTATAGGCCCAAGTCTATTCTCACTCATGATGCTCTGCCTTAGAGAGTCATTCTATTTCCAAAATTTTAAAAAACATATTAATCCTAACATCTCCAAGATGCATGTTTATAATTGATTTTTCTTCGTAGCTTCAGAATCGAAATCTACTTGGAATTCTCTTAGGTATCTCAAAATTGTAATGGCAAAAGTGAACTCTTGGCATTTCTACTACAAACTTTCCCACCCACCTAGTACACTGGAAGTCCTCCTTGATACCTTTCTACTATATTAACAATCTTATCCCTCATAAAATTCATGACCAAGTTCTGTTGATTCTATTTCTAAAATATATGCTAAATCTGACCATTTCTCTCTATCTCTGTTACAGATGACCTACTCAAAGCCATCATTATACTACATCTAGATTTCTTGTTTATCTGCTCTACGCTAAACTGTACATGGCATGTTAAGAAGTTAGACCATTATGCAAATAAAATGTTACGGTCATATATAAAAAGAACATGAAAGCTGTCACAAAAAGAAGAAATATAGAGAAGTTCCTAGAGAGATATATAAGGTTGAGATAGAGATTTGTGGGTATTTTTTACTTTAAATGAAGAAATTTGGTTATATGTTGAAGGGAAAGCAGGAACACACAGGTAGATTTGAAGATTGAACTGTGAGAAGGAATAATTGATGCATCCAGAACAATGAGATGGCAGCGGGGGTTAGATGTAGAATACAGGTGAAAAACATTCTCCTAAGATGGAAGAAACAACTTTTCCAACACAGTTGAAGGAAAAATAGTAAGAATCCGGACATATCTAGATAATTTATAGCCCCTTAATATTGATGACATCACAGGTCAAAAGTAAATTATAATGAGAATTCAGAAAGTAAGGAGCACATAATTGGAAATACTCTTCTTCATTTTATATGTACCAGAATGTACTAGAACATGAAAAAATGCAACACATGTGTCTGGATGACTTAGAAACATATAGTTAATTTACTATGAATAAAATGTGTGTGAGGGAATTTCTAGTGGTCTATAAAAGATGACTACATTAATAAGTTATATTAGCATAGATAATTCATCCTTAAATGATCATCTTTATAGAAGAGATATTTATCAATTGCTCACTGACTGTATAACAGAATTTAAATGAATTAGGCTTCAGCTATTAGCTTCATTTCACAAAAAAAGAATGATATTATAGTAGAAAGGGACAAACTATATTTAAATAACTGGAAGTTCTTAATATGACCAAAATTATGTAAATTTCACCAACCATCAATTTTCTAGGAATTTTAGTCTTCATGCTAATTCACAAAAATCAGGCACAATGTATTGCAGCTGGTGTGATTCTTCATCAGTTTTTCACAAGGAGAATAAGTTGAGAAAGGTACTTGAATTACCTTTGAAAATATGACTCACTGAACCAGGTAGTGCCATGCTGGCATGGTTCCTTTAAGAAAAGATTTAAATATTTGGCAAAATTCAGGGCTTTATTAGAAAAATTAGCTCCTTGGTATCTTAGTACACTATATTCCATAAGCTCAGTAGAAAAATACTATGTTTGAGAGAGACAATGTGTCATGTGAAATACTGGAAGGAACACTGACTTTGTAATCCTACAGCTCAGAATTTCAATGTCAATGATGCTTCTCCTTATGACTTGGGACAATGTCCTATCTCTGAATCTTAGTGTCCTCAAAGAAAGAACAGTAATGGTTATAATACCTATAAAAAGGAGCATTGTGAAACTTTTACATACATTTATTTCCCATTTTTTTAGATGGTAAATATTCATACATGTTTGAATGTTTTTAGGAATGATAGTAGACACAGAAAAAGTGAAGATTAAAATTGAATATTCCAGTGTAAGGTTTATGAGAAGTCAGGGAGGAATATGATGTAGAGCAAGGATAAGAAAATGTCCAAAGAAGAGATGATGTACAAAACATCCCAGGAATTTGTTGACAAAATAGATTTTATATAAAAAAAAGTCTATAGATTCTATGAAAAATTAAGTTTAATTAAACAATGACAATGTACAATAATTCAACTGAATCTCTAAATACCTACAAATTTGCTGTTTTTTTGTCCCCAATCATTGATTTAATTCTTCTTTCACTTTACCATATTTATAACTTTCCAGTATTTGAAAACCAGTAGTGGTGAAATTACTACCTCATTTTCTTTCTCCACATATATGTTGCTTTTATAAATATATAACCTATATAAAGCTTGAGTTAATTTTCTTATGAGAATGCAAAATTTCATGTACATTTTCTGAATTCTAATGTGCTCAAGAACAAATGCACAACTTGATACACCTGATATTAGTCAGCCCATAGCTTGGCCAAATCTGCCAAGCCTCCACTATGGATTTGACAGAACATTATCAAATATGGGCTTCTTATGAAAATTCAGGGACAAACCAAATATATTGAGAGAAAGATATGAGTATGTTTATGATATCCCCGGTTCTCTGTTTCTGACTAAGCAATACAAACTAATGTTTCCAGTAACATGCATGAAATTATTAATATTTTAACATTTAGAGAGCATTACCAATGTTCAAAGTATTGAAATAATAAAAGAAACACAAGAAACAGAACAAAACCAAATAAATCACAGAAAATAGAGTATGAGAAATATTGGAACAGAAAATCAAAAACCTACTGATTTCTTCTCTTTAATTTGAACAAATCTTATATTTGTATGCAAACACAAAATACCCTTAATAACTAAAAACATCTTGAGAAAGAAGAGCAAAGTTCAAGGTATCATGCTCCCTGATGTCAAACTATACTAAAAAGCTACAGTCATCAAAACAGTATAATACTGTCACAAAAGCAGACACATAGATTGATGGAACAGAATAGAGAGCCCAGAAATGAAGCAACACTTATATGAGCAATTAATCTATGACAAAGGAGGCAATAAAATACAATGGGGAAAAGACAGCCTCTTCAATAAATGGTGTTGAGAAAACTAGACAGCTATATGCAAAAGAATCAAACTGGACTAATTTCTCACACCATGAACATACATAAACTCAAAATGGATTAAAGACTTAAATGTAAGACCTGAAACCATAAAACTTGAAGAAAACAGAAGGAGTATGTGCTTTGATATTGGTCTTAATAGCATTATTTTTTGGATATGTCTCCTCAGGCAGGTGAAAAGAAAGTGAAAATAAATTACTACACCAAACTAAAAAGCTTTTGTATAGCAAAGGACACTATGAACAAAATTAAAAGGCTGCCTACTGAATGGGAGAATATATTTGCAAATGATATATCCTTTGAAGGGTTAATATCCAAAATATACAAAGAACTCTTATAATGCAACATCAAAAAAAAAAAAACAAGCCAATTAAAAAATGAGCAGAGGACCTGAATATACATTTTTCATAAGAAGACATACAGATGACTACAGACATAAGAGAACATGCTCAACATCAGTAATCATCAGGGAAATGCAAATCAAAACCACAATAAGCTATCACCTCACATATGTCAGAATGGCTATTATCAATAAGATAACAAATAACAAGTGTTGATGAGGATGTGGAGAAAAGGGAACCCTCATAAACTGTTGTGGGAATGTAAATGGGTACAGCTACAATGGAGAGCTCTCAAAAACTTAAAAATAGAGCTACCATATGATACAACAATTGCACTCCTGATATTTATCCTAAGAAAATGAAAACACTGATTTGAAAAGATATATGTATCCCTATATTCACTGCAGCATTACTTACAACAGCCAATATGTATCCCTATATTCACTGCAGCATTACTTACAACAGCCAAGATATGGAAGGAACCTAAGATCTCTCAATATGTGAATGGATAAAGAAGATGTGAGATACACACACACACACACACACACACACACACACACACACACACACACAATGGAATATTACTCAGTCATAAAAAAGTAAAATCTTGCCACTTAGGACAACACAGATAGAGCTACAGAGTATTATGCTAACTGAAATAAGTAAAACAGACAAATACTTCATGATTTCACTTATATATATGTGGAATCTAAAACAAAACAAAACAAAAACAAATTAATAAACATAAGAAAACAGAAACAGAGTCTTGGATACAGAAAATAAACAGGTGTTTGCCAGAGGAGAGGGGGGTGGGGAGGGGAGAGAAATAGGTGAGGAAGATTAACAGGTACACATTTCCAGTTGCAAAATAAATGAATCATGAGTATGAAATGTACAGTGTGAGGAATATCATAATAATTACAATTATGTAATATCAATAATTATATAATATCTTTGTATGGTGAAAGACTGTAACTAAACTCTTCATGGTGATCATTTTGAAATGTATAGAAATATTGAAACACTACATTCTGTAACAGGAACTAACACAGTTTTGTGGGTCATTTATATTTCAAAAACGAACTCAGAAAAAGAGAAGAGATTTGTGGTTAACAGAAGTGGGGGTGGGGAGGGGGAGGAGAAATTGGATGAAGGTAGTCAAAGGTACAAATTTCCAGTTATACGATAAATATCTAAGTACTAGGGATATAATGTACAACATGATAAATATAATTAACACTGATGTATGTTATATATGAAAGCTTTTAAGAGAGCAAATCCTAAGGGTGCTCAAGGAAAATTTTTTTTTTATTTTTTTCATTTTGTATCTGTATAATTATGGATGCTCACTAAACTTGTGGTAATCATTTTATAATGTGTGTAAGTCAAATCATTATGCTGTACACCTTAAATATGTACAGTGTTGTATGTCAATAATATCTTAATAAAACTGGAAGAAAAATAAAAGAATTGAATGCATGAAAAGTAATTAATTAATTAACTTTAGAAAGAAGAAAAAAGTGGAGAGTATCATCAACATTCAAAGTAGTGAAATAGTAACAAACTCACAAGAAACAGAACAAAACCAAAAAACTCAGAGGACATTAAATAGAGTACAAAAAAAATTGGAACAGAAAATGAAAAACCTACTGATTTCTCTCCTTTAAACCAAAGGAAAAAAAATATTTAAAATCCAGATTTTTTTTTTGATGCTTGATACTAATTGATTTTTATTTTTTAATTTATTTTTTATACAGCAGGTTATTAGTTATCTATTTTATACATATTGGTGTACACATGTCAATCCCAATCACCCAACTCAACTCACCACCACCCTTCCCTTTCCCACCTTGGTGTCCATATACTTGTACTCTACATCTGTGTCTCTATTTCTGCCTTGCAAACTGGTTAATCGGTACCATTTTTCTAGATTCCACATATATGCATTAATATACAATATTTGTTTTTCTCTTTCTGACTTACTTCACTCTGTATGACAGTCTCTAGGTCCAACCATGTCTCTACAAATGACCCATTTCATTCATTTTTATGACTGAGTAATATTCCATTGTATATATGTGCCACATCTTCTTTATCCATTTGGCTGTCCATGGCCATTTAGGTTGCTTCCATGACTTGGTTATTGCTGCAATGAACATTGGGGCACATGTGTCTCTTTGAATTATGGTTTTCTCTGGGTATATGCCCAGCAGTGGGATTTCTAGGTCATATGGTGATTCTATTTTTAGTTTTTTAAGGAACCTCCATACAGTTCTCTACAGTGGCTGTATCAGTTTACATTCCCACCAACAGTGCAAGAGGGTTCCCTTTTTTCCATATCCTCTCCAGAATATGTCGTTTGAAGATTTTCTGTTGATACCTATTCTAACTGGTGTGAGGTGATACCTCAAAGTTTTGATTTGCATTTCTCTAATAATCAGTGATGTTGAGGAGCTTTTCATGTGCCTCTTGGCCAGCTGTATGTCTTCTTTGAGGAGATGTCTATTTAGGTCTTCTACCCATTTTTTGATTAGGTTATTTGTTTTTTTTAATATTGAGCTGCATGAGCTGCTTGTATATTTTTGAGATTAATCCTTTGTCCATTGATTCGTTTGCAAATATTTTCTCCCATTCTGAAGGTTGTTTGTTCGTCTTGTTTACAGTTTCCTTTACTGTGCAAAAGCTTTGAAGTTTCATTAGGTCCCATTTGTTTATTTTTGTTTTTATATCCATTACTCTAGGAGGTGGGTCAAAAAAGATCTTGCTGTGATTTATCATAGAGTGTTCTGCCTATGTTTTCCACTAAGAGTTTTACAGTGTCTGGTCTTACATTTAGGTCTTTAATCCATTTTGAGTTTATTTTTGTGTATGGTGTTAGAGAGTGTTCTAATTTCATTCTTTTACGTGTAGCTGTCCAGTTCTCCCAGCACCACTAATTGAAAAGACTGTCTTTTCTCCATTGTATATCCTTGCCTCCCTTGTCACAGATTAGTTGACTATAAATGTGTGCGTTTATCTCTGGGCTTTCTATCCTGTTCTATTTATCTATATTTCTGTTTTTGTGCCAGTACCATACTGTCTTCATTACTGTAGCTTTGTAGAATAGTCTGAAGTCAGGGAGTCTGATTCCTTCAGCTCCAATTTTTCCCCTCAAGATTGATTTGGGTATTGGGGGTCTTTTTTGTCTCCACACAAATTTTAAGATTTTTTGTTCTTGTTCTGTAAAAAAATGTCATAAGTAATTTGATAGGGATTGTGTTGAATCTGTAGATTGCTTTGAGTAATATAGTCGTTTTCACAATATTGATTCTTCCAATCCAAAACATGGTATATCTCTCCATCTGTTGGTGTCATTTTTGATTTGTTTCATCACTGTCTTATAATTTTCTGAGTATAGGTCTTTTACCTCCTTATGTAGGTTTACCCCTAGGTATTTTATTCTTTTTGTTACAATGGTGAATGGGATTGTTTCCTTAGTTTCTCTTTCTGATCTTTTGTTCTTGGTGTATAGGAATGCAAGAGATTCTTGTGTATTAATTTTGTATCTTGCAACTTTACCAAATTCATTGATTAGCTCTAGTAGTTTTCTGGTGGAATCTTTAGGATTCTCTATGTATAGTATTATGTCATCTGCAAACAATGACAATTTTACTTCTTCTTTTCCAATTTGTATTCCTTTTATCTTTTTCTTCTCTAATTCCTGTGGCTAGGACTTCCAAAACTATGTTGAATAATAATGGCAAGAGTGGACATCCTTGTCTTGTTCCTGATCTTATTGGAAGTGGTTTCAGTTTTTCACCATTGAGAATGATGTCTGCTGTGGGTTTGTCATATATGGCCTTTATTATGTTGAGGTAGTTTCCCTCTATGCCCACTTTCTGGAGAGTTTTTTTTAATCATAAATTGGTGTTGAATTTTGTCAAGAGCTTTTTCTGCATCTATTGAGATGATCATATGGTTTTATTCTTAAATTTGTTAATACAATGTATCACATTGATTTGCATATATTGAAGAATCCTTGCATCCCTGTGGTAAATCCCACTTGATCATGGTGTATGATGCCTTTAATGTGTTGTTGGATTCTGTTTGCTAGTATTTTGTTGAGGATTTTTGTATCCATATTCATCAGTGATAATGGTCTGTAATTTTCCTTTTTTGTAGTATCTCTGTCTGGTTTTGGTATCAGGGTGATAGAGGCCTCATAGAATGAATTTTGAAGTGTTCCTTCCTCTGAAATTTTTTGGAAGAATTTGAGAAGGCTGGCTCTTAGCTCTTCTTTAATTATTTGATAGAATTCACCTGTGAAGCCATCTGGTCCTGGACTTTTGTTTGTTGGAAGATTTTTAATCACAGTTTCAATTTCATTACATGTGATTGGTCTGTTCATATTTTAGCTTTCTTCCTGCTTCAGTCTTGGAAGATTATACCTTTCTAAGAATTTGTCCATTTCTTCCAGGTTGTCCATTTTATTGGCATAGAGTTGCTTGTAGTAGTCTCTTAGGATGCTTTGTATTTCTGCAGTGTCTGCTATAACTTCTCCTTTTTAATTTCTAATTTTATTGATTTGAGTCCTCTCCCTCCTTTTCTTGATGAGCCTGGCTAATGGTTTATCAATTTTGTTTATCTTCTCAAAGAACCATCTTTTAGTTTTATTGATCTTTGCTATTGTTTTCTTTGTTTCTATTTCACTTATTTCTGCTCTGATCTTTATGATTTCTTTCTTCTGCTAACTTTGGGTTTTATTTGTTCTTCTTTCTTTAGTTCCTTTAGGTGTAAGGTTAGATTGTTTACTTGAGATTTCTCTTGTTTCTTGAGGTAGGATTGTATTGCTATAAACTTCCCTCCTAGAACTGCTTTTGCTGCATCCCATAGGTTTTGGATTGTCGTGTTTCCACTGTCGTTTGATTCTACATATTTTTTTAATTTCCTGTTTGATTTCTTCTGTTATCTCTTGGTTATTTAGTAATGTATTGTTTAGCCTCTATGTGTTTGTGTTTTTTACATTTTTCCCCTGTAATTAATATCTAATCTCATAGTGTTGTGGTCAGAAAAGATGCTTGATATGATTTCAATTTTCTTTAATTTACCGAGGCTTGATTTGTGACCCAAGATGTGATCTATCCTGGAGAATGTTCCATGTGCACTTGAGAAGAAAGTTTAATCTGCTGTTTTTGGATGGAATGCCCTATAAATATCAGTTAGATCTATCTGCTCTTTTGTGTCATTCAAAGCTTGTGTTTCCTTATTAATTTTCTGTCTGGATGATCTGTCCGTTGCAGTAAGTGAGTTGTTAAGATCCCCCACTATTATTGTGTTACTGTTGATTTCCTTTTAGAGCTGTTATCATTTGCCTTATGTATCAAGGTGCTCGTATGTTGGGTGCATATATATTCTATATTGCTATATCTTCTTGGATTGATCCCTTGAGCATTATGTAGTGTCCTTTCTTGTCTCTTGTAACGTTCTTCATTTTAAAGTCTATTTTATCTCATATGAGTATTGCTTCTCCAGCTTTCTTTTGATTTCCTTTTGCATGGAATCTCTTTTTCCATCCCCTCACTTCCAGTCTGTATGTGTCTTTAGGTCTGAAGTAGGTCTCTTGTAGACAGCATATATATGGGTCTTGTTTTTGTATCCATTCAGTGAGCCTGTGTCTTTTGGCTGGAGCATTTAATCCATTCACATTTAAGGTAATTATTGATATGTATTTTCTTATTACCATTTTCTTAATTGTTTTGGGTTTGTTTTTGTAGATCCTTTTCTTCTCCTATGCTTTCTACTTAGAGAATTTCCTTTAGCATTTGTATTAGAGCTGGTTTGGTGGTGCTGAATTCTCTTAGCTTTTGCTTGTCTGTAAAGCTTTTGATTTCTTCCTTGAATCTGAATGAGTTCCTTTCTGGTTTGAGTAATCTTTGTTGTAGTTTCTTCCCTTTTATCCTCTAAATATATTGTGCCATTCCCTTCCGGTTTGTAGAGTTTCTGCTGAGAAATCAGCTATTAACCTTTTGGGGATTCCCTTGTATATTATTTTTTGGTTTTCCCTTGTTCCTTTCAATAATTTTTCTTTGTCTTTAATTTTTGTCAATTTGATTACTGTGTCTCTCAGCATGTTTCTCCTTGGGTTTATCCTGCCTGGGACTCTCTGCACTTCCTGGACCTGGGTGGCTATTTTCCTTTCCCATGTTAGGGAAATTTTTTACTATAATCTCTTCAAATATTTTCTTGGGTTCTTTCTCTCTCTATTCTCCTTCTGGGAGACCTATAATGTGAATGTTGTTGCATTTAATGTTGTCCCAGAGGTCTCTTAAGCTATCTTCATTTCTTTTCATTCTTTTTCTCTTTATTCTGTTCTGCAGCAGTGAATTCCACCATTCTGTCTTCCAGAACACTTACCTGTTCTTCTGACTCAGTTATTCTGCTATTGATTCCTTCTACTGTATTTTTCATTTCAGTTATTGTATTGTTCATCTCTGTTTGTTTGTTCTTTGATTCTTCTACATGTTTGTTCTTTAATTCTTGTAAGTCTTTGTTAAACTTTTCTTGCATCTTCTTGATCTTTGCCTCAATTCTTTTTCTGGAAGGTTGCCTATCTCCACTTCATTTAGTTGTTTTTCTGGGGTTTTATCTTTTTCCTTCATCTGGTACAAAGCCCTCTGCCTTTTCATTTTGTCTGTCTTTCTGTGAATGTGGTTTTCATTCCACAGGCTGCAGAACTGTAGCTCTTCTTTCTTCTGCTGTCTGCCCTCTCAAAATCCAGATTCTTAAATTCCATGTTCTCCAAGGATTATTACACGTTCTTAAGAAACTGGAAAAACTGTTTAAATGCATCTATACTACCAACTGGCCAGACCAGCTTCCAAATATCTTACTCATTGGTACATTGTTATGATAGAAGCACTGGACACCTTCATATATTGCTGGAGAATGTGACATAAACTAGTATAAAGTTTTTAGGAGATGTTTTGAAATATCTATCAAATTTATAAAATACACATGGCTGTCAAAATATAATAATCCTTGGAAATAATTAAGATTTTACACAAAAGTTAGCTATGTGAATGTTTTTTCAAGCATCATTTAACAAACAGAATATTGGAAGTAACTTAAATGTTCAAAATAATGCATTTACTAACCAAATGATAGAACATTCACTCAGTGAAACATTCAGTAAAGGGTCATTCAAAAGAGTGTTGCTAAACCATATCTATTGGCATGGGCAATGTTCAAAATGCACAATTAAATGAAAGTGACAGATTACCAAAAAAAGTATATTTAAAAGTATAATATATTAAATAAAGGAAGTGAATAAGTATCAATTGTAATATCTTGAATAAATAATAGCAAAGGTGAATAATATAGTAATAATAAAAACAGTTAATAGCAATAGCTACATTTTCTCATTTTTGTCCTCACAAAAAAAGTGCCGATTATCATTTCTGTTGTGCAGATGATAAAAATGAACCTTTTTGGTAAGGTAAATTAATCAAAAGTAATGGAGCTTATAAGCTGTTGATCAGGTTTTATATCCAGATTCCTTTGACTCCAAACCACAAGTGCTTCTTACTCCTGTAAGTTCATCGATGCTATACATTTTAATATCCAATACTTTTGGAATCTTATCAATGTTTATTACCTTTATTTTGCTTATTAGTGCTACCTAATTTTCTTCAGCAGATGTATATTACTCCTGAGGAATAAACACTTTGAAAGGCAAAGAACATGTACATTGGTGATAAATCAGAAAATAACCAAAAGCTCAACAGTATATATGTAAATTATATGGTGATCAATGATATAAGGTGTGTATATATATATATATATATATATATATATATGTGCATGTGTATATCTATGTTTAGTATCTAGAAAGAGACAAAGTTGATATGTATTAACACACTCATATTATATTTGCAACAAAATAATCTGTTCGCCCCAAACATTTTAAAGACAATAATTAAAAAAAAATTTTGACTATTCATCTGAGTCTAAGCAACATTTTCATAGTTCTTTCTTTTTTTTTTTTTTTTAGCAGTATGCGGGCCTCTCACTGTTGTGGCCTCTCCTGTTGTGGAGCACAGGCTCCGGACGTGCAGGCTCAGTGGCCATGGCTCACGGGCCTAGCTGCTCCGCAGCATGTGGGATCTTCCCGGACCAGGGCACGAACCCGTGTCCCCTGCATCGACAGGAGGACTCTCAACCACTGCGCCACCAGGGAAGCCCCATAGTTCTTTTTTATGCTTAGGAGAACACAAGTTACAGATGCATTACTAGAGCACATCATTCATAATTATTGGGGGAAATCATTTAACTTTTGTGTAAAACATTCTAGTGTCAAAGCAATTGCATCTATGGGTTTGGTGACTTCTGCTACCTTTGCAAAAGAGATTGTGTACCCTGGACCATTCTTGCTAGATGCAGTATGTATAAGCACATGCATACATATCCACACAGAAACACACAATCTCCTGCTGACTGCTTCAAAGAAAATAGTCATTTCAATTGAAGCTAAAGAAATAACCTAGTCCTTGAGATTATTACCTTTATTATTTGATGAATTTTTTATATGTCCTCATAATAGGGTTTGATTTTCATTTAGAATCTTAGTTAAAGGAATGACGCAGACAAATAATTATCTTGCCTTAAACCTAACACATGATTTTCAACTTCTCTCTCTTTACAAAAGAGGAAAATGGGGAAAATAACCATTTCCAAGAGTTTGAAAAAAAGTTTTAAATATGCGACCTATTCTGGCTTTAATTATAAATTAGCTTTTGATGTTATATTTTTAATTTGATTGACTGACATTTTTTTCATCTTAACTACACAGATTGGTAACTCCCACTCCTTGGCCAAAAGGTTAATGGGTAATAGATAGTAATAACCAAAAACATACCATGAGGATTTGCCCTGCTTCTCCCCATTCAAACCAATAATTTGGAGCATCTCTCAAGTAGTTTCTTGAAAAAGAATAAACTATGCTAAAGAGCCAGTGAGTAAAGGGTATGATTTAGAACTTAATATCAGACACCATTTCTGAGATTGCTTCCTTAGCTGCTTCCCTATTGCCAAATACAAATATATACAGTCCCATACCAGAGAGTTACAAGTTTCTCTATTTTAAACATGCATTTAATCAGACACTTGCTATTTATAGGAATGACAATTTAATCTTCTGTCTTTTTTTATTGGCTAAATATTCAAGTAAAAATGTTATAATTTAAAAGTGCTGTGCCCACATGCAAATGCACCTACAGACATACACACATGCATATGTATACTATAATATTTATATCATATCATGTTAACATATAACATATTGTTATATAATAGAATCAATACAAAAGTGTTATTCTGAAATGAGCTGATCAAAGGAACTCACTTTCAAAAGTATTACACATGACCAAGATCCAAAACACTAAGAATGCCAAATGCTAGCAAGTATGTGGAACACTCATTCATTGCTGGTAGGAATGCAAAATAGTACAGTCACTTTGGAAGACAGTGTAACAGTTTCTTACAAAGCTAAACATTCCTATACAACCCAGCAATTGCACTTCTTGGTATTTATCCAAGGGAGTTGAAAACTTACATCCATACAAAAACCTGCACATGAATAATTGCTGTAACTTTATTCATAATTGCCAAAACTTGGAAAAAAAACAAGATATCTTTCATCAGGTGATGGGATACAGAATTTGTGGTACATCCAGACAATGGACTAATATTCAATGCTGAAAAGAAATGAGCCAACAAGCCATGAAAAGACATAGAGGAAACTTAAATGCATATTACTAAGTGAAATAAGTCAATCTGAAAAGGGTACATGCTGTATGATTCCAAATATATGACATTCTAAAAAAGGCAAAATGATGGAGACAGTAAAAAGATCAGTGGTTGCCAGGGGTAGGGGTGGGGAGGGATGAATTAGTGGAATACAGAGGATTTTTTTAGGGCAGCGAAACTACTTTCTATGAAAGAATAATAATGGGTACATGTCATTAAACATTTGTCAAAACCCATAAAATGCACAACACCAAGAGTGAATCCCAATGTAAACTATAAACTTAGAGGGATAATGATGTGTCAGCATAGCTTCATCTATTATAGCAACACTGTGGGGTGGAATTTTGATAGTGAGAGAGGCTGTGCATACACAGCGGTAGGGGATATATAGGAACTCACTGTGCCTTCTACTTAATTTGCTGTGAACCTAAAACAGGTCTAAAAAATGAAGTATAATTTTCAAAAAAGTATGACATACACATTTGAATTATCTGTCTCAGATAATATTTTGGTAGGAAACCAATGAAATAACATGAAGCTTAAAGCATAGAATGTTTAATGTTGATCATAGCTCTTGAGTCTCCCTAAACAATTCCAAATTATTTCACCATGGTTGTCAAGTTCCAAAACACTGCTTCAGAATCTAGACAAATGCAACCTTTATGAAAACTTGATTAAAAATGTGTCAAATATGCAGTCATTTTAGCTCCATCAGTAAACCTATTTTAGGGCAGCTTTCAATTTTGAGTTTTCAGAGTATGGTAAGCTAAATGACTACCAGGAAGGTTGCTCTTCTTAGAACAGAAACACATTATTTTTCTCGATACTTGTATTTTAGGGAATTTAACTTTCTCGGTGATATTGGCTTTCTAGGGAATGTTAAGGACACTCCAGCTAATTCTTCATTCCTAATTTTTAAAATACATTTGAAAAACAGATAATAAAGACATTGCCTCAAAGCTTAGAGTGTTGATATATACAACTCTCCCCAAGGTGAAATTGTATTTAATGGGTCACTTTCATTAAACTCCCAAAGACCTGCTGCAGCTGTCCATTTCTTTTTCTTTTCTACCACTCAGAAAACATTCACAAGACATCTTTGCTAATGCTGACCATTCTGCTTTGTGTATTGAGACCCTAAAGTGTGTTAATTACCCTGGCTGGAATTCAAAATCTGATCTACTTTGCCAGGAATAAGATAGTGGTCCCTAGGATGCATGAAGGGAAAAAGCTAGCCTTCAGCTTGTTAAGGCACCACGCTGGCCACTTCATCATAGGAGTCTTTATGTCCCTAGAAGTAGGAAAGATTTATGGAACTGCTTACAAATTAAGAGATGCTGAATAGGCAAGAGCTGCAGCTTCAATTCCCTGTGAACAGCGTTGGGAGAATTAGTTGTTTACTAGACTGGGAAGCAGTGAATCCAAATGAGCACAACAACAAATAGTCATCTATAATGGCCATGTACCTGCAAGAAATATATGGCTTTGCTTAATAATATCTCAAACTTTCTGAGCCACAGTGATAATGATAATTTTGGTACACTCACCAATTCTTTAAGCAACAGATATTTTTCAAGTTGCAAGCATTTCTAAGTTGCTAGGTTTTTAGGTGGAAATACCATATGCCAAAAAAAAAAAAATGCTCCAAGGTACTGGCTCAATCATTTTGCAAATCTTTTATGAAATGTAAGAAAACATTTAGATCTGTATTCTTCTCCCTCATGCAAGTTAGTCACGTTAATTGGCAAAGTTGAAAGTTTCCTTTTATGTGTTGTCTTACCTTGTTGTTTTACCAACAACGCATTGATAGCCAAACTTTTGCTACAATTGTTAAAAATTTGAATTTTTACTAAACCTTGCTGCAGGTCTTCATTCACTATAATTCATGTTAACAAGTTTCAGTGAATACTGCAAATGATCATTTTTCTTGTTATTCGAAAGCTACTCACTAATTTGGCAAAAGGTTTGCCCACATCTGATTTACTTAATACCCGAGTAAAATTAGATAAATGAAGAGAATTACATATTAGCAAAATGTTTAATTTAGGTCCACGAGGCTGCTGATTCAGGCTTTCCAATAGAGCTGGCTGCTGGGGCTTGGCCCAGAGACAGCAACCACCCCCACTATCATCCTTCCTCTTTTCATCATGCTCCAGGATAAATTCCCTCTTATTTCACTCAGACCTTTGACCTCACCATGGTTTTCTACTTTTCTTTCTCCCTTCTGGGCCATTTTTACCACATTACAATTTTTTTTTTTTTATGAAGAGCCTCAAGCAGTAATATAGAAAATACTTGTTGAGTGCCTAATATTTTGTCAGTACTGAATTATGTGGACAGGTAGATAGGTGGCCAGGGCAGGTAGGTGGGGAGGGGAGGGGTATATATGGAAAGGAAGATAGCAAAAATGTATACTTATTATCAGAAACATACAATTTGGTAAGAAAGAAAATATATAAAGAAAACAATGGGAAAACAATAAAGGTTCTATTAAGTGCTGAATTATACTATGCAGTGTGAGAGCTCTAAAAATTCTAAGAAAATACTTTGTCATACACCTGTAACCTAATATAGAAATAAATTTAGAAGATAATAGATTTATGATCAGTGCTAATGGATTTGAAATAAAATCTCTTAAAAATCTACTAGTAATTATAATTTATTCTCAAATTACTTTAAAACAATAAATATAACATGGTAGTTTTCAGTGAGTTGAAAGTTTCTGGAAAGTAAATGTAAGCCTAGTGAGAAAAAAATAGAATTATTCCTGGCTTGAAGAATTCACAAAATTTCATAAACTTGGGGCAAAGCAAATTTTCTATTGTTCTTCTTTTCCAGAAATGTTTTCTCATGGATTTAAGTTAAATCATTTTTATTACTGCAAACCTCTACTGTACTTTCATCACCATTACTACATTTCATCACCATGATTTTGTGAGGGAGACAGATGGAAAGATGTTTCTAAGTAGCTTTTATTTTTCTCTATAGATTAGGAAAAAAACAGCAAAGGTCCAGTAGCTGAGCCTTGGGTACCACAATGTTGAGAGTTTGGATAGAGAAGAAAGGAGGCAACAGGGGAGACTTAGAGCAAAAACTAGCAAAGCTTATAACACAGAAGCCAATTGTTTCAAGGAAGACATACTTCAAGGAAAGGATAGTCAACTGGGATGAGTGACAGTGAAAGGTCCTATAAGTGGATAAAGAGAAATGCTCATTAGTTTTGTCAAAAGGAACATTGCTGTTAGTCATAGTAATGGTCGTTTTTACTATACGGTAGGGGCAAAAGCTAGATTGAGTGTGTTTTGGAATGAATGGACAATTTAGATGTGGAGACAATAAATACAGAATAATCAAGAAATTTTGCTCTGAAGAGGAAAGAGTTGTGAGATGGTAATTGAAGAGGTCTTGTAGAGCTAAGGGAGACTGTTGTTGCTGTTCCCTATATTTTCTTAAAATGGAAGCTATTATGACATATTTATATGCTGTTGGTAATGGTCCATTGGCAAAAATAGATGACTCAGGAATAAAAAGATAATAGAAATGAATGTGTCCTTGAAAGGCAAGAGGTAATAAAAATGGCCTTTGATGAGAGCTGGGACATATCATTCTCTCGTCTTTTTTTTTTTTTTTTTTTAACAGGAATGTAGGCAGAATATCTGATGTAGATAGGGCTGTAGATGTTGTAAATTCGTGTCTGATTATTCTTATTATCTCTGACAGTGCATTGCATAACAATTGTTAAACAAATAGTTGTGCAACAAATTATACAGAAGGGTTAAAGGACTTATTTAAAGGTACAACATTTAATTATTGGTTAAGGGAAAACTAGTAGTTTGGAATTCCAACAAGGATTACTTCTCACTTTTTTTTTTTAATGAATTTTCTTGAAGACTATTCAGGATATAACTGTCCAATCTGTATTCTTTTATTATTATTATTACCTTATTGAAGTATAAATTACTTCCATACATAAATTAAAGGCCTCTGTTGTAAGTCTACAGTTCAATGAGTTTTGAAAAATACAGTCCTATTATTAAATTTATCCCTAAAATTTTATGGTTTTGATGTTAAAATAAGTTGTGTGATTTTAAATTTATTTTCAAATTGTTTGTTGCTGGTATATAAAATGCATTTTACTTTTATATATTTAATATGTATTCTGGAACTTTACTAAATTTACATATTAAATCCAGTATCATTTTGGTGTTTGAAGTATGCATTCATCTGTGATTAAAGACATTTTTATATTTTTCCAACCAATCATTATGTACTTTTTTTCTTGCCTTAACAGCAGTTGCTGTGTACAGCATGGCTCACTTGGTCATCATGTATATATTTTTTATACATTGGTGAATGAGACTTCCTAATATGTTTTGAGAATTTTTGCTTGTAATTTCATGGAAAATATTGGTCGGTAGTTTTCTCCTTGTTTTCTCTTTGACTGGTTTTGTTATCAGGGTAATGCAAGTCACATAAAATGAGTTGGGAAGTGTTTCCGTTTACAAAATATATATACATATTATGGGAGAGACTGTATAAAACTGATGTTAAGTTTTTTTTTTGAATGTTAAGCAAAATTCTCCAGTGAAACCAACTAAGCCTGCAATTTCTTTTTTGGGAGACTTTAAATTAAAATTTTAATTTATTTAATATTTATAGTACCATTCAAGTTATCTATTTCATGTTGGCTGAATTTGGGTAACTTGTATTTTTCAAGGAATTGGCATAATTTCCTAAATTGTTGACATTATGAGTATAAAGTTGTTCATAGTATTTCCTTATTAACATTGGATCTGTTTTGATACTCTTTCATTCCTGTATTATTGCTCTGTGTCTTCTCTTTTATTATCTCTGTCAATCATGCTAGAGATTTATCAATTCTATTGAGATTTTTTAATTAAAGTATAGTTAATTTACAATGTGCTAGTTTTAAGTGTACAGCAAAGTGATTCAGTTATACATATATAATCTATTTCAGATTCTTTTCCATTATAAGTTATTGCAAGATATTGAATATAGTTATCTCTGCTATACAGTAGGTCCCTGTTGTTTACCCATTTTTTAATAGTAATGTGCATATGTTAATCCCAAACTCCTAATTTATCACTTCCTCCCCATCCTGCTATCCCTTTCAATAACCATAAGTTTGTTTTGTCTGTGAGTCTATTTCTGTTTTGTAAATAAGTTCATTTGTATCATATTTTTAGATTCCACATATAAATGATATCATATGATATTTGTCTTTGTCTGACTTACTTCACTTAATATGATAATCTCCAGGACCATCCTTGTTGCTGCAAATGGCATTACTTCATTCTTTTTTATGGCTGAGTAATACTCCATTGTGTACATATACCACATCTTCTTTATCCATTCATTTGCTGATGGACATTTAGAGATTTATCAATTCTATTGAGTTTTTTGAAAAACATGCTTTTTGTTTCATTAAATTTTGGTATTGGTTTCCTGTTTTCAATTTTATTGATTTCTGTTCTCTATTATTTCATTTCTTCTAGTTGCTTTGGATACATTTTGGTCTTCTTTTTCAAGTAATGAGGTAGGAACATAGATTGATTTCATACCATTCATCTTTTCTAATATAGCATTTAGTGCTATAAATGTCCTTCTCAGCATTGCTTTACTGCATCCTACATATTTTGAAATGTTGCATTTTATTTTGATTCAATTGTAATAGTTTTTTATTCCCCTTGAGACTTCTTCTTTGACACATATAAAGCTTTTACCAACTCCTTATGGGCTAATTCTACCATCTATATCATTTTAGTATTTGTTGCTTGCTAGTGTCAATGGCTAAATTTTCTCCTGGTATTGGGTCACATTTCCTTCTTCACATGACTACTTAATTTTGATTGGATGTTAGATTGGATGTTATATTGTTAAATATCTGAATCTTGTAGCATTTCTTTAAAGAGTTTTGATTTTTTTTTTCTCATCACAGACAGTTAGTTACTTGTGGGTCAGCTGCATCCTTTCTCAGCTTTTTAAAGATGTTGTTAGTGTGGGTTTAGGGAAGCCTCTAGTTGGCAACTAATTTAGCTCTACTATGAAGATATAATACTTAGGGTATCTCTCCTGAATGACATACATGTACAACAGGATTTCTGCACTCTGGCTGTTTCAAATTGGAATGTTTCCCCATCTTGTGTGAACTCTCAGAATTGTTCACCTCATAGCTTCCTGGTAATGAATCATACATGGTAGGCATCCTCTGAGATTGCTTCCAGTGATTCCCTTCTCCTATTATTCATGCTTGTGTAATCCTCTGCTCTTGTATGAATTGAACCTAGGCAATCACATCTAATGAAGAGAATATGGCCAATAATGCTGGAATGTTGTTTCCAAGTTTGCTTACAAAAATATTGTGACTTCCAATTAGCTTTCCTCTTGCACTCTCTCTCTCTCTAGGAATTGTCTAAAAGTGTGCCAAAGGGTAAATATAAAATCTTGTTAAGACATTATATCAAAGTTGTTTTCTCAGAATATTATAGCACCATACGAAATAACCTATAAAGAGATTAAGGATGCAATTTACCAATTCTTCTCTTTTGATGCCAGATGGCATCAAAACAATAGGACATCTAGAAAGGTTAAATGTGTGGTCCTAGTATTTCGCAGCAAGAGCCCAAGGTGGAGAAAGGTTGATCTTGAAGAGATTAGTAGGTATGATGTCTATCTAATGGTGTGAATCCCATGAGATCTACAGAAGTTCCACAAAATTTTTGACAGAATTTTAACAGCAGAAACACTGACAGTTTGACCTAAATGGGACAGAGATGGTACAAAATGAAAAGAAGCAGTTGGACGCCACCCCCATATTCTATTGGAATAACACAGAATGAAAATTGCTATTCAACAACAAACAGATGCTACCTTTCATGAAATAGGAAGGATAATTCCCGGGGTAGAATCAGGAGTCAGGAAGGCATAGCTGAGAACCATGGAGAATTATTCTAAATCCTGAACCTAATTAAGAATCTTTTAACATTTGCCCAGATGAGTTTTAGAATTGCTACAGTGACTCTTTGTGGCTCTCATTTTCCCTGTTTTTGAACAGAAATCTCTGAAGTAGTTACCCTATGTCTGTCCCAACATTGTACGTTGTATCTATGGGAGGCAGATAACTTGTCTCTCTAGTTTCATAGAACTAAAGATTAAGAGGAACAAACTTGAGGAGCCTTACCTAAAGAACTACACTGAAGGGGTTTCATCCACAAGTGGATTTAATTTAAATGATGAGATTCTGGAACCGAGCTGATGTTATAAAGGGATCATAATTTGGGCAACTTGGGAAGGGGTGAATGTATTTAAATGTGGGAGAGAAGTAAATTATTGTGAAACCAGAGGGCATATTGTGGAAGACAGCCTATAAATGACCCCCAGTGATCTCCACTTCCTTGTATTCATGCCCCTGTGTATTCATCTTTCCTTGAGTGTGGACTTGACCTAGTGATTATAATACACCAAAAGTGATGGGATATCATATCCATGATTAGGTTGCAAAAAGAATGACTTCCATTTTTCTCTCACTCTCTTGCTCTCACTCTTGCTCCCATTCTGGTTCTCCCTTATTGTCTTGGAACTCTTGCTCTGGGGAAAGCAAACTGTCATTTGAGAGCTTTCCTATGAAGAGGTCCAATGGTATGAAACTGGTGTCTTCAGGCAATATCTAGTGAAGACCTAAAGCCTTCTAACAGCCATATGAATGACCCTGGAATTGTGTCTCCCTAGGAGAACCTTAAGATGACTGCAGCCTCATCTACAGCTTGATTACAGCTTCATAAGAGATCCTGAGCCAAAGGTATTCATTAAGCTGTTCAGCCAGAGATGCTAATTTCTGGAGTCACTTCACTGCCTAGCTGTCTTCTTCTTTACTCTGCCTTGCAAATTCAAGCTTATTCAGTTTCTATGAACTGTGATCTCAGACTGAAAATGGTTGTGTCAAATATCTTTTCCTTCCTTCCTCTCCAGCTCTCCCTCTTTCTTCCTCCCTCCCCTTTCCTTCCTTCCTTCTATTTTTTTCTATGGTACGAAGACAAGTCTAAAACCAAATATTTCTTCATAAATTAAACAGAAATTCTGCCATTCATCAAGTTTTTAACTTCAGTTATTGCATTTTTTTTCTAATTCCCATAAGTTTTGTTTTATTCTTCTTCAACAGAGCTACTACCTTAAAAACTGCCTTTTATTTCTTTAACCATTGAAAATACAGTTTGGGAAGGTTTTTGTTTGTTTCTTTGTTTTTTACTGTCTCCATTCAATGATTCTAATATGTGAAATACTTGTAGGTCTATTTCTACAGTTTGATCATCTTATTGGGTCTTTATCCTGAAGTCTAACTTCACTGTACCTCTAGCTATCTTTGACTATGTGCTGGATATTTTATTTGAAATCTATTTGTAGAAATACAAATACAAAAACTTACTTCAGAGCTACATTGAAGGTATATTCTTTAAGAGAGGATTGTATTAGCCCTATTTGAGTACATGAGTCATTATTAAGCCAAGATTACCTTAAAATAAATTCAAGGATTGAAATTCCCTGGAGGATCCATGGGATTAGAATCAGACAATTTACTCAAGAGATAATGTCAGACAGTAATTCCACAAGATCTTTTCTCCTCTGATTTACTGTGACGCTGAGAAAACAGCAATTTGGAACTCCATTTTTATGGGCATGGCCTACTGTGAGAACTACTCCCTTGTTTCAGCCTGAATTTGACATTTTTTTCCTCAGTCTCCATATGGCTGTCAAAATGAAGGTGCTAAATTCCCTTGAGGGTAAAACACTTCCAAGCTTCTTACCTCTCTATAATTTATTTTTCCTTTCACTTTGTTTCTGGTAAATCTATTTTGTTTTGTCATTTCTTTCATTTATTTAAAAGTGTGAGGTTTTCAAAAATGTATTCATTTTTTTAGATTGTTTTCAGCATGAGTGTTAATTTGCATAATGTAGCCTGCTGTTATGAACAATATGAAACTAACTTTTACAAGCCCTAATTTTTCCCTCTGTAAAATGGAGATAATATTTAAAGTTTCACAAAGTTATTAATTAAATGAGTTGAGATTATATATAATTACATTGAAAAATATGAAGCATTTTTCAAATATTAATAAAGTACAATGTATTTTTCAATTAAAAAAACATTTATAGAGGGTTTCTAATGTGCCTGGCAGTAAGCTATTTATCGGGACTATATGATGGCTGAGACGAAGCCCGTGTTGTTAGAAGAGCTTGCATTAAAGTGAGAGAAGCAAACACATGAATCAAAATATACTATATAATGTAATAAATACTCTAATTTTGATAAAATATATACATGTTCTAGCATGGAGAAGTCAGCATCACACAGGCTATGATAACTGAGCTCAGTTTGAAAGTTTGAGTGATGTCTCAGTGGTCATAAAAGAGACAGAAGTGCATTGTTAGGACAAAAAGGTTTTTTCACAAAGGCATACATTTTGAAATGAAAAGTCTAAAACTTCAGTGAAACAAGGACTCAAAAAGAAATAGTGAGAAATAATGCAAGTAGGACTATCTGGAATCAGATTATGAAAGGTTTTACACACACCTTTCAGGCATTTGAACTTAAGCCTATAGAGATAAAGAGATAATAAAATTTTTAATGAAAGGAAGTAATAGAATAAACATGTGTTTGTGAAAGTTGTATTTGTTGATAAAACAAAGGTACAATGGAAAAGTTGGAAACAGCAAAGTAAGAAGTCAATTTATAGTTCTTTGAAGGCAAAACACTCCAATTCATATGTGGTCTCTGTTTGGGTAAAGGATTAAAAGATTCTGAACTTGGGCAATGGCTGAGGGGTTATGAGAAGAAAAGATAGATTCAAAAAACATTTAGAAGATAAAAAACTCAACAATATTAACAATTTGAATGGCACTAGAATAAGGAGCAGAACAAGTGTGGAGACAAGAACAGTTTTATATAAGAGAATTTGAGGTAGAAAGTTGTAGTGGTTCATATAAGGTATAGGTCTACAGGTGATGAGGGTGACCATCATGCATATAGTAGTAAAAACATTGGGAGTAGAAAAGTTCACCCAGAAGATGTGTAGAGTTAGTCAAGAGAAGGGGAAGTACGGAAATTGGCAACATGAATATTTAAGAGGCAAGAGGAAAGAAGAACTAGCAAAGTGTTGAGATCGTATAAGCAGAATCAGAAAGAAAATCAGGAGTGGTATGCAGACCCAACAAAAGAAAGGAGATTTGAGAGCGGTCAATGACTTTAAAAGGTGCAGGAAAGTGAGGATAGAACATGTTAGCTTTCAGAACCAGCATTTGTTGCAGTTTCTGCAACAATGTCAGGGTTGAAGTGAGACTGGATTTGAACTTACAGCAAAAGAAAGGAAAAATGTGTAAGAACCAGGTGTAGATCTCGTTTTAAGAGTTTAACTTTAAGAGGGAGTGGCTAGATAAAAGGGTCATTTTTAGAATATGAATGGGTTCAGCATTTTTGCATTTTTTTTTTTTTATTGGAAGGGACAGAGCTAATAAAGGAGACAATCTTGCAGACAAAAGTGAAGGGACATAATTTAAAAAGAAAGTGGTGAAAAGAAACAGAGGTGTTTCCATGTTCAGGTTCATGAAGTGGTTCCATATTTTCAAGTCTGCATGCCTATATTTAGAAGTGATTTGTAACTCATAGGGTGGTAAATCTTATTATGGGTATTAGAAGTAGACTTAAAATTGACTCTACAATAAAAAGATAGTGGCTTGGTTATAGTACAATGATATAAACAGTCAGACCTCCTCCTATAAATGGGATTATTTGAGGAAAATTGCCATTTATTCATTGGGCAAGCTGCTGGATATGAATAAAGAAAAATGTGAAGCAACAATCCTGCTATCATGGGATTAACTTTATTGTATTTTTACTCATAACTCAAATAACTATAAAAGTTTTTGAATATAACTTATAACATTTTCTTAGGTTCATTTTTTAATAAACATATCCACATAGGACATATTCAAAAAGGGTAAAAATCATCTCTCTCCTATCCCTGTTTTCCATCCACCCATTTCTCTCCTCTGAGGCAGTCAGTGCTTTCAATATTAGCTGTACTAGTTGAGATAATATACGCTCACAAAAGAATAATGCTTAGAAACACACATTCACACACACACACACAGAGTAGTATTATAGACACATGATTAAGTGTCTTGCTATCTTGTTTAATATTACATGCAAGAGTGTTCCATGTTAGTGTATAATTAGCTTCTAAACTGTTTTTTTTTCACTTCATCTTTCTTTGAATGATTATAACAATGTATTTAACTAGTTCCACATAGATGGACATTTAGGTTATTTTCAGTCTTAAGCTAGTATAAAAGTTGCTACAAATAATTGTGAATGTTATTTTACTGTGTAATCTTTTAATTCTCTTTGTTGTTTTCAATCCCATTTTGCTTGCTTCTTCCATATTGCTTCACTACATTTTTTTAGCTCTGTTTATTCTATTTTGGGCTAATATCAATTCAGAAGAGGGGGTGATTTTTTTCCCCTATTTCCTATGCTTTCTTGCGCTTGCTTTATTTTCATCTTCTGCCTTACTGTATCATTAGGAGCTCTTTTATCTCTGCTTTGTGCTTCTATTAATAAAGGCATTTACTTTATTCAATTTTTCTTAATTCTTGGCAAAATGTTTGGTCACAATTGTCAGCTGTATGGCAACTACTTTCTGTTTTCTCATTTACCATTTTTTTTTCTTTTCTACAACTATTTATCTTGCTTTTTGGGGAATTCCCTGGAGGTCCAGTGGTTAGGACTCTGTGCTTCCATTGCAGGAGACACAAGTTAGGTCCCTGGTCGGGGAACCAAGATCCCACAGGCTGCATGGCACAGTCAAATAAATAAATAAAATTAACTTTGGATGTTGGATATAATCTAATATATAATGCCATATTTATCAAAACTGGAAACAAAAACATTACAAAGATAATAAAGATAATAATACTGTCATATATCTATTATAGAAACATTCTTTTTTTTACTAATTATCAATTGATGCATATGCTAACACAAATTATTTACTCTGCAACTAAATGGTTTCAACATTCATGGGTTGATTTTGCTACCCACAGCCATAGCAGCTAGGTACCCTTATAAAAGACAACTTTTAAAATTGAGTCCATAAAAATTAATCACCAACTGGTTAAATTGTTAGTCACACAGGAAAATAAAAATCAGCATTCTATCTTAAACTTGACCTAGAAAAAAAGTAATGCAACACATCATAGTAATAAATCAAAGTTCTTCAAAATCTTGCTGAAGAAGTGCTCTGCTGAACAAAGCACTTGGATTAAAGTAAACAGTATTTTACATTTGGACAAAATATCTTTCAAATAAAGCTGTCTTTCTCATCAGGCCTCTGAATGCCAGTGTTATCTGCTTACAAAACAATGAAATGGGCAATTTGATTTGAAGTCAGCCTCACCTTGCTCTAGAATGAGAACACATTTTTTTCCCCTTATTGGTTCAGATGTTCAGTTAGTCTTTGTTGTTGTCATTGCTGTTGTTTAATAAGGGTTTTTGGAAACCTGAAAGGAAATGCTTTCCATTTTAGAAAATGCCTGGAGTTGCTTTGCTGTATGTGTGATAAGGCACTATATAAATCTAAGTTGCTGTTGTTGCTAATGGGATCTATTCTCACAAAACATCATTGTGTGAACTGCCTTTTTGCTGAGGCTGCCTAGAGGAGGGAGGGAAGTGAAGATTTTACTCCTGCTTTAAAAGGAAATAATCAGTCTGCAGGTGGCTGCATAGTGGGATAAGCAAATGGGACTAAGTGTAGCACATGGTTTTCCGCACAGAATAACACCAAACAAGAATGAACCAGATAAAGATCTTTTGTACAAGAAGTGTTCTAAAGACAAGCTTTGCATTCTTAACTTTTCATGTTTATGCAGGAAAATCATGGTATGCTTAAAATTAGATTTTTCTCCACAGGGACATCTTACTGTAATGTGGAACTGAAGCAGTATACAATTTTAACATTTCTATTCCTCCAAATCATCTAAACCAATTCTGAGACAGTGTTAAGATGTTACAGGCCACAATAAATCCATACTCTTTGATGTTACATCATTGACCCTAAGATCAAGAGTCAGTTCTTTCCTATCAAAGAGTTTGTCTAAGGTTCAGAGTTAATATATACTCTTTATTCAGCTCTAAATAGGAAATGAGGTTTTTAAAAGGAGGAGTCAGGCTTAAAGCAGTGTCGAATTAGTCACAAGAAATGTTTCATTTCAGGCTTTTTGTATCCCTTTATTCAGCTCAATTTTACTGTGCAGTTTAAAAATATTTGGCATACCCCATGGAATTTAGAAAATATGTTGCTTCAAGTCTGCGGTTTTACAATGAAATCAGGATAATTTCAGCTCAAGTCTGATTTTCAAAGATAAGTACTTTCTTGAAAAACACTGCCAGATACCACAGCTTGCTGAGGGAAAAGTGAGAGATGCTGAAATTCATTTCAAAATACCCCCTGCATGTGTTTGGAATAAAGTATTAGCAATAACAAAGGTGTTCACTATTGTAAGATGTTCAGCCACTTAGCTCTGGCTTCAGAGAGTCTATTCCCTGTTCTTGTCACCTACTCTAATATTGTGAGGCAGCTGAGTGGCCTCCAGGATAACCACATTGCAAGACAAAAGAAAGGAGATGGGGTTGGAAGAGTTCCAATTTCAGCCCAGTGGAGCCTGTGAGCTGGTGCCAAAGATAACAGAGTAGCATCAAATGCTGTATTGGACAGCTGCACTGGCAGGGAGCTACAAAGGCAGAAGAGAGAATGAGACAGAGAGAGAGAAAGAGGATTCTGGGTTCTATGTATTTTGGGCCATGCAAGACTTGGAGAGAGATAGAAAGAAAAGGAAAATAGAGGAGATAGAGGTATGTGAAGAAAGGGGACTGGGAGTAAGGGAGAAGAGAAGAGAGAGAGAAGGGAAGAAAGAGAAGTAGAAGGAATGTGAAGTAAAAACAAAAGTGAGACAGGCTGGGAGAGAATACTGTGAGAGAGTGACAGAGAGCAAGGTGGCTAGACTAATTTAAAGGATTCTCAAAACAAAGAAATGATCAGTAGGAAGTTGATCATAAATGTGGTTTCCTTTTCAAGCAGTTAAAGACTGAGACAATCAGCTCATTTGTCAGAATTTCCTTTAAGGCCTTATTGATAAATATGTTGACTCCCAAGACAACAATTACAAAACTAAAAGAGAATTCTCTGCTGAAAAGAAAACAATTCTAACTTCATTAGGGAATGTATAGGCATGTGGAGGGAGAGAGGGAGGACAGTGAGTGAGGTGTGTGTATGTATGTATGCACTCATGCACTTCAAGGAGTTGACTGAATATTATGGAATGATCAATCATGAAAGATTAGGATAGCTGATGGAAAGCTAATAGGTAGATAACCTACAGCCATGGGTCTCACTGGGGACAACTTTTGCCCCCCAGGGGTTATTTGGCAATATCTGGAGACATTTTGATTGTCATGATTGGAGAGTACAACTGGCATCTAAAGGGTAGAGGCCAGGAATATTGCTAAACATCCTGCAGTGCACAGGACAGTGCAACAAAGAATTATCCAGCCCAAATTGTCAATAGCACAGAGGAGAATAAGAAACCTCTATCTATAGTTAGAGAGACCTGTGTTCATATTGGTTCAAAACTTTGCTAGCTGTGTGACCTTGGCCAAGTTATTTTAGTTCTTTGTGTCTCAGTTTCCTCACTTGTAAAATGAGGCTAACAATATAGAATAGAATTAAGAATTCTAAGAATTAAATGAGATTTCGTATAATATGAAAATCACTACAACTCTGTCTGGCACTAGATTGCTTTGTAATAGATATTATTTTCTTTTGTTTTTTCTTTCCATGGTGTAAGCTTGGAATGGAGTAAAATAAAGCAATAGCAAATAATGTACGACGTATATGTTGTTTTTCTTCATACTCTGTATAGCAAGTTCTATGAGTTAGAAACAATGTCATAATTTTTATAGTACATAAAGATGCCAAAATTTCTTGCCCAAATAAATAAATAATAGAAATAAATGTACATGGAAATTAAATGGGGGGGGATTTTCTTATCTAAAGATATTAACGGATGAAATATAACATTTTAAATTGATCTAACATTTACACTTTTCAGTTCAATGACTTGTCTCATCACCAAAGCCCTAAGTTATGTTCCCTTCTACAGGCACAGTTCCTCTTTCTCATGATTTATCACACACACACTAATCTGTTTAGGACTACATTTCCCACTGAACTATAAGATTGTGGAAATAAACGAAGACCACCCAAATGAGAACAAGCACAAGCTATTTATTCAATGCTTGCTAAAGCAAGGAAGTCGGCCAACATCACTTGCATTTGGCAGAGACTCAAAGGCAGGCAGAGGAATGAAAAATCTTTAGAGTAAAAACTAAAAAAAAAAAAAAAAAAAAAGGCTTCAGATATACCCTGATTGGAGGTGTTAGCATGGGGAAGTTGGAGGCAGGCTAACTAGAAATGGGACATCATAACTGATTTATTAGAGAAGTAAATTTGGCTTCCTCTGGTTTGTCCTAAACTGGCAGCAGAGCCAAATATTAGGGAAGCTATCACTTATTGATCGAGTGAATACTGACTGTTTTGGGCCAAAGGCTAGAGAGGTTATGATTTGGTTTCCTGGGCTGGTGCTGTGGGTTGTGAGTCAGAGTTCTATTTTAATATATGGTATGGCTCTTGTCCATTTGTATATTCAGTCACACAAGCTCCTTGAATATAGATACCATATCTGTCTTGCTCTATTTCCAAAGCTGAGCTGAGCAAGTTAAAAAGAACAATAAATAAAGAAAGCAAAGAAATGCCCAACAGTGAGGAAAGGACTTATATTCTAATTTCCATTCCTTGTTTCTTTACTCATTTTGGAGCTCTCCAATAGAATATATTGGGATTAAAATAGAAGAATAAAATAAAAGCAGGTCCTCTCATTTCCAAATAAATAACATGGATCCAGAGCAAATGCATTCACACAGATTTGTTGAATACTTATATGGATTAGATCTTATGCCTGGAGGGAGTTCAAGTTTCATTGAGGGACATAAACCCATAAAAAGACAACTATAGACTTCTGCTCCTGGACATGATCGAGAAATGAACTAGGTTTATTCTCTTGTCTCAAAGAATTTTAAAAAATGGACAAAATATATGAAACGGTTTTCAATCATTGGACAATAGGTATCTCAACAGAGTGACTCTAAGGGAAGGGACATAGACAGGATAAGCACTACAATTGGACCAGCTTACTGCTGGAGAGAGTGTTAGGCCACAGAGTGTGAAGGGAGAGTCCAAACAGGACGCAGTGATCTCCCTAAGTTGAGGAGACAGAATTTATACGGTGATGCCTCAAATCTTCAGCTGAGTACTGGTCAGCAAAAATGTACAAGGAAACCACCTAAAGCTGGGGAAAGAACCATAAGACAGAAAAGTCGAATGATCATTAGAATTCACGCAGAGGTTGGGAATAGTTTGTGTTCTCACTAACCAGAATAGAAAGGCTTCACAATTCATACAGAATTGAATAGAGAATTCAAAAAGTAGTAGTTAGGATAAAAAACGCACACTATCAAACAAAAAAAAGGAATATACTGGACTTCATCAAAATTTAAAATGTTTTCAAATGATGCTATTAAGAAAATGAAAAGGCAAACCACCAACTTAGAGAAAACGTTTGTAAAAAAATCTTACGGAGGACCTATATCTAGAATATAAGGAATTCTTACAATACAATAATAAAAGACAAAAAACTTCTCTCCACAATGGACCATTCTCACACTTTACTAAAGAAGATATATGAATAGCAAATGAGCACAATGCTCAACATCCTTTGTAGGAAAACGCAAATCAAACTACAATCAGATACCGCTACTTACCTATTAAAATAGCTAAAATTATTAAGGCTGCTCATCCAAGTGTTTGCAAGAATGTAGAGATAGGAAATCTCATACATTCTGGTGAGAATATTAAATGGAACAACTATTTTGGAAAACAGGTTGGCATTTTCTTAAAAAGTAACACATATACCCAAATAATGACCCAGCCATTCCACAATCTTTCAAGGGAAATGAAACAATATGTCCTCACTAAAGCTTATATGCAAATATTGGTTACAGTTTTATTTGCAAACCAACTTCCATTAATGGGTGACTGGATAAACAACTTGTGGTATATCCATACAATATGAATTCCACTCAGCAGTTGAAAGGACCTATCTTTGCTGCATGAAGCAACATGGATGAAACTTAAAATAATTGTGGTGACTGAAGAAAGCCAGAACAACAAAAAAAAAAGGACCCATATTCTATGATTCCATTATATTCTATGATTCCATTTATACAAAATGTTTAAAATTACAGATTAATCTAATGCGACAAAAAGCAGACTAGTTGTTGTCTGGGGATGAGGTGGGAGAGACAGAGAGAAGGATAGATTATACTAGATTATGAGAAAACTTTAGGAAGTTATGAATATATTTATTATCTTTATTGTGATGGTTTCATGAGTGTATACATATGTTGACTCACCAAATTTTACACATTAAATATGTACTGTTTATTGTACATCAATTATGCTTTGATAAAGTATAAAAAGATGATGCTTATAAAGCATAACAAAGTGCAGGAGTTTAGGGTGATATCATGGACATGTTTATGGAGTAGGAGAGTTCTAATATATGCCCTTAATGATAAGCAGGGCACAGCTAGGTGAAGTAATGGAAGCAATGTTTTGGGTGAATGGACCATATACAAGGTCACTGATGAAATAAACTGCAAGTTATATGTAGAAAACTATAATTAGTTTAATGTTGCTAGAACCTCAGGTAAAAATCAAGAATTTAGACAAAAAAGATAAACCAGGTCCAGTTCTTGAGTGCATGCCATTAAGTAGTTTGTATTTTAGAAGATAATAGTCCATTGAAGGTCTTAAAACAAGAGAAAAACTGATTGGATTTCTGTTTAGAAAGGTCATGGTAGTAACAGTGTGAAATGGTGATATAATGAAGATTAGAGAATTAGGATGCCTTTAAGGAAGTAAGGGAATGACTGCCTGACCTGAAACAGGGAGAGCAGGAAAATGACCTTAGTTGTCAGATATCCAGGTAGAGTGAGTTTAGAGGATGAGGAAAAACGGAGGAAGGTAAAGAGGAGAAAAATCTGAATATATGAATCCTTGGAAAACACTTCATTACTTTCTTTACATTTTATAGCTCTAATGGTCTTTTCTTCTCCTTGAAATTCCCTAATTTTTTTTTAATTTAAATGGCATACATATGTGGATATAATTTTATTGGTCAGCATTCTTTTTCATTTACTCCTTTATAAATTCTAACAAAACATTATTTATTCATAACCAGTTTTCAACTTTAATTGACCCCATCCACTTAAACGATAAGTTGTTTGAGGCCAATGTTGGTGACTTTCTCAGCTCACAATCTCCAGCAAATATTCCCTTGCCCAAAATAAATTTTCAGTTAAATATTTATGATTTTTTGGCAACCACATAAGAAAGTCAGTTATTCCTGATCTTAAGTGTTCAACTACATTTCTTCTTTATGAACTTTATTTTTTTTTATTTCTCTGGTTTTATGAAATTATTTTGATACTAAGCTTTAGTCACCTTTATTTTTTCTTCTTACAGTATGAGGCATTCTTGTCTGTTCAATTTAGTGAAATAAGCAAGCTTAACTAGTATATTCCCTATTTCAACATAAGAGAATATACCACTAAATTTACAACAAGGTCCATGATATTTGAAATATTTCTGCATATGGTTGGGTATAGGTAAGTGATTGACTTAGGAAGCAGATAAATTTAAGATGTAAGAAGAAAGTTCAAAAACCATGAAGAAATAAACCTGACAAAAATATAATTCAAAATTGTAAATAAAATTCAATTTGAGATTCAGAAATACATTTTTTTAACATCTTTACTGTAGTATAATTGCTTTAGAATGGTGTGTTAGTTTCTGCTTTATAACAAAGTGAATCAGTTATACATATACATATGTTCCCATATCTCTTCCCTCCTGCATCTCCCTCCCTCCCATCCTCCCTATCCCACCCCTCTAGGTGGTCACAAAGCACCGAGCTGATCTATGCGGCTGCTTCCCACTAGCTCTCTATTTTACATTTGGTGGTGTATATATGTCCATGCCACTCTCTCACTTTGTCACAGCTTACCCTTCCCCCTCCCCATATCCTCAAGTCCATTCTCTAGTAGGTCTGCATCTTTATTCCTGTCTTGCCCCTAGGTTCTTCACGACCATTTTTAAAAATTTTTTTTTTAGATTCCATATATATGTGTTAGCATACGGTATTTGTTTTTCTCTTTCTGACTTACTTCACTCTGCATGACAGACTCTATGTCCATCCACCTCATTACAAATAACTCAATTTTGTTTATTTTTATGGCTGAGTAATATTCCATTGTACATATATGCCACAACTTCTTTATCCATTCATCTGTTGATGGACACTTAGGTTGCTTCCATGTCCTGGCTATTGTAAATAGAGCTGCAGTGAACATTGTGGTACATGATTCTTTTTGAATTATGGTTTTCTCAGGGTATATGACCAGTAGTGGGATTGCTGGGTCATATGATAGTTCTATTTGTAGTTTTTTAAGGAACCTCCATACTGTTCTCCATAGTGGCTGTATCAATTTACCTTCCCACCAACAGTGCAAGAGGGTTCCCTTTTCTCCACACCCTCTCCAGCATTTATTGTTTCTAGATTTTTTGATGATGGCCATTCTGACTGGTGTGAGATGATATCTCCTTGTAGTTTTGATTTGCATTTCTCTAATGATTAATGATGCTGAGCATTCTTTCATGTGTTTGTTGGCTGTCTGTATATCTTCTTTGGAGAAATAACTATTTAGGTCTTCTGCCCATTTTTGGATTGGGTTGTTTGTTTTTTTTTGATATTGAGCTGCATGAGCTGCTTTTAAATCAGAAATACATTTTTGAAGAGCTTGAATAGGTGTAGAGATTGACTTACTACTTTTAATATGAGTTGGGTTAACTCATATTAGACAATTTCTAACATAACCAATAAAATATAAATCATCTTTTTTGCATATATTAGGTGTGGGATTAATGAACCAAATTTACACATTTAGTAAAATAAACAGGTTTACATTATGTCAAGTCAACTGAGTTTTTAAAGCATTAGTCCTTTTTGACTCAAGCATCATAAGCAATTGATACTGATTTGTAGATAAATACTTTTTCTGAAAGCAGTATCTATATCTGTTTTATTAAAAACAATAGGCTTTTTATATGTCAAAGATTAATTTGTCACTCTCTCTATGTATGTATATATATATATAGAGAGAGAGAGAGAGATACATATCTCTATTTATTCATCATATTGTAAAACCGGGCAAATTACTCAGATCATGAAAACAAAAGGTTTTGCTGAAAGTTACCTAAAAATTTTAGGCAAGGGTGTTTGGTTAGCCTTCATTCTTCCAGTTAGTTGCTATAATCTCCACATTTTGTGTGCAGACTGTTTTAAAATGAGGAAGAGCCAGTGCACAGCTGTATCTATGGCTTCACTTGGTAGTTCCTCCCAATGCTTTGGATACTATAACCTTTTATTTGCTGTGTCTGGATTAATAGCTCTGTTACAGTAACAAACTAAAATGTTCTCCAGGCAACTTCAATATCCTAAGAAAAACATGGTCTAAGCAATCTATTTTCTGACACTCATTTATACTTGCCCATCCACAGTGATTGAAAAAGTGACACAGTATAGATCTGTAAGTGACAGATTCTCAGCAAGGTCTGTTTCCCCAGCCCTAACATCACTCAGCAACTCAGACCAAAGAATTTGCTGATGGCATCCTCTACATATAGACACAGACCCAACTTTAAACACATTTTCTGAAAATCAAAATGACACAAATGTCCTAAGAATCCATACATGATAGAAAGCCCTTGCAAAATAGCAAGAAATAAATCATACTCTGTGATGTGTCAGCTTGTCTGACCTAAATAAGATACTTTGTATTAACTATAGTCTGTTGTCGTCCCTTGTGTTGAAACGCATCCACAAAATCAAAAAGATGCCAGAAAATGACATCAAATGAATTTCAAAACATGAGATAATCAGTGAACTGATAAGAATCAAGCTAGGCAATTCTGTAATGTGTATATGATGGAAGATTGTAAGACAGTGATAATAGAGTCAGATGACAATAACTGATTAAAGTAAACAAGTTAATATTTTCAGAATAATTTGTTTAGCAATGTTACACAAATCCCTGAACTAGAAAAGACAAAGCATCTTCATAAACTAATCACTTCAAAAATTCTATTAACATAACAATTCAATCTTATTGTTTGCATGGTATCATTATTGAAAGCTTCAGTTGCCATGGTGGCAAAATTATTAGAGAAAGTAGCTGTTCATTTTTATAAAAAGCTTTTTGGGGGGGATCATATCGAAATGAAATATTTTGATTGAATAAAAATGGTTGCTATAATATCTTAGTATGGAAAAGAAATAGTCTATAAACAATCCCAAGAATAAAACCTAAGTAGTTACTTGTTTGATATTTACAGTAGGATAAAACATTAAAAATCCTACGATGAGACCTCAAACGCAAAATACCAAAGGAAAACTGCAATATCATTTGCAATCATTTCTGGTATTTTAGTTTAGTCCTAAAGTTAATGTTCTAAATGTAGAGTATCTTATATATGTATACTCAATAAATCTCCATTGACTTAATGGAAGAAAAAAATGCCCATTTAAATCCTGATAAATCCTGAATTTATATTTGTTCTCCTCATTGCTATTGAGTTTCAGAATGCATTTTTGCTATCAATTATATTTCCATATAATTTGATAGAAGTTGGATATATGTTCTTGTTTCTTTTAATAATTAAACATATTAAAATTATGAAGTAGATAATTTTTCAAATGAAAAATCTATAAGGATTATAATCAACATACCACAGATTTAAAATTTTTTGAGGTCACTGAAGACCAATCCTGAGCTAAATCTGTTTTATTAACTAAAGGCAAGATATTGATTAAAACTCCAAGAAGAGTTACAGGGACAAGAATTATATAATGCTGAGATCAATTTAGTTACTCACAAATCACATGGTACAAAAAGCATACTTTTTAAAGAAACTTTATAGATAAGGAATTTTAGTAAATTAAAAGATCAACTGTCTTAACTTCAAAAGAGTTATCAAAACTTCTATTACACAGTCTCTGTCCAAAAGAGAGTTAACATCTCTGGAGAGCAAACTATTTGCTATACGATATTCTAGGCAACTTAACTATTAATTCTTAAAACAGTCCAAGGCATTTGCCCCATTTTATTGGTAGGGGGCAAAAAAAAAAAAGCTCTCCATATTGATTCCCAGGCAATCTGACTTCACTTTCTGTGCATTACTCTAAACTGCCCCTAGGTTATTCAAGTTTATGAGGGGAGAGAGAGACATCAAGGTCTAAGCTCTTATATTTTTTGCAGAGATTTTTTTCATACATTTTAAAATTTTCAATGGGCAAAAGCTCTAAGCTATTTTTTGGCAATGCAATTCCTGCATAACACCTCTATATTTCAATATTCCTATGATATATAATTTGAGGCATTTTAAATAGCATTATTAAGTGGTATTACTATAATTCAGTTTGAGGCACATTGATATTTTTCATAACAACTCTATGACATCATGTGCTCATTAGAAGGGAAATATTCTGACATCAATACCTTTAGGAAGTTTGGTAAACAGAGAAATGCATTTGAATATGAGTCCCATAATATAAACAATTATAGCTGCATTTCAAGTTCAGAAAGGAATATGTATACTCAAATAAAAGTAGATATTTGTCAGAACGTTTAAAAATCCATGTTCATTGAAAGCTACAATTTTCAGAACACCAGGAAAATAATCTGATATAATCCAAATAAATACTCCTGTCTGTCACATAACCTTTAATTATAATATGGCAACTGTAATTTCACCTAATTAGAAAAGGTGAAATGAATTTTGAATTGCAAATTATCCCTTTTATGAAAGCTCAAAGTAAAGCATCCTCAGACTGACAGACTCAGTCACTATGGATTGAGGTGCCCTATGATGTGACATTTTTGATTAATCAGTAACCCATTCCAAAAGCCTCTTATATGGAACCATTCATTGGTTTTAATATTAGTAGATATAGCTTTCCAATTAAGAATTTTATTATAATGTATGAAAGCACTCTAACTCTCTGCAATCTCCCTGAACTTTTTTTATCTGTAAATGGGGGTAAAAATACCCACATTTCTATGAAATAACAAGAATTAAATAAGAAATTATAGGAAAATAATTTGATGGGCACTTAATGCATTTTAACTGAATTTAATTGCAATTAATTCAGGTTTGTATGCTTTGGGAGATAAACAATTCTACCACGAGTGAAGAATATCTTTTTTAAAAATAAAAGTTTAGATTGTTTTCTAGTTTTAGGATCTATAGAAATCGAACTCCTATTGGTTGATTATGTAACTTTACTCAGTAAAAAGAAAATGAGAAAAAAAGAATGTGTTAAATTTCTAAGATCTTTAAAATACCTAGCTATACCAAATTAATTTCAGTTGAGCAAAATATTGTGTTAAAATATGGATATAAACAAAACTGCCAGTGTTCTATTCAGAGTAGCAAAGAACATTTTTCAGAAAAAATTCACTAAAAAATTACATATGTGATTCTATATACTGAAGGAATAGTCCAGGCTTCAGGTTTAAGCCCTTCCAGGAATCTATCCAAAATTAAGGTTGTCCTAAAATTAAAATCATCTATTAAAAAATAGGTGTACTGGGCTTCCCTGGTGATACAGTGGTTGAGAGTCCGCCTGTCAATGCAGGGGACACGGGTTCGTGCCCCGGTCCGGGAAGATCCCACATGTCGCGGAGTGGCTAGGCCCATGAGCCATGGCCGCTGAGCCTGTGCGTCCGAAGCCTGTGCTCCACAACGGGAGAGGCCACAACAGTGAGAGGCCTGCATACTACCACCACCAAAAAAAAAAAAAAAAAATAGGTGTACTAATCAAACTCCCAGAATCTCTGACCAAAAAAAGCAAAATAGATCAAGGTATCAAAAAAATGAAACAAAAAAATTGAATATAGAAGTATTTTGTCTATGGTCTACAAAAACAACACAAAAGAATGTTTTTTTTTTGTCTTTACTAGTCTAGATATGATTTCAAAATATTATCAAAGTAAAATGCTTCAGATTTTGATATGCTTAAATAATGTAGAGAAGTGAATCTTACAAATAGTTGTCATCTTATAATATTATATTTTTATGGTTGTTACATTTAGTGATACTGAAGTATACAATGAAACACCCAGGCAAACAGAAATCTTCTGTTCCCAAGTTTTCCACCAGTGGTCCCAAGAGAATAGAGTGCAGAACTAGAGAAAAAGACCTTTAATAATTGTGAGAGTCTTTCATCAGAACTCAGTTCAATGTGTTATTTTTTAATATAATTTCAAGGGAATTATATAAAGTTCACTGTTGTGAAAGGTTATTTTGGAGAAAATTCACAAGCAACAAATACTGTGCAAAGGGGGTTGTAGACATTTGTATATCCAAGGAGTGTTACAACTTTTGAATCTTACATTTTGCATGGATTTGGGCAATGTCTGAAATTTAAACAAAGGAAAAATATATAGTTTATTAATTCTTTAGTGAAGATAGAGTTTAAAGGCTGAAGCCTGAGGAACTACCAAGACACCTGTTGAACTGTAAAAGATACATGTGGAACACATACAGCGATGCAAAGAATTAAAACGATGTTAGAAGGAATAGTTCTTGACAGGAATAGAATAAACACCAGTATCACAACTCTGGCTAAGGATTCCTTAGGGAAAGATTTGTAAGGTATATGAGAACATGTTTCAATAACTACCTAAAAGTATGAATTACTTCTGTTCATCCTAAATATTCACCAATGAAACTTGAAAGCACTAAACAGTCAGTAATTTTTAAGCTTTTATTAACTATAACATGAGAATCTATTTAAGATGAACTAGTATATAGTCAAATGGAAGAATTTACAATGGGGTCAAAACAAGAAAAATTTAACCTTCTGCCATCAACACCAGGCCTAGAATAAGTGGAAACATTAAACGTCAGCTAACCTACAGATTTTTTCTGTCCTATTAAAAACAAGAAGAAATTGGCTTGACATTTCTAATTATTAGGAAATTAACAAATTGTTTTAGTATCATGGTGATATATAGAAACAACTACTCTTGAAAATTGATAGATTTGGAGTTGACAACCTTGGAGGATTTTATGCATTCTTATAGTGGTAAATAGCATGGTTATTCCTGTGTTATTTTACAGGATTGGCAAATAGGAATCATATCTTGATATACATTAACAATCTTAATAATTCTGTTTCAGTTCTTATTTAGCCACTCTCTAATTTAATTAACTTTGCTAAAATTATTTGCATAGGGATTAAAAGTGTCTGATGGCTTTTTTTTTTTTTTGTGGTACGCGGGCCTCTCACCGCTGTGGCCTCTCCCACTGTGGAGCACAGGCTCCGGACACGCAGGCCCAGCAGCCATGGCTCATGGGCCCAGCTGCTCCGCGGCATGCGGGATCCTCCCAGACCGGGGCACGAACCCGTGTCCCCTGCATTGACAGGCGGACTCCCAACCACTGCGCCACCAGGGAAGCCCCTGATGGCTATTTTGAAGAGCATTCACCATCAAGAGGAAGAAATTGATAGGACAAATTTTGTTGTGAGGGCTACAAATATATTTTTCCCTAGGAATGATGGGCTTTCTATATAGTATACTATTTATTCATTTTCTTTCTGAATCTACTACATGCTTTATCCTACATAAAATGAAGAATGTATTCTTGAAGCCAAGAACATGTGCATTTTTCTACCATTAGGCTAACTTATGGTTTTTAATCATTTTTCAATCTTTGAACAGATCTTTGACTGGAATTATGTGAGTGGATATTTTTGACATTCCAACTGACAGGAAAAATAAATTTAGGTTTTGTTTTTCCCCCTCCATGCACCTATAGTAAACATAAGAAAATGAAACAAGTAAAATTATATGCAAATAAGCACACTCACAAAGATTTTCCTCAACTGAGGTTTGCCTTGTTATAGGAGTTCTAAATGCAGAGCAGAAGCAGTATCAGTGTTACTGAAGGATTTTATAAAGGATTTTCAAAAAGTTTGTACCTTTCTCAAAGCCACAAGAACTTTACCAGTCTACAAATGGGAGGTAATGAAATCAAGGATTATGAGATGTAAAATGTAAATATTTATGATTTCTTCTCTGCTGAGGTGATGAATCAAGCACAGTAAAATATTCAGCCCTAAGTTTTAGCTCAGGTTTTTCAGCTAATCTAAAGCTGTCTCCAATCCAATTTTATACCTATGTAGGATTCCTTTCAAATAGCAGTGGTGATCCCCCAAAGTTAATCTTCAGTGTTTAGCCAGTTTATCTCTGGCTGAGACAGAAACAGTTGCACATACTTTTGAGGATATAAGTTTCAATGCAACTTTTGAAACAGCCCCTTCATGAAAATGAAATTATCCAGTAACACCTGACATGACGTAACGTGACTTATCCAAGTGTACTCAGAAGATTTAGGCAAAAACAAGAGGGGATTATGATGTCTAGAATAAAATATATATATATATGTTTAGCTATAAATTGGCATACCAAACAATTCCACACTTGGACAGTCATGCAAAGTATTATACACTAATTGAGCAGGAAATAAAGTATCATAAAGCTACTTTTATATTTCCTAAAATCCCAAATTGCTAACAGAGGCAATAAATGCCAAAACTTTTGCAGTAATCCCACAAATATAAGCAAATTCATGGGCATCAACAGGAAATTTGAGATAATCAGACTATACCTCAGTTGTGCTTCTTTCTTCTCATCATGTCTTAGTACTCAAATCAAATCTCATGAATAATTTGGGAGTCTAATCTAATACAGTCCTGATTTTTAATGTTTAGGACATTATAAAATATGTCTGTTGTCTAGCCTGTACTTTACCCAGACTAATAAAACAAGGGGCCTTATCCATTTTTACGCACATTTCTTGTTTATTCTTTTTTACAGATTGCATTATGTGTCATATTAGAAGCACAAGTTTGAAAAATGTCAAGCCATTCCTTTCCTTGCACTCAAATTTAAAGATCAGATGTATTTGAATTAAATCAAAATGTTTTATTTTGCTTAGTCTTTGTTTTATAACTATTCAACTATAAAGAAATTAAAAGTAATATGAGAATGTGAATAAGGTGAAAACATATACTTATTAGATTATTCAGGGTGTAAGTAGAATGCAGAAGCCATTCCAGTTGTTTTAACAAATATAATTTAACAGAAATGATTGTTAACTAGGTATTGAACACTGAGAAGACAAACCGGGAACAATACTAAAGTGTCACAAGGCAGCAACTGCAGGAAGCAGAACCCCCTGTGACTGGGAGAACAAAAGGAAGAGATAATAATTTTTAAAACTCACAGGTTTAGAGGAGGGTTCCCTTGGAGCTAAAATTCAGACATTTGAGAAAGAGCCTGAGATCAAAGAGATGTCCTGTGGGTCTGACAGACAGACCTTGGAGGAACATACCTTAATCATTTGATACTGATGTGGTTAAGAGACTCAAGCCTAGCTTGGTTACTACTAGTGGGGAGAATGTAAGCTGGAATCAACTACCAATGTGAAGAAGTGTTGGGGGTGTTACTAACAGGAACAGAAAGCAATTAGGAAGCACGTAATCAGAGCAAAGCCTTCTTCCCACTGCTGTGTAATCTTTCTGGTGCCCTCTATTGGCAGAGCCTAACGGGAAGAGCAACTGGAAAAGCAGGAATAAGGTTTGCCCATCTCAGATCCAGTATTACAAAGATTTTAGAAAGATGACTTTGAAGCTGTGACCATTATGCCAATACTCAAAAACTCAGATGAAATGGGAAAATTCCCTAAAAGACACACCTACCAAAGTTCACTCAAAAAGAAAAGGTAATCTGAATAGCTCTTTATGCACTGAAGAAATTAAATTTGTAAAGTAAAACTTTCCCACAAAGCAAACTCCAGAACTAGATAACTTCACTGGAAAATTCTTCCAAATATTTGAAGATTAAATAATACCATTCTACACAATCTTTTCCAGAAAATTAAATAGGAGGAAATTCTTCCAAACACATTCTATGAGGCCAAACAAGAAAAGGATTTTAAAAGAAAATTTCAAGCCAACATCTATCGTGGACATAGATAGACACAAATATTCTTAACAAAATGTTAGCAAATCAAAGTCAACTATCTATAAGAAGCATAATACATGATGACCAAGAGGGATTTAAACAAAGGTAATATAACATTCAAAAGTAAACCAATTTATTCTCTATACTCACCAACTAAAAAAAAAAATGACCATAGGATCATCTCAGTGGAAAGAGAAAAAGCATTTGACAAAATCCAACATTTATTCCTGTTAAAAACTCAGCAAATCAGGAATAGAACGGAATATCCTTAGCCTGATGAAGGGCATGTATGAAAAACTATGCAGCTAATTTCATATTTAATTGTGAGAAATAATGAATGCTTCCACTCTAAGATTAAGAACAAGACAAAAATGTCTCACCAATTATTTTTAACATTGTGCTGGAAGGTTCAGCCAGTGCCATACATAAAGAAAAAGGAAGTAAAAGTCATCCAAGTTTGAAAAGAAGATGTAAATCGTTCTTTTTCACAGATAATATGTTTTTCCACATAGAAAATTCAGTGGGGTATACAAAAATAAAGTTATGAGAACTATACTATGTAAGTTTATCAAGGTTGGAGGATACAAGATCAATATACAAAAGTAAATTGCATTTCTATGTCCCAACAATTAAAAATTAGAAATTAAAATTTAACAAATCAGTGTATGTTGCAATAGCATAAAATAATATAAAACATTTAGGGATAAATCTGATCAAAAAACCTCAAAACTTGTAAACTGAAAATTATAAAATGCTGCTGAGAGGAATGAAAGAAGACCTAAATAAATAGAGATATACAGCTTAATTGCCTGAGAAACTCAATATGGGTAAAACATCAGTTTTCCCCAAATAGGTGTCTAGCTTCAATGCACTCCAGTCAAAATTTCCACAAGCCCTTTTCTAGAAATTGACAAGTTGATTCTAAAATTAATCTGGTAATACAAAGAATAGCCAAAACAACTTCAAAACGAACAAAGTTGGTTGCAAACAAAACTTGACTTAAAGACATTTTAAAACTGTCATTACCAAGAGCATGGAACTAGCATCAAAACTGACAAATAGATCAAGGGAACAAAATATCAATAGGCAGTCTAGAAATAGACCATCTCATAAGTTGACATCTGATTTTTGAAAAAGGTACAAAGGTAATTTAGTGAAGAAAGGACAATTTTTTTCATCCTTTGGTGTTAAACCTACTGAATATTCATATGCTAAATAAACAAATGAACAAACTTTGATTTTTTTCCCTTAAACGATCAAGAAAAAAATAATTCAAAATAAGTCATAATTCTTTTTTTTAATATATATATATTTTTATTCATTTATCTATTTATTTATTTTTGGCTGCATTGCATCTTTGTTTCTGCACACGGGCTTTCTCTAGTTGTGGCGAGCGGGGTTACTCTTCGTTGTGGTGCGTGGCCTTCTCATTGCAGTGGCTTCTCTTGTTGCAGAGCACAAGCTCTAGGCCCGCAGGCTTCAGTAGTTATGGCACACAGGCTCAGTAGTTGCAGCTCACAGGCTCAGTAGTTGTGATGCATGGGCTTAGTTGCTCCGCGGCATGTGGGATCTTCCCAGACCAGGGCTCGAACCTGTGTTACCTGATTTGGCAGGCAGATTCTTAACCATTGCACTACCAGGGAAGCCCCATAGTCCTAAATGTAAAACCCAAAACTATAAAACTTCAGTAGGATTTTTGTTGTTGTTATTGTTAAGCAAAGATGTCTTAGATACAATATCAAAGCATGACATTTAAAAGGAATCTTTGAAAAGTTGGACTTCATAAAATTATATATTTTTTGCTCTTCTAAAAATACTGTTGATAGAATTTTAAAAAACCACAGACTTGGAGGAAATATTTGTATATTACATATCTGATAAAGAATTTATATCCAGAATATGTAAAGAACACTTAAAATTCAATTATAAGTAAATGAACAAACATTGTAAGGATAGAACAAAATATTTGACTAGAGACTTCACCAAAGAGACTTCTTATCTGGAGGAAAACATTGATTTTTGAAACAAAAATTTTAAAGAGGTATATACCTGACATGTAAGAACAATATATTAGGCTCCAAAGACAATGTGTGAGAAAAATATGCTGTGAAAATGAAATCAAGTGAAAATTATTTTTTTAGGTAAATCAGTAAAGATGTTAAACTATTTCTAATTTAAAAATCACTGTGGTATATATACTGTATGAGTTCAAAAAATTTTCTGTAATTTGCAAGTCAAAATATTTCCTATATGTGTAAGATGAATATTTGGTGATGATGATGTCAAGTTTTATGAGAGAATTCCTTGAAGTGTCAAGATGTCTGAGACACCTCCTGTGTAAAAGTTGTTGATTCTGAATGCTGTCAGCTAATTTTTCTCCACATCATCTGCTTATCTCTGGATGAGAATCACACAGGGTGCCTATTAAAGTCCAGATTTATCAGCTCCACCTAAAATCCTCCCCTCTTATGGCAGCCTGTTTATGTTGCTCTATTTGGTATTCCCAGCCTCAACACCTACGTCTGCAACATGATGATGCTCAACAAATATGTGCTTCTTGACTGAATAAATCCTCTTCCATTTATACCTCACAATTTTCTTTTCTAATAGGTATTTTTGCAATGGGAATCCAATCTGACCAAGAATTGTATGCCAGGACATTCTTGGGTACTTCACCATCGAAAGCTACAGTGTATAGTAGATATATATTAGGGTTTCGGAAGTAGGAGTCTGACTCCAAGAATCTTAGAAGCCGTGCTAGCCCATTTTATATGGGCTACCACCATTTCTGAAAACACAATATAGCTTCACCACATTTTACCAAATTTTACCACATTTTAGAGGTATAATTGACATACTAAAAGCTTTACATATTCAGATTATACAATTTGATATTTTGACATATGTATATTCCCATAAAGTCATCAGCACAATTAGAATAATTAACCTATCCATCACTCCCAAATGTTCTTTCATGGTCTTTTGTAATCCCCATCTCCTCCCTCCCCACCCTAGCTTCACAGGAAACCATTAACTTATTTTCTGTCATTATAAATTAGTTTGCACTTATATATATACATACATACATATATATAATTTTATATAAATGGCATGATAGAGTGTTTTCTCTTTTTAGTCTAACTTATTTCAGACATAAAAATTAATAGAGATTCATCCATGCTATTGTGAGCATCAATGGTTCATTTTGTTTTATTACTGAGTAGATTTCATTGATTGGATATGCCACAGTTTTTTAATTAATGTATCTGTTGATCTTTTTCTCCAAATTCTAACACAAAGAAAGCTGCTACAGACATTATATACAAGTCTTTGTTTGAATACATGATTTCTTTTCTTTTGGGTTAAATACTTGATTAGAATGGCTGAGTCATATGGTAGGTTTACCTCTGACTCTTTAAGAAACTGCCACACGGTGTTTGTACCATTAAATAAGTGGTACATTATATAAACAATTGTACCATTTATATTCCCATCAGAAATGTGTGAGAGGTCCAGTTCTTCCAGGTATTCACTAGTACTTGGTGTTATGGATTGCACATTCATGTCCACCCAAAATTCATATGTTGAAACCCTCTCCCCAACATGATGTATTAGGAGGTTGGGCCTTTGGAAGTCTCCACCCTCATGAATGGGATTAGTTCCTTAATAAAAAGGACCTCAGAGAGCAATCTTGCCCTCTTTTTACCATATGAGGATACAAGGAGAAGTCAGCAGTCTGCAGCTCAGAAGAGGGCTCTCATCAGAACCTGACCGTGCTGACACCCTGATCTCAGCCTCCAGAACTGTGAGAAATAAATATCTATTTTTCATGTGCCATCTGGTCTATGGTACTTTGTTATAGCAGTTCAAACTAAGACAATCTGTATAGCCAGTATTCAGTTTCCTCCATTCTAAAGTGTGTAGTGGAGGTCAATTGTGAATTTAATTTGCATTTCCTTGATGATTAATGATCTTGAGCATATCTCTATATGCTTATTTGTATATATATTCATCTGTCTTAAAATTGAAATATCATATCTATTCATGTAAGTTTTATTTTATTCTTTGCACGAAAAGAAGTTTGAACCAGACTATCTAAACTATATATTTCTTCCTACACTGTGGCAATAACGCACATGGAAAAGAAGAACTAGTATGAATACAAGTGATGTATTCCTTCCCCATCACTCCTCCTTCTTTCTCCCCAAGCCCATCACATACATGTGAGGACATACACCTCTTCAATCACTCTGTAACCAGTCTGTCACTTTGAAAGCTCAACATTGCTCCCCTGCTTTGCAGCACTATTCACACCCTGCCTAAGTCAATCATAGGGAATCACGAAGTCCACAACGCAGTATCCCTTACATCTGTCAAAAGAACAAGAAAAAACAGGACTGCACATCTTAGGAAAGACTCTAGTTAAGGTCAAAATCATTCAAAATCACTTGCACTGTATTTTTCTTAAACTCCTTTTTGAACATGCAGAGCCAAGTGGGTTCAAGGTGTAGAAAAGCTTCCTGTTCACTCCCTAACTGTGTCATGTTTAGGAGTGGACAGAAATACTTCACCTTTTTTACAGCTTATAGGAAAAGATTTGAAGATAAGGATTCGATACCTACAAAGGAAAAGCTTTTTCTAAAACTGCATTTAATACTATGTATGTCTATCAAGTGAAACAATTACTGACAAAGACAGACATCTGATATTGTCATTTATCTGAAAAACAATCTAAAAGACTAGCTGTATTTCCATGTAGAGAATTTAAATGAACATTATATAAAGTGGCTAGAGATACACAAACATAATTTTGTGAATAAAAGTTCTGAAATTTGTTGAAACAACAGTCTATTTTTTTAATGAAACATTATTTAAATGGTTAATATCTGTGTTTTTCAAAATGATTTTGAATAGATAGAAACTAGCCAACTCAAGCAGGCTCATAGGTTTTGTCTTTCAGTTCTTTGAATAAGCAATTTTCCTTTCAATCTTCTCATCCCATTGAGTTTGGTAAGTATAAAACTACCATGTGTAAAAGAAGATAGCTGGTGGGAACCTGCTGTATAGCACAGTGAGCTCAGCTCTAGGCTCTGTGGTGACCTAGATGAGTGGGATGGGTGGGGTGCGAGGGAGGTCCAAGAGGGAGGGGATATATGTATACATATAGTTGATTCCTTTCATTGTACAGCAGAAACACAACATTGTAAAGCAACCATACCCTCAATTAAAAGAATAAAAAAATAATTTCTAGTTATAAGTTCCAAAAGAAGAATCCTTCTTCCAAGTTTTGTCATCTGTGTTTACAATTTCTTTGTAAAAATCTACAATTTTTAAAGTTTCCTATAACAGAAAATACAACACGATTGCCTTAATGTATTTATTACCTTAACTAGGCCATTATTGTCAGGACAAAATAATTTAAGTACAGCTAAGTTAGTAAAATAATAAATTTCATTTTTAAAAATTGAATTGCTTAATCCTATAATGTTTCTACCATTTTGTGAGAATAGACTATCATGAATATCTGATTAATGCTCCGCTTCTTTTCCATAAGAAAAAAAAATCTATGTATCACATAGATTGAATGTTAACATAATTTCAGGAGTATGAATTTGGGTCCATGGAACCCATGTAAACTAGCTCCAGGACTACCACATCTGGAAGGGCTCCCAGATGTGGTGATGAAGTGTATTTGGAGGGGGGGCAGGGAGGAAGATAGGACTAAATTCTAGCTTGCACTCAGATCGCCAACTCTTATGACGGTGAAAATATTTATAGTAATAACCTAATTTGTAATTCACACAAAATCACAGTATATGCTACAAGAAATCATAACTACCTCTATAATAATTTTCTTAATAATAAAGTTGTTCTCCTTTACTCATTAGTTTAAAATTATATTTTGACCCAGGTAAGATTTCAAGTTACGTAAACAGTCAAGATAGAGCAGTTTTGACTTTCTTCAGGGTCAGTTCCATGTTTATTTTAGTTCTGTTATTACAGTAGAGTAACTAGTCTATGGAAGATAATAAAAACCCTCATTGAATTAAGTAACCAGTGTGTGTGTGTGTGTGTGTGTGTGTGTGTGTGTGTGTGTGTGTAATGCAATTCAAACCAAAGTCCTATATCTTCTGTAAATCCAGATCTCTTCTTTGTGATATTTAAGTTACTCATTGCTTATGTAATAATTTGTGCATTTTTTCTTGATCTAGAATTTCCTACATTTTGAATAATGCTATACAAATAAGAATTTTCAACCTGTGTATTCAACGTATTTGCCATAAATTCTAAAAGTACTGAAATTTTTCCTTTTGGATTCCTCCCCTTGTTTTCAAATTATTGTAATTAGGATTTACAATGTTACAATATACAGATTAAGTTTATTCATTTCTACACAAACAAATTTCACCCAGTTCCATTTGACTAGGTCCATGAGATAGTGGGTAATGGAAATGGAATATAAAAATAATTACCGGGCTTCCCTGGTGGCGCACTGGTTAAGAGTCCGCCTGCCGATGCAGGGGACACAGGTTCATGCCCCGGTCCGGGAAGATCCCACATGCCATGGAGTGGCTAGGCCCGTGAGCCATGGCCGCTGAGCCTGCGCGTCCAGAGCCTGTGCTCCACAACGGGAGAGGCCACAGCAGTGAGAGGCCCACGTACAGCAAAAAAAAAAATAATAATAATTTAAAAAAAATAAACAAACAAAAAAAAATTACCACTGGGGAAGTTTGGCTTTTACATTGCACAACATAATTGTCCATAAATGTAATTCTTTTGCTACTGATATAAAAAAAAAAAAAACCTTCAGTATAACATAAAAATTCATGAACACATTTTGTATAAAAATAATATGTGGCTTATTTCTGGGCTTTAAAAATCTCAATGAATCAGTTTGTGTCCAAATATTAAGTGAAATATCAAATATATATGTCATAAATGAAATGGAAAACAGTCTTAAAAGTAAAGAATAAAGAGCAGAATACAATTAAAAGGAAATGATTAACTACATGGGAAGTTATAGACTTGGCACCTACTGTAATAAAATTAGTATATTGCCTCTTTCTGTAAAGACGTTGCGCTACAAAATCTTAGGTGAGATAATATGGGAAAGAATAGTATTTCTTTGTTTTCTTTTCTCTTTAAAACGCCATCATCCTTTCAATTTTAAGTGTCCTTTAGCGTTATAGCCTCTGTCTTCTATTTATAAAATGCTTTTAACAGGTATCTGTTGATGTTGCTATCCAGCCTCTATTCACTCTATGTTCAGTCATATCACCTCAAATATTCTCTGAGAAAATATTCCTTCCCCACTCTCTACCTGCATGTACTTTGAGAGAATTATAATAAGGTAATGACACATCAGACTTCTGGGATGCAGCTAGAGCAGTGTTTTAAGGGAAATGTTTAGCTTGAAGTGTATGCCTTTAAAAAACAAGCAAACAAAGATGTTAGAGATCTAAGGACCTTAGAAGCTAAGCTTCTAGCTCAATGTGACAGAAAAAGAAATGTAAAGCCCATTTCAAAGAAAATAGAAGTAATGAAATAACAAAGATAAGAGTAAAAATCAAGGAAACAGAAAACATACTTTAAAACCAATACAGCTAACTTGGTTATTTGACAGGAAAAAATTAGAAAAAACAAATTGCAAGTATGGAATTAAGAATATAATTAGGCCATCTTATAACAAAGATGTGAAAATAAACTTGACATTTTACATAAAAAATACATTTTTTGAAAAGTTAGATTTACCAAAAAAAGTACGAAATGTAATGGAAAATTTGAATATTTAAAAATTCTTTGTCTACTATTAGTATTAAGTTTGCCATAAGTAATTTTCACAGAGAAAATTATTTGCATCAGTTTTATATATGAAATCTTGTAAGTATTTGAAGAAAAAATTATACCAACCTCATACAAATTCTTTCAAAAGAGAGACAAAGTGGAAACACTTTGAATTCTTTTTAATATGAACAGCAAGATATTAATACCAAAATTTTACAGACATTATAAGTAAGGAAAATTGGAAACCAATTTCTCAAATAAAATTAAGAATTCCAATATAAAATATTAGGAAATCAAATCTAAAAAGATATAAAATGAGATACATCACAACTCACTTGTGTTTATTCCAGAAATATGAGGGTGGTTGAACATTTAAAAATCAATCAGTGCTATTCAGCACAAAAATACACTAAAAGAGAAAAATCATGTGATTGTCTAAAGAGACAGGGAAAATTATTCAATAAAATTCAAAACCCATTCAGATAAAAACTTTTTGCTAGCTGGAAATAGAAGGAAACTTTCTAATTATAAAAATGGATATTTTATATATACAGCAAATATTATACAAAACTATAAATACTTGAAAGCCTTTCACTTGAGGTCCGTGATTTACACTGTATTTACCCTGCTTTTATTTCACCAAAGTTTAATAGTGAATTAACATCTTTCACCCACTTTGATGTTTTATTTAACAATATTCAAATACTAGTTCATACCCATTCTCCCTCTTCTTTTTTTCAGGCACTCCCATTACTCATTTCTAGAACTTTTCAGTGTGTCTTTCACATGTACCTTTTCCTCTTGTCTGATTTTTCTTCATTTTCTTTCTGGGATTTAGTTGAAAATATGCAACAACTTTATATACCATAACTAGCTTGAATAATGCAAATCAACTCTGTGGAATATGTGTAATTCCAACCTGCATCTCTTGTCCTAACCTCTCAACGTGAATACAATTCTTTATTTAGTACTATATTTACAGAATTTTTATTTGAATGATGCATTATCCCCTCAAACAATTAAAAGGTATTATTTTCTTTCAATGATTTCTGAGTAAAATTCCTTGAATTTGTTTTCTTTTCTTTTTTTTTTCACTTATGCACATATATACTTTTACATTATGGTTTATCACAGATATTGAATATAGTTCCCTGTGCTGTACAGTAGGGCCTTGTTGTTTTTCCATCCTCTATATACAAGTTTGTATCTGATAATCCTAAACTCCCAAAACTTCCCTCCCCCACCTCCGTCCCCCTTGGCAACCACAAGTCTGCTCTCTATGTCTGTGAGTCTGTTTCTCTTTCATAGATACGTTCATTTGTGTCGTATTTTAGATTCCATATATAAGTGATATCATATGGTATTTGTCTTTCTCTTTTTGACTAACTTTGCTTAGTGTGATAATCTCTAGGTCCATCCATGTTGCTGCAAATGGCATTATTTCATTCTTTTTAATGGCTGAGTAATATTTCATTACACACACACACACACACACACACACACACACACACATACATACCGCATCTTCTTTATCCACTCATCTTTCGATGGACATTTAGGTCATTTCCATGTCTTGGAATAGTGCTGCTATGAACATAGGGGTGCATGTATCTTTTCTAATTATAGTTTTGCCTGGGTATATGGCCAAGAGTGGGATTGCTGGATCATATGGTAACTCTATTTTTTTTTTTTTGAGGAACCTCCAAATTGTTCTGCATAGTGGCTACACCAATTTACATTCCCACCTACAGTTTAGAAGGGTTTCCTTTTCTCCACCCCTCTTTAGCACTTATTATTTGTAGACTTTTAGTGATGGCCATTCTGACCAGTGTGAGATTTGAATTTATTTTCAAATATTTTACTTTTTGCACCTAGTAGATCTTTCACAAAGTCCAATTAATTATTAATTCACAATAGTTTACTATCTAGTGTTACTGCCTTTATGTTGTTTCATCATTGAATGTCAGGTTTATATTATGAACCCCTTAGGATATTTTTACCTAGGTCCTTGTGTTTTGTTGGTACGGAAATCTTGTCTGAAATATTCTATGCTGTCCTCCCCAACTCTATGAGAACAATATTAATATGAAGAGGTGTGTAGGTCAGGCCAAATGTGATGCTGGTATGAAGCACCCAGAAAGTGTTTAGTGAGAGCAAAAATTGCAATCCAGCAGTAAAGGAAGAGAGTCAGTGAAATGGCATCCTATACCACCTTTGTAGATAAGACAATGGTTTAAGTCAAATTGCCATCTCAGGATTCTGAGGTCAGAGATTTTGGGTGCTAGTCAAGATGAAAAAAATAAAACAGATTAGGCTAAACTGTGTCATATCATTCATGGGGTGCAGATATATGGCTTGCAGATAAACCTTAATTAATAAAATAGACTCATAGAACAAGACACTTTTTTTGTGACACAGTTTTCTATCCCTCTAATACATTCCTCACTATTACTAAAAATCAACTTCTAGGCATCATTTCCCTATTTTAAAAAAATCACAAAGTTTATTTCCTTTTGTTTTCCATAATGAACTATAATTTGAAATGACACTTTTTAAAGGTTGACGTGTTGCCAATAGTTTTAGCTTAATCAGTATGATCAAGCTCTTTATTTGTTTCCTACTACCAAACTATAGTCAGAATTCATTCAAATCCTCCCTCAATATCCACACAAATCTAACTAAGCTGGGATTAAGACAACTACACCAAGAATATCAATAACAACATCAACAAAAGGACACTGTAACTGAGTTGACAAAAATCACCAGTGGCCCATCCAAACTTCACCTCAGTGAACAAAGCAATCTCACCCACCTGGATGAACAGAATGATCCTGCACCTATCCACTGAAGTATGCCCATAGTACTTTGCGGGAGATCCATGCCCTATACCTAACAAAAATCTCTCTTGCACAGATTACAGATGGTGCTTTTTGAAATGGTAGTATATTTCTTCCAGCCTTCTACTGCTACTTAATAACTATAGATCCCAGAAGGGATAAAAAGGGGAGGGGTACAGGCAATGGATACACTATGTTTCCCAGAGGTAAAGTGCTATAAGTAGACAGAGAAAGCAACTCTGATAGTGCAAGGGACTATAATTATTACTGCATTTCACCTGGTGATTGTTAAAAAAAGCAGGAGAGCTAGAAAACAGAGATGTGAATACTGATAGATAACACAGGTTAGACCTGTGAAATTACTACGGATCTAAAAATAGATTGTATATGTACACACAGACAAGCTGTCCATGATTTATAAAGACAAGTTTCTTTACAGACTTACAAGGAATCGGCCACTAAACTACTAACTTACACTTTCAGAAAAGTATTTGCTTAAATACATACTACAGCCCACTAAGAAGTTAACTGAAATTAATCTCTCAGCAATGAAGTTGTCTAATACTAAGTAATCTACTCATTTATACAACTACTAGGTATTTATTGTGAAAAAGTTTATTAAATATAGGTCAATAATACAGTCAGGATTGGACATTTCCTGGATAATAGAACCTAGGAGAGAGATGACTCTGAAACAAATAAACTTATAAACAGATACATTATACAAATTTTAATGTGTTGAATACAAAAAAAACAGTTAAATCTAGACTTAAAGTATAATTGATAGATGAAAGTATAATATATAAAGAGATAGATAAATAAAATTATATTTATATTAATAATATGCATAAAAAACTTCCTATTTTTAACAGATGCTGAGAAATGGGAGTGATATTTAGGTGTGGGAGGTTGTGCTACATTCCTCCACTTAGAAATAGACTCCACCAAGGTTATTTCATTATAATTTTTTATTGATATTGAACATTGACATTGAAACTATGTCCATAAATATCTACTATTTTCTACTACTATGGATAAATTGTCCAGGCACATAGCTAAAGTCTATCCCTCTGCTTGCTCCCTAGATATTGGGCTGGCCAAAAAGTGCCTTTGGTTTTTAAGTAAAAATAAAAGACACATTTTTCATTTTCACCAAGAACTTTATTAAACAACGTATTCACCCTTTTGTTCCACTACCTTCTGCCATTTTGCAGGCACCTTCATAATTCTATCTTCCCAAACTCTTTTATCATTTTAAGCAAAGAACTGTTCCAGGTGCCTTTTACAGTCTTCCAGGGAATTGAAATTTTTTCCATTAAGAGAATTTGTAAAGACATAAATAAATGGAAATCCAAAGATGCAATGTCTGGTGAATACGACAGATGAATCAGAACTTCCCAGCCAAGCTGTAACAGTTTTTGCCTGGTCATCAAAGAAACATGCGGTCGTGTGTTATCCTGATGGAAGATTATGCAAATTCTGTTGACTAATTTTGGACGGTTTTCATTGAGGGCTGCTTTAAGTTGGTCTAACTGGGAGCAGAACTTATTCGAATTAATCATTTGGTTTTCTGGAAGGAGCTCATAATAGAGGACTCCCTTCTAATCCCACCATATACACATCATCACCTTCTTTGTATGAAGACCAGCCTTTGGTGTGGTTGGTGGTGGTTCATTTCACTTGCCCCACGATCTCTTCCATTCCACGTTATTGTACAGTATCCACTTTTCATCATCCATCACAATTTGTTTTAAAAATGGAACGTTTTCATTATGTTTAAGTAGAGAATAGCATGCAGAAATACAGACAAGATGTTTTTTTTTCGCTTAACTTATGTGGAACGCAAACATCAAAGCGATTAACATAACCAAGCTGGTGCAATGATTTTCAGCACTTGATTTGGATATTTTGAATATGTCGCCTCTCTCCCACGCAGTGTAACATTGATTGTTCTCAATTAATCTCTCGATTTGATCGCTGTCAACGTCAACTGGTCTACCTGACCGTGCATCCTCTGGCGAGAAATCTTCAGCACGAAACTTCACAAACCACTTTTGACATGCTCGATCAGTCACAGCACCTTCTCCGTACACTGCACAAATCTTTTTTTTTTTCGCGTTTCAGTTGCATTTTTACCTTTCTTGAAATAATAAAGCATAATATGCTGAAGATGTTGCTTTTTTTCCATCTTCAATGTTAAAATGGCTACACAAAGATTCACCAGTTTTGATAATTCTTTTTTTTTAATGTACGTGGATATGACAGCTGTCACAATCTAACAAAATTGTTTTCAATGACGTTAAAGACAATTAAGTGCTACTAGAGCCATCTTATGGAAAAAAACCAAACGAACCTTTGGCCCACTCAATAAAAACCCATCTAACCTACTCCAGCAATTGTCACACCTCCCTTCTGCATATCTCCACTTTTTCTCTCTCCCATCTCTTATCTCTTATGTATCATCAGTTTTATTCTCCACACCGGATTATTCCAAACCAAAACAACAACAACAGCAATAGAAAAAAAAAAAAAAAAAAAAAACAACAACAAAATTCTGTTGCAATAAGTGGTATTACAAATATATAAATACTTTCTTGATTTATTATTTGTTTTCTAAATAATCTTTATTTGGAATGATAATAGATCAGTAGTTGTCTGAGGTTAACCATGGTGGAAGATTTAGATTAACGGTAGATAACATGAGGGAGCTTTCTGGGTGATGAAACTATTTTGGATCCTGCTTATGATGGTGGGTATATAAGTCTATACCTGTATTAAAATTCATAGAATGTACATCAGCAAGTATTCTACTGTATGTTTATGTAAAAAGGTTAAAAATGAATAGTTCAATCAATAGCACTCTACCATGAAATTGTAATGCTCTAATAACAAAGAATGCAAATTATAAATGAAAATATTGTAAATAGTAAAACAAATTTTTAAAACTCCAAATGTGTTAGGAGGATTTAAAACAAGTTTTTCAATCATTGGCATTTAAAGAAATTGGAGTACTTTGACCATTTTCACTTAATGTGGTTATTTAATATAACTGACTCAAATCTATCTTGCTTTTATTTATTTTCTATTTTCTATCAGTTGCCTGTTCCTTTTCATTGTTGTTCTTCCACCTATTTTTGAATTGTGACTTTTAAAAATAAATGTTACAGTGCCTTTGTTGACTTATTAGCTATTACTCTGTTTTTGCTTTTGTTCTTTTGATATCATTTTAGGATTTATATTTTATTGTTTGACTTATCAATCTCTAATTTAAATTAAACTAAATTACTTCACACATTGTATAAGAACTTTACCACAGTATATCTCAATTTCTCCCCTTCTGGATTTTGAGCTACTCCCATCATGCATTTTACTTCTACCCATGTTATAAACTTTTCAATACATTGCCATTATTCTTATATTCAACATTCAATTATCTTCTAAAGTGAATTAAGTAATAATAAAAATAGTCTCATATTTACAAATGGTGTTACCATTTCTTTATTCCTCCGTGTAGATTCAGATTTCCATTTTATACTACTGTGCTTCTGCTTGAAGGACTTCCTTTAACATTTCTTATATTGCAGGACTTCTGATGATGAATTCCAGCTATTGTATGTCTGAAAAATTCTTTATTTCCCCTTCAATTTTGAAAGACACTTTCACCTGATTCAGTATTCTATGTTGACAGATTTTTTTTTTCTTTCTGTACTTTAAAGATGTTATTCTATTGTCTTCTTACTTGCATTGTTTCCAATGAGAAAAGTGCTGTCATCCTTTGGTTCTATATACATAATGTGTCTTTCCTCTGGTTTCTTTTAAGATTTTGTCATTATAACTCATTTTTAGCAATGTCATGTTGATCAATCTTTCTGTAGTTTTTTTTTTCCACACTTCTAGTGCTTAGGGGTTTTTTTTGTTTGTTTGTTTAACTTCTGGGATCTGCGGGGTTATGGTTTCCATCTAATATTGAATATCTTCAACCATTATTTCTTCAAATATTTTTAGTTTCCCCTTTGCCTCCTCTCCTTTAGTGACTACAACTACACATTTATTTGGCTTCTTGAAATTGCTCCAAAGTTCATGAATTGTTAATCTTCTGCAGTCTTTTTTCTTTCTGTGCTTCATTTTGAATAGTTTCTATTACTATGTCTTCATTACACTAATAGTTTCTTCTGCACTATCGAATCTACTGATAATACCATCCACTGTAATTTTTATCTCAGGCATTACAGTTTTCATCTCTGAAATTCCATTTGATCGTGTTCTATATATTCTGTTTCCACTGTAACATTTCCTCTAGGCTTTTGACCACAGGGAGTGGAGTCATAATAACTTAATGTTCTTGTTTACAAATTGCATCTCTATCAATTCTGGATTAGTTATGATTGATCTTTCTCCTCATGTATATTCTTCACATTGGCTGATTTTATTAGATGCCAAGCATTCTGAATTTTATCTCATGTCCTGGATATTTTTGTATTCCATAATCTTCAGCTTTGTTTTGGGATGCAATAATTTCTTGAAAATTATTTGTTCTTTTTGGGTCTTGCTTTTTAAAATTTTTGTTAGGATCAAAAGATAAAGGGCTGATTTTTGCCCACTTCTGAGGCACTATAAACCAATTCCCCATGAATTGTGAGGTCCTCCACTTTGGCTGGAGGGAACAGGCACTAATTCCAGCTCTAGAATACAACAGCACTGCAGACACTGTTTCTTCTTATCATTTCAAGTGATTCTTTCCTTAGGCTTGGATAGTTTTCTCACATGCATCAACTGGTTGGTACTCAACCGAAAATTCAAGGGAGATCCTCAGCAGATCTCAGAGTTCTCTCTTCTGTGCAGCTCTCTCTTCTCTGGTACTCTGACCTTCAAATTCTAGAAGCCTTGTTTTGTCCAACATCCAGATCTATTTCCTCAACTCATGAAGACTGCTGGGCTCTGACTGGGTTTCTGTTCCTTGCACTGCAATCTGGAATCTTTTCTAGGCATTAAGTACAGTAAATCTCAGGGCCCTGTCTGGTTTTTTTCTCTCAGGGACAACTGTGCTTCATTGTCTGATGGCCAACAAATTGAACATCATCATTTCATTTATTTGTCTGTTTTTTTAGCTGTTTAAGATGGGAACGTAAAACCAGTCTCTTTTACTCCATCTTAATTGGAAGCAAACTATATATATTTTCAAGTGATAAAACTATATATATTTTCAAATCATTCATGCCTCATATTAGTTTTATTTAAGATATACGTGTTAGTATGTTTCTGTGCATTTATATTTCTATTGTTAACAGTGCTTATTTATTTTTTAATAGTAGATGATATTTATTTCCTTTGTTATCTTTAATGTTAAGAATTTTCTACAATGGAGATGTACTATTTTGTGATTAGAAAACAACTATATTATGTTTTACTCAAAATTAGAGCTGTGAAACTGTTTATATGCTTGTTGGTAGTTTCTGTTGTCCATGTAAGAATGTTGAGATTGAAAAATGCAGAGTTGTAAAAGCAGTTTAGAGGGTAGGATTTCTTGGTGTGTCTCACAATAAAAAAGCTACCAGCTTATTAGAAATACTGTTGAATAGGTAGGTTTGAGATAAATAGATTTATTAACTTTCTGCTTATTGTCATTTGTTCTCTTGATTCACTATTGCAAAATGACATTTAAATATGTATATATTAAAATATTACATGTGGTTAGTGAACTAAAAGTCATTAAAATCAACAATAGCAAGAAGTACAGTCTGTCTTCTTATTTACTGATGATAATGTAAATGATGCACATTGGCTTCTTAATTATTTTAATATTGTTTTCATTTCTCCTATTATTAATTTTACATACAGTTTAAAGTTACCATTTTTAGATATGAAATGGTCAGTATGCCCTCCTTTCAATATGATTGCTAATCGATTCAGTCTATTTAAGGATATGACTATATATTTACATTGCTAAAATCTTCACAGGAAAGATATTAATTCTTCTCATACAGTTTACCAACAGAGGCTCAGGAATACAATTTAGTTAGTATCAGAATCTGGTGATGTCAATGCTTTAAAGCTGTTTTTTCTACATGTAATTTTTTCTCTCATATATTCATCATTAAAAGTATTATTTCTTAATGTTGGTCTGTATTCAAACTATTCAAGGAACCAAGGATGAAGGGATTAGTAAGGTCATTATTTCATGGCCTAGAAAGGGGAAAGAAAAATACTAGATGACTACAAAACACTATGTTGTATGCAATTATTCCTTTTCATACTAATATGGCACAGTATATGTCATTTTCATTAACAGTCAGTCTACATTTGCGCACAATGAACTAGGTACCAGGTAATTCTAAAGGGCAATTGCTTTGTGTCTCTGATTTACCTGATAAGGTGGGATTTTCACAGTCTGACCTTACAAAAATTGCAAACTCGGTGACAGGTTTCCCTTCTAAGGCTATTATTTGAGGTGTAGGCTCACACACAAAGTGAGGTGGAAAATTGAGACAATTCTCTGGACAATTAAGGTTGTTATTTAGGATGGCATTACCCAGAAAATTGTCTTAATTCTCTATTTTACTTCTTATATGTAAGCATCTTATTACTACCATAGAACTTGTGTATGTATACATGTGTATTTTAAACAGTTCTACTAATACAGGGACATAAACTTTGGTAAGCCTGTAAAATGATTCTCAAATTACATGTGGAAGTGTAATCTTGTATTCCATTTTAAACCCTTGTAATGTCATTACCAATGACATACTTGATGTTGACATGTTCAGATCTTCAAATCTTTGATTAAAAAAGAATCTAGCCTATTATTTTCTGTCTGAAAACCAAATTTTGGAAATAAGAGTAAATTACCAGAAAAAAGTAATAATTTTTATATACTGAACCCCTTAAATATCTACGATTATGCTAATTCTGATCCTCCATTTCAAACTTATAGTTATTAGGGGATGTAAAGCTTATACATGAGAAATATTCCAAACTATGCAAATAAAAAGGACTACATTATCAGATTAAAGATTAGAAATGAGAGTACTTCTCATAAAGAATAATTCTCACCTTGAATCATGCATGAAGTAAAAATCAATGAAATAATGTGAGACAACTAGGCAAGTCTTCTTTTAATGGATTGTGTCTTAATAAATACCACATTCATTAAAAACCTTCATCCAAATATATTATCTACACCTTCACCATGCCACTCTACTCTGATTAGAAAATTTCACTTTACTAAAGCATGAAAAATGGATGTGAAAGGAACAGAATACTAAAATATTTGTTACTGTCTATAAACTAACATGTTTTTCACTCTGCTTGAGAACATCTAAAACTTAGGAAAATATTTTTAAGCTTGAATTTTCTTTAGAAAGGTTTCTAAATTTTGATTTTGCTTTATGCTCAGTAAATGTAAATAATAAATATGTAAATAATATACATGATACAATACTATCTATAATATAAATTTATAATGTATATAAGTAATAATATAATATTTTGCATATATAAATCTCTCCCTTAATGATTTTTTTTCCATTTAAGAGCTAAACAATAAGCTCCATTAACTTATTTTAAAAATAGATAAGTAGATAAATATATAGTTTCATTATTAAGTTCATTGCTTGTTTCATTATTTTTCCCTCCTAAGAACTGAAACTACCTCTGATTAAAGGAAAATAAGACAAAATTCAATCTCTAGATTGCTGGCTTCCATTTCAGTACAAGAAAAAAATTTACAAGATTTTTTTTAAAGAAATAATATAAGCAGTGCATTTACAAATTTCTGAAATATTTGTGCAATTTGGTGTATGTTCTTGTCAGCAATAAAGGGATTGTCTTGTAATGTGGAAAAGAAAGAAAATAAATTAAAAAATAATCTAAACAAGTTATAATATTACTAAATTTCTAACCTGTAATAGGTTTCTATTAATTTGTTAGGTGATTTTTGTAGTAAAATTTTTCTTAAAGTAAGAAAACACATGATAGTAGGAGAACATATACAAGGGACCACAACATCTAAGATCGGTGCTCATTTGACATAAAGTCAGATTTCGGCAAGACTTTTTATTTAAAGATTACTCTAGAAGGCATCAAAATCCAAACGTCTGCAGGAGGCAGACAACAAATGTAAAAAAATAAAGCCAAGTAATATGATAATATAATAAATATAATGAGGTGAAGGGCAAATCAGAGAGCTCAAGCTCCATCTGAAGACATTTAATTTGAGAAAATAAATAAATAAAGCACTCTATGAACCTATTGAATTTCACGGTGGATATGGCTGAAACCCACGTTGTAATCTATCCAAAGCTTCAGTTGGCTAAGATAAATTTGGGAAAAGGTACAGTAGGTTTGGGATATTAAAGTCAGAATTAAAGACTTGTATTGCAAACCCTCTGAGTCAGACAAAACAGTGAAAAATAGAATTTCTTGATGGAAATAGCTTATAAATAAATAAGTAAACTTGCTCACTAATATAGTTAGGAATTGGTAAGCTACTTGAGCATATGTAATATGTTAATTCATTAATAATCACAACTCTCTTCAAACATTTATTCTATTAATAAATAAAATTTTCCCTGAACAATGTCATAATTACTCCAGACCCTCCTTGAAATGTCACACTGATAAGTAAAGAAACTGTGGGAGGACCTTCAAGATGGTGGAAGAGTAAGACGTGGAGATCACCTTTCTCCCCACAAATACATCAAAACTGTATCTACATGTGGAACAACTCCTACAGAACACCTAGTGAACACTGGCAGAAGATCTCAGACCTCCCAAAAGGGAAGAAACTCCCCACGTACCTGGGTAGAGCAAAAGAAAAAAACAGAGACAAAAGAATAGGGACGGGACCCGCACTACAGGGAGGGAGCTGTGAAAGAGGAAAAGTTTCCACATAGTAAGAAACCTCTTCACTGGCAGAGACTGTGGGTGGATGGTGGGGGGAAGCTTTGGAGCCATGGAGGAGAGCGCAGCAACAGGGGTGCAGAGGGCAAAGCAGAGAGATTCCTGCACAGAAGATCAGTGCTGACCAGCACTCACCAGCCTGAGGGGATTGTCTGCTCACACACCTGGGCGGGTGGATGCTGGGAGCTGAGGCTCGGGCTTCAGAGGTCACAGCCCAGGGAGAGGACTGGGGTTGGCTGTGTGAACACAGCCTGAAGGGGGCTAGTATGCCACAGCTAAACTGGAGGGAGTCAAGAGACCATTGTGTCAGGGCACGTGAGGAGAGGAAATTCAGAACACCAATTAAATGAGCTTCAGAGATGGGCGTGAGCCACGGCTATCAGCGTGGACACCAGAAACGGATATGAAACACTAACGTCGCTGCTGAAGCCATCAAAAAGCCTGTATGTAAGCACAAGTCACTATCCACAATGCTCCTCCCATGAGCCTGTGCAGCCCACCACTGCCATGGTCCCATAATCCAGGGACAACTTACCCTGGAGAACACACAGCACGCCACAGGCTTTTGGAACGTTACACTGGCCTCTGCTGCCACAGGCTTGCCCCACATTCTGTATCCCTACCTTCTTCCAGCTAGAGTGAGCCAGAGCCCCCTAATCAGCTGCTCCTTTGACCCCCTCCTCTCTGGACTAAGAACAGATGCCAGAGAGTGACCTACATGCAGAGGCAGGGCCAAATCCAAAGCTGAACCCCAGGAGCTCAGAGAACAAAGAAGAGAAAGGGAAATTAATTTGTGCAACCTGAGGAGCTGTGGATTAAACCTCTGCAATCAACTTGATGTACCCTGCATCTGTGGAATACATGAATAGACAATGAATCATCCCAAAATTGAGGCAGTGGACTTTGGGAGCAACTGTAGACTTGGGGTTTGCTGGATGAGACCGACCAGTTTCTAATTTTTATGTTTATTTTAGTTTAGTTTTTAATGCTTGTTATCATTGGTGGATTCGGTTATTGGTTGGGTTTCTCTCTTCCTTTTTTTGGTTACCTTTTTATTTTTTTATTTTAATAATATTTTTTAAACTTTTTATTTTAATAACTTTATTTTATTGTTTTTCTTTCCTTCTTTTTTTTTCTCCCTTTTCTTCTGATCCATGTGGTTAACAGGGTCATGGTGTCAGGCCTGATCCTCTGAGGTGGGAGAGCTGAGTTCAGGACATTGGAACACCAGAGACCTCCCAGGCCCATGTAACATCAATCGGCGAGAGCTCTCACACAGGTCTCCATCTCAATTCTAAGATCCTGCTCCACACAATGGCCAGTAAGCTCCAGTGCTAGACACCCCATGCCAAACAACTAGCAAGACAGGAACACAACCCCATCCATTAGCATACAGGCTGCCTAAAGTCATAATAATTTCACAGACATCCCAAGACACAATACCAGACTCAGTCTTGCCCAACAGAAAGAAAAGATCCAACCTCATCCACCAGAACACAGGCACCAGTCCCTTCCACCAGGAAGCCTACACAACCCACTGAACCAACCTTACCCACTGGGGGCAAACACCAAAAACAACAGGAACTACGTACCTGCAGCCTGTGAAAAGGAGACCCCAAACATACCGAGTTAAGCCAAAAGAGAAGACACAGAAATATGCAGCAGATGAAGGAAAAACATAAAAGCCCAACAGACCAAACAAATGAAGAGGAAATAGGCAGTCTACCTGAAAAACAATTCAGAGTAATGATAGTAAACATGACCCAAAATCTTGGAAATAGAATGGAGGAAATATGAGAAACGTTTAACAAGGACCTACAAGAACAAAAGAGCAAAGAAACAATGATGAACTACACAATAAATGAAATTAAAAATTCTCTAGAAGTAATTAATGGTAGAATAACTGAGGCAGAAGAATGGATAAGTGACCTGGAAGATAAAATAGTGGAAATAACTACTGCAGAGCAGAATAAAGAAAAAAGAATGAAAAGAATTGAGGACAGTCTCAGAGACCTCCGGGACAATATTAAAAGCACAAACATTCCAATTATAGGGGTCCCGGAAGAAGAAGAAAAAAAGAAAGGGACAGAGAAAATATTTTAAGAGATTATAGTTGAAAACTTCCCTAATATGGGAAAGGAAATAGTCAATCAAGTCCAGGGAGTGCAGAGAGTCTGATACAGGATAAATCAAAGGAGAAACACGATAAGATACATATTAATAAAACTATCAAAAATTAAACACAAGGAAAAATTACTGAAAGCAGCAAAGGAAAAACAACAAATAACATACAAGGGAATCCCCATAAGATTAACAGCTGATCTTTCAGCAGAAACTCTGCAAGCCAGAAGGGAGTAGCAGGACCTACATCCAAGATTACTCTACCCAGCAAGGATCTCATTCAGATTTGATGGAGAAATTAAAATCTTTACAGACAAGCAAAAGCTGAGAGAGTTCAGCACCACAAAACCAGCTTTACAACAAATGCTAAAGGAACTTCTCTAGGCAAGAAACACAAGAGAAGGAAAAAACCTATAATAATGAACCCAAAACAATTTAGAGAATGGGAATAGGAACATACATATTGATAATTACCTTAAATGTAAATGGACTAAATGTTCCCACCAAAAGACACAGATTGGCTGAATGGATACAAAAACAAGACCCTTATACATGCTGTCTACAAGAGACCCACTTTAGACTAGAGACACATACAGACTGAAAGTAAGGATATGGAAAAAGATATTCCATGCAAATGGAAACCAAAAGAAAGCTGGAATAGCAATTCTCATATCAGACAAAATAGACTTTAAAATAAAGACTATTAGAAGAGACAAAGAAGGACACTACATAATGATTAAGAGATCGATCCAAGAAGAAGATATAACAATTGTAAATATTTATGCACCCAACATAGGAGCACCTCAATACATAAGGCAAATACTAACAACCATAAAAGGGGAAATCGACAGTAACACATTCATAGTAGGGGACTTTAACACCCCACTTTCACCAATGAACAGATCATCCAAAATGAAAATAAATAAGGAAACACAAGCTTTAAATTATACTTTAAACAAGATGGACTTAATTGATATTTATAGGACACTCCATCCAAAAACAACAAAATACACATTTTTCTCAAGTGCTCATGGAACATTCTCCAGGAGAGATCATATCTTGGGTCACAAATCAAGTCTTGGTAAATTTAAGAAAGTTGAAGTATCAAGTATCTTTTCCGACCACAACGCCATGAGACTAGATATCAATTACAGGAAACGATCTGTAAAAAATACAAACACATGGAGGCTAAACAATACACTACTTAATAACGAAGTGATCACTGAAGAAACCAAAGAGGAAACCAGAAAATACCTAGACACAAATGACAATGGAGACATGATGACCCAAAACCTATGGGATGCAGCAAAAGCAGTTCTAAGAGGGAAGTTTATAGCAATACAAGCCCACCTTAAGAAAGAGGAACATCTCGAATAAACAACTTAACCTTGCACCTCAAGCAATTAGAGGAAGAAGAACAAAAAATCCCCAAAGTTAGCAGAAGGAAAGAAATCAAAAATCAGATCAGAAAAAAATGAAAAAGAAATGAAGGAAACAATAGCAAAGATCAATAAAACTAAAAGCTGGTTCTTTGAGAAGATAAACAAAATAGATAAACCATTAGCCAGACTCATCAAGAAAAAAAGGGAGAAGACTCAAATCAATAGAATTAGAAATGAAAAAGGAGAAATAACAACTGACACTGCAGAAATGAAAAAGATCATGAGAGATTAGTACAAGCAACTCTATGCCAATAAAATGGACAACCTGGAAGAAATGGACAAATTCTTAGGAATTCACAACCTGCCAAGACTGAATCAGGAAGAAATAGAAAATATGAACAGACCAATCACAGGCACTGAAATTGAAACTGTGATTAAAAATCTACCAACAAACAAAAGCCCAGGACCAGATGGCTTCACAGGCGAATTCTATCAAACATTTAGGGAAGAGCTAACATCTATCCTTCTCAAAGTCTTCCAAAATAGGGCACAGGGAGGAACACTCCTAAATTCCTTCTACGAGGCCACCATCACCTTGATACCAAAACCAGACTAGGATGTCACAAAGAAAGAAAACTACAGGCCAATATCACTGATGAACATAGATGCAAAAATCCTCAACAAAATACTAGCAAACAGAATCCAACAGCACATTAAAAGGATCAGACACCATGATCAAGTGGGGTTTATTCCAGGAATGCAAGGATTCTTCAATATATGCAAATCTATCAATGTGATAAACCATATTAAAAAAATTGAAGGAGAAAAACCGTGTGATCATCTTAATAGATGCAGAGAAAGCTTTTGACAAAATTCAACACCCATTTATGATAAAAACCCTGCAGAATGTAGGCATAGAGGGAACTTTCCTCAACATAATAAAGACCATATATGACAAACCCACAGCCAACATCATCCTCAAAGGTGAAAAACTGAAAGCATTTCCACTAAGATCAGGAATAAGACAAGGTTGCCCACTCTCACCACTCTTATTCAACATAGTTTTGGCAGTTTTAGCCACAGCAATCAGAGAAGAAAAGGAAATAAAAGGAATCCAAATTGAAAAAGAAGTAGTAAAGCTGTCACTGTTTGCAGACGACATGATACTATACATAGAGAATCCTAAAGATACCACCAGAAAACTACTAGAACTAATCAATGAATTTGGTAAAGTTGCAGGATACAAAATTAATGCACAGAAATCTCTTGAATTCCTATACACTAATGACGAAAAAGCTGAAAGTGAAATTAAGAAAACACTCCCATTTACCATTGCAAGAAAAAGAATAAAATATCTAGGAATAAACCTACCTAAGGAGACAAAAGACCTGTATGCAGAAAATTATAAGACACTGATGAAAGTAATTAAAGACGATTCAAATAGATGGAGAGATATACCACGTTTTTGGATTGGAAGAATCAACATTGTGAAAATGACTCTACTACCCAAAGCAATCTACAGATTCAATGCAATCCCTATCAAACTACCACTTACATTTTCCACAAAACTAGAATAAAAATGTTCACAATTTGTATGGAAACACAAAAGACTCCGAATAGCCAAAGCAATCTTGAGAATGAAAAATGGAGCTGCAGGAATCAGGCTCTCTGAATTCAGACTATTCTACAAAGCTACAGTAATCAAGACAGTATGGTACTGGCACAAAAATAGAAAGATAGATCAATGGAACAGGATAGAAATCCCAGAGATAAACCCACGCACATATGGTCAACTTATCTTTGATAAAAGAGGCAGGAATGTACCGTAGAGAAAAGACAGCCTCTTCAATAAGTGGTGCTGGGAAATCTGAACAGCTACATGTAAAAGTATGAGATTAGATCACTCCCTAACACCATACACAAAAATAAGCTCAAAATGGATTAAAGACCTAAGTGTAAGGCCAGAAACTATCAAACTCTTAGAGGAAAACATAGGCAGAACACTCTATGACATAAATCACAGCAAGATCCTTTCTGACCCACCTCCTAGAGAAAGGGAACTAAAAACAAAAATAAACAAATGGGACCTAATGAAACTTCAAACTTTTGCACAACAAAGGAATCCATAAACAAGAATAAAAGACAACCCTCAAAATGGGAGAAAATATCTGCAAATGAAGCAACTGACAAAGGATTAATCTCCAAAATTTACAAGCAGCTCATGCAGCTCAATAACAAAAAAACAAACAACCCAGTCCAAAAATGGGCAGAAGACCTAAATAGACATTTCTCCAAAGAAGATAAACAGGTTGCCAGCAAGCACATGAAAGAATGTTCAGCAGCATTAATCATTAGAGAAATGCAAATCAAAACTACAATGAGATATCATCTCACACCAGTCAGAATGGCCATCATCAAAAATCTAGAAACAATAAATGCTGGAAAGGGTGTGGAGAAAAGGGAACACTCTTGCACTGCTGGTGGGAATGAGAATTGGGTCAGCCACTATGGAAAACAGTAGGGAGGTTCCTTAAAAAACTACAAATAAAACTACCATATGACTCAGCAATTCCACTACTGGGCATACACCATGAGAAAACCAAAATTCAAAAAGAGTCATGTACCAAAATATTCTTTGCAACTCTATTTACAATAGCCCGGAGATGGAAACAACCTAAGTGCCCATCATCGGATGAATGGATAAAGAAGCTGTGGCACATATATACAATGGAATATTACTCAGCCATAAAAAGAAATGAAATTGAACTATTTGTAATGAGGTGGATAGACCTAGAGTCTGTCATACAGAGTGAAGTAAGTCAGAAGGAGAAAGACAAATACCGTATGATAACACATATATATGGAATTTAAGAAAAAAGAATGTCATGAAGAACCTAGGGGTAAGACAGGAATAAAGACACAGACCTACTGGAGAACGGACTTGAGGATATGGTGAGGGGGAAGGGTGAGCTGTGACAAAGCAAGAGAGAGGCATGGACATATATACAGTAACAAATGTAAGGTAGATAGCTAGTGGGAAGCAGCTGCATAGCAGAAGGATGTCAGCTCAGTGCTTTGTGACCACCTGGAGGGGTGGGATAGGGAGGGTTGGAGGGAGGGAGACACAAGAGGAAAGAGATATGGGAACATATGTATATGTATAACTGATTCACTTTGTTATAAAGCAGAAACTAACACACCATTGTAAAGCAATTATACCCCAATAAAGATGTTAAAAAAAAAATTTTTACAGAGAAGCAAAATCTAAGAGAATTCAGCAGCACCAAACCAGCTTTACAACAAAGCTAACGGAACTTCTCTAGGCAGGAAACACAAGAGAAGGAAGATACCTACAATAACGAACCCAAAACAATTAAGAAAATGGTAGAGAAACACACATATTGATAACTACCATAAATGTGAATGGATTAAATGCTCCAACCAAAAGACATAGACTGGCTGAATAGATACAAAAACAAGACCTGTATATACGCTGTCTACAAGAGACTCATTTCAGACCTAGGGACACATACAGACTGAAAGTGAGGGGATGGAAAAAGATATTCCATGCAAATGGAAATCAAAAAAAGCTGGAGTAGCAATTCTCATATCAGACAAAATAGACTTTAAAATAAAGACTATTATGAGAGACAAAAAGGACACTACATAATGATCAAGGGATCAACCAAGAAGAACATAGAACAATTGTAAATATTTAGGTGCCCAACAGGAGCACCTCAGTACATAAGGAAAATGCTAACAGCCATAAAAGGGGAAATTGACAGTAACTCAATCATAGCAGGGGACCTTAACACCCCACTTTCACCAATGCACAGATCATCCAAAAGGAAAATAAATAAGGAAACACAAGCTTTAAATGACACATTAAACAAGATGGACTTAATTGATATTTATAGAACATTCCATCCCAAAACAACAGGATACACTTTCTTCTCAAGTCCTCATGGAACATTCTCCAGTTAGATCATATCTTCAGTCACAAATCAAGACTTGGTAAATTTAAGAAAATTGAAATCGTATCAAGTGCCTTTTCTGACCACAATGCTATGAGACTAGATATCAATTATAGGAAAAGATCTGTAAAAAATACAAACACATGGAAGCTAAACAATATGCTACTAAATAATCAAGAGATCAGTGAAGATATCAAAGAGGATATCAAAAAATACTTAGAAACAAATAACAATGAAAACACAATGACTGAAAACCTTTGGGATTCAGCAAAAGCAGTTCTAAGAGGGATGTTTATAGCAATAATATCCTATGTCAAGAAACAAGAAAAATCTCAAATAAATAACCTGACCTTACACCTAAAGCAATTAAGGAAAAAAGAACAAAAAAACACCAAATTTAGCAGAAGGAAAGAAATCATAAAGACCAGATCAGAAATAAATGAAAAAGAAAGGAAGGAAACAATAGCAAAGATCAATACAACTAAAAGCTGGTTCTTTGAGAAGATAAACAAAATTGATAAATCATTAGCCAGACCCATCAAGAAAAAAAGGGAGAAAGCTCAAATCAATAGATTTAGAAATGAAAAAGGAGAAGTAACAACTGACACTGCAGAAGTACAAAGGATCATGAGACATAACTACAAGAAACTATAGGCCCATAAAATGGATATAACCTGGCCCATAACCTGGAAAAAATGAACAAATTCGTAGAAAAGCATAACATTCTGAGAGCGAACCAGTAGGAAATAGAAAACATAAACAGACCAAACACCAACACTGAAATTGAGACCATGATTAAAAATCTTCCAACAAACAAAAGCTCAAGATCAGATTGCTTCACAGGCGAATCCTATCAAACATTTAGAGAAAAGCTAACACCTACCCTTCTCAAACTTTTCCAAAATATAGCAGACGGAGGAACACTCCCAAACTCATTCTATGAGGCCACACACCCTGATACCAAAACCAGACAAAGATGTCATAAAAAAAGAAAACTATAGGCCAATAACACTGATGAACATAGATGCAAAAATCCTCAACAAAATACTAGCAAACAGAATCCAACAACACATTAAAAGGCTTATGCACCATGATCAAGTGGGGTTTATCACAGGAATGCAAGGATTCTTCAATATATGCAAATCAATCAATGGGATAAACCACCATAACTACTTGAAGGCAAAAAAACATATGATCATCTCAATAGATGCAGAAAAATCTTTTGACAAAATTCAACACCTATTTATGACAAAAACTCTCCAGCAAGTAGGCATAGAGGGACCTTACCTCAACATAATATAGGCCATATATGGCAAACCCACAGCCAACATCATTCTCAATGGTGAAAAACTGAAAACATTTCCTCTAAGATCAGGAACAAGACAAGGTTGTCCATTCTCACCACTATTATTCAACATAGTTTTGGAAATTTTACCAACAGCAAACAGTGAAGAAAAAGAAATAAAGGGAATCCAAATTGGAAAAGAAGAAGTAAATCAGTCACTGTTTGCAGATGACATGATACAATACATTGAGAATCCTAAAGATCCTATCAGAAAACCACTAGAGCTCATCAATGAATCTGGTAAATAAGCAGGATAAAAAATTAATGCACAGAAGTCTCTTGCATTTCTATACTCTAATGATGAAAATATATGAAAGAGAAATTAAGGAAATACTACCATTTACCATTGCAACAAAAGGAATAAAATACCTAGGAATAAACCTACCTAAGGAGACAAAAGACCTGTATGCAGAAAACTATAAGACACTGATGAAAGAAATTAAAGATGATACAAACAGATGGAGAGATATACCATGTTCTTGGATTGGAAGAATCAACACTGTGCAAAGGACTATACTACCAAAAGAAATCTACGGATTTAATGCAATCCCTATCAAACTACCAATGGCATTTTTCACAGAACTAGAACAAAATATTTCACAATTTGTATGGAAACACAAAAGACTCTGAATAGCCAAAGTAGTCTTGAGAAAGAAAATCAGAGCTGGAGAAATCAGACCCCCAAACATAAGACTATACTACAAAGCTACAGTAATCAAGACAGTATTGTACTGGCACAAAAACAGAAATATAGATCAATGGAACAGGATAGAAAGCCAAGATAAACCCACGCACATATGGTCACCGTATATTTGATAAAGGATGCAAGAATACACAATGGAGAAAAGACAGCCTCTTCAATAAGTGGTGTTGGGAAAATTGGAAAGCTACATATAAAAGAATGAAATTAGAACACTCCCCAAAACCATACACAAAAAATAAACTCAAAATGGATTAGAGACCTAAATGTAAGACCAGACACTGTAAAACTCTTAGTGGAAAACATAGGCAGAACACTCTATGACCTAAATCACAGGAAAATCCTTTTTGATCCACCTCCTAAAGAAATGGAAATAAAAACAATAATAAACAAATCAGACCTAATGAAACTTAAAAGCTTTTGCACAGCAAAGGAAACCATAAACAAGACAAAAAGACAACCCTCAGAATCAGAGAAAATATTTGCAAATGATGCAACTGAGAATGGATTAATATCCAAAATATACAAGTAGCTCATACAAGCACCTCAATATCAAAAAACAAACAACCCAATCCAAAAATGGGCAGAAGACCTAAATAGACATTTCTCCAAAGAAGATATACAGAGTGCCAACAAATACATGAAAGGATGCTCAACATCACTAATCATTAGAGAAATGCAAATCAAAATTACAATGAGGCTCCATATATATGTGTTAGCATACGGTATTTGCTTTTCTCTTTCTGACTTACTTCCCTCTCTATGACAGACTGTAGGTCATATATATGGAATCTAAAAAAAAACAAAAATGGTTCTGAAAACCCTAGGGTCAGGACAGTAATAAAGACGCAGACATAGCAAATGGACTTGAGGACACGGGGAGGGGGAAGAGTAAGCTGGGACGAAGTGAGAGAGTGGCATGGACATATATACACTACCAAATGTAAAATAGCTAGTGGGAAGAAGCCACATAGCACAGGGAGATCAGCTCGGTGTTTTGTGACCACCTAGAGGGGTGGGATAGGGAGGTTGGGAGGGAGACACAAGAGGGAGGGTATATGGGGATATAAGTATATGTATAGCTGATTCACTTTGTTATACATAAGAAACTAACACAACAATGTAAAGCAATTATACTCTAATAAAGATTAAAAAAAAAAAGAAATTGTGCTTTGTACGGAGTTACTTACACCCTCATATTTACTCTGTAGTTGGAATTATGAAAAAATAGTCACCAACAAATTTAAAAACTCATTTTATAAATCAAAGATTACAATTAAAAATGATTGGCTCTTTTTACAGGTATTTATAAACATTGTTTAGAGTACTTGTCATCAATGTATTGTATTATGACTAATTTTAGCTAGTAATTATTTAGAAGCTCATACGCATATAGGATATTAAATGTAAGGGCGCAGGGTACTTCCCTTCTGGCACAGTGGTTAAGAATCCGCCTGCCAATGCAGGGGACACATGTTCAAGCCCTGGCCCAGGAAGATCCCACACACCATGGAGCAACTAAGATGTGCACCACAACTACTGATCTTGGGCTCTAGGGCCCACAAGCCACAACTGCTGAGCCCACATGCCACAAGTACTGAAGCCCAGTTGCCTAGAGCCTGTGCTCCACAACAAGAGAAGTCACTGCAGTGAGAAGACTGCACACCACAAAGAAGAGTAGCTGTATCTCATCACTAGAGAAAGCCTGTGCACAGCAACGGAGACAAAATGCAGCCAAAAATAAATACATAAATAAATACTTTTATTAAAAAAACATATAGGGACACAATACTTGTATAAATCATGTTGCAAGTTCTTACACAGCACAAAATTTTACAATGTAGTTACAACAATTCCAAAACAGTAAAAATACAAATATGTAAGTATCTAAATTGAGAGGGGCACTAAGCAAGTTTAGATAACATTCTTTTCTTTTTCAATAATAAATTCAGCATTAATACTGTACTACATATCAAAAACACAGAAATTAGCAAAAGAGGCCAAGTTTGTGTCCCTCAAAGAGCTTCCTTCTTGTAGGGGAAGAAAAGTAGTAAAAAATAAAGTTATAGGTGATAATGAATGTTACAAAGAAAATGAAAATGAAATTGGGAAAGAGCTTAGTCTCTCTGAGAAACTGATATAAATACAAAACAGAATGAAATGAGGATGATAAAGATGAAATTATTTGACATGAGATCAGTTGTTTTCCATTCAGACTCTCCCTAGTCCCTAGCAAGGACAAATCTAATTCTGTCTCCATGGAGTTTCCTATTATACATTTTATGTAAACAGAATGCTACAATGTATGGTCTTTTGTGTCTGCTCTATTTAAATTAACATCATTTTTTCATCATCCACTGTGTAGTATCTATCAGTACATTATTCTTTTTGAAGACTAAGTAATATTCCATTGAATGGATATGCCATAATTTGTTTTAAATTCATTAGTTGATGGACCTTTGTCTATTATGAATAATGCTATTATGAACATTCATGAAGAAGTTTTATGTATATATATGTTTTAAATTCTCTTGTGTAAATTACTAGAGGTGAAATTGTTGGGTCATATGGTAACTTTATTTTTAATATTTTGAAAAACTGAGAAACTGTTTTCCAAAGTGATGGTAACATTTTGGATTTCTTACCAGCAATGTATGAGAGTTCCAAATTTTCCACACCTTGCCACTTGTTATTTCCATCTTAGGGGGTGTAAAGGGGCATCTAATTATGCTTTTGACTTGCAATTCCCAAATGATTAATGTGTTTAGCATCTTTTCATGTGCTTAGTGGCCATGTGTATGTCATCACTGGAAAATATTCAAATGTTTCTTTCCCATTTTATGTTAGTCTAAGAGTTACTTCTAAGAGTTTTTTTTTTTTTAATCTTTGACTCAATTTACATCTATGACACATTTTGAGTTAAATTTTTTATATAGTGTGATGCTGGGGTTTAACATCATTAGTGTGCATTTGAACCACTGTCAAAATGACTACTATCTCCCCCACTGAATTCTACAAGCACCCTTGAAAAAAATCAATTGACTCTAACTATATGTGGTTATTAGAGGATCTTCAATTATGCTCCATTAATCTATGTGTCCATCCTTCTGTCAATACCATACTGTTTTGATTACGGTAGCCTATGAGTGAGTTTTGAAGTGTGAATTCCTCAAGTTTGTTGTTCTTTTTTAAGATTGTTTTGGCCATTCTGTGCCTCTTGCATTTCCATATGAATTGTAGGATCATCTTCTTAATTTTCAAAAAATAAAAAAGGAGGATGGAATTTAGACAAAGGATTGCATAAATCAAAAGATCATTTTCGGGAGTATTGCCATCTTAACAGTATTAACTCTACTCATCCATGTACATGGAAAATATTTCTATTTATTTTGGACTTCTTTAATGTCTTTAAATAATGTTTGATAGTTTCCACGTACAAATATTACACTTCTCTTGTTAATTTGTTATATTTATTCCTGAGTATTTCATTATTTTTGATACTGTTGTAAAGGGAATTGTTTTCTTAATTTCACTTTTGAATTGTTCATTGCTATTACATAGAAATACAAATGATTTTTGAATATTGATCTTGAAACTTTCAACCTTAATAAACTCATTTATAAGTTCTAATAGTGTTATAGGCACATGAATGTGTGTGTGTGTTCCTTAGGACTTTCTATACAAGATCATGTTGTCTGTGAATTGAGAATTTTATTTCTTCCTCTTCAACGTGGATGTCTTTTTTATTTCTTATTCTTGCCTAATTAACATGGATAGAACCTCCAATACACTGTTGAAAAAGAAGTGGTGAGAGGACACATCCTTGTCTTATTTCTAATCCTAGAGGGAAATCATTCAGTCTTTCACCTCTAAGTACAATATTTGCCACTTTTTTTTTTTGTAGATGGCCCCAATTATGTTGAGAATGTGTTCCTCTATTCCTAATTAGTTGCATGTTTTTATAATGAAAGCATCTTGGAGTATGTCAAATGATTTTTTTTGCCTGTATTGAGGTGGTATGTGATTTTTGTTCCTTGTTAAAATGGTCTGTTACATTGATTTTCATATGTTAAATCAACTTTGCTAAGATAAATCCCACTAGGTAATGGTATATAATCCTTTGTAGATGTTGCTGGCATAGGTTTTCTAGCAGTTTGTTGAGGATTTTGCGTCCATATTCATAAAGTATATTGGTCTGCATTTTCCTTTTCTTGTGATGTCTTTGTCTAGTTTTGGTATTAATAAATGGAAAAGAATAAATAGAAATTTATAGAATGAATTGAGACATATTAGCTCTTCTAGTTTTTGAAAGAATTTGTGAAAGATTGCTATTCTTTTTTAAATATTGGATAAAATTCACCTATAAAACCATTTGGAACTGTATATTGGGGGTGTTATGTGTGTGTGTGTGTCTGCTTGATTACTAATTAGATATCTTTACTTGCTACAGGTTTATTCAGATTTTCTATTTCCTTTTGAGTCATTTTCAATAATTTGTGTGTTTTTAGGGATGCATCCATTTCATCTAGGTTATACAATTTGTTGGTATGCAATCATCTATGTTATCCTTATTTTCCTTTGTACCTCTGTAACTTCAATAGTGATATCCCATGTTTCAATAGTGATATCCCATGTTTTAGCAATTTGAGTCTTCTGTCCTCTTTTCTTGGTCAGTCTAGCTAAAGGTTTGTCCATTTTGTTGAGCTTCAAGAACTAATGTTTGGTTTCTTTGACTATTGTTTTTCTGTTTTCTATTTCATTTATTTTCACTCTAATCTCTATTATTATTTACCTTAGGCTTGCTTTTGAATTCATTTTCTTTTTCTTCTCTCTTAAGGAGGAAGGTTAAATTATTAAACTGAGATCATTCTTCCTTTTGAATATAGGTCTTGGTAGGTGTAAATTTTCTACTAAGTACTACTTTTGCTGCATCCTCTAAGTGCTAGTGTTGTTTTGTTTCTATTCATCTCAATGTATTTCCTACTTTCCCTTGAGATTTTGTCCTTGACCCATTGTTTATTGAGGCATGTGCTATGAAATTTCCACATATTTGTGAATATCTTAATTATTGTTATTGATTTATAATTTTATTCCATTGTGATCAGATAATATTTTCATATTATTTCAATTTTTTCTAAATTTATTAACATGTGTTTTGTTGCCTAACATATGTCTATCATGGACAACATTCTTTGTGTACTTGAGAAGAATGTGTATTGTACTGTTTTGGAGCTTAGTGTTCTATAAATGTTTATGAGGTGTAGTTGGTATGTAATGTTGTTCATGTAAGAGCAACAAAGAAATTGAAGACATCTTTTTGCTCTGTTCATTATTGAATATGGATATTGAAATCTCCAACTGTTATCTTTATCTATCTTTCCCATCTATCGTATGTTTTTCTTCATGTATATTGGGCCTTTTTGTTAGGTGCATATATATTTGTATTTATTTTTATAAAATGTATTTTATTATCTCTAGTAACATATTTGTCTTAAATTCTGTTTTGTCTACTATAGCTACTCTAACTCATTTTTAGTTACAGTTTGAATGGAATATCCTTTTCCATTCTTTTACTTTCAAACTACTTGTGTCATTTAATCTAGTGTGTCTCTTTTAGACAGCAAAATTTGATCATTATTTTTTAATATATTGTTCCATTCATTCCTTTTGATTTGAATGTTTAGTCATTTATATTTAATATAATTACTGATAATACAGTATTACCTCTGATATTTTGTCATGTTTATGTGTCATATCCTTTCTGTTTATCCATTCCGCCAGTATAGTCTTCTTTTGTGTTAAAGAGATATTCTATAGCTGCCATTTAAATTTTTTTTAATCTATTTTTTGAGATGTTTTCTTAGTATTTTCTCTGGGAATTACAATGATCATATTAACTTAAAATAGTCTACTTCAGATTTTTAAGATATTAATTGCAATAGATTATAAAAGTTTGATTCAACATATCTTGATTCACTCCTCATCTTTTACTATCATATAAATTTCATCTTTACACCTCATAAATTGATCAACAAATTTTATAATCATTATTTTATTCAGTTATTTTTAAATAAGAATAGTAACAAAAATATTTATACTTTTTAAAAATATATACCTATGTAGTTACCTTTAGTGATGCTTTTTATTTCTCCGTGTGGATTTAAATTATCATCTAGTGTCATGTCATTAGTCTGAAGGACGTCTTTAAATATTTCTTCTAGTATAGTCCTGCTAGTGATGAATTCTCTCAGTTTTTTTAATCTCAATCTTAATTTCTATTTTGTCTTTAATGGATAGTTTTGCTGGATATAGAATTCTTAGTTGAGAGTCTTTATCTTTCAGTATTTTGAATGTGTTAGTCCAGTTCCTTCAGGTGCACATTTTTTCCAATTAAAAAAGGAAAAAAAAAGTGTTTATCTTGTCAAAGATACTTTTCAAGTGGTAAGTTACTTTTCTTTTGCTGTTTTTCGGCTTTTCTTGTCTTTGACTTCTGACAGTTTGATATTATATGTCTAGGTGTGGATCCCTTTGAGTTTATACTGTATGGAGTTTATGGAGCTTCTTGGATATGAGGATTAATGTTTTTCATCAAATTTGGGAAGTTTGTGTTATTTCATAAAATATTCATTCAGTCCCTTTTTTAATTCTCTTTGAGACCTCCCATTATGTAAATGTTTGTTTGCTTGAGGATGTCCCACAGATTTCTCAGGCTCTTCATTTTTATGCAGTCCTCTTTTCTGTTTGTCAGACTTGATAATATCCATTGACTTCTCCTCAATATAAATGTTTTTTATGTTTGTCTAGTACAAATTTCACATATGCTCAGAAGAGTTTTCTCAATATTCCAAAAATATTTACCCATATTTTCTAATAAAAGAGTTAACTTATATTTTTGCTTTAAATTAAGTGTTTGATTGATCTGGAATTATTGGTATATGGCATAAGGAGAGGAAAAAAGTTTTATATTGTTTCCAAATAATCATGTTTCCATTATAATCTGTCATTGAATCATCCAAACTCCTCTCCCTATTTAATGCACAAAAGAAATTTGAATGTGATAATTAAGCATTTCATATCTACATATGATACATGAAAACAATGAATTTCAGAATTCACTAATTTGGGACTTGATTAAAGCCTCTATTGAATGTGATAGTCAATAATATAAATAATAATATTATTAAATCAATATTACTTGAAAACTTAATGATGCTACATGCTTAATATACATTATATCTAACCCTAGAAACATTTCTCAAATTAGTTACTTCAATTATATTTTTCACTTGATAAAACTGGTATTACAGAAACTGCTATCTTTCCACAAAAAACATTCTCTTTGGGGGGGGGGGGGTACAGTGACTATATTTCCCAGATTCCCTTGTAGGTAGATGTGGTCATGTGACTGCATGCTACTCTACAGAATGTGAGTGAAATTTTCACAGAAAATTTTCCATGAGAATCCCTCCATGATCTTAACCCTTCCAGCTTATTGAAATCGTGTTAATTATTATGATGCCAAAATCACAATTTAAGATAATAAAGATGCCATTAAACTGGGTGTCTGAATAACTTCTAATAGGTAAGTGGCCCCATATCACTATGCCCTGGAATTGTCCTGGATTACTAAGCAAGAAATATGCTTCTATTTTATTTAGCCATTACATTTTGAGTCTGTTTTGAAACTATAAAGTGGAATGCTGCTGTAAAAAAAATGTAAAATATGTGGTCTTGTCATAATGATTAGGAAGCAGACAGCAAGGGGAAACAAACTATAGGTTAGAAATCTGGAGACCTATTTTATGCAATGGCAAAATATTTTATAGAATTGCCACCTGAAAAAACAAAAAACATGAAAGTCAGTCAATAGACCTACAGCTCTAAAGAAAATGGCTGGAAAAAAAATCAACTATTCATAGGTATAGATACTCCTTATTCCTTTTAGTATGGTATTATAAGATAGAGATGAGCTCAGGGAAACAGTTATTCATTGGTAAAGCAAAAAATAAGCCCATTAATAGGTTGGAGGAAACAACTGTTTCTGAACCCTAAAGAATATAAGATTGGGCTGAAAAAGGCTTTGGACAACAAACTCCCATTAAGACGTCTTAAGACCCATTTAGATCTGTGGTAATATAATACAAAGTGTTTACCTTCCCACTAAACACTTTCTTTTTGTTTGTTTATTTTGGTACGCGGGCCTCTCACAGTTGTGGCCTCTCCCGTTGCAGAGCACAGGCTCCAGACGCGCAGGCTCAGTGGCCATGGCTCACGGGCCCAGTCGCTCCACGGCATGTGGGATCTTCCTGGACCGGGGCACGAACCCGTGTCCCCTGCATCGACAGGTGGAATCTCAACCACTGCACCACCAGGGAAGCCCTAAACACTTTTATTTTAAATGATCTCGTGGTGATTACCATTAAGTAGAGAGCCTGAGAAAATTATGGGGTCAAGAAACAATAAAAATAAAGAAGGCTTAAGAACTATGTGTAAGAGAGAACTTTGGGTGCACTTTCCTGCACCTGGAAATGACTACTAGGAAATAGATCAGTAGCCTATCATGAGTTTAAGGGAAATTATATAGCCAACGAAATGAGAAGGCAGCTCCCCAAATGTCTTTAATTGTCTCAACTGTAAATAAACCTTAGGCTTCCAAGGTTATACAGAGCAGGAAGTAGGAAATAAAAGCTGCACTATACCCTAAGCAAATTAGATTCTCAACACTCACTACAAAAGTGGGCATGGAAATTAATAAGCAAGGAATAATTCCCAAGAGGGCAAAGTTGGAGCCATTGTGAATACTGAGGTTTTTCTTTGAGAGAACATTTAGTGTATAATCAAAGAATTTCCTTCATTGTCAGGGTAGGATTCTTAACAATGCCTCCCTACAAAATAGAATCATTATTTTCTTCTTCCTTGCAATTTCAGGGTTTTCTTATTTTCCACGTTTGTGTTTTAATTTGTTTTGTATAGATATCTTTACCTCAATCTACTGTTGTATATTGAGTTTGAAAGTGTAGATGACTTATCATTTGAGTTCACACGTCTTGAAACCAGAAGTAACTATACCCTGACCTAAGAAGAAGACTATGCATCACATAGAAATTCTGCACATTGAACTGGATATTGTCTTCTGTTTCCCTCAAACTTAGTGGCAGCTATTTGAATGATATATAACCAGTGGAATGTGAGTCACTTATAGACTTTGATCATAAAAATTTTCTTATATGCTTGGTTTCCTTGCTGGCTGCCTGAGATAGAGATGTCAAGAACAACCCTGAAGTCAAGTCTTGAAGATGGAAGAATCACAAAGGATTCCCTATAGACTACATGCAACAGCCCACCTCCACTGACCTCCAATAATACCCTTATCCCTGCATTTGTGGTATGGCCCAAGGCTGTTATGTTTGTGACAATTATATTTCTATGTTGTTGAGTCATTATGTTGTATGTTTATTTGTAAAAGTGGTATAGACTACTTAACTTCAACTTATATAAATAATTCCAAATATAAAACTGTTTCCAAAGGTCATTGCATTTAACTAAATCATATTCTTACAAAATAAATTAAAAAGAAAAATAGGTATTGTATATTTTACTACATATTAACCTTAGCATAAATATCTATTATATTGAGAAGTATTATAGGATTTTATATCAATGTCTCGAACTTTTTCATTGTCCTGTGGATTGTACCTGGACATCAATCTAATTCAAATATTTTTTATTTCCCTCGAAATGGTCATTTACTTTACTAAACCTACAAACTCTTTTATTACAGTTTAGACAGTTTTATTTTATATTATGAACTAAATCTTTCAGCATGGGAAAATACTTATGTGGGTTGTTTTTGTTTTTCTTATGTGGGTTTTGTTTTGTTTTGTTTACATTCTGATTCTCCTATTTGAGAAATAACTACTATATTAGATGTCTTCAAATGAATAGATTTTGGCATGTCATCATCTTGGTTATATTTGTTCTCTTTGTAACATCTACTCTGAGCTATTCTACCAGTCTGTTCAATGATGTTTATGACTGTAAAAGATTTCCTATGGCTAATAGCATGGACCTTGATTACCATCATGGATATTTCTCTTTCCATGGCCTTAGGATATGGGGAATCAGTAGTTAAAATTTTAAAACCACAGGAGATGCAAAAAAAAAAAAAAAAAACCACAGGAGAAAGTTCTGAAAGACATACCCAAGTTGACTTATTTTACCGCCCTTCCACTCATCTAAGCATCCTTCTGTTCATAAAGATTTTTTTAAGAGAGAAGATAAATTTTCAAATCAAGAAATCCTACATTTAAATAGGTTTCTAAAATATTCTATTTTCCTGTCATAAGGAGAGATGAAAGCTGCCTTTCAAAAAACAATTCTGCGTATAGGTGAAGAAACTATGTGGTTGTCTTTAAGAAATTTCACCCTGTGAAAAAAATACATGGAGTGATTAAAAAAAAAAGTATAGAAAAGTGAAAACATTAACCCTTTTGTAGTATACATATTTGCTTTCTTAGTGGTCTATTCTTCTTTATTCCCTTCCTTTCCAATCCTTTTCTGCTGTAATTGTGCAGAGTAAAACTGACAAATATTGGCTGAGAATATTGCCAGGTAGATAAATACCCTAATATCTGCCTATTAGGAGGCACAGAATCACAGAGAGAAAATGGCTTTTTAATGGCACAATGCAATATAAACTCTACACACTGGAAGTTAAAACTGATGACTTCTCACTTCTGTGGATAATATCATTGTTTAGGAATTTCTCCTCGAACTAAAGTTACTACCATAAGAAATGTTTTAATGCAATCAAGTAAGCTATATATATATACATTTTAATAATTCATAAAATTCATATTATATTCTTAGCACATAAAATATTAAAATATTTAGCATAATTAATTCTATCAAGTTTCAGCAAAGACCTCTCCTGTGTGCATTAGAAATATGATCTTTGATCACATTCAAAGCATTTTACAACAAAATAAATTTCAGTTACGTGACTATGGCACAAATTAACTTTTTTTGCATTTGATCCATATATTTGTGTTCTTCCTAGATACCTCAATTTTAACAACATATTTACAAAATACTTTAATACTGATTAGGCTGAATTTGTTAAAGGTCAGCTTCTCCCTACCCACATATCTCACAAGATCATTAATGGACCTGGATTTTTTTAAGCTAGATAATGAACTGTACAATGAATGTGTTTCAACTCCTGATTTTTTAAATATAAATCCAACTTTTATTAATTTTGAACAGTTTTTCAAAAGAAATACTTTAAGCTAGAAAATTGGATTTATAAGTTGTTCTTTGAAAATTACATAACTTTAAAAGGAAAATAATGAAGCTAATTGGTGTTATGAACACCTCTTCCCTAAATCCATCAAGAAACACAAAAATTTCCTAGATTATTTTGAAGGTATTGAATCTTCAGTAGAAAATGAATAAGTGGCTGTATTTTTATGTGATATTTAATTTAAATGGAAGACCACATTTCTGATTTAATCCAATCAGCACTTCCATCTGATTGCAACCATTCTAGTAGGAAACTAAATTAAAACAGAAACTAAACTTTTGAAATTAATGTTTCTTGGTCATAACAGTATGAGATCATAGGAAAGAAAGAAAGTTATGATGGGGTAAAGAGGGATAGAATAAGTAAAAAGGAAGAGTAAGAGTAAGGGAAGAATTAAAGGAAGGGTCAAGGTCAATAGGTACTGTGCATATTCTCTGCCCTATATACTGTACTTAGTGCTCTTAAATAAGCAATCTTAATTAATCTTAGCCACCTGAGGCAGGCGGATGTTATTAATCCTGTTTTATAAATGACAGTTCTCGGTCTAACTGTAATAGAATAGAAACCCCTTTACAATATATCAACAAGATCATAAAGGTTACTGTTTATTACTGTTTACAAGTCAAAGCAATCATGAAAATAGTATAAATAGCATATACATGCATTAAACACTTGGTTTTAACTGAAAACATATTAGGATACATTCATTATTGGGAAAAAAGGGCTTTTATTTTTTGAGCATGGGTCTACTTATTTTAATTTCCTCAAGTTCTGTCTCACAAAGACAACTAAAATGCAACGTCATCATTTTATTTGCTATGCCAGAGTGAGAAGTTGTGAAGCATTCAAAATTCATAATCCTGGGTTTTCATCATTTGTCTCAACTCTTTTCACTTTTCTTGCTCATGTCTAATTCAAAAGCAATTTTTAGAGACACCTTTTTAGACACCTTCCAAAACATTAATTACTTTCATAAAAACAGTATTTTTTGTCTTAGAAATAATGAACAAGTTTAAGTTATGAGGGCTTCTACTGTAATAATAATGATAGCTGTTTATTATTTACTTACCTAATGAGTATTAAGTCCTTAATACATATTATCTCTTTGATTGACACAACCCTAGAGGGTATATTTTATTACACACACTTGAAAGATATAAAGATAGAAGCCATAATATCCTCTCCAGATTGTTATCAACTGTAGTAGAATGGTTAGGAAATTGCTCAAAGACACAAAAGTAGAAAACTGGCAAATAGGATTAAAGTTCATATCAGTTTGAGTCCAAAAGCTCTTTACTACAAGCAAGCAAGGAAAATAGGGTGATTTCCAATACAAAGGGCATCCTCCATGTGATGACCATGAAATATACTTCTCAGATTCCCTAGTGTGGGGAGCATAAGTGATTGCTGGTACCATGTGCTGTGCTCTAAAATCTATTTCCTTATTCAAACCAAGGCCATGCTTTTCAAGGCCTGCTCCCAGCCAATGACTGAACAGGATACTAAACAAATATAAGTCAGTCCTGTTGCTAGGAGATAGAAGTCTCTTCTAATGGGACACTTTGACTCGACAGATTCCTTTTCCAGGTTGGTCCAAACATTCTTAGAAGTACTGCAGTCTACCACTCTCCTTCCTTCCTGCCTTCCCCCTCTCCTTCATAGGGGTCAAACAGCATTGCAGAGTAGTGATTTTCCCAGGCTTCTCCAGTTCCCTCCCTAATTTTCTCTTTTGCACAAATACTTCCTTCTTAGTTTCTGTTTCCTGGAGAATCTAGACTAATAAGTTAGATAACCCTCATATCTGAAAAGCAGGAGAAGGCTGCTGTTAGGGTGGGTGAGCCCGTGTACCCTTGGCACATCCTTCCTCAGGAAGAACACCTCTAATACACTCGTACAATTTAATCCATATAAAGACCAGGGTGCAATAAATGTTTGCTTTCACACTGATTCTCAGTAAGCCTTGAATTACATAGATCCAATGAGTCTATTTATTGACTCTTCTTTTTCTGAATCGCACTGTTAAAAGCTGAATAACATCTGCTGGGCCTATTATATAGGACGGATATGAGGATTAGATAAAATGATAGATGAGATGTTCTTTGAAAGAGTTTAAAACAACCACATAAATATTAGTTCACCTGAATTCCTTTACTACATATAGATACATTTAACACCTCAGTTCTTCATTAAAAAGTAAATAAACATACCTACCAGCAGTAAAAATATCACTGGAGAAATACAGATGTTTTCTTAAGTGGCAAAATAAGTGAAGAAAAGAATGGTGATAAAAGTCCCATACATACAGTTTGGAATTATGCAAATTGCTCTTCAAAGCACAAAATACATCTAGTCTTAGAAATGCATATTGGGAGAAGATGGGGGGAAGGACAGCATGGTGTGGAAGAGTAGGGGTTTTGAAGTCACATATTTTAATTAAAGGGCCTGATTTATTTACCTATTTAGCTATGTGATTTATTTGCACCTCAATTTCCCCATATAAAAATTTGAAATAATAAAATTTACTTTATGGATTTGTTACATTGCCTAAATAACTTATCTAATTTGTTAAAAATGATGCCTACCTTATTGTAGGTATTTAATATTATTTCCAATCCCTTGCTCAGATTAGGGAATAAAGGAAAATAACTGGATCTCAATTATGTACTGAATTATAAAGATGATGATAGCTGGGATTTAATATCCATCTTCTGCATATTATATGTGAGATGCTTTATAAATGTTATTTCATTAAATTGAAAAATATGATTCTATGTGACTAGCATTATTAGCTCAATTTTACAGATGAAATATCTGAGTGTCATAAAAGTGAAGTCCAGGGTCAGTCAGCAAATAAGGGGGAAGGGGAATAAGTTGAAACCTGGTCTATCTGACTTTAAAAGCTCATACTCCTAACGCTAACAATGTATTTTCTACACAAGGCTGAGGTGGGCTTCAGGAAAGATTTGGATGATTGTCCTATTGTGCCATTATTAGAAGAACTGGAAAAAGAGAGTAAAAATGGCACATGCTTTCCTTACAAGAGAGCTCATAAACCACCCTCCACAAAGGAGCAAGGGAGCTTGTCCTCTCTAGGGAAGCAGAATCATCTAAAGGCTTTCCCTTCTGTTCATCAACCACAGTCATCATCTGATCAGCCTTGTGGGAAAATGAAGTATAATGTTAGTCCATGCCTATACCCAAGGCCTTCAAAAGTCCTTTTTCTCTCTCGTTCATAGTGAAAATCATAAAAGAATCAAACTTTCACTCCACCTTTAGAGCTAAAGGAGATAGCCTGGGGGCAACATATTGTGCAATGTTATTCACACCCAGGTATCATCAGTTACAAGTGCAAATGGTTGGCTTAAGAAATTTTCCTAGTTGAAAAGAAGAGAGTTAGAGGCTCTGAGATAACCAGGTAAGTCATCTTAAAGTACCAGAGAAATTCTAACTCAGAAGGAAAAAAAGTCAGAGAAATCCAATTTACAGAAGCTAAAGTCAAGCTTGTTTTGGTATAGTTTTAGTCTTATTTACCCGAAACTGTGTTCACACGTGAAGATCAGAGAGATGGTAAAGTAATTTTCACTGAACCATGAGATTTTCACCAACAAAGCTAGAGTCACTAATAATTGCCTCAAACAGCACAGGCATATTTCGAGGCTGTGGCTTTTGCTGGTATTGTTTTTGCTTACACTGAATTGTAAAAATGTATTAGCTTTGTTTTTATTAACCCTTATTTTTAGACGGAGTGATAAACATGGCAACTTATATACATGTTTTCATACTAATTTATGGCATGGGGTGTTTTCTGGTTTTCTATTTCATATGATGCTTTTAAAAAAATTATGTAAGAATTACTTTTTTTATAATACAGAAAAGAAAATTAAAGGTCAGAAAGGTAAAGGAATTTTGTCAAGAACCGGGGACTGGACTAAGGCCATTTTTTTTTTTTAAGTTGACAATAAAAGCCATAAACTCTCCACTAAACTACACTACATTTCAGATTTAGGATTTCTTTTTTTTTTTTTTTTGCCCCCACTGGAAAAATACTACAAAGCAGCAAGGAGTTTGTTTTTTTTTTAAGTTACATGCTTCTGCTTTGTTTATTAGAAAGTCTAGAGCAGTGTTTTTCATACTATAGGTTAAAATCCCTCAGTAGGTCATGAAATCAAGACCATTTTTTTGAGATTGAATGTAAATTGTGTAATAACAAGAAGACTTTTGATCACGAAGTGCCATATAACAAACTACTCTAAAATTTAGTGATTAGGAAAAGTAATCACTAGTGTTTTATTGGTTCTATGAGCCCAGAATTCAGACAGAAAAACCTTGGGGAAGAGTTGTTTCTGCTCCATGTAAGCTGGAATCTTAGCTGGGATGCTTCAAAAGGTTGTTGATTGGAATACCTGGGGACTGGTCAGGTCTCTCTTTCCCTACAAGAGAGCTCATAAACCGCCCTCCACAAAGGAGCAAGGGAGCTTGTCCTCTCTAGGGAAGCAGAATCATCTAAAGCCTTTCCCTTCTGTTCGTCAACCACAGTCATCATCTGATCAGCCTTGTGAGAAAATGAAGTATAATGTTAGTCCATGCCTATACCCAAGGCCTTCAAAGTCCTTTTTCTCTCTTGTTCATAGTGAAAATCATAAAAGAATCAACCTTTCACCAGCAAATTACTTCTCCATACTACCTTTTTATAAGATCATATAAAGCATATAAAATACTATAGATGTTACTAAAAATTTAATTCTGTTTATTACATTTTAAAAGGTGTTAGTAAAGCATTAGTAGGTTGTTTGCAGTGCTCCTACAGTAGTTAAAAACCTCTAAAGCTAAGGGGTCATTTAAAAGTGTTCATTTAATCACCTTTCTTTGGATTAAAAAAATCTTGCCAATTTTATTTTAAATATTTACAGAAAGGGAAATGTTACAAATCTTGGTAATCCATTTTAATATCAGATGATTGTATTAGAAATGTATTTCTGTGTCGAATTTTATTTATTTCCTTTCCATAGTTTGTATTTTAACTCTAAACTTAGAAGGAAGAAAATATTCATCAATCTCTTAGTACTCTTTCACATATAATATTAATAAATTATTATTAGTGAGAAATAAATTTGACAAAAAGATGTTATGAACCACCTAAGAGGTTTTTAGTGTTTAGAATGAGAGGAAAAAATGAGTAAATAAATATGTACACAACAAACAAATGTAAAATATGATCATGTTCTCCTAAAGTGTACACTTTGGTGATGAAGAACAACTAAGTCAACAATTAACCTGATAAATGATATGGCTGAGGTATAGTAAAGTTTCATCGAGATCACAAAGGGGGTTTTATAAAATTTGGAAAGCTGAGTGAGGAAGTCATTGTAAGTTGATACCTGGATTAAGTTTTAAAGAATATTTAGGAATTTTCTGAATAAATAAGTGAATTAGCATTCTAGGGAGATGAAAAATTATGTAAGGAGAAAGGTAAGAATTACTATATGAAATGTTTAAAATGTACAAATAGTTTGAAATAAGAGTGCCTATACTGTGAATGTAGGTACCCTTAGCTCTAATCCCAACACAAATAGAATCTATACGGATTTAAGTAGAACTAGTATGAACTATATTGAGTTAATTAGAGTTAGATCACTGATGTCAGAGTGAGTATTGTTTAACAAATGTCAGTATCTGAAATCAGTATCTTATGACATGCAGCAAGCAACTTTAATGTTCCCTAGAAACACATTTTTTTCAAATTTCTTCAAAGCTTATTTATATGGCATATTTTTTACTCCAAAAATTAACTATAATAATTTCTATTAGAGAAATTTTGAGCATTATTATAACATGTAAGAGAACTAATAAAATGCTATGTAAATCTGATGTACAGACACCTAATATGATTCATAACAATGTCTAACATTCACAAGTACAATATCCAAAAAGAGGCAATTTAATTAGTTTGTTAATTAAATTTGAGCACCTTTTCCTGTGTTCATATCAGGAAACTGCCATTATCTCCAAACAGGTAAATAACTCGGAAAGTCTTAACATTGTCATAATGAAGTTCCTTTGTCACTTTTGTTTTCCCACCTAATCTTCATCTAGTTTATCACCAGTATTTTTTGGCCCTCTAAAATGACATTAAATTTAAATAACGTGATAATCAAAAGCAAAAAACTCTGAGATAAGTGTCTGTGATATCAGAAACAAATTATACAGAGTATCTCTTCTTTTTTCCACTTTAAGGCAAGGATGTACATCACTGGTGTTAAATGCAGGAGTGCTGGAGGCAGGCTGCTTGGGTTTGGATTCCTTCTCTGTTTCTTATTAGCTATGTGACCTTGGGATAATTACTTAATATCTGTTAAATGGAAATAATAACTCACAAGGTGGTTGTAAGTATTAATTAGTTAATGTATGTTAAGTACTTAGAAATGTGCTTGGTTCAAAAAAGTTTAGCTATTTGTTATCAGTAGAACACGGGTTGTATTGAGATATGCAGATGGGAAACAAAAGATTTGGGTGCTGTTATCATATTGCATGGGAACTCCTTTGTCAACCTCTGGTAAAGTTTTCTTCAAAGTCAGGTTCAGTTCAGAACATGGCTATTTCCCATAGAGCAGAAGCTTCACAAGCCATTTGTGGTCAATAGGTAAATATTCTTTGGTATACCTGGTATGATATACCAGGTATGATATACCAGGGCCCTAAGGTGGCATGGTCACTGAGGGAACAGGTCTTAGAACTGGTAACCTAACAAATATTGGGAAAAGGTGCTGATTTTTAAAAATAACGTTTATTAAATTAGCTTCAGTATAGTCATTTACCTCTAATAAGTGCCTCTGGAAATCAGGACATCTCCTTCGCATCAGGTTAAATTCATAATCCAATGTTTATCATCCCCTTTGGACAGTAACAATGACAAACTTTTCATCAGGTTTTTCATGCTACTTTTGGCCAGTGTGCTAAGCCTGTTAAGGTTTCACTATTGCTTTACACACATAGAGGTGCCCTGTGTGGCATTTTTCAACTTATCCCTATAATTGAAATATATAATAGCTTAAAAAAGAGAAGAGTGCAGAAGTGCCCTTTATGGCAGTGAAATGTGGCCTTGACCATCACATGTTGCCTGTCTCCAAAAAGCTGCCCTTTGTTTTACAAGCTTATGTTAGGGGACTATCCAATGCTTTCTGAATTACAGACAATATTTCACAAGATTGTGACACCTTTTCTAGCCTCTGCATAAGTCTGCAAAGCAATAAAAATTTTAGAAATAGTAACTTGTTTTAGAAAAAGCAAATAAAAAGTTTAAGAGCCCAATGAAGAGTAGAGTGAGCCATATCCTCTTTTTTCATATTTACATTCAGAATTTTAATGGCACTTGACTCTGAAATCATTCCAGTAAAGCGGAAAATTAATATTTTAATATATCTACCACTCCAGCAAATGGAAATAAGTAAAGTAGAATAAGTAGTAGAGAAGAAAATGTTTTAGTATTAACTATATTTATGAATATTTATCACCCCTACTCATCAGATAACTGCTTTTCTGTGTGCCCATTCACTTATATATACAGTAAATCATTGCAGAACAAACACTAGCAATTGTTTTACATTTTATGGAAAGGAGTATGACAATTTATTTCTAATATTCTTTTGATTAGATTTTGTCATGATTTTTACTGAGTGAATCCAAAAAAGTGAAGCATAGCTAATAAAAAACATTATACAATAGGTTTTTCATGGAATGACACCATTCTTATCAGTTCTTCTTCATCTAGATGGGGGATGGCAGAGAAACAGGAGGAAATAAAAGCATAAAATGGCTTTGCTGTCTGTGATACTATCTGGAAATCTGTTTTGCTTCAGGGTCAAGAGTTGTAAAAATTTGACCCATATTGTTCTGTTTTGTTCATTATGTGTATTCATTTATTTTTGGAAGGAGCAGACTGACCAAGTGATTCATTAAAACAAAACACAATGAAAAAGCAAATACAAATTATTACTGTTAAATGAATCTTTATAATATAAAAAAGGAAATCGAATTTTTAGTCTGTGTGCATAATTAGTTATGGCATCAACAAAAGAGCTGCCCACACATGGGATAAGCATACATCCATAGTATCAATGGCCAGTCTTATTGCTATTGACCTTAATGCTTCTGCTTCTGAATATTATAAATGAAGGCCTCAATGGCACAAGTTTTTGACAGGCACCATTTAGTTACTTCTTCTTCCTTGGCAACAATTTTACCCCTAAGAGGGTTGCCATAATTAAAATATAAAAATGATCAAGCCTTATCTCTAGGAGGACAACTGAATAATTAATGAATAAAAACATAGTAGACTGGGTTAAGTGCATTAGAGAAACATGATTTTATTCTCTACTTAGCTAATCTCACCTGCGGTAAAACGTGTATATGTTAAATAATTCATATATTGTACCTAGAGCTATTTCTAACACAAAGTAAACATTAGCTTATTATGTTAGTTATATCATCATTACTGTTTTTATGTAGTTTCATAGACTATTTCATTTGAGCTAAATATCTTTCAAAAATCTCTTAAAAATGGCTACCACCGCTCCTACAAATAAATACATATACACAAACATACATATACATTCACACATATATCCATATATATGGGCATATACACATATATCATATATAGTTAAAGCAAAAATAGCTGTAAAATCCATCTTTAAAAATAAAAGGTATAAAATTTTCTACATTTGAGAACAATGCCAGCACTTAAATTTTTTGTTAAAAATGGAGAAATGCCTTATTCACTATGAATGCAGGAAAATTGGGCCAAGAGACTGCTCTAGATAGCAAACTAATTTGTCAACATACTCAAATATGAGAATAACTTTTTACCAAATTTTTTCTTTATAAAAGGCAGAATTGCCTTTTTATGTTCTTAAAATATTTGTTATTTAAAGGCCACTCTCTAAATTACTGAACAGCAATGTTTTGTTTGGGAAAGGTAGAACAGCCAGAAATGACCTCAATTAATGCTAGTTTTGAATCTCATAGAATACAGTAAAAAAAAAAAAGGAAAATAAATGTAGAGGTTTAATAGCTATTTATAGAGAAATTAATTCACAGTTGTAAGTGTGAGATGTCTTTAAAAAGAAGCCCTTTTAGATGTCAGTTTAGAAATGGATAGAGGATGCATGCATGAGCGATTTTGAAAGATCACAATTATACAGGAAGGAAGGAAGGAAGGAAGGAAGGAAGGAAAGGAGGGAGGGAGAGAGAGAAATTGTCCTCACGCTATGTGAATGATATCCTGACTTGGGATACAATTCCCATTGGACCAAAAGTATTATATTTCAAATAACTTAGAAATAAAGTTGAAATCAGAAGTTTGATGACTCAATATATGCTTCTAGAGGTAATGAAGACTGATATTGAAAGTGCATGTGATGGTTTGAAAAAATTATAAGTGTATTGTGAGATTGAAAAAAGTTACTTTTCTAAGTTAATTTAATATTTTATACATATAATTTTAAATGCTTATATTATTAAGTTAAATATTATAAGTATATATTTAAATTGCTAAATGCATTTATTTAATATATATTTCTATAATCTTACTAGATAAAATTTAGTTCTGGCTGGTTAGTCACAATTAGAAAATCAGGTTATCTTATATATGAGCACATAAAATACTTTAAAGCATATGTAATTAAACTTGACATGAATGAAAATATTTAATAGGAATATCCTGAAAATCTCCTGATACTTTTGTCATAGGCAAATGTTTGGTTTTCAAAAGATGTTCCCTCCTTAGTGCTTTCACTATTTGGATTGATAAACTTGTCATGATTTGTAAGATGAAAGTAGAACATAAATTTTATTCAATTCCAAATCTTCTACAAAAATACTGAATGTATAACACTTCAAACATAAAGGAATAATTGTAGGGGAAGGAAATGAGAGTGAGAAATGGCTCAAATGTGAATCCCTGCCCCCCTTTTTTTGCTATGTTACCATTCATACTAAATTGTATACATGATAATCACTAATTTCCAGGGCATATACATGGGTGGCAGATCACAAATAAACCGCATAAAAGCATTTTATGACCATGATGTTCCCATAAGCTTATGAAATACTACTGGGGTTTATTACAGAATCTGAAAGTTTTCAGATTTAATCATTCTTCTCCTTGGTAGCCAGTAAAATAGAATCTCAAAAAGGACTATTAGAATGTGACCATTTTTTCCCTGGTCTAGGCTGTTGGAGAAGATCACACAGTGGAAAGAGCATGGGTTTTCTACACAGAGTCCTGAATTAGAATCTTGTCTCTGTCAATTGTCAATGTAACACTGGGCAAGTTAACTCCACTTATAAAATAATCCAGTAACACCAACCACACATAGTCATGGTAGGAACTTCAGTTAATCAGCAAGTATTTATGAAATACCTAATATGTGTCACCTACTGTGCTAGGTACAAGGGGAAACTAGCTATGAGAAAAAAAAAAAAGGGAGAGGTGGGGAGAAGAGATAAGAAAACAGATGCAGTACTCAAGAGTTTGTAGTCTATTAGGAAGGACAAAGTTTAAACAATTGATAGCATTAAATGTGATCATGTAAAAACACTTATTGGAGAAATGTCTCCAGTTTTAAGGGAATTCTTTAGAGAACAGTCTTAGATTGGGTTCACCAAAAGGAGACACTAAGACAAGGACTTCAGTGCATGTAGTTTATTTGGGACATGATACCAGGAGGTACATGTGAAGAAGTAGGAAATTGAGATAGCAAAGCAAGAAAAGCCAATGAAAGATGTGCATAAATGAGTTACTGCCATAAATAACTGCAGCTCAGTTCCACTGAGGACCCTCTGAGAAACCATTCGAATTCTGAAATAGAATCACTACACAAGACATTCGGACAATAGAAAAGCTAAAGAATTTTGTCCATTTTCTACCACTCTCTATTGGGTGACAGTTGTTCCTGGGGGGTACAAATTTTCCTCTACTTCCAGGTAATACCTGGCTTGTGGCTGGGCAACTTCCTTAATATCCTTTGGTAGAAGAGAAATGATGGTGCCTGAAATGAGAATTTTTCAAAATGCAGGAAACTGTTTATCAGAGCCTTAGGGAATTCCGGTGGGCAAAGGGTTATAGGGTGGAATTTCAATAGCATCTGCTTTAAAATACTGTTGAGATATTTTATCCATCAAAATTGAGTGTTTCAGGGAATTCCCTGGTGGTCCAGTGGTTAGGACTCAGCACTTTCACTGCCTAGGGCCAGGGTTCGATCCCTGGTTGGGGAACTAAGATTCCACAAGCTGAGTGGTAAGGTCAAAAAAAAAAATTTGAGTGTTTCACACTTTTGCTTCAACAGCTTTAGTCATCAAACATACATCAATTTTTGTATAGTTAACTTTGATTCTACATCCAACTGAAACAAAATTCCTAAGTGCTTGAGGGGCAAATTCCAGCTCAGTTCACCACAGTAGAGTTTAGGAACAATATGAGCTATTTAATTTCTCATTCAGGAAGCTCTTGCTCAACCCTATAATAGCTCCATCAATTCTACAAGAACAAGATGCTCAACCAGCTTCCTTTCAGCTGCCATTGTCCATTTGGTTCCATAGAGCTCTGCTATTACCCACTCCCATCCTCTTGCAAAATGACTACATAGAGCAATAGCTTTAATGTCTTCCTTATTGTCTCCAATGACAAGCACGGAGATTCTTTTTCTTTTTTTTAATTTATTTTTTAATTTTGGCTGTGTTGGGTCTTCGTTTCTGTGCAAGGGCTTTCTCTACTTGTGGCAAACGGAGGCCACTCTTCATCGCGGTGGGCGGGCCTTTCACTATCGCGTCCTCTCTTGTTGTGGAGCACAGGTTCCAGACGCGCAGGCTCAGTAGTTGTTGCTCAGGGGCCTAGTTGCTCCGCGGCATGTGGGATCTTCCCAGACCAGGGCTCGAGCCCGTGTCCCCTGCATTGGCAGGCAGATTCTCAACCACTGCGCCACCAGAGTAACCCATCTTTGTATTTTTAAGGTACTTCTAATCCCTCAGTGAAACATGGGAAGTATAGCAAAAATACCCACCCAATAGCCAACATTTACAGAGACCTTCATTTTAACCGTGTGAAAAAAAAAAAAGGGATTTGGAGTCTGACATATGTTTAAAATTATTTCTTCTCCTTTCTCTTAGGATACTGACTTGCCCTTTGAAGCCCTAGTAAAATTAGTACAAACCCAGTAAAATATCATTGGTAAAACAGGGATGTTATTAATTATCTCATAGCAATATTGTGAGGAATAATGAAATAACATATGTAAGAAGCTTAGTACAATGATAAATACATAATATGCATTCAATAATGGAGACTATTATTGTTAGTAGCAAACATTTTCAAACGAGTCATTATGTTTACATGCCACAAACCATAAAGATGATATTGACAAATCTTCCTGAAAATTATACATCAGGTAGATGATAAAACCATTATAATGTCCATCAAAGACGACTATAATGACTTTTCAAATTTCTTTGTTGCTGCAAACTACATTTCTTTGGTTTATTATGTGTTAACTCCATGGGGTTGGGAAAAGGAAAATAATTTCATGTACTATATAACAGGAAATTTAAATCAAAAAGAGAGTCCATATCTAAATTTCAACAATGGTAGGTATGCTAAACTTATGTCAACAGATGTGTATCTTAAATCCACCTACAGGAAGTAACATTTACCACACAACTACTACCATTACTTATTAACACTTTGTACTAATATACTGTCACCAATATTTTATATCATTACTTCACACTTTTAAATATGTATTTTATGTTACCACTTTGAATTTTGAATCCTTAAAGAATATTTCTGAAAGTGACTAGGAGCAGAAAAGAAACAATAAGAAATAATATCTATTTAAGTCCCTCTACAAATCTACTTAATTGTTTGAGTCCATCTCTCCACCCTCACCTTCAAAGTATGTAGAGCTCTCTGATTCCTCTTCAAATACATGTGCACTAATTTTCCTTTTGAGATAAACCAGGAGTAACATATTTTTTATCAACCATAAATCATAATGATTTATTAATTATTAATATTTCCCACTTAGGCAGGATTTCTAAAAATATAAATTTATTTACTTCTCATCTATATTCACACCCAAAGAGGAAACATTAAAAATAGCAATTTGTATCTTAAAAACCAGTCAAATTCTTCACATTGATTCATGAATACTGAATATTAGGAATCATTGCCTTATTTCTTTTCAAGATATTAGATTTATTTATAGGAACTTAGTTAAGATGCTTTATGCTTCCAAATATATTTTGGAGGTTTTTTTAATTGCCCACCATTTTATAAAGGTCATCATTCACTAGTGCAGTTGTTCCAAAAGATTGATACCTTACTTATAATGGGCATTTTTCTTGTATGGAATCTTGCAGGCTACACATCAGACCTGTATAACTAGGAAGAGGAAAATGATTGATGATTAATGAAAATACTACCTACAGGCTGACAGCACCACAAAGTAAGGATTTACACTAAATTGAAGTGAAAAATGTCTTACCTCTAAGAAAGGATAGCCAGTAGCTGACCTCAAATAACAAAGAGAAAAAGAGCTATCAGTTATTTGGAAATAAAAGCATAGATTCATGCTATTCTTTCATTTATATATTAAGAACCTATTATCTAAAAATATTACATTATATTTTGTGGAGATTTAATGACAAATAAGAAAAAAGTCCTATCTCCATGAACTTGTTTTGTGGGATAAATCACAAACATATACATACTCCACCATAGATTTTATGTAAAAAGTAGAAAGTCCCCATCTTTATTTAACATACAGTTTAACAAAATTTATCACTTACTCATTTATAGAATATAAAAAAATCAAAAACATTTGAATTTCTCATCAAGTTTTATTTTTCCTATCAGATAATCAACGTGTATAAAAATCAGTGGATGAGGTAAGACTGTCTCCTTTCGTGTTACTTGGTTCTTTTAAAAGTTCTACAAAATTTATCATATTTTCACCTCTCATATGTTTTATTATGCCTATTTTCTAGAGCAGTATGCATCTTACAATGGATAGAAGAACTCTCCTGCTATTTTTTTATGTCTATTTCCTACTTCAAATCTATCTATTTATCTTGTACATGATACCTGGTAGTAATGTTATTTAACGCATAATTATGCTATATGCTACTTTTCATCATTAATGAAAATTTTCATTATAAAATGACCTGATTATTTTTAAAGTATAGTTTGTTGTGTGTTCTAACTTTTAAGTCTTAGTGTCAAGGATATAGTGTTGAACAAAATGACAAAAAATCTACCTTCAAGTAATGCAAATACTACAGGAAGAAACTAATTATAATCAAAATATAATTAATATCTAATTATTCATACATGCTTTATAATAGAAAATGTTAAGCAAGAAACATAAAATTCATATATAATATATGATATACTGTCAGGTATATAATGTGATCACATTTTGAACAAGAAATATGGCAAAACGAGGGGACTTGAAAGTGACTAGACTGGGTGTGTGGGACTATTTTACATAGAGTTGTCAGTCAGAGAAGGAGGAAAGAAGGTAACATTTGAAAAAAAAAACAGAATAAAATGACAAAACGAGCCATGTAAATGTTTAGGGCAAAAATGTTCCAGACCAAGTGACCAGCAGGTTCAAAGGATCTAGGTTAGGCATATACTTATCATATTGAAGGAACAATAAAAAGAGAGTTAAAACACAGTAAGTCAGAGGCTCACAGCAGGGTCAGATAATGTAGGGCCATGTCACCTATGGAAAATACTTAGGATTTTGTTCATTAAATATAATGAGAAGCTTCTAGACAGTTTTGGGCATAGAAATAATATAAAACCACTTATGTTTGAGAAGATTCGTTGTCTATTGTGGCAGGGAAAAGAGTGTATGCAGGGAAAACATTGAGGAGGCTATTGCTATATTTCAGGCTATGTGACGGTGGCTTGGCCTTTTCTAAGTTTTGTTTTATTTTTAGATAAAGGAAGCTCTGAGTGTGTAAGATTTAGGACACATATTTATTTTTCTAATGCCTAGAAAAGCACAGGCCATAAAGTAGTCACTCAAAAAATGCCTCATGTGTAAAGAAAATAGTGATAACTTGACCAAAGTTTTAGTATGAGATAGAAAGAAACCTAAAGACAAAAATGTTCTTCAAATATTTGTATTTTATTATAAATTTTGCAATATAACAATATCTAACCAATACAATAGATGAACTTTAAATGTAACTTGTACCGGAGGGTAAATGTTTCTCAATAAACCACACCACGCAGATCATGAAAGTTCTAATAAGTGAAGATCTTTCTTCTGATACACTTTAATATATTACTCAATATTAAGAGTAATAACCAAAATTAGAAACATTATTGATGTAGAATGATTAAAATGTACCATATTTTAATCAGTATCTTTTCATAGGTGTCTTATTTTAACATATGTTACAAGAAGTCCCAAAGAAAGAAGATGAATTCTAATAGTATCTCCAACTGGGTGACCTTTGACAAACTTTTGAGTTTTTTCTTATTTGTAGATTGGGACCAACATTCTGTTTCTACTATCTAATGTAGAAGGTTAATATGAGAAATCAATATGATGTAATATCTGAAAACAATTTTATAGCTTCAATTTACTACAAATTTATAAACTATTATTACTCTAACCAATTTTCTAAGGTCAGTTAACATGGCACATGTGATGGTGACTTTATTTCCCTTGTACCTCCTCTTACTGCATTATTGCCCTACTTATCAGACCATCAAATCTATCTGGCTTTTTATATGTTTTGTTTTAAATCCTACTCACTTTTTTATTATAACCAGTGACTCCCAAACTTGACAACATGTCAGCATCATATGAAGAGCTCATTAAAACTTAGATTGCTGAGTCCCACCCCTAGAGTTCCTGAATCAGTAGTTCTGGATAAGATCTGAGAATTTTCATTTGTAACAAATTCACAGATAGTGCTGCTGCTACTGTTCTGGGGACCACACTTTGAGAACTACTGCTTACGGAGATAATGAGCATTTAATAGAGTTAAAGAAAAATGCTTATTTTAATTTTTTTGTATTAAACTGTACTTCTGTCAATCAATCTGTACACAGAATTTCTTTGGAACGATATATAACCAACAATTAACAACCACTTCAAATGGAAAAAAGTCAAAGTAATTACAAACAAATTTGAACATTTTGGTGACTGAAATGCTCCTATATGGGAACTCTCCTGAATGAGCTAAAAGATATGAATCTAAATTCCAAGTGACAGAGGCAAATCCATCTCTTACTAGAGTTGAAAGTTGAAATTACATATATGTTATTCATTATATTAAAAACACTGAGGTGTAAAATTATAAGTGCAGTGTCAAGTACTATGTATTATTTCTTTATTCAGAAAAGTCAAAATCTTTTGAGTGTAACTATATTTTTAATAACTTTCTTTACAGTATTAGTTATGACTGAAGAATAAGTTAATCAATATTTTTTAAAGCAGTTGAAGAATCTGTTGGAAATATAAGAAATATTCTTCCAAAATTCTTTTGGAAAAGTTTTGCAGTCAACAGAAAGACAAAAGAACCTAGGTAGAAACATGTAGACAATTCTTTATGATCCATACTCTCAGTTTTAGAAAATCAAATCACCTAATGGAATACAAGTTAAAGTTCAAGAACCTGGTTCTATTTCTAAAACATCTTTATAAATGGTGTATGCTTTCACCTCTCTATTTTTGGTGTATTTTATTGCTACAAGTGAGTATTAACAACTGTGTTCTCGTTAGTACAGAAGCATGATACTGTCTTTCCTAGGCTTTAAATGAGTTTTCACATATGTACATGTGGAGGAAACAAAGCTATTCTTAACACCTACCCCCAAGCCACACCCACATATGAAGAAAAAGAAATATATATATATATATAAACAGAAATGAGAGAGATGATATATGAAGTAAAGACCAATGATACTTATTTTCTTTGGCACATAAATATCTTTATAGAGCTTTTGCCTCAGTAAATATGTGTGCTGCGTTCCAAAGAAAACTTAGACACTTTTTACCCCCAAATAGATAATAAATTCACTTAATTTTTGATCAAGATACAATTAATTTGACAATATTTGTAGTCTGAGGCCTTAAAAAATGAATAGGGAAAATACAAAGTAGGAGAGCAAGATATGGAAAATTCCATTTTTTTTCAAGAAAATGTAAATTCTGTTTCTAAAGAGGAAAGAATTAAGCTAAATACTGATATGAAAAGAACTACTCCTATGTTTGGTTGTCTATGTTTAGCTGTTACCTTGAATCTGGGTCAGAAGACATACTAATACTCGACACAATTTTGAATAGAATGCTGTTACTCTTTTAAGACAAGCGTCTCTGTCCCCTCTTGTGACATTAATGTAACTGGATACTAGGATTTTTGAGTGCACATAAAACCATTGGATTATCAGAACACTCACGTTGTTTCTTTCAGCTAACTTGCTAGAAGAAATACTGAGGAAAAAAGTATCCTATGTTATGAAGGACCTCTTAATATTATTCTCCTCTAGAAATTCTGCATAATATGAAAACCAGCTTGCATATGCTAGAGTCTTTCCTTTAGTGGTGATTTGCTTCAGTGGAGTTATGTTAACTTGGGCCTCCTCTGAGAGTCTTTCCCTCAACTGCCAACATTAAGTGTTTCCATTCTGGGCAACTCAGTACCATTGGTTCAGGTTCAGTTTGTGGTCACAGGTGATATGTACAACACTCAGGTGCCAGAAGATGGGGAAGGTTCTAGTGAAGCCTGAACAACTGTAATTCAGTAAAGACCAGAATGACTAATCTGTACTACTAACTCAGAATTAGTTTTCCATAGGCGACAAATCAAATTTCAGTAGAGACTTCAGAGCATTAGTATCTGCTTCCAAATGCCTTACAGAATTGTATTTTTAAATTTATTTATAAAGATGTGCTCACCTACAATGAAAACAAGTTTTAGAGTTCAAGTTTAATATTCCCTTAATAATCCCTTTATTTTTCAACCCCTATTGTTTAAATGAACAACCAATCAAGCACTGTACATTCATTAAAACAGCATGTTTCTAGATAGTACACTGAGAATGTATATGCAAAAAAAAGATATGGAAAGAAAATATGCCAATAGTTCAGCCTCTCCTATCCAGAAAGTAATAGGTCCAATTACTTTATAAATTGCTATAGAAAGTATCAATATAATGTATAATATCAAATGCTTATCCTAGCATCTAAAAATCTATACACATTTCCATTGGAAAACAGAAACTTTATTGAGCCAGGGCTCCCTTGGGAAATTCTGAGCTTGCACATCAAGGCTCTTGGCCATGAGCCATGGTCTGTCCCTCTTCCCTCCGAGAAAGAACTGGATTCATAAATTGTCAGTAGTGTTCCTGTTTGCAATCACAATACTGTTTTATTCCAAAAAGATAATTTTTATAAGTTACAGCAATGGAGAACATGAAAGTACAGAGTATACTAGAAAATTCATATCTCTTTCCCTCTGCCTTGAAATATTATGCATACTCACTACTTCATAATAATTCTATTAGATACTAGGTGGTGAGTTTCTCATGACCCCAAAAGACCAAAAATATTGTGATTTGATACCATTCCTATTTCAATTGCTCAACTTTAAGCAAGAATAGTCAGAACACCTTACTTTTGCAGAGAAAGTTGGAATAATGGCTTTTATCAAGAAGAAAAAAGATAAATGTTGGCAAGCGTGTGGAGAAAAGGGGACACTTGTACACTGTTGGTCGGAATGTAAATTGGTGCAGTCACCATGGAAATCAGTATGGAGGTTTCTCAAAAAATTAAAAATAGAACTACCAAATGATCCATCAATTCCACTTCTGGGTACATATCTGAAGAAATAAAATCACTGTCTCAAAGAGGTATCTGCACTCATGTTCATTGCAACATTATTTATAATAGCCAAGACCTGGAAACAACCTAAGTGTCCATTGATAAATGGATAAAAAAAAAACTGTGATATATTATGCACATACACAATAGCCCTTAAAAAAGAGATCCTGCCATTTGCAACAACATGAATGGACCTGGAAGGTATTATGCTAAGTGAAATAAGTTAGGCAGAAAAAGACAAATACTGCATGATCTCACTTATATGTGGAATCTAAAAATAATGAACTCATAAAAATGGAATAAGTAGGTGGTTTCCAGAGGTAGGAAGTGAGGAATGGGAAAAATGAGTGAAGGTGGTCAAAGGGTACAAACTTCCAGTTATAAGATGAATAAATTCTGAAGATGTAATGCACAGCAAGGTGACTATTGTTAACAATACTGTATTATTTATTTGAAAGTTGTTAAGAGTGTAGATTTGAAAAGTTCTGACCGCATACATACACAAAATTGTAACTATATGAGATGATGGATTTGTTAACTAACCCTACGGTGGTAATCATTTCACAATATATACATATGTTGAATCATTATGTTGTACACCCTAAATTTACATGATATCAATTATATCTCAATAAAATTATATCTCAATATCTCAGTTATATCTCAATTATAACTCAATAAAATAATTATATCTCAATAAAGCTGGAAAAAATGAATTTACAGACTTGTTTTAAATCACCACAGTAGTCCCATCTAACTTAGAGGCTAAATTACCCAGAACATCTTTTGAAATATGACTGTAATGTAATAACCTAAACATAGTATGTCATAATTTTCAAGTAACTTAGATTTTAATATCATTTTTCTTATAATACTTAAATGCCAAAGAGACAATTCACATGTCTATCTTTTCATTGCCACTAATTATATAATGCTCTAAGTTACTTTTCACTAGAGTGTTATCTATATAGTCTATATGGAACAGCTAGTTAAGATAATACCCCCAGAGTGCTTAGGGTCAGAATTAGGTACAGACTTCAACTACTTTTTATTATGATTATAGCTAACACTTATATTTGCTAGACTTTTTTCCAAGCACTTTAAACTATGTCACTGTACTGTCCCAACAATCCTGTGACACATTCTTATCATGATCATGTTACAAATAAGGAAACTGAGGCCCAGAGAATGTAAATAACTGCCCCATGGTCACACATTTAATAAGTGGAGGAACTGAGATTCAACACAAGCAGCTGGCTCTAGGGGCCATAACTGTTGCCTCCCAGTTAGAAAGATCAGCTCTTTTATCAGCTGGATGAAATTTAGCCCTCAAACACAAAGTAACATGAAAAGATTAAATGTATTCCTATGAAAATAAGAACCAATAGCTTAGAATTGGAGATTTTTAGGTTATTTCCAAGTGTCATGGAGATTTGCCCACTTTGTTCAGTTGTAGTTATTTACCTTGTACTGTAGGCAGATGACAGGCCACTCTGTCAATCACTCAATGTATATATGTATGTATGTATTTATTATCTATCTATGTATCAATGATTCATCTATGTATCAATCAATTGATCTATGAGTCTATCTATTTATGATTCATTGATCTATTTACTTTATCTATCTGTCTGTCCATGATCATCTATCATCTATCCATTTGTGTATTCAGCCATCTATACAGGTTGACCTCCTTGAGAAGCAGATTCTGAGACGGAGATTAGTTGGTAGGATGTTTATCAGGAAGTGTTCTCAGGATATACAACTATAGGAGATGTGAAGAAGTAGGACTGAGCAGAAGAAGTGGACTATGAGGCAGTCATGGCAAAAGTACCAACTTACTCCACAGGGAACTCTAAGGCTGGGATGGTACTGCAGAGTTGTACTGAGTTGGAGCAAGTGAACCTATTCTTCAGCTAAGGGCAATTCCAGCAATAGTCTGAGAGCCCTCTGTTGTCGATTGGTCATGGTCCTAGCATGTGGTGGTATAGGACCTTCAGTGCTGAAAGAGGGAGACACAGATACACACACAGTGTGTGTATTTTTAAATGACATACATATACTTCTTTAATTTGTATATTAAATATTTATAAAGTTATTCTTTGCTTACTTTTAAAAATAAAAAATGAGTGCAGATGTTTAAATATGTTTGCCTACATTTCAAATTACTTCTTGTGCACTTCTATTTTGGAATTAATTCTCCAGATAAAGATGACTATTTTCACACAGTTTATTGTTCATTTATTTACTTATGCTACTCTTTGATATAAAGATATTTCGAGGTGGTTTACAGAGATGTTTTAAGAATATCAAGATTAAAAAATAAATAAAAGCTATCAGGACAAAGGGAATTAGAATAAAAAATGAAAACAATAGGAAGTTAATAGATTCATTTTTAAAAAGGCCATAAGATGCTCTAGAATTCCAAGATATGAAGTGCAGGTTTGGTGCTAAGCTTCTAACAAAAGAAAATAGTGTCTATTATAAGGGTTAATGTCTATGAATTAAAAATATACCCAATGCTCATGGGAATGACAGATTTTCCTTATACTGATACCTTAGTGAAATTTCACCGTTGCCTCTTCATATGGTTTATTTTTTTCAACAAAAATTGATACTTATATTCAAAGGTCTATGCATAATCAAGTAGAGAAGGTAAGATTGTAAACTGTTGAACATGACTGAAAAGACTACTGACATAACATAATGAGGGCAAAGTCAATCAATGCAGACTGAAATAACAAAGAAGAGTCATGTAGGAGGTAGCATTTAAACTAGACTGTAATGCATAATTAAAACAAGTAACAGGAAGTTACAGTTTGGAAAGGCAGTAAAGCTAGAAAAGCTACCATGTCTAAATATATGGAAGAAAAAAGGCAGAGCATATTTGTGAAATTAACTTAATTAGTTTTCTTGGTATCTTTGTCACAGCTACTTAAGGTTGGTAAGTGCTAAAAACCATTGCCAAAATACCAGTAAGAGAGATCAGCTGAGAGTATTGTTTAAGCATGGAATTGGTATGACTAAATAATATTTTGTTTAAATTTATTTTAAAGCCAAAATGCAATATTTCAAAACTTACCAAAACTAATTTTGCCTTCAATATTATGAAGATATTACTCTTTACAAATGTTTATCATAATTTGGAAGGAAAAGGATTAGTAGTTGTACAGTGATGACAACAAGGTAGTATGGTTTTACAGGTAAAGAAAAAGGGAAGACTTTTCTGGAATCAAGAAATCAATTTTGCCTTATAAAAATGATTTTGATTATGGCCCAGCATATAACAGGCTTGGAAGTTGCCACTACACCTAACAACAAGAGATAAGCTGAACAACTGAAAAATAAACTTTTCTTACATTCCTCAGAGAAGTAAGGTCACAGGGCAAACTGCTGCCTCAAAACTGGAGAGATTAACAGACAACCCAGAGAATCACAACTTACTGAAACAGAAATCAGGACTGGAAATTTTCATGGAAGCCAGTGCTAGGGTAGGGAATCCTGAACTGTAATTAATGAATTACTGGAGGCTCAGTGTGGAAAACCCCGAGAGAGAAAAACTCCAGGAGGGCACAGTAGTTTGGGAGAGATCCACACTCCTGTGAGTTTTACCTCCTGAAGCTCCAACAAATTATTACAGTGAATATCAGAGAGAAATCCCCTTGTGCTTTCATCAGGGTGAGGAAAAAAGGAACCATTTTGAAATATGCCAGATTGTTCTATTCTTCTTAACATGGTGTGCCCTCATGTGAAACTATTTAACTGGAACATAACCTTCTGGGGTTTTATCAGAGCCCAACTTACCTGAAGGAAGAGAAATGCCCACCCCTAGACAACTCTCAACTCTCATGTAAAATAAGGGAAATATCCATCTCCAATCCACTCTAGGTATCCTGCCCCATATAAAGGGGGAGGAAGGGGGAGACTGAGAAGTATGGATGAAGTTCACAATCAAGAAGAACAGGCTATTAAAAGACTGAGACCTAATCATAGGACTACAGTCACTTTCCCTTCCCACACACCTTAACACTACATTACTAATGACCCATTTACTGCAGTTTTTTTTTTTTATTCAGTACATCATATTCACCATCAACAAAAAATTACAAGGTATACTAAATTGCAAAAAACACAGTTTGAAGAGACACAGCAAGCACCAGAACAAGACCCAGATATGACAGGGATGTTGGAATTAGCAGAACAAGAATTTAAAATAACTAGGATTAATATGCTGAGGGCTTTAATAGATAAAGTAGGCAGCATGCAACAGTTGATGGGCAATATAAGCAGAAAGGTGAAAATTCTAAGAAAAAAAACAAAAAATAAATGATAGAGATAAAAACAACAACAACACTGTAACAGAAATGAAGAATGCCTTTGATGGGTCTATTAGTAACTGGTCATGGCTGAGGAAAAAAGTTCTGAGTTTGAGGATACCTGAAATGCAAACAGAAAAAATAAAAAAGATTGACAAAAAGAGAACAGAATATCCAAAAACTGTGGGACAACTATAAATGGTAAAATATTTGCATAATGGGAATACCAGAAGGATAAGAAAAGAATGAAAGAAATGTTTGAAATAATAATGACTCAGAATTTCCACAAATTAATGTCAGACACCAATCCACCAGACCCAGAGAACATCACAGAAGCTCAGAGAACATCAAGCAGGATAAATGTCCCACGAAAAAACAAAAAAAATAAAAAAAACAAAGTACAGCAAAGCCTATCATTTTCAAAATACAGAAAATAAAATATAATAAAATTTCTGAAAAAAAGCTAGAGGAAAAAAACCTTTACATATACAGGATCAAAGGTAATAATTACATCCAACTTCTCCTCAGAAACCATGGAATCAAGAAGAGAATACATATGTGTAACTGATTCACTTTGCTTTTTTACTAATACAACATTGTAAATCAACTATACTCCAATTAAATTTTTTTAAAAAAGAAGAGAATGTAGTAAAATATTTAAAGTGTTGAGAGAAAAAACCCACCAACCTAGAATTCTATACCCTGCAAAATAATCCTTCAAAAGTGAAGGAGCAATAAAACTTTCTCAAACAAAAATTCAGGAAATTTGTTGCCAGTAAAAACTAAGATCTACATAAAGAAAAAATCATCAGAGAAAGAATAAATTAAGATAAAATATTAATTGATCAAAGAGAAAATCATATGTTCAAAATAATGACAGTGAATTTTAATTGTATATAGTTTTATATATGTATAAATGTATATATTTATATATATTTATATTTTAATATTTTCTTTATAATTATATGTTTATATTTTCTTATATATAAGTGAAATGAATAACAGCAATGATACAAGGAAAGGGAGGGAAGAATTAGAAATTCTGTATTATTAGAAGGTACTTGCTCTACCTGTGAAGTGAAACTGTGTTATTTGAAAGTGGAATTGTATTAGTTTCATAAATGTATACTGCAAACTCTAGGGTAACCACTTTTTTTTAAAAAAAAGTATAACTGACAAGCTAAGAAAGGAGAAAATGGAATTATATAAAATTCTCAATTAAAATAACAAAAGGCAGAAAAGACTGGAAAGTTAAAATAAAAACAAAGAACAATGGCAACAAATAGAAAACAGTAACCAATATGGTAGATATTAAACCAGTATATCAATAATGGCTTCAAATGCCAATGGTTTAAATGTACCAATTAAAAGACAAAGATGGATCAAAAAATAGGATCCAACTCTATGTTATGTATAAAAAACCCTCTAAAGATTTGAATTAAAAGTAAAGGAATGGAGAAAGATATACCATGCTGACATTTATCAAAATAAAGTGGGCATAGCTATATTAATTTCAGACAGAGCAGACTTTACAGAAAGGGAAGTTAGCAAAGAGGGGCATTAGATAGTGTAAAAGAGATCAGTTCTCCAAGAAGACATAATAACCCTCAATGTTTAGGTGCCTAAAAACAGAGCATCAAAATAAGTGAGGCAAAAGCTGATAGAACTACAAAGGAGAAATAGATGAATACAATATTATTGTTGGAGATCTCAACACCTTTTTATCAGAAATGGACAGAAAATCAGTAAGGACAGAGCTGACCTCAACAACACCATTAACCTACCAGATATAATGGATATCTATAGACTACTCCACCCAAGAACAGCAGAATACGCATTCTTCTCAAACTCACATGGAACCAAGATAGACTGATTTCTGGGCCATAAAACACATCAAAAACACACCTGCCACAGACTACAATGGAATTAAACTAGCAGGCAATAGCAGAGAGATAGCTGGAAAATTCCAAAATACTTGGAGATCAAACAACACATTTATGAATAACACATGGGTCAAAAAATATCAAGAAAAATTTTAAAGTATCTGAAATAAATAAAAATGAAACCACAACATCAAAATTTGTGAGATGCAGCAAAAACAGTACTTATAGAGAATTTATAGCACTGAATGCACATATTAGTAAAGAAAAAAAGAACTAAAATCAATCATCTAAGCTTCCATCTTAGGAAGTCAGAACAAGAAGAGAAAATTAAATCTGAAGTAAACAAAAGAAAAAAAAAAGAATTAGAGCAGAAATGAGTGAAATTGAAAATAGAATATCAATATTAAGAAATCAATGAAACCAAAAACTGAGAGTTAGAAAAGATCAATAAAATTGATAAGCCTCTAGTCATGCTAAGGAAAAAGAAAAAGAACAAAAAACTACTAATATCAGAAATGAAATTGAGATCACCAAACTTTCCATTTACAGTAAAAGGATAATAAAGGAATACTAAGAACAATGCAATGTTCACAGATTTGACAGCCTCAATGAAATGGACCAATCTCTTGAAAGATACAATCTACAAAAACTCACATAAAAGTAGCCAATCTGAATAGGCCTATTAAAGAAACTTAATCAATAATTAATAACCTTCCAAGATAGAAAGCACAAGACCCAGATGGGTTCTCTGGTGAATTCTACTAAATATTTAAGGAAGAAATTATAATAATTACCATAAATCTTTTTCAGAAAATAGAAGCCAAGGGATTATCCTAAGTCATTCTGTGAGGCCTGCATTACCCTAGACAATGGCATTAAAAGAAAATTGAAGACCAATATCTCTCAAAACATATCCCTCAACAAAATATCAGCAAATAAAATCCAACAATGTATAAAAATAATTACACACTAAAAGCACAATTTATGAAAGAAAGAATTGATAAGCTGGGCTTTATTAAAATTAAAAATTTCTGCCTTTTGTAAGACATTGTCAAGAAAATGAAAAGACAAGCCAGGTACTGGGAGATAATGTTTGCAAAACACACATCTGAAAAAGAACCGTTATACAAAATATACAAAAAACTCTTAAACTAAACAATAAAAAAAAAATCTGATTTAAAAATGGGAGAAAGCCCTGAACAGACACCTCACCAAAGATATAAAAATGCAAACAAGCAAAAGAAAGGGTGCTCCACAGCATGTAGATCATCAGGGAAATTCAAAATATAACAGCAGTTAGATACCAATACACCTATTAGAATGGTCAAAATCCAGAGCATTACAACATCAAATGTTGTTGAGGATGTAAGAGCAACAGGAGCTCTCATTCATTGCAGGTAGGAACGCAAAACAGTACAGCCACTTGGAAAGGCAGTTTGGCAGTTACTTACAAAATTAAACATACACTTACCATAAAATCCAGCAAAAACATTCCTTGGTATATACCCAAAGGTGTTGAAAATGTATGTCCACACAAAAACTCACAATTTTAATAGCAGCTTTATTCATATTTGCCAAAACTTGAAATCAACAAAGATTTCCTTTAGTATGTCAATGGATAAATTAATTGTGGTATACCCTGACACTGGAATATCATTCAGCATTAAAAAGAAACCAAAGTTATCAAGCCATGAAAAGACAGGGAAGAAACTTAAATGCATATTATTAAATGAAGGAAGCCAATTTGAAAAGGTTACATACTTCACCATTCCAACTACATGACATTCTGGAAAAGTCAAACTATGGAGAGTGAAAAGATGAGTGGTTGCCAGGGAGGCAGGAATAGACAGAGCAGAGAGGATTTTTAGGGCAGTGAAACTACTATGTGTGAAGCCATTATACGTTTGTCTAAACTCTTAGAATGTAAAAGACCAAAAGTGAACTGTAATGTAAACTATGAACTGTGAGCAATAATGCTGTATCAATGTAGGTTCATCAGTTGTAACAAATGTACCATTCTGGTGGGGGAATAGTGATAATCAGGAAGGTTATGCATGTGCTGGGCATATGCAAAATCTCTGTACAATATGGTACTCTGTGAATCTAAAACTGCTCTAAATAAATAAAGCCTGTTAAAGGAAAAAATAATAATATAAAGATGATTTTGTAATTATAATACAGATTAAAAATTAATTCATAGATCTTTTGTTAAGGTTTACTATAGAAGATTTTTGCCTCAGTCTTTCTGTATAATCTACCATTGATTAAGTAAATATTATTGAAATTTATTTTTTAATATACCAAAAACACACACGGTGTTTTAAAAAATATTGATTAGTTGATCAAAAAATGTGCTATGAACAAGATAAAACTACTTGTAAAACTTTTATAACTGCTAGATAAACTGAAAATTGAAAAATAGAAAATTTTCATAAAACATATTTCCTATGCAACATATATTGGTGTGATATTATAACTTCGAGGAAGTTATGATTAAACATAGAAAATTATTAAATGCATTCCATAAGATGTTACGGAAAACATAAACAAACTTTTTGGTCAACGTGTTATATATATACTTGGATGTTAAACCCAGTATTTAGTGTCCTGTAGGAGTGCACACATACAGTTAATGGAACTGCTTTCAACTGTGTTAACTACAGAAAAGACGTATATTATCCTGCAATTAAGTAGTGTGCTGTGAAATATACACCTATTTTTCTTTTTTGACTTTAAATATAATGTGGGTCACTTTGGGGCCAGTTTGATATCTCTACTGCTTTAAAACAAATAATCATTTCCCTAAATTTAAATCCAAAATCCTTTAAGAATTATAGTATATATCTTCATACTAGATTTCTTATAGACATTGTGGGTATTTCCCACTACATATTCTAGTGAACCTGACTAAAATTTCTCTTTAGACGTCACTCTGAGTAGAACAGTCTGTCATGGAATCTGCTAAAGTCTTCATCTTTCTTTTCCCTTACAGTCACTCACTAAAATGTTCCTCTCTTGCATTCGCCTGAAATTTCAGCACTGCTGTTCAAGCACCCATTTCCTTACACGTATGCGAAAACCCACATTCTGAAAAATGACTGTCCCTGCCAAACAGAGCCCTCTGAAATACTGTCCTTATCTCTCTGTCACAGCTCTTCTCACAGGGAGCAGCCCACACCTGGAATTCTGCTAAACATATTTCTCCGTCTTGTTACAGTTTAAGATAGCCCAAGATCACTGTCCTGATTTCTAATATTATAACATAAAACATGTTAATTAGATGACTTAATTAATGTGTCCATTGAAGTATCAGATAAATATTCAGTGTTCTTTTCTCTGCAGTTAAATGTTTACCTATAGAAAACAATCATTAGTGTAGAATATAATATGTTGATTAACTTGTGTTACCTAACTGAATTTTACTCTATAAATGTACATTTTTTTCTAAAAATTAGAATATAACATTAACTATTAAATCCATGACACCCACAGAGTTAAACTCATGCCCTTTCATGAGAATATAAAATCCACACTCTAATGTTTTTATTATAAAATATGGTACTTTTTTTTCTAATCAAGTCATATTCTAATATTTGCAGACATTCCCTTCATCCTCCCCCCGCCCATATTCTAATAACCCCCCTGGTTGGGCATGTTTTCCATAAGAGAAGCTAAAATCCTATGTTCAACTTAATCCTATATTGCATTTTATAATGCACAAAGCACTTTACATATATTATTTCACTTGCTCTGGAGCAATAAACTGGCTCCAAGAAATTAAATGACGCTTGCTTAAGGTGACAAGAGGCAAAGAGCAACATCAGGATTCTGACTCTTAAAGTTGTGCATTTTCCATCAGACCTGTTTTTAAAATATGTTTGCAAAAGTAGTCTGGCCCTTTCAGTGCATAACGCAAAATGTCGATTAAAGTAAGTTACCAAAAAATTACTTCGGTACAATTTTGGAGAATGCAGAGTTCCAAGAATTGTAATAAAGTTGTCCACACATATATCAGACCACTAACTTATTTATTAATATGTTAAATAAGCATAGCATTGCTGAATGTTTTTGTAGCTTTTCTCACTTACTAAGATAATTTATAAACCATTTTTGTTTGTTAAATTTTTAAAAATCCCTATGTTCTCAAATTTATATTGTGTTTTACTAGCCTACAAAAATCATTTAATTTAACCTAAAAATCTACCTTTTCAAATAATAACGCAAGCCCAGAATCAATTAACTCATGTACCACTGAAAAGATCACAGAATTGAGACACTAATCAGATATTTTCCCCCTTGGTTATTGCTATATGTTTAAATAGCCTACTATTCTGTAGGACACTTTATCCAGTTACCTAATCTTATTATGCCAACAATTAAAATATTCTAAAATAGGTCTTCCTCAATGTAATATAGTAGTAACAGAAAGCTGGAACATTAATGTAAATATCCTCAAAATTTATGACTCCAGATATTTATATTTACATTATTTCTCTTTGTACATATATTTTTCTGAAGGAAATACATATTTTGAGAGAAACAATTTTGAGAGCAGTACTTCCTTTTCACAACTCTCACAACATTAACAGGAAGGGTATTAACAGTCGCTACAGGTTATTTTAACTACTGTTAAACTCTTTGGCATTAACATATATTGTTTTAGTTTTTTAATTTTTATTGAAATATAGTTGATTTACAATGTTGTGTTAGTTTCAGGAGTACAGTAAAGTGAATCATATATATATGTACACACACACACATATATATTCATTTTTTACATTCCCTTCTATTATAGGTTATTGCAAGATATTTAGTTCCCTGTGCTATACAGTAGGTCCTTGTTGGTTATCTATTTTATATATAGTAGTGTGTATATTTTAATACCAAACTCCTAATTTATCTCTCTTTCTCCTCCCCTTTGGTAACCTTAAGTTTGTTTTCTATGCTGTGAGTCTATTTCAGTTTTGTAAATAAATTCATTTATATCCTCTTTTTAGATTCCACATATAAGTGGTATCATATGATATTTGCCTTTCTCTGTCTGGTTTACTTTACTTAGTATGATAATCTCTAGGTTCACCCATGTTGCTGCAAATGGCATTATTCCATTGGTTTTTATGGCTGACTAAAATTCCATTATGTATATATACTACATCTTCTTTACCCATCCATCTTTTGATGGACACATAGGCCACTTCCATGTCTAGACTATTGTAAATAGTGCTGCCATGAACTTTGGGGTGCATGTATCTTTTTGAGTTAGAGTTTTCTCTGAATACATGCCCAGGAGTGGGATTCCTGGATCATATGGTAATTCTATTTTCAGTTTTCTAAGGAACCTCCATACTATTCTCCATAGTGGCTGTACCAATTCACATTCTCACCAATAGTTTAGGAGAGTTCCTTTTGCTCCACACCCTCTTCATCATTTCTTATTTGTAGACTTTTTGATGATGCCCATTCTGACTGGGGTGAGATGATACCTCATTGTAGTTTTGATTTGCATTTCTCTAATAATTAGCAATGTTGAGCATCTTTTCATGTATACATTGGCCAACTGTATGTCTTCACTGGAAAAATGTCTATTTAGATCTTCTGCCCATTTTTTGATTAGCATGTTTATTTTTTTGATATTGCACTGTATGAGTTATTTGTAGATTTTAGAGGTTAATGCTTTGTTGGTTGTATCATTTGCAAATATTTTCTCCTTTTCTGTAGGTTGTCTTTTTGTCTTGTTTATAGTTTCCCTTGTTGTGCAAAAGCTTTTAAGTTTAATTAGGTCCCATATGTTTATTTTTGTTTTTATTTACATCAATCTAGGAGAAAGATCCAGATACATATTGCTGAAATTTATGTCAAAGAGTGTTCTGCCTATTTTTTCCCTCTATGCCATCTTACATTTAGATCTTTAATCTATTTTGAGTTTATTTTTGTGTATGCTATTAGAGAATGTTCTAATTTCATTCTTTTACATGTAGCTGTCCAGTATTCCCAGCACCATTTATTAAAGAGACTCTTTTCTCCATTGTATATTCTTGCCCTCTTTGTCACAGATTAATTGACCATAAGTGTGTGGGTTTATTTCTGGGCTTTCTAGCCTGTTCCATAGATCCATATTTTTGTTGTTGTGCCCATACCATACTGTTTTGACTATTGTAGCTTTGTAATATGGTCTGCAGTCAGGGAGCCTTATTCCTCCAGTGCTGTTTTCCTTTCTCAAGATTGCTTGGCTATTCAATATCTTTTGGGTTTCTATACACATTTTAAATATTTTGTTCTAGTTCTCTGAGAAATACCATTGGTGATTTGATATGAATTGCAATGAATCTGTAGATTGCTTTGGGTAGCACAGTCATTTTAACAATAGGTTCTTCAAATACAAGAATATGGTATATCTATCCATGTGTTTGTGTCTTTTCGATTTATTTCATCAGTATCTTATAGTTTCTGAGTACAGGTGTTTTGCCTTCTCAGGTAGATTTATTCCTAGGTATTTTATTCTTTTGATGCAATGGTAAATGGGATTGTTTCCTTAATTTCTCTTTCTGACCTTTTGTTGTTAGTGTATAGAAATGCAACAGATTTCTGTGTATTAATTTTGTTTCCAGCAACTTTACCAAATTCATTGATGAGCTCTAGTAGTTTTCTGGTAGCATCTTTAGAATTTTCTATGTTTAGTATCATGTAATCTGCAAATAGTGACAGTTTTCCTTCTTCTTTTCTAATTTGAATTCCTTTCAGTTTTTTCTCTGATTGCTATAGCTAGGACTTCCAAAACTATGTTGAATAAAGGCAGCGAGAGTGGACATCCTTGTCTTGTTCCTGATCTTACAGGAAATGCTTTCAGCTTTTCACCATTGAGTGTGAGGTTAGCAGTGGGTTTGTCATATATGGCTTTTATTATGTTGAGTTAGATTCCCTCTATGCCCACATTCTGGAGAGTTTTTAACATAAATGGATGTTGAATTTTATCAAGTTTTTTTTCTGCATCTACTGAGATGATCATATGGTTTTTATTCAGTTTGTTAATATGGTGTATCACACTGACTGATTTGTGGATATTCAAAAATCCTTGCATCCCTGGGATAAATCCTACTTGATCATGGTGTATGATCCTTTCAATATATTGTTGGATTCAGTTTGCTAGTATTTTGTTGAGGATTTTTATGCTTATGTTCATCAGTGATATTGGACTATAATTTTCTTTTTTGTGGTATCTTTGTCTGGTTTTGGTATCAGAATGATGGTGGTCTCATAGAATGAGTTTGGAAGTGTTCATTCCTCTGAAATTTTCTGGAATAGTTTCAGAAGGATAAGTGTTACCTCTTCTCTAAATGTTTGATAGAATTCACCTGTGAGACCATCTGGTCCTGTAGTTTGGTTTGTTGGGAGTTTTTTAATCACAGATTCAATTTCAGTACTTGTAATTGGTCTCTTTGTATTTTCTATTTCTTTCTGGTTTAGTCTTAGGAGATTGTACCTTTCTAAGAATTTTTCCATTTCTTCTATGTTTTCAATTTTATTGGCATATAGTTGCTTGTAGTAGTCTCTTATGGTCCTCTGTATTTTTGTGGTGTTGGTTGTAACTTTTCCCTTTTCATTTCTAATTTTATTGATTTGAGTGCTCTCCCTTTTTCTCTTGATGAGTCTGACTAAAGGTTTATCAATTCTGTTTATCTTTTCAAAGAACCAGATTTTAGTTCCATTGATCTTTTCTATTGTTTTCCTTGTCTCTATCTCATTTATTTCTGCTTTGATCTTTATGATTTCTTTCCTTCTGCTAATTTGGGTTTTGTTCGTTCTTTCTCTAGTTGCTTTAGGTGTAAGGTTAGGTTGTTTATTTGAGGTTTTTCTTGTTTCCTGAGGCAAGATTGTATTGCTATAAACTTTCCTCTTAGAACAGTTTTTGCTGCATCCCATAGGTTTTGGATCCTTTTGTTTTTGTTTTCATATTTCTCTAGGTTTGTTTATTTTAATTTTGTCTTTGACTTCTTCAGTGATCCATTGATTGTTTAGTAGTATATTGTTTAGCCTCCCTGTGTTTGTGGGTTTTGCAGTTTTTTCTTGTAGTTGATATCTAATTTCATAGTATTGTTGTCAAAAAAGGTGCTTGATAAAATTTCAATTTTCTTAAATTTACTGAGGCTTTCTTTTTCCTTCGTCTGGAACATACTCCTTTGCCATCTCATTTTGTTTAAGTTTCTATCTGTATTTTTATGTAAGTAACAGCTTATTTACATTTCTTGACCTTGGAGAAGTGGCCTTTATTTTGGGATGTCCTATGTGTCCCAGCAGTACACTCCCCTATCATCATCCAAGGACCAGGATCCAGCTGGTCCCAGGGTTGGTTCTGACGTGTGTTTGCAGACTCAGTATTGCAAGCTTTAGGACTGTAGTTTCCTTCCTTCTCATGTCTGTCCCTTCATGGATGAGTGTGGCCTAGAGGTTTGTGCTGGCTTCCTTGTGGGAAGGGCCAGTGCCTGCCTACTGGTGGGTGGGGTTGTGTCTTGGCCCTCTGGTGAGCCAGGCCATGTCAAGGGTCATGTCTCAAGGCAAAGGTGGGCTCAGAAAGTCTTTAGGCAGCCTGTCTGTTGATGGGTGGGACTATGTTCCTGCCCTGTTGGTTGTTTGGCCTGAAGCAACCCGGCACTGGAGCCTACAGGCTGTAAGGTGAGGCCAGCTCTTGGTGCTAATGTCCCAAGCAAGATATTAGTCTTCAGAAGAGTATTCCTGGATATGTTCCCTACCAGCTTTTATATCCAAAGAGAGAGCCACATCTCCCCCACCCCAGCCTCCCTAGGAGGCCCTCCAAGACCAGCAGGTATATCTGGCCCAGGTTCTTATGGAGTCACTGCTTTTGTGCTGGGACCCAGTTTGCGCAGGGCCTTGTGTACACCCTCCAACAGTGGAGTCTCTGTTTCCTCCAGTCCTGTGGTACTCCTGCAATCAAGACCCTCTGGCCTTCAAAGCCAAATGATCTGGGGGCTCCTCCTCCCAATGCCAGACTCCTAGACTGGCGAGCTGACATGGGACTCAGAACTCTCACTCTCATGAGAGGACTTCTGCAGTATAATAATTCTCCAGTTTGTGGGCCTCCTGCCCCAGGGCATATGGGATTTGATTATATTGCAAGAGTACATCCCTCCTACCATCTCGTTGTGATTTCTTCTTTGTCTTTGGATATAGAATATCTGTTTTTTTTTTTGTAGATGCCAATCTTTTTTATTGATGGTTGTTTAGCAGTTAGTTGTGATTTTGGTATTCTGGGGGGAGGAGGTGAGCTCAAGGTCTTCTCCTCTGTCATCTTGTGAATTTTTTCAATACATCTTGCTTTATGTCATTTGGCATGTAAGGATAATAGTTCCAAATGCACTCCTACTTTTTGATGAAGGCATATATACAGTTCATTTTTTTTTTGAAAATGCTAGGAATAATTTTAATTCATTTTCCAAAATTATACCTATTTTACTGAATTTTTCATAATTCATAATTTCCATGCCCTTATATAACTTCCTACAGGATATAATTTTGAAGTTAATTATGAACACTCCACAACATATATGCCAAGCAATGGAGTATACAGTTAATTTTGCTACTTCAAAATTTTCTCATTAGCTTATCAATATGTTTTACACTTTTTAAAAGCATCAGGTGTTATTTGAGCTATCCTGGTATGTGATTCTCTTAAACAAAGGTATACATTTGTTAAAGACTTTAAGAAATACAACACTGAATAGATTCCTCAACCTTTCTAATAGTGGTATATTAATGGTTGTATATGTGTGTTGTCCAAATGCAGAAATCTGCTGAAAAAAAGTCTGTGGAGGAGTTTGTATTTCTAAAGCATCAACATGGACTCTATTTGCCCTTATGCCCACATCAGACATTGTGCCAACCTCCTGTTTCCTAGTGGCTGCCCAAATAGCAAAGGAAGAAATTACACAGGTTGAGTTTTCCCCAGAGACATATGGAAGCCAATAATCCTGCTAACGTTTGCTCCTGTATCAAAGGCCAAGCCAGCTTTCTAGCTAGGCAGCTACCCCTATTTTTCTGCTCTGCTTTCACAATGAGGGAAATGCATGCATGTTTCCACTGGCAGGAATCCAGGTAGCCATTATGACAGGTGTAGTATCCAAATAGAGAAGAATCAGCTATAAAAATTTCATCTAAATGATAAGATATTCCAGTAAAATGAAATTACTCTCTACAAGACTACAAGATTAAAACAGTTGTGGGTAAAAGGAGGTTGAAAGGAACTTTTTCTGTTGCATAAATCACCAAAACCCAGATCAAAGAGACGCAAAATACCCAACTTTCTCACGAAAAATGGGAACAGCTGGAGGCAAAAAACTCCTTTATGGCTTACTAAAAGGGGGGCATAACCAGTTATGCTATCACAAGGAATCTCCTCAACATTCTGATTTTTAGCCTGGAAATGGTCAGGAGGAGTGTGTGTGAGGTGAATACTCCCTGGCATCACTGTGTTCATACTCACCTAGCTCTAAGACAAGTGAAGAGGTATCTAAAATATTAGCTTGTAGAGATTAAGGGTGTCTAACAAACACAATAACTGGCATTTCATTATTCTACTGAACATGCCCCAAATATACTGATCTGGCCTGAGCAGAGGAAAAGAAAAATGTTTTTGGGACCAAAGTCGAGGAAACAAGAGGATTTATGCATTTGCTAATGTAGACCACAAGGGCAAAAGACCCACCCCACCTCCTAGTAACCAAGACCATTATTGTAGACTTGAAGGAGAGTAATCTCAGCTTATTAATATTCCAGTATTAGTCAGGTTCTCCAGAGACACAGAATTAATAATGTGTATAAAGAATACACACACACACATAGACAGAGTTAGATGGGGGGGGGGATATTTTAAGGAATTAGATTACATGAATTTTGGAGGCTGGTATGTCTAAAATCTGCAGGATAGGCAGCCTAGCTGGAGACCCAGGGAAGAGCTGATGTTGTAGTTCAAGCCCAAAGGCCATCTGCTGCAGAATTCCTTCTTCCTGTGGGAGGCCAATCTTTTATTCTTTTCAGGTCTTTAACTGATTGGATGGGGCCTACCCACATTACGAAGAGCAATCTGCTTTACTCAAAGTCCATGGATTTAAATGCAAATCTCATCCAAAAACACTCTCCCAGAAACATGCAGAGTCATGTTTGACTATATAGATGGGCAGCCAAGTTGGCACATAAAATTGACCATCAAACTTCTTACTACAATAATGAATGGTAGGGTCAAGTTTTCTCCATTTGGATGCCAGGAGGAGGAAGCAGTAGCATTGACTATGTTCACTCCATGTGTATGTCTGAATTTCCTGTCAGTAAAGGGAAATTAGAAGTAGCTGTATTTGAACCACTTTGTGGTATCTTCATGAGAAATTGTCTCACTATGTAAAACATCACTGTAATAGGCACAATAGGTTATACTGCCAAGAATATCTGAGCTAGATCTCACGAATCAGGGAACTGTGCCATGAGGAGGACCCATAGCACCTCCAGAAGAACTTAGACATGTGCTCCAGATCACTGGCACACTCATCACACAGAGAATATGTCTGTTGGCCAGAAAAGCTGTTGCAACCAACCAACAAAGAAATCTACAATAGAACCTGTTAATAAAAAAGCATGTGTAACTTTTTCTCTCCCATTGGTGCATCCTGATACACTGTAGGACACAGAATTTAGAGGAGATAGGGAGATGACATGTCTCAAAGACAGATGCATCTCTTTCTTTCAGCTCTGGATTTGAAGGGAAGAGAAACAATATTTTCAGATGGCAGAAGAGGAAACTTGAATTGAAGATGAAGTTCAAAACTAAAACCACATAGATTTGTAGTAATTGAAAGTGACAGGAAGTTCTGAAATCCACCCAATAATTTTTTAGGGATAACAAAATATTTTGCAGAATATGTTTGAAATGACTGGAGTAAAATAAATAAACAAACAAATAAAATGTCATGTTTATGATTTATTAATTTTGAACACTTAATAAACTAGTACACTTATAAGTGGATGAGCAGTGTTATGCTATCTATCTGTGGTAGCTAAAGCTCTTCACTCCAGTCCAGCAGGCATTCCCCACCCCATTATTTTAGTGGTAGCAATCTGTTTCTTTGGAGAATTTCTCTATACCGCCATATGGTCCTGCTGAGACTATTGGTCATGGTGTCCCCTCATCTCAGAAACAGGTCTGAATATGTGACCCAGAATAGGTCAGTCATAGTCCCACTGTACCATACACAGCCAAAGGCATAGAGGGAGAAACATGACCTGTGCCTGAGCACCTAGAATCCTATTCTGAACTTTTATGAATTTATTTTAGAGACTGTATCAGACAGAATCCAGTCAAAAGAAAAAGCCATGTTGGTTATTAGATAGGAGCATTTCCTGTAAAAATATTGTTAACTAAGTAACTGAAAGGGTAAAAAGATAGCTCTAAGTTATCATGGATGTAATGATAGAGAAAGCAGCTATCACCCTTAGGGACAAAGGAACAAAAGGAAGAGTGGAATTATTAAAACATAAAAACTCATAGGAGGAGCTCAAGAGTTGAAACTTGCACTACTGAAAAGGAGGCTTCACCCCACTGGTGCTGGTATCTCTGAGTTTGGATGAATGTCCTTGGGTCTAAGATGGGGCCTCGGAGGAAAGGGCAATGGCAGATGATATCAATATTTACGAGAGGCAGGTGATGAAGCTGGGTTTGCAAGTGTTGAGAAAACTGCAAACTGGATTTAGCTGCTGCAGTGGGAAAGCCTTGCTACTGCTGGGAAGTACTGTTGGGATGATGCTTACAGGAACAGGAAGTAGTCCAGGAGCCCACAAGGAACAAACAGAAAAGAGTAAGTCCTTTGTCTTCCAGCTCTGCTGTCTCTCTCTGGTGCCCATCATTGACAGAGCTTAACAGGGAGCCAGCTGACAAAGCAAAAATGTGGTTTACTCTCAGCCCCACAAAGCAGAATATAGAAGGGTAAGGTTGGAACTGCTGAGTTGTGTTAGTTTCTACCATACAGCGAAGTGGAGTTCCCTGTGTTATACAGCAGGTTCTTATTAGTTATCTATTTTATACATATTAGTGTATATATGTCAGTCTCAATCTCCCAATTCATCACACCCCCTACCAAATACACCAATTTAAATGTATCTATCTCTAGGTTTTCTTTTTTCTTCTTCCATTATAATGATGAAATTATCTACTTCCTAAGAAAAGCTTTCCATCAGCACAAAAACACATGAGTTCTTAGCACTCTACTTATAAAAGTGAACAAACAACAAACTTATAACAATAGCAAAAAAAAAAAAAAAAAACCCTCTGAAGTTGCATTTATGACCCCGTCTTTCTACTCCATTTATTTAGAACACAAACTTCTAAACAGAACTCTCTAAGACAGTCTCTTCAATGAATGGAGCTGGGAAAACTGGACAGCTACATGTGAAAGAAAGAAATTAGGACACTCCCTAACACCATACACAAAAATAAACTCAAAATGTATTAAAGACCTAAATGTAAGACCAGACACTATAAAAATCTTAGAAGAAAACATAGGAAGAACACTCTTTGACATAAATCACAGCAAGATCTTTTTTGATCCACCTCCTAGAGTAATGGAAATAAAAACAAAAATAAACAAATGGGACCTAATGACACTTAAAAGCTTTTGCATAGCAAAGGAAACTACAAACAAGACGAAAAGACAACCCTCAGAATGGGAGAAAATATTTGCAAACAAATAAACAGACAAAGGATTAATCTCCAAAATATATAAACAGCTCATGCAGCTCAACATTTTTAAAAAAAACAAAACTAATTATTAGAGAAATGCAAATCAAAACTACAATTCAGTATCACCTCATACCGGTTAGAATGGGCATCAGCAGAAAATCTATAAACAACAAATGCTGTAGAGGGTGTGGAGAAAAGGAAACCCTCTTGCACTGTTGGTGGGAATGTAAATTGATACAGCCGCTATGGAGAACAGTATGGAGGTTCCGTAAAAAACTAAAAATAGAATCACCATATGACCCAGCAATCCCACTCCTGGGCATATACCCAGAGAAAACCATAATTCAGAAAGACACATGCACCCCAATGTTCATTGCAGCACTGTTTACCATAGCCAGGTCATGGAAGCAACCTAAGTGCCCACTGACACACAAATGGATAAAAAGATGTGGTACATATACACAATGGAATATTACTTGGCCATAAAAATGAATGAAATTGGGTCATTTGTAGAGACGTGAATGGAGGACCTAGAGAGTGTCATACAGAGTGAAATAAGTCAAAGAGAAAAACAAATATCATACAATAACGCATACATGTGGAACCTAGAAAAATGGTACAGATAAAATGGTTTGCAAGGCAGAAATAGAGACACGGATGTAGAGAACAAATGTATGGACACCAAGGGGGGGAAAGCATGGTGGTGGGGGGTGGGATGATTTGGCAGATTAGGATTGACATATATATACTAATATGTATAAAATAGATAACTAATAAAAAAAGAACTCTCTAAACACACTATACCCTTTAATCTAATCTCTTACTATCCATTTAATCAATTTCCTTATGTTTCAAATTGTTTTTCATAGAAATAAAACCTTAATGACAAGTTGAAAGCCATGTGTATACTTTTCCCATTCTCATTTTTCCCCACTCTTCTCAGAGGCCTGAAATTTTGTGTATCACTTTCTGTCCATACATTTTATATTTGCACTACACACCTACCATACACCCATGAACCTGCAAACACGTGGTTTTTTACAGCCATTAAAATTTTCATCTATTGTGTATTATTATACATAGTTTGTACAATTTTATTAGTTTGATTGAATTTTCACTTTTTTGTTTTAAAATTTATCTATCTTGGGGAGTCCCAGAACTCAGTTTACATGTAGTTTATGCTGACTCCTTACATATTCTTGGCCAGTAATCTGGCTATTAAATGTTACACATACTCTGATAATTCACAGATTTTACATCTATATTTCTGACACTTCCCTGAACTCCACATTGAGACACACAATTTCCTCCTAGACACCTCTATTTGAATGTGCAATAAGCTTCTCAAATTTAAATTCAATTCATAAATTTTAATGACCATTCAAATTTACTCCTCTCGTTATTTCCTATCTTTGTAAATGGTAACACCGTTATTCCATTTATTCATGTCAAGTGCCATAATATCATGGTGGTAGTTTTCCTTAAATAATTTATTTTTAATAATGATAGTCAACATCATGATAGATACATGTCATTATACATTCGTCCAAACCCACAGAATGTACAAAACCAAGAGCAAACGATAATGTAAACTAAAAACTTTGGGTCATTATGATACGTTAATATAGATTCATCAGTTGTAACAAATGTACTATTCTGGTGGGGGATGATGTTGATAATGGGGGAGGCTATGCATGTGTGCCTCCAGGGCTATATGGGAAATCTCTGCAACTTCCCTCCAATTTTGCTGTGAACCTAAACTGTTCTTAAAAAAAAAAAGTTCTTTTTTCTAAGATTAGGCTTAGGGAAATAAATCTTTTAGATTAAAAATAAAAACAAGTAGCAGAACACAAAATTAGAATCTACAATTAGCTGTCTCTTTGGAGCAGGACTGTGGGTAGAAAGACATGTGGGTTACAGAACTACTGTTTTTCATTATAAGCCCTCCTGTACTAGGTGATCTTTTTCCTATTAAAATAAACAAGTTTCATCTGAATCGATGAATGGATAAATAAATAACACAAAACCAAAAAAAAATGATATTCTTATATGCAGTAGTAGGTATCCACTATAGGAGTCTCCCTGGTCTCAAGACATAACCTTCTATTTTCTGTTATTGTCCAGCTCCAAGTCTTTTAGTCAAAAAAGTCATCATTTTAAAATGCCTGATCATGTCACTTCTCTGCATCCTGCAGCAATATTTGGTCCCTTGTCCCTCCAGCCTGTCTTGTGCCATTCTCCATGCTTCACATATACAATAGACTTCTTTCCTACTTGTCTTCTAGTCTCAAGGGCTTCACAACGATTTCCAGAGTAACACATCTGCTTTTCCCTGCACTCCCAGCCAAGTCCCTATAATTGTAGTCCTTCATATCTTAGCTTAAATACAGCTTCCAAAGAAAGGTTGTCCTTGTTTCCTTATCCTCAATCAGGATCTATGTTCTACTTTCTCAAGGCACCCTGAAATTTTTCCTTATATAAATTTTAATATTTTGGCAGTTCTATACACATAGTCACAAGTATATAAATTTTGATTAATCATAGCTCTTCATTCATGACACATTTGAAAATCTGGCCCTCACGTGACTCTTTCTTGAGTATGTATGTACCTATTTATAATACAAAAAATACCCATGAATCCACTACCTGACACTGGAGTAAATCTTTATTTTCCTTTTAGACTGAATGCTTTTATATTACCTTAAATCTATTTGTAAATTCCTACTGCAATTTTCCCTTAAACTCCCCTCTATAGACAAGTATTATCCTAAATCATATTTAGCATTCTTATTTTTTAATTATACATTATGTTTTAGTTTTAATTTGGTCTTGTTTTAACTTAATCTTTCTCTTATTCATCAATGTTATATTGTTAAAATGTATCCATTGTATAATTTATAGCTATAGTTCATTAATTTTAAATTCTGGATAATATTCAATGTGTGAACACATAATTAATTTGTGCATTTTTCTTTACATAAAGTATTTGTTTTTTTCCAGTTATTTGTTCTTATCACAAAGATACCATGAAGACACCTAGACATATTTTTTAGTCTGCATGTGTTTCAGGCAGAATCTTAGCTTCTGTGAACTTTGGATCTTGGTGATGCTCCCATGAGTATGTTACATGGCAAAAGGGCTTTTCAAATGTAATTAAGGTTACTAATCAGCTGAGCTTAAGTTAAGAAGAATATCCTAAATTATGTGTATGGACGTAACATATCACCCTTCAAAGCAGAGATCTTTCTCTGGCTGGTAGCAGAAGAGAAAGTCAGGGATTTGAAGTACAAGAAGGATTCAATGTGTTGTTTTTGGCTTGAAGATGAAAAGTGGCAGGAAAATTGGGACTTAGTCATACAACTCCAAGTAACTGAATTCTATCAACAACCTGAATGATCTTGGAGATGGAATCTTAACGTGAGTTTCCAGATAAAAGCTTTGCATTGCAATAATTTGATTTTGGTCAGTGAGGCCCCAAGAAGAGGACCCAGTTGAGTAACATTGAACCTGGACCTCTGATTCACAAAACAGTGAAATAATAAATGGGTGTTTTAAGCTACTAAATTTGTGGTAATATATCAAAGAAACAAGAGGAAACTAATATGTGTCATAAGTGTTTTTCTTGGAGTGTAATCGATCCATAGGCTTCAAAGGGAACATCTATGATGTTCGCTAGTGAATTTCTAGTGTCTAACACAGTGCTTTGTTCATTTTGAATATTTAATACGTTAGTGGATTAAATAAACAGAAAACTGAAGTCTATAAATATTTAAAAACTTAAGAGGAGAATAAGATATGAAAGACAGGATAAATCAGAAAAGTGTAAATGATGAAAAAATATATTGCAATATAATAATGTAAGAAACTGATAGCTAATATTGTGAAAATATAACATATAGAATAAAAGTTATAAGTTAAGAATTATCTGCAGTGCCAAATTTGTGAGAAATTATATTTTAAAAAGTTTTTTTGTAAAGACAGGTTTCTTAGAATTCAGACCACATTTTCACAAGGAAATTATAATATAGGGATCAATAAGTTTCCAACATTACCTAAAAGCACCAGATTAACACATAACAATCATTTCCATTAATGATGCAGGAGAAGAGATTATCAAGCCATCTTACTAGTAGAAATCATATATCAGCAAATGGCAGAAGTATGGCTGGACAGTGAAGCCAGAAAGTAGAAGATAAAGAATTATATTTTATATAATGGGAAATTATGGCATTTTTTAAAGGAAACTGTTATAATAAAACAGTAGTTCAGTCCAACAAAGCTGTATAGTTTAAATGGAGTGGACAGGAGACTAGAGGCAAGGTCACCATAAGTCCTTTCAATTTAATCCACTTCAAGTGAAATAAGAGTACATTTAATTTGTGACCATTTGACAAGAACTATCTCAAAAAGCAACTGTCTAGGGCTTTTTTGCCATATTTAGATCACAGTTTTTAAAAAAAAATCTCAAAGTTCTTTATTCTTGAATTTATTCTTTATTCCTTAGCCATTGTTTCTTAAAGAATTTTGGCATTTAACACACCGTGGTATTTTCACAAACTGTGGGTTTCAAATATGTATAAATGATTACATCAGAAATTACACATGCTTTTAAAATGTTCCTTGAATTTCTGTGGGAGCGGTTATTAAAAAAATTCTCACACTCACTTTAAAAATAATCAATTTGGTGTGTTAATGGTTCACTAATTACTTATAAAATTTCCAAAAATTACATGACAATATAAGACAATACTTTGCATGGTTAAAAACTAACAAGCAGGCAGTGTATAATTTACATATGATAAATTACTCAATGATATTTAACTCTAATGTTAGGCTGTAAGCTTCTGAGGGCAGAGAAACATATTGTCTATGTTATATAATATATAAACTGTATCTATATATTATACACCACTGTATCCATAAAACGTAACACTCAGCCTGTACTTTATACATATTTGTTGAATTAATATATGGGTGAATGTATTAATGAATTCAACTAACACAAAATAGTCATTACCTAAGGCAAGTGTACACTTAATATGAAAATTAAAAGATAATAATAAATTACTGCAGCAATTAGCAGATTTTCATAATCTTTAGAATGAGGGTATACAAGAAAGTACTGGTTTCTGAGGCCATAACTATATCTCTTCTGCTGGAGAATAATTTGGTAGACCATCTCTATTAAAGCACATGTTCAATAAATTTAATGTTATTAGAATTGAAAGGATTCAAAACAACATTTTGAATCATTACTACATTTGTGGGTTTTTTTTTTTTCTGCAAGGGTACAAATAAAACCTGAAAGAAGTTATTTTGAAAGAGAGTAGATTAAACCAAGGGTAGACTATATTGGCTATCTCCACAATTGGTACTATTAAAAAAAAAAGTTGCTGTCATAGATAAATGTTTGAATTGTTAGAATTCAAAAGGATTTACAATAGCATCTTCAGTAGCAGAGAAATGCTCTTAGATATTACATTACTTCAGTAAGTCTTTAAGAATTATATTCACATGAAAAAAAAAAATGAACGTTAAACCTGACTGGAAACAACACAGGAAAATCAATTAGAAATGAATTCTAGAATTAAGGTAAAAATAATAAAATAAAACTTCTAGAAATTATTGTAGGTCAAAATCCTCATGACTTTGAGATTGGCACAAATTTCTTAAACAGAACACACACAAAAACACACTGATCACAAAGGAAACGATTGGCAGATTGTTTTTTATGAGATTCAAAAAAGTTTTTTTTTTTAATTAAAAGATACTTTTAAGAGATTCAAAAGGTAAATCCCAGAAAAGGAGAAAATATTTGTCATACATGTATCCATAGAAGAACTATTCAATAAATCCTACAAATTAAGGAGAAAACAACAAACATTTTTTAAAGAAATGAGTGAAAAACTTGACCAGGCTTTTAACAAAAGAGGATATCCAAATGGCCAATGAGCATATGAAAGAGTGCTCAATGTTATAAATCATCAGGAAAACACTAATTAAAACCACAATGAGGAGTGGGGGGAGGGATAAATTGGAAGATTGGGATTGACATATACACACGACTATGTATAAAATAGATAACGAATAAGGACCTACTGTATAGCACAGAGAACCCCACTCAATACTCTGTAATGGCCTATATGGGTAAAGAATCTAAAAAAGAGTGGATATGTGTATAAGTATAACTGATTCACTTTGCTGTACACCTGAAACTAACACAACACTGTAAATCAACTATACTCCAATAATTTTTTTTTTTAAAGCCACAATGAGATACTGCTTGATATCTACCAGAATGGTTACAACTTAAAGAAACTGACAGTACTGATTTGGGGCACTTAAATGGATCAATGGTGCTCTCATACATGTCAGGTGTTATTGTAAATTGGTACAACAATTTTATAAAGCTATTGGCAGTATCTTCTATAACTAAATGTTTGCATACCTTATAACCAAGCAATTCATGTTCAGCAGAGTCATGTACAAGAATTTTCACTAAGCACAATTCACAATATCTAAAAACTGGAGATAACCACCATCAATTATATAACAGAAAATACAAGTTATATAATATATTCATGTAATGACCTACTATATAGCAATGAAATAGAAAATACTATTTCAAGCAATAATACACATAAATCTCATAGACTCATGTTGAGCAAAAGAACCCCAAACACAGAATACTGCATACTACATTATTTCATATGTAAAAAGCACAAAATAGGTTGAAACTTATCTATAGTGATAGAACTCAGACTAGCGGCTACCTTCGGCGGTGTGTAAAGACTAAGGAACAGGAACAGGAGAGGCTTCTGCGGTACTTGTAATATTTTATACCAAGATCTCGGTACAGGTTACCCTGATGTGTTCACCTTATAAAAAATTAGCAGCCTGCAAACTTAATATTTACGACTTCACTATATATATTTTGCACTCCAATAAAAAATTTACCAAAATTATTTAATAAATGACTTAAAACAAAAATATCATGTGCAAGTATCTATAATCACTTCTCTTAATTAGATCAAACCACTGTGTAGGTGGTTGCAACATTCAGTTCAATAATTAGTATCCAAATATCTGGTTGTATTAACCAAGATTGATGCTGTATTTTGAAGTAGTCAGTTACAGTTCATAAATCAGACAATTTGTAAAACTTTGTCTTCTTAATTTTCCCTTCTTGGTTATAATATTGCAAGATTTATAATCCAAATTTGTCAATTCCCTTTCAATTTTGCATAAATAAAGCAATGTTAATGGAGATCAAAATAGTCTTGATTCAATATTTATTTTGTGAGATAAATTTTTTAATAGAAAGAAAAATTCTATTAACACAAATCCACTCTTTAGCACTTAGTTACACAAGTATGCATTTTAAGCTTACATGCCTTTTGAGACCTGGTGGAAATAATAACAGTAAAATAATTTTATAGAATATTTATTATGGGGCATACACTAGGGCAAACAATTTCTACAATTATCTCCTTTAAAAATCACAACATTCTGTAATGCAATTTTATTATTGTGTCTTATTTACAGATAAGGACACTGAATTTTGAAGATGATACATCTGCCAGGTGCTGGTGCTTGGATTCAAACCCAAGCTGTCACTACAGAAGCTCAGGCACATAACCATTTAGCTCAATGCTGAGTAACTAATCCTTAGAGGTGTCAGCCTTACTTAATTGCAGAGATGGTAGCAGTTAAAGATCAATGGTAGCATCTTGATGCTGTCTTTACATAGCTTTCTCCTTATTTACTTAAGTGGTCTCAATTTGTTTCTTATGCATTTAAGTGCTCAATTATGTTAATGCTGTTCCCAGGGGATTTACTCTTCCCTCTTTCTGTTTTTTGCTTATGTGATCCCGGATGCTTCCCTTATTGAAATATGGGCTGAATTTTCTCCCTGATGAATTTATCATACCAAGCTTTTGGGGGCTGTATTTTCTGATATTGCCTTCCATTGTAGCAGACATTCAGATATGGGCACCTCTCCATTTTTGAAAATGTAATGGTTCTTTTACAAAATACTTATTAATCAATGCACATGGGTGTGGAAAGGTATTGCTAGTGTCCTTAACATACAAGGATGGTTTTCACTTTGCTTCTACAAATGTTGCTTTAACGCTCAACCTAGTTATTTCTTTTGAGCAACATTATCATCCATATTTAGAAAACTGTATCACCCACCATTTAAGAAGTATTTAGTTTCTAAGGTCTCAGAATGAGAAGATTTATGCAGTTTGCTTCCTGTAGTTTAGGCTGATAATATTTGATTGAATTACAAAACATTTAAAATTCTGAAGGTATTACACTCTGAAGAGTTAGTGTTAGCCTTGGGTGTTTTGATTGTTTGCTTGTTTACATATCAGGTATGTACTCAGTGGCGATATCACTCTGTCTTTACCTTTCGTAAGAGTGTAATGCTGAGACTGGAGAAAGAGATGCCAAATACTGGAAGAGCAAAGAAGCTTTTCTCTCTTTATTTTGCAACTAGAGCAGTGGACATGGAATACCAGCAGTGGCAAAAATTAAAATGATTAAAGGTTTGGTTATATCTTAAACATTTTATCCCATGCCCCACTCTCACTGCCATCCTACATCAATTTCCAAAAACGTTGGTGCAATTTTTTTGAACTGGAGACAATTAGATTTTTATTGTTAAAATTTTCCTTTCAGCATCCTTACTTACATATTTCCATTTTTGCTCTGCCTCTATAACTAGAATACTATATTCTCAAAAATAGAAACTATACTTTTTTGTATATCTACATAATTTCTAGTTTAGTTTAGTCATGTGGTGGATGATATTAACAATAACGTGCCTTAATTAACATGGCAAGTGCGTAATATGCCCTCGTGTGAGGCCCTGTGCAGTGAGCACAGCTGCCGCTTCATGTGTATCTGTGGCTTCTCCTTCTATCATGCCTTCAAGCATCTTCAATTCACATTTGTCAGAATACTACAGAGTGTCACATACTTCAAGCAATAACCCAGCCAGGCAATCTGTCCTGGAGAGTGAGGTATCCCAGCAAGTCAGTGACTCACAGTTTTAGAGAATCTAGGAGACTTAGCACCAGAAATCTAGGCAGCAAAGCAAGCAGTTTGAATTGAGGTTGTCTCTTAGGAGGTGGCAGGAACTTAGCTTCTGGTTTAGGTGTTGAATAGTAAAGGTGGGTGAGAGTTGAGGAGGAGCAGAGCATGAAGAGGAAAGCAATCTTATTTCAATCATAAAAAGGCAAAGAAATATGAGGCATATCTCACAGGTAATGACAGAGGCATAGGGATCGTGACTGGAAGAGTAAGGTCATAAGAGGGGCAGAGGAATTCAGTGACAGGGAAAAGGCAGACACTGTTATCAGAATGGGGTACCAGCTAAGAATCAAATCACAGTGAGGTTACCCTGATATTATTTCATGAGTGCTGGCATAGCTCCTCAAATATCTTGCAAATAAGAGTCAGGACAGGCAGTATAATGAGGCAGGGCTGAGCCTAAATGCTAAAGCCAAGTGATTCCCGCTCTAGAGAAACTGATTCAAAGACCAGGAAAATGACAGTGCTGAAAGAAGGGGAAAATAATTATTTTTATTAATTGGAGCCAGGTCAGAAAGATGTGTTTAAAGTAACTAGGAGCAAAGTTTAATGACCTTGGCCTGGTGGCTTAGCAGTAGTACAGTCAAACAAAAGTAAGAAAATGTTCATGTATTCCTAGACTGAAACCTCTTTAAATTTTTCTCTAGTGTACGAGTCTCTAACTATAAGACTTGACAGAAGGCTTCCCTGGTGGCGCAGTGGTTGAGAATCTGCCTTTCTAATGCAGGGGACACGGGTTCGAGCCCTGGTCTGGGAGGATCCCACATGCCACGGAGCAACTAGGCCCGTGAGCAATACCTACTGAGCCTGCACGTCTGGAGCCTGTGCTCCGCAACAAGAGAGGCCGCGATAGTTAGGGGCCCACGCACCGCGATGAAGAGTGGCCCCCGCTTGCCACAACTAGAGAAAGCCCTCGCACAGAAACGAAGACCCAACACAGCAAAAATAAATAAATTTATTTATTCCTACTCCCAACATCTTCTACCCCCAAAATCTTCTTAAAAAAAAAAAAAGACTTGACAGAAATCCTGTTGCATTTTTCTTGAAGTCATTTACTTTTGCCTTTTTGCATAACCTTATTCAACTAATCTTCTCTTGCCTTACAGACATGACCACAGATACTTTAGCAACTGCATTCTAGTTACCAACTGTGGGTGATTTTCTTTTGCAATGGATATGAATTGCTTATTATGAGCCATGCCGACTGACAACACTAGTTTTGTGAGTTAATTCTCCTGATAGCAATTGGAAATAAATTACTCCATCCCTTAGCTATAGGTGCTCAAGACATTGCAAAATTCTGACAGAATTCAATTATTGTCTGAGTGTTCTGAGTGAATTCAAGGATATAGATTTACAATAGTGCAGGTTGTAATAACAATAGTTTCAATAAAGTAATAGTGCAACTGGTTTACATTTTACATAATTCATACAGACATTTTTGAATTGCTGTTTGTCAAAGTCTGCAAACAAACCCTAAACCAGTTCTACTCTTTTAGAAAACTACAAATTTACATAATACATTTTGGTTTCCACAGCCATATTTGCGAGCCTGAAGGAGGGACTTTACTATTTAGGAATGCTACTAGAATTTGCAGTATTCAAAATTACTTCACAATTATAAATAGGTTGCCTGAGGTAGTCATCTGGCTCGCCTTAATGATAACAGTCACTCTGTCTCTAGGGAATTCTCAAGGTTGGAAGTTTTCAGAAACATGCTGAGAGAAAGAGAATCTTAAAAATGGAGGCAATCATAGCTTAAGACTGTGGCCCTCAAACTTTAGTGAGCATGAAAATGCCCTGGAGGGTTTTAAATACAAATTTCTTGATCCCACCTCCAAGAGTTTCTTTCTCAGTATGTCTTAGATAGAGCCCAATAATTGGCATTTCTAATAAGTTCCCAAGCAATATTATGCTGCTGTAGCTGACCACACTTCGAGAACAACGGCTTAAGCTTCATTCTATTCCAGAACATAGAATACAAAAGAAAAATTTTAAAGTCAGATTTAAAGAAATCAATAATTTATAATCTACAAAGAAATGAAAGCCATATTTGGGATAATTTGGGGGCTAGACAACCCTGGATAAGGGTAATACTGACCTAAATACTTTTTTTTTAATATCAGAGATTTTCTGATCCGGAATGACCTGCTTATTTTCAAATGCTGATGGGTGTTAACATATACTGCTACAAATTCATCAGGAATTGCCCTTACAAAATGCACCCTATTTTGGACTGATATTTTCAAAAGGCAAATTTCTACCAAACTGTTTACAGTACATAAATTACTTCTTTTAATAGAAAAAAATAACTTTCTTAAGTGAGATAATTTTAAGCCAAGAAAAAATTATGTAGCTTTAAGTATAGATTAATTCTTCTTAAAATATCTATTTGGAATCAGCAGGATTTTTAACTTTGTGACTGTAGTTATTTCATTGATCTGACAGACGTTCCCACAGCTATGTATCTTGGTCCCCGTGTGGACTTCTCAACATTCAGAATAAGCTACTGAGTCCCGGCCTGCGTGAGGAAAGCACATACTACATTGTAGGAAGTAACATGCATTATACAATCCCCTCAGTGTTGCATAATGTGTTTTAAGTTTCTTTCCTCTTTCATCTTTCTTCCTCTCTACTTATCTCTCTTAATATCCTACCTGTCCTTTCTCAAAAAGAAAGATGAATACCCTCCACTAGATAGCTGCACTAGACATTTCTTTAATTCTCTGCCTTTCCCTCTTCCCTGCTTTCTTTCATTATCCTGTCCTCATCCTTGCCTTTCCCAGTGACCAAAAGCTGGCTCTGACAGGTGTAGTAGTTTATGGTTACTTTCACGATTGGGGCAATCAACGGAGGCAATTAAAACTCTATCTTGATATTTATCCCTATAAATCCAACTTTAATGTATTTCCCAAGGGACCACTGAATTACAAGGTGGTGGGAGTCTGTGAAAATATATCTATATCTGTATATATATGTATATTTTTAGAACATACTGTGTGTGTTTGCATGTGTGCTCATGCATCTGTGTGCAGGTAGCTAACACCTCATTATCTGCATTGTTAATATTGCTGATTTTTTCTTTATACTTAGTTTCTTTCAAAGAATTAAGATAATTTTATTAAGATACTTTATATGATAAATGAATCTGATATCAGATTTATTTGCATTTGTTCTGACTTTATGCTAGAGGACTGATTCTTGATGTGAAGAATAACAGATGGATGAGACCTTTTGCTTCAGCTCTTCTCTTTCAGCGTCCCCTTTGACTGGGTTGGATATCTCTTCTATTTTCCTACTTCCTTTTTCCTTCCTTTCCCTTCCTTCCTGCATTCCTTAACACTAAAAGTGTGATCAGCAGAAGGCAACTACTGGCCTCACTTGGAAGTTTGTTGTGAATGCAAAATTTCAGAACCCCTCAAAGACAATCAATTAGAATCTGAATTTTAACAAAATCCTCAGGTAACACCTATAGGCACTGAACTGTGAGAAGCATTAATCCATTATATTATCTATTGGGAGCCATCACCAACAGGTCCCCCACAGGCCACACGTGGCACACAGGCATGTGCTGTTCAATTTAAGCTGTATTTTAAAGTGTTTTAATTGTTTGGAAACATATGAAAATTAGGAGAAATAATGGAACATGCATCCCCAATTCTATTAAAAAATTAAAATATCTGACTAACCTAGGCTCACATTGCCACATGGAAAAAATCTGTTTAAACGGTTGAACTTGCTCCTATTTAAATTGCTATATAAAGTACAAGAAATTCAGTTAAATTTTAATTTCAAGTAAACAAAGAATACTCTTAGTATAATTATATGCCCAATATTGCATGTGACATGCTCATACTAAAAAAAGGTATTCATTTTCTATTTGAAATTCAAATTTGACATTCCATTTTGTTTTTGTTTTTCTTTAGTAATCCTATTCCCTATTGATCAGCATGTGATCATGAAAGAGTATTAAGTCATTTGATAAACAAGTAGAAAGAAAGCATCTGCACACAGGAAAGAATTAACAAAGGCTATTGTCTTTCCTTTTCCTATATAGTTCTCCTGTATACCTGTGTCTTATAGCATCTGCAAAACCAAACCTAAGTGTAAAATAAACATTTTATTAAATTATATAATTCTGTGAAAACAGGAATACTTTTGAAGCAGAAATGTGTTTTTGCAGCAATTTGTACAAATATGAACAAAATTTATCTCTACTGTAGAACATCTGAAAACCCAAGAAATTATACAGAAGAAACATGAATCACACATAATGATGAAAGATAAATTCCACACACTTCAGTTTCAGTTATTTTCTATGACTATATATTACTATTGATTTGATTATGCCAAAAATACATATTAAATTCTATTTTTTAATCTAATATGTCAGGAATAGTACAAATGCCGATAGAATAAAAATATTTAATAACATCCTATGGGTGAAATTCATTTGTGTAGTTACTTCTTATTGTTATTTAGGCTGTTACTGGCTTCCCAATAACATAAAAAAGTAAAATGTATAATATTAAAACATTAGAAAAAACTTCAGTAACCAGTCTTTAAAAATGGTTATATATTTGGTTTAATGATATGAAATTGCTGATATTCAACTATTTTGATATACAAACAGCAATTTCATATGGTTCAATCTAAAAATTGAGATGCATTCAAGGATGGGCTATCATATACCATTAAGAATCCTTAAAAATGTTTACAAAATATGATGAAATGTTTATATCACACTATAAAACCAGAAAAAATGTAAAAAAAAACACCAATTTTTAGAAAGACCTCTCTGTGGTGGGTTCAGTGGTGAATTCATTTGGTTGTTTCTTTAAAATTTCTGCAACTTTCTATATTTTTTATTATCAATACATATTCCTTTTGTAATCAGAAAAACAGCTTATTTTTAAATACTTTTAGTGACAATAGGAGTGGTCTAAAGTCAAAATTCAACAAAAGAGAGTAACCACATACTGTCTGCCTCTGATGTTCTCTGATCTTCTCTACCTTATTCCAGGAACAGAGGTTTGCAAAAGATGAGCATTCTTAGTTCAATGTATGGAGAAACTTGGAAAAAAGTCTCTCCAAATGTCATAATGTAAGTCTACAGTTGCACTGTGCAAGCGGTTGAGGACCCTGGCAACTCTTTTGTCACTTTCTAGTCTATCTGAGTATAAAACACATGTGTGAGACTCAACGTTTTCTCATCTGATTCATCTTTAACCTATGTGAAACTCAGGGGGAGGCTTACAGTTACTCCTACAATGTACTTAGGGTACAGAAGTTTCTCCACTCTCTACTTCCATCTCAGAGGAAATGTGTAGGTGTCTGTGCACAGTGATAAGTCCTGAATTGGTTGACTGAAAGTCAGGAATCTAATTTAACTATCAGGGCACTTTCATTCTTGGACTCCCTGGTGACCTTCATTTTTTTATGGGGATTTTACCAAGAAATACATGTCTTTTCATATAGGAGCATTCTCAAACTAAAAACTAGGATCCTATTTTAGTTGGTCCTGAATTCAGATCACCTTATATCACAGACATTCCAATATTTTGTCTTAAGGCAATGTAGTTGCACAGATAATAGAGTCTTCATTTCACTCTGGCTATTTAAATAAATGGATTTCTTGACAGCTTTCAGCTCTGAATATTTTATTCCAAATTTCTTTCTCTCAAATTATTTTGGAAAAGCTGTAAACTTTTTCACCTTTTGTTTTTCTTAACATTATATATAATTAGGCAAATTGATTTAATGCTCATTGTATATTTTAAAGTTCAAAAAAACGATGAATGTAAGAAAGTATTATAAATCCCATTTTACAACTGAATAAACTAAGCAGTGAAGTGATTTTTCCTAGAACTCATGTACTAATAATTTACCACCTTAACCCCAAACCTTAGGGGTTTATAGTAAATGCTCAAGTAGCAGTTGTTAAATTAATAATGCTACAGCAGTGCCTCAAATCAAAGGTTTTCTAATTCTAACTTGTGTCCTTTTTCATTTATTCACTCATTAATTTTATTGAATATTTATTAAATAGGCCTCCAAAGAGGTCTCAAGACATAAGTCAAGGTTACAGATGCAAGATTCAACTGCACAGAGGTGGAAGTTGAACCCACATAAGCATATGCTATCATTTAAGATGATCCTGTTAAAAGAGATGAGAAGAGGAACAAAAGCATGATTTCACCAAGTGAAGACAAAGGGCAGTCACTGAAGGATACTGCATAGGATATAAACCAAGAGCAAATCATAAAGGTGGAGATATCACCACAAGAATATAAAAACTATAAAATACAGTCTTACATGTCAGTCTGCTTGAGTGGGATAAAAACAGAGAGAAAACCCAGAAACTTTTCACCAAGTAGATCACTGGTAGACAGTGATAGGAACAGACACTGGACTCCAGGGAATGTAGACTACATATAAGAGAAATTTGTTAATTAGCTGATAAAAAAAATACATCAGTAATTTAACAGATAGTAGAAGTCAGAAAATTGGGAACTGTTAGTTTTTTTGTTTCTTTTTATTTTTTTGAGGGTACATATTTGTAATCTAAGAAAATACAGATTGCCTACAGTACTCATTTGACTGAATCATTCCTCCATAATATCTGATAGCTCATAAGGACAACTGAAATCCTTGTTTGATGAGATTCATTCTTAGTAAAATACGGCAAACAAACAATATATGATCTCAACAGCAGCAGGTATAATGAAGAGAATATTATAGATTTGTGTTTTTCAGATGCAGAATGATGGCTTCACACAAAACATCACAGTCAACACAGTTAAGTGGTAAAAATGTAAAAGAAACCATAAAATTACATATTATGGACATAGATTGATATCAATAACATATAAAGAGTACTAATAAATAAATAATGTAAAAAACCCTTTTAAAAATAGGTAAGGGAGATGGCCAAAAAGCACATGAGAAAACGTTCAATATCACTAATTATTAGAGAAATGCAAATCAAAACTACAGTGAGGTATCATCTCACACCAGTCATAATGGCCATCATAAAAAAATCTACAAACAATAAATGCTGGAGAGGATGTGGAGAATTTAGTCAGAACAATCAACATCCATTAAAATTTCAAGTTGGAGGGCTTCCCTGGTGGCGCAGTGGTTGAGAGTCCACCTGCCGATGCAGGGGACACGGGTTCGTGCCCCGGTCCGGGAAGGTCCCACGTGCCGCGGAGCGGCTGGGCCCGTGAGCCATGGCCGCTGAGCCTGCGCGTCCGGAGCCTGTGCTCCGCAACAGGAGAGGCCACAGCAGTGAGAGGCCCGCGTACCGAAAAAAAAAAAAAAAAATTCAAGTTGGAGTTTGTGTGAAGAGGAGTGGTCATATTACCATGTCATCTCTTACCTTTGTTAAAAGACTAGGGAATCTATGGGTTTGAGTTCTTATTGTTAGAAATATGGAGGTTAATATTATTGTAATTAATCATTTTCAACAGAGAATTAAAAATAGGTAAGAAAAAATTAACCCAGTATTGATTTCCTTTAAAGCTTATCATCTTACATTTGCCTGAGATTATTTTCATAAGATTTATAAAAAATTAATTAAAAAATACTTATTACAGTAACAATCAATAAACAGTCATATTTTTGTCTGAAATCATGTAAAATGTTATGTTAGCATTGCAAAATTAATGGCCTTTCAGCAGTCTTGTTATGGACAGTTCTAAAGCAAAGCCATCATAATAAAATAAGTATCATGGGCAAATCGTTTAAAAAGTGTTATTTAGAAGGTTTATATCAAGGCATCTCCCATATATTAGATGACTTTCAAAATAATGAGCTGCATTGCTACTAGCTAATGATAAGTGTTAGCAAGAAATATTTTTTCTTCCTAAACTCACTTTTTATTGAGATGTCCACACAGCTTTCTGCCTGATGGGATCACTAAGGGTTGGAGTGTATGTATCTATTTTCTCCAATTACTACTCTTCCCCAAGAAGTAAGAATGGCTGATCCAAGCTTACTAGCCACTGGGCCACATTTCTAATGAGCAGACCAATGCTCTCTAGTGCCCTGTTGTCACTGCTACCTCCTCTGTCACTGTCTTCCCATGACTCATTAAGATAAGCTGAGCTTCTAATAATTGTTCTTAAGCTGTTTAGGCTCTAAGGGAACATATGATTGTACAGATCTCAAGGTTTAAATTGGGGAAGTAGAAGTTCTGACTCCAGTCCAGCTCTTACCCAAGAGCTCTGTTTTTTTTGGTGTTACTAGTTAGGTCCTCCATTCTCTCTGAAGCCATTGTTATCACTATCCCCACCTCTCTCTTTCCTTGCTAGCTCACCAACCTGCAAAAGATATTTCCTCTGTCTGGATAGTCATTACCCAGGTATTCACACTTTACTTCTCTGTTCAGGAGATAACAAAGAGACCTACCCTGCCTGCTTTCTACAAGAGTTGCCTCCTGCCCCATCACACTCTGTTCTCCTTAAACTGCTTTATTACTTTTTCACAAATTTTGTCATACCTGATTTAAAAAAAAATGTTATAACTACACAATTGAATAGTTTGTTAAATGAAAAGTGAATGTTATGAGTTCATAAAGGGGCAATAGGTTGACTAGTTATTAATAAAGCAGATAGTTTGGTCCATGTTTTCACTCTGGTTTATCTACATGCTTTATTCATAAACCCCTAGGAAATTTTTGAAGTCTAAATTTAAAAAGTCATAAAGGGAAAATAAGCCACACATCAGGTAGGATAATAAGAAATACACTGCAGGCCTGGGTTAAATGTTGGTTTCCTAAAGGAAAAATTCCTCCTGTAAAAAACTACCCTACCTGAGGGAAGTAAAACTGAGATTATTAGCATAAACAATAGGCACTTTTGTATTTAGATGTCATAGATGTCATATCTCTTATCTTCCTCTTTATAATTCAAGGGAAGATGTTAAGCACATATATCTGTTCCAAAAAGCAAAGTATGGAAGAAAAGAAGGAGTTGCACCTTTATCAAACAAATCGTTTTCTTAGTGGGGGAGGCAAGAAGCCAACATAAAGAACAAGTAAAATATTATAAAAGCATAGCTAGGTTGGCTTGAAAAGAGAATGGAAATGGCAATGGGTAATGGGATAAAAGAGGCCCATCTCTGAATTTCCAAGAAAGCAGTAGTATCTCAAATTCCATGGCTTCCTACAAATATAAAAGCATTTTGTGAAAAAGAAAATCTTGATTGTAGATTTTTCTCAGATGGGCAGAAGTTACGAGTTTTTTTTTTTTCCTTTGTGCTTCATCTAGACATTGCACATACTGAAGAACATACTGGCAGGGCTAAAACTTTCCTTTTTATGCATTATTTTCCCCTTTCCTTCCCATATAACTCTATCTGTTCCTGGAATATAAAAGCAATACTGATCTAGATTGGAAATATAATTTGTTTGGAGAATACAATTGCATTTGGGATAATAGATGCAGAAATTGAAATTTTTACTGTGTCTTCTAAACGTTGTTTGGATGAAGAACTTGCTCTGATGTTCTTATTTATACCCATCCTCTAAAATTTAGAAACATGAGTAATTTAGGATTGAAGTAATTCAAATTTGGAAATTGCTCAGGAAACTCCTTTCATTCATTGGAAAAAACAAGGCTTAACCTTTTGTCCTGGGAAGAAAAATTCATACTTGTACGAGTAGCAGGATAAACCTTAGCCTATTTTTATGCTTATTCATTCTGTAATTCATTCTTTTAAGAAAGTATGTTCAAAAGTAACAGAGAAGAATGAAACAGGCTATTAAAGCATATAATCAAGATTCATACATGTGAACTGTGGCTACAGGACAAGGCCAGAACTTCACTATGGGAAAGTGTCTCTTCACTAGTCTTCCAAAGAAGGAATTATCAGTGGACAAGAGCTAGCCAAAACATAGAATAAAGAAAGTCTGAATTTGACACATCCATATACTCTGACATCTACCAAAATTGCTGTTGACCTAGAAGGAACAACAGCCAAGGGAGAAGTATTAGTTTCCTATAGCTGCTGTAACAAAATACCACAAATGTAGTGGCTTAAAACAACACAGCTTTATTGTCTTCCTTTTTTATAGTTCAGAAGTCCACAATGAGTCTCACTATGCTAAAATCAAAGTGTTGGAAGGGCTACATTCTTATTTGGAGGCGCTAGGGGAGAATCCATTTTTGTGCCTTTCCAGCTTCTAGAGTCTAACTGCATTCCATTGTTCATGCCCCCCTTCTGCTATCTTCAAAGCCGAGAATGGCTGGTCCTGCCTTTATCACATTTACTCTGACATTCTCCATAGTCACATATCTCTCTGAACACCTCTTCTTATTACACTGGACCCACCTGGATAATATAGGATTAACTCTCAAAAGTCAGTTGATTAGCATCTTAATTCCACCTGCAATCTTAATTCCACTTTGGCATGTAACATAACATAATCATAGGTTTCAGGGACTATTAGGCTGTAGACAACTTTGGGGGAGGAGAGGACACTTTATTCTGCTGACAGTCACCAGCAAAGCCCATTAATAATTCCCAGGAAATAAAAATAGGATCTGGGTAATAAAGCCTGACCTTCTTTTTTCCTTTGTGATTCATCTAGTTTTACTTGCTTGTAGGGTACAGAGGCCTTACACCCAGCACTTCAGACCAGAGTTCCTAATGCAAAACCATTGTGCCTGACACCTTAGCTCTGCAGGCTGTGTGCAAAGACACTGTGCTGCCACTGTGATCTGGAGTGCTGTGAGCAACACAACTGCGCAGACCTGTGAGAACTCCGCCCCCTCCCTGCTGACAAGAACTCAATAAAGCAGCCCTGCCCACGGCCTTTGGAGTACCCTGTAGGAATTCCTCGAGCATTTAGCTGTCACCCGGCAGGAAGTCTGAAAACTCTTCCCTTTCAGCTGGAAGGAGGAAAGAGAACACCCTGGCCTCAGACAGCTGTGCCACCCCCTAATGAACCAAGTTGATCAGGAACTAACGTGGCCAAGCTGCTCTGGACTGGAGGCCGTCCCGTCTAACTTCCTGTGGGATATTCTAACTGAGGAGAGACTAACTGTCTCAAGCACGGGCTGTTACAAATTCAGTTTGTAACAGTTATATCTTTTGGTCTTTCGAGGAATCCATTAAGAGTTTGGTGCTAGTTCCAAATTTCCTGAAATAGAAATCTTATTTGGGTCTTCTGCAATCTACACAAAGGAAGCATTAGACAAAGCCTGAACATAGGGCTTCAATAGAGATCTAGGAGGCCATGTGTGGCTAGTTAATGAACATGGGCAATATTCCTTTCCCCAAACTGCAGCTTGTCAAGCCATCAGGGAGGCTCATCAAGGAACTCACTACAGGAGGGAAGCCCTATGTACTTGGTTAGTTGAGGTCATGGTAACTCCTGACATAAAAAGTATAATCAGTCGGATTTAACCACCCCTACACCAGACTCCTCAGAGGTCACTAGATAAGGCCCATTCCGACCAGAGGGACATATCCTGGCCAAGACTGGCAGATTGAATTTCCTGTCCTGTCGAGAGTACTGGGCAATTTCAGGTATCCCTTGGTGCTAGTAGACACGTTTTCTAGGTGGATAGAAGCATTCCCTGCTAGAACTAAGACAGCAGCTGAAGTGGCTAAGGTTTTACTAAAGATAATAATCTGCAGGTTTGGGCTCCCAGGATCCCTACAAAGTAATAATGATCCAGCATTCGTGTCTCAAGTGACGAAGGGGATGAGTGCCCTGGACAAGAAATGAACCTTGCACTCAGCCTGGAGACCCCAATTGTCAGGGAAAGTAGAGAGATCCAATCAGGCCTTGAAATAGGCCTTAGTCAAGGTACGTCAGGAAACTCAAGAAAATTGGATTAAGTTGCTTCCATTGCCTTGCTCCACATGAATTTAGCCCCAAGGGGTAAGTTAAAGTTACATGCATTTGAACACAGGTATGGTAGATCCACTCCCCATGCCCAAGACAAGGGGCACCTTAACCCCCTTGAAATGGAACAACTCAAGTATGCCCTCGAGATAGGAGAAACCTTGAAAGCTCTCACTGCAGGTGCTGCCTGCATCCACTAACCTGGCCCTTCTTACCTTCCAGCCAGAAGACTGGGTGAACCTAAAAACCTGGAAAATCAGCAAGCCCAGAAGGTCAGCTCACTCCTAAGTGGAATGGGCCCCACTTGGTAATCCTAATTGTGCCCTGAAATTGCAGGGATCACTCTGTAGGCACATCACACTCAAGTGAAGAGGGCTCCTGAGCCGCAACCTCCAGAGAGACAACCTGGGGCAACAGACCCCCTTGACTACTCCTGTGAACCCCTCTCTGACCTGAAGCTTCTCTTCTGGAAAACAACAAAAGTATCATCAAGGAGATTCAGGCCGCGGCAGTGAGCCTCAACTTCAGGGCACACTTTTGCCTACAAAAAACCTAGATACCTTCATTTTCAGGAAAAATTTGACATGTGACCATTATTCTCTTCTAATATTTGCACCATTCAACTTAAATTGTCTGGTACGCTTTGTCTCCAAAACGTTAGACAAATGGTTGTTGCTCAGGGCAAACAGGGCTAAGGTCTGGGGACAATCGAACACATCTACAGGCAGCTGGGAAGTACCTCTCCTCAACCTGGGTTATGACGATGCCTCAAATCAACAGAACTGCATCCCTCAGTGCCTCTCAAGAATGAGGAACAGGACAAACAACAGAAGGCTTTGTCACCGGCAAAGCCCATTAATTATGCTCTGGGAAATATAGAATCTGGGTAATAAAATATTTTTTAATAAAATAAAAAAGTCTAACCTTTTTTTTCCTTTTCCTTCGCACTTCGTCTAGTTTCACTTGCTCTTAGGGTGCCAAGTGCAGAGGCCTTGTACCCGGCACTTCAGACCAGAGTTCCCAGTGAGAAGTGGCTGCACAGGATACTTAGCTCCACGGGGCCCGTTCCCAAGTGCTGGGCACACACTGTGATTCAAGATGGCGGTGGCGGGCCGTGTGCAGAGGTGCTGCGTCAGACACTGCAATCAGGAGTAAGTGCTGGGAGCAGAAGCAGCAGCAGCACAGCTGTGCCAGACTCGCAAGAACTCCGCCCCCCTCCCCACTGACAAGATCCTTATAAAACAGCCCAGCTGAGGGTCTTTCAGGGAGATCTTGTACTCTGGAGCACTAGCCCAAAACTCTCCATTCGTTGATCAAAGAATAAAGCCTTCCTTTGCTTCTGAACCAAACTCAGTCTCCTTCTACAGGCTCAAATGACACTGGGTAGGAGGACTCTTGTAACACAACCACAGGAAGACTGTCCATATTGGGGGAGATTTGTGTGTCTACAGATAAAACCAACTAGAAATGTCCCTTCCTGTTTGAAGAGATATATATATAATGTCCTTAGGAGAGGCGTGAGCTAGAGCACCTTTGTGATCCAGGGAGGCTTAGAAAAAAGAAGGCTCTTAAGATTATATAATCAGTATTGAGTTTTGCTGTGATAAGCTAGTATGTAAATATCCTTTTGATATGCTGAGTTTGCCAAGGTATAAAGACTTACACCGGCTTCCATATTTTTACCCTAATATATTATTAAACTTGATGTCAGTATTCTATAATACAATTTAGTAAAAGAGCCAAAACAGGTAAGTAAATAATAATGCTATAACACAAGCTATTTCTAAAAATGCGAAAATGCTAAAGTGTTCTGGAGCATTTAAACGGTAAGATTCTACTTGATTGGTAGGCTCAGCATCATTAAGGAGCATTTTAAAGGTGTAGTTCTAAGTAATTTTGTGTCATTTTTGATTAGTTCAGTCAATTAAGGATTGAGAGTCAGCCTACTTTAGTGGAAAGAGCAGAGACTTTGACGTGTTGAGAAACCCTTGAGAATCGAAACCCCAGGTGTTCTAGTTTTACCTGATCTCTAGCAAGTCTTAACCCCTTCCCCAAGCCTAAATTCACCTTATATAAAATCAGAAAAACGATATGTAATCCCCAGGATTTTTTTTCGAGATTAGATTAGAGACAGAGTGTCTAAAGCATCTAGAATACCTCTTGCTATAAAATAGATTCCCACTGAGTAGTAACTATTATTTTAAGCTGCAATCTAAACCCCAGTGTACTGGATTTTTAGTCCAACACCTTGAAAATATGTATGCCTTTCACAGGCACTTATTATCTTCTCTATGAATTTTTATTTTTTAGATTACATATGTCCATCATTTCACTGGAAACGTGTTTTCAAATCAGAGTATGGTTCTAGATATAAAATCTCACAAAGCACCTGATTCTTTTGAGAAGTATATTGATTTAAGGTTAGATTGTATTCTTGTACTCAAGAAGTAAGTATTCATAGTTAAAGCAAAACCATTAGAGTACATGAGACTTTGACATATTTAACCAGTACAATAATATCAAACATAGTAGGTGATTACATGTCTATGAAATAATTTTAAAATGTAAAAATAAAATAAATGAAGAGAAAGTGAAAATAAATTCTAATAGAACTAGAAGTGGCATGATGGCCAGGTGCCAAGTTTCAGTAGGGTAGTTGTCTTTGGATCCTCAATGCTTCTTAATAGAGCCTGGAATATCTCAGGTGCTTAAAACTAAGTTTATGGAATTGAAGTTAGTGTTTTCATCACGTTCATTACCTCATCTTATTTTTGCATTGGTATTAATTGGTGCCTAACTAACATTTGTGGAAATTGTAACTAAACTGAATCAAATTTGATAGTTATGTTTAACTTCTGGCCTTTAAACTCCTTTCACAGTTTCCTGATTCTGATTCATTATTACCCTTTTACCTTTGATTTCTAGTATATGTGTTTCATTAGTACACCTGAAACCCTATGTGGAATTAGACTAATTCCCTCAAACAAATTAACTTTCAGGTAGTATTCTTTCAGGTAAAGCTTAATTTCCATATCATCTCTGTTAAATAATAGCATTGCAAAATTAATAATATTTTATGGTTTCATGCATCTTTTGTGTTCTAATAAGGGGACATATTTTCTGTAGGCATGAGTATCCTGTTTGTCTCTGATACAAAGGAACCAGGAAATAAGTTTTAATGGCTTGGCCACTACCACTCATAGTAGGCTGTATTATCACCTCTGTGACTTTCACAGTCCTCTTGGACACACTCATGGGTAAAGTGTATGTAGAATCCTCTCAGCATTTCAGGATCTGAAGAGACTACATGAGCAAATAATCACTTTCTGCAGTGTAGTGCAATTTATGTAGATTATGGACATTTTCTAATTTTCTGTTTTCAAGCTCTGATTTTTATCCTTTTTGTCTCTCATCCACTTTGTTATGCTCCTTTGCAGCTTCGAACCATGTAATATCTAATTTGTGAAGCAGAGAAAACAGGTGGCCTATTTGAATTGTGGCTTTGAAGTCAGGTCTGGTGAGAAAGAGGGAAGCCTAACAACTGCTGTGGAAAGAGACTTGGATTAGGAGAAACCAGTTCAGACAAGAAATGTATGTGCAAAGCAGTCATTAAGCAGGTGTCTAAAACTGTCTTCCCATTAAGAGATAGTTTGTTCTTATTTGCAATGTATATAAGCATGTATTGTCAAGGGAGTCACATTTCAAAGCAATTAAGTCTTTGAATTAGTATTCATTTATTTGTTCATTCACTCAACAAATATATATCTAGTACCTACTGTATGCTAGTCACTGTTCTAACACCTAGGAATACCACACAAACTTACACAAAACAAAAATATCTGCATCAGTGAAGCTTTTACTCCAGTGCAAGGAGCAGAAAACAAATATACCAGTAATGACAAAGGTTACAAAGCAGAATTAGAGGATGGAATCTGTGGCTACCATTTTAGATACAGTGGTCAGAGAAGTTCATTGCCTTTCATATATAACTGGGAAGCAAGGTCTAAATCTAGTCTTCTACTTTCCAATGTATACTGATATAATTTTTATTAATAATTCTTAAAGAGTTTTTGAAAAGTGCTAATGTCACTCCCCTTATGTATTAGATTTCTGGGGACACTCACCATTCCCTATCAGGTTTTGTAGACAGCCTGGTATAAAGTATTCTATTTTCCCAGTAGTCCATAGAGTTTGCAATTCAGTGGCTGGCTAACCGTGGAGAAGATGGCAGGGACAGTGTTCCTGGGAGGAAAGAGATGGAAAGGTGAAAATAACTCAGGACTAATTTGACAAGGACTTTAAACTAGGGAAAGAGACCTGGTCTTTTAGTGCACCTTAATCCCTTATATGTTGCTATGCATTCCCTTCCTCTGCCTTTCAGAAATCCTGTCGTAAAATGAGAAAATCCAATCATTGAAACAGACCTATGGTCTTCTTGGTTTTCAGTGTCTTAGAGATGTGGGACTGAAGAAAAAGAGCATTTTTATCAGGTGCATTGGGTCTGTTTGTAGTCTTTTTTTTTTTTTTTTGTACGTGGGCCTCTCACTGTTGTGGCCTCTCCTGTTGAGGAGCACAGGCTCTGGATGCGCAGGCTCAGTGGCCATGGCTCACGGGCCCAGCCGCTCCACGGCATGTGGGATATTCCCGGACCGGGGCACGAACCCGTGTCCCCTGCATCGGCAGGCAGACTCTCAACCACTGTGCCACCAGGGAAGCCCAGTTTGTGGTCTTATAATTCCTGATTGGGACTGGAACTCATATTCTAGAGATGTTATTATGCAAGCTACTGAGAGTGGGTAATAATATTTGCCCACTTTTAAATTTATCTTCATAATTTTATATAATTTTATATTTTCTAGAATACACACACACACACACACACACACACACACACACACACACACATTCTCTTTGGGTACCCAAGAGTTAAAAAAAAAAATAGTGAAGACTAACTTGGAAAACTACTTTAAACCACCATACATCATATTCTTTATATGGTGAAAAGGAATACCAAATTCCAAACAAATGACTTAACAATGCAGAGAAACCCACCTATTAAGTTGGAAACTGCTTTAGAGTGAATCTTCTGAATAGAATTCTACTAAGCTCTTTAAGAATGTTGTGAGACTTAATTACCCACAAAGCTCACAAAAGTACAATATCATTCTGTACAGAAGGAAGAAATGAGAAAATGACTTAATAATTCCCCCCATACAAGTTAAAATGATAGGCTATCGTATAGCTGCTCCCTTACTTTTTTTCCCTTCTAAAATTTGTTTAAAACTGTGATCTTAGGGATAATATATCTCATAAAAAGTTTAATATCATGAGTTATTTTGTAGAAAAGAAATTAATTCACATATATTACCAAATGAAAGTCCCAAATGGTAAAGCTCTTTCTGGAAAAGGTTATTTGTAATGACCAAATTCGTCACTGTTTGGCATCTCGTAAAGGTCACAATAGGAGGTTTTCACTTGTTTTAAATAAAATTCTATATTTTAAAAATAAATATGCTTTTCTTCCATTTCATAGAAATATCAACACTATTTGTACTATAATTTACTTTTTGAGCTTCTGACATTTACCCAGCTGACTGTCTTTGGAGAACAATCTCTTGACTGAGAAACACTCTAGGTAAGAAAACTGTCAATTACAAATTGCTTTTTGATGCATTGCAAAGTGCTGGAACTCTTCAAATTTGAAAAACGACCTTGTTAAATACTTTTGTATCTACTACCTCTACCTTAAATTTTAAACAGCCTTTGTATAAATGCAGAGTAATATAACTAACAAAGATATCATCTTTGATAGTCAACAAAAAGAAAAATTCTGCTACAAACCTAATAGTAGAGTATTTCTAAGTTCACAAAATGTTGAATCAGATTTCAAATATTTTGAAAACCTCGGTATTATAGGCTTATCCTATTATCTTGAGGGAAATATACTTTCTTCATAAGACGAATCATTGAAATCATGAATTGAAATAGTATGATTGTTTACATATATAATTTGAATTAATAGTGAAATTGATATTATTTTTAATGACAGAACAAGACTGAACATATAAATTATTGTTTTGTGCTTCTGTATTTATTTTGAATTTTTTTTTTTTTTTTTTTTTTTTTGGTACGCGGGGCTCTCACTGTTGTGGCCTCTCCCGTTGGGGAGCACAGGCTCCGGATGCGCAGGCTCAGAGGCCATGGCTCACGGGCCCAGCCGCTCCGCGGCATGTGGGATCTTCCCGGACCAGGGCACGAACCCGTGTCCCCTGCATCGGCAGGCGGACTCTCAACCACTGCACCACCAGGGAAGCCCTGAAAATATTTTAGTACATATACTATATCGTCTCCAAAAGTAAAGTAAATATTTTCCAAGAGTACTTCAAAGTAATAGTTACAAAGAAAAAAGAAGCTAATGTACACAAATTGTTTGTCAAAGATGAATGGTTTTACTAATGTAATTGGCAACATTGTAAATTATATATTTACAAATGTATGGTATAACACACAAATTAATTAATGCATTTAGTATCATATACATTCATCAAATTTTTATTGTATCATAAACTTGTACCTCCAGTGTAATGTCTTCAAAATATTATATATTTTATAATTAAGCTCATAACTTTTGCTAAAAAAGAATTTCCTTTCTCAGTGAAATTCAGTGTAAGGTCTGAAATGAATAATATATAAATATTTTTATATTGATAAAACAATCCTCTCCAAAGAAAAGAAACAACAATTAAATTCTTCTAATTATGGCTAAAGCTGAATTTAAAGAGTTACTTGGATTTAACCAAATAAGAATTTATGTCTTAAAATGTGTATCTTTCAAGACTTTTATGTTTTGTTTTGGGATAAAATAAAATATTATTCAATATATTTCATTTTTATAGAGCTGAGATAAATAAGATTTTTCTGGATGTCCATGTCCAAGAGAGTAAATATATCATAAGTTTTGTGGTATAATAAATGCTAATATTGCAGAGATTTTGATGAAGATATATCTATATATCTATCTATCTATATTAATACCTGTTAGGATATATGGGAGATATAGAAAAAGGTATATATATATAACCCATACAAACATGTGTATTTGTGTATTCCAGAGAGACTGAATGCATTATGATCAGGTATTTTATAGTCAAATAAATGTTTCACTTCAACTCTATGATAGTTCCTGAAATACATGTGTTACTTCAGAACGTATTTTAAATATGATTTTATAAGTCACTATTGGCTTATATAATGAATGCAGATATTCATTTATATCTTCATTAATGTATTCATTCAAAAATATTATGTTAGGTTTTAAACTCTGGGTTATAATTTCAAATAGGACAACTGTTCTGTCCTCTAGGAGGTCATAATCTCATTGTGGCAAGCAAGTAAACAGGCAATTTAGATACAGTATAAGAGGTGATATAAAGAAGATAAAGTTAGAGGAGTATATCAGAGAGGCAGCTGTGGGGTTTAAAGGAAGCTTCCAAGAATGTATGATGTAAGTCAGAAAGAGAAAAACAAATACCATATGCTAACACATATATATGGAATCTAAAAAAAAAAAATGATTCTGAAGAACCAAGGGGCAGGATAGGAATAAAGATGCAGACATAGAGAATGGACTTGAGGACACAGGGAGGGGGAAGGGTAAGCTGGGACAAAGTGAGAGAGTGGCATGGACATATATACACTACCAAATGTAAAATAGATAGCTAGTGGGAAGCAGCCACATAGCACAGGGAGATCAGCTCGGTGCTTTGTGACCACCTACAGGGGTGGGATAGGGAGGGTGGGAGGGAGATGCAAGAGGGAGGAGATATGGGGATATATGTACATGTATAGCTGATTCACTTTGTTATAAAGCCGAAACTAACACCCCATTGTAAAGCAATTATACTCTAATAAAGACGTTAAAAAAAAAAGAATGTATGACTTCTAAACTAGATAGTAAGGGATTGGCAGGAATGGGCAAAGCAGATGGTAGTTGGTATTGAAGTAGGCAAAAGTGGTGTTGACATGCAACATTAATAGTTTTGCAATGAAAAGACAGGTCAAACACAAACAGGTATGGCGTTTGCACATTTGCAATTCCCTCATTTCCAGAATATTCCTTATTAACAGCTAACCACCAAGTCTAAAGTTTTCATCTAAATAGCAATAGACTTTAGGCAAAAATTTCCATGTCTAGACTGCCATGATTTCTGCAGACTCCTGAATTGGCTTATTGGTTTCTCTTTGAACAAGTGAAACTTTTCTTAGCTCATTTTGTGTTTTACTTGCTAATTCCAGTGAAGAAATTTTCAACTACAATAAGACACTAAAATTTTAAAAAATTCAGATTGTGATTTAAATAACACAAATTCTCAAAATCAAGATATTGCTTTGTAAGGGGGACTACATTTTGGTACCATTGCCAGTTGCAAGTTGAAAATCAGAATCTCTCTTTCTTTGGACCTATATATATAATATATTGCTATACATAATTCTATATATTGCATACTGTTTCAGAGCACATGATTACTGAAGTCAGATACCTGTCATGTGTTTCAATGTTGTGATGTTTCCTTTCATCTGTTTGTTCTTCCTTGTTATTTCCCTGAACTTTTGCTAGCATAGAGGGCATCCTTATTAGAATGTTCATCAAAGAGAGGTTTCAACACTGCCTGTGTTAATAAAATCATCAAGCATTCCTTTATAGACATGACAGGGAGAGTGCTCATCTATCATGAGTGTTTCATTAAGTGGCACAAAGCCATAAGCTCTAGGAACAATGCCAGATTTTTTTTTTTTAAATAAGTTTTCGGTAGCATAGAGTTCCCCTCATTTCAAGATCTATGCAATATGTGGAGTTACTTGCTTCTGTATCCTCATAGGGCACCTTGCCACACAATATACAGGAACTTTGATTAGGATTTTTTGTATCTCTGCTCTGAAAGGATAAAATAACTCAGAAAAATATTCTGTATCCTGTCCCAATCATCCAAAAATGTACAAAGAGAAAAAGAATCCCTGAAGATCCAGTTAAACACATTTTACAAGGTACTTTATGTGAATTCATCTTTTTTCTATTACAATTTCATTTTTAAGCAAATGTTCACAGGCATTTTTTGTAAAATTAACCAACCAAAGAGGTTATTGCTGACCAGTTTCATCAAAATCTCTCTCAAATTATATCAGGAAACCTATTCAAATATCTATGTACCACCTAATGGTAGAGCTACCTGAGTTGCACAATAAGAATAATACTATTTTGAAACAGATAAAGCAAATTGCCTGTCTCCCTTCTCTTAGGAGTGATGTTAAACACATCTATAACACTTTAGAGAATGCTTTTGGGCTGAAATGAATCAAATGTGTCCTTCTCCAGTCACTGATGGAAAAATCGACCATAGTGGACCGTCAGGTGATGCCCACAGTAATTTCCCCATCAAGTTTACCTTAAGTAACAAGATTGCCTCTCCCTGATACTGCATGTTGCACATTGTTTTGGATGTACTCTGGAAGTAGCAATCCTTTTGTTCTGGAGACAAATCCTCAACCTAGGGGTATCCTGATAGAAAGCTGGTATTTGAGTGGTAATCCTTCCATTGACAGAGCAGCTGCCAGCACACACTGGGACAAAAGCTTTGTTCTTGACAAATGGGCAAAGCAGATGGTAGTTGGTACTGAAGTAGGCAAAAGTGGTGTTGACATGCAACATTAATAGTTTTGGACATATTAATAAATGTCACAAATATCTACTACGGGTAGGCTTGGAAAGGTGCCAGTAGCAAGTGTTTCATTTGCCTATGGAGTCAGTAATTAGCCGGGGCAGCATCAAGTTATTTCTGTCCCCACCCAACACCAATCTCTGTTTCTACCACCAGTGCTAAAATTCTCTATGAAGCTTCCAAGTTAGAAATCAGACTAATGCTTTTGTCTTAGTCTTTGACATTTACACTGCCAGATTAGGAAGGAGATATCAACAAGGTGGCTGGGTGGGTGTGATCCTTGAAACCAAAGATTCCAATAAACAAAATACTCCATATGCCATTTATCATAGGAATGAGTAAAAGACAAAGAAGGAGAGGAGCTGAGTTTCAATTTTGGTTCATGCAGTTAACTTAAATTTGTGTAATATAGTCAGTGATTTAGAGTGCATGCATTTAATCATATATTGTAATAAATTGTAATAATTTGTCATTCTCACCATTTTGTAATTAAAGTTTTTAGCTTTCTCTTTAGACAGTTTTCAGAATTGAGATTTCTTTGTTTATTAATTCAATTAGCAACTAAGTATTGAGTCTCTACTGTTTATCTATGCATGATCCACTCCTCAGGGATGGGGCCCATGTGTCTTTAATCTCTGTGTCTGTAGCTCCAACCTAAGGGACTGGCACATCCCACCAGATAGATAAGTATTTGGCAAGTGAATTTGGTATGCCAAGGGCCAGTAGATACTCAATTAAAGAAAATTTAGTCCTCAAAATATATATATTTTTGCCACAAGTCAGACAAGCAAATTGATGCTTATAGTTATAAAGTCTTGTGACTGAGGTTTACTGCAAAGTGCTCTGGGGTCCTAAAAGAAACTGGAGCATCAGGAGTTGGCATCCTGCAGGAGGTGATATTTTAACTGTATTATATTCAGTTTAATTTGGAAAATGCTTTGAAAAATAAGCAGGAATTAGGTGAAGAAAGGGAGAGGCTTTCTCCTGTAGTACAAACACCCTATGAATGACCAGAGAAAGGAACAATATAAAGCATTTGGGAAATGTAGGCAGTTCCATTGCCTGGAGGGAGAGGTTGTATGTGTGTGTGTGTGTGTGTGTGTGTGTGTGTGTGTGTGTGTGTGTGTGTGTGTTTCTATAAATGGCTTTAACTAAAGCTGGAATGAGAGACAGGTTCTATCTGGATCATGAAGGTCCAGGGTTTTTAATTGAAGACATTGGACTTACTTTTGAATGCTAGGGGAGAAATCAAAGAACTTGAACAAAGAAAAAGACACAATCTGCTTAGCATGTAGAAAGACCATTCTGCTTGCAAGGAGCAGTAGAGCTTAGATATAGCCAGACTGCAGGCAGAAAGACCAGTCAGGAGATTGTTACTTTATAATTAGATAAGAAGTAAAGTGCTTTTAGGCCATCATTCATTTTAATTGTTTAATATAATTTCATTGATGTTTGTATTAAAATATTTATTACAGAATCAACCTGGCAAATATTTTAGAATTTCCTGGAACCCCATCCTGTGATAAGTTCCTTTTTAATTAGTGGAAATCAACATTCATTTTTGTTTAATAAAAAGGCAATATTATATTTTCAAACTTTAATTAGAAATAGTGATTAATATAGAATGTACAATTTGGATATTAGATATCCTGGACTAGGTAAAATTTGTAAACTTAACCAGAGCCCTGCCATACTTCTGAATTTTCTTCCAGAGCAAATGTAAAGTGTTTCTTTCAAATTTCTCTCATCAGTGACTTTAATTAGTAATTAGTGGTTATTGCTTGTGGTTTTTGCATCTCCTCTATTAATAGGAGATCACAAACTAATGATTACTTCAAAATGTGCTAAAATGAATCATCCTTAAAAAATAACTTTTTGTTACTGTTTTATGCATACTGCTCTCAAAAACAAGATGTGGGGTAAGCCAGGAAAATGAATAATGTTATATTGAGCTTTTATAACCATTTTCTTCCTAGGGAGTAGGACAAATATATTCATCAAAACCACACTCCAAAAGTGTGACAGTATTAGCTATTTCATTCAAAGAACTTGGAGTTTAACATAATGTAAAATATAAATGATTAGTCAATTCATGTCAGTCTAAAAGGGACAACAAAGTGACATTTCAATTTAAACAGAAACGGCTGCAGCCAACCTTAATCAGATGTTCTAATAAATGAGCTGAAGGACATTGTTGCAAACTTCTTAATCCAAAAGAAAACCAATTGCCATGGCTCTTGTTCAAATACCACACAAAACAGTATGGAAATAATCATGAACAGAGTTGAATTGAATATCAATGTGTTGCTCTGAGTTACAGATTCTACTCTATTTTTGTTTTCTTTCAAATAGCATTCAATCATTCAAATGTATATAAATACATATTATATATATCATATATAAATATATTTGAATATATATGATATATATCACTTATATGATATATATATATCACTTAATACAATACAATAACTACTTGTAGAACCCTTACTAAGGGCAAGGTGTATAGTATATTTTGATGAGTGACGTATACTGAAAGAGGAATTCATCATGTATTCATTTATTCATTGACCAAATATTTATTTATTTATTTATTTATTTATTTATTTATTTATTTATTTATTTATTTATGGTACGCGGCCCTCTCACTGTTGTGGCCTCTCCCGTTGTGGAGCACAGGCTCTGGACGCGCAGGCTCAGCGGCCATGGCTCACGGGCCCAGCTGCTCCACGACATGTGGGATCTTCCTGGACTGGGGCACGAACCTGTGTCCCCTGCATCGGCAGGCGGACTCTCAACCACTGCGCCATTAGGGAAGCCCGGACCAAATATTTATTGAACTACTATTTTCTATTAGGTTCTGTTCTAGATAGTGGAGATTTATTTTCAAGGAAAAAACAACCATGTAACTGCCCTTGGGAAGGAAGAGAGATATTAATCTAATACTCTCACTATCAGAGAAAAATTGACAATTCTTCTAAGTGTTGTGAAGGAGAGATATGCCGTATGTAAGTGAGGGGGTCTTCTAGTCAGAACGGTCAGGACAATCTTCCTTGACAAAGTTCTATTTTAGTTGAAATTTGAAGGATGAGTTGTACTTAAGTTAAAGGGAGAAGAGGAGAGCATCTAGGAAAAAAGAAATAGCATGTGTAAATTACTAGTAATTGGAGAAATCATGGTGATCACTATGAACTAAAATGAGGCCTGAGTGATTGAAGTGAAGAAAGCCTAGCGTGGGAAGATCACAAAGGGAAAGGATTGAAGAATTTTAATCAGGAGTGGAAAATTTGGAGGAGAGGGTCTGGAAAGACAATTTCAGATTCTGATGTTTTAAATCTCTCTCTAGCTATGGTGTGGAAAATAGACTGGCTAAGACTCAGAGTAGTAGATCTAGCCCAGGTGAGAAATCTGAGGCTGAGATGAGCATTGATGGTGATTACCCCTCTGAGTGTGGTTGAGATTACCTGTGAAGAGAATATTAAATGAGAGAGGAGAAGGTTTTGGACTGAACCTTGAGGCACTCTAAATCTAATGGCTAGGTAAAGGAGGGTGAGAGGACCAATGAGACAGGGAAGGAGCAGCCAGAGGGTTACGAGAAAACTAGGAGAAATCATGTCACGGAAATGAAGGGAAGGAAAGTGTTTTAAGATAGTGGTTAATTGGCTCAAATACTACAAAGATATGAAATAAGTACTTTAAACATATCCATTATCTTTATCAACATGAAATTATTAGTCACACTGGTGAAAATTACTTCATGGAATCATGATGATTGAAGGCATGTTAGCATGAGTAGGGCAGTGAGTTGGAACAAAAGAAATCGCGACCTTGGGTATAGTTCACTATCTGACCTTCTAGCTATAAAGGAAAGAAGAGAGATAAGTCTGTAACTGGAGAGGAAGGAAAGGGAGAATAAAGCTTGGATTTGGGTTTTTCTTTGTTTGTTTAACTAATTAAATAAATTTGACTATGTTTAAGATCTCTGGGGCAATGAGAAGAAGTTGAATGTATGAGAGAAAGGATAGAATTATCAGAGAAGGATAAAGTACTTGTGACTATAGGAGTAGACGGGATCTACAGCCAGGTGGGGAGATTTTCTTCAGACTGGCACATGAACAATTCTTTACTAGTAAAATGGGATGCATGTAGGTGGATCAGGGAGACCGTCCGGTGGCTTCTACTTTTTTTTTCCACAGAGCAGAATAAGTCACAGGGAACATGAATTGATTCATTCAAATTTGGGCTTAAAATAAAGAAATAAGCTCTAGGGGGTATGAATAATATTAAGGGTGCCAAGAAGTTCAAGTTAAAAAAGAGAAAGGAGAGTTGTAAAGATTGATGCAAAGTAGAGGGGTCAGGAAAAGGAAGAAAGGAGGTGACTATACTGCTGAACAGTTGTAGTGAGAGTATGTGAATAAGTACTCTGAAAGGAGAAAGATAACAAGAAGCTTATAGTTTGTAAACAGAAATTTGTCCTAAGAAATAAGACAATACTTCCAGAGTTCAAGGAAGGAAAAAAATCTGCAAAAGTTAGTGCAGCACTTATGGAGTTGAAAGATTAGACATATGGTACTTTATTTTATTTTTTAAATTTTAATTTATTTTTTATACAGCACGTTCTTATTAGTTATCTATTTTATACTATTAGTGTATATATATCAATCCCAATATCCTAATTCATCCCACCACCACTCCCAGCCCCGATTTCTCCCCTTGGTGTCCATATGTTTGTTCTCTACATCTGTGTCTCTATTTCTGCCTTGCAAACTGGTTCATCTGTACCATTTTTCTAGATTCCACATATATGTGTTAATATATGATATTAATTTTTCTCTTTCTGACTTACTTCATTCTGTATGACGGTCTCTAGGTCCATCCACATCTCTACAAATGACCCAATTTCATTCCTTTTTATGGCTGGGTAATATTCCATTGTATATATGTACCACATCTTCTTTATCCATTTGTCTGTCAGTGGGCATTTAGGTTGCTTCCATGACCTGGCTATTGTAAATAGTGCTACAATGAATATTGGGGTGTATGTGTCTTTTTGAATTATGGTTTTCTCTGGGTATATGCCCAGGAGTGGGATCGCTGGGTCATATGGTAATTCTATTTTTAGTTTTTTAAGGAACCTCCATACTGCTCTGCATAGTGGCTGTATCAGTTTACATTCCCACCAACAGTGAAAGAGGGTTCCCTTTGCTCCACACCCTCTCCAACGTTTGTTGTTTGTAGATTTTCTGATGATGCCCATTCTAACTGGTGTGAGGTGATACCTCATTGTAGTTTTGATTTGCATTTCTCTAATAATTAGTGATGTTGAGCAGCTTTTCATATGCTGTCTTCTTTGCAGAAATGTCTATTTAGGTCTTCTGCCCATTTTCTGATTGGATTGTTTGTGTTTTTTTAATACTGAGCTGCATGAGCTGTTTATATATTTTGGAGATTAGTCCTTTTGGACAAATGGTACTTTAATAGGTGGCAATAATGCTTGAGATAAGGGTTAGGGTGAGTTGTTGGAGGTCAGGAAAATTCCAGTGAAGGGAGGCCCAGGAATGAAGGAACAAAGACATATTTTCATATAGAATGATGATCAGTTCAATTTAGCTAAAGCAGAGGACATACGAAGGGAGCAGTAAAATAAAGTTTGGAAATGTAGGTTGAGACTCAGATTGGGGAGGACTTTCAAAAAAGCTAGGAAGTCAATGTAAATATTTCATTATAAAAGCTCCCATTGGGGCTTCCCTGGTGGCGCAGTGGTTGACAGTCCACCTGCCGATGCAGGGGACACGGGTTCGTGCCCCTGTCCAGGAGGATCCCACGTGCCGCGGAGCGGTTGGGCCCGTGGGCCATGGCCGCTGGGCCTGCGCGTCGGGAGCCTGTGCTCCACAATGGAAGAGGCCACAACGGTGAGAGGCCCGCGTACCGCAAAATAAAAATAAATAAATTAATTAATTAATTTTTAAAAAAGCTTCCATTATAGAAAGCAAAGGTAGCAGAGATTTCCAAACATGTGTGAACAACAAGTAGATCAAAACTAAAATGTATCTAGCCAGATATTTTCTGGATTAAAAATGGCCATCTGTGGGTCTGCCAATGAAAATATGATCAAGTGCCACAATAAAAATATCAACACAGCTACACTTTGCTTCATTAAACACTGAGAGCATTGACAAGTGAACCAAAATATTGGCCTTTTCCATATGACATGTTGTGTAATTTATGAAGCAAAAATCTGAAATTTGATCTTTAATGTAAAATCATATATATGAGGCATCTTCTAGTTTTAATAATTTTTGTTACAAATCACAGAATGAGGGGCTGCTTTTGAAATAGAAAACTGATGTCTTCAAAGTAAATTTAACCATGGATATTCTAAAAGTCCTGGATCAGTGATTCTATTTCTCCTTTTCACATCTAGAAGATATTGAAAATATTTTTGTTAGGACCTGCCCCTTCTGGCTCCTGGGCTAGAAAAGAGAGTTGACGCCGGCCGCAGTGAGGAGTCCTGGGAGGCACTGGCTGCTCAGTGCTTCCAAGGAGTGCCTGCCGCTGGTGGCCTTTTTGCAGACGTATTGCTGTCACTGAACACTGGCCCATTGGAAAGCACTAGAGAAGCTCAGCCATCAGTATGTCCAAGTACAAACTGATTATGTTAAGACATGGAGAGGGTGCTTGGGATAAAGAGAACTGTTTTTGTAGCTGGGTGGATCAAAAACTTAACAGTGAAAGAATGGAAGAAGCTCAGAACTGTGGGCAGTAACTCAAAGCACTAAACTTTGAGTTTGGTCCTGTGTTCACATCCATCCTGAACCGGTCCATCCTCACAGCCTGGCTGATCCTAGAAGAGCTGGGGCAGGAGCAGGTTTCCGTGGAAAGCTCCTGGCATCTCAGTGAGTGTCACTATGGAGCCTTGATCGGTCTCAACAGGGAGCAAATTGTTTTGAATCATGGCAAGGAACAAGTGAGGCTGTGGAGAAAGAGCTACAATGTGACCCCACCACCCATAAAGGAGTCCCATCCTTACTACCATGAAATCTACAATGACTGGAGGTACAAAGTGTGTGCCATTCCTTTGGATCAGCTGCCACGATCCGAGAGCTTAAAGGATGTTCTGGAGAGACTCCTTCCTTATTGGAACAAAAGGATTGCTCCTGAAGTATTAAGTAGTAAAACCATTCTGATGTCTGCTCATGGAAATAGCAGCCAGGCACTCTTGAAACATCTGGAAGTTATCTCAGATGAAGACATTATCAACATTACTTGTCCTACTGGAGTCCCCATTCCCCTGGAACTGGATGAGAACCTGCATGCTGTTGGACCTCACCAGTTCCTGGGCAACCAAGAGGCTATCCAAGCAGCCATTAAGAAAGTAGAGGATCAAGGAAAAGTGAAATGCAATGACAAATAAAATCTTTCCCACGTGCTGGCTAGGAATAGTTGCAGAAGGAGTGACATGCAATATGTTATGGGTGCTGATCTCCCTCCCCCCACCCCCCGCTGATTTTTCCAGATTTAGGCTGTGGGGTGGAGTTTGCATAAGTAACTAGGTAAGTTATGTTGGCTCAGATAAAGGCTTTAGGATGCCTTGAGTACTAATGTCATAAGCCTTATGCTTTAGCCCCTGCCGGGGCCCGTTTGAATTAGTCACTAAGTTAGTTACCAGTGGGGCTTAATCAATGTCTTAAGTTTCGTTTCCAAGATGGGAGAGCAACAAGTGAAGTTCAAGTTCAAGGTATTCCTCATTCAATAAATCAGTATAGAGTGATCACTGACAGGCACTACTTACTCCAATAAGTAGTTCATGTTTATATTTACTGAGACTTTCTAGGATGATAATAAAGGACGTTAGATAACACACTATACTTAAGTATTTATTACTAGTCTTTTCCTCTAGGGAAAGAGATGCTTTGATAGGTTAAGATCAGAGACCCATTAAATGGGAGAGTGACTGATGGATTCCTCCAAGACAGCCAACAACAAATACCAAGGCCCTTTGCCTCATGACATTTGGTGGAATTCCTCTCTGGCTGCTAGAATTAGTAGCATAGGGACAGCTATATCTGTTCATGTTCTCTTTTTGTTTTGTTTTTGTTTTTTAAACTTTAATCTTGGGGTCTTTAAAATTAATTTAAAAATAAGTTCTGTGACTGAAAATGGTACCCATTCCAAGTATTTCCGTATGATTCATAAATATTAAGTATAGGCTTCTGAATTAGTCTCTGATCTTATCTTCCTATAACACAAAGAGTTGTACTCATTTCAACACGTAGACATGCCTAATTCTCTAAAAATTGAAGGTCGGGTCAGCAGGAAGGTAGAATATAGTGGGTGTAATTTTATTCACTTGAACAGGGGAAATGGTATATTCACATTTGTCACATACATTTGTTCTTTACCTGTTGAGGGCAAAACATTATGGTACGTAGTCTATAGTATTCAGGGTAGGTCACAGACAGAATTGACTGCTTATCAGTCTTGATATAGGATGCTTTTAGATGCTAGAGATAGGTAAGTCATCATTTCTTTAAGCTACTGCCTTATTTCAAAGCAAGTGACATACATTTCAATGATAAAATCATGTAAACAATTTACAACTATCATAGCTGTTACAGATATCACCAGTTTTTCACAGTTTTCCATTGGTGGGTTGGTTTATTTGTATCCATTTTATAGTAAAACTGTCGTTAGAAGGAAACTAATTCTAAAACCCTTGCTATTGCTTGGTCTCCATTGATCCTTAAATCAAGACTTAGAGCATCAGCTGATGAAGATGGCTGAAAAGAAGAAATGAACCTGGTTTGCTCACAGCTGGTCACATCTGTGATGCATAAGGACGTGGAATGTGGATGCTTGACTTTCCTGACCAACTACTGGCTTCTCTGTGGTAGTCCTTCTTTTCACAGTCCTATTGCCTAACCAAATAACACTCTTTATAATTCAGAGATCAGGGCCAAGAATAAAACTACCAGATCTTCCTAGGATTCCAAACCTATTGCTAAGCTTCAACTCAGATCATTTTTGGACATGATATGGTATCTGGTATTGGTATTGGTATTGGTATCTGGTATTGGTATTGGTATTGGTATCTCTGGTATTGGTATCTGAATTTTCCAGCCCAAGAGGTGACCATGTCTTAACATGGCTCAAGATCCTAGAGTTGGATTCTTCCCTTGTCCCACATCTAGATATCCTCCTCCAGAGGACACCTGGCAGCACAATGTGCTCCTGCACACAAAGTTGTGCTCACACCCAGTAACTTTGGAATATTACAGACTTCCTAAGAGAGAGAGAATTTTTGCTGACACTTTCTGGTAAAATTTGGTTTTATTGTTTTTGAGATCTTGGCTGAAATAAATGAAGAGATATTTATAAAAAAAAAAAAGAACAAAAATTTGTTGAACCCAAGTTCCTGTGCACAGTGCACAGTGAGGCCAGAGTTCGGGGCAGAGAAAAGTTTATTGCAAGGGCCAAGCAAGGAGAATGGGTGGCTCACACTCAAAAGACCAGGACTCCCAGTGACTTTCAGACAAGGGTTTTTAAAGACAGAGTTAGGGGAGAGGATCTTAGGATACATGATGAGGTCCTGGACCTTCTGATTGGTTGGTGGTGAGGTTCAGGGATCACGTTTCCAGAAACTCAACATTCTGGTTCCAACCAGTCCAGGGTCTAGTGCTTGTGGTCAGCATGTACTCACCATCCTCCACCTGAGTGGAGATCTTAGTTTCTATAGAACAACTCAAAGATATGCATCAGATTGTTATCTGCATCCCTTCAGGAGGAACTAGGAGTCCTGTGACTCTATTGTCCTAATCATTAACTATTTGAATCTGCTCTTTGGAACTCTGGGAAAGCCTGGGAAACTAAAGCACTCTCTTTTTATTTTTTTGCTACAAACAAGAAACCAGGGACATGGAGAGGCTTTTGTACCCAAGAGGGACCCACAGGGTCCTGCACAGTTTCAATATGAAATGGTGAAGAGGCTAAAAATAATTCCAAAGTCTTTCAGATTTTGTCCTTAATCTGGATGTAAGGAAAGAGAAAAAGATGTAAGTTGCAAGTGAGAGCAGGAAACTGCTACTTTTGTTTTCTCTGGCAAAATGCTTCTGGAAAAAGAAATTGAAACCAAGATTAAAATGAGTCCTTGATAATCCCAATTTGACCATTTCTGATAGATTACAGGAGATGAATTGGCAGAGTAAATGGAAACCATGGCTTTGTCTCATTTTGTTTTGTTTTTTTCTATGTATCCAGAGAAAGCCATTTTATCTCAGGTTTAGGAAGACATTGAAGGTCATTCCTCGGCTCTTATCATATGATAATGGAAGGTGAATCTATCTACATTCCATTCCCTTTCATCTGGAATAGGTTCTCTTTAAATAGGCATTTAAACATGACCATGCTGTAATATTATTAAAAAGAAATCCATTTCCTTTTTATGATCAATGTGTTATTTATAAAGATATCCCAATATACACTAAAGCATAGGACAATAACTTTTTTGAAATGTAGAATCCATGATCAAATTTATCTTTGCATTGTTTTTGCATAAAATATTTACTTAGTAAATTAAAATATGTAAAACTATTTGGAATGTAAAACCTACTTAACAGAAGAAACTTCCTTCTAGCAGCTTAGAATGATCATGATCATTTACTTATAAACAGAAAAAGTGCTTAATTCAAATGATCTGTATACATGCAGTGAAGTAAGTCTGAAGTACCTTAAATTAGCAACACTAATCTCTTAACAATGCTCTAGAGTTTACGCATTTTGTGAATTCACTTTGGCTTTACTTCCAAATTAAATTATTTGGTTCAGTTTTACTGTATCCTACAGTAAGAAAAAAACTTTTATTCACTAAAATTGATTTCAAAATTCTGTTATTCTCTTGACACTGCTTGTAAAATGACAGCTTTGAAATTATCATTCCAGATGAAGTAATACTCAGTGATGATCTTAATTTAATAATTGTACAAACAAAGCCTATTAAATAAATGCTTGAGATCATTTTATTCCTTTGAACAGCACACAAATTTAATAGATTGAAAATCAAAGCTGGAGTTTAATGAAGGAAGCCATTTAGATGTAAACACTAGCTTGATACTGACGTCTGGGGATCTGAGCAGTCTATAATGCAAAGCCAAGAAAACTCTGAAAACTACATGGTTGTCAGTGGTCTGGAGGAACTAAAATAGTACAGAAACTTGACAAAGAACCCTGCTGCCCATAGCTGTCAGTGGAGAAAATGGGAAACCACCTTATCTTACAACACTACCAAACCTCTCAAACATGTCCTCATGTTGACCAGTTATCTCTGACAGGTAGAAGGAGAAAAAATGTAAAATCTCATTGCCAATTTCACAAAAATATAACTATTCAGAAAATGATTAATAATCTGAACTCATTTAACCACTGGGCATGTTTACTTCTGAATAGACCAAGGAATTATGTTCACATCTTCAGCGTATGGAAGTTCCTGTCAGAATAAAGCAATTACAACACTACACTTTTTAAAAGCCTGCTTTGGGCTACTAAAAAAATAAATAAATTAAAAAAAATAAAAAAATAGTTGACAGAGAAAGAGGCATTAAAAACCAAACATACTGAGATTACTTTAAAAATTTATTTAATCTAAAACAAAATGTTGAAAGAAATTATCTACTTTGAATTTCAGGTACTCTGGAAAAATTCAGTCATTTAAAATGTCATGAGCATAAGAAATTCTTGCTTTAAAATATCTGTCAATTATTTTCCACTTTGTTTCTTTTTTTGGCTTCCAGAGTTGCATTGCTTTGTAAAACCCAGTTCTACTTTGAATTCTGCAGAAGAAGACCCCTTCTGATCAACAAACAGGAGGTGAAGTGGGGGAAAGATTTAAGTCAGAAAATTATGGAAGAGACATTTCTGTATGTAACACTGAGAGATTAAGATCATTAGACCACATACATACAAATTATATCAGTCACTTATGCAGAGCACAGCCTTTATATTGTCTTATGTATATGAGTATATACATTTTTTCTTAAATTATCTTGAAGACTAATGCATACACACAACACATACACATGTTGAAAGTGGGATTCCAATGATGTTCTTGATTAAAATATAGATTTATTCTATATTATAATTAGGATATTTTACTTTTCAACACAGGGCCTTACTTGACCAACCAGGCAACTAATGCTAGAAAGAAAGTCTCAGAGTTCTTGGTTATTACAGAGAGATAGAGCATTTGCTTAGAATGAAATGGGAAGGTTGAAGGTGTTTGAGGAAGGAGAGTCAGTGCTTCCTTTCTGCCTTCATAGCTCTCTACCAAAGGGGAAACTGAAAAATATCACACCATCATCCCTTCCTATCTCTCCAACCTCAGCTTACATCACTCTTTCCCAGGGCCACAAAGAGCAGCCAGATTTTCCTTCTGTGTTTTCTTTCTGTTTTTGGACAGGACATGTTTTTTCCCCAGTTCAGGGGTTTGGAAGACTAAACTTTCCATCATGAAAAACTCTTCTACCAGCCTCTACAATTCAGGTGTCAGCAAAAATATCTCCCCATAAGGGGGGCATTATAGAGTTTATAAAGTCTCCCCTCCACTCCAGGCCTTTCTATATCATTACCCTATTTTAAGGTTTTTTTTTTTTTTTTTTATATAATGGCATGCCTGACAGATAGCAGGTGCTCAATACATTTTTTTTTCAGTGAATAAATATCCTTTAGTACTATCTTCTGTTCTCTGAATCCTTATTTATTTACTCAGGTTTTGTCTGCCTTTCTTTCTAGACCCAATGGAATATAAACCACATAAAAACCAAGATCTGGGCCTCCCTGGTGGCGCAGTGGTTGAGAGTCCGCCTGCCGATGCAGGGGACACGGGTTCGTGCCCCGGTCTGGGAAGGTCCCACGTGCCGCGGAGCGGCTGGACCCGTGAGCCATGGCCGCTGAGCCTGCGCGTCCGGAGCCTGTGCTCCGCAACGAGAGAGACCACAACAGTGACAGGCCCGCGTACCGCAAAAAAAAAACCGAAAAAACAAAAAAAACAAGATCTGCTTCAAAATTTTCACTCATAACTCTAATACCTAGAATAGCTCCTGGTCCATAAAACATTACCAAAACATATCCGATGAATACATAAACTAAATATGTAAGAATGCTAGTCCATTTCACAATGACTTTGCTAATTTTAAAATGATACCAGCCAGCTTAAAATAATCATGTGATTTTCTCAAAGACGATGTAATTTTTCAGCTGCATGGATCATTCAGGGCTGGGAAATTACCAAGTGAGTAAGACAAAGAGAGGGAAGCAAGTGAGCTCATGGTATTTGCACTGGACTGATTATAATTACCTGAATTTGGGAGGTCAAGAGAGAAGGGGCTGTGGTAGAAAGTGAGAGATAAATATGATTAATGTACTGGCAAGGTCAATGTAACCAAAGAATCGTGTTGTTAAAGGTAATTAAACCAGTGAGCTAAAAGAATAGAAAAATGTGGTTGGAGAGGGAAATATTTGAAATAGAGAACTCAGAAGTGATACAATTTCAGCTAATGATAAGGTCTGAACATAGCCTGCCTCATAGGAAGTGAAAGACTGAATGAAGTGGAAGAAATGTGCACTGGAGGTAAAGAAGTAAAGGAATCAATAGTATAAGAACTTGGATGTTTCACTTACTAAATATTGAAGTCATTAGAATGGAGATAAGAGTAAGGATGCAGAAAAAGACTATAATTTAAAAATTAAATTCTTCAGTTAATGAGAGGAATGGATAAGAGGTCAGAATAAAAGGGCAAAGAGGAAGGGTAGTGAGCAACTGAGGTGCATGGCATGAGCTTCAAAAGGATAAGGAATTTGCTGCCATTATTATTTTGATTTTCCTGTCTGTATACTTCTTAAAGGGGGTGAAATATTTTGGAAGTTGCAACTGGGAGCAAGGATGACAAATTACTTGTTACACTGACTTGAAATATAAGAGCTAGAAAATTAGAACAAAAAATAAAACAAGACAGCCTCTACAGAAAGGACAGCAGTAGAAATGGAGCCAGATGAAGAGAATATCTGAGAGGAGATGGTGGAGGTAAGGTTGCTGTGGTACCTAACAGCTTGAGGATTGTGTTACCACACATTCTTGGGTGGAGATAAACCAATTTGCTTTATTTACAAAAGCATTAAACACAAAATAGAAACTCAGTGGCCATCAGTATTCTTAGTGCCCTCAAATCTAGGAATTACAAGTTATCAACTGAGGAATAATTGGCATCGCTGAATCAAAAGTTAGTTGCTCTGTTCTTTGTTGGCTACCTATCTATATCCCACTCAAAGCAAAGAATACTGTCAGGCACACAGCCGGGCCTCAATAAGCATTTGTTCAATGAATAAATACCATTTACCATTATCTGCTATTTCTTGATTACTTATTCCTTTACTTTCAAATACCACTGGAGGGGAAAAATGCACATTTTCCCAACTAGTTCCAAAATATTGTTTTTCAGCTCTTTTCATACGCCAATAACTCCTTATCATGTAACAGATGCTATTTCTGCTTTGTGATAGCTATGCCTAATTTTGCTAAAATTGCTATCCATCATCAATTCTAAAAGCCTCATGGCTTCTTGTGACATTTGGAGATCAATTGCTACTAGAGTCAATTACAAAAAGCTTTGTTTTAATGGACCTATAATTGATATTGGTATTTTCTAATTTTAGAATTTACTCGGAATATCCAGATCATTGCTTTCAGTCACAGTACATAGAAAACTCTAAATTTAGTCTCAGAAAACTGTTTAAATGACTCTTTTTTCAAAGAACATTTTCTTTAAAGTTTTGAAAATCTGAAAATTGAGAACAATGGACTTCCGTTGAGTACAAATGGGAAAAATTCAACTCAATTTCTTTCTAATGCTTTCTCTTAAAAGTCTTACGTCTCATTGAAATAAGCTTTAACAATGACAGTCCACATCATTATTTAACATGTTTTTGTGAGTCTTTGAGACAACTGACCTCGTAGAGCTTTGGGTTCATAAAATGATTCCTTGAATTATATTTGTTGCACAGGGGTAAATTACACCCAAAGTATAATCATTCATAGGTCATGTTACCATATGAAATCCTAGTCTCTGTTAAGAATTAAGTAGTATTTTTTATATTTAGAGTATTCATATTTACTAAATGCAAAATTTCTGTTATGATTTAGAAGCAACATGGTATAGTGAAAAATAGAAGTAATAAGGTTTGAATACTGAGTACATTATTTCATTCTTTTATCAAGTATTTTTAACTGCCGGGCACTACCCAAAAAGGGTAGTGTCACAATGTAGAAAAATGGAGACATAGTTTCTGCCATGAGGAATTTACAGTTTCTTAAAAGATACAAGTAGCAAAGAGCAATTGTGATATAGTAAATTATATGGGACATGTTAGGGTTGCCAGACTGGATATAAGCTTCCCAGTTAAATTTTAATTTCAGATAAGTAATGAACAATTTTGTAGTATAAAGATGTCCCAAATATTCCATGGGAGATAAACTTAACAGGCAATCTGTGGAAAATGGATCCAAGCTAAACTTCCTATAGAAGGAAGCCTTCACCAAAGATATGCCATCCAAGTAGGGAAGGAGTTAGACAAGTGATGATGAGAATTGTAGGTAGAAAGAACAGCATATGCAAAGACCAGAAGGTAAAGAAGAGTAGAGTGCATTTGGAGGAGTATAGTAAGTTCAGTGAGGTAGCAAGGAGAATGGCAAGACAGGAGATTAGAGAGTTAAGCTGGGGCCCTATCATGCATGGACGAATAACTATGGTAAGGACTTTTAAATTTATCTATATTTAACTTTTTTTCTGATTTGTTTTCTTGAAATATCATCTGGCTTATAGTGTGTAGTGTAAGTTTAATTTTGGAGGGTCAGAGAACATTTTGGAGTCAACATATACAATATACTGAGAAATGATGATTGTGTAAACAGGAGAGATGGCAGCAATGTAAGAGCAGAGGAATCAGTAAGGAGAGAATGGAGCAAATTCAGGATTTATTTAAGAGCTATCAATAGGATCTTGTAATTGATCATATGAGGGAAATAAAGTAACAGGAAGAGTTAGGGATAATACCTTTCTAATTTATCATATAAGAGTATTAAGGTTGAATTCTCTAAGTCAGGGAATGTAGTATGAAAAATATGCTGGGGAGCCATGGCATTGTGATGTGGGGAGGTTTGTAAGTTATGACGGGCATTTGCAACACCCAAGAGGAGATTTCTAGTAGTAATTGTTTATATGTCAGTGAAGCCCAGATGAGAGATCTGGGCTTCAGCAATAGATTGGGTACTGCTAGGTCGTAGATAAATGTTACTCAAAGTGTGGTTTCAGATGAACTGCATCAAAATCACCATGGATTCATGTTACAATTCTTGAGCCCCAACCAGACCTGCCAAATCTAAATTTATCACAAGCATCCAGATGATTCTTATACAGTGAAGTTTGAAAATCCCTGATAGAGATGATGGATGAAGGGGTGTACCTGGATAGTATCACCCAAGGACAGTACAGTGTAACAACAGCACATAGTTCAGAATAATAGAGAATATTACCAAAGGAAATGGAGTCCCTGGAGAAACTTGAAGGAACTACCGGAATAATCATAAAACCAGATGAGGATGGTGTCAGGGAAACCAAGGTTATAGTGTTTCAGATTTAGATGTTCCAAATGAAATCTTTTAAAATACACAGTACTGAAAGTTTGCTTTTTACTTAGGTTGTATGCTACGTGCTTCAGAGATTGGCTGTTTAAATTCTAAATCTCCAGTACCTAGCACATAAGATGTATTCAAATTTTTTTGTTTAATGAATGCATGAAAGTATTCAAGCCATAGTAATGACAAATTGTACTATTTGCCATAAATAATATTCTTCCAGATGGAATCTGTTCTGAGGGAGGAGGTACATTATAAAAATATAATTTTGTAAAATTTTCTACTAAATATGTGAGGTAAATATTGTTTGTTAACTTTAAATTTTGTTCACATGTAAATATTTTCTTATAAAAATGGTTATTTTATATATATATATTTGGACTTAGATTCTCATAACATTTGAACTGGCAAAAATTGTCATGCTTTCTTATTAAAATGGAACTATCTATTTAACTATTATTCAGTACAAGAAATCATTTAATAAGATGCTAATATGACTCTTTTACAATGATTTATCTCCACTCTGATTTTCTCTGTTATAAATCTCCACATTGGAAATGAGTGTAGCAGCTTTTCAGGTATACATTAGATGAGTTGACATACATAACCCAGGGCTTTATATTTTAAAACATCTTACCAGGATTCATTTTTTGAAGAATAAAAAAAAGAAAAAGGCATAAAATGGCTCTACATATTATATCTCTGTCAGTATATTAATGTGCTTAGCTTTTCAGCATCCTCTATTTCAATTTTGATTTGGTCACTCGGTGCTGTTTAATTCGTCACTTCTATTTTAAAATTCCACACACCTTTCCAATGCCCACTGAAAGTTTAACGTTTATTTATCTTCATTATTCAGCACATGAAATTGTATCACAAAACAATGAAGTAAATACAAGGAGGTTATAAAATTATTGCAATAAATATTCTAGATATCACAAGAAAAAGATCTCCTGTGTTGGGAAGGGATATTCATGTAAATGAAACTTCCCTATACATATATTTCCTATATATATTTCAGTCAAAAGAAATGACTGATTTTGCCCCTCAGGTGGAAAGTGTGAATCTGCATTTAAATGGAAAGACTTCTAATTCATATTTCAGCAACTGGAATCAACAAATAGAAATCAGTTGCCTTTAAAGTTATATTGAATTATACATATGTGAAGATTTAGATCTAATCAAATGCATCAGGTTAATTCTCTCCATGAAATATCTAGCCCATCTCTAATTTAATCATCAAATACCTGCTCCTAAGAATAAAGTAGTTTAAAATATTCATCTAGTAGTTCATTCTAATCTCATTGTTTAACATTTATTTTAGATTCCAGGGTACAAAGAAAAACAATGATTCCAGGGTATCATTAAAACAGCTCTATTTGTGAGTCTTGATTTTGTATATTATTTTAGTAATGCTGTTCACTGAGAAATCATCTTCTGGAAACCTGTAAAATAATAATGGAAAGCTACACATGAAGGGCCTCATATAATAAGATGCCATTTCTGTTTATACTAATAATATGCCTACTTCAAACTCAAACCAGCTGTCAGTCGATTTAGAAATTATTCCCAGTTCATATAACTTCCACAAGTATGGGACTTCTATGTGAGCTGGGATACTGTCTGTCTTGTTTACCACCTTATCTCTTGCACCTAGATAATTCAGCATTTTGTAAACATTCCATAAAACTGAGTTTTGGATAAATTAATCAATTAAGTAATAGCTAGCACATAATTTTCCAAGAAATCAAAATGTTGAAGTAAACATTGATTCTAGTAACTCAAGATATATTAGAAATCAAAAGTAGAAGAAACCTTGGGAAAAATAGTTGGTTGACTGTGACTTGGGAAAAAGTTGTGTGAGAGATTCTGTCTCTCACACAAGACTCAGAAGTGTCTTTATGGCAGTGGCTGCATTTTGTTAAACTCCATATTCTCCTCTTCTAGTACAAAATGGTGAACACAAGTATAGTGCTCAATATTTCCTGATTGAATCAGAGTGGGCATTAGTAACTGCCCCTTCTGAGCTCCCATTTTTATAACAATATTTTGTAATTATGCTTTCACAATCTTTGAGCTTACTGCCTCCTTTCCGTTTAATGCCCGCCCTCTGCTCTTCACTTGGTTAATGTCTAATCACTCCATGCCACCTCTGCATCCTTTGGCAGAGAAAATATTTAAATGCTGTTCTTTCATAGGTGTAGACTTGTTGCCAGGAAGAGGATGCCCACTCAGCTTCTACAGTCCCCAGGCCCATTTGGATCTGTGTGAGGCAATGTAACATATTCACAACAATAGAATAGGAGCAGAATGATATGCCATTTCTTAGAAAAAGTGGTTAAAAGTGGATGTGCCTCCCACCCCCAATCTTTCTTCCCTATCTGTAGGCTAAATTCAGAGTATCTGAGCTCTTAGGAAATTGCTGGGACACAAGAAGAAAAGGTGCTCATTTGGATGTGAACCACCCACCAATCAGAAAATACCATTTAGACTTTATGTGCTCAAGAAATAGGTGTTTGCTGTATAAAGTCATTACGAATTTTGTTTTTGTTGTTGTTACAGCAGCTAGTGCCAACTTAACTGATACATGTGCCATCTTAGGGAAGTCTTCTAAGTCTCTTGTATCAAAGGAAATTTAACTATGTAAATCAAGGAGACCCCTGACATGAGTGTTACTCTACAAAGATACTATGAATCACTGGAATTTTATCACTTGGAAGGAAGCCTCCTCTTAGGAATAGTACTTATATGAGTGGAAGGAAATTTTTTTTTTAGCTGCTTGGGGGAGGAGAGTGATGGGCAAGAGGCTATGGACCGTATGCACAAATAGTGAAAGTTCTTAAAATGGCCTTATAAGAATGGTGGGTCTGATTAATTGCATGTTTTTCTGTTTTGTGGGAGAATGCAAATTTTTAGTCAGAACCAAGTAGCTCAAGGCAATACAAAGAACAAATATTGCCCCAAGCAATCCTTCCCAAACTGATTCTTTGTAGTACTCAGTCTCAATGCAGATTATATATTGTATTAACTTTTACTATCATATTCTAAAGGTGTGCTAAATTTTTGGCCTGGCTAGTCATTCGTCTAAGTTTGGCCTTAGTTCTGATGTACTGTGTGATGTACTGTATGATATCCACTATAATACTATTACATATACACACAAGTGCATTTTCTGTGTACAAAACAATTTTAGAATCAGCAGATAGCAGATTTTCTAGAAGGTAGTGCGTTCTGAAATAGTTGTTCATTGATTAACAAGACAGTGGGATCATCTGTTCCAATATTGTAAAGGTAAATACACTCCCATAATATAAATTGGAAGTTAATAGACAGAGGGTATAATTTACCTAAAGGAGGAGACTGCAGTAGGAAGCAATATCATTTAGGGCTTAAGCATTTGGTCTTCAGAACAATAGACAGACATTTTTCTCTGCCCTGTCTCTAACCCTTTTTATCTGTGACCTTGAGGAAATTGCGTATGTCATCCTCAATTTCTTCACTTTAAAATATGAATAACAGTACTTGCCCATAGTGTTTAATGAGATTCAAATAAGATCATTTAAGTGCTTGGCATACTGAATGCTACCTTATAAACTATCAATACATGTTAGCTATAATTATTTCCCGAAGATAATTTATGGACTCCCAAGTAAACATTTGTTCAAAATATTTCTGTATTTGAAATATGTATTTAAACCCTTAGTCCTTTCCCCTATAAATGTTAACTGTATATATTAATATGAAAATGATATAAATTTATAAAATGGGCTTTTCTTGACCCTCACAATGTGTAAACTCCATTTCATAGACTTTCATGATGTCTTCAAGTTTCTCTTCTGGAGAAAATGAGAAATGAAGATAACACATCTGTTATAGTGACCTATGCTAAAATAGATGGGCTACAAACTTGATTGCTAGCTCCACTTTTGTCATCAAGTTACTAACCATATTTGGGCAAGTTATTTTAACACTCCTGAACCAGTTTGCTCCTTTAAAAATGGCAATCAGAGAAATAACTCTTCTCAAAATTCAGCTTACAGGAAAAACTAATATGAATGATTTTAAAGTGTTTTCTGAATATAAAATGTCACATAATGTTCAGCTATCTATTGTAAAAACTTTGTATGCAGACAGATGGTTGCTAGACTTATCTTGGTGATCATTTCATATTGTATATAAATGCCAAATCACTACATAGTACACCTGAAACTAATATAATATTGTATGTCAAATATATTTCAATAAAAAATAAAAAAATTAACTTTTACAAGTATATGTTTCCATTTCTAATCACTATCTGCTATAGTGATTACCAGGAAAACTAAGTTGATTGAGTAATTGATTGATCACTACATTACATTAATCTAGAAGTGGGAAAAATATGATCTTGTATCAAACCTGAAAGATATCTGCATCAAATCTTCCTCCACTTTGTAGTATAAAAGTGTGCTTATGTTAAAGTACTTCATTTACAGGCAAAAATAGCTCTCTGCCAGAAAAAGAGCAATGTAACATAATTACTCTTGGCGTGGAAGCCTACTATTAGTTTATTCAATGACTTTCCCAAATGGTGCTGGGAAAATTTGACATGAAACATTTTTGTTAGAAAAAGCATCCCTCATGTTATGTATAACATAGACACAAAAGAAAAATATGAACAGTGGAAGTAAGCCTACATTCAACAGTGACAAACTACTTGCCACAAAATATTCTTAGGTTTAAAGTTCCTGGCTCTATTAATGGGCTATAAGTGAGTGTGGTACACAATGTTACAATACTTTCTGACATCAAATGAGTGGATCTCTCCTGCATGATCATATAACCAGTTACCTAGCTACTCATACCTACTCAAATAGGGCAAGAGAATGGTACCTTATAAAAGGGAGAAGCAGTCGAGACATGGAAGGATCAGGACCTGGAAAAATCCCAACGTCTAGAGTGTTGCATTTTCACTGTGAGTTATCTGAAGAACGCGGTGACGATTCTCAAAGCAGCAAAAACAATAAATGTGTCAACATGAGATTCCTATAGGTTCCTGTTTAGCAGGAATCTCATGCTGACACATTTATTGAAGTTTACAGTTCAAGCCTAAGTTCAATACCCCTTTATGAAGGCAGTATAAACTACTTTAGATTTGGGGGTCACACAGCCTTTGGTTTAAATACTGTTTTATCACTTGCTAATAATGACTTGGGGCAGTTGAATTAGCCTCCCCAAGTCTCATTTTCTTTATGGATAAAGAGAAAATAATAACAGTCCTAATTCTTGAGTTATGAAAATTAAATGATAAGATGATAAAATTGTCTCAAGAGGTTGGTATATATCAATTCACAATACATCATTTTTATTGATATAATTGTTAGTGTTAGGGCAGATAGGTGCAAGGCACGGCCAAGTAGTTGTCCACGTGGGTAAGTTATGATATAGTTTAAATGGGACATCAAAGGGATTCAGTAATAGTGCTTTCAGGACTGGCAAGTAGAAAAGAAAAGCATTTGCCTTATCAAAGCAGGGACTTGAGTGCAAGGGAATGCAGCAGCAGACCAGTTATTGCAGTCATGTTTACAGGACAAACAAGTAAAAAACCAATTTGCAAACATAGATTTCCAGTGATATAAGGGGTGATAAATATTTATTTCCTTATCTTCATTTTATGGATAAAGAAATAATGTTGTAACAGAACAATACACTTTCTTCTCAAGTGCACATGGAACATTCTCCAGGGTAGATCACAACTTGGGTCACAAATCAAGCCTTAGTAAATTTAAGAAAATTGAAATCATATTAAGCATCTTTTCTAACCACAATGCTATAAGATTAGAAGTCAATTACAGGAGAAAAACTGTAAAAAATACAAACACATGGAGGCAAAACAATATGCTACTAAGTAACCAAGAGATCACTGAAGAAATCAAAAAGAAAATTTAAAAAATACCCAGAAAAAAATGACAATGAAAACACGATGACCCAAAACCTATGGGATGCAGCAAATGCAATTTTAAGAGGGAAGTTTATAGCAATACAATCCTACCTCAAGAAACAAGAAAAACCTCAAATAAACAACCTGACTGCATAGCACAGGGAACCATATTCAATATTCTGTGATAAAACATAATGGAAAGGAATATAAAAAAGTGTATATATACGTAAGACTGAATCACTTTGCTGTACAGCAGAAATTAACACAACATTGTAAATCAACTATACTTCACTAAAAAAATGGAAAAAAAAACCAACAGCATAAACTTACACCTAAAGCAACTAGAGAAAGAAGAACAAAAAAACCCCAAAGTTAGTAGAAGGAAAGAAATCGTAAACATCAGAGTAGAAATAAATGAAATAGAAACGAAGCAAAGATCAATGAAATTAAAAGCTGGTTCTTGGAGGAGATAAAATTCATAAACCTTTAGCCAGACTCATCCAGAAAAAAAGGGAGAGGACTCAAATCAATAAAATTAGAAATGAAAATGGAGAAGCTACAACTGACACCACAGAAATACTGAGGATCATAAGAGAATACTAAAAGCAACGATATGCCAATAAAATGGAAAACCTGGAAGAAGTGGACAAATTCTTAGAAAAGTACAACCTTCCAAGACTGAACCAGGAAGAAATAGAAAATATGAACAGACCAAACACAAGTAATGAAATTGAAACTGTGATTAAAAATCTTCCAACAAACAAAAGTTCAGGAGCAGATGGCTTCACAAGTGAATTCTATCAAACATTTAGAGAATAGGTAACACCTATCCTTCTCAAACTCTTCCAAAAAATTGCAGAGGGGGAAACACTCCCAAACTCATTCTATGAGGCCACCATCACCCTGATACCAAAATCAGACAAAGATATGAAAAAAGAAGAAAATTACAGGCCAATATTACTGAGGAACATGGATACAAATCACCTCAATAAAATACTAGCAAGCAGAATCCAACATACATTGAAAGGATCATACACCATGATCAAGTGGGATTTATCCCAGGGATGTAAGGATTCTTCAATATACCAAATTAATCAATGTGATACACCATATTAACACATTGAAGGATAAAAACCATGTGATCATCTCAATAGATGCAGAAAAAGCTTTTGACAAAATTCAACACACATTTATGATAAAAACTCTCCAGACACAGAGGGAACCTACCTCAACATAATAAAGGTCATATATGACAAACCCACAGCAAACATCATTCTCAATGGTGAAAAACTGAAAGCATTCCCTCTAAGATCATGAACAAGACAAGGATGTCCACTCTCACCATTATTATTCAACATAGTTTTGGAAGTTCCAGCCACAGCTATCAGAGAAGAAAAAGAAATAAAAAGGATCCAAATTAGAAAGAAGAAGTAAAACTGTCACTGTTTGCAGATGACATGATAGTATAAAAAGAAAAGCCTAAAGATGCCATTAGAAAACTTCTAGAGCTAGTCAATGAATTTAGTAAAGGTGCAGGATACAAAATTAATACACAGAAGTCTCTTGTATTCCTATACACTAACAACAAAAGATCAGAAAGAGAAATTAAGGAAACAATACCATTTACCATTGCAACAAAAAGAAAAACTACCTAGGAATAAAACTACATAAGGAGGCAAAAGAAAGAAATCAAAGATGACACAAACAGATAGAGAGATATACCATGTTCTTAGACTGGAAGAATCAATATTGTGAAAATGAGTATACTACCCAAAGCAATCTACAGATTCAGTGCAATCCCTATCAAACTACCAATGGCATTTTTTACAGAACTAGATCAAAAAATTGCACAATTTGTATGGAAACCCAAAAGACCCCAAATAGCCAAAGCAATCTTGAGAAAGAAAAATGGAGCTGGAGGAATCAGGCTCCCTGACTTCAAACTATACTACAAAGCTACAGTAATCAAGACAGTATGGTACTGGCACAAAAACAGAAATATAGATCAATGGAACAGGATAGAAAGTCCAGATATAAACCCATGCACATATGGTCGCCTAACCTATGACAAATGAGGCTAGTATATACAATGGAGAAAAGACAGTCTCTTCAATAAGTGGAAAAACTGGACAGCTACATGCAAAAGAATGAAATTAGAACACTCCCTAACACCATACACAAAAATAAACTCAAAATGGATTAGAGACCTAAATGTAAGGCCAGACACTATAAAACTCTTAGAGGAAAACATAGGCAGAACACTCTTTGACATAAATAGCAACAAGATTTTTTTTGACCCATCTCCTAGAGTAATGAAAATAAAAACATAAATAAACAAATGGGACCTAATGAAACTTAAAAGCTTTTGTACAGCAAAGGAAACCATAAACTAGACAAAGTCACAACCCTCAGAATGGGAGAAATTATTTGCAAATGAATAACCTGACAAAGGATTAATCTCCAAAATATACAAACAGCTCATGCAGCTCAATACCAAAAAAACAAACAACCCAATCAAAAAATGGGTGGAAGACCTAAATAGACATTTCTCCAAAGAAGGCATACAGATGGCCAACAAACACATGAAAAGATGCTCAACATAACAAATTATTAGTTAAATTCAAATCAAAACTACAATGAGGTATCACTTCACACCAGTCAGAATGGCCATCATCAAAAAATCTACAAACAATAAATCCCGAAGAGGGTGTGGAGAAAAGGGAACCCTCCTGCACTGTTGGTAGAATGTAAATTGATACAGCCACTATGGAGCACAGTATGGAGCTTCCTTAAAAGACTAAAAATAGAACTACCATATGATACAGCAATCCCACTACTGGGCATATACCCAGAGAAAACCATAATTCAGAAAGATACATGCACCCCAATGTTCATTGCAGAACTATTTCCAATAGCCAGGACATGGAAGCAACCTAAATGTCCCTTGACAGAGGAATGGATAAAGAAGATGTGGTACATATATACAATGGAATATTACTCAGCCATACAAAGGAATGAAACTGGGTCATTTGTAGAGATGTGGATGGACCTAGAGACTGTCATACAGAGTGAAGTAAGTCAGAAAGAGAAAAACAACTATTGTATATCAGCGCATATATGTGGAATCTAGAAAAATGGTATAGATGATTTTATTTGCAAAGCAGAAAGAGACACAGATGTAGCGAACAACCATATGGTACCAAGGGGGAAAGTGGTGGGGAGGGATGAATTGGGAGATTGGGATTGACATATATACACCATGATGTATAAAATAGATAACTAATGAGAACCTACTGCATAGCAAAGGCAACTCTACTTGGTGCTCTGTGGTGACCTAAATGTAAAGGAAATCCAAAAAAGAGGGGATATATGTATACGTATGGCTGATTCACTTTGTTGTACAGCAGAAACTGACAAAGCAGTGTAAAGCAACAATTCTCTAGTTAAAAAAAAATGAAATAATGTTGTATGGAAATGTAATTGACTTGTCCAAAGTTATACAGTAAATACTGGGTCTAGGATTTGAAGCCAGTAGAAAGCACATATTTCTAACTACCATGCTATAGTGCCCCTCGTATGTAAAGGTGAAATTAAGAGATTCCGGTTTTGGAAATTGCAAGGATAACACATACAAAGCTAATAGCACAAGTCTAGCATGGGAACAAATGTGGCTATCCAGTAATCCCTGCTTGGAGTGGAACATACACTTAAGAGTTTTACATCTGGAAGCTCAGAAGGATACAAATAGTGACATATATTAAACCAGAAAATAATAACAATATTACCTCTACTAGTATTACTATATCTGCAGCAGCTGTTGTTATTGCTAACAATAATAATAATAATGTGACTAGTAGCATTAATAGAAGTATATTTCCCACAAAATGGAGAGGGAATATTAGTCCTAATTCCCTCCATTGTCCATTTTGGTAGTGATGTTTAAAAGAAAAAATTCACAAAATGGATGATGATCAAAATTTGATTGCCATAATAGTTAAAAGCATGTCACATATTGCTTGTAGTAGGTTTAATTTGAGCATAATTTTTGATATAATGAACAAGACTTAAGCCTATTTTGTTTTACCTCGTGGGGAAATTTAGGACTATTAGGTAAAGGCTAAGGAAACAAAGTATTGGAATTAACCTAAATAAGAATGTTCTTTTAACAAAGCGTTTCAGAAAATTATAAATAATACTTTTAAAACTTGCTAGTACTGTGTATACTTTGATTCCAGTTATTTAAATTGATTCACCTGGCATGCTAGAGATAATGTTTAGGGGATTAAGGAAAATGACATGGAAGAGATTCAAGCAGAACTTTATGATCTCTCCCTAATGTTGAAGCCCCCTTCCCTAATTTAACTGACCAATCTTACTTACCGATCCACATCTCTAATACTGTAAAAGTACAAAATATTTTAATTTTTGTGTCATCAAATTAAAATAGAATTTATTAGAAAGTATAATATTTATGATATATATCTAGTCAATCAGTAATATAATCTGAATTATTTTGCTTGCTCCAAGAGACATATTTTGAAAGCTTCTAAAAGGTGCCCTACAACAGGTCGGAGAAGTACACTGGAGTCTCATTTGATCATTCTCTTGGTGAGAATCACTGTCTTCAGTTTGCTCTCAGTAAATCATGCACTCTGGATTATTTTCTACCTCACTATCTGCTCCATTTTGTGTCTTTTGCTGGAATGTTTTCCTCTCCCTGAATTCTATATTTTGGAGTGTCCCAGAACTCAGCCCCCTTTTTATATCTGTTTATACACTTATCCCCAAGTGACCGCCTCTGTTTGCAGCTTTAATTCCTATCTATACACTGATGGCTCCTGGCATATCCCCAGTTCCTCCCACTCCCTTGAGCCTATCTGACAGTGACATATAGATGTCCAAGAATCATGTCAAGCATAGCACTTCCAAAACAGAACTCTTGAGTTTTCTCCCAACCCTTCATTCCCTCCCAGTTCCCCCATTCTGAAATAGCTCCACTATTCGTTTAGTTTATTTGGCCCAACTCAGGCATCAGTCTTTATTCTTCTCTATAATCACTATATTTTATCCATCGGCAAGTCCTTTTGACTCTAGTTTCAATGCAGACACTGTCAACAAGCACATCTGATAACTCTATCATCATTCTGGTCAATTCACTGTCATCTCTCATGTTGATCATCACAGCAGACTTCTATCTCTTTCACTCACACCTCCTATTGCCAGTTTTATACACAGCAACCAGAATAATCTATAAAAAAGAAAAATCAGATTGTATCAATCTCGTGCTCAAAAACTCCCATGACCTTTCATAATCTCTCACAACTGAGGAGGAAATCCAAACCCTTTATCACACTCTACAAGACTCCATATGATCTAGTTACTGCTTATCTCCCTGACCTCATCTCATTACACTCTCCATCTTATTCTTCTCTAGCCACTCTGGACTCTATCCTGTTCTCTCTGCTTGCAACACAATTTATTCCCTTAGATCTTCAAAATGTTCACTCCTTTCCTTCACTCAGATCTTTGCTCAACATTGCCACTTCAGAGAAGCCATCCTGTTGATTCTTTAAAATAGTACCTCTACCAAATCCCCCTCTGTAGCCCTTTGTCACCTTATCCTTCTTTATTTGTCTCATAGCATTAGTTATTGCCCAAAATATATTTAGTTATTTATTGCTTGTATTCTGTCTCTTCCACTAGAACACTAGAATAAAAACTCCAGTAGGACAGCAAGAATTTTCTTTTTGTTTGTTTGTTTTCAACACTATTATATGTCTAAAGGTCAGAACAGTGCTTGGCACATGGTAAAAATAAATAAAGGAGTTAAAAAGTAATAAGAAATTTGGTGTTACATGAACTCCTACCAGATACTACATAAAAGGCTTACGTTAATGAAAAATTGGGCTCCTAATATTTCAAGTGGATGTTTGGTTTTCAATACTGTGTACTTAATCCAATCCCAACTTGAGGAATTACTTGAGGTCCCAGATACCCTTGGGCCAAGAATCTCTGATATCTTGAAAATATTAGGGGCTGATCCCATTTAAATAATAAATAACTTATCCAAGCCTTTACCCAATCTTGCCCAATATCCTTTGAAGCCCAAAGCAAGGGAAGGACTGATTCTATTATGGAATATATGTCAAAAAGGGATCCTTTTATTCTTTATATCAGCACCTGTAATATTCCTATGTTGCTTGTAGGAAAAAAAAAACACCTAAAATGTATAGATATAGATTTGTGCAAGATTAGTGTTATAAATAACATGTGATCTACTATTTCTCACTGGTCCCAAACCCAAATATCCTTTTATTCTCAGTACTACCTAAACCCATCTACTTTAGTATTATGTACTTGTGCTATTTCCTTCTACTATCCTTCTAAATCTCAACAGTCAATATTTATTTGCCTTATCATGAGAAAATCAACAACATGCCAGGTCTATTATACAGCAATGATTTACAGAAGCCCTCTTCTACTTCTCTCAGTCAAGACCGAAAGGTTATAAAATTTCCTTGTGACTTCTGTCTTTCATAATATATAGATGGTCTTTTGTAAAGCCCAGAAGATAAAATTAAAATAGTTTCCATTCATTTATTAAAATCATTAATTCAGGAGAGATATAAAGCCTACAAAGAAATTGTAATTCTACCAACAAAAGTTCATTATTGAGAACATAATATATCCCAAGAGGTAAATCCCTAACCTCTAAGAGATTGTACATATCTAGAATTTTTCTAGATCAACTCCAAAATGAACTCTGGGAATTTTTATCACTAGCTAGCAGGGTATTGAGGGTATTTTGTGTCAAGTTTTTCTAAGACTTCATCTCATTTAGGTAATTGATCTCTAAGTCTTGAATTTTATTTAGGGGAAATTAAACATGAAAAAGCATTTGGTAAGGGCAATTCAAACTAGTTCAATGGTCAACAACCCACAACTTTAGGGTTGCCTAATTACCACATATCCTTTTGATCATTTATATTCTAGTCAGACACTAGATGTACTTTGATGGTATAACAACTGAAGCACATTCCCCTTTTTTAAGAGATATAGTAGCAGCTACAAAGCTTGTGGAATCTGTGGCAGACTTAGTTCTAGGATGCCTCTTTGTTGTTCCTTCTTGCTGTACAGTCTACCATTAACAGAAAATGCTAAGGATTTTGCAGTTAGTCGGCTTACCTCCTATGAAATACGGTTGCCTTCCATTTTTATATATCACTATCCCTTATTATAATCCTAAACCCAGCAATTCTCCTTCCCCTACCTGAGAAAGGAGAATCTCATTGTTATGTATTGTTAGGTAACAATCTAAGTCTTTTTCAAAGCTTTTGAAAATTCTTTCAGAAAACCCTGATTTAATTTTATTTGTTGATACTACATACTTGAAAACAAATTCTGAATATTGTCAAGAATGCTATGTTGACTAAATCAACTTAACATTATACAAAAAGGTTCTCACGTAACTTAATTCAGCTCAAATGGCTGCGTTGATTACTCTAACATAGGTTTGCCAGCCATTTGTTAAAACATTTATAAAGCACACTACTGCCCTATCTTCACACTAACACCAGAAAAAATCCTAAGACTTAAAGGTGGATCATTTTAAACTAGGAACCTGTAGTCTGGCCCAGTGTCTCCACACTCATCTCACCCGTTCATTAACACTTTTGTTCAGTCAACAGTATTTCTTGAGCATCTACTTTATACCGTTGTTGAAAGCTTCTGTACATAAGTTTATTTTTTTTCTCCCAGAGTTATTGAGATATAATTGACATATAACACTGTATACATTTAAGGTATACATCATAATGATTTATATATCCAAATATATATTGTGATCACTACAATCAATTTAATTAACATTTATTATTTCATGTAATTACAATTTTTTTCCTTATGATGAAAACGTTTAAGATCTACTCTCTTAGCAACTTTCAAATATACAATCCAGTATTGTTAACTATAGTCATTATGCCGTACATTACATCTCCAGATTTTATATACCTTACAACTGGAAGATTTTACCTTTAGACTGTTTTCATCCAATTTCCCCACTGCTCACCCCTGCCTCTGGCAAATACTAATATGGCCTCTGTTTCCATGAGTTTATTTTTTGCAGATTCCACACATAAGCGAGATCATACAGTATTTGTCTTTCTCTGTCTGACTTATCTCACTTAGCATAATGTCCTCAAGGTCCATCCATGTTGTTGAAAATGGCAGGATTTCCTTCTTTCATTTTAATGACTGAATAGTATTCCATTGCATATCTATATATACAGCACATTTTCTTTATCCAGTCACTTGTTAATGGACACTTAGGTTGTTTCCATGCCCTGGCTTTTATAAAGAATTCTGCTATGAACGGGGTGCAGATATCTCTTCATGACAGTGATTTTGTTCCCTTTAGATATATACCCAGAAATGAAATTGTTGTGGAAACAGGTTTAAAGGACTATCTTGAAGATATGTTTGTTTAGCAAAGATACTAGTTTTTCTTAGGAGGTATGTTTATTGGGATGGCTCAAAGTGCCAAATGGCAATCATGGAGGATATTATATAGGATTACTAAATCTTATCTACATTGCACTTGGCTGTGCCAACACTATGTGCAGTTCCAAACTAGGTTTAGAAAAGTGAACCCAACAAGAGATGGCCCAGGACCATGTGGAATTTGCTGAACTGTTTTCAAGTCTCCACACGGGTTGACTCATTTGGAAACTCAGAATTTCCCCCAATCTGAAGCTCATATTGTCAACAAATTGCTGGTCAGTACACAATCCCCATCCAACCTCTTGGCCTTACTCCATACTCTGTGACCAATCATGAGAGTCAGTTACATTTTCTGTAAAGAGCTCAGGATAAATTCTAGGCAAAATGCCAACATCTGTCTATCTCTTGCCATTATTCCTGGAAATTTTCCCCCAAGGCCTCCCCATTTGCTTTCCACTGGGCCTTTCATAAGCACAGAACCTACACATCTTTAAGAATATTTTATGAGGCAGTTTTTACAAATGAAAATCTTTCACTACTGTATGAACTTGATACTGATTTTTAAACTGAAGTTTTAGCTAAATAGCAATATTCCTCACTGTATCCTAGAGGTCAACAAATAGAGGACAGTAACTAATTAGGAAGTCATTTTGATTTTTTAAGTGTAGTAAGTACATTATTTCACAAATGCATATTAAATTAATTCTGAATGAAAATGGAATAAAAGAGACTTTTTGAACCCAATTTAATTTAGAAATATCCATATGTACTTAAATATTATTTTACAAGTGTCTAATATTAAGTGAATGCCAGAATCAAAACAAAGCCTTCATTTGAAACTGAGAAGTATAACCTGAAATCCAAAATACGTATTTATAAAATGCATCTTTAGAATCATCTAAAAAATGGAGCTGAGGAACATAGTGAACTATGGATGGTATCCCATGATCATAATTCTCATCTTTATTTCTATTTTTAGAAAAATAACTTAGCAATTTAATCAGTATTGTTAAAATGGATCCCTATTAATTCTTCTATAACTAATAATAAGAACATTTATACATTTTGGCTATACGAAATGATTATAACTAAAATTTACTTTAGGCTGGGCAGAGCATCTCCATTCTACACATTAGGAATATACTATCATGGCATGTACTAGGTGACAAATTGCTAAGTTGCCTGAGTATGCTCTGCATTCACTCTCCAAATTGTTATTAAAATTTTATTGTAATCACATATGTAAGGACTTTACCCTAATAAAGTAAATGGAAGGATTTCAATTTTACTGGGATGTAAGACAGTAGAGACCCTGCTTTTTCTTTGTCATCTGGGAAAGCCAGACAAAATGGAGAGAAGTGTGAGGGGTAGAAACATTTTGCTTAACTGTGTGGGAAATTGTGGTTTGGTAGTTCAATGTGCAAAGTTATATGCAACATGAGTAAAAGCATTGAAAATAGTACAGTGTTTAATAGAGGTAAAACGTCTCATTTTCCCTACTTTTGCTGAGAGATTAATGGGTTAGATTTCCATGATTTTTTGGTAGTTCAGCATACGATTATTCTGATACAAATTTGCCTGGTTAAAAAGAAAAAAAAAAAAGAGATTAGAAAACACCTGTTTTTGCCCCAAAGCACAGGGGAATTTTAAATGTTTCCCACTGAATATATTTCTTCCCTTTCATTCACAACTAGGTAGTAGCTCCATCAGTATTTAGTTGCATATTTTATCAGACAAAATTTTCTGCAGAAATAAATAGTTAAAATGCTCTTCATTTATAAGGACATTTTCAGTTACAGATATATTTATACGAACATATATTTATACCAACAGACTCAACTTTGCAAATGCCTAAATTCCACAGATGTCTACAGTATCTTTATTTTCTTGGTTACAAACATATCTCTATTTAATATTAAAGGCATAAGAATTAATTTATAATCTATTTTCCAGAATATGTTTTTGCTACATAAGCATTTTAAAAATGCATGCTGAACTATTATTGTCTTTCATTTGATGGCAAAGTTTCCCTTTACTCTAAGTAAATGATCCTCTTTAGGTAGAAAATTATTATTTTTATGTTCATGGGGACTTAAACTGGAAAAGACTTGACACACACATAACCGTTTGCTCCTGAAGATCACTGTCAGATTATAATTCCAAAGATATTTTTCCTCCCTGATGGATTAGTTCGGATGTGTCCCCAAACTGTCACAAATCAGAAAAAGGTTAAAGACTGTGTAATTTCTGTGTTGGACCCTCTGTCAAGTCATGTTTACTGTCACCAAAAGGTTAGACTAGAGAAGAAAAGAATAAGGTTGATGAATAGTGCAGAACATGTGTCAGTGTAATGAAAGAGGTGGCAGGCACCTGTTTTCAGCAGTGATAAGCCATCCAGATTTTGTCCTGTCACTTTTAGTTTTTCAAAAGCACATTGCTTTTAGGTCTGGATCCTGAACATGCCTTAAGGCACTGGGACCTTAGAAACAAATAATTCATTAATATGTTTCCTGCCAATTCTTTGAAGATGTGGTCCTTTCCCTTTGTTGATATGTTTGCCTCACTTCACTGCATATTACCATCCCCGAACTTTTTTGAGTGAACAGCTACAATTATGTTGGTCTCCTTTTATAAGAAAATGGCAGTAAGGAAAACCAGAAAACAGTGAAATTCATTTTATTACTGTTCATATGTAAATGTGCTCTAATGTAGAAGTCTTCAAAATACAAACCAAAATAAGTCAGCCTTTCATCTTTTCATATCTTGGTTAAGAATTTTTGCAAAACAAAAAAGTGAAAATACCTACAATATGAGAACACATTTTTATGTACAGTCATAAGTATATAGTGAAATGGTGAAGTTAAAACTACGGGGTCTCTGATAGAGCTGAGCTCATTCTCACGTGATGGGAGAAAAACAGGATTGTCATGTCTATATTCCAGACAGTCTTAAGTGAATCTTAGATTTTCTCCAAATAGTTAGATGTGATCTTAGCCAGAGATGAAGGTTAATTTTTCCAAATCTTTACAAGTGATTTTAAATCTGAGTGACAAACAAGTATAGCAGTTAGCAGTGTAGTGTAGTTAGGTATACAACTTTCTTCCTTCTAGAAAAATTTGGTTTTCTTCTAAGTGTCTGTCCTTAACTGCATTGTGCTATTTCTCTTTACTCTCTTTCTGGGATTTCTCCTTATGTCAACTATCATTGTGCAGATAATACTCAATTTATTTACATAAGTTTCAACCTCTCTTAAATTCACCAGACTGTATACTTTTCAAAAATGTATCTTACTCACCAAAGCACAGTACCTGGCACAGTTCCTGGGACAATATATCCTCTGACTGGGGAGTAGATTCTGAGCCAGTATCATGTTAAGAGTTAAATCTAAGTTGAAAAGAGAAGAATGAATAAGATAAAGTCTCATCCTGGGACTGGAGGATAGTAGAGCAGAGCAGGGATTTGGGCTGATTGGGGATTATAAACAGAGCTTCTACTTAGCTATCAAAAGTCAGGAGGAGTACAGAGGAACAATTGGGCCTTGGAAAGGTACTGCTATTGAGATGGGTGTGAGGGTGTCACACACCATCCAATCTTAGGACTAGGGAAGGAACAGCTAATTCATTGGATTCTGAGAAAGATGAATTTCATACTGAATGGTCACTTTATTTACCTGCAGGAAAGGAGTGGCACTCTAAAGGAATTGAAGTAACTGGCAAAGGATTGTAATACTAGTATATTTGAGTCCAACATCAATTTAATTTCTTACTGTATATAAATGTCCTCAAACTTCAGTCCCAGACCAGAAGCATCAACATCACTTAGGAAATTGTAAGAAATACAAATTATCAGACCTTCACCACAAACCTACTAATCAGAAAACATAGGGGTGCAGTCCAGGAATCTGTTTTTTAACAAGCTCTCCTTATGATTCTGATTCATGCTGATGTCTGAAAGCCACTGCACTGTACCAAGCTGCATCAAATACTCATTGAAAGCCTGGAGGTTCTTAGGATACAGAGACAAATAAAACAGGAGATCTGCCCTGATGCCAGAAAGTGTTATGGGGGTTCAAAGGAAGAAAATATAAAATAATACTTTACAAATCACTTCCATTAATTGAGCATTTACTATGTGCCAGTTGTGTTTGGGAAGTAATATTATAATCTCATTTGATAGATCAGGAAACTGAAGTGCAGTGACAAAATATAAGTTGTCTAACTTTACGTAACTGGTAAGTGATAGGAATCAGGATCCTTATTCTTTGTTTCATATTGAAATGGGCGTAGGTAGATCTACCATCAGATCAGGGCACAACTTAAACATTTTCACTGTATGTGATAGTTTCAGGTTATGCAAAAATGATGATGTCATATATTATAATGGGTTTTTTCTTCTTCACCCCATCCACTTTATTTTGTGCTAATCTGAAGCAATGTTTGACTTCAAAGCTAAGGATTAAAATCAAATTATACTGCCTCTGGTTCAAAAAATTTTGAAAAAGCTTCATGAAAAATCTAGTGTTTGAAAATGGGGTTTTTTTCTAGGTAAGGTCTTTCAAACTTCAGATAAGCATTCTTTCCTAATTTTCACATTATTTCATCCACACAAAAGAAAGCCATGTTCTTAAAAAAAAATGAAAGCCTGAATAATTAAGTAGCTTCAAGGTCAAATAAAGTGAAAACTTAATATTATGAATCAGGTTGTGAGTGATTTTTAAGTTATTACTGATTCTAAAATGCCATTTTAAAAATCTATGACTTTTTAAAGGATGCATTCATTATTTAAAATGTAATACTAGATTTTATTTACACTATTCCACAATGTAAATCCAATTGTACACCATTTGTAACAACATATCTGTTAGTTGATATTTTAAATGATATGTCTATCATTTGAGAATTTTCCTTGCATACCTGAAAGCAGAAATATTCTTAGTTATATTAATTGTAGGCTATAATATTTAGATGCACTCTAACACTATCAGAATCTAATTAAAACAAAATTTAAGCTATTTCTTTAATTTGGAATTTGTCATATTCAAATAAAAATTTATCACAAATGGATATATAAAATATTATGAATACTACATATATTTCTACAGATAGTTATATAAAATGAATTATAAAGGTTTATCCACTTCCTATCCAGGAAACTCATAATAACTGAGATTTATTATGGCTTAAGAAACAGTTCTGAATCTGGGTCATTTTGGTGAGTCTGATTTCCCTGGAATATGTTCTTCTGACCTATGGTTCCTATTTCCTACTACCTTATGGTAATGTCTTTACTCACTAAAGTTTTATGTAGAGATTGGTTCTTCAGAAATATACTCTTCAATATGCGAGTTATGATTGTGTAACATTGCTGCCCTCTATTTCTCTAACTTAGGCATTCTCTTTGCTCTTTTTTCTTTTTGTTCCTCTGACTGGATAATTTCAAATGACCTGTTTTTAAGTTCACTGATTCTTTCTTCTGCTTGATCAAGTCTGATAGTGAAGCTCTCTATTGGATTTTTCAGTTCAGTTATTGTATTCTTTAGCTCCAGAATTCTGGTTGGTTCATTTTTATAGTTTCTCTTTGTTGATATTCTCATTTTGTTCATGTATCATCTTCTTGATTTTGTTTGGTTGTCTATCTGTGCTCTCTTGTAGCTTACTGAGCTTCCTGAAGACAATTATTTTGAATTCTTGTCAGGCAATTCACAGATCTCCATTTCTTTAAGGTAGGTTGCTATTGATTAATTTTTCCTGATTCTTTATGTTTCTTGTGGATTTGTATTGGTATCTGTGCATGTGAAGAAGAAGCAGCCACCTGTTCCAGTTTTCATGAATTGGCTTTGCAGGGAAAGACCTTTACCAATTCAGCTGGCTAGAGATTGTGGGAGTTTCCAAATCCCCTTTTTTTTTAATGGCTGTGTATGTTCCATTACTCTCCCTCCCTTCTGGGGGAGAATCCTCAGAATTATTCACCTTCTCCAAATCCCACAGAGCCATGCTTTGTGCTAAGAGCCACCTGCCCCTTTTCCCTTGGGCAGTGCACTGGAATGTTGGGTGTAAATTCTACTTTTCTCTCTCCTACCTGAAGGAGAGAACTCAGGATTGTGCATCGTCTTTCTATGCCACTGAGCTGAGCCAGCTGCTAAAATCATGATGGCTGCTGCAGTTCAGAGGCCTTCTACTTTAGTGCTTCCTCCATTAGACTGTGAAACTGGTGTTATTGTGACATCCAATATGATGGCAAAAGCCTTTAAAACAATACTAGACAGAAATCTGCATACATCCAGCACATGACACCTTCTTTTTTTATATCATTATATATCTTCAAACAATAATAGCTCAAGATCTAAGTATTTAATCACCTCATGGTGAATATCATATGAGCTGCTCAATAAACTATTCATAATTTAGTTTATACACAGTATATCCATTTCATAATATTATAGGACTTTAGTTATAAAAAAGATTTTGGTCACATTTCCATGTTTATATATCAGTGCTTGTATACTCCGATCTTTCAAAAGCCATGTTTCAGATAATACTTCATTTATTATCAATGTATGAATATTTAGTTGTTAAAATAATGACTGTGGGGCTTCCCTGGTGGCGCAGTGGTTTAGAGTCCGCCTGCCAATGCAGGGGACATGGGTTCGTGCCCCAGTCCGGGAAGGTCCCATGTGCTGCAGAGTGGCTGGGCCTGTGAGCCATGGCCGCTGAGCCTGCGCGTCCGGAGCCTGTGCTCCGCAACGGGAGAGGCCACAGCAGTGAGAGGTCCGCGTACCGAAAAAAAAATAATGATAATAATAATGACTATGTTTATATATATTTTTGGAATGGGCATATTCAAAGTTAACTTTTTTTTAACTTTAAGATGCAGTTTTCCAACACTGGAAAAGAGCTCATTCTTGAGGATGATGCTAGCATAGCATCACCATCATTTCATAGCAGTTCCTGCAGTTACATATATCATATATCTAAAGAAAATAACCATTCTCAAAAGGAGCAAGTTCAGGCGTTTCAGCTATTCAGAGTTATGCCAGAAATAGCATTCAAATGATTCAGCTGGAGACTAGGAATACTATAGTAAGCAATGGCTGCTTCTCCTTTCTGTTAATGACTACAGTAGATAATAAGCTCCAGGAAATAGTGTGGCTTTTTAAAAATGAGCATGAGTTTTGTAAACACAGGCCTGGGATCAAATCCTAGTTCATCCATTTACTGGCTAGGGAAACTTCAGCAAATTACTCAGCTTCTATGAGTTTCATTTTCCCACTTGTCAAATAAAAAATGTTGCAAGTGTTGAGAGGATTTGTTGAAGCAATGAACATATAATGCCTACCTATAAACTTCACAATTTCTTACAATCCACTCTATTTCCATGGCTTTGAATTTTACATAGAAATGGTCCAAGACCACTAGAGAGTGACTTCTTAAGGTGTATAGCTCTGGAATCAGAATGTCTGCATCTGAATCCAGGGTTCAAGTCTTGCTGGCCTTTTGATTCTGTGCTCACCTCCTAGGACTGTATGAGAATTAAAGGAGAACATGCAGAAGTAAAGGGCTTAGTGCAAAATTGACACATACAAACACTAATTCAATATTGGGATTGTTATCACTGCATTCTTCATGTCTGGGCTGAAATGTTCTGCCTGTCATGTGGCTTAGTGAAATAACTATAGTTGCTTTATTGTTAGGTATATAATTCACAATGTTGATTCTCAAAAGTGATCTATGATGGTCATTGTTAACAAAGATAGCTAAACCTGTTGAGTATTATTTTACCTGAGATCGTTATTTGGCAAGTCTTACAACGTCTCATCCTCAGAACCTGTAGTTTAAAATGGTAGGTTATTAAAGTTGCTAGATATTTGACTGGTCTGAATTCATGAAAATAAAATTTTCCAGCATGTCATTCATTACAGTAGGTAGCATGCCTCTCTTTCCTTCTTTCTTTCTTCCTCTCTTTCTTCCTTCCTTTCCCCCTTCTTTCCTTCCTTCCTCCCTTCCTTCTTTCCTGCTTTCCTCTTTTATTCACGCATCCACTCACTTATTTAATAAAGTCTTTCATGTGAGCTCTGGAGTGGGATGTCCAGGGTATGAATCCTGGCACCAACTTAATTAATTTGGTGACCTGAATAACTTATGTAACCTCTCTAAGCCTCAAATCTCCCTCTGTCAAAATTATATAACACAAGCATCTACTGCCAAGGATTGTTTTAACAATTAAATGAAATAGTGAAAATCCCCTTGCACAGTGCTTGGTATAAAAGCTCAGGAAATCTTAGGTATTATATGTATTAGTTTCACTATTAAATAATTTTATTATTCCTACTTCTCCTCCTTTCACTACCACCACCACTACTTGCTAGCAATCCACTAGATGCTGGGTCTGCACTGACAGAAACAAACAAACAAAAGGCAAACAAAACAAAATAATTGTCCCTGTCCTTATGGAATTCACATTCTGTGAGTAAACATATAAAATATGGAGAAACCAAATTGTAAATAGAAAATTATAATTTTTGATAATTGTTTGAAGGAAAAACACTTTTGGGAATAACTAGAGGAGGTCAACTTAGGATGTTTGGCAAGGCTCTCTGTATTTCTGTGGAAGTTGCATTCTAGCCAAGACCTGAAGAGAAGCCACAAATATAAAAAAACTGAAGAGCTTGGATGTGTAAGGCAGGGAAAGCAAATTTAGTAGATGGAATGAGAGACAGAGTGTTAGGTCTCAGACAATGCAGGATTCATAGGTAGAGAAAAATGTTGGATTTCATTTAGAATATTTATTTGAAGCATTTGTCCTTATTCTTGAAAGGACTGGGTGTCTGTTGTTGATGTTACAGATTCTGCTCTTCTTTTTTTATAGTCTTTAAGCCTATTGAAGTGTTTATAGGGCATTCTACTATACTGAACATGTACAAAATACAATACCTGCCACGAGAAGAGAAAGATAAATACACCAAATATTAAATAAACAATGTTAAAATCTTCAAACTGTGCATCAGTTAAGATTTTAATTTACTAAAGCTGTTTTCTTAATTCTGTAGGCTTTGTTCACAGATGGCAATATTTAAATCATGGAGTTAACATAAGGTGATAAAAGAAAAAGATCTTGGTGGTGTGATATATCCAGTAAATCAGAACTGTGCAAATTCGCCAATTAAATTTGACAACTCCTTAATAGATTCAATCCCACAGATGCAATATGACAATCCCAAAGTGGGAACAGTACATGAAATACCGCATCCTGCTCATTCACTTAGCTGTTCTTTCTTAAGGCTGCACAATCAGAATTGCATTTAAGGAGTAGACAGAGGAAAATTCAGTTAGTACACAGATACCAGATGCAAATCCTTGTCTTTGTCACTCGGAGGATGTAAATGAAAACCTTTGGATCTTAACCACTTCTTACAGCACTGTTTTTATTTCTTCTTGCCATTTTCTTTTTCATGCTAAAATGTGACAGCAGTAAGAGTCAACCCCTTTCAAATGATTTAGCAAATTGCTATATTTCTTTGTTTCTGAAAATAATTTCCTAAAATGGAGTTAAAAAAAAAAAGGTAAATGTGTTTTGCTATTACCAGACAATAATCTCTGTATTTGAAAAGCTCTTTAATTTAGCGCTAGGCTTAAATTAAACTTTCTACTAGTAGTGGTTTTACATTCTTTTCAGGTAGGCACCTTGTTCAGGGCTGTGACTAATTGGGCAAGCCTGATTCCTTATATTTAGAGGCCACTTGTAAGTGGAAGTGAGAAATGAAATGTGCCAAGAGCCTTCAGTTCTATTTTATTGATAGAGTAGATTACATAGATCGTGAAAACAATCTTCTAATTTATAAGAGTCAATCTAATATCTTGTTAAACAAGAGTTATTATTATTGAGCTTAAACTATTGAAGTGTGTTATACCAAAGGGCCACTTCCCACATTGAAGAATATTGCCGTGAACACTAGCATGTTAATCACATGCTAATGGGCTCTCAGCAGCCTGATAAGTTATTGATTACCTCAGCTGGCATAATTCGTATCAGGAAGAGACAGTGTAGTTAACTGGAATTTAAGTTCTTTGTTTTTGCAACTTGAAACAGACTCACATGCTCATCAGTCACTTTATTCAGGGCCATGGTTAACAGGCAGAAGGCTTTGTCCACAGGTGGATGGGTCTTTTCAGAAAGGAGCAGTGCTGAGCACCATCAAACTCTGGCCCAGAAAATTTCAACTCCTATTGTACCTATTAATCTAAACAGTAACTGAAGTGCCAGATGGAAGAGTAGTTCAAAGCCACTTCCCATTGTTCTCTTGCTAATGTGAATGATAAAATTATCCTGAATTTTGTATTTTGTTCATTTTTACCAAGAGAGAAATAAAATGGAAAATGATAAAGAGTATATGTGATTATAAAAGGCTATGTTTGAAAAAAAGCATTCACATGGTAGCAGTCAGCCATATTATTTTAAAGCATTTCTATAGAAAAGATTTTCCATTGTGAATAATATTTAAAAATATGCAAAAAGTAATTTTACAGAGGATTTTCCCCAGAGTTGTGATCAGTGTGATTTGTTATGTTCACTGGAAATTGGAACCCATACAACCTGTGCTTCAGCTGACACCTTTCTCCTCATATTACTGCTTTTTATAATGGGAAGAGAAATGCACGTTGAAAACTGTAAAGAGGCAAGAAAATAGCTTTTAAATAAAGAAATATATTATTGTGAAGTAACGTAGGCATTGCAAATTAGCAAGATTTCATGATGCATTGCTATGTCTATTCATTTGTGGAAAAGTTTGAAATTGCTCAAAAAGGCTTGGTTTCATGTTTTGGAGGAATGGTTAAGTTTAGTGTGACAGTTTGTTAAAAGAGGAATAGTAAGAAGAAAAAGAATTTCTCTTCTCTTGGTGAATAATTCACCTTTTAATAGGTTTTCTCCAGACATATTTAAATTATGTAATATTTCACCAGATAGAGGATCACATTTTAGTTTTAGCCACTTATGACAGCTGGGTGAACAAAGTCTCACCTGGCATTACTAACTAATTCCAGCTAAGCTGGTTTCTCGATTGTTTTGATCAGAAACTTTTTTCCTTCATCCACATAACTATAATAGCAGTCACAAAAATTCTTATGGAATATGTAAACTGTTAAAGTGCCAGCATGTCCGAAATAATGAGCCACTTAAAGTAATACAGTATGTTGATTAAGAGTTTGGGTGGGCTTGGCAGCTGGAAATGCCTGGATCAAACACCAGCCATGTGGCCTTAGGCAAGGTAATTCAGCTACACGATACCCCGCCCCACCCCCAGTTTGTTCAACAATAAAATGGAAATAAAATACCTATGTGATATAAGTTGTTTTAAGAATTAAAGGAGATACTGAATGTGAAGTGCTTAATGAGGCATTTAGCATGGATTGAACACATAATTATATTAGTATTACCTAGTCCAACTTTCTTGAGTTAACAGTAGAACTGGACAAAGTACTTGTATTTAATCATAATTAACCATATAAATAAAAATGATTAATAGCTGTATCAGAACTACAAACAAGCCTCTTAGAACTAAGTTTCATTTTACACTGTTCTAGCCAAGAAATGCGAGATCAAGTACTTCTCACTGATGTGAGTACACTGTAGAATATTTTTACACCAAAATATTTAATTATTAGGATATACATATACATATATATATATATATATATAATTTTTTAATTATCTGTGACTGGTTAGGCTAATCTAAACCATTATTTCTTCTGTTGTCTTGGTACAGGTTCTCATTAACATTGCTCTTTCTCCTGGCCAAAGGCTCTACTCTTAACTCAGCCTTTCATTGGTTGCAAAAGGATATACAGTATCTTATCCCTAACTCTATCCCCACTCCTGGGAACACTCATCCTTTCCACTGCCAGCCCCCAGTAGGTAGGAGTGTTTTGTTGATATGTGAACATCTCATTTTTTACTAATGAAACTATTAATTCTGTTTATGAAGCTTTGTTCCAAAGACTGTAGCAAAGGATGTGAATTTTTATTATCATACCTGTCATTCAGCTTAAGTTACTAGTGATGAATGAACCATTCCTTTAGCCAAAATCAAACTCAAAGAAACCAAAAATAATTTAGGTTCTTTAATACAGCTAGAAAATGATGGAATTAGTGGATTCAGCTGACATTGCTATTATAATAGCATTTGAACTTTACAACTTGTAGGCATCCCTGTTTCACAGATTAGGAACTCAAGATTTAAAGTAGTTAAATTAATTGTCCAAGGCCCCATACATAGTAATAGGGCAAATATTAAGGTCCATAAGTTTTAAAAGTTTGGGGACTCAAATTCAGCACTTCTGGCTCGCACAAGTTCCTGGATTGCCTCTTCTCTACATTGGGTTATTGAGCTATTTATTCTAGTACATCATCCTTCACTTTCACAAACTGAGGAATGCCATGTCAATAGAATCCAAGCGACATGGAGTACAACTTACAATGATATGTTCAGCACCTATTTTATTTTGATACTTTTCAGCTTTATTCAATATTCATTCTCTTATTCCTTTCATTCATTGGCATAGATACATAAATCCATTTAAAAACCCTTTGTCTAAAATTCTTATCTCACGAATAATGATCTCTGAACCTATATAAAATGTACTCTTTCTTCATGCTTATCCAACCTCCTGGATGCTAGATAATATGGTTCTATTTTGTTTAAATGTAGAAGTTAAGCAATATTTACTGGCTACTTACTTTCCTGCAATAGTTAAATCATTAATTTAGGTAGTATTTTGTATTAAGAGGACCAAAAGGAAGAACAGGAGATAAATTAAATTTTCAAATTGTTACAATAGCTTTTTCAGATCAACAGTTTTCTAAAATAGCAGAAAATTCAGAAATGAGAGAGATTTTAATTCAATAAAATTGGCATGCACTAATGGTTAAGAGTTTGAGGTATTTCATTAATAAGAAATAAATTTAAATACTACCTGTAGGAACTTGAGTAAATTTTATTAAGCTGAAGATTTCTAATTTATAAAAAAGGAATACAAAAGTGAATAGTCCATAGTATTCTGGCTCTCACTTTCTCTTCTTTTTTCTCTGTGGAGTTAAGCAGACCTAGGTCTTCAGTACTATTAATGCTGTGGATTTGGACAAATTACATAATCTATTTTGACTCATTGTCCATGAAAAGTTGTTAGAATTAACTGAATAATGTAAATAAAGTCTCTAATGCAGTGGCCAGAAAACTATAGCCCTCAGGCCAAATCTATCTTGCTACTTATTTTTTATAAATGAAGTTTTATTGGAACATAGCATATTTCTATGTTACAAGGGCAGAGTTGAGTATAGGGCAGAGCCCATATGGTCCACAAAGTCTAAAATACTTACCATCTGACCCTTTAGAGGAAAAGTTCGTCAACCACTGCTCTAATGCATTGCCTAATGTGTTTTTTTCTTCCTCTCTCCTTTCCTTCCTTCCTTCCTTCCTTCCCTCTCTCTCTCTTCCTGGAAAAAATGTATTACCCACTATGTGAGACAAGCTCTAAGCTAAACCCTGAATACATTAGTAAGACCCAATTTCTACAATGTAGTTGTGGATAACAAATGAAAAACAATTACAATACAGTAAATATTATGATGAAATAATTGCATATAGATAGGTCTCCTAACCAGGGCTCAGGAATTCAGGGAAGGCTTTCTGGGAGGAAAAGACCTGGAGATGAAATCTGGAAAATGAGTGGACCTTAATAAGCAAGGAGGGAAGGAGGAGAAGAATGTTCCAGAAATAGGGATAATAATTGCAAAAGCATGATCACTGGGCTTCCTTGGTGGCGCAGTGGTTGAGAGTCCGCCTGCCGATGCAGGGGACATGGGCTCGTGCCCCGGTCCGGGAAGATCCCACATGCCGCGGAGCTGCTAGGCCCGTGAGCCATGGCCGCTGAGCCAGCGCGTCTGGAGCCTGTGCTCTGCAACGGGAGAGGCCACAACAGTGAGAGGCCCGCATAACGCAAAAAAAAAAAAAAAAAAGCATGATCACTGAGAACACTTCTTTCCAGAACTTCAGTAGTTCAGTGTTGGGAGCATTATGCAGAAGAAGGCAGAGAAATGCAGTTAGAAAGCTGAGCAGGGACCAGTCTATGCACAGCCGTATAAGCCGTGGTCCAGAAAACTGAATTTATTATACCAAAAGTAGTGTGGGTACACATAGAGCAGGTTTTTTTGCACCAAAGTAAGATAACCAAATTAGTCATTAAAAATATTAACTGTTGGGCTTCCCTGGTGGTGCAGTGGTTGGGAGTCTGCCTGCCAATGCAGGGGACATGGGTTCGTGCCCCGGTCCGTGAAGATCCCACATGCCGCGGAGTGGCTAGGCCCGTGAGCCATGGCCACTGAGCCTGCCCATCTGGAGCCTGTGCTCTGCAACGGAAGAGGCCACAACAGTTAGAGGCCCACGTACCGAAAAAAAAAAAAAAAAATTAACTGTTTGCAGTTTTAGAAAGTGGATAGAGGCAAACACCATTGGCATGGAGACAAATTTGATGATTTGGAATACTCTGAAAAAGTAAACAAATGTAAGAGTAAATATCTGGTTAGAATTAATGTTTAGATGGGATTTTCTAGGAATTTCATGGTATTATACAAAGCACTCAGGAATTATCAAATCCTGTATTTCTAAAGAAGTTGCACAGAAGAATTTTAAGCAGGTATGTGACATAATATGATGCATAGTTTTGTTTTTATTTTCTTTTTTCTCTTCACAGAGAGGTCTTGCACAGATTAATTACATTTAGTTCCAAGTACCTAACATTTTATAACTATTGTGGATTACTTTTTTAAAGTATTAATTTTGATTGTTAGTTCTGTAAATAAATGCAACTAATTTGTTTCCAGCATTTTGTTAAGCTAACTTACTAATTGTAATAGTTTGTACATTAATTAGAATTTCTATGTTCAGAATTATAATATCTGCACATATGATGGTTTTGTTTCTTCCTTTCTAATCCTAATAACATTCGCTTCCCTTATTTTATGGGATAGGTAATAGAAGGCATTTGTATCTGTATGTATTCTATATTTCCACACTCAGTTTGGTATTGGTGGTAGATTTTCATTAGTCGCCTTTTATAAGACTAAAAAGTCTTCCTTCTATTTCTATTATCTATTCTATTCTTTATTCCTAGTTAGTTAAGAGGAGGTTTTTAAATCATAAATGGATTTTGAATTTTATCAAGTATATTTTTATTAGAGAAGATCATGTGATTTTTCTCCTTAAATATGGAATGGAAAATTTCATTGATTGCTTTTCTAAGTTAAACTACCATTTTATTTCTTTTATAAAAGCAACTTGTTCTTGATAATTCTTTTTATGACACTGAATTGAATAAGCTCTTAGGTTTAATGAGATCATTTGCTAAGATTTTTGCATCAATGTTAACACAAAAGTTTAGCCTATAATTTTCCTTTTGTTAATATTTTGCTGCCATCTGGGGGTTTTGGTATTAAGGTTATGCTATCCTGAAGAGTAATTAGTAAATAGTCCTAGAGTAATTTGTGTAAGATAAGAGTTAATTCTTAATTAATTGTTTAGTTGAGATGTCCTCAGTGAAGCCATGTAGGCCTTGAGTTTTCTTTTAAAAATATTTCAAATTATTGATTTGATTTCTTTAATAGTAATTGAATTATTTGTTTTCCATTTCTCCTTTTGTCAGTTTTGGGAGATTGAATCCAATAAAACCTGAGAAGGCAGTTTCTACTTTATTGGTATAAAGTTATACATAATATTCCCTTATTTATTTTTATTTTTTTTAATTTTGTAGTACCTGTGGAGCTATTTCTTTTTGTAATTTCAAATACTATTTTTTCCCTTTTTATCATTGGTCTTGCCACAAGTTTACCAACTCATTACCTTTCCAAATTGGCTTGTTGAGTCTCTTTACTGCATTTATTCTATTTTATTAATTTTGTTCCTCATATTAGTATTATATTACTCCCATTGTTTTTGGAGTTCATGTTGCTAGGGTTTTATTATTATTATTTCTCTAAACAAAAACTTAGTTCACTATGTTTTCAGACTTATTTTCTAATAAATACATTCAAGGTTGAAAACTGTATTAAATACAATTAAAACAGTTCCAGCAATTCTTTATTATAATTGAGTTAAAAATATTTTCTAATTCCCATTATGATTATTCCATTGCCCCAAGGATAGTTAGAATATCATTAAAATAAAACTTACCAAACATATGGGAATTTTCTAGTTATACTTTTTCTTTTAATATGTAAAAACAGTAATAATGTCAAAGAATACTTTATATATGATTTAAATCCTTTGAAATTTTTTGAGATTCTGTTTGTTTCAGTATATTTTTTATGATCTATATGGCCTTTAAAATGGGTATTTTTCCACTGTTGTGTACATTATTTCCTATATATCCTGTAAGTTCAAGCTTGTTTATAGTAGTATTCAAACATTATATATTTACATTTTCTGATATTTTGCCTGATTATAAATTTAATAAATAAATAATTGTGCATTTTAGCTCATAAAATCTCCTTATCGCTAATTATGCTTTTTGTATTATACTTTTTTCTTTAATATTGCAATAGCATTGACAGATCTCTTTCATTATTTCCATATTATACACTTTTTATACTGTTTTTGGTTTCAACCTTTCTACATCTTTTTGTTTTAGTGACTGTTATAAACTGCTCATAGTCTGATTGATGTGTGTCTGTGTGTGTGTGTGTTTAAATTCAATCTCATAAACTGTCATTTAATTGGAAAATTTCATACATTTATATTTAATGCAAGTACTGATATACTTAGATTTAATCTGCCTTATTTTGTGCTTTATATTCATCCCATCTTTTTATGTTTCATTTTCTCTCCTTTCTTGACTTTTTTTATTGTTTTTGTTAAATTTATCATCCTAGGTGGATGTTTTCCCCCTGTGTTAGATTGTAAACTACAAAACTGTTTTTAGCTTTTAGAGATTACTCTAAAAGTTACAGTATTCTTTCTTGATCTAGTGACTGCTCACTTTTTCAAGCAAAAATATTATTTTTTTACTTATTTTTTTCCTGAACACAGAGCAATAGTACAATTCCCAGACACTCTTGCAGTAGGTGGCATCATGGGGCTGAGTTTCCTCCAATGGTATGAGATTGGAAATTTTATGTATCTTCTCTAGGCCAAGGCTATTAAGGAGAAGTGTGATACAATGTGTCTTTCTCCCTGTGCTATCTAGATGCAGATGATAAGTTCTCAAAGGGTGGAAAAATCCTCAAAATCGGAAAAAAAAAATACAACAGACTGGAAAACTGGTTATCTGTGATTTTCTAGCAAGACATTAAGTAAGACTATAGCTTGGAATCATTTCAAAGTCCAAGAAAATGCCTCACAGATTCAGAAAAACTCAAAATGTTAGTACATAATGATTGTTATTTGCTGTGTATAGCAAGATTTTTGGAAAAACATGTAATCATTTAGCAGAAAAGAATATTGGCCAGTTTACAAGGAGAAGTGAAAGGGGATATAGGCAGTACTGATTTTTCTCTATTCTCCTTATCTCCCTTACTTCTTTTCTTTCACTTTTACTAGTAGTATGTTGTTATTTCATGTGTTAATGAATCTCATTCTTTCTGCTACATAGAGAATGGATCAGAGTGGGGGCTGGCATGGAAGTAGAGAGACAAATTGAAGAGGATTTCAAAAGATTAGAGAAGTTGATCACTTAGAATAAGTGGCTACAGAGGAGGGAAGAAATTGACTGATTTGATATATACTAAGGAGGTATATTCTATAGTGTAAGACCTGTAGGTTAATTAAATATGGAGACAAAAGAAGGGATCAGGAAATCAAAAGGATTATTGCCAAGTTCTTATAAGCAACTGGGTTATTTATGGTGCTCTTTCCTAAGGGGAAAAAAAAGAGAGATGCACAGAATAATGGAAGAAAATTGAGAGTTCAGTTTTAATTTACATGTGTCCTAAATTCCCTTAAGTCCAAACCCAACTGTCTTATAGTGCTACCTTCTAGCTGACTGTACGGTAAAGGAACCCAAAGCAGGGAATAATATGTTAACACAAAAAAGAGGAACCAGAGGGCATCATTCCTGATCATGCACAGGGATTGTGCCCATTTGTGAAGAGGGATCAATCAGCAGCCTAGACTGTTCCATCAGAATTATAATACCTTTTGTTTGGGAGAAAGGAGAAATGATAGAATTATCTTACGTGGGTGAGCAGAGAGGCAGAAATATCTCCTCTGCTATGAAATCTAGATGATTTGGGATTGGGTTTCAGGGATGAGGGAGGAATAAGGGAAGATGACAAGTCAAGTTTGATTCTGGGTTCCTTATTTAGATTAGATGTGCTGAACTGAACAAAGAAGACATATAGTAAGTGCCATGACAGGGTAAAGATGAAAACTTTCCTTCAGAACAGACCCAATGGAATATCATGTGAAGCTGTCAGTGGTGTTAGTAACTGGAACTCTGAACTAGTCTCTAGATATACCTATTTTAGTTCAGCATATAAGTAAAAACTGGGATCTAGTATATTTTTTGAGATGGGCAAAAAATGAAGATGGGTAGCAGTTAGAAAAGAAGGGTAGCAGGAGCGTGTGGTATCATGACAACAGGAAAATGGAGCATTTTAAGGAGAGATGAACAACATTTAAACATAACATAAAAAGGAGAGATTAATAATTACATTCTTTGATATTTGGAGTGTGATAAACTATGTGTCTCTTGCTTTTAGCAGCAATTAGAACTATAGTGATCTTTACATATTATTTATTTTATTTTATTATTTTTGGCTGTGTTGGGTCTCAGTTGCGGCACACAGGATCTTCGTTGAAGCATTTGAGATCTTTCCTTGTGTCTTGCAGGCTTCTCTCTAGTTGCAACACGCGGGTTTTCTCTCTCTAGTTGTGGCATGCAGGCTCCAGGCTCTGTAGTTGTGGCACACGGGTTCCAGAGCGTGTGGGCTCTGTAGTTTGTGGCACGCAGGTTCTCTAGTTGAGGCATGCGAACTCAGTAGTTGTGGTGTGCGGGGGTTAGTTGCCCCACGGCATGTGGGATCTTAGTTCCCTGACCAGGGATGGAACCTGAGTCCTCTGCATTGTAAGGCAGATTCTTTACCACTGGACCACCAGGGAAGTCCCCATAGTGATCTTAGTAAAAGAAAAAGCTTTAGTGTTGGGCTGGGAGTTTTAGCCATATTCTTATGGCCTAGTGATATTTTTGAATTTGAAGAATAATGTAAAGGTGAATAAATTCAATAAATGCTAGTTGTTTCCTTTCCTTTTTTTTCCTCCTGGGCAGTAACAATGTTCAGAATTCGTGGGAGAAGAAACTTTCCCATTCTTATTTGTTTCAGACCCTCCCAAAACCTAATACTTCAAGTTCTGCAGGTGAGAGCAAATGATTAAAAGGGAATGAACAACTGCCTAAGTTTTCCTTAAAATCTGTGTGTCTTAATAAAATGATCACTTTAAAATCTCATAACAGATTGAAATTTATTTAAAATATTATACTTTAATCAAAAAATCTTATTCCTTCCCTTGAAATCATTTTTTTAAAAATATTTTGATTTGCATTAGAAATTGCATGAGTTACATTTATTGCTTTCCCACACAAACACAAAAATAACTCTGCTGTGATTACGTATTACTGACAGTTTGTAAGGGAGCAAATCTGCTCCCGAAAAATTCTCTGCACAACTCCAGGGAGCCATGTATATGCTCTGAATTTTTTTTATAAAAGGTACTTTTATTTAAAAGATATGTGTTATACATATATTGTCTGTACTAGGATTAGTTGAGGACATAGAATTTAAAGTCAGTACAATAGCTAGATAAGTCTCTAAGGGCTTTATCGAAGATAATAGCTCAAGCCACCTTATGACATTCCATTAACAATTTTCTTTGGGATAAATTTTTTAAGCCATCATGCTTTCTTACAGGCACTTAACTTTTATCTGAGAAATGATACTTCTCTTTTGTGGCTTCATCTGACTATGTATAATTTAATTTTAAGATGCAGCTTTTACCATAGAAGTTTTCAGGAAGTAACTTGTAAATTTGGACTAGCTCAAAGCAGCACTTTTTTTCAATTCACTGGCATTATTTTATGTTTTTGTGATTTTATGTTTTCCTGAACTACCTAAGTATATTTAACCCAACATATAATGCATCCTCTTTATTTTTTTAATCTGAATAACAATGATCACATTTCAGTAAGTTCTTTTCTTGTAAGGTATGTAATCTTTTTTTTTTTTTTTTTCATCCTTTAACCTTACCAACACCCAGGACAGTTTATAGTGTTCTTTGATGCAAGAGACTTTTAGCTACAGAAGGAGAAAAGTGAAGATATATTATACATTCCTTCCAGGGTAATGAGCCTGGAGTTCAGAGTATGGAATATATTTTTGTCTTGTAGGAGAACTTTTTAATTTGTTTTACAATAAGGTAAAATTTGTCTTTCTAGCTATCTGAATATAAAACAAATTTGAAAGTGATATTTGCATAGTGGCCAAAAAAATGTTATGCTTTTGTTTATTCAGTTAGTTTTTCTTTTACTATGCCCATTTTATAACAATTCATTGAAAATTTTAGAACCCCTGAGTCATGTTGCATAATTACTCTTTCTTGGCACCTATTAATTCTTTACGTGAACTCCTGAATTTCCAGTATTTTTACTAAAAGTTTTGTGAATTCCAAGAAAATATACAGATTATATGTTCTATTTTGTTAATTTCATGACTCATGAGATATGGGTTTACCTTAAGCCATTAATAATCAAATGTCCTTTTAATACTCCTTATCATTTTGACTACCTTGAAAACTAGATATATTGACAAATTTTATTTGAAACTTTGGTCTTAATTTATCACTTACTACCTTGTCCTGCTTTGTCTTCTAACCTTCTGACCACTGTTTCAGTCTTCTTCTGTTTTGTTTTCTCAAAAATTCCTAAATAGAGGAATTGCTCCAAAAAAATTTTTCCAGTCTTCTCTTCATTTCTCTCTGCGTTCTCTCTATAGATAATTGCATGCACAACAGTGATTTGATAGGCAATGATTTCTTAATTACTGTATACCTCTAGCCTCCCCTTATGTTTTTTAGCTCTACACTCTCATTAAAGTACTACTGGGCATATTTGCCTTAATATCCTACCTTGTATACACCTGCTAATCCTCTTTTCCATGTCTATATGAACTTCAAAAAATTGTAGAAAAAACATTAGAAATACATTGAGGAACCATGGGGACATGCTTTTAACTGAAAACTATAACTTGAATAGTCTTTCCTCTTCCAAAGGTCATATTCTTAGTACAAAATTCACCAAAACCCCCCGTATTCATATCTTCTGCCATTTTTACATGCTCAGTGCACAAATTATCCAGGTTTCTATTTAAGATCAACGCTCCCGCTTGTGCTTTGGAAACGATCTAATAACACCAACTCAGAATTCTTCTTTCTGCTATTTATTGTATCACTTCTATCAGCCTAGGGACTTGTTCATGTCTTAAAGGAAAAGAGCGACTCGCTTGATACCATGTCACTCTATAGGTACCTTCTAATCTCTCTGCTCCCCTTTGGAACAGAATTCCAGAGTTGCGTCTATACTCCATCCTGACTACCTTGCCTCCTGTTCACCCTTAAATCACTCCACTATAGCTTTCATTTCCCATACTGAACAGAAATCACTTTTGTCCAAGATGCCAATGAATCTACTCTGTTGAAACAAGCCTTTAGATAATCCTCTTTCCTCATTTTACTCAAACGCTTAGCAATTTTCAACCACCAATCTTTTCTTCTCAAAGAACTTTTTTTTCTCTTTGACAAGACAACACAACACTCCTGATTTCCCTCCTATTTCACTGAGCACTCTATTTTTTGGCTTTATTGCCTCATCCATCTTTTCCTGACCTCTAAATATGAGACTTCCAGGGTCCTGGGAGCTTTCTTTCTATACTTACTTCCCAGATGGTCTCATCTAATCTCATGGCTTTAATCATCATTTATCAATAATAATAATAATGATGATGATGATGATGTAATGAGCACTGTTATAATTAATGTAAATATATTGATGAATTTAATCCTCAGAGCAAAATTAATTTTACTTTGCAGGTAATAAAACTGAGTACTAAAGAAATATAATATCTTGGCCAAATTTGCAAAGCTAGTACATAGTAGTTTAGGGTTTCAGATTCTGGCAGCTTGTCTCCCAAGCTGGTAACAATAGCCATTACACTCTATCGAACGTATATTTACAGTCCTGACCCCTCTGTTGAGTTCCAGAGTCTTATTTCCCAACTTCTTACCAAACATCTACATTTGAAGGCCTCAGACACATCTAAAAGCTAAGCATATACAAACTTGATTTTTGCTTTCCTCCCAAACCCATTTTACTTACCTTCCCCACCTGCATGACAGAGCCTCTATATTTCTAAACTCTTCTGCTATTCTGTTTCCAGGAAATGGGCCTTTCTGACTATAATTCTCACTTATTCCCAAATCAGTTTCTTTGCCCTTACTCCTTCCTCCTCCAGAAATGTTCTTCCCCAAGACTTTATATGATGTGTACTCTCATTTTATTTATTTAGGTTTGTGCTTAAATGCTATCTCCTCCAAAATAACACTCCCAGCAGTAAAATAGTGAATGCACTGCCTTTTTTCACTTAGTCTTTTTCTTTCTGGCTGATTTTTATTTTTCTTCATAATACTTATCACCATCTATAATTCAATATTTGTTTTTAGTTGCTTATCATCTATCTCCATTGAAATTAAAATTTTCTCTATTAGGAAAATCTTGGTCAAATTATTCCCCTGCTTCTCTAAAGTGTATTGCTGGACTTGTTCTAAACTCACCTTACACTTTTTGGTCTGTTCTTGCATTCTCAGTTTCTTTCTCTCCATATCCTATTTATCTATGTAAGTTCTAATAGAAATGATATAATGATATTTTTTGTTATGAAGCTGTTGATGATTCCTCCAGTTAAAATTTTATCCTTGTATTTTTATACAAATCCTCTTTTTGAACTTTTGTCATGGATTTTTAAAATCATATTTTGCCTAGTGGTACAATATATGTGCCACTGTTTTTCTCCCTCATGAAATTATGTTTAGTTTCCATTCCAGTGAACAAACATTTGTTGACACACTTCACAACTCCTTTGTGTGGCAATGTTGTCATCATTTATATATCTTCCAAAGGTCTGACATAGTAACTTACATGTAGCAGCCACTCAATAGATGTTTGTGAAATTGATGATTCTTCTGGTTCCTGGAAAAATACAAGGGTACTGTAAATTTTCATTATTTTGAAAAAAATCTGTCAATATTATGGTAAGGCAAATAATAATGCTTTTTCCTCTATTTACTTTACATGTTTTTTTTGTTTTGTATATTGGGTTTTCTTATAGAAGGAAATGCTTGCAGCTCTGACTTTCCATCATCTACCTTCCCTGGTAGATTACCTACGGTAAATTGAAAACCAGAGGATATGTACTCCCCTCTGAGGTTATATTTGTTAAGTGACCCACATTGAGTAGGTCAGATTCACAATCACTATTAAAAAACAAGAGAAGCCCAGGAAGCAGCGCTTCTTCTGTCTTTAGCATCTGCTTTCCTAATCTTCCTTCCTTTGGCAGTGACAGGCAGGCTACTGGGAGGCCTCCTCTGTCCCTTGGACTTGAACTTATACCGACACAAGTCTCACAGATTACTTTGGCATAAATAATAGCTCATTTAGCCTCTTGTGATATAATTTTTTTTTTTTTTTTTTTTTTTTTGCGGTATGCGGGCCTCTCACTACTGTGGCCTCTCCCGTTGCGGAGCACAGGCTCCGGACACTCAGGCTCAGCGGCCATGGCTCACGGGCCCAGCCGCTCTGCGGCATGTGGGATCTTCCCGGACCGGGGCACGAACCTGTGTTCCCTGCATCGGCAGGCGGACTCTCAACCACTGTGCCACCAGGGAAGCCCTGTGATATAATTTTTGACAAATTATCTGATGTCTTATCTAAGAGGCAGGAATAGAAATAACATCAGAGGGGGATTTCATTTTATTTGTTGAGCTAGTGGAATCCAGGATTTGTGTATAATCCAAAAATATATGTCAGAAATGTCAGATGTTTGCCCACAGAAACTAACAATTTCTCTTTCTAGGTTTATTATATTTTTCCAAATCTCAAAAAAGTAATAGTTTATTAAATCTACATATACAGTTTCTATTGTGTGTTTAACATAATAAAAACCAGCTACAAATTCAGAATAACACAATTATTGATTATACATTTTTCATCCAATAATTCAGATCATATCTCTCATTGCTGGGTTTGTTGAGGAGAGGGATGGAAAAAACTGTAAAATGTCCCAAGTTATTTGCCTATTGAAAAATAAAATTCTTTAGGCTTTTTTGCTTCTCCTGTATCTTTCATCTCATTAAGAAGTTCCTTATATTCCATAAATGCAGTCTTGGAATGAATTATCATTTTGGCAGTTGTACCACACTGTTGGCTCATACTGAAAATGCAAGTCAGTAAATCCTATGTTTTATCTGTGTCTTTCTTTTAAACAAAAACTGCAGTCTAGTCAGATTTTCATAGATTATGCTTATGTAACTGATTTGTTTTAACCTAACTTCAATACTCTCTTCTGCTAATTTGGGTCCATCATTCTAGGCAACAAAAATTACGTTGAAATTTAATTCTGTCACCTAATGCAATGGCCACCCCCTTCTGATCTGGTAAATGGTAAATTTAAAACAATAAGTGACTATTCCTGCTCAGTTTTTTTTTTTTTAAGTGAAAAATTACGATATTCAGATGAAGTAAGGTTATGTAAGGACTGGGAATTTGTGGATTACAGACTATAGATCCTTTCCTAGATGAAAGCCATGTTACTACTGGAATCGGGTAGATTGATGTAAATGTTAAAAATTTTCTAATTTATTTTGTGTATGAATATGAAATAGAATGTGAATTATGCTTACCATTTAATATCAAAACCGATGTCTTTTTGTTATTTTTGTACTACTCATTTAAGATTCATCAATTGGAAAAATAAAAGAAAAGGAAAGGATGAATTCTGGAAAAATCAAATGCAAAAGAAACATAAATTTAGATTTAACTTGGTCAAATTGTACTATATAAATTGCCTCCAGCGGGGAAAAAACAATCCCTTATGTAAATATTTTAGGTAGATGAGTTACCTGTGAGATGCTCTATGAAAACATTTTACATGTTTAAATAACTTTGAGGAAAGTCTACTGTCTCTCCCCACTTGAAGGCCCTCAGTGCATTATTATGTCCTGGAATAAGTACATCTGTTTAAAATTGTGTAATTCAACAACAACCAAGATCTAAAAACTTAACCTTTTTTCTCCCCATAGAAAATCTATCCATGTCCTCCAGAGACAGTGTTCTGAGAAAGTCACTGTGGAAAATGCAGGTTTGTCTATGTGAAATCATCTGACCAAATTTAAAATGCAGGTTAATCTATTTTACATTAAAATCAATGAAAATACACATCATTCATTCTTTCAGATTCTAGCTCTACCTTGGGTTTATATGTAATTCATAGGGAGAGTGTTTGACAATACATGAACATGTAAAACCTCCCACACATGTACAATAATTTTCAGACATCAGAGCATCTGCTTAAGTAACTACGCAGATCGTGAAAAAAACACTTCTCTTCCAAAACAAAATTAATCAGAATGTTATGTAGCTAATAAGCTACAGTGAACAGCTGTGTAGAATCTACAAAAGGAAACAATGCCTGGGCCTCTGTGCATAACTGTATTTATACACAGGAAGGTAATATAATGTAGTAGCAACAGCAATGAATTTTTTCAGGAAACCTGGGTTCAGATTCTAGCTCTGCCGAAAATTAGCTGAAGAAACAAACAACTTAACTTCCCAGGGCCTCAATTTTCTAATAAGAGGGAGGGAGTTGGCAAACAAATAACAGTGAGACCATGATTATGTTTAGGATCAACTTAAGATGGCATTTGAGAAAAAGCTGGTAACTGTAAAACACTGTACAAGTTCAGCTGTTTATTTTGCATGTCTTTTGTTAAGTGGAAAATATTAAGGCTAGTTATAAAATCTGACATATTTTACAAAAGGAAAATATACCTTCTCATTTTTAATGTTTGACCATACCACTGACTTGAAACTTTTAGGTAAAATCACATTATCTCAATCAAAAATAAAATGTGTTGAAATCTTTTGCTTCTTACCAAATGAATGATCATTTTAAAAAGCTGTTCATGACTCCTGTTTGTAAATTAGAGACAAAGAGAGAGAGAGAGACCATTCAAAACCATTCAAGTATAAAAGATATGTAACTCTGCTAACCCTGCCAACACCCAAAAGTGGCATAATAATCAAAATGAAGAATACAGGTAAAATAATGTTGCAGAAAGTTTTAAATGATGTGAGAATAATTGCCAAGTACATAAATATTACTTTCTATCAACAGGAGGTTTATTACTCATATTTCTGCTGGAAATATATTATGGCTATAAAACAGGTTTCCTAGCGGGAAAGAAAGTTATATCTAAAAGCAAAGTGGGAGTCTAAAAACACAGGAAGACTGAAAATAGGGAAAACATTTCATATAATTAAAACATAGCTAAAAACGCATGTTTTGGGTGCTCCTAAAGAATTCTAATTTCTCTTTGTTTAATGTTTTCTATTTACCAAGCCAAGTAAAATTATATTATGACCCATCTTTGAGTCTTTGTTATATGACAAATATTATTGGTTTGCTTCTTGCTCTCAGTGAACTTATAATCTAGATGCAGGTGAAAAGAAGTTTCAACAAAAAGCAAAATATCTATTGAATTTGCCTGGCACAGAGTTTAAAAAAATATTTAAGAGTGAGAGAGTACAAGAGAAAAATAGAGCTCTAGATTATTTTATTTATAGCAATCTTCCATCCGATTTTTTTAGTACGCTTATACTTCTAAATATTCTACCTTACTGTTCATAAAATTGCATTAGGGACCAGATACGAGGTTCAGAAAAATGTTCACCAAAGGCAAAAAAATAAAGGGCCTAGCTGTGCTGTTCACTTTTATGACCTTCCACAAGTCACTGGACCTACATTTCATCATCTTTAAAATAATAATTGGGGGCTTCCCTGGTTGTGCAGTGGTTGAGAGTCCGCCTGCCGATGCAGAGGACACGGGTTCGTGCCCCGGTGCGGGAGGATCCTACATGCCGCGGAGCGGCTAGGCTCGTGAGCCATGGCTGCTGAGCCTGCGCATCCGGAGCCTGTGCTCCACAACGGGAGAGGCCACAACAGTGAGAGGCCCGCGTACCACAAAAAAAAAAAAAAAAAGAAGAAGAAAAAAATGGTGTTTCATCTTGAGTTCTAGCTCTGAAGTCTTCATTGGAGTGTTCCTAAAACAGTACTTTAAGGAAACTAAGGCCTTCCCTAGGATAAATGCAAAAGTATGCTGCTGTTATTAGTGCCTGCCATAAATGAAGAAAGCAAAGCTGCTGTACAAAAAAATACATATTTGCCAAACAAAATGTCTAAGTTGCATATGGCGTAGAAATTCCACGGTTCCATTATGAATAATATAGAACTGCAAAAGTAGTCAGAAATCACTATTACGGGCATGCTCAAGGAAGGTTTCTTATAAGTAATGGAAATTAAGTTGCAACTGAGAATAAATAAAGTTCAGAAGAGAACAAAAACATAAGAGTAATTGCAAGGGGAGCTTCAAGACAGCGGAAGAGTAAGACGTGGAGATCACCTTCCTCCCGACAAATACATCAGAAATACATCTAAATGTGGAACAACTCCTACAGAACACCTACTGAACGCTGGCAGAAGACCTCAGACCTCCCAAAAGGCAAGAAACTCCCCACATACCTGGGTAAGGCAAAAGAAAAAAGAAAAAAAAAAAAAAACAGGCAAAATGATAGGGACGGGACTTGCACCAGTGGGAGGGAGTTGCAAGGAGGAAAGGTTTCCACACACTAGAAGCCCCTTCATGGGTGGGGACTGCGGGTGGCGGAGGGGGGAAGCTTCGGAGCCACAGAGGAGAGCGCAGCAACCGGGGTGCAGAGGGCAAAGCGGAGAGATTCCCGCACAGAGGATCGGTGCTGACCAGCACTCACCAGCCCAAGATGCTTGTCTGCTCACACGCCGGGACGGGCGGGGGCTGGGAGCTGAGGCTCGGGCTTCGGAGCTTAGATCCCAGGGAGAGAACTGGGATCAGCGGCGTGAACACAGCCTGAAGGGGTTAGTGCGCCACGACTAGCCGGGAGGGAGTCCGGGAAAAGTCTGGAGCTGCCGAAGAGGCAAGAGACTTTTTCTTGCCTCTTATTTTCCTGGTGCGCGAGGAGAGGGGATTAAGAGCGCTGCTTAAAGGAGCTCCAGAGACGGGCGCGAGCCGCGGCTATCAGCATGGACCCCAGAGACGGGCATGAGATGCTAAGGCTGCTACTGCAGCCACCAAGAAGCCTGTGTGCAAGCACAGGTCACTATCCACACCCCCGTCCCGGGAGCCTGTGCAGTCCACCAGTGCCAGGGTCCCGTAATCCAGGGACAACTTCCCCGGGAGAACACACGGCGCGCCTCAGGCTGGTGAAACTTCACGCCGGCCTCTGCCGCCGCAGGCTAGTCCCGCACACCGTACCCCTCCCTCCCCCCAGCCTGAGTGAGCCAGAAACCCCGAATCAGCTGCTCCTTTAACCCCGTCCTGTCTGAGTGAAGAAAAGACGCCCTCAGGGGACCTACACGCAGAGGCGGGGCCAAATCCAAAGTTGAACCCCAGGAACAGTGTGAACAAAGAAGAGAAAGGGAAATTTCTCCCAGCAGCCTCAGGAGCAGCGGATTAAATCTCCACAACCAATTTGATGTACCCTGCATCTGGAATACCTGAATAGACAACGAATCATCCCAAATTGAGGAAGTGGACTTTGGGAGCAATGATATATATTTTTTTCCCTTTTTCTCCTTTTGTGAGTGAGTATATGTATGCTTCTGAGTGTGATTTTGTCTGTATAGCTTTGCTTTTACCATTTGTCCTAGGATTCTGTCTGTCCGTTTTTGTTTTTTTTGTTTTTCTTTAGTATAGTTTTTAGCACTTGTTATCATTGGTGGATTTGTTTTTTGGCTTGGCTGCTCTCTTCTTTCTTTCCTTTTTTAAATTTTTTTTATTAATTAAATTTTTTTGTTAATTATTGTTTATTTTTATTTTAATAACTTTATTTTATTTTACTTTATTTTATTGTATTTTATTTTATCTTCTATTTTCTTTATTTCTTTATTTTCTCCCTTTTATTCCAAGTTGTGTGGTTGACAGGCTTTTGGTGGTCCAGCCAGGCATCAGGGCTGTGCCTCTGAGGTGGGGGAGCCAAGTTCAGGACACTGGTCCAAAAGAGACCTCCCAGCTCCATGTAATATCAAATGGCAAAAATCTCCCAGATATCTCCATCTCAATGTCAAGACCCAGCTCCATTCAACGACCAGCAAGCTAGAGTGCTGGACACCCTAAGTCAAACAACTAGCAAGACAGGAACACAACCCCATCCATTAGCAGAGAGGCTGCCTAAAATTATAATAAGTCCACAGACACCCCAAAACACACCACCAGATGTGGACCTGCCCACCAGAAAGACAAGATCCAGGCTCATCATCCAGAACACAGGCACTAATCCCCTCCGACAGGAAGCCTACACAACCCACTGAACCAACCATAGCCACTGGGGACAGACACCAAAAATAATGGGAACTATGAACCTGCAGCCTGTGAAAAGGAGACCCCAAACACAGTAAGTTAAGCAAAATGAGAAGACAGAGAAAAACACAGCAGAAAAAGGAATAAGGCTAAAACCCACCAGACCTAACAAAGGAAGAGAAAATATCAGTCTACCTGAAAAAGAATTCAGAATAATGATAGTAAAGATGATCCAAAATCTTGGAAATAGAAAGGAGAAAATAAAAGAGACATTAAACCAGGACCTAGAAGAACTAAAGAGCAAAAAAACAGTGACGAACAACAACATAAATGAAATTAAAAATTCTCTAGAAGGGATCAATAGCAGAATAACTGAGGCAGAAGAATGTATAAGTGGAAGATAAAATAGTGGAAATAACTACTACAGAGCAGAATAAAGAAAAAAGAATGAAAAGAATTGAGGACAGTCTCAGAGACCTCTGGGACAACATTAAATGCACAAATATTCGAATTATAGGGGTCCCAGAAGAAGAAAAGAAAAAGAAAGGGACTGAGAAAATATTTGAAGAGATTATAGTGGAAAACTTCCCTAATATGGGAAAGGAAATAGTTAATCAACTCCAGGAAGCACAGAGAGTCCCATACAGGATAAATCCAAGGAGAAACATGCCAAGACACATATTAATCAAACTATCAAAAATTAAATGTGAAGAAAAAATATTAAAAGCAGCAAGGGAAAAACAACAAATAACACACAAGGGAATCCCCATAAGGTTAACAGCTGATCTTTCAGCAGAAACTCTGCAAGCTAGAAGGGACTGGCAAGGCACATTTAAAGTGATGAAGGAGAAAAACCTACAACCAAGATTACTCTACCCAGCAAGGATCTCATTCAGATTTGATGGAGAAATTAAAACCTTTACAGACAAGTGAAAGCTGAGAGAATTCAGCACCACCAGACCAGCTTTACAAAAAATGCTAAAGGAACTTCTATAGGCAGGGAAAACAAGAGAAGGAAAAGACCTGCAGTAACAAACCTAAAACAATTAAGAATATGGTAATAGGAACATACATATTGACAATGACCTTAAATGTAAATGGATTAAATGCTCCAACCAAAAGACATAGACTGGCTGAATGGATACAAAAACAAGACATGAATATATGCTGTCTACAAGAGATCCACCTCAGATCTAGGGACACATACAGACTGAAAGTGAGGAGATGGAAAAAGATATTCCATGCAAATGGAAATAAAAAAAAAAAAAAGCTGGAGTAGCAATTCTCATATCAGACAAAATAGAGTTCAAAACAAAGACTATTACAAGAGACAAAGAAGGACACTACATAATCATCAAGGGATCGATCCAAGAAGAAGATATAACAATTGTAAACATTTATGCACCCAACATAGGAGCACTTCAATACATAAGGCAAATACTAACAGCCATAAAAGGGGAAATCAACAGTAACACAATCATAGCAGGGATTTTAACACCCCACTTTCACCAATGGACAGATCATCCAAAATGAAAATAAATAAGGAAACACAAGCTTTAAATGACACATTCAATGAAATGGGCTTAATTGATATTTATAGGACATTCCATCCAAAAACAAAGGAATACACATTCTTCTCAAGTGCTCATGGAACTTACTCCAGGATAGTTCATATCTTGGGTCACAAATCAAGCCTTGGTAAATTTAAGAAATTTGAAGTAGTATCAAGTATCATTTCCGACCACAAAGCTATGAGACTAGATAACAATTACAGGAAAAAATCTGTAAAAGAATACAAACACATGGAGGCTAAACAATACACTACTTAATAACCAAGAGATCACTGAAGAAATCAAAGAGGAAATCAAAAAATAGCTAGAAACAAATGACAATGAAAACGTGATGACCCAAAAACTATGGAATGCAGCAAAAGCCGTTCTAAGAGGGAAGTTTATAGCGATACAATCCTACCTTAAGTAACAAGGAACATCTCAAATAAACAACCTAACCTTACGCCTAAAGCAAGTAGAGTAAGAATAACAAGAAAACCCCAGAGTTAGCAGAAGGAAAGAAATCATAAAGATCAGATTAGAAATAAATGAAAAAGGAATGAAGGAAACGACAGCAAAGATCAATAAAACTAAAAGCTGGTTCTTTGAGAAAATAAATAAACTTGATAAACATTAGCCAGACTCATCAAGAGAAAAAAGGAGAAGACTCAAATCAATAGAATTAGAAATGAAAAAGGACAAGTAACAACTGACACTGCAGAAATACAAAGGATCATGAGAGATAACAATATGCCAATAAAATGGACAACCTGGAAGAAATGGACAAATTCTTAGAAATGCACAACCTGCCAAGACTGAACCATGATGAAATGGAAGATATGAACAGACCAATCACAAGCACTGAAATTGAAACTGTGATTAAAAATCTTCCAACAAACAAAAGCCCAGGACCAGGTGGCTTCACAGGCGAATTCTATCAAACATTTAGAGAAGAGCTAACACCTACCCTTCTTAAACTCTTCCAAAATATACCAGAGGGAGGAACACTCCCAAACTCATTCTACAAGGCCACCATCACCCTGATACCAAAACCAGACAAAGATGTCACAAAGAAAGAAAACTACAGGCCGATATCACTGATGAATATAGATGCAAAAATCCTCAACAAAATACTAGCAAACAGAATCCAACAGCACGTTAAAAGGATCATACACCATAATCAAGTGAGGTTTATCCCAGTAATGCAAGGATTCTTCAATAAACACAAACCAATGTGATAAACTATACTAACAAATTGAAGGAGAAAAACCATATGATCATCTCAATAGATGCAGAGAAAACTTTTGACAAAATTCAACACCCATTTATGACAAAAAACCCTCCAGAAAGTAGGCATAGAGGGAACTTAACTCAACATAATAAAGGCCATATATGACAAACCCATAGCTAACCACGTCACAATGGTGAAAAACTGAAACCACTTCCACTAAGATCAGGAAAAATAAAAGGTTGCCCACTGTCACCACTATAATTCAACATAGTTTTGGAAGTTTTAGCCACAGCAATTAGAGAAGAAGACATAAAAGGAATCCAAATTGTTAAAGAAGAAGTAAAGTTGTCACTGTTTGCAGATGACGTGATACTATACATAGAGAATCCTAAAGATGCTACATACCAGAAAACTACTGGAGCTAATCAATGAATTTGCTAAAGTAGCAGGATACAAAATTAATGCACAGAAATCTCTGGCATTCCTATACACTAATGATGAAAAATCTGAAAGTAAAATCAAGAAAACACTCCCACTTACCATTGCAGCAAAACTAATAAAATTTCTAGGAATAAACCTACCTAAGGAGACAAAAGACCTGTATGCAGAAAATTATAAGACACTGATGAAAAAAATAAAAGATGATACAAATAGATGGAGAGATATACCATGTTCTTGGATTGGAAGAATCAGCATTGTGAAAATGACTCTACTACCCAAAGCAATCTACATATTCAATGCAATCCCTATCAAACTACCACTGGCATTTTTCACAGAACTAGAACAAAAAATTTCACAATTTGTATGGAAATACTAAAGTCCCCGACTAGCCAAATCAATCTTGAGAAAGAAAAACGAGGCTGGAGGAATCAGGCTCCCTGACTTCAGACTATACTACAAAGCTACAGTAATCAAGACAGTATGGTACTGGCACAAAAACAGAAATATAGATCAATGGAACAGCATAGAAAGCCCAGAGATAAACCCACACACATATGGTCACCTTATCTTTGATAAAGGAGACAAGAGCATACAATGGAGAAAATACAGCCTCTTCAATAAGTGGTGCTGGGAAAATTGGACAGCTACATGTAAAAGAATGAAATTAGAACATTCCCTAACACCATACACAAAAATAAACTCAAAATGGATTAAAGAACTATATGTAAGGCCAGACACTGTCAAACTCTTAGAGGAGAACATAGGCAGAACACTCTATGACATAAATCACAGGAAGATCCTTTTTGACCCACCTCCTAGAGAAATTAAAATAAAAAACAAAAATAAACAAATGGGACCTAATGAAACTTCAAAGCTTTTGCACAGCAAAGGAAACCATAAACAAGATCAAAAGACAACCCTCAGAATGGGAGAAAATATTTGCAAATGAAGCAACTGACAAAGGATTAATCTCCAAAATTTACAAGCAGCTCATGCAGCTCAATGTCAGAAAAACAAAAAACCCAATCTAAAAATGGGCAGAAGACCTATATAGACATTTCTCCAAAGAAGATATACAGACTGCCAACAAACACATGAAAGAATGCTCAACATCATTAATAATTAGAGAAATGCAAATCAAAACTACAAGGAGATATCATCTCACACCAGTCAGAATGGCCATCATCAAAAAATCTAGAAACAATAAATGCTGGAGAGGGTGTGGAGAAAAGGGAACACTCTTGCACTGTTGGTGGGAATGTAAATTGATACAGCCAATGGAAAACAGTATGGAGGTCCCTTAAAAAACTACACATAGAACTACCATATGACCCAGCAATCCCATTACTGGGCATGTACCCTGAGCAAACCATAATTCATAAAGAGTCATGTACCAATATGTTCACTGCTGCTCTATTTACAATATCCAGGACATGGAAGCAACCTAAGTGTCCATCAACAGATGAATGGATAAAGAAGATGTGGCACATATATACAATGGAATATTAGTCAGCCATAAAAAGAAATAAAATTGAGTTATTTGTAGTGTGGTGGATGGACCTAGAGTCTATCATACAGAGTGAAGTAAGTCAGAAAGAGAAAGACAAATACCGTATGCTAACACATATATATGGAATCTAAGGAAAAAAAAAAAAAAGTCATGAAGTACCTAGGGGTAAGACGGGAGTAAAGACAAAGACTTACTAGAGCATGGACTTGACAATATGGGGAGGGGGAAGGGTAAGCTATGACAAAGTGAGAGAGTGGCATGGACATATATATACTACCAAATATAAAATTGATAGCTAGTGAGAAGCAGCCGTATAGCAGAGGGACATCAACTAGGTGGTTTGTGACCACCTAGAGAGGTGGGATAGGGAGGGTAGGAGGGAGGGAGATGCAAGAGGGAAGAGATATGGGAACATATGTATATGTATAACTGATTCACTTTGTTATAAAGCAGAAACTAACACACTATTGTAAAACAATTTTACTCCAATAAAGATGTTTAAAAAAAAGAATTAAAAAAATTAAATTAAATTAAAAAAGAAAGCTTAAGAAGTACTGAATGAACTTTTACATTCAAAGTTCATTGTAGATAGTATTTAAGTTTTAAGGTTCTGAAGAACCTCTGCCTACATTCAAATACTATTTATACTAGTTCTCTGGCCTTGAATTTGTCTGTGCCTTAGTTTACTCATCAAGAAAAAATAAGAAAATAGTAGTACTTATCCTAGAATAAATGGATTAAATAAGAAAAGAGGTTTAAATGAGAGAATAACCACTTGATTAATGTTGTTTTCTGTAGAAAATCAGTACAAGTTGAATATATAATGGAGTATTTTTAAAATCTATCTAAATAATGACATTTTATCCCAGTTATTTTGTGTTCATCACATTCTGTATTCTTGAACAGTGGATATTATTAGCTTTACTTCAGAAACTCTGCATATTATAATGATTCTTGTAATGGTGAGGTTGCAGATCACCAAACATTTTTTCACTTGTAGATATAATTTATTTCAGCCAAAAAAAAAGCATGAAGGGAGGATAATTATTAGCTGAAAAAATTTTTAGATAATTAAGGATAAAAAGATAATTAAACTGAAAAAAATTAATAAAAAATGTCCATGTTCAAAAGGAAATCCCCTTTGTTGCATTATGTCCACCAATTAGACCTTTATTTGTAAGAAAGTAAAATGTGTTAGTTCACTGTCCAGGTACTAGACACAAATACATAGTGGGAGCCAATCCCAGTTGAATTATCCTTTCAGCAGCATTAAGTTACCCTACTTCTCAAATTTCAATTTCAAACTTCTCTTTCTATCACCATAATCTCCTATCATTCAATTATCTCATTCAGTCATTCTATACATACTTTTCTGCCTTCTTCTACCCTACTCTTCATTGATTATTATTGTTACCCAATTTACTAGCCTTCTTCCATCTTTTTCCCATTACAGAGGAAACTTCATATTTTTTTTGATTTTTTATTCTTCCATTACATACTTCTGGTCAAATCTTAGGCTAAGATCAACCTTACTGACCATGGTTTTTCCTCCAAAACTCAGGCTTCAGGGAAAAACCACACAACCATACATGTTAGTGCCAATACACTTTATGCTTAAACTTCAACTGGGTCTTTGATGTAAACTGTCTCCTTTATTAATCCTCACATTTCATACTTTCTATATCTTCTCAAATCCCTATGCCATCATTTCACTACCAGCCTTACATGTAACAGTTGATCAAATCTTTCACTTAACAAATAAAGATAGTAGACATGAGAAGGAAAACTGTAGAACTTCAATCCATAGAATTTTCCTATCTATTGCTTCCCCATGTCATTTCCATGTATTTTCTATGGCTACTTTTATCTAGAATGTACTCATTACATCATTGCAATTCTTCCTTCAAAATTGAAGTTAGATACCATCTCCTTGGGGGGCGTACTAACTTTGAAATTATTGTCCCAATTTTGAATTTCCATAAAATCCTGTTCTGATGGGTAACCTTATCAAAGAACTTGCTAATTGTGTGTGCATATGTATAGATTTGCTTTTGATCCCCTATCCCTCACTAATCTATATCCACTTTGAGGGCAAAAATTATAGTTTTCTTTCTCTGGAGCTTAGCACGATATCTTCCATATACTAGATACTCAAGCAATATTTGTTGATTGAATGAGTGAATGAATGAATTTTGCTTTGTGAAGATTCTTGATTCTCCCATATCTTAGACAAGCTAAATGCTCTGATGACTATTATTTATATATAATGTTCTGTTCCTTCTCTTCCTTCAGAGTATTCTCAAAATCCTTGCTACTTAAAATGTGGTCTTCACATCCTTAATGACATTATCTGGGAGCTTATTATAATTCCAGAACACCAGCCTCCACCCTATACTTATTGACTGAATTGCATTTTAATAGAAGTGACTCATACACACATTAAATATTGAAAAACATTGCTCCAAAATATGTTTAGTAATCGAAGTCACTTGGGAATACCTGTCAAACAGGAAGCTTATGAGAGAGTTGAATGAAAAGCCAAAGCATTTGCTGACAGACCATTATACAACAGCAAATATTATTCTCCAATATCAGGTACTAGTCATTAATTCATTTAGTCAACGAATATTTCCCAGAACAAACAATGTGCTAGGAACAGTTCTAGGCATTGTGTTAAGAACTGAAAATGAGAGAATGTAATAAAACAAAGTCTGGGAACTCACAACACAGTAGGCTATTCCTTTTCTTTAGAAAACCTCTTCAACTGTTTAGGACTGTTGTAGAGAAGTCATAGTTAAATTAACTGGATAAAGAGGCCCTTTTAATTTCAATATTAATTATTGAAGGTGGTGGGGGTTGAAGGAAGAGAAAAGATATTTCTTCATAAAACCAGTTGTGATAGTTAACTTTATGTATCAACTTGACTGGGCCACAGGATGCCTTAATATTCAGTTAAACATTACTCCGAGTATGTCTGTGAGGGTGTTTCTGGATAAGATTAACATTTTTTGTCAGTAAACTGAGTAAAGCAGGTTGCCCTTCCCTATGTGGATGGGTCATTTCTAATCTACTGGAGGCCTGAATAGAACAAAAAAGGATGGGTAAGGGATAATTTATTCTCTGCCCAAGTGTGTTTGAGCCAGGACATTGATCTTCTGCCTTCAGATTAAGACTCACTGTAATTTTATCATGTGCTCTCCTGGGTCTCCAGCTTGCCAAGTGCAGATAGTAGAACTTCTCAGCCTCCATAAGAACTGCATAAGCCAATTATATATATATGGAATATATGGTTACATATATGAAATATGGATTCTGTTTTTTTGGAGAACCCAGATAATATACCAGGTAAGTATGGTTAGGTTGTTTTCACAGAGAATATTGGATGTAGGAGAATCAAAATTGGTAAGTTAAATCATTTGACAACCATCTGAATGAAATTAAAATATGAGGACCACTTCTTTTGAGTTCTTTCACTTGTCATGCATCACCATAATAGAGAAATTCATGATGAGCTGGACAAAGACTTTAGAATCAACAAACAATGTTGATGACATTTGTACAGACAGTTCAACTCTGCACTAATATTGTAGCCACTAATTTTAGATTAATATTTAAATTAATAAAAATTACTAAATAAAAAATTCAATTTCTCAGTCACACTAACCACATTTCAAATTAGCTATAGCCATATATGACAAGTAGCTATCCTACTGAACAGTAGAGATATAGAACATTTCCATCATTGTGGTAAATTCTGTGTGACGGTATTGATCTAAAACATCAAGGGGACCATGAGTACCAACAGCTTTCTTTGAAAATATGGTTTGGCTTCAAATCTTAAGGATAAAAATAAGTCCCCCCAAATTTATCTTGGTATGTCTATATAGAGAAAGTAAAGTATTTTCAAATGATTTTGGCTTCAAATGTAAAAAAAAAAAAAAAAGCAAATCATGTAATTTAAATTAAACTGCTTTTTGGTGTCTCAGTTTTTCCTTACCAATCGCCCACATATTGACACCATTTTTTTCACAATTTTATCGAAGGTGATGTGAGGATTAAATTAGAATTATAAATATAACATTCACTTACTTACTTAAACTTATGTAAGTGCCATAAGTTTATCAATAATTCTTGATAATTGTTCTAGAATTCTTTAAATAGGATGAATCATTTTTTAATAATGATAGTTCTTATATTTTAATGAATGAAAACTTAATGCCAGTTCTGTCTCACCTCTTTTTTTGCTCCACTAATACAAATATTAGAAAGTATCACCTTTGAGCTTCAAGGCTTATAAAGTAAATTATAGAATTTGGACACAGAAAATATAAAGGTCAAGTTGTGTTAATTAATTATAATTTGGGGAGGGAAGTTTAAGAGTTCTTTCTTAACTATAGCATATATTCTGCCCTAAATTTTGGCAGACATGAAAGAAAATCCTATGTGGACTCTTTAAACTCTTTATAATTTTTTTCTGCAGTGATATTTTCAACAAATTCTGATGTTTTATTTAGAAATACTGCATGATGCTAAGCAGGGAAATGTTTTCTAACTGAAGAATCATTTCTTTATTTATGTATACAATCATGATCAGTCATTGGAACTTTATTTTTAAAAAATGCAAGTCAATTCAATGGAATGTTATTTATTCTGTTGCTTTGAGTAAGGACAGATATCGACAATCTCAAATTCTTTATATTTCTGATGAAGAATGAACTATAATTGTTAATAATTTCTTAGTAGAGTCTATACTCAAAGGCTCTTTTTTCATTGCAGTTTATCAGAATCCTCTTTGTAAATTTTAGACCACAAGCTTTCCACTTATCTATTATGCAAAGCACAGTTGTAATTCTTAGAGCCATTCATTATAGATTTATTACCACTGGCCTCTATTTGTCTAGACACTTAAATACCTATGCCTTCTTATGCTGCATTTCTCAAGAACTCATTACATTTCTTTTATTTGTTTAGCACATTGATCTCAGCTCTGGTCCTCATTTCCAGGTTCTGGCCTTTTAATACCCAATTTAGCTACAGCAGAAAGAAGACTGACAACTTTCATTTAACTGTCAGGTCCTTCTGGGGTCCACTAGCTGCAATAAAATGACTCTACATTGTATTTAACGAACCATGAAGATACTGAGACCAATTTAAAAAAAAAGTTTTCATGCCCTTAGAGCTAGAGACTGGTCTCATCTTCTATTAAGGCTGTTTAACAGCCCACACCAACTGCCAGACAAGGGGGAAAAGGTGAAATGGCTATGTAACTGAGCTACTCACCTCCCATAATGAAGCACCTGTTCAAAAAATATAGAGTGATCTCTCCTTCTGAGGAACTCACAAGACAGAGGTGAGCCAAGTAGTGAAATAAAGACTCAATTAAATAAAACCTGTTCTGAATGGAATAGAGGAAAGTAGGTTAGAAAGAAATAAGAAAATTAAAGGAAGTATTTCAGCAATTTAAATATTGTTCATTAGTGAGAATGAAAAGAAGTACACAGATTACCTACTCTTACAGCAATTAGGTTCCACGCAATTTGGCAAGAATAATATTAAGCAGTAGATGAATCTTCTGTTTGTTTTGTATACACAATAAACTTCCTGCATCATTTCTACATAATATTGGAGTTTGACCTCTCTCCCAAGAATTATATTCTCCTCCCTGTGTTTGGACATAATGCCTATCAGTTTAAAGGAAAGGGAAGAAAAGAACTTTAGTAAGAAAGCAGTTAGGATGGTTAGGCTTTATAAACACAGATATACTCATTTTCCCAGAAAGACTTTTAACATCTCAGATTCATTTCAGATTTTATGGTTTTGTCCAGTTCACCTTAAAGCTAAAGTAAAGAGTTCATTGATTTTCTTACACAAAAATATGAAAGAAAGAATTAATATATATTCAGTTTATATGTTTTAATAGATAAACCAGTAAATGATAACAAGTAACACTATGGTATCCACAGTCCTAAAAAAAATTGCCACATTGGCCTACTTCAGTACATAAATTTCACTACTTACAGGTTTGATTCTTGGGATTATGAAAGTAAGTTTCTGAACATCTGTTAAGATGTTGCTACTTTCAGGGAATAAAGCTCATTAGATTGAAGCTATTTTTTTTTAATTGGGGTATAGTTGCTTTACAATGTTGTGTTAGTTTCTGCTGTACAACAAAGTGAATCAGCTATGTGTATACATATATCCCCTTCCCCTTGGACCTCCCTCTCACACATCCCCCATCCCACCCATCTAGGTAATCACAGAGCACCAAGCTGAGCTCCCTGTGCTATACAACAGGTTCCTACTAACTATCTGTTTTACACATAGTAGTGTATATATGTCAATCTCCCAATTCATCCCAACCCCCTTCCCTCCACCCCCGTGTCCACATGTCCATTCTCTACATCTGTGTCTCTATTCCTGCCCTCCAAATAGGTTCATCTGTACCACATAAGGGTATTTTGCAGAAATAGATTTCAGAAAATTATGGTAGATCTTATGTAGAAAACAGAGGTAGGCTATAGAGGGAATATGAAAGCAGGGCCAACATTGACATAGCAACTGGAAGCTGAATGGACTTCTGCTCATAATTGACCCCTTAGCTGGGTATCATGATACAGGGAACAATCTACACAAGCTAGAACCTAAGGGGTGACCCCACGGGAAGGGATTCGTTTAGAGCCTGAAGTGCTTCAGAATAGGTGAAACCTGAGTAGAAGTGCTGCAAATGGAGTCATGAGGTTGTCAGGCCTTACCACCAACAGGAAATTGATATTAAAAATTATCTTCCTCAGTAAAAGGTGGAAGGATAAATGAGAGAACTAATTTGGTAAATAAGAAGCTATCAAAGGTTGATTTTATTTCTTTGCTTTTTGTTTGAGTCTATGTCACAATTTTGCCCTGGGCTCACCCTATGGATGTGTGTTCCCTTCCTGTGGAGTTTTCACTAGGGAGATTTATTTAGGAGAGCTTTAAAGCACACTGGCTCCTTCAAAATGATAGTATGCAGAGAATGCAGAGCATACAAATACTAACAATAGCTTGTTATTAGGTTGAGTAAATGCATTTTAATCAAACCAAACTTTTCATTTTTCTCTTTATGAAAGTATCTTTGAAGCATCTGCACTTAGCTTGCCAAAACAAATGCAAAACATCTATTTTACTTGTAAGGAAACATCAATGCTTGTGGCTACATACATCTCTCTATTTGTATTATAACTTTACATTAAGGGAACTTTCCTTGGAGGATGAGAATTGACTATAAAAAATGACTATTAAAAAAAAATGAAAGGCATTTTGTAGATTTGTATGGCATATGCCTGACCTTTTAAATATGTATCCAGAGATTTTGTGGGTTATGCTGCTTATGACATGTCTGTCATAAAAGTTAAGCCTGACTGGTACCTTAATGAAGAGATTTGACCCAAAATTCAGATGCCCATCTAAAAATGCAGTGTATTTAAAATATCCCTTTAGCTCTTGGCTTGAATAATAATAAATGTTTGTTTTATTGGCCTCTAGCTATATAAATACAGTCAATGTTATCTGCCCTTTAAAATTCTTAACAAGAAAACCATTCGCCTAATTTATACTGAAGCATTGTACAATGGACTTAGTATATAATCAACTTCTAACTCCACAATAAATAGCTACTATGTATTCATAAGAAGTTATTATTAATCATCAGCTTCTTATAATGGCTCTGCTTATGTCTTTCTAACAACTTCACTCTGTCAATGAAGTTATTGTGGACTGAGCTAAGAATTTCATTAAGTGCCTGTTTTTTAGAAGGAACACTTTTGTGAAGAACATGCAGACATATGCACGTAGGCAATATATAATTGCCTTATTATTTCATTGCCATAATTCTATTTCAGAGCTGGTTTTAGATATCCATCTTTAAAATTAACCACATTAGAGAAAGCTTGAGATTCACTCCCTTTTAAAGTGCATCAAAATATCATATAAAATAAAAAAGGCTTATCAGAACACTAATTCTGCTTTAATTTGAGTCTCAGTCTTTATCCTTTCAGTTGTATCCAAGCACCTAAACTGAAGGGAAAGTTCTGCATGCCAACCAATGCATTTTTACCCAGTGAATTAAAAGAGCCAATGGAGATAAGATTTTAAAAGAAAAATTAAGGCTTGTGTATTTTAATGGAGTAAATTTGGACAAGCACAAATAATTTCATTCCCTTGATTTAAGTCATATCATTTGGTAAATATTGAAAGGCCACTCTGAAATAACTTCATATATATGTACTAAGGGCCAACTCTGTATTCAATATCCTGCTACATACTGTATGAAGGATGGTAAAATATATTTTCTAGACTGTTCCTCAAAAAATATGGACACAAAACTGATTTTAAATTATAAGTGACTAGATAACATACAAGTAAGTTTCTATTTAATTCCTAAATTTAGAAGTGAATCCATTATTATGAGAGTTTGAAGAAAGAAAATATCACTAGGTCTGGAGTTATTAGGAATAGTAGATATATGGGGTAGATGACCATTGATTAGTTAAAATATTTGGATGAATAGAAAGAAAAGGCCTGACCAAAATCAGAGATTCAGAAGTGCTGTGAGGAGATTGGCCAAGTCTGCAAGCAGTTAAGCAGTTACAGGCTTGTACTAGGAAATTGTGAGAAATGTGACACAAATGGGAAGGAGAGCCCTCACCCTACCAAAAAGAAAGAAAGAAAAAATTATTGAGAGAGAGACAGAGAGACAGAAATGAAGAAAAAGAATTAAAGACTAAATTCTCTACTCATTTATTCATAGCCTAATTAAAAAATTAAACTTTTAAAAAATTAGAATGAAAGACACTAGTAAGAAAATACATAAGTTCTCTTTAGGTTCTCTTTTACTTCTAACAATACATTATTTGGGTTATTTTTCTGTCTTTCCAATGATATCACTGTTTCTATATTTCTTCTCTAATAAACTGTGTAGTTTTTTTTCAAAACTTAATTTTTAATACTGGTGGGTTTTTTTATTTGTACTTACATTTTCTTTCTGAGACAATCCAATGATTCACATTCTTTAAATATCCATTTCTACTCTTTTTTATATGAATGTCTTTTTTTTTTAATATATGATTCTCTAATTCTTCAACTTCACTTCAAGCGCTAATCTAAATGCCTCTTCAATGGGTGTTTTTTTGTTTGTTTGTTTGTTTGTTTTGCGGTATGCGAGCCTCTCACTGTTGTGGCCTCTCCCATTGCGGAGCACAGGCTCCGGACGCGCAGGCTCAGCGGCCATGGCTCACGGGCCCAGCCGCTCCGTGGCATGTGGGATCTTCCCGGACCGGGGCACGAACCCACGTCCCCTGCATCGGCAGGCGGACTCTCAACCACTGCGCCACCAGGGAAGCCCCAATGGGTGTTTTTGATTGAGTAGAACGCTTCCATTTGAATAGGCTATCACTGTCTCTAATTCATCAGGTATAAAATGAAAATTATTTTATTTCCACAACACTATTCAATAGCTCAACTTCTTTTTATTTTTGTCAAATTCTTTGACATATTATTTTTCTTTCCTATTTGTATTTATTGAATCATATTTTCCTATACATTGTGTCAGCAATGGATTTAGTATACTCATCCTTGTCTAGGCTTGCCCAACACTAGTCCTATGCCCACAACCATGCACACTCACAATATCATATATAATAACAGAAATATTACACTTCCTTAAAATGTTCTAAACAAATTTCTTATCAAAAAAGGACAATATGGAAACAAAAGAGCAACACTTTGTAAAGATAATTGTATCATGTCAATTTGATTACAAATTGCAATGAAGTGAACAGATTTGATGAAGTTAAAGCCCATTATATTCAAATAGACTGCCAATTAGAGACACTCCTAAACTTTCAACACAATTGAATGACTAATTTCTTTTACACTTTGGAAAATATTTTGGTACCCTTTCAAATTTTGGTATCAACACTTTTGACATACAATTCTTAAAGATAGCTAAATAATGGATCAATCATAGTCAATATTACAGAATATTTCAAAATATGGAAATATTATATCATGATCAAAGACTCTTGTTTGTGCGCTTACAGAAAATCAATTTTCCAATTTTTACTGCACTGTTTTGTGGACATTCCTACACACTTGGCAATGTGCTGTCAAAGAAACTGAGGTGTGATAGTCATCCAGATTTGGCTTGCCTCATCTTCATTCCCTCTTGCATGTAGCAATTGCAAATGACCATTTGTAAACACTAATTCTTGGATTTTTATTTTATTTTACATAAAAGTAGTTGGTTCTTGTAGTATGTCCAAAATTCTCAATGTTTTCGAATCTAAATTAGGGTCCTTGCTTAGAGAAAATTGTTATGATTAACGGCTTTTATGAAAGCAGGAGGAGTTTTTAGAAATCAATGTTGTATGTAAAAGGAAAACAAAGCAAAACAAAATTATAATTTTTATCCTTCCCTGTCATGCTTTTTGTCAATAAGTCTATCTAAATGGCACCTTTATAGAAAGAACTTTACTGTTTGTGACTGTGTAAACACTCTAAAGATTAAGAATTATCAATCTACTTTGAAAGTGAAAGTGGAAATTTATCTTAAATTTGCTGTAAATCAAGCACTACAGAAACTCAATATGGTGAAAGCCATTGAAAGTTCTCAAACTCAAGACAAAAGTGTGGCATATTATCCATTTTTCTCACAGGGTCAAAAGTGTAGTAACAAGATTCCATTGTTTTCCCCAAGAGAAAAAGTTAAAGTGGAAGGTGAACACTGAAAAGCATTAGTAATATGATAGATTGGTCCAAGAGCAGAGAAAAGATTTGATAGTAAAGAGTTGAACTGAAACCACCAAAGAACAGTTCATCAGAGTTATATGGTTTGATTCTCATGGTCATTCAGATCTTTCTCATGTTTTCATACATGTTGGAAACAAATATGTACCTAACCTGAGTCCCTATTTTCTATTACCTTGGATATGTTCTCTCTTAGGAAAATTAACTGTACTTAATTCACAAATTAATATCCATTATTTAGCCTTTAAAGCTTAATGTATTTGGGCAATGTATACTACTTTACAATGTAAGACACTCTATGAGATAAATAAGTTCTTGTTATTACACAAACCAACAAAGCAGTGATGAGTGAGTTTGAGCCCCCAAAGAAATCTGCAAACCTCTTTGCCAGATGTGCACAGTGAATAAATCATATTATATTTTCATCAAAGGACTGGGAAATCCTTAGCAATGAACAGACGCTTGGCAGTTTATACTGTTCATTAGGAAACAATGGTTAATGCCCCAGCTGGAAGAGTAGCCAGTTGAACAATATGACTTACTACAATGTGTGAATAAAGCATCTTTCAAATAAAACAAACAATGCACATCCTTTTTAGCTAGAGGCATAGCTCTCCAATCAATAAAATAAGGCTCTAAGCATTAAAATAAGATTTAGCAAACATTTTTATTCTAAAGTAATTTAAAATTAAAAATATGAAGTAGAAAATCAAGGCTATAAAAAAGTGATTAGAGAGTGTAGCATTTCTGTTAATGGATTCTCATTTCAACATTTTCCATATTTATAAACAGGTAGAGTATTGTGAAATTATTTCAAACATGTAACAGGAGACTCTGGAAAAGTATTCATTGTTTATTTCTAAATAAAAGAGACTAGAGTAATACTCTACAGATGAACAAAGTTAGATTAATTTTTAGATAATTTGTTGACATATCCCAGAGACTCACTCCCATATTGCCCTTGGTGAACATGCTTTGTTTACACATAATTAACTGCCTTCAAAGTAAAAGATTAACAAAAATGCAAAGAACTCCTTAGTCAAAACACATTGATTTATTAATCTCTATGACCCCTCCTATGCTTACCCTTGTACAAGCATTACTATAATCAGTATCACATACTACTTTGTATTCTATTTTGTTCATTTTCCAATTACATACATCTTCTTGTACTATGCTCTTATAGATATTTAACATTTTAAAATAATTATATTATCCCTAAAATATATTAATAGTTACTAGCAGTCCAGGCAGTTATCTCTAAATCTTTCTTGTCTCTTACCCATGACACATCAATCTATCACTAAAGTTTTTTTTTTTTATTATTTTACTTCCTACATAGTTCTCTCAGATGGACCTTGTATTGTTCATCCCACTCCCCATTGTCCTTCATTTAAGCTCACCATCACCTCTCACTGAGAGCTCCTTATCTGTTTTTTGTTTATTTGTTTTCAGTTTCAGTCAAATTCCCTCAAATCCATCCCTTGCTCAGCTACTAGAGGGACTGCCTATTTCATAACATATAAAAGTTCACAGACTGTAAACCATAATGTTATTATGAAGAACCAAGAAAGTGAAAAACATGCTGCCAATTAAATAACAATACAATATATTCTAATCAGCAAGAATGTTTATACCTACTGTGATATTTTAAACTTATTTATACATATATTTTTATCATGATGCACTCTTGTGTAGAAAAATATGTGCAAAAACAATTGGTTACAGAATTCCTAAATCATCTTCACATTTATAATCCAACTCTTCTGAGTCAAATTTCAGTTCATAGCTTTTGAATTGGTGCATTTCCATTCAGTATTTTTGCCTGTGCTATCCAGAGCACTGACAGTAGAGTGCTAAAATCTTAAAAACTTAATTGAATTTTTTATGTGTCTATATTAAAACCTGTGGGGAGGTACATCATTTTTGAAAATTCTTGTAGGCGAAAACTAAGCAAATGTTGTCAAAAAACCCTGCTACTCTAAATCCAGTGAGTGAACCTGGGAATTAGATTATTTTCTTGAGATAGTTCTTGCCAATCCCATTTCCTGGACTAGATTTGCCATTTCCCTCCCATTTTCCCAGGCCACTGTTGGGACTTTTATTGCAGTTGATTATAAATCTCTGGTTTCTGTAATACATTTGGGAAAATATAATAGCTTTTTTTCATGCAAAGCATGACTAGTTCCAAGAACCAGTACACAAACTTTTATAATTTAACACTTTAAGTATGAGACTAGTTCTTTTGTATATCATAGGCCTACAAAAGATTTCCATAAACAGTATCACCCTGTTTTGTAAAATTTCATATCTCTGTTTTGAGAAGACAAATACCATGTGCCCAATATTAATGGAAATTATAAGTCAATACATAAGTTACTTTGGTTAAAATGAACTATTTTAAAGAGTTTATGTATCCCCCATATTCTAAAAGTTAAAAATAGTATCATATTTGATTAACGATATGTTTAAGCCTTATTATGCATTATAGTCAATTTTCTTCCTTCCTTCTCTCCTTTATTAATTTCATTGGTAAATTAAAATAGTAGCAACTATCTTAATCTGAATCTTTTCATGTCAAACATATACTTTGTAAGTGAAATAAACAGAGTAAGGGTTACCTGGTAAATTAATAAATTATTAAATTTAACTTCCATAGTTAAACAAATACAGCATTCACACCAATAATGATGAAACTAGCATAGTTTCTACCTAGATTGTTCATTTTTAAAATGCTGACTTTGATATACAATAGCATGTACTTAATTACCTTTAAAGACAAAGTTCTTTTTAACAGCCGATGTGGTTAAAATTAATAAAAATGTTTGCAAATATCATTAGTTGGTAACTCTCAAGACAGAGGAGTTAAGAATAGTATCATATTCAATCAAATATTAAATGTAAACCTCTCTAAGACTGCAATTTATTATTGAATTAAAATATGAAAATTGTTTTCACTACAAATGACTTGCCAGTTCTTTTCTTGGCCTAACTCAGAAAGGGATAAGAATTATTTAAACAATTTGAGTAGGTGTTTGGCACTTTAATACCTGGTGAAGATTTATCTGACATAAATATACAAAATAAGTTAAATGGAAAGGAATCTGGAATCACAAATGTAAATAAAGATATCCAAGATACAATTAATGTTAAAAATAATGAGGGGCTACAAACTAGAGTCTAGCAAGCAAAATTATATATTATATACATAAATTGTATATCATATAATAAATGATATATAAATATTGGTAACTGGAAGATATGAATATAAATTCAAGTAAAGATATTCGACTATAAAGTAACATTAGAAGCTTAATGTTTGATTTTGGTTGTTTGTGTAAATTGTAAAATTAGAGAAGTTGGAATTAGTTCTGTTTAGGAAAAGGATTGCTTCTATTATCTATTTATTCAACATTTATCTTTTAATAGTGTAATATTTATAATTTTATTTCACAAATGTTTATGTACTAAGTGCTAGGAATTAAAAAATGAATAAGATACCTAAGTAGAAATTTTTAACAGATAAGACAAGGGTTATGGAAATAAAGATTTGAAGGTGGGGATCTGAAAATAGGAAGAAAGCTAGGCTAACCAAATGATAAATAAAGATAAAAGGAAAGCCAAGAGAAAATGCTGAAATACAGAAGACAACAGTAAACATAGAAATAAAAACCCCTGCTTTTGGCAAAGTATAGGCTCTACAACATAATAATAGTGTAACCATTCTGAGTCTGAATAAATACATAAAATGGATCAGATAATAATGAAGTTGTCTGAGACTCAAACTAGGTATTCCACTAAAGTGTTAAGCATAGTGTCCAGAAAGTAAATTCTCAGAAATTATTAGGTTAATTTTACAGAGGCTTATTTCAGGAAAGCAGTTATGAAAAAGTCAAGTCTGATTTTCTTACATATTAGATTATTTTTAAACATCTTAAAATACTCAAAAATTGTACTTATTACTAGTGACATTGCCAATGAGTCAGATGTTTTATATGAAACTTATACAGGCATAAGAGTCTTTGATAATGTGTCATAAGACTGGTTTAATATGCAGAATAGATTAGAATGGTTTAATACACAGAATTGAACTCTTAGTGACTGATAGTATTAAACCAGATAGTTGTTATAGTTTTACCATCTCAGAATAATAAAAAAATTGGAGAAATATAAATCAAAATCAGCAAATCTAAAATTCATCTTGATATATTTCTGTAGGATTTTATTAGTGTTAAGATCTTGACTCTGTAGCCAAAGTAACTTGCTTTGATAGTTTGGGTTTTCCATTCTGACTCAAGGGTATTAATAGTCAAACTATAGGTAATAAATGTTTGCACATATTCTTCCCAATTTAGAACTTATATAAAAAAACATTAGTTTACAATTCCACCTCCACAACTCCACCTACAATGACTCAATAGCCTAGGTATGCTCGTTATTTCCCCACCATTAAGACATAATTCTCTCTAGATCTTGGAAATTCTGTTTTATCTCCCACAACTTCTCTGTCAAATTTTATTTTCAAAATACTTAAAAAGAAACCCAACTGAGCTATATTAATGACTTAAACTGTTAGGTGGTATTAAGATTTAAGATTTGTACTAAAGTTCCTCCATTTCCTATTACTTGAAAAAAACACCTATCAATCATTCTTTTTATTGTTTCCATTTAAAAAGAAAAAAAAAAGAGAAAAAAGGAAGTAACCACCCTATATTTAAACTAGCTTAAATTATAAGTTCTTTGACAGATGCCAAAAGTTAAAATTTAAGGATGGTATGTCAGCCTTCTTCAATTTTGTGTTTTGCCATTTATAAATGATAGTCATGACATATCCAATGAGTATGCCCTTTCTTAACACAAAAGACAAACTTCATCCAGAATAATCAGAAACTGGATCATGACACATCTTGATATAAACTCCATATTTTCACATTGCATTCTTCTTGGTCCTTTATCATATTCTACCTTGTATTACAGTTTTCCTACTTATTTATTTCTTGATATTAAGTAATTAAATAATTAAAATGCTTTTCAGCTTTGTTTACCCCTGGAACTTACCAGAATATCTTTGCATAGTCAATGTCTGGTGAGTATTTGTTGAATGAAGTAAGTAGTATGCTCATATAACTCATGCAGGCTGACACTTAACACACGAAGCTGTGTTTTCCTTGGAGGTAGGAACTACACATTTCTGTATCCCTGGCATTTCACAGAGTAGTTGCAACATAGAGTGGTACAAATATATTTTTTGGCCAGAATAAAAACTGCTTTGATGGGAATAAAATACAGGGTCTTTTGAAGGTAGTCATGGAAGTTAAAGTTCAATAGGTACATTGGATAAAATTTTAAGAAGTTTTCAGATGCCACATAATAAACGGGTATAAGTTTAAAATTGTAGATATTGACTAATATTCCAGCTATGCCACTTAATGGGTATGTCAGGATAAAAATCACTTCACCTCTATGAGTCTTACTTTTCTCCATTAAAATGAGAAAGAAAGTAACATTTCGCTACCTGTCGAAGGTTATAATTTCAGAAGTTCTTCCTAATCAGGCCATACCTGAGACTTCAGCAGGTTCATTCTATCAAGCCAACTAATTTGGGGTCACTGGGCATGTGGTAAGACTACTGAATACTCTTGACATGAGTATCTTTACCTACTGCCTTTCTCATAAAGTTTGTTCTTTAATCAGATATGATGTATGTGAGATAAAATAGTAACGTAAGGAATTATCTAAATCTATGAAAATTGGTGTTGATTGAAGTGTTTTGGGCTATTCTTATAAAGGACAAAATGCTGCTCAGCCATGATGAAATGATTGAAAATAATCAACGTTTCCAGGTAGATGCCTGCCTGGATTCCTAGAGAATAATCCAATATTGGGGACTCATTCTCTGAGATTAATTTGTTTGAGGGGGAGTCTATATTGTAAAAAACATACACAATCTCTACCATGGCCAATTTGTTCATGGACTCATTAGGTGAAAAATATGACTTTGGGAAAAGCATACACTTATCCAAATGATGAATCAAGTTGTCTACTAGATTATTGATAGTTTACACTAATGTAAACTTTTTTTTTCGGTACGCGGGCTTCTCACCGTTGCGGCCTCTCCCGTTGCGGAGCACAGGCTCCGGACGCGCAGGCTCAGCGGCCATGGCTCACGGACCCAGCCGCTCTGTGGCACGTGGGATCTTCCCTGACTGGGGCACGAACCTGTGTCCCCTGCATCGGCAGGCGGACTCTCAACCACTGCACCACCAGGGAAGCCCTAAACTTTTTCCTAGTAGGAATTTAGCAAGAACATGTATGTCTCCACACTACGTCCATTCTAAAATGTCCATCCATATTCTTATTCTCCAGATCTCCTTGGAGAGTATTCCTACCTTGTTTTTTTTGTTTTGTTTTGTTTCAAGTCTGTCAGGGACTTGGATAGCCAATTCATTAGCCACTCTTACATAAATCATTGTAGATGCATATTTTAGGCCATCTCTCCTATAGGAAGTGAAACATCAGAAAGTTTTTACTTCACCACTATTTTCAAGAGCTTTCACTGAGTACAACTGTAAGCAGTGGAAGTCTACTTCCAGCCAGTAACAGTATATCTTGGAGATGTAAACGAAAATCAGACTCAAACTTTTTGTACTCTATTAACTGGTCATGGGAAACACCCCATGAGGTCACATCTGTAGTTTAGGGAGAGGCAGTGAAGCAGTAGAAGCAGGTACCATGGGAGTCTGAGCCATTTGTTTATACAGTATATTTGTGACTTGCTGGACATACGTGGCCAAGTCTAATATATACTATTTTCATTTTATAATGGAATGTTACCATGCACATCCAATTTTATGGTTCAGTGAATCAGATCACACAATTCATGATGTGCAATACAAGTTGCATAGTTGTGGTATCCCATGAACAGGTGTTCACTCTACAAACTCCCAGTAACAAAGTAGAGTTATATTTCAAATGGAGAATAGTTATTTGTAGATAAATGCATAGTTTTATTCCAAAACTTTAGAGGTCTACATTGTTATACTTTTATGATGGTTTTCCAGAAGTTCCACACTACTGCTCCATCTACCAAATACTTCCAATACCATTGGGTCTACTAGGTCATAAAGGCCAAGTAGCTGGACAATTTGAGCCAGTGTAGAACTGAAGCAGTGTCTTTTCTTGTTTGGAGATCAATTCAGTGCTAAGCCTTTCATGTAAACCAGTAAATGAATCAGAGCAACATTCCCAAATGTGGTACATATTATCTTCAAAATATGAGACACACGAAGTCTGCTTTTTCATTTGTGTCAGGCGTGCAAGGTACAGCAATGTATTTCACACCTTGAAGTAGATTGTCTTAGCAACAGATAACTAGACAAGTTGAAACTTTACCTATGGGGCAGACTCCTAAGGCGTGTGGAGTTTTTTCTATTTCCTGTTCAGTAGATCCTATTAGTGTAATATTATCAATGTAATGACAAGCATGATGTTATTTGAGATATCATGGAGCTCAACATCTCTCCAGCTTACATTATGACAGAGATGGGGGAGTCTTTGGCATAGCCTAAGGCAAGACTTTTTTCCCTACCATTATTTCTGATTATCTATTATAATAATGATGAGAAGAACATTTTTTTCTGGGTCTGTAACTAGATAATGGATACTAGGGGCCATGTTTATTTGCTCCTATAAAGATACCACATCAAGAATTGCAGCTTTGATTGGCATCACCATCTGATTGCATTTTAGATAATCTACAGTTATTCCCCATGACATACTGGGCTTACTCATGGGTCAAATATGGAGAGAAAATAGAAATAGGATAGGAATCACAACTGCATCTTTAATTCTTTAATTTTGGTACTTATCTCTGTAATTTCCCCCAGGGATATAGTATTGAAATCTTAGAAGTAGGTAAGTGTGGCAGGGTTATTTCAGAGCCCTATACTAGGCTCTTCCTACATCCTCACACTAGTAGGGTAACTCATGTGTTTTTTTTGTCCATTATTGCCAATCCACCTGCTGGGGCTTTAAAAAAGCCATAGGATTGGTCTGTGTTCCCACTAAACTTACTGAAAGGCTGACCTGAATGACAATTCCATTGATCTCCTGACACCAGAAGTCCCAAGATGACCTGTGGAACACACAATGGTTTTTCAGTTCTCTAGAGATTAAGATCAATATATTTTATATCCTGGAAATTCTGAGTACTACTTTTCCCAGTGTAAAGTCACTGTGGTTAAATGACCACAGATATTTCTGGAGAAGATCAGAGAGACAATTCACAGGGTTTACTTGTGGCCAAGATAGGCAGGAATGTGTTCTGATGTTACTGAATTTTATATATAAAGATGTATGCATCTTATGTTAAACACTTATGAGAAAGAATATAATGGACATCAATTTACTGCAAATCTTGTTGACCTTTCTTCCCAGAATGGCAAAATCTCATTTTCCCAAAGTGGAATCTATCAAACTACACTGTCTGGTACCCTAGCAGCTAGGATGCATTTGAGTAACTTGGGTTTTGGCAATCATATACTAATGTTCATGACAATGACTCAGAGCTGTTTTATGGGAAAAGAGGCACACAATGAGCCATCTACTTTTTAGGTAGACTTCATTTTTCAGACGAGTTTTAGGTTCATTTCAAAATTAAGCATAAGCGACAGAGATTTCTAATAAACCCTAGCCCCTACAAACGCATTACCTCCCCCTTTATCACTATTCCCCACCAGAGTGGTACATTAGTTGCAACTAATGATCCTCCCTTGACACATAATTATCACTCAGAGTCCATAGTCTACATTAGGGTTCACTCATGGTGTGTTACATCCTATAGGTTTGGACAAATGTAGAATGAAATTCATGCACAATTATAGTATCATACAGAATAGTTTTGCAGCTCTAAAAATCCTCTGTGCTCTGCCTACTCATTCATCCCTTCTTATAACCCCTGATCTTTTTTACCATCTCCATAGTTTTGTCTTTTCCAGAATGTTGTATAATTTGAATCATACAGATTGCAGTCTTTTCAAATTGGCCTCTTTCACTTAGTAATATGAGGTGTTATTGTAATTTCAAATCCCACTTCCTCACTGCTGGTATAAAGGATACCAACTGACTATTATATATTAACATTATATCCTAAAAACTTGCTATAATCACTTATTAGTCCCAGGAGTCTTTATATCAGTCCTTTCAGATTTTCTACATAGACAATCATGTGGTACATGAAGAAAGACTGCTTTATTTCTTTCTTCCCAAACTCTATACCTCTCATTTCTTTTTCTTGTCTTATTGCATTAGCTAGTATTTTCACTTCCCTGGTGAAAAGAGGGGTGAGGGGCTAAAAGCCACCCCAGGAATCTCCACCTGGAGTTTGTCTCTTTAGCCCTCCCATGATTCAGTGACTTATCTATATATCCCTAAATAATGCTTTTTCAGCTTAAATTTAAGTGGATTCTATTGACTGTAAGTAAGGACACTAAATAATAAAGCAGCTGTTTTTTCATCACTGCATATTCATTTGTTTTAGGCCTGAAAGTGACACAGCAGTGATTCTGCTGGACATATGATCTGAAACAATGTTAAGTTTTATTAATATTTGCAAATCATATTTGAATTTGTAATTGGACTTTTGTGACACTTTAGGAGGACATTAATAAACTGAAGCATTACCTATATAATAAATATCAGGTACAACTCAAGATACGGTTTTTCAAGAAAAGTTGGGAAACTTAAAATATTTAACCTAAGTAGAACTATTATGGATTTGAACATTGTTTTCAAATACTTAAAGAACTAATATGCAGAATAAATACAACTTAAATCTTGTACTTTTATAGACAAAGAAGGATCAGTAAGGAATTCAGTAAGTTAAGAGCCAGTTAAGGATAGGTATAATTTCTTTCTTATTTCTTACTCTATCTAATCATAGTGTTTCATGTAGTACTCCAATATAATAGACCTGGAATAATATCCAAATTGAATTAATGAGGGAGTATATTTTGAATTTAATATAATAGTTGGATCTTTAACTTTAGCAGCTATTTGAGACAAACTGCTCTTCCCAGAGAGCTCTTCCTGTTCATGTACATTTTCATGCAGAAGGATAATAATTACTTTACAGAGTAGATGCCTACACTTGGTAAGATGTATATCAGATGATGTAAAAGCACCTAGAGACTAGACAACTAACTCCTTGACTCAATACTCCAGTACTATTGGGAATTCCTGGGATGATTTTTGGGGAGATCTTATAGTGAAAAAACCCTACATGTCTCATATCCCTGTTATCTTGTTCATATTATAGACTATGACTCTCTATGGTTATCCATCCTAATCTGTTTCAATCTTCCTACTGAGGTATATGTTCTATAGTCTCACACAACATCACATGATCCTCCAAATTTGTCACTAAATTCTCTGCATTGCCTTGATTAAAATGAAACAAAAATTTTCTATGAAAGCAGCAATGTCTTTTTTTATTTTTAAAAAAATTTTTTTCTCTTTTTTTTTTGGCTGTGTTGGGTCTTAGCTGTGGCATGTGGGCTCTTAGTTGTGGTGTATGGGCTTCTCTCTAGTTGTGGCACACAGGCTTCTCTCTAGTTGTGGTGCATGGGCTGTCTATTGTGGCACGTGGGCTCAGTAGTTGTGGTGTGTGGGCTTAGTTGCCCTGCAGCATATGGGATCTTAATTCCCCAACCAGGGATTGAATCCACGTCCCCTGTATTGGAAGGTGGATTCATAACCACTGGACCATCAGAGGAGTCCCAGCAGCAATATCTTTAATGTATAAAACCACCTGCTCAGTTTCCCAAATGAGAATTCTGGAAGATCTTTGATTCCTTCATAACAATTACCCACACATTAGTTACCAAGTCTTACCTATTTTTCTGTTTTCCCTTGTTAATACTGCACTGTCTTGAAGTTGGGTAGTGTTAGCCCTCCAACCTTGTTTTCTCCTTCAATATTTTATTGACTCTTCTGGGTCTTTTGCCTCTCATATAAACTTCAAAATCAGTTTGTCTATAGTCCCAAAATAATTTGCTGTGATTTTAATTAGGGATTAAAATTTTAATTAGGATTGCATGGAATTTATAGATAAAGTTGGGAAGAACTGACATCTTAACAATATTGAATCTTCCTATCCATGAACATGGGATATCTCTTCATTTATTTAGTTCTTCTTAGATTCCTTTCATCAGAGTTTTGGAATTTCCCTCATATAGATCTTATGCATGTTTGATTAGATTTATACCTAAGTACATTGGTTTCTGATATTAGCATAAATGGTATTAAATTGTTGTTTATTATAATTTTCACCAGTTGTGACTGTCTCCATGGAGCTCCTCATGCCACTGTTCCAAAGTGCACCTCTCAACATTTGACTTTTGAGAGGTAAATCAACCTTACATTCTTTGGATAAATGTATTAATGATTGTGATGTTTTATCCTTTCCTAAAACTTATTTGGAATTCACTTTGCAAAACTTATATTTAGAATTTTTGCATCTATGTTCATCTGGGGATATTGATCTATAGTTCTTTTTTCTTGTAATGGCTTTGTAGGATTATTAGGGTAATTATGGCTGCTTATGCTACAGAAGGATCCCCACCTTTTAAAATTTTTGCCGGAGTTGGTATAGAATTGATATTATTTCTTTCCTAAATTCATATATGAAGCAATTTGAAAGTGATTTTTTTCTTTGCAGAAAGTTTTAAACTACAGTTTCAATCTGTTTAAGAGATATATAAATATTCAGGTTATCTATTTCTTCTTGAGTAACCTTTGGGTGGGTTGTATCTTTAATGAGTTTATTCATTGTATTTATATTGACAAATTTATAGGAATAAAGTTGTTCATAATATTATCTTGTATTAAATTAATATCTGTAGAATATATAACCATTTCATCTCTCTCATTCCTGATATTAGTAACTTGTTTCTTCTCCCTTTTATTTTTTCTTGCCAGTTAAGCCAGAGGTTTATCAACTTCATTGATCTTTTTAACAAACGAGCTTTTGGTTTCATATTTGTCTGTTTTTCTCCATTTCTGTTTAATTTATTTCAATCTGATCTTTATTATTTCTTCCTTTTACTTACCTTAGGATTGCTTACTTTTTCTAGTTTTAGTTTTTCTTTTAAAGATGAAACTGATGTCATTAATTTGATATATTTTCCCTTTAAAGTAGGTATATAATGACATAAAATTTCCCCTATGCACTGCCTTAGCTGTATCACATATTTTATATGTCATGTTTATATTTTCACTATATTTAAAACATTTTTCTGATTTATATTTTAATTTTCTTCTTTGACCTTTGGTTATTCACAAGTGTGTTATTTAGTTTCTAAATATTTGGAGATATTTTAGAGATATTTCCATTATTGATTTCTAGTTTTCAACTCTGAAAGATTGATTTTTGGTTCTTTTATGTCTTCCACATATTTACTCAACTTTCTGAACATATAAAATGTAGTTATAATAATTGTTTTAGTGCACTTGTCTACTACTTGTAATGTCTGTATTAGTTCAATAGCAATTTAAATTGTATGACTTTCTCCACATTAGGAGTAGTATTTTCCTGTTTGGTAATTTTTTATTGAATTAATACATCTTATTTTTTTAATTATTTTACTTTTTATTAAAATAGAGATGATTTCATTATATTAGTTTCAAGTGTACATCATGATTCAAAATTTTTATAGGTTATACTCTATTTAGAGTTATTATAAAGCATTGACTATATTCCCTGTGCATTACAATATTTCCTTGTAGCTTATTTATTTTCTACATAGTAGTCTTTACCTCTTAATCCCCTACCCCTATCTTGCCCTTCCCCTCTGCCCTCTCTCCACTAGTAACTACTGGTTTGTTCTCTATATCTATATCTATCTATATCTGTTTCTCTTTTGTTATATTCATTCATTTTATTTTTTAGATTCCACATATAAGTGATAACATACCATATTTTCTATCTCAGTCTTACTTAATTCACTGAGCATAATAACCTAGGTCCATCCATGTTGTTGCAACTGGCAAAATTTCTCTTCTTATTTAGGGCTGAGTAATATTCCACTGTATATATGTATATGTATGTGTGTATATATATATATATATATATATATATATAATCACTTCACATCTTCTTTATCCATTAATCTGTTGAAGAACACTTAGGTTGTTTAAATATCTTCATTATTGTAAATAATGCTGCTATGAACATTGGGGTGTATGTATATTTTCGAATTAGTGTTTTCATTTTCTTTGGATAAATACCTAGGAGTGGAATTGCTGGATTACATGGCAGTAGTATTTTTAGCTTTTTGAGGAACTTCCATACTGTTTTCCATAGTGGCTAAACCAATTTACATTCCCACCAACAGTGTACTAGGTTTCCCTTCTCTCCACATCCTTGCCAAAATGTATTTTTAGTCTTTTTGATGATAGCCATTCTGAAAGGTTTTCATTGACTTGAATTTCTTTAATGATTGCTGGTGTTGAGCATCTTTACATGTGCCTGTTGGCCATCTGTATATCTCTTTGCAAAGATGTCTATTCAGGTTTTCTGCTCATTTTTTAATTGATTTGTTTGTGTTTCTGATGTTGAATTGTATGAGATGTTTATGTATTTTGGGTATTAATCCCTTATGGGTCATATCATTTGCAAATATTTTCTCCCATTCAGTAGGTTTTCTTTTCATTTTGTTAATGGTTTCCTTTGCTGTGCAAAAGCTTTTATATTTAATTAGGTCCCATTTGTTTATTTTTGCTTTTGGTTCCTTTGTCTTAGGAGATAGATCCCCAAAAATATTGCTGTGATTTATGTCAAAGAGTGTTCTATATTTTCTCCTAGAATTTTTATGGTTTACGGTCTTACATTTAGATCTTTAATGCATTTGGGGTTTATTTTTGCATATGGTGTGGGAAAATGTCCTAATTTCATTCTTTTATGTGTCACTGTACGGTTTTCCTGGCACTATTTATTGAAGAAACTGTCTTTTCTCCATCGTATATTCTTGCTTCCTTTATCATAGAGGAATTTACCATAAGAGTTTGGGTTTATTTCCAGGCTCTCTATTCTGTTCCATTGATCTATGTGTTTGTTTTTGTGCCAGTATCACACTGTTTTGATTACTGTAGCTTTGTAGTATAGACTGAAGTCAGAGACCATGACAACTCTAGCTTTGTTCTTTTTCTCAAGTTTGCTTTGGCTATTTGGAACCTTTTGTGATTCCATATAAATTTAAGAATTGTTTGTTTTAGTTATGTGGAAAATATCATGGGTATTTTGATAGGGATTGTATTAAATCTGTAGATTGCTTTGGGGAGTATGGACATTTTAACAATACTAATTCTTCCAATCCATGAACATGGGATACCTTTCCATTTCTTTGTATCATCTTCAATTTCTTTTATCATTGTTTTATAGTTTTCACATTATACACCTTTCTTGTCCCTGGTTAAGTTTACTCCTAGGTAGTTTATTTATTTATTTATTTTTTGATGTGATTTTAAACGGGATTGTTTTCTTGCTTTCTCTTTCTAATAGTTCATTATTAGTGTATAGAAAAGCAACATATTTTTGTATATTAATATTTATTCTGCAACTTTACTGAATTCATTTATTAGTTCTAATAGCTTTTTGATGGAGATTTTAGGGTTTTCTAGTACTATGGGATAAAATACATTTAAATTGTACTTTTTATAAGTATTCTTGAAATCTTTTTATGTAACTTGGTTAAGCTTCTTTTAAAGGGTTTCATTCTTCTGGAGCTTGTCTTTTAGGATTTGTTAGGAAATAGAATATTGCTCAATCTAGACCAAATTATTCCCTGTTACTTAAACAAGACCCATTCATATACTCTACCCAATGTTTTAATAGTCATAAAATTTTCTTTTCTATGTGGTAGAGCAAGCAGTATTCCCAAATCTGCATTAGTACCAGATACTACTACCTGTAATACTTTTTGTAATTCTTTCCCTGGACTCTGGTATATCATACATGTGTATATCAGTACTCATACATGTGTATATCAGTACTCACTGGACTATTTGAGAAGGATTTTCTTTATGTCTCTGAGTTCTCCTTCTATACAGCTGTTTCTTTTCTGGTACTCTGCTTTGCAAACTCCAGCTGCCTTGATCTTCCCTGACTCTCAGCTCATCTCCTCAATTCAAGGAGTCTGCTGAACTCTCTGCATGGGTTTATCTTCTATTTCATATCCTGCTATCCTCATAGCAGTAATAACTGGATTCACTTAATTTGTTTTCCATCCCTCAGTGATCACTGCCATTCACTGCCTGATATCCAGTTTTTTAAAAACCATTGTTTCATATGTTTTGTTTATTTTTGTTTCAGGCAGGAAGATATATCAAGTCCCATCTTGTCCAGAAGCAGAAAATGCAAACATTTTAATTGAAATTTTATAGAAAGTGATAAATTTTATTGAGTATTTTAGTAGTGTCACCATAGTACCTTGCATTTCCTTATAATATTAGATATCACATTATCTTGTGTGCTGACTGGGTATTTGTTGGTTTCCCTCTGTAGACTCTGGAATCTAAAAGGCCATAGATTCCTCACTTTCATCATTGAACAGTTAGCACTTAAGGCAGCAACTGGCCTAAAATAGATCTTAAAAAAAAATTTCATTTAAGTTGCTTCTCATTCTCATATTGTATGATGTCATGATTCTAAGACTGAACTAATATCTAAGTACGTAGTTGCATTGTTAGGATCACATTTCATTTATCACTCAATTTCTCTCCTAATTTCATTAGGTAAAATAAGGGGAAGTTTTGCCCACAGAAAATCTATTTTTCAAAGAAAGACACCTAACTTGTTAAAGGGAAGAAATACTTCTTGTTTTAATTAGTATGTCTTCTCCAGATAGCAAAGTGATCTATTAGAATACAAAGTATGGATTTTAATGAAACAGCCATTTCCAAAGGATCCTCCCCTTTGGCACATATTTATTGGGTTAATCAGTGTTCCACAAAACTGCATGTATCTAAGACTGTGTCACTGCTTTTCCCACAGAGGTTTGTAACACTAATGAGTATCAGTAACATCGATGTATGATTCACAAAGAAGTTGGTAATTTAAGCTCTACATCTAGAGAAGACAAAACCAATATGATTAGAAGGAAAAAAAAGTAACTTCTTAATGTCTCTGAAGTCTTAAGTGTGTTCCTGCTTGCTCTGAATAAGCCTCATTTTCATACACTCATATTTCTTAGTTACCATTAATAACGAAATAATGACTTTGCAAAGGCAATCTTATGAATGAAAGACTAGAGAATTAGAAAGTTCTGTTTGTGTTCAGGTATCCATAATACATTTAACTGGACTGAACCACACTACTACAACATATTTAGCCAAGCCCCCAACATCACAATGACCTCATGGTTTCTGTAATACTCTCTGTTGAAAATACCCCTAAGAATCTGTGACTCAAATATTTTGTGGCTAAAAGACTGATGGTGTGTCTCCTTGACATAAATTTGTAGGTTTGGTTTCTTCCATCTTTTCCAATTATATTTATGAACAAAGCCTTAATAAACTAAAAGTAAAGTTTTAACGAAGGAAGTCCAGGCACCAGCCAACATATAAATATTCTATTGTGGGAAGAGTGGGCATTGAACCTTCCTGGTATTCCTGAAACCACATGTCAGTATCACCTATGCTTCTTCAACACAAATAAAACTGGCTTTTCTGAAATGAGCCCCAGGAATGGTGACTTCTAAATTTTGAACTTCAGGTTTATTTTATTTTTTATTTTAAATTTTTTTAACATCTTTATTGGAGAAGAATTTCTTTACAATGGTGTGATAGTTTCTGCTGTATAACAAAATGAATCAGCTATACATATACTTATATCCCCATATCAGGTTTATTATCTTAGTCAAAATGGCTGAGTTCTGACATCTGGAAAATAAAAGTATTATTGGATCCTGGATACTTACAAACTATTTTTATTATGATATTTCTTGCAACACACACTGCATGCATATTCAAGACTTTGAAAATGCTTCCTATTTCTATAGATTTATTCCTCATTTGCAGGTGTGATTATAGATTCATGAATGCATCTAATCATTTCTAATATGTACATCAATCCAGCCACTGCATTGAAATTTTCCTTGACTTTTTGATGAGGCTATGGCCTTGAAGGAAGCTCACTGAATTATACAAACCAGAATAGCCTTTAGGAATAGTGAGAGTGGTACATAAAAGTTGGTTCATTTGCAGTTTATTACTGATTACTCTTGATAAGGACTCTAGAATTGTCCCTTATACTACTCTCACTGGCCTCGCCACACACACACACACACACGCACACACACATGCCTACACTTTCACACCTCCCATATCTTCTTTCCTAAAAAGAAGAGACAAAATGGAGTAAAACCTTTAAAAATTGTGAATCACTGTTATATACCTATAACATATAATATTGTATATCAACTATATCTCAATAAAAAAAATAAATCTAGAAGAAAAAAAAAGAAGAGACAGACATGTTTCCTCAGTCTAAAATTGATATCCTCTTCATTTGAGGAACAATAGAAACTTTCATCTTCCTTCGGTTAACTAAGATTCTGTTTCCCTAAAGTTGAACCAAAGCCACTGCAGGATTTGTGCAAAATTGTAACCTCAACTTATGTTTGTTTCTTAATTGTATCAAGAAAAAATATTAGAAATTTACTTTTCTTCTCTCTGATGATCAATGTGGGGATTAAACTTGATTTGGTGAGAGTACATATCTCAATAAAAGGGCGTCACACAGATAATTTTCCCACTTTATCTATATTGCACATTAGAATCTTTGAAACATTTGGAACTTTTAGAATGAAATGTACGCCAACAATGAAAAATTGGTACTCTGGTGTGAAAGGAAAGTGAGGAAATTGTGGGTGATTGTGTGACTTTCTGACATTACAGTGGACTCAGGATTTTATAGATTCTGCTTCTCTTGTTAGGTGTTGGGCACCTGATAGCACGGCTGCCAAAGAATTCACAGCCACCCAGATTCCAGGCTCATTAAAACTAGATTTGAGGCAAGAGATGTCAATCTTCATAATTAAATGGCTCTAGTGATTGTTTCCCCAGGTGCAGTTTCCAGTCATCTCACCTGATTTCCTAGATATTTCAACTTGGCTTCTGTTCTTGGCTCCTTTTTTGACACGTTTCTAGATCAAACCACACTTGACCATGGTTTCCCCCCCATCTATGCCTCTTGGATTCCAGTATTCACTCAGTTCTTCTCTGACTCCTGTCTGATTTCAGTGTTACAACACCCCATATCATGACACCTCACCTCCAATATAAAATCTCAACAGAGGAACAGAAAGATTATAAGCATTAATTTGTAGCCTTTTAGTTCTTTATAATCTCATAGATTTTTGACACAACTTTTGATTTTGTAATTTAAAGTATTTATTTTCTAATATTTTTCCCTCATGTTCCTGGCACACAGAAAAACCGAAATATTTTTATTGTTGTTATCATTATTATTTAGGGATGAGCAAACTAGAACCAAAAATGTTAGTAATGGCCTTAGAGCCACACAGCTAAAAATGATGGAGCCAAGAATTGACTCTGGAGACTGAATATTAAGTTACTTTAAGCTCACCATGCCTTTTTTTAAAAAAACTTTTTTTTTTAAATTGGAGTATAGCTGCTTTACAACATTGTGTTAGTGTCTGCTGTACAACGAAATGAATGAACTATATGTATACATATATCCCCTCCCTCTTGGACCTCTCCCACCCCTCAACCCCGTACCACCCATCTAGGTCATCACAGAGCCCTGAGCTGAGCTATACAGCAGGTTCTCACTAGGTATCTATTTTACACATGGTAGTGTATATATGTCTGAGCAAGCCCGAGGATGTCAATAAGAAATAGAGGAGTGGATGCTACTTAAAAAGGAAGGAAAGTTAGCAGGAAGTTAGCATTATCAAACTCTGGCAGCAGATAGACAGGTCCCAGTCACTTGGCTGCAATTACATATCAGAACTACTATCCTCGGGTTGGGGTGCTGGGAAAATTGAAGCCGGATCCTAGTCTGCAGGAACTTACATGCCAAGCAGATCAATAAAAGGACTCAGGTACAAAGATAAAAAATAAGGCAGATGTTGAATTTCCTAAATAGGGATGAAGTAAAATTTACTCTAGTAGCAAGAAGCACTTTGTGATGAGCTTCACAGGTTCAGAATAGATTTCTTTGAGCCCTTGTGCTTTGGATCAGGATTTGTCATGGGAACCGACAAGAATGAGACTGTGGTTGTGGAGAAAGGAGGGCTGAAAACAGTTAACAAAATTATTTTGTACAGTGTTATAGAGATTCTCTACAAGTAATACAGGACCTACTAAAATGTGGGCTCCAAGAGTCTTTGTGGGCAACAGGAGTCTTTACTTGAAGTAAAATACTGTTAATCTGTGAAATATTTATGGATAATTTATTCTTATAATATTAAAAAGTTTAACTAACTCTGTTGCTTCCTCCCCTAAACAAAGAAATGCCAGGATATAGAGAAGATCAACAAAATTTAAAAGCCAACAAATAAATACATAAAAAAAATATAAAGAAATGAGAAATTGAGCCAGGAAACACCAAATATTCAAAACTTACATTGTAAACCCACTTTATAAAATAAGAAATATAAACATGTGCATGAAATTGAAAACCTTTTATTCAATTCTTTTAAAAACTGTGGAACCCTTTCTATGTGACTACCTCTCTGTGTTAGGCAAAATAAACACAAAATAATGGTTCCCCCAAACATGTACACACCCTAACCCTGGAACCTGTGAATATGTTACATTAAATGACAATCGGGACTTTGCAGATATGATTAATTTAAGGATTTTGTGATGAGATTTCCCTGGAAAATCTGCGTGACCCCAATGCAATCACAAGGGCCTTTATGAGGAGGAAGCAGAAGAACCAGATTCAGAAAAAATGATGTGACAGTGGAGGCAGAGTTTGGATGATTAAAAGAATGTGGGCAGCCTCTAGAAACCAGAAAAGGCAAAGAAATATATCATCCTCTAGAGTCTCCAGAAGGAAGGCAGCTCTGCTGACAATTTGATTTTAACCAGTGAGAATTTTTGACATCCAGAACTACAAGTGAATGAATTTGTATTTTTAAGCTACCAAGTTTGTGGTAATTTGTTACAACATTAAACAGAAACTAATACATTCTCCAATGGTATGATTCATGTTTATCAGAAACAGATGGTGTGAAGGGATAAGATGTGCCCATGTGTAATTCTAACAAAGAAATACAAGGCAGAAAGTGATAGTGAGATAAACTGAATAGCTTTTTTCATTTCAGATTGCAAGGAAGAAACAAAATATGCTTTTAGTGGTCAACAAAAGGACAGATCAATCCCATGCAAAATTAACAAGAAACTGTGAAGGGAGACCAAAATGCAATAATGAAAACTGAATCCCTGCTGTACTGGAAATCACCATAGAACTTAGTTTTATCATTATAAAATCCGTTTTAAAATTTACTAAAATCCTCCACTTATAAGGCTAAAGACTAGTTACTGACTATAATGTTAATATTTTCACAAAGAAAAAAACCCTAATAATTGAATATGTCCCTTTTGTACAGACAGGTGTAAAGTAGTTGGATTGCCATTGCCTGTCTGCATTACTTCTACTACATATTATAATTAAGCATGGTAAAAACACTTTTCTTGCAACACTACCTCTCCAAATTCTCAACACAAATGACAGCTAAAAACCTTGCCTTTATTTCAAATATGCAAATTTCCAAAATCCATATATACTTACCAGTTTCTTAGGAAGAGTCATCTAGAATGGTCATCTAGAATGGCTTGTTGAACACCAGGTCTCTGAAAAAAATCAATTTTTTACTAGTGTAAAACTGAAACATACATATTTTTAACTGAATAGTAGTGTAACTGAAACACACACATACATATTTGGCAACAAATTGATTCATAGTCAGATGAGATCAATGAGGCTGCTTGCCAAATTAAACTGGATCATCAATTTGAGTCCCTGCATAATTTTTTAACTGATAGATCTGCTCAGTTCATGGATTGTTGACTTGCAGAAAGCATGTCGTATGAGACCACTGTTAAAACTGATGGTTTGGGCAATGAAGGCACACATGATGAATGAGAAGAGAAGAAAAAAATATTGTCTGCCTCACCACCAAAGGAAAATGTAAATAAGCCAGAGCTGTATATTTAAGGTTGATCAGGTGCTGACTATAACTTGAGGTTTGGGGTCTGTTCTAAAAGGCTTTTGGATTTGGATTGTCACATTTTTTACTATTATTGGTGACTGTTGGATTAGGGTGGCAGAGAATACTTTTCCACTACTGTCATCATCTCCTTTCCAGAGACCTCAACTAAGAACTTTGAATTCTTTGACTAGTCCTTTTGCTTTCTTATCTCTCTATGATGAAAACGTAATTGGAGATATATTTACAGTTTTTAGGCCACTGTAAAAGAGTCTGAAGCTAAGAAAAGGTTGAAAATAACCTACTCCTTTCTTCTATCTTGGATAAGGATAAAAGTCATTTGTTTCATACTTCCTGAAGACATATTTGATAATATCTTTGATACAGATGTGGGTCAAAGAGGGATGCTTCCATGCCGGCAGGTTCTGGAAGTAAGCTTACTTTTTACCTACTCTCTGACAGGAAATTCCTTTAAACTCATTACTCAGACTTCAATTTTGAATTTTCAACCACTACCACTAGTAATAATTGTTATCTATAGTAAATGATTTGGCATTGCTGAATCTCTCACCCATTCACATATTGCTGCAAAAATAAAATACCCAATAAAGCTGCATAACCCTATTAGACATTAAAAACCACCCAAAGCCATGCACCTGAGACACAGAAAATATATGAGTTTTGTAATCCTAAAACTTCTTTTCTTCCAATTTTGCTGTTTTCACTAATAAACTATGTTTATACTGCCAGGTACAGTTGTGCCTGAGTACATTGACAAAAGCAATAAATTAGAAAATAAAACGATCTAGTAATTCAGGCATCATTGTGGATCAGAAATCCAAACTGTTAAAATGTAAAACACTCAGAATATTTACATGAATTGACCACGGCCTTCTAGATTTTTATGTCCCAAATCTTTTTATAGTTTATATAGTTAATCAGTAACATTATCAATATCTTAATGATTACTCACATAAACTTATGAATTTTAAATCTCAAAATGTATAAATACCTGATATGCATTAAGAATGCCCAAGGCAAGTTTCGTACATGTAAGCTGACCCTTTAAACTGTAGTGGTCTTGATATTTTAATAACCTAAAGTGTCATGAGAAGCACTATGGATTTAAAGTTAGCAACTTATTTGTATGATATTTACCATGTTTTTACTTATTTCCATATACTCATACAAAACTGGTAGTAAAATATATTCTTTTTCCATAAATATATAAATTATGTAATTTTACACATAAGCACAAAAGACCAAAATAAGGATTCAAGTTCAAGATTCTCTGAATTCATTATAATGTTGAGGTAAACAAGTTGATGTAGCTCATTAAAAGGAATGTGGAGTGGATCATTAAAATCCTTCCAAAATTTATCCATTTATAGACATATCCATCTGTACTGACAGTCATTCAGCTACATGTTTTGCCATCAACATGTGTAAATGTGGCAAGATTTAAATTGTTTCTCTACAATGAAAACACAATTTTGTTCTAGTTTCCTGATTGTATATTATATTCTTTCTGAAATTTTGTGTTTCGTCCTTTGAGTGGTAATTGGCATTCATCTCTCATATGTTGTTTTATCATATGCCTTTCTCCTGGTGCTGAATTTGGCTATGAAAAATATAAGATTCTTAGCATCCAATCTTCATATTTAGGGGGTGATAAAGTTGGAGGCATATCAATTTGTATTTAACATTTATGTTTTGCAGCTTGACCTCATCAGTGATTTTTGTTACCTCAAGAGTTAGAGCACAGGAAACTTTCTAAAATTTCTTTGAAGTAAGTGAAGACAGCATGGTTAATATTGTTACTTAGAGAAGAATATAGTGACATAAAGAGAGAAGGTGCCATCACAAGCCAGAAAAAGAAATAGAATAGAATCTTCATCATTAATGGTTGTTATGATTTGTCCACAAGACCATTTTCTCATTACACAGATGGCATACCTCAGCAATATGAATCCTCCAGGTTTTGCAAATAAATCAAGATCAGCAAACTGAAAATATATATATATTTGTCTGCTTTGAATATAGGAAATGATAAGATCCAATAATAACACATTAATTAAAAAGCAGAATTTATTTATCAAAAGTGTATATTATAAATATTTTTGAAAGATAAATAAATTTTTTCCAAGATTTTAATGCTGGCATGTATATGAGAAATGAGAAGATACAATATGGTAGTAAAAATGCAAATCATAATGGGATACTGCTAAATTTGTAGTCAGGGATTATCAGCCAATCTTGAAAACTGCTTTCTAGCAAAATTTGAATAAAACTTAAACTACTTATTAGAAAAGGTATTGGGTGATATCAAAGAAATAGTGTCCACCTCTTCTGTAAACTATATTATAGTTGTATAGATGTACTAGGCTATATAGTAGTTCTCTTAAACTATAAGTCTCTGAAAGCAAATTCTGAGGATAATTCTTTTTTGCCATTCTTTTCAGCATTTAGAGTATTGCTTTTCAGAACAAGAGACACAGATATGTTTATTTGTTGAATGAATAAATGAATGAATCATGTCAAGTAGGCATATTTTCAGCCACCATTGATTCTCTAAACCATGAAATCTCATAATACATTATTCTCTAGTTCACAACTATTTTGTAAATTTATTTTCAAAATATACATGATGGAGACTTCCCTGGCATCCCAGTGGTTAAGACTCCACAATTCCACTGCGTGGGGGGGGGGGGTGCAGGTTCGATCCCTAGCTGGGGAACTAAGATCCCACATGCTGCACGGTGCAGCCAAAAAAAACTAACTTAAAAAAAAAGATATATTAGAAACAAAAAAAATATATACATGATCATTCCTGCATGGTTAAAAACACTAATTCTCTCTAACCATCTGTACAACACAATGACTAAGAGGGTGGGCTCTGGAAACAGACAAACCTGAATTCAAATTCAAGACTTGTATGTTGTGGAAATTAGGTAAGATATTCGGCCTCTCTGATTTTAAGTTTTTGTGTTGATAAAAAGAAATGAATATAACAGCAACAACTTCATAGGACATTATAAGATTTAAATGAGAACTATTCAGTCAAATGTTTAGTACAGTGCCTAGTACATATTAGGTATATAGCAAAAAGTAGTAATTATTGTTATTTGATTTCTTGTCCTATTCTTATAACTTTTCAAAACCACTCCAGTAAAATAATTCATAATCTCTAAAACATTTGAAGACATTTTGGAAAACAATATCACAAGATAACAATGTTAGTCAAGTTAGTCAATGTAAATATATATTGACCCCTTATCATGTAAAGGAACAATGGAGTATGTCAAAAGAACACAACAACCAAAACTTCAGAAGTGATTGTTCCAAAATATCTATAGTTTTACATTTCCTCTCTCTGAAAGTCTTCAAACTGCAAAATAAAGAGAGCCAAAACTAAATAAAAATTTATCTTTACTGTAATTAGAAAACAGTCCCACATCTACTAAATAGAATACAATTTGGACCAAGTAATCCAAGAAAAATTCTTGTGGTAGCTAGGAAGAACACTTAAGGAGATCTCATGCACATGATTTGGGGAAAACTGTAGTCTCAGATTGAATGTTCTTAATTCAAAAATGCTAAAATTCACTACAAATATATTAGTTCATAGACAAAGAAATGATTATGAAAAATTACTAAATATGCAAATTGTTTATAATCAATTTAATGCACCTCCCATAGAATTTGGCAGATTGAGACAAATTAAAATGAATGACATTATAGAAGATTTGGACCACAATTCATTACCCATTGTACACTGTCTAGGATTGATCAAGGGCTAAAAATCTGAATAATTGTAAAAAACTGTACTAATGGTTTATGCCCTATTCTTTGATCATAGTGGAAAATATACAGAAATTAATAACCTAAAATAGATAAAAATGATATGATCATAAATAACCATTAAAAGTTAAGTTATTATTTGGACAAGGATACAAAAATGAAATTATGGAAAAAATTTTAAATGTCACAATGAGTATGTTTAACATTAAACCTATGAAATGCAAATAAAACTTTATAAAAATAAACATTATATGTACATTTTTTTCAAAATAAAATATGGATATTCAGAAAAATAAACAAGAAAAAGGACAACAAATCATAACCATGTAAAATTTAACTTAGGACACTAATAAATATAAATCCATAAACTGATTAAATAAAAAGTAAAACAAGAATAGCATATATAAATGGCACTCAGTGTGGACTCTTTGACAATAATAAGTAATACAGACAAAATTACAATGAAGGTTTTTAGGGGGAAAAAATAAAATATGTAATATCCTTAATGTCTACCATTAGAAATGGGAGATGAGATACGACCACAGATATTTATGAAATAAAAATATAAAAATACTTTTAGATAGTAGAATTCCAATTCCAGCCATAACAGAGTAGATAGCACTAAGGTTCCCATTTAAACTATAGAAAATAGGTAAGGTAAAATACATATTTAAAAATACATCTCTATGAAAGTTATTGGGAGCATCCAACATAGATAAGAATCTGAAGGGTCAGAATCTATAAAAAAAGGGAAGCACATATAGTTAGTTCCACAGTCATCTCAGCATGTTCAACAAAGCCTTTGGAGCACAGGCTCTGTATGCGCAGGCTCAGCGACCATGGCTCACGAGCCCAGCCGCTCCGCGGCATGTGGGATCTTCCCAGACCGGGGCACGAACCTGTGTCCCCTGCATCGGCAGGCAGACTCTCAACCACTGCGCCACCAGGGAAGCCCCAACAAAGCCTTTCTCTATATTTTGCAGTGCAGCATATTTGCGCCAAGTAGAGAGAAGCAGTCCTACAGAACTGGAGATTCTAGAAATTCAAGTCTGGGGTAACCAAACTTGTAAGGTCCTAAAGGTCTTGGAAAGACAACAAAAACACAAAGAAGCCCAATAATATGAATATAGGTTCCAATTATGTCATTGTTCAACTCTTAACCTGGACATTCACATGAACAGGTTCTAAGAAATCCAAATTTTTGTAGGTGGGAGCTGAGTGGAGATGAGAGAAGACTCTTGACTCACGAAAGGGGGAGTTGGATTGAAGTCACACCAAGGTAGAAGAAAACATCCTGGATTTTAGTCAAGAGCATACATCCAAGAAGTAAGGGCCATGCCCTAAAAGCACTAAGTATGCTTACCAAGACAGCAAAACTCAAGACCAACTCTAAAAAATTCTAAGACCAGGTCTCAGCAGATAATCCACTAGTATTCTATATGCTGCTAATAGAAAAGTTAATCTCATTTGGAGGAAATATAACAGTATCCAGAATATTCAACACCTACACAAAAATTTAAGCATGCTAAAAATTGTATCTATTAAATAAAAAAACAAAGAAAAAAAGATAAAGGAATACAACTCACAGCAATTAACTTATTTACCGTATCAAATATGGGCTTAATAATTATGATGACTATGAGAACTTAAAAGAAATAGCAAAATAGATGAAGAGGTGAAAAATTTCAATAGAAAATTGAAACTTTTAATAAAATAATCAAATATATATATTCCAGGTCTAAAGTAATATATCTAAAATTAAGAATTAATAGTGAAATAGGAAAGGGAAATTAAGAGGTACAAACTTCCAGTTACAAAATAAATGAGTCACAAGGATGAAACTACAGCATGGGGAAGATAGTCAATAATAACATATCTTTGTATGCTGATAGATGGTAACTAGACTTTTTGTGGTGATCATTTTGTAGTGTATAGAAATATCAAATCACTATGCTGTGCACCAGGAACTAACATTGTGTTGGAGGTCAATTATACTTCAAAAAACAAAAAAAACTCATAGAAAAATAGATCCGACTTGTGGTTACCAGAGGTGGGGGGTGGAGGGGAGAGAGAACTGGATGAAGGTGGTCAAAAGGTATAAATGTTACCGAACCAAGTTTGTTTGCCCAATGAGCAGCAAGCCAAACACTGAGACACCAAGGTTTGCAGCAGAGAAAAGATTTATTCACAAGGCAGCCAAACGAGAAGTCAGGAGAACAAATCTCATCTGTCTCTCCAAAGGCAAGGGGCTCAGGATACTTATGAGATAAAGCTGAGGCATAGGAACATAGGGAAAGGTAACTGGAGATAAGAAAACAGTGAGATAAGTGTGATTCTGTGCAGGCACAAGTAAGCTACAGTCTTCTTCATGGGATGCATTTTCAGAATATGGCCGCGGTAGCATATTCTGAGGGTGGAGTTTTTGGTCCTCTGACCTTTTGGTCAAAGAGCCACTGACACACACACACATGCCCAGTTTCAGGGTAAGTGATTCTAACCAGTCTTAACTGGATTGAGCTTGGACTGGGCACTGCTGATCCCCAGTTTCTGAAAAACAACTCAGGCAAACATTTTATTGTTTAGGCTACATGATGCTTGGAGGACATGCAAGTTTTTACAAACACAATTAAAAGGAGGTTGGTCTGTGAAGGCAGGTTACAGTTTATAATTGTTTCCTTTTATTTATTTATTTAATCATTTATTTTTGGCTGAGTTGGGTCTTCATTGCTGCACGTGGGCTTTCTCTAGTTGCAGCGAGTGGGGGCTACTCTTCGTTGCAGTACGTGGGCTTCTCACTGCGGTGGCTACTCTTGTTGCAGAGCACAGGCTCTAGGCGTGGGCTTCAGTACTTGTGGCACGTGGGCTTTAGTAGTTGTGGCTTGTGGGCTCTAGAGTGCAGGCTCAGTATTTGTGGCGCATGGGCTTAGTTGCTCCGTGGCATGTGGGATCTTCCTGGACCAGTGGTCGAACCTGTGTCCCCTGCATTGGCAGATGGATTCTTAACCACTGTGCCACCAGGGAAGCCCTACAGTTTATAATTTATTTATGGCTAACTGATAACTACCCTTGGATTCACAAATTTACAGTTATAAGATAAATAAGTACTAAGGATGTAATGTAAAACATGATTAATATAATTAACACTGCTGTATTATATATGAATGTTAAGAGAGCAAGTCCTGAGACTTTTCATCAAAAGGAAAAACTATTTTTGCTTTTTCTTTTATTTTGTATCTATATGAGATGATGGATGTCCCCTAACCTTATTGTGGTAATCATTTCATGATATATGTAAGTCAAATCATTATGCTGTACAGCTTAAACTTATACAGTGCTGTGTGGCAATTATATCTACATAAAACTGGAAGAAACAATTCACTAGACAGATTTAAGAGCAGACTGAACATTTCAGTGGAAAAATTAGTAAATCTAAAGTCAGAGTGAAGGAAAATACTTAACCTGAAGCACCAAGGGGAAAACATAGGAAAATAAGGTAATAGCAGAATAGATATGAGGAACATAGGCAAGGGCTAAATATACGTAATAGAAATGGCAGAAGAAAGAGAGAATACAAAAAAAGCAGTATCAGATTATATAAACGCTGAGAATTTTCTAGAGAACATCAACAAACTCTATGCAAAGAAAATCACATCGAGGCACTTTATAGTCAAAATGCAAAAATCTCAAAGAAAAAGAGGAAAAAGTCTTAATGGCAGTCAGAGGAAATATGACATCATCACCCTCAAATATCAATGAGTGTGGGTAACTTTTCCACACAGACTAGAAAAGCCAGAAAATAATGAAACAATATTTTTAAAGTGATGACTGAAAAAACAACAACTTCCAAGTAGAATTCTGTAACCAGAAAAGTACCCTTAAATAAAGATGAAATAAATATAAATTTAGACCAAAAAAAAAAGCAAAGAGAATTCCTCTCCAATGAACTGTATTACAAGGTAATCTAGAGGAAATTCTTCAGACTGCAGGGAACAAATCCAGGATGGAAGCAAGAAACTGCCAAAGGAGTGAAGAACATTGAAAAGGTAAATATAAAAAGAATATTGAATGTTTAAAGCATACATGGTAACTATTTCTTTGGGAATGTATAACATAAATACATAAGTAAAATATATTTAAAATAGCAAACACATAGGAAGTAAATGAATTTAAACTTTATATGGCCTTACATTGTTGGAAAAGCAGTAACAGTACTAATTTACAATAGATTGTAATAAGCCAAAGATGCACATTATACTCTGTAGGTTAGGATAACTGGTAAAATACTGTACAACAAATAAATAAATAAAGTACCGAAAATACTTGGCTAATCCAAAAGAGAAAAGAAATAAATTAAATCAGTACTCACATGGAATTTACTAGACTACATACTCTAGGTAAAATATGGAGATAGTCAGAATGTATAACAGCACCCAAACCAAAACTATCTGCTGCTTAAAGGAGACAAATTTTAATTATAAGACAAAAAGTTAAATGCAAAAGAAAGTGGAGATATGTACCATAAAAGCACAAAGAAAAAAGCTATGTGGCAAAATACATGGTAAGACAAAATATTTTGAAAGCTAAAAGGGAGCATTTAACACCGAAAGAAAGGTCAGTTTAACTAGGTGATATGACACTTCTAAATATCATGCAACCATTACCATAGGTGGATAATTTATATAATATATAACACACCAGTTGATCAGATTAAAGGAGAAAGAGAAAAATTTGAATAGACCAACACATAAAGAAATGAAATTAATAATCAAAAATCAGTAATTAAAAACTCTTCTTATAGAAAAGAACACAGGCTTAGATTGCTTTGTAGGTGAATTCTACTAAAATAGTAAAGAAGAAATAATACCAACTTTTCCCAAAATTTTTCAGAAAACTGAGGAGAAGTGAACATGTCTCAACTTATTTTAAGAGATCAGTATTACCCTGATACCAAACAAGACAGACATCACAAGAAAACTATAAAACAATATGCTTCATAAATATAGATGCAAAAATATAAACAAACCAAATCCCGCAAACATAAAAGGATTACATACCATAACCAAGTGGGGTTGTCATGGGAATACAAGGTAAGAGTAATAGCTGAAAATTAATGTAACACAACATATTAATAGATTAAGAGGTAAGAACTATATGATCATTTCAACAGATACAGAAAAAAATTATAATATCCACCATCTATATATGATTTGTTAAAAAAAGCACAAGAACCTAGAAATGAAATGGAACTTCCTCAAACTGATAAAGGGTATCTATAAAAACTCAAAATTAGCATTCTACATAATATTTACAGCTAAATATTTTCCCCATAACTGAGAAGAATACAAGTATATCTGTCTCACAACTTCTATTCAGCACTACACTGAAATTTCAGTGCAATCAGGGAAGAAACAGAAATAAAAGGCATCCAGACTAGAAAGGAAGAAGTAAAACTGTCCTATTTATACATAATATGATCCTGTATGAACCTAGTCAAAGAAGTACACAAAGAAATATACTACAATGTATAAAAAAGTCACAGAATATAAGATCAACATACATTAGTTTGATTTCTACATATTACCAATAAAATATTTTGGAACAAATTTAACAAAGAAGTCAAAATTTACACTATTAAAACTACTGAACGTTACCTTAAAAAATTAAAGACCTTAATTAATAGAAAGATATCCCATGTTCATAAATAGAGATACTTAATATTGTTAAAATGGTAATACTTCCCAAATTGATCCACAGATTCAACACAAACTCTATCAAAATCCCAGCTGGCTTTTTTCATAGAAATTCTTTGAAGAAATTGAAAAGTTGACCCTAAAATTTGTATGGAAATGAAAAGTAGCCAAAAATAACAATATGTTCTTAAATAGAAGAATAAAGTCAGAGAACATACACTTACAAATTTCAAAAACTACTACACAATAGTAATAATGAAGAAAGAGAAGTACTGACAAAGAATAATCATAGAATTCAATAAAATATAATTGAGAAATCAGAAATTCATATGCAAAAAGATGAAATTAGACCTTTACCTCACACCATACAAAAAAAATTCAAGATGGATCATAGATTATATTGGAGGCCGGGGTAAGATGACAGAAGAGTAAGACATGGAGATCACCTTCCTCCCCACAGATACATCAGAAACACATCTACACGTGGAACAGCTCCTACAGAACACCTACTGAACGCTGGCAGAAGACCTCAGACATCCCAAAAGGCAAGAAACTCCCCACGTACCTGGGTAGGGCAAAAGAAAAATGAATAAACAGAGACAAAAGAATAGGGACGGGACCTGCACCAGTGGGAGGGAGCTGTGAAGGAGGAAAGGTTTCCACACACTAGAAGCCCCTTCATGGCAGACACTGCGGATGGTGGAAGGGGGAAGCTTCAGAGCCGCGGAGGAGAGCGCAGCAACAGGGGTGCAGAGGGAAAAGTGGAGAGATTCCCGCATAGAGGATCAGTGCCGACCAGCACTCACCAGCCTGAGAGGCTTGTCTGCTTACCCGCCAGGGCGAGCAGGGCTGGGAGCTGAGGCTCAGGCTTCGCGTAGGGAGAGGACTGGATGCATGAACATAGCCTGCGGGGGTTAGAGCACCACGGCTAGCCGGGAGGGAGTCCGGGGAAAAGTCTGGACCTGCCGAAGAGGCAAGAGACATTTTCTTCCCTCTTTGTTTCCTGGTGCGAGAGGAGAGGGGATTAAGAGCACCACTTAAAGGAGCTCCAGAGACGGGCGCAAGCCATGGCTAACAGCGCGGACCCCAGAGATGGGCATGAGACACAAAGGCTGCTGCTGCCGCCACCAAGAAGCCTGTGTGCGAGCACAGGTCACTCTCCACACCTCCCTTCCAGGGAGCCTGTGCAACCCGCCACTGCCAGGGTCCCGGGATCCAGGGACAACTTCCCCGGGAGAACGCACGACACGCCTCAGGCTGGTGCAACGTCACGCCGGCCTCTACCGCCGCAGGCTCCCCCCGCATCGTGCCCCTCCCTCTCCCCGGCCTCAAGGAGCCAGAGCCCCGGAATCAGCTGCTCCTTTAACCCCATCCTGTCTGAGTGAAGAAAAGACGCCTTCCAGCGACCTACACGCAGAGGCGGGGCGAAATCCAAAGCTGAGCCCAGGGAGCTGTGTGAAAAAAAGAGAAAGGGAAATCTCTCCCAGGAGCCTCAGAAGCAGCAGATTAAATCTCCACAATCAACTTGATGTACCCTGCATCTGTGGAATACCTGAATAGACAATGATTCATCCCAAATTGAGGAGGTGGACTTTGAGAGCAAGATTTATGATTTCTTCCCCTTTTCCTCTTTTTGTGAGTGTGTATGTGTATGCTTCTGTGTGAGACTTTGTCTGTATAGATTTGCTTTCACTATTTGTCCTAGGGTTCTATCCATCCTTTTTTTTTTTTTTTTTTTTTTTTTTTTTTTTTGCGGTACACGGGCCTCTCACTTTTGTGGCCTCTCCCATTGTGGAGCACAGCCTCCGGATGCACAGGCTCAGCGGCCATGGCTCACAGGCCCAGCCGCTCCGTGGCATGTGGGATCTTCCCGGACTGGGGCACAAACCTGTGTTCCCTGCATGGGCAGACAAACTCTCAACCACTGCGCCACCAGGGAAGCTCTTTTTTCTCCCTTTAAAAAAAATGTTTTTTCTTAATAATTATTTTTTATTGTAATAACTTTATTTTATTTTATCTTTATTTTATTTTATTTTATCCTCCTTCTTTCTTTCTTTCTTCCTTTCTTTCTTTATTTCTACTTTTTCTCCTTCTTTTTCTGAGCTGTGTGGATGAAAGGCTCTTGGTGCTGCAGCCAGGAGTCAGTGCTCTGCCTCTGAGGTGGGAAACCCAATTTCAGGACACTGGTCCACAAGAGACCTCCCAGCTCCATGTAATACCACACGGCGAAAATCTCCCAGAGATCTCTGTCTCAACAACAACACCCAGCTTCACTCAATGACCAGCAAGCTTAAGTGCTGGACACCCTATGCCAAACAACTAGCAAGACAGGAACACAACACCACCCATTAGCAGAGAGGCTGCCTAAAATCATATTAAGTCCACAGACACCCCAAAACACACCACCAGACATAGACCTGCCAACCAGAAAAACAAGATCTAGCCTCATCCACCAGAACACAGGCACTAGTCCCCTCCACCAGGAAGCCTACACAACCCATTGAACCAAATTTAGCCACTGGAGACAGACACCAAAAACAATGGGAACTACAAACCTGCAGCCTGCAAAAAGGAGATCCCCAAACACAATGAGATAAGCAAAATGAAAAGAGAGAAAAATGAACAGCAAATGTAGGAGCAAGATAAAAACCCATCAGACCTAACAAATGAAGAGGAAATAGGCAGTCTACCTGAAAAAGAATTCAGAATAATGATAGTAAATATGATCCAAAATGTTGGAAATAGAATAGACAAAATGCAAGAAACATTTAACAAGGACCAAGAAGAACTAAAGATGAAACAAGCAATGATGAACAACGCAATAAATGAAATTAAAAATACTCTAGAAGGAATCAATAGCAGAATAATTGAGGCAGAAGAACGGATAACTGACTTGGAAGATAAAAGAGTAGAAATAACTACTGTAGAGCAGAATAAAGAAAAAAGAATGAAAATAACTGAGGACAGTCTCAAAGAACTTTGGGACAACATTAAACACAACAACATTCGAATTATAGGGGTTCCAGAAGAAGAAGAGAAAAAGAAAGGGACTGAGAAAATATTTAAAGAGATTATAGTTGAAAACTTCCCTAATATGGGAAAGGTAATAGTCAATCAAATCCAGGAAGCACAGAGAGTCCCATACAGGATAAATCCAAGGAGAAACACTCCAAGACACATATTAATCAAACTGTCAAAAATTAAATACAAAGAAAACATATTAAAAGCAGCAAGGGAAAAACAACAAATAACACACAAGGGAATCCCCATAAGGTTAACAGCTGATCTTTCAGCAGAAACTCTGCAAGCCAGAAGGGACTGTCAGGACATATTGAAAGTGATGAAGGACAAAAACCTGCAACCAAGATCACTCTACCCAGCAAGGATCTCATTCAGATTTGATGGAGAAATTAAAACTTTTACAGACAAGCAAAAGCTGAGAGAGTTCAGCACCACCAAACCAGCTTTACAACAAATGCTAAAGGATCTTCTCTAGGCAGGAAACACAAGAGAAGGAAAAGACCTATAATAACAAACCCAAAACAATTAAGAAAATGGGAATAGGAACATACATATCGATAATTACCTTACATGTAAATGGATGAAATGCTCCCACCAAAAGACACAGACTTGCTGAATGGATAAAAAAACAAGACCCATATATATGCTGTCTACAAGAGACCCACTTCAGACCTAGAGACACATACAGACTGAAAGTGAGGGGATGGAAAAAGATATTCCATGCAAATGGAAACCAAAAGAAAGCAGGAGTAGCAATTCTCATATCAGACAAAATAGACTTTAAAATAAAGACTATTAGAAGAGACAAAGAAGGACACTACATGATGATCAAGGGATTGATCCAAGAAGAAGATATAACAATTGTAAATATTTATGCACCCAACATAGAAGCACCTCGATACATAAGGCAAATGCTAACAGCCATAAAATGGGAAATTGACAGTAACACATTCATAGTAGGCGACTTTAAGACCCCACTTTCACCAATAGGCAGATCATCCAAAATGAAAATAAATAAGGAAACACAAGCTTTAAATGATACATTAAACAAGATGGACTTAATGGATATTTATAGGACATTCCATCCAAAAACAACAAAATATACATTTTTCTCAAGTGCTCATGGAACATTCTCTGGAATAGATCATATCTTGGGTCACAAATCAAGCTTTGGTAAATTTAAGAAAATTGCAATTGTATCAAATATCTTTTCTGACCACAACACTTTGAGACTAGATATAAATTACAGGAAAAGATCTGTAAAAAATACAAACACATGGAGGCTAAACAATCCACTACTTAATAACGAAGTGATCACTGAAGAAATCAAAGAGGAAACAAAAAATACCTAGAAACAAATGACAATGGAGACCCAACGACCCAAAACCTATGGGATGCAGCTAAGGCATTTCTAAGAGGGAAGTTTATAGCAATACAATTCTACCTTAAGAAACAGGAAACATCTCGAATAAACAACCTAACCTTGCACCTAAAGAAATTAGAGAAAGAAGAACAAAAAAACCCAAAGTTAGCAGAAGGAAAGAAATCATAAAGTTCAGATCAGAAATAAATGAAAAAGAAATGAAGGAAATGATAGCAAAGATGAATAAAACTAAAAGCTGGTTCTTTGAGAAGATAAACAAAATTGATAAACCATTAGCCAGACTCATCAAGAAAAAAAGGGAGAAGACTCAAACCAATAGAATTAGAAATGAAAAAGGAGAAGTAACAACTGACACTGCAGAAATACAAAGTATCATGAGAGAGTACTACAAACAACTCTATGCCAATAAAATGGACAACCTGGAAGAAATAGACAAATTCTTAGAAACGCACAACCTGCCAAGACTGAATCAGGAAGAAATAGAAAATATGAAAAGACCAATCACAAGCACTGAAATTGAAACTGTGATTAAAAATCTTCCAACAAACACAAGCCCAGGACCAGATGGCTTCACAGGCGAATTCTATCAAACATTTAGAGAAGAGCTAACACCTATCCTTCTCAAACTCTTCCAAAATATATCAGAGGGAGGAACACTCCCAAACTCAGTCTTCGAGGCCACCATCACCCTGATACCAAAGCCAGAAGAGGATGTCACAAAGAAAGAAAACTACAGGCCACTATCACTGATGAACATAGATGCAAAAATCCTCAACAAAATACTAGCAAACAGAATCCAACAGCATGGTATATGAAAAGGATCATACACTATGATCAAGTGGGGTTTATTTCAGGAATGCAAGGATTCTTCAATATATTCAAATCAATCAATGTGATACACCATATTAACAAACTGAAAGAGAAAAACCATATGGTCATCTCAATAGATGCAAAGAAAGCTTTCGACAAAATTCAATACCCATTTATGATAAAAAACCTCCAGAAAGTAGGCATAGAGGAAAATTTCCTCAACATAATAAAGGCCATATATGACAAATCCACAGCCAACATTGTCCTCAATGGTGAAAAACTGAAACCATTTCAACTAAGATCAGGAACAAGACAAGGATGCCCACTCTCACCACTCTTATTCAACATACTTTTGGAAGTTTTAGCCACAGCAATCAGAGAAGAAAAGGAAATAAAAGGAATCCAAAATAGAAAAGAAGAAGTAAAGCTGTCACTGTTTGCAGATGACATGATACTATACATAGAGAATCCTAAAGATGCTACCGGAAAACTACTAGATCTAATCTATGAATTTGGTAAAGTAGCAGGGTACAAAACTAATGCACAGAAATCTCTGGCATTCCTATAAACTAATGATGAAAATCTAAAAGTAAAATCAAGAAAACAACCCCATTTACCATTGCAACAAAAAGAATAAAATATGTAGGTTAAACCTACCTAAGGAGACAAAAGACCTGTATGCAGAAAATTATAAGACACTGATGAAAAAAATTAAAGATGTTACAAATAGATGGAGAGATATACCATGTTCCTGGATTGGAAGAATCAACATTTTTAAAAATGACTCTACTACCCAAAGCAATCTACAGATTCAATGCAATCCCTATCAAACTACCACTGGCATCTTTCACAGAACTAGAACAAAAAATTTCACAATTTGTATGGAAACACAAAATACCCATAATAGCCAAAGCAATCTTGAGAATGAAAAACGGAGCTGGAGGAATCAGGCTCCCTGACTTCAGACTGTACTACAAAGCTACAGTAATCAAGACAGTATGGTACTGGCACAAAAACAGAAATATAGATCAATGGAACAGGATAGAAAGCCCAGAGATAAACCCATGCACATATGGTCACCTTATCTTTGATAAAGGAGGCAGGAATGTACAGTGGAGAAAGGACAGCCTCTTCAATAAGTGGTGCTGGGAAAACTGGACAGCTACATGTAAAAGTATGAGATTAGATCACTCCCTAACACCATACAAAAAAATAAGCTCAAAATGGATTCAAGACCTAAATGTAAGGCCAGTAACTATCAAACTCTTAGAGGAAAACATAGGCAGAACACTCTATGACATAAATCACAGGAAGATCCTTTCTGACCCACCTCCTAGAGAAATGGAAATAAAAACAAAAATAAACAAATGGGACCTAATGAAACTTCAAAGCTTTTGCACAGCAAAGGAAACCATAAACAAGACCAAAAGACAACCCTCAGAATGGGAGAAAATATTTGCAAATGAAACAACTGACAAAGGATTAATCTCCAAAATTTACAAGCAGCACATGCAGCTCAATATCAGAAAAACAAACAACCCTCTCCAAAAATGGGCAGAAGACCTAAATAGACATTTCTCCAAAGAAGATATACACACTGCTAACAAACACATGAAAGAATGCTCAACATCATTAATCATTAGAGAAATGCAAATCAAAACTACAATGAGATATCATCTCACACCAGTCAAAATGGCCATCATCAAAAAATCTGCAAACAATAAATGCTGGAGAGGGTGTGGAGAAAAGGGAACACTCTTGCACTGTTGGTGGGAATGTAAATTGATACAGCCACTATGGAGAACAGTTTGGAGGTTCCTTAAAAAACTTCAACTAGAACTACCATATGACCCAGCAATCCCACTACTGGGCATATACCCTGAGAAAACCATAATTCAAAAAGAGTCATGTACCAAAATGTTCATTGCAGCTCTATTTACAATAGCCAGGAGATGGAAACAATCTAAGTGTCCATCATCAGATGAATGGATAAAGAAGATGTGGCACATATACAATGGAATATTACTCAGCCATATAAAGAAACAAAATTGGGTTATTTGTAGTGAGGTGGATGGACCTAGAGTCTGTCATACAGAGTGAAGTAAGTCAGAAAGAGAAAGACAAATACCGTATGCTAACACACATATATGGTATCTAGAAAAAATAATGTCATGAAGGACATAGGGTTAAGACAGGAATAAAGACACAGACCTACTAGAGAATGGACTTGCGGATATGGGGTGGAGGAAGGGTAAGCTGTGACAAAGCGAGAGACTGGCATGGACATATATACACTACCAAACGTAAAATAGATAGCTAGTGGGAAGCAGCCACATAGCACAGGGAGATCAACTTGGTGCTTTGTGACTACCTAGAGGGGTGGGATAGGGAGGGTAGGAGTGTGGCAGATGCAAGAGGGAAGAGATATGGGAACACATGTATATGTATAACTGATTCACTTTGTTATAAAGCAGATAGTAACACACCATTGTAAAGCAATTATACTCCAGTAAAGATGTAAAACTATGTAAAAAAAATCATTATGTTGTACACCTGAAATAATATTATATGTCAATTATACCTCAATAAGAAAAAAAAAAGATGGATCATAAATTTAAACATAAGAGCATAATACAAAAATCTCTTAGCAGAAAACATAGAAGTAAATATTTGTGACCCTGTGTTTCTTATATTTTCTTAGGCAATGGTTCTTAGATATGACTATGAAATATGAGCTACAAGAAAATATGACAAATTGGACATAAGGAAAGACTGCAAATATTCTAAAATTTGATTTTGGTGATAGTTGAACAAGTCTGGAATTTACTAAGAATATTACATTGTGTACTGAAAACAAGTGAATTTTATATTATATGACTTATACCTCAATAAAGCTGATTCATTTTTTAATATAGTTCATAGGGAATATAAGTAAATTGATGGAGCAATCAGATAGTACATAAGAATTCATTGTATTCTTTACAACATTTTTGCAATGCTAGCAACATTCAAAAAAATTTCTTGACCTATATACACTACCATGTATAAAATAGATAGCGAATGAGAACCTATGTATAGCACAGGCAGCTCTACTCAGTGCTCTGTGGTGACCTAAATAGGAAGGAAATCCCAAAAAGAGGGGATATATGTATACATATAGCTGATTCACTTTGCTGTACAGCAGAAACTGACAAAGCAGTGTAAAGCAACTATACTCCAATAAAAATTAATTTAAAAATTCAAATATTTCAAAATACTTAAAAAATAATATTGAAAGAAAATATATGTCTTAAAATGTGTGATCACTTTCTGAGAAAGGTACACAATTTTTTTCCACTAAGAAAACATTGGTGATTTAAATATTTAAAATTCCTGTGTGGCTAATGACATTAAAAATGAAATTAAGCAAATTACACTCATGGTGTTCATTACAACCAATTTCTCATGTGTCTTGCTGTACACAGGGCCTGTTATCTGCCTGGTTGTTTCCTTGAAACTAGGCCTCTGGGTGGGTTTGGTTTGTATTATGCAATTGAACTTAGATAAGGACTGAATTCAGCTCTCAGTTAAATGCAGGGTGAGAGGGCCTGGGGTACCAGAGAGAGCATGGTTCTGGACTGAGGTATGGAGTGGCTGCTTTCCAATTCAGCAAATCAGGTTATCCAAAAGCAGCAGCACCCATGGCAGTCCAGCTTGGTAGTATGCCTCTGGGGGTCGTTCATACAGCTCATGCTTCAATGATGTTCCTAAGCCCTGACAAAGGTAAGGTCTTTGTAAGCCACAGAAATCCCATTCTCATTTATCCCATTAGTGTTGACACTTTTCTGCCACTGAGTTCCTAGTTATATACTGGAAAAAATGATATTTAATTTACATGACAGTTACTATTTTTAATGTATAAAGAACTTCCGTAAATCCATAAGTAAGAGATAAATACCCCAGTTAAAAAGAAGCAATTCACTTGAGAACATGTATTTATAAGGATTAAGCATATGAGAAGATTTGTGATCATACTCAAATTAAAAAAAAAAATCAAATTAAAGAGATAAGGTGTTATCATTTTTCACCTTTTAAATTGACAACATGAAAAAGAGGGATACTATCCACTATGAGAAAAGGTATGGAGAAACAAGCAACATTTTATATTATAATAACTGTATAAGTAGATACTAACTTATGAAGGATTTGGTAATATTTTGGAAATTTTTAAGTAATCTGGAGTTTGATCCAAAAATATCTTTTTAGGAGTTTAAATAAAGAAACATTTCACTCTTGATCCTTGTACCCCTGAACAGTAAGTACACATTCCCTGGTAGATATTCAATAAATACTTGTTCATACTGTTTGTGAAAAGGTATATTTACAAAAGCCTCATTAAAACAGTATTGAAAAAATAAAATGTTGGAAACAAGCAAAATATAAAACAATAGGGGATCAGTTAAATCATATTTATAATATATTGAAATATCCAATCATTAAAACCAGTCAGGGAGGTCTCTATGTGTGTATGAACACACATAAGAATCAGGACGATTCTTAAGAATCAGTTGGTATAATAAAATCTCATTTGTTATCAAACTCAGAAATCATAAAGGAAACTATTGGTACATTTTAAATTAAAAAATTACATATGGCAATACACACACACATTCAAATACACTCATAGACACACCAAACCCTCTAGAATAAATGTAAGAAAATAATTGTGATATATATACTTGCAAAATGTAAAGCAGATAAATAATTATATGTCTAATAAAGTGCTATTTAAAAGCAAAAAATATGTAGCTCCTACCAAGATGGTAACATATGTAGATGTTTCTGAATTCTTCATCCTCCTAGCTGCCTATTTTCCTTTCTGGAGTAAGACTATCACTTGGATAAACACACTAGCAGAAACCTGGGAGAGTAACTAAACAGGTCCATACAACCTCAGGGAGACAAAGACAATGATATGTCATTCTTCTTTTATCCTGGTGGGCTCTGAGGGTCCTGAGGCCTAAAAGAGAGCTTATCTAGCTTTCAGACCATGGACAAAGCTTTAAGCAGAACCAGTATTATTCCATGTGGGATCTTCCTGAAAATTAGAAAAAAAGCTGGCTACACTCCTTCCTTCTTGGGTATATGGCTTAGCCAAGAGGGGCATGAGCTGGTTTTCTGGCCCTACTCATCTCCTCAGTAGTCGTTTTTGTGCAGTGTGACTCCTGCATAACCACAGATAATGTCCCTGGGAATGAATTCATTGAAAGAGCTCCTGGAGACAACAGAACACTGTCAATAGTATTGAGGAGGCCTACCCTGGCTTGTTTCCCTGTCATGCTTGCAAATGATTCTGGAAAGGGAAGTCCTTGATCACTTATGAACACCTGGAGGAGGATCACTGGTGATCTGAGTTCAATCTACATGGGTCACAACCAGTCCACAAGAATAGAAATTGCTGTGATGGCCACCAAACACTAATGGCCTAGTTTGCCAAGTGAGGACACACAAAACCATAAGCAAGTAAAGAGAAATAACAACTTCAGACATTAAAGAACTAGAGGAAGAAAGGACAAGATAAATCCCTAGAAAAAGTAAATAAAGCTGATTAAGGATGAAGGTGAGATTTTCAACTAAAAAACAGTAAAAAAAAATCTCAACATTTAAAAAAAATCTCAACATTTAAAAAAATAGTGTTTTTAATATATTTTTAATAACTTTATAATTTAAAATTCAATCAACAAACTAAAAATATAGGATGATCAATATTGAGAATTAATGGATTAGAATGTCATGTATAATGCCAAAACATGCGTCAAACTAAAGAAAAATATAGAACTAATAAAGGTAAAGATGAGAAACCTAAAGAATAGCTTCAGAAGATATAACATCCAGAATGAGTAAGGTACAGAAATAGTAACAAATAAGCAAATAATAAGATATTATTTATCTTTATAAGAAAAAAGATTGGCTTCTTCAGATTGAAAGGGCTCTTTGAGATTCAAGTAAGATTAATTTAAAAAATGAGACCTAGACACATGTTATTGAAATTCATGAATAACAAATATAAGGAGAGAATCTTACAAACTTCCCTACAGAAGGAACAAGATTCTTATCAGGGAATGATGATCAGATTTTTCATATCAGGTACAGAAAACAAGATGATGATCAAATAATGTCTGCAGTCTACTGAGAGAAAATGATTTGCCTTTCAAGAATTCTATAGCCAAGATAAGATACCATTCCCCTATCAAAAAGAAAGAAAGATAGTACTATGAAAATTGTAGAGAGACTGTCAGCATACTTGATGCATTCTTTTAACTAAGTAAAAATTGAATAAGAACATAGATCCTCAAAATGCAAAAGATAAAAATAAACAAAATCATCTATACCTGTGTATATATCTGTATGAGACTGCATGCGTGTGTGTGTGTGTGTGTGTGTGTGTGTATGTGCACCGACACGTATGAATGAATGGCACTAGTATTTAAAAAAAAATTTTTTTTTACTCTATCTTTTAATTATCCTATCACCTTGGGATGAGTTCAATCACCTTGTTGACAGTAAGGAGCAGAAGATTTCAAAGTAGCAAGCAGATACGTGGCTAATAAAGCAAGTCATATCACAAAATTTACTATTCCCAGTCCCACAGTCTCCCCTTATGCAACAAGTCCAGTTGTTCATTTACAGTGACTTGAACCATATTATGTGAGATGCAATAGTTCTTCCATAACCAAGAAGTTCGCAAGTTCTCAGGCTTAAAAACAAATTCCTCTTATTTAAAACTCAAAGCACTTCCTTATAATTTCATCATTTGTCTGAAGCCCTCTCAGATTTCTCATAGGAATTATCCTAACTAACATGGAGCTAGTCAGACAACCAATTTACCACACCAAAAGTTCCTTGTGGTTTTTTGCTTCTCTTAACAAACCATTATTGACATGAGGAAGAACATGCAACCCAGGCCACTGGTAATGGGATTTGCACTTGGACTTCCCATTCTATTTGGTTGAGCTCTATGTTCCTGACCTACCTACTTTTATGGGTGAAAGATTATAAACCAATGTGGTATCTTCCCCAGTAATGGTCTGTTTTTCTTAATGTTTCCTTATTTCCAAAAAATAAACCTAAATTTTCCTCCTTAAGAAAAATAACTTTTCCTTCTGATTTCTAATTGCTCACAAAAATGTTATGTACATATGAGATATGTGAAAAACAATACTAGCCTAAACTAAAAGTTTTAAATTATTTCAAGAAACAATTCATAAGCGTGGGAAGGTAGGCAGAGACAGTACTATGTATTGACATCATTTCCTTTAAGAACAAGTGAAAACAATATTTTCCAGAATGTCTTGCGTTATAGTGGGGCCATGTGACTAATTCAGGATGATGAAATATGAGTGGAAATGAAGTATGTAAACACATTCTTTGAAGCTTCAGCTTTCTCTTTCTCTGCCACAGCCATTGAGGGGGCCACAAGATGAGATGGTCGAGGCAAAAATGAAAACACCTTAAATTACTGAATCTCCATTCAGAGGGAGCTTCCCTTAAGAGCTTTTAAAGCTCCTACAGACTGCATAACTGACAATAAACTAGAATGTGTGAAGTAACTGAAATTCTGAGATCCCCTATATAGCCTAACTTAGCTTACCCTGAATAGTACAAGAAGCAAAAAACAGAAGTGGGAAAGTTAAAGTTTTCTAAAGCTTTTATCTTGGATTGTTGTTTAATATGATAAAGAAAAAAGACATATTAAATTATGATTGTTAGGAATGGGAAGATAAGCATAACCATATTGAAAAGCATAGTAGCATATAATTTGCAAGGCAGAAAGGGAAATAATACAAGTATAATAAAGTCAGAAAAGTAATAAAAAGGAAAAAGAGAACAACCACAAAGTAAAATAAATAGCCAACATAAAATAAAATGCAAGTAATAAAAACAGTTATATCATTTATAACACTAAATGTAAACATGCTGAATTTCTTGTCAGAATGGGTAAAAAACAAAATCTACACATATGTTGTTTACACAAAAAAAAATAAAATAAAGTGATAAAAACAAGTTAGAAATAAGAGATGGGCAAAAAAATTCCTAGACAATAATAAACAATAGAAAAAAAGACCTGACAATATTTCCAGCACACTGGAATCTATGTACAAAAGCATTCAACAAGGTAAAAAATCATTATATATAAGATAAAAAGTTTAAATTTTCAAAGAACAGACTTAAAACTTCAAATATTGAACAAGGTAGCAAATATGTACATAAACTTTCTTTTTTAATAATATTAATATTTACTTAAAAATACTCTGTTTTTTAGACATGAGCATTGAATAGATTTTTTTTTATTATGGTAAGAACACTTAACATGAGATCTACTTTCTTAAATTTTCAAACACACAATACAGCATTAACTATAGACACAATGTCATACAGAAGATCTCTAGAACTTATTCATTTTGCATAACTGAAGATTTAGCTCCATTGAACAGCAGCTCCCCATTTCTCCATTTTACTAGTCCCTGGCAACCACCATTCTATTTTCTGTTTCTACAAATTTGATTATTTTGGATACCATATATAAGTGGAATCATGAGTGACTATCCTTCTGTGACTATTTCTCTTAGTGTAATGTCCTTCAGATTTTTCCATATATGATAAGATGATAAGATTTCCTCTTTTTTTTAAGCCTGAATAATATTCCATTGTAGGCTTATATCACATTCATTGTAGTATTATTCACAATATCAAAGATATTGGAAATAACCTAAATATCCATTGACAGATAAATGGATAAAACAAATTTGTAAAAAGTTTATTTCTGAAAAATAATTGTAATTGGGAGAATTCAACACATCTGTTTCTCAATTTTGGCAAATCTTATTTATTAAAATAGAGCAGCTATAATGGATTTGAATGTTCCAGTCACTATCAATAAACAAATATTTTCACAAATTAAATAATTATATTAATGGAATAAATCCTTAGATCCATGAAACAATTACAAACATTAAATCACCCACTTGACCACAAAAAACTTATTAATTTTGTTTTAAGTAGAGAATTCATAGGCTATATTCTTTGAACATAATATATAAAATTAAAATGAATTATTAAAGTATGACCCCCAAATTTCAACTTCTAAAAAATACTCTCCTAAATAATCCTTGTATAAATGAGGAAAACAAAATAAAATTATAAATTAACTAGAAAGTTATAAGAAAAAGTATAGTTTGAAGTGAAACTGATGAGATTTAGAGCAGTACTCAAAACATAGGGTTTTCATGTATTCTTTATTCAAATTAAAGACTAATAACAATAATAGCTAACATAATCCATTTATTTACTATGTGTCAGGTATTGTTCTAAGAACTGACCAGTATAATTAACTCTTACCACAAATCTAAGAGGTAAATACTGTTATTATTCCCATTTTACAGATGAGGGAATTCAGACACAGAAAGATTAAAGAAACTATCCAGCATCACAGAGTTAGCAAGTTGTAAAACCAACATTCAAACCTAGGTGGTCTAGGAGTAATGAAATAGATATACCATTAGAAGTCCAAATGCATACCCAAATTTTAGAATGGCATATATTTTGATCAGTTAATTATATTTTTAGGTACTGATGCTAACTGTATAGTTGGATGATGTAGTTGTGTGCATCTCTCAGGATCCTAGATCATTAAAAATATTGGCAACTATTTAAATGTCCATCATTTGGGGGCTGGTTAAAACGGCAATATCATAGGCACAGAATGGAAGACCTGACATGGAACAATAGATCATAATGTAGATATATAGTTATCGCCATTGAAATGCACCTACAATTTGTTTCATAAATTAATAGGTTACAAGCCTCATGTAAAATATGGTCATTTAATAATTTCTATGTACATGAAAGAAAATATCTGAAAGTATTTAGATGATAGAATATTTAGTGATTTTTTAAAATCTTCCTTTTAATTCCTTTAGAATTTGAATTACTTTCAGTGTTAATGTTACTTTTATAACGGGGAAAAAAAAAACACTCTTCAGGGCTTCCCTGGTGGTGCAGTGGTTGAGAGTACGCCTGCCGATTCAGGGGACACGGGTTCGTGCCCTGGTCCGGGAAGATCCCACATGCCGCGGAGCGGCTGGGCCCGTGAGCCATGGCTGCTGAGGCTGCGTGTCCAGAGCCTGTGCTCCGCAACGGGAGAGGCCACAACAGTGGGGGCCCACATACCGCAAAAAAAACACTCTTCACTTTGAGAAACAGGAAAAAAATCATGAATTCTGGGCATTTTTAACAAATGAACAGAGAAATGTTGCAAATATTTTAACGTTATATACTCATCACCTTTTTATATAATCCAGTCTTAGGAAACATAATCAAAGAAAGGGTTAAATTTAGATTCAAAATCATTAGATGAGACATTAGTCATAACTTTTTGCTTCATAGCAAGTTTAGCTCATTATCTGCTTGTAACAAATGCAAAAGGAAGGCAGATACTGGGTTCTTCACAGAATAACAATTAGTAGCTTCCTAATAATTAAGCTTGGCCTACCAAGCAGAGCTTAGAAAGTAATTTAACTTTCGGTTCACTCAGAACTTTCTCCACTTCTCTCATATTTCTCCCCTTATTTCCATAAGTTCTAGCATTAAAAAATATTTCATATTAATATGTAGGCATATTTTGCAAAAATAGAATTTGTATTAACCCATTAACTTTAAACCAATTTATGATTTTAAGAAGACATTTAAACACAATGAAGTTGTCAAGATAATCTGATAAGTTTAAGTATACAGAAACAGTTGGCTGATAGACAGGGATAATTATAATTTACCTATCTCCCATATACGGCAACTGCGTTTCTGAAGTCTCTGTAAGAGGCATAATTTTTACCTTCCTGATGCTAAGATAGCCTTGATTCAGAACAGGCTCTGTGTACTATTTGAAAAAATATTCTTAAAAATGTTTCATATCTCTCAATTAATCTTTACTTTAAACTATTTTGACCTATCCTTGGTAAATGTGACAACAAAAAAAAACTCCCTTGGAGAAGACAGTAAAATAATGAGGTAAAAATCTGACTATCATTTGGATGTTAATCTAGTCAACCTAAATATATTAAGGGCCTAAGGGAAGGAAATATAGTACCTTTTCCTCAAACATCTTAATAGAAATCCGAGGAGAACAATAAAATACTATTCATTATTATAATAAGGAATCATAATATTTTTTTGTAGAAATACATTTCTAATATAAAACTCCAATAAAAAGAAGTTATTTGGGCTTCCCTGGTGGCACAGTGGTTGAGAGTCCACCTGCCAATGCCGGGGACACGGGTTCGTGCCCTGGTCTGGGAAGATCCCACATGCCGTGGAGCGGCTGAGCCTGTGAGCCATGGCCGCTGAGCCTGTGCGTCTGGAGCCTGCGTTCCGCAATGGGAGAAGACACAACAGTGAGAGGCCCACGTACCAAAAAAAGAAGAAGTTATTTATTAAGTAAACATATACTGGATACATGCCTTGGCCAAACAATGTGCATAATGCACCTGTCATCAAAAGAAAACCAGTCAATTCAGGAAAGTGTGACTTCAGATTCAATAGTTGACTTCTATCAGACTTGGCGTCTTGTCATTTTTAGTGGTGATTTAACTTTTCTAGGTAAATGCCACATCAAGGGAAGATTTATATCTCACAAATAATTTATTTTATAAGCCAAGAAAATACTATCTGTGTCAATACATTTTAACTAATTTGTAAATAAGTGTTTTAAAATAAATGATAAATCACAGCAATATTTTTTTTATCTATCTCCTAAAGGACATAAAAGCAAAAATAAACAAATGGGACCAAATTAAACTTAAAAAGCTTTTTATTCAGAAAAACAAAAACATTAACTCAAAAAGATACATGAATCCCAATGTTCATAGCAGCATTCTCTACAATTGCCAAGATATGAAAGCAACTTAAGTGCACATCAACAGATGAATGGATTAAGAAGATGTGGTATATATATATATATATATATATATATATATATATATATATGAAATTTTGCCATTTGCAGCAACATGGATGGGCTTGGAGGGCATTATGCTAAGTGAAATTAGTCAGAGAAAGACAAATACTGTATGATATCACTTATACATGGAATCTAAAAAGTACAACAAACTACTGAATATAACAAAAAAGAAGTAGGCTCACAGAGAACAAACTAGTGGTTACAAGTGGGGAGAGGGTAGGGGCAATATAGGAGTGGGGGAGTGGGAGGTACAAACTATTGGGTGTAAGATAGGCTCAAGGATGTACTGTACAAAATGGGGAATATAGCCGATATTTTGTAATAACTGTAAATGGAAAGTAACTTTTAAAATTGTATAAAAAATATGAAATAAAGAATAAAACTTCCACATTCTTAGTTTTACAAAATGCCTTCTTTCAACTCTATATCACATAAGGATTAGTGGAGAAGTAGCATATGAAAAATAAATATAATGTGCTGTTCACTGTGGTAGGCAGAATGCCCCCACCCCTACCAAAGTTGTCTAGAACATGTGAATGCACTATTATATGGCAATGTGGAATTAAGCTGACCTTAAAACAGAGAAATTATCCTTGGTTATCCTTGGTTATTTGAGTGGGTCCACAGGGATCCCCAACAGGGATCCTTAAAAGTGGAAAAGGAAGGCAGAATGGGTATATGAGAAACAGACTGATGATGGAGAGGAAGAAGAAATTATAGAAGGATGGAAAGAAGGAAAGAAGGAAGAAAAAAAGGGAGGGAGGGAGGGAGGAAGGAAAAGGAGGTAGAAAGGAAGGGAGGAGTTACCACGCATTATAAAAGCTTTAGAATCCCTTCACCTTCCACCTCTGATTTATTAGAAATTCATTTTCAGTTCAAGCACAGTCCTTAAGGTATGGCCACTGTAATTATATATTTAGGAAGTTGTCCCCTCTACAGATCCATTTGGATGAATAATGGCCACAGCAACAGGAATGCAAAAGGTGTACTTGAACTAGATCCTAAATATAAATGGAAAAGGGAAGAAAATGTGAATTTTAAAGTCTTACATAATGCATGAGTTCCCTTCTTTACTTGAATTAGGCAAGTGGCTGAGGTTTAGAAATTTGTTTTCAATAAGATTTTTGTTCTAGTGTTACTTTATTTTTACTGAAGTATAGTTGACATATAGTATTAGTTTCAGGTATACAACAAATGGTTCAACATTTATACATATTATGAAATGATGTGTAAGTCTACTAACCATGTGTCACCATACAAAGTTATTACAATACTGTTGACTATGTTCCCTATGCTGTACATTATATCACCACACCTTATTTATTATATTTCTTGAAGTTTGTAACTCTTAATCTCCTTCCATATTATGTGCATCCCCCAGCCAGTCTCCTCTGGCAACGACCAGTTTTTTCTCTGTATCTATGAGTATGTTTCTGTTTTTTCTTGTCATTGTTCATTTGTTTTGTATTTTTAGATTCCACATACGAGTGAAGTAATATGGTATTTGTCTTTCTCTGCCTGATTTATTTTGCTTAGCACAGTACACTCTAGGTCCATCCACATTGTCACAAATGGCAAGATTTCATTCTGTCTTACGTTTTATTAATATTCCATTGTGTGCTCGTGTGTGCGTGTGTGTGTGTGTGTGTGTGTGTGTGCCATTTCTTCTTTATCCTTTCATCTATTGATGGACACTTAGGTTGCTTCCATATCTTGGCTATTGTAAAAAATGCTGTGATGAACACAGGAGGGCATGTATGTCTTCAAATTAGTGCTTTCATTTTCTTGAGATAGATACCCAGGAATGGAATTGCTAGATCATGTTGACAGTTCTATTTTTAATTTTTTGAGGAAGCTCCATACCATTTTTCATAGTGGCTACACCAATTTATATTCCCACCAAGAGTATATGAGTGTTCCTAATTCTCCAAGAACTTGCCAAAAAATTATTTGTTGTCTTTTTGACAATTGTCACTGTAATAGGTGTGAGGTGATATTGCATTGGGTTTTGATTTGCAGTTCCCTATAATTAGTTACATTAAGTATCTTTTCATGTGTCAGTTGGCCATCTGTATATCTTTAGAAAAATGTTTAATCATGTCCTCTGCCCATTTTTTAAATTAGATCTCCTTCTTCAGAAAGAAAAACAGAGGCAGAGGAATCAGGCTCCCTGACTTCAGATTATACTACAAAGCTACAGTAATCAAGACACTATGGTAATGGTAAAAAAACAGAAATATAGATCAATGGAACAGGATAGAAAGCCCAGAGATAAACCCATGCACATTTGGTCACATTATCTTTGATTAAGGAGGTAAGAATATGCAATGGAGAAAAGACAGCCTTTTCAATAAGTGGTGCTGGGAAAACTGGACAGCTACATGTAAAAGAATGGAATTATAACACTCCTTAACACCATATACAAAAAAAAAAACTCAAAATAGATTAAAGACCTAAATGTAAGGCCAGACACTATAAAAGCTATTAGAGGAAAACATAGGCAGAACACTATGACATAAATCACAGGAAGATCCTTTCTGACCCACCTCCTAGAGAAATGGAAATAAAAACAAAAATAAACAAATGGGACCTAATGAAATTTAAAAGCTTTTGAACAGCAAAGGAAACCATAAACAAGACCAAAAGACAACCCTCAGAATGGGTGAAAATATTTGCAAATGAAGCAACTGACAAAGGATTAATCTCCAAAGTATACAAGCAGCTCATGCAGCTCAATATCAAAGAAACAAACAACCCAATCCAAAAATGGGCAGAAGACCTAAATAGACATTTCTCCAAAGAATATATACAGATTGCCAACAAACACATGAAAGGATGCTCAACATCACTAATCATTAGAGAAATGCAAATCAAAACTACAATGAGGTATCACCTCACACCAGTCAGAATGGCCATTATCAAAAAAATCTACAAACAATAAATGCTGGAGAGGGTGTGGAGAAAAGGGAACCCTCTTGCACTATTGGTGGGGATGTAAATTGATACAGCCACTATGGAGAACAGTATGGAGGTTCCTTAAAAAACTACAAAGAGAACTACCATATGGCCCAGCAATCTCACTACTGGGCATATACCTTGAGAAAACCTTAATTCAAAAAGAGTCATGTACCACAGTGTTCATTGCAGCACTATTTACAATAGCCAGGAGATGGAAGCAACCTAAGTTCCATCGACAGATGAATGGATAAAGGAGATGTGACACATGTATACAATGGAATATTACTCACCCATAAAAAGAAATGAAGTTGAGTTATTTGTAGTGAGGTGGATGGACATAGAGTCTGTCATACAGAGTGAAGTAAGTCAGAAAGGGAAAAATACATACCCTATGCTACCACATATATATCAAATCTAAAAGAAAAAAAAAATGGTTCTGAAGAAACTAGGGGCAGGACAGGAATAAAGACACAGATGTAGAGAATGGACTTGAGGACATGGGGAGTGGGAAGGGTTAGCTGGGAAGAAGTGAGAGAGTGGCGTTGACATATATACAATACCAAATGTAAAACAGATAGCAACCGGGAAGCAGCCGCATAACACAGGGAGATCAGCTTGGTGCTTTGTGACCACCTAGAGTGGTGGGATAGGGAGGGTAGGAAGGAGATGCAAGAGGGAGGGGATATGGGGATATATGTGTACATATACCTGATTCACTTTGTTATACAGCAGAAACTAACACAACAATGTAAAGCAATTTTACTCCAATAAAGATGTTATAAATAAATAAATAAATAAAATCAGATTTCTTGCTTTTTTGTTATTGAGTTGTATGAGTTCTTTGTATATTTTGGATATTAACCCATATTGGATATTTCATTTGCAAATATCTTTTCCCACTCAGTAGGCTGCCTTTTCATTTGGTTGATTATTTCTTTTGCTGTGCAAAAGATTTTTACTTTGATGTTGTCTCACTTGTTTATTATTGCTCTTGTTGGTCTTGCCTGAAGAGAGAAGATATCAAAAATGATATTGCTAAGACTAATGTCAAAGAGTTTACTGCCTATGTTTTCTTCTAGTAGTTGTATGGTTTCAGGTCTTTTTTTACATGTAAGTCTTTAAACCATTTTGAATTTATTTTTTTTAATATGGTGTAAGAAAGTGGTCCAGTTTCATTCTTTTGTATTTATCTGTCCTGTGTTCTCAACATATATTGAAGAAAATGTTTTTTCCTCACTTTATATTTTTGCCTACTTTGTCATAAATTAATTGACATTATAAGAATTGGTTTATTTTGGGGCTCTCTATTCTGTTGCATTGACCTATGTATATGTCTTTTTTGCCAGTACCATACTGTTTTGATGACTGTAATTGTAGTATAGTTTGAAATCAGGGAGTGTGATACCTCCAACTTTGTTCTTCTTAAGATAACGTTGGCCTTTCAGGATCTTTTGTAGTTCCTTACAAATTTTAGGATTATTTTTTCTAGTACTGTGAAAAAATACAATTGGTATTTTGATAGGGATTGCATCGAATCTTTAGATTGTGTAGTGTGAACTTTTAAACTATATTAATTTTTCCAGTCCATTAGCATGGTATATCTTTCCATTTATTTGTGTCATCTTCAATTTCTTTCATTAATGTCTTATAGTTTTCTGTTCAAGTCTTTCACATCCTTGGTTAAATTTATTCCTAGGTATTTTATTCATTTTCGTGCAATTGTCAATGGAATTTTTTCTTGCTTTCTCTTTCTGAAAAGTCTTTATTTGTGTATAAAATGCAACAGATTTCTTTATATTAATTTTGTGTTCTGCAACTTTACTGAATTCATTTATTCATTCTAATACATTTTTTTGGAGGAGTCTTTATGGTTTTCTATAATAGTTATCATGTTATCTGCAAATAGTGACAGTTTCATTTCTTCATTTCCAGTCTGGATGCTTTTCATTGCTTTTTCTTGTCTGATTGCTCTAGCTAGGACTTCCAATACTATGTTGAATAAAAGTGGTGAGAGTGGTTATCCTTGTCTTGTTCCAGATATTTTTTTCTCCATTGATTATGATGTTAGCTATGGGTTTGCCATATGTAGCTTTATTAAGTTAAGGTAAGTTCCCTTCAGACCCACTTTGTTTGGAGTTTTGTCATAAATGCGTGTTCAATTTTATCAAATATTTTTTCTTCTCATATTTAGATGATCACATCATTTTTATCTTTTGTCATAAATGTGGTATATAACATTGACTGCTTTGCAGATACTGAACCATCCTTGCATCCCTGGGGAAAATCCCACTTGAATGTTTGTTCCTTTTAATGTATTTTAAATTTAGTTCATAATACTTTGTTGAGGATTTTTGTATGTATGTTGATCAGGGATAATGGCCTGTAATTTTCTTTTATTGTAGTGTCTTTTGTTTTGGTTTTGGGTTAACACTGGCCTCATAGAACAGATTTGGGAGTGATCTTTCCTCTTCAAGTTTTAAAAATAATATGAGGAGGACAGGTATTAAATCTTCTTTAGATGTTTCATATAATTCACTGGTGAGCCAATTGGTCTTAGACTTTTGTTAGTTGGAAGTTTTTTTTGAAATTATTGATTCAATTCCATTACTAATATTAGGTCTGTTCAGATTTTTTATTTATTCACAATTCAGTCTTAGAAAATTGTATGTTTCTAGGGATTTATCCATTTCTTCTAGGTTGTCCAATTTGTTGGTGTACAATTTTTTGTAGTAATCTCTTATGATCCTTTGTATTTCTGTGGTGTCAGTTAACTTCTCCTCTTTCTTTTCTAATTTTATATATTTGGGCCTTCTCTCTATTCTTCATGCTGAGTCTAGCTAAAGGTTTATCAATTTCATATATCTTTTCAAAGAACCAGCTCTTAGTTTCATTTATCTTCTCTATTTTTTTTCCTTGTAGTTTCTATTTCATTTATTACCATTCTGATCTTTATTTTTTCCTCCCTCTAAACTTTGGCTTTGTTTGTCCTTTTACTTGTAAGGTTAGACTGTTTATTTGAGATTTTTCTTGAGGCAGGCCTGTATCACTATGAACTCCTCTCTTAGAACTGCTTTTCCTGCATCCCATAGATTTTGGTAGGTTGTATTTCTGTTTTCATTTGTATAATGTATTTAAAAAAATTTTCTCCTTGATTTCTTTCTTGACGTATTGATTGTTTAGCCTCCCTGTGTTTGTGTTTTTTTCCAGTTTTCTTCTTGTAGTTATTTCCAGTTTTAAACAGTTGTAGTCAGACCTAGCATGTGCAATATGTTTTGTGACCTAGCATGTGATCTATCTTGGAGAATGTTCCATATGCACTTGAAAAAATGTGTATTCTACTGCTTTTGGAAGAAATGTTCTGTACATATCTATTAAGGTTATCTGGTATAAAGTGTTTAAAGCCAATGTTTCCTTATTGATTTTCTTTTATCTGGATGATCTACTATTATGTCGCTGTCTATTTCTCCCTTTATGTCTGTTAATATTTGCTTTATGTATTTAGTTGCTCTTATGTTGGGTGCATAGATACCTACAAGAGTTTATCCTCTTGTTGGATTGATCCCTTTATCATTATGTAATGCCCTTCTTTGTCTCTTGCTAGTCTTTGTTTTGATGTCTACTTTGTCTTTTTATTTGTGTATCCCTTAACTGGTTACTGTAGTACTCTGATTGATTCTTTTTTTATATATTCTAACTCTTTGTTGAATTTCTCATGGTGCTCATCCATTCTTCTCCACGTTCCATGAGCATCTTTATGATTTTACCTTGCACTCTTTATCTGGTAGAATGCTTATTTCCATTTCATTTAGTTCTTTTCCTGGAGTTTTATCTTGTTCTTTCATTTTTCAACATAATGAAAAACGTTTCCTCATTTTGCCTAATTCTCTGTTTATTTCTTTGTACTAAGCAGGCTCATTACATTTCCCAATCTTGGAGAAATAGACTTATGTAGGAGATTTCCTATGCAGCCTAGCAGTATACTCCTCTCTGGCTACCAGAACCAAATGCTTCATGTGTTCCCTATGTGGGTTGCTTGCATCTTTTGGTTGTGATGGAGTCAGCTGTTGCAGGGGCACTGGTATGCAGGCCCAGCCCCTGGTCTGACTGGCTACAAGGCCCTGCCTTGTGTGGTTGCTGTGGGCATGATGGTTGCTGTGGGCATTCTGGTGTGGCTGGCTGCACAACTCCTACAGGCATGATGGAGGGCAGAATAGGTCCCTGGCACAGCTGATTGCATGGCCCTGCACTGTGTGATTGCTATGGGCATGCTGGTCAATGGGGCAGGCCCTTGGTGCAACTTACTGAGAGGCCCAGTGGCATGCAATTGATACAAATACCTTTTGGGTGGGGCAGGTCCTGTCATTAATAGGCTAGAGGGAAGGCTGCAAAATGGTGCTCACCAGTGCTGGTATCTGCATGGTAACAATCACTGTGTAGTTGCTGTGGGCATGCTGGTCGATGGGGCAGGTCTTTGGTGCAACTTACTGAGAGACACAGTGGCATGCAATTGATACAAATACCTTTGGGGTGGGGCAGGTGCTGTCATTAATAGGCTAGAGGGAAGGTTGCAAAATGGCACCCACCAGTGCTGGTATCTGCATGGTAGAATGAGATCACAAAAGTGGCTGTGTCTTAGTCTCTGGGAGTTGACTCTGCCAGGCAGATTCCTGCCTCTTCTGGAGTCTCTCCAAGACCAACAAGTGGATCTCTCTCAAAGCCTCTCAATCTGCTGCCTCTGTACTGGGACCTGGAGTGAGAGTTTTTGCATGCCCCCTTTAAGACAGAAATCTAGGTTTTCTATGCTCTCTGTTTCTCTCTAATCTAAGTTCTGATGGTTTTCAAAGCCAGATGTTTTGGAGGTTCATCTGCCCAGTGCAAGACTCCCATGCTGGGGAGACAGATGTGGGGATCAGACTCCTTGCTCCTAGGGGAAGATCTCTGTGGTTGTGATTTTCTTCTTGCTTGTGGGTCTCTGTGCTGGGGCTGTGGGTCCTGACTAGACTCTATCTCTACCCCTCCTACAGTTTTTGTTGTGGCTCCTTCTTCATATCTTTAGTTCAGAAAATCTCCTCGGCTAGAATTCAGGTCATTCTCAGAGATAGTTGCTCTGTAAGTAGCTGTAATTTTGGTGGGCTGTGGGAGGTAGTGAGTTCAGGATCTTCCTACTCCGCCATATTGATCCAGACCCCAACCATCCCAGTGTTTTTTACAGCAATATAGTTTAAGTTTAAAAGGGTAAATATTTATATGGTAGATCCTTTCTATTTCTCATAATTTTCCCAATCTCAGATTGCATTCTACATTCTAAATTTTATTCTTTTCCTTTTCTAGGTCCATTTTTGGAGCTATACTCACTCTTTCCCTGACTTTATACCATTTAAGATGCATTTTTTTGTGTGTGTGATAAACAATCCATTGCTTGATTATCAAAAATATGAGTTGAAAAAAATCAGGATGCTGAATTTGATGTACCTTTTAAAATTTGATGTACATTTAAAAAAATTTGAATGTCCCCATAGAGGAAAGTTTCTGAACTCTAAGCCACTGATATTTAGATATGTCTAATACACTACAATAGTTTTGTGAATTTATTTGCAAGGTATTTCTAAGGTCGTTTTTTTTTTAAAGATACCTCAATCACAAAAGCATCTTTTGGACTTACATAAAAAATAAAGTTTATAAGGAAAGAAAGCTTTGCAAAATAAGACTACTGCTGTCATCTTGGAATGACAAGTAACAAATACAAACAAAATATTTTATACATTGCACTGTATTCAAATATATTACTTGGTGTCATGCTTCTGCATGTATGTAAACAGCTTTAAATTCAAACAAAGAAATATGAAACATTAAGAAATGATGATTTTGAAATTATGATCAGGTGGAATTTTCTAAGCAAATCTTTAAACTTATTTTACTGTTTCATGTATTGACCAAAAATATCTGGGTTCACAGTGATTTATACTATTAAATTATTTAGAATCTGATTATAATAATTATGTGGCATTTAATTGAAACACTTCTTCTAAGTGAGTTTTTGCTGCTTCACATTAACTGGCTCATTTGGAATCCTCCATATTGTTTCTGTCCATGATATCATGCATAGTGGGAGTAGTCTTGGATTCTGAATTTTAATAAGTTCTGTACAGCTGTTCACTGAACAGTAAGTAGCTGGTGAACAAACATTAGCTAAAGTTCCTTATGAATCAAATATTAAGCTGCAGTTTTGAATTACAATTTTCTAAATTTTTATAAACTGCAAGCATTAAAGCTAGTCAGTTATAGGCCCAAGTATATTTTAAATTAAAACCCCTTTGTAAACTTTTATAATTAATCTTTCATTCAATGGCCTTTCTTCCATTAAGTCTCTTTCCATGTAACCCAAGCTTTCTGAATACTCAGTGCATTGATATTTCAATAAGATGGATGTTACACAGCTTTCCTCTTTTCACAAAACCTCTATCTCTGGAATTAGAAAAATATAGATACAGTTTTTATAGGGTTGCTATTGATTCTTCTATCACTGTATATATACAGATTGGTAATACACCTATAGATCAATACACAGAAAGGAAAACAATAATAAGAACATTTGCTCTAATATTTAGATGAGAGAAAAATATACTCAAATCTTGCTCCCAATCAACCATCAATTTCTGCATGATATTTATGTTGGCCAAAAATATCACAACACTTATATCTAGAGTTTGTCCTGAAGTATAGATGTGTCCATTGACAGATGAATGGATAAGAAGATGTGATACACACACACACACACACACACACACACACACACACACACACACTAAATGGAATACTACTCAGCCATAAAAAGATGGAACATTGCCATTTGTGACAACATGGATGGACCTTGAGGGTATTATGCTAAGTCAAATAAGACATATGGAGAAAGACAAATGCTGTATGATTTCACTCATATGTGGAATATTAAAAAAAATAAATGAACAAATTAAACTAAGGCATAGATAGAACAGATTAGTGGTTACTAGATGGGAAGGGGGCAGGGGGAGGGCAAAACGAATAAAGTGGGTCAACTGTATGGTGACAGATAGAAACTAAACTTTTGGTGTTGAACACACTGTAGAGTATACAAAAATATAATGCATGCATGAAACATATAATGTTATAAGAAAATTTTACCTCAATTAATTAAAAACATATCTTCATCAAATACCTCAAATATAACTTTTTAAAACAGAGTTTATACTAAATCATAATATTTCCAAAATACACTCATATTCTATTACATTACTAAATCACTAATGGGAAGAATATCCATCCAAAAAACATACATCATTCACCAAGTCTGGAAATTCACCAAACGTATACTTGCAAACAAAATGCACGTATAACAATTATACTAACAAAACATGAATGTATATGCACCTTTTAATGCATTTATGTTTTTCATTCAACAAATATTTAAAAGTCTTCAAGTGATAAGCATTGTATTCAATAGGACCTTTGAGAAAAAATTCAAGATTCATAAAAAAATTTCTCTGAAAAAAAACTGTAACAAGTTGTTAGTTGATTTTAATGATCCAGATCAGTAAGATTACTTTCTCTAATACTTGTTCTTATTTCACTCATTCACTGGTAGAGTCACTCAACCACTTGCTTAAAATCTAATGAGTGCCTACTCTAGAAAGGCATTGTGCTTGATGTCAGAATGTGAAGAGGCACAACATAGCACTCTTATGTTCTGGTGGGGACTTCGGCTATCAAATAATTATAAGCATGATAAACATGATGAAAGGCAGGGCATAGAGTGTACATAGGAGTGAACTGGGTCTGAAAATAAACAGGGGATACATATTATAATGTGAAAAAAGATTATTTCAGGCAAGAGGAAGCAGCACTTGTTTGAATGGGTCTTAAAATAGCACTGAGTAGCATGTTCAAACAACTGAACAAAGGGTAATGTCGCTGGGGAAGAGAAAGCACACTAAGGGATTAGGAAACTTTGTTTGTGCTTAGACTAAGATTTATTGAGTGCCTACTATACTGTTCTAGGTGATATGGATATAGTGGTGAACAAAACAAACGTCCAAGCACTCTTAGAACTTACATTGCTTTTGAAGGAAGGGGCCAGAGGCAATAAAAATTAAGTGAATGATCTGTTAGGTACTAAGAGCTTTAAAGAAAAGTTAAATGTGGTGAAATGGATAAAGAATGCCACAGGAGGGAAGAATGTTGCTATTTTATTGGGAAGTGGTGTAATAAAATGATTAAGAATGCTGACTCAAGTCGGAATGCCTAGATGTAACCAAAGTAATGTTACTTAAGATTAAAACTCATGAAATATTTAGAAAGGGCCCAATGCATAGTGTTATTACACCAAAAATGTTGTTACTGTTGTCATCATAATCTCATAATCATCTTCATTACTACTGTTATTTAGGATGGTAAGTGAAGATATCATTGAAAAGGTAGAATGTGAAAAAAGACTGAAAGTAAATGGGGAAGGAAACTATGCAAACATCAGTGGGAAAAGCATTACAAACAGAGGGAAATGGTGTACAAAGATATTGAGGCAGGAGCCTGCTAGGTGAGGCCAAGGAACAAGAAATAGACTAGTAGTACTGGACTGAGGTGGATGAGAGGTAGCACAGAGAAGAGTATTAAAGAGGTAGTGGCAATCTCAATTGACTACATCCTTAGAACCACTATAAATAATTCGGTATTTAGTAAGTGAAAATGTAAATCTCAAACAGTTTTAAGCAGAGGAGTGAGATTATCTTATTTTTGTTAGGATAGCTCTTGTATTTTGTGGAGAGAGTTGGGAGGGCAGAGGCAGATATGGGATGACGGAAATCAATTAGGATGCCTGTACAGAGATATTGCATCACCACAATAAAGCGAGTATTGCAATAAACAAGTCACAGAAATTTTTAGGTTTTCCAGTGCATATAAAAGTTATGTTTACACTCTACTGTAGTCTACTAAATGTGGAATATAGCATTATGTCTAAAAAACAATGTACAAACCTTAATTTAAAAATACTGTATTGCTAAAAAATGTTAGCCATCATCTGAGCCTTCAGCAAGTTGTAATTTTTTTGCAATGGTAATATCAAAAATCACCGACTACTGATCACCATAACAAATACGATAATAATGAAAAAGCTTGAAATATTGCGAGAATTACCAAAATGTGACACAGAGACTTGAGGTGAGCAAATGCTATTGGAAAATGGCACCACAGACTCTCGATGCAGGGCTGCCAAAACCTTCAGTTTGTAAAGAACACAATATCTTTGGGACTCAATAATGTGAAGTATAATAAAACGAGGCATGCTTGTATGTGAGGCAAAATGAAAGTGCAGTCAAGAATGGCTCCTAAGGTTTTGGCCTGACAACTAGAAGAACAGAATTGTTATTTATTAAAATTGCTAATTATGTGGGAAGAACAACTTTGGTTGTGATGGTGGTTGGTGGGTGGGAAGAATCAGGAATTTAGGAATTCAATTCGTTTAATACACATTTAAATGGAGGTGTGAAAGATGGTTTAATGTGAAACTAAAATTCAGAGGAAAGGTTCAAGTTCATTATATACGTTTCAGACTCCTCCTTGCCATATGTAAAAGTTATTTGAAGCCATGAGGATGAGGAAGAGAGGAGAGGAGTTGTGAGAACTGATCCTTGAAGCATTCTAACTTTAAAAGTCTGTGAGACTAGATAATATGGAGTCTGGCAAGTAGAAGGGAGAGGAAGGGCTTTTCTCACAGAGTACTCAAAAATAAAGCCAAAGGGATTCTCAAAACAGGAAGAGTTCAAAAATCTTGTTCTCCCCTACTACATAAGCTGTCCTTAAATAGTCCAGAAAATTTCCAAGTCCTCCAGAATATTCCATAGTAGCTATGGATACCCTGTATGAGGGTAAGGGAGGAGGAAGGCATGAAAAAAGCATTCCATACACATGGAAAGCACTTAGCAATGTGGATCTGAAGAGGAGAAGCAATTGTAGATCTATTTTAAGAAGCATTAGAAGATAGATCACATTAAGCCACAAAATGTTTTTTTTTTCTTAACCAGTGCCCGATGCAGTGGGAGTGCTGAGTCCTAATCACTGGCCTGTCAGGGAATTCCCACAAAAGTCTTATTAAGTATTTTAGGTCAAAATTTTCTGTTCTGCTTATTGGGTAACAAACCACCCTAAATCTTAGTGATTTAGAGCAAAAATATATTAACACCTCTTATGGCTTTGTGGGTTGACTGATCTCAGCTGAGTAGGTTTTGTTTGGGGTCTTTCGTGCCGTTAGACAGATGTCAGCTGGAGCTGCAGTTCTCTGAAGACTCAGCTGGGTTGGACATTTAACTTACATGTTTGACAATTGATGCTGGCTTTTAGCTCAATGTTGAACTGGGGGCATAAACCAGAATGTCTACATTTGGCCATTCTTTGGGATTTGGGATTCTCACAGCATGGCAACTGAGTTCCAAAAAGATCATCTCAAGAGGGAAAGTCCCAAGAACAAGAGTTTTAAAAGACTCAGGTAGAAGCCGTAAGCTTCTCATGACTTTGATGTTAAACATCACCACTTCCACAGCATCCTATTGGTCAAAAGCAATTTACGGGGCAAATCCAGATTCAAGCGTAAGGAAATATACATGAACACGGACCTGGATATTGGGACATGTGTCTCATTGGGAGGCCATTTTTGGAGACTAGCTAACACTCTCAACTTACTATAACTAAAAACATACTATAGTTAAAATAATAAACTAAAAACATTTTAATTTTATTCTTTTGGTTCATAAATACTGTCTCTCTAATATGAAAATAATATAGAACATGTTTACTATAGAGAATTTTTTAAATGTTGATAAGGAAAAAGAAAATACAAGAACCCACCACTTCATCACTTGTGTATAACTCACACATAATAGGGGGTTAAAAAAATACTTTTTTAAATTTATTTGCTCAGTTAATGAATTGGCAAATAAATTAATTAACACTGGCATTTTTGTATGTAACTTTGAAATCAATGATGACAGTATTTAGAATTTTAATCTTCTTTTGCTAAAATTATGCTATAAATATATTTTCATTTTATTAAATATTCTACTACACAATCATTTAAATGATATTAAAGTATTTTATTATATGGAATAGCCCTAATTACTAATTTCCTATAGCCACTGAAAAAATTTACTATTTTTTAAAGGAAACTAACATCTTAGTAGTTAAAGCTCTACTGCTTATGATTAATTTCTATTAGAAACAAAAGCGAGACAACTTTAAGATTTTTTATATGCACTGTGAATTTCCCTCTAAAAAGACTAAAGTAATTCACACTGCCATTAGCACTTTTTGGGAGTTTTCATTTCCCCACACCAAGCCATCAAAAACTCTTCCAACATGGAAAATAGGAGGTTTTTTTTTTTTTTTGTCCATTTGTGACTGGATTTTCTTTTTTTTTTCCATTTGTCAGTCAGTTACTAGTAAAATTGAATATATTTTTATCTGCTTAGAGACCATTTGTAGTTCTTTTGTGATTTTTGTTTTCTTCAGGGCCTTTATTATTTTTTCCATCAAAATGTGCATTTATAAGAAAGGGTTTTTTTTTTGGATCACATTATATATTCTTAAAATGTCATGAGAAAATGGATAGAATAAAACTAATATCCTAGATATTAGAGTCTGGATTACATTTGTCAATGACCAGCACATAAGAATATTCAGAATGTTCAGAAATAGAAGTACAGAATAAGTATTGTCAGTTTGATTGTGGACCAATTCTTTTTTCCCCGCTTTATCATGTGTTTATTTTATGTTGTAATTACTATCACCACAACTTTGTTTCTCAAAATAATTCTATAAGGGGTAGAGAAGTAATTCATCTCCCTGATTCCATTAGTGTCTGCTAAATTTTAGGTAGGAAAAGTTACATACCCCCATATATAATTAAGGGGTTAGACAGCAGCTCAGAAGTATACACTGATTTAATGGAAAGAGATTGTTCCCAAATAATTTTAATAAACAATCAATCAATAAATAACCACTATCTACACCACTGCCAAACAGAGAATAAAATAAAACTTTTGATTTTCTAACATTTGTGCTGTGTGCTCCATGCCAAACACAGCTTAGGCACTAAATTATGAAACTGACATGCTGCCCAGTGCGCTAAGAAGGCTTTAAGACACTAAATTAAACAGCTACATAAAATATAGCTAAAGTTCCTTTAGAGCCATTTTCACTCTGCTTGTAACCAATAGTTATCACTAGTGAGAGACATTACAATTATCATTAAAAAAATCTAATACAATAATCTAACTAAAAACCATATTATCTAACTAAATAAATTTTCACATTCCATCAAGTCAATTCTGCCATCAGCAGCAAAATAATACAATATAATTATCATCTCCTAGGAAAGTGTTGCTGTCATGTCTGTGAATATAGTTCTTTAAAAACACTAAGATAAATGGATCTTTTATTTGCTGTATGGTTTTATATTTTTTGTGGTTTTATGAAATATTCTCAAATTTTTCTAATATCCTACATGTTGAAAGTCACTCTCATGCCACCTCATAAAACATGAGAAATAATTTCTGCTATCAGAACCTACAATTTGTGCACATAAACACTTTGTTATATACTATCTAAGGAGAAAATCTAATCACAATATTAAGTATACCATTATATTTTATACTTTAGGAGTGGTTAAGAGATCAAAGTAGGCAACATAGCAGTGAAGAAACCAGAAGCCACATTGGTCAGACCAGAATGGGCAGCATACTCACTATTTCATATCACCTCAGGTTCTAGCACTTGCCTTGATTCTGAAATTTGGCTAACAAAGTCACAGTAACAATTCCTTGCTCTTCCAAGATGGTCTGTTCAAAAAAACAACAGTTTACACAGATCCTCAGAAGACTCCCTTCAAAAACAAATGATCAGTTATGCTTGTTACAGAGCTGTGGACAGCTTGGAAACACACTCCCATTTATTCATTCTCTCCTTTTCACAGTCTCTTTCTTCTTTTTCCTTATTTTTCACTTCTGGGGGTGTGCTTTCACATAAGGCATTTGCACACAGGCTGTCACCAAACTGAATCTTCTAGGGACTCCAGCCTAGAATGGTTTTCCAGTTACTATATGCTAAGAAAAAACCCAGGAGAGGGATTCCAAGCTAAAAGGGGTTGAAGGGATCCAAAAATACAAAATAGGTTGAACAGGCACTTAAAGTGAAAGTTAGAAAAGGAAAGGACTATCACATACAGAAATGTGGACAAGTGAAAAAATAAATAAATAAAACTAGTCTTTGGAACAACAAAAATAACAACAAAATCTTTGAAACTTTTGGAATCACATTAAAATAACTAGGTGCAAAAAACCATTTTGCACTTTTTAGTACTGTTCCATCTTGGTTTTATTCCTACTTATTCTAACATTAGAATGGCTTTTAGAACTACAACAGATTTCTGGCCAATTTATTACAGTTTGTTGGTTTGCAAATTGGTTCCCATATGCAGAGGGCAAGGAGAGACTGAAGAAAGAGGCATATCACTCTAGATTTGTAGGTGGCAGTTAACAAGCAAGTTAATTTACATATGAGACTTGTCTTGGGCAGCTGCAATATGAGTAGATCTCTGCACTCACCTGCCAGAATCTTAAAAGTTTATACAGAGGCCTTAACTGGGTTCAGTCACATATTCAGTCCAGATGATCTCAACAACACCTTGCTCTCTCAATGTTTCATCCTTGAAAATATCTCACACTGTGGGAACAGTGGGCAGAATGTATATTCCAAGGACAGGGGGAGGGATGAGCAGCCTCCAATTGCCTGTGTCCAGCCCCTGGGTCAACCAGCTGTCATGTCCTCTCAATGATCCCTCCAACATTCTCCCTCATGACTGGCTCTTACAAATGTATATGCCCCCCTCTTCAGCAATGTACCCTGAATGGTCAGCAAGGGTTTCATAGCATGGAGGTGGTTCATTTGGCAGCTATATAGCTGCACTGAAGGCAGATACCATAGAGACAATATAGGCACACACAAGAAAAAAACACAGATTAAGATAATGATTCCCAAACTAAGTAACCGTTTTTTTTTTCCCACCAAGAACCCTGTGATCCAGACCACTGATTTATTAAATCCACTAGGTTGGAGGTTGGATCACAAAGGTGTTATTTGTATTCTCATGTGATTTAATAAAGATGCAGGCTCATTAGGTAAGAACATATAACATTCCGTTTGGATAAAGGCACAGGTGCCTCCTTATGAGTAGTAATATGGTCCAAGGTCATCCTCTTTTGTAGGACTTTTCTCATTAGAGACATTTCGGTGTTCAGGAAAGACAGGCTTTGTCAGCTATCATTTAAGGCTTGATGGGTGCATTCAGTAAGGACTTCTCTGTGAGCTAATATGTCCTCCAGGCCAATGGAGGGAACAAAGATGGTGGCCAAATGATTGTACAGTGGAAAATAGAATGTGCCCTCTGGCCTTGAGAGGGAGTTGGCAATTTTGGGAACTTGGCATGATTGTGTATACCATACATGTTGTCTTGGGAAGGCAGCACTGGTGTGAGGAAATGAACTAGGGGCAGGATATACCAGAACAGGATACCCCATTCTCTCTCCTCTTTCAATGGTGCATGCTCCATCCTAGGTATAACACATTTCAGTAGGCCTGACTTGCAGCAGGACGATGGGATACCAGTGGAGATTGAGTAGTTCTCCCTTGCCCAGCGATGTGAAGTAACTCACGCATTTGGGTGGGACATTCCATTGCAAATTCCAGGGGATAACGCCTTTCCCAGACATGATGGGGCTTGGTGTTCTCAACAGCATAGCACTTTGATCTATGGTGAGAATTGGGGCACTGGCTGTTTCCTGCCACCTCCATACCTTTACAGTATTGGATGTCTTAGCAGGGGCCCTCAGTCTTGGCATATGGGGCAACAGGCCCTAATGGTCAATCATTCAAATGTATTAAAGCCTGGAACAGTACTTGAGTCCACCCAGCCAAGGTGATTTTACCTATTAGTAATTTAATTTGCTGCCTTAATATTTCATTTTTCCTTTCTACCAACCCTGTTGCTTGTGGGTTATAAGGCAGATGGAAGCTCCATTCAATGTCATGTTCTTTTGTCCATTCTTGAACATCATGACCTTTGAAATGTGACCCACAGTCACTGTCTATGTGATGAAGAGGGTAGCCATAGTTGGTTCTCAGCCTTTCTGAATCCCTCAGGGTGGCAGCCTGGTTTGTGTGGTGACAGGGGAAAGCTTGGGTTATGCCAGCCACAGTGTCCACACAAATGAAAGCATATCTAGAAGGCTTACTTGGTGGAGGGGACCAATATAATCATTTTGTCAATCACTCACTGGTTGGGAACTCTGGTGAATGGCCCCAGACTTCTTTGACAGTTGTCTTGGACATTGTTTAGAACATATAGGATATGCTGCTGATGCATTAACAAAGTTGTATTTCAAGAGCAATCTGGCATCTTTGGCAATACACCATCCTACTAGGGCGCTATGGTGTTCACTTTTTGTATGTACTCAATCTGCCATATCTCCTAAAGGGTCAGTTATTAGGGCTCATACCTGAGCTAAGGAATATTAAGCTTCCTGATTGCCAGCGTTGTCAGCTCCTCATGAGCTGTGAAAGACAGTGAGGACCCTCTCAGGTTCTTGCAGGTGAACCCAAATGTCTTTCCACATATCATGATCCCACAAGGGTTTATTCATGATCATCTATTCCTTGGCTTCCCACTATCCAAGACATAGGGTTAATTCCTTTAGAACAGCCCAATTGTCAGTGCAAAGTGTTAATGGTCAGGGCTCATGTGTGATTACCCACTGGCTATTGTACTTTGTTCCTGTTTCCATCCAGATTGTATCAATATTGGGCTGAATAGTGACTGCAGTCCCTGTGGGCAAGTTACCCATATTAGACCCATCTGTATACCAGGCACTGGTGGGAATTTACCTCATTCCCTCTCTATAGGCCAAGGGGCTTCCATAGGAATAGGGGTAAGAGAATTTGGAGTATCCACATACTCTACAGGGCCTAGTAGCACCCACATTTCTAGAGATGGTGTGCTGGAGGACAGGGTGTTCCTCTGCTGCAAATAAGCACATCACTTAGTTAAAGTGGGAGTCCGAGCCATGGCAGAGATATGTCAATGGAAGATCTTCTCAACCCAGCCCTTGATAAGAAAGGGAAGTTCTTACCATGAAATGCTGTTCCTTCCTAAGAGGCTCCACTTGGAGAAGCACTGTGTACACTGCTAGAAGCTGTTGCTCTATGGGGATATATTGTCTTTCTATCTCCTTCTAGAGCTGGGACCAAAATCCTAGTGGTACTCTCTCCTCTGTTGTTTTTGCTGTAGTGTCCAATGCATACCTTCTGGAGTCACAGATACATCTAACTCAAATGGTAGCCCTGCTTGGAAGATGCTCAGAGCTTTAATCTGCTTCACTAGTATTTTTGCCTTCTCAGAGGTGGCTTGCTGCACTGATCCCCAATCTGACATGTGATTTTTCTTTACCACACAGTATAAAGGATGGAAGCACTGTGCCAGGTGGGGAATAAAAGTCCTCTAAAATCCAGAAATCCCTACAAATGCCTGCATCTCTTTCATGTTCTTAGAGGTTAGATAGGCTTGCATCTTGTCAGTTACAGTTTCTGAGACAAAGTTCAGTATACATGAAAGAGTTATAAATAATACATGGAGAGGACTCAGAATAATAATTAAATACATGTAGCACAAACTTTAAAAGTGAGTAGAAGACAGTAGCATCATTGTGGATTGGTCTACTAAACAAACATTCATGGAAGATTGGATTAGAAAATGGTGAAATTTTGAATGATGGAAAAATAAAAACTTATTTATGAACATCAGCTACATATCTAGCACTGTGCTAATCATTTCACATTTATTATCTGATTCTTAGGCCTGCCAATTTAGAAATTAATAAAACAGACTCAGTGAGTTTAAGAAATAAAACAAGGTTCACAGAGCAAATAAGGGACAGAATTGTGAATTCAGAGTATAAAGGTATAATAGTTCTAAAATACCAATGGGAGTGAAAACAAATGTTTGTTATAAAGTGGCAGAGGTCTCAATTTATGGCTTCATTTTAGATTGTGACAGCTCTGACTGATAATCAGAACCAATACTCTTTGATCTTAGTGATAATATATTGTTATTTGTTTAATAAAAAATCCATTTTCTGACAAGTCTCAGTCTCCTTCCTGCTTATGCTTCCACTGAATTGTAACTGATGTCTCTAAATATTTTATTTTCTTTCAAATAATCTTCTAGTTCCTTCTGAGATAGGAAAAAGCAATAAAGACACTTGAAGATGAAAAATACAACCTTCAAAAATCATACGTAATTTATCCTCCAACTATAAAATTATAATATAACATGCTTAATAACACAGGAAAAATAAAAACATCTAAAGTCCTCCTTACGTAGGGTAGATCAACATTACTATAAGGTTACATTATTTTCCATTATGTCAAAGGGTATCACACTGGTCTTCAGTAAAGATTCATTTTCTTGCTGTTTAATAATACTCAGCTACTAGTAATCCAATAAAAAAACAAATCAGCAGGGCTATTTGATGTCACATATAACTCCAAGAGAGACTGTTTCAATGAGTCTACAGCCTACAACTCTAAGTAATAAGAATGTTTCATTGTATTATTCAATACCTTGCAGAGGCCCATTAAATGTTTACTGAAAGGAATTTAATTGGGAGCAAAGCCAAAATCTGTTGGTAAACGTGAATATGTAGATGTTGTATTAATTTCTACATAATTTATCTCTGCACTCTCCCCTCTCCTTCATATTTATAGCAACAAAGATGAAATTATTAATGTATACATCTGTGATAAGCAATGCAAAAGATGCTAAAATGAGAAATTACAGGAGTGGTGATGATAATATATATAATTATTTCATTAAACCTTAATATATAGCTCTTATATTAATAGACATAGAACATAAATCTCTTACGTACATACAAAGAATATATTTCCTATATAATCTAGTCCAACTTCACATTCATATATTCATTTATCCATATGTTTATTTACTAACTAATTTATATATTTATTCATACTTGGTTTCATTTAAAATCCCTAATGGTTATTTTCTTTGATGAAAATAATAGTACTTGCCTTCTAAGATTTTCATAAATATTCAACAAAATAATCAATGCTAAGTATACAAGATATTTTCTGATAAATTGTATACACTAATATTATTATTACTAAATTAAATATATTTATTGAGAGTCTGGTATGAATAAGGCTCTGTGATGAAAAGAATGAGTAAATTATGTGAACAACTCTCTAGTTATATCTCAGTAAGGAAATTAAGAAATATACCCATATAATATTCAGAAAAGAATGTGATGTTAGATTCCAGAAGAAAAAGTTTTATGAGACGGCAGAGATTTCCAAAGACAAAAGTCTTTCTTTCTACAGTATTCAGGACAATGCTTTAAAAATTCCTTTTGGCAGTTTATTCACTGACTTACTAGGCAGCCTATTCTATTTCTGGAGAAGTTTAAGTATTAAAAATTATGTTACATTATTCCATGTGGAAACTGACTTTGGTACTTTTCTAAATATTTTCCATTTTATTCCTAATCTCTATCAGGTGAATTTCAAGCAGATGCAAATCAAATCAGAAAAATGGAAAATAATTTTCTTCAATTTTTTTTTTTTTTTTGCGGTTCGCGGGCATCTCACTGCTGTGGCCTCTCCCGCTGCAGAGCACAGGCTCCGGAAGCGCAGGCCCAGAGGCCATGGCACACGGGTGCAGCCGCCCCGCGGCACATGGGATCCTCCCGGACTGGGGCACGAACCCGCGTACCCCCCATCGGCAGGCTGACCCTCAACCACTGCGCCACAAGGGAAGCCCTTCAGTTTTTTTTTTAACACAAAAACTAGTAAATGATAACTGAATCATTCTATATGGAATGCTCTTGTTTTATTTCTACTGACTTCTAAATAAAATAGCCTAGCCAAAAGGATAAATAACTGGCTGACCTGGCCACATGTTCCCTATATATTATTAAACTGCACTATATTTCTTTTGGGAGGAAATTACCCTGCTATTCCCTTTACTTTTTTATATCAATAGATGTCTGAATTTCACTTAGGCCACAGGAGAGTGCTGAAGGAATAAAATTTTACAAAGCTGAGTTCAACTAATGAGAGATAAGGGAGCTCAGAGAGGCTTGAGTTTTGCCATGAACTCTGGTTTTCATTATAGCATTTGGGGAAGCAGGATATATCAAGGAGGGGGATTAAATGGCATGGGAAAGGGTGAATATGATTAGATTTTACGTTTGAAGAGGTGTATTGGAAAATATGCTGTCAAAATCTGACACGTACCTTCAAGTTTTCAGCTACAGGCAATATTATTTCCATAAATAAGGCTCTTTTTTAAAGTATTTATTCACTTTGTATTTTTCAATTTGAGCAAAATAATTGAGCTTCTTGTTGACATTATTTGTTACTAGAAATGAGAGATATGTGATATTTGCCTTAGAATGCTCATTCTCATATTCTGCTCTTGTGATGTCACATTTTACCTGTCTACAGCATCAAGAGATGTGCACATGTCAAACTGCCTCTAGCTAGCAAATACATTTCTGGGAGACATAATGTTTTAAACAGGAAACATAGGCACATGTCTACAAGCCAATCTGTTGACAACTAATAAAGTATTCATACTATACGTCCAGTAGAAGAAGTTGAAAAGAAAGCCCTTACTAGTAAAACTCCTCTGCATGTATTAAAAAACTAATAATCAGAAAAAAACAGTCCTTGCTTTTATAAAAGAAAGTTTAACAAAGATTTGGACTAAATACAAATGAATTGTCAAAACTATAAAATGCAAATTTCTATTTCTTTTTGGTCAGTGAATGAATGTCTTAATACGTATATAACATATATTAATACTATTTCTGTTATAGGATTATACTGGTATTAACAGAAAATGATTCACAATTCCAGACACTTTTATTTTCTATATTTCCTTAATTGTTGGCTGTGCTTCTGAAACTCCAACTCAAAAAAACAAAGTAAAAAGGAAAAGAAAAATAGGAGCTATTAAAGATAATTTTTTTACAGTGACAGAAAGGAATAACAATACCTTAGTTACATGCAGAATATAACTTCATTTAAAACTTTTTGTTTAACAAATTATCTTTGTTTGGAAATAAGTAAAAAGTGCTCTATTTCTCTCAGTAGCTTATATTAACTCCATCTGTGCTTTACAGAAAACCTTTAGAGCAATGATTCCCAACCAGTGGCCTGTCCCTCTGTGGCACATATGTATACACTTATACATATATTCATTTAATTAAATAACTGATTACTTAAATCACCATAAGACAATTTAGTGATTTTTTGTGTGTGCTTATTGAACAAACACCTTCAGCCAGTATATGTAACCTTATTTCTATATGCATTCTGGGACTCTTCATATTTAAAACTTTTAAGCACTAATGATATTAAATGTTACTTGAAATAGAGACTTTTTATAAACAATATTGTGAAGCGTGAATGAGATTTGCCTACAGAGATAGATATATACATATATATATATAAGTTTAAAGAGCCTTGGATGTTAAATGTAATATTTAGTTATCACATTTTCTGAGTAACTGAACATTTAAAATATTATGCCAACAGATTTCCATTTCTGGCCAAGATGGAATAAAAATGACTAGATTTTCTCTACATACTAAAATAAACCGATATCAGATAGAATATATAAAACACTTTTTTGGGGCTTCCCTTGCGGCGCAGTGGTTGAGAGTTCGCCTGCCGATGCCGGGGACATGGGTTCGTGCCCCGGTCCACGAAGATCCCACATGTCGCGGAGCGGCTGGGCCCGTGAGCCATGGCCACTGAGCCTGCGCGTCCGGAGCCTGTGCTGCAACGGGAGAGGCCACAGCAGTGAGAGGCCCGCATACCGCAAAAAAACACACACACAAAAAACAAAAAACACTTTTTTGTAAGACTCCAGATATCAGAAAATGAAGTTTAGTGATCCCCGAGAGATAGTAAACAAATGTTGTGAGCTCCATTTTATTCCAAATTACTGCAGAGAAAACTTCACAATACATAAGGCATTTGGTAGAGTATACAGAGGGTAAATTCAGTGATGAGGAGTAATTAGCCTTAAACTGAGCACAGCTCTGGGCATTCTTAAAAATTCTTAGAAGCCAAATTTGAAAGGGCAAAACTATTTTCAAGCTATTTCAAGTTATTCTGAGTCCCAGAAGAAAGCTCAAAAGTATTTATAGAAATTCAAAAATATCCAACAGCCAACAAACAACATGCACAGTTACCAAGCATGCAAAGAGTAAGAAAAAGCCACCCTAGAACTAATACACGTGCTAGAGTAAGCAAACATTATAAGAATTATAATTGTATTCTATCTGTTTAAAAACTTAGGGAAAATCATAGAAGCTATTTTGTAAATACCCAAAGTAAACAGAATATAGAAACATATAAAGGTCAGAGCAGAAATAAAGGAAATAGATGAAAATAAAACGAATATAGAAAACCAGTGAAATGCAAAGTTGTGTCTTTCGGTAGATCATTAAATTAATAAACTCCTAGTCAAACTGATCATGAAAAAGAGAGACTTCACTAGAGATTCTACAGATATTAAAGTGATAATAAGAACCCATCATGAAAAACCATATGCTAATAAGTTTGACAGCTTAGATGAAATGACGAATTCTTCCTCAAAAACAAAAGCTCATTCAGAAACAGCCTATAAGTATCTTTTTATCTGTTACAGAAATTGCATTTGTAATAAAAAACCTTCCAACAATAAAAACAAAAGGCAAGCCCAAATGGGTTCACTGGTAATTTTACCAATTTAAGGAGGAAATAATATCAATTTGGCATGAACTCTTACAAAAAACTGAAAAGGAGATAAGACTTTCTAACTATTTTTACTAAGCTAGAGTTATCCTGATACCAAAAGCAGTCAGACATTATACAAAAACTACAGCGAAGAGAAACGTCTTCAACTCAGTAAAGAGTATATATGAAAACCCTACATGTAACATCTTAATAGGGAAAGACCAAATGCGTTCTACCTAACGTCAGTAACAAAATTATCTATTTGCAGTACTTCTATTTAACATTGTATTAGAGCTCCTAGCCAATGCAATAAGGTAATAGAAAGAAAAATAAAGAGAGAGAGAAAGAGAAAGAAAGATATCAAGACTGAAACAGAAGTAAAACTCTTTATTTGCAGACAACATGATCATCTCTGTAGAAAATCTGATGGAATCTTTAAAAAAAAAAGTAAACTACGACAGTTAAGTAAGTTTAACAAGGCCCCAAGAGAGAAGATCGATACAAAAAGTTAGTTACATTTGCACTTACTAACAACATCAGAAAAAGTAATCAGAAAATAAAATTTAAAAATACTATTTAAAATAGCACCAGAAATATGAAATATCTAGGGATAAAAGAAAAATGTAAAATATTTATACAATAACTACTAGAAAATATTGCTGAAAAATGTACCTAAGGGGAGATATACCTTAGTCATAAGTTAGAAGACCCAATATCATTAAGATGCAAATTCTCTCCAAATAGATCTATAAATTTAATGAAGTTCCAGTCTAAAATTGAGCAGGCTTTCTTCTGTAGAAATTGAAAACTGTTCCAGAAAATCATATGGAAATATGAAAAACAATTTTGGAAAATCAAAATAAACCTATTTTAAGGTTTTAAAAACATATTAGAATCAAGACCGTGTAGTGTTGTCATTAAGATACACAATTACATTAAGAGAATTGTATAAAGAGTTCAGGAATAGGTTTGGCATATATAAACAACTTATTTTTGACAAAGGTGCAAAGGCAATTCAATGGAGAAATGACAGTCTTTTCAATGGTATAGAAACAACTGGATATGCAAAAAATAAAGAGTTACATACATTGTACCATACACAAATATATTAAAAGGTTCACAGACCTTAATATAAAATTGAGAACTATAAAAATTTTAGAGTAAATATGGGAGAACATTTGGGATGTTGAGTTAGCTACGAATTTTAAAATATGATAACAAAGTATAATCTGTAATAGAAAAAATATTTTAACTTTGGCTTCATCAAATTAAAAACGTCTGCTCTTCCAAAGAAAATATCAGAATAATGAAAAGAGGAGCCACTGGGAGAAATATATGCTAAAAAAAGACTGTTACGTAGACTATATAAAAAATCCTCAAAACTCAATAATCAGGAAAGAAACAACCTAATTTTTTTAAATGGGTAAAAGATTTGAACAGACACTTCAACAGCAACAACAAAAATACAGCTAGATTAGATAGATAGATAGTTAGATGACATATAGACATCAAATGATCTCAGGAAAAGATAACCAACACAATTAGTTATTTGTTAAATGAAAATTATAACTACAGTGAGACTCCACTATGTACCTCTTATGCTAAAATAATAAATATACGCATATGTACATACATACATGCATATATAAGGACTGGCCTGGCAACATGTTAATGAGGATACAGAAGAACTAGAATTGTTCTACATTCATGTTAAGGATACAAAATGGCACAATTACTTCGGAAAACAGTTTCTTAAATAAATACACCTGAAAAGCATACAACTAACATGAAATCTAACCATTCCTCTCCTAGCTTTTACTCAATATAAATAAGAGCATATGTTCATAGAGAAGACTTGTGGATGACTGTTCACATAAAGCTTACTTATAACATCCAAAAGACTGATAACAACCTAAAAGCCAACAAGTGAATGAATAAAAAAACTGGTATATCCATATGATGTTATACTACTCAGCAATAAAAAAAATAATGAACTACAAGCTACAAAGTGGAAGAATCTTAATATATAATCATTTCAAGTAAAAGAAGCCAGAAATAAAGTGTGCAATTTTATTTATGTAAAATTCTGGAAGATTCTTAATAACCTCCAGTGTCAGAAAGCAGATCAGTGTTTGCCTGCATATGGGAGAGCGGGAGAGAGAGATGATACAGGGGCAGAAAGAAATTTGGTAGTGATAAATATGTTAATTTTCTTACTTGTAGTCCTGGTTTCATGGCTATAAACCAATGTCAAGACTTATCAATTGTACAATTTAAAGAGGTGCAACTTATTATATATGACACATTCCTCAATAAAGTTGTTAAAATTTATTGCTACAAATTATTTCAACTAAATACATAACCATGGACTTCAGCACAGTTTTGAGATCATTATAAACTATTCAAGATTCATAAGTTCTTTATATATATATATTTATATAAGACAAAGAAACTTGTCATTTTGAAGTTTACATATTCTCTACAAAAAGTTCTAGGACTTTGGAACTATATCCTATAAGGTAACTGAGACAGTAAGAGTGGCATAGCAAAGTCAGTTATCCTGTAAGCATGTCCCTTCTCTAGATGATAACCTAAATTAGAAATTTCATGTTCTAGTTTAACTTTAGGAAAGAATAGAAGAGCAAGTGTTAAGATGTTTGTTTGCATGTTTTTATACTTTAATAAAACTAGTGATGAAAGATATTTGCTTACATGTGATATTCTATGATTTGCCAGCTACATCTCTTCATTTCAGACTATATGGAGATTTACATATTACTCTTAAAATAAGGAAATGTCATACATTTTATACATGAGAGCTTTGCCTAAGTTCCAACTATAAAACGGCATTGAAAGGGAACAGAGTATTTTCAGTTGCGTTCCCCAGAAACACTCTGAGACAAATATTTGAGGCAATTCCAGAAAGTATCAGTAGAGTAGTGGGGAAAGAAGAAAGATAAGAAAGCCAATATAGGATATTAATGAGTGAGATACAACTTTCAGCAGCTAGGGCTCAGTCCCACTGGGAACATCTGGCAGACTACATATAACATACCCCACATGAGTTAGAAATGATCCCAAACAGAGGGGCCAGGAAGTTGGTGTATATATTTGCCAACTCTCATTCATCATTGGAAGAAAGCAACTCCAGGGTGTGTTCTGTCTGTCACCTGTACTTCCACATCTTCCATGTGAGGGGCAGAGTGCACCTGCTGTCAGAGGAGGCCCTCACACAGTCCAGTACACAGTTACGGTGAATGTCAAGGGAATATGGGTGAGGTATGGACAGTGTCTGCTTCCAAAGGCAATAAAAACCATATTATATATTCCTTAAGAGCTTACTAAATGTTACTGATACAAATAAAGATTCAGAAAAAAAAATAATGATAAAAACAATAGAAGCAATGTTTCTGTAATTGTGCATGATGATAGTTAATATCAAGTTAAACAAACTCTAGTCTTAATCCAAAGCACCAGGACTTTGGAATTATAAATTAGAGGGTACCTGTGCTGTAGATGAAATCAGTAGTGGCAACCAGAGTTATCCAGCTAGGCTCTCTCATGAGCGCTGGTATGAAATTACATGCCTTTGCAGATATAATACTATAAAAACTGTACAGTTGTGAAAGGACCAATAGAGAAAGGTTATTAGCTGAGGTTTTACAGATTACAGGTGACCACTGAACAATACGGGTTTCAACTTTGCAGGTACACTTACAGGCAGATTTTTTTCAATAAATACTGCAGTACTATACTATCTGCAGCTGGTTGAATTGAGGTGGCAGAACCATTGAGTGGAGGGCTGACTATAAAGTTATACATAGATTTTCAACTGTGCAAGGAAGGGCTGGGTGCCCCTAACCCCCCTGATTGTTCAGGGGTCAATTGCATAGTAGAACAGTGATAAAGAGGCTACCTTGTATAAAGGGGGATTATTATAAAGCTACATGGAAAAAAGAGAACCCAAGAAAGAGTCTCACCCTGAAACTTCAGTCAGTACCCTTTGCCATACAGGATGCAGTAGCAGTTCTGGAGCACCAATATCAGCCTTACTGACCAGTGACCTAGTCAGCTTGTCTTTCTAGTTCGAAGACAGCTTAGAAACAGTTGTCTTTGCTAGGGTGCAGATTCCTGGTCTAATATGTTGTATCACGGTGGCAGTCAGGTGATTAAAAACCTGACCACTGTGGAAAGTATCCTGTTTCTGGTCACGTTCTTCAGAAGGGAGATTGAGTGTGCCAGGCACTTAGCCACTACTCTGGAAATCTACCAGGAAAGGGAGAGCAAATGATTAGGTGTCCACTAAACTTCTCTCAAAGAATAAATATGGTTCCTAGAATGGGGTAATGGGTTTATGTGTGAAACAATTAGCTAGTGTTTATTATATTAGTTAGTTTCTTAAGAGAGAAAGACTCTAAGCAGATATGACACAGACAGAGTAACGTTGATAGTAATATGGCAAATTAGATGAGAATGTGACACATGAACCAGAGACAAGCCCAAGCAAAGATGTTCCTGAATTATTGGTGGATATACCTGAAAACCAATGCATATGTTCTCATAACGACAACTGATGTCTTTTTGGCCTTTCTAGAATGTTCACAATTTTGCTTAAGGTAAGCCCTAACAGCCAGTAACATAAATTGCTCTTTATTTATTCAATATTCAGGACATCACTTTCATTCTTTAAAAATTAAAATAATAGGGCAATGTTACCAAAAAATACTCTGCCATGCAAATTAATGATACTGGTCTGAGTAAGCAGTTTCTAAAGTAGTTCCAGATTTGGTTGCGATTTATGTAGGAAAAACAAATGAAGTTTTATTCACATTATCATTATTAGTAATTTAACTAATTAACATAATTGAAAAATGACCATGCATCAACTCATCATAATAAATGCATTTTAAACACCTTGAGTTGGCATGACACCTATGATTAAGTTGCATAATAAAGCTTCAAGTAGAAGCCATGGCAAAAACTTTTTTTTTTTCAGAGATGTGGCTTCAGCTACAAGGTGAGTCAAATTTGAGGGAATTTTTAATTATTAATATTTCTGGGAAATGTATAAACTCCCTTCCCTTTTGCCCTCAATAACGACAGCTCCTACAGCAATGTATTTTCTATTACTCTTATTACTTTATCTGTTAGTAGTTCGTTAAAAAAACTGACAGTGCCAAAGCTAGTAATGAAGTTGACTGGTAAATCATAATGCTGTACATCTTACTGACATAGAACATGGATGTCTTAACAATTGGCTTTAGATGAGTGCAAGAGAGTGAAGAGATTTCACAGAAGATAATCTTGCATATCATGTTGAAAGCTGAACAAAAACACAAATATTTCAAATAAAAAATATATATTGAGCATTCCCTCTCCTGGTCTTGTGCCAGGAACTGTGGGTAACACAAAGAAGAATAAAGCACAGCTCCTGATTACTTAGAGATTACAATCAATGAAAAGTTAAGTAACTTCCAATAATAATTCAAGATAACAAAAGAAAATTTGACATGTTAGCCCATGATTAAAGTAACCTATGTAGATGATAATTGCATTAAGTGCTCTGGACATGATGATTTCATGTTAGGAAAGTTAAATTGAGAATTACACTGAATATGCTTAAATTTACATTAAATTAAGATATAGACTATGTTTTAAGGTTTTGGTTTTAAACAGACATTGAATTAGAGATAATTTTATACTTCTCAGAATACATTTGAAAATATTTACAGCTCAAAGTGCTACTATGCTCTCTATAATTAAAATGAAGCAAATCAGTTAGTAAGAATTAAGCTCCCAAATCCTAGGGGAGAGCACCCTGTGACCACCAGACCCAGCTGTGATGGACAAAAGCAATGTCTTTTTGCAGAAAGGCATGCAAAGAGGACTATGGTAGGACTGAAGCCTTGGCCAAAAGTGAGGATATTGTTGTGCACAACTTTTTGGATGATTCTCCATGACAATACACCCTTTCTATGGCATTCATTTTTAAAAACAAACTACTGGAAAAGACAGTGCTATAGCCATCAAGTCATGGTGCAAAAGTGGTCATTAATATGCTGTCTCTAACCAGCTGCATCCATCATGATGGAGAATGTCTGGATCGTGAGTGCCTTTCTTGAGAGGAGGTATTATCATTTGCTTCTTTTCATTTTTTCTTAATTATACATAATAGGCCTCTTTCCCCTTTTGTTAAGTGTCTCCTATTGAGTGCTCAAATTGGTCTGCTATATATGGAGAAGGAGAGGAAAGTGGATAGGCAAGTGGTAGAAATGTTTATTTTTCATTTTCCCCTAATTCCTTTGGTTGTCCTCCATCAAGGTGATTCAGAAATGTGAGGGCAGTTTTAGTTATCACTGGCTTACAGCGACCAGGGGACATATATGCTAAATGTCCTACAATATGTATGAGAGCTATACAGAATGAAGAATTTTCCCACCGAATATGCTAACAGAAACCCCACTGAGTAGCACTGTATACTTAGAAGGGGTCTGGAGGAGGAAACCATTACCTCAAGTTTAGTAGATATTTTGGGAAATGGATTTGCTTAGTATCTGTAAAATACATGACCCTAAACCAGCCTGTACTTTGTGCCTTGGGAGTCATAGTAAACATAATGTAAATTTAAAAAAAAAATGGTTGTAAACTCTACTGGAGATTACTATATCTTCTGACTTCTATCCCAGCCTCACCAAATTACCATAGTAGAAATTATTCAGCAAATATTTGCAAAGGTTTTTATTGCATCTAATCAAGAGATAAAATTTCAAGGAAATGGCTATATAAGTATTATATACAATCATTAAATCATGATTAAAGATGCTCATTTATATAATTTCAAAGCATGTAAACTATATGTGTTTACATGTTTCTTACTAAGGAGAAAGACTGATAGAGAGACATATAATCAGGGGAATTTAACTAATGTGGCATGCAAATCATTCTGAACAGTTCAAAAATAGAGAACAAAATTTTGTGACATCACTGAAATGATCCTATACCTGCTCTGTGTTCAGAATTGTGTGTGTGCGTGTGTGTGTGTGTGTGTGTGTGTTTGCGTGTGTGTGTGTATGTTGCATAACCCAGCTGAGGCAGTTTTAGCATGAGGTTAAGAATACAGTTCAGAAGCCAGACTGCCTGGGCTTTAATTCCAGCTCTGGTACTTATTAGTAGAATGAGCTGGAGAAGTTATTTAGTCCCTCAGTACCTTTGCTTCCTCAACTCTAAATCAGAATATGAATAGTATCCCTGTAAATGTTAGATGTTGCAATATTTAGCAGTAGGCCTAAAATGTATTTTTTACTTTTTAATTGTTTATAAATTTTAAAAAAAGTGGCTCTGATCTTGTTGTTTGAACAAGTTTTTCCATCCCTATTCTTAATGCAGCTCAAGATATAACGGGAAAGAAACCCCTATAGAGGGAAACTCATTAAATGCACAGTATTATTAATAAAATAGTGCACATTGAAAGGGGTATTTGATAGCATTTTGTAGCCTTCTTGTAGCCCACCTTAGAGAATCACTTTTTAATTTTCCCTTAGCCACCATGGAAATCACAAAATCCTTATGATGCTCTGCCTCGGGATTTATTCCCAACGATGTTGCCCTGCCAATGGTGATGTATTGTTCTTTAGGTGGTAGATAAGTATCTCTTTGTTGACCAGGAAGCCAGAAAACACATAGCAATTAAAAAGATGTACAATCTGGGCTTCTCTGGTGGCGCAGTGGTTGAGAGTCCACCTGCCAACGCAGGGGATACGGGTTCGTGCCCTGGTCTGGGAAGATCACATCATGCCACGGAGCGGCTGGGCCCGTGAGCCATGGCCACTGAGCCTGCGCGTCCGGAGCCTGTGCTCTGCAATGGGAGAGGCCACAACAGTGAGAGGCCCGTGTACCGCAAAAAAAAAAAAAAAAAAAGATGTACAATCTAATATATACTAATCAGAGATGATTACCCACATCGACCAATGGGTATTCACAAATTACCTACTAACACTTTTAGAAGTAGTACTGATTTTGTATAGTTGCCATTGATTATGAAAGCTGTACAAAAGAAAATAAAGATTATATTAGACACAGAAGTGACTTCTTTTGCATTTGCTTTGTTTTTATTTCCTTTTTCTGAATAATAATAAAAATATTTTCCTTTCAAAATTCTAACACTCTAGAATGGGGATCTGAAACAGTTTTGTCTTGTCTGGACAATAATTTTAGCTCACAGAAGATGGAATCAGCAACAAAGGAAAGAGTTACCATTAACTAAATTATGATTACCAGGATAGAATTGTCAAGTAATGGAAAAAAATAAATTAAATGACACTTTTGGGAAAATTTTGTATTTTTTAAAACTGTGAAACCATAAAATAGATAACTCATAAGAACCTATTGTATAGCACAGGGAACTCTACTCAATGCTCTGTAATGTCCTACATGGGAAAAGAATCTAAAATAAAAAGGAGTGGATATATGTGGATATATATACATATATATAAATGATTCACTTTGCTGTACATCTGAAACTAACATAACATTGTAAATCAACTATACTCCAATAAAAATTGTAAAAAAAATGAAACCATAGAAATGGTCTACTTAGGATTGTTATTGACCAGACTAATCATACTTTTTCACCAGGGAGTTAGGGTGAAACAGAAAGATAATGGGGCTAATACCAGTAGAAGGTAGGCATGAGTCAAGGTATAGCAATTAAGATATTTTTCCGATGATTTTAACTTGATGTGACCAAATGGGAACTCTTGTCCTTAATTTCCACCAAGTATATTCCTCTCTCAAATATCATAAGCCACCATTACGTTTCTCAAGCTAGAAACAAGTCATCATTCTGGATTTCCTCACTCATCATATTCAAGTCATAGGAAAATTCTCTCTCAAAAATATATATTGTATCTGTTCTCTTCTCATTTACACACTCATCACTCTAGCCAAAGCAACCATCATGTCTCATCTAGACATGTCCTTCACAAATTCTAACAAGCATACAAATTACCTGGGGATCTTGTTAAAATATATATTTCTGCTTTAGTAAGTTGATGTAGCATCTGAGATTCATCATTTCTTACAAGTTCCCAGGTGAACTGCCCCTGGTATTCCATGGATCACCCATTAAATAGCAAGGCCTAGATTACCAACAAAGTCACCTAACTTGTGTTGCAGGTTCAATCTATCCTCCCTGCAAACTATTTTTCTCTGAGTAAATTGATCTTTAGAAATCATAAATCAGATCATATTACTCGCTCAGTAAAAATACCTGTAGTAGGGTTTTAAATAATAAATTTACTCTTAACTCAGAATAAAATCTCCAAATTTAAGAACAATAGTTGGCAAGTATCCAAAAATTTATAGTTATCATCTAGAAACATCCTTACCAGATATTAAGAGGTAAGATTTTTCCAATATCCCCATTTATCCCATCACTTCAGCCTATTTAAGTGAAAGCTAGAGGTTAACAGGAATTCATAGTAAGGTAGAAAAAGTCCTGACTTTTCTCTTCCCTTCTGCATGAGAAGGGGTGGGGAATGCTCCATTCCCTGGTAATATGAGGGGGACACAAAAGAAGCACTCACAGAAATTTTACCTCAGTCTAAGAGCTTTTCCTTACCATATTCTCTAATTAGGTGCTGTCTAATTATACTCTATTATTTCATTATCTTCATTCCCTTCAGAACACATATTTTAATTTGTAATCATTTATTTATTTACTGATTTATTTATTGTCTGTCAGAGGTAGGTCTCAAGCTCCAGAAATGCAAGGCCCATATCAGTCTTGACCTTTCTTTTTTCTTTTTTTTTTTTTTTGCGGTACACAGGCCTCTAACCGTTGTAGCCTCTCCCATTGCAGAGCACAGGCTCCGGAGGCGCAGGCCCAGCAGCCATGGCTCACGGCCCCAGCCACTCCGCGGCATGTGGGATCTTCCCGGACTGGGGCACGAACCCGCGTCTCCTGCATCGACAGGCGGACTCTCAACCACTTCGCCACCAGGGAAGCCCTTTGACCTTTCTTATGTTCACGGTCTTATATGGAACCTAATACATATATATTAGGTACAAATAGCTGTGGGTGTTGATTAATTAGTATTATATAAGATTTAGAAAATATAGATGTCAATCGAACAATGGGGAGTGAATTAGATACTTAAAGAGAATATAAAGTAACAACTGTTGAACTCTGGGACAAATGTGGCCAACAGGCTTGTTTTGTTTGAACAAAGAAAGCCTTTTGTAAACCTGAACGTGATCATTTGAAATTGAGTTTGAATGACATACCTAGTTTGCCGTAAACCCCAGTACTCCATATTATTTTCATTCTGCCTCTTTACATATTTATATATCCTTCCTCACAACTCAAGACTTTTGAATGTATAATATAATATTACTGTACAGTGAGTAGAAAAGGAGACCCAGTTAAGAATTCAGAAGAATGTCTATATTTTAAGGCCAAGCAGAGAAGGAAAGGTTTTTAAAAATACCATGGCTGGGCTTTAAACATGACCTCCTGAATTCCAATATACTTTGCTCTTTAAGAATCACAAAATAGGACTTACCAGAAGATGGCAGAAGAGTAAGACGTGGACATCAGCTTCCTCCCCACAGATACACCAGAAATACATCTACACGTGGAATAACTCCTATAGAACACCTACTGAATGCTGGCAGAAGAGCTCAGACCTCCCAAAAGGCAAGAAACTCCCCTCGTACCTGGGTAGGGCAAAAGAAAAAAGGAAAAACAGAGACAAAAGAATAGGCACGGGACCTGCACCAGTGGGAGGGAGCTGTGAAGGAGGAAAGGTTTCCACACACTAGAAAGCCCCTTTGAGGCAGAGACTGCGGGTGGCGGAGGGGGAAAGCTTCGGAGTCACAGAGGAGAGCTCAGCCACACGGTGTGGAGGGCAAAGCGGAGAGATTCCCACACAGTGGATCAGTGCCGACCGGCACTCACCAGCCCGAGAGGCTTGTCTGCTCACCCGCCGGGGTGGGCGGGGCTGGGAGCTGAGGCTTCGGCTTCAGTCACAGCGCAGGGAGAGGACTGGAGTTGGCAGCGAGAACACAGCTTGCAGGGGTTTAGTGCACCACGGCTAGCCGGGAGGGAGTCCAGGGAAAAGTCTGGACGTGCTGAAGAGGCAAGAGACTTTTTCTTCCCTCTTTGTTTCCTGGTGTGCGAGGAGAGGGGATTAAGAGCGCTGCTTAAAGGAGCTCCAGAGACGGGCGCAAGCCATGGCTAAAAGCGCGGACCCCAGAGAGTGCATGAAACGCTAAGGCTGCTGCTGCCGCCACCAAGAAGCCTGTGTGCAAGCACAGGTCACTGTCCACATCCCCCTTCCGGGGAGCCTGTGGAGCCCGCCAAGGCCAGGGTACAGGGATCCAGGGACAACTTCCCCGGGAGAACGCACGGCGCGCCTCAGGCTGGTGCAACGTCACACTGGCCTCTGCTGCCGCAGGCCCGCCCCACACTCTGTGCCCCTCCCTGCCCCCGGCCTGAGTGAGCCAGAGTCCCCGAAGTGGCTGCCCCTTTAACCCCGTCCTGAGTGAAGAACAGACGCCCTCCGGCGACCTACACGCAGAGGCGGGGCCAAATCCAAAGCTGAACCCCAGGAGCTGTGCAAACAAAGAAGAGAAAGGGAAGTCTCTCCCAGCAGCCTCAGAAGCAGCGGATTAAATCTCCACAATCAACTTGAGGTACCCTGCATCTGTGGAATACCTGAATAGACAACGAATCATCCCAAATTGAGGAGGTGGACTTTGAGAGAAAGATTTATGATTTTTTCCCCTTTTCCTCTTTTTGTGAGTGTGTATGTGTATGCTTCTGTGTGAGATTTTGTCTGTATAGCTTTGTTTCCACCATTTGTCCTAGGGTTCTCTCTGTCCATTTTTGTTTGTTTGTTTGTTTTTCTTAATAATTATTTTTTATTTTAATAACTTTATTATATTTTATCTTATTTTATTTTACTTTATCTTTCTTTTCTTCCTTCCTTCCCTCCTTCCTTCCTTCCTTCATCCCTCCCTCCCTTTTCTTTCTTTCTTTCTTTCTTTCTTTCTTTCTTTCTTTCTTTCTTTCTTTCTTTCTACTTCTACTAATTCTTTCTTTCTACTTTTTCTTTCTTTTATTCTGAGCCGTGTGGATGAAAGGCTCTTGGTGCTGCAGCCAGGAGTCAGTGCTGTTCCTCTGAGGTGGGAGAGCCAACTTCAGGACACTGATCCACAAGACACCTCCCAGCTCCACATAATATCAAACGGCAAAAATCTCCCAGAGATCTCCATCTCAACACCAGCACCCAGCTTCACTTAACGACCAGTAAGCTACAGTGTTGGACACCCTATGCCAAACAATTAGCAAGACAGGAACACAACCCCACCCATTAGCAGAGAGGCTGCCTAAAATCATAATAAGTCCACAGACACTCCAAAACACACAACCAGACGTGGACCTGCCCACCAGAAAGACAAGATCCAGCCTCATCCACCAGAACACAGGCACTAGTCCCCTCCACCAGGAAGCCTACACAACCCACTGAACCAACCTTAGCCACTGGGGACAGACACCAAGAACAACGGGAACTACGAACATGCAGCCTGCAAAAAGGAGACCCCAAACATAGTAAGATAAGCAAAATGTGAAGACAGAAAAACACACAGCAGATAAAGGAGCAAGATAGACACCCACCAGACCTAACAAATGAAGAGGAAATAGGCAGTCTACCTGAAAAAGAATTCAGAATAATGACAGTAAAGATGATCCAAAATCTTGGAAATAGAACAGACAACATGCAGGAAACATTTAACAAGGACCTAGAAGAACTAAAGATGAAACAAACAATGATGAACACAATAAATGAAATTAAAAATACTCTAGATGGGATCAGTACCAGAATAACTGAGGCAGAAGAATGGATAAGTGACCTGGAAGATGAAATAGTGGAAATAACTACTGCAGAGCAGAATAAAGAAAAAGAATGAAAAGAACTGAGGACAGTCTCAGAGACCTCTGGGACAACATTAAATGCACCAACATTCGAATTATAGGGGTTCCAGAAGAAGAAGAGAAAAAGAAATGGACTGAGAAAATATTTGGAGAGATTATAGTTGAAAACTTCCCTAATATGGGGAAGGAAATAATTAATCAAATCCAGGAAGCACAGAGGGTCCCATACAGGATAAATCCAAGGAGAAATATGCCAAGACACATATTAATCAATCTGTCAAAAATTAAATACAAAGAAAACATATTAAAAGCAGCAAGGGAAAAACAACAAATAACACACAAGGGAATCCCCATAAGGTTAACAACTGATCTTTCAGCAGAAACTCTGCAAGCCAGAAGGGACTGGCAGGACATATTTAAAATGATGAAGGAGAAAAACCTACAACCAAGATTACTCTACCCAGCAAGGATCTCATTCAGATTTGATGGAGAAATTAATACCTTTACAGACAAGCAGAAGCTGAGAGAGTTCAGCACCACCAAACCAGCTTTACAACAAATGCTAAAGGAACTTATCTAGGCAAGAAACACAAGAAAAGGAAAATACCTACAATAATGAACCCAAAACAATTAAGAAAATGGGAATAGGAACATACATATCGATAATTACCTTAAGTGTAAATGGATTAAATTCTCCAACCAAAAGACACAGATGGGCTGAATGGAAACAAAAACAAGACCTATATATATGCTGTCTACAAGAGACCCACTTCAGACCTAGAGACACATACAGATTGAAAGTAATGGGATGGAAAAAGATATTCCATGAAAATGGAAACCAAAAGAAAGGTGGAGTAGCAATTCTCATATCAGACAAAATAGACTTTAAAATAAAGACTATTAGAAGAGACAAAGAGGTCACTACATAATGATCAAGGGATCGATCCAAGAAGAAGATATAACAATTGTAAATATTTATGCACCCAACATAGGAACACCTCAATACATAAGGCAAATACTAACAGCCATAAAAGGAGAAATCGACAGTAACACATTCATAGTAGGGGACTTTAACAACCCAGTTTCACCAATGGACAGAGCATCCAAAATGAAAATAAATAAGGAAACACAAGCTTTAAATGATACATTAAACAAGATGGACTTAATTGATATTTGTAGAACATTCCATCCCAAAACAACAGAATACATATTTTTCTCAAGTGCTCATGGAACATTCTCCAGGAGAGATCATATCTTGGGTCACAAATCAAGCCTTGGTAAATTTAAGAAAATTGAAATTGTATCAAGTATCTTTTCCGACCACAACACTATGAGACAGAAAAATCAATTACAGGAAAAGATCTGTAAAAAATACAAACACATGGAGGCTAAACAATCCACTACTTAATAGTGAAGTGATCACTGAAGAAATCAAAGAGGAAATCAAAAAATACCTAGAAACAAATGACAATGGCGACACAACGACCCAAAACCTATGGGATGCAGCAAAAGCAGTTCTAAGAGGGAAGTTTATAGCAATACAATCCTACATTAAGAAACAGGAAACATCTCGAATAAACAACCTAACCTTGCAGCTAAAGCAATTAGACAAAGAAAAAAAAAAAACCCTAAAGTTAGCAGAAGGAAAGAAATCATAAAAATCAGATCAGAAATAAAAGAAAAAGAAATGAAGGAAACAATAGCAAAGAACAATAAAACTAAAAGCTGGTTCTTTGAGAAGATAAACAAAATTGATAAACCATTAGCCAGACTCATCAAGAAATAAAGGGAGAAGACTCAAATCAATAGAATTAAAAATGAAAAAGAAGTAACAACTGACACTGCAGAAATACAAAAGATCATGAGAGATTACTACAAGCAACTCTATGCCAATAAATGGATAACCTGGAAGAAATGGACATATTCTTAGAAATTCACAACTTGCCAAGACTGAATCAGGAAGAAATAGAAAATATGAACAGACCAATCACAAGCACTGAAATTGAAACTGTGATTAAATATCTTCCAACAAACAAAAGCCCAGGACCAGATGGCTTCACAGGCGAATTCTATCAAACATTTAGAGAAGAGCTAATGCCTATCCTTCTCAAACTCTTCCAGAATATAGCAGAGGGAGGAACACTCCCAAACTCATTCTACGAGGCCACCATCACCTTGATATGAAAACCAGACAAGAATGTCCAATAAAGATGTAAAAAAAAAGAAGAAAATAAAAGAATCACAGAATAAACATACAGCACTTGAACATCTTATGATACTTCACAGATAATGCCTTTTTCTCTGTTGACTTTGAGTACATATCTTATTTCTCACTGAGTGCTACTAAAAATTTTTGATAGCAAGGTTTAAGATAACTTTCTTTTTTTTACATCTTTATTGGAGTATAATTGCTTTACAATGGTGTGTTAGTTTCTGCTTTATAACAAAGTGAATCAGTTATACATATACATATGTTCCCATATCTCTTCCCTCTTGTGTCTGCCTCCCTCCCACCCTCCCTATCCCACCCCTCTAGGTGGTCACAAAGCACCAAGCTGATCTCCCTGTGCTATGCGGCTGCTTCCCATTAGCTATCTATTTTACGTTTAGTAGCGTATATATGTCCATGGCTCTCTCTCGCTTTGTCACAGCTTACCCTTCCCCCGCTCCATATCCTCAAATCTGTTCTCTAGTAGGTCTGTGTCTTTATTCCTGTCTTACCCCTTGGTTCTTCATGACATTTTTTTTCTTAAATTCCATATATATGTGTTATCATACGGTATTTGTCTTTCTCTTTCTGACTTACTTTACTCTGTATGACAGACTCTAGGTCCATCCACCTCATTACAAATAGCTCAATTTCATTTCTTTTTATGGCTGAGTAATATTCCATTGTATATATGTGCCACATCTTCTTTATCCATTCATCCAATGATGGACACTTAGGTTGTTTCCATCTCCGGGCTATTGTAAATAGAGCTGCAATGAACATTTTGGTACATGACTCATTTTGAATTATGATTTTCTCAGGGTATATGCCCAGTAGTGGGATTGCTGGGTTATATGGTAGTTCTATTTATAGTTTTTTAAGGAACCTCTGTACAGTTCTCCCTAGTGGCTGTACCAATTCACATTCCCACCAGCAGTGCAAGAGTGTTCCCTTTTCTCCACACCCTCTCCAACATTTATTGTTTCTAGATTTTTTGATGATGGCCATTCTGACTGGCGTGAGATGATGTCTCCTTGTGGTTTTGATTTGCATTTCTCTAATCATTAATGATGTTGAGAATTCTTTCATGTGTTTGTTGGCAGTCTGTATATCTTCTTTGGAGAAATGTTTATTTAGGTCTTCTGCCCATTTTTGGATTGGGTTGCTTGTTATTGAGCTGCATGAGCTGCTTATAAATTTTGGAGATTAATCCCTTGTCAGTTGCTTCATTTGCAAATATTTTCCCCCATTCTGAGGGTTGTCTTTTGGTCATGTTTATGGTGTCCTTTGCTGTGCAAAAGCTTTGAAGTTTCATTAGGTCCCATTTGTTTATTTTTGTTTTTATTTCCATTTCTCTAGGAGGTGGGTCAAAAAGGATCTTGCTGTGATTTATGTCATAGAGTGTTCTGCCTATGTTTTCCCCTAAGAGTTTGATAGTTTCTGGCCTTACATTTAGGTCTTTAATCCATTTTGAGCTTATTTTTGTGTATGGTGTTAGAGAGTGATCTAATCTCATACTTTTACATGTACCTGTCCACTTTTTCCAGCACCACTTATTGAAGAGGCTGTTCTTTCTCCAGTGTACATTCCTGCCTCCTTTATCATTGATAAGGTGACCATATGTGTGTGGGTTTATCTGGGCTTTCTATCCTGTTCCATTGATCTATATTTCTGTTTTTGTGCCAGTACCATACTGTCTTCATTACTGTAGCTTTGTAGTATAGTCTGAAGTCAGGGAGCCTGATTCCTCCAGCTCCATTTTTCGTTCTCAAGAGTGCTTTGGCTATTCGGGGTCTTTGGTGTTTCCATACAAATTGTGAACTTTTTTGTTCTAGTTCTGTGAAAAATGCCAGTGGTAATTTGATAGGGATTGCATTGAATCTGTAGATTGCTTTGGGTAGCAGAGTCATTTTCACAATATTGATTCTTCCAATCCAAGAACATGGTATATCTCTCCATCTATTTGTATCGTCTTTAATTACTTTCATCAGTGTCTTATAATTTTCTGCATACAGGTCTTTTGTCTCCTTAGGTAGGTTTATTCCTAGATACTTTATTCTTTTTGTTGCAATGGTAAATGGGAGTGTTTTCTTGATTTTACTTTCAGATTTTTCATCATTAGTGTATAGGAATGCCAAAGATTTCTTTTTAATCTTTCACAATTCCTTATGTATAGTTGGTGATCAACAAGTGTCTTCTAGATAAAACATAAAATGAGTGTTTGGATTCATGGAGGCATAACCATAAAAAATTTCAAGGCTCAGACAGCTTCATCCTAAAGATTATCAGACTCAGATTTAGAAGTATGAGTACAAGACCTTATTTCTATCCTCATTTTGAGAGTACATTGCTTCCTTGACTACTGTTCAAACAGACATGTACTTCTCACAGATTTATGAAGACACTTACATCTTTATACTGTGCACAGATTTCTCTCATCATTATTTTTATATGCCTCCCACTTGAAGTTTTGTCATAAAAAATGTTGTCCTAGAAAGTGTCACACCGTAACTATGGGATACTTTTCTCCCTAACACATCAATAAATCAATGCTAGATGTATTGAAAAAGAAAGATCATAGTTTTTTTCCCCATCTTATTTGTAATTAGCCAGTTGAAATGAAACATAAACACTGGAGAGGCCTTTGTCTTGGTGACCAAGGCTTAACAATTTAGAGAAAAAAATAAAACTCACAGGGTGAAACCAATTGGAAGGTATTAGATTCATGGCACTTCTCCTTTCACGTTCCCCTGCAGTGTCAGTATATTCTTCTACCTCACAGAGGATAAGCTAAGAATTTATTATCACTTCTTGGTGTCACTGATTCTGAATGAAATTGTGTGCAGCACCCAGACATACCCATCCTCTGTTTCTCCAATATTAAGGAGTCCTGTATAGAATTCAATTTGACCTAATCTCCATCATATCACCCTTATTATAGGATCTCCAGACGATTTTCTTCTCTTTGAATGGGGAAAGCAGTTGTGAGAAGGAATAAGATATCATGATTTCTTATGCCTCTCACAAAGTTCTCCATTTTGTCCTTTCAGTCCTACGTAAACTTCACTTCTCCATCAAGATCATTCAGGGTTTGATTATTTTGCTCTCAATAAATGGCCACCCTTCAGCCCTCCGTAAATTGCCTTCTACCTGCCTTTAATCCTTCTATTTTTCTAACCAGCCAAATGTAATACAAAAATTCAACATTTTACACTGTCACATTTTTAGAGTGCCCATGAATATATATTCATTTTGTAGAGAAGTCATTATAATGTTTTATATTTTATATGTCTTCATATCTCCCATATTGTCCCTTTTGAGATTATATATTGCAACATACTAGGCAAGATTGTAATATTCCTTTTGTGTAGAAAAATGAATTTTGCCTTGCCTGCCTTCCTTTATCAGTAAGTCACCCAAAAGTAATTAAACAAAAATAAATCTTTGAAAAAAATTTTCAACATTCTCCAACTTTATATCAGATATTCTTAGGAGGATTTAATATAGCTGCTTGCTGTAGTTGTTGTTTTTGATTGGGATGACATAAATAGTGGTGTATAAGCAACTTACTAACCTTTTAAGGAGTAAACGCTTTATCTCATAGCTCTAAACTGAATATGGTTAGGCCAATGAAAGTTATCCCATAAATCTGAGTAGTCCAACAAGTACCATATCAAATTTTATACAAGTACATGTGACTTTCATTTGTCTGGTTCACTCCTGTGTCCTAGAAGACAGCTCAAGGATGTGACTAAGATTAACTATAAATTTTGCTTCAAAGATCAATTTTATATTTGAACCAGGGGGAAGTCATAAACTTTTTTCAGGTAAGTACACAATTCCAGCCCAGATTCAGTGTAAAATGGTTTGCTTGAAACATGTTAGCTCTTGTAGCTAATAAAATATCTACTTGTTACACCTGGAAAGTAAATGTAAAGGGAACACTGACCCTAATTTCAGTTACAATAGCAATAGAGGGCATTTGCATTGTTTTGTTTTCCAAAACTTTGTTTATTTGATATTTACATTTGCTGGTATAGTGTGGAATAGTTCTTTCTAAATTAGGAAGTGACAGCTTAATTTTATGTGATTGATATACTTTCTTTGCAGGAGTCACTCCCGGAATATAAATATCTATCTTTATTCTTATTTGTATTTATCATACTCAATATAACATAAATATAGAATAGACATGTTTTAGTTTTGTTGAATTCAGGAATGCTCACTGGAAAAATGATAGCACACGCAAAATTCTATTCAGCAAGTATTAAATTATTCTGTTCAACAATGTGAGGTTAGTCCCCATATGGTAAATAGTTCACCTAGAATTGCTATGTAGATGTAAATATGACAAATACTACTTTAATGAGAAAGCCTTTACAACATATTCATAGCCATGTCTCTATTTTATACTCAATGTAAGCAGCAAAGGAAAACTTCCCTTTTCTCCATCTTGGCTAAATCTCACAATATTGTCTGCAAAGACATGCAGTGTTTTAAAGAACTAAACTTTTAATATCTGCACAGTGTTAAATATTCTTCATAAAATGCCACCATTTCTAGGATATTATGACTTCCCCATCAGTAGCAGAGCCTAATGGGAATAATATTGCCTTTGGAATCAGACTGACCTGGTTTGAATCTTAACCTTCTACTAGAAAAGCAAAGTTGTCAATATTATTTAATCTCTGTAAGTTTCAAATTTTTCCTCTGTAAAATGCCAGTAACTATTCTATTAATACAAACCTTGCAAAGTGATGCTTCATTATGCTTAAATGAAGTTATAGTGAGTGTAAAATATCTAAAAGCATGATCTGTGCACTGTACACACTCAGTCAATAAAGTTGTTGTCATGACGATATAAAGGTTTACACCGAACACTTCCTGATTGTTTCTCTAAGTAGTGTCTCAATTTTTTCCCTTATCATATCCCTCTTCAAAAAGGAAAGAAAAAATCACAGGGTAATAATTAACGTTAGAGTCCTACACTACTAGAACAAACTAGATGGAAAAAATTGGGGAAAATAAAACATAGAGGGGTTTCTTTGTAATTCAACCTCAGGAGGAGAGAGCTGGCAAACAGTTATGTCACTTAGCATTTTTAGTTGCAAGTAACACAAGTCCAATTCAATCCACTTTAAGCTAAAAAAGAATTTACTGTCTCTTTAACTTTCACATAAGAAGGGTAGAGTTGGCTAAAGGAATATTCAAGCAATGTTCTCAGGACTTGTCTGTGTATCACTTTACTCTGTGTTCTCAACATTAAGAGCCTTTTCAAAAGATCTTCTGCTGTGAATGAACACACATTTCAGAGTTCCAGGATTACAGTTTTTACAAATGCAGAAGAAGAGAGTCCTTAAAACCTATTTTAGTTTGATGTAGTCTCATTTGTGTATTTTTGCTTTCGTTGTCTCTGCTTTTGGTGTCAAATTTTTTAAAAAATCACGCAATTTCCCCTTGTGTTCTTCTAGGAGTTTTATGGTTTCAAGTCTTAAGTTCAAGTCTTCTATCAATTTTGAGTTGATATTTGTGTATGGTGTAAGAGATGGGTCCAGTTTCATTCTTTGGCATGTGGCTCTACAGTTTTCCCAACATCACTTATTAAAGAGACTATCCTTTCCCTATTGTATATTCTTTGCTCATTTGTCATAAATTAATTGACTGCACATGTGAGTTTATTTGGGGGCTCTCTATCCTGTTCCATTTATCTATGAGCCAGTTTTCATGTCAATATCGTACTGTTTTAATAACTATAGTTTTTTGTTTTTTGTTTTTTGTTTTTTTTTTTTGCGGTACGCAGCCCTCTCAACGTTGTGGTCTCTCCCGTTGTGGAGCACAGGCTCATGGGTCCAGCCGCTCCGTGGCATGTGGGATCCTCCCAGACAGGGGCACGAACCCGTGTCCCCTGCATCGGCAGGCAGACTCCCAACCACTGTGCCACCAGGGAAGCCCAATAACTATAGTTTTTAAATCTAGTTTGAAATCAGAAAATGTGGTGTCTCCAGCTTTGTTCTTCTTTCTCAAGACTGCTTTGGCTATTGCACGCCTTTTGTGGTTCCATAGACATTTTAGGATTGTTTGTTCTACTTCTGTGAAAAATGCCATTGGAATTCTGATAGGGATTGCCTTGAATCTGTAGATCACTTTTTGTAGTATGGGCAATTTAAAAATATTAATTCTTTCAGTCCAAAAGCACAGAATATCTATTTATCTGTGTCAACTTTCTTCAAAGTCTCATAGATTTCAGTGAAAATATCTTTCTCTGCTCAGTTAAATTTATCCCTAGGTATTTTATTCTTTTTAATGCAACTGTAAATAGGACTGTTTTCTTAATTTCTCTTTGTGATAATTTATTGTTAGCGTAGAGAAATGCAACTGATTTTTGTATATTGATTATATATCCTGCAAATTTACTGAACTTGTTTAGTAATTCTAATGATCTTTTGGTAGAGATTTTAGGGTTTTCTATGTGTAATACCATGTCATCGGCAAATAGAGATGGTTTTATTACTACTTCCTCCCTTCTGATTTGGATGCTTTTTATTTCTTTTTCTTGCCTAATTGTTCTTGCTAGGACTTCAAGTACTCTGTTGAATAAAAGTGGCAAGAGTAGGCACATTGTGTTGTTCCTGATCTTAGAGGAAAAGTTGTCAGCCTTTCACCATTGAGTATGATATTTACTATGGGCCTGACATATATGGCCTTTATTATTTTGAGGTAGTTCCCTCTATGACTGGCTTATTGAGAATTTTATCATAAATGTAGTTGAATTTTGTGAAATGCTTTTTCTGCATCTCTTAGATGATCATATGATTTTTATCCTTCACTTTGTTAATGTGGTGTATCACACTGATTGATCTGATGACACTGAAACATCCTTACATCTCTGGAATAAATCCCACTTGACTGTGGTGCATGATCCTTTAGTATTTTACTTGGTGAATTTAGTTTGCTAATATTTGGTGGAGGATTTTTGCATCTATGTTCATCAGAAATATTGGCCTTTTCTTTGTCTGGTTTTGGTATCAGGGTAACACTGGCCTCATAAAATGAGTTTGAAAATGTTTCTCTTCTATTTTTGGGAGAGTTTGAGAAGGATTGGTATTATTTCTTCTTTAAATGTTTGGTAGAATTCACCAGTGAAGCCACCTGGTCCTGGGCTTTTGTTTATAGGGAGATTTTTTATTATGAATTCAATCTCGTTTCTAGTAATTTGTGCAGATTTTCTATATCTTCATGATTCAGTCTTCATAGGTTATATGTTTCTAGGAATTTATGCATTTCCTCTAGGATGTCCAATATGTTGGCCAAAATTGTTCACAGTAGTCTCTTAACACTTTGTTATTTCTGTGGTATCAGTTGTAACGTCACCTCTTTCATTTCTGATCTTATCTGAGTCTTGTCCTTTTTTTTTTTCATGAGTTTAGCAAAATATTTGTCAATTTTGTTTACCTTTTCAAAAATAACAGCTCTTAGTTTCATTGATCTTTTCTATTGTCTTTTTAGTCTCTATTATTATTTCCACCCTGATCTTTGACATTTCCTTCCTATTACTAAATTTGGGCTTTGTTCTTTTTCCAATTCCTTTAGGTGTCAAGTTAGGTTGTTTATTTGAGATCCTTCTGTTTTTTTTTTGTTGTTGTTGTTGTTGTTTTTTGTTTTCTTTCCCTTAATTAAGGCATTTATTCCTATGAACTCCTTTTTGAGAACTGCTTTTTTCTGTATCTCATAAGTTTTGGTATGTTGTGTTTCTATTTTCATGTCTTGAGATTTTTTTTTTTTTAATTTCTCTTTTGATTGCTTCTTTGACCCAGTATTTGTTCAGTACTATGTTCAGTATGTGTTTTCTTGCCTACATATATTTGTGAATTTTCCAGTTTTTGTCTTATCACTAATTTCTAGTTCCATATCATTGTGAACAGAAAAGATGCTTAATATAATTCTAATATTCTTAAATTTATTAAGATCTGTTTTGTGACATATCATATGTTCTATAGTGGAGAATGTTCCATGTGTGATTGAGAAGAATGTGTACTGTGCTGCTGTTGGATGAAATGTTCTGTAAATGTCTGTTATGTCCATCTGGTCTAACATGAAATTTAAGTCCAATATTGCCTTATTGATTTTCTTTTTAGATGATATATCCATTGTTAAAAGTGGATTATTGAACTTCTTTACTATTATTTATTGTTATCTATTTCTCCTTTCAGTTCTGTTAATATTTACCCTTAGGCTACTTTCACTCTTTTTCATTTTTTTTTTTCTTTCTGCTCCTCTGATGGATGAATGCCACCACGCTGTCTTTGAGTTCACTGATCCTTCCTTCCACTTCAACTAGTCTCGTTAAACACCTATATTGAATTTTTCAGTTCAGTTACTGGATTCTTCAGCTCTATGATCTAATTGTTACTTATATTTTCTATCTCTTTGTTAAAATTCTCACTTTGTTCAAGCATTGTTCTCCTGACCACAGGGAACATTCTTTATAACCATTGTTTTGAACTCTTTATCAGGTAAATCACTTATCTCCATTTCTTTTTTTAAAAAAATTAATTTATTTTTGGCTGTGTTGGGTCTTCATTGTTGTGTGTGCTTTCTCCATCTTCATAAGGTCTTTCTAATTCCCAGTTCATGTTGTTGCCTGTATCTCTTTGATTAAAAAAGAAAAAGAAGAAGAATCAGGGAGAGTTCATTTTTATCTTTCCTTTAGAATATGACGTTCTCTTTTCTCTTTACTTTATTCTTCCAAATGTTTTATAAAACAGATGTTTTTTAGATGACTTTTAAATCTCTTCCAGGTGTAAAAATAAATTTTAAAATAGTATTTTCTTATGTATAGTTTAAAATATTTTTTTCAGAAATCTCTAAGTTTACAAAAGACAAAATTTATTTCTTGGTATTGTCCCTCTAAGTTAATTTCATTAAGTCTTTAGGATAAATATACTGTGTTCTCAAGGTGATTTTCTTCCTTTTCTTGCTTGTTTATTCAACTTACAAGAATTGCTATTAACAAAAGATAAATCTTCTTATTTCATATTCTGGCCATATTCATTGCATCAGTATAATAATCAGTTTAATTTGGTGATGGGAGGTGAGCAATGAGATGTATTTAGAAATGACTATATTTACTGAAATAGTATCAACTTTTTTTTAGAATTCATCATCTCTTTCTTGTATAGTTTATTACTGTAGTACTATTAACTTATCATTAGTTATTAAATATACTATCCAAAGCAATCTACAAATTCAGCGCAATCCCTATCAAATTACCAATGACATTTTTCACAGAACTAGAACAAAAAGTTTACAATGTATATGGAAACAAAAAGGATCCTGAAGAGCCAAAACAATCTTGAGAAAGAAAAAACGAGCTGGAGGAATCAGGCTCCCTGACTTCAGACTGTACTACAAAGCTACAATAATCAAGGCAGTATGCCACTGGCACAAAAACAGAAATATAGATCAATGGAACAGGATAGAAAGCCCAGAGACAAATTCATGCACCTATGGTCACTTAATCTATGACAAATGAGGCAATAATATACAATGGAGAAAAGACAGCCTCTTCAATAAGTGGTGCTGCAAAAACTGGACAGCCATATGTAAAAGAATGAAATTAGAACACTCCCTAACACCATACACAAAAATAAACTCAAAATGGATTAAAGACCTAAATGTAAGGCCAGACACTCTAAAACTCTTAGAGGAAAAATTAGGCATACATTCTTTGGCATAAATCACAGAAAGATCTTTGTTGACCCATGCCTTAGAGTAATGAAAATAAAAACAAAAAGAAACAAATAGGACCTAATTAAACTTAAAAGCTTTTGCACAGCAAAGGAAACCATAAACAAGATGAAAAGACAACCCTCTGAATGGGAAAAAAAATATTTGCAAAGGAAGCAATTGACAAAGGATTAATCTCCAAAATATATAAACAGCTCATGCAGCTCAGTATTAAAAACACAAATAACCCAGTCAAAAAATGGGCAGATCTAAATAGACATTTCTCCAAAGGAGACATACAGATGGCCAAGAGGCACATGAAAATGTGTTCAACATCACTAATTGTTAGGGAAACGGACATCAAATTTACAATGAGGTATCACCTCACACCAGTCAGAATGGCCATCATCAACAAATCTACAAACAATGAATGCTGAAGGTGTGGAGAAAAGGGAACTCTCTTGGACTGTTGGTGGGAATATAAATTGATACAACCACTATGGAGAACAGTATGGAGGTTCCTTAAAAAACTAAAAATAGAATTAACATATGACCCAGCAATCCCACTACTAGGCATATATCCTGAGAAAACTATAATTCAAAGAGACACATGCACCGCAATGTTCATTGTAGCACTATTTACAATAGCCAGGACATGGAAGCAACCTAATGTCCATCAACAGAGGAGTGGATAAATAAGATGTGCTATGTATATACAATGGAATATTACTCAGCCATAAAAAGGAACAAAATTGGGTCATCTGTAGAGACATGGATGGACCTAGAGATTGTCATACAGAGTGAAGTAAGTCAGAAAGAGAAAAACAAATATCAAATATTAACCCATACATGTGGAATCTAGAAAAATGGTATAGATGATCTTATCTGTAAAGTAGGGATAGAGACACAGATGTAGAGAACAAATGTGTGGATACCAAGGGGAAACAGTTGTCAGACACACATATTGGGAGATGGAGATTGACATATATACATTATTGATACTATGTATAAAATAGATAAGTAATGAGAACCTACTGTATATCACAGGGAACTCTACTCAATGCTCTGTGGTGACCTAAATGGGAAAGAAATCCAAAAAAAGAGGGGATATATTTATATGTATAGCTGATTCACTTTGCTGTATGGTAGAAACTAACACAACATTGTAAAGCAACTATACTCCAATAAAAATTTTTTAAAAATCACTAGTTATTAGTTAATACTATCTTTAATTTTACATTATCCTTATAATCATTATTAATGCTAGTAATTACACAAAATATATATTAATTTTTTTCAGCTATATGACAACACTTTAGGTTTTCACAAATCTCTATTTGCCATTTTAGTTGGGAAGCTGATACAAAGGAATTTAAGCATCTTATAGAAAGAAATATAGCTAAGAATGAAAGTCTAAACCCTAACATTACATTGTTCTTAATTCCTACCATAAATTATATAAATCCTCATTAAAATCTTTTGCTGAATATATTTAATATATATACATATATTTCTTTAGAACTAAGAAAAATAAATTAGAAATCTCATTTTTGTTTATAAAGCTATAAACTATATATATGTAGCTACATATACATAAACCTTAAATATGAATCTATGGATGAGTAAAATTATCACTTGAATAAATTAAGAGCATCCCCCCCCATAAACTTAATATTCTATAATGATAGGCATACTATTAAAAAGTGTGATGTGTTGGTTATTCACATGAAAAATATTTGCTTTTTGCTAAGTTAGTATTTAGATTTTAAGGCTCACAGAATCATATAGAGGAAAATAAACGCTTATCAACTTAATATTTAGCATTTGCTAGGACATTATTTTAAAAGATATATTTTAGCATTCTCTTTAACAATAATACTTGCATCCATAAACAAACATTCTAATGGGAATGGATAAATCAGAAATAAACAGATCAAGTCAAACCAGGTCAGCAAACCTTACAATTCATTATCATAAATGCCTGTCAGCAAGCATACATAAAAGTGTAGATGTCATTACTTGGTTCTTAATAGAGAGACATCTATAACACCGTCTCTCTTTCACTACAGCTGGCACCTCTGACTTCACATTGCAAAGGCAGATATGTGCTGACTGCAGCAAAGGCAAAGGCAAGATGGAACTAGTGTGGAATTGCACAGGGTGCAAATATTATTACAGCATTTTTGTTTACTGAGCTTCCATCTGCCAGGAAAACTCAAGTGATTACACACAATATATCTTCCTGGACATACTCTTTGCCTTTCCTTTCCCTTGTCTAGCCCAAGTTTTCTTTACGTCAGTAAAATGACTCTATGTTTACATACAGAAAATGATCCAGCTGCTGTTTAAAACAACATACTCCACTTTTGTAAAATGAGGCAAAACAATTTCTGCACCATTAATATGCACACACATATATAGACACACATCCACTGGGGGCGGGAATAGCTATGACTGGGAGAAGGTTTTTATGATCTTTTAACCCAAATCTATGAATGGGTAGTGAGGTGTCTGAAATTATAAGTAAAATATTTGATATACACACATGTTGTAGAGAAGTTAGATAGCTGCTTTCTATAGAAGTCACTCCCTTCCACGAGAGCATTCCTCATCCCACAGGAATGAGTGTACATGCTTTTTTGTACATTACCTCAGGTCCATGGCTAAAGTTGATTATTCAGATTCTCCTTTCCTATAATTTGGAATTAGGATTCAGAGACAGTGAGTGAGCGGCTAGAGGTTTATACGTTCCAAAATGTAACATATACATTATGTACATTATACGGCCATATCTCACAAAGTGAAAAGAGAAACAGCAAAAACTGTTTATTCCACAATACCACAGAAGCAGAGATAAAAGAGAGTGGATTCTGGAGTACTTTCCATACTCTAATTGAGTCCCTCTGGTTGAGGGCTGGTTTCATTCCTGTGCTTGAGTTCTGTGAGATACTCCAATGTATAATTAAGAAATTCATCATATCCTTAAGCTGCCTAGATTGTTGCAGTTATGCACAGTAATAAAATGTGTATTATTTTGAAAGGGTGGGTGTGAAAGGCCATTGTTTTGAGTTCATAACCATTTTTAAAATCCTGCAAGGATGATTCTCTGGCTTTGGGGTACCATAGTATTCCAGGTCCACTAGATAATGCTGGTAGACAGCCACCTTAGCTTGCAGAATACAATGACTCTTTGTAGTTCCTCTATAGAGGAAATATTATAATGCTTTACTATGAAAATAAGTACATGCTCTTAAAATAAAACATTAAAAATAGACAAATTTACTTGGGTAAAAAGACAAATACTTCGGGAATTTGGACCAAATCTGCATTTCACTGTATATATTTTGCTGCTTTCTGGGTATCAAACAATCAGTTTGATTCAGTTGATTTCTCATCCCTGAGACAGATGTTTCAGAATTAGAGCAAAATCCAGTGAATCCAAGGCATAGATAAGTCAGCATGTCAGAGTATGAAGAGAATGCAGTTTTGAGCTAGATGGCTCTAGTTTCAAACCCCAAATTCTCCATTAACTATACGCATGATCTTGGACAAGTTAATTTATTGCTCCGAGTCATATTCTTTTCCCTGTGAAAAACAGGGCAAATGTATCAGTATGAGAAATAAATTAAATGAGATATACTTGTCATGTGGCTTGAATGGTATTTGACACATAGTAAGTGCACAGAGCATGTTAATTCCTTTCCCTTGCACCCACATTTGATAACCCTTAGATTTAACTCAGGATTTGATGCTAATATACAGTCAAGTTAATAAGGCTGGACAGTGGTGGCAGAGGTACTCACGTGTTCATGTTCCCTAACCTACTGTTCCCATAGGCCCCAGAGGTCTTTCAGTGTTATTAACACTAATGAAAAAGAACCATCTTATTCATTCCAAAATCAATTTTCTTTATGTATCTCTAGAACATTACCTATAACAATAATAAACACCAGCTATTGATCACTAATGAGATAGTCATTAGCTAACCATTATATGATTTATTACAAGTAGTATTCATAGCAACACTCTGAGTTAGCTATTGCTATACTTATTTTAATACTATGAAATCTGAGGCTTAGGTAAGTTTCTTGTTCAAGGTAACCAGCCAGAAAGTGTGAGAGTCAGGATTCAAAACCAACTTTGTTTGGTTCCAAAGTCAATATTATAACCAGCCTCCTTTGTATCTAGTCCATTAAAGTAATGGTGCCTGACTTTTCAGATTTTGACAAGAACCCAGGAGAGTAATAGAGAAAAGTAGGTAATTCTACCAAACAGCATTAGGAAAAAAAAATGTGGTTTATCTATCTTCTCTTTTTTCTCAACTATTACTTCATAATGTCATTTTGTGATATATTTTCCAGTTTCAAAATTGTAACAGCAATCATTTCATTTTGATTTTGTTTAATTTTTCTTAGTTTTTAAAGCTTATGCCTCTGTTGCTGAGCTAATTTTTTTGTTTTATGTTGTGTTTTCTATCTTCCTTCTTTCCTTCTTCCACCCCCTCCCCCTTCTCCCCTTCCTCCCCCACCTCTTTCTTTCTTTTGTAATTCTAGCCCATTTGAGCAAAGAAAATAGTTACAAGTGGGCTAGCATTTTTTTTTTACAGCTTTGCAATTTTCCTTTCTGTCTCGTCATTTGAAAAGTTAGAGAACTAATTAGAATATTATGTTTAAAAATTGATTCAAATATCTGAATATCAAAAGTTTACAGAATTAACTCACTTATTCAGCAAATATTTATTGAATGTCTACTTTGTACCATGTTTTGCTAGATACCGGAACAACAGTAAGAAACAAAATAAAGTTCTTGACCTAAGGGTTAAATAGACATAAACAAGTCTATAATCATGTTAAGGAATGATTGGTGTTATTTGAAAAATAAATCATACACTTCTATATAGTGGCTGTGTCCAAGGATAATTCATACCTGTTTTGGTTCCCTTAAATTTAGCCCTCTTAATCAATCTGGCCTACTCTGTCAAAATTACCACAATGCCCTTTGAGGACTCCTGATGTCTTTCTGTCATCTCAACTATTTTGAGAACCTAACTGAAAGTGAATTCAAATTCCCTCTCAAAGGTGGCTGCTGGGAGATAAATAAATAAGTAAATAAATATATATATATATATGTGTGTGTGGGGGTGTGTGTGTATATATATATATATATATATATATATATATATATATACGCCTGGGCACCATACACCACATTTATTATTTTGGATCATTTAATAAAAGCTAAGAACTTTCCTGAAAATTGTATGGCAGTTGGGGAGCAAGATTTCCCAGAGCACACAGACTACATTATAGATAAAGAGACATTCATTTCTGACCATGCACAACAGGAAGAGCTATAAAGGGTTGATTTTATGTGTAATGACAAGGCAAATCATAAGACGCATGAGTGGGATCTGTGGCTTGGAACAGAACAAAATTAGGCAACTGAAGATTAATCAATCACAAAAGGCAAGCTAACTGGAAAAATTATGATTTCTAGTTAAAACCATAATTCCCCATCTTGACTACTAATTTTCACACTGATTACTCTTTATTCTTGTCATTGTTTCTAAAATACATGACACACCATGTTGTAGAAGTGGTTGTATGGGCCACCTAGATAGGTACTTCTGCATACTTCTACTAAACTAATTCATTAGTTATGTACTTTAGAAAGACATTTTAGATTGTTTGTTTCCAAGAAACACTTTATTGTATGAGCTTTACGTGAACACCCTATTTAAAATACCAGTTACTCATTGTTGTTTCCATTACCCTGCTGTATTTTTCTTCATAGTGTTTTAATTATTTATATTCCATATCTGATTTTCTGTTTATTGCCTGTCTTCCCCACTAAAATGTAAGCTCAACAATTGCAAAGACTTTATCTTATTCACCACTTTCCCCCCAGCACCTAGAACACTGGCTAGCACTAGCAACTAAGTGAATTTTTGTTAAATTAAAATATAGCAAAATAAATGGTTTAGAATATGGAAGTCATTCTATAAATATTCAGGTGCAACTAATTAAACATTTAATTTGAATATAAATGTAGACTAAACCATAACAAAAACACTGCCATACTACATTGTCTTTCTATAATAACTCCTATAATTTCCTTAGTATGAACTGGCAAACAGTGGGAACTTAATTGGTCTCCATCCATTTTCTTTTCTTCTTCCTGGTTATATATTATTCATTTAAACGACTCTTTCTGTGTTTCAATCCAAATTCCCAATATTTTCTTGTTATTTTCAATACTGCATTTTATAATTGGTCAGTTTTTTTAGGGCACATGGATATCCTGATGTTTTCGTTTTCTTTTTCTCGTTGTGTACATCTGCCACACCAAAAATGTGGAAGAAGTGACTATCCCATGAAGTGTATTCTCTTAATATTTCATGTAATATAATATATATACACACACACACACACACACACATACACACATATGGGAATGGATTTACCCAAAGTTCTTCCAAAAACATTCGTACTGCAGGATAGCTTAGTGTTTGAGGTATGGCTTCGGAGCCAGACAACCACATACCAGTTGATAATTACTTACCTCTCTGTGCTTAATTTTCCTCTTCATGAAAATGAGGATAATGAGAGCTCCCATGTCACAAAGCTGTTCTGAGGATAAAATCAGTTAACGGAAAAAAAGATGTTTGTAACTGTGCTAGACACATAGTGAAATGTTAGTATTGGGAGATAATTCTCTAGGGAGCTCTCATGTTTCTGCATGTCCTGTGAGCAGAGGTACTGACTGTTTTCTTCCAGACTATCTTTTCAAGGATGTTTGAGAGTGAACAGCCTTGGAATATTGATATAGTGTCTCCATCCTGATAAAAGGGAAGATTTATTTACTGTCCATAAAATAAAGATGTCTCCCTCTGGGCAAAGTGTTAGCACGTTTGCTGAAAGCTCATTATAAAGTTTGGGTTCCCCTTAGCTTGGGATTCCTCAGCTGTGATGCAAACACACTGTGTGCAGACATAACCCTTGTTTTCTTGTGGGAATTGGGACTTGGAGAATAGGCACAAGAAAATATTGGCACTTTGGCTACTACTAATACAGTAAGCAGAAAACTTTCTCTTGCCTCTGACTCATATCTTCTAGCATTCATGAAAAAATGGTGATATACCTTGTAAGCTAGCCAGTAAAATTAAGGGTCAGATGCTTCACAGTTCTTAACAGTCAAAAATGTTATTACTGTTATGTTTTTTTTCCCCTAGGTTGTGTATAACTTTCTAACTTTGAGCAAGAAAAGTGTTTCTGAGATAATTGTAACCTGGACAGTTTTCCCCCATTAACCATAAGCCCTTTCCCCTTCATTTTTTGAATCTTTACAACCTTCCGACCACTTACGATAGAGAACCTGGTATTAAAAAACTGGAAACAAACTGCTAATGCTAGTTTCTGTTGTTTCACCATTTCCTACAAGCTACATGTCAATTACCATACTTACAGTCAATTTTTTAATTCTGTAAATTGAAGCATTTTCAATTTATCAGTAGTGTGCAGTCTTCTGAGTGGCATTTTTCTTTCTTTGCCGGATTTTCCTCATTCCACTATAATCTCTGTTGCCTTATTTACTACTTTACAATCTCTCATGCTCATAACACACAATTCTTTATTCAAAATACTTACCTTCAGGTGTTTTAAATTTTCAGAAAAGTAAAATATAGACAAGGACTGCAGGTTTCTATTCACCATCTGGGCAATGGTGCATGAACAAAGTCAGCAATATTTATTCCAAGATGTTTTATGATGAAACTTTTGTGTTCTACATTTGTTTTTACTCAGTCCTTGATTTCTAATGAAAAATCTCAAAACATTCTGCAAAATGGTTTCAATATAACTCATTTAGTCATTTGTTTATCAGTATTTTATGCTTCACATCAGCATTTATAAACCTATCTCCTATGGTGTTTCCTGTGCATTAAACCATGATAGAGATTACCATATCCTATGATTTCAGCAGCAGTTTATTAAGCTCTTTAGTAAACATAACTCAGCATGTTTAAGGTTTTTGAGCTGTTATTAAAAGGGGTGCTTTAGAATCACTAATTTTTGAATTATTTATTATGTTAATAATACAATATAAAAATATAATAATTATTGTAACTGTATTTAGTATTTTGTTGAATTTGAATTTCAAAGACAAATTAAGAATCTGAATCACTTTATGTGTAAAGACAGCTTTGTCCCAATACTACTTAGGGTCGATCTGAAAACAAAAGTTAAATACATCTCAAATTTCTTTATTTCCCCACTAACACCATCACTCCCTATATCTTACACAAACAGAAACAGCACACACATGCACACACACATACACACACTTCACAAACATCACCAAAATCCACATGGCAATAACTAAAAAAAGATGGAAGATGGCTCAGGAAGTAGAAAGTATAAAATATTTAATTCTGTTTCATGGACAAAATGTGTAGTACCTTGCATATTATTTTATAAACCTGAGCAATCTGATAGGCCTCACAGGTAGACAGTAAACCAAGTTAGTGAATTCTTTGGGAAATTCAGAGATGACTATTATCCCCAAAGCTGCTCTACGAGGGAGTTCATTGATCAAAATCTTTAATTCTCATTTGGGTTTACTTTCATATATAATGTTAATGCCAGGAGGATATATTTTCCATCCCAGGTTTACAAATCTACAACCAGGATGAGGATCCTGTTGTCCATTCATTACATTTTGGGGGACCTCTCCACCATTCCTCTTTACCCTCTGTATCTACTGCTTTGGCAGATTTTGTTGTTGTTGTTCAGTATTGCAGACTTTTTTTTTCTTGGAACATGTCTTCAGCCACCTAAACTTAACATTTTGAGCTAACATTTTTCTCCATAATAATCTCATAGAGTTTACATAAGTGATAAGAAATACACACAAAGATGTTCAACATCACTAATTATTAGAGAAATGCATATCAAAATTACAATGAGGTATCACCTCACAACAGTCAGAATGGCCATCATCAAAAAATCTACAAACAATAAATGCTGGAGAGGATGTGGAGAAAAGGGAACCCTCCTACACTGTTGGTGGGAATATTAATTGGTACAACCATTCTGGAGAACAGTATAGAGGTTCCTTAAAAAACTAAAATTAGAGCTACCATATGATCCTGTAATCCCACTCCTGGGCATATATCCATAGAAAAACATAATTCAAAAAGATACATGCACCTCAATGTTCACTGCAGCACTATTTACAATAGCCAGGACATGGAAGCAACCTAAATGTTCATCAACAGACAAATGGATAAAGAAGATGCAGTACATACATACAATGGAATATTACTCAACCATAAAAAATGAACAAAATAATGTCATCTGCAGCAACATGGATGGACCTAGAGGTTGTCATACTGAGTGAAGTAAGTCAGGCAGAGAAAGACAAATATGACATAATATCGCTTATATGTGGAATCTAAAAAAGTGGTACAAATGAACTTATTTACAAAACAAAAATAGAGTCACAGATATAGAAAACAAACTTATGGTTACCAGGGGGTAAGGAGTAGGGATAAACTTGGAGACTGGGATTGACATATACACACTAGAATATATAAAAATAGGTAACTAATAGCACAGTGAACTCTTCTCAGTACTCTGTAATAACCTATATGGGAAAAGAGGCTAAAATAAAAGAATGGATATATGTATAACTGATTCACTTTGCTGTACAGCAGAAAGTAACACCACATTTTAAAACAACTATACTCCAATTTAAAAAAAAAGAAGAAATACACACACACATACACACACACAATCTACATGCATATATGAGTATGTATATGTGATGTAATTTATAATAAGAAATATATATTTGGTCTGTGTTGCTTTCCTGGCACAGAGCTCCTAAAACTCTTGGTATTTCCTAAGTGGTAACTGCTATAAAGGTGTCTTGATATTCACAACAAGCTCCTTTCAACCATGCCTAAGTATTTGTTAATAAGGTGACTTTTGAATTGCACCTTATGATGGCAGCTGCTGGCTGCTAAGGGAACCAACAACTTGATTAGAGGGTTGGAATTTCAGTCCCATCCGAGTGAGGAGAGGGTACTGGAAGTTTAATGAATCTCCTAAGATAATGTTTAAGTCAATCATCCCTATGAAATGAAGGCTCAAAAAAAAAAAGAAGAGAAAAATACAACCAAAGGACTGGGTTCAGACAGACTCTGGGTTTTTGAACACATGGAGTTCTGGGGAGAGTGCTTCACTCAGAGAGCATGGAAGCTCCTTACCCCTTCCCACCTAACTTGCCCTATGCCTCTCTTTCATCTGGCTGTCTCTGAGTTACATCCTTTTATAATAAACAGGTACTCTAGTAAGTAAAATGTTTCTCTGAGTTCTGTAAGCCATTCTAGCAAATTAATCCAGCCCAAGGAGGGGGTCGTAGGAACCTCCAATCTATAGCAGGGTGGTCAGAAGCACAGGTGATAACATGGACTTGAGATTGATATCTGAAGGGTGTGGGGGGAAGTTTTGTAGGACTGGACCCTTAACATGTGGGAACAAATGATAGAGTATTACATAGACAGTGTCATAAATGACTTGAACTGTAGGATACCCAGCTGTCATCGGGATTACTTGGTGGTATGGAAAAAACACACAAGTTGGAGTACAGTAACTAACAAATAACTGTTGCACATTATGATTTTCACATTAAACAATCTAGCCTCGCCACCAATAATTTGGTATAGTTTTTCACTGTGAGGTGAATTGATTAGAGAATGTTGTGGGTAGAAAATCTGTGGAGGTAGGGAGGCCTCCATAAGGGAAGGATTCTTCCCTTCACTTTCTTACCCTGTCTCTTCTCTCTATCAAACAGAAAAAAAATAGTTATTTATAAAACTAGACATTTTTTTTTCATTTAAATTATCCCATTTTAGTATAACCACTTTCGGAATTTTATTATGAAAATTTTGCAGATGAGGAAGTTGAGTATCAGTGAGCTATTATAACACAACCAAAGATTTTAAGGCAGCAACAGGATTCTGTATGTACCTGTCTGACTTTAAAAAGTACGATATATCAATAGTCAAACGTTGGGAGATATTATTATTACAATATATTTTCATGCAATATTTCCCAAGGACAGTCTTAATTTTTATTGTCTTCCTAAACTAACAAATAAAAGAAAAAGTGAAGTCATGCCCCAGAGGTTGAGAATGGGTAAGGCAGAAAAGTGTATTATTCCAAAGATTCTGGATATCTTTCATTTGATTAAAACAATATGTCAGTATTCTTGGCTTCATATTTTCATGAATGAAAAATATTTTCATATTTCATTTTGTATTAGAATAAGTTCTGGTTCTAGACTCAGACAGCCTGAGTTTCTGCCATGATTCCTCACATACTAGCTGTGTGACCTGAGACTAGTTACTTTAAAAGCCTCTAATCTCAGTTATTCCATATAAGTAAAATGGGACTAGGAGTTGTCTTCACTGAGTTGCCAAGAGAATTAAATGAGATGATGCATGTGAATTGCTGGCATAGTGCTTCTCTCGAAGTAAATACTCAATAAAATGATATTTTGTTGCATATTAAAATCATTATAATTTTATTAATATATCATTATTTTTACTAAAGCAAGTGAAAGAACATTTTAATGACTGCTGTGAGCATTCTATGCTAGTCATACACTTTGCTTCACATAGGGTCCTGGTAAACCCCTCTATCTGATCTAGTCCTTTCTGAGTTTCTGATTTAGATGTTTAGACTGAATTATCTCTTGCAGTTCTTGAATCTTGCCTTATGCTTTTAGTGTGAAGAATTTTGTATGATTCCTATTATCTTAATCTCTCATAAATGGGTAATTGTTTCCATATATCAGCATATTTTTTACAGGTTATCCATAGAGTAATACATGTGATAGAGAAAATTTTTAGATTCTTTGTTTTGTTTTTGTTAACTTAAAGAAACTTTTATATCCCGCTTACATACTAATTATTGTAAAAATTAAAAAAATATATATAAAGATATGAGGCAAAAGAAAGCCTGTATTCATACCATTCAGAGATAAATATTATTAGCATTTGGTTTTATTTTCTTCTAGGGTTATTATTTTACATTTTATACAATTAAGTATTGTGATAAACATAAAATATGCACATGCTGCTTTCTTTTTAAAATTTATCTAGTATTTACTGTATGCAAAGTTCTAAATGCTTAAATATATTACCCTCACTGAGCACCTAATTTATTACTTTAACAATTTTTATTATAACATAGAGAAAAGTGCATAAAACACATATGCATAGTTTAAACAAAGATTATAAATTCAACATCCATTTAACTACTACACAGGTGAGGAAGCAGAATATTGTCCACATACCAGAAACTCCACTGAGTACCTCTCTCTAATCAAATCTTCCTTGCTTTTCTCTCCCAGAGATAACTATAATCTTGAGTTTTGTGCTAGCCACTTCCTTGATTTTTCCCAATATTTTAATTTCCTTATGGATATGCAATAAGGACAGTGACAAAAATGGAAAATGAACCGAAATTTTCTCTTAATTTCAAGTCAACAAGTTAGCGTACCACAGTTTCATGGATGTTAGCAAAAGAAACGGCTTCTGTGTCAGAGACAAAGTATAGTTGTCTAACCACAGCATTAGCAGTAGCCAGAGAATTAGCATGTGTACAAGTTTTCCAATTCCTCTTTCCCAAAAGGAAATTTGAAGAGGGCCAGATAACACCCACACATGCAGTGGGGTACATTACAGGAGAGCACTCTGAGCTTAAAGAACGTATCTTTGTTATAATGGGCAGCAAGTATTCTTCGGTTTAGCCCCAGAAGACATTACATTTAATATACGGGATAGTAAAGAAACTTGCTCTTTGTTGGGGGATAAGGGTGTGGTGGAGATAGTATCGCTAACTTTCAAGTCTGTTTGCTATACAAAAATCCTTGAAAAGAGTCTAAACCAAAGGCAGTTGGTGCCTCTGCTCAAAAGACATGCAGAAAAACATGAGAGACCTAGAGAGAATTGTCATCCAATAGTCAGCAACATTTGTTGAAAAGTCAGTCCTTTCTTTAATTACTTGCAAATGTATGTCTTTGCCATATATCAAGCACCCATATATATTTGCTTATCTTTCTGGATCACTTTTGTCTTATTGTTTTATTTATCTACTCCAAAGCATTACCACACTATCTTGACTATTATTATTGTCTTTAAAAAAAATACTCTTTAATTTTTAGGACAATTTTGTTTTTAAGGAGTTGTTTGTTGTATATTACAAGATAACATTTATTTTAAAATTCTTACATTTAATTTTTTAAAGATTTCATTTTTTTAGAACAGTTTTAGGTTCAAAACAAAATTGAGAGGAAGGTAAAGAGATTTCCCTTACACTCTCTGCCTACACACGGGCATAGCCTTCCCCATTATCAATATCAATTACCAGAGTGGTACATTTGTTACCGAGAATGAACCTACATTGACACATCCTAATCACTCAAAGTCCATAGTTTATCTTAAGGTTCACTCTTAGTGCAGTATACTCTATGGGTTTGCACAAATGTATAACGACATACAGTTGTCATTATAATAACATACAGATTATTTTTACTGCCCTAAAAATCCTCTGTGCTTTGCCTGTTTATCTTCCCTTCCTCCATCTCTGGCAAACACTGATCTTTTTATTGTCTCCATAGCTTTGCCAGAATGTCATATAGTTGGAATCGTACACTTCTATATATTATGTAGCCTCTTCAGATTGGCTTCTATTGCTTAGTAATATGCATTTAAGGATCCTCCACGTCTTTTCATAGCTTAGTAGCTCATTTACTTTTAGCACTATTATGTTTTTCAATAAAATTTTTCTACATCAAAGCATTATCACATTATGTTAATTATCATATTTTATTAAGTCTCTATATATGTTATGGCTGATGCAGCTTTTTGTTATCCTTCTAGATTTACTGGGCTGCTATTGAGTTGGAACTTCTATAATTTTCTGCATGGAAGTCTTGCATAATTGTAAAAATTATTCATAGGTATATAATATTTTGATGCTATTATAGTGCTTTTATTTTTTGTTTGTATCTAGTTGATAGAAATAAGATGTATATTATATACGTAAATATATGCATATATTATTTTCTTTCCAGCAAGTTTGTGACTTTTTTATTAATTTAAATTTTTATCCTTAGATCCTTTTAGATTATATATATCATTAAAAATTAGTGTAATTCAGCTATAGCATTTTTAACTTTATTTTTTTCTTGTCTTACTATTTTGGCTAGAAGCTTGAGTAAAATGTTAAATAGAAATTGTAATAGACAATATTCTTACTTTATTCTTGAATTCAGTAGGAATTATATCAATATTTGACAATTAAGTGAGATGTTCACTGTGGAATTTTTGTAATTATTATCAGGTTATGTAAACTACCTTCTGTTTGCTTGCTTTTTAAGCCTTTTTAAAATCACTAACGGATATTGGATTTTATAAATGCCTTTGCTACCTCTATAGAGATGATTATAAATGAGTATATAGCTTTATATTTTTAATAGTTAATATGGTGAATTACTTAATTATCTAATGTCTAAAGAATTTTGCATTCCTGATATAAATAAAATGTGGTCATGAGATATCATTTTCCTTATTTGGGAGTTTCAGTTTCTAATATATTGAATAATATATTTGCATATTCATGAGTGTGATTGGGCTCCATTGTCCTTGAAATAATATCCTTTTGGATTATGTATCAAAATTATACTGGGCTAACAATACAGATTGAAGAGTATTCTTTCTTCCAATTATCTAGAAAAACTTGCATAAAATTAGAAATATCTATTCCCTTAATTATTTGTAGCACCAACCAAAGAAGAAATCTAATACTAGAATTTCATTTGTGTGTTTTTTAAAAAATATTGCTTCAATTATTTTATTGCTATTAGGATAAGTCAGATTTTCTGCTTCTTTTTGTGTCAGTTTGGTAATTTTTTGTTTGTTTAGTAGTTTGTGGAATAATTTGGTGGTTAAGAGGACAGTCTCTAGTTCTACATTTCCTCGTTTAAATCCCAGCTCTGGCATTTACTGGCTATGATGTTGGTCAAATTACTTAATTTTCTATAACTCAGTTACTCGATATTTAAAATATGTTCTTTTTTACATTTTTAGTAGGAATGTACATTGGTACAAACCCCTTTGGAAACTCTCTTATAGGTTTTTTAACATTCAAATAAAGTTTTTGTTTTGGAGATTGATCTATCTATCAGAACATGTAAAACATGTAGAAGAATATACTCGCAGCTTTATTCATAATAGTCTAATACTGTAAGCATAACAAATGTCCCCACCCTAGATGGTAAAAAAATATATTATGTATGAATATTTATAAAGTTCAACACAACACAGTAATAGAAAACACCATACTACTGTTATATACAGAATGCATGCATCTCAACCACAGTGAGAGAGAGAAGCTAGATACAAAAAATTACAAATTATTGCTTTATCTATATTACTTCAAAACAAGCCAAAATATAATGCTAAATGTCAGGATAGTGATTACTCTTCAAAGGGGATACTAACTAAAAAGGGGAACAAGGAAACCTTCTGAAATGATGAAAGTATTCTAAATCTTGATCTGGGTAGTGTTTATATGGATTTTGACATATGTAAAAAAATTATTTAGCTGTACACTTTAGATTTGTGCATATGTAAAATATTCCTCAAAAAATTAGAGAATTGATAGGAGGCAGGTAATTAGAGAAAGCCTGGATAGATGATCTTTTGAAAATCAAATGATTTAATCAATAAGTTTACAATGCCCCTAATTAATTTCTATTCTGTGCTGTCTAAAATGTAGCTACTAGCTATGTGTAGCTGTTTAAATTTAGCTAAAATTATATGAAAGTAAAAGTTTAGTTTTCCACTTGCTCTAGCCACATTTTAAGTGTACAGTGATCACTTGTGGCTAATGGACAGCCATTATAGCAACATAGATTTTAAAAATATTTTTATCATTGCAGTACATCATATATTTGTCTGCAGCCTTTGCTATCCTTGATATGCTGGAGAGAATACAATAACTATATGAATATCTATGTATTTATGTGCATATGTGACATATGTATTGAAATAAATTAATGAAAATAGTTTCTTAGTTGTTTGTACTCACAAAAAACACAATTCAGTTAATATTTTTATAACTACATCATTTTATTCTGTGTTCTGGAAGAGTATTTCCAATTTGTTCTCCATGTCACTGATTCATTTAGGCTTTATCAGTTTTAATCTATAATGTTTTAAATTCAAATTTTACTACTTTCTTTTTTTTTTGCGGTACGCGGGCCTCTCACTGTTGTGGCCTCTCCCGTTGCAGAGCACAGGCTCCGGACACGCAGGCTCAGCTGCCATGGCTCATGGACCTAGCCGCTCCACGGCATGTGGGATCTTCCCGGACCGGGGCGCGAACCTGTGTCCCCTGCATCGGCAGGCGGACTCTCAACCACTGCGCCACCAGGGAAGCCCTACTTTCTTTTTTATTTCCCTGCAATCCTTTAGGGTAATTCCCTTTCATCTCCCTTTTCATCTAGTTCTGCTTTGTTTTGTTTATTTTCATCTCATTGGATTCTTTCCGTAGAGAATTTGGATTCTACTTTATATAAGTATGGATTTCTCCCATTTTATTGAGGAAAACATAAAATATTAAACTTTTTTCTTTTGGATCCAGTAGCAGTTTTGTTGTTGTTCGTTTGTTTGTTTAAATTCATGTTCTTTCATTAAGCTTTCAAGTTTAGAACTGCTGCTATCAAGTCTACTTAGATTTACAGATCAAGTGTTGATATTTAAGGACAACTACCAATCCAATTCCAATTTCTACCTGACATTCACCTAATGTCACTTTGATGTACCAAAGCATCTTAATGCTTATTTTCTGAGCTCACAACGTACAATAAAATTACATTTCCTGTAAAGCATTTCTACAATATTATTCTTTCTGTGAATATCATTTCAAAATCAAACCTCTAACTTGGGAGACTATAAGAATATATGGCTAGTAATTCATAAGTTTCTACTCAGTCTTCTCTCATCCTCCCTCCTACCCGCCCCTCCCCTTGAGCCTAGAGATTACTATCTTATAATGGTTATAGAATTTGTGATTGATTGGAGGAGACAGGGATTCTAATGGGGAGAAAGAGAGTATTTTTCGGTCTCTCATAAAAAATAACACCTTAGGATTCTAACATTCTAACAGGACTTCATAGAATTAGGCAAGTATGTTTTAGATATGAAAGAGTAACAATGGAGTATCAGCCCCACTAACCATCAGAAAGTTTAACAAAGGCATAACTATAAAAAACATTATAAAAACCATAGTATTAAAGCAATGTTAAAAAGGAAGACACAGACACCTCTGGGGTATAAAAATTAGCACTTGATAAATAGGAATTTACAGATCAGAGTATGAAGCAAAAACAAAAGGATTAATTGCTTCATTAACTCATATACCAAAAAAAACCTTCATAAATTTACATATTAACAGTTCCAAAATCAAACCATATAAATATAAACTATAACATAAATTACTACATCACTGCATGAACCAAAGACAGACAAAGGCATTATTTTTATACTCAGTATTCATGGACTGGAGGAGGCATTATTGTTAAGATGACAGCTCTATCAAAATTAACCTATATATTCAATGAGATTGCAATCAAATCTCGGCAAGCTATTTTATACATATTTCCAAACTTATTTTCAAGTTTATATGGGAAATAAAGACACAGAAAAGTCAACACAATACTGAAGAAATAGAACAAAGCTGGAGGACTCGCACTACCTGACTTCATGACTTACTATAAAGCTGCAGTTAACAAGACAAGGTGGTACTGGTGAGAAAAAAGGACACATAGATAAATGAAACAGAACAGAGATCCCAGAAATAAACCCACACAAATACAGTCAACCGATCTTTGACAACTGGGCAAAGACAATTCAATGAAGAAAGAAAATCTTTTCCATAAATGTTGCTGAACAATCAGACCTCATATGTATAGAAAGAAGGAAGGAAGGAAGGAAGGAAGGAAGGAAGGAAGGAAGGAAGGAAGGAAGGAAGAAAGAAAGAAAGAAAGAAAGAAAGAAAGAAAGAAAGAAACCTTATATCTGTCATAAAAATGAATTCAAAATGGATCATAGGCCTAAATGGAAAATGGAAAAATATAAAAATTCTAATAGAGAACATAGAAAATCTAGGTGGCCATGGGTTTGGTGATGAGTTTTCAGATACAAAACCAAAAGATGATCCATTTTCTGTTCTGAAAAATACACTGTAAAGAGAATGAAAATACAAGCCACAAAATGGGAGAAGATATTTGTGAAACATACATGATAAAGGTGTTGTATCCAAATAAAACAAAAATCACTTAACACTCAACAGTAATAAAACAAACAAACCAAATCAAAATGGGCAAAATGGTCTGAACAGACAGTCCACCAAAGAGGATAAACACATAACAAATAAAGACATGAAAATATGCTCAACACCATTTGTAATTAGGGAATTGGAAATTTAAATAGCAACAAGATAGCACTTCATACCTATTAGATGGCTAAAACCCCCAAAACCTTAATAATACTGTATGCTGGCAAGGATGCAGAACCAAAATAACTCTAATTTGTTGCTGGTGGAAATGCAAAATTGTACACCAACTTCAGAAGACAGTTCAGCAGTTTCTCATAAATCTGCACATAGTCTTACACTAAAACCAGCAATCATGCTCCTAGGTATTCATCCCAATGAATTGAAACTTTATGTCCACATAAAAACCTGCACACAAATGTTTATAACAGTTTTATTCAAAATCACTTAGAAACAACTAAGATGTCCTTTAATAGGTGAATGGATAAACAAACTATGGTGCATCCATATAAAGAAATGAGCTATTTAGCCACAATAAGACACATATGAACCCTCAAAGTACATTACTACATGAAAGAACCAATGTGAGTAGGCTCCATACTATATGATTCCAGTTACATAACATTTTGGAAATTGGAAAACATAGAGACAGTAAACAGATCAGTGATTGCCAGAGGTTTGGAAGTGGATTAAATAGTTGAAATACAAAGGAATTTTGAAGACAGTAAAATTATTTTGTATGATAATGCAATGGTGGATATATGATATTACACATTGGCCAAAACCTATAGACCTTTATAGCACAAAATGTGAAAGTTAATGTATGTAAATTTTAAAAACCTCATTTAAGAAGTCCAGGGATCCCAGGATGGAAAAAGACAAAAAACAAAAGAATTTGCTATTTCAAAGGTATGAAACAACCTCACTGAAGAGGGTAGGAGGAAAAGGTGTTGCCCTAAGTAACTTTGGAAATGAATGGAATTATAAAACTAAAGTCAAGAGAAGTGCACATAAGCCCTGCATTCTAGTTAATAAAGCAGTTTCCCATGGATGAATGGACTAACAATTCTGATATTTTTATACATATATACAGAAAGGATAAATGAACAATTAAGTAACTGAATGGCAGACAGTAGAAGTTAGGTTTCTCACTATTTGGAGTGAGAATTACTAGATAATTAAGAGGAAAAGGTTAAAATGATCCATATGTTAATGAATTAGAGTTGGAGATATCAGTAGGAACTCATGTTTAGTTAAAATATATATATGTATATATATACTGTTAAAAATAGAAATATTTATACATATGGTAAATGAACTATCATAGACACATACATTTATTTGCTCCATCAGCTGATTGGCCCTAGAAACAAAACCCTGGTAGGAATGAGGATACCTAGTACCCATATCTTTGTTTCTCATACCATTCTTCAACTATAAAAGAAAAAACAAAAAAACAACAAAAAAAACCCAACTAAACAAACCAAAAAAGAGTTTCTATGGAGGACTCCTGCCTCTTGTATTGATGCAGGAAATATACAAGATGAACCTAGAGGTCTGGAACCTCTAATACTGCCAAAATATAAAAAAAAAAAAATTCAGAAAACACAAAAACAAAACACCTTGATTGACAGAAGTAAATCAAAGGATCCACTAAAAGAGCTCCCAATGGCCAAAGCTCAAATAATTTGAGCAATAAATAAAGTAATAATCTAAAGTATAAAACACATATCTATGTGCCCATAATAATATATATATTGATGATTGAATAAGTAAGTAAATAAATAAGTGAGATGAATCAAATCTCCCATGTAGAAGAATTAGAAATGTTTTATGTAGATATTCTACCCTCAATGAAAGGAGCATAATTTCTCATTCTTTCCATGTGAACTACACAAAGTAAAAAATAAATAAATAAAAAGAGAATCTTTATAGTGGAGAAATCTGACAAACATCACTTATGCCAGATAACCAAGGTCAACATCAACAGTGATAAATCATTTTGATAATATGTATCCTTGACATGGTGTGATGAAAATGGCACTTTGCCTCTGAAGTCTTTTTATTAAAAACCTATAACTGTAGTCTAACCATAAAAGAAGACATCAGACAAATACCAATGGAAGAGCATTCTACAAGACACCCAATCACTACTCATTAAAGCCGGCCAGGTAATCAAAAACAACGAAAATCTGAGAAATTGTCACAGCAAAGAGGAAGCTTAGGAGACGTGACAACTAAAGGTAATGTGGTATCCTAAATGGGATCCTGTAGCAGAAAAAGGATGTTAGGTAAAAACCAAGGAAACCTGGACTTTAACTAATGATAATCCGTCAACAGTGGCTCATTAATTGTAACAAATGTATCCTACTAATGTAAGGTGTTAATATAAGAAAACTATATCTTCTCAATTTTTCTGTAAATCTAAAATTGTTCTAACAAGAAGTTTACTAAAAAACAAGATTTATACTTTTAATGATTCTAAGAATTCATTAAAAAGAGTGAAACAGAAAACTTTAGAATGATCTATATATGTATATCTATGCATATTTGCATATGAATGTGTATATATATATGCATTTCCCAAAATATGAATCACCAATGAGCTTATGAATAAATTTCAGCAGAATTAGTAATCAAAGAAATAATAATTTAAAATTAAGACTATTCATTGATTATTAAATCAGACAAAATACAGATAACCCACAATTCTCTGGTTATAGGAAAATAAATAAAAACAAATTTTTTGAGAATAATTTTCCAATTATCCAAAACTTATTCAGGTTTGTGCCACTGGACCCAGAGACTCTAATTCTAGTAATGCATTTTAAGAATACATTTTAATTTATTTCTGTGTAAAGATTTAGCACTATTTTCTCATTGATTGTTTTAAAATGGCAAACAATTAAACATCCTAAATGTTCCAATAATAGGAGATATGCTAAATAATTATAATGGGCTTCCCTGGTGGCGCAGTGGTTGAGAGTCTGCCTGCGGATGCAGGGGACACAGGTTCGTGCCCCAGTCCGGGAAGATCCCACATGCCTCAGAGTGGCTAGGCCCATGAGCCATGGCCGCTGAGCCTGTGCATCCAGAGCCTGTGCTCTGCAACGGGAGAAGCCACAACAGTGAGAGGCCCGTGTACCACAAAAAAAAAAAGAAAAAAAAATTATAACTACACAATTGCCCACAGCTACACAATGAACTATTATTCTAGAATTAAACATAACATTTAAAAGTATATTAATGACTTTAAAAGTTGAATAAATTAAAATATTTTAATATATTAAAATATTTATAAAATGATCTTAATTTTATAAATTCAAATAAACATATGTAGTTGCCAGCCTCCAGGATGGCTCTCAGAGTGATCTTGCCTCCTGATATTCAAGGAGTTCCTTCCCACACTGAATCACAGATAGACTGTATAGCCATTTGTGCATGACAGAATTATGGTGCTAGCTCATAAAGGCATCCCATCTTGGTCTCTTGGATTGCTTGCTCAGGGAGAAGCTCAGAGAGAAGCACATGATATGGATAGATAGATGATGATAATGATGATGATGATAAATGATAAATGAAAATATTTATAATTTCCCTTTACTTCTAAGAAAGATGGCTCAGTACATCCAAAGTTTCCTTTGATTTCTGAATGGTAATGGTAATGGTATATATATGTGTGTTCTGAGAGAACTCTGATCCACATAAGAAAGGGTATGCCAATGCAGTAAATTCCCATAAAGAGAACTACTGGACTCCCATAGGTCAGCCTAGGTCAAAACTGTGATAGCTACCAAAGGCACACTGAACAGGACTGGAGTGGGAACTTGGTCCATCCAGAGTCATTCTCAAGGGCAATGATTGTTTATGTCTAGTTCTTCTTTGTATGTCTGGGGCTCTTCCTCTGGAAGTGAAAATATGCCCATTTTACAGGTGGAAAAATCTGTGCCTAGCAACTAACAACTAAAATTTGTTTACATGTTACTTTATGTAGGGGTGTGTGTGTGTGTGTGTGTGTGTGTGTGTGTGTGTGTGTGTTTGAGCTCTGTGAAAATAGGTCTTCATCTTATTTCTAGAGACACGTAGAGTGCTTAGGCATATTACATGTTGAATATTTAAGTGCACTCATTCTCTAATTCTTTCAACAGATATTTCTTGAGCCTCTTCTACATGTAAGATATTATGATAGACTCTGGGGTTACAAGAGTAAGACAGAGACCTAATGGAGCATGGACTGTTAAGGACCGAATTGTGCCTTCCTCCATTCATATGCTGAAGCCCTAGCCTCTAATATGATTGTATTTGGAATGGAGACAGGGCTTTTAAGGTAATTAAGGTAAAATGAGGTCATAAGGGTGGGGCCCTAATCCAATATGACTGGTGTCATTATAAGAAACAGAAGAGAGCAGGGATGCATGCACACAGAGGAAAGGGTCATGAGAGGACACCATAAGAAGGCATCCATCCATCTAAAAGCCAAGAGAGAGCATGCCAAAGACAGAAGCCTCAGGAGAAATTAGCCTTACTGGTACCTTGATCTTGGATTTCCAGCCTCCATAACTGAGAAAATAAACTTCTGTTGTTTAAGCCACCCAGTCTGTGCTATTTTGTTATGACAGTCCTACCAACTAATAGACCATGATGGAGAAGTTGGTGAAGAAGAGGAGAATCATACCCTGTAGCCTGCAGACTGTGATACGGATTTGGTATTTCTCCCAATAAAAGGTGAAGCCATAGAAAAGCTTAAGAAAAGAGGTAACATGATAATTTTTGTGTTCAATAAGAAATACTCTGAAATATTAGATTGTAGGTAAGCAAAAAGTAATGTTAGAGACCAGTTAGATTATTAAGGCAAGAGAGAATCATCATTTTATGTGGAACGGAGATGAAGATTTTTCAATTAATTTTTGTTGGTAAATGGCAAATAGCAGATAAAACTCTAAGTATTTATTCTTTTTTTTAATTAGGGCTTGATATAGACTAAAATAATTTTAAAAAATATTTAGACTTAGAATATTAATTCTGAGATATTATAAAGGTCTTGATGAAAAATCCAATAATGACAAATTTATTATACTTAACTAAAATAAAAAGAATAATAGGTTTCAGAATGATGTTGAAACAAAGAAAATTTTGTTGATTAAATTGTTTTATAACTTAAAGCTTTACATTATATCTATGATTAACAAATATTTTAAAATAAATGTACATTACTTCTGTTTTTAACATGTAGTTTGTTTTCCAAACTAAAATATACGTAATATACAAATATATCCAATAATAATATATAAAATGAGTTCATAAAAAAAACTTACCACATTTGGCACATAAATCCTCAGTGAATGTTCCTGGTGGGTTTTAAATTATGTTTTTTCATACATTGTATCTGTTTTGCCTTAAATCCTCTTGACTTGGCCACTGTATGTAGCCCCTTTAATCTCTTCTTAAAGTTGAGTGTGATAATAGTGTCCCAGGTCACAAGATAATTTGGAGAAATCACTAATCATCTAGAACACAAATGTTTTTGAAATAAATACATTTGTGAGGTGGAATCAAGACAAATAAATAGCAATTATTTGAGAAATAATTATAATAGATATTAATCCATCACCACCTCCTTGTTGCCACCTCCATTCTGCAATAAAAATTGTGTGGAACATTAGAACATCAGTCATAGTGAAATAAAGCTTGTTTCAGTCTCCAAAAGCCTTATGATCCTGCACCAAAAAATAACACACTCATTATATATGAATAATCCAGATAAATGAGTCATTTGAGAATGCCAAAATCGGATTCTGAATGGTAATATGGCCAACAGAAAAAGCATTTGGAAAAAGATGAGCTAATCATACTATAAGAAATTTTGCTATTGTCTGTCCATAACCCTTCTTTCCTTTCTTAGAGGAGTCAGGACTAAATATCATTAAGAGTTCCTGATAGCATCAGGATTTGCTTTCTGGGTAATGGAAAATTTGATTATCCATAAGTGACAACAGATACATCCAGTTAAAACTGACTGATGTAAGTGTAAGAGTAGCCCCTGGATTATAATTATGGAAATAGAGCATAATTTTATTTGTTCTAAGACCTGATCATTTACATGCCTCATGTAGAGATTGTGGGGGGTGGGCAAATATCATTTAGACTGCAAACTTGTCTCAGTTATAAAAATATTTGCATGAATTCCATTAAACTGCTCTTTAAACCAACGCCAGTCTCTTAAATATCCTGCATTATTAATAATGTGGGTGTGTGGGTACCCATGCATTATTGCATGTGCATGCCAGGAAAGAATAGGTACCAGGATAAAAGGAAAACATTTGCTTTCCTACCAAAATTACATGTCTGTAGAAATTCTAATTCTTTAAATTCTGTAAATCCAGCTTTGACTCTCTATTACTCATAATCTATCCATGTGTACAAATCCCCATGTCATAGTCTAAATAAATTTCTCCCTTATACTCCAAGAAAAAAAAAAATGACCTTACATGTCACTTAGATTGAATGATGTATTCTTTCTAACTATAATATTTAAATAATAATAATAAAACAGAAACTAATTGCCTGGACAACTCATGTCTAGTCATCATATCCAGAGGGATTGAGAGATGGAGAGTAAGCACTGAGGGCACAAGAAGAACTGAGATGACTTGTGATCAAGTAGCATTAACCTACACTATTTAATCAGTAAGCATACATAGTTCATCTGATTATTCTGCATTTTTTTTGGCCGTGCCCTGTGGCTTGCGTGATCTTAGTTCCCTGACTGGGATCAAACCTGTGCCCTCTTCAGTGGAAACGCGGAGTCCTAACCAGTGGACCACCAGGGAATTCCCCATCAGGTTATTCTGAAAGAAACCTTAAAGATGACACATTATTCCAGTCCCCCTACCACGCAAGAGCTGGAATGGAGTCCAAGGAAAGAGATCTGTCTTTGGTCCTTCACCATTTAGTGGCTAAAACTTGATAAGAATTGAGGTCTTCTATCCTCTCTTTCAGTTTTCATTCAAGTTATAATGATCATTTAATTTAAAAGTACTGATGTAAAATTAACTACATCCAGGACAAATTTGATTTTTTCTTCATTTCTAACCATGAGGTTTTTCCACTATATGTAGCCATTTTCTATTTTACTTATATTGCCACAAAGTTTCATGGACAATCAGCAATATTGACAGAAACACAAAAATATAGATTGATAGAAACAGAGATTACTAGAAAAAATAAATTTATAATGAAAAAAAAAGTTAATAGGGTTATGCATCAGGAAAGATGGATTACATGTACTTTTCCCTATTCTTCCCACTAAGCACACTAAAAGCACTGACATTATATATAAAACAAACAAGATAATTCTGCAAGGTGGGGAAAAGAAGGCAGAATGGTTATGAAGCTGAGGACCTGAGGAGCCACGTGGCTGTTGTTCCCTGGGTTTTCCTTTTGCTTCATGTATCATGCCAGACTGGGTGCAAGAGAAGCTGGCAACTCAGAAATGCCAATAAGCAATGACAAATACAAAGGCCAAACAAAAGTCTGCTCTCTCTAGCCAAAGTACCAGAAAAGGGGAAACCTGGCAAGAAGAAAGCTTTCAGACAATAATTGTTCTAATCTGGCCAAATACTACCAAAATACAATAATCACCACCCCATCCCACTTTTGCCAGCCCAGGCCCATGAGGAGACTAAACTTCTAATCTCACCAGGCTGCAACAAAGCTTCTGAAACCTCCTTCCTTGCCTGGGTGGGGAGGGGAAAGTGGTGATATTAAAAAAAGTTGAGTTGAGGAGCCAGGATTCTCAACCCCACCGGGCAGTAGTGACATATCCTGTCCCTCCCTGCTATGGTGGTGTCAGAGGAGGCTTAATGGGTGGAAAAAATTCACTACCACTCCCTGCACTGTTGTGTCCATGGAAGCCATGTGGAGAGTAGTAACAAGGTACGGCTCCCCTTCCAGCCAGTGTAATCAGTGAGGCCTAGTGGAGACCTGAAATTTCATACCAGACCTCCTTTCTGTGTGGGAACAAAGACTTCTACCCTCATCTGGCACTAAAGAGGTGGTATCCCTTTCCCCAGTGGAAAGGTGACAGAAGAAGGCTACTAAAACATGATTTAAATAATTTCCAGAATCTCATAATACTGAAAAAATCAATTTTCAATTAAAAAAATCATTCATCATACATACCATGAAGCAGAAAAACTTCAACTTGAATGAGAAAAAGAAATCAATAGATATCAGCACTAAGATGACACAGATGTCAGAATTATCTGAAAAGGATTTTACAGCAGTTATCATAAAAATGCTCCAATGAACAATGAAGAACATGCTGGAAATAAATGGAAAAAAAAAAGTCTCAACAAAGAAACAGAGTCTCAGCAAAGAAATAGAAGATACAAAGAAGAACAAAAATTTTATTTTATTTTTAATTAATTTTTTTTCTTCTCTTTTTTGGCCATGCCGTGTGTGCAGCTTGCGGGATCTTAGTTCTTTGACCTGGGATTGAACCCACATCCTCATCAGGGAACATGCGGAGTCCTAACCACTGGACTGCCAGGGAATTCCCTAAAATGAAATTTTAGAACAAAAAAATGCAATAACCTAAATTGAAAACTCAAAGAATGGGCTCAACAGAAGAATGGAGAGGACGGAGTAAAGAATCAATAAACTCAAACATAGAATATAAATTACCTAGTCTGTTCAACAGAAAGAAAATACACTGGAAAAATAAAACAAAAATATAAAACATATCCTTAAGGACTTGTGGGATTTTAACAAAAGATCTAACATTTATATCATGGAGGGTCTCAGAAACACAGGATGAAGACAGTGGTACTAAAAAAAATATTTGAAGAAATAATGACTGATAATGTCCCAAATTTGGCATAAGACATAAATCTACAGGTTCAAGAGACTTAGCAAACCCCAAAAGGGTCAAGCCCCACAAAATTCATAGAAGAAAAACCACAGTAGAACTTCCGAAAACTAAAACAAAATAAATTATTTTTTAAATAGCACATGAAAAATAACACTTTGCCTGTAGGAGAAAAACAATTTGACTGAAAGTGGATCTCTCATCAGAAACCATGGAGTCCAGAAAGAAGTGGCACATTTTTCAAGTGCTAAAATCAAGACATTCTCCGAGGAAAAAAAAAAAAAAAGATAATTTATTGCCATCAGGAAGGAACAAAGAACAGCACAAAGAACAAATACATGGGTAAAAATAATAAACTTTCTTTCTCATCTTGTGTTGTCTAAATTATTTTGATGGTTGAAGCAAAACATAATATCATCTGATGTTGATCTCAATGTATGTAGAAAAAATACTTAAGGCAGTTATACTATAAATGGGGAAGGTGAATGGATTTAAAGAGAGGTAAGTTTTCTACACTTAGCTTATAATGGTAAGATGTTGAAATTAGTAGACTGTGATAAATTTGGTATATAAATATAATAATTCGAATAATCACTAAAATGGTATACAAAGAAATAAACTAAAAAATATTATACTAAATCAAAATGCTATTCTAGAAAGTGAAAAATAACCCACTGGAAGGCAGGCAAAAGTAAACAGAAACAATAAAACAGAGGAATCAAACAGAAAACAAACAAAAAAATAAAGTAGAAGAATTTATCCTGACTTGTAAATAAGTAAATTAAATGTAAATGGTCTAAATGCATCAATAAACAATGTAGATCAATAGTGTGGATTAAAAAAAAATGAACCAACTATATATTTTCTGTAAGAAAGTCACTTTGAATGTAATAAAATAGGTTGGTTGAATGAAAGAAAGAGAAAAATATGCCATACAAACATGAATCAGACAAGAGCAGAAGGGGCTCTATTCACATCAAATAAAGTAGACATCAGAGCAAAGAAAATCACCAAAGACAGAGAGGCAGAGAGAAACATTACTTAAGGAGAAAAGTGCCAATCCATTAAAAAAATGCAGCAATTCCAACAACAGAGTTCTAAAATGTATTAACCAAAAACTGATAGAACTAAAAGGAGAAATAGACAAATCTAAAATTATAGTTGGAAACCATAACATCCATCTAACATTTTATAGAACAATAGAAAAATGGCTTGGTCAATATTCAAAAATCAGTCAATGTAATCCTCCATATAAATAGACTACAAAAAAAATCTCAATACAGCAATTGATGCAGAAAAAGCATTCAACAAAATTGAACAGCAATTTGTGATATTTCACAAAACTAAGAATAGAGTAGAACTTCCTCAACTTGATACAGAATATTTACCAAAAAGATCCTACAGCTAATATCATACTTAATGGTGAAAGACTGAATGCTTTCACCCAAAGATTGGGAACAAGGGAAGGATGTTCACACTCACTACTGCAATTTATCATAGTACTGAAAGTCCTCGTCATCAAAATAAGGCAAAATAAATAAACAAAAGATATACAGATTGGATAGAAAGAAATGAAGCTGAAAATTGTCCCTATTTGTAGATAAAATAATGGTCTATATAGAAAATCCCAAGAAATGTAAAAAATAAATTTCTTAGAATAAGTGAGTTCAGTCACAGCATACAAGGTTAAAATTTTAAAAAATCAATTGTATTTCCATATACTAACAATGGATATGTGGAAACTGAAATTAAATATGCAATGTCACGTTAAATTGTTTAAAATAAAAGTAAAATACTTGGATATAAATCTAATTAAACAAAGAAGCTGTGTTCTGAAAACTAGCCAATGTTGTTGCAAGAACTCAAAGAAGGTCTAAGAAAATGGAGAGATATGCCATGTTCATGGACTGGAAGTTTCTATACAGTAAAAAGATCAATTCCCCCCAAATTGATATATAGTTTTAACAAAATTCTTATCAAAATACTAAAAATTTTTTGTATATATATGCAAGATTTTTCCAAAATGTATATAAGAAGGCAAAGGAACTAGAACAGTTAAAATAATTTTGATAAAACGGAATAAAGTGAGAGAAATCACTGTGCTTCATTTGAAGACTTAAACAGCTATAATAATGGTGGAGGGGTAGATACATAGATCAATTGAACAGAATGGAGAACCCAGAAATAGACCCACAGAACTGATTTTTTTTAAAGGTACAAAAAGAATTCAATGCGGGAAGTATAGCCTTTTTAACAAACAGTGTTGCAGTAATTTACTATCAATAAGCAGATTTTTTTAAAAAAGAACTTTACTCAAACCTCACACCTTGTATAAAAATGGACTCAAATCATAGATTTAGACAGAAAACCAAAAAACGTTTAGAAGGAAACATAGTAGAAAATCTTTAGGACCTAGTGCTTGGTAAGAATTCTTAGATATAATACCAAAAGTAGGATCCATACAATTACAAAAATAATAATAAACTAAACTTCATTAAAATAAAAAAAAAACTTTTGCTTTATGAAAATCTTTATTAAGAAGATGAAAAGTACAGAGCGATGGAAGCATCATGTTGGCTTGAGATGCTCCCTTTGTCTATCCCCTTCAATCTACAACCAGTAAAACATCCATAACTCAACAAAAGTACCTCTGCACCAAACAACAGGACACCAGAGAATTGCACACAGCTGAACATGTAAGGGTGGGTGGATTGGAACATATAATGGAGGGGAATACATGGGAACAGTGGAGGTGGTGTCTGTGAGACCCTCTGCCACAGAGGTTGAGCCCACAGTCCCAGAGAACCTAGGAGCATCGGGAGAGACAGTGCACATGTCACTGGCCTCCTGACCATGGAGAATCAGATAGCAGTGGCAGTGGGGTCTATGACCCTGTCCCTCCAGTTGTGGAGGTGCCTGTGGCTCTTCCCCCACCACCCAGAGTGGTGGCACACAAAAATTAGACAACCCTGGTCACAGAAGACATACTTGCAACCCCAGCTTCACCCTGCCCTTTCCCCTGTGGCAGTGGAGCCTGCCATCCAGGAGACCCCAGACACGGTGGAGGCACCCACCAACCAAGTTCCCAGAAGATGTTGTCAATTGTGCCAGCAACAGCAAGGTACCAATAATTCCAAAGGCACAAGCAGTGACAACAAGGGCATCACGTGACACCTCTGACAGATGCATGGAGGGTGGAAAGTGCCTCCTTTCAAATATAACTGGAGAAAGCTCAGGTAGAAGAAACTAAAAGCTTGTGCTATAGTGGCACCTACTGGAAAAAGAAGAAAGGCTTCTAATTACTAACCTGTTAAATCTTTAGAATCAAGTTTAAAAAAAAATTTTAAAAAAGAAAGAAAGAAAGAAAAGAAAAGCTTTGCTTCAAGAAGAAAGGTGCTCACTATTTCAAATGCACCAGCAAAGGAACATCTCATCAAGCACCATGAAGAAGCACAGTAGCACAGCACCACAAAAGAAAACTGTAAATCGCCAGAAACTGAATTTCAAGTCACTGAGTATTGTGATCTACTGATAGAGAATTCAAATAGCTATCAGGAAGAAACTCAATGAGCTACAAGAAAACAGAAAGATCAATAAACTTAGGAATAAACTGAATAAACAAAAGGAATACTTCATCAGAGAGATAAAAACTCTAAAAAGAACAAAGAAGAAATTCTGTAGCTGAAGAACTCAATAAACAAAATGAAGAATGAATTAGAAAGCACTGAAAACAGGGCAGACCATGTGGAAGAGAGAATTAGTGAGCTTGAATACAGAAATCTAGAAATGGTACAGCTAGGTGAGAGAGAATTAATATCTAAAAAAAGGATGACGGGTTTCCCTGGTGGTGCAGTGGTTGAGAGTCTGCCTGCCGATGCGGGGGACGCGGGTTCATGCCCCAGTCCGGGAGGATCCCACGTGCCACGGAGCAGCTGGGTCTGTGAGCCATGGCCGCTGGGCCTGCGCGTCTGGAGCCTGTGCTCCATGGAGGGAGGGGCCACAGCGATGAGACACCCACGTACTGCAAAAAAATAATAAAAATTAAATAAATAAAAAAATGAAAAAAGGAAGACATACAAAATATTATGTATAAAATAAGTTACAAAGCTATATTGCACAACACAGGGAATCTATCCAATAATTTATAATAACTATAAATAGAGTATAATCTTTGAAAACTTTTAAAAAATTTAAAAAGGATGAAATTCTATGAGAAAATACTGACTCTATTAGGAAGGGCAACATTAGAGCATTGAGCTTCCAGAAGGAGAAGAGAGGGAGAAAGAAGCAGAGAGTTTATTTAGAGAGATAATAGCTGAGAACTTCCCAAACCTGGAGAAGGAACAGGATACACAAGTTCATGAAGCTAAGAGAACTCCTAATTATCTCAGTGCAAAAATAATTGCTCCAAGATACATTATGTTAAAAATGTCAAACATTAATGACAAAGGAAGAATTTTAAAGGCAGCCAAAGAATGGTAACCTACAAAGGAACCCCCATTAAGCTATCAGCAGATTTCTCAGCAGAAACTCTACAGGCCAGAAGAGAGTGAATTGACATACTCAATATATTGAAAGATAACAACTGTCAGACAAAAATACTTTATAGAGTGAAGATATCATTTAGATATAAAGGAGAAACACATTCTACGCAAGTGCACATGGAACATTCTCAAGGATAGATCATATGCTGGGACACAAACAAGCCTCAATAAATTTAAGATTGAAATCATTTCAAAGATCTTTTCAGATCACAGTGGTATGAAACTAGATATCAGCTACAAGAAGAAAGCTGGAAAATCACAAATATGTGTATACTAAATAGCATGCTACTGAAAACTATTGGATCAATGAAAAAATCAAAGGAGAAATCAAAAGTTGAAGAGGAAGGAACACTTCCTAACTCATTTTATGAGGCCAACATTACCCTGATACCAAAACCAGACAAAGACAACTGAAAAAAAAAGAAAATTATAGGCCAATATTTCTGCTGAATTCAGATGCAAAAATCCTCAGTAAAATATTAGCAAACTAAAAACAACAATATATTAAAAAGATCATACACTATGAACAGGTGGGATTTATTCCAGGGATGCAAGGATGGTTCAACACCTGCAAGTCAATCAACATGATACACCACACTAACAAAATGAAGGATAGAAGTCATATAATTATCTCAATAGATGCAGAAAATGCATTTGATAAGATTCAACACCCATTTAAAATAAAATCTCTGAATAAAACGGGTATAGAAGGAACATAACTCAATATAATAAAGGCCAGATATGATAAAACCACAGTTAACACCATACTCAATGGTGAAAAAGTGAAAGATATTCCTTTAATATTAGCATTAAGACAAGGATGCCCACTCTTACCAACCTTATTCAACATTGAATTGGAAGTCCTAGCCAGAAGAATTATGCAAGAAAAAGAAATAAAATGTACGCAGATTAGAAAGATGGAAGTAAAACTTTCACTGTTAGTGGATGACATGACTTTATATATAGAAAACTCTACACTCCCTACCAAAAAACTATTAGAAATATAGTAAACAAATAAAGTTGCAGGGTACAAAATCAACACATAAAAATCCACTGTGTTTCTATACACTAACAATGAACAAGCAGAAAAAGAAATTAAGAAAACAATCTCATTTACAATCATAACAAAAAGAATAAAATATCTGGGAATAAATTTCATCAAGGAGGTGAAAGATGTATACACTGAAAACTATAAAACATTGTTGAAAGAAACTGAAGAAGACACAAAGAAATGGAAAGATATTCTGTGCTTATGGACTGGAAGAATTAACATTGTTAAAATGTCCATATTACCTAAAGTAAAATACAGATTCAATACAATCGCTATCAAAATCCCAATAACAATTTTCATAGAAATAGAACCCAAAAAAAAATCTTATAATTTATATGGAACCACAAAAAACCCTGAATAGCCAAAGCATTCCTGAGAATAAAGCACAAAGCTGGAGGTATCACACTCACTGATTTCAAAATATATGACAAATCTATAGTAATTAAAACAACATTTTATTGGCAGAAAAACAGACACAGAAATCAATGAAACATCACTGAGAGCCCAGAAATAAACCCACACATATATGGACAATTAATTTATGATAAAGGAACAAAGAAAATACAAGGGACAGAGAATAGTCCTTCAATAAATGGCGCTGGAAAACTGGATAACCACATGCAAAAAAATTGAAACTAGACCACTATCTCACACCATACATAAATATCAACTCAAAATTGGTTAAAAACTTGATTATAAAACCTGAAACCAGAAAACTTCTAGAAGAAAACATAGGCAGTATACTCTCTTATCTCAGTCTTAAAAGTTTCTTTCTGGATGTTTCTCCTCAATCAAGGGAAAGAAAAGCAAAAATAAACAAGTGGGACTACATCAAACTAAAAAGCTTCTATAAAACAAAGGAAACAATCAACAAAACAAAAAGACAATCTACTGAATGGGAGAAGATATTTGCAAATCATATGTTTGATAGAGGTTAATATCCAAAATATGTAAAGAACTCACACAACTAAACAACAAAAAACAACCTGATTAAAAAATGGGAGGAGGAGCTGAATACAAATTTTTACAAAGAAGACATACAGATGGCAAAGAGGCACATGCAAAGATGTTCAACACCACTAATTATTAGAGAAATGCAAATCAAAACCACGAGATATCACCTCACACAACAAATGTTGGAGAAGATGTGGAGAAAAGGGAACCCTCATATACCGTTGGTGGGAATGTGAATTAGTGTAGTCACTATGGAAAACAGTATGGAGATTCCTCAAAAACTTATTACCCAGTTATTTCACTTCTTGGTATTTATCCAAAGAAAACAAAACAACAACAAAAAAACTAACTCAAAAAGATACATGCACCTCTATATCCACTGCAGTATGATTTACAATAGCCAAGATATGGAAACATTAAGTGCCCATCTACAAATGAATGGATAAAAATGATGTGAGATATATATATATATATATACATATAAAATGAAATTCTACTCAGTCATACAGTCATAACATAGATGAAATGTTGCCGTTTGCAACAACATGGATGGACATAGAGGGCACTATGCTAAGTGAAATAGGTCAGACAAAGACAAACACCACATGGTTTCAGTCATATGTAGAATATATACAAAAAATAAAATAAAATAAACAAATCCAACCAAATAAAAACAAACACATTGATACAGAGAACACAGTAGTTGTTACCAGAGGAAAGGGATGTGGCAGGAGAGCAAAATGCATCACTGGGGTCAACGGTATGGTGATGGATGGAAACTAAACCTTTGATGTTGGGTACACTGTAGTGTACACAGAAGTCATAATATTATATACATAAAATATATAAGGTTATAAACCAATTTTTTAAAAAACAGGAACAAAAAGAAAGAAAAGTAGATTCTGGGAGAAAATATTTGCAAACCACATATCTGGTAAAGAATTCATATCCAGAATGTATTTTAAAAAATTCAAACTTAACAGTAAGAAAAACAAACAATTCAATTAGAAAATGGGCAAAAGACATGAAGATACATTTCAGTGAAGAGATTATAAGGATGGTAAATAAGTACATGAAAAGATATCCAACATTATCAGTCATTAGGAAAATGCAAATGAAAACCACAATGAATGAAACGTGAAATGAAAATCACAAGAAATGAAATATGAAATGAAAATCACAGTGAATTAAATATCACTATAAGCCTGTTAGAAGAGGTAAAACAGTGACAATACAAAATGCTGTGAGGATGTGTAGAAAGTGGATCTCTCACACACTGCTGTTGGAATGTAAAACAGTAGAGCCACTCTGCAATACAGTTTGGAAGTTTTTTCAACAAACAAACAAAACTAAACAGACATTTCCCACATGACCTCATAATCACATTTCTGATTATTTATTCCATAGAAATGAAAATAAGTCCCCACAAAAGCCTGGATATGATTATTCATAGTGGCTTTATTTGTAATAGTCCCAAGTTGGCAATAACTGAAATGTCCTAAAATAGGTGAATGGTTAAACAAATTGTGATACATACATTCCATGACTACTCAACACTAAATGGAGGAAACTATTGATACAGAAATAATTTGGATCCATCTCAAGGGCCTTAAGCTGCATAAATAAAAGTCACCTTCAAAAGGACACATCCTATATGATTCCATTTATATAACATCCTCAAATTGACAAAATAATAGCAATGGAGAACAAATTAGTGGTGGTTCAAATTCTAGAGGTGACTGAGAGACTAGTGTTGATAAGATAATAAGGCCGACTGAAAGATAAAGCTGATCTTAGTAAACTTGCTGGGCAAGAGAATGCTCTGTTTGGAAATACAGTCTTTCAGAACAATGCATGAGTATTACACTCAATTCATAGGATTTGATTGGTCCTAACAGAAGTGGGTCTATTAGTTCAAAGTAGTGATGCTTCAGCATTCTGATTTGTTCCCTTCTAAGTTGGTTTACCTGCTATTACAATTTTGATACAGTGTCAAACAGCAAAGATTTTAAAGGTCTGTGATTAAAATAAATACAGATAACATTATCAACAACAAACAACAAAATAAGTTTTTTTCTGATATCCTTCATTTAATACGGTTTAAGGAAAAGGAAGTTTTCTTAATCTCATATATCTGATTCTAAGCACCAAGAGAATTTATAGTTAAGACTCACTTGAAAATTTGTCAGTTTCAAAAGATTGGGGTGAGAAAAAAGAGTATGGGACAGCTAAGGGTTGGTATCTTAATAAAACCTCTTACTTTACGCTGAGATGAGGAAGCAGTTAACCCACCAACATAGCAGTTAACTGGAAGTAAACCAGTGTGATGGTTGATTTTATGGGTCAAATTGAAAAGGCTATAGAACCCAGATATTTGTTAAAATACCACTCTGGATGTTATTGTGAAGTTATTCTTTCGATGAGATTAACATTTAAATCAGTGGACTTTGAGTAAAGCAGATAACCCTCCATAATGTGGGTTGGACTCATTCCATTGAAGGCCTTAAGCCAAACAGGCTGAGGTTCCTTGAAGCAGAGGGAATTCTGTCTTTAGACTGTCTACGGATGCAAGTTGCAACATCAAACCTTCCCTGGGTCTCCAGCCTGCCTGCCTAGCCTGCAGATTTTGAACTTGCCAGTTTCACGATAAGTCAATTCCTTAAAATGTCTCTGTCTCTGTCTCTCTCTCCCTCTGTCTCTCTCTGGTTCCCAACAATCTTGCAGGCCAGTTTTATACAATCTGGGGGAAGTTTTCAGCACTGATGTTCAAAAATGTTCATGCCATCATTGTCTATAATAGACAAGTAATGTAAAACATAATGTCTGTTAACAATATAATGCACGAATATATAATTGTATATTTATACTATACAAAGTTACATAGATACAAAAATGAAGGGCAAACAGTTGCACAACAGCACAGAGGAATCTTAAAATATGATATTCAGCAGAAGAGTTCAGATACAGAAAAGGATATACTGTATAATTACATATTGTATGATTGATATGACTTTGTATGAGTATGTAGAAAAGCAAGTCATTGTTTCAGAAGAATGCAAAACTAAGTAGTAAAAATATAAAGAAAATGAGGAAAGGAGGACCTCATAGTGGTTACTTTTAGGGAGAAAATTGGGGTTGTCATTGAGAAAGGGCTTCCAGGAGGTTTCTGGGATACTGGCAATTTTCTGTTTCTTAATCTGGGTGGAATCAAGTAGATGTTAACTTTAATACTTGTCTAAGATGCACTTTCATATTTTATGCACTTTCTGAAGGTTTATTGTGAAAAGTGCGCTGTTTGTCAGAACAAAAATAAAAAATATCCTGAATACATGTGGCTTTTATAAATTTGGAAAGGTATTTCGTATAGTCCTTTAAAGTTATTCCACTTTAAACCTGTCTGGTTTTCTCTAATATTAGGAAAAAACAATGATTTACTTCACTATGAATATCATAATTTACTACAAGAGCAATAAAAATCCCAGTAGTTGCTAGAAGTGGTCATGGAATGAAACAGTAATAACTAATTTCTTTCTGCTTAGGACCAGATTTTTTTTTTTAATTGAAGTATAGTTGATTTACAATGTTGTGTTAATTTCTGCTGTACAGCAAAGTGATTCATATATATATATATATATATATTCTTTTTGTTATGAAAAGTATATTAGTAGTACAAATTCATCAAAATAAAAAATTACGAATTCCAGTAAAGATGGCTTCATAAATTAATACAATGAGGTACCTCCCCTGCTATTTTTATATTATATGATAGATACTATTTACACATGATCAATTATAGCAAAATATGATAAAAGGGTAAAATTCACAAGTCTTAATAGAGTTTGAAAACACATCGATAACTATACAATTTACAACCATTAACTCAAAAAAAGGTCATAGACCCAAGTGTAACACTATAAAACTCCTCAAAGATAACATCGGAGAAAACCTAGATGAACTTGGGTATTGTGATGTCTTTTTAGACACAACACAAAAGACACAATCCATGAAAGAAATAATTGATAAGCTGTACTTCATTAAAATTAAAAACTTCCACTCTGCGAAAGACAATGTCAAGACAATGAGAAGACAAGCCACAAACTGGGAGAAAATATTTGCAAAAGACACACCTGATAGGGATTCCCTGGTGGCGCAGTGGTTGAGAGTCCGCCTGCCGATGCAGGGGTCACGGGTTCGTGCCCTGGTCCGGGAAGATCCCACATGCCGCGGAGCGGCTGGGCCCGTGAGCCATGGCCGCTGAGCCTGCGCGTCCGGAGCCTGTGCTCCGACACGGGAGAGGCCCGCGTACCGCAAGAAAAAAAAAAAAAAAAAAAAAAAAAAAGACACACCTGATAAAGCACCATTACCCAAAACATACAAAGAACTCTCAAAACTCAACAATAAAAAGAAAAACTGATTAAAAATGAGCCAAAGACCTTAACAGACACTTCATCAAAGAAGATACAGATGGCAAATAAGTATATGAAAAGATACAGCACATCATATATCACCAGGGAAATGCAAATTAAAGCATCAATGAGACACCACCACACACCTACAAGAGTGGCCAAAATCTGGAACTCTGACAATACCAAATGCTTGTGAGGTTATGTGGCAACAAGACCTCTTGTTCATTTACTAGTGGGAATGTATACCCAATGGTACAGTCACTTTGGAGGGAATTTGGGGGTTTTCTTAAAAACCAAACATACTCTTACCATATGGTGCAGCAATCATGCTCCTTGGTATTCACCTGAAGAGCTGAAAACTTACGTCCACACAAAAACCTGCATATGGATGTTTATAGCAGCTTTATTTATAATGCCAAAACTTGGAAACAACCAAGATGTCCCCAAGTGGGAGAATAAATAGACTGTGTATATCCAGACAATGGAATATTATTCAGCACTGAAAAGAAATGAGCAACCAAGTCATGACAAGACATGAAGGAATCTTAAATGCATGTTACTAGGTAAAAGAAGCCAATCTGACAAAAGCCTACATTCTGTATTATTCCAAGCATATGACATTCTGGGAAAGGCAAAACTACGGAGACAATTAAAAAATAAAAATTAGAGGTTGCCAGGGGAGAACTGAATAGTCAGAGCACAGAGGATTTTTACCATACGATATTAAAATGATAGCTACATGTCATTATATATTTGTCTAAACTCATAAAATGTATAACACCAAGAGTGAGCCATAAGGAAAACTATGGACTTGGGGTGATTATGATGTCCCAATGTAGGTTTATCCTTGCTGAAAAAAAAAAGTGCCATTCTGGTGAGTGATGTAGTTACTGGGGGAGGCTATACATGTTTGAGGGCAGGGTATATATGGGAAATCTTTATACCCTCCTTTAAATTTTGTTGTAATCCTACAACTGCTCTAAAAAAAGTAAAGTCATTAAAAATATATACAGTTTGCCCTTGAATAATGTGGTGGGTAAAGGGCACTGACCCCTGCGTTGTGGAAAATCCGTTTACAGCTTTATAGTCAGTCCTCCATTTCTGAGGTTCCACATCCAGGAACTCAGCCATTACACTATAGGGTGGTACTATAGCAGTTATTGAAAACAATCTGCATACAAGTGGACCTACACAGTTCAAACCCGTGTTGTTGAAGGGTCAAATGTATACAGGTAAAAATCTCTGCAGTCAGAATCAGAAACCTTTAGGAAATAACAAGAAATAGCATAAAAAATGAATACTAGTTTCAGAGTGTAATATTTTACATTTCTGATAGTCAAATAGAAAATATTAAATTTGACATTTACTTTCACGTACATGTACTTGAGGTTCCTAAAGTCATTTTGGAAGTAAAACTCTTAAATAAATCTTAAATGAATAAGGATAGAGGTATTTATTAGTTTCTCCAGAACCCATGAAAATATATAAGGGTATGTAGTTGATATGCACTCACTACCTTACAAGTGAAAAAAATAAAAAAAATTCAGTACTTCAAAAATAATTTCCATCCACACTTATCCTAAGACTTCTCATTCTGGTTTAAGCACTTAGGTGAAATTTTCAGGGCCAGACTATGGGAATAGTTTGAAGAGCTTTGAAAGTATCCTTGAAACATCCCTCCAGCCCACAGTTCTTACCTCTTTACTTATCATCAAGGCTGGTATTTTAATAGATAAGATAATAAAAAAGGTAAATGAGTGAATATGTGATTTTTGCATAGAGTTATCTAAAAGGGAAATTACTTTGTTCTTCCTCTCCTTTATTCAATAGTCATTTCCCGAGTGCATACCCTGTAGCTGTCACTATGTAAAGAATACAAAGATTTAAGTTAGTTCTTGCTCAAAAGAAGCTCACCATTGACTCATACTCTTATTTAAACCACCACAAAATGACAATTTCTTTTAAAAATGAGAAATATCCATTCAGCTCTGACTTAAATAAAAGAGCTCCAATGGGAACATCATGAAACGATATTTATGTTCAGCCATTCAATTAATTACACTCCCACTAACCTGGGCTACTCAATCACATAGCAGGTAAATGCAGATACTGAATAGATGAGGAGGAGAAGCTACTTTGCAGCTATAGAATTCAAATAAAATACTTTTGTTTTGACCACAATCTGCTTTATTATTTTGTTTGAAAAGCACAAGATGGTATATATTTGAAAAAAATTAACCTATAATGGAGAGTTTCTCAACCTAGGGTAATTTTTGCCACCCCTCTACACTGGTCCACACAGCATTTAGCAATGTCTGAAGAAATTTTGGTTATCACAGCTACTGGCATCTACTGGTGCTACTGGCATCTAGTAACTAGAGACCTGGGATGCTGCTAAACATTTTCCTATGCACAGGGAAGTCTCCACAACAAAGAATTACCTGGCCCAAATTATTAAAAATGCCTAGGTTAAAGAAGACATACAGATGACCAAGAGGCACATGAAAAGCTGCTCAACATCACTAATTATTAGACAAAATGCAAATCAAAACTACAATGAGGCATCACCTCACCCTGGTTAGAATGGGCATCATCAGAAAATCTACAAACAACAAATGCTGGAGAGGGTATAGAGAAAAGGGAACCCTCTTGCACTGTTAGTGGGAATGTAAATTGATACAGCCACTATGGAGAACAGTATGGACGTTCCTTAAAAAACTAAAAATAGGGGCTTCCCTGGTGGCGTAGTGGTTGAGAGTCCGCCTGCCGATGCAGGGGACACGGGTTCGTGCCCTGGTCTGGGAAGATCCCACATGCCGTGGAGCGGCTGGGCCCGTGAGCCATGGCCGCTGAGCCTGCGCGTCCGGAGCCTGTGCTCCGCAACGGGAGAGGCCACAACAGTAAGAGGCCCGCGTACCGCAAACAAACAAACAAAAACAACTAAAAATAGAACTACCATATGACCCAGCAATCCCACTACTGGGCATATACCCTGAGAAAACCATAATTCAAAAAGACACACGCACCCCAATGTTCACTGCAGCACTATTTACAATAGCCAGGTCATGGAAGCAACCTAAATACCCATCAACAGATGAATGGGTAAAGAAGATGTGGTACATATATACAATGGAATATTACTCAGCCATAAAAATGAACGAAATTGGGTCATTTGTAGAGATGTGGATGGACCTAGGGACTGTCATACAGAGTGAAGTAAGTCAGAAAGAGAAAAACAAATATCATATATTAATGCATATATGTGGAATCTAGAAAAATGGTACATGTGAACCGGTTTGCAAGGCAAAAATAGAGACACAGATGTAGAGAACAAATGTATGGACACCAAGGGAGGAAAGTGTGTGTGTGGGGTGGTGGTGGTGGGATGAACTGGGAGATTGGGATTGACATGTATACACTAATATGTATAAAACAGACAACTAATAAGAACCTGCTGTATAATAAATAAATAAATAAATAAATAAAATTTAGGAAGTAAAAAAAAAAAAGAAATTACCCAGCCCATAAAAACCAACCACCCCATACCCTGGGGCCTCCTGACTTCTGAGATGGCCCACACTCTGCCTGTGGAATGTGTTCTAAGTGGTTGAATATATATATATATATATATATATATATATATATATATATATATATATATATAATATATCTGAATCACTTTGTTGCATACCTGATATTTAATACAATAATGTAAATCAACTATAATTCCATAAAAAAGTTCCTAGGTTGAGAAACCTTTCTATAAAGAAATATTCTCCCCCGCCCCGCCCCCAGCCCCAACAAATATCCTAAGCTTTGTAGTTCTCATAACGACCTGCAAATCACCACTATAGGCCAGTTTAAGTTGGCAAGGTTCTCCAAGCTTAAACCAGCTTAATTCAAATAGAGACTCAATTATGGCCCAAGTTTAAGAGCTATTATTCATATGTCCTGTTTAAAAGGGCTTCCTGACGGACTCTTTCAGGGATTACAAAGTACTCTCATTAGCTCTGATTAGGTCCTGGGACCTGTCTTGCCTAAAATTTCTCATGCCTACACAGTAATAGAATGAAAGATGTATCTGGGTTTACTTGTTATCAGAAAATAAACCTGAATTTATATTCAATTTTTTTCCAAAATAATCTCATTTACACTGTCAATTAAAAATCAAGTTTATTAAACAAAAGAAGCATAAGAATCTTCCTTACAACATTACCCTTCCAACCCCCCTGAGGTCAGAGGACATGAAAAACAGGGGGTGTAAACCAGTCTAGTTAAAGGCATAATCAATTATTAAAGTCAGGCTCCACCTTTCTCCTTCAATATTGGTCACCACATTTCTTCAAATATTTGAAGTTGAGCTTTGAAAACAAAGTAAGAGCACATGATTCAAGAGGAAGTAGTAGTAGTAGTAATTCATTCCAATGTCAATTTCTAAAAACTCTGACCAAGGGATTATCGTACTATACCCACTCCAACCCTCATTATCTAAAATGTTCCAACAATACTGCTACCTATTCTCAATACTTATTAAAAAACAAACAAACAAACAAAAATTCTACTAAGGAACAATGTGCTATCTGAGCTGGGAGGTGTTCTTTCTTTCATTTCATTGTTCTTTGTTTTTGTTCTGGTTTCCTCTCAGGAGCCAAGACTTATAGGATTTAAGTCTCTGCTTGAAAGAAATCTAGGACCTCAAAAGCAAATACTAGAAACCCTGTAAAATCCTCTCAGATATATGCCCATAGAAAGGTTGAGGAGAAAAGAAAGTAATAAAAGCTTTGAAAATCATTTCCCTTCCCAGTCAGAAGGACAGTGAAAGTACATGCAGTAATAAGGCTACCTACCCCACTCAGCATTCTTGCACTCACTTTAAATAATAGTGATGCATGCACATGTAAATAAGCTTTCCAATTGTCCATGCATCTATAAACTAGGTTCAATTATTGCTTCCTCTGGATGGGTTTTGTGAGATTTAAGTGTTTTGTGATCAGTGAATGGAAGTTGAGATAAAAACTAGAAATAAAGAAAATAAACTCTTTGCCTTTAAAGAGAAGTGGTCCCAGTTTCCTTTCACAAGCCTGAAGGGTTGTTGTACATATTAAAACTGCTGCGTAGCTCCATCCCTGGTCATAGATTCCCCCCTCCTTCCCCCCCTCCTCACTGAAGATGTCAGATCTCTGAGAAACAGCGGTTACAAAAGGATGCTTTTCACAGCTTGTACTAGAAAACGCTGCCACCCCATCCCTGCATAAAATAGCACTAAACTGAGTCACAATGCTGGAAGCTGTGCCTTCTGCTTCTCTTTAATGGAATCTAGATAATTTCTAGTGAAAATACTAAATAATACTGCGAAGTTTTGCCTATGTATACGACATGTCGATTCTTCTAATCCCCCGTTTGCCCTAGATAATTTTAAGCTTTATCCATTAGTGTACCACGCAAGAGAGAAAAACGCAGTTAACAAGACAACAGTGTTACCTAGGTATCTGGCTTCAGTATTAGCAAGAGTCTGTCATTTGACAATTATTCCCCTAGCATACCAGACGGTAAAGAAAATGTTTTCATTCATCCGCAAATGACTAACATTTTATTGATGTTTCAAAACGCGGTTGAATACTGTTGCACTCTCAATTTCCGAGCCGGATTTGAGAGTTAAGCTTGAATACTAGTAACATCAGCAACTCCTGCTGCAAACGGCTCGGGCCTTGGAGTGTCACTTGTCACTTCAGCAGGGAGGTGATGCTGGTTAGGGGCTCTTCGATCAGTCAGTCTGGGTGGTCACAGGTGATGGGAACCTTTCCCTTCCCCATATATCCTCAAGCACTGCGATAAAAATCACTCTGAGCACCGCTACCGCCAAGCAAAACGACTCCCTGCCTGCCTCGTAAAGAGCTCAGTCTGGGGAGGCAGCCGGATGCTGACCCCTGCAGAGATTATTGCTTCTGCGCTTTGCCAAAGGACCCTGCTAGCATTATGGAAAACGAGTTAGGGATGTGCGAGGTTTTGCTGTATTTATTTCCTCCAAGGGATGAAGGACTGGGGTCAGCCTAAGAAAATCTTCCAAGACTGCTTAAGGGGGATAGGGTTGGAGGAAGGGGAGGGGTGAGCATATTTTTTAATTACTTGTTTCTCTCCTTCACCTCCCCGCTCTGCTTCCCAAACTCCTCACTGAGCAAGATTGATCGGCGTAACTGCTATCGACTCTAGTCTCGGTTCTCGCATTGATCTGCGAATGGACTGGAATAGCTAAAGGATCCTGAATCTGGAAAGGAGTTCAAGAAGGGAAGAAGTAAAAAAGGGTAGGCGGCGGCCCCATGCCCAGCACCTCACTCTGCCTTGGGCCAGGACAGCGGCTCGCAGCGTAGGGGCGAGCTGCTACGTGGATGCGGCGGCGTAAGAAGAGAGGGTAGCCGCTCTGCGCCGCGGAGTAGGAAGCCTATCCAAACGGGTTTGGAGGCTGTTAAAAAATACAAACCTGTGACTCGTTAAACCCGGTAACTTTGCCCTGCCTAGATTCGAACGCGCTTATCATTCCGCCTGATAGGCTCAAACGGGTTAAACTGCCTCTTACATAACAGGACTGCCTGGCTGCACACAATTAAAACGCTTGATTGCAGTCTCTTCCCGACTCCATCCCTTCACGACCCTCCCTGCCCCTCCCTGCGCGCCTGCGTGCCGCGCGCGTACAGGCCCCGCGAGCTCGACTCGCGCGCATACACGGGCGCGCGCTTACTACACACTCACACACACGTCCATGCGCTCTCCACTTTGATTATACCTTTCTCTCACACACACACACAATTTAGTGTCAACATGCACGAGGTGCGGGGTGTAGGGGGACCGCCGTCCAATCCTTAGCGACTGACCCATTAGACGCGCCAGCTGCTCTACCGCCAGGCCTTGCAAGCACCCCCATCTTGTCCCCTCAAAAAGCAGCCCCTCCCCCCCGTCACCGTCCCTACCTATATCCGAAAAGAGGTAAAGAGTGAACTAGTTGGCCGCTTGTCAACTGTAGCGCGGCCGCCCCGGCGAGATTGGAAAGAAAAGAAACAACACCACCTCACAGTCCCTGGCGTCATGATGGCGCCGACCACAACTTGGAGGACTTAAAAGTTACGGTGCCTCAAGAGGTAAAACGCACCGAAGAGGGAAAGCAAAGCGCCCCTCTGCTCTGTTCACCTCAGCCCCGACCAGGAGACTTTTCTAGCAAAGCATCACTCTACTGCGTATGACAGGAAGGGAAGCGTTCTGTCTCCGTTGCGTCGCTTTTTTCCTCACAGTTTGCATAATTGTGATATACCTCTTACTGATTTTTTTTTTCGTTTTCTTTCTTTTCTTCCTGCCACCCCCCCGCCCCAATTCGTTTCCCCCCTCCCTGCTGCATCCCCAGTCCCCGGGCGGGGTTGCTAAGGAAACGGCCGCTTGGCAACGCGCGCGAGCCTGGGGCCGCCGGCCGCCGCTGAGCCCCGCGCTGCTTCTGCTGAGGGTGCAGCCGCGATTACAGCCGCCGCCGCTGCCGCCGCCGCTCGCCCAGCCTCCGCCGCCGCCGCTCCTCCTCCCTCACTCGCCGGCGCGCTCGCCTTCTCGCTAGATAGTGCGCGAGCCGCCCGAGAATTAGCCACTCTCCGGACTCGGCTAAAAGCAACCGAGAGGAGGTGTAGTGTGGTGCTAGGGGGTGGGAGGGGAGGGAGGGAGGGAAAGCAAAGACGAGGAGGAGGGGAGGCAAAAAAGAGAGAAACAACACCCAACAACTAGAGGGGGGTGGGGGGGAAGAAAGAAAAGAAACCCACCCATCCACCAAATTAAAAAAAAAAAAAAATAGAAAGAAAAAAAAAAAATCCTGTGGCGCGCTGCCTGGTTCCCGGGAAGACTAGCCAGCACCAGGGGGTGGGGGAGTGCGAGCTGAAAGCTGCTGGAGAGTGAGCAGCCCTAGCAGGGATGGACATGATGCTGTTGGTGCAGGGTGCTTGTTGCTCGAACCAGTGGCTGGCGGCGGTGCTCCTCAGCCTGTGCTGCCTGCTACCCTCCTGCCTCCCGGCTGGACAGAGTGTGGACTTCCCCTGGGCTGCTGTGGACAACATGATGGTCAGAAAAGGGGACACGGCGGTGCTTAGGTAGGAAGAACGTCGTGCTTTTTCGTACTTGTCTCAGTCTGTCTTTCTGTCTCTCTTTCCACCTTTCTTGCCTTCTTTTTAAACCAAGTAATGATGCTGGTGGTGATCACTATCAAAAGACTACATTTCAGGAAATTCAGTTGCAGATTCTGCGTGGAGCCATGGCCCCTTAACCCCGGGGCAGGTAGCAAGCCGGACTGGTGATGCTAAAGCACTTTGCCGGAACGACAGGTAGCCCGGGGATGAGTGAAGTGTGAGGTTTAAGAGGAGCAGGTGCCACTTGGAAACTAAATTCACAAGGTCTCTGTTTTATTGTCATGGGGTACTCTTGGAGAGTCTGACAAGTTTATCAGGTTGTTTCTATTTTACTGCAGCCTAAGCGACTTTTTCAAACTGATGGCTGGCTCCCTGCTCCCATGTATTTTCCCTCTCACTTGGACACTTAGGCTCAATTTCTCCCTTTTCAGTTTTCTTTCTTTCCTCTTACCGCTTTCTCCCTTTTCTTTTTCTCCCTTCGTTTTCTTTTCTTTTTTCCATCTCCCCCCTTCTTCCTTTGCCTCTTTTCATTCCTTTTCTATTTTTCCTCCCTTTTTTCTCCTCATATTTTCTTTTTTATCTCTAATTTCTCTCAATCACTCTAATTTCTCACCTCTTATTTAACCCACTTTTCTCCACTCTTTACCTTTCTCCATTCCCCATTTTTCTTCTTCATTAATATCCCTGTTCTGTGATCTCTCTCTCTCTCTCCCTCTCTCTCTCTCTCTGTCTCTCTCTCTGTCTCCCTCTGTCTCTCTCTCTTTCTCTTTTTGACTCACATTTCCCATCTCTTTCCCCATCTCGGTTCCCATCCCTGTCAGACACACGTATGTTCCCTCTAACCCCTTCCAGTACCATTTTCTCACCCTCACAAATCTCTTTCTTAACCACACTCCCTCACATACTCTGTTTCACATTCTCACACATGCTGGCACTTCCATACTCTCCCTAACAACCACTTTCACATTCAGATTCTCTTCTACTGTCTAAAAGGCACACACTACTTCACTGTTGCACACATTGTCACTCACACATGTGTACACACAGTCTCTCTCTTTCCTCTCTCTATCCCCTCATCTTTCCCTTTTCCTCCCTTTTCCCATTTTAAGTTTTGCTTTTGCTCACTCTCCCTTCTTCCCTTCTTTTCCCCAAGCTTGAGCATCAAAATGTTTTGTTATTAATGAACATCCATAGACTAATTTTATCTTTAAACAACACTGCAGATAAGCTTCTAGAAACATTTTTTTCTCCTGTGAAAATATAAATTGATAATCAGCGGTGCTTAGATCTAAACAAGGCTAAATGCCCTTATTCCTTCATTTCCCATTGCCCTCCCTTCACCCCATGACACTTCCACCTGACATATATCTCAAATCTCCCTGAAAGATCTTCTTTCTCTCCACTGGGTGGTAGTTGGCTTGTAAGTGCAGATTGCACAAAGTCAGTATATGTGGCATGTCTAAGGTGAAACAGAGTGGGCTATGTTTTATTTGAGTCATGCAATATATTTTAAATTTAATGATCTGGGATCTGGGTGTGGTAAATGATTTACACCTTCTAAAACATGCTTATGAGTCCAAATTCATCTGGAATACTATTGTAGTTTCTAATATACATTAATAACGTGCTTTTATAATATATGCTATCTCTACTGTAAATGCAAAATGCCACTGGATGTATACAAAAGTAACAAATGATTTGTTATAACTTAGTAAAATACCTTTCATTGTTGGTAAAAGAGATGAACTTTTGGTCACACACGGAATATAAATTAAATCCTTGTTTATGTTCTTTATATTAAGTTTGTTTTGGAAGTTTAAACAACAGTAAGGATGAAGTGCTATCTTTAGAGGTTGCAAACACTTATCATTGGAACTGTGATCTATATGTTTGTAGCAGTATATTGCCTATTTGTAATGAGCATTAACACTTTCAATCTAAAGGATTTGATAGACTGCTTGTCTTTTAATGGTATATCTTAGGTGTTTTGTTTCTATTAAAATAACTGAACCCATGTTCTGCCTCTAGGAGACCTATGTTTAGTTCAGTCATTGCTTCCAATAGTGAAGCTTCTCTAACTAGTGACACCAATATCCTTCCTGGTTTGTTGTTTTGGTGCAGTCCTCATTTACTTGTGTGCACTGTACCTCATCCATTTATATGCTATATCCTGAGTTTTGTCATATCTTAGTTTAGGGAACTTCTGACTTTTAAACTTTTAAAAGAGAATACAACCTCTGTCTCTTCTGAATAATGTTTCTAACCAATTACAATGTTTTTTAAAATAAACAGAATCTTTTTTTTTTGTCATATGAAGCAAATCCAATCTGCATTATTTTTTACTCAGAATAATTTGCTTACAGTAATTCTAGAATTCTCTAGGGAGTATCCTATTTTTTATCTTTTTTACTTTGCCCACAGGTTTTAAACACTCTTAACGTGTATATTTATAAGAAATCCTCTTTCTCTTAAAACAGATGTTAAATTGTGTCAGTTATTTTTCTTGACTCATCTGCAACTGGTATTTGCTCTCTTCATAGACCAGTACAGAAGAGCTTAAGGACTAATTGAGTGTAAGTCAGGTGACATACTTTTCATCAAAAGTAATGAAACAGAGTTATAGTTTATGTTTTCACTTTGGATACTTGGAATTGTATTTGATCTAATTATCTAATTCATTAGAAAACAAAACAAACAAAACAAAATCTTCCCAAATACATACACACCCTCACGTCAAAGTACAGAAATCTAGTACTCAAGAGAACACTTTACTGAATTACATGAGTTCATTTATTAAGCTTTACACAGTATACTCTATTTTTAATGTAACGCATTCCTCAAAGTATCTCTAATAAAAAGCAAATAGTGGCATAAAAGTTATCAAATAACTAAGTGCTAAAGGCCTGAAAGTGCAAACGTGTCAGTCAGTGACTCTGTTGCTTGTGGTTACGTTAATGAAACAGAAGTTTAAAGGTCAAATCATACGTTTTTATATCCTAAATGCCAGAATGTCTGTTTTAGAGAAAAGAATCAAGAAAAGCAAAACTTCCCTTAAGTGGTGTTATCATACAAAAGGGAATTCATTCTGTGATCCACAAACTGTATCTATCATTTTGTAAATCATCTTCTCTATTTGGCTTAAATAGAGGACTTATACTGAAGTTCCATTTAGTTATTTCAACATTCTTATCATTTTAACTTTGCCTCTTAAGGTTAGTGAAACAATATATTAAATGTCAAAATGTCCATTATTTCTAATAATGATATTCACTGATAAATCTCTGAAGGATTCACATGAGGTATTTGGACATTCTTGATAAAGTATTTAATGATGCATCTATTCAATACAATAACTTTGGTACTTCCCTTACCTAAACTTTAAATGAATGCATGGATGTCTAGAGTACATTGTAATTTGCTACCAATACAAATTAATATTTTCATTAACTTATGAGATACTAGATATTAGATTGCTACCACATTTAATACTTATTGCTATTTTATGCTTAACAGAACTTGTTAATTTGTGTATAGAGAAATTAACTTCTTCTCTAGTCTTCAAATTGCATTTTAAAGTACATGGAAGATCTGAGTTAATGCTTCATGAGGTGACATAGCAAAGAACAGGAGATGCTAGAACCACATTGGTCATGCTTCAGGACCCAGTGTTTCTAGACCTAGAAAATCAAGGGGAACATAATTCTGCTCTGGCTCAATACATTAATTTCAGATGACTTTTTTTTTTTTTATAGTTTTGAAGCTACTTTAATGTGAATCAGTCACTTTATTCTTACCTTATTAACAAATACAATTATGTTAACATGTCCAAAAATGTTTAATATTCTTTGGAGATAATGCAAGGAATAGCCTCATTTATATCATCCCAGTTTTTAAAAAGACATGTCATTTTTAAGCTAGTTCTTTCATCTGTTTCTACTTCAACTCATCTATGAATTTTGTACATTTTAAGCTGCCATCCTGATATGAATTCAAAATATCCTATTCTCTGTTTGTCGTGCTTTAATCGAAGGTAGGAAGGAAGGTTCTTTTCTTAAATGTGATATCTTCTTTAGCAAAGTTGAACACAACTTTGTCATTTTAATGCAATAGATTTGAATGGAAGTTATATGAGATCCTAATAATGATATTGTAATAAGGCAGAAGACTTTTGCTTCAAGCATACAGCATAGAGCACATTTATGCAGAAGATATTTCCATTGGAAGTCACAAAACTTTTACAAGTAGATTTATAAATGGATATGACAAGCATTTATTACTTCTCAGCCTATTTGTCCAATACATTTGCCTTTTGATTACGTTAATTAGTTTTGGTTTAAAATGTATGCTATTGGATACAAGAAAGTAAATGATTTATGTATGAGAATGCAGAATTACCAATAACAATAGAGTCGATTATACTGTACTTTTGGAATATCATTGAAGAGTCTCTTCAGTGAGGCTCTTCAAACTCATCTGTTAAGTCATCCCTACACATTGATGCATCACATATTCCATATGTACTGTTCAACTATATAGGCATTTTCAGTTTAGAACATTAAGGCACTATTTAAAAACCTACATCCTTATTAAATAGTGTCATTGAACAAATATTTTTAAAATTCTGAGGTTTTTTTCCTTCTTTAAAGGAGAAGTGGTAATAGATAGTCATGCTGAGTCATTTTGGAAAAATGCACTCCAAAATATGGAATAAAATGCTACAGTGTTACCTGTAGTGATTTGCAGAGCTGTTCTATTAGCATGACACATTACTTGATACATTAATACATAATCATTCATTATATTAAAGAACAACATAGTATTTTTAAATTTTCTAGATAAATTTATTTTTGTCCAATTTTTTTTAGTTTAGAAGATCTGATAAGCCCATGTGGTTGTATGTCTTTGAGCACAAGCATATGTTAATGAACTACTTATTTTAAATAGATTGGATTTACAATTAAATAGCTCCATGAGATAAGTTAATTCTGAAATACCTGACTTTTGGAATGTTTGGAGAAATGTTCACATCCTGTATGTGACAGTTCTAGGCCTGATTAACCAGATCCAACCTTCATCCTTCTCCTATGCTGTGCTATTGGAGATAGATGATGAAACTAATCCCCAGGCTGCATTTCCCAGTTGTCCACGTCAGCTGTCTTCAGGCTGTGGTTGTCCAATGGAAGGTAGTTTTAGGAGAAGGGAGGATATGATGAGTGAGAGGCCAAGGTGTTTCTCCCTTCCTTCATTGCTTTGGGCAGTGTTCAGCAGTGTCTCCATCTCCCACTAGATAAACGGCTCTTGGGCTTCTGTATACTGCCTCACCCATTTGTTCTTCCATCCTAAAAGTAGCAATGGCTTCCTGCTGTTCTAACTGTTGGGCTGTCTTATCATCATGTGTTCTTCTTCTCAACTTTTCCATCCTCTTTGCAATCAATTCCCTGCATTAAATTCCCTCTGTTTTAAATATTCAGAATGGTTTACATTTTGCTGGTAGAACCCTGATTGATACATGGTGAAAAGTAATAGTTTCAGTGATTTTAAATATATTGGGTTGAATTACTGTTTTGCTCATGGTAACATAAATGTTGCTTCCTAGAACTGGATATAATAGTTGTTTAAGGAGGTAGGCATAGAACTATAACAACACTGGGGCATATTACGAAGAAGAAAAATGGATATTTGGGGTATTGTCCACACCCAGATTATGGTGAGCACAATAAACCAATTATATAAATATTTAGTTAAATATATGATTGAATAATTAATTTCAGAAGAAAAAATGTAAAGATGCTATGCATAGGAAAATAAAGTAGTTGAAGAATATAAATTGGCAAGAATCAATAATACTGTTTTTGTTTTTGTTTTTGTTTTTTTCCCCCACTGAGCAAAAGAGAACCAGGGCTAAACTCTGTTTGTGGATATGTGGTCAAAATGTTGAACTAATTCCTACAGTGTTGACTATTGAAATCAATAGGAATTAAAGGCCTTTCTTTTATGTAGCTTAATACCTGAAGAGCAAATCAAAGTTTCCAGTTTCTTATGAAGTATGTGATCATAACAGTACACATAACCACTGTAGAAATTAGTCTCTCAAGTCATTTGAAACTTTTTGTTAGAAATCAGATCACTTTTCTACCATATCCTATTCAAAATGTCATACACTAAGACATTATAGACATCACATCACTAACATGGAAGAGCTAAGGGAAGCTTTATTAGTCGGAATTGTTTGTTTTTACTCTCCCGCTTAACTATTAGATGATGTGGTGAGCTTCCCCTTACATTCTTCAAAATTCTTTCTAAAAGATATTTTGTAGGTGTCTGGCTCCAATATAAACAAGCAGTCACCATAAAGTCCTACTTTTGGTGACTTTCCCCACATTTTTGCAGGAAAGATGGTAATTTAAAACCATAATTAATGCAATGACCATCTCTAAAGAATGCTCAAGAGAGGATTCCTGAGTTGGGAAGGAAGTCATGCTTAACTCATTCTTCTCAAAGTTTTGCTGATCCATTATAGATTGTCATGGACATTTTCTGTGTATAAGAGAAAATAAAATGTATTGCTCCGTTTTTCCTTGGAACATCATATTACCTGCCTTTTGGCTTTTGTACAGGAAACTTTAAATTGGGCCACATGCTATTTTGTCAGGTATTTTATGTGTTTCAAGTTCACCAATGGAAACAAACTTCCCAAACTACTAGAGAGTAAAATCTAGGATTTTTCTACACGGGCATAATCATTATCAAATTGGATTTTAATTAGTCCACTGTATCTAAAAATACGACGATTTACAAGATGTTGGAGAAATTTAATATTAGTAAGAAGTTTTTTGACATTTTGTTAAAGTACTTTCTGTTTTTTACTGTATTAATTTTGGTTGTCAAAACACAAGGGTTGGGCTTCCCTGGTGGCGCAGTGGTTGAGAGTCCGCCTGCCGATGCAGGGGACACGGGTTCGTGCCCCGGTCCGGGAAGATCCCACATGCCGTGGAGCGGCTGGGCCTGTGAGCCATGGCCACTGAGCCTGCGCGTCTGGAGCCTGTGCTCCACAACGGGAGAGGCCACGACAGTGAGAGGCCCGCGTACCGCAAAAAAAAAAAAAAAAAAAAAAAAACACAAGGGTTTGTAAGCTCTGTGACTGTTGTTCATCTATTTCTAGGGCTTTAACGTTGAACCTTGCATATATCAGGCCAACATCCACTATATTTTAAATTAATGAATTTTTTGGAAGGATAAGCGAAGGATTAAATGTATTTGTTCCTTGGTTTATTAATTGTTTCAAATTTAATAATATTGTAATATCTTTAATACTATGATAGATCTGTGTGTTTATAGTGATTTAAGTATTTTTTATCGAATCCATTTATCAGTGGTCTCTGCCTTAAATAATTCCTGCAGAAGTCCTAGTGGGTTGAGACATACACATTGGAATCATTCAGTGTCTTTAAATTCAGGACACAATCTACTAGTGGGTCTTGAAGAAAATATACTGTATACTAAAACTATTTAAAAAAAAATAAAATATACTAAAATAGGGTAGAAAGCATTTTACATAATAAAGATAAGTATCATTTAATTAAACTTTTATTTTGTGTGTTTGTGTGTGTGTACTGTGTCAAGATTTTAGATATATATATATATATATATATATGTATATATATATTTTACTGTGGGTTTCAGCAGAAAATGTTTGGAATGCAATGATACAGTTGTAAGATTATTGAGATGTACTTATAGTTTTAAGAAGATCTAAGATTTTAAATTATATAGGTAGGTTTTTGCTCTTTGCAATTATAATCAACAGATAACAGGAACAGTTCGAAATTGCAAAATATCTGTTGTAACCTTCTGACATTTTTTCTGTTTCTACCTCAACTCATGGAGCCTCCTCTTCCTTTCTTCTAAGGCTTCAATTAAATAAAATCAATAAAGATACAGAGGTCGAGAGAATTGGCTATTTGCTTTGAATGAATAACTCTCAATTGTGAAAAGTAGTTACACTCCCCAAGCCAGAGCATAACTTTTGTATCATTCTGTCTCTCAGAGGTAGGTCAACATTACTTTATAAACCACAGGGTATTGATACTAGCTGATAGAATTTTAATGTGGTCACGTGGCTTTGATTTATAATGTTGAGGAGGTTATCTATTAGCATTGTAGTTTCTAAGCCATATCAAGTTCTGAATCCTGACAGAGGACCTTTGATGCTCCTAAGCACCCAACTGGCATGGAATTTGGTCTTTTAATCACTTTCTTTAGGAAAAGGGGAATATAGGAAAGGAGGAATTTGGCAGTGTTGCCAGCATTAAGTGTTGCTCTTTTGAACGGAAGCCAATACATTATACTTTCCAGATAGCTGGTATTTGTTCAATTTAAGGAAGATGTTTATAACACTTTTTGGTCCAGAAGTAAATTGCTCTTCACTGAATTTCACTAAGTTGTTTGGACACAGGTCCAGTGCCCATGCTGAAGCTATAAGATAGGGCTGATTTAAAACTATAACTACTGCCATAAAGTATTGAAAGATTTTGGATGATTTAAAGGGCAATGGGAAAAAATGTGTTCTGTTGTCTTCGGAAACCGCTTTACTCTCATGCAACTAAAGTAAATTTAGAGATATTAAAAGGATTTAAGAGATATTATGAACATAAGAGCTATAATCAGAAGGCAGAGAGTATTGTTTATATATTCTCTCCAATAACATCACATACTCTTGTATCAGAATATTACATGAATAAATCGAAGGGATCATAAAGTTTCCCTAATGTTATAGATATAATATTTCTTATAGAAGATCATACTTAGATATATCTGATTTGTAAATAACCTAGTTTCAAATTAATGTCTTGGTACTTGATCAGCTAAATAGAAAATGGTATCTCTACTACTTAACATATTGCTGGCACATTGTTAGTGCTCAAAATCTGTTTTTATTCCTGTCCTGCCCCTAGAGGATATATGTATGTGTATAGCTGATTCATTTTGTTATAAAGCAGAAACTAACACACCATTGTAAAGCAATTATACTACAAAAAAGCTGTTAAAAAAATTCTGAATGTTGAATGAAGGAATTGAAGGAAAGAGGGAGGAAAGGAGAGAGGAAGAAAGGGTGGGAAGAAAGTATGTTGCGATATATGAGTGACTTCTAATCAAAATCTAAAACTTTGGATCACTGGGATACATAAAATTCAGCCCATATTGTACTACATGGAATAATTATAATAAAAAGGAATAAATCTTATTTCATGTGATTCATTAAATAATTGGAATAATCTTAAGCCTACATCCTTCCCATGAGGAAGTGATATACATCGTACACACTGAAGTTCTGAAAAAGTATTTTACACTCAAGTATATGTCTTCCTTCCATGTTACTAGTCCATTTGTGTTTATTTTAAAAGATAGATAGTAGCATTTTACCTTGGCCTGTAGTTGGATCGGGGGCGAATTTGGGGGAATATGTTCACAAAAAGAAATTATATACAAGTCTTTGTGTAACTGCTCCCCTGTCTTCTTGAGCATATGTCGATCATTTTTCTTGCTCACACATCACTTATATGAAATAATAGGTATAAAGAGTTACTTTTGCTTATGCACAGAGTTTATCTTCTGTTGTAATTGTTTAGTTGCACTGAAACCTGTCATGCTTTGAGGTGTCTAGGATGGGAGTGAAGAGAGTGTGAATACCTACTGCTCTGCTTACTGGCTATGTGACCTTGAATGAATGCCTTACCTTCTTCACTTCGTACCTCCCTGGCAGAATGACATGGATTATGTGAGATAATACATGTAAAATGCTAACATATTATCTGCCATTTAGTAAGCACTACATTTATATTAGCTAATAATTTTATCTGCTTTTCTTCTGCTAGTCTCAGTATGAAATTCGTTACTTACTGATATGGGTATATTTCTCCCCATGTAAATCATTTTACCAATCATTTGTGAACCCACTGTATAATATTCATTGAACATATATTTTTGTTGTGATGTTGTTAAAATAACACTTAAGTAAAACCTTGTAATATCAAATGGTGAGCTGAACCTTGGTTCAACAGAAGACTGCAGGGAAAATTGAAATAGAAAAGTTTGTTTCTCACAGGGCTTGGAGGAAGTACACGGCATACCTCCAGGGGTTGCATGGAGAGGTCAAGGCAGGATGCCTGCAGAGAGACTGGCAGGACCTGGGGCACATGACTTTATTAGGGTTCCTGGATGGGGTGCTTTTGGGTTCCCTGGCTAAGGCCAGACTGGTCCATTCAAACCAAAAAGAGTAGGGATCTAAGGGATGCACAAGGGGAAGGCACACATGGTAAACAGAGGAGAATGTTGCTCACAGGGGCTACTGGGGAAGTGATGTTGGGACCTTACATTTGCTTGTTAGTCTTCTCACCTTATCTAGGACATGCACTGGCTGGAGGGGCTAGTGTCAGTTCAAGGTCCCTTTGGCCCACTTGGCGCCCACTTGGTCACACAAAGTGGATGCCCAGGCAGGAATAGCATAGAGTAGTTTAGCTAAATTTTGACATTTTATATTTTATATTTTAAAGATTCTATTTAATGGGCATACTTGTATTTGTTGTTGTTGTTGAGCCCAACAAGCAAGTGAGAGGACTCCAAATCTGGAAGTAGAAACACACCAAAAAGAGGTTTTTATCTAATAGGGTGCAGACCCAGAGAACTCAGTAGCAGTGAAACCTCAAATTTTATTCTCAACAAACTGATGGTAATTTGATTCACTTACCAGAAGTAAGAGATCATTGTAATTGGATGTTCACTTGAAACATCAAAGACAGAAGAAAAAAATGAAAAGAGACAGAAGAGAAGAAATTAGAGGGATTAGAAAGTACAATGAGATGGCAGTGGAGGAGTTAGATTAACATTTGTGACAGAGTTTAGAATGGCAGAGGTGATAACTGGTGACAACATTGGACTTGTCGATAAGAGGGTTAAAATTTTAAAAAATGGCTATATAAGGCCTCCCTGGTGGCTCAGTGGTTGAGAGTCCGCCTGCTGATGCAGGGGACATGGGTTCGTGCCCCGGTCCCAGAAGATCCCACATGCCGCGGAGCGGCTGGGCCCGTGAGCCATAGCCGTTGAGCCTGCGCGTCCGGAGCCTGTGCTCCACAATGGGAGAGGCCACAACAGTGAGAGGCCCACGTACCGCTAAAAAAAAAAAAAAAAAGGCTATATATTCTGGGTAAGGTAGCAAATAATTATTCAGGGTTAGAGATGCCCTTATGGTTTCTTAAGGCATCTATATGTTATGCTGAAGGCAGTGCAGTTCAGAAGTAGTCTGTAATGGGCAAGAACTTTCTGTCTATATTGCTATTTTTATCTACAGACAATATATTCAGTAGAAGCTCAGAAAATATGAATGCTTGCTCTAATACTGAACATTTGCCAAATGCACAGCAGAATGATTTAAGTTTATAATCATGACGGAGCCATCAACATCATGATTCAGATTCAACTAACACATATTAAGTACCGACTATATATGACATACTTTCACAACAATATGCAATGAGGTATTGCTTTTCCAGTTTTATAGCCAAGTAAATTCAAACTTGAAAAAGTAATGTAACTTGCCCCAAGTGGAATAGGTAGTGGCTGAGCTGGAATTCCAATCTAGGTACTTTTATTCCAAGCTCCATGACTTTATTATCTTGCATCTCTCCCTAAGAAAAGATCAAAATAATTGATAAATTTATTGCTTACTACACTATTAAACATTATTAAGCACAAGCTGCATTTTAGTTACTAAGTTGATAATGATTAAAACCAAGAAGACATGTCATGGATTTGATGAAAAATGTGAAATTATTTTAAATGAGAGTAAGTACTTAGAATACATTACATAGTCATAAGTATTTACTAGTTGGAAAATAGTGAATTCTTAAAACTATAAATATTCTAGAAAAAAAAGAAACCCTCTCATCTCAAAATGATTTTATCCCTAATGATTACAAGCTACTGATAATACGAGAAAAGAAAATGAACAGCTTTTGAATGCCCTTTATAGTTAGGCATTATACATTGGTTACTTCCTCGAAACCTTGAAACAACCTACAGTTTTTCTCCTTTGTAAGTGGAGAAACAAACTCATAGAAGATGAAGATGAATATCTTTCTGAGCCTTAATACAGCTTGTTAATGGCATAACCAGGGGTTGATTCTAGGCCTATGAGTCTCCAAAGCCCTTGCTCATTTTTTTTTTTAAAGCCATAATATTTCTTGGAGTTTTTTGTATACTGTAGTCCTTAACAGAAAGGAAAGAAGCCATTACTTGCTATTGTATTCCAAGTCCCCAAATTAATCTTTTGAATGCTAATTCTGGTGTAACTGAACAGCTGAATCAAGTTGAATTAGAACCCCCCCCGCCCCCGCTTTGAAAAGGGGTAGGCAGCCTAGAGTGTTGAGCACTGTTATTTCCCAAAATAGATGGGAAGATCAAAAAAAAAAATTCAGGGACCTATAAAAGATGCTGTTATTCCAATTTCATTAAACATGTCAGTAATATGTTAAGAGTCTTATGTTTAATTTCAGTTAATCAATAAAATGAAACATTAGAATTAGACAGTTTTCCTTTTTCTGATAGCTGGTAGGAGTATGTAGGTTTTAGAGCATAATTGAACGAAAACTTGTTTTTATCTGATCCTGTGTAATTTAAGAATTTTCTTAAATGTGTTACATATCCACTTTCTGTAGATTTTATGTGTGCACCCAAGAGGAGAGTATACTTCATGACGACTTGTTCTTTGGTTACGCAAAGCTTTCCCAATATAAAGTCCTGTTTTTGTCTCATATCATTCAAGAACATTTTCAACCCTCTATAACCCAATTCTAACTCTTCCCTCTCTGAATGCCTACACCTATCCATTTTATTTTGTTTATTTTATCAATTTCACATTACAGTATATTGTTATCTATTTTGACTTTGCAAAAGACTGTAACAGCCATTGTCTTATATAATAGTCACTCACTTCTATTGTTGCAAATTCTTCAAGAACTTTGTATTTGTATAGAATATGTTTACTAAATTCTGAGATACTTGAATTGATTTTTTATTTTCCTTTCGTCTTTCAGGAATTTGTTTTGTATTTTTCCCATTCATTGTGTAGTTCTTTTTCTGTAGAAACATGTTCTTTCAGGCATTCATTCACCAATTTTTCAACATGTATTTATTTATTTATTTTAAAATTTATTTATTTATTTTATTTTATTTATTTTTGGCTGCATTGGGTCTTCGTTGCTGCACGCGGGCTTTTCTCTAGCTGTGGCTTTTCTCTAGAGTGGAGGCTACTACTCTTCATTGTGGTGCGCGGGCTTATTGCTGTGGCTTTTGTTGCAGAACGGGGTTCAGTAGTTGTGGCACGTGGGCTCAGTAGGTGTGGCTCACGGGCTTTAGAACACGGGCTCAGTAGTTGTGGTGCACGGGCTTAGTTGCTCGGCAGCATGTGGGATCTCCCCAGACCAGGGCTCAAACCCGTGTCCCCTGTGTTGGCAGGCAGATTCTTAACCACTGAGCCACCAGGGAAGCCCAACATGTTTATTGAGTGCCTGTCATATGCTAGACACTTTCTATGAGTTTGAGATACAGTGATATAAGAGATAAGGTCTTGTCTATTGAATTTATGTTCTAGTTCAACATGTGTCTTTAAACAGTGTTGTGTAGAAAACTTATATTTGACTTTTTACTTCACCAGCTATTAGCTCTGTGGTCACAGGCAAGTTATGTGGGTTTTATGAGACTCAGTTTTCTTGTCTGTAAAATAGAAATACTTATAGCTACTCCTATACTTTTCTAAATCCTACTAATAATGCATGTGAATGTATTCACAGTATTCAGCACATAGTTGGTGCTCAATGTCAGTGTCTTTTCTTTCTCTCTTTCCCACCCTTGCTTTAATATTATAGATGTAATTTACAGCCAGGACTATCTAGTTAAAGTAATTGTTACATGTTATATTGTGCTTCCTGTGTTTCTGTTTGTTACCTAATACCTTCTGAGGCTCACCTACTTTTAGTTCAAGGCAGCTCTGTGGTACCTTGAAAAAGTAGAGTTAATCTGAACATATGATAACATCATTCATCTTATTTCTATTTCTTGGAATCACTTTTTTCTTCATCTGAGTTGCTTTGCCTTTGTACTGTCCTCTCTTTTCTACTTTTGTACATGGATTTTCCCCTAAATTTATTGTTAGTTTTTGACATATTCTGAATTTCCATGAAGAATGTATTTTCTTCCTGACAGTTGCTTCTGTTTGCATCTAAACCTTCTTATCATCATTATATGTTTCTTCTAAAATCCCACACTTTTCTCAATGTACTTACTTTATCATTTTTCTTGGTTGGAAGGGTAATTTATAAGGAACACTTTGTAATTATCACCTGTTCCTCTGTTTGATCAACAGAGCAAACAGTATTTGAAATTATTCTGCCAATAATTCTTCATTGAAATAGTACTTCCCTGCTTTAGCCACTTCATTTTATGAATTAATTTGACCTTCTACTCCCAATAGAAAGTATAACACTTCTCTCTAATTTCAATAATTGATGAGCTGATTTTCTGACTTCCTGGGCATTCTAAAAAAGTCTCATCATATTTGACATGTATAATCCCTGATTTCTGGCAGACAATATTTAAACTTTTCTATATCACCTAGCTTCAAGTAGCATACAATTTGCATGATTTTATATGGGGAAATCACTAAAATGTAAATTATTGTTAATTTTCTTCATTTACATTAAAATCTCTATTCACCTCTCTTCTCCTATACAAGAATACTGTGCTTTTTCAAATTCCTTCTAAACCTTTCAATATCTTCATCATTTTTCTACTTCCAGCTACCTATACATAGGCTTTTAAGTTGGGCTCTTTTTAAAAAAGCATCATATTTCTTTGAATCATTAAAAAAACTTGGATCAGGAAACTGATTAAGATTAGTTACCTCTCTATAAAGTGGGTTAATGATAGTATCCAACCTATAGGCTATGAGAATTAAATGAGATAAGGTTTGCATATGGTACAAAATAAACAATAAATTTTAGCTATAATGATTTTTATAAATATCATTAACAATAGACCTTCATTAATAATTTAGGGAATTAGCTGACAGCAGCCAAAATCAAGATCCTCTGGTAATATGTTTACTTCTATACACTGCAGGATACTTTAGGGACTTACTTCATTAATTATTCTTTATTTCAGATAGGTCTTCTTTCTATTGCCCTATCTTGTGGGACTTTCTTCTCCTCAACAGGTGATTTTCCAAAATGGCTTTTCAGTAATTTCCAAGTTCTATTCATTTTCTAAATGTAGCTCAATGCTAATTTTTTTCATGGAATCTTTATTAATTGCTCAGAATTTAAGAGATGAAAGAAAAATGTAAACACATGGGGGTATATATATCCCCAAATTTATATACACAAATATATACATACATGTACATATTTAAAAATTTATTTATTTCACACTTTTGTAAGCCCAAATAATTACCTTGCATTATTGCTGGACTGAAGAAAATATGTTTGGTGAACATAAGCAGCTCCTTTCTTGTATTTTAGTTATTTATATACATGTTTTATAGGATACCTCTACCCGACTCTAGGCCTTGAGAAGGAAGAATTGCTACCTTAATTGCCCTTGTATCCCCTGGGGCCTTGAACGTCTTGGTGAGTAGAAAAATATTCGTGGAAATAAGTAAATGAATCTACAAAAAACCAGTTTCTCACAATAGAGTTTTGCATGTCTGGTTTGTGAAGTATCTATTTATGAGATACAGATACTTTTAATTTGTGAATTTATTATAGTTTGCTGTTAATTAACATTTTATACACAAGTCCCTCTTGGAGTAGAGGTTGAGGTGAATATATATCCACATCTCCATTCCTTAGTGTTCATTTTAGTGTTATATAGATCACTTGCCAGAAATTTTATGAGACATGGGGACATGTTTGCCTTGTAAATATTACTGCCGTACTCCTGAAAATATTAATATCAATAACATTATAATGATACAATAACATGGATGGGAAATAGTTGCACCAAAGATCATTTCAGGAATTAATCAGTGTGTTGTTATTATTTTTGTAAGTAACACTACCTAAAAATAAGAATTTTTGGTATTTGGTTAAACAAAATCACTTGAATTCTAGAGTGAATGGTGCTGTAGTGTCTTTCCCCCTAATTTTTTTGAGTAGAAGATCATAAATAGGTTATCGCAAGTTAGGAGGAAGAATTAAGTTACAATTTAAAGGTAAAGGGGCCAGTCAGATACATTTCAGAGTGGTAACATTGTGATGAATATTGTGTTATGATAATGAAGATAATACCTATGATTGCTGTAGCCTAATAAGAAAATAATTTTTAAATTCATAAAATTAGGCAGGCAGCTCATTGGAGGCTTTTCAAATGTCTAATAAGTTCCTAATAGGTATACATAATATTTCATGCCTTAGGGATTTAAGAAATAGAGCCCTCAGTTTTTTTTTTTTTTAATCTTTATTGGAGTATAATTGCTTCACAGTACCACATTAGTTTCTGTTGTACACCAAAGTGAATCAGCCATGTGCATACATATGCCCCCATATCCCCTCCCTCTTGAGCCTCCCTCCCATCCTCCCTCTCCCACCCCTCTAGGTCATCGCAAAGCGCCAAGCTGATCTCCCTGTGCTATGCTGCTGCTTCCCACTAGCTAAATATTTTACATCTGGTGGAGTATATATGTTGGTGCTACTCTTACAGTGCCCCAGCTTCTCCCTCCCACCCCGTGTCCTCAGGTCCATTCTCTGTGTCTACATCTTTATTACTGCCCTGCAACTAGGTTCATCAGTACAATTTTTTTTTTATTCCATATATATGTGTTAACACATGGTATTTGTTTTTCTCTTTTTGACTTACTTCACTCTGTATGACAGACTCTAGGTCCATCCACCTCAATACAAATAAGTCAATTTCGTTTCTTTTTATGGCTGAGTAATATTCCATTGTATATATATGCCACATCTTCTTTATCTATTCATCTGTTGATGAACATTTAGTTTGGTTCCATGTCCTGGCAATTGTAAATAGTGCTGCAATGAACATTGTGGTACATGTCTCTTTTTGAATTATGGTTTTCTCAGGGTATATGCCCAGCACTGGAATTGCTGGGTCATATGGTAGTTCTATTTTTAGTTTTTTAAGGAGCCTCCATACTGTTTTCCATAGTGGTTGTATCAGTTTACATTCCCAGGAACAGTGCAGGAGGGTTCCCTTTTCACCACACCCTTTCCAGCATTTACTGTTTCTAGATTTTTTGATGATGGCCATTCTGACTGGTGTGAGATGATATCTCATTGTAGTTTTGATTTGCATTTTTCTAATGATTAATGAAGTTGAGAATTCTTTCATGTGTTTGTTGGCAGTCTGTATATCTTCTTTGGAGAAATGTCTATTTAGGTCTTCTGCCCATTTTTGGATTGGGTTGTTTGTTTTTTTGTTATTGAGCTGCATGAGCTGCTTGTAAATTTTGGAGATTAGTCCTTTGTCAGTTGCTTCATTTGCAAATATTTTATCCCATTCTGAGGGTTGTGGCCATTCTGACCTGTGTGAGGTAATACCTCATTGTAGTTTTGATTTGCATTTCTCTAATAATTAGTGATGTTGAGCATCTTTTCATGTGCCTCTTGGCCATCTGTATATCCTTGGTGAAATGTCTATTTAGGTCTTCCATCCATTTTTTAACTGGATTGTTTGTTTTTTTGATATTCAGTTCCATTAGCTGTTTGTATATTTTGGAGGTTAATCATTTGTTGTTTCATTTGCAAATATTTTATCCCATTCTGAGGGTTGTCTTTTTGTCTTGTTTATGTTTTCCTTTGCTGTGCTAAGGGTTTTAAATTTAATTAGGTCCCATTTGTTTATTTTTGTTTTTATTTTCATTATCCTAAGAAATGGGTCAACAAAGATCTTTGTGTGATTTATGTCCAAGAGTGTTATGCCTAATTTTTCCTCTAAGAGTTTTATAGTGTCTGATCTTACATTTAGGTTTTTAATCCATTTTGAGTTTATTTTTGTGTATGGTGTTAGGGAGTGTTCTAATTTTATTCTTTTACATGTGGCTGTCCAGTTTTCCCAGCACCACTTATTGAAGAGGCTGCCTTTTCTCCATTGTATGTTCTTGCCTCCTTTGTTGTAAATTAGGGGACCATAGGTGCTTGGGTTTATCTCTGGGCATTCTATCCCATACCATTGGGCATTCTATCCCATACCATTGATCTATATTTCTGTTTTTGTGCCACTACCATACTGCCTTGGTTACTGTAGGTTTGTGGGATAGTTTAAAATCGGGGAGCCTGATTCCTCCAACTCCATTTTTCTTTCTCAAGATTGCTTTGGCTCTTCAGGGTCTTTTGTGTTTCCATACGAACTGTAAAATTTTTGTTCTAATTCTGTGAAGAATGCCATAGTTTGAAAGGGATTGCATTGAATCTGTAGATTGCTTTGGGTAGTATAGTCATTTTCATAATATTGATTCTTCCAATCCAAGAACATGGTATGTTTCTCCATCTGTTTATGTCATCTTTGATTTCTTTCATCAGTGTTTTATAGTTTTCTGAGTACAAGTCTTTTGTTTCCTTAGGCAGGTTTATTCCTAGGTATTTTATTCTTTTTGTTGCGATGGTAAATGGGATTGTTTCCTTAATTTCTCTTTCTGATTTTTCGCTGTTGGTGTATAGTATTGTCAGAGATTTCTATGCATTAATTTTGTATCCTGAAACCTCACCAAATTCATTGATTACTTCTAGTGGTTTTCGGATGGCATCTTTAGGACTTTCTATGTATAGTATCATGTCATCTGCAAACAGTAACAGCTTTACTTCTTTTCCAATTTGTATTCCTTTTATTTCTTTTTCTCCTCTGATTGCCGTGGCTAAGAATTTGTCCATTTCTATGTGGTTGTCCATTTTATTGGCATATAGTTGTTTGTAGTGGTCTCTTATAATCTTTTGTATTTCTGTGGTGTCAGTTGTGGTTTCTCCTTTTTCATTTTTAATTTTATTGATTTGTGTCCTCTCCCTTTTTTTTTTTTTGATGAGCCCAGCTAAGCATTTATCAATTTTGTTTATCTTCTCAAAGAACCAGCATTTAGTTTTATTGATCTTTGCTATTGTTTTCTTCATTTCTATGTCATTTATTTCTGCTCTGATCTTTATGATTTCTTTCCTTCTACTGACTTTGGGTATTCTTTGTTCTTCTTTCTCTAGTTGTTTTAAGTGTAGGGTTAGATTATTTATTTGAGATTTTTCTTGTTTCTTGAGGTGAGATTGAATTGCTATAAACTTCCCTCTTAGAACTGTTTTTGCTGCATCCCATAGGTTTTGGGTCATCCTGTTTTTGTTGTCATTTGTTTCTATGTATTTTTTGATTTCTTCAGTGATCTCTTGGTTATTTAGTAGTGCACTGTTTAGCCTTCATGTATTTGTGTTTTTTACAGTTTTTTTCCTGTAATTGCTTTCCAGTCTCATAACGTTGTGTTCAGAAAAGATGCTTGATATGATTTCAATTTTCTTAAATTTTCCGAGGCTTGATTTGTGACCCGAGATGTGATCTCTTCTGGAGAATGTTCCATGTACACTTGAGAAGAAAGTGTATTCTGCCGCTTCTGGGTGGAATGTTCTATAAATATCAATTAAATGTATCTGATTTATTGTGTTGTTTAAAGCTTGTGTTTCCTTATTTATCTTCTGTTTGGATGATCTGTCCTTTGGTGTAAGTGGGGTGTTAAAGTCCCCTACTTTTATTGTGTTACTGTCAATTTCTTCTTTCATGGTTGTTAGCATTTGCCTTATGTATTGAGGTGCTCCTATGTTGGGTGTGTGAACAATTATAATTGTTATATCTTTTTTTGTTATATCTTTTTCTTGGATTGATCCCTTGATCATTATGTAGCGTCCTTCCTTATCTCATAACAGTCTTTATTTTAAAGTCTATTTTGTCTGATACGAGTATTGCTACTCCAGCTTTCTTTTAATTTCCATTTGCATGGAATATCTTTTTCCGTCCCTTCACTTTCAGTCTGTATGTGTCCCTAGGTCTGAAGTAGGTCTCTTCTAGACAGCATATATGTGGGTATTGTTTTTGTATCCATTCAGCCAGTCTATGCCTTTTGGTTGGAGCATTTAATCCATTTACATTCAAGGTTATTATCTATATGTATGTTCCTATTACCATTTTCTTAATTGTTTTGGGTTTGTTTTTGTGCGTCTTTTTCTTCCCTTGTGTTTCCCACCTTGAAAAGTTTCTTTAGCATTTGTTGTAAAGCTGATTTGGTGGTGCTGAATTCTCTTAGCTTTTGCTTGTCTGTAAAGGTTTTAATTTTTCTGTCGAATCTGAATGAGATTCTTGCTGGGTAGAGTAATCTTGGTTGTAGGTGTTTGCCTTTTATCACTTTAGGTATATCCTGCCCCTCCCTTCTGATCTGAAGAGTTTCTGCTGAAAAATCAGCTGATAGCCTTATGGGGATTCCTTTGTATGTTTTTTTTTTTTTTTCTCTCTTTCTGCTTTTAATATTTTTTTCTTTGGATTTAATTTTTGTTAGTTTGATTAATGTTTGTCTTGGTGTGTTTTTCCTAGGGTTTATCTAGTATGGGACTCTCTGTGCTTCCAGGACTTGGATGACTATTTCCTTTCCCATGTTAGGGAAGTTTTTGACTGTAATCTCTTCAAATATTTTCTCAGACCCTTTCTTTTTCTCTTCTTCTTCTGGGACCCCTGTAATTCGAATATTGGTGCATTTAATGTTGTCCCAGAGGTCACTGAAATTGTCTTCAATTCTTTCGTTCTTTTTTCTTTATTCTGCTCCTCAGCAGTTATTTCCACCATTTTGTATTCCAGCTCACTTATCCGTTCTTCTGCCTCTGTTATTCTGTTATTGATTCCTTCTAATGTATTTTTCATTTCAGTTGTGTTGTTCATCTCCATTTGTTTGTTCTTTAGTTCTCCTAGATCTTTGTTAAACATTTCTTATATCTTCTTAATCCATCCCTCTATTCTTTTTCCGAGATTCTGGATCATCTTTACTATCATTACTCTGAATTCTTTTTCAGGTAGTTTGCCTATTTCTTCCCTGTTCATTTATTTTGTCTTGTAGGTTTTTACCTTGCTCCTTCATCTGTGACATATATTTTGCACTCTCTTTTTTTTTTTTTTTTAAAAGTGGGACTGTGTTCCTGTCTTAATGGTTGTTTGGCCTGAAGCTTCCAACACTGGAGTTTATAGGCTGTTGGGTAGAGCTGGGTCTTGGTGCTGAGATGAGGACCTATCTGAGACCCCACTCGGATGAATATTCCCTGGGGTCTGATGTTCTTTGTTATTCCAGTGGTTTGGATTCGGAGCTCCCACCACGGGAGCTTTGGCCCGACCCCAGGCTCGTGAACCAAGATCCCACAAGCCATGTGGAGTGGCAAAAAATAAAAGGGGAGAACAATAACAAAGTAAAAAATAAAATTAGACTAGGAAACTAATAGATATGTTAGAAAGAATATAAAAATATAGATGAATCAACAACCACTGGAAGGTATAACAGTACCATGATAGTAAAAAAGAGGAGGAGAGAAAAGAAAAAAAAAAAAAGAAAAAAGTGGGTGAAGGCCTTGGCTGTGGAGGGCAGGGCCTAAGCAAGCGTGAGGTTTGAGTGGTGGGCGAGGCCTATGCTTAAGACCCAGACAGCTGGAAAAGGCCCTGGGGGCTATGTGGGGTGGGGCTTAGGTTCAATGGAACAGGAGGGGCCCTGGCATGCCCCCCACCCCTGGTCTCAGAGGGCCAGGGACCTCACCTGGGAGACCAGCAGGCTTCCTGGGCTCAAATGGGCAGGGCAAACACCCTCCTCTCCTCTCCTGCTCCTCTGGTTCTGGAGGGCCCCTCCCGTCTGTCTCTCCTAATCTTACTGTCCTCTGGGGTGTTGATCCTGTCTGGCCTCCACTTCTACTCCCACCCTCAGTCCCCCCACATCCTACTGGTTCACTTGGGGGTTCCTCCTGTCTCTTTGGGCATCAGGGTTCCCCACCAGTGGCCGGCAGCTGCCCTAGTTGGGAGACACTAACTCGCCGTCATCCCACACTGCCATCTTGACTCCACTCCCCATCCCTTAGTTTGGTTTTAAAGGTAAAGAACTTTTGGTTTTTGATGCCTTTCTCATTTAGTAATTAAATGTTACCAAACACTTAGTGAAACACTCAATAAATAGTTTATCAATTGATTGTTTTACATTTCTTTGAACTACTCTTAAACACTGACTTGTTATTCCTAGTAAATTAGGAATACTTTAATTTAAAAATTAATTCTTAATAGTTAAATTAAATTGTGGCATTTGCATCTCAGTTATTTTTCTTAGAGAAAATTCAAAAGAGGAGGTTTGATATACTCTAAGATTAAATGGAAATATTGAAATTGATTGACTTTAGAACCACAAAGCTAATAAAATTAAAGACTAACAAAAACTATCTCCTCAATAGAAGTCAATTTATTATCTATTTTAAATTATTTTCATTTAGTGTTACCAGATAGGCTGGTAGTCAGAAAGGCAGACAGTCGTCATTAGTCATGCATAATTAAAGCAAAATTTTGTCCAGGAGTTTAGAGTTAATGTAGCATACAGAAAAAAATCTGACATATAATGTATACATAAATTAGTACTAATGGTATAGTTATACAACTTTGATTAAAAATAGAATAGTATATTATGTAGAGTTATTGAACTATTCTATGAAGAAATGAAAATTGAATACTTAAAACTTACTTGGCATAGTAGTTTATATAATGAACTATAAATGCATTAATTTAATGTAAATACTCTTAAAACCAATATATAAAATAAATTCTTGCTACTGTTTTACATATATAGAAAAACTAGACCTTGGTACAGTTTTTCAATTTTTTTTTTAATGTTCAAGAAGAGAGTTTTCTAAGAAGAAATAAAATAGTGGCATTTTGAATGATGAATTTTGCCAATAACAAAAAAGTCTATATATTATTAAACATTTTATGGGTGTCAGTAGGGGCTATATTTTCTGTTATTAAAAATAATTTCTCAATTTATATATAAAATATAATTTATATTATAAAAAACTTAAAGTTTGAGGAATTTTAAATATTACTATAAAATTATTTAGTATCCATATATTATTTTACTTTGAATAGTAAACAGTAAAAGAAAAGACATTCTAGGATAATGGATTTCTAAAAACAAAAATGTCATTATTGTTAAAATATATTTAATTATTTTTAGTATTAGTTTCTCTACATTCAAAAGCCTTCAATTTAGAGTCTCTAGTTATTTAAAAATTAAATAATTTCATTAAAGTAGAAATCAAATATGATTATAAATATATATTATAAATTTTGAATTAAAATTTGGACTTATATTTATTTCATACTTGCAAAATAATAATTGTGTATTAAAATATTGCTTATATGTTTTATTTAAATATCATAGCATACTTATGAGGGAAGCAGGACAAGTTTTAAAATTTCAATTTTACAAATGAATAAACTCAGGCTTAGATGCTTAATGACTTCTTATTGGTTATGAATAATAATTATGTCTTGATAATATTAAAGCTTGGACAGGAACTCAGTCTGAATTCTTGTTTAGTATACTTTCTTCATATTACTGATTACATAGACATAAACTAGTCAGTGGTATAGAGTTTAATTTAAAGGGACTCTAGAACATTTCATTTTGGCCTCCATATTGAATATACCTGTCATAACTAAGTGATACCTCTAACTTCCAGGGACCACTTTTTCCTATTTTGATCTATTCTCCATCACATTTTACCCATTCCCACTGAAAAAAATATGTGTTGAGTAAATAATGGAAACTTCTAAGAAGAAATGAAATCACATGAAGAAAATAAAATTAGGGAAAAATAATGAAGTGAACATGACAATCTTTTCCTACTATTACAGTATTGCCATTCTCTTTTGTCATTGTCATTTTTTTTCTTTTTTGCTTTGATGCCTTCTTCCTTCACTCTGCACCCCAAAAGAAGAAAGTACCTGGAGATGATGAATAACTCTAAATGCTGGTTCTTTAGCCAGTTGCACAATGGAGAAATAATCTTAACCACTTCACTTAATTTGGGGTTAGGAGATCAGAGGGAGATAATTCCTTACAGAAAGTAGTGCCTACATAGCAGTAGTTTGAGAGAGAGAGAACAGACTATTCAAGTAAAGAGAACTTTAAATTCTACAGGAATTGTTTTTCATCTTTTTATTTTGTTTTGTTTTGACTAGATATTTTACATTCATCACAAGTTAAGAAATATATATTATTTAAGGTGGTTTTTATTAAGCATATATTTAACTTTAACAACAGATTTTCCTTACCTTATTAGTTAAAAAATCAAAAACAAACTACTTAAACGTAAAAAAGAAATGAAACATTCCTTTTGGAGAAATAAAACATCCAATTTGTATAGGTAATTTCCAATAATAAAATAAAGGACTTTGATCACTCTTTATCAGGACTTCCTCCAATGGTGTTATGGGGAAAGCTAATCTATACAATATTACTACAAAATAAGCTCTTTCAGGTGACCTGAAATCAACACTCTTATTTCTTCTAAAAAATTCTAACTGGTGCCCTCAGCAGGCAGTAAATTTCTCTTTAATATGTACATGGAAGTTTCTTCCTGTGAGTTGAATTCTGAGGTTAGCAGAGTCAGTTAAAATATGAAATATTTTTTGAAAATACTTGATAAAGACCATTGTTAAAAATAATTATGTTTGAATAGATGTAGGTGGAGTAATATTTGTATTTTGTAATATTTATTGTAAAATAATTAAAATCTAGATGCATTCTACATTTAGAATGCTTCACAAATGTCTTTAAATTTTCATTCCACTTTGAAGAACAAGAAACTGAAAGTCTGATCGTCTTAATTTGAGCACTATGGGGTACAAGAAAGACAGTGTGGAACTTTAATCACAAGTGATATCTGCTGTTTTGTTGACAGAAAAATTAATTTTTAGGAGATTTTTTAAATTGCAGGACTTCTCAATATTTAACATGATGCTGTTAAATATTCATTTTACCAAATATGTAGCTTTATCAAAACCATTTTATCTTGGATTCTTTTTTTCTAAGAAGTACCTTCAAAGCAGTGTTCTGTGTAACTTACACATACATTAGAAGGTTTGCCTATTAAATTTTATTATAAAAAGTGATGAAACAGAATATCTTTAACGCATCATGTTAGGTGCCAAAATCACAAAACTATCTCCACACTGGTTATGAACTTAAATGACAAAAAATCTGTAAAATGGTAGTAAAAAGTTATATGTTTCCATAGCCGTTTATTTACGTCCTAGTTGTGGTGTATTCAGGCAGTTCACTTAACATTTCAAAGCCATGTTATCTATAAAGTGGGGATTAATCTATACTTCACAGAATTTCTATAAGGATAAAAGAGGAAATTTACATAAAGCACTTCATGGCAGTGAAGGATAGTAAGCCATTGATAAGTTTTTGTTATTATTGCTAGTATTATTATTGTTTTAACTTTACAGTTAGCTAATTATTTCAGAAAATAGTCTTAAATGAAAAACGAAACAAATCTAAAAACACAAAAGACACAAGGTAAAAATCCAAAGAATTACTACGAAAAACTGAAGAGTAAGAACAGTGAAAGAGATGAGCTCTGAGAAAACATAAACGTTACCTGCTTTGCAATTTTGCCTAAGGTCAAGAATAATTTTATTTGTATCTTATTATTGTCAATGAACATTTATTAGGCTTACCTATGTTCATGCTCTTGTAAGGGTTCATTAAATAGACACAATACTTACCCTTTAGAAGAATGTAATGAGATGTATTCTTTCTATGTATAACCTTCCTTTCTATACTAAGTTTGTATGTTGGAAAACTGTTCTGTGTTGCTGTGGAATATTATAAAATAGTAAAAATTTCAACTCTCATTACAGATGAGATAAAACTCTCCCTCTGGCTTTGAGAAATAGCCTTTAAGTACTAGAATCCTCTACCATGATTTAGTTGATTCCTTGATGAGCCATAAAGCATATCTTCAGTTACACAAGCAGTCACAATTTGACTGAGTGTGTAAAGGGAAAAATGGATTTGCTGAACTAATAATATATGTCAATGTATAAAAGGAAAAGAGGAGAGAAAATAGTAGTATGGAGAGAACTCTTAGGTGCTATCTAAACTCATACCTACTTTATTCTCATCTGTTAATGATCTCAATGATCTCTTCAGGAAGCTGACTGTTTCCCTATTGTATTCTCAGCACCTAGCACAATGCCTTAATTAAGTTTACTGCATTGAATTAAATTGAATTGAACTGATTACTATTCATTGCTTTTTGTCTTTAATATAATTTTCCAATGCTGATCTTACATACTTGGTAAACGTTGACATATCCTACACTGCAAACTTTGGCTTGCTTAGGACTAGTCATAAACCATTTAAATATGTGGTGTTGTCATGGTTCGGATCACATGATTTAAAACAGGAAAAAACAAACAATTTAAAAAAGTATAACAGTAAAGAGCTTGGAAGTGAGCAGAAAAACATTTTCATATTTTATATTGAGATACACTTTTTAAAGAACTTGCATAATTTATTCTTTCTTGTGATCTTCAGAAAGGCTCAATGTGGGGAGAATTGTAAAAGAAATAAAATAACCAAGGTCATGTAGCTATAAAGTAAACAACCTAAAATGGAGATATCCTGTCTCCTAATCTATTGTTTTTATGAAACTAAAAAAGTGAAGGGTTTATTTTAACGCACAAAAATATGTTAGTACTTTTAGAATTTAATATGTTAGATTATTTTCCAATTATAGGCTATTTTCTCCATACTCATTATTCTCTTTTTTTTTCTTAAGGTAGAGTTGCAAAATAACTAAGTACTTACATTCTATATATTTGTATCACATTCATTACAAACTTATGGTACATATATTAATTTTGTCATAATACCCTGTGGGCTTCAGGGTAATAACTAATTTTATTTCATAAATGCCTACAGCTTATTTATGTATAATTAATATCTTTTTTCTTTTGGGGCTATACTTCTTCCTGATAATCTTCATGAAAACAAAGGTCCTGGGGGTGGGGGTCAGCAAATGTTCAAACATACCCACATGGCCATCATATACCTCTGAAAGCCCACTTGAATTGTGCAGTCTTAGCACTGTTGATGTTTTGGGCTGGTTAATTCTTTGTAGTGGGAGCTGTACTGCATGTTGAAGCTGTTTAGCAGTATCCTAGACCTCTATCCTCTCGGTACCAGTAGCACCTAACCCCCTGAGTTATAGCAACCAAAAAGGTCCCCACATACTGTCAAATGTCCCTAGTGAGCAAAATAACTCTAGAATGTATTTAGTTAACTGCTTCATCACATAGATTTTATATGCATGTTCCAGTTTTGTTTTATTTATCCTTTAATATAGATTCAAATTTCATAGTTAAGCTGTATTATTTCTCTAATCAAATAAATAAATTTTGATTAAAACAGTAACTAAAACTTTTGTTTACACACAGAATATATATTCCAGTTTTTACATGCATTTTGGCTCACTGAATTTCTTTTCTTTCTGTGAACTGCAATAATGAAATAGATGTTAGGAAACAAATTATGTTTGATATGTATAAAGTATTGAAGTTACATCATTAGAGTAATTGTAATTCATAATTCAGTTTTAGCTTTAAATGTTCACTTTCTATCTCCTCGTGCATTTAAACTAGACACATTATATAAACAAACAAAAGGCACATTCTTGTTCTCCACTGTTGAGGGTGGGGTAAAGGAAAAGGGTCTGGCCAGCTGGCGCAGAGTTAAAATTTACAGTAAATGGCAGTAAAAACAGACGTGTTTGGAATCTTCAGCTGGATGAGCATTGTGTCAACACTTTTCTGATATTTCTCGATGATATCATGTTAGTCTGAAGAGCCCTTAGCAGATACTAATTATCATCTGGTGAACACTCTTCAGTGGGAAAGATGAAAATCTATACAGTATATGCAATGCATGCTCAATTGTTAACCTAAACTACAAGCTACGAAGCCTTAATGTTTTGGTGATAGTTTAGGTGTAAACAAGACAGATGCTGTACATTGTTTTATAAAATTTATGTTTCCCAGTGATAGCATTCCAATTTCTATTATTTGTTTAAGAGTGGGTCAAATAGTTTAACTCTGTTTATTGCAGTTCATATTATTGTGCGATTACCATATAAAATTCAACATACAGACTTCCAGATTGCTCTTCATATAATTTTAAGCTATTATTTAATTTTCAGAAAAAATAATATTCACTAGATTTCCATGAAAGTTTAATGTTTTAAAATTAATGCGTATTTTTGATAAATTAGAGTAGACATTCTTAAATGAGCAAATTTTAAGCACCGTATGTGAAATAGAGTACACTAATACCCAGAGTAAGTTAAGTTAGTGTCCTGATGTTTTAACTGTATTATGGACATCTGTTCATTTATTCATTCATTCAATAAATAAATATTTCTTCAACACCTAATATATGCCAGCTGTTTAACTATCATTTCATTTTGCTGCAAATGAATAAAATAACTGGTTTTCATGAATTCGATCTGAATTACACTCATACTATCTATTATCTTATTCAAATCATGTAAGTGAAATCAGTTACTCCAACAGTAAATGAAATTATGTTAATAATGGTTTGCATGTTAAACTTGTACACAAGGGGAGTATTTAACTTATCTAGTAAAAAAATGGACCTGATCATAGGTTTATTTTTCATAAGGCTTCAGCTTCATTTGAAGGCATACTAACTGTGATGAACTGTAAGTAGAACTGACAGACTGCCATAATGAAAGATTGCCTGAGCATTTGAGAAAACCAAAAAACTAAAGTAGATAATGAGGGGAAAAACACGAAAAACTAAAAATATATTAAAATGTAAATAGGAAGAAATATATGCATTTTAACTACACTTACAGACTTAGATATATAAGTCTTCTAAGGAATTATCTGAAAAAAATAAGAATGGCTATGAAGTTTCTGGGAAAATTCACTAGAAGTAAAATGAGAGAGATAAGTTTTTAAAGAAGGAGAAAATATAGTTCAATATAAAGAAAAAGATAAAGTACTTTATATAATATGTATCAGCATTTTACTGGCTATTGTAACATGTTTAACCATATGTTGCATAAAATGCTGTTTCTTGGTGTGTACCTGAGTGGAGGCTGAAGTATCATTTTTTTTTCGAAGTATCATTTTTGAAAACACAGAAGCTGTCAGGACTTTAACTTGATGGCTTGAAAGGCAGCAGTGTTCCTCCTTCGTTCATTTCATCCAGGCTGCAAGCATTCTTTGAGTGCCTCCTAAATACATACAATTCTACTAGGTCTTGAGCGAAAGTTGTAAAGATGTTGTCCAGTAGAATAGTATTTGATTTGTAGCAGTAAGAAACACACCCATGGAAGAGTTATCAGTGCAGTACATACCAAGTGCATAATAAAGACAATACAGATACTTAAATTGAGAGGAGAGGGAGTACATGTGATATAGAAACTTAGAAGCAAAGTAAGATTTGAGGTGGACCCTGGGGTATGTGTAGAATTTGGGTAAGGACAGAATATAAATTAGTCTTGGTTCCATTAGATAATGTTATCTAACTTTGCCTTGGGAAATTCATTTATTTGGCTGTGGGAAAAGCATTTATAACTACTTCAGGTTTCAATTTTTCATCTGTAAAATGATGGAATTTTTTTTTTTTTTTTTTTTTTTTTTTTTTTTTGTGGTACGCGGGTCTCTCACTATTGTGGCCTCTCCCGTTGCGGAGCACAGGCTCTGGACGCGCAGGCTCAGCAGCCATGGCTCACAGGCCCAGCCGCTCTGCGGCATGTGGGATCTTCCCGGACCAGAGCACAAACCCGTGTCCCCTGCATCGGCAGGCGGACTCTCAACCACTGCGTCATCAGGGAAGCCCTAAAATGATGGAATTAAAAAAATTCTATGTTTCAAGGTTTTCATGTTGAATTAGTCTTGCATTTCAGCTTCAGCTAAGTTTCTCTTTGCTGATTACTGTTTCTTCCAACAAAATATCCAAGACAAGTCCCAATTTCGTGAAATTTTCATTTCAGTATCATGGACTTGGTACACATTCATTATGCTTTTTTTAGGGATTATTATTGACTCTGTTGACAATATCCTGATATCCAAATAATATTTCTATAGATTTCAATTAAAGACATATGTATTGGCTTAAACTTTTCCTGTACCTTTTCCTTATCTCTATTTAATTAGGAATGACTTTGAAATCTGTTATGATTCCTCATTTTCATTACTGGCAACACAGTGTTCTAGTATTTTTCTCCTCCTATATGAACACTTACTTATTCCTGTATGAGCACTTCCTATATACACCTATTCCTGGCATTTTTCTATGTCTCCATGCTCTCTTCTTAGTTGAAGAGAAAAGTAGTTGATTGGAAAAGATTCATACTTGTCTGTGTCCCAAGATATGGCAGAAAGAATTATGTATGGAAGTGAAGATGGGTGTTGATTTATTATTTAGTCCCTCTTCAGGCTTATTGTCAGTCCATAAAAGTATGCTGATTCTGTGACTTGATCTGAAATTCATTGTATTACTTCATGCTTAAACTTCTGGGCACCTAGCCTAATGAAATGGAAGCATTTCCTAGAGAGTACCCAAAGCATCCTAACATGAACTTTTCAATTCTTCAAGAATTTTCAAAAGAGAGAGAATGATATGTTACTATTAGAGATGCTTTGTCAACAATAAGAGATGTTGGATGAATTATAGCCCCATACCTTAAACAAAAAACACTATCTAATGAATTCAGGCAGCTACATCATCAGATAATTTGAAAAATCTCCATATCTTTGGACCTATATGAGCCAATGCACCCAACTACCTAAAACCTCTATAGTAAATATTTATACTTGTCAAACTATTGCTTGAGGTAAAAAGGTTCTTTAATTAAAACAAACAAACACAACAACGACAATAAAACAACCTGCAAATGTGTATCCCTTTTCAGTAGGCATCACCAATTCATTGTCCCTTAGCAGTTTAATTACATTCTAATCTTAGAAAATGCCACCTTGCCTTAAATATGACCATTTATAATCAGAGATCTGAACTGGATTGTGTGAGGTTATAGCATATACTGTTAGATCTATAAATCTGTATACTGTAGAGTATAGATCATATACTACTTTTAGGGAGCTGTATCTGTAGACCCTCAAATGAGCACTCAGCCTGATTAATTTGGAGCACCTAAAGAAACACTGTATTAAAACTGTCCTCTCTCTGTCTCTCTGTCTCTCTCTGTCACACACACACACACACACACACACACACACACACACACGGACACACACGGACACACACACACAGAAACATGCCTCCTCTCTGAAAAAATTTTTAAAGATAAATTAATCTATAAACTATAGAGTCCACTCTACACTCTACCACTCTACATAGGAATTGTAAAGTAACAGAACTTAGTTATGGAAGAAAAGAAATCAACAAATGTGTTACAGACATAAGCATTCTAGAATTGCTAAGTGAGAGAGGAGTTTATCAAATCCAAGTCATGGTGGTAGGGCTTGGTACACTAATGTTTGAAGTGGTGTTTGAGACCTGAGACGACCTTGACATAAGACCACAGTGGTAACAGAATTTTTTAATAAATTCACTGGCAACCCCCTAAGAGGTTAGATTGTATGCATTTTTATGTAAAAATTCAGAAATGGACGCTATGGGAAGATTCAAATAAAATATGGCTAATGTGAAAATGTGCTTTTATATAGTCAAATGTTTGTAGCCAAAATATCATGATATCTGCAAAAATACAAAATAATGTGTAAAATTTTTCTAAATAAAACTCTCTTTTCTGATCAATCATCTTTTTGAGGAAGAAATTTACTAAGTTTGTCTGGACAGTATCCTTTAGCATAAAGGAAAATTGTTTTGAAGAAATATTATGAGAAAATTGTTTCATTGTATGACTATAATTAAATCATTCAAACAAAATAGTGTGTGTTTTTGTTTGTCTTTAATTTTGTGTTGTTTTTGAAAATATATTTTTGTAAAGTAAATAATTTGCAATTATTATCTATTAACAGATTGCTAATCTAATTTTTATTTTTTAAACAAATTTATTTATGTTTTTTCTTCTTTGTGGTATGCGGGCCTCTCACTGTTGTGGCCTCTCCCGTTGCAGAGCACAGGCTCCAGACGCACAGGCTCAGCGGCCATGGCCCACGGGCCCAGCCGCTCCGCGGCACGCGGGATCCTCCCGGACCCGGGCACAAACCCGCGTCCCCTGCATCAGCAGGCGGACTCTCAACCACTGCGCCACCAGGGAAGCCCTAATCTAATTTTTATGATATGTAATTAATTGGAAGAATAAGATCTGAATAATGCATAAAGTCTCTTTTGTTTAAGATAATCCCTTGCTTAAAAAATCAATGTGAAACTGATAAAAGATATAGTGGTCAGCAATACATAATATGCCCCTTTTAAGATACAGTATGACCTTGCAAGGTATAATATAGTCCTAGGCTCCTCCTTGTATACATTCACAAGAGAATTTCTAGTAAATAGGAGTCTATTTTAACGTCTCATTACTCTTTCCACACTTTTTCTGTTTTGCTAAAGGATCTTCACATAGGCATAAGAAATTCTCTGGTGAATTCTGCTGGGGTTCCCTACAAGAAAATAATTCATGAGTTCATCAGTCTTTCAGTCCCTTAAATTTATCTGGAGTGTTATGGATAGCATGCTGGGTAGCAGTACATGGAACAGATCATCTTGAAAAATAATGCCATCTCCATAATGGGGAGGTTGCTATTTCCCAGTGGGAGTGACCAGTTTAGTCTGTATAGATACGGCCCTATTTGGGATTGTTGCTGGCAGAGAAAAACCACATTCTTCTTGGTTTCCATATTACTTTAAATGTATTTCAGTGGCTGAGACTTTAATTATGTCAAAAAGAGTACATATAATCACTATAAAAGTTCTAATAAAAATGGACAAAGAAAGAAATTTCACAGTTAAATGTATCATTCTCTTATTAAAGCTCTCTAATGTATGAAGGTATTACAGGATTCCAAGATTATTAAATAATATTTTATGCTGTATATGCTGTGTCTTTAGGCACAATGGCAAATAAGAAAGTAGATAGTCTTCATTGACTTGTTTTGCATATTTTTTAGATATGATTATTTATTACCTGAAAGTAGGAATTTGTATTTCATTGTCCCAAATTAAACAAAATAACAGTTAAATTACCAAACAATTATTTATTTTAACAACTATCATTTCTCTTCTTCTGAATGGCAAAATATGCATGTATATGTTAAGGCTTAAAATCATTTTCTTCTTACTAATTAGAAAAGTAATTAGTTACAATTCAAGGATAGTGTATTAGTCTGAGTTCTCTGGAGAAATGGAATCAATGGGATATATGTATATATCCTGTATATGTGTGTATATTCTGTGTGAGTGTATCTATCTATCTATTGATCTATCTACCCACCAATGTTGCAGTCTTGAAGGAGAATTCTTTCTTTGGGAAACCTCAGTCTTTGTTCTGAATGCTTTCAACTGATTGGATGAGGCCCACCCACTTTATAGAGGGTAATCTGCTTTACTCAGTCTACTGTTTTAAATGTTAATTACACTTGAAAAGTACTTTCACAGCAAAATCTAGACTGGCTTTGGCCAAACAACTGGGTGCCATAGCCCAGCCAAGTTGACACATAAGATTAACAGACTCAAGTAGTAAAAAACAAGTTTTGTCATCTCTGATATCAATGCACATCTCCCAAGTATTGAATGGAATATTTGGGGCATTTGTAAGAAAAAGGAATCAGATATCAAAATGAATCTGACTTCTGTCTAGGAAACATGATGTATTATTTCTTTCTTTTTCTTTTCTTTCCTTCTTTTTTTTTAACCTATGCTTCTTTGCCTGACCTACATTTCTCCTCTCTCTTTTTCCCTATTTAAACTCAATCCAATTAAACTTCAGTATAAATATTAAGTATTGTTTACTATTCCATGCTCACATTCATCTCTCAATAATGTTCAAAGGTAACTATTTAGTAATCTATAAAAGTAATATGTTAATACAAAAATGCATTAAATATATACTAAGTAGAAATTACATTGTGGTTCTTTTTGTCCTAATATTATTTATTTGTTAAGACAAAATTAGCATATTCTTTGGGCTTCCCTGGTGGTGCAGTGGTTGAGAATCTGCCTGCTAATGCAGGGGACACGGGTTCGAGCCCTGGTCTGGGAGGATCCCACATGCCACGGAGCAACTAGGCCCGTGAGCCACAATTACTGAGCCTGCGCGTCTGGAGCCTGTGCTCCACAACAAGAGAGGCCGCGATAGTGAGAGGCCCGTGCACCGTGATGAAGAATGGCCCCCACTTGCCACAGCTAGAGAAAGCCTTCGCACAGAAACGAAGACCCAACACAGCCAAAATAAATAAATAAATCAAATACTTTGCAACAACTTTCAGATTGTTACCTTATTTTAAAAAAAAATTAGTATTCTTTAAAGAGAAAAATAAGAATTCCTTCCTCTGAGATTATTTGCCATGTTCATACATTTTTCCCTTCAATAAATGGCCAAAAGAGTAAAATTACAACACATTAAGGGAGTTATTATATGTTTGGTAAGTATATGTGTTTAAAATATGATTCTATTCAATCAAATTCACTAATCTATGAATTTTTATTACCCTATGAGTTTAAATACTAGACCAATCATTAATTTATGTAACAAATTTATTTTTTTCCCTAGAAGTTTTAACAGAAATTATCAGGAATATTTTTAGAAAATCTCATTAAATGTTTTATGAATGCATAGATACCTTAAAATTATTTAAAGTCACTAAATTTTCATATTGCTATATAAACAAGCTCATATGCTTTCCTTGGGGAGATGAACATTTCTGAGATACTTATCAGGAACTTTTATTTATTCAGTTTGTGTGTGTGTGTGTGTTAGAACAGATTCAGAATGATAGAACATCTCCAAGCTCTTTGATCTTCTTTGATCATTATTTAAAATACTTCATTCCATCCATGAAACACTAAAGTTATAGACTAGTACTCTATAAAGTATTCAGTGTGTGTTACTAATATTATCATTAATTGTATTTCCTTGTTTTCTTCTCACAAGACATTCTGTGTGTTTTCAATTATATTTACTAAATTTTAAAGTATACAGTTATTTGTGTGAATATTTATCTAATGCCAGTCTCACTCATTAGACTTCTACAGAGCAAGGGCCAGAGTTTACCCATATCCACTCAACACCTATCACAGGGCCTAGCACATAATAAGCTTTCAATTAAATTTATTTTAATTAAATTTAAGAATGGATTATACATGTTTTATAGTTTTAGAGAGCAAAGACAAGAGGAGTACATTAATTTATTGACATCATAGAACTAGGAAGTGGAAGAGATTGGTTTTCTGCATGTGTTTGGCTGCAGAGTTTATAATTTTTTGCACCATGTCTTGCTGACTCTCTTTTTGTCAGTCCATAGCCAAATATTTTATTAATAAATAAATACATGGGATGAAAAGTTTTATCATTTATCATAGGGCAAAGTATTCTGAAGATATGCCTTATTTGGAAGAGCAGCAAAAGACTTATGCTTGTTAATTAAATAGAAGAACAAGAGAAAAGCATTTATTGCTATTTTTGTGTAGAATGTATGTGACAAAAGCTTTCAGCAGTTGTCTACATTTGCCTAAAACCTGCAATATCTGCTACCTCACTACTCTCCCTGCTAAGCTTTTCTACCGGGACCCTCCAACAATCATTTCTCAACACTGTAGCAAAATGTTGAACAATCCTTTCTTAATGTGTAAGTCAGAAAATGTCAATCCTCTGCTCAGACTCTTCTAATTACTTTCCTGCTCATCAGATGTAAGATCCAAAGACCTTAAAATGCCTAAGAAGGCTCTGTATAATCTGCCGGCAATTTATTTGATTTCATTTCCTACTGCTCTGCCTCTAATTTTTGCCATCCTAGCTAACCATGCTCTTGCCTCAAGACCTTTGCACATGTTACTCTTGAAACATTGTTTCCCTAATCATCTCCATGGCTTGCTTCCTTCCTTCTGGTTTCTAATCAAGGGTCACTTTGTCAAATTACACTTTTCTGACCAGTGCTTATCACCACTTGACATATTATATTTGTATATGTTTATTTGTTTACTTTTGGATATAGTATATAAGCTCATAAGGGAAGGGATTTTGTTTGATTTGTTTGCTGCTGTATCCCTGGCAGTTAAAAAAGCATCTGATACGAAGTGTGCAGTAAACATTTGTTGAATGAATGAATGGATATTTGAGAGAAGGTTTAATAGGTGTGCTCTCTATTTATAGCTCTAGATACGTTAAACTTATTCCTCACAGTAAGTTATAACATCAGAACTAAAGAATTTGGGTAATTTTAGCTTAATTACCTACAGAAGTAAAAATACTTACTGAAACTCAGTTTAATGTGTAAATTTTATACTCAGTAAGTCATCATGTCTTGGAAGCATCTAAATTTCCACCCTGGCAAAATTGTTTACTGTTTGACAATGAGCAAATTACCTAAATTTGCTCTCTTTTCTCAAAAATAAAATGCTAAAACTATGTTAAAACTCTCTCTTTTATTCATTTAGTCAACAAATAGTATTGATTAAAATAATACTACGTGTCCGTGTAGTAAAATACTGTTTTACAGAATTGTTTTATAGAATAATATGTAAAGTATTTGGTTCAGAATAAGATCTCAATAATCAAAAATTATTTGTATTTGCAATGATTCAAAGAAATTGTAGACTGTAATTTAATGGCCAAGTCTAACTGTCCTTTTATAGCAAGAGTCTAGTGACATCTACTGCATCTTTCTTTCACCTGAACCAGAGAGAGTATCTAGTGATTAAGAGCATGAGCTCTGGAGTGGAAGTACTGAATTTGATTCTGGCTCTTGCACCCACTGGCTGAGTAATTTGGGGCAAGTGTTTTGTTTTATTTATTTTTAACTTATCTGTCTTCATTTTAATTTGTCTGTAGTGAGAATAGAGAAACTAGCATCTATGTAACTTCATGTCATGAAGATTAAATTAATCAATATAACTAAAGTACTTAGAAGAGTGCCCAGCTGATAAAAGCATTCTTTGTTAGCTGTTATGTGCCCTATATTTTCTTGCATTTAATTTCTACTCTTACACAATACTTCAAGGATTTTGAAAGTAGATGGTATTTAAATCTGAGACAGAAATAAATCTAAGGTCATTTAGTGATATTTATGAACTTCCCATCAAGTGCTTAATATTTTTCATCCTTTTAATGTGGCTTTTGCTAATATGTATAATGAAAATATTTCCCCATATTCTGTTATTACTGATGAATATTGAGTGGAGAATTATCACACTACTGTTGTGTTTTGTATTAAAACAAATTAACAGTGAATATGGAGTGGAAAAAGGGTCTTTTTAATTTCATTTTGTCATTCAGTACACATTTATTGATCACCTACATTGTGATGAGCACTGTGCTAATATTTGGGTTACAAAATAAATAACACAAAATAAAAAATATTAATAAATAATGACACTCTAAGTCTTTTGGAAGCTTACTTCTATTTGACAAAGGACTGACAAATGGATATGAAAAGTTCTAAAGTGAAAAATGGTCAACCTGTTTCACAAAGCAAACAGGCAAAGCTTCATAGAGAAGGCAATGATGGAGCTGATTTTTAAATAAGAGTTCTTAACGCAGGCTAAAGGGAAAGAGATTCTAAGATAGAGATGTAAGGAATGGAGATATAAAACAATAGCATGATTTGGGGTCAAAGTTATATTATTATTAGGGTGTAATGTGTGGAGGAGGCATGGCAAGAAGTGAGGCTTGAAAACTAGACAAGGACACTATCATAAAGGGATCTTTAAGACTGGTGATTATTTGGGTTTTAATTTGCTGTCTGTGAATTGTTCCAAGCATCAGAATTATCTGGTTAGGATTATATTTTAGAAGAGTAACTGCTGGAAAGAAACAGCAAAATACTGGAAGTTGGATTGTTAGTTTAAGTTATTGCAAACAGTCAATGGGCAGACAAAATCAATTTTAGTTTGTTGAATGGGGTAAAATGCTTTCTATGATAAGATAACTGTAATTCATCTCATTGTAAAAATGGAATTTAAATATGTTAAGGACACAAGCACTTTATGACAAATACTGAGAAGAATTTTAGTAGGGTAGAACATAGTCAATATTTTGATTTCTTACTTTAAAACTTATATTTCATTTGTATAACCTATTAATTTACTTTTATTTGTGATTTTGTTTTTTATAACGTATAGTTTTTTGTCAATAACTTGTTGAAACTTAGTTTAGAGAGTGTTGGGTTATAAAACTTAGTCTAGAAACAGAAGTATAGAATTTAGAGTTTCTTTTGATTAATGGAATATTTACTTAGCAATTTTGTTAAAATGAAATGTTACTATCATATTTCATCACTGGATATGAAGAGAATTTTTGGCCAAGATAAAATATTTCTCTCATCTAAATGTATTTCTCCTATATTTAAAATTAATGTTTGGATCTTCTAAATGAATAGCAATTTTATTTTCTTATAGCCAATAGAATTCTTCTACATTATTTTGAAATAATATGATTTAGTAGTTGATGCATATTTGAATACTGTATTGCACAATCCAATTTATTAAAACATAAATTGATGCCATATTACATTAAAATGTGCTGCCATCTTTTAGGAATTATTAGTGCATGAACGTACCATTAACTCAGAAGCTTAGTAGAACTTGTGATGTGGAAGAATATTTTCTGCTGTAGCTCATACTGTTCCAGTAGAAATAGCATCATAAGCCTTTTACTCCTATACATTTCTTTAACAAATTTTAGTTCATTTACTAAATACATTATTTAAAATCTATTCACTTCTCAACCAATTAGAAAGCTTTATTGGGCTGGATGACCAGCATGGAAATTCAGACAATATACAGTTGATCCTTATTATTTTATCTGCAAATAGTATCCCATATTTGAAAATTCTCTTTATTTGTATCCCCCAAATCAATACTCAGGGCACTTAACAGTCATTTGTAGACAAATGCAGAGCAGCAAAAATTTGAGTCAATCATTGTGCACGTTCCCAGGTGAGATCAAACAAGGTGATTCTCTGTCTTTTTTCAGCTCTCATACTGTAAACAAGGGTCGTTTTTGCAGTCTGTTTACAGTCTCTTTTTTTTCATTGTTTTTGTTCATGATTTCACTGTTTAAAATGCTCCCAAGCATAGTGCTGAAGTGCTGTAAAGTGTTCCTCAGTGCAGAAGGCTGTGATGTATCTTATGCAGAAAATATGTGTCTTAGGTAAGTTTCACTCAGGCATGAATTATAGTGCTGTTCGCCGTGAGATCAATGAGTTAATTAGGCCTCAACTCATGTTAAGGCTGTGAGTTTTAATGCCTTAAAATCTTAAGGGTTCTTTAGACAAAAACTGACACACAAATGTTATATGTTGATCAGGTGATGAAAATATTGGGACCAGAGGCCCCCAGGAACCTAATTTTGTGTTTTCCCCTCAGGCAATAGTTCACTATTTGCTAACTCATTGGTTGCAGCAACTTAATAAAACATAAACCACCATGAATAATGAGAATTAACTGTATTTACAATTTCCAGCTAGTAACTTTGGCTGTGTGAGGTAGAAGACACATAAGAGATGTTTTGCTTTCATACATAATATATTAAGCAAAGTTGAAAATGTGTATGAATTCATACTGTGGGGTAGAAAATTCCTGAATCATATATCATATATCATCCTATATGTAAAGTAGAAAAAACAGATTGACAAAACCTAACAGATCTAAAATTTCTTACTCTCTTATCTTAAAATAAGATAGGTGATGTCAGAGATTGAAAGTTATAAAAAGGTATACATCTCAAAATTAATAACTGAAAAGCTAAGGCATTTGTAGCAGCCTAGATGCAGTAATCCCCCCTTGCATCCTGGAATATATATTTTGAATGTGAACAATAAGGAACTCACATGTACATGGAAAAAGTTTTTTCTACCACGTTTGTTACCGAAACAAAACAAAACAAGAATACTGAATAAAATAAATTATTAATGAGACACATAGAATTAACTTGGGATCAGGGACTAAATGTGGTGTACTGCAAAATCAGATTAAGATGCTATACTTAGGTAAATCTGAAAGGATAAATCTAGCTTTCCCTATAAATCTCCTATTAGCCTAAAACAAAGATAATTTAATGTCCAATTCAAATTTAAATTAAAAACCTTGATCAAGTATATACTAATAACAAAAATTTATTTATCCAGACATCACATAATACAGAAATTAACATACTTCTTTTTAGAAATAATGTGGAGTGGCATAAAGTAGTACTATAAGTGATGTAATATGAGATTTTTAATGCATATAATTAGATAATGAGAATTAATTATAGTAGGTATAGAGAGGACCTTCAAGATGGTGGAGGAGTAAGATGTGGAGATCAGCTTCCTCCCCACAAATACATCAGAAATACATATACATGTGTAACAACTCCTACAGAACACCTATTGAACGCTGGCAGAAGACCTCAGACTTCCCAAAAGGATATTGGTGCTCTGGCCGGGTGTCAGGCCTGAGCCTCTGAGGTGGGAGAGCCAAGTTCAGGACATTGGACCAACAGAGACCTCCTAGTTCCATGTAATATCAATCAGCAAGAGCTCTCCCAGAGACCTCCATCTCAACGCTAAGACCCAGCTCCACTCAATGACCAGCAAGCTCCAGTGCTAGACACTCCATGCCAAACAACTAGCAAGACAGGAACACGACCCCACCCATTAACAGATAGGCTACCTAAAATCACAATAACTTCACAGAAACACCAAAACATACCACTGGATATGGTTCTGCCCACCAGAAAGACAAGATGCAACCTCATCCACCAGAACACAGGCACCAGTCCCTTCCACCAGGAAGCCTACACAACCCACTGAACCAACCTTACACACTGGGAGCAGACACCAAAAACAACTGGAAATACGAACCTGCAGCCTGCGAAAAGGAGACCCCAAACACAGTAAGTTAAGCAAAATGAGAAGACAGAGAAATACACAGCAAATGAAGGAGAAAAGTAAAAACCCACTAGACCAAACAAATGAAGAGGAAATAGGCAGTCTACCAGAAAAATAATTCAGAGTAATGACAGTAAAGTTGATCCAAAATCTTGGAAATAGATTGGAGAAAATACAAAACATTTTTAACAAGGACCTAGAAGAACTAAAGAGCAAACAAACAATGATGAACAACACAATAAATGAAATTAAATTTCTCTAGAGGGAATCAATAGCAGAATAACTGAGGCAGAAGAATGGATAAGTGACCTGGAAGATAAAATAGTGGAAATAACTACCACAGAGCAGAATAAAGAAAGAGAATGAAAATAATTGAAGACAGTCTCAGAGACCTCTGGGACAACATTAAATGCACCAACATTGGAATTATAGGGGTTCCAGAAGAAGAAGAGAAAAAGAAAGGGACTGAGAAAATATTTAAAGAGATTATAGTTGAAAACTTCCCTAATATGGGAAAGGAAGTAAGTGCAGGAAGTGCAGAGAGTCCCATATAGGATAAATCCAAGAAGAAACATACCAAGACACATATTAATAAAACTATCAAAAATTAAATACAAAGAAAAAAATATTGAAAGCAGCAAGGGAAAAGCAACAAATAACATACAAGAGAATCCCCATAAAGTTAACAGCTGATCTTTCAGCAGAACCTCTGCAAGCCAGAAGGGAGTGGCACAACATATTTAAAGTGATGAAAGAGAGAAACCTACAACTAAGATTACTCTACCCAACAAGGATCTCATTCAGATTCAACAGAGAAATTAAAACCTTTACAGATAAGCAAAAGGTAAGAGAATTCAGCACCACCAAACCAGCTTTACTACAAATGCTAAAGGAACTGCTCTAGACAGGAATCACAAGAGAAGGAAAAGACCTACAATAACAAACCCAGAACAGTTAAGAAAATGGTAATAGGAACATACATATCGATAACTACCTTAAATGTAAACGGCTTAAATGTTCCAACCAAAAGACATAGACTGGCTGAATGGATACAAAAACAAGACCCATATATATGCTGTCTACAAGAGACCCACTTCAGACCTAGGAACACATACAGACTGAAAGTGAGGGGATGGAGAAAGATATTGCATGCAAATGGAAATCAAAAGCTGGAGTAACAATTCTCATATCAGACAAAATATACTTTAAAATAAAGACTATTACAAGAGACAAAGAAGGACACTACATAATGATCAAGGACTCAATCCAAGAAGAAGACATAACAATTGTAAATATTTATGCACCCAACATAGCAGCACCTCAATACATAAGGAAAATGCTAACAGATATAAAAGGGGAAATCAACAGTAACACAGTAATAGTAGGTAACTTTAACACCCCACATCACCAATAGAAAGATCATCCAAAATTAAAATGAATAAGGAAACACAAGCTTTAGATGACACTTTCAATGAGATGGACTTAATTGATATTTATAGAACAAAAACAACAGAATACACTTTCTTCTCAAGTGCTCATATGGAATATTGTCCAGTATAGATCATATCTTGGATGACAAATCAAGCCTTGGTTAATTTAAGAAAATTGAAATCGTATCAGATATCTTTTCCAACCACAGCGCTATGAGACTAGACATCAGTTACAGAAACAAAACTGTAAAAAATACAAACACATTGGGGCTAAACAATATGCTAGTAAAATACCAAGAAAACACTGAAGAAATCAAAGAGGAAATCAAAAAATACCTAGAAACAAATGACAATGAAAACACGAGGACCCAAAACCTATGGGATGCACCAAAAGCAGTTCTAAGAGGGAAGTTTACAGCAATACAATCCTACCTCAAGAAACAAGAAAAATCTCAAGTAAACAACCTAACCTTACACCTAAAGCAGTTGGAGTAAGAAGGACAAAAAAAAAACAAACAAAAAAACCCCCAAAGTTAGCAGAAGGAAAGAAATCATAAAGATCAGATCAGAAATAAATGAAAAAAGAAATGAAAGAAACAATAGCAAAGATCAATGAAACTAAAAGCTGGTTCTTTGAGAAGATAAACAAAATTGATAAACCATTAGCCAGACTCATCAAGAAAAAAAGGGAGAAGACTCAATTAAATAGAATTAGAAATGAAAAAGGAGAAGTAACAACTGACACTGCAGAAATACAAAGGATCATGAGAGGTTACTACAAGCAACTGTATGCCAATAAAATGGACAACCTGGAAGAAATGGACAAATTCTTAGAAAAGCACAACCTTCCGAGACTAAACCAGGAAGAAGTAGAAAATATTAATAGACCAATCACAAGCACTGAAATTGAAACTGTGATTAAAATCTTCCAACAAACAAAAGCCCAGGACCAGGTGGCTTCACAGGCGAATTCTATCAAACATTTAGAGAAGAGCTAACACCTATCCTTCTCAAACTCTTCCAAAATATAGCAGAGGGAGTAATATTCAACTCATTCTACGAGGCCACTATCACCCTGATACCAAAACCAGACAAAGGTGTCACAAGAAAAGAAAACTACAGGCCAGTATCAGTGATGAACATAGATGCAAAATTCCTCAACAAAATCCTAGCAGACAGAATCCGACAGCACATTAAAAGGATTATACACCATGATCAAGTGGGGTTTATCCCAAGAATGCAAGGATTCTTCAATATACGTAAATCAATCAATGTGATACACCATATTAACAAATTGAAGGATAAAAACCATATGATTTTTCTAACATCTTTATTGGAGTATAGCTGCTTTACAATGATGTGTTAATTTCTGCTTTACAACAAAGTGAATCACTTATTCATACACATATGTTCCCATATCTCTTCCCTCTTGCTTCTCCCTCCCTCCCACCCTCCCTATCACACCGCTCTAGGTGGTCACAAACCACCTAACTGATCTCCCTGTTCCATGCGGATGCTTCCCACTAGCTATACATCCTACATTTGATAGTGTATATATGTCCAAAAAAAACATATGATTATCTCAATAGATGCAGAAAAAGCTTTCAACAAAATTCAACACCCATTTATGATACAAACTCTCCAGAAAGTAGGCATAGAGGGAACTTATCTCAACATAATAAAGGCCATATATGACAAACCCACAGCCAACATCCTTCTCAATGGTGAAAAACTGAAACCATTTCCACTAAAACCAGGAACAAGACAGGGTTGCTGACTCTCACCACTGTTATTCAACATGGTTTTGGAAGATTTAGCCACAGCAATCAGAGACAAAAAAGAAATAAAAGGAATCCAAATTGGAAAAGAACAAGTAAAACTCTCACTGTTTGCAGATGACATGATACTATACACAGAGAATCCTAAAGATGCAACCAGAAAACTACTAGAGCTAATCAATGAATTTGGTTAAGTAGCAGGATACAAAATTAATGCACAGAAATCTTTCATTCCTATATACTAATGATGAAAAATCTGAAAGAGAAGGAAACACTTCCATTTACCATTGCAACAAAAAGAATACAATACCTAGTAATATACCTACCTAAGAAGACAAAATACCTGTATGCAGAAAATTATGACATTGATGAAAGAAATTAAAGATGATACAAACAGATAGAGAGATATACCATGTTCTTGGATTGGAAGAATCAACATTGTGAAAATGACTATATTACCCAAATGCAATCTGCAGATTCAGTGCAATCCCTCTCAAACTACCACTGGCATTTTCCACAGAACTAGAACAAAAAATTTCACAATTTGTATGGAAACACAAAAGACCCCGAATAGCCAAAGCAATCTTGAGAAAGAAAGATGGAGCTGGAGGAATGAGGCTCCCTGACTTCAGACTAAACTGCAAAGCTACAGTAATCAAGACAGTATGGTACTGGCACAAAAACAGAAATATAGATCAATGGAACAGGATAGAAACCCCAGAGATATATCCACACACATATGGTCACCTTATCTTTGATAAAGGAGGCAAGCATATACAATGGAGGAAAGACAACCTCTACTATAAATCATGCTGGGAAAACTGGACAGCTACATGTGATGGAATGAAATGAGAACACTCCCTAACACCATACACAAAAGTAAACTCAAAATGTATTAAAGACCTAAATGTAAGGCCAGACACTTTAAAACTCTTAGAGGAAAACATAGGCAGAAACTCTATGACATAAATCACAGCAGATCCTCTTTGACCCACCTCCTAGAGAAATGGAAATAAAAACAAAAATGAACAAATGTGACCTAATGAAACTTAAAAGCTTTTGCACAGCAAAGGAAACCATAAACAAGAACAAAAGACAACCCTCAGAGTTAGAGAAAATATTTGCAAATGATGCAACTGACAAAGGATTAATCTCCAAAATATACAAGCAGCTCATCCAGGTCAATATCAAAAAAACAAACAACCCAATCCAAAAATTGGCAAAGAACTATATAGACATTTCTCCAAAGAAGATATACAGATTGCCAACAAACACATGAAAGGATGCTCAACATCACTAATCATTAGAGAAATGCAAATCAAAACTACAGTGTGATATCACCTCACACTGATCAGAATGGCCATCATCAAAAAATCTACAAATGATAAATGCTGGAGAGGGTGTGGAGAAAATGGAACCCTCTTGCACTCTTGATGGTAATGTAAATTGATACAGTCACTATGGAGAACAGTATAGATGTTCCTTAAAAAACTAAAAATAGAATTACTCTATGACCCAGCAGTCCCACTACTGGGCATATACCCTGAGAAAACCATAATTCAAAAAGAGTCATATACCACAATGTTCATTGCAGCACTATTTACAACAGCCAGGACATGGAAGCAACCTAAGTGTGCATCATCAGATGAATGGATAAAGAAAATGTGTCACGTATATGCACTGGAATATTAGCCATAAAAAGAAACGAAATTGAGTTATTTGTAGTGAGGTGGATGAACCTAGAGTCTGTCATACAGAGTGCAGTAAGTCAGAAAGAGAATAACAAATACCATATGCTAGCACATATATATGGAATCTAAAAAAAAAAAAAAATGGTTCTGAAGAATCTAGGGGCAGGACAGGACTAAAGATGCAGACATAGAGAATGGACTTGAGGACACGGGGAGGGGAAAGGGTAAGCTGGGATGAAGTGAGAGAGTGCTGTTAACATATATACACTACCAAATGTAAAACTGATAGCTAGTGGGAAGCAGCCACATAGCACAGGGAGATCAGCTAGGTGCTTTGTGACCACCTAGAGGGCTGGGATAGGGAGGTTGGGAGGGAGACGCAATAGGGAGGGGAAATGGGGATATATGTATATGTATAGCTGATTCACTTTGTTATACAGCAGAAAGTAACACAACATTGTAAAGCAATTATACTCCAATAAAGATGTTAAAAAAAATATATTAGGTATAATCCAATAAGTTTATACACATAACAGATTCCATTTTTCTACACTGTTATAATTGTTGTTATGCTTTTGTTTTTGTATTATTTATTGGAAAAATAAATTAGTAGTAGCATCAGGCTTCCCTGGTGGCGCAGTGGTTGAGAGTCCGCCTGCCGATGCAGGCAACCTGGGTTTGTGCCCCAGTCCAGGAGGATCCCACGTGCCTCAGAGCAGCGGGGCCCGTGAGCCATGGCCGCTGGGCCTGCGTGTCTGGAGCCTGTGCTCCGCAACGGGAGAGGCATCAGCAGTGAGAGGCCCGCGTATCGCAAAAAAAAAAAAGAAAAAAAAAATTAGTAGTAGCATCAAAAGTGCTTGGATAGTAAGACAGAAATGTGACTATGACAGACTTTTCCAAAGTCTGATAGTGAAAACAGACACATAAACCATTCTTAAAATTCAAGATTATTTCGTATTTAACCCTCAAAATAACCATATGAGATAAATACTATTTTTTCCCCAGTAAATTAAAGCTATTCATCCACTTATCTAAGATTTATTCCTTTAAAGAATCGAAGTAACCCTTGTAAGTTTAGTGTTTGTAAGGACATGTTTCGTAAATTTAATTGAGGCAAGAATTATACCTTTATGGTGTGCAAATAATTTGATACAATTTATATGACCTATCTTCATTAAAGCAACTAAATAACTCTATGTCATTCTAAATATTATGAGTCATACTTAAAGAGATATAGAACATGTTATTGAAAATTATTTTAAGATACATAAGTAATGAAAAATAAGAGCACATTTTATTTATTATTCATTTTTAATCTTAATTTATAGTTAATACATTTATCTGTTATAATAGCATGATGTAATTAACATTACTTTCACTAAGAATATTACATAATGTTTTTCAAATACCATATTAATATAAACCAACCTTTTGTCTTTCTATAAATATATTATCTTACTTTATAGAAGCATAACATTGTACCCTGGGGACTTAATAACAATATGCTATAGGAATATTTACAGTTAAAGATTTTAATTTGCCTCCAGGCAGAGCTAGTGCCCTCTTTCTCTGTAGCTCTAACTCTTTGCAGTTGTGTAAGGCAGACCCAGAATGGGAGTTTGAATCTTAGTTGTATAGTAACTTTGGGCAATACAATTAACCTATCTGTGCTTTGATTTTTCTCATCAGACAAATGGAAATAAAGTATTTCATAGCTTTGTGGTAGGGATTAAATTAAAGAATATGTTTGATCTAGTAAAACAGTCTAGGATATATGTTCCTGGTAAGTGTTAGCAATTATTATTACCATAAGCATATTTTATATAAAATATCATGAGTAAATTACTAGCTCAAGGTATTAGAGATTAATGAACCCATCAGAGATCCAATAAAGAGCTACTGAATGAATGAATGAAAGCTCTTACTAATCATATGGACCTAAAATAAGTTGAGAGATATTTATTGAATAACTGTGTGCTGCTGAGCCCTGGAGATAGCATAAAGAACAAGACAGATCTGATCTTTGACATCATGGTATTTAAAATCTAATAGTGAAAATAAAATGAAATATATACGTATGTGTATATATTTATATATAATATATTACATTTTTGGTATATGACTATTTACCAGTGCTTTGCAGCTTAATTTTTTTCCATCACAAATTATATTTTTAGCACCTCAATTCATTTTATTGCAACTAGAAATGTAGAAATTGCTTATTTTTAAATAAATGATATCAAGAGGATAATTATTCAATTTGTAATTTACTTTGAATAATAAATGTGTGACATATCAAGAATAATAAGTTATATAGCATCAAGTATATTCCACAATGATGACAACATGATAAGTTCACCTTTATTTTATTTCTCATATACATTATATACATTGTACACATTATAAACATTATACATTGTATACATTATAAACCACATCATTATTCCTCCCATCCACCTTTAACTTTTGGAAGGAAGTAAAAAATAAAAATAATAATAAAAAGAAGCCATAACTATAAGAGCTCACTGCAGACAAAAATGTTTTCTTCTTTAAATAATAATTAATGTATCAACACTAATGCTTAGTATATTCTGAGTGTTGTTTTGAGGGTTTTCCAGATATATCATCTTAAATCCTCACAATAACTCTCTTAAGTAGGTGTTATAATTACACACATTAACAGATAAAGAAATGGAAATAAAATGAGGCTAAGTAATATGTCCTCATTCACAATCTGGTGATAGAGGTAGAACTCAAATCTGGCTCCAGAATTTGTATTGTTACCACCTCTATGCCACACTGTCTCTATAACGGAATTGTTTTATTTTGGATAATCTGAATATAGAGGATATTAAGATTCACTAAGTTTGGATTTAACTCTCCTTTTTTATCTTTTTCATTATTTTATTAAAGGCCTAAAAATATGTAAAAGAGTAACACGTAATGACAACATATTTCCAACTGTAAAATATGGTAAAGACCCATTTTAAAGATTGTTTAATAATATGCATTAGATGGATTTATCTTGCAAGTTTAAGGCTTATTATACTTATTAGTCATTAGTTGTTCAATAGCTCTATACAAGTATTAAAGTAAAATCTAAAGTAAAATTAGATCTGTGCTGTCATTTTATAAATTTCATTTTATGATGAAGGCGATTTTTAGTTTGAATGGTTTCTGGGTAAAGTAACAGCTCAAGAAAAAATAGTTCAAGGATTTAAACTATCTAGAACATGTAGTATCACTCTAATGCATATGATTGTGCAGATACTGCCTACTGATTATAACCAAGGCACAGCTTCAGACTCTTAACACATCTTGGCAGCCTCTAAACACTGGTCAGAGTTAGTGTGTAAGAGGAAAAGTATTTGTGAGCTCTGTTTCATGAATTTTGTAGAAGACGAGAAGTTGTTCCACATACTCAGAGTTCGAAAGAAAAAAAATATATTCATTCTAAAGTTCTCACATAGAATTAATTAGTTAACGCTGAATTAGCCTACTTATAACTGTGGTGGAGAGGGAAAATGGGTATCTGGAGACCTGGGTTCTGGCCCTATTTGTGACTTGAATTTAAGTAATTCACTTAATCTCTAGGACTCAGTATTTTCTTCTGTTAAAACAAACAAGGGAAGTCCTCATTTCTAGAGTTATATGATGATATGTTCATCATGATATGATGATATAGTTCATGATGATTCTACAAGTATAGCAACAAATACTATTTAATTTCCAAATCAAAATACCATGTTTTAGAAATTTTCTTGTACTAAAAAAGCAAATGTTTTTTATAAAATTACCATGGTTCTGTTTCCATTTCCATTCTTTCCATGTGGCATTTATGTAGATTATGGAGGGAAGGAGTCAGACTTTTCTCATTAGATTTTTTTTTTTTACTGAATACAGTAAGAAAAAGTCAGTTTAAAGTCAGTTCTAACTTTTTTTTTTTATTATTATTGTTTTGATAATCCCTTCTAGCACAAAATGATGGAAGACTGTAGGAGTATTTTTAGGTAAATTCTATTCCTAATTTTAATATTTCCTCCTTTAATATATTTTTGTTATTATATTTGAGGAACTTTGCAGTTTTGTTGGATGAAATTTTATAGCTTCAGTTCAGATCGCCTTTTCAGATTTTAACTTCAGAATAGTATTTGGCTGCTCAAAACAATAGAAATTTATGTGAACAACAAAATTAAGTAGCATAAAAATAAAATAATCAATAAATCACTGTGTTGAAATACTTAAAAGGTTTATCTCTAAAGCTTTTTCTAAATTTAAACAGAAAAACAAAAGTACAAACAAAATAAGCATATAAAAATATTCTGTCTTATTTTCCTGAATGCAGAGAGTTGACTGCTTTCATTTGCGCTTTGATATATTTTGGGATAAAACTTTTTTGATCCTGGAAAAGGAACAAAGATCAGGAGTATATTCTCCTCATGTCAGAATTAAGTTTTCATACCAAAGAATGCTTGGCTGACGTTGCCATCTTTCAATTTGTTCTTTGCCTTTTTTCTTAGTTGAGAAAATAAGATTTCTCCCAGTGGTTTGGAAGACTTTATAATGTGGAAGTGAGGCTCATGAACAATATTTGGAAGGAGAATGCAGTGCAAACCTTTTAGGAAAAGTATCTTACTGCGAAGTGTCTTTTTTTTCTATAACTCAATGTGAAGTGCTTACTAGGCTCTGTGATATGAAGTACACTGAATAGTTCTGCTCCACAGGTTTTATTCTGTCCAATTTCAGTACTTTATATTCCTCTTATTCACTCTTTACATTTTGTGTAAGTTTGGGGAAGACAGGTACCTTGCTGGTTTGTACCAGCATGGGGCTCTTTATGAAGAGTGGAAGGAGGGAACACTGAAGCCTATGAATGATTATTACAGATGAAATGCTGTACGATTGCATCATCAAAGAAGTGAGGACTGTAGGATACAAAAGTCTCTATCCTAAATCACACTGCTACATCTCCAGTGACAGATGGAAGGTGACATCAGTGTCTCAGGATCACTGTACTGACATTCCTGAGTCATGTACTTCTCGACTTTCATTATGGTCCCCAAAACTTCATGTCCTTGTACAGACTGTTTTTTTTCTTTTCTTTTTTTAAAATTTTATCAGCCTAGCACATAGCAAGGTAATAAGTAAATATTTGATTTATCAATTTGATATGGATATTTACATGGTTTATAGAGTACGCTGTAAAACTGAGGGATGGTTTAAACTTTGCTTGTATTTAAATGATCATTTATTCAATTATATTTTAATTGTTTGTTTGCATGTCTGTCTCTTTTACTAGAGGCTGAGGTTCTTAAGAGCAGGGACCATATGCTATCCTTCTTAGTGTTGTTAACATTTACCACAGTGCCGAGGAAATGGCTGTTGTATGATGAAGGAGGAAAGAGGAAGTTATTAGGGATTCCTTATAGGGCCCTTACTGAATGGGTTGCATAAAAGTGATGATTTGACATCTGTGAGAGCAATTGAAGGAAATTAACCAGCTGTAGAGTTTTAGACATTTAAATCACAAATAATAACTAATTTTAGGTAGGAAACAAAAAATGAAATATGGTCTTCAAGGTGGGAGAGAGAAGGAAGTAAGGAAAACAATTATTGAGCACCTACTGTGTACTGGAACTTTACTAAATTATCTCATTTAATGCTTACAGCAACCCCACATAAGGAAGTTATTAACTCCTCCGCACATATGTATTATTTGTATGTAACTTGCCTAAGGCCATGTGACTAGTATACATCAAAACCAAAAAGAGAACACACATCTCTAGGCCTTCCAAATTTCTCTACACCACGAGTCTCCCTAATAAAGTACTCTGGAAAGAAGGGGTTTAGTATAAGAAAGTTGCAGACATTTCTCTTTCACACTTTTAATAATTGGAAACTGAGTAACAATGTCTCTCATTTTATAATATTCTGAATATGTGCAAATCAAAAATTTTAGTCTGATTTATATCTAATTGGTATTGATTTTAAATTCTCTGGTTTAAGAATCCTCATCAGGTCACTGCTAACCTGTAAACAAACCTTCACATGTAATAGAGTAGCTCCCTATTTAGAGGAAGCTTGAATCCCATAGTAAACTATAGAATCACGCTTGCTTTAAAGATTTGTAATTCTGGAATTTACTTTGGTTTTTCATATGCAAGTTTAATCTATGAAAAATTAAGATGTATGTTATAACTTTTTAAAAACATTCACGTATGTCTCACATTCAAAAATACTTAACACTACTAGTGTGGTGTAGGACTCAGAAAGATCTATATGTTGATATGACCATTCCCAATTTTAACCTTCATAATTTGTGAAAACACTTAGAAAAATTCATGTAAGATGATACATTAAATAAGAAATAAAATGTGAAGAGTAAAGGTTGGAATTTTACATTTTCTAATTAAAGCCAGAAATGTATGTTTTATTAGGAAAATCGGCATAGTATAGAAAATATTTGTTTACTGTCCTGAGCAAACAGAAACTAGAATTAGAACAATAGAATTTAACCTTGGGTTAGAATCCTTAGCTGCATAGCACACACTATCACTTGAATCTTAATAGCTCTTTCTTCATAACAGAAATCTCTGTAGATTATTTTGTACATCTAAACAAAAATTGTACTCTGAAATATTAGAAAATTGAATCTTATCACATTAGAAAAAGCCTAGACAAACAGAAAGTGACTTGTTCAGACTTTCAAGGATGCCAGTGGAAAGGGAACCCAAAGATAAACTTGTTAATACCCTTTTCTCCTCTCATTCCTCTGTTATAGCACAGAGAGCACCTTTTCATAGAGAAATAGCCCATAATCAAAGTTAATATTGAAATGATAAAATCATAATTTATATGCATGACCCAATACACAAAAGAGAGCCAATTATTTATTATTTCCAGTTTGGGACTAGATATTAGCATAGGTATGTTAAAACTGTGTTTGTTCAAAGACTTCACATTTGGTTTTTCAATCTCTATGATCTCACTTTAAAAGGTTCACCTTCATAAATATGTTTTGCTTAAGATTATTCCCAGTTCTTAGTTGTCTCAACACATAATTAATCATGTAACTTTGTGCACAGGACCTAGAGTGGCTTCCTCTTACCAATGAAATTAGTAGGGGACTCCTCAGAACTCACCTTATTCACCTCTCTCATTATTGTTTATTTTCTATGCTCAATAAGTAATTCTCTTTACTATTTAAGGTACCACACTTCCTGCCTCCAGGCCTTACTCATTTTCTGTTCCTTCCTCCTGAAAAATAATAATTCTGTTTTACTCATGCTTTCTATTTCATAATTTAAAAACTGCTTTTACAAATATGATTGTATTTTTGTATCTTCTTGCTACCCTCCCATTCTTTCTTTCAAGACAGACCAGCCTTCACAGACACTCAGTATTCTACCACACTATATGTTGATATACTCCAAGAACGGTTATGCTTTCCCATTTCTGTGCCTTAGCTCACAGTTTTCTGCTGAAATGTACAATGATATCTTTCTCCTTTTATCCTCTCCCTATTCTCTTCATATTCAGTGCATTTTCTAGGCCAGAAAGAAATACAACTTCCTGTGTAAAAGTTTCCTGGTAAGGGCAGCCATGACAGATTGCTACTCCTTCCTCAAGACTACCTTAGCTTTTACGCTTTGCTTTTAACAGGGACCTGTATGCGTCAACATCTCTTTGTAAATTTCTAATTCCTTGAGGATGGAAGCTATATTATATTTCTCTACAGTTCAGTATATCTACATTATTCTGTATGTAGTCAGATTATAAATGCTTGTTAAAATTTGGTGAAAACAAACATGTGACAGAGATATCTTTACCCTGTAACTATCTGTATTGAGAAATGAGAACCTGGCTGCACAGCCAGCTGGCTATTTTTCAAGACGTTACTGTGCATGCCTTTTAATTCACTTTCATTTTCCTACCTTTCAGGTGTCTCCTGTCTGTCTGTTTTCATTAGAGGGCAGAAAAAAGAGGCGCTGAACAGGTTAGGTAACTTCATACTTGTGTGGTAACAGGATGAAATTAGTGGAAATAGAAGCATGAGTAATGCTCTATAGTGTTTTAGTCATCTATTTTCCCCTTGCTTCTGCCCTATCCAGCTCCACAAAGTGGAGTGTATATTATTTATCCTCAGAGATATACAAAAGAAATTTGATAAAAGTTAAAACACCACCACCAAAAAAGAGGAAAGAAAAGAAAAAAAGCAGAAAAACAGGGCCCTATGACACAATTGAAATTATCTTCTATTACGTTAAGGGAAAGTATTACTCAAAAATATATCCCAGAGCACGGACGGTTTTGTAGACATTGTTTTTCAAGGCCAGGCTATAACACAGTTATGACCATGGTAATGGTTGGTAACACAGCTCATTCAGTTACCTAAGGAGATTTCTCTGTCTCACCTTCTCTCAAAGGAAGCTGAATGTCCTTACCTGAATGGATTAAAATGTAGCATAGATATGGTTTGTGTGCCAGACTGTGCATTAGAATTACCTTGAAAGCTTGTTAAAATATAGACTCTAAGGCTACTCTAAGAGATGCATGTCCTGTTTGTAGTTTTTAAAATACCCATCTGCCATATGATCCAGATGCAGGCAATTTATGAACCAGCATTAAGTACTAGATTCCTTCTGCATCTGTATGCATCTCCCTCTGTATGAGGGAGATTGTGTATTAGTGAATCATCTGAGGACCTTGCCAAATTTATGCTACAAAGCAAGACCAAAACTGTACTTCCTTCACAAAGCTCTATTTATTCCTTCATTCCTTTTATTTCCCATTCTTCCTAAAAGTAAAGTTAATTAAATAAGGACCATCTATGTTCAGAAGATCATGTGATTAATGTAACATGGCTCCTGCTGTCTAGTTGTTCACAGTATACAGGAACCACACAAATTAAAAAATCAAAATTATTACAAAGTCATATGTTCTGGAATAGATAGGTACAAAGTCATTTGGAAGAAACATGATAAAGTAATAAATTCTGTCAAGGTGAACAAGCTCTCACGTAACATCAATATTATAAAAAGAATAATAATAGCAAACACTCAAGTAGTACTATAGTTGTAAGTTCTTTTATATAATAACTCATTTAATCTTCAGAACAATCCTGAGATAAGTACTACCATTATCCCCATGTTAAATGTGAGGAATGAGATGCAAAATGAGGTCAATTACTTGTTGCAGTTCTCAGTCTTGAATGGGGGAGCAAGGACCCATATCCAAGCAATCTTGATTCAGAACTTGTTCTCTTACTCAAAAAGTATTTACAAAGGAGGCACTATTTTAGCAGATAGTAAAGGGAAGGAAAAATTATTTCACAAAAAGAGAAGAAAGAAAGGGAAATGTGAAAAGAAGCTGTGGAAATTGTTGGCAGGGCAGTCTTTAAGAGTTTGTCCGAAGGAATGGATATGTAATGGATATAAATACAGTGACAGTCTATCTCTTTTGTCCCCGCTCTCCTTGCTTGGTTCTCTAGCCAACAAGTTGCATGCATTTGTTTGTCATGAGCTCACTTTGTTTTTCTTTGTTTATTTGTTTTTTAAATTTATTTATTTTAAATAATTTATTATTTTTGGCTGTGTTGGGTCTTCATTGTGGTGCATGGGTTTCTCATTCTGGTGGCTTCTCTTGCTGTGGGGCACAGTCTCTAGAGTGCGGGGGCTTCAGTCATGGCAGTGCATGGGCTCAGTAGTTGTGGCTTGTGGGCTCTAGAGCACAGGCTCAGTAGCTGTGGCGCACGGGCTTAGTTGCTCCGCAGCATGTGGGATCTTCTCGGACCAGGGCTTGAACCCTTCTCCCCTGCATTGGCAGGCGGATTCTTAACCACTGCATCACCAGGGAAGCCTGAACTCACTTTGTTATTCTGAACAGGGTATGAATCACTGATGTAGACCCTCCTGGACACCTTTGGAATTCTACCATGACTGTTAGAGATTACAACAAAAACTTTTAGAAATACTAATGATTATTAGCAAAGTGAACATCTTATTAGGATAGTTTAATAATGTATATTTGTGAACAACTTAATGTTGACCCAAAAGGCTATATTGAATCTTAGATGGCAGGATGTAGTTCCAGGATCAGTATTATTTCATAAAATTCACTATTTGGGAGGCTAAAACAAGAGTCTGCTTATTATGTTTTGGATGACAGGAATTTGAATACAGTTGACGGAATCTTGGATACCATGAGATTAGAATTGAAATGATTTTGACAAGTTAAAGAAATAATGAATGGGACCAATGCAGTAGTTTGGATTTATAAGATAAACAAAAATATGGAGAGTGACTAGCTAACAGAAATATTTTAGAAAGAAATCTGAGATTCAAGGACTAGCTAAAGGCCATTTTTGCTTTGTTTATATTAATTCAACAGGTTTATATTTTTGTTTGTATGAAGAGCACCATAATTTGATTATCTATTTGATGACCTGTGAAATGCATTTGAAATGTGTCTGGGATTACCTTATATCAGCAAATCAGTTTCTAGAAATAAAGTTATACAGATAACTTCATAAGTGTCATTTGTAGCAATCAGCACTACATTTTTTTTAAAAGTTAGGTATTAGGTATAAATAATTTTTGAAATCAATTATATCATTATGCTAAAGAGAATTTGTGAGGGATACAGGTAATTCCATTCTTAAAGAGCAGATTTTAACTTTTAATTTGAACTTTGGACTGCTTGCTTTGCTAGAATTAGTTTGCTTCTTGTGCTATCAAATGATTCATGTGATATTTCCAGCAGTGAAATCTGCAACGTATCCTACCCAATGTGGTTACTTAAATAGTTAAGTCCTCTGCAATCAAAGAACTCCCACTGAACTAGTGATTATCTGTATGATATATTCTAACGTACTGAGCAAATGTGTAAAGATCATGTGGATTGATTGTTCATTTTACTTACTTCTTAAAGGGAATGAGTAGAAAAATTACATAGTGTACAATTCATTGTATAAAATCTGCTTTTTGATAAAAACAGAATGTCTTAGAAGATTGTGGAATTTAGAAATGTAATTTGCATTACATTTTGGAACAGATTTTCTTATTTGGGAAAACATCTTTGAAATCAGAGGCTGAATCTAATTCTCTAAACAAATTTTCATTTACAGGCATTTTAGAATACATTAAAAACTGTGATCATTACATCTCTTTAAAAATCAACTGAAAAAAAAAAGGGAATAAAACAATATATTGATTAACATGAATGTAACACTAAAGGACTTAACAATTAGTTTAAGTATATCTTCCAGATCGTAATTTTACTTGTCTCAGACTTGAGCACTGTTTTTGTAATAAAGATTACAAACTCTCAATAGATAAATGTTACCTTTGTGGAAATTTAGATCATTTATTTTGGAAAAATATGAAATTTATTATATAATTCTGGCCTAGTTAAAAATATTAGGTGATAGAGTTTACTCTTGATAACTAAACAGTCATTTACAATCATGATATTGATTCATATATGTTCATATCTCTCTGTGTAATTGTCTGACTATAAAAATATCAATGAGAGCTAATACTATAGATTCCAGGATCACCTTGCTTAAGCATTACTGTAGCATGGGTGATACTGTTCATGCCAAAACTCGATGGGCTTTTCTACTAGTGGAGTTGAGAAAACAATTTTGGTAATGGTTTTAAAAAATATAAAATTGATGATTTAATGACCTGCATATATGGAAATGTAAACCTCAACATTTATTCTTTGAGAAGAGAGAGGTGGAACAGGATAGATTAAAGCTGACTACTACTCAGATCCTTCTTTGATTTTTTTTTTTTTTTTTGGAATAGACATTTAAACAATATGGTGACAACAGTATAGTCAGCAATGTGAATTTTGGTGATAATTCCCTTTTTCTGTTTCTGTCCCCCTAATTATAACCTCCATCTTAAGAAGCTAAATAGTGAGAAGCAAAACTTTATTGAAATGCCACAGGATTAGACTATTTGAGTTTCATTTTCCTCAAAGGAATACAGCTAAATGAAGACATGGGAACTTTACTATTCAAATGTCTCTGATCACCTTTGGTCCATAGTTGTCTCAAGACTTCCTTTTTGAGACCTTTAAGATTTTTATGCCACTCACTATATTTTACATCACAATAATACCTACTGATAGAAGATCAGCTGGATTTTTCCCAATAATAGCAGTAAGTCTATATTTAAAGTTCTTTGTATGTATCAGGCATTGTTTTAAAAACATTACATGTATTAACTCTTGTAATGCCTACATTATTATCAGTCAGGTACTGTTATAATTACAACGAAGAAAATGAGACACAGAGAGATTAAGTAACTTGCCCAAGGACATACAGTAGTAGGAGAAGCCAGTATTCTAAGTTGGAAAGTATGACTCCCTTGTCTGGAATCTTACTCACTGTGCTCTCAGGCTAAAATTACGGGTACACATCCTATGAAATCAGAGCTTTCTCCAATACTTTGTGAATTCACAGTAATTATTTTTAATGTCACTTCTGCTCATTTGCAAATATGCAATTGCTTATCCATACCACATCAACCAGTGTCTCTTACTTGATTTCCATAAGGGAAAAGACCCTGTTTATAACAAAAGATTTGTTATGGTAAAGGAGGGTCTAAACTTAGCAAAGACAAACACTACAAATGTGACATAAACATTCAGATTCTCAGAATTTTTTCTTTTTAGCTCCTTCACTCCAACACACTTCACTCCAGTGCCTGTTTCCCTCTACAGTCTCCAGCTTTGTAATATCAATCCTGGTTTTCTTGATCCTTCCCTATTGGGAGCACAATGATCCTTCTTGTCTCATGCAAAGCACTCTCTTCCCAAGCTGTTTCTTTAATGGCCTCTGTTGTTGCCTCACCATCAGATGGTATCTTCTACCTCAGTCTATCTAACTTGGCAGTATTTTCCCAGCAAGCACTTCACACCTTTAGAGAACTCTGGGAATAGCAATCAGGATGATTCAGTTTAAACAACTTTCTTTACCACTCATTAGGTGCTCATTATTTATGAGGCACTGTGTTTTATAACATTGCTTCTCACTCTATTTTTCCCACGAGGTAGGCTTTTATCATTCTCATTTTAGAGATGGAAATTAAGTTCCAAGAAGATTAATTCACTTTTCCAAGGTTTCAAACAAATCAAGTGCAACAGTGCATGTCCCAGCTCTTGATTCCAAAGTTCAGACTCTTTCCAATGGTGTCTTCTCATTTAGGTCATGATTATTTTTAAATTTGTTATTCAACCATAGTATTTTGTAATCAAATGCTTTGCATGCATACAGGTCCTCTTTTCCTCTGAAGGAGATCAACTTGGTAGCTGTTCGTTGAAAATGGAATGGATGGCCAATTTGCCTGCTAAATTATAATTATAATTGAGCCCTTATAGTTCTTAGTACCATTTTTAAAGTTATAGAAGTGTAACAGAAAGTATGTTTTGTTTTGTTTTGTTAGAAATATAGAGCTCAGAAATATAAAAGTAAATATACATGAAAAAGATAATTTATTTTCTGAATCACTTCCTTTTCTGAATTTCAAAAGGCATTATGAATGGGAATACAATCATTTTACCAAGAAATAAACATTGGAACAATATATTGTGAACATAAATATTTATTTTTAATAGCTATATGTAAGTGATAAATATAGTTGGTTGTGACCAAAGGTCAAATCAATCTAATGTAACTGAAGAATTCCTGAATATATGAATTTATGGTTGGAGTCAAATGTAAACTCTCCCTAGATAATTAGGAATTGAAGGTTATAACATTTGCCATTGAGAAAATCATTATTCTCTAGATATTCAATAAAATCTGTGATACTGTGATACTGATGATTCAGAAACCAGGTATATGTCCACTGTGAAGTATTGATTTTGAACACAAAGAGGGCACATGTGTCATTTGTAAAATGTAACTTTTCGATACTAACGCTTTGCTTGATCTCTCATTTTTATAGGCATTTATTCCTGATGTTCTTATTTTTTAAAAAAGATCCATGATAGTAAAATAACGTTTGTAATATGTCTATAATTTTCTATATAACAATAAAGTTCCCTTTTGAATAATTAAAAAATCCATAATTTGTAGTTATATTTTAGTGATACATAACAGAGATACCCATTTCCATAAAAGTTTAGATCCTGTTTAAGCCAGTAGATATTCTGAATATTTGTTATTCTTGTACTTCCACTCTAACAATATTTATGGCTATTTAGTTTACAATACTTTTAATCCATAAATTATTTTTTTTCCTAGACTTTGTCTTCCTAGGTCTTTTATTCTACAATATACTTTCCTTGCTAAGTCAGTTCCTTTCTAATTGAGTTCATCTTAAGTAATTCTATAAATCCTCAAAAACATACTCTCTTTCAAAATTATCAAACACCAATCATTTTAAGTCAAAACTGGGAGTTATCTGGGTTAAATTTGATACTAACTATTGGGAAGGGTAACTTTCCTGACCAAGATCTGATTTTCTTGTCTTACAATAAATAACTACATGAAATGACCAGTTCTAAAGAAATAAAAATTACTAATCAAGATAGACTATTAAAATTTAGATAGAGCCCCTTAGGAAAAAAAAAATACTAGATGCCTATTAATGATATTGAACATATACCTAATATGTAAATGTATAAATGGCAAATATTTAGGAATAGCCTTAGTTTCTTAACTATATATTTTCCTTATTTTTTAGCCTTCTGTTTCTGTTCAGAGACATAATCTGCAAAGCACAGGATATGATGTTAGGGGAATTTTGGTGAATGATTTCTTTTATAAAGTCATTATTTCATAGGATGAGAAGTAATTTTAAATATATTAAAGTTGATTTTTGTTTTTAAAAATATAAATACAAGATACTCCAAATATAGTACTAGTGCAAAACTCATATTTAAATAAAATAGTTTGAGTTACATTTTAGTTGTGACATCATAAACTAACTTTATTATGAAAAATACACTATGAAATTATTTAATCCAGCTCTGATGAGAAATGGACAGTGTGATGTGAATTATAATTTACAGTCACTTGCATCAGGCAGTCCTGAATTCACATAAGGTTCTGTCATTTACTCCTGAGGAGATCTTTACTAAGTTACTTCTCTGTTCCTCAGTTCACTTATCTGTAAATAATAATAGATATTTCCACAAGGCAATTGTGGGAATTATATGAGGAAGTATATACATGGCACATGGCAATTATAATACTGAATCTGTAATTTTAACATAATTTTTTAAGATATTTTAAGATTGTCTTAATCAAAGCCCAGATATTTTCTTTTTAAATCATTTTTATGAATACTTTCTAACATGTATTACCAATTTGTTTACTTGGTAAGCAAAATATGTTAAAATATTAAAAATTGGGCTTCCCTGGTGGCGCAGTGGTTGAGAGTCCGCCTGCCGATGCAGGGGACATGGGTTCGTGCCCCGGTCCGGGAAGATCCCACATGCCGCGGAGCGGCTGGGCCCGTGATCCATGGCCGCTGGGCCTGCGCGTCCGGAGCCTGTGCTCCGCAACGGGAGAGGCCACAACAGTGAGAGGCCCGCATACCGAAAAAAATAATAATAATAAAATAAAATAAAATAATAATAATAAAATAAAATGACAGAATCATTACCAAGAATATTGATTCTTATTTTTTGTGCTCATATGCAGTAACAGAATAGAGAATTCTTAAAAGGAATGATAATGCCCTTTTTATTTAAATTATAAGCAGTGCTTTTTTTTTTTTTTTTTGACTATATGACGTAGATTCTAGTCTGAAAGCCTCAGCTAATACCCCCAGCATGTGTTTAAAAGCATGGACATTCACTTAGTCAATGCACATCTGTTAGATTTCTGCTGTCTGTTGGAGAAACACAGGGTGATAAGATTCAGCTTCGTAATCAGATCTTTCCTTGATGTTCAGATGTCTTCATTCACTCCCTTATTGAAAACTATTAGGAAAACTACTGGAAAACATTCCAAAATAAATTGAAATGCATAGCTTTTAAAGCCATTGGGAAAATTATAGTCTGTAATATAAATCATGGTGTTCATTATAATTAATAGTTATAATAATCATTCATGCCTTTGCATAATGTTGTTTACTTAACTCATCTTTGATATATTATGTTAAACCTAGAAATAGACTGTCTTTAGATGAAAATTAATTAACAAGTATATTTCAGATGTACTCTAGTTTTTATCTCTCTCTCTGTATTTCTCTGTATCTCTGTCTCTGTCTCTTTCTCTGCCTCTCTTTCAAGTATTAGAGGAAGCATCATTTTGCAGTTGATAGAATGAGCTCTGTAAAAAGAAACATCTTTTACTTAAGATTGTAACACACTATATAACCTCAGTGAGGTTGCAAGTTACTTAGTTGTGTAAGCTTGGATTTATTCATACAGGAATAAGAATAATCTTAATAGGACCTACCTCATGGGGAAGTTATGAGAATTATATAAAATATTACATGTAAAGAGCACATAATTCAGTGTATTTGTTTTTCTGTATCTCCTGCATGGAACTCTTCTTGCAGATACTCAAGGCACTTTATCAGAGAGAATTTTCTTAACCCCGTTTTAAATAGCATCCTCCACTTTCCCGCCTACCTTCATTACCTCTCAAATAACCTGGCCATACATTAGGAAAAGAGGTCAATGAATTTGACGTCTTTCCTAACCAATTTTCTTTACAGGGTTATTCCTACTGACATAGTTCTCAAGATAAATGTTATTAAAGAGGAACCTCCTTTTTAAAACTTAGACAGAAATGTTGAATGCATACATCAGTGAAACCCTCAGTTCCTGGGAACAGAAACTTCAGTAGTCAATTTGGTATACTTAAGCATGCAATAGTCCTCTAATCTTTGTAAAAAAATATTTTTAATTAAAGCAATTGTCATGCCGTAATGTTGTCATTTATCAGCATAATGAATTTAAAGTGAAGGCCACTCTTACTGTGAGAATGAACTGATTAACTAGACAGTCTGCACTGATAATAATTAGTCAGAAAAGTGCAGAAGTGCAAATCAATATCTTGGTGCTGAGACTTTCCTTGGGGAATGTAAACCATAACAAGGCTGTCAAGCTGCTGATAGATGGGGATGTTTGCTGATTTGTGTTGCTAATTTACTATCTGATAGTTTTAACTAATATACTGAATATATAAGAAATGAAAAAAAGATATTTCACTTAATAAACTGTATTGAAGCCTTAATTGGTAAACTAATCACAACAGTTTTTTGAGGAGTGGGAGAGGAGTATCAGAATTATTGTAATTTTTTTTGTTAATGTTTAACAAATAAGCATCACTTGCTATTTAGTGTTATAATTTCTATGGAAGTAGTTTTATTTCAAATTTTTGCATTTTAAGGGAAGATAATATTATAAAATAGGCAGGATCTGTATTTGACTAACAGAATTATAGTCATTCATATGGACACTCATACACCATGTTTCAGGAATAAATTACGTAGAAGAGAACTATCACTTATTATAATCCTTCCAAGTTTGATAACTTATTATTGAAAGAGTCCATTGCTGGTAGAATTTTCAGAACTCTCTTTCCTGAATTATATTCTAAGTTTTTCAGGAAACCAGTCACAGAACTTTGTGCACAGCACAATTTTTGGACCTCAGTTTGTTTATCTATAATACTTAAGAGGTTTCAGTTATCTATTGCTCATGACAAATTACTCCAAACTTTGTGGAGAGGATAGAAATGTTTATAGAATATGTAGGTCATGAATTTGGAAAAGATAAAGCAGGATGACTTGTCTTCGCTCCATGATCTCTGGGGAGTCAGCAGAGGGTGATTTCAAATGCCGGGGTCTAGAATTATCTGCCCACTGTCCAATAGAGTAGGAACTATTTGTATTTAAATTTACATTAACTAAATATAATTAATAATTTAGTGTTCAGTCACACTAGCCATATTTCAAATGTTCAATAGCCACATGTGGCTAGTGACGACCCTGTTGGCCAGTGCATACATATAAAACATTTCCATCATCACAGAATGTTCTCTTGCACAGAACTAATGTAGAAGCATCTTCACTCATATGTCTAACATGTAGCCTGGGATGACTCAAAGGTTGGGAACAGCTGAGATTATTGACTAAAGTGTATAGACGAAAAATTTCTATTTAGGGTTCTTAGAGCATGGAAGCTGAGATCTGAGAGGGAGCATCTCAAGTGCATGCATTTGTACCAGACTGAAGCTGCATGGCCTTTTGGGACTTAACATCATAAGTCACATAGGTCATCATGCCTTACTTTACTGGACAAATAATAAGCCCACCAGTAACAAGACACTAGACTCAAGGTATGGGGAGACTTCTAAATGGGAGGTGTGTCAGATACTCTGAGGTCATGGTTTAGAACCATCACAGACTAAATCTTTGTATCACAAATGGTGCTTTGGAAAACTAGATATTTATAGACATGATGGGAAAGGTCTCAGTGATCAAATAAAGAAGATTTCATTTAAACAAAATTCAACACTTAGGATTTTTATGGTATTTAGTGTGCTAGTGTTCAAAGTTAATTTCTAAGATGGCATTGTATGCTGTGGTTACCAACTGCATTTTATCAAGGCATATTTTATTTTTTAATATAAATTTATTTTATTTTTGGTTGCATTGGGTCTTCATTGCTTCACGCGAACTTTCTCTAGTTGTGAGTTGTGGCAAGCGGGGGCTACTCTTCATTGCGGTGTGCAGGCTTCTCATTGCGGTGGCCTCTCGTTGCGGAGCAAGGGATCTAGGCGTGCAGGCTTTAGTAGTTGTGGCTCGTGGGCTCTAGGGTGCGGGCTCAGTAGTTGTGGCTCACGGTCTTAGTTGTTCCACGGGGATGTGGGATCTTCCCGGACCAGGGCTCAAAACTGTGTCCCCTGCATTGGCAGGTGGATTCTAAACCACTAAGCCACCAGGGAAGCCCAAGGTGTATGTTAGTAAATCAGTACTTATTCACATCTGGTAACAAAGTTCTACAAAGGAAAATCTGGAAAATGCTGGGCTGAGTTTTCTTCAATTTTTTAAATCCTGTGATTTTATTATATTGCCCTTATTTCCTGAAAAAGCCTATCTTGTACATAAACTTTTGTTATTTGAATCCTATTTTATTAGACTGGATAGAGTAGTGAATTTCTTCTTCTCTTAAGAAAATTATTTTTGCCAAAAGTAAAATTATTTTATTCATTTTTTTTCTGAGATCTAATAGGAATTACAAGTAACTATTGAGAGCTGTTACATGTTTTAATTTAAAAGTGTGAGTTTATTAGTAAAATCACACTGTAGACAGTTAAAATGACAATATTAACATGGGAATTGTACTAAATATAAAGCTATGTAGACAGAATGGCTTCAGTAAGAATATAGTCAAAGGAATTTTAGGCTTAAAGCAATAGGTAAGTGGATATTGCATGAAGAAATCATAAAAGCAGTTTGTCTTTAGAGCAAGGGAATGTAGGTACTAACATCAATGTCATTTCTATTTGTACAACCAAAAGAAATAATGTTACAAATTAAACACACAATAGACTGATGATGAACTCTTCACTATCCCCAAAATGATTGTTCCACTAGTTTTTAAACTTTAAAATTGAAGATCATTTGTTAGGTTCATGCACTATTTGTCAGCATTACTGTAATTATAACAAAGTCAAGTTTGGGGTTGATAGTATCATAGCCATATGCAAGATCCTTTTCATATAAACATGTCTATTCTTATATACCTATGGTGTCCAGAGGTAAGACTGACATGTAATAAGTCATGTATTAGATATAAACAGATAACTTTCTTTTTTTCACACACACACACACTGTATTTTATTTTTACAAGAGATAAACTGACACCAAGCATTGTAAATGGATGACCACAACAAAAGCAAGAATGATTGCAATTAACAAACACACTCATACTATGTCATAATATTGACATTCAGTACAGTAATCCTCCACTGTAACAGCTCCTTTACTTTGCAATGAAAATTGATTTGTATATTTTTTGCCTCTGAGTCCTCATGGGATTTTTTTTTTATTCAAACAGAAAGTCACAAAAATTATAATCATCCTCATCAGTTCACTCAGTCCCATGTAATTAATTTTATTTTCATCTTGATCTTTTGTTAGCACTTTTATAAATTCATCAGTTTTCCATTAGAGTACTGAAAATGCTTATTCATTCAGTTCAGCAGTATAGTCAGTTACCAGAAACCTGTACTTGTCAGAGTCTTTTCCATGAATTCCTTGAAGATGAAACCCTCTTATAGGAACATTTTTGCAAAAGCATCAAAGTACACCCAGAACTGTCTGTAAATGACAAAAGACTTTAAAATGGCCATGGTTAAAGAGTTGATGAAAGTTCATAATAATGCAATTGACAAGGAAATTTAGTTATGTCTGAGATATGCATTATAAAGTAATAGCTAGAATTATGACATCTAACATTATAAAAGAGCATATAAGATTTTTAGAAATTTCATGTAATGTCTGAGACATTTATATTAACATATTTCCATACAAATAACCCAAAGAAAGTTTAGTATTAGTTGTTTTTTGTTTGTTTTTTGTTCTTTTATACTGCATGTTCTTATTAGTCATCAATTTTATACACATCAGTGTATACATGTCAATCACAATCGCCCAATTCAGCACACCATCATCCCCACCCCACTGCGGTTTTCCCCCCTTGGTGTCCATACGTTTGTTCTCTATATCTGTGTCTCAACTTCTGCCCTGCAAACCGGTTCATCTGTACCATTTTTCTAGGTTCCACATACATGCATTAATATACAATATTTGTTTTTCTCTTTCTGACTTACTTCACTCTGTATGACAGTCTTTAGATCCAACAACATCTCAACAAATGACTCAATTTCGTTCCTTTTTATGGCTGAGTACTATTCCATTGTATATATGTACAACAACTTCTTTATCCATTTGTCTGCCGATGGGCATTTAGGTTGCTTCCATGACCTGGCTATTGTAAATAGTGCTGCAATGAACATTGGGGTGCATGTGTCTTTTTGAATTATGGTTTTCTCTGGGTATATGTCCAGCAGTGGGATTGCTGGATCATATGGTAATTCTATATCTAGTTTTTTAAGGAACGTCAATACTGTTGTCCATAGTGGCTGTATCAGTTTACATTCCCACCAACAGTGCAAGAGGGTGCCCTTTTCTCCACACCCTCTCTAGCATTTGTTGTTTGTAGATTTTCTGATGATGCCCATTCTAACTGGTGTAACGTGATACCTCTTTGTAGTTTTGATTTGCATTTCTCTAACAGTTAGTGACGTTGAGCAGCTTTTCATGTGCTTCTTGGCCATCTGTATGTCTTCTTTGGAGAAATGTCTATTTAGGTCTTCTGCCCATTTTTGGATAGGTTGTTTGTTTCTTTAATATTGAGGTGCATGAGCTGTTTATATATTTTTGAGATTAATCGTTTGTCCATTGATTCATTTGCAAATATTTTCTCCCATTCTGAGAGTTGTCTTTTCGTCTTGTTTATGGTTTCCTTTGCTGTGCAAATGCTTTGAAGTTTCATTAGGTCCCATTTGTTTATTTTTGTTTTTATTTCCATTACTCTAGGAGGTGGATCAAAAAAGATCTTGCTGTGATTTATGTCAAAGAGTGTTCTACCTATGTTTTCCTCTAAGAGTTTTAGAGTGTCCAGTCTTACATTTAGGTCTTGAATCCATTTTGAGTTTATTTTTGTGTATGGTGTTAGAGAGTGTTCTAATTTCATTCTTTTACATGTTAGCTGTCCAGTTTTCCCAGCACCACCTATTGAAGAGACTGTCTTTTCTTCATTATATATCTTTGCCTCCTTCATCATAGATTAGTTGATGATAGGTGTATGGGTTTATCTCTGGGCTTTCTATCTTGTTCCACTGATCTATGTTTCTGTTTTTGTGCCAGTACCATATTGTCTTGATTACTGTAGCTTTGTAGTATAGTCTGAAGTCAGGGAGACTGATTGCTCCAGCTCCATTTTTTTCCTTCAAGACTGCTTTGGCTATTTGCAGTCTTTTGTGTCTCCATACAAATTTTAAGATGATTTGTTCTAGCTCTGTAAAAAATGCCATTGGTAATTTGAAAGGGATTGCATTGAATCTGTAGATTGCTTTGGGTAGTATAGTCATTTTCACAATATTGATTCTTCCAATCCAAGAACGTGGTATATCTCTCCATCTGTTGGTATCATCTTTAATTCCTTTCATCAGTGTCTTATAGTTTTCTGCATACAGGTCTTTTTTCTCCCTAGGTAGGTTTATTCCTAGGTATTTTATTCTTTTTGTTGCAATGGTGAATGGGAGTGTTTCCATAATTTCTCTTTCAGATTTTTCATCGTTAGTGTATAGGAATGCAAGAGATTTCTGTGCATTAATTTTGTATCCTGCAACTTTACCAGATTTATTGATTAGCTCTAGTAGTGTTCTGGTGGCATTTTTAGGATTCTCTATGTATATTATCATGTCATCTGCAAACAGTGAGAGTTTTACTTCTTCTTTTCCAATTTGTATTCCTTTTATTTCTTTTTCTTCTCCGATTGCCATGGCTAGGACTTCCAAAACTATGTTGAATAATAGTGGTGAGAGTGAAAAAAAAAAAAAAAAAAAAAAAAAAGATAGTGGTGAGAGTGGACATCCTTGTCTTGTTCCTGATCTTAGACGAAATGCTTTCAGGTTTTCACCATTGAGAATGAAGTTTGCTGTGGGTTTGTCATATATGGCCTTTATTATGTTGAGGTAGGTTCCCTCTATGACCACTTTCTGGAGAGTTTTTTTTTAATCATAAATGGGTGTTGAATTTTATCGAAAGCTTTTTCTGCATCTATTGAGATGATCATATGGTTTTTATTCTTCCATTTGTCAATATGCTGTATCACATTGATTGATTTGCATATATTGAAGAATCCTTGCATCCCTGGGATAAATCCAACTTTATCATGGTGTATGATCCTTTTAATGTGTTGTCAGATTCTTTTTTTTTTTTTAACATCTTTATTGGCATATAATTGCTTTACAATGGTGTGTTAGTTTCTGCTTTATAACAAAGTGAATCAGTTATACATATACATATGTTTCCATATCTCTTCCTTCTTGTGTCTCCCTCCCTCCCACCCTGCCTATCCCACCCCTCTAGGTGGTCACAAACCACCGAGCTGATCTGATCTCCCTGAGCTATACAGCTGCTTCCCACTAGCTCTCTGTTGTACGATTGGTAATGTATATATGTCCATGACACTCTCTCACTTTGTAACAGCCCACCCTTCCTCCTCCCCATGTGCTCAAGTCCATGTTCTAGTACGTATGTGTCTTTATTCCTGTCTTACCCCTAGGTTCTTCATGACATTTTTTTCTTAGATTCCATATATATGTGTTAGCATACGGCATTTGTTTTTCTCCTTCTGACTTACTTCACTCTGTATAACAGACTCTAGGTCTATCCACCTCACTACAAATAACTCAATTTCATTTCTTTTAATGGCTGAGTAATATTCCATTGTATATATGTGCCACATCTTTACCCATTCATCTGTTGACGGACACTTAGGTTGCTTCCATGTCCTGGCTATTGTAAATAGAGCTGCAATGAACATTTTGGTACATGACACTTTTTGAATTATGGTTTTCTCAGGGTATATGCCCAGTAGTGGAATTACTGGGTCATATGGTAGTTCTATGTGTAGTTTTTTAAGGAGCCTCCATACTGTTCTCCATAGTGGCTGTATCAATTTACATTCCCACGAACAGTGCAAGAAGGTTCCCTTTTCTCCACACCCTCTCCGGCATTTATTCTTTCTAGATTTTTTGATGATGGCCATTCTGACCAGTGTGAGATGATATCTCATTGTAGTTTTGATTTGCATTTCTCTAATGCTTAATGATGTTGAGCATTCTTTCATGTGTTTGTTGGCAATCTGCATAACTTCTTTGGAGAAATGTCTATTTAGGTCTTCTGCCCATTTTTGGATTGGGGAGTTTGTTTTTCTGATATTGAGCTGCATGAGCTGCTTGTAAATATTGGAGATTAATCCTTTGTCAGTTGCTTCATTTGCAAATATTTTCTCCCATTCTGTAGGTTGTCTTTTGGTCTTGTTTGTGGTTTCCTTTGCTGTGCAAAAGCTTTGAAGTTTCATTAGCTCCCATTTGTTTATTTTTGTTTTTACTTCCATTTCTCTAGGAGGTGGGTCAAAAAGGATCTTGCTGTGATTTATGTCATAGAGTGTTCTGCCTATGTTTTCCTCTAAGCGTTTTAGAGTGTCTGGCCTTACATTTAGGTCTTTAATCCATTTTGTGTTTATTTTTGTGTATGGTGTTAGGGAGTGTTCTAATATCATTCTTTTACATGTACCTGCCCAGTTTCCCAGCACCACTGATTGAAGAGGCTGTCTTTTCTCCACTGTATATTCTTGCCTCCTTTATCAAAGGTAAGGTGAACATATGTGCGTTGATTTATCTCTCAGCTTTCCTGTTCCATTGATCTATATTTCTGTTTTTGTGCCAGTACCATACTGTCTTAATTACTGTAGCTTTGTAGTATAGTCTGAAGTCAGGAAGCCTGATTCCTCCAACTCCATTTTTCTTTTCTTTCTTTTTTGTTTTTTTTTTTTTGTGGTATGCGGGCCTATCACTGTTGTGGCCTCTCCCATTGCAGAGCACATGCTCTGGATGCACAGGCTCAGCAGCCATGGCTCACGGGACCAGCCGCTCCGCAGCATGTGGGATCTTCCCAGACCAGGATACAAACCCATGTCCCCTGCATCAGCATGCGGACTCTCAACCATGGTGCCACCAGGGAAGCCCCCTGCAGCTCCATTTTTCGTTCTCAAGATTCCTGTGGCCATCGGGGTCTTTTGTGTTTCCATACAAATTGTGAAATTTTTTGTTCTAGTTCTGTGAAAAATGCCATTGGTAGTTTGATAGGGATTGCATTGAATCTGTAGATTGCTTTGGGTAGTAGAGTCATTTTCACAGTGTTGATTCTTCCAGTTCAAGAACATGTTATATCTCTCCATCTATTTGTATCATCTTTAATTTCTTTCATCAGTGTCTTATAATTTTCTGCATACAGGTCTTTTGTCTCCTTACGTAGGTTTATTCCTAGATATTTTATTTTTTTTGTTGCAGTGGTAAATGGGAGTGTTTTCTTAATTTCACTTTCAGATTTTTCATCATTAGTGTATAAGAATGCCAGAGATTTATGTGCATTAATTTTGTATCCTGCTACTTTACCAAATTCATTGATTAGCTCTAGTTGTTTTCTGGTAGCATCTTTAGGATTCTCTATGTATAGTATCATGTCATCTTCAATGTGTTGTTGGATTCTGTTTTCTAGTATTATATTGAGGATTTTTGCATCTATATTCATCAGTGATATTGGTCTGTAATTTTCTTTTTTTGTAGTATCTTTGTCTGGTTTTGGTGTCAGGGTGATAGTGGCTTCATAGAATGAGTTTGGGAGTGTTCCTTCCTCTTCAATTTTTTGGAAGAGTTTGAAAAGGATGGGTGTTAGCTCTTCTGTAAATGTTTGATAGAATTCATCTGTGAATCCATCTGGTCCTGGACTTCTGTTTGTTTGAAGATTTTTAATCACAGTTGCAATTTCATTACTTGTGATTGGTCTGTTAATATTTTCTGTTTCGTCCTGGTTCAGTCTTGGAAGGTTATACCTTTCTAAGAATTTGTCCATTTCTTCCAGGTTGTCCACTTTATTGGCATACAGTTGCTTGTAGTAGTCTCTTATGATGCTTTGTATTTCTGCAGTGTCTGTTGTGACTTCTCCTTCTTCATTTCTAATTTTATTGATTTGAGTCTCCTCCCTCTTTTCTTGATGAGTCTGGCTAATGGTTTATCAATTTTGTTTATCTTCTCAAAGAACCAGGTTTTAGTTTTATTGATCTTTGCTATTGTTTTCTTTGTTTCTATTTCATTTATTTCTGCTCTGATCTTTATGATTTCTTTCCTTCTGCTAACTTTGGGTTTTGTTTGTTCTTCTTCCTCTAGTTCCTTTAGGTGTAAGGTTAGATTGTTTACTTGAGATTTTTCTTGTTTCTTGAGTTAGGCTTATATAGCTATAATCTTTCCTCTTAGAACTGCTTTTGCTGCATCCCATAGGTTTTGGATTGTCGTGTTTTCATTGTTATTTGTCTCTAGATATTTTTTGATTTCCTCTTTGATTTCTTTAGTGATCTCTTGGTTATTTAGTAACATATTGTTTAATATCTATGTGTTTGTGTGTTTTTTTCATTTTTTTCCCTGTAATTCATTTCTAATCTCATAGCGTTGTGGTCAGAAAAGATGCTTGATATGATTTCAATTGTCTTAAATTTACTGAGGCTTGATTTGTGACCCAAGATGTGATCTATCCTGGAGAATTTTCCATTCACACTTGAGAAGAAAGTGTAATCTTCTGTTTTGGGATAGAATGTCCTATAAATATCAATTAAATCTATCTGGTCTGTTGTATCATTTAAAGCTACTGTTTCCTTATTTATTTTCATCTTGGATGATCTGTCCATTGGTGTAAATGAGGTGTTGAGGTCCCCCACTATTATTGTATTATTGTTGAGTTTCTCTTTTATAGATTTTAGCAGTTGCCTTATGTATTGAGGTGCTGCTATGTTGGGTGCATATATATTTATAATTGTTATATCTTCTTCTTGGATTGATCCCTTGATCATTATGTAGTCTCTGTCCTTGTCTCTTGTAACATTCTTTATTTTAAAGTCTATTTTATCTCATATGAGTATGGCTACTCCAGCTTTCTTTTGATTTACATTTGCATGGGATATCTTTTTCCATCCCCTCACTTTCAGTCTCTATGTGTCCCTAGGTATGAAGTGGGTCTCTTGTAGACAGCATATATATGGGTCTTGTTTTTGTATCCCTTCAGCAAGCCTGTGTCTTTTGGTTGGAGCATTTAGTCCATTCACGTTTAAGGTAATTATCGATATGTATGTTCCTGTGACCATTTTCTTAATTGTTTTGGGTTTGTTTTTGTAGGTCCTTTTCTTCTCTTGTGTTTTCCACTTAGAGAAGTTCCTTTAGCATTTGTTGTAGAGCTGGTTTGGTGGTGCTGAATTCTCTTAGCTTTCACTTGTCAGTAAAGCTTTTGATTTCTCCATCAAATCTGAATGAGATCCTTGCTGGGTAGAGTAGTCTTGGTACTAGTTTCTTCCCTTTTATCACTTTAAGTATATCCTGCCACTCCCTTCTGGCTTGTTGAGTTTCTGCTGAGAAATCAGCTGTTAACCTTATGGGAGTTCCCTTCTATGTTATTTGTCATTTTTCCCTTGCTGCTTTTAATAATTTTTCTTTGTATTTAATTTTTGCCAATTTGATTTCTATGTGTCTCGGCATGTTTCTCCTTGGCTTTATCCTGTATGGGACTTGCTGAGCTTCCTGGACTTAGGTGGCTATTTCCTTTCCCATGTTAGGGAAGTTTTCAACTATAATCTCTTCAAATATTTTCTCAGGTCCTTTCTCTCTCACTTCTCCTTCTGGGACCCCTATAATGTGAATGTTGTTGTGTTTCATGTTGTCCCAGAGGTCTCTTAGGGTGTCTTCATTTCTTTTTATTCTTTTTTCTTTATTCTGTTGAGCAGCAGTGAATTCCACCATTCTGTCTTCCAGGTCACTTATCTCTTCTTCTGCTATTGATTCCTTCTAGTGTAGTTTTCATTTCAGTTATTGTATCGTTCATCTCTGTTTGATTGTTCTTTAATTCTTCTAGGTCTTTGTTAAACATTTCTTGCATCTTCTCGATCATTGCCTCCATTCTTTTACCGAGGTCCTGGATCATCTTCACTATCATTAATCTGAATTCTTTTTCTGGAAGGGTGCCTATCTCCACTTCATTTAGTTGTTTTTCTGGGGGTTTATCTTGTTACTTCATCTGGTATATAGCCCTCTGCCTTTTCATCTTTTCTGTCTTTCTGTGAATGTGGTTTTTGTCCCACACGCTGCAGGATTGTAGTTCTTCTTGCTTCTGCTCATAGGTTTCTAAATAGTTTAGTTTACCTGAATATAAAGTATCAACTAGTATTTTCTTCCCATAGAATCCATATATAACTCAGAATAGGATTGCTTAAATTAATTTCAATTTATAAAAAAAGTATTTGCAAAATGCCAAGATTGTCTTGGTACTATAAGTAAATTCACTATATAACACTATTGTTATAAATGAGAAATTAGATATAAAACATTGTATAATGTGGCAATTATAATTAGTATTAATTTTTAAGAACATAGAAAATATTAAAAACATGCCCATAAATGTTTATTATCTATGTCAAGAAGTCCAAGCTATACAAATTCTGTTTGCTTGGAGATGATGTTTTGTAATTATTTTATGGCCCTGGCAACAGTGGTTACTCATCCATTCAATAAAAAGTTGTTGAAAACCTACTGCCAAATGCATATCTGAATGTCACCCTAATAGTATGAGAAAATACATAGTTGGGCAACTTCAATCCAGTGTGATGAGGGCTGTATTAGAGGTAAGCAGGAGTGCTGTGTGAGTATGAGGAAGGAGGATCTCATGTGTGGAGAAGACAAGGCTTTGCTGAAGAGAGAGTGCCATCTCCAGTCCTGACATTTGTGTTTATGTGCATTTGTGAATTCAGGTGGTAATTATGACTGGATTCCTTCTCTGTAATGACAGGCATAGTTTCTTTATGTGGTAGATTTGTGGAACTACAAGTTATTTACAATTTTGTACTATTAGGAAATAATTATCTACTGAGAAGATTTATAATATAAGATTAAAACATATTTAAAAAAATGTCACCAAAGTATTCCATTATATGAGCAATATACTTAATTTCTTAATTAACCACATTTATTGGTGCTTGGAATATTTCATTTTCAATCTACCCTTGCTCCCTGTAATATAATATACCTGGATTCTTTCTCACAGGAAGGTGATTTAATAGTTCATACTAACTAGAGATGTGATTATGAGTAGAAGTATTTTTTTGTGAATTAAGTCCATGAGCGTCTTCATAATTCCTAACATGAAACTTTTAGTTAAGGATTTTTGTACACTGCCTAATTTATCACCATGTCAGATCCATGTGTATTTTTTTGTTGTAAGAACAAAAACAACAACAAAATGATCTAATCATATGGAAAGACTGAGTCAGTTTTGCAAACGTTTTATAAAAATCAACAGAACAAAAATATATCTGGCTCCATAAATAATGAATTTGTCTTCATTGACTCTTGTGAATTACACCTTGGTTCTACAATATGCCCACCCTGTCTTCTGCTCCCCAATTAAATTACCAGAAAATAATCTGAACATTTGACTGCAATTAATAGCTTTAGAACTTTTATACATCATTAACTTTTTCCAGTGTGATCAGAAAGATGCAAGGTTTATTCCTCTCCATCAGAATTATTCTTATTTCCATGCCTTAGGCTATGCCTATTCACCATGAATTCCCTCCAACCCTTCCTTCTACCCACCACTCCACTGCCTTCCTGATTGACTACCTCAATTGGCTTGTCTTATATAGTCTTCTCTGTCTGTTCCATGATAGTACTGAGTGTCCATCATATACCTGACATATAGCATGGCCTATCTTTTAAAGGCTCTTTCCTTTGTACTTTTTTTTTTCTATGGTGACTTCCTAAGTCTTACTCACATTAAAATGTTTTACATTTCAGGAAGTGGGGATATTTTATGTTTCTTTTTATCTAACTCATGGCCAGTCATCTTTCTCTATCTTATATTCACTGATATTTTATATTCATTGATATCTTATATTCATTGTTGTGTGAATGGAAAGATTTAAAAATTCTTATTTGATCTTTCCTAATTTTATATTTATCACATTCCATACAGTTTTCATGTGAACACTGACTATTTTGATTATCACCTTCTTTTTTTTTCTATTTGCTTAGATAGAAAAGTTTATGAACAATTAAGTGCTCATAATTTAAGTGATAATGAAAGATGAATGTTAAGTGCTGATCTGGATTATAAGAATCTCTTCAGAAATTGAACATTTCTATCTTTAGAGCTTAATCTTCGCTTCCATTGTTGTTGGATTTTTGATAAATTTGGTGTCCAGCTGCCCACCACCAAGCTTGGCTTCCTGAGATAAGTTCCAGCCAAATGTGTTAATTTGGTCTTGTCCGTTTTAGGCACCTAACCTATGAGCCATCTGCCACCCTGGGTATAAGTACTGAGAAGAAGATTATTTCAAAGCACAACATGACAAAAGGCGAATATGGCTTAGGAATTATTTGGGCAAAAAAATGTTAATTTAATAAAGTAAAAAAATATTGTTTGAAAAAAAATACTCTGTGACCCTGCTGCAAAAGTCAAACATGAAGTTATTGTTTGTCGTATACAAGCCAAACCCGCTAAATATTAATACTGTATAAAAACATATTATTATAATGTTATATATATACATATATATTGTTTTAATGAGATGAGTGGCTCTCTCTTACACTTTTAATGCTTTTAATAACTCTTTAATGTCTGCCTTAGTAGAAGACAGCTGGATTCTCATTTTTATTCTGCATTTAGTCTGTAACAATATTATATTTGGTTGAATATAGAAAGAAAATCTTGCCTTATCAAATATAGAGTTGAAAAAGAATGAGTACATTAATAGTGTTTTCAGAAAATTTTGATATTCTTCTTTTATATTCCATCAGAACTCAACAAGTGGTATTTTTGAAATGATTGATTACAATATGAAATCTCAAACCATATCAATGAACTTTTTCTGCTCTATTACATAAAAATTCATTGTTTTATCCTGCACTTTGAATACATCTTTACCCATGCTTGAATTTCTAAGGTCATGTATTGGTCAATTAGAAAATATTGGTTCACTGAGTTATGCACTTATTCCACAATTACATTAGAAAATATCAGAAAAATAATTATATTTGTGACTATTGCCACTAATATCATCTGAACAATACTATATGAACTAGAAAGCTCTCAAGATTATGATAGCAGAATCAAGATGTCAGAAATTTTAATTTTTGCTGGTTTTCATCTTTATAACAAAAACTGTTGTAAAAGACAGTGCTTTATCTCCAACCAAATGCCTGCCAAAAACCTAACTCTGTATAACCATGATTTGTCCATCAGTTATTCCTTTAAGTAAAAATGATGCTTCGTGAAAAATGTGACTAATTCAGCTTGATTCTCAATCACCCAAGTACTTTTCCTTGAGACAATCACTGTAATTTGAAATTCAGCAAAAGTATAATACTTTATGCATACCTCCCATTTCATCTTCTAGAATATTAAAAATGTTTACTTAAGGTTTTAGTATTCTTTTCAACCCAGTGGCACATACCATGTCTCTGAGTTGATTATTGCTAAAATTTCAGGGGTTTTACCTACTATTGCTTTTGCAAGATATTTGCAAATGTCAGCATAGTGAAAAAGGCAAAAAAGTCTCATTATTATTATGAAACTACTTTTTACTGATGGAGTAAGTGAGACTTGGGGACTCCCAGGGGTCTATAGACCACAGTTTGAGAACTGCTGCACTAAAGAATAAAAATTAAACTTTTCTGTTACTGTTGGAATGTATTCCAGAGTCTAGTTCATTCCTTCATCACCTAAACTTTATTATATAAAAGTGAATCATGGGCCTAAAAGACCAAATGCAATTCAGTGAGTATTATATTTCCGTGGTTTCATTAGTACAAGGAAATGTGCTAAAATAATAATTGTTATTATTATATTCATGGCTACCATTTACTGAGTACACAGTATGTGTCTGACACATAGATCTTGGTACTATAAAGTACATTGATTCCTTACAATAATCTATCAAGTCAGTACTACCATTGTCCTTCTTTTATAGATAAGGAAACTGAGACAAAAGATTAAGACTTTGCCTTTAACTTCAATCTATACTTTCAATATTTACTTAGAAAAGTGATAGGAGAAAAAGGAGTCAAATAAGAAGAAAAAGATTCATAAATCTCTGTTGGTATTGAAGAGGTATATCTCTTCAAACTAGCCAGAAAATAAAAATGCCCAGTTACTCTGAAATAAGTGCATCTTTTTTTTTCCCATTTGATTTTACATCTTCACAAAATAAATGGAAAGGTAAAGTTTTCAAAAACTTTAGAAATGACTGTATCAATAACTGTGTTGTGGAGGAAGAGGTGACAAGCACTTAACTGTTTTTTGGGGGTTTTTTTGGTTTGTTTTTGCTAATGGATATTTTTAACTGGTGAATCACCCATTGTTTTTAAAATTCTGGCAATATACTTTATCAAAGTAAGGCAGAACTTGACTGCTTAATTTTGTGTCTTGTAATCATACATATCAAATTATTTTCTAGTGGCATTGAATATAAAATAGCTAGCACTTTGTTAGAACACATAAACATTTAAAATAGCCTAACTAAAGAAGCACTTTAAATCATTCCATAATTGACAAAAGAAAATAATGATACATTTCTCTTTGAAACTAGATTGCCTCAGGAGACTGGTATAGACTGTAATGAAAAAATGTTTTCTCATTACTTAATTAAGCCATGTTTTTATAGGTGATGCTCTTTAACTAATTATAATCTACTTTATTGTAATATCCCTATCATTGAAAAGATACCAGTACTTATATTTCTAAAAGAGCCTTATTAGGAATTCCGTTCTAGATATTCAAGTCCTTCTACATAAAAATTATATAGGAAGAAAAAAATATCTGCAGATTTCTGTGGAGAGCTGAAAATATGTAACTCTAGTTCATTATTTGAGTGAATAAATTTAATGTAAAATAAAACAAAATTCCATTTCTATTCAGAGAGTTAATAACAAAATCTTATCACAATGTAGCAGAAATATGTTGACATAAAACTAAAGGTAGGGGCTTCCCTAGTGGCGCAGTGGTTAAGAATCTGCCTGCCAATGCAGGAGACAATGGTTTGAGCCCTGGTCTGGGAAGATCCCACATGCCTCAGAGCAGCTAAGGCCCTGCACCACAATGACTGAGCCTGTGCTGTAGAGCCCACGAGCCACAACTACTGAGACCGCGAGCCTAGAGCCCATGCTCTGCAACAAGAGAAGCCACTGCAATGAGAAGTGGTGGAAGAGTAGCCCCCGCAACTAAAGAAAGCCTGCATGCAGCAACGCAGATGCAAGGTAGCCAAAAATAAACAAAACAAAACAAAAAACCCTAAAGGTATACTTGTTCTGGTTTATCTGTATTTTTACATCTAAAATTATATGAACTAATATTTGACATTTATATCAGTATTTCATAGTTTGCCAAGTTCTCTATGTATATAATTATCTCCATTCCATTCTATTACTGCTAAATATACTACATTCTTTAGTGTAGAATATATTCCCAGGTGAAGGATCTCTAATTTACAGATGAAAAACAGTAGAGATATAAACTTTTTCCCAGATCATGCAAAATTAGTCTTACAATCAAATGGAATTATGTCCAGTTCCTTATAGTTCTCTATTTTGACTGTATTGAATCTCCACATTTATTCAACAGTATCAATAAAATTATTGAAAAGTATTTTTATAAGGGGGATTGTTCAATTTGCTCCCTTAAGTATATTAAATCATTAGGATAAATATTTTTCTGAAATATATGTGTATGTAAATTATTGGTTAAAAAGTTATTAGCTATGTTTTCCAATAAATTGTTTTTTTAATCCAAGAGATTTAATTGACAGTCATTCAATAAATATTTTTTAAGAGATGCCCATAGACAGACACTGAACAGGACAGCATATCCAATCCATTATATATCAACATTTTCTCAACAATCAACTTTCCCAAAGTATAAAATTAATATTTTGTTGAACTTGGACTCCAGATATTTGGAAAATATTGTTAAAGTGCTATACATAGTATATCAGTTTAATATAAATGGATTCTTAATAAGCATAGTTTACCAATAATTTGGTTTTATGAAAATGTGTTTACTGTTTCTGATTGTTTTATCCACAAAAGCTCTTCTAAATCTTAAATCACCAGCTTATCTGTTCTCAATTTTTTCTGTCTCAAAAAATGACTTCAATTTTTGTTTTAATTAGAAGATCAAAGACCTCCCTGTGAGAGCACATACAGTACCCTCAGCCTCTTTACTATATGTTCTATCTCTGTCCTAGCCCCCACTTTTTTTGAATTATCTCATTCCAAATAGTTCATAGGCAGAGTATATGTCCATTTTTACACCTATCTAATTCGTATCTCCTTAAGTACTTTGAAATGGCTGAGGGCATCATACATAATCAGGAAAAAGGGCTAATAAGATACATCTTTTTGAGATCTTGAAGCAATTAAAAGGCAAACTCAGAACCATTTTTTTAAAGTTTTTTGCACTGAGAACAAAATAAAGATAAGTCACTTTAAAACACCAGCTATAGTATTATGCCCTCGTGAATGAAAATGAAAATGAGATATAATGTCATAAAATGTAACATGAATGATTCTCCTCTTCTTTTTTAATGATGGTCTCAACTGTGAGGATCCAGCCTCTTTGGTCTCTAACTCATTGCTCATACCTGTGTACTAAAAAAAAAAATCAACTTGTAGAGTGAGAACAAAATAAAATGTTAAGGTTAGTTCATTGGAAGATATGGTCATTAAATAAGGTCAAGATTGTAAATGTAGAAAGATAGCAAGTCATATAAATAGCAGCATCAAATTATGAGGCACTTTAACACCCCATACAGAATTAGTATCATGGGGTACTTGTGTGCAATGAAGTTTAGGACACTGCTATTTCTTGAATAGTCAGTGTTCCTATTTGTTCAAATAGAAACCAACATTTCATAAATGTTGAAATTACTTGTGTTTTCTTCTTACATTTTGCCACATTTTTCAGAAATAGGTTTGTGCCAAAACTCAAGTATAATCATCTGGTAACAATGTGTATTTGACGTTTTTAAAAATAGCATTTCCCATACACACTCACAAAATTGCCTGACCTTCCTCCTCCACAGAATTAATCATGCCATCTGTGCTCACATTGTATTTAATCATACTTCTGGTCTAACATTTCTCACATCACATTGCATTAGAGTTAGCTGTATGTCTCTTTGTTTTTCCCATTAAACCATGTGCCCACGAGAATAGAGATATCTCATTTGTCTCTGTATCTCCACCAGCTGTGGCATCATGTCTAGCACATAGTAGACATTCAGTAGGATAGTATCTGCATTTTTTTTGAAAAGCAATCCAGTAAATGAATGGAAGTATTTTCTTTTTAGTTAACAAAAGTCACCTGTTGCATATCACTCTTGAGGATGAAAGTTTGTTTAAAAAAATAACAAAGGATTGTAAGTGTAAAGATTAGAAGATTAACAAAATTCAAGTTCTGATATCAGTTTAATAGAAATATAACTAGGCTTGAACCTGCACGTCTAATATTTGTCCAGTGTTATCTTCAAGGCAACATTTAAATAGATGAATGTCAGAAAGTCAGTCCCTCATGCTTCTGGCTCTTAGAGTCTTGCTGTGTCAACCCAATCGGGTTTTCTGATACCTGGAAATTCAAGTAGGTAGTGACTTAGAGCAAGGAGACCTTCCAATATCAATATGTGGGTTGGGTGAGAATGAAGAAGACATGGAAAATAAGAAGAACCTGGTCACTGCAAATTGAGCCTCAGTATTTTAACTAAAAATCACTTTCAAATTACATATTAAGGCTTCCCTGGTGGCGCAGTGGTTGGGAGTCCGCCTGCCGATGCGGGGGACGCGGGTTCATGCCCGGTCCAGGAGGATGCCGCAGAGCGGCTGCGCCCATGGGCCATGGCCACTGGGCCTGCGCGTCCGGAGCCTGTGCTCCACGGCGGGGGAGACCACAACGGTTGAGAGGCCCGCGTACTGCAAAAAAAAAAAAATTACATATTACATATATGTAATTACATATAGCAGTGAAATTTTGTGACCTTTTTTCCTAAAGAAAATTATTTATGTTTGTTGTCTTTCCAATTCTGATCCTGTGTCAGAAAAGTTCTGCATTTGCAATATAATAAAGTAAATCATACTTCAAGCACTTAGCTTTGACTGTCCTCAATATAGTTTCATATTTGCTTATTGTTTTATATTGTATTCTACGAGGGCATATAATTTTATTTTTAAACATTGTTATATGTCCCAGCAGTTCTGACAACTTGATTTAAATCTTCCATGACAAGTTGTAAAAGGGAGACTGAAAATATTTTGAGTGTTTCTCATAAATCAGAATTGATGGCTATAACCTAGTAACATCTTTAATTCCATAACATTTTATTCTCATTTTGAAAGTAAATGTAAGACTCTTAATTGTTATGTATAATAGCTTTGGAGTAGAAGTGAGAATCAATGTGTATGTATATGTACATCATATAGCTCATTTACACTACTTTGATTATTTTTACACAGATTTTTTTTTTTTGTCTTTTTAACACAAACTGGAACAATACTGGAAAGAAGTCAGCATGTAATTAGTCTGGATATATGAAAAACAGATTGTACTGTTTCACATGCTGTGAACTGTGAGCGAGCCACAGTGCTGTAAAAGATAGCAAGAATCAACAGTTTTTTCCACTTAAAATCTCAACATTCTTGACTTTTCACACATCACTGCTTAGGGAACTGAAAAACGCTAAGGTTCTACTGATATGATGACTATTGACTGAAATGGCTGGATTGGATAGCATTTATTGGCTTATGGTTTATCTCTCTAAAGATTCTTTTATTCTTAAAATCAATTTTGAGATTTGGAGCTTGCGTGCTGAAGATGAAAAAAAAAGAAAATGGTGAGGAAGGAGGAAATGGTGAATTTTTTTCTCATTAAATGGAGAGTTTAGAAAATCTAAAGACCTTTACAAGGAACCTACTGAATGATCTTTGTGATTATAGGCAAGAAAAGCATTTTGCAGCCATTTACATAATTCAATTTGTCATAAAGTCATCACCGTATAACTTTGTTATATGCAATTTTAGCCTTCTAGCATTTTATTCTTATCCTGACATTTTACTGTGTGGCTGTTTGGTAAAATTAAGCCAGTCATATTAAGGTTGGGGGATTTGGTGATCATGACCATTCCAATTTTAATTTCTCATACTTTTCTATTAAAATTAGATGTTTCATTAAGGTGAATTTACTCAACTTTTAAGCATAAAATAACTACTTAGAAAATACATACGCTGCATTTAACTGATTTTTAGACACTCCCCCACACCCTTCCCACATTTTAACATCTTTAAAATAATGATATGTCTTAAGATCCATGAATCTTACACTTGTGGTCAGTCAGACAGTAGTCTTTGCATGTGCATGTACAGACTTCATCCAAGCTATGCTTATTTTTGTCACTTCATTTGAGTTATGTGCATTGTTAAAGAGTACAAGAGTGAAGTTTAGTTACCATTTAAAATGTTTTCAAATATTGCACTAATGATGTTAAAGTAAATTTATGAGTATTCTTTTCCCAGAAGACATGAAAAAAGAACAAAAAGGTACAAATTTGATATTAGTGGAACAAATATTCAATATTAGAGGAATTAATATACTTTTAAAGCTATAAGCAAGTACCTTATAAGATCTAACAAAGGAAGATACAATTAATTGAAGATGTGTCATTGTTACTGAAATATTTGTAATATAATTGTATGACATTTCCACACAAATTAATGAAGGCAGTAGACATTGGCAGATCCTTTGGACTAAATGAAAAAAATTCACAGTTTATAGAGCTGATATTAACCATTCGTATATCAAGTATAACTTGTTAAGTCATTTTATAATAGCACATAGGGAGAATTTTCATCACTTGTAGTGCATAAAGGCAGGGTCCATGTTACAATTACAGGAAACTAAGAATTACTGGAATATGTAAATGCTAAAATAAAATACACTCTATCTAAATGAATTCTTTACTGAAAAATTAAGATGAAAGATTATAACTTAAAATAATCTATCTTACATTATTGTCAAAATCCTTAGTTGCCTTAAATTCCAAATATTTGGGGTGCTTTTTAATTTTGTATATATTGCATTCCTATTTAAGTATAAGGTAACAATGTCATTCATCACCTCTTCTACATTTGCAGACCAGCAGTTTCTCCAAATTTATCAAATTGTTTTCCAAGCTGGTATGATCTATTTAAACTTTTCTAATTGTTCTTCTAGTCAAAGACAGCATAAAGTAGAAAAAGATAAAAGAAAATGATAAACCAGAAAACAATATTTTTAAGAAAAAACATATTGAGTATTCACTTCTATATCAGGAATAAATTTGGCTACAAGTGATAGAAAACATTAAATGACAGTTGTTAAAACAAGATAGAAACGGATTTCTGTCACATATTAATTTTCAGAGGTAGGTGGTTCAGGTCTAGTGTGGTATTCCTGACTGTCACAGAACCAGACTCCTTCCACGTTGTTGTTAGGGTTTACATCTTCTTTATCCCCAAAGTGACCTCATGGCTTAATGTCTCTCCAGTGCCAATATCACAGTATCATTCCAACCACTGGGAAAGAGGACAGGAAAGGAGAAAGCCATACATTCCCCCATTTTGCCAGACAAATTGTGCTTTCCCTTTCCTCCACCTCAAATGCTTAGGCCAGAACTTAGTCATATGTGTGCCCCTGCCTGTGCAGAAGGCTGAGAAATGTGATCTTTATTATGGGTAGCCAACTAAAAAGTAGAGGTGCTTTTTCAGCTCAAGAAGGAGAGAACTGGTTGGGAAAGCCTCTGGCTCATCTTCCCGCCAATCATAGGAGATCTTTTGGCAACCAAGAGAGCAATGAAACATTATGGTTTCCATCAAGAGAAGAATTTTTGTCTTATTTTGCTTAAAATGTTTGAGATAAATATAATATTAATTTGCCATCAGGGCTTATGTTATTCCTTAAGTGTCTTAATGCTCATTTCATTTAATAAATATTTATTCATTAATAATTCTGTGCTTGGTACTTATGTTACCACCTTTTTGAACAGTTTCAGGATTACCATTCAAGTTGAATATCATATGAATGGTCCTCACAGAGCTGTGCAGTACAGTGGTCCTGACACTTTAAAATAAAAATTGCAAATCTAAATACTGAACTGAATTTTAACTAGTTTCATCAAAATCTGCTTTGGATATGAATCATTTAAATTGACCCTGTAGCAATGGAAAAGTCTTATTTAGTTTTTAGATCATAAACTCTTACCAAATGTAGATGTGTCTTTTTCCACTGTTAAGCAAAGCATTTTAATTTACTCCTTTGCTGTGGTCTTGTATTCTTAGATCTGTAAGTTGGGAATTTAAATGCTTTTCCTTGTTGGAATATCATGTAGAAGATGATTTTTCTTATAAATGAAAGTAGAAAAAGTTTCAGCATTTAGAAGCATATGTTGCCAAGTGTTGGGGTGTGGGCTGACACTGTGCTAGTGAATTAAGTGGCAGATTTATAACTATATATTGTTAACCAGTATATGAATAATTGCTTTTAAAAAGCTCATTTTAAAATATATAATCTTCAGTATATAAGAATCTACTTCTTTTGTCAAAGAGATGGCTGAGTTAAGTGATTGATTAAAATAGTTATTATTGTAAAGTTCAATATGTAAAATATACTGTTTTGAAGTCTAAAAGTAAAATGGTGAAAGTAGAACTTCTGTTGATTAAGGTTTTATTTTCAACCATGCCACTTTGCAAAATAAGACTGAATAAATTAAGGTGTTTTATGTAATCTTCTGCTCTTGTTTTTTTAATACTAATAAATAAGATTTTCTAATCTTTGGCTAGTATTTTTAGTACTATAATGACTAAAATTAATTTGAGCACTTATTTCCTTTTATCTTGCCACCATATTTTGAGAGAAGGAGCAATAAAACATTGACTGTTGGTAGAACATAAAAGACCCGTATTATATAGCTTTTTGCATTTTCCTCAATTTCTGTGACCCAGGTAATATCATTAAAATATTCAGAAAATTTTAACTACATAGTCTAAGAAGTGTCTTGTAATGTTCTACTGAGATGGAAGTTTGATGCTATATTCTCTAATTAATTATCCCAAATTACACATTAAGTTGTTTCAAATCTACTTGCCACTGTTACATGGAACACAGGGAAAGGAGAAAAAGTTATTAAATTTTTAATTTTAATCTCAATTATTAAAATGACTTCTTGTGAGACTATGTCTTATCTCAATTTGCTAGAAATCATTTTATTATAGTTAAATGTATGTCATTTTCTCTCCTTCAGTGATTATTTTGCAAGTACAAAATTGTATCTTCCCTGTAATTTTCACATAGGTGCATATTGTAGTTAGTATTTCAGCATGTATTAAGGCAAAAATAAATAAATGTGAAAATAAAGTTCAAACTTGAAACAAATAGACCATTACCAAGAATTTCCTGTGGTACTCTTAACCCCTTCCCCAAATGCTTCCTTCACTGGCATGACACAAATTTTTTAGATTGTATATTGCTCCTAGTAATACCCAGTTTAACTCATTTGGAGAGGGGAGAAGGCAGGGAGTGGGTGAACCTGAGGGAGGAAGAAGACACTAATTTCCTGAAAGCTGATACTGGAAATACCTTTGGGTTATGTCTGCATAACTGCTCTCGGTTTTCCTCCAACTTGAATTGCCACCATCACAACAACAATAAGAAAAATTGCCCTTGGTTTTAATTTTTAGGACACAGTGCATACCACCTTATAATTGTTGCCCACATAAGATATGCATTGTTTCTCAATCTGTAGATGAAAGGCTTCAGTCATTCCTAATTCTCTTTGTATTTCTAGGAATTTCACATTGGATGTGATCCCTGAATATCATGATACAGTGGGAAAAAGCCTTGCCCCACCAAAAAGACAAAAAAAAAAGTACACTGACTATATCTTGTAGGCCGTTTCAGAAATACACAATTAAATATTTGGATTTCTGTTCATGTTTTTATAAAAATACCTCATTTTTATCTCCAAGATTTAAATCTTGCTTTTTTTGGAGGGGGCGGGGGGTCAGGTTGCTAGTTTTTAAATTAACATATTTCATTGCATAACAAAAAAAATCTAAGTTATTACATCTTAGAAGAATAATTTTAGTTAAAATTAACATAGGTGTTTAAAGGAATTTATGCTTGGCAACTATAAATGTAGAAGCAGTTTAGATCTACCACCCCCTAGGAAAATAATTTATCTGAACTGTGTACTGGAAATTAGAAATGGGTCACTAGAATTACAGTGATAAAATTTTCTATTATTAGGAAATATTGAGTAAACACCAGGAGCAGTAACTCTTCACCCTCTAAACAATGTACTCACTTTTCTAAAATACTTTGGTTGTGTTTCTTTAATTATGTCATGATCATGAGCCTCCTTCAATTAGGCCATTAGCCTATTGCAGTGGGTAAGTGTGGGTATTGAATAAAGTGCTATGTGACTATCCTTGATATATCTCTGTGTCTCATTGTCATGATGGGACTGTGATATGATTGATGGAAAAATGCCAACAGATATGTGTATGAGAGAGGAGTCCTTTTAATTTTCAAGATACAATGTACTGTGCGTGCATAGTGTGCCTATGGAAATCATGCCATATAGCAGATCATGTAGCAAGCATTTTCCTTATTTGGGACCCATCTGCCTGGGCTTCCAGGACATGAGAAGGAGCTGGGACCAATGACAACATCTGTAAAACATGAAGATCAAATTAGAAACTTTGAGAACCTCTTTTTTGACATTCATATGACATGTAGTCACAATACCAGGATCTTCAGAAAAACAGAGAGAAACAAGAGAAATTTAAAAATTCCCTGTGTGAAAGACACAGTGAGCTTCCCTAAATCCTGACCAGATCTTCATGTTTATCGGAAGTTTTCATGATACCAGAACCCTCCTGTGTGCGGAAGAAAACAGTCTTTACTGTGAGGTTGTGGAGATTCATGGTTAATTTCCCCGTTTACTATCCCCTTGGAAAGCCAAATGTATAAGCCTGCTTGCAGACTAGTTCAAAGTCATATAATTCATTTTCATGTTTTCGAGAGAACCAGCTTGTGAATCTTGACAACTTCCCAGAACATGTTTGCTCTGTACTTTGACTCTAACAGGGATTACTTTCTGATAAAAATTTCCTTACTTTTGATTCTCAAACTTAGATGTCACATGAGATATTTATTTATAACAGCATGCTACCACAAAGAATAAAAACTTCTCATTTGTTTCATCCTGTAGTTTAGTACTTTATACAAAATAAACGTATGAAAATATTAGCTCTCTTCCCTTTATCATTCTGATTTATGTATATATAAAGGAGAGCAAGACATTGTGGCCCTGTAACATTTATCTTCTTCTAGTAAAGAAATAGGCCCCTGTTTTCATACATACAGGAAAGTTGTGAGAGAGATAAACATTTGGACAAATATCAATGCCATTTATTGTGTTCAAATACTTTCTTCTGTAATTTCAAGTGATGGATTGAATTTCCTGGTGATTTTAATGGATTTTCCAGTCTTATACGCTTTTCAAATTTTCATAGTAATATTAAAATATTTACTTTATGTATTATTTTCTTTATGTTGCTTCTCACTGAATTAAAGTAATGAAATAATACCTTTGACCAATATCATCAGTACATTTTATATCATCCCTAGATTTTGTATTCCCTAAGAAGAACTTTATGTTATGATGGTAAACCCTTGGAGTTGATGTATAGAGCTTAGTCCCAAAGAGTTAAAATGGTATAGTGTACATATGTTTTCAGGGTTATAATTTGACATGGGATACATCTATAGGTGATTAAAAATGAACTGTTTTAACAAAATATGCATATAAGTTCCTATAATAAAGAATACCATATAATCTAGTAATAAAGGAATATATTACATGAAAAAATCATGTCCCTGATACTAAGTTAGAAAGGTAATTAAATGACATCTCTGGCCTTAAAATATATTTTTACTTTTTAAGGATTCTGTGTGTGCAATTCTTTGGTGCCAATAATCTCAGCAATGTGAGTGTTTAGAAGGAGTGACAGGATAATATAGTTCCTAGATTTTCCATTTTGAGTCACAAAGATACCAACACTAAAGTGATATTAAGGAGTGTGTACCTGTTTGACTGATATTTTCTATTACATTATGTTTGGATTGATTATCAGATTTTTTTATGTACTGAACTTTCTTGATTATTCTGTATGAAATTATTACAAAGGTAGACAAAATGCCTTCTGTTTTTAAATTATAAAGCATCCTAATACTAGTGTTACCTTGGTGACACAGACAAAACAAAAACTATACGTATTCAATTACTGAAAAATCAGACAAAAATGAAAGTTCTGTTGTCTGATGGAGGTATTCCCTCCTTTTATTTTAGGCACAGAAAGATTAAGTAAGCATATACTTAGTGAGTGTTTCCATCACATACTAGTTCTATTACTTTAGAAAAAGTATTTGTCTCCTTCTTCATCGAGTTTAAAAACCATAACCTAGAAATTAATGTTCTTTTACTTTAAAAATGTGTTAAATATTACTGATGTACTGAAAAGAAATAATAAACAAGAGAGATAATCAAGTCATCAATAACCTTATACATGGAAAAAAACTAAAAATCAGGAATTTAAACCAAGGGGAAACTATCCTACAATCCAATGCTAGAATCCCCAGAATTTGTTAAAAATATGGATGTGATATACCCTATAATTCATAAACTATAACCTGGTGAGTCAAAGTAATAGCTAAAAAAAAAAAAAATTCCAATTTGGCATTACCTAATTTGATTTAATAGTGGTAATACGTAGAATATTTGAAACTTAATTAGTATTTTAGTTGTATAAGTGAAATATTCTTCTTACTGAATCATTGCTAAGAATATGTCTCATAAAGACATATGCATATGCCCTCCTAGACTGTAATTTACATTTTTAACATTTATAATTTGCAATTAACACTATCATTTGCCTTTTATTTAGGAAAGTATACTGAATCAGTACTCTTAAAATTTTAAGAAAAAATCCATATTTTCTAATGTTCTTCCTAGAGTATATTATACTGTGATACATTTTACTATCTGCCAAAACTGTTCTCTTTGACAGCAGAAGAAAAATTGTTCTTTATCTCTGAGCAGTACCTTTTTACCATAGCCAGTGGGATTCAATAGCACTGATTCTTTTTACAATCTTGGTTTAGAAAATTAAAGAAACTCAAGTAGCACTGCTGCAATCCATTCATGGCTAATACATCTTGTCTTGCATGACTGAGGACAAGTGCCCTCCAGATTAAATTTTGCTGCTCAGCACCCTGCATTTTCATAAAATATAGTCCTTACATAGCTCCGTGAATATCCCAAGCATGTGGTTTAATTTAAACCAACATGCTTGAGTCACCCATTTAAATAAAATGTTTGTAATGTTCCAAAACTATTTTATAAATGAATCTTCTTAAAATAAAATAAGCAAACACTATAATTTCAAATGAGGTAAAACAATAACTATTCAGTGATAAACAGAAAGATCTCCAGGGAGGATTACCTGAGTTACTAGGCGGGACTAGGCGTTTGTTTCTGAATATTGATTTGTGGAAGAGGAAAGTGGCACTGCCAGCTGGTGCTGCAAGTCATACTAAGTGCTGGACCGGCCCAGTCTGCTTCCCTATGCCCCATGGCCAAAGCAGTGGAGATATAGTTGAGATGAATGGCCTAGCAAAAAGTTATCCTTTCCTGCAGTGCTCTATTTAGGCTACATGCTGCCACATTTTCAATCATAGTTTAAAGGTGGTCTTTGATATGTACTTTGATAAAATGTATTCATAAAATGATAATATGTGTGTGAGTTCGGTAAGGGTAAATAAGAGAAAAAGGGATTCAAGAATGTGTAAAAACTTACTGTGATGTACACATATGCCAAATGGATGGTTTTTGCTGTAAGAAATGTATGTCCTGAAGGCTAAGCATGCATGTTAGATTTTTATGTGCTTATTCAAACAAACCAATTGAAATAAGCTTTGATGCTACAAGTTTCTCTTCTTTGTGTGTGTATATGTGTGTGTGTGCTTCTGGTTTTATGTTAACATAATCAATCAGATAATGCCTCATAATCGTAAAAATTAACTTCACTTTAGAAATCATTCATGGAACTTTTGACCTCATAGAAACAATGACAGGATCAAAATGAACCTATCATTTTAAAGAGAGAGGATCAGTTCACACTCTCATCATCATATGTGTACACATTTACCAATGTTCTGTAAATCAGTTGGAGGGACAGATTATTATTATTAGGAGAAAGTTAGTAGAATATTATGGATATAGAACCCTGTGTGCATGTTGGAAGTTTTAGGGAATTGATAAATGATCAATTCCCTAAAACAGATCAAATGATCTGTTTGTATAGGGATTGATAGTTACCGAGTTATCATGTAAAATTTTACTCTAAATAAACCTTTTACTAACATGGAAATATATAAAATTAATTGAGCCACTATTTATACATAGTTGACAGTATCAAAAGTCAGCAAAAAGACAACAAAATAGGTAGCAGAATCTGCGTAACAAAAACTAAATGGTAAATGCAGAATAATTTAATGGAGAAATTATTTAATCATTGTCTATCATATGTGTTATCATATATCAATATTTTAAATGAATTCTTATAAAATTTTAAAAATGATTAAGTAGTTATATTCCATCCAATGGGATTGCAGGTAATTTATTTCCAAAGAACCATTTAGTGACTCTGTTTATATCATGCATCATTATTAGTTATTCAGTTATATTAGCAGATGTATACTTTCTTGCTTTGATGAAAAGTTAAACCAAAATGTTAATTTTATAGAGATAACACTTGATTTTTGTTATATTGACATAATAGAACACAATCTGAAATTAATGTTTAGGAACACCATTTTTTGTTGGTAAGAAGTCAAAATATGTGATTATATCTCTGCATTATGGATTAAAAATCTATTTTTCCAATTTCAATGGAAAAAATAATATTTGAATAAATATTCAAAGCCATATTTCTATTTATGTCTCTCTGTTAGTGGACATTTATTAGTAATTATCAGCAAGCATTTTTCATATCTTTAGCATTTATGAAGTCATTTCATGTAAATTATATCTTATACTTTCACAAAACCTGTATAAAGTTGTTACATTAACTATTTTCTTTAGAAATAAACACACACAAACACACACATAGCTGAGGATTAGAGGGTTTAAGTTAATATTCCTAAGAAAATATACGTGATATTTGGTGTAATTACAACATGTATCCATTTATTCCGACTCTGCTTCTCATTAATAATATTTAATATAGCTGTAATTGACCAATGGGATTCAAAATTTCCATTCATGTATAATTTATATTGGCTAGTGTACTAATATTTCTCTTTATTAATAATATATTTAAACATTTTATTATACTGAGACAAAATTCTAAGGCAGTGACTTCTTAATGCTATGCATTAAAGAAATAAATAAATGAGGATTGGGAAAAGAAGAGAGGAAAAGGAGAGAAGAAATGAACAGACATGCATTTTACATTTCACTATCTCACATGAAAGACCAAGATAAGATGGTTAGATCAGATAGTCCTGCCTTTGAACCCTTTCTCCACCTCTTCAAACTTATGTTCTTCAGCAAATGACATGAGGAATACAAACTTGTATCATGAGCAACTTAATGTCAATTGTTCTTATTATATGACTCCCATTACTATATTTATCTTCTTTGTAAAAAGAAAATGTGTAAAACATGGAAGTAAATATCTTTCAAGCAGTGTAACCTTTACCTTCTTAGACAGGTTATAATTTATGGCTTCACTAATCCAATCATTGAACAAACACCATTTCATCAGAGTTTTGGACCTCCATAATACTAGTTGCTCAGGATATAGAGTTGAATAAAATGCATCCAAGCACTTAAGAGCTCATTGCAAGAGTGAAAGACATATATACAGTGAGGGGAAATATAAAATGACATAATTCTGAGAGCCCAGAACAGAGGTACATACCATAGCATGAAGAACTTAAGAAGACTTTAAAAAATCATATCCTTGAGCTGAGTTTTAAAAGATAAATTGGAATTTTCTGGATGCTGGGGGAAGGAGTATGAGATTAGTATGAGTAAACCTAAGGAGGTGAGAAATAGTCTGAAATTTCAAGCACATCAGTTGTATTTTATAGAAAATGAAGTGTAAGAGAAAGGTAAGGGGAATTGCTACATTCTACTGCTTTTGGGGGAGAACTTTCTGAGAATTAGTGCATAGCTCAAAAACATAATTATATGTTTAAAGAGAAGATACAGTAATAGATTTTTATAATGTGACAAAAAGTACACTTTATCGTTTAAATAAAGACACTTTTCCTGGAACTAAAAGAAAAATGAGAGAGTGGGCATCAAGCTGGCTGTTGGCAAACTATTGAAAGTGAACTTGAAAGTGTGTTATATTTATAAAATATCATATTTTTGTGTTAGACTTTGAGGGGAAGATTTAATGGCTAATGAACATATATTTATGGATCTAGGAACAGATATTGAAGACATAATATATGTTAAGGATTAACTCGTTTATTGTTTTGTTTTTAACTGCTGTCCAGAGCTGGCACTAAACCATTCAAAAATTAAATGCCAATTCCGACTTGATGGCCTGACTATTGTTTAAGTAAACTCAAAATAATCATTTAATTCTTATTAGAATAGTAGAAATGTAGAGCTCAGAAAATATCCAAATTTAATATCACTATGAAGCGGAAGGGTGATAGCTAAGTTTCATATGAAAACAATTCTTTGAGATTTTTGTGAATCATGCAAATAATGTAAATTTTGCAAACATTTCCCATGATAAATAGTAATAACATATAGGACACAGAAGGCTACGGACAGTATCTCAGATATTCAGGAGAAATAGATACCATTGACTTTAAATAAAAAGTCACTAAAGAAACTCATTTTTTAGAAGTATAGGCACTAAAAGGAAGAATATGATTCATTTTCCTCCAATTAACAAACTGTTGCCAAGAATTAAACAACGTCAATTCCATAGGAGGTATAACCTGCAGGCAGCTAAAGTATTAAATATAGAGCATGTGAAGATTTAAAAGGAGGTGTGACATTGGTGGTCACACTGAAACAGAAATTTATGCCCACAGTTATTGAGAAAAATCCCAACCTTCTTGATCTCTATAAGTTCATAATTTACTGATAAAACTGAACCTTTTGAAAGGTTCATCTTTCTGAAATTGCTTGGCTTTGAAACTTAATTATGCCATTTTCAAGCAAAGACACAGCTAGAGAATAGCATAGGGTAGCTAGTGTGAGTGCCTTCATATTCATCTCATGAGAGTAAAGAGATCAGTATTTAACATCAATTTAACATTTCTTTGGCTCAAGGAACCAAAGCTGTCCTAAGGCTTAGAATGATTTAAATATTCTTGATAGTATTAAACTCTTCCTTATGCATTGATTAAGTTGACCAGAGTGGAGTGGTCAGAAGGAACATTGCATGAAGCATTTATGTAAGTAAGGAAGTGTATCATAGTAATTAAGACATTTTTACTACAGCCATACATGCCTAAATTTGAATAGTGGCTCTACCACCACTCAATTTCTTTGTCTCAGTTACCTATTCTTCAAAATAGGAGTTAAAAAAGTACCTAACCCAACAGGGTTTTGGTAAAGATTTAATAAGATCATGCATGTGGAAAGCTCTTACCTCTCTACCTGGCCTGTGGTTCAGTAAATATTTGTTGCTATTATTACACTCCTTTAAAATATACTAACTTTGATTGGGTCTTACATAGCATGTTTATAAATTTGTAATTTTTATCTCCTGAGCATTTAATAAGAATAAAAAGTAAAAGAAGCTCAAAATGTTATAGCCCGAACCCAGGAAAACATAGCAAAACCCAGACTAGGTTGTATTATCAGTTGTAAGCTGTTGTGTGCAGCATTTAAGAAATTCCTAAGGCCAACTCTTTGATTTAACTGATCAAATCAAATAAGTTGAGAATTAAGACTCAGCAAATGATCACTGAATACTTGACAGGATTGAATACTGTTTTAGGATCTCATCTATGTTATTTCAATAAGTACTTTCTAGAAAAAATGTCTAATACAAATTAAACATATATATGTCCCTCAGGTGACCAAAAATGGTAGAGCTTGCTGATAAACTTTTGAAGATTAAGAAATGTTATTATTAAAGGCTGAGTTCTATAGAACTCTCAACTGGCAAATTGTGATGGGTGGGGATAAACCTCAAATAAAGAAATCCTACCTAGTTAAAAAGAATGACACTGGGAACCCGAATACCATCTCTCTAGTAAAAGAAGAAAATCTGTTTTCAGTGCATTGAAATTGGCCACCTAAAATGACAGCATCCTAAGTCCAGAGCATTAGACCACAACAGTGGTTGCCTTTGAAGCAGCAAAAGAAGAGAAAATTGACGCAGATTTTTTTTTCCTGTTTACGAGGAAAATTGGCAAGCATTTTACTTGAGAGAGAGAAAGAAAGAAACAACGAAAACAATAACAACAATAACTGATATGGGTATCACTTCCCTCTATTGGCGAGTGAAGATCCTATAAAGGACACCAAGGAGTAGGCTATCAGAAGACTGATGACAGTCTTTTGCAGAACATTTATTTTATAAACATTTTCAAAGGGTTTCTAAATGTTTTATCTCATTGAGTTCTCAAAGGATCCTATGAGGTTTTATCTCTAAAGATGAGGAAGCAGATTCTTAAGACAGAATAGAGTGCAATTCTAAGACTAATAAATGGAGAGTTGGGAAGCCTCAAATTAAGACAATTTTTTCACATTAATTAGCTTTTTGAGTTTCTTGAGCTTATGTAAATGAGGTGGAATAGCCTCAGTAGTACCTTAAAACCCATTATAATGATTACATTATCTCAGCTTGTGTCATTTCTGTCTAATACGTAGCTAAACTGAGACTAGCATTGGAAGAGTATCATCTGGCCCAGTCTTTTTTTTTTTCTGTTGCTGTCTCTCTGGAATGGTTTAGGATATACATTACCTTAGTCAGGAATTAATGTGATATCCAAGATGAACCATTCTTGTGTGTGTGTGTGTGTGTGTGTGTGTGTGTGTGTGTGTGTGTGTTTTATTAATTTTTATTTATTTATTTATTGGAGTATAATTGCTTTAAAATGTTGTGTTAGTTTCTACTGTACAGCAAAGTGAATCAGCTATGTGTATACATATATCCCCTCTTTTTTGGATTTCCTTCCCATTTAGGTCACCACAGAGCACTGAGTAGAGTTCCCTGTGCTATACGGTAGGTTCTCATTAGTTATCTATTTTATACATAGTATCAGTAGTGTATATGTGTCAATCCCAATCTCCCAGTTCATCCCACAACTCCCTTTCCCCTTGGTATCCATATTTGTTCTCTGTGTCAGCATCTCTATTTCTGCTTTGCAAATAAGATCATAAGATGAACCATTCTTAACAATACAGACTGCCCAATAAAAGCTACTTAGCTTGAGTAAGGAGAACAGAATGAGTGGAAAACAGATGATAGATATTCAGGAATTACATGTTTTTGTGAGAAGCACCTAACATAAATTTCTATGAATAGGGAAAAATTTGTGACAGAACTTGATTTTAGTTAACTTTTTGAAAATCATGTAGGAAGATGGCAAAACGGCACGTTGAACTTTAGCTAGCTTTGGGCAACTCAAAGGTAGCAGAATGATCTAAACTTTGTTAGATGAGGTGCTCCAAGTTAGAAGTGGAAAGAGCAGCTCCTACCAGAGAGATGTTTTTTCACTGGGTGGAGATAGATCTGTTCTGTCTCCTAAGACAGATTTCTGGGTTGACAGGTTACAGAATGGGTAATAGTTAATCACTTCTGATGATCCTGACGGTTGCAACTAGTGTTTAGTAAATTTAGTAAACTTTTAAATCTAAAGCCTCACTCTACATGATCTTTTGTATTTCACATTACATCAGATCTAAAGAATGAAAACATAACAATGCCAACATAGAGCATTTATTTTTTCCCCTATTTGGATGAATATAGTTCATGTGTGTGTAGCCTTTAAGTTAACCAGTGATAGAAGGGTTTTATGAATCATCTCCATTGCTTTGGGTGCAGGAGGATTTATTATAAATATGGGTCTTTAGCACGTCTGCATTTATTATACAGCTGAATGCAATATATTAAGAAACATCCAAATAGTAATTTAAGAATAATTCCCACCAGATACTGCTTTTCATTTCAGGTTTTGACCTAATAAAATATTAGGTTAGATTTTATTTATTTATTTATTTTTCATCTAATCTCCCCTCCTGTTGGTGACCTCATGTAGGAAACACCATGGTAATTTTGGAAAGCCCTCTTTAACCCATGGAAATATCTCAATGAATTTCATTTCCATTTGCATAGTCTTTCTCCTACTTATCTCTCAGCCATTCTACAGCTCTCCTGGGAAGAGGCAGCTCCTACTGTTTCTAAGTTCACACACCCTGCACAAGAAATTGCTAAGTTTATTAGTCAGTCACAAAAGGTATATTCATATTTGATTGATTACTTTGGAAAGTTCAGCTCTTGGCTTATACTATATTTTGTTGAACTATTATTCAGTCTTCCTTGTGCTCATAGTTCTTTAAGGCAAAGGGAAATACAACTGCAAAACTGCATAATGTAATTGTTTTTATTCTGAACATTCAAATTATCTTTTCCTTTAATAATTGGATAGGTATCCAGGTTTATCTAATCAGTGGCAAAATAAGAACAACGATATTAGTGATAATTAAGGGAGAGAATGAAGATTAAAAGAGAAGCAAAAGGAGGCAAGAGAAGTATGAATTAAAAGCCTGCCATGTGCCAGGAACCATGGGAATTGCTTTGTACTCATTGTCTTTAATCCTTACAACATTAAAAACTGGTGTTGTTATACTCAATTTAAAAATAAGGTATTTGAGGTTCAGAAAGGTTAAGTGACTTGCCAAAGACAATTAAACTGGTAATAATAGCTTTTGTTGAGAATATCCTATATATTATGACTGAGCTAAGCCCTTTTTCATGTGTTACCTCATTTAATTCTCAGAATAGCCCTGTGAAGTAAGTATTGATTTTATCCACTTGTACAGGTGAAGAAACTACAGAGAAGTTAAATAATTGACTGAATTGACAAACTAAGTAGAATTGCTTAGCAGGGATTCAGAGCATAGTAACTAGTACAAGGACCACATGGTTCACAAAGATCAATCAGATATTGAGGATCCTTGCTGGAGTTTGTTTGATACAAGTTTATAAAAGTATGGTATAATTAATATGAGTGGCCGCTGAGCCTTCGCGCCCGGAACCTGTGCTCCACAACGGGAGAGGCCACAACAGTGAGAGGCCCGCGTACCACAAAAAAAAAAAAAAAAAAAAAAAAAAGAGTGAATTTTGTACAGCTAACATGAGGATTTAGCTTAAATCACACAAAGAGAAAATCAAAACTCTTAGCCAGGAAATCCAGTCCTGCTGGTCCAAGCCTGTTATCTGGCATCTCTAATGTTCTTTCCATCTTCTCCTCCTGTCATTTTTAGTGCATTGCATGAGGATCGCTTACTCCTCAATTATTCAGGACCCAACCATTGTTCTTTCTCTCATGTGCGATTTCCTTCCCAAAGCTTTGATTTGTCATGCTCTCTCTTTCAGTTCATAAAATTTATCCTTTCTTTAAATCTTTTTTCCTGTACTCTTTCCTCAGTTCTCTTGAACATTGTCCCTTTTGATTTTGCCAGCTTTCTCTCCAGCTCTCTTACTTGGTATGTCCTTTGCTAAATGTCTTTTTGCTGACTTCTTGCAGATATCTTCTGTGTCCTGCAGTCTAAACAGCCTCTCTGTTGCCAGTGGTGTGGCTGTCGCTGCTACTGACCCAACTAAGCACAGAGATAAATCTTCATACTGAATGCACTCTCTTATAGCTTCTTTCATTCTTGCTCACAGCATGTGAAACTCTGACTTTCCCTCAAAGCTCCTTCCAGTATTGGCACAAAAACTGCCCTCTGTGTAAAGCCTGAAGTTCTTTTCTTAACCAGTTCGATAGAGAGAAGGAACATTTGTCTGCTAAGACAACTAAGAAAAAAAGTTAAAAGAAAGTAAATCAATAAAATTTGCTCTTGGAAACACCTCATACATGTTTTTTCATTATAGCTCAACTAAAAGTTAAAGTTGTTGGATATCCCTTTAAACATGTCATGTACTTTCATATGGCTTTATCTATATTCATGCTTATCCTGCTACTTGGAATGCTATCTTCCAACCTCTTTCCCCATCACTATTTTCCATTTAAGAAATATTATTCATACTTGAAGGCCAGTGTCAAATGTCAGCTCATTTGTGAAATCTTTTATATCTTCTTCTCTGGCAGAAGAAATAACATCTCCTCAAGTTTTTATGCATTTTGTAGACGTTTGGGTTACAGGATTTAGCAAACTGTACTGAAGGTGATACAAATAACTGCCACTGATACTAAACTTTAAGCCCCGTAAGTTAAGACAGTTTTTCTTACTTATTGACCTGATATTCAGCATCTGGTATTAGACAGAGTTGGTGATCAGCAGGTGGTTGATTTATTTATTTATAGTGTATCACTTTAGGTCCTCTGAGAAGCAGTCTTCAACCCAGGGTTGGATGTGCAATACCTATAAGAGGGAACACTTGAGAAGGGTAAAGGAGATGAGGTAGAAGTAGATAGAGAGAGCCTTCTGACACTGACACAGGCCTGACACCTGTGGAAGGAGAGATGGATGGAAGAAGGATTGAGGAAGTAGAGTCTTAGAATGCAATGCAGTTCTGAGAGTTCTTGGCCTTACTGGTGTTAAGTCCCTGAGCAAAGGTCAGAGGAGACCCCCAACAGTGAGAAATGACTTAGTTCTAGTATCCCTGTGCTTTGTCATTAACTGGAAGAAGCTCAGAAAGCTTGGCCTTGGCATAAATACCATGGTGGATGTGAAGGTGCACAGCTGGGAATTGTCAATCAAGCATACTCTCTGTAGCAGAATCTCTTAAAGGAAGTTTTGAGGTGCCCATCTCTCCACCACCATGCAGTGCTTTAATAGAATATTTCTCTTTGCATTCTCGCTAGGTTAATGTATTGGTGGAGGAAGCAGTTACCTTTAAAATCATTATGCCAGTAATACCAAATTAGGAGGAGGAGACCTAGATTTTGGTCTTGCTTTTAATACGTAGTAGTATGAATTCTGCGTGTCACTATACCATGTGTGCTTGAGTTTTCTTCTATATAATATTATATAAAATGCTTTGTTTCCATTTTAAGGGAAATATAAAGTGCCACAAGCAGGACTATTCTTCCAGGCCACAAAACAGGCCTTCCTGTTGGCCCTTTCCCTTTTTTAACTATATATGGTTAATTAACTGTATATATATATATTTATTTATTTATTTATTTATAATAATGTAAAATTTGTATTTTCAAAATCATTCCAGTTCAGACCTCACGGAACCAGATTTTAGTTTTAAGGAATGTTTGTACATTTGCACAGTTGGGTATATATTCTTCCTTGGCAAGTTTCTTCATTAGGGGTGCGTTCTTCATTAGAACATTCAAAATTGAAATAGAAATTACATCCTTACCTTTGACTGGAAAATAGAATAAAGTATCTAGCCCTTTATGCTAAACTAATTTTCAGAATTTTTTATCAATTTACTTTTATAAAATTTATTGCAGTTTCCTTATAAACACTGTTCTTGGTATTCTGGAAAAACCAATGCAAATAGCTAAATAATGCTTTAATATTTATTAAGCACATAATAGCACTGTTCTGAGCATTTCACTTCTAACTATCCTGTATTGGTTAGTTATTGTCATAAAAAATACAGTGTAGAAAATAAATACAGGAACTCAGTCATATTGAAGAATAAGTATATATTGAGGCCACAAATCTACAGAACAGTTTTTAATTTTTGGCTGAGGAATTCGTTGATCTATTCAGAACCTTTGTTCTGGGACTAGGAGAGTAGCCCAGACATGATCTTTTTTTTTTCGTTATGTCAAAAGTGCTAATGAGTAAATAAAAACACTGAAGGCATTTTAAAGTCTAGAACTAGCCCACTGTCAACCTCATTAACACAAGCCCAAGTAGTCAAGACACAAAGAAGTAAGGCATGTCCACAGTAGAAATGTCCTGCAAAGTTCATGGCAAAGTGTATGACTGTAGGGAGAGATGAGTTATTGAGACCAATAATGCAATATAACACATACACGAAAAGGTAAGTAATTTTTTCTCATTCTCATTTTATAGATGAGGAACATAAGGCATCCAAAAAAAGTTAAAAACCTTCCCCAACTTTCAGGAGGCTTACGTCTTGTTGAAAATATGACAAAGGTATAACCTTAACATAAACAGAGCATGCAAGTAGTATATGATTTAGGAAAATAATAGAATTTTCAATAATTGCTATGGAAGCATAGAAAAAGTCAGTATTGTAGGCTGAGGAACTGGAAGTAGACTGTGAAACATGGCTAGAATTTAAATAATCAGATAGAAGGAAAAATAGCATTTTACATAAGAAAATAATGGAATACAATCAGATATGGCCATATGTTTGGGGGACAATGGGTAGACCAGAACCAACATAATTCAAAAAAAGACATAGGGTATCTGGTTGTAGAAACCGGGATTAGTGATAAGTCTGACACTTGGAGAGAATTGATTGTTGTGGGCTGTACGTAATGTTGAGAAACCAGCTGGATGATTATTGTTTTGTATTGATATAATATTAAAAAGCCCAAACTTAGATGGTATAAGAAATGAAAGAACTGTTGTAGGGACACATTGGGAATGAAAAATAAATAGACTTGTTGACATATCCCATACTGGAGAAAATGCCTGGGAATAAATGAATTTAACCACAAGGGTTTGAGCTTGCGCATAAGGAAACTATGTGTTGAAACAGGAATACTAGGAAAGGGGTCTGGGTTCCTGGGAGAAAGATGCTGATTTTGGTTTTGGATATGTTGAGTTTTAGATAATAATAGAGTTATATCAGAGAATTAGAAATTAGGAGCTAGAGTTCATAAATAGAGAAGGATGGAAGTTTTAAGCATCATTTACTGTGGGGTTTGAGTTAAAGCTACAAGATAAATATTGGAGGATTGGTATGTAAGAAAGAGCTGAGGATCAGGAATGAAACAAATCCTGCATTTGGAGAATGGGGATGATGAAAGGGGTGATCCTAAAAGGAGCAGAAATGTCATTATCAGGACACCAGAAGCAGGATGTATAGGGAGCAGACACTAAGAGCAGGTGAAATATTAAAATGTGTAATTGCCTCCAACGCTACAAACACATCTACAAAAAATTATTGGGTTTGATTTTTTTAAGGGTATTTTTGACCTAAAAGGGTGCTGTTTCCAATAAATTCTTGATGTTTGACTTGAAAGAAAAGAATGAGTAGCTGGAGAGGATAGAAATGGAAATAAAATAGATCATTGAAAAGTTTAGAAATGAATAAAGGTAGCACAGTGGTTACCAGCATGGAGAATAGGGTCAGCAAGCAGTTGATAATGATAGTAATAATAATATAATGCTAGAGCATTCCAGTCTATATCTAATGCATTTTGACAACATTCTTTGATCTATTTCATCAGGTGGCTGAGTAAATTCTATACAGAATCTCAATATGTCATGTACCTGGCAGGATGATAAAAAAATGTAACTAACACATCTAATGAGCAGATAATTGTTAGAGCTAGGGAATTCTAACACATGGGAGAAAAAGAAGTGTTACAACATTGCTAGACACAGTGTAAGGAAGAAGAGCTGTATGGGACCTCAAACCTCTGTGAGTCATTGGTGTCCTGATTTAGCCTACTTGTTCATGCCAGCTGTCAAGCAGAATCAGTAGAGGGCAAGAGAAGTGCTGTGACAGGGTGCCACTGAGGAGAGAACTAATTGAGATTCTCCAAGCCAATGGATATGTGAGGTTCAGAGGAGTAGATCAGCTAATGGAATACACTGTCTTTAGGGACTGACCATAAAATCCATGACATACAATTGGCTATTGATCACACATTCAACATCTGTGATTTTTTTTTTTTTTTTTTGCGGTACGCGGGCCTCTCACTGTTGTGGCCTCTCCCGTTGCGGAGCACAGACTCCGGACGCGCAGGCTCAGCAGCCATGGCTCACGGGCCCAGCCGGTCCGCGGCATGTGGGATCCTCCCGGACTGGGGCAGGAACCCGTGACCCCTGCATCGACAGGCGGACTCTCAACCACTGTGCCACCAGGGAAGCCCCAACATCTGTGATTTTTTAATAAAATTAAGGACAGAGGATAAAAGAGGAAAGAGTGGTCATTATTTTGATTAAACTTGACAAATTGTTTCCTTGAGTCTAAACCCCTCCCACTAAAAAATGAACAGAAGCAAAATAGAAAAAAGAAAATATTTGTGCAATATCCTTGACTTCCAGTTTCACTGTATTAAATAAATTCTGTGTATGTCTTTGAAAAAAACTCTCCTTTTAAAGACTTCTGAGAAATTGGTTAATACTGCTCTTTTTAATTTTTAAGATCCTGAGCTTCTAGAAAAGTGTGCATTTTTCAAAGGCCATAGTTAGAATCTAAAAAGCAGCAAGCTAAGCTTCTTCTCATTGTCATCATGCACTTCTCAACAAGAGACCTTATTGGCCCTCCTTGCACTGTATGTTGTAGATGTCCTCTAGTGATTGTAAAAATAATCTGTGAATGTACTGACATTTTTAGGAGGCTTGGAGAAAGAAAAGAAAAAAAGGCTGTTTTCCACATTTAAATAGTGTTGTTGTTGTGTTGGGAAGAGGGGTTGTTTTTTATCCAGAAGGTCAGACTATTAATGCTTTAGGAAGAAAAAAATAGCCAATATGAGTAAACTTTTTGAAGAAATTATTACTTTCATAAACAGTTGGTATAAAGATTAAAAATATATGCATTGATTTCTATAAGAAGAAAATAATTCAAAACATGAATTATATATGTATACTGATATCCAATGCAATATTACTTATAATAAAATATTGGAAATAAATAAATATCCAATAATAGGAAAATGGTTAAACTGTGATATGCACTAAAATGAGCTTCTCTAATCATTTCTTAACCTCAGTTGGAGGCACTGCATTCTAGTCAATTTAACTAGAAACTAGACATTATCCTTGACCTGTTTTCTTACTCATCGCATCACATCACATGTGCCTGGTTTTGAATCTTCACTCTGCCAATTGCTAACTATGCACCATAAGTAAAGATCCATACCTTCTCCATGACTCAGTTTCTTCATTTGTGAAATAAGAATAACAGTAGTACCCAACTCATTAGGTTAAACAAGATCTTATAGCTACAGCACTTCAGTCAGTGTCTGACAGATGATAGCTCCTCAATGAAATATTACTTTTCACTATTATGAAGATGATGGTGTAATCATTTCTATAGTCATTCCATTTTATATGCAGAAAGTTCATTGAATTCATCTTGAAACTGACTTTTAACTGTTTCCAGACTTTGCCTTTTTGTCCACTTAAATCTAGCTCCTATTTTGTAACCAGTATATGAACTATCTAGGTTTGGCCATTTTATTTTCCTGCTTTAAACTTCTCGGCAATCCTCCCTGACTTACATGTCAGGGCACGTAGTCTTCCCACGATTGTCCCTGCTTACAACCTCAAGCCATTTCTCACCACTCTGTATTCTATTTCGTGCTCAAGCCATCCTAAATTGTTTATCGTTTCTTTCATGGAATGCCAGGCTGTTTTTCTTAAGCCAAATGCATTTATCTATGTCTCCTTTGCCTGGGAATACTCATCCACACTTAACATTGACTGATTAACTTCTACTCACCCACCAACAGTTAGCTCTATGAGTTTGACATCCTCCTGGAGCTTGGCTTAGTTAGGTGTCCCTTCTCTGGATTCTCATGATTCTGTGTAGCACTATCATCACATCTACTACCTTGTATTTTAATTATCTGGTGTCCTTCTTCCCAGTAGAGTTTGAGTACAGTGATATTAAATTCTTAGGATTATGTATCCCTTGTGCCTGACACAGTGCTTAGAGCATAGTAGCTGTTCTAGAAATGCTTTGAACAATGAATGTTGATTGGATATAATTGTTATGAATATTGTAAAGATAGTTATGAAAAGTTATATAGTCGTAGGAAATGTTTGTGACATCTTATGAGGTGAAAGAAAGCAAGGAACAAAATTCTATATAGCATTCTACATTCCACTGTTAGAACTCTGTAAAAAATCAGAGGTGAAAAATTGTTGATTTATGAATATCTTTATATTAATTTTCCAATTAATTTCTAAGACAAATTATTTAATATATTTCAGTACTAGTGCAATGTATGTACCTTTCTTAGAAAATCTTCAAAAAGATTTAGTCATCTCCTGATTTTTAACTGTCTTCTAAAGGCCTACAAAATATCTTACAGTGTTCATAAATCTTCTCTTCTCTGCTGTTATATACATAAGGGCTACGTAGATACATTCAAAGCAATGGCATACAATAGTTGTATTCACAGTGCATTGCCTCAATGCAAGGTTAGTGTAAGATGTGAAGTGTATGGAATCTCAATTTAAAAAGCATAAAAAATCCATTTTGGAGAAAAATAGCTATAATCTCAAATTTAATTCTGTAATATTTCTATAATATTTGATTCTGTAATATTTCTAAAAATTGTAATCAATAATTTTCTTATAGATAGAGAATATCAGCACTTGTATTCACATATGACTCTTAAGTTTACCCCCAGTTTAAACACTTATTTGAAACTAACTCATAGTTTTAATCTCCAATATATTTTATCTCAGCACTTTTGAGTAATGGACTATTTCCTAGAGAACTCCAATCAATCATGATGCTATCACATTAGTAGCAATTTTAGACAGTTACAAAGAGGGAAAGTAAACATTCTGCCTTTTAGGTGGCTTTTGGAAACCACATTTGAAAGCTCAATTAGACTATTAAACTTATCATTGTCATAAATAGAGGAAAGGGCAGGATGGGACAGAACATTGATTGGAATCAGGAGACCAGTGGTATCTTCTAGATACTATTTCTCTTTTCTATTGGTTAATTTTGGACAGTGACTAGCTTCTGACATTCTTTTGTGATCATTCAATTTATGAGCATTGCCTGAATCAACTCAGACTGTATTCATTCTTTATTGATGGGTAGTTGCATAAGCACATCTAATAATTATAGTGATCCATTATACTTAAAAGAACTTTATAATTTACAAAGTGATTTCAGATGCACCACATCTAGACCTAATCTACACAGTACTTAGTGATAGAAAATATTGTCCACACATCGCAGATCAAGTCTCAGAAAGCTGGAAGAATCTGCAAAAGCTTAGTGAACTCTTGCCTTCTAATTCTGTGCTTTTCTTTTTTTCAATACCCCACACTGCCTTCCTTGCATCATGGTAGTGCAATAAAATAGAGGATTAAAGTTGTGTAAAGATTTTCTTTTTCATCTTTTTAAGTTTTACATAAAATAACATCCTGGCCTTTTGATCCATAAATATTTGGATGCAAACTTATAACATCATTTGGAAAGAGTAATGTGGTTTAAAATAAAGGCACTGGGCTTCCCTGGTAGCACAGTGGTTGAGAGTCCGCCTGCCGATGCAGGGGTCACGGGTTCGTGCCCCGGTCCGGGAAGATCCCACATGCCGCAGAGCGGCTAGGCCCGTGAGCCATGGCCGCTGAGCCTGCGCGTCCGGAGCCTGTGCTCCACAACGGGAGAGGCCACAACAGTGAGAGGCCCACGTACGGCAAAAAAATAAATAAAAATAAAGGCACTTAAGTTAGTAGGATCAAAATATCTTTGTTATTAATTGAGATCAAGACACTTGACTAGCTAGGTGGCTTGAGGAATAGCAGTGAACCTCTCAGGTCTCAGTTAACTCACCTGTAATGTAGGATTTAAAATAAAGCCTAGTGTAGCAAAACTATGGAGACAGTAAAAAGATCAGTGTGTGTCAGGGGTAAGCAGAGATGGAGGGATGAATAGGCAGAGCACAGAGGGTTTTTAGAGCAGTGAAACTACTCTGTATAATACTATAACGGTCAGTATATGCCATTATGCCATTATACATTTGTCAAAACTCATAGAATGTACAACATCAAGATTCAACCCTAATGTAAATTATATACTTTGGGTGATAATGATGGGTCAATATAGGCTCATCAGTTTCATCAAAGATACCACCTAAATCACTGACATTCTGTAATCCTGGTGACTTCTCCATTCTGCCATCCAGTACCAATGCTCATTTCACAATATCAAAATACTTTGTTTCAGTCCACCAGTTTTTCCCTTCAGTTTCCTCTTAAGACAACTTTACTTTAAAATTAATGGCTTGACAAATTGGTCTCCAGTCATCTCTCTAGAAGGACATTTTGACATTACAAAAGTTTAACTATAAAAAATACTGGGTTTACAAGCAGATCAATTCTGAATGACTGATATTTAGTTGTTGAAAGGAAAGTTTGATATTTTAATATGCATTTCACATAATTTTTGATATTTTCCTATAAAACTTCAGAAAATGTATTAATATTCCTATAACAGTTCTTGGAAATTTATTGATTTTTCTCTTTTTTAATTTGGAGTTCTAAAGTTGATTCTAAATAAAAGTTTGCCCACAGGGCTTCCCTGGTGGCACAGTGGTTAAGAATCCGCCTGCCAATTCAGGGACGGTGGTTCGAGCCCTGGTCCGGGAAGATCCCACATGCCGCCACTAGGCCCATGCGCCACAACTACTGAGCCTGTGCTCTAGAGCCCGCGAGTCACAAGTACTGAGCCCACGCACCACAAATACTGAAGCCCGCACACCTAGAGCCCACATTCTGCAACAAGAGAAGCCGCCGCAATGAGAAGCCCGTGCACCGCAACAAAGAGTAACCCTGCTCACCGCAACTAGAGAAAGCCCGTGTGCAGCAGCAAAGACCCAACGCAGCCAAAAATAAAATAATTTTTTTTAAAAAAATTAAAAATGCATAACAGTTTGCCAACATTCAAGTATCGATGTTTTCATAAATAACTTACTTTTATCCTGTATAAGTAGGATATCAGTAGTATTTGTCAAGAGTAAATTACAACAATATCTATGGCAAAAAACCCAAAAAACAAAAAAACAGTCCTTGGAGAGGAATCAGAAATTATTTAAAATAACAGCAGATAAAGAATTGGCAGCAAAAATTGATCTCATTAAACTTCAGAAACCTAAGTTTAAGAATCACAGTCTGTTTCTCGTAGGCAAACATTTAACTAACAATGCTAATTTTACTTGTCAGCAGCTTCTGAACTTGACCTTACTCAGCGTTTCTTTGATAGAATCTCCAATAGATACCAGTAAGGACAAAGGGATACTTTTGTGTGTTCTTATACCCATGAACCACATGAGGATTTTTGATCCTCAGTATATACACCCAGATTTAGAGAAATAGAGCATTCTAATATCTTTATACTGAAATTCTTGTAAACAAAGTAATATATGTAGAAACTATTAGATTCTATTTCTTGAATAGGCACTTTTTCTTTTAATTTATTTTTCTACATTAAATTAGTTTGGAGAAATATCCCTTCCTGCTTCTCACAGGAAGAGGGGGAAAGTAGCCATTTTTGAGACTCTGTTCTCTTTAACAAGGCCTTCCCTCAATGGAAAGTATTTTACCAGAGCCTACCTAACTTGGAGAAATGGAAATACCCAACTCCGGTCTCCTGTAGTCTTCCTATTTCATGTAAGGGTGGGTTGGGGGAACAGGGGAATTAGAAGTACTTGTTTAGGTCACAGCCAAGGGGCACAGTCTCATTAAAAGACTGAGACTTAATCACAGGAATGCAAAATGCTTCCTTTCCCACCACAACTCACCACCACATCAATAAGGTTCCTGTTTAATAAATAACAGGTGAATGAACTGAAAGAACTGTGTACGTCAGATTTTATTCAATAAGAAGTCTCGGTGGAAACTCAAAGACCACAGGGGATACACAAACAAGGACACAGAGGAAATGTTAGCTTCTGATACCTACAACTATGGCAAGCAGTAAATATGGCAAATTAGCAAACTTAGGTACTTAGATGTAAAATTGTAAACAAATGCATTTTTTCCATTGCTCATTGAAAATAAACATAGGGCTTGTAAAGATGCATATTTAAAAAATTAAGTACTTTCCTGGCTCTGCAACCCCTAAAAGTTTTTGAGTTTTAAGAGTGATAAAATTTGCATTTATCTGTTCATTCCACATTGCATTTTGAACACCTACCATGGGCTAGGCACTCGTGTTACTGTAGAGATCACAACAGCCCAGTACCTTGTCCTCATGGAGCTTATATTCTAGCTGTGGGGAGACAGACAGTAGAGAAATAAATGAGTTAAAGCATATAGTGTTTTAGATGGTAATAAGTTCTATGAAATAAATCAGGATAAAAATGAGTTTGAAATTTCAAATAGCATGGTCAAGAAAAATCTTGAAAAGGTTATATTTAAGGACAGGTCTGGAATATAGATTCATGTCAATTAAAAAGTAGCAAAGACGTAGTCGAAACATTCATTCCTTAATTCAAAAAAATATTTGAGTGCTAGGAAGTGTGAGACTCTGAATGCTTTGGAGTAGCACAGAACTACCTAAGGCAGGGGAAAGATTTCTAATCCCTGGAGGGCTTATATCCTATCAGGACATAGAATATCACAAAAGAGGTTTTAAAAGAGGTACAAATGAGGGAATTTTGTATGTGTCTAAATAAAACAATTTACATTATAGAAAACATAAGGAAATGCAGATTGGAATTCTCTGATTAATTATAAACTCCTGAAACCAGTATTAATGATCCTACACTTTTTTTTTATTTTCCAATATGGTGGTCTCAAGCGATACCTCGTATTCCTCTTCTATTGAACATTTTTGTGTTAAATATTTCATTTGTCTTTCTATTCACCTCTAATGTGTCAGTGAACCTTTAACTGACATTTGTTAAAGCTCACTAAATTTGGAAAAGATTCTCAAGGATTAAGAAGTGTCAGAAATAATTCTGTGTTAAAAACAAAGGGTCAGAAGTAAAACCTCATCAGTATAGATCCATTTAATGGAGAGCTTGGCATAAATTTTTCATCACATAAAAAAAAAACTTGCATAAAAAAAAGAACATTTGCATAAAGATAACCATTGGAGAGTTTATACTTCATTAACATGTTGAATCTTGTAAAAGGTCAGAAGCAGAAATAATATTTAAAACCATAAAGAAGAACTCAATAGAGATAATATACTTAATTCCTAAGTTATAAGATTACACACTCAGTCCAGGCCTGAGGCAAAATATCTTAGAATAGATTATTTAGTTAAAAATAGGAATTAAACTGCTATACAGCAATATATCTATTATGAAATTAATATATAAAATAATAAATTGTTTATCAAGGACAGCTGAAGTCATTTTAAAGTCCAGTAGGACAATATTTAATAGAATGTCCTGAAAGTTGCACCTTGCTGATGTTCAGGGAGAAAGTTGTTTAAAGCTGATTCAAAAATATGAGTATTATCTTTAAAGGTCTAATTTACATTTAACACTTTCCTAATATAGGCATTATAAGAATTTTTTTCAACAACACTTAATGAATTTTCTTCATAATAACTGCTGAATATGTATAAATATCTGACTCCTTTCAACTTCCTACTAATTACCCTGATATATTATTGTGGAAATAAGTTTAATGTATTTTTCTTACCCCAGATTTTTTAAAAATTCAAAAACCATTGTTATATCCTCTTCTTTCTCTTTTGCATCTTCCATTATTCTCAGTTTCACCCTAATTATCTCAGCTACTATGCATTAGATAAAGTTTCCAAACCCACCAAATGTGTAGTCACTTTCCCTACCTCACAGTTTCTGAAGACTGAGGTCACCCCCATGGCTACTCCCTAGTAGAGCAGGGTGCTTTCCTGAAAAGAGAATCCCACTAATCCTACCTAAATCCGTATTACCTTCTTTTTCGTAGCCACACTAGTCAGGGTCAAAAGAAAATATTTTCATTTTCTTCTCTTCAAAATAGTTCATGTATATATACTTTGTGTATTTAGACAGAGAGAAAAGGAAAAGAGAAAGCGGGCAAGAAACAAAAGAAGAGACTGATTTTTCTTTCACTTCATCAATTTCTCTCCAAGATTTAATGTAAATACCTTCTAAATAATGGCCATGCTTTTCTCTTTCTGGAATATGAGTTACTGCAAAATTTGTGAAAACCCTCAGTTGTAAATTTGGAACAATTAATGAGATGAATTTATATAAACCAATGAATACAGAGTGATGCATTCGTTTGAAGGAAAGCAGTTGATTCTAAAGTGAGAATACTATGTAATTCTTAAAACTTCATAGGATATTAAGTGAAAATCTTTCAAGGTTAATTTAAATTTCACTTTATAGACAGAGCTCAATTAAAATAAACTGTCTTGAGCAAACAAAAGTTTCTGTTGAAAAGATGCAAGAAACCTGAAATTAGAGGGTAGTTTTACAGTGCCAATAAGAAGCACTAGAAAGCGAAATATCATTTACATTTTCCCCTTTTGCTTTAGACATATTGATTTGATCATTTTAATTTGTACAAATTCTCATATATTGTATACCACTCTATGCTGCATTTAACAATTATTTATTTTATTTGGTTTACTAAAAATTTTTATTTACTTTGAAAATACTGTAATATTGTGTGAAATTATTCAATTCTCAAGTACTTATTTACCCACAATTCAATAATTTAAAAATTATATTTCCTGAATTTTTTCTTTAACTTCTCTGTATTATAAAATAGCTGAGTGATTTTTTTTAATTTCTCTTTATTTTATGATATTTTCATATCACTTTATACTTTAAAGAGTGAAGCCTAAGGGAAACGTAGTCAAAGAAAAGACTAGGAGGCTTTGTTTGTGATACAGCTAACATGGTAGGACATTGTAGTTTGGCCAGACAGAACTCCTTTCTCATTGTTGGGATAGCATCTCCTTGTTTTGAGGAATTGCTTCCCACCTCAAGCTAGCAATATTGTCTGAGTGATAACGGCCATGAGTTCATAAATCTCATCCCTGTACCCACAGGGGGTTTCTAAGGCATTTGTGTCTAAGCTAAGGTTGGTCACTCATAGCACTTGATCATTTTTGACTATAAAAATTAATTCAGGAGACAGTCATTTGAACGAAACTTTTTTTTTTAATCTGAGATTTTATCTTTTCAACCTGATTCTTGGCAGTAAAATTCCCTTTACTTTTTAGCGATAAAATGAAAGATGAGAGCCCAAATCTTCACTGGCTCCAAATTTGAAGAAAAATCACTATTTTGAGCTTTCTTGTTGAAGAGAACAAGGCATACAATGAAAAGGAGAGAAGGTAGAGAGAAAACACCTGGTCTCTAATTTAATCAACTCTGTACCATTTCCTTTCCTAATTATAACAACTCTTTCTTTCTAAAGTAGTTCAATTTGTATTCCTGATCCTGGAAATTGAAAATGTTCCTAATAAGACAGTTAGCCAAGCAAAAATATCACTTATTCATTCATATCTAATCAAAAGCTGATGTGCTAGTTGATATCAGTGAGACACACATTTAGAAATTATCCATAGTCTTCCTTTCCCTCTTGCTACCTGTCTCCCAAGGTAGCAGCACCTAAAGACTGAAAATAGTGGGGAGGATACTTCCCAAATCAAGGGATATATTTTATTCAACAAACATAGTACTACTGCCAATTTTATAAATATTTAGATGCTGAAGATGGACATCATGCCTTGCTACAAAATCTATTTCAAGCTTTCAAGAAGTCAGACTTGGTAAAGAGGAGGCAATTGCTTAAAAAATATGAAAGAGGTAGAAGGAAGGAGAGTTGCCTAGAGAAGAGTATGGCAATGAAAGAGGACAGAGTAGGAAGCTCTTCTTGTCCTGTCGCAGGTACACCAAAGATGGCACCTAAAGGAAATTTGCAATGTTCCATCCTCTCCAGAATTCCCTGGGTGTGCTGTTGGATTAATAATCTAGGAAACCTGGTGTTGTAGCTACAGTAGAATCATTGGTTCTAAAAATGCTGATGGAAACCTGTATATACAGATATCCTCACTTTCTCACTTGTTTTCATGAATTCATATTTTATTAATTAATATATTTAATATTTTGTTTGACCCACTGTTTTCCTCTACGTAAACAATATATCTTCTGTATACCAAAATATGCTTCACCACAAAACTCTTTTCTCAACAAGAGGGACCTTGCTAATTAAAATGTCTAATGCTACATTCCATGTAATAGTTGGAGACACTGTTGTTGATGTTTTGCTATTCCTTTTTTCAGTACTTTTAGTTGTTAATGGTAATTTCCCAACAGGTATTGTTCTGATAAATCATAATTGTTTAATATAATAGCTATAATGATAGATCTAATATCATGAACTATGTCAAAACTCATGCCGTCTGCTCCAACAATTCCACAAAAGAGCAAATGGTTATATTAATGTGAGAAAAAATTAGAGTGTCAGATTTTAAAGGGTGTTTGTAAAAATAGAGAAAAAAACATTTTATTTACCTTTGACTGGGGAGTTATTTACAGTAATCCGTACTATAAGCAAATGATATTTTAATTTAAAAAGCTTCTTCTTGTCTGTCAGATTTTCAGTGTTATACCAATAAGTCTAACTATTGCATTAGTTTAAAAATCCCAAATAGGTGCACTTAATTTGGTTCCTCCTACCTTGATTTTCTTTCTGTTATGGTAAAAGAAGTGAGAAAAAATGGGGGAGATAGCAAAACAAGAATAGAGAGCTGTAAATGTAAATATTCGAGACCCTGATGATCTAGACAATTATAAGCATTAGGTACTCTACAGAAAAAGTGTAAATTCTAAAAGCACGGAAAATATTTAAATTGCACAGATATTTCATGAGATTTTCAGTTGGATCTTAAAGTATTTGTATGAGTAAAATGATTAACATTTGGAAGCTGAAAAAGGATTGGATATCATTTGAAGTGGGCTCACAAAGTACAAAGTGGAATATTGGGGAAATATCAGCTGGTTTCAGATGCTTGTGAGACAGCCCTTGAGAAAGTTGGTCTTTAGAGTGAAGACAGCAGGTAGAGGCAATGAGTAGGGATGATAAACGGCAGTCATACCTGGGCTTAGGCCACTCAAGAATATTCCTGCTTTTGTCACACATGCAAAGAGAAAACAGTTTTCAAGTCAACGAGTTACATTCTGAATGTAAGCTACATTCTTTTAGAAATGCATTAGGTCCTCTAAAGGGTCATTTAGGCTGTCAGGGCAGCAGTTCAACACAAGATAAGCTGTAGCTTAAAGGAAATAATAGGCTCCATGCCAGGCTCAAGGGACACTTAATTCAGTGGCCTGCACACTTGCTGAACTTGATGGAAGCCTAGCTTCACATTCACCCTATGATATTTAAAACTTTTAAATGGTATTATCTTTACTTAAAATTAAATATCTATCTATCATCTATCTATCTATCTATCTATCTATCTATCTATATATATATGCTTGTCTGAAGATTTATGTAAGTTATAATTGTTTTATAGTCCTTGTATCCTGGGGGTATTTACTCCTGTGGTATCTCTGAATGCCATACATGAAACTGTACTTACAAGAAAATGCTCACTGCCTATGATGCTGTTCTTATTCTGTTTTTGCAATTGTTCATTTTCCATTTCATAGTCAAAAACATGACCCATGATGCAATAATCAAATAACACACTTTATTTCTACTTTCTTATGTTAAGAATTGAAAACAAAAAGGAAAACAAAAAGTATATGTGCATATATGGTCCAAGGAGAATAGTGTATCATTTGCCTTGACATTGTTTCAGAGAAGGACAAAATTCATGTTTCAAAGTTTCGAATTGGCTTTTGTAAAGTGACACCTTCAGATAGCTTAATAAATCAGATAAGTGGGTCAACTCTACTCTAAGCCTAGTTTAGCAACTAAATTGTTCTAATACAACATTCTCATAAAACTCCATTTGGTTTATATGTTACTCAAATTTCCAGCTTGACTATTTTCAGTAGCTAATGCTTTCTAATCACATTTGTGTGTTTATGGTCTAGGGCATGGTAGAAAGAAAGCAAATACAAGAAAAATAAGCATAAAATAATAGCAAGAATGCTTTTAAAACATATGGTTATTAACCAAAGGCTTTACTGCAAATATTTAACTTCCTGTCACAGGTTAGCAGTATAGGCTCTGGAGGCAAGGTTAGGATCTGGGCCTCATTGCTTAACAAAAAGATGACCTTAGGGAGGTCATATATGCTGTTTCCTTATATAGAAAGCAGGAACAATGTTGGTATCTGTTACAAGGATTAACTGACAATTTAATGATTGCTCAATATGTGTAATCATCTTCATATACTTACTGTAAAATAAATATAATCCAGAAAACTAGTAACATGCTTAAATTTGGGATGGCACCATTTTAGAATACTGATGAATTAGTGCATTACAACATTTTTGGTGACTCACAATATTTTTCTAATCTTTTTCCCAAGAAAAACTGGCTTTTATAAAATTCTATTGTATGGTTTTATTTCAGGAATGCAAAATAAATGAGAGATAATATAAATCTGTATTTTCTAAACACCAGCAATCTGTAACATTACTGGAAAAATTGTCTAAGACATAGCATTCCTATCTTATCAGAAAACTATATCTTTCTCAAAAATGTGAAATTATCACTAATGATATTTTAATTAATTATGATTTACTTAGGTGTACATTATTGCAATTGCTTTTTAATGTTTCCATTAAGAGAGCAGTCGTTTTTCTTTTTTACACTGTATTCCTAGGGCTCAGGCAGTGTTTATTATATTATAGATGTAGATTTTTAAGAATTTGTTTTTGAATGAAGTATCACTTAAATGGTTCTAGCTTTTGCTGCCTATATGAGGTCACATAATGAGATCATGATGACTTAATGCCCAAATTATTAGTATTTAGGATCCTGTTTCAACCTGTCTCCTGGTAATTTTTGGCGTGTCCTGGAGATGGGCTTCTAAGAACAAATCTTATGTTATACTCTGGCCTCCCATTGTCTTGAATATATTGCTATGTTTGCTGCCCACGTTACATAAGATGTCATTGCTGGGCACAGTAGTTTTCATTGATGGTGGTCACTCTTGACTTGGGGCAGTGGGGCAATGGCTTTGTTTTTCTGTCTTTTCCTTGTGCACTCAATGAATATATACTTTAATTTAACTGAATTAAATAATCTAAAGCTGGCTGTGGTTATTACCTTTTCCATAATTCCTGACAGCACAACTAAGCCTAAACTATAACTTTAACACTAGTTGAATGAATAATTAAGGACATACAGGAAAAGTATAAAACACAGAGAAGCATCATTCTTGGCCTTCATGTAGGGCTGGGTTTCACAACAGCTGTAATATGGACATTTTTGACTAGATATTCTTTTACTAGGTAGCTGCCCTATGCCTTGTAGGACATTTGGTAGCTTCCATCACCTAGATGCCAGTAGCATCCTTCCCAGCCATAGCAATCACAAATGTCTCCAGACATTGCTAAATGCCTCTGGGGAGCAAAACTCATGATTGAGATCTATTAATTTGGGGATAAGGACAAGCTTACGTCTATCCCTAGAAATACTTCAAGCCATCACATACCTAAGAATTCACACCTAAACTTCCACAATGGTTGTTAGAGGTTCTTTCTCAAACCAGTCTAAGGGCCACCACCTAGTATCTTCTTTGCTGCCCCAGAAATGGCCTCTTCCCAAAGCATGGATCCTTGTGCCCCGCAAGTCCATCTCTTTTCAAAATCTGTCCCAGATTATGATGAAAAAACTCTCAGGGCTTCACGTCCCTTTAGTAGTAAATTATTTTCATTCAAACTCTGGAGTTCCTGAAACAACTGCACAAAGTAGCAGCTTATGACTCAGTAAGTACATAATAAAAAGTATCCACATAACTGAACAGTGCTAAGCACAGCAATTCTCTGCTTCTTTCACAGAATTCAATCCGCCATGAAACATGGATAGATTTTTGCTGTGGAGATACTTAAATAATAGTTTCAGCGTGGTGTTTTTATCTGTATTTCCCTAAGTACGAAAGGACTGACAACAAATATAAAAATCCAACTCTTAGCCTTACTTCACATTTTTATATAGCATTGTTCTACCTTCATAGAGTCTTAAATTCTAGCCTCAAAAAGAATGTTTTGTTAATAAAATGGCACTTTTTAACATTCCGAGAATGCTCCATTTATATAAAAGGCTTTCTAATGACCTTTCTGGAAAAACAACACAAGGGAAACCTCTTTTGTTAGTATTTTCAGTGACATGACATTGTCATGATAGAATCTATGTATATATTATTGGAAACTGAGTTTATTTTAAAGTTCCAAATTTGGATTTTAATGTTTGGACTATTTGATTTATTTCAGCTGCTTCTCTGGTATCTCTACTATTGAAATAGACTTTTTTATTTAAAAATATCTTCATATAGAGTCATATAAACTATAAAATTCCTGAAATATAATTTCCTTTTTAAAGTTATAATTTGTATAATTGCATATTGGATTGATAAGGAGAACTAATGAAACTATTGAGATATTTTTAGATTTTTTAAAGTTTAATTTGCTTTTTCACCTGGGCACTTGGGGGAATTTAAAAGTATTTTGATATAATATTTCAGGGAGAAAAGTCACCACCAAACGATCTGTTCTTTTTAGTGCTAATATTGTTCACGCATCAACACCTGCTTCTTCCAAGATGGTAACAGCTGTTTGAGTTGGAAAAAGGAATGAAACCTTGATACTTTCACACTCAGTACTGCTGTATAATGAGCTCAGCCAGCTTCTGAAAATCCAACTTATCTTTCGGAAGAAAGTGAGATATTGCTTGCAGAAACTTTGGTTATTCATTCAAAAATGAATAGTTATAAACATATGAAGAAACACTTTCAAAAATATATATGTAATGAACAAATTGTATAAAATCTATTTAATTTACCCAAGGTTACACATTATCATAGTGTCAAAGAGGCAGGAAATGCTTTTGGAAGTTACAATACGTCTTAATTTTAGGTTCATTTATAATATGCATAGTTTGTGAATTTATGTTTTTATTCAAAAGCTAAATTAATTTAAATATATAAAATGTAAAGCCTAAAATGTTCTTCTATCCATAAGATTTGTGCATGTGCCCATTTGTGTCTTTCTGACAGTCTAACAGTATCCATTTGAATATGAATCATAATGTCCCCTCAAAATATTCAAAAGTGCTTAGAAAATAATCATAGCATCTAATAACATATTATTATATTCAAATAAAATGTGTGGCATCAGACACAAGGAATATTGAAATACATAATGCCTAAGGAAATCTCTGCATTCCTTTGTGTTCTTTAAATTCATTGAGATTGAAGAATTTCATTTGTGGAGAATGGGTATGTGACACTGCTTTCAGTATTTAATGTTTGAAGTTAGCCAGCAATTGTCCTCCTTACTGAAGTCCTGTAATACTTTAAACTTGGAGCTGTCCTTGAAGACCATGGGGAGGTTTTGTGTTGTGCAGAATTCAGTGACCCATTTACTTTACGAATGTGAACCCAATATCGCACCTGTGCTCTGCAGTGCCTGTTTTACCTCTGAGTGATATTCAAGGTGTTGTGTTTAATCAACCAAGACCTATATGTTTTGGCCTATCGTTTTCTTAGAGATAAGAGTTTCTTCTCTCACTTATGAAGGATAGAGGTTACAGAAAAGTGAGATTATTGGAAAGACTCCTCCTAATCTTAAATACTCTGATTCTCTGCTAGAAATAAAAGTTTACAGCTGAGAGTATAACCTAAGTGGATTTTGAAACCAAAGTATAAAAATTGGAATGGCAATAGACATCTACTAGCACAGAGGAAAATGCTCATGTCTAAGCTTTAGTAGACCTATAGGATCTACTATACTAATTTCACATTATCTAGCCAAAGTACTCCCCACCTGCAGCCTCAGCAGATGTATTATTCAGCCACATAAGGACCTTACACCTGTGTTTGATTTCATTTCAGGTTCGGTTTAACATGTTGAATTAGATCTTAGTTATCCTCATTATCAACTGAATCCTTAGACAGTTCATGCCACAGCGTATTTATGATAAAACACACACACAAACACGCACACACACACAGAGCAATATCTTCATTTCAATTCTGGTCATTATATTTTTAAACTCAACCAAAGTAATGATTATGGGAAACTTGATCAACTAATATATACTGTAGATTACAGTTTTTATTATTCATTTTCATATGATAACTCAGTTTACTGCAAAAATGGCCTTCCAATCTGGAATGTGGTGACCTAGAAAAAAGTCTTCATTTTTATTTCCATAGAGACAGCTCTATTTCAGTTCTATCTGATTTAAAATTGAATCCAAAATTTTAGAAGTGAATGCATCATGCAGCGGCAAAGAGAGAAAGGGGGAAGAGAAGAAGCGAGGATCATTGAGTGTGCTATACAGAAGCTGGTGAGGGAGTGGAGCCACCGTGCTGTATAAAAGGTAGTAAAGTATCCTCAGTCACTAGTCACTAGTCACACCAGTAGGAAAGTGGGCCTGCTGCCTGGCCTGCCCATAGAGCAGCTGGGCAAGTACTACACCAGCACTTGAGAGCTCCACTAAAGGGTACAATTTCCACAGAATATCCTGTTTCCTGTACTACATCATCTAAGACACTTTACATCCTGCCAATGTTACAGAATATTATATTCATAGAATATTTCCTCAGGATGTCTTTTGACCTTGAGCCAACACTTCAAAGACTTTAAGTGCCCATATTTCACAGATGACAGCATACATTCTCTCTCAGGTGGCAAAGGATGCGTGGCTTTAGCGTAGAGCTTTTCATATGTGCTACCGAAGAGCAATTCCGAATTTCTAATCCCTTCCATGGCTAATCTCCACATGCTTTTTTCTGTATAGGCCTATACTCTGGTTTGGGGAGACTTTACTCTATCTTCCAGGACTTCCATGGATCATATAGTGAAAATGCAGGAGATTTACTCAAGCAAATAATGCCAGATGTTCATTCTGACAGCAGCTATTTTCTGTACTCTTGGACAGGGTATCGTGTGTAGCTCTGTTCTTAAGTAGGTATGCGGCACTGATCACTTTGTCTATCAGGTTGGCTTCTGCTCTTGGCCTGTATGGGGAATGGAAAAGTCTTCAAAGGGCATCAAATAGCATGTGTGTCAGTATTGATGAATGGCCATCTTCATACTTAGTCCCATGTGAAGGGGTGGTGTGGCCTTGGATTCATAGCAAGCAATGGCTGTGATAGGACCCCACAAAGTTCCTTTAGTCAGTGTCTTCATTATGGTAGTTCAGCTGATGTGTTCACATTACATAGAATGTTCAACCTAGCCTTCCTCAAATTTAACAAATACCATCTTCATAATAAGCACACTGCTTTTACAATTGTGCACCCACCTGTAAGTGTAAAGAGCTCCCCAGTTAAACTTACATATGTATCTGTGTATAAGAAATATACTCAGGGTCACAACATGCAGAATCTGTACCTCACTGTTATAAAAGTAAGTGTTCAAAATGCTGAAATTAGAGATTGAATTTATATTAAATATCTTTATCATAATGTTTATCACTGATGTATCAATGAAAATGTCTTTATATTTTGGAAGTTTGAAGCATTTCTACTAATCTCCAATATAACATTAAACAAAAGAAAGAAACCATGTGAGCTCTATATTATTTGGAGTAGAACAAGTAATCTGAAAGAGTAGGAAATTTTACATCAAATATAGTACAGGTAATTTCTTTGTTGTCAAAAAATTGAAAAAGCAGACAATATAAAACAAATTTTTTATGTTCAGAAAAAGAAAATATTTGTCATTGTTTATTTGTGTTTATTCATTTGTGTGAAACTTTATTCTCTTCCATTTGTTCTAGTCTAGTAATGCTGCTAACTGGTTTATATTGGACAGAATTTATGAAACGGAAGGAGAACCATCCCAGAAGCACTGTAGTGCCTTGGTTAAAATAAATAAATAAATAAAAGACTATGGTAATAACAGCAATGATTAAAAAACAGCAATAAAATTTTAACTTTTCCATTGATTAAATAAATAGTCTTTGTGTGTGGAATCTGCCATAGACACGCTACAATGGTATCAAGAAAAGTCAATTTCTCACTTTAGAAAAGGAAGAATATTTTGCTTATTAGCAAAGTACATTCAAAAGATAAAACAATTTATTTACAATAGATGGTGATTTTTTCTACTGCTTTCAAAAATAGGGTTTTACTTCTTATTCAAGACCGATGTTGAATAATTCCTTTAAAACCTTAAAAAAACAATACTAGATACCCTTATTGACTCTTAAACCCCAAAACAGTGTTAAGTGCTAAAGAGTGATTTTTATATAAATTGAAGATCTGCAAGAGGATCTGATATTATTGTATTGTTATATAATAAATATTATTATATTATTATATTATTCTGATATATTCTCAGAATATAATGTATAAAGCATAATAAAAGATGGTTGAAACAAGTGGACTTGGAATACATCTGTGAAAGTTTCTAAAATCTTTACTCCTATATTAATACATCTGTTTATTATAGAATATCCTCCTCCCAGGAGATTCATGTTACCTTCTTCAAGGGGTAGCAGTTATTTTCAGGTGTTATAGTTCAGATAATTTTCTTATATGTGAAACTCCTTTATAAACAGGACCACCCTTATGCCTAGACCTAGAGAGCATCCTGCAAAGGCCTTTTGTTTGTTTCTTTTGCTTTACTTTGATTTGCTTAGTTTGGCTTGGCTTGATTTGGTTATCTTGGTTTATTTTTGGGAGGATGCAAAAATGACCTTCCAGGAATAAAATATAACAAATGTTATAAGATCCATAGAGGCAAGGACTGTGTATGTGTCAATGACAATTAGCACTGCAGGCTTGGCACAAAGCAGGTATTTGCAATATATTTGTAAATGAGTGTTAGTTCCTGTATCCCCATTCAGTCTTTTTTTTTTTTGTCCCTGTGAACACTTTTTAGTTAAGTGTCCAAGGTATGTCAGAATGACCAGGCATAGCTAGAAGACCCAAAAAGTGAAATGGAGAAGTATCCAATTTTGCTGCAGGCCTCCCTATTTCTTGGATAAATCAAATGTGACACTTCATTCATATCTGCTTCCTCACTTTTTCTACATCTTGTCTGTCAATTTAATGTTTGATGTTTCCTGTTAATAGCTTATTCACTATTGAACATTTTCTGTATATCAGGCACCAATGTTACATTACTTTCGTGATCTCATATAGTGTCTATGAAGTACTTGTTAATATCTTCATTTTGCATATGAGAAAACTGAGGCTTAGATTAAATAAAGAGTCTGTCCAAGTTATGTGCTCTTACTTCAACACATCATGATGCCTGTAAAGAGCTTGAAAGCCTAAAATGGCTCTGTGAATAGTAGAATAGATTATTCCTGGCTTAGCAAATATATTCAAAAGTATTTTATATAAAAGGACAATGAAGACAAATATTTTATTTTCAATTTATAATCTTAGTAGGTGAAAATATCCAAATATTTTATGAATCACAATGGGGTTAATATATGATTTTTGAAAAATTTGAATTATGATAAAACGACAAGCTATAAAGAGATACTATCCTACATAAAATGTTAAATATTTCAAAATGGAAATCTAATTGTTCTAGGATAATTGACTAGGTCACTAGGTTATGTGATTTGTCCGTTCATGACATTTCTTCCCTTAAATTGTGATTTGGAAATATTATGAAGGATGGGCTTCTTTCACGGAAGTTGATAGTTAATTTTTCAGTGTCCCTTAACTGCTAACATTTGAAGTGAACATTTTTATTACTAAAGAGAGATGCTCTGGCAACCACTACTGGATAAGAGTCATAGTGGTTTTAGCAGTGATGAAAAGGTTAGAACAATTAGAAAGTACTCATGGCATAATTGAGATGTATGAATTTCTGGTACATTATGAAACAGTTTCAAATGATTGGAGAAAAAGTAGAATTAAAATAATAAAAGAACACATTAATTTTAAATCACAAACTTCATTTAAGTATTGTTTTTTCTATCATGTATTTTTCCCCCCCTAGGGGACACATTTGCAGAATTATTCTCTAATATTTACCATTGTATATATTATGTTTTGTTTATTATTATATCCAAACAATAGAGTTATTCATAACCATTCCTCTAATAATAGGCTCATCTTTCATCTATCCTGTTAAAATATGGCATGCTGACATCCATTCTGAAGGATAATTTATTAATGTATTAATGTACTCTGACCTGTAGACATATAATAACTGCTAAAACAGTAGGGCTCAGATTTGCCCTGTGAGTCATATGTAAAAAATATTAACCTAAAGTTATGTACCATCTTAAGATGTGACGCTAAGATGTCATTATGGCACACTCATATTCTCAGTGAAGTAAACGTTTTCATGACGTTTACAATCTCTAACATTTTGTTGATGTTTGAAGCAACTCAAAAAATTTTCAGATTTTTGTTTGTGTTTACTTCATTTGGACCTTCCTGGGATCTTTCCCAGTAGAAGGGTATTTGTTATGCTTCTACTCTTGAAATTTAAATAATCCCATTGTGACCTTAAGGAAACAGAGCTTTCTGAGTTACCTTGATGACAGAAATGAATTCTATAAGAAGTCTGGAAGGACTGACTTTAACAACAATGAGCCAATCGTGGACTCGAGGTCAGGAAAAATTATTTGGGTCCTGATTTGAGTGTCAGTGAATTTGGTTGAAACAAATTCCTAGATTGCCAGGGACTGCACCTCATCCCTTAAAATGTTCACTTCTGTGTCTTAAACCTTTCCCTTTTTATTGCTTCATACTTGTTGGTATATATACGTGCTCATCTCTTGCCAAAATTTGAAAATGACCAAATTCACACACCAATCTTCCCTCATCCCAAATCTATCCCAGGTACTACATTACCTCTTTCCACTCATCTGGGAAGCTTTTTACACTTTTCCAGATCATCCTATGGCATCATTGATCTGCTCTATTGTGTATTTGTTCCCAATTTCATTATTTTTTGCTTCACAGCTTCACTTTGCCAATTCTTCTATTTTCCTTATTTAGACAATTCTGTTTTCCCACTTATTAAGTTGGATACTAGCTTATTTATGTCTGCCTTTCTTCTTTTCTAATATATTTATTTATTTAAACCTGTGAATGTCCCTTTAAGTACATTTTTCACTGCATTCCTCAACAATTGAGATGTAGTATTTTTGTTATCATTTGATTCTAAGTCTTTGAAAAATCCCATTATGATTTATGCTTTGATAATATGTTGTTTATGTGTATTTTAATTAATGTATAATTTTAATATTTTTTGTTATTTATTTTTAAAAAGTTAATTGGATTATGGTCACAGAACATAATTCTTTGCCATTTCTTTAGATCAGTTCTATACTTAAGTACTAGTATGTGGACATTTTTGTAATTGCCTTATATAAGCTTGAGAAGGATGAGTATTCTTTATATATTCCATATATGTCCGTTAAATATATGTTATTAATTGTGTTCTTTAAATATTTTATATCTATACTATATTTTTTTCCAACACAACCTATCAATATTGAGAGAAACACATTGATATCTTGTGCTTTGGTAATTACTATATAAATTTTCTTCTGGTACTATCAATTCTTGTGTATAAAAGTTTTGCTTTTTTTATTAAGTATATGCACTGTGGGGATTATTATATCTTCTGAATGGATTGACCTTTTCATCATTATATAATGGCACTCTTGTGCAGTAGTAATATTCATAAAATTATGATTTGCCTGATTTTTGTCTTATTAAATAAATCAACTCTTTTTCTGAGGTCATAGAAACATTTTCCATATTGTCTGAGATGTTGGCAATACTGTTAATTTTTTAAATAATTATTATATCTTCCCTTTGTTTCTCTTGTCTTATCGTATTGACTGCAACTTAAGTACACTTTGCATAGTAATAATGATAGTAAGTGTCCTTACTCTTTTAAGGTGTTTAACTCTATGGAATGTTTTTAATATTTTACCATCAAGGATTATGCATATGCGAGTATGTATGTATGTGTATGAGTACATATAATTTTATATACTATTGTATTGTCATTTCCTATTTATCTGTCCAACAACCTTTTAAGTTGTAAATTCCTTCATGGGAATATCCTTTTTTTAAAAACCATTATATATTCACTGGCTAGCATAATACCTAATATATGATACATATTAATTGAGTATTCATTAAATAAATGAGTAAATGAAGAAATATATGCCATCAGAAGCAAGTGTTTATGCGCTAAATAATAGATAATGGGAAAATCGTTGTACAAACTTTTGATCATTATTTTGGGAGTTGTTTTTGTTTTCATTTCAACAAATTATTTCTCTGAATTTGTTAAAATAGTGTTTTCTGAAAGAGGAGTTTGTTTAGTTGGCTGGTTTTTGTTGTTGTTGTTTTTGTTTTATTTTTGTCTTTTTAAAATAATACTTGCCGAAGAGTCATAAGTGTTATTGATGGACCAAGGTATAAACCAAGCAACAAAAAAACAAGTGAGTCAGGAAGATGGTGATTATGTAAGCTTTGTGTTGTTATTATTATGTTTTTGTTGTTCAAGTTGCAGAGTGGCATTGTGAAAGTTATGTGAAAATAATTAAAATTACCATTTTGGGTTTGCACAACTTTTAGAGTCTCATTTTATAGTGTAAACGTTAATGTGAATATTTTCAAAACCTAAAAATCATCAAAAAATCTTAACGTGTTACAGTTTCTGGCCAGTTAGGGCTGCAGAAGTCCAGGCTTTTCCACAAACTCTAATCAACCATGTTACAAAACCATTCATTTTACAAAGTGACTGCTAGCCAAATACCACCAAAAATATCTCAGTTCCAAAATTTGAGATTTGAAATAGACATAATTTGATATATTGTCTTTGACATTTGCTAAGGTGCTAGGTAAACTCATTTAGTTTTGTTTGGCAATCATCAAATAGTTATTAGAAATATTAACCTTTTCAAATGTATTTCAGTTCATTTTTGTAATAGTTACATTTACTCATTGTAGAAGCAAAAATTCCTATCACAGTCTCCTAAACTTCACACTCTTAAGAGGAAATTCAGCCAGTTTGCCTCCTTTATTATACATTCTTTTTTAAAAGGAGCAATGAGTGGCTTTTTTTCTCAAATCAATACGTGTCAGTTACAAATTCATAGTACCTTTGTAGCTTGAAAGACTTTTGCTTCATGACAGGTGTCAAGACTGGTGATGATTCAAATTAATAGTAAAGAATAATAAATGAGAGGTAGAAGAATTCTGCAGAATCTTCTCCAAGACACTGAGCTTTGGAACTTTAATGTCCATAAAAATGAATTGCTACTAGGCAAATTATGAGACGATCCAGAGTAGTGATACATGAAGAGAACAACACAAAGATATGTGTAACAGACTTTTTGGATGTAAGTCTGACATTCAAGTTATAAGCTGGTCTTATAGGTACTATATAAGGATATTAGTAATTGGTAGATTTAAAATACTAACTTTTTAGGTAGGGTTAATTGGTACGTGTTTCACTTTTTCTGAACAAGGTTATATGTTAAGGCATATTATTTCTCAATGTTTATTTTAAATTTAGTATATAAATAGCATATGGTATAGAACTCCTGAAGATTTTAGGAACTTTCTGTATTTGTTTTAGAAAATTTCATAAGTAATTTAGGAAATATATCAATGAAGATTCTTTTTTATGTACTTTTATATTTCTAACTATGCAATTTTAAAATAAAATAAAATTTTGCATTATGCTTACAAATACAAACATATACATAAAATACACACACACACATTGTGCTGTTTCTAATAGTAAGTGAGATTAGCTAAGCCATCCATAACCAAAGTGAATTAATTAGAAGTATAGGTCAATGAAGAGAGTATAATGAGTCCCTGTGGATTTGAAAGAAATTACACACCATCATATAGTAAGAAATCCCTCTTTTACCCGAATCCGCAATACATTCTACTTATAAATGCAGTCTTTGAATTCTGTGAATGCACACAAATGACATCTGCTATGTTCACTTATGCCACCTACCCACTAGTGTTAAAATGGCAAATTAAAACAGCTTTACAGTATAGCATTGCTATTGACATAGTGCAAGAATTTGCTCTGCCATGAATTAAAATGTAGTTTTGTGAAGACATCTCACCCCACTTCCTACCACCACAGTAAACAGAAAAAAGAAATGATAAAATCACACAGCATCTAGAAAAAATAGAAACTCTGAGAATTCTGAATAAAGTCCTTCAATTTTCAAAGAAAGATGAAAGTAATTCCATTCCAGAATAATACAAGCCATAGCAGATAAAACTCTTCATATGTGAGTAGAAAATAAAATTAGGTATGAAAAGTGGGTGGAATTAGTAAAAAGAAGGCCCAATTGGAGTGACAATTACCAAGGAAAAAATACTTTAAAAGAAGAAACAGTGATATTTAGGAGTGTTGTTTTATTATAATATTGAATAAGGGAAAAAATGGAAAATAACAAAGGGGAGAATAAACATTGGAAGGAGATCACACAGAAAAACACAAAGTTGAAACAAAATTATTCTAGGATATTGATGTCTTGTGAGATGGGCCTTGTACCACCAAATGCCCACTTATCTATGGAGAGGGAAAAAATCAATTTTTATCAGCCTAGCCCAGAAAAACTTAATACCAAAATACCCTACTTTACAGAGCACACCAAAACAACATATATTTTAGAAAAGCATGATGTATGTATGCTCACCTGTCAACTTCAGGTTTACACATAGCTGCTTCAGTGACCAGAAAAAAACTGTTTTTTTTCCCCTGTTTCACACCACCTTGAAAATTATATCTTCTACTATTATGTTTAGTGTTCACAGCTAACAAAATTGCTGTTCAACAACTCGATTCACTTTAAATGAACTCTCAATGATTACTGTACCTGGAATAAAAATAAAACTACGTAGGCATACCTTAATGAAGTCAGAGGAACACACACAATATAAATTTTAAGAAGTTGACTCTGAGGATACCTTTTTTTGAGTATGTCTTTCTACTTACTCTTCAGAACACTTGAGAAATATTAGTATTATCTTATCCCACATAAACAGACATTTTTTAATCACTCTCTATAAAACTCCAGATTCACTATTGTGAATTACAATGTCTTCCATACAGTTTTTTGGTAAAACTGACAACTGCATGACTCTGACATGCTTTTATCAAGAGTTCATTTTAAAAGCATATAAATAATATATACAAATTATAGTAGGACAGTCAAAGCGAGGGTGTTGAGCTGCATATCTAGATTTGAATGAAGGACCAGGATCAAGTCTTGCCTTGGAATTTTCTAAGGTAATAAAAATTATAAAGAAATCAGATGGTATTGGTTCTGGGGGCTATAGGGGTGAAGTCAGAGAAACAGAATATTTCAAAAAAAGGCAGATGCATCCCTTCTAAAGTGTAGAGATCAACAAACCCCTCTTCAATGATCTTCTCATCTCTGAAATGTGTATATTATCAGAGTTGAGAAACTGTCTGTGGAAAGGTGTTCAAGTTTGTGCAGTTCGTTTATAAATAGTGGACTGTTAAGTAGTACCAACTTTGTTTAGACTCTAAAATGTTTTTGCTTTGCTTCTTTCACATGTGAAATATGTGGATATCTGATTATAAGAATTATGCTACATGTACATATAAATTCTGTGTACTGAATTTCCAATTCCTATACCATAGTAATTATAGTTTATATGCATATATATGATTCATTAATCACCTATTTTTAACAAGATTTCTTATAGTTTTGTGATTATATTCTCTCTACATTAGTACTAAATATGTCAAATGCAAATAATATTAAAAATATAAGATAATATTAACTAATTATGTCATTTCACTCACCATTGTATCCCCATATGGAGCCCCATAGCCTAGCACATAACTAGCTATTCAATCATATATTTTTAAGAAAAATGAATGAATGAATGAATGAGATAGAATTTGGATTGCATGCAAGTCATATAATGTTTGCATAATTTAGAGTGAGTAGAAAGTACATGTATGTTTGGAACATTCAACTCAGGATTGATTATGCACTATTTTTCGGAATCCTATTCACTTTAAGCAGTGATTTTCCTTTAAAAAACAATTCTATGCCAAAACCTGAGGGATACAACACTTCTCCATAAAAAGAGGAAAGGGCATCGAGAAAGTCCCAAGTCATTCTGACAGGTCCTTCCCCAATGAAAAGTACTAAATTAATGAATATGTACATTTAAAACCATTTCCTTTGTTGTCAGTACATTTTCTTGAAATAAAGCCAGAGTGACTTCAATTCACAATATAATTGAATACTAAAACACTATCAATATTAAATAAAATGTATACCTAGAACAAGATTTTTCTATTGCTTTTCATAATTATTTTAAATATTTTCACTATTGGGTAGAAAAATGACTGCCTTAAAGGATATTCTTTTGTAAGTCAGAGAAAGTAGCTATTTAATCATGAGATGGAAATCCTACAGAAAGTTAATCAGAAAAACAATAAACTAGAGTTGCCTCTTAAACTACAGAGGTTTGAACTGTGCAGATTCACCTATATGTGGATTTTTTTCCATAGTAATACCACTATGCTATACATTAGCAATTGGTTGAATCCACTGCCGATGGCCATTCTGACTGGTGTGAGGTGATACCTCATTTTTATTTCAGTTTGCATTTCTCTAACAATTAGCAATGCAGAGCATCTTTTCTTGTGCCTGTTGGCATCTGTATGGCTTCTTGGAAAAATGTCTATTTAGATCTGCCCATTTCTCGATTAGGTTGTTTGTTTTTTTGGTATTGAGTTGTATGAGCTGTTTGTATATTTTGCTAGTATTTTGTTGAGGATTTTTACATTTATGTTCATCAGAGATTTGGGCCTGTAGTTTTCTTCTTCTGTGGTGTCCTTGTTGTCTTTGTCTGGCTTTGGTGTCAGGGTAATTCTGGCTTCGTAAAATGAGTTATGAAGTGTTCCCTACTTTTCCATTTTGGGGGGAGATTTTGAGTATTAGTGTTAATTCTTTAAGTGTTTGATATAGTTCACCAGTTATACCATCTGATTTTGGGCTTCCTTGTTGGGAAGTAGGTGTTAATATTAAACAAAACAAAACAAAGCAGAGAGAAGGAAGCTTTTATTTCAGTATTTTAATCAGAACATTTTTGCCCCCAATATTTAGAAGATTGGCTTTGATGGGATTTGTACAGCTTTTCACATTTCCATCAAACTTTTATAAAAGTTCCTTCTTTGATTTCAAGGGAAAAAAATGTATATATATTCCATCTAGCTGTCTGAATGCTCATCACTAGATTAATATAGTTAAATGTAGTTTACCTTTATTTACTTCTTGATTTTACACATCACCAAGCCACTACCCCTTTATCATAAAGAGTAATGGCATGACAACATATATTCTCATTGTATTATTGTCTAGCAGAGCTGATAGAAAGTCTTGAAAAGAATATTCAACAAATCCTCACAGAATGCCTTCTGTATTATAGGCATATGATAAGCTTTCTATACATATCTATTGAATTAATGAATGAGTAAACTTAAACACATTTTTAAAACTATGAAGTTTTATGGACATTTACATATGAGATGAAGATAATTCATTTCATTAATAAACCTAAGAGTAAAGACAATAGAAGCTGCTGCAGCTGTTTTTTTTTTTTAATTTTCACTTTTGTTTCAAAATTATTAAATACTATGTTATCTTCTATCTTGATGTTTGTGTTTTACTGAATTTGAGCATGGGAAATATCCAGGGTGTCTATTGGGAAGTGCGTGAGGGCATGTGGCCTCCAGGAAACTTGGCCATGGTTTCCACTGGGCTTAGGAGAGGAGCACCTTAGGGAAAACACTGTACCCATGAAATAAGGAAAACAGCAAGTGCACATGAGGAACCGTGAGGACCTCTGGCTAACAGCTCCTGCTGCTGGTTCAGATCAGAGAAAACCCAAAAAAGGAACAGAGCTGGAAGGCGACTGGATGGAAAGTCCAGTCCAAACATTCTCTTGGGAAAGGAATGAGCTGAATTTGAGTGTGGGGGCTGTTTAGGCTAAAATCTACATGTCACTAAAAATTTCCAAAAATCAGAAGAATGTAGTAAGATTCACAGCAATGTTGATCCATAATGAGCTTTATATTTTTTGTTAATTAATTTCAATTGTTTAAAGCTTATTGCTTGCCACTTGAAGATTAATAGCTCCACAAGTGGAACTCTGTATACTTTGAACTTTTTGGATATATGTTACCTTATCTTTTATGTAGTGTGACTAAGCATTTATTTATTTGGCTGAACATAAATCCTGCATAATAATAATTTAATCCTCACTATATCCTATAAGATCAACACTATTATAATCCCGTTGTACACTAGAGAAAGGTAGGCACATAGAAATTAATAAATTTTCACACATTACCCAGCAAGTTTTGGAGGTGGGTTATGAATCCACACAATGTGGCTCTGGAGTCTGTGATCTTAACCAATTGGAATACTGCCTCTCTGAAAAGACTTTTATAAATAAATGATCATGGATGAATGATGATTTCCATCATTTTATTTCTCAGTCAATATGTGGTTCCCTCTGCCATTACCTAATAGATGATGAGGAAGTATTTATTTCCAAATAATGAGACGTATTTTAATATTTCATCACGCATGTTATTCAGATTGTGTTTGTTCATGTACTTTTTACTATCTCATTCACTACCTCCTACGTGTTAGTTTCCTGAGTTTGATTACCTGAAGAGTGAGGAAGAGCTAAGGTACATAAAGAGAATTAGTTACTTATTTATTATTAAAGGCTAAACAAAATCAAAACAAAACACAATGTCATATGTGAAGTCTCATTCCATATGGTGCAGGAAGAGCAAAATTTGTGAAATTTGTTTAATGTGGTGACCTTCATTATGATTCTCTATCAATCATGAAACATATTTATGAAGCACTCACTCTCCAGTCACTGTATCAGATGCAGAAATAAAACAACACAACAAATGACAAACATAATCCCTGTCTCCACTGAGTCTAACCCCACCGGCCGTCTCCATCACTTGTCACCCATTCATTCTCCACTTGCCAGTGCTCTCTGACATCCCTCAGTTACTATTTCTGCTTGCTTGCAACACAGACACAGTTGCCACACAGACACTCACACATGCACGCACATTCAAAGATTATGAATCACTCATCAGATAATGCAATTAATTGAAAAGTGCTAGTGAGAAATGTTCTAAAAGGAGATCTTGGATCTTCTCCTTCTTTCTAGGTATCATGCATTTTATCCAAAGCGATATGGTTTCACATAAAGATGATTGGACCAGGAACTAAAAAAGAAAACATATTTAAGCCAGATTTAGTATTTGAATCACTGTCACAGTTAGAATTAAATGAGACTGTGTATTTAAGGTTCCCTGGAAAATAATAGATATTCAACAAATTGATTATGTTTTTAAATGAGGCAAAACATATGAAAGTATTTTAAAACCATAAAGTGATATGTACTCTCTCAATTTCTCTTTCTCTCTCTCTCTAGCTCCCCAATCTATCTCTATCAATCAATTAATCAGATTATTGTGATTAGTAATTGGCCTATCTTATTGCCCAACTAAAGTGGCTCTGGTAGTGGGAAACTCTGTCTTTTATGTTGAATCATCCACATCATAGCATACTGTGGGCCAAATGTTTGGTATCATGAACTTCATTGTGTCTTAAAATTATATTCAATAGATGAAAATTGGGTTACTTATGTTGAAGATCAGTCTTATATTTTTCATATCCATGAATCTCTATTTCCGCGTGTCTCTGATAATGGTTTAGAATTACCTTTTGCTTAGTAGGAAATTGTTTATTTATTTATTTATTTATTTATTTATTTATTTATTTATTTGCGGTACGTGGGCCTCTCACTGTTGTGGCCTCTCCGGTTGCAGAGCACAGGCTCCGCACGCGCAGGCTCAGCGGCTTGACAGAGGGGGACCTCCCTAACAAAGCATTAAATTATAAAATCTAAGTATCAATTACCACTGTGGTCAGGAGGGCATGGAGTTGGAGTTTGGTGAAGTAGAATGAATGATGAAATATGGTTCCTTTGCAGTTTCTGCTGTTTGATTCTCTGATACAGAGTTGCTTTGTTAAAGGGATGGTTACACTATCAATTTAATTATTTTGATTGCATGGGTACAGTGTTCATGCAGTTACTTCATCCCTTTTCTTTATTAGCTTCTGACTTTTTTATTATCAAGCTTCTTCTTTTTGCTATAAATTGTTAATTGTTACCTTGATAGCACTGAGTAAAACTTCTATTAAGCGTCATTATTTGACTAGCTGTTATGGAGATTTACTTTTGCTAAACCCGTACCATGCTAGACAGCCATAAACTAAGGGACACAGTGCATTTAAGAAAAGCCCGTCTTTTGTGGCAATTCAGCCCAAGGGAATGTGTATGTTTCCAGGTTTATTTTTCAAAAACTGTTTATTGAGAGCCTGTAGATTTTGTCAAAGAGGTGTAGTTACCATCATTTAAACAGAGTTCCACTAATCAAATCCTAGAAAAATATATTGTTTTAATTAAGCTGTCACCCTTTGCCCAATATTGTCATTGATTTGTTAAAATAAAGTTTAATAAAGGCTCCCAATAAATTTAGTATCAATTTCATTGATTGAAGAGTATTTTAATAAGAATAAATTATTCAAATTTTAGTAATCAACTTCCAAATAAGTTCAAGATAATACATACAGTAAGGATGAATGGATAATTCTATTTACTGAATGTATGATATTTTTTATATTTTTTAATCTAATGCCCTGGTGTAAATTCATGTCATGTCAATACTAGAAAATCTGGATAAAATGTATCATTTATATTTTTATAATTCCTTGGAAATGACACTTACAGAAACTTGTTTATTTCATAAATAAGCCATCTCCTTGGATTGGTCCATGTGTTTCCAGTTCTATCTTTGGTATTCACGTCATGTGTTTCTATACTACTGAACTAGTTTCCTGAATCCACCACATGCATCACATATGAATTACACACATGAGTCTTATTCCTTGGAGTGTCTCTCTCCTTACCCTTTCTAACATACTATTTTTAAGTTAATATGCTCCCAAATACTTTGTGCATACTTCTGTTAGGACTTATTATATTACATGGCATTCATATAATTTTGCTGTATATAATTGTTGGGTCTACATCTTTAATCTTTATATTCATATAAAACAGAAAATTATCTGGCACATGTTAGGTGTTCAAGATAACTTTATTGAAAAAAATAATAACTGTAACTTCCATTTAAATATAAATATATCTCTTATAAAATTCTATGGAAAGAATGACAAGGTGAACATTTTCTTCCTATTCTAGCTATATTAGTTATTAATAATATGTCATGTCTAATTGATGATGCCCCGGAATTAATTATTATATTGTATCTATTGCGTTGCATACAGAGAACTGACTGCATTATTTCTTTACAAAAATTTAACAGAATTAATTTTAGTTTACATTAAAGAAAATTTATAATTTATATGGAAAACAACTGTCTAGGGAAAAGCAGTTTTTATATGCTCATATTACTTGGTATAAAACTAAATTCCCTGTAGTAAGTATACATGTATTATAGACTGTCTCTAAAAATAAATTACTAAAAATATAAATGTCTTTTTGGAAGCAAGATAGAGCTTTGCCCCAAAATGTAAGTCTTTGCCCAATTCCAACTCATTTCTTGTATTATCTTACTATTGAACTCATTCCTTTTACTACAGGTTAGATGTGAATTTCATGAAAACAAAATTAACAATTCCAACCATCTATCACTTAAACAAGAGGAAATTTATTATTTTTTAGTAAAAATATACTTTTAAAATAAAATATGGGGGGACTTCCCTGGTGGTCCAGTGGCTAAGACTCTGTGCTCCCAGTGCAGGGAGCCTGGGTTCGATACCTGGTCAGGAAACTCACATGCCACACTCACATGCCACAACTAAGAGTTCACACGTGTCAACGAAAGATCCCACATGCTGCAACTAAGGCCCAGCGCAGCCAAATAAATAAATATTAAAAAAAATAGAATAAAATATGGGAAAATTTTCAGTAAATGAAAAATTTTTAGTATCTCAATAAAGACAATAAATGTGATTCTCAATGATTCTCTCTTTTTTTTTTTTCCACAAATATGCAGTCGTCTTAAGTCATTTGAAGCTCAGAGTACAGCCACAAAAAGAAACCGAGGCTGGGGAATTGATAGGATGACATGGATTCAGAAATCAAATCCTTCCTTCATAACCAGTTTCTCTATGTGGTTCAGTTTTTCACAACTAGAGGTCGCTCTCAAAATTATTTGACCATTTAATCTTTGATTATTGGATACAGTTTAATAATGTGATGCTTCTAGAGACAAGCAAGCAACAATGAGGTGGTAAACCTAGCTATTGGCTGCACTCCAAGAACAAAGGAAAATGTAAGATCAGCTGTAGTTACCAGCACTAAACATCCAAAAGAGGTTAGTGAAAATTTTAGTCCAAACCTAGTTATTGTCAAAAGAGGTATGTGAAACAGAAAATAAGTAATTTAATTGAGATTACTTGCAATATATAACAGAGATATGGTCTAAGGAAATAAATACTCCTGTTTTATAACTTCTTCTATGATTAATTTTGAAACTTTTGTAACGTTTAAGCTCTACTGCCTCAGTTTAAAATATTTTTATGATTAAAAATAAATGAAGGGCTTCCCTGGTGGCGCAGTGGTTGAGAGTCCACCTGCTGATGTAGGGGACACGTGTTCGTGCCCTGGTACGGGAGGCTCACAGGCCCTGCTGCGGAGAGGCAGGGCCTGTGAGCCATGGCCATTGAGCCTGCGCGTCCGGAGCCTGTGCTCCTCAATGGGAGAGACCACAACAGTGAGAGGCCCACATACCGCAAAAAAAATAAAAATAAAAATAAATAAATAAATGAAGAATAAAGAAAAGTATAAAGAATAATGTAACACTGTACCCACCGAATAGATTTAACAACTGCTGACACTTTGCAATACTTATTTTGCATCCTTTGTTTTTATAGGAATAACATATTATTACAGCAAGAAAATTATAAAGAATAAAATATTATAAATAAAACTAGGAATCTTTCCCTCCATCTAATTTCCTTTTCTCCTAACCTTGAGTTATTTCATAAGCAACCTGAAGTTGGCATGCATCTGTGCCTCCTATGTTTTTATATTATATATAATAATAACTGTTTAATGTACTTTTAAAAAATACATAAATTGTACCATACATTAGCTGTATTTTGGCCATTTGCTTTTTTTCCACTAACATGCCGTTTTGGTGACGTATTCATGTTTAAAATAATGCTCTAGTTCTTTCATGTTATCTGCTTTATAGTATTGTATGAATATATTTTCCAGGATATTTTTCATTATTCCTTCCTTTCTCCCTCCCTTCATTTCTTCCTTCCTTTTTTAGAATTTTTGTTGTTGTTATGCCTTCAGTCTAATGATTCCTTTTCCCATGATACCACTTTTAAATTGTGCATATTTCTGGTCTTATTTTAACAAATATTTTCAACTTGACAATATACAAAAGTTTTTAGTAGCTTTACCCTGCACCTAAACATAACAGGATTCAGAATGCTTGAATACTGATTTGCCTCACATGAAACCTTTGATGTTATTCTACTTTGTCTTAATTCTATGTAGTTTTAATCCACTATGGAAAGTATTGCTGTGCATATTGAGATTTACCAAGAACGTATTAATTTCTATGCTTACTGTTGATTTTTTCACACTACTCCCTTCACCTAAATTATGTTTATTCCTTCCTTTTCCATCCTTTGCATATTCAGCAAGACTATACAAAGAACATTCTATTTTATCAGAAAACGTCTTCATTTTTCCCTGACTCTTCAGGGTTAGTTCAGATGGGTCTAGAATTCAAAGGTCATAGATATTTTCCTTAAGCAACTTGCAAATTGAATCATATTATATTGTTTATTAATGTTGTTGGTTAAAAGTCACCTGCTAATCTAATTGTTGTTCCTCTGTATGTATTCTGATTTTTCTGTCTTTGGTGCTCTGCTATTTTTGGAGTAGATACTTTTTTTTTTTTTTTTTTACATCTTTATTGGAGTATAATTGCTTTACAATGGTGTGTTAGTTTCTGCTTTATAACAAAGTGAATCAGTTATACATATGTGTCCATATCTCCTCCCTCTTGCATCTCCCTCCCTCTCACCCTCCCTATCCCACCCCTCCAGGTAGTCACAAAGCACTGAGCTGATCTCCCTGTGTTATGCAGCTGCTTCCCACTAGCTATCTACCTTAGGTTTGGTAGTGTATATATATCCATGCCTCTCTCTCGCTTTGTCACAGTTTACCCTTCCCCCTCCCCATATCCTCAAGTCCATTCTCTAGTAGGTCTGTGTCTTTATTCCTGTCTTACCCCTAGGTTTTTCATGACATTTTTTTTTCTTAAATTCCATGTATATGTGTTAGCACACAGTATTTGTCTTTCTCTTTCTGACTTACTTCACTCTGTATGACAGACTCCAGGTCTTTCCACCTCATTACAAATAGCTCCATTTCGTTTCTTTTTATGGCTCAGTAATATTCCATTGTATATATGTGCCACATCTTCTTTATCCATTCATCTGATGATGGACACTTAGGTTGTTTCTGTCTACTGGATATTGTAAATAAAGCTGCAATGAACATTTTGGTACATGACTCTTTTTGAATTATGTTTTTCTCAGGGTATATGCCCAGTAGTGGGATTGCTGGGTCATATGGTAGTTCTATTTGTAGTTTTTTAAGGAACCTCCATACTGTTCTCCATAGTGGCTGTACCAATTCACATTCCCACCAGCAGTGCAAGAGTGTTCCCTTTTCTCCACACCCTCTCCAGCATTTACTGTGTCTAGATTTTTTTTAATGATGGCCATTCTGACCGGTGTGAGATGATATCTCATTGTAGTTTTGATTTGCATTTCTCTAATGATTAATGATGTTGAGCATTCTTTCATGTGTTTGTTGGCAGTCTGTATATTTTTTAAAACTAGTTTTTATTGGAGTATACTTGCTTTACAATATTGTATTTCTACTGCACAGCAAAATGAATCACCTATACATATACATATATCCACTCTATTTTGGATTTCCTTCCCAATTAGGCCACCACAGTACATTAAGTAGAGGTCCCTGTGCTATACAGTATGTTCTCATTAGTTGTCTATTTTATACATAGTATCAACAGTGTATATGGTCAATCCCAAGCTCCCAATTCCTCCCACCCCTCCTTTCCTCCTTGATATCCGTACATTTGTTCTTTATTTCTGTGTCTCTATTTCTGCTTTACAAATAATATCATCTTTACCATTTTTCTAGATTCTACGTATATGTATTAGTGTAGGATATTTTTTTTTCCTCTTTCTGGCTTACTTTGCTCTGTATGACATTTCTAGGTCCACACATCTCTACAAATTACCCAGATTCATTCCTTTTAATGGCTGAGTAATATTCCGTTGTATATCTGTACCACATCTTCTTTATCCATTCATCTGTTGATGGACAATTAGGTTGCTTCCATGTTCTTGCTATTGTAAATAGAGCTGCAATGAACATTGTGATACATGACTCTTTTTGAATTATGGTTTTCTCAGGGTACATACGCAGTAGTGGGATTGCTGGGTCATATGGTAGTTCTATTTTTAGATTTTTAAGGAACCTCTATACTGTTCTCCGTAGTGACTGTATCAATTTACATTCCCACCAACAGTGCAAGAGGGTTCCCTTTTCTACACACCGTCTCCAACATTTATTGTTTGTAGATTTTTTGAAGATGGCCATTCTGACTGGTGTGAGGTGATACCTCATTGTAGTCTTGATTTGCATTTCTCTAATGATTAGTGATGGTGAACATCCCTTCATGTGTTTGTTGGCAATCTGTATATCTTCTTTGGAGAAATGTCTATTTAGGTCTTCCACCCATTTTGGAGAGAGTTGTTTGTTTTTTTGATATTGAGCTGCATGAGCTGCTTGTATATTTTGGAGATTAATCCTTTGTAACTTGCTTCATTTGCAAATATTTTCTCCCATTCTGGGGATTGTCTTTTCATCTTGTTTATGGTTTCCTTTGCTGTGCAAAACACTTTTAAATTTAATTAGGTCCCATTTGTCTATTTTTGTTTTTATTTTCATTACTCTATGAGGTGGGTCAAAAAAGATCTTGCTGTGCTTTTCATCTAAGAATTTTATAGTATCTGGCCTTACATTTAGGTCTTTAATCCATTTTGGGTTATTTTTGTGTATGGTGTTAGGGAGTGTTCTAATTCCATTCTTTTACATGTAGCGGTACAGTTTTCACAGCACTACTTCTTGAGGTGTCTGTCTTTTCTCCATTGTATATTCTTGCCTCCTTATCATAGATTAGGTGACCATAGGTTTGTGGGTTTATCTATGGGCTTTCTATCCTTTTCCATTGACCTATATTTCTATTTTTGTGCCAGTACCATACTGTCTTGATTACTGTAGCTTTGTAGTACAGTCTGAAGTCAGGGAACCTGATTCCTTGAGCTCCATTTTTCTTACTCAAGATTGCTTTGGCTATTTGGGGTCTTCTGTATTTCCATACAAATTATAAATTATTTTGTTCTAGTTCTGTGAAAAATGCCCTTGATAATTTGATAGGGATTGCCTTGAATCTGTGGATTGCTTTGGGTAGTGTAATCATTTTCACAGTATTGATTCTTCCCATCCAAGAAACTGGTATATCTCTCCATCAGTTTGTGTCATCTTTGATTTCTTTCATCAGTATCTTATAGTTTTCTGCATACAGATCTTTTGCTTCCTTAGGTAGGTTTATTCCTAGGTATTTTATTCTTTTTGTTGCAAAGGTAAATGAGATTGTTTCCTTAATTTCTCTTTCTGATCTCTGATTGTTAGTATATCAGAGTGCAAGAATTTCTGCATATTACTTTTGTATCCTGCAACCTTACTAAATTCATTGATTAACTCTAACTAAATTCATTGATTAACTCTAGTAATTTTCTGGTAGCTACTTTAGGATTTCCTACGTATAATATCATGTCATCTGCAAGCAGTGACAGTTTTACTTCTTCTTTTCCAATTTGGATTCCTTTTATTACTTTTTCTTCTCTGATTGCTGTGGCTAGGACTTCCAAAACCATGTTGAATAATAGTAGCAAGATTGGACACCCTTGTTTTGTTCCTGATCTTAGAGGAACTGCTTTCAGTTTTTCACCATTGAGAATAATCTTTGCTGTGGGTTTGTCATATATGTCCTTTATTATGTTGAGGTAGCTTCCCTCTATGCACATTTTCTTGAGAGTTATTAATCACAAATAGGTGTTGAATTTTGTCGAAAGCATTTTCTGTATCTATTGAGGTGATCATATGGTTTTTCTCCTTCAATTTGTTAATATGGTGTATCACAGTGATTGATTTGCATATATTGAAGAATCCTTGCATCCCTGGGATAAATCCCGCTTGATCATAGTGTATGATCCTTTTAATATGTTGTTGGATTCGGTTTGCTAGTATTTTATTGAGGGAACACAACAACCCAAAACCTATGGGATGCAGCAAAAGCAGTTCTAAGAGGGAAGTTTATAGCAATACAATCCTACCTCAAGAAACAAGAAAAATCTCAAATAAACAACCTAACTTTACACCTATAGCAACTAGAGAAAGAAGAACAAACAAAACCCAAAATTAGTAGAAGGAAGGAAATATCAGAGCAGAAATGAAGGAAATAGAAACAAAGAAAACTGAAAGCTTGCTCTTTGAGAAGATAAACAAAGTTGATAAACCTTTAGCCAGACTCATCAAGAAAAAAAGGGAGAGGACTGAAATCAATAAAATTAGAAATGAAAGGAGAATTTACAACTGGCACCACAGAAATATAAAGAATCAAAAGAGACTACTACAAGCAACTATATGCCAATAAAATGGACAACCTGGAAGAAATGGACAAATTCTTAGAAAAGTACAACCTTCCAAGACTGAACCAGGAGGAAATAGAAAGCATGAATCGACCAATCATAAGTAATGAAATTGAAACTGTGATTAACAGTCTTCTAACAAACAAAAGTCCAGGACCAGATGGCTTCACAGGTGAGTTCTATCAAGCATTTAGTGAAGAGCTAACACCTATCCTTCTCAAACTCTTCCAAAAAATTGCAGAGGGTGGAACACTTGCAAACTCATTCTACAAAGCCACAATCACCCTGATACCAAAACCAGACAAAGATATCACACACAAAAAATTTACAGGCCAATATTACTGGAGAAAATAGAGGCAAAAATCCTCAACAAAATACTGACATGTATTTTTTTAAATATAGATTTTGATTGACTATACTTCTTTAATCTGAAGGTTTAATTGTTAATTTTAGATGATTCACATCCATTATCATTTCAATATTGCCTTCCCTTATTCTATCCTCACATTCTGGAATATGTAATATACATGAATTGAGACATCTTGTCCTATCCTTTATGTTTCTTAACTTTCCCTTCATTTTTCACTGTTTCTTTATATCTATTTGCTTTAGGTAACATGGGTGATCTCAGATAATTTCCATTTACTAATCTTCCAGATTACTAACATTGATCTACTGTTCAGTCTTTTCATTAAGTTTTTTTTTTGAATTTTTGAGTTTTATTTTATTTATTTTTTATATAGCACATTCTTATTAGTTATCTATTTTATACATATTAGTGTATATATGTCAATCCCAATCTCCCAATTCATCCCACCCCCACCCTTATCCCCACCACGTTCCCCTCTTGGTGTCCATATGTTTGTTCTCTACATCTGTGTCTCTATTTCTGCTCTGCAAATTGATTCATCTGTACCATTTTTCTCAGTTCCACATATATGCATTAATGTACGATATTTGTTTTTCACTTTCTGACTTAACTTCACTCTGTATGACTGTCTCTAGGTCCATCCATGTCTCTACAAATTACCCAATTCTGTTCCTTTTTATGGCTGAGTAATATTCCATTGTATATATGTACCACATGTTCTTTATCCATTCATCTGTTGATGGGCATTTAGGTTGCTACCATGACCTGGCTATTGTAAATAATGCTGCAGTGAACATTGGGGTGCATGTGTCTTTTTGAATTATGGTTTTCTCTGGGTATATGCCTAGTAGTGGGATTGCTGGGTCATACGGTAATTCTATTCTATTCCATTCAGTTTTAATGTAGTGAATACATTTTCCTTTCTATGTTTTTTTTTTCAGTGCTTTCTGTTATTTGTTTTTTTGCTGTACGTGGGCCTCTCACTGTTGTGGCCTCTCCCATTGTGGAGCACAGGCTCTGGACACGCAGGCTCAGTGGCCATGGCTCACGGGCCTAGCCGCTCCGTGGCATGTGGGATCTTTCCGGACCAGGGCATGAACCCGTGTCCCCTGCATCAGCAGGCGGACTCTCAACAACTGCGCCACCAGGGAAGCCCACTTTCTGTTATTTTGACAGATTTTGTGGTTTTGGTTTATTACTAGGTTGATGTCTTCATTATCTACTTAATTATTTTAAACATGATTCCTATCAGATTGTTCTTTGTTTTAGACTCAAGGTGCAAATTATTATATTTGTTGTATCTGTTGTCTCTTCCTTGTGCTAATTCATTGCTGCATCTGATTTGTAATTTTACATTGTAAGTGAATATCCACCAGTGTTTTGTTTTGTTTCCATTAGCTTATTTGTTTCTTTGTGAGGACCATACATCATGGACTTTTGATGTATATTTCAGAGAAGTTTACAGTGAAATCTTCTTCACACAGAGCCTAAGTGGTAAGAAACTCATAGACCCTTCTGTGGATAGGTGGAAAGAGCTTCCTTTGTTGCTTTTCTTCAATAAAGGAATAGTATTTTAGGGTGTCTCCATTCTAGCCCCACATCCTCTGCCAACTGAAGTCCTGTCTTCCATCCCAATATAGTAGTTACAACTCCAGCGTTGTTAGAGTCTTAGAGTCTATATAGGGGTCCAATACTCCCTCAACCTCTGAAGTTAACCATTATTTTAAAAATTTGACTCTAGGGAGATACATCAAGATGGAGAGTAGGGGAAAGTGAAACTCACCTCCCACCATGAACATATCAAAAATACATGTAGTGTGGAACATTTCTCACTGAAAACTAAATGGAAATGCAGAAAGGCTATACAAATGCTCTAAGAAAGACCCACACAGAATCTGGTAGGAAGGGTTGAGAAGAGATCAAGTTGGGATGTGTGCCTGGGAGGGGACCTGGAGAAAAAAGATTACACAGGCAGGGATTTACCCTGAGGTGTGAGCAGTTCAAGCCACATAGTGAGTGCCCCAGTCCTGGGGTCTGACTCAGGGAAGACGAACCCCCTTTGGTTGGCTGGAGGGCTGCTGGGACTAACAGGAGGGCAGTGGTAAGCCTGGACTCTGCTTGTGAGGAGTCCATGTGCACTGGTTTCCTCCTGATGCAGGGCAGAGAGAGCAAATTAAGGACTACTCGAGTGGATACTCAGTTTCCTCTGACCACCACAGCACACATCCCAGCCTGAGCCAAGTGAACATTTCATCCCTGCTTATTTCACATCACAGGTCTGCACAGGAATGCAGGGTGCTGTGACTGGAAAGAGAACTTGGCTCTGGGATAGAGAGGTGACTTGGCGCCAGGGTAGCATCTGATCCAGCTGGGAGCAGCTACTGCTGGTGCTTACCAAGGCAGCACATCACAGGTGGTCCCAATCTCTGACAGAGGCCTGACTGCCACAGCCCACACCCAATACAAGCCAAGAGCCCAAATGGGCCCCATTTGCCCTTCTGTGCTCCTCCACAACAGGGTGGGGGCAGCAGAGACTTGGGGTCGGTGGTGATCAGCTCTGAGGGACAAAGGGGACTCAGACCTAAAGCTGTGTCTAGAAGGGTGAAGGCAGCTATTGCTGGTTGCATAGGAGACACATTGGAAGCAGCCCAGACCTCTGTCTTTGGCAGACCCACTATAGCCTGTGCCTGGTCACAAACCAAGAGCCTGCACAGACTCTTCTTGCTGTGGCACTACTCCCCTGTGGGGCAAAGGTGCTGGTGATGGGAGAGGGGAAAGGGAGCAAAACTAGCTCAGAACCAACCTTCAGGTCTTCTGCTCCAGCATCCTGGGATCCACCCCTTCCCTCCCCTAATAAGGTGGTAAAGGACACTGAACAGAGGGGAAGCCCCACCTCACACCTGCCTCCTGCCCTATCTCCTCCATCTCCAGCCCCACCTCCCACCATAGTGATAGCTGCCAGCACACCATGAAGAAAGACCTGACTTGTGTTCACATCAAATCCAGCTCTCCCACAAAAAGCACTGGGCACATGCAGACTGCATAGGGATACTCCCACATAAGGATATCACTTCAAGACTGCAATAGGTAACTGTTTCACCTAAATTCATAGAGACAGAGAAAGTTAAAAAATGAGAAGGTAGAGAAACTGGTCTCAGTTGAAAGAGCAAGAGAGAATCCCTGAAAAAAAAAAAAAAGAAACAGAGATAAACAATTTACCAGATAAATAATTCAAAGCATTAGTAATAAGAATGATAATTGAATTTGGGAAGAGAATAAATGAATGCAGTGATAATTTTATCAAGAAACTAGAAAATACAAAAAAGAATAAGTCAGAACTGAAGAATACAATAATTGAAATTAAAAACACACTAGAAGGAATTAATAGCAGACTAAGTGATATGGAAGAATTCATAAGTGATTTGGAAGATAGAATAATGGAAATCATCCAATCAGAACAGCAAAAAGAAAAAAACATTTAATGGGCACAGTTTAGGAGATCTCAGGGATAACATCAAGCATACCAACATTTGCATTACAAGGGGTCCCAGAAAGAGAAGAGAGAGAGAAAAGAGTCAAAACATGTATTTAATTAAATTATGGCTGAAAAGTTGCCAAACCAGAAGAAGAAAACAGATATACATGTACAGGAAGCACAGTGGGTCCCAAACAAGATGAATCCAAACAGACCCACACCAAAACGTATCATAATTAAAATGTCAAAACTTAAAGACAAATAGAGAATTCTAAAAGTAGCAAGAGGAAAACAAAGAATCATATACAAGGGAATCTCCATAAGGCTATCAGCTGATTTTTCTGCAGAAACTGCAGGCTAGAAGAGAGTGACATGGATATATTCAAAGTGCTGAAAGGGAAAAACCTGAAACCTTGGATACTGTGCCCAGCAAGATTATCATTCAGAATTGAAGGAGAGATAAAGCACTTCTAAGACAAGCAGTAACTAAAAGAGTTTAACATTACTAAACCTACTGTAAAAGAAATGTTAAAAGAGTCTTCTCTAAGTGAAAAAGAAAAGGCTACAAGAAGAAGTAAGAATCTGTAGGAAAGGAAAGATCCTGTTAGGAAAGGCAAATATTATATATAGTAAGGGATGAGGATCAACCACTTAAATAATCTAGAACAAAGATTAAAAGATAACTATTGTAGTTTTAGTTGAAAGAGAAACTATAGCTACAATAAACAGTGATAAGATAACATGAAGATGTAAAATATGACATCAAAAATACAAAATATGGGTGAGGGGAATAAAAATGTAGATCTTTTAGAATGTGTTTGAACTTAAAAGACTACCAACTTTAAGCAAGTAGATATAGTTATAGGTCAACATATATGAACCCTATGGTAACCACAAATCAAAAACCTACAGATACAAAAAAATAAGAAAGAAAGGAACAGAAGCATACCACTAAAGAAAACCATCAAACCAGAAGAAGGGAAGAAACAAAAAGAAGAAGAAATGATCAGAGAAGAACTACAAAAATAACTGGAAAACAAGTACTAAAATGGCAATAAGTACATACGTATCAATAAGGTCAATGTACTAAATGCTCCAGTCAAAAGACAGAGGGTGACTGATTGGATAAAACAAACAAACAAAAACAAAAAACAAGACCCATCTATATGCTGCTTACAAGGGACTTACTTCAAAACTAAAGACACATAGACTGAAAGTGAGGGGTTGGAAAAAGATATTTCATGCAAATGGAAACAACAAGATGGGGTTAGCAATACCCATATCAGACAAAATAGACTTTAAAACAAAGGCTATAACAAAAGACAAAAAAAAAGAGCATCATATAATGATAAAGGGATTGATACAAGAAGAGGATATTACTCTCATTACATATATACACCCAATAAAGGAGCACCTAAATTTATAAAGCAAATATATAAAGACATAAAGGGAGAAATTGACAATAATATAATAATAGTAGGGGTTTCTAACACCCCACTTACATAAATGGACAGATCATCCAGACAGAAAATCAGTAAGGCAACAGTGGTCTTAAATGACACAATAGACCAGTTGGATTTAATAGATATCTATAGGACATTCCATTCAAAAACATCAGAGTACACATTCTTTGCAGGTGCACATGAAACAGTCTCCAGGACAGATTACCTGCTTGGCCCCCAAACAACTCTCAACAAATTTAAGGTGACAGAACTTATTTCAATCATTTTTTCCAACCACAGCGGTATGAAACTAGAAATCAATTTCAGAAATAAAAATGGAAAAGGCACAAACGCGTGGAAACTAAAAAAAAAAAATGCTAATAAAAAGCCAATGGGACAATGAAGAAATCAAAGGGGAATCAGAAAATACCTCAAGATAAATGAAAATGGGAAACACAACTTAATAAAATCTAAGGGATGCAGGAAAAGCATTTCCATGAAGGAAGTTTATGGTGATACAGGCCTTCCTCAAGAAAGAAAAATCTCAAAAAAATCTAACCTGTCTAGAGCAGTGATCCCCAACCTTTATGGCAACAGGGACCGGTTTCATGGAAGACAATTTTTCCATGGACTGGGGGTGTGGGGAATGGTTCAGGCTGTAATGCAAGCAATGGAGAGTGGCAGATGAAGCTTCACTCAATTGCTTGCTGTGCTGTTCACCTCCTGTTGTGTGGCCTGATTCCTAACAGGCTACAGACTGTGGGTTGGGGACCCCTCGTCCGGAGGAATTAGAGACAGAACAAACAAAGTCCAAATCAGCAGAAGAACAGAAATAATAAATATCAGAGAGGAAATTTTAAAAATAGAGACCAAATAAACAATAGAAAATATCAATAAAACCAAGAGCTGTTTTATTGAAAAGATAAACAAAATTATCCAGTCTCACCACGAAGAAAAGAGAGGACCCAAATAAACAAAATAACAAATGAACAGGGAGAAATAACAACTAATAGAACAGAAATACAAAAAAAATATTACTATAGTTATATGTCAACAAATTGGACAACCTAGAAGAAATGGACAAATTTCTAGAAATATACAACCTGCCAAGACTGAATCAGGAAGTAACAGACAATCTGAACAGACTGATCACTAGTAGTGAAATTGAATTTGTAATTGAAAAGAAAAAAAGAAAAGAAAAGAAAACTCCCAGCAAAGGAAAATCTAGAACCAAAGAGATTCACAGGGGAATTCTACCAAACATAAAGAAGAGCTAACACTTATCATTCTCAAACTATTCCAAAAAAATTGAAGAGGACAGAACACTCCCAAATTCATTTTATGAGTCCATCAATACCCTGTTAACAAAACCAGACAAAAACACCACAAAAAAAGAAAATTACAGGCCAATAACTTTGATGAATATAGATACAAAAATTCTACACAAAATATTAGCAAACCGAATCCAACAATACAGAAAAAGGATCACACACCATGATCAAAGATGGTTCAATATTCACAAATCAGTCAGTGTGATACACCACATTCACAAAATGAGGGATAAAAATCATATGATCCGAAAATATCCATTGACAGATGAATGGATAAAGAAGATGTGGTATATTTATACAATGGAATATTACTCAGCCACAAAAAAGAATGAAATAATGTCATTTGCAGCAACATGGATGGACCTAGAGATTATCATACTAAGTGAAGTAAGCCAAAGACAAATATATGATATCGCTTGTATGTGGAATTTTTTAAAAAAAGATACAAATGAACTTATAAATGAAACAGAAATGGACACACAGACATAGAAAACAAACTTATGGGTACCAAACGGGAAAGTGGGGTAAGGATAAATTAGGAGTTTGGTATTAACATATACATACTACTATACATAAAATAGATAACCAACAAGGACCTACTATATAGCACAGGGAACTATACTCAATATTTTGTAATAACCGATGAGAAAAAAATCTGAAAAATTTAGATATACATGTATGTATAACTGAATCACTTTGATGTACACCTGAAACTAACACAATATTGTAAATCAACTATACTTCAATAAAAAATCAATCAAGCAATTACATGATTATCTCAATAGATGCAGAAAAAGCATTTGACAAAATTCAACATCCAATTTGTGATTTAAAAAACTCTCATCAAAGTGGGTGTAGAGGGAACATATCTCAACATAATAAATGCCATTTATGGCAAACCCACAGCTAACATGATACTCAGTGGTGACAAACTAAAACCCTTTCCTCTAAAGTCAGGAACAAGGCAAGCATGCCCAATCTCACAAGATAGGGGTGTGGGAGTGAGAGATACAAACTACTGTGTATAAAATAGATAAGCAACAGGATATATTATACAGCACAGGGAAGTATAGATATTATTTTGTAATAACTTTAAATGAAGTATAATCTATAAAAATATTGAATCATATGATGTATCCTGAAATTAATGTCAACTGGACTTCAGTTTAAAAAATGTGGCTCTAAATTCTGTTTCTGGCATCAGATAATTTTCTCATTTGTGTCTAATTTTTGGAACTTCAAAAACATGAACATTTCTAAGTTGCTTTATAAAATATATAATTTAGTATTTTATATTTTTGTAATATGAAATGACTCCACATCAGCTAAGGCTGCTTTGTTGTCAGATGTGCTTCACCACATACTTAAGTCTTAGAATTACGTAAACATCACTAACTAAAATTCTTGTTACTATGGCAAGGGACATGGTGTGTGTGCCATCTGAAGCCTTAAGAATTGTTTATGTCACACTTTATGTGTGCATGGATGTTTGTGTGTTTGTGTGTGTGTGTGGTGTGTATGTTTAGGATGATGAGTTTTGAGTATTCTTTTTTGCCAATACATATTTAAACAAATTTTAAATTTAGGTCACTTGTTAAATAAATTATCAACATCAAAACTTTATGACCAGAAATAAGCTGTTAAAAAAATTCCCAAAATACTCAATTACAATGAAATAAGAATTTGAAAAATAAAGACAGGGGAGCATACTTCCATTTTCTTTAATGTTGTGTTTTATTATGTATTAATAATCTGAATTGCCTTGTGTAATATTTACAGTAAAAGGTTATGTCTTATTTTCTCTTCTTTTTAAGTTTCTTAGGGGAAGGCTGAAATCACTGGATTGAGACCTGTTTTACTTCTAATGTAGGCCTGTAGTGCTATAAAATTCCCCTAAATACTGCTCAAAAACATGTCATAAATTTATTTTCCTTATTTTTTGTTTTTGTTTTTACTCATGAGTTATTTAGAAGTACGTTATCTAGTTTCTAATTTGGGGAAATTTCCAGATAACTTTCTTTTTCTGAATTATAATTTAATTTCACTGTGGAAAGAGAAAATACTTTCTATGACTTGAATTTTTAAAAATCTATTGAGACATTTTTTATGACCCAGAATGTGGCCTATCTTCATAAATGTTTCATGTGCACTTGAAAAGAATGTATATTGTGTTGCTGTCTGGTAGAGTATTCTATAAATGTAAAATTACGTCAAATTCATTGATAGTGTTAAAATGTTTCATATCCTTGATGATATTTTTTCTACTTATTCTATTATTATTGAGAAATAGGTATTTAAATCTCTAACTATAATTGTGGATTTGTCATTCATTCTTTCAGTTTTAGCAGTGTGGCTCCATGTATTTTGAGCCTGTGTTATTAGGTGAAAATAGTTTAGGGTTATGTTCTCTTGATTTATTTACCTCATAATTATAAAATCACCTTCTTTATCTGTGGTACATTCTTTGCTATGAAGTAAATTTTTTTCTGTTATTAATATAATCATTCCAACTTTCTTTTGATTAGTGTTGTATAGAGTATGTTTGCCCATCCTTTGACTTTTAACCTATTTATGTCTTTGTATTTATGGTGTATTTCTTCCTGGCAATATAGAATAGGTCCTTGCTTTTTAACCAGTTTGACAATCTCTGCCTTTTAACTGGGATGTTGAGAATGCTTTCTATTTAGCGTGATTATTGATATAGTTACATTTAGGTCTGTGATCTTGCTTTGTTTTTCATTTGTGTTATTTGTTCCTTATTCCCCTTTTGCTCATTTTTTTTTTCCTTTTGGCATCTTAAATGTTCTCACCACAAAAACAGAAATGGTAGATATAAGATGTGGTAGAGATAGAGGTGTTAGATAACTCTATGGTGGTGATCATTTTGATTTATATAACTGTATCAAATCAACACAGAGTACCCCTTAAACTTACACAGTGTTATGTGACAATTATATCTCAATAAAGCTGGAAAAAATAGTATTTTACTATGCAGTACAAAAAAATTTTACATTGTTTTCTCTCATTAGCTTACCTCTGTGAAAGAAGAACTTTTATATAAAACAAACATTTCCGGGCTTCCCTGGTGGCTCAGTGGTTGAGAGTCCGCCTGCCGATGCAGGGGACACGGGTTCGTGCCCCGATCCAGGAAGATCCCACATGCTGCGGAGCGGATAGGCCCATGAGCCATGGCCGCTGGGCCTGTGCGTCCGGAGCCTGTGGTCCGCAACGGGAGAGGCCACATCAGTGAGAGGTCCGCATACCGCAAAAAAAAAAAAAAAAAAAAAAAAAAAATTCCCATTGCATTATTATTCTCACTGTTAAATGTACAATTTAACATCAAAAAGTACATTTTTCAGATATGAAAGGAATTTTGTATTTATCAATTCATATCAAAAGATTTTGCTTTGAATCAGTAATTTAGGCTGTCGGAGCATATATTTAAAGCTAAACACATTTATGGTGGATTTTTTTCCTACATATCTACCTAAGTGGCAAACCAGATAATTTAAAGGTATGGATTGATTAGTAACTCTGGTTATGAGTCTTTATTCATAAATGAATATGGTCATGAAAAACTAATTTTTGAATTTTAAAGGAATGGTATGTACGTATTGTTACAGCCATTAAAAAGTCTTGTAATTTTTCAAGAAAAGAAATCTGAGAAATTAGCTGAACAGATATCTTTTCTTCCAATAAATAAAATCTCAAAAACAGCTTGAAGAATCCTTCATGACTGTTTGGTAAGAAAAGAAAAATGATTAGCTCTGCTCCACTCTTTGCTAGTTTTTCACTTCACTAATAGATCTTTGTAATCCTCTGGCCCTTTCACTATACACTTTAGATTCTATTTTAAATCTTAAAATAATCATCTTTTAATTTTACAGTATAAATTACTTATATAGAAGGTGGCAACTGTCTTTTGGAACATAATATATATGTTATTTTTGTTCTTTATTATAAAATCAGTTGAGAGTAGGTGATTTCTCATCTGTTCACTTACTGGAGTTAAAAGTTGCCCTATGTTAATAGTAAAGTGCATGAATAGTGGTATCATATTAATTAAAGAAGTGTCATTTCAAAAATGGACTACATATCTTCACCTCCCAATTCTCTGTCCAAAGCATTGTTATCCTCCAAGCGGTTTGTAGGCTTAGTTGGAAGAACTCCATAAAGATCCTATTCTTAACCTTTATAGCTTACAAGCTTTTCCCCCCAAGGCTCAGGCTCCTGTCATGTTATAGAATATCCTTGTCTCCTCTCTATTTTTAAGTCCTCAGGTTTGCTCTCTTCTTTACTGGGCTACTTCATGACACTCCAGGCAAAGCAATCTATGAAATAAAATTCACTTCTCTATAAAGAGAATAAATAAATATGAATTTCTACCTCCATAATTACATAAGTAGTGAGGACATCTCATTAGTTCACCATTCCATTTGTGTCTAATTTGTGTTCATCGACACTGGGAGTCAAATGGCTCTAAAGGTCACTTAGGCTATTATACAGTGGATTCACTAATGTAGACATAAGCAGTGTAAAGCATGTGTCATATATTCCTAAGTTTATCACTTAAATGCATTAATAATATAATGGATTGGATATATATATATATATATATATATATATGGGATATGATATAATACTGTAATGTTAAAGATTGTCTTAAATATCAATCTATTAGATGTGTTTTTCTCTTTGATTTAAACAATTGTATCTGGGAAAAATGGGCTACTAAAAATTCCCATTATACCTCTTTCGGACTTTATAAAAATGAAGTTGTTCTATTTCTATAATTATTCTTAGCTTTCAACTTACCCCCAAATATATAAGCACTTTATTTGAGAATAAAATATTGATGTTAATATTAAACCCTGGGCCATCTTTGCTTAGAAACCTTAGTCCCTCCCAGTTGGAATTTATTTCTTCTGTATCTTAATTTTTATGCTTTATCTTGTATTCTGCCTTCATGCATGTGTGCATGTCTTGCTCCTCAATTATACTAGAAGATCCCAGGGATAGTATTTTTTGTTTCTTCTTGATTTATTTCTGTTAACATCAGAGTGCCTGACACAACATAATAAATATATAATGCATATTTGTTGAATGTGTATTATCAGATATATTAAAAGATAAGAGTTCACAGCAGGTGATTTCTAGATGTTAAAGTATACAAAGTTAATCTTATCAAGGATCTTGATCAAATTAAGAGATATATTTTAAAAAGTTAATTAAGAGATTCAGGAGACAGACTTTACAATGTAAAAGTGTTTGCCAGTTAGATGTATACAAACATGACCTAACACGTGGTGCAGCAGAAAATTTGTTTTATAAAAAATAGATCCTTACAGACAGATGTTTCTCTATGGAACAATTTCCCTAACTATTTCTCTGTCTTTCCTTCCTTTCTTTTATTCCCTATTCATCCATCCATCCATTCATCTAGCCTGCCAGCCAACAAATATTTATTAAGAATGTACTTGTTAGGAAGTATTGTATGTGCTAGAGATGGAGCTTAGATAAGTATTCCTGCCCTAATGGAGCTTCTATTCTGTTGGGGTGTGAAGAAGGGTTTAGGGGTCATTTAGCCACCACTGAGGAGGTCAGAATGGCTGAATTAAGCAAGAAGTTAATAGGAGATGAGACCTCAGAGGCAATGGGGATGGGGGAGCACAGGTTATATGTCCCCCCACTGTAAGGATGTGGCTTTGACTCAAAATGAGGTGGGAAGCATTGGAGAGTTTGAGTAGAGAACTTCCAATAGCGGAGCTACATTTTTAACAAGACCATTCTGAAAACAGGATTAAGAAGAGACTCTAGGGGTGAAACTATCAAAGCAGGTACCAAATTTCAGACTAGTGTTGTAATCCAGGCAAGAGGTAATGGTGAATTGCTCCAGGGAAGTAACAGCTCAGATGGTGAAAGGGGTTATATTCTAAATATATTTTGAAGGCAGAGTTAGCAGTATTTTCTGATAAATTTTATATGAAGTATGAGAGCAAAAGGAGCAATGAAAGATGACTCTAAGCTATTTCTTTTGAACAATTATAAGTGGAATAGACGTCATTAACTGAGAGAGTAGTCAACACTATTTACTTCCATTCATTTCATTCATTCTCTTAAACTTTGCAGTTTGATTCTACTCCAAACACTGAAAATAAATTGGAACTCCAGATATCTTCCTGCTTGCCTACCCTCCAGCATTTTATTATTTTGATCTCTTAGGAAACTCTTTTCCCCATTAACTTCCAGATCACTTATTATTTTTGCTTGGCCCAAAGTCTTTGCTCTGCATTTCTTTCTCAGTCACTATTTGTGATTCACTTTCACTGATTTTGGTATAGGATATTATAACTTAGATATTAACTGAATGTGATTTATTCTTTTTTGCTCTAGGATGTATTGCTGTTAGCATGATTAAATATAGAAAAGCAAATGCATTTTGGTCAAGTGACTAAATTACATATCGATCAAACAATATAAATATGCCTTCAGAAATTCTTAGCCTTATTCAAGAAATTTAACAATATCATTTAAAAGGACTGAGCATACTGAAATCATAACAAATTAATAGAAAAATTTTATCACATTTTGTAAAATAATTTTATTTAAAAATATATAGAATTTCCAAAACTATTTCAGATTTAACGTGAATGGTCACTTTTAAGTGACTGCCATATGTATTCATATCTCTGAAAATCTTGTTTCACACAATTTATGAATATTTTTTATAATTTGTTTCAACTTCAAATTATTACTATTAGTTATGTGTATTTTGTGGCACCTCTGTTTTTATACTTCACACTCAGGGCAGCAATTCATCTTTTAGATACGCAAATTTCATGATTTATTGGTGCACTTTAATATTTTCTGTCTTGATTGCCCAAATGTTCCACACCTGTTCATGTGAATATGTGTTACCCTTAAAGAGATTTAACACCATTGCAAACCCTTAATCTAATGCTTTATCATGATCCAATGTGATTATATTGTTTAATGCAATCTTAGCTTATGTTTTTACACTCTTTGAACTTTTAACAACCTATATCCTGTAGCTAATGAGAAATATTTCATGCTTTACTTAGTGTGGTCATCAAAGGAACATAAGATTTTTATCCAGATAATTTAAAGTTTAGATTTAATAGTTCTTTTTTTTTTTTTTTTTTTTTTTTTTTTTGTCGAACTCGGGCCTCTCACTGTTGTGGCCTCTCCCATTGCGGAGCACAGGCTCAGCAGTCATGGCTCACAGGACCAGCCGCTCCGCGGCATGTGGGATCTTCCCGGACCAGGGCATGAACCCGTGTCCCCTGCATCGGCAGGCGGACTCGCAACTGCTGCGCCACCAAGGAAGCCCTTAATAGTTCTTTAAGATTCTCTAAGCCTGTGTAAGGTCACTATTTTTTTTTTTTTGCGAGGTCACTATTTTTAAAGGAAGTTATTGATATTCATATGACTGATAGAAATATATGTTCTCATACCGTTTACTTTCTTCTTAAAATACTTTTCTAATTAATGTTTATCAGTGATTTTGTTTTTTGTTTTGTTTTCCTTTAACCAGTTAGAGACAATATTGTTTACTTCCATTTTCTCATTTAGACTTTGGAAAGTATGGTATAGTATAGTAAATATTTGTCTGTATTTCAAGTTATTTCCCTTTACTTTTAGAAATAGAAACACTGTGAGTCAGTTATTCCTTGATTGTGATGCACTATGTGTCTTCCAGAGGCTGTTTTATCAGTGACTTAGGGACACTAAAGACAGTTGGCTGCTACATTGTTAACCTATTTTTTGCATATAAAATGCATATGTGTAAAGTGTCAGCCTTTATTGAGGATTACTTAACAAATTAGACTATTATGCCAACTTAAGAAGCTTTTAGTTTTCAGCATTTCATTATACAAAAACTAATGTTTTTTTAGAAAATTTCTGGTGGTGATAACTAATATCATATAACAAATTTCAATTTTTACATTTTTAAGGGCCATTATTCATATATATTGGCTCTCCAAGTTGGTGTTATTACCTGTTGGGAGCCAATTCTCCATGGTGTTTCTACACATCTTGTTACAACTTTTGTCCTTGGCTATCTTTCCAAGGATATTTCTGAAGCCAACTGGGAAGAAAGAGATAGTATCTCCCTCCAGGGCAAAAGGCAGATTTGTTTGAGTCCACTATAATCACGATAAGATCTCCCCTGGGGCAAATGTTGAATAGGCTTTTTGAAGCCCTCTTATAGAATTGGGGTGTTTTTAAATTCAGGAATCCTCCACTGTGACATAAGCCTACTTTGTAGCATCTACCTTGGTCATTCAGCATTCCTTTCTTGGTTCTTGGGGTGGAAGGGAATTGATGAGAATCTGAAGCTTATGAAATGAGTAATAAAGTTCTTTGTCTTTGATCCAAGAGTCTCATGTCTACTGTCAGTCTTAAGTGTGGAAGGCTGACATATTAACTTTCAAGTAGGATAAAATCTCTGACCTTTGACATTTCTTGACATTACCATCATTTTGTAGAAGAAATAACAGGCTCAGGCAGGGTAAAAAACTAGCCCAAGTCCCTGGAAGTCATTAATGACAGACAAACTAGTTCTAGGCTTATGCCATTACATGATGTTGCTTCTAGTGGGGTGAGCTTTTAGCCCACAATGTTAAATTTAGATATCATGGAAAGTGACTGAAACTAAACACAGTCAGGACTCTTTCTGGCAGTTAATTTTAGTAGTGAAGACTTAGTCATTAATAAAACAATATGTATTCATTAAGATTCAGTTATATCTTCAATAGAGATAACATAGAAGGAACATTTAAAAAAATATTGTAATTATTGTTTTGGATTTTTGTAACTTCAGTTTTAAAATTGTAGTCTGCTTTTAAAAATTATGTTCCTAGAATTTATAAAGATCAAGAAATAAATAATATGGAGAGTATAACACAAAACTCTCATTTCCACCAGTACCTTTTTTCTCCCCAAATGCTTCTCTCTCTCTCTCTCTTTCTCTAATAAATACACACACAAATGCATTTTCTGATGACTTTCAGGAGGAAATCACATCACCTAGTAGACTATCACTAATAGTTCTACTAGTTTTTGTTAAGGATTTAGTATTCTTACTATCATAAGCCAAAATTATTTCAGTGTTGAGAAAGCTGTCTGTGAGGAACAACAAACCTATAGTAATGACAGTGCTATGAAAATTGTGTTATTCTTACTATTATTGCTATTTTAGAAGCCATGAACAAACTTTAAAATAAAATAAAAATTAACCTTAAAAAGGTGAAGGTAATTAAAATACACATGCCCCTGCTTATGTGCTCATGTAGACTTTTATTTGGGGCATTCAGTTGTTCATTATAAGAATGAAGGCTTTTTAAATAGCTTGCACAATAATATTTCTCTGTGTTTTGTTAGGTCAATATAATAGGAAATTTGAATGGCATACTATCACAGAAGTATATTTAGCAATAGCAATTTTATACAGATGTCACTTCTTTCATCCTAACAGTTTGTTTACTAAGGTTGTTACTGAGTAACATGTTATTGAGTGAAATATAAGAACTAATAAGTAAGTTAGAGTAACTTCTGACTCTTCATTTTCCCACTTCCTATTTATTTCCTTTCTTGCATGAATAGAAGAAAAAGTGGACTTGTGATATTAAAAACAGATTAGGAACCAGGATTATTTAAAAACTAGTTGCTTACATTTACCATCTATATTTGTGTCATGTATACTACTAGAGAGCAATGATTTATTTTAATTTTATTGAAAATTATTCCAATAAAGATGTTTAAGAAACACTTGAAATGTGTAGTATATATGAGCTCAATGTAGAAGATACAATAAGTTCCTTTTGGCAAGTCTCAATTACATAGAGCTATTTTCTTTTTTATTTTTTTTAACATCTTTATTGGAGTATAATTGCTTAACAATGGTGTGTTAGTTTCTGCTGTATAACAAAGTGAATCGACTATATGTATACATATATACCAATATCCCCTCCCTCTAGCATCTCCCTCCCACCCTCCCTATCCCACCCCTCTAAGTGGTCAAAAACCACCTAACTGATCTCCCTGTGATGTGGCTGCTTCCCACTAGCTATCTATTTTACATCTCGTAGTGTATATATGTCCATACCACTCTCTCACTTCGTCCCAACTTACCCTTCCCCCTCCCCATGTCCTCAAGTCCATTCTCTACGTCTGCATCTTTATTCGGGTCCTGCCCCTAAGGTTCTTCAGAAACAGGTTTTTTTTTTTAGATTCCATATATATATATGTGTTAGCATATGGTATTTGTTTTTCTCTTTCTGACTTACTTCACTCTGTATGACAGACTCCAGGTCCATCGACCTCACTACAAATAACTCAGTTTCATTTCTTTTTAGGGCTGAGTAATATTCGATTGTATATATGTGGCACATTTTTATCCATTCATCTGTTGATGGACACTTAGTTTGCTTCCATGTCCTGTCTATTGTAAATAGAGCTGCAATGAACATTTTGGTACATGACTCTTTTTGAATTATGGTTTCCTCAGGGTATATGCCCAGTAGTGGGATTGCTGGGTCGTATGGTAGTTCTATGTGTAGTTTTTTAAGGAACCTCCATACTGTTCTCCATAGTGGCTGTATCAATTTACATTCCCACCAACAGTGCAGGAGGGTTCCCTTTTCTCCACACCCTCTCTAGCATTTATTGTTTGCAGATTTTTTGGTGATGCTCATTCTGACTGGTGTGAGGTGATACCTCATTGTAGTTCTGATTTGCATTTCTCTAATGATTAGTGATGTTGAGCATCCTTTCATGTGTTTGTTGGCAATCTGTATATCTTCTTTGGAGAAATGTCTATTTAGGTCTTCTGCCAATTTTTGGATTGGGCTGTTTGTTTTTTTTGATATTGAGCTGCATGAGCTGCTTGTAAATATAGGAGATTAATCCTTTGTCAGTTGCTTCATTTGCAAATATTTTCTCCCATTCTGAGGGCTGTCTTTTCATCTTGTTTATTGTTTCCTTTGCTGTACAAAAGCTTTTAAGTTTCAGTAGATCCCATTTGTTTGTTTGTTTGTTTTTTAATCTCAATTTCTCTAGGAGGTGGGTCAAAAAGGATCTTGCTGTGATTTATGTCATAGAGTGTTCTGCCTATGTTTTCCTCTAAGAGTTTTAGAGTGTCTGGCCTTACATTTAGGTCTTTAATCCATTTTGAGTTTAATTTTGTGTATTGTGTTAGGGAGTGTTCTCACTTCATTCTTTTACATGTAGCTGTCCATTTTTCACAGCACCACATATTGAAGAGGCTGTCTTTTCTCCATTGTATATTCTTGCTTCCTTTATCAGACATAAGGTGACCATATGTGCGTGGGTTTGTCTCTGGGCTTTCTATCCTGTTCCACTGATCTATATTTCTGTTTTTGTGGCAGTACCATATGGTCTTGATTACTGTAGCTTTGTAGTATAGTCTGAAGTCCAGGAGCCTGATACCTCCAGCTCCATTTTTCTTTCTCAAGATTGCTTTGGCTATTCAGGGTCTTTTTTGTTTCCATACAAATTGTGAAATTTTTTGTTCTAGTTCTGTGAAAAATGCCAGTGGTAGTTTGATAGAGATTGCATTGAATCTGTAGGTTGCTTTGGATAGTATAGTCATTTTCACAATGTGGATTCTTCCAATCCAAGAACATGGTATATCTCGACATCTGTTTATATGATCTGTAATTTCTTTCATTAACATCTTATATTTTTTTGCATACAGGTCTTTTGTCTCCTTAGGTAGGTTTATTCCTAGGTATTTTATTCTTTTTGTTGCAGTGGTAAATGGGAGTGTTTCCTTAATTTCTCTTTCAGATTTTTCATCATTAGTGTATAGGTATGCAGGAGATTTCTGTGCATTAATTTGTATCCTGCTACTTTACCAAATTCTTTGATTAGCTCTAGTAGTTTTCTGGTGGTATCATAAAGATTCTCTATGTATAGTATCATGTCATCTGCAAACAGTGACAGCTTTACTTCTTTTCTGATGTGGACTCATTTTATTTCTTTTTCTTCTCTGATTGCTGAGGCTAAAACTTCCAAAACTATGTTGAATAAGAGTGGTGAGAGTGGGCATCCTTGTCTTCTTCCTGATCTTAGTGGAAATGGTTTCAATTTTTCACCATTGAGAACAATGTTGGCTGTTGGTTTGTCATATATGGCCTTTTTTATGTTGAGGTAAGTTCCCTCTATGCCCACTTTCTGGATAGTTTTTATCGTACATGGGTGTTGAACTTTGTTGAAACCTTTTTCTGCATCTATTGAGCTGAGCATATGGCTTTTCTCCTTCAATTTGTTAATATGGTGTATCACATTGATTGATTTGTGTATATTAAGGAATCCTTGCATTCCTGGGATAAGCCCCACTTACTCATGGTGTAAGATCCTTTTAATGTGCTTTTGGATTCTGTTTCTTAGTATTTTGTTGAGGCTATTTTGCATCTATGTTAATCAGTGATATTGGCCTGTAGTTTTCTTTTTTTGTGACAGCTTTATCTGGTTTTGGTATCAACATGATGGTGGCCTCGTAGATAAGTTTGGGAGTGTTCCTCCCTCTGCTCTATTTTGGAATAGTTTGAGAAGGCTAGGTGTTAGCTCCTTTCTAAATGTTTGATAGAATTTGCCTGTGAAGCCATTGGATCCTGGGCTTTTGTTTGTTGGAAGATTTTTAATCACAGTCTCAATTTCAGTACTTGTGATTGGTCTGTTTATATTTTCTATTTCTTCCTGGTTCAGTCTCGGAAGATTGTGCTTTTCTAAGAATTTGTCCAATTCTTCCAGTTTGTCCATTTTATTGGCATTTAGCTGCTTGTAGTAATCACTCATGATCCTTTGTATTTCTGCAGTGTCAGTTGTTACTTCTTTTTCATTTCTAATTCTATTGATTTGAGTCTTCTCCAGTTTATTCTTGATGAGTCTGGATAATGGTTTATCAATTCTCTTATCTTCTCAAAGAATCAGCTTTTAGTTTTATTGATGTTTGCTATCATTTCCTTCATTTGTTTTTCATTTATTTCTGATCTGATATTTATGATTTCTTTCCTTCTGCTAACTTTGGGGTTTCTTTGTTCTTCTTCCTCTAATTGCTTTAGGTGTAAGTTTAGGCCGTTTATCTGAGATGTTTCTTATTTCTTGAGTTAGAATTGTATTGTTATAAACTTCCCTCTTAGAACTGCTTTTGCTGCATTCCTTTGGTTTTGGGTTGTCATGTTTTCATTGTCATTTGTTTCTAGGTATTTTTTTGATTTCCTCCTTGATTTCTAAAGTTATCTTTTGGTTATTTATTAGTGTATTGTTTAGCCTCCATGTGTTTGTTTTTTTTGAAATTTTTTTTCCTGCAATTGATATCTAGTCTTATAGTGTTGTGTTCAGAAAAGATACTTGATACGATTTCAATTTTCTTAAATTTACCAAGGCTTGATTTGTGACCCAAAATATGATCTATCCTGGAGAATGCTCTGTGAGCACTTGACAAGTGTATTCTCTTATTTTTGGATGGAATATCCTATAAATATTAATTAAATTCATCATTTTTAATATGTCTTTTAATGCTGTGTTTCCTTTTTTATTTTCATTTTGGATGATCTGTCCATTGGTGAAAGTGGGGTGTTAAAGTCCCCTACTATTGTGTTATTGTCAATTTCCCCTTTTATGGCTGTTAGCATTTGCATTATATTTTGAGGTGTTCCAATGTTGGGTGCATAAATATTTACAATTGTTATATCTTCTTCTTGGATCGATCCCTTGATCATTATGTAGTGTCCTTCTTTGTCTCTTGTAATAGCCTTTATTTTAAGCTCTATTTTTCCTGATAGGAGAATTACTACTCCAGCTTTCTTTTTATTTCCATTTGCATGGAATATCTTTTTCCATCCCCTCACTTTCAGTCTGTATGTGTCCCTAGGTCTGAAGTGGGTGTCTTGTAGACAGCATATATATGGATCTTTTTATTATATCCATTCAGCCAGTCTGTGTCTTCTAGTTGGAGCATTTAATCCATTTACATTTAAGGTTGTTATTGATATGTATGTTGCTATGACCATTTTTTTAACTGTTTTGGGTTTGTTATTGTAGGTCTTTTCCTTCCCTTGTGTTTCCTGCCTAGAGAATTTCCTTTATCCTTTGTTGTAAATCTGGTTTGGTGGTGCTGAATTCTCTTAGATTCTGCTTGTCTGTAAAGCTTTTAATTTCTCTGTCAAATCTGAATGAGATCCTTGCTTGGTAGAGTAATCTTGGTTGTAAGTTTTTCCCTTTCATCCCTTAAATATGTCCTACAACAGCCATCTGGCTTGCAGAGTTTCTGCTGAAAGATCAGCTGTTAACCTTATGGGGATTCCTTTGTATGTTATTTGTTGCTTTTCCCTTGCTGCTTTCAATATTTTTCTTTATATTTAATTTTTGATAGTTTGATTAATATGTGTCTAGGCGTGTTTCTTCTTGGATTTATCCTGTATGGGACTCTCTGTGCTTCCTGGACTTGATTGACTATTTCCTTTCCCATATTAGGGAAGTTTTCAACTATAATCTCTGCAAATATTTTCTCAGTCCCTTTCTTTTTCTCTTCTTCTTCTAGGACCCCTATAATTCGAATGTTAGTGTGTTTAATGTTGTCCCAGAGGTCTCTGAAACTGTCCTCAATTCTTTTCATTCTTTTTTCTTTATTCTGCTCTGTGGTAGTTATTACCACTATTTTATCTTCCAGGTCACCTATCCGTTCTTCTGCCTCACTTTTCTGCTATTGATTCCTTCTACAGAATTTCTAATTTCATGTATTGTGTTGTTCATTATTGTTTGTTTGCTCCTTAGTTCTTCTGTGTCCTTGTTAAACGTATCTTGCATTTTGTCTATTCTATTTCCAAGATTTTGGATCATCTTTCCTATCGTTCCTCAGAATTCTGTTTCAGGTAGATTGCCTATTTCCTCTTCATTTGTTTGGTCTGGTGGGTTTTTAACTTCCTCCTGCATCAGCATCTGTCTTCTCATTTTGCTTAACTTACTGTGTTTAAGGTCTCCTTTTCACAGGCTGCAGGTTTGTAGTTCCAGTTGTTTTTGGTGTCTGACCCCAGTGGGTAAGGTTGGTTTAGTGGGTTTTGTAGGCTTCCTTTTGGAGGGGACTGGTACCTGTGTTCTGGTGAATGAAGCTGGATCTTGTCTTTCTGGTGGGCAGGACCATGTCCAGTGGTGTGTTTTGGGGTGTCTGTGAACCTATTATAATCTTGGGCAGCCTGTCTGCTAGTGGGTGGGGGGGGGGGTTGTTCCTGCCTTGCTAGTTGTTTGGCATGTGGTGTCCAGCATTGGAGCTCGCTGGTCGTTGAGTGGAGCTCGGTCTTAGCATTGTGCTGGAGATCTCTGGGAGAGCTCTCACCAATTGATATTACATGGGGCTTGGAAGTCCTTGGCCGACCAGTGTCTTGAACTTGGCTCTCCTACCTCAGAGGTTCAGGCCTGACATGGCCGGAACACTAAGACCTTGTCAGCCACACAGCTCAGAAGAAAAGGGAGAAATAAAAGAAAGAAAACATAAATAAATGAATAAAATAAAGTTATTAAAATTAAAAAATAAAAAAATATTAAAATAAAAATTAAAAAAAAATAAGAAGAGAGCAATCAAAACAATAAAGAAATCCTCCAATGTTAACAAGCACTAAATACTATACTAAAAAAACAGCCAGATTGAACCCTAGGACAAATGGTAAAAGCAAACCTATACAGAAAAAGTCACACAAAGAAGCATACACATACACACTGACAAAAAGAGAAAAAGGAAAAGAAAAATAATATACATCTATTAAAAAAAAAAGGAAGAGAGCCACCAAATCAATAAACAAATCTTCCAATGATAATAAGCTCTAAATACTAAGCTAAGGTAAACATAAAACTAGAAGCGAATTAGATGCAGAAAGCAAACCTCAAGTCTACCTTTGCTCTCAAAGTCTACTGCCTCAATTTTGGGCTGATTCATTGTCTATTCAGGTATTCCACAGATGCAGGGTACATCAAGGTGTTTGTGGAGATTTAATCCACTGCTCCTGAGGCTGCACAGAGAGATTTCCCTTTCTCTTCTTTGTTCGCACAGCTCCTGGGGTTCAGCTTTACATTTGGCCCCACCTCTGCATGTAGTTCACCCTCTGACATCCCGCCCAGACAGGAGGGAGTAAAGGAGTGGCTGATTAGGGGATCTGGCTCACTCAGGCCAGGGTGAGGGAGGGGTATGGAATGCGAGGCGAGCCTGTGACGGCAGAGGCCGGCGTGACATTACAATGAACTGAAGTGCACCATGTGTTCTCCCAGGGAAGTTGTCCCTGGATCACAGGGCCATGGCAGTGGTGGGATGCACAGTTTCCCAGGAGGGGAAGTGTGGATAGTGACCTGTGCCCGTACCCAGGATTCTTGGTGGCAGCGGCAGCAATGTTAGTGTTTCATGTCCATCTCTGGTGTCTGCGCTGATAGCCACAGCTCGCGCCTGTCTCTGGAGCTCATTTAGGCAGTGCTCTGAATCCCCTCTCCTTGCACACCCCGAAACAATGGTCTCTTGCTTCTTATGCAGGTCCAGAATTTTTCCCGACTCCCTCCTGGCTAGCTGCAGCGCACTAGCACCCTTCAGGCTGTGTTCATGCAGCCAACCCCAGTTCTCTCCCTGGGATCTGATCTCTGAAGCCCGAGCCTCTGCTCCCAGCCCCCACCCACCCTGACCGGTGAGCAGACAAGCCTCTCAGGCTGGTGAGTGCTGGTCGGCACCGGTCCTCTGTGTGGGAATCTCTCTGCATTGCCCTCTGCACCCCTGTTGCTGTGCTGTCCTCCATGACTCCGAAGCTTCCCCCCAACCCACCCCCTGTCTCCACCAGTTAAGAGGCTTCCTTCTGTGTGGAAACTTTTCCTCCTTCACAGCTCCCTTCCAGAGTTGCAGGTTCCATCTGTATTCTTTTGTCTCTGTTTTTCCTTTTTTTCTTTTGCCCTACCCAGGTACAGATATTTGGGGAGTTTCTTGCCTTTTGGGAAGTCTGAGGTCTTCTGCCAGTGTTCAGTAGGTGTTCTGTAGGAGTTGTTTCACATGTGGATGTATTTTTGATGTATTTGTGGGGAGGAAGGTGATCTCTGTGTCTTACTCCTCAGCCATCTTGAAGGTCCTCTTCCCTTTTTTCATAACTTCTGACTTTATTATAAATCTTAAACATTTTATCATCATTGGTAAATATTTTTGATAAGTGAAAAATTAGTAATTATTCTAAAATGTGACTTTCATGTTATATAATAAGGAAATTATAATTCCTTAATCATTCAGGTGATTTTGTATTTTCAAATCAAATTATTTGTCCCAATATTTTGATCAGTGAAAATGTTAGCTTGAAATTAATTCTGTGTCATACCTCATATATTTGTCAGTGATTCTGTTTTAAAGTCCAGTCTAATTCTACAAGTGAAAAGTATTCAGTGTGAAGAATGAGCTAACATCTATCATTACTATCACAGGCTTACATAGAGGCAGTTATTAATATAACATAGTAGAGACAATAGAATTAAGTTTCTTGTAAGCTTGTATGTCCCTACAGGCAATCAAATTCATTTTAGTTAAATTAATCCCAAATCTGTGAGCCATTTGCTCTTTACTTTCTGCTTAAATGTATTACTGTGTTTCCAGTTAATTTATCTGCTATATTGCTCAAAGTTTTGTTGTTGTTTTGCTTTTTTTTTTTTTTTTTTTTTTTTGCGGTATGCGGGCCTCTCACTGTTGTGGCCTCTCCCGTTGCAGAGCACAGGCTCTGGACACGCAGACTCAGCGGCCATGGCTTACAGGCCTAGCCACTCCATGGCATGTGGGATCTTCCCAGACTGGGGCATGAACCCGTGTCCCCTGCATTGGCAGGCGGACTCTCAACCACTGCGCCACCAGGGAAGCCCTGCTATTTTGTTTTGTTTGTCTGTTTTTTATACCCCAATCCTAAAGGATTAGATTTTCCTCTGAGCTACCTTTTTTTTTTTTAGCTCTCTTTAACTGGACTCCCCAGAATTCTCTGGGGAGCAAGGAGGGAAATTAGAATGGCCATAACAAAAAGAGACAACTAGAGAACTTGAACTTACAGTTAGTATGGAAGGCACACTGTTTTTACTTAATTATACTTAAAATAAATTTTACTTAATTTATTTATTTAGGACTGAAGAGAGTCACAGAGATTATGGTAGAGCAAAAAAACCTCCTTGATTATGGTGTGGAAATTCTCTATTTTCTTACTTTTTTACTGTTAATCATCAACAAACCTCAAGGCAAGAGATTTGCAAGCCAGCAACTTCTGCAGTTGAAGAGAGAAATATGTTTTTATTCCTTTTCCAATTCCTCAAACATTATATCTCAGATTATATAAACTATATAAATGATAAATTTCTAGTTTCAAAAAAGATGATTTATATATAACTTTAAAAGAACATCTATTTCTTACAGTGGCTGAAACAGTACTAGTACTAACCAAGGCTAAATCATCCCCCTGGGCCAATGGTTGTCTTTAACCTCTGTAATTTTACATGTGTGGATAATACCAAATAAATCCATCTTCCCCTTCTGCTCTTATTGGTGTTCAAATGCTCACAACCCTAAATCTAGTCATTATAATAAGGAATTTAAAAAATTCTATCTTTTAAGTCAATTACATGAAAGAATATGTTACCTCCTCCTTTTAGGTAATGATTTTTTCACATTTAAGACTAATTTATTAGGCTGAGAATACAAAAGGGATACAGTTGCCTACATCATGTCCCTCTGAAGGATTTCTATTGCTTGAAAGCTGTGAGAAGCTCTTTGTATTTTCTAAATTTTACCTTTCTTCATAAACTTTTAGAAATGTAATGTATTGTCTACTGCTGAATTCTTCACCCACGCCCAGAGCATTTGCCTTTATCTCCACATGAATGACCAACCACCTATAGTTAGAATTTATGATTGCTGTGATCCTAGAGCATTTTTAAAGCACTTTACATTATGTGATATTAAGCAAAAGATATTTCTGGACATGCTCACATGCTTCTAGGGGAGTTTTATCTTTCTACTTGTTATATATACCTACATGAATTATACTAACATCATCTCAGGATTATATAATATAAACTTAAAATGCTATCAGAATGACTTTATTCATGAGTTTTTTCCTTATGTGACCAAATTTTTTGCTTATATGACCAAAATTGACTTTTAAAATAAAACATTCTTTTATTATAGCTGAAGATGCCTGGAAATTAATAGTAAAAGATAGAAGCAATTAAAAAGATATTTGGGTCCATGATTACAATTAAAGAGATGCATATCAGCTTAAGAAACTTTGCGAGGAGGTTGAATAGTGCTCCCAAATAAACTTCTGCCGTGAAACATTGCGTATCATGTACAACAATTAACAAATCTTTAGAAGAGTATTCTAGGAGGTATTACATGTTCTCAAAGTTTGTCTCACATTATTTAGACATACTCAGAATATGTCTACAAACTACTAGTTGTCATTATGAAATGTAGAGTTGTTTTATTTTGTATTTTGGAAATAATGTGTTTTCGTCTAATCACAGTTTAACTGCTACTGGACCTCACTGCTTTCTCTAAAGGTGGTTATAGAATTGCAGAGAAGGACTGTACTCCAACATGTTAAGGGCTAGTGACATTTGCTACTGTAAATACTTTCTGATGTTCATAAGGATTTTTAAATATAAAGTCACCTAAAAACTGCTTCAGTGGTAGTGGACCACCCTATCCAGTATAGTTTCATTCCATTTCATGTCATGCTCATATTTTGTGTAGTTAAAGAGCTCATTGCACAAGCCCTAAGAACTGCTGTTAAATCATATATATATATACATATGTACATAGAATACAATATTCATGTATGTATGCATACATAATGATATATAGTCATATATACACAATCATATATATACATAATCTGATATATATGTACATATATATGTCACCATACATATATATGTATATATATATATGGTCTTCATAAACATGCCCAAAGTCACAAGTTTGTGTATGTTTGTGTATGTGAAAAAGCATAAAGTTACTAAATGGATTGGGAATAAAATTCACAAGTTTTCTGCCAAGTATGACACTGCACGTTTGCGCATGTTCTTACAAAGGCCATTTCTTTACAAACAGGGTCCTGGGGGATTGTTAACTCTAGATGCAGCTTCCTGTTTATACACCCGCTCTGGGATTTCCCATTTGCCAACACTGCAAATGCATTGTATTATAAATGAGAACAGCTTGTTGAGGGCTGTGTTTTAGTGTTTTCTGGAAATAGATGAAGAGAACATGTTCTGATGTATTTGTAGCAAATCCAATTAGGAGCTTATTGAGGGAGGTTTTTTGGCTTTTGGGGTTTTTCTAAACAAGCATAGGAAATATGTTTGTGGTGGTATCATTGGTAATTACAAATTCTTCCTAAAGAAAATAATTATGCATGCTTTAAAGTAAACCTCCTTTTAGGAGAACAATTGATATTCAGTTTTTTGTCTAGGTAAACAATATTTACAGAAAAGTACTAGAAAGTTATTTTTCATATAAACCTTAAAAATCCTCTGCATTGCCCCACAAAAAGAGGTTAAAGTAGTAATAAATTTTTGATTATTAGTATAGTATAGTAATGATTTTTTTAATGATCATAGATCAATTGGTAAACTCTCCTATTCCTACTTATTTATTTGAGTGGACTTGGAACAGATTTTTGGATAATAATTATTTTTCTGGAAAAAAAAGAGGGAGGATAAAATAAAGTCTACTTTATTTCACCTGCCAACATATTTTGCTTTCCACACCCTTACATTTTTGCCTATTTCATAATCCTAATGTATACTTCCACTTCTTAAGAATTCTACGCAATTAATTTTTGAAAAATTTCAGCAATTTTTAAAAATAGTAGAGGAAGTTTTGTTATTTGATAAAGTTGACCTTTGCTTTTTAATGTGTGTGGGTGTAGGTGTGGGTGTGTTGTGGGTAAGTGTGTGTATGTGTGTTTACAAATGTCAATGTAAAAGATGTATCACGATGTAATAGAATTTTGGATATATCAACAAGCCTAAATTTTTGCAGTTTTAAGTGGTACAAAGAGTTGAAATCATAAATTGTAGCAGCTTATAATGAAAGTTGTTTATGTTAAAAGTACATAACAGAAATGTAAGAAAATGGCTAAGTGAAATATGAAAGAAAAATTACTTGTTTGAATACCCCCAAATTTAAAGTTTAAATATAATCATGATATATACAGATATGCAAAAATTTGTTCTATTCTTCCCCAGTGATTTATGTTTCATCAAGTGTAGTTACATTCATCACTGATCATTTTTTTAAAACAAGATTTTATATGATAACATTGTGCATTAAAGTGAACTGCAAAAATATTTTAAATCATACAGCTTCAGAATGATACATGGTTCACTGCAAATTGCAAAGGGTAAGGAAAAAATGGAATGAATTTCTAATAGACTTTAATTTCATCTTTAAAAAATAGCTTTTGTTAAATGAGCATCTTAAGAAGTGTTAAATTATGCACATATATATAAAACATTAATAGGATATTTGTACTGACTAGCCAATTTCGTCCTTAATTGCTGAGTTTATTTACAGGATACATGGTATCATTCCAGCTTCCTATCTTTTCAGTTATACTCTTGAGTTACTTACACATCTTTCCTAAAAGATTCAACTTCATCAGCAAATGAAGTTTGCTGTTCATAAAATATATTCTTTCTGTTCATAAAATATATTTTGCAGATTGACCTTTTCCTTTTTACAGTGCAGTCAAAATACTTTTTGGATGTAAAGAAAACATGTTTAACCCTCCTTTCAAATATTCTTTTCACAACAATATATTTATGCACAGTATTTTCTTTTCTTAAGGTTTAGCATCTTTTAAATTATGCCCAAAATAGGTATAATGAGATAGGAAAGTGTACAAATCTGAAATGTACACCTCAATGATTTTTCACATATGAGTACCTTTGAGTAACCACGATCTTGATCAAGATACAAAACATTTCCATTACCTCAGAAAGCTCTTTCTTGCTACTCCAGCCACCCACCAGGGGTAATCACTCTTCTGATTTCTATCAACACCAGTTCATTTTGCTTGGAACATATTATCTGTGGGATTCATCCTGTTGTTGTGTTTATCAGTAGTTCATTGTTTTTAAATTGTTGTTTTGTTTTCCATTATAAGAATACACAATAGATTAGTACTCCATTCTCCTGATGATGGCCACTTGAGTTGCTTCTGGTTTTCTACTATAATGAATAAATTTGGTATGAATATTCCTGTTTATGTGCTTCATTTGGCATATATACTCATCTCTCTTGGCCGTATACCTGCAGTAAAATTGCTGAATCGTAGCATAGGTATATGTTTAGCTTTAACAGCTACAGTTTTAATAGTTTTCCAAAGTCACACTTCCACCAGTAATCATAGGAGAGTTCCAGTTATTCCACATCCTTCCCAATGCTTGGTATTTTCAGTCTTTGAAATTTTAGACTTTCTGGTAAATGTGTAATAGTATATTGTGATTTTAAGATGCATTTCCCTGATGAATAATTATATTGACCATCTTATCGATGCTTATTGGCCATCTGGTCATTATCTTTGATGTGCTACTTGTTCAAGCCATTTGACTATGCTTTATTTATTTATTTTTGGTCCTATTTGATTTGTGTGACTTCTTTATACATCCTAGACATAACCCATTAGATAGATAGATAGATAATGAAAATATTATCCTATTGCATCTTCACTCTCCTACTGATATATTTTTTTAACATCTTTATTGGAGTGTAATTGCTTTACAATGGTGTGTTAGTTTCTGCTTTATAACAAAGTGACTCAGTTATACATATACATATGTTCCCATAACTCTTCCCTCTTGCGTCTCCCTCCCTCCCACCCTCCATATCTCACCCCTCTAGGTGGTCACAAAGCACCAAGCTGATCTCCTGTGCTATGCGGCTGCTTCCCTCTAGGTATCTATTTTACATTTGGTAGTGTATATATGTCCACGCCACTCTCTCACTTTGTCACAGCTTACCCTTCCCCCGCTCCATATCCTCAAGTCCATTCTCTAATAGGTCTGCATCTTTATTCCTGTCTCACCTCTAGGTTCCTCGTGACATTTTTTTTTCTTAAATTCCATATATGTGTTAGCATATGGTATATGTCCTTCTCTTTCTGACTTACTTCACTCTGTATGAGAGACTCTAGGTCCATCCACTTCATTACAAATAGCTCAATTTCATACCTTTTTATGGCTGAGTAATATTCCATTGTATATATGTGCCACATCTTCTTTATCCATTCATCTGATGATGGACACTTAGGTTGTTTCCATCTCCTGGCTATTGTGAATAGAGCTGCAAAGAACATTTTGGTACATGACTCTTTTTGAATTATGGTTTTCTCAGGGTATATGCCCAGTAGTGGGATTACTGGGTCATATGGTAGTTCTATGTGTAGTTTTTTAAGGAACCTCCATACTGTTCTGAATAGTGGCTGTACCAATTCACATTCCCACCAGCAGTGCAAGAGTGTTCCCTTTTCTCCACACCCTCTCCAGCATTTATTGTTTGTAGATTTTTGGTTGATGATCATTCTTACTGGTGTGACATGATATCTCATTTGCATTTCCCTAATGATTAATGATGTTGAGCATTCTTTCATGTGTTTGTTGGCAGTCTGTATATCTTCTTTGGAGAAATGTCTATTTAGATCTTCTGCCCATTTTTGGATTGGGTTGTTTGTTTTTTTGTTATTGAGCTGCATGAGCTGCTTGTAAATTTTGGACATTAATCCTTTGTCAGTTGCTTCATTTGCAGATATTTTCTCCCATTTTGAGGGTTGTCTTTTAGTCTTGTTTATGGATTCCTTTGCTGTGCAAAAGCTTTGAAGTTTCATTAGGTCCCATTTGTTTATTTTTGTTTTTATTTCATTTCTCTAGGAGGTGGGTCAAAAAGGATCTTGCTGTGATTTATGTCATAGAGTGTTCTGCCTATGTTTTCCTCTAAGAGTTTGATAGTTTCTGGCCTTATATTTAGGTCTTTAATCCATTTTGAGCTTTTTTGTTGTGTATGGTGTTAGGGAGTGATCTAATCTCATACATTTACATGTACCTGTCCAGTTTTCCCAGCACCACTTATTGAAGAGGCTGTCCTTTCTCCACTGTACATTCCTGCCTCCTTTATCAAAGATAAGGTGACCATATGTGCGTGGGTTTATCTCTGAGCTTTCTGTCTTGTTACATTGACCTATCTTTCTGTTTTTGTGCCAGTACCATACTGTCTTGATTACTGTAGCTTTGTAGTATAGTCTGAAGTCAGGGAGACTGATTCCTCCAGCTCCGTTTTCCTTTCTCAAGATTGCTTTGGCTATTCTGGGTCTTTGGTGTTTCCATACAAATTGTGAAATTTTTTGTTCTAGTTATGTGAAAAATGCCAGTGGTAGTTTGATAGGGATTGCACTGAATCTGTAGATTGCTTTGGGTAGTAGAGTCATTTTTGCAATGTTGATTCTTCCAAACCAAGAACATGGTATATCTCTCCATCTATTTGTATCATCTTTAATTTCTTTCATCAGTGTCTTATAATTTTCTGCATACAGGTCTTCTGTCTCCTTAGGTAGGTTTATTCCTAGATATTTTATTCTTTTTGTTGCAATGGTAAATGGGAGTGTTTTCTTGATTTCACTTTCAGATTTTTCATAATTAGTGTACAGGAATGTCAGAGATTTCTGTGCATTAATTTTGTATCCTGCTACTTTACCAAAATCATTGATTAGCTCTAATAATTTTCTGTTAGCATCTTTAGGATCCTCTGTGTATAGTATCATGTCATCTGCAAACAGTGACAGCTTTAATTCTTCTTTTGTGATTTGGATTCCTTTTCTTCTCTGATTGCTGTGGCTAAAACTTCCAAAACTATGTTGAATAAGCATGGTGAGAATGGGCAACCTTGTCTTGTTCCTGATCTTAGTGGAAATGCTTTCAGTTTTTCACCATTGAGAATGATGTTGGCTGTAAGTTTGTCATACATGGTCTTTATTATGTTGAGGAAAGTTCCCTGTATGCCTACATCCTGGAGGGTTTTTATCATAAATTAGTGTTGAATTTTGTCGAAAGTTTTCTCTGCATCTATTGAGATTACCATATGTTTTTTCTCCTCAATTTGTTAATATGGTGTATCACAATGATTGATTTGCATATATTGAAGAATCCTTGCATTCCTGGAATAAACCCCAATTGATCATGGTGTATGATCCTTTTAATGTGCTGTTGGATTCTGTTTGCTAGTATTTTGTTGAGGATTTTTGCATCTATGTTCATCAGTGATAGTGGCCTGTAGTTTTCTTTCTTTGTGACATCCTTGTCTGGTTTTGGTATCAAGGTGATGGTGGCCTTGTAGAAAGAGTTTGGGAGTGTTCCTCCCTCTGGTATATTTTGGTAGAGTTTGAGAAGGGTAGGTGTTAGCTCTTCTCTAAATGTTTGATAGAATTCGCCTGTGAAGCCATCTGGTCCTGGGCTTTTGTTTGTTGCAAGATTTTTAATCACAGTTTCAATTTCGGTGCTTGTGATTGGTCTGTTCATATTTTCTATTTCTTCCTGATTCAGTCTTGGCAGGTTGTGAATTCCTAAGAATTTGTCCATTTCTTCCATGTTGTCCATTTTATTGTCATAGAGTTGCTTGTAGTAATCTCTCTTGATCTTTTGTATTTCTGCAGTGTCAGTTGTTACTTCTCCTTTTTCATTTCTAATTCTATTGATTTGAGTCTTCTCCCTTTTTTTCTTGATGAGTCTGGCTAATGGTTTATCTTCTCAAAGAAGCAGCTTTTAGATTTATTGATCTCTGCTATTGTTTCCTTCATTTCTTTTTCATTTATTTCTGATTTGATATTTATGATTTCTTTCCTTCTGCTAACTTTGGGTTTTTTTTTTTTTTGTTGTTCTTCTTCCTCTAATTGCTTTAGGTGCAAGGTTAGGTTGTTTATTCGAGATGTTTCCTGTTTCTTAAGGTAGGACTGTATTGCTATAAACTTCCCTCTTAGAACTGCTTTTGCTGCATCTCATAGGTTTTGGGTCATCGTGTCTCCACTGTCATTTGTGTTTAGGTATTTATTGATTTCCTCTTTGATTTCTTCAGTGATCACTTCGTTATTAAGTAGTGTATTGTTTAGCCTCCATGTGTTTGTATTTTTTACAGATCTTTTCCTGTAATTGATATCTAGTCTCATAGCATTGTGGTCGGAAAAAATACTTGATATAATTTCAATTTTCTTAAATTTACCGAGGCTTGATTTGTGACCCAAGATATGATCTCTCCTGGAGAATGTTCCATGAGCACTTGACAAAAATGTGTATTCTGTTGTTTTTGGATGGAATGTCCTATAAATATCAATTAAGTCCATCTTGTTTAAAGCATCATTTAAAGCTTGTGTTTCCTTATTTATTTTCATTTTGGATGATCTGTTCATTGGTGAAAGTTGGGTGTTAAAGTTCTTACTATGAATGCGTTACTGTCGATTTCCCCTTTTATGGCTGTTAGTATTTGCCTTATTTATTGAGGTGCTCCTATGTTGGGTGCATAAATATTTACAATTGTTATATCTTCTTCTTGGATCGTCCCCTTGATCATTATGTAGTGTCCTTTTTTGTCTCTTCTAATAGTCTTTATTTTAAAGTCTATTTTGTCTGATATGAGAATTGCTACTCCAGCTTTCTTTTGGTTTCCATTTGCATGGAATATCTTTTGCCATGCCCTGACTTTCAGTCTCTATGTGTCTCTAGGTCTGAAGTGGGTCTCTTGTAGACAGCATATATATGGGTCTTGTTTTTGTATCCATTCAGCCAATCTGTGTCTTTTGGTGGGAGCATTTAATCTATTTATATTTAAGGTAATTATCTATATGTATGTTCCTATTCCCATTTTCTTAATTGTTTTGGGTTTGTTATTGTAGGTCTTTTCCTTCTCTTGTGTTTCTTGCCTAGAGTAGATCCTTTAGCATTTGTTGTAAAGCTGGTTTGATGGTACTGTACTCTCATCTTTTTTCTTGTCTGTAAAGGTTTTAATTGCTCCATCAAATCTGAGTGAGTTCCTTGCTGGGTAGAGTAATCTTAGTTGTAAGTTTTTCTCCTTCATCACTTTCAATATGTCCTGCCAGTCCCTTCTGGGTTGCAGATTCTCTGCTGAAAGATCAGCTGTTAACCTTATGGGGATTCCCTTGTGTGTTATTTGTTGTTTTTCCCTTGCTGCTTTTAATACATTTTCTTTGTAGTTAATTTTTTGACAGTTTGATTAATATTTGTCTTGGTATGTTTCTCCTGGATTTATCCTGTATTGGAGTCTCTGTGCTTCCTGGACTTGATTAACTATGTCCTTTCCCATATTAGGCAAGTTTTCAACTATAATCTCTTCAAATATTTGCTCAGTCCCTTTCTTTTACTCTTCTTCTTCTGAAACCCCTATAATTCGAATATTGGTGCATTTAATGTTGTCCCAGAGGTCTCTGAGACTGTCCTCAGTTCTTTTCATTCTTTTTTCTTTATTCTGCTCTACAGTAGTTATTTCCACTATTTTATCTTCCAGGTCACTTATCCGTTCTTCTGCCTCAGTTATTCTGCTATTGACCCCTTCTAGAGTATTTTTAATTTCATTTATTATGTTGTTCATCATTGCTTGTTTCATCTTTAGTTCTTCTAGGTCCTTGTTAAACGTTTCTTGCGTGTTCTCCATTCTATTTCCAAGGTTTTGGGTCATCTTTACTATCATTATTCTGAATTCTTTTTCAGGTAGACTGCCTATTTCCTCTTCATTTGTTAGGTCTGGTGGGTTTTTATCTTGCTCCTTCATCTGCTGTGTGTTTTTCTGTCTTCTCATTTTGCTTATCTTACTGTGTTTGGGGTCTCCTTTTTGCAGGCTGCAGGTTCATAGTTCCCATTGTTTTTGGTGTCTGTTCCCAGTGGCTAAAGTTAGTTCAGTGGGTTTTGTAGGCTTCCTGGTGGAGGGGACTAGTGCCTGTGATCTGGTGGATGAGGGTAGATCTTGTCTTTCTGGTGGGCAGGTCCATGTCTGGTGGTGTGTTTTAGGCTGTCTGTGGCCTTATTATGATTTTAGGCAGCCTCTCCTAATGGGTGGTATTGTGTTCCTGTCTTGCTAGTTGTTTGGCATAGGGTTGTCCAACACTGTACCTTGCTGATTGTTGAGTGAAGCTGGGTGTTGATGTTGAGGTGGAGATCTCTGGGAGATTTTTGCCATTTGATACTATGTGGAGCTGGGAGGTCTCTTGTGGACCAGTGTCCTGAAGTTGGCTCTCCCACCTCAGAGGCACAGCACTGACTCCTGGCTGCAGCACCAAGAGCTTTTCATCCACACGGCTCTTACTTTTTAGTGATCATTCATTACTCATGTATTCATCCAATTAGAGGTAACTGCCATGGTCCACAAGAAAGTCTGTGGTGGTCTGATCTGACCGATATGAGAGTTTTGCTAGTAGGACTCTGGAATAGGAGGGAAGGTGATTCTAAGAAAATATTCTTGCCAAGCATACATAGTTCTTAATGATGCTCCATGTACTTTATTTATTTGGCCAGAAGATGAAAAGAAAGCTGTTTTCATAGACGACTAGCATCAAATGGAGGTTCTGCAGCTAGAAAGAGAGCCCAGACCACACTAACAGGGCTGCACTCTGAGGGTCGAGGTATTTTGGCCTCCTACTGATATTTTTAATAAACAAAAGTTCTTAATGTCAATGAAGTTCAATTATGTTTTTATTTTGTTTTGTTTTTTGTCTTTTGTACCCTGTTTAGGAAACCTTTCCTTACTTTAAGGTCATGAAGATATTCTCCTATGTTGTATTCTAGAAGCTTGATTATTTTAATTTGACACTTATGAGTCATCTTTCATTAATTTTTATATATGGTGTAAGGTAGGAGTCAAGTTTGTGGGGTCCCCCCCCATATAGATATACAAAAGTTCTAGCCTCATTTGTTAGAAATAAACCATAGTTTCTTCCACAGCTTTGCATTGGTACCTCAGAGGGAGAGTATTCAATATTTCACTATTAAATATTTCAGCTGTAGCTTTTTGGTTTTGGTTTTTGTCAGTAGCTTTATTGAGATATAGCTGATATATGGCAATGTATGTTTAAGATGTACAACATAATAATTTGATTTATATATATGTATTACAAAATGATTGCCACAATAAGTTTAGTTAACATCCATCAGCTCACAGTTACAATGAATTTTTTCCAGCATTGATAACTTTTAAGATTTTCTTTATTAGTAACTTTCAAATATATAATACACTCTCAGTATTTTCAAAGTTTCATATTTTCAAAAAAGTTGCCAACTTAGACTCTGTGTGTTTGTCATTAGCACTTCTCTGGAAATAGGTTAGCTATGAGATAAGCTAAAGGTCTATTTGATTAAAACTACATATATCCCAAAAGTTTCTAATTTTTTCAGGTTATGGCTCAAGATTTCATATTCATTTGTCATTCTTCTTATTTAATCATTTATACATGATTATTTTAAATTCACCATGAGACCCAAATAAGTTAAGCTCTTCCCCTCCAGTGTATCCAACCATTTTAGATGATGACCAAGTGAGACTATGGTCTGCAAATTCACTATGAAAACCCTGTTTGAAGATATCCCAATGTTTCTCAAATTTGGCCCTATTGACATTTTGGGCTGGATACCAAAAATGCCAGTTTTGTTGTGGGGGACTGTCCTGGGCATTGTAGGATATTTAGCAGTATCCAAATCCTGTACCCATTACGCACCAAGACCAATTCCCTGTTGTGACAATCCAGAATATCTCCAGACATTGCTAAATGTCCTTTATGAGGGGTTGGGGGTGGTAGGGAGGATAAAATAATCTCTCATTGAAAATCACTGAGATATTTTGATATTCACAATACAAATACACAATACAAATACTACTCAAATACTACTTTTGACCTATTTATCCCAATATGATAACCCGAGCAGTTTTTGTGTCACTAAGTAACATGGTTTTCTTCTACCTTAGATTGCTTTTTTATCCTCATAACCACAAACACTCCACCCTGCTTTCTTTTAAACCAAGGTATTCAAGTCTTATTGATCTTTCCATATATATTACGTTTTGGGGGTAAAGGTATGACTTCACCATTTCTTAAAAGACAATCTCAAAAGATACTCATAAATTTTAATCTAAATACTTTTACTAATAAGCCTTTGTCATTTTTCACCTATTTAACAAATTGAGACCAGTTTTATCCTTACCAAAACAAAAAAAATAATGATTATTATAGTTTTATTTAGGGTACTTAAGACTTACTGAGAGCATTAAATTTATTTGATATTTATCTGTTTCCATTTATTTTGCTTTCATTGTACAGCGAAGTTATAGTTACAATGTCATTCTCTTTAAATTGACATTTATACTCATGGCTTCTTTCTTCATGTGTTAAACTCCTATTCATCCTTCAAGACCCAAGTTTTACCCATTATGATGGAGCCTTCCACAACTCATTTAATGGGAAAAAAATCCTCCTCACCTATGCTCCTAGAACAATTTGCTCAAACATTTATAATTGCATTTAGTACATCACATTGTAATGTATTGCTTACTATTAGCTTACTGTAACATATATTCTAGAATGAAGTAAATCCTAATCAACTTATTAATTATATTTCTGTTAATATAAATTAATATTTACTTTCCCAACTGAGGATTAAATATTGTCAAACTACAAATATCTAGCTTAATACTCAACACAGCAGTCATGTAAGAAATTTCAATGTCATATTTGAAGTATGAAACCTGATGGAAAGGATCATTAGATGAAAATAAAATAAATTTTTTTTTTTACTTTAAGATTGGTTGAAAATCAAAATAGATTAAATATAATAATTTAAAAGATCCTAGGATATAACCTCTGAACTAAACATTTTCACCAAGATCCAGAAATATTCAAGATTTTTATATAGATTACATAGGCTTGAATTTTGTGAAAGTTGCTTAAGAAATAAAATGTTTAATAATCACAACTATGTTTATTTAAAATTTGCTTAGAAATAGCTCCCAAAATAGAAATATAGATATATAAATGTTTATGTGTGTATATATATACAACATGTACATGTAATGTATTATATGTAATTTATGCAAATTATGATTTAAATATATGTTAATAAAGATATATATATTTCTGTCAGGGTTTAGCTAAGGTAACAGAAACCCCTGTAGTCATTTTTAAACAAAAAGATATTTAATTTAGGAAACTGGGAGCTTAAAATTGCCAGAAAACCTGGAGAATCAGGCTCTAGGCTATGCTTCCAGTGATGACTGCTAGAGCAACATTGCAGGACTGCTGTTTTACCACAATTAGGAAGTAGGGAACTCCAGGAACACACCACTCTAGCTACTACCAGAATTGTTGTCACTTGAGCCACAAAATACCTGCTGGATCCTTACTATCAAAATGAACACAGTATGACCCACCACCTCCCTTTCCACTTCCTAATTCTGAGTGACAGAACCTAAGTCCCTGTTGGAGTCTCAGCTGCAAGGGAGTGTGGGAAATGTTTTGAACTCTACCTTCTTTGCCATACAAAATGGTACAAAAAGATTAGAAGAAAGACTGAAGAAACCAACTGTATTCATTACAGTTTATAAGTGGTAGAGTCAGGATTTGTCCACAAATAGAGTGATTCCAAGGCCAGAGTTTTATAGCTCAACTTATAAAGTGGGTTTACAAGACTGCTATATTCTCCTTAATGAAGTCCATATGCTCTTCAGCACAAACCACTGAGCTTAGTGCTGTAGAGACACAAGTCTTGGGGCACAGAGACTAATAAGTCTGTGCCCTCAAAAATTGTATCTAGTTTGAGAATTAGAAGGGGGAAAGTGGTTTGTTGCCTGAAGAGAATTCTCAGCCATGCTCCTTGGCTTCCTTTCCTTCCATCTCCAGCAAAGTGATGCAGGTGAATGTCTAGAGTTAGTAGCTTCAGTGTTTAGATAGTCCTGTATCGTCACAGGATATCTTTGCCATACTTTATGCCACTTCTCTTAGATAACACTTGGCTGCAGTTTCTAGAGCAGGTGGCACTTGAAAATCAAAAATACCTTGAGGCAAGTGAACATCCCTCTACTTACAATCTGGCCTATACAAAGAATGTTAAAGTAGCAGGTGTCCACCCCCCGAAGCAGTCTGCCCACAAACCAAAAAGAGATATTTATTTTCCACTGGGGAATATATTTCAGTCTTTGAGGGATTGAGAAACAGAGAAATGTTCCTGAAATATTAGCACTGTAAGGAACATAGCATGTGCAAGTGGACAAGCTGTCCCAAATTCCACTGTCTGCAGAGATGGGATCTGTCCAGGCACCAGGATATTTTCTTTTTTTTTCTGCTTACAGAGGACATGGTTAGACAGGTCTTTGTAAATGTTTTCTTTGTGCCTAGAATGCTGGCAGATTAAAGCACAGAAATCAGTGTCAGTCTTGCTAAATTCTTGTTTATGTTAAAACTGCGTTCTCACACTGCTAATATGAATAATAGAGTGACAAAAATAAACCCTAAGCCTTTTTCTTTTGGAGATCATTGAAGACAAAAAAGTAGCCAGACATAAATATCTCTAGATCTAATAAAAATAGCTGATCTAATTAGACATAACTTTAAAAACCGTAAATAAAATATTCCAGGAAAATACAAAGAATGGGAATTCATTGTTCCACTGTATTTTTAATATCTGTTAGAAAAACTCATCAAGTAGAGATAAAGTTAAGAAGATAGAGGGAAGAAATAAATTAAATTCAGCATAGTTTAAAATACCATCACTTGTGTTTTGAGTCAAAGTATACAGAAAACTACATAAGCATTCACTTGAGTTTTCAAGAAAGTGGTAATAATCTCTGGTAAAATGCAGTCTCAGAGGTATATGACACTAACATGTGTATATCTGTATATATATATATATAGATATATGACTCTGAGTGAACTATTTTACTATGCCACTTATTAGAACATTTCAATTAATATTTTTATTATCAAGATCAGTGGAAAAGCTTTATTAAAATTTCCTATGGTTGTGGATATTGTAGGATATTTTAGTGTTAGCTGATTGTTCCTAAAGAAATAAGTGGAAATAAATAACTAAAATAAATATTTTCACAAACTAATCATTTCAAGATTTAAATGTTAATCTCTATCCATTTATATAATTTAAATGCGTTTTTAAGTGTTAAGCTGTTATTTGAAAGTCAGTATAAATACTCTACTTAAAGCAAACTAATTAAAATAACTTCTTATGGTTAATGCACTTCATTACTAAATAAGTGTATTTGTGTGTGTGTCTGTGTGTGTCTGTGCATGTGTGGTGCAAGGGTAGAATCATGTTGGGATATTTATTTCCATGAGGTAGGGATTAAATTAACTGTAATTAAAACTTCTGGCTATTTTTATTCAACGAATATCTATTGATTATCTTCTATATGTACAACAATGGGCTAATGATTGTCTAGCTAAATCATTTAGGCTGCATATAACTTTAAGAAATTCCAAATTGCTAAATCTGAAATTGTAAATTGGATGTTATCATTCACAATTCAAAGGGATCTATGCTTTGCAAAGCAATTCTTTTAAAATGCCATGACTAATTCATCTGCTGCTTTACAGATCATAGTTACTTTTCAAAGAGATTTGATGGATAGATAGATACATTTTAACTCAAAGTTGATGGCTTTACTTTCCTTCTAAATAATGTTTAATGTGCACAAAGTGAAAAAAAGATTTTAAAGTGCAGAATGTTATATAAAAAATAAACTTCTAACACCAGCACCCCCCTCCATTGCACTCCCCAGAATGGGCCTTTCATTACTGTATCTGTTTTGAGATTAGAAATATCTATTATTCCTCTACTGAATCTTCAAACTGAGAACCATATTATAATACTAACCAGGATTGTTTCCTTGCTGACTTAATAGCTCCTTCTGTATTTAAGAGGCTGATCAAATTTTGCTTAATTTTAAATTTAGGCTATATATTAAAATAAAATATTTTTAGCTTAAAAAAATATCTAAAGTTTAAATGTAATCCAGATTTTCTTAAGTGAAGTTCTATTACTAGTTGAACCCTTGCTCTCTTGATTTCATGGCTCTACATTTGTGTTATCAGAACTTCCTTACCACCCATCTCACCATTAGGATGGCATGGCAGAAGAGGCAAGAGGTAAGACCTGCACTCTCAACGCTCATAATCCATACTTGAAGTTTCCTTCCCTTTAGTGGGTAGCCCATACTTGATTTTGGGTTAGTCAGTGTATTGTCACCTGGACTACTTCAGGTATATGGCAAGAATGATACCATCCCTAACACACCGATTAAATGCCTCCAGCCTTCTCAGCTAAGTTAGTCAAAACTACCACCCTTCCCTACTCCCCACATGTACACTTTTCAGGTATTGCTCCCATTTGAGACCCAGGTACTTAACTTCCTTTGTCAGACTGCAATCTGATCATGTCTGCTCTGTCCAGAAGCCATTGCTAGTACTAGATTTTGTGACACAAATAATATCCCCCGTGTCCCAGGTGCTACTGTCCCACTGTCCTTAACAAGATTAGAGACCCACATTGTTGAGGCCAGGCTGAAACTTTGAACAAAACTTTCCATACAATTGGAGGAATAGAAGAGAGCTATAATATGACTAAATTTAAAATTTGCTGTTAGATATCACTATGAAACCTAATACCAGCCACATTTTCTTGGGTCCATTCAGGATATCTCCATGTCTAACTTTTGATCTGTGAGTTATGGTGGGAATTCTTATTCTTTTCAGGGAAATATTCATCTCAGCCCAGGGCTGTGTGACATTATTCTATATGCTTAATGGAGAAATCACATAAAAATATAAAAGACCAAAATCAATGCATTGATCACAGCTTCTCAAGGACTTACATTCCTGAGGATGTCCTTTTGCTTTTCACTGATATAACTAAAAGATTCACTCCAGAAAGTTTAACAAAGCAAAAATCTGAACCAAAGGTATGTCTAGGTCTCTATCTTTCACAAAACAAAAAGAGCTTCCAGGTCTGGAAAACCAGCTTTTTCAAGATTCTACTGATCCAATTTTGGCATCAAAAATGATAGTGACATATATGATACTACATCTTCTTACAAGGCTCAACTTGGTCAAGAACTGAAACTTTTCATGAGTACATTAACTTCTTTTTACAAATAAAATGCATGTTCGGTGAACTAAAAGTGTTACTCTTCTGTGTGATCAGTGTGCTCCAAAGGAATATGTGCTTCTGTACCTGAGGATGGTGGGAAATAGAATAAAGAATGCTTTCAAGAGTTTCTTATTTTCTATCTTTAAAATCAAAAGAACAGTATTTTCTAGAATGTTTTCTCACAATCTCAAATGTTACAAGGAAGTGAAAAACTTCCTTCCAAAGAAAAATCTATTTTTGTTTATGAAATAATTTATTTTTTAAATTGAAATATAGTTCATTTACAATGTTGCATTAATTTTAAGTGTACAGAAAAGTGATTCAGTTTTGTATGTATATATAATACATGCATATATATATATATATATATATATTCTTCAGAGTCTTTGCAATGTTCAGTGTATTAGTCAGGGTTATCAAGGGAAATAAAACTAATAGGAGGCATAGCTATAGGTATATAGATATAGATATATAGATAGATATAAATATGGATATGTATATATAAATATATCTTCTGGCCTGATTGGAGGTATAGAGGGTAGAACATTGCAGTTAAGCTTGAAGGGCTGTGGGGTAAGGGGAAGCATGCTGAAGTCTAGGGTTGACTTCATCCTGGGTTTGCCTGTTTAGGTGTTCAGTTTGGCTATGGGCATGGGTCTCTGAGGGAGAATGGCTTGATGTATTGGGAGGCAGAGAGCTCTGCTATGGGCTACATGACTCTTTTCTACTCCTATACTGTTTGAAGTAATGGGAACTGTGCCGTGTTGCAAATTAAAAGGCCTGACAAGTCCCAGATCCACAGGATATACCCGGGGAAGAGTTGCAGTTTGAATTCAGAGGCAGTTTGCAGGCAGCATTCTCCTTGTTTTTTGTCCTATTAAGGCCTTCAGCTGATTAGATGAAGCCCACCCACACTAGGGAGGGTAATCTGCTTTACTCAATGTCTATTGATTTAAATGTTAATCTTATCTAAAAAAAATTCTTCACAGAAAATTCTAGAATATTATTTGACCAAATATATGGGCACTGTGGCCCAGCCAAATTGATACATAAAATTAACCATCACCTTCAATAAGTTAATTCTGAAATTTTCTGCATAAAAGTACAACATACATTGTTTTATGATTAGTAGATGATAATATGATACTACATAAATGTTTGTACATTAAAAAAATAGAGGCCATAGCTCACAGAGCTATATGGTAAATGAATAAGCACAATACAATAGCAGTAGTGCCCTGATTGATAAGTCAGATTGTGTGGTGCTATCATATATAAGAGTTAATTTCAGTTTTAAGTATTGTGTGAGGTTGTCTTGGCTCAGAAACTGACAGCCTGACAATATTTGAAGAAAATTAAAGCCACCTAACTTTGAGAGGACAAATTCTACCTACTTGTCTACTCACTTTCTATTTTCTTTTTCTCCGACATTGCTTCTCATACTCTTCCTTTTCTAAACACACACACACACACACACACACACACCATATTTTCCCTATAAAAGCCTTTGCCATTCATAACTCCACTCACCAGGGATAGCAGCTATAAATCTTGCTCCACAAACTCAGATGTGCAACAAATAAACTTTGTTTACTTTCTCCACTTTATTTGAATTTCTGACTTTGACATACCACTCAATTGGGTTTGCTATAAACCCAGTTTTTCTTCTGTCTTTCCTCACTTCCAAAGCTGAGTCACAGTTTCAGAGTCTCATGTAGCACCATGACTTAGGCCATTAGTCCACACTGTTTGCTAGTAATAATAAATCCTTATCCTGGTCATTATGAAACTCTTGGGTCTAGCTGCTCTCTGTACCTCTCTGTGCCAGGTTGACTCTGCCTCCCTGGGGTACAGTTTTCCTAGATGCATCATGTGGCAAGGCTGAGTATGCAATACTGACTTCCCAGGTTCCAAAGCACTAATGAAGTAGTTCAGAGACTAATTCTGAGTCAGATATAGCCTCAGATAGCTTCGTGCCAAAATGAAGGAAGGATTAAATAAAATTTTGGTAGGTGGCCACGGAGTTGATGCTAAAAGAAGGAACTTGAAGAGAAGGAAAATTAAAAAGGCAACACTAGAAAAAGTAGGAAGAGATAAATTTTGGAGAAACTCCAAATTCCTCATCAGAAACCTGTTTAAGAGGTGAGCCAAGAAGATGACAAACTATACCTTTGGCAAAGGTGGTGGTGAGTGGTGGTGGTGGGGTGATAAAAGGATTTTCAGTGGGGACCACATTAAAGGCTTAAAAAGAGAAACCAAGAGTATAAATATATTATCTATATCCACTAGAAGTACTCCCAAAAGCTGAGATCCAAAACCTTTGCATCATTTCCAATAACCATGCCTAGTTGAAGGGCTTTTTCAGGTAGAGAACAGAGAAAACAAGGGAGTGGAGGATGAAAGGAAGGCTGTGTAATCAGCAGCAAACTGAGAATGAGATATATTCTTTCACGTTTGGGACATTGCACACTGCCATTTTTTTGCTCCTGGGAGGAGGGAGTAGATCAATTTTCTTTAGTAATCTGCACACTACTCTCTATCTTCTCTCCACCCACCTCCAGTCTAGGGAAATTCTTTTTGTTTTTTTTTCTGTGTTTTTCATCACTCAACATGTCACTTTATGTATGTCACTTCATGTATGGAGGTCATTCTTACTGAATTACTAACTAAGCAGTCCTCAAAAATCACTTCTGTCTATATATAGATTAGACTTTACAAAACCAGTGTTTTCTGGATGCTATTCTCTCTTCAACACCTTTTGCTCATTTAAATGACAAGATTAGACATTGCTTATAAGAAGGACAATATTTGATTCCCACCAACATAACCAAGGTGGTAGAGCCCTTGTTATTCAATATTCACGTACAGATATGTTGTTACTGTCTTTTATGTCTACACCATTGTTTTTCCATCTCCTTTGCCATCACCCCAGTTCATGTTTTAAATTACTTAATGCAATAGTGTCTTTTTATTTAATAGATTAAAATAGTGTCTTTTGCTTCAGGTTTATTGAGATATTATTTACATATAATGTATGTAAGTTTTAGGTGTATAATGCAATGATTTGATATGTGTATATATTGCTAAATGATTACCACAAAAGGATTAGTAAACTTTCCATCCCCTCACATAATTACTTTTTTTTTGGTGTTGATTACATTTAAGATCTCTCTTGACAACTTTCAAATATATAATATGATATTGTTAATTATAGTCACCATGCTGTACATTAGAGCCCCAGAATTTATTAATATTACAGCTGGAAATTTGGGGTAAATTATTTTCCAGTAAGGAAAAATTATCTCTCTTAATGTTTATGACCAAGACCCATGTTCCTTTCACTCAATGGGCGTAGACTTATCTATTTGCCTCAATACAGGGGGAAAGAAACCAAATAGTTATTAATGTGTCATATTAGCCAAGCCATGCACATAATATGTCAACTCAGAATCAGTTGATGATTAGAAAACTTGGTAGGAATTTGGAAGAAAAAAATAGGGTATTAGAAAATAAAACATGAAAGCAGTGAACATATTATGGAAAAATATTGGTGAATTATGGAAAATATATTGAAGATAAAAGCTATTATGAAGATATACTGAAGATAGGACTCTGATTAGCACTTTGAATTTTCAGATAATTATATGAGAAAAATAAGCTAAAGAGGTAGATAAGAAAAAGATAATATGACTCATATCCATCAATATTACAAACATAAATAAAACTTGTAAAAAATTAGTTCTATTTCACAAATGCTCAAGTTGGAAAATGAAAATGGAGAAATGAAATAGACTGCCATGTGTTATGGATATACCATGGAATTTACAATAAATCAGAAATGAATTAAAAATCTCACTCTACTACTTAGCCATTCTGTGGCCTTCTTCATATTAACAACTCTGAATCCCATTTCATTGTCTGTAGAATAATTTCTCTTTGCAGAATTACTGTGACTTGATCATCACCAAAGTGAAAACAACCTAGCATATGGTAGGTGCTCAGGAAAAATAGATTACCTTCTTATTACTTAGCTCTTTTAGGAAACACAAGGATGTATGTATGTACATATTCCTGACACAAACGTTTCAGGATATTGGACAATAATCCTTATCATTCTCTGCAATTCTTCTTTGCATGACTCTCAGAAGTTCCCTTGCAAAATCATTAATTTTCTTACTCATATCAATAAGGGGTTTTTATGAAACAAAAAGTTTTCATGACTTCAAGTTGTAAAAACTTCCACAATTTGGATTACAGAAGAAAATGAGTTTTTTTTTCTATTTATCATTATTCATTTGTTATGTCCTTTATCTGTTTGTTCTTCATCTGTCAGTTACTGTTAGACTCCAGTGTCTTTGTACACCCATGTTATATATATCTTATTCATCTTTTTGTACCATACTATGTCTGATGCTGTGCCTAATACTTACTAAATTGACAATAATGATACTTTATGCATGTTGGTTTAATTATATAAATGAATCATTTTTTGTATGATACTAAATTTGTATTCTGTGTTTTAAGAAAACAGAAAAGAAATGAAGCCAAATAGTTTTTATAAAACCTTGTATGAGAAGCCAAAATTAACCTAATGATTATAATTATAACAGCTAATATTCTTTAGTTCCAGCTACATGCTAGACACTGTGCTATCTGGTTTTCAAGGGTTACCTGACTTAATCCTCACAGCTCAGTGATATAGACACTATTGTTACCCTCATTGCACAGATGAGAAAACTAAAGCTTAGAAAAGTAAAATAAGAGCCCAGGATCATGCAGCTCATGTTCAGTATACATTGGAGCCTGAGAAATCTGCATGTTGTTCTATAAAATTACCAGATTTGTGTCACTACCATTGGCTCCTATTCAATAAGTAAAAACGGAATCCAGAGAACCCAATTATGTATGCAATAGGATAGAATAGTTAATTCATATATTCTGTTTCTATTTATTTTCCAAAGATAATACCTGTTATTACTAACTGTATATTGATTATAAAAATAGCTTTTTATCTATAAATAATAAATTATTGGAATTAACATATGTATTGAAAAATCATGGAAATAATATTTGCAATATAAAGTGAAAACAGGACGGGAAGTTGTGAAAACCAGGTATTCAGGGATCTTTACATTTTGTAAACACATCCTATTTCTAAGTATGTTTATTTATAGGTTTAACAGTACCCTTAAGTTTCGAAATTTTCTTTGAAGTAATTAAATGTTGATTATATAGCTTTTGATTGGAGAAAAAAGCTGTTTTTGGCTTACAGTATTTTTAAATTGTGCATAAACTGAATTTTAAAAATAGTTCAGCATCAAAAAGTGGCTAATGCTGGAAAATCACTTCCTCCCATAGAGATCAGTTAATTACCATGGGTACCATAATAAATAAAAGGTAAACAACTTTGAGAAAGATTTTTTCTTACTTTTTCATCCCTTTATTATTTTGTTTGTACTTTAGACCTGTCAGTTTATCAAGTGCATTCATTTTTGTGACTCTACATCTGTAATTAAACGAATCTTTCCCAAGTGTCACAAGGCAGGCATGTAGAATCTTTCTCACCATAGGAAACAAGGTTCTTAAGCATTGTATATAATTTTTATACACATGAATCTTAAAAGTACTGGTGGAAATTATATATGTAAAATACCTCCTTTTTATCTTCACATGAAACTGAAAATTAATCTTTTAGTGTTTTATAGTTACATTATCTCACATGTTTCTCCAGCCAGGGAATGGACAAGTTTTAGAAGTATTTATTTTTAAACCTTTGCATTCTTATCTGTATGAACAATAGAAGCTCCACATTGTGGATTTCTAAGCAGTAACATTAGTATTTTCATTCTGCTATCTATGAGCTTGATAGAAAAAAAAAACGGTTTTCTAATTACATTTTAAGAATTTCTGATAACATAAGCAGGCTTTTGCATACGGCATAAACCACTTCAAATTTTCCCCATTGTCCTAATTGTCACATTTTCTTGATTAAAAAACATGAAAATAAATGTGTTCTTTCTCAATACAAACTTTGGGTTCGTTGTTTAAGTCAGTTAGGAGCTGACCACTGAAGTCAGTGAGTTTTAATTTTCTCATAGTGGTTCCTGATCTTAGGGAGGAGTTAAAGACAATTCTCAAGTTGCTTCCTTTTTACTAAGAACAGTCAAATTTCTGAAACAGAGAGATAGAGAAATAATAATACACATTTATAGTTTTGGAAGATAAAAAGAATATGCAAGAGAAACAGTGATTACAAATTTTTTTTCTCAAAAAGACTCCATGGAATCAATTGAAGGTTAATAAGTGTTTGTAGCCACTTTTCAAGAATATTTTTCATTAATAATACTCATCTCTGTAGTTGTTAAAAGAGAAAAAAGAATAGCGTATGAGTCCATTGTACTTAACACCTGTTGAAAATTAGATGAAATATTTTTATTTATGATTCTTCCTTCTTTTCCTCTGAACCATTAACCTCAATCTTCATTGGAATAAAAGGAAAGATTGAGATAAAACATAGTGACATAATAGCATAGATTGTGAATTATTTTCTTTATCTTCTTGGAATTGTTTTTTAATATTTAAAACGATTTCAAATATTTCATATAATTACTACTTTTCTATAAGCTTGTTATTCTAAGCTTGCTGCTGTGATATTAAGAAATTTTTCCAATCAGGTTATTAGATCATTTTGTACTTTGTTGAATATGTGCTTATGTGAAGATGAGATTAAAGAAATAGAATGCCACCTGTTTTCTAGACATGATAACCTTGTCTAATAATGTCAGTTGCTTACCTGAGAAGTTATTGGTTCTCTGCAATCAGGAGAAGAAGCCTTTGCTTTTAGAATCTGTTAAGTAGAATTGTGTTTTTGAGTGGGAGGGGAAAAACAAGGCCTAAAAAAAGGTAGAAATGGCTGCTTAACTATTGCATGCATCAGATTGAAGTAAATACTTAACATAGCAGGCCCGAAAGTGGTTTAGGAAAGAGCAATTCACTAAGAATTAGGAGACTGAGTTTATCATCTCAGTTTCAGTACTACCTTTAGGGCTTTGGACATCTCTCTAAATTCCTAAGGAGGGTGAAATATTCTAAAGTCTATTCTAGCTCTAATTCGTCATAATTATGATTTCCTTGGCAAATAACTCTTCATATATTCCTGAATCACATAAAATATTTTCTCTAAATTATCATGTATTTCTTTTTATAAACTAGCCTCATTATTGAAATGGTATGAAATATTCCTTTTGCAAAAATTTTATACATAGAAATGAATCATATTGAGTTGTTTTGATATATCCTCAGACTCTAACCTTATGTTCTAAAATACAAATAGTGTATTATTTATCTAGTCCCAGAATGATTAATCATATTGCATATATGTTGTATTTGTCAGTGTAATGGTATACTTCTGAAAGTACTCAAACGACTCTATGATAAAATGTGAAAAATAACAAAAGGGAGGAAGGTCTCACTGAGGTGGGCTCTAATGAACTTAGGAGAGAATGTTAACAGTTCAAGGTAATGAAATGTTCACTTAAAGAATGAACACAATGATTAATTGTAAAATTGAGAAAAATCTTTCTGAATCTCTTTGTCACAAGTATCTGATTTTATGGTAGCATGAGTGAATGAGCAGGAAATGCAAGATCGCTTTAAAGAATATTCAGTTATTTTGCTTACTCATTAAGAAGTCTTAAAAATTGTTTGGCTGTAAATTTTATATTGTTCCTCAAAATCTTGACCTTTACTGGAAATTGTCCTTTTTTCTAGAAATCTCTGCTGCACACTAAAAAATTTTTAGACTTGAATATTAGACATGTTTAGCAGACTGAACCATAGATGCCATAAAAGAGATGAAATAGGAAAAGGGCTCAGCCCAATGTAGTCTAGATTTAGAGAAAAATGGCACATGTAGAATGAAATAGACTTATTAGATGTACCAAAATGAAATATATATATATATATATGTGTGTGTGTGTCTGTGTGTGAGTGATTGAAGATTTTATTGATACAATTATGTGTTTAAATAAATAAAGCAAAATAGCTTTAGAGAATAAAGACTAATTTTAGCGATGCTAGGAATAAGAAGACATTTTTTAAGTCCAAAGCACAATGAATATGACATCTTTTTGCCTAAAAACTGCTAAATTTAACTTTTCTTTGAAATAAGACTAGAAACCCAGCCAAAGGAAGCATGAAACTTGGGTTTAAGTAGGTAAAAGTGTTTAGCATATTTTAAATTTTAATGTAAAAAGTTTCTGAAAAATTACGTTTATGCATCTATCATACTTTTCCCGGACTATTTTTTTTCACATTGTTCAATACAATTTTTTTTTCCCCAACATACGGCCTTGTTCTTTAGCAGTTAGATATGCTGAAATATATGTAGGACTTATGAAGTTTCTGGAATAGATTATTATATTTATAAGTATGGTTTTATAAATCTTTAGTGTGGTAATTTCACATAACAAAATTAATAATATTCTTAATATAAGTTAATTTTCTTCCTATGTTATTATTGCAAAGCAGTTCTGTAATCAGGTGATTCATTGTAACCTACTTATAAGAAGTGTGATTATTTCCCACCTTAATGATATTTCATTCAAATCACTGTATATAGACTTAATAAGAAGAGAAATTTTCTTATCTGAATAAATGGTTTCTTGAAGAAGCTGTATAAATCAACCTTGAACCTTTTGTAATTTGAATTTTCTTGGATTGTTACAAAGCAGCTGAATATCTCTTACTGATACTATGACAGGAAAGAGGAAAATTTCATATATCTAAATCTGTATTTATCTATATTTTAATGACACTTTTGATTTTGATAGAGAGGGAACACTGAAAATACTGAATCCTAATGATACTTCATTCACAGTTGTGTCTAAAGATTTATACAGAATTTAGAATCTCAAAGTAGTAAATTAATCTCTAAACTACCATTGCTCTGGGTCATTCAATTCTTCTTTGTCAAGAAGTTTGATGAGTTTCTTATTCTAAATGCATTGCTGTTTTCCTTAGTCATATTTTTTATTTTAGTTTTCCATTCAAGGCAATGGGAATAAATTTATAACCTCTCATTTTAGAGGCTAAATCCAGTCATCCTAGAAATCAAAACCTTATTATTCAAGTCCATTTATTTTCCTCTCCTAGCCTCCCCGTTTCATTGTCAGGATTGAGAACAGATATCTGAAATTTAATATAAGTAACTTAAACTAATATAGTTAGCAATATCAGCTGAACTTTTCCAATGTAATGAGGCATGCCTGTGAAAAAAGAACTTTGGGGAAGTCGACAGTGAAATTTTCACATTTCATGTTCCTGGGTCACTGCTTCCTCAAATTGAATTTGAGTGTTCAAGGCATCTCAGAATTCCATGCTACAGAATAGAATAGCAGGAAAAGTTAACTGTTAAATTTCAAATCTACCACCGAGATCAAACTCCCTTGTTCCTTTTGTTTAGTAACTTTGATATTGTTTACAAACAATAACAATAACATTGACTCTATGCTATTGTTACCTTTCTTAAATGTTCTTTAACTTTCCCACTGTTGTCTCCTTATAGCTTAAAGTCAATGTATCAGCTAGTACTTATCTTTACAGTTCTTTACATTTTCTTCAACTGAATGCAGTAACTTTAGAAAAGTTATGATCTAGTATTTTCTTCCTGCTCAAAAGATTAAATTTAGATTCTACTTTTTTGAGGGTAAATTCATATTTATCTTGGTTTTATCTAGGTTTTCACTGTCATCTGGTATCTCATAAATCTTCCATTTTGTTTTCTATTAAACACTTCCAAAAATCTTCTGCTCTTAGTAAACTTAACATTGCCCTTTCTTCTCATTTATGAAAGTAACTTTTTCTACTAAGGTAGTTAAAGATCTTTAATATGAACTTGCTCAACTTTTTCCCTTTCTTGGCTGTGAAACATGTACCTCCATCTTCCCTCCTTCTTTTTCCTATCCATACCCTTTATCCATCCCCTAATCCTCTTCTGCTATCATTATCTGTGCAGTTATATATCTATTTCTCTATGCTTAAAAATACTTCAAGTTTTCCCCATCCTACCGAAGACTTCAGCAAACCTTGCTGATCCCTAAGTGTTATTTATTAATTTTTAGTTTTCTGTTGATTTTTCCTTCACTTCAAAACATTCTTGATAAAATAATCTATATATTCTGCCAAAGTTTTCTCATCACTCATTCCCTGTAGTCAGATTCCTGTCTTTTTAAAATTGTTCTCTTAAGTATCAATGGTGACTTCAGAATCACCACATATGTTCTGTCTTCTTCCCAGCCATCATCTCCAAAATATTTAACACTGACTATCACTTTCTCCTTTTAAAAACTTTCTTCATCATTTACTTCTGTGACTCTTAATACCACACACTTTAGGACAAGCTAGATACAGTAACAGATACCACAAAATCCCATTAGTTTGACAAAACAAAGGTTTATATTTTTATTCACTCTATACTCAGATTGGCAAGACTCTGCTATCCACAATCACTAAGCTATCCAGGCTGATGGAAACTTCATAATTATATAGCTATACCACCGGGAACAAAAGACAGTCTCAGTTTTTGGTTCAGGTGAAGAGACACTTCACTAGACACTGAAGAGACACTTCAGGGGAAGAGACTACTAGATTCTTAATGCTACAAACCAGGAAAATTACATGTCACTTCTTCCACAGCCCATTGACCAGAACTAGTCATGTGACCCTGTCTATCTACAGGAGACTGAGAAGTCTGGGGAGACAGATGGAATATTAGGAGAGTTCCCCTGTCTCTGCCACACCAGTCATGCTCAGTATTTTGCAGTGTGGTTACTCTTCCTTTAACTACTCCTTAAATGTAGGCCTCCTCCAAGGTTATCCCACTGACTCTTATATCTTTATATCCAACTTTACCTCTCTCTCCAATATTGCTTTCAACTTTATCATTTACCAGCTGGATGTTTATAACTGTCCTCATCATCAGTAAACTGTGATTAATGGAACCACTATTATCCTAGACACGACTATTTAAAAACAAAGTGATACTTGAATTTCACTTTTTTCTTGTTTTTTTAAAAATATTTTTCTGCAATAAATGTCTAATTTACTCTTTTTTTTCTTTTGCATTTATACTGCCCCAACATAATTCAAGACCTTATTACTACTCTGCTGAACTACTGAAATAACCCCAAATATGCAATTATTACTTAAAAATCTCTCCTGACACCTTTTTGTCCTACAAAATATTGCCATTGCAATTGTTTTGAATTACATATAGAGTTCTGAGTTGCCTGGTTTTGAGTGGGAAAGCCCAATTTTAAGCTATCTGTATAAAGTTAAGTTTTGGCGTTTTTATATTATAAAGTGACATGAGTGAATATTCTGCTCATCCTCTACACCTAGGGTATATATTTTTAAGTTACTTGCTTGATTGACTATGAGGGAACATAAAACTTTTTTGTTGTATCAATCCATTCAATCCTTAGTAGAGTTCCTTGGTTATACATCAACCATAAATCAAACAAAGAAACCAGCAAACAAAAAGTAAAGCAAAACAAAGAAAGGCATAGCTGACAATAGTAACTCGTAAGACTATAATGGGAATTCAAATTGATAAAAAATATTTCAGGGTTCCAAAGTTAAATTTGCATTGTGGAAGAACTATTTATTAGTTCACATAGTCAATGTATTTATCTCAGGAACAGGGAATGTACACATAAGAGCTCTCAAATATCAGGATAGGACTTTTTTGTTTTAGTCTTTAATTTTTAACAATTCAGTACATTATGTCCTAAGTGCTTTGAGTTTGGCTAATTATGCCATAAGGTGAAGTAAATCACCTCTGGACAGAAAGAGTTCTCCATCAGTTTTCCTTATGAGATTGGCAATGTCTTGGCTATGGTATTTGTCTCCCTTGAGTGTACAACATATTTTGAAAAGTAAATATCTTTTAGGCAAATATACTACCACACCTAATTTTTAAAACTTGTTCAATAGTCTGTATTAAGTTCTGTGTAACTACAGATATATAATAAACATGAATTTTTATGGGTAATAAAATATTTAAATACTGATTTAGGGATAAATTAATGTTGTAAGTTTAAAAAGTACATTTTCCTGGACTTCCCTGGTGGTTCAGTGGTTAAGAATCCACCTGCCGATGCAGGGAACATGGGTTCGAGCCCTGGTCTGGGAAGATCCCACATGCCGTGGAGGAACTAAGCCCGTGTACCACAACTACTGAGACTGCACTCTAGAGCCCATAAGCCACAGCTACTGAGCCCGTGTGCCACAATTACTGAAGGCCACATGCCTAGAGCCCGTGCTCCGCAACAAGAGAAGCCACCGCAATGAGAAGCCAGCACACTGCAACGAAGTGTGGCCCCACTCGCCACAACGAGAGAAAGCCTGCGTGCAGCAACGAAGACTCAATGCAGCCAATAAATAACTAAATAAATTTATTTATTTATTAAAAAAAAATTTCCTTGTCTGGAAACAAGAGGTAAGATGATTAAAATCAAATATACTACTATAGAGAAGCTGTATAACTTTAAAATATAAGCAGCTGTAATGTTGATTTTCATCAATAAACCTGCCTACCATGTATATTTATTACTTACAGGTTAACATATTTTAATGAAATTTGTCAAATATTTAGGTTAGACCCCTCTAACATATTCACATTCATGTATTTCTTGAAGAATATTGAGTGGTAGACACTTGGATAGGCCTGAGGAAAAATGTGAACAAAATGTAATCTCCAACCTCAAGAATTCACTGTCCCCTTGAACATGGGGGGGAAGTTCAGGGATACTGTGAAGTTAATGATAGGTATAGGATGAGTATAAGTCTTACGCTTGGTAACAGTTCTGATTCAACATGCAAGACTTGGCTCAAGTGTCTGCTCCTCCAAGATCTCTTTCCCTTGTGCAAGGGGCACCTGTGGCATAACAGAATGAGCACTGAAGGTACACAGAGAACACAGGGGCTGAACACTGCCATATATATTATATATATATATATATTATATATATATATATAATATATATGTATATACATAGAAAGAGAGAGAAGGAGAAAGATACAATTTTGTCCCTTATTATTATTCATTTATACTAAAAAGTATTATTAAAAAAACTCCATTTAAACTATTCTTTGTACAAATGGGAGTCTGTTTTCATTTCTTTTTTAAAACATCCTGAGTTCAAGGCTGAACAAAACCCCAGGCTAATAGGCTACTTTCTGTAATAAGTCTAGAATTTTTTCTTTCCACTTATTGAGTTATATGCTTACAATGAGTTGTGTTTGTTTACCAATGACAATTTGTTTTTGTAATTAGAAAATTTATTACTCTGTTAAGCAATTTAGATACAAGGGCAAAAAAGAAAAAGTGTTTTCATTTTTATAAAATTAAATGGAATGATTTAAGAAACAGAAATTCAAGGCTCCTAAAAGATTATGTCAAGTGAGTTGCATATGCGAAAATTGCACAAGAGATTGGAAGAAAGAGATTATTAATATCCTTCTGTTGCTGTACCATATTACCACAAAAGTAGTAGATTGAAACAACACGAATTTATTATTTTACAGTTTTAGAAGTCAGAAGTCCATAATAAGTCTCAGGGAGCTAAAATGAAGTTGTCTGCAAGGCTGTGTTCCTTCAGGAGGCTCAAGGGTAGGGTCTACTAGCATTTGCCTTTTCCACCTTCTACTGGTTACCCTTACACCTTGGGTTGTGGTCCTCTTCCATGTTCAAAGCCAGTGATGGTATCACTCTGGCCTCTGCTTCCATGGTTACATCTCCTTCTTTGACTCTGACCTTCCTGCCTCCTTCTTATAAGGACCCTTTTAATTGCATTGGGAGCAATCATATAATACAAGATAATCTCCCGATCCCAAGATTCTTAACTTAATCAAGCCTGCAAAGTCACCTTTGCCATGTGAGGTAACATATTCCTGGGTTCTGGAGTTTAGGACACAGACATCTTTGAGGGAGCCATTATTCAGCCTACCATGGGAATAAAAACAAAATTTATAATGACTCTGTATTCAAAAGTGTATGTTCTCCCTGGAAGGAACCAAATCCAGAAAACCCAAAAGAGAGGCATATGGATGTGGTTTATAGAAAGGAAGGAAAGAAGAAAGGAATCAAGGGAGAAGGGTGGGACCCAAATGCCAATTCTTGGAACATAGTTAGGAGTCTCAAAGTCCTTAGCCCTCTATGAAAACACACATATATTTGTAACCTAAAATCAAATGTATCTAACTAATAAAAACCTGCTGTATAAAAAAATAAAATAAAATTCAAATATTTAAAAAAAGGAAAAAAAAAAACCAAATGTATCACTTTTTAAAGATTCCTGATCTAACTTTTAACAAAGTCAACTTACAATTTCATCTTTATAGCACCATTCCCTGTTGACTTGTAATCATCTGCTAGATCTAGAGAGGGTAAACGAACTAAAAATATTCTCCTTCGAGTGTTCCTGTTTCATTATCACTCCTTTCCACACCCTGCCTCCCTACCAGGGCTGGGTCAGACAAAGGTTCTCAAGGGGTGGCAGGGAGAGCAGAGGAAGGAGGAAGACTATAAACCTGAAAAACAGGGAGAAACTAACCACTCTCTCCTGTCTCACTGCAGAAAGTCCAGCCCGAAGTAAGTCTGAGTCAAGGGAAGAAGTGACTTAACACTAAATCAAGTTGAAAGTCTTGATTAATATTTTGGACTTGACATTCTTAGCAAATTGAGATGGTGACCCAATGACTGCCTGTTATCTATGAATGAGCAGGAAAGTCATGAAGCATGCCGATATCTCCTCCATGAGCAGGGCAAGATTTCACCCTAAAGAAAGCATAAAGGGAAACAATATAAAACTGTATATTAACTAATGATTTTTTTAAGTAATTAAATATGCTCCATCAGCATACTGTAATAGGAAAGAAGGGTTGGGCCCGAGGAGAAATGAAGGCTACATATTTCTAATTTTCTTCATTCATTGTCTTTACTCAGATTCAATGGGGCATAGCTCAGAATGAGAAACATGCTCATGGAGTTTTAACACTTTAACGGCCAAGTATCCATGATCAACAGTGCTATTTTAGACAACTTCATTTCACTTTGTAGCAAATAAAAACGACATGGTGTGATGTTGTACGTTTAAAGAAAAGAACTTTTAATAGGAAGACAAAATAGTATGTATTAAAATAAAAACAGAGTTGCAGGTAGTGGGGAACATTGCACAATAAGAACAAGAGTTAAAGGGTTGTTGCTTATGTTATGCACTTTTTTCCCCCTTATCTATTCACTTTGTTTTGATTGAAAGCAATTGTCATTTAACAAACATAGAAAAAAAATTCTTTTAAAAATGATTTCATATAGTAAGTCTGCTTCTGAAGTGGCTTGCCTCTTAAATATATCTGGTATTTATTGAGATGTGAATTCACTCGACTTTCTGTGTTATTGCTTCAGCAATAAAATGAGCAATAATCAGGTAAAATTACTATGTAAGTAAACATAAATATATTAATACTATTAAAAATTTAGACGTAAAATATGTGTACATATGTATATTATGTATGTTCGTAACAATATTTTATTTTTTTGTTCTATAATGAGATGTGACACTTCAGTTTGCTTCAGTAAGGATTAAGCTAGCAAAAGCCTCACTTTAAAAGCTTTTCAGTTATAGCCTCATTAGCAGAGGGTTATATAGCTACCATGTTTACAGACCTAGGCTGTTTTTAGTATCTTCCAAATGTGGAGTAGTTCATTGAACTTAAATGCTCCTTTCTCCCATTTTCTGGGTGCAGTCACAGTTATAGCATAGGATATTGCCTATAGCTGAGTTGCTTGTAAAATAGCAAGACTGCAATATTTATGCAAATTGACACTTTTTTCAATTTAGCATTTTAATTTTGAAGGTCACACTCATAAAGACCATGGAGACCTCTTACCATAAGGCTTCTGAATTTTTTAGAGCATAATTGAATTGTCTGGATAGGAGAGAGATTCAAATACCAGCTATGTCATTTAACTCATCATATTACTTAACACACATTTTTTTTTCATCATACTAATAAAACTTTTTATAAGTATGTTTCTTTCCTAAATCAGCTATTTGGTTCTTTGTAAGGAGCACTTCACTGAGAGTTGTTGAGAAACCTAAGTGTGTCTTTAGTTTTCTCTAGAGTAACTCATTTCTCCTGACTGCTGTCCTCTAGTGATCAAATTCTGCCTATTAGAGACACAAAGTCAGCACAGCAATTTAGGATTAGATAAGAGATTAAGGAATGGATGGATAGATGGGTAGATGGATATTGAAACATATGTGAAGATGTAACGTATTTAAAATATCAACATTATGTTAAACCTCAATAAGTCAATTAATGCAAACACAGAGTGAAAACCAACTATAGAAATTGTAGCCATTTCTAATTTGACTTTAGGCATTTATTTTAATGTGCCTAAATTAGGAATGCCTTCAAACTCCTTACTTAAAAGTGCCGTAGTCAGCAGTGCCAGTTCTTTGATGTGTTTGAGGGAACATTTTTGCTGTTTCTGGAAGAATCTGAAACAAAGCTCTCAATGTGGTTCATCATTATGAATTAAGCATCTCACTTTCTCTTTGAACGTTAAAAGAAAAATTCTATATTTTCCTTTTCTTATTAGTTCCTGAAAATGAAAAATTCTCAAAACTGTCCTGAAATCTTGGCGAATTCAACCTCCCTAAGTTTATTTTATTTAGTTCAAATCTTCATCCTAATGTAGGAGTAGAGATTTAGTAATTTAGATTTTTAAAGAGCTAAACTTAATTTGATAGTTATTACATTCAAAATTTATCACTCAGCAATTAGTTAAAAAGTGTTTGTTTTCTTCTTGTTAAGTTTTTATGGTAAATGTTGAGAGAACTTTTACAGCTGGATAAATTTTTCCTGATGAAGAATTCTTCAGTATATATTTTGTTATGCAATAAATTTTCATTTTTATGCACGTTGGTTTTTTATTTTGTTTACTGTTTTTGTTGAAGCTCAACTACACAGATGCCTTCTACTGATTGTTATTCTTTAGGATGTTTTATAAGAGAGAAGAGAGAAAGGCAGATTCAACTGCATAAGTTGTGCTTGAGCATTGTGATGGAATGAACTGTGTCCAGCCCAAATCCGTATGTTGAGATGAGAACTTTGAGAGGCAGTTAGGATTGGATGAGATTATGAGATCTTGTGAGATCTTCTGAGAGTGGATCCCTGGTCTGATGATGTTGTTGTGCTTATTAAAAAGTGAGAGGCACCAGAGCTCTCTCTGCAGGTACATAAAGGAAAGGACATATGAGGGTACTGCAAGAAGGTGGCCAAGAAGAGAGTTCTCATCAGAAACTGAATTTGCTGGCACCTTGATCATGGACTCTAGAACTGTGAGAAAATAAAATTCTGTTGTTGGAGCCACCTACTCTGTAGTATGCTGTTATGGCAGCCTGAGCTGACTAATAAAAGCATACAGTATGAATATAACTGCAGATATTTGTCCTTTAAGTCTTAGCTCATTTTGTCTTCAGTAGATGAAGTTTCATATCATGAAAGACTCACAAAATAATTTCTAAATAACAAATAATTTAAAACTCTTTATATGGGTATATGATGGAAAGCAGGGCATACTCCCACAACTGGAACATATCAATAAATTGCACTTAAAATGAATGTGGTTACAGTCAAGTTTAAATATACACAAAGAAAGTGCCAAAACTTTGAACTCTGCAGTATACTGAATGAATACATGGTTAACTGTATCTTGTGCTGCTCTTTCTTATGAGCAGATATATAATGAGTTAATGTTTGGGATGATTATGATAATATGAAATAAAGCAAGGACATCCATGTATGTGGTTTTCTCTGCAGGGACTAGTATGGAATATTTACGCTGTATTTCTAAAACTTTCCTTGTGAATGTTTTAAAATTAAGTATTGATTTGGATTTAGTTACACTCTCGGGCTTTTGGTGACAACCACATTTCCAAGTTTTCCTCAGAAATAGAGAATCAATCAGAGAGAACATATAAGTGCATTTTAAAGAGTTATTTTAGTCCTTAGAAGACTGAAATTTAAATACTATAAAGCCAAAAACAAAATAATTTGATTTTCTTCTGTGTTGGCAATGCCCAGAACACTATTGCTGCTTTATTCATATTTCAGTGGTCATTTAGTTTCAGTGGTCATTTAGTAAAAAACATTTGCCACTTAAGATCTAATTCTATAAAGTGTTATACCTAGAGAAAGATATTTGAATTTTCACTTAAAGTTTATCAGTTGAAAATATTTTATATTCTTTTTGTACAAGACAAAAATAAATTTGTATGTATAATATTTAAAAGTAACATCTAAGTTTCATTTTATCAGATATAAAATAGTTTAGATGCTAATAGCTACATTAGCAAGAATTAAACTGGTAAGGAAATCAAAGTTACAATGTGTATGAAGGGTCAAATCACTGTGCAAAATAAGTAAAATATTAGGCCTGTGAGGAAAAACGTTTTCACGGAGTTTACTTACAAGGCCCAGTGTGAATGAGTAAGTCATTTACTGTGTATTGCTAAAAAAAAAAAATTCATGAGTGTAAAAGAGTTTTATTTATTTTATGATGTTTTTATATCATCCAGCTAGGAAATCAGCAGGCCTAAGGGTACTATCTGTTTACAAATATGTTTATTTATTTCCTTGAAACAATTTCCCTTTTTTCCATTTTCTATTTAAGAAGAAAAAATCACAGTCACAAAAAAATTTATAATTCTTAGTGAACAGGACATATTCTTTTCAACATCTCACCCATATTTAAGTAATAAAATACACTAAAGTATACAACTAATTTGTATAAGGTTAGGAAAAAAAAATTTTTGACACAAAATCATCTTCACTTACCAAGGAATTTTAATATCTGTCAGAGTGAGAAATGATAAGGAACAGAAAAATAGTATTAAATTCATTATTCAAAATAGCCCCAAATTCCTAAAAATTATCCTATAAACTTTACTGAAATGACTTACAAGAGTTTGAAAGAACTGAGAATAATTATAAGATTTAAAATTCCAAATCTGGGCTTCCCTGGTGGCGCAGTGAGAATCTGCCTGCCAGTGCAGGGGACCTGGGTTCCAGCCCTGGTCCGGGAAGATCCCACATGCCATGGAGTAACTAAGCCCGTGTGCCACAACTACTGAGCCTGTGCACTACAGTCTGTGAGCCACAAGTACTGAGCCCACGTGCTGCAACTACTGATGCCCATGCGCCTGGAACCTGTGCTCCACAGCAAGAGAAGCCACAGCAATGAGAAGCCTGCGCACCACAACAAAGAGTAGCCCCTGCTCTCCACAACTAGAGAAAGCCCGCACACAGCAATGAAGACCCAACACAGCCAAAAATAAATAAATTTAAAATTCCAAATCTTACATTACTGCTAATTTCAAAGTGAAATATTAGTAAGTTTAATCAAAGTTAAAAGTTTTTATTTTACTTAGTTTTATTTATTTATTTTTTTAAAATTTTGTTTTGTTGCCGCCTTTTAAGGGAAAAGGCCATTTCACCCACAGAAGCTGAATTTTAACACAAACGTAAAGTTCTGTAAAAAATTTGTAGCCCTAAGCTTCCCTGGTGGCGCAGTGGTTGAGAATCTGCCTGCCAATGCAGGGACACGGGTTCAGGCCCTGGTCTGGGAAGATCCCACATGCCGCGGAGCAACTAAGCCCGTGAGCCACAACTGCTGAGCCTGCGCGTCTGGAGCTTGTGCTCTGCAACAAGAGAGGCCGCGACAGTGAGAGGCCCGTGCACCGCGATGAAGAGTGGCCCCCGCTCAACGCAACTGGAGAAAGCCCTTGCACAGAAATGAAGACCCAACACAGCCAAAAGTAAAATAAATAAATAAATAAATAAAAATCTAAAAATCTAAAAAAAATAATAATAATTTGTAGCCCTAAAAGAAGGTTACATGTTAGACTGACAGAGAAAAGATAACTAAATTATCCTGTGACTTGGAATATTTTTTGTCATAATGAGCCACAATCTGAATAGAACTTATGATGTAACTCTGTTTACTTGCAATTTACCTGGTATTATTAGATATTATTTATTGTAGATTTCCCAAAAGCTACTAGAAAAACTTGCTGATCAAGCAAAGTTAAGGTCATTAGGTTTAGTTTAGTAAGTAGATTCTTAGTAGATACCCCAAATTGGAAAATCAGAAAGGGTATTTAAAGGTTTTAGGCTTGGTGATTTTAATACAGGTCTTGCAAAGTTAATGATCGATTGGAATTGGGTAGAGCTGCATCATTAGTAGCTTTGGATTGGTGGGCACAGAACTGTAAGGGTCTTGAAGTAATCCTTGGTGAACAAACTATTTCATATCCAAGGAATAGGTATTTCTAGAGCCAGCACTTTTATATATTTTTTAAAACTGGTCACAGTATTTAGCAGAGGGACAGAAAAGTGGTCCTGGTTCCTGTATTGTTTAACATCAGGCCAGGAGAGGATGGCTGGTTCTAGTAGTGTTTCCTACAGGCACAGGGAGTTGTGTTGTTTCAGTTCTCTGTCCCTCATTTTGGTCATTCTTCAGCCTAAACTGGAAGATAAACCATTATGGTCTGGAGACATGATCAGTCCAGGTCTACACAGTTGTTTGATTTGTCATGGTCATAGGTTTTCTGAGGGTAGATGTTCTCCATTCCTGTTCTTATTAAAAGATCAATTATTCTACCATTTTGCAGGACGGTGGGTGTGCAGCAGCATTTGAAACTTGGGAGGTCACATTTGACCCTGCAATACAGACAGAAACCAAGAGAAGGACTATAATTAGAGTTTTTAATCCAGGAGCCAAATTTTACTCCAAATGAAACTAAGATAACAGATCCCATTTCTAACACAAAGAGCACACAGAAAGAGATATGGGGGTATTAAGCAAATTACTCACATTCTTAATTCCTTTGATCATTTTCAAGATCATCTTAATGATCTCAGAGAACTCTCTGCAAGCATGGGAGTATGATATTCATCCCCTAAGAATAAGTCAGCTCATTAAGCCAATATTATATGCAAAGTAGCTTGTTCAATTTCATAAACCTTTCAGGCAAGGCATTCTTGGGTCTTTGTGAAATTGTCTGATTCTCCTGATATTCTCTGAACTGGAGCAGGTAAGATTCTTCCCACTTTCTAGGCCTTTTGTAACGCATGACATAGGAAGGCTCAGGGTCCAAAGAAAACTTCAAAATTTCCCTTCAGTGGTAAAAATTTTGAACTCAAATCAAGGCCCAGTTGACTTCCTTTTTCTGTTAAACCATTTAAGATCTCTTTGTCTAAAAGGGGAAACTGATGGGTGAAACTGGACTCTGGAAGCCCCAGAGACCTGTGCCATCGAAGAAGATAAAGAATCAGGGTAGAAAAAGCCTGGTGATTTTTCCTTTAACAATCTACATTATCAAGTAATCTGGACAGTCTGATAATGATAATTAACACTTATACTTTGTGTGGGCGTCAGACATATAAGCTGTTTCTTATATATTACTCAGTTAATCTTCACAATAACCCTAAAAGATAGGAACTGTTGTAATATCCACCTTACTGAGACAGAGCGAGGTTAAATTACTTCCAAATATCTCTTAGCTAGTAGATGGCAGTGGTGGTGACGGTTTCAAAGCCAGCCTTTGAAGTCCACTTTTAACCATTATAAAACACCACTTCTCAGGTAATGGATGCTTTAATTAACTCACTTGTAGGATTCCTTTCACAATGTATACATATTTCAAACCATCACATTGTACACTTTAAATTTATTACAATTTTATATGTCAATTATACCTCAATAAAGTTATAATAAAATAGAATAAAATAGCCACCTGTCAAAAGTCAGTAGGACTTTAAAAGGAAATAAAAATTAAGACCAAACAATCTTTGCAAGACTTTATAAAATTTTATTTTTCCTGAAAATTTAAAATAAAAAAGTCCTTAAAATATTTACCCAGTGTTATGGACTTCTTGGAGACATACTTAAAAGAAAATCTGAATTTTCTTTTTACACATGAATGTATTATTTTTCTAAATGAATTAAACTGTGAAAATGTCAGAAAGAGTAATTAATAGGCTTTTCAGTGACTGTGTTTATGAGTTTCTGATCTATACAAAAAACTGTGTTTTAATATGGAATTTTATATCAGGCTACATTTATTTTGACTTCATTTAATACGAAAATAAAACACATTTGGACAAAGCTTGACAGCCAACTTTTAAACAAGTCTAACCAAATTTCACTGAATTGTCCAGTTAATCAACCAGTTATTCATATAGCTAAATTCTATGTTGAGGTTTTTTTATACAGAGAAAATAATTCTTTGCTTTATTGTCTTATCTGCTCACATATCTGTTTTCTCAAGGTCTGGGGTCTTCATAAAACAAAAAAAAAATGCACAAAATGAAGCATTTGCCTTTTTAGGAACATTTAAAATAAAATGAAGTTCAGGTTCACCTTGAAACATCAAACATCATTTCTAACTTTTTGGTGTTTTTTCAACCTTAATTGGAAAATTGATCATTTAAAACTTGTATTTGATGTGTAAAGAAATGTGATTCACAGAGAAAAGAAAAGTCCTACAAACTGGGTTTGAAGACTTGTGAAAGTCTTAGTGAGATGCTTAGTCATACTTTAAGAATCATATACTTTGGATCAAAGCTTAAAGAAAAAGACATTTCTAATCTATTATTTTGGTTATTAAAATTAAATGTGGGAGTGGAAGAGGCAGAGATAAGAGGTAGAAGGGAGAATTGAAAAGACATACTTTCATGCCTAGCTTGGAAAGAAAAAAGAGCAGTCTGTCTTCCTTACAGATAAACCTTAATAGGCATTCATAGCCTGAAATTGGCTGGGGTTAAGGCTTGCTGTCAAAATGGCAGCAGTTCTGGAGTTTGTGGATTCCAAGTTTTACAAACTATTAAATACTTTTTTAAGAAAAATTGAAATATCAATTGCATAAAATATCTAATAGTTTCTTTGTAGGTTCTAATAAAAAACAAAAACCTAACGTAAGACACACTGGGAAGGAGAGATGCCCTGACTTTGAGAAATGTGATCAGTATGCTAAACTGGCATTCACAAAAGAACAGAACTTGATCTAAACAGGGATTTTTATTACAAGGGGTAAGTAGGAGACAAGAGATTCATTAGTTAATATAAACACTAATCAATTAGCAAAAGTGTTCCTACATCTTCACTTGATTCCTACAGTACAAGATATACACTCTTGCAAGTTGTATAATTTTGCTCAAAAAAATACCAAGCAGGAAATCAGTGATAAAGTAAGAAAAATATGACTTTATTCTCTTAGGAGTGGATAAAAGATTTTCTTTTAGATTTTCAAAGTAATATTCGTGTTTGAGTGCAAAATAAACATGTTAATTATTATTTAGTTATTTGAAATGTAGTATTTTAATCCAAGTCCCCATTAATCTGTGTATGTATCCTAAAATGTGAATTTTTAATGGAGATTTATATAGATAATATAAAAAGGCAAGCTAGAAAAATTAGTTGTGTTATTTCATGTTCATGTTTGGATAACACAACTTTATTATTTTTAATTTGTACATTTTAGTTTTCAGACGTCACCACAGGTACAATAATCTTTTTTTTTTTGTATATTCTGGTGGTTTGGGGAATATTGCAACTTACTATATTAAAAAGGGAACTCACCAGATGAAGCTATATTACATTCATACATAACATTTGGGGAGTTATGATGCACTAGCTGTTTACGTTTGTGAATTATGATATTTTAAGACATATAAATCCAATATTTTGCTAGTTTTATCAATTCACTTTTTTTTGTCCACTCTATGTGATTATAAACATTTATATTTTCTGCTAACATTGATATATTTCCTAACATTAGCTTTCTTAAAACATTGGTACCTTTCAAAGTTACTTTTGATGAGATAGGGATTTTTATGAAGACATTATTATTGAATAATTGGACTTTATAATTTGTTTGGTTCCATTAATTTTTAATTGTTAAGGCATACTCAGAAAAGAAAAGAGAAATTCCAAATTCTTTTTAGTAGCCCATTGTAGTTTGTAAAAATGTAAAATTCCTGAGAACCTGAGTAAAGTGAATTTGAATGACTGTTGAGCCATTCATGGAAACAGATTTGTGGTGAAAGTGGGGGAAAATTCTGTGAGTATTAGGAAGAATAGTTCCCGGAGTTAATTATTTAGTGCAATAGCTTAAACTGAACTAGTAGATACGTGTGTTATATGTGTGTGAAGGTGAGGGAAAACCTTTTTTGGTTTTGTTAAGACAAGAAGAAAAAGAGGGAAAGAGAGGTGTAGATAGCCATCCAAGAAACAGATGCTAAAATTAGCAAATGATTAAGTGTCTGGAGTGCGTGCTAGGCACTTAACTGAAACCAGACAATCAAATGCTTATAGCATAGATAGATATTTTACAAGAAAGAGGAGGATACAGCTAGGAGGAAGCATTGAGGTTGTTTTGGGAGGAGTCTTGTTTTCTATACTAGACTGCTGAGTTACCTGTGTCAGACGGAGTACCTCCAAGATTGAGTGCCAAAGCTAAATAAATATATTTGTGTTAAAAAAAAAAAACTTGGGTTATTAAAAATTATTCTCCACAGCAATGTTTTAATGGGGGAAATGGAATTAGAAAACAGCTAATGGCTTTCAGAGTTTGAACGGCAAACTATTTTTTCTGCAGGAATCTCTGAAATAAAGGTATTCCATAGCTAAAATGTATAGCTAGACAATTTAATTATCACTGAGAGAGTCCAACCTTTGATTGTATTTGGCTTTTGGTCAAGTATCATGGCCTTTCTTTCCTTCTCACCACCGAAGCAGCATCATATCAGCTCCTCTTTTCTTAAAATTCCTATTACCGATAAACAAACAACAAATCAACCACTCAGACAAAATAATTGTGATGCCAGCCTAATAAATTTTGTCTGGGGCTTTCAGTTGTTGTAGGTGAGGGTCACAACGTATTTTCATAATGAAAATCGAGCTCCATAATTCATCAGTCCAGTCACTGCCAATTCACATTATGAAAGCTATATAAAGCATCTGTGCTCATTGAATATTTCACTGAGGTAGAAAGAGCAGGAACCTCATTTCTGACTTAGCTTGGGGCCTTTGCACAAGCTATTCCCTCTGCCTGGCATACTCTTCTTCACTCTTTCTGTGGTTAATGCCTGTTAGTCACTGGAATCTTAGACTTTTTCTGCACAATCTCCTACCAAACATAAATTAGTTTTCTGTCATTATTTTCTCTTATAATTGTCTGATACTTTCCTTCATAACTCTTTCCATAATTTGTAATGGATTCATTTTTGAGATTTTTTTAAGTCAGTTTTTCCTTTGTTTAAGTAGCAGCATATCAGACATACTATTTTAAATTATATGAGACTATGCTCTCTTATTTGAGTGATAAGTGACACAATTAATCATTAAATTGTAAGAAAAAGGGAAGAAATAAGTAAAAACTTTTATACCTTAATGCTTTATTGTTAGTGACTTGTAAGCAACAAAATTCTACAAAATTTGTTAAATTGTTCAATTCTTTATGAGATGAATTTATCACTTCTATGATTTCCTTTCTTTTTTGAAGCTAGATGTTCATCTTCACAGAAAAGTTAAAATGTATGCTGGTTGAACACCAGCATGCTAATTGTCTAACCTTTTCTATTGCAAAGAGCTCATTAGGAAATCAGAACACCAAACTGAGAATATTTACTGACAAGATTTATAAATTTGATTTAACCAAGCTGTGGTTTTAGTAAAATGCTAATTTATAAGTAATGGCCTTAATGAGCCTCACTATTTTACAAACATCTTTTTAGGTAGAAAAGCACATTATGGAATAGTGCAGTGTTAGAATGTTCTCATATCTCATTAGGTTTTGATATGTAAATATAGTTTGCATTTGGAAAAATAAATCCCTGACATCACAAATACATAATGGCCACAGAATAACTTGTCTTTACACATTTGTAAGTAACTGGTGAGTGTTAATATGACTTGCGCATATTTTCTTCCCCAAATCTCTAAAGCGTCAGAAGCCAGTTGCAAAAGTTTGCTAAGGGAAGAAAATATATAATGTGAAATTTTTACACTCATATTCCTAAAATGTTTTACTTTTTGATTTAACATTTGAGCCTCTCATTTTTAAGGAACTTTTGTAGTAGGTACAAGGTTTTCAAAGTATGCAAAGAAAAATTAAAGTTTCACCAGTAATAAGAATTTGTGGAAACTGTATATTGTATAGTACAACACAGAGAAAGAGCTCATCTCTAATGTGTTCATTATGGATTGGGAATGAGAAAAAGCACAACTGCATTTCACTTGTTGTTTGTGTCCTTTGTATTAAGTAAAACTCTTCTAGGTAAATTAAAATTATATGACAACATAGATTTAGGCATGTTTCTTTCAGAAAAAAAACCCTCAATATACAATAAATAGATATATTTCTGCTTCAGCTAAAAATCTTCCCCATTTGAATCTGCACCTCACAGTGTGTTGTTAACAAGAAGTGGAGCACGAGTCAGAAGTCTTTTCACTGAATGGTAGAGAGAGAATATGGACTAGTTGAAATTTGCTTGTAGCCATCCAAGGATCATAAAAGCTGTTTCATGCTTCATTTATGTGCAGGATGCCCTCTAACCTGCTGAGGAGGGTATTTCAGGCTAGTCTCTACCCTTCCTGTCTTTTTTCTGACACTTCCAGACCTGTACCCTAGTTGTAGTGAACTGTTTGTATTGCCTCGGACATAGAACCCTCAACCTCCATCACTCACTTGGAATGATACAAAGTTCACCTTCTTCATTGGTGTTATGGATTGAATGTGTATGGCCTCCCAAAATTCATATGTTGAGACCATAATCTCCAATGTGACTATATTTGAATATGGGGCCTATAAGGAGGTAATTAAGGTTAAATGAGGTCATAAAGATGGGGCCCTGATCCAATAGGTTTAGTATCCTTATAATAAGAGACAGGAGAGAACCCCCCCCCACACCTCTGCCTCCCTCTCTCTCCCCTGGCTCACAAAAGGTCACAGGAGCACAGGACAAGAGCAGCTACTTAGAAGCCAAGAGAAGAGGCCTCAGCATAAAACCTACCTTGACAGCACAGTGATCTTGAATGTCCCAGCCTCTAGAACTGTGAGAAATTAAATTACTGCTGTTTAGGCTATCCAGTCTATGATATTTTGTTGTGGCAGCCCCAGCCAACTAATATAATCAGTCTGCTTTTTCTTTAGAACTAAGATAGTTAAACTGTGATAAAGTCTCTGGAGTCCTCCCTACTTTCTACCCAAGCAAAATCCATTTCTCCCTACTTTGTACTCCCATGAGACTTGCATACAACTATAATATCCAAATGTATTGTCCATTACTAGAATTATTAATTTCTATTTTTTCCTGTGGGGTTGTATATCCTTGAAGGTATCAAGTTCAGAGTCTTGCACAAAGGAAGGAAGGAAGGGAGGAAGGAAGGAAGGAAGGAAGGAAGGAAGGAAGGAAGGAAGGGAAGAGGGAGAAAAGGGAGGGAGGGAGGAAAGGACAGATGAGTAAGGAAAAAGGAAGCCAGAACCTGGTAAGTAGGAAATCTGTGGTATCATAATTATCCTCACCATCATCATGGATGTGTAATATGCATGACAATAGATGCCTTAGAATATCTGAGAGAATATAATATAATATAATTTTAAACATAGAAGTGTGGCATATTCTCTTACTGGGGCAGGCTGTATGTAGCTTTGTGCCTGTCCCTAAGTGAAAATTCTCTAGATTTCTAGAAGGAAAAAAATTGTTTGAAACCATCTTTTACAATTTTCGGGGAAGAAAGATTGTCCAATAAATATTAAATATGTTCATGTATCACAGGCAGGTGATGATATGTTTTTCCAGAAACCTTCACAGTTGGGAATTGTATCTTTTTGGACACTGAAAGCTATTAAAATTATCTGCAAGAGAATCCCTAAAATGTTTTCAGGGATACTATAGCATTTCATGGAATATGATCTTGATGCACCTTAGAGATTAGCTCAGTCCCTTATTTTTTAGATGAGAAAACTAGGGCCGGTGTCTTAAATGACTTACCCAAGGTCCCACAGCTCTCTGGTTTACCCAGAGAGAAGGCAAGCAAGTGAGTGGGCCTATTGCCCGCTGAGAATGTGCTCATTTAATTTTCATGAATCTAAAGTTGTCATTAGGCAAGCTTAGCAAATGTGTTCAGTGAGCAAACTTGCTTCCTGTTAAAAAAAAAATTATCCACATTATCAGGTAGATGATTCTGAAGGTATTTTAATTAAAGGCAATGGAGAAAAAAATTAGGCACTTAGGTTTTTTGGACTCATAAAATTAGAGTTTCTTCTGTCAATATGTAGGTTAGAGGTAATTCCTGTAAATGTGAATGTAAATTAACTGTGTAAATTTCCATACATATTAATCACAAAATAAACCCTTACTATGTTATCCTTTATATCTATGGTAGAAGCTCTTATTTTTTAAAAGGAAAAAAAAAATACTTCTCTGAAGCTGGAATATTTTAGATCTCTTCCTCTTTTGTTCCTCTCTGGCTCCAGACACCCAGGTATATAATTACTCTTCAATAAACTTTTTGCCTTAGATTATTCCATTTATATAATGATGATTACATACCTAAGGAACTCTAAATGGCAACATCCTGAGGGAGTGAGTAAAATCTCTAGGGATTCCTGATTGTACATATATTTAAAGAAAGAAATACACTTCTATTCTCTTAATATGAAAATGTGAGTTAGTTATTTGGAATAGTCAGGAATGATTTTAGAGTTTTATCCAATTTTTGATAGAGGTTAAAAATCTAATGGTAAACTGTTGGTCATCTGGCAAATCCCTAACTTCTGACTTTAATTTCCAGTTTGACCACTTACATGGTTAAAAGGCTTATAAAATATATTAGTAATCATTTTCTATTTAAGAAATTAGGAGACTCTTCAACCACAAATCCCTGAAGTTAGGTATGATTTAGGATTTCTTACCTCAACTAAATTTGAAATTAATCACTGGACTAATTAGATACATATATTTAATAGTCCATAATTTAATCTTCTGTCTTCAGGGCAAGAAATTATTTAAAGTGCCCCAAGTGGACATAGGCTATAACTAATGAGATGGAATTAAAGAAAAGAAAGAAAAGACTATCAGGGAAAAAAAAAGGCTTATGTAGAAGTTATTGAGATATCATTGATGGAGACGGAAACAAGAACTAAAAATATGTAATTTGAGCTAAGGACTCAAACAGTATTTCATAAGGAATAAAACTTTATTATTCTACAAATTTAATAATTAGTCATTCTTTTTTCTGTTGGCTTTGCTGCTTCAAATGCAATATTTATATGTTACTTATATGAATTAATCACATGAAGTCATGCTTGAAAATGACATACATTTTGTAGTGACAGGTAACGTCTTGATCTAAATATTAAAAGCTAAAAATTATTATTAGCTTATTGTGTGTCAGACTAAGTATTTTATATGTATTAAAAGATAAACATTGTTTTACTTAAAAGATAGGGGATATTCCTATCTGTATTTTACAGGTGGGGCCCAGAATTTTTTTCTAACTTGCTTAAACCACACTGTTATAAATGGTAGCTAGTAGTTCCAATCTGACTCCTGAGTAGGCCATCTGCATTTCCATATGCTTTCTACACAAGCACGGGCATCCTCTAGGAGCTTGTTAGAAATGCAGAATCTAGGCCTCACCCCAGGCCTAATGATTCAACATTTACATTTTAAAAGGTTTTCAGGTGATTCATTAAAGTTTGACAAGCATGACTGTAAATACTGTCTCTTCATAAAACACTTTTAGAGCTACATTATATATTGTTTTTTATATTCTTAAATGATAATTGTATGTTTCAGTTTTTTAAAAAAGGAACTTTAAATTTCCTTGAGGCCAGCATATTTAAAACTGGAGTTAAACTCTAAGCTAAGATTTAGGGTGTTGAACCAACAATGTATTATTCTAATATTCTTGTTCTTATTTTTTTAATGGGTGGAATGGCAGTAACACAACTGAACTCCTGTTTAAGGCAGATCTGGATTCACATGGTTCACTGCTTGCCTGCTAATTGACCATAAATTACCTAAACTTTGTTTTCCAATCTATAAAATTGAGATTAATCAGGTCCAATGTACCTGAAATACACCATCTAAGTAGCTGCCTTCTTCATCATTCATAATGTTAGCTCACTGATAGCCTAAATCAGTAATTCTTAAAGTTTAGCATGTATTAGGATCACTGTAGGTCTTGGTGATTGTCACTTCACTCCCCCAGAGTTTCTGATTTCAGTAGGTCTGGGGTGAGATATGAGAATTTTTGCTTCTAACAAGTTCACAGGTGACGTCCTTGCTGCTGGTCTACGGACCACACTAACAAGTCACTTTCCTGCTCCCTGATTTCATCTATGTTGATTACCAACAGTAGTTCCCAAATTAATTTAATAGGCCGTTAAGGAAGGTTTCAGGCTACACTAATCTCATTCTACAGGAGAAAGCTGAGTCTACAAAGTCAGTGAAATGATTTTTCCAAACTGGGTGGACTTATAACCCACTTGACACAAACTTCTTAGGAACTTGAGGAACACCTAGTATTTTGAATATAGATATTCACTATTTCTCTTCAGTCAGTCATTTTGTTTATTCTTCCATAGCAGGCATCACTTCCATATTAAGCAAAAATGCTCTTGTAGGTTTGTAATGGTTGTTTCTGCAAATGTGGTTCTGATGGATTAACAACATTCTAGTGTCATTTCTTAACAGCATCCTAATTCTCATTAAATTTTTTGAATATAACACCTGCACTGTGCATATGACTTTTGATATACCAGGTGAAGACAAAATATTTTATCTGTAGAGTCATAGTATGTTGAGACCCTCAGGATCTATCCTAGCCATTCATTTCACAAATGAATGCTATCTAGTGAGTCTTATGAACAATCACAGAGCTAGTCATATAATTGAAATATAATGAAATAATTACAACCCATATTTCCTAAATCCTAACCATGTGTTTTTTATCAGACTGTAATTTACTGTACTAAATGACATCTTGTTTGTGTTGTCACAAAATTTTTTAAACTATCTTTAAAAGGTGTTAAACATGCATCGAAGTAAAAGTTACAATGTTATTTTAGGTTGGATTGAAACAGAGTAGGACCCTGTGGGGCCCTCCTGTGTACAAAAGCCTTTTTATGTCCCCAATTTCTTGTTTGTAGGAATAAGGCTTCAAGCCTTCTAGACCTTCCCTGGGTTCCAAAGGGCAGATTCAAACACTTTCTAATTAGGGAAGTAAGGGAATGGAGAAACAAAGAAGGAGCAGTCCAGAAACAATAGTGCAGCAATGGGGCAGGGTCCTGGTTCCTGCTAAAGGAATATACATAACAATGTGTCTTTGAGTTTTTCTAAAGGAACTAAGGCCCCGACCCAAGTGGAAGATGGTAACTTCAGGCTGAACACAAGATTCCTGGAACACACTTACCTCATCACCAACCAGTCAGAAGAAAGTCACACACATGCAGCCCTCACCCCAAATTTTGCCTGTAAAAACTTCCCCCCAAAATCATTGGAGATCTCGGGATTTTTGTGCACAAGCCACCCATTTTGCTTAGTGCATGAACTTGTGTTCTGTAACAATTTTGGCAAGCCAGCCAAACAACAGGATGACTGATAAAGATTAGAAAAAAATAAATTAAAAAAAATAAAAATGTGCTCATAATAAATATAATATCAAGCAACCTAAGTGTCTATCGACAGATGAATGGATAAAGAAGATGTGGCATGTATATACAATGGAATATTACTCAGCCATAAAAAGAAATGAAATTGAGTAATTTGTAGTGAGGTGGATGGACCTAGAGTCTGTCATACAGAGTGAAGTAAGTCAAAGAGAAAAACAAATACCATATGCTAACACATATATTGAAGCTAAAAACAAACAAACAAAAAAGGTCATGAAGAACCTAGGGGCAGGATGGGAATAAAGACACAGACCTACTAGAGAGTGGACTTGAGGACACGGGGAGGGGGAAGGGTAAGCTGGGATGAAGTGAGAGAGTGGTATGGACATATATACACTACCAAATGTAAAACTGATAGCTAGTGGGAAGCAGCCACATAGCACAGGGAGATCAGCTCGGTGCTTTGTGACCACCTAGAGGGGTGGGATAGGGAGGGTGGGAGGGAGGGAGATGCAAGAGGGAAGAGATATGGGAACATATGTATATGTATAACTGATTCACTTTGTTATAAAGCAGAAACTAACATGCCATTGTAAAGCAATTATACTCTAATGAAGATGTTAAAAAAAATTAACTCAAAATGGATCATATACCTAAAAAAAAATAAATGAATATAATATCATCTTATACCAAAAATGGCTCACATAACTTGAAATAGACCTGTCAACAAATTCAAGATTCAATAAATTATCAAATTGGCCTGAACAACACTAATTATAAAGGAAACCAAGTAGTCTGAAGTTACAGTACTACCTGCTCAGTAAAACATTTTTGCAGCACAAGGAGTGATAGCAGCAAGTCTGACAGGTTATCTGAGTTCAGGTGGTAAACAAAATGTTTATTCAAGTTATGAATAAAGTTGGACATTCAGTGTTCTGCACAACAAGTATAATCTAGGAAAGAATTGCGGTCTCTTTTTCTCTCTCATTTTTAGTCTTGTAAAGTACTTTAAGGATACTTAATAGAAAGCTTCAGAAAACAAAGCAATAGCTAAACAACAAATATTGTAAAAAGCAAATGGAATGTCATCTATGCCCTTATAAATCCAGGAGAGGCTAGTCTAGTATAGGCTGTCTTGTGTTCACCAAAGAAATCATATTATTTACCTCTTGGAGAGAGCGTGTTAATAGGTAGTGTTGGCAATAATTGTGTATGATTCAGTGACATAACTCGTAACTGGTCACTCAAATATTTCTATTTTAATATTAAAATGACCATAAATGTCATATAGATGAGAATTGCACACTATTTTAGTAGGTGGTTTATGAGATATGACTGCTGTTACTCTTGTAAGCATTCAGTGTTGGAGGTGCAGGGCCCTGTTCTGAATTCTTATTTGTAGGAATATAATTTGTTGGGAATATAAAATTTGAAGGAGCAATATTAGCATTTGTAGTTTCTTTTAGTTCCTGATTGTATTATTTGTAAAGCATTCAGTAGTGTTAGATAATAGGAAATATGAAAGAAAGCAAAAGGTGGTATAGCTCAGAAAGTAATTGGTTAAGAGAACAGAGAAATGTGCAGCATAATACCTGGTCTGAAAACAGCAACTGAGGGTAATAAAAGAAAATTATTTAAAACTTCTTCAAAACTGAAACTACAAAGTAAGCAGTCTTTTAATAACTGGTTATGATAAGAAATATTCTACCACATACCTAGACCAAAGTTAATACTCAGGAAAATTGCTTAAAAGACTCTCAAGGCTGAAACTACAAATAATGCAGACTTTTTATATAAGATTAAACCTTCCCTGAAAATATTATAACAAATGCTAATCATTTTAATTGTCCACTGTCTATATATAAACATATATGCATATATTTATAATTATGCATCAAATTCATTTTATTTAATGAAATGTATCATCTTTATTAAAGCAGTCTTGCTAATATAAAATAATCTAACATAATCTCTTGTTCTTTTTACCTCTTGGGACAAGCATCTTCCTAAATCCAGCTTTATCTATGAAAACCTGAACTCTGAAAATCTGCTCAACCCACAGGTGTCTTACTTTTTTGGTGGGGAGGGGATATTGGTATTAATTTTAATGTCACTGACTATTTATTTATTTAGTACTAATTTTTACTGGAGTATGGTTGCTTTACAATGTTGCATTAGCCTCCACTGCACAACAAAATGAATCAGCCATACACATACAGATATCCCCTCCCTATCGGACTTCTCTCCAATTTAGGTTACCAAAGTACATTAAGTAGAGTTCCCTATGCTATACAGTATATTCCCATCTGCTGTCTATTTTATACATAGTATCAATAATGTATATATGTCAATCCCAGTCTCCAAACTCCTCCCACCCCACCCCTTTCCCCCTTGGTATCCATATATTTGTTCTCTACATCTGTGTCTCTATTTCTGCTTTGCAAATAAGATCATCTATACCATTTTTCTAGATTCCACATACATGCATTAGTATACAATATTTGTTTTCCTCTTTCTGACTTCACTCTGTATGACACCCTCTAGGTCCACCCCGTTTCTACAAATGACCCAATTTCATTCCTTTTTATGGCTGAGTAATATTCCGTTGTATATATGTACCACATTTTCTTTATCCATTCTTGTGTGGTGGACATTTAGGTTGCTTTCATGTCCTGGCTATTGTAAATAGTGCTGCTATGAACATTGGGGTGCATGTGTGTTTTTGAATTATGGTTTTCTCTGGGTATATGCCCAGTAGTGGGATTGCTAGGTCATATGGTAGTTCTAGTTTTTTAAGGAACCTCCATAGTGTTTTCCACAGTGGCTCTATCAATTTACATCCCACCAATAGTGCATGTGGGTTCCCTTTACTCCACACCCTCTCCAGCATTTATTGTTCCTAGATTTTTTGATAATGGCCATTCTGATCAGTGTGAGGTGATACCTCATTGTAGTTGTGATCTGCATTTCTCTAATAATTAGTGATGTTGAGTATCTTTTCATGTGTTTGTTGGCCATCTGAATGTCTTCTTTCGAGAAATGTCTGTTTAGGTCTTCTGCCCATTTTTGTATTGGGTTCTTTGTTTTTTTTGATATTGAGCTGCATGAACTGCTTATATATTTTGGAGATTAATCCTTTGTCAGTTACTTCGTTTGCAGATATTTTCTCTCATTCTGGGGGTTGTCTTTTCATCTTGTTTATGGTTTCCTTTGCTATGCAAAAGCTTTTAAGTTTAATTAGGTCCCATTTATTTATTTTTCTTCTGATTTTCATTACTATAGGAGGTGGGTCTTAAAAGATGATTTATGTCAGAGAGTGCTCTGCCTATGTTTTCCTCTGAGTTTTATTGTGTCCAGTCTTACATTTAGGTCTTTAATCTATTTTGAGTTTATTATTTTGTATGGTGTTAGGGAGTGTTCTAATTCCATTCTTTTACATGTAGCAGTCCAGTTTTCCCAGCACCCCTTCTTGAAGAGGCTGTCTTTTCTCCATTGTATATTCTTGCCTCCTTTGTCATAGATTAAGTGACCATAGGTGTGTGGGTTTATCTCTGGGCTTTCTATCCTGTTCCATTGATCTATATTTCTGTTTTTGTTTCAGTACCATACTATCTTGATTACTGTAGCTTTGTAGTATAGTCTGAAGTCAGGGAGCCTGATTCCTCCAGCTCCATTTTTCTTTCTCAAGATTGCTTTGGCTATTTGGGGTCGTTTGTGTTTCCATACAAATTGCAAAAATTTTTGTTCTAGTTCTGTGAAAAATGCCATTGGTAATTTGATAGGGATTGCATTGAATCTGTAGATTGCTTTGGGTAGTATTTACGTTTTCATTTTGCCTGTAAATCTGTCTGAAAACTCCTCCAAATTTCTTGACCCTAAATCATTTGTATTGTTTTCACTAAATTCAATGCTTACTTTCATAATTGTTTCCCATCATTCTTTTTTTTTAATACATCTTTATTGGAGTATAGTTGCTTTACAATGTTGTATTAGTTTTTGCTGTACACAAAGTGATTCAGTTATATGTGTACATATATCCTCATATCCCTTCCCTCTTGAGCCTCCCTCCCATTCTCCCTATCCCACCCCTCTAGGTTGTCACAAAGCACAGAGCTGATCTCCCTGTGCTATGCAACAGTTTCCCACTAGCTATCTATTTTACATTTGGTAGTATATATATTTCAGTGATACTCTCTTACTTCGTCCCAGTATAACATTTTATTTTTTATTTATTTTTTAATTTTTATTTTAATTTTTTTCTTTTGCGGTATGAGGGCCTCTCACTGTTGTGGCCTCTCCCATTGCAGAACACAGACTCTGGACACACAGGCTCAGTGGCCATGGCTCACGGGCCTAGCTGCTCCACGGCATGTGGGATCTTCCCGGAACGGGACATGAACCCGTGTCCCCTGTATCAGCAGGCAGACTCTCAACCACTGCGCCACCAGGGAAGCCCTATTATTTATTTTTTAACATCGTTATTGGAGTATAACTGCTTTACAATGGTGTGTTAGGTTCTGCTTTATAACAAAGTGCTTCACCTATACATATAGCCCCATCCCATCATTTTAACGTGGCTGTATTTTCACTTTATGATCCTAGCAATATGTGAAGTTTTAACAGATATTTTAGCTAACACATGATCAGTTTTTTTTTCTTTTCCTGTTCAAACAATTCAATATAAATTTCTTTCAAGGTATGCAAAATTAATTGGTCATTAATTTAGAACATGTTTTTAAACTGTGTGGTGCCTTCAAAAGTATTAGATTTGCTTTAAACTTTTTTTTGTAAATATTTTATTCCTTTCATGAATACATCATTATTAAGCAAAACATTCCAGGCAATAATATTGGATATAGGTATGACTAAACTAGACAAAAATCTTAGCCCTCATAGTACTCACTTTCTAGTATAGGAAAATAGACAAAAACTTAATATACATGTAAGACATATATTATCTTAATTCATGATAATTACAATGGAAAATGATTTAGAAAAGAGCCGAAGGGTTATGAAGAGTGGTCTTTACAGTTTTAGATGGAATGTCCAGAGAAAGTCTCAATAATAAGATAAGATTTAAGTGAAGCCCTGAGGAGGGAGCCATGTTGATAAATAGAAATGTGAATACCTGTGAATCTGTGGCTGGGGCATGTGATGGACTCACTTGGCTTAAAACCTCAGGAGCCATCTTTTGGGCTGAAGGTAGAAGTCATTTCTTTCTACGCCCCAAGCTGAAAACTAGGATGGGTGAATTTCTGAATGGACAGTTAAAATAATGCTGAAAAGTCTACATAGTTTATGATTCCAGCTATATTACATTCTGGAAAAGGCAAAACTATGGAGATGGTAAAAAGATCAGTGGTTTCCAAGGACTGGGAGGAGGGAGGGATGAATAGACAGAACACAGAGCATTTTTAGGGAAACTATTCTGCATGATACTAAAATGGTAGATATATGTCATATACATGTGTCAAAACCCTTAGAATGTATAACACCAAGAGTGAACCTCAATGTAAATTATGGACTTTGGGCTATGCATGTGTAGGGACAGACTGTTAGGGAATTCCATAGTTTCCTCTCAATTTTTCTGTGAACCTAAAACTGCTCTAGAAAATAAAGTCTACTTAAAAAATATGTAAATCATTGAAAGATCCCCCTCCCCTTAAAAATAATGCTAATGAGAAAGGAGGGAACATTTGCTGGCAGACAAATCACAAATGCCCACTACTACTAAAATAAAATCAGAGAATATTTTTCTTTACCTAATCTGATTCTGATAGTTCCTTTTGGATATCTATTTTTTTTTTTTGGCTGCAAAGAGTGGCACGTTGGATCTTAGTTCCCTGACCAGGGATTGAATCCGTGCCCCTTGCATTGGAAGCATGGAGTCTTAACCACTGGACCACCAGGGAAGTCCCAGATATCTAATTTTTTAAATTTAGTTTTTAAAAACAAGCATAGACTCTATCACTTTATAAACTTTTCTTCCTTTATTATAAATTCATACTAAAGATTTTAATGATAAGTAGATATCATTAGGAGAATTAACATATTCAACTTTTCTCTATAATACAGAAATATTGATTTAAGATTTTAAAGTCATGGCCTATTGATAATTTAATTGATTTTAATTCACTTGTTAAAAAGAAATTCAGAGCATTTCTTTGTGTTTTGGAAAAATCAATTGCTATAATGAAGTAAATGACCATTTATACACCAATAGTTACACATACAGTCCATAATTCCATATTCTAATATTGAGGTGTACAGTTAAAACTTTAGATTATAGCTTGATTTTTGGATACCATTTCTATTGGCTTTGAATGAAGGAAATTACACTTGAAATGGATGCAAAAATTGGTTAAGAAAATATTTAATTAAGAGATATTTTTATATGACAATGTAGCAAGAAGGATCTAAAGAAGATTAAAATAGTCTTTGATATGATCCATTAGTTTTTCATTTTGTTTTTGTTGTTGTTTTGTAAGCATAAAATCTTGTTATGTACATTATTAGTGTTCTTTCCTTTCAATGAATAACCCAGGAAGAAGTATTGTTGAGAAAACAAAATACCTGCTTCTGTGTTGTGGTAGAAACACTAGGATAACAAACTGAAGGTTTTCTTTTTTGACATTTTTTTCTTTTTGTATGTCCTCAGATAATGCAGTGGTTTCTGTGTGCAAGACGGAATTGTGGTTGAAGAGAATAACAAGTATCTTTAGATGGAATGTAGGTTCTTCTGTGGGCACAGAAACCATAAGTAACTTCTTGTTAAGTTAACATAATAAGTTAACATATTCATAAAAATGATCTTTGAGTTACAATAACATTATTATCCCTTCTAATTTTAATCATTCTTTATTGTCATCTTCTTAAGAATTATCAAATAGTTACTGAACACTGTTCATGGTAATAGCTGTCAGTTTCCAAGGGGAAGTATCTCTTTCCCTTCCCTTTTCCTGCTCCCCCTCTCTTCATTTCTATTCTAGTCCTTTTTGTTTAAAAACTCTTGCCCTGGAATAATGGAAAACGCATGCGGAATCTCATTCTTTAACATTTAGTTGGAAAATGGGCTCACATATTTTATTTCCATCATAACAAGGTGATATCCTGAATGTAGTTCTAAGCAAAATTGTAAGATGGACCAAGCTGGTGTTTAATACTGTTTTTCACGATTTACACTACTATACCCTTTGCTAAAATCTCCAAATTCTAAACTTCTCTGAGTCTGTTTTAAGACAGACAAAACAGGTTGATACACTCACTCACTTTAAGGTTTCAGAGGCTGAAATACGGTCTTTTGAGGAAGTACTTGTCATTGCTAAAGACGTGTCAGGGAGAGGATATGATTAACTGGTGGCAATGTACTGAGAGTAGGAGAAAGCAGGAGAATAGGAGAGCTGCTTCTAGATCCAAACTCTGTCTGTGTTAACTAGGGAAAAATACCAAAACAACTCCCTTGGGCTCAGTTTCCTGACTTGAAATACACTCATTGATTTATTCAATCATTCAGTTAGTATCTACCTCCCATGTGCCTTGCACTGTATTTGTTTCTTGGGAAGCAATGGTGAGAAAAAAAGAATGCAATACTTACTCTCATGATGCTCGTATTCTAGTAGGGAGAGACAGATTAATCAGGTATTTATACAGATATATAACTTTAAAATGGGGTAAATGCAATGAAGAGAAGTTACAGAGAGCTGTAGCAAAGTTTTATGTGGTTTGGGACTATATAGCTTCTGAGGCACCTTTCAGATTTAAAATTTTATAGAGTAATTATAGAATCTTGGATTCAATGGATGAGATACTTGAATGGTGTGTAGAGGTGGGGAAACCTCATCAAGCTCCTCTTATTCTATTATAAAGACAACCTTATTTTCTGCCTTCAGGAAGGGCTAGGCTTGAGGAAGGCATGTTACAGTATTGTTTTATTTGGTTTTTCCAGCATGTCCTGAATTTAAGACTCTGCCCTCTTTTTTTGACTTCTAGGAGAGACCTCCAGGTCACTTCTAAACTGAGCCCAAGGCTTGTTTTTCTGAACAGTACTACTGGAAGTATTTGAATAGCTAGAACCTATTCACAGTGCATTGCATCTTTTCATTTATATGATATCATTGCCTCATGAAGCTACTAATTTTCTTTGAACCTGCTCTTTTATATTTCTATCCTTTTTTCAACACTATGAGATGGTTTCTCTTATTGGTATTTTCATTTCGCAAATGAGGAAATTGCAACCCATAGCTGGTACGTGACCAGATCAGAAAATAACTCTTAGGGGTACAACTCTCGAATCTCAACTCTTAACCATCACATGGTCCTTCTTCATTTTCATAACACTTGATTTATTATCTCAGAGTAGTGTTTAACGCTTAATTCATTGTACTTTAAAAGCATTTAAATATGTAGCCTCCATATTTAAAAATGAAATTGTTGTCAGCAGGCCACATATTAAGTTTTTTTTTTATTATCCACGGTACCTAGAAAAGTATGTTTTATAAATGCATAAATTAATGAATCCTGTGTCGTATCTAAGAGTCTGAAAAAATGTTTAATCAATGCAATAACTTTTGAAGACATACTTCTAGAATGAGTATCTCAATAAGAAACTATCTAGATGTTTGTACATAAATGGTTAATACATTCAAAATACTAAAATGTTATAGAAATAGGTTACTTTCAGTGTATCATGATATTAAATATTTTATTTAAATTAAAAAAGAAACACTTAATGTAAACTCTAGAAGGGTATCAAAGGGATGTGTTTATAACATCGAATCTCAGTTACATAAGACCAGTAATAACAGCACCAACATATGAATGTAATAGATTGTATACATTATCAAAAAAGAAGCACTCAATAATAGACTGCTAAATAAATAGTTGGAGGGTTATTGACTCAAGCGAACTAACTTCTCTATTTGGGGAAAGAAGCCATAGTAATTGTTGGGAGATATTTCTTCAAATAGGCAAATACAATCTTGTATAGTATTAAGACATCTAACAGGTGAAATGGAATTCAAAAACCTAAGTTTGTCATTGAATAATCTCCAATTTTTTATTAGCTCAAAGTTTTAGATAGGTAGATGGATACAGGTATATGAATAGATATAGAGAGGGATATAATTAAAATGAATAAGACAACTTCATTTTGAAACTTATCGTAGATCACTTTTTAATACATGGATATTCAAAACAGAGTTTGTGATTCTATTTTATATAGATGGAAGATTATAGAGGTTTATTTAGATCTTTATTTTGTTTCTTAATTGCTCTAAATTCAAAAGTAAATTAATTGGCCCAAATTTTGATTATTTTGAAATAATTCACACATTACCCATCTTACCTATATTTGTGTTGACTGAATACTGAATATGAAATATGTGAAAACACGTATGTATTATAATGGCTGGCATTATTTTAGTTATTCAATTCTTAAGAAAAAATATAGACTTCTCTGTAGTTAATACTTTCTTTGCCCTTGTACTAAGATTTATAAGTAGAACTGATTTATCCCTAAATCTGATACTGCTTTTTATTTTAAAAATGCAAGAAAAAGATGATTACCAACTAGGGTAATATTTTCCTATGGCTTTGATAACTGGGACAATGACTTAATTGGTATATTTCTTTTCCCACTGGTGTACTAATTAGGTGAGATATACTGTAAATTTGAATTGATGTGATGTTGTAGAGTTGCTTATGAAAGTAAAAAAAGTAAAATCTGATTATCAAGCAACTACATCACTCAAAAATCACTTAGGAGATACATTCTTAAATTAACTTAATGAGTATTAAGAATGCTGAAATTACTTGTCATTTTTAACTTGAATTTATATTATTTTAATCATAGACATGTGAATATTACATATGACACTAATTTAATTTGGGGATATATATATATATATATATATATATATATGGTTAAAGGTAACCTTTGACATATATCTATTAAATATGCTCATATGTTTGTGATCTAAGTAATTAGTATCATTTACTTATTCTAATTTTTTATGCATTACCATAGCCTTATTTATGATTTGAACTAATGGTTTATTCAAAAACAAGAGTTCTGTCTTGAAAGGGAAATAAAATAAAATTAGTATTATTATATAAGTGCTTGAGTACATGTGATAATAAATTATATAGATAACTATATACTTTTTATTTCAATTTATAGTGACAGTTGGTGAATTTTCACACTTAAAATAAGTACATATTCTTTCAACTGATATCAGTGGAACTTGTGAACACATATCCAAAGGCAAAATAGATCAGTAGAATATCTAGTTTTCAAGGTTATGTTTTTATATGTGTGTGCGTGTGTATTTTTGTGTGCATGTGCTTTCTAAAGAACCATGTATAAATTTTAATGGGACTTTTAGCTCAAAGGTAAAAGGTTGAAAGAAATCAGTGATGTTCAGGTTACTTTCAGTCATTTTGTGGCCTTATGGCAAAGTGAACTCACTGAGATGTTGCAATGCTACAGATACCTTTTCTGGTTTTGATGTTTGCAAACCAATAAACTACCTTCAACATCTCTGCTACATCTGACTTTTGCTGTGACTTGGATAACTCTTTGGGTTAAATTAAGGAGTAATAAATTAGTACTCATAGTTGATCATGAATGAAAAGACAGGCTGTCTAATGGACAGGGATGTCAGAATTATACTCTTTTGAACCAAGACATTGTTAGTTCCAAGCTAATAAAGAAGGAATATGCATCTTTTCTGCAGAGTAGTCATTAGTTGTTCCACATATCCACTGTGTTGTGATTATTTCTAATTATTTACTACACTGTAATACAGAAAGTCGGCAGAAACAGAGAAATCAATAGATGATTTATTCTAATTTCTAGGGACTCTCCATTGTTTGTTTCTAGTAATTTTACTTCCACTTCTTTGTGCTTGATTTGAAAAAGAACAGTTCTAAAAATAATTATTCAGTAAGGGAGATTTACCCTGAGGTGGCAAGGTTTGAATATTTTTTTCTAACGTTTTTAGTAGAGGCTTTTTTGTGTGTGTGTTACGCGGGCCTCTCACTGTTGTGGCCTCTCCCATTGCGGAGCACAGGCTCCGGACGTGCAGGCTCAGCGGCCATGGCTCACGGACCAAGCCGCTCCGCGGCATGTGGGATCTTCCCGGACCGGGGCACGAACCCGTGCGCCCTGCATCGGCAGGCGGACTCTCAACCACTGAGCCACCAGGGAAGCCCTAGTAGAGGTTTTATTTGGAGAAAAGGAGTTTAAGTGTTGTGCTTCAAGTAACATTAGATTTGGCTGCAAGTGATAAAACTTGTTCCCCCGCCCATGCCACCCCTCCAAACAGTGGCTCATTCTGTGTTGGCCCACCTTCCTCAACACACTACTGATATCTCATTGACAATGTGGCTGCTCCAACTGCAGGCATCATATTCATGTTTCAGTAACAGAAAGGTGAAAAGGGTATGAAAAAAGCACACACTTCCCTTTATTCACGGTTTTTGGAAGTTTCTGAAAGTTGAATACCAGTTCTGCTTACCTACCATTGGCCATGCTTTGTTATGACTACATTAAGAGGTTGCAGGGGATCCTAGGAAACGTAGATTATATTTCAAAGTTAAGAATTCAAAGTTCTTTATAGAAAAGGAGGAGACTGAACACTGCGGGGGAACCAGCAGTTTCTTCCACAGGGTCAAATAAAAATCAAATTGAGACTTAGGCAAGGAGAGACTTTACTCAGGACTACTGCAAGAAGAGTGAAAGGCACTATTTCAATGGGGGGATGGGCACTTGTTTATACGCTCCAACCATGAGCTCTGCAGGCATCTCAAAAGTTAATCACAAAAGGGCTTTTCTTTATTAGGGAGGAGTCAACAAAGCTAGAAAGAAGCAGGTGTAGGGAAGTGGGATGAAGGAGGATGGTGTGACCGGACAGCAGATCAGTGAATGTTTTACCCTGGGGTCAGCCTGTTCTCTGGAGTTTTATGCTGACTAGGGTTGAGGGCAGGCCAAAGTCCAACAGTCTGGGGGAAAGTTTGGTTTTCAAGCATTTTATTCTGATTGATCAGTGGAGACAAAACAGTTCAGCTCATCATTTATGAGACAAAGAATAAGAGTTTGAGGTCTGTCTGGCCTTGCCATAGGCAACAAGGGAGCAGCCATGAGCCTTATCTAAGCCGTGTAGGGAAGGATGTTTCTTTATGTTAAGCCCTTTTCCAAAACACAAAAGGGTGGGGGGGGATTTCTCTATCCTTCCCTGTTTACCAAGATTATAGGCTTGGGTAAAATACACATTGTCACTGGAATGAGAATAAAGGTAGCTCTAAATTCTAAATATATTGACTTAGAATAGGTTGGATAGTCACAATGACAATGTACAGTAACTGTGAATATGTTAGTTAAACCCATCCTACTGAAGTCACTGTTTCAGTCAGTGCTTATGGGCTACACTGGTATGGATTGTACCCTGAAGGGGGATGAATTTTTACTCATGAAGATGAGAGGCTGAACCTCAGACAAACTAGATTTTCAAAGGCAGAACTCGGGAATAAGTGGAAACTGTTTTCTCTCTTTTGACCCACTCTTTTGAGTCTGGACATTCAGTTTAGACTTTAACCTTCAGTAAAATTTAAAGATAGTTTCTGACTATGAAGACAGGTGGGGATTTAGGCCAAGTGTGCTTGAATGAGCTTATTTTGAAACTAAATGATCCAGTGACATATTGCTTTCTCCATGTGTGTGTGTATATATATATATATATATATATATATATATATATATATATATATATATTTTTTTTTTTTTTTTTTGGTTACTTCCAAACCTGGTAAAGCTTTTAAAATATATAAATCATTTTTCACATTTAAGCTTTCACTGGTGTAATAAAGAGGCTACCATGGTGGCAATTGTAATAGTTTGGAAAGAATTTAGGCCATGATGTGAAGCTTCTCCTCTGAGCTGAAAGATACTTCTGCTTTGTCTTTATTGTTGATGTGATGGGTTACGGGTGAAGAGTCAGCTGCCTTTCTTGAGAATATTTTTTTATTCATGGAATTTTAGCAAAAACATACTGAGTATATGCCTGGGCCCAATAAATATATTTTTAACCAATTGAAAAATGAAACAAAAAAAAACAAGGTAAAGGGAGTTCAAAATTACTAACATGATCTAGATTGAGAGACATAATTTAGTGTGAGTCAAATTAGGTTCGTTAATTCCTTACATGTTTGGAACATTATTCAGGGATTTGGATAGAGGAAGAGTAAGAAATGAAGCCAGCTATTCTCAGAAGGTTTAATAAATAAGATACACATAATTAAAAAAATGTGTACCAATGGCTGTTGTTCACCATCTAACTTACTCTTGTATATAATATAACTAGAAGGGTCCTGCCTTTGTATCACATGGTCCCTATACTCTGTTGTAGTTACCCTGCTTTCTCATACAAAGTGACATGGTAGGATTATCTTGTACATTTTTTGACCTAGACCTCGGAATAAGCCATTCATCAAAGGAATCGTAGTTCTTTCTAGAAGGAAATTAAATTTAGAGACTACAACTGTATACTAGGGGTAGGCTTCATCTTATGACTTACTTTCTCCTAGTTCATATTAAGTATTTATGAATGAATGATTCTTATGGCTATTCTTATATTTTTCTTATACAGATTGCTTTTCTTTTAAATTACATAACCATTTGAACAAACAAAATAGTTGTCGTAATATGCCAGACACGTAGTCCAAGATTTAATGAATGTTAGTATTTGTCTTACTTGCTTTATATCCTATAGATAAAGATATATACAAAAGTAACTACCTAGAAGTTGACGTGAATCATATATAAAACAGTATGTGTGGATGTGTTTGATGTTTAAAATGTAGAGAAACAGCATGGTGAGGTATGCATATATTCTCAACTTACTTTTTTAGTCAACTTGCTATTTTTGAGATTTGCCCATGTTAATATGAAAATGTATTTTGCTGTACAGTGTTACATTGAATGAATAAACAACAGGTTAACTGTCTATTCTCTGACTGAAAGAATATTAGGGTTGTAGCATTTTACTCTTATTTACAATTCTGCAACAAGACATTCTGTCTCATGTCCCCTTGTACTCATGTGCAAGAATTTCCTCTAGGGAAGTTATCTACAAGTAAAATTGCTGCCTTGGATAATATGTACATGTTTCATGTTACTAAGTATTAATGGAATTTCCTCTCCAAATTGGTTGCACAAACTTACACTCTTACCATTATCAGTGTTTCCATCACCTCAAGTCCTTATTATTATTTGAAATTATAAGATATTAATATCTGTGGAGTAATAACTTTTTAGTTTGTATTTTCCTGATTACCAGTAAAATTCTTTTGCTTTTCAGAAGTCTGTTTGAGTTTCTTCATCATATTTATATTATTTGACCGTTATAGGGCTAGTCAAGTTTTCTTTTTCATAAGTCAATTTTGATAACTTATTTTGTCTAGAACCTTGTCTAATTAATCTAAATTTTTATATTTATTTGCATAAGTTAGTTCCAACAGTTGTTTATTATTTTAAGTACAGTGTATTTTATGTATTTATGTTCTTCCTTTCACTGGACATTTATTTGGCCTTCTCTATTTTCTCTTTTCCCCCAGCTTTATTGAGATACAAGTAACATATGATTTTATGTAGGTTTAAAGTATACAAAGTGATGATTTGATACACACACACACACACACACACACACACACACACATATATTGTAAAATGATTACCACAATAAGGTTCATTAACACATCCATCACTTCACATAATTACTTTTTTTCTTTTTTTTTTTTTTGGTGAGAATATTTAAGCTCTAATCTCTTAGTGACTTTCAGGTATATAATACAGTTGACCCTTGAACAACACAAGTTTGAACTGTGCAAGTCCACGCATATATGGATTATTTTTCAATAAATATGTACTACACAGTACTACACAGTCCTCAGTTAGTTGAATCACAGATGCAGAACCTCAGACATGGAGGACCTACTATAAAGTGCTAATCAGATATTCTACTGCATGGGGAGTCGGTGTCCCTAACCCCTGAGTTGTTCAAGGGTCAACTGTAAAGTATTGTCAACTATAGTTGCCACACTGTGTATTAGATCCTCAGAACATATTAATCTTCTAATGGAAGTTTGTATCCTTGAACAATACCTCTGAATTTCCTCCACCCCCAGACCCTGGCAACTGCAATTCTACTCTGTTTCTATGAGTTTGGCTCTTTTTCCATTCCAGGTGTGAGTGAGATCATACAGATAGTCTTTCTTTAACTTATTTCACTTAGCATAATACCTTCAGTGACCATCCATGTTGCTGCAAACGGCAGGATTTCCTTCTTTTTATGGCTGAATAATAGTCCCTTGTGTGTGTGTGTGTGTCTGTGTGTATGTATGCTACATTTTATTAATTTATTCATCCATCAGTGGATACTTAAGTTGTTTCCATGTCTTTGCTATTGTAAGGAATGTTGCAGTGAACATGGGGGTAAATATATCTCTTTGAGAGAGTAATTTAATTTCCTTTAGATATATACCCAGAAGTAAGAATGCTGGATCATGTGGTATTTCTATTTTTAACTTCTCAAGGAACCTCCATATTGTTTTCTATAGTGGCTGTACCAACAGTGCACAAGGACTCCCTTTTCTCCACATTCTCTCCAACACTTGTTATCTCCTGTCTTTATGATATTAGCCATTCTAACAGGTGTGAGGTGATACCTCAGTTTGGTTTGGATTTACATTTTCCAGAAGGTTAGTGATGCTGAGCATCTTTTCATGTACCTGTTGGCCATCTCTGTCTTCTTTGGAATCATGTCTATTCAGGTCCTCTGCCTGTTCTGTTTTGTTTTCTTTCATTTGCTATTGAGTTGTTTGAGTTCTTTATATATTTTGGATATTAACTCCATATCTGATTTACAGTTTGCAAGTATTTTCTCCTGTTCTGTAGGTTGCCACTTCATTTTTCTGATCCTTTCTTTCTATTGTAGTTTTTCCTGTGATGTAATTTCACTTGTTGATTTTTGCTGTTGTTGCTTGTGCTTTTGTGTCATATCAAAAAAACAAACTTTGCCAAAACCAATGTCAAGGACCTTTTCCCCTATGTTTTCTTCTAGGACTTTATGGTTTCAGGTTGGTCTTCTCTGTTTCCTTGATCAGTCTTACAAATATTTTTCATTGTTATTAGTCTTTATAAACAAACAACTTTTGCTTTGTTTTCCTTATGTTCTTTGATTCAGTTTTTATAACAATTTGGTAACTATGTGTTAGTGTCTCTATTAAAGATGAACACCCTGGAGATCAAAGAGTTGGAGTTTACAGACACACACACACACACACACACACACACACACACACAACAAACAAACAAAAAACAGGAAAAGTGTTAAATCCTGACTTAAATCCAAGTACTATACTCTGACTCCAATCTTAGTTTTTTAACCTCGTTACCAGTAATCAGGAACTGACAATCTTGTTTATAAAGTTTATAGAAACATAAGTTAATACATAGAAGAGAAATTCTGTACAGAACATACCCAGGCACATTTCCACTTTCCAGTATGTTGACAAATAGACTTCCTAAGGATCAACCAAAATATATTTTTCCATAGCAGTAGGCATAACTTTAGCTTCTGTTGAAAGGACCTGGGCGGTCATCTGTAGCATTCATTCATCCAGATGGTCAGCACTATAAAAATTTGGTTGAAGATTAGGATATGCAGATGAGCTATAGATGCTTCACAGCTTGACACTGCTGAAATGATTTTTTTTTTTACAGTGGCTGAAAACTCAGAGTCTTTCTTATTTTGAAACAGAGAGAGAAGCCATTGTTTACATATTAATTGTTTTAATTCCAGTATATAATCTTCTGTAATCCTAATCATCACATTGTGCAATGTTTAGAGGACAATTGTCTTAAGCTTTTTTTTGTAAATTGGAATATAGAGTAAAAGTAGTCTCCCTCATCAAACTGGCCTGCCTATTTTCTGAAACACTATAGGTAAGCATGCTTTTCGATATAACACAGAAAAAGCAAACTTCCTTCAGAAATTCATCAAAGCTATACCACTACTTTGCTATCTAGATAATTTTTCTATTTTAATTATAATATGATGGGATTCTAATTTGTATGAATAAAATATTTGCTAAGCTTCTCTCTATATTTGGTAGCTTGAAATATTGTGATGTTTCAAAAATATCTAAAATTGGTTAAAAGTAATTTACAGGGAAAAATGTTAACTAATTTCATTCCATGGTTCAAATGTCACATTTGTTGGGAATAAAATTAATTAAAGCTGCAATATTTTAAGTTCAATCATTGTCCATATTTATGTTCTTAAATCTGAATTTAGAAATGTCAGGTAAAGGCTTCCCTGGTGGCACAGTGGTTAAGAACCCGCCTGCCAATACAGGGGACACGGGTTCATGCCCTGGTTCGGGAAGATCCCACATGCTGCGGAGCAACTAAGCCCGTGCACCACAGCTACTGAGCCTGAAAGCCACAACTACTGAGCCCACGTGCTGCAACTACTGCAGCCCACGTGCCTAGAGCCGGTGCTCCGCAACAAGAGAAGCCACCACAATGAGAAGCACACACACTGCAACGAAGAGTAGCCCCCACTCACCGAAACTAGAGAAAGCCTGCACACAGCAATGAAGACCCAACACAGCCAAAAATAAATAAATAAAATAAATTTATTAAAAATAATATCAGGTAAAATATGTACTATATGTGTCTGACTCTGAAAAGAATCCCCACCTATTTAAATTAGAAACATTAAGAAGAAAAAAAAAAGAATGTAAAAGAATAAAATTAGAACATTCTCTAAGACCATATACAAAAATAAACTAAAAATGGATTAAAGACCTAAATGTAATGTCAGATACTATAAAACTCCTAGAGGAAAACATAAGCAGAACACTCTTCAACATAAATTGCAGCAATATTTTTTTGGATCTGTCTCCTAAAGTAAAGGAAATAAAAGCAATAATAAACAAATTTTTTTTTGTTTAAACTTAAAAGCTTTTGCACAGCAAAGGAAACCATTGACAAAATGAAACGACAGCTCACCGAATGGGAGAAAGTATTTGCAAACAATATGGCCGATAAGGGATTAATATCCAACATATTTAAAGAGCTCTTACAACTCAACATCAAAAAGACAAACAACCTGATTTAAAAATGGGCAGAACTGCATAAACATTTTTCCAAAGAGGGAATGCAGATGGTCAACAGGCATGTGAAAAGATTATCAACATTGCTAATCATCTGGAAAATGCAAATCAAAACCACAATGAGATATCACCTCACACCTGTCAGAATGACTATCATCAAGAAGAACACAAATAACAAATGTTTGTGAGGATGTGGAGAAAAGGAAACCCTCTTGCACTGTTGGTGAGAATGTAAATTGGTGCAGCCATTGTGGAAGACAGTATGGAGGTTTCTCAAAAAACTAAAAGTAGAACTACCATATGACCCAGCAATTCCACTCCTGGGTATATATATCCAAAAACAACAAAAACACTAATTGGAAAAGATACATGCACCCCAGTGTTCACAGCAGCATCATTTACAATTGTCAGGATATGGAAGCAACCTAAGTGTCCATCAATAGACGAATGGATAAAGAAGCTGTGGAATACATATATGCAATGGAATACTCATCAGTCATAAAACAAGGACAAAATTTTGCATTTGCAAAAACACAGATGGACTTGGAGGGCATTATGCTAAGTGAAATAAGTCAGAGAAAGACAAATACTGTAAGATATCACTTTTATGTGGAGTCTAAAAAATACAACAAAGTAGTGAATATAACAGAAAAGAAGCAGACTCACAGATATAGAGAACAAACTAGTGGTTACAAGTGTGGGTGGGGAAGGGTAATATAGGGGTGTGGGAGTGAGAATTCAGGAAAAAAAAGCAGATGAAAAGAGACTTGTTTGAAGTCATAAAGTCAATTCATAATAAAATATATTATAGAAAGGCCAGAAATGGATAATGCATTATTTTTTGAGTTGTACAATATAAGAATGATAATGTATCTTTTGTAAATACTATGCAATAACAAAGACCTGTTTGAAAATATAGAGTGAAATAAAAATATTTAACATCTATTCTTATTCACAATTTTGAATATGTATTATGGGAGTTCACCATACCATTCTCAAAAAGTAAAAGCTGGTGCTCTTTCAGTATCATGGGGGTAAGAGAGTAGGAGATATTCCTTTTCACTGTCAAGACCTAGTGGGAAGAATGACAGAGAATGCCTTCTAGAACTGGAGCAGTAGTGGACGGAGATATACTTTTCTCCTTTCCTGACAAAATGTGATATATTTGCACATAAAAATGATGGTAAAGAATAATATTTATAGTAGTATAGTTAAACTATATAAATTTATCTAAGGCATCCTGAAAACCTAACAATTATTTCATAGCAATTCTTAGATGGTAAACTATATCTTAAGTTACAATCAGCTAACCAACAAATAAACTTTAGGGGTATAAAGCGTAGTCATTCATAAATTTATCAGACCTATTCAGTCTATTATTTTCACCTTTATCAATTTTGGAACTCATACCATATTTCATCAAATCTAAGATGTCCTCTATTATAAGAAATATTATTTTACATTTCCCTATGAAAGAAAAAAATCCAATTAAGTGACCCTCTATTAATTCTAAACTCAATCCTGATTTCAGGGCTAATAAAATGTGAAAAAGCACATCTTAGAATTGAAGAAATGTGACGTTTTCTTAATATGCTTCCTCTTGTGTCTAATCTTCCACATTTCAGCCTCATCATTTTAAAGTTCTATATTCCATTATCAAATTTGTCATTTTGTTGTGATATTAGTTTGTCTCTTTTGTGGTTCAGTATCATGTAAAATCTACAGATAGCCTATGGGGTTCCATTTTGCTTTTTCATGTCACTTCTTATTTTGTAAAATGAAAAAGAAAATATTTTATTTTATTGCAGTGGCCCTTTAATGAAAATTAAGGACATCTCTTTCTGAGTTATTACATAGAAAAGCTTCAGTTTTTTTCACCCATTTTTTTAAAAACTTTGGCTATGAACCAATTTATTTTGTAGTAGTTTAAGAATGAAGGCATGTCTGTGGCACTGGACATGATATGAGTGTGCTGTTTGGTTAAAGATTTAAATATTATTTTAAATTAATGTATCACATTGTATCTCCCTTTATATAATTATAATTACAAAGTCCTTGTAATATTGCTAATTTTTTAGCTTTAGACTTTTTCTTATCTCACCTTAATACGTTAAGATAGATACATAGATAATAGAAAAATAGGTACAGAATGAAAACAAATAAAAATTTAGTAACTGTGGTTGAGGTACCACCCAGATCATTTTCAGGAATGAAAGTTACTCCTCTAACTCCTGGAAATGCTGTGAAAAGAAAAACAAAACAAAACAACAACAACAACAAAAAAAAACCTGCCTTGCTCAAGGTCATATATCTTTCTAAGGAAGTCTGCATCCAATGACTGATCATCACAGGGCATATAAAGGCCTGGTGCCCTTGACCCAAATGGGAATAACTATGAAGGCCTGTCATATATTCAGAGTACCCCATAGAGTTGGCTGAAGTCTTTCTTTGGACTGTATCACTGCTCAGATTCTCCCTCTGCTCAGTCCTGCCTCCTACCCCTAAGTGTTTAATTCCAGGATCATCCCCTAATAAATGTCCTGCTTTCAAGTCTCCATCTAGAAGTCTGCTCCTTGGGAAACCTAACCTGGACAGCAAGCTGACCAAAATTTACAAATGAAGTACATAAATGTTTTCTCTTCACCAAGGACTACAAAATACAAGGTGAACATATTTTGATTATTGTCTGTATGTGGAGGAAGAATTTAGGCATATTCCTCCACCAATTATTTAACGATATTTGAATAAGAGTGCACTGGTGAGTCATGCTGTTAGCAATAACAATATTGCTATTAATTAGCAATGATGAAAGGGAATTATCTTTTCCATAAACTAGGGGACAGATTCATGCATTTGAGAACAAGATGGATAAAGGAGTGTGAAGTGGAAAACACCAAGTGAAGACTCTCGGACCCAGAGGGCCCAAATCTGGGGCCTTTAGAGACTAAATTAAACCCATTATTTTTTCTTAGTTTTTATTCTGTGGGAAGGATTGTATGCAAAATAAATTTGGTTTTATTTCTGTAGCATTTTGTTTGTGAAATTGTTTTCCCAAGTGATTGATGCTGCTCTGTGTGCAAATAAACTTTATTTGTAAATTGCATATTGTATCATTTTTTAAACACTATTTTATTAGCATAAATATTTTAAGAGCTGTATGCTGGCATGAGAAACTGTTTCTTATTTAATCTTCCATCTTTTGGTCACTCTTCTAGGTATTGGAAATTAAATATGATTAAGACTGCTCTGGTTCCCAAATATCCTGGTGTGGAGACAATTTATTCTACTTACAATGCAATATGTTAAAGGTATATTTGAGGGATATGCAAAAAAAAAAAAAAATACAGTGTGATTCCAAAAGATATAATAAACTCAGACTGGCATGTTGGGGTGTCTTACAATATAAGGGGATTGTGTTAGAGCTGGATTCTAGGAAAGAAATAGAAATTTGCTGTATAAGGACAGAAGGAAGTCTATTTCAATGCTAAGTAACTGAGGTTAATGAAAGCAGAACATATTCATATAAAAAAGGGGTTTTCTCTAAATGTTCTTGGAAGGAACTGACAAGAATATAAGACAGGCTGAGGAGTTTGGACTTTATTCTAAAATACACAGGAGCCATCAAAAGTTTTGTAAACAAGAAAGCATGATGTTTAAATTTATTTCAGAAAGCTTGTAGCACAGAGGAGGATTGGGAGAGTCAATTAAGGACTGAAGACATTGATGTCAAGGAGAACCTTTAAAACACTGGTTGTAGAGAGATTAGAGTTTCTAACTAAGGAAGTGATTGTGAAAATAGGAAAAAACTTTTGGGAAAGATATTTCAGTGGTAGATTCAAAAGGAATAGGAGACTAATCAGACATAGTACAAAAGTGGTATGAGAGAGAGAGGAGAATCAAGAGGGCAGTAAGATTTTGTCTTGAGTCGAGGAAGAAGAAGAATACTTTATCAGGAATCAGGTGGCATGTGTGTACAACATTCTCTAATGGAGATGTGGAGAAGTAGGCCAAAACAACAGCTAATGCAGTTTTTTTGTTTGTTTGTTTTGCCTGGACTACATTCATTTATAGTCTTAGATTATTGACAGCTAAAATGTGATTGCTGAAAGGAAAGTATATTATGTACTGAGTTAATTTGGACTAGTTGTTTCCAGTGGTATTGACATTAAAACTACTATGTTGTTGGATTGGAATATATATACAAGGACAGGTGTATCTATTTCAAAAACAATGTTCTACTTACTGTTGTGAGGCTACATAAATGAAATGTCAAACAGTAATTAGTTGGGTTTTGAGGTTCTGGTTCTTAGAAGTTGCCTGGGTGTACAAGTTTATATAAAATGAAAGGAAGCATTTCACAAGTTGGAGGTGTCATAAACTTTTACACTGTAGATCTTCATTGTAAGGAAATATAACTTGCTTTTTGAGAGATCTTAATTTTTATGATTACTTAATATCCTTAGTACATAGCAAATAATAAAGTTAAGCAATTAAAAGTTTAGTTGGATGGGTCCTTGATTTTATAGTGAGGTCAGGGGTTACTAATACTAGTGTTCATGTACATAGCATTAGTCTGAGCTTTTATGTTGTACTGCCGTAGAACTTAATATAAAATACTCATATTTTATTATTTTTCTCTAAATATTTAGATGTTTTTATTACTTCATAAATGCAACTCTCTTTTTTTATTATGTCCAAAACTGCCAATAAACAAAGCAATAAAATTGAAACATAAGAAATTACAATATTAAACATGAAAACTTTCTTGAACAAGTTACCACTGATATCTAATATTGACATAACTTCAAATGAGAATCCTATGTTTCTTTTGGGAAAAGAAAGAACAAGTAAAAGAAACAGCCATTAGGAGAGAAATTTCAATTTTGCAAGTGCAAGAAAGAAGCGTTAAGCTGTAATTTAAAAAGCTATTGGTGACCTCTGGAAAGCTTGAAGCAAATTTAATTAATGCAACCTATCTACTTTTCTTTGTACACTATAAAAAAATTAGTAATCTGAGAATCAGCTTTTCAAAGTTTATGGAATTTTGCAACATATATTTTAAAAGCTAAATAAATTTTAATATTCCTTGGAATTAAAATAATCTTAAAATTATCCTGGGCTATAGATTATGATATAAATAAATCATCACATTACTAACAGGAGTCATATGTAGCTATATGAAAAATTAATACAATCTATTTTAATAGAACAAAAAATAAAGATATATTAGATATTATCTTCTGAGTTTTGATATGCCATAAAGAAAGAGAATTACATTGAGAGACTGCCAAGTAATATATCATGCAGTTCTGAAAGGACTATATCATTGGCGTGCCACAGGTATTCTAGTAAGTATATAGTGGAGTATTCAATGTCCTTTCTAGAGCAGTTTCAGTGTTCACACAATAGAACTCAATTATAGATACAAAACAAATTCATTTAAAAGGAGACCATTCTTTTTGTACTAAAGAGTGTTATCTCAGTAGGAAGTACTTGGAAGGAGTATTGAATAAAGAGAGAAAGGAAAAGAAGACAGAAAGATAGTGTGTGTGGCGGGGTAGAGGTGGAGAGAGGAGGGTATTCATCTGGCAGGTAATAGAAGTAGACTTCTGACATGGATACACAATATGTTATAAATTATCTTAAGATACTTTCTTATAACAAACATGAATAGTTTAGACATTTACATTGATTCAAAAGATATATAATAAAAGGAAATTATTTTAGCATATTTATTTAGTTGTTAATTGAAATCCAAAGATTCCTTTATTAGCCAAGATATTAATCATAAAACATGATGGTTTATCTAAGGAAAAGAATAATTTTTCTAGGTTTTAGTTGACTAATTAATATTACTAATTTAATATATCTTTAGATTTTCTTCCTATTAAGTTTATATAATATTGACAATAAACATGTTAAATTTAATTAAGTATTTTGATACCAATATATGCTTGTATCTAACAGATTCCTCAAAGATAATACCAAGCTGGTATTTGGAGACAGGAATCATTTAATAAAATTATTGTGTAATTGCTAATGATAATTGTCAATAGTTATTAACTCAGATAAAATATTTTCAGTCTGCTTACACAGGTACTCTTCTTTTAAAATAGCTTCTGATTATATAAAGTGGTATTTACTTCAGGAAGTTGTGGTGTCTTATGCAAACTTTTTAAAGCATTAAAGTAGAAGTGCACATGCTAAAATTCATGAACTATCCATTTCTTCATTCTCTTACCCATCCATGTATCCATCGACATGATACAGTGCACTGAACAATAGTCAATGAAGGACTAATTGTATTTTGTGAGATTATTAAAAAGAGATGATCCTCTCTTGTAGTAGTTTTACTGAGCAGTATGGTGCTAAAGAAAAACTTGTCCGTAAACATTTCACAGCTTAATGCTAAAGCCTACGCATAAGATATAAAGGAACAATACTTTGTTACCTTACAGCTGGAAAGTGTCCATCAAATATTTTATAATGAATACAGTCTTCAGTAACAATGGGCATTATACCCAGTTCAACCAAATTTAAAAATAGATATCAGCCATTTATTCCCATGCCTTAAGTAGGATAAATCTGTTAGACACTGTAATTCAAATACTATATTCTAAGATCAGTTGGGTTTTTTTCTTTCCCAGAATGTCATGTCTATTCAAATCCACAAACCTGATATTATTATGCATCACTGACTGTGTGTCTTGTTGCAGTGGGCAACAAAATTGACAAACTAGAGCATAGATTAGGAAAATCACTCAGTGTAAATCTATAGTTCAAGCAGGATTTGGAGCAAGTAAATTGTCTGTAAATTATAGTACCTTATCTTCAAAATTTTATAAATTGAATAAGTTGTACTTCTTAAAATTAGAGTAGACATTTAGTCAGTTTTTTCCTGTAGTAAGAAATGGTTATGGTGTTAAAATATTCATTTTATCTTCTGTTTGGAGCTTGAGGTATGATGATGAATCTCATCTTTACATAAAATCAAAGTGCATTTCATACAGTGAACTTTTTACAAACCAGTTTGTGCAGAACAGTCATTAAGAGTAATGGAAATTGAACATATACAGACACTGTTACAGCACAACAAAATTTAAACCTCTAATGTACAGGATATTACCAAGCATGAAAGATTCATGAGTTAAGTTGGGATCTTAAAATTAAAAGGTATATAATTTGGTTTACAAATCAAGTTGATCCTTCCCATGTTTGCAGAACTTGCTAATTTGTCACCAAATGTTGCTACAACTAGAAAGATAGTTCTTCACTGCTTTAACCAGGTGCAGTACATCTAGCATGAAATAAATGTAGGGTAAATGAATGCGCGTGTGATCATATAGGGAATTTATGGAAAATTTTCCAATGGGTGTCGAGGGCCTAAAATGTATTCTCTCCTGCTCTGGAAATGTTTCACTGGCATTCTATCTTGTTTTAAAATTCTTTTTCAGACCTTCTCTCCCACACTGTTCTTTAGTTACCAAATTTTTACTAGAGTTTGGTAAAAGTCTTAGTCAGCTAGGGCTCCCATAACAAAGACTGGGTATTTAAATGACGGAAACATATATTCTCCCAGTTCCAACAACTGGAAGTCCAAGATCAAGGTGCCAGCAGGAATCGTTTCTCCTGAGGCCTCTTCTCAGCTTACAGGCAGACATCATCTCACTGTGACCTCACATGCCTTTCTTTTGTGTATGCACATCCCTGATGTCTCTCTCTCTCTTCTTATAAGGCCACCAGTCCTATTGAATTAGGGTCCCCACCTATATAACCTCATTTAACCTTAATTACCTACTTAAAGTCCCTGTCTCCAAATATGGTCACATTGGGGATTAGGACTTCAACATACAAATTTTGAAGTGAGAAAACTTGATCCATGCATTCAATCATTATTTGTTCTTTCTCTTGTTACACTAAAAGTTAAGATTTGATCTCATTTGCAAGCCTCTATGGGTATTGGACTAATTTCATATATTTAGACCTCACTTTACACAATTATTTTGCTGGTGGAAAATGTTTAAATTGAAATGAATGTTAATGAGAAGCAGTTTAGTAATTGAATTTAGTAGTTAATCCCTTGGATCTAGGCCAGGCTGCCTGGATTTGGATCCCATCCCTACCACTCATTGTCTGAGAGGCCTTGAGAAAAGTTACTCCCTGTACCTAAGTCTTCTTATTTGTGAAGTTGGTATAAGTAATGCTTTGAAAGCGATTCACAAAGTATTATAAAAACTTGTGGCAAATAGTAAATGCCTTATAAACATTAGCTATGTTTATTATTAAGGATATTTTTCTACATATTCTAACACTTAAAGGAATACTTTTATTTTAAGTGAAGGAGAATTTTTTAAAAAAATGTTTCCAATTGCAAGTTAGTGAAATGTGTGGACTCTGGTGTCAGGCTGCCTTGGTTTGTATCCCGGTTCTACCACTTTTCAGCTTGGTGTCATTTGGGAAGTCGCTTAACCTCTCTAAGCCTAATTTTGCTTATGGGCAAAATGACAGAAATAGCACTTCATGGGGGTGCTGTGAATATTACATGTAGTAATTTAGATAAAACAAACCATTGCCAGGCACAAAATGAGAATTATTTCTCATGACTTTTCACTTATATAAATATTAAGATGAACATCCCTTGATTTAACCGTTTACTAAAAGTGTGCTTCATGCTCTGTTTTATTTATTTATTTATTATTTTATTTTATTTTTTTGCAGTATGTAGGCCTCTCACTGTTGTGGCCTCTCCCGTGTGGAGCACAGGCTCCAGACCCACAGGCTCAGTGGCCATGGCTCACAGGCCCAGCCACTCCATGGCATGTGGGATCTTCCCAGACTGGGGCACGAACCCGTGTCCCCTTGCATCGGCGGGCAGACTCTCAACCACTGCGCCACCAGGGAAACCCTCTGTTTTATTTTTTAATTCAGCCAATCCTGAACCGTAATCAGAGTCTTCCTAACTTCCATTACTGCAATTCAAGGTTTTTCTTCTACTTTGGGGGACAGTTCTGAGCAGGAAAATGGAAAAGGAGACTCCCAAAGCAGTCTCTGCAGATTGATTTTGTTTGTCTGAAGTTTGGGTACATGATGAGCAGTGCCAGTGTGTCATGTCAAAATCTGTGGGAAAGAAATGTTTAGGTAAGCCACCTTATTCTGATGAAACAAATCCAAGTCACCCCATTTATGGCCACTCACTAAATTATGGGTGCGGTAGAGGAATGATCTCCAAGAAAATATAAAATTTTAAGGAGGAACTGGGTGATTTAACTGGGTCGACAGGCTTAGTAGAGTCCTTACAACTTTGCCCTCTCTTTGACCCAGAAGTTACATGTCTTATAATTTATCCTTAGAAAGTAATAGAACAAGTGCACAAAATATAAGTATGAAGTCCCATAAAAAAAGTGAAAAAATAGTTGGCAGCCTAGTATGATTATACTTATTTGTATGCTTGTTTTCACTGTGTATGATGTGAAAAAATATATAATACATATGTATATATGTACACCTATATCTTAGGATGCTTAGAATTTCTTTTCCTCAGGATGTTTGATATTTGATCTACAGTTATATACACAGTCTAATAATAATAACCATAATAATGATAAATAGGACCTGAAGTTAATGATAATGTAAAATTCAGATGCTGCAAGTAAATGTCATGACCCTAGACTGAGTGATGTGCACTTTCTGTTTCTTAGTTTGCTCATTTATTGAAGGGAAACAAGAAAAGAGACCTTCTCTATCTTGTAAGATTATTGTAGGAATAATACAGGATGAAAAATATAAAAATACCTTGCAGGGTCAAAAGAACAATTAGGGTTAGTGACAATAATAAAAGTCATAATGATGATTCTCATCCCAGATGATTAAGGAATACAGTGTACATTTTGCTTTTTCTGTAAAGCATATTCTTTAGAAACACAGTTCCCAGTAAAAGCCCATTCTAGGCAGAAATTTAAACTAAATGCGTCATAAACTGACAGGAATGACTGTATTTGGGCACTGCTAATGAAAGAATGGGGCCAGCATAATGGAAACTGTGGTGCTCAGGGCCACTGTGCTCTGGTTTGATTCCAGCTGACCGAGCCACAGGAGCTTTTGCACAGACACTATCAACATATTGCTTGTTCAGTCAGAGTTTATCTTACTTCAGTTATTGGGGCACTAACAAAGCTGCATAGGTAAAGGAGCCTCAGCTCCTCCACATGGCTGGAGAGAGGATTAGAGGGTTTCTTTCCTTTAGGTAACTGTGTCTGGTTTCTGGTTTTGGAGGACTTATTTTTAATAACTGAAGAGAAAAAGGCAAAGTGAAAATGTTCTTTCTGAGAGACTGGAAAGGCAATACAAGTTGTGCTAAAGGCCTCTTCTTTCTTCAAAATAAATGACACAGACTTAATTACCCATCATTTCTCTGTGGCTGACTTAAGCCTTGTCCTCCTGGATAGCACAATTTTGAGTAAAACAAATGCAAGAAAGAAGGAATTTTTTCTTTTTACTTTTAGATATTTCTTTTTGCCCCAATATAGGAAAATTTATAAATGCACCTTTTGAATTGTTCTTTAAGCTGAAATTCAGGCTGTAAAGCCATCTTATCACTGGGCATTATTTTACAGGATGGTAGCTGTCAAAAACTACATTAAACCTAACACATGGCAGAATGAATCTTGGAGGGAGATTCTGTGGTTATAAGTCTTAGGAGAAGGATGTGGCCAAGTGTAATCAACACTGAAATCTTGGCTTTGTAGCTGGTTACTGCACTGAGGGCTAACAGTCACATTTCAGATGTGCACATATGTACATGGTGGGCTACCCCTGGATGCTAATTTTAGGATGGCATGTCATATGGTTTTATGAGCTGCTGAAATATTTCATCTACATTTTTAAGTCTACATAGTTACATTTATAATAGAAACCACACCCTAGATTCATAGTCTGCTAGAAATAAAAGTAGTTTTAGAATATGTGAGACTCAGGTTTGGATTCAGCCTCTGTCATTTACCAAATATGACCTAAAACAAGTCAATATATATATATGAAACACAGTGCCTATGAGCCAAGGAAATAATAGATTACTCAGGGAGAATATTTAGCTTAAAAACTTATAAATTTATCATATAAAATGTTTCTTTTAATGATCCAGATTCATGAATAATTTGGAACTCAATAGAGCTTATTTGTTTCAGAATAAATACTGCATCCTGATCTACTAAAGATTTCCAAAATAAATGTATCTTTAAAACTGCAACATATAGGAAGAGCTTCCTTCTATGCCTTTCTTCTCACTTTTTAGTGTCATTGATTTTGTTTCACTCAGCTTATGTACTAATGTGTGTCCTTCTGAATAAAGAAAGAATAGAGTTGGAGATAAATTCTCTCTGAAAATGGCCACCCTTTTAAAATTGGTTAATAAGACTGCTGGGCAGACCCTGGTTTCCTCTTCAATGCCAACTATCTTGGGAAAACAAACCCACTTGAGGTCTGACAGGCAGAGACCACCACGGGCAGCTCAGTTGACAAACTGGCTCCTGCCCCAGATGTTTAGAGGAGCACTTAGTCTGCATTTACTTTACATCAGAAAGCTATTTGGCACCATGAAAAAAATTAAATGATAGCTCAGGCTTCTGAACTTAAATACAAAAAATACAAAATAATATCTAAGACACCAGGTGTGAGTTTAGGGAACCAACTCTACCGTAGGGATTGGCTCCAGTCAGGGGGCCAGGGCATACCCCTGAAGGCACAGCCAACAAGGCGTTACTGCAGAGACACCACAGGCCTCCCCCAAACCCAGAGGCTTGGTGTAGACACCAGGCACTGTGCAAGGCTGAGGGTACAGGACCACATAGTCCTAGCGCCATGGGACTCACCTGTCACTGGACTCGAGTCCTTTCAGGAGCTTTCTCTGTCTTTCTATGTTTTTAAGGCAACATCGCTGTCACTTTGTTTTGTCTACAAATATATTGAAAATCTGTCAAGAATACTATTTTGTTATTACTCTTTGTGAATTTTCTTGTCTATGTTGCCTGCTTGTTCTTTCAGATAAAATGATAAGTAAAATAACAATTATGGTAATAAAACAGTTTTTTGAAAAAACAACAAAACAAAACAAAAAGAAAGCTATTTGCCAGCACTGAGACACGTGCAGAGCTCTCCTTCTCTGACAATGACAACAAAAGACTATAAGATGCTGCACATGTCTGCGGGGAGTTCATCAGTCTAGTCACTAGGCAAAATGTGTGTGTCCCCAAAGTCCTTTGTAACCACTTTATTTCATGCTCTGTTTATATTTATTGAACTATTCTTCATCTTCACACTATTCTAGAAGCTAGGCATTTAAAGATGAATAAGGAGAGTTTTTTTCCTCTCAGAAGAGGGAGAAATATAAATGCATGTAGGACAAGTTAAAGCACCTAATAAATACTAATATTGAACGTGGTCAGTCCCGTCACAGAAATACATATTAAATAGTATGGTATCACAGAATAGGGAGTGATTAATTCTGCCTGAAGGATTCTGGAAGTCTTCAAAGAATGGGTAATATTGGAGCTTGGTTTGACAATTGAATACAGCGAATTGGAAACTGAGAAACATTTTGTAGGCAGAGGAAACAAAATAAACTAAGGCTGAGAGAAAAGTAAATTTGTAATTCTTAAGAATACACTTATATGCAAACAGTAAGTACATTTGGTTTACAGTTGTGGTTCAAGAAGTTAAAGTTGGGACCCACTTAGGAAAGATCTTGAATGACATGCTGTGTAGCTTGGACTTTATTTCTGAAACAATGGTATGCTAGCTGTTTGAAAACTGTCATTAGCGAAAGGCAAGGATGACATCTTGTTGCAGAAAATTATCTCCAGTAGCAAAGTGGGAAATAGCCTGAGGTTAGGGATTTAGCTAAGTGTAGACTGCAGGCAAGGAGTCCATTGTAAGAATAGTGAAATAATCTGAGAAAGGAACACAATAGGATAGACATTGTCGCAATTCAGTGGCAGAGTCATGTAGCTCTTCCTTATAGAATGTGATTTTATTGACTGTAGAACATTAAGAATCTCCATGAGGTGAGAAAATTTAGACCAATAAGACAAATAAGTTTAGATAACTTACTTGGATGAGGCTGAAATTTCTCTGAACTTTTTATGAAAATTATGTTTGTAAGAGTTATTCTTCCATCTTGTTCTAGGCATATATTGGTGAGTGAGTAAAAGTCTTCTCATTCAATCATGTATTCAGTCTTCATTCAATAAATCTTTATGGATTGTCTTCATTTTCATGTGTTAGATACCATGCTAAGTGTAGGGTACTGAATTAGGCACAACCTCTGTCTATGGGCATCTCCCTGTGAAGTAACTGAAAAAGAAAATGACGCTATTTGTCAGAAAATATTATAATGATTCTATGTTTCAAAATTCTATGTGTGGTATTTCTGGAAAAATTTGCATTAAATATACAAAATAAATCCATTTTAAATGTAATTTCAGGGCACAATTTCTCAATTACATTTTGAGGAAGTAATTGCACACTGCTGGTAACAAAACAGATGACATTGTGCTAGACCAACAATATAGTGAGAGATTAATCAGGTTAGTGTATTTGCATATTTTAGATAATTGTGGACCACAGAAAACTTTTACCTCTTTAGTTCAGTGTGGAAATGGAGGATGTTGATTTTCTTTTCCTTTTCTTTCTTTATTCTTTTTTATCTGACATAAATCCTTCTAACAAGATAAAACTAGAGTGCCCACAATAGTTATCAGACATTTCATTGGAGGTATGGAGTAGCTATGTCATAGATTCTAGCCCAGAGTGCGGAAATCCACAAGTGACCATTTATTTCCCATTTTGAGACAGGGTGAATTTACCCAACCAAAACCTTTGCTCAGCAGAAAATATAGTTTGGGTGTAGGTGAGCATTTGAGAATGTGCTACAGAAAATGTTAGGGTAAGTTGCAACAGTTTTGTTGCTGAAAAGGAAACAAATCACCTTTAAAGGACTATTTATCCATAAACTAAATCAATTTTTCAAATTCAGTCTTGTCAAAATGGCCCTGCTTAATGGCCAGGAGTCTGGAGTTTACAGAATGGAACCTAATGGATGACACTAATGTATCCATCTTATTTAATTACATGGAAACTTTTGGAACTTATATTATGTTTATTGTTGATGTCCATCTCCTGCTGAGTGCTGCTGCAATTGAACCGTTGCAGAATTTTATTTATTCTCAATTTTAAAAGAGTGTTCTGCAATTTGGGAGCTTATTGTATTAACTCCTCCTCTAAACAAGGGCAGAGATGCAAATAAAGAGGTTATTAAAATCGGCTGTAAAAGACATAGATCTTTCATTAAAAGTTTCTAGACAAGCAGAAACACATAAGCTTAACTCAAGGAGATTAACATGGTTAGGTTAGAGGCTAATTGTGTTTTGCATCTGAAATATAATAAACGTCTGTACCCTTCTGGGGGAAATACAGCTAAGGTTCATCAATTTTTACCATCTTTAATTCTGCAAACCCTAGAAAACTATTTCAGAGCAATAGTACAGCTAGTTAAAATGATAAATCTCTAATTAAACAAGGAGCTATCTTCTTAAATGAATAATCTGTATCTAGATCTCAGTGTGTCTCTGCGTATTTGTCTGTGTGGGGGAGAAAAATCAAAGTAGATTCATAATTTTCAAGGTAGAGAGCTTGAGTTATTTTGGAAATGCTATTGACATGAGTGTAAATTATTAATATTGTAATTTCCTAAAAGCAATTTTTGTCACTTCATGAATATGAACTTTATGAAAATTTTATTATAATTTTTCCAACCAATTACTTTGTCAGAGGACTGCAAGATGGATCCTTTAAAGCTTGAGTTTCTGTCTAAATCATGTTGAAGCCTGAAATGCTTCAGGCCCTGTCATGGAAGGGACACTGGTGTTATGTGTGAAACAAAGATTGCAAGTCAAGCAGGAATGTTTTCTTTGTTTTCCAGATGTGATTTTTGCTATTTGTTTTATGTTTGTAAAATATCCATTAGTAAAAATATGATTAAGATTTAACATGCATGCATACAAATTTATCGGAAGTACTTGATTTCACAATTATTAAAACATGTTTGTTGAATGAATATTCATGGATAGTTCAATCTGCAATAGACTAAAGCTGAAAATTTAAAAGGGAGGAAATTACTCTGTTCCACTTTGTTGCTTGTATATATTATTACTCAAACTATATATTAAAAATTGTGTATGACTATCAGAAAAAATTGTTGGCAAGATTGTCCATGTGCTTATAATTATATATTGGATAAAGTCAACAATACTAAAAAAGGAATAATTTTAAACTTAAAACAGTTATTATTTCTAAAGTGGAATGAGTAAATCAGATTTCATTTGAAAGAGTGTCTGGATCTGATAAGCAACAACTGGGCCAGTTGAAGCCAAAAACACTTTTACCCCCCTGCCTCCCAAAAAATGAATGGCCTGTGAGTCTACAGGAGAAGGGGTCTAAAAAAAGATGGATGGTCTTCAATGTTAGTGGTGATTAGACCATTTTTTGTGAACTTACATTATAGATAGAATTTAGTGACTTTAGATGCACAGAATCCTTACCCCCAGGCTTAAAACTAGAAAATCAAGGACTCTAATAAAGCAGCCTCAAGTTGTATCTAGATGCTAGCCTCTCTGCAGCTGCTTTGTTGACACCTTGTCACATTAAATTCACTAGAAGTTTGAAGTAAGAGAAAAGCAACAAGAAAAAATGGGGGAAAAAAATCAATGTGTTCAGTAGGTCTGGGGACCAATCTGAAAGACAAGCTTCTAGTTGTATTTCCAATGTGCCTTTTTCATTTTGTGATGTTGTAAAAGTAAGGTCTTCATTAGATACCTCTGGTGTTTACAATCCCCACAACAGAAATAAAAAGGAAATGAGATGTTCCATTTTTAATATTCCACATACAATCATTTTAGAGCGTGGAGGTTAATTCCCCCCACAGAAGTGCATTAAAGAAATCAAAGGAAACAATTTGACATTTTAATTCTTTTCATGCATTTCAAGGAGAGGAATTAGGCACCAAAACACAAAACAGTTATATATGTAGTTTAAAATACATATAGATTTTTTCCAGGGCAATAGATAGGCAATGGCACTACAGTGTAAAGCTTACCTTGCATAAATGAAATATTTGCCTACCTAACAACACAAAACTTAAAAGAACAGCTATAACAGATGCCTAGCTCACCAAGATAATATTGTAATAATAACATGAAGCATAGTATTTGTTATTTAAAAGCAACACATGGAACAAACTAGACATCCACAAAACTACTATTTAAATTTTCCTTCTAACTCCTTACTATATTACAAACTTTACTGCTATGCTTATTTAGAGACCACTTGAATTCCCAGAAACCTTTGACAGAATCAGCAGCCCGGAACGCTTCAACTTGCTGATAACCAGATAGCATGCCAGACATCATAGAATCTAATCGAAGCATGCTTTGAGTTCTAATGTTAGAGGTTATAAAGGAAGTCTTTCCTGTGGTACTCTTTGCCAAGTTCTTCTTCTTTTGGCACTTTCTTTCTTTTTTTTTACATCTTTATTGGAGTATAATTGCTTTACAATGGTGTGTTAGTTTCTGCTTTATAACAAAGTGAATCAGTTATACATATACATATGTTCCCATATCTCTTCCCTCTTGCGTCTCCCTCCCTCCCACCCTCCCTCTCCCACCCCTCCAGGCGGTCACAAAGCACCAAGCTGATCTCCCTGTGCTATGCGGCTGCTTCCCACTATCTACCTTACGTTTGGTAGTGTATATGTGCAAAATTTGTGAGCTCCATTTGTGATGGTTCTGTCATTTCTTTGCAAATTACCAGACTGAGTCATATTACATGCAAAGATTCATCTTATATTGGGGATGGTGAAATGGCGTGTTAAGGGAATGCCCAGATCTGGAACCCCAAAGGTGAATGTATCCTGTGAAACTTAAATGTGTGTCTTGTTAGGTACAGTGTGTTCAGATGTGTCCAATTAAGTCAAGAAGTATCAGGAAAAGAAATGTAGGAGAAAATCAAAGGGGGTGTGTGTGTGTATGTGTGTTATAGACTGAACCATGTCCCCCAAATTTTATGTTGAAGCCCCAAACCCCAATCCCCAACCCAAAGATCCCAATATGACTGCATTTGGATGATAAGACCTTTAGGAGATAATTGAGGTTAAATGAGGTCGTAAGAGAGAGGCCCTAATTCGATAGGGCTGGTGCCCTTATAAGAAGAGAAAGAGATACCAGAGCTCTCTGTCTCTGCCGTGTGAAGACACTGTAACAAGGCAACTATCTGTGACCCAAGGAGAGAGCCCTTACTATATGCTGACCCAACTGGCACCTTGATCTTGGACTTCCAGTCTCCAGAACGGTGAGAAGATAAATTTCTGTTGTTTAAGCCACCTAGTCTATTTTTTGGTATTGTTACGGCACACCAAGCAGATTGATACAGTGAATGTTAGGGCAGTGTTTGGAGGGTGTCTTCTCTTGAGCTGTGCAGAGCTGAGGAAGATACCTTATGTTTCTTAGGCCCAGCAGGCTTTCAATCATACCTAGTGGCTAGGGAGTGAAGAATGGAAAAATCTTTCTTTTATCTTTGGCCAGATCCTAAGTTAAGTGAGTTGTGAAGCTGTTACTTGAAACTATGGCCTAAGGAAACTGTGAAACTATGATAGATGTGAGCATTTGAATGTTTCTGTAGAATCCAGTTACCTGGACTAGTACAGAGTGCTATCCATGCCAGTCTAAGGTGTAGAAAACATTTATTTAAAATGCTTAAAAAAATTAAAGTTGAATTTAGTTGTATTCCAATAAGGCACAATCTGAATTTTATAGCCATGAATTTAACAAGGAATTCCTTTTTGCTAAAATTTAGACTATGGTAAGCAACTTTTGCAATTCATTATATTATCCATCTATTCATCCTTCATCTCCAAAATAATTTTATGTACCAGCAATAATACCAGATACTTAGAATACTAATAAGGCAGTGCTGCCCCTTTCAGGAACTTTCAGCACTGGAGGTGTGTGTGGGAGGTTAGTGGCTTTAAAGAGGGTGAATACTGCTGAGGTAGAAACAGTGTATCAAGAGCTATGTGAGCAGGAAGCAGAGAGGACTGGCTCTGTCTCAAGAACAGGGAGTCTTGACAAAGTATGTAACTGAATGACCAGTATACATGGGACGACTGTGTAATTTACCCGTGTGGAATCAGAACAACAGTTCAGAAGCAGAGTAAATAGAAATTGGTGACTGATTCAACATATTGGCAAGCAAGTAGAGAAAATAGGGCTCAAAGAGGCTTCAAAAGTTAACTTTTACATCCTATTAATTCTTATTTAAAGCACTGTTATGTGTAATGAAAAGGAACTAATTCAATAAAAATGAATTCATAGATACTGTTCTACATTTTAAATGTAATCAAAGGACATAGATCAGTGAAAATAATATTTCTTAAAATAATAACAGTGAGAAGCTAATGATATTCTTATCGCTTTGATAAACTTCTAAAGTTATATTTCCAGCAAGGACTCTAATTCCAGCAAGGACTTCACTTACTAGATAGATTATTCTAATTTCAATTTCCACCACAGAATCTGGAAAAACACTGACAATGCTAACACCAAGAGGTTTTGAAGAAAAAAACTGTTCTCATATTCTTATCCAGGCCCAGCCAAGAATCTCCCTTTGATCTTCTTTGTGGTCATTAACAAAGTAATGCTCCTTGAACTGCCAGAAAAAAAATTCAATAAGTAAATAAATGAATAGTAAATAAATTTCTCATTCTGTCTCGGGCATGTGCAAAATTAAGGTCTCTCTCTCTTCACTCAGCCTCTACCCTGAACCAAGCAAGACCCTCACAAAGAAAAAAAAGAAAGGTTTGATTAACTCCTTAAGAAGAGTAGATCATTAGCTAAAATCAGAACATCAAGAAGTATTATTGACCCATTATACATAATTTCTCCTTTGGGAACTCAAATCCCACATAATACATACTCATATCGCTCAAAGAGCTTACTGACTTACCAATGTGGTAAGAATAATAAATAGGAAATAAATTGAGAAGAAAAAAATACACATTCAAATCATAAAATCATGGGATTAACTCCAGAATTTTAGTAATGATGAAACTGGAAACCAGGAAAATTAATTTAATCATGATAACACAGCTATTTTCAGAACTGGTATTAGAAGCCATATTTCTAGTTATGGAACTTTTTGTTTCTTTTGCTTTCCATAGGGCTAAATAATTGGGTTGTACATATAGCATATATAATGTGTATTTTATTTTATAAAAAAATTTTAACCAAATGATATTTTATATCTTCCCAAAACATCCTTATTGATTTTTTAAAACTGTTAACATTATTTGCTATAAGCATTTACTATACTTGGGAATAGAATAGCACCCTTTTTTCACATAAAATTGTCAACAAATAGCGTTTGATATTTCTAAATGTTGAAATCAAGGCATAATCTATGTACCTGAATATTCAGGCATATTTCATTTTCCACCATTTTGTTAGTAAAGTTTAAAAAAGTTACATTTTTATCTCCAAAGAATCAAGGGAAAGACATTTAAACAGCAGAGAATTTAAACAGGGTCAACTGAGAATCACAGTGGAGAAGACAGAGATGCCAATACAGGGTAAAGATTTAGCTGTGTTAATTGAAACTGTAAATGCCTTGTTCAAAAGGCCTGTACATCATTAAGGACAAAGATAACGTAAACTTCATCTTTAACCTTCATTTACTATTCTTGTATTAGTGAACTTGAGCAGATATTTACAATGACTAGTAGAGATACAAAGTCGTGCTATTATGTATCTGCAATGAATATGTACACAGTTTACCACAAACAAATCATATTTTTTTAAAAAAAGAATAAAAAGTATGTGGTTCTCATGTCACCTATTCAATGTGTAATCTTGCTAATTACTTAATATTCAGAAAAAGACTCTGAAGATGAGAAGTACCATATGTGTTAATATTATTACTTGAGTACTATAGCCTTCATAAATTGAATATATTTGAAAATGAAGTACCATTTCTTTGATATCTAGGGGTAATTAGTGGTTTCTGCCCTCTTCTAACATTGAAAATCATAACTTCTCAAAGCTTACATTAGAATTCCAACCTACTAATGCAGAGAAAGAACTCTTTTTTTAAATATGGATATTAAGAAGAAAGTTTTTATTTGATGTACAAATAAGGAAAGATGATGTATTCAAAGGTGGTATTTTAATTGTATAGGTGGCATAGATGGAAAGTCAAACATTGCGTAAAACCCACAGCAAATTAACAATGAAATATTGTGTGTTTATGGTGAATACTAGCTTGACATGGCAAATACTAGAAGACTAACTTTACAAAATAAATCTATCATCAAAACAGTTAAATAGGTATTTACTGCTAAATAGGGTACCATGATATTTGTAGATATAAATTAGATGTGTTTGGGAGCAATTTTCAAAAATAAAATTCATTTTCAAAAATTAGTTGCTTTACAGCAGAAACTAACACAACACTGTAAAGCAATTATACTCCAATAAAGATGTTAAAAAAAAAATAGTTGCTTGAAATCATTCACCTTAGCTTGTAGAACTGAGCCAGGCTAGTTGAATAATAAACTGTTCCAAAGAATCTGTGGCCTAAGACTGAAAGTTCAGGAAAGGTTCAAAAAAGCCAAAATAAAAGAAAGAAAGAAAACACAAACAGATGGAAAATGCCATGAAATAGCTATAGATGTGAATATTCAGAGTCAAATGCATCATTCCTTTGCTCAGCCGCAGAGAACTTCCTAAATAGCTTCCCTGCACACTGAAGGTTTTCTGGTTTAATATGAAAAAACTCTGATGACTTACTTTGTACTAGGTTAGAAAAGACATTTTCTTTACAATTTTATTTTTGCCACATGTCCTATTTTTTATGCAGGAGATATTTTGCTGTAATGTTCTTTAGCTAATGTTCCTATTATTTAAAAAATTATTCCCCAGAGCTAATTAACTTCAGCAGGTTTAGATCTTATCATCTTACCTTATGGCTTTATACTCTTCTAATTGCTTGAACAATGCTTTCTGTCAGAAGAGATGGTTTCATTCTGAATATTTGGAGTATTAAATTAGGTTCAACAAACATTTAGTTGAGGTTCTAATATGCATACCGTATAAGAAACCTTAAATAAAACTAAAATAGAAAAAAGTTCATGTTAAATTTTAGAGATAATTAAAATCTACTGATACTGAAGTTCTATTGTAAATATAATAATAAAACTAGTATGTTATTAGATATGTATGACAGGTCTCTAAAGGGCAAAAAGAGATTAGAAACAAGTGCAGTAATCTAAATAATTCAACATTTCTCATTTTTCTTTAAGTTGTATAATTTAGCTAATTAGAGAGAGGATTTGGCTGGTGATATGTGGCCTTTGCGTTTAATGTTAATTACCTTACTGTGGTTCCTGACAATTATGCTTAAAGAATGGATCAGGTGAATTATATCTAGAACCAAGCACAATTTATGGGATGAGAAAAATTGAAAGGTGATTTTTTTGAAATCTCCATGCTATATAGGTTTTTAATTTAATTGAAATGAGCTTACTATGTTTTCCTATGTATAAGCTATTGATTCTTATTTTAAAATACTGTAAAGTATATTTTTTATAATTTACAGTTGACAGCTTACTTGGTATTAGGGAAAAAAATCCTAAACTATCACATCTAATTTGTTCATGTATGATTGGCCTTCACCAGGTACAGGTCAATTCCCTTTACTAACAATGAAGAAAAAGGACCTATTTTCCCACATATAGCCATTCACAGTCTCCCAGGGGGGAAAAAATCAAATAAATAAAAGAAAAGAAAGAGTGTGTTTATTTGCATTCATTCACTCATGAAACATTTTGTCAGCACCTATCATTTGTAAGACCATACTAATTAATGTGTGTACTGAATATATACTTCCTGTCCTGAATAATATCACAATCTAGTGAAATGAAATAAAACAAAAACTACAATAAAACTTGATCAGCACAAAGTAGGAACAGAGTGTAGTGGGAATACAGAGGGTGGCAATGTTGACTCGGTCTAGGAAAGTCAAAGCAAGCTCTGCCTATGAGGTGAAATGCATGGTTCTTAATTAGTGCGGTTACCAAATCCTTTGAGAATCTGATGAAATCTATGGAGGCCCCATACTGGAAAAATGCAGATATAACATAAATGCAAAATTGTTCATAAAGTTTATGTAGTGCATTAGCATGTATCTTATTCATATACCAAGTTAAGCTATTCACAAAAGTTAATGGGCCGGTTCTATAAATAAGAAAGAACAAGAAATAGAACTCATGCAAATTAAATAAACTTTAACTCTGTTCAAAATTAGTTTTCTTGATAAGACAGCTGCTTGAATAAGAATTTGAATTTGTATATTTTGTGTGTGTGTATGAAACACAGTTATGTACATATTATCTTTGACATTAATTGAGGTTGTCCTCCTTTTGATTGGAAATGTTGCAAATCTCGCCAATGATACCAAAAAGAAACAGGGTCCCCATATTCAGCTCTGTTCATGAGGGGTTAGCTATTTTCTATAACACCAGAGTTTTCCAAAATCCTTCATTTGAATTCATGTGCACAAGTTTTGGGGGTCAGATTTGACCAGGACTGCTTCTTTTTTTTTTCTTTTTCTTTTTTTTTTTTCGGTACGTGGCCTCTCACTGTTGTGGCCTCTCCCGTTGCAGAGCACAGGCTCTGGACGCGCAGGCTCAGCGGCCATGGCTCACGGGCCCAGCCGCTCTGCGGCATGTGGAATCTTCCCGGACCGGGGCACGAACCCGTGTCCCCTGCACCAGCAGGCGGACTCTCAACCATTGCGCCACCAGGGAAGGCCCAGGACTGCTTCTTTAATGTTTTTTAAGTCAATATCAGAATTAATTCAGTCTGTGCTTAATTTTAAAGCCATTTCAACAGAACTGATAAGAGTTCTGTTGTGATTCCAGAGGTCGAAAGATATTTTCCTGGAAGAATTTGGCAACGTTTTGTCACTACCAACCCTGAAGAAGTGTTTTTTATAGCATTTGGTTCATGTAGCTGTCAACCTCCAAATTTCTCTCCAAATTAGGAAGTTGAACAAAATAATTTGTAGTTTATCATTACTACCAAGAATGGCATCACAGGCCCATACAGGAAAAAGTTTATGCATCCTTACAACCAGAAATACGTGCCAAGTAAGTCAAGCCACTAAGAAGCTCTATAAAATTGTTCTGAGGGCGAGCTTGCTTTCTCTTGAACTTTTTACTCAAAGTTCAAGCAAGGGCTTTGGAACATGTTCTCTGAAAGGTTGGCAAATTTCTATGTAGTGGAAATGAACTTTGTATTCTCTTTTCATCTTCTTGGCAGATTTCTTAAAAAGGCAGTGATTCAAGACCCTGGCTCTGATAAAGTTGACAACTTTTAGGACAGTAGACAAAAATCCTCTCAGGCTTGCTGGCAGTGTTTTTACTGTCAGTATATGCCAACTTCGAAAGCAGTGAGTCCCACTGTGGTGTGGGGCTCCTTTCTTCACCAAGGCAGCAAAACCATGGATATTGCCAAGCCTCACAGGTGCTCCTTCTGTGCTCTGAGTTACCAAGACTTTTCTTCCAAGCTAAGTTTTCCTTGGAAAGAAACTTTTCACATTTCAAGCATGTCACTGGCCCTTGTTATTTTCAAAGGGGACCTAGAAAATAGGCAATGTTCTTCAGTGCTATAAAAAATAATACATCATGATAGAAATGTCAATAGTTTTGTGGATACAGTCACTGACAATATTTTATTTTGCTCCAAACCACGAATGAGCTGGATTGTTTCCAGGGTTCATAGCATCATCATGTTCAGTCCAAAAGAAGTATTTCTTACTTTGCTTGAAATGTAATGCTTAAAACAAAGGTTTTTATATTGGAGAAATCCAGATTAAGTACAAATGTATCCCTTTCATATCAAGTTGTCCTCTCATGACAGGAATTTTGATTCTACTGTGTATTTTCATGATGGACAAATGTAAGATGCTTTATCAAAATTTGTGACATCAGACTTCTTTTCACTATTCTTGCTATACATTAAACACTAATTATGTGTTCTATAAAATTTAATGATGAATGAGTCACCATTAGCCATTCAGATAAAAGTTGGACTTAAAATGCATAAGGGGGCTTCCCTGGTGGCCCAATGGTTAAGAATCTGTCTGCCAATGTAGGAGAAACGGGTTCGAGCCCTGGTCTGGGAACATCCCACATACCACGGAGCAACTAAGCCTGTGTGCCACAACTACTGAGCCTGCACTTTAGAGCCTGTGAGCCACAACTACTGTGCCTGTGTGCTACAGCTAATGAAGCCTGTGTGCCTAGAGCCTGTGCTCTGCAACAAGAGAAGCCACTGCGATGAGAAGCCTGCGCACCACAATGAAGAGTAGCCCCCGCTTGCCACAACTAGAGAAAGCCTGTGCACAGCAAAGAAGACCCAACACAGCCAAAAATAAAAATAAATTAATAATTTTTAAAAAATGCATAGGGAATGTCACACGCAAAGGCAAAAAGTGGAAAGTGCCTGTGAGATTTTAAGGATAGTGGATAGTTTAATAGGGTAGAAGCTTAGCCTATTCAGGGATTAGGGAGAGACCAACTCCAAAACATGAGATGAGAATCAGTGAGCAAGCTCCTCAGGTCTATGAGCCAACTATCAAAAAAGAAAAGTAGATTTTTTCTATTTCCTTTTCTAACTAGGAAAAATAGTTTCATGTCAAATGAAGACAGTCTGTTGTTTCAATTTGAACAAATTTTAAATATCATAGGTTATAATTATTTAAAGTGAGATCTGAAGGCTTGATTTGACTGAAGGATCTGATTCCAAGATGGCTTACTTAGATGGCTGGTGAACTGGTAGAGACTTCTGTTCTTCACTATATGAGCCTCTTCATACTGCTCCTGGAGTGTCCTCATTACATTAGCTTCCCCCAGAGTAAAGAATTCTGGAGAACACAAGATAGAAGCCAGAATGTCTTTTGTGTCCCAGCCTCCGAAGTCACATGTAGTTCTTTCTCTAATAGACAGTTGGTAACACAGCTTTATTCAGTGAGGGTAGGAGCTTTACAAGGACATGAATACCAAGATGCAGATTATTGAGAGCTCTTTTAGAGGCAGAATACCTCGTCTGGTAATACACAATTGCCGTCATCGCACAAGTGGAATATCTGGAATAGTTACCCATGGATAAGAATAAAAAATCATTTTTTTTTCCCAAGTCACTTAGAACTGAAGTGGACAAAACATTTTAGAGAGTAATCTAGTTCTTTAAGGAATTGGAGTAAGTCAGCTAATAGATCCAGCAACTTACTTTCAGTGAAATTTTCAGTCAGACCAAAAATAATATTCACACCTTTATTTGAAATGGTATGGGCCACACAATTTTGTGACAATTGTTGTTCCCAACTTGAGATTTAAAAGCAATTTAATTTAAGCTTATTATTGATTTTTATTGTAGAGATACCTTTCAATATCAATGAGTGCATTATGTGTATCAACTAATTCACTTATAAAGCATTTAGTTTATTAAAGATTTAAATTTATTTTCCCAATATAATTTTAACATTATTATAACTAAATTTAACTTTACATAATATGTTAATTAATTTGGGAAACATTTATGATTTTCTTAGATTTTTTGACCTTTCCCTTTTTAAAATAGAAAAATACTACATTGTCCTAAAAAGAAGTGTCCTAAAAACAGAATCAAATATTATAATGTAAATGAAATTTATTTTTGTCATAGATTGGCAGCCATTTTTTTATACAGCAATGCAAAAATACTCAACTATCTATAAATCAACAAAAAGCCTTTCTGCCAAATATAGAAGCAAAACATGTAAGCACTTTCCTCCACATTAGCCATTATATTGATATATATATTGCTTTAGCCATTCAGACTTGGTCTTATGAAAGGTTCAACCATTCTGGACTTTAGCTTAATTTATGGAGTACAATAAGGTGTAATGCAACAACATTTCAGTTTTTATTAATGCCCTGCAATATGCTAAGAATTGGAATACAAAGATGACTAAGAGATGGTTCTTACCCCAAAAAGTTCATCTTTTAGTAGGGAACTGACAAGTCCCTGTTTAGCCTGCTCCCTGGTTAAGGTGATACATGTTAGCCATGTGCACAATGATCGTGGGAACAGAGAGGAATGAGCTTGAGGCTACCTGCTCTGTGCTGTGGTGCCCCACATCCACATCAAAACTGTATGCAGACAACTTTCTGTTCTACAACTTTACATGGTTGGTTCATTTCATTTTAAACCATGGAAAAATTCAGTTTCTGATCAATAATCTATGCTACCACTTGTGGTCATGTAAAAATATTTTTGCATTTACTATGGGTTGGCCAAAAAGTTTGTTCATATCCTTCCGTAACACCTTACAGAAACACCCGAACAAACTTTTTGGCCAAGCCATATTTCCTCAGCCTTGAATAAACGTCTTCACGTTCATCCTGAGGCTGGTTCACTTTCATATCCCATTCTCAGTTTAAATGTCAGATAAATCTTAACAACCACTCTATCTAAAGTGGGCCCCCCAATTTTTTCTATATCATTACCCTATATAGTTCATCAATAAAATTGCACAACCTACCATTTTCTTGCTTATTTCTAAATACTTTTCTGGCTACATTATTAGAGTGAAGAAGCAGCCTATATGATTTTGGGCAGGTGGTATAAGGATTATACTGGGAGAATGGCTATTCTGATGTTCTTTTTTTATATTTAAGGTTGTTTAGTTGTTTGATTTAATTTTTTATAATGGTTCAAGTATATGGTAAAGGCAAAAGAACTAGCCTTCTGAATATATTTTTACTTTAAAGATGTAGGATTACCACTGCAGTTGGGGAAAAGCCTAAAAGCTTTTTTTTTTTTTTTGAGCTTTAGTGTATTACTGATCATTTATGAAATTTATATTTACTGGTATCTGAATTGTGCAGGATATCAAGCGCTCATTGTTTTATATTAAAATGTGTATATTTCTTTAATTATTTATCTATATGTTATTTAAAAATCAAGGATTAGCTACAATTTTAGCAAATAGGATCACCTAGCATAATTACTTATTAGAATTGAATGACCTTTCCTTAGATTTTGACTCTATTTCTGCTCCTCTTTTTGATTTAGTTACAAGAGATACTTAGAGATAAATATTGAAATTGTTTTCTAGGGATTTAACTTTGGGTATCTCATTAATATTAAATCTTATTCTTCCTCTGTATGTTTGAAATTCTTGCTAAAAAGATTGGTAGGTATTTGAAAGGCAAAGAACAGAATACTGGTATGGAAAAAAAATAGAAAACAATCAAACTATTTTTTTAAATGAACTTGGGCAGAGGCCAGGAGTACAAGAATGGTCAGATTAAAGTAATCTGAGCTTTTTTGTTGGTAAGTGTGGGAGAGCATTTAATCTTTTTATACAATCTGTGTACCATTCTGCCTATTTAAAAATGATAGCTATCAGAAGGGGTTAGATGTTTATAGGTTATAGACTACATCCCACCTAGTCTGTAACATAGCATTCCAATATTTTTGACTGTAATATTTTTCTTTGTTTCTCATTGTACACCTTCTGAGCATTTTATTAGGATTCATTTTTTATACCTCAAGTTTCTTTCTGGGAAATTTCCTTATTTTGAATTGTGTCCTTTTTCTAATGTCTGTTATATTTAACTATGTTTATGCTGGTGAAATAAAGCATAATATACATAGAACTCCATAAAAGTTGTATAAAACTACTTTTACTTACCATTGGAAAAAGGATTATATCCTATTCTCCTTTGATTTTTTTTTATTTAATGCTCAAGTTTTAAACAACTAAAGATTCTTTCATTTACTGATAACTAAATTGAATCATTTACCTGATTTAATCTATTGTAGATTCCTGTTGCTTCAGGTCATTTATATGGCTATAATCTAGAACCTATAATTTATTTATTATTTTGAAGGATTGCAGTGATCTAAGTTCAATGTCTCTGAATTGAGGACTTATCTCTTTCTAAAGTCAGTTTCTTGTTCCTTATATATTTTTCCTTAAGAAAACTATCTTAAAATTATAAACTTATATACTTACTTTTCTCAGTTCTTTCTTTGTTCTCTTGGCTTTATTCCTTTTGATGCATCTTCAAAATATTTAATTTTCATTATTTTATTCTTTAAGTGTCAAATTAATTTTCCTACAGTTTCAATATTTACTCACTCTCAAACTTTACCCTTTGTTCATTATAGGACATTTATATTCCTTAGGTCTAGGTCTAGTAATTATATACATGGGAATGAACTTTCTGGTGGATGACTTGTTTGACAATCAGAAATACAGGTTTTTTTTCATTAATCTTCCTCTTTTAAGACGCTTTTAATCTCTTTGCCCTATTAGATTATTATATTTTCCATTGATGCTTTTCTTTCTTCTCATGCATCTTTTTTTAGATTTGAACAAGTTTCATTCATTTACCAAAGGAATTCACAGCATCTGATAAAGTCATATTTCCTCTTACTCCTTCAAAATACATCTGGACTCATGTTGTCATTATAAGATACTATGTCATATAGTTATGTATATAGGTCTATGAAAATTACATATATTTCCTTCTAATCTCTCCTACACTATTATCTTCAAGATCTCCCATACTGGATTTTGAATTTGACCTGTCATTGGTAAGAGAGAAACTTACGAAATGTGGTGTATTTGGATGCCCTCCAAGTAAATATGAAAATAGACACTGACTTATCAAACTTGTTTGTTTTCTAGTTTTAAATAGATTATTTGATGTAATGTTAAAGATTTTCTCATATAATATTTTCATCTTTCTGCTACTAGGATGTACATTCAAGTGGTCATTAATATATCTTACTTTTGACCCCTTGAGTCTTGGAATAATTTTCTTGCATCAATTATGAAAAGAGTAGGAGATTTTAAAGTTGCAGAAGTCTAATGCAAGTTATCTTTTGCTGAATAAGGTCAGAATAACATTGAAAAGGTAAAAATCCTCAAGTATCAGGTAATTGCAAACACCTAATAGCATGGTTCTTAGCAGTGTCAACACAATTATGCTACCTTTTTGCTATAGAATACAAATTTATTTTGGGGAATTCTGTATTCAACTTGACTTTTACCTTATTTTACATGAGTTAACTTGATATTTGACATTAATTCTGGTCATTTAAAATTATTTATGAATACTATATAAGAACACTTTGTACTTTTATTTCAACTTTATCCTCCAACATTTATATTTATATTAATATAGTCAAATATGATTTGTAAGCCAGAGTTGGTGAGTATGTAAGTCAGGGCCCAGTCAGGGAAGCTTAAAGCAATGCTAGTTATTTCAAACGGAGAAGATTTGATAAAAGAAATGATATACAAACGTATTGGAAAGGCCAGAAGAGGAAAAAGGGGAATATGAGATAATCCAGAGATTACTAATTACAGAAAAAAAAAGTTGTAAAGAGAGTTCAGGAGTGAATTCAGGGCAGCTGTGCTTACCTGTAGACTGCAGACTAAGAGGCTTTGTGGCCTAAACAACATTAGGTAACGGAGTGGACTAGACAGTTGATACTGGTCGTAAGGGATATATGGTCTGGTAGATTTCCCAATAGAGAAATGAGTGCAGATTCATGTGTACATGACTGGGTATGCTTTGAAAATTGAAACTCTGCAGAGTGCAGCTTTTGGCTGCTTTGGGTCTTCGTTGCTGCATCGGGCTTTCTCTAGCTGCAGCGAGCAGGGGACCACTCTTAGTTGCGGTGCACGAGCTTCCCACTGTGGTGGCCTCTCTTGTTGCGGAGCATGGGCTCTAGGTGCCTGGACCTCAGTAATTGTGGCACATGGGCCCAGCCGCTCTGCGGCATGTGGGATCCTCCCAGACCAGGGCTCGAATCCGTGTCCCCTGCATTGGCAGGCGGACTCTCAACCACTGCGCCACCAGTGAAGCCCCGAGTGCAGCTTTTAAAAGCAGTTTTATCTCCATCTGTGTTTCTCATGTTTGAATCTACTATACGGAGCAGGCATGTTGGGTGATACTTAGGCTAGATCCTTTGAATTCCCAAGGTGATTTAAAGAAAAAAGTGTCCTGGTTACATTTAATCAGAAATCATATGTATGTTAGGAGTTCATGTGTCTACTACTTCTATGCAAATGTAATAGACAAAATTCCAAATCTTATTCCCTCGGCTTTGGCATGTCTTAAACTTATAGTCTGTTGTAGGAAGGAGAGCGTGAAGATTGTCAGGTGACTTTGATTCCTCTATTTCCTAATCTTGTGCTTATGTGATTTCTGAACATTCCAGAGTTGATGAGGGCAACGATGGGCTGAGAAGAGATATGAAGCAAAGAAATTGCTTTTTGACTTGTGCTATTGTGTTCTGATATCAGTGTTTTTTGTGCTTGGCAGATGTCCAAAACTAATACTTTCCTGAATATTTTCCTTGGACATATCTGCACTGAGGATATCCAGGTACACTCCCTTTTATGCAGGATGTATATTCTCTGGCTGAATTCTTTTGACTTTACCCCTCATTCTATAGTTGCTGTTGGTTCACAATGACCCAAGAAACAGTTTCTTAAGGTAGAATGCCTCTAAGTCATCCCAGGCTGGCTTTCTCTCCATCATGGTCTAGTAATGGTCTAAGTGAAATACTCATGCCCCTTTGCTCTGACAACCTCAGGAAGTGTTAGAAATTCCTTACCTGGGTACCTCACCACCTCCTGCTGTTTGAGGAACATGGTAGATGTAATACCTTTCCTCAAAGACCCCATGCACTATGAGTGTTGAAGGTAATTTTACCTGACATGAGGTGAAAAGATGTACCCCATAGACCTGAGAGCATTTCTCAAAAAAAAAAAAAAAAAATCCCCTCTCCCAGTCTCTTTAACATCAACCATTATTTGATTATTCTCTTGGAAGCAATAGCACATAGGTGATTTAGCATCTCAATTTGGAACATCAGGGTGCCTTGCTATCCATGTTTTAATCCTCAGTCTTTGAAAATGCAAATAATTAAAGAAGAAAAACATCCTGTTTTAATAGAGTGTACAACTTTGTAAGACAAAAAGAGAACTGCAGAAGAAATAGAAGACATGGGTTAGAAATCATGTAAAAGGAAGAAAGCATAAAATCCTCAATATTTGTAATTGACAACAAAATGCAACAGGTACATATTAACTGAGTATTAAACACATGAAGAAGCAATCTAAATCCCTGCAAAACATGCTGGAAAAGTATCTAAAGGGATATAAAAAGTAAATAAAGGACAAATGATTGTGATTATAGGATTGGAATTCAACCTATTACAAGCAAGTGGTAGAATTTCTTGCTTGCCAGTCTACTACAAACAAGTAGAAAAAAGAATTGATGGCCAAAACTAAACTGATATACATATAGTTTATTTTCAATTATTTTATGCTTAATTTAACTTTTTGATTAAAAAAGTAGCTACTTTGTCTGTAAGGAAATTGGTATTCTCAGGCAAACGCCCGTTTTGAAACAAATTTCAGTTAGAACTCTGAAGTGCCATTGACTGCTTGAAACACATTGACATGTGGAAGAACCTAAACAGAAACCAGATTATTAAACTGGTAACCAGAAAGGGGATAAGACTGCTTTGATTGGGCTTACCTTAAGGAATGTTGAAGATTCTGAAAATGATGTCCTGGAAATAGTTACAAGATGTTATTTGAGTTGGATTCAGTATTTAACCAAATTTAAAGTGCTGTTTTTCATAACTTCAATTGGAGTTTTCTTTTATATTCATCATAATCTTCATGTACTTAGTCACATACTTCATTACAAGAATCTTGTAATAGTCATTAGTCTTCTTTCTTGCATGCGTATGCATGCACTCTCTCTCTCTCTCTCTCTCTCTCTCTCACACACACACACACACACACACACACACACACACACACATATACACACAATTTCTTCCCTTTTAAGAAGGTTCACAGTTGACGGACTTGTTCTCTGATTTTTTTGTCAGTGCACTTACTGCACTTACCAGTTTAACTGCGAAGGGTTAGCAGGCTAACAGATTCATCATAATCAGCATCTATTCCAGTTCCATTTTATACTCAAGGTCTATTGTTGCCAATTCATTCAAGAAGGTGTTTTTATGTAAGTGATGCTTAAGTGCTGGCTCTGTGCTCTGTGAATGCAGTCCTCCTAGGGAATGATTCTGTAGAATGGTTCATTCTATGTAATTCTAGGCTACTGTAATGCTCTTGTATATTGCAGATTCACCTGAGAATTTTCTTCTCTCTAATGCAAAAAGTGTTTATCTGGCTTGCATTATTATCCTCCAGCACTTTATGAGCCACTATGCAGGATTCAGGGGAAGACTTTGACAAAGCCTTTGCCATCAAGGAGTTCCAAATATATTTTGGGATTGACAGTTATAACATGTAATAGAGAATCTACAGATAAATTGTTAAGTGTAAAAATATGTGGTTTAAGTAGTTAATTTTTCAGGAAATGAAATTATTGAAGATTTTGTATACATCTTAATATCTTATTCCTTAGCTGCTTATATGTCTAGCAATTATGTTTCACAGCTCTGTGTATTGGATACTTTTTTCTTTACCTCAGGATATATAGGAAATATGTTTCTGAGTTAAATGCTTACAACCAGCATTTTATTTCATCAGATTCTCTTCTTAAATATTTTGCCAGAATTACCAACAATTATTAGTATAAGTAAAAACTGAATAAGTCTTTAGATTCCTCTGATCATAAAAGAATTCCATATTTCTGTGAATCTGAAGATCTCCTCTCCACATTCTTGACATGCTCTTGGTATTTTGTACTTAATACAGAAAGATAGTCCTTGAGTATTTATTCCTTGATACCATATTCATTCCTTTTATCAAGTTGCTGAGAGTTTCTCTATTATGCTTTATATCCTTCAGGGACTCTGCATAGTAGAAAATCCAAAATCCATTTTGTCCTCTTGATCACAATATTGAACTGGTATCCAGGAAAACAAAGGATTCTTTTTTTTTTTTTTTTTCCCTCAACATTCACGGGGTTCTTTCTGTTAAATGAAAAATAGATTAATGTTGGAAAATTAGATGCCTGAAGAAATGTAATTCTTCATTTTATAGTTTTATAAATCTCTTAGTTTCTCTTGCTAATTTTCCCATTATTGCTAGCATGAAGTTGTGTCTGGATATCTACAGTAGCCATTCCACATCCATTAATCCATCCTTTATTTGCTTACATGTTGTTCTCTCTGAAATGAAGAAGGTCCATGTCCATTCCCTGATCAGAAGCCTGAATGACTTCTCCATATTTACAGGAAAGAAGTTATCTTCCTTAACATAATATTCACATTCCTTCAACATCAATCACTGTTATCATCTACATATACTAGATGTATCTTAGTTTAGTATCTTAACACATACTAAACTATAATCACATTGCATAATGATGTTTTCTGAACTTTTCACAATCTATTCCACCTTCATGCCTTGACTCATTATGTTCTGTTTGCCTGGGATGGCCATTCCCTACATTGTTACCTGTTAAGATCCTAATAATTTTTCAAACTCTAGGTCAGATTCTACTGCCTTCATTCTTAGGGAAAATTTCCCTTTCATGTATTCCCGGTTTATTTTGTTTATAGTCATATTAAAGAATGTGTCATATTCTGACTCACCTGATAGTTAGATGTGAGTGTTCTCCTTATCCTCCACTCAAGGACCTGAGTGTTGCCTCCCTCAAGAATCTAGCAGTGTCTGGTATTCAGTGCCTTCTATTTGGTGTTGCATTGGAATCTCTTTATTTTATTAAAATATGTTGACTCATGGAATATCTATAATAACATCTTTCCTGTATTTTTCTAATGTTTCCTGGAACACAAAGATATTTGCAAGCTTTACTTTAATTATCATCAGTGCTCACTAATGAAGTGATTATTTTAAAAAGATTACAAGCTTTTGAAGACAGAGGTGATCTTTGTAATCTTTGTACCCCAATGTGTTTTGAGCAGAAATCATATTCAGATGGAGATATTATATAAGAGACATTTTTAAAAAAATTGATTGAGCTTGTACATTCACTGGCAGAAGGCAGAACACAATGCAACAGCTGAGTCTCCTAACATGCTGAATAGTTCTCTTGACCTTGAAAACTACTTTTTGTTGAAGCATCATGGTTTGGTGGAAGGAATATGAACTTCCCATGGGAATAGACCCAGCTCCAATCTCAGCTTAAGCATATTAATCTATAATTTGTTATTTAAATAAATATAATCATGTTATTTATGTATATAATGTTCTGCAAACTGCTTTTTTTAAATCTTAATGCTGCATCATGGTTATTGATCTTTGTGTGTGTAGAACTAGCTTATCCTTATTTGCCACTGCAGAACGTTTGATGGTATGGATGTAACAGACTTATTTAAAGGTTTTTCTAAGAGGGAAGCCACTGTAGCATAGTGATTTACATACAGCTTCAGTTAGATTCATACTTTAAACCTTTTAAACCTTGATATACTACTTACCAGTTATGTGGCACCTTTGCTAAGGTCTGATGTGGGCAAACCTAGTATTTAGAAAATGGTAAAGAATTACTATGCTAGAAAATATGCTTAGCAAAAGAAACTTTAGCTCTTTTATAATAAGGGAATACCACCAGCAGGTGGCAACAACTTTGAGTGGTAATCAAACACCAAAACTATCACTTTGTTAATTATAGGTGGTTCAGGGAGCAAATGAAAATAAATGACCTGGTAAATATTACAAACTGGAATTACACTTTGTGTTACATTGTTACATATTGCATAGTATTATATAAAAATTAAGTAATATGTGTGCCACACGTGATGAAAATACGTTCAGGTAGTCTTAAACTATATTTTGAATTTCTATTAAATATCTATCCCTATGTTTCATTCAAATCTTTTGTACTCAAGTCAGTCTCATTGTTTGTTTCCTGGATTTTATGCTTATCAGAGGTGATAAAAAAAAAATCTATAGATTTGGGGCTTCCCTGGTGGCGCAGTGGTTAAGAATCCATGCCTGCCAATGCAGGGGACAAGGGTTCAAGCCCTGGTCCGGGAAATTCCCATATGCTGTGGAGCAACAAAGCCCGTGAGCCACAACTACTGAGCCTGCGAGCCACAACTACAGAAGCCTGTGAGCCACAACTACGGAAGCCCGCATGCCTAGGGCCCGTGCTCCTCAACAAGAGAAGCCAATGCAATGAGAAGCCTGCGCACTGCAACGAAGAGTAGCTTCCGCTCGCCGCAACTACACAAAGCACGCACACAGCAAGGAAGACCCAACCCAGCCCAAACTAAATAAATAAAATAAATAAGTAAATTTTTAAAAATCTATAGATTTAAAATAAATATCCAGATACAAATTCATGTTGGAGTGGCAAGACATTGTCATAGGCAAGAACACAAAGTCCAAGGGTCACCGTCAGCTTTGCTCCATTAAGTGGATCTGATGTGTGTCTGAAAAAGTAGTGATCTTCCTCGTAAGTAAAAAAATACAAGGTTTACGTCGTCCATTTTAAAAAGCTCTGGTTTTACTGTGTTTTCCTCTACTTTGGTGCTATAAGCTTTAAATTAATATGTACTTTATGATACTCTGCCTTTTTACTAAGCAAAAAAGAGAATTACTGTGTTGGTTATTTGAAATTATTTGGCCTTATTTACAATATCCTTAATTTTTATCTTCTTATAACTGGTTTTAAAGCTGAGAGAAACAGTTTAGAAATATATATATATATATATTTTTTTGTTTTGAACATCCTAATATAATAGCATAATAGGACACAATTTTTAAATAAATGTAGATATTTAATTTTCCATCTGTGAAATTTAATATAGCTTTTAATTGTGACTCAGTAGATGTGCATAGTTTTTGCTACCATAGTCTTGGAGGACACAGAGCCATATGAATATTTGTGACATTCAGAAATGTTAAATGCTTATTGGGATGCTTCATACTTTTTTGTAGAGGTTTTGCATTTTAAGACTAAATTCATTTCTATATAAATAAATAATTTATATGGAATATCTAAGTAGTCAGACTAGGAAGACAAATTGCTGTAAACATTTCTCTTTTAACAGTATTCCATCAGGGCTCACTAAGTCAGTACAAGTACATTTTAGAATGGGGGGGGGACCGTTTTAGAAATTGTGAATTATTTTCATGGTATTTGAAAGAATCAAACATTTATAGTATCTGAGAGAACAACTTTTGAATCATTTACCTTAAAAATTTTCAACTATGATGCAGTTCCTTATATGTAAAGTTACTCCTAAATCTGTCTACCTGTGATTTGTGAAACTATTGTGAAACAGTGAATGGGGCCGTAGGAAGAACTTTCTTGAGGGATAGGAGAAAGGTAAAGCTATCCTAATTCTACCAAGCAAGGGCTACATGAGCTTTCACAAATTATTTTAAGTTTCTGGTCTCTGTTTCCTCATAAGTAAATAAGAGGTTTTAAAAGGACCTAAGCTTATATGGACTTTTTGTGAAGATTAATGAAATAATAATGTGTCAAGCACAGGGTCTGGTTCATAGACCTTCTCAATTATGGCAGCGATTTTTATTTTTATGGAATATGTAACCCTTTAAATATTTTCTTTCTGAGTATGCATTCCAAATGGTGCCACTGGCTTCTTTACCCCACCCCCAGCCATGCTCACTTCTAAGTCATGGTGTTCAGAAATAACTCTAGACATAAGTTCTAAAAAATAGGCTTTTGTGTCTGAACTCCATGATGTATTAGACACACAGTCAAGCTTCTTGAACCTTGTCTCTATCTATGAACAAGGGGAAATGCTGCTTAATCCAGTGAGATCATGGGGAAGATGTAATTCTCAGTCCTGGTAATGTGAAAATCATTTACAGACTATCATCAATTCTCTATGATTTCTTACTGTCATTCCCAGTATGGTCCAGAAAAAGCCTATTAATAGGCCTTGGACTCAGGGAGGTAGCAGCAATTGTCCACTAATATTCCAGTTCCTTATGGACAAGAAACACTTCTTACCTCCTTTATTTGATTCTGTTCAATAACATATCACAAAGTAAGGTTTTGTGGATGAGAAGGAAATGGAATATGTTTACCAGAAGAGAGAAACAGAGATATGTAGAGGTTTTGATTTTCCCAAAATGGACCACTGAGTTAATTAGTGACAAGCCAGGAAGTAAATACTCAAAAGCACTCTTCCCTTTCCTTTCCTGCTCATCTAAAAGGAGCTACAATTTATACTCCACAGTAGGTGATCAAACCTACATGCACAATAGAACCCCTTCTGGTGTTTTCCAAGGGCCAAAAAAATAAAACAGTGATACAAGGAAGTAACGCACCTGAGTGCTTTTGTCTAGGAGTACCATATATTGTAACTGGCCAAATGTTTTCAAATAAGAGCATTCTGAAGCTAATTGTATATAAAAAGCAAAAAAAACAAAAAAATCCTGTTATTTCACTCTGTCTGTATTCAAGGCTGCCTCTGCTGCATGGCTGCTGTGCTATTTTCATTATGTGAAAGGAAGAAAGAAAATAATATTTTTCAGTTTTTTTTTCCCACCTTCCTGAAACACATGCAGTAATTGGGATTTGCATTCTTCAACAAAAGGAGATTGTTTTGTTGCTTATCTTGTTTAAAGTAAAACTATGAAAATTAAGCAATAGATCATGGCAGACCAGTATTACTATGTGATTATAGCACACCTTAGGAGGTATTTTAAAGTCTGAGTCCAAGTGGTTTTATCCTCTTCAGGGACATGTAATAATCCCTCTGAAAAGCACTGCCTGGAGTATTATATTAATATCATGAAATATAATTTATTTATTTAAAAAGGAAATCGTGTAAATCTGTGCTTTTACTAGGTGATATACACATGGCAAAAGATGAGAAAAGTATAAAAAGGAAGGCAAAAACAGTCTTGTTCATAAACCCAGTTGGATGTCTTATACTGTTGATGTCTCAAAAATTTGCTGCATTTCCTAAAATCAATTAAATGATTAAAACTAGACAAATGAGCATAAGATGATTGCCTCTGTTAATGTGTTTAAAATTCAAGGTGTATGAATTTACTTGAAAGTGAAATAGTGTGAAAATTGATGATTAACGTTTCATACTTTAAGAAATGGCATCATTTATGGTAATACATAGTATCAGAATAAAATTCTAACCTGTAAAAGTCTCCCTTTTGACAGTGCTTTAAAAAATCTTTCCATTATTGCAGGGTAATAGCTTGACTGTAATGTCTGCTGTTAAAGGAGCAAGTGCCTGTACAAATATTAATCTTACATTATTACTGCTAAATATTCAACTGATTTGAATATTAAAATAGCCCAAAGGCTCTTCAATAAAATATGTGATTACTGAAATAGTGCAGTCCCTTTTATTATGCCAGGCATATTCCATACATATATTAACAGATATCATAGTCGCTTAAGTTAAGTAAATATATTAATTGATAATAGTGGCAAAGCCTGAAGTTTAATTTTGGGCTTTTAGAAATGTTCTTCCCATTATTATTTGAACTTATCTAGTGCATTGCAAAAGAATTTTGATTCTGTGGGTAGAAATTTAACTGTTGAAACTTTATATTATATTTTTAGTTCTGGAAACTCAAATATGTCTTAAGAATATCTTTTTAAATAATAATAATAATAGCTAACATTTATATAGCAATTTCTATATCAGGCTCTGTTCTAAATACTTTAAGTTATTAAAGCTTTTAATACCTGTAACAAACCTATAAGGAAGGTTCTATTACTAGTCCCATTTTATAAATGATAAAATTGAGTCTGAGAGTGTTTAGGTGTACTATTCAAGGCCACACAGTTGGGAAATGTTTAAGCCAAGACTCTAGTCCATGTGGCCAGTTTCATAGTTTCTGCTTTTGCTAAAATTTATTTAATGAAGATGAATATGAAATAATCAAGATGGTTTTTTAAAAGAAAATATACAGATGTTAAATATTACTATGTGAATAATAACATTCTGTGAAAACATTTTATGTGTGTGAAATGGCCTCTCCATTCTAAGTGTGAATGAAACTGAAGAAAACTGATGAAAGTCAACTATGAACTTGAGTCCTGGTGTCCTATTTTACATGTACCTTATAGTCTAGAAATGACTCATTAATGCTGAGGAGTACAGAAAAGCTGAAGAATTACCTGAAGTGCTTTATTGCTAGCTTTCTCTCTGCCATTGCAAGGTCAGAGAAACTATAAGCAAGGACAGATCAAGTATAATTTCAAAGTTGGCAAATGTTCCTTTCAGTTTCCCACTCTAGTCTGTGCACTAAGTTCTCTGTGGTTCCTGCTCTCTCTGTTCCCAAGCTTCTAGTCTTCATTTGCATCTCAGTTATTTAGAATTGTTATGCTGGCTTGCCCCAGATTAGCCCATACCCACAGAATCTAGATGTTAGCCGTTTTAGAGTTATCAAACCCAGCTATCTTAAAATAATTGAATCAGTTATAAAAACATATTTAAGAAATAATAGTCTTTTGCTCGCAGGACGCTTCTTGTTAATGTAGACACACAAGTGTTTTGTAGTCAGACAAACCTGAGTTTATTTGCCAGCTTTGCTACGGTTTTAGCTCTCTGAGTTTGGGTAAGTTACTTTATCAATTTGTCTGTTTTCTTATATGTAAAATTGGAGAAAATAGTATGTACCTCATTGAGCAAGGGGGTCGATTTTTTTTTCTTTTTTTTCAAGTACATGTAAAGTGCTTACCTCATGGTAGATACTTCATGAACAATGTTTCCCTTTCTCTAATTGAACATTCCAGTGGTGGAAAACATATGACATGAGTCAGTTCATTCCATTGAATGTCCTTGTATTAGGCTCAGACCTTCTACATTCAGATCTTGTCTGCCCTTTCCTGGTTATTTCCGTATCCTGCAGGATCTCTGACTCATGTAACTTGGTATAAATCCCAGAACCTCTCTGGACCTCAGTGTTTCTCACCTAAATGAAAAGATTTCATAGGAGACATTTTTCAGCCCTTTCTATCTATAAAATTTGGCAATACTTTGTGACACTCTCATATTTAAGTCTTTCCCAGTTTGCTGCTCAGTAACTGTGAAGCTGGTGACAATATGAATATATTTTCCTGCCCCCTAACTTGTCATTTTGGGGGGGGTCAATTTTAAGGAGGTAATTCTGATGACAATGTTTAAGGCAGAAATACGTTTCATTTTTAAGCAAAATCTTAAGCTGAATTTCAATATCCAATACAATTACAAGTGGAATAGCTCCTGAATAAAGTAGGGTTAAATACAGAGGACACCTCTCTGCTTGGCCTTCTTGCTTTCTCGGCCTCAGATTTATCCTACTGCCACATCTTCCTTATAACCAATGGCTCTTAAAGTAACTCCACTGAGAGTTTGAATTTTATGAAACATAATTTAAAAACCACTGCTTTAAGTCGAGGGACGGTTCTCATGGTGGGTCTTTCAATAACTATGGTAAACTAAAGTAAGCTACCTGTTCTGCTCAGGGGCTTAAAGCCCAGGAAAGGTCTAATTTCAAAGCAGCCTCAGGCTACTATTTTTCTCTCTCCTACTTCTCAAAGAACTGATTATCCTAGTAATTAATAGGAAAACCTTTTAGGGTGGTAAAAGCTCCATGTAAACAACAGAGAAAACAAGCATGCGATAGAACAATTTAAGGCAATTTTGGTTGCCTTAAATTTTTAAGGCCAAAATATGGTTGTTTTAAGAGTACTATGTGGAGAGCCTCTTTCCTTCTGTTGGTTTTCTTCCTGTGTCAGTCTTCTTTCCCAGGAAAGTGTGTAGAATTTTCAATCATTTTTGTATGATTCTTTTGAACATTAAAATATTTGTCATCCTTTCCTAGGGTATGGGGTGTTAATCCCAATGACTTGACAATTTCAATGACTCTAACTACATTTGCTTTAGTTAGTGTTCTCATGTGGTTTCAGTTTTCTTCTTTGAACAAAAATTATCTTTAGTTTTTGTCAATACAGTATAATGATTACATTTAGGAAGAGCCCTGGTTGTTTTATCTTACTTATATAATTGATAGGATTACTCTATTACTCTATGAGTAAATATAACCACATATCATATACTATTATAATTTTTAAATTATAAAAGTATGTTTCTTCTAATGAGACTCATATACCAAGTATTAATGTATGGTATTCTGTCTTAAAAATGCCTCCCCATAGACTTGTCTATGTTTCTTAAACCTTAAACAGATGATAGTAGTTCAGTAGTATCCCTAGTAGTGACCTTACATGTGAGAATTTTACAATCCAGATTTTCACTTGTGCCAAGTGAACAATAGAGAATGCTGATTTGACATATTTTGCAGCTATATGAGGACTGGCTTCATATTTTTTACCACCTGTTTGCAAAATCATAAGCATTTCTCTGCATTTCATCTCCTTTTTAACATTTCTTAACATTTAGAAATTTTAGAAGGGAGAAGGAAATCAGTAACCATTTTTATAGCAGGTTTACATTTTGTAATATGAATATAACTATATTTTATTCACATACTTTTTATCCATAAACCTACTTCAATTTCCAAATTACACAGGGCATAAAGACTGAATAGGGTTACTATATTTTGACTTTCAGACTTATTTCTCTTTAAGATATTATTCCCTTAATTAGATCATGCATAAGCATAAGTTTCTGCACATTATTGAGGATTTCTTGGAATATGCATTGAGCCTTAGTATTATTCCATACTATTCAAATACTTCTTTTTCTTCCATTTTGTGGCGTATAACTTTTGAAGCACAGAGTATAAATTGTGATTTTCTTTTTAACTTGGCACATTGTTTTCTATTTAAAAACCCATATTTTCCAGTGAAATATGCTTATGTTCTATAAGAGATAGAATTACTTGTCAAAAAATACATAAAAATGACTCTGTTATAGGCACACAATACTTGATAGAGTGTTAATGATCCATTCTATGAGTGCCACAGACATAATGATCCAGAGCTTCCTGCTCACACAGCCATACCAGTTGCTAACTAGCCATGCCCCTTGCTTGCTTTTTCTTATATCTTGATCAGCATACAAAGCAATACTGAAGTTGCTTCTGTTCCTTTCCCTTTTCTTCTTTCCATCTCTAAATAGATGTCTTTCCCATTTTGTTCCCTTTCTCCTTTACACTAGTCTATTCTATATTTTCAAATTGTGTTTGTGGACTTTAAGATTCAATCTTTGCATATCAAAATAATCGATATGCATATCTAAATAATTGATTGATCTTATATCTTCTTTAACCAGTCATTTGATTCAATTTTCTTTGCCCCTGAACATTTTAGAGGTGTTTATACTATTGAATATTCTTAACTTTTTATTTTTATGATTGCTCAATTCTTTTGCCCCTTTCATGTTATTTAGTTCATTTATTAAACATTTTGTTGAGCATCAGGCTGTAAGTTAGGGATATAAGACATGGTTCTTAACTTCAAAGAGTTCATGGTTTAATAAGGGAAATAAACATTGAAACTCTTGCAGTTTTCAAAGTGCTATGATAAAGAGAAGAGTAACATACAGTATAAAAAGCAGAAAGTGATAAAGTTTATCTGGAGAAGGTCAAATAATTGGCAACGGCAGAAATATTTGAGCAGACTCTTGAAGATTGAGTAGGATATTTCCAATTTAAAAGGGTGGGAGAAGGCATTCTATGTAAAGGTATCAGTGTTTACAATGACTTAATGCTTCAGACCCAGGAAACGGTGATTTGTGGGTGAAATGGTTGGAGAGATAGGTAGGTACCAGGAGACAGAGTGTTGTTTGATTTTTATCTGATGGGCAGAGAGGAATAAGCGCATAAATTGATTTAAATTCATTTATCAGATCTCCTGGTCAATAACATATATTTTCATGGGAATTTTATTTATTCCTATGTGAAAATAGATATCTTTTGTGTGAAAGCCTTTAATTAAGGGAGTGTAAATAAGATTTATGCTTTTGAAAAACAATTTCAATATAACGTGAAAGATATTAGAACAAGTTTGACAGAATCAATTTGGAAGCTGTTGAGACAGCCAAGTTAAGGGATGATGAAGGTTGGAGGCTGGATTACTGCTATGCTGTGATAAAGAGAGGAAGAAAGATTTTGAGGACTATTTAAGCTGTTGATTAAATAGGATTAAATGATTGGATGTGTAGGGTGAGGAAGTCACTGAGATAACTGGTTTGGATAGCTGAGGGGATTGGTGGAGCCAATTATTAGGATAGAAATTTCAGGAGAAAGAGTTAGTTGGAGATAGGGCAGGGAGGGAATGTGAAATATATTGGAGGTAGTGTTTCATGAATGTGCAGTGTTGATGGAAAATCCAGATGGTAAAATCTAGTATAAAGTTTCTCAAAGCTTAATGTACATACAGATGAGCAGGGAGTCCTCTTCACATGCAGTTTCTGCATCACTAAGTCTGGGTTGGGGCCTGAGATTCTACAGTCTGACAAGTCCCTGGGAGATGGCCATGCTGTCTGTCCATGGACAATACTTTGCAGAGCAAGGATCTAAGAGATAGTTGGATTTAATACTCAACAAAGAGATATGAGCCGGACACATAAATTCACAGGTTCTCAGCATATTGGTGCAGCTGAAACCAGGCTAGTGATTGTTGGTGCAGAGTAACAATTTAAAAAATCTTTAATATAAAGCCAAAATTTGAGACATTAATAAAAATTGCCAATTATGCTATTGTTTTTTTTACAGTTGTGATTAGCGTTATTTTATTTTATCATTTTTTAATATTCTCAATTTCCTCTCTTTATTACTCAAAAAGCATACTTTTCACATGGTTCCATATCATGTATTTTTCACTTAACAGCATTTTTTAAGTATCTTTATTGGAGTATAATTGCTTTACAATGGTGTGTTAGTTTCTGCTGTATAACAAAGTGAATCAGCTATACATATACATATATCCCCATATCTCCTCCCTCTTGTGTCTCCCTCCCACCTCCCTATCCCACCCCTCTAGGTCTTCACAGAACATCAAGCTGATCTCCCTGTGCTATGAAGCAGCTTCCCACTAGCTATCTATTTTACATTTGGTAGTGTATATATGTCAATGCCACTCTCTCACTTCATCCCAGCTTCCCCTCATCCCCCACCCCGTGTCCTCAAGTCCGTTCTCTATGTCTGCGTCTTTATTCCTGCCCTGCCACTAGGTTCATCAGTACCATTTTTTTAGATTCCATATATGTGTGTTAGCATATGGTATTTGTTTTTCTCTTTCTGACTTACTTCACTCTTTTTTAATTTTCTTTTAAACTTTTTATTTTATATTGCAGTATAGCCAATTAACAACGTTGTGATAGTTTCAGGTGCACAACAGAGTGACTCAGCCATATGTAAACGTGTATCCATTCTACCCCAAACTCTCCTCCCATCCAGGCTGCCACTCTGAGCAGAGTTCCCTGTGCTATACAATAGGTCCTTGTTGGTTATCCATTTTAAATAGGGAGTTTGGGATTGACATGTACACATTGCTATATTTAAAATGGATAACCAAAAAATAAAAGAAAACAAAAATAAAACGGATAACCAAATTATGCTTTTCTTGACAGACTTAAGATTTAGTTTAAAGTGTACTTTTTTATTCAATTCTGCCTTTTGTTCATTTAGCCTATCAACCAGAGAAGCTCATATTTGCAGTTTATGTAGGAAGAAACTTATATATATATATTTCACATGGACTCTGATGAACTAATGGATTGAAAATATGGCACCAGTAAAGGCCAACCCCTTCTTCAATGAGAAAGATCTCATTCTTACACCAATCGGTGAAACTTTTCTTAAAATATGACAAAAACAACAAGGTCCTACTGTATAGCACAGGGAACTATATTCAATATCCTGTAATAAACCATAATGGAAAAGATAGGAAAAATAACATATATGTATATACATATATATATAGCTGTACAGCAAAAATTAACACAACATTGTAAATCAACTATACTTCAATAAAATAATTTTAAAAATATGATAAAAACAAATTGGCAAGTGAGGGAACTTGAACATTCAGACCTATAGTACTTTAATCAAGGAAGGGTATAAACAATGAGAAGAAAAATAAGGCTGCTCCCTGTGGAACAAACCTGTTTGAAAGGTAAGTAGAGAAGGAAAAGCCAGCTAAGCAAATGGAGAATAAATAAAGGCAGGAATTCATCAAGTTATTGCAAGCAAAAGAAAAGAGGGCTTCTGGGAGGAAGTGGTCAACAATATTGTAACTCACAGTCAATGGCAGTAAGAATGGTGGCAGACAATATTCATTGTCCTTAGAATTTTTGCACTTACGCAGTTGGTGGCTATTTCCAGACAATTTCAGCAGAGGAAGAAGTTCAGAGGAAGCCAGATATCTGTGACTTGAAGAATGAATTGGGAGGTGAGAAATTAGAAGGAATGAAGGGAAAACAGTGCTTTGATGGTTTGTTTAAGGAATTTCACTGTGAATAGTATAAAAGAGGGAGAAATAGTTCATAAAAACCTCATTTTTAAAGTTGCATTTTAATTTCAGTATGGCAGACAACTAGTTTTTACTCCTTTTTGGTGTGGGAGACTCCAATCAGTACCTTAGGATTTCAATAGATTTGAAGTAGAAACAAAGATTTTAGCTTCAGTCTGCCGTTAATAATCCATTTACTAGAACTGGAAAATAACTGCTAAAAGCAACCAGACCAAATGCTGTATTCCCATTTCTTTCCCATCTTTTAATTCTTAATAGTAAATCAGTTGAAATGGGAATGACTTCACTGGTGGAACAGGGATAATACTTTATTTGATCCAGTGAACCATCTGCATTAATTATATCACTTCTGGAAAGTGAAGCTACCTTCTTCAGAATTTAGATTTGGGCAGAAAGTACAAAGAAAGACAAAAATTACCCTGCTTTGCATCAGTAATATTATTAAATGCTGCTAAATGAAAATCAGAATTCAGTACATGATTCCAGGTGGATCACAGACATTAAAACTTTGCTTTATTTACCGAATTTAACTCTAGGTTTGTTCCTTCCTTGGTTATTTTTTTCTATCTTGGTGCTACTGACTGGTTTGAGATTGATTGTGAACTCAGAGTTTGGATAATATCTTGTTAACTTTTGATTTCCAGGGATTAGCATAATGTCTGGAAACTTGGAAGATGTTCTCTAGACATTTACTGACTCAACCAATAAATTAATGTATTCCTCAATAAGGGCTTTAAAAACCATGATACAGTAGTATTAAGCTAGTTAAAAAACATTTTGTGAATAAGTTTTGTGAGGCCAATTGGGCATTTTGGAAATACCTGGTCTCCAATATGGTAAGACTATTCTGAGATAATTTGGGTTCAGTGAGAAGTTCAGTAACTATATAGACCTCCCTATTTTTAAAATGTTGTAAATACATGGAATTTAAGCAGTGTCTGGGTTTTTTTTGGTGGGGTCAATGTGAAGGTTATACTATATGAGACATAAAAACTTAGCAATATGTTTTATGAGTTATGTTTTATTGTCTAGACTGAAGTGTTCCTTAAGAGTTTAATAGACTTTCTTGATTTTTCCAACATAAATCATTTGTAGAAAAGTTAAATTGGATTGTTTCACTATAACTCCCAAGTGCCAAATCATTTCAAGAGCTCTATGAATAGGTGCATTTGCACAATCTGATTGGCTACCCTAAAGGCAAAAGCAATTATATTATGCTAATGTGCATATTTTGCTCAGAAATCTGAATTTACCATTCAAATACATCAATGTATATTGTCTTTTTCAAGAGGTGAGCTTATAGATGTCAAGTGTTGTGTAAAGAAAGGTTTTAAAGATTAGCAATTGTCAAGTTTAGGGAGCTTGAAGCATACTTGTCTTTCATGATAATGATTGAATCTTTCCTTTGACAGTAAATACAGAGTGAATATAGTGATAACCTTGATTAAGTATAACATGGCTGTGGAAACATTCTGGGAAAGGCTTTTTGCATCTTTATGTAAAGTTCATAACAATCTGAGGAAAATTATTTGGAAATTTGCTCATTAAGAGCCTTGCAGAAAAGCATTTTGTTTGCATTGCCTAATAAAATGGACCAGTGGATACATAATTTTTCCTGGAGCATGTAATTTATGCTCAAAAATGTTGCAGTGCTTTTGTGACACCATTTACCAAGGATTTTTATTTAGTTTACTTTATAGCTCATCATAAGTTTTAACAGGAAGAGTTTCCTTTAAAATTGAGTAAACAAAAGTAAAGCCTGCATCTCTTCCTTCAACTGGCACAGAAGCATGAGAAAATATATACTATACACTACAGACTTTTTACTTTTTGTTTTAAATGGAGAAAAAAAGTGAATGATGTGATGGTTAAAGTCTTTAGTACGTTGAATTTTTCTCAAATAATTTCTAATATGTTCTTCAGTAATAAGTCATGTAGCCAGATGGCTATATATGAGAAATTGCCTGTGCAAGTCAAACATTTTATTCTAAATTTTAGCAGGGGTGATTCCATGATTTAAGAGAGAATTAATAACTTTTATATAAGAGCTGGGTTATAAAAGGTGATTTTCTTTGGAAATATGACAGTTTATATGGTGCTTTTAAAGGTTTGTTTTCTTTAATATGATGAAGTAAGTGATATGTACCCTAGTTGCAAGCAACCGATTGAGTTCACTGCCATTGTCTATGACTATGATTACCCTTTTGTTTAAACAGTACAATGTATCAAGACAGCAGTGTGACATAATTTGATAGAATGTAATAAAATATAATGACATTTACTAGTCCCTAATACCCCCACTATGTTATTTTGTTAGTTCATTAAAGGGTTTTCCCTTTCACTATAATTTTTATTGATCCCCAGCAAATATGAAAGCCTTTATGTAGCTCAACTCTTTAATTTGTTATTTTAGTAATTATTGTTCCTTTGCTTCTTGTTAAGATTTTTTTTCATTAAAATGTTTTAAACATGGCATGTAATCTAGCAGGGAAGCATTATATTAATTTTAAAATCCCTTGCTTTAATTTACAAGATTTTTAAAATCTCATTATGGGGGATTTAGCATCATAACTCTCATATTTACACAGAAGCAGGCCTATTGGCCTCTCTATGTGGGGGAATTTGCATCTGCATTTTAAAGGACTAAGCCTTTTTAATATCCCCTTGATAAATTAGCTTTCAGGATTCATCCAGCAAATAGGTATGGGGAGAAACTGTAAACACTTTGCAAAGTAGTTACAGATATATAAGCAATTAAAATGAGGTAATTTTATTTGTGTAAAGGGTTTGGGTTTAATTTGAATCAGAAAAGTGTCGAGGGCTCTACTCAGTTTCCAATGCCACCACTGCCACTGCCACCACAGTACAATAAAAACCTAATAACCTTCTCATGGGCAAAGGCAGAGAAGGAGTTAGGAGTTATGTCAGTTTCTTTCCAAAAATTTCTGTCACAAAAATGACAATGAATATGACACTGAAATGCAATGAATTGAGGGAATGAAACTCTTCAATTAAAAGGAGTTGGATATGTACATATTTTATTCTTACTTCTTCAGATATTTGTATTAATTCAGGGCATTTCATTCAAATGAAATGCAATGACTTATGGAAATAACATTTAAGAAAGGAGTAGGATATGTAAAGATTTTATTCTTAATGCTTTCTGTTTCCATTGTTTTATATCACAAGTACTTTAAAAAAATACAACAAAATTAAAAGACCTTAAAATTGTCATTTCTTCTTAAGAACATTTCAAATTCAATGAACTTCTTATCTTTGCTTCATTCAAAATATTTGACACATTAACTTTTTTTTAAATACCTTTATTGGAATATAATTGCTTTACATTGGTGTGTTAGTTTCTGCTGTATAACAAAGTGAATCAGCTATACATATACAAATATCCTCATATCTCCTCCCTCTTGCATCTTCCTCCCACCCTCCCTATCCCACCCCTGTAGGTGGTCACAAAGCACCAAGCTGATCTCCCAGTGCCATGCAGCTGCTTCCCACTAGCTATGTATTTTACATTTGGTAGTGTATATATGTCCATGCCACTCTCTCACTTCCTCCCAGCTTAAGCTTCCCCCTCCTGATGTCCTCAAGTCCATTCTCTATGTCTGCGTATTTATTCCTATCCTGCCCTAGGTTTTTCAAAAGCTTTTTCTTTTTTTAGATTCCATATATATGTGTTAGCATACAGTATTTATTTTGCCCTTTCTAACTTACTTCACTATGTATGACAGTCTCTAGGTCCATCCACCTCACTACAAATAACTCAGTTTTGTTCCTTTTTATGGCTGAGTAATATTCCAATGTATATATATGCCATATCGTCTTTATCCATTCATCTGTCAATGGACACTTAGGTTACTTCCATATCCTGGCTATTGTACGTAGAGCTGCAGTGAACATTGTGGTACATGACTCTTTTTGAATTATGGTTTTCTCAGGGTACATACCCAGTAGTGGGATTGCTGGGTCGTATGGTAGTGCTATTTTTACTCTTTTTAAGGAACCTCCATACTGTTCTCCACAGTGGCTGTATCAATTTACATTCCGACAAACAGTGCAAGAAGGTTCCCTTTTCTCCACACACTCTCCAGCATTTATTGTTTGTAGATTTTTTGATGATGGCCATTCTGACTGGTGTGAGGTGATACCTCATTGTAGTTTTGATTTGCATTTCTCTAGTGATTAGTCATGTTGAGCATCCTTTCATGTGTTTGTTGGCAATCTGTATATCTTTGGAGAAATGTCTGTTTAGCTCTTCTGTCCATTTGTGGAATGGGTTGTTTGTTTTTTTCATATTGAGCTACATGAGCTGCTTGTAAATTTTGGAGATTAATCCTTTGTCAGTTGCTTCATTTGCAAATATTTTCTCCCATTCTGAGGGCTGTCTTTTCGTCTTGTTTATGGTTTCCTTTGCTGTGCAAAAGCTTTGAAGTTTCATTAGGTCCCATTTGTTTATTTTTGTTTTTATTTCCATTTCTCTAGGAGGTGGGTCAAAAAGGATCTTGCTGTGATATATGTCATAGAGTGGTCTGCCTATGTTTTCCTCTAAGAGTTTGATAGTGTCTGTCTTTACATTTAGGTCTTTAACCCATTTTGAGTTTATTTTTGTGTATGGTGTTAGAGAGTGTCTAATTTCATTCTTTTACTTGTAGCTGTCCAGTTTTCCCAGCACCACTTATTGAAGAGGCTGTCTTTTCTCCATTGTATATTCTTGCCTCCTTTATCAAAAATAAGGTGACCTTATGTGTGTGAGTTTATCTCTGGGCTTTCTACCCTGTTCCATTGATCTATATTTCTGTTTTTGTGCCAGTACCATACTGTCTTCATTACTGTAGCTTTGTAGTATAGTCTGAAGTCAAGGAGCCTGATTCCTCCAGCTCCATTTTTCGTTCTCAAGATTGCTTTGGCTATTCGGGGTCGTTTGTGTTTCCATGCAAATTGCGAAATTTATTGTTCTAGTTCTGTGAAAAATGCCATTGGTAGTTTGATAGGGATTGCTTTGAGTCTGTAGATTGCTTTGGGTAGTATAGTCATTTTCACAATGTGGATTCTTCCAATCCAAAAACATGGTATACCTCTCCATCTGTTTGTATCGTCCTTAATTTCTTTCATCAGTGTCTTATAGTTTTCTGCATACAAGTCTTTCGTCTCCTTAGGTACGTTTATTCCTAGGTATCTTATACTTTTTGTTGCAATGGTAAACGGGGGTGTTTCCTTAATTTCTCTTTCAGATTTTTCATCATTAGTATATAGGAATGAAAGAGATTTCTGTGCATTAATTTTGTATCCTGCTACTTTACCAATTCATTGATTAGGTCTAGTAGTTTTCTGGTAGCATCTATAGGATTCTCTATGTATAGTATCATGTCATCTACAAACAGTGACAGCTTTACTTCTTTTCTGAGTTGTGTTCCTTTTATTTCTTTTTATTCTCTGATGGCTGTGGTTTAAACTTCCAAAACTATGCTGAATAATAGTCGTGAGAGTGTACAACCATGTCTTGTTCCTGGTCATAGAGGAAATGGTTTCAGTTTTTCACCATTGAGAATGATGTTGGCTGTAGGTTTGTCATATACGGCCTTTATTATGTTGAGGTACATTCCCTCTATGCCTACTATCTGGAGGGTTTTTGTCACAAATGTGTGTTGAAGTTTGTCAAAACCTTTATCTGCATCTATTGAGAAAATTATATGGTTTTTCTCCTTCAGTTTGTTAGTATGGTGTATCACATTGATTGATTTCCATATATTGAAGAATCCTTGCATTCCTGGGATAAACCCCACTTGATCATGGTGTATGATCCTTTTAATGTGCTGTTGGATTCTGTTTCCTAGTATTTTGTTGAGGGTTTTTGCATCTATGTTCTTCAGAGTTATTGGCCTGTAGTTTTCTTTCTTTGTGAAATCCTTGTCTGCTTTTGGTATCAGGGTGATGGTGGCCTCGTAGAATGAGTTTGGGAGTGTTTCTCCCTCTGCTGTATTTTGGAAGAGTTTGAGAAGGATACGTGTTAGCTCTTCTCTAAATGTTTGGTAGCATTCACCTGTGACGCCATCTGGTCCTGGGCTTTTGTTTGTTGGAAAATTTTTAATCACAGTTTCAATTTCAGTGCTTGTGATTGGTCTGTTCATATTTTCTATTTCTTCCTGGTTCAGTCTTGGAAGGTTTTGCTTTTCTAAGGATTTGTCCATTTCCTCCAGGTTGACCATTTTTATTGGCATAGAGTTGCTTGTAGTAATCTCTCATGATCTTTTGTATTTCTGCACTGTCAGTGTTGTTACTTCTTTTTATTTCTAATTCTATTGATTTGAGTCTTCTCCCTTTTTTCTTGATGGGTGTGGCTAATTGTTTATCCATTTTGTTTATCTTCTCAAAGAACCAGCTTTTAGTTTTATTGATCTTTGCTATTGTTTCCTTCATTTCTTTTTCATTTATTTCTGGTCTGATCTTTATGATTTCTTTCCTTCTGTTAACTTTTGGTTTTTTTTTGTTCTTCTTTCTCTAATTGATTTAGGTGTAAGGTTAGGTTGTTTATTTGAGATGTTTCTTGTTTCTTGAGGTAGGATTGTATTGCTATAAAATTCCCTCTTAGAACTGCTTTTGCTGCATCACATAGGTTTTGGTTTGTCGTGTTTTCATTGTCGTTTGTTTCTAGGTATTTTTTGATTTCCTTTTGATTTCTTCAGTGATCTCTTGCTTAAGTAGTGTATTGTTTAGCCTCCATGTGTTCGTATTTTTACAGATTTTTTTTCCTGTTGTTGATGTCTCTTCTCATAGCGTTGTGGTCGGAAAAGATACTTGATATGATTTCAATTTTCTTAAATTAACCAAGGCTTGATTTGTGACCCAAGATATGATCTATCCTGGAGAATCCTCCATGAGCACTTTAGAAAAAAGTGTATCTATTGTTTTTGGATGGAGTGTCCTATAAATATCAATTAAGTCCGTCTTGTTTAATGTATCATTTAAAGCTTGTGTTTCTTTATTTATTTTCATTTTGGTTGATGTGTCCATGGTGAAAGTGGGGTTTTAAAGTCCCCTACTATGATTGTGTTACTGTTGATTTCCCCTTTTATGGCTGTTAGCATTTGCCTCATATATTGAGGTGCTCCTGTGTTAGTGCATAAATATTTACAATTGTTATATCTGCTTCTTGGATTGATCCCTTGATCATTATGCAGTGGCCTTCTTTGTCTCTTTTAGTAGTCTTTATTTTAAAGTCTATTTTTTTGTTATGAGAATTGCTACTCCAATCTTCTTTGATTTCCATTTGCATGGAATATCTTTTTCCATTCCCTCACTTTCAGTCTGTATGTGTCCCGAGGTCTGAAGTGGGTCTCTTGTAGACAGCATATATACAGGTCTTGTCTTTATATCCATTCAGCCAGTCTGTGTCTTTTGGTGCGAGCATTTAATCCATTTATATTGAAGGTAATTATTGATATGTATGTTTCTATTACCATTTTCTTAATTGTTTGGGGTTTGTTATTGTAGGTCTTTTCCTTCTCTTGTTAACACATTAACTTTTAAATGTTGTCTTGCCTAATTTATTCTTAGATACCCTGCAGTTTTGTTGTTGTGTATCTTTTTCAAATTAAATAATTCAAAAATTACTACTAGTATGTAAAAATGCAATTTTTTTCTGTTATGTTGATTTTACAACCTTGCCAAATAATTTTTGAATATAATTATGAATTTTAAAATTCTTTTGGTGCCTCCATGTAGATAATCATATTATCTGAATAATGACCATTTGGATACTTCTTTAACGAGATTTAGCTCTTATTTGTTTGTCATGTCACATTGTACTGGCTAAAATTTTTGTTAGATTTTAAAAAGAAGTGATGGTAGCAAATACTGTGTCAAGTTCTAAAGGAAATAATTTACTTTTGCATTGTTGACAGTACTATTAGTCTTAGGTATGTCATTTAATGCATTTAAGCTATATGCTTTTTTCAGTTTGCTAAGCTTTTTTACAAAAATAGATATAAATTTTATTGAATGTATGGTTAGCATCCATTCATCTAATCCTATACTTTAAAAAAAAATCATTATTAAAGTAACCAGATCCTTAAATAAGAAAACACAATGTGGTCAAGTGGCATTATTCTTTTTATAAACTGCTAGATTCAGTTTGCTTTAAAATATTTACATTTGTATTTATTAATGAAATGTGGTTATAATTTCCCAATATCATAATTTCGTTGTCTGGTTTTGGTAGCCAATGTATAATTATCTCAACAAATGAGTATACAGTCTTTCCCTCATTTCTATTCTTTGAAAGAGTCAAACATTGGATTATCAGTTCTTCAAATAACTGAAAGAATTTTTCAGCAAAAACTGAGCTTGATGGTCTTTAGGGCATGGTTCATTCCTTTAATAACTAGTTGAATATTATAAAAGTTCTTTTAATTTTTGAGTTTTTGAGTAAATTTTTCCAGTACTGTTAGCATTTTACCTATGTTCTTAAATGTATTGGCATAACTTTTTCAAAATATTATTTTATTGTCAGACAGTTTCTATCACACTTATAATTATGTTCCTTTTTTCATTTGTAACATGGTTTTTATGAGTTCTCTTTTTTTCTGTATGTACTTTGTTAGATATTTTTTATTTTTATTAATTTTCTTGAATTAACATTTAATTCTTTGGAATATTATGATCCTCTCTGTTGTATTTGATTTTTTATTATGTTATTTCTGCTCTTTTAAAAATTAATTTATTGTTTTTTACTTTCTTTGCATTTGTTCCCCTTTTCTTTTTCTGACATAAATTTAAATGCTTAGTGCATTAATTTTCAGTCTTCTGTCAAAATATAATAATTTGAGTCTATAGTTTTTTCTCTATGTGCTGTGTATGTAGTATGTATTCCTCAAGTTTTGATAACATAGTATATTTAGTTGTCGGTATTGTTCTTTTTTTTTTAAACATTCATTATTATTTTTCTTTAACTTATAAGTTACTTAGAAGTATGTTATTAAATTTCCAACAAATGAGGTTTTTAAAAATGAAATTTTCTATTTTTCATTTCAAAATTTTATTGTAATCAGAGTATAGTCATTATGAAATTTGATGGGGCTTTTTAGTATGCATTTAATATTTGTAAACATTTGAAGGTTCTTGGAAATCTGTGTTCTTGGGGACACAGTTCATTTATGACTGTCATGTCAGTCTCATTACTTAATTTGTTCACATCTTCTGTGTACTTTCCTATTTTTTTTCTTTAAGGCTGCATCATCTAACAATTACCAGAAGACTTGTTAAACATCTTCCACTATAATGATATATTTGTCATTTTATTCTAGTAGATGTGTCAATGTTTTGTTTAAATATTTTGTAACTGTCTTACCAGTCCATCTAAAATTAAGCAGTATTTATCTTTGTGCTGAATTGAACCTTAAATCAATTTGTAGTGACTCTTATTATCTCTAGTGTTTTTTTTTCTTGTTATTTGTTTTACTATTTTGTCTCATGATTTACTTTGATATTAATGTAACTATATCAGATTTTGTTTGTTTGTTTAGAATTTGCCTGACATATCTTTTTCTGTCCTTCAACTTTTAACATCCAGTGTACTTATTTATGTTTTAGGAATTTTCTTGTAAATGGCATAAAGCTGGGCTGTGTTTACATTTATCTAGTCCAACAGTTTTTGTTTGGTCTACTTATAAGGCCCAATTTAGCAAGTATGCCTACTATACTTTTTTCTGGGAGTGTTTTTCCTGTCTTACTTACCAAGAGTATTGCTTTTCAGAAGTCTGGTATTATGAGAACTAATTCTCTCAACCTGCTACCTTTTCTGGGTTCCAGGTTTTGTCTGTTACCTTTGAGAGTGGCTTGAGATATCCAAACTATGCTACTTAAAAGAAAATTTTTAGGATTTACTTCTTTTTCTTCAGACATTCTTATAATTTTGGCCCCTGAAGATTTTCTTTCCCTGAATTTTCTGCCATCTCAACCACACATATAATATTTTTAGGTGATCTATATCAGGACAAGTTTTCTCAAAATCTGTTATGCTTTATTGCCAGAAACAAAAGGGTTACTTTTAAAAAAAAGTGCATATATATATAGACTCAAAATCTTAGACTCCAAAGGAAAGTTTAGAAATGTCCTAGTCAATTTTTTAATTTATTTAGGCCCTTAGTTTCTTCATCTAAATAAAATAGGAATTTTCATACCTGTTTTGCAACATTAGTTATTTTTATTATAATTAGAATATGTGAAACCCTTGGCTCATCAATAGCCACATACTAAATAAATGGTAATTAATATTATTAATAGTCATGAAGATTATTATGTTAAAAAGAATATTTAAGTGAGGAATGCCTTTAAAGGGGAACTAGATGTGATGAATCATAAACTGCTAATGACACTATGAATGATTTTAGGTTAAAATGTATAACTTCAAATTTACAGTGATACATGGAACAAAATAAGGAAATGTGATATTTTATGGCAAATTAGGCACAGTAATGGAGCTCAACCTTTATTCAGCTTTTATCAAAAAAGAAGTGGCAACTTCAAAATTAATACACAGCCAATTTAAACATGCCTTTACTGTCTCAAAGCTTCACTGGGTTGAAATTTATTCATTGATCTGATCAAGAATTCATGTCCATCTTTGATACTTTCATTTTATTTGTTCTTCCTAGCTTTTATTACTCTGAAAGAATTTTCAGGTTCATACTGATGGAACCAGGATATGGTAGAGCTGCATTATAACACAATACTGTCTTCTACCCTTTTTTTTTTTCTGTCACTATTTTCTAGTGTGGAACGAGAAAAAGCTCTTTAAACTTAGAGTGTTTTATAGCTGTGCATGTACTTAATGCAAATATTCTTGTATGCTGTGTCCATATGATTAGGACTATATATAGATGTGAAAGAGAAACTTGAATAGATTGTTTTACCATCCTGCTTTAAAACACTAAGACCCATCTTTATTTCTTCAGTTAGATGGAAATATATGAGTGAACTCTAAGAGTTATGAACACAATACTGCCAGCCACTTCATTGCTTGAGCTAAAAAAACCTGGAATCATATTTGACTACTCTCCTTTTCCCTTACATCACATCCATGGGGATATACTCTCATTTATAACATCAAAATACATATTTAATCATATTTCATTATTTCTAGTGCCACCATCCTCCCCAAAGCCACCGTCATCTCTTGCATTTCCTGCCTTGTCTTGCTGTTTCTACTCTTGCTCTCCATAGCATATTCTCTGCAGAGCAGTCTGACAGATGTCTTTGAAATCTATGTTAGATAAGGTTATTTTCACTAAGGTTCCTCCAGTGTCCTCCCATTACACCTAAATGAAAGTACAAAATCCTTGCAGTGGTCCCTGACTATTCCTTTGGAAAAAAAAAAAAAACGTGCCATGCTTCTTTCTGCTTCATTCCAGCCTTAGTCACCTTCTTGTGTCCCTGAAATTTTCTCCTTTGATAAGCACAGGGCTCTCTAGCAGCCCTTGCCAGTTTCTTTTCCCTTAGTCTGTGTTATTTTGCTTCACAACACTTATTAACTGACATTATATTTTCTGTTTGTTTATTGTAGATGTTCTTTACCTTAGCTGCCCATCAAAATTACCTGAGAAGTTATCAAAAATCAAGAATTATCACATACCAGAATTACCTGAGACATTATATATATATGAATCTTTTCGTGGGGTAGGGGAAAGGAGACAGCTTAGGCATTGGTAATTTAAAAATTCTGTAGCCAGAGTTGAGGACCAATGTATATTTATTTTTGTTTTTTTCTTCCTCTCAACAGTCTAGAAGTTCAATAAAGGCTAAGCATTATCTATTTTTTTCACTACTCTATTCCTAGCTCTCAGAATAGTACCTGGTACATAGCAAACTTTTCATAAATATTTGTTCATAATTTAAAAAAAATAGTTCTTTTCATCTAGAATATATAAACAAATATGTATCACTGGCTCCATATAATTCAACAAGCTCTACACCTCTCATTCCTTCATTCAGTTTTTTCACTCATTTAAGAAATATTTATTTGGTGCATTTAAGGAATCAGATAATATTGTAGGCTCTCAGGAATCAAGAGTGAAATAAATAAATATCTCTGACCTTGCAGAACTTACATTCTCATCTTGGTGGTACATTTTGTGGATAATTGTAGTTTTAGAAATAAGAAAACTTAAATTCTTTTAAATAATTTTTCATTATTCAGTGTGCTACATTGAAAAGCCATTTAACCTCTTTGGGACTAGTCCTAAAACTATTTTAAAGAATCCTTCTCCTTTAATTCAATGTAATTGGAACTGTTATTTTCATGCTGCTGTTTAAAAAAAAAAAACTTTCCAAAGTAATTTCAGAAGATACTTTCTTTCTTAAACTATGACTAATTAAAAGAAAACCAATTTTCTGAAAAAGAAAATAATTAGATCATAACAGATTTATAAGATGCACTACATCTGTGTTAAGAAAAGCTCATAGTCTGCAGAATAAAGCCAGCTGGAATGATAGCTCTGGGATATCCCAATGGCAAAAGTGTTGGAATCATTTAAAAGTTCATTTGAGTTTTACACAAACTGATCATTCATTTATTTTTTTCATCCATTTATTAAACAAACATCCCCAGGTGGTAAACATTTCTAGGTTTTTTGCTAGGTCAGAAGGTTATATTATAATATGTGTTCTCTGCTCTTAAAAAGCTCATTTTATCATATTAATTTTGTAAAGAAATAATAGCAAATATCATGTCATAGATAAAATAAATATTGCACATTTCAAAGAAGCATATAGAACTGAACTTAGCCTTTGCCCTTAACAAGTTCACAAAATCTCTCCCTCTTTTGATGTTTTATAACATTCAGCTTGTTTTGAGTCAACTGACATAGTCTACTTTTATTATAGTTGTTTATCTACTCCTATTACTATCCTTTAACTCCTCTAGCTTATGCATATGTGTATTACATTTATATTATACTTATATAAAATATATTTATATTTCATTGTATTCCATATTCACTCAATACACATATTTTATCAAATTATATAGAATAAATTTAAATGACTATGAGTTATAATTATAAAAATCTAGAATAAAGTCCAGTAAATCCAAGTACATATCATCCTGAAAGGCTTCCAAAGAAACAAAATAAATGCAAATAAATAACTTTGCTCAGGTGTAAGACAAAAAGAACCTGAGGTTGTAATTAACTAGGTACAAAGCCAGAATCTCTGAAAAGATTAAAATCTTTGCAGCATTATATTAAACACAGTTTGGTAAACCATGTGCCTCACCTCTAAGATAAGGACAGAGTGAATCTAAGCAACAGAGTTCTTGGAAAGTGGGCTTTTATAAATTGATGTATACCTTCTTCCAGGTTTACCAGTTAGTATTTTCCCTGTGCATGAAAGCAAAATCTCAACATTGAAGAGAAAAATATTTTGGACTCAGTCCTTCTACCTTCATCATGGAAGAATTTGGGGGAATTCCAGGAACGTTATGAGTTTTGCAGCTTACTGCCTGTCCTATCAAATCTTGGATGGTTTTCTCGTCCTTTTCATTTGGGGAAGCAGAGGAGTGTAGAAGACGGAACATGGGCTCCAGAGGCACACAGGCCTGAATTTCCAATCTGGTTCTGTCATTCATGATTTTTCCACCTTGGAAGAATGAACTTCTCTAAATCTCAGTTTCTCTGTTTGTAAAATAGGAACACAATCTTTTTATCACAGGTTTCTCCAAATGATTGCATTATTCATTTTTTGTAAAGGATGGTAGATAACAAATGTTAATTTCTTCTTGCACCTTTTTATTTATTTATTTATTTATTTTTGCATATTACATCAATTACTTTGAGTTTAATCTCCTGTTCTCATTTGGGTTAGTCTGGGTTATTGATCCTCAAAGATTGGATTCATACTTATCAGTGACACAACAACATTATTTAATAAATAAAGGGCACTGAAACCAAAAATATAAGATGACATGAACTCAGAATGAAGGACACTATCTTAAATTGAGAAAATTTAGCTTTATATAAAAGTCACTGCGCTATTTTTATTCTCATTTCTCTTTGGACCAAACAAAATGTCAGCCTAGTACCTTATTCATATTTAGAACTAACTAGATAACTTTGAAGGCCTGTTTTCACTCTGATATTCTTTGAGATTGTTTTGGTCATGGACACTGGAGTTACGAACAAATTAGCCAAAAAAAAATTAATGGTCATTATTTCCATGGTAAAAAAATCTAAAGAAGAAGGTTGTAAATGACTTATACGATTTATCTACATAACAGCTTTAGTAGAATAGTGTAGATATATACACAAGACCATGAGACAATAAAATGTGAATTTTTCTGTGACTGTAGAATTTTATTATATCAATGTATTTGTTTTACAGAAGAAAAAATATCACAGTAAATACTTTAGATTAAAAAAATATATACAAGGCAAGACCAAGTAACAAATTTCATTTATGCTCTTAAAAGCATCACAATAGTGATGTCTTTTCATTCAGTGTGTTTCTTCTAAATATGTTTATATGACAAATTCAAGGAGTTTTTATTCTAAAGTATTGAATTTTCTTTCTTAAATTCTATTTTATAGTTTAACTTATATTAGTGTATCTTTCTAAAATATGTTTTCTGAATGTTGACTATAACTGGAACAAATAAGGTGATAACTGTGGTAATATATAGAATATAGTCTTATTTCCTTGAGTTTCTTAAAATAGATCCTTAGAAAACAACAGTGTGGAAGATACCCTGTAATACACTTTTTTTTTTTTTTTTTACATCTTTATTGGAGTATAATTGCTTTACAATGGTGTGTTAGTTTCTGCTTTATAAAAAAGCGAATCAGTGATACATATACATATGTTACTATATCTCTTCCCTCTTGCATCTCCCTCCCTCCCACCCTCCCTATCTCAACCCTCTAGGTGGTCACAAAGCACCGGGCTGATCTCCCTGTGCTATGCGGCTACTTCCCACTATATATCTATTTTACGTTTGGTAGTGTATATACGTCCATGCCACTTTCTCACTTTGTCACAGCTTACCCTTCCCCCTCGCCATATCCTCAAGTCCATTCTCTAGTAGTCTGTGTCTTTATTGCTGTCTTACCCCTAGGTTCTTCATGATATTTTTTTTTTCTTAAATTCCATATATACGTGTTAGCATACGGTATTTGTCTTTCTCTTTCTGACTTACTTCACTCTGTATGACAGACTGTAGGTCCATCCACCTCATTACAAATAGCTCAATTTCGTTTCTTTTTATGGCTGAGTAATATTCCATTGTATATATGTGCCACCTCTTCTTTATCCATTCATCTGATCATGGACACTTAGGTTGTTTCCATCTCCTGGCTATTGTAAATAGAGCTGCAATGAACATTTTGGTATATGACTCTTTTTGAATTATGGTTTTCTCAGGGTATATGCCCAGTAGTGAGATTGCTGGGTCATATGGTAGTTCTATTTGTAGTTTTTTAAGGAACCTCCATACTGTTCTCCATAGTGGCTGTACCAATTCACATTCCCACCAGCAGTGCAAGAGTGTTCCCTTTTCTCCACACCCTCTCCAACATTTATTGTTTCTAGATTTTTTGATGATGGCCATTCTGACCAGTGTGAAATGATATCTCACTGTAGTTTTTAGTTGCATTTCTCTAATAATTAATGATGCTGAGCATTCTTTCAGATCTTGTTGGCAGTTTATATATCTTCTTTGGAGAAATGTCTATTTAGGTCTCCTGCCCATTTTTGGATTGAGTTGTTTGTTTTATTGAAATTGAGCTGCATGAGCTGCTTGTAAATTTTGGAGATAAATCCTTTGTCAGTTGCTTCATTTGCAAATATTTTCTCCCATTCTGAGGGTTGTCTCTTCATCTTGTTTATGGTTTCCTTTGCTGTACAAAAGCTTTGCAGTTTCATTAGGTCCCATTTGTTTATTTTTGTTTTTATTTTCATTTCTCTAGGAGGGGGTGAAAAAGGATCTTGCTGTGATTTATGTCACAGAGTGTTCTGCCTACGTTCCCCTCTAAGAGTTTAGTAGTTTCTGGCCTTACTTTTAGGTCTTTAATCAATTCTGAGCTTATTTTGGTGTATGGTGTTAGAGAGTGATCTAATCTCATACTTTTACATGTACCTGTCCAGTTTTCCCAACACCACTTTTTGAAGAGGCTGTCCTTTCTCCACTGTGCATTCCTACCTCCTTTATCAAAGATAAGGTGAGCATATGTGCATGGGTTTATCTCTGGGCTTTTTATCCTGTTCCATTGATTTATATTTCCATTTTTGTGCCAGTACCATACTGTCTTGATGACTGTAGCTTTGTAGTATAGTCTGAAGTCAGGGAGCCTGATTCCTCCAGCTCTGTTTTTCATTTTCAAGATTGCTTTGACTATTCGGGATCTTTTGTGTTTCCATACAAATTGTGAAATTTTTTGTTCTAGTTCTATGAAAAATGCCAGTGGTCATTTGATAGGATTGCATTGAATCTGTAGATTGCTTTGGGTAGTATAGTCATTTTCACAATGTTGATTCTTCCAATCCAAGAACATGGTATATCTCTCCATCTATTTGTATCATCTTTAATTTCTTTCATCAGTGTCTTATAATTTTCTGCATACAGGTCTTTTGTCTCCTTACGTAGGTTTATTCCTAGATATTTTATTATTTTTGTTACAATGGTAAATGGGAGTGTTCTCTTGATTTCATTTTCAGATTTTTCATCATTAGTGTATAGGAATGCCAGAGATTTCTGTGCATTAATTTTGTATCCTGCTACTTTACCAAATTCATTGATTAGCTCTAGTAGTTTTCTGGTAGCATTTTTAGATTCTCTATGTATAGTATCATGTCATCTGCAAACAGTGACAGCTTTACTTCTTCTTTTCCGATTTGGATTCCTTTTATTTCCTTTTCTTCTCTGATTGCTGTGGCTAAAACTTCCAAAACTATGTTGAATAATAGTGGTGAGAGTGGGCAACCTTGTCTTCTTCCTGATCTTAGTGGAAATGCTTTCAGTTTTTCACCATTTAGGATGATGTTGGCTGTGGGTTTGTCATATATGGCCTTTATTATGTTAAGGAAAGTTCCCTCTATGCCTACTTTCTGCAGGGTTTTTATCATAAATGGGTGTTGAATTTTGTTGAAAGTTTTCTCTGCATCTGTTGAGATGACCATATGTTTTTTCTCCTTCAATTTGTTAATATGGTGTATCACATTGATTGATTTGTGTATATTGAAGAATTCTTGCATTCCTGGAATAAACCCCACTTGATCATGGTGTATGATCCTTTTAATGTGCTGTTGGATTCTGTTTGCTAGTATTTTGTTGAGGATTTTTGCATCTATGTTCATCAGTGATATTGGCCTGTAGTTTTCTTTCTTTGTGACATCCTTGTCTGGTTTTGGTATCAGGGTGATGGTGGCCTCATAGAATGAGTTTGGGAGTGTTCCTCCCTCTGCTATATTTCGGAAGAGTTTGAGGATAGTTGTTAGCTCTTCTCTAAATGTTTGATAGAATTCACCTGTGAAGTCATCTGGTCCTGGGCTTTTGTTTGTTGGAAAATTTTTAATCACAGTTTAAATTTCAGTGCTTGTGATTGATCTGTTCATATTTTTTATTGCTTCCTGATTCAGTCTTGCCAGGTTGTGCTTTTCTAAGAATTTGTCCATTTCTTCCAGGTTGTCCATTTTATCGGCATAGAGTTGCTTGTAGTAATCTCTCATGATCTTTTGTATTTCTGCAGTGTCAGTTGTTACTTCTCCTTTTTCATTTCTAATTCTATTGATTTGAGTCTTCTCCCTTTTTTTCTTGATGGGTCTGGCTAATGGTTTATCCATTTTGTTTATCTTCTCAAAGAACCAGCTTTTAGTTTTATTGATCTTTGCTATTGTTTCCTTTATTTCTTTTTCATTTATTTCTGATCTGATCTTTATGATTTCTTTCCTTCTGCTAACTTTGTGGTTTTTTTTTTGTTGTTCTTTTTTCTCTAATTGCTTTAGGTGCAAGGTTAGGTTGTTTATTCGAGATGGTTCTTGTTTTTTAAGGTTGGATTGTTTCCCTCCTAGAACTGCTTTTGCTGTATCCCATAGGTTTTTGGTCATTGTGTCTCCATTGTAATTTATTTCTAGGTATTTTTAAATTTCTTCTTTGATTTCTTCAGTGATCACTTCGTTATTAAGTAGTGTATTGTTTAGCCTCCATGTGTTTGTATTTTTTTACAGATATTTTCCTGTAATTGATATCTAGTCACATAGCGTTGTGGTCGGAAAATATACTAGATACAATTTCAATTTTCTTAAATCTACCAAGGCTTGATTTGTGACCCAAGATATAATCTGTCCTGCAGAATGTTCAATGAGCACTTGAGAAAAATGTGTATTCTGTTGTTTTTGGATGGAATGTCCTATAAATATCAATTAAGTCCATCTTGTTTAATGTATCATTTAAAGCTTGTGTTTCCTTATTTATTTTCATTTTGGTGAAAGTGGGGTGTTAAAGTCCCCTACTATGAATGTATTACTGTCTATTTCCCCTTTTATGGCTGTTAGTATTTGCCTTATTTATGGAGGTGCTCCTATGTTGGGTGCATAAATATTTACAATTCTTATATCTTCTTGGATCAATCCCTTGATCATTATGTAGTGTCCTTCTTTTTCTCTTGTAATAGTCTTTATTTAAAATCTTTTGTCTCATATGAGAATTGCTACTCCAGCTTTCTTTTGGTTTCCATTTGCATGGAATATCTTTTTCCTTTCCCTCACTTTCAGTCTGTATGTGTGTCTAGGTCTGAAGTGAGTCACTGGTAGACAGCATATATATGGGTCTTGTATTTGTATCCATTCAGCCAGTCTGTGTTTTTTGGTGGGAGCATTTAATCCGTTTACATTTAAGGTAATTATCGATATGTATGTTCCTATTCCCATTTTCTTAATTGTTTTTGGTTTGTTATTATAGGTCTTTTCCTTCTCTTGTGTTTCTTGCCTAGAGAAGATCCTTTAGCATTTGTAGTAAAGCTGGTTTGGTGGTGCTGAACTCTCTCAGCTTTTGCTTGTCTGTAAAGGTTTTAATTTTTCCATCAAATCTGAATGAGATCGCTCCTGGGTAGAATAATCTTGGTTGTAGGTTTTTCTCCTTCATCACTTTCAATATGTCCTGCCAGTCCCTTCTGGCTTGCAGAGTTTCTGCTGAAAGATCAGCTGTTAACCTTATGGGGATTCCCTTGTGTGTTATTTGTTGTTTTTCCCTTGCTGCTTTTAATATGTTTTCTTTGTATTTAATTTTTGACAGTTTGATTAATATATGTCTTGGCATGTTTCTCCTTGAATTTATCCTGTATGGGACTCTCTGTGTTTCCCAGACTTGATTAACTATTTCCTTTCCCATATTAGGGAAGTTTTCAACTATAATCTCTTCAGATATTTTCTCAGTCCCTTTCTTTTTCTTTTCTTCGTCTGAAACCACTATAATTCAAATGTTGGTGCGTTTAATGTTGTTCCAGAGGTCTCTGAGACTGTACTCAGTTCTTTTCATTCTTTTTTCTTTATTCTGCTCTGCAATAGTTATTTCCACTATTTTATCTTCCAGGTCACTTATCCGTTCTTCTACCTCAGTTATTCTGCTATTGACCCCTTCTAGAGTATTTTTAATTTCATTTATTGTGTTGTTCATTGTTGCTTGTTTCATCTTTAGTTCTTCAAGCTCCTTGTTAAATGTTTCTTGCATTTTGTCTATTCTATTTCCAAGATTTTGGATCATCTTTACTATCATTATTCTGAATTCTTTTTCAGGTAGACTGCCTATTTCCTCTTCATTTGTTAGGTCTGGTGGGTTTTTATCTTGCTCCTTCATCTGCTGTGTGTTTTTCAGTCTTCTCATTTTGCTTATCTTACTGTGTTTAGGGTCTCCTTTTTGCAAGTTGCAGGTCTCTAGTTCCCATTGTTTTTGTTGTCTGTCCCCAGTGGCTAAAGTTGGTTCGGTGGGTTGTGTAGGCTTCCTGGTGGAGGGGACTAGTTCCTGTGTTCTGGTGGATGAGGCTGGATCTTGTCTTTCTGGTGGGCAGGTCCACATCTGGTGGTGTGTTTTGGGCTGTCTGTGGACTTATTATGATTTTAGGCAGCCACTCTGCTAATGGGTGGGGTTGTGTTCCTGTCTTGTTAGTTGTTTGGCATAGGGTGTCCAGCACTGTAGCTTGCTGGTCATTGAGTGAAGCTGGGTGTTGGTGTTGAGATGGAGATCTCTGGGAGATTTTCACCATTTGATATTACATGGAGCTGGGAGGTCTCTTGTGGACCAGTGTTCTGAAGTTGGCTCTCCCACCTCAGAGGCACAGCACTGACTCCTGGCTGTAGCACCAAAAGCCTTTCATCCACACAGCTCAGAATAAAAGGGAGAAAAAGTAGAAAGAAAGAAAGAAAGAGGATAAAATAAAATAAAGTAAGGTAAAATAAAGTTATTAAAATAAAAAAAAATAATTATTTATAAAAAAAAAATTTTAAAAATTAAAACAAACCAAAAAAAAAAAAAACGGATAGAACCCTAGGACAAATGGTGAAAGCAGAGCTATACAGACAAAATCTCACACAGACACATACACATACACACTCACAAAAAGAGGAAAAGGGGAAAAAGTAATAAATCTTGCTCTCAAAGTCCACCTCCTCAATTTGGGATGATTCATTGTCTATTCAGGTATTCCACAGATGTAGGGTACATCAAGTTGATTGTGGAGATTTAATCTGCTGCTCCTGAGGCTGCTGGGAGAGATTTCCCTTTCTCTTCTTTGTTAGCACAGCTCCCTGCGTTCAGCTTTGGATTTGCCCCCCGCCTCGGCGTGTTGGTCGCTGGAAGGTGTCTATTCTTTGCTCAGACAGGACGGGGTTAAAGGAGCCACTGATTTGGGGGCTCTGGCTCAGTCAGGCCGGGGGAAGGCTGGGGTACGGAGTGTGGGGCGAGCCTGCAGCGGCAGAGGCCAGCGTGATGTTGCAGCAGCCTGAGGCACGCCGTGCGTTCTCCCGGGGAAATTGTCCCTGGATCCCGGGACCCTGGCAGTGGCGGGCTGTACAGGCTCCCGGGAGGGGAGGTGGGGATAGTGACCTGTACTCTCACACAGGCTGCTTGGTGGCGGCAGCAGCAGCTTTAGCGTCTCATGCCCGTCTCTGGGGTCCGCGCTGATAGCCGTGGCTCGCGCCAGTCTCTGGAGCTCCTTTAAGCAATGCTCTTAATCCCCTGTCCTCGCACACCAGGAAACAAAAAGGGAAGAAAAAGTCTCTTGCCTCTTCAGTAGGTCCAGACTTTTCCCTGGGCTCCCTCCCAGCTAGCCGTGGTTCACTAACCCCCTGCAGGCTGTGTTCACGCCACCACCCCCAGTCCTCTCCCTGCGAACCGAAGCCCGAGCCTCAGCTCCCAACCCCGCCCACCCCGGCAGATGAGCAGAAAAGCCTCTTGGGCTGGTGAGTGCTGGTCGGCACCGATCCTCTGTGCGAGAATATCTCCGCTTTGCCCTCCGCACCCCTGTTGCTGTGCTCTCCTCCGCGGCTCCGAATCTCCCCCCTCCGCCTCCTGCAGTCTCCGCCCACGAAGGGGCTTCTAGTGTGTAGAATCCTTTCCTCCTTCATGGCTCCCTCCCACTGGTGCAGGTCCCGTCCCTATTCTTTTGTCTCTGTTTATTCTTTTTCTTTTGCCCTACCCAGGTACGTGGGGAGTTTCTTCCCTTTTGAGAGGTCTGAGGTCTTCTGCCAGCGTTCAGTAGGTGTTCTGTAGGAGTTGTTCCATGTGTAGATGTATTTCTGATGTATCTGTGGGGAGGATGGTGATCTCTGCGTCTTACTCTTCCGCCATCTTCCCCCTCTCCCTGTAAAACACTTTTAATGACAACCAAGTGCCTGAACTTTTGGTGCATTACTTTATGAAAGAATATCTTCATTTGGCGTATTTCAGAGACCTCTTAACTGTTACATTTCTGCTCACTCCAAGATCTGTGAATAATTGTTATGAAGTCTGTTGAAAAGAATATATAAGTAAGTATTAATGGCTTGATGGATGCATCATAATTAAATGAAGAACTACCTTTAATAGCCCAATATCCACACTGGCTTAATGAGAATGTAATATGTTGAATTTGCATTTATAAGCTGAAAATAATTATTTGAATATATTGTTAAACTAAACCTTGGTATATAAATATTTTTAATATATCTAATGAAAGTTCACTCTTTTAAAGTTTTCATAAATATTTAAATAACGTTTACATATTATGCTATGTACAGGAATATATGTTGACTAATATAACTTAGAAAAGCATTAAATCATCTGAATTATAAAGTGAGGTTAGTAGTAAAATAATAATAATAATGTAACTGGGAAATGTTACATAAGCTCCCTCAGAAAGCATTTTTCAAGTGAGTTAAAGAACAAAACTTCTTTGTAAGTAAAGTAGTATTACATGCCTAAGTATATAGTTCATGGAACTCAACAGTATTACATGCCTAAGTATATAGTTCATGGAACTCAACTTAATCCCTGTCCTGCCAGTTACCACTTGTGGTACTTCAAGACAGTTCCTTGTATGAGCCTTGGGTTCCTCATTTGAGCAGAGCTATAATAACCCATAAATAACAAGACTATTAACCAAGATAATGTTTGTACTGCAAAATTCTTAGCAAAAAGAGAGTAGTCAATAAGTAATAGTACTATGATGATAATGTTAATAAGAATCACTTTAAAATAAAAGAAAGTATATGGCTAAAGAAATTTTGGAAACACTGCATGCAAAAAAGACAAACAGCTTTTATTCCCTTTGGTGTTCCTCAGAGCTTTTAAGATGCTAATATACATTGTGAATCCCTTAAAATTCTACAGTTCCCAAGTTTAATTAACTTTGGAGCTGCTTTTTCTTTTCTTTTTTTTTTTTTTAACAGAGCTTCTCTTGGGACTAGTATTCTTCCCACACACTTTCTTAAATGACTTCTTAGGTAAAAACCTACCTATTAATCATAATTCATGTAAAATTAATGCTGCTTAGGTTTTCAACTGCTTGAATTTTTTAAAAAATTAAATACTAAATGTCATATGTCAGAATAGTGAATGTTTAAAAACTTTTTCATGAACATGACAGTCTGATAACCAGATTTTTAGAAATGAAGTTTTCAGTGGTACCAAAATTAGTCTTTCCATTCTAGAAGTGCCCATAATCACCAGAGCATAATAGTCCATCAATGCCTTCTATTATTAATAATTATTTATTAATAAAATATTTATTTATACTTACTTTATGTTAGCAAAATTATTACATTATAATGCTTGAGATTATTTACTATGTACAGTTATATTTATATTCCAACAGTTTACATTTTTGTAGAAAAATAATTATAAAAACTAAGAAGTATTAGTTTTACCTAATACTACCTTGCCCTCCAAAAAATTTTTTGCCCTCCAAAAAATTCATGGATTATTAATATAGTCGATTATAAAACCAGGTTGTTCAAAAGGTTTATTAGTTGTATATAAACTTGAAATTTAAGTTTTAGAATTTCAAATACTGTATTCACCTTGTATTATATTTATTGTAATTGGTCTGCCTGTCTACAGTTTGGAAAATACACTGTCCACATTGCACCAGAGGGATGCACTTTAACAAACAGCTGACTATTTTTTGCTTTCAAGGTAACTCCTAGCTCTTTGACACACCATAAGATTCTCCACAGCCTTGCACCTGCCCTCTCTCCATCCCCATCACCACAAGTCCTGCTATGTACTTCAGCACTTTATGCTCTCTCACTGCTTAGATTTTTATAGGTCCCTGCATACTTTATGTATTTTGTTTGTTTGTTTGCCTCTGTGCCTTTGTGCATATTGTTATTGGTAGCTAACTCATTGTTTAAAATTCCACTAAGATACCACCAGTTCTGGAAGCCTTCTCTAACTCCTGAATCAAAAACTGGATTTAACACCATTCAATTATGTTCCCATTTCACACTACTATTTCTATTATTTGCAGTGACCATGCTGTATTTTAATAAATTGTTTGAGTGACTTTTTGTTCCTAAGAATATCAGTTTTTTGAGGGCAAATATTGTGGCCTATTAATTCCTAGCATCTCATTGGTATCTTGCTCAATCTACGGTTGTTAGTTGTGATCTACCTCACTGTTTATTAGGAAATATTTCCATTAGACAGGTTAACTTTAAAAATGTGTGAACCCTCCAAATTTTCCATCTAGTATCTGGCAGTGTTTGAACTACTAAGTCATTATTCCTATGTGCATGCTATTGTATAACATTGAAAGATTGTCCTTTCAAACCCTAAACTTCCCTTTCCCAAAGATATCAGCTCACCCACTGATTTTCTGAATTATTCTAATACCAACTGCATCTTATTCAGGCACTTGCTGGTAATGAACTTAGACGTGGTGAGCCCAGTAATATCCTTTGAATTCTTATGTTCTCCCTCAGCCCTCTTTCTGGGTAGAGTCTCAGAGTGTTCATCCACCCCCATGGTGCCCAAATTGTTCTTCATCGACATGACCAAAATCATGCAGAGGGTACTATATTAGATAATTAAAAAGCAAGACTTTGAAAGGAATATTAGTTTTAAATACATACTTAATTTTTCTCATCTTCCTTTATTCTTTAGCTTAAATCAGTCATTCTCATGGTATCACTTTTCCATTTTCCATTGTCAGTTGCCCTGAAGTACTATTTCTAAGGCGTCTTTTAGAACAAGATATCACAGGATGCAGATACTGATGAAGGCCAGAGCACATATTATCATGAGTTGCCATGTATAACTATTTTGAAATTACCTTTAAAATCTAACTTCATCATGACAAACGATGAGCTTCTGTGCCCCCCAAAACCACTCCCATCCACCCAGTTCTCTCCCAGACTTCCAGCAACTAGTAAATGCTCACGTCCTCCTACACTTGTGATGACATGACCCCTCAGAGCTGTAGCCAAAGTCAAGATTCCTTTGAGTTCCACACATTTCTGCTTATAGAGAATAAATCCTTTATTTTTACTGTGTTGGTGTGGGTGGGAGGGTGGGAAAATGAAGGGAAAAAAAAAGAAATATAAATAACCAGCATAGAATATTGCAATGCTTTAGTTGAGCCTGGCAGGTATATAGAATTGTATACTGCACATAAGCCAAAAATTTTATTTTATCCATTTTCACACATCTTCTTTAGTGAACAGAAGGAGGAAATAGAAAGAGTATGACTTTGTACTAATTAGAATACAAAGATGAAAATGGACATTTTGAAATTGGACATTTTATGGGCGCCATTTGCTCTTTCTTTTTCTTCTGTTTTTATCCAGCACCATTTTTCTTCTGACTTGCTTCACGTACCTGTATCCTCGCCTCATTTTATCAGGTGTCTTTAACTGCTTCTGACCTATGTCACAAGCATGGGATGTGGCAACCACAGGTGTCTTCAGCTTTTCACAGCTGGCAGAGCATGCTTTCACTTGATTTTCTCCCATTAAAAAGAGGAAAAAACAAACACATGTTTTGACTCATCTCCCTTCCTTTTCTTCAATTGCAAATTAAACTGACAAGCTGGCTGGACAGTGGCAGAGGGGACTTACTTTTCAGTCAAATTATTTTTGTGTCTTTTTTGCCAATGTATTCTCTACCTGTCATTTCCTCCATGTATGCTTTTGACAGCTGGAATTGTTTTTATTGTACATGCCAATCTGTGCTTTTAATAGCTAAGATTTTTTTTTCACTTCCCAGATTCAACTAGCCTAAAATAACTGTCTGACCTCCATATTGAGCTATGTCCCCAAAGTTACAAATATCTACCCTGGATTTTATTCATTCTTTGACAACATAAGTGTCTATAATATGTCAGTGCTACCGGGTGTTGGGACCAAAGGTATGAATAACACATGGTTCCTGTTACTGAATAGCTCAGCCTGTAATGGCCAGTTAGATACAACATAGGTGAATATGTAGTGTGTAGCGATGTGTGGAGACAAACCTGGCAGTCCTGAATGGGTAACCCCTTAGGTTATATGGAAACTATCATGAAATAGTCCCTGCCCTAAGCATTAGGATGCTACTTGTATGTTTGTAGATTGTAGTACTTTGAGGGCTACTTTGTCCAAAAGGATATTTTTATCATGAGGTTGTACTTTTTATCAACAAACAAAAAACCCTGTATTTAAAAAAGAGAATGATTAAAAAAAGAAGAAAGAAAAAATATGTTGGGGGAAACTATGCTAATTTTGGATTTAAATGAAATTAAAATTAGAACATTACTATATAAGGATTCATATACTAACCTTCACAAAAATTGGGAGAACTTAGAAGAGGAACTGTCCCTGAAATGTAGAGGGTAATTGGATAGTTTTGGGGATTTCCAGGCTGGATTCTGTAGTTGACAATAAAGGAGTCTCCTTATATTTGAGTTTTGATTACTTCTGTTATAGAAGATAAAGAGAAGGCTTTAGGAAAGATTAGACTTGCTTGTCATCTGTTACCTAATGATATCATCAAACAAAATGTGTGATCCATATTAATCATTTAATCCATATTACAGTTCTGTGAAGTTGATATTATTTATACTACCCTCTGTGGGTTTGGATTTTTGTTTGTTTGTTTGTTTCAGATGAGAGATGGTTCAGATAGGCTTAATGGTTCTTAATACTGGTAAATGCTAGGACTGGATTTTAATGCAGATATGTTTGACTTCAATCGTTTCACTAGAGTAATATCCAAAGAGGTTTTCTAAAACATCAATGATATAACCCAGGATTGTGCATTTAACAGACACTATAGGTAAGTCTAATGAAGACGATATCAAGGTGAAACACTGCACTTACGTGTTTTGATTTATCTTTTGTAGTATCATCACCTGTCATTCTGTACAGGGTACATTAAAGCACTGCCTTAATCATGAGACTGTACAAAGTGTTGTACAAAGAGAATTATATAGTTCAAGGCTTGACTTTCTGTGAGTTTACTATCAGAGATGGTTATGGAAATTCAGAGTAATAATATTTAAAATATATGAGCATTTACTGTATGTCAGACCCTATAGTAAGTAGTGCTTTATATAGACTCTCTCTTAATTCTTAAAACATCCCAGTGAAGTAGGTACTATTTCTATTCCCATTTGCAGATGAGAAGTAAGAGCTTGGTACAGTGAAGCAATTTGCCCTGTATTCTAGACTTATATATGGGAAACTCTAAATGTAGACTAGAAAAATGTAATGATGCATACTAGTAGATCACAAAGTGCATACATTTTATTAGAGTTAAAAAAATGTCTCTTTGTAACAACTAAAACAGGCCCTATAGGAGTAGATGTCTAGATCTACTCCTGGAAGGAAATTTTTAACCCTGCTTTGATTAATTTATTAACTGTGTGACCTTGGGCACATCATTACTACTGAACTCAATTTCCTATTCTATGAAAATGTGGATAAAAATGATTGACACTGATACTATAAAAACCACCAATGAACTTCTATATCCACACCATCAATATTTCTTCATCTTTACAAAAGTGATGTTTGTGTTTTCTAAGTAATATTGCAGAGGAAAAAAAATCCCTCAGTATTTATTCAAGCAACAAGTAATACTGAGACACATAGACTTACCTTTTAAAAATTAAAAAATTCATTTTACCTCTTCTGATTCTTCTTCAAAGTCCAAAACCAGTCCCTCTGTCCTCCTGTGACTCATTATTACCCAAATATAAGATTAAGATGGCTCACTTGACATGTTTTCTTTGAGAAACAAAGAAAATGTAAGAGTCAGGTCTTCAGCAAAATATTAATATACTTAATGAAATGGCTAAAATTAGTAAATGATAGAAGATCACCTTTATCCTCACAGTGTATTTTGTACAGTGAAATTAGGTTTTCTTTAAGTTTCCAAACTTAAAACATGTAGCTTTTGAACAGAAGAAAATGATAATAAATGTTGTATTTAACTAGTTCAGTTTTATATAGGAAGCTATAGTTTTGGTTCTCTACTTTTCTTTTTGTACTGTCTGTAGTACTTGACTTCTTATATCCATTTATTCAAATCTTGGCCATAGGACAATGGATAAAAGCATAACAGTGGCAGAAAAAAGTCAGAGCTGGTGGAGAGAAATGACCTTCTTCAGGAGCACCCTGGCTTCCCCTTCTGCCAATCAACTCAGTTCCCAGTGAGCCTGACCCAGAAAATTGGTTAGGTTAGATAGGAAAGAAGAAAATTTCTTCTTCTTCTTCTTTTTTCTTTTCTTTACCCTTTTGACTTAGAGAAAACGTTTTAGAAGGATTTAATGCCTGAATTCACTCTGGGATACTAATTAAAACAAAACAAAACTCCAAACTGTGAGAAATGTATGAGAAGTTATGACAGAAATAGTGAATCTTAAAAATGAGCCCAAAGACATTTATGATCGCAAGTGAATTTCCTTCTAGGATAAACCCAGGTATTTAAACGATACCCTCTCTGTCTTTTTTATAATTGCCCCAGTGTTACTGTTTACTCTCCTTTCTCGTGAAAAGGAAGCAATTATTTTAGATGGAGATTTGGGGCCTTTAAAAGGAAAAAAAAATAGATCTCACTAACATAAAGACATATCGGAGAAATATGGGCTTATTAAAACATACAAAAATAAACCAAAAAAATTTTTCACCATTAACTTTGACCTTGGTCTCTCATTTTACACTTTCATCAAAAACAGTTAACATAAGGGCTATAGAGGTAACCACAAATTTTAATAAGACACCAAATAATTTTATAAAAGGATGAAGAGCTCTGAAGCTGAAGTTAATTTAGTATGTCATGGTTAGTATTTAGTGCCTGATTTGTACCTGTTGAGATATCTTAACTATATGGTCATTTTGTTACTTTTCAAAAGCACTAAATTCCTTTTCAGTTGAAAACATTTCCAGAATAAACCTATTTGGTTGTTTCATGGGAAAAAAAAAAAAAAAAAAAAAAAACAGTTAACAATGTACCTATCCCCACTGTGCTCTGTAAGGAAGGTAAGGATGCTGCAGAGATAATTTGACACTGGGTCAAAGAAACCTGTTAAAGGCCGTCTAAACTTGCCTTTACAAACCATTTTATTTTTGCATAGTTTTTACCATGGTAACTCATGACAATACTTTAGAAATGGAGATTTACCTCCACTTTATTTTAGTTGCTAATGTTGTTATTTTTAGTGGGTCTTTTTGGAAACACTTTTCTTCTGTATTAATTCTCCCTCAGCACATTGCACACTTAGGTACTTGGCTAATCACTGAGTGCTTAATGCCCAAACACATAATATACCTGAATGGATCCCTCTCGCCAGCATTAGGCTGTGTACTGACCAGGAGAGAATGTGAGCAAGACAATAAGTTTAGTGCCACGGATATTTATAGGAGGAAATAATTATTCTGATAGAACATATATTACATTTTGTGTTGGAGAATTATATTTGTAGGCATTTAAAATGCATGGACTGTTTCCTCTTTACCTACGTGGTCTGAAAGGCCTTTTTTTTACACAAGGCTTATTTACTCTCAGAACCCTAAATTTACCATGTCATTTTAACACATTCTTGGGGGCTGACAGAGCCGGAATACTTTCATAGGCTAATGTAAGTGGACACACACAAGTGCCAAAGTGCATTAGGAAAATGGAAATCTATTCTGCTTCACGGTTGAATTTACCCTTCTCCAGAGACTGAATTTATTTACATATTTTATTTCAAATATATGTGAGTTACACTGAAGAAGCTTTGAAATTAAATAAACACCACAATTAAATGACAGACATAGCAATGGCATACCTCGTAGCCTATCACAAATTTTTCTTTTCATAGGAATTTAAATCCTTGTTACTCTTTTGGTAAAAAAGGTATCTGTCCTGTAATAGTAAGTGAAATGTTATTGGAAAAGGTTGGCCACTGAAAGGTATATTTGAGAATTACTGTGTGTATTACTAATACTTTTGGAGAAGTAAAAGATAAATTGAACCAAAATATAGATAAAATTATACAGTTGGTTTTCCTAAGGAGTTCCTTTTTCTAAATAAACATTTTTTCCTGAATCTCTGCATGATAGTCTGCTGCTGAATGTTTTCAAATATCGAAGTTACTGGAAACATTTTACAGATGATAAACTTACTACTTAACTAAAATAAATATGGAAGCAGTATTTATAAAAAACAAACATATTATTATACCATGTATTTATTATAACTCAACTAAAACTCTTTAAAGCAATTTGGATCCAAGTTTTAAGAATAATCTTTTATAAATTTCAAATACATACAAATCTAGATATATTTAATTATAAAACATGAATGCTTACTTTTAAAAAAATCATTAACACTTTTGATGCTTTACTGTATCCTTTAATAATTATAATTATAAGACAGATTATATAGGTGAAAGTTGCTTCTAATGTCAAATAAGTATCTCATCAATTAGGATTTGTATTTGGCTTAGAGGCATGTATATATCCTAGTAATTGAATTCTTGATTTTATTATATGCAAGCATAGTAAATTGGGTGAAGGGAAAAGAAAAGGGACTAATCAAATTGTGGCTTAAACTGGTTGTTGATTAAGGGAAGTTCATGTACCTCTGTTGCTATGGACTGAATGTTTGGGTCTCCCCAAAATTCACATGTTGAAACACTAAAACACTAATCCCTAGTATGATGGTATGTGGAAATGGAACCTTTGGGAGATAATTAAGTTGTGGAAGTGGAGCCATTATGATGGGATTAGTGTCTTTATAAGAAGAGCAGGAGAGAGCGTGCTTCCTTTTTCTCTCCACCATGTGAGAACACAGCAAAACTGCTGTCTGCAAACCAGGAAGAGAGCTCTTGTCAGAACCCGACTATGCTGGCATCCTGATCTCAGGCTTTCTAACCTCCAAAATTATGAGAAATAAATTTCTATTGTTTAAGCCACCCCATCTATGGCATTTGTTGTAGCAAGAGCACTAAGTCATCTATTTTCTCTAAACTTGTTTCCTCCTCAACTAATAAGAGATGCTGATCATAGAAAATAAAAGACTTGGGAGGAAAGTGTACCTTTAGTTTTCTACCCATTAATTTCTCGATCATTTATCTATTAATTTCTCCCTTACTACATGAAAAATGGCTCCTGTAAATGAACTATGTTTACTAAGTTGAGTAAACAGTACTATAACAAAGGTAAAATATAAGCTTTATAGTATTATGAAGTGGAATAAAACACTTTAGTTATGTTCATGTCAATCTTTAAGGTTTTGCCTATATTGAATTAGTTCTGGAAAAAATAATGCAGTGTATATTCCTTCAATTTGATGTTCCTATGTAAGATTTTATATCATTTTTTGTATCATGCTTGTTTACATAAACCCAACACAATAAGGAATGTCTACTAGTGTAACCAAGTTTGATCTAAAAACAAAATTTAATCCTACAGTCCAATAACTTCATGCCTTCCTTCTTGGCTTTTTTAGTTTGCAAGTTTCCAATTTTTCTACCTGCTTAAATTTACCCAAATATTAACTTTTGGGTTTTTTTTTAATGTCTTTACTTTGCACTGCCATCCTTCTCCTCTTTCTTGTGTTATCCTCCCACCAGTATTTCCTCTTTGCTTATTTAACTATCTCATTAAATTCTGCCAAGATCCCTTTAGAGTAACATTGAATGTTTGCTGGCAGGCTGCATTTTGCTGTGCTGCTTTAGTTTGAGTTTAGGTACAAAATGTTGATATTCACAGAGCATCCTATACAAGTCAGTATTGTACCAGGCAGGGCAAAATAGCAACAGGGTTGTAAAGACTAACTTGCAACATTTCAGGTAGGTTTAAAGACATTGAGGCTAAAAGGATACCTTAATCATTTGAATAAGTATTTTAGGTTATTCCTGAATCAGGAAGTTTCTAAAAAAGCAGCTATCTAAACACAGAATTGAATTTCTTTCGAGCTTTTCTGTAAATCTCTGTTTTTCTGTTGTGATTTGCTAACCTTGAAAGTGTCCATCTGAATGTTGCTTGGTTTTAAGTGCTACTTTCAAGTAACTTTACAGCTTAATAATAGGTGTAACCTCTCAAAATGTTTTTATTCATATGCTATTTAAACTGTAGCCCATTAACAGCAATTATTTTTAGTAAGCTTAGGAGAATGGAGCATTTTACATTTGATGTGTCCTTTGCATTGATTTAAGGAAACTGTGAAAGTTCTGTGGTCAACACTTTGGTGCAATTTGTAAAGAATAATTAATGAATTGCTGAATTGCATTTTCGAACGTTAGTATTGATTTACATTTAAAAGTGGACAATCCACATGACATTATTGATTAGCAATATGAATACTAACTTTTGAAATATCATTTCCTCATGTAATATGGTTTCATTATTCTAACACTCTTCCACCAAATTCTTTAAACTTTTATGGAACATTTAGTCTATAGGCCATATAAAAAAATTCTATCAAACAACTGTATGCTTTCGTTTATTACTCTCTAATGATCATATCTATCACTTCACTGGACCATGGGCTCCTTGAGATTCTATCACATTGCCATCCTGGCCCAGGTGTTGAGCAGCTCTTATTAATAAGTTGACATTAGAATCATCTTTTCATTTTCCCAGGTAGCACTGTCGAGTTGTGCTTTACTCATTTTCTATAGTCAGGGGACTATTAGGAATTCAATGGGGGAAACTAAAACGTATGTAATTGGAAAAAGGTCAATAGTTATCATCTTGCTGTACTTTTAAATTTTCTATTTTATATTTTTCTGATTTTATAACAAATTTCCTACACCTTTATATGAAACATTATTAAAACAAGAATAATAATAAAAAATAAAGTGACTACATTACCAGTCTCCCAACTTGTTTTCCCCTTCTACTGCATCAGAGCACAATTTAAAGGAAGGAAATAAATGAGTGTAAGTCCAGGGTGAAACTAATTTTCTTACAAAGCAGTTAAGAATTTTCACATATGATCAAAGAAGTGCTTACATTAAACTTTGAGAAGCAGTGTCAAAAAGAAAAAAAAACAGCAGTAAACTAGAATTTGATTCATACCCCAATTTAATATATATATAGATATATATAGTAACAAATTATATATATATATATTTGATTTTAAAAACTGAAAATTTATGCCACCCTCCCCCCAGGGAAAATTCTAAAATGAATTACCAAGTAATTCTAATTCCATATTCTATTTAGCATAAGGGGATAGTTTCCTTGGAATATGACTTGTAAGTGAATCAAGAGTATATTCATTTTAAGGTAGCTTCTATGGAGATGCATTTCTGGTATTTTTTTTTTTTTTATTGGAGTGTAGTTGCTTTACACTTCTATATCAGTTTCTGCTATATAACAAAGTGAATCAGCCATATGTATACATATATCCCTTCTTTCTTGGATTTTCTTCCCATTTAGGTCACCACAGAGCACTGAGTAGAATTCCCTGTGCTATACAGTAGGTTCTCATTAGTTACCTATTTTATACATAATAGTGTATATATGTCAATCCCAATCTCCTAATTCATCCCACCCCTCCTTTTGCCCTTGGTATCCATATATTTGTTCTCTACATCTGTCTCTACTTCTGCTTTGCAAATAAGATCATCTATACCATTTTCCTAGATTCCACATATATGCGTTAATATACGATACTTTTTCTCACTTTCTGATTTACTTCACTCTTTATGACAGTCTCTAGGCCCATCCATGTCTCTGCAAATGACATAATTTCATTCCTTTTTATGGCTGAGTAACATTCCATTGTATATATGTGCCACATTTTCTTTATCCATTCATCTGTCAATGGGCACTTAGATTGCTTCAATGTCCTGGCTATTGTAAATAGTGCTGCAATTAACATTGGGGTGTATGTATCTTTTTGAATTATGGTTTTCTCTGGGTATATGCCCAGTAGTGGGATTGCTGGGTCATACTGTAGTTCTATTTTTAGTTTTTTAAGGAACCTCCGTACTGTTCTCCATAGTGGCTGTATCAACTTACATTCCCACCACAGTGTAAGAGGGTTCCCTTTTCTCCACAACCTCTTCAGCATTTATTCTTTGTAGATTTTTTGATGATGGCCATTCTGACTGGTGTGTGGTGATACCTCATTGTAGTTTTGACTTGCACTTCTCTAATAATTAGTGATGTTGAGCCTCTTTTCATGTGTTTGTTGGCCATCTGTATATCTTCTTTGGAGAAATGTCTGTTTAGGTCTTCTGTTCATTTTTGGATTGGGTTGTTTGTTTTTTTGATATTGAGCTGCATGAGCTCCTTGTAAATTTTGGAGATTAATCCTTTGTCAGTTGCTTTGTTTGCAAATATTTTCTACCATTCTGAGGGTTGTCTTTTTGTCTTGTTTATGATTTCCTTTGCTGTGCAAAAGATTTTAAGATTCATTAGGTCCCATTTGTCTATTTTTGTTTTTATTTTTATTACTCTAGGAGGTGGATCAAAAAAGATCTTTCTGTGATTTATGTCAAAGAGTGTTTTGCCTATGTTTTCTTCTAAGAGTTTTATAGTGTCAGGCCTTACATTTAGGTCTTTAATCCATTTTGAGTTTATTTTTTTTGTATGGTGTTAGGGAGTGTTCTAATTCCATTCTTTTACTTGTAGCTGTCCAGTTTTTCCAGCACCACTTATTGAAGAGGCTGTCTTTTCTCCATTATATATTCTTGCCTCCTTTATCAAAGATAAGGATACCATATGTGCGTGGGTTTATCTCTAGGCTTTCTATCCTGCTCCACTGATCTATAGTTCTGTTTTATTGCCAGTACCATACTGTCTTGATGACTGTAGCTTTGTAGTATAGTCTGAAGTCAGGGAGACTGATTCCTCCATCTTCGTTTTTATTTTTCAAGATTGCTTTGGCTATTTGGGATCTTTTGTATTTCCATACAAATTGTAAACTTTTTTTGTTGTAATTCTGTGAATAATGCTATTGATAATTTCATAGGGATTTCATTGAATCTATAGATTGCTTTGGGTAGTGTAGTCCTTTTCACAGTGTTGATTCTTCCAGTCGATCCAAGAACATGGTATATTTCTCCATCTGTGTCATCTTTGATTTCTTTCATCAGTGTCTTATAGTTTTCTGCTTACAAGTCTCTTGCTTCCTTAGGTAGGTTTATTCCTAGGTATTTTACTCTTTTTGTTGCTGTAGCAAATGGGATTGTTTCCTTAATTTCTCTTCCTGATCATTTGTTGTTAGTGTATTGGAATGCAAGAGATTTCTGTGTATTAATTTTGTATCCTGCAATTCTACTAAATTCATTGATTAGTCTAGTAGTTTTCTGGTGGCATTTTTAGGATTTTCTATGTATAGTATCATGTCATCTGCAAACAGTGACAGTTTTACTTCTTTTAAATTTATATCCCTTTTATTTATTTTTCCTCTCTGATTGTTGTGGCTAGGACTTCCAGAACTATGTTGAATAATAGTGGTAACAGTGAATATCCTTGTCTTGTTCCTGATCTTGGAGGAAATGCTTTCAATTTTTCACCATTGAGAATGATGTTTGTTGTGGTTTGTCATATATGGCCTTTATTATATTGAGGTAGGTTCCCTCTATGCCCACTTTCCCTGTTATGGTTTTTTGCCAGTTATTCTTCCATTCTCTTCAACCTTCTGAAGTTCTAACCCACCACTGGGCTAGTTTGTTGTAACTACCATGCATAGGATTGCCAGCAATATTTATTGTGCCCTCTTAATTTCAAAGGACTTAACTAATCCCTAGTTGCCTACCTATCATTCATTTTGTTTCCTTCTGCCCGTTTTGGATAGCATCTGATGTTAACGTTTATATTTTAATATTCAGCACTTTTCTTTCTCTGTGGCAAGTCCAGTACATTAACTTGCCATGATCTTGTAATTATAGATCAAATTTGATGCCTAAATGAGTGCTTCTCAATATTAATATGTAAACTAATCACCTGCTGAACTTGCTAAAATACAGATTCTGATTTGATGAGTCTAGTGTAGAGCCTGAGATTCTGCATTTCAGTAAGATCCCAGGTGATGCACATTTTGAGTAGTTAGGCTCTAAAAATAGAGAATAAATGGTAGAAATGATACAATAAAATAAACAACATGTGCTGCAAAGCACCCTCACCTTGGGATAGCTTGGGAAATTGCTTATTGGCTCATTGTTAGATACTATTTCAAAGAAAGAGGATCTGTGACATAAGACTGCAGAAAAAATTAATAAGCTGCTTTTAAGAACATGACACATTGTACATGAAACTATCATAACTTTGTTAATTGGCTATACTTCAATATAAAATAAAAAGTTAAAAAAAAACAAAAAACATGACACATGATGAAAATAATATAAGATGATAAATATTGACTAAAACAAATAACAATTAATGTATTATTATTAAATTTATGAAACTAAGTATTTAAAAGAAATTTAAATAAACTTTCAAATTATGTGTTTAGGGTGTAGTATTTATAATCCCAAAGTTATTAAAGCTTAGACTGCACCAGGTTTTTTTGGACATTTCCCTCCAACTCTATTTTCTCATCTGTAAAATGGAGACAGTATTATTGTGAGTATAAAATGTGATTATATGAGTAATATGCTTAGCACATAGTGAGTATTCAATAAATAGTATTCATTTTAATTATAAGCATAGTTATTACCTTTCCCCAATGTTCAAAATTAAAAAGAAATAAGAAAACATACGAAATATGGTCATAAATGATGACTTTTCTAGAACAGTCATCACCATGATATTCCAGTTTTCACAATAAGGTAGGGATTTTAAAATGTAGGCTTTGAAGTCAGATTTGAGTGTACACCTAGAACCTTGATTATGTTGCTTAGCTTTCATGAGCCTTGGTTTTAGCATCAATCTTAGTATTATTTTAAGAACTAAACAAGGTGATGGGTGTTTAGCTCACAATATGGTGACCAAAACAATTTAGAAGCTTGATTATGGATACTACCTTTGTATCCCAAGTCTCTTGAGAGAAAAAAAGGACAACTTGAACACAGGGAAAATTAAAGCAGATTAATTGGTGACAAAATAATCAAAATACCACACCTATCTAGGGGTAAGTGTTAAGAGTGATGCCTTCAAAGGTCAATAAGCATTATTAATATTTTGTAAATGAAGTGAAAGTTATATGTATATTCAGTGATTAAAAGTGAGTGAGGGAAAGCCAAGGCCGAGAGATTGAAGGGAAAAGAAAGTTGCATTGGCCAAAATGCAAATACACTGGAAACTTGGGAATGAGAAAGAGTGTATCTTTGAATTTTTCAGAAGAAAAAAAATCAATAAACCTGAATGAAAATAGATGCTTGTAAATAGATGAGGAGCTTCAGTTCTGAAGCCAAGACCCATCTGTCATAGTCCTTGCAAATTCTGATACATTTAACTTTCTTAAAATCTTCTGGTGTTATGTCATCTTCCCAGACAGGGAAAAAAAAACCAATAATTCTTCCATTACCTTGAAAAATAATCTCAAGACTGTGTGCAGGAACTAATAGTTGACATTTTTATACATGAAAGCATTGAGTGAAAGGGGCAAGTTATAAAATCCTATTCAAAGTTGAGCTCTTTTAAAATAGAAGATGTTTTCCTAAGTAATGATGGCCTCACTGAATCCTGGGGTGGGCATTTTTGTTTTCCTTTTCAGTCCTATAATTTTGTGATGTGGAAATAATGAGACTCAGAAAGTACATCTTAAAAATTGATATATATCAGTGAGACAATACTGAGAATCACTAAAGCCTGGCATTTGTGTGTGTCGTAGATGATAAAATAGAAGGTAACTAATTCAATCACATGTTCACAAATTTAAGAAAACTGTATTGATCAATTAATATGTGTCAGGATATATATCTCACATAGCTTATGACCTAATGGAATAGAAAGTTATGTACCTGAATTATTATAATGCTAGTGTGTGTGCTATATAAAAATTTATTTATATATAATATATATATACACACTTGAGATTATAATATATATAAACTTATTTGTAAATATATACATTATTGTATATGTATATTTAAAACATATTATAAAGACATAATATATAATATGTATGAGCAAGAATCTATATAGGGAAAGGAGTAGGAGCCAGGGAGGGCATTGTAGGGAAAAGAAAAAAAACATGAGTCTTATCTTAAAAGTGCAGAAGAAAAAAAAACTTTTATTTGGCTTTACTGTGCTGTGTGTGAGATAAACAATAGCATTATAAGGCTGGAATGGTAGATTAAAATTCTATTATGGAAGGTATTAATTCTATTCCAGTGACTTTGGATTTTATTTTGTGAGCAGTAGGTGGCTATGAGAATTTTCTGAGCAGTAGAGAGTCATGGTCAAGAATTTGTGTTAGAAAGATAAATATGACAATAATGGGAAGAGGTAGGAGTGAAGTATTTAGAAAGTTTTCTCAACAGTCCAGGCTGGAGATGTTAGAAGCCTGTACTAGGGGAGTGGCAATAGGAATTGGAAACTGAGAACTCAGTCACTGAAGATCTCATAAATTTTCACAGAGATCTCTTCCCTTTTAAAAACGGACCTTTGTTAATTACAAGAATTCACAAAGTTACAGGAGACCTCACAGTTACTCTGATAGCTTTAGCTTATTTTACTTCTTATATACTATTAATATAATGTTGCACCATATAAATGGGGGCTTCACTTAAATGACAAAGCCAGAAAAACTGCTAAGAAAAAATTTCAGGGTATTCTTTGAATTTTAATTTTTATGACCTGGCCTATTATACAGGTATCTGATAAAACTATTTTCATTGAAATAGCCTCCTGTCTAGAAGATGGGGAGTAAGATAAAATTAATGAATAAAAATACGCATCAGTTATTGAATTGCATGTCAAGAATCATGGAAACACTTTATATGCATTATTTCGTTTAACCTTCAAAAAAACCTTTGAGATAGTAGTAATATTAGCCCCATCTAACAAATGAGTACAGAGAAATTTAGTGAATTTAAGTAAATTGCAAACACAGGTTGTTGATTTAAAAGTCCTAGTATTTATCCCTTACGTCAAGCCTCTTAGCCTAACCATTCACAATTACAACTCCTGGAAAGTTTCTTCTTGGTTAGGGAAAATTAAGAACTCATTTCAAAATTATGAATTTTTACAAACGATAAATCTATTAATGTTAAGAAATGTTAATGCAAAATCTTAAAAAAGTTAATTCTACCTGGTATGACTACAGGTAGGGGGTGGTATAGTGTCAAACCTTATGTAAATTTTGAAACTTATTACTGGCAAAATGTTAGAGATTATTGAGACAAAATACCTAATTTAATAGATAGGAAGCAATTATTGAATGCTACCAAATAGATAACTTATGCATGTAAAAAGAAAATGTAAGAGACATAAATATAGATTATTAATATGTGAATTCTGGTGCCATGCTATTTTTAAGAAATACATTAAATGAACATTTGTTGGATCTTAATGTATGCAAGGTACTAACTATAATGGATTCTCAGGGAGAAACAAAAATCGTGTGGTTTCTGTCCTCAGGAAGTTCACAGGAGAGAAGAACATTGGACCTATTCCAAAGATCTATACTATAGGGTATAAAATTATAAGCACTACTGAAGAATTTAAAGTAGTATTATTATAGATATATTATACTTCATGGGGAAAGGACATGAGTTTAAATGATGGATAAGATTTGTTCTTGGACAGTTGGGGGAAGGACATTGCACTGTGATTGGAGGCATGACTTTGATCAAAATGTTTACAGTTTGGAAAGCAGAAAGTGGTCGATTGTGGTCTACAGTTTAGGAAGAATAATGAGGAGGTATTGTGGGATTTAGATTTGAAAAGGCATATTGAAGTTTGATCACGCAGAGCCTGAAATAACCTCCTAAGGAGTTTAGATTTTATTCCATTAAATATTTTGCCTCCATGGATCTGTAGAAAGTCTTTGAACTTGGAGTCACCTGATAGATGGCTTATGACTATTAATCTGTCAGTAGGTAGAGGATTCATAATATGAGAGAAGATATTAGAGGTAAAAAAAAAAAAGAAGAAGAATTTTCCATTAAGCTAGGCATGAAGTGATGAGATCTTGAAGTACAAGAGATAAATGGGAGGATAAAACAATGAAATTTGTTATCTAACTGGTTTGTGGGAAGGAATCAGGATTACTTCAAAGTTTGGAGGCTGGGTGAGTAGGATAATTTTTTTTTTTTTTTTTTTTTTTTTTTTTACATTTAGAAACATAGAACTGTAGAGGAGGAAAAATAATTTCCCTTCTACCCTTCCAGGTTCTCGGCTGAGACCACCCTGTAGTTAGGTTAAAAGACAGGTTAATGGGAGAAAAACAAATGGGAATTTAACAGCATGTGTGTCTCCTGTATACATGGGAAGTACCCAGGAATACTCAGTAATTCTCCAAAATGGCCCCAGACACCACCTTAAATACCATCTTTAGCTAAAGGCAAAAGATATTGAGGAAAGGGAGCCAGTTTGGGGCAACTATGGGGAAAAACACAGTGAACAAGTGTAAGGTTGTTATGCAGATTTAGGTAGGAACCTTCTCCATTGATAAGGTTCTAGAAATTTAGTCATTCTTTCTGTTACAGAGGGGTAAACACCATTACAAATGGAGATTTGTAAAAGGGAAATAAACCTTTGGTGTTTTTCCACAGATGTTCAAGCTTCTCTGTAAACGTGAAATAAACAGACAGCAAAATGGTGCAAACACAAATCAAAACAGACAAAAAACTAAAAACACATGGAAAGCAGTGATTGTAAATGTTGCTTACAAAAGGTTAACCTCTACTAGGTTTATGGAGCTTCTCCTTTGTCTGGTGTTTCTTAAAAATAATCAGCCTAAAATAATCCTCATGTGTATTTTAGGTTGACAAATTCTGCTCCCCTTCAGAAACAAATAATTTTATGGGTAAAATGAGAACATCAATTTTAGCCATGTCAAATTATAGATAATGGCAGGTTATTCAACAGGTAGTTTGTGTTATAAAACTGAAGCTGAGGATAGAGATGAGGGCTGGATATTTAGTGTTAAGAGATATCAAATACAAGTGACATTAATACAATGCAGTTGTATTGTCTAGAAACAGATAAAAAAAAAAAAAGAAATGGAGCACACTTCCCTTTGGTGGACTGTAGTAAGCAGATGGAGGTTAGAAAGAAAAGGAATTTTTGAAAATACAGTTTTATAGAAATAAAAGAAGGAACATGCTTAAAAGAAGATCAAGGACAAACAAGCAAAACCTGGGAAGAAGTCATTTCAGAGATCTTTAGTATGTTTAGAAAACACTTTACTCAGAGTATAAGCGTCAAAAGTAAGAGGTGCTTATGACAATGCAAGCGAGCTCTTTGAAAGCAAAGATCATCTTATTTATTGTTACGTTTTTTGATCCTTTCATAGTTCCTGGAACTTGGTAAGAATGAAAGATTAAAGATTTATCAGAGGTGAGGATTGATGAAAGAAGGGGAGAAGGAATGAAATCAAGATCATATGTTGAGAAAGTAGCCTTTAAGGATAGTTTCCCTGAAAGAAAAATTGAGCAAAAATATCAGAAATATTTTGAGGTGGTTAGAAAGACAAATTGTAAAAGTGTCCACCTCAGTGACTTTGATTTATTTTCCATGGTGTAGAAAGAGAAGTCATCTATTGAAAATGATGGAATTGATTAGATTTGGGGGTTTAGAAAAGAGTTGAAAATGACTGAGGAAATAATAGATAGGCACAGATGAATAAGCAGGAAAAATAGTGACAGTCTATTGTAATAGTATAGCATGATCCTAACCTGTTTCAATGAAGATAATTTTGTGACTTCTTACAGTTATATTTGGCAGCAAGTGGGCTGTATATGTATATATATAACATAAATAAATTATATTTTGTTTTATAAAATGTGAGCATGTTGGCTTGATTTTTAAATACACCCATAGTTTTATAATGTTGTCATTGTCACTCCATTTTTATTATACACCCAAAGGTAGAAAATATCTACAAGGGACTATATAGAAAATAGCTTTCTCCAGGAAATTTCCAATGTATTATTATTTTTTTCCATCAAGTTAATTGCTATCCCTAACTCTTCTTGCAATTGCAGTTGACAGGTATACATACAAAGATATCCCCAATTCTGAGGAAATTTATTCTCTAAAATAATGTCAAATCATTTAACATCTTTAACAGAACAAGCTACTAGAAAAAGCAAAGGAGATTTTTTTAGAATTTCATGAATGCTATTAAAAACAAAAGTTCAGTTAATTTTATATGGAAAGTTGTTCTAGAATATCATGTCTGAGTTATAATCGGTGACTGATGAAGTGATCAAAGAAAGAAAATGTCGATTGCCTGTAGCATTAAAAAATGAGTTTAGGTTTTTTTACCATAATTATGCATACGTAGAAAGCATAGGTAGTATCTTTTCAGCATTTCCTTGAAAATGTTTCAGGCCTGAACGGTAAAGTAGGACAAAGGAAAGGAATCAAAATGCATTTAAGGTCTATAGTGATACACTCTAAATAAACTAATTCCAGTTGGTCCTTAAGTACAATGAAAATGTAATGGGAAAAGATTAAACATATAAGAATTTCCACTATTCTTCAGATCCATGTTTATTTAGCCTGTTACTATTTCCCTAATGTATTTGCCTGTAACCTGATTTTTTCCAAAAGGTTTTTCTCTGGCCGTGGCTCCCTAGGCATGTGTAAAATAGCAGTGTTATTCATTGTTTAATCAAAAGGCGTGGGATTGTGTTTCCAGGTATCCTTCATAGGCTCTTCCTTAAGGGCGCTGTACAGAGAATTTAAGACATCAGTTTCTCCACTAATCTCCACTAAATAGAGTTGAACTGTGCCACCAGTTGAAGCTTCTGGCATCTATGCTTACCCTTTCCATCCATAGACGAATGCCAGCTTTTAAATCTGATGTGACTCAGTTACTACCTTTGAAGGTTTTCTCTGCAAGTAAAGGCATTCCTGGGATCTATTTCTTATACATTGAGCTCATGAATTAGATTTGACTTCAGGTAGTCTTCTTTTAGAAAATGATAGCTATTTTTGGAGGATTCCTTAAGTAGGAAAGCTGTTTCTTCTTATAATTTGGGGGATTTAGGAACTCCCTAAATCCTATATTCTTCTGCTGTAACTCCTGACATAGTGATGCCTGTCAGGAAGGGTTAAGTGTTAGCTGCTGATGCTGCTATAGAATTCAAGGTAAGCGTGAAAGAAATGAATCATGATACCTTCTGCTTCTGAGGGACCTTGACACTGTCGTAACAGGAAATTCACAGAGCAATACCATGATTCTAGGTACTAAACATTGAAATAAGCACTCAGTATAAGTTTGTGTCATGTGGGGAATTTATTGTCTTCTTTCTTCCCTCCAAGTGTTCTAGGTGGAAGCCAATAAACAGTGACCCCCAAAGTTTTATAATAATATTAATAATCTTTTGCTGCTCAACTTCTTGGTTCTGAACAAGTGAAAAAATGGTAGATGTTAACAAATAAGACATGTAGACATTTGAGTTTTTTAATGAGTTTTATACATCATATTTAATGTCTTATGGCATTTAGGCTCATGACTCTAAAAGAAATGGGTACTGTCTCATTTATTTGATATTTCTACAATAGCAAACTGAAGGTTGCCATTTTTGGAGGTAATTGATGATACTCTCAATGGGGCCTCATTCATTCATTTGTTTATACATTCCTTTAATTACAGAATCATGCTGAACATTCTGTTAGCTATTGATGATATAAAGGCAAGCTCCCTACTACTTACAAATTTTTTCACATTTTAGGTGGTAGAAATTTTAGAATGGAGAAATTATAATAGCTAGTCTTAGTGACTAAATTGGACATGCCCAGATAGAAAAGAAGAACCACTAAGAAATGTAGATTTGGAAAATGCTCTAAGTCTCTATGGGTGGCTTTCTCAGATAGTATCTATGATTAAGATCATGGCATTGGAGTTAGTTAAATACTGGATCTGCCACTTGATAACTGCATGACATGGAGGAAATGCTCTCTTATCTTAGTTTATTCATCTGTATAATGAAAATAATAATAATTCCTGCTTTATAGTGTAGCTCTGAAGATTAAGTCAGATAATGCATTTAACACATTTTGTGAAAGAAAGCACGACACGTGGCTGTTATCATTGTCGCTGTTATTGTTATTATTTCTTAAATGTTATCCAACCTCCATTTTCTTATAAGCAGAGCTAATATCCATACTTATCTTGGTAAAATAATATAGTTTTATTTTTTATCTATAAAAGTCTAATTTTATATAACATTTGACTTTTCAGAGATTTGAGTCTTGCAGATTATATTATTTTTAAAAGTAAATTTTTGTCAAGTAAATAAGTGAAGCATTCTCTTCCCAAGTTTAGTCATGTTTAGAGTGAGGTGCAGAGAAGGTAAATTGCTGACCTACATTGCCAGTCAATGGTCTACTCCAGCCAGAAATTGGCCCTGTTAACTCCCTTCTCTGCTCTGTGCCCGTTATATCATGCACACTGGCTTAGAAGAATTACTTTGCCAACTGCAAAGTCCTTTTGGACATTCTAAGAAAGTTGTTAAGGAAATACATAATATACTAATAATTTAGAAGTTATTTATGTCCATGACTAAGGAGCACGTGGAGACCGAGTTCCTGATTGAGAAGAGTATGAACTACCAAAGTAAGCCACACCAAGTTGGGCCTTGAAGTAACCTGCTGAGCAGTTTTCTTCGTAGAATAAACCACGTACTATATTAAAAACTGCCTCAGGAAATCTCTAGCAGAGAAAGCTGGTATGTCTTAATTTGCCTTCAAATCTGCAATCAGTATGTTTTGTTTCTTCGGTGTAACTTATGATAATGTGACAGGGAAACCCCATCTACCACGTTGTGAGGCATCCTTATTTTCTATGGAAGATATCCCTCCAGGTTAATTCTTTTAAAATAATTTTAACTTTACTTTGGTCATAGTTATTACTCAAAAAACAAACTAACAAAAGTGAAATTCCCTATAATTCAGATTTCACTAAGAGCTATAGTTTAACTGATTTGTCATGGAGTGGATTTTAACCTAACAGTCTTGGTGAATATCCCAATATAGTAGTCACTAGCTACATGTGGTCACTAAACGTTAAAGTGTGGCTCTTCTGAATTTAAGTGTGCTGTGACTGTAAAAGTCACACCAGAATTTGAAGAGTTAGTATAAAAAATGTTTTGTATAATATCTCACTCATGATTTTACATTGATTACATGTTGAAATGATAATATTTTTCATATATTGAACTAAATAAAACATATTAAAATTAATTTCACTTTTTAAACTTTTTAAAAAGTAGCTACTAGATAATTTTAGATTACATATGTGGCTCACACTATATTTCTATTGGGCAGTGCTCTTTTACATGCAATTATGGATACCTTAAGGAATAGCATGCATTAGTGATTCTTTCAAATATTTAAGAAATGTTTATTGGTGCAAGATTTGGAGTCTTATAGTGATTGGTATTTCAAGTCTAATAAATTATTTTTATATTTATATATTCCTAAAATATTTCCAGTAATTCAATTTCTATGACAAAAATAATATATATAAACTATAAATAATATTGATCATGATATTATCATTCTTCAGAAAATGACACTTATGCCATCTATATAGGTAATAGATAGATCATAATGTTATATATTTAATAGTGCCATATACTCATTTGTTCATTCACTGACATTCTAAGAAGGCTTATAATATGTTACATTTGGGAGATAAAGTTAGGTAATACTTGGTTCTTCTCAAATACCTCATTATATAGTAGATGAAATAGGTAAATATTAATGAGACTGTAAAGAAACGCATTTTGATAGAAGTAAACATAAGTTGTTATGAGAGTGCAGAGATGAATTCCCAGATGAACTGAAGCTAAGTTGTAGAAGCTCTGTGGACCAATTAAAGTTCATCAGGTGAGAAAAGGTAAGGGTCCAGGTACAGCATTAGCCAAGGCACTGAGGCATGAAATGTGACCTGTTTAGGAAGTAAATGTATTCTCTATGGCTTAGACAAAGGGAGAATTTGTTACTGGTGAGAGGGAATAGGGGCTGAAAGGGAAGGAAATAGTGGCAAGAGCTGAGATTGTGACAGATGATGCTAAAATATGTGATTCTAAAAGTAGATGATCTATTATATAATATAAGAAGTATTACGGAAGGGAAATTTGCTCCTTGTGAGCTAACTGTGATGGAAGACTTGAAGGTAGATTTCAAGGGGAGAAGAGGGAGTCAGTTAGGAGGTTATTGCAGTAGTCTAGGCAAGAGTCTATGACCACCTCAGCTAATGAATTTGCATTCCATAAGAGCCAGGGCAGGGAATAAATAAAATATAGACATCTAGGATAGCACTTAGATTTCTGTCTTGGATTACAGGATATCATTTTCAAAGATAGAGAATACAAGGAAACAAGGAGAATTGGTACAGGGAAAGTTATTCATTTTGAACACATTGAATTTGAGGTTCCTGTGACCATCTAGTCATTAATTATATATATGGGCCTGGAGATACAGACTGGGAGAGTCATTATTTAAAAAATAGTTCCATTAATGTGTTTGTGGGTTGAGCTCTCTCAGGAACAAAATGCAGAGTGACAAGAACAGAGGCCCAGAGACTAGTTAAGTCTTTTCATGAAAATTAGGAGATATTAGAGATGTATCCAGAGAGAATTCATATTATGCATTTTTCAAAATTACTAATCTATGGCTTTGGTAGCCCAGGACTGTTCTAAAAGACAGATGTTTTGTAGTTTCACTAAATTATCATCATTATACCAATGATAAATGATGGGAGCCCATACTATTATTCAAAATTATGTAAATCAAATATAAAAATATATTTATGGGCATGTATTTTATGACTATGACCCACAATTTCCCCAGCAAATCATAATTGGTATTAACATCAGGTATTAAGATGTCCCTTAAAGCTGACTGAGAAGACGGGTTGGAATCATGGAAAGGGTATCAAAATATATAACCCTCAATTCTAACTATCATTTACAAAAATCTGAATAAAAATGGTATATATACCATAGAGATCAGTGTTTTTGTTTACCAGTATTAAATAACGATGTTATTGAAGAATCCCAAACTACTGAGATGATTCAACAGTTGTGATAGATGGAATTCAACTTCTCTATGTAAGCTGTGATAGATGGAATTCAACTTTGCTATGTAAGATCAACAACTTTTATAAATCCAACCTGTTCTTTATAGATAAAACTATTGAAACTTTTCTATTTCAACCATTTGGATTCTGTGAGGAAAGCAGCACTGTAAATCCTGAAGATGATTTCCTGCTGCACTTCAATAGTGAATAACAAAAGTGCTTTGTGCACAAAGAAAATGAAAATCTTTAATAGTAAAATGACATAATGACTCCATATCGAATGATGCATCCTTATTGTACATGGCCCAAGTTAGACTATTTCATTTTAAGTTATATATCAGAGATCAAAAAGGTTCAGAGAAAAGAGCCAAGATAGAACTACATTAAGATTTACATATGATGAGCTACTGGAAAACAACATTTGCAAAGGTATATAAATGAGAAAATCTTAGACAAGGAGTTTTGGTTGAGCGAGTCACAAATGTGAAAGCTATTATAGGAAATGAATCCAAAGTCTCTGTTATTCCTATAAAAGTTATATATTATAAAAGAAAAGTAGAGCCTTTTGGTTGTTAACTTTGTTAGAAATATACTGGCCAACGTGATTTGATAGAAATAATTAGTAGTGATTTCAATAATGTACCTAGTGGTGCAATTTATGGTCAGCTATGGGCTTTGGCTTCCCAAAATGTACAGAACAAGCAAGCATGGTGGCAGGGTTTTTGTTTTGTTTTGTTTTTTTAATAGACTTGGGTCATTTTTAAAGATGGATTAAAATCATTAACAACATTTACAGTTATGTAAGCACATGCCATAAAATGTCATTACTCATTTGTTCTACTTAGGCAACACAAAATGCAGTTGCTGGATTGATCAGATCTGCAGCTGGATCACTTACTGGCTCATTAATTTTTATCATATATTGAGTATTCTGACCTGGTACGTCAGCTTTTGAAATAGCCACTTGTCTTCTTTCCCTGGGCAAATAGCTACTGGATGCATTTCTTAAATGTTGATCTAATTAATTTTGTTCTCATTGAACATCTGTGGGAGAGGAAAGCTAGTAAACATGTGTTTACGTTTACATGTACTTTGGGACTCATAGCACCTCTGTGTACATTCCTGCAGAATCGTCTTAGGCAAATTTGTTTAGATGGCAAAACAGCTCTTCAGCATTTTACATGTTTTCATTCCACTTCTCCCTTCTCTTTCAACACCTACCCCCAAGCATTTAGTTTTTTCTGTTCCTGCCACTTGGTATTCCCAGAGAAACAAAGTAATTTGAATGCTTGAGATGAAAAAACTTTGTAATAATACTCTTTCCCCTTCTTAGTCTTGTTTTTCTTCCCAGTCTTTTCGTCAGTGCACAAAAAAGCCTTTTCCCACCCAGCATGATAAAGCTCAATGCCTTGACATCATGAATTTGCATTCCACGTGTTCAGTCCCTCCCCCATCAGAGTCACAGGGCACAGGATGACAGTTCTATGCATTTTAGGGACTTCACTTCCCTTACACAGTGTTTCCCTCTGCTATGCCAGTCAACTCTATCCCATTTCCCTTCCCAGCCCCAATATTCTGTTTCAATCTTCCAAATTAATTTACACCAGGCTTAGTTCCTTGATATATGTTACAAGACTCTGAGACAATCAAACCAAGACCTCTGAAGAGGGCAGGCAGGGCTTAACACAAAGAAATGACTGATGTCATTTCAGAGATCATTGATAATAAGGGATTAAGACATGGATATGTGGATTTTCTTGCATTCCAAATCATGTATGTTAAGCTACATTATCAGAGCCATTTTATTATCTGTGATTTCTCTGGCCATGTGATTCTTTATAATAGACTTTCTTTTTATGTGGAGAGTTGTAAAATCCATACACATATTCAACTCAGTACTTTGCTCTCCCTTTCATTTTAGCCTCCTCACTTTTTATACTTCCTTCCATCTTATATGTTCCTCAACTGAAATATTTATAATTCTATTTCCCCTGTTATTTTCTCCCTCTTCCTGTTCAGATCAACCCCAGGACACTTTATTTTTTTCTTCCTCCTTTATTCTATGTCTCTGGCCTCTATCCTTTTTGTGTGTGTTTGTGTATTTGAAGGGGAGGACTCATCTCCCTTAGGGAATTCAAAAAGAATTCAAAGTAGCCAAAAGACAACTGGCACGTGCATGACAACTGATATGTGCCACGGTGTGTCAGCAGCATGGAGAACTCCTCTTGGTGTGAATAGGGCAGTGGCCACAAGAGTCTTAGTCTTTCCTGCATGTTCGTCTGTAGCTTTGGAGTGGTCTTGGACACAAGACACAGTATCTTTCTTCATGAGACATTCAGAGCTGGAGAAGAATCTCCAAATGATGTTTAAAACAGCCCCCAAAGCATCCTTTATGAAGGGATACACTTTCAATCCGCGTGGCAAAACTGATTATTTCACACACATCCGCATCCTTTCAATGAGTTAATTGTATAGAAAAGGAACTAAGAAGAAACGCAGAAAATAAACGGCTTTGAAAGAGCAGATTTTATAAAAATCCCCTGATTTCTTCAATTCATCATACTCTTCCAGAGATTTTCCCCTGGCCATGAACAGATGTAATTTTCCCTTTTGTAACACAAATGGGGTTTTTATTTTCCTACTGTTAATGGTAGCTGAAGTGCTGTGGTGGATGTGCTTTCATGGTATCTTCTCCAATGTGCTCTATCCCTGTGCAGTCAAATAAATTGGACCATTGAACACCACTAGGTGCATTCATGTTCCAGTAGTAGCGAGTGAGAGGGTCAATGCCCTGCATTCTGTTTCTGCCCCTTTCTTTCTTTGCTCAGCAGTATACTATTTGGTTGACATTATTTAGTATTATTTCTGTAGTGTCTCCCCCTTTGCCTACCCTTTCCATAGATCACTACCATGTGAGTGGTTTGTATTTCTCCCCAGTAACTGTTGCTTTCCACTCTCTCTCCTGCCTGTCTCTTTATCTCTTTTTTGTTTGCCAGACATGAAGCTGACACCAGGCCTTGATTGAAACCCTCGAGTAGTTCTTTTACCACTTGCTATTCCTACATCTTGTTTCTTTTATCTAGATTCAGTAAGTGAAGGTTATAGAACATACAGGATTAAGTAGGTCTGGGAGAGAACTGGACATTAACTCTTTAGGAATTCTAGTGTGGCTGACGAGCCCATCTTGTTGAAAAAGCAAGGTAGTTACTTTTCAAGCAGCTTGATTCTAGAGACAGCAAGGAAATGCTGCTTCCTGGAAATCTCTTGCTCACAAAAGACTCAAAATTCTGCCTTTAAAGCACTGAAGCCTTGAATTAAATGTTTCTGCCTCAGAATATCAGTATCAAGGTAGACATTGCAAATTTTTACTTTTATAGGTCATTATAATGATCTCTAGTTTCTGCAATTCCCTGATGCAAATTTATCATTCCCTTTTTGCTCTCAGGAACTTTGCACTAAGGCAGAGTCAAAAAACAGAAGGACTCTGAAAAATCTCTGGCAGGGGAATTACTAGAAAGCAGCACTTCAGAGACACTGTGCGAGTGGACTCTGAAAATCGACAGGTCTGATACAGTCCAATGAAGCAATGTATGGTAGGTCAGGATGTCATGGGAGGGTCTGTCATATTACAGATGTCACAGGGAGACCAGGCACTTAGAAATTAGTTTGAAACATCAGTCTTCTACCTATACTACCTTTATACCATGGATCAACTCATGAGCCTCTCTGGCATGTATCTGGACTTTGCAATCCCTTCATGGCATGTATTCTTGGAGGAGAACATCGAAGGTGTGTGGAGGGGTACGAGCAGGAACAGGTAGGTCAGCAGGAAAGTGCAAAAGGGTATAGGGAAGAAGGCTGGTCCATAGGGCCAGGCCAGATATGGCAGGACATCTTAGTGTTACCGAGTTGTAGGGTAACTCCAAAATATTGGAGAAAACTTTTAAACATTTGCTCAGCCAAGACAAACGTTTCTTTTAAAGTCTCATAATGCACTATTGTGTGGAACGTATCTGGTAGATTAATGACCAGCTGTGGTGAAGGCCCGGAGCCCAGTTTTAAGCTAGTGATAAATATCTTGGATTTAGAGGTTTAAATGTTTTTAGTAGCTAAGATATATTTTATGAAATGATAAAAACAATTACTCTACCACACATAGAATTCTCACACACTGAAACCAAATTTAATTAGCTATGTCTTTCTAGATGAGATTGGAGAACAAATAAATATAAATATGTTTTTCAGTTTCATGTGTACTAAAGATTTTGCTTTTCCCTTTTACAGTATTTCCTTATATATTTTCTCTGCTAACATATTTCGAATGTCCTCTTTTCCAATCTCCTTCTCACGAGCAAAGTTATCCTCATTTCAAACATGAGAAACCCTGGTGGTTGGAGAAAATTATTTCATCAAGTATAATGCACTTCCAAGTATGGTGGAGCAATGTGAGTTGTCTACCAATTAGAGAGTGAATAAACAAGTCTATCAAATACCGTAATATCCTAGATAGTCTGGGGAGCCACTGATGTAAAATAAATGGAATTCTTAATGGATTCAAAGAGATAAAGTACTTTTGCTTCTTTTCTATGCATTACTATATGGTTACCATTTCTAGAAACCATAAAACTGTATATTTGTGTAATTTAACATATTTATCCATACATTTTCAAAGCTATTACATGAAAAATCTAGGACATGAATATACTCTCCCCATTTCCTATAGAAACTGTGTAAAACACAACAGACAGCTATGTGGACTCCAGTGTTTGCCTGCCCACCTCCAAATCTCAATTCTGAGATTTACCTATGGTTGAATCTTGGGCAAGTAATTTAACCTCTCTCTACACTCCAGTTTCCTCATATACAACAACCCTATGCAGATTAAATGAACTTTAACACACAAAGTGTTTACCACCGTGCTTTGAATATTTTTATTATATAGAATTGCAGGGTAATATTTTCACAACTTGAAAGGTATGATAAAGGGAGAAGGTTCAAGGGAAATGCAGCCGATCTTCATATGGTTTCAGTATTCCAAACACTTTAATGTATGTGATAATTCACAAATTATCATGACTTATGCTGCTTTTTACTTATGATTATGATTTCACCTGTGAGGAGAGATTATTATTCTTATCATATAAGGAAGAATCTGAAGCTCACAGACATTAATGTAATGTGATGCTGAGGTTCAGAACCCAGATCCTGGAGACAGACTGCCTGGTTCAACTTCTGGCATTTCATTACCACTTACAAGCTAGCTGATATTGGGTGATTAACCTCTCTGTGCCTCAGGTTCCTCATCTGTAAAATGGGGATAATAATAGTACTTATCGCCTATGGTTGTTATAAGAATTAGTTTAGTTATAATATATGTAAAGGGCTTACAAAAATGCGTGGCTCATAGTAAATACTCTCTATATGTTAATTAATGTTATTAAAAGCATGCTTAAGTTTACACAGTTGGAAAGCAGTAAACAGACCTAGAATTCTGGCCTTGTGATTAAAAATATTTAAGTTGCTATTAGAATATCAGCGTTTCTCTGAAAAATATTAATAGGACATTTACTGAGCTCTTACTATATGCCAGGAATTCTTATATGCACTTTACATGGATTCTTTCAATTATTTCTTACCACAGCTCTATGAGATAAGCCTTATGGCAATTTTATAGATGATCCAACTGAGACTGAGAGGTTATATTATTTGACCAAGGCCACCAGAATTCCTACAAAAGTAGACTAATTCCAGAGCCTGCATAACATTATGCAAATTTAAATATTATAATTTTTTCTGTAGTTTCCAAATTTCTCATAATGGACATATGTTAGTTTTAAAAGTGGAAAAATTGACGTTAAAAGTTATTTCAACAGAATAACTATTTTGTCAGGTAGTAGAACCTGAGAGAATTGTTTGTGATGACTAAGATCCAGAACGAGCAAAAGTTAGGATCAGGTGGCTATGGGTAGGCAGGAGGCATTAAAGAGGAAGAAAGGGGAGAGGAGGAAGAGAACCAAAAGGCACAAGGAGATAACTGAAATGGCAAACTAACTTCTCAGAGCTTTTACGCAGGGCTAGATTTATGTCCATATCATAGAATGTAATGCACAAAATGTTTCAAAGAGACACATTTTATCATCCTTGGATTAATGAAAGCATTGCCATTCCTTTGATGTGATTCTATGACTCATAGAAGAATTTCACAGATGTTTTAAATCACAATCATTTGAAAAAGGAGAGCTGATAAAAAATGTGTTGAGTATATTTTTAAGTTATGGATAGAAAAATTAAACTGATCAGTTATAATGAAAGTGGAGTTACTCCAGGGTGCCTCGTCTGTAGTCATACTATTCGGCTCAATTGATTCCATGTTTGTGAACACATGTGCACCACTTGCACGCATACGTATCCCTTTGTCCAGCCTCCATTTGTGAGATTCACAGTCAGTTGTTCTTTGTACATCTTTTCTTTCTGAGGCTTTACTTGACCTCGAAGCTGTCTGAACTTTTGAAGGCTTGTCAAGAGCAGTTAGAGTAAAGTGTACCCAATTTGATTCTATTTGCTGAAAGTAAAACTAACTCAAGTCCAGCTCCTGTGCAGGGTGCAGAAATTTTTGGAAGGTGGTGAATTACGCTCTACTCTACAAATGCAAAACCTCCAATACCTGGTCCAAAGGAGTAAAGTATGTCAGTTAAAAATCCCGTTTTATTTGTCTCTGCCACTAGATTAAAAAAATAACTTCTTAATCTGATTTTTCTCTTGGGGAAATAAATGTGTTTTCCATTATTTCATTTTCCCGATATCACTGTGTACAAGTATTTATATCTTTATCAGTGTATGTAAGTGAAATTGCTATGTTTAACTTATTTATTAAGTTTTATAATGATTAATAGTTTTAATTATTTGAAGTTTAACTTTGAATCAGTATTTTTTCTAAGGTGTTACACATATTGCCTACAAGAGGTGAAATAATTTCAATTACAAAGTCATCTTAAAGATTAACAAATGATTATGATTCATGTTGTTTTCTCTGTGGCTAAACTATTAAACATAATTTTAAAAGTGTAGTTATTATTTTAAAATTATCAAATCCATCTAGCATGTTTAGGGGTTTTGTGTTATGTATAGGATTAATAAGAAGTACAATGATGCAAAGAGAGTTACTGGAGGAGAAATATTCCCAGTGAATTGTGCATATGTGAAGTTGAATGCACTTATCTTTCCATCTGTGCTGTTATAAGGAAGCTCAGCATTTTCTTAATCTTGGATGTTTAGCCCTTCAAGGATTTCTCTCCTTAGGAATAGACTTCTGTGAATTATACTTCATTTGTATTTGTTCATATCCTACTTAATTAATCTCGGCGGCAGGCACTCTCTAATTGAACCCAATTCAGTTAAATAATTTTGCTTTGTTTTTCCCTCTGTCTGGGTGTCTGAATCCACCTGGAGTTTTAAATGTATCTGAACACTGTTCAGCCTGCTCCAAGTTAATCAGTTAACATTTATTGAACCCCTGCTGTATGCAGTGGAATGCAATAAGTATTGTGGAATTGTTTGAAGGAAATAATCGATATAGTTGCTAACTTTATGCAACTGGGAATGCAACTAGAAAACAGGAAACAGAAATTTCGAAATCAATAAATTTGTCATTTCTTTTGTGAAGAGAGGAATGAACTAAAATTAAAGAAGTTAGGAGTCTAAGCTGACAGTACTGAGCCATCAGGGTGCTGTGTTTTCTGTGCTGTGGCAGATAACAGTTAGGGAAAAGGAATCTGACCCTTTTGAGCCAGGAATTGGTGAGGATTAATGAGAGATTCTTTGTGATGTGCTGAAAGTTGCTTTGAAGACAAAGAATCATGTAAATGCACAGGGGGTTAAAATTGAACTCGGATGTTTACAGGTTCAAAACAAGCCCATATTTATAGCTGGGACTTAGTTTGAATTTTGTAAGGCCTAAAGAAAGATTTAATTTTTTTTTTTATTGTGTTGGGTGTGATAATGGTATTGTGGTATGTAGGAGAATGACTTTCTTTTTTTTAAAATTAATTAATTAATTAATTTTGGCTGTGTTGGGTCTTCGTTTCTGTGCAAGGGCTTTCTCTGGTTGCGGTAAGCGGGGGCCACTCTTCATCATGGTGCGCAGGCCTCTCACTATCGTGGCCTCTCTTGTTGTGGAGCACAGGCCCCAGACTCGCAGGCTCAGTAGTTGTGGCTCACGGGCCTAGTTGCTCCACGGCATGTGGGATCTTCCCAGACCAGGGCTCGAACCCGTGTCCCCTACATTGGCAGGCATATTCTCAACCACTGCGCCACCAGGGAAGCGCAAAAGATTTAATTTTTAACAATAAGATTTTAATTTGCCATCATATTTTTTAAATCATATATCTTGAAACTCTTATTTCTTCTATAAATCGAAAGAACCAGATAGTTGCAATATTACAAATTACTTGTTTATGGGACATTGCTCATTAAATGCATAAAACCAAAGGTCATTAAATATTATTGGTACCTCCACAATGTATACAGTGCTGATGTATATGATTCATTATTCCCAATGAGAGTGGAGTGGTTCTAATCTAGGTGTGTAGCTAAAATCCTTAAATAGTTCACATCATAAATATAAACTGCAGAGAAAGTTTCATTTTTTTTTCCTGTGATCCATGAAGCCTCTATCTAACCTCTCTAAGCCTCCCCACATCTCAGTGGATGATCTCACTTTCTACTGACTGGAAACGTTGGGGAAACCAGGTGTAAGCCCTATACTCTTTATAGTCCTGTATTCTCCAGAAACTGAGATTCAAAATCTTGGATCCATAGTGACATCTCCATCTTACTCACATTATAGTTCCCATTAAACCTTGTAGAGCCTATCACCTAATAGGTATTCCATAGTCCTTCTTTGTTCCTCTTCGCTTGTATGTCATGATACTTTCACAAATACTTTTTTCAACAGTTTCATTTCCACCACTAACTCCATTTCCATCAACTACACACATGTCAAACACTTCTTCAAATACCAAGTCCTGTTCCTCTAAACTCTGGAACTAAACCTTCCACCCTGCACATGTATAAAAGTAAACTGTTCTTCCTTGGAAGGAGACTGATGTTTTCTGCTGGCATTGCTTAAGATCTTCTTGTATCCTTCACTGGACATTTTATCCTCTGTTTTGATTATGTTATCAGCCTAACCAAGCTTTCCTCATGCAACAAACCCTCTGAGATATCTTCTTTCTCCAAACCCTCAAAAATGTTACCCATTTCTCATAGTAACTCTCAAAGTCTGTCCAGAATTATAGCTTTCCATGTAATTTTTCTGTCTCTACTGTTAGATTCTAAGTTGTTTATGGTAGAGAGCATTGTCATTTTTTCCCAGTAGCTCTCAAGGTACAATGATGAATATGACAAAGTCTCTCACAAGCTATTAGGCATCTGATGTGTAAGAGGTGAGACAGATGAGGATACTGTTGTTATAGAAGTACGGAAGAGGGACAGGTAACTCAGCCTTAAAGTTTGGGAAAACTTCTAGGAGGGGATAACACATAGATAGACTGGATTATATATAAAGAATGAAAAATGAGAAGCCAAATAAAGTAGGGTGGAGAACATTTTAGGCAGAGGGATAATGAGAGAACACAGGAGTCTTGAGTCATGATGTTCTAGTAAAGACTGATTAACAGAGCTGAGTACATAGGGAAGGAAGTGGCAAACAACTTAGAGAGTTTGAGCCTTGAGTTGATTTGTGATCACAATACTATGTGTTTGTGATATTGGAATTGAGCTTTGGATATTAATATATATGCTAAAGAGCTTGGACTTGAACATTTTATAAACGTAAATAAGCCACTGAAAGGTTTAAGGTGTAGATTGGTTATGATATCGGGGCTTTGAAAGCAGACATGTGCTGTCTATATTGCAGCTTTGCCACATGCTGAGTGCTAGTATGTATGTGTATGTGTGGAGGGAGGGATCTTCATCTTTAAAATGTGTGGATTATTATTTGGCTTATTGTTGAAAGAGTTAAATGAGATAATGTAGGTATAACGTCCTGTGGAATAGTACTTAGATATTGTTATTTTCCCCTATTGGCTGGAATAAATCCTAACACATGAAAAATTTACAATAATCTTTGTTGAATGAACAACAGTGCTGTGCATGAGAAAGAGTCCTTTGTTGATACTGTGTCATCATCTAGTAAAGGTTTACATTTGAATTTTTCTTGTGTTTTTATTTTTTATTTTTATTATTTTTTTTGCGGTACGCGGGCCTCTCACTGCTGTGGCCTCTCCCGTTGCGGAGCACAGGCTCCGGACACGCAGGCTCAGCGACCATGGCTCACGGGCCCAGCCGCTCCACAGCATGTGGGATCTTCCCAGACCAGGGCACAAACCCGCGTCCCCTGCATCGGCAGGCGGACTCTCAACCACTGCGCCACCAGGGAAGCCCTTTCCTGTGTTTTTTAATTGAATTTTTATTTTTACCAAAGTACTATGTATTCATAGTTTAAAAGTCAAAGACTAATACAGGGCTTCCCACTCCTACATCTGGCTCCTCAGAAGCAACCTCTTATAACTCTTGCAGCTGTTGCTTCCAGCATGTATTTCCATTTTTCTGAATAATATGTATATTCTGTTATTTGAGGATTTTTCAATTTGAGTCATTTCTAATGCATTATAAATTTGGAAGGTGAAAACTTAGCTGATTTGCCCCCTTCCCACTTGTATGTGTTTTCCCACTCCTTTCCCTATCTCCCTCTTATAACTGTTTCACATTTTGAAGTTAAATGAATAATCATTAACCAGAATATCATTACTATACTGATTATTTACACCTGAACTACATACTATACCATAATTACATTTTCTTTCATTTACAGCTTTTTAAAAACACTATGTTTAGTAAATGTCCTTATTTTTTACATGCATAATATTTTATAACTATATTTAAGTTGTCTGGAGTTTTTCTAACAACATTTTAGATGTTCTGCTTATTTTTCTTGTGTACTTGTATTGTTTTTATCCAGTAGCTCTTTCTTATCTTTTGTTTTCCATGGCTGCAGTATCTTCTTTCACTTCTCTGAGGCCATTAGTGATACATGCTTTCTTTTTTTTTTTTTTTTTTTCCTTTTTTCTGTTTCCTAAATGATGTTCTGCTTCTTTGCATCTACTTCCTTTCTGGGTGTTTCTTTATTTTGTTAGGTTCATTTGCTTTCTCAAAGGCTTGAGGATTCTTTCTGTTTAATTATATTAAGAAAAAGACTCTAGGTAACTGACTAGTAGAGCAGTGTGTAGGACTAGTTGGCTTCACTGTTGAAGGATTCAGTGTATGTAATCCAATTGTTTCTCTGGGAACCCCCAAATATCAGTATCTCCTGGTCATGTCTTTAGGCTATGACCCAAAGTTTTCTTCAAAGAAAAAGTGTCCTATTTTCTCCCTGGGTAGGGGGGGTGGGTTGAGAGCCTGTCTGTCAGCTTTCTGGTAGATGCACAGTTGAAGGAGCTGTGCATTTCATTGTTTAAAAAGCAAACTTCCAGATTTTATCTCTGTGTTCACTATGAAGTCTTATCCACTGTTGGACTTGGTGTCACTGAATTTAGAGTCTCTGGTATAATTTCCCTGACAGCATAAGGTGGAAAATTGTCTAAGTTATGTCAAATTTAAACCAAGTATTCAGCTCCACCTCTCACTCACACTTTGTAAATGAGCTGGTGCCTCTGATTTTCTAGCCCTTCTAAGGTTCTGTGGCTCAAGATTGGCTTACTTCTTTTTGGTCATAACCTCAGAAGGAACTTAGATTTCAACCTTCTCTACTAAGTTCATGACCAGTCATCCATAAGCTTTCCATCAACTAAAAAGTTTCTTCTCATCTATTGTCATATATATTCTTATTCTCATTGTCCTCGTGGGTTATTCTTTATTGACGTTTTAGTGTGATTGTGGGAGTAATTGTAGATATAAACACCTTCAATCTAGAATCTTAACCCCTCATTTGAAAATTTCAAGATGCTTTTAGTTTGATCATCTGATTTGACATCTGGAATGCTTTACAGTTGGAGTAGGTATTATCTCTGTTTTATAATTTGTGGAAACAGCTTCTTGAGTTGGGTTTGGTAGTGTTATGTGGCAATTTTAGGTCCATAGTCTGGTTTTATCTTTAGTGTTCCTTATAGGAAAGCAACAGAAAACATGGGCACATTATTAGATCCTCAGAAATAAATATAGGAAATGGAGAAATAAACTTTAGCATTGTGACACAAATAAATGGTCATTTACATTTCACGAGAACAGTCCACATTATTGAATTTTTACATATAACTCTTGCTTACTCAAAGAGGACAGAACACTCTCCATATTTAAACTAAGTGACGATTGTTGCTGAATCTCACATGTGTTCAGGCAGCACTTGGGTGGCAGGGTTTAGTATGACCTGCATCTCTCTCACCATTATGAAGAAACCTTTGATTATGAAACAAAGGCTCCTATTTTCTTAAATGGTAGAGCTCATATAAAAGGCTCTAAGAAGATCTCATCCTGTGTTAAACACACCTTTGAAAATGTTGGATTAGCAATTTCAGAGATGCTCACCACCAATAAGTTTAGCATAGGCAGCTTGCCTGCACTGTGCTATTGGTAACTCATCCCTCATACCTGTCCCATCTTACCTAAAAACAACAGCAGCAGCAACCGAGGAGACACTACTTGCAAAGAAATTTATTCTGGTAGATAGTGAAATTAGATATTGAATTTTACCTTTTAAAGATGCTATTGTCTTCTTTCTTCTGTTTTTTGTTTTGTTTTTCTCTTTGCTCTGTTCCTTGAGATTCCTCTTTTGAGTTCTGTCTGGTCACTATTTTCCCTAGTATTTTGTCCGTTATGATTTTTAGAAAGGAAAATATTCTTGTGAAATTTTCAGTAGTGACAATACAGTAAAAGCATGAAATTTAATATGTGCCCTGCATTATATATGTTACATTAAATAGAGGTAGCTTTAAAAATGAAGGTTGTCTAGATTCAGGTCTTTTGGAGTCTTTAAAATGGTCAGCTAGAAAAATGACTTTTGAGGTATACTCTTTGACCATTTTGAAGGTTCCTAGATTTCCTTCAGGCAGTGAATGCATCTCAGCAATAGCAAATAACATCTTTTATGTTTTACAATCTTTGAAATCCAGGAACAAACAAGGATTTTCTAGTTTTATACTTTATACTGCATAGCATTCTACAACCATTATATAAATTTTCCAGATTTAATTTGCCTTTTAAAAAATATCTCCAGTGGGTGAAATAAATAGACAATGAGGCACAAAACTTTCTAAATTTAAAGTTGTCTCTGTTTTTAAATGGTTGATGTGAGCAAGGTCTGCAATTAAATCCACTGAAGAATGTACTGAAAATATATATTTTTTCCTGCTGACATTTCATTCAAAACATATTTGTTGCTTTTAAAGGCAGCAAGATAAAGTATTTGGAAAGAAAGATTTCTAATCAAAAAGTCCTACTGCAAAGACAAAAACAAGTTGTAAAAGTAAATTTGCACAGTAAAATGTCTGTTTGTTTTACTTACAAACTCTGAAAGCATTTTAAATGTAACTTTTAAAAAAACTATACCAGGCGGACCCACCCCTGCGCCCAGAATGGAGACTGCGTTTCCAAAGAGCAGGAACTCCTGGTTCGGGGTCTCTTCCCTCCACCGTCCCTGAACTGACCCAGAGCCCGAGGGGAGGGTGGCCTCACTGAGGCTGCTGGCTCTGGAAGGGCCCCAGCAGCTGAAGCTGCGACAGTCCTGGGGACCGCGGGCCAGATCACTCATCCTGGGGTAAGGCAGCTGCCATGTCATGAGGACACTCAAGTAACCCTAAGGAGGGATCCACGTGGCAAGGAACTGAGGCCTCCTACCTACAGCCACATACTTCTAAATATTTTCAAAACATTTGTATGAATTTACATCCTCAGCAGCAGTGAATGAGATTCAAGGATTATACACATTCTTGTCCAACTTGATAATACCTGTCATTTTTGTTTGAACTTTCTGGTTGTGTTGGTGATGATGGGGTGCCATGAGAGATATGACTGTATTAAGCAGAATAGAGTGGGTCCCAACAAGTGTCCCCCTGCCCAGTGTCATTGGAGCCAACAGAACGAGACTGAGTTTGGTTCAGAAGCAAAGGAAAACTTTATATTTTGATCAGAGAATGGAGAGGGCATGGAAAAATGCTCAACATCAGGAATTAAGAAAGACATGCAAATCCAATCTACAAAAACGTTCACCTGGCAACAGTGAGAATGATCATCAGAAAAAAAATCTACAAACAGTAAATGCTGAAGGGATTTTAGAGAACTGTGTACCCTCTAGCTGCTGCTGGGGTATAAACTGGAAACAGCCACTAGTGAGAATAGAATGGAGGTGTGTTTAAAGGTAAAAATTGAGCTACCATATGATCTGGTAAGCCCACTGCTGAGCCTACCACCTGAGAAGACCAGAATAAAAAAGACCCAGGCTATGGGGCTTCCCTGGTGGTGCAGTGGTTGAGAGTCTGCCTGCCGATTCAGGGGACACGGGTTCGTGTCCCGGTCCAGGAAGATCCCACATGCCGGGGAACGGCTGGGCCCATGAGCCATGGCCACTGAACCTGAACGTCCAGAGCCTGTGCTCCGCAACGGAAGAGGCCACAACAGTGAGAGGCCTGTGTATCACAAAAAAAAAAAAAAAAGACCTAGGCTGGCAACCTGCACTGCAGCAATATTTACCATAGCCAAGACTTGGAAGCAACCATAATGTCCATCACAGATGAATGCACAAAGAAGTGGTTCATGTCCACAGTGGAATATTAGTCAAGGAAAAGAATGAAACAGTGTTGTTTGCACCACCATAGAATGACCTGGAGATATTCACACAACTTGAAGTAAAAAAGAAACCAAAAGACAGATATCCTATGATATCACATATAGATGTTACCTAAAAATTGATACCCATGAACTTATTTCCAAGAGAAGGACACTCATGGATTAAGAACACAAAATTATATTTAACCAAATGGAAAGGTGTGAGGAATGGATAAATAAGGACATGGGGGTTGACAGACATAGACTAATATATGTGAAATATATAATCACCAAAAACCTATGGAATACCAAGAGAGGTCTACCCACCTCCTAGAGAAATGGAAATAAAAACAAAAATGAACAAATGAGACCTAATGAAACTTAAAAGCTTTTGCACAGCAAAGGAAACCATAAACAAGGTGAAAAGACAACCCTCAGAATGGGAGAAAATATTTGCAAATGATATACCTGACAAAGGATTAATCTCCAAAATTTACAAGCAGCTCATGCAGCTCAATATCAAAACAACAAACAACCCAATCCAAAAATGGGCAAAAGACCTAAATAGACATTTCTCCAAAGAAGACATATAGATTGCCAACAAAACATGAAAGAATGCTCAACATCATTAATCATTAGAGAAATGCAATTCAAAACTAGAGTGAGATATAATTTCACACCAGTCAGAATGGCCATCATCAAAAAATCTACAAACAATAAATGCTGGAGAGGCTGTGGATAAAAGGGAACACTCTTGCACTGTTGGTGGGAATGTAAATTGATACAGCCACTATGGAGAACAGTATGGAGGTTCCTTAAAAAACTACACATAGAACTACCATACGACCCAGCAATCCCACTACTGAGAAAACCATAATTCAAGAAGAGTCATGTACCAAAATGTTCATTGCAGCTCTATTTAGAATAGCCCAGAGATGGAAACAACCTAAGTGCCCATCATTGGATGAATGGATAAAGAAGATGGGGCACATATATACAATGGAATATTACTCAGCCATAAAAAGAAACGAAATTGAGCTATTTGTAATGAGGTGGATAGACCTAGAGTCTGTCATACAGAGTGAAGTAAGTCAGAAAGAAAAAGACAAATACCGTATGCTAACACATATATATGGAATTTAAGAAGAAAAAAAAAATGTCATGAAGAACCCAGGGGTAAGACAGGAATAGAGACACAGACCTACTGGAGAACGGACTTGAAGATATGGGGAGGGGGAAGGGTGAGCTGTGACAGAGCGAGAGAGAGGCATAGACATATATACACTACCAAACGTAAGGTAGATAGCTAGTGGGAAGCAGCTGCATAGCACAGGGAGATCAGCTTGGTGCTTTGTGACTGCCTGGAAGGGTGGGATAGGGAGGGTGGGAGGGAGGGATATGCAAGAGGGAAGAGATATGAGAACGTATGTGTATGTATAACTGATTCATTTTGTTATAAAGCAGAAACTAACACACCATTGTAAAGCAATTATACTCCAATAAAGATGTTAAAAAAATGTGGCTGATTTCCAAATTTTGCATGAGAAATGGGACAAAAGAGCAGTTGATAGAAGTGACAGAGATTCAGGTTGATTCCATAATACTGCTTCTATTCCACGGTATCACATCCTTCTCATTCTATTTATCTGTACCTATTTAAGTTGTGGTATTTTTAAGGTCTTAAAATAGCCTCCGTATATTAGACACACTTTCAGAGGACTGTGAATAATGCAAAAATAAATATAAGAAGACAAAAGAAATGAGAAGAAAAGGCCAGAAAGAGCATAGACACTATCAAGTCCCCCGTACCTCCAGAAAAATACTTACATTGCTTTTCTGCCTCTGAAATGATTTTGACTGTATTCTGCCTTGTCATAGGAATACGTTTGGAATCCTTCTTAGGAACAGTCTGAATTCCTCTTTGACATTTGTAATGCTTGTTCAGTCAGTGATTTGGCATGTATATAGTAGAGATAACTCTTTCTGGAAGTGAGAACAGTGACTGAAGAAGATAGTTGATATGTCTTCTCCCAAGGTTAAGTTTTTTCACTACACTCCTATTAGCATGACGTCTTTTCTGTGAGCGCCAAACTGAATATTTAAGTATATTAGTGAAGGAAACCTTGGCATAAAGAGGAAAACATTCATTCTCAGTCTTGTGTTATTCTTGAGCTACTTAAAGCTTCCATTAATTTCAGTGGGAATTTGAATTAAAAAAGGTGAGACATCATGATGAAGATATACATCTTTTAATAGATCACCTGTATTATTTTGTCATTTATGGAAAAAGCAAGAGATGCTAATCTCTGATGTTGATTAAATGAATTTATATGTAGGCATTTACAAAAATAATTAATACATCATTGGATATAAAACACTAATTTTAAAATGAAAATAATTGTTAATTATATAAAGTTCAGAAATATCTTGCCTTTAAATCATTTTTAAATATTGCTAGCAGATTGGACATATGACTATTACTTTCATTAAATTTTAATGGTTATTTCATTAATGCTCTATGCAAAACTAATAAGTGATGTGTTTAATTAAAATTTTATACATGATCAATTTGTGGAATAATTTTATCTTGAGCAAGTCTATTAAAATAGTTTAATTTAATGTTCTATAAAAAGCTCAAAGGAAGAAAACCTAAGTTTAACAATACAGCTTAAAAATGTATAGAAATTCATTTAATATCCTCAAAGTATAGAAGTATGATTTTTATTTTATTCATTTATTCAGACAAGAAAAAATGTTATTAATCAGGGGCTAATTTGGCTGAACTATTATTAATATAGGAAAACCTCAGACCTCCTTTATGTCAATACAGATAGTGAGCTGTTTTATAGAGAAAAATCGGTATGTCAGAATCAATAGTTGTGAATATCCTGAGGTAATGTGGTTAATGTTCATGGGCCATATTCTTTAGACTGGATTACTGAGGCAGTGGTGTGAGTACCTGCAGTGAGAAGATAAAGACCTCTAGGTGAGTAGAGATGATGGCTTTGCTAAGTGTTCTACTTCTTTGACTGAATTTTGTAAAAGACTAAATTCCTGTGGTAAAATTTCTTTTGCGTGATGAATGAGTCAATTGGAAATACAACATGAAAGTGAGAATGGGCTCCCAGGCTGCTCCAAAAAAGTTAAGCAAGAAATAAAGAAGGAAAGAAGGAAGAGAGAGAGGGAGGGAAGAAAGAAAAGGAAAGGAAGAAAGGAGAGAAAAGAAAATCATCCTGTTAACAGTGCAGGCACAGAATCCATGCAGTCTCTTTGTGGCATCCTTTTAGTTTCTAATGCCCTATTCTTATGTTCTGTGCATATTCTTCCAAATAAAATTTTAAATTGTTTTTTCATATTTTGGCACAAATTTGTTTTGTTTGGCATTTGTTTTTATCGTCTCCTGTGATATTAATTTTGCTAAGTAATGGGGGAAAATATAATGATCACTCACTTTATTTTCACAAATAATTTTCAAACATTCCTTAAAAGTGTTTTAAAATAAAGCTTTGTCCTTTCTGTTTTGCATGGTAGATTAAAAATCCCAGTGTTTTCTGAATTAAAATTAAAATCTGTATTAGTTTCCAAACTTGGTGTCTTAAAACAACACAAATTTATTCTCTTGCAACCTGGAAGCCAAAAGTCCAAAATCAATGTAAGTAGGGCTGTGCTTCCTCCCAAGGCTCAAAGAGAGATTCTGTCCCTTGCCTCTTCCATCTCTTGGGTGTTCCAGGAATTCTCTGGTTTATGGAAGCATCACTCTAATCTCTACCTCCACTGTCATCTTGCCTCCTCCTCTTCTGTATGTCAAATACCTCGTGTGTGTCTCTCATCCTAACACTCATCATTGGATTTAGGGCCCACCTGGATAACCCAGAATGATCTCTATACCTCAAAGTCTCTAACCTAACTATATCTGCAAATAACTTTTTTTTTTCCCCAAATAAGGTAACATTACCAGATCCCAGGAATTAGGATACACACACATCTTTTGGGGACCAGATTTTGTTTTGGTCATTTAAAAATCTTTTCTTCTGTATGCAGTCCAATGAGAAGCATTCACTATAACTGTAGCAAGCAGTGGAACAAAAGTGCTAAAAAGATCAGTTTCAGAGTCATATGGGCCTGGATTTGAATTACAGAATCCATCACTCAATTGCTATGTGGCATTAGGTAAATAATTTCAATAATAGAAAAAGATATAAAATATAGTAGTCCAGGCACCATGACAATAATCCAAAGGCTTCAAATATGGCACAAATACCATTAGGGTCCATCGTAATGTTCTAAGGACTATGTAGGCACTTAGCAATTTCTTGGTCTTAAATTTTCATATATATTATTTCCTAGAAGTCATCTACCTGAGAATAGGCCTGTGGTTGGCCTGGTTCCAGTTCCTATCTCATATAATTATGGTGAAAGTTAAATAAGATAATATAAAGCTCTTGGATCTTTTGAGAAATTGGTCCATTTTCTCTACATTATCAAATTTGTGAGCATAGAATTGCTCAATTCTATGCAATACAATTCCTTTATTATCCTATTATGTTGGTGAGACCTTTAGGGATAGACCTCTTTTATTTCTCATATCAGTAATTTGGTTTCTCTCTCTCTCTTTTTATTAGTTAACTTAGATAAAGGCTTATGAAATTTAGAGGTCTTTTCAAAGAAGCTTTTGGTTTTATTGATTTTCCCTATCAATTTCCCATTTTTGACTTTCATTTATTTTTGCTCTAATTTGTATTATTTAATTTCTTCTGCTTGCTTTGGTTTTAATTTGCTCTTCTTTTTCTAGTTTCCTAAGATGCAAATGTAATTACTGATTTTAGATCTTTCTTTTTTTCTAATACTGCACTCAATTATATAAATTTCCCTCTAAGCATACTGCTTTTACTGCATTCCACAGATTTTGATAAGTTGTGTTTTCATTTTCATCTAGTTCAAAATATTTTTAGAATTCTCTTGAGATTTCTTCTTTGACTCATATGTTATTTAAATGTGTTTTTTTTAATCTCCACATATTTGGGGATTCTCCAGTTATCTTTCTGTTATTAATGTCTAGTTTAATGCCATTGGGCTCTGTATGATTTCCATTCTTTTAAATGTGTTAAGGTGTATTTTATGGTCCAGAATGTGGTGTATCTTAGTAAATGTTCCATGTGAGCTTGCGAAGAATGTGCATTCCGCTTTTGTTGGAGAAGTAGTCTATAGATGTAAATTATATCCAGTTGATTTATGATTTCAACTATGTCCTTAATGATTTTCTGCCTTCTAGGTCTTTCCATTTCTGAGAGAGGGTGTTGAAGTCTCCAGCTACAATAGTGGATCCATCTATTTCTCCTTGAAGTTCTATCAGTTTTCGCTTTGTGTAGTTTGTCACTCTGTTATTAGGCCCATACACATTAAGAATTATGTCTTCTTGGACAGTTGACCCCTTTATCATTATGTGGTGCCCCTCTTTAGCCCTGATAATCTTCTTCACTTTAAAGTTTGCTTTCCCCACCTCCACAGGCTTCTTTTAGGATTTTTCCTTAATCTTTGATTTTTTATAGTTTTAAAATGATATGCCAAGGTGGTGTTTTTGACATTATCCTGCCTGGTGTTCTCTGAACTGTGGTTTAGTGTCTTACATTAATTTGGAGAAATTCTCAGTCGTTATTGTTTCAGAAAATTTCTTTCTCTCTTTTTCTCCTTTTGGTATTCTCATTATAAATATGTTAAACCTTTGTAGTTGTCCCACAGCAACTTATTCTGTTCTGATCTTATCAGTCTTTATTATTTTTGCTTTTCAGTTTGGGGGTTTCTATTGATATATCTTGAAGCCCAGACATTCTTTCCTTCACCATTCCAGTCTACTAATCTACTAATGAGCCCATCAAGCATTCTTTATTTCTGTCACTGTTGTGTTTTGTTGTTGTTGTTGTTTTGGGGTTGTTTTTCTGGCATTTCTTTTTGGTTCTTTCTTAGCATTTCCATCTCTTCACTAATGTTGCATGTCTGTTATTGCATGTTGTCTACTTTATCCATTAAAGCCCTGAGCATATTAATCATTATTGTTTTAAATTCCCTGTCTGATAATTTCAGCATCCCTGCCAATATATGAGTCTGAAGCTTGCTTTGTCTTTTCAAATTGTGTATGTATGGGCTTTATTGGGTTTTTTTTTTTTTTTTGCGTTTTATCATTTTTTCTTGGTAACCAGACATGATGTAAAGGAAATGCTCTAAATTGGCTTTTAGTACTGTAGTGATGAGGTATGTGTGTACGTGTGTGTGTTTGTGTGTGTGGCAGGGAAGTGTTCTTTAGTTCAACAATTAATGTCAGTCTTTTATAGAGCCTATGACTCTGGACTTTGAACTTCACCAGTGCTTCTCAGTGTCCCCCTTCCCCACCTCCACCTCTCCAATTATGTAGGACAGAATATCTAGAGTAGCAAGAGTTGAATATTTACCCTCTCCAACATAGAAGGCTAGAGTGGGCTGTAATTGGGTATTTCCCTTCTCTTTTGAGGAAGCTTAGGGCTGGTAGAATTTGGTGTTTTGTTTTGTTGAAACAGTTTTGCTTCTTTTCTCCAATATTGTGAGAATCTGGCCAGGCTTCTGGAGATAAAGCTCACAAAAGCATGGGGGCCTTTCTCTGACTGGGTACTCATGAAATTTTTAACCTCAGTCTTTTCTGCACTAAGCCTATAGCAAATCATCAATTATAGTTCAGGTTTCCAAACCATGGCAGTGGTTTCCACTTGTGAGTATCAGCTCTGGTAAGCTGTGACTCCCAATATTTGCTCATCTGTCTCTCTAATCTTGGGGGTAGTAGTTTGCTCTGTATCCTTAACCTTTATTCCAATCCAGGAAGAATTGTTGATTTTTCAGTCTTTTCAGCTTGTTCCTCATTGTTTTGATGGAGTGGTGACTTCCAAGCTCCTTACGTGTACGACTGGAGACCTGAAGTTCTACTATAATGTTTTTTATATTTTTTGAGCAGGGAAATATTGACACCAAAAGAGAATACACTTGAATTTTATTTTGATTAATAGTAAGGATTGCATGGGCTTCCTTCGTGGCGCAGTGGTTGAGTCCACCTGCCGATACAGGGGACACGGGTTCGTGCCCCGGTCCGGGAAGATCCCACATGCCATGGAGCAGCTAGGCCCGTGAGCCATGGCCGTTGAGCCTGCGTGTCCAGAGCCTGTGCTCCGCAACGGGAGAGGCCACAGCAGTGAGAGGCCCGCATAACGCAAAAAAAAAAAAAAAAAAAAAAAAAGTAAGGATTGCAAACACACATTTGGGAAAAAATCTTTAAAATATGATAGCTTTTGTGTGAACAATTAATTTCTTGAAAAGAAGTTTTAAAGTTAAGTTTCAGAAATAAAAGCTTTCCCAGCAAAAGCCAAATTTTCACTTTGCCACATGCCTGTTTATTTTTGTCCAAATAATAACCAAACCCACTCAGAGAAATCTAATAGTAAGGCAGTTTATGAGAAACAATGTAAGGACTATAGCACAAAATCAGGCAAGAATAATTGTAAGAATAATTAAAATCTTAACTTTGTGTGTGTTCTCATGTTATTATAATTTGAGGGAAAATTACATAATTTATATTTTAAAACCTTACCCTTTCCTATACTGTTAGATATGTATTTATCTCTTCACTCACTTCTGCAAATGAATCTTATCATCACTCTTAAGATGAAACTTAGAGGGAAACATTACTATTTAGTCTTACAATTTAAAAATGTGTTTATTGTATTTCCATTTTCCAACCAAAAGGCAACAATAAACTAAAGTGTACAGTGTATCTTAAAGTGAAGAATCAACTTGGGAAGGAATATTACTACTGAAATCATCTGTATTCAGTTCTACCTCATAAATTAACTTTGATTTCTCCTATATCAAAATAAATAGAAATTTCATAGCAACCCATGTATAATATAAATAGGCACTGGTTGAATATATGCTATCTATGGGGCAGGGAATAAAATTGTAGCTGTTTTTTAAGATTTTGAAATCTTCTCTAGAGAGACAAATACTAATACTACCAGCCAATGGAGAGTGACCTTTAACACACATCAGAAAAGCAACACAAATTACATATAATTTGTAAAAGGAGAGAAAAATATAGCTGAAATTAGTTATGCCCAAGTTCTTCCTAAAGTAATAGAGAATGACTTTAATGTGATAGAAAGAGTGTATAAGTAGAGGATTTTTTTTCTTAGTTTCTTCTGCTTTTCACTCATCTCTTTCTTTCCTTTTATGTCTATATCTTACTTTATAGATATAAAATTCCAGCATGGTGTCTAGGTGTCTATTTATATACCTGCCATTTATAATCTGAAAAGCTTTGTAATACACTCATAATAAATGCATTCATAACCACATCTTCTCTAATCACTACAGTGCCTGCACTGCTATTTGGCACTCATTAGCTGAAACTGCCATTCACCTATAATTTATGACTAGCATACAATTATGTGTTATCACTATTCCAAGTGATTACTACACTGAATGTTTTCCAGATAGTGGTATGCAACACTCCATGACAAATTGTACTGCAGTGGATAGTTCATTTCTGTCATTTACTCTATTATTTTCCTTAAAACAATCTCGAGATTTATGTTGAAATGGGAGCACCTTCTTAAAGTAAGATTATTGGGTCAATGTTGTTCCTACATGAAGAGGGGAAAACTGCATTCAGAGAAGGAAGCAGACGTAGTATTAACAAATGTATTTGAAAATATTCTGATAAAAATGAAAAAGCAACTTTAAGGACAGAGTTTGAATATTTCTTTAGCATGAGCACATTTTGATTAAAGACTGACAAATTTATTCAATAATTTGACAATAAAAGTAAATATTTTAATATTAGAGATCATGGAGTATGATATGGATACTGAGAAAAAATTTAAAAAGTAATTAGCAGTTTGGATGTGGTCTTTCACAAATCAAAATATTTTGAATCTTTTTAACAATATCTACCTAGTAATATTTTCACAGTAGTTATAAGAACTAACATTAATTATTTACTCTGTGTCTAACAAAGTTCTGCTCTAAATATTTCACAGGCATAATTTCATATAATTCACATAGCAACCCTGTGAGTTAGGTATTATTATCTCAATTGTACAAAGAAGGAAATGAGACACAGAAAAGTTATGTAGCTTACCCAAGAGCACACCAAGATTGCATGGTTGTATTCATTTCCTAGGGCTGCCATAACAAAATACCACAAACTGAGTTTCTTGAAAAAAGCAGAAATTTATTATTCTATCAGAGTTTTGGAGGTTAGAAGTCCAAAATCTAAGTGCTGACAGTGCCAATCTACCTCTGAAGGCTCTAGGAAAGAATCCTTTCTTGCCTCTTCCAGGTTTGGTGGCCCCAGGCATTCCTTGGCTTGTGGCAGCACAGATCTAATCTCTGCCCCTTCCTTCATAGGTCCTTCCCTGTGTGTCTTTCTGTGTTCTCTCCTCTCCTTATAAGAACACCAGTTATTGGATTTAGGTGCCCACCACTCCTCCACCAAGTCCTGGGGGATTCATCTCAAGATCCTTAACTAATTACATCTGCAAAGACTCTATTTCCAAATAAGATCACATTCTGAGGTTCTGAATGAAATTGAATTTTGGGGGAATGCTCTTCACCCAACTACAATGATGGAGCTGGAGGCTCTATTCAAATGCAAACATACTCTAGAGTCCGTTCCCTTAAATATGTATGTTTGTGCCACAGACTGTGCTCAGAACATATTTCATTTAATACCCATTCTAATCCTCTGGGTACATGTTTTCTCTCTTTTACGTGTTAGAATGCCCAGGGTCATGTGTCACAGATCAGCATAATTTCAATTTGGAGAAATTTCTCTAAAATATAAAGCATGCCATTATCCTGCTTAAAAGTTTTTTTTATACATTCCTACTCTCTTTAGAATAAAATCAAATTCCTTGAGGTAACTTTTAGGGCCCACCAGCATCTGGTCTCTGCCTTCTTCTTCAACTCATGTCTTCCTCTCCCCTCCCAATACTCTCTATGTCCTACCCACCCTGGCCTCTAAGTTTTCTCTCACATTATTCTTTCTGCCTACAGCACTTCCTGCCAACATTTTTCTTCTGCCTACTCTGCCCATCTCACTTTGCCACTTCTGCTGTGTTGTCTCTTCTGAAAACCTAAAGTAGCCTCCATGAATCTGCTGTGGGCTCCCATAGCAATCTAAGCTGCACCTACCTTAACCCATTGTGCCTTGCTATGATTGCTTATTTGATGGTCTGTCAGTTTGTGAGAGCAAGCACCACAATGGTATATTCTCTGCTGAGTTTTCAATACCTAAATAGAGTGACTGACACTCAAACGTAGGTGGAAAGAGTAAATGAATGCAGAGAATTAAAAATGGAAGGCATGATATCTTTATGCATGGGATAAAACAGAGGTAGAAAACTGCCTACCAATTCACAACACAGTATCTTCATCTTGTTTCAAAGAAGCTTATTCTGACATTTTGGTGCCTTGCTCCTCAAGAAGGAAACACATCTGGGCTTCCAGGAGGCAGGTGACAATCAATGTATCCTTAGTGTCATTTACTCCTGCTCTTTTTTCATGTGTCTAGAACTTCCTAATCATCCTTTAAGAATTCACATGGAATAGTCACATTTCTTACTCCATTTGTCCCCACTTCAATAGAAAGTGTTGAAATGCAGTGAGAAAAGTATGGCAACAAGGAATAATTTGCATGACTGAGAAGGTGATTGAGTTTGTTGCTTGGTCATGGTGCTGCCTGCATTCTGGGGTTTCACAAAATCCAAACTCAACCATATGTTTCCTTCAGAGCTCACCAAATCTCGTAATGAAGAGGAAGGGAAGCACTATATGATGACGAGGCAGGGAAGTACTATTTGACAGTTTCAACTGAGGAATCTCAATTGTTAGAACATGATGATGTACATATACTACCTGCAGTATTCTATGTGTGACATGTGACCTCCACTCACCTAGCATGGTAGCACTCATTTAGAATTCATGCAAAACCTTTTTACCAGGAAGCCACCTTCCCCTATGGTAGAGTACACCATTTTGAAACAACATGATATATGTAGTTCAGAAAGCAGTTTTCCCTGAGAAAAACATTACCACCTACAAACAGGGCCTCTGATCAATTTATTTCTTGTCCCCCACCCCGCCAAAAACAGTTTGTCATTGTGTAGAGTGTCTCTAGATCTAATGTACATAATGCAGCCTAATTGTTTCCAATTAGAAAATAACAGATCACATTTATAGAGGGGTAACCTACTTTTCTGGAAAAAAGAATACCTTTAGAACATTCAGTCTTTATTTAGCAGTATACTTTGTAAAAGTTTTTCTATGCAAAGTTTGGTAAACCTCTCTTCCTAATAGCATTGTTAAGCTCATTAAGGATTATTCCCCCTCTAATGAAAATTGGGAATTTGTGAATTGATTGTTCCAGAAGATTTGTAGGTGTTCTATTCACTGATGTACCCCCCCCATGTCTGAAACCAGTCATAGTAGATACTCAATAAATACTTTAAAAATACACATATATAAAAGAAATGTGCTTTGGCTTTAACTCATCCACTGACCACAGCAAGGAAGTTTTTTTAAATTCTTCATTTTTCATATCACCTTCGAAATCTATTGTTTACCATTTAAACCCATCATTAGGTATATCATTGGGGTATTGTGTCTCACATCGAGGAGGAAGTGAGTCCCTTCAGAAGTTTTTGCTACAGTGAAGGACTGGAATGGAAATCTAAGTGACAAGTTCCTGTTTCTTCTTCCCAGTGCAACTTGTACATTGTCTTATAATTATACAAATATAATTTCTAAAGGGAAAGTTGTTAAAGTTTCAGAGTTGTTACAGAAAGCAGATAGTTGAAGTGATATAATAGCAGGCTGAAGAGGGAAAGTGATATCTTTTAAGGCATATTTGTTTAAAACATGACAGTCTGAGAAAATTGCTTGGCTTCCTCAATGCCGTTCTCCATAGTTACAGTGATGTGGTCTGGCTATTTTCCAAGTGTTCTATGTGACTAATCACCAGACGTTACTACAAAATGGTTTCCCATTTCAGAACATGAAAACAAAGTTACGTACTACAAAATGGTTTCCCATTTCAGAACATGAAAACAAAGTTACGTACTACAAAATGGTTTCCCATTTCAGAACATGAAAACAAAGTTACGATGTAATTTAGAGAACATTGACTATAAGCATTTGCCATAAGCCTTTGCAACCACTTCTGCTCCAGTCATATGGTTTTTAAGAAAATGATATAATGTACCACCAGGTACTTGCTTCATCCACTTTATGAAGAAATGTAGTACTGATAGATTATTTGCATTTGAAGTAAAACATGTAAATGAAGGAGAAATAATGGCTAGTACTATCCCCTAGATACATTGTTTTATTTTATTTTATTTATTTCATTTTATTTTATCTCTTTTGGAATTTACCAAGCCAGAGTTGTTGATAGTATGGAAATGCTTTTTATTTATTATATGTATAATTATAATAGCAGATGAATTTTCTTTGATTGTTTTATACTGTATAATTGATTTATAAATTTAAAAATTATAATAATGTGTGATTTCCAGTTATTCAACTTGTCCATATATTGTTAAAAGATTTCCAAGTAAGATACGAGATCATATTTCTTTAAAAATTCAAGCTTACTGTTTCTCCTTCCCCACAAACGCCTGTGGTCACATAAAATTTATATGCACCATTGTCTAGGAGCACCATAGAGGAAAACTATTGGTGCCTTTGGATAATGGTTGGGTTGGATTGCTCCATTTTCTTTCCCTGCCTGCTTACTCTGAGTAGGAACACCCAGCATGGACTTTTCCCACCATCATAATCCATTTATTTCAGAGTTGTGGCATTTATTTGGATTTTCCAAGTATAATATCAGTTCTCCATTCATTATTTTTTCATAAGTGTATCTTAGTGTAATAATCCTCTGTTCTCTGTTCTCATGTTTTTGTCAGGACCTATTACATCAGTGAGGAAATCTTTGTTTCTTTCTAGGCCTTGAACATACTCAGAGCTCATTTGGGTTTTCTAAAACTGAAACAAATGCAGCTAATTATTCCTTGACCTGTATTAACAACCCAGCTGGTGGAGCCCAGATTTAGCCTACTGAATATAAAATTATAATAAAATAGACTTGCACCCTTCTTCCAAGTTGTGAGCATGTTAAATATTATGAAGAATTTTAAAAGCTGCTTATTTTCTTGTCCTTTAGGCATGATCAACCACTTTTCTATGGTCTCAAACCGTATGTTGCTTTTTAACTCCTTTAATATCTGTTCCTATGCCACAGAGCAGAAAATCAGAGGGGAGAAGTTACCATCTGCATTGGCTGTCATCACCTGCAGGAATTTTTGACTTGCCTGCTGATGTGATTGAAGCATGGTTGATTTTCAGCATACTACAAATAATGCTTTTGTTTCTCTGAGAACTCAGTATGTGAGATCTTGTGTGCACTTTAACTCTTTAAAAAGCCATTTTATTCTTTTTTATGAGTTAGTAATAAATTAGAAGTTTATCACTTGCAAAAACACTTGGAAACCCAAGTATAAGACATATTTTAAAACTTGCTTTTGAGGAATTTAGCAGACAGCAACTATCAGTAGATATATGAAAGGGAGAATATAGCTCAAATATATATGGGAGGCATAAACAGCTGTTTACTCAGTTCAGTTGAAGGAACACTAGGTCATATTCTATTTTTGTCATAGTATGTGAAATTTCAACACGTAATACATTGTTTTGATCCTTGCACATATTAAAAGAAAATTGCTGAGTTGGACAAAGGACATGTGTTAATTAGTTAATAGTTAAAACCTTAAACTGAATAAAGTTTGTCAGATTAACTAGCTGTCATTTGAAGAGGTAGCTGTGCTATAATGAAATAAGAGGTATCTAAATTTGATGAAGTGCTAAGAATCATGAAGTGTAGTTATTTTTAAACTTAAGAAAAAATAACCCCAGAGATATATTTTTAAATTTTAAGCCTATAAATTATTTCAGGATTCTATGAATAGCAAATATTAGTTGAATCAATGAGGGGAATTATTGAATGTTTGATGGCATAAATATTAGCATTCTACATCAATATTTTGCACATGGTTACTGAATTAATGAATGAATCAAGAGATGTAATTATTCCTAGATTGGCCATTTTTATCACATGGCATACTACACAAGCCCAGAAAAACATTGATGCATTTATAACCTCTTACTCTCTAAATGTGCTAGATGAATATTTGCTTTAATTATTATTATTATTGTTATTATTATTATTATTATTACCAGGATCAAATGAAGCTGTTGTTTAAGGAAGGGAGAAAGAGTAATCTCTCAAACATTTTCTAGGTGATTGAGATCTGAGTTCAATATTCAGTTCCCAAATGTAACTTTCTAAAAGCTAATTTATTATATTGGGTTCTATTGGGAAGGTTAACATTTTCTTAATAGAAAATGAACCATTACATTCTAACATAGGAAATGATATGTAAAATGCCAAATTATAAGAAAAAATGGCTAGGCAGACAACCTAGGTCTTCCTTAGCACTTTTCAGTGAATAAATAAAGCACATCACCCTGATCCTCAGAAACTTCCATTCAAAACAGAGATCCTAGGTCCAGGATGTATAATCAGTCAGGAAAAGCTTAAGGAAAATCACAGGCTTTAGAAGTTAAGAAAGAGACTCCAAAGCACTTTCTCAAAAGATATCTTTCAGAGAAAAATGTCTCTCCAAAAGAAAAATGTTGGGGGGTGGGGCAGTTCTACAATTAAATTAGTTTTTGACACCCACATGGAAGATTTAGAATGCATATTGACAAAGACACTGCTTCACACAAATCCAGTATATCGTTCACGTCACAGATTATGAAGAATTGCCTAAGTAGCCATCTGTGGAGGGTAACTTTGTCTAAACCCAGTATTGCATTTATAATACATTCAGCTGCAGGCAACAAAACCTCACTAAATCTAATTGAATCATACAGGCATACATTATCTTGCTTAAGATGGGCGATACAGTAGTCCCTTGGTATCTGCAGGGGATTCATTCCCAGACTTCCCCGGGATAACAAAGCCTGCCGGCAGTCAAGTTCCTTTAAAATGGCATAGTAAAGTTGGTCCTCTGTCTGTGGGATCCAGAGATAGGGAGGGCTGACTGTACATGATTTTAGGTTTTGTTTAATGGATCAATACTGTCATACATTTGATTTGGTTCAGAATTTCTATAATTCCCTTGGCCCTGGCTTTATAGTCACAAGATGGCCACCCCTGCTTCCAGCATTAAATCTCAAGTCTTCCTATGGCAAAATTTAAAAGCACAAAGGCAGTGATGGCCAGAACACTGGGAAATAATTCTGTGTGAGACATTTGATAATTTTCTCAGGGAAGGAAATCATTTCCCAGAATAATTTCTCCACTGGGTCTGAATCTGGTTTTATTGGCCAGAACTTGGATTCAAGTTAGAGGGTACAAGCCCACTGCTAAACCAACAACGAGCAAAAGGAATAGAATCACCATGTTTGATTAAGACCAATTACTGATCATCATCTAGGGCTAATGGATAGACAGCTAATAGTGTCCACTGCATCCAGTATTTCCTCAGGGTGAACATGGGACCCTCTTTTACAAACTCTCAATCACCAAACACACTTTGGAGAATATTTTCTTTTGTTTTTATGTGATTATATGTAAAAGAAATAAGTAAATATTCTTTTTTTTTTTTTACTTTCTTCATGTATGAAACAGTCTTTCAGTGATGTAGCTATCCATTATTGCATAACAAACCACCCCAAACATAGTGACATAAAATAGTAACCATTTTATTTTGCCCTTAGTTTCTGTGGATCATGAATTCATGCAGGGCACAATGGGGTTAGCTTGTGTCTTCTCAGAAATGGCTGAGACCTCAGCTGGGAAGAATTGAATATCTGGGGGTGACTTGAATGACTGGAGACTGGAATTATCTGGAGGCCTCTTCATTCATATGTCTGACACCTCTGTTGGTAGGGATCAAAGGCTGGGCTCAGCTAGGACTGTTGACCAGGTCATCTATACGTGGCCTTTTCCCGGTAACTGAATTCCGAGAAAAAAAAAAAATTCTAAGAAGAATAATCTGGAGAGTGAGTATTACAAAAGAAAAAACTGAGTCCATATGGCTTTCTCTGATCTAGGCTTAGGTTTCTTGTTGCATCATTTCTACCACATTTTATTGGAAAGAATTTAATCACTAAGGCTAACCAAGATTTAAGAGAAGGGAACTTTTAACTGCACAGTTTGATCAGGGAATGGCAAGGTCTTAATGCAGAAGAGTATGGGGGTACAAGATGTTGTTTCTACCATCTTTAGAAAATACCATCAGCCACAAGTATAAGATGAAGGTGATGAGAACTGAGATGGAACTGGTAATGGCACTACGAATGATCTTAAATATTTTCAGGTATGATCTTTGTATAACTTGAACTTTCAACTCAAGATATATTTTGAGGAGTGAACGGAGTACTGCCCCTCATGATGTTGATTTTCAATATTCTTCACGTAGAATAGAGTCAGATGTAACATAGAACCATAATTCCTGAACAACATGGCTGTATAAATCACCAGAGAGATTCACAATATATTGTTTTTGGACCTCAATTCATATTTACTGCATCACAAATTCTGGTTATAAATTTCCACAAGTAATGTTTGTAACAAATCTAGTATGGTTCAAAAGAGGAAGCAATTCTAAATATGTTTAATCAATAGGATTATCTTTGGTAACTTTTAAAAAATGAATATATATTCAATATAAACAGTCATAAAATATATATAAAATATTCCCACCAACATAGGGATTGTGGGAGTATTAACTAACACAACATTTGAGAAGGTGATGTGGCAAAATGAAGGTGCACATAACCTTTGACCCAGCAATTCCACTTCTATAAATTTATGCTTTAGCTATATTTACATTCTTAGCACAAACATTATTCATTGCAGCACTGGATTAGCAAAACATCTATTTACTGGGAGATAAGTAACCAACCTCCACCTAAAAGACATGAAGGTTAACAGTGCTCTGCATTCCCTCTGTAAAACAGAATGAGTGCTTATGACGACTTCTCAGAGCAAGTAGGCTGCTTTCTCTTTAATACACCCCTCATTCTGATTGATGAATAATCTAGGGCTTTTCCTGTAAATAGTTCCTGGATGACTCTTCAAGCACTTAAAAGAAGGAGGATATATCTACATGCATGCATTATGGAAAGATATCTTAGGTATATTGTAAAGGTAAGCAAGCTATTTATAGTATATTATGTATAGGATGATCTTATTTATGTTAACAAAAAATCTTAAATAAAAATAAGTATAAAATATTCTTGTTTATATACTTTCTGAAAAGAAATGCAAGAAATAGTTAACAATTTCTTGGAGGAGTGAAACTGGAGCTTTTAGAGCAGGAGTGACTATTTCTGTATGATTTTTTTTTAAACCATGGGCATTCATTTAAAAATATATTTTTTATTTTTTAAAATTACTAGTATATTTTTTGTTGGTGGTGTTTAAAATGCTACGAAAGTGATTCTGATGCCCATCCAGGCTTGAGAACAACTGTCATTAATGTAATTCATTTTTTTACGTGAGAGTAAGAAAAATGAAAAATGTACTTAAAGAAAAATTTAGAAGGAGCAGAGTAGAAGTCCAAGATTTTTTAACAGTGTATTCTTTGAGGAAAATCAATGGGAGACATTTTTTATTCTTCTAAATTAGCATTTGTAAATGCAATAATGAGATATGCTTTAACATATCATTAACTAAGAGATAGGTACATCTTAATTTCTAAAGGATTTTTAAGTATATTGAATAGAGCCAACTAGGGCAGATTTTCATTACAAAGTGATATCATTATACCAATGATTGCAGGCTAATTCCCCACTTATACAGTCTGACCACTGACCACACTAGATCAAGAGAGTTTAATTTCCTTTGTAAATGTTCATTCCTGCTCATCTTACATGACAGCAAGCAAAATGGTAGTTTAATAAGGGAAGAAATCATTTTTAAAGGGAGAATATGTAAAAGCCAATGCTGTGGATTTTTGTCACAATAATTATACACTTCCCTTTACCGTCATCCCCTGACATATCTGTGTAAAACCAAAAAGAAATCATGTTTTCTGATTTGTTTCCTATAACCTCTTAAATGATGCCCACAATTGTACTGACCTTTAGTGTTGACAAGTGCACACTGGACTTGTCTTCAGGAAATAGGTTGTAATAATAGATCCTTTTCCTTCTGCCTTCTCTGAGATTTTGGCATTCATCGCGTTTTAAGATTATATTGGATCTTTTTTTCATGAAAGCCTTACTTTATACTTGCCAACAGTTGAGTTTGTCTGTCATTTTCCCCCATTCCCAAGAAATTCTTAAGATGAGTAAGAATATTAATTTAAAAAATAGGATGTTTAGATATTGCCCCCCAATTTAAGATTATTTTATTAATTCTTACAAAAACTGCTGTCAGATTTATTATCCCAGTTTTACAAGTGAAAAAAATTGGAGCTTAGAGACATTACGTGATTTTTTTCCCAACTCACAGAACTAGTAAGTGGCAAAATGGGATTCCAGCCTAGGTCTGTTTGACTCCAGATCTCTGCTCTTATACATCTTTTACTTATAAGGATATTATATTTGCAAAGTTCTTTACAGTTTACCAAACATTTTTATAAACATCTCATTCAGTCATACAACATGTCCAATAGGTTAAGTGACTAGAAATAGCAAGTGGCAGTGCCAGGGGCTGGATCTCATATCTACTGACTCCAAAATCACTTCTCACAAGAATGCCTCATATTTAAATCCTCTTGACATTTTACACAGTAGACAAAATTAATGCTGTCTATAAATGTACAATTTCACTTTGGAGCTCTGCTTTCAAGCCAGGCACAAATAGTGTTCAATAAAACATGTATCAGAGTTGATTCAAGCCTTCTACCTCAAGAGTTAGGAAGAGGAAATTCTTGATTTAGAATCAGACACAAACTTTGGGGATGAAAGGACTAAATAATGAGCAATTACTGGATTTGAGCATAATCTTCTGCTCACTCATAACTAAAGTTCAGTTCAAATTGATGGACTTCATGAGGATCTTAGTCTGTTTGGACTGCTATAACAAAAATACCATAGATTGGGTTGCTTACAAAAATCAAAAATTCGTTACTCACAGTGGTGGAGATTGGGAAATCCAAGATTAAGGTGCTGCCAGATTTGGTGTCAGATGAGGTTCTGCTTGCTGGTTCATAGACAACCATCTTTTTGTTGTGTCCTCCCAAGGCAAAAGGGGTGAGTCAGCTCTTTGGGGTCTCTTTTATCAGGACTCTAATCCCACCTCCCAAAGCCCCTACCTTCTAATACCTTCACATCGGGATTAGATTTCAACATATGAATTTGGGAAAAACATAAACTTTCAGTGTATAGCAATAAGTGAATGGTGCTTCTCAGTGAGCCTAAAATATTGCCAAGAAATTGCTTAGGCACTGTGAGAATATGATAAAATCCTCCTCTGTGTGTGTTTGATAAAAGTATGATATATGAGCATTATCATAATTTGTTTATGAAAAAGTTGAGTCATCAAACTATACAATCCATGGAGTTAATATTATGCTAAATGATACCTGAAGAAAATGAGCATGATTTTATTTTGTATTCTGGCATTCAAGGAATCTTGTCTTAATGGTTTTTTTTTTTTTTTTTTTTTTTTTTTTGCATTTCTACAAAATGTATAGTACATTTTAATAAAAGGTAATTTTCTAAGAACTGTTTCCAGATTGAGTTGAGTTTACTACTATGACCTCGGCAATAAAATTAACCAAAGTTAGATTCCTGCATATTTCTAAGTCTGGAAAAAGTAGGCCTTAATGATAGAACAAATGTTTAGCCCAGCAAATTAACTCTGAGCCTCCTAATGAGCCAGTAATGTTCATGGGAATGCTGGAGAGAATTTAGGTTGGAGACAAGAAATAAAAACCTTATTAGGTAAAATAATTAATTTGAGAATCTGTTCTGGCCATTAAAAATTCAACTTTAATAAGAAATAAAGGAAACTTACATTTCCATTTTATGCTATGATAATTTTCTAGACAGTGTGAAACACTTGTAAAATTATACGTAGCTGCTTTTTATCCGATACAAATTTGTGTGGCAATAAACATTTAAGGATCAACTTTATTAACAAATGTCTTCTTGTAACTTTGACCATAGAATATAAAAACACAAAGAAACTAGTAACATTTTTTATAGTAGGACAATTATAAGAACATTTTTATTCAAGAACCAACTACAAAAGAAGTTTCATAGGTAAGCCCCAATGTCTTTTACAAAGGAGGTAGGCAGTAAATGTCACTGAGTTAATTTGATTGAAAGAGATGTGTGAGATTTCAACATTTATATAAACATGAAAAATACTCTATAGATTATTTTTTAATATTTTAAATCAATCTTGTTAACCTCAAAGGGTACCAAACACTAATGCTAATGCCATCTGTTGGTGCCTTTCAGAATGAGTACATATTTACCTTAGAGCCTACCTATGAAAGCTCTTAATTTGAGATTTGGGACATCAAGGAGTGTTTATGTGAATTTACCTTGATGTCATTTCTATGATGTGTGATTTTTGGCATAGCTGGTAAAGAAAATATATAGTGTAATCTGAACTGAATTTTCATCTCTTGATAATACCTTGTTTGGGGGTTCTTATTTATTTACCCAAATTGTCAGTGGAACCTACTGGAAAAAAAAAATTTTCCTATGTGTAAAGGTTTTCATTTCACAAAGTATCTGTCAAAAATAATGTCTTAGATAACTTAATGAGCTTTTGCCATGAAAATAATTAAAATAAGAATTAGAAAGAAAACATTAGATATGAAGAAATAGGTATGAACTTTAGAAACTTTGTGTCAACCTGAAAAATAAATCATTGGCAATCAAACCATTAGGAAGTATGTATGTTAGGAAGAGGATGACAAAATTAAATATTCAATTAAGTTTGTTTAGACCAAAAATAGATTAGTCTCCAGAGACACAGAAAACTGTATCTAGCATGCCCATATGTAACATTGTATTTAAAATACTTTGCCATACATGTTTATAAAATAACTTACCTAACACATATCTTTAACCATTAAGGAACATTGTGGAAAAACATATGTTGGGAAGGGGAGATATTTTAAAAGTTTAGATTGATTGAAGTTTGAAATTTATTTTGGTGTGGACCAGGAAAAAAAAAGAAAGTATTGTTCGACCTGGTGGATAGTGGTACCAGTTTGCCAAATAGTGAAAATAGGAAGAGATATAGGATTTGGAATAATGATTAGTTCAGTTTTTTAAAAAATTCTGTTGGAGATGTGGATGCTTGGCTCCAAAGGTCTGGAATTCAAGGGAGAGATGTTGGCTACATGTATAGATTTGGGAATCATCATGTTATAAAACTGATAACAGAAGAATGCAAGTGCATTAGATCACTCAGAGGAGGAAAATCAGTGGTCGTTTGTCCTTTGCATTTACATAATGAATGAGATTTTAAAGGTATAAACAAAAAAGATACTGAGATAGTATCAATAAAGGAGTAATTTAATCTGTCTGGGAGGAGTTAAGGAAAATTTCATATAGATGACAACATTATGACCAAAAGGCTTGGTCCTAAAAGATTAATTACATCTTGTAGTGCTAGCATAGGACTAAAGGGAGATAAATATTATGTGCATTGATGCCCCTGAAATTTCTGAGACTAAGTACTCTACTCATCAAAATTTTGAAAATGATGAATCAGTATTATATTCAGAGTCAGTCTTGGGAGCAATGTAATTCCCTGGTCTATGAGAAAGTCTCCTTTTAGTTGTTCCTTTATCTCCATTATTTCATAGCTTTTTTTCTGGATTTGTTTATAGAGAGAGAAAATTTTCTTCATTTTCCAGTTAAAAGTTAGGCTTATATGTGAAAATGTCTGATTAATTTAATATACAGATGTGAATAAATATACATTTTGAAATCCATTCTCTCCCACTTTGGGGAAAGAGGTTAGAAAATTAGAATGTAGGTGCTAAGGGAAAGGATGGATGTCCCTAAGTAGGAAAATATAGTAGAAAGGGAAGGCTAGAGGCATTAAATTTCATCTCACTTTTTTGTCATGAAAATGCTACAGTTATACTCAGAAGATATGGGCAAATAGAAAATGTTAAAAAAGTCCTTCATGACCTATACTAATTGCATGCAGTTTAGTGAAAACCCTATTCATTTGGGATGATAAGAAAGGAGAACTTGAAAGAGAGAATTTATAATGGACATTCAAGGACGGATGAAGTTCTAAAATGTGGTAATAAAATGAGGATATTTTAGACAAATTTATCATTAACGGCTCAGTTTAATTATTAAACTTAAAATTATTAAAATTAAAATTATTTGTAAAAAGGAAAAAAAAACAAGTTGCCTGTTACAGAGCAGTCATATTGGAAGGTTATAGATGAAATGTCTGGAAAGTAGATAGAGATCACGTTATAAAATATCTTTAATTCTGTAATAATGCTTTTGGACTTGATTCTAAGGACAATGAAGAGTTATTTGATGATATTAAACAGAATATTACATAATCAAAGTAGAATTCAAGAATAATTAATCAAATAAAAGTTCCTAGAATGGTGGTAAGGTGGTAAGTTTACTCAGTGAGTTCTCTGATGGCAAGAGGGCTTTTGATTTGCCAGCAATAAGGTTTTATTCATATGGACATTTGGTCTATGTTAAACAATTTTACAGTACCAGTGAGATGGGTAGATGTGTTGAATTGGTTCCAAAACCCAACTGACACTTAAATGTAATTATTGTTTGAATGATTATTGGGAAATATTTTGGTAACATAAAAGACACTGTTTTATAAAGAGCTTAATTAGGGTATGCTTTATTCCTCCAACTGAAAAAAACATAAGCATTCTCCTGCTATACGTCTTCAACAGTTTTATTTTCACTGATCGTGAATCACTGTATTGATTGGTATTTATCGACAAAAATACCAATTTTATATCTATTTGTTTCAGTTCATTTTTATATAGTGTGAAATTCTCCACCCAGAATTGGTTTGATGTAACTTTAGTGCTTGTAAAACTGGATTTTAGAGACTTGGAGTACCCAAGTAGAGCAAATACTTGATGGTATCATGCTTACCCTTGAATTTAGTACTAGTGCTATGGCTACTGGCATTTAGTTTTCTGCACTATAGACTAAGCCTCTAAATGAGCCAGAGTGGACAAAGCAAAACTCACTGAAGTATGCAGTAGGATATAGGCATGGCTTTCAGTTTGGCATCCTTTGTGCCCTCTGTGGAGCATTAATTCTGCAAGATTAATTTTGAATACCATATTCAGAGATGAATCATTTTGGGAATACCTATGTATTACCTCTATGGCAGAGTTCTCATGGACATTAATATACTAAATGCTCTGAGAGTTTCTGCAGTAAGGAAACCTGATTATTTTAATTAATTTTTATGCACACAGAACTACATTTTGAAGAGATTTTTTTTTTAACATCCCAAGGAAATAGCTCCATGCAACCCATTTTGGAAAATGCTGATTTTACTTCATAGATAAGGCAAACTAGATCTTCAGAGACTAAGTCCTGATTAACAGTTAGTTGGTAGCAAAATGAAAACTACAGTCCAGTTCTTCAGATTTTATTTTCAAGCCCTTTTTACTAGGCTGTGTTACTACGAATCTCTGCAGTTAGTATTTAGACCAAGTGAACTTACATGACCATTAAGATGAACAGAAGGTAAAATAGGAATATTTCCTGCTGATGTGACTGACAGGTATTGACAGAGAATTTCACAAACATTTCATAGCTTTTAAAGTATCAGCATTAAAAACATTGTTATTTGTTTCTCACATTGACTTTAGTAATAAATTTTTACTAATCAAGTTACTTATTTCTTATTATTGTTATGATATATAGAAAGAGTTCTTCACCTACCCCAGAGTACCTGCAGCTTTAGCAATAAATATACTTAAAGGAGGAAATTGAAAGGTGAGAATTTAATTTTGTAAGAGAATGCTACTTCACCATTATTTCTTTAGGTTGATGATGTGTTTTTAATACACTTTAATAAACTTTGATGTGATATATAGGTAATATATGTCATTAATAATCATGCTGAAAGAAGACTTATTCAATTAGTAATCTGTCCAATAATTGTTGAGCACTTGGTAGATCTCAGACACTGTGCTAGACTCTATTAATATACTGACAGCAAGAAAACCCTTGTCCTCAAGGAGTTGGCAATCAAGTTTACATGTAGAAGCTGTATTTAGTATTGAAATAAATCAGAAAAAAAAAACTCAACTTGTTGACATATCATTTGGTAACCCAAACCACTCCATATTAGCTCTGCCTTCTTAAAATATTTACCTATATTCTTAAGATATACTTGGTTTACTGGTAAACTCAAATGAAAAGAAATTGAGTTTATCCACTTTAATGCTGTCTTCAGCACATCTTCATTTTTAAAATAGAGCAAGTATCCTGTAGAGACAGATGTGAACATAAGCCTCCACACAGAAGTATGATTTGTTTATAAGCCCTTTCTTTCCTTGGCAACAGCATAGTTAACTGAACTGAAGCTGAAATTTCTGCAGAAGTTTCATGCTCTCAACCACAAAAAAACAAAAGGGACTCACATTAAAGATGTGTATCATGATCTGTGCCATTGCTGTCCTACAGCTCAGGTTTGGATAGTTTAACAAACATTACTCTCATAACTTCCAGTGCTAAACTGTTTTGGGAAAAGTCAATGCAGATGTATAAATCAGGAAACTAATAAACTTTCTTCATTTAGTGCTAAAGCAGAAGACTGGTCTGGAGCAACTCACAAATGGCTGATACTGCTTCTTTTGGGAGAGTAAAGACTTGGTCTCTATTCACGGTCCCTGGAGTAACAACAAGTGAGCGAACAAACAATTTGGAAGGTTATGTAAGATTCAGGTGTATAAGTGAATAGAGCCTTTCGCTGTTTCTTCTTTTGTTCTGTAGGGAGGCCTGCTTAAGCTTTGGTGGTCAAGGCTGCCTTCAGGGAATTTGCAATCTGTTGTGTCAGATGATTTCAGAGCCCTGAGTTCACTGCCATTTATATCTGTAGGCTAGGAAAGGAACAATATTAATATTCAAGAATTTATCCACTACTATATAAGGGAATTACTTTCATTACAATATTTTTTTTCCTCCTGTTCTGTTACTGTGCTCTTGGGCCCAGGCAAGATCTGACCATAGCCTAACAAAAAAATTTTTTTTTTTTTTTTTACTTTCCTGGTCTCATTTAGGCAATTTTCTGTAATATACTAGGACAAGAAAGGCTGCTCAGTGACATATGGGTAAATTGAAAGATACTTTAGAAAATTAGAGTTTTGTAATAGTCTGGAGAGTATGGTAGAAAGGGCAAGGAATTTGGATTCAGTTGGACCATCAATTCAAATCCCTGCTCTTACTATTTCTAGTTTGTAACTTAAGACTATTAATTTCCTTAAGACTCATCTTATTCTTCTGTAAAATATAACAACAGCAGCAATTTTATAAAGTACTTTTGAATGTTAGATTAGTGTTTAGAATATCACAAATGATGAAAAGATTGTAATCTTTATTTGATCATTTACTATCTATGATTGACAACTACAAGATTGCAATACTTTTTTATTAGGATCGTATTATTGCACTGTGTATTTTCAGCAATGTTCTTATATGAATTTTTGTTTTTAATATCTTTGTTCCTCCAATTTCCTTTTTGGAAGTAAGAAAAGCATAGGTTGTTGAAAATGATGATTATTCCAGCTCTTCCCTCATCTTCAATTTAGTGTTCGTTAATTTTGAGGTTATTATCTACGTGAATTATCCCAGTAATTGCTTAGGTCAGAGAGATTTTTTAAGTCTTCCATTTTATTTAGGCTTATATCCAACCAACTTTAAAATAACCTCATTCAATTTTTCAAAACCTGAATTTATGAACTGTAGTGCATGGTGTCTCAGGAAGATAGAGAATTTGGATTCATGATAATCAGTATACAGTAAATCAATTTATGTGAAAGCCCTTTTTCTTAAAGAAAGTAATTTCTTCCTTCCTTGGTTTGTCTTTGTTCTCCAAATATACCCAGTACAGCTGGCTATAAAATAACCATTTTTGATTTCTACAAGCAAGAAGCAGGGAGGAACATAAAAGTTTAAGGGTTAAAAATACCCCTCCACACATACTAATTGAAAATGTAATTATGAGGAGGAAATAAACAATCTAAGTATTATTATTTTTTAAGGTGCTAAATGAGTAAGAAACAGTGTCGTAATTTGGTCCTACATCCATACATTTAAAATTATCTAAATAAGTTAAATAAGATGGAAATAAAGGATCCAGTAATTATATTACTCTAAGGAGAGAAATATTGATTAGATGCTAAAGAAACTTGAATATAAAAATGTTAGTTGACTGAAGGCAGACTTTGAATAAAATTTTTAAAATAAAATTGTTGGCAATTAAATGATGCTTGCTAGCTCAACAATAACCAAATAGGGAGTTTGTGTTTTATAGTTTCAAAGGCTTGAGGATGCACAAGATCATCTATTTGGTCAGTTTTATCTCTAATTAAAGCCTACTGTATATAAGTAGTAAACTAAAGGATGAATATTTAGAGACATTAAAATGAAATGAGATTGAAAAGGAGGAAGATTGGGAAAGCTATTAAGAGTTCCCATTTTACATAAATCTAGTTCTTATAAAAAAAATATGATTGAGCACTGATGAAACTATAGTTTTCTGTTTATCCTCCTCTCCAATAAAACCTCTTAAAAGGCTTACATCCTTACATCATCACTACTCTACTGAAACTGCTCTCAGTGATGTCACTGAGAAATGATCTTCAAGGTAATGATGTATTTATCAATTCCTCTTTGACTTCATAGTGTTAGACAATAAAGAACATTCATGTTCAAATATGTTTTTTCCTACTATTCTCAATACCAAAATATGCAAGATCTCTTAAGTTTCTGTCCTTTAAACTCCTCTTTATTCATATAGGTCCCATAGCATGATCAAACCCACATAAATTATAAAAAAATTCCAAATATGTCTCTTTCCTAATGACTGCATTTATAGTCATTTATTGACCATCTCCTCTTGGCAATGTCATCAGTGCCTCAAATGCAATATGTTAAAAGAAAGTAATTATTATCTCTGCCCTTAAGCCAAGTCCTTTTTCTAATTTCACTAGACTTAAATAGTACTTGTATTTTTCGAGATATCTAAGTGCAAACAATTAGAAACAATGTCATCTGTTTGGTCTTGTTTTTTTACTAGATCCCTTATCTCTTTCAAGACTAAAAATTCCACCTTGACTATGACTCTCCCAACTATTTTTTCCTTTAAATTTTCTTTGTTGACAAGCCAATCAAGTCTGTCATAATTTCAGGCTAAGATCATAGCTTCTAACTAAATATTCTGCCTGTTTTAAGAATCCTCATTTCAATTCAGACTACACAAGGAGGATTTATGCTTTCCTTCTTTTATCCTCTCTTTGGACTTTTTACCTATGTGCATTATACTACCTATCACAGTATATCATTTTATTCTATTTACCCCTGTGTCTCCTTACTATTCTGAGAATTTCTGGAATTTCTGGGACCGTATATTTCCAACTCAGTATCCCTAGCCAATAAGGCAGTGCTGAAAACAAGTAGGGAGCTTAATAGCTTCTTGTGGAAAATAATGCCTGGATGAATGAAGGGAACATTTAAAGTACTGCTGTTTTCTGATTCTCCTACCTTGGGGAAATTATTAATACCTCTGGAGCCTCTTTTTTCAGTATATAAAAGGGGTAATAACATATATTTCAGATGGTTATTATGAAAATTATATTATACAGTATATATGAAATCACTTAGCTTACTATCCAGTTCATAGGGTATGCTAAAAAAAAAAAAAAAAGCCCTCCTCCCTAACTCCTTCAAAAATATCCCTTATCTACTCTAAAATATCTTTATTGCCTACTGAAATTGTTCCAAAATTCACAGGTCAGCATCTGAAATTATCTTTCACCTCCAGATGAATTTTGGAACCATATTCCCCACTTCTCTCCTACACTCCTACTTAATCATATCAGATTGCATGCTATACTGCAACCTCATTCCCTATTCTGTACCTCTTTACCTGTGCTTCTCTTCTTCTCTCCTTCTGTGAACTGTTCTGTTGACAGCTCTTATTCATCCCCCTATCTAACTCTCTAAATGATTCTTGTCTATAAAGAGCCGTCTCACATCCCTGTTTCTCTAGGTGCTTTCCTAATTCTTCTACTGTGGTGAGTTATGATTGCTACTTTCTTGAAGTTCTGTAAACAATTAAGTAGCTTATAGCACTTCTATCACATCTGTCATGGTGTAAATATTTTGCATATCCTCCATTGTTGATTGTAAGCTTATCTAAAACAAGGAAATAGTTTTTGCCTTTTAATTTATTGAGGGAATTGAAATGGGAATTGACTCAGACTCTATCTCAAAATAAAAATCTTGAATTCATTTTGAAGTTTGGTTATTTCTCAGTAAGATTAGACAGGTATGTCTCAGTTTCACCTTGTTTTCTGTTTAAATACAAAGTGGAGTTTAATTAGTTGTAATATTAGTGATTTGCCTGCTATAGCTGCCTGCCCATTAATAGCTGATTTGAATGACCAACTTATTTCACAAGGGTCACTGAGCATCTGTTAGATAATGATGACTTTCAGCCATTGCTAAAGATGAAAGACAAATATTCCTCATTATTTATAAGACAATTTGGAGTTTGGCAAAAATAAAACGTATACTTTGCCAGAAATTGTTTCCTTTAATTATTGCACTGGTGTGTGTTTCAAAGGAAATTTAATCCATTCACTTGCTTGTAACTCGGTAAAATGTCACTTTAAAATCTATTAGCTCTCCATAAAGTCCTATATTTATTTTATAACGCGTCTTTTTTTCTTTTGTGCTAAGTACATAAAAAATAAAGTGAACCATTAAAGAATTGTGCAGTGTTGATTTGAAATCCCGGAAACATACATATGATAAACTAGTACTTTAGAGAAAACAAAAAGAAAGGTATGATAGCTTCTTTCAAAGGCTCATAATTAGAGAGTCCGATTAGAGAGAGAGAGAAAAGATGTATGTGTGTATATAGTATGACATCCATGAAGTCCTTTTGAATAAGAACTGAGTCATGAATTAAGGAGCTCAGTAGACAAGCAAGCCAGGAAACAACAGTCCTGTGTGTTCAGTATTGATTGCAAAGACAACTGTGAAATGTTGGTAACAGAAGAAAAGCTGAAGAAAGTGTGGCTATATTTCTAACATGATTTTTACAAGGCAGTTTGCACTTAACTAACTTGCTGGGATGCTTGAAAATAATGTATTGTGAAAGATAAGAAAAGTGGATATTGTACACTTCGATTTTCATAAAAGATTTTGACAGCCTTACGTGGGAGATTAATGGCTAAGGTAGAGAATTGTAGAGTAAATGCTACGGAGTTTCTTACATAGGAAACCATTTCAAGAATAAAACAGGGTCTTCGAGGGTGAAAATATTTCAAGTAAAAAAGAATTTCAAATGTAGCAACCCTGGGACTTCCCTGGTGGTCCAGTGGTTAAGAATCCACCTTCCAATGCAGGGGGCGTGGGTTCGACCCCTGGTCAGAGAACTAAGATCCCACATGCCAGGGCAACTAAACCTATGCACTCTAGAGCCCGTGTGCCACAACTAGAGAGCCCGGGCACTGCAACTACTGAGCCCGCCTGCCACAACGAAAGATCCCGCATACCACAACTAGGACCCGACATAGCCAAATAAATATTTTAAAAAATGTAGCAATACTTAAAATTACTGGGGGCCCTGCACTTTAAATTTCTAATTTAAAAAGCACTCAAGTTCCATTCTTCTTCTTTTCCATCTCTAATTCATTATGACCATATGTTTATCATGTTTAATTACATTCCACAAATATGTAATATGCTAACTACAAGCTATACTAAAAGCAATTGCTAGTGTGTTCAGCAAGAAAATGCAGATACGTTTAAGGACAGTGGGTGAAAAATTTATCTTTTACTGAGAAATGAAAGAATTACCGTAGGAGGAACCTAAAGTTGGAAGTCCAAAGTAAATGACATAAACAATGATAAACAAGAACATGTTTGTAGATCATCAAATAAAAATTTAAAGACCTATCTTTGTATGTGTAAGGATAACAGTTAAAAATATTATATTGCTCCAATCAAATTAAGACCAAATGAGTAAGTTTCTCATGTTTAACAAAATATTTGTTCATTTACTGAGTTTTCTTTATGCCTCCTCCTTACTCACTATTTATCTACTTAACCCAGCCCTTGAGCTGTTTTCACATGTCCAGAAATTTAGGAAAGAAAATACCATGATGTGAGTGGCTTCCATTTGTATTTTCTGAGACAAATAGGAGTTTGTTCTACTTTCAGTGCATCAAACTTAGAATTTGGCCTATGTAATTTTTATAGTTAAATGAACAGCAGGTAAAAACAACTCTGTAGACAGTGGGCATTCCTGTTTGTTCCAAATGATATATTCCATTTTGGAACCATAGAGGAAATCCAGAGATTCATGTGTGTGTTTTAATTTAGAATAATCTGGAACAAAAGCTCTAAAATACAGTGGGAGTAAGGTGAATGCCAGTGCTACCTCTTCTACTAAACCTGCTCTGACCTAGTCCCACCCTTTTCTGTGTCCAGAAGAATTTGATTTCTTCTCTTTTATAAAACATTTGCACAATATCTTACTTCAATTCCTCATATTATTCAAAATACATTTTTTTAAAGCACCAACTATGTAACAGACATTGTGCTCATTACTGGTCATCATAGTGAATAAGTCAACCAGGGTCCTTTACAGTTTAGCAGGGGTGATACAATTAAGCAAGGGATTTTGCAGTGCAGGGTAATAAAGCAAGGTAGTTAACATGATGGGGGAAATGCAAGCTTTAGGAAAGGTCCATTAAGCTGTCTAGGGCCTTGGAGCAGAGATTTCACAGAGGGCTTTCCAAAGAAATGACATCTAAGGTGAGGTATTTAGGTCTTGTCACCTGGAACATTTCAGTTAATCTTCCCAAAATAGCTTCTTTAAGTACATATTACTATCCTCATTTTAAAGAATCAAATGTGAAGGCTTAGACAAATTAAGTAGTGCCCAAATTCCTAGGGCTAGTTAGTGTCAATAAGAATTGTGATTCAACTCCATGTTGTTCTGAATTCAAGGTAAAACTATCTTGGAGAAACCATATCAGTATTTTTCCCAGATTTCAATTCATCTGTTTTTAGAGAACATTATAATGATGGTTTCCTTTTTTACTCTTCAAGTTTGCTTTTTATAGTGACTCAAGGAAGTAGTGACAAATATCACAGAATTCTGACCTTGGGAGATGATTCAGTCACGGAGATAGGAAAATATGCAGCAGTCTAGTAAGGAGAGATCCAGTCAGAAAGTCATGGCTGAAATTTCAGCTTTTCCTAAATCACAGTGGAATTTTACATCCCTCGGAGGCACATGCTTTCCTGAGTCAGCCAGGCACTGAGATATGACAGGTCCAGCTGTCCACTAGATGCTACTACTAGATGGATCCTCTAGCAAGAGAAGCATTAATATTTAGAGAGATTCTGGTACTTTCTGTAAGAAAGAGCTCAGATGAAATTAATATAAATTATATGTTGGTTACATATTCAGATTTTGCCATTGTTTACTATTCTTTTAATTATAAGTATTCATTTTTACTTCTTGTGCATTTTTACACTGAATGTGTCTCTCCTCCCTTCTCTCACAACACACACACACAACTCTTGAAGCACACACATACCTCTTGAAGCAACAAAGGTTTAACAATAATGAAAGAATTGATCACAGAGAAAAGTACATTTTAGATTTCTGGAAAAGAAAAGAAACCCAAAAGACTACCAACACGTATATTTAAAATACACAGGTATTAGCTAAAAATTTTCAAGTGTATTTTAATATTGAGTAAACAAAAAAAGAATAATTAAGCTCTGGACATTTAGCAAAATTAAGATATTATTATCAGCATTTTTAAAAGACTAGCTAAATATTTTTAATTTACTGATGAATAGATGATTACCATGCATCTGGCTCAGATTTCCAGCAACATTAACATACACTTTAAACATACACTTGAAATAGAAGGAATTCAGACTTTTTAAGCAATTATTCAACAAGCCCATGTTGTTCATGAAGAATGTCTTTGGGACAGTACAGGCAATATGAAAACTAATATTCTAATAATTCTCACATAGATTCAGTTGTCTATATTCCCTACCCCTAGGTAATAGAAGCTGAAGGTTGAAAAGGAGAAAAAATAGAGGCAAATAATGCTGATAGCTTTAAATAAAGAGTTAAATAGCTAACAGTAGAAAAAGATACAAAACACTGCATTTCAGATATCAAAAATTTTCCAACTGTGGTATAAATGTCCTAAAGATATATGATGACTTTCAAAGGCCTGTGCAGGAACAGATAAGTTTTTAAAATTTCTTGACATATATTTTCATATGTTTTCTTTCCTAAAATTGACCTGCCTGAGAGTGTAGGTCTGTGGTTGAATTGCTTCCAGTTCCTACCTCTTACTTTTACATTCATCTTTCACTAAATCTCTCAAACATACAGAATCATAGCATGGAGCATAGTCCAAAGTGTAAAACCCACAGGAAATGAAACAAAGAGACTATATAAAATGTTGGTGTTCTCTAGGCCCATCCATGTTGCTGCAAATGGCATTATTTCATTCTTTTTATGGCTGAGTAATATTCCACTGTATATATGCATGTAGCACTTCTCTACCCATTCCACTGTCAATGGACGTTTAGGTTGCTTCCATGTCTTGGTTATTGTAAATAGTGCTGAAGTGAACATTGGGGTGCATGTATCTTTTCGAATTAGAGTTTTCTCCAGATATATGCCCAGGAGAAGGATTGCTGGATGATTAGGTAACTCTGTTTTTAGTTTTCCAAGGAACCTCCATACTGTTCTCCATAGTGGCTGCACTGATTTACATTCCCACCAACAGTGTAGGAGGATTCCACATGGATATTTGTTGTAAGGCCACTCCTAACCCAGAAATATCCTAGCTCTAGGAACCATTCACTCTCTCCTTGGCCATAAGATATCTCATTGTCCTTGGAAAAAATGCAAATTCTCATATAATGGGCCATAAAGCCTTACATGATCTGATCCCTGCATTTTTTTTTATCTTGAGAGAGAAGAATAGAGCTAGAAGAATCAGACTCCCTGACTTCAGACACTACTACAAAGCTACAGTAATCAAAACAGTATGGTACTGGCACAAAGCCAGACTTATAGATTAATGGAGTAGGATAGAAAGATAAACCCAGAAATAAACCCACACACTTATGGTCAATTAATCTACAACAAAGGAGGCAAGAATATACAATAGAGAAAAGACAGTCTCTTCAATAAGTGGTGCTGGGAAAACTGGAAAGCTATGTGTGAAATAATGAAATTAGAAGTTTCTCTAACACCATACACAAAAAATAAACTTGAAATGTATTAAAGACTTAAATGTAAGACTGGATACTATAAAACTCTTAGAGGAAAACATAGGCAGAACACTCTTTGACATAAATCTTAGCAATATCTTTTTGGATCCACCTCCTAGAGTAATGAAAATAAAAACAAAAATAAACAAATGGGACCTAATGAAACTTAAAAGCTTCTGCACAGCAAAGGAAACCATAAACAAAATGAAAATACAACCTACAGATTGGGAGAATATATTTGCAAGTGATGCAACTGACAATGGATTAATCTCCAAAATATACAAATGGCTCATGCAGCTCAATATCAAAAAACAAACAACCCAATCCAAAAATAGGCAGAAGACCTAAATAGACATTTCTCCAAAGAAGACATACAGATGGCCAACAAACACATGAAAAGATGCTCAACACCACTAATTATTAGAGAAATGCAAATCAAAACTACAATGAGGTATCACCTCACACCGGAGATCAGAAAGGCCATCATCAAAAAATCTACAAACAGTAAATGCTGGAGAGGGTGTGGAGGAAAGGGAAGCTTCTTACACTGTTGGTGGGAATGTAAATTGGTACAGCAACTATGAAGAACAGTATGGAGGTTCCTTAAAAAAATATAAATAGAGTTACCACATATCCACTCCTGAGCATATATCTGGATAAAACCATAATTCAAAAAGATACATGCACCCCAATGTTCATTGCAGCAGTATTTACAATAACTAAGATATGGAAGCAAGCTAAATGTCCATCCACAGTGGAATGGATAAAGAAGACGTGGTACATATATACGATGAAATATTACTCTTTGGCCATAAAGAAGAATGAAATAATGCCATTTACAGCAATATGGGTGGGCCTAGAGAGTGTCATACTAAGTGAATTAAGTCAGACAGAGAAAGACAAATATCGTATGATATCACTTATATGTGGAATACAAAAAGATGATACTGATGAACGTGTTTACAAAGCAGACTCAGACTTTGAAAACAAACTTATGGTTACCAAAGTGGGAAGATGTGTGTGGAGGGAATGAATTAGGAGTTTGGGACTGACATATACACACTACTATATATGGGATATATGGTCAACAAGGACCTACTATATAGCACAGGGAACTCCACTCAATATTCTGTAATAACATATATAGGAAGAGAATCTAAAAATGAATGGATATATGGGTAACTGAATCACTTTGCTGAAACTAACACAACATTGTAAATAACTATACTCCAATATAAAATAAAGATTAACTTAAAAAATAAAATAAAATAAAATATTGGTGTTGATTTTGATATAACGAATAATTCTAGAGTCTGCTAAATTCTACTGCAATTTAGGCAGTTTCAAATTTTCTTTCAACACATCTACATGAACATCTACATGAAGGTATAATAGAGTTATAAAAGATATTGGGAATGTTTTTGATGATAGATTACTGTAATCATATCATTCTGACGGAGTTAAAAAATTGAGTGGTGTTGCTATAACAGGATTCTTTCTATCATAGTTTGATTTAAGAAAACAAGGTTCCGTAGAATTGATTCTAAACTCTATTTCACGTGAGCAAATAGCATCCTTATTTGCACAAGAAGGTTTTTTGCATGTGTCTAGATAAAGACACCTCATTAAGACATCCATTATTATCTATGTAAAGCAATAAAAAAGTTCAATATTTATCAAAATGTATGATATATATGATTTAATCAGTTGTATACTATTAATGATTGTAAAAATAAATTCCTCCATAATATTTTTTATACTTAGATCCTTCCAGTCATAAGAATTTTTATACTCAATTTACATATTTAATTTTACTACAGAGAAGATAAGGTATCAAAAGATTTTAATTTTTAAAAAATTTAGATTAGAATCAAATTATATAGCACAAGTGGAACGAAAATATGAGTTTGAGGAGAAAGAGCAACAATGTAGCATTTTTTTAAAAAACAGATCTTGTTCATCTTTTAAAAAAAATGACTGATAGTGAATATCAAATCACTATGTTATTTAGATTTTCTTGGATGCATTTAAAAGTGAGAATTAACACATTTAAAAGTGAGGATTAACAGTTTTATCTTAAAATATCCATGTTTATAGTAATCAGAAATTATAATTTTTGCAAAGACCTTAGCTTACAAAAAAAATTTTAGGGCTTCCCTGGTGGCGCAGTGGTTGAGAGTCCGCCTGCCGATACAGGGGACACGGGTTCGTGCCCCGGTCCGGTCTGGGAAGATGCCACATGCCGCGGAGCGGCTGGGCCCGTGAGCCATGGCCGCTGAGCCTGCGCGTCCGGAGCCTGTGCTCTGCAACGGGAGAGGCCACAACAGTGAGAGGCCCGCGTACCGCAAAAAAGAAAAAAAAAAAAAAAAAAAATTAGGTGACAATTTAAAAACATGCAATAGTTTACATAGAACCTATTAGTTTCTATTTAGTTTATATAGAAAATCATTTTATGGACCGTAAAAGCAAAAAGAAAACAATTGCTCACCTTAACTTCATCTCGCTGAGTTTGAGAAGATCACTGTGCTCATGCAATCTGCAAATAGAGATTCATAATCATGTCCTAGAGTTATGAGGAAAATTAACTCATAAAACCTTAAAATAATTACAAAGTATTTTCATGTATATTTTTCCTTATAACTTTATAAATCTATCTGCCATGCAGAGTCTCATTTAATCTTATACCAAAATAGGAATTAGTACAAGTGGTGCTATCTCCATTTTGCAAATACGTGAGTAAGGCTTTAATAGAGTTATTTTAATTGAGTCCAGTTACTTGCCCAAAACAATTGCTAGTAAACCAGGGACTTGGTATCTAAACTTAAGTTTTGAGTGTCAATATAACTTTAAAAAAAGGCAGTAACACTGAAACTCTCTTTTTTTTAACATGCTCTGCCTATAAGAGAAGGAAGTACAATTAAAAAAAAATCTTTTCTGGAAGTTCAAGGAAGGTAAAATAGGAGAAGTACTTTAAGGTATGACATTCATTTATCTGCAAAATTATTTCTTGTAAACCAGCCCTGGGCTATGGCAATATAGATAACTAACACTTTGCTCTATCAAGCCAGGCTCTATGAATGCCTTTTTTTTTCCTCCTTCAAATTATATTTTATAGCACAAAGGGATTTTGGTCATTGATGATGGTGGTAGTTTGTTTTGTTTTAAATATCAAGTTAACCATAGGAAGGTGGATTGAAAATAATTATCCTTAATTACATACTTACCATGTATCTGGCTCCATCCTGAGCACATTTAACAAACAAATCCTCATTACAATCTTATCAAATAAATAATATTACTAATCCCATTTTACAGGTGAGAAAACTAAGGTAAATTAATTTGCCCCAGGTTCCACTGCTAGTGCACAAGAAAGGTAACATTTGAACTCCAATATTAACTATAATTGATCACTACATTATGCTGCTTCTCAAGGACAAATAATTTGTCCCTGTGATCTAACAAAAACTTAAATATGACACTATTTTTAACTTTTAGCATATTTTGAGAAAATATAATCAGTTTAAATTTGTTTGCAGGAAGCAGATGAGAAAAAAACTACATTTTTTTTCCCTCTGGGATACGTTCCCTAATTTGTATTTTAAGGCATATCTCATATTGAAATATGGCTTAGTTTTCTCAAGAGAGGACAGGTAAATATGGATTAATGGCTACTTTAGTTAATGATCACAGGCTGGTTTTAATTAATTGTGCTATGTAGCCATTCTTTATTCATAAAGTAAAATTTGTGCTCAGAATACCTTTTATTAGAAAAAAGGCAAGAAGAAAAATCCATCGGTGACCAGTAGAAAGTTTAAAGGTCAACATTAAGCAGAGAGAGAAAGAGGAAATAATTATTTTTGTTTTTTAAATATCTGTATTTACTGATGCTGTAAAGTGGCATATACTTAATTAATTTGACAAAATAGTTGAGTTTAGAACATTTCTGTATAGCCATTTGCTGTTTCTTATTTTATCATCTGTATTTATATGCAAATAGAATACTTTCCAAATGATTTAAACACAAAGATGTTTACTGGAAGGAAGTAGGTGTTTGATGGAAGGGAGTAGAATTGCTGATATTGTTTTTGGTACAGGATTCCATGTGTTTTTTTTCCTTGTTTTAAGAGTGAGGTGTCTGTATCTAGCTCCATCCCTAAGAAGATGGGATAAAGAGGCTTGCCTGGAGCCTAGAGCATTATCTCTTCACTTCTTTGGACCTGGCTGCATTCTTCTTCTCTGATATTGCTGTTTTAAACACCTCCTGCATGCATTCTGAATGTAGTGTTCATTCCCTTTATAGCTCCTGAGGAGAAAGTCCAACTTCTCCAGGAAGCATCTGCCAGGGAGATAGCACTGCAGACAGAATTCTCCCCACAGCGGTTCAGAGGCCCTGCCAGTTAACAAAAATCTTGAAGCCCTTACAGATCCAAATATCTCACATTTAAGTCCATGTGGGAGAAAGCAAGTGGTTTAGTTGAATTTAAAAAGTAGAAATGACAAAGAAATTTCCAGTTTGATTCCTAAGGCCATTTGAACAGAGCTAGTCTTAAACTAACTTTTCAAATATGTAACTCCTCTTCCTTTTTACATTCTCTGCCTCATTTATCCATCCTGAATTCATACATGCACCATTTTTAATGTAGAGATAATAAGACCTACCTACCTCTCAAAATGCTTTTGTGAGTGTTAAATGAGATCATATATGAAAGTATTTTCCATACCACTTAACCAATAGTCAGTATTCAGCAAATGGAATTTCTTACTCTTATCAAGACAAGACGATCATAATTAGACTTTAGTAATAGGCCAAAAATGTCAGTACGTTGCACAAAGACTTTCCTACTTTCTTTAGTCAATATATAGGCTTTCTTTCACTCTATCCATGCTTATTTTACTTAATAAATGTTAATTCATATGTTGAGTGATTTACAAATAATGTATTGAAACACCCTAAAAGTAAAAATTCCTTGGCATTGCCTCTTCTAAACATGGTCAGACAGGCTAAAGTGGAAGCTTGACTTAAATGAGACAATGAAAAGAAAAAGATAAAGCAATTTGTAGTATTATAGAAAAGCATGGTTTGATTATCAGTTAAAATGAGTGATTTCAATGTCTGGAATTTAGAGATTAATCCCAAACCAAATTTTGATTATTTCTTAGGCATTTAATATGTTGGGTTTTATATATGTATATATACACATACATGTATATATGTATATATATACATATTATATATATATGTTTTAAAAAATACATACACTATAAATTTTGCATTAAAATAAGACTTAAAGGTATGAATTAATACCATTGCCTGATCACATTAAAGTTCACTTCTTTCATTAATTAGGTATAGAATGTATGAAAAAGCAATAAAAAAAATTTTTTAAAAGCTTTATTATTTTCAGTGTTCTTTTCTCTGTTTTACAATATCAAAAATACGTATGTTTGAGAATTTGCTGTTATAATTACATAGTAGCTCATAACTTTCAATCTCTTATCCAAGACATTTTTAATATGGCTTTATTATTACAAAGATGTACTAGAGTAAAATGTATAGAAAATCAATTTCTTTCTCTTACAAAATAAGAAATCAACATTATTTGGGTTTTTTTGTTTGTTTTTTCTGTTTTTTTTTTTTGTGTGTGTGCTACCATGTAAAAAGTAAAATATACTGGGCTTCCCTGGTGGTGCGGTAGTTGAGAATCTGCCTGCCAATGCAGGGGACATGGGTTCAAGCCCTGGTCTGGGAAGATCCCACATACCGCAGAGCAACTGGGCCCGTGAGCCACAATTACTGAGCCTGCATGTCTGGAGCCTGTGCTACTCAACAAGAGAGGTTGCGATAGAGAGAGGCCCGCATACCACTGTGAAGAGTGGCCCCCGCTTGCCACAACTAGAGAAAGCCCTTGCACAGAAACGAAGACCCAACACAGCCATAAATTAATAAATTAATAAATTTTTTAAAAAAAGTAAAATGTGCCCAACATGGCATATTTCCCATTCTAAAAATAAATGTACATGTGTCATTAATATTACTTACATACTTATGCCTGGAGGTTTAATGAAATTATGTCATAATAAGGTTATTATGATGCATTACAAATTTCTATAAGCAAGTCATATGTTACATAACCTCTCTGTACCTCACTTCCTTCGCTGTAAAATCGGCAAAATGATAACTTGACGGTACCTATCACAAAGGGTTGTTGTGAAGATTGAATGAGAAATAGATATCATGTGCTTAGAACAGTATCTGGCAGATAGTAATGTTAGTATATATATTATTATCTACAAAATAGTATTGAACTGTTACCTGCAGAAGTGCATTTCTCACTTAGAAATCTCTTTAAATATATTTTGAAATATAATTTTCACCATCTATAAGGGTGAGTGCTTCATTAAATAAGTTCATTAGACAAATTGATGATTCTTTGAAAATCCACAATTTGAAATCCAAATTATGGATTTCCCTTGACAAAGTCATGCATGCCCTACACTTGCCAAAATAGAAAGATAATAGGAAGTATTTCACCCATAATATTATATATAAAGATATTATTGTCTAGTAAATACTACATGTTATGTAATATACATGTATACATGTATGTTTATAATTATCTGTATCCATATTCATATCTATACCCATATCAATATCTATTATATTATCCAAGGAATAACTGGCATGAAAGACATTAAGAAGAGAACAACCTTAAAAACAAAGGCAAGTGGGTGAGGAGATAGAATTTGTTCTGTTCTATTTAATCTCTACTTTACTTTTCTTACCTCATATTGGCCTTGAAACCAGGATATCAAAGCTCTCTTTGTATGCAGAATTAGCATGGAGGTTGTATGATGTTCTGAATTTTTTAATTTTTTCTGTGTGCTTTTGAAATTTCTTCTGTCAAATTTAGAACTTTGTGATATGATGAAAAGACAGCTGTGAAGGTAGCTGGCCAATCCCTTCATAGGTAGATCATTTTCACATGGTTTAGCTTTGATTCCAAGGGAAATTGTACTTTTCTTCTCTTATTAGTTAGTACCTTTAATAGGGGCTTTCATTAACCAACACGTCTTGAGAAAAGCTGGTCTTTCTCCATCGAGCGGAATAAATCCTGCTGTGTGGGGTAATGGTAATGGCGCTAAGGCTTATGTTTTTGGAATGTGTTACAGGGAACTTAGAGATATGAAAGGAAAAAATCATTCTTCAGCAGCCACAGACTTAATTTCTTAATCGAGTTTAAAAAATAATAAATAGCCAAATATGCTAATTTCCACTAAGCTCTCTGATGTCCACCTTTCAGATTTAATCACCACAGGAGATAGTGTCACAGAGAGAGTCTGTTAGAATTGCTCCAACATCATTTTGTTCAACTGGCACCTCACCAAGAGGGACTTTATACCCTCAAAATAAGGACCTGCCTGATACGTACAAATGTCATTTATAAAGGAGCTCCTTAAAAGATTTCAGAAGCAGCAGTGTCAGTCTTATTAGAAAAGCATTAACTATCTTAAGCCTGGGTTTAAATAAATAACAATCTTGAACAAAATGAAGTATTAAAGCTATTTTCTATACATTTTCCAACAACCAGATGTTTGGAACTATGTTACACAACATCCAGATGATTGAAAATTTAAGTGTTTGTCATGATATTTGTCTTGGTGTTAGCACAGCTTATGCTGAGGAGTGTATTTTTGGAACTGCTTCAGTCATCTCCCTATAAAGTAGGTTGTCTAGAAGATTTTTTTAAGTGGGGGGGAAAAACTTTCAAAAAAAGCTGTGCCATACTCAAAGGATATATTCATTATTAAACATTTTATTCAGATTATTTCAATATCTAGACTTCAAAGGGATCCTAACATCACTAGCTGTTAAAACGTTCTATTTGGAAGTCCAGAGATGAAAAATGAACCAAGTTTTTGACCCGAGAACTATTGCTTCATCCTACTCTCATCAGTGATCTGATCATCTTTGCTTTACCAACCTCTCTCTCACACATTAATTTCTCCATCCTAAACAGGAGAACCCCTCACATTTGCTACTGTGTAACTTTGCTACTGTGTAATATATTATGCAGACCTCTTGGGGAGGAGAGTTCCAGGCAGAAGAAGCAGTAAGAAATGCCAACTTCCTGGGGCAAGATCAAGTGTGATTTGTTGGAAGCACAGCTGGAGGCCCAGAGTCTAGAGCAGAGTAAATGGGAAAGAGTGGGAACTGACAATGTCAGAGAAGCATCAAGGGGCCAGATTACATAGGACGATTGGTCACTATAGGGATTAAGAATTTTTCTTATGAGTGAAATAGGAAGGCTTAGAGTTGTCGATGATCTGATTTAAACTCTAAAGTTCATTCTGTTTATTGTGGGGAGAACAAGGTCAAGGGCAGAAGCCAGAGCCCCTCAGACAATTATAATAATCCATTATAACAACAATTTAATTACTGTATTTTCACTTCCTGTTCTTTATGATGGTTCATCATGAATATAATTTATCATCCTTGCTAAATTATAAATTCTGTGTGGGCAAGGATTCCAACAGATTATATCTTTACACATTAGTGTTCTTCAACTAAAAAAAAAAGTTTGATACCCAAAGAGTACAAGATGAAATTCTCACCACTTCTGTCCTTTTCCCACCCTCCCGCTCCCCTCTATCACACCCTAAATACTTTCCTTCTTTCCAGAATTTCTTCTTAATACAGCATACACATATCTAGCAGTACCTCTTTGTGTACATGAAAAAAACAAAAACAAAACAGGGGGGAAGTGGAGAACAAAGAGGAGATAGATAGATAGGAGACAAAGTCCTTTTTCTCAAGGAATCGTATGTGTATATGCCTATTTCATATATTTTACATAATCATCTTATAGTTGAGCTTAAAACTACATACAGTATGTATAAGTATCTTATGTTTTTATAAAAATAGAAAGTCATTCCTAGGCCTTGCTATTCACAATTTGTAAAATTCTATATATGGTAATTTGAGTTATTTAGGTTCTACTTCAGTAGTGTAATCTGAGAATTGCTCTACAGAAGTCCAAGGAAATAATACCCCAATTTTCTTTTTTTCCCTGAGTCTCTTTCAAGGGTCTTCCTAATGTATGTCTTGAAAAGCTTTGGGTTGGGACCAATAATAATTATGGAAGATAGTTATCCAAGCCGAGGAGACACAAAGAGCCCCCCCCCACCTTTTTTTTTTTTCATTTTTCTTAGTGAAGAAGTTAGAATCTCTTCTTCTGTGAAGGTCCCTGGCATGCCAGAACAGAGGAATAGTGCTTATGCTAAGATTACGAGTTAGAACCCAGATCAGGTCTATGAAATCTCTAGTATCTAAATACTAGTTACTCGCTGTGGTCTTCCTGATACCGCCCCCCCAAATAAAAGTAAAGCTGCTGCTGTCTCTAGGGAAAGGGAAATGCCAGGCAGAGTGTTCTAAATCAGACTTTCATGGTAAAATATCCATTAATGATTAATTTTCTGCTTCCTTTAGAATAGGACAGGTTAAGCAGTTGGTCACATTCAATAAATAAGAAATTACTTGCAGTAATGTCTGCAACATTCTAATCATCTTCCCATTTCTGAAAACTATTTTAAAAGTCTGTGATCTGCATTACGGTGAAAATGACATTGAATGTGGAAATAGAAGGCTTGATTATGAATTTAACTTTGCCATCCACTAACAGTGTGGCTTGGGCAAGTCATTTAACCACAAAATTCCATTTATATTCTAAGGATGAATTGAGCATAGCAATCTATACCTCACAGGGTTGTTATGAGCACCAGATAGGAAAAAGTGTGAAGGCCACAAATGCAGAGGTCACACAATAAACATTTGATGAACCCAGATATTAAATACAGACAGCGGAATTATCATAATCCTAGTAGTGGTATTTCAGTGTTCTATGCTATACCAGTACACATGTGATCTTGTGAAATGGGAACTATGTCCCCTGTATCTTCTTTCTGCATGTTATTAAGAATGACAATATACTATAATTGTTTAATTATGTCATTAAAGTGGGTTTTATTTTCTTCATTAAATACATCAGGAAAAGCTTTTCAATTAACAATGACCTTTATGACTTCTACTAGTTTGTATTCTGTAGATGCTGAAGCTGACTGCAAATTAGATTCTGCAATGTACCTTGTTCCTTATTTTTTCACCCACTGATTAGTTTGATACAGTTGGCAGCAGCCTACCCTGTTGCTTTCAGCTTGCAATTTTGTAGCAATCTCAAAACACTGTGTTCAATCCCCCAAGGTGTTCTGTAGAAATGCTGTCAAACTATTCCGGTGTATGTGTATTTTCATTCTGTAGCTGTGCTTTGTACTCATTTAAGAGAACCAGTCTTTAATTTGTATCAGAACGTTTTCAGGTTGAAACTTAGAATGCCAGTCCTCAGCAAAATCACTGATATATGACCACAGCCTTCTGTTCTAAATCTTGATATGACTGACTCCTATTAGATACAAAGCTATATTTTTAAATTTTGTTATAGAATACAACTCTGAATAAATGGCTTCAAATTTGGCCTTAAAATCTAATAGTAGTCATCATGCTTGCTATTATCATCTAGCTCTAGTTTACCTTTTCAATTTTGTCTCTCATCCCTCCTACCTTATATCCCATGCTTCTCTGTACTTCCTTAAAATGCCTGGCTGTCTCTCTCACCTTTCCCGGGAGTTATCTGCATATAGCACCTCTGTCTAGAACACCACATCTTCCACTCTTCATCTCTTTATCTCAGGCATTTTTCTATTCTAGAAAGCCTTTTTCTGTACTCACAACAACCTTTCTAAGTCAAGTAACCCTCGTTTGTCTCTCATGTACCTTGTGCCTGATTTCATAAAAATATTCTTCTTTCTGTATAGTATTAATTGGTTGGCTTAATTAGATTGTCCTCCTTAGTAGACTAAAAGTTTTGGAGAGCAAAGGCAATACCCTTTGAATCCATGAATAGTAGATGCTCCATACGTGTTTTTGTTGGATAAATGAATGCTTTCTGGAAAGCATTTCAGTTTATTGAAAAGACTGTAAGAATTTGCTACTAAAAGTATTATATTAGCCTCGCTACATTTAATTACAACAGCAATATTATCAGTGAAATGCAGTTCATAGTTTCAGTGTACGGGTCTACTGCTCTGCAAATGCAGGTAATTTTAAGAATAAACATGTATATGGTGCCATTCTGTGCTTTATGTATCTGGCACATTATATTCAGAATTGGATTGCGTTAAACCGGGCTAGCTCATGAACCTATTCTACTTCTTATAATTTCAAAGAAAGAAATGTGTTTTAATGTTGAAATTGTTATTTGAACTAATTTAACCTTATTTAAATTTACTTGTCATCCAGACAGAATAAAAAAGGATTTTGACTGGCTTTGAATTAAAATACACACACACACACACACAAACACACACACACACACTTAAAAAGCAAAACTAAACCAAACTGTAGGAAGATATTGTTTCATATTTGCTTTGGGAATGAAAAATGTACCAGTGTGTTCATGTCTCCTGTGTTTATAGCTGATGTTTGCATTTGATGCAGTGCCATAATTCAGCATATGGAAATACACTCAGAACAAAGATAATATTGTCTCTCATTTTCATTTTGATTAATAATGTTCTGTCTCTGGTAATTTGTAGGTGTTATTTGGAAGATGGAGCTTCAAAGGGTGCCTGGCTGAACCGGTCAAGTATTATTTTTGCGGGAGGTGATAAGTGGTCAGTGGATCCTCGAGTTTCAATTTCAACATTGAATAAAAGGGACTACAGCCTCCAGATACAGAATGTAGATGTGACAGACGATGGCCCATACACATGTTCTGTTCAGACTCAACATACACCGAGAACAATGCAGGTGCATCTAACTGTGCAAGGTACGCATTTCCATGTCTGCTACACTTAGAAATGTTCAATATTTAGATATCAAAATGACTGAGAGGTAGCTGACAATGTTGAAAGATATGTTGTCATTGTCTTCAGGGATTTATGTTCCTAGATTCCATTAAGTATAATGGCTTTTATAGGCATACAAATCCCCACTTACTGAGATCAAAAATTATCCATTAACATCACATTATGATTATTTTGTATATGATCCATTTTGTATCTTCCTATGAGTCACCCCTTCAATAAATCTTTGAGAACCCATGGTTGGTACATTAAAATAAATTTTTGATAGCCTATGATGGCTACATTAAAATATTAGAACTTCTTGAAATATGAATAATAACTCTTTAAAAGTAATCCTCAAGCTTTCCAACACTCTGTCTCAATTCAGCTTCTATTTACTTTGATTCAAGTCACAATGAAAAGAAGCAGCCTTCTAGAATTACTTTATTTAAATATAGAATAATTGAAAAAATATGGTTCACAATGCTTTATACTTTGATTTACTTTCAGTAGATCATAAATCATGCTAGCTAACTTACAATCTCCAAATATAAACAGAATCATCCAATTATTTTACTTTTCTTGCATACTAAAATATAAGAGCATGTTTATCCTCAACACAAATACGTTTCAAGGAAAATATAATTATAATGCTAGTAGAATAGAAAATGTGTAGTTTTGCCCTTTTGCATTATATCCTCATGCTTTATAGATAAACCATGTGTTGGTTGCATAGAAATAGTATATTGTGGAACTCAAAATGACATTGCAGCATTTCTAAGTGAAATTAATAACAAATTATATGATAATGTAGTGCCAGCGAATGCATGTTTTATTCCTATCAGGAAAGCTGAATTTGCAAGTTAGTTGTATTATTTCTGAGTTTACCCTTCAAAAATCAACAGTAAATATTAATTTAGGTACATGGTTTACATTCAGAAAAGATTGTTATTCTACAACTTTATTAATTGAGCTTTATTTCCTCACATAAAGGTAAAACTGAATTCAAACAAAGCTTCAATTATTAGTAAATATTTTAACTTTGTGATAATGATTAAACTTATTAAACAATTAACTTTAAGAAGGAAATTATAAATTGAAGAGTAAGGCAGTGAATTTCCTCAGTGGTTTTCCTTATTACAAATCATTGAAGACTTTGGTGATTTTCTTTATTTAAAAGCATATAAGAAAATAATAAAGTTTTCATAAAAGTCCATCTTCATTCAAAGATTATCCAGAGATTCCAGAGGGCAGTTTATCCAGCTTCAAAAAATGACATGAGATTACAAGACACAAACACATTTCTTCAGTTATCCAAGCCTAATTCTGTTCTCTTGTTTAGTTCAGTGCCTTTTGACTTGAGTTTCTAGTTCAAACACTGCAAAAAAATTTTATTACATGAGGAAAAGTACACTTAGATGGTAATATATTTGAGTCACTTGAGATAAAGACATTTTGCTTCTTATATGTTTAAACAATATACTTCTGAACACTAAAAATATCCCTCTTTCCTTTTTTCTATTCTCTCTTATTCCCTGTTAGGCCCATATTTTTTAACCAGACCCCAAATACATATATATATGCATATATACATATATATATATATGCCCTGTTAATGAAAATGTTAATTTCCATAGAATTTCTTCATAACTTTATATTACATAGGTTGTTTAATACTGTACACAGTTTTAAAACTGTTACATGCCTTACTTTGGCACTCATTTTTGCTGTCCAGTATAAACTTTTGGGTACCATTTTAGGAAGAACATTTTACAAATGCACTTATTGAATTTTTTATCAGTATAATATTTTGTTCCTCTAGAAAAATATAATTTGTGTTACTGTTTTGATGTGTGTGGTTGGGTCAAATTAAAAGCTAATAATTTTACAGTACTTATGAACATAATTACTTATTAGAAGTTGATTGACATGTGGGCATTTACATTAATAAAGTTCAGGGAACAAATTAATAGGCTTGTCAGTCAATTCAAGAACTAAATAAATATCTTAAAAAGTCAAACCCTACTTAAGCTACATTTCCTCTCAATGAACAAAAATAAACTGATGTGCACATTTCTTCAGTCTCTAAATTTGTTAGGTTGTCTGATACTCAGGAGTATTTGGATAATTTTGAAATATATGTTCGTTGCCTAATAATTTGTCAAGCCTTGATTCAACAAGATAAAGAAATTTAGCAAGTGAGAGAAAGCTATTTATTAATCAATGACATTATCAATCAATAATGTCAAACACACATTGGCTGGTAAAAACAAAGCTCATCTTTAATTGTTGAAACTATGTACTCAAGGGAGCTATTTTTAAAAAGTCATTTTAGAAAGGGGATAATCAAAAGGATATCTTGCCCACACAGACTTTGTGCATGGGAAATTTGTTTATGTTATTGATTTCTTAGAGCTATTAATATCAATAAATGGAATAATTGGGGAGAAAAGACACTGGAGTAGGAGTCGGAAAACCTGGATTCCAATCCTGAATTTTCCCTCACGAAATGGGTAATTCTCAAGCCTTTCTAAACTTTAGTTTTCTCATTTGAAGGACGAGGATTCAGATCAGAAAATCTTAAGGTCTGTTCTAGTCAAAAGCAAAAAGATAAATGACAGGGGGAAAAAAATCCACTGTGACTGTTTGCTTTTGATTTGAAAGGGAAAAAGTTTTTTAAGTTAAAACATGAAAAAAAAAATCATAACACTTGTACTGAGAACCATGCAAACTAATTTTTACACAGTAGCTCCTTCTAGTATTTATTCTGCAAGTGCGCTTTATTTATCTCCATGTTTTTTTTCACCAATTGAGCTGAACAATGTATGTACTCACAAATTTGAAGAATGTGGTGAATTGGGGTTTTGCTTCAAGGGGGTGGAAACTGGCTGATAGATTTAGTAAGAAAATAAATTTTTCATCACCTGTATATAGCGCTGTTAAATCAAGTTACCTAATTGTCCGGTGTTTCAAATCATGTGGTGTAGCATTTACTAAGAGTATCCTTCTTGTTCATGAGTATAAACATGTATGCAGCTTGAATACTTGTTATGAAGGGAGATCCCTATTACAATACTGTTTTGAAATGAAACATAAAATGTAAATGCTTTCCATTCAAAAATATAACACAATGGTTTCTACTTTAAGTCCATGTCTAGAGTCTAAGTTGTATGCAGCACAAAATAGACACCCCAAAATATTGTATAATAACTGAATATACATACAACAGCCTCAGCCAACACCTCGACTGCAGCCTTGTGAGACTGAATAGTTAAGATGTGCCAGGACAGAAACTGAAATAATAAGTGTATATTGTTTTAAGATACACACACACGCACACACAGACGCGCGCACACACACACACACACACACACACATACACATACACAAACACATTCACACACACACAATATATGGAACGTTTATCATTCAACTCATGCCCTTCCAGGGAGATATACTCTAGGTTTTCTCTAGGCAGGTTAGAAGGAGGGATGACTAGCACATAAGCCTATGAGCAAAATAATTTCTCAAGGGTGGTTTAACTTGCTGAGTGTGTCCTAATTTCCTCAGGGTATTTTACTTACCTAAAATATTTGTGATAGACGGGGTGCTATGCTTCCCTTTTCAAGGATGGGCTTGTGTTCCTAGCTGCTGTGAGTGCCATCAGCAGACAGCATATAGTGGTCAGCCCTTTCAAAGTTAGCCTCAGCTGTAGAGAGGCAAAGCCTAGTTCTGCCTAGAGCAACAACGTCTGATGACTGATTAAAGCCGGGAGTATAAAAGCCTCTCCCTTCCAGCCTGAGGAGGATAACTCTGATGGGCTATTTTGGCTTGAGAGCAGCTGAAGCTATTGAACAGCATCCACTACAGCTCAACTTCTTGCTCTGTTCAATCCTACCTTCTTCTTTTTCCTTCTCCAGCTATTTATCACAAGACTATTCCCTAATAAATATCCTAATTTTACATTCCATCTCCTTTCAACTCAAAGATCCGTAACTATGACCATGTTAGATCCTTGCCTCTGGCTTAGTCATCATTTAGAGAAAATCTTCGTAAAGTGGAAAGACAACACATTCAAATACCATTCATTATTAACATTGTTTTACATTGGTTGGGAATTTAAAGTGGCTTATACCAAAGTATTTAGTACACCAAGGCAATTAGGAGAAATCAGAAGCAAAAGATAAGGTAAGAAGAATAGGATGCAGCCAGATGTAATAGATTATTACATTTTTAAATGTAATATATAATGTATTAAATGTATAAAATTTTTGCCATGATTTCTATATATTTTTAGAGCTTGGTAAAAATTTTAGTTCTAAGATTTCTAGCACCCAACACAGAAAGAGAAACAAGAGCAGTTATTCATTCCATGGCCCTGAAGGTTAAAACTTCTATTTCTTAGTGCTCTGGTCCTGTTACCCAGGGAAATAATTTGACCGTGAGTCATCTCAGAATATCATCGTGAACTGTAAGGAATATTTCAACAGTAACTGTATGGCATGCACAGAACTCATTCGTAGGATTGTTCTTTATAACACCTCTCAACGTAACCTGAAGTGCAGGGAAGTATAATTTTTTTTTTAATCTAAAAATAAATTTAACAAGATGCTAATTCAATAACAGTGAGATTGCTTTTTGATTATTCCTTAATCTATGAGTAAATTTTAGAGCCTATCCTTCCTGAGTCAAACTTTCACAAATATTATTTCTCTCAGTGGGTCTTTGAATAGGAATTCAGGTACAGATAGTTCAAAATTATACTTACCAATGAGTATCTGGAGAGCAATTATTCTATGTGGCCACAAGTTTAGAGCCATATTCTTTAAAGACCAGCATATCTTAATCAAATGCTAACATCCTTTTTATGAATATTAAAGCCCACACAAGGAACACACTGGCAGAGAAAGACACCACACTTCTGCTCCAAGTTGAGCTGGCTGGCAATAACGCAGCATCACAGGACATGGGCCCGCCTTCCTCAAAAGACCCAAAGGGGAGAAAAGCTATAGCTATAATGGTCAAAAAAGTATGGTAAAATACCACATCCATTAGAAAACTCAAGTCATTGTTTTTCAATAGTAAATACTTCAAACTTTTCAAAAAGCTACAAAAGGAAACCAAAGAAAAATATTAGCACTAAAACAAGTTTAACAGAGCCCATAGATGTCAAAATAGGTAATGTCTGAATGCAATAATGGTTTAGGACAAAGCCCTCAGACTGGCTCCCACTCTGTTTTATTCAATCTCTATTTATACCTGTGGGGGAGATTAAGATTTTATATAGGAACCCCAATTTTGGACCTACTTTAAAACACAAAGAAGTGATAAAGACCCACAGCATATATTCTTAATATTTTTAGTTGGGAAACAAATAATAAACCACCCAAAATAAAAATGGTTCCTTAACATAATTATGTTTCATTATCCCAGCCAAAGAACTTTTAGCTTTAAGGGATGTAACTTCATAGTATACTTATCAATAGTTGTAAAACATATTACATTAAAAATTATTATTTTAATTGACATATAACATTATGTTAGTTTTAGGAATGCAACTTAATGATTCCATATTTGTATATATTGTAAATGATCGCTGCAGTAAGCCTAGTCAGCATCGGTTGCCATACATAGTTACAAATTTTCTTTTTCCTTGTGAGAAAAATTTTAAGATCTACTCTCTTAGCAACTTTCAAATAGGCAATCCAGTATTATTAACTGTAATCACTGTTGATTTGCAACCTTGGGAGTTCCTCTGGTGAAATCCCAAACTGTGTCACTTTACACAGAGGGCAAGGAGAGACCTAAGAAAGAGGCAGACCATTTCAGATTGGTAGGTGGCAGGTTTCAGAAACAAGGAAGCTTATATATGAGGCTTGTCTTGGCTGATTGCAAGACGAGTAGACCTCCAAACCGACCCGCTAGAATCTTAAAAGTTTATATATAGAGGCCTTAACAGGGTTCAGTCATGTATTCAGTTCAGATGGTCCTAACAACACATTGCTCTCTCAAGGCTGCATCACTGAAACAGCTCCTAGGGTGGAAACGGTGGGCAGAACATATAGGACGGGGGGGAGAGGGAGAGGAGCCTCAGACTGCCTGAGTCCAGCCCAAGGGTCAACCTGTTGTCATGTCCTTTCCATGACCTCGTCCAGCAGTCACCATGTGGTACATTATATCCCCATGACTTATTTACTTTAAGCTGGAAGTTTATACTTTTTTTTTTTTTTTTTGCGGCATGCGGGCCTCTCACTGCTGTGGCCTCTCCCGTTGCGGAGCACAGGCTCCGGACGTGCAGGTTCAGCAGCCATGGCTCACGGGCCCAGCCACTCCGCAGCATGTGGGATCCTCCCGGACCGGGCCACGAACCCATGTCCCCTGCATCGTCAGGCGGACCCTCAACCACTGCGCCACCAGGGAAGCCCGGAAGTTTACACTTTTTAATCCCTTCACCTATTTTACCTTTCTTCTCTCCCAGCCACCAATCTGTTCTCTGAATTTATGAGCTCACTTTTGTTGTTGTTGTTTTTAGGGGAAAAAAATCACCAGAAATGAACTTAGTTTTTGTACAGGATCCATCTGTCTATTTCATTAACTTGATAACAGAGATAAATTTCTAAGATCACCTTATATATGATGATTAAATATATATTATCTGTTTATAAGAAAATATTAATCCTTTACTCTCTAAAATTAGGTAACAAGTGATATCAAATCATTGAGATCAAAGTTACGTGGGTAGGGGTGTACATACTCTTTGTCATTCCCTCTTCAGGGAATTCCTACCTATTCTACCATAAATCATTTTTTGCTTACCCCAATTCACATTATGGAAAAGATCCTGTGGGTGGCAACATTCACTGAGTCTGTGCAGACTAATCAGTACCTGAATATAACAATCACTGGTTCAAAGACCAGTTAAGTAGGAGAAATGATATAAATAAGGTTGTATTAGTTCTTGCAGATTCTTCCCACAGTGATGTACTAGTAACAGTGGAAACTTACCTAACTTACCCCCCCTATTTTTCTATTTATGTTGGTCTGAAATATACAGACTTGTACATTTGTAAGTTAGGAAGAAAATAATTTATAAGCTTTTTGGAGCATATCCCTCATTAGTTAATAGGACTGTCATTGTATTCCCCAGATAGTTTATCCAATGGAAACATTTAATCTGTTAATATATATGAGATAATAGTATTGACATCCAGAAAGATAATGGTTTGGTATCTAAACAGTTTAGAAAAATTATGCCTAATTTGTGAAATTTGGAAAAAATAAATCCTTCAGGTGTCATTTGTGATCTAGACTTCAGCAAAATTATTCACTCAAACATACCTTCACAGAAAAACTCAGGTCCACTCATCTGAACTTAATATGAGCTAGGCCTTTTTAGTCAGTAAAATAATGCCTAAACCTTTAAAATTAATGTATTTTTCAGGTGGAGTATTTCATTTTTCATTTCAGATGTTCCAGTCTGACTAGAAATGCTATAGTTACATGGCACTGCATATCAGGCCAGCTTCTTGGAAAGCATTACCTCACTTTTATTTGTGCATGTATTGACATTGATTAGGTTATTGGTGTAGCTATTAGGGTTCATAAGAAATAAAGTTAATTGAACTAATTTTTAGTGAACTTCTCTTTTGAATATTGGTACTTCTTACAGAATGAATATTTTCTTCTCTTCTAAATATTCTTTTTCTTTTTTTTCTTTTATAGTCTTTAGAAAAGATTACTGGCCATTACTTTTCTGCAATTGAGATAAACGCATTAGCAGAAAGAGAAGGTAGATTTCATTAAATAGTATTTTTCTTTGAAAAAGATTTTCTCTGTTAAGTGTAGTGATCATATATTCCTAACCAAAACTTAGTATATGAAGTTATATATATATATTGTTTAATACAAGAGATGTATTAGAACAGTATTGTAGATCAAAACTGTGTAAAATCCAAAATACTGCCTACTGTACACAGAGGGGATTAATAAGTTGGTGATATTTTCTTATAAACTTTCAATATGCTGCCCTTTGTGAATGAGAGAGAGATGGGAAAGTGCAAGAAAAAATAATATTTATAGAAACTGCATACTGTTGAATTCCATCTGAACCACCCATTTTTCCTATAGAAGGAATTTCGTGAAAACTACTGCTGAATTTTGTGAATTGGTAACAACAAGAGGAACAGTGTTAAAATTTGAATAAGCATCTTTTTTACTAGTGAATTGTGCCAGCAAGGAAGTTTGTACTTCAGTACATCTGTTCTACACATGACTTGGATCATTTTTTGAGGGGTAGTAGAAGAGGGACAAGGAAATCTCAAAACGTTGTATAATTTGTGGTCAGTGTTGCTGAGGAGCAATTCTGCTTTCCTTTGTCCTTCTCATAAAGGTTTAAGTTTTGAATCATATTGGCAAGTATTAAGTAAAAGGATACCTGAGAATGGGATGTATAAGAAGAGGAACAATATTTATTGCTCATTTTGAGACTGAGTAAATCAGTATTTCTGGTTTGGGTAACATAGTGTTAAAAATGCAATTTGAAAGTATTTTAAAATAGTTAACCCTTTAAGCAAGATATGCTGCCCTTTAAAAGTCCCTTCAATGATTGATGTGTATTCATTCTGGTTCTTGAAGCACATAGTTTGATAAGTATCTCAAGGCTCAGACTGATCATATTTTTATTTTCTTGATAATTCTGTTTTGGATTTGTGTGTTGTATTTCAGAACAGTTATATTTGTTGCCTATCTTAGAGTATCTTTATTTTTTCCTAAAAAAAACAAAGAAAACAACTGTGTAAGTAATACCTGTCAAATCCCAGTGCAATGTACACCATCAGTATGAAAATCTCTCTATAAATAAAAGATTACCAAGCTTTAGCTGGTCCACTTATTTTGAGAAACCTTGCAAATAAAATCAAGTCTGGTGAAATAATTTGTCTTCTCCTAGGAAATCATTACAATAGGATTTGATCTATGAAATGATTTTACTGTTTTCTTCTCCAAATTATGTGTACAATTACTACCAAGACAATTAGGATTTTGCCATTTTCATTAACTAAATTCTGAATGACATACCCCTTGTAACCTTTATGTAGCATAAAGATAAAATTTAGCAGAGGAGAAAATTTGAATCTGCTAATGATATTGTTTATCTTATGATTTGTAGCAGAACAATAAGAATTAATTATGTTTAGTGCCAAGAGGAAAATGGGCACAATTAAGACTGGTGACAAAGTTCAGTCTGCAGAATCAGAGTCACTCTATGTCCAGACACCTCTGTGCCCCATACCACGTCCCTCCCATTCCTTCAGCATTCCTTTAGTGATCTAGTAAGAGCAGTAGAGAGACACAGGAAAGGTGGATCGTGCACCTGCACTAAGCTGTCAGAGCTTGCTAACCTACATTAGTAGGTTTGAATCTAGACCAATGTTCTTAAACATTTTGTGTTCATTAACCTATTTGAAGATCTGATGAAACCTGCAGACCTGGTCTATAGAAAGTATATATACCCTCTACATTTTACAAACTTCTTTATGTGATCAGAATGCTCATGGACCCCCTAAATTTATCCATGGACTCTAATTAGAACCTCAGTTTACTCCTTGAGGGTGCGGACTGGGTCTTAATCCCTTTTGACTCCCAAACATCCAAGACAGTGCCTGACAAATATTAGGGACTCAATAGAGACTTATTGGTTGTACATGTGTATGTACTTCTTTCTCCCTGGCTTCATGCCAATCACTTTGCTTAAGCTGTGACTTAATGTATTGATGCTATCTTTAGGGCATAACACCAAGAATGCTGACATAACAGGAAAAATTTTAAATTAAAAGGATTAGTTAGGCATTCATGACTTAGGTTGCTTATTTTTATTCCAGGTCATAGCACCCTTATCCTCTGCTAATCCCCATGTTTTCACAAATGCAGAATAGTGATTGCATATTGTAGTGAAAAAATAATAAATGGGATACCAGCATTTTACAAAAAAAAATATATTTTCTCCTAACAATGTTATTTTGAGAATAAAAATATACTTTATATGGGACAGAGTTACTACAAAGATTATAGCCAAGGGTTCCTAATGCCAAACCCAGGTAAGGGGCTAACATTTTAAAAGGGCCAAGAATAACACAATTAGAATTTCCTCTCAGGTATTCCACTTATTCTTTCAGATACTGATTTGAGCAAGTGGGTGTGAGGATGTGTTTTAAAACGGTATGTTGAAGACTTGAGAGAGGAGAGATTTCAGAGCTATTTGTCAGTGCAAAGTTAACACATGTATATTGTTTTCATCTACTTAGGACCCTACCTTGTAAAAGGTAGTCTGTTTTAAAAAGACATCTAGGGGGCTTCCCTGGTGGCACAGTGGTTGAGAGTCCGCCTGCCAATGCAGGGGACACAGGTTCGTGCCCCGGTCCGGGAAGATTCCACATGCCGCGGAGCGGCTGGGCCCGTGAGCCATGGCCGCTGAGCCTGCACGTCCGGAGCCTGTGCTCCACAACAGGAGAGGCCGGCCACAACAGTGAGAGGACCGCGTACTGAAAAACATCTAGGGTTAACTCAGTTTAATTTTTTAAAAATGCTTGTGCAGTTCCACTTTAATTCAATACCCCACTTTAATTTAATACCTACTATGTACAAATAACTTTGCTAAAAAATGCACATGTATTGTTCCTTGTGGTAAGCAAAATAGTGGTCCCCAAAAATGACCATGTCTCAAAGGGGAATTAAGATTGCAAATCAGCTGACCTTAAAATAAGGACATTACTTTGGATTATCCAGATGGGTCCAATGAAATCATGAAAGTGCTTAAAAGTGAAAGAGTGAGGCAGAAAAAGAGAATCAAAGGGAGACATGACTGTGGAAGTGGATCACAGTGATGGAATGTGAGAAGTACTCAAGCCACCACTGCTGGCTTTAAAGATAGAGGAAGGGGATAATGAGCAAGGGAATATGAGGACCCTCTAGAAGCTGGAAAAGTTAAGGAAGTGGATTATCCACTAGAGACTCCAGAAGAAAACACAGCTCTGCCAACACCTCAATTTTCACTAAGAGACACTTATTTTGGACATCTAACCTATAGAATTATAAGATAAATTTGTGTTGTTTTAAGCCACTCTTTGTGGTAATTTGTTATGGCAGCAAATAGGAAACTAATACACACATGCGCGCGCGCGCGCGCACACACACACACACACACACACACACACACACTCTCTCTCTCTCTCTCTCTCTCTCAAAAATATAAAATACTTTCATACCTATCTAGAACAGGGTAGAACAGGGTTTCCCAACCTTGGCACTATTGACATTTTGGATCATATGAGTGTGTGTGTGTGTGTGTGTGTGTGTATGAGGTGGAGGGAAAGAAAATTTCTGTATATTGTGAAATATTTAAGAGCATCCCCAGCTACTATATATTGAATATTTGTGACCCCCCCCCAAATTCATATATTGAAACCTAATGCCCAAAGTTATGATATTAGGACATGGGGCCTTGGGGAAGTGCTTAGGTCACAAGGATGGAGCCCTCAAGAATGGAATTAGTGTTCGTATGAGAGAGATCCCAAAGAGATCCCTCCCCGTTTCTACCATGTGAGGTGACAGTGAAGAGACAGCCATCTAAGAAATGAGCTCTCACCAGACACCAAATCTGCCGGTGTCATGAATTTGGACTTCCCAGCCTACAGAACTGTAAGAAATGAATATTTGCTGTTTGTAAGCCACCCAGTTTATGATATTTTCTGATGGCAGCCCAAATAGACTTGCTACACTGGCCTCAGCACCTAAGACACTAGTAGCATTCTCTGGTTGTGACACACCAAAGTATCTCTAGATGTTAACAAACATCTGCTGGGGTAAAAATCACCCCAGGTTGAAAACCACTGGACTAGTAGAAAAGATAGACACAAGCTTTAATTCTCCACTGTGTGGCAGGTTGTAACAAGTTCCATGAAAGTACGGATCTTATCTCTGAAAGCCCTACGCTTAGTGAACACAATAGGGGCTGTCATGTAATTGGGGCTAAAATAAATATTTAATAAGTGATAGAATGAATGAGTGAAGCCCTTTAAGAATACAAGCCAGCCAATAACCAGACAAAATTCTTCTGAATTTCTTTCTTATTCAGTAATTATTTGGGTTATATCTCCCTTCGAAACTAGTTAAAACCAATATTCTCCTAAGTAGTCCAGTGTGGCATAGGCATTGGATTGACCTCAGGTGATATCCAGCTCTTATATTTATAAAATATATGAAGTTGGTTCTAAGTGACACCATCTCTTTAAGACTCAATTTCATTCACTGAGAAGTGAAAAATAATACCTAACATTCTGGATGACTGTGAAAATTAAAAAAAAAAATAGATATAAAAGAAATTTCTCAAAGTGTCTGATTCAGAGTAGGTATTCAAAAGATTTTACCTTCTTTTTTTCAGTGAGCTAATAATGTACAGATAGATTCTTTCCTCTTTTTTCCTTTGAATTGGGATGTAATTGAGATTGTTCTCATTGATTTCAAGTGATTTTTATTTAAGAATTAGACAATGAAGTTGATCTGTAAAATATTGGTAAAATTAGTTACTCTTCCTTCCTGTGGAGAAAAACCACGTGAAAAAATATAATGAATTTATACCAATGTCAGGGTTTTGAGCTACAGTAATTGGAAAAATATTCTACATTAAGGAAAAAAAAAAACAACTACTACCTAATATGAAAGAAAAGATATGGTGGCAGTCATTTTGCCTATTTGATCTCAGAGCCATTCTTTGCAACTCTTTTGCTATGTTTTGTATCATGGGGTTGGCTGAATCCCACGGTTCAGGCTTCTGTGTTTTCTAGCAGCATTCACCCAGTGACAGACACTGGCAAGAGTTGGGACCAAACGGAGAAGTCAGGCTATTTTGCTGTCTCATTGCCCCAGGCCTTTCTCCTCCTTGGCTCCAGCTTCCCTTGGACAGCCCATCCTGCCACTGGCACAGCTCACACCAGGCAGTCCCCTGCTGTAGATCTAGCTCGTGATGAGCAGTCCCCACCTCTGGTATCTGGTAATGATACCTGCCTGTAGGAGTATTAGTGGCTTCTTGTTACAGATCTCTGAATTGCCTCATCTTCATATACTTTGTCGTCTTAGCCCTTCATTACCTGTGTAAATAGTTCCCTGTATTAAGCCCCCTTTTGTTTGAAATACTTAGATAGGTTCCTGTTTTCCTGACTGGATCCTGACTGATACAGAATTTTTCCTGTAATGTCAAGTGTTTCCTACTTGTAAGTACTCTTAAGAAGTATGTTTTAAGCTCTACCATCTATATAGGTAACCATTTTATATAATGATAATTACCTCTTTACATTCTGAAAAAATATATATCTATATATAATTCCTGAGTATAAAAAGCAAATTTAAAATCAAATCATAAAATTAATTACACATATATTGGGATCTCAGATTTACTAAACTAATTATCAAAAAGTAAGATAAATTAGAGAGAAAAGATAAAAGTATGCATAATTATTAAATGCTGGCATTTATGTGAGCCTTGGGCTTCTCTTTATTAGCTTTTTGGGTGCAATTATCATTAACATTTCAGTTGCATCTTTAGTGAATATTAGAACTACACATACACAGTGGCATGAGTGGTAACAGCAGTCTTTTATTATCCACACAGACTGCAACTTTAAGAAAAATACCTTAAGGAGAGGCTGTAGAGCTGTGGTTGTGTATTTACCCTGGGAGCTATGAGCTGTCCAGCAATATTCCGGGCCTTGATCTTTACAGCTGCATCTGTGCCTTGTGGGAAAACTAATGAAAAGCAATTTGGGACTCTTTCCCAGTAAACCAGTTACCTGACTTTGGACACTAAGTCTAATGCAACCAAGGCACATTCTTTAAGTTTTTGCCTTTGGCCAAGCATTGTTCTAGGAGTTAGGAAAACAAAACAAAGTTCTACAAATAAGAATTAGCTTTTCCCTTCAAGGAACTTACAAACCAGTGGCGCGATACTGACATTAAGTAAATGAGTGCCCTAAAGTTAGATAGGGGCTGGGACAGATGTATACATAGGGTACATATGAAAGAAGTAGTCCTCTTTTTGTGGAGGGGCACAGCTAACTTTTGAAGTGAAACGGTTGGTGAGGAGAGGGGCTTGAGGTTTGATTACAAGGCAGGAAATAATGGTTAGCTATAGGAAACTACTTGGAAGTTACTCTTAGTATGCATAATAAATCATTCGGAGCTAAATGAGATGCTACTTCAAGACCCAAGAAGTGCTGAAGAAGCAGTTAGAAGTAGGATGCCATGGTGTCTTGTTCCATAAAGTGAAGTGAGGGTTGGGGGAATGGGTGGTTTGAAAACAAGACCAGCTCTTCAGATTAGGAGAATGGCTCCATTAGAGCATTGCCATAAGACATTCTTTAGAAGTGCTGCTGACAAAGAAATGCTCAAATGTGCAGCTCCTGAGAGATCAAGATGCTGCTGGTGGTTGTTTGAGCATGTGAGAAGCAATGGGACTCTTGGGGAGTAGCTGTAGGAGGCTGTAATTGCTGGGCTTAACTGCTGACTGGAGCTATTCATTGCTGAGAGGAGCAGCTGTCACGAGTTTCAGCAGGGAGCCCTGGGGAGCCACGGCTGGGAACTTCCTCAGATTAAGAAGCTGCCACAGGAAGCAGCAGTTATGAGTGTCATCATAGGGAACTTTAGAGTTATCCATCCAGCTCCACCATCTTGGCAGTTGGCAATGGTGGAAACACAGTCTTACATATATAAAGAAATGATGAAAGATTGACAAGATTGACAAAATAGGTTTGAGATTTTTAAATAACAAGTTTCTTCAAACTCTGCCACAGGCTTCCTTGGCTGGCATGGTATGAATTTTTGTTGTCGTTTGTTTGTTTATTGAGGAACATTTTTACCCTAGAGAGTAGCTATTATACTGGCCAAAACAAGGTGATACAATTGTAAATTGAGGGATTCTTTAACCTTAGGACCCCTAATACTATGTGTGAAATCTGATATGTTTTGATATTTTTCCCCTGGGAAGAGTGACTTTCATTTTTATCCTGTTCTCAAAGTTCCTGACACTAAAATAGGTTAAGATTTTTTTTTTTTTGCGTTAAGACAGAAAAGGTCAGCCAATGGAGAACTTGGTAACATCTGTCAACAACTTAACCACAAAAGGCACTATTGTTTAGCTGATGAATTTATGCAATCATCATGTTGAACAGTATCTAGCATTACTATGAGGATTCCCTTTTGAAATGTGTGGGGTAATATACCACATTAGGTGCATTAGTGATTGAATTTCATCTTTCTGGCTTAGTATATAGGCTGAGCCAAAAAGTCTCAGTAAAATGGGGGAAATAGAAGCGGAATAACAGATTTTAAATTTTTTATTTGGATGGAACAAAATTCTGGTGTAAGGACCTGAGAAAGAAAATCCAGTTGGAAAACTATTATGATGGTGCACACCTGAATGAGCCTCTGAGAACTAGTGTGGATACCATGGAAATGGAAGAAGGGTATGGAGGTAGAGATGTTTACCTTGTAAGTGTGACCACTTTGATTTCTAAATTTTAGTATATCTAATAATATTTTTGTTTTGCTACAGTCTTATAGTGTTGTTGATTTCTGTCAAAATCACTCCATTTAGAAAAATTCCACGTGGATTGAGCCACATGGTAGTCAGTTACCCTGGCTTTAATAGATACTTCATCGCTGTGGGTTTTAATCGATAAACTTGACCTTCAATCTTTGCCTGTTATACAATCTGTTCTGAGCAAATGGTGAAATGAAGTGAAGTGAGTCAGGCTTTGAGTATATTAGTGAATTGGGGTTTGAGTGACCAAGAATGAAATGTCAGAATAACAACACAAAGGAGAAAATGCAATTTTTTAGGTTCGGCATACCATACTCTCTTTTATAAAAAGAGTATTTTAACAGAACAGCTATGTGTAGTTTTCAAAGTAACATAAATCTACCCTTGAAGTGCCTGACCTCCTAAAGAGTCCTGGAAATAGTTACTCTAAGTCTGCTCTGAACGAATAAAAATTGCTCTCAAAGGTATTTATTTAGCTGATGAAGACACCTTGCAGAGCATTTGAACAATTATTTGAAGGCAGCAAACATTCCACGGCTCATCCATCTCTCGTGGAGAGTTGTCAGCTTTGCATACCTTCGAGTGCTTTTCCCATCTCCAAAGGAGACACTGCCCCACTTTCTGAGACTTGGCATGTGGTTGGCATTACTGCGAGGCTTTTGAGCTTGCAGTTCACACAGCCCACTTGTCTTTGACAGTATGATATGTTCCTCTTTTAACTCCGCAGTACACAGCAGTGAGGTCTCTCTTAAAGGCAACCTAACTGAATCTGTGCTTTCTGAAGTGTGGTTTGTTATCCATGTTGGCTGCTGCCAAAATATGATATGACTTACTTTTTGCATTTGCATGTAGTTGAAAAATTGGTGTGGCCTTATCAAGATTAAAAGGAGGGAATGTATGAATCCCTGGACCTTTGAATTCACAGAAAGTTTTTGGAATGTACTTAAGGCTTAAAATATGGAGTTAATCAAATGGGAAGACCTATATATTTCAGAAGCAAAATTATCTCTTATTTTGTCCCTTCACGATAAGTGAAGGGATTAGATTTCCTGTCCATCACCTTCTGAAAGAACAAGAGTTATTTGTTATACTTATTATTAAAATGTTATATTACCATTCAAAGAAAACTATACCAGTTTGACTTAATGTGCTTCATAATTTTTCAGTTCTGTCCTTGTCTGACTGCAGTACTTAATATTCCATATCATCACCATAAATTGATATTTACGAGTAGCCATAGGGCCCAGGTGCTGCACACTTTGCCAAGAGTGGCCACGGTCCTCTCTGACTACTACATAAAACCAAGAACATTAGCACAGCAAGAGCTATAGCAGGCATATGCATATACATGAAACACTGAGAAGAAAATGTTACACAGACCTCCAACTTTCTCTGTTTCCTGGACTTCTATTGTCAATCAAATAATCAAAAATCGCCCATCGCATACATCCCCTTTGCCTGAGCCCAGTGAAAATATTGCATGTGACTGAATAAAACCCTAGGCCTATCATTTAGAATAGTCTGTCTAATGAAAAGAACTGTGTATTTGGGACTGAAGCATTTCAGGGTTTTGATATTTTGACCTGAGGATTCTACATGTATTCTTCACATTTTCAGTGTTTCATGATGAATGAGTACTTTTTAAGGATCTCCATACCACCTTGAAATTTGCCACCAAATTGATTGTTGCTTATTATCCTGATGGTTAGTAAGAAGAATATAAGACACTTTGTTTCTAAAAAGACTCATTATGCTTTTCACCTTATACTTTATTCGATTTTACAAATTACAAAATTAACAAAGACTTATGAGAACATCAAATGGTATAAAAAAGCTTTTAAATAAATGATTAGACTTTGAAGCCGTCTCTCTAAGAAGCAGTATGGCCAGAATGACAAGCAAACCCCTCACTGCCTGCTTCCCCCAGTGCAACAGTCCCTTCTGTCCCTTCTCTTCTTTGTCCGCTCTTACCCTGTGGAAGTACTGACTATCTTGCTGTGCCCTTAAAGAACCTTGGTGTTTCACACCTCTGCATTTTTGTTCTCTCTTGAGCGCTCTAAGCAGAATTAATCACCCCTTCTCTGAGTCCTCTTTGACCTTTTCCACCCTTCTGTCATAGCCCATTATTGGTTAATATATCTGTGTTTCTGGCTAAAATGTAAACCACATGAGGATAGGCAATGTGTTTTATTTATAGTTCTCAATGAATATGTTCATAATGAATTAATTTATGCAGTCAAGATATTCCTGGTGAACTTAAGGTTCTTGCATCTTTGCAGAAAGAATTCAGAGACAAGATAGGGAGGTTAAGAAAGTAAAGTGAGAATTTATTTAAGCAAGAATATGCTCTCAGAGGCAGAGCGGGCAGACAGGCGAGTAACTGCTGCTCTGGGTTTCTTTGGCAAGCCTGTTATGAGGGGCACACAAATGAAGGGGCAGAGTATTCACTGGGGAAGAAGTTTGGGGATCGTTTTCCCTGATATTCCCAACTCCATCCTCCAGAGGGGAGGAAGGATTTTTGTTCTTATTGAGCTCGGATCACAAGTGTCATGGTGCCAGTGCATAATGGGTACTTCTTATCTGCAAGGCTAATTTTATTATAATGAGAGCATAATGAGCAATAGGTTACATTCTGATGCAGGAGATTCTCAACTTTCCCCACCTTTCTTTGTCTGCCTCTCACTTATCACCCAAAATGTGTGGTTTCCTGTCAGTCTGGAGGTTCCTGCTTTTCTTTGCCCATGGACGATGATGTTTATAGGATGCGTGATTTCCTGCCACCTGGCCCCTGTCCCCATTGCTCTGCTCATACCTAGCTACATGCCTGCCTTAACAATAACTGGTATGAATCAGCTAATAGAACCATGCTTTGTAGAGAAAATGGCTTCTCCAGCATTTTGGTGCCATTCCATGCGCATACACAGTGGAAAGGGGTAAAATGTTAGGTGGACCTGAACCTGGGTCTTGGCTCTGCCTCTTAGTATCTGTGTGAACTCAGGACTGAGATACTTAATCCCTAGATTCACTTTAAGAATTAAAAGATGAAATGTGTTGTGTACTGGACACAGAAGCGGCACTCAATAAACTGTTATAAATCACTATTATTACTATTTGTAATGAAATTCTTGTTTTTTGTTTTGTTTTTTGTTTTTGTTTTTGGTGGTACACGGGCCTCTCACTGTTGCGCCCTCTCCCGTTGCGGAGCACAGGCTCCGGACGTGCAGGCTCAGCGGCCATGGCTCACGGGCCCAGCCGCTCCGCGGCATGTGGGATCTTCCCGGACCGGGGCACGAACCCATGTCCCTTGCATCGGCAGGCGGACTCTCAACCACTGCGCCACCAGGGAAGCCCATGAAATTCTTTTGAAAGATTTATATGTGCATTTATAGTCAGTTGAAAAGATCAGTGATTCATTTCAACTCCTCAGTTTCTCCTCGTTTTTGTCCCTCTAACTTCTTATTTAATAGATGTATTGAATTACATTATAATAGTCATTAGCTTCCTGTTCCTATAATTTATTGTTTTTCTATTTTTTTTTATTTTGGAGGGGGATGACAGCACAACACAGAAAATTGCATACACCAAGCCAGCCATTTTTCAAATTTGTAATGACAAAAAGGCTTCTTATCAGACCTAAATGTGTTAAAATGACACCCAGCCATGTTGCTTATTAGAACTAATGAGATACTTGCCAACCTTTTTATTTAGATCAATCATCTCCCAGCCTGACAAACAAAACAATTAGAAAAGTATATTTCATTGTTTGGCCTCTAACTTTCGTAATGACAGACTAATTGTAGACCATGTTTTTGGAAAAACTTTGGTTGTCAACTAAAGGAAACAAAAAAAGGCGTGACAGCATCCAAAAAGCCTTTTATATACAAAATGGTAAACATTACCAATAGCCAAAATAAGAACACAAGAGCAAATAAATCCATCAATTAAAATAGGTGGTAATAGGCACTGATTTCCTAGTAAAATTATGTCAGCATGGGTTTCTATGTGGAACTACTCAAAAGGGAGGCACAATTATTTCACAGTTATTTCTTCCTCATAACATAAGTAAGAAACAAGGAGAAAGAGAGACAGTGATGGTGAAAGGGAAAGAGATAGAGACTACATTGACTGTGGTAGTTCCCAACTCCTACCCTCCATCAGGAGGCCGTGCGAAGGAAGCATTGTATCTTTCTATAGGACCAAATACTGTAGTGCTGTAGTGCTTGGATGCTTGTATAAAATCATGGGAAGAATAAATTAACACCCATAAGTTTCCATAAGAAAGACAGAGAGGCTTACATTAATGGTAAATGAGAGTAAAAGCACCAAGTGACAGCACCAAACTTAAAATCATATGAAAAGTGGGATGATCAGATGAATGGCAGCTATTTAGAGCATCTGGTTTTCATTGCCCATACCTACACCATCTCATCAGCAGATGTCCCACAGTCTTGAGAAGTTATAGGTGAAAAGGGGGTAAAAAACATAGTATAGTGTATTACAAGCACATGTTTACTTAGTATGTAAAGATCCTGAACCTCTGTAGATTCATTTTTTTCATGAATTTCCAAAAGTTCTGATTAATGGGGAGAAACTATGTACCTGTTTCTATTTGCTTGGTTTAGTTTCCTTTTTTGTTAAGTTGTCAAATTTCCGTATGAATATTATTTTTATATACTCATCTCTCCTGAGAGGCAGCCTACAGAGATGTTATGACTTTGTTGGCATACTTTGGAAATTCAGGAGCAAGTGGTATTTACAGTTAATTTATCCATTCACAGCAACAAGGTTGTGCCTCACTTACCTCTTCTGTGAAATATAGGTGGAAGAAAAAATGGGGGGAAGAAAACCAAAAAGGATTAAGTTGATCGTGCATTAATGTAACAATCACCTAAATTTTGATTGTTTAAGTAAAGGATGGATGAAGTATATCTATGGTGAGACTGGCCCCAGGGTCCTGTCTTTTTTTTTTTTTTTTTTTTTTTTGAAGTGTAGTTGATTTACAATGTTGTGTTAGTTTCAGGGTCCTCTCTTCATGGGTGCTCTGCCAGTATGTTCTGATAGGATACAGATAGTAATGTGAGTTGGATCTGAAAGAGTTAATTCTCACTCAGGTTTGGTATCTCAGAATCATATCTTAGGTTGGCCATAAACTCTGGTCTCAAAAGCCAGAAATATCTCACAATCTTCTCATATTGTTGAAATTAGAATGTCTTTGTTTTAAAGTTAGCATTTTTTTATGTTAATGGAGAGGATGTTGGTATTGTGATCAACTCTTCAAAGAGAAATTTATACCACTGAGGGATTAGAGACATGCTGGGAAAAATATCCTTTGTCTTGCATATACCAAGGGGTATACTTATTTCTCAGTGTTTTTTTTTTTTTCCTCCTTTTCTTCAGAAGAAACACTTTGTGTTACTAGGGTTTGCAACCATGTGTTAATGACTGTAAAATAATGAAATTCAGGAATGGCAGCTCTATTTTTTTTCTTTTGTGTGTATGTGCCATCCATTTCTTTGTTATAAAAGATTAGAAAGTGCTGAACAACTAGAAATAAAATAATTGGAAATGAAATCAGGATAAAATGAATAGAAAAAATTCTCATCAGTTGATGAAGGCATGTCATTTGGCATTGGAACTTCTTTCAGTTTTAACATATTGTCTCATTCCTTCAGAATCTAACCTCTAAGACTGAGAAATCCAAAAATAAGAACAAAACAGGCATATCACGCAAAAAAATATGGGTTTAGAAGTGACATCATGCAGACCTCTCTTCTTGTCCATTGTAAATAAGAGTAGAAAATGTAATGTAGAAAAAGATTGCTTCTATATTTTACTAAATATACGAGAGGCTAGAAATATTTGAATTTAGAGTATACAGTATACCTTTAATATTATTCAAACTTATATGAGGATTACCTCCAGAGACTTGTACTGAATCACATGTATCAAACAATTATAATTAGTGCTCAAGATACATCAGAGAAAGAGAAAATTATTTTAAAGAATAAAAGTGGAAATTATTACAATGTATATAAAAATATTCAATCTAAGAGTAACTACATATCTCTAAATATACCTGCATATATGTATGTATAAAGAATATATTGGAGGGAATATGGTAGACCAGATCATTTCCTAAAATATATTATTTGGAGCAATGGTTCTAAACCTTTTTCCGTAGTAAAAGGGACTTGAGTAAGTTTAAATACTATACTCCCCTCTAAAACATACTCATAGTAAAAGTACATAGAATTCTCTAAAAGCAATTCTTTTTTTAATTTTATTTATTTATTTATTTATTTTTGTCTGTGTTGGGTCTTCGTTTCTGTGCAAGGGCTTTCTCTAGTTGTGGCAAGCGGGGGCCACTCTTCATCGCGGTATGTGGGCCTCTCACTGTCATGGCCTCTCTTGTTGCAGAGCACAAGCTCCAGACGCGCAGGCTCGGTAGTTGTGGCTCATGGGCCTAGTTGCTCCATGGCATGTGGTATCTTCCCAGACCAGGGCTCGAACCCGTGTCCCCTGCATTGGCAGGCAGATTCTCAACCACTGTGCCACCAGGGAAGCCCAGAGCAATTTTTTTATTGTAGCATCTGTGGTAGTTAAAATAATGGCCTCCAAAGTTGTCTATGTCTTAATCCCCGGAAACTGTGAATATGTTACCTTTCATGGGAAAGGAGAGTTAAGGTTGTGGACAGAATTAAAGTTATTATGACCTGAATTTAAAATAGAGAGATTACTCTAGGGATTATCTGGGTAAGTTCAGTGTAATCACAAGGACCCATAAAACTGGAAGAGAAAGATAGAAAATGAGGTCAGAAAAACTTCATGTGAGAAAGACTGACCTGGCTTTGAATTTAAAGGAAGAAACCATGAGCCAATGAATAGAAGGAGATTCTAGAATTTGCCCAAAACAAGAAAATGCATTCACTGCTAGTGCTAGAATGCAACCATGCCTACACTTTGATTTTAGCCCCTAAGCCCACTGTTAGACTTCTGACCTACAGAAATGTAAGATAATAAATTTGTGTTGTTTCAAGCCATAACGTTTCTGGTAACTTGTTTCAGTAGCCACAGGCAACTAAAATACTAGCTATGGCTGTTTGAGTGATTACTATATGCCAGACACCATGCTAAATGCTTAATATCCATTATATTATATTTAATCAATCCAAAAGGCAATAAAATGTTACAATTATCCCTATTTTATGAACAAGGAAATTGGGGAGGAACTAATGTAGGTTGGGCAAACTATGCAAAATAACACAAATAAGAATTATAAGAGCTGAGGCTCAAATTAAAGACTGACTACAGAATTTATACTTTAAATTTATTATTATTCAATTCAGTTTTTACCAAACTTGCTTGACCCTAAACCTTTTCATTTCTCTCCCAGTGTAGCTGTTTATTTTGGGAAACCCTAGTACAGTAGAAAGAGAGTACACTTAAGACTAAAAGATCCTAATTCCAGCTTTGCTACTAAATACCCATATAACCTTGGCTAAGTAATCTTGGATTTCTTGGCCTCAATTCCTTCAGGTATTGAGGTCCCCAGAACAGTGCCTGCTGTCCTGGGGTTTTGAATCCATTATTTAGCTTTATTCATGCCTACAGTTAAAAGTGTTTTGCATCCATCATCTTACTGCATTACTTATAACAATTCCCTGAGGATCAATAAATAAGTATCATTATTCCCGTTTTACACATATAAAAACATTGCAATACAAAATTCTTACAAAATGTTTTATTTTCTATACCAATCTAAGCACTGATAAAAGTAATATATTGCCAGTCATCAATGTATACTTTAATCAAAAACATTAAAGAAATGTAATTGACTAACATACTTTCTTAGTTTTCTTTTGTAACATGTTTGATGTGCTTACATCTGGAGAAGGAGTTCAATAAAAGATTACCAATAGAATGATATTTCTTTTACTATGATGATGCTAAACTTGGATTCTTTTTTTTTTAAAGCACTACAGGAAATTCTGACTAAAAGTCAAGGCTCTAGAATAGCCTTAGATATGGTCACTTAACCTCCTCTAGAAGCATATGATTTTGCCAGATAAATTGAATGTAGCTTTGAATGTAATTGTATTTATTGACTAGAATAGTAGGCAGAGCTGTAAAACAGAAATAGAATGGATTTCCAAGTCAAATTACCTGGACTTCAATTTCCACTCTACTGTGATTAGCATTGTAACCTTTAGTAGACAATTTCAAGTTATATAATCAATCAGGATCAGTTTAATCATCTGTAAAAATGAGTATAATCAGTGTTCTTTGAGCGTTCTCGGCACCTAATAGGTATCTAAGCATTTCATCTCATTACCCATATACCTCTAAAACCGGTTTGGACTAAGAGTCTTTCCAAAGTTTTCTAGTATTTAAATGTTCATACTTCAATTTTAGCTGTTTGCCTATTTATCCACTGGATTCTAGGTGTCTTAAAAGTTGAGATGATGTCTTATTTAAAGTTTATCATCAGCATCTAGCATGTGGGCTGGCCTCCAATAGGCGCTTGTTAAATATTTGTTGAATACATGAGAATCTTCACTGAATATTACTTGGCTGACTTATAATGTCTGCTTTTGTGTAGTTACTTTTAAAAATCAATGATGAGGAGAGAAACTTTTTTGAAAGATACAAGAAAAAAAAGGTACAAGATGCACTGTCCTATTCCATCTGTTGATTTTTGTTTTAATATTTTCCTTCTTTTTCTGTAAGCAAATAATCATGAATTGAATCTAACATTTAAGTAAATATCTATATTTTTATAGAGTCTATGCAGAACCACAATGATGACTTTGATTAAACATGCTTAATATTTCTGATGTAATATTTACTGTCTTTTTGTGGTAAATAAATCTTTCAAATACCTCCTCAATATTAATATATCAATTCAGTATTCATAGTGTTTGTGAAGCCTAATTTATTTTCCCAATCTTGCCTAGAGAGACTTAATATTTGGAACTAACAAGATAAATCTTATACAGATTTGTGTAAAGTGGGACAAAATAAATATTCAAAAGACTTCTAAAATCACATAAAAACCCCTTTTCACTTAAAACTGACAATTCATTACTCTTACATTGTGGATACTTGAGTGGGATGTCAGTTTCAGTTATAAAATTAACTCACTAGTGCCAGCCACTGTTATCATCTTGTTCTAGCTCAGAGCAAAGAAAGCAAGATGGAAGAAATTTCTCTTGAATTTAGAAGTGGTTTGGTAAGATTAACCAAACAATAGCAAAGCAATAAGAGTCAACAAACACAAGGAACATTAAAAAGCTATGTTTTATTCCAGGTATATGTTTATACCTTTGAAGAAATGTATAATTGAATTTTCAGAATCATGCCAATTTACTCCACACTCTTTTATTTCCAGTCCTATTTTGTCTGATTTGTGCAATACTTTACGAAAGAAAAACCACCAGCCATTTCAAATAGACTCCTGCAGATATGCCCTGCTATATGGCAGCATGAAGCAATGCCTTCTCTAAAGTGTACTCTCTGTAAATTGATCAGTGCATCTTTCATCTTTAGGATTGTGCCCAAAGAGCACTGTTGCAAAGACTTAATTGTTTTGAAAGCTTCACAAGCAATCCAAAGGGAATTCTCCAAGTACCTCAGCAGCAAGAGTCCTTAAACTTCAATTAATACTATTGGGAATTCCATGTTTAAAAACCTGAGTGCTTTCAAATGATTTGCCCTTTGTCAACATTGTTAAACTTTACACTGTTTTAAGAACATATGTGTATTTAAGAAATAAGGGAAGATAAGTCAGCTTATTTCCTTAGAGTTAAGAAAAGAAAAGAAATAGAAATAGTTCCAAAATTCTTTAGGGTCTACTTTGGTAACAATGAATAACACATGCATTAGTTTGGAATCAAGAGAAATAATGATTTAGACGCTGCTCTGAGGGATTAATAACTGTGACAATTGATTACACAGATTTAAAAGAATAGATTTTGTACATGGAAGAGGTTTTAGAAATCAACTGTTTCAATTTACAGATAACGGCACTGAGACCCACTGGAGTTGAATGGTTTCGGAACCTCATAGAGATATTAACGGAGGGAGTCATGTAGACATGTGTTTAAAATCTGTTTCTTTCCTAGTTGGAGGACTTTTCAGAGCCTCCTTTCTTCAGCCTTTTGAGGTGAGTTGTCTACCTTCTGATGTTCAGCCCTTAAGACATTTAAGCATCAGGCTGGGTTCCTGTCAAAGGTGAAGTGTTCATCTCATTACTTCCTTTCCCTTTCTGCTTTACTTTTTGTCTGGAGTTCTTTCAACTATAACACATTTGCTAGAATTGGTTCAGTGTTTCAATTAAATATTGTCATAATTCAGGCTTATAATTGTGGTTAAAGTTTTGGAAATGTTTGCATTTAAATTAGGATGAAAGCTATGCTGGCAGAGATTCTAAGTCATGTTGTATAGAAGAGACCCAGTGACTGTTTCATAGGAACTTAAACTGGTGTGTTTTTCAGATTCTCTCTCTGATAATTTTCCATCTGTTACAAATCAATTATTTGATGTTTCTAACAATGGTTAATTCAATGTTTTGGCCAATTATATTAACACATTAAGTTGGGGTCAATAAGTGCCATGTAGTTTCTAGACAACTACTATGGAGATGTAATAACGCAAACAGAGACCAGACCTAGAAATTACTTTTAAATCTTTATGAAAGTGCTCTCTTTTGGCCTTTTGCTTAATCTGCACTATATTAGAAATAGTAAATTCTGTTGTAAATATCAATCATCCCTTTCAGTTTAAACTTTTTAAAAATAAAGTTAAGTACAGATAGTTAAAGGACTGACTGTGACAGAGCAAAGACAAAATAATTGATCTGTAATGTTTTTTCCTAGAGCCAAATGGAGTTGACTAGTGGGCTGATGGTAGTAGCAATTAAAGCAAGAAATTCTTAGTGGTGAAAATAAAGCGAGAGTCTTCCCGATTTCTAACTGACTTCTTGAAGACTCTTTACTAATTTCTTCTCAAGACTAGATAAAGAGTTAGGTATAGCTAAGAGATAGGGGCTAGGTTTAGCACTAGAAACACCTGAAATCCAAGTTAACAGGATCCAAAGTATATGCTTCACTTTATACTATATTTTGTTGTTTAGTTTGTTTTTTCTTTTTATTTTGGCAGAGTGAAAAAGTTAATAGGTCATATATTTCTAGTGAGCCTCCAAAATGTTATTTTATTAAATTGTAAGTGTATTTTGCTATACACTTGAAACTAACACAAAATTGTAAATCAATTATACTTTAATTTTTAAAAGTGTATTTTAATGTTGCTGTCCTATGAAGATCATGTGTTAAACCTCTTATCATATGTGGCTTCATTTCTGTGGAAAGCAATTATGAGTGGATCCTGTTTTAAACATATTCTCTTTTTGTTAGCTTTCTTACCCTTTCTTGGTCAGAGTGACTATCCCAAACTATTATTAAATTCAGAAGCTAAATTTTACTTTATTTGCCCCATCCCAAGACTGAAGGACTAATTAGTGACCAATGGGTTTCATACTGTTTAACTATTTATTAACTTTTAATAAATAATCTTCATGATTTTGAGTTTTATTGATTACATTTACATTGATCCAAGGATTAGATTATGGATAAGAGGAAAATTCCAAATACAGAGTGAATTTCCTTGGTATGGATAATATATAAATGTAAATAAAAGCATTTATCTTAAAATGTATGAAGAGAATTTATATTTAATTCATTCAAAAGTTGTTAATCAAAATATTATGATTTTAAAATAAATGAACTATATCTAAACATAACTTTTTTAAAATAAATTTATTTTATTTATTTATCTTTTGGCTGCATTGGGTTTTCGTTGCTATGTGTGGGCTTTCTCTACTTGCAGCGAGCAGGGGCTACTCTTCGTTGCGGTATGCGTGCTTCTCATTGCGGGGGCTTCTTTTGTGGAGCACAGGCTCTAGGTGCGCGGGCTTCAGTAGTTGTAGCTTGCGGGCTCTACAGCGCAGGCTCAGTGGTTGCGGCACACGGGCTTAATTGCTCCGTGGTACGTGGGATCTTCCCGGACCAGGGATCGAACCTGTGTGCCCTGAATTGGCAGGCAGATTCTTAACCACTGTGCCACCAGGGAAGTCCCCAAACATAACTTTTAAAGAAAGGAAGTGTTAACTTTTTTGTGTTTGCATATAAGTAAGCATTAAAAACTGAATTGAAAAACAGAATCAAAGAATAATATAATTGATACTTTGAGTCTTTTCCAAATATCTCAACCAAAATATTTGATCAAATATCCTACTTCTTAAGACAGAGTTACAAAATGAGAAAAAAACAATTTGATTATACAAAAATGCCCTGATTAAAGAAGAAAAACTCTTCACAATCCTTTAAGGGCATTCTAATTATGCAAAGAATTAAGATGGCTGCTTTAGCATTCACTCAAAGGCTGTATTAGAGAGATTGAATTATGATATCTGTATCAGGAACTTTGTATGTAGCAAGGATTCCCATGCAAGCTGCCAACTTGGGTATGATATATAATAGAATCCACACTGCTGACTGTGGGGTCACACAACCTTGTTCTTCTGTATAAATGTTTTTATCAATAGTAAAATTGCCAGATGCCACTGTCATTTGGATTTTGAATTCTTTCGGGACACCAGATTGAGTGGGTAGATACTGAGTGAGTAGAAACTCTAATAATTGTGACCATTCCTTAGTGAGTTTGCTTGAAGAAGCAGGCACTTGTATAAGCATTGGCTTATAAAAACTCTAAATTTGTTCCCAGCCACCTTTATGGAGACAGACATTACTTATTTTCTTAAGAGACTGCTAGTCTTGCCAAGTCCTATATTGGAAGAGACATAGAGATAAATCCTGAAAGACAGTGTTCAAAAGCTTAAGGAACATTGCTACTACATTAAGTTTATATTACTTTATCATACTTTGTGTCTCTACCATGGCAATTGTATTATCTTTCATTTAAGAATGATAGTGTTGTGTAGTGCCATAAAGCAAATTTGATTATTTTTTTGGAGATCATACCACAAATATCAAACAATTCCGTCCAGTTATGTAGAATTAGAACGTAAAATTTACTAATCATGCTATTTGATAATGTACAATACATTTCTTTGTCAGTAATATAAATTAATTTTATTTAGTGGTGTCTATTTGAAATCACGTTATTAATAAACATGCCTAAGCCGCCTCTTTTTCCCTTAGTGTAATGCTGATAAATACAGTTGCTCTCCTTAGCAATGGCATCACAATTGCTTTTGTTCCCTCAGGCACTGCTTCATACTGGATTTCATTTTGGCTAGATAAAAGATAGACTAAAGGATTTTAATATAATACATAACAGAGTGATGACATGGAGTCATCACTATAAGTTCTTGTACCATATAAATAGGGAAACAAAGTAATAAATCAATTGTTATTAAATGAAAGAATAAGACTGATACAAATTATAAGTCCAGAAATCCATTTCTGTACACTAACATAAAGTAAATAAATATTAGCATGCATATATCTGCCTAGTTAATGAAAAGGAAAATAATTATAATAAACATATATATGTTTATATATAAAAATATTTATTATAAACATATTATAGTATCCTTTAAAGAAAGAGAAAAAGCATATAAGGTAAATGTATTTAGATATATACCAAAATCCATAGATGATTATTCTTGTCACATGGTTAAATACATCACCTTAGTCATGGAACTTCCGGGACATCTTTAAATGAAAGATTGAGGTCACAATGGTGCTCTTGACTGATTTAAAACTAATAATATCTGGCATATTAAATATCTTAGCTGAAATGCTACCATCATATAAAAATCTTTTGTCAAGTTTGATTAATATTTTATAGAGTGAAGTGCATAGAAAATAGTCTTGAAAATAAAATTTCTGCTTTCATTTTTCTGGAGAACAGAACAACTTTAAGCTAAATAACATGTATTTCTTATTTTAGTAAACATACTAAAGATATAAGCATACATTTAGAAAATGGTCATATACTGTCACAGTGGCATCAAAAGTCAAAGATGCTTGTGCTGGTGTTCAAAGGCAAATGTGGGCTTGAATAGTAGTAATGTGAAGACTTAACTTAGTTTTCTGATCTTTTAACTGGGTTACTGGAGGCTTACATATTTTGGATCAAGTTTCTTCATTTTTATTTCATTAAAAAAAATCCCTATGCTTAATGGAACTAAATTTCATAGATAGATAAGTCTAAAAATGAAAAATTAATAAAAGAGGATTAATCATAGCATTTCAATAATTCATTGGTATATCTTAGCCTTGAATAGTTTTTCCTGTTCCAATACATTGCTAATAAGTTATTATCACAAGCACACATAAAAATATAATCTACGAATAATGCTCACCTAGAAAAAGTAATAACTTTTTTTACAATTTAATATATATTTGAAAGTGTATTTTAGAATTAGCAATAACATCTTATGCCCATATTGTACTTACGTACCAAAGAAGTTTGTTAAAATAATTTATAAATTATATGTTTTCTAGTAGAATAGTTAGCAATGAATATTTTAAAAATTATTACAATTGTGGTAATGACCTTACAAATACTGGGTTAAAGTGTGAAAAGGAAAAATGTGTTAAGTTCTGACGTGATGGATTTCTCTTTGAGGTAAAATAACAGTTTATAATAAGGTGTTTAGTTTAAATGTGAATTCAAAAACTGGGTGGATCCAAAATGGCACTGCATTTCCAAGTAGAAAAAATTGACAGTATCTGACCAAGCAAATCATCACATAGAGTATAGATGTTAAAGTTACAGTAGCTATAATAGATTTTGGTTTCTTGTAAGAATGAATGATTCTGAATATTTTGTGAATTAAAATGTACTTCAACTATATTTAAGAAGTAATTCTTATGGGAAAAGATGAATAAATGCATGTCTTGGATTCTTCAGAATATGTTAAATTTAAAATCACACTGATCACATACTGCGCTCATATTTTATCATCTAGAAATAAGTACTGAGACAGTGGGCTCTGGAATGATGATGTCCAGCCTTGCCATTACCATTGGATCCTTAAACTTGTGTGTGCCTCTATGCTTGCCTCTTTCAAATCTAAGTCTGTGAAATAGGTGTAAGAAGACCTTTTCGTCCTTAATTTCCCTGCGCATGCAATTAGCAATATAAATATTTATAATTTTTAAAGAAAAATAAACACTATAATTATTCTATTTTCCCATTTTTGTTATGTTATAGTTAAAAATCAAATATAAGAAGTTTATATCTCATTTTTAGGAAAAAGGTCTTTGAAAAGACACTCATCAAGTACTACAATGTCTATTGTGGCTAGGAGGCAACTTTAACCCCAGGATCCCATCATGATGGTCGTTTCATCTTCTATAACCAATTGCCTATACTAGAAATCAATGAAATTCATTGTTCATTCAATAATAGTGTTTTCAGCACTTAGTTTGTACCATATATAGTATAGGAGCTAGGGATTCAGCATTATAAAGATAGCCTCAGGAGGCTGCTCTCATGGAGCTTACATTCTAGTGAAATGAGATGCATAATAAATAAAAATAATAATAAGAAGAATAGTGTCAATCTGTCTTAAGTAATTAATAAATAGTACCTGCTATTATCAGCAGGAAGAAGAGAAGGCGGAGGAGGAGGAATGGCGATAGGCTCATAGGGAAATAAATATCAAGGCTATTCCTTATTTTTGGATCATTTTGTTTCCACTTATTGCGTGAAATTCAAACTTCATTTTCAAACTTTAATTGTGCCTTGATAATATGCTTTGGATAATTCCATATGGCTGCTTCATTGATACCTCAACAGGTACACAGATGTGATCATCAGATGATTTTACTGTAGAAAACATGAGCTTTAAGGTCAGATGGAGCTGTGTTAAAATCATTTACTTATATATTATATGAAGATTAAATAGGAAACATTTTAAAACACTTTAACACTACTTAGCTATAATAATGATGATGGTGATTATATATTTTCTTTCACTATTCTCTGTTTTATGCCTTAATATACAACTACAGCGTACTAATAGATCTTGTTTCTCAGTTTGAATCTTTTCCCTTCAAAGTATCTTTTCCAGAACAAATTAATATTAATTAAATAAAACACCTACATTTTGTGTGTAATAATTCTGTTTATATTGAGAGATGGGTTAAGCACATTTATTTGCTTCTATAATTGTGGTTACAGCTTAAATCTTATGTTTCCTCTTAAAAGTTATTAAAACATGCAAACATTCTTTTCCCACATTAATTGGAGCCCTGCCCTCATTTTCCAGTACATACTTGGCTACCCTGCAAGTTAAATAACTCTAGTTATTAAGATTCAAAACATTACATGTATCAGTGAAGGCAATTAAGATAATTTAAATATTATTAAATGAAAATGAACTATTTCTGTTTCAAAAAACTAAATAAATATGCTTAGGGATTTTTACATTGTTAAATTGCCTCAAAAATAATTGGACAATTCAATATAATAAAGTGAATGCAATAAATAATTTTACCTCATAACAATAAGTAATGTGCTTATTTGCATGATTGGGATAAAGGATACATTGTACAAATACTAAACAGAGACTAATAGGGGAAAACATAGATTATTATACTTCTAAACTTCTAGTTCATAAGTTATGACACTTTACTGTGATTAAGCTCTACTGTAGCATCCTGTATAAGAGTTCTTAATCTCCTCCTATTTACTGTGTGAGGAAATTTCCATATATCACATCAAAGAAAGCATAGGATTTCCACAGGATTTCACTCAGTGACATACTGTATAGTTCATTTGGAAGTAGAGAAATGGAAAACTAATTAAGCAGTCAGTGCATCAGTGACATTTTTTATTGGTTGTATATAGCTCAGATGTTTTCCTTCACTAGCCATGTTTTCTGTGTAGCCCTTTGGAAAGACCTCAAGTACTCCAATGGCTATCCTATTGGGAGGACATAGGGAGAGCTGCAGGGACAGAGAAGAATTAGCACCAGTGACAGTGGGCCATTGAACAATGACACTGACCTTCTGGACACTTGATGAAGAAAATGATAGTTCATGTTTGATGAGGTCTGGATGAGACTAAAAGACAAATATGGAAAATTTCCTAGAAACTCGCTATTAGAAGAAATAAAATGGTGGCTGATCAGAATAAAGTAGTTCCTACTATGAATAACATGGCCTTGCATTAAAGACATTCCAACACTAATCAAAAATATTTCTACAAATGAAATTATATTATATTTAATTAGAATAATACATGTTAATCCCAATCTCCCAGTTCATCACACCACCACCCCCAGCCCCTGCCGCTTTCCCCTCTTAGAAATATTAGTTTTAATTTCAGTAAATGGGGCTATATTCAGATACTATAAAAACTGAAATACAGATGTGTAATTTTTAACCGTCTCAATAAGTTGGAACTTTTAGTATATTTGTTCTCTCAATAGTTTCTTCCTCAGTATTTCTTCCTTTACATTGTGACAATACCCCAGCTCAAGGAATCTCGCAGGTTCAAATCCCTATCTTCTTTTCCCCACCTCCTTACCCTGGTCTGGTATCCAAGAACATCTGTCTACTATTTGTTGATCCCACCTTTAGACCAGCCCATATAGTCTGCCTTGCTTGCCCGTATTCCTTTTCACTCTTTCTTGGATCATCCTCCTTACTCTGAAATTCAAAGATCAGTAATGTCCCAACTCTGAACCCACCCCTTTCCAAGTTTTCAGTCTAAGGTCTACATTCTGAACTTTTGTATATATATGTAGGTAATTCAGAAACCAATGACAAATACCTTTGTTCAACTGTGTAGCAGGCATCAGTGTAGGAGAAAAATATTTGATTTCTCAGTTTTCTGAAATTGATAGCAAAATGGACTTCTTCCCTTCCATTCCCAAACGTAAAATGGAATTTTACGTTTGCAGACATCTTTTCCATGGTAGGCCTAGACATATATGTAAAAGCTTGCTCTACTTTTTGCCCGAGCAGAATCTAAATTTTAAATCTCAATTATTGCAAGATATGTTTTAAACTTGCAAAAGTTTATTTATTTATTTATTTTACATCTTTAGTGGAGTATAATTGCTTTACAATGGTGTGTTTGTTTCTGCTTTATAACAAAGTGAATCAGTTATACATATACATATGTTCCCATATCTCTTCCCTCTTGCATCTCCATCCCTCCCACCCTCCCTATCCCACCACTCTAGGTGGTCACAAAGCACCAAGCTGGTCTCCCTGTGCTATGTGGCTGCTTCCCACTAGCTATCTATTTTATGTTTGGTAGTATATATATGTCCATGCCACTCTCTCATTTTGTCACAGCTTACCCTCCCCCCTCCCCATATCCTCAAGTCCATTCTCTAGTAGGTCTGTGTCTTTACTTCTGTCTTGCCCTTAGATTCTTCATGACCATTTTTTTCCCTTAGATTCCATATATATGTGTTAGCATATGGTATTTGTCTTTCTCTTTCTGACTTACTTCACTCTGTATGACAGACTCTAGGTCTATCTACCTCATTACAAATAGCTCAATTTCCTTTCTTTTTATGGCTGAGTAATATTCCATTATATATATGTGCCACAGCTTCTTTATCCATTCATCTGATGATGGGCACTTAGGTTGTTTCCATCTCCTGGCTATTGTAATTAGAGCTGCAGTGAACATTTTGGTACATGACTCTTTTTGAATTATGGTTTTCTCAGTGTATATGCCCAGTAGTGGGATTGCTGGGTTATATGGTAGGTCTATTTGTAGTTTTTTAAGGAACCTCCATACTGTTTTCCATAGTGGTTGTACCAATTCACATTCCCACCAGCAACGCAAGAGTATTCCCTTTTCTCCACACCCTCTCCAGCATTTATTTTTTTCTAGATTTTTTGATGATGGCCATTCTGACTGGTGTGAGATGATATCTCATTGTAGTTTTGATTTGCATTTCTCTAATTATTAATGATGTTGAGCATTCTTTCATGTGTTTGTTGGCAGTCTGTATATCTTCTTTGGAGAAATGTCTATTTAGGTCTTCTGCCCATTTTTTGGATTGGGTTGTTTGTTTTTTTGTTATTGAGCTGCATGAGCTGCTTGTAAATTTTGGAGATTAATCCTTTGTCAGTTGCTTCATTTGCAAATATTTTCTCCCATTCTGAGGGTTGTCTTTTTGTCTTGTTTATGGTTTCCTTTGCTGTGCAAAAGCTTTTAAGTTTCATTATGTCCCATTTGTTTATTTTTGTTTTATTTCCATTTCTCTAGGAGGTGGGTCAAAAAGTATCTTGCTGTGATTTATGTCATAGAGTGTTCTGCCTATTTTTTCCTCTAAGAGTTTGACAGTTTCTGGCCTTACATTTAGGTCTTTAATCCATTTTGAGTGTATTTTTGTGTATGGTGTTAGGGAGTGATCTAATCTCATACTTTTACATGTACCTGTCCAGTTTTCCCAGCACCACTTATTGAAGAGGCTGTCCTTTCTCCACTGTACATTCCTGCCTCTTTTATCAAAGATAAGGTGACCATATGTGTGTGGGTTTATCTCTGGGCTTTCTATCCTGTTCCATTGATCTATATTTCTGTTTTTGTGCCAGTACCATACTGTCTTGATTACTGTAGCTTTGTAGTATAGTCTGAAATCAGGGAGCCTGATTCCTCCAGCTCCGTTTTGCATTCTCAAGATTGCTTTGGCTATTCGGGGTATTTTGTGTTTCCATACAAACTGTGAAATTTTTTGTTCTAGTTCTGTGAAAAATGCCAGTGGTAGTTTGATAGGGATTGCATTGAATCTGTAGACTGCTTTGGGTAGTAGAGTCATTTTCACAATGTTGATTCTTCCAATCCAAGAACATGGTATCTCTCTCCATCTATTTGTATCATCTTTAATTTCTTTCATCAGTGTCTTATAATTTTCTGCATACAGATCTTTTGTCTCCTTAGCTAGGTTTATTCCTAGATATTTTATTCTTTTTGTTGCAATGGTAAATAGGAGTGTTTTCTTGATTTTTCTTTCAGATTTTTCATCATTAGTGTATAGGAATTCCAGAGATTTCTGTGCATTAATTTTCTATCCTTCTACTTTACCAAATTCATTGATTAGCTCTAGTAGTTTTCTGGTAGCATCTTTAAGATTCTCTATGTATAGTGTCATGTCATCTGCAAACAGTGACAGTTTTACTTCTTCTTTACTGATTTGGATTCATTTTATTTCCTTTTCTTCTCTGATTGCTATGGCTAAAACATCCAAAACTATGTTGCATAAGAGTGGTGAGAGTGGGCAACCTTTTCTTATTCCTGATCTTAGTGGAAATGTTATCAGTTTTTCACCATTGAGGACAATGTTGGCTGTGGGTTTGTCATATGTGGCCTTTATTATGTTGAGGAAAGTTCCCTCTATGCTTACTTTCTGGAGTGTTTTTATCATCAATGGGTGTTGAATTTTGTTGAAAGCTTTCTCTGCAACTATTGAGATGACCATATGGTTTTTCTCCTTCAATTTGTTAATATGGTGTATCATATTAATTGATTTGCATATATTGAAGAATCCTTGCATCCTGGAATAAAGCCCACTTGATCATGGTGTATGAGCCTTTTAATGTGCTGTTGGATTCTGTTTGCTAGTATTTTGTTGAGGATTTTTGCATCTATGTTCTTAAGAGTTATTGGCCTGTAGTTTTCTTTCTTTGTGACATCCTTGTCTGGTTTTTTATCACAGTGATGGTGGCCTTGTAGAATGAGTTTGGGAGTGTTCCTCCCTCTGTTTTATTATGGAAGAGTTTGAGAAGGGTAGGTGTTAGCTCTTCTCTAAATGTTTGATAGAATTCGCCTGTGAAGTCATCTGGTCCTGGGCTTGTGTTTGTTGGAAGATTTTTAATCACAGTTTCAATTTTAGTGCTTGTGATTGGTCTGTTCATATTTTCTATTTCTTCCTGGTTAAGTCTCAAAAGGTTGTGCATTTCTAAGAATTTGTCCATTTCTTCTAGGTTGTCCATTTTATTGGCATAGAGTTGCTTGTAGTAATATCTTATGATCTTTTTTATTTCTGCAGTGTCAGTTGTTACTACTCCTTTTTCATTTCTAATTCTCTTGATTTGAGTCTTCTCTGTCTTTTGCTTGATGAGTCTGGCTAATGGTTTATCAATTTTGTTTATCTTCTCAAAGAACCAGCTTTTAGTTTTATTGATCTTTGCTATCGTTTCCTTCATTTCTTTTTCATTTACCTTTGATATGATCTTTATGATTTCTTTCCTTCTGCTAACTTTGGGGTATTTTTTTTGTTCTTTTTTCTCTAATTGCTTTAGGTGCAAGTTTAGGCTGTTTATTTGAGATGTTTCCTGTTTCTTAAGGTAGGATTGTATTGCTATAATATTCCCTCTTAGAACTGCTTTTGTTGCATCACATAGGTTTTGGGTTGTCATGTCTCTATTGTCATTTGTTTTTAGGTATTTTTTTTAATTTCCTCTTTGATTTATTCAGTGATCACTTCTTTATTAAGTAGTGTATTGTTCAGCCTCCATGTGTTTGTATTTTTTACAGATCTTTTCCTGTAATTGATATCTAGACACATAGCATTGTTGTCAGAAAAGATACTTGATACAATTTCAATTTTCTTTAATTTACCAAGGCTTGATTTGTGACCCAAGATATGATCTATTCTGGAGAATGTTCCATGAGCACTTGAGAAAAATGTGTATTCTGTTGTTTTTGGATGGAGTGTCCTATAAATATCAATTAAGTCCATCTTGTTTAATGTATCATTTAAAGCTTGTGTTCCCTTATTTATTTTCATTTTGGATGATCTGTCCATTGGTGAAAGTGGGGTGTTAAATTCACTACTCTGAATGTGTTACTGTCAATTTCCCCTTTTATGGCTGTTAGTATTTGCCTTATTTATGGAGGTGCTCCTATGTTGGGTGCATAAATATTTACAATTGTTATATCTTCTTCTTGGATCGATCCCTTGATCATTATGTAGTGTCCTTCTTTGTCTCTTCTAATAATCTTTATTTTAAAGTCTATTTTGTCTGATATAAGAATTGCTACTCCAGCTTTCTTTTGGTTTCCATTTGCATAGAATATCTTTTTCCATCCTCTCGCTTTCAATCAGTATGTGTCTCTAGGTCTGAAGTGGGTCTCTTGTAGACAGCAAATATATGGGTCTTGTTTTTGTATCCATCCAGCCAGTCTGTGGCTTTTGGTGGGAGCATTTAATCCATTTACATTTAAGGTAATTATCGATATGTATGTTCCTATTCCCATTTTCTTAATTGTTTTGGGTTTGTTATTGTAGGTCTTTTCCTTCTCTTGTGTTTCTTGCCTAAAGAAGATCCTTTAGCATTTGTTGTAAAGCTGGTTTGGTGGTGCTGAACTCTCTCAGCTTTTGCTTGTCTGTAAAGGTTTTAATTTCTCCATCAAATCTGAATGAGATTGCTCCTGGGTAGAATAATCTTGGTTGTAGGCTTTTCTCCTTCATCACTTTAAATATGTCCTGCCAGTCCCTTCTGGCTTGCAGAGTTTCTGCTGAAAGATCAGCTGTTAACCTTATGGGGATTCCCTTGTGTGTTATTTGCTGTTTTTCCCTTGCTGCTTTTAATATGTTTTCTTTGTATTTAATTTTTGACAGTTTGATTATTATGTGTCTTGGCGTGTTTCTCCTTGGATTTATCCTGTATGGGACTCTCTGTGCTTTCTGGACTTGATTAACTATTTCCTTTCCCATATTAGGGAAGTTTTCAACTATAATCTCTTCAAATATTTTCTCAGTCCCTTTCTTTTTCTCTTCTTCTTCTGGAACCCCTATAATTCGAATGTTGGTGTGTTTAATGTTGTTCCAGAGGTCTCTGAGACTGTCCTCAGTTCTTTTCATTCTTTTTTCTTTATTCTGCTCTGCAGTAGTTATTTCCGCTATTTTATCTTCCAGGTCACTTATCCGTTCTTCTCCCTCAGTTACTCTGCTATTGATCCCTTCTAGAGTATTTTTAATTTCATGTATTGTGTTCTTCATCGTTGCTTGTTTCGTCTTTAGTTCTTCTAGGTCCTTGTTAAATGTTTCTTGCATTTTCTGTATTCTATTTCCAAGATTTTGGATCCTCTTTACCATCATTATTCTGAATTCTTTTTCAGGTAGACTGCCTATTTCCTCTTCATTTGTTAGGTCTGCTGGGTTTTTATCTTGCTCCTTCATCTGCTGTGTGTTTTTCTGTCTTCTCATTTTGCTTATCTTACTGCATTTAGGGTCTCCTTTTTGCAGGCTGCAGGTTTGTAGTTCCCATTGTTTTTGGTGTCTGTCCCCAGTGGTTAAAGTTGGTTCAGTGGGTTGTGTCGGCTTCCTGGTGGAGGGGATTAGTGCCTGTGTTCTGGTGGATGAGGCTAGATCTTGTCTTTCTGGTGGGCAGGTCCACGTCTGGTGGTGTGTTTTGGGGTGTCTGTGGACTTATTATGATTTTAGGCAGCCACTCTGCTAATGGGTGGGGTTGTATTCCTCTCTTGCTAGTTGTTTGGCATAGGGTGTCCAGCACTGTAGCTTCCTGGTCGTTGAGTGAAGCTGGTGTTGATGTTGAGATGGAGATCTCTGGGAGCTTTTTGCTGTTTGATATTATGTGGAGCTGGGAGGTCTCTTGTGGACCAGTGTCCTGAAGTTGGCTCTCCCACCTCAGAGGCACAGCACTGACTCCTGGCTGCAGCATCAAGAGCCTTTCATTCACACGGCTCAGAATAAAAGGGAGAAAAACTAGAAAGAAAGAAAGAGGATAAAAGAAAATAAAATAAATTAGGTAAACTAAAATAACGTTATTAAAATTAAAAAAATAATTATTAAGGAAAAAAAATGTTTAAGTAAAAAACAAAACAATACAAAAAGGACAGATAGAGCCCTAGAACAAATGGTGAAAGCAAAGCTATACAGACAAAATCTCACACAGAAGCATACATATACACACTCACAAAAAGAGTAAAAGGGGAAAAAAATCATAAATCTTGCTCTCAAAGTCAACCTCCTCAATTTCGAATGATTTGTTGTCTATTCAGGTATTCCACAGATGCAGGATACATCAAGTTGATCGTGGAGCTTTAATCCACTGCTACTGAGGCTGCTGGGAGAGATTTCCCTTTCTCTTCTTTGTTTGCACAGCTCCCGGGGCTCAGCTTTGGATTTGGCCCCGCCTCTGCGTATCGGTTGCAGGAGTGCGTCTGTTCTTCGCTCAGACAGGATGGGTTAAAGGAGCCGCTGATTCGGGGGCTCTGACTCACTCAGGCCAGGGAGAGGGAGGGGCACGGAGTGCGGGGCAGGCCTGCTGCTGCAGAGGCCAGCATGACGTTGCACCAGCCTGGGGCGCACCGTGCGTTCTCCCGAGGAAGTTGTCCCTGGATCCCGGGATCCTGGCAGTGGCGGGCTGCACAGGCTCCCCGGAAGGGAGGTGTGGAGAGTGACCTGTGCTCCCACACAGGCTTCTTGGTGGCTGCAGCAGCAGTCTTAGCATCTCATGCTGATCTCTGTGGTCCGCGCTGATAGCCGCGGCTCGCACCTGTCTCTGGAGCTCCTTTAAGCAGCGCTCTTAATCCCCTCTCCTCGCGCACCAAGAAACAAAGAGGGAAGAAAAAGTCTCTTGCCTCTTCGGCAGGTCCAGACTTTTCCCCGGACTCCCGGCTAGCCGTGGTGCGCTTACCCCTTCAGGCTGTGTTCACGCCGCCAGTCCTCTCCCTGTGCTCCCCCCGAAGCCGGAGCCTCAGCTCCCAGCCCCCCACCCCCACCCCCGCCCCGTCCCGGCGGGTGAGCAGACAAGCCTCTCGAGCTGGTGAGTGCTGGTCGGCACCAATCCTCTGTGCGGGAATCTCTCCGCTTTTCCCTCTGCACCCCTGTTGCTTTGCTCTCCTCCACGGCCCCGAAGCTCCCCCCTCCGCCACCCGCAGTCTCCGCCCACGAAGGGGCTTCTAGTGTGTGGAAACCTTTCCTCTTTCATGGCTCCCTCCCACTGGTGCAGGTTCCGTCCCTATTATTTTGTCTCTGTTTATTCGTTTTTCTTTTGCCCTACCCAGGCACGTGGGGAGTTTCTTGCCTTTTGGGAGGTCTGAGGTCTTCTGCCAGCATTATGTAGGTGTTCTGTAGGAGTTGTTCCACGTGTAGATGTATTTCTGATGTATCTGTGGGGAGGAAGGTGATCTCCGCGTCCTAGTCTTTCGCCATCTTCCTATCCCCTCCAAAAGTTTATTTAAATTTTAAATGGAAAAAAATACACATAAACTGCATGGGAGTTTTCTCATTTAAAAAAAAACATATTATTTTGATGTCTGTAAACATTTTATAGGATAAATCCTTTGCAGATAGAGGACATAGAAATATATTAAGGAGAGAAAATAAAGTCATAGCTGTACCACTGAGAAAGGCCATATTAGCCTCCCTGACTGATATTATAAACAACAATCAGACAGACTTCAAAATGTCATTGATTGCCTTTAGCCAAATTTGAGAAGAAAAATAAATTAGGTACTATTTACAGACTCATATTCATTACCAGCTAATGAGTCTTCATTATTAACAGTGATACCCTAGTAACTAAGAACACCCTAGTAATATGAGAACTATGAATATGACACCCTAGTAATATGAGAACTATGAATATGACACCCTAGTAATATGAGAACTTAAAATGTATCAGTTCCTTCAAAAAAATACTATGCCTAAGCCAAAACCCTCTATTGACTCTATTGGGTAAAAATGATTATCTTAAAATTTCTAAATTAGAAATATTTTTCTTCCTCTGAGTTCATGAATTACGCTATGTCTCATCTTTCTTTAAAATTCAGTTTTAATCAAAACTACTATATGAACAAATAGTTAAAACTATTAGTGTAGATTAAAATTCTTCAAATTTTTTTAGGGATCTAGTACCAAAGAGTTTGATCAAATTTGGGGTAAAAAGCATTTTAAACCCTGAAGTTTTTATATACTTTTTATATTTGTATTGTAGAATTACTTTGTTTTTATACCACTAGCAAGTTTTCACACTAGGCAATAAATCTACTCTCTATATATTTTTTCACTATGTATTTTAAGGGCAGCGGTGCCCTGCCTTTTTAGCACCAGGGACCAGTTTCGTGGAAGACAGTTTCTCCACGCATGGGGCTGGGTTAGGAGTAAGGTTCAGGCGGTAATGCGAGCAAATGCAGAGTGGCGGAAAGCGGCAGATGAAGCTTCCCTCGCTTCACCGGTGCCACCTCCTGCTGTGTGGCCCACTTCCTAACAGGCCGTGGACCGGTTGCGGTCCGTGGCCCCAAGGTTGGGGACCTCTGTTTTAAAGTATGAGTTAATACCTTTAAGACTGTAGGATTCATATGTGTTTCTCTTCCTTTTGTATAAATATCAAATATAAAGTTACAGGCCTCATTTGTTACCAGCTCTAAAAAACACCTCTCAAACTAGGGTTATAAATATAGAAGAGCTGAGATACTTTAGACTAGTATTTTAGACTTTGCCATTTGCAGGTGAAAAAGGTTATGACAAAGCAGTTGAGGGATTTATCAAGGGATGAGTAACTAACTACCTGCACAGCTGGGATCTGAGAGCTATTCTTGTGATTTTAAATCCAGTGTAGAACATTGCCTTCTTGTCATGGCTTATTTGACCTTTGTGTTATATTGAGTTTAATCCTTACTAGGTATTCATGTTAAGGAGCCAGGTGGGTGGGGGGAAATCTGATGTTCTTCTATTTACAAATGTTTGCAAAGTGGAAAACAAGGGCAGTAATACTTTGAGTTATAAAATATAGAAAGAGATTTCTATACTTGAAATCTAAACAGAGATTTACTCAGTAATTATTTTATCAACTATGAGGTTGAAAAAGAGAATCAGTCCAGTAAGGGATCAGTGCAGATGATACCTGTAAAATGGCATCAGAATAATGCTTAAAGACACAGCTTTTGGAGTCATAGCATTAAAAGTCAACTAAGTTTGAATTCCAGCTTACTAAATTCTTAACTTTGACTAGTTACTCAATCTTTATATGCCTCAATTTTTTCATTTCTTAAATGGAGATAATAATCTAAGTTGAGAGTACAGAAATAAACCCTTATACTTATGGTCAATTGATTTTTGATAAGGATGACAATACAATTCAATAGGGAAACAGTAGCCTTTCCAACAAATGGTACTGGAGCAACTGGATATCCACATGTAAAAGAATGAAGTGGGATGCCTACCACAGATTATATAGCAAAAAATTTACTCAAAATGGATTAAAAACATGAAGGTAAGAGCTACAACTATAAAACTCCAACAAGGAAACATAGTAGTAAATCTTCAGGACGGTAGGTTAGGTAATGGTTTCTAAGGTGTGGCACCAAGGGCACAAGCATCAAAGGAAAAAAATAGATAAATTAGACTTAATCAAAATTAAAAAAATGTTTATGCTTCAAAGGATCCCATCAATAAAGTGAAACAGGGCTTCCCTGGTGGCGCAGTGGTTAAGTCCGCCTGCTGATGCAGGGGACACAGGTTCGTGCCCCGGTCCGGGAAGATCCCACATGCCGCAGAGTGGCTGGGCCCGTGAGCCATGGCCGCTGAGCCTGCACGTCCGGAGCCTGTGCTCCCCAACGGGAGAGGCCACAATAGTGAGAGGCCAGCATACCGCAAAAAAAAAAAAAAGAAACAACCGCAGAAAGGGAGAAAATATTTGCAAATCATGTATCAGATAAGTATCCAAAATATATAAAGAAATCTTATAACTCAACAATGAAATGTAAACCTGATTAGAAAATGGTCAAAGAATTTGAATAGATAGTTCTCCAGAGAAAATATACAAATGGCCAATAAGTACATACAACTTTTTTAGTATCATTAATCAATAAGTAAATGCAAATCAAAACCACAAGATGCCACGTAACACAAACTAAGATGGCTGTAACAAAAATGATGAACAATAACAAATATTGGCAAGAAAGGATGTAGAGCAACTGGAACTCTCATACATTGCTAGTTGGAATGTAAAATGGTGTGTCTGTTGTGAAATATAGGGTGGTGACCATTCCTCAAATACTTAAACAGGGTTACCACAAGACCTAGAAATTCTACTCCTAGTTCTTATATCCAATAGAACTAAAAACATAGGTTTACATAAAAATGTGTACGTGAATGTTCTTAGCAGCATCATTGATGATAGCCAAAATGTGAAAACAACCCAAAGGTCCATTAATTGATAAAGAGATAAACAAATGTGATACCTGAACAGAATGGAACGTTGTTTGGCCAAAGCAAGGAAAAATAGACTGATATGCTACAATATGGTTGAACCTCGAAACATTGTACTAAGTGAAAGAAGCCAGACACCAAAACAACATAATTGAGGATTTCATTTATATAAAATGTTTAGAATATGCAAATCCCTAAAGTTGGAAAATAGATTATTAGTTGCCAGAGTGGGGGGAAATAGGGAGTTAATGCTAAGGGGTAACGTGTTTCTTTTTGTAATTATGAAACTATGGCGATGGTTGCAAAATTCTGTGAATACTCTAAAAAAACCATTCAATTGTACACACAGAAGGTTGACTTTTATGGTATTTAACTTATATCTCAATAAAAATGAAAAATAATCTACTTAAAAGGGTTGTTGTGAGAATAAAATGAGATGATATATAAAAAGGGAAGTATGAAGCACTGTACCTACTAAGTAGTAAGCACTCATTAATGTTGATGACAATAATGGCAAAAACTTGGACCAACTGAGGCACATAAATAGGAAACACATTAGGATCTAAACTAAAACTTAAATATACCTATTACCTTAGTCACTCCTATCCAAGGGCTTCCAAAATGTCTATTGAGGACCCAATGATAGTTAATACCAGAATCAGGCCATCTGTATGCCTGGAGAAGACTGTTTATAGATATTCCTTATATGTTTCAGTAAACCGTGTATGGTCTCTTTCCTGGTGTAGGCCCTTCCTTCCTTCCTTCCTTCCTTAATTCCTTTCTTTCTTTCTTTCTTTCTTTCTTTCTTTCCTTCCTTCCTTCCTTCCTTCTTTCTTTCTTTCCTTTCTTTCTCTCTCTCTTTCTTTCTTTCTTTCTTTCTTTCTTTCTTTAAAATTCATTAAAGGACTTCATGTTTTATCAAGGAAAGATATTTGTCCTTAAAAAGTTAGCTAACTTTGGTAATCAGGATCCTTGACCCCTGACAGTGTCAAACAGTGTCCCAATATTTACTTAACTTCTTTGGTCTTATGTTCCGTTTCTGTAAACTGAGGATAATAATTCGTACGACTCACTGTTGTTTTAAGGGGAAGTGATATCATGCATTCAAAGCATTAGTGTAGTGTTTGTTGCATGGTAACTGCTCAATAAATGGAAATATTGTCATTATTAATTGCTATTAATTCTAGAAGAAGTATTTTTCAAAGGGACCCTATTCCTGTTTGGATGTATGTTCTCTTACTCTTGAACTATTAAGGATGTTTTGTTTTGGAACTAATTGTAGAACTTCTTAATACCGAAAGATCTTGTGTTCTGGACTTTCTGTATTCCAATTTAGTTCATTTTCTATTCAGAGATAATTCAGAATTAAAAATGATAGAGTAAGTTGGCTAACTTCTACTCTGGGAGAGTGACAAAATGAAGACTAGATTATGGAACTACCTGGCTATTCAGACGTGTGTTTGTCATTCTGAAGACATGTAAACATGCGGCCTTTCAAAAGTTTGAGCTCCCCTGGCTTGCTTTGGTACTGTCCATTGCACCAAGATTGCAGCAACATGTGCAATCTTGGTGCAATGGACCATTGGACGTGTGAACGGGACACCCAGCAGGGTGGGATCAGTTAGACTGTAGAAATTCCATATTAGAAAGTTTATTTCCACCTGACTTTCCAAGAGAATATATATTTCTTATTCTTAGGTAACAAAGAGAAGATGTAGAAAACAGTATTGGGAAGCAAGAACCAAAGCAGTTTAAAAAAAAAAGTCATTTAAAAAAATCCTAGTACAAGAGATAGGACTAGATATATGCTTCTATCTCAACTTGGATTTTTAAAAAGATATTAAGTTTTTAGATAACTAAGTCAATATTTTGGACCTCAAATGGAATCTTGCTCTTAGCACTAGTCCATACAAAATAACCAAGTGACAAGAGGAGTAGACACAGCCTCTATTCTCTGCTCCCAACCTCATTTGTTTACATCTCTCTCTTCCTTATTTCAGAATCCTATTAAGTATAGTGAGTGTACAAATATAAATGTAATAAATACCTCTCAAATAGTTTATTTGATTTATCATCACTGAAGCTGTTTCTCTCTGTTAAGGCAAGTTTGGGAGTGGGTGTGTGGTGTTGAAGGTGTAGTGTGCCTCGTACCACCTCTGGTGTTATTTCAGAAGCTGACTGATGTTAAAGAGTGAGGGTGTGTCTATAAATTACTCACCTGATTAGATGTGAAGAACTTAGAACTAATTTATCTGTCCTACACTCAATTCCTGCTTCCATCCCTCCCTTCCTTCTGTCATTTTTTCCATAAGCCTTGACTAAGTACATACTCTGTGTATGTACTAAGTACATACACAGGCCACTGCAGTATAATCTAAGGCCATTAAGACAGGCAATATATACATAGTAACATTCTCACAGAATACCCCAGGTAATACCATGGAAGAAAAATGCAATATAAACTCTAAGTCTTGTGTTCTTAGATTATTACTGCTAAAGTAAACACTAACATTTTCATTTACTTCTTATTAGGTATAAATAATAATCATAATTCTCAAAGGAGAACATGTTTGCCTGGTTTTAGCTTTAGAAAACTTCCCTGGACTAGTCTAAGCCTTTTTGTTAAAGTTTTCAACCCCTTTTGTTCCTTTGTGTATAATTAGCAATGCCTTTGAAAGCTTGCAAACATTAGAGTTCAGGCTTGTCATTAATGGTTGATAGTCATTTCTCAGAAGTGCATAAGTGAAAAAGCTGTCGTCTTTTGATATAGAAACTTCATTGCAAGATTTAATTAGCATTTTAAGTATAAATCTTTTCAAATAAGTCTTCTATGTGCTTATTAAAAAGCATTCCTAAAAAAAAAAAAGCATTCCTATATCTTATAGTATAAAGATATTTCTGTGAAAAACATATTTTACATGTTTTCATGCTGAATGTAAATACCCATATATTTTGTTATGAAAAATATCCAGGTAAAATAAACCTAGATCAAAGTTTAAAGATAAGCATATAATATTTTACCAGATATTTGGATAAATCATAATAATGCTAATGTGTATAATCAAGGAAAAATAATTCCCTACAATATTGAGTAGTTCCCTATTCTCTAGTGTTTCTGTGCATATTAAAAAATCACTTTCAGTGTGATTAATTAATGGCTTGTGAACAATTTTCTAGAAAGTTTGGAGATTTTATTGCATATTTCAGCTTTTATGTATAAACTTCATGTGTCTTTTTATTCATCCAGATCCTCTTACTTATAGTTGCATTGCTAATTTTGTGTTTTACTACAGAAGTTTAAAGTGCTAATGTGAACATTTTTCCTTATAATAAAAAAATCTTGGGCTTCCCTGGTGGCTCAGTGGTTGAGAGTCTGCCTGCCAATGCAGGGGACACGGGTTTGTGTCCCGGTCCGGGAAGATCCCACATGCCGTGGAGCGGCTGGGCCCGTGAGCCATGGCCACTGAACCTGCGCGTCCGGAGCCTGTGCTCCACAACGGGAGAGGCCGCAACAATGAGAGGCCCACGTACCGCAAAAAACAAAAACAAACAAAAAAACCCAACATCTTTAAAAAATCGAAGCAGGTAGAAATCTTCAAAAACATTGCTGTGTGAGTCAGGTGTTCTGGGAGGATTGAAAGCTGGCATTCTGCCCACTTATGCAGGGTTTCTTAATTTCTTCTACTATAAAAATAATGTGAGTGTTCTCCCTAGCCATAACTACCTCACTGGTTTCAAATGCAGGAAGTGTAATTAGACTTGAAACTGAAAAGGAAGGTACCTTGGAGAGTCCTGGCTCTTATTAGCTTTAGAGCTAGGGACAAACAGATGCCACAGACTATTTGAGGGCCGTTTCTTGGATGCTGCTAATTGTTTACTGTGCTCATTATTCTGTGACATCTTAGAATCACCCAGCTGGGGAGATGTGAGACTAAAATTGCCAGTATCTGTGCTAAGACAAACTCACCCTTCCACAGTTTAACTACGTTTTGGCCTAGGCAGAGGGATTCAAAAGCCATTCTGAATTTTGTGAACAACATTAAGGAAGCACTTGACACTGGTCTTAGCTTAAAAACGGCACCTTCAGTAAATTATTTCAGATTCTTTCACATTCCTAGCTCAAATACATAGAAAAATGTTTGTAAGAAGAAATAAGATCAAGGACAAGCCCAGCCCTTCCCCATGTGAATTTAAATCAATAACCAGAAAACTACTTTGATTCATTGGATGTGATTGCTTATTGACATGTCTTCCAGTCTCATTATGAACAATTACTTTTTTTTTCAAGTTTGGATATCTTTTTAAAAATACTTTTCTAAATGTAACTTTTCCTTGGTGTACTTGTTTCAGGTAAGTGTGTCATCTAGTTCTCAATTCCTTACCTGCCAAGTACTGGTTTTTGCATGCCATAGATATAGAATAAGAAATTCAGTCCTCTTACTGGGGAAGGAGGCATGAAATTTGAGTTTGAGCTAGATGAATTTTTATACATCTTTCAGTTTTCAATTCTGTGATTTTAATCATTTGATTTGGTTTTGTTGATTCACTTATTAATAATCCAATTATCAAATAGAAAATAAGTGTTTTATAAACTAATTGATCAAATGCACTAATATTTGATCTATTCACATATGCAGTGATCAATTAGGGTATGGATTTAGACTGTGGGTGAGTCCATATGTGTGGGTGTAGGGGTAGTCCAATTATGATGAGTAAAAGATAACTTGCAGAGCAATAGGAATCCTTTGAACAATTTTCATACTCCTGTCGCCCAAGAAATGAAGCAAAATATAACTCTTGAAACAAAAGAACCAACAGAGTGAAAAGGAAGGTATTAGCTGCTCATAAGCCAAGGTGGAGGAAACAATAGCCAATTAAAGACAGTGTTAGGATAGATATACAGTAAGGAGGTAATGAATGGAATTACTTTCAGTAGTCTTTAAGGGGCCCCATGGAGAAATTGAGCCATTTGATTTCACTGATTTGACTAAAGCATAAAGACAGAATGGTTTTATGGTTAAGGACACTAAAGAGTAACAATATCCAGGAGAGTAAAGAAAATCACTTTAATCAAGCTGTTGTTAACCCTTCTGTTTATTCATTTCAAAACTTTATCTTATTTAAATATTTGTTGTTGTTTCTAACAATAATAGCAAACAGTCTGTGTTCTGTGTGGTTATCAAGTTGAGTCAATTTTTACTTCAGGGGAAATATCTCCTTTGTTTCACTGAAAATTATATTTTAATGAACTAACCTGTAATTATCACTATGCTAGACAAATGGTATCTTCTGGGGAGTTTATCAAATGGTGATTTCTGTTTTGAATTATCTGTCTGTGATACAGCTGCTAGTTGAACAAAAATATCAGCCCTTTTATTTTTCTATTCATTTAACAAAAATTCCAAAATTAGCCAATGTGACAGCTTATCAAACAGGAGTAGAAGTTTAATGTTTGTAACAATTAAATAGTAAATCAGGTATTTCAATCTAGACAAAGTTATGGAAATCATTTTATTATTGCATCTAATGTATAACATAAAATCAAGGTGGCAGTTTTATGTTCTGAATGGAATGTAATTGAGGAAAAACATTTTTGTAATGAATAAATCCTACCGTAGTGGTATTGATGATATGAATTAATGTGTGTGATTTACATTTGTTGAAGTAATGCTTTATACATAGAAGAAACTGAGGCCCAGAAAGATGGACGTTCCAAGGCCAAACAGCAACAAAGCTGAAATTATTATTTTTAAGTTCACATATGTTGAATTGAGTTAAACAGGAGTAAATATTGTGGCATTTAACAAATGGTTACAAAGCATCTCTTTAAGTACCTACCATGTGCTAGGTATTTTACATAAATTTTCTCCAATCTTTATAACCTGGTGAAGTAGGTAATATGGCTTTCAGATGAAATAACAGAGCTTCTGAAGGCAAAGGAAATATCCATAATCACATAGTAAATGTTAGCAAAAATTATTCCTGTGTCTTCTTTTAGATCTAGATTGAGAAGCACTGAAACTGACTCCTTGGGAAGAACTCAACATGTTTTGTTTTGTTTTGTTTTTCTGAAGAAGTTATTTTTGGTATGTGGAGTAGATAACCTGTTATCTTGGGGAGGGTGGTGAGAAAACAGGGGTACTAAAAATAGTCCCTTCTAAGCCTTATGAAATTTCACAGTGTCTGTTTAATTTTTAAGGAACTAAAATTTTTACACATTGAGTTTGCAAGAAAAGTCAGCCATGAAAGATTCAGTGTTCTTATGGGAAACATTCTCTTCCCTAAATGAAAAAATAAATTCTCTGTTAACTCTCTTGAAAGGTCTTCTAAATGAGGAAGTCCATTCTTCCCTCAAAGCATGTGGGCAGTTCCCATTAATAATAAAGCCCTTAGGGGAAAAATAATTCCCTAAAATGCTATAAAATGCCCAAATAGGATGAAATCTTCTGCCAAGATTTGTACTGACTCTGAGTTTTGATATAAGCAACTCACTGTGCCTTCCACAGGACTTAGGAAAATTTTATCAGCAGTTACTCAAATAACTGAATTAAATGGAAAAAAGCAAATGTGAAAGTCAACAGATTTAAATTGCACCCTCTAACTACAAAGCAAGGTTTACATCTGTTTATTTAGATGACAGTCCATCTTGGTGCCATGCTTTAGGATCCAAGAGCTTAGGAGAGTGAGATAACAGCGCTCTTGAATTCCACAGGAAGGCAAAATGTTTGGAAGAGAATATTCCCAAGCTGTGCTAATATGAAAACATCTGTAGGTTACAAATTAATTTTCTTCACTGATTTTCTACCTTTGGAAACATCTGCAGCTGAAATGTATTTCGCTAAAATGTAGATTACAGAGGTCAACTAGTTTATCAGCCATTCTAAGAGGCTGCTTTCTACAGTACACAGATATAGCTGAAATAGCAAGATTAAGTGCAAACCCTCAAAACCACAAGCAAAAAGCGTTGGTTGAAGGGGAAAGACTTTCAAAAAGAATATATTAGTACTAAAATAACTCAGTAGGGAACTTACTTGCGACCTGCCACATTATTTCAATAGAGGAAAGTCACATGATACTCATTGTATTCAAGAAATGTTTACAGCAATTTTCTTTCCCACATACATTTTTATAGCAAAAACGTACCCCTTCAAATTTAAGTCAATAATCAAATGAAAATAAATTGAGCAAGCAAATGCACCTGGCAAAATCTTTGTTTAAAATGGTTTATTTGTAGGTTTATACTTAAATATTACATATGTTTTCAAATACACAGGTATAATAACAAATTAGGGAAATATAAATGTAGAAATCTGTGCAAAGGCCTAATTAAGGTGAACCTTACAAAACAATTAGCAATTAAACTTTATTTTAGCATGAGATTTAAGATTCTGTAGGGAACTTGCATGCAAAAGTCTGAATTTTTGGTGATATCATCAGCATATAATTATAGAAGAAACTATCTATAGTTCTTATTATTCTAGTATTCTTATTAAAAGCTAAATTTGCTGTGAAGCAGATAGCTTCCTCTTCTAATTATTCTCCTTCTTATCCATCCTTCTAATCATTCTCCATTTTTCTTTTTCTGATTCCTTTCTGCATCCAACCCTTATCGTCACAAACAAAAGCCTCTCATAAAATATCTACAAATTTGGGGATCCTGTTATCTATATACTTTTTAGAAGAAACATTTTCTTAAAGCTTGAAACATGTTACACTGTAAGAAGGATTCTAATTGAAGAGAACTCTTTTGAGAATCCTTTATAGGTAAAAAGTGTAAGTGTGATACAAAGGCAAGATGAGTCTATAAAATAAATTTCTTATAAAATTACCACCCATCTTTTGCCATTATGAGTATTTTCTGTTGTTATTATATTTACTGGATGTTGCCTATCATTCTCATGAAACTCCAGAAGTTTAATTTCAGGCTGGAAATCTAATCTAATGATTGCCCCCCACCCACTATTTATTCTTTATTGTGGCAAGAAGATGTGAGGTCTTAAGGAAAATGTTAGCAGCCATAAGCATAGAGCCTTTGTCCAAAACTCTTACCCTTTTTTGAGATGATGCATATATGAGTAGGAAAAAGAAAAATATTTATGCATACAGCCAGAATTGAAGGCAGTAGGTTATCTTGGTAGAAAGCTGCAAAATAATATTTTACTAGAGGGTAAAGAGTACTTTGAAAATCTTCATTGAAACTATGAGGTTTTTTATCTGTATCAAAGTGCTTGAAGCTCATTTCAAAGGAGTTCACAAATAAACAAACAAACAAACAAATATTTGCAAAAAAATTCCCCTAGAACAAAAGGTTGTCAAATTTGAACAGAGAACAACAAAAGAAAAAAATCAGCAAAGAATATTTGTTCTGCCAATACTAGCTTGTGTATATTGTTAAAGATTCATTTGGGTAATTGGGAACATTATCGTTTTTATCTCTAGACATATACTTTTAAATGGATTAAAGTGATAATTTTGTTAACCCTACGAGGATGGTATAAAATGTACTTCAAAATGAAGTCATTCTTTTTTGAAATATGAACAAAAGTACATTTTATTAAGAAAGCTATCAATTAAAAGATGAAAGATTATAAGATCTCTGTATATAAAAGTTGTTATTTTTTATTATGAAAACATATCCTCAAAGCTTTCCACCTTGATATCTGGGGGGCGTTTTGAAATATGACCTTAAATATGCCTCTATTATGAAATCCTAAAGTTTAAAGGTATTACATACTTCTAAACTGTAATAACTGGAAAGGAAATTGATTTTATATTATTAGCTACCTTGGTAATCTTGAAATATTTCAAGACAAGACATACTAAAATTAACATATTTGGCTGTTATGAAAAGGTTTATCTTCGTATAGAACTCATATGAAAGCTTCAATTTCTGAAGCAATTTTAGAAATAACTTCATATTGAGATTTACATTAGTCTATTTAATGTTTCTAAATTGGGTCATCTGAAAATAAAAGAGAATTTTAGTCTTCTTACACTTTGTCTTTAAAAAGAGGATTTTCAGTGGAAAAAAATCTGAAGTTTAATTCAGTATTCCATCTGAAGATAGAGGAAAAAATATATATATAGCCCAAAGAAATGTTGTGAATGCCATGTTAAAAACTTGACATGTCTAAGATTTTTGTGGAATGCTTTGGAAAAGAACAAGAAAATTATGTTAAGATATTGGGTTGGCCAAAAACTTTGTTCGTGTTTTCCCATAAGATGTTATGGAAAAACCCAAGCCAACTTTTTGGCCAACCCAATATTTGTCATAGAGAAAAAAGAAATTCCTTATAACTTTTGATAAACTAGAGCCTTTTTCATGTTTAGGGATCTTAAACTCTTGAGCAAGGGGGTTTGTTATATAATTATCATGGTGCATTTAATTATCTCTCCACCTATAGTGTCAGCGTAAGGGTCATCAGGAAAGTCCCCATTTCTGTAAATGTCTCCTCTGGTTGCTTGGCCTCACTAAAAATAGCTGGGCTTGAGCTGACCTGCCAGTAGGTCTTGTCTTATTGAAGGCACCCTAAGTCTTTAAAAACAATTCTCTTTTCTTAGATACCAAACTCCTTAAAGGCTGTCAACCTATTTCCTTTCAGTCTTCTTTTTATATTAACGAATGGGTGTGGGGAGGGACATCTTTTATCCTCACTTTGGTCCTTAGTCTTTATCCCAGGGCAACTAGAAAAAGAGATAACTCTCACCACTCATCATTCTTTACACATTTTTATAATTTATTTGATGGCTAATAGGATGTGCATATGTTATACTTGTTGCTGTTTTCAAACTTTCAGATTGTGTTGTAAATCTCATACATTGCTATCTGGTGATAGACCCATTTATTTCATTGACTCAGGCATATCTCTTTTTAGAGAAACTCGCTGATAGATATGATATTGATCCTATACTCCTTTTTATTGTCCTCACACTATTGTGGCTAAGACCAAGGTGACATATGGTCAAGCAATAAATATTTTAAATATACACTGACTTCTTAGAGTTATTAATCCTGTGAATTGGTGCTTGGTGCTAACTTCAATTAATTTTATATCTTCTAAGATGTCATGCATTTCATGATTATTTCCAGCAATTTCTCATCATTCACAATGATAACTTTGATGAGTTTATTTAATTAAAATGACATGTTTTCATAATGGAAAATACTTTTTTAAAGTAAAATGAGATAATTTGATTTTACTGTTACAAACATTACCATAGAACAAAGGTTTTCACAGAGTAGTCCCTGGACCAGCAGTATCAATATAACTGAGAACTTGTTAAAAATGAAAATTTTCAGGCTTGACCCCAGACTATGAATAAGAAACTCAGGGTGCAGTCCAGCAGTCTGTGATATAAAAAAGCTCTCCATGTGATTTCTAATTTATACCAAAGTGTAAGAACCACTGCTGGGAAGGATAATTGAAAGCAGTTTATCCAGAGATGGATAATCTTTGCTAAACAACTTTATGAGGGAAACATATTTAAACTTATATGTCCTAATAGATTTTTTTAAGTTAAAGAATACATTAACTACTGATATTCTTAGAAGTGATTTGAAATCATTTATTGATTTAAAGATTACTCAACGATTTCTTTACCTTCCACCCACCAAATGAAAATATAATAGTGAGGCCAGACTTTTTCGAATGTTTGAAATTATCTGGAGAGTATGATTTTGAAGTCATTTCTAATTTGAGTTAAGAAGACCAAAAGCAGTAAATTATTGCCCTGAGATCACAACATAAAGTTTAAATGAAATTCAGGCCATGACAGACCATGGTATATTTTCCTAAAAATATAAGACTTATAAAGCCATCTCTGTCAAGGCTCAACAGAACGTTTACATTGGATATGGACTGTCTGCTGTGGCAAAATAATCCCCAAATAATTTTTGATTGTTCTTGTTTTGTAAAAGTAATGTGTATTATTGTAAAAAGTATAAATATTAAACTAAAACCACAGATAATTCTACTCTATTGTCTCTTCTACTTTCTTGGTCATTAACAGTGAATTCCCTGCCCCCAAATAATTTATATGTTGAAGTCCCAATCACAGTACTTCAGAATGTGACTGTGTTTGGAGATAGGTCTTTAAAGAGGTGATTAAGCTTAAGTGAAATTTTGAAGGCAGAATCTAATCCCATATTACTGATATCTTTATAAGATAAGATGATTAGGACAGGCACAAGCACAGGGGAAAGACCATGTGAAGACAGAGATAGAAGACAGGCATCTACAGGCCAAGGAGGGAGCCCTCAGAAAAAACCAAACCTGCTGACAACTTGATCTCTGAATTCTACCCTCCAGAACTGTGAGAAAGTTACTTTCTGTTGTTTTAGCCACCCAGTTTGTGGTTCTTGGTTATGACAACCCTATCAAACTAATACAGTGTCTAGTGATTATTGTAGTTACTCCTTCTTCTAAGGCCATAAACGGCTACTTCTGGTTCCCTGCCAGAGTTTTCTCCAGATGGAGCTGCTGCTATTGCTGTTGCTTACTCTCATGAACTTTCTTTTTTTTCCTTTGGCTCTTTCTGTTATGCTGCCATGGCTTTGAAAGTGTTTTGATTCTTTTATCATTCACCACCCTCACACTGTACCCCTTAACCACATAGTCATTGTTGCTAGAGTTTCATATGTTACTTTCATCTTTCATTCTCACTGGGTTGGTGTTTTTGTTTGTTTGTTTGTTGTTTTGTTTTGTTTTTTGGGATTTTATTGGGGGGGAGGGAGCGGGGGCTGCACCACACGGCTTGCAGATTCATAGTTCCCTGACCGGGGTTTGAACCCAGGCCATGACAGTGAAAGCCAAGAATACTAACAACTATGCCCTCAGGGAACTCCCTTCATTCTCATTGTTACTGCCATAGTTCATCATCCCCTCTCTGAACTATTGTAAGAATCTTTCTATAGGGTACACTTTCTCTAGGTCTCTTCTTACTCCAGCCTGGCCCCAGATATGTGGGTAGCATGAGTGTTCTAAAGCAGAGGTCTGATTTATCTCATTAAATCACTCATCCTCCTATTTTAGAGTGTGTTCAGTTTAAAAGCCATGCTTTATTCCTCATTGATTACATGATGAACCCCACATGCCCTAATATTGGAACCGTGACCTGTAGAAAACAACTTCACTTTCTTTCATTCCCCCACATACTACTTATGCTCAGGCAATCCAAAGAGATTTCCCTTCCTACTGGAATACATTTCTGACTCCTATTGTCTTCCCAAGTAATTATCAGACACATCTAGGATCCTCAGGTTGCTAGCTATGAGTGAATGAATTGTTATCTCTACAGAGAATAGAAAATAAAACTACACAGAAATCCCCTTCGAGGTCTAATTCAAACCCCACTTTCTCCTAAGATCTTCCTTAACAATTGTTGCACATGTTCCATCTTCTGAAATAATGTTAACTTTGTCATTCATATAACAGTGTATAATGAACTGATTTGTTTCTCATATTGTTAGCTTAGAGTCACAGAATTATCATAGTATAGAACTGTATTAGACTAGAAAGAAAAACTCTATTATATTCAAGAACTGCATATATTTTAGGGCCAGTATGTTTTTTAAAATGCTTATGGATGCCCCCCCACCAAAGAAGCCAGAATTTCTTATAATCTTCATTAGCTTAAAAAATTGAGAACACAGTACCAACTTCAAGGGAGAAGCAGAGTATAGAAGCCAAGTAGAGGAAAGATTAAGGCTAAATAAGGAAATAGCCTATCTGACAGTATAACTTTCTTTACTTGGTAGGCACTACTTCTGGGTCAAGACAAGTTCATGAGGTTGATACAGAATGGTCTAATTTCACTGAATCTTTCCATCTTTGTGTTGTGGCTTGGAATAAGAGATCTAGGGACAATATATAGAGAAAGTTATTTTCTGGAGGAGGGTACTAGTTAGTGCAGGTATTTGGCTAGGTTCTTTATTATATCTTGGTACTTAGCGTGTCTAGTAGTTAAACTGTGTGCTCTGATATACAGATGTTTCCAAGTCTCTAAGATCTAAACCAGGACTGCAACATGGAACTGTTCAGATTGTTCAACTGTTCAATATGGAACTGCTTATAGATGCCTGGCCAAAAGAGCTAGTTAGGGGCTTCATTCAGCCCACATCTCACCAAACCATAATCTCTAGCATTGGGCTGCACCTTTTCAGTTTTATATGGAACTCCTTACTGATTTGCAGCAGCTCTGTTGAAATCAGTTGGCATAATCAACTGCTACTGCTGCTATTGATAGCATGAACTGGTTAAATTCCAAAGACACAGAATAACAAAGAATCTGCTTTTCAAGAGAGAAGCAGGATTATTCTGCAACTAAGTTATGAGTTTTAGTTTAAGAAGTTTTTTTTTTGTTTTTTTTTTTAATCATAGACCTGCTTTAGCACAATTAAAGCAAATAAACACAATAGAGAGGATGGCAATTGGGGCTAGGATTTATTTTTCTCAAAACTCATTATAAAATGGTGTCTACTAGATTGTCCTTGTAAAAGCATATCAATTTATTCATATTTGTTTTTATGATTTAGTAAAAACATATTTTATATGGAAAAGAAAAATTTGCTGTGGACACCAAATGTTTCCCTGGCAATCAGTATCTTCAAGGCATTTCCTTGACGTATTACTATGATACTGCTTTGCTGCTGAATGAAAACCCACATTTTCTAGTGTTGACCATTTTTTTAATTGAAGACATTTGGACCGCTAGGAAGCTAACACACATAAGAAGCAGACCTGGCAGCTTCAACCCAATTTATTGAAAGCAAATTCACATCCTTTCAATACTTTTCAGAACAGGCTAATTATAATATTAGGTTGGCATATTAAAAGGCAGGAATTAATAATGGAGAAGACCTACCATAAGGTAGAAGAATCAGACAATGTTGGCTTGTAAGTATGAGGCTGGCCACCAGGAATGCCATTAAAGAGATGGAGACCCACAAACCTAGCTAGACAGGGAGAGAAAATGAGAAATTGGTGATTGTAGAGCATAAAGTTAATGAGCACCATAACTATTTTACACTCAAACATAAGGATTTTTTTTAAATTTTATATTCTACTTTGCACATCATTCCTGAATACAGTATTGAATTTTTCCATTTTCCTCCATTAAATAATGTACTTTCATAGAGTGCTTTGAGATCCTTAGATGAACGGTACTAAGTGCAAATTAACGTCATCTAAAAGCTGTCTTAATGACTTCCTAAGCAATATTGGAATGGTTTCCAATTTAGTTCTAAATAGGTGTAAATCATTCACGTGAAGAACCAAGTGAATTAACTGCAGAAGAATAGTTCAGCATGCACCAAATCTATTAGGATACTTGAACACAGCTGCAACTCAGAGGATAAACTAGATTAGAATACTGTTTGCAGAAAATAGCAAATCGAAGCACTCTTTAAGGCAATTAACAAAATCAGAGCATCCTTTGAAGCAAATAAGCATGAAAAATGCCTTTCTTACTCTGATTTTTCCAATTGCCTAATTTTGCTACTGTCTTGAGTGTCTTGGATTATGTTCAAAGCCCAACACAACAGAGTTTCTGTCATACAGATGAGATTTTGTTTTGATGTGAACTATTCAACCACAACTAAATGCACATTTTCAACCAAAGCAATGATGAATATGAACTATTACAGTAACACCCACTGTAGTTTGACACACTAGTGGCATTACCCATCCTATTGTATTTGTATTTTTCCATTGGTTGGGCTCAGGGGTATGAGAAGATTGAGGGGGACACTATAAAAAGTTATTAACAAAACAACAATAAAGTATGGTAATATTTTCACATGTATAGGTAGATTATTTGGAATATACACAGTGTCTTTATGTACATTATCTTAATTGTATATAACTACTCTGAATTAGTAAAGGTAGATGTCATTTTTTCTAAAGGAAAATAAAAGAAAATAATAAACCATATATACTAATTAACTGGTGCAGGGTCATATAGTGAGACAGCTGTACATCAGGGACTTAACCTATTTTTTTTTTATACCAAAACCTTTCTACTAACCCTTGATACAATAAAATTTCTCCTTTTAAAATTTCTGCAGTTATTTTTTTTTCTTCTCAACAGATACTTTACCTCCACACTGCAAAACAAACGTTAAAGGTAATATTTTGCCATGGGCTTTATATATTTAATATATTTATTTCTATTTTTTTCAAATCTGAGACTCAAATTACTTTAGAAACATAAATATTATTCTTTAAAAGTAGGTAAATTGACTCTTGCAATAAAACCAACCAAACAAAATCCTCAAAACACCTTACTTGAGCTCTATGTGTTCACCCCAGAAGTTCACAATTTTAAAAGATTAAACATAAGTAATTAAAATAATTCATGCATAATTATATTAGGGGAATATGTAATTAATAGTTAAAGGATATTCAATAGTTTCTTCTTTGAACTGTGGTGAAGGAACAGATATTTATTAGTCTAAAAAAATTGCTAATAATCAGAGAAAAACATCTTAAAATTCAGAAATAGGTTAAAGATTTTTAAAAAAATGGCCTAAATTAAATTCATACTCTATTTACACTATGATTAAAGCTTTATCAGGGGAGGGAATAATTAAGTATAGCTGTCTCATATTTTTAATTCCAGAATTTGATACTGTACCATCTTAAGGATGAGGTAATAATTTTACTATTCATTCTGTTCCACTGTGTGCAATTATGCTGGCCTAGAGCTAGGTTGAAAAGTCACAAACCTATGAGTGTGACAGTTATCTGGGTCTGTAAGTGCCTTTTTATTCATTCAAATCTGTGTGCTCAAATTTGAGTTCATATCACACTCATGAGATTTTTTTTAACGATTGTGCTAACCTGAAGGGGTGAATGTTCAAAACAATGCAGAAGCAACTTGCACCCAAAATGCAATATACTAACAGATTTTGTAAGTGCCTCACCTAAGTAAGGTTTTGAAAATTCACCCTGAAGTCTAGAATATTTTGTTTGTAAGAATCTCAGATTTCATAAAAACACCTGGGGATAAGAGAGCTGTGAGAAGCAAGTCTAACAGAAGCTAAACTCTATTGCAAGATTGCATTAAGTAGAAGAGCTGTACAAAAGTTCTCGTCCGTCTTAGAGCTTCTTCTCCAAACTGTGTCAAGAATAACAAGTACTGAATGAGAGAAAAAGGCAGAGTAGAAGGACGTGCTCTTACTCTCTCTTGCGAGAGCACTGGAATCACAACTAACTGCTGAACAATCATCGACAGGAAGACACTGGAACTCACCAAAAAAGATACTCTACATCCAAAGACAAAAGAGAAGCCACAGTGAGATGGTAGGAGGGGCACAATCACAATAAAATCAAATCCCATAACTGCTGGGTGGGTGACTCACAGACTGGAGAATGCTAATTCCACAGAAGTCCACCCACTGGAGTGTAGGTTCTAAGCTCCACGTCAGGCTTCCCAAACTGGGGTCTGGCAATGGGAGGAGGAATTAATAGAGAATCAGACTTTGAAGGCCAGAGGGATTTGATTGCAGGAATTCAACAGGACTGAGGGAAACAGAGACTCCACTCTTGGAGGGCGCACACAGAGTAGTGTGCGCACTGGGACCCAGGGGAAGGAGCAGTGACCCCATAGGAGACTGAACCAGACCTATCTGCTAGTGTTGGAGGGTCTCCTGCAGAGGTGGGGGGTGGCTGTGTCTCACTGTGAGGACAAGGACACTGGCAGCAGAAGTACTGGGAAGTACTCCTTGGTGTGAGCCTTCCCAAAGTCCAGCATTAACCACACCAAAGAGCCCGGGTAAGCTCCAGTGTTGGGTCACCTCAGGTCAAACAACCAAGGGCTGGAACCCAGCCCCACCCATCAGCACACAAGCGGATTAAAGTTTTACTGAGCTCTGCCCACCAGAGCAACAGCCAGCCTTACCCACTGCCAGTCCCTCCCATGAGGAAACTTGCACAAGCCTCTTACATAGCCTGATCCACCAGAGGGCAGACAGCAGAGGCAAGAAGAACTACAATCCTGCAGCCTGTGGAACAAAAACCACATTCACAGAAAGATAGACAAGATGAAAAGGCAGAGAGCTATGTACCAGATGAAGGAACAAGATAAAACCCCAGAAAAACAACTAAATGAAGTAGAGATAGGCAACCTTTCAGAAAAGGAATTCAAAATAATGATAGTGAAGATGATCCAGGACCTTGGAAAAAGAATGGAGGCAAAGATTGAGAAGATCCAAGAAATGTTTAGCAAACACCTAGAAGAATTAAAGAACAAACAAACAGAGACGAACAATACAATAACTGAAATGAAAAATACACTAGAAGGAATCAATAGCAGAATAACTGAAGCAGAAGAACGGATAAGTGACCTGGAAGACAGAAAGGTGGAATTCACTGCTGCGCAACAGAATAAAGAAAAAAGAATGAAAACAAATGAAGACAGCCTGAGGGACCTCAGGGACAGCATTAAACACAGCAACATTCACATTATATGGGTTCCAGAAGGAGAAGAGTGAGAGAAAGGACCTGAGAAAATATTTGAAGAGATTATAGTCTAACACTTCCTAACATGGGAAAGGAAATAGCCACCCAAGTCCAGGAAGCACAGAGAGTCCCATACAGGATAAACCCAAAGAGAAACACACCAAGACACATAGTAATCAAACTGGCAAAAATGAAAGACAAAGAAAAATGATTGAAAGCAGCAAGGGAAAAAAGACAAATAACATACAAGGGAACTCCCATAAGGTTAACAGCTGATTTCTCAGCAGAAACTCTACAAGCCAGAAGGGAGTGGTATGACATATTTAAAGTGATGAAAGGGAAGAACCTACAACCAAGATTACACTACCCGCAAGGACCTCTTTCAGTTCGACAGAGAACTCAAAACCTTTACAGACAAGCAAAAGCCAAGAGAAATCAGCACCACCAAACCAGCTCGACAACAAATGCTAAAGGAACTTCTCTAAGGAAACACAAGAGAAGTAAAGCACCTACAAAAACAAACCCAAAACAATTAAGGAAATGGTAATAGGAACATACATATCAATAATTACCTTAAACTTGAATGGATTAAATGCTCCAACCAAAAGACACAGGCTCACTGAATGGATACAAAAACAAGACCCATATATATGCTGTCTACAAGAGACCCATTTCAGACCTAGGGACACATACAGACTGAAAGTGAGTGGATGGAAAAAGATATTCCATGCAAACGGAAATCAAAAGAAAACTGGAGTAACAATACTCATATCAGATAAATTAGACTTTAAAATAAAGAATGTAAAAAGAGACAAGGAATTACACTACATAATGATCAAGGGATCAATCCAAGAAGAAGATATAACAATTATAAATATATATGCACCCAACATAGGAGCACTTCAATACATAAGGCAACTACTAACAGCTATAAAAGATGTAATCGACAGTAACAAAATAATAGTAGGGGATTTTAACACCTCACTTAAAACAAAGGACAGATCATCCAAACAAAAAATTAATAAGGAAATACAAGCTTTAAAGGACACAACAGACCAGATGGACTTAATTGATATTTAAAGGACATTCCATCCAAAAACAGCAGATTACACTTTCTTCTCAAGTGTGCATGGAATATTCTCCAGGATAGATCACATCTTGGGTCACAAATCAAACCTCAGTAAATTTAAGAAAATTGAAATCATATCAAGCATATTTTCTGACCACAACACTATGAGATTAGAAATCAATTACAGGGGGAAAAATATAAAAAACACAAACACATGGAGGCTAAACAATACACTGCTAAATAACCAAGAGATCACTAAAGGAATCAAAGAGGAAATAAAAAAATACCTAGAGACAGATGACAATGAAAACACGATGATCCAAAACCTATATGGGACGCAGCAAAAGCAGTTCTAAGAGGGAAGTTTATAGCAATAAAATCCTACCTCAAAAAACAACAAACATCTCAAATAAACAACCTAACTTTACACCTAAAAGAACTAGAGAAAGAAGAGCAAACAAAACCCAAAGTTAGTAGAAGGAAAGAAATCATAAAAATCAGAGCAGAAATAAATGAAATAGAAACAAAGAAGACAATAGCAAAGATCAATAAAACTAAAAGCTGGTTTGAGAAGATAAACAAAATTGATATACCATTAGCCAGACTCATCAAGAAAAAGAGGGAGAGGACTTAAATCAATAAAATTAGAAATGAAAAAGGAGAAGTTACAACAGACACCGCGGAAATACAAAGCATCCTAACAGAATATTACAAGCAACTCAATGCCAATAAAATGGAAAACTTGGAAGAAATGGACAAGTTCTTAGAAAAGTATAACCTTCCAAGACTGAACCAGGAAGAAATAGAAAATGTGAACAGACCAGTCACAAGTAATGAAATTGAAACTGTGACTAAAAATCTTCCAACAAACAAAAGTCCAGGACCAGATGGCTTCACAGGTGGATTTTATCAAACATTTAGAGAAGAGCTAACATCCATCCTTCTCAAACTCTTCCAAAAATTTACAGGGGAAGGAATACTCCCAAACTCATTCTGAGGCCACCATCAACCTAATACCAAAACCAGACAAAGATACTACAAAAAAAGAAAAATACAGACCAATTTCACTGATGAATATAGATGCAAAAATCCTCAACAAATACTAGCAAACAGAATCCAACAACACATTAAAAGGATCATACACCATGATCAAGTGGGATTTATCCCAGGGATGCAAGGATTTTTCAATATATGCAAATCAATCTATGTGATACACCATATTGACAAATTGAAGAAGAAAAACCATATGATCATCTCAATAGATGCAGAAAAAGCTTTTGAAAAAATTCAACACCAATTTATGATAAAAAACTCTCCAGAAAGTGGGCATAGAGGGAACCTACCTCAACATAATATAGGCCATATATGACAAATCCACAGCAAACATCATTCTCAATGGTGAAAAACTCAAAGCATTTCCTCTAAGATCAGGAATGAGACAAGGGTGTCCACTCTCACCACTATTAGTTAACATAGTTTTGGAAGTCCTAACCACGGCAATCAGAGAAGAAAAAGAAATAAAAGGAATCCAAATTGGAAAAGAAGAAGTAAAACTGTCCCTCTTTGCAGATGACATGATACTATACACAGAGAATCCTAAAGATGCCACCAGAAAAATACTAGAGCTAATCAATGAATTTGGTAAAGTTGCAGGATACAAAATTAATAAACAGAAATATCTTGCATTCCTATACACTAATGATGAAAAATCTGAAAGAGAAATTAAGAAAACACCCCCATTTACCATTGCAACAAAAAGAATAAAATACCTAGGAATAAACCTACCTAAGGAGACAAAAGACCTGTATGCATAAAACTATAAGACACTGCTGAAAGAAATTAAAGATGATACCAACAGGTGGAGAGATATACCATGTTCTTGGATTGGAAGAATCAATATTGTGAAAATGACTATACCACCCAAAGCAATCTACAGATTCAATGCTATCCCTATCTAATTACCAATGGCATTTTTTACTGAACTGGAATAAAAATCTTAAAATATGTATGGAGACAAAAAAGACCCTGAATAGCCAAAGCAGTCTTGGGGGAATAAAATGGAGCTGGAGGAATCAGACTCCCTGACTTCAGACTATACTACAAAGCTACAGTAATCAAGACAATATGGTACTGGCACAGAAACAGAAGTATATATCAATGGAACAGGATAGAAAGCTCAGAGATAAACCCACACACCTATGGTCAACTAATCTCTTACAAAGGAGGCAAGGATATACAATGGAGAAAAGACAGTCTTTTCAATAAATGGTGCTGGGAAAACTGGACAGCTACATGTAAAAGAATGAAATTAGAACACTCCCTAACACCATACACAAAAATAAACTCAAAATGGATTATAGGCCTAAATGTAAGACTGGACACTATAAAACTCTTAGAGGAAAATATAGGAAGAACACTTTTTGACATAAATCACAGCAAGATCTTTTTTGATCCACCTCCTAGAGTAATGGAAATAAAAACAAAAATAAACAAATGGGACCTAATGAAACCTAAAAGCTTTTGCAAAGCAAACTACAAACAATACGAAAAGACAACCCTCTGAATGGGAGAAAATATTTGCAAACGAATCAATGGACAAAGGATTAATCTCCAAAATATATAAACAGCTCATGCAGCTCAATATTAAAACAAACAAACAACCCAATCAATAAATGGGCAGAAGACTTAAGTAGACATTTCTCCAAAGAAGACATACAGATGGCCAAGGAGCACATGAAAAGCTGCTCAACATCACTAATTATTAGAGAAATGCAAATCAAAACTACAATTAGGTATCACCTCACACCAGTTAGAATGGGCATCATCAGAAAATCTACAAACAACAAATGGTGGAGAGGGTATGGAGAAAAGGGAACCCTCTTGCACTATTGGTGGGAATGTAAATTGATACAGCCACTATGGAGAACAGTATGGAGGTTCCTTAAAAAACTAAAAATAGAATTACCATATGACCCAGCAATCTTGCTCCTGGGCATATACCCAGAGAAAACCATAATTCAAAAAGACACATGCACCCCAATGTTCATTGCAGCACTATTTACAATAGCCAGAACATGGAAGCAAACTAAATGCCCATCAACAGACAAATGGATAAAGAAGTTGTGGTACCTATATACAATGGAATATTACTTAGCCATTAAAAGGAACAAAATTGAATCATTTGTAGAGACATGGATGGATCTTGAGACTGTCATACAGAGTGAAGTAAGTCAGAAAGAGAAAAACAAATATTGTATCTTAATGCATATATGTAGAACCTAGAAAAATGGTATAGATGAACCAGTTTGCAGGGCAGAAATTGAGGCACAGATGTATAGAACAAATGTATGGACACCAAGGGGGGAAAGTGATGGGGGTGGTGGGAGTGGTGGGATCATCTGGGAGATTGGGATTGACATATATACACTAATATGTATAAAATAGATAACTAATAAGAACATGGTGTATAAAAAAATAAATAAAATTAAATTAAAAAAACAAATTATAAAAAAATAAGAAAAGAATAACAAGTACTCTACTATTTATCTTCAATATTTCAGTGACTGGGAGTGCAGAGTATATCTTATAAAGTGCCACTTAAGTAGGTTTACAAATGTAGGTGACCTGCTAAGCTGAGACATGAAAAGATGTAGCCCTAGGAATGGTCTCAGAAGTGTGATGTAGTCATTTTGGAAGGGCTTATCTAAATCTTAGATCTCTAAAATTCCAGTAGTTTTTTACACTGTAAATTGATAAAATGGTATTTCAGGTAGAGTTTGTGTGTGGGCTACAATGCTTTGGCATAATTTTGCCTTGTCAGGGCACTCATCATGGCACCATTTTAAGTGCCATAAGAAAAGTCAAAATGTGAGTGGATTGATTTAGGACCACATGCTTTTTCACGTGGTGTGTTGGTTATTGTGGTTGATTAATGTTCATTCCAAGCCCAAAATACATATTAAGCAACCCTGTCAGTTGTACATTTGTTACCAGTCATGAAACAGCATGCTTTATATTGGCATGCCAAGGCATGATGAGTTAAACTCTAGATATATAAGAAGCTAACAGACTTTGAAACCTTGAGAGTAGTAATGAAGGCTTTAAATCTCATTACCTTATTTACTGCCAGCAAAATAGTTTTTATTCATATTCAGATGTATGTTTCTTTTATTTGTTTTATAGTAAACTTATTTTCTCTGCTATAGAGGGTTCTTGTTTCTATTAGTTTTCATTCTTGAATTGTTTTCTATTAAGTTGAGTTCAAATGATCTATTTCTATTTGAGAATAAAAGAAATATCAATTTATTCTTTCTGAGAAGAATTGTGTGAAGTGTTAGTCACAGCAAACTCTCTTAACATTGCTTGCATAGGATCATACACTTTCCACAGCACAAACCTTGGACTTTTAGTCTATGTGGTCTATAAATTTCAGCACTCTGGTCTACCAAATAATTTAGTGGAAAAAAAATATATACAGTGGCAATCATAGGAGATGTCATAAAACTAGTGACAAACTATAGTATATTCAACTGTTAAAGAATTTCTGAATTAATCTTTTGCTAATTATATTATTAAATTTCGCCTAAAACTTGCTTTGAAGAGGTGTGATATGCAGAAGGACAATGATGTTTTGTTCTAGGTGCACTTAAGTGGTAGATTTTCTGAGATGGTTTTGATACAGTACATTCTGTTGAATTAACTACTTGTCTTTTTAAACCTATTGAACGTCCTTTAACTATTAATTACATAATCCCCTAATATAATTATGCATGAGCTATTTAATAGCTTATGTTTAATCTTTTAAATTTGTAAACTTTTGGGATGAACACATGGAGATATGGGGAGAATGGTGTGCCTGAAAAGTGCATGGAAGCTCTGAGCCCTTTCCACATGCCTTGCCCTCTGCATCTCTTCCATCTGGCTGTTCCTGAGTTGAGCATACCAAAATCGCAACTATCTGCAGAACAATCATCCATGAAAAAGACTGGAACCTACCAGAAAACATCTTCTACAGATAAAGATATAAAGAAAGAACCACTATGAGGCAGGTAGGAGAGCAGACTCTCAATATAATCAAATCCCATACCCCCTGGAAGAATAATTACATTGCAGAGGTTCTTACACAGGAGTGAGAGTTTTGAGCCCCACAACAGACTCCCCAGCTCAGAGGTCTGGCACTGGGAAGATGAGCCCCCAGAGTATTTGGCTTTGAAGGCCAGCAGGTCTTAATTGCAAGAGCCCTACTGGGGGAAATAGGGACTTCACTCTTTAATAGCACACACAAAATCTCATGCACACTGGTACACAGGGTAAAAGAAGTAATTTGATAGGAGCCTGGGCCAGACCTACCTGGTAGTCTTGGAGAATATCCTGGAGATACCAGGGTTTAGCTGCAGCTCACCCTGGGGAGATAGACACTGATGACAGACATACTAGGGAACATTCACCCACATGAACACCATTGATATTGGTGGCTGACATATTGGTTCACTGGAACCAAGACCTGCCCCACACAACAGCCTGCAGGCAACAGCCTGCAGGCTGGGACACCTCTGGCCAAACAACTAACTGGGTAGGGACACAGCCTCACCCATCAGCAGACAGGCTGAATAAAGAGCACATAGTCACATCTGGGCTTGCCCCTACACATGGCCCAGCCCACCAGGGGGCGAGACCATGCACCAGTGGCGAGGCACAGGCCACTCCCAACAAGAAGCCTGACCAAGCCTCTAGACCAGCCACATCCACCAGGGGGCAGACACCAAAAGCAAGAAAACTACAATCCCACAACACAGGTCAGATCCTACCATGGTATCAACTGGGCCCTGGCCTGGCCCACTAGCAAGCAAACACAACCTTCAGGACACCCCAAACCCCATACCCAACTGTGTTAGAAACCAACTGTCCTTCCACACCAGTGATCTGACATGAGCTCTTGGATCCCTAGGCCTTGCAGACAGACTTCAGGAACAACCTCTGCCTTCCAGTAAACCTGCACTAACTCCAGGATCTGGCTTCACCTGCCACTGGATGGGCCACAGTCCCAGAGACTTTGGGACCCTGACTCTGCCCACCAGTGAGCCAGTGCTATCCCTGGGACCCCCTCGGATTCTACAGCCAGACACCCCTTGACCAGGCCCCGTTAAACAACAGCTAGCAGCATCCACACAAGGCCTGGGAGACCACCCACAAAATTAGCCTGCTACAACAGAAGGACCAACTCAGCCCTCTTAGGGTGAACCCCTAGAGCATATTGCTTGGGTGACAAGAGGGGAGTGTACTGCTGCTATGCATAGGACACCTCCTACAGAGAGCCACTTATCCAAAGTCGAAAAACTTAACTAACTTACCACATACATAAAAATACAAATAGCAACTTAGACAAAATAAGGCAGCAGAGGAATACGTTCCAGGCAAAGGAACAAGATAAAATCCCAGGAAAAGAATTAAATGAAGTGGCGATAAGCAATCTACCCAAGAAATAGTTCAGAGTAATGATCATAAAGATGATCAAAGTACTCAGGAGGAGAATGGATGCACAGAGTGAGAAGTTAGAAGTTTTTAATAAAGAGATAGAAAATATAAAGAACAACCAAATAGAGATGAAGAATATAATAACCAAAATGAAAAATACACTAGAAGGAATCTATAGAAGACTAAATAATTAAGAACGGATCAGTGAGCTGGAAGACAGGGTAACGAAAATCACTGCCACTGAACAGAATTTAAAGAAAAGAAAAGAAAAGAAAAGAAATGAGGACAGTTTAAGAGACATCTGGGACAACATCCAACGCACTAATTGCACTATAGGGAACCCAGAAGAAGAGATAGAGAAAGGGCACAATAAAATATTTGTTAATAGCTATTACTTGAAAACCTCCTTAACTTGGGAAAGGAAATAGTCACCCAAGTCCAGGAAGCACAGAGAGTCCCATACAAGATTAACCCAGGAATACACCCAGACACATTATAATCAAAATGACAAAAATGTAGAGAATACTAAAAGCAGCAAGGGAAAAGCAACAAATAACATACAAGGGAACTACCATAAGCTTACCAGCTGATTTCTCAGCAGAAATTCTGCAGGCCAGAAGGGAGTGACAAGATATATTTAAAGTGATGAATGGGAAAAAAACTTTGACCAAGAATACTCTACCCAGCAAGTCTCTCATTCAGATTTGCTGGAGAAATCAGAGGCTTTACAGACAATCAAAAACTAAAAGATGGCAACACCACCAAACCAGCTTTACAACAAATGTTAAAGGAAATTCTCTAGGTGAAAAAGAAAAGGCCGCAACTAGAAACAAGAAAATTATGGAATGAAAAATCTAACCAGTAAAGGCAAACATACAGTAAAGGTAGGAAATCATCCACACACAAAGCTAGTAGGGAAGTTAAAAGGCAAAAGCAGTTAAGGGATACACAAAACTACATGTAAAATATATCAGTAACAGTAATCATTAGGTGAGGAGAATACAAATGCAGGGTATTTAAAATATGTTTGAAAGTAAGAGACCGGCAACTTAAAACAATCATGTATATATGTATATTTAGACTGCTATACAAAAAACTCAAGGTAACTGCAAACCAAAAATTTATAATAGATACACAAAAAAAGAAAAAGGAATCCAAACATAACATTAAAGATAGTCATCAAATCACAAGAGAAGAGAACAAAAGAAGAAAGGAGGAAAAAAGACCTACAAAAACAAATCCCAAACAATTAACAAAATGGCAGAAAGAACATGCATATTGATAGTTACCTTAAATGTAAATGGACTAAACACTCCAAACAAAAGACACAGACTGGCTGGATGGATACAAAAACAAGACCCATCTCTAAAAGAGACTCACTTCAGATCTAGAGACATATATAGACTGAAAGTGAGGAGATGGAAAAAGGTATTCCACACAAATGGAAATCAAAAGAAAGCCAAAGTAGCAATATTTACATCAGATAAAATAGACTTTAAAAAAAGGACCACTACAAGAGACAAAGTGGCCACTACATAAAGATCAAGGGATCAAGCCAAGAAGATATAACAATTGTAAATATATATGCACCCAGGAAAGAAGCACTTCAATATATAAAGCAAATATTAACAGACATAAAAGGAAAAATTGACAAAAACATAATAGTAGGGAGCTTCAACACCCCACTTACATCAATGGGCAGATTATCCAGACAGTAATCAATAAGGAAACACAGCCCTTAAATAACACATTAGAACAAATGGACTTAATTGATATTTATAGAGCATTCCACCCAAAAGAAGCAGAATACACATTATTTTCAAGTGCACACTGAACATTCTCCAGGATAGATCACATACTAGGCCACAAAACAAGCTTCAGTAAATTTAAGAAAATTGAAGTCATTTCAAGCATCTTTTCTGACCACAACACTATGAGACTAGAAATCAACTATAAGAAAAAACTGCAACAAACACAAACATTTGGAGGCTAAACAATATGTTACTAAACAACCAATGGATCACTGAAGAAGTCAAAGAGGAAATAAAAAAATATATACTTTACAGACAAATGAAAATGAAAAACTACAATCCAAAATCTATGGAATGCAGCAAGAGCAGTTCTAAAGAGGGAAGTTTATACATACATATATATATATATATATATATATATATATATATATATCACTTGTCTGTATACCTGAAATATTGTAAATCAACTATACTTCAATAAAAATTTTAAATTAAAAAAAAGAAGTGGTTAGAATAGACATCCTTCTTTTGTTCCCAATATTTGAGATAAATTATAATATTTAACAATTTAATATAATTTTATCCATGGATGTTCTTTATCTGATTGAGAAGTTCTTTTTCCTGGCTACTTTCTTAATCAATTACTTTTATGTGTGTATTGTTCTTAGGGGCCATTTCTGGAGACCTGGATTAAGACAGGTGGACAAGTAGGTGTTAGAAAATCGTTTTAAGTCTGATGTGTCCAACATTGTTATGTAAAAATAATAAAGAACACTTTTTTAGAGTTAAAAAATGAAAGAAAATTTAAAACTTTTGTACCAGGTCTTTGTCAATATTGCATTCCTGTGTCTGAAAATGTTTAAAGCAGGTGGTATGTTTTGCAGTGCCAATACATTCAGCATGTTCAATTTCTAACAAATACTTCACAAAAACTATCCAAACAAGTTTGGGAAATCTATTAATATATTAAGACTACTGTTACATATCACAGATTGTCAGGAAAATGATACTATTTCCTTCATTATTAAGTGAAAGGAGGGAAAAAGAAATCAAAATAATTATTCTTTACAGCAATTATTTTCTTATATATATTGAATATATATATATTCATATATTCCATATGTTTTTCTATCATATTTTAATCTTTATCTACACAAATATATCATCTGGGCAAATTTCCAACTACTACCTGAAAAATATTGGATTGGCCAAAAAGTTCATTGGAGTTTTTCCATGATATGTTAAAAGCTTTATATAGCACTGTCAGTGTTACCTAGCAATCAGTATCCATCACATTAAATAAATGTGAGACTAACTGCCTTTCTCTTATGGACTATCTGTCTGTCTTCCAGAATTTTAGTAAGGTAATCACCTTTGTCTGTTATATTTTCCACTAAGATTTATTTTAATCTAGGACTTTTTCCCTCTATTTTACAATTATTCATTTATTTTACCCATATTAGTATAGATTTAATTTATGGGCTCACTCTACATACCTATATTTATCAGTTTCTCTCTATATATAATTAAGTTTTTGAAGACCTGTATCAATTGACTTAAATAACTAGTTTACCTAATTTCTCCTAGAATCCTTCCTCTTATATATTTACTCATTCATCAGGTATTTACATAACAAGTATTTTAATCCAAGAACTCTACTTGATACTAAATAGTATTAATCTATGAACAGGGCATGGAAGGATCCTGCCTTTATAGAAACTGGTGAAGGATGCAGAGCACTCAGGAAGCTCCTAGCTAAGATTTTGGAGATGAGGGATATTCCTAAGAGAAATTGATGTCTATGCTAAAACATTAAGGCTAAGGAGGAGTGAACTAGATAAAAAGTCTGCCATCCTGTGTGTGTGTGAATGAGAGAAACAGAGAGACACTATGTATGTGTATGTTAGGGTAGGGAAGAGGGTAGGAGGAGTGCAAAGTAAAGGCAGGGATGGGAAGAAGGAATAAAAGTACATTTCAGAAATAGGATGTTGCTCTCAGTGAACTAGGAGCAGTTTGATACTGCTAAGATCATAATAGAAGGTACTTAAAACATTGCTTAGCAACAAAAGTGGATTTTCTGTGAAGCTAATGAAAGTTAATGTTTTTACCAGTGGTTTCCACGGCCCTGGGAGGGACTATAGCAATGTATTTATATATCTACAATTTAACTTATGAAGATAAGGTATTTTACCTCAATTGCTTAAGACCACTGTGTCTTTCTACACTTTCCTTTGTGTCAGAAGACATTGGAGTGGCCACCTAAATGGAAAGTGAGTTGGGGATTCACTTGATTGAAGTATTTGGGGATATTTTTATATGGTTCACAATTACTTCTGTATTTAGTAGTTATTTCCATGAAGACAACTTCCAAAAATACTACTACTAAGTAATGAGGAGGACTGGACTTTAAAAGTTCATTGGAAATAGATTTAAATTTCTTGCTGATTAGACATGAAATAATGACATTGACAAAGATAATGTAAAACTCACATGTACAACTAGAAAGAAGACATAGATCACAAATTGTTTAATGATGTCCTCAATTCAAAGAGTAAAGAGTTGATATCAAGCAGACTGTATCTGATAGAAAATTGATATAGCTCTTTCCAAATTTGATAATAATCCTAAACTATTTTCAGTAAAAATACCCAATACTGAGTTTGTTTGCTGACATATATTATCCTAAACCAATAATAATAAAATCAAATCTGAAGAATGTTGCTTAGGGAAAATTGGGAATAGTCTTCTCTTCTCTCTCTAGAAAATGATATTACAAAGTAACTGTCATGTAAGAGGCAAAACATATCTAGTTAACTGTGTAGAAGAAAAGTATTATGGAGGTGAATCAGTTAACTAATAAAAATATTATAATTCTTCTGGATTTGGGATGTTTCTGATTTTGTTTGTTTTATAAATGTTTAATTTGTTTCTGAATTTTGTTCTTCTAATTTTATGTTCTTTTTCTTACATAAGGGCCCCAAAATTTCATAAAGCCCCTCAAAAGATTGGATCTTCCCCTGCCTGGCACACAGTTGTGCTCAGAAGTTGGTAGCTCTTATTATTTAAAGACCAGGTTAATTCACCAAACCCATTAATTCTTCCTTTGATATCTCAGCCTCATTGTTCTCTCCTTACTGAATGTCTATGGTATTAGTCCTTAGTGCTATTAATTTGAGCACTTACCTCTACAGTTTCTTATTACAGGATTATGGTGGCGTGCATGTACTTTGATAAATTATTTATTGACAATGATAAACTCATGAACACAAATTTGGATTCTCTAAATCAAGAAAAAAATATTTCTATAGCTCAAAAATTTGCTTTCCTCACCACTGCTTCTTAAACTTACTTTATCTTTGCTTAAAATTCTCTTCCAGATTGAACTTCATCATCATTTCTTTCAAAGGAAGTTAAGCACTTTAATTATTTTTACATTCTCTTCTCATCCCCTCCCTATACTTCTAAATTATTTTTTATTAATATTTCTCAGTATTTTTATAGTTGTATCTTTGTCCTTGACTCTGAGTATCAAATAGAAATCATCTTTCTATAAGAAATCTTATCATCACTTCATTTCATTATCCAATAGACCATCCCTAATTGATTCTGAATTTTACTAATCATTTACTAATGATTTGGATTTTTAAAACCATATATTCTAAGAAAGGGGTAGAGGGTTTGGTTTATTTGTTTGTTTGTTTTAATGTTTAAAGAAAAATGGAGCCTCCCTAAATAAGTTTTCTTCAAATCAATCTATGTGCTTTCCTTTATTTGACTGAATGTAAAATGACTAATTGACATTGAAATGTAGAGACATATTGTGAAAAAATGAACAAATGTTGATATTTTGATATTGTTTGTCCGTATTTGAAGAGATCATACACTTTTAAAGTTGGAAGGGGACTTATATGTCCATATCCAATAAGACAGTCCTTTCTGATTTTAGCATGCATGGGAGTTTTCAATTTACTGCTAGACTGTTTTCATGGATAGAAAGTTATTCTGTTTTACATTATGGCCATTCTGATCATGAGAGTCCTTTAACACATCAGTCCTCTCAACCCCAAGGAGAAGGCTACCCCTATTCCTATTTGACCAACTTTCAAATATTTTAAAATAGCATAAAGTACCTCTATATTGTTTCTCTAATTTAAACAACCCCAATTCCTTCCCCATATTTTACACGACATAATAGTTTACAATTTTTGGTTAATTTTATCCGTTCCAGTAGATTTAAATCTCCTTTAGGGTAAGGATAATGTACCTCTCTTTCAGTATTTCCCCTTTCTAAAGCACAATAATACTGACATTTGTCATTTGTATTACCTTTATGCCTCACAAATAACTTTCATTTACTCTGTCTCATTTAACCATAGCAATAAAAAGGGAGTATACTTCCAGTTTTCAGAGGTGGAAACTACAGTTCAGAAAGGTTAAATGATTTACCAAATTCATAATTGTAGGTATAGAACCTTGACTTATCTTCTGACACTGAAACCAGAGAACATCCCATTATCCTATCTCTCTTCAACACATTTATTTATAAAATATATAACAGTTATTAAAATATACTAGATTTTCTCTCATAAGTATTATTTACTGACCATAAAATCAGCCACAAACTAAACATAAAAGTAATCTTGTCCTCTCAGGATGAATCTATAAACTTTCAGCAACATTGGTGAGTTACTACATAGTATGGAATATTTAAAGGAGGAATATTGGAGGAAATATTGGAAGAAATTTTTTAAGAAACAATTTAATATCTCCATCATTTTAATTAAAATGTATGAAACTCGGTAGGGTCAGTTATTTGTGTCATTATTTAAAGTACAGCTTACATTATTCACAATAGATATGGCCTTTTATCACTTTTTGACTACTGAAATATTAAAAGAATTAAATGGTTGGGAAAGCGTCTGCTCTTCATTATTATTTGATTAGCCTATTCTTCCTGACATTATAATGGATGTATATGATATGCTGTGGAAGATCATGTCAAAAACAATTCCAACTCTGCCTCTGAAGCCAAAATTCTTTTTTCTAATAATTGCTAATGGAGTTAGGGGATATTTTACTATTCTCCTCATATTTTTTTAAATTTTTTTTAAAGTATTCAATTAGAGATTTTTTAATTATTCAAATATATATTTTTTTGACCCAAAAGAGACTACTATTGGCGTTTAACTTGCCTCTTTTGCCTCCCCCTCATCCTTTCCTTTAAAGGGAAGGCTTCTTTTTTGCAACCTTTTTTATGAATGCTCATATGCAAGAAAATGGAGTTATGTCAAACCTGGGTTAGAAAAATTGTGGTATATTTTAAATGTTGACATTTAAAAAATAACACTTTCAACACAGAAGAAGAACAATAGAGTATAATAGTATTATTCATAAGACATGTTTTAAGATGTATATGTCTTTGTTCAGTACCAGAAACAGAAACCACTAAAGATATTTTACACTCAAAGGGATACAGGGGATTAGGTGCTTACAGACTTGTTGGAGAAGCTCTATTAAGCCTACAGGCATGGCTAGAAAAACATTTCAGAACTGATCTACTGGGGAACTGATGCTGAAAATAAGGAAGATGGGGAATCAAGAAACGACCACTGGAAAGTTCCGATTATTTTATCCCTTCTGCTGTTTTTCATCTTTTATTCACCTTGTTATTAGTTGTTAAAGTAATGCAAACATCCAAATCAGATCTGACTTTGAACTTCTCTTCATTGAAAAACCTATTAGAAACTGTCCTCTCTAAAAAGTGGTTCACTGAACTGTTTTCATTACATTGCTTTTCTTCGTATGAAATAGTCTATACAGTCCTCCTGTTCTCAATGTGTCCCTAAATCAGAAGCCCTACAGGACACTGTTTTTTGTTGCTTGTATGATATTCAACCTGGTATATAAACCGTGTGCACCTAGAGCACTATATAAATAATAAATAATAGTATTTATGTCCTTCAGGGGAAGACTGAAAACTTTTCTACTTTAATTGAGTTCTTCTGTTTGTGCTTTTGATGTTTTATTTATTGTGTGCTTTGTTGGAAGGATTTTTCTGTTTATTGTGGTTCCTGTTCTATTTCAGCACTGGAAATAACTCCTGCCTTGTGTTGCCCTTTTCTTTGAAATTTTGTTTAATTTCTGTCAGATGAAGGTGCTTTGGAGGCTGGAGGGCACTTGTGTCAATAAATTAAGGATATAAAAAAAAGGCATCTGACACTTTTTTACCTACTATACAACATTCATCAATGTATCAGGAAAAATTACTTTAGTCACAATTCCCTCACAGAGAAATTTATTTTCTTGTTTTCCCCTGATGACCTTCTAATTTTTAGATGTAATCAAATTGTAGTGAAAGCCAGTAAATTATACACATTATTCTTAAGTTTAAACTCTAGCCAATGCTAGAGCCTTTAGGCCCTGGGGATAAAGTGGGAAACAGAACAAAACCTCCCTTTCAGGGTACATCTGTGACCAAGAACTGCATGCCTGTGGCCTACAAGGGGGGATAAGCTGCACGGTCTTAATAATTGCAAATCACTTGGTCTGAGTAATATCAATAGGAGATACCATGGAACTGTGGACCAAGGTAGCCTTTTGCTACTACAGCATTCTGGCAACCATGTGGTCATTCTGTCGGTGTGTGCTGCCCACCATAACTGAGGGAGAAACCAGGGATGGAATATAATTTAGTGTCATATGAACACTGTCAGAGAGATATGAGGTAGTATCTGAGCTCTGCTGTGTGACTTTGGGCAATTTATTTACATGACTGACTCAGTTTTCTTATCTATAGAAACATGAAAAAAAAAATAACACCTTAAAATGTTGTGGGGAGGATTGAATAAGGTAATATATGTAAAGTAATTAGCACATGATAAATGTTAAGAATTGGTATTTTAATGCCCTATTAATAATGGACAATATTCCTGTTCATTACATATAATCGTCACTTTGGGTGGCTGCCAGACTAGTCAAAGTTATCCTCCCTTAGGGAGTATTCCTGATAGAGGAGGACCCACCTGCTCTGGGAACTTAATAACCACGTGTAGTTACTCTAATTGAAAAGAAAGAGGTATACTCTTTCACTCACCTATGTATTCAAATACATTTTTTGAGGGTATATTATGTGTTCAGCATCGTGCTAAGTGTTGATGTTTCTCTGAAGATGAATAAAGGTATGCCCCTCCTTTGAGAAGCACACAGATATGTCAACTGATTGATTTCAGTGCAATATAATCTAAAATGTAAAGCAAATTACACAGAATAGAGGAATAGAGTGGAAAGCCACCAACCCTTTAATAGGAGTACAGAGTAGAGGAACTACAAGCAGTGTCAAGATCTAACACAGGAAGCAGGCTGAGATGTGTTTGTAAAATCACTAGGCCAGAACAGTTTTGGATAAGAGACATCTAGGAAAAGAGAGTGAGGGAAAGTGAGAGATTATCTCATGTTAATTTTTTTAAAGTGGGTGAATAATGGCATATTAGAAACAAGAATGGAAGGGGAACTTAAGCATAGCTTTGTAATAAAAAGAATGTGAGGTATAAAGTCAACACATCTAGGTTTGAGTCCCTCTTTTGCCCTTTCCTAGATGTATCCTTAGTCTCTTTTTGTTCAAGTTTCCTTACCTAGTAAATTCGGAGGGGACAATGTAAAGATTTAAGAAAGTGATTTTTGAAATAATTACAGGAGCACCTGCATATAATAAACATTCAAAAAATCTGATGGTTATTCATATTGAAAAAATTAAGCCAATATTATGAATTACACATAATTTGAGAACACACACACAAATTAAAATATTAAGATATATTCTGTCGTTTGTCTTAAATAACTAAATTATTTCTTCAAATTATCACCCTGTGTGTGTAAAATTGACATAATGTCCTAGAATTACTGGTATGATTTTTATAAATGATCTCCTGGCAGAGTTTACTTTATCTAAATGCATCGTTTCTCCTTTCATGGCATGAAATCTGGTTCATTCAGTTCAACTCTATTGAGTCAGACCTCTTAAATGGTTAAAAAGAAAAATGGAAGCAGTGATAGATACTCACTAACTTGAATTAATGTGAGTGCATTTTGCCCTAATAACTGCAGTTTATTCATGTCTCCCCTGTAATAATCCAAAATTAATTTCATTTTATGCTTGCAAATAATGTTTATTTATAAAGGTTAGCCATCTTTCTTAGCAAAGTTATTCCTTTCTCATTACTTACTGGATTGTGTTAATGTTTAAAGATGAAGACAGATCTATTTCTTCTGCTCTCATTGGTGTTGAAGGAGAGCATGGGAAGAGAGTAAGTCTTTGGACAACTGGATTTGGAGCCTGGAAATCTGATTCCAGTCCCAGTCGTTTGCAATGCACATAGGCACTGCAGTGTCTTCTAGCATCGCCAATGGAGGGGGCCAAAAAATCCCCCCTCCATGGAAAAAGTTTGTAAGCAATCCAAACCCTGCCAATGAGCTGTGCAGGCCACCCCCTTAGATTGTAATAATAGTGTATAGAGCTTATTGTATGCCAGGCACTCGTCTAAGCGTTTTACATTTAATTCTCACAATGACTCTAGGAAGTAGGCGCTACTATTATCCTCATTTTATAGGTGGAGAAACTGAGTCACAAAAAGACTAGGGAACTTGCTCTAGATCATACAGCTATTCTGTGTTGAAGCTGTGATTCAAAGTCAAGGCTGCTGGCTCCAGAATCTGTGACCTACAACATTAAGCTATGTTGTTTCTCAATATGCAAATTCCGCAAAACATTTTACAATTCATATGTAATCATCCATTTTCCTGGTGTAAGATGAAAATAAACCATAGTCGAAAGAATGTAACTTCTTAGATTTTACTAGTTAACAAACTAGTAGTGGTCCTTTCTATGGCCTCTTTCCACCTTTGGTTTCATTGGATGCCCAATTATACTATTTTAATTTGATTATATAGATATGCTATTCTATAAAAATAATCTCCAATTTTTTTCATGCCCGTATGTTCCCCACTCCCAAAAGAGATGTTCTGTGACTTGGGAGATTGTTTATCCTTTGGGGGCACATAGTTTCTTAATCTATATATAAACAACAGAGGTATAATTTAAATCTGTAAAGACTTTCAACTCTAATATGTTACCCCTCTGTAGTTTCATGAGTGGGACTGAAACTTCATATAGCTTTGCTTTTTGTACCTACTCATCCCAGAAATCTAGTTCTTTGCTTTGCACATAGTAAATTCCAAGTCTTACTGTCTCTCATTGTATTCTGTAATAATCTAAATTGTAACATAGTGATTTTAAAAAGTATTTTAATTAGATGCTGGGGTTAAAGAGTTACTGTAATATAGCCACACAGTAAACTTGAATCATACATTCCTGAAACATAAAGTGCTCTAAAAATGACCTGCCACCATGCTTGGATAGTATCAGCTGGTCCACAAGATCTACTGGGCAAACATTGTGAATAGACCCCTAAAGAAAGCACTATAAAGAGACAGTAATGTAAAGAATGGTTGTGTTGTGCAATGATCCCTCCTAACTCTTAAGAGATTTGTGAAGTCACATTCTCAGAAGTGAGTGCAAGAGGGAAAGAAAGCAAGAGTATGTTGCCCTTCACAAACTCCCCATTCCTGGATAGTTCACGAGTATTTCTATCACTCTCCCACAGCCACACAAGAGTACGTGTACCATAGGGCTATGAGCTTCTTGGTGCACCCAGAAGGATAGCAGGGTCATGTATGCCCTGGATGGGCAGAATTGGGAAGGGAATGCTCAGGCATATTTCAAGAATTTGCAGAGCAGTAGGAATCTGGAAACAGACTGTTGGCGTCTCTGTCTCCCTTATTAATCATTGTGAGTATGGCAGATGGTCCTCGGGTTGTTTTCTGAGAGAAATGGGAACAAGGGTGTGGAGAGAGGTCTTCCTCTTCTACTGTCCTCATTCAAGAAAGTGAGCCATTACCTTGATATTTAGATGGATAAATAAAAAGTTTTTATTGAACAATTAACTTACTGTCACCTAGTTTCTACGTACTATTGTAGGCTCTGGTGATAGAGCAGTGAGGCAAACCTTTGGCCTCATGGAGTTTACATCTAAAATGTGGCAAGAAACAGATGATAGATAAAACAAGTAAAATACAAATTATGTTAGATTGAGGGTCAGCATATTGGGGTCTGAGAGCCAAAAGTGCTCTACGTTCTGTTTTTGTAAGTAAAGTTTTATCAGAACACAGTCATGCTCTCCGTTCCCCTATTGTCTATGGCTGCCAGTGCAGAGTGTTTGCAACAAAGACTCTATGGCCTGCATCTGTACTTTTACAGAAATGTCTGTTGTCCTCTGGATTAGATGCTAGGAAGTAGTATGAATAAAAATAAATCCATGGGGATATATATATATACATATAGCTGATTCACTTTGTTACACAGCAGAAACTAACACACCATTGTAAAGCAATTATATTCCAATAAAGATGTTAAAAAAAAAAGAAATGCACAGTCATGCTGGTGCATTCATGTCCCAGAACCACCCAGATAAGCCACGTGTGTAGAAATCAGAGATCCACATTCTGTGATAGCAGGACAAAAACAGATGCATCTATGTAAATGCATAACTAGGGAGGGTTTCAGTAAAGTCTTTCTATTCATAAAAAAGAAAAGAAAGAAAAAGAAAGAAAGGAAAGGAGGGAAGGAAGGAAGGAAAGAAGGAAGAGGGAGGGAGGAAGGAAGGAAGGAAGGAAGGAAAATTAAATACAGGAAGGGGGAGTAGAACAGGGTATTTTTTAGATAGAGTGATCAGAGGACAAGTCATTAAGAAGGTAATATTTGTGTAAAGAACTAGGAGATGAGAGAGCAAGTCATGCAGCTTTTAAGGAAAGAGTGTACCAGGCAGAGAGGACAGAACGTTCATAGGCTTTGAGATAGGAGGACGCTTGGAATGTTCTAACAGCAGCAGAGAGGCCAATGTACTAGAGCAGAATGAGTAAGGGAGAAAGAGGTAGGAGATCAACTAATGGGCAGAAGGTATCAAGTAATCATGTAGGGCCTTTTAGGCCCTCATAAGTCCTTTGGCTTGTATTCTGAGTGAGTTGGGAAGCTTTTGGAGGGTTTTGACCAAGTGACTTACATTTTAAAAGGATTTTCTCTGGCTGCTTAGTTGAGAGCACACTGGTGGGGAACAAAGCCAGAGGTGGGAGAGCTCCTAGTAAATGTTATCAGGAACCAAGCATGAGAAGAGGCGCCTAGAAAGATGAATGCAGGTGGTAAAAAAATAACAATGATAACCATAGAGACCTGATTTCCAATTAAATACCACTTTCATTTAATCCAGGGCAATAAAATTATGTCACTTAAAAATAGAATGAAATATTATTTCTTACATTTCTGCAAGTATATTTGTGTTATATAACTTTAGCTTCATAAACATCTGCCAGGCTAGTCATAAGGTATTTACTAATTAGGATTTAAAAGTGTTTTTGTTAGTTCATTTGTTTTCCATAAGTTGGCTGTGATTTGAATGTCCCATTGTGAACATACAGGCAGTCTGAAAAAGGGGGGAAATAATGGCTAAATTCCTTTACATTCTCTTTCCTTTACTTTTCTTCAATTATCAATGAGAAGTTCGGCAATTTAAAATAGGAATCTCCAACACTAGCATAAATTAGCAAGGTTCCACTGTAATAATTTCCCATTAAAATCCATGAAGTGCAGGTTTTACATGATGAGTTCAGATATGGCTACACAAATGTATTGCTCTGCAGGCAGTCTGTTTAATCTAATGTAAAAGCCATCATGCCTTTTAAAACTTACCTGCAAGAATAGCTGGAAACTGCAGTCTGAGCAATAGAGTTCTGAGCTTTAGAAAGGAATATTAAAAAGGAAGAATAAAAATAAGAAGAGCATATTCCATTGTGAGCTTTGGATAAGTGTGTGAGAAGGACATCTCAATAGTACTTCTCTAGGCTATTGATCTGAAGGATCAACTAGTCAAATATGTGTTTGTGCTGATGCAGAGGGTGCCCATTGATGACCACCACTTCAGCTGAACACTAGGGAAAATATGTTTAGAAAAATGGAAATTAGGATACAAGAAAGTGAAAGCCAAATTATAACACATGGTGTTAAAGAGTTGAAGGGAAAAACGAAGGCTGCCAAATCCAACGCCCTAGAGAATATTCTGAGGGAAAAGAAGTCCTGCAAGATTCTTTAGCTTTTCAAGGAAGGAAATTAGAAAGACTTTCTACAGCAAGCCTTTCTAAAAAATCATCTCATCAATTAGATTCTCTAGAAATTATAGGGCAGCATAGAATTTATAGAATATTTGATATAGAGGGAAAATGTAAATTTTGTTGAAACCAAGCTGGATAGAGTTAATTTATCATAGCCAAGAGATAAATAACAGTACCATATATTTCTACAGAATTTATAATTTATAAAGCATTTTTATATATGCTGTCTCACAAAACCAAGGAGATTTTGACTAAGGGTCAAACCAAGGGTCAGAATAGTTTTCAGGTAAGAAAACTGGTTCAGGAAAATTAAGTGAAGTCTTGGAACCAGGATTACAACCCAATTCCTTTGAACTCGAACATAGGACATTTTTCAATATCTGTGTTCGTTTTTACATCACTGGATTCTATATTGTATTCAAATGCAATACTGGACTTTTGCACTCAAAAGTTAGAGGGAAAGAATCACTAACCACCTCCATTTTTACTATACTTCCCTGCTTACAAGTCATCACTGTACTGTCTCCTTTGTTCTTTCCATTTTCCAGATGAGGAAACTGTCTGAGATAGTTGCCTAAGCTCAGTACAGGGGTGTGTGTGGAAATCCAGCTCTTCTGACTCCAAAACTCCTGCTCCTTCCATTACACCATAAAAAACTCTGCACTAATTATTCTACCTTAAAAAACTCGTGATGACGTGAACCATATGCCAGCAGATCCCAGTATCACCAATGCTGATAAAAATAAAGTAATTTACATTGCACTAAGGGTTTACCCTAGATTCTGAATTTCTCATAGAGGAGCTAACATTTGAGCTAGGACTTAGGGATGTGTAGAGTATTTTTAAAAAAACAATTCAATGGACAAAATAATAAATGGATGGATAGATGGATGATATTTGTAACAAGTCTGGAATTCTGTTTATCTCATTACTGCTTCACTTCCACTTTGAAACTTTTCTTTATATTCCCCTGCCTAAGGCCAGAACTGTTAACAGCACATCCTCTCTGCTTCCATAACGTGAAGCATATTAGACTGTGAGTTCCTTTGGACAAGGATCAAAATCTTACTAATCACCATATCTGGCACATTTTAGAGGATACATGTTTGTTAAATGAATGAATAAATAGATGAAATGGATGAAATAAAAGGATAAAGAAATAAATGGTACAACAGTTCTATCTGGGATCACATGCTTCCTCATAGGAGAACTCCTCTTTCATGAAGTTTTCCCTGGTGTCACCTCCCCAAGCAGTTTTTCCCTTGTGATCCCTCAATACTGTATGGATGACTCTTTATGAACTTGTGTCTCTTTAGATATATATACTTCCTGGTAGAGCACTCAATTGGGTAGATAACTTTTCACTAGACCAAGCACTCCTTGAAAATAGCACTATTTTTTACTCGTTATTTTGACTTCAGTATTTTGAACATAGACACTGTGTAAATATCTGTCTTTTTCTACCCTGTCCCTACTGTTAGATAGAAGGACTTATAAAGGTGGGAGTAAGAAGTAAACATGTGTAGCAAATGCAGCTTGCCAAGACACAGACTTGTAAAAAGGCATCTTTGGGGTTAGGTGGAGGGGTCATGTGGTATGACTGGAGACTAGAACACAATGATATCTGCTTATTGGAATCATGGTCCATAATTATATTTTTAAGCATAAAATTTCCAACATGAGTGGAATGTATTTCTGTAAATTCATTTACATTCATTTCTGTACATACTTGGAATGTATTTCTGTAAATTCAACTATTTTCTAATGGAATTAGTTTCACTTTGTAAACATCCCTAATCGTCTACTAAAACAGTGATTTTTTTCATGATAGCTTACATATTACGTTTGTCCTCTAAAATGCTTTGAGTACCTTAAAGAAAAATGTAATGCAAATTTAAGAGAACATTATTAATTTTAAGACTGTTAAAAATACATAATTCAAAGCTATGGTTTCTGTGCCATAAGATGATTAAACATAATCAAAACAATAAGCTTATTGTTCTTAATACATTCTAGGTCTCAATATTAAACATTTTTTTCAATTAATTTTTCAACATCATCCAAATATCAATGCCCATATCTTATAAAGAACTTTAAAATTTTTTCTTCTAGGGGTTAAAATGGCCATGGCAACTTCCTCCAGACTTGGGTTGGCTATTTCCACTTCATAAATCAACTGCTTTTCTTCTAGGACTGAGGGAGCCTCAGATTCATTTGTTCCATTTTAAAAGAAAAAAAATATTATTAAGGGTCTTCCAGATAACCCCACCAGTGGAAAAAAAAGTCTCTTCAAGGACCGTCAGGAAAGCCCAGGGATTATACAAACGTGATTTGTCAGCAAATACATATAGATTGAATAAAAGTTGTTTTGCCTTCTAATTGCCGTGTTTCCTTACAAGGAAGTTGGCAGGTCAGGGATTTGAGTTTATCAAAAGAAAATGAAACTGGTTGCAGTTTGACCTGACAGACTGCATATGGGGAAATACGTGACTGAGTTACATTTTTCAAAAGGGACTTTGGGCAATGAAAGTGATTTATAGAACCTCCACATGCCTAAACTTGATACTCACTGGGGAGTATTTAACAATAAGAAGTGTGGAAGAGCTTAAATGTTAGCATTAAAACTCATAGGTCAAGGAAAGGGTAAATACGAAGACTTATAGCTGCCTTGTGCTTATATCCCACAAGTGCTTGGGTCTTGGTTCCAAGATACCTTGGGTGTTACAACTCGTTTTGATACTTTAGATTATAGTTCTCATTATTTCCTGAATGACCAATTGATTTATGCTATTGGGGTGAATCTATTTTTATTAAATCTCTTCTATCAGGCACTATATTAGATGTTGGGGGTATAGAAAATACACTTTTATTCATTCACTCATTTATTTAGCATACATTTATTGAGAACCTACTGTATTCTAGACCCTGTACTAGATTCTGGGAATACAGAGATTAATATAGTTTGGGCCTGAACTATGAGAACTCATGGTTAGAGGAAGTAATTCTAGAGCTCACAGGGGAAGTAATATCTGGTCAGAATGCTAAATGTGGAAATAGAAGTATATGAAAGGTACCAAATTAATTTTGAAGGAAGGAATTAAGGGAAGTTTCAAAGAGGATGTAGGGTCTGAGATGGGTTTTAATGAGTGAATAGGAGTTTTTCCAGGTTGACAAAATATAGGGCAAAGCAGAATGAACAGAATATATAAAGGTGAAGAGATATAATATTAGATTAAGTTTTCAGAGAAAGCATTCTCAGTAAAAATCAAATTCCTAACAGACCCAAATACAGAATCAACAGCATCAGCTGGAGATCATTCTGCCCTTTGCACTGAGGACTAAAAACCACCCGTCTTATCACAAGTCTAGTAATTCATTTTTGCACATCTCATGATTATTCCATTTTGCTGTGAACTAAACACATTCATATTGAAACAGACACCCAGCAACTCTAACAACCAAAGTGGGTACAATGTCATAAATGTAATCCTCTCCCAATGACAGAACAGACAATTTTTCATACTTATTATAGAGAAATTTTGGTTTGTGATAACAGGAAGCTCCTTTCTTCCTTTGTCTCCTTTCTTCCTGTTTCTTGACCCTTTTCTGGATCTGGCTGTTGTGAACAGAAAGCCTGTAAATTCAGAGGCACAGAGGAATGAACCAAAGAGAATCAAGATATGTCCAGTTATCCCTCAATTTTCTCTAGTGAGAGTTCCTAATTTCTGCCTCTTTTCAGCTACTCTGAATGAATTAAATCCCTAGTGTACTACATAGCTCATGAAATTCTCAAGACAAAGACACAGTTTACTGGAATTCTCCATTTTAAACAACAAAATTGTCTCTGTGAAAATTTTAACACCAAGGTGCATCTTTTTTTTTTTTTTTTGCGGTACGCGGGCCTCTCACTGTTGTGGCCTCTCCCGTTGCGGAGCACAGTCTCCGGACGCACAGGCTCAGCGGCCATGGCTCATGGGCCCAGCCGCTCCGCGGCACGTGGGACCTTCCCGGACCGGGGCACGAACCCGTGTCCCATGCATCGGCAGGCGGACTCTCAACCACTGCGCCACCAGGGAAGCCCCAATGTGCATCTTTTAATGGACTTTTAAACATAGAAGTCCATTAAAATACATAAGAATTCCAATTCTTATAATTATCACTCAGTAAAGTCACATTAAATTCCTATTTGTCATCACTTCACATGAAATAATTAACAAGTATACATGTGTATCTGAAAAGTCACTATGCTATATATTTGAAAATGGCAAATTATTATCTTTTAACTGTAGAAAAATTGTGAGCAGGATCTGTGAAAATATGCCACCGTTCTAAAGATTGATAAAAACTTATTCATATTCCCTATAATTTAATTCAATAAACATTTACTGAGGGCATACTCTTTGCCAAGCTCTGGGATTTCATGAGTAGGTACAGTTCCACCCTTGGCCTTAAGGTTCACGGTTTATTTTCATTGATTAAGGATCTGCAAACATTTCTGAGGGTCCCCATAGATTTTTACTATGACTCATGATAATTAAATTTTCCTTAAATTTAAATATCTAAATTCAGCAGTATGCCAGAAAATGAAATCTCTGTCATCTCTAGTCATAGTCTGGCTCATTCCATTTCTATTAAATACACCAGCTATCATATAGAAACACTAGTCTTTTGTTGTCCTTTGATAATCAATTATCAAAGTCCTCTTGATTATATTTTTGGAAAAACTGTCACAGCAACTCATTTCTGGCCATTTCTGCATTAACTTGACATCTATTTGCTTCTCATCTATACCACTGAAACTCTTCTGTTTACTTACCTCCAGTCTTCTCTTTCCCCAAATCAAATGTGCAAATTGCAGAGATATAATAATACTGAAAATATCTGTACAAACCACCCTCAGTTAAAATACAATTAGTAGTGGCCCATTGTCCAGAAAAGTCACAAACTGAAATGCCTAAAAGGGCAGGCAGGTAGGTAACAAAATGAGTGAAGTTGGGAGAATTAAGACAATAGGGAGTGGTAGAGACCCTGGCAGGCCTAGGCCCCAGGTAAGACACAGACAGAACTTAGTTCCAGCTGATTGTTTTTCTGTTGGAATTCAGGGTTATTTTTGAAAATTTTTCCAGAAAAAGAACATATAAAATTTTCTAATTAAAAAAAAATTGAGGTATAGTTGTTTTACAATGTTGTGTTAGCTTCTACTGTACAGTGAAGAGGAGTTCCCTGTGCTATACCGCAGGTTCTCATTAGTTATCTATTTTATACATATTAGTATATATATGTCAATCCCAGTCTCCCAATTCATCCCACCACCCCCTTTTCCTCCCTTGGTGTCCATATGTTTGGTCTTTACATCTGTGTCTCTATTTCTGCCTTGCAAACCAGTTCATCTGTACCATTTTTCTAGATTCCACATATATGCGTTAATATACAATATTTGTTTTTCTCCTTCTGACTTACTTCACTCTGTACGACAGTCTCTGGGTCCATCCATGTCTCTACAAATGACCCAGTTTGGTTCTTTTTTATGGCTAATATTCCATTGTATATATTTACCACATCTTCTTTATCCATTCATCTGTCGATGGACATTTAGGTTGCTTCCATGTCCTGGCTATTGTAAATAGTGCTGCAATTAACATCGGGGTGCATGTATCTTTTTGAATTATGGTTTTCTCTGAGCATATGCCCAGTAGTGGGATTGCTGGTTCATATGTTAATTCTATTTTTAGATTTTTGAGGAATCTCCATACTGTTCTCCATAGTGGCTATATCAATTTATGTTCCCACCAACAGTGCAAGAGGGTCCTCTTTTCTCCACACCCTCTCCAGCAGCTATTGTTTGTAGATTTTCTGATGATGCCCATTTTAACTGGTGTGATGTGATACCTCATTGGAGTTTTGATTTGCATTTCTCTAATAATTAGTGATGTTGAACAGCTTTTCATGTGAATCTTGGCCATCTATATGTCTTCTTTGGAGAAATGTCTATTTAGGTCTTCCGCTCATTTTTCTACTGGGTTGCTTGTTTTTTTGATAAAATGTTCTAATTTTTAAGATACTGTGTGTACAAAACAAAATACATATATATCTGTGCCTGTAGCTCTAATACACAACTCTTGCTAGATATGGAAGGCAGACCGATGGTTGTGAATTCTGGTCTATAGCGTTAGACCAGGTAATGTTGCCTGGATTCTGAGGCCCTGCAAAATCTAGCCCCACTGTCTCTTTTCAATGTCATCTCTTGTTATTACTATCTAACTTTGATACTGTGCCTATGTTTTATGGAAACTATACCTGATACTTGCTCTCTACAACAATTAATGAAGTAGGATTATTATATCCATTTAAAAGATGAAAAATTTATGTTACAGAGAGGTTGAAAAGTTTAGTTACAGTGGTTGGTAGTTGATTCAAATACAGCATTGTCTAATTCCAAAGCCTATGCACCTTACACTTTGCTGTTTTCCAGATACATGCCTACTAATAATATGTATTCTTCCAGAAACTTATGGGAAAGGAACTAATGTTATCCTCATTTTACAAGTAAGGGAAGTTTATTATATGAATTGACTAAAGTCACAAAACTGTTAAGCGGTAGGGCCAGAAAATGAATCCACACAGCTTAAATCTAGAGTCTCCTTTCTTGTTAAACTTTATACCATACTAAATAAATAGAAAAATGAATAAACAAATAAGTAAAGAAAGGCAGCTCAAATACCACTTTTCCTATAATGGTTTCCTTGTTCCTCTTCACTGGAAGTAATCTCTTTTTCCACTGAGCTACCATATTACTTTACTTATATTTCTCTCATCTACCTTGTGTTTAAATGTGCCTACATTTATCCTTTTTTACTAAACAAGATCAACATGCTGTGATGATGCACAGCCCCTTGCTCATAGTTGGAGCCTGACAAAATTGTGCTAAATTAACTTAGAAATATACAAATTAAGGGGTTTTATCTATTTTCTGATACAAGAAGCATGTCTGTCTAAATGTAATAAAATAATAATTAAAAATAAAGTGCTCTTTTAAAAACATCTGTATTTCTCAGCATACCTCTTGCTGGTAATGCTTAAAAACCTTGGTTCAGTATAAGCCATCAACACTGTTTATTAGATTGTTTAGAAAATAGACATACTATGTATTTGTAAGACATAAAGAGGAAAAAACTCATTTGGTCAAGAAATAAGTCGGGGCTTATATGTGGGCAGTAGTGTCAACATGCAAACCAATTCCCCTGTAACACATTGCATAAAAACATTCTGTTCAAACCAGGGTATCCTGCTGTCTTATGTAGCTTCCTGCCAAAATGTTCCTTTTCTCTCATGTAGATAGCCAAAGCTATCTGTTAGGAAAAATCCCCTCTCTGCTCAAACAGCCCAACTCAACACTTTCAAATGCCCACAAGAAACAGACATTCATCTTGAAACCATCAGGGATGGTCAGGTGAAGTATAGGTAGCCTGATGTCATACAGTCCAAGAGACTACCCTCTCCTAAACTCTGAATCAGAAGTGACTTTATATCCTTAGCACTCAGAGAAATCTCAGGCTTGAATGCTCTAGGATTGGGGTTATTTTTTAGTGTACTCTACTGAGGCGATTATATAAGAATAAGGTTGGGATCTTTATAGACAACTATAGGACTCCAAGATAGTATACTAGATTACATTCCGTATATGCACAACAGTTTTCTTAGAGCATTCTAATGATGCCCAATTTTTCCCACTTCAGTGCTCTCTTTGCTATGTTAACATGAAAAAAGCATTATAAAATCAAAAGCATAAGCAGTAGAAATAATTCCCCATCGTTCTACCACAAAATAAATAAGATAAATAAATGACATATAGAGGCTAATATATACAGATTCACTTAGCAGGAGTTCTGATTTGTATGGCAGAGGATGTTCCTAATAGGGCTGTGTAGGACTTTATTTTGCACTACAATTGGCAAATTCTCAGTAACAGTCCAAACAGTCAATCTCAACACCAAAGAAGACATAATGAGGCCTTATTTCCCACTGTAGTAAAATGTTCTTAACCTTGGTGTTACTTATTTGGAAGTCCATACTGAGGGATGAGGGGTTTTTCTTGACGAAACTGGTGAACAGGAATAGTAATATGCAAAGAAGCAAGAGGAGTTCATTTTTGAAAGGAAGGTACAGTCTAAAAAGAAAACACTGGATAAGAACTTTGAATGTAGGTGGTGGTAAAGAAAGAGTGGACTGCTAGAAAGCAATATGTTTAGAATTGTTCCATAGTGTTATGGGGTGCAATGACACCCAAAGATAAGAGAGACATAAAAGAAAGTATAAAGTTGATAATGACTAACTTTAATCTTTGCTTACTTTTCTTGTCCAGAAAAACATGTCAGCAATCTTTTAACTTCCATAACTGTGTGTGTGTGTGTCTGTGTGTGTGTGTGTGTGTGTGTGTGTGTGTGTGTGTTTGAAGCTCTGAGGACCAGCAAAGATAATCATGTACAGGTAGTTAAGAGCTCTTATTCTTTTAGGTAGATATGACTAACAGTACTCCATGGTACTTGTTAGAAAAGCAATCTGATTTAAACACTTCACTATGAGAAGAATTTTGATTAGCTGAGAGTGGACACTTGCCTTTCATTCACCCAACTTCTAAGGACATCCCTAGAGCAGAGAAGAGGGAAACAACATTTCTGGCTCCCAGATCCATGGCAGAGAGAATAAGATCATGGGCCCAGGGTCAGTCTACGTGGTTTGAATCTGGCTCTACTTTTTTTTTTTTTAACTGTGTGTATTGGGTTAACTTAATCTCTTTCTGCCTCAGTTTTCTCCTTTGTTTAAAAATGGGGATAAGAATATTATCTATTTATGGGATTGTTGTGAAAATTGCATTGAGTAAGTTTTTAGAATGGGGTATTAACATGGAGTAGGTGCTCAATAGATAGTATTTTTCATTAATACTTAGTTTAGTATTATTACTTAGTTTTAGTGTACCTGTGAAGAAAGTGAGGTCCTTGTTTTCCCTAGGTTAGAGAACAGTCTTCATGGAGTCCATTAAGTGGGACTTTATCTTTTCTCTCACTTTCCCCTACCCTTCATTCTGCTTTTCTAAGTATAATGAGAAGTTTTCATTTTAACTATTTACTAAACTGATTATTATCTCTGCCTATTTATTTTGTACAATGTGGTTTTCTATACCATGCAATCTGATTTTTCCAGACATAAAAATCTATAATTAATCATCAAAAAATTGACACATACTAAGCTACTTTCTCTGACCATATAGTTATGTAGAAATTAACACAGGAAATGTGTTATAACTGCATACTCTGCAGTTAAAATGATGTAAATCATTATTTATAAAGATTAATTTCTACAAAAATTGAGTGATCTCACTGTTTAGTTTGAAAAAAAGAACCATCGTATATTATTCCTAACTTTAATAGAAACCTCTATTTAGCTTGTCCTCAGATTGACATGAGATAACTTTAGTTTAAGTAAAGGTTTAAGTTTAAATAAACATTTTTAATAGGCATTTCCAAAACCTCAAAAACTGAAAAATCATTTCTGTCTGCAAATGTGAACTTTTTCAGAAGTGCCATTTCTTGGGTATATCATGGGTCTTCTCCTCTGCATGTTCAAGGATTCATCAGGACATCCAGTTGGTCAAAGGAGTCTCTGTCCATGGCTTGGCCAAGGCCAATTACTGTCTGTTAATGTTCTGACTTTCATTCTTTCTGTTGTCTCCCAACTCTGCTATTTTCTTCCATTAGGCTCGCCATAAACTGTTGGAAAGATCTGATGAGGAATTTCTTATTTCTTTTGAGTACTGAAAGCATAACATCCTGATTTGCATGCCATTTCTTCTGGTCTAGACTTAGAATTAGGGAAGAATTATTCAGAGTGGTTTAGAGACGTGCAAAAAGATCAAAAACAGCCCCCATATTAACACTAATTACAAGATCATATTTCCCTAAAAAAACTTCCTCTGTCCTTAGCAGCTTCTTCAAAACTTGAATGATCACTAGTAAGGTTTAGATCATTAAGACTGGTTTTATGTAATACCTTATTGTTGCAAAGCAAGTGTGATTCTTTTTTTTTCACCATAAATAAAACATTTTGATTCAGTAATATGGTATTCTTCTTTAGCTGTTATAAGAATCAGGAGGCCCTGATTTGCACATGTGGTGTGACTCAAACCCAAGTGTTCATGAGGAAAGGCCTACTTCATAAAAGTCTGCCATTCTACTCCTTTCCCACTGAGGCATTATGTCTTTGTTAAGGGATGGTTACATCCATCGTTCTCATTAGTTTGATTAATGGTCTACCTCTAATAGAGGCCACCACCTGACATTTGGGGAAAAAATACATGGCAGGTAATTTTTTAAAATACAGAACCTGTCCCCTTAACCTAGTTTCATTCCTTTTGGTAAGGGTGGCAATTGGATGTGACACTCATCAGTGGGAGCGGGCTGACATCCGTTCTTTCCCTCCCTGTCTAGTTCAGTTAAAAGAATGATAGCCGGGCTTTCTGGGGAAACTGAAGCAAAGGTAGGGAGAGAGCTGTTAAATATCCCAACATAGTAAATGCAGGCTATCGTGCCCACAATTTCCTGTCAATTAAAAGTGTTAAGGTTTCACTAGAATATTGAATTAATGGAGTGATTCTGTTCTGAGTAGATAATGCATCTCATGTGCCTTGCTTGTCTTTTCAATTAGAAAAACAATGAGGTGTAAAAATAGGCCAATTTCAAAATTTTCAAACGTTGAACTAAAGCTGATGTTCAGAAGTCTTTGTTTCAGAGTTGGCTTTGGGTCTCACTAACGAGACTACTTTTTTCTCTTTTGGTCTTTAGGATTATTACAATTGTTTTTCTAGCCCTGATGGTTATCGACTGTCTGTTACAATAACAGGATGTGACTTTAGTTTCAGAATCTATTTGTTCTGAGATAAAGCCCTCTAACACTAGGAACAGAGAAGGATATAAAACTGGCCTTTGACAAACCCTTGCCTAGTAGGCTTGTCTGAGGCAGTATGTAACTACTAAAATCACCGTGTTTGCTTCCATTTCCATGCACAGGAGTCAGCACTCCCAATTTCTGTCCTCTCACGACCTAATGGGAAATGGACTTATTTTAAATTTCCCCAAACAACTTGCAAGTTCTTTTGTTGTTTTTATTGGTTTGCTTTTCCATTTAATGTTCTATTTCCATATCTAAGTCTATTTCCCTCTAAAGATTAGAGAACCCATGTTTCTAAGCAATAGTACAAGCCCTTCCCTGCCCCTTGCCACAAACAGAGTGTTGCTTCAGCAGCTGTCCTTGGGCATGGATGTCCTCTTTAATCAGAGTGAGTTCCCTAATAGACACTATAATGACATTCATTTGCCATTTGGATGTACCTGACGTGACACTTCAGGCAATGCCATGATTACTTTCCCTTAAAAATGTAGAATAATTTTACAAAATCAAAAATGCAGAATATTGCCTAAAGAAGTTCAGTTTAAAAAATAGCAGTATTATCATGGTTTTGGGAAAGTGCTGTAATCTTCTATCTCACAAATTATAATAGTGTGATTTTATATTTAACTTGGTAATAAAATCCTGTGTTTGAAAATAACAGATCTATTGGTTACAAGAAAACTAGTCTATAGGCTATAACAGAGTCTCCTGAGTTAAGATACAGGATGATACTTATTTAATGATAACATTGTTGGGCACATCTTAACAATCAAATGCTTTACTCTCTTGAATTTGAAATATTTTTAATAATGGAGGAAATCACTCTACACTAAAACTAATATTTAGAACTGGATTAATATTTTCAAGGTTTCTTTTTACATAAAATATTCAATACTACTATAACTTAAAATGCATGCAGGAAAGTGTTCCGTGAAAAGTTGAAAGAAATGTTTAACAGTATAGATGGGAACATCTCTCCAGAATATAACAATATAATATTTATTAGCTATAATGGAAAGCATTTTCAAAAATTTTAGAGAAATTTCTTAATAGTTTCTTATTTTGTTAAGATCACAGACCTGGGGTCTGCAAGAATCCTTAGAACATACACTGTTTATCTTCAGCCTCCTGGAAAGATAGATGCTGTCTATGATGAGTTTGTATCTTGTCCAAGCATGATCAATCTAAAAATTAAGCTCAGTAGATAGTATATTTTCCCTTCAAAAGAATCACCAGGGAACACACTTTTATAACCTTCCCTTTTACTCTCTTGTACTGTCTAACAAGCCATAAGAGCCAGACTTCCAGCTTCCAAAGTGTGACAGAGCCAGATCATCAAGCAGCATAAAAAGGAAATAAAAGGAAAGAATATTATGATCAACGGCAACTTCCCATGTGATTTTTAAACTAGCAAATGCCTGTTACCAATCATCTAATAGGTAGTGGCAGTAAGTTGCAATACAGAGTGAGCACAACTTTGAGTTAGACCTGAATTAAATGTCGACTCTACTGTTAAGTAGCTCTGTATGATCTTCAAAGCTACTGCTCTCAAAGTCTCAACTTCCCCATCCAAAAATGGGGATAATAGCACCTGCTTTGAAGGAATTTTGTGAGACTTCTAAAAAAATCATTCTGATATATCATAAGCACACAATAATTGGTAGCAATTATCTTTAGTTGTTGACTAATTGACCAGATGAAAAGCACTGAATCGGGTGATCTGTGCAGTGGTTAGGAATGTATGTAAGACACCATTCTTGCCCTGTAAGGAGGCTAAAAGCAAAAAATGTTCTATGTTAAGAGCATTATTTACATTATCCTCATACTGGCCCCGTGGAGTAGGTACTGTTATTCCTATTCTACAGATAAGGAACCTGAAGGTTTGAGAGTTTACCTAACCTTACAACATTGTGACCTTACAACAGAATGGGTACTCCTAACCACCACATTATACTGGGTGGCATGAAAATTTATTGTCACCAAGGGCAAAGATATGTACAAACGTGTCTATAAAAGCAACTTAGGGAATCATTGTTGCTAGACACAGATAAGTGCTTCTCTGTCTCAGTCTTTCAAATTTGGGATTTGACACCATGGTGTGCAATGAACCAGCAAACTCAATCTAATTTTTGGTTATACTCTTTAACGAGTCAGTTTTTGGACACTGAAATTATAGAAAGTAGTCAACTCCTTTTCCCATAGGAAATCCCATTCCTTTTGAAAATAAATTTATAAAATAAATTTATATTTGAAGTTTATGTTTTTATACAGAAATGGAGGAGACATTTATATTTTATGCAATCCCCTTTGCCAAAGATTTCTCTTGTATCCCTTTGTTCCTTCTACTGAGTGGGTACCTGATGGTCATACATGTTGTCTTACTCAGGGTTCTCCAGAGAAACAGAATTAATAGGATGTATATAAACAAAGAGATTTCTTTTAAGGAACTAGCTCATATGGTTATGGAGCTTGGCAAACCCCAAATGTGCAGGGTAAGCCAGCAAACTGGAGATCCAAGGAAAAGTTTCTGTTGAAGTTCAAATTTATAAGCCATCTGCTTGTAGAATTCCCTCTTGCTGAGGGAGGTCAGTCTTTTGTTCTATTCAGGCCTTCAACTGACTGAATGAGGCCCACCCACATTATGGAGAGCAATCTGTTTTAGTCAAAATCTACCAATTTAAGTGCTAAATTTTGTTGTGGCACAAACCTATCAATAGTATTCCAAATGTCCCAATGTGGTCATTCCGCCACTGGAATTTTATAGGTTACGATTACTGTGACTATCATAACCTTTATTTAATAGAGTGATGTCTACATTTTTAAAGTAAAAATTAAACTAGGCATGCAAGATCATTTATTTTTCAATATAAAAATGGAGAAAGGAAATAAAGCTTTTGTTTTCATATCTGAAATGCCACAGACATATATTAATGTCATTAAAAAGGGACTCAGTCTCTTGAATGGATCTTAATAGCAGAGTGAATCTAGTTATTAGAAATCTTTTTACTATTTTTTTTTTTTAGAATTATGGTGATCAGATAAAGAATTATTTTGAAATATATGTAAAATACTGGTTTCTAACACAATCTAATGACATGGTTATTATGAACATTTTAGAGTATGTATGGTAGTAAAACTCTAAACATGTTTGCAGCAGTTGAACTATATTTTACTCACTGTGCATAATCTTACAGATGTTGATATATGATGTTTCCTGATTCACTTAAATCAGGTATGAAAGAGAAACTCAAGCTGAGCTCACTTCTATGGTCCTTCCATAAAGCAAGCTCTTCCAAGAATTATATTTACAGAAAAAGAGAAATCTGCTCTGGAGATAATGCATATAATCATATTTGCTAAAAATGGAAAAGCCTTATTATATTCTTGTTTGGTATCTATTTTACATCATCACCTGCAGCTATGTTCTGTCACCATTATTCTAATACTAGTAAGAAAAAAATCAGCACTAAGAACCTCAAAATAGAGGACATATTTTGTTAAGCTGTAATTATGTAACTCGAGTTTCAGTATCTTTTTCAAGGAATAACAGTATGAAGGCTCTGAGACTATTCCAAAAGAAGCACTTTGAAGAATCCTTTGTGAATATGTTTTCTCCAAAAACATACTTGAATCTTTGCAGAAACAAGGGTGAAAGTTCTATCACAGAGAAGAGTGTAAATGCCCTGGTTAAAATCAAATCCTCTGGAATATTTGCAAATGATATGACCAGTTTTGCTGATGAGGAAGCAGCCTATTTGTCAGAATCATGACTGTTATCTCACTAAAAGCCATATCTTTTTGTCTATTTTGATTTTGTTTTCCATGATTTGAATTTTTATCACTTGTTTAGAAAAGTTTGGTTCTTTTGTAGAGTTTGTAGAAAATTATCACAACAAATCCGATGTCTTTTCATCCATCTATATACTTCTCTCTCAATCTTCTTCACCATGGATTCTTCGTGGGACCTCTTATTCTTTCTGTTGGATAGGTGTCAGGTGGTCATAAAGGTTCTGTTACAGCACAAATTGTCCACAACATTTCAGTTTTCTCAATGTGATCAGAGAGCCACTGGAATTTTTTAGGTGATGATTACTATGAAAATTTCATATTCATTTCTATTTTTAAAACAGCTTGCATTTTCTCAAACCCCATTACAGAATATCAAATCAACTTTATATTAACTATTGGAAATATCTCTTTATTGAAACTGATTTTTACTTCAACTTTTATTGGATCTATTTTTTAATCAAATACTGGCCTTTGCAATTCAAGATTAAATCTCATTTGATTAATTTCAGGCCATTTTTTTCTAGCTTTTTGTGCTATTGTATGATGTCTCATCGCTTGATATCCTCTCTCATCTGAGAATTTAATTAATGTCATTAACAGCCAACTGCAGCTCATTTATGAAGATGTTTAACAGAGTAGAGTTCAAGACTACTCTGAATGAAACAAAACACTTCACACTCACTGCCAAAGATTCACAATATGCCTTTATATTTGCCGTTTAGCTCATCAGTAAGCTAGATATAACCTTCTACTATGACCTAAATACTTCCCAATGGGATTCTCAGTATCCTAACATATCAATGATTTTACCTTCATCAAAAGTAGGAGTTCTTTATTTGGCATGAATAATGATTTTCCCCTAATGGTTTTGTATATATGCATAAATGCATTTTTTATAGAAAGGGTTCATTCATAGTGTTACAATTTATTCTCAAAAGCGTACATAACTCCCAAAATATATGAAATCATGTGCTTTCTTATAAGGTTATATTTAGAAAATAATTTATGTTGCATTTTACCTACATGGTAGAACATTACTATTTTCCCCTTAGTGTCTAACCTCTGGGTTATTTATATTACCCAAATTCATTTTCTTTTAAAGCAAGTATTTTTCTCAAAAGCATATATTTATGATTTTTGTAAAGGTAACTTTTTCAAAATACATATATTAAATATATACTATTTTGGATGAAAAAAGAAAGACTAAACCATAGAAACTGGAAAAATAAGATCATATTTTCTCATAAATGCATGTCAAATAATGTGAATGAAGGGAATACTCTCCAGGGGTTATAAAACTTTTAGAAAAATAAATCCTGTCAGTCTTATTTTATGGCCTTTTCTGACATTAATATGTTTAAAACATCAAGGAAATCCAAACTCATCTTACTTTTAAAATGTTCTTCCTATTGATTTATCCAGAAAAGAAATGAGAGAACTAGATTATATATTTCAGTATTTTTCTAATTAGATGAGCATCCAATTGTGAGTGATTAACAATAACTCAATATCTATTCCATGGACCTTGCTTTACTGTTTTTTTTTTTTTTTTTTTTTTGTGGTACGCGGGCCTCTCACTGTTGTGGCCTCTCCCGTTGCGGAGCACAGGCTCCGGACGCGCAGGCTCAGCGGCCATGGCTCATGGGCCCAGCCGCTCCGCGGTATGTGGGATCTTCCCGGACCGGGGCATAAAACCGTGTCCCCAGCATCGGCAGGCGGACTGTCAACCACCGCGCCACCAGCAAAGTCCTGCTTTACTGTTTTAAATGGATGTTAATTAGGGTTGTGCCAGTGGCAGGAGCAGGGAGGGCATTGCAATTGTATATTCAGGAATCTTAATAGAACATTTCATGAAGGAAACATAAGGCTATCTACTCTTTACTTAATATAGGATTAATAGAGTGTTGTGTTTAATCAGGGGCCTATTATTGAACAGAGATACAGAAACTGTGGAGAGTGTTAATAAGAGGACAGCAAACATGAGTGAATGTTCTGAAAAAAGATAAAAATGAATGTATTTCAAGCGAAAAGGAGGCTGAAGAGAAATATAATGTCAGTTTGCAAGAATTTTTATAATAAGAGCATAAGGTCTGGACTGAGAGAAACCTGTATCTGAATCTAGGTCCTACTCTTATCAGCTGGCCAACCGTGACTCTTTCCTATATGTAATATTGGAATAATATATACTTTACTAGACTATTGTTAAGAACAAGCATACTATAAGTAACATACCTGGAGTAGTGGTGTCAGACATATATAGAAGTCCTTTTATAAATGAAGTTAGTATTATTTCTACTATTTTTTTATCAGATACTCATCATAGCAATTCCAAAGCAGGCTTATAGAGGCCGCTTGGAATTGCTAATCATAGAGTTGCCTGTGGGTAGGTTAGTATTGGTGGAGGATGGAAGTCTAGAGGATGGGGCTGCTTAACCACAGAAGACACTAGATCAGGCAGCTCTTTATTCAGTATACTCACACATGGATGAGTTTGGTAGAATTCAAATTTTGCTGAATACAGTGAGGTACAACATTTATTTCTATTTTTCTCCCTCCTTCTTTTCCTCCCGTTCTTCCTTTCCTTCTTAGAAATGTTGCTAAATACAGCTGTGTTCCTCTGCAGGGGATTTAATCATCATGTCTGATTTTGTGATAATCTTTTTCTCAGATTACCCTCTCAGTGGAGGGTAATGATGCATGACACAGAGGGAATCAGGCATTGGTTAGATTCTGTTTCTTGCTCTTGGTTTGACAACAGCAAGGAGTACTATATACTAAAATGTTGCATATTAATGTATATTAAACTGTTGGCAAAAATATAAGTGTAATATTGTTTAGATTAGAGTAATAAGCTTTTTCAAGTAGGAATTTTCTTTCTCTCTTTAAAAATTGGATCTCTGTAGTCCTAATTTTTTCTTAGGTAGTCTTGATATACACTAGAAGAAATAATGTTTCATCAGCTTACACTGTTTTCCCAAACCGTGCCTATGCTGAGTATTGACTTAAAATAATTTTGGTTAATGTTGTATTTCACTACTCTTGAGGAAGAATAATTTCTCAAAGTTCCTTGTGTTATCAGGGCAGATATATATATATGTATATATACACACACACACACACACACACACACACACACACACACATATATGTATAAAACAGCTATCTAATTGTACAGTTAATCTTTTTCTATGGCCTCACCAGAGTAAAGTGTTTTCTAAGACAGTGAAAATAGAAAATAGGACTTTGTGAACGATAAAACCTAATAAAATAGCATAGTACAAGATGAAGAAAAATAAAACTCTCATTACCTGCTTAGAAGTCTCTCAAGATAGCATATGTAGATTTAACATTCATAGATTTTGTCTAATTGAGTTTAACTCAAAATTCAATAACATGGTATATAGTCAGAGACCAGGAGGTGGGGACAGTGTGAGAAAATAAGTGAACCTAGGGCTTCTCTGGTGGTGCAGGGGTTAAGAATCGACCTGCCAATGCAGGGGACATGGGTTTGTGCCCTGGTCCGGGAAGATCCCACATGCCGTGAAGCAACTAAGCCCGTGTGCCACAACTACTGACCCTGCACTCCAGAGCCCGCAGGCCACAACTCCTGAGCCCACATGCCATAACTACTGAAGCCCGCACGCCTAGAGCCCATGCTCCGTAACAAGAGATGCCATCACAATGAGAAGCCTGCGAACCACAACAAAGAGTAGCCCCGGCTCGCCACAACTAGAGAAAGCCCGCACACAGCAATGAAGACCCAACACAGCCATAAATAACTAAATAAATGTAAAGAAAAAATAAAATAAAATAAGTGAGCCTAGTCAGCCACCCAACACAAACTTTGCCTTGTTGTCTGCTAATTATCTGAGAGGGCTAACTCATAATTTTATTCCTCACTGAAATAAATAATTAAATGTAACACACACACACACACACACACACACACACACACACACACACACACCAGGCTCACTATATATCAGGCACAGATATATGTATAAAATCTCATTTAAACTTCTCAATAACTCCATTTCAAAGTTAAGAAAACAAATACAACGAGATAAACTAACTAGCTCAAGGTCACATCATTGTAAATTGGCAGTCATGATTCAAACCAAAGTCGTCTGAATCTAGAGGCTATTGTTTAACCATTATACCATTATGCCTCCCTTGGCTTCAACAGTGAATTGGAAGATTCAGGGACTGAAGGATTAAAGAACGTTACAAGAGTCATCCCTTGTGGGTATAGGTTGTCTTGTAATTGCTTTTTGAAATGGTGAGGTTGGGGGTACAACAGAGGGCATAACCAGAGTGGGTCTCTTTTTTTTTAAATTTTTGTCTGCGTTGGGTCTTTGTTGCTGCGCATGGGCTTTCTCTAGTTGAGGCGAGCAGGGGCTACTCTTCGTTGCGGTGTGCAGGCTTCTCATTGCGGTGGCTTCTCTTGTTGTGGAGCATGGACTCTAGGCACGCAGCCTCAGTAGTTGTGGCGCACTGGCTTAGTTGCTCTGTGGCATATGGGATCTTCCTGGATCAGGGCTCAAACCTGTGCCCCCTGCATTGGCAGACAGATACTTAACCACTGCACCATCAGGGAAGTCCCCAGAGTGGTTTTCTTAATCAACTGACCTCTTTTGTTACAATCATGAAATTGAATGTATAAAAGGATGAGGTGAGAGTGAAAGAAAAAGGCTAACAAGGAAGCATAGGTTGTAGGCTAATAATAACAATAAATGCCATTTATTAAACACACATATACAGGTCCTATGGTAACAATTATTTATGTTGTGGTAGATTGCAAAACTGGCCACAGGTCTCTACCGTCCTTGCCCCTTTGCAATGTGATTTTGTAGTTTTTCGCACGAAGAGATAGAATCTATTTTCCCAATCCTTACATCTTTGCTGCCCTTGTTACTTGCTTTGACCAATAGAATATGGCAGAAGCAACATTATGCCATTTCTGAGTTTTGATTTCAAGAGGACCCAGAGCATTTATTTATTCTCTGTCTCAAAACCTCTACCGCACCATGAGAAAAGGTTGATGGAAATGCATAGTCCCATTATCCTCATTACCCTCCCTTGGCAGCTAGCCAACTGCCAAGCAAAGACCCTGAGAAAGCCTTGTTGAAACCAGCCAAGCCTGGCCTTAATCAGCAGAACTGCCCAGATGTTTCATAAACTTGTGAGCAAAAATAAATAAGCCACTAAGTTTTGAGTGTATTTTATGCAGCAATAGATAAGTGTTCCTTATGTGTTATCTCCTAAAATCTTAATGCTGTTTGGTAGGTATTATTAACATTTCAGAGATAACAAAGCTCTTTTTTAGCAACACAGTGATGGTGAGAGCCAGTATTTACTCTGCAGTTTTGACTTTATGCCCAGGTCTTGCTCCTCTAAGAAGGGAACAAGTTAAGCAATTGTCAGTTAATGAAGATCTAGATAAAAAATTTCTCCTTATTTTCAATTCAAATCTTTAAATCATGAATCAGGGCAAGTTTTATGAACTTGCCTTGATTCAACAGCCGTGGAGGTGGCTTCACATTCCAACACAAGTCAGTTTATTTGGTCAACATTATAAAAAGATAGGCCAAAATCCAAGACTGAAGCAAAACTAATTTATTTATTCAACAAACATTTATTAAGTGTCTGCCATATGCTAGGCCCTGTGCTTGGCACTGTTATGCAATTACTTTAAAAAGAATCTAAGATTTCAGAAACAACTCTAAGCTGAACAATTTAGGCAGAATAAGGCAAGTTATTCATAAGGATGCAGACTAATTACAAACGTCCTAGTTTAAATGCTATACTTACGCTGCAGTGAGAATGCAATGGATCTGAAGGGAAATGCACATAAAGTTCTAAAACAATTTGTCAAAATAATTAAGCATACTAAGAGTGGTACTTGGAACCAAATTTTTTCAACCCACTCTGTAGAGAAGGCAGTAGAAATTTGTTGCAACTGTTTTATAACACCAGGTATAGTACAGCGGTAAGCCCAAGTCAAACACTGAAAGTTCGACCCAGCTTTATATATCACCATAGGCAGAACCGGGAATCACACCAAGTACCAGCAGGCTAGAGCCACCAGCTCAAAACGGCATTTGCTGTTTGTTTGGTAGGCAGCTCTGCTTTCATTCTCATGAAAACACTAGCTTCTTCTAGAAAGATTCTCTCTGTAGAGAATTCTAGGCTTGACCAAACATGGAGAAATAAATTTTCTTTTCTCTCACAGTGTATAATTTTCTCTTTCTAACTCCTGAGAAGGAACCATTGATAGGAGTTAATGGTATTTGTCCTCAGAAAACAAAAGTGTCTGACTCAGAATTTTACAAGATCTAATTTATTTTCCTATTACAAAGAAAAGTCCCAACACCTTGTCACTGCCAGGCACAAGGAGTACTTTTCGCAGGTAAAAAAAAAAAAAAATGTTTCTACAGTATCTAACTTATATTACTGTGAATAAATGCAGAGTGAACAATAAGAATTCTATCTTCTGAGGATCTCAAAAATAGTAGCCTATGTCAAGGAAAACAAAAAAATTCTCTTTACTGGTTGAAGAGAAAATGCAGTCCCTCTGTATCATGTCTCCAGATCTGTTTTACATGATGCTTTTATCCCCATGTATCAGTGTGACCTCAGAGCCCAAGGAATAACTGGTTCTTTCCACTTTGAGTTCACAAATACATAGGTGCCCAGTTATATAATAACACTACATGTTCTTAACGTGTTGTTTGTAGTCAAGACCACTTACTCAAATTCAGCCATGTAAATAGAGTAAAAACAGGAAACAAATTCCAGATGTGATGGGCTTTCCTGATTGAAATTCTCCATGGAGTCATTACAATGCACTTAACACCTGAGTTTCAGAAGATGCCATCCCATTTTGCCTAAGTGGGCATTGGGCTTGTGATTTATTAAAGCTGTTCTTTCTCCACTCTGCTTTCATGGTGTGCAATGTTAAAGAGTTAGACCTCATCCCCACTGACTTGTTGTTAACCCCCTTATCCTCAGTCCAGTTCAACAAATCTTTATTGAAGGCCTACCAAGCATTGTTATTTGATGTTTTATTATGGTTTATAGGTGACCTGTATGAAACTTCACAAGGAGAATGTGATGTCTATTTGCAGTTCTAAATTGTATAGACATCAGAGCTGACCCTCACTCTGTGGGTCTTTAATTTGGTTTGACACACAAGGTCACATCAGCTAGTGCCTTAGAGGACTTCTTTTTGTAAAGTTCGTCATTTACCCATAGACTCCTGAGCAAGAAAAATCTAGAGACAACTTTCCTTTCAGCTTTCTGTCTCTGATGAAGAGTTTTCAGACATATGGCAAAAGTGGTATTGTCGCTTTGATCGTCTGGTTTTCAGTTCACAGTGCTATGTTGATTCTGTCACTGGTATCACCATTTTTCCAGACTATCTTTTACTCTTCCCTCTCATTCAAACCTAGTGCTCAATCTGTCACTGCATCCTGTCATTTCTTCCTCTGAATCGTGTTTCAGCTTCTGCCTTCCTCTCCTTTCCCATTACTACCACACCAATCCAGGCTAGTGATAATTACAAGGGTGCTCAGTTGATTCTTCTCACTCTAGTCTCTACCATCTCTAATCCATCTTGCATATTTATTCCAGTCCAGTTTCCTAAAGCCCTATATTCCTTCTGTTATTTCTTGTTCAGTAACATAGAGCTGTTCCCTCTTAACCATCTTATAAAACACCTTATAACTGGCATGTCTTACTCCCTTCAAACCAGGACTCCTACTCTTCCCAGAGCACTCCACGGACACCACATTTATAAATAGCATGTTCATTCCTGTCTAATTGCCTTTTTTTATGTTTTTCTTCCAACTCCAAATTTCCTTGGTAATTCCTCTCTTGTAGAACTCCTAGTAAGGTAGGGACCAACATAAGTTCCATTTCTCCGGTCTTTAACTGGAGTGGTTAGAAAAGTGGCTTCAGCCCCCACTCACATCCTCTGTGCTCCTGTAGCACCCATTAGTACTCTGTCACAGCATCTATCACAGTGTGCTATAACTGTCTACTCACATGATTGTGTCTCACACTCAATCATGAGCCTTCTGATGACAGAAAACAATCTTTCTTGTGCAACCTTGTAACCCCACGTGCCCAAAAGAATTTGACTCTTAGTAAGTTCTCAGTGAAAATTTGTTAATGTATTTAATAAATCTCTCCCTTCTCTAAATGCTTAACTCTAAGCCAGAAGAGAAATTTAGCAATAGGCCAGGTATCTGAAGATGTGGAATGCAACGACTAGTACGCAAGGCCCCAGCATAAAAGAATATTCATGAACAATGTTTTATTTGTAACTGTTCCCCCCTACCCACCCACCAAAGCTCCTTAGAGGCAGAAATCATACCTTACTAGCCCTTTGATCCTTTGATAGTGTCTTTGATCCCGTGACAGAGCTGGCAACTGAGAATCTGGTGATTTGAATGTTTAGGCTTCTAGAGCACATGATTCCAGTGTCTTATCACAGAAACTACTGGCTGAGCTAAAACACTGTCCTAAAAGATAGAATACTGTTTCTCTCTTTATTTCTTTATATATGGGCCAAGCGAATCAAAGAAGACTACTGTATGTTTTATTTTCATTGGTGCATGTAATGGGCCCATGGTTAAGGCTGCTTTGAAAAATGTGGAGTCAGTCTTCAGAAATGTTTCCTAATTTAACAAGTTAAAATATCTCCAGAACACTTAGATTCAAATGATGCTAATGGTACACAGTTTTTCCCTGCAACTATGGTGTGATCCTTTTAAAGCCAGAAATTTGACTTATACAATTGTTTTTCCATAACACGTGGCAATTCTACACATAGTACAGAGACAATGACCAAATTATAACAACTAAGAGCTAACTTAGTAGTGGTGTAGAGGGCAATATCAGTGTGGAATAAAGTAAAGAAGTATCCTAATGGAGTGACATTTCAAACCTGCCCATATAAACATTCCCTAAACCCCTTTATGTTCTTTTGAACATAGCTACTCCCATTAGTTTATGTATTGTCTATGGCTGTTCTTGTGCTACAATAAGCAAAATGGAATAGTTGCAACAGAATTTATGGCCCACAAAGCTAAAAGTATTTACTATCAGGCCCTTTACAGAAAAATTTTTTTTCAACTCTTAGTCTAGAGCAATACCTGATGCCCAATAGATATGCAGTAAATGTCTGTTGTATGAATGAATGAAATAATAAATAAATGAAATAATGAAATAATAAATAAATAAGTCAGAGATAAAACTTAGTTAGATAATACTCCACCATGCCTTCAGAGGTCCTTTGTGTGTCTTGAAATGTTTGGAGACACTGGCATAGATAGCTAGTCATATTCTTTGATCTATAGTGGGTCCATGTTACTGTAGAAGGGAATTTGAATTTAGCCCACAGTTGAGGTTGCTTTGCATAAATATTTTTTTGTTGGGCTGATGTCTTTAAACAAGATTAGACTAGAGGAAAATATAATTAAGTTTCCTGAAAGAAAAGTCCCCTAATGTTGGGCAAGCTGTAAGTAGAACTATTAGGGAAAGTAGAGATCTGGGTAATGAAAGGCTGTGCCTGACATTTCTTTGACCCCACTGCCTTGGGAAGGATTTTGCTGCAATATCAAGAATGGAACTGTGCATTTCACTGTGGACCCCAAAACTAGACTGTGAAATCTCACTTCTTGGAAAGAGCATGTTAAAGGAAGCAGAGATTTTTCCCTGCTGGCTATGTTTCTTAGCTTAGGCTGCTATAATAAAACATCATAGACTAGGTGGTTTATAAACTACAGAAATTTATTTCTAATAGTTCTGGAGGCTGGAAGTCCAAGATCAGGGTGCCAACACAGTCAGATTCTAGTGAGAGCTCTCTTCCTGGTTTGTAGATGGCTATTTTTCTTGCTGTATCCTACCATAAACAAAGCAGAGAGAGAGAGAGAAGAAGCAAACTCTCTCCTTTCTCTTGCTGTAAGGGCACTAATTCCACTCATGAGTGATCCATTTTTTATGACCTAATTATCTCCCAGAGGCAGCACCTCCTAATACCATCACACTGGAGGTTAGTATTCCAATATATGAATTTTGGGGGAACACAAACATTTGAGCCATAACACTTTGGTTGTTAGTATTTTGATGGAAATGCACACCCAATTATGGGGCAAGCCAGAGGTCAAGAGACCAAAAGGTTGTTTTGAAGTTCAGAATCTAGAGCTGTAGGCAGTCACTCTGATTATATATCAGAACCCCTTGCCAGAAATAATTGGAGTGTGGTATCTCTGAAAAAGAGTAGCTGTCTGCCTCATCAAATTGATAGGAGCTTATTGCATTGAGATTTGGAGTATTGCTGGAAATGTAACAGAGTCTTACTTACTCCTTGGTGATGCCAGAGGTATGCTGGATCCAGTATTTGTTCAACCTCAGAAGAAATGAAGATTTCAGTTTAATTTTTCATTGAAAAGGAACTAAAAGGAACTTATGGTATGACAAAACACCTTTGGGGATTTAATTCTAATTGATTTCAGTTTAATTTTACATAACAGCCAGATCTAGACAAACTTCTGTATCCTCCAAACTCAGGAATCATTTTTTTTCAATCACAAAGTACGTTGAAGGCTTGTTTCCAAGTTAATTTGGATTCAGACTACAGAAAATAGCAATAGACTGTGAGATGAGGAAGGAGGGCTAAACTATACTATGTTATACAATTTCCAAATGTGATCATGTTTCCCTCCTCCCTCTCTGTTAGTGGAACCTGCCCTGAAACACACAGGCCCTTGCCTTTCGGACCTCAGCCACGTCTCATCACTCAACCATCGGTAGTATTCATCGTGCATTGACTGGGAGGAAAACATAAGCCAAACCTTTTTTCCTTGAAGGAGCACAGCTCACACTGAAGGCAATAAATAATGACACAGAAACAGAACAAACAGCAGCTCCTGTGGAGTGCAGGACAGCAGGTGTACTTTGCTAGAAAGTTAGAATCTCAAGAATTTGGTCTCTGATGGTAATAGACACAGGTTACTGGGAAATATGAAGCAATGTGGACTTGATCGACATACTCATTAGAAGAGTGAAAAGACAGAGTGGAATTGTGGGGAGCTGTGTGGACTGTATAGGTGAACATTTGAAAATAAAAAGAAAGGAGAGGAAAGGAAAGAAAAACTATCTTTTGTAGTAAGAGAAAAAGAAAAGGTCAAGAGCCTATGTAACAACAACAGGGTGTGTTTCTCCATTGTTCTCTTGGATCCCCAAAATACAACTGTTCTTTTCTCTTTATTATGTGCTTTTTTTTTTGTCTTCTATTCCTACCCTTTCCTTCCACATAAAGGAGTGAAAAATAGAACTAATTTAGTACTAAAAAAATTTTAAACATTTATTGAGTACTAACAATAAGCGGAAAAGTGAATTAAACACATTGACACACAGTCTTGCTTTGAAATCTACAGAGTTGGAGAGTAAGAGACGTAAATAATTATAATACAGAGTAATAATGACCAATTATTTATTCCATTCCAATTATCCCAAAATATTTAGTTCATATCTTTATGGTAGTACTTATTACATGGTGTTATAATTGTATAACTTCATAATTTGAATATCCCTCTAGCTTTAAAAGTAATTTTGTCCTTTATTTGATTCTGAGATTTCATATGTGTTAGAAAGGAATTGTTAAATTCTTCCAGAAACTGTCAGAAATGGAGTATTTATTTGCTGAAGTTTTGACTTGATTTTACATTTGGTTTCACACTTTTTCTTTTTTGCATATTTATAGTTGACATGGAATTTGTAGTTTTATCTGGGTCAGTTCAGATAAAGAGAAAATCTTGAAGATCTTATGCTGTTTTAGTTTGTTTGTTTGTTTAATGCATGCTGATCTCTTGGCACACTTACTTAACAATTCTGATCCAAGGAAGATCAGCTTTGAAGATCCTTCCAAAACATAGATTTGAAAAAACAAAAAAGTGATAATTCTGTGTTACTCGTTTTTGTCTTCGGATAGTTTAACTCTGGAGACAGATTTTTTAGAGAAGAGTTCTGTGTTGTCATTTGTTTGTTCTTAATTTCTGTGTTTTCTGGGTAATAAATTGAGAAAAAGAACAAAAAATATATATGAGACTGATGAAAATGATTCAGCAAGTATTGGTGCTAGTCACCTTTCTCTCTGTTGGCATTTACCAGGAAAACACTGAGTCACAAACTGTAGGGAAAAATCTGTGGCATTAGAAATTGAAGAATGATTATCCACAGAGTCTTTCAGCCTCTTCATTGATTGAACAGAGTTGCATGACAAAATAACTGTTGGTAAGAGATGTAGACCCTTTAATTTACTTGGAAAATGGAAAGCTAGTCATTTTTCTGAGGATTTTCAGCAGCCTGTGAAAGTTTACCCATCAAAGGTAGAGTTGGGATTCTTTCTATCTTTTAGTACTAAAAAGCTTTATGTATTTCTCAAGGAAAATCATTTCATTTTCTTTGTTCCATTTCTTGAATACATAAAATAGAAAACAAAAATAAAAGCTTCCTTACTCTTCTAATAACTTTTGGATATTTACTGAGCAGTAATGCCCAGCTGAATTTCACCCCGAGTGTCCTGTATGTCAATGGAGGAAAGGAGAAAAGGAGAAAAACTAATAGTGGAAACTGATCTGAGCAAAAGTATAAGCTTAAAAGCAGTAACTTGCTAAAGGCCCTATTAATAAAAGTTAGTTATTTTCACCTTTCTTCACTAAATGGATGTTGACTGATATTATTAATAAAATGTTATTAATAGACAAATCTACATTTACTTTAATGTAGACTTCTTTTTGCCTTTGTCAATATTCTTAGGTCTGCATTCAAAAGCATTCCATTAAGAGAGACATTCTATCTTGATATTTTAGAACTAAAGTTATGTAGGTAAGTAGCTAACCCTGCCTTCCTCATAAGCAAACATTTTAATAATTCAAAAATATTTTTTTGTGTGGCTGTGTACTTTTAATACGAATAAATAACAGACAACTCTATTGTGAGGTTGAAACCAAGACATTGTTAACACACTCCTCTTCACAGTGAAAAGGGGAAAACCTTTCTTCTTTACTTTTACATTGGCTCACATAATCTTAAGGAAATGAAAATCTTCTTATACTTCATTTTAGAGAGTGTATGTCATGTTGATTACTAATTGCTCAGATAAAGGTAAAAAGGCCCATTTAAATAGGAAACTACCACTGATTTGCAAACCCAAAGAAAACAAAGCAAAACAAACAAAAAACCAGAAGCAGAATCTGAATTGTGTAAAACAGATGTTTTCATTAAAAAGGAGAGAATAGATTTAGTGAATGCAGTGATTAGTAGGTAGAACCATGGTTGTTGTGGTAAGAAAGGTAAACTTTATGCTGATAATTAAAAATATCATTATGGAAGTGCTAATGGAGTGAAGATATATAGATACCTAGATGGAAAAAATAGAGAAAGAAAGAAGGAGAGGGCATGCTTGATTGTATATTTTCATTTAATGTATGAAGGGAAGGGAAAACAGAGATGAGAATCCAGAAACAAGGACCAGCCAATTTTAGACTGGAGCGTTAGACAGGAACAGGGAACTGAGGAGGAAACCAGCGGTCATGAACTTGCACTGGGGTAAGTTGAACAGCTTGGCAGAAACACACCTACTACACCATCACACACCAGGTTCATGAAAATGGAGAATGCCAACACCTGGTGTAACGTTTTGATCCACAAAAATTCCATAGGTGAAAGGAAGGTGAAACAAAGTAAGAAAACTTTTTGGAAGATTATCTGAAGTAAATGATTAGGTTAAAGAGTAGTAGTAAAGGGGATAATATCCAGATACTAACACTAAGTGTTCGGATTTCTTTAACTTCTTCACAATGTTCTCACATTTTTCTCCTTCCTTCTAATGAGGATTGAGTGTTTATTATGAGTTTGGCACAATGGTAACCATTTTGCATTCGTTATCACATTTGATCCTCTTCACAACCTTATGGGTTAAGCATTGTAATTACCCTCAATTTATAGATGAAGAACCTGAGATTTAGAGAGATTATGTAACTTGACCAAAATCCATAGACAGTAAGTAGGAACTAGGATCCAATATCTAGTCTTCTTTATTCTAACATCTATGCTCTTAACTATAATTCTATATTGCCTTTTTTTATGATCTGATAAATAGATTAATAGTATTAAAAAAAACCTGTCATACACCTGGAGCATAATCCAGTGGTTCACTTGTGAATCAAAATCATATTCCTAGGCCTTATGCCATATCTTCTGAATTAAAATGTTTGCAAGTAGGGCTAAAGCTTGTGCAGTTTTTAAAAGTTACATAGGCAAATTATAAAATGCCATAGGAAAACAAGGAAGAGACTATAAATTAGACTGTTTTCTGAAGGAGATTTAAGCCATGTCTAAGTTCTATGGAGTTTACAGTGAAAAGAAGCTCCGCCTCATCAGTCATCTAGAAAATGCAAATCAAAGCAATAATGAGATACAATTTCATACCCCCTAGAATGACTAAAAAAAGACTCATAATGCCAAGTGTAGGTGTAGATATAGAGTCAGTAGAAATGCTGCTGAGAGTATAAAATGGCAGCACTGTTTTGGAGAACTGTTTTGGTAGTTTCTTATCAAGTTAAACACACGTATATCTCATTTTGCAGAAATTCCACACCTAGACATGTACTCAGGAGAAATGAAAATGTATGTTCACAAAAGACTTATACAGGAATGTTCATAACAACCTATCTCGTAAAAGTCAAAATTAAAAATAACCCAAATATCCATAAACAGGAGAATGGATAAACAAGCTGTTGTATATTCATGATTGGAATACTACTCAGCAATAGTAAAGAACAAATGAATGATGCATGCAGCATGGACAAATTTTACAGACACTATACTGAGCAAAAGAAACTAAATGATTCTATTTATACGAAGTAAAAGAATATGCAAAACCGATCTACAGTAACAGAAATCAGAAGGTGATTGCTTCTTATGTGTGTGGACAGGGCCAGGGGTATATTGGAAAGGGGCATGATTAAATTTTCTGGAGTGATGGAAATGTTCTATATCTTTTTTTGGATAATGGTTACACAGAATTGTACACATGCCAAAATCCACTGTGTTTAACACTTGAGATCTGTGCATGTAAATTATATTTAAATTTTTTAAAAATATGTACTTTCTATTATCACTGCCTTCTTCCATTTACAAAAGAGAAAACTGAGGCTCAGGGTGGTTAGGTGAGACTATAATACTCTCAGATTATAGAACTTACATTAGAAGTAAGTTCTAATGGTCTCCTTATTTTGAGTCATTTTTTTTCATTCTCCAATAGCTCTTATATAATCATGTCTCTCCCTTACAATGTGTCTATGAAATTAACAAACAAACAAAAAACCCACAAAAAACAAAACACCAGATTGCAACATTTTTTCCAATGATAGAAGTGTTAAAAGAGAAAAGTGCAAAGGCTAAAGCATCAAAATTAACAGATACCTGCTAGCAACTCTGAAATTCTCTTTGTACAGGTGACACTAGCCTCAATGTCCAAGAGTAGCCAATTGTTTTTTTCTAAATACCAAAATCCATACCTCTGGAAACAACCAGGGAAGATGACTTGGCACCTTTCTCAGATTACATTTTATGTTAAAGGAATCCCTCCCGCGCTGGTAAATGTAATAAATAAAACACATTCCATTTCATTGAATCGCTTCTGTAGACACACAAAAGATCAGCTTCTGTGCACTTCAGTCAGATGTGCAGTTATGAAAGTGCCATCAAACCTGTGTGATCACCACCTGCATGTAAAAACTGCCAGCAATAAATTACCAAAATATTTCCAGTGAAAATATGACTTTGACCCAGATGGCAAAATAGGCTCCATTGGCCATAAATCTGCAGGCAGTAAATAAGCAAGTGGTAAATCTGCTATCATTGCTACTGTGTTCTCAACACTTTATGTGTACAGGTTTTTCCTAAGAAAATAAAAATTCCGGAAATATGGAAGAAGAAACCAAACACTGACTAGAAACTCTGGCTCAAGGCTGTTAAGTTTCTTGAGATTTAGGAAACCTGTCCTTACTATAGCTTATAAGTTCAGGCCTGAGATACTGGGAAGTAAAAAAAAATAAAATAAAAGTGTACAGAAAATGATGAATAAAATATATAAAAGGCCTCCAGTTCATTTCCTGTAAGTTTTGGCAGCAAGGATCACCCTGAAAATGCAAAGTTTGTTTTCTTCTTTACATAGAAAAGTAAACATTCCCCAAACATTTAAAGTTTCCCTACCTCTCAACTTCTATTTCCTATCACAATTGCTTCTAACCAGAATGAGAGAAAGAATATAGCAAGGCTACTATGGATATGGAGGAAAAAACCATCCTCAATTAAGGAACAGTTTTGTAATTATCTTGTTTAGATTTGGGGCACAACTGTACCCTATTTAGTGGGGGTTTTGTTTACTTCAGAAAAGAATGGGTGTACTCACTATCCATCATCCAGTAAAGAAGTGTTTAATCCTGGAGAAAGCAGTGACTCAGAAGTACAGACTCTGTTGGCAAGCATCTCCATTACTTGTTAAACCTGGGATATTTGAGCCTGAATCTGAGGCATGTGTTTCAGTGCTCAAGGGGAGCTGTCATGCCTACACAGAGTTAGAGTAGGATCAAGTGATTCCACTCCTTGATTTCTGGACCTGTGTATTTTTCATTCAGTGACAGAGCACAATTATAAAGGGCTTTGATTCAATGCATGTTCTGGCTCCTAGAGGATGGTACCCCCTCCTCTCAGAATAGTGCCTGCAACTTGGCCCTTTAGCTGTGCCTTCAGAAGGCTATTCTAACACATCATAAGGTCAGCAGTCTGAGTGAATTATGGGATTCAACCAGTGCATCAGTCTAGTCACGTACCTCCTTTACTGTAAAAGGGTACCCCTGCTCAGTGGGATTCCATGTCAGTGGCTCAAAAATGCTATGAGCCTTTGAATAGTGGGGCTGGCTAAGGCCCTAAGAGCAGAAAAGGCAAACCTATATGGAGAATGGATGCCTATTGCCATGGTAACAAACCACTAGTCTTCCAGGATACAAGGGAAAAAACACAGTCAACTTGCCATTAAGTGGCAAGTCCCCTCAAGAAATGGTGCCAGTCCAGGGCTTAACATTGGTCTCCATTGTGTGCAGTTGGACACATCAGCAATAGTAGCTAGATCAGCTTTGATAAATGGGAGGTGATGCTCTTGGACCCAGGTGTAATATTCATATTTGCCATCAGGGCCACTTTATGTGCCCATTGTGCCAGCTCATGTGTGGCCAATGACACATGGCTCATTTAATCTGCTTAGCCAGATCATTTTATCTAGTTGGTTGTTTAGTGTCTCTTCCATTGTAAATGTTCTCTGGTGGATATTAACATGTGATACAAAGGTCTCACTTTGTGGCCATTCCCATAGGTCCATCTATGTGCCTCTGCCTCATCCCTCCTTGTCTATAATATTCCAGTCCTTTATTTCCAGGACATTTTCATAGGCCACCTCTTAACCCTTTTTTGGGCCACTTCTTTTTCCACACAAAGTAGATGACCCATAGCACTGCGTGAAACCTCCACTAATTGAGAGAATTTTCCCTCAGACTGTCTTTTAAGGGTACCCTGAGTATCCTAAGTCTATAGTATAGTCACTTTGTTTTTGACTCATATACAAAGACAACCTTTCTATATTCCAAACTGGGACTACTTCCCCCTCTGTCAAGTGGTCACACTCCATCTCCTTGTGGCCTAGATGTGGTCTGAGGAAGGGATGCTCTTATAACAGTGCTGGGTACCATGGGGTTCTGAACTATCTGCTCCTGCATCTTGTTCATGTCTTCTTGTCCTGCTCAAGCTCCATCCCAAGTGTACCACTTCCATCTTGTGATGGTTGAAGGGAGAGGTACAGCAACAATCCTTAGGACTTGGTGGATCTGAAAGAACCAAGCTCATGATCATGTAATTTCTGATAGTGACCACATGGCATCCCATGATCAGGTACTCTGTTTCTCTTAGGACCCAGTAACACACCAGAAGATGTTTTCCAAAGGTATATAATTTTGCCACTACAAATGGCATGGCATTCCTTCAGCACCCTAGGAGCCTATATTGTGATCCTCCCACTGGGCAAAATCAAAACACCGGCCCCTAGGGCATGGGGCCTTTGTGGTATCAAAGGATACCAAATTCCATGTGCTATCCTGTCCCGTCACTGATAGCTCCAACATTATAGGGTCTACCAGATTCTATAGCCCAAATGGTAGAGCTGTTGTACCTTATCTTGGACCTGCCGCTGAGCCCTTTTCTGTTCTGGGCTTCACTCAGATTTGTGTCAACCTTTTTGTGTCAACCAATATATTTCTAGGTATGGAATGAATATTTTATGAATATGTTCCATTTTAGAACTTTAAAAGACCCACTAGGACATTGAACTTCCTTCTTTGTGTTATAAAGGTGCAAGATGCAATAATGTATCCTTTACTTAGGATCCTTCAGATTGTTTTGGACATGGCAGACCCCTTTATCTTCACAGGTTCTATCTTCTGCTCTCTGGAATGCATGTGTCCTACCAAGGCCTCCAGAATGCCAATTACTTCTTGCTCATCTGGCATATCAATATAATATCACCAATGAAATGGATTAATATGAAGTACTATGGGTTATCTAGATGGTCAAGGTCTCTTCAGACTATATTATGACAGAAAGTGGAAGAGTGAATATAGGTCTGGGCAAAACAGTAAATTAATACTGTTGGTCAATTCATGTGAATGTGAACTGTTTCTGATGGTCTTTCTGATTGATATAGAAAAGAACGTGTGTTCCAGAATAATGGCTTCATACAGAGTTCTGGAGGCCATATTAATCTGCTCTAGCAAATATACCACACACGGTATGGCAGCTGCAAAAGGTCTATCACTGGGTTAGGTTTGCAGTTATCTTCCAGGATTCATCTTGATTCTCTAGGGTTCAGACAGGTGAATTAAATAGTGATGTTATGAGAACAAATAACCCTGTATCCTTTAAATCCATAAAGGTGGCACAAATCTCCCACCCCTTATCCCCCTCTCAGGATTTAATCATGTTTTTGACTTCCTATTGATTGGGGGTGGAGAGAACAGGGCCAGTGTCTTTCATTTGGCCTTACCCAGTATTATAGGTGTTACCCAGTGACCAAAGATCCAATAGAAGTGTTTCACCAATTTCTAAGTGTCATTACTGATTATAAATTCAAGGATAAGAGAAATGACCATTAGTGGATATACCATAAGGTAGACATTGACTAAGACTCCACTTATTCATTTATCATCTGACCCTTATTTGTCCTCACTCTAACAGAAACCATGATGATGGTCTCTGGATATCAATGTTAACTTAAGCCCTATGTCCAACAACCAGCAAAATATCTTGGTATTTGCTTTCCCCAAGTAAATGGCCATCGTCCCTTTGGGAAAGAACTGGAGGCATCATTACCATGTACACTTACCATACAATTTTGAAGTCCTTCCACTTGGAGACCTTACCACATCCTTAGTGAATGGGTCCTCTGTCTGAAAACTATCTCACGTCTGCAAATTGGGCAAGGGATCATGATTTTTTATTGGTGTGGCTGCCCTAATCCTCCTAGCCATCTAACCTTGAGTTTTCTTGCTGGTACAAGCTGAGTAGTACTCTTGTTGGCAGCCTGTCTATCATGCCCCTAAAGATGCTGTGTTCTATTAACAACAGCTCTGTAACCTCTGTGTGTCAGGCTTCCTTGGCTTCCACTCTGCTATTGCATATATTACCCCAAAAATGTAACCCCCCTTGGATTCTGGTGGTTAAACACTGCCACTTAGTCTCTATTGTTTTGGGGTCCTATCATCCATACTAATATCAGTGGGCAAAGATCTGTAATAGCCCCTCCTCCTTCCAGTCCTGTCCAGAGAGCCACCACTGAACCTTTCCTGATACTGGTACCATGCCTTTAGCACGTTCCTCATGGTCTTAGTAAATGGTATGTGCCCCCAACCTTCGTCTGGAGCATGATCTTCTACTGGGTCTTCCAGTTGTACACTGAACATCCATTCCAGCATTTCCCTAAGCCTTCTCCCCGCTTCCTTCAGAGCTTTCTGTGACAATTCTGGCATTTCAACTTTGCTCAGTATGTGCCACTACTTTTTCCATGTTTCTAGGAGTCATCCTTAAAGGGAGCTCACAAGATTTTGAGGAGGATCCTTGCTAGTTAAATCCTGTATCTTTAGAGGACACACCCAAGTCAATAAACCTTTTTCTATTGAATTTTATAAACTAGCCCCCTTGAATAACCACCCTCGAAATCCAGTCCCACATGAACTCACCCCAACGCAGTTAATACAGGTTAGCTGCATCTGGCAGCTCCTTTGGGGCACAGACAACCTCATTTCACTTGAGTTATGCTATGGCTTTATTACAGGTTCAGGCCCAGTACCAGGAGGGGAGAGGAGGACGGGTCCTGAGGTGGGTACATATTGTCTTGGGTGGAAGAAGACTTAGCGCTATCTTCCAGCAGGGCTGGCAGCAGGTAAAAGCTCTCAGTAGGGTGGGTAGGCCATAGCACAGGCTCCAAAAACTCAGAAAGCCTAGGGAGTCACAATTTTTAAGGGCATGTACCCAGGTGTCTCCGTCCTGGCATTGGCGTTAGTTGGTGTTTAAACATCTTTCATGTTCGTAAAGTCTAACTATTAAATCCAGAACTGGGCCCTCAGCTTTCTCCAGCCTTTCACTAGAGCATATACTAGCTTCTTTGTATAAAACCAAAGAGGCCCACTGGCTTCACATCTAGCTTTCAACTCAATCTAAACTGTTTTTGTTTTTTTTTCTATAGAGCAGTATTGTACAATAGAAATATAATGTGAGCCACATAAAAAATTTCAAATATTTTTAGTAGTCACATTTGAAAAAGTAAAACAAAAAGATGAAATTAATTTACAATAAATCCAAAATATTATCATTTCAACATGTAATCAGCATAAGAAATTAATGAGATATTTTACATTTTCTTTGTAGTGAGTTTTTATAATCTGGTATGGTTGTTATACATATATATAGCACATCTCAGTTTGGTCCAGCCAAATTTCAAGTTCACAATAACTATACATGCTGGTGGCTTATTGTATTGGGCAGCATGGCTATAGAGCAACTGTGGCACTTAGCAATAGCCATCAAACCCTGTTATTTTTGCATCTATTATTTTTCCCATACGTTTCAACAACAGTGGCAACATCAGCTTGCTAGTGTATGCCCTTCTATCCATATTTCCTCATGCTTGTCATCCAGTTCCAAACACCAAACCCCACCTTCCAGCCTGCCATCTCCAATTTTGCTCATGGTAGTGACTGTTGCAAGTTCAATTATCTGGAAGCAGATGCTGGCTTTGGAATGTAAGATGTTTATTAGGGAAAAACACCTGTGAAAGGAAAGATCAAGGAAGCAGGACTTGACTGAGGAATATGTCAAACTGTGATGACTGCTAAAAGCTTTGGCTAACCTGGTGGGGAAATTCGAGAGCTAAAATAGCCACCAGAATTCTCCCATGTCAGTGAAATGGCTGGGACTTTATATTCCTACCTTGCTCAGGCATTGAATCTCAGCTGTTTGGAACAGGCATGTCTCTGCAGCTGATGCCAGCTATGAAGAAGCTGACAGCTGGATGCCATCTGCTCACCATCCCCCCCAGCAGCTGCACAGCGAATCCTTTCTTGAAGAGGAATGGGGGCAGCACACTAAACAGAGGCCATTGGTCATCTTCAGATGTAGAGTCTCTGCTAGCTTGATGGAAGCAAAAACCTAATTGGAGTGGGTTAAGGAGTGAATGCAACTATAAAAAAATTTGGCAAGATGGTTTACTCTGAGGTCAAACAAGGGAATGGGGGAGAGATGGAGGGGTCAAGATGGACTTTATCTTTTAAAAAAAAATAAAAGAAACCAAATGATGATACTCTAGAAATTAGGAAATGATACTATTAATAAAAAATAAGATAATTTGAAGAAGAAAGTTCTATGAAGGCATAAAGGATGTAATAGAGGCACAATTTGCAGGGCTGGGCTTTGACAGAATCAGGAATATTTTGTCCATGGTAATAGTCAAGCAGGCATATTGTGTAAGTGTAGATGCAGATTAATTGATGGAGTTGGGAGTGAGAAAAGGAAAGATTTCCTACTTAAGTATATGAAACAAGTTTTCCACTAAAGTGGTAAAACCTGGGTGGTCGGAGGAGAGGTGGAAAGGAAAGAGAATAATACAGGAATTTTGTGGAAATAGAAGGTGAGAAATTGTTGAGCATAAGAAAGCCATCATGTTAAGGAAGTGAAGTAGAATGACACATATTTTTAAATTCTCATTTGAGTTTTGTGGTCATGAATCTGAATTCAGACCAGACGGCAAGTAGCTGGCAAATATTTGGGTCTTATTGGGTGTTATGAGTTTCCTAGATGAATGTGATAAAAGATAATTGGGGTGAGGGAATTAAGAATGTTTGAAAGGAATTGATCTCACTGATGCACTTTGAAATCCAATTTGAGTAAAAAGCAAATTAAAGACATAAGGGGGATGTTGATTGATAGTGAAAAAGTTGCAAAATTCAGGAAAGAATATGGTAAACCTTTCTCAATCTCTAAGCATGATCCAGTTTATCAGCAATCACTGGCTGACTTAAATGCAAAGAGAAATTGATAGGTAGAAAAAGAGAGGAGGGGAGAATATCAATGACTGATTTTACCAATACTACATTAGGCTGGAGAATTGTTTCCAATGTACAATACAAGGAACAGAGACACTGATTGGAATCTTCAAATTAAGTATCTGTAGGCAGTGTGATATAGTGACAGGAATGTTGGATATTGAATCAAAAGACCTGGATTTGCATCCTGACTCTATTATTTTCATTTATTAATTCATACATGCACACATTTATTCAACAGATATTAGTGACTACTAAGTACTAGACAATTTTTAAAAGGCTGCAAAAACAACAATAAATACATCGAGTTCTCTTTTCACAGGATTACATTCTAGTGATGGGGTGGAGAAGGGAGAAAGATTGTACAGTGAGGGAAGGAAGGAAGGGAGGGAGGGAGGGAGGGAGGAAGGAAGGAAGGAAGGAAGAGAAGAAAAAAGAAAGGTAAATAATAAATGATGGGGGCTTCCCTGGTGGCGCAGTGGTTGAGAATCTGCCTGCTAATTCAGGGGACACGGGTTCGAGCCCTGGTCTGGGAGGATCCCACATGCCACGTAGCAACTAGGCCCGTGAGCCATGGCCGCTGAGCCTGCGCGTCCGGAGCCTGTGCTCCACAACAAGAGAGGCCAAAAGCAGATTGTTAGGTTGAATAAATGAAAATGTACTATTTCCTCTAACATAAAGCAGCTCGTGGCTTATAATCAACTTCATTTGGGTAAACCATCACAGTTCACTGGCAATAAAACCCTTTGGAAATTCTTTTTATAGACAATTACAATTTGTCTGAGATAGTTTTCCTCCATACAAAGCAATACTTTTCTTCTTTATTTTATATTTTCCCTTGACTTGCTTAAAGCAATTTTTCCCAAACTACAAACTACTGTTTACTCTCTTGTTTTAGGATCACAAGAGAGTAAACAACTTTGAGAAGGCATATGTTATGCTTTTGTACCTGTAACCCAAGCCACACTGAAGTCCTTTAAAGTGTTGAGCATCTACACACACACACACACACACACACACACACACACACACACACACGCACGTACGCACGCACACACACATATACACTTCTCAGTACCTAAATGGACATGCCAGCTTCCTTTTAGCAGAAAGTTATATGTCATATATGACAATGATGTCACTAGAAACTCAAGGAATAGTTAATAGAGAAATTTTTATTTATCTGTATCCATACCTTGGATAAAGAGAATAATTTTTAGATTTTAGGCATTTAATTAGTATTTTTTAGTCATCTAGATTCATTACATGGCAAGGACTTGGGGGCATAATGCATTTATCTTCATAGCATTAATGCCTAGGACAGAGCGTGAGAAATAATTGATGCACAAGAAATATTTGTGAATGAACGAATGAATGATTCTGGCAACTTAGTTTACTGTTGTTGCACCATGTGTGTGGCACTTAAATCACTCTTTGAAAAAGTAAGATAAATGAGATAGCTAGTTGAATTTCCATGACAGTAAATTTCTAACGACGAGAGCAAGGCCTGTTATATCTGTTTACTTAACTGCCTTGTGTAATGATGATGGGAGAAGTATGATGATACAGGTTAATCAAAACCTCAGAAAAGCACGACTTTCCACGAGGGCCCACAGGCTTCTGCAACACCAATAAATTGGAAACAAACAACGAATGGAGGCATAGCCATTTTTCTTTACTGTGCAGCCATTACTTATCTTGTCAGTCCCCCTGCTGCTGCTGCTTTCACACACATGGAGATGTATGTTTAATAAACAATAGGTGGAGATCTTTAAAGGGATGCTCTTCAATCACAATGCTGTTAAGGATCTAATCATGTAAATGGCAAAAAAACATATCTACGCTCTTTTGTTAGGTTTTGCTAGCCAGTGACGAATTGCCATATATAGAAAATAAGCTGCAGAGAGACACGTATTGTTATTGTCATTGTTATTTGCTTTGAGCCAATTTAATATGCATTGATTTAAAAGCTTTAAATAATTTACCCTTGGGGGAAAAAAAAATCACACATCCTTTTTAGGTGTCTACCGCTCTGTGAAAAAACTCTCATTTTCCCCTATTGTTCTCTTTTTCTGAAACAACAATATGTAACAAGGAGTTGGGGGAAGTAATTATGCAAAAGATCCTATTCATTTTCACTTTAATGCTTTTAGAAGTGAAGAACTGGTATTACCTTGGATTCAGAGCAGACGAAGTACATTCTCTTGTTCGTACGAAAATCATGCAGCTATAATAGAAAGCGTGATAAAGAGACTTGATGCATATGTGTAGAATATACCTGCAGGCCTGAGCCAGTTGTGACCATCAGGCTTCCTAACTGTTCTTCTCAGGCTTAGTTTCTGCCCCTATAAAATAGGGAAAGTATTTACCTGGCACAATGATTATGGGAAGTAAAATGATATATTTAAATCACCTAATTGGTGCTCTTATAAAAAAAATTTGTTTTCATCTCCATACCTAACTGATGATAGGAGGGCTAGAACAGTCTTCAAAATGAAACCTGAAAAATCTATCGTAGATAACAAAGAATTTAAAGTAACAAAGTTTATAGTTTGAAAAATCTTGGCACATGTATTTCTTCTACTTTGATTGCCTTTAAGTCCTCATTTTAGATTATTTCAGAGTGTTTTTCCCTTTTCCGAGTTTTAACTTTTTGTTGTTTGGTGATGATGTTTATGAGGGAGTGGTTGGTGTGTTTTACTCTTCCTGGTAAAAAGTTATATGATGTCATTTGCAATTTTGTACACTAAAGACCAAAATCTTTTCTTATAATCAGCTACCTCAGATATTTTCTGTTTAGTACAGATAAATGATGTTTGAAAATATTTTAAAGAATAATATATAGGTGTGAAACTGAGTATAAGATATTTTGGAGTAGAGAATAACAAATTATTATATATGACCAATCTCATCTCCAGAAAGAAAGACCTCCTCAGAAATCTCAGGGGTCCCTGATAGTACCCACTGTTTTTCTCTTAGTTGCAGATGAGGTTCTATAGTGTGAAAGTTGCTCAGGTGGGAAGTAGGAATAGGCCTTATTAAGAGAAACTGCTTACCTGATTACTCCCTCTAATTTCAAATTGTATATACAGCACTCAGTTGGGTGTCCTCAGTTGAAATGTTGATTTTAAAAGTTTTAAAATAGTTTATTATCTCAGACTTTGTAAATGTAAGAAAGAAAAAAGAAACTTGGATTAAATCTGTACCATAGATTAAGAATCACATAAAACATTGTATGCAGTTAAACATGAAAGATTTCTATTAACTTTGGTTCCTCTTCATAAGGAATTAATTAAATCATTAGCTATGTAATGTAATATCATCTTATTATTTCTATTTTCAGGCATTGTTACTTCTACTTATATCCACTACTAGGCAGTCTTTTTTCTAGACATTTTTTTGTTATTGTCATTTGTTCAATTGAGTTATACTTTCTTACCTAATACAGAAAATGTTTAGTCTCTCTGTCCATAAATGTTCAAAGTTTTCATTTTACATCAAAGGCCTTTATTAGCCATATTTTCGTGCAAAATTATACAAAATTTAATGTTATATGCTTTCTAGTAATTCTTCAAAACATTTCATAGAGTATTGATTTCAAAAACAGATAGATCTATCTGTGTGGTACTTAAATTTGTGTGGTACACTAGCATTAAAAAAAGGTGATTATGAACAAGGATTTTAGTGCCAAAAGACATCTAAGTCTGAGCCCAACTCTGACATTTACTTGTCTTATAACTTTGGCAGATTACTCAACTACTCATTGTTTTTTCTAATCTACTAAGTAGAGATAATAAGAATATCAACTTATGGGGCCATGGTGAAGACTGAATGAGATAATGTATACAAATCCCTTAACACAGTTCTGGGAAAAAAATAAATTCTTCATCAATATGAATTATTGTTAATATTACAGCAGTTTATATTACAGCTGGTTTCTGGTTCTGACACGAGGAAACTGTGGCTGCTGTGAGAAAAATATCTGCTGGATTTTGTGTGTGTGTGGGGAATTGGGGGAAGGGTATTCCCAAAAGGATTTTGAGGTGTAATTATTTCTTACATTGCATAGATCAGCACATTCATTTGATACTTCTTATATTACAGTATTAAAAATCTTTATTTCCATAGAGCTCTACTCTTTGATCATTTTAAGCTCTGAATCATGGTTATTCCAACTTTAGTATGAAACAGTACTTTAAGATTTTTTTTAATTCAAATGGTACTTGGCTTCAGAGTTATATTTGTGAATATTTTATAATGTATTTTCTTAAAAATTTCAATATCATCTTTGCTGTGTCTCCTTGGCCAGATTGAAAGAGCAACTGATTAAAAAGCTTAGGCCAGGAACTAATACTCTCTGAATGGGGATAGAAAAGACCTTGTTTAAGTAATGTGAATTTTCATGACATATCCTTAATTATTTATTGTCCATCCCAAAATTTAGGTTATTAACTTGGATATTCCTTAATTTTAGAAATAATAATGGGAATTTCTGAGTAGATGGGTGGTAGATATTTTACATACAAAGTTACTGCAAAAAAAAAAAGGTAATAGACTGAAACTCTTATATTGTTTTGAGATTATTTTCAATAATTTTTCTGTTGATAATGAGAGGTTTGCAAAATCAAATTTTCTATAGTCATTATATTTTCATTAACCACTTAATTTCTGTTTGCCTTTTGATACCTATTACTGAGAACATGAATAAAAATGTGTCATTTAAATAAACCAGGTGCACATGGATTTCAGTTCTCTTCCTATTATGTATTACAGCAGACAAGTAGTTAAGCATTTTACAAAAGGAAACATGAGAAATTGTAAATATTGTTTGCAAACTATGATGAGCTTGCAATGAAATCTCTAGCAAGCACAACATTCCAATTATCTCTAAAACTGTGCTAGTATGTTATTATCATTGAAAGTGATTATCATTGAAAGTGATAATGCCATCTCTATGATTCCACATATGAACCTAAATTTGTTGGTGTCTACAGATGAATATGTACTTTTTCACACTGTGCTATGAGTCCATAGCACTGGACCATACCAGCAGGTCTCTTAGAAATACATTACACAAGTTCTTATTGATTAATTCACCTTGCAACGTTCACAGTGGTTGGGAAGATTGGCAACAAAGCATGTAATTGCTGCTTAGTATCATGTTTATAACACATGAATAAATAAACAGTCTAAAGTCAGTGTCATATTCTTAGTAATCATTTTCAAATATTATATAGAAATGTTTATATAAATATCAGAATTGATGGAAATGGCAGGAATATGATTTTAGATTCTTGTTTCCTCTGCCTAAACTCATCAAGCATTTACTCTTTTATTTAAGACTGATGCTTGGTTTATTACTTTAATTTTATTTTATATTTAATAAAATATAAAATTTAATATTTTATATTCACCCTATAGGCATTAGGAATAAAGATAAAGGCAATTATTCTCTATCAGAGAAGGAAATCTAAATACATTTCAATTAATTTAAGAAATGTTTATTGAGCATCTACTATGTGACAGAATCTGAGGATTGAACAGAGACAAAGATTGATAAAAATCTTTGTTAACGTGGAACTTTTGTTTTAGTGGCAAAAGACAGCAAACAAAATGTGTAAGTAATTCATATAGTATGTTAGAAGGTATAAGTTCTATGGAGGAACTTTTATAAGGAAAGGTAAAAAGCTTAAACTTGTGAATAGAATGATCAGGGGAAAAAAATATTACACAGTGACATTTGACCAAAGATTTAAGAGGCACAAGAGAAAATTATGCATATATCTAAAGGAAGACTCCAGATATATGGAACGACAAGTTATAGTCCCTGAGGCAGGTGAATGCTTTAAAGCAAGGAGCTAGTGGGGCTGAAGCAGGCTGGAAAAAGAGTAATATATGATATTAGAAAAGTAATAGGATGAGGAGGGAACGCCATTGTTGGCCATTGAAAGGACTTTAACTTTTTCTCTGAGTGTGATGGTTTGCTAGGGCTACCATAGTGAGATACCAGAGATTGAATGATTTAAAAAAACACATTGGTTTTATCACACTTCTGGAGGGTGGAAGTCCAAGATCAAGGTGTCATTAGGGTCAGTTTCTGGTGAGAGCCCTTTTCCTGACTTGCAGACACCTGCCTTCTTGCTGCATCCTCACACGGCCTTTCCTCTGTGCACATGTACTTCTTTATATAGGGAGCTCCAGTGCACATGTACCTCTTTATAGAGGGAGCTCCAGTGCCTTTTCCTCTTCTTATAAGGACACAAGTTCTGTCAGATATAGCCCCATCCTTATGACCTCATGTAACCTTATCTCCTTATCTCCAAATATAGTTATATTGGGGGTTAGGGCTTCAATATATGAATTTTATGGGGACAGGATTCAGTGCATAACATCCTGCCCTCCATTCCTCCCCCAAATTCATATCCATCTTACATGTGAAATACATTCATCCTATCCCAACTGCCCAAATGTCTTAACCTATTTTAGCATCAACTCTAAGTCCAAAGTCTCATCTAAATATTATCTAAATCAGGTATAGATGAGACTCTAGATGTGGTTCATCCTGAACCAAAATTCCCCTCCGTCTGTGAACTTGTGAAATCAGATAAGTAGTGTGTGTTCAAAGTACCATGGTGAGACAGGCCTAGGCATTCCCCTTCCAAAAGGAATAAATCAGACAGAAGAAAGGGGTGACAGGTTCCAAGCATATGTAAAATTTAGCTAGGGCAAATTCTATTATATTTTAAGGCTTGAGAATAATCCTCTATATCCTCTGCCCTCTGGTCCCACTGGGGTGGCAGTATCACCCCCAAGCCCTAGGCTTCTGCCTTATCCCCTTGGTTCTTTGAGATGACCCAGTGACCTGGGTGACCCTGCGAAGATGTGGCCTCATGCTCTGAAAAAAAACGAAGAGCCTTACCCTCTGGGCCTTTATGATCTGGGCCACATCCTTGGTGTTCCTTCCAGAACAGATATTCTCAGTTTTTGCAAGATAGATAGGCTGAAAGTTTTCCAAATCTTTAATTTCTGGTTTCTTTTTGTTGAGGAGCTCCTTTTTAGTTCCTTTCTCACTTCTCGCATTTTACTGTAAGTAGTACGGAGAACCTAACTTCACCCTCAACACTTTGCTCAGAAACCTCCTCTGCTAAATATCCAATTAATAGCTTATATGTCCTACCTTCCACAAAGCAATAGATGACAATTCAGCCATGTTCTTTACCACTGTATGACAAGGATAGCCTCTCCTCCAGTTTCCAATAACATGTTCTTCATTTCCATCTGAACCCTTACCAGAAGCATCCTTAATGTTCACATTTCTACTAGCATCCTGTTCATGATGATCAATGTATTCTCTGAGATGGTAGAAGCTTTCTGTATAGCTCCCCTCTTTTCTTTCTGAGCTCTCATCAGAATCACCTTTAGCATCCATACTTCGACCACTAACACAATTCAGTCCACAACACATAGAAAACCCCTGGAATGTTTTGAGCAGAAAGCAATGCAATCTGATTTATTTTATTAGGATTACTGTGGCATCTACGTTGAGAATTGATTGCAGGAGACAAGAATGGCAACAGGACGGGCAGTCAGAAAGCTCCTAAGGCAAAATCAGAGATTTACTGTTCCTGGATGTGGAGTGTGAGAGAAAGAGAACCTAAGGTGACTTCAAGGATTTTGGTTTGAGCAAATTGGAAGCACCAGTTATTATTAATTGAGATAAGGAAGGCTGATAGCATGGAATGCGTGAGTGAGGATAACAAGAGTTCTCATTAGACACGTTAAGGATGAGTGTACATTACCCACCCTGTGGAGATGATGAGCAGGCAGTTATGTCTGTGCCTACAACTCAGCTCTGGGAGAGATCTGTGTCCATAATTTAGGGAAGGATGTCTGATTTTGATGGGGTAACTAAAACCATGAAATTTCATGGGATCACTAAAGAAGTAATGTAGGTAAAGGAGAGATTCCAGGATCCATCCCTGAGATGCTCTAACATGAGGAGGCCGGTGAGGTAGGAAGGACCAGCAGAGCTGAATGGTAGAGAGGCCAGTGAGGGAGAAAACCAAGAGAACATGATATGCTGGAAGCAAAGTGAAGAAAGTGTTTCAAGAGGAGGAAAATGAGCAACTATGTCAAAGGTTGGGTAATACATCAAGTAAAATGAAGACTGAGAACTGACTACAGGATTAAGCAACATATGGGTAGTTATGGAGCAATGAGAGAGAAGGTAATGCATAGGAGTGGTGGTGCTGGAAGTCTAATTAGAGTGAAATCAAGAGAGAAGGATATTAGGACAACTGGGACCATGAGCATAGACACAATTTTGAGGAGGTTTACCGTTGGAATGATGCCTATTTGGAGGGGAAAGAGGGCTCAAGAGGTTTTTTGTTGTTCTTCTAGTTTTTTTTTTTTTTTTTAAGATTGCATAAATCTCAACACGTTATGGAAATGATCCAATAAAGGTGAAATACAGGGTGATGTAGGAGAGGACAGGAGAATTAATGTAATGAATCCCTTGAGTAGGTGATAAGAATGGGCTTAGTGCTCAGTGGAGGGCTGGGCCTGCACAGGAACAGAGGGACACCTCTGATAACAAGGAAGAAGGCAGAGCATAAGGGCACAGAGAATTACATGTGGGAAGAAAGCAAATAATTTTGAATATAAGTGTAATATGAGAGTATGAATGGTGTGTTATGGGGATAAAGAAACGGGATGGGGAGAGGAGCAAACTAGGATTTTTGAGCACCTACAAAATATCACACATTCTGCCTATGATTAAGAACACAGATCAATGCAAGACCTTTCTCTCTACCCTCAAAAGGCACACAGTCTATACATGAGGCTATAGATTTAATAATGCATAGTGGTAAATGTAAATGTCTGCATATAGTAGCTGCAGCTGTGCCTATACCCCTGTCATGAATGCATTCATGGCTACACTCATGAAATAGGTTGGAAAGGATTATAAGGGCAGGGCACCTAGACTTTTCCATTGCTCTGTGAGCTGCTGAGGTTTCTCTATGCAATATGCTTCTTTTCTCTTCAGGGTTTATTTTATAAATCTCTTTTGTTTCCTTTCTCTGCCTGTATAGCCTTGGAGACAACAATTAGGTTTGAGTCAGATCAGCTCAGTTTGAATCCGAGATTCCCAGTTAACTGCTAAGTGATCTGAGCAAGTTAATGAACTTGCCTCGTCTCCCCATCAGCAAAATGAAAATAATAATGTCTCATAAATATTGAGAGAGTGGAATGCTTTAATATGTAGAAATGTTTAGAAGAGTGTCTGGCACATAGTGAATATGCAATCAATATTAGTTACCACTATATCCTATTCTTTTATTGCATGTTATTTTATTTTGTATTTTCCACCCAGTCTTAGCTTTCTTTATGATCTTTCTTTTTTATAATCTTTTTTTTGTTACTCTTTAGTAAGAGTTCATTTTTTTAAAATTTTAATTCTTTTGCATCTTTTATTTCTTATTTAAAATGATTCCTCACCATGAATTTTCTCTTTAACAATAACTATCTTTGTATTTTGTTTTTCAATTTCTGTTTATCTTTGGGCTGTGGGCACTCTCTGCTTCTCTAAGTCTGATTCTACCCTCTAAATGGGCTGGAGTCAGTGGCAATATCCAAAACCCTGTCATAGCTTCAGGGGGCTGGCTTCTCTACAGCTCTCACTCCCGTCCAGCTGTGCTTTATATGGAGAGAGAGCTCCTGGATCTGGAAGGTGAGAATGTTTGGCTCTTTGTGTCCTTTAACATCATTGACCATCAATTGACCAATATTAAAGACATATTTCCTTTTTATGACAATGATGTGTAATGAAAGAAAGCATGAAGATTTTATATATGAACACATTCTATAACAAGATACTACAGAAATTCAGGTCAAACAAAATAAGCCCTGCTATTTTTTCTAAAGATACTCCATAAAGATGGTCAACACAAATAGAAAATGTGTGACAAAGTTTAAGGTGCAGGCTATCTAATCATAGATGAGGAGTCAGTGGCCAGAGAGTGTTACTAGAAGGAAATAAAAACAAATACATTGAGAGAAATGTAAACATTATTCAGAATCATTTTGAAATTAAAAAAAATTAACCAGAACATGACTCCCAAAGGTATCCAATGCAAGAATTTAAGTTCTACAGAGCTAACATTTATCAAATATACAATTTATGCCGGGGAATGTTCTCATTCTGTACATATATTATCTCATGTATTCTTACAAAAAAAAAACACACTACTATGTAGTTTCTATAATTATTCTGATTTTACAAGAAGAAACCAAGGGTCTTAGAATTTATATTGCTGGTGTAATGTCAAAAAGATAGTGAGCAACAGAGTTTCAAGGCAGCCTAACTCTAGAGTCCATGACCTTTAACTGCATATGGGACATTTTAAATTTGAATCTTATTAGCATGACTCACTGGCTTCAATCCTTAATGTAGCAGGCAGCATGTTTTGGTATATCAAACAGTAAAGGAGATGCAGTCTTGTTGCTTATTATATGTGTGTTCTGAGATTTATAATTAATAATTATTCTCAGATTTTAATAGTTAATAATTAGCTTAATAATTCCTAATCCATAACGTGACTGTAAGAAATAAATGAGGTACTGGATAAGAAGTACATAGCACAATGTTTCACTCATATTAAATAGTCAAGAAATATTTCCTTCTCTCCTTTAGTATTTCCATCAGTCTTTCTGCAAACAATGCTGGCTTGTCTGAAGTCCCTTCTCCTCGTTAGTGATACAAAGCCTTTCTTCCACCATGTGACAAATATTTAATGAATTCCAATGATATAAGTGTCTATTGTAAAAATTGCTAGCCCATGGTCCCTACCCTTTGGCCAATAATAATCTTTATCAGGCCCCTATATAAAACCTATGACCTTTAAAAAGTCTTTCCTAGCAATCTAAGCAAAGTGTTCCTCAACTCTTCCAGACCTTAGTTGGTATCTTATCATTTGGTATGGAGCATTTTACTTCCTCCCTTTATGATGTCTCTTTGTACTTGCATGGCCCCTGGCTCACTGGGAGATGATAGGGGAGTGTGACATGTGCCTTGTTTAAAAGAGCACAGTACCTTGTACATGATCTATATTTTTTACCCAAGTATTTTTTACCCTGGAATTCATTTTGAAAAATTCTTCCAACTAATCTTCACTGTGTTAAAACAAACAAGTTGATTACCCTAGGTTACGCTGCATCCGGGTTGGTCAAACCTCTCTTCTGGCTTTTAATCTCACTCCACTTTATAGATTACTTAAACATGATGATAAATACAAAATCAAAATTGTTTTTGGATGGGTTGAAAAAGAGCAGTAACTTTATCATTACCTCCAAAGTTAAGGAGTAAAATAAAGATGGTTGATGAGAATGCTGTACATCGGCAAAGCATCTTCTCCAAAGTACCCTCCGCACCTCCCAAGGAGAGGTGTAAATAATAGGACTCATTCAGCACCAGCTGAAACACAGCCCGGGCTCTGTAATGCCTCCTGAGACAGGGGTGGGTAGCTCACAGAAGACATCTATTTACATGTCTAGAAAATTGTATGAGTGTGTGTGGTGGCGGGAGCTCAAGAGAATTGATGGGAATTCAGGCTGGCTGAATGCAGCTAGAATTTAGAACTGTATTAATATGCAGTCAGGAGAGCAAGGTTGACATCAGCATTGCTGCAAAGTCTAGATTTTCATGATTGAAAGTTGGCTTATCCAAGGCCTATGTGTACCTGTAGAAATGTACCAGTTCTCTGGGACTGAGACTTTTGAAATGATTCCCGAAGGTGGTCTGGTCTAAATTTTAGCTGTTCTTTCACAGTACACCATTAAATGGAACACTGCTTCCTTCCTGAAGTATGTAGACTTCCAGTTTCCCAATAGTTTAGGGAAATTATATCTTTTTAATGCTCCCTTTGCCTCAATCCATTGGCCTGATGTTTGGTCACACACACCATAGAATTTACTGGAAATGCAGCCAACAAAAAATTAATGTTTTTTCATTGATGTTATTTGTGTTTATATATAAATATATATTATGTGTATAATATACATATTTGTTGATATTAATTGTTTGGTTTTAAATTTTTCAATTTTATCATAACATTAGTGGTTCCATTGGGTCAAATACATTTAATGTTCGATATCTAGAAATTACTTATTAAAACTATATGATAGGGCTTCCCTGGTTGTGCAGTGGTTGAGAATCCACCTGCCAATGCAGGAGACGTGGGTTCAAGCCCTGGTCCAGGAAGATCCCACATGCTGCGGAGCAGCTGGGCCTGTGTGCCACAGCTGCTGAGCCTGCGCTCTGGAGCCTGCAAGCCACAGCTACTGAGCTCGCGTGCTACAACTACTGAAGCCCATGCACCTAGAGCCCGTGCTCCACAACAAGAGAAGCCACAGCAATGAAAAGCCTGTGCACCACAAGCAAGAGTAGCCCCCGCTCGCAACCACTAGAGAAAGCCCGCATGTAGCAACAAAGACTCGATGCAGCCAAAAATAAATAAATTAATTAATTAAATTTATAAAAAGAAAACTATATGATAATTTACTTGTGTAATTACTGCATGTCACAGTCATAATTGGTTGAGAAAAAAGGAAAAATGTAAAAAGAAAGAGAAATAGGAAATGAATAAATCATATGGAAAAGTAATAAGCAAGAAATTATAAAAGAAAGAAAACAAAAAGAAGAAAGGAAGGGTAAAGTAAGGAAAGGAAGGAAGGTTAAGTTGAACACATACAGAAAGATGGAAAAGCATAAAGGAAAAAGGAACCATTTGAGAGAAGACTGAGGCTGGAAAATGATTAATGCTTTTGGTTCATTTTATGTGGATTTCATTTTTATTAGTAACAGCAGTTAATAATTGTGATTTTTGTTTCATTTACCATTAGAACATTTATTACTAATGACAGCTAATACCTATGTAGCATTCACTTTCCAAAGTGATTACTTCATTCAAGCATCAGATCTCATTTACAGGTTCACAACAACCTTAGGAAATAAGAACCCTTTTAATCTATATTGGCTTTAAGTGTTTATTTTTTTATTTTTTTGTGATTTGAAAAACACAGATAGCTTAAAATATATCAGCATCAATATACCAATACACTAACCATTTGATAATATTGATTCACTTCACTTATAAAATGGACATAATATATAAAACTAAATATTTACTCCTATTTCCCTTCCAGGATTCCTATTTGTATCTACTCTTAGTGTGTATCCTTCCTACACGTGTTTTTCACATTTTTATTGTATATACTTAACCATAATAATTTACAGAATATGTGTGAGATCAATACATATAATTTTTATATTAAGGCTTTGTTTCTTAGAGCAGTTTTAGAGTCACAGGCAAATTGAAAGGAAGGTAGAGAGATTTCCCATATATCTGCCTCTACGTATGTGCAGCCTCCTGCATTATCAACATCCCCCAGCAGAGTGGTACATTTGTTACAATTGACAACCTACATTCACACATCATAATCACTCAAAGTCCATGTTCATTATGGTTCACTCTTAGTGCTGTTTGGTCTGTGAGTTTGGAAAAATGTATAATGATCTATACCCATCATTATAATATTACACAAAGAATTTTCACTGGCCCCAAATCCTATATTCTCTGTCTAGTCAGTGCTTCTCTCACCCTCTTAACCCCTGGCAACCTTTTATCTCCTTACTGTCTCCTTATTTCTGCTTTTTCTAGAGTATCATTTTGGTGAACTCACACAGTATATAGCCTTTTCAGATTTGCTCCTTTCACTTAGAAATATGCATTTAAGTTTCCTCCAAGTCTTTTCATGGCTTGATAGCTCATTTCTTTTAAGCACTAAATAATATTCCATTATCTGGAAGTACCATAGTTTATTCATCCATTCACCTACTAAAGAACATTTTGATCACTTCCAGGTTTTGGTGATTATGAATAAAGCTACTATAAACATTCAGGTGCAGGATTTTTGGGGACATATTCTTCCACTCCTTTGGGTAAATCAAGGAACATGATTGCCGAATCATATGGTAAGAGTATGTTTAGTTTTGTAAAAAAACTACCAACTGCCTTCCAAAGTGGCTGTACCATTTTACATTCCCACCAGTACTGTATGAGAGCTCCTATTGCTCCGTATCCCCTCCAGTATTTGATGTTGTCAGTGTTCCCGATTTTGACCATTCTAATAGGTGTGTAATATTTAGTATTTTATTGTTTTAATTTGCATTTCCCTGATGACATATAATGTGGAGCATCTTTTCATATGCTTATATGCCATTGATAAATATTCTTCGGTGAGGTGTCTGTTAAAATCTTTAGCCCATTTTTTAAAATTGGGTTGTTTATTGTTGTTTTAAGAATTCTTTGTACATCTTGGATAACAGGCTTTTATCAGATGTGTCTTTTGCAAATATTTTCTTCCACTCTGTGGCATGTGTTCTGATTCTCTTGACATTGTCTTTTGCAGAGCTGAAGCTTGTAATTTTAATGAAATCCAGCTTACCAATTGTTTCTTTCTTGCATTGTGCCTTTGGTGTTGTATCTAAAGAGTCATTACCATACCCAAGGTCATCTAGGTTTTCTCATATGTTATCTTTTAGGAGTTTTATAGTTTTGCATTTAGGTTTATAAACACTTTGAGTTAATTTTTGTGAAAAGCATAAGGTCTTTTTTAGATTCATTTTTTTTCATGTTGTTGTCCAGTTATTCCAGCATGATTTTTTGAAAAGACTGTCTTTGCTCCATTAACACAAAGAAGCCTTGGCTTCTTTGTCAAAGATCAGTTGACTATATTTATGTGGGTCTATTTCTGGGCTTTTTATTCTGTTCAGTTAATGTATTTACCTGTTCTTTCTCCACCAATTGTCTTCTTGCCCTCAACATATTATTTTTTACAGTAGTCAATATTGATACATATAAGATCCCATTAAAACATTTTGTCTACAGTTGAGGATACTGTTGTATAACCTAACAGTTGATAAATCCATGGAATTACCCAGGTTTTTGCCTTTTCAAACTATATAATCTTTGATAAACTTCCCTGGGCATATGTGAGATTTTCTTTAACACAGGTTCTCAACCATGGATACACAATGAAATCATCTGGGAAGCTTTTGAATATATTTAGTTTTCTGCAGTAGGGTCCATGCATTGGAATATTTTAAGAACATCCCAGGTGATCCTGATATGCATCCAATTTTGAGAACCAGTACTTTTGTCTGGGGCAGTGCTTCTTAAATTTTAATATACATATAAATTACTTGGAGATCTCATTAAATTGCAGCTTTTGATTAGTTGATGTGGATGCACCTGAGATTTTGCATTTATAACAAGTTCCCAGGTGATGGAGGACCACACTTTACAGAAACTAGGCTCTAGGTATATAAATACTTAGAAATGAAATTATAGAGATATATGTGCATCTTTAATTTTATTAGCTGTTTTCAAATTATTTGCAGATTTATAGTGATTTCATCATTGTATAATATTTAATTTTCTGGCATCCTCATCACCTTGGTATTCTCTAACTTTTAAAGCTTTACCAATATTATGGATTTGAATATGTGTTGTTTTAATTTAAATATTCCTAACTATTAATGAATTTCTACTTCTTCTCAAATAATTGAACATTCAAGTTTACTCTTTTATGAATTTCCTATTTATATCCTTTATCCATTTTTATTAACCTGTTCTTTGTTTTTGTTTCTTTTTACTTATTGAACTGTTGGACATTTTTGTATATTCAGGTTACCAATATTTTTTGCTTGTTTACATTCATTATAAATACCTCCTACAGATGTGTGGCTTCTTTTAAAATTTTTATGGTGTCTCACATATGCATAAATATCTATGTTTTATGTCTTACTCGTTTCCAACTTCAATATCTATATTTTTAAACATTTAAATATTTAGATTTTAATATTTAGGCTTTTAATATATGTCCATCTTACTTCTGTGCATAATGTGAGGTCAAAATCTACTTTTTATATATATATATATATATATATTTTACATCTTTATTGGAGTATAACTGCTTTACAATGGTGTGTTAGTTTCTGCTTTATAACAAAGTGAATCAGTTATACATATACATATGTTCCCATATCTCTTCCCTCTTGCATCTCCCTCCCTCCCACACTCCCTATCCCACCCCTCCAGGCGGTCACAAAGCACTGAGCTGATCTGCCTGTGCTATGCGGCTGTTTCCCACTATCTATCTACCTTACGTTTGGTAGTGTATATATATGTCCATGCTTCTCTCTGGCTTTGTCACAGCTTACCCTTCCCCTTTCCCATATCCTCAAGTCCATTCTCTAGTAAGTCTGTGTCTTTATTCCTGTCTTACTCCTAGGTTCTTCATGACATTATTTTTTCTTAAATCTCTTAGATATGTGTTAGCCTACGGTATTTGTCTTTCTCTTTCTGACTTACTTCACACTGTATGACAGACTCTAGGTCTATCTACCTCATTACAAATAGCTCAATTTCATTTCTTTTTATGGCTGAGTAATATTCCATTGTATATATGTGCCACAGCTTCTTTATCCTTTCATCCGATGATGGACATGTAGGTTGTTTCCATCTCCGGGCCATTGTAAATAGAGCTGCAATGAACACTTTGGTACATAACTCTTTTTGAATTATGGTTTTCTCAGGGTATATGCCCAGTAGTGGGATTGCTGGGTCATATGGTAGTTCTATTTGTAGTTTTTTATGGAACCTCCATACTGTTCTCCACAGTGGCTGTATCAATTTACATTCCCACCAACAATGGAAGAGGGTTCCCTTTTCTCCACACCCTCTCCAGCATTTATTGTTTCTAGATTTTTTGATGATGGCCATTCTGACCAGTGTGAGATGATATCTCATTGTAGTTTTGATTTGCATTTCTCTAATGATTAATGATGTTGAGCATTCTTTCATGTGTTTGTTGGTAATCTGTATATCTTCTTTGGAGAAATGTCTATTTAGGTGTTCTGCCCATTTTTGGATTGGGTTGTTTGTTTTTTTGTTACTGAGCTGCATGAGCTGCTCATAAATTTTGTAGCTTAATCCTTTGTCAGTTGCTTCATTTGAAAATATTTTCTCCCATTCTAAGGGTTGTCTTTTGGTCTTGTTTATGGTTTCCTTTGCTGTGCAAAAGCTTTGAAGTTTCACTAGGTCCCATTTTCTTATTTTTGTTTTTATTTCCATTTCTCTAGGAGGTGGGTCAAAAAGGATCTTGCTGTGATTTATGGCATAGAGTGTCCTGCCTATGTTTTCCTCTAAGAGTTTGATAGTTTCCGGCTTTACATTTAGGTCTTTAATCCATTTTGAGCTTATTTTTGTGTATGGTTTTAGGGAATGATCTAATCTCATTCTTTTACATGTACCTGTCAAGTTTTCTCAGCACCACTTATTGAAGAGGCTGTCCTTTCTCCACTGTACATTCCTGCCTCCTTTATCAAAGATAAGGGTGACCATATGTGTGTGGGTTTATCTCTGGGTTTTCTATCCTGTTCCATTGATCTATCTTTCGGTTTTTGTGCCAGTACTACACTGTCTTGATTACTGTAGCTTTGTAGTATAGTCTGAAGTCAGGGAGCCTGATTCCTCCAGCTCCATTTTTTGTTCTCAAGATTGCTTTAGCTATTCGGGATATTTTGTGTTTCCATACAAACTGTGAAATTTTTTGTTCTAGTTCTGTGAAAAATGCCAGTGGTAGTTTGCTACGGATTGCATTGAATCTCTAGATTGCTTCGGATAGTAGAGTCATTTTCACAATGTTGATTCTTCCAATCCAAGAACGTGGTATATCTCTCCATCTATTTGTATCATCTTTACTTTATTTCATCAGTGTCTTATAATTTTCTTCATACAGTTCTTTTGTATCCTTAGGTAGGTTTATTCCTAGATATTTTATTCTTTTTGTTGCAATGGTAAATGGGAGTGTTTTCTTGATTTCACTTTCAGATTTATCATTACTGTATAGGAATGCCAGAGGTTTCTGTGCATTAATTTTGTATCCTGCCACTTTACCAAATTCATTGATTAGCTCTGCTAGTTTTCTGGTAGCATCTTTAGGATACTCTATGTATAGTATCATGTCATCTGCAAACAGTGACAGCTTTACTTCTTCTTTTCCAATTTGGATTCCTTTTATTTCTTTTTCTTCTCTGATTACTGTGGCAAATACTTCCAAAAACTATGTTGAATAATAGTGGTGAGAGTGGGCAACCTTGTCTTCTTCCTGATCTTAGTGGAAATGCTTTCAGTTTTTCACCATTGAGGATGATGTTGTCTGTGGGTTTGTCATCTATGGCCTTTATTATCTTGAGGAAAGTTCCCTCTATGCCTACTTTCTGCAGGGCTTTTATCATAAATGGGTGTTGAATTTTGTCAAAAGCTTTCTCTGCATCTATTGAGATGATCATATGTTTTTTCTCCTTCAATTTGTTAATATGGTGTATCACGTTGATTGATTTGTGTACATTGAAGAATCCTTGCATTCCTGGAATAAACACCACTTGATCATGATGTATGATCCTTTTAATGTGCTGTTGGATTCTGTTTGCTAGGATTTTGTTGAGGATTTTTGCAGCTATGCTCATCAGTGATATTGGCCTGTAGTTTTCTTTCTTTGTGACATCCTTGTCTGGCTTTGGTATCTGGGTGATGGTGGCCTCGTAGAATGAGTTTGGGAGTGTTCCTCCCTCTGCTATATTTTGGAAGAGTTTCAGAAGGATAGATGTTAGCTCTTCTCTAAAAGTTTGATAGAATTCTCCTGTGAAGCCATCTGGTCCTGGGCTTTTGTTTGTTGGAAGATTTTTCATCACAGTTTCAATTTCAGTGCTTGTGATTGGTCTGTTCATATTTTCTATTTCTTCCTGATTCAGTCTTGGCAGGTTGTGTGTTTCTAAGAATTTGTCCATTTCTTCCAGATTGTCCATTTTATTGGCATAGAGTTGCTTGTAGTAATCTCTCATGATCTTTGTATTTCTGCAGTGTCAGTTGTTACTTCTCCTTTTTCATTTCTAATTCTATTGATTTGAGTCTTCTCCCTTTTTTTCTTGATGAGTCTGGCTAATATTTTATCAATTTTGTTTATCTTCTCAAAGAACCAGCTTTTAGTTTTATTGATCTTTGCTATCGTTTCCTTCATTTATTTTTCATTTATTTCTGATCTGATTTTTATGATTTCTTTCCTTCTGCTAACTTTGGGGTTTTTTCGTTCTTCTTCCTCTAATTGCTTTAGGAGCAAGATTAGGTTGTTTATTCGAGATGTTTCCTGTTTCTTAAGGTAGGATTGTATTGCTATAAACTTCTCTCTTAGAACTTCTGTTGCTGCATCACATAGGTTTTGGGTTGTCGTGTCTCCATTGTCATTTTTTTCTACATATTTTTTGATTTCTTCAGTGATCACTTCATTGTTAAGTAGTGTATTGTTTAGCCTCCATGTGTTTGTATTTTTTACAGATATTTTCCTGTAATTGATATCTAGTCTCATAGCCTTGTGGTTGGAAAAGATACTTGATACAATTTCAATTTTCTTAAATTTACCAAGGCTTGATTTGTGATCCAAGATATGATCTGTCCTGGAGAATGTTCCACGGGCACTTGATAAAAATGTGTATTCTGTTGTTTTTGGATGGAATGTCCTATAAATATCAATTAAGTCCATCTTGTTGAATGTATCATTTAAAGCTTGTGTTTCCTTATTTATTTTCATTTTGGATGATAATCATTTTGGTGAAAGTGGGGTGTTAAAGTCCCCTACTATGAATGTGTTACTGTTGATTTCCCCTTTTATGGCTGTTAGTATTTGCCTTATGTATTGAGGTGCTCCTATGTTGGGTGCATAAATATTGACAATAGTTATATCTTCTTCTTGGATCGATTCCTTGATCATTATATAGTGTCCTTCTTTTTCTCTTCTAATTGTCTATTTTAAAGTCTATTTTGTCTCATGAGAATTGCTACTCCAGCTTTCTTTTGGTTTCCATTTGCATGAAATATCTTTTTCCTTCCCCTAACTTTCAGTCTGTATGTGTCTCTAGGTGTGAAGTGGGTCTCTTGTAGACAGCAAATATATGGGTCTTGTTTTTGTATCCATTCAGCCAATCTGGGTCTTTTGGTGGGAGCATTTAGTCCATTTACATTTAAGGTAACTATCGATATGTATGTTCCTATTGCCATTTTCTTAATTGTTTTTTGTTTGTTATTGTAGGTCTTTTCCTTCTCTTGTGTTTCTTGCCTGGAGAAGTTCCTTTAGCAGTTGTTGTAAAGCTGGTTTGGTGGTGCTGAACTCTCTCAGCTTTTGCTTTCTGTAAAGGTTTTAATTTCTCCATCAAATCTGAATGAGTTCCTTGCTAGGTAGAGTAATCTTGGTTGCAGGTTTTTCTCCTTCATCACTTTAAATATGTCCTTTCAGTCCCTTCTGGCTTGCAGAGTTTCTGCTGAAAGATCAGCTGTTAACCTTATTGGGATTCCCTTGTGTGTTATTTGTTGTTTTCCCCTTGCTGCTTTTAATATGTTTTCTTTGTATTTAATTTTTGACAGTTTGATTAATATGTGTCTTGGCATGTTTCTCCTTGGATTTATCCTGTATGGGACTCTGTGCTTCCTGGACTTGATTAACTATTTCCTTTCCCATATTAGGGAAGTTTTCAACTATAATCTCTTCAAATATTTTCTCAGTCCCTTTCTTTTTCTCTTCTTCTTCTGGAACCCCTATAATTCGAATGTTGGTGCATTTAATGTTGTCCCAGAGGTCTCTGAGACCATCCTCAGTTCTTTTCATTCTTTTCTCTTTATTCTGCTCTGCAGTAGTTATTTCTGCTATTTTATCTTCCAGGTCACTTATCCATTCTTCTGCCTCAGTTATTCTGCTATTGATCCCATCTAGAGTATTTTTAATTTCATTTATTGTGTTGTTCATCATTGTTTGTTTCCTCTTTAGTTCTTCTAGGTCCTTTCTAAAAGTTTCTTGCATGTTCTCTATTCTATTTCCAAGCTTTTGGATCATCTTTACTATCATTATTCTGAATTCTTTTTCAGGTAGACTGCCTATTTCCTCTTCATTTGTTAGGTCTGCTGGGTTTTTATCTTGCTCCTTCATCTGCTGTGTGTTTTTCTGTCTTCTCATTTTGCTTATCTTCCTGCGTTTGGGGTCTCCTTTTTGCAGGCTGCAGGTTCGTAGTTCCCGTTGTTTTTGGTGTCTGTCCCCAGTGGCTAAGGTTGGTTCAGTGGGTTGTGTAGGCTTCCTGGTGGAGGGGACTAGTGCCTGTGTTCTGGTGGATGAGGCTGGATCTTGTCTTTCTTGTGGGCAGTTCCATGTCTGGTGGTGTGTTTTGGGCTGTCTGTGGCCTTATTATGATTTTAGGCAGCCACTCTGCTAATGGGTGGAGTGGTGTTCCTGTCTTGGTAGTTGTTTGGCATAGGGTGTCCAGCACTGTAGCTTGCTTGTCGTTGAGTGAAGCTGGGTGCTGGTGTTGAGATGGAGATCTCTGGGAGATTTTTGCCATTTGAAATTATGTGGAGCTGGGAGGTCTCTTGTGGACCAGTGTCCTGAAGTTGGCTCTCCCACCTCAGAGGCACAGCACTGACTCCTGGCTGCAGCACCAAGAGCCTTTCATCCACACGGCTCAGAATAAAAGGGAGAAAAAGTAAAACGAAAGTATTAGTAGAAGTAGAAAGAAAGCAAAGAAGAAAGAAAAAGAAAGGAGGGAGGGAGGATGGAAGGAGGGAAGGAAGGAAAAAAAGAAGGAAAGAAGATAAAGTAAAATAAAGTAAGATAAAATATAATAGTTATTAAAATAAAAAAAATATTATTAAGAGAAAAGATAAAAAATGAAAAAAAAAAGGATGGATAGAACCCTCGGACAAATGGTGGAAGCAAAGCTATACAGACAAAATCTCACACAGAAGCATACACATACACACTCACAAAAAGAGGAAAAGAGGAAAAAATCATAAATCTCGCTCTCAAAGTCCACCTCCTTAATTTGGGATGATTTGTTGTCTATTCATGTATTCCACAGATGCAGGGTACATCAAGTTGATTGTGGAGCTTTAACCCGCTGCTTCTGAGGCTGCTGGGAGAGATTTCCCTTTCTCTTCTTTGTTCTCACAGCTCCCAGGGTTCAGCTTTGTATTTGGCCCCGCCTCTGCGTGTAGGTTGCCAGAGGGCGTCTGTTCTTCGCTCAGACAGGATGGGGTTAAAGGAGCCACTGATTTGGGGGCTCTGGGTCACTCAGGCCAGGGAGAGGGAGGGGCACGGAGTGCGGGGCGAGCCTGCGGAGGCAGAGGGTGGCGGGACTTTGCACCAGCCTGAGGCGCACTGTGCGTTCTCCCGGGGGAGTTGTCCCTGGATCCTGGGACCCTGGCAGTGGCGGGCTGTACAGGCTCCCTGGAAGGAGGGTGTGGATAGAGACCTGTGCTCGCACACAGGCTTCTTGGTGGTGGCAGCAGCAGCCTTATCATCTCATGCCCGTCTCTGGGATCTGCGGTTTTAGCCGCGGCTCGCGCCCGTCTCTGGAGCTCCTTTAAGCAGCGCTCTTAATCCCCTCTCCTCACGTACCAGGAAACAAAGAGGGAAGAAAAAGTCTCTTGCCTCTTCGGCAGGTCCAGACTTTTCCCCAGACTCCGTTCCGGCTAGCCGTAGTGCACTAACCCCCTGCAGGCTGTGTTCATGCCACCAACACCTGTCCTCTCCCAGCGCTCCAAAGCCCAATCCTCAGCCACCAGCCCCGCCCACCCTGGCGGGTGAGCAGAGAAGCCTCTCGGGCTGGTGAGTGCCGGTCGACCCTGATCCTCTGTGCGGGAATCTCTCCGCTTTGCCCTCCGCACCCCTGTTGCTTTGCTCTCCTCCGCAGCTCCAAAGCTTCCCTCCTCCGCCACCCGCAGTCTCCGCCTGCGAAGGGGCTTCCTAGTGTGTGGAAACCTTTCCTCCACTGCTCTCTCCCACTGGTGCAGGTCCCATCCCTATTCTTTTGTCTCTATTTATTCTTTTTTCTTTTGCCCTACTGAGGTACGTGGGGGGTTTCTTGCCCTTTGGGAGGTCTGAGGTCTTCTGCCAGCGTTCAGTAGGTGTTCTGTAGGAGTTGTTCCACGTGTAGATGTATTTCTGGTGTATCTGTGGCCCTGGACCCCCTATCTTTTTTTTGAATGTAGCCATTGTCCTAGCACCATTGATTGTATGGTATGTTATTTTTCCCTGATTTGTTATATTCCATCATCATATTCAAAACTTCTGTGTGTGTTCTGTGCATGTTGTATATTTTGTTTCTATTAGTTTCATTCTGGTTTGTATCTTTCTGCCAGCATTTCATAATTTGTCTTGATAGTATGATAGAATAAGTTTCTTTCTTTCTTTTTCTTAATCAGGATTGTCTTGGCTATTTTTTGTCTGTTGCCCTTCAATATTAATACTAGATTAATCTTATTGAATTCTGTGAATAAAAGTAGAAGTTTTCATATAATTGTATCAAATTTGTACATTTATTGTAGGAAGAATTAACATCTTTTTTTGTAGTCTAGCTGAATTCTTATCAATTTCATCAATTTAAATAGTATGTAACTGCTTTTGAATATTCTACAAAGAGAATTACATTATGTATGGTCAATGACTCTTTTGGACCTTTGTTTCCAATACCTACACTTCTAACTTATTTCCTAATCTTACTGAACTGGGTAGGAACTCCAGTATAATGTAAATTAGAAGCAGTAAAAGTGGGCTTCTTTACCATATTTCACTTTTAATGAAACATGTCTATAACACTTCACAATTAAAGATGATGATCATTGTGAATTTTTGGTAGATCCTTTTAGTCACATTGTACAAGAAAGTTTCTATTCCTAGTTTGTAATTTTTTTGTTATAAATTATAGTTTTTTTCTTATATAATTTGTTCTCTATCCCAATTGACATAATCATATATATTTCTCTTTCAGTCTGTCTCTGTGGAGTATTAAATTAATAAATTGTTGAACAGTATCCTCAGTCTTGGAATAAGGCATACTTTTTTATATATACATTTCTGGATTCACTTGGTAGATTCAATATTATAATTTAAAATGTTCTGGTTCATAAGTGAAATTACATTTCTTGTATAGTTTGTGTCCATATTTAATATCACATTATATCAGTTTCATAAAATAAATTGGTGGTGCTTTCTTCCTTTTATTTTCAGGAAGAGGCTTATAAGAAAACAATTATTTTCATACATTTTGTTTCTTTAATCTTCTTTTGAGTGTGTTATAAAACTTAGAGATTAGAGTTCCTTAGATATTGGTCGATCTCTTTTATAAAACTGTCTGGGCATATTTTTTATCTGTTACTAATATGACCACCAAATAAATTGTTCCTTATAGGCAGACTACATTCTCTAAAAACTCATTCTCCTCTATACTGTATTTCTATCATCTTCAATATGTGATTTCCAATTTCCAAGGCTACGTGCATCAAGCTGTGTAGGGGGAAATTACATGGAGGATCACCCATGGGAATTTTGGGGGAGTCAAGCCAAATAGCACACATCATGTCTGCTCACATTCCACTGCTTAAAATTCAGTTATAAACAATTACAAAGGATTCTGGGAAACAGAATGTAGTCATGTGCCAAGAAGAGGACATGTTTGTTGATCAAGTAGCAGCCTTGCTACCCCCAGAAAGGAACAGATTATATATCTTAACTGCAAAAGTTATCTTTTTCTCTTATAAATTTTGTTTAATCCTCCTTTTTAAAAAAATAGTGTTCAGTAGTGAGCACACAGCTCGGTTCCTTAAGGTATCATTTGAATGTTACAGCTCTCAGCCTGATAGAAACAGTTTGGTAGTACAGTCATAACACAATTCTGCTGACTCCTATGAAAAGCACAATGTTATATACATAATAAATCTTCTCATCAGCTGGTGACTCTGCTGTCATTTGGTACATGTTTTCTATAAAATAACTGACTAGCAAAAATCAACCATAATCACTGCTGGTTTTGTAGTATGTTTGAAAGGCAGGTGGTCATCCCATTTCTGGAAATTAAAAACAGTTCAGAGATAAATATGGGGAAAAAAAAAAGAGAAACCAGGGCAGAAAGTGTGTGGGTTTAGGTGTTTTGTGAAACAGGATGAGAAGGGCTCTTAACGTTACTCATCAGCTGAGAAGCATATTTCCATCTGTTTATACTAACACACTGATCTGGATGCATACACTGTGACTGCTATAAGGCACACAAACTCACAAAAATTTTGCTTAGGTAAAAACCACATGATGTTCTATTCATATTATGGTGGAAAAGCAAATATATAATTGGTCAACAGAGTTTTCAGATATCAGAGAATAGTCTCTTTTTTTTTCCTACAAAGATATTATTCAACTATTCTTTGCATTCCTAGAGTTCAGCAAGAACTTATTTTGTCTTATGATGTTTTAAGCACTCAGAGGAGCCATAAATACCATTTGCCCAGGCCCTTTAGCATGTTCATGGTATTTTACTTGGATTCGTGACAAAGAGTCAAAGAACATAAAAGTTGAAAATCCCTATCAGCGTATTTGACCCAAGCATTCACCCAAATATATTGATAATAATCCCTTGTCTAATCCTACTGGTCTTCCATATTTCCCTGAGAATCTTTTGATGACAGGGAGTTTATATTCTCATAAATAATCTATTTCATTGTGAGGACATTCTTGTTTAGGATATTTCACTATAATGACCTGAAATCTACCATTATTCTGTCCACAAGAACAAACTAGAATAAATCCACAAGTCTATTCAAAAATCTTCCTTCTTTCCATTCCTTACCTTTATGTAAACATTCCTAGCTCCTTCAGCTGTGTCTTTACATGTTATTGTGTCTGGACACTTTACTATTCTGGCTGACCTCTCATTGTAAAATAACATACCAGTGTGTCACTCTTAAATTGTAGTGACTATAACTGAAAACATGACCCCTGATATGGTTTTATCAATAAGCATGTCTCCAAGAGCTTCATCCAAGACGTTTAAAATTGAGGAAAGGACAGAACCAGACCCAGCTCCTCATGGCCTTCCTCTAACATTCTCCCTTCATACTTACATGAATCTACCCACCAACATTGGTTGTAGGGGCAAACAGTATTCTTCCTGGCTGCGTGGGTTCCTTGTCCATATTTCTCCATTCTATTGCATAAACTATCATTAACAACTGTCAAATAACTCTTGAGATCTATGTACACTCAATATGTTCATAGAATTCCCTTTATCAGTTAAGCTAGTTAACATACCAAAAAGGTTAATTTCATCATTTTGCTATGGCTAACACTTGCCCTTCATTTATCTCAATCTTCAACCAAAAAGTTAGATAAGCTTTCTGCCCTTCCATTATAGTAGTAGCTGTGAAAAAAGAATAAATAGTTATGAAAGGTATAGGCAAAAATATAGAATAATAGAGCTAATGCTTAGTGGGTAGATTGAGTTTTCCAACCGGCAGAAAAACGACAGGATTTGGCTTATTTTTTGCCAAGTGATGAGACTGCAGTGTTCAAAACAAGAAAGACTAGCAAGTAGGAGAGGTAGTTACAGAACACACATGCCCAAGAGAACACTTTTCAGTCTTAACCACATTTTCAAGTTCTTAACAATATAATATGTTATCTAGAAAATAAAAATAAAAATCCACAATACTTTCAACTGGGATGTGCAGATAAGTAACATACCTAATACCTTGGAGAAACTAAAATAAATCAATATTTCTTACTTAATACTCCAGGGAGTAGTTTACCCACAATGTTTTTTAATTCAAAAGGGAAAAGTAGTTAAATATCTTTGTTCCTCAGAATGTTGTAATTAATATGAGGGAGAATGACTTTTTAATGAGGGTGTTAAAAACTAACTCTTCAAATAAGGAACATTTAGAACTGATTAAAAAAAATCCTTATTCAAGACCTTCTGAGCACTTACAATGTACTAAGTATGATCTTGTGAAATACTCAGAGATCTACATAAAATAGTTCCTTGATTCATACGAGTTCTCCAGAAATGTGCAGGAAAAATATACATAGATTGGATATGTGTGCATATGTTTGTGTATGTGTATTTTGTTAACATAATTACGTGTCTTATAATTAGATTTGCCCCGTTACTACCATATTCTATTATTAGCAATGACACATAATTATGTTACAAAATACACACAATCCAATATAATATATATCAACTATATGACAAATATACATACATGTATATACTCATGTATGTACACATACATATAATTTATATATGTGCATATGTATATATAACATATATAACTCACTGATTATACAGTTTCTATGTTCTATTCAAAAATACTGAATGTAAGTCACCAAATTTCAGTACTTTTATATGGATTTTTGATATTATTTTATCATGACTTACAAGGAATTACCTATGAAGACTTTGCCTACTACTGAAAATGCTCATTAGAATAGCACCTAGATACAAGAAAATTTATAATATTTAATCCACTTGATGAAAATGAACAAGTTAAATGAACAAATTATTCAGAGCCAAGAGAATTATGAGTATCTGTAATTTCCAGAGTTCTTGTGATTCATATTTAAATGTAAGTCCCAAAAGCTAGCCCCAGTATAAAACAATTTCTGGCAAGAGACTGACATTTTTCCAATGAATAATTTAAAATGGAACTTTTTCCATGTGAACTGTCTTATATCTTGGCAGTAGGCATAGCATTTCAATAATTTATACAATTTTGAATATAATATAGTTAATGCCATAAAAGCAATTTCTTTGATATTGAATTATAAGAGAATGCACTTTGGCCACTATAACTAATGATCTAGGGGCCAGCAAATGGCAAATTACCTTTTAACCCAATTTTAGAGAGAATCTGTGCATGTAACCATAGGACTGCACTGAGATATCTGGGTATATAATTGCACAATAACATTTGGTTGTTACATTTTAAGCATAAATAAAGCATTCTCTTTGAGAAAAGCAGATAAAGAAACACAACGATTTAAAAATGTAGAATTTGTGGGGGAACAAACTATTAATGTGAATCATAATATTATTATTTAAATTTCTGAATAAGACCTGTTCTCAGAATATTTCCTAAGGCAGAACTCTGATCACTCTGGAGATGTCATCATGGTTATTCCATGACAGGTGAGCAACCACACATTAGTGTGATAATGCACAGCTTTTATGAGAAACCAAGCAATGTAATGTAAAAATGGGTCTTTCAAGGCAAATGAACAGGCTGAGGGCTTGCCAGAGTTCAGGGCATAGATAGCAAGTTGTGACTCTGTGACTGCATTCAGACTACAAAAGGTTTGCAGTGGATGGTGAGGATTTTGCACACACATAAACCTACAGGCACTGTTTATTTTCATAGACCGTGTAGATTTCTACATTATGACAATTTTCCAGCTGTGATGATCACGTGTCTTCAGTAAGCTGCAAATTTTTCTAAATCCCAGAATGGTGCCATTTGAGTTGGTGCTAAGGTAAATCCACAGATATTTTGATGAATTTGTATGGTACAAAATAATAGAATAGTTCATATCTAAAAATCTGGCAAACCTGGACTTTCATTTCTAAATGGAAATTGTCAGTCTTTAGACTGGTGGTCTCCAGTGTACACATGCACATTTGTTTTGACCTACCAAAAGGTGACTTTAGGTATTTCAACCTAATAGGTGGTTTGGGGTTTGTCTTCCTCATTCTTTATATATTTTCCACATTCTTTTCAATAAGTGTGTACTACCTTTATAATTAGGAAAATACATATTATGTACAAATAACAAAGAAACCAGAGTACTTCAGAGAAACCATTATTTTTTCTGATTGCACTGACATGACACATCTCTGCAAATGCAGAAAGCAGCATAGCAGGCTTTAGATATAAAAACGTACTAAAACACATTTATGGAAACCTGAGCCTCACAAAAAGAACTCCTATTGAACCGGAAGAGGCTTACCTCAAGAAATCTGGGGCTTCCCTGGTGGTGCAGTGGTTGAGAATCCGCCTGCCAATGCAGGGGACACAGGTTTGAGCCCTGGTCTGGGAGGATCCCACGTGCTGCAGAGCAACTGGGCCCGGGTGCCACAACTACTGAGCCTGCACTCTAGAGCCTGTGAGCCACAACTACTGAAGCCTGTGCGCCTAGAGCCCGTGGCAAAAAAAAAAAAAAAAAAAAGAAAGAAATCTGGAGTCAGGTGTTTCAATATAACTCTATGAGTCCAAAGGTAGACATTGGACTCTCTTGTGTTTCAAAAAATGCTAAAGCAAGCTCTTAGCTCTGGGAAATATTTACAAAGAAGGCAGCTGGGTTCTAGCATGACACAGCTGGGCTGTTTCCTCTGATTTATGTAGAGAATAGTTCACTGCCAAAGATGAGGCAAGAAAAGTTCACCCAAGCCATTCCAGAGGGCATTTGCTGGCACATTTTCAAACAGAACAGTGGAGCTGGCCACCAGGTTTGTGGGAATAGTGACTATACTGGAAGGAGGTACCTGCTTTCCTTAAGATAAATTCCTGGAAGGGAAATCATTGGCTCACTGGGTTGGATTTTTTTAAAGTTCTTAAAATATACTGCTGAATTGTTTCCAGGAAAAAGTTCATTATTAATTCCTAATAAAATGTTATCATCACTGAAGGTTTTAAAGATAATAGAGTTGGTTTCTTAAGAAATCTGCCCCACTAGGTATGGATACCTAGATTTGTGTGCTCTAAGGCATTTCAGTTGTGGTGTTCTTCCTATGTATTTTGCAACTATTTTCTACTGCGGATGAGTTACAAAGGCATTGTAGATTCCCTGTGATATACAACACTGCTGTAAGTGTGTTCTAGCCTTCCTGCTGCTGCTGCTGCCTGAGGGAGTAGCTGTTATTATGGTCCTGATTTTAAGCAGTATTTTGTATCTTTGAACCATCCAAGTAAATGAAGCTGAAGCTAGTCTTAGGTACAGCAGGGTTTTGAACTCTGGTGTGTAAACATTCATGTGTAGAGGCCGGTTCTTGATCCTCCAGCAAAAATGAAGCAAAAATAAAAATCTTTACAGTCTAAAATATTGAAACTCTTGTATAACAATGCTGTATTTCTGCTTTAAAACTGTTTATTCAGCAGGTGAGGAACTTGCCTTCAACCAAAAATTTTTAAATCATTAAATAAATATTAAGCCTCCAAAACTTATCCTTTCTAAACCAATGACCTTTCTTTATTCTTTTTTCACACTAAATTATCATGTATGGTAAGCCTTCTTAATATAACATATGTACATACATGTGTATTTACATATGTGTGTGTATTTATATATATTTGACACTGAAAATCTACCTAGCGAACACCTAGGCCTTTCCTCAGTAAGAAATCTGTCTTAAAATTTAGGGATTACTTGCTTTCTTTCATCCTATTTGGTGTATAATCCATGTATTAGGTAGTCAAGCAAAGATGGAGAGAAAGGAAAGAGAGAAGGAAGTCATTACCAACTTTGATTTTTTCCATAACTCTATATCCTGTGGGGTTTATCACTCTCAGATGCTCACTTTCTTCTCTCCATCACTGATTGACTTGGCCCCTGCTACATGAACCAGTTCTAGATTTTCCCAAGGGAAAATAACACAGTGGGGAAAAGTTACTCATAGCACCTTTCTACTGAGTACAAGCTATTAAGGTATCATCTCTTCTAGGGATAGTTACACTTTAATATTAAGCCCTTGCAGGCAAATAACTGCTCTGAGGCTTTGAAGGAGGGCTCTCTAACTAGAGTGGAGTTTTTAAATAAATAGGAGAGGGAAGTTTATGGAGAAGACTTTCTGGTGTCCTGTAAATGTTACCAAAATCTGTAGATTTTGGAGCTCACTCCAAACCTACTGGTCTAGGATCCCCTAAGTTGTGCCCTCTCTACCCCAGGATTCTAAAAAAAAACTTACCAGATCATCCCGATGATTATCTGGGTATAGGAAACTACTGTTTTTAACCATCAAATTCCACTCAAATGTCATCTGTTTCATAAAGCCTTATCTAAGATCAGTATCCCCTCCAATTCTGACCCCATAGGCAGAGTTAAATTTACTACTCTGTGTTCCCAAAACACCTTGCTGTACAGAATCTACTTTGTAGGATTTATGATTCCACATCATAATTAATAATGTTAGGTTTTTCTAACTCTTTAGACATGGACTCCTTAAGATTGGTCTCCCTAAATCAAGTTTGTTTCTCAGTAAATATTTGTTGAATGAATGAATGGATGGATTAAAATAGGTCACTGCTTGTTCTGCCAGTGTATATAGCTGACCCCCTGAAGGACATAGTAGACTGAGAACAATTTATACATAGGTCTTATAAAAAAGGAAAAACGCTAAGTTAAGCAACATGATTCAAAGTTTGAACTGAAGTCTGAAAGATACATTTTTTTTTAAACACTTTCTTTGCCCCCCAAAGCAGTTCTGACATATTCCATCAGTAGGTAATTCACAAATCTGGCAAGTTTGCATTTACAAGTCACACTTAGCTATTTTTTCCTCCTATCAGTGATGGGATGAGGGGAGAAACCATAGAAATCTCTGAAATGCCATAAACTATAAAAAGTCAGTTTATAGTCTCTGAGTTGGAGAAAACAATGTTGCTAGTTAGATGCAGGCCAGGAAGCCATCAAGCACCCATCAGCAAGCCAGTTTAGGAAAAAAATTCATGAAACAATTTCTTCTCTCAGTTTGAGAACAGCACCTTTTCCAGGAGATTTGTTATGTAACGAAGATTTGCTTTCACTTTCTGGGGGCTGGCCAAGACTGAAAAGGGAAGTGCCAGCCTAAGGAAAGACTGTCCTTTTGATATTGCCAGCCATTACAAGATGTGGGAGTTCAAAACAAGCCAATTCTCCGAAGATTTATAGTTGTGTTTAGCTTGTTGACTCAAGCAGTTTGGAAAATCTTCAAAGATATAGGCTATTCGAACTAACCCAGACTCCAAGTCTATGGAGAGGGAAAAAAAAGCAGAAATAATATGTACACATTAGTCAAGTCAAATACTTTTGACCCTTAATTTACATAGATTCTCAAGTAAAAACAAAAAAAACAAAACCAAAACCAAAACTCTAACCAAAATAAACAGTCCTGCCTAGGATGTGACAGCTCATTCTGTTGAAAATAAATTTATGATTATTGTTCAATTATTTCTCTGGGTTTGCATGGCAAAAACTATAGTAGGCAATGCAGTACGGAAATGTCATGCTTTTAAATAAGTTAAGAGAAATAGTGAATCCCCAATCTTGGAGAATCCTTGAAAACCGTCACATAGGACACTTGGCACTATAATTACATTTTCACTATATTCTCAGAATTTATATTATATCATCCTTGCGGTGGTATGAAATTCTATGGGAAATCATCATTATGAAGCCAAAGAAATATTAGCTCAGCACATAAAAAAAAAAAAAACAACAAATATTGTTGAATATCACATATGTGTCAGGCTCTTTTCTAGGTACTTATAATAGGCTGTTGAATGAGGTAAACAAGGTTCTGACCCAAGACCTTTACTTAAGTTGCATGAAGAGAAGACAGGCAATAAACAAGTAAAGAAATAAATACAAATGACAGATTGCAAAGAACACTATAAAGAAGAAACTATCGATACCAGAGGAGGGGGAGTGAGAAGGAACAACGTGTTGTGGGGTGTAAATGGTTATTTCAACAAGGCACACACCCAGAAAAATCTATCTTGCTTGAAGATGTTCAAAGTCATCAGTGACACAATGCTTTCAGATGAAATTTAACCCTTTAACATTCCCTCAGAAATTCACATTTCAGTGTTCCTTCTTTGTGGTAAGCTTTAGAGGTGGAGAAAGTCACCATGGGAGAGGTGAGTCAAGCAGGACACAAAGAGATGGAATCGCTTTTATTTTTATTTTTTGTTTGACCCAGTGAATTATGCATATGACCCAGTGTATGCATAATTCAATTAGATACATTAAAACCTTTAAAGGTTTTTAGTAATGAGCCTATGGCTTCAGAGACTGAGTGGGAAGACACATAGTACACCTGCTTATAAATCACTGCTGTGATTTTTATACCCTGGCTATGGAATCAGGTGATTTTGGGGCCCAGAATATTGTGGTTGTAATAACCACAACTGGTTATAATATTGTGGTTATAATAACCACAACTGTGGTTATAAAACATCAACTGATGTTTCTTAACAATCTGTGAGTATTTGTGGACCAGCTTAAATACATAATCCATCCACCTTTTAGCTCTTGCAGCCTAAAGAAGCCCTCCAAATGGATTTGTATGTACTGTGGTCTTTCACAGACTCTTACAACTTAAGAACTTGATGGGGCATTCAATTGATTCTAGTAAACCAAAGAAATTGCCCAGATCCAAATAGTCCATGTCTTGCATTTATTTACAGTTAAGGTAGCCATCAAATACATCCTCTAAAGATTTTCATTGTTACGTGTGGCACCACCTCACATCTCATGCAACTTCATATAGGTGTGAACTATTTTAATTATTATCATCTACACAGACATTTTTAAAAAAATATTTTCCACCAGCTGCCACCCCGCTACGAATCAGGGCTGTAGTCCAAGGACGCCAGGCTCCTTGTCTCTGACTTCTTCACACCAGCGTCCTGGCCACAGTCCCTGAACAGACTTTTCATATAAAATAAAAGAGCGTGTTCATATGATTCCTGTGTTGTACATATTTGTCACCCTTATGTTGACTTCTCACATTTTTAATGGTCATGTTCCACACTACAGGATGAGTTGTTGGAAGAAATTTAAGTTAAATCTGTGAAGGCTGCTCACTAAACAAACAAAATCTTATTTTATTTATACAGTTCAGAAATTATGTACAAGTAAAAAAAGAAAGTAACCATGAGGACACTCACAGACTCAATTGCCCATCACAGTGCAAATGGTAGGGAATAATCCCAAATAGCTGGTTGTGTGGAAATCGTTAGTATTTTGTTTGGATATGTATTCTAAGATTTTTCTTACTAAGAATGCTCCATCCTGCCTGAAGACACCGTGATAGATGGTTCCAAAAGGAGAAGGCAGTTGGGGCAAGTCAGATTGCATACTTTTTGATGAAAGTGAAACCAGCAAGAGATTTGAATTACCTTAAATGAATCTAAATCTATAAATGCATCTAAATATGCATCATTTCCCGCCCCCCACCATGGCATCAATAGGAGTTGAGAACAGGGTGGTAAACAGTAGTTGAAATTGAGTCCAGTGAATAATTGATTAAAGGCAAAAAAGGTTATGAATTTGAAGGTACAAGAGTGATTCCTTTAAATGTATGTGGGAATTAAAAAAAAAAAATTTCCCTCCAACACAGACTTTAAATCCACTCCCATCCCTATTGCTTAGAAAGTTTCCAATGTTCTTCAATGTCTCTAACTGGTGATAAGCAACAGTTCATTATTAACACAGATGTAAAGTTGTGTGTATCCCCAGTTAGGGTCCTATTAAAGAAAAGTTATTCTGTGATTTAGTGAGAAATCTAGAACTTCTACCTTTCAGTGTTTTTATTTATGGTTTCATGATGATGATGACAATTTTAATGTTATAATAATTATTTCCTGCAAATTAAACAAGTGTATATTTAGATGAATAACTTATTCCTTTATTATTCTGCTCTAGGTCATAAATACTTAAATAATATGCACAGCAACCTAAATACTCATTAAAATATAGAGTTATTTAGTGACTTAAAAATTATTGAATTGACTGAACATACTTCTTTTTAAACAATTGATTTTTAAGTTAAATTTATAAATAAAAAGGTTGAAGGAGTTTGATATAAGGTATATAGAAAAGAAACAGATGTCTAAAATAGTAAGATATTTTAACTCTCCTCATTTTTCTTTTTTCTATGCAAGCACATAGAATATTGGACATGCCATAAGAAATGCTTTGTCATTTAGAAAGTTCAGTGACATTCTTCCCACCTGTGCACATGCATCATTTATACACAAACTGTAATCCAGAATGGGAGGGTCTTAAGACACTCGAGACATTACCATTCTCCAAGTTCCTGCAACCCACGGTAGAAATATCACTTTTCTTTTCCTTTATATCTTAGCCTAATGTTCCCCGGATTCATCCCAAACCCTTCCTCGAAACCACACCTTATTCTGGAGGCAGAGCTAACAATATCTCCATTTCTGTTTTCTTACATCGAGGTCACTGATAGTTCTTCTGTATTATAAATAGCACCACAATGAATAACTTTGTGGATAAACTATCCTTCATGGTTTGCTCTAAAAGAAACAAACACAAAATTAATCTCTGATGATTTGAACCCAGAAGGCATACCTAGTAGACCTGTGTTACTCATGTAAAATGAGAAAGGAAAATATGGAAAATATTTGTCTTCTCTTAGTTACTTACCAATCTGCCTCCCTCTTTTAATTTTAAGTTCCTCGAGGTCAAGGATTATGCTTTGAAACTTTTGCATTTCCTGTGAGTCCAGAATTATTCCCTCCATAATAATCAGTAAAACTTTGAAGTCTTGAACTGGATATGCAATTCAGCAAAGCAACACCTGTTTTTGCCTCCCCAAGCTACATACATTGCATGTGAAGGACTTCATTGGCCCTCTCTACACACAACATCTGTTGCCAACAGGTGATGCATTCTGGGGAGAAGTGCCTTGCCAGAGGGATTTCCCTTGCTAACATCCTCTTTCCAGATGTTTCCTGAATTATGAGGCCCCGGGAGGTGGTTGCAATCACTGAACTGACATGTCACACCTGGAATTCAACAGTCTTCCCCCACCACAGAATTTCCCATAGTTAAATGTTAAATCTTAAGTTTATTGCTAAGGGACTTGGCTATTTCTCTGTGAAATCAAATATTGTGCTTAATATTAGTTTACCACTTTAAATATAAGTAGATGTGTAAAGATGAAACTAAACTATTTTAAAGCCAGATAAAATTGACAAAATAATTTAATTTAGAGGCTAGAATGCATGGTCTTATGGCACTCCATCATTTCTCTTAAATATATACACCTCTGCCCAAAGTTGAATCAGTTATATGTTTAAAATAAAACTAACCAGACTAGACTGATGTCTGTATACTATCTTCTACATAAAGAAGGAAAGTATCATATAACTTTTTGTTTTTGTAATAGTAGACATTGATATATATGTGTCTGTATATTTATATATATATATATACACACATTCATAAATATACACACGTGTTTGTATATACACATGTATTTCATGGTTTACTATATCAAACCAATACATACATTCATATATCCAAAGGATATATATATATATTTTTAATGTTATAAGTTTATTTTTATTAAATCTTCAATTCACCAGTAAGTCTTGCACATTTTTCTCTACTTTCTTCCTAGGGTGTTTTAAAGTTTTTATTTTTGTTCTGTTTCAGTTAAGCTAAAAGGATTCTTCTATTTGGAATGGTTTTAATTTTTTATTATTTGCCTGAGAAGAGCTCAATGAAGAGTTTAATGATAATATGTCTTAAATGTCAATTAAAGTATGTCATTTAGGAACAGATAAAACAGTATATCACTTAGGAATAAGCCCTTTCCTCAATCATATCACCAGTTATTTATAATTGAATACTTTATATTTGTAATCAAATCATCCCAGATTTTCATGTAGCAGAGTTTTGGTTCTATTAAAAAATAAAAGATGATATTCAAAGTATGAGTAATTTAATTTATCCTTATGACAGATTTTAGTTACTGGTTTTTAAAATAACTCTGAAAACATATCTCTTGCCGAAAGAAACCCTAAGACTGGAAAAATGAGAAAAATTCCACTTAAAAAGCATGTTTTTGGGCTTCCCTGGTGGCTCAGTGGTTGAGAGTCCGGCTGCCGATGCAGGGGACACGGGTTCGTGCCCTGGTCCGGGAGGATCCCACATGCCACGGAGCGGCTAGACCCATGAGTCATGGCCGCTGAGCCTGCGCGACCGGAGCCCGTGCTCCGCAACGGGAGAGGCCACAACAGTGAGAGGCCTGCGTACCACAAAAAAAAAAAAAAAAAAAAAAAAAGCATGTTTTTATAATAGCTATCAATGTATCTAATTGCCATTTATTTAGCTTTGACCTGAAACTTCTACTATATTTTTATATAGGAAACCAAAACTTATGTCACAGGCCCATTGTGTATACTGTCAAAGTGGTGAACTTCTGAGAGCAATTTTAAGGCATGGGAAAAGAGCAGTAGTGAAATTAAAGTTAAACACCAAATATGTGTTTTAAAGCATCTAATAATAATATTGATAGCTAACAATGATGCCAGGAACTTTTCTAAACCCTTTAACATATGCTGACTTATTAATCTTCACGGTAGCTATATGGGGTTTGCACTATTATTATCTCCAGCTTGCAGATGAAGACCTGAGGCTGAGGTAACACAGCTAGCCTGTAGAGGACACAGGACTTATATCCATGCTGTGCAGATTAGAAAACTGATACCTAAATTGCCTTTGCAACCCTGAAATCTTACATCCCAATTCTGTACATGTTTTACCTCACTTAGCTTTAAATCACCATGTAGGCATAACTGTTCTGCTAGTTTAAGTTTCTTCCAGATTTCCATTTTTCTTTAATCATTTCAACAGGAAAACCATCATTATAGTGAAGATACATGGATGGAACAGACAGATGGCTATATTCTAGTTTATGTAATACAAAGTATTCACAACAATATTTATTGATCATTTAAGCACTATTTAAGCTTTTTGTTATTAAATATTTAATTTGTCTTAAAATATTTCATAGCCAAATATTAGAGAAAACTGGAACCAAACAAAAAAACTCTAAGGTAATCCTGAGGATCTAGAGAATCTATCTTTTAGGTGATGACCATGGGCCATAAGTACATTTCACCACCATAGTTTGATTGCATGATATCATGGAGTTAATCATATATAGTTCAACAGAATTTTATACATTTTTTTCTGACCACTGCATGTTTTGCCATTTCAGTTCCTCCGAAGATATATGACATCTCAAGTGATATGACCATCAATGAAGGAACCAATGTCACCCTGACTTGTTTGGCCACTGGGAAACCAGAGCCTTCCATTTCCTGGAGGCACATCTCCCCATCAGGTAAAGCAGAAAAGTATCAGTGTTGCTCGTGCTGTTCAATATCTTCCTGTAACCTCACTTGTTCGGAATGTAAGAGTCAACTAATTTTTTATATCCTTTTCATGAGGTAGTCAGGATGCATATTTTTATACTTATTCTTTATACCTAAATGCATGTAGTTCACAAAACTTAAATGAACACTTTCTGTCAGAGCCCAGAGTAGAACTTAGGTCTCTTGATTCCTAGGCAAGGTTATTTCCCCTGAAGTATACTGGATAATCACAAATCAATAGACAAAAGGTTCAAATGGAAATATCACAAGAGAAATATCTTCATTTAAATGTGTAAGGCTTTTATTCAATCGGCATTCACATGTTAATAGGCCAGCATGAACTACTGAGGTAATCAGGGGAGAATAAAATTATACAAATTATGAGTTTGCTGCGTCTAATTTCAAACTGCAGTTCAAAATCAAGGATTTGGCAGTTAGAATTAAATTTTAACTGATGAGGGATCTAAAAACCCAAGAGTTTAGTAAGTTGTACAAGATCACATATCTAGGTGAAATTAAGGTATATAACATGTTTATCAGTGTCTGGTGCTTCTGATACAGGGCACATCCTCCTAAAGAGATTGTCAACTTTAGGAAGCTGGGGATAATCATCATCAAGACAGGTCTATTTTCACAGCCACAACTCTAACTGAGTCATCAATTTGTGTAAAATCTAAATATTTGAACTACATAACTTTAAATGTACCATGAAGTAAGAGTGGTACTTTTAATGAATAAGATCCCACCATATTTCAGATAAACAATATTTGATTTATATTTTGGGTAGAAATAACTTGAACAAGGCTAGGATGAGGAAATCTCTTTTAAAGGAATCAAAAAGGCATATATTATATAGGCGTAGAAAGATTACAATTAGAACATCTATTTTATCTGCTAATGCTTTCTTTAATATCACTTATCCTTAAGTGCCTTTTGGTTTCCTCATTTATGCAGTAGGACTAATGAGACTTACTCACATCATACTCTTAGTATGACTATTAATGTGAGAAAAAAATCAATAGAACAGCAATATACCCTTACATAATATGCATTATGGTCCCTGTAATATTTCTGAACCATGAGTGTGCTTTTGACTGCCAACATTTCACTCTCTAGAGTGGCTACAGAATCATAAAACTGCTATGTGAGCACTGAATTAGTGACAAGACTCTCCATGGGGTGTAAGTGAGGCAAACCCAGGACTAGCAGTTAGAATACATGTGCTCCAATCTCAACTTCCTTATTCAACAGTTCAGCAAATCCTAGTGCAAATCTCTTAGCCTCAGTTACCCTCAGCTAGTTTCCTACTTTCCAAAAGTCGAATGATAAAAATCCCTGGCTATTGTGAGACTCAAAAAAGATAATAAGCATAAATGTGCATTAAAAAGTATAAGGTGATATGCAAATGTAAGGTTGATTCTTAATCATCTTTCCAGGGATTTAAATCTGATATGAAAATATAATTTTTGTAAGAATGAAGCACATAATCTCCATCTTCATACAATTTAAGATTAATAATTTGGATTTAACTCTCCTTCTTTGCAGTGCTTGTTATTATGCATATTCTTTTTATAAGTGCTTGGATACATTTTAGTTTAATTAAATACCATGAATGTTGGTTAATGAAGTTATTAGAATGACGATAATGGATAGCATCATGAAGCTGAAAGAAGAAGGATTGGGTTTATAAGTTAAACTGCGCATAGATTTGTTTTTCTGATCCTACCATACAGAGCAAATGAGTAAAATTCGAATAAATATTAACTATTATCTAACGAATAGCTAGACATAGCTGATATTTTTATAAATGGATGGTCACAGGAAGGTAGCTCCACAGAGCTTCTCCCTTATCTACGGAAAAGTTAGGTTGTGAGTTCAACCACATCACAGACATTGCCTGAACCAACTGAAGTTGCCATTCCACTTGTTAGTTCAAACAACTTAGCGTACTTTCCCAAAAATATCTTCCTTGAGAAGTTTCTGAATATATGAGCTTCCTTAGAGTTACTTATAGTGATGATTTCTTCCTTTCTATATTTTCTATTCTATATGTAGAAATTAATTTCAAATTTATATTTAAAAAGTTTGGGATTAGCAGATGTAAGCTATTATATATAGGATGGATGAACAACAAGGTCCTACTGTATAGCACAGAGAACTATATTCAATATCCTGTGATAAACCATAATGGAAAAGAACATGTAAAAGAATATATATATATGTGTGTGTGTATAACTGACACTTTGCTGTACAGCAGATATTAAACACAACATTGTAAATCAACTATACATCAATAAAATTAAAAAAATAATAATAAAAATACTCCGAGTAAGAAAAAAAAAGTGTTATAGAAATAATGCAAAGTACACCCTATGTCCTTTACTCAGTTTCATCAATCATTTTTCCCATTTGCTTCAACATTTGCTGTGTGTAAAGTATGCAGAAATATTTTTTTTCATTGAATTATTTGAGAACAGCTTGCATTCAGCAAGCCCCTTTCTCCCTAGTGATGTTCAGTGTGCATTTCTGAAGAAGGATATTCTCTTCTGTAACCACAGTGCAGTTTTTTAATTTTGTACATTTAACATTGGCATTATACTTTTATCCCATTACTATCCATGTTCCAATTTTGTCAACTGATTGAATAGTGTCCTTTAGAGAATTCTTTTCCCTTTAGTATTGTATTTAGTTGTCATACCACTTTAGTCCTCTTTAGTCTGGGGACTATTCCTTAGTTTTTCTTAGTCTTCCTTGACATAGTCTTCCTTCCTTCCTTCTACTTTTTAAAAAAATAGAATATTTCTCATTCTGCATTTGACTCATGTTTCCTCATGATTAGAGTCTAGTTATGTCCATTTGGGATTAAATAAGTGAAGCTGTAACTTCTCAGGGAATGATATCCAGAGGCACAGGATATCCAACCCTGTTTCTGAAATTGAGAGACCTATTTACATCTCTTGAATGCAATTCACATAGCTGCTCTCAAATGCTGTGATATCATAAAGCTAAAACTCACTTAAAACTTCTAGAGAACACTGACAAGTTTACACCAGACATTTGATTTTGAATAGAAAGACAAAATAAAATTCTTAATCACACATTATTTATTAATAAATCTAGATCCAGTCAGAAAAAATAGGAAAACTTAAAAAGATAAATTTTAAAATCATAGATTGTATATGACAAATATGGAAGCATTTTGAAAGCCTCTGTCAAATTTCTACTTATTATTCATTGCTGTTTATCTTAATCTCTGCTTCCTAGTTCATTCCTATTCTTTGATATCTGGAATCTCCAGAGATGTTCTTATTTTACCCTGCTGGTGTTTATAAGCTAGCAAAGATATTCTTTTGTCTCCAAAGCCAAACTTTGAGCATGAACACTGGGCTTTGTATCTCAAACTCTTTTTCCTCTAATCTCTATATGCTTAGTGCCTTTTGAAAGGATAGTCTCATTCTAATTATCCACAGGAGTTAAGATTATTGCCTAACTCAAGATAAAGAATGTTCCGTTAAGTTCCCTTTATCCTGTTATATTCCATCCATTCTTTCCTGTTTGTCAGGTCCTTATTTCATTAAACATCCTCTTTCTCCCTACATCTTTAAGCTCTTCTCCTCTATTAACTTTATCCTGTCCACATTTAAACAGGCTCAAGTCGCTCTTTTCTGAAATCAATCTTTTGACACATCACTTTTGTTTAGTCAACAATTATTGAGCACTTATAAAGGAAACCACAAACAAGTGGTCAGAGATGTAGGAATAGAATCAGAAAGCCATGATTACAAGAAGCCAAAAGAGGAAAAAATTCCTGGAGCAGTGAGTGGTTAAAAATATCAATCAGGTTAAATAAGATCAGACCAGTTACCTTTGGGTTAGATAGTTTGGTGATCATTGCAACAATTCAGTGACATAATGGACCAGAAACTCAGCTGTGGAGGAATAAAGAGCAAATAAGAAGTGAAGAACTTAGATGTGGAGGCAAACTATGAATCCAGTTAGTCAAGGTGAAAATTTTGTTTTTCTACTTTTACATATATTATTTTTTGTGTGAGGAATATCTTTTGTCCCCCTCTACAATTGTCAAACTTACTCCTTTTTCAACTTTTAATGAAGCTATTCCTGAGCATCCCAAGAAAAATCAGGTGCTTCTTTCTCCATAGTTACATAGTACCTTGTGCCACCATTCGTGTGGGACTAATTCTCTGAATTGTAGTCTTTGGTTTTGTTTGTCCATGGTCTTATGGGACAGGGAACTCCTTCTGTCCAGAAACAGTGTTTGTTGACCTTTGTAACTCATGGCTTAGCACAAGACCTGGCACAAGATAGGGGCTCCATAAGTACTGCAGAGTTAATGGATGCTGCTCTCTGTTCTTGCTTCCCACATGACTTCTTAGAACTAGAAATTAAAATTTGAAGAGATAACATGGTAGTGTCACAAGCAAGTATTTCCTGTCTGATATCTCCCCACCACCTTTATCCCCACTACCTTTATCCCCCTAATATATCCCCCTAATATAAATTCATACCCCTAAATATGAATCACCCCTTAATTTCCCTTATGCCTTCAATATGGTTGCACCTCTGTGGTACTGTGATTTATAAGAAATATATATATATATATATATATATATATATATATATATGACCTTCATGCCATTTCTGGCACCCAGCTCCTAAAAACCCTGGAATTTCATATCAGGGGAGTGAGCTATAAAGGTGTTTTTATTATGTTAATGAGGTGGCTTTGGGACCACACCTAAGGTTGGTTGCCAGGAGAACCAACTATGTGATTAGAGGATTGGAATTTTCAGTCCCACTCCACTGACTTCTGGGGAGGGGAGAGGGGTTGGAAGTTGAATCAGTTCTCAATGGCCAATGATTTAATCAATCATGCCAGTGTAATGAAGCTTCCATAAAAAATGCTAAAGGACAGAGTTTAGACAACTCCTAGATCAGTATACATGTGGAAATTCAGGAAGAGTGGTATGCCCAGAGAGCCTGGAAGCTTCTCCCCTCATCCTTTCCCCATACTTTGCCCTATGTATCCCTTTCATCTGGGGGTTTCCAAGTTATATCCTTTTATAATAAACCAGTGATATAGTAAATCAAATGTTTCTCTGAGATCTGTGAGCTGCTCTAGCAAATTAGTCAAACCCAAACACAGGGTCTTTGAAACCTCTAATCTATAGCTCGTTGGTTGGAAGCATGTAACTGAACTGAACTTTGAATCCACTCACCTGCCATGTAGCAAAGCCAGTTTACTGACACCAGATGTGGTGAAGGAAAGTATAGTGTTTATTGAAGGTGCCAAGCAAGGAGAATGGGCAGCTTATGCTCAAAAGACCCCAGACTCCTCAATGGCTTCCAGGTAAGGGATTTTAAAGACAACATTGGGTGAAGGCTGCAGGATGTATGACTTTCTTCTGATTGGTTGATGGTGAGGTAACAAGGTGGTGTTTCAGGAAACGTAATCATCAATCTTCTGGTTCCAACCAGTCTGGGGTTTATGTGCTTATGGTCACCATGTAGTCATCCTCCTCCTCCTGGGCATGGTGGGTCTTAGTTTCTGCATAACAACTCAAAGATATACTTAGATTGTTATGTATATTCATTGAGGAGGAACTAGGATTTTGTTTTATCACCCAACTATTGTTTCTTGACTGCTTTTCCTTGGTTTCTGCATTCCCTCACTAAACTAATTAGTAACTGAATGAATCTGCTCTTTGGAACTCAGAGAAGGCCTAGGAGACCAAGGCCTTTTTCTAAAAATAAGAAGTGTGGTACACAGAGGGGCTTTTGTACCAGTGAGGGCCCCACAGGGTCCTTTCAGATTCAAGTGCTGGTGATAACCTGGAATTGCTACTGACGTTTGTTGGGGGTGGGGGAGCAGGGAAGTCTTGTAGTACTGAACCCTTATTCCATGGAATCTCATGCTCTCTCTGGGTAGTGTGAGAATTGAGTTAAATTGTAGAACACCCAGCTGGTATTGGATAATTGCTTGGTGGTATGAGAAACCCCCCATCAACATGTTGGAATTAGGTTCAGCACTTTAACTCCATTAATGTAAAGAGCAGCTTGCACCAAAGAAATTTTAGTTAATATGGTTCAACTAACATGTATTCATTACTTTATGTAGTTTAGGAAAAATGGGAGATACTTGTGTGTACTTGTCTCATATAAGCCTCAAAACTGAACTGTCAGAGGGTATTGTCATCCTCATTGTGCAGATGAACATGGCACTCAGTTTGTTTAAATAAATTGCCCCAAATGAATATGAGGTTCTTTTTTTCCACTTTTTACTTTGAAATAATTATAGGCTCACAGGAAGTTGTGAAGTTAGTGCAGAGAGCTTCCACATACCCTTTACCCAGTTTCTCCCATGTTACATTAGATGTAACTGTAGTATGACACCAAAACTTGGAATGGATATTAGTGCAATGTGTGCATGTAGTTCTACATCATTCTGTCATATGAGTTGATTTGTGGAGCCATCATCACAATCAAGATACAGAGCTATTCCCTCAGCACAAAGATTTACTGTATGTTATCCTTTTAGCATCACATCTACTCCTTCACCATCCATCATCTCTAGCCCCAACAAACACTAATCTGTTTCCCATCTCTTTAATTTTAACATTTATAGAATGTTATGTAAATGAAATAATTCAGTGTGTGACCTTTCGAAATTGGCCCTTTCACTCTTGAGATTTATTATCTAAGTTGTATCATACACCTCAATAGTTTGTTCCTTTTTATTGCTGAGTAATATTTTGTGATATGAATGTACCACAATTTGTTTAGCCATAAATGTGTTACAGAATATTTTGGCTGTTTCCAGTTTTTGGCTATAACAAATAAAGCTGCTTTGAAAAACCTTGATTTTTTTTTTCCAACCCACATATGTTGTTATATTTTAAATAAGTCTTTTGTAGATAGCATATTGATGAGTTATGTTTTTGTTTTTGTTTTTGTGGTATGTGGGCCTCTCACTGCTGTGGCCTCTCCCGTTGTGGAGCACAGGCTCCGGACGCGCAGGCTCAGCGGCCATGGCCCACAGGCCCAGCCGCTCCGCGGCATGTGGGATCCTCCTGGACCAGGGCACAAACCCGTGTCCCCTGCATCGGCAGGTGGACTCTTAACCACTGTGCCACCAGGGAAGCCCGAGTTATGTTTTTATCCACTCTGACAATCCATATTTTGATTGGTGTATTTAGACCACTTAAAATTAATTTAATTATTGATTCATTAAGGCTTATGTATGACATCTTTTTCTTTTGTTTTCTGTTTGTTCTCCCCCTTTCTTTTTGTTTCTGTTTTCTTTATCATGCCTTTCTGTGTGTTACTTGTGTACTTTTTAGAATTCCACATTGTTTTATCCACAGTGTTTTAGAGCATGCCTCTTGGTATATATTTTTTAGTACTTTCTCTATGAATTATATAATATATACATAACTTATCATAGTCTGTGGGTATTCATATCTTACTACTTCCAGTGAAGTATAGAAACCTTACCTCTATTTACTCTCCCACTTTTCTAATGTACTTATCTTAAATATTTTCTCTACACCATGAGAACTGTATCAGACAATGGTACAGTTTTTGTTTCACTTGTCAAATATGTATTAGAAAACTCAAGAGAAGTAAAGTGTTTTGTATTTATCTATTTTTTACTTTTACCATTGTTCTTCCTTCCTTCCTGATGTTCTGTTTCCTTCATTTCTATCTAGAAAACTTCTTTTAAACTTTTTTTTTGTGTGTGTGGTAGGTCCACTGGAGACAAATTCTCTTAGCAGTCTTCATCTGAGAATGCCTTGATTTTGTCTTCATTCTGGAAGGATATTTTTGCTTGGAATAGAATATTGTGTTTAATAAAACAGGTCAGTCATTATTTAACATTCGAGTAGCCTTAAAATGGCCATAAGGCAATATTTGGAAATCACATGTATCAAAGTATAGAAACTTTTAAATAAAAAGTAAATAGTATTTTCCATGCTTTCCATAAATATTGCTATGAGTTTACCTCAGCTATAAGTTAAATAATATAAACTGTTAATCAAGATAAAACACACTTTTCCAAACTAAGAGATTTTAAGGACTTTAAGATTTTCTTTTTTATAGTGTTTATTTTATTTTTACTTGTTGACAGTTTGCTTTATTTATTTATTTATGGCTGTGTTGGGTCTTCGTTTCTGTGCGAGGGCTTTCTCTAGTTGTGGCAAGTGGGGGCCACTCTTCATCGCGGTTCGCGGGCCTCTCACTATCACCGCCTCTCTTGTTGCAGAGCACAGGCTCCAGATGCGCAGGCTCAGCAATTGTGGCTCACGGGCCCAGTTGCTCCGTGGCATGTGGGATCTTCCCAGATCGGGGCTTGAACCCATGTCCCCTGCACCGGCAGGCAGACTCTCAACCACTGCGCCACCAGGGAAGCCCAGACTTTAAGGTTTTTAAATGACAGCAGTTTCAGGATAAACAGAGTAAATAGTCAAGGATTCATTAGACCATTTTTCAGCAGCCTAAGACCTGTGAACCAAACTGGCCTACTGTCTATTTTTGTAAATGAAGTGTTTGTTGTCATTGTTGGAACACAGCCACACTCACAACCTTACATATTCTCCATGGCTACTTTCTTACTGCTATTGTAGAGCTGAGTAGTTGCAATAGAAATCACATGGCCCACGAAACCTAAACCATTTACTCTGGTCCTTTAAGAAAAGAATTGCTAACCCTTGCATTAGATGTTTTAAAACAGGTTCCCAGCTGCATAACATACAGATTTAGCATATTTAACCTCTCATAATCTTTAAAGGTAATTAAATATAATCGTAAGATAGAAAATCCTAATTACTAATTATCAGAAAAAATAGACTGAAAAAAATGAAAATTATTATCTAAAAGCCATGAACACTACTGAAATCTATTGTTTAAAATAATTCTGAAAATAGTTTTAGTCATCACAGGTACTAACTAGAAAATATTACTTTCTATTAGTGCTTTTTAATTCCATTGTCATTCCCCTTTCATGAAAGAAAGTCTTCTTTGAAATGCTTGAGTTCTGGGCCAATACCAAGGGTGATATGATGAAGAGGCTGTGTGTGTGCTCCTTGCAAGCTGGCAACATGTCCCCCAAACACTATAGTTCTTTAAGAGTCTTTTTTCAGGTTTGCAAGCCTGACACTGCACTTTGCTCTTTAATGTTAGGAAGAAGAAAATGGAGTAAAACCAGCAATTTATGCTGATGACATTTCAACAATACCAGACCTTCAGATTACAAACTATGGTTCTACCTCCCTTGTGTAGTTGAATTGCACTCTTTGTGGAGCTTTTGTGAATTTTCATAATGGCTTTGCGTAATGGATAATTATATAATGAATGAATCTACATAATGATGGCAAGTTAAACTTTTACCATAAAATTGTACACCAATAATTTATATATACAGTTAAAATTGCCTCTTTGCTCTGAGAGTTTTCTTTATAATTTTAACTTTCATTTGTCTGTATCCAAAGCCCCTCTATTTCTATCCAGTCATTAGTGGGCTATTCGGAATTGTTTGTATTCAGAACTGTTAATGCCTGCTCTTTGAATATAGAAAGCAAGAAAAATTTCAGTATTTTAAGACAAATATAAGGCTAAACAATGAGCCTGATGATATGATGAATCAATATAAAAAATAATCCATTATTCTCAGAGGAAAGTGCTTGCCCATATAAAACAGAAAACAGGAACCTACCAAGCATTTTGAAGCATTTCATAAAAGATCTTTTTCTTTTTAAATGAAACTTGATTTTCTGAGAGAGCAGGAGCATTAGGAAAAAAATAAATAATAATACCACACTAGATTATGTCTCCCCTTAGTGGACTGAATTTAGGGATAATTGTTGGCATTAGACTGTTTATATTTTGGGAATTAGATTTTCTAGTCTTTTCCCCCAAGTAATTTCAATGTCACGTTACATGTGTTACAGGAAGGTATTACAAGAATGGTTATGTCTAAGCAAGTTAGGGCTCCTTTGAAGGTTATCATCTCAGAAAATGAAGCTTTTACTTTGGGTGTGAGTTTCATGCTATTTCATTCAGAAGTGGGACTCCATGGGCAAAAAATTGCATTAATAATACTGAAGTAGATCCTATAAAGATTCAGAAAGAGCAGAGTAGGTACTGTGAAATTATAAAATGAGCCTAACTAATACTTGTTTATTGAGCACTTAGTATGTCCCAGGCACTGTTCTAACACAGGTTAACATATGTTAAATGGTTTAATGTGAAATAGTATTATAGGGCTTCCCTGGTGGTGCAGTGGTTAAGAATCCGCCTGCCAATGCAGGGGACACAGGTTCGTGCCCAGGTCCGGAAAGATCCCACATACCGTGGAGCAACTAAACCCCTGAGCCACAACTACTGAACCCCGCACACCTAGAGCCTGAGCTCCGCAACAAGACAAGCCACCGCAATAAGAAGCGTGTGCACCAAATGAAGAGGAGCCCCCGCTTGCTGCAACTAGAGAATGCCCTTGCACAGCAATGAAGACCCAATGCAGCCAAAAATAAATAAATAAAAATAAATAAATAAATGAATAAATAAATTAATTAATTAAAAAAAAGAAATAGTATTATAATTTCATGTTCCACATTCATGAGGAAAGGAGCATAATTTTCATTTGAACCCAGGTTTTAATAATCATTTGAACCCTGGCAGTCAGTGAAGTTACAACTTGGTTTTACTTCCTCATAAATGTAAGATCTTATTCTCAAGACTACATTTTTATACAAACAAGGCCTAGTAGAATTTTAGTGCTGTTCCTGGATTATTATTAAAATTATGTAAGGAAAAATATGTTAATAATGATTTTTTTTAAATCAAGGACTAATGTGTCCTTGACAATTATAGATGAGCATATTGTTGGCTTGAAATAAATTATTATAAAGGAGTAATGACTTCTAGTGTAAAATAGCATTATATCCATTTTTCTTAACTCAAAATTAATATATCACTATTGAATTTTAATTAAACTCCAGCTTGTTTTAAAGTTATATTATTTTATTAGTTTGACCATAATTAGGAATAATCATCATTAGTGGAAAATTAGAATCATCTTAGTAATCTTGGATAATATATCAATAAAACTATGGTAAACACTTTTTATTCCTTTCACTTTTTGTGCGCTCTCTAAGATCTGTGATTCAGGCATATATGGCTACGTAGGAGGCGCTCAATAAATATCTGTTAAATGATATAATATTTTAGAATACTATAAAGTCTTTTAATGATTAATAAACATATTAACTGATTAATGTTTTAAAATTAATTTGACTAATAATTATTTTCATTTATAACCTTTGTGAATAGATCATTCCTCAAAGAGGTTATAGAAAAAGCTAATAGCTTTTTTATAATTATCAAACTCCTATTAAACAAGGCAATATAGCAGAGTGCTTAAAAGGACATGGTTAGTACTTGGACTACTTGGTTTCAAGTCCCTACTTACTCTGCCACTCACTGTGTGTGTTAACCTGGGCAAATCTTTTAAGCTCTCCGTGCCTCAGTTTCTTCATCTGCAAAACAGAGATGATGGTGATGATGATGATGTTGATAATAATACCACAGGAGTGTTACATAAAAGAGATATTACAGATAAAGAGTTTAAGAGAATACTCAGGCAAAATTAAGAGCTCCAAATTCTTAGCTATTACTATTAAAATTTATTTTACCATTCATCTTTACATAAAAGTTGCTTGAGGACAGATAATAAAAGATGGAAATGAAAATACTGTGATAAAAATCAGATAAATGTATTGTAATGATTGCATACCTAAACTAGTGAGACGTTATTTTGTATTCAGTTTTTTCTACATATAAAGTAGAAGAGGGATTGTTTACTGAGAAACTACCAGAATGACTTTGAGAAACAAAAGTTTGAATTATTCAGATTCTAATAAATAGTGCGTGACAAGAGAGGAAGACAAGAAACACAGTGTATTGGAGGAGGGGTATATTTGTTTTCTTGAGTTGCATTCTGTGCTGTAGAAAAAAAATCTATAAAAATAAAGAACAAAAGTAAAGAGTCATTCACATGGCTGTAGATTCCTAAGGGGTTGCTTTCACAGTAAAAGAGCAAGTCTCTCTGAGACTTCTGTGTGATTACTGACCTACCAAAGCCAAGGTAAAGGAGGAAAAGGGTACTGTGACCAGGAGACCATGAATAATGGTGCCCTGTATTTCTGTTTTTATTATTATTATCATCATCATCTATAAATTCTCTAATCCTCGTTTAGTCTGCAACCCAATTTCAGCCTATTAATGTTTCCAAAACTTTATGGAATATTTTCTATCAGAAACAGTACGTTCACCCTATTTGAAAATGTTATAAAGGGAATTTTGTCCTAAGGGAAGAGGTTCAGCATTTATGAAATGTCTCCTAGTGTAACGCATAATGTAAATGTCTCATGAAATGTTGAGGAACTAATTTTCCAGACTTACAAAAAAGGCAAAATGCAACACTTACTGCATATAAACTTTGCCTGAGAGTCTGAGACTTAAAAAACTAGATTTATTGTATATTTTTTATCTGAGGCTATGTTTCATTATAATACTAAGATATTTATAGAGCATACCCTTGCATAAATTTACAAATTAATAATAGGCTGTACTAAAATCTTGAAAACTTTCCGTCAAAATATACAGGAGTATGGAATTCATTAAAATAACTTTTTATTTAGGGTTTTTCTTTTTCCACCTTCCTTGTTAGCCAGTTTTTCTTTTTTCTTAATGTTTCCTTTTACATTAGGTTTGAATTTAATCCAGCTGTATTGTTTCTGGACAGTGCTGAAGCTCTGAAGATGTATTATACCCATGCATCACCATAGCATTGTCATTCTGACGATATATTAGTGTAATACATCTTCAAAGCCCTCAAATGAGAAGCTGTCTAGAAGGAATGGGGCGAGGAGAAAATTCAATTCAATTACAGGACAAAAGAAGCAGCTAAAAAGAAGGAGAGAACTCTCAAAGCAAGACTCTCAGTAGAGTTGATTATAACCAAGTATTTCATGGAAGTATATTCTATTTTTCCTTTTGTGAGATGACAAGGAATAATTACAGATTTTGAACACACATCTGTAAAGAGAAAATGGCTTCTCAACCCTGTGTTTGATCCAGTAGAAGGTGAATGGTTTTTTGGAAACATTTAATTGATTTTGTGGAAAGTCATATAAGTATTGCTATTCATTTAATATATAAACCTAAGGTATACAGTAAATCTACAGGTTGATTTCTTAAAATGTGATAAGTATAAAGGAATGTTTACCTTCCAAATAAAGTCTTAGTTGGCACTTTAAAGTTTTTCAAACATATATAAACACAGACAGTAGCTGACTGAAAAGTGATTAACAGGTAACAAATGAGAAAACTAACAGCTCTTCTTAGCCAGCTCCTGACTATTTCCGCTAGATTGGGCTGTCTGTAGTGATCAATAAGTCTTATTACTAGGATAAATTTTTCTTGGATATCTCTCATCTGTTAAAAAACAGAGAGACTCTTAGTTTCATCATAGTACAAATACATTGACAGTCAGAAGCATGTGGTCTGTCTTACATGTTTTGCAAAACTAGACTTCTAAAGTAAAAAATTCCTAACTCCTTATTTAAAGGTTATGTTATGAATAATTATTTTACATCTATTTTCTTCAAAAATCACCTGTTGAGCACTTATGTGTCAGACAGTTTGCTGAACATTGAGTATAAAGACGAAAGAAAAAATACAGCTACTACCTTCAAGGAGTTTACAGTCTTGGAATAGATACAGGTGAAGAGGGAAACAATTACACATTAACTAAAATACTATGAATACAATAATAAGGCATCTTTGAGAAGTTATCTTTTAACCAAGCCTTGAAGTTAAAGGAAGGGAGGCTGCTGTGTGAAGCAGTGTTGTGCATTCTAAGTGGAGACAACAGCATTTGTAAAGGCTTGAAGGCAGGAAAGAATTGGGTGTGTTGTGAAACTGAAATTTGTGGGCCTGGAACAAGCTGAGAAAAAGGGAAGAGAAAGAGGGCTTAATGTGAGGTTGGAGAAGATTAGCTGAGTCAGGTGATCAGATCAACTAGGGATTGTAGGCCATGGTGAGATTAGACTTTTTTTTTCTCCTGAATGAAAAAGAAACCCATGGGAAGTTTTTGATCACAAGAGTGAAACGATTTGATTTTAATGTTTAGAAGATGCTTTTGGTGCTGTTTAGAGAATGAGTTGCTGGGAGCCTGAAGTATAGCATAGCAGGGAGACAATTTAGGAAACCACCGTTGTATATGAGATGAGAGACCATGCTGACCTTAACAAGGGTGATGGCCATGGAGATGAAGAGAAGTAGGTGAATCCCAGATTATACAGGTAAAACCTAAAGACTGAGAGATGGGAGATGGGGAATGCCTTTAGTCTTCTGGCTTCATCAACTTCAAGAATGGGCTTGTTGTTGACTGAAATGAGACAAACTGTTACAGGAGAAGGAAAAGTCACATCCTGAGACCTGCACAAGTCCCTGGGAGGGCCACCAAGTGAGGGTCTTTGGCTTCATGCAGGAAAGAATTCAAGAGCAAGCCAAAGAAAGGAGAAAGTGAGTTTATTCAGAGAGATACAGACTCCATAGGTAGAATGTGGACCTTCTCAGAAAGTGAGAGAGGTCCCAGGGCATGGGGTTGTTGGTTTTTATGGGCTGAGTAGTTTCATATGCTAACGAGTGGGAGGAATAGTTTTGCTATTTTGGGGAAGTTTGGGGATTTCCAGGGAATAGGCCACTGCCCTCTTTTTGGCCTTTTATGATCCTCTTTGGAACTGACATGGCATAAGGGGCAGTGATTTTTAGCACTGTAATGAAGGCATAATGAGCTAAAAGTCAGTGACCAGACCATTCAAGAAACCACCTTGGTTTCAGCCGGTTCTAGCCAGTTTTTATCACATCCTAACAGCTGCACCCCTTCTTTGTTTATCTAGCAGTTGCTTCATGCTCCTTTCCTTCCTGTCTCAAAACCAGGAGACAAATATATCAATATTTGGAGAAAAATCAAGATTTCTATTTTGGCCATGTTAAATTATAAGACATATTAGACATTCAAATGGAAATGTCAGTGAATTATTGGATATATGAGGCCTGATCTCAAGGAAGAGGCCAGGACAAGAATGAGACTTGAAGTCATGAGTATAAGTTTATCCTAAGGAGGCAAAGTAGACAGACAGAAGGTCCATGACCAATGTCTGAGGATTTGGACAAAAAGAGAGCGAAGAAACTTAGAAAGAGTTGCTAGTGTGAAAGATGAAGACCTAGGAGAATAAAACTCAGAGAGGAAATTGTTTTAGTAATTAGAAAGAGATTTAATGAATTGAAATGTAGCAAGAGGTAGAAAAATAGCTATTGTGTTGGTAATATGGAGATCATGTTTGACTGTGATAAAAGCCATTTCAGTGACATTGTGGGAACAGGAGCCAGACTGGGTGGGTTAAACAGGGAACGCAGGTGGGTGTTGGTGAACAAGTGGAGAAAGCTTGTCTCTTTCAAGGAATTTTGTGATGATGGGGAGAAGAGAAATGGGATGTTTGCTGGACTGTTGTGTAAGGTACAGGGGAGAGATGCTTTTTTTTTTAAAAGCGGATAGTATAACAAACCCAAAGAACCTATCCTGTATATCATATGGCTTCAGCAATTATCAGTGCATGGCTGATTTTGTTCATTCGTGCTGTCTCTTCCAACTTACAGGAGGATTTTTTTCTTTTTTTACAAAAATGTTAATTTTAAAAGTACCATAAGCAGTAGTAATTGCAGAACATTTAAGCCCCAATGAATCATAAAACAAATAGTACCAGCTATAAAAGTGATATCCTCTTCTCTTTTATGTTTTGTTCTTAAACCCATGATATAGAGGCTTCTGATGGACCAGTGCAGAGTGCATAAGGAGCTGAAAACTCTCAGGTGTGCATTGTATGCTGCTCCCAAGCTCTCTCTCCTCGGCTCTCTCACTGGAACATTCCTGTCACTTACAAGAACACAAAGCTCCTCAGTTCCAGCTCTTTCAGGAAAGCTTCTATTCTCCTCTTTTTATAGCATGCTATGTCTCTTAGTTCTGTTCCATTGCTTTGCCCTGAAATTGTGTGTGCTTTATGCTCAATTCATCACCCCAGGCGTCTGCTGCCCTGATTGGCATCAGCCTGGAAATATCACCTGGAAGTTTATTGCTCAAAGGAATCACCATCCTTTTCTTTTCCCTTGTGGCCTGTAACAGGAGGTGCAGTCTTCGAAAAAGTCAGCCTTTCTCTTCCCAGGTGTTCTCTTGCTCTGCAGCCATCACATATTGCCAACTGCTCCTATCAAAATTCTGAAATGTTGCAGAGCATATGTTGGATCCACAAAGTTTGATCAAGAAGAAGGAAGAAAGTGATTTGATGTAGTTTCCAGATAGAAAAAAAGTGCTTTTGTCTACATACTTGTTGAATCTGATTTGTATAGTAACAGGTAGACTAGCTCACTCTGAATAAGACAAATACTCAAATAATGTGAGCCTATAATACAAAAATGAAACTTTTATATGACACGTTTGGTGCAATTGTTAAATTGTTAAATTTGTGTTGAATCTCTCAAATGCTGCTTCTGTGGTACATAAAGTCCATGCATATTCTAAGACTGTAATCTAAAAGGGTTGAGGTGGAGTGAAAATTCCAACTCAGGTAGTTTGGTAATGGAATTGGATGTCAACCTTTACTTGCCTTCAATACACAAATGTATCCTCTCTGGGATTTCTGCCTAAAGATGGTGAGATGATGGGGTAATCAAATGTAAGGGGGTTGAATAGAATGTGATTTCTCCAAACCCCACTAAAGAGAGGAAGGACACATGTTAAGCTCGTTAAGGCCCTGACATAATCATCTTTAATCATGATGTCTAGACTAAACATCAAACATGCCTAGATTAAGATATGTGATTCAGATTATCTTTCAACATCAGTATTCTTATACACTGCCTTTCAATTTCATTATTTTAAAATTATTCATTCATTTATATCTCTCAAACATTCACAAATTTGAAATCTGCTCAGGAAAGGTGATATTGACCTACTAAAGATATAGGAGCAGCCCATCCTCAGAATACAAATAAGTGTATCCATACAATCACTAGAGAATCAGAGGAGGAATCTTGTGAACAATCCACAGGCTGAAGACAGTACTGGAATCAGTGATTCCCAACTGTGAATGTTGAAAAGACTATATGTAGCTCTGTGATCGCTGATAGAGATGTGGATTATCATTTTGGAAGGATTCAGACATGGGCAAAAGACATGTTCATTCAGACATGCTCCTCCTGAAATGAGCAAACCCACTGACTTGGCTCACTTTTGAAGATTCATGTTGATACAAACAACACCATCTTTTATCTCTGCTAGGGTATAATAAAATCCACAGAGCTGAATCCACTTCTATCTGATTCTTCATTGTGCTTGACGTATAGTAGGTGCCTAAAAATATTTTTGAATGAATGATAAAACCTGAAACATACTTCTGATGACTTCAGATAATGATTTGATTTCTTCTTCTTTTACCACTGGCAAAAATAATGATACCAAAAATGTCCTTTGTGAGCACTTATTATCTACCAGGCAACTTATATTCATTTACTTAATTAAACCTCAAAAAAAGTCCCTATATTGTAGGTGGTGTGATTTGTATTTTTTGTGCTAGAGAAACTGGAACTCAGCATTCAGTAATTTTCCCAAGAACACAGCTAGTATGTTTCAGAGTTAGAATTCACACTAAATTTTGATAGATTTTAAAGCCCAAGCTATTAACCATCACTAAAAGGAGGGTATAGGATGTGAAGTACTGGCTACAAGGAGATGCTAATAGTATTAGAATTAGAATTTAGAAATTCTAGAAATTCTAGAAATTAGAAATTAGAAATTTCTGGCTATTGGGCTTATTATTTTAGAAAGATGTTCATCTCAAAATGGCCAAGGTTTTCTGGAACAATTTCCACCAATGAGAACTATCGTAAAATTGAATTGAAACACTATTAGGTAATAAGCTCCCTATTACTGGAATAGTAATAAAGACTGCATAATTTCTTATCAGGAATGCTGCCTAAGTGAACTCTGGCATTTATGAAAGTGAAAGGATTCACTAACAATTGTTATCATAGTATTTTATTTAAAGAGCAGTGTATTAGTCAGGGTTCTCCAGAGAAACAGAACTAATAGAATATATATATATATTCACATATATATATATACACACACTTTTTTTTAACTATTTACTTTTACATAGTACTTTTTCTTTTATTCTAAATGTATGTCCTTCTCATTTTTATGTAATAAAAGTGAGACCAAATGGCATAATTTTGTTTAATATGTGTATATATATATACACACATATATAAATTATATATTTTATATACATTAAAATAAAATTTTGTTTAATATATATAAACACACATTTTTAATGATGTAATGGTGATTCTAAGTGATAAAATTTATTTAATGTTTATATATGATATATATTTGATATATATAATGTATACATATATGATATATACACACATTTGATGTCACCATTATTTCATTAAAAAATGAGATGTTAATGTTGATAAAGAAGACAAGACAAACTTTTAGTATAAAAGACTGCCTTGTGTAAAAATGGATAGTTGATAATCTTACATTAGATACTCTTATCTGTTTGTCTATCTATCTTGTCAGCAAACCTAAAATATATTTTCTGTAGATTAAGAGTCAACACACTACAGCCTGTGGGGCAAATTTCTTCTGCTGCTTGTTTCTGCAAATGAATTTTTATTGAAACATAGCCATATCATCTATGGCTTCTTTCATGCTGCAACAGCAGAGTTGAGTTGTTGCAACAGAGACCCTTAAGTCTGCATCTAAGGGTCTGCATCTGAAAATATTTACTATCTGGCCATTTACAGGAAAAGTTTACTGACCCCTGCTGTAGATTATAAAATGATTCCATCTCCTATTTTTAGTACAGATTTTCTTCTCAATATTACACTGAATATAGATGGCTGATATTGCATCTTTAGAAGGCCAATATTTCATTTCATGGTTAGTATTTAGGCCAATATTTCATTTCATTTCAATATTTCATTTCATGGTTAGCTTCCTAGGTATTATATAATTCCAATAGAGGTCTATTTCTCCATTTCTTCTTCAACTAATTCTTCAAATATATGCATTTTTTCTTTTATTTTGCCAAGTTTCAGTCAACCAGTGAACCAGTGGACCACTAAATTCCCTTCAAATTCTTTGAGTTTAAAATTTCACATTATCATGTTCTTATATGTTACTTTCAGACAATATCCTCCACATCTATGCCAAGATGATTTTTATTACGGAATTTGAAAGGACTACATCTCTGACTGCATTGTTCTATTAATAGGAAAAAAATTGCGTCTCTGGACTTTTATCCAGGAAGAATGCAATTCTGAGCCAATGTATGTGGCCACTTTTGAGTGAGTCTAGATTTTTTTCTTGGAAAGAGAGTTGGAAGCTGCCACATTTTCCCAGGAGGCCTGTGGGACTTCACTGAATAACAGCCATAGAAGCATCTCTAGGCTGAATAGCTCCCGCATAGTAAGATAAAAGTTGCTGTTTGATCAATATCCAATGGGTAGAGAAAGCACAAGAAGTAAACAGTAGGGGGAAAAAGTTGTCAAGTAAAATCAGTAAAGCCTCTGTCTGGGATTTGGGAAGCCAAACAATGGGAAAATGTGTGATTTAATAGTATTGATCTTCAGAGACATCCTCAGCAGAGCCTCTTCTGCCCTAAATGGGGATTCATTGTGTTAAATGTTGATCACTCACTGTTCCAGGAGTCAAATACATTTCTTGATGTGTTCAAAGTATACTGCAATTTAAGCTATAATAAGTACTATTTCTATCCTTTAGAGGTGAAATAAATAAACTGTGTAAATAAATTTGAAATGGCAGATTAAAATAACAGATCTTGGGATGCTCATTACTGACCTTTGTTAAGAGTTCATCTCTTACTGAAGTGGAGATAAAACTCACTGAATTTCTCAATCACATTGGATATTACTCTGTGTTGGAGGATGTGGCCGAATGAGAAAATAAAAACAACAAAGAATGGCAGATTTACACTAAACATTGTACTATATTCTGATTTGATAAGATATCTTTTTTAGAGCAAGATAGTATGGTTAATGAAAAAAGAAGAAGTCATAAATTTAAGCCCTGTCACCTTACTATGGGATCTTGGGCAAGCCCCTTAACTTCTTAAGAACACAACTTTCTCATCCCTAAAATGGAGGTATAAGAAACTCTCTAAGGTATTTCCTGCTCCAAACTCCTTTAATTCTGTGAATCTAGTTACAAGCTAAGTTCCATAGATAGGGCATACAAATTCTGTCTCATTACATTGTCCTAAAATACAGATACGTGAAATTCACATACATGTGCATACAAGTACACAGAATCATGATCTGACTAAAGAAAACTTTGAGGTACAGTCAAACCAAAGCATCTTAACAAAATATGAAAGACAGAAATCAAGTAATAGATATGCTTTCTGAGAAGACAAATATCAGCTTGGTAAAAAACTAAAATCTGAGCTTATTAGCACACGGGGCAAAGAGAGTAACACAATAGCTCATACAAAGCTTGTTGTCCAAAAGATGGGAGCAAAACATTTTGTCAGGTGAGATTGATTTTTTTGTGAGGTTTGAGAGTAACTTTTACATATGTCAGTAGTGTCTGTCAATATAGGACACTAAACAATCAACGGGGCTCTAATGACTGTTTCTATATTAATCTTTGGTGACTGTTAAAGGTAAGCAACTATTTGGAAGGAGAGTCATATAGTGTGTTACTTTACAGTCGTCTAACTTAATAAAGAGACACGACATTTAAATGCTAGAGGAGAAAATTTGACAACACAACCAGTTGTCTTTTCTAAATTTTGAACAGGATTTGCTCTTCAGAAACTTTAAAAGTGAAGTTGGAATTATCTGATCAGATTCTATGAAATGGAGCTAGATCTGAGGCAGAAAGTTTCTTCCCAAGAAAAAACAGAGTAACTGCATCAAGATGTAGATGCCAGCCTCATCTAGGGACAGGAAATATGAAAGAAAGTTTAAGGCCCCAGGTAGCAAAGATAAGGTGTCAGAGACAAGAGCTTGAAAGTATAAATAGCTACTTTCCTTCTTTCATCTATTTATTCCTTGTATATACATCATGCCAGATACTTTGCTAAATGCTTTAGGCATGCTATATTATATGTTCTTGTAACAGCGCAAAAAAAGATGTGTTATCATGTCTATTTTACTCATAGACAAACAGGTTTAGAAAGGTTAAATGAAATACTAAGTTGAGATATCATTGCTATATAATTTGCCATATGAATTATGAGTATTTTTTCCTTGAGATGATATCATATTCAGTATTTTGTTCAAGGTGAAATTAGCCAAATGGGATTCAGTGAATAATTGTGATATCACCGTAACAGTGATTAGCAAGAGAACTATTTTCTTAATTAAATATGCCCATCCAAATTGCATCAGAGTACTTCATTCCAGATGTTGTTATTATAAACAAGGTTTTTGGTTACTTATTGGTCATATAAGTGTATTTTGATAGCACATAGTAAAAGCATCCTTTTAAGTTAAAATGTTATTCGTTTTCAGAAAAACAATAGTAGTATGAGCTTGTTATAATATTTCTGGTGAGCCTTCTTTCTAGTTTGGCTCTGTTCTCCTTGTGCAATATTTGGTTCTATTTTTCTTCAAATAATTTTCTTTGATCAGTCTCTACATTTTTTTTCCTCCTCTTTTGTGAATCATAAGAAGCATATTATAGTCCTTTATAGAACTCAGTCCCTCCATGTGTTAGAGCTTCAGAGACACTGTCCATTTTTCATACCAAAGTGAAATTGTATTTGTTTCATTTCATTTGTTTTAAATTATACCATCATGTAAGAACCAAATAGTCCCTGGGTATTATTTTCTGAAAATGATAATAAAATTTTATAAAAGCAGGAAAGTCATTTCATTGGGATAAGCCAACTAAAAACTAGTAAACCCACTCAAATAAATAAACACACAAAATCAAAGGGCATAGCCTTTGAACTTTCCATCTCTTTTTTCCAGGATATAGATATCATACATCATTGATAAGGTCTCAATATATCACATTTCTCCCTTTATATGGAGACTGACAGTTTTTTTTTAAAATATACCAAAAGGTAGCAGTCTAACTTTTAATTAAAAGAGTAAGAGTAGGGCTTCCCTGGTGGTGCAGTGGTTGAGAGTCTGCCTGCCGATACAGGTGACGCGGGTTTGTGCCCCGGTCCGGGAAGATCCCACATGCCGCGGAGCGGCTGGGCCCGTGAGCCGTGGCGCGGCTGGGCCCGTGAGCCGTGGCCGCTGAGCCTGCGCGTCCGGAGCCTGTGCTCCGCAACGGGAAGAGGCCACGACAGTGAGAGACCCGCGTACCGCAAAAATAAAGAGTAAGAGTATTGATACATATATTTCCTCAATGATTTAGTGCTGACCTACTTGCATTTTTCATCAAGAATGAGCTTCACATTTGCCCATAGGGAACTATACTGTAAACCAACATAAACAATTATCAAGAAACTTTAACACTAACATTGGAGAGAAGCACTCTCCTTAAAAAGTTAATTATATACTGTTGGAAATTCTGTAAGGTGAGGTAAGAAAAATAGAAAGAGCACTGGACTGGGAGTCAAAAGAACTGTTTTCTCTCAAAGCTCTGCTATTGTGCCTTACTCACTGAGTAAGCTGCTTAACCTCTTTAGAATTTAATCTTCTTATATCAGAATACGAAAGTTAAATTTGCCCAACTGGATTTTTTCAATAAGATGAAATAATCAACATGAAAGCATTTCTAAAATCAGAAGTCTTAAATGGATATAAGTAAGATATTGGCAGACTTATTGCTTCCCATAAAATTGTATTTGAAAGGACTTGAATGCTAGGAAGTAGTTTTAATTTCCCCAACTCTCTCTATTTTTTCCCTAAAACTTTGTAACCTAGATTTTCTAAATAACACTTTAATGTAAAAATTCAGGGTGAAGGGTGGGATGTGAATGGAAAAGAATTAAAAATAACATTGTAAAAGTGAGAAATCAATTCATCCCACCTCTTGTATTAAATGGTTTCTATTATTACATAAAGACAATGAAAGAAATTTTCCCTAGGCCTCTGTTTTCACTCAGTAATGACAGTAAGTGATTTCAACACATATTTATATGTGTTTTAATATTGATTCTATGCACGATACTGAGCTGGATTTAATGGAAGAACATTGACTGACTGATCTGCCTATCTAAGATGTCTGAACCCTTCTGGTAAATTTCTATAGAGAAAATACTTCAAATTTTTTTTTTTTTTATAAATGAGGTTTATATGCCTGACATCAGAATAGCTCTCTTCAAGTGTGTCTATTTGTCACTAAGTCAGTTGCCCCTTTATATGGTAAAAAGCTGATGTATTTTACTACTCATTAGAGGAAATAGTCTTAAGGAAGATAGCCTCCCTCCTACACTCAATTTAATTGTCATTTGAAAGCCAGTAATGCAGCCAAATCATTTACACTAGCTATATCCTTTATTTCAGAAGAGGGTTGGAAACTTTAGTGACCCTTAGAATCAGATAAGCTTTTTACATAATCGAGACAACCGATATTCCATTTTTAATGGCTAATACCCAGGCAGATTCAAAGGCAGTTTAGAGAGGGAATCTGCCATACAATTAAAAGGGGAATGGAGGGCTTCCCTGGTGGCGCAGTGGTTGAGAGTCCGCCTGCCGATACAGGGGACACCGGTTCGTGCCCCGGTCCGGGAAGATCCCACATGCCGCGGAGCAGCTAGGCCTGTGAGCCATGACCACTGAGCCTGCGCGTCCAGAGCCTGTGCTCCACAATGGGAGAGGCCACAACAGTGAGAGCCCCGCGTACCACAAAAAAAAAAAAAAAAAAAAGGGGGGGGGGAATGGAACTGCAGAAAATATCCATGTATTTCATTTTGGAAATTTAGGAAATATACAAATACATAAGTATATGTAAATATATAGAGAGATAGATATTTACATTTCAGGTAAAGTGATATTGTGTGCATGTTGTGACAGAATTGGTAGAACAGAGAAAATTGATTTATCTGTGAATTTGGAAGTTAACTTCCCAGGAGAATTAACAGGAAATTTTTTTTCTCATATGGTCGTCATTTCAGGATTTAGATAATGAGCAGTTAAAGATAATCGGCACTTCTTTGCATAAAAAATATAAATTATAAGATATTTAATATATATTAATAGCTTTCAGGTATAACCAGATAATCTTGGACAAAAGAGTATTTCAGATTTACTGAAGCAGTCTGCTCAGGTTTGCTATCTTCTGTTAGAAATTCCACTACTTCCTCCAGGTAAGCTTTAACTCTTTACTCCTGTAGTCCTAAACAATGAATTTAATTACTTTCTGTATTCATTAACTAAATATTTTTGTAAAGCCTGCCACAAAGGTACTATGCTAAATTTCAGGCAAATAGATGACCAACAGCAATCATGGTACAGCAGTTTCCTTGTTGTGTTCCTGTTTTCCTCGGTTTGAACTTCAACTCTGTAAGCCAAGGTAAAACTATTTTTAGTGCACTGTTTCTTGCCTCATAGACATCATTTTTTTCTTAATTATTATAAATCTTGAACCTAGAAGCCAGCCTTCTTGTTCATTTGCCCCTTTTAGTCAACTCAAATATTTTCATATCTCCCCATGCCCAGCTTCTTCATTAATTCTCTGTTCCATCCCCTCCCTGGTCTCTAAAATCATTCACTGCTTGAAATTAAGGATTCATCTGAGTTTGGATGTACCACAATATCTCTTGCAAGTACTCTATTAGCAATATTTACTTTCAAATGACTAGGGTTGTGCTCACAGGTGACTGAGTCAATTCAGAAACTAAAATATATTTAAAGTAGTGTTCTTTTAATCTCAAGCTACTCTTGATATTAGGTTTTAATGGAATACATTTGTCCTATAAAATGTTTTTCTAGAATTCAAAATAAATCTGTTTCTTACTGGTTAAGAATAGTTCAGACTTATTTTCCTGCAAATTGTTGGCACATGCTTTATTTTTAAAAACTTAATTTCCCATTTTATAATTGAATATTCTTGGAATATTTAAAGTTTAATTTAAATGTACTTCAATTCCATTCTGCTATTTATTTAATTTTTAAAACCCCAGTACACAACACTGAGATAATATTGTTCTTCAGTTCACAGCATACTGTTATTGGTCCACACAAAGCCTCCTTTATTTTACTTTTATTTTATACCCTTTATTCTCATCCCCTTTCCCACTCCTGCCTTATCCTACTCATTCTGATGTGTTTACTATAGATTCATGAATGTGAATATATCCTTATAGAGTGTATAGAATTATCTGGGCGTTTTAAATTTATGTAAATATCAATACTTAAAAAGATCCATTCCCAAACATCCTTGCCAAAACTTCATGTTAAACAACTTTGTAATTTTTGCCAGTTTCACAGATATAAGATGGTATCTCATTTATTTTATTTGAATTTATCTGATTACGGGTGAATTTTAGCATCTATTTATACATAACATTAATTATTCAGTTTTCCTATTCTGAGGATTTTCTTTTGATACATTTGACTATTTCTCTCTTTTAAATTTTAGTGCTTTTAATTGATGATTTAATGATATTCTTTGTATATTATTGATATTGATTCCAATTTTTCCCAGTCTCCATTAATTTTGCTTAAACTTTCTTTTGTTGAAAATTCCTTGTTTATCATAGACATTTTAAATAATCCTCCCAGTCTGTCATGTGTATCTTAATTTTGCTTAAATTTTCTTTTGTTGAACAGAAGTCCTTAATTTTGATATGGCTAAACTATTAATTTCTTACCTTATAGTTTTTGTTGTTGCTGTTGTTCTTAGGTCATAAATATACTTATCTATACCTTTTAAGCATCACACTTTTATATGTCATATTAAGGCATTTAATCCATCACGACCTTTGTACATAGCATAAGGTGAGGTACCCAACAATAATTTTTTCTATATGGTGAGACAGCTTCCCTGGCATCATGTAACAATTTATTCTTTCTCTGTTGATCTCTGGGGCGATACTTTATTCTGAGCAGATGACACTTTTTCATAAAAGTATAATTGTCTGTCCTTGTACTTTAGCCATACTTTTTATCAAAATGGCTTTACAGCACTCCTGACTATAGTATGACAATTACCCCCTGTATTTTTTTCAAGATGACTTAGTTCCTTTTTGACTTTTATTTGTTCATGTAAGTATATATGAAAGTTTTGAAAAGTTCTTCAAACAAAAACAACAGCAATGAAACCACAGGAATTTGTGGATTGAATAGGGAGAATTGGCATGTTTTCAAGATTAACTCATCTATCCATGAACATTATATATTTCTTCTTTAATAGCAATCTTAATTTATCATCTTTAATGAAATGTTAAAATTTTCAGTGTAATGATTATAGAGATACAAATGCTGATAAGTATGTATATGTTATGATCAGAGCCTGTGATATTTCTTTTATGATTCCTTGTATTTTATCAATAAAATTACAAAGGAAAATCATCAGCTAAGAGTGAGGATAAGAAATAGGTGTTGGAGATTGAAAGAAAAAAGGAACTGGGAAAAAATTTATCTTAGTAAGTGGAAGGCAGGGGGTTTTTTGTTTTGTTTTTTTCTATTTTATTTTGTGGATAAGAACAGTTTTCAAATATCAAAAGGATATTATATGGACAAGACTTTTCATTGTTTATGTGTGATCCTGGAGGGTGGACAAAAGGCCATCTATATTCTAGAAGTTATTTTTATGTAAAAGAGAGTGTTCTCTATTAATAGCTGGAAAAATAAACCAAGCCTTCATTGAGGTAGTGAGATTAGAAGTGTTTAAAGAGGACATCTCACTTATTTGGAATATATGAGGTATGCTAGAGTGGCAATCCATACATAGGTTAAGGGTTGTACTGAAAATCCTTAAAATTCCTAGAAAATTTAGTAATGTAATTCTGCAATCTAATAATGAAGTGTTTTTTCCTTTAGAAATTAAAATAATTGTGCACTACTTCTGTTGTCCATGCAACTTCTGTTGTTTGGCCAACAGCGGTGGTGTTGGTAGATAGAGTCATCTTTTTATATGATTAAACAAATTTATTTAAATGTTTTAACGCAAAAAAGGACAGTCAGAATAAATTAAATCTCTTTAACTTAATCTTATCTTTTGAAGAAATATATTACATGTTCTCATTTCTCTAATAAAACTTTATCGTAGACAGGCATTTGTCATTTTACTAGTTGGATATAGGAACATTATTTTGGAGATATGTGGATTGGAGACTTTTGTGAAAATCTTCCAATGATTTAGAAGAGGGTCAGTGTCTTAGTCCACCCTGGTTGCTATAATAAAAATACCATAGACTGGGTTCCTTAAACAATAAACATTTATTTCTTATAGTTTGGGAAGGTAGGGAGTCCCAGATCAAGGCACAGGCAGATTCTGTATCTAGTTGAGAGCCAGTGGTTCATGACTGTTGTCTTTTTGCTATGTCCCTACATGGCAGGAAAGAGAGTGAAAGAGCTCTCTGGGGTCTCTTTTTTTAAGAGTTATTTTTTTTTAGAGCACTATTAGTTTCACAGCAAAACTGAGAGGAAGATACAGAGATATTTACCCATATACCTCATCATCTGCCAGAGTGGTACATTTGTTACCAAGCGTAAACCTACATTGACATCATAACCACGCAAACTTCATAGTTTACCTTAGGGTTCAGTCTTGGTGTTGTACATTCTATGGAACTAGACAAATGCATAATGATATATAGTTATCAATGTAATACCAATGTATTCCACTGCTCTGAAAATTCTCTGTGTTCTCTCAATTCATTCATCCACCCTGCCTCCATCCTTGGCAATCACTATCTCCATAGTTTTGCCTTTTCCAGCATTTTTTGTAGTTGAAATCATACTATGTAGCCTTTCCAGATTGGCTTCTTCACATAGTAATATGTATTTAAGATTCCTCCATGTCTTTTCATGACTTGATAGCTCATTTCTTTTTAGCACTGAATAATATTTCATTGTTTGGTATATTACAGTTTATTTATTTATTCTCCTAGAGAGGAACATCTTGGTTGCTTCTAAGTTTTGGCAATTATGAATAAAGCTGCTATAAACATCCATATGGAGGTTTTTCTGTAGACATAAGTTTTCATCTCCTTTGGGTAAATACCAAGGGGCACAATTAGCTGGATCATATGGTTAAGAGTAGTTTTAGTTTTGTAAGAAAGTGCCAAACTGTTTTCCAAAGTGGTTGTACCGTTTTGCATTCCCATCAACAATGTATGAGAGTTCCTGTTGCTCTACATCCAGCATTTGGTGGTGTCAATATTCCAGATATTGGACGTTCTAATAGGTGTATAGTGGTATTTCATTGCTGTTTTAACTTGTATTTTCTTTATAGTATATGTGGGACATCTTTTCCTACGCTTATTTGCCATCTGTATATCTTCTTTGGTGAAACGTCTGTGCAGGTGTTTGGCCTATTTTTTAGTTGGGTTGTTTGTTTTCTTTTTATTATTGAATTTTAAGAGTTCTTTATATATTTTCAATAACAGTCCTTTATTAGGTTTTTCTTTTGCAAATATTTTCTCCCAACTTGTGACTTGTGTTCTGATTCTCGTGACATTGTCTTTTGTAAAGCAGACATTTTAAATTTATTTTTTTAATTAATTTATTTATTTTTGTCTGTGTTGGGTCTTCGTTTCTGTGCGAGGGCTTTCTCTAGTTGCGGCGAGTGGGGTCCACTCTTCATCGCGATGAGCGGGCCTCTCACTGTTGCGGCCTCTCTTGTTGCGGAGCACAAGCTCCAGATGTGCAGGCTCAGTAGTTGTGGCTCACGGGCCTAGTTGCTCCGCGGCATGTGGGATCTTCCCAGACCAGGGCCCGAACTCGTGTCCCCTGCATCAGTAGGCAGATTCTCAACCACTGAGCCACCAGGGAAGCCCGATATTTTTAATTTTTTTTTTTTTTTTTTTTTTTTTTGCGGTACACGGGCCTCTCACTGTTATGGCCTCTCCCGTTGAGGAGTACAGACTCCGGACGCGCAGGCTCAGAGGCCATGCCTCACGGGCCTAGCCACTCCGCAGCACCGACATTTTTAATTTTAATGAAGTCTAGCTTATCAATTATTTGTATCATGGGTTGTGTTTTTGGTTTTGTATGGTATCTCTTTTGTGAAGGCAGTAATCCCACTTATGAGAGCTCCACTTTCATCACCCAAAGGCCGTACTTGCAAATGCCATCACATTGGGGATTAAGCGTTAACATTTGAATTTCTGGGGGACACAAACATTCAGTCATAGCGACCCACAAATTACATACAGCTTAGCTTGCTGGCTAAATCCAACATACTGACTCTTTTTGTGAATAAAGTTTCATTGGAACATATTGTTTATAACAACACAATTGATTGACTATAACAACACAACTGAGTGACTGCAACAGAGACAGTATGTCCCACGAAATGTAAAATAATTACTCTATGGTTCTTTATAGAAAAAGTTTTCTGATTCCTGTTTTAAAAAATGGAGGTGAAAGATGAGCAGATATTGCACTAACTAAAACTGTATGTCATGGATAGGAATATACGGTGTTGATGTTGACTTATATGTTTTAAACCTATATGACCCATTATTTTTAATATTTATGGAGCACTTACTATATAGTACACTTGCCAAACACTTTATATCCTTATCTCATTTAACTATTATAAACATTCTATCATCATCCCTAATTTATAAATGGTAAATCAAGTCTGAAGAACAGAGTTAGGACTTGGAACCTAAGGTTTATAACTATACAATCCATGCTCTTATTCTTTATGTTAATATCTGAGGCTTAAACTAATAATAATAACATCCAAATGTCATCTGCCCAGGCTTGGTTGACAACTTTGGCTCCCCAGATATAGAACTACATCAGCATCACTTTTTTGATAATTAACTCTAAAGTCATCTAAGCCACCAGTGGAAAAGGATAGCAGAATTAACCAGAGGGGAGGGCTAAATAATTGCAAGGCAGATCATATTTCCAATTCTTGACAGAAAAGATAGAGTTATTTTGTAAGAAATTTTCAGTGTAGAGAAGATGATTGAGTGAAGAAGAGCTGAGTAGAGTCTACTGCTTCAATTATCTGACTGAGGAAGGACAATTGAATTCATAAGACCTAAGTGCCAATTAGCTAAATGAGAAACTCAAGCATTATACCCAGCATTAGGGAAGAAAGATGCTCAGAAAGGCAACAGAGCTCCGCAGCTGCAGGCTGATCTGCAAGGACACCAACACCTGGGGAAGATCTGACCCACTGAAGATGATATTTCAGGTCGTTAGGGCCTGAGTAGAGTGCCTGAGAGAACAGTAGAGTACCGTTTAAAGGGAGTCTATAAATAAGGTTTCATTTTGAAAATAGGTGACATTATTTTTAATAATAACTATACTGAAAGACATTTTCATATTCAACATATTAAGCATTAGGTAAAATTGAGATTCTTTGTTAACAAAAGGGCTGATCTGGTTATGAAAATTTTGGTTGAAATTGTTCTCAAGCCTAAGAAATCAATGAAAGCTGAATTATAAACTATCCAAATCAAAATCTTAGTGATTAAACCAGGTAACTGCAATTGCCCAGTTTACATGTATTATCTGAATCTCTGTAAAAGTTATTTTGTAAGTACATTCAACTACATCTTACTCTCCTGAAGAAATATAATTCTGCATTACATATTTTTGATCCTCCATAGCTCCTAACTTAAGAAGCAATGTATATGGTATGTATACGGCAAATACTTATAGGAAGAATGAATCAATATTTGGAGAGATGAAGGAGTTTTCCCAGGAAGATAAACCTGGAAGAACTAAAGCCCAGATTATTTACTTTTGAAATAGGAAGGAATGGGAGAGTTGGGGTGATATGAGGAAGTAACTGTCACATGACTTAAAAACAGACTGATGAGTAGTAGCAAAAGATGATGAACACAAATGTGATGATATTCACTGTCATTGCTATTATTTTTGCAATGCTTATAGAGGCACAGAGCACCATATTGTTAGAAAGGTTTTAAATTTTTTTTTGAGCCCTCATGTCAGTGTAATTTTGTACCATGTTCTGCAACTATAATTGCTGAACCTCCAGCCCAAAAAGGACCCACATGGAGAACTAACGGATCAACCCAAGATTTCTGGCGTCTTCTCCTTAGAGCAGTAGTGAATATACTGAAATTTAGTAAAAAATGAAATCATGTGGTTCAATGCCTAACTGGGACATAGTAAATCAGTACACTGAGTCATGCTGAAGTAAAACAGTGGTCTTACAAAATAATTCCTCAAAATAAAATTTCACTTGTCAGTTCTGAAATGTCCGGTGGCTTAACTTGACTGCAGACTTATTATTTAAAATATACCCATCACTTTTTACGAAGGTAATGAAGGATAATAATAAAATGTACCTGTCTCCTGGTTCCAAAAGAAACCAAAGTTGTGGTTCCCTGAGATTTGCTGGGGATAATGTTGAATTATATATCTTATAAATTAAATCTTTACTAAATCTTAAGTGTCAGTCTCTCAAGCATTTATTTTATTTTCCTCTGTACAGCAGACAAGCTCTTCCATTATGGTCCCAGGAAACATCTTTGTTGCATGAATAAGCTCATTTTGTTTCCTTAGGTCCCAACCTTGTTCCTGGGATGTGGGTTATTCACGAAGGAAATTAGGTTTCACATTTTTTATGTGGACTAGTTTTGTAATTCCATTACTTCTATATATTACTTTCTTAAATCATACTTACATTAATCTCTATATCTAAAATCTCTATATATATAGTGTAAAGAAGCAAATCTAAAGAATAATACACATATTACATAGCAAAGATGGAGTAAGTCATTCACAATTTATTAAGATCTATATTTCATGCTCTATTAGAGGCCCAAATGCAAAGAATGGTTGAATAAACTGAACAAACTATATTGACTGTCTGAAAGTTTATGTATTAGGAAGATAAGGATATAAATAGCTATATTATAGAAATGAATGATGTAAATTCCCTAAGAGAAATAATGAATCCAATTCAAGGGAAATCATAGATGAAATAAACCATATTTAGAAGGGACAAATTTAATCTGTCATCATGAAATATCTGAAGTTGGTAATAGTCTCCCCATAGTAGAAATCATAGGAGAGGAGGAAATGTCTGGAGTGGAATGTCATGAAGTGGTAATACAAAAGGATTGTTTGGGGAACAGCATGAGGATACTTGCGGCAAATGGTAGGGATCTTAGATATCATTTTTTATTTGGTAAAAATTGAAAGCCATTAAATATTTTTGAACATTGAAACAACATAAGTTGAATTGTGCTTTATGATGATTTAGTCTATAGGGATATGGAAGCAGAAAGACCTGTATGAAGGCAATGGTCTTTATCCTTTTGGTTCACTATTATACTTCTGTCACCTAGGTCTTAATATGTGCCCAGTAAATTTTTTATTGAATGAATGAATCAATTTCCTGATTTTGTGGAGGTTATGAAAGAAAAGTAAACTTTTATTTGAGATACTCCTACAATTCATTGGAACAAAAGTGCAATTGCACAAAGGCAGAGTATGAGGGAAATAGCCAGCTTTTTGAAAAGAGTGAGAATGATTTAAGAGGGTTTTGTTTTTGTACTATTATTTTGTTAAGTTGTCCCCGAGCTCTCTTTAGTCCCTAATAATAAATAGAGAGGTAATAATTTAAATTAAATAAGGAAAGCAGGGAGCTCATGTCATGTAATTCTGTGTAATCTCAGTAACTGAAAAAAACCCCAAAAACCCTGAGATTCATAAAAGGCTTTGCATAGAGAGCAAGTGAAGTCAGCAGGTGTTTTAGAGGTCCACATCAGGGGCAAAGAGATGAGATAATAGTAACCCAGAAAGGAATGGGAAGGTGGATGATAAAACTTTATTTTTCCAGCATGGCCTGCTCCTTCCATAGCTACACAGGTGGATGGGAAGTCACCTGATGTAAGTAGCAAGCACTGACTCTATGCAGGGGATGGTTGCCTAAAGGGACTATAAACCTTGCCAGCCGTATAGTCTGTAAACCTGAGTCAGAGAGATCCCATAAAGAAAGAAGGAGGGGGTATTGCCTATGGAGGAAGAGTCAGCTACTGAATCTAACTTCTACCTTCTTAATAAATAGCTCTTAAAAAATTAGCTCCCTTTTTTGCCTTTCTTTGCCTGAAGGAAGAAAGAGTGAAAAAGTATATGTTTTACTCTCCATTTTGTTTGTCATGTTTATACTGAAAAATTCTTAAGACCAATGGCAAGATAAATGACCAACTTGTATAGTGTGAGGCTTCTCCTATCTACTTCATTACTTTCTTCCTTTCTTTATTTGTTGCTGTAACAATAATATTTCTACACCTTTATCAACATCTTAAGGGATGGAACAAACTGAGGTCTACGCCTTTAGCCAGCATTAGCATTCCTCTCCAAAAACAAAGATTATTTTCTTATCTCCATCCCAGAAGTGTTTGAATATGAAATATATAGAAAAATCAAGACCAGAATTTGTAATTCTAGAAGTATTGAAAAACTAGTTGAGTAAAAGGTCACATTTTAACAGACATTTTGGGGTATAATATGGTTGAGCCTGTTTCATTTCCTTTTTTAAGTTGAAAAATCTAAAGGGTTTATTTTGAATTCAGGTTACATCTCTACTTTTGCTTGGAGTTTATTATAGCTGAAAGACTGGGTTTTTCACTTTTTTTTTTTTTTTTTTTTTTTTTTTTTTTGCTTGAAACATGCATGAATAGTTTCTGATTTCTTCTCATCCAGATATTAGAGAACAATTTTAGGAAGCATCCAACTTTGTTGCATTGTATCCTCAAGTTTTCCTCTCCGACTTCTTACAGAGCCCATCCAAACTGTGCATTCATAATGTTAAATACTGCTTGGCAGTTTTAGTTTGGTTGGGGTAGAATTGCAGAATTGTGCATTTCTTAATTGTGAAAGAGGCATGTAGATATCCATATTTTTTCTCCTTCTGCATGTCTAAAAATGCATTAGATTCTTCAGCAAATATTTAGTTCTCCTCTTATTCCAGATACTAGAAGGCATTAACCCAAAGGACATTACAATGGAGATTGCTTGTTGTAAATTAATCTCCTGTGGAAACTATAGTCTAGGAGGACTTTCCTGATTCCGTTCAAACTATGTCCTAGAGGCAACCGTAGATGACTTCACAACTTGAACAGTTCTGAGAGGCTCAGGCAGGAAATGTACCTTTTCTAGAAACTGTACTCTGTTCCAATTACAAAGACATTTGCCAATTACTGATTATTGAAGACATTAAGATTTTCTCCAATGTTGCTGCTGAATCTGAGAAAGAAAAAGTGCATTTTGAATGGTAATTTAATGTGAATAGATATTTAAAGCCAAATGTACTGCTTACATCTTCCTAATCTCTGAATTAAAGTATACAAAAGAAGAAAAATGATTTTTCTAAATATATATATAATATATATACATAATTTGACAAGGTCTTGAAATCTCAAAACCCAGATCCTGTTTTGGACTTAAAATTCATCAAAATGTTTTCAACAAATATATAAAAAGTAGAAAAAATCTAATACTATAATATGTAATATTATATGTAATAATAGAAAATAGCTAATAAGAATTTTTAATGTAATTTCAAACAGAAGGTAGTATTTTCTTTTTTTTTTTTAATGAGATATTTAATCTAATTGACTTTGGTCAATGCACCTGATAATTCTGATCTTTTACATTGAGAATGATGAAAATATTGAAACAATAATAATGTAGGGAGGTCATGAAACACGTGGTCAGGAATTTTATGGATATTCTCTTTCTCTGAATATTAATTGATCATTTCAATAGAATGTAAAACTTTAAACCCTGAGGCAGGGGTTTAAAGTAGATGACTTTCTCAGTCCTTCCTAGCCCTTTGATTCATATGCAACAATTTAAAGGTAATTTTTCTCAAATGCCCTTGAGCGCATAATATTATTCTAGGGTGAATCATCTTCAGTTGTTGCCCTCTAATACTATCATCACAAAAATAGCACAGGTAATGGCATATCTGAAATACCAAGCAAAAATATATTTTATATATTACACAATTTACATCATGTATTTACATAAGTAATCTTGTAGGTTAACATTTTATATATTTAATTATATGTATATACATTAAATATTAAAAGGTATATATAAATATTCATTTTTTCTGTTATCATAGTCATTAGAATCTTGTTTTTTACTCCAATGTCTGTAATTGTACAATGTTCCTATATGTTTTTGTACCAATCATGTAATCACTCCATCTCATTTCCCATTTAAGAGGTAATGATTCCCTTTACATTAACCATCCAATTTAGCAACTGTTCATTAAATATCAGACTTTTTGTTCACCCTGTCATTTTTTTAAGTACTTTGAAAATTATAGTGATATTTTTGAGCCCTCAACAGCTTACAGTTAGTACTGGGTTAAAAATTGGTATAAAGGTAAAAATAATCACAAATAAGAATGAGATAAAAATGAAGAGTGGAGTACTGATAAAATTTAACTGGAGCACTTACAAGGCTTTGTAAATGAAGTTCAGTTTGAAGTCTGTATTGGAAGATGAATACTAAATCTGGCAGCATTGTAATGGATGAATCAGAGAATCAAGAAATGGGAAAATTCATGCTCAGTTAGAGGTGCTGATGTGGCATCTACCTGAAACTGTCAAGGTAACTGGTAACTGAAAATGAAGAAATAGGCCACATCTAGTGAAGAAAATTTGGGAGTTACCAATATATAACTAAAGGAGTAAAAAAGATTCTCAGGTAGAAAGAATGTAGATTGAACTTAAAGATGCTGAGGGTAGAGGCTTGGGAAAATGACTATAATTCCCAAGTGGAGGGAAGAACCACTTTAGGTGACCAAAGAGGTTTCCATGAAGAGGAGGTATTTAAACTTATCAAAGATAATGATGGCAAGACAGCAGGAGAAAAGTTGCTTATAAAAGCAAAATAATGATAATTATTTATTGAGCTATTGCTGTATGCTAGGCAGTATTTCCAACATTTTATGTAAAATAAGTTAGAATATTCTAATTCTGTGAGGTAGATGCTATTATTTATATCCTTTTTACAGGTAAGGACATTGAAGTTTGGTTAAGTGGTTAAATATAACTCGCCCAAAGTCACCCTGCTAGGAAAAGATAGAGAAATAACTGGAATGGAGGTCATCTGGAATCAGAGCTCCAATTCTATAAATAAACCATTTTGTGTCTCTTACTTTTTTAGCTACTAATTGCCAGTTGTGTTCTGTTTTTTTTTTGTTTTTAACAAAATTTTGAACTTGAGAGGAAAATCAAATGCTTCCCCCTGTTTATTCTGTACTCTGTCCCATCCTTAGTGTCCTAAATAATGTTTGGAATTCAACACTCTCCTCTTCCCAGACTGCAGTAGTGAATTGATTGTCTCAATAATGTGAGAAAGCCTAGGATCATTTATGAGAATCTCATAAAAATATGAAAAGCATTAAAATTGACCAGATTGTCTGGATATTAGTAATGTTGAGAGATTCAATATTTTCCAATTTGGGGAGTTTCAACACAGTGGTTGGAAATGAATAAATAAGTTGTCCATGATGGGGGCTGTTGAGGGTAGGGAGCAGATGACACCTCAAGTTTCTTGTTTGTAAGAGGCTGCATCGACATGTCCTCTTCTTTTGAAATAGATACTATACATACAATTAGAAAAGACATCTAGGGCTTCCCTGGTTGCGCAGTGGTTGAGAGTCTGCCTGCCAATGCAGGGGACACGGGTTTGTGCCCCGGTCCGGGAAGATCCCACATGCCACGGAGCAGCTGGGCCCATGAGCCATGGCCACTGAGCCTGCGCGTCCGGAGCCTGTGCTCCACAACGGGACAGGCCACAACAGTGAGAGGCCCGCGTACTGTAAAAAAAAAAAAAAAAGACATCTAATTCTATGCCACTTTATTTTGGTATGTTATTACATTACTATTGTTTTCATACTCTACCATTTTAATAAATAAGCTCTGAATAATTTGTCAGTATTTAACTTTTCCTAGGTCCCTTATTTGTACTCTCTTTATCCTAGATTCTCCACTCTTATGCTAACTTCTTTTATTTTTCCTTTATTGAAAAGTTCTTAGAGCCTTGAGCTCTTCAGCCAAAAGGGTGATGTGAATCTGGAATATAAATAATACATCACATCTATTTTATTAACTTCCACTCAATCTGGGCAAGTGACATTTACAATTTTAACAAACTGGAGGCATTGTGGTGAATGAGAGAATATTTGGAATAGGGTAAACTGCAGTTAGAAAATAGACCCAAATTCCTAAGGAAGTGTTCCTATTCATTTGGTTAATATATATAATTCAAGTTCACTGGAGGAACATTGCCTCTCAGATGCTAAAATGCACATCTGCAAACTGTTCCCGCAAATACAATCTGAGCAACACCACCCTCAGAACCCTCACTGATTCTTATCATTTTCTACAAAGACAGTGTTTTTCCTTCTGAACAGCAGCCGATATATCAGATGTTTCAGTATTAAAATGAAGATACACTTGCCTTTTAAATCTCAGTCTAATCGCTGAAGCTAATCAGCACACTGTGCAGCTTTCCCAAAGTGTTTTCTTTGGAAGAATAATTCCAGTAGATGATCTGTAGAGGAAAAAAAAAAAAAAAAAAGCGCTGTCCTGTGACCAAATTGGCTTGAGAAAAGCTGAGCCCACCTGTCTTCACAATACATGTTAGCATATAAAAGGCTCTAGGAAATCCAGGAATATAGAAATATGTTCCTTCTGTTTAATCCAGTATTTCCCAAGCTTATCAAAAAATGAAAAAATATTTTTTATATAGTCCTATTAAGAAAGCTTCTTATAAAATGAATTTTCATTGATGGCAGTTGTTTTGTGATCTCCTACCCACCCCCCAAAACACATTTTGTGCAATGTTGCAGTCTCTGATTTGCCCTGTGCTTTCTGGTACAATAGGGATAAAGAGAAAATTCATCATTCTTGAGTGTTTATGTATTCATCATATAAATTCATATTTTAGTAATAGAAAATTGACAAATCTTTCCAAAGCGTCAGAAAAGTAAACGATTTCTTCCAAAGGTACTGTGTCCTCATAGAGCTTTGAAGCAAACTAGCAGCAGACACTGCGTTTTACCAGTGCCAATGCCAGTACCTTTAATATGAACTATGAAATGCAGTCTTATGCAATTGATACTTACATTTTAACTTTTTTTTTTTTTTTTTGCGGTACGCGGGCCTCTCACTGTTGTGGCCTCCCCCATTGTGGAGCACAGGCTCCAGACGCGCAGGCTCAGCAGCAGCCATGGCTTACGGGCCCAGCTGCTCCGCTGCCTGTGGGATCTTCCCGGACCGGGGCACGAACCCGTGTCCCCTGCATCGGCAGGCGGACTCTCAGCCACTGCGCCACCAGGGAAGCCCCATTTTTACTTTTTGATGGAAGAATGTTGCATTAAATGTCCCCTTCTCATGCCTCTCCAAAATTACCAAATATTAGGCTAAAAACAAAACAATATATGCATTTATAGAAAAACAACAGCATATTAATTAGGTAAGCAGTTTTATTATGCTTTATATTTCCAGTGTATAACATGGAAGCTGGCAAAAAAAAAAGGCACTCAATAATTTGGCACTAATTAATTAAAGACAGTAATTGATGAGTATAAAATTAAACACATTGTCAGAGCCTAGGTCCCTGATATAAAATCCAGATATCTTTAATTCATACATGCTTGTGAAATGTGAATACTTTATCATTGGTAATAAAGTCGCATGAAAACTGGAGACTTCAATTTAAATCAATTAATATCTTCCCAATAAAAGTGTAAATAAAATTCTAATGAGTGATCAAGCTTATTGATTCACCCCTTTTCCCTTTGTTCATCTGTGAATGGGAACAGATATCAAGTTTTCACAGAAGTACTGCTCCAAAACTTTAAACCACCTTAAAGTTAAATCCCAACAGTTTTACACCAGTTTTGTGTAATGGTTATGTGCTAGTAAATCACTGGTCTTCAGGAGATGCCATATATGAAAATAATATGTCAGTCTTGTATCTTTTCCTGTAGCAGAATATAACAGTACCCATTATTTTAGGCAAGTCTAATTTTGCCTGCTCCACTGGTAGGGAGCCAAGAGAAAAACAATATGCTTTTTCAATGAAATTTGTAGGAAGAAAAAGGGAACTCTTGTTTCTATAGTCCATACTGAAAAAATTGTCTCTTTCCGCTTGCGTTGCTTTTACCAAAAGAATTACCTCTAGTTAGCGATACTTCTGTTAACTTTGTTTTAAAATACGTCTCAGTACATTCTCTCTGCTTTTTTTTTTTTTTTTTCTTTTTTTTTTTTTAAAGTGATCCCAGGGCTTCCCTGGTGGCGCAGTGGTTGAGAGTCCGCCTGCCGATGCAGGGGATGCGGGTTCGTGCCCCGGTCCGCGAGGATCCCACATGCCGCGGAGAGGCTGGGCCCGTGAGCCATGGCCGCTGAGCCTGCGCGTCCGGAGCCTGTGCTCCGCAACGGGAGGGGCCACAGCAGTGAGAGGCCCACGTACCGTAAAAAAAAAAAAAAAAAAAAAAAAAGTGATCCCACATGGGTTGGGAAAGTGTGATCTGAGATATCAGAGTGAGTGCTCCTCGCCCTAAGTGCTAGTCAGGAGAGCCGGATTCCACCATCACATAATCATGCAGCGATAACCATTTTCCACTCTTGAGTAGAGGGAGCTCCTTGAAGGGCAGTACTCAGAGTTGAGTTTTCTCTATTTTATTCTACAAAATATGTCATAATGTTGCTTTAAAAAATGAGGAGAGAGGCTGTAGGATACATACCACAGAAAATTCATCATGTAAAATTGACCTTCCTGACTTATATTGTCTTGTTAATAAGAATGTTTTCCTGGGGCTTATCTTCATTAAATTGCTGAAGTCACTAATCCATGTGAGAACAAAATCCCACAACTTTCTTGTTTTCTGAGCCTCAATACTTATTAGAAGAAAAAAAAAGTAAAAAGACTAATAATGACAAAATTAAACCACTTCTTACTTGCTCTTGATCTTTCACTTTATTTTCCATGCTCATTTCTTTATAAAAGCAAATACACACACACACACACACACACACATCCCTATATTGGGAGGAATGGATTAAGACTCATATTTAAATACCAAACAACTTGGCTACTAAAGCTAAATCAAAACAGATGTTTGTGAATATTGGAAAGAATTCTTATTTACATTTTGTGGCTTTTCATAATAATTATAGCTGTTAATGGTCTATTTGATAATGTTTTGGAAAATGTGGCAGTGAATTTAAAATGCTTTTCAAAAATGTGTTTGCAGAGTTTGGAAAGTCAGATTAACTTTCTAGATAAGATTTATATATATACAAGGAAATTGTATATATATAATTTATACATATGACTTGAAAACTTGTCTTTCACAAAACTTAGTTCAAACAAGAAGGCCTATAAGTTTTACCATAACTGTTTTTTTTTGGGGGGGCGGGTGTGTGTTTTATCACCGTCATCACTACTCTCATCTGAGCATGAATTGCAGGTTAGACAAGTAGACCTATTTGTAGATTTTCTGAATTTTATCTCTTTTTTCCAAATCGTATCCTGATTCTGCACTATTGTTGTTATCAACTCTTTCTTTGATCAGAGTCAAAAATAAGCACTTCAGCCCCTCCCTCTGATGTTCTGATTGTCACCATCCCCTTACTGGATGAAATAATATTTATTCCTAGTATCCTATACACCTGCTAGTTATTTTTATAATCAATTACTTTGGATTGTTTGTGTCTCCTTATTGTAAAAACCATTTTTTAGAGGCCTCCAGTGCCCCTTTGCAATAAGAATTTGTATCTGTCACCAAATTCATCTTCCTGTTCCCCATTTTAATTAAAAGATTTAGCAGAGATTTTCTCATTTGAAATTACTTTAATTGACTTTTATCTGATTTCATTTCAAAGTTAGTTTTGGACTCTCTCATAAGTATTGTCTTCCAATCAAAAAGCTTGAGGACAAGGGGAGGAGGAAGGGTAAGCTGGGATGAAGTAAGAGAGTAGCATTGACATATATACACTACCAAAAGTAAAATAGATAGCTAGTGGGAAGCAGCTGCATGGCACAGGGAGATCAGCTCTGTGCTTTGTGACCACCAAGAGGGGTGGGATAGGGAGGGTGGGAGGGAGACGTAAGAGGGAGGGGATATGAGGATATACGTATGTATATAGCTGATTCACTTTGTTATACAGCAGAAAGTAACACAACACTGTAAAGCAGTTACACTCCAATAAAGATGTTAAAAATAAACTGTAATTATTTTCTCATTAAAACTATTCAGCCAGATCTCTTAATAAGTTCTATTAAGTTACTAATGTAAATCTCTCATATTTATCTTAAAAATACCTTTATTAATTCAACAAGAGAGCTTAACATGTGCCACAACTTGGAATAGAGTATTAAACAAAACAGACAAAAGCTTCTGTCTTTGTAGAGCTTTCATTTCAGTAAGGAAGATGGACCATAAATAATAAATAATGAATCACATAGTATGTTAGAAGGTGATTAGATTAGATGGGGAAAAAATAAAACCCAGTAGAGTGGATTGGGAATGCTGAAGCAGGAAGGATGATTTTGCAAATTAAATATGGGTGTCAGGGTAGCCTCACTGAGAAGGTGACATTTGAACAAAGGTGTAAAGATGGACAGGACCTTATCCTCAAAGCCATAGGTAGAAGAGCATGCCCAGCAGGGGCAGCAGCCAGTGCAACGTCCCTGGTGCAGAAGAGTCTCCTGTTTAGGGAGAGGTGAGGAGACCACTGTGACTGGAGGAGAGGGAACAAAGGAAGTAGGTGAGAAAATCAAATCTGAGAGAACACAGAGCAGGCCAGATCACTAGAAGCTTTTAGGCCATTGTGAAGATTTTTCATTTCTTCTTTTACCCTGTTCTCCTGGTAGAGTTGGGCAGTGGTTCTCCACTGACTATTACATCAGTGTCACAGAACATCCCTGGCTCCTAGCTCAATGATTCTTCTTCTCCTTGCAGATTTTTCTCAGGATAGGATACCACTATGAAAAGAATAACTTGATTTTTCAGCTCATTGCTTTCCTTAGCAACTACATCTTTCAGTTCATGGAGTGAAAAAAAGAAAAAGAAAGGAAGTAGTGAAGAACTGAAGAAAACTTTCATGAAGGAGCAAGTGCTTTGTGTAACTTTGTGTTGTTTACTAGGATATATTTTATATCATTTACTCTTCAAAACACTAAAAAGCAAACATTATTGTTTCTGATTTAATGGAAGAGTAGAATGAAATACTCTGAACCTCTCTGAAGAGGTTAAGTTGCCTAAAATCACACAGCCAGTAAAGCCTACTTTAAAATCAAGGGGATAAAGAAGCAGTGTTAATTCTGGTGAAAGATTTTTTTTTACAAGAGTATTAATAAAAGATATATTAAAAGTATGTAAGAAAAGATAGAAAATCAGAATATAAAACTGTCTAATGTGTTAGGTCTGTGGTCTCCATCTTATTCACATCCAAGATTCAGTTCTAGTCTTAAGAGGGGAATAAATAAGAAACATCAGCTCAGCAGTAGTTTTCTCAGCAACAAAGCCAGTCCTGCTTTTTGTTTCCTCATCTTCTGACTCATTCTACCAGGACCCCAACCTGTTGTTTTATCCCTCTATGTCTTCAGATCTTTGCACAAGTCTCTTACTTCCAGAATCTGGTTGTATATTTGCTGAATTGAATTGAAATGAACCAACATTCCACCCTCCACTTGCTCCTTGGATCTTTGCTTACATAAGCAGCCCACTTCAGTCAGTGCCCTCCTTTCTCACTAGACACTTCAAGTCATGGTCTTCCTGCTAAGACAAGAACATTTCCTATGCTCTTTGAGATTCAAACATGAGCCTAAGTGCTGACTTGATGCATGGTTTTCAAACACAGCTCATCATACTGAATTGTTCAGGGTCATGGCTTTCTGCTTAGCTGTACTGTGCCCAACTTTGGTGCCTCTTTTTTAAAATTTTTATTTCATATTGGAGTATAGTCGATTAACAATGTTGCATTACTTTCAGGTGTGCAGCAAAGTGATTCATGTATACATATACATATATCTATTCTTTTTTAAATTCTTTCCCCATTTAGGTTATTACAGAGTATTGAGCAGAGTTCCCTGGGCTATGCAGTAGGTCCTTATTGGTTACCTATTTTAAACACAGCAGTGTGCCTCTTTCTAACTTTAATCCTGGCTTGTACAGTTTCTTCCTAACTTTTCATACTGATAAATCTTCATACTCCACCAGCAGCTCTCAGAGTTTGCATCTGCTAATCCCAAATTCCCACTCTTTCCTTCCCACAACCCCATCCCCCTTGGCAACCACAAGTCTGTTCTCTATGTCTGTGAGTCTGTTTCTGTTTTGTAGATAGATTTATTTGTGCCATATTTTAGATTCCACATATAAGTGATATCATATAGTATTTGCCTTTCTCTGTCTGACTTACTTCACTTAGTATGATAATCTCTAGCTCCACCCATGTTGCTGCAAATGGCATTATGTCATTTTTTTTTTTTTATGTCTGAGTAGTGTTCCATTGTATATATGTACCACGTCTTTTTATCCATTCATCTGTCGATGGACATTTAGGTTGTTTCCATGTTTTGGCTATTGTGAATAGGGCTACTATGAACATAGGGGTGCATGTATCTTTTTTTTTTTTTTTTTTTTTTTTTGCGGTACGCAGGCCTCTTACTGCTGTGGCCTCTCCCGTTGCGGAGCACAGGCTCCGGACGCGCAGGCTCAGTGGCCATGGCTCACGGGCCCAGCCTCTCTGCGGCATGTGGGATCTTCCCGGACCGGGGCACGAACCCGTGTTCCCTGCATCGGCAGGCGGACTCTCAACCACTGCGCCACCAGGGAAGCCCGCATGTATCTTTTTGAATGATAGTTTTGTCTGGGTATATTCCCAGGAGTGGGATTTCTGGATCATATAGTAACCCTATTTTTAGTTTTCTGAGGAACCTCTACACTGTTTTCCATAGTGGCTGCACCAATTTACATTCCCACCAGCAGTGTAGAAAGGTTCCCTTTTCTCCACATCTGCTCCAGCATTTGTTATTTGTAGACTTTGTAATGATGGCCATTCTGACCAGTGTGTGGTGGTACCTCATTGTAGTTTTGATTTGCATTTCTCTAATAATATTTGATGTTGAGCATCTTTTCATGTGCCTCTTGGCTATCTGTATGTCTTTTTTGGAGAAACGTCTATTAAGGTCTTCTGCCCATTTTTTTTGATTGGGTTGTTTGTTTTTTCTTGTTGTTGAGTTGTATGAGCTGTTTGTATATTTTGGAAATTAAGTCCTGGTCTGTCACATTATTTGCAAATATCTTCTCCCATTACATAGGTTGTCTTTTCTTTTTCTTATAGTTTCCTTTGCTGTGCAAAAGCTTGTAAGTTTGATTAGGTCCCATTTGTTTATTTTTATTTCTATTGCCTTAGGAGACTGACCTAAGAAAACATTGGTATGATTATGTCAGAGAATGTTTTGCCTATGCTCTCTTCTAGGAGTTTTATAGTGTCATATCTTATGTAGATATTTGCTACATTTTTATGCCCAGCATTTCTGCTTTCTCTTTTGGTAATAGAAGTCAACTCTTGGGAGGAACTCTCTTAGGTGGCCATAATATGCTGACTTCACTATGTCTTGTCCAGAATGAACATGGGATGGAAGCTTCAATGATCCTATTACCTCGTCCCCTTTGCTTCACTGATTGCTCTAGAGATTGGTATATGATGCCGTCAGAGCTTATCAAAGCTTTTGGGGACAAATTGATTGGATACTGGAAAGAAAGGGTCTCAAACTTCTGAGATTCAGGGCATTAAAGACAATATAAACTTGGAGATATGGGGACTATCTTTACTACCACATAGAGAAACCTGCCTGAAAGTAAAAGTAACGTAAAAGAAAGCATTACCAAGAAATGTAGACCTTGTGACTTCTGATGTCAAATGTCTGAGTTCTCGCTACTAGCCTTTAACTTTGGATTTTTCAATTACCTAAAACAGTGAAATTTCCTTTTTTTTTTTTTTTTTGTTTAGTTTAAAGTGAATATCTGAATCTTTGAAAGAAAAAATCATGGCTAATACAATTTTACACATGGTACCCTACAGAACAAAAATTCATTGTATTAGTGGGGTGAGCAGAGCAAGATGAGAAAAATCTCCAGTTCCTTTTTCCCACTCATGCCAGAACTGTATAGGGAAACAAATCCATACTTTATGATTACTTGCAAAAGGTATAAAAAAAAAAACACTCAGAGTCTGGATTTCACAGACAAAAAAGATTATAGCTAATACTTGACAGTAACAGCTATACTTCAATAAGAATCATGTAAGTACTCTCAAAGTTTTCTAAATACTAACTCCAGTAACTCAACAGCTGTAATTTGTCATTCAACGTCGTTTCCAAACATCAGTACTGAGAAACTATGTTTGATCAATTCTTCTGCACATGTCCACTTGCTGAAGATAGCATTTTTGTTAATTTCTTTTTCAACCAGACTGCTGACAGACACAAGAACAAATTACATGTGTGTGTGTGTATATATATATGGGGAGAGAGAGAGAGAGAGAGGAGGAAGACAGAGACAGAGAGAAGAGACCGAGACAGAGAAACAGAGAGACAGGGAGACAGAGAGATGCTGAGCAGATAAAGTCAATTCATTTGTCACTGATACTGAACTCATTTGGCTTAGCATATTATCCTATTCAAGCTTCAAAATAAATACTAGAAACGGTGCCATAATCAAGATGGATTAAGAAGTATATCGAGAAAAGGAAGAAAAGGATGGCAAGTTTAGATCCCGCAGAGTATTCTCAAAAATAATAATAATGTTAACAACAAAAGCCCAGCCTACAGAGATTTCCTAATAGTGGACTCTGATAATGAATTCTCCAGAGATCCTGAGAAAACTAACATTGTGTTTTGAACAGTCTGTTTGTTTGTTTGTTTTTAATTTGCAGGTATAGTTACTTAAAAGAGAAAATGATTAATATTAAAATTCAGTGTATTTCCTTCACTCGTGATGCAACTACATGCTCATAAACAAAGATTAAGTAGAAAACTAAAAGGGCCTTAGAATTAACTAATGATTAATGTTGCAGTTAACCTATTCCTTTAATGTTCATCAGTTTGGATGGAATTTAAATCCCCAAGCAATACTCAAAGAGATATCAAAGTGAGGAGTCTGTAACCATAAAACTTCTCATAAAATAGAAATGGATGGAACGAGTAGTGGGGAGAGGGTCATCCTAAGAAAATACCATGTACATAAAGGACCTAGTATAGGTACTTGTATACCTAGAAGACCAAGTATAAAAGTCTGATACATATTAACAAATAATACTAATTTAGCTATTATTATTTGTTAGTATCTTCTGTGGGCCATTTGAGGGTGTTTTGAAAACATTGTGACTTCCCTTTCTAGCCAAGGGTAATAGAGAACAGATTTCCTTTCCTGACGACACACCAAAAAATTGACAAAATATATGAAACAAAGGTTTGGAAGACATTGGACATTAGGCAATGAAGAACGATGACTTCTCAGAGAGAAAATACAGAACACATTTCCTGAGGAAGGAGGCAGGTGGGTTCTAGGCTAGTTATTTACAACCAGCCTCCTGTTTGCACTTTGAGATGGAAATAACAACAAGAACAGGGTAAATAGCTGGACTGTGCCTCTGTGGACACTTTAAGATAACAGTTATGGCAGGGACAGAGAGGGGCTAAACCCTGTTTTAGTAAAAGATCAAGAGGTCACATAGTTCCCATCCTTGGGGCAAGGGAGATACTTCACATGCACAGAAAGGCTCTTTGGGGGTCAAAAAGGAGGGGGCACCACCCCATAATATGTGATGCCAAGGCCCCCCATAGGCCTCTGGGCTGGAATCCATCTTAGAAAAAAGTTGTGCATGCATGTTGGGGAGGGTCCTAGGGCAGGTCAGGTGTGGAAAAAGAAAGCAGATAATTGGCCAAAGGTGGACAAAGACCTGGAAGACTTACCCTATATAAATGACTTAACCGCCTCTTTACTGCACTCCTCCTCATTAGGGAGGATGCCCACACCCATTCTCTCTGGGTATTTCTGCCTTGCTTCTATCTTAACTGAGCAAACGTTTCTCTGTGTGCTCTCCCACTTGTTGTGCTGTGTCTCTAATAATAAACTTTGGACTCGTTTTTACAGTTTTTATCTCCTTGAGAAATGCATTTTTCAATGGGGGCAAGAGCCAGGGAGGTTTTGCTTCTAGCTTCTAGCCCCTGCTAGACTAGTGGGTAGGATTCCTGGCTTTCCTCCAGGCTACCCAGGTCCAATTCCTGGGCAAGGAACTAAGATCTCGCTTCAAACCACCACTCACTGCTGCTGACTCTCCAAGATCAGTGCAGGGAGGTGAAACCCAAGCAGAGCCTGGATGACTCATTGAGGGTCAAAATTGAAGCCGAGAGTCCAGGGAGAGCAAGGTAGTTGACTCCACAGGACAGATCACCACAGAGAGCTGGAAAGGGAGGGGGAGGGAGAAAGAGAGGGAAAGAAAGGAAGAACACGTTGGAGACCTTCAGAGGATCTTTCTTAAGTATTAGCACATTTAGCACATATATAGGAGGAAAACTACCTGAGACTGGAAAGAATCACCAAAAAGGATTAAAGGCAACAATACCTTGGTGTAGTGGGGAATAATTAGCCCCAGACTGAGCACTGTGCTGGCCCCATCTACAAGATCATAAAAGCAAGACTCAAAAAAAAAAAATCAAAATGTTTTCAAGTAGCTCAAATACATCCAAGTTCAAGGCTCAAAAATATTTATAAGAATGCAAAAGTATCCACCCATCAGTCAAGTAAAATTAACAATGAATGCTATCCAATAATAAAATTGCCAGGAATGCAAAAAAAGCAGAAAAATATAACCCATAATAAGGAGATAAATCAATTAATTAAAACTGATCCAGAATTGACATAGATCTACCAGATAAAGCATTCAACAGGTTTTACACCTGTATTCCGTATGTATGAAAAGATAAGTAGAGACATGGAATATATCGCTATCCCTATGTATGTATGTATCTATATTTTTTAAAGATGATTAATGAACTTTTAAAGGTGAAAACTACAATGTATGGTGTGAAAAATGTACTGGATGCAATTAAAGGTAGATTAGATTCCACAAGAAAATATTAATACTTTATTATATAGCCATACATACTATCTGAAATGAAACAAAGGATTTTTTTTTGAAACATCTTTATTGGAGTGTAATTGCTTTACAATGGTGTGTTAGTTTCTGCTTTATAACAAAGTGAATCAGCTATACATATACATATATCCCCATATATCCTCCCTCTTGCATCTCCATCCCACCCTCCCTAACCCACCCCTCTAGGTGCTCACAAAGCACCCAGCTGATCTCCCTGTGCTATGTGGCTGCTTCCCACTAGCTACCTATTTTATATTTGGTAGTGTACATAAGTCCATGCCATTCTCTCATTCGTCCCAGCTTACCCTTCCCCTTCCCCAAGTCCTCAAGTCCATTCTCTACATCTTTGTCTTTATTCCTGTCCTGCCCCTAGGTTCTTCTGAACCATTTTTTTTTTCTTAGATTCCATGTATATGTGTTAGCATATGGTATTTGCTTTTCTCTTTCTGACTTACTTCACTCTGTATGACAGACTCTGGGTCCCTCCACCTCAGTACAAATAATACAATTTTGTTTCTTTTTATGGCTGAGTAATATTCCATTGTATATATGTGCCATATCTTCTTTATCCATTCATCTGTCGATGGATACTTAAGTTGCTTCCATGTCCTCGATATTGTAAATAGAGCTGCAATGAACATTGTGGTACATAACTCTTTTTGAATTGTGGTTTTCTCAGGGTATATGTCCAGTAGTGAGATTACTGGATCATATGGTAGCTCTATTTTTAGGTTTTTAAGGAACCTCCATATTGTTCTCCAAAGTGGTTCTATCAATTTACATTCCCACCAACAGTGCAAGAGGGTCCTCTTTTCTTCACACCCTCTCCAGCATTTATTGTTTCTAGATTTTTTGATGGTGGTCATTCTGACTGGTGTGAGGTGATACCTAATGGTAGTTTTGATTTACATTTCTCTAATGATTAGTGATATTGAGCATTCTTTCATGTGTTTGTTGGCAATCTGTATATCTTCTTTGGAGAAATGTCTATTTAGGTCTTCTGCCCATTTTTGGATTGTGTTGTTTGTTTTTTTTTTTTTTTTTTTTTTTGATATTGAGCTGCCTGAGCTGCTTGTAAATTTTGGAGATTAAAATTTACAGCTTTTTGTCAGTTGGTTCATTTGAAAATATTTTCTCCCATTCTGAGGGTTGTCTTTTCATATTGTTTATGGTTTCCTTCTTTTAAGTTTCATTAGGTCCCATTTATTTATTTTTGTTTTTATTTCCATTACTCTAGGAGGTTGGTCTAAAAGGATCTTGCTGTGATTTATGTCATAGAGTGTTCTGCCTATGTTTTCCTCTAAGACTTTTATAGTGTCTGGCCTTACATTTAGGTCTTTAATTCATTTTGAGTTTATTTTTGTGTATGGTGTTAGGGAGTGTTCTAATTTCATTCCTTTACATGTAGCTGTCCAGTTTTCCCATCACCACTTATTAAACAGACTGTCTGTTATCCATTGTATTTTCTTGCCTCCTTTATCAAAAATAAGGTGACCATATGTGCATGGGTTTATCTCTGGGCTTTCTATCCTGTTGCATTGATCTATCTTTCTGTTTTTGTACCAGTACCATACTGTCTTGATTACTGTAGCTTTGTAGTGTAGTTTGAAGTCACAGAGTCTGATTCCTCCAGCTCCATTTTTCTTTATCAAGATTGCTTTGCTATTCGGGGTCTTTTGTGTTTCCATACAAATTATGAAATTTTTTGTTCTACTTCTGTGAAAAATGCCATTGGTAGTTTGATAGGGATTGCACTGAATCTGTATATTGCTTTGGGTAATATAGTCATTTCACAATATTGATTCTCCCAATCCAAAAACATGGTATATCTCTCCATCTGTTTGTATCCTCTTTAATTTCTTTCATCAGTGTCTCATAGTTTTTTGCATACAGGTCTTTTGTCTCCTTAGGTAGGTTTATTCCTAGGTATTTCATTCTTTTTGTTGCAATGGTAAGTGGGAGTATTTCCTTAATTTCATTTTCAGATTTTTCATCATCAGTGTATAGGAATGCAAGAGATTTCTGTGCATTAATTTTGTATCCTGCTACTTAACCAAATTCATTGATTAGCTCTAGTAGTTTTCTCATAGTGACTTTAGGATTGTCTATGTATAGTATCATGTCATCTGCAAACAGTGACAGCTTTAGTTCTTCTATTCCAATTTGGATTCCTTTTATTTCTTTTTCTTCTCTGATTTCTGTGGCTAAAACTTCTAAAACTATGTTGAACAGTAGTGGTGAGATTGAGCAACCTTGCCTTTTTCCTGATCTTAGTGAAAATGGTTTCAGTTTTTCACCATTGAGAACGATATTTGCTGTGGGTTTGTCATATATGGCCTTTATTATGTTGAGGTAAGTTCTCTCTATGCCTACTTTCTGGAGGGTTTTTATCATAAATCAGTGTTGAATTTTGTCGAAAGCTTTTTCTGCATCTATTGAGAAGATCATATGTTTTTTCTCCTTCAATTTGTTAATATGGTGTATCACATTGATTGATTTGCGTATATTGAAGAATCCTTGCATTCTTGGGATAAACCCCACTTGATCATGGTGTATGATCCTTTTAATGTGCTGTTGGATTCTGTTTGCTAGCGTTTTGTTAAGGATTTTTGCATCTGTGTTCATCAGTGATATTGGCCTGTAGTTTTCTTTCTTTGTGACATCTTTGTCTGGTTTTGGTATCAGGGTGATGGTGGTCTCGAAGAATGAGTTTGGGAGTGTTCTTCCCTCTGCTCTATGTTGGAAGAGTGTGAGAAGGATAGGGGTTAGCTCTTCTCTAAGTGTTAGATGGAATTCACGTGTGAAGCCATCTGGTCCTGGGCTTTTGTTTGTTGTAAGATTTTTAATACAGTCTCAATTTCAGTGCTTGTGATTGGTCTGTTTATATTTTCTATTTCTCCCTGGTTCAGTCTTGGAAGATTTTTCTTTTCTAAGAATTTGTCTATTTCTTCCATGTTATTCATTTTATTGGCATATAGTTGCTTGTAGTAATCTCTCACGATCCTTTGTATTTCTGCAATGTCAGTTGTTACTTCTCCTTTTTCATTTCTAATTCTATTGATTTGAGTCTTCTCCCTTTTTTTCTTGATGAGTCTGGCTAATATTTTATCAAGTTTGTTTATCTTCTCAAAAACTAGCTTTTAGTTTTACTGATCTTTGTTGTTGTTTCCTTCATATCTTTTTCATTTATTTCTGATTTTTATGATTTCTTTCCTTCTGATAACTTTGGGGTTTTTTGTTCTTCTTTCTCTAATTGCTTTAGGTTTAAGGTTTGGTTGTTTATTTGAGATGTTTCTTGTTTCTTCAGGTAGCATTGTATTGCTGTAAACTTCCCTCTTAAAACTGCTTTTGCTGCATCCCATAGGTTTTGGGTCATTGTGTTTTCATTGTCATTTGTTTCTATGTATTTTTTGATTTCCTCTTGTTTTCTTCAGTGATCTCTTGGTTTTTCAATAGTGTATTGTTTAGCCTCCAGGTGCTTGTATTTTTTACAGATTTTTTTTCCTGTAATTGATATCTAGTCTCATGGTGTTGTGGTCAGAAAAGATACTTGATATGATTTCAATTTTCTTAAATTCCCCAAGGCTTGATTTGTGACCCAAGATATGATCTATACTGCAGAATATTCCACGAACACTTGAGAAGAAAGTGTATATTCTGTTGTTTTTGGATGGAATGTCCTCTAAATATCAGTTAAGTCCATCTTGTTTAATATATCATTTAAAGCTTATGTTTCCTTATTTATTTTCATTTTGGATGATCTGTCCACTGGTGAAAGTGGGGTGTTAAAGTCCCCCACAATTATTGTGTTACTGTCAATTTTCTCTTTTATGGCTGTTAACATTTGCCTTATGTATTGAGGTGCTCCTATATTGGGTGCATAAATATTTACAATTGTTATATCTTCTTCTTGGATTGATCCCTTGATCATTATGTAGTGTCCTTCTTTGTCTCTTGTAATAGTCTTTATTTTAAAGTCTAGTTTGTCTGATACGAGAATTGCTACTCCAGCTTTCTTTGGATTTCCATTTGCGTGGAATATCTTTTCCATCCCCTCACTTTCAGTGAACAATAGTGGTGAGAGTGTATGTGTCCCTAGGTCTGAAGTGGGTCTCTTGTAGACAGCGTATATATGGGTCTTGTTTTTATATCCATTCATTCAGTCTTTGTCTGTTGGTTGGAACATTTAATCCATTCACGTTTAAGGTAATTATCGATACATATGGTCATATTACCATTTTCTTAATTGTTTGTGGTTTGTTACAGACAGGACAGGGTTAAAGGAGCAGCTGATTAGGGGGCTCTGGATCACTCAGGCCGGGGGCAGGGAGGGGTACAGAAGGCGGAGCAAGCCTGCGGCAGCAGAGGCTGCCATGACGTTGCAACAGCCTGAGGCATGCAGTGTGTTCTCCCGGGGAAGTTTTCCCTGGATCACGGGACCCTGACAGTGGTGGGCTGCACAGGCTCCCCGGAGGGGTGGTATGGATAGTGACCTGTGCTTGCATACGGGCTTCTTGGTGGCTGCAGCAGCAGCCTTGGCACCTCATGCCCGTCTCTGGGCTCTCCCTGATAGCCACAGCTTGCGCCCATCTCTGGAACTCTTTTAGATGGTACTCTGAATCCCCTTTCCTCACGCACCCGGAAACAATCGTCTCTTGCCTCTTAGTCAGGTCCAGACATTTTCCCGGACTCCCTCCCGGCTAGCTGTGCCACACTGGCCCCCTACAGGCTGTATTTACACAGCCAACCCCAGTCCTCTCCCTGGGTTCTGACCTCCGAAACTTGAGCCTCAGCTCTCAGCCCCCACCCGTGCTGGTGGGTGAGCAGACAAGCCTCTTAGGCTGGTGAGTGCTGGTCGGCACCAATCCTCTGTGCAGAAATCTCTCCTCTTTGCCCTCTGCACCCCTGTTGCTGAACTCTCCACCATGGCTCCGAAGTTGCCCTGACCGTCTCCGCCAGTGAAGGGGCTTCCTAGTGTGTGGAAACTTTTCCTCCTTCACAGCTCCCTCCCCGAGGGACAGGTCCCATCCCTATTCTTTTGTCTCTGTTTTTTCTTTTTTCTTTTGCCCTACCCAGGTACGTGGGGAGTTTCTTGCCTTTTGGGAAGTCTGAAGTCTTTTGCCAGCATTCAGTAGGTGTTCTGTAGGAGTTGTTCCACAGTTGTATTTCTGATGTATTTGTGGGGAGGAAGGTGGGAGGTGATCTCCACGTCTTACTCCTCCACCATCTTGAAGGTTCCCTCAAACAAAGGATTTTATAAATGTACATAGGATCAATAAGCTGTGGAACAACTGCAAACAGCCTAATCTTTATGTAACTGGAGTCCCCAAAGGAAAGGAGAGAAGGATGAGTGTTAATAAAGAGGGATAAGTGTTAAGAAACTGAGGACTTTATGATGGAAAATTTTCCAAACTTAGTGAAAACTATAAACCCAGTGGAAAGTATTTTTTTCCTTTTTCCTCCTGACATCAAATAAGTGTGGTCTTTTCCAACACCACATATTCTCTGACAGTAACTGTTAGCAATCAATCCTGAGGATACCTACCTGAAGCTAGCATCAGATTCCACAAGTTAAGGGCTCAGTCCCACAAGACTTCCCTCCACTTCAGACACCAATCACAAGTCCCAGGTAACCAGTGCTTCTGAATGACTGGCTATAAACTGAGGCTTCCTACAACTCCCCCTCTTCAGATCCAATAATTTGCTAGAACAGCTTACAAAACTCAGAAGAGAACTTTACTTATGTTTACAGTTTATTATAGAAGATACAAATGAACAGCCAAATGAAGAGGTACCCAGAAGGGTGCTGAGCACCAGAGCATTAGACCCCATGGAGTTGAGGTACACCATCCTTCTGGCACATGGATGTGTTCACCAACATGGAAGCTGTCTGAACCCCATCATTTAGGGTATTTCATGGAAGTTTCCTTAAGTAGGTGTGACTGATTAAATCATCGGCAATTGGTGATTAGTTCAATCTCCAGCCCCTATTCCCTTTCTGGGGGTTGATGGATGAGGCTGAAAGTTCCAATCTTCTAACTATTGTTTGGTCTTTCTGGTGATGAGGTCCCATCCTGAAGAAACCTAAGGGGTCTACCAAGAGTCACTTCATTAGAACCAAGACCTTCTTATCACCTCTATCACTCAGGAAATTCCAAGGGTTTGGGGAGCTCTGTTCCAGGAACTGGGGATGAAGACCAGATATCTTTCTATTATACCACACTCAGAGACCAAAAGTGGTCAATGAAATTCAAGCCCAAGGAAGGTGGGAAAAAAACCCTACAACAATGTACATAATAAACGAATTGCTAAAAACAGTGAAAGACAGAAAAATCTTAATAGCATTCAGGGAAATGGGCAGTAAAATAAAGAAACAAAGATAAGAAAGACAGTATATTTTTTTGTAAGAACTATGCAGGAAAGAGTGTGATTCTATTTATATAAAATACTAGGAAGTATAAGCTAGTGTACAGGAGAAGCAGTGTTGCTGGGAAGTGGGCATACATGGGGGAGCAGGAGGGAGGTATTACAAAGGTATATGAGGCAACTTTCGAAGGTGATGGATATACTCATTATCTTGATTGTGGTGATGGTTTAATGGATGTATTCATATCTTAAAGCTCATAAAATTATATCTCAGTGAGTGCAGTTTATTGTATGAATAAAGCTGTTAAAAATAAAAACAAAATATGCATTACATGGCCATTTTTTCTTCTAATTCATACAACATGAGGCAAAATATAAATTTCCAGTATTTTATAGATAGTTTAACAAATCAAGGAATGTTAAAAAGACTTGCCCATGGCTAGCTAAAAAATCCCCACATCTATCTACTTTAATGACCATTTATTCCATTATTTGTTTCTGTCATGCAGACAATATGAGCAGATTCTAAAAGATCTTTCTGATTGTAGGAAACAAAAATTATGGACATAATGTGTTGTCATGTGAAACATTATACTCTGTGAAAGATTAACTAATGACAGGGATAATACTGTATTTCTTAAATCCCTTAATGCAGCTCAATTTTATTCAATAAATAAGTGAATTAACTTTAAAAAGTTGTATAAATAAATGAATAGAGGAAACAAATTAATGGTTTATTATATTTGACAATAGGAAAAATTATTGTATTTCTGAGGATAGGAAAGAGAAGAGTGGCCTATGCACAAGAGAAGGATATGGGAAGAAAACAAATACATCAAATGTGTAAATGCTGATCATGCTTGCTGAGGGAGAATTTATATTTGCAGATAATTGAGACCATCATCATCTCACTCTTTCTACAGTTATTGCCTCCTAATTACTCTTCCATCTTCTACTCATGCCTCCTCAATTCATTCTCTAGACAGACGCTAGAGTGATTGTTTTAAAACATAAGACAGGTAATATCACTTCTTTGGTGAAAAATTCCTCCAATGGCATCTCATTATACTTAGACTAAAATGAAAAACTCCCTATCTGGCAAAAAACCATATGTGAACTGACTTCTATTCTCTGCTCTCATCTCATGCTTCTGTTCCTTTTACTGGCCTTCTTTCTATCCCTCAAACCTGCCATTCTTGTTCCTGCCTGGGAGCCATTGCACTAATTGTTCCCTTTGCCTCAGTCATTCTCCCTCACATCTTTACATGGATGACTCCTCCATGACAGCCCTTAAATGGCCTTTTGCGACCATCAAATGCTGCTCATTCAGTGACGAAGCAATCACTCTCCATCATATTACTTTACTTCACTGATTCTCAACTGAGGAAAAAATATATCTCCTCAAGGGACATTAGGAAATGGGTGGGGAATTTGTTAAGATAGGTATGTAACTGTACTGGAATCTAGTAAGTAGAGGTCAAGGATGTTCTAAACATCCCACAGTGTAAAGGACAGCAGCCTCCCACACAAAGAATTACATAGGCAAAAATATCAGTATTGTCAAATTTCAGAAAACTTGCTCTATTTTAGTTCCCTGCCCATCATGTATAATTACCTGATATTTTCTTCTGCATTTACTTTTTTCTTTCATTTTTCCTACCGTGGCAGACTAAAAATCAAATGGGAACAGGAACGTTAGCTCTGTTGTTTCCTCTTGTATTCCCAGCTCTTAAAGTAATGACTGGCACAGAATGTTTTGTTGATAAGTATTAACTAAATAACTGAATGCCACCCACATTTTCCTTTAAAAACATTATATAGGACTAGTTGAGTATTTCCGCAAGTGACCTCCATCATCAGCTGAAGACATGTTTTCCCCAGAGCACTATTTTAGACTAAAGGAGAGGGGAGTCAACTTTTTATAAGTTTTAAAAAATAAAAATGGCGTGAATACTAGAAATCTTCAGGGAAGGAAAGTTGCCAAGCACACATGATTTTTGAGTAAAATGTTTTTCATAGCTTGTGAAATAAATCTGCTTTCTCAGATCTCTGGCAAGGTCAATGATTTGTGCTTAAATGTGCAAACTTGTTGCATCTCTGATTTTTCCCTCTGTCATGCTATAAATAAATTAAAATTTTATCTAATCTGACTTGTTTCCACCTGTTATATATGAAAGGATACTACAATGCTAGCTGATGGTTTTCCTGGAAGAATGACTACTGACCTTATTATTTCAAGTAAAAGTAATAGCTTTACCAGTTGATATTCTGCAGGGAAAAAAATCTAGAGGAAACAAGGATTGTGAATAATGGTGCTCATATTAGGCAGATTATGACAAAAGTGGAAATTTGGAAGTTAACAAAGCATCTGTCAACAGGCACCCATGAAAAAAACTGGTTCTACTTTATTTTGTCTATTATTTTCTTCTCTCCTGAATAGTTACTTTGGTATAACATATTTATCAAAGACAAAAATCATGGCTGTTGAAATGAGGTCAAGTAATTTGCTTAGGCTCACAGAGTGGTGGAGCCAAGACTTGACTTTAGGTCTGTTAAAGAAACAGGCACCAATAGGTTTATATATGTTACTTCTTAGTTAATGCGTTTACATTTTACACAAGTGTTTCTAGGGAAAAAATGCCTTCAATTAAAAGAATAATTAATAATGTCAGAAATTTGGGGCACAAGGAAAACCAGCAGTGGCTATGTTTGATAGTTGGAAAAGCTTTTGATGCCCGTTATATCATATCACCCATGCATATGTATGAATTATTTGTACACTGCTCTCTGATTAGCTTAGCTAGATACAGGCACTTAAGGTTTCAAAGGAGTTTCTTTTTCTTCCTGTTGCATAGAGGTGTCATTCATAGTATCAATAGATTGTATCACTTTTATTGAACCAGTATATTTCTTCACCTATTTTATTTATTTATTTATTTATTTTTTGTGGTACGCGGGCCTCTCACTGTTGTGGCCTCTCCCATTGCTGAGCACAGGCTCCGGACGCTCAGGCTCAGCAGCCATGGCTCACGGGTCCAGCCGCTTTGCGGCATGTGGGATCTTCCCAGACCGGGGCACGAACCTATGTCCCCTGCATCTGCAGGCGGACTCTCAACCACTGCGCCACCAGGGAAGCCCCCTATTTTATATCACAATATATTTCTCCGTACACTGTCACAGTATTGTACAATGGAAACAGTTGAATTATTTGTTTAAAAACTTTTTTATTGAATATCTATCATTTCTGCATTCTATTTTCTTATTCAATATAGTTGTCATTTTCTTCTTATTTCCTTTTCTAATCATATAGTAATATCAAATAATCAAAATTAAAATGATTATATTCCACTATATACCTACATTGCAACTGCCTTTTCAGTTGAGCTTTCTTTTTTCTTAGTGAATGGACACTGTGTGAGATTTAGCCATCATGTCGAGCACATGCTCCTTTATGGGTTTATGAAATTATATTTTATAGAACTAGAATATTTTTTAATTCTAAGTACTCTCAGTTATCTTCCTTTATCACTTTGGTCTTGACTTTTCAGAAATAGTGGGGGCTTATCTAATCTGTCCAGAAACATTTGAAAGATATGGGAATGCAATGGTGATGGAAGGTTTCTCCATCACTGCTAGAATGAGGTCACCAGAAGATGATGGTAACAATTGTTTTGCCTTCATTTTTAGATGTTAATTTCAGATCCACCAAGAAGAGGGTATAATATATTGGATATATGGTAGGGGGGAAATTGCATTGGTGGTCAAACTCTGGAAAGGCCAGGCAGTTCATTACTTCATACATTTATTCTTGTTTCATTCTATTTCTCTTTCAATCAGTTACCTTTCATTCTTTAATGTAACAAATGTAATGAACATTTTATATGTATTCATAAGCCAGAACTTTTGAGTTCCCAAAGTTTCTAAGTTACTGGCTGTAGAGAGAGTAGGGAGTTAAGAGTAGAACTTTTTCATTAAGCCTCATATATCATCATGTTGGTTCATGTTCAAAAAGGGCTAACCCAAAGGCTTTTGCAGAAACCAAAGGCTTAATGTGTTAGGGGCAAAAACATGAAGGATTTTTTAAAAAATTATTTCCCCAGAGAGTGGCACAATTTTGTTTCCTCAAACTCTTTTCTCTAAGACCTTATAACTTAAACTCTTAGTTTATCCCTTTTCATAGCACTAGCTTCAACTCTGAGGGACAGTACTTTTTACAGAAAACCTTGTGGATTTTTTTCTTTCAATTTGGCTGAAGTTCTGTAAGAGGGATCAAGGGATTGGCACACATAGGCAGACTCTTAAGCATACAGAAAGGGATATCTCGTTTACTGGGAAGAAAATTGAGTATAAGAATAGAGACAGAGGAAAATATAAAGGAGACAGAAATGTAATAATGAAAAGATCACTGCTTTGATTTCGTTTACATGTTGCAAGTGTTTTGTAAACAGAAAAACTGAATGCATTACAAAAAAATGACTGGCTTTTATATACATCTTGTGATACCTTACATGCTGTTTGGGGATAAATACTAGAAAAAATATTTGGAATTTGATAAAAAATTGAAATAGAATAAAAGGCAATATGTCAAATTTCTAGCATTTTAAATATGAGTAATGTATTCTAAGAGACAAGATACAACGTTTACTACTTCATATATGGCATCTTTACTAGTTTACTAAAGCTGCCATAACAAAATACCAGACTGGGTGGCCTAACAGAAATTTATATGCTCACAGTTCTGGAAGGTAAAAATTCAAGATCAAGGTGTCGGCGAGGTTGGTTCCTTCGGAGGGCCATGAGGAAGGTCTGTTTCAAGCCTCTCTCCTTGGCTTACAGATAGTCATCTTTTCTATATGACTTCTAGTTATCCCTCTGCACATGTCTGTGTCCAAATGTCCTCTCCTCTTTTTATAAAGACACTAGTCATATTGGCTTAAGGTCCACCCTAATGACCTCATTTTAACTTAATTGAAGACTTTCTTTTAAAACCCAGTCTAAAAATATGGTCACATTCTGAAGCACTGGGCAGAGGAAGGGGTTAGTCCTTCAATATACGAATTTTGGGGGTTACACAGTTCTGCCCATAGCATTCAGCAATGTTAGTCAAAAAGCATCTATTGTATTAGATTTCTTTCTGGAACCAAAACACTTTAGATATTAAGTGCAGCTTAAAAACTTACTGGTAGATTAAGTCTTTGACCTTGATGAAAACTATGAAAAAATATACAGACACAGAGGAGAGATATGGCACAAAATTAGGATTAGCTCTGCAGATCTACATAGGCACTGGGCTGTTTTACATGACTGAGAAGATAAGACTGGGGTTTACTCAGCAAAAGTAATACTAGGAACAAAGCAATTCCTATCTTGCAGATGCAGAAATAAGGAACAAATATGCTAAGAGACACATAAAGCCACTGAGTTAGTTATAGGCATAGTGGAAGTGTAAACAATATTTTCCGATACCCAGTTGAACCTTCTATAACTATGACTATTGTTACTTGGAGAAGATAGTTTTATTAGGCTACAGCATATGTAGACTAGTGCATTCAGGTAAGCTATAATACTTTCAAATGGAACATAATAGAGACTTCACATGGTGCAGACCAATAACATATGGCTCCATTCAGAAAGACGGTAAATAATGCATTGCTAGTAATAGATTCAACCTGGTCAGAACAGAACCTAGCTGCAAACCACCACATAAACAGTAACAGCCTGTTCCTTTGCAGGTACTTTCTTTCCATAATTTATCCATCTTGAAGAAGGTATGTGTGTTAGAGGCAGGGAGGGCATGGGAGGAGGGGGGGCAATTCTTCCCCAGAATGATGCACAATATGTTATTTCACTTCTCTTTTTGCAATTTAAAATTTGAAAGGAAAAACAATGACTAAACTTGCCATTTCAATCGAATCTCTTACTTTCCGGGGAAAATGAGTCTCAGGCCACCACATGTAGAGAGGCCAGAAAAATAGTCACAAAATCCAAATGTGAGGTGGCAGTTAGAAAAGCTATGGCTCTGCTAAGGCTCTATTGAGTGAATTTGATCCCTACATGACAGGAATAGGCATAGGTGTTGTTTCTTCCACTTTAAACTACTTTTTTTGGCTCTGTAGGCTTTGGGTAAAATCAAAATTAAGTAATGAGATCACACAACACAATTGCTACCTCTTAAATACAAACACTATAGGCACTAAACAACACATCATAATTTCAATTTCATTTTTATTAATACTTTTACCAATAAAAATTTTCATTTTAATTTTATTGGAATTTTGCACAGGACTTTATACATATTCTCACATCTAATGCTTATAATGGTTCTATGAGGTAGGTATTGTTTTCTTTCTTCATATGAGGAAAGTGACCCCAAGAGAGGTTAAAAATATTACCCCAGATCACACGAAACCCAGTGCATCTACTCTGAAGTCCACATTCTCAATTACTTTTTTACCTATTATTGTTACAAAATCTCTCTTTTTTTCCTGACAAAGGCATCCATATGAACATATTTATTTCTTTTTTCCTATTATTATTATCTAAGTGTAGTTGATTTACAGTGTTGTGTTAGTTTCTGGTGTACAGCAAAATGATTCAGTTATACGTATATTTTATATATTCTTTTCCATTGTGGTTTGTTACAGGATATTGAATATGGTTCCTTGTGCTGTACATTGGGACCTTGTTGTTTATCTATTTTATATATAGTAATGTGTATCTGCTAATCCCAAACTCCTATTTTGTCCCTTCCACACCCCCTTTCCACTTTGGTAACCATAAGTTTGTTTTCTATGTCTGTGAGTCTGTTTCTCTTTCATAAATAAGTTAATTTGTGTCATATTTTAGATTCCACATAGAAGTGATATCATATGATATTTGTCTTTGCCTGACCTACTTCACTTAGTATGATCATCTCTAGCTCCATCTATCTTGCTGCACATGGCATTATTTCATTCTATTTTATGGCTGAGTAGTATTCCATTATGCATATGTACCACACCTTCTTTATCCATTCATCAACGGACATTTAGATTGTTTCCATGTCTTGGCTATTGTAAGTAGTGCTGCTATGAACATTGGGGTGCATATGTCTTTTCAAATTAGAGTTTTCTCTGGATATATGCCCAGGAGTGGAATTGCTGGATCATATGGCAACTCTATTTTTAGTTTTTTGAGGAACCTCCATACTGTTTTCCACAGTGGCTGCACCAACTTACATTCCCACCAACAGAGTAGGAGGATTCCCTTTTCTCCACATCCTATCCAGCATTTGTTACTTGTAGACATTTTAATGATGGTCATTCTGGACCTGTGCGAGGTAGTACCTCATTGTAGTTTTGATTAGCATTTCTCTAATAATTAACAATGTTGAGCATCTTTTCATGTGCCTATTGGCCATCAGTGTTTCTTCTTTGGAGAAATGTCTATTTATGTCTTCTGCCCATTTTTCGATCAGGTTGTTTGTTTTTTGTTGTTGTTGAGTTGTATGAGTTGGTTGTATAGTTTGGAAATCAAGCCCTTGTTGCTTGCTTCATTTGCAAATATTTTCTCCCATTCTGTAAGTTGTCTTTTTATTTTGTTTATGGTTTCCTTTGCTGTACAATAGCTTATAAGTTTGATTAGGTCCCTTTTGTTTATTTTTGCTTTAATTTCTATTGCCTTGGGAGACTGACCGAAGAAAACATTGGTACAATTTAAGTCAGAGAATGTTTTGCTTGTGTTCTCTTCTAGGAGTTTTATGGTGTCATGTCTTATATTTAAGTCTTTAAGCCATTTGGAGTTAATTTATATTTGTATATGGTGTGTGGGGGGGGTGTTCTAACTTGATTGATTTACATGTGGATGTCCAGCTTTCCTAACACCATTTGCTGAAGAGACTGTCTTTTCTTCATTGTATATTCATGCCTCCTTTGTCAAAGATTAATTGACCATAGATATGTGGGTTTATTTCTGGCTCTCTATTCTGTTCCATTGATTCATATGTCTGTTTTTGTCCCAATACCACATAGTTTTGATTACTGTAGCTTTGTAGTATTGATGTGAACACATTTAGAGTTAACTGTTAGTATGTGTCTATTTCCTCAAGATGCTAAATGACTTTTAGAACCCTCAACATGATTAGTTGAATGTTATTTGATGATCTCAAGGTGGTGTCATAATTATTGTAACATTCCTATTAGGCACCATGCTGCTTTGCTTTCTGTATGCTCAGCAAATATTTCTGCTTGTAAACAAAGTAGATCCAGGGGACTTCCTTGGTGGTGCAGTGGATAAGACTCTGCACTCCCAATGCAGGGGGCCTGCATTCGATCCCTGGTCAGGGAACTAGACCCCACATGCATGCCACAATTAAGAGTTTGTGTGCCACATCTAAGGATCCCACATGCTGCAACTAAGGAGCCTGTGAACCACAACTAAGGAACCCACGTGCCACACTAAGGAGCTGGTTGGCCCCAACTAAGAAGCCCTGGAGGTGCAACTAAGGAGTGTTGCAACTAAGGAGCCCACGTGCTGCAACTAAGGAGGCCACCTGCCGCAACTAAGACTCCATGCAACCAAATAAATAAATAATAAATAAATAAATATTTAAAAAAACAAAGTAGATTCAAAAGCTCTATGGTAATAGCCAATAGAAAATTACCTAATCTACTTATTTTAACACAGTTCTGCTCCATTATATGTAATATAACCATTTTGCAAATATCTTTTGCTTTATATTCTTTCTTATGATGTCCACATATTACTTAATGATACTCAAAACATACTAGATATAGAGAATCAAAAATATATTTTCCTGTATCTTGGCCTAGGAAAAAGAATGAAGGGGGTAACAAACAGTTTATAAGATCATGTATCATAATATCAAAGCAAATTAGGATGTCAGAAGTAGAGCTTTTCCTGGTACTAAGATGCACAATGAATTTCTCCCATGGGTCTGCAGTAAGTGGACACATTGATTATAGCAGTAGGGCCTCAGTAACTTTTCCAATAAAAATGTAATGGGAAATTTCATATGGCCGTTCTTATAATGTCCTGCAATGAAGACTGGTATGATAACACTAAAGCAAAGTTTGGTAAAGGAAATTTTAATAGGAACCATAATAAAGTAATGAAAGGGGACAGTCTTCTAATATACTGGCTTATTCTGAAAAGAAAAAAACTTAAATAGCTGAAGAAACGAATGAATTTCCTTCATGTAATCCCTTATGAATGCTATTTCTCTATGTGAACTTGTGATAATAGAAATCAAAGCTCTATTCTCTGGACGGACCCTGGAGTACAGAGTGTATTATTCACAGAGGGCCTTGGGTCACAAAGCTAATATAATAGGATGCTAAAATGGAACCTTCAGCTGAGATCCTAAGGCAACAGATAGCAGAGTGAGTTGTAATTCCCATTACCTCTGCCAAACTTCTAAAATATGATTCACCATCAGCCAACTAGAATACTCCTAAAACTATCTCCTTCCCTGTAGGACTGAAAGGATTGGGAAAGAAGGATTTTCATGTTAGTTCTTAGGAGAAAGCTGTGTTATATGCTCCACTTCCTCATCAACATTTGGTATTGCCTTTTTAATTTTGGTCATTTTATTGAGTATGTAGTGGTATGCTACATATCAATATGCTTTGTCTTTAAATTTACATAAAGTAAATAACCACTCTTTGTAGCATAAAATTCTATGGGTTTTAACAAACACATCCACATGTATTCACCACCACAATCAAGATACAAAACAGTTTAAGTATTTGAAGAAATTCCTTCATGATGCCCTTCTGTAGTCAACCAGCCTTCCCTTCCCCAACCCTCGCAAAAACTGATCTATTCTTCACATCTATAGTTTCACTATTTCTAGAATGTTATATAAATTAACTCATACATGTAGTCTTTTGGGTCTAGTTTCTTTCATTTAGTAAAATGTATTTGAGATTCATGTTATATAATATGAATAATTTTATTGGCAAATGGTATTGCATTGTATGGATATACCACAATTTGTTTATTCATTCACTATTTAAAGGACATTTGGGTTGTTTCATTTTTAGTCATTGCCAATAAAGCCAATATAAATGTTGTATACAGGTTTTCATGCAAATGCAGATTTCTATTTCTCAAGGAGTAAAATTGTTTGGAAACATGGTAAATGCATGTTTAATTTTATGCGAAACTGACAAACTGTTTTTCAAAGGGACAGTGCCATTTCACATTCCACCAGCAATATAGGAGAACTCCAGGTGTTCTGCTTTCTACCAGCACTAATCAGTGGTTTTTTCGTGTGCGTGTTTTGTGTGTGAGTTTTCTGTTTGTTTGTTTGCCATTTTAATACATGTACAGTGGAATCTCATTTTGGTTTTGCTTTTCCTAACTTTCTTAATGACTAATTATGTCTGTCACCTTTTGACATATCTGTTTACTACTTGAGTATTTTCTTTCAAAAAGCATCTATTTAAATCTTTTGTTCATTTATTTATTAGATTGTATGTTTTTATTGAGTTTTGAGAGTTCCTTATATATGCTTGATACAAGACCTTTGTACAATATGATTTAGAAAGTTTTCTCCCATTATATGGCTTGCCTTTCTATTTTATTAATAGTGTCTTTTGTAAGGCAAAGTTTTGTTTAATTTTGATGAAATCCAGTTTATCCATATCTTCTTGTATGTCTTATGCTTTTAGTGTCATATCTAAGAACGCTTAGCCCAAAACCAAGATTTTTTTCCCCTTGTTTTCTTCTAGAATATTTATAGGTTTATGATTCACATTTAGGTCAATGATGATTATTGAGTTAATTTATGTATAAGATGTGAGATATGGGTCAGAGTAGACAACCTTGACCCTCATCTTGGGGGAAAGGATTTACTCTTAAATCATTAAGTAAGAGGTTAGGTGTGTAGGGTTTTTGCAGAAGTTTTTGTCAAGTTGAGAAAGTTCCCTTCAATTCTCAGTTTTCTGAAACATATTATCTTGAATGAATATTGAATGTTTTCAATGATTTACCTGTATCTAGAGTTACTTGTAGATTATTGTTGTTGTTCTTAATATAGTGAATTATATTGTTTGATTTTTCAGTTGTATCACCAGTCTTTCAATTCTGGGATAAACCACACTTGGCCATGGTGTATTATCATTTTTATATATTACTGGATTTGTTTACTAAAATTTTGTTAAAAGATTTTTGTGTCTATGTTCATGATTTTTTTTTCTTTTGTTGTTGTTAGTTTTGATATTGAGGTAATGTTAGCCTCATAAAATGCTTTGGGGAATTTTCCTTCTCCATTTTCAGAAAGACTTTGTATAAGTCTGGCATTATTTCTTCCTTAAAATCTTAATAAACATGATCCTGGAGTTTTCCATGTGGGAAATTTTAAGTTATAAATTTAATTTCTTATAATTGAAAATATATTGAATATTCAGATTTTCTATTTCTTCTAGGTCGGTTTTGAGATTTGTGTGTTTCAATGAATTTGCCCATTTAATCTAAATTCTTGAGTTAAATGTTAGAGAGTTTTTCTTAGTATTTGTTTAGTAGCTATTCAATTTTTCTTATGACTATAGTTATTATATCCTCTCTTTCACCCCTGATATTGGTAATTTGTGTTATCTTTCTACTTTTTATCAGCCTGGCTAAGCTTTATCCATTTCAGTGATCTTTTAAAAGACTAGCTTTGGTTTCATTGATTTTCTCTATTGATTGTCCATTTTTAATTTTACTGATTTCTGCTTTTTATTACTTTCATAATTCTGTTTTCTTTAGGTTTCATTTGTTCTTCATTTCCTAGCTTCTTAAGGTTGAAGCTCACAGGATTGATTTTAGACCTTTATTTTTTTTTTGGTGGTATTCTACTGTCTTCTGGCTTATATAGTTTCAGACAAGAAGTCTGGAAAATAATTGTTTCTGTTTCTTGGCATGTAATGTTTGTTTTGTCTTTGGGTGCTATTTAAATTTTCTCTTTCTTTCTGGTTTTCAGCAACTTGATTATAATGTGCTTTTGAGTGATTTTTATTTGTGTTTATCCTGATTGGAGATTATCAACTTATTATATTTGACATTTTATTGTATGCATCAAATTTGGAAAAAAATCCTCCTTTATTTCTTCAAATATTTTTTCTATCTCCTTTAGGGAACTCCAATATCCATATATGAGAGAAATTTATATTTTCCATATATCACTGAGGCTCTGTTTGTTTAATTATTTGTTTGGTTATTTGTATTCTTTTCTCCTTCTGCTTCAGTTTAGATAAATACTAAAATGCTTGAATAAATACTTTCAAGTTTAATAAAGTTTGTCTTCAGTATCTAGTCTGCCAATTAATTTCAGCCAATTAATATTTCGTTTGGATATTTTGTGTTCTTATGTCAAGAATTTTGGTAATTTTTTTTCTATTTTCCATTCCTCTCATAATTATATTCACTATTTTTTCCTTAAATACTTAAATATAGTTATAATAGCTGGCTATTTTAAAATATTTGCCTGATGGTTCTATCATCTCTTTCATTTGTAGATCTATTTCTGTTGACTCATTTTTATCTTAGTCACTGTTCACAGCTTTCTGCTTCTTTGAATATATAGTGATTTTTTCCATGGGAAACTGGAAATTTTGTTTGTTACATTGTTGAATGTCTAGATTTCATTTTGTTCCCTTAAAAAATGTTGGGCTTTTTTCTTACAGGAAGCTATATTACTTATAGATAATTTTGGTCCATGGAATCCTACTTTTAAGCTTTAAAGGAGCAGATCTAGAAGAATCTCTATTCCAGCTTTTCTTTAACCTTTCTACTAAGACATAAGCCTCTTAAGTCTGCACTGAATTCTCTGATAATTACAGAGGCCTTTTCATTCTTGATAGTCAGAGATCAAATGACTCCTCACATTGTTTGAGCTCTAGGAATTGTTCAGCTTACAAACTCCCGAGTTGTTCTTTCTTCAGCTTTTTGAGATTTCTTGCTATGTATGTACAGCCTAGTCCTCGGTAAAGACAAGGAAACACATGTAAGATTTCTGTGTGAGATAGTACCTCACACCTGCCAGAAAGGCTATTATCAAAAAGACAAGAAACAAGCGTTGGTGAAGATGAGGAGAAAAGGGAACCCTCGTGCACTGTGGTGGGAATGTAAATTGGTACAGCCACTATGAAAAACAGCATAGAAATTCCTCAAAAAATTAAAACTAGAACTACCATATCATCCAGCATTTCCACTTCTGGATATTAATATGAGGAAAACAAAAAATTTAATTCAAAAAGATACTTGCATTCTAATGTCCATTGCAGCATTATTTACCAATAATAAAGGTTTGGAAGCAACCTAAGTGTCCATTAATAGAGGAATGTTTGACAGATGAATGGATAAAGAAGATGTGGTATATATACAATGAAATATTACTATCTATAAAAAAAGAGTGAAATCTTTCCATTTGTGACAACATGGATAAATCTAGAGGGTATTATGCTAAGTGAAATAAGTCAGGCAGAGAAAGACAAGTATATTATTTTACTTATTTGTGGAATCTAAAAATAAAAACTGAACAAACAAAACTAGTCAGAAATGGCTTATAGATACAGAAAAAAACTGGTGGTCAACAGAGGAGAGGAGAGTGGGAGATTGAATAAAATAGGTGAAGTGGATTAAGAGGTACAAACTTCTAGTTATAAAATAAATAAGTCATGGGGATGTAACATACAGTTTAAGGAATATAGTCAATAATATTGAAATAATTTTGTACGGTGACGGATGGATACTAGACTTATCCTGGTGACCAATGTATAATGTATATAAATACTGAATCACTATGTTATATACATGAAATTAATATAATATTATATGTCAAATATACGTCAATAAACAATAAAAAAGAAAAATTATTGATAGCAAGCATGTGTATGCCATATAACATTAGTGCAGGCTTTCTTGTTTTGCTTTGTTAAGAAAGGAAAGAAGTGAATTAAGGTTGAATTGTCCTTGGGAATTCAGGCAGAGAGAAAGTGACTCCAACATGAGATCAACCTTCAAATCCATCTACAGATCTACAAGAGAGATGTATTTACTGATCTCCTACAGTGATATGAGAACTTAACTGGTCATTGCTATTAACACCTCTCAGCGACTTCTTTATTTTCACTTCTAGTTCCATTGAATATCATGTTAAGACAGAAGCATCAATCCTTGAATAGAGTAACCTCTCACCACAGAAACAATATTTATCTAAACTAACCTTCCTGGCATGCCTAATCCTGTGCATTGTAATAACAACATATATATATATTTCCTATGATGTGTCACACAGTGTTCTAAGCACTTTGCTTACATTAACCCACTTAATCCTCACAACAACCATAAGTATGAGGCAGGTTCTGTTATTATCCTCACACATCACAGATGAGTAAACTATTGGTCAAATACCTTGTATCAGGTCACAGAGCTTGTAAATGGCAGAGCTGCCATTTGAAGCCATATAGGCTAGTTCTAGAACCCACATCCCTAACCACTCAATATGGGAAAATGCATAGAGGAGATACTTGCATGATACTAAATATGCTGGTGTATAACAAGCTGACAGGAAATAATTACAGTCATAAATGTAAGTGAATCATTCAAAGGGTATTTTAAAATTCATTTGCAGAGTACTATTTAGTAATAAATGGCTATGAGAACCTAATAAAATATATTCTTTCAGGGCAGCCATGAAAAATGAGATGACTGTTTCTGAGCAAGGGTTTTGGGAAATGATTGAAATGACTCTGCAAAGCAGTGTGTAGTCATTGGCACATCATCCGAGTATGTGCATTCAGAGATCAGTAACTGAGACACAGAGGCTCCTAGAAGGGCTTTGAGAATTACTTAGGAGGTAAAATTGACAAGGCACAGTGACTGATGGTTTATGGACTAAAGCAAAATGTGCTGTCAAAGTTAAGCTAAGGTTTGTGTCTTGAGCAACTAGGTGATAATCAGAGCACTCACTGAGATTGGAACTTGGCAGGAGTTTCAGGTATAGCAGGAAAAGTAAGTTTGGTTTTGGTGTTTTAATTCTGAGATGCCTGTGAGACATCCAAGTGGAGATGTCCAGCTAAATAAATGTCTCCAAGATTCGGGATATAGATACAGGATAAATAGATCAATCAGATGCTTATCAATATATAGATAATAGTGAGATGAAAATGAATGAACAAATCCCTTGAATCATTAAAAGTGTACTGAATGAGGAAAAGAGAGGTCATAGGACAGAAGCAATATTTGGGAGATGTGAAGATGTGAAGGGTTTTGAAAAAGTGAAAAGAAATAGCCAGAGAGGTGAGAGGAAAATTAGTGAAGGATAATGTACTAGAAGTTAAGGGAAGGAAGATTTATTTTGTCAAAAGTTTTTCTCAAACATATTAGCACTTTGTAGAAATATAATGTTGTTACTAACAATTTTCACATGATTTACCAAACCATAAAGCCAAATCTAGATATTATTCAATGGCCAATACAGAACTCTTTCCTGCCAGATTCTTATCAGAAATCAGTATAAGAGAGATATTATAAAGCATAGCTGTATCTTGTTTTATAGCCTTTCTTTTGAAGATGTTGATAATAGTGGCATCATTGAAAGCCTGTGGAATTTCTCCAGTTCTCCTTTTTTTTTTGTGGTACGCGGGCCTCTTACTGTTGTGGCCTCTCCCATTGCGGCTCCGGACGCACAGGCTCAGCGGCCATGACTCACGGGCCCAGCCGCTCTGCGGCATGTGGGATCTTCCCGGACCAGGGCACGAACCGGTGTCCCCTGCATTGGCAGGCGGACTCTCAACCACCGCGCCACCAGGGAAGCCCCTCCATTTTTTTTTGAGACGAGTCTATCCATCTGGAAGAGACTAAGCACAAAAGAAAACTATTGTTTAGATTACAGGAAGTACTTATCGCTTTTTCTTCAAAATTGTATTTGAAGTTTTTGTTAGTCTTTATAATCATAAAAAGGATCTGTGATAGCTGTACCAGAGTCTGTTCTCACCACTGCCATCACTTATCACTACAAGACATCAGCAAGGATGACAATTCTTTAAAGTTCTTTCCCTTCTTCTCGACTCTGAAGGAGAAGTGGCAACTTCTACAAATATGTGTTTAGATTCTTTGTGCACTATCCTAACGGCGCTTTATTAATTCCTTAATCAATGTATTTTTTATTTATTCAATAATATTTACCAAGTATATACTGTTTCAAGTACCATGGTAGAGCTAGGGATGCAGATAAACAAAACAGAAATTGTTGTTGTGCACATGGAGAATGGTAAAACCTGTGACCAGTAGAAGGCTGCCAAGTCACAATGGCTTATGTTTCACCAACATTTATAATTGGTACCCTACGAGATATTATACAATTTTTATACATCTTCTAGATTTATAAGGAGTAGGCTAGGATAGTACATAACCCTCATAAACACTGTAAAGTCTTGGCAGTGGTGATGATGCCAAGTCACTAGCTCCCTATATCCCTTTAGCCTTGGTCTTTCCCCTCTGGTTTCTGGGGATAAGTTGAGTTAGATTGCATGAACTGAAATGTTACTCTTTGCATTTCAATGTACTATGCGCAAATCGTCTTCCCTTACTAGGGGAGTGATGGAAATAGAGAGAGACCCTGACAAGTGTCCAAGGACAGGATTGGTTTCCTTGGGTCTAAAACTAAGGTAAAGAATTACTACTCAGGAAAACTGAGTATAACAAAAGCCAAAGAGGCAACCAAGCAAATCACAGACAACCAGGACACTCCAGGGTATAAATTCTAGGCAAAGCAACTCCAAGTTTCAAATCTGAAATTCAAGTGTGGTAAGATTAGACTGAGAAAAGAGCAAGATGCGTTCAGGATGAAAACAGAACTACAGTTGTGTGAAAACAAGAGAATACTTAGAGCACACCTTTGGGAAGAGCTGATGCATGGTGAATGGAATTAAGGGAATGGCTTAAAGTATCAGGAATCCAGTGGGGAAAATTAAGATGTTGACCATGCATTTATGCTTCTTTATATTAGTGTCTTATTATCAATAGCTAGTGTTGGCAATATCACCCATTCATTCACTGGCTCTATAGGTATTGATTTGTGCAATGCATAGACATCTATTGATAATTCTGGTATGTAAATAAGGACATTGTACTCTGGTGGGGTTGGAGAAGGATCCCTGAATCTGGGTGCATAGATTGTGCAGTGAACTCTAGGAACAAACATTCAATAGATGTAACTGGTACTCTCGAGTTGAATGAGGTAGTGGTTTTGATATTGGTGATGTTTTGTCACACAGCTTCTTGTAGTTGTTGTCAGTCTTACAAAGTCTGCCATTTAACCATTTAAGAGAGAAAACATGCTTGCTTCTTTTTATATTTCTGAAAGCTATTATTTCAAATCTAATGTGTTTCTTTCTTTAAACAATGACATACTCTAATACACACCATATTTAATGATTTATTTATCAAAAACATGTGTTTGGGGGGTAACATTTCTTAAAATTATGTCATTTCACAAAAATGGGAATTTACATGTAATATTTTAATATTGAAAATAAGTTAGACCCTTATAAATTTTGGTTTTACAAATTTTCACAATATTATACCTTTTCACTTGTGATTGGCTTCATTTTATACTGCCCAATGAGATTATTTAATTCTGATATAGTAGATTAATTTTCCCCATACTTTAATTTCTGTTTAATATCCCCCTTTATAATTCAAGTTATATTTTAAAAATTCTTAGATATGAATAAAGATTTTGTCCTCCCTATATTTCAGTAGTTTTTTATGGACACATTTAGGCCTAGATTATATTCATTGTAAGAATTAAAAATAAGAGAAATAGAAGGGAACATTAAAATTTAATATTATGTTAGTGTTTGGAGTCAGATAAAGATACCAAGTTGAGCAAAGAAAATGATTATAAAATCAGATTTTAGGAACATGAATTTGAAGACAACTGCTGCTTTTGTGAGCTTACCTCTGTATACCTACAATAGCATATCAGCCAACTATCATCTCAGAAATATAACTCTCCTCTGTCTACAAATTGTGATCAGCCAGAGAAATGACTTAATCATCTATATTCTAAACACTGCAGATTTCAGTTAGCAAAGTCATAGTTACCTGGAGGGCAACAATGCAGCAACTGATATACTCAGACAAGGGATCCCAAAGGATAAAAAAATTTTAACATAGATATTATATATGAAATCCCTCCCCCTAAAATTCACATAGGCCCATTCTTCCTCTGCAGTATCTCTACTAATCAGGAACCTCCTGCCCGATGATTCTCTACTTTCAAATAAATAAAAATTCCATTATTTCAGAAAGGAGTCTTCTTTTCAAATCCTATTCACTTGGGAATATTCTTTTATCCATGATTATGTCTCTGTATTTTTAATCTGTCACTTTTAGTCAAATAGAATGTTTTCTCTGGAATATTAAAAAATAAAGGTAATTTAGTTTGTTTTTACAGCCACTTAACTCTTAGTTTGAGAATCATAAAGTTTTTTCCTGAGGTTTATTAGGTGGGTTATGTATAGTGTATATAGTATACCTCCCTTAGAAATCTTAAAAGTATGGAAACTGAAATATAGCAATGGTTTAATATATCTCCATACTTTTATCAATCCATCTAGCTTGAAACTTTGAGAATGAGTGTGAGATTTCCCCAAAAGAAAAGTAGCATTTAGTTAGGTTAAGTGTCAAGTTGCTAGCTTACACTGTATAAAAGTCAATATGTAGCAAGTCATATTAGTGAATTTCATCTACACTGCTAGGAGGTTGTTGAACTCAATTACAGAAATGTGCAGAGCTTGATTTGATGTGTGAGGAGGTTAGGAGACCACAATCAATTAAAAAGAACACATGTATATCCTGTTGTGGGGAAACAGTTGTTACAGTATCCCTTGTTCAGTTTCTGCTTTTTTCTCTGACTTTACCTCTGAATATAAGAGAACAAAAGGTTTAATAATTCCCCAGTTACATTTGGAATTATTTTGTCAGCAATATCTAATAGGAAGACACACCATCTTTGTTTTACTTGAATGAAGCCTCAAGAAGCTACAATTAAACACGCTGTACTTTTTTCTTCACGTAGCGAAACCATTTGAAAATGGACAATATTTGGACATTTATGGAATTACACGGGACCAGGCTGGAGAATATGAATGCAGTGCAGAAAATGATGTGTCATTTCCAGATGTGAAAAAAGTGAAAATTGTCGTAAACTGTAAGTCCCATAACCTTTTATCAACATAATTTCAAAGAAAAGATAAAACACCTGAAAAATACTGTCTGAAACATATGTTGCAATTTTTTAAGAGGTGGTCTATTGATAAACACTGCCTATTGGCAGTGAAAATGTTTACATGTTAGAATATTGATCAAATTGTTCATGTAACATCAATTGCCCCAAGTAATTCCACAATAATTCAGTTTAATGTTTAGATGGCAGTGTTTCCATTATCATCCTAGTCCCTGGCATTCTAAACTGTGGTATCCTTATCTCTAAAGCATCCTATACTCATGGTGTTATCTTCATTCTCATGGGTTTCACCTGGAGTGTATTCTGACTAAATTTAAGTGTGGAATTCCCAATCAAATTTGATGGACATGAAGTGTGCTATTCTACTTAAAGAGAAAAGCTGTTATTGTGATACTCCTATTATGTGGGTATTTAATTCTATTTAGTTTGGACAACATTGAGAAAATGAAGAAGTAATTTTCCCATGAACGTCATTAGTAGGAAATTAGAATATTAGGAGATACCTATGTTATACCTTTTCTCTAAATATATTTCAAAACAGTGATGAAAGTCATTTTTTCATTTATCTTATTTCATACCTTATGATCTCAACAGCAATGACTGCGATAGTCTTTACTTTTCAAAAACAATCCCTTTTAGTCTTTCTCTCAAAAATTTTCACATGGTTTAACTTATTCAAATAGAATATTTTGGGGGTAATAGTATTTTACCAAAAGTGGTTTCAAACTATAGCTTCCAATGTGTTTTCTTCCCATTTATACATCTTTCTATATATGGCCATTGCTAATAATGAGTACATTGTATTGTACCATAGATCAGAAGGAAAATTTTCCAAATATATCCCCAAATGCTAAAACTAAGCAGTTTTTTCATATTAATATGAATCTCAGTTTCATGGTTCAAAAAATGACTATCAAAACACTCTAGGCGGGCTTCCATAGTGGCGCAGTGGGTGAGAGTCCACCTGCCGATGCAGGGGACACGGGTTCGTGCCCCAGTCCGGGCAGCTCCCACATGCCGCGGAGTGGCTGGGCCCGTGAGCCATGGCTGCTGAGCCTGCACGTCCAGAGCCTGTGCTCTGCAACAGGAGAGGCCACAACAGTCAGAGGCCCGCGTACTGCCAAAAACAACAACAACAACAACAAAAAAAACACTCTAGGCAGTTGAGTGTCTGCCAGGGCAAATCATTGCAACCAACTAACATTTGTCAGTGACTAAGATATACATTTGGAGTTGACTCTGAGCAAATGTGCATAATGCCAGAAGGAGGCAGTTTCTGTAGCAGAGTTTCTCATATAATATTCTGAGACAAACTTCCACAGAGCACCCAAGAAGCTTACTAGAAATGGAAATTTTCTGTGCCCCACCAGCCCTACTGAATCAAAATCCTTGAGGTATACGGCTTGGAATTATGCATTTATGATAAGTCCTCATTGAATCTCAGGACTCCTTTTGCAGAGGGTTACTGTTCATCCCTCTGGAACTCTCTGAAATTAGAGTTAATAAGCAAATAAAAATCCCTGATTATTTTATAACTAACCATGCTTATCTGAATATGAGTCTACAGATTTTATTGTTGGAGGGTTGGGAAAAGAGGTGAGAAATAGGAGTACAAGGGAAGTAATATTTTTAGCAGTGAGCACTAAGAAAAGAAAAGGTAGAGTCAATCTGTCAAACAAGCAAGGCACCCAGCCTGGCAATGCAGCCTACTTTCAAGCCCCCAGAAACAACATATCTCTAAACTTATGTCTCCAATGGGGATACAATTGAACACAAGCTGCCATATGGATTTTCATGGGCCTATTCTCCATGTATAATCCTCACTATTTTTTGCATTCACACTTTCTTTTCTATCTTTTTATCTCTCTGACTTTAGTTCATTGTCACTTATTATGTAATTCGATTCTCTTTTTTTTCCTGGACAAGTGGGTACTTTAGACTGATAAAGGTCAAGTAAGGATGCAGATATTTGGAGAGAAATTGAATTGAAAGAAAGACACACCAACCAATGAGTCATCATCTAAAGGATTTGTGTGGAGAAAAGAATCCATATATAAAGCAGAAGGACAGAAATTAAGGAAACAGATGTTGAGAACTATGAAGGATCTGCCACAATTTCATGGTTGCTGGCAGAAGACAGAGACAAGGGGCAGTTTATTACTCATAGTGATAGCAGTAGCCAGAGTATTGTCTTACATCCGTTCCCCAAGCCCTAATTACTACAGGGTGATATGATGAGGGCTAGCTGATGCCTATACACACAGTGGGTTTGTGTCATAGCTGAGGCTCCCTGAGCTTAGAAACTCGATTTTTTTTTTTGTATAATGGCAGCAAGCAAACCTGCCCTTTGCCACAGAGGGAGAAATTATCTTTATTATACTGGACTGTAAACAAACCTGCCCTTTGCTCCATGGAGAGAACTACCTCTTCTATCTTCCAAGACTGTTCTCTATACAAACTTCCTTGAAAAGATTGTCAGGAACAAAAGCTGTCAGTGCCTCTGCTCACAAGATGTGCAGAAACACAAGAGACCCGTGGAGAATTGTCTTCCAACACAAAATGGAAGCAGGAAAGTTTGAAGTAGAGCCTAGAAACATTCCATCAGTTGAAAAGGGTGCTTCAGTGGCTTTTGCAGGGTTTTAGACACCTAAAAATCGGTAGAAAAGAAAACGTTGTTAATCAACTTTAACTTAAGAAGGAAAACCGGAAGGAAAAAGGGGAAAGTAAAAAAAAAAAAGGTTAAGGATGTGTTTATTATAGTCATAATACAGACTATGTTTATTAAGAACTAATTTCAGTTAAAGTACAATCATAAGTGGAAATGTTGGTGCCAACACAGTATTAAAAATATTAAGAGAATGGACTCAACAGGATTTTTTAAATGGTTTTAAACATTCAATGTTGTTTCTGCTTCTTCTCAAATTATACCTTTGATAGCTCACATTTTCTTAAATGTGCCATGAAGAATTGTATTGAATACTGATTGATCAATTAAATTTACATCTCTTGAATCAATATTTTATGTAAGTTTGTTCAGACTTCTGGTCAAGATCTAAAATTTGCCTTAGTTTGGAATAATTTTATCACACGTATACCAGTGATAGTTAAGTAGCATAGGTGTGTGAGTGTAAGTGTGTATGTTCCTGGTTATGAGGAAATTTGGAAAGTATTAATTCTGTGATTTTACCCCTTTAGAAGCACTATCCATGGATTTTACTGAACTGATTTCCCAAAGGAAATTAGCCAAAACCTACTGAACAAACTTTAGTTTGTCAAAACCCAAACTTGAGCACAGTGCTCTATAACAAACACAAACTTCACGTCCCAGGATAACCTGAAGGTTCCCTGAAGATAGAGTTATGTCAGGTTCAAGACAGCCCTTCTTTTCATGGTTATTAATCAATATTGATGGTGCATGTAAAATTGCAGTAGCTTTGTGAGTTATAATTTGAAGAGAAACTTTGTCCCTGTTCCCAAATGGGCTTCAAGATGAAATGTAATAAATTTTCATAAGCTCTGGTTGACTCAGTTATTCCATAAGTCAATTTGAGGAAGAGATTTAGGTTCCCTGTAAGTTAGAAATGTTTCATGTTTTAGTATTCATCTAATACCTTTGCCACATTCACTATATGTATATATCTCATACATATAATAAATATCATATTTTGCCACACACTTTGTACTTATAGCACTTTCATGTGGATTTCTATTTAATTTAATTAAACAGCACTTTAGTGAAATGATTGGCATATTTGACTTATTTTGTATAGATTGGACTAGGTTGATTGAATAAATAAGTTCATTTTGAGTTATTTACAGAAAGCCTTACTATAGATAGTAAGATTTTATACAAAAGCTTGTTTCTGAGTAGGGAGATTTTGTAGGTGATTATTCTCCTTGTTTTTCTCTGTATTTTCTCTTATTCATTTGTATATGAATATAATATATTCATGAATTTATGATATAATATAGTTATAACAAACATATGAATATGTACATTTCTTTATATGTTTGCATATATATGTATAGACACACACCTGCACACAATTGGACAAGAAATATATTACATACTTACATACATATTACACATTTTTACATATGTATGTATATATATACTTACATATATATTACATATGTAAGTATGTATATATATTTCTTATCAAATTGAAAAACAAACTAAAAAATGAAAAGGAATCATGACAGTTATCATAAACAGACCTTGAGAATTAATACACATACACACACATAACACGAGAGAAAAAAATTTGAACCAGTTGGTTAGCTAAGCCAGAGGGAGCTAGTGGATTGGAGTTGGATAGATTCTCTGTCTTATTTGCATTTGTATTCCATCCCTGGAAGCAGCCTAGAGGATATTAGTCCCATAATTTGTATTGTTAATTAAAAAGTGGAAGAATGAATGTCCAGAAAGTCCATGGGTTCAATTAAACTGGGAAAAACAGGAAAAGAGAGACCAGGGTCTAAATAATCAGTAAAGTTGATTCATGGAAGCCAAATCTAGAATCTGGAAAATGTAGATGGTATCATAGACTAATCAAATAACAAAGATCTCTATAGGGAAGCAGAATCCCAGATTTAGAAATCAGGAAAGCCTGCAAGACCTCACGCTTCAAAATGAATATTGCTGGTAAAAGGGGCAGGATTCTCTGATCTTGTGACAGGTTGTATTTTCTCCACTCTATTTATATGTACTTTTTCAGTTAAGAGGAACTCTTTTAGAAATACGGACCTTATAGTCAGGTGTAACTTATTTGAACTCTTGTTCTATAATTTACTGGACTTTGAGACCTTGGGAAACCACTTTACCTCTCTGAGTCTCAATTTCCAATTCTGTAAATTTGGGGCAATAATAGATAATTTTCAGGGTTTGGGTAAGGATTAAATGAGGTAATATACACATAGCACCTATCACAGTGACTGGCCCACCGTTGGCAATTGAAAAAATATACATCTCTCTCTGCACATATTTACTCTAGAATGTAAGCTCTATGTCTTAAGGGGTTTTCCTTTCCTTTGTACAATGATGTGTTCCCGTCACACAGAGTGGCACCAGGTTTATAGGAGGCACTCAAAAAATAGTTATCAGATGAATTATTTAAAAGATTAGCATTCACCAAGTGCATTACTCTACTAGGCAAAACAGGAAAGAGATAATTAGGTTTGTTCCACAATTATATATTTTTTTCTCCCAGAACAATAAGTGAATGGTATGTTGACTAACTTATTTCTGATACCATTTTTTTAACCAAAATTTTCAGGTGGATTCAATAAAAATAACCTGCCGTTTATATAGTGCTTTCACCCAGAAGGAGAAAGCATTAATTCCATTTTTTTTACAGATAAGAAAATTGAAGTTTGATGAGATTAAAATACTTCATAACACCCCTGATTTTCAAGGGTGAAAAGACATGAACAAAGGAAAGTATTAATTAACCAGAAAAAATATAGAGTCAACTAGATTAAGGTAAAAAGAGGTCTAGATATTATTTCAGTTTTCGCTCATGTCAGTAAGATCATTCATTGTATTTGGTATCAGAAATTATTTTGCACACACAATTTCCAGTAAAATAGAATTGAGTAATTCTTCCTATGGTCAAACAGTAAAGATATTTCTGAGTGCACTGTGAACTAAGATTTTATCCAGTAAATCACAAGCACATATTTGTACATTACTTTGCATCTGATACATATTCATTTATGCAAATTTGCACTTTATCTTCCAATATAACTAGCTCCAAACATGTGGAATAGAATGTACCAATTAGTATAACTTATTACAATTGTATCAAAGCCTGAAATGAGGGGCCATCAGGGAGAGGTAAGAGGAGGAAGAAGATTCTAGCGAAGGGACCAGTTTTCTTAGGCTATTCATAAAGTTTTCTCCAAAATGTTGGGCAAGTTAGGCAGACACATCAGACTTAAGACTAGAAGAAATTGCAGACGACAAATAGATATCACCTTAAAAAAAGAGAAAATCTCAGCATTCGGGGTTGGAATTGGACAAAGATACTACCATAGGACCAGAAGAAAAATGAGAGTTATTTGAATTCACAATTATCACCTAAGTTTTCACTTCTGGTTCCATTTTGTGCCCCTACCTTTATTTTCCATTTTCCTCATCTTTTTATACTGCTTATAATATAAGCTACTCTCCTGTTTTTAAATTTCTTGATAAGCTAATTAACACTTACCTGGAACAACTCAGGACATTAAAAACCACATATTGTTTTTCTTCTAAATGAAGTACTAGTTCATATGTGATAATGAAGATTTACTTCAGTATATCTACATTTATATATGTATTTATTTACCTATTTACTTATTGCTTACTATGATACTATTGAGGTCTTAGGGCCAGGGATATCAGTCTTCAAGGAGTTCAACATCTAAGAGAAGAGAAAGACAAAAGAGGAAAACATAGGCAGAACACTCTATGACATAAATCACAGCAAGATCCTTTTAGACTCACCTCCTAGAGTAATGGAAATAAAAACAAAAATAAATAAATGGGACTTAATGAAACTTAAAAGCTTTTGCACAGCTAAGGAAACCATAAACAAGATGAAAATACAACCCTCAGAATGGGAGAAAATATTTGCAAACGAATCAATGGACAAAGGATTAATCTCCAAAATATATAAACAGTTCATGCAGCTCAATATTAAAGAAACAAACAACCCAATCCAAAAATGGGCAGAAGATCTAAATAGACATTTCTTCAAAGAAGACATACAGATGGGCAAGAAGAACATGAAAACTGCTCAACATCACTAATTATTAGAGAAATGCAAATCAAAACTATAATGAGGTATCACCTCACACCAGTTAGAATGGGCATCATCAGAAAATCTACAAACAACAAATGCTGGACAGGGTGTGGAGAACCCTCTTGCACTGTTGGTGGGAATGTAAATTGATACAGCCACTATGGAGAACAGTATGGAAGTTCCTTATAAAACTGAAAATAGAATTACCATATGATCCAGCAATCTCACTACTGGGCATATACCCAGAGAAAACCATAATTCAAAAAGACACATGCACCCCAATGTTCATTACAGTGCTATTTACAATAGCCAGGTCATGGAAGCAATCTAAATGCCCATCGAGAGACAAATGGATAAAGAAGATGTGGTACATATATATATAATGGAATATTACTCAGCCATAAAAAGGAACAAAATTGAGTCATTTGTTGAGACGTGGATGGATCTAGAGACTGTCATACAGAGTGAAGTAAGTCAGAAAGAGAAAAAAACAAGTATCGTATATTAACACGTGTATGTGGAACCTAGAAAAATGGTACAGATGAACCGGTTTACAGGGCAGAAGTTGAGACACAGATGTAGAGAACAAACGTATGGACACCAAGGGGGGAAAGCCTCGGGGGGCTGGGGATGGTGGTGTGATGTATTGGACAATTGGGATTGACATGTATACACTGATGTGTATAAAATTGATGACTAATAAGAACCTGCTGCATAAAAAAAAAATAAAAATAAAATTCAAAAATTCAAAAAAAAAAAAAAAGAACCATGAAGTTGTAGTAAAGTGTGGCAAGTACTTTGATAAACCAATCATAAGGTGCTATGCAAGGCTATCATAAAGACACCTTGGGGTATCAGTGAAAGCTTCCAAGAGGCCTTGGCCCTGATGGTGTCTGAAGGATAAAATTGAATTTGATAGATACTAAAAAACAAAAAAACAGGAAATAAAGGAGTGAGGGCTCCGTGGCAATAGCAGCAGCATTTGCTTAACCCCATAGGAATTAGGGGACAAGGCACTGCTGGATCTGTCAGGCTGCGGTGAGCTGAAGGAGACCAAAAAGGGAAACAGAAAGGAGGATGGGTAGTGTAGAGGAAGGCAGGGCCAGATTCAATGGGAGTTCATGAGTTTTCATAGGCAGACATAGATCCAGTGCTTCACAATCAAAGAAGAATAACTTTGAGATGATAAAACTATTCAGAGACACATCTGAATATTAAAGAAATGTATTTAAATATTTTTCTTCCCTACATCCATGGATTGTACTTGGAAGGTTTCTGTTTTGTCATTGCAAGGGTAAAGGAAAAAATTAAAATGACACTATTGAAAACAACTACAGCTAAGAGAGACATGAGGAACTAAGAAATTTGAAGGAAAATCCTTATGGATATTGAGCACTGAATATTAGAAACGTATGGATAATCACCCAGAAAACATTTTTAAATAAAACATTTCTACTCAATAGACCGACATAAATATCTACAAATTAAACCTTTTCTTTTCACCTTAGAACTTTCATGATATAAAAAGTTCAGATTTAATTCTATGGTTTATATAATTCCTTAGTTGAAGCTAAACTCTGTTATTAAACATGCAGTTAAGGAATACATGATTTCTTCTATTGAGGGAAACATAATTGGTCCTTTGTTTTAAATCTAAGACTTACACTTCAGTTAATGACTAGGGTGCCAAGGCTATTTTTACTTAATCTGTTACCCAATTTAACTTAAATGTATTCTCTCATACTTTTATCAGAGGTTTTGAGAGGAGTTTTAGTGTTAAGGGTGGGTGAGTGATCTTTGACCCTTTTGTTCATAGAAAGTCAAAATGTATCTGCAGTAACCAAATGTGCATATTTTTATTATTCCTATTTTTTTCTAAAAGTGAAAGATGAAACAATTTTCTTGCTTTAGTACATGAGCATGAGCAAGACTTTTTGCTAGAGGACAGTCTGTGTTTGTTTTGTTTGTCTTGTTCTTCCTGGGTTGGCACTTATTGCTTCAAAAAAAAAAAGATATTTTTCAAGTAATAGATATAATAGAGATTGCCCATCAATTAGCAGTAAGAAAGCAATTTCTGAAAGTGAAAATGCTTTAGGTTGAAAATAATTCCACGCCAAACCGAAGAAAAGTGGTAAAGTCAGGAAAGAAATAACAAATATATTTGTCACACACTTTTGTGTGTGCTTTTGCTTCTGTGATGGTGTTCTCATCTAGATCCATGCTCTAGTAAGCTGCCCAAGGGTCAAACTCTGAAAACTTCAAGGTGCCTCCTTCTGAATATATTCTTCAAACTGATCTTGGAATTTGAAACAAACATACAGCTTATAAACCCATATTTATTTAAGTCCAACTTTATTGGCAAATTTCCTCAGTGAGCATGTATATCAAGCAAGATAATTTATGGAATTGAATTATTTTTTAATGGAACACTTGAGAGCAACACAGAATTAATCTTCTTGGGTCTTTTCCACATCATCATGATTGAACTTCACAAGAATTGTCAAGTATTCTCATGTCTGCTCTTGCACATATGTGTGTGTTTTGTGTATGTGTGTGTTTGAAGGGAGTGAAGATTAGGGGAAATATATGGTAGAAATAGTATAAACAAAGGCAATATGTAGAAGAGTTAGGGTAGGTAAATTTGGAAAAAGGGGTCAAACTGTTGGGAAACTTCCTTTGTACTTTAGAGCTTGCTTCCCCAATCTCCCCTCTTTCCTTCCTTCATTTTTGTATGCATTTTCTCTTTCTTTCTCACCATCAGTAGCCCATTGCTACATTTTTCTCATTATCTTTTTCTCTGTTTGTTTCTTCCCTTTCCTTTCCTCTTATTTCTACCCAGATGTATAAAAATACTAAACCAAAATTTTTAAAAAACATTTATATAATGGGAATTAGCAATGAATTTCCTTGCCATCTTGGAAATATTTAAAATATACAGATTCCTGAATAACCACTCCCCAAATATACTGAATTATTCAGTCTTTATTATATTTACTTATAAATAAATGAATAAATATTTGAAAATTTACTAGGTGATTATAGTAAACATGTATGTTTAGAGATTACAGCATAATGAGTGTAAGACAGAAAGGCTGAAGATCTGAATTCTATTTTTTAATTAATTAATTAATTAATTAATTAATTTTTTTGCGGTACGCGGGCCTCTCACTTTTGTGGCCTCTCCCGTTGCGGAGCAACAGGCTCCGGACGCGCAGGCTCAGTGGCCATGGCTCACGGGTGCAGACGCTCTGTGGCATGTGGGATTTTCCGGGACCGGGGCACGAACCCATGTTCCCTGCATCGGCAGGCGGACTCTCAACCACTGCACCACCAGGGAAGCCCTTTAATTTATTTGATTTATTTTTGGCTGCGCGTGGGCTTTCTCTAGTTGCGTCAAGCGGGGGCTACTCTTTGTTGCAGTGCGTGGGCTTCTCATTGCGGTGGCTTCTCTTGTTGCGGAGCACAGGGTCTAGGCACGTGAGCTTCGGTAGTTGTGGCTCACGGGCTCTAGAGCGCAGGCTCAGTAGTTGTGGTGCACGGGCTTAGTTGCTCCGTGGCATGTGGAATCTTCCCGGACCAGGGCTTGAACCTGTGTCCCTCGCCTTTGTGGGCGGATTCTTAACCCTGCGCCACCAGGGAAGCCCCTGAATTCTATTTTTAATTTAGTTACTTAACCTATTATACAACATTGGACAAAGTAGTTAAACTTCTTAGTATTAATTGCCTCATTTGTAAAATGAGGTAATCATGTCTATGGTATTCCCTCATTCTGAGATTCTGATGTGTTTCTCTGATACAACTATCTAAGTTTTTTAGGGACAGTGTAGATTCAACTGCAGGCAGACAGGAAGCAAAGGTTTAAAGCAACTGTTTGGCTTTAGTGTCAAATGATTCTAAATAATCTTATTCTTTTGGTTTGTAAATTCTTTGAGAAGTTATTAAGGATGATAATTTTGTTCTCTCATGCACTGTTGGCAAATTTGGGCAAACTATATTTTTAACTTTAAAATTGTAATTTCATGGAAAGAGTAAGTACAACAATGGAGAAATAAATTTCAGAGAATTTCGAAGTAAGGTTGCTGTTTATGCAGTGGAATATGACAGAGGGTAACAAAAACAGGATTTGAAATCAGACAAACATGATTTCTAATCCCAGCTCAGTCACTTGTTAACTATGGAGTACAGGGAAAATTAGTTAACCTCTCACAGGCTCAGTTTTCTTACATTAAAAAACAAAACAAAACAAAACAAAAAACTGGAGATAATTATACCTACCTTGAAGATTTCTTCTGAGAATTGTGTCATATGTAAAACAACAGTGCAACTAGCACAAAGCAAACAACCTACATTGTAAGTAATAGTATTGATATATAGCACGCATCACACTGCCCTTTTTGTTTACATGTCAACCTTCCTTTGTGGCCTGTGAGCTCTCTGAAGAAGGGGACAACTCGTATTCACTTTTGTGCTTGAGGCAGTATGCACATAGTTTTGAGGACAGGCTCTGCAGCTGGTCACCTTGGCTTTGAATTCTAGCTCTGCCACTTACTACTATGCCAGCTTGCTCAAATTATTAAGCTTTGTGTGTGTCAGTTTCTTCAACTATTAAGTGGGGACTGAGCATTTAACTAAGTTAAGGCATAAAGAAGGTTTAGTGCATATTAGTATTTTTTTTTTCTTTTTTTGGCTGTGTTGGGTCTTCATTGCTGCGTGCAGGCTTTTCCCTGGTTGTGGCAAGTGGGGGCTGCTCTTCGTTGCGGTGTGCAGGTTTCTCATTGCGGTGGCTGTTTTAGAGCACAGGCTCTAGGCATGTGGGCTTCAGTAATTGTGGCACATGGGCTCAGTAGCTGTAGCTCGTGGGCTCTAGAGAGCAGGTTCAGTAGTTGTGGCGCACGGGCTCAGCTGCTCCGTGGCATGTGGGATCTTCCCGGACCAGGGCTCGAACCCATGTCCCCTGCATTGGCAGGCTGTTTCTTAACCACTACGCCACCAGCGAAGCCCAGTACATATTATTTTAATTTCAGTACCTAACATATTGCCTGGTGATCCATGTCTATAGGTTGAATAAATAAATAAATATAATATAAGCACACATGGAATTTGAAAGTTGATAGTATTGTAAGATCACCCAAGTTCCTTTGTGTTATGGATGTATGCTTAGATAGCTTTTGAAATCAGATCACAGAGTTCACAGAAACACTCAAAATGGAATCCTGAAATCCTGATTCTAGGTCTGAGGCTATTTCATTATACCAGCCTGCCTCCATGTAAATCAAAATAAGATTTAATTATTTTCAGTAAACTCTGTAAACTTCAGAGTCTTTGAGAAAGATAGCCTAGTCTGAAGGGTAAGGAGACAGGATCACTGTGGGTAATGAGGAAAAGGTTTGAATAATGAGAATATACACAGGTGCTACCTGTCAGAATGGCTGTCACTGAAATAAAGTGAAGAACCGAGGGAATTAGGATTCCAGTGAATAGATAAAACAATCACAGTAAATAATCCTTGGGAATGATGCTGCACTCAAAATAGGTTTGTTCATACATTGTCTGAAATAAGAGATTTTGTTCAGTAGTGAATGTAATGAAGTCTCAGCAACCTACCTGCTTGCTCTACACAGTAAAGGTAACAGCAATGTAAAAACCCCCCAAAATAAAAACAACTCCCCCCCAAAAAATGCCCGCTGTGCTGGGGGCATTAAACAGTTACAGTTTTCATAGGTAAAATGAAAGATGATAAAGTCCTATTTAGAACACTCTCTGTATATTCCAGTCTTAATGAGGTCATACTTCATTCAGTTTATCAAAAACTTAAAAGTAGTTTGGTGGTAATTTATATCTTATGCCCACTCCCCAGTTGTTTCAGAGTTAGAGTTAGGGATTCGGATAATATTTCTAGGTTTTTAAATAATATAGTGCGACATATTAGCTTAATTCATACTAATTTTTTTCTTCAATAAATCATACTTTGACCTAGTCCAAACATATCAGCATTCTGTAGCCTAGAACAGATGTTGAGAGTGTTTCCACATTTGTTTCAACCAACTAGTGTACCTTGACATGTCAGGATGGAGGAGGTGTATCAGCAATCAGCTGAAGTTCACAAATACTACATTTGTTAATGCTGTTTCACATTTGTGAGCATATTGGTTTTACAAACTGTTCTATTTTTCTCTGTGAGTGTCGAAAGGACTTTGAAGCTCAGTGCAATTCTCATGCAGATGCAGTCTTTGCTAAAGCGTGGCATGAGCTGTTCTGCACAACCTAACAGGAAAGAGATGAATCTGATAATCTATGGATTTTTAGGAGTCAAGTTGCATAATTCTAAGAATCTAGTGTCCTGATAGAATTTTCTAGATTATCCAAGGTGGTAGAAATTTCAAGTTGTTTATCAAAACCTATTTTAATCTCCTTCTAGAACACCCTACCCCACTCCCAGCCCCCACCTCTCCCCACTTGGACTACAGTGATTAACCTGTTTAAAGGTTACTTTTGGCCCTGTGACTGAGTTCCAGTGAATGAAATATGAGCAGAAATGACATGGGCCATTTCCAGGCTTGGCCTATAAAGCTTCCCATGCTCAGTTCCATGCTTGTTACTCTTCCTGGCTAGTTGGAATAGTAACCCCCCACGGTGATCTGGAAAGCTACAGGTTGAAGAAAACAAAGCTATCATTATCTTGAGCCACTGAGTGATTTTATGCCAAAGAATACCCCTACCTCATTACCTCACTTCACTCCTAACCTTTCATTGATCTGAAACATTATGAACTATTAGGTGAATGAGAAATAACCTTCCTTTTCATCGACTCATTGCACATTTGGATCTATTTGTTACCATAGCTGAGCCTCTTCTGACTAGTATAATCAAAGATATGGGCTCAAATCTTCTGTATATATTAGACATTCTTGCCTCATATCTTTCTTAAAAAATCTAGCCAGAAGCAATGATTAAAAGATTCCTGAGAAGAGTAAGGAGATAATGGATCTCTTCTTCCTCCAAGATGAAGCATAGCCTACTGAATTTATATTTGCAAATTTTGTTAGTCATGGTAAAAAAAAAAAAAAAAAAAAACAATCTATGAATATCATGCCTTTGAGGCTTCATATGATTTTGCTAAAAAAATACAACTGGATTCAAAATAGCATCTGGCCATCAACCTCTGATATGAACTTTTCTGACAAAATGTGACTTGGAGACATAGAAAATGGAACAACAGTTGGAAAACCTCCAAAACTTAATACTAACCCAAAGCCAGTATTCAGAAGGCATTTCTACAAAGTAAAAAGCTTATGGAGTTAGAACACAAAAAACAAACAAAAAAACAATGCTATACCTCGCTTAGCCTCATGGAAGAAACAGCCCAGCCTTCCTGAAAGAAAACAGAGAACTTAATTTTTCTCCCTGAGCTTCTGCTTCCTGGCTTAGAAACTTCCAGACTTGTACCAAAACTTGTACCAAAGACAAAACTGGACATCCTCCTCTCTGTATATGGTTGCAGTTATGAAGGCAGTCAGAATATTATTCCCTTGCTCTCACCCTACCTTCCTTTATCCACTGGTCCATTGCATTTTATGGGGTATGTTTTCGGAATTTAAAACTTTGTATGTAGGAAGAGAAAGAAGAGTACTAAAACCAGACCATGTTGGGGATTGTAGCTTTCCATTGGTTCCAAGTATTATAATATCAGGAACAAGAGGTAGGAGAGGAACTCAAGTTGATCCTATAAATTGTATTTGATTCATCCTGCTAGACACAGGACAGGGGAGAATAGCTGTGACCATGGTCATGCTCTACACTTTGGCTTAAAAAATGCATCCAACCAGGGAGACAGTGAATAGGGTATTTACAAACTACATACCTATGTGCTGGGAAGCATCAGTTCAAATCAGAACTCTACACAGTAAGAAATGCAGTGTGGTGGGGAACTTAAGTAAATACACAAATATGCACTGGAATAAGAAAAAAAAGAGTACACGTTAAAAAACTTGAAGATGAATATGTTATCTAAATGATTGGCTATAGCAAAAGGGAGAAAATGTTCAAAAACTTATTAAACATACTTTATATGAAACAAGAAGGCATTTCCTCCACAAAAATGATATCACAAAGCATAGGAAATAGGCTGAGATGAAAGGAGAAGGAAAAAACCTATAAGGTGCATTATAAAAATGACCAATTGTGATGCAGAGAAAGCTGGTGACCTGTTACTTCGTACCATCAACTATACTAGATGTGGAGAAAAACCCCTCCCAGTATTGAACATCTGAAATTGCTAGAAACTATATAGAACATGAAAATATGTCTTTTTCAGCATGGCAAAGCTTGTGTCAATATAAGAAAAACAAATTGGAAGCCTGAAAGTTATCACAAAATGCTATTCCATCAGGCAAGGAGCCCTGACCAGCTGCTCCCTGGAGGTGTGGAATCTGGTTTTAACTTGCCAATCTTAAGAGACTTGACACAAAAGGTGGGTCTTTTTGGCACAGAAACTCACATTACTGATGCCCCCCCCTTCCATAAATGTGAAGCAATGAAAGGGTAACACACTCAGGGGTGAAACAGAACGCAAACAAACAGAAAAGCTCACTGTGCTATGCCTGTGCCCATCTTGATACAGGGTATGGGGCAAAGGACAGGAGTTATAGGAAAGAAAATTATTCTCCGAGAATTCCCAATCACAAGGTTCACTCATCTATTGATAGATTTGAGACTGGATTCACATTCCCTGTAAAGTCTAAAACATGCTAAGTAGAAATTTTAGTTTAAAGTGGTTCTAGGGTGACTGGCCCCTTAGATGTCTGACAGAAGAGAAACTAATGCCCTCTATAGAGCACATTTTAAACACAGACCTCAAAAATTTTCCATAAGGAGGGGCTTCCCTGGTGGCACAGCGGTTGAGAGTCGGCCTGCTGATGCAGGGGACAGGGGTTCTTGCCCCGGTCCGGGAAGATCCCACATGCCGTGGAGCAGCTGGGCCTGTGAGCCATGGCCACTGAGCCTGCGTGTCCGGAACCTGTGCTCTGCAATGGGAGAGGCCACAACAGTGAGAGGCCCGCATACTACCAAAGAAAAAAAAATTTTTCCATAAGGAGTGTTTAAGTAAAATGAGTTCTCAATCAAAAATACAGTGCACAAATGAGAAAGCAAGCCACCAGCAGAAAAACAAACTATAAGACGTGCATAATACAAATATTAGAAATACCCCAAATAGAATATGAACAAAATATTAATATGCTTCAAAGAAATAAAGAGAATTAAAGTATGATAAAAGAATGTGATGCTACCCAAATTGAACAATTTAAAAAAAGAATCTCTTAGTGAACTAGAAATATATTTAGCTAACAAAAGACATCAATAAAAAGCTACAGCAAGTATCATACACGTGGAAGAAATGTAAATACATTCCCTTTAAAATCAGCTAAGACAAGGATGACTCCTTTCATTACTTTTCCTAGCCAAGTCAGGACAACAAGAAAAAATTAGACGTAAAATTATTTGAAAAAAAGAACTAAAACTGCCATTATTCTAAGATGATGTGATTGTCTATGTACAAAACCCAGAAGAATTTGCAGATAAATAGAATAAATAAGAGTTTGTCATGATTAATAGATATAAAATCAATATACCAAATTAAGTTGTATTACTATAAATCAGCAAGAAAAGCAAGTCCAATTAAGAAAAATAATGTTTAGAATATCAACAAAATATAAATGTATTGAGGATATAAATATATATACACGAACACATATATGTGTGTGTATATATATACATATGTGTGTGTATATATATACACACACACACACACACACACACACATATATATATATATATATATATATATATATACAATGTATTATTTAAATACATTAAAGAAGACCTAATTAAATGGAGAGGTATAGCATACTCAGGGATATTTAGAGATGTTGTTACTCTCAAAACAAAATACAGACTCATTAGAATTCAAATAAAAAATTAAACTTGTTGTTTTCATGAAATTTGACAAGCTATTTCTAAAATGTATATTGATAGTATAAGAAACATCTAAGGAAAAAAAAAAATCAGGTGGGAAATATACCCTACCAGATGTCAAAATGTATTATAACTATATGATGTTTTAAGTGAGATATTAGACAAATATATAACTATGGCATAAAAGGGAGCCCCCAAACAGATCCATGAATATATAGGATTCTGATATATCAAAGAGAAGATACTGTAGATCAGTAGGGAAAAAATAAACCATTAATAAATTGTTGGGAACAATTAGTTTTCATAAGTAAAAAACAAAAGGAAATGAAACTCTACCTCACAACATAAAATCAATTCCAGATAAACTGAGGATGTAATTGTGAAAGGTAAATCATTAAAATCCTCTAAAAACAACATAAGAGACTATTTTTCTGACCCTTGGTAGGGATAGTGTCCTTAAACTAAATAGGAAAAGGAAAACTATAAAGACAATGACATATATTATATCATATTAAAATTAACACTTTTTTTATGAAAGACAGCAAGAAGAAAGGCCACAAACTGAGGAAGGTTTTGAAATACATAAAGCCAACAAAGATTAAATATACAGAAAATATAAAGAACATCTATTAAAAATGAACCAAGAAATCTCATAATATGAAAAGACACATGATAGGCATTTCATAGCAGAAGAAAGTCTAGTGGATCATAAAGATATAGAAAGATGTCCAGGGCTTCCCTGGTGCCACAGTGGTTGAGAGTCTGCCTGCCAATGCAGGGGACATGGGTTCGTGCCCCAGTCCGGGAAGATCCCATATGCCACGGAGTGGCTAGGCCCGTGAGCCATGGCCGCTGAGCCTGCGCATCCGGAGCCTGTGCTCCACAACGGGAGAGGCCACAACAGTGAGAGGCCCGCATACAGCAAAAAAAAAAAAAAAAAAAAAAAAAAAAAAATTCATTCCTACAGAGAAGTTAAAAAAAAATTAAACTCTCCTAAGATTTCTCCTCTACAGTACTAAACAACAACTGGTAATAGAACAATGCTTATAGAATTTGGGGGGATGTATGTTGTGATGTAAGAACAAATCATTAATGTCTGATAACAACAGGAAGGGATTATTGCTAGGCAAGATCTCAGCAAATATGCCCTTCACAGGCCTGTCTAGCTTGCAATTGCCAGATTAACATTAATAGTTTAAATAATAGAAAAACAATAGAATCAAAGTACTGACAATAGTCTTTGAAACTAGCTAAATTCAGATGTAATTCCAAACAATTGGTATAAACAAGATTTCATAAATTCCTTCAAAAACGTTTTGCATTTAAATCTATATAATGTAAATATATTGAATACAAAAGATCGGTGTATGAAAGCTCAGATTATACTCTTCAAATGAAGCATTGACAGAGACATTGAGGTGAATGGAAGAATGGAGAGCAGAATAATTGGGGAGGCAGGAGGACACACAGAGAGAGCATGCTAAATGTTATCTTTCATTTATCAAAGAAAATAAAATAATTTAATTATTGAATTTTGATAATCCAAGAAACATAAGTAATATTGTTAAAGGTGAAAAGTAAACCCCAATAAAAATATATGCAGGAAGCATGAATGCAAATCTCTTCCACATACAGTAAAATGAGAAGGGAAAGTCATGAAGCATGAACACTTGAACTCACACACAAAAAAGAGAAAACCAATTGAGAACATCAGTTAAAATAACTAATATGATTAATGGTGCTCTTAAAAGGAAAATAATAGTGAGTTTGTATTTTAAAACACTACTGTTTATTATGTGCTAATATATTGGGTTGGCCAAAAGATTCATTCATTTTTTTCCATAAGATGGCTTCAGTAGCACTTAGTTGTCTTTAACTTCATTTGAAGCAATTTTGTTAGATTGTATGTGACAGCCATCATATCAGCATGCATATAAAAAAAGACATCAAAATTGGTGAATTTTTGTATAGCCATTTTAATATTGAAGATGGAAGAAAAAAAGCAACATTTTTGGCATATTATGCTTTATTATTTCAAGAAAGGTAAAAACACAATCAAAATGCAAAAAAAGATTTGTGCAGTGTATGGAGAAGGTGCTGTGACTGATCAAACATGTCAAAAGTGGTTTGTGAACTTTCGTGATAGAGATTTCTTGCTGGACAATGCTCCATGGCCGGGTAGACCAGTTGAAGTTGATAGCGATCAAATCAAGACATTAATTGAGAACAATCAATGTTATACCACACAGGAGATAGCTGACATACTCAAAATATCCAAATCAAGTGTTGAAAATCATTTGCACCAGCTTGGTTATGTTAATCACTTTGATGTTTGGGTTCCACGTAAGTTAAGCAAAAAAAAACCTTCTTGACCGCATTTCTGCATGTGATTCTCTACTTAAAACATAACATTTTTTAAAACAAATTGTGATGGGCAATGAAAAGTGGACACTGTACAATAATGTGAAATGGAAGAGATCATGGGGCAAGCGAAATGAAACACCACCAACCACACCAAAGGCCAGTCTTCATCCAAAGAAGGTGATGTGTATTTGGTGGGATTGGAAAGGAGTCTTTTATTATGAACTCCTTCCAGAAAACCAAACGATTAATTCTGACAAGTACTGCTCCCAGTTAGACCAACTGAAAGCAGCACTCAACGAAAAGCATCCAGAATTAGTTAACAGAAAACACATAATCTTCCATCAGGATAACGCAGACCGCATATTTCTTTGATGACCAGGCAAAAACTGTTACAGCTTGGCTGGGAAGTTCTGATTCATCCTCTGTATTCACCAGACATTGCACCTTCGGATTTCCATTTATTTCCAGCTTTACAAAATTCTCTTAATGGAAAAAATTTCAATTCCCTGGAAGACTGAAAAGGTACCTGGAACAGTTCTTTGCTCAAAAAGATAAAAATTTGGGGAAAATGGGATTATGAAGTTGCCTGAAAAATGGCAGAAGGTAGTGGAACAAAAGGGTGAATACCTTGTTCAATAAAGTTCTTGGTGAAAATATAAAATGTGTTTTATTTTTACTTAAAAACCAAAGGCACTTTTTGGCCAATCCAATAATAATCAATGGTATATTGCTATATAAGACAAATCTAAAGCAAAGTATCATAAAAAATTTAACTTAAAGAATGGATAAAGATTTGTTAAAGCAATTCAAGGAAAATGAAAAGAGGAGCAAAAATAATTTTAAAATATTCATTTCAAGGGAGAACATTAATAATCTAATTAATGTTTCCCTCATGAGTTTGGAACCAATTGAGAGAGAGATTCAGGAGCTTGACAAAACGGAAAGCCTGCCTCTGTCACTAGAGCATGTGCAAGAATCAAAGCATGAGTTCTTTAGGAAGGATGGTTCTAAACATGGAAGGTGCCAAACAGAACATGAATAATTCCTTCTTCCAATTCAACATTCAGTTAACTTCCTCCCATGGGAATGGTGAGACAGGCCAGAAGTATTACTCTGGGGAAAAACGCTCCACATAGAATTATAAGGTCAGGAAAATGGAAGTGCCTTCCCTAATAATCCATGCCAATAAAGAACCTTATTAGTCAAGTAATATAAAATACATATATTAATATATGTGTGGATGTATGTATATAAATACATATGTGTGCATGTGTGCATATGTGTGTATATATATGTATACATATATATATATATGTCAAGTCTTTTTAGAAAGAAAGATAGGAAATATTTACCAATTCACAAGTGGTTGGAGAAAGTTTTACTTAAAAGTCCTCATCTTTTGCTAGATCAAGTAGAAATAAATAAGAAGATAAAGAATTTTAATAATAATATTAGTGATGTTAAATTAATATGCACATTGGATTTTGCACCCTCAAAGAATAAACTATGTTTAATGGCAACCACAGAATTTTTATAAATAGTGTTTATCTACCAGGACACAAAATAAAAAATCTCAATAGATCTCACAAAGCAGAAATTGGATGAGTCATATTTTCTGATCCAACTTTAATAATAAATGTTTAAATCCCCAAACTACAATGACAAGATCCCAAACTTCTGAAAATAAAAAATTAAACTCTTAAATATCTTTTTTTGGTGCCCATTTAAGAAACAGCAGGAGCAAGTATACCATATAGCAAAAAAGACCAGATTCAAGGAAAACTATATTCAGGAGTAACTTTATAATTTTAATAGCTTTTTATTAGGATTAGGAGATTAAGTTCAATACTCATTAAAACTATAGGAGACCCCTCCTGCATAAAGTTAAGACCCCCAAAAGGCTAGATCTGTAGTATTATAAGGATGAATGAGAAATGTACTCCATGTCTCAAAAGGAGATTTAAGGAATTTTTCCTATCACAAACCTTGTCCTAATTTCATGGAAGAAAATTATCCTCTGAGAATCTATAACCTCAACTTATTTGCAGCCACATAGGCAGTTTTATTTTAAAAATGTAAAGGTGTTAATTGAATTTACTCTTGTCCAAAATAGGTGAAGTCCACAGGAAACTCAAAAAACAAAAATTGGAAAAGTAAAACTAAACACAAAAACAAAAATCTTCTCAGGAGAAGTGTGACTTCATTCTACTCCTTAAAAATTTCTCTAGGCAAAATGCCAAGTAAAATGAAAATCTCAGAGCCAAAAATCACATAACTTACAATGAAATAATGAGACATGAATGAAAATCAGCAAGAGCAACAGACAAGAAAAGTAAACTTAAAAACTTTAGATTCTGAATTTCAGAAATATAAATTTACATAAGAATGAAGTTTGAATATCAGTAAAGAATAAGCAATTATGAATGAAAATCTTACAGAATTTACAGATATGAAAATTAGAATAAATGAAATGAAGAACATCACAACCAGAAAAATGGGTTAGCTATAGCTAAAGAGAGAATTAGTGAATTCAAACAATGATCTGGAGAAATTATATGGAATACTATTCAGAGATAACAAAAGATAGAATTTAAGAAAGTGATATGAAGAATATTGTATAAATGTCTAAAAGACATAGAATATAATTCCATAAGGACATGTTACACAGAACTGGGGAAGTGGGCAAAAGTCAATACAGAAAAAAATGGCTCAGAATATTTTCAGTATTATTGAAATATATGGAAAAATCATAAGGTAATTTTAGTATATTCAAGAAAAATATTATAAAATTCAACATATATTTACTATACAAACTCTTAGTAAACTATGAAGAGAAGGGAACTTCACCTGATGAGAGGCATGTACAAAATTTCTACATCAAGCACCTTACTTAATATTGAAAAATTATATGCTTCCATTTCAGATCGGGAAAAAGACTTGACAATTAGCACCCATATTCAACATTTTAGTGCAGGTTCTTACACTTGCAGTACAAAAAGACAAAGAAATAAAAGATGTAAAAACTTAAAAGGAAAAAAAAGCACTTATCAAATTATTTTTATTTGTGGATGATAGCATGCTTTATATTGTAAGTCAAAATAATCTATATTAAAATTATTAAAATTAATAAGAGATTTTAGCAGTGATGCTGTATAATCCATCAACAATCAGAAACTGTAGTTATTTTTTAAAAATTCATTTACAATTGTAAATATATATAAATATATATTAGAGAAAATATGTAAACCCTTTATGGAAAAAGTTACACACTTTATTAAAATGAATTTAAGAGACTTGAAATGAATAGAGAAGTATGTTGTATTTTTAGATCTGAAAACTCAATATTGTAAATGTAGTGAACATGTTAATTGTTTCCAGATTGATCTATAAATTAAATACAATTCCAATCATGATCACGATAGATACTTTTGTCAAACTTGAAAAACTGATTCTAGAATTGACATGGAGGAGCAAGAAATCAAGAAGACTTAAGACAGTCCTAAAGAAGAAAAAAATTGGGGGTATAACATCATTATAATTTAGATACTGTGGTATGGATGGAAGCAAAGATAGAGAGACCAGAAACAAAGTAATAGGCAAACATTACAGTTGAAATTCAAATCCATGTCTATTTGATTTTCAAGCTCCTCCATGTAACTTCCAGAATAATCTTTACAAAATACAAATCAGATACTGTCACTGTCCTATTTAAAATCTTCTGTGGCTTCCCTTTCTGTGTCAATCTCTTGATGTGCCATGCTATTCTCTTCTTGATCTGTTCTCTGCCTGTTTACTCAGTGTCCTTTCAGACTCCCTGTTCCTTATTCTTCTTTGTATGATGTCCCACCCATTCAGAGGTACTTAAAGTTTCCTGAATTCACAATGGTTTCCTGGCTCTGAGTGTTTGAACATACCATCTTGAAGACTTCCTTTTCTGCCCTCCTACTAAAAAGCCTGTTCACAATTCAAGGAAATTTCCACACATGGGTCTTATATGCATATGCAATTGAATTCTTTGCTGTGGCCATTATACTAAACTTGCTCTGGGCGGACCAGACAAGCAGTTTGTAAGGAGATATTACTAAATTTGTCAATGAGCAGGCATTCAGAATGTGTTCAGAGTTAAGCATTTTAGATAAATTTTGAATAAACACTTCATTAGTTCCTGCATTATACCAATTTTGTTATGAATTAAATCATATTCTTACCACACCATGTAATTGACTGATGAAATAGATGCTAAGCTTCAATGTAATATAGTAAAGAGAAAAGCTTTTAATATGAATATTCATTTTACCATATATCATAGCTGCTCACTGTTCCAAATACACATAAGAAAAGTATGTGGTTTAAATTATCTTTATCTCCTTTTGATTACCTCTAAATAGACATAAATGACCAGTTCCTTATCTTTCCTCATAGTGTAAATTTAATAATGCATACATTTTGTATTACTTGTTTGCATAAATTGTTTGAGAGGTGTGTGCATTCTTTTCCTTTTATTACTGTATTTTATAAATCTATTACTGTGTTTCTGCATGTGCTTTGTGAAAAAATAATGTAATAGAATCTGAGGCTCAGTCTATATCAGGACACAAATTTTGAGGCCAACTTTCAAATTGACTTAAAATAGATGTTATAATCCAATTTCTTGTTACCTATAAATCTTATTAGCATTTTTCGATTACATTTTATATGGAAAATGCTGGTTTATGCTTGATAATTTTGATTCTTCCTTCACAGATTAACAAGATTTTAATGTCATAGGAAGCTATGCTGCAAGTTATATATGCATTACTCCAGCCCCACTAACTTCCTCATTTGTAAATTATGTTTAAGGACATTACTAAACATGAGAATCAGTGTGGTCATGCTGAGATAGTGAAGAATGAGATACATGCTCCGTGAAACAGGCTTTTATTTTAACTTATGTTAAATTGTCAAATCCTAAATTAATGAATAGCAAATGTGTACCTCCAAATGGCCTTATGTGGAAATATTTCTATTTGTGGTTATTGTTTTAAAGGATTTGCTCTTTTGTGGCTGTAAAATAAATACGATAACTTCACACCAGAACCCAATGTTCACTCAATGAGAGTACAGCGGACATCAAATAAAAGCAGCCATGCAACTAAAATTAAAGTTCAATATCATTAATTTAATTATAGTGCATAATCATTTGACAGTGCTATAGACTGGATTTAAAGGATGATATTGTAATTGATTGTTAATCATTAAAAAGTGTGCAGTAAAGACAATGCTGCCTGGATGGTGATAAGTTGCAATTTTATCCTATCCAAGGAGCAGATTGTGGGAACAAATGGCTCCTGTCACCATCAATGCATCATGGAGGATGGAAATTGAAACAGAGGGTTGCCCTGAGAACATGTGGGGCAGAATAATGACTGCCATTATAGAGGACTAACAATGTACCAGCCCGGAGCTAAACACTTACTTACATTATCTCACTTAATCTTTACAACAATCCAAGGGAGTCTATTATTATCTCCATTTTACAGATGAAGGAAATGATGTTCTGAGAATTTAAGACCCACACATGGTCATACACTGCATAATGGGGAGTGTGATATTTCTGATTGGAAAGCCCAAGCTTTGTATTGCTATTTACACTCTCTCCAGTGAAAATCTGCAAAGTTAGCTATGCATCTTAACGTGCTTGGTGCTTGCCAGCCATGACGTTTATAATTTACTTTCTAACAGCTGTTTTTTAGGAATATCCTCTTTCCCTCAGAATTCTTTTAAGTCTCTCTTCTCACTTTCTTCCTTTCATGATTTACAAGGGAGACTTAGTGAGTAGAATTATTTTACTTTTTCATCTATTTCATCAGATAGCTGTATCTTACAAGAAAAGAACAATAATAAACGTCCTGCGATGTACCCTTTGGGTTACATTAAAACAAAATTGTGGTTAGCAAGGCAGAGGAGACCACTGGCTGGGAGATTTGTACCAAGCAAGGCACCCAATGAGGACTGAAGAAAGTGCTGATAGAAAAGAAATATCCTACTTCATGGGGGTCACTCTCCCTTCCTTGTTTGTTTTTTTTTTTTTCCCTGTCTTACAGCAATCATTTCTTTGTGCAGCCACTGTATTTGCTTGATTGTAGCTCATTGGAGCTTGGGGCTTAGAGAAAATGTCATAAGGGGGTCTCGTGATATTTTTTTCTTACCAGCTGCTAATAATATTTAGTTGAGAGATAAAATTTAGAAGACAGTGACTCCCTTATTTTCATTATTAAACCACAAAACCTTGGAGTCACAGAAGAAGAAAATCATTCTCGACAGTAACTTTTAGAATAATGATAGCCCCAATTTACAGTATACTCACCCAGAAATGTCTTTAGTGCCTTGGAACACTTTTCTCAAACAAGAAAATGCGATTTTTTTAAATTTAGACTTTACAAAACACTTTCATATACATTATCTCATTTTAACTCTCGCAACCATTCTATGTTTCCTATTTTGCAGATTGAATAACTGATTTCTATAAAAATTCAGTAACATGCTGAAAGTCAAACCACTGTTTAGTATCAGTATTGAGGCTGAAATGTATTTTTGTACAAGATCTAGTTAGCTCCTTCTACTATACACCATATATATGTTTGGTTCCCAGCTGGACCACAGAACCTAATTAATTGCATCTAAACTCTATTCCTAGTATTAAATAGTAATTTCTCAGTATTTGTTTTGAAACTCCAACCTAAGTTCAAGCTCATAACCCCAGATGCCAAGAACAGTTCTTTCTGCACTCCCTAAAATAAAATACCTTCCTCTCTCTTCTTGCTGGTCTAGTGGTGAATGGGAAATTCTTTTCTCTTTACTGTTCCCACAGAATAGCTCAGGATGTCATGGATTTTTCTGTGCAAGGACTCCTGGGTACCTGCGGAATCCAGAAGACTCATATGCAGAGTAGGTGTTAGGTCTGGTGTCACTCCAGACCTGAGTTAAAAGATACCTAACTCTGTACCTAAAGAGTTACTTAACTGAGTTCAACTTTCTTATTTGTTAACTGGCCATACTTTGAATATTGCTTCTCAGAATTCTGTGTAATATATATAAAATATCTGGCACATATTCAGTTTTTCAACTGGTACTTAGTGTTAGAATGTTACAAGTACTGCTGGTGTCACTAAGGATACAAAACAGATAAGTTTTAAGGTCCTTACATTCTGTTAGATGAAAACATGCAATGAACAAATATATAATATGGCAGATCATGATTAGTGCTATGAAGGAACAAAAGGTAAAAATTAGATAGAAAGTGACAGAGAAATTCTAAGTAGCATGATCAGAGAAGGCCTTCTGGTAAGTTTACATTTGAATTTCATCGAGGCATGTAATGGAAAGAACCATGTGTATATCCAGTTCATTTAAGGCAATCATATATACAGTGTTAGTTTTCAGTGCATGGTTATCATTATAATTCCTACTCTTGAACTCATTGAGAAGGCTAGCCTGACATTACACATTTTAAATTACAGCATCGAGTGTGCATGTGTGTGTGGACACGCGCCCTCCCTATAAAAGCTTCCAGAATCTGTGGATCAACTGGGCCAATGGGATTATGGAAAGATTCATTGCATAGAAGCTTTAGACGTGCAACACAATGTAAAATATACACAGTATAGGCAGAAAAGTACTTAACCATCTTTTATAAATAAAGAAGGGTTGAGTGGAGTAGCTGGAAAAATAACTTCAACTGAATTCAATAATAAATGCATAGGAAGTGCTCACATATCCTACTTTGGGATTATACCATGCATCTGATTTAGTGATCTACTGTTCATGTTGTAGTTTTCAAGACCTTTCTGAAAGTGAAAAATTGGAGAATGTGATAACTTCATTATTTTGACCTGTTTAAAATAGTAGTGTAGATTTTATATTGATGCTTCCAAAAGGTGAAAAGAAGTTAGACTTCTAGATAATTCCTGGAAACATTCTTTGTTAATAACATGAGAAGGTTGAGTATGTCTAGATCTCTATTTGCCCTTAAAATAGAAGAAACAAATGATGCTATTCCTTATAGGCAAATGCTTTTTGAGAAATAAATACATTTTCCAAAGCTTCTTTTTTTGGTGTTAAGAAAGAAAATATTGAGAGATCATTTTTCCACATTAAGTACCAACTAAGGCATTCTTGGATTAATATAACATTAATACTAATATTTAATTGTATGAATTTTAAAAAGTAATGTACAGGGCTTCCCTGGTGGCGCAGTGGTTGAGAGTCTGCCTGCCGATGCAGGGGACACGGGTTCGTGTCCCGGTCTGGGAGGATCCCACATGCCGCGGAGCGGCTGGGTCCGTGAGCCATGACAGTTGAGCCTGCGCCTCTGGAGCCTGTGCTCCGCAACGGGAGAGGCCGCAACAATGAGAGGCCCAAGTACCGCAAAGAAAAAAAAAAAAAAGTAATGTACAAAAAGTGTGTTCCTAACACTTAGTAGCCTCCCTAAATTTCTCTGTTAATTGTTTGCATGCCTGTGTTCTCCATAAAGACTAAACTTCATAGAACTGTATCTAGAGAATAGTAGTTTCTTGACAAATATTTATTGAATGGGAAAAAAAGAATATTGTTATGGAAATATATGTATGTGGATATCGACTTTGTAGGATTATGATCGGCACTGATTTGGCTGTTTCACATATTATCAGAAGTCAAGTGAAACCTCTTTTATACTTTATAAAACAGACTATTTGGGTCTAAAATGCACTGAGGCTTTCCACTTTTTTCATATACCTCACCTTCAATGTTTACAGGAAATAATATTCTCCCTTAAGGAAAATAATGTTTCTAATTTTTAGAGGACTGATATGCATGAACAAACCATCCTAAACCCTATAATGCTTTATTAGAGTATTTGTTTTTATAGCTGTCTTCTATAATAGATCATAAGCTCCATAGAGGCAGGAACAGAGTTGTATTTGTGTCCTCAGTACCTGACAGGATGAAGGCACTAAGCATATTGAATGTTCAAAGGTGAACAGTGGATTATATATTTGGGCTGTCTTGTCTACATCTCAATGCCTGGTTGACTTTTTACAAAGGTACTCATTAGTGTGCTAATAAGTTGATGTCCTAGACATAGCATATGGATACAGTTACTAAGTGGCATTTGTTGGGTTCAACCCCCACAGTGTCCTGCCATACAGTTAATTGTGGTGTGATAAGCAATAAAAATTCCAATTTAACATCCCCTATTCTAGCTCATTAATGATCTATAGTTTTATTATTTCATATTTATTGATTGATACCAACATTTTTTTCTGGTGTCAATTGAGCTTTGTCTCGAAGAATAAGCCTGTGTTAAAAATAAAAATGATAATAATAAGCCTCTGTCAAAGTACTTACCACAGCGTGCTATTTTGAAAGCTACGTTTGGGAAACATTGAATATTCTATCCCTGTATTGGGTAATCACAGAGAACTTCCCAATGAAAGGCTCTGAAAGATTGTGAAGAATAGAACACTGATTGGCATTATTGACATCAGTATTTCTCTTGCATTTATTTATGGATATAACAAATATTTTTAAGCACCTACACTATACCACTATGAAAAGATCTGGATACATAGTGGTGAACAATACTGACATGCTCTCTGCGTTAATAGAATTTACAATACAGCAAGGAAAAAATATCCTTTGAAATACATTTTTAAAAAGTGTTACTCCAGGGTATCTTTTATCTTTATCTAAAAGTTACAAAGATGTGACTTGGTTAATTTTTTAATGAATATAATAATTTTCATTAATTTTATTTTGTCTCCACCTGAAGCATTCTTAATTTAAACAAATGATAATATTATGACTATGGTTTATTAACCCAGATTTTCCCAGCAGCAAGGTTACTAACTTTAGAAACCAGTATTAAAGAATTAAGCCTGACACACTGCCAGTTACCTTCAAAATACATGCCAGTTCTTAAGATGAACAGGACAGAAATTTAAGAAACTAAACAGGAAGACTCAAAAAAAATAATAATAATTAATTAATAATTTTTTAAAAAGACAGTGGAATTTTCACAATTCTTTCTATACTAAGGAGAAAAGATTTGGTATTCCAGAACTTCCAAGAAGAAGGACCCTGGTAAGCACCCCAGCTTTTATTTTGTACTCACAGAAAGCTATGCCCGTGAATGCGGGCCAGCCAGAGATATATGGAGGCTCTAAAAAAACTTCAACCCAGACCTAATTGAGATCAGAATATTTGATTAAAACAACCATTTCCCCACCCTATTTTTTCTAGAAGAAAGGTGATTTTTTTTTTGGAGGAAGATAACATGATCTAAAATCTCTATAATTTTTAATATGCAAATATTCAAGTAAAAAATAGCATACCAAAGACAGGTACAAATGGCAAAACCCAAGAGATTAAAAACAGATAATAGATATAGACCCACACATAACCCAGAAGCTGAAGTAACAGACTATGTTACTATGTTACAGACTGTTACAGTCTATGTTAATGACTATAAGGTAATTATGATGGATAGTTTCAAAGCAATAGATGTGAGAAATGGAATATTTTCTGCCATACCAATAGACAGAAGATATCACAGTCATCAACGATTGCAGCCTTCCAACGTGAGCCTGTGAGCCAGGAAATTCAGGGCTGAAAAGAATACCTGCCATCTAGCAGCCATCAGACTGCAGCCACTGCCTGTGGTGAGCCCTGAGGAAACCCAGGATGTGTCAGGATACTGGCCTCAGATAGCTGAGGTGTATATCAAAGGAATGATTTCAATGACCCCAGACTTTTGCATCTGCCCATACATAGAAAAGTGCTAAATTCCTTAACTTGAGATATCTGGTTTCTTTAATTAACAATAACCTTTGATGTTCCTGACTACCTGTCCTTTGTTGCAAAACTCCTATATATCCTGGCTTCTCCCCTCACCTCCTCAGAGCAGTTTCTCAGAGTTATTTGAAACACTGTCTCCCGGCTGCAGTCCTCATCTTGCCCCAAACAAAACTTAACTCGCAACTCTCTCGTTGTGGATATATTTTTTAAGTCAACCGATGAAATGGTGGAGAATCTTATCAGCTTATTGACATCAGTGGAAAAGAATCAAGTGGAAATTCTAAAAAATAAAAATATGACAACTGAAATTAAGAAATCAACAGATGGGTTAAATAACATACCAAACATAGCAGAAGAGAATATTAATGAATTGGAAGATAAGTCAATAGCAAATATCCAAAGTAAACCCAGAGAGAAAAACAAGACAGAATGTATAGAAAAGAATATGAGTCATAGTAGACACAGCACTAATTATATATGGATAATTGGAATTTCAAGAGAAGAGAGAAATAACTGACCAGAAGAAATATTTGAAAAAATAGTGGCTACGATTTTTCCAAAACTGATGAAAAACATGAAATCACAATTCAAAAAAGGTATAAACCACATGGAGGAAAATACAAAGAGGTCTATGCTAAGTACATCATAGGCAAACTTCTGAAAACTGAAACCAGTGAGGAAAATCTTAAAAGCAGCTAGAAAAAAATAGTTAATAATTTCAAAACGGCATCAATAAGACTAACATAATTTTTCAATTAAAAAAAAAGATGAGAACTAAAAGATCATGGGCAAATAACTGTAAATGCTGAACAAAAATAACACCAAACTAGAAATGTATAACAGAAAAATACTATTCAGAAATAAAGGTAAATCAAAATGCTTTCAGATAAACCAAAGCTAAGAGAATTCATCACTGGCAAATGAGCATTAAAAAAAAAAAAAATCTAAAAAAAAAAAGTTCTTCAGGCAGAAGAAAAGTGATTACAGAGGGTAATACGAAAATATAGGAAGAGGTGAAAAGCAATAGAAAGTAAATATGCAGTACATAGAGATGAATATTGATGATACAAAACATTAATAATGTCTTAGAATATTAAAATCATATCTAAAATTAAAACATATGATGGCAACAACACTAAAGGTGAGAGGAGATTAATAAAACTAAAGTGTTTAAGGTCCTAGTTTTATACGTAAAATGGTAAAAATAATTATTTAAATTAGACTGCAGTAAATCAAGACTGCATGCTTTAACATCTAGAAAAACTACCAAAGGATAGTAAAATATCCTAAACTAAAAAAGTGATAGAAGAAAAATAAAACAATAAGAATACTTAAGTATTCTAAGGGAAGTAAGAAAGAAGATTAGATGGAACTTAAAATAAGTAGGTTAAAGAAAACAAATAATAAGATGGTAGATATACACTTAAATATTTCCTTAAATATATTAAATGTAAATGGAATGTATGCTCTGATTAAAAGACTAAGGTTGTTTAGACTTACCTTAAATATAAGGATTTTAGCACTGAATACAAAAAGATAGAAAGGTAAACCAAGAAACATGAACTAAAACAAGAGTTTGTGTAACTTCACTGCTATAAATCAAATTAGATTTTAAAATAAGAAGTTTTATTAGGGGAAAAGAACATTTCATAATGGTAAAGAGGTTTACTACTAGAACTACATCAAAATTTTATAACTGCATGTACTCAATAACACAGCATCGAAATATATAAAGAAAAAAATCAATGCAATTCAAAAGAGATATAGGCAAATCCACAATTATATGGAGAACTTAAACTTCTCTCAATAAATAACTGGTAGAACAAGCAAACCCAAAATCAGTAACCCTGTATTAGATGAGAACAACACAGGCGACATATGTGACACAAAGCAGGCTGCTCTCAGAAACATTCCCTTCGTTCCTGGCTTGGCTTTCCATCTGCGTATTCACACCTATAATCACAGGAATCCCTCTCTGGAGCTCCCCCGCCTCCACCTTCCTTGAGAAAACACCAACTATTTTAAACAAGGCATTCCCATTTTTGGTCCTTTCCTAAGTCTCCAGGAAATTCCAGGTGTCTTCCAGATGACTCTGATTTTTCCAGGATCTAGGTAAAGGATGGATTCTAGGCCCCAAGAAGAAAATGAATATAAGACCTCTCAGGCAAGTTCTATTCTTCATTAGTGAGAACGTGGAACTGCTATTTCCAGTGCTAGTGAACTCTTTAGTGACATTTAACTCTCAAAGACAAACATTCTATCAATTGAAGAAAGAATAGTTATCCAAGAATGAGCCCTAACTCTAGCTTTGAGTAATCCTATACCCTCTTCATTGTGCTAAAAAGCACTGGGCTCTTTCCTTCTCTGTTAGCTGAGAGTCACAAAAAATGACATGCTAGTTCTCAATGGCTGCTTCCACTGCTACTCTGGGAATGGCACAGGCTTTAATTACCCAGGTCTTTCTCTAATAAAAGGAGAGTACAAGAGTTTCAGTTTTTTCTGATCAAATGAGGATGTATTCTTCTCCCATGAGAAAGAGGAGCAAGAGTAATGGGCAATTCACCAGCTGAATGAAATTCTCTGATACTCTGATAGCTGTTCTAACATGTCCAGATGAAACACAAAAAAGATTTTCTTGTGGGAAGGGGGGGAGGGGCAATACAGGTGTAGGGGTTTAAGAGGTCCAAACTATTATGTATAAAGTAAGTTACAAGGATATATTGTATAACACAGTGAATATAGCCAATGTTTCATTATAACTATAGAGTATAACCTTCAAAAATTATAAATCAGTACTTTGTACACTTGTAACATATAATATTATACATCGACTATACTTCAATTTAAAAGAAAAAATATTTTCTTATCAGGAAGAAATATTTGGCTAAAACCAACTAAAATAATGATTTTAAACTAATTCCTAGCATGTATTAAAAATAAATAAATAAAAGGAAAAATGTTAGGTACTTCAGCAAAAAAGGAAAACAGGGAGTAAACTGATGGATTAGATAAAATCTATCGATACTTTCCTATAGATTAATGATATCTGTAATGATAATAAAATAATAGCTAAAACTTATATAGTGCCTAAACCAGGTCAAACATTGTTCTAAGCACTGAACAATTATTAATTCTTCGCAACCTACTATGATGCTTATTTTATAGATGTGAAAATTAATTATAGGAGAGATTAAGTAGCTTGCCCAGAGTCACAAAGTTAGTGACTATAAAGAGGCTATTTGAACCCAGACAGTCTGGTTTGGGAGGCTGTCCCTTTAATCATTTTGCTATAACAGATTCAAAAGTAAAGGACGAGTTTTAGTAAAACTCCCATCTACTGTTGAGACACCTTATTCTGGCTTCCTCTCAAAATTATGAAATAACAGATTTTCTTTAGGAGCATTCCAGTAATTCTTCTGTACTACGTTTCTCCCATTTTGACAGCTCTCTCCACCAAACACCAAGGCATGGAATTGGAGCTAGAATCCAGATCTCCTGACCCCATCAGGCCTCTGTCCACCATGTCACCAGATTGCAACACTGATTTCTCTATCTGGCACCGTATTTCTGCAATTATTATTCACATTCTCACTTATGTGTATTTCACAGACTTCGGTTTTATTGCATAATTACACATAAGAGCTTAATTCATTATCACGTTTTGGAAACCAGCTTTTACTGTCATTGTGGCAGTTTGCATTGGATCACTCAAAACATTCTGAATTTACTTTTCAACTGACTTAACAACAGTTACATTGAAAACTAAACCTTTGTAATTCTAGCCTTAAACCTACCAAGGAATAAATTATTTAATTTTGGCATTTGGTAAGATTCTGTTTCCTCAGTATATGTTTTTCATCTTTTCTGTTAGGGAACACTTAATATTGGTGAAGCACACTGCCTCTCTGTACAGCATGCTCTGGTTTCTTTTGACTTACAGACTTCAATTTATGACCAGACTTAATAATTAATATTTCTCTATAGAAAGGTATGCTATAATAATATTCAAAATGTTGATACCTTACCAAATATTTGTCAAAGCCTATCAACAGATGCCTTTGGAATACTAGAAATTGGTTTGTTAAATATGAGGTCATGAGACATTTTTCTTTAGGCTCTTATAGTTGGGAAATAATAGAATGGCTTCAGTAGCAAAATAAATCTTGGATTGGAATGTGGTTTACAATGCAACTTAAAAATGATTCAAAATTACACTTTAAAGGATGATGGAATGCAGAGTTATTCAGCCCTGTCTGCAGAGCTTCTTCTGGTATGTTCAACCTCTGAAGTAAAACAAGAACTATACTTTGGCATAAATTTACAGAACAAAAGGAGAGTGAGCTTTTGCTGCTGAGTAGGTATATTGCTAGATGGGGGATTTGTAGTAAATCCCAACATATTTGCAGTTTGGGCTTGAAATATTTCACAATGGGAGCAGTCCTTATGTCTGTGAAAGGCTTGCATGGCATTTCCAAAGATAAACACTGCCTATGCTGTGCCCCAATCAAAATTAAAGGTCTGCAGTAACAGATCCAGAGTGGATGTTCGTAAGTTTCATTTTTTTTAACGCTGTTTGCCTGCCTATGCTTTGGCTTCTAAAAGAACTAACTCTTCTATTTCCATGGGGGGTTTTCTTTTCCACACTTTGCAATCAAAAGTAGGCAAACAAAACCCGCTTCGAGGGCTTTCTTAGTGTGTGGCTACCATAAGGAACCCATGGGTTTGAGACCCATGCTCTGAAGCCTTTAGATTTATCTGTGCATTGACATCGAGGAGCAGTGTTAGTGTTTAATGTGAACGAAGAGTAGATGAAATGAAACTGATGACTGAACTGGTAACTTCCTGAAGGCAGGGGCTATCTGTAGTTTACCACTGTATTCCAAATGTACAGCACAGAATCTGACAAATAACATTTAATATTTTAAGGTGTGAATGAGCCCTGTATTAGAATATAGACTCTATCTTGTAGGCATCAGATAGCCCATAGAGCTTCAAAAGAAAATAAAATGCATACCTTAGAGGAAGATAGCTAGGGTGTTATGAGGTCTCGAGCACATGATCTATAAGCTACAATTGAAATAACTGGGAATATTCTGTTCAGAAAAACAAAGATTTAGGAAGTTATAATTAGTCTCTAAATGTATGAAATTCTACACAGTGAAAAGAGGAATAAACATCTGTGTAGTTCTAAGAAAAAGAATCAGAACCAGTGGATAAGAATTTAATGAAAAACAATGGAGCTCAATTTAAAGGAAAACATTATTTTTTTAATTTAGAGCTGTGCAGCATTGGAACAAACTGAGTACTGTGAGTGGATGCTACATCACTGCAAGTGTTTAAGCAAAATTTGATATGAGTCCCTGAAAGCCAAAAATCTTGTTGTGTCCCTTGTATCTATAAGCATGTTTATCACATGGAAATATTCAACACATGTTTATGGAATGAATATAGCACAGACTCAGTAGAAATCTTTCAGGCATGTAGCCTTGCTCACTTCTCCCTGTTTAACCTATACATCTGTTTTGTTTGCAGAAGCCCCACTACTTCCCTATAACTTAAAGTCAGTAAGAAGTACATTGAACTTAAGAATTGAACTAAAGTCATATGTATTTTTGTCCCCAGACAGCCAAGATGAATGAAAATTGTTTATAAAAGAAACTATAGTTTTAGAAAAAATTAGTATTATTATTACAGAAGATGGTACTCTTTCTTCTTAAGTATCCCTCATTTGTCACATGAAAGTTAGCCTATTTTAAAGTGTTTAATATATTTTCATGAATGGTTTAACTTTGCAAATAGCTTTGGTAAATATTTGATATGCTGTTATTAAATTTTCTTTTGCTGACCTAACCTTTTGACAGTTATTTTACTTTGGCCTGATCTTATTGGATTTAAGTCATTTCCACATTTGGATAGTCATTCCAAAGAAAGATTTATAGAATATGTGTGTTTATACCTTCTTATTAAAGGTTATCTATCCTAGAAACTTACATTTTTCTACATAAAGTAAGTCCAAATGGCAGGCTACTGCTCTGTTGCTATTCTGCTGCAATAATAGGATCAACTTAAACATGTCAAGGTAAAAAGAGTGTCAGAAACACAAAGAGATACTTTGTACAATATACCCTAACCTTGCCAGGGAGATATGATCTTTTTTTTTTCCCCCCTAAGAGGCCAAATAACACAAGGCAAGGTTTGGATTGATAGTGAGAAAAAGAAATTTGATGAATTCTCATACAATTTCATTGTAAATTATGTTCAATAAATAGCAAATTTAATTTATTTAATATTATTTATTTTAGCAAAAAATAATAAACTTGACATGCAACTATCTCCTCCTCTAAACTCCCCATATATATATATATATATATATATATATATATATATAATATATGTAATATATATGAAGAACTTGAGAAAATCATAGTAGTCTTGGTGAGAAAAGGGAAGCAGTAGCAAACTGGAAATTATGAGGAAAACTTAGAATATAAAATATTAAACAAAATAAGATTGAAATAGAAAACAATGAAGTAGAAAATACAAGGATAGGAGCTGTCTTTTCCAAGTTCAGAAACATTATATGCCAATTTCAGAAGTGAGTTTTCTGGCAGTTAGGGAGATAATTAATGAAAGAACTACTTCTAGAGCAGCTGGGATAGCAGAACTCCATTTTTTCATCCCACTTGCTTTCACTCAACGTACAGATAAAATCCAAGTACTGTATTCTAGGAAGATAATTTTCTGCATAGAATAAACTTATGATGTGGATGGGGGAATCTAAGAAAGAGAAGGATGCTAAATGTTAACAGGAGACATGGAGAACACAAGTTAAAAAAATTAAAAAGTGGTCAACTGTACTTAAGAGGGAAACGCACTGGAGTTCTCCATTGCTGAATTAAAATGGACTCTTATTTTGACAATAAAAGGTCTCAGCATGTGTGACAGCTTTACTTTCAGGCATTATGAAACGGAAGTGGCCAGTCAGTATACAGTCAGTATATCCACTTTTATAGACCCCATAATTATCTCTCAAAAGAGGTGGTTAATTTTTCAACAGAGAGGTCTAATAGAGAAATAGACAACTTACATACCTTCAGAGAAAACCCGTGACTGCTAACCAGGCATGTAAACGTAGCCCTTTAATAATGTGTATATATAACAGAGAAGCAATACTTTGGGTCCTAGAATTCCATACAAGCCAAATTATCAATCGTGTGTGAAGGCAAAATAGAGACATTTTCAAATAGGCAAAGACACAGAGTTTAGCTCAATTTCTCAATAAGGTGCTCCAGTAAAATTTTAAAAGGCTGTAAGAAAGAAGATGACATGAGCTAAATTAAAAAGTGGCAACTGAGTGAACTGGCAGAAGCAAAGGATATGCAAAAATAATTAAATAGAATTCCAGTAGACTTTAGCATTTGGCACTGTGTTAATTACATTTGATTGTTTGATTCTTTCTCAATCACAATGAGGTAGGTACTGATATTAGTCCCATTTACTGATGAGAAAAACTGAGGCTTAGAGTTTTAAGCCTTAAATAACTTGTTCAGGTTCTGTCACCTAGTCAATGGCAGGATTTATATTTAAACTACAAATTCTTTCAGACTCCAAAATTTGATCACTTAAGCACTATACTGCACTGCTTCCCATAAAAAATTTATTGACCACTCATGATGTGCCAAGAATGGTGCTAACAGCTCTACATATATTATTTCATTTAATTTTTACAACAACTCTAAGAGGTAGGTACTACCATTATCCTTGTTCTACAAAGAAAGGTTATAATTTTTTCCAGTGTCACACAGTTCTGTGCCATTTAGTTGCCAGTTAGATTTTAAATCCAGGTCTTTGATTCCTGAGCCTAAAATCTTAATCTCCATGCTACATTTCTTCTAAGCCATTAGCCTAAAGCCATACAACTAGTAATAAACAGAATAGAAAACTATTTTAACTCTATTAATATAGGTAAGATGTTAGGATGGAAAGAAAGGACATAGAATTTAACATCAGATAGATGTGTTCTAATTCTCAGTTTGTCACATACTGGCTGTCTGACTTTGAACATTTCTTTCTTCTGAGTTCAGTTCTTTTCTGAAATGGTCATAATAATAATTATATATCAGAACTGTCATGAGGATTAGAGACTATATACATAATATACGTGATGTGGTAGATGGCCAATAAATGGTAACAATTTCTATTATATTTTCACTTATCCATCCTTTGGATAAATATCTCTACTAGAAATCATTCAGTGATTTACAGAATGAAAAAAAAGTTTGCACTAGCCATAAAATACTAAACTTTATTTACATTATATGATATAAATTTAAAGCATAATTACTTGTTCTATGATTTTGTGATCTGGTTGCCATAACATGCATTATAAAAGACCACATAAAAAGCCAAAAAATGTTTAAAATTAATAATATTTTCTATATGTGTAGGATTCAATAGCTATGGTTTTTGGTTTTTTATAACCTGGGCTTCAGCTAGCCTATATGGCAACTTTGAGTGAACTATAAAAAAGCACCTTCTCTGGGCAGATGAAGCCCTGAGGGTATAAGGTTGGGTATGCAGAAGGAAACTTTGGAAAGAAAAATACCCTCTCTGCTCCTGACAGATGAAGCCCACTCCAGGACTCCTGATTTGGTTGTTGAAAAACAGACTGGATCTTGAGCCCATTTGTTCACTTGTATGGGTGCCTTTGCACCACCTGTTTATGGTTGCCCCACTCAAGTAACACCGAGGATTAAAACTTTTCTTTGGCTGTTTTAAACGGCACTCAGAGAAGTCAAGAACTTGAATAGGGTCAAATGGCTAATAATTGTAACCGAGCAGGACCCTCTGGGGCCTTCCTGGGACAGGCCCTTCCCCCATATTCTCTACTTTAGCTCCTCTCTGAAGTACCTAGATAACAGTATCTGATGCACATTTCCTGAGTTGTTTTACAGATGTGAACCCCCCCCCCATTAAATGGAAGACATTAACTACTTGATGACCATGAGCACATAGCGCCTGGCCTACTGGGACCTAAGGGCTGATAATGTTAACCCCTATGACGCCACCCTGTTACCTCACCATCAGCCAATCAGAGATCTGTGCACAAGCTAATCATACCCCACGAGCCCCCTCCCTTACCTGGCTTTTAAAAATGCTTTGCTGAAGCCCTTTGGGGAGCTCAGGGGTTTTTTAGAGCATGAGCCACCCGTCTCCTTGCATTGCCCTGCAATAAACCTTTCTCTGTGCCAAACTCTGACGTTATGGTTGGTCTGGCCTCACTGTGTGTCAGGCACATGAACTTATGCTAACATAAGTAAGAAAGTTGAACATCAGTAAAGGCCTTCCAATGCCAAGTCCAATGAACTTTCCATGAAGTCACTACATTCTGTTCATCATATTGGGTCAAGCCTGCTACAGAAAATGGAAGATTTATAGCCTGCGCAGTTATAATACAAAAAATAATCATCTAACCTTTTAGATGGAGACCTCTTACCTAACATTATGGTTTTGCTGAACAATTCGTTGGAATAACAATTTTGTGGCCTACAATACTTTCACAATAACTGACAAGTATAAAACTTACCAAAGTAGAATATATCCAGAAGCCTGTAGTTCTCTAAAGATTTTAGCTTTCCAGAGTTCTTTTAAAATAGGTAAAATAAATGTATATTCTTGTAGAAACGCTTGTTAATTTTCTATTTTCGAATTGTTTATTAGTATTTTACTTAATTATTAAATAGACCTACATATAATTAGAGTCCTCACCTTAAAACTGTTCTTCCCAGAAGAAAAAGCAATTACATGTATGAGATAGAGGTGCAGTAGCCACCATCTGCCATAATAAACAATTCAGCAGCTCTTTCACCTGGCCTGCATTAAGTGACTGAGAAGTCTGGCACATTTACAAAGGCATTTGACAGAGACTTGAAAATTCAGGTTTCTGAATTCTTTGGTGCAGAAAAAAAAAAAAATGTGGCTTATTCCTGCCCACGTAAGATAATTAATGAATAAAGCAAGTAGGCATCAAAAAGTAGCTCATTTAATTAAGAATTTAATCACATACTCATGTTTCCCTTAAAAAAAGGAAACCCTTAATGTAGAGTAATCTCTATGCATCAAGCACCATGCTGAATATTGTGGATCTGATGATAAATGAACACTTCCTGCCCCTAAGGAGCTGGCCCTCTAATATAAAGTAAAACATGGAAAGAGAACTTGCAGTACAAAAGGACTGTGCATCTGATGTTATGGATGCAGAAAGCAAGAAGCAATTATGCTTTGGACAGGGCCGTGCAGGGGCCATGGAAGGAAATGACATTTGAATTGTGACTGAAAAGATTATACTTTTAATAGAGAAAGAATGCCTAGCTTTGGGATGCTGGACAAGTGACTGAACCTGTTTCTGGATTAATGTTACTACACAAGTGAGTATAAGGTTTTCAGCTGTGCTGTTGTAGTTATTAATTCAGTTCTAAATCTAGCTACGGATTTTGAAAACAATAATCCTTTTCTCTATTGTGGAAGCACTTGTTAAGCATTCCAAATAGTTTGTTGTAACAAACTTCCTCCTTATTATCTATTGCCAAAGGAGGCAAGCCACAGGGAACATCACACCATCAAAGCTGGCATGTATAAAGTTCACACCCAGTGTCCCCAGCCTGCTCTTTGTAAGCTTGTGTCCGTACATGTTGGCATCTGCTCCCTTCTCTTGCCAGACCCTAATGCTACCTTCCCTTTTTATCTTTGCCATTATTAAATAAAAATCCTCTTTCCTGAAAGATCTTTTTGTTTCTAAATTTGTTTCTTCATGTTGGGCATTTCTCATGAGAAAAAAACTGAGTGTTTCTTTCTAAATATAGTAACAAAACTTCAGGCATCTTTTGTGACTCGTGTTTTGGCTTTATAGTAATTTCAAACAATAAATAAATCAGTGTACATGTTAATGTTACTTATTAGTGTAATGTTTTGAACTAATGTGCATACTTGATTCGCCAAAGGACAGATGTTTGGCAGAGAATTGTATTTTATTCTTGATCGTTAGACTTTTTTCCAACACTTATTACAGTTTTTGTGAAGGTCGAGATAATATCCCTTTGAACCATTGTTAGAGCCCATTCCCAGAGATGGTTCCTGTGAAGAAACATGAGGTTTTGTTTGCCTTTTAAAGAATTCACTAGTTCTTTATACTATTGTGCTTCACTGTCTGAGTGTAAAGCTATTTCAAGATATTCTTTGTGGACTGCTGTTTCAGATCTCCTTTATCAAACTGCAGTGACCCATGGGGTTCCTTGCTCAATACTCTTGCATCTTTCTGTATTCTGTGTGACAAATCCTAGCTATTATTTTTGAAGTGAACAATATTATTAGATGTCCATGTTGCAATATCATGACCTTGGGGCCAATTTGGGGACACCCATTTCATGTGTTAATAAATGAGTTAGAGAGACATGTTGCAGTTATTTGGAAAATCCGGGTCAAAACCTTCCCCAAGAATATAACCAGATACATCCAGATAATTGAGTTTCAGAAGGTTTTACTTAAATTATCAATAGAAACAAATCACCAAATTCTCTCCTTTATGAGGAACATTCCCCTTATGTCAGGTCTGTAGAAGCTAATTAATAAAAGCTTTCATAATTCAATGATAGAAAAAGCCTAAGAAATATCTGGCCTAATCTCTCATTTTGTAGATAAACCAAGACTCAGAAAGGTTAAGAAATTCGTTCCTACAGAAGATGGGACAGAGGGGCCAGCAAAACTGCTCTGCCTTCTACTGGGAAATTTTGCCTTTTCACGACACCATTAGGGTATAATAATAATGAATCCATTTTTATGCCAATACAGTAGATGTTTAAAACAGTCAATGCACCAGATTGGGGGTGTGAAGTACCGGAATTGACTTTGGGACCAATCAGACCTAAGTGAGAACTCAGTTCTGGTTCTTAAATACTCTGAATCTGGGCAAGCTTTATTCACTTTCTTCACTTCTAAACAGGAGGAAATTCCATGGTGCTGTGTGCAAGGTTAAGTGATATATACAGTGCTTTTAGCTTAAAATTTGGCAGGGTATGTAATACCGCAAAAGAGTAATAATGTTAATGTGTGCAGTAATAATTGTACTTAATGTTACTAAGCTGAAGTTGTTAGGGTCACTGCCCAGGAGACCTTGGGGTAAAAATTAAGTCATAGTGCTTTGTAATAGACCATTATGGCAGTTGTTACTATTTCTTTGTGGTATATTTCAAAAATTTAATTAAAGAGTCATTCATGTCATAATTTTCTCAGTTCCTTCTATACCTGTAGAAGGACAAGGATAGGTCTGTCTTGCTTGCCATTCTACTCCTCAAGTAACTAGCACAGTGTATGGAAAATAAACAATACATATTACTATTGTTTATTTTTTTAATTTATTTCTTATTGAAGTATACTTGATTTATAATGTTATGTTAGTTTCTGGTATACAGCAAAGTGATTCAGTTATACATTACATATATATTCTTTTTCATATTCTTTTCCCTTATGGTTTATTACAGGATATTGAATATAATGCCCTGTGCTATCCTGTAGGACCTTGTTTATCTATCTTATATATAATAGTTTGCATCTGCTAATCCCAAACTTCTAAACTATCCTGTTTTTCAAACTCTGAAATAGTAGAGGAAGAGTGGAGTGGAAGAGAATGAAGGAGAGAAGTGGGTCTTCAGAAGTCTGTGCCATGGGTCATAACTGCAAAGCTATGTCCTCCCAAGGCAAAAAGAAGAGAGAAATTTGAATCAGTTTAGTGTGGGACCTTCCCAAGCACCCGGAAAAGCAAAAATCCACACTTTACCAGATACTCCTGTCCTTTAGGATGGCAAGGCTGCTTTGTGATACAGCTATTCTGCTTGTTACCTGTGCAAAATTTATGTTTTATGTTTGTATACATAAATGCTAGGAGATTACCAATACTAAAGAATCATTCACCGTAGGAAAAAGGGAATCCTGAATTCTCTAAATTTGGATGCAAACATATTAGTGTAAATGTTTCTATACAATTTTCATTCAAGTGATCTATTCTTTTAAGTCTATCTTAAGGCTTTAGGCTATAGATGGTGTTTTTTTCATAGGAATCCCTGCCTGTTTCGTACATTTGGTCTGATCATTTCTCTACATCAGATATGTCAGTACACAGGGCCATAACACTATCATTTCCTTTGCTTGAGATGGCTCTTCAACTTTTTGTAAGCCTCTTAATGGTGTAGAACATCGCTATAATTTCTTTTTAACCTCCCACTTCAGCAATTAGTTCTGGACTCTGCTGAAATGAAGATACTTAATAAATGCTTCTTGTGTAAATGAATACAAGAACAATAAATCCTCCTCTGAATGGAATTAAAAGTATGTAGTTTTGACGCCATAGGAAGAGTTTCAATTGAACGTAGCCAAAAACAGAACTAAAAATTCAATTTGACAAACGTGCAAATTCAAATATATACAGACCGGCTGTGATGGGCAGTTTTCCTGCAACTTCAACACTGAATCTTACAGTATAAAATGTGCTGTATTTCTCCATCACCATTTATCTACTGAATTTTTTTTTTGTCAGTGGGAAAAATACTTAGTATTCCATCGTCGAACTCATGGGTTAGAAAGTCCCCTCCCAAATTTATGTATTCATTGAAAACCAGCACCCCATGATGTCAAAACTTTATTTATGCTTAGAAGGTATCTACTTGTGTTAAAAGTATCACTAGTCATTTCTGTCAGAATAAGTTCAGAAATTATCTATCACGGACTTATTTGATATTAACCTACAGTAAATCTTGCATCCTATCTCATCGCTGGCACTGACTTTCCACACCCTACTGAATATGTTCAGGGTACAGAATATGCACTTTCAAAATCAGATAATGAGCAGAGGAATGGAGTTAATTGTGAGTGAAGTCATAACCATATTTACGATTTATTTTATTCTTAGTAGATTATTTTTCCAAGGACTTTATATTTTAGAGAAGTTTTAGGTTTACAAAAAACTTGAGAAGAATGTACAGAGATATCTCATTATACTCCTGCCCCAAACACATGCATATCTTCCCCATTATCGACATCACTCACCAGAAGGGTACATTTTTTACCAAGGATGAACCTTAACATTGACACATCATAATCACCCATACTCCATAATTTACCTTAGGGTTCACTCTTGGTGTTGTACATTCTATGGGTTTGGACGAAAGTTTAATGACACATCCATCATCATAATATCATACAAAGTATTTTCACTGTCCTAAAAATCCTCTGTGTTTTGCATATTCATTTCTGTTTACACTGCTGGAAATCACTGATCTTTTTTATTGTCTCCACAGTTTTTCCTTTTCTAGAATGACATATATCATTGGACTCATACAGTATGAAGCCTTTTTGGATTGGCTTCTTTAACTTAGCAATATGCATTTAAAGTTCCTCCATATCTTTTCATGGTTTGTTAACTCATTTCTTTTTAGCACTAAATTATATTCCATTGTCTGAATGTACCACAGCTTATTTATTCATTCACCTACTGAAGGACATCTTCATTGCCTTCAAGTTTTGGCAATTATGAATAAAGATGTTATAAACATCTGCCTGCAGGATTTTATGTGGACATAAGTTTTCAGTTCCTTTGGGAAGTACCAAGGTGAATGATTGCTGGATCTTATAGTAAAAGTAAGTTTAGTTTTGTAAGAAACCTTCCAAAGTGGCTGTACAATTATGCATTCACACTAGCAATGTATAAGAGTTCCTGTTGCTCCACATCTTCACCAGCATTTGGTGTTGTCAGTGTTCTGGATTTTAGCCATTCTAATAGAAGTATAATGATATCTCATCATTGTTTTAATTTACATTCCCATGATGTCATATAATGTGGAACATCTTTTCTTATGCCTGTTTGCCATCTGTGTATCTTCTTTGGTGTGGTATCTGTTAAGATCTTTGGCCCATTTTTTAAGGGGATTGTTTGTTTTCTTAGTGTTGAATTTTAAAGGTTTTTGTTTTTTGTTTGTTGGGCTTTTTTGACATTTGGATAACAGTCCTTTCCAGACATGACTTTTGCAAAATATTTTCTCCCAGTCTATGGCTGGTCTTTTTTCTGTTGACATTGTCTTTCACAGAGCCATTTTTTAAAAAAACTTTAATCAAGTTCAGCTTATCAATTTTTTCTTGCATTGATTGTGTCTTTGTTGTTATATCTAAAAAGACATCACCATATACAAGCTCTTTAAGATTTTCTACTATATTATTTTCTAAGAGTTTTATAGTTTTGTGTTTTACATTTAGGTCATGGTTTCATTTTGAGTTAATTTTTGATGGGTGTAAGGTCTATGTCATTTTTCTACATGTTGATGTCCAGTTCTAGCACTATTTTGTTGAAAAGACAATCTTTGTTTCATTGTTTTGCCTTTGCTCCTTTGTCAAAGATCAGTTGACTATATTTATGGGGTCTAATGATTGGCTCTCTATCTGTTCCATTGATCTATTTGTTTATTCTTTTGCTAATACCATACTATCCTGACTACTGTCATCTTATGTCTTGAAGTCAGTAGTATCAGTCCTCCAACTTTGTTCTTGTCCTTCAATATTGCACTGGCTTTTCTGAGTCTTTTGCCTATACATATACATTTTAGAATTCTGTTGTTGATATCCATAAAATAACATGTTAGGCTTTTGATTGTATTGCATTGAACCCATAGATAAAGTTGGGAAAACCTGACATCTTTATACTATTGAGTCCTCCTACCCATGAATATGTAATATCTCTCCATTTAGTTAGTTCTCTGAGTTTATTCATCAGATTTTTGTAGGTTTCCTCATATAGATCTGTATATATTTTATTAGACTTGTACCTAATTATTTCATTTTGGGAGGTGCTAATGTAAATGATATTGTGTTTGTAATTTCAAATTCTATTTGTTCATTTTTGGTATATAGGCAAATAATTGACTTTTCTATATTTACCTTGTATCCAGCAACCTTGCTGTACTCAATTATTAGTTTCAGTTTTTATAATTGATTCTTCTGATTTTATACATAGATAATTATCATCTGTGAATAAAGACAAGTTTATATCTTTCTTCCCAGTCTGTTTACATTTTATTTCCTTTACTTGCGTTATTGCATTGGGAAGGACTTCTAGTATGATGTTGAAAGGAGTGTTGTGAGAGAACATTCTTGCTTTGTACCTGATCTTAGAGTAAAAGCTGCAAGTTCCTCACCATTAAGTATGATGTTGGCTGTAGGATTTTTTTTTTTTTTTTTTTTTGTGGTACGCGGGCCTCTCACTGTTGTGGCCTCTCCCGTTGCGGAGCACAGGATCCAGGCGCGCAGGCTCAGCAGCCATGGCTCACGGGCCCAGCCGCTCCGTGGCATGTGGGATCTTCCCGGAGCGGGGCATGAACCCATGTTCCCTGCATCAGCAGGAGGACTCTCAACCACTGTGCAACCAGGGAAGCCTGGCTGTAGGGTTTTTATTGATAGTATTTATCAAGTTGGGGAAGTTCCCTTCTATTCCTAGTTTACTGAGAGTTTTTATCATGAATGAGTTTCACATTTTGTCAAATGATTTTTTTTTTGTATCTTTGATACCATAGTATGATTTTTGTTTTTTAGTCTGTTGATGTCATGGACTACATTAATTGATTTTTGAAAGTTGAACCAGCCTTGCCTACCTAGGATAAAACCAACTTGATTGTGGTGTATAATTCTTTGTGTACATTTTTGAACTGAAATTGCTAATTTTTTTGAGGATTTTTCCACCAACATTCACGAGAGTTATTAGTCTGTAAAGCTTTTCTTGAAATGTTTTCATCTGGTTTGAGTATTAGGGCCACAAAAAATAAATTAGGAAGTATTCTTTTCACTTCTATACTTTGAAAGAGATTGTAGAGAATTGGTATAATTTATTCCTTAAATATTTGATAGAATTCACCAGTAAACCAACTTGGGCCTGCTGCTTTCTGTTTTGGAATGTAATTAATTATGGATTCAATTGATTTAATAAATATAGGCCTATTCAGATTGTCTACTTCTTTTTATGTGAGTTTTCTCAGATTTTGCCTGTCAAGGAATTGGTCTATTTCGTCTAGGTTATCAAATTTATAGGCATAGAGTTGTTTATCATATTCCTTTATTATTCTTTTAAGTTCTGTGGGGAAAGAGTGATATCCCCTCTTTCATTTCTGATATTAGTAATTTATGTGTTCTCTCTTTTTTTCTTAGACTGGTTAGAAGCTTATCAGTTTTTTGATCTCTTCTTATCAGTTTTATTGAACTCTTCTCTTTATTCTCTCTGTTTTAATTTACATTTCCCTGGTAACATATGATGTGGAGGGTATGGAACATCTTTTAATATGCTTATTTGCCATCTCTGTATCCTCTTTGGTGAGGTGTGTGTTAAGGTCTGTGGCCCACTTTTTTAAACAGGTTGTTTTCTTATTCAGTTTTGAGAGTTCTTCATATAATTTGGATGACAGTCTTTTATTAGCTGTGTCTTTTGCAAATCTTTTCTCCCAGTCCATGGCTCGTTTTCTCACTCTCTTGACATTGTCTTTCACAGTGCAGAAGATTTTTATTTTAATGAAAGTTCCGTTTATCAGTTATTTACTTCATGGATTGTGTGCCTTTGGTGTTGTATCTAAAAAAGTCATCACCAAGCTTCCAGGTTGGTGAACACATAGAGATTCTAGGACAGTGTTGCACCTGGAGAGGGTATAGAAGCTCTTCATCACTTCCCACATAGTTTGCCCTATGCATCTCTTCTACCTGGCTGTTCCTGACTTATGTCCTTGCATAATAAAGTGGTAATCTAGAGTCCCCCGGGCACGGTGAGAAGATATGAGCTCTGAGACCAGACAGTCTTGGGCTTCAATCCTATCTCCCCTCCTCACGGCACTGAGGCTTTGGACGTTCACTTACTCTAAGTCTCACTTTCCTACATTATAGCATCCTTGGATGATCTGTCTGGTATATAGAAAATAATCAATAGATCAAACACTCTAGATTGGCTGACCCAACCTCAAAAAAAACAACATAAAAAGGTCATTGCCATACCCAAGTTCATGTAGGTATTCTCCTATGTTACCTTCTAGGAGTTTTATAGCTTTGCATTTTATGTTTAAGCCTGTGATCCATTTTGAGTGAATTTTTGTGAAGGATATAATGTCTGAGTCTAGATTCATTTATTTGCATGTGGACATCAGTTGTCCCAGTACCATTGTTGAAAAGACTGTCTTTGCTCCATTTTTTTTTCTTTGCTCCTTTGTCAAAGATCAGTTGACTATATTTATGTGGGTGTATTCCTGGGCTCTCTGTTCTGTTCTGTTGATCTATTTGTCTCTTCTTCTGTCAATACTATGCTGTCTTTGTTACAGAGCCTTTTTTTTTTTTGTATGGACATATGTTTTTATTTCTTTTTTCAAAAAATTTTAATTTTATTTAATTTTTTATACAGCAGGTTCTTATTTGTCATTAATTTTATACATATCAGTGTATGAATTTCAATCCCAATCATCCAATTCATCACACCCCCACCCCCACCCCACACCCTGCTGCTTTCCCCCCTTGGTATCCATACATTTGTTCTCTAAATCTGTGTCTCAATTTCTGCCCTGCAAACTGGTTCATCTGTACCATTTTTGTCGGTTCCACATATATGCATTAATATACAATATTTGTTTTTCTCTTTCTGACTTACTTCACTCTGTATGACAGTCTCTAGATCCATCCATGTCTCAACAAATGACCCAGATTTGTTCCTTTTTATGGCTAATATTCCACTGTATATATGTACCACATATTCTTTATCCATTCATCTGTCAATGGTAATTTAGGTTGCTTCCATGACCTACCTATTGTAAATAGTTGCTGCAGTGAACATTGAGGTACATGTGTCTTTCTGAATTATGGTTTTCTCTGCATATATGCCCAGTAGTGGGATTGCTGGATCATATCATAATTGTATTTTTAGTTTTTTAAGGAACCTCGATACTGTTCTCCATAGTGGCTGTATCAATTTACGTTCCCACCAACAGTGCAAGAGGGTTCCCTTTTCTCCACACCCTCTCCAGCATTTGTTGTTTATAGATTATCTGATGAAGCCCATTCTAACTGGTGTGAGGTGATACCTCATTGTAGTTTTCATTTGCATTTCTCTAATAATTAGTGATATTCAGCAGCTTTTCATGTGCTTCTTGACCATCTCTATGTCTTCTTTGGAGAAATGTCTATTTAGGTCTTCTGCCCATTTAGGGATTGGGTTTTTTATTTTTTTTTAATTGAGCTGCATGAGCTGTTTATATATTTTGGAGATTAATCCTTTGTCCATTGATTCATTTGCAAATATTTTCTCCCATTCTGAGGGTTGTCTTTTCATCTTGTTTATGGTTTCCTTGGCTGTGCAAAAGCTTTGAAGTTTCATTAGGTCTCATTTGTTTATTTTTGTTTTTATTTCCATTACTCTAAGAGGTGGATCAAAAAAGATCTTGCTGTGATTTATGTCAAAGAGTGTTCTTACTATGTTTTCCTCTAAGAGTTTTATAGTGTCCAGTCTTACATTTAGGTCTCTAATCCATTTTGAGTTTATTTTTGTGTATGGTGTTAGGGAATGTTCTAATTTCATTCTTTTACACGTAGCTGTCCAGTTTTCCCAGCACCACTTATTGAAGAGACTCTCTTTTCTCCATTGTATATCCTTGCCTCCTTTTTCATAGATTAGTTGACCATAGGTGTGTGGGTTTATCTCTGGGCTTTCTATCTTTTTCCATTGATCTATGTATCTGTTTTTGTGCCAGTACCATATTGTCTTGATTCCTGCAGCTTTGTAGTATAGTCTGAAGTCAGTGAGTCTGATTCCTCCAGCTCTGTATTTTTCCCTCAAGACTGCTTTGGCTATTCGAGGTCTTAAGTGTCTCCATACAAATTTAAAATTTTTTTGTTCTAGTTCCTTAAAAAATGCCATTGGTAATTTGATAGGGATTGCATTGAATCTGTAGATTGATTTTGGTAATATAGTCATTTTCACAATATTGATTCTTCCAATCCAAGAACATGGTATATCTCTCCATATGTTGGTATCATATTTAATTTATTTCATCAGTGTCTTATAGTTTTATGCATACAGGTCTTTTGTCTCCTTAGGTAGGTTTATTCCTAGTTATTTTATTCTTTTTGTTGCAATGGTAAATGGGCATGTTTCTTTAATTTCTCTTTCAGATTTTTCATCATTAGTGCATAGGAATGCCAGAGATTTCTGTGCATTAATTTTGTATCCTGCAACTTTACCAAATTTATTGATTAGCTCTAGTATTTTTCTGGTGACATCTTTAGGATTCTCTGTGTATAGTATCATGTCATCTGCAAACAGTGACAGTTTTACTTCTTCTTTTCCAATTTGTATTCCTTTTATTTCTTTTTCTTCTCTGATTGCCGTGGTAGGACTTCAAAACTATATTGAATAATAGTGGTGAGAGTGCACACCCTTGTCTTCTTCCTGATCTTAGAGGAAATGCTTTCAGTTTTTCACCATTGAGAATGATGTTTGCTGTGGGTTTGTCATATATGGCCTTTATTATGTTGAGGTAGGTTCCCTCTATGCCCACTTTCTGGAGAGTTTTTATCATAAATAGGTGTTGAATTTTGTCAGAAGCTTTGTCTGCATGTATTGATATGGTCATATGTTTTTTCTTCTTCAATTTGTTAATATGGTGTATCACACTGATTGATTTGCATATATTGAAGAATCCTTGCATCCCTGGGATAAATCCCACTTGATCATGGTGTATGATGCTTTTAATGTGTTGTTGGATTCTGTTTGCTATTATTTTGTTGAGGATTTTTGCATCTATAATCATCAGTGATATTGGTCTGTAATTTTCTTTTTTTTTTTTTGTAGTATCTTTGTCTGGTTTTGGTACCAGGGTGATGGTGGCCTCATAGAATGAGTTTGGGAGTGTTCCTTCCTCCACAATATTTTGGAAGAGTTTGAGAAGGATGGATGTTAGCTCTTCTCTAAATGTTGGATAGAATTCACCTGTGAAGCCATCTGGTCCTGGACGTTTGTTTGTTGGAAGATTTTTAATCACAGTTTCAATTTCATTACTTATGATTGGTCTGTTCATGTTTTCTATTTCTTCCTGGTTCAGTCTTGGAAGGTTATACCTTTCTACGAATTTGTCCATTTCTTCCAGGTTGTCCATTTTATTGGCATAGAGTTGCTTGTAGTAGTCTGTTAGGATGCTTTGTATTTCTGTGGTATCTGTTGTAACTATTCCTTTTTCATGTCTAATTTTATTGATTTGAGTCTTCTCTCTTTTTCTTGATGAGTCTGGCTAATGGTTTATCAATTTTGTTTATCTTCTCAAATAACCAGTTTTTAGTTTTATTGATCTTTGCTATTTTTGTCTTTGTTTCTGTTTCATTTATTTCTGCTGTGATCTTTATGATTTCTCTCCTTCTGCTAACTCTGGGTTTTGTTTGTTCTTCTTTCTCTAGTTTCTCCAGATGTAAGATTAGATTGTTTATTTGAGATTTTTCTTCTTTCTTGAGGTAGGCTTGTATAGCTATAAACTTCCCTCTTAGAACTGCTTTTTCTGCATGCCATAGGTTTTGGGTTGTCGTGTTTTCATTGTCATTTGTCTCTAGGTATTTTTTGATTTCCTCTTTGATTTCTTCAGTGATCTCTTGGTTATTTAGTAACATATTGTTTAGCCTCCATGTGTTTGTGTTTTTTTATGTTTTTTTCCCTGTAATTGATTTCTAACCTCATAGCACTGTGGTCAGAAAAGATGCGTGATATGATTTCAATTTTCTTAAATTTGCTGAGGCTTGATTTGTGACGCAGGATGTGATCTATCCTGGAGAATGTTCCATGCACACTTGAGAAGAAGGTGTAATCTGCCGTTTTTGGATGGAATGTCCTATAAATATCAATTAAATCTATCTGGTGTATTGTGTCATTTAAAGCTTTTGTTTCCTTATTTATTTTCATTTTGGATGATCTGTCCATTGGTGTAAGTGAGGTGTTAAAGTCCCCCACTATTATTGTATTACTGTCAATTTCCTCTTTTATAGCTGTTAACAGTTGCCTTATATAGGAACACAAGGTGCTCCTATGTTGGGTGCATATATATTTATAATTGTTGTATCTTCTCCTTGGATTGATCCCTTGATCATTATGTAGTGTCCTTCCTTGTCTCTTGTAACATTCTTTATTTTAAAGTCTATTTTATCTGATATGAGTATTGCTACTCCAGCTTTCTTTTGATTTCCATTTGCATGGAATATCTTTTTCCATCCCCTCATTTTCAGTCTGTATGTGTCCCTAGATCTGAAGTGGGTCTCTTGTAGACAGTATACATATATATATGTATATATGTGGGTCTTGTTTTTGTATCCATTCAGCAAGACTGTGTCTTTTGGTTGGAGCATTTAATCCATTCACATTTAAGGTAATTATCGATATGTATGTTCCTATGATCATTTTCTTAATTGTTTTGGGTTCGTTTTTATAGGTCCTTTTCTTCTCTTGTGTTTCCCACTTAGAGAAGTTCCTTTAGCATTTGTTGTAGAGATAGTTTGGTGGTGCTGAATTCTTGTAGCTTTCGCTTGTCTGTAAAGCTTTTGATTTCTCCATGGAATCTGAATGAGATCCTTGCCCAGTAGAGTAATCTTGGTTGTAGGTTCTTCCCTTTCATCACTTTAAGTATATCATGCCACTCCCTTCTGGCTTGTAGAGCTTCTGCTGAGAAATCAGCTGTTAAACTTATGTGAGTTCCTTTGTATGTTATTTGTCATTTTTCCCTTGCTGCTTTCAATAATTCTTCTATGTCTTTAATTTTTGCCAGTTTTATTACTATGTGTCTTGGTGTGTTTCTCTTTGGGTTTATCCTATATGGGACTCACTGCACTTCCTGGACTTGGGTGACTATTTCCTTTCCCATGTTAGGGAAGTTTTCGACTATAATCTCTTCAAATATTTTCTCTGGTCCTTTCTCTCTCTCTTCTCCTGGGACCCCTATAATGTGAATGTTGTCATGTTTAATGTTGTTCCAGAGGTCTCTTAGGCTGTCTTCATTTCTTTTCATTCTTTTTTCTTTATTCTGTTGCACAGCAGTGCAGTCCACCATTCTGTCTTCCAGGTCACTTATCCGTTTTTCTGCCTCAGTTATTCTGCTATTGATTCCTTCTAGTGTATTTTTCATTTCAGTTATTGTATTGTTCATCTCTGTTTGTTTGTTCTTTAATTCTTCCAGGTCTTTGTTAAACATTTCTTGCATCTTCTCCATCTTTGCCTCCATTCTTTTTCCGAGGTTCTGGATCATCTTCACTATCATTATTCTGAATTATTTTTTCTGGAAGGTTGCCTATCTCCACTTCATTTAGTTGTTTTCCTGGGGTTTTATCTTGTTCCTTCATCTGGTACATAGCCCTCTGCCTTTTCATCTTGTCTATCTTTTTGTGAAAGTGTTTTTTTTTTTTTTTTTTTCCCCACAGCCTGCAGGATTATAGTCTTCTTGCTTCTGCTGTCTGCCCTTTGGTGGATGTGGCTATCTAAGAGGCTTGTGTACATTTCCTGATGGGAGGGACTGGTGGTGGGTAGAGCTGACTGTTGCTCTGGTGGACAGAGCTCAGTAAAACTTTAATCTGCTTGACTGCTCATGGGTGGGTCTGGGTTCCCTCCCTGTTGGTTTTTTTGCCAGAGGCAACCCAACACTGGAGCCTGTCCATGCTCTTTGGTGGGGCTAATGGCGGACTCTGCGGCTCACGCCAAGGAGTACTTCCCGGAACTTCTGCTGCCAGTGTCCTTGTCCTCACAGTGAGACACAGCCACCCCCCACCTCTACAGGAGACCCTCCAACACTGGCAGGTAGGTCTAGTTCAGTGTCCCCTGGCGTCACTGCTCCTTCCCTGGGTCCTGATGCACACACTACTTTGTGTGTGTCCTCCAAGAGTGGAGTTTCTGTTTCCCCCTGTCCTGTCAAAGTCCTGCAGTCAAATCCCGCTAGCCTTCAAGATCTGATTCTCTAGGAATTCCTTCTCCCATTGTTGGACCCCCAGGTTGGGGAGCCTGACGTGGGACTCAGAACCTTCACTCCAGTGGGTGGACTTCTGTGGTATAAGTGTTCTCCAGTCTGTGAGTCACTCACCCAGCAGTTATGGGATTTGATTTTACTGTGATTGCACCCCTCCTACTGTCTCATTGTGGCTTCTCCTTTTTCTTTGGATGTGGGGTATCTTTGTTGGTGAGTTCCAGTGTCCTCCTGCCCATGATTTTCCAGCAGCTAGTTGTGATTCTCGTATTATCACAAGAGGGTGTGAGAGCACATTCTTCTACTCTGCCCTCTTGGTTCCCAGACTGTTGTTCCTATTTTTGTCTTCTACTCTTCTGCTTTTTATGGTTTTAATTGAGCATTTCATGTGATTCCATTTTTCTTTTCTTTCTTAGCATTTCAGTTATACTTTTCTTTTAAATGGTTGTCCTATAGTTTACAATGTACATTTTCAGCTAATTCAAGTCCATTTTCAAAGAACATCATATCACCTCACAGGTAGTATAAGTGCCTTATAATAACAAAATAATTATAATTCCTTTTTCCCATCCATTGTATCATTGCTGTCATTCACTTTGCTTATATATAAAGCACACACACACATACACACATATATGCATATATATATATATATATATATATAAAATACATAAGCTTAAATAATTAAGTACATTTTTACTATTATTTTGAACAAACTGTTACTGTTAGCTCACTTATGAATAAGAAAAATAAAAGTTTTTATTTTACTTTCAATTTTTCTTTCTTTGGTGTTCTTCCTTTTTTTATGTAGATCTGAGTTTCTGACCTGTGTTAATTTCCTTTTCTCTGAAGAACTTCTTTTAACAGTTCTGGCAAGGTAGGTCTACTGACAACAATTTCCCTCAATTTTTGTTTGTCTGAGAAAGTCTTTATTTCTCCTTTACTTTTTTTTTTTTTTTTTTTTTTTTTTTGCAGTATGTGGGCCTCTCACCGCCGTGGCCTCTCCTGTTGTGGAGCACAGGCTCCGGAGGTGCAGGCTCAATGGCCATGGCTCATGGGCCCAGCCGCTCCATGGCATGTGGGATCCTCCCAGACCGGGGCACGAACCCATGTCCCCTGCATTGGCAGGTGGACTCTCAACCACTGCGCCACCAGGGAAGCCCTCCTTTACTTTTGAAGGATAATTTCACAGAGTACAGAATTTTAGGGTTTTTTTTCCCCTCTTAGCACTTTAAATATTTCACTCTGCTCTCTTCTTGTTTATGTGGTTTCTTAGGAGAAGTCAGATGTAATTCTTGTTTTTGTTCCTCTGTAGATAAGGTGTTTTTTTCCCTCTGGATTCTTTCAGGATTTTTTACTTATGCTTAATTTTCTGTAATTTGAAAATGATATGCTTATATGGGTTTTTGTTCTGTTTTGTTTTGTTTTTGTATTTATCATACTTGGTGTTCTCTGAGCTCCCTGGATCTGTGGTTTGTTGCCTGACATTAATCTGAGAAAATTTGGTTATTATTGTTTCAAACATTTCCTCTGTTCCTTTCTTTCTTTCTTCTCCTTCTGATATTCCCTTTATGCATATGTTACTCCTTTATTGTTGTCCCACAGTCCTTGAATGCTCTGTTCTGTTTTGTTCAGTCTTTTTTCTCTTTGCTTTTCAGATTTCAAAGATTCTATTTGTATATTATGTAGTTCAAAATGGTTCCTTTTCCCCTTCCCCTGCTGGAAGCCTGAAGGGATTTTTCTCAGATATTTACTGTGGGAATCTGGTTAACCTCCTAGAAGTAAATCTTATAATACTATGGAGGCCCCTTTAAGTCCTCCCAGAATTTTTAACCCTCAGAGCTTTCCCCACTAAGTTTCCAGAAATTCACCAGTAACAACACTGTATCTCTGGTCAGTTTCTGCTCATGTAAGCCATGATTCCCTGTATTCACCTGTCTCTCCAATCTTGGGTGCAGTGGTTTGCACTGTGTCCTCCCCTTTCTTAAGATACAAGAATAGTTTTTGATTTTTCATTTTGTTCAGCTTTTTACTCATTTTTAGGACTGACTAGAGACTTCCAAGCTCCTTATATGCAGAGCTGGAAACTGGGAGTCCTAGAATTTATTTTTTTGAGCCTGTGTTAGATTTGAGAAAAACTGTGCAGAAAGTATAGAGAGTTCCATATATCACCTCTACCTCTCCCACCACCAGTTTGCTCTATTATTAACATCTTGCATTAGTGTGGTACGTTTGTTACAATTGATGAACCAATATTGATATGTTAATATTAACTAAGTCTATAGTTTATATTAGGTTCTATAGTTTGATATTGTACATACTGTGGTTTTGACAAATATATAATGTCGGTATCTACTGTTACAGCATAACACAGAGTAGTTTCATTGCCTTAAATATGCCCTATGTTCCATTTATTCATCCCTTTTCCCCTTCCCTTGAACCCTTGGAAACTACTGATCTTTTTTGCTGTCTCCATAATTTTGCTTTTTCCAGAATGTCTTATAGTCAAAATCATACCATATATAGTCTTTGCAGACTGACTTCTTTCACTTAACAATATGTGTTTAAGTTTGCTCCATGTCTTTTCAAGTCTTGATAGCTCATCTCATTTAAGTGCTAAATAATATTTAGCCATATTTATATAATGGCTGTTTTCCAGGAATAAATGGGGTTATTTGAGGTGTCATGTAGGGGAAAAAGTAAGACTTTGGAGCCTTTAGCCATGGGTTTTAAAAGTAGCTTTGCCATGTTTTAACTGTGAGCTTGGACAGTTTACAAAGATCTCAGAGCTGCAGCTTGCCATCTTTCAAATTAAAATATTAATATCTACCTTGAAATTGTCATGATAATAAATAACATGTAAAGTCATAGCATAGCACTTGGTCATGCCAACAGCAACAGACTCAGCAGCTGTGATCATCACTTATTTTATAAACAGATAGATTAGTACAATAATGAATAGCAATCAGATAAGGCTATACAGTCAAATGAAAAAATATATATATATATAATAAATGAAAAATAAAATGCTTCAATCTAATACAAAATAATAAGCATACAAAATAAAGGGTGTGAGGTGGGAAAAGATTTCCTATTTAATACATCTAATTGGATAGGAATTTCTGAAATGGCAGGCTTTTAAAATTTCAATGTAGTTGTTTAGTTTCAGGAAAGAAAATTTATTGTATATGAATATTAGTCTATTCTAAAATATTTTAAAGTTACTTCATATTTACTAAGTATATATATATAAATACATATAAATACTCCAAAGAAATGCTATAGTTGAATCAAAGACTATAGATTAAAAGGAGAATCAAGAGTTGCAGATTCATAGACTGTCTATGTTTATGGGCAGCCACCTTTGTCACTCATTATTCTTCAGCCTTTTATTAAGATTATAATAAATTATGAGCCTAAAAATTTTTGATATTTTAAAACAGAAAAATTGAAGAAATAAAATTATTTTTAGCATTATTATTGGTTATACACTGTATTTGAAGTACCTGAGACAGAACTTTGAATTCCAAGACCTCTCCTCAAGACCTGGAACCTATTTTGAAGTGGTGGGGAGTGGGTTATGAGTCAATGAATTTTTACTTCTGCCAAGGTGGTTTAAAATACTGAGTTCAAAGAGAAGGAGTTAATTTACTAAAGATAAGACCACAAGATAGAACCCATGATTATTTAAGACAGGGACTGGCAAACTTTTTCTGCAAAGGGCCAAATAGTAAATATTTTAGGCTTTGTGGGTCCTATGGTCTCTATTGCAGCTACTCAACTCTGATATTATAATGTGCAAGTAGCCACAGATAATATGTAAACAGATGGGTATGCTATATTTCAATAAAACTTTATTTATGAATATAATCAGATGGCTGGATTTGACTACAGTTTGCTGACTTCTGGGTTAGAAAATGAGAAAAATGTGGAATTAACCTGAAAACATTTTATTCGGATTACAAGCTAAAATAAATAACCAAACTGTTTTTAGCCAAATATTCCCACATTAGATAAAGAAAGATACAGTTTCATAATACAACGTAGTGCAAATAATGAAAGATCACATGTGTGAGAAAAAAATACAGTTTTTTAAAAGAAGTATTTATTGAGCATTTGGTAGAAAGAAGACACTGCTCTATGTTAGGCAAAAGAAAAATAGCGGTTTTAGAATTGAAATTGGACATAATTTTTCATCTTAACTGTTAGTTTATGGGTCATATGATCTTGGGAATGTTACTTAACTTTTCTGAGCCTTAATTGCCCTATTTGTAAAATATGGATAAATCCTACATCATAAAATAGCTATATTCTTTAAGCAAAAGATCTTGTGTAAAGCACTTGATATAATTCCTGGAATGCAGTAGGTGCACTCAGGGAATTTACAGGTAATTCTTTACTTGTTGGGTAACTTAAACTTCAACACAGAAAGTTGAAAAAAAGGTAATAATAGTACTTTATGTAAGATTGTGAAGATTAAATAGGAGTAATGTATTAAAAAAAGCACTTAAACACTCAGCACAGTGCTTGGCACCTAGTAAATGTTCAATTGATATTAGCTGCTTCTGTTATTGTTGTTGTTATTATTATTAAACAGAGTAATGCACAAGTTATATACATTCATCCGTGAGTTTAAAATGTGCAGGAGAGAATGTGACAAATAATATGACAAAGATACAGAAGTCACATCTGATTGGGGGAATCAGAAAAGGATTCATAGAGGCATGACATTTGAGCTGTCTAGGTAGAATGAATTGTATTTCAGTTAGAGTAGCTGAAAGGTGTTAAAGATTAAACAAAGGATAAGAGCAAAGAAAGGAAGCAGGGATTTGATAGGTATGTACAGTGAGTAGTAACTAATATGATACTGTTTATTGAATCTACTCATTTCTCATTCAGACCTCAAAGTAACCTGTGTGCTGGATATTATTATACATACTTTGTAGAAAAGCAATCTGGATTCAAAAGATTTGATGACTTTCCCAAGGTCATACAAGTAAAGTGCTCATCCTGGAATTGAACTCAGATCATTTTCCAAAGTGAGTGTTATTACCGCTCCATTATACAAACTCTCTGAAAGCAGGTGGAGCTTAGTAGAAGCTTAATAACCACATGTAGGTCAGCTTTTACTCTTTGATGTGGTAAATATTTTTATATCTCACATTTCATTCATTAATCAAAAATAATTATATATTTGAATTTAATTTCCTTATTCATGCACAGAATATTTTTGAATTTCTACCATGTGCAATGACTATTCTAGGGGGTGGCATACATCAGTAAATAAAACAGATAAATATTTTTGCCACACAGTTATGAGCTTTGGTTTGTTTGTTTTTTTACTCTTTAAAAAAAATTTTTTTTAAAGATTGAGGTAAGAATGTATTATTAAAACACTGTTACTGTTTCTCTCAGAGAAAAGTACAAGTCATTTGTTATCTAATTATCAATCTATTCTCCAAAATAAAGATATTAAAATACTGATGTCTCACAGTTATAAGAAAACAAGATGAGATCTCCATATGGTTGGTATTAGCTGATATTTACTTTTAAATTTTTTCTTTTTACACTAAAAGTCACAGCTCTTGGGACTTCCCTGGTGGCTCAGTGGTTTAGAGTCCGCCTGCCTATTTAGGGGACACGGGTTCGTGTCTCGGTCCGGGAGGATCCCACATTCCGCGGAGCAGCTGGGCCCGGGAGCCATGGCCGCTGAGCTTGCGCGTCCGGAGCCTGTGCTCACAGCGGGAGAGGCCACAACAGTGAGAGGCCCGTGTGCCGCAAAAAAAAAAAAAAATCACAGCTCTGTTTTAGTGAATGTGGTAATTACATTATATTTATTTTAATCAAAACTTAGAAAAATACATCTAAAAGAATAAAGCTTCATTGGTAGAAAGTTTTCTTAAAATATTCAAGGCCGAAAAGTAGCACATACTCTCATAAGCAAACAGTAGGCAGAAAGCTAATGACCTTTTCTCAGTAATAGCAGTAAAAACACAGAACCTGTTTATAAGGCAGACATAGTCAAGATTTCAAAATTTGTTATTTCTGCATTTATATCTTCACAGGTTCAAAATGCTCTTTAAAATGTGAAACTTGTGCTTACTAGTTTTAAGGCCTAGAGATAAAGATTCAGTTTCCATGGAACAGCTGGATCTAATTAGAACCCAAATTTCTAATTCCACTTGATCTGATTTCCCCATCTGTATGGCATCATTACACCATAAATAGTGTGAGCTGTAACTTCCAGTTCAAACCAGAAAGAAACTGGCAATCAGGGCTCCTGTTCTGCAAGGGTCACTGGAAGTTCTGTTTAACATCACAGCATTCCCATATGGGCTGATTTAATTGTTTAGAACTTTTCCACCAATAAATGAATCAGGAAGAAATAAGGTATTTTTCTGCGATCCATCCATTCATTTATTTTTATTTGGAATATTTAAAAATCTGAAGTGTCAGATTTAAGAATAAAATATTCTCTATTATCACCAACCCCTCATTGTATTTTTTCATGTGTACTCATTTTTGTTTCATGTTTTGTTTACAAGAGTATAACACTCCTTTTCTCTTTCATAAATTGAGTATTTAATGGACTTATAGAATAAATAGATATTGGGAATATAAAAAAGATTGCCCTTTCCCAATCACATCATTTCAGAAATGTGGAGACTGAAGGTCAGGAAGTTTGTCTGACCTGCCTTCAGCCCACTCATAGGAGACATAAGAGAGAAGCCATAGACCTCTGAGTTCCCAACTAGTGTTCACCTCTGTGTTCAAACTGACTAGGCTTGGAAACCCTGCCAGAGAAAACATAGCATATCTGACTTCTCATTATTATTTAATACAGGTTCATCAAAGATTTTACAAATCAGAGAATAAAGAGAAGAAGAATATTCATCCAAAAGCAATCACTGTTAAAATTTTGGATTTTATGTTTTCATACATTTTGTACATACAGTTTTGTGTCCTTCCCATTTTATCCTTTTCCTAATCTGTCTTTATGAACATGCTTTTTAATGGTGGAATGGTATCTTATATAGGTGTACCACAACTTAAAACAGTGTTTTATTGTTTGATAGGTTGTTTCTAATTTGCTTATTTAATAATACTATGATGTACACTGCTCTTTTGTACATTTTTGTTTATGTCTTTAAGATAAATTCTTTTAATTGGATTTCTTGGGTCATGAGATACTCATTTTAGCCTTCTGATATGTGTTGCCAAATATCCTTCTGCAAAGGCCGTACCAGTTTACAATTACACTCTCAGAATATGAAAATTTTGTTTTCCTGCACATACAGCTAACATTGAATATTATCACTTCCTAATAATTTCATGTTTGATAGGTAAAATGTAGCATCCAATTTTAATTTTCATTGATTAAAAGTAAAATTGAAGACTTTTCACATGCTTCTTGGACATTTCTACATATATCTAAATAACTAAATAGAAAGTGGTAAAATTAAGAAACTGTGGACAAGGAAAAGAATAATCAATTTCGTCTGAGATGATCAGAGAACACATATAGTTTTTAGAAAAGACAAGTAAAAGTTTCTGCTCCCAGTTCTGTGAGTAATTGACAGGAAGAGTGGTGGTCAGGATACCCTTAAAGGCTCATGGAAAAACAAACTAAAAGAAAGAGAAACAATCTAGCAATTTCTGTGATTGAATCATGGCTCTTCAGAGTTGGAAGGGACTTCTGGAAATGTTCTAGTTCAACTGTACAGTTTCCACATGAGGGAACTGAGCAGTTAAGTGCTTTGCCTAGGGTGTCATCTTGTTTAAAGAGCCAGAAATAGAATTCAGGCCTCCTCATTCTCAGCTGAATGCTTTCTGAGCAATTTTACAGGACTAAAACATCTTCAAGCAAAGAGAGTTGTAATGTTATGTTTGTCCCTTGAATGAATTATTTAATTCTTCTCTGAAGACTTCTCTGAAACTCAGTTTCCTCATCTTTAAAATGAGAAGACAGGACCAAATGAACATGAACGCTCTTAGTTTTTGTCAGAATGATTGAATTTTACCTGCTTATATCTGACACTCAAGTTCTTTGTTTTCTGGGCCATGCTAATCTTAAAAAAAAAAAAAAAAAGTGTTTCCCTGCATATACACTTTTAGATAGTTGAAATGCTTTCTTCTTCCCTGTGGTCAGGTAATTCAGAAACTGCTCTGGTTTTTTGTTTTAAATTGAATTTTCTGAACAAAATTGTTTCTTGGCCAAGATGACTTCTGAGATATTTTAGCCCCCAAAGCATTATTTTAAGAAAGTTATAAACAACTGTGAATGGGGACAGTGCTAGTTGACTACATATTTTTCTGGCTCATGAAAAACTAGTAGGATATATTAAATATTATTTTTCATTATAATTGAAGGTGTCCTGCTTTGCTTTCCCCATATATATTTTTACCTATTTTCCTTGCTTCTTATGCTTTTATGGATGATATTTGAAGTAGCCATGACATAATTTGATTTTCATGGAAATATATCAGTGACATGCTCACGTGCATAGTGTGTTAATTGCAGACACTGTCAGAAGCTACCTGTTTGGCCTTTGTTGGTTGGAAGTGACAGCCATAGATCAGCGTATGGTGCTAACAAGGCTAAGATCACACATTCATTTCATATTCTTTGGTTCTCCTTCTCCCATAGCTGCTTGTAGTAACTTAGTTGTAAATGTGAATAAAGAAGAAGGTGTAGAGGACGTAGTATAAATCTATCACTACTGGAGGGAAACTAACAAATGAACAAAAGCTCACACATGAATCACTGAATGGTCATGGGAGCTTGTTAGGAGGGAGGAGGAAGTAAAAAGAAACATGGCTTAAAGGTAGTTCATCTACTAGCACAGAACCAAATTACTTATATGTCGTCTCAAATGTTTATTGTGAGCAAATGACTATCTCTTCACCAATAGTGATGTAGTTAAGAATATTGGGGAAATGTATGGCTCTCCTTCCATACCAGGGATGAGGTCAATGGAAAATCTGTAGATGCAGTGAAATTTTTGCTGATCAAATTTCTGAAAGTTTCTTGTAAGGCTAGGTTAATGGATCCCTGGGATAGAAAGGAATGATTACTGCAGGCAAGCATTTAGAAACCCCACCAAATGAATCAGGGGACCCAGTTGGTTCCCAAAGACAGAAAATGGTGAGAAAAGAAACTTTCCTGTGACTTAGACTTGGGACTGGATATAGCATATGCAGAATGACTGAGCTTGAATCAAAAGAGTCCTGAACACATTTGGTACAATATAGAGAATTGTTGGTTTTGCCTCTACTGGAGAAAGAAGCTTATTCCTTTAGCATATCTTTTAAAATAAAGTAATGTGACATAACTAGAGTCAACACATTCTAAACATGAAGACTATTTTTCCTTAAAGTGAAATACTATATCCATAACTAACAATTTCTTAACATATGCACTCATGGTTTGTATCCATAATAATAATTAGTAGAAAAATTAATATATGGAGGGACAATATTTTAAGTTAGAAACATTAATTCAGTAGTATAGAAGTTGTTATCTTTTGGTTTCATTCACACCCTTTCAATATTTCTGTTGGAAAGTCCCAGAAGATCCCTCTCAGAAATGCTGCAAGACACAGATTGGTTTTCTCTCTGAGACTTAGATGTTACCTCTGGTCAAAAAGAAACAGACTCAGTTATGCCTTACTTTGAAATAATGTATGTATTTCTAAACATTCAGAGAGAAGCCATTTTTCAAATGTGTAGTGCTCATTAACTATACTCTTGTACGCAAACAGATTGCTTTGCTCTCTGGTACACGTTCTAACGTGGGAAAGCCAGGATGAACCCAGTGTTTTAGGTCTGACATAAGATTAATCTTCTCGTAATTGTCATGTTCTATAGTTCTCAGGTTAAAAAATCAGTTAATTTCTGGGTATCTATGGCAGATTTTCCTAAGTAATGAGAGTTCAGGTGAGTTATATTAGAGTTAAATTCCTAGGATATGCTCCTTTTCCAGAAGAGATATTATGCTAGTTCAGGGTGATCTACCAATTTGGATCCACTAAACCCTTAGGAGACCACAGAAAAGAAAATGAAATGCCACTTAAAAATTAGTTTATATCATTCGTGTGTGTGTGTGTGTGTATACACACATATACATATACATATGTATACTTTTGAACACTATATATATAGTATTCAAAGACCAAGATACTATATTCATAAATTTTACATTTTGAGGCAAAGTGCCAATACTATTTACACTTCTCTAAGGTAAGGGGAGCAGTAATAGAGGAATAGGATAACCTTCTGAGAAACATTTTTTTTCCAAAGAATGTTATAATCCAAAAATACCTGCCAAGAGTGCATGATTTATGCAGGGCAAAGCAGCCAGCCAATCATTAAATATGGAACTTCCCAATAATTACTCAACTTCTCACCAGCCCAAGGTGTGTCTGCTGATTAACCCTGACTGAAATTTAATACCCATTTTTCCTGTTCTATCTAATCTGACAAAGAACTACAGACAATGTGGAGATGGATGTTAGCCTCTTACTTCCGGTCTATTCTTCAAACATCCAGACACTTCAGGCTTAGTCATTTCCTCTAAAAGAAATTAAATCTTAACATGGGCTTCAAAAATGGTTGTACTGAATATTTAAAAAGCATAAAAAGTCCTAAGGTAAAGATTTATTTCACTCATTTGTCACTTAACTATAAAAATAATTATTAAGAGACTACTATTATTTGCTGCTTTGGGAATGAGAAAAAACACCTACTTCAGGAATATGTTATATTCCTAAAACTAAGTTATATCAATAAAACTCAGTATGTGATAAGTAACACTATTATTAAGTGCTTATATTTTTTTCTGCATTCAAGGATTAAAGTTTTTGAGGAAATACCACTGTCTTGGATATTTAGTATATTGAGCTATTATGCTCAAAATATACAGCAGAGTTTGATTTACCTAATGTTCAACAAATGTGTATTCCATGCATACTGTGTGCAAAGCACTCTAAAAGTGCTTGCATTTTTCAAAAGTCAGAAAATGTGTGGTTTCTCTAAAAATAATCCAAACTGGAACATAATCTAAGATTTGTGCTAGAATTGAAAAAAGCAAAGCTGAAAGGGCATGATGCAAACCTGACTTATTACATGGGTTGTTTGGAACCCTAATTTGGGTTCGAGTGGTGGGGTGCATAAGAAAATGTCTTAATATAACTTGTCAAGGTAGCAAAATTGCATGATACAGAGTTGTACAAATGTATAAATGGTATGAGAGCAGCTGGTAGGAAAAGCCAGTAAGAAAATGACTAAAGAAGGAAGTTGCATACAGGGGAAAAATTAGTTCTTTCTAGCAGACTGCAGAATCCTTCTTTTACAATATCTGAACAGACACCAGAATGGGAAAGTTGTCAGAATAAGCTCCTGGAATAAGATCACTCAGTACTGGAAATAACACAAGAGGATGTTGAAGCTACTTTTAATGTTAATAATAAGGATGTTACATTTTACACATGTTCTACCAAGCTTGATGATTAGCACTTTGATACCTCTTGCATGTAATCCTCACCACAATAGACAGTATTTCCATTTAAAAGATGTAAAAATTGAGGCATATATTTCAAGTACCTTTCTCAAGAACTCACACCTATTATATTCATTCAACAACTATTTATTGAGTACTTATTACATGTCAGACTCTGTCTTAGAGTCTTGGGATACAAGAATAGATAAAATAGAACCTGGCTTCATGAAACTTCTACTTTAGCAAAAGACAGACAACAAGCAATTGACATTAAAAACAGAACAACAAAAGTAAATTATATATTAGAAAATAATAGCACTATGGAAAACAATTTTAAAGTAGAAAGGTAAAGAGATATGGGAGGTTGGGAATTATGTTTTTGATAGAGCTTTCCACATAGGTCTCCTTGAGAAGGTGACATTTGAGCAGGGACTTGAAGGAAGTGAGCCAGGTGGCTATGGAGAGAAGAGCATTCCAGCCCCAGGGAAAATCTAGAGGCCTGGAGGTGAGACCACTGCAGCTGGAGAGGAATGAAATCAGTCAAAGAATAGAAGATGCAGTCGGAGTCACAAGGGTGAATGTATGTGATGGTGAGGGCCATTGTAGTGGTTTTGGCTTTTGATCCCAGTGGTAAAATGGAGCTCCCTCAGGCTGCTAGGATCTCTGCCATTGTCAGCCTAAACCGGGCAATAGAAGAATGCTTCATTATTTTGTGTTCGCTTCCCTGAGGCAGATGAATAGCTTTTCCACAGGAAACGTATCATATTTTCTGTAAGTAATAAAAACTGCCATCAATTGTTTATTGTTCATTTAAATTTGATTCAGTTTTTGCAAAATCCGTGAAGAAAGCTAATTAATGATTTCTATTGACTGTTTATGATTCCAAATCATATCAAATACCAGTCCTGAAGGCATTCTATTTACCACTAAATGAGTCTGTATTGGATTTAGGAAAATTACAATATTTCTGAGCCAGAATTTGAAGACGCTTGGAGTTTACACATTGTAGCAACCACCCACATGCATGTACATTTGTGCTTGGATCATGATTGGAATAGTGACAGTTTCAGAATAACAGTATTCTCTCTTCTCGTTTTGAAATGCTGATTTTCTTCTCTACCTCTCCTCCTTCCTAAGAGCAGGGTCTTAAGAACTTAGAGACAACATAACAGGATGAGGTATTTTTTCAGGAAGGTTTAGCCCCGTACAATTGAAAAGTCAATGAAATATGTATCTGGCGTAACCTTTGCTGCTTGTCGTTGCAATAAAGTCCCAAATTTAACCACCAGTTTTCCAATGGTCCATTTTTCTCTGGCCTAAGATGCTCCTCCAAACACTATATCACCAACACCACCACCCTCACTCAAAAGACATGTTACATGAAACTTCTGCCCCCAAAGTTTCATTAATGTACTTTAGTGATTGTATTCTATAGACTTGTTGAAAATTCTAACATGGAGAAAAATAGGGAAACTTCAGTTCAGGTTGGGGGAAGGCAAGGGCAAATATTTGGAAGTATTTGTGGTTTCATATCACCTTATCTTACACTAAAGAAGAGGCTCCGTTTTTTATTAGGCTGACCTGGTTGCCCAAATCAGAATAGCAACTATTTCCATTTGAAGGGATTTGCAATACCAAGTTTGCTTTTTTACTTTCCCTCTTTATTTTTAACTTTCCTTATTCACTTCTGAATAAATTTAGCCCTGCCTTAAAATCTCAGTGATACTCACAAGCCCAATCCCACATAAAACAGTGACTATCTATCTGCCTAGGACTCTTGCTGCCACAGGCTCTCAGAAAAAGAAATATCAAGAGATGAGGGAGAAACAGTCATCTTTTATAGAACAGATATTTATAAATTGCCTACTTTAGGCTATAATAAACATTTATAGATTTCCTACCACATACTAAATACTGAAGCAAGAACAGTGTACTTTATTAGCTCTAATGAATCTGGGGAATGAACAAATGAATGAACAAATTAAACAAAACAACAAAAAAAAACCTGATTCCCTAATTGATTTCTGACTCATTACCATTTAAAAAGTATTTCATTTATACACAGATGATCTCTTTTGTTCTTATTTTGTCTTTTTCTCTCTGTTTTTTCTCCCACTTTCTCTTTCTCCCTCTCTTCCTTCTCTCTTTCTTTCTCACATTCACCAAATTACACCTCACTATACTTTTTTTAACACGATCAGTTTTATAATTTATCTTTATTCCACAGTTTAAACATTTCACCACTGGTTCAAGCACTTGTTTTTCAGCCATGTTTGCACTCATTATTAGCAACACCTGCACCAAGAATAGTTGGCTTTGCCAGTAGTGCGAGGCACAGCCCTGCCAGCCTACCCCAATCAATGTCTGAGTGCAGCTACTCTGCCTCCCTGACCTGCAGGCATGTTGGCTATCCTGATCCTGCCTCTCATTTGTAGAGAGGCCAGAAACTGCCAAATTATGTGATGAAGACAAATGGGAGCTTGGACAAAGCTCTAAGGTAAACGCATTAACTCACCATACTTCCTAAGGTCCCAAGCATATGGATCATTCTCGGGAAGACCTTGGGGAACGTAAATTAGTGAACCTTGCAGAAAAGTCCAAATGAGTGAATCTGGTGCTTCCTGTTGCAGGAAGATGTCATTCTTGTCACTTTTCAGGTAACCCCAGAATATCTGAACTATTCTTATCCCCATATCTCTACTCATGCAGAGGCTCCGCGCTGCTGAAACAGAAACTTCTCAGCATTGAAGTACATTGTCAAGTCTGTGCTAGGTAGCATACACCACACTTGCCTGCATTATACATGACTGGTTCTGCTTACGGAAGTCATCCTCATTCTGCTTATGGTTCTTCTACCCCAGGTTCAAACCTGAGAAGGGACCTCCCCCAACCCCGACATTCGTTCTATGACAATCATGAGACTTAAGAAGTGGAATGAGTGTATGTCTCCCAAAGGTTCTGTTTTCACATTGGCCTCATTTGGTTGCAAATAAAATTTCTATGACAGGAAGACTAATTTAAACAATGCACTGGAAACCTTCTGCTGGGTCACCTGTCATGATTTCACATGCACTTTTGTTGGTGTGTGCTTTTCTGTAAGCAAAATGTTTTTATACACTAATAGACCTGCTTTATAAGAAATTCATTACTTTTTAATGTAGTTCATAGAGCTGTAGCTTCTCAACCTTTCATGGGTATTCAGCAACTGTCTCATTTTTCATGAGATACATATGTATATCAGCTATAACACACTGTCAGTGAACAGTGGTTTTCAATCAAACAGGCTGTCAGTAAAGCTGATTCACTAACAAGAAAGCTGTCAAGCTGTGACAGCTGCTGTCTTTGCTACCCAAACAATCTGTTCTGTGCTAATGGTGACTTGTGCACTCCCATTTACTATACAGTCGTAATGAGCGGTGTCCTCAGAAACACAATCTGAGTTAGTGGATTTACATACTTTGTTGTATGGGTTCTGCAAAATCAACACCAGCAGAATTAGCAGCTGGTTTTCTACAAAGATTTTGGAGGAGTTTCTTTGTTTCAGAAGTTTTGATTAATTGTCCAGCGGTGAGGAGTCACCCACCATTCATCCCATAAGTATCCATTCAGTTTTTAACTATGTGTTCACCACTCTTAAGTATTGGGAATATGAAAAGAAATAAGAATAGTGTCTGTTTTCACCCATTTGTTCCAATCTATTAATAAAGCAGATATCTCGTCACTCCAAGCTAGAGTGTCTAGACATTGTGCTGTAGTCAGAGCTCTCTCAATTTTTTGTAAATAATAAATGACTTCTTAATTTTCCAATCTGAGGTTGAATATTTCAGCTCTTATGTAGTCAGTTCTTGAAATAATTTCCTCTAGTTGATACTGAATTCTTAATCAAGTTTATTTTTCAAGTAACTGTCTCCTTGGGAGAAATTTAGATTGGTGGGAATATTCAATTCCAAAGCCTGAAAATTTAGTAACTACTTATCATGCTGCATCACTTTTGTTAAGAAAAGAACTTCCTGCCAATAACAGGAGCCAGGATACTCCATTTCTGTTGTTTCCCTGGCTCGAATCACTAGAGGAGACTGGGGAAGGGTGGAAAGGGGAGTAATTCACTTTGACAGTCTAGAGACATCTTCTCCTCTGCAATGTGTCTTTTGAAACCAAGAGCATTATTTTAGTTTCAAGGGAGCTCCATGTTCCAGGAAGCTTAGTCGCTACAGAGCCAATTTTGCATACCACACAACTCTCTCTGTAGCCATGGTTTTCACTCTCATTGTGACAGCAGTGTGGTCACAAGTCAGCCAAGAGAGATTCTCACACTGAACTGCATCTAACACATGATCTGTTCCTGCACTGGAAATTTTTGACTGAACAGAATTTCATTCCTGTTACAAACATTACTTGCTCTTAGGGAATAATATTAGAGACCACACAGTAGGCCCATAATTGTGGTAACTGAAAGTATGACTTGTGAGGGAAGGTAATATATAAGTCTGGAATTGACTATTCCAGAAAAGAAGCAGAGAAGTTCTGCCTCGATCCATGGATGTTTGTTTGCAAAGAGAGTAGTGAATTTAGGACTGAGATGAGGAAATATGTATTAAGATGAGTGACCTGATTTTTCTCCCTGGAAAGTCCTGATTGGTTTTGTGTTCTTCCATCCCATTCCTCCACTGGTCTACTAAATACATCACGAAGACACTGTAGATGAAATGTATATCTGCATCCATGCTGCCTCTGGTACTCAGGTGTGTTAATGATGCATACTTGTTGGGCCCACATGACATTACTTGGCAGGTCACAAATGCCTGCAGCAAGTGAGTAAAAGTTGGTGACTCTGATTTCCCCCTTCACCAGCAGTGCAGTGTTTGCTCTGAGAAAAGCTTTTAATACAGTAATGTACAGGGACTATGTCCCACCATCCAACTTCCTACATACACACACACACACACACACACACACACACACACACACATATTCTTCTACCACACTGCCAGACCATCATACACACTAACCCACATACCACCAGAAACATAGAAACTGAGCAAATATTGACAAAATGTCTTCAGCAAGATCAACAACAAAAGAAATAGCATGAACCTTTGCTATGAAAAGGAGCTTTGTTGAGCCAGTTCTTTGTAGCTGCAACTTGAAGAATTATGAAAATGCTCAGTAATTGCAACTTTATTTTGCTGATGAAAATCATAAAGCATAAACTCACCTAGTTGACAAAGCCTGTGATTGGGCATAGGGAATGTGCTTTGTACCCTCTTTTCCCCCGCACATATATTCATCAAATACACAGAAGCATTCCCTGCAAAGATAGTCTATTTGTCTGTTTACTCCCACAGTACTCTGAGCACTGGCACATGTGGCAGAGAAAATGAATGTGCATTTTCTTTGACACAGTAGTGCCTGCCCACAAGAGGCTTCAGCACTTGTGTGAGTGTGTGAATTTGGGGTATAGGTTTATTCTCACTCATTGTGTCTTTATTTCATTCCTTCCCCTTGTACCAGGTGAAATGAATATGAGTATAGCTGTTAAAAGCTAAGTCAATTTTCCGTCAGTATTTAGACACTTTGGTATCATTCAGTGAAAAATTCTGAATGTGGGGAACAAAGGGATTCTTAAAGGATCCAGAAAATATTAATGGCTAGTATTACGTCCACATGTGAAACATGGGAAATGCCACAGTATACTAATAATGGCTCTCTCTGAGAATATGAAGGGTTATTAAATGCAAAGGTTTATGATCCATAAGACAATAGTGCTTAAGTGTTTGATTCCAGATACATTATACATTCTTTGCCTCAGTTGTGAAATGTAAATCATAACAGTACTTAAAGAATCTTTGTGAAAGTTAAATAAGTTGGCACATGAAAAGTGCTTAGAATAGGTCCTGGCATAGAATAAATGTTCAGTCCATGATAGCTTTTGTCACGTACCTTGTCTTCATTGGGATGGGATATAATTGGCCAAATTTTAATTTTCTGTACTTATATATACTGGGTTCTCTGGTTAATTTTGAGGATATAAAGAATGACTGTGTTCTTATCACTGTGTAGCTCATGTCCTACTTGGAGAATCAAGCATCAAAAGAAAATTCTTGTTTTTGAGTTCCTCTTTTGAACCAGACACTTGCTAAATGCTTTATCTTCATGATCCGATTTTTACAACATTCTACAAGGAGAGTGTCATTCCCATTTAACTAATGAGTAAACAGTATTATGGAAGTTAGAGAACATGCTGAAAGACTCATACAGAATTTAAATCCATTTCAGAGCTGTACTGTGCTGCCATGCTAACAGGTCCCAAGTGATCCATTAGAGGAGAACACACTGGAGGGAGGGAGGATGTCTTTCTGGAAAGATTTAGTTGGGCTTCAAAGAAGAGGTGGTATGTTAATTGAGAATGAAAAGAATATTCTCTCATGATGAAATTAATTGAACAGACCAAACTGCTTGTGGAATAATCTATGTTTATCTCTATAATGAGAATTTCTAAGTGAGACAGATCCGGACTTGAATCTAATTTGTCAGCTAAGTGAACTTGGGAAGGTAACTTCCTCTCTAACTTCAGCCTTTTCATCTTTAAGATAAAAATAAAATAGCAACAGACACATGTGATTCTTAAATAAGAGAGTGCCTTTAAGGAATTTTGCTATTTCTGACATATAGTATACGCTTAGTTTACATTAATTATCATGATTACTATTTGGCTAGGGATACTGTGAATGAGGAGAGATTGGGTTTATGATGCCTTGAGACAGTAACACGGGTTAAGTGACCATTGTAAATCTCTACCAACCCTATTACGCAGGTGATTTTCTTTTACTTCCTCTTTCCCATCATCCTTTGCGCCTTCTTTCCTTTCTTCTCCTTTTATTCTCCTAGTCCTCCTAAAGAAAGATATACTTAGTAAATTTTGATTAACTGTAGTAACAGCAGTGGGACTGCTTTCCTATTCTACCTTCACTGTGATTATAATTACATAGCATCTAAAAAGTTTTATATAGATTTTTATATAATTTCTATAAGCAGTGAACATTTAGACTTCTACTGTCACTACCTTGCTATCTATAGAAGTCGGATTTCTTAATACCAAGTTATATACCTAAAGATAATAATCACTGTAAAGCCCCTCTCAGTTAAACTAAGCACTCCTTTAATTTTATATTAGGGTATTTTACTTTTGTGTGATCATATATAATTGAGTAAATAATCAAACAATAATATGGGGAATGTGTAAATTTTTGAAATGAGAGGAATTTATTTTATTCATCTGTAAATGCCCTGAAGTTCTAGGACATATGTTACTTAATTAATATTTGTTTCTAAAAAAAAACTCAGAGCTTGACAGTATATAATAACACCCTGACATATTTGGTTTGTTTAGACATATGCATATTAAGGGAGGCTTATCAAAGCTGTTCACATCAACAGGACGTGGAGAGAATCATACGCTATATTACTAGAACCTCATGACTGTGGGAAACATTGTTAAACCTGATTTTTTCACCTCTGATTGAAAAGGGAGACATAGAACAAATCTGTTGGTACTCTTCACACTATACATTTTATACATTTTTTCTTATTCACCCTACTCCTATTTCCCACATAAGTACTTGTAAGGATCTGCATTTACTCCAGTCCTTTCCCTGACTTCAAAGAACGGGGCTACTCTTAAAGAAATAGGACCTTGGGCTGATGGGGAAAGATTCCTCTAAAGAGCTCCAAGCACATTTATAAATATCATCTGCTTTTGCTAAATGGAACGCACATATTTTATAGTTGTTACTAAAGTCTCCACTGGATAACATTCAGTTATGTAAAGCGTTTCACAATTTTTTTTTAAATGCCAAACAATATAGTAGTCAAATCAAAATAGTAAGCCATTCTATAAAATTAAATACAAATATACCATGTATATCTGGAAAATATTGTTTGAAAATGTCTCTTAGAAAGCATTAGAATCTGATAGAATCTTATGAAATCTTCTCTCAATATGAAGAAGCTTGCCTTTCGATGGTAATGATTCAGTGCTAATTCTTCTTAGTCTACCATTCCATGATATATCTTGCCCTGATAGTAATTCTAATCCTTCACAGTTTGTTTTACTCATCACATAGATGTCTATTTACCTTTGCCTTTCAAAAAATATTTCTACGATTTTGAGAAAAAAAAAAAACTAAACTAAAAGACATAAAAATGAAATGATTTAATGAAGACTAGGAAGGTATGAAATATATGTAGAAAATTTTCAGATGATTAATTTCCCCAAAACCAATTAGAAAGAGAAATTATTTTTTTCATGTCTCTTGAAATTTTTATTATTATTCTATTATTTACTTTAAATAATATTTATTTATTATTTATCTTCTATTATTTACTTTATCTTTTGACAAGGCCAACACTATTCTTTCTCAGAACTTCCTGTAATGTATTTTTAAACAAATTATTTAGTTATTTCTAGGTCTCCCCTCACACTACCACTCTAAGGATTTCTATTCAGAAAATATTTAAAGGGTATGAAAAACTTATCTATATTTGTGTAATACAGATCATTGCATGTACCTGAGAAAGATTAAGAGCACTTCTGAGATACAAGTTACTTCTATCTTTGTATTAGTTTGTCTTTGAGTGTTTGCTTGCTTTTTTTTTTTTTTTTTAAGATTCTCTGTTTTTGTACAATGTTATTTCTTCCAGGGCAAGAACTTAATATAGTTATTGGTAATCAAGATACCATATGAGTAGCATGACTTAGACAATGTGAAGGATTCTTACAGTGCATAGTAACAAAATAGGAGACACCAGATTTTAAAATCTCTCTCTCAATCCTGCAGTCTCATGCCTACTTAAGACATCAATTAATACCTTTGTACAGGTGACTCATTCAAAACATGGGCCAGCTTCTCCTCTGGACTCGAGACATTTCTACCCATCTCTTCATTTGATATTGACTCTTGGATGGCTTAAGAGTATCTCAAACTCAGTATATTCCCAGATCGAATTTCGGATTCGCGGGCACCTTCTATCATCAACTACTTACATTATTTTCCACTGTCATGATCATCCATCCAGTTGTGCTAGCCAAAAACCGGGAGTAATTTTTAACATTCCCATCATCCTCTCTCCTTATATCCAATCTATAACCAGTCCTATCCATTTTGCCTCTTACGTAATTCTCCCAAATCCTTCCTTATCTTCTGTCTTTACCACTGTAACTCAACTTCTGTACCTCGACCTTATTAATTGCTACAATGTGTTCCTGACTCTTCCCTCTCATCCCCTCTGTCTCTCCAATATTAGATTCACCCTGCAGCCAGTGATAGCTTGTTTTATTCTCGTTTTGTTTTTTTGATGGGGAATGGGGTTGCTTGTTTTGTTTTGAGCTAGTAAATAACTAGCATATGTCCCTTTCCTGATACCCTGATTGAAACTGAGTATTCCTTTTTCCTATATATCACCATCTTCAGGTTTTTAATATGTCATGTTCTCCTTCATATCTATCTGGACTGGCTTCTAAGATTTCAACTGTTTGCTGATACCTTCTTCCTCTTCTACCATTTAATTAGTCTGGATTCCTTTTTTTGGTTTTGAATTATCCATTGCTCCTCAGTTATGACCGAAACAAATGTTTTGTATCTTTCCATTTCTTCCTTAACTTTCTGAACAAACCTGATTACTTATTTCTGCCCAGGCGGCTTTAAAACTACCTCTTTTATTGCTCGAATCTGCAGCAATAGTATTGAATTGTTTCTCCACTTCCATCCAAGAAGATGGAATATTCTCCTTATAATAAGAGTCCTTAATCCTTTTTACTTATTAATAAAATCTAAGGCTCTTCTGTGAATAAAGCTACAATTTGTATCTCAGCAATTAAAAGCTGTTTCCTGAGTCTGTGTCATTAATAAGTCCAGACTCAACTTGGCCTCACAGTAGTGGGAAATGACTCTTCAGAGCTGTGAACAAGCCTCATGCTTCCAAGGTTAGTCCCTTCAGAATCTTCTCTTTGAGTCCTGATACAAATTCAAATCATAAAAGAGAAACCAAACTGCAGCTGAACTAGCAGTTTCTACCTATTTGGGAACTCAGGATCATTGCTATTAAAAGGTTCTGGGCTTTCATCCTACAGACCTGGCTAAAAAACACAATAGAAATGTGGAAGATTCCCACCGCATCTACATTACCAGGCTACATGTGCCGGGAGAGTTCCAAGTTAAGCTTCAGCAGCCTACACATTAAAGCCAGCTTGGCTGGTGCCTGTCAAGGTCTTCTCGTGCTGCTTGTCTTTGCCATACTTGGCCTGGCTTATTGTTCTAGTGTTTTGCTAGGGCCACCCACTGGGACCACCTGTTCTTTGCTTAAGGTCAGGCTTGGCCTTCCTGCTTGCTTCAGGCCACTCCAGTTAAAAATGGCTCTGTTTCTATATAGTTTTTCTGCTCACCTATATCATAAAGGTCATTCTCCCAGGGCAAAGATGCAGGACAAAGACCCACAAGCTAGTGTGAAAATCCCATATAGCTCACACCTAAGACTTAAAGCTGCATTCTGGTCAGAGCAGTTCAAAGAAAGCCACAGGACTATGAAAATTACCCACAGAGTGCCTGTAATTCCAAGTCCAAAACAACCTGGGCCCTCTAAAAGCCTCTACCTCTGAATGCTTATTTTGCTCCTTAAACCCCTCTCCTTGCCTATTCCTTGAGGATTCTGGTCCAGTGCACCAGGTGATAATACTCATGAGAAGTGAACTTATCTTCCAATTACAGACAAAATAGCAAACCACAAGCCGCCCAACGTGGGCTGCCTGCTTTTGTAAAACTCCTCCATGGAGTCACCGAGCAGAATGTTTATGTCCTGCTGAGAGCTGGTGACCACGACCAAAGAGAGAGAGGTGGTCAATCTATACACAGCCATTCCTTTCCTACACTTGGCTGGGAGTGACCTAGGGGATAGAGAGAAGCAAAATATATTAAATTGACATCCCTCCTATATCCTTGACTCTCCGTGAAGATAAACACTTCTGCCCAGCTCCCACCTTCAGTTAATTTCTTCCCCCAGGACTGTCCATTCTTGTTGAAACTTCCATAGTTCAGCCCTTGACTGCTGAAGTGAGCTGAGCCAATTTCACATTTTTAGATTCAAACCTCTCCAGTCCACACTACCCACAATATAATCACACAAGATTCAATTTTGCACCACAGAAAAATGACCAACAGTACAAGTCACGGGCCTTTGAAATAACTCAGTGAAAGTTAAGAAGTGTAAACATTAGATCTGTGACTGCCAAGAGACAGTAACAGCTAATTACTGAAGAGATGACAAAGAATTCCTGGGCATCTGCTGGTAGCAGGGAGCTCCAAGTATGGAAAAAGTACAGACTGTTCAGTTATGAGAGTAGTAAGATTGGGCATGTTGGATCAAATGCATGGATGACAAAGAAATGGGTAAACAAACAAAAGATATTTTAATTTACTATTGTATTGCTGTGCATAGATTACCACAAACAATATACAATTTGGCACAATGGTAATTTAAAAGTAAATTTTTAGAATTTAATCTTGTTAGAAATACTTCAAAAGACTTATGTAGTTATGATACATAATATAGCATTATTAGATAATAGCATCACTATTGATAGTGACGCTCTAAAAATAATATGCTGTATTACTATACAACTATATGTATTTTCTATACATAATTGTATAATATAATTTGCACATAGTAATATAATAATTATATATAATGGCTTTACTATTAAAGTTATGATACTGATATAGAAATTCAACAATATCATTTAATAGCATACATAAATATATATCATAAAGTCTATAGATGATGGTTTTCATAAGAGTAATGCAAAAGTTGAACTAGGAATTCAAGTACATGGTAAACAATGGAACAGTATATGAGATTTTATATCTGTATCCTAAGTGGTCAAGTAATGGCAAGTTAGTGGTTTTTAATAAAACATTTATGCAAATATATACATATATTTATGTACCTATAACCTACAAATGAATATGTAATACATATATGCATACGTAATTAGATGTGTACATATATACATACCACATTCATCAATGGATAGATCACACTGGAGGATTTGAGGAAGATGAATGTTAGCTGCCTACATTGCTCTGAAAAATAATCACTTTGAATCATGGTGGCAATAGTGTTTGTGTGAAAGCACCTCACATTTTCAAATGTGCATTATATGCCAGGCCTTCCCTATACTCGTTCTTTTTTTTTTTTTACATCTTTATTGGAGTATAATTGTGTTACAATGTTGTGTTAGTTTCCACTGTGCAACAAAGTGAATCAGCTATATGTATACATATAACCCCATATCCCCTCCTTCTTTTTTTTTTTTTTTTTTCTTTCTTTCTTAGCGGTACGCGGGCCTTTCACTGTTGTGGCCTCTCCCGTTGCGGAGCACAGGCTCCGGACGTGCAGGCTCAGCGGCCATGGCTCACAGGCCCAGCCGCTCTGCGGCATATGGGATCTTCCCGGACCGGGGCACGAACCCGTGTCCCCTGCATCGGCAGGCGGACTCTCAACCACTGCACCACCAGGGAAGCCCTCCCCTCCTTCTTGAGCCTCCCTCCAACCTTCCCTATCCCACCCCTCTAGGTTGTCATAAAGCACCGAGCTGGTCTCCCTGTGCTGTGTAGCAGCTTCCCACTACCTATCTATTTTACATTTGATAGTGTATATATGTCAATGCTACTCTCTCACTTTGTCCCAGCCTTCCCTTCCCCCTGTGTCCTCAAATCCATTCTCTACATCTGCATCTCTATTCCTGCCCTGCCACTAGATTCATCAGTACCATTTTTCTAGATTCCATATATATGTGTTAGCATATGGTATTTGCTTTTCTCTTTCTGACTTACTTCACTCTGTATGACAGTCTTTAGGTCCATCCACCTCACTACAAATAACTCAATTTCATTCCTTTTTATGGCTGAATAATATGTCATTGTATATATGTGTCACATCTTCTTTATCAATTCATCTGTCGATGGACATTTAGGTTGCTTCCATGTCCTGGCTATTGTAAATAATGCTGCAATGAACATTGTGGTACATGACTCTTTTTAAATTATGGTTTTCTCAGGGTATATGCCCAGTAGTGGGATTGCTGGATCATATGGTAGTTCTATTTTTAGTTTTTTAAGGAACCTCTATACTGTTCTCCATAGTGGCTGTATCAATTTACATTCCCACCAACAATGCAAGAGTGTTCCCTTTTCTCCACACCCTCTCCAACATTTATTGTTTGTAGATTTTTTGATGATGGCCATTCTGACTGGTGTAAGGTGATACCTAATGGTGGTTTTGATTTGCATTTCTCTAATGATTACTGATGCTGAGCATCTTTTCATGTGTTTGTTGGCAATATTGTGAAAATGACCATACTACCCAAAGCAATCTACAGATTCAATGCAATCCCTATCAAATTACCAATGGCATTCTTCACAGAATTAGAACAAAAAATTTTACAATTTGTATGGAAACACAAAAGACCCTGAATAGGCAAAGCAATCTTGAGAAAGGTAAACGGAGCTGGAGGAAGCAGGCTCCCTGACTTCAGACTATACTACAAAGCTACAGTAATCAAGACAGTATGGTGCTGGCACAAAAACAGAAATATATATCAATAGTACAGGTTAGAAAGCCCAGAGACAAACCCATGCACATATGGTCATCTAATTTATGACAAAGAAGTCAAGAGCCTACAATGGAGAAAAGAGAGCCTCTTCAATAAGTGGTGCTCATAAAACTGTATAGCTACATGTAAAAGAATGAAATTAGAACACTTCCTAACACCATACACAAAAATAAACTCAAAATGGATTAAGGACCTAAGTGTAAAGCCAGGCACTATAAAACTCTTAGAGGAAAACATAGGCAGAACACTCTATGACAGGAATCACAGCAAGATCCTTTTTGAACCACCTCCCAGAATAATGGAAATAAAAACAAAAATAAACAAATGGGACCTAATGAAACTTCAAAGCTTTTGCACAGCAAAGGAAACCATAAACAAGACAAAAAGACAACCCTCAGAATGGGAGAAAACATTTGCAAATGAAACAGCTGACAAAGGATTAATCTCCAAAATATACAAACAGCTCATACAGCTCAATATCAAAGAAACAAATAACCCAATCCAAAAATGAGCTGAAGACCTAAATAGACGTTTCTCCAAAGAAGACATAGTCATTCTTTATATACAACATCTCATTGAATTGCCACAAAAAAGACTTGTTGAGGTAGATTGTATCATCCCTGTATTACATAGGCAGGAATTAAAATTTTAAATGTTACCATATTTGCCTACCATCCCATAACTAGTAACTATCCATAAGCTAAGATCCGAATTGAATCCTTAATGCTATACTATATAGATGTTTATATTTAGGAAATTCTCAGATTAAAAACCTCCTTGCTAAATCTTATATAATCTTTGTCTTTTATACCCTCCTTTTTTTCACTGAAGATAAATATTACCTGGGTCAGTAGTGGGATTGCTGGATCATATGGTAGCTGAAAAAATATCTGGAGGGAAAAAATATAGACCTCATCTGACAAAGTTATTGTCTAATTCACATTCAGTTTCTGGTTACTCTTTTTCCTCCAAAAATGAATGTGAATTTTACAAGAAAAAATTTTATCATTCTAATTATCAATTATTTGGCAAAAACTTAACATTTAAGACTTGTGGAAATGCACTGTGCCAAATGGGAAGAGAAATTCTTGTTGATAGAAGCCAAATTCTTAATGATAATAAGATATGAGAATTTTTTTAAATCGCATACTTTTGTGTTTAGGATATAAATTAGCTGATATCTTGGAAAACCATTTAGCTTTACCTACCCTAGCAGAAAACTTCTAATCATCTGACATTGGGCTCCCTGTTGAAATGTGTTAACAAGTTTACAGTCTTTTAAATAATTAAGAAAAGTAATAACACTTTAATATTTTGAAATGAGTTTGTCTAGTAATTAAATAAGGAAACTAAGAATAAAATTTGATGAAAATTGGCAAAAAGCAAAAAAAGTTTGACATTTACAATTAATTCCACACAAATATTTGTTTAATCAGACAATGTGGTTAATCACCAAGGTGAAACTGAAAGTTACTAACACAGAATCCTGGTATAAAAGTTAATAAATTCAGTTCATAATCGTTATGCACATGCTAGTTATAATAATTTACTGTCCATACCAAATCTTTATAAGCATTGCAATTAAATATAAAACGCACATTAGAATTATAATGAGTAATTAGGGCAACATAACTAATATGCATGAAAATCCCAAAGCTCATTAAAATGTAAAACACAAAACCTGTTCTACCTAGTGTTTTGCATATTTTCTATAGCTAAATGAATGCCAGTAGAGTCTGTACATTGTTTTACCATTTTTGGTTTTTATGAATTATGCATTGAAAATGCCCTGGAAACATTTGGTTTAGTTACCAAATACAGGCTTATTTCCATTTGGAAGGAACAGAGCTAATACACACATGCACACACATGCACAAAACCACATTGAAATAGTTATTTGATGCTATTAGACCACCTCATAGGATTACTTCAGTAAGAAGAACATAAAACCATAATGGACCATTATTTCATGGGGCACACAGTGGAACACACTGGAAAGAGCCTGAAGATAATAGACCCAACAGGGAGCATTGTCTTGACAAGTCTTTACACTTTTTACATTATAGTCATACTCACCTCCTACTATGAATTTCCACTTTTAAAAAAAAATGGTGAAATCAGATTCAGGCAGAAATCCTAAACTGAGCATTTAACCAAAATGATAATAGAAGCAGGACACATTGCTTCTAACATTGTTCTGGAACCATTCATCCTGCTTCTTTTATACACAAACATATAAACTGCTTCTAATATGCCCAGTATATACAGGTCACCTTTCTAGTTTATAATCATATCCTGCAATTTATACACAAAGTAAATAAATTGTTTGGACTCATAAATATATTTCAGATCAACTAACAACAAGGATTTCTAGTCAAAATGAATACTCATTTCCTTAGCAAGCATATCCATTTATTTGGCCAACATACAGCCCTTTATTTCTAGAACATAGAACTTTTTCAAAGAAATTTTTAGCTTTAGATTACATTTTAGGTGAAATATGCCCCAAATTTTGTTATTTCCATATGCTGCTCAAAAAAATGTCTTTATTAGAAAATTCTTTAAGAAATATACATTATTTACAAATGGCAATGATGTCAATATTTACCAATATAATACATATGTACTTAAGTATCAATTATATATTACATGAACATAATAAACACAACATTGAATCTAACTCATTGGAATTAACTGTATTGAGCTGAAAAACCTGGAGGATTAATTATAGCAAGTCATAGAATTATAATATTTTATAGAAATTATCATTCATCACGTTCATTTATTCAATGAACATTTTTTAAGTGTTCACTATGTCCCTCATACTGGGCTAGGCGTTAAGGAAACACAGAAGATTATGACACATCGTTGGCCAGTTTTTAATTCCACTAGAGCCCTGAGCTTCTCTAAGGCAAGAGTTGTTTTAATCTATTCTTGACCAATAGCACTGAGTAAATAAATGATTGAGAACAGACAATAACTCAAGAAAAATTATTGTCAGTAGATGATACGGGAACATGGAAAAACCTCCCAATTTTCAAATGCATTTCATTTGTAATGGCTGAAGAAGCAGGGAGTCTTCCTAAAGTGAGTCCTCATCAGCCTTTCTGGGGTGCTCTAACAACATCTTCCTGACATGCTAGCTTTCCACAGTACTTGGTTTGCATAGCACTTGCTATTCTTTTGGTTTCCATGGCAGCTCTGTTCTCTATGGTATATCTTCAGTCAGATATTCCTCACATTAGCTTACTCTGAAATCCATAATTCATTTCAGATACTCCATTTCCTTAGCAGAAGATAAAAAACTTTCCTTTTCAAGGCAGACATATATAACTCTCTTTGCGTTAAGTATGGAAGAGACTTTTAGCCCGAATGGCTTTGGAAAATTCTTGGGAATTCCCTGGCAGTCCAGTGGTTAAGACTCCATGCTTGGGCTTCCCTGGTGGCGCAGTGGTTGAGAGTCTGCCTGCCGATGCAGGGGACGTGGGTTCGTGCCCCGGTCCCGGAAGATCCCACATGCCGCGGAGCGGCTGGGCCCGTGAGCCATGGCCGTTAAGCCTGCTCATCCGGAGCCTGTGCTCTGCAATGGGAGAGACCACAACAGTGAGAGGCCCGTGTACCACAAAAAAAAAAAAAGACTCCATGCTTTCACTGCTGAGGGCCCAGGTTTGATCCCTGGTTGGGGAACTAAGATGCCACAAGCCGTGTGGCGTGGCCAAAAAAAAAAACAAAAGAAAAGAAAATTCTACTTACAAGTAAGAGTCTAGATTGTTCCTTGGCAATGTTGACTCCCAACCTCCTCTAAATGTAGATGGAATACTGTTTTGCAGCCCCACTGATGATGGGCTTGACCATGTGACTGCTTTGAATGGGTGTTATGACAGAGTAGACACATAAGTGAGAAATAGATGTTGGTTGTTATATGTCACCAAAATGAGGTGGTGATTTGTTACATAGTATTATTGTGGCAATAGCTGACTGAAACATGGCATAAGCCTAAAGGTTATCTGTGATTGCTTTCTTAGGCACCATATATTGGTGGAAGCCATAGACAAATACTGCTTGCATTTTTTCTAGAACTCTGCTTCCCAGGTACGTAGTATTTTAGTGCTGAGTTATATAGTACTACATGTGGTAGTATATAATACATACAAATGAAATGCTAAAGTTAGCTATTTAATTTCGGATGCTTTGTTCCAAACCATATCTAAATAAGGAATATATTAAATTTAATTACATATATAAATAAATATAATATATTTATATATAATAAATATATTCAACATGTATTTATTATTTATTATTAATATATATTATGCATTATCTATACATATATATTCATCTAACTAAGTATAAAGGGATGAAAAAACATAAGCTATATTGAGAATGGCCTGTGGAGAGAGCAAGGGGGCCAGTTAGGAGACTTGCAATATTCTAAGCAAGAAGTAGTGTTAACTTGCACCAGCATGAGAGTTATGGGGTGGTGAGGAGTGATAAGATGCATTTTAAAGGTAGAACCTACAATATTATTGACTCCCTCAAGACTTTGAAATATTTTGTAATGACACTGTTAAACTGGTAATACCAACTGTTCATCAAATGCAGAGATAAGCTTTGCAGGATGAGAGCAGTAAATAGAGAGGAATCTAGTGATTTCGATTTAAAGGGCACTAAATAAGACTGAGATTATAAGGAGGGTATCAGCTGCATATATATATATATATATATATATTTTATTTCTGAGCAGAAGAGGAAAGAGCCTAAACATTTTTGCTAATAATTTATTCATGTGCTGCTGTTGCTGACATGGAATTTCTTATTTGTTAGTCAGACTTCTCCTTTCTTGACAAACCCATCAGTTGTCAAATTGCTTTTGCTGTTAGGCAGAGTTTTCTCAAACCACATTTTATTTAATCATTTCAAGAAGGATGACATTTTTTTCCCCTTGTAAAACATTCTTAGTCCCAAATAAACCCATACTACTGTTTCTGAAAATTACATTTTTTCTACCACCCCTCCGTCCCACATCTTTAAATTTCTTTAAGATACACTATTTGTAGGCACAATGTCTCTCCCGCTTTCTTCTTATTCTTTTGGTCTTAGTTACTACTTACTGTGTTTGCTCTGATTTAGCTTTCATTCTCCATAAATAGAAGTGTCCAAGACTGTGTTTTTCAAATAGGAAGAAAAACTACCTCTCAATTCTACAACTAGTATCACTTCCTGCTAGGTTGTTTTTCTCCTTGTTCATAAGTCCATGGCAAGTCTATGGATAAAGCACATCTGTTTCACAGTCATGACCTCTGTGGCTTTACTCTTTGAACCATGTAGAAGTAATATAACAGGAAAACCTCCAGGTTGCAGGTCGGAGCACACAGCTGATTGACAACTCGAAATAAATGAAGAGGTAAAGTGGTTCAGTTTAATGTTCATCTTCTTACTAGAGAATCTGTGCCTATAGTCTTGGAAAATTTCATTCACTTAACATATTTCCTATAGTCTTGCTAGACTTCCAACATTCTCCTTCATACATTTGAGGGCAGTGGGCAGGGAGAAATGGGTAGTTTACAATTAGATTTCTGTAATATAAATCTTATTTTTTCTTTAATTTCCGCCCTTTTTTTTTCTAGCTACTCAAAGGCTTTCTTTTCTTTCCCTCCAAGACAATGTGTTTGGAAAGTAATTCTTTAGAATATATTAGTAATATGAATTATTCATCTCTCAGAATTAAACAATTTTAATAACTGAATTTTAATCAAATTTTAAAATGTGCTATTTTAAGATTATTGAAGGCCACAGAAACAAGAAGAAATAATAAACCATTCAGTCAACTAAGAAATCTGATCCAGTGATTATTCTGCAGAGGTCAGAAGTTATACCATCCCAAGAGTCCTTGGTGCCTTCAGATTTACCAGTAGGACCTTGGAGGAAGCTGGCCCTGAGACCAGAGGGAAACATGAACAGCTTAAAAATTAGCCTAAGGAAAGATTCTACCAATGCTATCCCCATCTATTACAGATTAAATCTTTATTGCTATCATTTATTTTACACTGATTAACTGCAAAAATCTTAAATTTATATATAAGTCTAGTTTATTCACATTCTGAGAGATAAATATTAAGCTTTAAAAAATGTGCCATGACTTAAAGCATGACAATAAACATAATAGAGGCTTAAATAGCATATCTTAACTGATTAATACAACTAGAAAATTTTCCCCATGAGAAAAATAGTCCCAAGGATATTTTCATATTTTACAGGTAATCTATAGAAAGCATCTGAATTCTTCTAATCTGTGTTTTTTTTGGGGGGGGGGAGGATTCACTAAAAAATAATTTTTATATCAGGAAATTTATAACAGCTTCAATATGAGAAGAATGCATTCAAATATTTAAGAATTTGAAGGTTTGTACGATGGACAACTTTTGTTACAGGATCATATGTGCTGGGAAAAGAGATGCCTTTAGAGAATCCCAACTTCACAGTTCTTGCAAACTTGTTCAGTGTATCCAAATCAATCACATACAGCTATAATTCAGCATGACTGACAACAGAGAAGAGAGCAAATCATGAATGAAGTCTAAAGAAAGAAAGTCTGGTGAACAGCTAGGAAAACAGTGAACCATTTAATTCCTATTGATACAGCTAGTGGCCCAATAAATCTCAGACATATTTTACAGTGGATGCATCACTGGAGTGAGCATTGCTGACTACAAGGGGACAGCTACTTCAGGCTGTAATTTCAGTAGTGCCGACCCTTGCCAAAAGCATGATATGAATGAATTCTGCCTAATCACGAACAAACTTCTCATTATATAACCCTTTCTCTCCTGTTCTTTTATCTACTTCTTCATGAGTCACAAATAACATAATCATCCATCCTTAAACGGCTTCTCACAGATGTATACTCATAACACAATATAAGATCATTCACACCACAATATTTTTGACTAATAAAAGCTTAGGTATATTCAACTCCCTTGAAAGGATTAAATATTACAATAGCGTTAAACCATGAGTTTAGGAAAAGAATCCCTTATGTTGTAATGTTAAACAATGCACAGATTTTTCTTTGAGGGTTTAGGGGACCAGTGCTAGGACCTTCACCAATGCCCCTAAAATCGGACTTACTACGCAGTTATAGATCTTAGCTCTGGATTTTTTTTACAAAATATTTTACTTTTTACACACCTGCGTAAACATAAGGGAATTAGAGATCACAGCTTAGTACACTGTCATAATGAATATTGAATATTGAAGTTTAGTTTACATGCAAAATTCTTATCATTGTCATTCTTTTCAAAGAGAAAATGACCTCATCATATGCTTAACTGAATTAGTACATTGATTTTGTATATGCCCTAACACATGACATACCTCCACAGTTACACATCTTTCTAGAAGGGACACCTATGTGTTCCATACACTTTTGATGTTCTATCACATTGTTGAACCCAAGTCTCTTACTTCTTGGTCAATGAGACATAAGACAAGGTCTGCCACAAATGCATTACAAGGTAAATTTTTCTTGGTTAACTACAGTAAAAAAGGATAATGATGGAATTCTGGGAGAGTAAAAAGTGATATACTAGTCTAGCTTTGAATTAAATTAATCACATGCCTGCAGCACAAAGACAATGATTCAAAAAAAAAAAAACCAAAAAACAACAAAAAAACTTAGTTTCCTTTTCTATCTGTATCTTATCATGATTCTATGCTCTTAAAGGGAACATAGCTGTGATACCCTATTCACTTGTAATAATTCTGTTTAATAATAGCCAAAGATTTTATTGACTGCTCAGTGCAAAACACTAGGGTAAGCACTTTAAAAGAAGGGTTTTATGTTGTCTGTATAGCAACCTTATGAAGTAGGCACTATTTACAGACGCAAAAACTGGAGTTTAAAAGCGTTAAGTAACTCAGATGATAAATGTTAGAACCATTTTTTCTTGACTGCATAGCGGGGCCTTTTTACTACACTGTTTTGCCACTGTGTAAATGTTTAAGGTCTTGGGGAAGCAGGAAGTACCTTACAAGCTGGATTATTTTCACTCCCTGTGAAAGCTGACCAGAGGTGTAATCAATGTGAAAGTCCTTTATGTCATGAAGACTATGATTTAACTATACTACAGTAGTTTGATTAAAAAAAAAAAAAAACTAACTAGATATATATATTTTTTAATTTTCTCTTAGCAAGAGCATGGAGTTCTTAGTTTTCTTTAAAATCAAATTAGTCCATAAGATAAGGACATATGTGCTTCATAGAAATGTTTTATTGATCATGTGATCCATTTCTGTGAGATCTATGACAACCTTGGAAAGATTTTCATATATTTCCCACCCTGAGTTACAACCTATCTTCAAGGAAGAAATTTTTCAACTATCATCATCCTCACCTGTAACAGTAGTGTGTTGAGCAGGCACGTCTTACATGATGTGTTCTCTGGTAGGTACTGGAAACCTTAATTTTTTTTTTTTTTTCAAAAACTGCATTTGACCAAGGCTGCCTTAATGTAGCTCACAAGTTTCAGAATCTAGACCAAGGTCAACATGCTTATTTACCACAGTGTTCTCCTATGTAGCTTCTCTAGGATGGATTTCTTCATGATTCACTTCTCATTATTATTTCTCACTCTTCTTTATTGTTGTAATTATTCAACATGGCACCTTTATCTTTGTCCATTATTTTGAGGTGGCAGGGTAGTGATCAAATTCTTTTGCCTTTGAAATTCTAAAGTTTCACTGAAGCAACTTCACTTCACTAAAGCTATTAAAGCAATTCTCCAATTCACTCTTTTTTTTGATAATAAGACTTTGTACAAAACCAAAGCTCCCATTGAGGATGGCAAGAGAGGAAGAAGGTCTTTGTGGCTATTGTCATGTAACTAAGAAAACTTGAATCTGGATTAGGCTTGTTGGGTGCCAAGCGCAGAGGTTCTGTTGCTTGCACCTGCAGAGCCTGGAGTTTTGAATGAAGAACATTTAATTATCTTCATCCTGAAATGACTGGCTAAACAATAAAAGGAAATAATCCCACTGAGTAGATGAAAAGGGAAGACTCATTTTTTTTTATGAGCATCTAATCACACAGGTGTTAAATATCCCTTCTTGACCCTTTCACTGTTGACCTTCCCCAACATCTGTCCTTTGCCATTCCCCACATCTGTCCAATAACATTCGTCTGAAATTGATTTTTTTTCACTGTGCAATTGTTTCAGCTCACAACCATATACAATTTGATACAAGGGCGGGATGCCTAAATTTCAGCATTGCACATAAATCAGTCTATTCCAAAGGATGCCTTTGTACTTATGAATTTGAGGGGCCCAAGTAATCACCTTCTTTGCTGCTTTGGTGTAATTAAAAGAAGTTACATCTGAGTAGAATAAAAAAACTATCTCCGTGGAAGGAAAAACAGTTCCAGAAATAAAAATGCCTATAGTGAAGGTGAAAGAAGTAAGCCCTGCGAGCAACCACTCAGGTTTTACCATTTGATTGTCTTTTCTAGGAAGAGCCCAATATGATTTCCTAAAACATGGAACATTCCCGTGGAAAATGAGTGTTTGGTACAACTTAACCAAGCATACATAAAATTCACTGTTACAGCTCCAGCTGGAGATTTAATTAGTCATAATTGTTATGAGGTATATATTTCTAGCAAACAAGTGACCCTATCCTTCTGATGCAAATAATTTCATCACATAAAACTCATTAGTCCATTATAGCTCATAAGCACACAGAAGTCTGTTGAACCAGTGATGACTGTTGACTTGAAAACTCATGTATCACATAATATAGGATGTGGAATAGACATTAGACATCTACTTTTCCAACTGTCCAGCATATCCAGAATATGTCCCAAGAATTATTAGGCCCACAGAAACTCCAATATAAAATTTTCTATAATTCTGTGTGGTCTCATAAATTTGGAAAAGCTCCATACTATAAGAGATTCATAAGGCATATATGGACATCATAGTCTCTAGGATGTGCTCTAGAAAAGAAACCTATTAGGTTTAATTAGACATTTCAGTGGCCATATAACTTTTATTTATACAAAGTAATGTGGTTCAGAATGGTGTAAACTTGGAATTTCACTAAAAATGTCTTCTCACTGCTAGTTAACTAAAATGAGTTGACTCAGGTCCAATGTGACCAATGATCTATTTAATTAAATTTTCTCTCAATTCCTGCCTTTTCTGTGGATTGGCCAATGATTTTCTACAACAGCTTCCTAGCTGTTCCGCCTGTTTCCTCTTCTGCCTCTATGCAGAACATGTTCCATACATTGGCCAAAAAATCTGCATAAAATGTTAATCAAACCACGTCCCACCTCTGCTCAAAATCTCCAAAACCTCATCTTCTTACAATAAAATTCAAAGGCTTTACGATGGGCTACCGGACCCTCCGAATCTGAGTTCCAGCTACCCACCCAACCTTCTCTTCTGGATTCTTCCTCTCACCTGCTCAAGTCATGTTGACCATTTTGCTGCTTCTCAAACTTGTTGAGCATGTTTCTACCTCAATGGTCTCAACTCAGGGTCTTTGACTTTTCTGTTTCCTCTTATTTTAATAGTTTCCTACAAATAACCACATGATTCCTTTCCTCATATCATTTAATTCTCTGCTCAAATATTGCCTTATCAATAAGGAGCTCTGTAACTGCACCATATAAAATAACCCACTTTGCATTCATTTTTCTTTTACCCTGCTCAGTTTCCATCTTAGTTCATATGGCTCTTGTACTGTGTATTTATGTATTTACTGTTTGCATATTCATGTACATGCACACACACATACAAAGTCAAGAATATTAGCCCTGTGAGGCCAGGGATGTTACTTTTTCATTAATGTAGTCCCCAGTAAAAATACTTGTTGAATTGATGAAGGAATGAAGAATAAATAAGTGGATGAATCCTCTTCCTCTTGAATAGTCATTTTCAGAAGAGGCAAAATAATAGCATAAGGGTTCATTCATGTCCCCAAGAAAAATCAGTACAGCTTTCAAGTTCAAGTTTATAATTTTAGCCTCAAAATGAAATCTACTTAAGACTCCCCTCTCCATATTTATTACTTACACCCCATAGCCCTTTAATTCTCTAACACATAAAATGCTCTTAGGCCTTTTTCTTATTCACAAGTGTTAATTTCTGTTTTGTTCTTTATCTAGGCTTCCATATGTCATTTTAGTATCTCTCCATTTTCCATGTCCTTCACAACAGCCTGTGAACCCCCTAGACAACATGATCATGCCCCTTTAACTTGTATGGTACCTAGTGCTGAGCCATATGCACACTGTACTGCATAATAGCCTTTTAATGACAAATTAGATTTTTATTTCGTTTCATTATGCCTGAGTTTTCAGGCAATGTTCCGGATTTCATGGTTTTGTTTGTAATGAGTCATGGCCCCATTGACAAACAAGGAGTAATTAAACTAACCAGGTTATCAATAGAAGCTTGTGATGGATCTCCTGTTGCATATGTTATTTCATCTTCAATAATAGTTGGATATCATAAAAGATTATGGCCTCTTAGTGTGACAGACAGAGAGAAAGAGATGAAAGCCTGTGAGAACAAGAGTAAAAATATAATCTTACTTATACTTCTCACAAGCAAAAGAGTATCATATTAATTGACAATAAGAGGGTTTTCATTTATGAATATCTTTTGTAATTTTATTGCCTTATAAGGGGAGGATGTGAATCTTTGCTTAACAAAGAAAGTTAAAATTTATCAAATGGTTCCTTATATTGAGTTAGAGATATGCATGTGTTTGTATTTGTGTATTTATAAATGTGTGTATGTGTATTATCTCATAACATTTTCTTATTCAAACTTCTCTGGTAATCATTTTTTATTATTTTTCACCAAGTTATTAGCAAGCACTTTTATAAAAATATTTATTTGCAAGTTTTTTTCCAATTGAACCTTTACTATTAAGAATAAGAATCTCACAGAGAAATAGAGGTGCTATAATTTCAAAGTGAAGTATCACCCTTAACAGAAAATGATTACTCTGCTCAGGTATTTTTAAAATGAAAGGCAATATTCTGTTGTAAGAGTGTTTACAGTTTTCACTTTCACTGCATATTGAAAAATCATTAAACTCTGTACTTTTTTTATTGCTTTCTAAAGAAACTTAAAATAAATCCAAAGTGCACACTTACTCAGATCTTTTGTCTGAATGAATTAGTATTTGCACCTTCTAGGTTCCTGTTGTATTGAGCTGTTTCCCATAGTGTTATTTGAAATATGTACTATGTTAAATGTAAATTGGTAGGAAAGAAAATATTTATGGAAAATGACATGCATATAAAACTAGAAGATAGCATAGGAGAAAATCTAGATGACCTTGGGATTGGTGATGACTTTTTAGATACAATACCAAAAGCACAATTCATGGAAGAGATAGTTGATAAGTTGAACCTCGTTAAAATGAGAAGTTTTGACTCTGTGAAACACAATATCAAGAAAATAAAAAGACAAGCCACAGACTGAGAGAAAATATTTGCAAAATACACATCTGATAAAGGACTATTATCTAAAATATACAAAGAACCATAAAACACAATAAAAATAATACAAACAACCCAATTAAAAATGGACCAAAGACCTCACCAAAGATATACAGATGGTAAATAAGCATATGAAAAGACACTTCACATCATATCATCAGTGAAATGCAAATTAAAACAATGAGATACCACTACATATCTATTCGAATAATCTGGAGCACTGACAACTCCAAATGCTAGTGAGGACATGGAGCAACAGGAACTCCCATACGTTGCTGGCGGGAAGATAGTTTGTCAGTTTCTTACAAAACTAAACATACTCTTACCATACAATCCAGCAATTACACTTCTTGGTATTTACCCAAAATAGTTGAAAACTTAGTTCCACACAAAAAATAGATGTTTAGAGTGGCTTTCCATATGATTGCCAATGCTTGGAAGCAACCAAGAAGTTCTTCAGCAGGTGGATGGATAAACTGTAGTACATACAGACAATGGAATATTACTCAGGGCTAAAAAGAAATGAGTTATCAAGCCATGGAAAGACGTAGAGGAATCTTAAATGCATATTACTAAGTGAAGAAGCCAAGCTGAAAAGGCTACATGCTATATGACCCCAACTATTTAACATTCTGGAAAAAGCAAAACTATGGAGAAAATTTAAAAATCAGTGGTTGATGAGGGTGGTGAGGTAGTAAAAAATGAATAGGCAGATATAGGAAAATTTAGGAATAGGAGGGTTTTAAGGCCAGTGAAAATACTTCGTACGGTATCGTGATGATGGATATGTGTCATTGTGCTTTTGTCCAAACCCATAGAATGTACAGCAGCAAGAGTGAACCGTAATGTAAACTATGACTTTAAGTCATAATAATGTGTCAGTGCAGGTTCACCACTTGCAACAAATGTACCACTCTGGTAGGAGATATTGACAATGGAGAGGCTATCCATGTGTTAGGGAAAGGAGTATATGGGAAATCTTTGCATCTTCCACTCAATTTTGTGTGAACTTAAAACTGCTCTAAAAATAGTCTATTAAAAAAAAGTGAGACATGCATACAACTCCTAATGTTTCCCTCCAAAACTCATCTACCTCCAGTCTAACCCATCTCAATCAACTGGTATTTCTAACTTTCTATTTAAGTCAAGTGAAATCACCCTCGTTTTTTATAAAAAGTCTGTCCAGAAATCATGTTGGCTCCAACTTCACAATAGACCCCAAAGCTGGTCACTTTCCAGTGCCTCAGGTGCTACCACCCAGGTATGAGCTCCCAACATCACTTGTCTTCTTACTGCAACAGCTTTCATCCTGACCTCGCAGTGGTCGCTTCTCAACACGGCAGCCTGAGTGATGTGATACTTTTAAAACAAAAGTCAGATTATATCCCTCCTCTGCAGTGGTTCACCATTTCACTCAGAGTAGAAGCCAAGTCCTTAAAATGGCCCTCAAGGTCCTATCTGATCTTTCCTCCTTTGGCTCCATATATTATTCAGGGTTCTGCAGACAAACAAAACCCATAATATATGTGTGTATCTATATACACACACATACCTATACACACATATACATACATACATATGTGATATATATACGATGTACATATAGAGAGAGAGACAGAGACAGAGAGAGATTATATTATGAGGAAATGGTTCACTTCTTAGCTGGCTGAGAAGTCCCACAAACTACTGTCTGCAAGCTAGAGACCCAGGAAAGTCAGTGGTGTAGTTCGGTCCAAGTCCAAAGGCCTGAGAACCAGGGGAGCCAGTTGTGTAAATCTCAGTTTGACAGCAGAAGACTGATACCTTAGCTCAAGCAGTCAGGTAGAGAAGGGACAGTCTCTTTTCCTCTGCCTTTTCTATTCTGGCCTTCAATTGACTGTATGATGTGCACCCAATATGGGAAGGGCAGTATGCTGCTGAATTCACTGATTCAAATTCTAATCACATTAGAAATACCCTCACAGTCACACCCAGAAATAATGTTTAGCAAATATCTGAATGCTCTATGACCCAATCAAGTTGTCGCAAAATTAACCATCACACTCTGTCTCCTGCTACTGCCCCTTCTTTCTCTTTGCTTCAGTCACACTGATCTCCTTGCTATTTCTCAACTGAACCAGGCTTGCTTCAGCCTCAGAGCCTTACTACAAGCTGTTTCCTCTACCAGTAAGGCTCTTTCTCCAGATACTCACATAGCAAACTCGCTCATCCACATCATCTTTGCTTAAATCTTTCCTTGTCAATGAGTCCTACTCAGATTAGCTTTTATAAAATTGCAACCCATTCCTTGCTCTAATTCTTCTTACTTTGCTCTAATGCTTTTTTTTTTACGATATTTCTTCTAACATTTTATTTAAATTATTTATTTTATTTACTGCTGATACTCTGTCTCCTCATTCACCCCCACCCCCACCCCCACCCCCCACCCCACCCCCGTCTAGAATGTAAGCTTTATCATGTCAGGGAGTTTAACTGCTTGTGCCTTGAGAAAGGCCTGGTATGTATCAATGGCTCAATAACTATTTGATGAATAAAAGAAATGGCTATGCTATATATAATATATATATATATTATATATAATGAAGCTTTTTAAGCATCATTTTGTGCCGAGCACTGTGCTTTGACCTCTGAATATGCAGAGATGAATCAGATATTTACCCTGCCTTTAGGCAGTGACAAAGATGCCTGGCATACCCATAAATAATTACAATACAAGATAGAAAGTGTGTTGTATGAGAGATTTAGATAAACTACTCAAAGGGGAAAGGTATTTCCAGCCAGAGCAGCAGGGGAGAGTATAGAAATGGTGACCCCTAAATTTGGGTCTTGGATCTGTAGAAATGGTGAAGAATAGCATTCTAGGTAGAAGGAACAACATTTTAAAAAATCACTAATGTGCTAAAGCATAGGGAGTAGGGAAAACCACAGAGTATGGAAAGAACTCAGACTTTGAGTCAACATGTCTGACGTCAAATCCAAACTCTGAAGCTAAGTAGCTGTGTGACCTTAGACAAATTATTTAACCTCTCTGAGTTTCAGTTCTCACATCTGTAAAATTGGGATAATGCCATCTCGCCTAGAGTATTCTGTGAGGAAATCATGAACATAAAGCACCAAACCCCCTGACTTACTCCCAGCCATCACTCAGTGAATAAGAGCTATTATTGGAGTGTAGTTTGACTGGAGTACAGATGAAATGTTCCCCTCAACAATGCCACTTTCCAATAGCAAGCAAGGCCAAAATGTATTGCATTTACTCTGCACTCCCTGGGAACATTCATCTATTGTCCAACTTGAAAAATGAAGCTGAAAATGACTAGTTTCGTAAGAGAAGCATAAAACACTGAAAATGTGATGCATTGGCCTATCAGATGTAAGATTACTTTGAATATAGAAGGAATAAAACTATGTGTGCTCTATATTTTGGTTGAAGATTATTTTAACTTATCCGCAGTTTCTTTCTTTCTTTGTTTCTTTTTCAGTTGCTCCTACGATTCAGGAAATTAAATCTGGCACTGTGGCCCCGGGACGCAGCGGATTGATAAGATGTGAAGGTGCGGGTGTGCCGCCTCCGGCCTTTGAATGGTACAAAGGAGAGAAGAAGTAAGGACCTTGTGATTATTACTCTGTTTCAAGCACTTTGAGCTAATGTGTTTGTGTTTCAGATATTTACTTTAAGCAGTTTCCTTAACTGGCTTGAATGATTCTCAGCAGCCTTTTCTCGGGCAGGCAAACTGAAGAGGCCCACGTGGTGGGGATGAGTAGCTAACAGCATCCAGAAGAAATGTCCACTTTGGTTTATATGATCTCAGAAATGCTTTCAAATCCCCCATCACTGGTGCATTTCGTTTCTTTCCCTCCCTTCTGAGCCAGCACACCATTGCTCTTGCCGGCAACCATGTTTACTTGGGAAATAAACCAGCTCTTAAAGGACTTGGGCACAGTTTCCATGAGAGCACTCCAAAAGCAATAGGAGCTGTGGACTCCACCTGGCTTCCTTGATAATCCTCAACCCTTTGACCTGCTTCCCTCTCCCACAAGTCATTTTAACATTTTCTTTCACAGAATGTGGCATTTAAGTATTCTATCACTAAAGGGACTGTAGAGGGATAAAATACATGGTTGAATGACTAACCAAGGGGATTTGAGGACTACTCTAACTTCAGAGGAGCTTGGGGAGCTTCAGAAAGCCTTAGCAAGAGCTGTTGAACAAGAGAAGACAGAACTTGATGACTTCCTCTTTACTTTCAACCAGTGGGCTCAGTCAGATCTCTTCACCTGCTCTTATCAAGCCATCAAAGAAGAATAGGCCCCCCTGGGTAAAATGGCAGATGTAATGCAGAGGGGAGGGTATTATCTATAATATATATTTTTTTGCTTCAAAACTAGGGAAGGGATGTATTCAAGAAAATGTTAGTTTGGACCATATGAACTTTCCATTTTTCAGTCAAAAAGGCTAAATGTTGGCAATCTCATACTATTCAACATATACGTATGGGGTTTATTTATTAGTGTCATGGCTCATAACTAATTACAGCTAAACGTCTGAACAGAAAACAGGTGAAATCACATAAGAACTTAGATGTTGCCACAATGGATGAGCATGGATGTGACATAAGCAGGTATTTTGTTTCTTAAACTGTAATCAAAAGAGGATTTATGGAAGATATTCTCTTTCAACATCAGGCTTAACAATAAAAGATATCCCCATAGCTATCTCATTTGTTTTGGATAACTGACAGTGGTTTTACCTAAAAATTTTCATAGTTGTTTTTTATGCAACCTATTCTACAATTTGGGCTGCTCAATTACTACTTCTTTTTACTAATTAATTAATGCTTTTACTAATTCTAAATCTTTGTATCTTCCTGGAAGCCCCTATATTTTTCTATACCTAGAATTAGATAAACTGGTCTGTGATCACCCTTGTCCCATGTTACAGGATTACATATCTGGCAATATAACATTTCTCAGATTCTGATAATCCAGGCTGGGAAGTCTTCAGTTTGTGGAGGTCTTTAGAGATAAACATCTGGGAGAGTGGTTCTCAGTCCTTTGAAAATTATGAAACCCTTTGTTCAAATGCAATCTTTTTTGGAAGACCAATATGTAATATCTGTGAAAGTAAAGGTGAATGGAGCCTCAGTTCCATCTGCTCTGAGCCTGCCCTTCCATTAGGATGTCCTTGCAGCCCCTCCTCTCCATCTCTGGTTCTCCGCAAAGCACAGTCTTAAAAATTGACTTAAATTATTTTACATATCTTTCAAAGTCACTTTTGAAACTGTGTCATACCTTTCTTAAAGGCTAACAAGCAGAATTATTGTTGGCAGCACAAGTGAGAACTCCTTTGCTAAAGTCCATTTTGTTTCTAATAATTTTTTTTGCTATACCTCTCTCTTCCCCTTTCCTAAATTCAGTGACCATTGTCAAAACAGGCAACAACAATCCTCAGCCCACTTTCTTGGCCTATAGCAAAGGTAGCAAAGAGCCAATTGGTGTCCACAGTCATAGCTTCAGTGATTTTTGTTTTTCCAAGTGGGGAGATGGACTATAGCTTTTATTAGATTTTCAAAGGAGTTTAGAATCACTGCTAAAAAAGGTAGATAGATTGCCCCCAGTCAGTGCCCCTCCCCAATACACTCACACGTGAGAAAATCTAGCCGCTATGAAAATCAAATGCACTTATCAAAGGCAAACATATTTTCACTTCAGAATGAAGTATACATTTATCATTTGTTAGAGTTATATTTGAGGAAATATTCAAATTCTCAAATACCACTAGAATATATAAATTCCTCTTAAAATTATAGAAAAGCAAGTTTGAGTATATGCAGGGAGTAAGAGAGAGAAAAATTCTGCTTGCTGAATGATTGTTGTTACACTCACTAAGAGCATCTGCCGTGATATCTAAAGGGCCCAGGCCATTTAAAATATTTATTTCATCAAAATGAAAAACTATGTGTGGTTGGGAGTCCGCCTGCCGATGCAGGGGACACGGGTTCGTGCCCCGGTCCAGGAAGATCCCACATGCCATGGAGCGGCTGGGCCCGTGAGCCATGGCCACTGAGCCTGCGCTTCCGGAGCCTGTGCTCCTTAACGGGAGAGGCCACAACAGTGAGAGACCCACGTACCACAAAAAAAAAAAAAAAAAAAAAAAAGCAAAGAAAAACTATGTAATGAGCGCCTGATATTTAACATTAACCCATTTTATTTTCACAACAAACCTATAAGATAGATACTACTCACCTTTTGCTGAAGAGAAACAAAAGCACAGTGTTTTTAAGTAATTTGCACAAGTCTATAGTTAGTGACAGAGCTGGGATTTGAGCCCAGGAAGTCTTGCAAATATTCATGCAGAGTCTGTGGATTTAACCCTTATGCTATGGCACCCAGTATTGTTCATGGGACCTCAGAGTCTATCAAAAATAATTTGAAATATCAATGTTAAATGCCAGGGTAAATGCATTGCAGGTAATTTACAAGTTAGCAAAATAAAAGACTGCACGTACGAACACTCACTTATACTTTCCCAATTGGTTTCATCAAAGACACAGAAATAATGGATTCAAGGTAACCAGACAGAAAAGAAACAGATACACCATGTTTTCAAGTTGTTTTCTTGACCTCAAGGTCATTACCAGGAGCATGAGGCTGACAGAGACTGTCGGAGCAGAGCATAGTTTTTACAAGATCTTGAGTTTTATTTCCTAGAGATCTTTTATACTTGAGGTTTACAAAAAACATTCAGAAATAACTTACTCTCTTCACTTATACTTAAGGGGATGTTTATAAAAACTCATCTCGCTTAAATCAAGATCTTCAAAGCCAGATCTTCATTCAAATAAATATAAACAAATAAACACAAACAAATAAACAAGAGGAAGTACCTGATCATCTCTAATCTTATCTCTGCGTATAGTTCTTCCACATCCTGTACAATCCGTTTCTGTGTGCTGGGAATAATATGCTTGAAAGCCTTTAAAAAAAAAAACCTGCAAAATGAAGCACAATTTAAAGAAAAGAAAGAAACGTTACTGAGGATAAATCACTTTCCAGGACCTTTAAATTCTCTCTCATTTATTCTTCAGACCTCTGTGAGGTATGATTTATTATCCTCAATTTACTGATGGCAAAACGGAAACATAAGAGACTTAACCTGTCTAAGAGCACTCAATTAAAAGATGCTGTCGGGACACATTTTAGATTTGTCAACCCCTCAGCCCATGTTCTTTCCCTCGTATACATTGTCATTATTGGTTATCTATTGCGAAGTACAAATCAACCCAAAATTTAGCAGCTTAAAACAGTAAGCTTTTGTTAGCTCAGTGTCCGTGGGTCAGGAATCCAGGAGCAGTTAGCGGGATATGGCTCAGTGTCTTTGACTTAGTTCCTGTCAAATGTCACCTGGCGCTGATCCTCCGAAGGCTTGCCTAGGGCAGGAGGATCAGCTTCTGAGGTAGCTCGCTCACATGTCCTACAAGTTGGTGCCTGTTATTGACTGAAGGCCTCTGTTAATCACCATACAGACCTATAAATAGGGCTGCTAGACGTCTTCATGGCAACACAGTTGACTTTCCCCAGAACTAGTGATTCAAGAGAAACGATAGAAGCTGTTCATGATCTAGTCTCAGAAATCTCTATCTTTTCTGCAATATATTATTGGTTATAAAAGGTGACTCTATTCAAAAAGGGAGAGGTAATAGGGGAACATAAATATCAAGAGGTGAGAATCATCAGATGCCATCTTCAAAGATGGCTGTTACATTGTCTCCCTCATGGATGATGTAATTGTTTATATATTAGAAATATTAGCTATTTGACCTTTAGTCTATTGCACTGTTTGGGTAAGCATCATGAGAAAGACTAAAGTTATATACTTGTTATTAAGATATCACTTTGTATAAAATGGTCATTTTTTAACACTATATTCTCTTTCAGCATACCTGGCAGGGAAAATTCTAATAGGCTAAATTTTACTCTCTATATAAAAACATTTTAAGTATTGGGAAAACTAAAGTTCAGAGTTCAATTACACAGAGAACCAAAATTTTAAACTTTTTTTTCTTAATAACAGAGGAGATTGATAAAAAGAAATACACTCCTTATATGCAGTGAAAGGACACTTCAGAATACGCTAAGTAAATAATGTTTTTGATAACATGAAATAAGTTCATCTATAGCTTGAGAACAGTACATTCACTTAGGATTAAGACCAAAAACATAACCTAAATCTTAATGGACTAACATTTAAATTGGTATTGCAAAAACATAGGTTTTGTATCACTTTGTGGAGATGGTATTACCATCTTGTCTTAGATCAGAATTTTATTATTTGTTTACTTAGTTGAATTCCCTCCTATTTTTTTTTAGCTTTCCTCAAATCCAAGCCTGCAACCTAGAAAGACATGCCTTCTTATTTTTTATGATGAGTTTAACTGCTCCAATCTTATAAAATACTACATACTTTATTCACTTTGCCTATTTTTAGGTAAATGGACAATTGTAGCAATGTCTTTTTAGAGTTCTTTAATCACAACAGGGTTTCTCTCTTAATTCTCTGTTATGATTTAAGATAGGGATACAAATGTTACAAATAAGTAAATACAAATTTCATCCATAAGTGAAAAACAAATATGTTATAAAACATTAAAATGATCAATATATCAGTTAAAAAACAAACATGTATCTAAAAATTGAACATTTTATGATGAGAACTTATAATATTTTGACTTTTTAAGCAATGAATTTCAAATTTAGTCTATGAATTTTTGTCATTCTTTACAACAAATAACATGTCAGCACACCTCTCACTTCAGAATCCTGTTAATGGTTCAGTCTACACCACTGCTTCAGAGGAAATATGATGAGCATTACCTTATTGCCTATTGTAAAGGATTTATTATCTATGTGCATAAAACATGCATGCACATGTCACAAAATGTATACAGGTACCACTGAATGGACAGAAAAATGCCAAAATCAACCAGGTAGAGAATGCCAGGTTCACATTACACAGAAGTATGATGACCTTTTTCAATCAGGTTAGGTTTTCATTTTAAGGAATGATGATTTTTTACTATTGGCTTTACAGAGGTAAGGTGAACTTGAGAAATCATAGTGAAGTGGAGTGACCTTTCCTCTCTTTTTTCCTATTCTAGATTATTTACTACTGAATCATCTTGATGGGCCATAAATTTCATCTGAGTTATTCACTTTGATGAATGAATGTAAGAGGGAGGGTCTTCTTTCCTTCTTTTATTTTCAAGGGGACCAGAAAAATGAGTTAAAATATTTTTCTGTATCTTCTTTGCTGTTTTTTCATTTAATTTATGTGTGTCAAAGTTATGAATACATCACATTTGTATAACCCGTTATGATTTTCAAGCATTTTTATATACGGTAGTTTAACAAAATGTGCGCGTTTTTACATTGCACTTAAGCAGAGTCAACTCTTCAAGCTTTGGGTGCTACATAAGAGAGAAAATGAGAAAGAGATAAATATATAATAGTAACAATTTAAATGACATGGCCTTGCTACTCTAAAGATGTACAATAGGAGACATATTCCTTGCTAAAACTTCAATCATGCTTCATTCTCATTTGCCTCTGATAGTGTATCTCTCCATTCTAAGTGAGATTCTCAGGTGGAAAATGGGTATCTAATATAACATCGTTCTAAAACAAAAAGCAACTATTTCACCCAGTGCCCAACCATGGAGAATGATGTAAAGCAGTGGTCCACAACATTTTTGGAACATATATCCCTATGAGTAAAATTTGAAACTTAGCAAAACTAGCAATATATGCATACTTACTTGTAAATTATGTATATGCATTTCTGAACTGGTATATTGCTTACATTAAATGACCGACAACAGATAAAATTTAAAAGATGAGATACAAATGCAACATAAATGGACATTTTATTATTTTTTTCTCATACTCCAACAGATCACTTTGTACCCACCTTGAAGTACTTGCCCTCCATTTTGGAGACTCTTGTAAAGTACGTTAGTTTAAAGTAAAGACGTTTAGGGAATTGTCAAGGGCAGTTTTAATGACATGCAACTTTTACCCTACATGCTGACTTTGCAGTCTTACAACACATATTATGTAACTTAATGTACTAACTTACCCATTCCTTGCAAAATTCTAACTAGATTATGCCTGAGAAAAATGCTATCTCATAAAGGTAAAATAACTTGTTGAAGGGAAGTACAGAATGGGAAGTAAAATCTAATTTCAAGGAGAACTTGGGAGGTAATGGATATGTTTATGGTCTTGATATGGATGGTTTCACAGGTGTATAGTAATTTCCAAACTCATTGAGTTGTATATATAAAATATGTACAACTTCATATACATCAATTATACCTCAATAAAGTGATTTAAAAAACAATAAAAACCCTAACATATGTATAAAATGGATAACTGTATAAAAAATAAATAAAATAAAATACAAAAATTTAAAAAAAAAATTAATAAATCTTAAAAAAATCCTTAATTTTCTGACTCTTGTGTCAAGATATCTCTTTTCTAGATTTTATACCATATTTTTGATTATTAGGAAGAGACTAGAATTATAATTCTCTACACACACACACGCACATGCACACGCACACGCACACACCCCCTGCCCATCACCCCTTTCATCCTCTCATTTGCAAGGCCGTTATTATAAGAGTAGCAGTTACATATTTTGATTTAGAATGGTACTAGAAATAGCCTCATTGCCACCCCATGTTAAAAATGATCTTCCCTGATGACCTGAGATTTTACTCTTTCTCATTGGGCCCTTATCTGTGAGATAATCTGCAAAATTTGAAAAGGAAATAAATTCCTGTGTTGAAAGAACTTGCATTTCTAATGTTATCTCATTATTATGTATTTGCTTGTTTGTTTGTTAGTTTATTAATTTAATCCTGATGATATTTCACTCTTTTTTACAACCAAAGTCTTATCAATACAACTCCATCACCCCTGTGATGACTTGGTCATCCAAGGCCAAGATGATAAAGGGTAAATATCTGAAACAAATGGGAGCATCTCAATTACTGGGAACTGGAGAGCACCTGTACATGTAAGACATAAATACATATTATTACATTGAAAACTTTGGGCCAGTCAGACAAAGTTGAAAGTGGACCAATTCCAGTTTGCATCTCCTGACTTAGAATTTACAACTTACAAAAATCACCAAAATGAAATAAGTACTAAGAAAACCCTAAGGGAATCCTAAGTCCTTGAAAGTACACAACCAGGGTCCATTCAACTCAAATCAGAGCATTAACAAGTGCTTCAGGGAAAAGGTAGCTTTTGTGCTGGGCACGAAAGAATGAATAGTATTTCCAAATATCGCAAGGGGTGAAGAATAATCATTAGCAAGAAAAGAACGCAGTCAATTCATCTGAGCATTGTGTGGAGAGTTTTTTATACTCTGGGGTACAGGATGTGAAATATGGTGTAATAGATGGTAGGTTTAGAAAGGTCTCTTAGGGCAAGACTTGAGGGATCTTAAATGTCATGATAAGACATTTGGGCTGGATTCCATAGGCATTGGGAAGCCATCGGAGGGCTTTGCAAGAATAGTAAAATGATCTACTCCCCATCTTCACAAAATGTTTCTGGAAGCAGTTGGGAGGAATGGGTGGGAAAGATAAAATATGGCTTAAACTAGGGTATTGGTTGTGCAGTTTAAAATCAAGAGAGAGAAAAGGTAGTATTTGTATGTTTCAGTGTCTGATTAAATACAAGGAAAGGATAATTTGAAGGTAATTCCAAGTTTTCTATCTCAATAACAAGGTTGAATAGTGAAGTTATTAGCTGAGGCTGGGAGCACAGGAAAAGAGATTTGGAAGAGATCTGAGTGCTGAGTTTGGTTTGGGACATTCTGAAATCGGGTGTTAATACTGGATACACAGTCCACCAGCAAGCAGGATTTTGGTTGTGTTCTTAAAATTCATAGCGATATTTCCAAAATAAATATTTGATCTTATCACTTGGTCCTTGAATCCTTCAGTGGTTTCTTTTTTTTTTTTTTTGCAGTACATGGGCCTCTCACTCTTGCGGCCTCTCCCGTTGCGGAGCACAGGCTCCAGACGCGCAGGCTCAGCGGCCATGGCTCACGGGCCTAGCCACTCTGAGATATGTGGGATCTTCCCGGACCGGGGCACGAACCTGTGTCCCCTGCATTGGCAGGCGGACTCTCAACCACTGCGCCACCAGGGAAGCCCCAGTGATTTCTGATTGTCCCTAGAATCAAGTCCTAACAGCACAGCATGGCATAGGAGGCCTTTGTGTTCTAGCACCTGTTGACCTCTCTGGCTATGAATCTTGCCATTCTGCTGTCTCACAATAGGGGTTTAGCCATCCTGAAATATTTAATTCCCAAGCTGTGACATGATCTCTGTCTTTCAAGCCTCTTCATATGTTGGCCGCTTTGCTTATAAGCCCCTTCCACATACCCCAACCCTGGCTACCTTTGACTGGCTGCCTTCCACTAGGCCTTTAGTCTCAATTCAGATGTCACCTTCTCTCAGAAAATACCCTGAACCTTTTCTCCTAGAAGAGGAAGCTCTCCAGATGCACTCCTATTTGCTCACCTCTGTCAAAGCACAAAGATGCTGTGTTAACCCTCATGTTCACAGCATCTAACATGGTGTTTGGAACACACTCTGTTGCAAGAAAGCATTGTGGCCTTTTCATATTGATAAAGTAGAGCCATTCTTATTTTAATACACTTTCAAATTGATAAGAGAATATTAGTAGAATTGTATCATCCCCTTAGACTGAGGAACACTGTAAACCCAATGTGTGATTACAGAAGAGAAGCTGGTATATGTTGCTCAATTCTGACTTCCCAGGATTTCTTCTTTGTGAACGTGGTCTCTGCAAAGTGGTTGTGTTGGTATATTGTGGGATGAAATTTGACATTAAAATCATGGGCACATTGATATTAGAAAAGCAGTTCAAGCAGAGAGGAGAAATCTAGTCAAGGCCAGGTTGTCAGGGATACAGGACTCACTGCAGTCAGGGAGATTGACACCTGCACTGTAGCCTTTGTTTATTTGATGTAGGGTTAAAAGGCAATATCCTCCCTGTGCAAATCAATCTGTCACAAGTAAGGCAGCCCAAAGGTCTCTAATCTAAAATTATTAATTTCATTAAAATTCATAAAATAAATAAGACATACATTTTAAATAGGCTAATAAAGTCTAAAATCATTAAAATGTCCTAACATATTATAATAACATTAATTTATTCAAATGTACAACTAAAGATAGATACCCCTTGGGGCTAAGACAGCGATGCATGATATTCTTCAGTCTGTTCCTGGGAATAAATGATACATTGTTTTTGAGCCTTAAGTGCCAAGCAATACAGTAAACCAATAGGTTGCTATAGCAGCATGTTCACATGTTCTCGCTGGTTTCTAGCAGTTCCTACTCCTCCCTCTTTTTACTTTTTTTTTTTTAATTTACCTTGCACGTCTGTGAAAAGCCTAGATGAGGTTGATAATGTGCATGTAATTGATACTGAGTTTGGCACATCTTGAAATCATGATGCCATGATCCTTTCAGTCACTCTCCTAGATCTTTTCTTTAAAAATAATTTCCTGTAAGCCAATATTTTAATATTTTCCTGCCCTCTGAGAGGAAATGTATCCATTCTAAGAAACAGACCCTATCATTGAACAATAATAACACCTATCATATATCTAGTGCCTACTGCATTTGATATATATGTTTGTGTGTGTATATATATATATATATATATGCATAGATATTACATTTTATACATTTAAAAAACATTCTTACATCAACACTTTGAGATTGGCTTCATTTTTCCCATTTCACAGATGAAAAAACTAAGCATTAAAAAAAAGTAAAGACATAATTCATTCAGTAGAACACGCAATAATTACTTACTGTGCAACTATTAAGTGCCCAGCGCTCTACTACATATTTAGAGTACAATGAATAACAAAACCAACCAGGATACTTGACTGAATGGAGTTACACTCTAATGGGAAATATAGAACATAATCAAAAGTCACACAAATATATGAAAACTTACAACTGAAATGGTGTTACAAAGAGACGTATTTGATGTTATAATCATGATTTGACCAAGTCAGAGAGAACAAAGTAACTCCATAGCATCACTAGAATTTGGACTTTAGAGACAATTCTGGACTTAAAAATGTTGCATTCTTGACACTCTTCTAGGTTTTATTTTTTTCTGTCATTCTTGATATAGCATGCATATACACTGTGGGGAGAGATTTACTACCACCCAAATATTTAGTGAACCTAGGGGAAGAAAAACAAAAGAGAATTGATGCTGAGAATTGATGTAGGGGTGTGTGTGTGTGTGTGTGTGTGTGTGTGTGTGTGTGTGTGTGTGTGTGTGTGTGTGTGTCAAGGAAGGTAGCCTGAGGAGGGAGGTGAAAGCCCACTTCATGCTTCTCATCTTGGGACTGTGAGTAGTCTGAAAGGCTGACTCCATTGGAGGCTAAAGACACCTGCTGTAAGATGCTGCACTGATGGACAGAGTTAAGCCCATAATAGATGGTTAAAAGGCCTCGAGTCCAGGGAAATCTCCAGACAGCTGGCTGAACTGGACCCTACATTTTTGTTTGACTTTCTACCCCATTAGTTTCACCTTATGGATTGAACCTGGCTTTCCTGGCATGAATGCCACATAGCACTTTGTTATTTAGCTCCACTGGTTTTATTCCCTGGTTTAACTTGATTTCCTTCAACCAACCATGATTTCTGACTTGTCTCTCCAAACTCAAATACAATATCCTGGTTTCTACTTGGTGATCTGAATATATCAATTGCTACTTTGGGAGGATACCAATAGTCAGAAGACCTGGATTTGAATTTTGGTTCTACCACTTATCAGATGGTAGAAAATAAATTTACTTAATTTTTCTAAATTTTTTTTCTCATCTGTAAAATGGGACTAATAATGCTTACCTCCTAGGATTGCTATGAAGATTAGTTGTTATACATTTGAAAATGCTTAAATGTCAGTTTTCCACACTCTTAACACTAAACTTTTTTTGTACAATGTTGAAATTTTTATGTTAGATTACTTCAGTCATAAATGTGTTGAGAATAGCTAACATTTTCTACATACATAAAGCATTCCTGCTCACACTGAAAAGACTAGAAATACAGTCATGAATTCAAAGCCAAATATATACCTAAGCTGGAACTTTATCACTGAGAGAGGCATTATAAGGTGTGTTGTGCAAGGACCTATATGCCACCTCAGTGTCATCTTCAGATTTTCAGGTATAGCTAAGGCCCTTTAGATAGTAACTGTGTCATATTTGTCTTTTTTCCTTTGGTTCCTAAATCAAGTATAAGAGGCGTTTACTCATCATTTGATAACTAAATTAAAATTCATTTCCATTAAGACCATACCAGAGTTCTTACTATTACCCATGACTTTTTCTAAAGCTCTTTTTTTTGAGTTATATCTTTAGTTCATACTACTTCTTGGAACTCCCACAAGCCTGAAATCTAATGCTGGAAGTAACGTTCCTTTTCTTTGTAAATATAACTCTTATGACTCCAGAACTACTTACCTTCCCCTACTGTCTTCCATCTTTCCTATGCTACCACCCAAATATCAATTAATAAGACTGTATTCATCTTATCCAGTTGTACAACATGATATATTATTATCCTGTTCTTTTGCAATTCTAGTCTGATAAAAGATCTATTATCATTCAAGAACACCTCTCCCACTCTGATTTCAAGTTATTTTAATACAGTGTTGTTTTCTGACACACACATGTTTCCTATACCAACAATGAAGTTTTTCTGTGACTATTTGCACCTGAAAGTTTGTTTATCTAGAAATATCTATTGTTACTCCTGATCTGGGAAAGCAGATAATAAACAATAGTCCCAAAATGTGTAGTGAGGCTGGATTTATATAGAAAATGAATGAGGTCAGGTTTAGCTGCTCCATTTATTTTTGCACCCTCAACAATCAGTGCCAATGGCTATGTGGTCAGTTCTGCTGTTGTTATGTTGTGGCCATCCTAGATAGCTACTGCCTAAGAGAGGTTATGATTGTGAAGCTTGTTAACATTTCATGTGTCAGAAATAGAAGTACCGTCATTATTAGTATGTTTTCCACGTGGTGCTTCTGACTGACACTAAAAAATGTAAAGAACTATTCTAATTCAGAGCTAGTTCGTTGGTCAGGTTATGTCAGTTATGAGTTGGCTGCATCTGCTGGCAAAGCAAATAGCTTGCAGTGCACGGATTTATGAGACATTAGCAAAAGACAGAAGAAAGAAGAGGGAGGGCAATGGTATTCAGTATGTGTCCTAGTCCATTTGAGCTACTATAACAAAATACCACAGACTGAGTAGCTTATAAACAAAAGAAATTTATCTCACAGTTCTGGAGGCTAAAAGTCCAAGATCAGGGTGCCAGCATGGTCCAGTGAGAGTCCTCTTTTGGGTCCCAGACTTTTCATTGTATCCTCGTATGGCAGAAGAAGCTAAGGATCTCTCTGGAGCCTCTTTTATAAAGTACTCATCTCAACCATGAAGCTTCCACCTTCATGACTTTTAAGCACCTCACAAAGACCCCACCTACTAACCCCATTGTCTTTGGGACTTAGGATTTTAATGTATGAATTTTGGGAGGACACAGTCAGATCATAGTGGTTTGGAACAAATTCCTATTGGAGGCAGAGGGTAGAGGACAGCAGAGTCCACAGTAATAGAAGAATCTTATATACATGGGGTCCACTGAATGGTAAAAATGCAAAAAATAGAAATGACCAGGCATTTCTAAGCAACCACTATATGTTTCTGATCTCCTGCTGAGGAAAGGAATGCCATATTTCATTCCTAGCTTATTAGAATTTGTTTCTCTCTTTTTGAGGGTAGGGGCTATAAGAAAACATCTCTCATTCTATAATCTAAGTCAGTATAAGAACCATTCTTTTATAACTTGAAAGAGTTAAGTATTTAGGAAAAGAGAGAATGAACTCCTAAAAAGGCAATATTCTGGATTTAGTTCCCTGGTTTCATTGCAAGGTGTGTTGTTAACTATTGCTTGAGTTGTCACTTTCAGATTTCACATCACTGATGCAAGGAAGTCTGGTTTCAAGCAAGTCTGGGATAAATATGAAAAATCCAGTGGGATGAGGGTCATCCTGTGAATAGGCTCATGTGCACATGCCTGAAGCCTGTCAAGGATTTTCTTTAACACAGAATAACAATTCAGTTTGTCAAATACATGTTTGATAAAAAAAAGAATGATTTTCTTTTCAGAAAATATAATTATATCCAAACATATTAGGATAAGTGTTTCATAAAAAAAAGCGTCATCAGTTAAAGAGCTCTTTTCTTATTTGTTTTTAGTCAAGGAGTGAAATTACATTAGGGTCATACATGATGGGATTTCTAGGCATGGTTCAATTTTTTTGTATCTAATACCTAAGGGTAGACGTATTCATCTTAAAAGGGTCCCCACAGTGACTAAACCACCCGCTGTTGTAAACACCTGTTTGTATATCTGATTCTTCTTGAAAGATCTTCAAAGATTATGTGTTGTCCAGCTTAACCCCTAATCACCTAATATAGAACTCATCTTTGTAGTAAGTAATGACTATTTTCAGAATTGGTTTAAATAGCTGAGAAACCCTCCATCTACCACTACCCCCAGGATCTCTGTAGGAAAATCACAGAAATACACCTTCCAGAGATATACATCATCTCAGAAGTCTCTCTCCCTCAATGTCAGCTTTGGAAATGCTGCCCCAGTCATCTACCAGGTGAAGACAGGTTCTTAAATGGTGCTTGATGAGTCAGTACTTCTAAAACTCCCAACTATGGATGAAAGGAAGCTTTGGACTCTTCCAGTCATCTCAGAGAGATAACGTCCTCTAGAGGAAGAACATTCCCCCAGAGAAGATGCTTTCCTTTTTTTATTGACCATAATCACCTGCCAGGCTGATCGCAGCAGCAGGAGTTGATGCTGCTAAAGTGTGACTGATGTGCCACTTTGGTAAGAATTCACATAACACTGCTGGACACGGGCCAGGAATGGGTCTGCATGCACAGAGCATGGATGCACTGCATGATTTAGCACCATCTGGGGCTTGCCTTCAGACACGTTAAAGGGCAGAGAATTGGAACCCAACTCAGAACGACAGCCATAAGGAACATAAGCAAACAGTGCTGTGAAGTAACTGATTACACTCCCTTGATATTTCCTCCCCAGAGCCTAGCCAAATGAAGACCCTAACTAATCTTTTCTCAATTCTTTAGTAGCAAAATGAATCTTGGTTTTGGGAGATAGGGCACAAAAGGGGTTTAATAGTCTTGGGAGTTGCTGAGTCCTCTGGAGAATGTAGCCATAGCAGAGACATGGGCAAATTGATTTAAGCCATAATGCTGAAGCTTGCAGGACAATGAAACTGTGAATTTTTATACATAACATATACTAATTGGTTAAAAATAAATGTATTGATGTGATGCAGAAAAGTAGGGAATAACCATTGTGGGATTTTAGCATAAATATTGATAGATTTGCAATATGAGACAGATGACTAAATGCTGTCATATCCTTGATATTTGATAACCTGTTTTCTTGTGTCAGAGTTGGAGGTCATTAGGTTTATTGCTCAAGTTAAAGTTTTTTAATATTTATTCAACTCAACGTTTTATTAATCTGATTAAAGTTTGAGATTTGGATAAGCCAAATTCAGCTATTACATGAAATACAAATAATTCCCAGATGATCAAGCATGGTTGCTTATTTTAATCTGCATTTAACTACAGTATATTTTATCTAAATTCAGATGCAAGCCACATAACATAATGCAAAGGTGTTCAACCTAAACTCTCAGGGGAATGCCATTTATTAGCATCTTCATGATTAAATATTTAGTACTAAGACTTGAACACATTAAAGAAGAAAAGCTAACTGCCATTTGAGCTATGAGCTTACATATCACATATTGTGATCAGCACATTTCTTTCACAATAAACTTTGGGGTTAGTTAGGGAGAAGTTATTATTTGGTTGGCATCTCATTATAGCAGAATTCATATTTAGAGAGAGAATTTTTTGACAGGGCCACTGAAGGGGACTTAACAATCCTTGTGTTGTGGGGCTGTCACCCGAACTCCACTGACCTATGAACTATGTATTATATATCCAAGATACCACTATTAAAGTGCTAGGTAGAACTCAAATATAAAATGAAGTATGTCCATATGGCCTTGCCTTTTAAGAAATTTAAAACAATTCAGTTTATTTGGGTAGACTCGTATGTATGGAAGCTGCTAGAGAGAACAACGCAAGAATATGGCTTTGGTTTTATAAATTCTACAACAATTTGGAGAGTAACATGTAGAGCAAGAGGCAGAGACAGAGAGAGAGGAGAGTCGTTTAAGGAGAGTAGAGTAGGAGAGATAGGACATAGGTCAGACTTAAATGAGGAGGGAGGAATCTGGTTCTCAGAGATAAAAGGGAATGGTGGCCATTGGGGGAAGATTCAGGAAAAGTGTGAAGCAAAAGCGAGACTGTCAAGCATTGAAAACAGTAGAGCTATGCCGGCCTATCTGAGAGTAGGGGCCTCTGCTGGTAAGTCTGGAGCGAGAACGTTGAGTAGTCAGGGTGGAATCAGGTAAAACTGAATCCTATATGGAGGCCCAGAAAGGTTAAAGGAGTTTCCGAAACACATTAGTAAAGTGTGACAAAGATAAGACTCAACTTTAAATACGATCCTCAGTATTATACTGCAGGCTTTTCCTAGGTTTAACAGCAAGTCATCTGTCTGGGTTATATCTACAAAGTAGCAGTAAGTGTTGACCCTGGACTCAGAACCATCCCACCACAGTTGTAGGATTAACTTTCATGAAAGTTACCTAATAATATCATCTGAGATGGCTAAGACATATTCTAGCCAACTTTTTAGAAATCATGAGTTTGTGTTTTTAAAGGAATCGTTATATTTAATTCCCTTTACTTTTTCTTGACTTTAACAGTTGAGATACCATTGCTGTAGTGTGTTTAATTTTCTAAAATACAAGTCAATGTATGAATAGGACATGTGGCTATCTAAGCTTTGTTTGTTATATAGCACAAATAATCCCATGGGAACAGTCTACCGCTGTCATACAACCTCTCTTCCCTAATATCTACTACTGTAAGGAAATATAATTGCACTATTATCATGTTATATGCTAACAGCAGCATGGTCAAAACTGTCTGTGTGTTGCCATGACAACCCCATCTAAGATAAAAATGGTATTCACAACACGTATTTACCTAGAGTTTATTTTTGTCCTTTAGGCTCTTCAGTGGCCAACAAGGAATTATTATTCAGAATTTTAGCACAAGATCCATTCTCACTGTTACCAATGTGACACAGGAGCACTTCGGCAACTATACTTGTGTGGCTGTCAACAAGCTAGGCACAACCAATGCGAGCCTGCCTCTCAACCGTAAGTAACACAGGGTTGCCAAAATGCTCCCAGGGCCTTTTGGCTCCTATCTATAGAGCTCAGCCTGATGTGACATGTTCCTTACACAATATCCTTACACAGGAAATTTGGCCCCAAAATAATCAGCGTGTTGGAGAATTTTATAATCCCTATAGAATTCCATATGTGCTTAGAAAAATATCTTAGATCTGAGAAAAGGGAAAAATCATATAAATAATAGGATCCACTAAAAATGTCTTCTGACTGAAGACAGTTGGTTTGGTAGAATTTAGTTTTTGTTTTGTTTTGTTTTTAAAAATGTGTTATATTTCAGCATAGATTAATTTAGATTGAATTTACTCTTGGTTGGCTTTCTTTAGATGTTTATCTTGAGATAGTGAGAATTTCACATGCCATAAACAAGATAAAATAGTAAGTAAATGATCATGGACAAAATATTTTATCCACATAGATAATGTTTTTACTCAAAAGTGTATTTTGAAATACAACTTAAGGTTTTACTAAAATAGGTACTTTATTTCTAATGTGTCTTAGTTCCGAAGGACTAGAAATGAAAAAAGAAGAGCAAACACAAGGATTAGTGGAAGGGAAAGAAATATATGTTAATGTTTTCTCCTACAATTAGTTTTAGTGCTTTTCAGAAGCTGAGTAACCAACAAATTGTTATAACCATAAACTATTCCTGATTTTGAAGTGGAGTGTTTCTCAAAATGTTCACAGAAAACTATAGAGAATACGCGGTCTTTTCAGTTCCACAAAGTTATCTAAACCATACTGATCTTTGATAATTTATATTTTTATAGTAACCTGACATATGTATATTTATGTTATCATCCTGTGTTAGTAAGCTGTCTCTGAAAAATGAAAACACTGTGAGTTCATCACAAACATGATCATTTCTATTTTGCAGAAATGGGGAATGGGATATGTAATATCCTTACTGTTTAAAAACATACTATAATAAGAAGTTTCATGATTTATGAACTTTGAATTGCCATGATTTAAGAAACTCTGTTGTTAAATAAAATATATCAGTTGGTTGTTAATAGAAAATAATCATTTGAAAATGATTTGTGCTATATGTACTTTTAAAGCATCACATCATTTATTATTCCAGCTTAATATTACGAAGTATTTCTTAGTATCCCGCACTCTGAAAGAAAAGCATTGCTTGCTGTGCAATAGCCAAAGTATAATATACTTGCTTAAGTTTCTTCCATGAGGATTATTTATTTTGTGTAATTATGAATAATATCATTGAAAATATTATAGAGCAATATGAATTCCAATTTAATGTAAATATTGATACTTCTTTTGGTATGTTATTAATATTTTAAATGTTTTAAATATTCAAGAACCTGAAGGAGTAAATGAATTAAACAAAATAAAGACAAATTTAAGGCTTAATAACACATTAACTTTTGCTATTTAAATTTCTAAATCACACTCTGATTTTCAAAACCGAAGCATTAATGACTGTGACGAATTAGGAACAATTATCACTGGTCTGTTTGCTTTACCCTGGCAACCTTAGTGCAGTCCTCTGGATATAATGCACTGCTGAAAAGGCTCCTAAATGTGGTATCTTCAGAATGGACTCTAATTGTCTTCCTTTGCCACTGGCTTTCTGTAGGTAGAAGTGCTTAGAATTACTAGTGAAATTTGATTAATTCGTTAAGAAAGACCTGCAAATCTTGCCTGTAATTTTGAACACAGCCCTGAAGTTTGAAGAAATATCTGTATATTCAAAACTCTTGTATGACCTCACCGGAAACTCTTATTGCACTAAGCATTTCTATTTTTTACATTAATTACTTTTGTTAGTTTTTATCTCTCCACCAAATTATATTTGTTGAGAAGACAGTATCAATATCTGATTAATCATTTTATCTCCCATATCGTTATGCACAGTGTCCGCTATTTAATAGACAATTAGCAAATCTTTAGTGAATAAGTGAATTAGTTAAACATTGAATAAGTGATAGAATGTATCATGAATAAATGAATGAATGAACTGAGTTTTAGCTGTAGAATGTGTATTATAATCTCTAGCTATACAAGGCAATATCACAGTGATGACAACACTTGTTGTGAGCTTACTATAGAATAGATCCTATTCTAATCTCTTCATATGGATTTGTTCCTTTAATACTCACACAATCCAAAAAGGTAAATTCTGTAATTCCCTTCTTACAGATGAGGAAAACAAGATGAAGAGAGTTAAAAGCTTGACCAAAGTCAAATGGTTCATAAGTGACAAAGCAAAAATCTGAATCCTGACAGTCTGGGTTCAGGGCCTCAGCTTTTAACTTCTATGTTTCACTGTCTCCCACTATGATAAACATAAAACCATCGATGGAGATAAATTTTATCATTTGCAACATATTTTGGAAAGATATACCTCTACATGTAACATGCTTGCCCTTCTTAGGGTTTTTATGAACTTAAATGATTTAGGGTGTTATTCTTCAATAGATAAAAACTCTATTTAAATAAATGTTTAGAAATAAACAACATCCACCAGATATAAAATTTAAGTAATATGAAAGATGAATGGGGTTAATGTTTGACTGAAAAATTATTAAAAATGAGACTCAGAGACATTTAAACACACATTTTTATGGGATTTTAAAACTCCTTGGAATGGTACAGTTATCCAACACAGGCATTGTAAGTCTTCATTGAAATCTTCAGCTTTCTTAAAGTTCTTATGAAACTAGCTGGAGAGAGCAATGTGTCCCTTAATAAGAATTCCTGTCGTATATTCACAAGGTCTGTGGATGGGAAGGTCTTCAACCTCTAAACTGATCCAAAACTAGTGGCCAGTCCTAAGCTGATCTAATATTAGCCTATGACCTGCTAAAGAATTTTAAAAAATCTTTTATTGACTATCAGCCCTTCCTATAGTCAAGGGAGTGTGTAAAACTAACTCGCCCATCTTCTAATCTAGGAGAAAAGAGTTAGGCTCCAAAGAGTCTGCCACATGTGTCCATGATGATATGTGGAACATACCATGAGTAAAAAAAAAAAATCATATTTTCATGATTTGTATCCATGAATAGTTAATATGCTCAAAGAGAAGGTAATCATAAATGTGAATCTCCTAGTATAGTGCTTATACATAGCAAACACTCTATTGAGTGTTATCCACTGAGAATCAGGTCCCCATCTATAACTATTTAGGATAAATCCTGACTCTGTTACAATCTACTCCTGATTTGTAATAACCTACATTTTCCAGATCAACAAGAAAGCAAAAGGCAAGAAGTTGTAGTTTAGAGTTCTGCCATAACTAAGACCATCCAAAAAGGAATGTAGCACTTTTTGGTGTATAAATGTGTGTGTGTGTGTGTGTGTGTGTTTCACATAAAGGGAGACAAGCAGGTCATAATGTGAACCACAGTTCTACCGCATATAGTTGTGAGATTTTGAGTAAGTTACCTAAATGCCAAAGCTTCAGTTACTTCACTTATAAAATGAGGGCAATAATAGCTCCCACCTACGGGATAAAAATTAAATGGGAGGATGCATGTAAAGCACTTAACACTTAGCCTGGATCAAAGTAAGCATTGAATAAATGCTAGTCATTGTTATTATATCACATCCCTAAAGAACACTCAGTTCAATTGTTTTCAAAAACTATATATAGATGGCTGAACTTATTTGATGACTGACTGTCCAGTACTTTACTGAGGGTTTAGAAAGTAAGTTGTCATTGGCAAGCCAGGGAGAAGGCATGCAAATTTGATATAATGTCCCAACTCTAGCTCATAACTTAACCTCATCCCTTGCTCAGTGCATGAACCAGACTTTATGGCACTAATTCCAGGTTAAATATGATGTTCACAGCATAGAGGTTCAGACATCTAGGAGATTTAAAGAGTAAAGGCATAAGTAAAACGATTGTTCTATGAGGCTCTGATCGTTTATTCAATAGCAATATTCATTCATCAAATATATATATTGACTGTCTACAATGTACAAAACACTGTGCTAGATGTTGGAAAGAAAAGTATTCATAGAAAGGGAACTTCCTCAAAGAGTTCTCAAGTGAATGAGCGGAGAGGTACAAGAAACAGATAACTGTAACGCAGTATAGTCAACAGTAGCATACAAGGGCAGAGAAGAGCCTCTTAATCCAGTTTGAGGGCCATGAAATGACTGTCAGCTAGAGTAGGTATATCACCATATGAATTATAACTAAGCTAAAACTCAAAATATTATTTTAGCCATCATTGTCTTATTTTCAAAGGCAGAACTTTGCAGAGTGCATTCAACAACAATCATGAGCACAATGTAGTGACACAGATGAAAGAATGATATACTCAGTCTTAATGACTCAGGGCAAGCTATAGAGGAGACCCTTGAAATAAGGATGTGATTGGGTTGAGCCTGGGTGTGGGAATGGGAGAGAGAAAAATACTCCTGTATGGAACAGCTCATGTAAAGACATGGCGGTATGAAGCAATCTGATACATTTGAAGACACGGTAGTATTTTAATATGGTTAGAGTAAAAGTTGGGAGAAGAGAATGTTAACAGATGAGACTGGACAAGTTGGGGGACTTAGGACAGAAAGGACTGCAGATGAGTTTGGACTTTATCCTTCTGGTTTTGTAGATCCACTGAAGCATTTTAATAAAGGAAGGACATAAACTGATTTAGTTTCTGAAACACTTTCTTAGGCAATGTGGAGGGCTAACTGCACAAAAAGAGTAACAGAGATGAGAGAGATAATTAGGACAGTTAATGACCAAATCTGAAGAGAATGGGAAGGAAATTGTGGGAATTTAGATAACTTCCAAAGTTTAGTTTGGGTGACATTAACCAAGCTAGAACATAACAGGAGGATTAGCCATTTTATATTTGGAGAGAAGGTGGAGATTGAAAAAGAGAAATGTTTTTAACTTTAGACATACTCAGTTGGAGGCAATGTCCAATAGGTAGCTGCACTTTATAAAGTCCAGAATGGAGATATGATCTGGAAGCTCTCAGCATGGGTGTGGTAGTTTCCACTCTGAGAGTAAATAAGATTTCTCTTGAAGGCCACGTGGAGTGAAAAGATGAGCAAAGACTGAAATCCAAGTAAAATCAGCATTGAGGAGTGAGGAGAGAAAGAGAAGCATCCTGTAGAAGCATGTGGATTCGGGGTGGATGGAGATGCCAGAGGAGGACAGTGCCACGGAAGCCATGGGAGTAGACCTGTCCGCAAGAGAGAGGGTCAGCAGTGTCTGATGCTACATCGGGCCAGAGAAAGTCTGAAAATCAGCCACTGTCTCTGACAATTGGCAGCTGCTGGTGATCTTTGCCAAAGCAGTTTCTATAGAAAACTGGGAGTAGAAGCCAGATTAAATTTAAATAAGTAGATTCAATTTAACTAGTTGATGAAGAAATAGAGACATGTGTACTAAATACTCTTTCTATAGGCTAGGCTCTGAAAGGAAGAACACAGACTGATGATCTGCCTTGATGCTTCATCAGCTGGCCTGACGTGGGCTTCTTTTCTGACGAATAGGCCTAATGGTCAGGTGTATATCAACAACTCCCTGACCTGCAAAGATGCAGCACTGTAGTCTTTGGTGAACAATACTTCTCATGCTTTTGCTTTTTTGCAAGCCTCCCTCATTCCAGTTTCTTAGCCTCTTTTCTCACATCTTTCTCGGGTCCCAGAGAAGCAAGAAATGGCTTTGATTTAATATGAAGTCACCTTAAATTCTTTTGCCTTCCGTGACCTATAGACTTTAGACTGTAATTGTAAGAGGAGCTGTCATTCTAAGCAGAGATGTCAGTAATTTCATCAATAGAATTACTTCAGGTAGAGAGTATATACTTTTTCAAGTAAGGGGAAAGCAAAATTTATGGAAAAAAAACTATAGGAGAGCTAGTATACAATGAATCCCTCATCCTCTAGATTACGTGTCCAGAAATTTCTGAAGTATGTCTGCGTTATATAAAGTCTCTTTGTGAGAGAGAGGTAGAGAAAGAGACAGAGACAGAGAGAGAGAGGGAGAGAGAAAGGGAAAATATTCTGCAGATCACTGTAGATCAGCCTCAGGGATCAATGCTTTAACAAACAATAATGGATGACAGCGTGTCAACTATTCATAGCAAAATTCCTTATTAAGTAAAAAATTTGGGATTCAGAATTATTGGGGATTTTATTATTATTTTTAAATCGTGTTTTTTGCTTCCTGAACGTGAGCAACTGAAAGAGATGATTCTTCTAAGTCTTCTCCTTAAAGAATGTGAACTGAATAGTCCCATCCTGCCATCTATGGGTCCAGTTCATCAAATGTGCATCATCATTTGATCAGTAATTTAGTTACCAGTAAAATCATTTTCATAAGTAAAACATGTATATGCTTTGTTTCCTACTTTCTCATTATAGGACACATATTATAAGGCTCAATCTAAAGGGAAATAAGGAAAGATAATTACTTAAGAAGGAAGAAATCTTAGGACTCTATATAAACAATATACTTAACATTTATATAGCTTTGGTTTAATACAGTCTTCTCATGAGACCTAATATGTGAAAGTATTTAGAACAACTCAAGGTTTAATATTAAGAAAATCTTTTCTTACAGTCTCAAATAGGTAACAATAATATTGCTACAACGCATGGTTGCCAAACCACCCTTTAATATGTTTCCTAAAGGTGGTGTCAAATATTTTGCTAGAACATAGGTCCTAATGATGCTACAGGGACTTATCTCCTTTTCTTGTGAGCGTGGGGTGTGTGTGTGCACACATATGCATGAATCTGCATTTATTCAAATAACAAAGTATTTATTTACCTCAGAAATATTACACATAAAATATTCAAAGGACTCACCAAAACTTTGTCTTTTCCCTCTCTTAGTAACGCTGTGGAGACAATAATGAAGTTCCAATTTTAAATGCTTTATACAATCAAGGGCTATTTAACTTTCTGGAAAATCTCTTCTCATTTTAGAGAATATTTCTTCCCAGTCTATTTAATTTGATGGACACCTCCTCTGAGATTAAAAAAAAAAAAAGTCAGTAGCTCTTAACCAAAGAGAAAATGAGAAGGACTATTGGAGAAAGAATGTGTGTAGCATAACAGTTTTTCCCTGTTTAGATCTGACTGATGCAGGCAAACTTTATTTTTTGACTGATTTGTTGAATATGGAACCAGCTGTGCCCTTGCAAGTAATATTTCAGCTCTCTGCTTGCTTCAAATGTCCCCACATGCCACTAAGCAACTGTATGCGCTCTGTTACTTTTGCCTATTATAATGAACCCTGATTTCATGTGAAAGGTGATACCATGAATTTGAATGATTCATATTTTAGATTGAAATTGATCTCCCCTCCTGCAACTTAAAAGAGATAGGGTTTTCATTTTGGTTGAAAGAGGCAGCAATAAATTTAGACTCGTTGATTATTAAAGACAGCATGCTATGTGAGCCAACTTGCTTTATCCTCACAGCTTTATGATGTTAATGGAAACCCTCTCTTGGATGCTCTAGCAATAAATATTTGACAAAAATTAGGTTTGCAGATACAGGTAGATTTTGATATAGCTAAATCGGCCTATCAGATGGCACTCTACTAAACTGAAATATACATGCACAGTCATAATCATCACACAAATAGTGGATGTATACAAATTTGCTGAAATGGAGTTATGAGTACAGCCAGAGGAGAATTTTTGCTCCCTGACCTCATACCTAGATCCTATGTATTCTCAAGAAGCTAGACACAAAATGGTCATTCATTGCCATACTTAAGAGATGATATCCAACAGTTTGAAGTCTTAAAGGATATTTGGTCCTGTACAAAACAACCACAAAAAAATTGGTCTACACTAAAAGGTCCTTAAAATTTGGTCCTATTCAAAACGTCCATAAGTGTATTTGGTCCTTTCCAAATGGTATTGGACAGGACTAAATATCAAAGACCTTTTGGCGTGTACCAATGTCTCATGGACATTTTGGACAAGACCAAAATCTGCTAAACAGTTGAAGCAGTTAGAATAACTGTTAAAACCTGTGGTGTTCCAGTTCATCAAATTGCTGCTAGTGAGAACCAAAAACAGATGCTGACAGAGCTTTTGTTATCCGTGTCAAATGGCAGAACTCTGGAGCTAGAGTAGGTCTCAGATATTACCTAGTCAAATTTTTTCAAACTTTTTAAAGCAATGCGTTCTTTTGTTTCCACAAATAAAACCTTATGCAAACCCTTAATATAAACCAAAGATAAAATCGGAGTTCATTTGGTTGATTTGGAGGTAAATCTGGAAAATCCCATCTTTTTCCTTTATATCACAATGCATAGTGACCCGCAGGCCTGTCCAGAAAATTAGGTTTGAAATCTTCCAGGCTAGATCTATCCTTTTACTTTGTAGGTGAGGGGGACTGAGGCCCAAAGAAGGTGATTGAGAACCCAAAGTTGTACGTTGCACAGCAGATCTAGAGCTAGAACTTAGTTTTCCTGCTCTCATTCCAGTGTTCTTTCCACTCTCTAGGCCAACCACCAAAAGCTTTGGAATCAAACAGATCTGAATTGAAACCACAATCCTGCGTGCAAGATGTTAGACAGTTCTCTCAAACCCAATCTTTAAACCTCAGTTGTCTCACCTACAAAATAGGGTAAATAACGTATTCTTATAGGGTTGTTGTGATGATTAATTGGGATAGGATATGTAAAATGTTGTATAAAGCACCTAATCCAGAGAAAGTGCTCATTAAATGTTAGTTTGCTTTTCTGTCCTCTCTGTTACATATAATCCAAATGTTGAAGAGTAAACCAATAGAGGCTTGGAGCTATATAACCTCAATAACTGTAACTTGATCTCACTAGATATCAGAGAACAGACTAGTTCTTGATTCCTTTATTAATGCACTTATATATATTGCTGTGATATTGTCTTTTTTATTAGAATTATTAATTAAATCAGCTATGCACATAAGTATTCACTTGTAATGATGAAAAAAAAAGTGGTCAGGTTGATAGAGAGGGTTGTACAAAATTAATTACTCTACTGATGTGTTTCTCTCAGGTTAAGAGGCAATTTGACAGCTGCATCCTCAAGCTGCTGAGATGGCATATACATTCATACAGCTGACAAGGGTCAGTAAATGCCAAAGGGAGAAGGGAGATTTGGTATTTGCCGTTGTCAGTGATCAGACTTGAAATGTATCAGGCTTGTGGAAGTTTGGTACCAAAAAGATCAAAAGATGTTTCAAATTTAACCACAAAATTTTATTAGGAGCTCTAGCCTGAGAGTCAGACAATTTAGTTTCTGGCCCTTACTTGGAGGGGTTCTTAAGCAAAGCACTTAACTCACTGGACTCAGTTTCCTCATTTATAAAATGAAGAGAATAGAATATCTAATCTCCAAGTTTTCTTTCATCTGTAATCTTTAAGATTCTAAGAAATCTATATATGTTTTTTAAAAGTAGTATTTATGTATGGATTGTTATTAAAAACAGTTACACTTACTTCTTAACAAAGTAGAAATACTGACAATATTTTTCCCTTCTGTACATTTTTTGTCATTGAACTCCTAATTATTTTTTTATTGACAGAAAAAATTGTATTTTAATGTGTTTTTCTCTTTGGTGCGTTTCCACTGCTGGCCTAATCATTTTGTCATCTCTACAAATAATTTTACTCTCCAGGGAAATTTCCTTTATGTTCACAGTTTCAATTCTGTTAGCCAATAACCTGTGAAAAGGCACTAGAATAGACCTCCTTGCTTGCTATTTTATTTCACAAAGCTCTAACACTATAACAACTTAGGCCAAAATGTGACACTATATATATGGGAGTTGTTGCTATTAAGACTTTGTAAAAATGAGAACATTCCAACATTTCCAGCCTAAAGAAAACATATTAGCAGCCTCTACCTTCTGCAGCTACTTCCCTAGTCTTTTCTCTGACAGAGCGTACTGGAGGTCCTGTGAGAGATTCCCCTCCTATTACTTCTAAGAAGTATCTTAGAGAATATTTACCCAGCATGCACTGTTTTCCCTGAAGCTGTGCCTAGATTTAAAGTCCGATCTAATGGTTTGAGCACATTACATGGTAGCTGTCTGAGCTGCTCTCCTACCTCCACTTCTGCACTGTGATTTCTTTTTCTGAAAAATTTAAATGTGACCCCTAATATAAGATACATGGTTATGTGTGAAGAAAATGATAATTATGAAGTGCCTAGTGCTATTATTATTAAACTTACCATTTCTCCTCAGGCAATGTGAAGCATAATTAAAATCACCAAAAAGAAAAGTGAAATTAGCTTTTTTTTTTTTTTTTGGTCTGTTTTGGTGTTCCAGATAACAGAAAAAAGGGGAAGAATTAATTGTGAAAGCAATGATATTTCAGTGGACCACCCTTTCTCTAAAGCACTGTAAATTCTGTCTTAATAGCCATAAAACTGCTTTGAAAGGGACTGAAAATCACATGTCCTCATTGAATGTGTCTATCCAGCATGGGCTAGATTTCCTTCCTTATAAATATAATTCAATTGGGATTTCTCTCCTGAGACAAAAATTAGGTGTCTGCCCAGTATATATTTAAGTAAGATTTGAATAAAGCAAGCAAGACTTTCTGGTATGTAAATGTTATATCGTCTATGACATGGGCAGACATTTTCAATAGGTAGGATTTTTCCAACTTTATCCTTTTTTTTAAAAAAAAAAAAAAAGCTTTCTCTTTCGATAGTTTTAAGGCAAAGATGTAACTTGAGTTACCCAGTTCTAAATTGTGGTATTAGATAATCGCATGCTCTTCAGTTTCCTTTCTTTGATTTTTTAAATCAATCTAGTTAGTGCATATGTGAAGCAGCCTCATTAGTAAGGCAGATCATAATTCTTGTCAAAGAACTATTAGGGTCACCACTCAGTCCACTTAGAAGGAATCGCAAGTTTTCTAAACTACTTCGTAAGCACAATGTAGCAACATATTTTCCTAAAACTGGCAGGATAATAGCCTATGTTTTAAGAATGAGTGGTCATACCTGCATACCTGTGGGGAAATTTATACTTTCTGAAAAAAAAATCATAACTTCTTGGGAGCACTGTAGTTTATGGTATAATAACATGCTTACCCAAACGTAGATAAGATCTATAATCAAACTATTTAACTGAGGAAACACATTTTTAGGAAGACTTGCATAAGCTATGGATGCACAACAACTGCAGGCGTGACTGTACTGGAAAAAGATAAATTGAAAGGGTTCATTTCTCTCACACTAGCACATTGCCTGTTGGAGTCCATATTTGCCATCCTTTCTTACACCCATTTTGCTTCATACTTCAAACCACTGTATTTCCCCCACATCCCTCCTGCCAGCAGCACCTGAAAGAATGAGTCTCATAAGCCAGAGTATTCTTAGACTGCCACCTATCATTATCATAATAATCTTCCATATATTATTTTTTTCTTGTTAGCATGCTCCCTGATTCTTTCTCCCTCTTAGTCTTATATAAATTTTTAAAAAGATAAAATAAAATAAAATAATGACCCACATATTATTAGTGATAGGCTCTCATCTGCTGTTTATTTTTTGCTTTCTGGATCATTCCCTCTTTTTTTTGTTGTTTTTTTTTTCTCTTCCTTTCTCTCATTGTTCCTCAACTCTGGGACTTAATCATCTCCAAAACAGATAGGTAGATAGATGCTTTTCTAACCAGGAATATAGGTTCAAGATAGAACCAAACAGCCTCTGAATAGACAAGCTCAAAGTTGCTTTTGAAAGCTTCATCACTGAAAATGTAATCAAACTTAGCTTACCCCCAATTGATTTAAGTTGCAGCCTAAGGGCCAACCTTTGACCAGGGCAGTACTCACACTTGCATCGATTCTGCCTGCAATCGAATTAGGCAATTCTCTACACTTTCAGCTCTAGCCCTGGAGTGCAAATGGCCAATTTGGGAGGCAACTTGGTTGTGCTTGAAATTTGGAGGAAGATTTTCTCATATGTTCCTGGGAAAAGGCAGGCGTACTTTAAAAAATATATTCTTAGTCACAGAATGGGCTGCCCAAAGGATATTTTATTTGTTTTTATGATGGTTTTGATTTGAGAAAACTTCGCTTCTCCCAGAGAATCTCTACTGACTTTAAAAAGATGAGTTTGTGTACTAAACTCATCAGTATGTGTACTAAAATTTAAGGGAAATGGAAATTAATGAGGAAAAGTAAGGCAATATAATATTCTACTATTATGTTTTACAATTTTAGAAGTAAAAATTAAAAAACAAACATGTTTACTGTGATGGAAGCAAATGAACCTTCTTCATAAGAGTGTATGCTGTGACAACACCTCCCTCTTTCCTTTCTGAAATATTTTATAAGATTGTAATTAAGAAACATTACAGTTACTCTTCTAGGCATAACGGACTTTTGTTATGCATTTTTATTTCTCATGTTTACCTCCCTGTACTGTATACTAATCATATATCATCTCCCCTACTCACAAAACTCCTTTTAGTTTCACATAAACCTTACTGTCTTTATGTATTTATTTTACATATTTATAATAATACAATAGATTCAATTTTTCACCTTGCAAAAACTTCCCCATATTTCTATTTAGGTTTATTAAATAATACTTTGGTGGCTTCACTATTTATATATTTAGTGGTGTGTTGGTAACTGAAAAGAATATGTATCACAAAATTTACAAATAATAATAAAATATAGAATACACTTTATCATAAATTCCATATAACCAATTTCTTCTCATAGAATGGTGTCATTGATTTTTGCCAAAATCTTGTAACTGTAGCCAACTTATGGTTGCAATTTAACCATGATTTGACAAATGGAGTTGTATCCCCACTCTAAGTATTATTCTGACATGAAGATGGGTTGGTATTTATATTTATGATAAAGAGTAAGATGAAAGTAAATTTTTGCTGAAACAGATAATAGTTTTGGACTCCTGAAAGAAAATTCTCAATTTTTTGCACTATCCACAATGTAATGGCTAGACACAATATATTTTTATGTTTAATCTCCATTTTTCTCCATCATTTTCTTAAGTCTAGACAATCAACAACAACAAAAATAAATAAATCAACCCCTAATTTGGAGCTCTTGCCAATTTCCATGGTGTCAATATTCTCATTATGGAAGATTTTAAGCTACCAAGTGATGTTACTGAACAGAGAGTTGGGAAAATATGCACAGTATGACACCGTTATATAATAATTTTACAATAGAGACATAATGGAAAACAACTGAAGATCATAGATAATAATAAAAATGTAGTTGAGTAGTTATTACATCTGTTTTTAATATAATTTAAACAATGGCCATGTTTAAAAAACTGCTTGCAAAATTCCTTCAAATTTAACAATTGGCTTTCATGACCTGGTACAAGCCAGTTTCAGTATGCCACTATACCTGAGTAAATATAAAGGAAAATTTGGCTTCTCCATGTGCAAATGGCATGAGTCTAGGCAAATTACATAAGCTCTCTTATCTTCAATTTATCCTTGTGAAATGAAGTCAGTAATACCTTGCTCACATGAAGGTGGAAGTACTATCAGCCATCCATATCTATGGGTTCTATATCCACGGATTCAACCAACCATGAATCAAAAATTCATGTTATTTTTTAAATTCCAGAAAATTCCAAAAAAGCAAACCTTGAATTTATCATGCGACCAATAATACTTTACATAGCATTTACATTGTATTTGGTATTATAAGTAATCTAGAGATGATTTAAAGTATACATGAGGATGTGTGTAGGTTATATGCAAGTACTGCACTATTTTATATAAGGGACTGGAGCATCTGTGGATTTTGATATCGTGGGGAGTCCTGGATCCAATCCCCCACAGATACCAAGGGACAACTGTATCTTATGTTAAACAAGATATATGTAAAGCACTTGGTCTGTGGTAGGGATTCATACATTAGTTGTCTTTCCTTTCCCTCTTATATAACTTCAATCACCCTCATTATATCTATAATTTCCTTAACTTTACTGTCTCATGGGGATGACTTGATTCAGTATCTCCAAATCCATATAATGACCCTGATACAATGGGATTTTATTCTGTTTCTATGATAAGCTCATGTGTATCTGTATCCACACATGTAGCATTTCTCACTTACATTTGCTGAAACATAATGCATTTCCCCTTAAAACTGACTCTGTCACTATGCCTCATTCTCACCCCACACTGGTTTTTAAGCAACGTTTTAATCTAAAGTTGTGAGTTCTCAGGAAATACTTATCTTGTAAAGTTTTAATTGTCTGAAGCCAGAGAGAAAAATATATTACCTAGTCATAAAAAGTTTTCAGTGTCTTGTATTAACATCACAGTAGGTTCCAGATCCAAAGTTATCTCTCCGTATCTCTCCACCAACGTGGCCAGAGTCAGGGGAGGAGGAATACATATTTTAAATTGCTTTGAAGTGTGTGGAATCAGTTCCCTTCCATATCAGCACACCCCACCCCAAAAAAGTCTTAAAATTGTTTTTTTTTCTCATTGTTACCCATTTAAAGCAAGAAGACTGTAGTTTGTAGGCTGCATACTTTGGGACATAAGATTAACCAGTAATGCCATAATTTTAAAACTTTAGTATTTATTCACTTATCAATCTATTGACTATCTAAATGCCTAGTCCCATGCTGTGTTGGGAATACAGAGGTGAGCTAATAAGACTCCTATTGATTCCTAACTTTTTGAAGACTGCTATTTTTGAAGGAGAAGCTGGGGACAAAAGCAGCTATCACAGAATGTGGTCAATTTCTAGAGGTAAGTGAGAGAATGACAAAAATGAATGAATAAAAGAAATCCCATATGGCTGGAGCACAGAGGACAATTAAAGGAAAAGTAAACAGACATGAGGATGGAAAGAAAGGCAGATGCTAGCTTGTGAATGGCCTTGTAAGCAAATGCTACCTTCTTTAGCCTGTTACAGAAGTGTCATTGGCCAAAACCTTTTTTTTTTTCCATATACTACTGATAGCTTTTAAAATGTGAGTGACAAAAAAGACAAATACTTATTACCGGATTATAGTGATACTTTGGTTCTTAAGATGTCTCACAATGTATGTGAAACAACCTCACTTGCTAAGATAAAGACAACTTTTGGTCTGAGCATTAATCCCTCTGCCACTATTGGCACTCTTCAGATACATACACTACTTATTCAGCACCTCCTCATATGTTTCTAGAAAATCATACATATTTGTACCAATTTTACTTAAAGGAAGAGCAATTACTTCACTCCGTTGATCTATTATGCTGATCAAATAGTAAAATAATTAGTACTTAACCATTTAATGAGGTGTTTAACCTTTTTCTAATATATCCTTCCCTAACTTTTTTTTCTAGCACAGTTAATCTGTTCAATAATGCATACCATAATTGTTCAGTCTAATCTCTTTTTCCTTCCAATTATACAGGATGTTGCAAAAAAGCTCTCCAAAGGTACTTTGGAGCAAAATCTTTATCACTGAATAATGCATTAAAGTTAAATACTGTCAGCCCTGAAGTAACCCACAGAGAACTTGCCTATATATGTTTATAACACCTTATCTTCTTATTATAGAATCACTTGACTAGTAATATCATGGTAACAGCTGATAGGTAAACACTAAAAGTTATTTCCATGTCCTGAAAAACAGCCCATAAAGATAGTTTTACCAATTAAGTGACAGTCTGTTCTATCCAATGAAATATGTGGCATAATATGTACTTACCCCAGTCACACACCAAAGAAGAGTTATGCTCTCTAGGAGAATCTGCCTTTGTTTTTTTATGTGTTTCGTTTGTTTTGCTTTAGTTTTTAATAACCTATATCTCTAGTCCCAGTTTACCATCTTGCAATTGGTTATGGTAGGAACCAGGTGAGAGATGAGATAGTTTAGCATAAATCCAGCCTCACTATTAATCAGCAAGTAAATATAAATGCCTATGTATACCACACTCTCTTAATGGCTGGAGGGTAAAGGTATGGAGAAGAGAAGTGTTAGGACAGAAGTACAGCATTCTTCTGTTCATTGTGGCTGGTGTGAGATCAGACTTAGTATCTAGGCTCCCTTAGAGAATGAGGAAAGGCAAAATGTAATGCAGAGCTATATCTAGATAAGATAATCATGGCTTTGAGAGGGTGAGTATCAAAGCACTGGGGAAAAAAAAAAAAAAGCTCCAAGCAAGTATTCTGCTGATGGTGATTCAGAATCATTATCTTCAAATACAAAGGACAACTTTATTATCTTTTGAGATTTACAATAGCTGAATTCAATGTGAGATGGACCTAACTTTTAACAATTTTGAAAAATGCTACATTATATTGTTCTTGTTACTGTTGTTATTGATAGATGAAAGTGCAGCAAAGTGAAAAGCTTAGACAGAGAAAAATTTCAGGTTGGAAATTGGGCTAATTACTGCCTAGATGGAAAGCAAAAAAAAAATGGAACTTATTAAAATGTATGGAAATTGTTCTTTTAACAATGCTTGTGTGTTTGTGTGTGTGTATAAAGCTATACTAAAAATCACCTATTACTGATTCCATTTCTTCATGACCAGCAGTATGTGTATTGTTTATAACCTACCCATTCTAAAAGACCAACAGGCACACAGTCATTTAAGTACTTGTTTATGTTTGTCACTTCAAAGGAGCTTGGTTGTTCCTCCAGCATTGTTGATAGCTTAGCGATGGTTGCAGCCATGCCATAGGCTTCTTCATAGGTGTTCCTTTAAAGCAATAAAATTCTGACACTTGTTATTTAAAATGACCTTTGAAAATGAAATGTTTAAAACAAAGGTCTAGAAACAAAAGCAAATTATTTTATCTACATTCTACTTTACCCTAAAATTCTGTTGAACCAAAGTGCTTAGAGACCTTCCATCAGAAGGGCAGTATTTCAAAAACTAACTTATCATTTTTTGTTCATTACTATTAAAATCCTGTGAGACTTGTAAACAGCAAACACAATTTTTTTAAATCTATAAGTAACTTGCTAGATAATTTTTCTAAAGCATCTGTGCTAGCTAAGATTGAGAACAGTTGTGACAAAATCCAAAATAATGACTTAAAAAAAATGGTTTTCTTTCTCTGTCACATGGAAGCCTGCAATAGACAATCCAGGACTAGAATGGCATCATAATATCCAGGACATAGCCTCCTTGTGTGATTTTGTTCCTCTTCATAGCACCCATGCCCAAGTTACTCGGTGGTCAGAGGTGTCCCCTGCAGTTCACAGCATCATGTCTGTACTTTAGGCTGTAGGAAAAATAAAGGAAAGGAGAAGGGCTCCCTCTTTTCTTTTACAAATACTTCCACAAATCTGTACACACTACTTACACTTTTTTTGCATGTAAAAGTGTTTATATTTTTACACTTTTAATAAAAAATATATATTTAAGGTATACAACATGGTGATTTTGTATATATAGTGAAATGATTCCTACAGTCAATCTAATGATTATATCTTTTTCTCACATAGTTACCATGTTTTGGGTGTGGGAGGAGAGACCCCGAAATCTACTGTCATAGTAAATTTCCAGTATTCAACATGAGATTATTAACTACAGTAAGCATGCTGTACAGTAGATCTCTAGACATTCACCTTACATAGCTGCAACTTTGTACCCTTTGACCAGCATCTCCCTATTTCCCCCACCTCCCCACTCCTGGTAACCACCATTCTGATCTCTGCTTCTGTGTATTTGACTTTTTAGAATTCCACATATAGGTGAGATCGTGTCATTTTGTTTTCTTTCTACCTGCTTATTTCACTTAGCATACTATTCTTGTTAGCGACAGGTCAATGCTCTGCCAAAAACTGTGGTTATTTTCTTATAGTTAAAGGATACTGTGGATACTGAGGGACAACTAGCTGTCTTTACCACAGTTGATCTCTTTGTGAACCAAATATCCAGGCATGCCCTTCTTCCTACATATAGAACATATCCACTCCTGGCAAAGGTAGAAGACCATAGTCTTCCATCATATATTGACTCTAGCTGAGGTCTAGGATATCTGGGTGATGCACAGTCTCTTCTGTCAGCCTGAATGTAGTGTGGCCTGGTCAGCTCACCTTGAGATTAAAACAAACGTTTTCTGCTACACACAAGCCCAATATACTATGGTGGCATATAAACCAGAACTCTGTGATAGCACTCCCATTCTGAGACAGGGAGAAGGGGAAACCCACAGTAGCCACTTATCGATGGCAATGATCAGACCCTGCCAGTTTGAAGAATCCAGACTCCTTTTTCTGGCAGTATTGTATGTTCCTCAGATAGATCACTAGGCAGCTACTCATTCTTGTTCTGGGAAGAACTCCCAAGTCCCTTGTTCTCTGTGGCCCTTGTCTCTTTCCTTTTGGAAATTCTTTCTTGGACAGTAGGCTCCATGACTACACCTGAAGAAAGCATTGGGGGCTGAATAGCCTGTGTGGCCTATTTTGTGCTGATGTAGATTAGGAATAGAGAAGTCTCTTTAATGGTTAACAACTACAATAGTAGACCAGGTTTGTGGTTTCTTTGACAAAACAATAAGCTCAAAAAATGAGTAGGCTTCTGGGGCTTCCCTGGTGGCACAGTGGTTGGGGGTTCGCCTACCGATGCGGGGGACGTGGGTTTGTGCCCCGGTCTGGGAGGATCCTGCATGCCGCGGAGCGGCTGGGCCAATGAGCTATGGCCTCTGGGCCTGCGCGTGCGGAGCCTCTGCTCCGCAACGGTCTCCCAGCGGCGAGAGGCCCGCGTGCCGCAAAAAAAAAAAAAAAAAAAAAAAAAAAAAAAGAAATGAATAGGCTTCCACCCTAGTTAATTTTATCGGTTAGCAACCTTAGAATAATGTTTCTTATAGAAAGAGTTTAGAATGCTGATGGCTTCCATCTTTTACTTACTATGATCTTTGTTCTCTCTCAGTCAAACAGCAGCTACATTAAAGAGATCTGAAATGGTGGGTTTGGTTGGAAAGGCAATACCTTTTGTCTTGTCTGTCCCCTCAAAGCTCGCGGACTTCCCATGACAGAGCACTAGTCTTCTTTCATGTTAAGGCTGATGCTTTGCGGCGACTTCTTTACAGTTTTAATTGGAGATAGAAGCAATTGGCTTTTGCAGTGTTGCAAGATATAAGTTACCAGACTCTCCATCAATTTAGATTGTAGGATACAGCTAGCTTCCCCCTTTAGCAGAGGTGCATTCCTTTCCATCTCTATAGACCAGCTAGCACTATGCTGAATACAGGATTCTGAAAGTGGCATAATGCAGGCAACACACATTAGCCTTCTAAAGTCTCCTATTGCTGTCTATTCCTTGAAGATCACCATATCTGTGGGTTTAGTCTCAGAAGAATTTCATATTATATGTTGAACAAATTTTTTCAAAAGAGGTCCTTATTCCAAAATACCCCCAAACGAATAGGGACCGGAAAATTATCAACGTTCAGCTGAATCAGAGATGATCAAAACAATTCATGTATTTTGAGTTCAACGAAAAATAATTATCTTCACCAAATAAGGCACCATGCATGCATAGAACATAGGCACATACCTTAATGTAGAATTAGAGTGGGTAAGGAAAATAACTTAATAGGGTTTTCTAAGAAAAAACCCTTTCTCAAGTCTTTGTGTCCAAAACAGAGCGTGTATTTATTGATATCACCACATTCAAAGAAATGGGCTGATTCTTACTAGGAAGGTTGATCATGAAGAATCCTTATGACATGGACCCTGTCCTGAGGAACTAATGATCTATAAACTCTCATTAACTACTTTATCCCTCTCCCCCCTCCCCTTATTTTATTCATGAAGAAATCATTCCAGAGAGGAGAGGTAATAGCTATTCTGTGGCATAACTAGTAACCGTAACTAGTTAATGGTAGACCTTGGATAAGAACTCAGTTCTCTTAGCACTTTGCTTTTTGCAACTGTGCTAAAAAAAGGCCTAAGAAGTCTGTGTCAACAACTTTGAAGTGTCTGAGATTTTACTCTGCTTACAGGCTAATGTTAGCTTGCCCCAGTACCATGGATGCTGGTGGAAAACACAAGACTCCTGGGTCAGACCATATTCCTTGCAGCAAAAACAGTAGCCAGAGAGTCAGCATGTTTGCATTTGTTCCCTGAGCCCCAGATTCCCACAGGAGCAACATGGATGACCTACATGGATGCTGGCACATGCCTTAGCTCCTGTTAAAAGACAAGAATACTGAGCTCAGGAACCCAGTGTTTTATGGCAGCCAGTAAGCAAGCTTGCTAAGAATGAGGCATTACCTCATCCCACAAGAAGTGGCCTGAATAAAGAGCATTTACACTTTATTTTTTACTGTGACTTCACAGTCTTGCCATTCTCAGCAAAACAAGTGGAGTGGGAAATACCCCTGAAGGAATGTCTCCCAATAACCTGTAGAGAAAGAGAGATAAAAAGGTGGACTTATCCTCAAAGCAGCACTTCTTAAATTGTATTATGCACACTGCTATACTGAGGACCCCGGTAAAATGCAGACTGATTCAGTGATTCTGGGGAAGAGATTGAGGTTCTGAGTTTCTTCCAGTTCCCAGGGATGCTAATGCTGTGAGTCTGGGAACCACACATCATTAAATAGCAAACTCCAGGGGACGTCTGGTTGCATCTGAGAATGGCTTATATAGGCAGCCATAATCTAGATTCTGGACTTCTATTTTGAAGCCATAGAAAGTCTTTCTAGTCCACTGCCTAGGACTTAACAGACTGTGAGGGACTCGCTAAAAAATATAGGAGACCACAACATATATTCTGAGTAGACCCCTGGATACTGATTTATCGATTTACAAAAGAGATTGACTTGGGTTATAATGTTCACATTGGCATGAGCAGCTCATTTTGTTCCTAAAATGAAGTTATATTAGAAGCCACATCATAATCAGAAGTAATTTTATTAATTTTTCAAGAGAAATCACTGTCTGAGGACACAAAATACTTAAAGTCTGTAAGCTCAGCAGACCTGCATAGGACACCAAATCATCAGCAGCAGATTGTTTGGTGAACATAGAATCAGAACAAGGGGAGATAAATAAATCAAACAGTAAATGGCATTAATCTAAAATCAGCATTTCTTCATTCAGCTCACAAAAAATGGCCATTTTACCAGTGGGACAAAATATGCATTAAGTTCAATAATTCTGGCTCCCTTTTCTCTGAGAGGTACATACATCCCACCCATCTCCAAATCCTTCCCCCAACCCCCAATCTCAATTTACCTCTGTGACTTTCCTTTGTCTATGTATGCAGCTGACCAAATCCTAGGTCTCCACTTCCTTCCCTTTAGAGTAATACATTCTTTGTTTAGATGTGTTCATATATTCAATCAGGTTTCTTTCAAGTTCTGTTTACTGCAGAATCTTTTTTGTCTTTAAAAGGTAATTTTGCATATACCTATTTTGATCTGTTACTTTCATAAGTTAACTCTCAGAGGGCCAGGTGATTTCCCTCATTTTCAATTCTGCAGGTGAGGTGGAGGTATAGCCCATCCAAAAGATAATTCAGTCAAAGTCCAGCCAATTGTTTTTTTGCCTCAACAGATTATTTCCTCAACAGATTATTTGGGGACCCTGTAAGAATAAACAAATACTCGCAAATAAAAAATTGTAAATGAGCTTTTTGGAAAACTGCCATTGAAGGCCACACACATGAGTTATCCTACCTCAGTTCAACCATATCAAATATTATTCAATATTCCTATAAAATTTCTATGACTAATCCATCCAGAACCTGTATGCACTTAGCAAATTTATCTAAAACCTAATACTATGAAAAGGCTTCAATCTTATACATATGTATATCATAAAAACTACAGCCAAACTATCTCTACAAACAAATAAACCATGTTTCATTGGCAATTATTTTTTTAGCCCACTATTTGAAAATTAGAATATCCTTTCTCTACAGAAACAATGTTCCCTCATGTATTTATTCATCTTTTCATTACTAAATATGAACTCTGTGCCAGATGTGCATTAATTGCTGTAATACAATGGCAATAAGACAGACACAGCCCCAATCTTCAAGAAATGTATCATCTGTGGCTGATATAAACATGTTATCAGACAAGTATGATACTTAAGGGTCAGCATGACTTTCTGAAGAAATTGATATGTAGTCTGAAGAATGAGGCAAAATGGAGAGGCTAGAAGACTTCAGGTGAAACAGTATGTATAAATTCCCGGGGTAAGAAAGACTATTTCCCAGGCAGGTTCACAAAAGTCCATTTAACCCATAATTTAAGTCTTTGTTTAGACTCACTTAAAGTGGAATCACAGATTGATTAAGACAAGGCAAAGGGAAAAGATTTAGTTGTTGAATCCTAGGTGTAAAGGCCGTAAGAGTCCTAAAAAGGTCATCTTAACTAACTCCTAATATTTTGGTTGGGGAAATTGACACCCAATAACTAGTCCAACATTTCCCTGAGAGTTAGTGGTAGAGCCCAGACCAGAAGCCACATCACCTGATTCTCCCTACAAACATTGCTTCAAGGATAGAAGTAATTATACAATGGAATATACCTACTCTGTTAGGCATAATTTGTACTATAGTATTCAGAGTTCTAATTTAAGATAACATGCATTTGTAGTATTATGCATTAGACTCAGAGACTTTAATTAGCATGTTCTTATGTGAGCACATGTACATTTATATACCTTTATAGATATCAGTTAGGGATTAAGTTCCATAGCAAGTAAAAGAAGCCTGATAAATAGTGTCTTGGTTTTGTTTTCTTTGTGTTTTTTTCCTTGTGTGACTGAAAGTCTAGAGATAAGTAAACTAGTCCATGATGTTAGCACCACAGTGTAAACAGGGACCAAACAATAATCCCTTCTACCTACCTAGCATATTCTTGTTGTCTTATGTGCACAAGAGGGCAGATGGCACTCCAAAATCACAACCATGTTCCAAGTAAGAAGGGAAGGGAATAGGATCACTGAATCTGCTATCTTTTGAGGAACTTTCCCAGAAGCTCTACCCACTGACACGTGTACATATCTGGTGCCTATATTGGAAATCACTGCTTTAAGCAAGAGTTTGCGGTTGTATAAAATGCCCTGCAATTAACAGCACCAGATGCTTTGCTTTTCTCGATAGTGAGAAAGGAGTTAATGTGCAGGGTACTGGTACTGAGCATATTATCTCCTGTTCAGAATCTTGAAAAGAAGTATGTGTTATGAGCTTATGCTCACCTCAGACAAAGAAGCCCTTTGTAATAGAAATGATGATGAAGTGGTCTTGGTCTGAACAGAGCCTTGCATTGCCGTTTTTTACTTGTCCTCTTCCCTAGGAGCAATAAGACTTTCCCAGAACCTCAACAGCCTGCTTTCTGCCTTTGTTTAGACTTGCTGTATGTCACACACCTGATGGGCACTTTCAGTAGTTGTGATTAAGAGTACGGAATGGAGATCAGAGAGGTCAAAAATGCTTAGATGGCTTGTTAGAATTGTAAACTCTAAAGATCAACTTGCAAGAGCTAAACAAAGCTTATACAAACCCAGAAACCATCAGTGTTCTAATATAGAGACAAAAGCTGATGCCCAGAGTTAATCTGAAAAATTAAAGCTCCAAAATATGGCCTAAACATGGTACGAATTTACAGTACAAAGAATTGTCTGTCATCCCTGCCCCACTCCAGACTTATACTGGCGATCAAATGAAAATTAGCTACAATGTAGGCAAGGTATATTAGTCTGTAACAGTTTCACACCCTTGACTTCTGAAAAATGTATGTTCTGAAAAGTGTACTTTGAAGACATCAGCTTTGTGTATAAGCATCTCATATTTCAGATTTGAACATGTTTTTATTGTTTTTGTTGCTGTGAGTCTTGCATGTTTCTGCCAATTATTGTGTTTGACCTGGATCATGACAAAATCAGTTTGGTCAATCATATGGAAAACTATTTATTTTTAAAAATGGTAAATTCATGTTGCTGACTGAGACTATGATTAACAATAGATGTATTTGCACTTCAGGGAAAATTATGAGAATAGTCCTGTACTGATTAAATAATGTGATGGCAACTTTCCTAAATATGCTTTGTGAGGTAACTAAACACATGGCAGCTCCTCCATCATGACTTTCAGAAAACTTTAGATAAAAGTCTGTCCCAAATTGTATTCATGACTAAGAAGGAAGTAATAGTAATATGCTATTTTTGGCTAAAATGTGTCCCACTTTCTAATATGACTGTCACATGATATATAAGAAGGAAGGAGTAGTAGTATGGAAGGAAGTAATAGTAAGTAGGAAGTAATAGTAATATGCTATTTTTGGCTAAAATGTGTCCCACTTTCTAATATGACTGTCACATGATATATAAGCTCTTCATCCAGTAATGTATTAGTTTGTTTAATTCAAGGTTCAAAATGAAAACTTCTTTTATTTCTTGACACATCATCAGTTTAACTTGGCAATTAGATAACATCCCTAGAATCAAAGATAGACATCAGGAAACTGTCTTTTTCCATGAATGTGAAACAGATAAACAAAAACCACACAAGCACAACAATCAGCACCACAAAAATTGCAAAAGCTTTGGACTAAGCCATCTGCTACAAAGGAAATGCTTTATTAACTCTAGCCTTTCAATGTGGTTAAAGCTTATGAACATGTTAGCTAGTTTTCCTCTGGGGACTACAATGATTTGTTCTATAAAATTTAATCGTTATGCCTTTATGCATTAAACAGAAAGAGGTGTATGAAATACAGTAATATTTCACAACATTTTTCTTTAAAAAGTAATAATAAGTACCCAGTATAAACAAAGTTTATAAGTCCTATTAAGGATAAGTTTTACTGTGCAGCATAAAATAATTTGACCACTGGAAGTATGCATGTACAAGTAGGAAAAGTATTTACAATACAAAGATTTCATATGGTATCTTTTACCTGAAAGGTACATGTAACTACAGGGCAGCAGTTATATGTCACTTTCCAATTTATAAATGTAGGTAATTTTATTACTTGTAAAGCCATGCACACCCAGTATATTACTCAGGCTAATGTATAGAACTAGTGGAAAAAACGTATATTCAGACCCCCAATGAGCCATGTATATTCTTAGGTAGGGAGGACAAATATAAAGTTCTGAGAGATTGTCAGTGGCATTGAGGTACAAATGTAGCTATGTGCCACTTGTCAAAGAAAAGACCGTGCATTAAAAAATCCAAGCCTATAATAATAACAAATTAGAAACATCTTCTTGTTTTAAAAGACATAAAAACTTGTAAGCTGTTCTCTCCTAGAATCTCTTTAAAACATGGCTGCCAGGCTTCCCTGGTGGCGCAATAGTTGAGTCCACCTGCCGATGCAGGGAACACGGGTTCCTGCCCTGGTCCGGGAAGATCCCGCACGCCGCGGAGCGGCTGGGCCCGTGAGCCATGGCCGCTGAGCCTGCGCGTCCAGAGCCTGTGCTCCGCAACGGGAGAGGCCACAGCAGTGAGAGGACCGCGTACCACAAAAAAAAAAAAAAAAAAAAATGGCTGCCGTTAGAAAACTCCTATGTGTGTCAACAGATTATGAAAAACAACAGTAGATAGCATTGTCCAAACTATAGTAAGTACCTAAATACACTCTAAAAACACTTTATCTGGTTCTCAAAATTATCTTGCATAGGAACTTCTTTTATCCAGTTTTTCAGAAAACTGAGGCATGAAGGGATTAAGTAGTCCAAAGTCACAGCAATAATTAGTGGCATTTATGAAGCCAGAACTTTGTTTTGTAAAAATTAGTACCTGTTACACTATAACCACCACCACTGGAAAAGAAATAGACAGTGCTTAAGCAGGAACGGGGAAGATGGAGTGACCCCATTGGCAAGCAACATGTATGTCTGAACTGTTTTGAGGGTCACCTGAAATATGGTTGAAGTCACCAGTTTATAGCTCAACTGGGAAGAAAATCCCTCAGTGACTTCACATGGAAGGATGCGTTCTGTCTCCTTTCACCAAGGAGACACACTGCTGCTCTCTCTCGAAGTAACCCAAATAAAGTCCAAGCACCAGATATTTATTATCTCAAGTCTACACTCAGTGAAGGCAAGAACCACGTGTAACCCCAATAAAACTGTGTTATGTTGTTTTAAAATTAAGTAAATAAGCAAATGTGACTTTAGAAAACTTGAAACGGTCATCTAAATCTTTACTGAAAATCTTCTTAAGAATGTGGGAAAGTCACCAAATTATTCATTCCAACAGCAATAATAATAAACCTTTACATTTCTCTCTGAAACTCAACCTCACGTTAACTGCTCAAATATTGTTTTCTTCTGTCTCCCTTCCAAGCTGTGCTGGCTCACATTCTTTCTCCTTCCTTCCCTTTTTGTCACCCCCTCCATTCATCACCAGATTATTAATTTTTCTTTCTTAATTCCTTTCGTACGTGAAGTGATTCATATATTTATCTAAAATTCTAAAATTTATACAATACCTTTAACAAGAGATAACAAAGGGAACTTGCCCCTGAGAAACAGTATGTGTGTGTGTGTGTATATATAAAATGCACATATATGTGCACAAACACATACATATACACACATACACCTATGAATTATATATCATTCTTAAATATACCACGTGTACACAAATCTAGATGCATGCACATATATAGACATGTAACGCACAAAATATATATATATATATATATATATATATACTATATATATATAAAAAAACAGATTTTTTTTTTTTTTTTTTTTTTTTTTTTTTGCTGTACGCGAGCCTCTCACTGCTGTGGCCTCTCCCGTTGCGGAGCACAGGCTCCGGACGCGCAGGCTCAGCAGCCATGGCTCACGGGCCCAGCCGCTCCGCGGCATGTGGGATCTTCCCAGACCGGGGCACGAACCCGTGTCCCCTGCATCGGCAGGCGGACTCTCAACCACTGCGCCGCCAGGGAAGCCCCAAAAAACAGATTTTTATACTTTTATTTTGGGGTGTTCATTCACATCCCCACTTATATGTTATTTTTTGTTGTTTTTTTGTGTTTGTTTTTGCGGTACGTGGGCCTCTCACTGTTGTGGCCTCTCCTGTTGCGGAGCACAGGCTCCGGACGCGCAGGCTCAGCGGCCATGGCTCAGGGGCCCAGCCGAGCTGCGGCATGTGGGATCTTCCCGGACCGGGGCACGAACCCGTGTCCCCTGCATTGGCAGGCGGACTCTCAACCACTGCGCCACCAGGGAAGACCCCCGCTTATGTGTTTTTAATTTACCATTGGAAAACTAATTCCCAGCACAGGACTCATCACACAGTAACTTCAATAAGTATTTGACTAACAATAAACAAATTACTTATTTTCTGAGTTTGCTCATCTGGAATGTATGAATGACCTCTAAGCTCCTCGGGGACTCCTGAAAACCTAGCCTTGTTCCTGTTCTCCCAGGTTTTCTCCTTGGGTCTCTAGACAATCACTCACGGGTAAAAGAATAGAATCAGTGGTGCAAAAGCTAAACGTTTAGCAGAAATGATTCTTCACTAGAGCTCATCATGCTGTGGAGATCTCAGCTGTAGAATTCATATTCGCTGTCAAGGAAGCTTGAAGAGGCCTCTAATCTGCTCATTTCATAAACAGGTTAATAAAATGACTTCCCTAAAGCAATCAAGGAAATAGTACTCTAACTGACAATAAGCAAAAAGTGCCTTTTTTCTTGACACACAACGTGATTGAATGGGTGGGATGGAAATGTTATCACTTTATGAATCTTTGAACTTACATACATTGCATATGCTGATATACTTTATTGTGAGTGAACAATGACAAAAATCAATTACAATATGAAATCTAGAATGGATAGCACAGAAAACTGTGAATTCCTATATTTCTCCATTATGTGAAAATCAAATGATAGTGGAGCAATTGCACAGTTTACCTAAATTTTATTCTGAGTATCAAGAAAGCAGAAAGGTAGCTGTATATAAACAATCATTACTAGAAAACAAAACTGTTCAAACAAAATTACAGATGATTAGATTAAAGTATAGGTAATAGCAAATGCTTATCAATTCCTGTATCATTTCTGTCTTTTCTGGGAAATATTATTTTTAGAACAATCTTCCCTCGAGTCATTTTTCTAATACTCAACTACTACATTCATAGAAGAATCTAAATAAGAAATATACTTTTGAAACTGCTCCGAACTCTGCAATACCTAATACATTTTATCTCAAGCGGTTGGTTGGAAATATAATGGAAATAGGGACAAAAGGGGGTAAAAAACACAACAAAAAACAAAGAAAATAATGCTGGCTGGTTTGCATTTCTCTAAACAAAAGTGAGACATTTTCCTTTCTTTATTTTAGTCTCAAATTGTCCTCAAGGATTTAGAAAATTTTTCTAGACCCCTAGTGCTTAAGCCATTGATTGCATACTTTACTGTATTCTCTACTTCTGCATCAGTGTCCATTAAAAAGTTTTACATGATAGTAGATTGATTATTTTACATTTAAAATTGTAAATCTGATTTAAAAGAGAGAGATGAAAGCTAAGCCACAGCTTTAAGACATTAACAAGGGGGCATCAATAAACATTTCCTCAGCTCAGGGATATCATGAGGAATTCTACCCCCATAACATTCTACCCCCATAACATCAAATATAGGAGGCTGAGTCCATGGCCTCCTATGATCTTACCAGATGGCCTGTCAATATGGTGATGTAGTACCTACATGGGGTAAAAAGAGTCAAGAAGGAACATAGATATCTCTTGCTCCATCTGGGATCAGTCGTGTTGTACAGTCAACTGACGAGTTAGGAAAGACAATGTGGAGTTCCCTCCTGCAGGCAGAACTGGAGATCACCTGGCTTATGCTGGGTTGCAGGTAATTTGAAGGCAGGGCTCTTCACTGGCAAGAAGACAGCTCCCGATTAGCTCCTGGTACCTCTAATCTTGTCCTTACTGTTGTCTCTTGAGGGTCCACTCTCCTGACATTTCCTAAACCACTTTCTCTCCACCCCCATAACCATTCTTTGACAACACCCAAAGTGTTTCCAGGAACCCATCTTCTCCAGCTAACCTCCTCCCTCGCTAAACCCAATAGTATTCTCTCTTTTTCAATATCTTCAACTTCCACTTCATCCATCATATTCATTTTCCATCATAAGCTTTCCTCAAGCTTGTGTGCTGTTTCTTTTTTCTGTCTCTCTATGTACCTGGTGCAGAAACTGAACAGTCAGCTGGCGCTCTCAGCATGTTCCTGTCTGCATGCCAATACTTGTTGCTCTGTCCTATTTAGAGGGCCTGAGTTCTTGATGAGGAAATATGCTCTGCACAGAGACCAATACAATGTTGGCAATCATAGGGAGAAACACTTATTTTCCCTGCTAAGCAAATAGCTTATTACCAAAAACCGCTAAGAGCTGAGATGCAGTCTGTATATAGGAAATGACATGAATCATAAAAGTCTTAGTCAGGCTTAACCTATTGTGTATGTATACACAGAAGCATGCATAAGCACACAAACTCCAGCTGTTTAATTTTTTTCCTTTTCTTTTGAATGTGCCTTCTCTAGCAACCCCAAGCCAAGGATTAAGTCAAATAGTATCTCAGTGGGAATCTGATCCAGCCCTATTTCTGGATAGAATTCATACAAAGGCTGAAAGCAGTGGAAGTATGGCTTCCTCCCAGGAACCATCAGGGAGTGTTTTCTTTACTACCATTTTATTCTACCTGATTACCTCTCAATAAATGGGCTATTGACTGGTATGAGGAGAGGATCTCAGTACTGGTTCTTCACCTGAAAATGGCATGCAAAATTTATATGATTCCCTAGTGATTTCTAATTGACAGGTGCTCTTAGCTTTTATCCTTAGAGGCAGTGTGAAATATAGTAGAAATGGATAAACCCCACAGTGAGAATCAGAAGACCTGGATTTTAACCACAGCTTTGCATTAGGAGAGCTTGGAAAGTCACCTTAAAGTCTCAAGGTGTGGGATAAGATTATCTCTAAATCCCATTCTAGCTCTGAGTCAATGACTATATGATCTGCAAGTTCCAGTTTTACCCTTGTGGGACATAGTTTTAAATAGTCTATCATATGCATACATTATTTGTTGCCTTGGCAGTTTTATGAAAATTATTGGTATTGATAAAACATAGTTATTCATAAAATTTTCCTTATTTCTTTAAACCACAAAAGAGAAATTTGATCAAATTTTGAGGGTTTTTTTTTTTTTTTTTTTTCCTGTCTAGAGTACATCTGTGTACCTGTGAGCATTAAGGGAGGAGAGGAAGATAGATAGAATACGAGTAGAGGAGGCACTGGGTTTTGAATTGTAGAAAATTGAGGTGCTAAAGAAGCAGAGCTTTTATTTTTCTCTGTTTCCGGAGCAAAAAAAATAAAAACAAAAGAAGATGACAGAGTGGGGGAAGTAAAAACTAGGGGATTCATTAGTTATTATGTATATGATTTTGTAGAATTTTTGAGAGCTGATATCAAGTTCACTAATTCTTAAATTTTGGAAACAAATGTTATGACTGTGTGGTGATGATTGTGTTAGGTGATGTACAGACGTTCCCTAGCAAGGAGCCGTCATCCTAGAGCAGTGCTTCTTAAAACTTTCAAGCTCATGCAGATCACCTGGGAATCTTGATAAAATGTAGATTCTGATTCAGTAGGTTTAAGCTGGGGCCTAAGAATCTGCATTTCAAAAAGCTCCCAGATAATACCAAAGCTTTGAGTAGCAGGGGTACAGATTTTTAATAAACACAGAGTGCCTTTGTCCTTCATCTTTTCCCCTTCAAAAATAAGTACTTATTTACTTTGAAATGATAGATTGGAAGGTTGGTTTTGGTTTTTGGGGGTTTTGGTTTTTTTCTGATCAGCATGCCTGCTTTGTATCAAAGTCATCTATCACCTGTAGTCAGGCAAAGGACACCAACAGTGTATCATTTTCAAGTCATCGCATGTCAACCTGCTGGGACAAGTTCCCCAAACTTTCACTCAGCTCTGTGATTCTTTCCTTCTTTCAGCCACTGCTGCCAGCTCTCAAATGCTAAAAATTATTGATTAAAGGCATCACTCTCCTTTACACCAGAAAGACAAGTATTCTCAGTAAAATTCTTTGTCTTTGCTTGTCTTTGCTTTTCAAACTTCCTTCGTTAAGAAAATGTAACAACAACAAAAAAATCTCACGTTCTTCCAGGCTCACGGTTTTACCATTTTTATGCTTTTCTATTTCTCCAAGTGATAGCAAAAGGCCTAGCAACCATTTACTTGTCTTTCTAGTTCTTACAGTAAATAATAGAAGATAATTTACTCTCCCTCTGTATGATTGGAGTGTATTTTAAATTATCCATTTAAGCTGGGTCTGTAATTAAAATTACGTGGGCATTTAGGACATTATTCTGCAAAAATGCTCTGTGGGCTTTCTTTGATCTAGCTCATAGAGTCCAGATGCAAAGCAGCATAAAAACACTGAGGGAAAAATTAACCATATCTTGGGTTCATGCACTAGCCAATTTATGTACCAGCTCCTAGGCAAAAGCCATACATATGTCCTCCCAGGAGACAGTGTCTCCCAGGTCAGCAGGAAACTTGGAATCTTCTCTTCCTGCACTTAAATAGCAGTTAGTCCTATCTCTTCCTATCCCAATATGTTGATGGAACAATAACTCTCTAAAAAACAAACAGCAAACAAAGAAATACATGCCTGTGGGAGATTCTATGATTTTTCACAAATATTCTCTTCCCTCCCTGCAAGAGGATTATACATCACTACCAATTTCTAAATGATGTGCAAGGCCTCCCTTCCATTGATATCAGTGATTATGTGACTTGCTTTGGCCAATGAAATAGCAGAATCCTTGTGCCCCACATATGAACAGAAGCCCCAATACTATTAATTGTTCTGCCTCAGGCCCCCTCTGTCATGAGAATGTCATGAGCCAGGTAAGAGATATTCCTTGAACCTGGCCCTAAAACGGAGAAGACACATGGGGAAGGAACAGAGTTGCCACTGACTTACAGTTAACAAGTCCTGTGGGCAAGAAATAAATTTTGTTGTCAGAGTCACTGAGATTCTTTTTTTTTTTCGATACGCGGGCCTCTCACGGTTGTGGCCTCTCCCGTTGCGGAGCACAGGCTCCGGATGCGCAGGCTCAGCGACCATGACTCACGGGCCCAGACGCTCCGTGGCATGTGGGATCTCACGGACCGGGACGCTGCATCGGCAGACGGACTCTCAACCAGTGCGCCGCCAGGGAAGCCTTTTTTTTGTTTTTTTTTTTAAAGGGCTTCAAATGCTTGGCTTTTTATTTATTTATTTATTTTTGGCCGTGTTGGGCCTTAATTTCTGTGCGAGGATTTTCTCTAGTTGTGGCAAGCGGGGGCCACTCTTCATCGCGGTGCGCAGGCTTCTCACTGTCGCGGCCTCTCTTATTGCAGAGCACAGGCTCCAGACGCGCAGGCTTAGCGGCCATGGCTCACAGACCTAGTTGCTCCGCGGCGTGTGGGATCTTCCCAGACCAGGGCTCAAACCCGTGTCCCCTGCATTAGCAGGCAGATTCTCAACCACTGCACCACCAGGGAAGCCCATCACTGAGATTTTAAGACCACAGCATAATCTAGAAAAAGATGGCTGGATTAGTGCCATTACACCTATACAAGTGATTTGAAAGAAAGGAGAATGAAACCTCTCAACTATAGAATAAAAAATGAGCTAAGTAGTCACATAATTGTCTACAGCAATTTTAAAAGGTTAGTGAGAACTCAAAGGTCACATTCTGCCTTGTGCCTTAGGAAATCTGTTCCAGAGAAGGTATACAGATTTCATCTGGGCTCTAGTGCTTACTTGGAAGTACCTGTCTTGAATGCTTGGGAGGAAAATGACGGTGAGGTGCGTATGGTAAAAAAATAGATTAATATTGTCATGCATGTGATGGGAGTAATTGTAAGCACTGCAATACATTTGCTATCCTTGTTCTAGAATCAGGAAAAATAACAAGGTAAACCTGAAGATTTATATGCAGCATTTTAAAAGGAAATACAACTTCTCTGGATTCTAGGGAAAATTTATGCTTTCCAATGGATGTCAAGATAACAACAGAAAAGGTAACAAAGCAGAGTAAGATCTGATAAGAAAGTTTGTTATGATTATTACTTATTATAATTATTTAAAAATTATTATATTTTATTAATATTATTTTGCCAGATTATGTGATTTATTCATGATAATCTGAATCAAACCTTTGGCACCTACATTGTAACTAGAAAGCTTTTTAGCCACAAAGGAATTAAAAAGAGCTTTAATAATTCATCATTAGTGTATCTTTATGCCTTCATTTCACTTCAGCCCACAAGCCAGTAGTGGAACAGATTCAGAAAATGACCTCTAAATAAGGAACTGTAATTACTCACAGTGAAAAGTATGGTTAATCATATGTTTTTTTAAACTCTAGCAAAAATGCAATTTAACAGTCTCCTACGTCTTAGTGATTCATGAATTCTATATTTATGCATATTCATGAAAGAAAGACATAACATAAAAAGAATACTTTGTCACTTTTTTCTTTTTTTGATGTAGGCAGAACAGATACTAAAATGACACCTAAGCCATATGTTCTTCTGAAAACTCTAGAACTCAACGTGATTGGCCACACAGGATTTTGACGGTCTGTGCTTTCAGGATTCATGGTTGCCTTTAGCTATTTGGACACCAAAGTGTATGGAGAAATAACGATATCAAAATTTGGGACCCTAAACATTTCTTTATCAAATGACTATTTTTAATAGATGCTTTATTTTCAGTATACAAAATGTTTAGAGTTATCACTCAAATTTGGCTTAAGGTTGGTATTTTATCAATTCAAGCGAGCACATAATATTTTCCAGTTAAGAAAGTCCCTTTTGTTTATCCTTAGGGAGTAAAAGACATTGGAACTAGTGAGTACAGAATTAGAAACAAAAACAAACAAACAAACAGAAAACCTTTTAAGTAGTACAACCATATAGTTTATCATCCAAATTGGGAAACTTCTGAGAGTAAAAGAAGGCTCTATTAAAAATTATATAATGATTGTCCCAGGTAAACAAGGACATATAGTCACACTGGCTATGGGAACAACTGGAATATAAATGCTGACTCAAAATTAATAGGACCATCGATCGGTGTTAAGAGTCTTGCTTTAATTATGTTCATGGGAAACTTCTTAAACTCACTCAGTCACTTTACTGGCTAAGAGGAAGGTGGGGCTGTCAAAATGGCTTAGTGAGATTAAGAGTTGCCTGCCCTGAGACCTGATGGCATTGATGACAGACAGGATGTGCTAAGGACTTTATGGATGGTGTGTTATTTATTCCTTACTACAGCATTATGGCATAGTTTCTCTATTTTAAAAAACATAAAATTGAGTTTCAGAGATAGTAAATAACTTGTCCAACTCCATATAGCTAGTGCAAAGTGGAGCCTGATTCCAGCTCAGTTCTTTCTAGCTAGCAAAAGCTACACTCTTTTTTAAAGCTATTGAGAATTTTTCCCTTAGGTCCAGGCTTCATCAGGCTAGGAGGCAAAAGTCAGGAGACTTTTTTCCTACTTCAGAGAAGAGAATGGATATCTAGCTCACCCTTTTATATAGTATCAAATCTGTCCTCAGGTAGCAGCTATTAGAATCTTGGCTGGTCCTTCATGAGACAAAAAATGTTGGGTTTGAGAGCTAAAGGTAATTCTAATCACCTCAACAAAAATCCAGTGTGATCTAGTGGAAGAAAGATGGAATTTGTGCTCAAACAACTTGGGATTGAAATCTGGTGGGTGATTTTGGGAAATTTCTTCTGCCTCCTAAAGTCTTAGTGTCCTCATCTGGTAGTATTTGCCTTACAGAATTGAAAGAATGACAGTAAATTGGATTAGATATATGATGGAAAATTATACAATGCCTGGAACATATTAAAATCACATGTAGGGAATGTTGATTTTATTACTTCTCCTCCCTGATAGCGCTGAAGGGTTTCAACATAGATAATGGGAAGGGAAAGAAATTTGAAAAAGAATATCTGGATTTAAGTCCCAGCTCCGCTGTTTATCAGCTTTTTAGCCTAGAGATAATCTCTGAGACTCAATTTCCTCCCCTTTAAGTGGATATTGTAACAATAGGTGCTCCTAATATTTCTCATGATCACTGTAAGTTGCATATGAAAGTTCTTTATAAATAATGATTCCAAATATAGTTACTATCATTATCATCTCCATCATCACCACAGCTTCTTTGTGACTAGGACATTATCCATGTAGTTGTTAACCATAGACGGTGGACTTCAAGTGAAAGTGTTGCAGTTTATCTTCAGACAGCACTTTGAGAACCACTGAGTAGAATATAATAGGCAAAGGGGGAACGGTAGAATCTGAGGTTGAAAAAGCAGGTCCAAACAGAACTTGGGAGTCTTTTGAAGACCAAAAAATATGCCTAGCATTTGAAATCCCTGATGATTTTTTGCCAGAATGGTAATCTGAACTATATTGGCATAAGAGATATTAGCATGTAAAAGAATATACATTTGACAGTGTTTTTCTGAGTAGTAGATTCCCTGCAAATAGTAGGATTCACCCAGAGCCAATAACAGTTAACCCTGACAGGCACTTCAAATACATGTCTTAGGAATTTGATAAAAAGCTTGAAGTATTATTGTTTTGTTTGTTGGTTGGTTTCTAAGTACTTTGCTGGAAACTTTCATGATGATGGAACTATTCTGCATGGTACTGGGGTAGTAGATACCTTATGTCTTTGTCGAAGCCCATAAAAATATACACCATAAAAAGTGAACTTATTGTATGCAAATCTGAAAAATTAAATAAGATGTTGAGAAAACCCAAGATAGAATGCAGACTGTGACACATGAATCTAACTGTGTAACAAATGAATCACATACCCACAATGGAACAGGTGAGGAGGAAAGGAGCTGATCTGAGGAACTTTGTAAAATTGTCTTTTGATTTGATACTGTAAGGCTAAAGATAAAAATTAACTGTACTCAAACTGGTAAATTTATTTCTCATGAGATTATGGTTAGCAATTCTGAAACTAATATTACATATATACTAGGGTTGAACAAGTAAGTAAATGTATTAGATAATGAGAGTCAGCTTTCCCATTGTCTAAGAAAGGAATTACAAATAAGCAAAGACAAAATTCCAGAATTAATCACGTGGTGCTTTATTGGAGTTTGAGATATCAATATGGAATTTTATGTTGATTTTAATATATATGCAAATAGATACAGAAATAAATATAGATGTGTGTATACATGCGTTAATACAAATCCACACATTCCCTGACACTGCCTGCTGAGAAGCCTACAAGCATGATACCCCATTAGCGATGAGCACATATAGCACCCAGATCTTGGTTCCTAATACCACTCTCCAATAAACAAAACCAGGCATCCTTGGATTAAAGGCTGATTCTAGGGCTGGGCTGGTAAAATGCAAGGTGAGCCTAGACTATTTTGAGGTACCAAGATGCAAGGAAGTGATTTAAGAAAAAAGGATGAGGGACATGTCAAAAAAACACAGGAACTTCCTAAAAGAGCTTCAAATGACAAAAACTGGAACAATTTGACCTACAAAATAAATATTGATAGTACTGGATTATAACTCAAAGAATAAAATTAATATCCATGAGTCCATATTGATATAATAAATGATTTAATACATAGACAAAAGGGGGAGGAGCAATCCTTCCTTACAGAAGAATACCAATTAACAAATTTAAGAATGAGAAATTTAAAACCACTGTCAGAACATCATAGTATCAATAGTAATTGCTGCAGGTATGGTCTATGATATATATTAAAATAAGTGGAAAATTTTAAAATAGAAACAATTTATTTGCATATCCTTAAAATATCTCCCCCAAATATGTATACATTACTGTACTGATTCTAAAATTTGTCCACAAATTCTTTGATACTCCATCCTTCAGAGGTGGAGTTTAATTCCTCTCCCCTTTGCTATGGACTGGACTTAGTGACTCACAGCTAATGAATGGAGTATAAAGAGGAAAAATAGTAACTTTACAGTGGAAAAACATCACACAGTGGAAACTATCACACTAAACAATTATAGTTACTATCACCAGTAATAAGACATATTGATATAATGTACCCCTGATATGATAAGCAGAGAAGGGCATATCAGCTCTGTGGTATTCTTCCCGCAAATATATAAATCCAAATTGAAGAATATTCTGCAAAATACCAATCAGTAAGTTTCAGTGTCAAGGTTATGAAAGACACCAAATACCTATCACAGACTGGAGGAGACTAAAGAGAAATGAGAACTAAATGCAACCTCCAGCCAGCACTTATCTGGAACAGAGCCAACTTCTCCAGGCTTTACCATACTCAAATATCAGCAATTCCAGGCTCTCACATACCAACTCAGGATTTAAGACTCTGCTACTTTCCTATCTCTCTCATACCAACTCAGGATTTAAGACTCTGCTACTTTCTTATCTCGCCAGGATATCTCCCAGTTATTTTGTGCAATTCTCAAGGAGGTTGTTTCTCAGATGTGCCCTTTGGAAAGGCATTTGCATTTTCCAAAAAGAAATGTGGGAGAGGAACTATACCTACCTTATGGAACTAATTCTTTAACTACAAGCTATCAGGCTTTACAGTATGTGGCTGTCTGCAGTGGGGAAGGTCTTTCCTGAATTCTTCAAATCAATCCATAGAATATTTCTAAAACCATTCCAACTCATAGCCTTCTTAATTTAAGAGCTTTTCATGCTTTGCCAAATGTGCTTTCCACATTCCTATTCATTTCATGCAAAATAAAAATTATACATCTGTTGAGGTGTTTTCAGTTTGCTATTTTACACATCTGTTGTTCTGTGACCCTTCTTATTAGGAAGATTTGTCATCATATGTAGTCATAAAAAAAGACATGAGAAATAGGTTAATTGAACATTTATATGTACCTTCAGAACAGAATATATATTCCTCCCCTCCATGTTTGCACTTTGGGAATATAACTCTCCCTCTCTCTTCTTTTATGTTTCATTTTCCCTGAGTGTGGTTGTGTGAGTGTGAGTATGTGTGTCCATTGACTTGTGTGTGTAATTAGGAAATAGATCAAAATTCATTTCGAAACATTGTCAGTGAGAGGACAGAACAGTGAATTGTGGCACATTGATGATTTTTCGTAGAGTTTTATGTATATCCAAGATAATGTGTGCACCAGGATTCATACATTATCTTAGTAAATGTTTCTGGAATTGCTAACTAAACCAAGACATTTAATTTGACATAATGGCCACATTGTATTAATTCTTCAGACAGTAAAGAAATTATTTTCCATTCACTAATAGAGCTATGTGCACCTCTCTATTCAGCAAATACTTCCCACCTTCTGTCCGGCCCATCTCTTGACTAGATGATGAGCAGATTGTCTTAGACATATAAGGCAAAAGATTTTCAGATATATTACATGGAAATGTGAGTTCTGTGCTTCAAATGCTAAAATCCATCAGGAAAACTCCAGGTTTCAGTGCAATGTAGAGACTGCTATTGTGCATTAAAGTTTGATGAATCTGGGCTCTTAGAATTCATCTAAAAACTACGTTCTTTTCATCTAAAGAGAAGAGGTTTAGTAACTGATATCTTATAGTACATTAAATAATATTCTCTAAATAGCTATGTCAAGTTCAGTACTTTGTACCATCTTTTATGATCTAGTTATGTCAAGTATGAGATGACCTATATTCATATTTTCTTAGATTACATAACATCATAGAAAATACCCTTTACTAAATGTACAGGCTGATATTTAAGAACATTATCAGATAGAAACCTAACAAAAACCTGAAAGAATTTCACAAGGATCTTTTCCTCAAACTTATGTAGTACTAATACCCCAGTGAGGGTGAAGGACACTTGAAGATACTCTCAATCCCTAGGGCTACAGAGAGCAACAAAGGAGCACCAGAAGTGATTCTCATCCATTCAAAGATAGAGTACAGCCTTACCAAAGAATATTTATTTTCTTTTAATGGATCTTTGCTGACTTCATTTTCTAAATTACCTGTGAAAGGAATAGAATTTGGCAAAATATTAAACTTTGAACATTGACTGGCTATTCCTATGTTCTGTGTATACTTAGCTGGACTCATGAAATTTTCACTCCTGGTAACTATTTAGAGTAGAAGGTTCATTTTCTCCTTCCTTATGGGCAGAGGACACATATCTGTCATCTTTACCTATATATATTTTGCAAGTAGTAAATGTTCTAAAAATGTCTATCCTTATATAGGAGGTAATATTATGAACCAAGATTCAGAAAGGACATTTTCTCTCTCTCTAAGGTGGGGAGGATAACATGACACACAGACATCTCTCCTCTTCTCTCCCCTGGAAGACATTGCTAATCAGCCTTGGTCCTTTTTGCTGCTTAGCAAATTGCAGCCTCCAGATATCCACTACCAATCAGTCATAGTTGACATGTAAGAAATATCTATTTGCTTAGAGATATTTGAAAATGATCAGCTGTTTAAACTGGGATATGATATAAAATATATGTGAACTGTAATGGGACTGAGGGAGGTAGAGAGCAGCAATATCCAACTAGGGCTTCTCAATTCATTACTTACAAGGCTAGTAATGCTTTCCTCCATTTGGAGGAAAAATGGATTCCTTTGAAAGAGTTGCACTTTCAGGAGGGATGGAGAAAAGCAAAACTGTTGAGTACTTTTGGGGTACTTCTTGGTGTTTTTCACTGGAAACACTGAAAAGATCTTGAGTTTAAGGCTCTCGATTTCCTGGGACTTTAGAATCTCTGAAGCTTCCACTTTAAATGCTTGAACTGCTCTCATTTCAACCTTCTAGCAGGCTCTACATGCAGGGCATCTTTGGTTCTGGTAACCTAATTGATGAAATCCAGAGGAGAAAAAATCCAGGAGCTTGATGCTCCAAATGATTCTCTAATTAAGAGAAATAATGAATTAGGCCTCAAGTTTTTCTTCTAGGTTGTCCAAATCTTTTTACCAGGAAAAGGAAGAGAGCAAGGCTCTGTGAAGAAGTCCTATCCCAGAATGGAGATTTAATACCCTATGTTGTACTTCTTGGAACTTGAGGGCAATAATAGGATGCAGAGGGTTAGAAACCCCAATATAATGAATGATTTTCTGGCTGCGAACGCTTAACCTTTTGAACAATTAAGTGACTCATTCTTCCTAAAGACAGAAATTCTCTATCTTGGAAACTAAAGAACACCCTATGATAATTAAGTAGCCTCTGCTAGCTGAAGTAGTAAGAGAATAATAAGATTGTTTGATTTTTATATTAGTATTCCATCCTTTAAAAATACGTCTCTAATTAGCAACTTAATGTTGTCTAATCAGCAAAATAATACAACATGCAGTTAGCACTTGACTGACACCTGTCTCACTTATACTTCATTAATGCCCAGTTTTTCAGTAATAGAAAAAACAATATTCTAAAAAAGAAATGTTTTTAGGGCTAAAAAGTTATTTATGTAATGATAAACCATTTTTATTTGCCTACTCTAGCATCTAATATGTCTGAAAGGCATAAAGATGAAAGCCAAACCACAAAATTATTTTTATTAATTCTCAAAAGTATTAATTAAAGGAATGAATCTTCATTTAGGATGCTGATTTAGTTATTGCAATAAAAGTCCTTTCATGCAAGCAAAATTTACTATTAAATCCTACTTTTAAAATGTTCTATGATGAAGATATTTGATACTAACAAAAGGAAATAAATAAGGACAGGAATTTTGTATGTAATTAAATGTAATTATTAGGAGTATGCTAATAATATAAAGACACTGGGCTGTATTTACACATTCAAATTTGAGTTCAATCACGTAACAAGATTTTTTGAAAGCCATCAGCTATTAAACTTTATTATTATTATTATTTGCATATTGGTTTGTGTGTACAACCACAGTCTCAGGTAAAAACTTTAAAAACTATGCACAAACAGATGTGAATCCTTGTCTGTATTCCTAGAAAAGGATAGAACCCATTATAGAAATATATTTCAGATGACTTATGACTCAGCTATGACTTAAAAATATCTCCATTGTACCATTCCTTTTAAACCTTTTCATCTGAAAGGCTTATCTATAAGTGAGATTTCTCTTATGACATATTCTGATAGTGTCTGGCCTACTTCAATGGCTTAAAGTGGGTTCATTAAAATGAAGTACATTAACATATAAGCCACAGATGGGGAAGATGAAATCGCCTTAAATAACTACCAAGGAAGTAGGTGTAAATGAAAACAGTTATAAGTTGAAAATTAATTCAGGCATTAATACTTTGATATCAGACAATTCCAGGCTAGGCAATTAATTACTCATTTTGAAATGCTGGAAATAGCCTCATTACTTATAGACATAGGAAAATTTACAGATGAGACCGGTCACTTAAAAAGAGGATAAGTATAAGATATAAGATACAATGGTATATGCTGTTAAGAAAGGTATCCTATGGGAAGGAATGTAGTTCAAAATGTAATCTCATTTCTAGAAAGTATATACTCAGTAGAATTTTTAATAATGGGGAAAAGAGAAAAAAGCAGGAAATTACATCATCAGTACATGTAATTTTTACAAGGTTACTTTATTCTTTTGTGGAAGGATATGAACTGTAAATAAATAAAATCTATGTTATAAAAAGTTAAGAATAGGGGGCTTCCCTGGTGGCGCAGTGGTTGAGAGTCCGCCTGCCAATGCAGGGGACACGGGTTCGTGCCTCGGTCCGGGAAGATCCCACATGCCGCGGAGCGGCTGGGCCCGTGAGCCATGGCCGCTGAGCCTGCGCGTCCGGAGCCTGTGCTCCGCAACGGGAGAGGCCACAACAGTGAGAGGCCCGCGTACCGCAAAAAAAAAAAAAAAAAAAAAAGTTAAGTATGACATATAGTGTATGTCACTATGTTTAGGTCAAATGCAAAGAAACATCTTTTCCTGACAATGCCAGTTTTCTATGTTGTGGAGGAATTGGGGAGTTTCAATTGTAAAATTCTCTGGAGAATATGGTGTAAAATAAAACCTATTTTGCCTATTTATAAACAATGTATTCTAAGAAGGAGGAGAAAAGGAAGGGAATGGAGAAGAAGAGGAAGAAAGGAGCAAAAGGATGAGGAGGAAGAGATGGAAGGAAGAAAGTATATCTGTGATTAAAGGTATAGAAGTTTTCACACTTCTTCTGCTAATAGCACTTGTTTTGCTAATATTATGCACATGAGTATAAATGAGTTATTTTCAGGCTCCAAATCCTTTCAAAATTAGCTACAAAAGGAATATACTTCTAAAAGTATATTCTTCTAAAAATTAGCTTCTAAAAATTAGCTACAAAAGGAATATACTTCTAAAAATTAGCTACAAATATACTTCTAAATATACTTCTAAAAATTAGCTACAAAAGGAAGCTTTGGGTCATCTGCCCTGAATCTGTACCTGCTGACCAATGAACTTTGTATCAGGTGTAAAATCAAGTCAGCTGGAGGAGTTGCCTGGAGCCTAGTACTGGAAAGGGTTTTGAGACTGCCATCCTGGCCAGCGGAAATGAGTGCCCTGATGGCTAAGCAGTGACTACCATGTGTGGGAGAGAGGAAACTATCATATGTGTTCTTTGCCCTGATTTAATTTTTTCATTCTATAGCTCGCTAAACAAAGTAATTTGCCCAGGATCTTAAACATGAGTAAGTGCAGGAAAAGACAAGACCTCAGGACTCTTGATTTCTAGTCCTTTTTCTAAATATTACACTGAATAATATATCTGAATTTATTCTTTGTGTACGTATTCATATGCTATAAGCATCTATGTGTGTACATGTGTGTATAGTTGTCTGAATATGCCTTTGAAACACTCAGCTATACAAGTGGCCTATCAGGCAATGCATCTCTCAATTTCTCTTTCTCATTTATTTGAAAATAGGAGAACAAATAATTAAAATTCCCTCAATTAAATAAAATTATGATTGATTTTTCCTTCATGCTTGTCTGTAACGGAATCTGATTTATTTTTGGATACTTTCAATGTTTACACTTGTTGAAGAAGTAAAGATCATTGTGAAAGTATAATGCTTGCATATTGTTAAAGAGTAATGCTTACACTTTTGTGTTAAGGTAGGAGAAATTCCATTGGCAATCCTAATAGAGTTTGCAATATTATTTAATTAAGTCCTTATAAATAATATCTATAAAAATTCTTCTTAAGGGCATAAAATGTAGAGTTCCACACTATGGTATAGTAAATTTCTTTTATAATGCTGGTCTCCACAACAGCATAATGCCCATGATATAGGTGTTCTAAGTTATATTCAGAGAGATGTATTATACACTTAAAGTGGTGATTATGTAAGTAGGACTGACTTCATATTTTGCCTAGGTGGTATATTTCAGGACCCCAGAAAGGGGACAGAATTCCTTAAATCCTATCCCACAAGCTGATTGTTGCTCTAAATAATTCAAGTAGATTTTCCTGTACCATGGAAAAGTATGGACCAATCTCTCCTACCCATTGATTTGGATAAGGAGCTGAAAGTGGATGGTAGGGGGGTATCCCTTGCACACTAGTCTAGGCTGTGGTCTTAGGAGCTAGAGCAGCAGCTGACTATGGATACAGAGCATTTTACAGAAGGAAGTAAGAATTTCAGAACCATGCATCTCAGGTTTGGATGAGAGCGTGAATGTTTCATATCTGTGGTCACATGGTTCCTGCATGAAAGGATTCAAGAAAAGTCATGTCCACAGCAGTAGACAGAGACAAATTGGGTTAGAGGCAAAAAATCAGCTTTAGGATCCTGTGGAGCAGGTCTGAGTTAGAACCTGGAAAGGTCTCTTGAAGCAATGGTGTTTCTAGGAAATGGCAACTCCAGAACCTAGTAGAGGAAGAAGCTCTTAAGGACGTAGCACAGCAAGGTCCAGACAGTTTCAACTTTAAAATGTTATGCCATTTATAGAATAGCGTGAGTGAGGAAAAAAAAATCTGTGAAGGGCTTGAAAGGTAATATGGCAATGAGAAGGAGAATGAAAATGATCATAAATGGAGAAGTTAATATGTGTTGAACTTAGGAGCTCCACACAACACATGGTAGGTGGTGAAGGATGGAGAAGCCAAAAAAACTCAAAGAATAAATGACCACTCGACCACTTGGCCTTTGACAGTAGAAGTGATTGTCCTACAATTCTGCTACATATTTGGAGGAGTGGGCAATTCATAATATACTTTAATTTTACTATATTACTATATAAATGAGGACAGAAGTATAGATCATTAGGAACTTCCTTATTATTCCTAAAGCAGCACCAAGTGTACTTTCTGGACTCTGGTATGTATAACACTATGTAATTCATGTCACAAATTTAGAATCCATTTGATAGATTTCAACCAAAATTTACTGAACACTTGCTATGTGCCTAGCAGTACACTAGGAACTTGAGCTTTCAATGGTGGTCAAATGCTGACATGGTCCCTGCCCTCATACAGAATAAATATTTGAAAAAATCCATGAAATAATATTATGCAGGCAGAATAGATACCTTATGACCGTTCACCTTCCTTCAATTAGTGTTGCTATAGGCCAGGAATTCTCTCCTCCATAGGTAATGCTCAAGAGCATGAGCTTTGGGTTTTAACAGACCCAGGTTTAAATTTATTCAGTTCCACCACTTATGAGGTAAATGGCCTTGAAAAATCACTTTACCTCTCTGTGTCCTTGTTTCTGCACATATAAAATGTCTGCTAAAAGAACGTATTTTAGAGATTTCTAGCAGAAGAAACTAGATCTGATTCTCTTTTCCTTCCAGGAATATGGCAACATTTTAGGCAAGATCATATGACTTGTTTCAAACAATGAGATTTTGAGCAATCATATGTGAGGCTTCCATATCAAAGTGTAGAAGAACCAATGCATAACATTCTCTTTCCCTCTCAAGTTGACCAAGGAGAACATTTGTTCTTTCCAAATGGTACAATAGCATGACAATTAACCTGATCTCTGAGGGATATATAAATATGCATGTAGCAAGACAATAAATATTTGTTATTCTAATTCCTTGAGATTTTAAGATTGCTTATTACTGCAGCATTGCCTAATTTATTCTGGATTAAATAAAGCATTTAAAGTATTTTGCACAATGTCTGGGATATAGCAAACACTCAATAAATGCTAGCCTTCACTCTATACACAGATGGTTTCTCTGAAAATGCTTAGTTTATTTTCCGGTGTCCAGGAAGTTGAAGTTTTAGACGTTTCTCTTAGTATAAGAACTCTCTTATTCTCGGTACAAGGAAGCTATCAACTTCTCTCCACACAGACTCATATGAAATGACTAGCTCCTTCTTTTATTTAAATCACTGTACGTTGACAATATTTGCTGTACCAAAGGGGCTCATGTTATTCAGCTCCACAAAGTCGCAAATAATATATATTTGAAAACAAGTGGTAGCTGATGTAAGCACCAGATGGCTCAAACATAAAATCAAGGGAGCTGCTTTTAGCTCTACCCCAGGGCTCTTAAAGCCGCCTTCTCAGTGCTCCTTTATATGTTGTAGTTTATTTCTGAAGTGACAATAAAATTGGGAACAGCAGAATGGAAAGGAGCACCACAGCCTCGGCATGTTTTAACAATCTGCTATGCATATGAGATGAGACTTTGCCATCACTAGAATCAACAACATCTTGACACATGATTCAAACGTCAAGAATATCCAAGAATGTAAGATGTCTTTGCAACAGCTACAAGAAGCTGAAGTCAAATCCAGATTGGAGCCCAATGCCTGAAAGAATGTTGTGTTCTTTTTTCTGAAAGCTGAGAAATGTGTAGGGCACAGTTTTGACCTTGGGGGCTGAACCCCTATGAAATCCATCTTGACAATCCGTTGCATTGGACGGCAGCATGGAGTGACGTCGTTTAGTGTAAAGCTATCTCAGAGAAGTGTTATACCCTAAGCAGCAGGAATGTTGCTGCTCAGAAAAGCACCAGCTATGGAAAGTCTCATCATGATGGCAGAACCAGCCCCATGTCAAGACGAGAGGTGGTGGGACTGTTCTGGTGATATTTTGCTGCATAATAAACTACCCCAAACTTATTGGCTTAAAACAGCAAACATTTATTATCTCATGTCTCTGGGTCAGGATTCCAGGAGTGGTTTAACTAGGTGGTTCTAGCTTAGGGTCTCTCATGAGGCAGCAATTGAGGTGACAGCTGAGGCTGTAGTCATCTGAGGTTTGATGAGTCTAGAGGATTTGCTTACAAGGGCACTCAGAGTGTTGTTGGCAGGAGACCTCAGTCACTTCCATGTGAGTTTTTTTATAGAGCTGCTCATAGCATGCCTTTTCCCAAGCTACTGATCAGAGGGGTGGGCAGTGGGTGAAGCCCTCAAGACAGAAGCTGTGTTGGCTTTTTTAATCTAGAGCAAAGTGACATACTATCACTTCTGCCACAGCCTATTGGTCCAAACACAGCAGCTCTGGTACAATGGCATGAATACCAAGGTCAGGATCGTTAGAAGCCAGCTTGAAGGCTGGCCACCATCGAGGCCATGGCTGTAGCAGAACTGGCAAAACAGTGCTCTTCGCTGCTCTTTTTTCCTTCTGCTGGGCCAGTTGTCTAAGATGAGCATACAGTCCACACTTCTGTTAGGATCACACTGATATGGAAGAATATCCTATTTATTAATCTCTCGTTTTTACTTTTAAAATTTTTGTACATCTCTAAGTATCTTTCACTTTATCTTCTCTTTCTGTAGTGGACCATTCTTGTTTTGATTCTTCTGCAAGACATATTAAAGCTGCAGAGCTAGGAGTCCAGTTTTTAGAATGCCTCTTCCCAAATAGGAAAGACACAAGAATAGACTATGAGTGGCAAAAACAGTCTATCCCCTTTCCTCTCCAGTGATTTTGCTAAATTGCAAAATACATGTGCTCTCATTTCCAATTAATTATCCGCAAACGAATACTTCCCAGTCTCTTGTCTCTGTCTCTTGACAAATGAACAAATTAGATGGACAGTATCAGACAACAAGGAAATGGACTATTGCTTTGAATTGGCAGTGAAGTGAAGATTCAAACAAAGAAACTTAGAAGAATAGGAGAGCTATTCATAAAGGATTTTCCACCTCTTACTTTAGCTATACGAAAACATCTGAAACATCAAAACATTCTGGAAGAAAAGAAAGTCGGAAGACACAGTTATTTACCATAATAGAAAATTCGTTTTAAAAATAAACTACAAACAACTTTAACAGAGATTTGTGTGTCAAACCAATTTGCCAGCCTCCCTCTAGTTTTTCACTTCATTCTGATCCATCTAAATGTGTGGCCTTATTAGCTAGTAGCTGGAAATGACTTACATAAGAGGCACCAACCAATAGGGCACTTCTTTATATAGAAAACTGATAGTTGGTGATGCAGATCTTCACTCATATTACACGTGTTCCTTAAGTCCAGAGGAATACCCCTTACCCAATAGCATCTATGGACTGTAATACCTACTAAGGCTTAATTGCTAAGTGTACAGGCTCTAGTGAGTCCAGACACTCTGGATTTGAATTCTGGCTAGGCCACTTACTTTCTGTGTCACCTTAGACAGGTGACTCAGTTTATTGATGCATAGTTCTTTCTTCTCTTTAGTAATGGGGATTATAATGGTAATCACTTCCCTGGATTGTTGTGATGAGTAGAAGGGTTAATGTGTTTAGCATTTAGAACGTTGCCTGGCAGGTACTGAATACATATATGCCACTAAAATCAACACCTTTAAAAACATATTTGTCCTCTTTATTTGGTAACAATTTATATTTTATGCTTATGTTATATCAATTTTTACTTTAATTATTTTGCCCCAGTTGAAAGTGAGTGCTGTCTTATTTATCTTTGTACCCTCAGTGCGTAGTATAATACTTGGCGCATAGTAGGTACTTAGTCGACTTTTGAATAAATAGATGAATTAATTAATTAACAAATAAATCAAGTGATTTTATTCTTCATTGTCAAATTATTTTACCCTCTATGTAATGAATGAGCATTTCTGAAAACTGTGTGTGCCATGGGCTTTCCTTATTTATTTGGATTAAAGAAAAGTCTGGTCAATTCATCTTTACACTAACTACAACCAAACCCCGGTTAAATAACTTGGTAGAGACACTAATGACCGAAGAAATAAAGGATTACTTTTGCTTTTGATAGTGTATCTCATATGCTTATAAGACCAAGATTCCTCTTCACAGATAAAACAATTTGATCCATAAAATCATAATATCTTTGAATTGGATTCTATCATGGATACCATACATTCAGATTGCTAATTTTATAGGGAGGAATGAAGCAAATGATGGCAAAATCACATAGTTAATTAGGATCCAAAATATAGAAACCTGTACATGAGAGAAGTTGTAGAGAGAGATTCCATCCTTGTCAACCCTCAAGTTATGCCTCACTTCTCTACACGTAGCCTGAGTTTCTCCCAACAAGTCTGATTCTTCCTATAGAGGCAGCTGCCAGGGCCGCCTGCTTCATGTTGCTCATCAAATCTATAGGAAATGGAAATTTTGGGAGATTTGTCACAAGATGAATCATGTCTATGAAAGTGCCACAGCCCACACACAGTTAAAAGACAAAAGCAAAAAAGTTAAGGCAAGAGTATGGAGAGAGAGACAGACAGAGACAGAGAAACAGAAACCAACTTGGGATTTAGAAGGGATATATAAAACCCTGAAATCAGCAAAGGGCATTGGCTTTCAAAGCAGTCTAATCACCTCCAAGCTGAGATAGTTCAGGAGAGATTTTCTTTTCCACAAAACCTTTTTAGCAGTCGCCATGGAAGTCAGCAAAGCTCAAAGTGAAACTCCTGAAAGGTGAGGGAACATATGTAGTATGCTCCTTCCTGCTAAGTACAACACCTTGTTCCTTCTGTAGACAGGTCAAAGGCAGACAAGCAGATCCTGATCTGTGATTTTGAGCTCAGCCCAAGTTCTCTAAATCCATCATGGGACCCCACCCCCCAAACCTACTAGCCTGGGCTTTACCAGGGTGACATACTGTCTCTTGCTGCACACTGTTATATTTCTGGCATCTAACATTGCACTTGGCATATAATAATTAATAATCTTTGAACATGAACTAACAAGTGGAGCCAGCAGCCAATCAGCTGCTAAAGCAGGAGAGCTGACCTTGCAGTCAGAAAATCTGAATTCTTATCTCATTCTGATCCTAACCAGCGTTGTAACAACTGACATTTTCTCCCTCTCCCTCTCTTTCTTTCCCTCTCTCTCTCTCGGTTGTCTGCTCCAATTTTTGATTGAGGAAACAGTCCTAGAGAAGTTAGATAAGTTGCCCAGGGCTGAAGAGTTCATCATAGAGCCAGGATAGATTCCCAAGTCCACCTTCTTTCCACTGTACTTTGCTGTGTTGCTGTAAGGTAACTTGAATCTCAATGGAATTATAAACTTACTTACTGGTACCAGCCACAGATATTCAGACTGCTTCCTACCCACCTCCCCAACAATCTTCCATCCTGGTCTATCATTAGATAGATAGAATATAATAATAATTATGAAACTTATTTACATTATGTTAATAATAATTACTAACTTTTTTCAGTGTCTATTATGTAGCAGGCACTATGCTAAAATCTTTACAGAAATTACTTAATTTTCACAATCATCTTATAAGGCAAGTGATTATTTTCCCCATTCTATAGCTGGGTAAACTGAGGCCCAAAGAAGTTAATTAATTTATTCAGTGTTACCACTATGAGATACTTACCCCAATTTTCTAGGTGACAACGTGAAGCTCAAAGAATTTGACTTTTCCAAAATTACTGAACTAGTATAGGACACTACCTGAACTCAAGTTTCCTGACTGCCAGCATAGATTATCTTTTCTTCTTATCCATTCCTCTGGGCACTTTTGATGCAAAACCAGTGTTTATTTGGCAAAAATACAGTACTATTCGAATAACTTAGATAAATGAACATGACATAAACGGTCACTTAAAAAATATACATCTTACTATACATGTACTATTTCAGCAAATAGTAGGAACATTTAGTGAGCAGGAAGGGAAAGAAGAGCCTACAAGTTTGAGGAAGGTTGAGAGATTACTGAATTTGGCCAGGCAACGTATAGACAAGGTTGTTTTCTGAAAGTTGCTTCTATGACTGCATCTTCCTCAAGTACAGCTGTGGTGAGCAAAGGAAGTCAAACAAACAAAAAATGCTCAAACAACTGTTTTGACTTTATATAAGGCTGAAAACCTAATAAAACTTTAATAGCTAAATGTTCTATCCAACTTAACCAACTGGTGCTCTACCCTGGATTCATTTCCCAAGGGCTTAATTTTGTGTGCCTGAGAATAACTTGCTTCATTGAAATATGTAATTTGGGTAAAAATCAGTCATAACTAATATTCTGCTCAAATTTTTAAACTTAAATTGTTTCTGAATTTATTAAAGGTATCGGTGTTAATAACATTTACGAGAAGCTACAGACCAGGAAAAACCTACATGCTCTGAACCTGAAGCCAGATTGCTCTCTAAAACCAAACTTAACTGACATTGTATGTCTTTTATATGTACATACAGTAGATTGTGCAATTAGGACACATTTATGTCCAACTAATTATGCCCTCCTGCATTATCTATCTTTTCTTTCTTTGTGATACTGAAACATCTTGTAATTAAATGACAGGAGAATAAAATATAGAAAAATTATCACATGGTCAGGGCAGCAAGAGCCTTGGTCAGACTTTACTATTTCAAGTTGCATAATAGTAACTGCTTCAATTCTGCCTAATTAAAAAGAAAATCCATTTTTTGAAAAAGCTTGCATGTGCAAACAAAGCTGAAACTCCCATTTGGACTCAGTAATAGAAGTCCTCTCATCTTGGGAACCCATTTTAAATTGTAACCTTAAGACGTTTGGTTGGTGTCTGAGTCACTACTGTCCACGAATCCTCCTATTCCAGCAGATTTTGTAGGATTATCACATGTGCATGACATGTATGTGTGTACAAATGTCCACATCAGAACATTCACACATGAGCAGATGCACCCCATACATATATGCAATTATACACATGTTCTTTCAATCACTTAGTAAATATTCTATTGTGTATCTACTATGTGCCAGGCAGTGTTCTAGGCAATGAGAATACAATAACAAGACAGGTAAAGTTCCTGCCTTTGTGATTTTTATTTTCCAGTGAGAAAGGCAAGAAGTAAATATTTTAAAATGTTTATCAGGTCATATATGTTCATATCATACAACATGCATACATTTATGTGTACTTATATAATACATACGTGCACATGTGCATATACATGTGCTTGTGTGCATGTGCATATATGCACAATGCACATATTCATGCACACATATGCCTGTGGGTGTACATGCATATATGTGCATGTGTGTGAACATCATATATGTATTTATGTGTGAGTGTGTGCAAACATGTATGTGTACTGTATATACATACATATACACACACACATATATCACCATATACTCTGTTATATATACACATACCGACAGTCCCCAACTTACAATGGTTTGGCCTAATGTTTTGACTTTACCAAGGTGCAAAAGTGAAACATATTTGGTAGAAACTGCACTTTGAATTTTAAATTTTGATCTTTTCCACTATATAGCAACATGTGGTATATAGTGTCTTATGATGTTGGGCAGCGGCAACTAGCCGAAGCTCCCAGTCAGTCATATGATCACATGGGTAAACAACTGATACCCTTACACCAATTCTGTACCCATACAACCATCCGCTTTTCACGTTCAGTACAGTATTTGATAAATTGCATATATATATTTTATGATAAAATAGGCTTTGTGTTAGATGATTTTGTCCAACTATAAGCTAATGTAAGTGTTCTGAGCAAATTTAAGGTAGGCGAGGCTAAGCTTTGATGTTTTTCAGTAGGTTAAGTGTAATTTTAAAAATGCATTTTTTTATTTATGATATGTTAAACTTACGAAGGATTTATTGGGACAAAACCCCATTATGAATCGGAGAAGATCTGTACAAAATTGTACTTTTTCAAGTCAGTTTAAGACAAAAAGGAAAAGTTTCCAAAGTTAAATGTGCTCCAGAATTGGTTAGGTCAGACTTTGACACCAAGTAAAATTGTTGCAGGGCCCTTGATCTTTAGTTGCCTACTCTCCTTGCCTTATGGAATTATCAGGACCAAATTTTATGACATGAATGAAATTATGATATACCTACCCTGGCACATTACTAAAAAGACTTGGCTCCTTTTGATTCTTCATTTTTAGACTAATGTTGCTGAGTAGAGCACTGCAAGGTTTCTCTCTTCCTCATTATCGCTGGATTGGGAGTAAAAACACTGGGCCTCTAATTCCATCTCTGTGGTATACTGGCTGTATGATTTGGGCACATCACTGTATCTGTCTGGGGCTCATTTTCCTCATCTATTAGATGAACAGGTGGGGTCAGAATAGCCTCTAAAATGTCTTCAGGCCGTAGCATCCTTTACTTCTAACTGGGATCATTTACTCAGTACCTTGCTACTCAAGAGCACAGCATGTCATGCCCGCTCAACATCTCATATTCTCAAGAGCATTGCCCAGTGCAGACTATGCTGTAGCTAAAATTGTTGTTAGCAGGCTCGCACCAGCAATCAACCCATGTGACATCCCCTTCTGTTGTCTGTCACCAGCCTGAACAAAGTACATAATTCAAATATGGACACTAAAGTTAAGTGTTTCGGACTTCAGAGAGGTTTTCCCTAAGCAGGTATCATAGTTCCATGATAGATTCCCCTGCTACATGCTCCTAAAGTACCCCATATTTATTTTCCATAGTTTTACCACAGTGTAAATTATGTAACTATTTTGTTGTTTTTATTTATTGCCAGTCTTGCTTACAATATATTTTCCAAAGAAGGGAATTTGTCTTATTCACCACTGTATCAACACACCTAGCATGTCAGGAAAATATTCAATAGAATATTCTCAAAATTTGTGTTGAAAAAGGAATTAATAACTTCATAATAACCTGACCTGTCAGTGTGGCAATATCAGGCAGCTCTTCTCTAGGAAAGCCTCTGTGGTTACTTCTCAAAGCTCTGCCTTTTGTGTTTTCTCCTTAGCTGAGCCAATAGCATAGCTGCTCCTTGGCAGGCCTGGTTTTCTGCTAGCATTAGTATCCGAGAAAGCTGTACCATTGCCACATGGCTTCAAACAGAGTGTCGGGAGGACCATAGTAACTTGTATTCTGCCAGCCTGTTCTGTTCCTGCTGTTCCAGGTTAACCTGTCCTTCAACTCACCTGGATCACAGAAGCTGGATGTGAGTGCAACCCACTTTACTGCCTGAAAGAGATATCCCATAGTATCCTTCTTTGTCAGTTTGTCATTGTAGGCCATTTCACACTGGCCAACAGGTGGACTCATTTAACATATTTTCAGTGGAGCCAATACTTGAAGGACATTTGTCACCATCCTCAAGCTGCCTTTTTATTACTACTTTTCAGGTTTTTTTCTTTATTACTCACTTGTTCATAAATATATTGCCCAAATAGGGTCTAAGAATAGCTAGAGATTAAGATCTTACTTCTATGATATCAGAATTTTTTTATGTCGATCAGAGAGGAAGGATACAAAACTCGGTATCATCCTACTATATGTCAGTCACTATGGTAGGTGTCTTATCTTGGTGATTCATCATGAAAAACTGATCTTGCCTATGATTGCTAACTTGTAAAAGATCTCATAGCGAGTATGTGGCAGTGATTTGAATCCATTTCTCTATGACTCCAACCATATGAAAGGCATACTTCACTTGGCTAAGTCTTAGTAATAGTGTTGATTTCAATTCATCAAACCACCTTTTAGAGCCAAGATGTCAAACTGAGGAGTAGTGTGCTAATACAGTGAAATGGGTATCACAAAGCATCTGGTCATTTGCCAACTCCTTGGGGAGCCCTATGCCAACAAAAATCCAAAGGTGGCCACTAAAAGCCATTCCTCTGCCCAGTCATACATGGGGAAGAACTGGAAAGAGCACACAGGTTGCAATTCAGCCCTTGAAGGTATTGATAATTAGGATTTTATAGGTTTAAGACCACAAACAGTCCAAGTTTTAATTACCAGGTGTCTAGGGCCTGCATCTCCTTGCACGACATCAATACAATGGACTTTTATAATATCAGTGGTTACTACTCCTCTTTTGCATCCTGTTGTATCCTTAACTACATTCCCTTTACTTTAATTTTTATTCTGATTTGTGTTAGAGAGAAAACCAAGTGTGTTTGCTGAAAGTTGAGACTTTTATTCTCCTGTGATATTGAGAGGCATGTTTCAGAAATAACACCACACTCTCATCAGATTCTTTTTAAAGATTATCTGTATAATGATGAAAATTACACAGTCTTTGGCATCACAGTGCCATATGAAATATTCACTAAAACCCAAAGTTCTTCAGTGGCCTTTTGAGTCAATGTTACAATTACCAAAAGCTGGTAGTTTATTAAAAGAAGTCTGGAACAAACATTTCACCCTAGGAATTAAAAGCATGGGCCAAAATTTTTCCAAAATTGTCCTCTCAAAATCTCATCCGGTAGAGAAATATGTTGGAGCAACTGTGAACATGTCTAGAAAGTTATTGTATTAATATTTTTAAGCATATGAATGTACCTTTTGTTATTAATGCCCCTCTGTTACTACAGAAAACATTTTCCTCACTCAGAACTGGCTTTAGGTTGACTGAGAGGATATTTTTATATTCAGAGAAGTAGTTTTGACCAAGATTAAGTATAGTAACATTTCTACTGCCTCAGGATATTTACCAGGATGATTAACAGACATGCTTTTCTTAGTTTTCACATAGGGCTTTGTTTTCAAATGGATCCTGGAGGTATACACACATACAGAGATATTTAATGCAACCCTTTAATTCTTACACCTCTGTGAATCCTCTATTACCATGTCACATACACATACACACCCCAGCACTGGCAAACAATAGCTGCATGTAGCATATTCCTTTCACTAGGCACAAAACTTCTCAAAAAAAAAAAAGCTGAATAATCTCGTGCATTTGTAAAGTTACAGTGAATTTTTGGTGGTTGAGCGCAGATAATGTTAACATGTAGGCTTTCCCTTGTAAACATTTGGAAATATTTTTATAGTTTTTTTCATTAATAGAAATGATTTTCTTGAGGGAAAAAATATTTACTTTTAAGGTTAAATTATATGATAGTTACTTAAAATAACAAAGTGTTGATAGTGCACTAATGGCTTTAAAGGTCATTTCCCATAACTTCATTTAAAAAATAAGTTAACTTTTATAGATCCATGATTAGTTGTTTTCCAGGCAGTCACTGTGTGAAGTGATTTGTATGCATTATCTCATTTACCCTCACTACAATACTGAATAGTAGGCGTTATTGTTATCTCCATTTTATTAAATGTGTAAACTTACACAGGGGGCGTAACCTCTAAATATTGGACCCAAGATTTGGTCCTAAGTAGTTTTCCTCCAGAACCTCTACTATCAACCATTGTGCTAAACCACCTTTTAAACAACAACCATGTGATGGGAACCAAAATAACCCAGGGAAGTATATGGACCAACTAATATAACTTCTTAATTATACATCAGAAAAGTAAAAACCAGACCTTGGGTTAGAATCATACACCTAAGGTTGGCAGATGGAATGGAACCTAAGTCTTCTGACAACCAGGACAGTGCTGTCTATATTAGACAGTAATACCATGTGGTCTCTGATGTCAACTACAACTCATATATGCTCACAGATCATGCATTTCTTTCCTGGAGGCAAAAGTATAATGCCTAAATTGACCTCTCTGCACAAAGTCTCTGGTATTCCAGTGCCCTCAGAGGACTGACATACCCTTTATGGGCCTCTCCATAAAGGTAAAAACGAAGGGTCACCTTTTCTGCCTTTGGTGTCCAACTAGCTCACAGTCTGTCTTCTGTGGCTTCCATCAGCACTAACTTTGGTCCAGGGCAACATCCTCTTCATTCTACTGTGAAAATGACATTACCTCCACACCTCAATGATTGGGAGTCAGAGCTTTCTGATGAAACCATGGCGACCAAAAGGATTAATTGCTGCCTTGCCTTAACACACAAGCATGTTATCTCTCAACAGTCTGAAAGATAACTCACACACGTCAGAGCTGTGTAATAGCAACCAGATAAAATAACAACCCAAAAACCAAATATGACCTTCCAAAATACAGAGAAATGAAGGGGTTTGATACTGGATAATTCTAATATGTTGTGCATGCAGAGTTATAAAACGATAATTAACGAGGTCTATAGAAAGGGTCATTACAAATGGCTCCTTCATATAACACCACTCTATGTCCTCAATACCTTGTTTTAATATAATAGCATTTCCTCTTGTCACGGTCAAAATCACATTTACTAACAAAGTAAAATCTTGTTTTACATGACACCTCATTTTTCCACATAAGTGTTGAAAATGCCTGTCTTGGTGAACTTCTCTTCACCTCTGTTTTATGTACAATTAAAATCATCTCTTTGCTGAGACCATTCCCTACAGTAAATGCAATTGCCCACGATGATATATTCTGCCATTAACCCTGGAGCACTCATTCTGATTCTCCACATAATGAGACACATAAGAAAGTCGCACTGAGAACCTTTACTGTTGTTCATCAGGAGAGCCCACTTGGTGCCTCCTGAAGAATATTTCACTGCTTACATTGATTATTAAGATGATGGAACAACAGCTCAAATCTGATCCTTGTAAAAACAACCAAAGTTCCTGAAAGCTAAGCAATCTCTGGTCAAACTACTGTGCTGACAGAGTAGGAGTTTACAAGTTCAAGATTCTTATTTGATTGTGTAATCCAGTTATGATAACGTCCTCTGAGCTATTTGGAGAATTGTCCTTCTATGGCATCAAGGCTTATACAGAAGCAAACAACTATATTTGGTGTGGGCTTGGAATATGAGAAGAAGATTGGAAAATCATGTGTTATAAACCCTTTTCTCTATGCAGAGTCCTCTATTATAGAAGCCTCCAGAAATTGACATTAAATTTGCCTCTCTTCTATTTTGGTGACAGAAGCCACTCATTTATTAGGTACCTAAAATAGAAAGACTATATTGTTGAGAAAGCTAGTATCAGTGAAAAGTTGTAAGATCCCTTGCATAGAATATCCCATTTAAGTAATTATATATATAATAAGACTGAAGATGGTATTTATTCTGGAAGGTGAGAAAATGAAATGCTAAGATATCCTAGCACTGACTCTCCCCCAACACTACTCCTTATTGGCTGTGACTATGAGCAAGATAGTTAACCTCTCTGTGCTCCATTATCTCATCTGCAAAAAAGGGAATTAATAATAATATGTACCTCACAGAGTTGTTGGGAGAAGGAAATGAGTTCATATAGGTGACTGTGCCTGGCATATAATAAGAGTTCAATATACGTCATCAATTGTAACTAATATAATAATAATTTCTATCGTTATAAGAACTGTTAAAAAAAGTAGTTTATAAAAAATTGAATTGATATTTAAAGAGTATAAGAAAATCTATAGCAGATTTCGATCTAGTCAGCTTCAAATATTATCCAGACTATATTTCCTAAGTAATAAAATATTATCATTCTAATTTGTTTGGAGTTACAAGGGGGACATTTTTAAATTTAAGTATGTCTGTTTATGTTAATAATATATGTCTACAATTTGGCACAAAAATCCCATTTAAAAATTAAAGCACATTTGTCTTTCACAAAAATTATAAGATCTTGATCTGTAAATTTCTACTCTTACCTAAATCAGAACTGTTAAAAATGTTTTGGATTCTATAGTTATCTTCCAAGAGTCAATGTGACTCCTAAATAACTACCCCAAAGCATAGTATATTAACCTTTTAACTGTAAAAATTAATGCCCACATTCTTCGTGGAATTTTGTTATTTATATAGTTTCAGTTATTCATGATGCTCTCTCATCTTTGCTTCTTCTTGGTAAAGTTAAACTCTTCCCAAATCCCAACACTGTACTTAATTTTCTCTTCGTTGATTTAGATACTAAGGTTTCCATTCACTTCTATAAGTAATAAAGACTACTACTGCTACTCACTCTCACTTGGTTGTTTATATAAAGTGTCTTTAATCCTACCAGTATCCCTACAAAGTAGGAGCTAAGTTCAACAAATGAGGACACTGGGGAATTGGAGAGGTTCATTAACTTGCTCACCATCATGCAGCTGAAAAATAGCAGGTTTGAGATCTGATCCCATTTTTACCTGGTCCTTTTTAACTAACCAAACTGTATCAAGGTCAAGGATTCTAGTTGACTCTCATTCATTGTCCACAACCCTCAGCCACAGCTTTTCCTCGTCTGGGTGCTTTGACCTCACTCTGGTTTCTCTGCTTCATGCCCTGTGTGTGACCTCTAGCTTTTTATAATCTGAATCTCCAACTCAACCAACTTCTCTAGTCCCAATTCTTGTTTTACATAAAATTACCTCACTAGGGATTCTACTATATCCTGGCCTGTGTAGGGAAAATATAGCTTGTTTTGACTGTGAAACTAAAATTATGAAGTGGATCCTGCGTGCAACGTAATTTTTCATGCACTAAATTCCTGTATTCTTTTAAAAGCCCCTTCTGTGAGACCAAGTGGCTTTACATAAGCAATTTTGCTCTACATAAGCAAGCACAATGAAGAGCTTGGTTCAATGGGATAGCTATTTGTTTCTACCATCCTTGTATTGAGAGGAAGTTGTAGTTTTATGCTATGCCATCTTTTTCAATGAACTCTCAAATCAGCATTAGAAATTCAAAACAATGGAAGCCAAACAGTTGAAGAAATTGAAGTTCAAATGTCCAAATTTCTGAATATAGAAAACTCTGTTCACTGTCCTACTGAATTTAGTTTTCCCGTGAATAAACATTCTGATTCAGCTTTTACCTTTCAAGCCATTTTGTGCTTCTCTTTTTGTGCTTCTCATTTTGTGCTTCTCTTTTGATTATAAAATTCTTTCACTTACATACACAGCCTTAGTGTATATTAATGAGATTACTATACAGCATTAAACTAAGTTTACCATAAATTTTCATTATCTTTGAAAGAGCTTTTTTTAAAACTTAGAAGTAGAATAGCATAAAAATACTTGAGGGTTTATGTCAGCCTAACAAAAGAATAGTTTCTAAAAGAGAGCAACATTTCTCTATGATTTTGTATTTCAAATTTTAATTTTCTATAATTAATGGAATTTTGACATAAAGATTGAATACTTTAATATTTCAAAGCCCTGCATTATACAACCCATAGGCTCTATGAGACCAGGCAGTTTTAACTGTTTAATTAGCCACTGTAATCCCAGCACCTAGAATATTGCTTAACACATAGAAGGAATTGGAATATTAATTGCTTTCCTTGAAAAAGGAAAATAGAAAAACTTTTACATTTTTAAGTAAGCTAATGCAGAGCTGCCTTAGTAAGTTTCCACTTCTCAGCAATGCCAAATCACACAGCCAGATGGATGGCTAGACTTTTGAATTTTTAATTGCAGCTTGTTATTTGACTAATTATTTAGCCACTTGAGAATGCCTCTTTCAGAGAATCAACCCTGTAGACTAGGACACAGACTTTAGTCTCCCAAATTATTGACACCCAAAAATGTTCTTTGGAAGCTCCATTTCATAATGCTTGCTAGAGTTTTATTATTCAAATGAGTGGCTGAACTAGACTAATAGATAAGAGTGTGAGTTCACACTCTCCCCTTACCAATGGAATTGGTAATTGCCATAGCATTATCAGTGGACGAAGCAATGAAAGACAGCAAAAGCAAGCCCCAAAGACGTTGACAAATAAAAAAAACAAAACACTTTTTATTTTTTGGCTCTGCAGCATCTCATACTCAGAGACAAGATTTTGCATGAGGGTGTCTGCCTTTACCTCTTATAGCCATACTCACTGTGTTTGTTTCTAAGAATCCAGATTAGTTTTTCACTATCACAGAGCTTGCTAATTAACTAGGTGAAAGAGGAGTATGTTACTTATATGAAATTAATACTGAAATTATTCTCTCAGGCTGCTACATTATTAGAGTTCCTCAAAAATGCCATGTTTTCCTAATATTTTCATTCTCCCTCATTAAAAATTGTTCATGTCCTTTAGGATTGCCAGTTATGATGTGTAATTTTTATACTACTGTATTTTTAATGATCACCATCATTTAACACTTGAAAAAGAATCCTATTAAAAGATAAGTTAAAATGGAAATCTTAAATAAAAATACATACCTGATTTAGGGAATTCCCTGGTGGTCCAGTGGTTAGGACTCCACACTCTCATTGCTGAGGGCCTGGGTTCAATCCCTGGTCGGAGAACTAAGGTTCCACAAGCAGCGTGCCATGGCCAAAAAAAAAAAAAAAAAAAAAAGCATGATTTAAAAATATGCCATAAATATATATGCCGTGGTGTTTATTATTTGTTAGATACCTGCTGGAAAATTATATTTATACACAAGTGACAAAGTTTCCCTTTAATTATGCGTAAATTATAGCCAGCAATGTCTTATAGACATGCAAATATATTTTAGGTCATTCAAAACATGTACATGTTCGTGTATATGTATGTGGTATGTGTGTATGTGTTTCCTTTTTTACGCAGAGACATAAAGGCAGACATAACTGGTCTTCCCAGTGGCCAAATTCTATAGATATCCTCGTAAAATATGAGATTTACTTCAAAAAGACATTTTGAGAACATCTGAATTTTACCCATAATTTAATTTTTAGTACATATTAAGAAGTAACACATGACTGACTGATTTATAGGAGCTGGCATCAGCTCTCTCAGAAGAAGGCATTCTCCTTGTATTTTTCTAGAAGAAAGGCTTGAAAACTGTTGCTTGAGAACTCTGAGGTCCTTAACCTTAGCACAGCATAACTTGATGCTATAGACTAGAATGTGAAAATGACTCCTAAATGTTGGCTGGGAATGAAAGATGACTTAATGTCAAAGACAGTGATTATGTGCTGTGTACCCCTCAGAGACTGGATTTTGTTCAGTGGTTTCCATGGTCAGGGAAGCCTTCAAATAAAAGACCACCTGTGTATATGTTGCATGACTGTTGATTGTGTCATGAGTGTTTGTCTTCTTTGTAAATAACACACAAAATGTTTTTCTTTTCTTTCCTTTTCCCTTTTTGTAGACATTATTGAGCCTACTACCTCTAGTCCTGTCACAAGTCCAGGTCAGTATCCACATACATTCACAAAGTATGTCTGGGTACTTTCTCCATTAAACAAGACCTCCGCATTGTCATAGAAATAAACCGAGTTGAATGTGGGCCGCATGCTTGCGGCACTGCTCTAATGTCTGTTACTTGTCCTCGTCTATTTGTGATTTGCCCTTCCTTTGGATTTTGTGATCTGACCCTGATTTGAGGCTAACATCTTTTACTTTATTCTTTAAGGCTTGTGCAGTAAATCTGTGTCATATTGTGGAATAGTTGCAAGGTGATTAGCTTCTGCGATATCTTTGCAAACAGAGCTGTAGAGAGTTTACAAGGTTTTCTGAGTATCTATTAAAAAACTAATGGTTTGGTATTTCATTATTATAAAATCATTATGAAACAACAGTGTTTAGCACTTCTGAAAGGAACAATAGCTGGGGGAAAACCTACACTTTCACTCTTGGAATATTATAGTGGAAGATTTGGTCTCTTGAAACTGTCAAGTCCATGGACTTATTTCAGTTATTGTCTTTTATTTTCAGATAGTTCCTAATTCAACCATAAATACTCAGTCTGAAAAGATAAGCCATTGCTATAAGCGTGTTTTTAAGTGTTGTTTTCAACTGTGAACATTTCTGGGTGACATGAAATTTAGATAAAAGCTATTGGTATTAGAAACAAATCTAATCTTGTTATATAGGAATTTAGCAGTTCATTTTGAATGTGGGCTGCTGGCTATTTAAAGAAGAAAGTGGAGTTGCTAAAGTTATTTAGCTTTGAAAAGTTCATAGGGATTTCTTATAACTGCTGAGTTAAAGGATTTGTTGATGCTGTCGATCCATAAGGAGGTATAAGTTGATTAAATAGTTGTTTCTCCTCTCATTCCAGAAATGGCTCAAATTTTAGTCTAAAACAGGATTTGCTGATCTGAGAAACTGAGTGTTTTAGAAATTAAAAAAAAAATTCTATCTCAAATTGTAATCAATCAAAAAATGCTTAAAATTACTTTAGATGATTATGAATTACCCCCACCCCCCAAATGAAACAATTTTGAGCAAGTCGATGATTACGTATTTAAAGAATCTCATAAGATAACACTTTATGGTCAGATTATAAAATATGTCTTTATAACCTCTCAAACTGAAGCATATTTGAGTAGTCTACTTTAAATTATTTTATAGTTGATACATACAAGGTTTAAGTAATAGGATTAATAGGAGTTTTCCATTTTACAGATAGGGTTAATAGCCTCCCAAGTTTGAGGGTCATGATAATATAATTAGAATGCTCAGTCATTTGAATATGATTTTTCTCTTAACTGATAAAAGAACTCATTAAGTCTGATTGCAATGAATACTTATGGTCTCCACAGAGTTATATATTCTCAGGTTTATATGAGAACTTAGAGTTATTAATCTTGTTCATAAACTTTTTGATCTCTTTTTCTCCATCAGTTTTAAAGAGGATATTAAATTATTTCCATATCGCTATGTCACCTAGATGACTGAAGTGAAGATTAGATAAGTACTTACTTTCCTTCCTAGGTATTGCCCGAATTATTGAATAAAGTCCTCATAAATTAAAAGGATAGATTACCTTTCTTATCTATTCAAATAAACAAGAGTGGAATGCAAAATAGTTTAAGAAGTGGTGTCTGGTGGCAAACTTTGTGGTTTTGGAGAAAGTTTTATTGAAGTATAAAAATACTCTTTTTCAGTAGGCCATCTGTATCAAAAGTTCACTGCAAGTTCCTTTCAATGGTAGGAACTCTTACAAAAACTTCACATGTCATAAAGCAAACAAAGAAGTTATTCTTACCTCTACAAAGATTCATATTTCTTCAACCAATGTGCAGCATAAGGGTTAAGAACAAGACTTTCGAACAAACTGCCTAGGTTTGAATCCTAGCTCTGCTACCTTTTAGCTGCGTAAATGAGAACCAAGTTACTTAACCTCTCTCTGCCTCAGATTCTTCATTTGTAAAATGGGGTGGGGGTAGGTTAATAATAGTACCCACTACATAGAGTAATTTCATATTATGAAAATTGAGTAATTTTGAGGAAAATATTCATATATATAGCATATATGTATATAAAATATACATATGTATAACATATATACATATTGATATATTAGACTATATAGTCTCTCAAATACTCTGAGACCTTATACTTATTGCCAATGCCTATAGAATGCCTAAAGCAACAGCCATTCAAATGATCAAAGAGCCATTGACCCCAAATTGGTCGATTCATTGCTAGGATTCAATGTTTCAAAACTACGAACACATGAAAAATAGTTTAAAATTGAATTCCTTAGCACTGCGAGCTTTGAAGGAGATAATGTAAGCTTTTTTAAAAAGGATTATTGTGGGACTTCCCTGGTGGCGCAGTGGTTGAGAGTCCACCTGCCAATGCAGGGGACACGGGTTCGTGCCCCGGTCCGGGAGGATCCTACATGCCGCGGAGAGGCTGGGCTCGTGAGCCATGGCCGCTGGGTCTGCGCGTCCGGAGCCTGTGCTCCGCAGCGGGAGAGGCCACAGCAGTGAGAGGCCCGCGTAACGCAAAAAAAAAAAAAGATTATTGTGGAAAGATTAATAAATATATGTTGAATTGAATTGAAGGGTAGAAGAACAAGCACAGCTTTCAATGAAACTCATCGTTAATTGTGAATTTGTTAAAGGCCTCAGAGAACAGTTTGGTTAGTCAGGGATTTGGACGTGTGGTTATAGCAGGATTTAAAGAGTGGTATAAATGATAAACAAAAGCTTTTAAAAGTATGTGCAGTCTGCCGTTCAAGATACAAAAAAAGAAAAATTTGGCAATATATAACTCTAAGCAAAAGATCATAAAGGTAGATGGGAAAATAATTTAACCTATGAATAGTGCCAAACTGTTAAAAGTCCCAGTCATTTAAAACAAAGCTTTAAAAAGACATTATCCAAATAAAAATAGTAAGTGAAAATTCTCACAAAAGTATTCAGGGGATAAGAAATATCAGATTTTCTAACTAGTCCATTTATTGCTTCTACATAGGTGGAAAAACAGAATATAAAATAACTCCAGGGCTTCCCTGGTGGTGCAGCGGTTGGGAGTCCGCCTGCCGATGCATGGGACACGGGTTCGTGCCCCGGTCCGGGAAGATCCCACATGCCGCGGAGTGGCTGGGCCCGTGAGCCATGGCCGCTGATCCTGCGTTTCCGGAGCCTGTGCTCCGCAACGGGAGAGGCCACAACAGTGAGAGGCCCACGTACCGCAAAAAAAAATTTTAAAAATAACTCCAGACAGATTTCATATTTTGTAATATTACTGACAGAGAGTTAAAGCAAAGATAAAGTGGATATAGTTATGAAAATATTAGACACATTGAAAATATATTGAAAGTGGATTTATATCATTTATATACATAAGTTCTAAAGAAATGAAGGTCTTGAAGTCATAACTTATATTTTTATATATTCTTGACAAGTCAGAATCTGTTTCAGTTGAAGGGAATGAAAATTTAATTATTAACATCATTATTCAAGAAAAGGCCATGGAATATAGTAAGTAATAAAAACAAAAGAAAACCCTTCTTTGATAGGTCTCAGGGTCTCAAAGTTTGAAAGGTAAGGGACATTTTTCGTGATGAATGAGATATGCAGTGAATTTGAAAACTTAGACTACTTTTATTGTGATTGCCATGCTAGACCCTATGGTATTCTAGGTAATGGTCTTCAAGTTTAAAAATGCCTACCATTAGGCCAATAACAACTGAGTCCTATTAAAGCAACTTAACCATTTCCACGCAATTTTTTAAAATTACATTTTGTGATCACTTTTGAAGTATATTTTAATACTGATATTTGACTTTTATTTCTTAAAGGATGGAAAGGAGATTAAGGTTGAAGTCTGTCTACCTTGAATAAGATAAAATAATATACTTAACACTTTCTATTGGTTTGCTAGTGCAGCCTGAGAGCATTACACAAGTATGCTCTACTGTAACCTTGAGTCCAACAAATCAAGGCTGAAATTCCTGGTCTAGAATCAAATTCACAGTTATGCTCTACTTCTGGTTTTATGTTCTTAGGTTTTAACTATCTACAGAGCATCAAAGTGATTATTCAAAAAGTGAAAAGTCCAACCAAACCAGCATTCACTTGGCTTCATGTAGACACACACACACACACACAAATTAATTCTGCCAACGTTTTTTAGTCTATCTGGGGTTTGTTAATGTATTACAAGATGTCCCACCTAACATTTACCCTTACTTTGTCCTAGACATAATCTTTAGAAGCCATCGATTAAAATTATTTGTTAAATTAATTGTTAAGTTTATTCCATTGATATTCATAGCAAAAATTGCTTTATTTATAGATCTTTAGACAAATGGAAGTGCTTTAAAAATACGATTTTTCCATATCTAGAAACAAGCGAAAAAGTCAAGGCAGACCCTTCAGTTGCACTTGGAAAACTTCACTATTTAATAATGGCTATTGTGAAGCCCATTGTATTTATCAGTGTTTTAAGATCATTTTTAAGTCCATGCAACAAGCCTAGCTCCATTTTAGAGACAAAATGATTGTTTTAACCAAGGTCACTCAGCAAGTACATGCCAAAACCAAAATTAAAATGCCCAATACTGGATTATCAAGTATGTGTATCTCACTTTAAACAACAGAAATTATTTTTTAAAAAAACAGAATATAGAGTTTGTAAACAGAATCAGTTAAATTCACCACAAGATACCACATTATGTAAAGAAATTCCATTTTAAATTGAATAATTCCTGATTCCTCTACTTTGCAAATAATTTTTCACTTTATTGGATTCCTGTTTTTTTTAAAAAAGAAGAATGCTTTTTATTCAACTTACCCAAGGAAGCCCATTTCCTGTCTTCCTCTGAAGGATACTGTTCATCATTTAGCAAATATATATTGAGTAACAAATGTATCATTTGTTGAGTGCTGGGAGCATAAGGTTATTATCTTAAAGGGACTTGTAATCTATTAAAGAGACAGGCATATGTGTAACTAATCATTATCTAAAATAACATATTCCATAATTTCTGTCTAGAGAAGCAAGCAGACAATTTTGCCTGGAGGAAGTCATCATATATATGAACAAGGTCTTCATAGATTAGGCATAGTTGGCAAAGAATGGGGGTACCATCACCAGCAAAGGAAACGCTAGAATAGTCAAAGAAGTAGAAAGTGTAGAAAACTGAGGGTAAAATCTCATTTGATTTCTGTATCTTTATTATCTACTACTCTGACTGGTACTTAGCAGGTTTTCCATGTATGCCAGACGGTTTCAACGAAAATACTGAACCAACCCACTTAACAAAACATTTGAACCAAAAATTAAATACAAAAGTTAGGAGATTTTCTGACAACTCACTACATAACACCTTTTGGTTTACATTAGGTCATAAGTAACTTTTACCATTTTTTAACTCATCTAAAAATTAGATAATAAAATAAAAACAAAAAAATTAATATTAGCTGATATTTACTACCCAAACTCACTCTCTTGCGTCAGTCTATAGATATTAAATGTTCCTAAAAAAAATACTTTTTATAGTAGGATTTCCCATGGCAATTGAGAAAGGATATTAAACCAGTTTTTTAATTGTATCATCAAGTTCTACGCTAGAAAATAAAAATGTCCACTTGTCAACGGCTTATCCTTCCTCAAGAAATGAATGAAGGAATGAACGTTAGAAATCTGTATGTAGCCCACATGGTTACAGAATATCAGAAGTAATAGTAATGTGCTTCAGTAAAATTCATTCAGGAATAGAGAGGGGTGAAAATAATAAAAAATCAAGTAATTGTATGAGAGCAAGAAAAGGCTGGGTAATTTATCCATTGGTTTACCAAATAGGAAATTCAAAAATCTCAATGCCTAGATCAAAGGCATATACCTGACTACCCATGGATAGATGGATGGATAACAAACTTACATGTGGTCCATAGGGCTAGAGCATAAGAAAAGTGAGGATACTGGCAGAAGTTGAAAAAATAAGTCAGCTTGCAAAGCTTCTGTCAATTTCCAAGAACTGCAGGGTGCTTATAGAGCACCTGAATGTGTCAGATACTTTACTATGTATTAGAGATGCAAAAGGGATTGTCCCACTGCTTGTCTGTCAAGAATCTTACCTTCCAAATAATGAGAGAGACATGGAAGCAGAAGAAATTAACATAATGCAATATGTATTGTAATAGAGATATGTGTAAAGGACTCTGGGAACTCTGGTCCCGCCTGAGGAACATCAGAAAAGGCTTTCTGGTAGTTTAAACATAGAGGTAAAGTCAAAAGCCATTCTAGACAGAGAGCTCAGCATGGGCAAAGGAACAGAGGCATAAAACAGCACAGTGTGTTTGAGAGAAATTCCAGGTAATTTCTGGAGTGCAAAATGAGCAGCAGAGAGTATAATGGGACTAGGGAGGTGGACAGGGCAAGACCTGAAGGGCATTATACACATCGCTTGGAAGCTTGGTCTATTTGACCTGAGACGTGGGGCTGATTATTAGACTTCCTATGTAACTCTGAGGGTCAGGGTGAAGGATTTATTGATATGAGCAAGACTGGCATCAGGAAAGGTATAATATCAAGGGAGAGATGATGAGAGCCTCATATAAGACAGTTGTTATAGCAGGGAGAGAATGCAATCTAGTCAAAAGTTACTTAGAAGGAAAATTTATCAAGGTTTGGTTATTGCTTAGATTTGGAGGGCAAAGAGATGGTCAAGCAAGGATGGCTTCTACCTGTCTCTGTAGACGGTGGGGACACCAGCCAAGGTAGCAAAAATAATCCAAATATCATACCAAATGGTTTGGACTTTATCTTGTTGTTTGGAAAAGGATTCAATGTTTTAAACAGGGAAATACTATTACTGGATGTTTTGCAAATATAATTCTGTGAAAGTAGGAAAGGAAGAATAGAGGAGAGGAGGCATCAAGCAAAGTCTGTGAAAGCACAGTCCCTAGTTACAAGTTTGGTGCCATCTCTTAGGAAAACGGCCAAGTACAAACAGCTCTCTACAAGCTGGTGATGAGTTCCTACAAAATAACTCTCAAACTTGTGCTATTATTTGAAAATTTATTTTAAGGTTTGTGGGGTTTTTTTCTCTAATTTGAAACAATCAAGCTTCCATTATTCTCTGATTGTTAGAGTGTAAGGAATTTAAGACAGCTCAGAATAAATTTCAAATTCTAATTAATATGCCTGAATATAATGAATTCAGATATTAATTATAATTATCCATAATTAGTTGATTAATTTCCAGATAAAACTGTAGCAGAAAATCTATGATGCAATTTAGAATATGATGCTCTTCTTTTTAAAGATGAAAAAAGTGGGTTGTTCTCCACTCTCTGCTCTCACTATTTATTCAACCCTTTCTTCCTTGATATATCTTCAGCTCTGTCTCTAAATATCATTTTAGGCTATTGGTCCTTTGACTTACTCTGGGCTCAGATTAAAGCATCACCAAACGTACCAATCAATGCCTCAGAGTCAAACACCTCACGTGCTAATAACAAGCTTTTAAATAAAAAAATGGATATATAGCAGAAGTATTCAGATTACTAATAATGACCACTTATCCTACTTTATACACATAAAATAATATAGACTTATGAATATGAGTTCCTAATAAGTATTTACCAAATACATATTAGTACATTGTACTGTATAAGAAATTATAGGGTTATATCACAATCATAAAAGCACTTAATGACTTGCATTATATTTGTAGATATGTGTCTATCACACCTCTGGCTTGCAAGATCCTTTACAGAAGAAGACCAGTTTGTTTGTCTTTTAATCTTTATATCACAGTGTCTGAGTGACTGGAACATTAAAACTTATTGAATGAATGCATACATGAAGCAGTGAGTTACTGTAAGGAAGATTTTAGCAGGATGTAAAGTTAGAAGAATTGAAAGTCATATCTTTATATTTTATATTGCAAAAGGAATAAGCATGCATTTTACCAAATCCAATGTAGAGCCCAGATTTATATTAGGAGAGAGTTCCCATAATATATACTCAAAAATGGAGAGAACAAAACACTGATGGAAAATAGAATTTCCTCCCAAAATCCCTATGAAAAAGGGAAGATCTATTCCTCATTTAATCCTTCCTGGCTTACCAGTGGAAAGAAAGAAAACAGAAGTCAACAAAAGGCAGCACTACTGGCTGAACCCTAGTTACATGAATGTGTCAGTGTCTTACAATTAGGAGACAATTAGGATTACAATTACAATTAGGGTTGTTGAATGGACAAATGGATGGATGAATGAATGATTTCCAATGCATATTAGTTTCCTATTGCTGCTTTAACAAATTATCACAAACATAATGGCTTAAAACAACAGAAATATATTATAGTTCTGGAGGTCAGAAATTTGAAATGAAGCTCACTGGCTAAAATCAAGGTATCATCAGGACTGTAGTCTTTTCCGGACGCTTTATGGGAGAATTGTTCTCTTGCCTTTTTCCAGCTTCTAGAGACCAAGTTCCATTATTTACGTTCTTCTATCTTCAAAGCCAGCAATGGCCATTCAAGTATTTCTCATATTACATGACTGTGACACTGACTCTTCTGTCTCACTCTTTGACAGTTAAGGACCCCTGTGATTACATCGAACCCACCCAGATAATCCAGAATAATCTCCCTATTTTAAGGTCAGTTGATTAGCAACCATAATTCCATCTGTCATCTTAATTCTCCTCTGCCATGTAATGTAATAACTTTGTAGGTTCCAGGAATTAAGATATAGTCATCATTGGGAGGTCATTATTCTGCCTAACACATCAGGTGATCAAATAACTCCTTTTCTCTGCATCTAATATTTTCCCTTAGAAACTACCAAGCCTCCTTGGATTTTTCCAATATTCAGGTAACGAGTTTTCGAGAATTTTTTGGAATATTGAATTTTTTTAACAATTATTTGAACGTTGATTTTATATTAAATGTTTGTAATGAAATATAAATGTTTCTATTTCTTTGTAGAGGAGGTAAAAATATCTATTAAGAAGATTATATTTGTCAGGCTACATTATTGCCAACATCATTACAATATTTTATAAAACAAATGAGCTGATATTGCACACATGCACGCACCACATAAAAAGAAGACTGAAATCTCTTAATGTGAGATAAATCCCAACTGGCTCTCTGGTCAATTAGAGAAAGAATCTATATAGGAAAGAATCAGAAATACTAGGAAATCTTAAAACAATTGGATTTAATGACTTTTGGTGCAATAAGTGATTTGTCTCTCAGTAATACATGTAGGAAAGAGTTCCTTTGTTCTTGGACGCAAAATTCTGTAAAAGCCAACCAGCGAATGTTTGTCTGTAGTTCTTCTAAGTAGGAATGCATATATTTTAAGTTGACTTTAATTCTAAAATACTAAAAACAAACTGGAAAGGAAAAAACATGTTTTAATGGAGATTTTTGCATTTATGGGAATAGGGTAAAATTGCTTAGAAAGTAAGCTCTCTAATTTCTGTTTTTCTCGACCACCTTTGGAGAAACAGTGTTCCCTTTACTGCCCCTTGCCTCCTGTAGAATGCCCATATCCTCAGTCGGGCCTTCCAGCCCAGAGTGTCTCACTGTACTGAGAATCCAGGACAATGCCTGTAGCCTGAAGTGAACAAATTTCAGCCAGTTATTATTAGTATATCTGTTATTAAACCAGTGCATGCTGGTGTGTCAGTCTTAATGAGAACCTCAATATGCACCATCCTAGGGGTATCTGTGTTTTAAGAGGAGCTACCTATTTAACCCTAAATAAGTTATTTCTAATGGTGCAAATGTCAAAGTTAACTGTGCACATTGAAGGAATATTATTAGGCAGAAGAGCCTTTCTATTGGCACATAAATCAATAATCGAAGGATCCAGATCCCAGGCCTCTGCCTGATCACCTGATCAGCTGTAGTATCTGATTTTGCATGTTTCCCATTATTTACCTTAAGTAGCCTAAATAAAGACTTTGCAAATAGACAAGGCTCTTTTGTGCTTGTTTGAAGATGGTGATAAACATTACTCATATTTCAAAGTGAATTACAGCTTTAAAACATATTTTCAACAAACATCTACTTCTCAAAATAATCTTGTGGTATATGAATTGTTTGTATCAACATTTTAAAGGTAAGGAGTTTTAAATTTAGGGAGGTTAAATAATTTACCCAAAGACCTACAAACTCAGCAAATATTTTTTTGTAAGGAGTTTTCCTGCGTAATGTTTAGGGTTTTACGTACCTTCTCATCCCATTGTCACAACAATCTAGCAACCCAGATTCATCGGTTGATTGGCTCCTTGATAATGATCACAAATCTGAGTTCTAATAGATTGAGAAGCCCGTTTCGGCATTTTTTTCTAATAATACACCAACTAGTTTTCTTCCTGAAGTGTGCCAACTATCTTTTGCTCATCTAAAGAAACAAACAGACAAACAAAATAAATGCCGTTCTTTAATATCACATCTTGTGTCTTACAGGTTTGGAAGAGAGAAAATGTTAGTGGTTTTCAAAAAACCATTAATTGGTTCATGGGTCTGTCTGGACTGTCTATAGGACTGTCTGCCTCTGATCATGCAGCTAGGCAATCAAAATCTTTCCAATTCAAAAACTGCCCATCACATTTACTTAGTGCTTTTTAATTGTATCAGAGTAGCACCAATCAATTCAGCAGGGCATTACGGTTGTTAGGCAACCACACATGTGAGCATAAGAGCCTGTGCCTTTACTAATGACTTGACTTTAAAAACGTTTGTGTGTGTGTGTGTGTGTGTGTGTGTGTGTGTGTGTGTGTGTGTGTGAGTGTGTGTAGAAGAGAGGGAGAGAAGAGAGAGAGAAGAGACAGAGAGAGAGAGAGACAGGGACATCTTGTATACCTGTTTTACAATGGTAACTTGACTAGGTCACACCATGAATAAGCATATTTTATTAGATGTTATTTCTGCTACGAAGGAGAAAGAAATGGTGGTAGTTCTCACCAATCCTCATATTTCATTTATAGCCCTTTTTATGGCCTGTTTCTGGTTTTACCTCTTCTGCCACTCTCCTCAACTTGAATCACCAAAGTTCTTTGATTTCCAGATTTCTCTCAGATTTCAAAATGAGATTATACCCAGATACCTAGATGGCTGTCTTACTGCTGGTCACGTAGATAGTGAGGACAAATCTTCCCTGTACACTTTTCAAGGTAATGTCATCTCTATTGAATTTCCTTAAGTTCAAGATTCATGCAGTTATCCATTCATTAATGCATTCACTTGTTCAAAATCCTTTATCAAGTATCTGCCATGTGCTATACACTGTGATAAATTAAAAAAATAATAATAATCTTAGGTGATAATACTAAAATATAATAGTGGAGACAGGAATGTCTTCTATCCTTTTCATTATATTATATGTTAGAAATTCTGTGTATGGGATTTATTTAGAAGTGAGGATATGTGCACCCAGAAACATCTTACACTGTATTTTCTTTTGCTTTTGTGGCTTTTAAAGGCTTGCAGAGCATTACTCTCTTTATCTTCTGAATTTAACAGAGCAGAGAAAATTATGAATAGATATTTTGTGCTATAATGCATTTAAAGATGACCTGAATATATACAAATCTCATTCTCCATACTAACAAATGTGTGCGTTTTAGGGCCAGAAGAATGCAGTCACTAGGTGACACCTCTGTGCTATAGTCTCTACTGAAGACTCGCGGGTGTCCTTTCCATGTACTAATGATTTGTGTTGACATTTTGTGTTATTTTCTTCCCTCCTACAGTAATATTCATCAGAGTGTGATATGCACTAACCCCTTGAACAAAGGTTGCTTCTATAGACTTGATAGCAACATATTGAAATTGTTGTCCCTACCCACTGCCAATTGAAAAATGAAAAATACAGTCATTGCCTGGTTACTGAAGCACTGAAGCACACTATGCCACACCATCTATTTGCATTTAATATTTCATTTGTTTGGCACTGAGTGAAATAGAATGATCTACTTAGGCAATATGGTACAGTGATTAGGACATTGTTAGTTATCCAAAAACACCTGAAATCAAGTTCTTTGCTAGTTTAGAGTTTTAGGCATGTCTCAACTCATTCAAAATATTGATGAATAAGTTGTGGTTTCTGTCCTCAAGGAACTCCCATTCTCCTGGGAGTATAGACTGTAAAATGGAGTGATTGGGCCAGATGATCTTAAAGTTTGCTTCCAACTCTTAAATTCTATGACTTTCCAGTAAAAAGGGTATAAAAGGTTTATAGGTCTAAATCAGCTGTGAAATTGCCTTAGCGTTCCTTATGAGCTTTTAGTTAAATTGACTATTTCCCAGTCAGATGGGTACATAGCACTTTTCTGAATATAGTTTATTCTGAAATATCTGCACTGAATCCAGGAATTTAGAATGAGGAATATTCAACTCAGACATAAATCTCTGGCCCAGGTCAGAGGCCCTGAAACTAAGCTCAAGTGAGAGAAAACAATTCTATAAATTCTCATACCATTAGGCTACTAATTAAAATTCCCAAGACTGGCAAGTCCATCTAACTTGTCCATCACTCTAGCAAATTACAAAGACCATGGGTCTTATGCAAATGTAAAAATTTCCAGTGGGCTCACCTAACCACAGATCAATGACCCTTTCAAAGTCTGCTAGATTGGGATGGAGTGACAGAAAGTTCCTCTGGGCAAATAAAAGAAGGTACATTTTACCTTCTTAAGGTGGACTTGCCATCATTTTCTCCATCTGCTCTCCCCTCTTGCCTTTCCCTGTCTCAGTCATGCCTGTAACACCAGAGAGGGGCTATGGATTAGCTGATTTAACATAATTTTCACCCAGATATTTTTCATAGTAAGTAGTGCACATGAGACAAAATTAAGTGCTACTTCAAGAACTTGGAAATATGTCTGCTTTCCAAGAGTAAAGAGCTAAGGCTTAAATATTACCTTGACCAAACAAACAAAGAAGGGTTGTAGGCCCGTGACTGTCTTGTAAACAGTTTGTAGATTTTAAAGTATCCAGTTAAAGAATGTAGGGTGTGAATTGGTAGCCTGCCAAGGGAATCATTGAGACAAAACCATTTATTGCCCTTCTAAGTCCTGTCCAGGAGAGTTTTTTCAGCAGACAAATGTACCTGGGATTGCATCGCAGAGAACAATGGACTCTTGGGGCTGAATCTGATTCCAGGCTTAACGAGCAGCATTATGATAACCAGCATGCCTTAGTGGACAGCACTGAGGTGAAAATCCAGATCACAGTCATTACCATTTATTAAGCAATTACACTGTGGCAGACACTGTATTAAATAATTTTAAACATATTATCTCAGTTAACCTTCATGACAACCCTAACAGTGGATATTTTCCTCCCAATTTACAGAAGAAACTGAAGCTGCAAGAGCTAATGAGTGAGCAAGCCATTGCAGTCAGGATTTATCTGACTCAAAATCCTGTGATCTTAAAAATAAACCAGTTTCTCAGCTGAGATTCTCACCCATACTGTTAAGGGCTCACAGATTCTATGAGAAGTTTGAAATTTGTCTTTTCCTTTTTTTATGATAATCGTTAAAGTATAATTTTACCAGATACAAAAGAAAAAAAAAATACATTCTCTTTACAGTCAATAATGAGCAAGTTTAAAAAATTCCAGGTCCATGCATGTCTTCTCAGGTCTACAGGATCATATTATTGCTTTAAAAAGAATTCATACATATCTCAGGAAACACTGTATAAAAATAAGCTAAGACCTCAGTTTGAATTTGACTCTGTGATTTACTAGCTATGTGATCTTAAACAGGCTACTTAACTTCCCTGAGCCTCCGTTTCTTCTATAAAATTAAGGTAAAAATGTATACCTATTAGGGCTTTGAGATATCTTAATAAAATATATATAAACTCTAATGTACTTAATAAAGGTAAATATCAGTGTTAATGTTCATTTGCTTTCAGGAGAAAGATGCTGATCAACGACAATGTTTTTAATATACATTTAGAAAATGGCATATCTTCTTTAGTGTCTTCTAAATTTATGTAGCAAATTTCCCTCACCCAATTCTGACAATTAAAGAATATAGAAAAAAATAGGTTTCTGGTCTCAAAAAACTACGACCCAGACCGTAAGTAATGGCTGATTTGCCAAGATAAAAACCACTCAGGGTGCTTTTCTTATAAGCTCACTATTTTGGGAAGTAGAGATGCAGACAGATTTCTGTATCAGTCAGGCAGAAAATAGGTAGGAAGATATATTTAACAAACTAGTGAACTAAATATGCCCAGCTTACACACAAAAAACCCCAGACTTTAACTTTTTGAGTTATTGTATAAAATCTACTTATAAGGTATTACAACTGACTACTACAAGATTCTTCTGAATTAAGCCTTTCAAAATCATATGTATAGTTGTATCTACAACTCTTCTATTAGGAGAAATTAATCTGTCATAATTATTAGTTTACTATGTATATGTGGTATTTCTTGTCCATGTTATATATACAACAAAACTGTTAGTTTTTTAAATAACCTTAGTTCCTTTTGTGTTTTATTCCTATAACATATTTTACTTACACAATTTAAAAATTTTTGTTAGTATTTGTTTCCAAGTATTACTTAGCTTAAAAATTTTGTATATAGTTTTTCTCTGAACAGATAATACACAAATTTTGTGTCACTGATGTTCAGTCCTTGAATATACTGTACTCAAACTAAACACCACACCATTTAAAACAGTGGGAAACTAGACATTAAAAAGTAGAGATTATTTTTCCTTAAATATAGTCCAGTTATCACAAATAATATGTTTTACTTTTGTTTAATAAAGCATTATGTTAAATACTTTGCTATTGTTGCTATTGGTGTTTTTTTTTTTTTTTTTTTTTTTTTGCGGTACGCGGGCCTCTCACTGTTGTGGCCTCTCCCGTTGCGGAGCACAGGCTCCGGACGTGCAGGCTCAGCGGCCATGGCTCACGGGCCCAGCCGCTCCGCGGCATGTGGGATCTTCCCGGACCGGGGCACGAATGCGTGTCCCCTGCATCGGCAGGCAGACTCCCAACCACTGTGCCACCAGGGAAGCCCTGGTTTTCTTTACAAATATATTATGGGGGAATGGTAAAAACTATTTTTACATTTAATATTCCCAACAGAAAAATTTCATATCAGGAAGATTTATTTTCACATAATTGACAGTTATTTTTAAGATATATTTGATTCTACAAAAGGAAGAAATATTTCTATTTTGAGAGAAAATATTGGTTTTGGTTTGAGAATAAAGAACAATTATGCTACTTTAAGAAAACTATTATGGAGTTTCTCACGCATCACATTTTATAATTTACTTACATACCAAATTCCAGTAATTTCCACTTTAACGCATTCCCAATGAGTCCACCTGTGTCTGCAGAATATAATTATACTGTAGATATTAAAATATGAAATCCTAAAAAGGATGCATTCTTTGAGGTTTCTTTTTTCTAAAATCCTGACATAGAATTTGTCCAATTTAAGTTTGCATGAAAAGGAAGAAAGATGTGCCTTATTATGTGTTTATTTACATGACAAGGCTATTCACATCAGTTATAGTTAACATTGGCTCTGGGTGTCTTTGACTAATCATCTCGGTGTAAATACAGAGGCTGATATTTTGTGACCATGAGAATATTAACAAAAGGACATATCTCTCTTTGATTCAGCTTATCTCAACACAACCAGGGAAGCATTCCCTATCAGATGATTTATTTTACAACATCCTGGCAGGGATCTACATAGATTCAATAAGTAAAAATAATGTTTCAACTCTGTGGAACTTCTGTGAAAGTCTCAGGGCTCTTGAAAACTAAACGCTTTCCACTTTGTTTAGTTGTGCCTCTGATGAACAATTAAATGTAATACATGTGATGTGTAATAGTGAAACGAAGGCTTTTGAAGATAGAGGGAAATTTATATACTTGACCACAAATACTAGTCTTGCAGCGTATTTTAAGACAAAATGTTTCTATTGGCCAAATAGATTTGGAGACTCTGAGTACTAGATCATTGTCTCGAAGATTCAAGTTATACATTAAACACACTAGAGAGTCTGAAAAAAACCCCGCAATAAACTAACCTGGTACATTGTTTAATTCAGCATTTCCTAACCTCACTTAAGCATGGAATGCTACTCTTCCTTTTGTATTAACCAACACCTAGCTTCGCATAGCATATTAGGCTGAACATGCTGTGGATTGCAGTTAAGGTGCCTCAAAAGCAGTCAAAATGCTTTATCTTCATATTACTCCCTCTTCTCAAGTCATGCTCCAAAAGTTCTTTGTAGCCTGGATCTGCAAAGTCATCAAGCCAATCCCAGGAGTCAGCCCTAGACTTGGGGGGCATTTTAACATTGTTTCAGACCGCAAGAGTTTTACTGACTAAATTGTGCCTTAGGAGGCATGTCAAGGCCTGAGAGAATTACGTGTACACTCGATGTTACAACCTTCAGTTCGGGGCGTAGCTTTCTTTTCCAAAAGATTTGGTTTCTGACCAAATAACCGTAGGTCATATCTAACTATATATTCAAATTTACAAAAAAACTGAAGTTTAAATAGAATCCCTTTTACTTCATTGTTGATTATTTCAATGTATTTTCCCTTATGGAACAAAGAAGTAAAGAGAACTTTGTACACGTGGCAAGATGCTGATCAATATTTAACTTTAACATATAAATAATTAATATGTTTTATTCTAACAAAGGGTTTTTGTGTGATTTACAGTAGCCGTTATTAATTCTATTGAGAGCAGATTTATAAATGGTCCCTGTATTTTTTCCTCCTTCTCATTTGTACTTATGCTTCATGAAATTTCTTTCTATTTATATTTCTATGAATGTTGTTTTTTCGCTCTCATGTTATATATTCTGGCATTCTTTGACATATTACCAAGGAGTAGACATATTTGTATTAACACAGAAGCATTGTTTTTTATTTGTAAAGGGCCCAGAGAGACCACCTAGTTTCCGTTTTATAGATAGATAAACTAAGTATTTTCAAGACTGAATAACTTGTCTGGAGTCATACAGATATTAGAAGCAGAGTCAGGTGATAAAATCTTGGTTTAATGTTTCTCTATTCAGAGCAAATCTATTTGACAATCCAGAAAACTGATGGTTGAGACCTTCAACAATATTCCAGATAGTGGGGTCATTTAGACCTCAAATTACGTTATCTTGTTGAAAATATTTACTTCATAGTAAGTTAAAGTTTATTTTATTCATTGAGTTATCAGGGATAAATTAGGAGTTTGGGATTAACATATGCATACTACTATATATAAAATAGATAATCACTAAGGACCTACTATATAGCACAGGGAACCCTACTCAATATTCTGTAATAACTTATATGGGAAAAGAATCTGAAAAAGAATGAATATATGTATATGTGTAACTGAACCACTTTGCTGTACAACTGAAACTAACACAACATTGTAAACCAACTATACCCCAATATTAAATAAATATTAAATTAAAAAAAAAACTAAGGGCTTCCCTGGTGGCACAGTGGTTGAGAGTCCGCCTGCCGATTCAGAGGACACGGGTTCGTGCCCCAGTCCAGGAAGATCCCACATGCCACGGAGCGGCTGGACCCGTGAGCCATGGCCACTGAGCCTGCGTGTCTGAGCCTGCGTGTCTGGAGCCTGTGCTCCACAACGGGAGAGGTCACAACAGTGAGAGGCCCACATACCAAAAAAAAAAAAAAAAAAAAAAAAACCTAAGATATCATTGACAATAATGTATATAATACAACTGTAGCCATATTAATCTATGACATGTTGAGTTAAAATTTAATCACAGATAATTTTCCTGAAATATACTTGTATGTACAGAAGAAAATATACAACTGATTTTTTTGGTATTATGTTTGAGTTTTTGGTTCATGAACATTTCTCTGTTATTTGTTAACAAATAAACATTTTCAGTTATATTTGTAAAATTGAAGTTTAAGTCAATAAACAGAATCACATTATTTGGCGGTTCAATAATACTAAGTGTTGAGAAGAGGTTTTGGTTGAACAGTCAGTGGTCCATACATTGATCTGGCATTTATTATGGCTTAAATATTTTGATTTGGGTGTTTCAGTATAATGCAGTATGAACTTTGTTTTGTGGCTGAGCTTCTTCTCTATCACTGATAGACTGCACTAGATCAGAGGTGACTGATAGATATCATTCTGCATGCACACGCTCTTTGATTGGTAGTGAAGCCGAGGTTGGGAAAGCTCTGTCAGGGCTCAAGAAGAAATGATGCTGTGATAAGGGTACCAGTGTTTCTATCCCCACTAGAATGTAAGTACTATGAGGGCAGGAACATTGTCTTGTTTGTTTTCTGTTGCATCCTTAGTGCCTATCATAGTGCCATATGTATATATATATATATATATATATATATAAACATTAATAAAACATAATGTTTTATTATATAATAAAATAAATATATATAATAAAATATTACTCCTTGAGTAATATATTTTTAATATGATATTTTTAATATGAGTAAAATATTACTCATATAATAAAACAGTACTCTTTTATTTTACCTGAGATATTTTGTTTGATCTATTGTTCCTCTTTCCCTATGATGAATGTATTTACATCTGTATATTTTCAATTATGTATTTTTTCTTCATACATATATCTATATATATAGATATATATATAGATATATATATATGATGTGTGAAGAGAGAAAGGAGAATAGCAACACACATGGTACATCTTTGCCTTCTCTGCACTAAGTGGTTGTCTACTTCCAAGGTCTATAAGTCACAATCCCTGTGTATATGTTGAAATATGATGATCCAGTTCATTTTTTAAAAAGAATTTTATGAATACAAAATAAAATCAAACAGTGATTTATACATATGGAGAGGTATCACAAACCCAATAAATTCCAACAAAAGGTCTGATTTTTAAAAGATCATTCTTTTAGACACCTAAGGAAAGTTTATTTTGCTACACAGAAGAGAATAAACTCTTGCTGAAAACTAATATTAATATATATTTTTTAAAAAGAGATAAAGCAAAAGAGGCCTGAATCCTGAAGTGTCCTCAAGGTCTTTGTATTTATCCTGCTGCCTCAGAAGTCAGTAGTCAGCAGAGGGCTTCTCAGTGACAGCGAATGGGTTTGCCTTTGAAGCGGCTTTGGATAGAACAGGCTGCATCCAAAGGATGAAAATAATGGAAGCCAAGAGACCCAGCAGGCAGCTGGGTAGTGGGCACCCCCCACAACTATCTCCACTGAATATACTCCCTGCGGTGGTGTAATCACCTGGAGGTCTCCTGTGATTAAGGCAAATAATCTTATGAGTGGTCATGAGTAAGCACATTGATTGGGTTTGGCAGATTGCATAATCAACTGCAAATTACCTTTTGGAAATGACTGACTATACCCAGGGAGCAGAAGAAATGGAAGAAGGGGATCTGGCAGACAGCAGGTACCCACAGCAGCTGTATGAGTTACATTCCCATAATTTACTGATGAAGAGAGCCAAACCTGGACCTTTCATAGCTGTGCTTTTCATTTCTGATATTTGGAGGGACTGCAGGAGGTTGCTGCACACTCGAGCAATTTACCTTCAGGAGAGTAGCAAGGCAGAGTGTGAATGTCCTACTTATATTGGTACACCTCTTGAAGCATGATATACACATCCCTTTTCTTTATACCCAGCAGAAAAGCACAACATCTGCTCTACTGATAATTGGATACCAGCCTCGTCTGATGAAAGGATATTAATTTTCACTTCACAGATTAATAGAACTTGGGAAGTCAACTAGTCCATCACATTGTCTTACTGCAGGATACTTCCTAACCCAGAAGGAAGGGTTTGAGAGAGATAAAGGCATGTTTTCAGTGTTGTGATTTTGAATGCAACAAACTTCATCATAACACATGCTGAGAATTGCCAAACCATTCCAAGAAAATGGGATATTAAATGACCACTACCTCTCAGCTGTGAGAGCAGTCCCTGTTTTTCTGTTTGTACATTTTATTAGACAGGCTTAAGCTCAGACTTACAGAAACAATATTCATTTCAATAATTATTAATAAACTCATGTGAGTTTTTAGTACTGTGTTAGGGACCATGGGGGTTATTAGCTCATAAGTTTTAATTCAGCATACACTTGTTTCTGTAATGTAAAAAGATATGAATTCTGGGCTTCCCTGGTGGCACAGTGGTTGAGAGTCCGCCTGCCGATGCAGGGGACACAGGTTTGTGCCCCGGTCCGGGAAGATCCCACATGCCGCGCAGTGGCTGGGCTCGTGAGCCATGGCCGCTGAGCCTTGCGCGTCCGGAGCCTGTGCTCCGCAACGGGAGAGGCCACAACAGTGAGAGGCCCGTGTACCGCAAAAAAAAAAAAAAAAAAAAAAAAAAAAAAAGATATAAATTTTCATCTCATTTAGCATCCTATTCTGAATGAAACATAAAAATTATATAATTTAACATTCTATTCTGAATGAAACAGATATTAATAAATGGAAAAGGAGATTTTATTCATAGAAAATATTACTTTTATTTTACCTGAGATATTTTGTTTGATCTATGTTCCTCTTTCCCTATGATGAAGGTATTTACATCTGTATATTTTACAATTATGTATTTTTTCTTCATCTTTTCTATTTAGCTTCTTAAGTAAGTAGTGATTATATATTTAAAACAAAACAAAATATGAGTGCTTAAACCACCAAAATTTAGGGAAACAACACATCAGTTCTACTCTGGGGAATCAGCTACCTTGATTACTTGAAAGTAATTTAGTCATCTGATCTCATAAAAGATATTAAACAAGACCAAAAGACAACCCTCAGAATGGGAGAAAATATTTGCAAATGAAGCAACCGACAAAGGATTAATCTCCAAAATTTACAAGCAGCTCATGAAGCTCAACAACAAAAAAACAAACAATCCAATCCAAAAATGGGCAGAAGACCTAAATAGACATTTCTCCAAAGAAGATATACAGACTGCCAACAAACACATGAAAGAATGCTCAACATCATTAATCATTAGAGAAATGCAAATCAAAACTACAATGAGATATCATCTCATACCAGTCAGAATGGCCATCACCAAAAAATCTAGAAACAATAAATGCTGGAGAGGGTGTGGAGAAAAGGGAACCCTCTTGCACTGCTGGTGGGAATGTGAATTGGTTCAGCCACTATGGAGAACAGTATGGAGGTTCCTTAAAAAACTAAAAATAGAACTACCATATGACCCAGCAATCCCACTACTGGGCATATACCCTGAGAAAACCGAAATTCAAAAAGAGTCATGTACCAAAATGTTCATCGCAGCTCTATTTACAATAGCCCGGAGATGGAAACAACCTAAGTGTCCATCATCGGATGAATGGATAAAGAAGATGTGGCACATATATACAATGGAATATTACTCAGCCATAAAAAGAAACGAAATTCAGCTATTTGTAATGAGGTGGATAGACCTAGAGTCTGTCATACACAGTGAAGTAAGTCAGAAAGAAAAAGACAAATACAGTATGCTAACACATATATATGGAATTTAAGAAAAAAAAAATGTGTCATGAAGAACCTAGGGGTAAGGCAGGAATAGAGACGCAGACCTCCTAGAGAACGGACTTGAGGTTATGGGGAGGGGGAAGGGCGAGCTGTGACGGGGCGAGAGAGAGTCATGGACATATACACACTAACAAACGTAGTAAGGTAGATAGCTAGTGGGAAGCAGCCGCATGGCACAGGGATATTGGCTCGGTGCTTTGTGACAGCCTGGAGGGGTGGGATAGGGAGGGTGGGAGGGAGGGAGACGCAAGAGGGAAGAGATATGGGAACATATGTATATGTATAACTGATTCACTTTGTTATAAAGCAGAAACTAACACACCATTGTAAAGTAATTATACCCCAATAAAGATGTTAAAAAAAATAAAATGAAATAAAAGATATTAAAAACCCTCAGCTTCAAAAAGGTTCTCAAATTGTCTTAAGCACATTTGGAAAAAAATTTTAAACTATAAAATTTTCTGCTGAAAATAGAAATACGTATTTCAAACAATTTGCTGGTTTAGTCCTGATATTTCCACATATATTTATACTAACATATGGCATTATTTCAGAAAACTTTTGAATATAGAATCTCATAAAGATATATTTTGTTTGCTGAATAAATGCATCTTTTTTAACCAGAAAGAACAGTTTCTCTTTATCCAAGAACAGCACCATCTGCCAGTTGATTGGTACTTATCAACCCAGTATGTAAAGTACTAGCTATGACTTCAACTAAACATGCATTTCTTATCTGAAATTTCAACATTAATAAGCTTTTCTCCCAATTCTTTCTAGTATGTTGGAGTCAGATAACGTTATGAAACTGGACACACTATGTTTTGCTTATCTAATTCATAAAAGCTAATGCTTCAAACAGAAACCAGATTAAGCACATCAAAGTCGAATGCTTTATTTTGATTGATCCATTTTCCAGTATTGAGGGTGGATGTGAGCAAAGTTGCAGGTGGTTTAACTATCTATGAAGGGGTCTAGTGGAATGTGATGACTGCTTATAAATTAGGGAGTTACACATTTATTCCGTGGATAGGTTATCATAGGACTCTAGCAGGTAAATAATGATTTCTTGCCTTGTTACTGATCTACTGCACATCTCCCTTACTCAGCCAGGATCTGGAGTGTTATTTGAGAGAACAAGCAGATAATCAAACATTCTGTTTTTACAGAATTGTCCCAATTTAGAGTCCTTCAGGACCCTCCAGGATGCCTATTTGAGATGTTTTTCTTTCTGAAATACATTATCTTGGGATAAAAAAAAAGAATGTAGTTTGTCATAATCCCAGCCCAAGGAAATGTGAATCCTGATCCCCTTACAGTTCTCAGAGAAGTAAAAATAAAACCAGGAAAGCAAGATGTATTATACAAGGAAAGGATATCAAACTTCTAGCCAATAAGGACCTCATTCTTTCCATCCCCTGTTTCACCACCTGCTGCTGTGCTCAAACCAGGAATCAGTTCATCACCATTTCTGATCTCAGGACTTTTCTAAGTGTCCATGGCTGTATTCCCCAAATTAGTTGCAGAAGCCAATGGAGCCCACTTCTGGCCATTTAATTCCTCTATTCCTTCTGGTTTCTTGTGCCCTATTTCCATTTTGCTCTATTTATGTATTGCTCATGACTACTCTTTCCGTATATTTTAGAATATAATACGTCACATAGAATTATCCCTTTCTGTTAAACTGGGCAGGAGCCCCACACTGACCATTGGCATCTTACATGGGAAAAGGAGATAAGAAAAATTCTAATAAAGAATTAAGCTACCAGTCAGAGAAAGGAATAATTTTCTGTCAAAAAACAAAATGTTGCAGGGCGCGAGAGAGACATGGACATATATACACTAACAAACATAAGGTAGATAGCTAGTGGGAAGCAGCCACATGGCACAGGGATATCGGCTCGGCGCTTTGTGACCACCTGGAGGGGTGGGATAGGGAGGGTGGGAGGGAGGGAGATGCAAGAGGGAAGAGATATGGGAACATATGTATATGTATAACTGATTCACTTTGTTATAAACAGAAACTAACCCACCATTGTAAAGCAATTATACCCCAATAAAGATGTTAAAAAAAAATGTTGGAACAATTATCAGTTACCTTCCTTAGGTATTCATCCCTAGAGAGTTGGTGGCACATTTTCGATGTCTACCATGTGCTCAATAAATGTTGGTAGAACTGTTGAACTATCTCTTTAATGCAGTGGTTCCTTAGGAAGATGCTAGTATCATCTGGCTGGTATCACTGCCGCCTTCTTTTTCTGACACTTTTATATAGCATTATACAGATAGTCATTTCTTCCCTTCTTTTACTTCCCCCTCATTTCAGAAGTTACCAGATTACTAAATTTCTTTGGTTACCAAAATCCAAACCTTTGCTTAGAATGTTTGTTTATTACCTACCTGCAATAATATATGTTAGTGACAGATTTTGTGATACTAATATAAATACTATAGTTAGTTAGAGGAAGAGGATATCAGTGAGGGAGATAGTACTTGAAGCGTGCTTCGAGAAGGAAGTGGGTCTGTGCAATGTGTTTAACCAACTGTACAGTTTGAGGAAACAGTCCCTGTAAGACTGCCCTTACTTCAGACATAAGCCACAAGTTTGTGGGTCCCCAAGACCATCATCACTTCAAACCAGCTGGCTGTGAATTCAAGGATCCATCTTTGGGTTTGATAATCCACTGGAGGGACTCAAGCACTCATTGAAAGCTATTATGCTCATGGTTAATAAAAGATATAGAAAATCAGCCAAAGGAAGAAATGCATAAGGCAGAGTCTGGGAGGGTCCAAATGCACAGCTTCTGGCTATCTTCTCCCTGTGGAATCACGGATAGTGTTACCTCCTCTGGCTACAATGTGTGAGGATACACACAGGGTATTGCCAACCAGAGAAACTCATTTGAGCACTTGGTGTCCAGAGTTTTTATTAAGGCTTAATTATGTCCTACCCATGTGACTACCTTTCAGTCTCCAGCCCCTCACAGAGGTCAGGCTACCTTTCGTCATCAGTTCTTCCAGAGGTCAGAACCGATACAGTGTGGTCCCCGTCCTACATCACATTATTAGACTGTCTGGTGGTGGCCAAAGACCCCAGGCAAACAAAAACACTTCTATCAGGCAGGACATTCTGGGGGCCTAGAGATCTCCACCCAGGAGCCAAGGGCAGAGTCCAATCCTCTCTTTGGCTGAGTCCAGATTCTATACTATACAGTCTGGAACTGAGTTTTAAAGGAAAGAGAAGATTAAGATAGGTAGAGAGGAGGTAAGTCATTCCAAGCAAAAGGATAAGTGTAAGGACAGGTTTGGAAATGTAAGTGAAACAATGAAAGGGAATGCCAACATGAGAATCCCAGTTTAGCTAAAGAAGGAGATGCTTTATAGAAAACTGAAGATGAATGATTTGGGCTAGAACAAAGGACACAGATTCTGAATGGCCTTAAAAGTCAAGTAGAGCTGAGGAGTTCTGCTTTGAAGCAATAACAATTGGAAATATTTAAAATTCTTGAATTTGTGGGATAAGCAGAATGACAAAAACTCTACATGAAGCAATTTCAGAGTATTCTCTTTATTTCTAGACCCCACATTTTAAATAATGCTGGCAATTATAAAGTACGAACAGGAGAGCAGTCAAAATGGTGAGGCCTAAAATTTATATCAGGCCCAATAATGGGAACAGTGTATATTTATAAATTTTTCAAAAACAGAACTTAAAGAGACAAAATAGCTTTCTTCAAAGGCCTGATGGAATTTCAAATTTCAGATAAGCAAAATTAGGATTGAAGGGAGAAAAATGATAAATGTTTTGAGAAATTATTTTTCCATCAATAAGTATTCGGGTAGTGGATGGCTACTTACCTACATTTCCAAATTAATTTGTAGAGATTTTTGCATTGGAAGGCAATGTCTCTTACTATTTTAGAATTCTGTGGTTCTTTGAAATAGACAGGATAATTTAGGAGAGGAAAGGCCTGGGTCCATAGACATCTGCTAGGAAACTGCAGGAATATAGGTATAAAGTGATCCAATTTTGGACTAGGGAGGTGGCAATGACCATACAACAGAAGGATAAAGGAGACATTTCAAAAAAGAAATGAACAGAGTGTGGTGAATGGCTAGATGGGGAGCATGAATCTGAGAAAAATGCAAACTGAGAAAAATGCAAAGAATACCCATCTTCCAAGTGTGAGTGACGAGGCTAACTGTGGAACTGCTAGTGGAAACAGTCATCACAATGGAGAACAATTTTTGGAGGAAAGATGGTGAAGTCTTCTTAAACATGGTGAGACATTTAACATTTAGACTCCAGTGGGAGGCCAGTGACTTCTATTTTCATTGCTTAAAGACTTTTTTTTTTTTTTTTTTTTTTTTGCGGTACGCGGGACTCTCACTGTTGTGGCCTCTCCCGTTGCGGAGCACAGGCTCCGGATGCGCAGGCTCAGCGGCCATGGCTCACGGGTCCAGCCGCTCCGCGGCATGTGGGATCTTCCCGGACCGGGGCACGAATGCGTGTCCCTTGCATCGGCAGGCGGACTCTCAACCACTGCACCACCAGGGAAGCCTGCTTAAAGACTTTTGTTATGGCATTTATCACAATATGTCTTATATTAGAACTACTTAAGTATCTTTCTCCTAAACTTGATTTTGAGATTCTTAAGAATGGGGTCAAATTTTCATATATTCTTTTATTTTACCAAACCAGTTTTGTGTGTAGCACATTTCCAGTAAATATTCTGGTATTAAATTACTTAAATATAAAAAATGTAAGTGCATATGGAGAAAAAAAATAGCAAGAGAGGGCTGACGGCTTGGAGAAGAGAGGGGAAATTTTCTGAATTAGGAGTCTAGGAGTTGGAGAAACAGGAGAAAGATCAGGGTAGTGCATTGTTATGGATACTTGAAAGTGAGAGTTTCAAGATCAAAGGTCTGGCTGATTATGAGGTCTTGATAATGAGGATGGAGAAAAGGCTTTTGTGTGTTTTCAGTAAAGGCTTAATGGATAATTTTCAAGAGATACTGACATTATTGTAAATGGTTTAGAACTTTTCATTAGAAGGAAAATGTACCGTGTGCCTCAGGTACACTTACAGAGGCAGATAGGTTCTCTCTTCAGTGCTGTCTGTACCTTCCTCCCTCATCTGAAACTCTTCCTTGCATTTCAGTTTGTATTTTCTCCATGCCCAACTAAATGAGCCTGCAAGAGACAAGTGTCTCTCTCCTAGAATGCTGATAGAAGGAAAAGCCAATAAGCACATTCTTCTATTTTGTTTTTGTTTTGTTTATATTTTATGCATTTGGTGGCTGTTCTATTTTTCTATTTTGAAACTGTAGCCCTTTGGGAATGAGAGAAAGTTTGCTAGTATGGTGCTAGAAATGTGGAGGGGCTGACTTTTGCTATGAAAGGATTGAATGCCATCCACACTAGGATCGAGGGTGAGAAAAACACTCTGCTGTGAATTCATGTTTTCACTTCAAAAAAAAAGGGTCAAGCCCTGAGGTGGTCACTAGAGGTTCTAAAATGTACCTTTTCCTGTCTTTTCCCCCAATCATACCACTTACTTTATATCCATTATTTCCTTGTAGTCACTCTCTATTATTATCATCATTATCCCCAATAAATATGGATTTCTTAATGTTTCCTCAATCTGTAAGTCCCAAATAATGTTAACTTCCTTGCATTCATTGTTTATTTAATAAATACTACTTGAACACTTGCTTTGAGCCAGTCAAGGTACTGAGATCTTCTGTGAAATACTTGCTCCATGTATAAGTTAGGGTGCTTTGGGCTGCATGTAAAAGAAAATGCCAAGTCAAAGTTCCTTAAACAATAAGGAAACATTATTATTTCACATAACAAGAAAGCAGCTCCAGAGTTAGTTAATTTAGTGACTCAAAGATTATGCTCTCTCCATTAATTCTGCTCTGTGTTGGGCTAATGGCCCTTATCATCACAGGTTGACTGCTGCAGTTCCAGGCTTTCCATGTAGACACATCCATGTCCAAAGGAAGAAAAGGAGCCATTTCTTCTCTGTGTTTCTTTTCATCTTGAGGAAACATTTCCCCAAATCCCATGGCTGCCTTCCCTTCACATGTCATTGCTAAGATGTGACTCAGTCATTGCTAAGATGTAACTAATTCATTGCCAAAACTGTCACAAGTCCCTTCTTAAACCTATCACACACAAGTGGAACTACATTACCTAGACTGGTTGAGGCTAATGGGGGTTACATTATATATCTATAAATGTTATTCTAGAAGATAAAACAGATCAATGAAAAGTTGGAGAAACAATGCTCATTTAGGTCACACTGTGCATCTCACGTTTTTCTTGAAGAACGTCATTGGCCATGCACATTGTATCCTATTGTTATGAACATTATTTGAATAAGAATAATGTAGTTTCAGTTTCAGTTAGGTTAGTAACAAATGTTCTAAATTTGTATTTAAAAATCGAAACAAATATATAATGGTCATTGTCACCTTTGGCTGTATATCATACAATCTTGGTATAAAAATAAGAACACAGTCTTGCAAAAGAATCATTTAGAAAATAATATATCATTATTTAAGAACAAGAAATTTATCAGTATCTGCAATAGACATCACATTGACATTTCCAAGATTACTTTATAATATAAAGAACAATACATAGCATTCATCTGAGTCATACATTTAAATTTTAAGTGGATTATATAGATTAGTACTTAAGTAATAATGTGATTCAGTTTAAATCATGGATTAACATAAGGTTATTGCTTTATTTGAAGGTGAAGGACTATTTTTTTTCTCTCCAGAAAGTGCAATCATTTCATCTTTATCCCATTTTGGTGCCAAGATATGATGAATTGAAAGCAGTACAGGAAATCCTTCTCCTTTACAACTGTATGGGCTTGTGTTTTCTGCCCTTCCTATTTTAAAGTAACTCAAATTGGCTTTAATGGGAGCATCCTGGGTATACTCCAGGGAAATAAAGCCAGTTAGACAAATTTGGGCTTAGTGAGACAGCTCTGTTTAAGCAGAAAAAATGGCTTTTACTAGGGTTTTGCATTCTGAAAGACCCAATTTTAATCATGGCTTCACTACTTACTAGCTTTGTGACTTTGGAATAGTAACACAATCTTTCTGTGGCTTAGTTTCATCTTTTATAGAATAGAAAAGTAGTACTCTATCAATCAGTATTCTTTATAGGAAACAACAGAAGCAAACTATGAAGAACTTAAATAGGAAGTAATTTATTGAAAAGATATTTTTGGAGCTAATGACATCAGTAAGAGACTGGGGAACCAGGCCTGAGAATAGACCAGGAGGAGGAAATGCTTGAGAGCCAAAAATTAGGAAACTGGAAACTCAGCATAAGACTGACTGGGCAGTACTGCCCTGATACTACTTTGGTCTCTTTAATGAATAACCTCCAATCTCCCTGGGGGATTTCAAATCTCATGAAGGAGCTTCTGATTCACTGAACTTAGTCACTGGACATGTTCCTTATGTAGCCTGAGACAGACAAAGGAAATACTTACCTCTTTTGGCTTATATTGTAGAACATGTTTACCTTTAATACTTCTGTAAACAAAGCTACATGCAAAGGAGAAGTAGTCATTCTCCAATAGGGAAAACATGTGTTATGTTCATGTGCATGTATTTCTCATTTAATCATCACAAGGACTCTGTGAAGCATTTGAATTTCAGGAAATAGACTAAAAAATGTTAAATAGGAGATTGGTTCAAGAGGAGTAGAAGGGCATGCTCTCACTCCCTCTTGCAAGAGAACTGGAATCACAACTAACTGCTGAACAATCATGGAAAGGAAGACAATAGAACTCACCAAAAAAGATAATCCAAAGACAAAGGAGAAGCCACAATGATACAGTAGGAGGGGCACAATCACAATAAAATCAAATCCCATAACTGCTTGGTGGGTGACTCACAGACTGGAGAACACTTATACCACAGAAGTCCACCCACTGGAGTGAAGGTTCTGAGCCCATGCCAGGCTTCCTGACCTGGGGGTCCGGCAATGTGAGGAAGAATTCCTAGAGAATCAGACTTTGACGGCTAGAGGGATTTGATTGCAGGACTTCAACAGGACTGGGGGAAACAGAGAATCCACTCTTGGAGGGCACACACAAAGTAGTGTGCACATAGGGACCCAGGGGAAGGAGCAGTGACCTGATAGGAGACTGAACCAAACCTACCTGCTAGTGTTGGAGGGTCTCCTGAAGAGGTGTGGGTGGATGTGTCTCACCGTGAGGACAAGGACACTGGCAGCAGAAGTTCTGGGAAGTACTCCTTGGTGTGAGCCCTTTCAGAGTCTGCCATTAGCCCCAACAAAGAGCCTGGGTAGGCTCCAGTGTTGGGTCACCCCAGGCCAAACAAACAACAGGGAGGGAACCGAGCCCCACCCACCATCAGAAAAGCAGATTAAAGTTTTACTGAGTTCTGCCCACCAGAGCAACAGCCAGCTCCAGCCACCACCAGTCCCCCCCATCAGGAAACTTGCACAAACCTCTTAGATAGACTCATCCACCAGAGGGCAGACAGCAGAAGCAAGAAGAACTACAATCCTGCAGCCTGTGGAACAAAAGCCACATTCACAGAAAGATAGACAAGATGAAAAGGCAGAGAGCTATGAAGGATGTAGATGAAGTTCCTTCCAGATGAAGGAACAAGATAAAACCCCAGAAAAACAACTAAATGAAGTGGAGATAAGCAACCTTCCAGAAAAAGAATTCAGAATAATGATAGGGAAGATGATCCAGGACCTCGGATAAAGAATGGAGGCAAAGATCGAGAAGATGCAAGAAATGTTTAACAAAGACCTAGAAGAATAAAAGAACAAACAGAGATGAACAATACAATACCTGAAATGAAAACTACACTCAATAGCAGAATAACTGAGGCAGAAGAACAGATAAGTGACCTGGAAGACAGAATGGTGGAATACACTGGGGTGCAACAGAATAAAGAAAAAAGAATGAAAAGAAATGAAGACAGCTTAAGAGACCTCTGAGACAACATTAAATACAACAACATTCGCATTATAAGGGTTCCAGAAGGAGAAGAGAGAGAGAAAGGACCAGAGAAAATATTTGAAGAGATTATAGTCGAAAACTTCCCTAACATGGGAAAGGAAATAGCAACCCAAGTCCAGGAAGCGCAGTGAGTCCCATACAGGATAAACCCAAGGAGAAACATGCTGAGACACATAGTAATCAAATAGGCAAAAATTAAAGACAAAGAAGAATTATTGAAAGCAGCAAGGGAAAAATGACAAATAACATACAAGGGAATCCCCATAAGGTTAACAGCTGATTTCTCAGCAGAAACTCTACAAACCAGAAGGGAGTGGCATGACATATTTCACATGATTAAAGGGAAGAACCTAGAACCAAGATTACTCTACCCAACAAGGATCTCATTCAGATTCGATGGAGAAATCAAAAGCTTTACAGACAAGCAAAAGATAAAAGAATCCAGCACCACCAAATCAGCTCTACAACAAATGCTAAAGGAACTTCCCTAGGTGGGAAACACAAAAGAAGAAAAGGACCTACAAAAACAAACCCAAAACAATTAAGAAAATGGTCATAGGAACATACATATCAATAATTACCTAAAACGTGAATGGATTAAATGCTCCAACCAAAAGACACAGGCTTGCTGAATGGATACAAAAACAAAACCCATATGTATGCTGTCCACAAGAGACCCACTTCGGACCTAGGGAGACATACACACTGAAAGTGAGGGGATGGAAAAAGATATTCCATCCAAATGGAAATCATAAGAAAGCTGCAGTAGCAATACTCATATCAGATAAAGTAGACTTTAAAATAAAGAATGTTACAAGAGACAAGGACGGACACTACATAATGATCAAGAGATCAACCCAAGAAGAAGATACAACAATTATAAATATATATGCACCCAACACTGGAGCACCTCAATACATAAGGAGACTGCTAACAGGTATAAAAGAAGAAATTGACAGTAACACAATAATAGTGGGGGACTTTAACACCTCACTTACACCAATGGACAGATCATCCAAACAGAAAATTAATAAGGAAAAACAAGCTTTAAATGACATAATAGACCAGATAGATTTAATTAATATTTATAGAACATTCCACCCAAAAACAGCAGATTACACTTTCTTCTCAAGTGTGCATGGAACATTCTGCAGAATAGATCACATCTTGGGTCAAAATTCAAGCCTCAGTAAATTTAAGAAAATTGAAATCACATCAAGCATCTTTTCTGACCACAATGCTATGAGATTAGAAATCAATTACAGGCAAAAAAACACAAACACATGGAGGCTAAACACTATGTTACTAAATAACCAAGAGATCACTGAAGAAATCAAAGAGGAAATCAAAAAATACCTAGAGACAAATGACAATGAAAACACAATGATCAAAAACCTATGGGATGCAGCAAAAGCAGTTCTAAGAGGGAAGTTTATAGCAATACAATCCTACCTCAAGAAACAACAAACATCTCAAATAAACAATCTAACCTTACACCTAAAGGAACTAGAGAAAGAACAACAAACAAAACCCAAAGTTAGTAGAAGGAAAGAAATCATAAAGATCAGAGCAGAAATAAATGAAACAGAAACAAAGAAAACAATAACAAAGATCAATAAAACTAACAGCTGGTTCTTTGAGAAGATAAACAAAATTGATAAACCATTAGCCAGACTCATCAAGAAAAAGAGGGAGAGGACTTAAATCAATAAAATTAGAAATGAAAAAGGAAAAGTTACAACAGACACCGCAGGAATACAAAGCATCCTAAGAGACTACTACAAGCAACTCTATGCCAATAAAATGGACAACCTGGAAGAAATGGACACATTCGTAGAAAGGTATAACCTTCTAAGACTGAACAAGGAAGAAGCAGAAAATATGAACAGACCAATCACGAGTAATGAAATTGAAACTGTGATTAAACATCTTCCAACAAACAAAAGTCCAGGACCAGATGGCTTCACAGGTCAATTCTATAAAACATTTAGAGAAGAGCTAACATCCACCCTTCTCAAACTCTTCCAAAAAATTGCGGAGGAAGGAATACTCCCAAACTCAATCTATGAGGCCGCCATCACCCTGATACCAAAAACAGACAAAGATACAACAAAAAAAGAAAATTACAGACCAATTCCACTGATGAATATAGATGAAAACATACTCAACAAAATACTAGCAAACAGAATCTAACAACACATTAAAAGGATCATACACCATGATCAAGTGGGATTTATCCCAGGGATGGAAGGATTCTTCAATATACACAAATCAATCAATGTGATACGCCATATTGACAAATTGAACAATAAAAACCATATGATCATCTCAATAGATGCAGAAAAAGCTTTTGACAAAATTCAACACATATTTATGATAAAAACTCTCCAGAAAATGGGCATAGAGGGAACCTACCTCAACATAATAAAGGCCATATACAACAAACCCGCAGCAAACATCATTCTCAATGGTGAAAATCTGAAAGCATTTCCTCTAAGATCAGGAAAAGAAGGATATCCACTCTCACCACTATTATTCAACAGTTTTGGAAGTCCTAGCCACGGCAAACAGAGAAGAAAAAGAAATAAAAGGAATACAAATTGGAAAAGAATTAAAATTCTCATTGTTTGCAGATGACATGATACTATACACAGAGAAGCCTAAAGATGCCACCAGAAAACTAGAGCTAATCAATGAATTCGGTAAAGTTGCATGATACAAAATTAATGCACAGGAATCTCTTGCATTCGTATACACTAATGATGAAAAATCTAAAAGAGAAATTAAGGAAACACTCCCATTTACCATTGCAACAAAAAGAATAAAATACCTAGGAATAAACCTACCTAGGGAAACCCAAGACCCATATGCAGAAAACTATAAGACACTGATGAAAGAAATTAAAGGTGATACAAACACAGGGAGAGATATTCCATGTTCTTGGATTGGAAGAATCAATATTGTGAAAATGCCTACACTACCCAAAGCAATCTACAGATTCAATGCAATCCCTATCAAATTACCAATGGCATTTTTTACAGAACTAGAACAAAACATCTTAAAATTTGTATGGAGACACAAAACAACCTGAATAGACAAAGCGGTCTTGAGAGGAAAAAAGCGGAGTAGGAGGAATCTGACTCCCTGACTTCAGGCTATACTACAAAGCTACGATAATCAAGACAATATGGTTCTGGCACAAAAACAGAAATATAGATCAATGGAACAGGATAGAAAGCCCAGGGATAAACCCATGCACCTATGGTCAACTAATCTATGACAAAGGAGGCAAGGATATACAATGGAGAAAAGATAGTCTCTTCAGTTACTGGTGCTGGAAAAACTGGACGGCTACATGTAAAAGAATGATATTAGAACACTCCCTAACACCATACACAAAAATTAACTCAACATGGATTAGAGACCTAAATGTAAGACCAGACACTATAAAACTCTTTGAGGACAACATAGGAAAAACAGTTTGACATAAATCACAGCAAGATCTTTTTTGATCCACCTCCTAGAGTAATGGAAATAAAAACAGAAATAAACAAATGGGACCTAAGGAAACTTAAAATCTTTTGCACAGCAAAGGAAACAACAAACGACGAAAAGACAACCCTCAGAACAGGAGAAAATATTTCCAAATGTCCAAAATATATAAACAGCTCATGCAGCTCAATATTAAAAAAGACAACCCAATCCAAAAATGTGCAGAAGACTTAAATAGACATTTCTCCAAAGAAGACATACAGACGGCCAAGTAGCATGTGAAAAGCTGCTCAACATCACTAATTATTAGAGAAATGCAAATCAAAACTACAATGAGGTATCACCTCACACCAGTTGGAATGGGCATCATCAGAAAATCTACAAACAACAAATGCTGGAGATGGTGAGGAAAAAAGGGAATGCTCTTGCACTGTTGGTGGGAATGTAAATGGATGCAGCCACTATGGAGAACAGTATGAATGTTCCTTAGAAAATGAAAAATAGAATTACCATATGACCCAGCAATCCCACTATTGGGCATATACCCAGAGAAAACCATAATTCAAAAAGACACATGCACCCCAATGTTCATTGCAGCACTATTTACAATAGCCAGGACATGGAAGCAACCTAAATGCCCATTGACATAAGAATGGATAAAGAAGATGTGGTACATATACACAATGGAATATTACTCAGCCATATATAGGAACAAAATTGGGTCACTTGTAGAGACATGGATGGATCTAGAGACTGTCACACTGAGTGAGGTAAGTCAGAGAAAAACAAATACCGTATTTTAACGCATATATGTGGAACCTAGAAAAATGGTACAGATGAACTGGTTTGCAGGGCAGAAATAGAGACATAGATGTAGAAAACAAATGTATGGACACCAAGGGGGGAAGTGGCAGGGATGGGGTGGTGGTGGTGGGATGAATTGGGAGATTGGGATTGACATGTATACACTAATATGTATAAAATGGATAACTAATAAGAACCTGCTGTATAAAAAAAAATAAAATAAAATTCAAAAATTGAACAAAAAAAAATCTCTAGAGATACAAGTGATGCCACACTGGCTGTGATGGATAACATATTTATAGCTACCCTGAAGGAAACTAACTCTTACAATTTTCCTTCCAGAATAGGTTACCTCCTTCCGTACAGAATGCCAAAGCATTATTATTAGTACTACTAATGGCAGAAGGCAATATTCTAAGCACACTGAATATGCTAAATCAATTAATTGTCATAAACACCCTAAGGGGTAGGCACTATTCTTTAACTCCATCATATAAAGGAGGAAACTAAATTACAGAGAGATTGGCAACATAACTTGCTCTAGACCAACTATACAGATGTCAGATGTGAACCCAGGTATCTGGCCTCAGTGCCTGTGCTCTTAACCACTAATTAATTGTTTCTTGATGATTTAGGATGAGTTAATTCATGACATTATCTGGAAGTGCAATTGAGCAAATTCCATGGTTCTTTTAATCTTAATAGTCTTTTGAGCTGTCCAGTATGGTAGCTACAAGCCACATGTGGCTACTTAAATTTAAGTTAATTAAAATCAAATACTGTTAAAAATTGACTTCTTCAGTCACACAGTTAGTGGTTACTGTATGGGACAGCACAACACTTCCATCACAAAGAGTTCCACTGGCTGGTACTGGTCTAAAGCAACACTAACATTCTAAATAATTGACAACCTACTTTGCTTTTATGCACCTTTTCTTTTTGTAATGCACTCTGCAAATAAAAGTGGTAGGTAGAAGTGGCAAGGGTTTTTTAAATTAATTTTAAAAATTTATTTATTTAAAAAAAGGTTAAATAATTATTCCAAAGTCGCACCAATAATAAGTAAAATGGTGGAGCCAGTTTTCACGTCTAGATCCATTTGTTTCCAAGTTTTACAGTCTTTTTTATTATACCATATGATCTTTGTGGGGGAAAAAAACTCTCTAATTTTATTGAATTATGAATGATATAATCTTTCTGGTTGCAGGCAACACTCAAAGATAGGAATCTGGGATACATTATCTGAATGGTTTATGTTTAAAGTCAGAGGAAATCTGTTCATAATAGAAGGGATGCAAGTAGGTCATGGTACATGGTGGCAAAATAATAAAAATATTTGGTTAATTTAGCCAGTAATTGATGAAGAATCTGTTTCTGCGAGTTACTGAATGACAACGTAGGTAAAAAGTTATGGCAGTGTTTGGGGAAAGAGTGGACCCTGGAGGAATGAAATGGTAAATTTGGAGATGATTCAAGAACATTCAGTACTTCAAATCCCAATTTCAAGGCCTCAGACTTGAATCAGTGAGAGTTCTATTGAAAAAACTGCTCTAGACTCATAAGCAGAAAGTGACTTTTTACAGGGAATTAGGCTGAAAGATTGTTTGAAAATGCTACAGTAACAGGATCTAGGCTGGCCTCCAGGATTGGCTGCCAGAACATTGTATACCTTTCCACCAAGGAAACTGCTATACTAGCAAAGGTCAGGAAGCTGCAGAATTCAGGAAGTCCATCACAAAACTATTGCTTCTGGAAAAATCCTGCCTTAATTGGAATCTTGAGATCAGCTGGGAGTAGCCGACACTGTGAACTCCAGAGCCACATCATTCCTACTGAGTTTCTTAGGAGCAAAAGAGATTCACATCCCACTTCCTTCCTATCTGTTAAATTAAGTTCTGAATTTCAGTCTTGAGCATATACATTTGATTTTTGGAATATAAATCATGTCTTGAAACCTAATTCCAAAGGAGTCAGAGAATGTCACTTTTAGCTTTCCAGCCTCTGCAGTACAAGAAAACACATCAGACAGTTGGAAAAAAATGCCAAGTAAGCTAATCTGTTCTATTTACCACATCATTTGCATGTTTTAGAAAATGTGGATTTCAAATAGAATTTGGTTGCTGCAAATTTATTACATTGTAAAGAAAATTAATATGCAAATATGACTTCTTAAATTTCAAGGAAAAGTTCATTTGCTTACAAAAGGAAACTTTTGCCCATTTTTACCAAAATATTGTATTTTTATTTGTTTGTTTTACTGGATGCTAGAGTATGTAGGCATCAGAACAAGCTATTTACACCAGAAGCAAAGTTTTTGAGCAAAACTTTGTCATTTGTAAATCAGTATTATTTACTCCTCACCTAGCTCATTATTTTCATTTTGAACCATCCTGAGCAGCTTTTATATTCAATTTGGCTAATGTTACAAAAGTGGGGGCAAATAGTGTGCAAAAGAGTGTGCAAACTCAAAAGAGTTTGAAAGACCTGGATTATGAGCAAATAAGTGACTTGTGGAATTTAGAATAACAATGTGTAAAAGGCATGAAACTCTGGGACCAAAAATAATCAGAAGGGCTACAACCTAAAAGGGTTCAGAGAATAAAATATACACGAGGAGAGAGCTCTTGAGTAGTTACAGAAATTATACTAAAATCATCTGCCTGGGAGACAGCAGTGAGGAAAAGAGAAAAGAAAGTAGTCCCTTAGTAGGTGAAGAGGAGTGTGAATTTTCAGATGTTATTGTGTCATTAGACAAAGCAATACTATGTAGGACTATTTCATGGAGAACATTCCTGATATTGCTCTGCTGAGCTGTCAAAATGATTACTAGGGATCACTCCCTGGAAATGTGATGTGGTCTTATAAAGGAAAGACTGGATGGGGTTTGGGTTTTTTTTTTTTCCCCGGCACGCAGGCCTCTCACTGTTGTGGCCTCTCCCGTTGTGGAGCACAGGCTCCGGACGCGCAGGCTCAGCGGCCATGGCTCACGGGCCCAGCCCCTCCGCGGCACGTGGGATCTTCCCGGACCGAGCACGAACCCGTGTTTCCTGCATCGGCAGGCAGGCTCTCAACAACTGCGCCACCAGGGAAGCCCACGACTGGATGTTTTTAAGATAGATCTTCTTTCATTTTTCAACCGCTTAAGAGGTGCAAAAAATTTCTCTGTATTCTGTTTCTTCTTCATTTTTCTGCTTCTGTATGGAGTCGAAGTGGTCAACACCTTTTTAACTCCTAAATCACCTTGCTGTTTTGGAAAATCAAGCCAAATTAGTCTTTTGTCTGACCAATATCTCGACTGTTGTATAGAGCATCATGGAGAAAAAAACATCTAAAGATGTTAGAGATGGTATGATTTTACATAATGAAAAGAGGAATAATAGCATTGTTAATTATAATTTAAAGTATTGTTAATATTATTATTATTAATGGCATTTATTGACTTGTTACTGTTACCAGGAACTGTGCTAAATACTTTACAAATATCAGCATACATGTTTTTATCTCTAGCTCTTGCTTGGTTTGCATTTAGGAAAAACAAAAAGACCCCGAACCCTGAAATGTCTGTGTGGGACTCACATAACGTACCCTCAGAAAGATATTCCATTAAAACCCAACTTTCTAACAGCAGAAGCTGAATTAGCAATAGAACGGTTCCAGAGACTAAAAGGGCAAGGCCTGTTTTGTGCCTAGTAGGCTATGTTTGAGTCTGAATGTCACCTTGTTTGGGGATATGCTAAAGATAATTGAAGCATCAGCTGGGTCATTAGGCCATTAGGAAAGGTCCCTCACAATCCTTTCATATTCATCTTAGGCCTAAAGAGATAGGTAGAATTTTGCCTTCTTCTCTTTCACCATGAAAATCACAAGGTAACAGACATGGCCAGAAGGGAGGAGGATAAGAGATGCAGTGAACTTGCCTTTCCTCCTTTCTCCGTCTCCTCCCACACACACCTCCGGCTCTGCCTTTTCTCCTCTCTCCCCTCCATCTATTCCCACCATTATCTACTAACTAAACAAAGACTAAAATTACCAAGGTCAGAATCCTGTCCCACATCTCACTGGAATAACCTTAATCTTGGAGAGTTATTTAATTAGTACTTTTCATGTCTGCTGTTAGAAAACACTGTAGAATCTTTCCATTAGTCGAAAAAGTAGTATAGTTCAGTTATCACTTCCAAATATTAAAAGTTTATTGTGTTATGTTTGATTTCTCATGAAAGCTGGAGAGAGTTTTATATAAGAAAAGTTTGAATCAGATCAGTGTAGTATCATGAAAAGAGTTCTTCGTGAGTTAGGAGTAGTTTCTTGTCGTTGTTGTTCACTAACTGTGTCATTTTGGAGTATCAGTCATCTTCCCCGGGCCTCAGTTTCCCCATCCTTATAAAGAGAATGGAGACTTCAATTTGTATAATGCTGTCCCCATTTTCCAGGCTGTGAAAAAATGAGAGATTATTAATACTATTGGATAGAGGCTGATAATATATTTTTAAAAGAAAAACGTACATTGAGAATTCAGCAATAAATTGTCTTAGAACATTTGAGTTGCACACACTTTCTGGTAATATCAAATATATTAAAGACCATTTCTAAGGTTTCCATATCTTGATTTATTTTAGTCTGGGATTGCTTTCTGAAGGGATAATCTCATTTATGATATTGCCTTTTTAAGATGTAGCAGCATTATACAGAAAGATAAATTTGCACTGCCTGCTAAATGCAAATGATTGCTATTTTGAAGAAATAATTTCGAAGCTTTATTTTATACAGATGTATATGGAGATTCTTATATATTTAAGGATTATAGGCAGTAGCAATAAATAAAGTTAGCTGACCCTGAGGATGAAAAATATAACATTATGTGAAAGGGAAAAGTATCCTAATACTAGAGGGCAACATCTAGCTGGTATTTTATCCATGTCCCCAAATGGAGTACTTTAAAATTACTCAAAATGCCATGATAATCAGTGAACATAAAGCCTACTTAAAAAGCTGAGACAGAATGGAGGGCTGATGTCAGCAAAGCTAGTTCTCAGTCAAGCCTCAAAATTCAAGTCCTATTAAGAAGAATATGAAAATAGTTGATCAGTTTATCTAAAAAACCCGTATGGTTTTCAAGTTTACCCCAAGAGCATACCAGTTATTTTCCAGAGCATAGAAAACGACCTGTACATTTTTGCTCTTTAGCCCTAAGGAATAGAAATCTAGGTGAAGGAAATTCTTAGTGAAAGTGCCATTTTAAAAACCCTTTTGGATACTGCTATTGTGGAAATTACTGTTAAATGCTGAGCACTTTCATTTATTTTACATGTTTTAAGCCAAAAGAAAGAAAGTCTTGGCTATTTAAAATCCACTGATGACAGTTGCCTTTCAACAGAGGTGGAACATACCTGACATCATGCTGCCCTGCCTCCTCTCACAATGGGACGCTTTCCCTTTTAGCCTGAATATGGCCTTAGACTCTTTCTCATCACAGCACACCTGGCAGCCACTACCAGTAGATGAGAGCTGGCGCTGAAGATAAAGCCTATGAGCCATACCTGCCTTAAAGGTTGGATACATTCATATGCATAGATCTACGTATGTATATATACAAACAAATGGCTCATTAGAGTCCAATAAGCTCTAGAGAATAACATATAATGCTGATATCATGGATTACTTCAAAATCCAGTTATCATGGATTACTTCAAAACCTCCTAAATGGGTCCCATGCTACTGCTGTCCCCGCTCCCCCCCACCGCCCAGTCTATTTGCAACTATTAAAACATAAGTCATATCAACTCATTCCTTTACTCAAAATTCTCCATAGGTGTCCCTTGCACTTGGAGTAAAAGCTCAAAACCTTATAACCCTACATGATCTGGCACTCTGCCATTACTCTGACTTCATTTCCTAACCCATCCAGCTTTGGTCAATGTGTTTCAACCAGACTGGCCTCTGTGCTAGTTCTAGAACATGCCATGCCAGACAGACATCTCATGAGTTTTACACTGGCTATTCCTCTACCTGGAATACACTTCTTCCAGATATCCACATGGCCTCTCATTGACTTCAAGTCTTTGCTCACCATCTTGGTGTGCCCTACTCTGACCACCCTCTTTCTAATTGCGTCCCACCCTACCACTCTTAATTTCCCTTCCCTGATTAATTTATTTCTTTATCTCACTTATACTAAATAATTTTTGCATTATATAATTGCCTTCTCCCTCCTCAACTAGAATGTAAATTATAACACGGCAGTGCTTGTTTCACAAGTTTATCCCCAGCATCTAGTGCAGATGATATATAGTTAGCTGTCAATTATCTGTTGAATTAATGACTACATGACTCAATGATTTAATGTTATGCCCACAATGACTTAGGGAAATACAGATGTGAAATAGGTAGTGAGAAAATCTTGATAAACACAGCTTCTACTTGTGTCCAGTTTGGAGACTTGTAATTTGTGGCTTAAAAATAATATCTATAAAAACATTTTTATTTCATGGTGAGTATCTCAAAATCCTCTAACAGCACAAATTTCTATGAAAAACTAAAGAAATGAACATTTTAAATGGAAAGGCAGAACATAGAAATTTCTGTCATAACATTTGATAGTGCAGTTTGTCTAAAATAGTAATTACTTTCTTGACAAGTATAAAGATTTTTTAATCATAAGAGACTTTGTGAATTAGGTAAATATTTTTCTTCACTGTTTCCCACCACCTAACAGTTTGTTTCATTTTGTTTAGAAAAAATGAGTTCTCTCATGTTAAAAAAAATTCTATGTATGTAAGATGTTTTTCAGCAAGTCGGCCCAAAATACCTTTTTCTTACTGCTTCCTAAACTAGTTGTTTAATATTTATATGTTTCCACTTTGGTAACAACAAAGCTATTTGTGGTGTGGGTTTTGTTTCTGTCTTTTGGCTACTTAGTGTGTAGAGGTATCAGTATGAAGAGTTAATAGTGCTTCAGAAAATAAGCAGGGGTTTAATCTTCATTGCTCTTGATCCAGTGTTTCATCAATATCAAAAGACCTAATGCTGGAAATGAGATGGTACATTAGTTCTGATACTTAGTGGTTTATAATTTGCTACAGAACTTAGGCTTCTGGTCTTCAGGATTAGGCAAGTATCTAGAAAATAAGGGTACAGGAAGAGTGAGAAAAATAAAGCCCAGAAATATAAAGGAGAGGAGCAAAAGGCAAATCAATAAATTTTAAACCAATGGCATGAATATAACTTTTACCTACAAAATGACTAAAAACAATTCATCACCAGGCAAGCAAATGAAATAAAAGAGGCAAACAGTTTAAATAAAAAGTTATATTTATAAAAGCAGTCTCTCAAATAAATACTTAAAAGGAAAAAAATGGGTAGGGGAGTATCAAACAAATCAGTGTCTAAGATTCTATATCATCTCTTACCAATAAAGTTTACAAAGTGGTTTTATTTTAAAAGAACATACAATGAATATGTTCATTTGTATCATATTTTTAGATTCCACATATAAGTGATATCAGATGATATTTGTCTTTCTCTGTCTGTCTTACTTCACTTAGTCCAATCTCTAGGTCCATGCATGTTGCTGCAAATGGCATTATTTCATTCTTTTTTATGGCTGAGTAATATTCCTTTGTATATATTTACCACACCTTCTTTATCCATTCGTCTGTCACTGGACATTTAGGTTGCTTCCATGTCTTGGCTATTGTAAATAGTGCTGCTATGAACATTGAGGTGCATGTATCTTTTCAAATTATGGTTTTCTCCAGATATATGTCCAGGAGTGGAGTTGCAGGATCATGCGGTAGCTCTATTTTTAGTTTTTTAATGAATCTCCATACTGTTCTCCATAGTGGTTGTACCAATTTACATTCCCACCAACAGTGTAGGAGGGTTCCCTTTTCTCCACACCCTCTCCAGCATTCATTATTTGTAGACTTTTTTGATGATGGTCATTCTGACTGGTGTGAGGTGATACCTCATTGTAGTTTTGATTTTCATTTCTCTAATAATTAGTGATGTTGAGTATCTTTTCATGTACCTTTTGGCTATCTGTATGTCTTCTTTGGAGAAATGTTTATTTAGATCTTCTGCCCATTTGTTGATTGGGTTGGTTTTTTTGTTTGTTTGTTTATATTGAGCTGTATGAGCTGTTTGTGTATTTTGGAGATTAATCCCTAGTCGGTTTCATCATTTCCAGATATTTTCTCCCATTCTGTATGTTGTCTTTTCATTTTGTTTATGGTTTCCTTTGCTGTGCAAAAGCTTCTAAGTTTAATTAAGTCCCATTTGTCTATTTTTGTTTTTATTTCCATTACTCTAAGAGACAGATCCAAAAAGAACTTGTTTTGATACATGTCAAAGAGTGTCCTGCCTATGTTTTCTTCTAGGAGTTTTATAGTATCCAGTCTTACATTTAGGTCTTTAGTCTATTTTGAGTTTATTTTTTTGCTCACTGTTAGAGAGTGTTCTAATTTAGCTGTCCCATTTTCCCAGCACCACTTATTGAAGGACTGTCTTTCCTTCATTGTATAATCTTACCTCTTTTGTCATGGATTAATTGACCACGGGTGTGTGGGTTTATTTCTGGGTTTTCTATTCTTTTCCATTGATCAATGTTTCTGTTTTGTTTTTTGCCATTACCATACTGTTTTGATTACTGTAGCTTTGTAGTACAGTCTGAAGTCAGACACAAACTCACAGACATAGAAAACAAACTTATAGTTACCAAAGGGGAAAAGTGGTAGTTACTAAAGTGTTCACTGGTAGAAATATCTAAATATCTAAAGACTATTCATATGAGACCATGCTCCAAAGAATACCAATCAACTCAAAGGGTTTGTTTTATTTTGATACTTGATAGATACAGTTCATTTTTACATTTTTTTTGCCATTTTGGAAAGGGAAAACTGAGGAAGCAAAGTGACATCTACATATACTGAATATATGTGGACAAAACCAAGAAAAAGAATTACAATTATCCAAAGGATTTAGGTCTCAAAAAGACATTGCATGAAGGATGGTTATAGTAAAGAGAAAGGATTACAGTTTTTAAAAGTAGTTGTCTATAGATGCTAAATTCATCACATATTTTGTCCCATGTTTTTCAAGTGGCTGAGCACTGACTGTGTACCCACTGTGCCGGGTTATGGGAGCAACTTCTAGTGGAAAGATAGGGTGGCCTGGGTTTGGGCTTTCTGAAATGCTTTTCTGACTCACCAGCTTGTGAACTCATGCAAGTGCTACATCCATTTCCTTACCTGGTGAAGGTTTAATAATAAAGTCTACCTCATGGAGTTATGAAATGAAATTTATTACATGAAATAAGCATGCAAAACAGTTGTAATTATGCTTATCTCTTAATAAGCATTAGTTATTGTTATTATATAAAATAAAGGAATTAGAGTTTAATAGAAGGAGCCTAAGATTTAGAACTGAAAAAAAGCAAATTAGACTCAGCCTCCAATCTTTATTAGTCATATTACTTTTAGGTAAGTTATTTGACTGCTCTGAGACCCTGCTTCATTAATTCTAAACTAAGAATAAGTGTCCTTACTTTTAAGGGTTCTTTGAGAGAATTAGAAATTAGAGTTGTAAGATGATAAGCATAGTTCCTGGTATAGACTGGGATACAGCAGTAAACAAACAAAGATTCCATGCCCTTATGGAGCTCCCCTTCTAGTAAAGGAAGACAAAAAATAAACATAATAAATAAGTAAATTACATAGTATATTAGAAGGTGATAAATGCTATTTAAGAAAGAGAGATAGAGAGAGAGAAGGAAAAAAGGAAAAGAGAGAGGGAAAAACAAGAGAGGAAGGTGGGAAGAGTAGTGAACTGTACAAAGTAAAAGGGATGAGGATTTGCAATTTTACTTAATAGTTACTTATTATCCTAAAACCTTATGCAAGTTACTTAACCTCTGTGGCCTCAGTTTCTTCATCTACAAAATGGGACAGTAATATTGCCAAAATAGTATTGCCAATAATAAAATTGCTTTGATGCTTAAATGAATTATTCCCTGTATAGAACTTGGAACAATGCCTAGCACATAGTAAACTCACAGTAAATTTAGTAGGTATTGGTTATTAATATTACTACTACTATTATTATTATTATTAATAGGAGTTAGGGAAATATGGCCACTGTAATTATATCGGTTGACTAAAATGTAGTCTACCAACGTCACTGATTTCAAGCTATTCTAATTATCTAATTTTCACTGTTTCAAAAGCCTGAAAACGTAAAGTGAGCTGTCCTTGAAAATTTCATAGCCAAGTATAATTTAGATAAACCATGTAAAGGAAGCACAGATATTCAAAGCATCCTAAACAATTGTGTAGTTGTAGTTTATTTACATGGAAGCAATCACAGAGCTACTAGGAAACTTTAATAAGCAACAACACCACTGTAGATAACAAAATCAATGACAATATTAGTTGCATATTGGCAGGGAAGAAAGATCCCCTACCAGTCAGAGTTTCTGATTATCTCATGACGAGAGCATTCAAATAGTTTAAAATATATCTACTACCTATAACTAAAGATTTTAAACAATGGATATTTAAGCCATATATCATTTGGACTGGGATTGGTGTGAAAATAGTTTCCCAGAAGCAAAGTTTTCTCCCTCAAGCATATATTTACCTTAATTGCCCATCACAAGGTACGACTGGATGTCAGAAGGACCTAATAACAGTGAATAAATAACACCTGGATTTCTATTAAATATTTAGCTTATCTGGAAGAGAAAACAAGTGAGACATCCTTTCATAACGACTTTTTTCTACCAATTGATTCTACTGTATAGTGAATTTATCTGGATTACATCCAACCAGCTAAAATAGGATGCTGGTTTTCTGATTTTCTATCCCATGTCAGGGTATTACTGTAGTGCATAGGTAAGAGAGATGCAGCAGGTGAAAAGAAAAGCAGACAAAAATAAGATAGTAGGAAGCTAATCCAGGACAACTAATGAAGCACAATGAAAATCATTAGAGCAGATGCAACCACCAGCACAGCTAATCAGCCCCTAGGATAAGTAGTGTTAAGATTTGGAAACTCAAGAAGCTCAGTCAGGTTCCTTGATCTATATTATTTTATAATAGTTAAGTGAAATGATCATTTCTACCTAGTTTATATGGAAAAATATTTTATTAATAAAGAAATTTTTATAATTAGATTACACATTTTATATGTTTTAAGCATTGGTTTGTAGGACTGTATTGCTGTATTTTAAAATGTCAGACAAAAACCTAAAATGGCTTAATAAAAGGAATATATTGATTCATGTAACTGAAATGATAAATGAGACTGGCTTCAGATAAGGTTTGATCAATGGTGGTAATCATTTTACAACATATAAGTGTATCAAATCAATGTGCTGTACACCTTAAACTCACACAATGTTATATGTCAATTGTATCGCAATAAAGCTGGAAAAAATATAAGAGTATAGGCTTCAGGTATGATTTGATATAGCTGCTCATTAAGTATCACTGAGAAATTATTTTTCCCCTTTGTCTCTCTATCATGTATGATAGCAGCTTCATCCTCAGGCATCTCCACTAACATCCAACAACTTAATTCTCTCTCTGCAGTAGCAAAATGATATACAAGTTACAGACTTCTCATTCTCACATAATACCATCCAGGGGTGCAAAAAAGTGATTTCTTCTGGTTGTTCCTACATCATATATTCTGGGACCTGCTTTCACTCTGTGGCCCAAAGTAGTTCATTAACCATTTACTATGTCCAGAAAAATAGAATATGCTTATATATTAAGTCTAGAGAAATTAATCCTACCCAAAATGAGATGAAGAAGAGTACCATTTGCAGATAAACATCTACTTACTGTGCACAAAGGAGAAAAAGACAGACACTGGGAAGGCAATTAAGAAATCCTTTTTAAGGGCTCAACCTATTTACCACTAAAAATGTTTTCTGTGAGAGTGAGCAGTGTCAGTGTATTCACAAATAATCTTTGTAACTGTGAACTATTTTTCATGAGGCCAGTTCACGAAATACTTTAAATGCCATGCCACGGAATTTGAGATTTTCTCCCTTGCTAATGGGGATTTTGAAGGACTTAAATCAGGAAAATAACATGCTCAGCCTTTACCTTCATTAGAAGGGTCAGAGTATTTTTATACCACATACACTTGTGTGCGTGCCCCCCCCACACACACACATCTTGAGTTTGCTACAGTGAGTGTTTTTTAATAGCAAAAGAAATCAATAGTATGAGAGAGGTCAATTCCTAGAGAATAAAGTAGAGTGGGACAAAGAATAAAGGTATATGTTTGTCTTGTGAGGAACCTATGAAAAAACACCCCAAACACCCCAATTCAACAGAGACTGTCCTCGGCTTATTTGAAAACACTGATAAAATGATACAAGAAAAGTACAACATCATTGTGATTTTTAAAAAAAAATTTCTCATGGCTTCAAGGTTTTGATCTTTAACCTTGTACGTAAAAATTAAAACCACTTCCCAGCATGAAATACCGTTGTCTGACTTGGGGGATATCTCCTCAGTCTCTGTGTGAGACAAATGAGATCAAAACCCAAAATGTATACTGAAAATAAGTATAACGACGCACCATAATCTCCTAAAGGAAACAAAATGCTTCAAGCGGTAGGGTCATGGAGTTTCAAGCAAGGGCTTCACCTTCTACTAACCCTGCTTCTTCCTAAAACCACTCCCCTGCTGGTAGAGCATTGACTGCAGCTAACTAGACTAAAGGAACTGCACACTTTCTCCCATAAATTCAGTAGAGAGGCATAAGTAAAAGGTGAAAGTGGAAACCCCAGCAAACTAGGGAGGGTGGCAGACGCTGCAGGCATAAACAGTACTGTTAGAAGGCAAGAAGCGTGGACTCAGAGGAGACAAGAGTCAGGAAACGCTAACTTGCCTTCAGCATTCTGGCAGCCTCAAGGGAGACAATTAACATAATGTCACCAAAAGCAAACCTCAGCCTTTGACCAATCCCTGTGAAAGGCAAAAAATAGCTTTCCATATACGGTTGTCAAGAAACCTGCTGAACAAAAGCATCTGCCAATTTTTCTGCCCTAAAGATGGTTTCCAGTGAAAGTCAACAAAATTTGCTGCTAAAATACACACAACAGCAGTCTTTGAAATATCTGCCAGTTACCTGATATTATCAATACTAAGCAAGGCAGGCTTTAAAAAAAAAAAAAAAAACACGCTTTAAAACTGCACAGATTAAGCAATTTATTAAGATAAGGGATGCTCACCAATAGCCTTTGTTGGTGTTAAAATTGATTCATAGAGGACAGTCTTCTCAGTGTACATATCAAGCTGACACTCAACAATACTTGCTCATTATTGACATACCATGGTGAAAGAAATAAACTTATAATTGCATGCAAGAACATGCATTAATATTTTACCTATTACTAGTTCAGTGGATTCAACCCTTAGTTTTAGTAATTCACCAGAAGGACTCACAAAACTCACTGAAAGCTGTTGTACTCATGATTACTGTTCATTACAGCTAAAAGATACACATTAAAATCAGCCAAGGGAAGAACATGGGGCAGCGTCCAAGAAAAGTTACGAACATGGAGCTTCTATTGTCCTCCCCCCATAGAGTCAAGACCAAGTTACTTTCCTGGTATTGATGTGTGACAACACGCACTGCGTATTGCCAACCAGGGAAACTCACCTAGACCTTGGTGTCCAAAGCCTTTTATAGGACTCCATCATGTAGACACAAGTGACTGCCCACATGATGGATCTCGGTTTCCAGCCCTTCAGAAGATGGAGCTGATACCTTGTGAAGCAAAGCTTCTGCCCTAAGTCACATTGTTGATGTGGTTCAAAGCCTTCATGCCACTTTGTTACTATCTGGTTGACACAAGACCCCCAGACAAAGACCTTCCTATCAAGCATGGCATTCCAAGGGCTTAGAGGTTCTTCTCAGAAGCCAGGAGCAAAGGTCAGATCTGTCGTTGGTTTAAATTCCTTAACCACACACCTAATAAAATATGAGTGATTATATATAATTTTTAAATTTTGATTTGTCTTGTCATAAATGACAGTTCAATGCTAGAAAAGAGAGATATGAATCAAGGGTGGACTCCACAATTTATTAAAGCTATTAAAGAACAGTATGGTCTTTCCTTTTTTTTTTCCTGCCATTCAATTATAAACAAATCAAGTAATTTATATTTTCTCTAGGTAGACCAGGTTGCTATAAGAAAAATTTTATAAGAGATTATATAAAACATGACACATATCAAAGATGTTTAAATATTCTTTAAAGAAAAATATATTTTAAAGAGGCCTGGAAAAAATAGAAAATCCATCTTACTACAACCTCCAGGCAAAACTCTCAAAGGAGAAATCAGGTTTTATAAACACCAGATGCATATTACTATGAGACTTTAAATGAAGTCTCATAAATTAAAGCCTAAATACTTGAACAAGTGAACATGAATGAAATAAAGAATAATTGAAGATATTATAGTCCCTAGAGAAAAACAGTATGGGAATAAAATGTAACACTAAATTATTAGAATATAAATTGAATAAATTAGATAATATCAAATTTTTATCAGAAAGGAAGAGAGAATGTAAATGGTTAATTGAGCTTGGTGATAACATCTTGTGTTTTAAAATTTAGGCCAGGATTTATTTTTCAAACACAATTAGGAATAATAATATTTTAAAAATAAGATGTTGTTAGGAATGTTTTACTCTTGCTTAAGCAAATAAATATAAAATCTCTTATGCTACTTCTAAATTTTAAAATTATACTCAGACATGCTAGAATAATGCTAGCTTTTGTTGTCATTGTTTTAACTTCTATAATTTTGAGCAATAGTGTACATGGGGAAATACAATTCAGAACACTTATTACATACCCCCCAAAAATTACACAAAATTACACATTGTTAGCATACAAATATGTCAAGTATATTCTATTCCTGTCACAAAAATCTCAGATGATATAACCAATTCTCTGTATTTCCTTTCTATTTGGAAAAGCTTTGTTTGATAACATAAACTCAGAATATTTTTCAAACTTCCTTGTAACTTCTTTGAAGAAGAGCCTATCTACTCCATGGGTTTCAAATCATATTTATGAAATACTTAATAGCCATTGTTGGAAAGTAATACTTTCATTCTTTAAAATCATAAATCATTCAATTATTCAGAAAAGTAGGGATTAATATAAAATCCATGTGCACACCAATCAGGCTTAACAAAAGCTAACGTTTACTATTATTTGCTTCAGATCTCTTTTTGTGGTAGAGTTGCAGTTCCCTTTGTCCTATTCTCCTGTACTCCCCCGATCCTGAGTTTGGGATGTATTTTTACCAACCGTATTTTTATGCACCCATAAAAATATATATTTCGGGAAATTGTGTTTCTAAATTTTACATGCTCTTTCTTTCTCCTTACCCTACTCTGTTTCTTTTTTTACATTTTTTTCTCTGCTGAGTTGAAAGTTATACATTTGTATTTCCATTTCCATTCTTTTAGTGGTTTCTCTTATATTTTAATATGCTGAGTTAACTATAGATTTTTCTAATTTTCTCAAATTTATTCAGTAATCTTTTCCCAAGCAAGACAAGAAACAGTATGGTTTACTTTCTCACTGAACAGCCTCCTCTCTCATCCCAACATACACACATAGTCTTCTTAGTGCTGTTTTCAATTTTTATTTTGCTATTTAATCACACAAACATACACACACACACACACACACACACACACATGCTGGACACATACTAGTCTTATTATGTTTTCTTTTTCAACAGTTAATTAACTTTACTAAAATATACCACTTTTTGTGTTCACCATTGTTTCTTTCACATCATCTGTCCCTCTCAGTTAACTTGTCTTTTCATTAAAGTACATTTTTTTGTTCTTTCGGTGTGAGTCTGTGGGTGGCAAGCTTTCTTACCTTAGGTATGCTTGAAAATTTGTTCAGGATTTTTGAATGATAGCTGTGTTAACCCAAAGGGTTGAATTGTCAAAGAACATTCGTGCACATTATAGATCTTACCTAGCACCATACTTTATTAATGATTCAAAGGACATGGGCAAGCAGTAGGCTCAGGCAAAACATTCATTTCCTGCAGGAGCTCAAAACCAACTTATTCAGCTTCCAAAAATGTCCCTTTCCCTACTTTAGGATGTGTTTTCATTTCAGATAAATAGAATAGTGATGAGCAATATATGCTAAATTGTTCTCAAAAGAAGCCGTTAGGGATTTGGAGCCCTTTGTTTTATACTCTGATAATTACAGAGAGAGAGAGAATGCTTAGATGACTACTCCCATTCTCCAGCAAGCTATGCCCCATAAATCCATAAAGCCCAGGTTCATTTACAATAAGCAAGCTAGTTATACCAAGTACATCCTAGGAAAAGCATTCTCTAAATAAAGACTCCTTATCTGTAGTAAACATCATTATCATCCTGCAAAGAGGTCTATTCAAGGTCATTAGCATGTTCATAAGGAAGGAAGGAAGTTGAAGGTCATTCACTCCCAGCCTTCCACTCTCAACCAGGTTTCCAGTAGAGCATGAGAGAGTTGCAGACTGGCGTTAACCCTTTTCCTCCCAGTTGTTTTATGGGATGTCTAATTCCGGGTTGACAGGCTTTTTTGTGTTTAATTTTGTTTTTACCCTCAGTTCTTTGAAGCTGTCATTCATAATCTCCTGACGTCCACTAGTTGCTAATGAGAAATTTGCTGTCAGTCTAATTGTTGCTCCTTTGTAGGTAATCTATCTTCTATTTCTGTTAGCTTTTAAGATAGTCTCCTTATTATTGTCCTTTGCAGGTTCATTATAATGTTATACTGTGTCTGAGCATGTATTTAATTTCATTTATCTTAACTGGTGCTCAATGAGTCCTTTCAGCCTTAACACTCATATGTTTATTTAATTCTGGAAAAATCTCATCTGTTTTTTATCAGGTATTGCTTTCCTATTGTTCCCTGTTTTCTTCTGCAGAAATTCATTTCAGACAATTGTTGGAGCCCTTCAATCTACCTTCCGTTTTTCTTAACTACACAAATATTCACGAACACAGACGTTTTCAAATCAGTTTATCACTCTGGCTATGAATTTCTCTTCTCGCTCACGTTTTCCCTGTTCCCACTGTCCCAAAGTAAAGCTCACCACATCTTTAGTCTGTTTTAATTCTTCACTTTCAGAACATTAATATATTTTCCATATTTATACTTTTATTTTCATTTCTACCTTTTTTTTGTTTTATAATTTCTTCTTTTTTTGAATGTATGTTTAAGTGACCCCTGGGTCTGAATTCTCACTTAGAAAATATAAATGTACTCTTTTTTCAAGAATCAGAGTGAGGGCTTCCCTGGTGGCGCAGTAGTTGGGAGTCCGCCTGCCGATGCAGAGAACGCGGGTTCGTGCCCTTGTCCAGGAGGATCCCACATGCCATGGAGCAGCTGGGCCCATGAGCCATGGCTGCTGAGCCTGCACGTCCGGAGCCTGTGCTCCGCAATGGGAGAGGCCACAACAGTGAGAGGCCCGCATACCACACAAAAAAAAGAATCAGAGTGAAACAAAAATCGCCGTTTTCTACTACCAACTTCCATACAGTATAAAAGGTTTCCGATGCCCTACACTTTCTAAATAAATAGAGACCAAGATCTGACATCTACAGATCTGTCAGCTAGGTTCTACAGCCTAGGGAGGTAATGGAGCTGCAGATAAATCCAGTTGCTTTCAATTTTCAAGTTCTGAAAAAATCCTGAAATACTAAGAAAGAATCAATACATCTTTATGAGGCACACATCTCACTTGGCCAGTTGGATTTCATCTTTCACACCACAATCAGGATCCTTGAGGATGAAGAATCAAAAAGTTTGCATATTGATATTTCACTAAGGCTATATTTAGGCAGACTTGCCAGCAAACAGTGGGAGAAGGTAAAGTGAAAGCTCAAGTTTGTAAATATCTTAAAATTAGGAAAAAAAATAGTAAGTTGTTAGGTGATTTTTGTCATAGACATACTTATTATCATTAACCAAAGTCATTCCATTCTTATAGCCAATGCCCCTTCTATCTTTCACTCCATATGTCACTGCTGGTACAGACTCAAGGATAGATCTTAAAGTAAAAGAAGTCAAAGCAAACATAGAGATCATCTAATCCTAATTGTTTAACCGTATTATAAGTTTCCCACAAAAGTTCTAGTGAAAACTAAACTGAGGGAGGATTTTGGTATCAGAGAACAGCATTAGCTGAGAAATTCTTTTGCAATAGCAATTAGTAAATGTGCCTGAATATTTGAAACAAAATGAGGAGGGAGAAAAAAGGATATCAAAGAGGAAGAATAAACAGTTGGGTAGGTTGGTAGTAGTGGGATGAGGGAAGATTAAAGGATGTTAGGAAGAGAGAGAAATTCAAGATAGTGTTAAATTTTAAATCTGCATGACTATGAGATCACTAATACTACAAACAGAAACAGACCTCTTTTTTTTTTTGCGGTACTCGGGCGTCTCACTGCTGTGGCCCCTCCCGTTCCGGAGCACAGGCTCCGGACGCGCAGGCTCAGCGGCCATGGCTCACGGGCCCAGACGCTCCGCGGCATGTGGGATCTTCCCGGACCGGGGCACGAACCCGTGTACCCTGCATCGGAAGGCAGACTCTCAACCACTGTGCCACCAGGGAAGCCCATTTCTCACATCTTTTATGAGGATAGTCCCATCCATTACATATTACTTCAGCACTGCCTATATCAGCCCAGTGCTTCTTAACACTGGCTACAAATTAGAATATAAAAATACCAATACTTTGGCCCGTACTCCAGAACAAATGAAACTGCATTTATGGAAAATGCATTCATAGGATCTAGGCATCAGAATTTTTTAAAAGCTCCCAGATGATTTTGATGCACTGTGAGCATATAGATCCTGACAGGGAATATTGACATCTAATGCTTGCTTGGTCTTTGACTTCAAGGAACTTAGACTTTAGTTGGAAAAAGATATTCCAGGTAAGGTCCCTTTCCCTTTATTTCATACAAGCCTGTGATATTGTCATGCCCTTCAGGACTTTCTGAGAATCTAGAAAGGTCTAAAAAGACTGGACTTTTCAGTTTCAAAATAAATTTATGTATGAACATACTTTGTAATTTTGACTGACATATCTGTTCCTCATTGGGTAATATTAACAACATATAGTCATCACTGTATCAGTGCAGAAAAGGACAAAGGGCACTGTAATATGCAGTGATTAGTGACTCTAGCCTGCTCAACTTGAGCACTCAAATATACACACACTAAATTTTTAATAACTTTTCGACACTAAATTAATATATTTTAATACCTTCCTTTTTACCAGATATAGCCCTCTTTAGCAAAAGGTTTCATGACCTCTGCTATTTCCTCAATAATTCCTCAGTTGTCCCTTTCACTCTGTCCCAGGCTGTCTCTGATCATATTATCCAAGCTTTAGACAAGGTCTCAGCTGGGTCTACAGTGATGTAAATGCTTCTGATGAAAGCGCTTTTTCCCCCAGATAATTCCAATTCAGCTTATTGCTTCTCATGTGCAGCCCATATTTTCCTGTAGATACTAGATTCAACTGGAGGATTTTCTCTTCTCAGAAAGTTAAACATCGGCTAATGAAAAATGACCAGAAATAAAGTACTTATTAGAATTTAATTACAGAGGAAATTATGTTTATTTAATAGCTTACATTGTGATCCTGCTTACTAAAAATGATGCACTCTATTTTACAAATCTTCAACTTTATCCCTATGCAACAACCAAATTATCTGAATGGGTGTCCAAGTGACAAATTAGATGAATGTCTTCCCCCTGAGTCATTTTCTGATAAAGACACATCGTTTAGTTGCAACATGACAAACTATGTGTTCAAAGTGACAAATCATTTAATTAAAATTTACAAGTGGTTAAATACCGTTTGACCCAAATGGAGGCTGTTATCATGAATCAATTTCAGAGGAGGAACAGGCTTTTCAGAAAAATCAATCCCAAATAACTATAACACTTTGAACATATTATACAATCTCTTTATGGTGTTTTTGAACAGCTCTTCAGGTTAGTGGCAGTTTTTACCTGGCTCAAAAAGAATTTCAATCTAGTTGAAAAGAATTTGAGCTTTACTTAGTATTTAAACTCTATTCATTTCATGAATATTTAATATCATGTTCAATGTTCAAGCAAAATGCTCTTCTATCTTAAGAGAAAATAGCTAAAATTTTGATGAGTTATGTTTTTTTATTTCATATACAGGCCAATGGAAATTGGAATCATCTTTCATGAAAAGGCTGGGTAGTTTTTATTGTTTGAGAATAGGGTGGCTATTGCATTTACTTACTAATACAGTAAATGTAAAATTGCTTAAGTAACATGCTTTATTATTTTTGCTGCCAACCACATAGTGTGAGGGTAGTTTCATAAAAAATATAAATTAGAGAAATTTCACATGCCAGCAGGCTGTAGATCTGTTTTATAGCTCTGACTTAGCAGGTGCCCTTCTATTTCAGTTGTGCCCTGTAATGAAGTACATATTTAAGCAGTATTGAAATGCAGATAAAAATATGATGCATATAAGTCAAGTCAGTTCCTTTCTCCAGAGATGTTGTACTTTACAAGCTCCATCATTAGTAGTTAATGACTTGGTATACCTTTTATCAATTCAACTCAGCTTTTTGCTCATCTGTTCCATGCCAAGGTTGATAAGGTCTTAGGGAATGTGTTTGCTTAATTTTGGTAGTAAGACTTTTAACATTAATGGATTCATCAGATGTGTAAGACTCATCTATGGATAAGGAAATGCATTAATAGTAAGAGTTAGACATAGTCCATAGTCTAAGCTAACATAATAAATAGAAATAATCAATGAAACATCAAAATAATCATCTAAAATATATATATATACACATACCATTGTCTTCCCCCAAATCATTTAATTTGATTATAAAGAAAAAGGCAAATAATACTGCTGGATAATCTTAAGTTATTAATGTTATATATGTATATATGGAATCTATTTTGTTTTCTCGTCTGTGGAACAAGAAACTTGAGTTTTTCACCCTTAGATATGTTAAGAGGAGTGATAATTAAATATGCTGAAAAGCACAGGATTTTCACTAAAAGGTAATGACAACTTATTATTTACAATATGCTATATGACTCCATTTCAAATATACAAAGCCAGTGAAGTTTGATTTATGAGGACAATTATCAATGGTTACCAAATACTTAGATTTAAATATGCTATATGTAAGTCGAGAGCTTGTTTACAATGGCAGATATCAATTGGACAGATAACTATAATTTTGACAAGCAATTTTTTTCAAGCAGAATATTTTATAAAAGGTAAAAAGTAGAAAGTGTTTCATACTCTGTTGAAATTAATGGTTCAGCTAATGTCTATAATGCTGTTTACAGTATTCTGAAAAATACACAACCCCTAATTATCTATAGTAGTCATAAATAATTGTCAAAAATGCAAATGAGAAAAATTCTATCAAATTAAAATAATTAGTTCACTAGTTAAAATGTCCTTTCATATTAAAAACCTCTTACTTTCTAAAATATGACAGTGAAAAATGAAACAGTCCTTTAGCATACTATTACCGAAGCATTATTGAAATTTGACTCTAAAATATAAGCACAAATGACAAATAACAAGTGCAATGCAGTTTATGCTCTGGGCATTCATTTATTACCTTGTTTTCCATTTTTACACCATGATGCCTACTTTAGCAAACTAACAGACCTCAGGTATACTTCTCTTAAATGCCAACACAGCCTCAGGATTCGTTCATATAATTTTAGTTCTAAATTTAACTGACTGACTAACCTAAAGAAACAATCCAGTCTCAAGCTTTGTGCCAAAATGTATGACCTGAGAAGACATAGGTTAATTTTATCTTATTTTCCTTTTATTTATTAATTTTATAAGTAATATTGTATGAATACATGTTTTGTAGCATTACCACATAAATGTTGACAATGGACAAGGACTAAATCTGGCTATGACCTATAAAATAAAAATCTGTCAAAGTTATAAGAAAGAGGTTTCCGGGTTTGTGCAAGAGCTGGCTCAAGGGCAACCCACAGTTTACTCTGCAGGCTGGACAATCTGGACAGGGTGAAAGGTTGTCTGAATCTTTACTCCACAGACTGGATTTAGACTCTCGTCTCCTCCAGCCTCAGTAAGCATTGGTGGAAACGTGGTCCTTGGGCTGCTGTGTGTTCCCCCCACATGGTTATCTCCATAGCTGCTCTCTCATCCCATTCCCTTTGCTTGCTCTGCTCCATGTACATTGGCTTCCTTGCCAACCTGTTACACACCAGACAGGCTTATATTCCCTCTGCTTGCAACATTCTTCTCCCAGACATCACATGACTCTCCCGCTTTCCTTTCAAATCTTTCTTTAATTATCACCCTCTCACTGAGGTCACCTCTGACCAAGCATGTAGACTGGCTACACTTTCCAGAACGTGCCATGTCACTTATGCTCTATATTTTTCATAGTACACATATCATATTCTATGTATAATTTAATTACTTGTAATACTTACGTTTTATAATCTATCTGCTCCCACTGGAACGTAAGCTCCGAGAGGACAGGAATTTGGAGGTGTTTTGTTAACTAAATGCATCCCCAGGGCCCAGAGCGGGGTGGGCCTGGCAGAAAGTCAGTGGTCAAGAGATATCTTTTGAATCAATGAACTGAAAACAGTAAACATATGCTTTAAGTCCTGAACATTGATTACATGCAGGGATAAGCATTTTAGTAGTACTATTCCTACAACTACTACTTCTTTCACTAAAGCCTTTATACGGTATGCCAGGCACCATTAACTGTTTCACACAAATCATCATGTTTCTGTTCAATGCCCCTGTTACTTACATATTATTATCACCATTTTACACATGAAGAGGTTGGGATTCAAAGAATTTAAGTGGTCACACAGCTAGGAAATGGAGGAGGTGGGAGTGGAACACGAGTCTGTCCATCTCCAGAGATTTTACTATTAACCATTAGACAACACATAAAATGCTCATCTCTAATATCAATTTGGTAAAAGTGGGTCATAATAATAATTATTTTCTTAATATCCTTTATATATACACTTTTACTCAAGGACCTATTATTTGTCACTTGAACTAAGAATAATTTCCTTATATTCCTCTTTCTACTCCAATCCATTCTGTTCCCTGTGCTCGTTTAATTGGCCTGAAGTACAGCTGTAATCATGCCATTAATCTGATCAGAGGCCTCCAATGTGTCTCCATTAAGCACATATTCTCTTTATTGTATGACCCCAGTTTACTTATCCACTGATGCAGCTTTCCCTCCCCAATTCCCACAGAGTAAGAAAGCTGGACTTGAAGAAACTAGCAATGAAATGAGTATGAGCAGTCTACACTGTTGAGTCCTGTATATAACTTAATGGCTTTATGAATATCAAGTTTTGAAAAGGTTGTAACCCTTGGGCTTCCCTGGTGGCGCAGTGGTTGAGAGTACGCCTGCCGATGCAGGAAACACGGGTTCGTGCCCCGGTCTGGGAAGATCCCACATGCCGCGGAGCGGCTGGGCCCGTGAGCCATGGCCGCTGAGCCTGCGCGTTCGGAGCCTGTGCTCCGCAATGGGAGAGGCCACAACAGTGAGAGGCCACAACAACCGCAAAAAAAAAAAAAAAGGTTGTAATCCTAGTACCATCATTGTTGTCAAAAAGATTATCTCTCCTTTTCTGTAAATCAGCACGTGTACTTGTTGTTAGAATGAGTTGTAGAAGACTAGGGGTAGATACAGTACCCAGATCCTAACTGCTTCAATGTTGAGCAGAAAGACTGGGGACCAGTTTTCTGCTCCATTCTGCTCCAGAAATAATTAAGTAGATAACTTTCAGATGGTGTCAGTAGCCAACCAGGAAGTCCCATGAAGTCAGAGACTATCCTATTCATGCTATTTCTTCAGTATCTATTGTAGTGACTAGCACAGAGTAAAAATCAATCAATACTTTATTGTTTTTATTGCTACTCTTCTCATCCAAACTTTAATTTTTAGCTCTTTTTTTTCCCATTATATGTACAACATTTACAGTAACATTGCAAGAGATGCAGGAATTTAAGATCTTTAATGAAATAAATGGTAAAAATTCTAAAGTCTGAAATGGCATCCAAACAGTCTCAGAATGGTCCTTTCCACATGAAAGAAGGATCTGAAGTGCTTTGTCTTGAATCCCTAATTGTCATCTGATGATAACTGACATGGATTTTCTTAAGAGTGAATAAACGGCCAAGCTCCGTTCTCCCTTGCAGAACAGTATACCTCTGCCTTTCTTGTTGTTTCAACCATTAGAGGCCAGGTTTCGGTTTGTTATTATATTAGACTCCATTGTGTAGACTTTCCTCAACACCAAGACCCTCCAGTTGGCAGTGCGAATTGCTCTGTCTAGTTAACAGTATACACAAGATTGAGGCAGCATGTTTTTATTTAATTATGGTAAGCGTATTTTCCCAGATGAATCGGTTCACAGGTGCTCTTCATTTTCTGCACTCTACTGTGTAGAAAGCTCTTTTTTTTTAAATTTATTTATTTATTTTTGGCTGCGTTGGGTCTTCATTGCTGCACGCAGGCTTTCTCTAGTTGTGGTGAGCAGGGGCTACTCTTCGTTGTGGTGCGTGGGTTTCTCATTGTGGTGGCTTCTCTTGTTGCAGCGTGCAGGCTCTAGAGCACAGGCTCAGTAGTTGAGGCACATGGGCTTAGTTGCTCCACGGCATGTGGGATCTTTCCGGACCAGGGATCAAACCCATGCCCCCTGCATTGGCAGGTGGATTCTTAACCACTGTACCACCAGGGAAGCCCAAGAAAGTTCTTTTATTTATATACATCTACGTATGGACTTGAGGCTGCAACACGACTGCATCCTTAGGAGGCTATTGTACTCTGTGATAAAACCTCTATTTTTCATTTTCCATTTCTGGCAGATTTTTAAAAATATTTTGGTTTAGTTAACTTGGCAAAGTTAAATCAAAATGGGGATGGCACTAATGAGGATAAAGCTATAATTTGATTAGGTATCATTCATTGCTCCTTATCTTTTTCTTAATCCTTTCCTTTGGTGCACGCTCTTTAGTTATCTTTAATTTTAGTTCATTTTGCTTCCCCTTTTAAACTTACCATGTTGCCAGTGACAACAAAAAGCCATTGCAATCTTTCCTAATCCAACAGATGTGCCACACTCCTGAATCATTGTGAGGCATACTTAAACACAATCAGAATAATATGTGGTACTAGTCATATGTAGCCTAGTAATAGTAATATATGGTAGTTTTGCAACCTGAGTTGATGATACAATACTGGGTCAAATTTGACCTGAGATTCTGTTTTATTTTGTTTTATTTCTTTAATGCAGAGACTAGATAAGCAAGCTGTTTACAGGGGATGAAAACTTGACTCTAATCTACTTTTATTAACTACATAGAGCCTTTGCAGATGTCTCGAAATCCAACCGGGATTTAAAAACAACAGCAGCCCAGGAAAGAGATGAGTCTAACTCTGACCTTCTCCATAAAGACATGCCCCACTTCTGAGCGATCAATTCTCCCTTGGATTCCTGGCTTTACCATTCATCTAGTGTACCTCCATCTATTTATCTTCAGTATTCTTTTGGGTCTTTTCTCTCTAATTAGATTATAAATTCCTTCAGGGTTAAGGCAAGAGTCTAGCACAGAACCTTGTACAAAATATGTAGTTGCACGGCTTCATCCCAATGTAGAATTGCTTTTAATGAACTATGAGTTTACTTTGCCACAATAAGAGATGCAGATAAGAAACTCTCCTAGTGAATTTGTTAACTGTGTTTCCCAAATTCTTCCATAAGAGAATCTTTAGAAAAAGTTTCATACATTAGAGGTTTCATGCCCAGGAACAATTAGTCTACATTTTCTGAGCAATAATATGAGCCGTGTGACTGCTCTGGGCGCAGCAAAGACTTTCTGTAAAGGGCCCAGTAATGTTTTAGGATTTTCAATCTCAACTCAACTACTCAACCCTATCACAATTACTCAACTCTGCTGCTGTATCAGGAAAGCAGCCATAAACAATACATTAAAAGGGTGTGGCTATATTCCAATAAAATTTTATTTATCCACACTAAAATTCAAATTCTATACAATTTTTATGGTTCACACAATAGGATGTATATTTTGATTTTTTTTAAACTACTTAAAATGTCAAAACTACTCTTAACTCCAAGGTCCTACAAAACAAGTGGCAGATCAGATTTGGTCTGTAGTTTATGGACCCCTGCTAAACCCCATCTTTTTTTTTTTTTTTTTTAACGTCTTTATTGGAGTATAATTGCTTTACAGTGGTGTGTTAGTTTCTGCTGTATAACAAAGTGAATCAGCTATATGTATACATATATCCCCATATCCTCTCCCTCTTGTGTCTCCCTCCCACCCTCCCTTAACATTGCCTGCTGGTAGTCTGAGAAACAACTTGGCAGCCTGGTTCTAGCAACTATTTAAAATGGACTCTGACCACCTATGCTTCTCACATGGGTATAATAGTGCCATAACAAATAACCATCAAATCTGTCTGTTTGTTTCTTGCTCACATTGCATGACCATCAGCGTTAACAAAGCGCACTGCTTCCTGTCTTCTTACCCCTGGACTCAGGAACCTGTACCAACTAGTCAGTGATTGACAGAGTAGGAGGAAGAAAACTTGGAGAATCATGAACTTTTCAAAAAGATTTCTGTTCAAATATGATGCACAATTTCTGTTCACATTTTATTGTGGGTGACGTGATCAGTCAAAATTCAACAGGGTTGGGGAGTGCAGTCCTATCATGTTCCTGGAAGGAGATGAACAAGGATATAGTATATCTCCCTAAACACTAAAATAGCACTCTGTTTAAAATGGTATGCCCCTCTCCCAGCATTTCCCGGTCTCCTTTTCACTGCTTAATTTTGTTCCATGGCTTTTGTCACCTTTTTATGTACAATGTGTATAATTTACAGAGGTATCATGTTTATCCGTCCTTCCAACTCTCATCCAACCTGCACTGTAATTTACATGAGGGCAGACATTTTTATCTTCTTTGTCACTGCAAATTTCCCAGTGACTAGAAGAGCGTCAGGTACATAAGAGACCCTCAATAACTATGTATTAAGTAAAAGGATGAATGAACTACACAAATCCTCACAGCATGCATACACCCAGCTTCACCTTATTTTCTTACCATGGCTTTCCCCTCTGATTTCCTCATATACTACTTACATTTTATCTAATGTTACTGTAAACACACACACGTATGTGTGCATACACACAACAGATACGTGTACACATATCTTTGTAAATCTTCTCAATTTTGTCATCATGAATGAACTATTCCTTTTGAGACTCACAATGATAAATGAAATTGGGTACCAAAACTTTTGTTGATCAATTAATTGATTGTTTTTAAATAAGCTGCACCCAAAAGATGAACAGTGCTCCTCAAATTCTCTGATGACAGAATTGTTGGGTTATTGTTTTCATCATGGCTGAATGTCTCCTCTAACTGTAATTCGAGTGTAATCTCTGGCTTTTAATACAAAAGCCTCTCTCACTACACTCCCACAGAAAATCATTTGAAGTTTCTTCTATGATTGGCCTGATGTTCCCAGTCACCAGACAGGTAGGGAGTCATCCTGCTGGGCAAGGCCCTGCTTTCTAAGGCCTGCTTTGCACTACAAAAGGGAACTATCTTAAGAGCACCTATTAGTGCTTGATTTTCCTCTTTGCATCTCCATTGCTCTCTAACTGGCACACTTCATGAAAGCCTCTTCTTCCGAAGGGTCTGTTGAATTTCCCAAATACCAGCTATTAAATCTTTACTTGATCTTAGAAGAGTTGTCCTATCCTGAAAGAAGGATAAAAGGAATTCCTAACAACAAATTTAGGCCATTCCTACCTAAGAAACAGTTAATGTGTTTCAGTCTAATACTGCTAAGTATCTCCCCTACCCCAGTACATTAGATTACATCATTGATTTTACTTATAAGTGGATTTTATTTAAAGGTTTTATATGCAGTTATCTACTACTCTAATAAGGCTAACTGTTTTACAACACCAAGGTTAAAAAAGATGCAGGTTAATAGTTTCTGTATGACTTGGTGCTTAAAATCATAAAGTCAGGAATGAGACAAATAAGGGTTCAAATCCCATTCTGCCATTTGTTCTGCCACTGTGGCAACTGAGGCTGTTATTTGACCTCTTTAAGATCCCATTTCTCACAGGCTAAGGGGCCTATGAAGATTAAATGAGAAAAGTTACATATAGCCTTTATAACAATGCCTATCACAGGGCATTAGAGAGAAAATGGCATGGGCTCTACTTTCTCAACAATATCTTTATGTATTTCTGAATCGATACCCTCCTTCAAAGCTCCCTTCACACTTTTATGCTCTCCCACCCTCTGCACCCCAATAATCTGTTTCTTTCAAGCTAAAAATCCATCTTCTCTAATCAGTCCTAAATGTAGATTGCCTCTTTCCTGAGCCACCTTATGGATATTTGACATTGGCTATGTGTCTGAGATTCATTTGTGACATTTATATAAGTCAGATGGGAAGATTAGACATAAGCAAACAGTGTGTCCCTCTGTCAACATTTGTTCAGCCTTCTGTGGGAAATGCCAAGAGAACTTATTAGAGTAATTTGCAAAATTTTGTGGGCCAGTTTGCTTATTCAAATTAGAAACTGATGATGCATTCAAGTTTTATAAGGGAATAATTAATTCAAACTTCTTCAACAAAAATGGAAGAAGACCTTCAAATTTAGCAATCATGACCAAGTTTAGGATGTTAATTTAGTTTAGCTAATTATGCAAATCTTAAGGACAGTCATTTAGAAGTGATCTCTCTTACTTTTAAAAAGTATGCATTAGGCTAACATATGATTTGGGGGAAAAAAAGAAAACTTTGTGACATGATAGATTGGCAAAAAAAATTGTATGATATTTTTGTTAATTTAGCCAAAGACTTGGAACAGCTTTTTTGAGAACAGCAATGAACAATTTTTATAATAAGATGTTTTATCCTTTATATTGTAAATAGATAACATTGGGTGAACACCAATTGACTGAAAATAAAGCAGCAGTTTTTCTATCATAAAGACAAATAAGGCCTTAGTGGAAAGTTCATCATCCATGAGAAAGGCAGAATAGGTTTACTCCAGGTTCAGATACCAGTCAGCCTCAAAAGAAATAAAAAAATTATATGGCAATCATGTGGGATAAGTTTTGAAAAATTATACAACTGGAATTAAGCCAAAAACCAAAACACCAACACTTGTTTTTACTGTTAGTATAAATTGTTCAGGCCCAGGCAAATTGCGCAGTAAGCAAATGAATCTGTTTCTGGCATTTTTCTACGCCTCTTTCTCTTATGCCTGGTGTCTATATATTTCTTCCAACTATCTAAAGTGCTTTTTGACTTCTTCCTCCAGATAACTTCAACATTTTCCCTACTTAGTCATGCCATCCAAACCTACCCTAAGCCCTTTGCCTCAAGTCTACTATAGGCTTGGCGTCAATGGGTAATAAAGCTAGTATCTATTGAGAAGCCCTAGACACCAGGTACACTCTCTTACCATCTCATATAATATTCAAAACAACCTTATAGGATAGATGCATTTTTTTAATCTTCATTTTATAATTGAGAAAACCAGGGCTGACAGAGGCTAAGGAAATTGCCCCTCAGGGCTAAGAGACTGGGCTAAAGGAAATAAGGCTCCTAGGAAGCTAAATTTAGGGTGGTATTTACTCTCTGAGCTGTGAGTAAGAACTTACATAAATTCTGTGCCCTAACCCTGGGCTTACCTTAGCCTGGGCCTTGCAGCCCGTGGTCACACAAATAGTATTTAAAAGAACTGAAGCAGTCTAGCTCCAGAGCTTGTGCTTGGTCCATTCAATGACACTGACCAACTCAGAAATATTGTTGATACTGCTCAATTAACAAATCACTTTAATATATTATTCTTTCTAGGAAACATCATCCTCAGCCTGAAATAAAAGATGTATCACTCATTCATTTATTCAACTAATGTTAATTAAATAACTGCTACAATCAAAATACTGTGCCTAGTTCGAAATATATACATTGACGGGGCAAAAGAGACCTGGTGACTTGCTTTTATGGTCTAGAGGGAGAAACAGACGTTAATGAAATAATCATACAAATGAAAGTAAATTGTAACTGTGACAAGTGCCATGAACAAGTACACAGTGCTATGAATGACAGTAATACTGATATTTGTCCTGTTCAGATTATTCTTAGGATTCTGAGCAAGTGATGATTAAAATATCCAAAGGATGAGGAACTTACTACATGAAGAGAGCAGTATGAAAATACTAGGTATGGGAGCATGTAGGGAAAGACACATGCATAAGTAATTCATATATAATGCAGAATGTGATAAACTGTGCAAAGGAATCAGTCTGAGTGCTCAGGTAGGGGTTCTAGCTGGAGGTAGTTAGGGCAAGCCCCATTGAAGGGTTGGCATTTAGCCTGTATGTTGTCGGATTGGCAGGATTCGGACATGCAGACGTGGGGCAAGGGGAGAATTCCTGGGAGAAGGATTTTTTAAGAGCAAAGAAACAGAGGTAAGAAAGCTTTGCCAGGATAGTGGCATGGCAGGTACGATATAGAGTAAATTAGGACTAGCCCATCAGGGGCTTTAAATGCCAGCCCAATCTGATGGGCAGCAGAAAGGTTTTGAAGGATATGGAGTGGGAAAGTGACATAATTAGAGCTATAAAATTTCATCGTGCAGCTTTATATTAGAGTAAAAAATAAAACTGAGGCATGTGATCACTCTAATCTCAGTGAACCATTTGAGAAATTAACTTGTTATCTAAAGAGGGACTTTTTTTTCTTTTTTCTTAGAAGAGGGTCAGAAAAGACTTTATGGAAGAGAAAATCTCAAAGCTGATCTTTTAAAGTTAAGAATGGCTGTAATTCGAAGAAAAGGTATCCCCAAGTTGGAATAGTATCAAAATATCAACTAAAAGATGGAAGGGGGCGAATTTAATTTTTACTTAAAGAAAGAAGATGCTTAAATCAATGAAAAGAGATAAACAAGACAAGAAAAAAATAGCCAGGACTGATAAAGAACTTGAAGCTTGCTGTATGTAACTTGGTTTGGTTTTGTGTGTCAGGGGAGAGCTTTGAGAAATGGGATGACATGATCAAAGAGGCAGAGGGGAGATAATTTTGTCAGAGACATATGAGACTGATGGAAACTGGGAGACACTGAGGCATGAGAGCCTTTAAAGTAAAAGTTAAAGTCATTTAGGTAAAATTGATGAAGTCCTGGATCCAATATAAGTCCATGTCAAAGTCATATTTGATTAACATTTGGAGAAGGACCTAGAAGATGTATCCCGTGTTTCCATGAGGAAGTCAGAGCCCCTAATTCAGTCATTCATCCATTTAAGGAATGAGTGTTCTGTGTCAGGTGTGCCAGACCCTGTGATAGGAGCTGGGCTCACAAAAGTTAATATAGTCCCAACTTCCAAGATACTTACGGCTTACTGGTATGGTTAAAACCATATCAAAATTGGGCAGCAAAGTGACAATCTCAGGGAAATTATGTGGAACAGAGCAATGCAATTTGACAATCAAAAATATATATTTAATAAGAACCTGCTATGACATGTGAGCACTACTATGGTGGACATTATAGAGGCCATTGTAAAATAAACAACTCAATCCCAGTCTTCAAGAGCCCATAACCTGTCTGGGTTTGGGAGACACAAATACACAAGAGGTTAAAGCAAGACAATGTTTAATCTAATGACAAAGGACTGGTACAGAGACTATATGGGAGTTTAGAGACCATTTGACTCTAAGGGAAGACATTATAGAGCAGCCACCTTAATGGACCAATTGGATTAAGCTGCACCTTAATGGACCAATTGGATTTGCCAAGAGTCTCATGTCATTTAGGATTGAATAGATGAGCTCCTCAGAGTAGTGATTTGGTACACGGAAAAAGACATGAGCGTGCAGGCAAAGAGATCTAAGATAAAACACACATGTATGTGTGTGATGTGTGATTTTTCAGTAGTGATGTAGCTTCTTTAAGCCTTAGTTACCTTTCTTGTTAAATAGGAAAAATAATAAGAGGTCCTATTTCACATAGTTGTTATGAGAACTAAAGGAAACAATATATATAAAGTCAGGTCCAAGTATGCATGTATAAAATGCGAATTCCCTCACTAAGTCTGCAATAAGAAAAACCTGCTAGACAACAATCTATGTAAGGACAGAGTTCCTGTCTCTCTTGTTTCCTCTTTTCCCTAGTTCCTGGAGCTTATATGACTATAAACATGTGATGAATAACTGAAAATATTAAAAGTGGATTTGGGTGTCATGAGTGGACCTATTTCTGTGGCAAAGTTCACGTCAGAAAAAAACTGAGACCAAATATTGGAAATTGAAGTCTGAGGCTGCTCCTGTTCTTTGGTTCTTAGCTTTATCTTTTGGGCAGTGAAGCATCACTGAAAGCCCTTAAGCAAAGGAGTGATGTGATGGAGTGGTACATTACAAATATTGTTCTGGCAACCAGGTAGTGAGGAGAAGGGAGGAGGAATTGGATCAAGAGAGTGGAAGGAGGGGAAAAGGTAGATGTGAGGCCTTATGAATGAAGAATCCCAGGACCTAGTGACTAAATGAAGAGAGAGAGAAGGAAGTAAAAGGTGCAAGAACTCTTAGAAACCAGAGGAAGGTATTAGTGCTTCCAATAGAAACCAATCGGGGAAGCAAGATAGAGTGACCAACCATCCTGGTTTACCTAGATAAGAGGAGCTTCCCAGAACAGAAGAGTTTCAGAGGCAAAGGAAACCCTCAAAATCCCACAGATTTCTTATATGACACACAACTATAAGCAGCACCAGTGATCATGTCACCACCATTTTTACCTCTGTATAGATAAGTCTCATTCCTTTCAACTTTCCACAGTTTTGTGCAATAGTGGCCTAGGAACTATCCTACAAATATGTGAGGAAGACTTGCCATGAGCCAGCCATTGTGGGGAAGAATAAATGATTAAGACACATTTACCACCTTCCAAAATTGTCAAGGCTCTCATCATCTGAGCAGATCTGTGTGTGCCTCATTACGCTGGACAACACGCTCTCTACTTGCACTCTGAACAAAGAGGGACCCGGCAGTCAGAGCCTCCACTCTACTAAAATTACCCTTACTGAAACCTAGCCATGATTCCCTTTGGGGCTCAGATTTTTCAGTGCTTTTCTTAGAATCGCTCAAGATATATCTTTCTATGTGTACTTGAGCAAGTATTTAACTATATTTCTAAACCTTAAAGAGATCTTAGAAGTCTTCTAATTTGACTCCAGTTTTGAATTTTCGTGAGATTGCTTTACATGATTTTTTTTAATTTTTAATTTTTTTTTTTTGCGGTACGTGGGCCTCTCACTGTTGTGGCCTCTCCCGTTGCGGAGCACAGGCTCTGGACGCGCAGGCTCAGCGGCCATGGCTCACGGGCCCAGCCGCTCCGCGGCATGTGGGATCTTCCCGGACCGGGGCACGAACCCGTGTCCCCTGCATCGGCAGGCGGACTCTCAACCACTGCGCCATCAGGGAAGCCCTACATGATTATTTTTTAATCCCATCTTCTGAGAATTACAAGGTACATGTCTTTTTTGAAAAAGTCGTTGTTATAACTAAGGGAACTTTTTCCATACATTCAATTCTCGATTTACACAATGGTTGGATTTAATTTTTTTTTTTTTTGACTTTACAATGGTGCAAAAGGGATACACACTCAGTAGAAACCATACTTCAAATTTTGAATTATGAGTTTTTCCTGGGTAGACACACTCTCATGATGTTGGCCAGCAGCACCAAAAGCCACAGCTCCCAGTCAGCCACACAATCACAAAGGTAAACCACCAATACACTTACAACCATTCTGTAGCCATACAACCATTCTGTTTTTCACTTTTGGTACTGTATTCAACAAACTACATGAGATAGTCAACATTTCATTACAAAATAGGCTTTGTGTTAGATGATCCTGCCCAACTGTAGACTAACGTAAGTGTTCTGAGCATGTTTTTTTTTTTTTTACATCTTTATTGGAGTATAATTGCTTTACAATGGCGTGTTAGTTTCTGCTTTATAACAAAGTGAATCAGTTATACATATACATATGTTCCCATGTCTCTTCCCTCTTGCATCTCCCTCCCTCCCACCCTCCCTATCCCACTGCTCCAGGCGGTCACAAAGCACCGAGCTGATGGGCTAAGCTATGATGTTCTCTGTAGGTTAGGTGTATTGGATGCATTTTCAATTTACAATGTTTTCAGATTATGATGGGTTTACCAGGACATAATCCCATTGTAAGCCGAGGAAGATCTGTATTTTGAAATTCTGAACCAACTGGAATTTCCGTGGAGCAACACAAAATACTTCATTATCTATCAGAGAAGCATACATATACTGTAACCTGGAGTTTGATGTCTTTGGGCTTATGAGTCACAGAAAATGGAAAGAAGATAAGAAAATAAATTTATGATTTGACAGTGATGAATTATAAGTTAAGAACTATAATTTAGAGATGTGAAAAGGTAACCACGAAAGTGTAAATAAAAGCACCAGCCTGATAGAAGATCTTAACTCACGTACCATCTTTGCTAAAAGCTAACTGCATGAACTTGAAAAAGCTGTCAATGACATTATATTTCTATTTGATCACCTACATTCATTGATTCAGTCATTCAGTTGTTCAATTAATACTGAGAGAGGAGTGAAAGAATGAATGTTTTACGTATCAAGCACTATATACTAGCCTCTAGGGCAAGGTTTCTCAACCTCAGCACTGTTGATTCTTTGGGTTGAATACTGGGTTCCTCTTAGACTTGTAGGAAATATTGAAAAACTTGTCTTTGCAATAGGATGGAAATCAGTTCTTGGAATCTACATCATAGAAAATAATGGATAGCTTCTTCAGAATGCCATCATTGGGTTCACTCAATAAATGACTCCCAACTATTATTTGATATTTAAGTTTCTGGCAGACAGTCTTACTGCCTCACTTGCAGCTGTGCCTATCCCTAAAGCAATTGATATGGATCTGATTGGCCAAACCTGGAAGCATGCCTCCCCCCAGGGTAGGGCTGAAGGAGGCTAGAGCCATCCCCCCCCCCCCAAACCACAAGTTTCAAAAGGGAAGGGACGGTGTCCTAAGAAAGGATACTGAGCAAGATGACACATCCAGTGTCCACTGCAGTAATTTACAAAGCCTCTTTGCATTTGTTACCACATTTGATCCTCCACCTCACTCTGTGGTATAGGAAGGGCAAATGGTATGAATACCTTCATTTTCTAGACAAGACAATAGAGAGGAGTGATTTATCCAAGCTTACACTGTAAGTGGCAGAGCCAAAACCTGAAGCTAGGTCTTCTGGTCACAAATGTTAATGCTCTTTTCTTCCTGTGCTCCTCTTGAGTAATTTCTACCCAACTCAGAGTTTTAGGATCCACATTGTAGGAGTGGAAGGTAAATAAAAGAAACTTCACAGTGAAAGCTGGATATTTGGGTAAATGATAAAGGACCCATGTCAAAAAAAAAAAAAATTAAAAAGTGTTTCAGAGCTTCCCTGGTGGCGCAGTGGTTGAGAGTCCGCCTGCCGATGCAGGGGACACGGATTCGTGCCCCGGTCCGGGAAGATCCCACATGCCGCGGAGCGGCTGGGCCCGTGAGCCATGGCCGCTGAGCCTGCGCGTCCGGAGCCTGTGCTCCGCAACGGGAGAGGCCACAACAGTGAGAAGCCCGCGTACCGCAAAAAAAAAAAAAAAACAAAAAGTGTTTCAAAGAAGGGATGTGATTGAATGTCAGAAGATGAGAAAATGTCAGAGAGTAGAAATAATGCCTTGAAATTATCAATGTGGAAGATATTATAGATGTCAAAGACTTCCCATAAAATAATGGGACAAGAAGTTGAATCAAATAGAAAAAAAAAAAAGTTCGATCCAGAATTACTGACAATAGCCGTAGCATCATAAGCTCTAAAGAAAAGGAAAGCAGGAAATCTTCTTTAGTAAGAATTTCTTAAACACAAAAATGCACAGGAATGCTTAAAGTTAGTGAAAATTATGTGTAATTTAAACTGTCATTTGATACTGATGGAGAAAGAGTTGCTTAAGAGTGGTCAAGAATAAATTAAGACTATAAATGTCCTTGAGAAATGGAGAAATCAAGTCTATGGAATAAGATTTAAGTTCAAAAATAAGAAAGCAAGCTCATGAATTAAGGCTGAAGAGAAGGAAAAAAAGTAAAATAGTGGGGCAGCCAGCCACCAGTTTTTGTGGGTAAATGTGAAACTAACATTTGCAGCATAATTGGGGCTTATTTTAGAGTAAAGGGAAAGGGCAGAGGTTATTTCTTTTGTGTACAATTCTGATTTCTAACCTTTGCACTGCTGAGTGTAGGGCTTTTTCCATTTAGTAATGCTCCCCATCAGTGAACAATCGCTCAGAACCATTCCAGATTTCATGCTGATACTTATTAGCTCTTCATTTCCCTGGGAATTTCTCTCTGACGTGAACAATACTTTCCAGTTACAAACAGTTCTGCCGCATAAAATATCATGAAGGGCAATAGCACTTGTTTATATTACTTTTCCCCATGTAATATTGAAAAAGGTGCTGGTGTTATTTCAGATCTTTCTCCAGCCTGGTATAAGTTGTAATTCCACCACATGAAAAGCCAATTTGTCTCCGATTTTTCCGTTTCTTGACCATCCTGACATTAAAACTTGGTCTAGTCACTACCATCTTCCCATGAAATTAAATGTAAGTTTATTTATATCCTGGATATTGAATGGCATTTTACACTGAATATTCTATGCCAACTATCATGACTTAATTGTTACAGGGCCAGAGATTTGAGGAATTCAAATCTTATAACCAAAGCTATCTAATATTGCATGCAACCCTGTCCCCACAACCCAGGGACAGTTTACCGTATGATTAAGGGAGCTATTGTACTAAAGCCCCACTGCATGTCCTTGATTGCAGCTCAGGTAAAACATAAAGATGACACAGAACTTGTAAACGATGAGTAGGAGAATATCCTGTTCTCTGAATCCATAAAGCACCTCTCTGAATCCAAGCCTGTATCATCTGCCCTTAAATGTATACCAGCTTCTTCAGCTTCCAATTGTCACTGCATTTCTGTACTTCCAAAAAGCTATTGAGATACTTGGGGTATGATAGATGCCATATAAAACCAAATTTAATTCTGTACTATTCCAGTAATTTGTCTCATAAATACTTCTGGAAGTGGTAAAATACTTTCGGTTATAAAAATAAAACTTATGTATTCATGACCTACGTATTATTTCATCTTCTTGGAAGTCAAAGGACTCTTCAGTGTTTATGCTAGTGAAATAAATCTACCATAGGTATTTTTATAAAGGTTGTTAGTACAAGTGACACTGTTGGAACTAGCACTATTATCTGTTGTATATTCCCTGCAATTACCTTTTATGCACTTTTCTTAGTTGTTTTAAATGATTGGATGCCAATTTTTCTCATTGATAACTACTTTCATTTCTCTGAAACTTCATAATTTGATAAATGGCAGGCAGTGTTAATGTGATCTGATGGCCAGGAAAAAAGCATGGGGGTGTGTCAGTCAAAATGGGCTTCAGAATCACTACTGAAAGGACAGTATGAACCCTATTTTACTTTGAGACAAGGGCATGGATTTAGTGCCTACTCAAGTCCATGTTTTCCCCAATGAATCACGTCTTCACGAAGTATTTTCTCCTTCTCTGAGTATGTCTAGGGACAATTTTTTAATATTGCCCCCGTGGAAACCCCTGCTGTATCTGGACCATTAAATGAGAAACTTCAACAGTTTAGTTATAAAAGACAAATTATTTTCAAACCTTGTAGCAATGTAGATGGCTACTTTAACCAAAAAGCTTGTTAAAGTAAAGAAAAAAAAAGATATTTTGTAGAGTTTCATGTGTAGTGACATCATTAAGGATTATCTTTGCATCTCTGCACTAGGAAAATCTAATGCTGTATTAGCCATCCAAACAGATACTTAAAAGGACAAAAAAAAAAAAAGGTTCATGCTAATCGTGAGTCTATGGGTGTGAATGTGTGTGTGTGTATTGGATTGGTCTATAAATTGGCACAATTTGTCAGGCATCAGAACTAGTATTTTTTCCCATAGTAAAATTACAACTATTTTCAGTGTATCATGGAAGACTCCCTTATGATGTTTGAATTCAATTTATTCATCCAATTCAGCTGATAATTTTGAGCCCCTACTGATGCTGGGGGATAGGATGTGGGTGTAAATGTGTGTAAGATATGGACCCTGCCCTGAAAGAATTCACAGTCTAGTGAAGATTACATGTTCAAAAATAAAATCACACTTAGGACTCATTTTTTTTCAAGATTACGTGCTAGTATATAGAACAAGATTGTTGAATATTTTTAATGGGCATAATCAGATTTAAAATATCCCTTTTCAAAGGAACTTTAAATACTTGCTTTTATAAACCTGTTAGCATAGTTTTCACACAGTCTCCTCAAGGACAACAACAGAACTCTGGCTATTCTATATGCATAGTATTGGCCTCAAGATCAGTAAGTAGTCAGGCTATAGAATGAGTAGTGGTACCACCTACTGTGAAATCTGTGGTACATACTGGGCACCTCTTGGTTCCGCTGGTTCTCTCCAGGGATCATTTTTTCCCCTGTAGACCTGGCTAAAGAAAAGAAACTCAGACTTTTGTTAAAACAGTCCTAGAACAATTTAAGAACTTCTGCTATGAAAGGTCCTATCTTGAAGAAGCAGATCTAGCCTACCTGAGGGAGCTCTGAAGTACTTGGGGTTGAAGGGGCATATTCTAAGTGTCCAACTGGTGTAATTGACTAAGAAATGAAAGGTTAATTCCTGGTCTGGTGAAAAGAAGATAATAATTGAACTTTTCTCTGAAGTCCAATACACTGGAGGTTAGACCAGGTTAAAGATTTAAAACACATCAAAGACTGTGAAGAAGCCACACGCTTTCTTTTAAAACATGTATTTTTTAGAACTACCATATGACCCAGCAATCCCACTACTGGGCATATACCCTGAGAAAACCATAATTCAAAAAGAGTCATGTACCACAATGTTCATTGCAGCACTCTTTACAATAGCCAGAACATGGAAGCAACCTAAGTGTCCATCAACAGATGAATGGATAAAGAAGATGTGGCACATATATACAATGGAATATTACTCAGCCATAAAAGGGAACGAAACTGAGTTATTTGAGGTGAGGTGGATAGACCTAGAGTCTGTCTTATAGAGTGAAGTAAGTCAGAGAAAAACAAATGCCATATGCTAACATATATATATGGAATCTAAAAAAAAAACAAAAATTGTTTTGTTTTGAACCTAGGGGCAGGACAGGAATAAAGATGCAGATGTAGAGAATGGACTTGAGGACACGGGGAGGAGGAAGGGTAAGCTGGGAGGAAGTGAGAGAGTAGCATTGGCATTATATACACTACCAAATGTAAAATAGATAGCTAGTGGGAAGCAGCCGCATCGTACAGGGAGATCAGCTCTGTGCTTTGTGACCCCCTAGAGGGGTGGGATAGGAGGGTGGGAGGGAGACACAAGAGGGAGGGGATATGGGGATATATGTATACGTATAGCTGATTCACTTTGTTATACATCAGAAACTAACACAACATTGTAAAGAAATTATACTCCAATAAAGATGTTATTAAAAACAAAAAGAAACATGTATTTTTCCAAGTTAAAGAGATTCAGATGTGGTTTCAACACTCAGATTTGAACATCAGTAAGGTGACCTTTCTATCCAAATAACAGCCTTGAATGCAGTTTTGTTTTATTTTTCCATAATAATGCTTGTTTCAAACTTTAAATGTAGTACCACTGAATATAGTTTTAGTCAGTGTAAATAGTGTCAAACTAATTGACGTTAGCAATTCCTAATCAGGTTAGCTTATATTGTGAAACAATAAAATGTCCACATGGACAACTGAATTTTTGCATTAACTCTTTCTCATACCTCTCCCAGCCTTGATACTGCAATAGTGAATATGAATTCTGCTGTGTCAGGTTAGAGTTTGTAGAGTTGAGAAGAGCTGCTGACTGTATGAAGTATCTAACAGCTATATCGCCTGGTGTATGGATTATAACATGACACCTGCATGTGAATCATACACAGACTAAGTAGGAGAGCATACTTTCAGACTATCTCTGTGACAATCTTACATTAATCTTTCACAACTCAAATAAATTTGACAAAGACATACCATCAAACCATATTATAAGCCTCTTGAACGGAGAAAAAAATGAGAAGAGATTTTTATCCTACGCCCTTGTATTGTGCAGTTGTCACTCTAATCAAAGATTCCAAGGGGGGAAAGCGGGGGCAGTGGTGGTGGGATGAACTGGGAGATTGAGATTGACATATATACACTAATTTGTATAAAATAGATAACTAATAAGAACCTGCTGTGTAAAAAAATTAAATTAAATTCAAAAAAAAAGATTCCAGAAAGCTCTTCATGATGTAACAGAATGTTTACTATGGTACAGTTGGAGCCAATTGTATAAATCACATCTAATTTGGGGAGCACCATAACCTTCTTTGCGTTTTTGTCAGACTGTATTTGTTGTAAGCCTGCCCTGCATCCATTGGGAGACTTTGCCCTACCACCTGCTTTCAGAGTTTTCTGCTTCTGGAATATTACATCATCTTCTCTAATCTCTCTCAGCCACTTCTTACCAAGAACTTCCCTTATCTGACAGGGTGCAAGGAATAATGGCTTTTTATTTTTTTTTCTCAGCAGGCACTGCAAGCCATCTCTTTCTTCTAAGCTCTGTTAAGCCTCACTTTTATCTTCCAGCACTTGTCTTTCAACACTGACCAAAGGCACCAGATACTAAAATTTCTAAATAACCTTTCGACAACCCATAAACAAGGTTTCTCTTGGCTAAGTGGACAAAAGGAAAAAGTTGTTTATACTGTTCTCCTCTTGGGTTATTTTGTTCTTTACCATAGGGTTATCGTTCAGCCTTGTGAAAGTATCAAGAAATGCAAGTTTATTCAAGAGTTTCTTCTTCCAGTCCCCATAGCAAATATATACCTTTATTCTTTATCTTTTAATTATTCCTTATTGTAGAAGATGTAATTTCTGTGATAAAATTTTATTGATATTCTTGAAGTATTTTGGAAAGGAAAAAAAAACTTACAGGAAAGAATGGTAAATTCATTTACTTGCTCAATAAACGTATACAGGACACTTTGTTAGGCCCATTCTAGGCATTGTGAACACAAAAATGAATAAGACATTTGTCTCTGCCTGAAGTGTCATAGTTTCTTAGAGAGAAAAATGTATAAACAGGGAGATAAATATGGGTTATGTGAGAACATTTGAGGAGAACAGATAGTGGAATTCACTGTGCTTAGGAAGGTCAGGGAAGGCTTTTCAGATGTATAGGAACTGAGATTTAAAGGAGTCAGAGTCTGGCAGGCAGAAAAAATGGGGATAAATTCATTCTAAATGCAGAAGGGTGCTACCTCCTGACTCTTCAAGGAACTGCAAATAAAGTCAGGTGACTGGAGAAGAGGCAACCATATTATTTACAATCTCATGTGCTGGACCAAGGGACTTGAATTTTATCCCAATGTTTTGACCCGAGAAGTGTTTTATGTCAATGTACATTTATAAAGATATTTCTGGTAACAGGGAAGAGGGTAGATTACATACAGGGGGAGCAGGCACTACAGGGATATTAGTCAGGAGGAAAATGCAAAATATAACAGGCTCCAAGGAGTCACATCACATATAGTAGATGAAGAAGTTTTGGAATAGAAATACTGAGTATGAGACATCCATAGTCAGAAAGCCAACAAAATGTCATAATTTTTATTTTCAATGATCTGCAAGTCTTTTGAGCATTTCTTTATATTTAAAATAGAAAAAGATCCTATTTTAAATATGAACTTTAGTATGAATTAATTTCAAAGTAAAACACTAGGATGAAATGAATTTGATGATTAAAAAGGTAAACACATATTATATAGCCTGATTTTCTAAACCATACCTTTGGGACAAAATTCCTAAATGGAATTCTGGAATATGGACCAAGTTTGAGGACATTGATTAAATAGATCTTCCTATTTGGGGCTTCATAAAACTCAGACACACAGTGTGTTTTACTGTAATGAGGGAGTAAAAGAAAAATAATAACTGAAGATAATGTTAAAAAGTGACAATGTCTCTATTCAATAATATGACACAAGACAATCAGAAAAAGTAAAAAGGCAAACTACAGTTTTGTAGAATGTATTTGTAATACACATATCCAAGAAAGGACTTGTATCTTGAATATATCAAAAATTCCTATAAACAATAAGATTAAGGCAGACCATGTGATAGAAAAATGGATAAAAAAAAGTGAATAGGCACAAAAGAGCATATCCAAATAGTCAACAAATATATGAAAAGACACTCCATGGCATTAGTCATCAGGCAAATGCATATTAAAATCACAATTTGAAACCTCTCCAGACCCAACAAAGTGGCAAAAATGAAAAAGACAAAAAAGTACAATGGTTGGCTAGGATCAAACTGCATTTTCAGACACTTGGATAAGAATGTAAATTGGCACAGCCATTTGGGAAAACTGTTAGACAATATCAACCAAGTTGAACATATTCCTACCCTATGACCTAGCAATTCCACTTCTAGGGATACGTACAGAAATGAAGACATATGTTCACCAAAAGTTATATACAAGAATGTGCAGAGTTGTGTTATTCATAATAGCCCAAATCTAGAAACAACACAAATGTCCATCAGCAGAACAGATAAACAAGTTGTGATATATTTATACGATGGAATCTTATACAGCAATGAGAATGAATGAACTACAGCTACACACAACATCATGAATGAATGTTACAAAAATAATATTGAATGAAAATGTCAGACACAAAAGAGTATATATTGTTTGATTCCATTTATTTAAAGTTAAAACATTGCCACAATTAGAAGTCAACATAGTGATTACTCTTAGGAATTTGCTTAGTTACTAGAAGGGGAAAAGGGTGGCTTCGGGAGTGCTTCTCGATCTGGATGCTGTTGTATGGCTGTATTTCCTTTGTGAAAACTTATCATGCTATACAGTTACAATTTATGCACATTTCTGATCTATTTCAATTATAAGTTTACATTAAGAACATAAAGGAATACGAGTAACTAGATTCTATTATGAACATACAACAGCCTAATATTGTCATCTTTAATTAAAATCTAAGTATGCCAACTAAATTTGTAGTCACTTAAGTTGGTCATAGCGACATAATCCATGTAAAACATGTCAGTTTTGAATTACTTCCCCTTCTCAATAATATTGTGTGCAATTCTTAAAAGTCAATTTTGTCAAAAATAGTTCATTTTACTCTCGCAAAATAATGAGCACATTGTAGAGGCTTGCCTCCTGATTTTGTGAAACAGTTCACTATTTGATGACATTTAAGAAAATATAGCTTTTTCCTTCTAAAACAACACAAAACCTCCCCAGCTCCGTTTTCCAGAGACGGCTGTCTCAGAACAAACTAAATAGAAATCTATTTGATACACAACTGATTTGAAACGCCTCCTACTTCCTCTTCTTCACAGTTTTCTGTAAAATGATTTCCAATGAGTTCATCACAAATGATTCAGCATGGCTTCTAGTAAAGAGAAAAATATCTTCTAATGTGGTCATAGATGCACTAAAGGCCACATGAAGTCTTCTATACTTATAACTCTTTATAGTAACATGATTCAAACTTTATATTCTGAGTTGTCTTAACTATTTTAAAACAATAGTAGTGTTTATTTTAGTGCTATTTTGATAATTCCTTACAAAGGGTAATCTAATAAGTAATGTAAAAATATGATGGACAATTTGAAAATAAAGATACAATATAGTCTCTTTTCCTTTTTTTTTTTTTATTCCTTTTCAATTCTTATAACAGAAAGCTAGGAAATTCAGTGTCAGATTTTGCACCACAGAATCACATCAGATAGAGCTTTTGCTAAATGTCCTTGGGAATGTACAGTAGGTCACATAACCATGACTGCAACGTTGGACTTGCCCACTGGACTTCTCTCACACGGGTTCCCATCAAGAAGTCAACTACTTGCTGAAACATAAGAATAAGCATATTGGGGTTTTCTAGTTTTATTTAAAGCCATATAAATTTCCTAGGTCTTCTTTTCCCAGGATCATAAATTGAATTCCTCTCAGATCTCCTCAGTTTAGATTGAAGTTACCTGCTTTGAGAACTTTTCTAGAGTCAGAACACTCAGGAGTCAGTGTGTCAGACTCCAAGCAGATCACTTACCTTATGTCTAGTCATCATTTCTAATTCAGTTTTTTATAGTACATCAACCCCCTCCTCTAAGGACATAAATCCTCAACTAACTTCAGGTGCAACAATATTTAGAGATTTTTGTTTCTAGGGTTCCATAGAGAATTCCAAATTTATCTAATTATATCATCCCATAATCTACAATCTTTGCTTTAAGACAGTTTTGATAGCTTAAGCCAGTTAAAAAAAAATTGCCTTAAGGCTGTGTCTTAAAATTAAGTTTGTATTTTCTCCTTGATTTATTGTAGTTTCTGAGAAGACAAGGATTAAGCTTGTCTTCATGATAAGTCATTAACCCCAATTAGAGTTTAAATGGGCAGACTGGTAGCATCGAGCCTGGATAACCCTAAAAGGGGATTGCTGGTACTGCTTCTATCATTTCCAATATTTCTCAGAAGCCAGAAGTGTTTGTGGAAATCACTTTTGACTATACATTACATGTATGCATTGTATGTGTACATGTTTATGTGTTATGTGGTTCTCATCCAAAACTGTAAACTCCATGAAGGCAGAGATTCCACCCATTTACCTACCTGGGTTGTAGTATCTCTGATGCTTAGAATAGTGTTCAGCACGTAGTAGCTGCTCAAAACATATTATTTGAGTGCATAAATATTATTGTGTTAGGATGTTTGCTGCCTTTTGGGCAAAAACTGTGTTTTATATTGTACTTTATTTGTTGTATGTGTACAGCATATCATTTGAATGCTCACTGCTTTTTGATGGAAATATATGACTGTCTAAATGAGGAATTGGCAAACTTTCTTTGGAAGGCCAGATCGTGAATAGTTTTTGCTGTGTTTCTTATGGTCTCTCTTACAAGTACTCAATTCTGCTGCAGTAGCAGCACAAAAGTAGCCACAGACAACCTGTAAAGGAATAAACAGGCAGCCAGGCTACCCATGCCCAGTTTTTATACGGCCCTTGAGCCAAAAGTGGTTTTTAGATTTTTAAATGTTTTTTAAAAATCAAAAGTCCCATGACACTTGAAAATTATATAACTTAAAGTTTCAGTGCTAGGAAATAACGTTTTAGTGGAACATAGGCATGCCCACTGATTTTCATATTGTCTATGAATGCATTTGTGTTCTAGTGGCAAAGTTGAGTAGTTGCAACTATTAAATAAATTGTATAGCAGAATCTTTGAAAAATAAGGCTGGAAACAATAGGAAATTTGTCCTCACATTCTCTGATTACAGCAATCTCCATATCCTGAAAACATGTAAAAAGTTCAAAACTTTAGATTTTTGGAGCCGGGGTTCCTATAATTAAACTTAGTAATGATACGAGAGAAAGAGTAAGATGGTATTCCACACCTGCTGGAGAGATTCTGTAAATATAGTACACAATTCTCAAGTTACTGATAATTATTGATTCAAGAATCAAATACATAAATGAAGTTCACAGGTGATGTTCAAGAGTCCCATAAATCAATAGGGCTAGGCTTCTCATCTATCAACTTTACAACAAAAATTCATTTTTTTTAACATCTTTATTGGAGTATAATAGCTGTACAATGGTGTGTTAGTTTCTGTTTTATAACAAAGTGACTCAGTTATACGTATACATATGTTCCCATATCTCTTCCCTCTTGCAACTCCCTCCCTCCCACCCTCCCTATCCCACCCCTCTAGGTGGTCACAAACCATCTAGTTGATCTCCCTGTGCTATGCAGCTTCTTCCCACTAGCTATCTATTTTACGTTTGGTAGTGTATATATGTCCATGCCACTCTCTCACTTTGGCACAACTTACCCTTCCCCCTTCCCATATCCTGAAGTCCATGCCCTAGTAGGTCTGTGTCTTTATTCCCGTCTTACCCCTAGGTACTTCAGGACCATTTTTTTTTCTTAGATTCCATATATATGTGTTAGCATATGGTATTTGTTTCTCTCTTTATGACTTACTTCACTCTGTATGACAGACTCTAGGTCCATCCACCTCACTACAAATAACTCTATTTCGTTTCTTTTATGACTAATATTCCATTGTATATATGTGCCACATTTTCTTTATCCATTCATCTGTTGATGGACACTTAGGTTGCTTCCATGTCCTAGCTATTGTAAATACAGCTGCAATGAACATATTGGTACGTGACTCTTTTTGAATTATGGTTTGCTCAGGGTATATGCCCAGTAGTGGGATTGCTGGGTCGTATGGTAGTTGTATTTCTAGTTTTAAAGGAACCTCCATACTGTTCTCCATAGTGGCTGTATCAACTTACATTCCCACCAACAGTGCAAGAGGGTTCCCTTTTCTCCACACCCTCTCCAGCATTTATTGTTTCTCGATTTTTTGATGATGGCCATTTTGACCGGTATGAGATGATATCTCATTGTAGTTTTGATTTCCATTTCTCTAATGATTAATGACGTTGAGCATTCCTTCACGTTTTTCTTGGCAATCTGTATATCTTCTTTGGAGAAATGTCTATTTAGGTTTTCTGCCATTTTTGGATTGGGTTGTTTGTTATTTTGTTATTGAGCTGCATGTGCTGCTTGTAAATTTTGGAGATTAATCCTTTGTCAGTTGATTCATTTGCAAATATTTTCTCCCATTCTGAGGTTTGTCTTTTTGGTCTTGTTTATGGTTTCCTTTGCTGTGAAAAAGCTTTTAAGTTTCATTAGGTCCCATTTGTTTATTTTTGTTTTTATTTCCATTTCTCTAGGAGGTGGGTCAAAAAGGATCTTGCTGTGATTTATGTCATAGAGCATTCTGCGTTTGTTTTTCTCTAAGAGTTTGATAGTGTCTGGCCTTACATTTAGGTCTTTAATCCATTTTGAGTTTATTTTTGTGTATGGTGTTAGGGAGTGTTCTGATTTCATACTTCTACATGAACTTGTCCAGTTTTCCCAGCACCACTTATTCAACAGGCTGTCTTTTCTCCACTGTATAGTCTTGCCTCCTTTATCAAAGATAAGGTGACCATATGTGCGTGGGTTTATCTCTGGGCTTTCTATCCTGTTCCATTGATCTATATTTCTGGTTTTGTGCCAGTACCATACTTTCTTGATTACTGTAGCTTTGTAGTATAGTCTGAAGTCAGGGAGCCTGATTCCTCCAGCTCCATTTTTCATTCTCAAGATTGCTTTGGCTATTCAGAGTCTTTTGTGTATCCATACAAATTGTGAAAATTTTTTATTCTAGTTCTGTGAAAAATGCCAGTGGTAGTTTGCTAGGGATTGCATTGAATCTGTAGATTGCTTTGGGTAGTAGAGTCATTTTCACAATGTGGATTCTTCCAATCCAAGAACATGGTATATCTCTCCATCTATTTGTATCATCTTTAATTTATTTCATCAGTGTCTAATAATTTTCTGCATACAGGTATTTTCTCTCCTTAGGTAGGTTTATCCCCAGATATTTTATTCTTTTTGTTGCAGTGGTAAATGGGAGTGTTTTCTTAATTTCACTTTCAGATTTTTCATCATTAGTGTATAGGAATGCACCAGATTTCTGTGCATTAATTTTGTATCCTGCTACTTTACCAAATTCATTGATTAGCTCTCGTAGTTTTCTGGTAGCATCTTTAGGATTCTCTATGTATAGTATCATGTCGTCTGCAGACAGTGACAGCTTTACTTCTTCTTTTCCAGTTTGGATTCCTTTTATTTATTTTTCTTCTCTGATTGCTGTAGCTAAAACTTCCAAAACTATGTTGAATAAGAGTGGTGAGAGTGGGCAACCTTGTCTTCTTCCTGATCTTAGTGGAAGTGGTTTCAGTTTTTCACCATTGAGGACGATGTTGGGTTTGTCATATATGGCCTTTATTATGTTGAGGAAAGTTCCCTCTATGCCTACTTTCTGGAGGGTTTTTATCATCAATGGGTGTTGAATTTTGTCGAAAGCTTTCTCTGCATGTATTGAGATGATCATATGGTTTTTCTCCTTCAATTTGTTAATATGATGTATCACGTTGATTGATTTTCATATATTGAAGAATCCTTGCATTCCTGGAATAAACTCCACTTGATCACGGTGTATGATCCTTTTAATGTGCTGCTAGATTCTGTTTGTTAGTATTTTGTTGAGGATTTTTTCATCTATGTTCATCAGTGATATTGGCCTGTAGTTTTCTTTCTTTGTGACATCTTTGTCTGGTTTTGGTATCAGGGTGATGGTGGCTTCATAGTATGAGTTTGGGAGTGCTCCTTCCTCTGCTATATTGTGGAAGAGTTTGAGAAGGATAGGTGTTAGCTCTTCTCTAAATGTTTGATACAATTCGCCTGTGAAGCCATCTGGTCCTGGGCTTTTGTTTGTTGGAGGATTTTTAATCACAGTTTCAATTTCAGTGCTTGTGTTTGGTCTGCTCATATTTTCTATTTCTTCCTGGTTCAGTCTCGGCAGGTTGTGTATTTCTAAGAATTTGTCCATTTCTTCCAGGTTGTCCATTTTATTGGCATAGAGTTGCTTGTAGTAATTTCTCATGATTCTTTGTATTTCTGCAGTGTCAGTAGTTACTTCTTTTTCATTTCTAATTCTATTGATTTGAGTCTTCTCCCTTTTTTTCTTGATGAGTCTGGCTAATGGTTTATCAATTTTATTTATCTTCTCAAAGAACCAGCTTTTAGTTTTATTGATCTTTGTTATCATTTCCTTCATTTCTTTTTCATTTATTTCTGATCTGATCTTTATGATTTCTTTCCTTCTGCTAACTTTGGGGTTTTTTTGTTCTTCTTTCTCTAATTGCTTTAGGTGCAAGGTTAGGTTGTTTATTTGAGAAGTTTCCTGTTTCTTAAGCTAGGATTGTATTGCTATAAACTTCCCTCTTAGAACTGCTTTTGCTGCATCCCATACGTTTTGGGTCATTGTGTCTCCACTGTCATTTGTTTCTAGGTATTTTTTTGATTTCCTCTTTGATTTCTTCAGTGATCACTTCATTATTAAGTAGTGTATTGTACAACAACAATTCTTTACAACAGAAATTGAAATTAACTACTCATTTTTATCCTCCCACACAGTTGAAGGTGCAAATGAAAAATCTAGAAACTCTATACATCAGTTAATCAAGTGTTGGCTGTAGATTACCATCTTCTATAAACTGTAAACATCAAATGAATATTACTAACTCCATCAGAAAAAAAGTAAGCTAATGTATGTTTCTCACAAATTATTAAAATTATTAGAATTAGATGAAACATTTCCAAGTGATAGAAATACAAGGATGTGTGTTTTTTCCAATTATAATATGAGCTTCACAAGAACAAGCACTATATAATTTAATGAAAGAATTAATGAAGATCCTCACAAAGCCACTCATTCATTCCTTTATGCAGTTGATCAACAAAAATGCTTTGATGGCTATTTTGTACTAAGTGCTGTGGACACACAAAGACAGATGAGAAACTGTCTCTGTCCCTCAGCAACATTTTAATTGGGGAGATAATATATAGTTAATAAAAGTAGATCTAGTGAAAGGTTTTAATATTAACTTAAAACAGAAGGCATTTGAAGGCAATTCCTTTTTAAGTGTCAAAGAAGTAATATAGGCAATAAAGGCTGGAACAGTTGTGGGGAGGAATGGATCATTGAGATCTAGAGTGGTCATTGAAGCCTCTCTGGTAGAGAAGAGGCTCACAAAGGAATTTCAAGGGTAAATAAACATCCAGTAAATGTTGGTTGCATAAATAAATAAGAATTTATATAGCTGAAAAGAAAGGACACAGTAGGTAAAATTGCCAGCCTAGATCCACCTGCCCCTAGATCCACCAGGAAGTTCAAGGAAAACAAATATCCACTCAGTGGTGGGAGTCATCAGTTCTGCCCACTTTCCACCTATCTCCCACTGAGGGCTGTGCCTTAGAGTGTAGATATCACAGATTAACCTGAACGTAGTAGGGTCCTGAACAGAGGGAGAAAAGGAACATAGGATTTTTCCTGAAACCTCAGACTCTTTAACATGAAGGAAGATGACTGTTCAAAGTAACCCTCAAATGCTTCTGACAAAAGGTGGGAGTCAACCATAAACTTCTACCTAAACAATGACCAGTAGAGGGATTCCTGATGTTGTCTCTGAACTGTCTCACCTTTTTGGCTTAAGCTTTTCTAACCATGACTAATTTCCATTACCCTGGCTTACTGCCACTGCAATTTTAAAAGGTTGCTAGGATGGTGCCACATTTCCTGTGTTGCTTATAGAAGATAAAAAAAAAAGAAGCATATAATATCCAGGGTTTTTTTTAAAGTTATTTTAAACATTTAAAGTATTTTCAAATGCTTCATATTGGAATGTTCATGTAACAAGTGGAATTACTATTTGCTAATGCATCTATGTAGAAGTATGTCTTTTTCAAGGTAAGTCATGGAAATGTGTTTTCTAACATGGTAAATGAGCACCTATACTTTTAATTGTTCAATTTCTTTTATAGGATGTAATAATCAGCAATTTTAAAAAAACATTGACTTATAAATTACATGTGCCCATTTTGGTTACTATCTGACATATTTAACAAAATATCAACCTTGCGCTAAGTATGGAGGATATTCATTGTTGGACAATTTAGATTCCCATCTTCAAGGATCAGAAGTACAAAAGATATGGGTAGGATAAAACAGTCTTTTGTAATTTTGTAGGGTTTTCCCCCTCTGATTGGATTTTCTTTTTTTGTAAATGCTTGTCCATATTTGTGTTCTTGGTAGCATATTAACACATGTAACCATTTCAGTTACCTCTTGGCATATTTACCAAATATCCACCATGGGCTTCCATGGAAGTATTCAACGATAGATAATATAGATTCCCATCTTCAAGGAGCTAAAAATCTAATATAGACAATAACATGCATTCAGACAGCTATGCTACTAGCAGAATGGGAATCCGTAAAATCCCATGATCACTAAAAGTAAAATCCAATTCTATTACTATTGCTCTGACCTCTGCTCATCTCCCCAGCCTCAGTTCATGCACTTGTGCTCATCATAATTCACTAAGTTCTTCTGATGCCAAGGGTCAGAACTGGCACATTGTCATTTCTATCTCATGTCACTGACTAGAGCAAGTCTCATAGCTGAACCAAAGTCATGAGGCAGGGAAGTACATGCTACCCACAGTGGGAGGCCCTGAAAATTACATGGCAAAGGGCACAGATACAGAGAGGACTAAAGCACTGGGGCCAATAATACAATCTACCACACCAGGATATGTGCAAATTTATATGATTTTGTGTTCTTCGGATTCCTGACTCTTTTCTGTACTCTGCCACACTAATTCCAAAATAGTTGATATCCTCACTTTACTTCTGAGTAATTGTTAATCACACAGCACATTGGTCGTGTGGTTGACCACAGTCCCAGACAGGACCATGCATTTTGCCTGGGAAAAGTATATTCTGGCCTCGCTTGTATGATAATGATTTTGGACCTATGTGTCCTATATTCAGCTGTAGGTACTTGGAAGCATGTCTTCCAAGAAACATATTCATTTGTGATGACCTGGAGACCCTCACCTAAATTTCTGCACACAGCGAGCACCCTATAAATGCTACCTTTTAACTGACTGCTTTATCCCATTTCAAAATTTAGGTGACCAATATGTTTCCATGATTCTGATCATATGGAAGCATTAATATTCAAAACCTTACTAAGCCGCTCACCTGCATCAGCTAAGCTGATTGAGGTTATAGGGCCAATCAAATTCAGACACAACAAGATTTGATTCTTTCAGTTCTATAAATATGACATTTCTAATTCCAATGACAAAAATAAAGACCTAAGGTAGTGCCTCTCAAACTTTAATGTGCTTTTGAATCAACCAGGAATCTTGTTAAAATGCACATTCTGATCCGGTAGTCTGGGGTGAGGTCTGATCTACCTTTTTAGTAAATTCCAGGTCATGTTGATTGCTGTTGGTGCCCAAACCACACTGAAATGGCAAGACTCTAAAGGATTTATTAGTATCCTTTTCAGAATAAAATCTTTATCCATGAGTCTTCTAAAAACCTCATTTTAAAAAAGTAATGAGAAGTGACCTCAACACGTAAATTATTGTAGATTTTTTTTCATATATCAGAGACCAGCTATACTTTTATGTGATGAAAATAAATAGAAATTATATTTTGGAGATAGATCTCTAACCAAAATAAATCATATTCATCAAATAGCAACTACTGCTTTATCACACGTTCTGATTGTTAGCAATTAATGCAGAATTACACCTGGACAAGTAACGCTCCTGAGAATTTACTGATAATTCAATATTTCTCACTTCATAATAAATCATCAGTTGTTGTGTTTATTAACTAACAAAATGTATTAATTTACTTGTAGAATAATGTGCAATATATTTTGGCACTTATTTTAGTCACTCAAAAATATTTAGTACCTACTGGTACATGACATGGTGATAGGTATTGTAAGTGAAACAGTGGTAGATGACACATGACACCTATCCTCAATAAGCTTACAAATCAGGGAACAGAAATGGATATTAATAATAAAACAATGCAGGAAGCACTAATTTTCCTAAGAAATGAAGAGAAGTGCTAAGGAAGTCTATAAAAGAAAAAATAAGAATCTCTCAGCCAGCATCCTGTTTAGGACCTTTAATAAAGCATGGTCAGGGAAACATATGGCATCAATGTTAGGTGGAAGTATTTCAGTATATTTTAAAATTTATTGAGAGAAAAGGTAACGTGGTGAAATTCCATTCAAGGCCTAGAAACCCAACAAATAAATTGTAGTCATACTTTACACTTTTGCTCCTTCCTCCAGAGTTACTTTTCCACTCACCTTTCTCAATTTTTGCTTCCGTAAAATGAGTTCATCTTCTAAAACACAGAGCCCTTCTCAGAATCGATTACAGCCCTATATAGTGCTTGAAAGACATCATTAACTGAAATAGTTTGTGTATGTGTATAGCTGATTCACTTTGTTATAAAGCATAAACTAACACACAATTGTAAAGCAATTATACTCCAAAAAGATGTTAAAAAATAAAAATAAATAAATTTTTTTAAAAAATTGAAGTAGTTTGGAGAAGAATAAAAACAGTAACAGAAAATGAAATCGGGAGTGAAGATTCCAGAAAATGGAATTTGGGGATTTGTTCACTCAGAAAAGTCTGTAGGGGAACTTTAATTTTAGTGTGAATTTGAGGCTAAGGATAGTGAACAGTTAGCTATTTCCTGGTCAGGGCAGGACACAAAGAAACATACTTTAGCCAGACACATAAGTAAGCACCTGTCCACATGTGTTCCTGCCTCTACAGCCTGCTCTTCCTGTGCACGTACCAAGAACAGTCCAGGTTTCCACTGCATCATCACTGGCCAGGGACACTTGCCCATCTTCCACATCAGCACATTCAGGTTCTAGCCATAATAGCATCCAGTGGGACTAGGTGCTCTCTCAAGAGTGCCTGGCCCCATTTCACTTGTGACAGTCTGTATGAGATGTCTAGGCTTCACTGACAACCTCATTGAATTATGAGCTTGGATTGAGACCAGTTCATCACAGCACCCTAATCCAGGGCCGTTTCTTTTGTCTGGTGCTCCAAACCAGTACAAAATACTATTGTGCCCAGGTACTCTTTCAATCTAAAACAAAACAAAACAACAACAACAAACCCTTTAATTTATTTCCCTGAAAGTAGTTCTTATCCTTCTTTTCAGTGGGATGAGAAAGCAATTATGTTTGTTTAGAGGGTTTATTATGCAGGGTAATTTTTCAGCACCACAAAGAAAATGGTGCTAGGATTCATCACATTTGAAGTATCATTTTAATCTGATAGAAATGCTTCATGATAGGGAAATATTATAGGAGTTTGGATGTAAGTACAGATGTACTTTTCACAAGAAGCAGTTCTAAGTACCTCTGCATAAGCTCCATTAATTCTTGGTGCAAAATGTAAGCATAACCCCAGATATCAGAACACCTGTTATTTTGTCATTTGTACACCACCAAGCTCAGCAGTCTTTGACTAAAGGCTCATAAATAATATTTGTGCATCCTCAAATCTATCCAGACAACCTACATGGATGGATCTTATTACTATTAAAACTCTCAACAAATACTGTAATTTGGTAGGTAGCTGTTTTGAACCATGGATTGACAGCTATTGGTAATAGAAGTAGGTATAAGAACCATGTCCATCAGAGCATGCAGCCCCTGTGAGAAAGTATCTCCAGATAAAAGTTTATTACTAATAATGAGAATTCTTAAGAAGCCTCTGGAAGGCAGTGTTGCTTCAGAAAGTCTGTGTTCATTATAGATGGTCTTTCTTAACTTAAAGAAAGTCATTCTTTCTCAATGCCTGTCTTGGAGAGCACTCCTTGCCAGAAATTTACCAAGAGCCCTAAGGATACTTCAAATAACTCTTCTAGACATATCTAAGACAAACACAAACTCAGACACTTAATTTTCTTGGGGCAGTTAATTAACGATAGATGATAGTCAACTAATGATTAGTGATACTTTTTCCTTTCCAAAGAATTCATGTTCAATCTGACCTCCCCTTCTCCCCAATTTTCCCAGAGATAATATAAAATACATAGATGAACATACCCATTCACAAATGCAAAGTGCACAGAAAGTTTGTAAACATTCTCAAGAAATTTAGCACAGAATCACTTTAATTTCTTGGCTCACTGATATGTTAGCTTTTCACAATTAACACAAATTATGTAAAATAAAACATGAATTATGTGACCATTGCTTTATATAGATGAGACTGCATCCATCAGTTTTATCACTATCTTTTGGGTAACAGCTTTATTAAGATATAATTCACACCATACCATTAACCTATTGAAAGCGTACCATTTTATTGTTTTTAATACAGTTGGCCCTTGAACAATGCAGGAATTAGGGTGGCCAACCCCCTGCCCAACTGAGAATTCGTATATAACTTTATAGTTGGCCCTTTGAATCCCTGGTTCCGCATCCACAGATTCAGCCAACCACATATCATGTAGTGCTACAGTACTGACTGAAAAAAATCTGTGTATAGTGGACTTGTGCAATTCAAACCCGTGTTGGGCAAGAATCAACTGTATATGCATTCACAGAGTTATGCACCCATCACCACAATCAATTTTAGAACACTTTTAGCACTCATGAAAGAGAAATCCTGTAGCCTCTAGCTATCATCCCCACACATACCTCTCAGCCCTCTCAGCCCTAAGCAATCACTCATCTTTCTGTCTCTATATATTTGCCTACTCTAAGCATTTCATGGAAATGAAATGTTAGGATTTTTTCATTATTTTTACCGATTAACTTTATACAAGTAAATATATTTCATATTCTTAAAAAAGTATTTTGTTTCTCCGAGCCATATATTTACAACATCATATACCTACAATGTTTGTAGGACTGCTATTATAGTTTGTGTTTAAAGCTTTATGAATGAACATATAGTTAAGAATATATATAAATACACTTTGACCAGCCATTGAAACAGCACTTATTTCTAATTTATTGTCTCATTACTGATTCAACCTCAATATGACTTCAATATTTTTAAAATGTATTTCACTAAAAAATATTTTTTTACTAAAATATATTTTCAATTATTTCCATCTGCTTATGAAGTTGTTTTGGAATATAGATACCTGCCATGCCTATTTCCAGTAATAAACCTTTAAGCTTGCAGAGAAAGACAATCTCTCTGTCTCAGACGCACATACTTCTTTATTACACAGGGAAGTTTTAAGGCAATGTGAAGCACAGTGATTTGTGTCCACTTTGAAGATTTTTTAAAGGCAACTGCTAAAACATGTCTCACTTGGACTATTGCTATGGACTCCTAATTCAACTGCCTACTTCCCACATTTCCTCATCTTAATCTACTCTCTACCACAAAGAGCCTGAGTGATATATTTAAAACTTGTCCTCTGCTCAAAACCATCCAATAGCTTTCTGTCTCACTAAAAATAAAATTCAAAGTTCCCACTGTGGCCTGTATAATACTGTCCCCACTTCTATACCCTTAACTCTCATAAACATTCTCTCACCAGCCTCTCCTATTGTACTCCAGCCATTCTGATTTATTGCTGTTTTTTAAACACACCAAGCATGCGCCTGCCTTGGGGCATTAGTGCTAATTGGTCCCTCTGTTTAATACAGTTTTCTCAAATCTTTTTATGGCTCATGTTGTTACTTTATTCAAATTTCTAGTCAAAAATCTCCAAATTCCTGATCATGCAAAATATAGCACCCTTCCCTCCCATTCACTTTCTATTCCCTTATCCTATTCTCTTTTTTCTTTTTTTGCGGTACGCGGGCCTCACCACTGTGGCCTCTCCTGTTGCGGAGCACAGGCTCCGGACGCGCAGGCTCAAGCGGCCATGGCTCACAGGCCCAGCCCCTCTCGGCCCGGGGCACGAACCTGCATCCCCTGCATCGGCAGGCAGACTCCCAACCACTGCACCACCAGGGAAGCCCACATTTATCCTATTCTTAATACTCATCACCACCACCTGACATTTGACTGATTGTTCTCCCTTTTCCTGCCCACATGTAAGTTCCCTGCTAGCAAGAAACTTGTTTGTGTACTGCTGTATCCCTAGTGCTTAAGTAGTACTGGAGTAATAGTAGGTATTTAATAAATGTTGAATGAATGGATGAATGAATGAATGAGTGATTAATTGGACAAATAGGTAAATGAATGAAAGAGAAGAAATATTGATCCTCTTCCCTTCAGATAAAATACCTCCAAAATAGAAGTATGGAATTTCTATAGGCTGTTTTATTATTATTTTTTTTTTTTGAGTATAATTCAAAATGATTAACTCTGTTTTTAGGGCTACAAATTAGCCTTTAGCTCTAAAATTATTTCTGATATGGTATAATATGAGTCCATTTAGATAAAAGAATGCTTGATTTGATTTCAACTTGAAGAAAACTTTGAAAGATTTAAAAGAGAGTTTTCTAATCAGACAAGCTAACTACAAGCCTGGTTTTAGAGCTGGCATTTTATAGTCAGTGGATAAAATATTGGAAGCAATGAGGAGGCTTGATCACCAACGTTCTGTAGTAGGATCTTGGATAGTCCTTTTTCATCTCTTCTTCTTCCATTAGTTCATGTTTCACTAGAAAAATTGGAAGCTTACAAGCATTTTTTACTTTATTCAAACTGTATTTTTGTGTATTTTAACCTTATATAAACTGGATTCATGATTTATAGCTGCATCATGTTTTCAGAGACATTTTTATTTGCTTTAAAATCAGTTTTGGGGGGTTTTGAGTACATCTAAACAATGCCAGGGAATATGTACCTATTGCCTGATTACAAAAAAATAATTGATCCTATTTTTATTCTTATATGAAGGCTCACAGCTGTAAAAAGCTATGACACACCACTTATGAAAATTTAGCTGAAATGTGTGAATTATACACTTTCTGCATTACCAAGCTAAAATTTGGATGGTTTATAAGCAACTCTGTGCTGTAAACTTTGGCACATCTGGATAATCTAAGAGTTTTAGAGTGAAAATATGGTATGACTACTTTAAGTATAAGAAATTTCAATTCCATTGGAAAGAATCTAAAACATGAAATTTCATTTTAAATAAAAACAAGAAAAAAGTCACAATACATCTCCCAGTCACCCAGTTGAGTCCCAAAATAAAAGAGCAGAGAGCTGCAGAAGAAGGATACATTAGGGCAAAACCCAGGAGAAGGAGCCAAGTCAGGAAAGGAGCTGAGATCCAAATGAGACCAAAGAGTCAAAGCAGAGATGAAAAGTGTCTTCAAACCAGGAATCAGAAGCCACAGTGGCCAAAGGCTGATGGAACAATTTCATTGTTCAGAAATGAGTTGTCCAAGTGGAACAGAAGGACATTGTCTCCTTTTGATACTGCAGTACTGGTCATGAACGGTGGCCCTGCAGTCTTAGGAGAAGTGGGACTTGGCACTTCTGTAACATTTACTTGTGCCTTTGCTTTACCTGTCCTTCCAGGAAATTAGTATTCTGAGAAGAAAGACCAAGACTGAGGCTGGCAAAGGGCCTTGAACCTTATAGGCCACAACACACTTTGTTGAATAATAAGTGTAAATTACCCTCCCAGTGAATCCTTCATAAATAAGTAAGGGTAACCCACAAGGATCTTTTCAATTTAAAACAAAACAGGTCTCTTAAATATTTCTCTTACAGATTCACTTTGAGCTGAAAGAAAACACAAAGTTTCCATGTGAAGAATATCTTTGGAAAGTTTTAAGCACCACAAAACAGTGTTTTTTTAAATGGAAGGGCCTTCTCAACCATGCCATAGTATGTCATCCCTACCAAGATGTTATAATTGCTGTCGTTTGTCTGACTGCAGGATAATGGGGTATGGATGGGTCTAGGAATGGCTAGAGAGCTCCCAGGGCAAGAGCAAAATGGTATGCACTGTACAGTGGACTTAACAGATGGAGAAAGTTTCAGATGGATGGCTTTCTAGACAGATTGCCTCAGAGGCCATGGGCTCTAGGTGATTTGCCTCAAGCTACTAACAAGAAGAAGTTTTACTCAGCCCATCTTTCACTGATAAGGATTTCATTGTGCAATCCACTGAGCATTTGAATTAAAAATGAAATGCAAGTTAGAATTTACATGTCTTTTAGCCCTTTTTTTTGGTCTTAATTTTACCTTAAAAATAATAAAAACTGCTATGGTACATAGTGATGTATATTCCTGACTTGTAAAATAATTTATTTAAATATTAGGTGGTAGTTTGTTCCTTCTTTAGAAATAGATTGTTCACTGAATCTAAGTTCATTGCCAATAACATGGCTATGTTTGCCAGTATCAGCAGTTCTAGTCAATATGGTTTATGAAAAAAATTCTAAAATTACCCAGATGTTACCTCTGAATAATAGAACCAAAAAGTTATATGTTGATCATGCCAAGGTTTCTCCTTACTTCATACTGGTTTATAAAAGAGAAGTCTTAAAAAGGCTTTATTACCTGTAGGTGATAACAATTTTTAAAGTAGCCTTTTCTTTCTTAGAGAAACTCCAAAGGTTGTTTTGTTTGTTTGTTTTTAATGGCAGATCTTATTCTAAATTGTTTTAACCTTTATATTTTGTGCTTATATCTTTGAGGGGCAGCATAGTAAAATGGTGAAGAGCAAAGATCTTAAAGTCACACAGACTGGGTTAAAACAGATTTCCAATGTTTATGTGTATCAGTCTTCCCTATATATAAAATGGAGAAAATAATATAGACTGTTGTGAGGATTAAATACTTTTATATATGTAAAGTTTTTAGAACAATATTTAAACACAGTAGGCCTATTTATTATTTTGTTCTGTCCCAGAGATACCCAAATATGCAAATTATTCCTTCTCTTTAGCTGTGTATTTCACTGATGCACTGACGATATGTCCCCAGCATTTGAAATTATTAGGGCTTATACTCAGTGCCTTACCATTACAGCAGTTTTATGGATAAAGGCAAGTCTTATTTTTGTGAAGCTTTGGTTTGAACACTGTTACTGCATGTGTGCTATTTACGATGTGACTGAACACAGACTGCTTTTACAGCAGGTGTGAAAACCTTCAGCCCCCAGGCTAAACATGCACCCAGCTTAATATCTAGCCAGAAGGGCAAGCACCAAATGTTGTTGTTGCCATTCATATCTTCAGCTGTGAAGATACAAGAGGGAACTTGCAATTTTTTTGGAGCATTATCCTATAAACACACATGCTGGGGCTGTCTCCCTCCCACCCATAATATTTCTCAGTATCCCTTTGCCCTTTCAATAAGTGTCTATGTGTGTCTCTGAATCGTTGGTACGTATGAGGGGTTTGGGGGTGGGGCGGGGAGGTGTTGTCAGTTTCTCTATGTGTTATGTTTAACTGCATAATTTCCTTTAAGCACATCTCTCATTATTATTTCTCCTACTGTCTTTGTTGGCCATTCTCTTTGTATGGCTCATACCATATCTAAGTGCAGAACACTCTTTTCTTTACTCTCTTTATGTCATTGAATCAATCTATCACTTAAAATTCTAGGGTATTAGAGTTAGGATGGAGTATTAACTTATTACAGTTGACACGATTCATTAACATAGAACCAAAATGTATGTTTGTTTGTTTACTGAATTTATTGCTTACTCATTTGCTTAACAAACATTTAACTACCTCCTGTATGCCAGGAACTGGAAACAGAGTATGTTTTTATTATTCTCATTTTTAAAAGGTGCATGAAATACTATACATTTCTATTAACTGAAACATAGCTAGTAGTAAGTTAAATATCTTTTAATCTATTGATTTATTGTCCTTGGTCAACTCCTCATAGAAAAATTAAAGGATTTCCTCTCTTACTCTAAATACAAAATAAATTATTGGTGAAAGAATGCATAGCATTAGATGTATATATATGAAAAGATTAAGCTACGTTAATGCAAACAAATGCAAATCCATAATAGAAATGAACTTAACCAACTAACCTTAATATCAAAGAATTTTCTTCCTCATATCAAAGGAAGAATGAGGATAATCCACCCTTTCGGCATGGTTATTGACTCGAGATGCTTGTGCAATCTGGCTCATAGGCTTTGTCTTCTCTCACACAGGAGAGCAGATTGACCATATGCAGGGGGCTTCTGTGTCTGTAAGGAAGACAATCTCTGAGTTTGGGCTCAGATAAATACCCACCTACTTGCATGTGTCTCTATGTCTTAGAAGTCTCGGACTTAGATGTCCTGTCTCATACAGGTGCAGATATTTTTAAGTGAGCTAACAGAATAAACACCAGTTATTCAGGCAATGAGTCTAAATAGGCTTAAAGGAGATGGGTAAGAAATGGAGCAAACTAAGGAGTAGATGAAGAACTTCAACATGGCTGCTGTGTGGGTTTCCTGCTCCTCCCTGGCATCTCTTTGATATGTGATTTTCAAGGCAGGTGCTATTCTTATTGCAATCACATTGTCACAGTCCATTATGAGGAAGCAATTAAGCCCATAACAAGTTAAGAGGTGATGTTTTGTATTTTTTTTTTAATCTCACACAACCGTTGATTTGTTAGCTTTTGAAAACAGATAGGAATTTTTCAATTACACCTTGCAAAATACCTTTTTTCATTCTGAGTGTTTGAAAAGCAAATGTATCTTGGATCCAGTGCTTTTGTGTTTACAAATCTGGATATGATTTAGTAAGCTTTAAAGAGATAGCAAATGCATAGTAAGGAAATCAGATTAACATAATTTTCTGCTTGCTTACAGAACACAGCAGTTGAGATTATCTTTTACATTTGGGAAGACTGTTTTAATATGATAAGATGAAATACCACCTCCAGTACACTTGATCTTGCTAGTTTGACTTCTTAAAATAAATTATGGGCTGATTTGTCATAGTCACTTTTAACATAAATTGCTATTATAATCTAAAGAAGCAATTCTAAAGGAGGCCACTTTTTCACTTCATCTACATAAAAAGGTTTAGGTTATTTCTACATTTATTCTTTCCTCTGTGCAATTTATTTGCTGTAACTTTACATGACAGGAACAACAAAAATCCATGCTTTGTTCATTCCATCCATTCTTCTATTCATGCATGATAAGTAGCAAATAGCAGTTTAAATGGAGAGATGGTACAAGAAAAAAAGTACGTTGGCTTTACTTTTTGTATGTAAAAAAAAATGTTTTTTATGAGACTGTTTGTGTGCCTATTTCCCCACTGGAAACACAATTAGATTGCAACCTTGGGGAAGTAAGATGAACCCAGGGCTTTACTCTTTATCTTCTACATATTTATTTACTGATTTATTGATTTATGTATGTATGTATGTATGTATTCTAGCAGCATCAATAGCTACTGTAAATAGTGAGTGTTATAGTCCAAACATCTTTTAGCTGTCAGAGTGTGATTGCTAGAAAAGGAGGAGGTCGCACTAAGCCAAAGGACTCTAGAGGCAGACTCTTATGAAATCATGAGCCTCTGAGCCTCTGAGGAATGTTTGATGGTTTTTGTCCTGGTTTTTATTTTTTGTTTTGTGCCCATTATGCTTGACTAAGCTTTCTCTCACTGCCTCTAAATTCTATTTGTCCAAATTTGCCGTGGTGCCTATTTTCTGTATCATCTGTATTCATTATTTGACCACAAAGGAGTTAGAAAATGAGCATGGTGATGTGCTTACTAGGATTAGTTATTCATTGATAAGTGTTCAGATTAAGGCATTTATATTTAAAAAGTGTACACTCAGGGCTTCTGGTCAAGTTTTCTTGTACTCTGGATAGAGATTACATATATGCACATATTATCTCATTCAGGGCTCTGCATGGAATTGGAGTAATCTTGGATTTATAAGTGGCTTATGATTATTTCCTTTCAACTCAATGGAACAATGGTACTGACCCCTGGAGTCTCTGATTGGAGGCTTTGTTTTTATTGTTTGCAAAGGTGAGGAAAGCTGTGTAAGAAACATGGAGAACAGACATAGCACAGGATTATAGAATGTCATCTAGACAAAAACTTGAATTAAAGATAGACAAATAGGATCAAAGAGAGATTTATTTGAAACTATAAGAGAAATTCTGCCCTGCCAAACCTTCCCATGCTTTTTGTGCCCCCCTACTCCAGGAAGAACTCAAAACAGTCCAGCCCACTGTGAAACACCTTTCTTGGAACTAAGAGCACTTATTATATGTGCTGCTTATTTAACACTCAGTCATTTCACCTTGACATGTCTTTTGGTTTTCCATTTCTAACTTTTGCCTCTTTAACCCTTGCATCATTTTCAGTAGTTTATGTGATGTGTCACAGCATGAAAGGAGATCAATGATTGCTTTCTTTTTCTGTTGCTATGAAACAATTTCCATGAACGTAGTGGTTTTAAAAAAGCAACACAAATTTATTAGCTTACAGTTCAGTTCTGTACTCCTGAAGTGCAACATGGCTCAACTGGGTTCTCTATGTATGATCTCACCAGGCTGAAATCAAGGTGTCTATAAGGCTCCAGGGAAGAAGTCACTTTCAGGTTTATTCAGGTTGTTGTCAGGATCCAGTTCCTTGTGATTATGGGACTGAGGTCTCATTTCCTTGTTGACAGTTGGACAAAGGCTACTCTCTGCTTCTAAAGATCACTTGCATTTCTAAACGCGTGGGCCCCTCTATCCTCAAGCCAGCAACATCAAGTCAAATCTCCCTCAAGGTTTTAGTCTCTGACCTCCTCTTCTGCCACCAGTGCAGAAAGTTCCTATTTTTAATGGGACTCATGAGACTAGGTTAGGCCCACCCAGACCATCTCCATATTTTAAGGCCAACTAACTTGGGACTTTAATTACATCTGCAAAATTCTTTCACAGTAGTACCAAGATTAGTGTTGCTTGATCAACCAGGGAATAGAAATCTTGGGAGATGGGGAAGGGGGGTACCTGTGACACCCAGCCAATTCTGTTCCGTGTGGATAATAAAAAAATATTTCTTATATGGATCCATAAATGCCTGCATGAATGAATGATAAAAGACACTTTTAGAAGTCAGATATCTTACCAAGCCAATTACTAATAGATAAAACTGAGCCTCCAAGTGAGTAGAATTTTATTTTACCCGAATAAGTTAGTTTGGGGCCATTACAATTCACCTTACAGCCATGATTGAGGTGATTGGTCACCTGAAGACATACCATTCTTTGTTTAACAAATGACAACCAATTTAAGAGGGTTTTTTTTTTTTTTCTTTAAAGATCCAATTATCAGCATCTGAGAATTATGCCCTGGAACAAAATTGCCTTTATAAACTGATTTATACATGACAAGTAGTTATCTCCTCTAACACTCATAATGACCCATGGGTATTAATAACCCCATCCTACAGATAGAAAATTGAGGTTCACAGCACTTCACAGTATTTTGTTGAAGGTCTTAATTATTTATACTAAAAATTTTCTGAAAGCAATTTACTTTGCAAAAGAAAAGGAGGGGTAATATTTATGTAATCAGAGAACAAAATGAAGTGAAAAAATGTTAAAAAAAAAAAAAGAAAGAGTACTCTGGGCAGTCCTTTACTTGCCTTGCTCAAATGTTTGATAATTATAATGCAATTGTTATTCTGGTCTGTATTTAACACTGGAAATACGTCACCTCAGGAATTAAAATAGTAAGTTATCTATGTCAAGTAGAAGAGTCTAGTTTTCCCAGCATCATGTGTAACCAGCTGGAAAAGGACCAATGATCTCTACATACCAGTGAAGTGATGAAGAGGTAATATCTTCAAACGAACAACATGCGATTAAGCATGTCTCTAATTAGCACCTAAGGAATAGTGACGTTCAACTTTTTCTTCCAGGGTTTTATCATTTTCCTTTATTTTAAAATAGCTTTTTGAATCTATTTCTTTCATGATTCAGTGACCTGGAGATCAAACCATATTTACTGACTCAAGATTTCTTTTCTGTAACTTAAAAACAAAACCAAATGCAATTCAATGGTGTAAAATGCATTTTAGGATGGATATTCAAAGGATAATTGGAATTACTAGATTCATGTAATTTAGTAAACATACCTAGGAATAGAAAATGACTCAAAATGTCCAATGTGAAGACATGTATTTGCAGGGCTCCAAACTGAGTATGTTTGTGCTTCTGCTGATGTTTTCAATCATGGGGGTCTCCCTGGATGAATGACTCCTTCCTCCCAACATCGTTTAAGTTTCAGTATCTTTTCCAACACTCACCTTGCATCTTCTCAATCACTCCCTTTCACTTACAAAATCCTTTTTATAATACGTCCTTATTATATTTCATTTCATTGTCAGCAAACAATAAAATAAGGCTTTCCATGGGTTATTTTTCTATAGCTGCTAAGCCCAGATCTAGTCTGAGGTGGTTTTCATGGTCCTAAAAGTGACTTTGAGCTTGACCTAGGGCCCTGCCTTTCACACAAGACTGTGAGACTTCACGGGACTTGTCGCCTTGTTCCCTATGAAATAAAAATGGCATTATGGTTGCCATAAATAAGGAAAGCATTCACATAAAAACCACTATGACAAATTGAGAAATATTGAACTAGTCAATTTGTGTATTTCATTGAACATTCTGAACCATACAAATTTGAATGAAGCTTTCAATGCACAAATAAGCCAGTTCTGTAACAATAGACACTGCCATTGTATACCAGACATTATGCACAGTGCAGCCAGCTGCATCAAAGAGATGGGGGAATTGGGATTTGTTTTCAATGTTAAATTGAAATCCAAAAAATTTATTATTGTTGCTCTGTAATAAACAGGCATGCTGCTTAATGAAAAATTCTATTTGTATTATTGGTGAGTTTCTTGCTTCTGATTCACACATGTGGAAAAAGCTGCTCTATTACTCTTCCTAAGCTGGTAGCTGCCATAATGCTTAAACTTAGCAAAGGATCATCTTGGTCATATGTGAAGAATATCAGAAGAATAGTTTAAATAGGATAGACAAGAATAGTTTAATATAGGAGGAGTTTCTGGTAAGATTACTAGGAACATGCACAGTGCTTATTGCATTCTTTTTATTTCCCTTTATCTTCAGGGAAAAAAAAGTGTAACAATGAGATATTAACATTTAATATCTTTTCCCTTTTGGTGAAAGGAGAAAATAATCATCTGTCTTTTCTAATTTTAAGATTAATAAAAGTACACCCAAGTGCAATTATGTAGCCCAAACCTTATTATAATAAGACATGTTTCTAAGTATACACAGGAAAGGAAATGACATTATGGTTGCTTTCCTTAAATTCTACACATAAACTTACATGGAAATTTGGAAATCATTTTGACCACCAGGGTGATGTTAAATTTTCTTATTAATTGTGATCATAACTAAATTTAGTGTGAAATGGAAAATGTATATTAGAACACGTATTTTTAAAGTGGTTTTCTGATTTCTTTAGCAATTACTCTTAGCTATCGGTATACTAGGAAGGTGGAGAAATGTTATTGCAATAAAACCAAATGAACACATTAATTGTCTTTAAATTAAGCTTTGCTCTCTAATAATCTATGGTTCCTTTAACCCCTTTTCCATTTTTCAAGTTTTCATGTCCTGACCCCAAGCACAAATAAGAAACTGAAGCTTGTCCTTCACTTGAAGAAAAAAACCAAAACCCTGCATTTTATGCAGAGATGTTCTAAATAATTTTCTGATTTTATGTGTACCTTTGAGAATCTGATGAATCAAGACATAATCTAGCCATAGCCCCACTCACTGTGTCTTTGGCTGTGTCTGACCAGAAGGGTTGATGAAAACACCTGAAAGCTGTGTGGACCAGCAGTGTTCAAGCCAAGAGAATGGCAGGCAGAGCCTATAGTTTGCAAAGCAAAGCCAGTGGCCCTGTCCAGCTGGGGGACTTGGGGTGTGGGTCAGCTTGAGCTAAGACAACAAAGAGCTTACAGGTTTTTAGAACTGCTTTTCCTGCTGAGCCTGGGCAGGAAATCTAATTTATTACCCTGCTCATCACTGAAGACAGCTTTTAACCTGCCTGACCAGGGAACCTAACCAGAGCACACAGGAAGCTGCAGAGCCCATCCAATAGTCCTATGCACAGTGGCACTTGAACAGAGAGCACAGCCCATGGCTTCGCCTATGTGTAGAGCAAAACAGGTGGTCTTATCTGCCCAGGGAATTCAGTGCATACTCAGGCCTGATTCAGGCCCCCAAACAACAAGTTGTATAGGCCAGGACAGGAAAGCTAATTCATAGTCCCATCTATTACTAAATAGAGTACCCAGTCCTGACCATCTAGTAAGCTTGACCAGAGAATTCAGGCAACTTCAGAGCCCATCCTATAGCCTCTCTTGGGTAGGAGATCAAACCAGCAGTCCTATCCATCTGTTCTCAGCCAGTGGCATGCTCCCCAATCCCAATCCTCAAAGCTCAAAGGGTGTCTAATCCAAAATAGACCCGAATAGCAGAACCCACCTGCTCAAAGACATTTACCAGCAAACACACCCATAAACCCAAACTGGGCTGACTGGTGAAAAACTGTCTCTGCCAAAGCAAACCTGTAAAATATGAAGAGTAACCCCATTACTCAAATGAACAGATACTAATATAAGGAATCAAGGATCATGGAAAATCCGGTAAATATGACAACACCAAAGGAAGCTAATAAAGCTCCAATAACTTACCCTAGATAAATGGAAATCTATGAACTGTCAAAGAATTCAGAATAATCCTCTTAATTATAAGAAAACAGACAGACAACAAAACAAAATTAGGAAAACAATACAGGAACAAAATGAGAAGTTTGACAAGGAAATAGCAGCCATCAAAACAAACAAACAAAAACAGGTATCTTAGAGTTGAAAACTACAATAGCTGAACTGAAGAATTCAATAGAGAGTTTCAAAAGTAGACACAACCATGCACAGGAAAGAATCAGAAACGGAGGACAGGACATTGGAAATTAACCAAAGGAGCAGAAAGAAAAAAGGATGAAAAAAAAAATAGTGAAGGAAGCCTATGGGAATTATGAGACACAATGAAAAGAAACAATATTCACATTATGGGAAATTGAAAAAGGGACAGAAAGTATAAAGCAATAATGGCTGAAAACTTCCAAAATCTGGAAAGAGAAATGGACCCAGATCCATCAGGCTCTCCAGATCAGTGAGGCCCAAAAGATCCCAAATAGATTGAAGCCAACTAGAGCTACACTGAGATATATTATAATTAAATTTTCATAAGTCAAAGACAATGAAAGACTTTTAAGAGCAGTAAGAGAAAAGAGAGAAATTATATACAAGGGAATCTCCATAGGATTATTGGCAGATATCTCAACAGAAACCTTTCAGACCAGGAGAGAATGGGATGACATATTCAAAATATTGAAAGAAAATAATTGTCAACCAAGAATTCTATACCTGGTGAAGCTGTCGTTCAGAAATGAAGGAGGGATAGAGACTTTTCCGAACAAACAAAAGCTGAGGGAGTTTATTACCCCTGGGCCTGCTTTACAAGAAATGCTAAAGGGAGTTCTCTGAGTGGAAGTAAAAGAATGTTAATTAACACCATAAAAACACAAAAAGGTAGCATAAATCTCACTGGTAATGGTAAATATATAGTCATAGTTAGATTATGCAATATGGTAAGAGTGGTACATACCTCACAACTCTAGTTTAAAAGTTATAAATAAATAAGTAACCCACTTTAAAAATGGGCAAAGGACCTGAATAGACACTTCTCCAAAGAAGATATTTGAAAGGCCAAAAGATACATGAAAAGATGCTCAACATCACCAGTCATTAGGGAAATGCAATTTTAAACCACAATGATAATCACCTTACACCTGTTAGACCATCATCAAAAAGATAAGAGATAACAAATGCTGGCATGGATGTGGTAAAAAGGGAACCCTTGTACACTGTTAGTGGGATTGTAAATTGGTACAGTCACTATGGAAAATACTTTGGAGGATCCTCAAAATATTTAAAAAAATGACCTTATGACCCACCAATTCCACTTCTGGGAATATATTTAAAGATAATGAGAGCATTAACTCAGAAAGATATCTACATCCCCATGTTCAGAGCAGCATCGTTTACAATAGCCAAGACATGGAGACAACCTAAGTGTCCAGCAATGGATGAACAAATAAAGAAGTTGTGGTATATATACATACAATGGAATTTATTCAGACTTTAAAACTGAGTAAATTTTGTCATTTGTGACAACATAGATGGACCTGGAAGGTGTTATGATAAGTGAAATAAGTCAGAGGAAGACAAATACTGTATGATCTCACTTATATATGGAATCTACCAAAAAAAAAAGAAGAAGAAGAAGAAAAGAAAAGAAAAAAAAGAAAGAAAAAAACTAAACTCATAGAAAAAGAGATCAGACTCTTATGGCTATCAGAGGCAGAGGGTGGGTAGAAGAGGAACTGGAGAAAGGTGGTTAGTTATAAGATAAATAAGTACTAGGGATGTAATGTACAACATGATGACTATAGCTAACACTGCTGTATGACATATGTGAAAGTTGTTGAGAGAGGCAATCCTAAGAATTCTCCTTACAAGGAGAAGGGGTTTTATTCTTTTCTTCCTGCTTTTCTTTTAATTGTATCTATATGAGAAGATGGATGTTAGCTGAATCTACTGTGATAATCATTTTACAATATATGTAAATCAAACCATCATGCTGTACACCTTAAACATATACAGTGATGTACATCAATTATTTCTCAATAAAACTGGGGGGGGAAGAAGATGCATGGAGCAACTATCTCTTTTGACTAATAGCTGCTCACAAGAAGAGCAAGAATGTTTTGCATGTGACAAGAAGAGTGAACCAAATATTTGTTGACCGTAAGGATGCACTGCTGTAATCATTAGGGCTATCAAACAAATATTTTGATTATCCTTCTTCTGAGAGCTTGGGAAGATGGCACTTCTCCACCCACTTTGAAGTTACGTGTGGTCAAGTGATTCATTTTTGCCAATAAAATGTGTTAATTCAAGGCAAAAGAAAAAAGAAAAGAACTATTATGAGGTTCATATGCTGGATGGATGAAAAAAGTCCAAGTTGAGCACCTAATGAGAGATGCAAATAAAACATACATTGACTACAGATCTTAGAAATTATTTCAAACATTTGATATTTCAAAATAATTGTATCATAGTTAGCGTGTATATAGAAAAACTCATTCTGTATCTTATTGATTGACATGACTAAAGTGGTGTGTCACTGTTGTATAGTTTACTAGACTATAAAATTATTTTTATCACTTTCTATTTAGAAACATTTTAAGGTTGTATTTGATACATTCAATATTAATAAGCAAGTGAGAGCTATAAAAACGTGAAACAAGATGCTAAATAAATTAATGTGGGCAGTGCAGTGTTCTGGAAAGGACACCAAACTCAAAGTCTAGAGACTTGCATTAATTCTCTACGTAGGTCTTTCCTCTCTAGGCCTCAGATTCTTCTGGCTTTAAAATGGCATAACCCTAAAATGTCTTTCTCTAACTAGATTTCTGATTTGATTATAGTTTGACAAAGGCTAATAGAATCTCAAAGTTCCTTTAACCCTAGAATTCTAATATTTGATTTGGTGAAAATCATCCCTTTTCTTCTAGAGTAGAATGTTTTGTTTCTACTTGACTGTAAGTTCCTCAAAGCCCAGATTAGGTCCTGTTTATCCTTGTGTATTCAACCCTGAGCACAATGACTGTCACAAAGAAGGTGCTCAGTAGGCTTGTTGAATAAATAATGTGATTACTGTTACAAAAGTCAGTTATTCATTTTCTGACTTATCTAAGATTAATTTTCCAGTTTGAGGTTCAAGTGCATATATTTAGGTTAAGGATAACTGAAAATACTGCTAAAGTAGAGGAATCTCAATAAAGTCTTGTCTTAAGAAATGACAAGGCTTCTCCTAGTGTTTTGTGATCAAAGGGACTGTGGATATAAACTTATCAGCTGATAGACTGAATAACTTATCAATGTAGTCCCAGGAAGCCTTATTTAAGTTTCAGTCAAAAACTCTTTCAAACAGTAATGTAAGTGGCCAAATTTGCAATATCTATAAAAGTGAGGCAGAGGTGAGGTGTTCTGATGTAATAGTTGAAAAAATCCCCACCCTTCTTTTTTCAATATCTTGATTAGTGTCCAGAAAAGTTATGAGCAGCATATTGTCTATATTTTCCAGAAAGAAAATTACTAATCATACTTTAAAATAAACATGAATCCAGATTGCAGAATATGTTCATTGCTAGAATCACTATGCAAATGCAGCCATCTTTTTTCTTTTCATCCTTTGCTGGACTGTCCTTTGGACTAGAATTCCCTAGCATGTGATTTTTGTGTGCATGTCCTCAGGCTCCTTTCATAGCAGTTGTATATACCATTTTCCCATATTAGAAGTTGGATCACTTTAGGTAGAAAATGTAAGGCAAGCTGGAGGCTTGAGAAAAGAGCATTTTGATGTTGTAGGGAGAGGAGTATTTTATAGCTGAAATCATAATAAAAATATAAGGACCATAAGTGCTTTAAAATATTTAAGAAATATAATAGGAGACAGAACTTTCATTAGGCAATGTTGCTGTTGTAGCAGAAACCAAAATGATGGTAGCATAAAACAGTGGATAATATTCCTGGGATAAAATCTATGAGGAAAAAAATATCAGATTTAATTAAGATTTTAAGGCCCCTTTTTCATTATTAAGGGTATGTGCCTAATAAGATAGTTAATGCCAACCTCAAAAAAGTGATGCAACTGAATTACCGTGAGCCAAGAAAACTGGAAGCAAAGAGATAGGATAATTGTTGACTTTCAATTGACTTATTTATCCAAAATTAATTTATTGCACACCTATTATGTGCAAAGCACCATGCTCTGTGGGGGAATGTGAAATTGCACAGTATTAATAACCTGCTACTCTTCTCTTCTTCATAGAAGAGTGTTATCTTTGTCTGGGTCCTGCCAAAATGAGCAGCTCACTTATAAGTGATTACTGTGGAAAGTAATTTCAAGAAAGAGTGGTGGGAGATTGGAACAAGTTAAACAGGGAAGGAGGAAAAGCCAGTCCAAGAATGTGTTATTGAGCTGGTCCCTGCTGTGGGTCACTGGGCTCCATCCCACTGGGGATCCTCTGAGGAGCCAGGTGGAACGCATCTCAGAATCCTTTGCCCTGCACACAGCTGGTGGTCATAGCACCAGCTAAAACAAAAAGGTAATGAGACGATGTAAGGCAAGACACAAAAGGTGAGTGAAACATACTTGGCAAATTTATCTCATGAAGATAAAAAGAACAGCTATTTATGAAGCTCTTATTAGGAGCAGTCACTGTGTTAGCCTCTGGGGAAGAGAAAAAGAGAAGCAAAGAAAGATGAACAAAACATGATCCCTGCCCTTTAGGAACTCAGTCTAGGTGAGGTGGCAAGTCTGTGAGCAAGGTCAGGAGAGAGGAGTTTGAAATGCAAAGGAGTCTCAAGGGAGGAAGAATTAATGGTTAAAGGGTCAAGTAAGTTATCACAGAGGTAACCCTGGAACTAAGTTCTTAAGGAGAAGGAAAATTATTTCATACAGAGGCTGGAAAATTGGGAGGAAGTGGAAGAGGGTGATGCCAAATAGAAGAAACAAGGATTGCAGCCCAGCGGGGTAAAGGATAGAGTTTGTTCAGAGTATTGTGATCTACTTAGAGGACTGTGAGGAATTATACCAATATACGAAGACTGTACCCCAGCACACAGAACAGTACAATGGGCATAGAAGTGCTCAATAAGTATTAATAGGTAATCAAGTATTATTTGTTTAATGAGTGAATTTTCTGCTCTGTACCTTTAGAGCTGTGCTTTAAATGGAGCATATTCTTGGTATGGTTGTTACTGTTTCAAATGTATAGGACTTTGAGGCACACAAGACTTTATTCCAACACCTTGGATATTTCTTCTTGGACCAAGGTAGGGGCTTCCGTTGGTATGTCTTGTATAAGTACCAATGTATTTTAAAAGCTACCATTTAATGAACACTTAAATTAGCACTGTATTCAGCACTTTACCTAGTTGGCTCATTTACCTATCACAACAACACTATGAGGAAGATACTTTTATCCCCTTTGTTCAGCTGGAGAAAACTGAGGCACAGAGGGGCTAAGCTAGTACATGGTGTGCTTGATTGTTATAAATATAGTCTCCATCCATAACTAACAAATTCAAGTAGACGTCACAGACAAGAGGGATTCTTTAACAGTTCTCTTGGAGGGTGTGTGTGTGTGTGTGTGTGTGTGTGTGTGTGTGTGTGTGTGTATTTAACTCTGTATGTTTATGGTATGATGTCTTCAGAGACATCAAAGAATACAAGTTTCTTCTTTTCTCTAAACTAGAACCGACCTTCCTTTGCAATGGTAGTCAATGTTTCCAAATCCTGAATTATTGATTGATGATATTACCTTTTTCTTGAGCTTTATAGTAAAACCTCATTAAACTGCAGAAGTTAAAATAATTCATTTATAATTCTCTATAATAAATATTTTGACAGTGCCAATCACTTGATTAAATCCTGTGAGTGATACAAAAGTAAATTAAATATTACCATTGTTTTCAAGAAACTTAGACTCTATTGAAGGAGATGAACACCAGAGTGATAAAGTATAAGTAAAAGTAAATGGCTATGGGACAAAAGAGGAACTGGCAGATGAATTCCAACTAGAGTTAGGTGGTAATTCAGTAATTTAATAATACCACATAGGAGTAGAAGCATAGAGATTCAGCATACTTGAGTTCTAGTCTTATTTTTGCCTCTGACTTAAGCACATCATTCAATCTCTACCAGCCTCATCTCCTCATCTACAAAGTGAAGGTTTGCATTAAACGATCCCCAGTATCCCTTAGAGTTCTGACAGGTTCTAACTTTGTGAGCAGGTTGCATTTGAGATGAGCATTGAAAGATGGGTACTATTCCAACATGTAGCGATGCAGACGCCCATCCCAGATGAAGGCAGAGTGTGAGCAAATCTGCAAATACAGCAAAGGCCTGGGTGTGCCCTGAGAATGGAGAGCCTTCCTGCCTAGCGTGCCTGCTGTGTCAGAGAGCAGCCAGCAATAGGACTGGAAAGGTAACTTTGGGAAAGTTTAAAGAGGGTTTTGAATTCCATACAAAGGCATCTGGATTTTATTAAGGTGTTTTAAATAGCCAGAATATAATGGCAATGATTAGAGAATCATTGAGAATAACTGAGAATGAATCTGGAGCATAACAAGTGGAACAATTTAAGTAAATCAGAACTACAGAGCCAGGTAATCACTGGTCTTTATTGCATTTGAAAAGCTAAGAAAAAAATTGGAAGGTAAATGGAATATTCCAAAAACTGGAAAAAAATAATCTATATGCCATATGAAATTCTTTATCCTTAATGCTGAGAGAACAATGTTACAGAATAACAGAAAAGAAGCTGGTTTGGGGTAACTTTCCTAACGCAAAAGATAAAAAGAACAAAGTTTAGTAAACAAGAAAATTTGATCATTACAGCTTCAAGTTTAAACACTTACATAAAAACTTAAATAATTTCACATCCACACAGCCACACATATATAATCTTACAAACTCCTTCCACTTGCAAAAATGTTTACCAGTTTGCAATTTCACCCATTTTTACCAAACTAGCAATGTCACAGTAATGATATAGCTAATGTCAGTGATTATCAGTGACCTTAAGAACACAGCTGAGTTTCTATTTTTATTTCTGTAAAACCTTCTTTCTTCAGCTAGATGATGCCTTAAAGGGCCAAACTAAAATCTATATAGTCAAGGCAATTTGTATTGTATGTTTGTGTATATATTTCACACAACAAAGGCAGCTTTTAAAACACATATACACACACATACACACAAAATATGTAATGACACTTATAAAGAACCCATTTGCAAACCAACCTGGAATGAAAAACTGGACTTTGCCCGAGTTCAAAGAACCATTTCGGGTTCTACAAAATTACCTCTGTTGCCAACATACTTCAAAACAGAGCTACTATAGATTCATGTACATCACTTCTGACTTGCAAAAAATAAAAATATCTAACACATTTAGAAGATGCTGATGAATAATACAGAGTGAAATTTTTTTTCAATGATTGTGAAGGACAGAAAAAAAGGCAGCAGAATTTCTTTCCATTTGGGTGATTGCTTACCTATTCTCTTTCACTCAAATTAGAGGTAATAGCCTTGGAGAGTTTCATCTGGTTATTTGCAGAAAAAAAGTATTTATCTACAAATAGGCAGATTTCTGAATATAGGTAATAACAGAGACAAACATATGTTTAAAATTCCTAATGTAGTTTATGCTGAGTAAATAGGATTATATACTGTGAACTTTGGCAAAATGGCTATTTAGCAAGTAGAAAAGGATTCAAGGATGGTGGTTTGCCAGAGAAATACCTTAGTAGTTACTAAGAACAAGCTCGCAGGGAAATTCCATGAGTCAAAAAGAGAAAGAAATGGTGTGATTTCTCTAGCCATTCTGCTCATTGTTTATAACACAAAATGGAGGTACTTTTTGTGAAAATTATTGTACACTTTTATGCTTGTGAAGGATCAGTTTGTAAAAAACGTCAGAACTTTCTAAAGATCGGCATTCAGTTTTTGACCAAATGAAAAATAAAAATCTAAAATGTTAGGATAAGTATCGAAATACAGATTTTCTATAAACTTAGGCCTCTAATTTTCGAAAAGCGCACAAATGTGCACTTGTTAGCCTGATTCCTTCTAAAGAAGATAAAAAAGAAGACTGACTGGCAGGAATTCGAAGCCAGCTACCCAAATCTTTCCCTAAATACGAGTGGAGCTAGCTGTTGTAGAGGCTCACAAATTAAGCCTTACTCTGAAGGACTGAGAGCTGCTTGAAAAGTGGACTATATTATGTTTATTTCTCTGTATTTCAGCAAACAATGTATGGCACAATAAAGGTGTGTTGAGTAAAAACAACTAAAAATCTATACATTGGTAGCCCTACCACATGACAGCTATGCTACTCAGGCATTCCTCAATTTCAATCCCAGGGGAGGAAGAAGATCTTAGAGGGTCTATAGTATAGGAACATGCAGTAATGACACAAACAAAACCCTCCCCGCTGGAAATCACTGTTCCATAGGTGTGGGATGGTTCCTGAGAAGACATGGTTTGTGCTGTGTCTTTAATGCAGAACATCCCATCTTAGGGCGTGGACCATTTTATTGCATAAGAAATAGTGCAGAAAGGAACAATAAGATGATGTTGCCTGTGCTAAGGCTTGCATGATTCATCCAGACACCATAATCAAAAGTTGTACATGCAGTTGTAAAGCATATCCCATTCTGGTGCTCCTCTCTTCCCCTAATCTCCACCCAGTATTTAGGCAGAATTAAATGATGCAAAAAATCTGGGTGTGATCTTAGCCTCTGATGTGTTATCCCTGACACCAGCTGATGGTGTTAAGGGGTGGTGGACATTGCTAAAGAGAGGATTAAACTATCTTTCAAGCAAACTCCTCCCACAGTATGTAATGAAACAGAGTTGCACTGTGTTTTGGGTTGAATCCATGGTGCATAATTTCTCAGTAGACTAATATACACTCTATTTTGAATCCACGTTAATCACTTTCTTTTATTTGAAATCTAATTTAGGTGTAAATAGTTCACTTCCCATTAAGGTATAAGCTTCCTTAGTAAAATGTAAGTTGAGGACAGGTTTTTCTTATGGAAGCAAAGTTAATGTGGCTAAATAACTCTACCTAAGATTGCAACAAGAATCTTAAAAATATGACTCAAAGCTAGTTTAGTTAAAGCTTCAGTAATTTAAGGAAATTGCCTAGGCAAGTAATTGGTATTATACCAAACTAAATATTTCACAGTTACATTTGCTTTTGCCTAAAAATAAAAACTGGAGCAATACAAGGGAAAACTGCCAAGACTGAAAATAATATGCAGCAGCTGTAAGTAATTGGAAGTGATAATCATAATTAGACAAGATGTAAGATATGTATTAAAGCGCAGATTGGATCTTCCTGTTGGCAACGGGGAGAAATCCCAAAGGCCTGGACCCCACACATAGCCCACACACTTCTGCTTCATGCCTGAGAGCCCCTCTGAAACCAAACTTGGCATTAGATCAGCCCTGAAACCACACCCAAGGTCATGCACCACACTGTTCCTCTTGGGAAGAGACAGAGGAAAAGAAGAAATGGAAGAGGTCATACTCCCTGCTTTCAAGGAGCCTGCAAACCAGAAGAAACTGGCCAGTTATCTAGCAGTAATTGGCATTAAATTAAAGTCCTCTGAAAGAAGCCAAGGTAATGAAGAGAATAAATATTTTTGTAAGATAAAATGGAGGACAGCTTTGTAAGACCAAAGATACATTGATTTATCCAAGTATAGATCAAGAATGATGTAAAATAGGCTTTTTCCAGGGAAAACATCTCAAGCTAAAGAGAAAGCTCTATGGGGACAGGAGGCATTTCTATTTGGCTCAGTGACTCAGAGAATGCCTCCCACATAGCACACACTAAATTTGCTAAATGAATGAGCAAATGAATAGCGTTTAGATAATACTTGAGGGAGTGTTTATCTTGTGTTAAATATTGTACTGGGTACTTTAAATGTATCAGCACATTTAATCTTCATGATCACTTTTGAGATACTACCAATCCTCATTTGCAGATGAGGATGCTGAACTAAGCACAGCTAAGAAACGTGCCTAGGTTAGTCTATTTAGAAAGAGGTGGAGCTGGACTTTGAACCAAATCTGGATCTACCGTCCATGTATTATGCACATCATATTTTAAAACTAGAGTGCCTTTAGCTTTACTAGGAAAGTGGGAAGAATAACAACCAACCTTTTCTGTTCTTTGTTTTAAATTCTGATCTGTAAACCACACCAAAGTAGCCTCCCTGACATACCCCATTTCATTAATTCTTTCTCTTTCTTTTTCTTAAATAAAATGGCAAACTTGAAAGCATCTAACACATTGCTCAAGGGCTGGGTATTCTCATTCTCTCTCTTAGTTTTAAATCTTCACCCTTTTGTTTTATTCCTCCTTTCCCTTCCCTTTTCTTTCTCCTTTCTTTCTCCATTTAAATGTCTTCTCCTCTCTTCATTCTTCTCCTCGGAAACCAAAGACAATTAAATAGGTAGTAAGAAAGAAACAGAAGTTTCCTCCTTCCACACTTTGCCTTAAAAGTAAGAAATCATAGGAACAACTATTGAAATAGGGTATTTTATCAAAGTGGTCATGGATTACACAAATATATTTAGGAATATTTTCCCACATTCAATTCAAAATACATCTGTTAAACACATTTGATATAAGATACAAATGCACATATGACAAGGAGGAATGTTCCATAATTTCAACATGCTTATAGTCCAGTGGAAGAGAAAGATATAAATATCTTTCTACATATATATTATACATATATATAATTTATTATAAGTAAAAAAGGATATATTTATGAAATCGGGTATAAGCAGGAGACTAACAATTCTTATTAGAGAGATTGGGGGGGCCTTATGGAGGAGGTGGTATTTTAGATCTTTAAGGAGGAATAGGACTTTGATAGGTGGAGAAGGAGAATAGGAAGTAACACCTTTTAGGCTTAAGGATATAGTATGTGCAAATGACAGGGAATAATGAAAACACTCTATGTGTTTAGAAAATGGCTCATGTGACTGGAGCTAACAGTGTGTATGAGTCTGGATAAGTTGACTAGAACCAGATAATAGATGTCCCTGAATACTGAGCTACACAACTTTGGCTTCCCTCCACAGGCAATGGAAACCCCTGAAGGTTGGGGCTAACGTAGGCTTCTACTCTTGCCTACACTAGTACAATCTACTGTCCACAGAGTAGTCAAGAGTATATTTTAAAATTTCAGCTAGCCTCCTCTGCATGAAACTGTCTTGTGGCTTCTCATATCTCTCAGAAGGAAACCAAACCCTCACTATAGCCCAACTACACCTGTGATCACATGCCCTTTCCCTTCTACTACTACTTAGAATGAGTAGCAGTATGATATTCACAGGCAACTAAAAACATGGCAGGGAACATACAACAGATCTGACCATCCCAGAGACATAGTTGGATGTCTTCATATTCAGGACCATATATGGGGGCCCAGGTTACTCTACACTCGCTGTCTTTTGCTGCAAGAGGATGATGCTACAAAGTTTGATACATGCTCTTCCCCTATAATCTGCCTCATGATCTTTCTTCCTGGTCCTGCTGAAATGCTGAAGGAAGGTATTCTGAATCTGTACAGGTCTTAGAAGGTAAGAATGAGTTTAAAAGTAGAAAGAGAAGAAAGAATAAAATATGGTCATGAAAGTATTCTTCTGAAAAAAGAAGTCAAGATATTGTGTCCCCTTATGTGTTTATGGTGATAATATTGGAAATGGATGTGAACTTTATCATCATTCAACAAATACTTAATTGAACACTTACTAAGTACTAGACTCTGTGTTCTGTACCAGTGATAAAATATACATATAATAAATCTTGTCTTGAAGACATTCTTGGTCTAATGCGGAAAGATAGATATGTAAATATGATATTAAATATAATGCCAAGTTAATTTCTCATATGGTTTTATAAAGACATTTCACTTTTTAAAGATGATATTTGAATTGATTCTTAAAGCTAATTTCTAATAGCTAACAGTTATTTTCTTTAATTTCTTAACATTTTCTGTAATTTCTTAAATAGCTGATTGGGATTTAACATGCCAAGCAAATCTAAGTGGCCCAAATAGCACTAAGACCCCTAACTTTAGTACCATTAGCCTTGTACTCTAAATCACTCAGTTTACAAGTCCCCCCAAAACACATAATAAATATCAGTCAATGAGATAAACATTACATAATAATAAGATACCTAAGTCAATGGGCTACTTTACTATGTTGTAGTTTTTTTAAGTGAGATATATATATGTACTAATATGTGTATATCACCGCATTTTATAAAAAATAATTGTTACTGTGTCTGCTGCCTGGACTACATACCTGCCATGAGTCCTTGGGGAGCCCTCCCGTGTTCATTCATTATCCTTATAGTGATTATATAAATCCTAATGTTCAATATTTGCCTTTTTATTTATATCTCCAACTAGAATGAAACTTTCCTGAGAGGAGATTGAGTTTTATTTATCTTTCCTTGTGTTCAATTCCCAGGACCAAAAAACGATGCTCGATGTATACTTAAAGATGATACATGATATAAGACTTGGCATTAGATATCTGACCTCACATTCCCTTAACTAACTTTGCTGTTTATTTTGGGGCCTACTAATTGTCAATAGCTACTTTACAGTACATTTTTGATAATATTCAATAATTGCAAGTAACAGTGCTGCAAAAGGCTCCTACTTTATTTTAGGACTAATGGAAATATTGCATTCACAAACAACTAAAAAATACATCCATTTGAGACATCCATGGAAAAATATATATACTGTTAATTACAAAGTAATATTTAATTTTTAAATATGATATAGATTTGTCATGTCTAAAACAATAGGAGGCTGAGTAGAAGACAAAGGCACATTGGAGAAAAAGATGGCATTTAAGGTATATGATAAAAAGGAATATATATGGAGATATATGAAATTGAGTAACAAAAGGATCATACCCACCTTATTATATATTGTATTTCCAGTACTTAGTATAGTCCCTGGTACCTAGTTTAATAAATATTTGCTGAATGAATGAAAGAAAGCATATGGTAGATTCTCTAGCTTATAGACAATGGCTTGCTTCAGAAGAGATTCTGTTTTGTAGGAGAGACATACTCCTTTTAACTCTGACCTATTTATTTATTTAATTGAATTGTTCATTGAACAGATATTTCTTGAATATCCACTGTGTACCAGAACTTGCCAGACATTGTGTCTGGAAACACTAAGATAAATAAAACATGATCTAGGAGAGTTTACAGTCTGGTGAGAGAAATAGATATGTACACAAATATTTGCAATGCAGTATGATAGTTGTATAAAAAGGAATACATATTGTGACCTAATGACACAATAGGGTAATCTGCTCAGCTTGTTGGAGAAATAGAAGGAATTCAGGAAAGATTGCCCCAAAAATGCATTTTAAAGGATGAGTAAGGAGTTTTGAGAGTCTTTTATACTCTACCCACTTAATGTACTATTTAAATTGTCATGATATAAAAATGTTATCTTTGCTTTGTGTGCTTGGCTTTTAAGATCTATTTCTTATTTATGAAATCATTTTATGTGTTTTGCTTATTATTAGTCCTGTATTATTATACCAGTTTTATTGCACTCAAGATTCTTAAAAATACAGCAAAAACAACTCTGAAATAGCTGTCACTGAGAAGGTAACAGACCAATTAAATATTTGTTTATATTAAAAAAATAAAACATCGTTCTAGGTCTTGAACAAGAGAAAATAATTTAAGGAGTTTTGTGGTTTTAAATTAGGCTTCTTACATATCAAAACTTGAAAAGCTATCTGTTCAACAATAGACTTATTTTCTTCATCATCTTCTCCTTGTTTAAAACTCATTTGTGATGCAAATAAAAACATCAAATAGTTGATTTTGCTCCATGTTTACTAAAGAGTAGTAGTCTCAGCCCTTGAATCTCACACAGAATCAACAATTGTACTGTCAAGAAAACTCCCCACTGGCAGAGGCCAATGCATCTTTCATCTCCTTTAAAAGGGTGTCTCACCCAAAATAGACCCGAATAGCAGAACCCACCTGCTCAAAGACATTTACCAGCAAACACACCCATAAATCCAAACTGAGCTGACTGGTGAAAAACTGTCTCTGCCAAAGCAAACCTGTAAAAATGAAGAGTAACCCCATTACTCAAATGAACAGATACTAATGTAAGGAATCAAGGATCATGGAAAATCCGGTAAATATGACAACACCAAAGGACGCTAATAAAGCTCCAATAACTTACCCTAGATAAATGGAAATCTATGAACTGTCAAAGAATTCAGAATAATCCTCTTAATTATAAGAAAACAGACAGACAACAAAACAAAATTAGGAAAACAATACAGGAACAAAATGAGAAGTTTGACAAGAAAATAGCAGCCATCAAAACAAACAAACAAAAACAGGTATCTTGGAGTTGAAATCTGCATGAATATAATAGGAATAATAATGTTAGCTGATATTTGTTGAATACTTAGTGTGTGTCCAGCCCAGTGCAATGTGCTACATGTGCTTCATCTCCAATTCTCACTGCAGCCCTGCCAGGTGGATTATATTATTTCTATTTTGCCCTTGAGAAAAGTGAAGCTCAGAGAGGTTAGTCAAATAGGCCACACATTGTCATACAGCAGAACCTGATGTGAACCTAAGTCTGTCTGACTCCAATGCCAGTGTTTTCCCCAGTACACCCGGCTGCCTTTTGATTATTGTTAAGATCTTGAAAGACACAAATTAGATTTTGATTTATTCTTTTCCATTTCTTTCCAGCTCCAAGTACAGCCCAGTATGGAATTACCGGGAGCGCTGACGTTCTTTTCTCCTGCTGGTACCTTGTGTTGACACTGTCCTCTTTCACCAGCATATTCTACCTGAAGAATGCCATTCTACAATAAATTTAAAGACCCATAAAAGGCTTTTAAGGATTCTCTGAAAGTGCTGATGGCTGGATCCAATCTGGTACAGTTTGTTAAAAGCAGCGTGGGATATAATCAGCAGTGCTTACATGGGGATGATCGCCTTCTGTAGAATTGCTCATTATGTAAATACTTTAATTCTACTCTTTTTTTGATTAGCTACATTACCTTGTGAAGCAGTACACATTGTCCTTTTTTTAAGATGTGAAAGCTCTGAAATTACTTTTAGAGGATATTAATTGTGATTTCATGTTTGTAATCTACAACTTTTCAAAAGCATTCAGTCATGGTCTGCTAGGTTGCAGGCTGTAGTTTACAAAAAACGAATATTGCAGTGAATATGTGATTCTTTAAGGCTGCAATACAAGCATTCATTTCCCTGTTTCAATAAGAGTCAATCCACATTTACAAAGATGCATTTTTTTCTTTTTTGATAAAAAAGCAAATAGTACTGCCTTCAGATCATTTCTTCAAAATATAACATATCTAGATTTTTCTGCTCGCATGATATTCAGGTTTCAGGAATGAGCCTTGTAATATAACTGGCTGTGCAGCTCTGCTTCTCTTTCCTGTAAGTTCAGCATGGGTGTGCCTTCATGAAATAATAATTTTCTCTTCATCTCCAACTAATAAAAGTGTTTTTGCCAAATTCTACAATTTGAAAGCAAAAGTAAACCACAATGATAAAGTTAAACTATATCCTATCTCTAAAGAACAAAGGAGTTATCAAGCTGTAAAAATCTCTTCCCACATTTTGAGAATTTTGCCCCACGATGACTCAGTTTTGTGATGAAAAACAATTTAACTAACATAGTACAGGTAAATCTACCATATGATTTCTTTAGTTGTAGCTAAATATTAGATCCACTATGAGAAATAATTCCCTTTAAAATGATAGTACAGTCTATCCAAAGGATTGCCTAGCAATACAGCAACTTTTCCTTTCACTGTTCCAGGCCAAAATTTTTAAGATGGTTTGTCAGAAAGGACACAAAGTCCAATTACCTAATATTACATGAGTTGGTAAGCACTCAAAATTTTTGGTTCTGTGGCAGGTAAGTTGGTATGCTAGATATAGTGTTCCTGTGGATAGGTGTATTTTGCCTATTTTCCATCTGAAAACATCACTCAGTTGATAGTTTGGTATGCATATTGTATTTAGAAAGCTCCAAAATATATTATAACAAATATTTCATGCTGGTATGCAACAGATCAATCTCTGAAATAACAAATTCTGCAGTTAAATCTTTCTCTATAGCCAGTAGCTCAAACAAACAAGGCCAAAAAGAAAAAAAAAAAAAATTACCATGCTTTAGTTCTTCTTATATGATATATGTAAGATGTGTTCAAATGGAGACCAGCCACCAGTGATGAAGGATATCTTAAAATCTACTAATTATTAATTTATCATGGATATTAAATTATTTCTATCATAAAGAATGAAAATTACATTTTTGAAAGAAAATGCTGTTACTCTAAGAAGCATTATATTACAAGAATAGTTTGTTGGTGTTACTCTTTACTAAAGAAAGACCATAGCCTTGGAAGCCATTTTACAGGTTTAATAAAGTTACCAATTTCACTATACCTAGAGAGATTTCTGCAAATAGTTCCCTTTTGCAAGTCATAATAACTACAAAACACCTACTAATATAGTTAGAAACAAGATATTTCACAGAGATTGTATACATTTAAGATATCTAATATTTTGCCCTGAAAGAAATGAATATAAGTAAAATGTAAGTAAAATTTAGTCTCAAAGTACACCATAAATCTGTTTTAATTAGAAATGTGAATCCTAGATGAGGAGGCATAAATGTACAATATTTCCATAAAATGGCAATAATATGGCATAATGCTATTAAATTTACCCACTGTAATAATTTATTACATTATTTTGACTGATATAGGGTTTTTCTTAAACACATATGGCATTTTAACTTTGATTATTATTGATTTGCTTTCTAAAAATATTCTTTGTGGAATTGGTGAGTAAACTACAAAATATTTTTTGTGTGTATTGCAGCTTTAAAGTGGCACACTCCATGATAATCTACTTACTAGAAATAGTGGTGCTACCACAAAAGTGTTAACCATCAGTACCATTGTTTGGGAGAAAGAAACAGATCAAGAATGCATATTATACAGTGATCGCTTTCCTAGAGTTAAAAATACCTCCTCTTTGTAAGGTTTATAGGGTAAATGTGAGGTAAATTGAGGTATAAACTATGGATGAACCAAATAATTAGTTCAAAGTGTTGTCATGATTCCGAATTTGTGGAGTCTGGTGTTTTTCCCATAGGATGTGACAGAAGTACAGTCATAGCTCAGTAGCTATATGTATTTGCCTTTATGTTAGAAGAGAATTTCTTGAGTGACTTTTTAAATAGAGGAGGTATTCACTATGTTTTTCTGTATCAAGCAGCATTCCTAGTTGTTAGGCCCCTGGACAGAGTGAAATCATGAGTATTTATGAGTTCAATATTGTTCAAATAAGGCTACAGTATTTGCTTTCTTGTGTGAATGTATTGCATATAATGTTCAAGTAGATGATTTTACATTTATGGACATATGAAACGTCTGATTACTCCATTTTATCAGTCCTGATTGTACAAGATTGTTGCAATTTCAAAATAGCAGTTTTATGAAACTGATTTATCTTTTGATCTATAACAATTTTTCTAGCTATTCATTTCAGCATTATATTTCCATGGGTTTCATTTGTGGGACTCTTTTTGTTGCCCCTGAATTTTTTTCAAAGAAAGAAAAAAGAAAAATAAAGAGCCGTTGAGAAAGGAGAGTAGAAAGAAAAGAAAAAGACTGAAAAGGGAAAGAGGTAAAGGGAGAAGCAAAAAAAAAGAAAGAAAGAAGAAAGGAAAGGAGGGAGGGAGGAACCAGAATATTAGGGTAGCTGACTTAATACATTTACATTCTTTTAACTGCAACTGGTGTAGTTATGTTTTACAACGATCCCATTTGAAACATAAGTCCTGTTACACCATTAAGTTCCTATTATGCAGCAATTATATAACAAAAAGTACTGCCCAAATTACAGTATTGTGTTATGGGGTGACACTAAAAGATTTGAGAGAGAGAATGTCAAACTTAAAGCCACTTTTGGGGAGTTTAGACTTAACTGAAAGATTAATGCTTCATCATAACTTTTAAGCTATATCTAGAAAGTAGACTGGAGAACTGAGAAAATTACCAGATAATTCAGGACTATATATATATATATATATATATATATATATATATATATATATATATATATATATATATAAAAAAATACCCCAGTGTGTGAACTCAGAAAACTCTGAGAAATTTATCAAAGCCAATTATCTATATTGATCAAATTTACTGAATAATTGTTAATTTATCCATTGTGCTTAGCTTTGTGACACAGCCAAAAGTTATCTATTTAATCTTTTCAATAAAAATTGTTTTTTGAAACTCAGAAATGATTTAAAAAGAGGTCAGGTTTTTAACTATTTATTGAAGTATGTGGATGTACAGTATTTCAATAGATATGAATATGAATAAATGGTATGCCTTAAGATCCTTTGAATATGTATTTACTTTAAAGACTGGAACAAGCTCTTCCTGTCTTTTAGTAAAACATCCGTATTTCATAATCTGATGTAAAAATATGTTGTACTGTTTCCAATAGGTGAATATAAAGTCAGTTTATCAATTAAAATATGTATTTGACTCATTTGAAAACTCTATTAGTTTAAGGGAAAAAGGAAGAAATAGTAAACATATTTCTGCTATTCCCTTCTTCATTTTCTGCTGCATCCACTGTACCACATTCACATCTTTCAGATACTCCAATGAAATACCAGGTGAAAATGTTAGATGCAGTTTTAAAGGATCCATTTTGTAGCCTTTCTCTCTATTGCTGATTCCCAAAGTTCAGTCTAACAAGCTGAACTACATCTAGCCTAAAGAAGAAATTTTCTGGAAAGATTTTATGATCAATTATTTAGAACTTTTACCTGCTGAAATGCATCAAAGTTAGTAACAGAGACTGATGATGAAATCCTGTTGGTTTTTCAGGCTAAACATCCAGGCAGATAGTACAATTTCATAAGACAGCTGGGTATAAGACAGGGAGTATATACTCCACTTCAAGGCATTCAGATACAATTTCAGTAAAAAAAACACCTTGCTTTCCAAACAAAATGTGATTTGGTTGAAAGCTCATTTTTTGTGATGGTTATAATATGCAAATGAGAGCCACCCCAAATGAATGATTTAAGCCATCTTTTCCAAATCTGTCCATTTATGCTCATCAACCAAATAAAAAGGAACAATATGGTAGATAAACAAAACAATAGACTATCTGTACTTGGTGTAACAGGCTATTTTGAAATATGGGTGTCATTGATATTCTGGGAAAACCATATCTACCGAATCCTTTCCCCCTCAAAAAATGAAAACACACACTAATAAACATCTGATTTTCCCACTGGCTCATTATTTCTCCCTTTGTAAATTCTATTCTGCAAATAATCACATGGAAACAGAAGCATCAAGTCTCAGACCCTGAAAGCTAGCATATGAAGCAGAGCTATTTTCTCACTGAACATAATAGGTCAAAATAGAGATACTTCAAAATGACATTTAGGTATTTGGAAAATAATTACTTGCTTTTGCCTGGCAGGCAGAAATTTAAGAATTTTAAGAGAAAAATTTCCAAGAATAATTCATTCAAGATAATGTAATTTGATCCAAACACCAGAGTGTCAATGTACTCCCCCGAACTTTTGAAGAAGCATATACCTTCACATTCATATAAGCTTTTGTCTAATAATCCCAAACTTACTGAAAATATTTAGGAATTGACATGTTTAGTAGAAAAAGAAAAAAATTGGCAAATGAATCAAATAAATACTTTCCAATCTTCCTGGAGAGGAAGAAAGAAGGAATAGTTTTCAGTCATCTCCCTAAAATCTCCTCCCACAGTCCTCTTAAGAATACCATGACTCCCCCAAGGTCTTCAATCTAAGAAACATGCTCCACCTCAGAGACAGATGTGGCAGTTAGAATTACTCCTGAAGGGTCACAGCTATCTCTACCTTGAATTTTACGATGGCAAAGTACTTCAGCAGACATTACTACTATGACTTTAAATGTACTTTAAAACGTTATTATTGTCTCATTGATGATGAACATGATATTCAGAAATTTTAAGTCACTTGCTAAAGATTATACTTCCACTAAGTGGCAGATTTGAGCCAAATGTGCAATGCAAAAATACTCCCAATTTGTTTCAGTTTCCATGAGCCTTCTTAGAAATAGAAAAAGGATGTGATCACATTACTAGCTTCACAAACAACTATATGTACATTTATATTTATATATAAGTAACTGTTTATATGTAGATAAATTTTTTTCCTTTAATGCCATCCTTTTATTTTCCAATGCCTCCAGAGGGTATGTGGTTTAAAGACAAATCACATTATACATCTCATCTAAAACTTTTGGGGTGCAACTGCCTTTGGACACACAGCCCGTGATAATATTAGGCCCATCACACTAAATGGAGGATCTTGTCATAATCATATGTATTTTTTAATATAGCATTTTGCAAAAACCTGCCAAGTTTTGAATAATCCACTAAGACTATTTCCTAGGCATCTGCAATCAACAGAATTCTTAGGGAAATGGAGAGCAGAATATATACACATTTTTTTAAATTCACAATAGAATACTGATTTTAATCTTGAGCAATGTTGTTTGAGCCAATTTATATCAAAATACTAATTATATGCACATCTGTTTGTGCTGGGGCAGTAGAACAAGAGAAAGATTCTAATTTTAGAAATTAAACTATATACAACCTAAGGAATACATTTGTATTTTGTTGTCAAAATAGAAATATAACGCGAATCCTGTGAATATCACTCTAGTTTGAAAAAAATGAAAAGCATAACTTTCACACACATGTAAAATGAACATATTAATTCATTAATGAAGGACTAAGATGTTACAACCAGATAAAAGGATAATCCAAAGAACAGGCACATTTATAGATCAAGAATATTGAAATTAATATGCTAATAGAGGTAAAACTGGCTTCTTCCAGAATAAAGAATTCAATTGAAACTTTGACCAACAGAATTTATTTATGTGTTGACTGACAAGAAATACTTTGCCTTGCTATCATTTATCTACAACTTTTAAAATAGTTCAAATGCAATGAAAGGTGGAGTCCCCACAGAATCAGAACCAGGTAACCTGGATGGGTGTGTGCTAAATAATGCATGGGTTTTTCATTGCAATCCAAATTTTCCCCTAAAATGATGAGATGCAAAAATCTTAAAAGCAGTTGAATTTAATGAATTGCCAATATTTTAAGGTTCGATAATATCTCTTGCAATGACTCAGAAAAAAAAAAAACAAGTTATCTATATATCTAATATTCTACATTCTCCATATTCTAATTACTCATTTTCTTCCTTAATCCACAAACCATTACCCAATAGTTTGGAACATACAGAAGGAGAAATAAACAAAACATAACAAGGATGGCCTTGCTTCAAGAATCTACCTTGTTGAAAAATGAATATATTTTGGACACTTGTTAAAAGAAAAAGTTTTTTTGTCATTTGGAGGGAGGGGCATTTAATTCAGGGGATAACAGGAATTTTATATGAACAGCAATAAGGAAAATGAAGTAGCAGTTGAGATGGCAATATCTCTTCAACCAAAATCAACGGTAATGGTGAAAACATTGTAAGACTACTGCTGAGCTGAATGGTCTGCTTCCACTTAATGCTAATGAGCCCAGTCCTTGCAAATTTTGGTTTGGTAAAACTACAGGAGGTAGCATGGTCCATTAGGCTTTCAAAGCTTCAAAATGTTAAAAGGGGTGGTTTTCCTCCTTCATTTCAAGTGAATTGCTAAAATCATTGGGATGTTCCTCAGTGGAACTTTGAATTTGCTAGTTTCTTCATTAATTTTGACCTTTTTGCAATCAAAAAAGTTAACTTTACACTAAATGCAGCAGACTTCTACCTCCTGCAGGTTTGAATTGTGCTTAAACAAATACTCCAAGCACATGCAATTTCCTGAGAAAATTTGGGGACCTTATTTTAGAAAAAGAACTTATACAATATTCTTTGGAGACTATAATATGCTAATAAAAAAGAACAAAGTTTTCTTGGTTGTTCTAAAGCACCTAATAGAATCCACAGAACTCTTACATAGTTTTCTAAGTAGTTTCATAAATGTGGGTTGTGGTTGCCCTGAAACTTGATATCTCCCTACAGCACATTTGACAAGTGACCTGGCAAAAATGTGGTCAACAGCTCATTTATGACATACACCTTAAGAAATTGTTGCCAGAGATTTGAAACTGCTTCAAGCTGATGTCTTTCAAAACAAAGCACATACTCACACGTACAAACAAAAAATCACATTGCTATCAGTGATCTGGAAAATAAGCTTCCAAGCCAGCCATGTGGTGTTCTGGATAATTCATAAAAACAAGAAGAAATGACAACAGTGCAGCCAGCAGTTTCTGTTTGTTTCATTTGCTAAGATTTTCACATAAGTAACATCTTGTGATTTAATTATTCAGAAGATGGCACCTGCTTTAAATGCTGACATGGAGAAAAACAGATTTTTTTGGAATAAAATTTATTTCTGGAAATACATTTTTCCTGTTGATAGATATGTAACTAGTTTATGCTTTTGAAAGTCTTACTGTCTAATAATTTTAAATGTTGACAAGGAGAAAGATTGTTTTTTTCTTTAATTTGGAATTTTTTTTTTTGCTGGAAATGTATATTTCCAATTTATAGATAGACAACTAGCATGTGTGTCCAGAAATTTCTATTCTCTCATAATTCAGTTGTAACAATATATTAACAAAATTTTCATAGTTTAATATATGAGGAATGAATGTCTTTTACAAAGTAACACAAGAAATTATACAATGAGCTTCATTTTTATGTTTGGGTACATCCTCAGGCTAGTATCATTTCAAGAAGAATCTGTCATCTGTTGATTTTGGATATGTTAAAAATAAACTTAGTTTAGAATAAAAAGACATTTACCTTAATTTTTGTCAGATAACTCAAAATGTTCACATGACATCCATCCTTTCATGCACTTATCCTACAGGAAAGTGTGATTGGTAACCTTCGAAGAGAATTTTAAAAGGAATTATCTGATAGAGTTAATCTGGATGTTTAGAAGACAGTCACCAAACTGGAGCAAAAGTTCTCTGTTTCTCTAATCCTTTCTCTAGGAAGCCAACCTCACCTTAAATCTGAAAAGAGAAAGAAGGAGAAGGGAAAAAAGAGGGAAAAGAGGAGGAGGAGAGGGAGGGAGGGAGGGAGGAGAAAAGGAGGAGGGAGGAAGAGAGAGACAGAGAGACAGAGAAATTAACAGTGTATTTTCTGTTCGGAAAAATAATAGGAAAATATTGCCAAAGAAAGACTTCCTGTGTGTGTGTGTTGGTGTGTGTACTTACTGCTGCCCAGATCTATTATATAATGAACAACAATGTCTTTTCTTCGCAATATGACTTCAGTTTCCACATTTATAATCAGTAAATACAGTGAGGTGAATAAAGGTTGTTATTCTATATTTTCCAAGTTGTCATTCCTCTTGTTTCTTTAAAAGTTTAATTACTCTTCATCTTAAATTATATTTGGGTTAGCATATCATACTGTTTTCTCAAGAAAATATGACAATATTTCATCACATATTATAATGAAAGTGATAAAACATCCATTGCTCTGTGACTTGGATAGTTAATAGTGAATTTTCCTAAGAAATTGCTTAGTAAGAAAATAAAAGCTGAATTTGAATAGTTTACCACTTTATAAATAGGCACAGTAAAATAAAGAGTCAGATCTTCTGTAATTGTCAGGAATAAGTTTTAGTGATGTTTGAAAAAAAATCCCTTAAGTCCTGAGAATTTAACTCTTAATTTCAGGCTTTCAGAAAAAGTGAAAAATATTTTTCAAAAGTAAATAAAGTAAAACTTTAAGGGGTCTCAATGTTTTATAAATCTGTGATACCAGTATATTCATATGTCATACTCTATCAGTCTTGGTTGCAAACAACAGAAACAAACTGGCTAATTTGAGCAGAAAAGGAATTCATTGGAAGAATCTTGGCTAGCTCTCAGAATGATGGAAAATCTGGAGAACAGGATGACATCAAGACAGGAAATGCAACCAAAAGTGCAGCCAATAGGCAGCCAAGCACACAGCTAAGGTCATGCTACAGGTAAGGATACCACCTTCATGGACATCTGTCATCTCCATTGGAATCTCAGCTCTACTATTGCTACCCTGAGTAATATCTAACTGTTCCCATATCTGCTTCACTTCCCTAAGATCCAAAGACCTGAGCAGTTGACCAAACCTACGTTTCTACACTCAAGAACTAAGCTGTCAGATGCAGGAAAAATCTACCTCACTTGAGTTTTAGAAGCATGAGGTGGGGCTCTTTCTTTCACTAAGATCCATTCATAGGAGCTATTTCCAAAGTGATAGGGTGTTCAGATTCTATCTAGTCAAAATATGAAAATTGCCCATTACACGTGCCTCTAAGCAGGTGAGTTTGTAAAATGTTGTACATGGAAAGCCATTATACATTTGCTGTCAACCTAATTTAGTGGATATTCTCCATTTTAACTATTATCTGAGAAAATGGTTTAATTATGCCTGCATAGTTAGGGTTTTCTGCACAAGGTTCTTTGGCTGCTCATTGAAATGAATATATTGAACAATTTATCAGAATTTTATATTTTATTTGATGTAGTCTTGAAAAGTATAGTGGAATTTATACAAATTCTAAAGTTAATATTTCATAAGTACTAAAAATTTAATTTGGGGAGATATATTTAGATAGATTGATAGATAGATACATAGATAGATACAACTTCTCTCAACATGAACATTTCCTAGTAGGGGAAAAACTTGAAAGCCATTTCTTTGCTTAAAGTTTCCTTTTTAAAAGCAACAATCAAACCAGACAAAAAGTCTCCCTCACTCAAAATATCTGTCTAATATTTAGAGTTGAATTAGCATATTATCCTGAATCTATATACTTCTTTCAGTGCATAGTTCAAGTAAGGGTTTTCTTAGGTGTAGTCTGGCTTCCATGTCAATTATTTGTTTTAAATGTAGAGAAGCATAAAATATTTTATATCACATTTAATATTTTAGTTTTTTTAAATTTTTTAATTGGAGTAGAGTTGATTAACAATGTTGTGTTAGTTTCAGATATACAGCAAAGTGATTCAGTTAAACATATACATACACCTATTCTTTTTCAAATTATTTTCCCATTTAGGTTATTACAGAGTATTGAACAAGAGTTCCCTGTGCTGTACAGTAGGTCCTTGTTGGTTACCTATTTTAAATATAGCAGTGTGTACATGTCAATCCTAAACTCCCAATCTGTCCATCCTCCCCACCCTTAATATTTTAGTTTAATAGGCATTTTTCTTGTATTCTTAATTCAATGCATCAAACAGGATCATGTGTGTAAGAAGGCTGTAAAAGGGTCATATTAAAAATTAATATTGAAACTAATCACCCTTGAGAAAGTAGCTTCACAGAACAGCCCAGTATTCCAAATCAGATCAACTGTCTCTCTTTTAAATTGAAATTATAGTAATGTTAGTTTAAGCACTGATAAGCTCTGATGATATGGAGATTTTCAAAAACTCTGTGAACTGAATTCCAGATTTCTGTCCTAGAGAAAAAACTTTACCTAAATTCTAAATTAATAGTTCCTAAATTAATAATTTGAATGATGTTATAATGAGAAAAAGAGTCAAAAAATTATTAATCTGAAAAAGCAAAAAAATAAAAGCATAATAATTCATTGAATGGCACATTCATGGCTAATTATTTTACAGGTCCTTTATTTCATAATAAAGGGACATTGAGCGGCTACATTCAGAGAAATAGGTGCCATTATCTTCCTAAAGTAATGGACTTAAAATCTTTGGAAAAGTGAGTAAGGACCCTGTATCCACCTGTAATCCTTAATACTCAATATATTTCCTTTTTGCATTGCCCTACGTCATTTAGCCTGACTTAAAATGTGATATTCATTTATTCACCACACATTTATTGAGTGCATACTTTTACCAAAACACTGAGTTGTAATACAAGGATGAGGCATCACAATGTAATGGGAGAGACGGATACATAAATGATTAGAACACAAATTTTGCAACACAGTATTAAACACAAACACTGCAAATGTATTTATGAAGTGTTTGGGGAGCACAGAAGACAGAGCAATTAACTGTATGAGGGAGGCAGAAAAGACTTCACAGAAAAGGAGACACTGAAGTTTGATCTTGCAATATGACAGTTTTGTGCTGACTGGAAACTGCAGTACAATTTTGATAAATATGAGCTTGAGTCCTCATGTCAAAACACTAAAATTCTTTTTAATTTATGGCCAAAACATTATCACTTACATACATCAAATGCAAAGTTGATACTCACTGCCTCTAACTATCTTTTCCTTCCCATCCCTGTTGAATTCACTGTAGTCAGGTTTCTGTTCCCACAGTTAGGTAAAACTCTGTCATAAATGACCTCCATGTTGCTAAATCCAAATGTAATTTCTCAGTCCTTGTCTTACTTGACTTGGTTAATGGATTGCTTTCTCCTTCTTAAAAATAATTTTAAAAGTATTTTCAATACTTGGCTTCCATAAAACCACATTTGCGTATTTTTCTCCTTTCTGTCTTTTCCTTTTCAGATTCTTTTTTTTCTTTTTTTTGTTTTGTGGTACGTGGGCCTCTCACTGTTGTGGCCTCTCCTGTTGCGGAGCACAGGCTCCGGACGCGCAGGCTTAGCGGCCATGGCTCACGGACCCAGCAGCTCCGCGGCCTGTGGGATCTTCTCAGACCGGGGCACGAACCCATGTCCCCTGCATCGGCAGGCGGACACTCAACCACTGTGCCACCAGGGACACCCTCAGATTCTTTTGATGATTCCTCCTTTTCTTCCAAATACATAAATGTGAGAGTGCATTCCCTTGCTTCTCTTTTCCTGCTATACTCAATCCCTAAGAAATGTTATTCAGTCTCTCAGCTTTAAGCCTCTATATGCTGCTCCACATCTGTATCTCTAGCTGAAAAGTCAGCATCAAACTCAAGGCTGATGTACCCACCCACACTCTCAGTAACTCCACTTGTAATGTCAAGAAAACATCCCACACTGAAAGATGTTAAATCTGATCTCCACATATTTCCCTCTAAACTAGCTCCTCCTGCTGTCATCCCCATCTCAGGAAATGGAATTCCATCCTTTCAGTTGTTCAAGCCCTAAAATTTCAAGTCATCTTTGACTCATTTTTCTCTCAGACTCCACATTGGGTCCATCATTAAGTCCTGTAAACTCTAGTTTCAAAATACATCTAGAACATGATGACTTCTCATTACCTTCACTGCCCTGGTCTGAGCCACATCATCTCTTGCCTGGATTTTCACAATAACCTTCTAACTGGTCACCGATTCTAGTCTAGGCTTCTTCACTCTATTTCAACATTGGAGTCATAGCAATCCTGTCAGATCTGCTAAAAACCCTCTCATATTTCTCCATGTCACTGAGTGGAACCAAAATTTTTGCTATGAATCACAAAGTCCTACGTGATCCAATATCTCATTTTCTCTATATCATAATTCCTTACAACTCTTCCCCATATTCATTTGACTCCAGTCTCACTTGCCTCCATACTGTTTCTCATGCATGCCAAGCATGCTCCCACTTCAGGTATTCACACTTGCTCTTCCTTCCACCTGGAATGAACTTCCTTGCAGATCAATATGGATAGATCCATACCTTCCTTTAGGTCTTTCCTCAACTTTACCTTTTCAGTGAAATCTTACTCTTTCTAAGATTGTAATTTCCATCCCAATTATTTGTATCCCTCTTCTTTGTTTTATTTTTCTCTTTAGCACTTTAACTAACACTATGTAATTTACCCATTTATCTTTTTTATTCTCTGTCTTTCCCATCAGAGTATGCTTTATTATGGCAGAGACTTTTGTATGTTCTGTTCACTACTATATCTCTAATATTTAGAAGCAGTGCCTGACACATAATAGATGCCCAATAAATGTTTATTAAATAAATATGTGCTATACAATGTAGGGATTCAGGATTATAGAAATCAGTATCAGTACTGAGGATTTATTCCTCTTGTGCTCTGAGGAAGTTACTAAAAAAGAAGTGTTAATATTTATATTTCTTGCCAAATCAGAGACCCTTTCAACTGGGAGAAGGAAGGGAGCAATACATCAAGGCATGAATCCCTGTCTCAAAGTCTACACTGATTTCTTCCCAGGCCAGAATTCCAGCTGAAAGTTGAGGTGGTGACAGTTCTGAAGCTGAACTTTAACAAATATTGTCATTCTTTCCATGAAAGAATGTGTTTCCCAGTTTTTCTTCTACTTTCCCTAAAAGCTTACCCAATTTTAACCCTGGCCAAAGATTCATTTTATTTGTTTTGATGTTTCTAATTGGGATTACTCACTCCACTGAAGGATTTGCTAAATATATATGGTCAACCTTGTGTGTAATATTGTGATTTTTGCCACTTCATGTTCTATTTCTTCCAGAAATTCATACAAAATATTTCCATTGGAATATAAAAAATTAACTCTATTGACTTTCCATGCCAATTATAGCAACGTTATTGTAAACAAAATAGTTGTTTTGTTGTTGAGATGAGCATCCAAAATTTTACAATTTTAAACAATCTCAATTAAAATCAGAAATAAGCTATGCTAGATTTCTTAATCTTCAAAATTACTATTTTCAGTGGGATTTTTAAAAGCTATCTATTTTGAGTGGTATTTTTTTTTTAGATGCCCTAACTTATATAACAGATAAAAGTTGAGATCTCAGTGGCTTATCTCAATTTAAGTTTATTTTTCATTTATGCCAAAGCCAAATACAGAGCTGAACGGTTGAGGTGAGGGGTACTTTCCTTCATGGAGGTATTCAAAGACCAGGCTGATGAAGCCTCTGCCATCTTCAAAGCATGGCTTCCACAGTCAACTCAAGCATTCAATATCCTACTGCCAGGCAAAGGAAGAGAAAGAGTAGAGGAGCATGCAGGAAGTTTTTATGGGCTAGGCTTAGGCGTGGCATAAATCATATCTACATTCTGTCAGCCAGCACTCAGACTTCCAGCTTCAACCTATGACAAGAAAGTCTGGAAAATGTGTACCAAAGACAAAGAAGAAATAGATTTTTTTTTTTAATTTAGCCAGTCTCTGCTGCAGTCTTCTCTTTTAGTCACTAAATATCCATTTTTCCTTTTTCTGCCACATACAGCACTAATTCTTCCACTCTCCTAAAGTCCTATCCAGTCACTGCATTCAGCATTAAGTTTAGTATCTTCTAGTGATACAAAAACTCTCCATTAAGTTCAAATGTGGCTCTTATGAACATAAAACAACATATTTCCATCCTCTACTCCCGAACTATACACATACGCACTTTACGAAGGTAGTTAAAAAAATAAAGTAACCATAATAAAAGCTTCAATTCAGAAAGGGAAAAAGAGGCCATGGCAAGGATTTATGAAGCCCTGCAGAGCTGACCATTTAAAGGGCCCCTACACACGAGGAGGCGCAAATTTCTTGATTAGGCTCTGAGTTTAATTTCTGGGAACATCTCCTTTACCCATTTTTCTCCCTGGTCCCTTCTCCATCCTTTGAAAACTTCTTCCTTGATTCTCATCACCACACCTGAAGTTGGCATGAGAGATCAGGCCCTCCTTTGGGGCTGTAGAGAATTTGGAAGTCTGATTCCTACTTTAGTTAGAAGGCCACATCCTTAATCTGATGCTTGACGTAGGCCACTGGACCCTCCAAAGCTATTTCAATTTTATTTCCTATCTTTAGAAGTGCAATGGCAGCCATTTTTCCATCCCTTTCTACTCTCAAATTTCTATACTTCATTTTCTTTGATTTCTTGATCCAGGCCTAGAAGTAGGATATATCATTCCCATTCACAATCCGTGGGCCAGTGAGCCAGACGTCAGTCATGAGGCCCTACCCAACTTCAGGAAAGGCTTAGAAATGAAGTCCAGTTGAGGACTTAACAGAAAGGAAAACCAGTCTGGTAAGCAGCCAGCCAATTTCTGCAATAACTATTAAGTTTAAAGGATTATTACAATTTGGAGGGCAGATTTTTGTTTTGTTTTGTCTTAAGATTTCGTGATATAAAAGACGATGACAAGGAAATCTTAGAATTGTGTGAAATATATAATGTTCATGAGGATTTCATTTTCTGGGAAATCTTGCTCTAATAATAATAGCTTGATTTCAAAAACTGAAAAAAAGGACACAAATAGCATAGTTTTGAAGAAATAAAAGACTCATTCTGCCTTATCTTTCTTTGGCTTGGTTTTAGAATCATGTGCTTTGAACACGCTTCTTGTCTGTCTTCCCCACTAAACCCTTAGCTCGTGAAAGGCAGTTTTCATTGTTATATACCCATACCAATCTTGGGAAATATTCAAGACTCAGGGGAGTGGAAGAGGATATGAATGCATTCTTATGAATTTTTAAGAAATCAACTAATAAATCTTAATATCACTGTGATCAACTATGTGTCCTTAATGAAATGTTTAAGCATTAGAAGAAACATGTTTCCTATGACAATATGAATTATTCTTTGGTGAAAGTACCAAAGCATCAAATCAAATTATCTTTTTAATTTATGTATGAATGACTAGTGTGTGGAATTTTTTTTCATGCAGAAATCCCAGGAGCAATCTTAGAGTGAGAACAGAGTCTTCAGGGTGTTGTTATCCACTGCATTAATTTCCAAGATAGGTTTTCCACTAAAGCACTACAGATTCCAGCTTCTAGTAGTAGTTCAGCTGAAGGGATGATTAATGACAGGAGCAAAAATGTGAGCTTACTGGGAGACTCCACATACACGTAGCTCATTCCTTATGGTTAAAGGTAGAACCAGGAGCAGGAAGTAAAGTATGACCAGCCTAAATATCTCTAAAATTCCTTGATGGAGTTTTTCAGAACAAATCAACAAATGGTAAATTTTGTCTATGTCTCTTTAAAAGAATAACAAACAATTACCTCTAGTTTTCACCTCTATCATTTTAACTCCTTCATTATTAGTTTTAATCTCTGATGGATAACCTGTGCAAAGCTAAGGTATTAGCCTCATTGTGATTCACCTTCAAGGTTATTAATGTCCTGTTATGGACTGAAAGTGTGTGTCCCCCCCAAATTCATATGTTGAAATCCTAATCCTCAATATGATGGTATTAATGTGAGGCCTTTGAGAGGTGATTAGATCACGGGAGTGGAACCCTCATAAATGAGATAAGTGCCCTACAAAAGAGACCACAGAGAACTCTCTTGCTCCTTCTGACAAGTGAGGAAATAGCAAGAAAACTACTGTCTATGAACCAGGAAGCAGCTCTCACCAGATACCAAATATGTCAGCACCTTGATATTAAACTTTTCAGTCTCCAGAACTGTGAGAAATAAATGATTTTTGTATAAGACACCCAATATATTACTATAGACATCCATATAAGTGAGGCTTTTGTCTGTGGATGTCTTCTCAAAGTTTTATTCTGGAATGCAAGGAAAACACTTTGGTATTGATGTGAAGACATAGTACTTCTCATGCTTCTGCCCTCATGGAAAGCATATATTTTCTTTCTCAGTTACTCAGCAAATCATATTTTCCCTTTATTTTTCTCTGAATAGCAAAAGACTCAGTATTCTTTAACATATATATTTATAATGTCTACTAGAACCACTTCTTCAACAAATTTCCATTACCACATTACAAATTGGATAAAATTTTAAAGCATCTTAATTCAGTAATTTTTCTTGCCAAATGTAAAAAATAAGTGAAGAGTTTTATTTCCTTTGACTAGCATGGACTTAGGAACTGGAGACAGGATTTTTTTTTTTCTTTGACTCATTAAAGCTTGAATTCTATCATCCATTTAATTTTATCCTCATTATACATTTTATTTTCACTAGTTACCACAGACTTAATGATTCTAAATATACAGTCTGTCAGCTCAGGACATCTGCAATAAGCATTTTTTTTCACCATGATTATGGCATATAAAACCTTTAGAGAATTACACAAAGCCTATACTATTCATTCCATTTTTAATTCATCCCTTCAAATTAATGGTTTCTATTAATTAGACAACAAAAACTGAAAAGGGAAAAAATTGAAGGTGCAGTGTTTTTCATCTAAAGGTACACTGCTGTAAGAGATATTAAACAGTTGAGCCAGATTTTAATGAATTCTGAGATAAGTTTTAATTAGGGTTGACATATGAACTGAATAGTTCTACAGTACCCTATACATGAGGGGTTCTTTTTTAAAACTAAAACCTAGAATTATTATATGCAATTAGTGTTACAAATGAAAAGGTATGAATGGCACATTTTTGGTGCCAGGAGAATATTAATTCAGACCTCATTCTTAACAGGCTTCAAGCTCACACTGGCTGCCATTTGGTAATTGTTCCATATCTCATAAAAGTCAACATTTGGATATTTAATCCATAAATAAAAGTACAAGGACAATATATCTGTTGTTAATGTGCTGGTAATTTAACTTTTAATTAATTTAATTTCTAGATCTACATGATTTTTAAATTGTTCTTTAAAATATTCTACATGTACCTACTGGCAGATCCAATCTAATCTGAAACATGGTGAAGAGTCAATAGCCATACAGTTCAGGTAAACTTAATAGACAATAATGTTGCAAATGGGCCAATTGTGCCAACTTCTACTAGAGTATATGGCTTGTTAGTTAGCCAATAAATAAATGACTCACTTTAAGGGAAAAATTTGTCTGGCCCACTGGACAATGAGGTAGAATTCCTGTAACTCATTCGATTCAATACTAAAGAGACAGAATGAGGTTACTTGAAAACACTGCTCTACCCCTACACTTTTAAAAGCATTCAGACAAAAACCCAAAACTGCTTTGAAGGTCACCTAATAATTTTATGTCACAGAAAATGGCAGCAATCTGGTTCTTGAAGAAAAAACTATATTTACTTCCTATCAAAAGTAACAACTTGAATAACTACATGCAAAAGTATATTGTTGAAGGACTAAAAGATCTCCTGGAAGACTTTATGATGGAACCAAAAATGTGACCTAGAAGAGCCTCTAGTCAATAGGAAACTACAGAGTAGATAAAAATGTCACCAGAAACACCATCATCAACATCAGTATTATAATACAGATAATAATACATGTAAGTATTATTTGTAGATATACCATTTCATGGGCACTATAAGAAAATAAGGATTCTGCCCTATTGAAACAAATGGTCTAAATTGGGCTATGGTTAGTATTACTCTACATCAAGGGTCAGTACACTTTTTCTCTGAAGAATCAAACAATAAATATTCTAGGCAATATAGTGTGTTGCAACTATTCAACTCTGCCATTGTAGCATGAAAGCAGCCATAGACCATGGCTAAATTACTTGATGTGACCCTGTTTCAATAAAACTTTATTTATGTACACAAATTACTCTGTATAATTTCACTTCATAAGATATTCTTCTCTTGATTTTTTCTAACCATTAAAAAATGTAAAAATCATTCTTAATCTGTGGGCTGTTCAAAAACAGGTGGTGGCCTGGATTTGGTCCATGGAACAAGATTTTGTCCATGGAACATAGTTTTCCAAGGACAGACTCACTTTGCATCTATTGGCCTGACCCAATTATTAACTGGTTCCCCTTTTAATCTCAAAGTATTCTGTTATGGACAATAAATTATATGGTCACCCTAGCTATGGTGAAAATGTATCCAAACAAAAAACCAACAAAGCATGCAAGATACCCAGCTTTACAGCAGAAATACATTTTTAAAAATTTATCTATAAATATCAGTAAATTAGCATTATCGAAAATAAATGCTATTTGTTATCTGACTTATATAGTGTACACTTGAAAGCATAACTGAGTAAACAAATGAAAGTATTCAGCAGCTAAAGAAAGGACCCACAGTTTGAGAATACTGCATACCACAGATAATAATTAGGTTTGTCTGAGATGAGCTGAAGGGATATTCAGAAGAACAAGGAGAAATGAAACATAAACTGAGCCAGCCTTTATTTTTATGTTGATAGAATATTATTTATGAAATACCATGTTCTGACACAGGTCAAGCAGTCCTGTTTAATATCTGAAAACATCATTATAGATAAGGTAAATTTTGACGTGGTAAGTTGAAAGGAAACCAAAATTTTGCCTAAATTTTTTTTCATGAGTTAACAACTGGAGTACTAAATACATAACAGATAAGTAACAGAAAGCAAGCCTTTTTGGAAGTCTCACACATCAAGAGTATTTTCATCTCAAGACTGCATAATTAATCCAACTCAGATTTTTACAATAATCAACATAATGTACAAGATATTTCTTCCAATCTCAGTATTCTGTAATCACATTTGCTGGTTAGACTCAAAGCACTACTGAATTTTCCATAGAAAGGTTTTCATTTGTCACTCAAAATGACCAAAAGTTACAACATAAACTTTAGGTTGACAGCCACAATTTCATCAGGAGAATGCACAATTCAAAGAACATATTTTCTCCTTCCAGCTCAAAGGTTAAAATGTACCGTAGCAGATAAAAGCAACACTTTGTACCCCATGAAGACAAGAAATAATAGTCATGCTTTAAGGAAAAGCATGCTATGTGGTCTTGGAACCTATAGTAAAAACTCATGGGCAACCCCATGAAGTATCATGATAACTCCATAACTTACCCTTCCTCTCTGGTGTTCAGACAAGTACAACTCTCTGTAAAGTGGTTTACTGTTAAAAAAAAAAAAATTCTGTCATAGCTTCACTTCAACATTCTTTTATTTTTTTCCTTCATTGAAACAACAGGCTTCATTGAAACAACATTGCTACATATCATGTCTGAGGAACCCAGTATAATTTACGGTCATCATATACCAAGAGGACTAAAAACCAGAGCTCCTGTACAAACTACATACCATTAGTTCTATGACTTTATCCTCTTCTGACTGCTAATTTACTCTATGTTTTAAGAAGATCATTATTGACAACAATGGAATTAATCACACTTGCCTTCATAGAATTATCATATTATGAAGAAAAAACTGATAAAAACATAAACTGACAAAACAATAAAAGAAAATCAATATTCACAGTAAATGAGAGTGAGATTCATAGCCTAATCAAAAAGACATGGAAAGGATGTGTAGGGCACAAAAATAATATCCAGGTAATTTATTCCTGAGTTACCTGGATAATAGCTGAGAATAATTCCCACTAAAATGACCATTTCCCCCACATCAAATCTTTCAGTACATTCTGCTGAAGTGCCCAGATATTGGTTTCTAATCCCTATCAACAAATGTTGCCCTTTCTTTGACTTTGTAGTGTGATGAAGTGGCAGAGGGCATGCACTTGAAAAAGTTTTCACACTAGAAGCTAGTCTCAGTGAACCTTACTTCCTACTTGAATGCAGTGTTAGGTGTTAAAAAAATGTATACCTGGCATCAGGAGGAATATACTGACAGTACTACTTAAAGTCAATGTATATAAACAAATATTTTTTTTCCATAAATTGACAGTTAAATTCTACATTAAAGTCAAAGTTTAATAAAATGAAAATTTCAAAGTTTATAAAGCACATATTTTGTTAATAAAATTTTAGAACATCTTATGTCTGTTTGCTGAGTTCTTTGAGTATTTTTACATAAGATTTCCAATTAACAAAATCATGACTATTTTTTTCTTGAAGCTTGAAGTCTAAAAGTCGATGTTGGCTTAACAAGGACATACAAATCTACTATCATTTTTTGGAGTTCTTTAACTGCAATAAAAAATTATGATTTTTTTCAAGCATGAATTTGATTATCACATAACTCTAGATGAAAACATCTACAATAAGTTCAACTTATATAGAGTAATAGTAGTTAATATTTTTGGACATTTATCAAGTGCAGATTATTTGCTACATATTGCACACTTAATTCTCATATATTCCTCACAGTAACACTGTGGCATATTAAGGACTATTATTTTGCCCATTTTGCAGATGGAGAATCTGAGGCACAAACAGGTGAAATAACTTATCCATGAGTGATGGGTTGAACTAGGTTTAAAACAAGGTGATCTGATTCCAGAGTCAGTTCTTGTAACCATCACTCTATACTACCATTCTGCATTTTATTTTTAAAATGACATGTTTACAAATCTAAAAAATTCTAGGACATTAGAGTGACTGATATGCTTCACTAAAATACCAGAACATGAACCATCTGTGTCAAATCTATGTATGAATTGTCATTACACATAATTCCTTATATTTATCAATACTATATTTGACAGACAACAATTAATTTCATTTAGGTATTGAATTTGTGGACTTCCTATTATTGAGAGTTATCAGACAAATTGTAAATATCTGCTGCTTCTACCACACCATTTCTCTTGAGGAATGCATTCTTACTTTCACACTCTATTGAGGACATAGGATTTCAGGAGAGTCACTTGTTCTATCTGTTGAATCTATTGCTGATATCAGGAAACTATTGGCTGAAACTTTATAAAAATGATAGGGTTACTACTTCAGCAATGCTCTCATTATGTGTGACTTTTCAGGTCAACATCTACAGAGAATACAAGCAACAAGGAACTTTCACTTACAAGATTTCAGGTTGCAGGAAGAATATGATTTAGTAGGGTCATTGAGTTTCTATTCTAGTATTAATAAATTGAGATGGGAGAACTTGTATTTTAAGCTTTTATTGAGGGATCAAATCTAAAAAGATTCTAAATTTGAAACTATGGTACAAATGTCCAACCTCTGAATCTCATAAACTCTTGTCTAATCATGATCTTTGGTAAAAGTATAATTTTAAGGCAAGATGTTGCATTAAAATATCATTCAAATGGTTCATTCCTTTTTGTAGTCTCATTTTAGTGCTATTTAAAAAGTCAAGAAAATGGCTTTTCCCCTAGAGCCACCAGAAAGGAAAGCAGCCCTGCCAATACCTTGATTTTAGCCCAGTGAGACCTATTTTGGACTTTTGACACCAGAACTGTAAGAAAACAAATTTGCATTGTTTTATGCGATTATAACTGTGGTAATCTGATTACATCCACAATATGAAACTAATACAACATCCAGTCTCATTTCCTTTCTCCCATCTTCCTGCTTATATACCTACATATAAAGAGAAGAAAGAGAAAGAGAAGAGGAGAGAGAGAGAGAAACTTGGAACTATGGGTTTTCATAGTAGGGAATATGTTAATACATGTCCTTATTAATTATATTTTAGGTTCCTATCTCAACTTCTTTTGCTTTTGTCTGCTAAATAATATGCAATCTTAAGAGGGGGCTTGAAAAAATTAAAATTGAACAGGCTTTAGAAGTTCAAGTTAATAAAGGCTTCTTTTGGATTAATTAACTATACAAATAGAGAGCAGAGTGCAAATCAGTTTGGTCCTCCTGCAGGATGCTATTAGAGAAAAAAATGTTCCTGTCATTTTCACTAGAATGAGATATAATTTTGCTTCTGTCTGCTCACTCAGTTTGTAATACACAGGAACTCAGATATCATTGTGTTTGAGTAATAACTTAATGCTTTACCTAAAAATACAATAATGGGGAATTCTGATAAATTAAACCAATATCTATTGAAATTAGAGTTTAAGAAAAATGCTCCCATGTGATGATTATAAAATAAACTGTTGCTAGCAGTAAACTTTACCTGTTATATCATGAGGACAATTAATGGTCCTGTTAAAATAATTCTGTAGCTATAAAATGTAATTGCATTTTGTTTACCCAATACGAACCTTTTCCTCAAATGAAAAAATAAGTCCAAAATGCTAGTTTCCTTATTTTGCTTCTAGCCTTATTTTGCTTCTAACTAACCAATTAATAATTACATGTTGCCTAATTAATAAGCTTTCTTATTCTTTTATTCCTGAACTGAATTTCAATTTATATCAGGTAACTTAAAACAGTAATGATATTTTGATTCCACATGGTAAGTTTGTTTGTTTAATAAGAATATGAGGTATAAAATGACAATGTTAGTACAATTTGCATAGTTGGGTCTTCAGGTGTAGTGCTTTTGAAATAAGACCTATAGAAATTTTATAGTAACTTTCATGCATGCCATATTCATAAGTAGTCCAGTTAGCTCATCATATTTGTGATCTTCTGCCCATTTTTTGATTGGGTTGTTTGATTTTTTGATATTGAGCTGTATAAGCTGTTTATGTATTTTGGAGACTAATCCCTTGTCGGTTGCATTGTTTGCCAATATTTTCTCCCATTCTGTAGGTTGTCTTTTCATTTTGTTTATGGTTTCCTTTGTTGTGCAAAAGCGTTTAAGTTTAATTAGGTTCCATTTGTTTATTTTTGCTTTTATTTCCATTACTCTAGGAGATGGATCTAAAAAGATATTATTGCAATTTATGTCAAAGAGTGTTCTGCCAATGTTTTCCCCTAGGAGTTTTATAGCATTCGGTCTTACATTTCGGTCTTTAATCCATTTTGAGTTTATTTTTGTGTATGGTGTTAGAGAATGTTCTAATTTCATTCTTTTAACATGTAGCTGTCTAGTTTTCCCAGCACCATTTATTGAGGAGACTGTCTTTTCACCATTGTATATTCTTGCCTCCTATGTCATAGATTAATTGACCATAGTGCATGGGTCTGTTTCTGGACTGCCTAGCCTGTTCCATTGATCTATATTTCTGTTTTTGTGCCAGTACCATAGTGTTTTGATTACTGTAGCTTTGTAGTATATTCTGAAGTCAGGGAACCTGATTTCTCTAGCTCCATTTTTCTTTCTCAAGATTGCTTTGGCCATTTGGGGTCTTTTGTGTTTCCCTACAAATTAAAAAAAATTTTGTTCTAGTTCTATGAAAAATGCACTTGTGAATTTCCATTGTTAAGTTATCATTTCAATAAGGTTTCAATCATCTTAAGAAAAAAATAACAAACATCTCATATAGACTAGAAGTACTGCCATAAAGTTTAGTCTTAATCTTCTATGGGTTTACTCTCTGAATAGCTGTTGTCTATGTTGCGTTTCCTGGCAAGTACATTTAGGTAACAAATGGTTACAACCAGATAAATGAAAGCCAAAAGTGCCTTTTTCTAGAATGGAACATTTGCAAAGGAGTTAGGTTGATAATAATGTCTTGAGAATTTTCAATCTCCTTTTCTTCTAGTAATTTTTCCAACCACTCTATAGTTAGAGCAATTTCCTTTAAAATAATTAAATCTTACAGCAATAAAAAAAAAACTTTCTTTTCTAGATATGGGAATCTTTCGGCAGATGCTCATTCTCTTACAGGAGCCTTAAATTTTGCAAAGATTAATAACCTTTAAAACTGCCTTAAGCATTAAAACAATGAGATACCTCTATGTGACGTTTAGAATGGCCAAAATCCAAAACACTGACAACACCAAATACTGGCAAGAATGTGGAAAAACAGAAACTCTCATTCAGCCACTTTGGAAGACTATTTGGCAGTTTCATACAAAGTTAAACATATTTTTAACATACTATCCAGCACTGTGCTCCTTGGTGTTTACTCAAAGTAATTGAAACCTTATGTTCATACAAAACCCTGCACATAGATGTTATAGCAACTTTATTCATCATTGCCAAAACTTGGAAGTAACCAAGATGTTCCTCAGTAGGCGAATGGATAAATAAACTGTGGTATATCCAAACGGTGGAATATTATTCATCATTGAAAAGCAATAAGCTATCAAGCCATGAAAAGATATGGAGGAAACTTAAATGCATATTACTAAGTGAAAGAAGCCAAGCTGAATAGACTACATACTATGATTCCAACTATACGACATTCTGGAAAAGGCAACTCTATAAAGACAGTAAGAGGATCAGTGGTTGCCAAGGGTTAGGGGAGAGGGACAGATGAATTGTCAGAGCACAGAGAATCTTTAAGGCAGTGAAACTATCCTATATGATACTACATGGTGGATACATGTCATTATATATTTGTCCAAATCCATAAAATGTACAACACAAAAAGTGAACCTGAATGTAAACTATGGACATTGGGTGATAATGATGTGTCAATGTTGGTTCATTTATTGTAATAAATGCACTGTGGTGCAAAATGTCAATAATAAGAGCAGTTGTAGGGGGTTGGGGAAGATGGGGTTTATAGGAATTCTCTGTACTTTCTGCTCAGTTTTGCTGTGAATCTAAAACTACTCTGAAAAATAACATTTATTAATTTAAAAAATGCCTTAAGCAGTGATATGACCATCCAGGTCAAAAATGGCAGCAGCAGGCCTGAGTTTCTGAGCTAGCTTGGTCTCAGCCACCACTGGGCCAGCCTATGTTGATTGGTCCAGGATGAGGTGGGTTCAGCTTGTAGGTGGGAGGTTCTCCCCTACTTGGTCAAGCTTCCCCTGGTGGGAGTGAGAATGCTAAACGAAGCAGCACCAAACAGAGCATGAGAGATCCAAGCTCACTGCCTACTCGCGTCTCCACATCAAGCCCAAGCCCTTTCCCTGGGGAGATGGTATTCCTTCTATTCCATAACCCTCATGTGAATAAGCTTCCAACTGGCTATGAAGATGACTAAAGGAAACTGTACTACTACCAAGGCACTGCAGGGTAGCACTGGTTTGGACCATTACTCTGCACATTGAACCAGAAAAGTATACAGGACCTTAAGTGTCCTTTATTTTTATCCAATTATGACCATTCCTTTCCTTGTGGCAGGACATGACTTAAATAACTTATATTTTTAAAATACCTTACCAAATTTAACTAATTTGTATATTTATTCATTTTAATAATGGATACAGGTCATTGACATTGTCCCTTGTTAAACACCCTTATTTCTTGGGGGATCCTACATAAACTTTAAGAGTGTTATAGATCATTCGCTTAATATATTAAACACTCCCACAGTGCATAAGTATTAGATGTATTCTATTTTAAAAAATAGTAATTTTGTCATTATTTAGCTGGTATTATTAATACCATAATGTCCCACTAAGGCACTTGTCTGATTATAGAGTAGTATCTTCAATGATGTGTCCTTTTATAACAAAGTTGGTTGCATTCCCTCAAATCAACTAGTATGAAAGCCAAAGCAACACAATGTATTACAACACAAGTAATTTCCTAACAGTCCTATAAATGTAGGACACCAATGATTGGTTTGATTCATTTTCAGTCTGCCAGTGTTCTTTGAAGAAATATTTATCCAGTGCATTCCTAAGCCATTCAAACACTGTACTGTTAATTGTTTTGCTTCAGAGCCAGATAATCTGATAGGATATCAAATACCTATAAATAAAGGCAAATTAAAAAAATAAAATCAATTCTGTAACTCTCAAAATAACTATCATTAAACGCTGTTAAGAAGTATGCAACTTAATTACATAACACACATGCACACATGTGCACACACACACACACACACACACTCAGTAGATTAAAGGAAAACTAGTGTATATTATAGTGCTCAAACTAAAAGGAATGCAAGGAAAAGAAGCTGCAAATATGGCTACCTAGATTCCCAATGAGTCACTGAGGAAGTAAGTGAGGTACATGGCTGAGGGTATTAACACTTTTGTGGTCGTTACCCACCGTAAAGATAATTTCAGAAATCGTATCTTAGCAGCAGATAAAAATTGTTCTTCTCAAATGAGCCTAATTTATTCCTTAACTGGATCTAACAATGCAGTCATGTCACTAATGGCACCAGATATAAAAAACTTTTCTCATACAAGTAGAAAATTAAAGGAAATACTATACTTAATCTATAAACCAAACACAAACTACTTGTCCAAATCAGAGAGTCGGGGCACTGGGTTGAAGAGAGAGATGTAACAGAATAAGCTAAAAGCATTTTTACAGATTTTTACAGCTCAGTTACTGTTCAATCTCAAAACAACCCCCTTAACAGTAACACCAGATGATTGAGTTATAAATAGACATAAAACAGTAGGAAGTGGTATATCACCATATGTGGCTTTTACAAATTGTACAGAATGACCTCATTATTAGCACACAGCTTGCCCTGTGATCATTATAAATCATTTCATTGATAGAGATAATAATAATGGCTTATGATATTATCCCCTTGTCCATTGTCATAGCTTTCCTATAGGGCTCAGCAGGTAGAGAAAAAAAAAACTAACAGATTTTCCTTTGGTTGTATATTCAGAGCAGTCTGCACTCATAAAAAGTTTTATAAAAGCAAGAAACTATAGGACTTCCCCCAAAAGATGTTATAAAGAGATCAACATGCATTTGTAAAAATTGTTCATCAGGATTATTTGAGGCAGTTTCAGTCATTCATTTAAAAAAAAAATCTTAAGCTTTATATGTTGTATTCAGAGGAGAAAGGAAAGTAAAAGGTCAACCTATATTCTCTTGGTGAACACCTACTCTGTGTCAGGTACTCTGCATGACTTTCTTCCCTTGATCCTCACATCAACCCTGCAAGGGATAATATTAACATTACAGAGATAAGAAAACTGAGCCTAAGTAACAAGTGATGGTGACCAGATTGAACTTGTATCAATTTTGTTCCAAATTCCACTTGGCAATTTCCATCATCATCCCTAAATTAATCCACCTAAATTAAATTGGGAAGAAACCATAAATTTAAAGTTAATAACTAGCATTTTTACATAGTGCTGGCATTTGTGAAGCCAGGCATCCAGTAGTTCAGTGAAGGACACCCCTGACACTTCCAGGGTGGATGCTAAAAAGAGGGTAACAGACTACTCAAGGCCCCAGATGGTTAGATCAGTGCTTCTCAAATTGTCTGTGGTGAAGAATCTTTTGTTTTGCTTGTTTTAATTTTCATTCCATTGTACACCACTACTTTGTGAAATGCAATAAAAATAAATTACAAAAATTAAGTGAAAGTAGGAAGTAAGATACACAGAAAAGTTCAATTTATGATTAGATGTAACAAGTGAACCCACTGATTATATGCTTAGAAATAGCAGAAATGTCAATGTGCTGTAAAACCTTCTAAACGCCCACACTTAACTTCTGTCCTACCTTATTGTGGACTGGTCCATAGACAACACAGTAGTAACACTGAACTGGAGAACTGGGTGGAAGCCCTATCATTTATTTGTTTCTCCTCTATCTGGAGGCAACCTCAGCCTGTGCCCAAAATTTCAGAGCTTCCTAAGTTCTGGGTCATTATGCTTGGAAACATATGAGAATATATCAATTTGCACAAACACTGCTGATTAAAAGCAAATGGAAACATTTTGAACTTTTTAGTTATTTCATAATAACACAGCCCAATGTGTTGGCATGGCCAACATACTCTGCTTTTTGCATCCCCCCCTCCCCCGCCAGGAAGCCATTAAACTCTTCTTCAGGAAAATTTTCGTTGATTGATTTGAGGAGTAGACAATCTACTCACTATGTTTTTAATTATAAATGAAACCGTTGAATAATATTTGTCTTAAAATTGATCTTTAGAAATTACAATTACAACATTACAATAGCCAAGACATGGAAACAACACAAGTGCCCATAAACAGACAACTGGTTTAAGAAAATGTGGTATATATATATACAATGGAGTATTACTCAGCCATAAAAAGAGTGAAATATTGCCATTTGCAGCAAACATGGATGGATCTAGAGAATATCATACTAAGTGAAGTAAGTCAGACAGAGAAAGACAAATATTATATGATATCACTTATATGTGGAATCTAAAAAATAATACAAAAGAATCTACATAGAAAACAGAAACAGACTCCCAGACATAGAAAACAATCTTATGGTTACCAAAGGAGAAAAGGAGGGGGTGACTAATAAATTAGGAGTATGGGATTAACAGATACAAACTACTGTACATAAAATAGATAAGCAACAATGATTTACTGTACTACACAGGGAACTATATTCAATATCTTGTAATAGCCTATAATGGAAAATCATCTGAAAAAAATATATAAATATAACTTAATCACTTTGCTGTACACCTGAAACTAACACAATATTGTAAATCAACTATATTTCAATTTTTAAAAAATGTCTTATATTCTTGGTACTTTGGAGTTGGCATTTGGCCTCATTATGCCTTTAACAGCTTCGCTTTTAACTATCAATAAGGTACATGAACATATTTGGGTGAAAATACTGACAGTAAATGTTGTGTGGGAAGGTAATATATGCTTCACGTCTGCATACACGCAGACCCCATTGTGGTCGTATGCTAGCAAAGTGCACTTTGGAGAGCACCTTTCCGTTAGCACTCAAAAAAAAAAACTAACATATGAATAAATACCACATCAATTATAACATTATATACATAATTTTAAGACCTAAGGTCTTCTTTTATAAACCTGACATAAAATTTAGATCTGCATAAAAAATTGCCTTCATAATCATAGTATTATTTTCATGAAGAATGTAGAATGCTTAGAAGGATAAAAGTAAAATAGAAGTCAACTTTTATGTGACTTTTTAAGTGAATGTTGTTAGAGCTGGTGATTATGTTGATTTCTGAGAAATATACTTTTTCTTTCGTTCTTGTTTCTAGATATGTAGGGAATATATCAACAAATGGAAGGAAAATTTAAATTTCAGAGCTTAAATAGCAGTTCAATCTTCCAGTTTCATTACCATGCATTTCATTATTCCAGATAATCAGATTTTCAACCTCTAAAGTTCCAATATCAAACATTAATGAACTTTAAGAGTAGATGGGAGAAGAGGAAGAATATGAAATAATATTATAATTTTACCTTTTTTAACTTGCAATAATATGTGACCAAATATGTAGCAATAAAAATCTGAACTAAAACTGAACTTTGCAACATGATATAGAAACGTTAAGACTCTACCTTCTTTTTTCTTTCTTCTTTCCAATATACTTGTTACTTAAGAGTAATGACTACTGAAAAATCTATTAGAAATTAGTGTTGATGTCAATCATGCTTTGATATTTAAATGTATATTATTTTTCTTTAATTCCATCTTAAAATAAAATTTGTATTTAAGGTCTTAAACAAAGTGTTACCATGTAGAAAATAAAAGGACTCACTTTTCAGAATTTCCACCAGCATCCAGGGGATAGTGATCTTAAATTAGAAACAGATTTTTTAAATGCAAAACAAAAACTGCCTGACATCTTAGCTAATGAGATAATAACGATAATAACTATTACAGTAGTATTCCATCATTTGTAAAAGAAAGTAACATTTGCACATTTGTTGCCATTAACAGAGATTTTTTAACAGATATTACAATAGCTTATATCAGATAATCAGACTGAGATTCAGCCTATCCTGACAAATATAAAATTAAACAACATCTTTCCATCTTACATAAATATTTATTTCACTTCCTTACAGAGCTTAGAAAGAAAAGCAGGCTTCCCTGGTGGTACAGTAGTTAAGAATCTGCCTGCCAATGCAGGGGCCATGGGTTCGATCCCTGGTCTGGGAAGATCCCACATGCTGCGGAGCAATTAAGCTCATGCACCACAACTACGGAGCCCGTGCTCAGCAACAAGAGAAGCCACCACAATGAGAAGCCCATGCACCACAACAAAGAGTAGCTCCTGCTCGCCACAACTAGAGAAAGCCCACACATAGCAACGAAGACCCAAGACAGCCAAAAAAAATAAATAAATAAATAATAATAATAAAAATCATTGCCCTTTAAAAAAAAAAAAGAAAAGCACTGCTTCTTCCCAATGATATGTCTATGTAACAATTATCTTTGTCATATTGTTGTGATCCACCCAACCTTTTTTCCTTAAGCTACATACAGAAAAATTAAATAGTTTAGATTTTAACTATTACATTACAAACTTTTATTTCTTCAACGGTAAACATATTTACTTACAGAAAAAGACATGGAACTGCCATGCAAAAATTAAGAATAACGAAGAACAGGTAAATTTTATTTTTATTTATTTATTTTTTTTAATTGTTCAATTTTCTTTATTTTTATTTTTTTAACATCTTTATTGGAGTATAATTGCTTTACCAGGTAAATTTTAAAACAGATACAGTGTTAGACTAATGTGAAGAAAATCAATTACAGACACACTACATGGCTTAATAGCAGGTTATGTGAAAAAGATCTGGATATCTAGTAGACCATACTGAAATGAGACAATGATTTAAAAAAGAGAGAGAGTAATATCTAGGCTGAATTAGTAGAAGAGGCAATCTTATGATCTTTGCACCATAACGTGACTGGTTTCAACTCCATGAAGCTGAATTACAGTATCTCCTCCAAAGGAAGATGCCCAGGAGTCTGGATATCTGTCAGCTTTAGAAAGATTAAAACAGAATTCACAACTGGTAGTTGACAAGCAGAATCGAACCATTCAAATGTGTTTTATTTGGCTTGCACAGTGCTGAATTACACAGTGCTTTGAAGTTTAGAATACATGCTAATATTTACAAAGCAAGAGATTTCTCATACAAACCAGATTTCTATTTTTTCTTGAAAATTAAAAGATCTGGCAGCATAAGGCTCATATTTTCCCTTTGGTGACAACTGACTAAAGCAGGAGACCTGCTGCCTACACTTTTTAGATAAGGGATGAATTCTTCTTAGACTAGCCAACTGCACACATCCGTGCCACTAGCCTGGCCACTATAGTGGTGTGAGTTTGTGTCATGACATGTCCCTGGGTGAGTCTCCGGTTATATGTGATCGAAAAGATAGGAGGAGCTATGGCTTTTCAATGCTTTTCAGTCATTTACACATTGTCACAGGAAGTGTAAGTAGAACCTCAGTGTGGAGTTTAGAGGGAGACAGGTTTGAAGAAAACATAAGAACAAATTGTATCATTTGAACTAGAAATATTTGACAATAGAAATGTCTTTATCAGAAAGAAATGTGCACCCTTTCATTGGAGATATTCAGGCAAAAGCTAGGGGGCCAATAGCATTTGTCTCCTTAGTCCTGAAAATTTATGATTCTATTAAAAAAACATTGCATTATATCGATGTACATAAAAGTAGTACTTTAGTTGTTAAACAGCTGTTCAACTGAAAAATTCCTCTTGTCCTGCTCTTAAGGTCCTCTCCCTCTTTTGGGTGCCATGAGGACAGAAGAAATATGATTTTTATAGGACAAAAGTAGTTGTTGCTCAGAATTTCCCACTTTTGATCATGAACTTGCATACATAGTTGCATTTTCTGTCAGTTCCTCTTTATTTTATGGTCATAGTCTCTGGTAAGATGCTTATGAGTAAGAAAATGTTGATTTAAAAATTTGTCCCATTCCTTACACAGTGAATTAAGCCTAAAAGCGATGACATTTTCTACACAAGCAGTGAACCCATAGTCACTGGATAGAATTGTGTTGTTTTTGGTCAGACCACTGCAAAATAAAACCAATTAAGATTCTTCCTTTAAGACATACATAGAAAGTTGTTAACATCACTTATGAAATACATGGCTTTAAAAATATGAAATGGAATTTAATCAAGTCTCTAGACCTCAATACCAGTTTACAGTTTATCAGTTTATATGGGAAACAGAAGATCAAGTTGAATATAACACAAGGAAATGATCACTTTACAGTGCAACTGACCCAATTTACCTAGCAAAGCAGTGAAGGACATGAAAAGAGAGTGTGAGGAAAGTAGGAAGTGGAGTTGTTAGAGAATAAAAGAAATTTAAGAGACATAAAAATGAATTAAAATGTGTAAACCTTGTCTGCATCATGATTCAAACAAAACAACTCAACTATTTATGAGGCAAATGAGAAGTTTTGAATAAAGATTGGGTATAAAATAATATAATAAATGATAGCTACTATTGAGTAAAAATTTGTTGAGGAACAGGATATTCACAAATTCTTGAAGTTTCACTCCACATATTGCTTATTAATTGCAGTAGAGAAATCTGCTGGACACAGCCTTAACTGAATGAGCAAATGCAACATCATCAATAGTGGAACAAATTTACATCATGTATCTCTTGATGTGTTGCATCCATGTAATATTTCTGCTAAAAAAATAGATATTAACTGAAATCTAACCATGAGGCAACACTCGGACAAATGCAAATTGAGGGCCATTTTGCAAAACAGTTGGCCTGAACTATTTTAAGACTTCTGGATCAAGAAAGACAAAAAAAAGGAGGTGGGGGTATGGGTGGGGAGCAGACTTGGGAAATGTTCTAGATTAAAGGAGGCTAAGTGCAAAGTATGAGCCTTGATTGGCTCTTAGATTGACAATAAAATAAACAGCTATAATGGAGAGTTTTTATACAATTGAGAGATACTGAGTATAAATTTTATATTAGCCAACTGTATTATATTAATGTTAATTTTTCTGCTTGTGGCCATTGTATTGTTGTTGTGTGCGAGAATATCTGGTTCTTAGGAGATACATGTTGAATTATTCAGAGATGAAGTATTGTGATGTCTGCAACTAATTCTCAAATGCTTTCAAAAGATAAAGTAAGCAAGTGAGAGAGAGTGTGCAAGCACTCCTGAGCAAGAGAGAAAAAGAAAAAGAACAAATATGGCCACATTTTAACAACTGCTAAATCTTAGTGAAAGGAGGACATGCAGGTGTTCACTGCACTATTCTTACAATTTTTTATCAGAAGATTTGATATTTTTTCAGCTTCTAAACATTGGGAAAATAATTATTCTTTAATTGTGTAAAGCATGAAAATTGAAAGACAGCTATGTTAAAAATTAAAATTCCTTATCAATTTAAGATGCATATTGAACTATTTACAGGTAAAATAATGTCTTTTGAGATTTTCTTTAAAATATTTCAGTTTAAAAAGAAAGTGAGGGAATAAAACAAAATTGGCAAAATTATTGGAGCTGCGTGATGAGTATGTGGAGGCTTATTCTATTTAAAAGCGAATTTTCCGAATGGCTCATTAAAATAATATTTCACCATGTTGGGGTTTTTTAATTTCATTTTAAACTATAGCTTCTAAAGCAGTTTTGGATACAATTTTTGGTATGTAAATAAAAATTTAGAGTCAAGTAATGGCAAGTACATAAAGTAACAGTTTCTGGCATTATTCAGAAATTTGTTTAAAGGTAACCTCCAGGCAACTTCTGGCTGTCTTCCAGATTCACAAGAAGAATAAGAGATGTTGAAAGTCTTTAAGCTTAAGAGCATGCATTTTGAAAATGAGAAAGCCACACTTTGGTAATTGTGAATGGTACTGTCTTCTCATATAGGAAATATTCTAGTTCTAGGGTAGCATTCTGTTGATGTTAGATGGTTGAAATAAAGACTATTATCAGAAGATGGACGTCATTATACTCATAATTTTTTTTATAAATTTATTCATTTTTGGCTGTGTTGGGTCTTTGCTGCGCGTGGGCTTTCTCTAGTTGTGGCGAGCGGGGGTACTCTCTTTGTTGTGATGCGTGGGCTTCTCATCACAGTGGCTTCTCTTGTGGCGGAGTACGGGCTCTAGGCGCGTGGGCTTCAGTAGTTGTGGCACATGGGCTCAGTAGTTGTGGCGCATGGGGCTAGTTGCTCCCCAGCATGTGGGATCTTCCCGGACCAGGGCTCAAACCCGTGTCCCCTGCATTGGTAGGCGGATTCTTAACTACTGTGCCACCAGGGAAGTCCCATACTCACTATTTTTATACTTCTCTAAATATACCTTTTCTGAAGCCAAATTTGGCATATCCTATTATACTGCATTACCATGGCAAATTATCAAAGTAATTTTTTCTTTCTATAAAAATTAGTGTTCATAATATAACAAAGCTCTTTGTACTTAGCCAGATACAGAAAGAAAATACCTGTTCCACAAAATTCCATAAAAAAATAAAATACCAAAGGTAAGAATTTGTGTTTCATAAATACTTATTATTTCAATAATGCAGGAACTGGATATAACTCTTTTCCAATCAGGTGCTAAATTATAAAGCATTGTATAAAGAATTGTGAAAGAATTATATCTATGTACAGGTCTCGATTTCAATTTTATAGGAAATATAGCCCTTCTATGACAAGATTTTCTGTCTTGGTGCACATCCTATACAATCTTCAGTTGATATTTTCATCTTTTCCTTCCCGTTCCTGACATATACTTAGAATGCTGACCCAGAGTGGAAAAGACATTCTTGTGCCCTCTGTACACCCAGCTTAGATACAGGAGACATTTAAAATGTGTATCTATAAAAACAAAACAAAAATCAATAACAAAAGCAAAGGCATTTAATGAGAAAGACTTACAATGTCAAAACATATAAATCAAGTTTTTGCAGATTATGTCTCTTCGCTTCCAACATTTCTAGATAAATATTTTTAAAATTTAATTATTTGTAAATTTTGTTCATATATTGGTGATTATTCAGATATTTCCTGAGATACAGTCTATAGCAATTTTTTTTTGAAAGATTATGATGGAAATCAATATTCAAAAGTAAGTAATATTTCTATTCTAAGATCAAACATATTATAATTTTATAACTTCTCTTTTGTAACATCTCTGCCAAAATTTTCCTTCATTATTGCATAAAATCGAGGTCTTATTAATATAAATTATTTGTGGGTTAACTCTAAAATATCTCCTTGTATTACCTATCACCCACAAATAATCCTATAAATATCATTTTAAATAATCATTTAGTAAATGACAATTTAGAAAAATAAAGTATTTTGTAGAATATTCTTATCATTAAATGTTAAAACTGGTGTTGGATTTTGACATAAAGCATACTACACTGAAAAATAAAAAGCCTTGGTTCCTAGCCATCTGCTTCACAGTTCATAAATATATTTCTATTAGTAATCCTAATTGGGGGACACTGATGTCTAAGAAGATACATCAAAAGAAGAATAATTCTAGTTTCACATTTCTTAGAATAACAAGAATAATGAGTGTATATACTATCCTAATATTGGTTTCATACAGTTTTAAAATAATATAGGTTTGAATTTTCTGAATAATGTTTAGCATCTGTCTGCATCCCCCTTGCTCGTATTTTAAACAAGCTATTGAATTTACTTTTGCAGCTCAAAAGAAAATTGTGTAGAGGGGATGAGTGTGTTAAGAAAGGTTCCAAATATCTCCAATCAAATAATGACCTTAATCTTATAGGAGGGAGATGCTGGGCTCCATGGAAGTGCTTGAGACTCTCTCCCTGAAGATTTTCCTCTCAACGTGAGCAAATATCTTTGCTGTCGGTTTTCTTTTCCTTTTTCCTTTCCTACTCCTAGCCCTCTATGGGTCAAGGCTGTAGAAAGTAGTTTTTTTTCCCCCAACTATGAATATCGTAGAGGAATTAGAAAGGTGGTAAGAACACTTGTGTATTCTCATGTGTCCAAAAGTGGTTGAACTTTGAGGCAGCTGCATCAAGCCTCTTCAATATGAAAAAACAAAACAAAACAAAAAACATTAATGTCTATTCTGAATTCTCTCAGATTCTCCAGAAGAACCAAAATTTGACAGACTTTCAAGAATCAGAAAACAAAGTATCCATGATAATCCTATTTTATTTAGGACATCTGCATTTAATCTGTCCATTCAACAAAAATTTTATTGAAATTTACTATAAGCCACACACTCTACTAGACACTGAAATATGCATTGGTGCACAACACAGCCATGGTCTTGGTCCTTGGGAAGTTTAAAGTCTAGGAAGAGAGTTCACACTGAATGAATAAAGACAGGTGAGACGCATATTATAAAGTGAGGGTGAAGGTTGCTAGGGAAGTGTACACACGGCAGATTGATGTAATTTGTAGCATAGAGGTGGGGGCTACCTGAAGAAGTGAGACTTCAAGGAAAAGGCTAGAAGATAAGTAGAACATTGTTGGGGGAAGAAGTGGAGAGCATATATAAAAGCTGGAGATTATAATTAATAGCGGAGAAAATATGTCAGGAAACATGCTAAAATGATCTTCTGTCATTTACAAAACAAACAAAACCTCTTTTATTAGACTTTGTGCATAAAATGGTCCATTAAATCATATATTCAATGAAACATGACAACTTGAAAGATCAAGTACAACCATGTATTTCTAAGCCCTGACTCTAAGAGGAAAAATGCAGTGGACCAATGATAATGTGGTATTGATATATTTCTGTAACTAACAATCTTTTTTACTAATATTCTGAATAATGCCAGAATAATTACAATCATAACAATTTCAAGGATATTTAATTATCAATTTTGCTTTACTTAAAACTTAATTACTTAACTTTCTAGTATTTCTTAATCTGGAAATTAATCACATGAAACCATTCTAAATGGAAAAATTGATATATCCTTTGAGTGGAAAAATAACTAAACTACATGTATAAGCATTAACGGAAAGTAAAAGTTGAATTTGTTTTGATCTTTTTAATTAGATATTTATTGAAATTGGAGAACTTTAATTTTTTGTGTTGAATTTAACTCTTTTAAAATTGTGTATTTACACAGCAGCTCCTTCTGCAATGAAAGTTACTGATATTTTCAAACTGCATTTCAAATTCTTATCAACATGAAATTTTTATTTATGGTAATTATTTTATTTTTAATATTAAAAACATTTTTATGAATACAGAGATTTTTAAAAATAAGCAAATCATAAGCACGCAGCTCAAGAAATTGTTACAAAGTGTATATGCCCATAGAACCATGGGTCAGATCAAGAAATAGAAGGTACCAGAACCCCAGGAGTGCCACACAGATCACTCTCCACCTCTACCATGCCAACCTGCCCAAAGGTAAGCAATCATTCTGACTTCTATAACACCAATTACTCATGCCTGTTTTTGAACTTCATTTATACTGAAGCACACAGTATGATAACTGATAATAATAAAAATATGGAATATCAAAGTTTGTACTATGTAGCTTTTTTTTTTTACTTTCAATGCTTTTATTTTATTATTTCAAAGTTTAATTTATTTGGCTTCTATTTCATTTGCATGACTAACAGGGCTCTGTAAGGAGCTGTGTATAGAGACTTTTATAGTATCTTTGTAAATATCAAGAGTGCATTACACTTGTTGGAATAGAGCTCTTAGTCAAAGAACATAATTTTCCTCTCTGGTATCCGTCAAATTCCTCCAATCAGTAAAGAGCAGCAAATGAAAGAGAAGGTCAGAAACCTGATATGCTGCTAATTTTCTATTGGCTGATGTGAGTAAATTAAAGAAATTCCTTAAAGTTTTATTGAGATGAAAAGCTTACAGTTACTCAAGGGTTGATAGAAGGTAATTTTTTTTCAAATATTTAACATTAAGATGTTTTCGAGGCATTTAATATTGTTAGTCAGCAAATTCTTAAACGTGCTTAATTGTAAATCTGTGGTGCTGACAGGTATGCTAATTTTGATATTCTATATATAAATTAACACAAAAGTGTGTATTCAAGAGTTCTCTTAAATTCTCTTAAAATAATATATGTGTTTTTCAGAGATACCGACTTTATTATTTTGTGCCAACTGTGTCTATATGGTTTGTAGAGAAGAGAATGAGGCCTCTATCTGCTTCTTCCTGTCAAGCTATAAAGAACTTTGGTGAGGAAAACTCTGTCTTAGCTGACTTCACTCTTCATCTATTTTTTTAAGATGTTCAGTGATTATGCAATGACAGAAACAGCTTTCTTATAGAAAAAGAATGGAATTTAAAAGAAAAATAACCTCTTTGCCCTGTGTGGTTCAACACAGAAAGCCAAATAGAAGTTTTCCTACATGTACACACACACGTCTATCATCTGCACAATACCTGAGACAATTTATTTTACCATTAGTGGCTTCTTCACTTAAAAGGTAAAAGTCATTTTCCACAAAGAAATGTGGAAGAACAAAAAAATCATTTTATGCCATTGAAGTTTCAAGACTTATAAATATATCTTTGGATGTCCTAAAGTATTCTTTTTTTTAACTCTCAGAGCTTTAGCCCCTGGGTAACATTTTCTTTCATGCTTTTATGTGTATATGAACTTATCCCAATTTATCCAAAAATTCTGTTTAATCTAGATCAATAATTTAACATACTTAATTACAATAGTAATAATGTTATAATTCAATAAAATGTACTGATAATAAAGCAATAGTAAAGGGAATTTTCAAGTTTAATTAAATAACATTTCAGTACACTAAAACTTTTCAATCTTATATTTATAAGTGATTAAAAATGTAATGCATATATTTATAATTATTGTCTTATATACACAATTTTAAATCTTTTTTTTAACACTTTGTTTTCATGGAAGTTTGGACCATATTTTAATTTGTTTAATTATTTATTCTGGTTTTATTCTCCCCCAGAGTCTAAGTTCCTGAAGGCTTGGGCCCTGACTTGTTCCTCTTTGTATGTTCAGTGCCTGGTTCATTGTAGACAGTGATTTTCACTAATATGTTAATTTCACAAATATTGACTGAATACTTACTATGTGATTGATGTTATTTCAGGCACTGGAGTGCAACTAAGAACAAGACAGAGAAGAGTCCTGCTACTGTGAAATCAAAATTATAATATGTTCTTGAATTCAATTAAATACTCATTTCTACCAGTTGGGGGGGCTAACATTGTTAATTTTAGATCTTACTTGAGAAATGAGCATTAGAATTTAATAAAATATTTAATTCCAAAATAATTTTTTAATGAAATAACTGTATATAGTGAGAAATACAGAAAGGATTACATAAAAAGGAATGCATATTTGTTTGGAATAATAATTATCCCTCTATTTTTATAGATATGGATATATTCTAGGTTATCCAGTGGATTCATAAACTACCTGAAAAAGAGTGGGTTAACAAAAAATAACATCTCATATTACATACATGTTCACATAATTTTCTAATCACATGTCCCAACCTCTTTACCCGAATGTTACTCATTTTCATCAAGTAAATGGCACTTGTGGACCCACTAAGATGATGAAATATGTTCAAAATTTGCAAACTACACCAAATTCTTAAATAACTTCAGCAAATTATTCTATATAGCAGTGAAAGAAATTGAAAACAAACAGAATATCACTTATTTTAATACATTTTTACGGATTATGCAAGTTGTATATATTTATTATACAAAATTTGGAAAAGCAGAAAGATACATATTACTCATTATCCTATCACTCAAGATAATGGCATCATTTCAGTCGTCTTGTGTGTGTGTGTGTGTGTGTGTGTGTGTGTGTGTGTGTGTGTGTTTGTATAAAATACAACATTGGGTTGAATCTATGTGTTATGTTTTTTTTTCTTTTAACTGTAAACATATATATTTATTGATGCTGGTGGGAATATAAATTAGTACAATCACTTTGTAGAATTACAGTTGAAGTTGTACACACTCTTTGAGCTTGTAATTCCACTCCAGCATAAACTCTAGAGAAATGCGCTGAAATGTATACTAAGAGATATGTCTAAAGATGTTCACAGCAGCAATTTTTGGTAAAGCAAAAATTGTAAACCAGCTAACTGTCCATCAACAGGAGACTAGAAATGGAAATTTTGGTGTATCCAAGTAATGGAATATTACATAGTGCTGAAACTGACTAATATAAAGCATCACTCATTATGGATCAATTTCACAATCAAAATGGGTGAAAAAAGGCAAATTGTAGAATACATATATTATGCTGCTATTTATGTAAAGGTTGAAAGCATGTGAAAACTACACGTATTTTATTTAGGGGTGCAAACATATGTAAAAATGTATGAAAATTAAGGGCAGTGATAACTCTGAAGCTCAGGTTATAGTGGTTACCCAGGGTGAGAGGGCAGGAGGGAGAGAAACACTGGTTGGTAATGTTTTATGTTTTTAAAGTGGAAGGTGAGTACATGCATATTTAAATTCTTTTTTGTATATATTACATCATAAAATTTTCCATAAAAGATAAAAATGCATTTGGATAGATCACAACAAAGTCTTAAGAGCAAATAATAAAAGTGTTGCTTCTGCACGGGGTCCTCTGGTCCAAGCTGCTGATCATATTTTTCCTTTCCCCTGAAGACCATGCTCAGGGTTGTTCAATCAAACTTGTGACCCCCATTGCCTCAGTGCTGGCCACCTCCCTCCTGCCCTCGTGATGTAGTATGTAGCTTAAACTATTCTTACAGGAAAATTTGTAGTCTTAAAATGCATTTTTAAAAGATGAAAATATCAATCAATGATCTAAGTCTAGCTCAAAAAGTTTAAAAATAAGAGCAAATTAAGTGCAAAGATAATAGAAAAATAAAATATTAAAGATATCAGAAATTAATAGAACAGAATATTAATAGAAAATAGAAAAGATCAATAAAGGCAAATGTTGATTTGTTGAAAAGTCTAATAAAATTGATAAAACCTTAATGAAAATAATTGAGAGAAATAAAAGGCATAAGTAACCAACTAAAACAAAAAAAGACCATCACTACAAATCTTACAAACATAAAAAACATAAAGAAATTTTTAAAAATTGAAGTATAATTGACCCACAACACTATTTAGTTCCAGGTACACAACATGATTCGATATTTCTACACATTACAAAATTATCACCATGATAAGTCCAATTATCATCTGTCACCATACAAAGTTATTACGGTATTATTTACTTTATTCCCCATGCTGTACATTTCATCTGTGACCTGTTTATTTTTTAATTGGGTAATCTCCCTCACCTATTTCACTCATTCCTTTACCCCCTTCCTTCTGGCAACTACCTGTTTGTTGTTTGCATCTATGAATCTGCTTTTCTTTTGTTGTCTGTTAATTTGTTTTGTTTTTTATATTCCACATATAAATGAAGTCATCAGTACTGGTCCTTCTCTGTCTGACTTATTTCATTTAGCATAATACCCTTTAGGTCCATCCATGTTGTCGCAAATATCAAGATTTCATATTTTATGGCTGAGTAATATTTCACTGTATGTATATGTATGTGTGTATATATACATACATGTGTATACATATATAAATAACACGTCTTCTTTATCTAGTCATCTACCAATGGACACTTAGATTGCTTTCATATCTTGGCTGTTTTAAATAAAGCTGCTATGAAGACAGGGGTGCATGTATCTTTTCAAATTAGTGTTTTTGTTTTCTTTGGAAAAATACCCAGAAGAATTGCTGGACCATATGGTAGTTCTATTTTTAATTTTTGAGGAATCTCCATACTGTTTTCCATGGTGGCTGCACTAATTTACATTCCCACCAACAGTGCACCAGGATTCCCTTTTCTCCACATCCTAGCCAACACTTGTTATTTGTTGTCTTTTTGATAATAGCCATCCTGACAGGTGCGAGGTGATATGTCATTGTGGTTTTCATTTGCATTTCCCTGATAATTAGTAATATTGAGCATCTTTTCATGTGTCTGTTGGCCAGTGTATGTCTTCTTTGGAAAAATGCCTATTCAGGTCCTCTACCCATTTTTTAATCGGGTTGTTTGGGTTTTTTTCATATTGAGTTGCCTGAGTTCTTTGTACATTTTGAACATTAACCCCTTATCAGACATACTGTTTGCAAACATCTTCTCCCATTCAGTAGGTGGCCTTTTCATTTTTTGATAGTTTCCTTTGCTGTGCAAAACCTTTTTAGTTTGATGTAGCCCCATTTGTTTATTTTTGCTTTTGCTTTCCTTGCCTGAGGACACATATCCTGATAAATATTGCTAAGACCGATGTCAAAGGGTGTACAGCCTATGTTTTCTTCTAGAATTCTTATGGTTTCAGGTCTTACATTTAAGTTTTTAATCCATTTTGGGTTTATTTTTGCATATGGTGTGAGAAAGTAGACTGGTTTGCTTCTTTTGCACATAGCTGTCTTTTGCACATAGCTGTCCAGTTTTCCCAACACCATTTATTGAAGGGGCTATCTTTTTGCCATTGTATATTCTTGCTTCCTTTGTCATAGATGTCATAGACCATATAAGTATGGGTTCATTTCTGAGCTCTCTATTCTGTTCCATTGATCTATGTGTCTGTTTTTGTGCCAGTGTCATACCGCTTTGATTACCAGAGCTTTGTAGTTTAGTTTGAAATACATAAAGAAATATTATGAACAACTTTGTACAACTCTGTTTTTATCATTTATAAACTACAAAAAATAAAATTCTCTAAAATGAGAAGAATCAAAATAGTTATTTTCAATTATTTGAAGGACTAGAATGTTATAATTTGATTTTTTCTCATTGACACTAAGGGCTAAAACTAGGAATGGTGAAATAAAACAATACAGAAATATATTTAAGCTTACTCTGAGAATTTAAAGAATCACATTTCTTCATCAGAGAAAGTACCCACATCTAGGTTGGAAAGCCTGAGAGGGATAATCAAGTTCATAACATTTTCGCAATTATGAAGCTCTGAGAATCTGATAAAAGCTTTGGACATTCTTCACAAATGAATACACATATGGATATGTACATGTAATTTAACATCAGGAAGCCTTTTCATGGACTCATTAGTTAGAAAGACCTATGGTAGAAGATATCAATTATCAGGTGAAGAAATGAAGCTTTAAGATACATATCTACTCTAAGGTAATTCTCACATTCTAAATAAATGGGTAAATAACCTCTAAATGCTCTTCTATATGGTTGAAAGGTAATGCATGAATGATTTAATTATCTTATCATATTAGCACCTGCCCTATTTAAATACAATTCAGAATGTTCTCAAAGAATAACTGAAACATTTTTTTACTAAGAATTATTTATATTAATATCCTGGTGGTCTATCAAGTAATATCAATAGTACTGCCCAAGATGGAATAAGCCTTGATTTCTCTTGAATCTCCATGGCAAAGGGTAAAATGGAATAAATATAGTTAGTATATGCAAACATGTTACCTTGAAGGTTAAAGAAACACTTTAAGAAATACTTTTAAAATTATCGTGTCCACTTAATAAAAAACTAAAATACAAAGAATAGGTCAGCTATAATCTTCCAAATTTCTGGTCATCAGAAAGAAAGTTGTGGTATATTTCTACTGCGAAAATAAACACAAAGCAAAAGTCAAGATGTATTTACAGGAGAAATTGTTAAGAAGAAAAAAAGCAGCCAAGAACTAGACTGATCAGTCTTATTCATAACTATGTTGCAAATATCTAACAGGAATGTGTGTTGTCAAATGTGTGTTGAGTATTCCAAGAAAATGGAGGCATAGTTTAGAAGAATTTCTATAAGATGTTTTACAACAAGATGCTGCAAAACATTATTTCAAAGACTAGAAATTTCAATTTCAACATACATGATTTTTTCATTCCTTATACTGATTTCAGTGTGCAAAGAGTAGAACCTTAAATACACACAGCATTTACTTTTGTACATTTAATATGTCTGACCTTTACACCACATGAGTTTACAATTTAATTATATGATGGTACTAGCAAGACTACAAAATAAAATCACTCAATAGTAAAACACACATACAATATAATGTTGCACACTGTGAAGTATAGCCAATATTACCCAGTATGACTCCTCAAGCATTTGAGAAACCATTCAACAGAATTACAGCTTTTGAGAGCAGAGAGATTTTTAAGAGCAAATAAGGTCAAAATTTCATTAAGGGGCATGAAACACAGCCTGAAATTATTAATCAATATAGACTATAAATCCTGTAACAGCAGCTCTTAGCAGTTAAAGCAAACATTTGCATACAATTTCACTTAAGATAGATCAAAATAATAATAGAATTATTTGAGTTCTGCCAAAGGATTTCATTCCGAATAAGATATTTTGGTGAAAAAGTGATGGCATGAAAAATGTATCATATTTGTACTTTAGTAAAGATTTCTAAGTACTTTGGAAATGAAGACCATACTATAGAATGAAGGAAATGCATATTGATTTTGACTTTTAGTGTGATACTTTTACAAGAGAAAGCAAAATTTCCCAGTATCCAGGTCTGAATTAACATCTTACATGTTGTTTCTTATCTATTGTTGCTGGAATAATAAACCATTTCAAAACTTAGTGGCTTAAAACAACAGGGATGTATTATTTTCATATTTCTAGTTGACTGGGCTCTTTTTCTGCTCCATATGGGTCCACTGGGGTCACTCTGAGGTTGGGTTCAACTACACAGGCTGGGCTGGAAGGTCCAAGAATGCTTCTCTTATTACTTATTTCATCCTTGGAGTTGACTGCTTCAGTCAACTCAGTTATTCTCATTGTTGTCAGCTCTTCATGTGATGTTGCATCCTCCAGGGGCTCTCCACAAGACCTCTCTCCAGCAGGAGAGCTAGGACTAACTTATAAAATGGCTCCTGAGTTCCAAGAGGGAGAATTCTGAGAGGGTAAGCCTCAATGTGGAAGTACACGTACACGTCAAATCTCTGCTTGCATCACTTTGGCAAATGTCTCATTGACCAAAACTTTGATATGACCAAGCCCAGAATCATTGTGTGAGGGCATTACAAAAGACATAAATGTGAGGGGGAGGAGGCATATTTATTGCTTGTTCTCAACATAGTAGCCTCCACATATGAGATATCCTTTTACATGCACATAGAGTCTATGAGATTAAATTTCCATTTTACTGCATCACTCTGTGATAAGAAGAAAAAATTCTGTTATCCACTTACATATCAAACAAAAACAATTCTGTAAATAAGAAATACTGCAGGTGAAGAGGAATTCATTTTTAGAAAACAATTGTACTTTTTAATAAAATCCAGGAGAGTATGTCTAAAATCAACTGTTAAGGTGGATTTTAAAAAATAACAATATCAGGGACTTCCCTGGTGGCCCAGTGGATACGACTCTGCGCTCCCATTGCAGGGGACCTGGGTTCAATCCCTGGTCGGGGAACTAGATCTTGCATGTATGCCACAACTAAGAGTTTGCATGCTGTGACTAAGAGTTCTCATGCCGCAACTAAGAAGTCCGCATGCCACAACTACAAGATCCCGTGTGCCACAACTAAGACCTGATGCAGCCAAAATAAATAAATAAATAAATATTTTAAAAAGATAAATAAAAAATAACAAAACCAATTACCACATGTGCATTTTGTAAGAATCATTTTCCCAAACACTTAGAACCATATATTTTCCCTCCTAAGAAATAGTTTCTAAACCAAAAGAAAGCCCAAATTAACAAAGCCAGGGTTTTAAAAGCATAATTCACTCAGAACGTCTCCTTGTTGTTTATAAGAACAGCAAATAATAATAATGCATATGAAAATGAAAAGTAAACTAAACATAGTGACTGATGATTCCACTGAAAACAACCAAATATCTTAAATTAGCCTAAATGCATTGATAAGCTTAAATAAAACATTAAGTGCAATCGGACCAAAAATTAAGTGAAGGAAGGAACTGCCAACTAAAAATTGGCACTTGCCATCTGCCTCTACAAGGATTAAGTCACTAACCACTGCAGTGGTTAGTGGACTTTCAACACCCCCTGAAAGGAGTTCAGGGTGGACTCTTTTGGGAATGAGGCACTCTGTGCTCTGGGAAAATCTGGCAGAACAGAGCTTTAGATAGTTAGATATTTTCAGGAGAAGATTTTATGGCCCAAATTCTTGCATCTCCTCATATCTAGAAAAGTACTAAAATCATTGACGGTGTCATCTGCTCCTTGTGACTAGCAGCAAGCCTCTGGCAACATGTGTGCTTGACGGCATGTATCTCTTCACTAATATCATATGTAACACTGACCTCTCCCCTACCTCTTTGGAGTCAGTACCTCAGAGGTATCTGAGATGCTGTTTCCTGAGCTATAGTCCTCATTTTGCCCCAAATAAGACTTAACTCACAACTCTCATGTTGTGCCATTTTTTTTTTTTAGTCAACCAAACCAAGATAAATTTCTGAGCACTTTATTTGACTTTTGTCTTGAGGTCACTTGATGAATGAGGTGAACTTAAACTTTGATCTTTAAGGCCACAGGGGGACTTGAGAACAGTAAACAAAGCCTGTGGGTCTGCAACCTCATTATAGGAGTTAATTCAAAATAAATCAAACCCTACTCAAGAATCCTATAAGGAAAGTTTCTTGTCTTGAATTTTGATACTAAATAGAGAGGGGAAAATATCTTCCTCAAGAATCCCTAACCCAAAATATTTCCTCAAAGTAGATTTGGCATAAAAATGCACACTGCATGGGTGATCCAAAAAACTTTATGTGAAGAATTTAATGTAACCCTAGTAACCCTAGATTAATGCCCTAGGTTCCTGGAAGAAGCAAATTCTAGTATACTCTAGAGGAACCCATCTTCCTCTTAGAACTCAAAGGATTTTCACAGATAAACTTCCAAAAATTATAACCTCACAGTCAAACGTGAAAGGAAAACAAAGTGCTATGAGTGAGACAGAGATGGCAAAGTCACACAGCAAAATACCCAGAAAGAGTTTTGGTACTATAATTATCAAAGTTTGAATAAATGAAAGGAATTGAAAGGCAATGATTGACAAGGAAACTTTAAAATGTGACTAATTAAATTAAAAGTAATAATTAAAATTTCTACAAATGGTAACTATATTTGTTAAATTAAAGAAGCAATCAATGTATTTATAGGAAAGTAGATATAACTGGGTTTGAATAGTGATCATAAGATAGTATGGGCGATGCATGGATAACATGATTAAAAATGTGAAAGAGAGGTTAGAAGACATGAAGAGTCTAATGGGTGACAATTCTGAGTTTTAGAATAAGAGGAGATAATCAGGCAGCAGCAAGATTGGAAGAGATAATGGCTGAGATGTTCCTGAACTGCTGAAATATCAAACATACAGATCTGAGAAGCTCTATGAATCCCAAGCAAGAGAAATAAGCTCAAACCTGGAGAGAAAAAAAGCTAAAGAAGTAAGAATTAGATGGTTAAAACATCTGTAATAAAGAGTCTGACTCCCTTTTTGATGTTTCTTGATGGCTTTCAAGTCCCACATCTGTACAAGCTGATAAGAAAGCCCAAGTGTTCTCTCCTTTGGCATCAGGAAGAAGTTCAAATTATGCAGTTCCATCCTTTATTCACGATAAAAGCCTAGTCAGTCTTTTTTCTCTGCTCTTTCAAGACATTTTTAGATCACCTTGGGAGCCTGCCCTGCTCTCTTCAGAAAGCCTCATTATGTGAGTAATAAACTTATTCACATCTTCTCGGGGCATGTGTGGCATCATCAGTCTCAACATCTGAACTAAACTTTGGGTGAGGGTTCATATTGCTTGTAGAGGATGCTGGCAAGCTTGTGCTTTAGGCTTTGCTGGTTTGTGCTGCACTTATAAAATCCTACCAAGCTTCTGTTTAGATATAACCAACTGTCTCAGATCAAGCTGCCATAACAAAATACCATAGACTTAAGCAACAGAAGTTTATTTCTCACGGTTCTGGAGGCTGCAAAGTCCAAGATCAAGGTGCCAACCAATTAGGTTCCTGGTGAGAGCCCTCTTCTCAGACTGCAGTTGGCTATCTTCTAACTGTGTCCTCACCTGGTGAAGAGAGAGGGAGAAAGTGAACTCTCTAGTATCTCTTTTTATAAGGACACTAATCCTATTGGATCAGGCCTCCAACTTTATTACCTCATTTAATCTTAATTAGCTCCTATAAATGCCCTATTTCCAAATACAGTCACAGATGAGAGTTGGGGCTTTAACACATGAATTTTGGGAAGACACAAACTTTAAGTTCACAATACCAACTTAAGTTGGAAGTTTTTGATAATGTTTAGAGACAGGACCATAGGACCCTCCTTAAAATGGCTTGGGTAGTGTATCTCAGCCTGGACCTGTGTGTTTCAGATTGAAGTATGTGTCTTATTCCAGTATAAGCCACAACTGACATCAGGGTCAGGGGAGCAACACTTCCGGTGACGATTGAGTGTGTCTCAACCAGGCATTAATCCCATTCTACAGAGTGTCCAGGGGAGAAAGACTGATACCCTGTGCAATATATGAGCCCATTGGATGATAGCTCATACGGAGGAAGAGAAATTGCAAAGTAGCATGCTGAGGTTATACTACTAAAAGTAAATGGTTCACTAGGACCCTACAAAATGCCATTGTTGCTGCTGCTAGCTATGCTTCTGTCACAACAAAGATCCTGATCCTCAGGGTTATAGGGAACACAGCCATGGCATCCCTGCAGAATAGCCACTGACATAACACTGGCAAAGTTTCCTAACCCTAACGATACTGATTTGAGGCTCTCTGGAAGGATAAAGACAAATATTAGCAGAGTAGAGGTATATATATATATATATATATATATATATATATATATATATATATATATATATATATAATATATATAGTAACCATCAAAAAAGAAAAAACAAAAATACCTGAATATAGGGTAAGCAAACAAAAAAATGAAAACAGAGGAGGAGCTTCAAGATAGCGGAAGAGTAAGACGCAGAGATCACCTTCCTCCCCACAAATACATCAGAAATACATCTACATGTGGAACAACTCCTACAGAACACCTACTGAACGCTGGCAGAAGACCTCAGACCTCCCAAAAGGCAAGAAACTCCCCACGTACCTGGGTAGGGAAAAAGAAAAAACAGAGACAAAAGAATACGGACAGGACCTACACCAGTGGGAGGGAGCTGTGACGGAGGAAAGGTTTCCACACACTAGGAAGCCCCTCGCGGGCGGAGACTGCGGTTGGCAGAGGGGGAAGCTTCGAAGCCGCGGAGGAGAGCACAGCCACAGGGGTGCGGAGGGCAAAGCGGATAGACTCCAGCACAGAGGATCGGTGCCGACCAGCAATCACCAGCCCGAAAGGCTTGTCTGCTCACCTGCCTGGACGGGCGGGGGCTGGGAGCTGAGGCTTGGGCTTCGGAGCTTAGATCCCAGGGAGAGGACTGGAGTCAGCTGCGTGAACACAGCCTGAAGGAGGCTAGTGCGCCATGGCTAGCCGGGAGAGGGTCTAGGAAAAAGTCTGGAGCTGCCGAAGAGGCAAGAGACTTTTTCTTGCCTCTTTGTTTCCTGGTGCGCGAGGAGAGGGGATTAAGAGCGCTGCTTACAGGAGCGCCACAGGGCTTCCTTGGTGGATCAGTGGTTGAGGGTCACCTGCCGATGCAGGTGACAAGGGTTCGCGCCCCGGTCCGGGAAGATCCCACATGCCGCGGAGCAGCTAGGCCCGTGAGCCATGGCCGCTGAGCCTGCGCATCCGGAGCCTGTGCTCCGCAACAGGAGAGGCCACAACAGTGAGAGGCCCGCATACCACACACAAAAAAAAAAAAAAAAAAAAAAGAGCTCCAGAGACAGGCGCGAGCCGCGGCTATCAGGGTGGACACCAGAGATGGGCATGGGACGCTAAGGCTGATGCTGCCACCACCAAGAAACCTGTGTGCAAGCACAGGTCACTCTCCACACCTCCTCTCCCGGGAGCCTGTGCAGCCCGCCACTGCCCCGTGATCCAGGGACAACTTCCACAGAAGAACTACACGGCACACCTCAGGCTGGTGCAATGTCACGCTGGCCTCTGCCGCCGCAGGCTCGCCGCACACACAGTACCCCTTGCTCCCGCTGGCCTGAGGGAGCCAGAGCCCCCGAATCAGCTGCTCCTTTAACCCCGTCCTGTCTGAGCGAAGAACAGACGCCCTCAGGGGACCTACACGCGGGGGCGGGGCCAAATCCAAAGCTGAACCCCGGGAGCTGTGCGAACAAGGAAGAGAAAGGGAAATCTCTCCCAGCAGCCTCAGGAGCAGCAGATTAAATCTCCACAATCAATTTGATGTACCCTGCATCTGTGGAATACCTGATTGACAACGAATCATCCCAAACTGAGGAGATGGACTTAGGGAGCAACGATATATATATATATATATTTTCCCCTTTTTCCCTTTTTGTGAGTGTGTATGCATATGGTGCTGTGTGTGATTTTGTCTGTATAGTTTTGCTTTTACCATTTGTCCTAGGGTTCTGTCTCTCCGGTTTTTTTGTTTTGTTTTGTTTTAGTATAGTTTTCAGCGATTGTTATCATTGGTGGATTTCTTTTTTGGTTGTTCTTTCCTTTTAATTATTAAAAAAAAACTTTTTTTAAATAATTATTTTCTGTTTTTTATTTTAATAACATTTTAATTAAATTTTATTATATTATATTTTATTTTACTTTATCTTTTCCTTTCTTTGTTTGTTTTTTCTCCTTTTTATTGTGAGCCATGTGGATGACAGGCTCTTGGTGCTCCAGTCAGGCATGAGGGCTGTGCCTCTTCAGTGGGAGATCCAAGTTCAGGACATAGGTCCACCAGAGACCTCCCAGCTCCATGTAATATCAAATGGCAAAAAACTCCCAGAGATCTCCATCTCAATATCAGGACCCAGCTCCACTCAACAACCAGCAAGCTACAGTGCTGGACACCCTATGCCAAACAACTAGCAAGACAGGAACACAACCCCACCCATTAGCAGAGAGGCTGCCTAAAATCATAATAAGGTCACAAACACCCCAAAACACACCACCAGGCGTGGACCTGCCCATAAGAAAGAAAAGATCCAGCCTCATCCACCAGAACACAGGCACTAGTCCCCTCCCCCAGGAAGCCTACACAACCCACTGAACCAACCTTAGCCACTGGGGGCAGACACCAAAAACAACAGGAACTACAAACCTGCAGCCTGCAAAAAGGAAAACCCAAACACAGTAAGTTAAGCAAAATGAGAAGACAGAGAAACACACAGCAGATGAAGGACCAAGGTAAAAACCCACCAGACCTAACAAATGAAGAGGAAATAGACAGTCTACCTGAAAAAGATTTCAGAATAATGATAGTAAAGATGATCCAAAATCTTGTAAATAGAATGGAGAAAATAAAAGAAACGTTTAACAAGGGCCTAGAAGAACTAAAGAGCAAACAAACAATTATGAACAACACAATAAATGAAATTAAAAGTTCTCTAGAAGGGATCAATAGTAGAATAACTAAGGAAGAAGAATGGATAAGTGACCTGGAAGATAAAATAGTGGAAATAACTACAGCAGAGCAGAATAAAGAAAAATGAATGAAAAGAATTGAAGACAGTTTCAGAGACATCTGGGACAATATTAAATGCAGCAACATTCAAATTATAGGGGTCCCAGAAGAAGAATAGAAAAAGAAAAGGACTGAGAAAATATTTGAAGAGATTATAGTTGAAAACTTCCCTAATATGGGAAAGGAAATAGGTAATCAAGTCCAGGAAGCACAGAGAGTCCCATACAGGATAAGTCCAAGGAGAAACACACCAAGACACATATTAACCAAACTATCAAAAATTAAAAACAAAGAAAAAATATTAAAAGCAGCAAGGGAAAAAAACAAATAACATACAGGGAGTCCCCATAGGGTTAACAGCAGAAACTGATCTTTCAGCAGAAACTCTGCAAGCCAGAAGGGAGTGGCAGGACATATTTAAAGTGATGAAAGGGAAAAACCTAAAACCAAGATTACTCTACCCAGCAAGGATCTCATTCAGTTTTGATGGAGAAATTAAAAGCTTTACTATGAGCAAAAGCTAAGAGAATTCAGCACCACCAAACCAGCTTTACAACAAATGCTAAAAGAACTTCTCTAGGCAGGAAACAGACGTACAGAAGGAAAAGATGTACAATAATAAACCCAAAACAATTAAGAAAGTGGTAATAGGAACAAACATATAGAAAATTACCTTAAACGTAAATGGATTAAATGCTCCAACCAAAAGACATAGACCAGCTGAATGGATACAAAAACAAGACCCGTGTATATACTGTCTACAAGAGACCGACCTCAGACCTAGGGACACATACAGACTGAAAGTGAGGGGATGGAAAAGATATTCCATGCAAATGGTAGTCAAAAGAAAGCTGGAATAGCAATTCTCATATCAGACAAAATAGACCTTAAAACAAAGACTATTACAAGAGACAAAAAAGGACACTACATAATGATCAAGGGATCAATCCAAGAAGAAGATATATGAATTGCAAAATTTATGCACTCAACATAGAAGCACCTCAGTATATAAGGCAAATACTAGCCATAAAAGGGGATATCGAAAGTAACACTATCATAGTAGGGGACTTTAACACCCCACGTTCACCAATGGACAGATCATCCAAAATGAAAATAAATAAGGAAACACAAGCTTTAAATAATACATTAAACAAGATGGACTCAATTGATAATTATAGGACATTCCATCCAAAAACAACAGAATACACTTTCTTCTCAAGTGCTCATGGAAGATTCTCCAGGATAAATCATATCGTGGGTCACAAATCAAGCCTTGGTAAATTTAAGAAAATTGAAACCGTATCAAGTAGCTTTTCTGACCAAAACGCCATGAAACTAGATATCAATTACAGGAAAAATATCTGTAAAAAATACAAACACATGGAAGCCAAACAATAATAATAAACAAGAGGTCACTGAAGAAATCAAAGAGGAAATCAGAAAATACCTAGAAGCAAATGACAATGAAAACACGGTGACACAAAACCTATGGGATGCAGCAAAAGCAGTTCTAAGATGGAAGTTTATAGCAATACAATCCTACCTTAAGAAACAAGAAATATCTCAAATAAACAACCTAACATTACACCTAAAGCAATTAGAGAAGAAGAACAATAAAAACCCAAAGTTAACAGAAGGAAAGAAATCATAAAGAGCAGATCAGAAAAAAATGAAAAAGAAATGAAGGAAATGATAACAAAGACCAATTAAACTAAAAGCTGGTTATTTGAGAAGATAAACAATATTGATAAACCATTAGCCAGACTCATCAAGCAAAAAAGGGAGAAGACTCAAATCAATAGAATTAGAAATGAAAATGGAGAAGTGACAACTGACACTGCAGAAATACAAAGGATCGTAAGAGATTACTACAAGCAGCTATATGCCAATAAAATGGAAAACCTGGAAGAAATAGACAAATTCTTAGAAATGCACAACCTTCCGAGACTGAACCAGGAAGAAATAGGAAATATGAACAGACCAATCACAAGCACTGAAATTGAAACTGTGATTAAAAATCTTCCAACAAACAAAAGCCTAGGACCAGATGGCTTCACAGGCAAATTCTATCAAATATTTAGAGAAGAGCTAACACCTATCCTTCTGAAACTCTTCCAAAATATAGCAGAGGGAGGAATACTCCCAAACCCATTCTACGAGGCCACCATCACCCTGATACCAAAACCAGAAAAATATGTCACAAAAAAGGAAACTGCAGACCAACATCACAGATGAACATAGATGCAAAAATCCTCTACAAAATACTAGCAAACAGAATCCAACAGCACATTAAAAGGATCATACACCATGATCAAGTGGAGTTTATTCCAGGAATGCAAGCACTCTTCAATATATGCAAATCAATCAATGTGATACACCATATTAACAAATTGAAGGAGAAAAACAATATGATCATCTCAATAAATGCAGAAAAGTTTTAGACAAAATTCAACACCATTTTATGGTAAAAACCCTGCAGAAAGTAGGCATAGAGGGAACTTACTTCAACATAATAATGGCCTAGAGGGAACTTACCTCAACATAATAATGGCCATATATGACAAACCAACAGCCAATATCGTCCTCAATGGTGAAAAACTGAAACCATTTCCACTAAGATCAGGAACAAGACAAGGTTGCCCACTCTCACCACTATTATTCAACATAGTTTTGGAAGTTTTATCCACAGCAGTCAGAGAAGAAAAAGAAATAAAAGGAATCCAAATAGGAAAAGAAGAAGTAAAGCTGTCACTGTTTGCAGATGACATGATACTATACATAGAGAATCTTAAAGATGCTACCAGAAAACTACTAGAGCTAATAGATGAATTTGGTAAAATAGCAGGATACAAAATTAATGCACAGAACTCTCTCGCATTCCTATACACTAATGATGAAAAATCTGAAAGTGAAATTAAGAAAACACTCCCATTTACCATTGCAACAAAAAGAATAAAATACCTAGGAATAAACCTACCTAAGGAGACAAAATACCTGTATCCAAAAATTATAAGACACTGATGAAAGAAATTAAATATGATACAAATAGGTGGAGAGATATACCATGTTCTTGGACTGGAAGAATCAACATTGTGAAAATGACTCTACCACCCAAAGCAATCTACATATTTAATGCAATACCTATCAAACTACCACTCATATTTTTCACAGCACTAGAACAAAAAATTTTACATTTGTATGGAAACACAAAAGACCCCGTATAGCCAAAGCAATCTTGAGAAAGTAAAACGGAGCTGGAGGAATCAGGCTCCCTGACCTCAGACTATACTACAAAGCTACAGTAATCAAGACAGTATGGTACTGGCAAAAAAAGAGAAATATAGATCAACGGAACAGGATAGAAACCCCAGAGATAAACCCATGCACATATGGTCACCTTATCTTTCATAAAGGAGGCAAGAATACACAATGGAGAAAAGACAGCCTCTTGTATAAGTGTTGCTGGTAAAACTGGACAGCTACATGTAAAAGAATGAAATTAGAACACTCCCTAACACCATATTCAAAAATAAACTCAAAATGGATTAAAGACCTAAATGTAAGGCCAGACACTCTAAACCTCTTAGAGGAAAACATAGGCAGAACATTCAATGACATAAATCACAGCAAGATCCTTTTTGACCCACCTCCTAGAGAAATGGAAATAAAAATGAAAAGAAACAAATGGGACCTAATGAAACTTAAAAGCTTTTGCACAGCAAAGGAAACCATAAACAAGACCAAAAGACAATCTTCAGAATGGAAGAAAATGTTTGCAAATGAAACAATTGACAAAGGATTAATCTCCAAAATTTATAAGCATCTCATGCAGCTCAATATCCAAAAAGCAAACAACCCAATCCAAAAATGGGCAGAAGAGCTAAACAGACATTTCTCCAAAGAAGATAAACAGACTGCCAACAAACACATGAAAGAGTGCTCAACATCATTAATCATTAGAGAAATGCAAATCAAAACTACAATTCGATATCACCTCACACCATTCAGAATGGCCATCATCAAAAATATCTACAAACAATAAATGCTGGTTAGGGTGTGGAGAAAAGGGAACACTCTTGCACTGTTGGTGGGAATGTAAATTGATACAGCCACTATGGAGAACAGTATGGAGGTTCCTTAAAAAACTGAAAATAGAACTACCATATGACCCAACTAAAAATAGAACTACCATATGACCCAGCAATCCCACTACTTGGCATATACCCTGAGAAAACCATAATTCAAAAAGAGTCATGTACCACAATGTTCATTGCAACTCTATTTTCAATAGTCAGGACATGGAAGCAACCTAAGTGTCCATCAATAGATGAATGGATAAAGAAGATGTGGCACATATATACAATGGAATATTACTCAGCCATAAAAAGAAATGAAATTGAGTTATTTGTAGTGAGGTGGATGGACCTAGAGTCTGTCATACAGAGTGAAGTAAGTCAGAAAGAGAAAACAAATACCGTATGCTAAAACATATATATAGAATCTAAAAAAAAAAAAAAAAAAGTCATTAAGAACCTAGGGGTAAGACAGGAATAAAGATGCAGACCTACTAGAGAATGGACTTAGGACATAGGGAGGGGGAAGGGTAAGCTGGGACAAAGTGAGAGAGTGTTAGTGTATATATGGACATATATACACTACCAAATGTAAACTAGATAGCTAGTGGGTAGCAGTCGCATAGCACAGGGAGATCAGCTCGGTGCTTGTGACCAGCTAGCAGGGTAGGATATGGAGGGTGGGAGGGAGGGAGATGGAAGATGGGAGAGATATGGGGATATATGTATATGTATAACTGATTCACTTTGTTATAAAGCAGAAACTAACACACCATTGTAAAGCAATTATACTCCAATAAAAATTTTAAGAAAAAAATAAAATAAAAAAATAAATTACCAAAAAAAAAAAAAAAAAAAAAGAGGAAAAATAATGAAAACAGAGGTCCAAAATTTGACCCAACTTAAAACCCAAAATTCACTAAAAGGATTTATGCGGGAAAAAAGATAAGTGGGTGCTGATTTGCATTTTGCCTCTGTAACAGGTTCTAAATTAAATTTAACATCTACTGAATTTAACAAATTGGCAAATCTTTGTGGCCTTAATCATTATGGGGACAGAAATTACAGCTATCCCTGGAGATCACATGACACTTAAACAAGGCACCCCTATAATGTTGCGGGAGTCACTGAACCTAAAATAGAGGATAACATGTATGCCTTACCTTAGCCATGGAACTATTGCCTTGCTTAAACTCCCTGTAGTCATAGTGCCCAATTTTCTAAAATATCCCATAGTGGTCATGGCTGCTCTGACTCAATGAGCAATAAATTAAAATTAAATTAAGTCTTTGGCACTTACAATTGGCTTGATAAAATGAGACCCTATGGACATTTCCCCAAGATAAAACAGTTCATAATGCCCAATGTAAATTAAAATAGGGCCTTCAAGGATTGAAACCCATTATGTAAGACCTATTTAGGGAAGGGGTGGTTATTTCCACTGTTTCTCTAATTAACAGTCCTGCTTTTAAACCTGGAAAAAATGGAAGGCACCTCATAGTGGATTACTGTAATGTTAATGCTGTAGCCACACCAATTAATGCCCCCATACCCAGTACTATCAAAATTACTGACTCCATCCAACCAGCAACTGGCAAATACTTGGTAGTCATAGATTTGGCTAATATATTCAGTGTCTACTTCAATAGCCTCTTGGATGTAGTTTGCTTTCATCTTCTAAGGGACTCGATAGTGCATCCTATCTGGTTACTCATGGGCTACCTCAACTTCCCTGTGATCATACATAATCTCTGCAGGTACAATCTTAACTGCATCCAACTTTCTCCAGAAGCACAGGTATGCTAGCACACTGATGACATCCTTCTCCAAGGAAATTCATTTGCTAAATTAATTCAGAACATACAAATACCAAGGGGTTCACAAAAATAACATGGGCCATTGTCCCACACAGCATACAAGTCCCCACCACTTCGGTTAAATTCCTGAAAATTATTTGATAAACTGAGAGCTGTTCCATCCCTAACACTGTCAAGAAATAGCTATGGGCCCTCTCAGCACCCATGATGTTAAAACAAATCCTAAATCATTTAGGTTTTGTGTTCTGGAGACAACATATTCCTCATTTACAAATCTTACTGTTACACACAAATCAGTTCACAATAAATAGAATATCATACAACAAAAGGCTCTAGAATCTGTCCAAATTGTAATGTAACAGGCACTTCCATTACTATACCCCCCAAAGACTCCTTCATTCTAGGAGCTTTAGCAACCTCCTTTCATTCCCTTTAGAGCCCCTTGTCCACCCATGATGCTCATAAGTTGCCCACAGGATTTTGTTACAAGAAAGGGCCCTCACTGACACCACATCATATCCATTAATGTAGCAGTTGTCTGTACACTGAGCTATCCTGAAAACAGAGGCTTTTCAGGACCTGAGTCTATGACCTTCACACCCAGATGCCCTTTATGCCCTGGGTCATGGAAGTAGCACCTCATGAGCTCAGCATAGCCACAGAAGTCTCCCTGCTATAAGATGGAGCCAAACCTGGTCCCTCTGGCTTATTCCACCTGCAAGAGTGGGAAAGAGGGTGGGAGCAGAAGGGTAGTGTCCTGTCCTCATTCCCTTGACAATGACAAAGGAGGTCACCCCTCTTCTGCACCCTTTATCCTCCCGAGGAGCCCCTTGATGTCAACTGAGTATGCATCAAAGGGAGTTTATATAAGAAGGATGGAAGAGCCACCATTACATGAGACAGAGGTCATGGGAGAGATGCTGCTTTTCATCCTTTAACCGCATGTTCTAGATCAAGAATGGAACCCAGGAGTCAGCAAAATTGGCTGAACGTCAGTTAGCCATCTTAACATGGGATACCCTGGCCAACAGTCAGCCTCATCTGTACATTTTTACCAATTTCTGGGTCTCATCCAGTCAATGACAGCAACATTTCTTTATCCATGATTTTGCGTTTGGAAGAAACAACTTTAGGTATCTCTTGTTTCACAGATATCCAAAATGTAGATTAAGGTCTTAGATGTCCCTGCATGTGCTAAGACTAACTACAAGGCCTCACACTAAGTTATCACTTATCCCCTCCAGAGTTCCAAACATAATTGATAGTGACCAGGGCACTAGTTTCACTTCTCAGAATATACAATGCTGGGCTCTTGAACAAAGTATTTGGTAGAACTTTCAACACTGTTACCAGTTTCAGGCTACAGTCCTCATAAAGCATCATAATGTCTTACTTAATGTAGGTCAAATTCAATTAAATGAAACATGGCACATTTTAGTCATCAGTCAAATATCAGGAATAAATGTAACAAGGAGCCTGACTCCATTTTTGATGCTTGACCACTAACAACTTTCAAGCCCCACCAATCTCCTTTCCCCATCTGTCCCATATCTCGGCAAGCTGATAAGAAAGCCCATTTTTTCCCTCCTTTGGCACTGGCAAGAAATTCAAATCACACAAATCTAGGCCAGCACACAGGAACATTTGCCCCTGTCTCAAACCTAAAATAAAAGCCTATCAAGTCTCCCTTCTCTGCACCCTCAAAACATTTTGAAACCAGCTTGGGAACCTGCCGTATCTCCCCACAAAACTTCATTAAATATTCATAAACTTTTTCATACTCTCTTTGTGTGTGTGCAGTGTCATTAGTCTCAATATTCAGAAGAAATTTGGGGTGGGAGCATCTGTCCCGTCTCTGTAGGTGACTACATCATCACCTATTTTTTTTAATCAAATAAAAATTAATTAAAAAGTAAGTTAAATTTATAAAAATAAGTGTTCTGTGGAATTTGTACTATTTGAAACCAGAATGAAAATATTTAGTATATTCCAATTTCAATAAGTTAATTCTACATGCTAAAAATTTCTAAACTAACCATGGAAAACATGTATGTACAACTTAAAATCTAGTATACAAAAGAAACTGATAGGAGAAAAAAAATCCATTCACTATAAGGCAAGAATGGAGGAGAAAACATAGAAATAGAACAATGAAAAGTATAAAATAAGATATTAGAAATTAAAATCATGATTAATAAGCAAAAATGCAAATTGATTAAATGTTAACATAAAAAGATAAGAATTTTCAAGCCATATTTCAAAATTCTGCTCTATGCTATCTCCAAGAAGTATATCCCAAATATAAGAATATATACATGCTCAAAGAAAAAAGGATAAAAAAATACAAAGCAAACACCAATTTTAAAAAGCTGATGTAGTGGAGCTTCAAGATGGCGGAAGAGTACGAAGTGGAGATCACCTTCCTCCCCACAAATACACAAGAAATACATCTACATGTGGAACAACTCCTACAGAACACCTACTGAATGCTGGCAGAAGACCTCAGACCTACCAAAAGGCAAGAAACTCCCCACGTACCTGGGTAGGGGGAAAAAAAAAAGAAAAAAACAGAGACAAAAGAATAGGGACGGAACCAGCACCAGTGGGAGGAGCTGTGATGGAGGAAAGGTTTCCACATACTAGGAAGCCCCTTCATGGGCAGAGACTGCGGTGGGCGGAGGGGGTAAGATTCGGGGCCACGGAGGAGAGCACAGCAAAAGGGTGTGGAGGGCAAAGTGGAGAGAATCCCGCACAGAGGATCAGTGTTGACCAGCACTCACCAGCCCGAGAGGCTTGTCTGCTCACCCGCTGGGACGGGCGGGGGCAGGGAGTTGAGGCTCGGGGTTCAACATGCGAATAATAGTGGTCCCAGAAGAAAAAGAGAAAAAGAAAGGGACTGAGAAAATATTTGAAGAGATTATAGTTGAAAACTTCACTATATGGGAAAGGAGGAAAGGAAATAGTCAATCAAGTCCATGAAGCACAGAGAGTGCTATACAGGATAAATCCAAGGAGAAACACACCAAGACACATATGAATCAAACTATCAAAAACTAAATAGAAAGAACAAATATTAAAAAACAGCAAGTGAAAAACAACAAATAACACACAACGGAATCCCCATAAGGTTAACAGCTGATCTTTCAGCAGAAACTCTGCAAGCCAGAAGGGAGTGGCAGGACATATTTAAAGTGATGAAGGACAAAAACCTACAGCCAAGATTACTCTACCCAGCAAGGATCTCATTCAGATTTGACAGAGAAATTAAAAGCTTTACTGACGAGCAAAAGCTAAGAAAATTCAGCACCACCAAACCAGCTTTACAACAAATGCTAAAAGAACTTCTCTAGGCAGGAAACACAAGAGAAGGAAAAGACCTACAATAATAAACCCAAAACAATTAAGAAAATGGTAATAGGAACATACATATCGATAATTACCTTAAATGTAAATGGATTAAATGCTCCAACCAAAAGACATAGACTGGCTGAATGGATACAGAACCAAGACCCGTATATATGCTGTCTACAAAAGTCTCACTTCAGACCTAGGGACACATACATACTAAAAGTGAGGGGATGGAAAAAGATATTCCATGCAAATGGAAGTCAAAAGAAAGCTGGAGTAGCAATATTCATATCTGACAAAATAGACTCTAAAAAAAGACTATTACAAGAGACGAAAAAGGACACTACATAATGATTAAGGGATCAATCCAAGAAGAAGATACAAGAACTGTAAATATTTATGCACCCAACATAGGAGCACCTCAATACATAAGGCAAATGCTAACAGCCATAAAATGGGAAATCGACAGTAACACAGTCATAGTAGGGGACTTTAACACCCCACTTTCACCAATGGACAGATAATCCAAAAAAAATAAATAAGGAAACACAAGCTTTACATGATACATTAAACAAGATGGACTTAATTGATATTTATAGGACATTCCATCCAAAAACAACAGAATACACATTCTTCTCAAGTGCTCATGGAACATTCTCCAGGGTAGATCATATCTTGGGTCACAAATCAAGCCTTGGTAAATTTAAGAAAATTGAAATCATATCAAGTATCATTTCTGACCACAATGCTATGAGACTAGATATCAATTACAGGAAAAAATCTGTAAGAAATATAAACACATGGAGGCTAAACAACACACCACTTAATAACCAAGAGACCACTGAAGAAATCAAAGAGGAAATCAAAAAATACCTAGAGGGTTTTCCTGGTGGCGCAGTGGCTGAGAGTCCACCTGCCGATGCAGGGGACGTGGGTTTGTGCCCCGGTCTGGGAGGATCCCACGTGCCACGGAGCGGCTGGGCCCGTTAGCCATGGCCGCTGGGCCTGCACATCCGGAGCCTGTGCTCCATGGCGGGAGAGACCAGAGCAGTGAGAGGCCCGTGTACCACAAAAAAAAAAAAAAAAAACCTATAAACAAATGACCTTGAAAACACGACGACCCAAAACCTATGGGATGCAGCAAAAGCAGTTGTAAGAGGGAAGTTTATAGCAATACAATCCTACCTTAAGAAACAAGAAACATCTCAAATGAACAACCTAACCTTACACCTAAAGCAATTGGAGAAAGAAGAACAAAAAACCCTCCAAATTTAGCAGAAGGAAAGAAATCATAAAGATCAGATCAGAAATAAATGAAAATGAAATGAAGGAAACGATAGCAAACTTCAAGAAAACCAGAAGCTGGTTCTTTGAGAAGATAAACAAAATTGATAAACCATTAGCCAGACTTATCAAGAAAAAAAGGGAGAAGACTCAAATCAATAGAATTAGAAATGAAAATGGAGAACAACTGACACTGCAGAAATACAAAGGATCATGAGAGATTACTACAAGCAGCTATATGCCAATAAAATAAAATCTGAAAGAAATGGACAATTTCTTAGAAATACACAACCTTCCAAGACTGAACCAAAAAGAAATAGAAAATATGAACAGACCAATCACAAGCAATGAAATTGAAACTGTGATTAAAAATCCTACAACAAACAAAAGCCTAGGACCAGATGGCTTCACAGGCAAATTCTATGAAACATTTGGAGAAGAGCTAACACCTATCCTTCTCAAACTCTTCCAAAATATAGCAGAGGGAGGAACACTCCCAAGCTCATTCTACGAGACCACCATAACCTTGATACCAAAACCAGACAAGGATGTCACAAAGAAAACTACAGGCCCATATCATTGATGAACATAGGTGTAAAAATCCTCAACAAAATACTAGCAAACAGAATCCAACAGCACACTAAAAGGATTATACACTATGATCAAATGGGGTTTATTCCATGAATGCAAGGATTGTTCAATATATGCAAATCAATCAACGTGATACACCATATTAACAAACTGAGGAGAAAAACGATATGATCATCTCAATAGATGTAGAGAAAGCTTTTGACTAAATTCAACACCGATTTTTGATAAAAGCCATCCAGAAAGAAGGCATAGAGGGAAGTTTCCTCAATATAATAAAGGCCATATGTGACAAACTCACAGCCAACATCATCCTCAATGGTGAAAAACTGAAGCCATTTCCACTAAGATCAGGAACAAGACAAGGTTGCCCACTCTCACCACTCTTATTCAACATAGTTTTGGAAGTTTTAGCCATAGCAATCAGAGAAGAAAAGGAAATAAAAGGAAGCCAAATTGGAAAAGAAGTAAAGCTGTCACTGTTTGCAGATGACATGATACTATACATAGAGAATCCTAAAGATGCTACCAGAAAACTACTAGAGCTAATCAATGAATTTGGTAAAGTAGCAGGATACAAAATTGTATATGTATAACTGATTCACTTTGTTATAAAGCAGAAACTAACACACCATTGTAAAGCAATTATACTCCAAAAAAGATGTAAAAAAAAAAAAAGTTGATGTAGCAATTAATATCAGTAAGACAAAAATCATTAGTAAAGAAAAATATAACATTACATAACAATTTTAAATGTGTATGTACCCAATAACATATTACATGAAACAGAAAAACAGAAAAAATAAATTTCTGAATAGAATGGTATAAATATGTTAATAGATATTAACATATTTTTAAAGGAATTGTTAGTTCAAGCAGCAAAGTTATGAATGTCCCAGATTCTCTAGTATCTTGCCAAGAATCAGCATGGTCAGTCTTCACATTAGCTATTTTAAAACATGTGTAGGAATATGACATCTGATTGTGATGTTCTCTTCTGTTTCTCATCTGTATATATTCTTTGGTAAAGTGTCTGTTCAAATCTTTTGCCCATATTTCTGGGGTTGTTTTTTTTGTTTGTTTTGTTTTTTTATTGAAGTATAGTTGATTTACAATATTATATTAGTTTCAGGTGTACAACACAGTGATTTAATACTTTATAGATTATACTCCATTTAAAGTTATTCCAAAATATTGGCTATATTTCTTTTGTTGTACAATATATCTTTATAGCTTATTTACTCTATGCATAGCATTTTGTACCCCTTAATCCCCTATCTTGCCTCTCCCCGTTTCCTCTCCCCACTGGTAACCACTAGTTTGTTCTCTATATCTGTGAGTTTGTCTCTATTTTGTTATATTCATTTGTTTTATTTTTTTTGATTCTACATATGTGATAACACAGTAATTGTTTTACTCTATCTGACATATTTTACTAAGCATAATACCCTCCAGGTCCATCCATGTTGTTGTAGATGGCAAAATTTCATTCTGTTTTATGACTGAATGATATTCCAGTGTGGGTGTGTATGTATGTATGTATATGTGTATATATATATATATATATATATATATATATATATATATATATATATATATATATATATATATATACCACATCTTCTTTATCCATTCATCTGTTAATGGACACTTAGGTTGCTTCCATATCTTGGCCACTATATGCTGCTATAAACATTGGGGTGCATGTATCTTTTTGAATTAGTGTTTTCATTTTCTTCCTATATATGCCCAGGTTGAGAATTGCTGGTTCACATGGTAGTTCCATTTTTAGTTTTTTGAGGACTCTCCATACTGTTTGGAGTTTTGAGAGATTCTCATACATTCTACATACAGACCTTTATGAACTATATGATTTGCAAATATTTTCTCCCAGTCTATGGATTTTCTTTTCATCCTAAGCAGCATCTTTCAAAGATCAGATTTTAATTTGAATAAAGCCCAATCTATTGATTTGTTCTTTTATAGATTATGTATCAAACTTTTGGTGTCACGGCTAAGAAATCTTTGCCTAAGCCAACCATACAAGTGTTTTCTGTTATGTTTTCTTCTAGAAGTTTTATAGCTTTAGGTTTAATGTTATAAATTTCCCTTTAATACTGTTCAGTGAAATCTCAATCAATTCAGATATATTGTTCTCATTTTTATTCAGTTCAAAATAAATTCTAATTTCTATTTTGACCCAATGTATGTGTGTTGTTCAATTTTCAAATATTGGGGAATTTTCCAGATATTTCTATTATTTATTTTAAATTTAATTTCATTGTAGTCAGAAAACATACTTCGAATGATTTGAATATTTGAAAATTTAATGACATTTGTTTTATGGCCCAGAATATGATCTAACTTGATAAATGTTTTCTGTGCAGTTGAAAAGAATCTCGTGTTGGATGTAATTTTCTAACGATGAAAATTATGTCACATTAGTTGACAGTTTTATTCAAATCTTCTCTATCCTTAATGATTTTCTGTAAACTTTCTGTATCTATTATTGAGAGAGGGGTATTGATATTTTCAACTATAACTGTGGACCTGCCTATTTCTCCATTTAGTTCTATCAATATTTTGCTTCATGTATTTTGAAGTTCTATTATTGGCATAAACATTTAGGACTCTTATGCCTATACTGAAAATATAAAATAAGATCTCTAAATGGTAAACTGCCATGTTCATAAATGGGAGACTCAATGTCACACAGATGTTAATTTTCTCCACATTAACCCAAGGAATCAATACTATTTAAATAAGAATCATAATATGCTTCCTTTATGAAATTTAACTAGTTATTTTATATTGTATATGAAGAATAAATAGCTAAGAGTGGTCCAGACACTCTGAAAGTAAAGATAAGGGGGATATTTGTCTCTCTGTATGTTAAGACTTACTATGAATTTGTAGTAATTAAAACACTGTAGTACTGCTCAGGAATAGAAAATTCCTGACTGAACAAAATAAAGAACCAAGAAATCAACTCATAATTATATAAACCTGAGTATGATAGAGTTATCTCTGCAGATCAGTAGGAAAGAATGGATTATTCATTCAATAAATTTATGGCAAATCTGTGTACACGAAAAAAACTAGCTTGCTCTCCTGTCCCACATCATAAACAAAAATCAATTTCACACAATTGAAGTCAAATAAAAAAAGTAAAAGTAAAATTTGGGAAAACAATACGAAGAAAATCCCTTTGATTTCTGGGTAAAGATGGATTTCTTAAACAAGATATTAGTAGGCAAAGAATAAGTTAACTAAATTAAAATAAAAACTTCTGTTTAAGAAAATTACAATAAAGAGAATAAAAATTCAAATGACAAATAGATGATAATTAAAAACAAAAACCTGTATATAGAATATACTAATTTTAAATCATTGAGGAAAAGAAAACGACAAGCATAAAGAGAAGGGACTTGAAGAGGCATGATACAGAAGAAGAAATCTTACTAGTCAATAAACATAAAACATCCTCAACCTTAAATTTCTAATGAATCGACATTTCATACCCAACAGATTGGCAAAAGTTAAAAAGTACAACCACTTTGAAAAATAATATTCTTTTATAAAGTTGATATTGTCTGTACTGCAGCCATTTCACATACATGTATATCCTAAACAAACTTATGCACATGTGCCAGGGGAACTGTTCAAGAATGTACATAGCAACATTATTTGTAGAAGCAGAAAATTGTAAATAAACAAAATATCCATTGGGGGTAAAATAAGTTAATAAATTTTGATATATTCATATGTTAGAAGACTATACAATGGTGAAAATGAATAAATTATTGCTACATGCTAAAACATGAATAAATCTTAGAAACATGAGGTTGAGCAGGGATAAAAGCCAGTTGTAAACAAATTTACAAAGTACGTTTATGTTATAATATGAAGGACATGCAAAAGTAAACATTATTGTAAATTCATTGTATAGATATACAAATACATAGTAAGACTAAAGGAAAGGAAGGGAATAACAAGTACAAAATTCAGAACGTTGTTGAAAGAAAAAGATTAGGATTTGAGAGGCCGTACAAGAGATTGCCAAGTAAATGGCAATATTCTTTTCTTAAAACCATATGATGGATACATATACATACTGTATGATACACATATATTTTATAAATATTACTTTATAGACTCAAAATTTAATTTAAATAATTAAAAACTCAGAGTTCTTGAAATTAAACGTTATCATAAAAAGTTCTTTTTGGGCTTCCCTGGTGGTGCAGTGGTTGAGAATATGCCTGCCAATGCAGGGGACACAGGTTCGAGCCCTGGTCTGGGAAGATCCCACATGCCGCGGAGCAACTAGGCCCGTGAGTCACAACTACTGAGCCTGCGTGTCTGGAGCCTGTGCTCCACAACAAGAGAGGCCGCAATAGTGAGGGGCCCGTGCACCATGATGAAGAGTGGCCCCCGCTTGCCACAACTGGAGAAAGCCCTCGCACAGAAACGAAGACCCAACACAGCCATAAATAAATAAATAAATATTTTTTTTTTAAAAAAGTTTCCTTTTTTTTACTTGAGGCTTTTAAAAAGAGCATGAAAATTGAAGAAAAGGATAAACAACCAGCAATTTCCTTTGTGAGATCGTGGAATACTGACCCCCTACCTAGTCAATCACCAGGAGCTATTATTATTTCACATATATGTCTTTGGACAAAGCTGTTTTATTTAGCAGTCATTGTTTGAACCAACTGCATTGTCATTCTATAAGAATTTGATGGAATATCTTAGGTATAAACGCATGCAGTGAATGCATATATATCAGCTATTGTCCTCTATATTTATATTCACATCTTCACACAGTTCAATATGCAGCATGTATTATGTCATGTGTGTGTGTGTGTGTGTGTGTGTGTGTGTGTACTGTTCATTCTCAAGTAAATCAGGCTATTGAGTTATATTTTTAGTTAATTATTTTTAATTTTGATAGAAGAAAACAGAAATATAATGATATTTGTTTTACATCTGTGTATGAAATTGCATAGCAGAGGAGTTTTGCAAGTATGGTATTTTATTGGTATGACTAAAAATGAGAATGATGAAGGAAGGAAAGGTCTATAAAAGTTTCTAGAGATGGAATATCTCTAGACGGATCATCACTGACATAACTGAATAATGCCTGTTATAGAAAAATAGAAAATTCATAATTCATTATGAATATACAAACAGAAATATTAAAGGTAAAAGTATAACAATAGGAGAACCAAATACATTTTAAAAAGTGAATGCATGACCTATGCACTATGGAAAAAATCAACTTAATTATGGTTTGTTACAATAGTTCTTTTGAATAAAGTCCAGTTTTAATTAAAATCTTCTCATTCAATCAGATGGAGTTTCAGATGAGATTACTTGAAACTATCTATTGTTCTTATTTTAATGTACTGCATTTCAGCAGTAAGGAGATATATGAAAGAAAGGCATTTCACTAGCTCTTCAACGGGGTCTGTTATGATTCTAAGTTTAATTAAATTAGATTTGTTGCATATCATTTTTATTACTAAATATCTTAAGCAATTTCTAAGAGATTTCCTTTTCCTCCTGTCCCATGTTTATCCTCACCCATCATGCCCAAATTCAAAATTACAAAAGCTATGTTGAACTCCTGTTTTTCCTTTTAGTAAACAACAGAATATTTCTTATAGTCTTACCTTCCTTTTATCTATCCAGCTTAAAGGAATATAAATAGTAATATAAGTATATATATGAGACTCAATCAACAAATCACTTAATACCCACGTAAATGGAATAGACAACTCACCAGTTTGAAAAAAGTTCATTTGCAGTTATGAAATACAGTTATGAATAATCCCTCTTTTCTTTATAGCTTATGTGCTTAAAACACACACACATTATACTTTCCACATTTCTCTGACCTGTTTCCTATGAATACAGTTGGACAAAATATATCTAGAAATAATAGATCTAGAAATAATCCACTGTACACATATTTCTCTGACTAAAGTTAATCCAGCCCCCTCAGAGGCTATTTAAACATTATCTTTCAGCTCTAGGATGACACTGTCTCAGGGATTCAGTTTGGATCTCTATGTACATGTTGGCTGAAAAATGCAACAATGTCTATATATTTGATGTTGTTTTTAAGCTGCTAAATTATGGAGCAACTTGTTACGTGGCACTAGATAACAAGTACTGATTTTGGTACTTGGGCAGAGAGCTGGGGAACTTTGAGGAGAGTATTAGTAAAAATATAAAGTGCCTTGAAGAAATCTTTTGTATCAGATGTATAATGGCTTTCAGGAGGTTATAGTGAGAGCTTAGATGATAATAAGAAAACTTTTATTGGAAATCAGAGGATAGGAATCCCCTGCATTAATAGTAGAAAGTTTAGCAATGCTGTTGCTTATGCTAATGTAGAAAGTACAAAACGTATCTAATTTACCAGGTGATCTAGCTAAACAGATTTCAAGGGTAGAATGTTGAAGGTGCTACCTGGTTTCTTCAAGTTTTTTGCAGTAAAATGTGATTGGAAAGAGATAAGAATTATTAAACAAAAATGATCCAGGACTTAGTAGTTTTAAATTTTTACAGTGCCTTCAGATGGCAAACAATACTAAAGTAAAGAAAATAGCTTCTGAACAAAGATCAAATCCTGGGCACTCTTAGGAAAGAATAATTTAAAGAATGAACAGAGGGTATTACTGTTTTGGCAATGATGGATAAAACTGCTATAAACATCCATGTGTAAGTTTGTGTGGACATGTTTTCAACTCCTTTGGATAAATACTACATCCTCGCCAGCATTTGGTTTTGTCAGCATTCGGATTTTGGCCATTCTGATTGGCATGTAGTGGTATCTCGTTGTTTTGATTTGCATTTCTCGTGTTGATGAAAAAAATTAATCAATAGTCAGTCTAAGCAAGAAATGGAAAATTTTATTGAAGTCAACTTGAGGATTATAACATGGGAGACAGTTTTTCAGAAAACTCTGAGGACTATTCCACCCATCAGAGATCAAAGCACAGTTATAAATGTTTATGATCAAAAAATTGATGTATACATAATTTAACGATGTACTGACAGTTTACACAATCAAGATCGGCACGTACAAAGTGATCCCTGACAAGATTAAGAAGGAATTACCTCCTAAGGATGTCGGGTTAATGCAGATGCACGATAGACACTAAAGGGGAGGGAGGAAGCCAAAATGGACAGAGAAAAATTTCACATTTAAATTTTTCTTCTCTTGTCATAAAATATGAATTTTATTTCATTACCCTAATGACATATGGTGTTGAGTATCTTTTCATACATTTATTTGCCATTTGTATATCTTCTTTGGTGAAGTGTCTGTTCGGGTATATTGCCAATTTTTAATTAGGTTTTTCATTTTCTTTTCGTTGAGTTCCTTATATGTTTTGTAAAAGGGTTCTTTACCAGATAAGTTTTTGCAACTATTTTCTTCCAGTCTGTGGCTCGTCTTCTCATTCTCCTGATGATGTCTTTTGCAAAGCACATGCTTTTAATTGTAATGAAGTTCAGATTATCAAATATTATTTTTATGGATTATGACTTTGCTGTTTTCTCTAAAATGTCATCACCACTCCCAAGGTCATCTAGATTTTCTCCTATATCATCTTCTGGGAGTTTTATAGTTTTGTGCTTTACATTTAGGTCTATGATCAATTTTGAGTTAATTTTTGTGAAAGGTGTCTAGGTTCATTTTTTGTATGTGGTGTCCAGTTTTTCCAGTACCATTTGTTGAACAGAATATCTTTTCTCCAATCAATTGTCTTTGTTTTGTCCCTTTGCCAAAACTCAGTTGGTTATATTTATGTTGGTCTTCTTCTTGGTTCTCTTGTCGGTTCCACTGATTTGTCTATTCTTTCACCAATACCACACTGTATTAATTACTGTAGTTTTATAGTTAATCTTTATGACATTGTGATTTACAATTTAAAAAAAATGTATATTTGGTCTTCATCCTCATATCTGGCCTAGAACTCCTAAAATCCTTGAAATTTCCTAACTGATAAGAGCAATAAAGGGGAAAGGAGTGTGTTTTGTTATTCATAAGAAGTTCCTTTTAACCATACCTGAGTTTATGTCAATGAGATAACTTTTGGAAAGCCCCTAAGGAGGCTGGTTTCTAGGAGAACTACCATATGATTACAGGATTGGAACTCTTAGCCCAAAGTAATCGATGTCCAGGGTTGGGGGCGAGGCTGAAGATTGAATTAATGATCTAATCAACCATACCTATGTAATGAAGCCTTCATAAAAATTCATTAACGTACAGGATTCAGAGAGCTTCCAAGCTGGTGAACAAGTCGAAGTGCTGGAAGGGTAGCATGCCTGAAGAGGGTATGAAAGCTTCATGTCCCTTCCCACATAACTTGCTCTGTATATCTCTTCTATATGTCTGTTCCTGAACTGTATCCTTTCACAAGAAACCACTAATCTAGTAAATAAACTGTTTTCCTGAGTTCTATGAGCCATTCTAGCAAATGTTCAAACCTTGGGAGGGGGTCATGGGAACCTGTGATTTAGAGCTGGTCAGTCAGAAACACCTGGACTTGTGAACTGGCATCTGAGATTGGTGGGAAGACGAAGTTTGCGGGAGTGAACTCTTAAACTGTGTAATATGATACTTATTCCAGGTAGTATCAGAATTGAATTGAATTGCAGGACACTCAGTTGGTGTCTACAAAGAATTGGAGAATTCCTTGGAGAATTCATGAATTTCCATACATGTGTTATCAGAAGTGTTGATGAGTAATGAATAAGGAGAAACAGAGATTTTCCCTTACAGTCTTAGTGTTGGGTAGTGCCAGTTCTTAAATTTTGTTCTTCTTATTCAACATTATGTTGCCTCTTCTGGGTATTTTGCCTCTCCATATAAATTTTAAAATCAGTTTATAGATATCCATAAAATATCCTGCAAGGATTTTGATTAGGTTGCATTGAATCTCTAGATCAAGTCAGGCAGAACTGATATCTTAACAATATTGAGCCTTCCTATCCATGAACATGAAGTATGTCTATGTTTATTTAGTTCTTTTCTTTGATTTCTTTTATCAGAGTTTTATTGTTTTCTGCATATAGATCTTATACATTTTTGTTAGATTTATACCTGTTTCATTTTTGGGGGGCGCTAATGTATGTAACTGGTATTGTGGTTTTAATTGCAAATTCCACTTGTTCATTGCTGGTATATAGGAAAATGATTAACTTTTGTAGGTCAACTTCGCATGCTTCCATCTTGCTTTAATCACTTATTAGTTCCAGGAATACTGTGAACCCCAAGTGAATTCCAAACATAATAAACACAGAAGGATCTAGACACACTATAGTCAAACTGCTCAAAAACAAGGACAAAGAAAACATCTTGAAAGCAGAAAGAGAAAAATAACTCATATACAGGGGAGCAAGAACATGATTAAAGGCTATATTCTTCCTCAGAAAGAGTGGAAACTACAAAGAAGTGGAATGGTATCTTTAAATTACTTGGGGAAAAAACAGTCAATCAAGAAGTCTAGATCTAGCATAACTATAGTTACAAAATGAAACTAAAATAATGATCATTCCCACAGTAACAAAGCTGAGAGAATTTGTTACTGGCAAATCTCATCTAAAAGAAAAACTAAAGGAAGTCTTTCAGGTTGAAAGGAAATCTCAGCAGTAACTCAAATCAAAAAGAAATAATAAAGGCAGGGGAAATCTTAAGTATGTGAGTAAATATAAAAGGCAGAAAGGAGAGAAGGAGGGAGGAAGAGAGACAAAGGGAGAGACAATGAATTTCTCCTTGATCCCCTGTATTTCTCAAAGAAAGCAATTTTTTTTATTCTCTCCCTAGAATTTTAATCTTGTTCAAAGTGACATGAAAACTAAAAACATTTAACTTATTTTGACAGCAGTGTCTTTGGGAGACAGTCCATTAGTTTTCACAGTCTAGACTCCTAAAGTGGCTCTGGTTGTTGCATCTTTTAATTCTATGAGTTGCCTGATATACACCCAAGAAATTCCTTTTGTACCTATGTTAGCCCCAAATTCTGTGTTGTTGCAATTGAAGGCAGTTAGATAATATTTTATTTCTCAAGAAATAACGATGTTTATTTTTCATAATTTATTCATTAATTCATTATATTTATTAAGTAACCACTAAGCTAGTTTCTGGGATTACATTAGCGAAAAATGATAGATATATTTCTGCTCTCGTAAAGCTAACAACTATCCAGATGATTAGAAATTAAATAAAAAAATCATACTTCTTTTCAATTATCAATAAAAACATATTAAACTCTACAAAAGAAATTATGAGAATAAAAAAATAGGACACTTAATATGGATGGTCAGAGAAAATTTCTTTCACTTTTAAATTGAGATTAGAGGATGTTTAAAATCAGAATCTTTTCCCGGGTTACAAATTATGGCATACTTAACTAAAGTGCCTTGTCTTTTAATTGATTATATCTGTAAATCATTTCCAAACCCCAGAAACACTCCATGAAGAACCATAGCACATTTTTTCTTCATCTATTGTCTACTCATCTAATAAAAAACATGTTTATACAAAGCTGATCTCTCTCCAATCCCTAGAGATGGTTTTAGAGCATATTTACATTATTGGAACACTCAGTGTTATTGATCTGTGGGTAGTAGCCTAGTTGGAATCTCCCTTCAGAAAAGTTTTCTCCTTCTGTATCTTACTAATTGTCAGAGAAAAATATGACATGACTGCAGATCTTTATTTAACATGCCATCCATTTAAAAACAAACTGCAAGCCTGCAAGCCACAAAAGAAGGTCAAACGAACAGCCTCAATGTCATATTGCCAACACTCACTATTACTTGAATATTTAGGCCATTATTTTTAATTGCATCTCTAGATACAAAGAGGGTCAGCATGCCACATTTTCAAAGCTATGCTTAAAACTTAAAAGGAATAACTGTGTGAACCATGAACAATTTAACAAGTCCAAATTTTAAGCAACATATAGGTTTTTATAAAATATGTAGTATTTCTAGTAGCAAATAATGTAACATTTGCAAACTAGCAAAACATTACTGATTTCCATATCTATGTAATACTTTCAGTAGGTGTAGCAGAAATAAACTCTATTGTATATTACTTGTATAATGTTTATCTCAGAGACATATGTGATAAAAATCCATCAAAAATTATATTTGAGAGAAAATATATTTTGTAAATGTAAAGCTTTATAGCTGCAAAAAATGACAACTATGCAAAGTATAAATATTTGTGATTTTAAAAATTGTCTTTCACAAGCAAAATATTGTAGTTGCATTGCATTAAGATATCAGTCTTTTAAAAAAATTAAGTAACTATGCAAATAGACTACAAATAGGATTTTTCAATGGTGACAATAGGTGAGTCTGGTATAAATACAAAGCCAGTTCTGGTCAAACTTTGATGTAAACATCAAAAAACTTTTATTTAAAATTATGCCTGAGGTCTGGAGTATGTAAAACTATAAGAATAATATTTGTATATTATATGTAACATATATAATATAAATATATTTATTCTAATTTATTTTTATTATAATAATAATACTTTAAAGAAGAACAAAGACAGACATTTTTGCAGACATATTAGTTGTATATATAGAAAACCCAAGAAAATCTATACAATTAATAAAAAGTTCAGAGGTTTCCCTGGTGGTGCAGTGGTTGAGAGTCCGCCTGCCGATGCAGGGGACGCGGGTTCGTGCCCTGGTCCGGGAGGATCCCACGTGCCGCGGAGCAGCTGGGCCCGTGAGCCATGGCCGCTGAGCCTACGCGTCCGGAGCCTGTGCTCCGCAACGGGAGAGGCCACAACAGTGAGAGGCCGCGTACCGCAAAAAAAAAAAAAAAAAAAAAAAAAAGGTTCAGAAAAATTTCTAGATGTGAGATTAATATAAAAAAAAATCAATTGTATTTCTACAGATCATGAGTAAATATTTTAAAAATATAATTTTAAAGATACTATTTCAATAATGACAGCATTAAAAAGTATTTAGGAATAAATATATACATGATCTTAAGAAATTATAAAACTTTACTGAAAGTATTAAAGAAAGACTAAATATTTTTAGAGCTACATCATGTTTATATATCAAATGGCTCAATATCATGAAGATGTCAAATTAAAATATAAACTTAAAGCAATTGCAGTGAAAATGCCAAGTGATTCTAAAATTTCATATAAGAGCAAAGAGTCAGATGAAGCAAAATATTCCTAATGAAAACAAAATAAGATTGTGGGACATATTTTACCATTGATATCAAGGCTTATAATAAAGTCATACTAATTAAAACTGTAAGGCAGTAACACAGAAATCAACAAATAACAATAGAACAAAATAAATATTCCAAAACAAAATATATAATGAAATGTAACGTGATACAAAAGTGGCATTGCAAATCAGAGGAGGATAGAATGGAGTATTCGATAAGTGGGGCTAGAATTATCCATATGGAACAAAATAGATTGTAATTACTACTCCATAGAATACACAAAATAAATTCTGTGTATGATTTTGTAAAGAGTCAACTTGGCTAAACTGAGCTATGTTTCCTAGAATTCCTTTCTCTATAGGTCTTTGGTGGTTAGGTTTACCGACCAGAGAAATTTGCTTGAGATTTGAAAAGAGGAAGATAACAGAAGCCATGCTTACTCTCTGAAGGTTAATGTTGGTCAGGGTCTCTTGCAGCTCATGCACATTTTTGCAATCTGCTGGCTGAATTTGTTGGCGTAGAAGAGTAGCTGAGTTTCATAGTTCCTTGAGTTCCAATGTGATATCTTCTTTTACCTTTCCCACATGCTGGGTCAGGTGCCATTGTAGCTCCATGACAAGAGTGGCAGCTGGCACATCCTGCAGGTCATCCTCAGTTACAAGGTTGGTGGCTTGGAAAATGGGAGAGGCCAATGTTGCCCAGTGAGAAACAAACGTAAGTTCCAGCTTGTTTCACACAGTTCCAGTTTTGTCTTCTCTCAGCATTTCACATCTATCATTCCTTCCTTACTGTCTGCCCTATGACTTTACACTCAGCACCAGATGCAGAAGAAACAGCAGAAACAAGACTGTTTTACCAAATTCTACAGTAAGAGAAGGGAAAGTCCCTAAAGAAATTCCTTATTCTACATCATTTGTAGTGGTTCTGTTTCCCTGATTATACCAACTGATATACCACTTTAATGTGAGAGGCAAAATTATAAAACTTTCACAGGGTAATATGGGGGGTATTTTTGTGACTTCGACAGAGAAACATTTTTAAAATAAGATGTAAAACCGTAAAAAAGATATCGGCAAATTCAATAACATTATCATTTTAAAATGAAAAGGCAAATCTCAGACTTGGAAAAAGATATTTGCAACACATTTAACTAAGAAAGGATTATTATCCAGAATAGTAATAAAAAGAAAACTCCTACACATCAACCCAATAAAAAATGGGAAAAGAATAAAAATGGGTAATTTACCAAGCATTTATCTCAAATGGCCAATAAGCCTATTAAAAGATGATTTATCTCAGTGATAGGAAAATGCCAATTAAAAGTAAAATAAAATATTTTTCACACCTATCATATTGGCAAAAATTAAGAACTCTGACAATGTTAAGTGTTGACATAGGTGTGGATAAAAGCAAACACTTATACACTGTTGGTAGAAATGTAAATCCATACAACCATCTTGAAGAAAAATGTGACAGTAAAACTAATAAAGTTGAAGATGTAAACATCGTAACCCAGTAAGTCTATCCCTAGGTTTACACCCTAAATAAGCTTGTGCTTGTGCACATAAGGGGACATAGATTATAGATTTTTTTTTTAAAAAAGGTGAGTTCTTAACAGGATTATTTATAACAGCAAAAACTAATTTTTACATTAACAGAAGATAGATAAATATAATACTATGCAATAGTGAAAATGAATGAACCAAAGTTGCATGAATCAACATAGATGAATCTCATAAATATAATGTGAGGTGGTTAAAGCTACAGAGGAATACTTGAAGAATAATGTCATTCATATATAAGTAAATTCATATAAAACAATATTATATATGTACTATATATTTAAGGAGATACACATAGGTTAAAATGTAAATGCATGGGAATAATAAACACCAAATTCAGGATAGTGATTATCTTGGTATGGGAAGAAGTGGGTTGTATATAAGTTAGAAGAGATTCTGGTCAGGAAGGTCTGCCTAGCGAGCTTCAATTCTATAGGAATGTTTAGTTTCTTAAGCTGAAAGTATTTCTGCAGAAGCTGAAAACAGAGTTCTTAGGCTGAGGATCCATAAAAGACTCTGAGACACACACCACTGTACTAACCAACTAATGGAGCTGCTACCTCTGCCACAATCAAGGAGCTACAGAATCAAAAAGCTGCCCATGGGCTACCAGCTTCAGAACCACGCTACCAGAATCACACGTAAAAAACACTGACATGTATTTGCAGTGCCAAAGTCAGGGAGCGCTGAATCAGGAAGTTGCCACCACATCTATTGTTTCCAGAATCAAGAAGCCTCTTGTCACAATCTGCTCCAGCTAAGGAGTGTCCCGAATCCTACCTCTTTCCCCACATAACTCAGTTCCAAATCAAAGCGTCACACAGATGCTTTCAATTGGTGTAGCCTAATTCACATATCTGTACTCTGGCTGAAAGCAAAACTATAAAATATAGGTTTGTTCTTTTCTTCTTTAAAAAAATGAGGATAATAATGAGGAGGGTATTCAAGAGAGGGTATTCAAAAAAGTTTAAGCAGACTACAATGACAGATTCCATGAAAGTGAGAGGGAAATTTCAACTTTGCACCTGTACCCTTCTACGCTGTTTATTTGTATTTTTTTTTTACCATGGGCATGTATTTTGGTTTTTTTTAACCATGTCACAGGAACTGCTACTTGCCTTTCCATATGTAGCTGAGCTTCTCCCTCATTAACAGATAGAGAACCCAGCCAATGAGATACACAGAAATCTGTGTATAAATTCCAGTAAGTCTCCTTGAAGGAAAGAATGGGTCCTTCTTGGTTTTTTTCTTCTTATTTGCTGGAGTGTAAATGTAATCACTGATTTGATCAGCCACTTTAAATCATAGTCAATAAGTTAAAAATGGTAAAACAGCAAGAGAGAAAGAACTTAGATCTCTTGAAAATGGAGCTAAGCTTTGGACTAACTGTAGATAAGTTTACATGAGAGAAAAATATATGTCTATCTTATTTAAGCCACTTTTGTCACCCGAGTGGGTGGTGGGAGATCAGGTCTTGGTTACTGGCAGCCTAACCTGATCCTAACTGATGTAGAAAGTAGTATCATTATTTTAATATCTACTTAAAAATTAACATTAAGAACAACTAAATAGACCTTGGGATTAAGAGCCTTGCCCTCTTACAAATCCCTATAGCAAAATTCAGTGGGAATTTGCTGAATTTTTTAGAGGAGTTGATCAGATGTGAATATAAGCTTCACATGTCTCCAAATAGTTATGTTGTTTTCTTTCTAACCTATCAAGGTTCTCAATATTTTTCTTATAAATTGTATTCTAAAACTGAAGCAATAATTTAAAAGATTCTGTCAAATGTTAACTATAGCACATAGGTTATTTTTCAGTTCTTAATTTTACTTCCCTCTTAATACTACTATAAATTAATTTTATTATTATATTTTAGTTACTATTCTATTTATTAAATTAATTAGGTTATTAATATATAATTAATTTAAAAAATTAATGAAAACCTGCCCTGTGCCAGGCACTTGGTTAGGTGCTACAGATACAATAATGGATATTACAGTCCAATCCACAGGATGAGCTCACACTATAATCGGGAAGATGGGCACATAAATCTTTACTATACATTGTGATAAATGCTATAATATGCTGTTATTAGGACACTGAAAGTACTAATTGGAGTATCACATCCTACTAATAGCTAATTAACGTTTAGTGCTCTCACTCTGATGTCCAGCTCTTTTAAAAAATTTCTTAAATGTTTGCCTATCTATTTCTCCCTATGTTATAGCTATTTAGCCTGGTACTGATCCCTAGATATGCTACCATTTTAGATGAACAATTTATCGTCCAAGTTTTTATAATATCAAAGTTATGAACTCTATAGAACTTTTATCTAGATTTTTAATAATCTGAAAATGTATCTCTAATACCCAGCTAAAATAACATTTAAAAATATACACTGATAAATATCAAACATTACACCTTTTCTACTCATTGCCTGAATTTAAATTATATTTAGGTTAGCTAAATATAATTGCCTTTTTCTCTTTATAATTGTCTTACAAATAATTAACTCACATTTTAGTAGAATTCTTTCTAAGCCATTAACTTTCAGTTTATGGATGAAAATATGATATGAGACAGGCTCAAATCTTCCTAAAAATGAGATATTTTACATGTATTATTTTTGCTTTGTTTACAAGTATTATCACTTCATCACTGTACAAAATAACTTTGCATATGAAAATTGATGGCCTCAGTAGTGTATTACAGTATTTTGGGGGGTATTAAAGTCTTTAGTCTTAGAACCAATATCAAGCCTAAATTATTTTTTAATGCAATGTAAGAAAAATAATCACATAATGACTAGGAAATTTGGCAGGTCATTATGAGAATTAACACAGTATTGAGGAAACTGAAGCACTTTGGTAAGACTTGGTATGTAAGCACAGTCACTCCTGACTATAAGCACAGCCATATATCTCTTATTCAATAAGCCAGCAAGATGCATTATTTTTTTAAAGGCCAGATGCTTGGGGGCAAAATAAATGGCTGGCATGAAAGGGCTAAGCCAGCAGATACAATCACATAATGAAAAAATTTTAGGGAAAGAAGTGGAATGTGAATTGTGTGGCTATCAATAAAAACAAAACATTGACACACTACTTCTTTGGGAGGCAGTGGGGAGATTTCAGGAGGAGTGGTAGGCTGAGAAAGCCTGGATCTCAGGAGACACAAAGCAGCTGCATGCTAAATGCATCACAGTTGATGAAGTATACCCCCAGGTAACCTAGCAAATAATGAATAACAATCATCTAAGGGAGGCTAAAAATAAGGAATCAACTCAATTTCCCCTTCTTTCCAATTGAGCCTAATGCTGGCAGCATTCTACAAAAAGAAAGACCTGTGCTACTTAGAATATCTTTCAGTGCTCAAAAAAGTCTATTATAATAGGTCTTACATATTTGTGTGACTTTAAATATCATTAAAACCGTCATCATATGTGTTAAGAGTTTTAAAACCGAGCAGTGTTATCCAACAATGTTGAAGAAAAATATAAGATATTGTCAGTAATTCTCTTTCTGCTAAATTCACTTGGAAGGTTTGGGATAGAGTATTTCTATTATTAGTCAATGCTGTTTATGAAAACAACATGATGATCATTCATTATATATACTATTTATGTAGTTGGATTTGCTTACAACAAACATTCATTCAACATATATTCATTGAGTTCTTATGTCAAATACTATGCTATATTCTGTGGAGGAACAAAGTAGTGCGAGACACAAGCCCTGTTAGGAGCTTATTGTATAATACAAGAGATTGTATGACAAACAAGACTACAACTCTGAAAATGATAAATGCCATTAGAAAGGTACAGTAAAAGTTCAAGGGTGGTTCAGACCATGAGGAAAGGAAGAATAACATTTATTCATTCACTCAACATATTTCAAGTCCTCTTCTAGGCATTGGGGATAGATTGGTTAACAAGACAGACAAGGACAAAGCACTTCTTTGCTTTCACAAATGTTAACACACTTTATCTCCATGAGAACTTGGTAAGGCAAGTATTACTGTAAGAGGGTGATCGTTTTACGGTTTGGAATATAAATAATAGCCCCGAAGTAGTGTTGAAAGCACAGGGCTTATAATAGCAGGAAATTCAGTTTCCCTACTCCCATCCTCCCTAGACTATAACCCAAAGTGCTAACATATCAAAGGACCAGTCCTCTTTGTTTTCATTTTTTTGACTGGGGAGAGAATTTAAAAATTCCTAATTAAGGAGGGGGTTCTCTAGGCTAATATCAAATACTATTACACAGGACTATTTATTTCTTAACACTATATCCTCAAGACGACTGAAGAAACTAGGAATGAATTTAACAATGGTTTATTTTAAAAACAAAGAACCAAACAAAAAGTAGCAAAACAACCTCCCAGATAGATACTGAGTGTCTGAATACTGCATCCTAGTCTCCTTCAATAAGCAATGCTTACATTGCTATCCAATGAAATTTTTTTTTGTTCTGAATGATAACACTGTGGAATTGGAATTATCAAAATTGATCCAGTTATGTGCACCATACTAGATTTTCTTGAGCAGAATAGACTACTAGATTATAGGAAGATCTTCAGCAATGAGAATTAAATCAAAATTTATTTTCTGGTTAGTCCAGGGAAATAAGTTAATTAGAGTACCTAATTCCATAATCATTCTGGGTAAAATAGTAGCATTTTATAAATTTAAAATACTATTAATATTGATAATAATATTATATTTTTCCAAATTCCTCAAATCCCTTCAGATTTAGAATATCTTCCTTACAACATCTCTTTAAGGATACAAATATTAATGATTAATAGTTGGCATTATCTCTGATTATCATAGTAACTCTTGAATGTTATTGTCATTTTAAAGATGAGGAAACTAAGGCTCTATAAGTAAGAATATAGGAAACCATAATTCAAATGTAAGTTAATAAAATCATTTCATACCCTAATAGTTCTCAACTAAGCTATGCCTCAAAATCACCTTTGGACTTTCCAAAAATACAAATACCTGGTGCCGTGCTGAGAACTGTGACTCTGAGTCTTTATGATGAAGTCTGCTGTTATTTTTAAAAATCTTTACTGATAAATCTGATCTAGCTTAATGGAGCAAACCTGTCAAATAGCAAATTGGATACAAGATGCTCCAGTATCTAAATGAAATAGAAGCTAAAAAATAATGGGAAGAGTTAAAATGGAAGGATCATCTGTTTTTCTGAGTATAAAAGAAATAATGAGAGAAGTAGTGCTCATAGTTTACATAATTGGGCTTCAGATTGTCACCAACACAGACTTTCTCTGATGCCAATTCTTCCAAGATGAATGTGGTAAGATTACTTGTCTCTTCTAATTAAGAGCAAGTGAACACAGGAGGAACTACCATCTCCTTAATTCCAACTTCTGATTTCTCCTCTTTACTAGATGAGGGGCCAAGGCCTGGGTCAATGCGTCAGTAAGCACTCATGCTGCTGCTCCCTGCACCTATGCTCTGGCTAGACAGACATGGCAGACTGACCGGTGCAGCCAAGCTAATTACCCTAATAATTCTTTCTGAATCCTATGAATTCATCAGATTTGGCACAGAAGATGAAATTTCTTTTGGCTGTCTAGATTATTCATTTACTCATTTACTAAACCAACACTGAATGCCCACTATTGTTTTAGAACTAGTGCTTGATATTGGGAATACAATGATAAATAAGTCATGCACCCTGCTAACAGTAAATGGCAGAAGAGCCCCTTCTACCTATGCCAGACCTCCATTTCCAAGGCACTTTTTACAGAACTCAAGTGCCATGTATCATAGCTCTTCATTCAAAGATGTTTAAAACGTTTGTCTAAGTCTTATAACATGTTCAGTGCTACTTTTTATCATTTCAATTCTCAGAACTAACCTCTAAAGTAACTACTATTATTATTTGTATTTTACAGAGGAGGGGACTGAGATTTAGAGAGGATAAATTGCTAAAGGCCACACAGATAGCAAGTGATAGAATAAAGACTTGAACCTAGGTCCATCTGATTTCCATACTCATGCTTTTAACCACTAAACTCACCTCTCTGATATCTTTGAGGATAAGATTATTAATATCTGTCTAAGACCTGGAGAGAGCCTGACAGAGAGATTTTCATCTTCATAAAGTGGGAATAATATGGCTTTATTAGTAAATGAGAAGAAGGAAGAAGGAAACAGAGGGAGGGAGGAGGGGAGGAAAATTGATATAAGGAAACTGAGATCAGGAATTCACTACAAAGTCCACTGGAAGTGCACACCCTCACACACCTCCATTCATATGAAATTTCAGCCTCCCTCAGCTGCAAATGTATCAAGGAATTATCAACACTTACTACTGTTCTGCAAAATCTAATTATAAGAAGAGACTTGCTATCTTTTCCAACCCACTCCCTCTCAGGTCCCTCCCATTCATCACCTGTGATGCCATATTCTGTTGGGTTTCCAGGCTCCCTAAAATTGTTTTGTTAGTTTATTGGTTCGGTTGGTTGATGTGCCATCTAAATGTAATTAAATCTAGTTTTTCCCTCAGTTAAACAAAACTTAAATAATAATTTGGTGGTCTCCAGTGGCCCATAAAGGCCACGATTAAGGTGATCTCTGCCATGGCTATTGTCAATTTCTATTAAACAGACTAGAGAAATTAACATATGTAAAATTAGTATACAGAAACCTCAACTAAATAGAGTTGGGAGACCAGAATGGGGAGCTCCTATACCCTGGGACAATAGCAGAGCCAAAAGGAAGAAGAAAGACTCATCTTTCCCGGCAAGGACTCAGACAATGAAAAGCCATGAACTCCTTATTTACTACAGCCCTCCCAATTTATTTTCCTCTCTAAGAGTTCCCCTTCCTTTGCCCTGCAGGGGCTTGCAAGTGGCTCACCCTTGTTGCAGACTCTGAATTGCAGTTCTCTGCTGATCGCAAATAAACCCATCTTTGCTGGAGAAATATCTGTCTATTCATTTCAGGTCAACACATATTTAACTAGACACTGGGTCTATGTTTGCAAGTAAGGTCATTTGCTAGTATTTAGCCAGATAAGAGTTCTTAGCTAAGGGTTCTGGGAAGGAGAGCAATATGAATAGTGTAAAGGGCAGTGAGAAGAAAGGAAGATAAGTATATTCCCTTGTAGTGCTGAGCACCCTGCAAGGCAAAGCAAATGATAATCAAACTTAACTTAAAAAGCTGCCTTTAGATTTGTCAGTGGTGAGAATTAAACTTATTTTCTGTTGTCAAAAGTGAAAATATGTCTATGCCAAAAAAATTTCAGCATGAAAAGATAAAAAGAAGTTATATTCTTGCATGATTATGAGAGGAAAAATGTTTTCACTCTCAACTCTTTGCATAAAGCAAAATTATAACGGTGGGGGGAATTATTTAGAGTTCTGAACATAGTGCCTAGAACATTGTGGGTGCTCAGTAAATATTTGTAGAACAAATGAATGAGTGAAAAGAAATATCAGGAAATCCTAAGTGTTGTGCCTTAAAATACCATAAGAAATTATATCAGAGAATTTCTAAGAATTCATTTCATTGTGCCTTCAATTAATGAGCTGAACACGAAAAATGAGTGATCTTCGGGAAAGAAAACACTTACTTGAAACATGAAATCTTTGCAAATGGTAAGTTTAGTTCATTTTTTAAATGAAACTAGTTTGTAACATGAGTCACTAGGATGATGAGATTTCCCCTACCTTGGATATAAATGAGAAAACGTCTTAACCTAATTCCATTTGTTTATCTCAGGAGGTCTTCACCTTTACCTACTAAATGGTCACTTTTTTCAAAACATTATAGAGAAACACATTGAACCTTAATAAACTATTTAAAGAGTAGCTATTCTCTTCTATTCTGGCTTTGTAATTACCAATTTACCAATTACATTATTCTCTGCCCAAGTAGAAGAAACACTTCTGGACTTATTTTGATTGATTTTCATCAGGCGGCTCTCTTGCATCCTTAAGTAGCATCTTTTATAAGAGTTTCAGTTTTATTTAGTCTATGCTAATAATAACATTTACATTTTTAGTTATTAATAGATGCAAATGTCTCATTCGTGTTTCAAAACAAAGACATAATAAAAAAGGGAAATAAATTATAATTCTGCTTTTGTGCAGTTTGAAAACCAGATCTCAGCTAAATATCATTTGCAAGAAAAGTGAATATTATTCAGAGGCTACAAGAGCCAAAATTGCTTCTGCTGGTTTAACTTAGTTTTCCACATTGTAAATAACAAATATTTGCCTGTTCTCTTTCAGTAAACCTTGTTTTCCTCCTTATCTGTGCATGAAAAAACAAGAACAATGTGGCATTAGTTTATTTCCTTAATTCTGAGCAAAAAATTAAAAATCTACCCTTCTTTGGAGAGAGGCAGAATGTGATTCTTCAGTGCAATACCCAATTTTGGCATTTTTTTGTGAAGCAACTAAAGTTCCTGAAGCACACACAGAAAAGGAGTATTGGGGTAGGGTATAGGGTGTGGAGAGAGCACTAGCATGAGGTGAAACTTCTAAGTATTCCCCTAGAGTTCGGCTTATCCAAGACAGGGTTTGGAAAGGGTGACAAAGGAGAGGTAACTGATTCTTCTCTTCAACTAGAAATATATCTAAATCAAAGGACAATCCTGGAAAAGCAGCATGTTCCAACATACAGCCCCTTCTAATTAGTGCTGAGTAGTTGGAGAATTGATGACCACATCAAAGCAGTTCTTGCTGAGGCACTACGATCCTCACTAAGTGGCCACTTGGGTTCCCCAACTGTTACAAAATTTCTTAAACCTGCTACTTTAGAAATGGTTGGATTGCAGATCCTGAATAGCAGGAGTTTCTCCACCATGAGGATGCGTGATAAAATCCGTAATATGTTTTGTCAAACTACCCATACCTGCCCAGTGTCGCCCGTGATACTCCTGGTGCCCTGGGGGAACTTCCCCAGCTGTGTGATCACAGGTCAACAGTGTCACAGGCCATGCCTTCTTTTTGTTTTACTGCATGACCCCCTGATCTCACAGTGGTGACCTCACCCTTATCATCTGTTCTTTCCAGTATGGTATATCTCCTGGCTAACTGTAATCTCCAAAACTTCCACAAAATAATTATTCCTGAATCTCCCCTTTTTGTAGGTATATTTTTTGCCATGCATTCTCTACATGCCTCTGATTGTTCCTTAAATATGGTATTACTCAGTCTTCTTTTTTTTATATAAATTTATTTGTTTATTTATTTATTTTTGGCTGTGTTGGGTCTTCGTTGCTGCACGCAGGCTTTCTCTAGTTGCAGTGAGCGGGGGACTACTCTTCGTTGCATGCAGTGTGCGTGCTTCTCATTGCAGTGGCTTCACTTGTTGTGGAGCATGGGCTCTAGGCGCGCAGGCTTCAGTAGTTGTGGCACATGGGCTCAGTAGTTGTGGCTTGTGGGCTCTAGAGCACAGGCTCAGTAGTTGTGGCGCATGGGCTTAGCTGCTCCACGGCATGTCTGATCTTCTCGGGTCAGGGCTTGAACCCGTGTCCCCTGCACTGGCAGGCGGATTCTTAACCACTGCACCACCAGGGAAGCCCCAGTCTTCTACTCTTAACCATCTCCAATATTAATTCCTTATCTGCCGCCTCTCTTAATAGTTCTTAATCCAAGTTACCTAACCGCCTGGTGTTTTTCCAACCCAAATACTATATCAGACAATCAAGCAACATGCTCTAACATATGAAAACCTTCCTTAAATCAAATTCATCTTTTTCTCACTTTTCTTCCCCCAGTCCTTTTACCTGCATCCCTCACCAAACTGTCATATCATGTTCTACCTAAATAGTCACAGAGGCATTGTTAGATCCTCTGCCTCACTCATTCTTCACATTTGATGCCACAGTGTCCTATTATTCACTGTCCACAGTGTCCTATATTCACTGTCAAGTCTTCATCATGGATTAAAAGCTTATCTTCTCTCTGAGGACACTAGTGAGTTCCTTCACTCCCTGCCTCCCAGTCTCTGGACTACATTTTTCTCTCTAGCTGGGGATGATAGCTACTCCTTCTCTAGTCCAGTTCTTTTTGATGAAGTTTCGTGGCAGAATTACCTGTGCAGTAATCCTATCAATCTTACCGCTTAGCCCTTTCCTTCCAGGAGCATATGTTCCTCTAGGAATCAGTGCTGTGAGAAGAGTGTCAAGTACAACTTCCTGCTGTACCAGAATGACTGCTCCTTTGCACATTTAGCCCTGCTGCTGAGTCTACCCTTCACCTTACACTTAGGAGTTGTTTCTGCCAAGGATCCTGGTGATTCTCCTGCATTCATACTTCCTGAGAGTCTGCTCCATGAGCCATCCCCTCTCCCTCCCACTGTCCTGAACTCCCACCCACTCCCTGGGGCTATCAGCTGTACCCGTGATGAACTCTAATTGTGGATGAGTTTATGGATTTCTTATGGGGCTCCTGAGACCCAGACAAATCCGGGAATGTGGCATATGTTTGTGTCTCAGAGCATCCTATCACAGTTAAGGAGACAGCCTGCCCAGAGCAGCTGGAGGACTTTCAGCAGGGTGTTTCCTAATTCCACTTGCTGGCACACCAGGGAGAGACCTCTAATCCAGCCCAGATACACACAATTTCCCTAAAGCTCCCAGAGAACAAAAAGGATGTTAATTCAGAAATCTGATTCATGAGTCATATTTTGATGAGTCATACTCATCTTTAGTTTGTGGTCCCCTCTCCTATTTCCTGACCTGCTTCTTCATGTCAGAGGCCCTCTTCCTGCCCTGCCTAATACCCCAGGATGCTGCAGTAGCTACGAGCATATTAGAATTCAGGTCCAAGACTAAGAGAAGCCCAGAGAGAAACAGGAATTCCTTCTCCAGTTGTTCTGAGGAATGCCTTTCCTAAATGAGGTACAGCTGAAATACCTCTTTGGGGGATAAAGGGCCCTCAGAGCTGTAAACTAATCCAAAGGACAGCAATATCAGAATCCAGAATAGCACAAGAAAAGCTTAACATCTTGTCCAAAACATTAACAAACACATAACAGAATCACAGTTTCCTTTCCAAAAGTGCCCACTGGCTGCTGGATAAAGTCCAAATTCCCAAGCAAGGCAAAAAAGACCCTCCCCAATGGTAATAACCAGATGCTCTAGTCATTTTTTTTTTTTTTTTGTGGTACGCGGGCCTCTCACTGTTGTGGCCTCTTCCGTTGCAGAGCACAGGCTCCGGACGCGCAGGCTCAGCGTCCATGGCTCACGGGCCCAGCCACTCCGCGGCATGTGGGATCCTCCCGGACCGGGGCATGAACCTGTGTCCCCTGCATCGGCAGGCGGACTCTCAACCACTGCACCACCAGGGAAGCCCTAGATGCTCTAGTCTTACATTCTGCCTCCCTACCTGATTTCCCTTCCAAGCTTCACTCACCCTACACTTCATTAGGCTAAACTACCTGCCATTCTCCAATCATACACAATGTTTTCTGACTCACTGACTGTGTATATTCCACCTTTGACACCTGAGGAGCCCTATCCTCTCATGCTCTTTCTATGGTAGGAAAATAGGTGTCATTTCTTTTTGCCAACCTCTCTTAGCAAAGTTATCTTTTTGCTTTCTAGGTTTCCATAGCCCCTTTAAGGGGCTCCAGGCAGTATCTATTAAAATACATTGTTTATAGGCACTATTGGATTCTACCTGGTATGCAGCTAATATCAATAAATCCTTTATGAATAAATGATTGAATCTTTCTGGTGTTTTTTTTTCCCCACAAGAGTCCAATATTCCCTTTGATGTTACTCTCAGGCCCCAAAGGTTACTGATTCTTCTGCCCTAGTTGTTTGAGTCTTAAAGAACAGCTTTTTTCCCTAACAGCAATGGTAAAGGCCTGGAGAAAAGTGTGCTTACCCTTGCCATGGCAGACAGCACAAATCAATCACAAATTAATTTCCCTGAACCAAGGGTTATAAGCTGAGCTCTCTGGAAGCAGACACCAAGAGAGAGAGAGTGTGGGTCCAGGGTATTTATTAAGAATCAACACCATGGAAGGTACAGCAAGAAATGGGACCCTGATGCAGGCCTGACAAGCCTCAGACAATGCCCATCAGAGTTGTTCTGCTATGGGCCAAAATGCTGGACCTTCATATCCTCACCATGATTGATCACTGGAGGTAGGCTGCCTTGGGTAGGACATGGCCTTGGCTGAAATGATTCTCTGCCGCTGAGGCAAACCCTGAAGCAGCTGAATGCTGGGAGCTGTCAGCTGACTGCTCACCCAGCACCTGGGGCAACAAATCCTGCCGGAAGAGTGACCTGGATGGTGCATCTTAAGTCCACCACCCCTAGAAATGGCATTGGACTTTTTCTCTGCATACCAATGGGTGAGAGTTGGCAGGTAAGATTAATCATTATGCTATTCCTGCCCTCCAAGTTTTAGACCCCAATCTCTGAGGTATTTTCCTGTTTGAACTCTCAAAATTGTATCTCTTTTCCAGAGTTTCTGAACTAGGGACAAAATGGTTGTGCTTAAAATTCAGAAGTGCTGTTAACATTGAAACAGCAATTTCAGCAGTTTAAAATTTTTTAATTAAGTCTTTTCTACCAGGCAGGAACTGACACAGTTCCTTCTTTCCTCTGTATCCAGGAGATTTCAGGGAAAATTAACCCTTATTCTCTAACGTAAGTTCTACTCTCTTTTTCCTTGCTCCCTACCACTCCCTCCTCCCTGTTTGCCTTCTCCTTTTCCTCTTCCCTCTCTCTCTCTGGCTTTATCTCCTCTCTCCCCTCTTTTTCTCATTTCTCCTTTCCTTTTTTCTCTCTCCCTCTGAAGTTTTTAATCAAAATCAAAATTAATCAAACTTAACCTTTGTGAGGTTGATGTTCTGATCCATATCTTTGTCCTAGAAAATATTCTGCAAAAATAACTTCAGATTAAAATATTATGAAGTCAGGAGGAAAAGAAAATAATGAAAGGAACACTTGACTTTGTCTTTCTTCATTCTATTTGGATTTTAGACTAGAAAATACATTCCACAGTCTGAAATACCACTAGCACGTCAAATAGCTCTAGATACCAAGGGATATGTTATAAACCGTCCTTGACAAGTGTTAACCAGTTCCATCCTTGTCAGTGATGAGATCTGGTCAATGGGCTTCCTTATCCCTCTAAAGGAAATTAGGGAGTTTGGTGAGTACATTTATCTGAAAAAGTGCAGATGGAGTAACCTAATAGTGCTTCCTGTAGTTGTCACAGAAAACTCCAGTTTAAATGTCAGTATCTACCGAAATGGAGTTGGAAATACTAGTAGTGCTGAATCACCTTAAAAAATTCTTGGTTTGTGGCTGCATTTAACTATGACGCATCCGTTAGTCCTTTCTTTTTGCCTCCATGATAGGAGGGACTCAGTCCAGCCTTCTGTTTATTCTTATCTGTATGAAATGCTACTTTTAAAAAAGGTTTAGTTTTATCACACTATATTGTTTTTAATATACTTGGCCTTCTGAGAGAGGAGGTCTCAAGGAAAGCATCTTAATTTTGCTTATTAGAGATGAAGGATACAATGAAGATGGAAGAAAAAATAAATGAATAAATAGTTTTACATAACAAATAACTTGGAGGTACATTGATGGGAATAAAATGGTATAGGATCTGACAGAGAGAAAAAATAGAAAGGGAGGATGAAGTTTGAACACTTACCATAAGAAATGGACCTTTGGCAAGAGGGAAGTGTCTTATAAAGGATTTTTAGGAATATTTGCTGCAATCTGTTTCTGGCCCTGATGCCAAATCAACCTGCCACTTTTTTTTTTTTTTTTACAGCCAGTGAGTTTAAAATGGTTTTTATATTTTTAAGTAATTGAAAAAAATCATAATAAGACTAATATCTTGTGCATATGAAAATTATACGAATTTCAAATTTTGGTGTCCATAAATGGTTTGACTGGAACACAGCCTCACTCATTTTTTATGAATTGTCTATGGTTGCTTTTGCACTATAGACAACCAGATCACTTGACCCACAAAACCTAAAATATTTACTGATTGGCCCTTTAGAGAAAAAGTTTGACAACCACTGCCTTAAAACAACTGCTCATTCTTAAGCATCTGCAGACTGACTAAGACAGCTCTCTTGATCTAGTATGAGCTCAGCTGGGCAGCTCTGCTTCCTTCATGAAGGCCTGTTGGTTGTCTGGAATGGCTCTGCTGCTCTTGTGTTCATTCTAGGGTCCAGGTGGAACGGGAAGAAGCCACCTGGGGGAAGTTCTTCTCATGGTGAAAGAGGAGATAAAAGAGGCCAGATGGGAATGTCATGTGGCCAAGCACAAAGTCTGAATAAGGAAACACTCTGATGAGGCATGACAAGACTGTGGATGCTACAGGAAATCAGGAATCAAGGCCAGTAATTCAAACTACCACAAGCACCCTTATCCAAGGACTCCAAAAAGTCTAATCCAATCACGGCATCAGGCTCAAAGTTGAGGATCTTATGATCTACATCAGGTCCAAATGCAGTTTCTCTTAATCCAGAGACCTATGAATTTAAAAAGACAAGTTATCCCTCCTCCTCCTCCCCCATTTCCCACCCAAGGCACCCAATATACAAATGTGGAACAGGGACAAGCTAGTCGTACTGCAGCCATTGCTCATTTAGAAAATCCAACAGATCAAATGCTCCAAGTCACCCTACTTCGGGATGGGAAATATTTGTGTATTAGGTCCTAGTTCTGGTTCTCGGGAGTGTATACATTTTTTTTTTTTTTTTTTTTTTTTTCCGGTACGCGGGCCTCTCACTGTTGTGGCCTCTCCCGTTGCGGAGCGCAGGCTCCGGACGCGCAGGCTCAGCGGCCATGGCTCACGGGCCCAGCCGCTCCGCGGCATGTGGGATCCTCCCGGACCGGGGCACGAACCCGTGTACCCTGCATCGGCAGGCGGACCCTCAACCACTGCGGCACCAGGGAAGCCCAGCATGCTCTTTTTTGATTGCTGAGTGGTTTTCTCAGCTGCTTCCTGCTTGTAGACATTTGAGGACCCAAAGTCCTTTTTAAATATCCAACAGGTTCAGTTTCTTTTAGCTCCGACTGGTCCTTTCTTCAAAACTTTATGGATTATCTATATATTTGATGCAAGTCAACACCATTTGTCAAAAGCCACACTTAAAATTCCTTTTTAGACACGCCTCTCTCTCTCTATTTAATCAGGTACTTGGGCCCCTCAGGTTCCCATGGGACTACAAGTTTTCTAGAAACCATTTCAGAGGTCTTAACAAAGGTTTTGACTCTACTTCCTTGGTTTGGCCTGGTTATACGTCACCAGGTTATACATAATGCTCATGCGTTTGATCTAATCCTCAAACTCAATCTTAATTTGAGGATCTTTTACTGACTCCAGAAACTATGATAAGAAAACAGTTTTAATTCTCCAACTCTGCAAGCTACATTCCCTCTAAATTCTCCTTGCAAGTTATCTAATACTTGTCTGAGCTTGTCTCTTTCATTTAGGGAAATTATCAAATGCAATTAAAAACAACCAGCTTATACTCTGAACTTTCTGCTTGGAAACGACCTTGCCAAGTTTACAAGTTCATCAGGTACTTTATTTTTTAAGTTACAGGAGGTGATACATTTACCAAATACTTTACCACTATTTTACACAAGTAGTATCAGTTAACTATTGACACATTAAAACTACATTAAAAAATAACTCAGTGCCTAAAATAACAGTGGTTAGTTTTCGTGGATCAGCAGGCCAGCTGGAGTGATTCTGCTATCTTGACTGCACTGAGCTGGGCAACTCTTCCTAACTATGGTGTCTGTGGTAGCTCTGTTCCATGTATGTTCATTCTGGACCAAGCTAAATAGGCTCTTCTCACGGTGATTATAGAGTTCAAAAGGGCAAATGGAGACCCACAAAGCTTCTTAAGGACTACAAATGTCATGCTGTTACTCCCACTGATTTATCACTGAACAAAAGAAGTCACATGACAAAGACCAAAGTCAACAAGTAATGAAAAAATACTCCACCCATGATGAGACAGTGGCATGTGTATGGATCCAGGGAGAAATGAAAAATTGGGGATCAGTTAATTCACCACAAATACATCAATAGGTGATATAAAGATAATTGATAAAATCCAGAAATAATATCTAATAAAAAATGCTTGGTGAAATATAAACAGAAGAAAAATCAATAGCAATCTTTTCCTAAATAATGAAAGATCAAGGTTGTTCATCTTTTATTATTTAGGAAAAGATTGCTATTGGGTTTTCCCCATGAATTCTAGGAAATAATAAGACCAAAAAATAAGAAGAAAAGGAATAGGACAGAAGAAGGAGACGGAGGAGAAGGGGGAGGAGGAGGAGGAGGGGAGGAGGGGAAGGAGGGGGAGGAAGGGGAGGAGGGGGGAGGGGAGGAGGAGGAGGGGGAGGAGGAGGAGGGGGAGGAGGAGGAGGGGGAGGAGGAGGAGGGGGAGGAGGGGGAGGAGGAGGGGGAGGAGGGGGAGGAGGGGGGAGGAGGAGAACCTGAACTGTTTAACAAGATAGAAAACAAAAGATGTAACTATTCTTTTTTTTTCTATAACATAATCATCTACTTAGAAAACTTGACATAGCACAGGGAGATCAGCTCAGGGCTTTGTGACCACCTGGAGGGGTGGGATAGGGAGGGTGGGAGGGAGGGAGATGCAGGAGGGAAGAGATATGGGAACATATGTATATGTATAACTGATTCACTTTGTTATAAAGCAGAAACTAACACACCATTGTAAAGCAATTATACGCCAATAAAGAAAAAAAAAGAAAACTTGAGAGTTTGAAGAAATTAATAAGAGAATTTGATAAAGTGAATTAATGTAAAATATATAGGTATAAATATACTTATATGTATATATAAATATAATATTGTATAAAATATGTATATTGATATACAATAACTATATAAAAATTATTAGCTTTTCTCTCTTCTAGCAATAAACACTGAGAAATGGAATTAGGAAAATTATCCCATTTACAAAAATAGAAAGCTACTCTAAAACACTTAGGAATAAATTTTACCAAGAGAAAACCATAAAATCTTATTGAAAGAGAGAAATTAAGATTTGAACAAATGGGAAAATATACAGTGTATTGACCGGGAAAATTTAATACCAAAAATATCAATCTAACAAAATTTATGTATAAACAGAAGTCAATTTAAAGTGAAAGTCCAACAAACCTTGGAATTGGAGAAACTGATTTAAAATTTTACATAGAAGCATAAAATGGCCAAGACAGTCAAATTCATTATTATTTAGGGAAATGGAAAGCATAATAACTCTTTACATGCATCTGACTGCCAAATATTCAAAAGAGCAATGATACATATTCTATTGCTGGGCATAATGAGAAGTGGAGGAAAAGGCACTGTTATGCATAGTTGGTAGAAATAGGAGCTGTAACAGTTTTTCTGGAGAACAATTCAGCTACCATATGATCCAGAAATGCTACTTCAACTGGGTGGTGGGCGTAGTGGATCTTAGTACATATATATAAGTATGTTTGAGTCAGAATTATTTTCAGAAGTTAAACATTTTTAAATAAAGTGAACTCCTATCAACAATAGTTTAATATACTATATTAACACAAGGAATTATTATGTAAGCCATCAAAGAGAATGAATTAGCTCTATACCAACAGACTTGGAGAAATGTCCACAAAGGGATTGAGAAGTGAGAAGAGCCAGGCAAAAAAAGTATCCATATCATTATCTCACTGTTATTAAAAAATGAGATATTAAAAAACACCTGTGCATCAGTATATGATTCTATGAAAAATATTGAAGGCTATATGGTAGGCTCAATAAAACAGAACTTAGAAAGAGACTAGTATGTATGGGAAATCCTACGTTATATAAATAAGTTGGGAAAGAAAAGATAATTAAATAAGTGGTACTGAGACAATTGGCTATACGTATGGAAGTTAGATCTCTATCTTCTACTTATTTAAAAATAAATTTTATATTGATTTGAAAGCTAAATATAAACAAGCAAATCTTTAAAACATTTAGAAGAACATGTAGACAAATATGTTCATGATATCAAGGGAGGAAAAAATTTTTTAAACAAGACAAAAAAAGCATAAAGGATAAACAAAAATAAATTTAAGTACATTAAAATTAACTTCTGTATATCAAGAGAAAACAAATTAACTTCTGTATAAACAAAGAAAATACCAGCCACAACTGGAAGAATATGTTTGCAATGCAAATTACCATCAAAATTATTATCTAGAATATATAAAGAGCATATACCACTCAAAAGTAAAAGAAAACTCAATAGAAAAGTGAGCAAGAGATAGAAATGGGGAGTTTATAGAAGAAGCCACTTGAGTGACCAATAAGCATGAAAAGATCCTCAACATTATTATTAATCAAGAGAATGCAAATTAAAGCCATAAATACTCTTTCACAGTTACCAAATTGGCAAAAATTTTTAAAGTTGATAATCTCAAGAATTGGCAAGGATGTGAGACTTGCAAAACACTTATACAGTAACTGACGTTTAAGTTGCAGATCTGGGCTTCCCTGGTGGCGCAGTGGTTGAGAGTCCGCCTGCCGATGCAGGGGACACGGGTTCGTGCCCTGTCCGTGAAGATCCCACATGCCGCGGAGCGGCTGGGCCCGTGAGCCATGGCCGCTGAGCCTGCGCGTTCGGAGCCTGTGCTCCGCAACGGGAGAGGCCACAACAGTGAGAGGCCCGCGTACCACACACACAAAAAAAGTTGCAGATCTATCACTAAGACCCAACAGTTCTACTTGTAGGTATATGCCCTAGGTAGACCCTCATAAGTGGGTGAGAGGAGACATGTATAAAATATTGTGGCACAGATTGACGAGCATTTTGCCAAACCTATTTCCATCTTTTCCTGGGTATAAAATTAGACTAAATTTCCTCACCTCCTTATTAGATGTGGCCCTGAAACTAAATTCTAGCAAATAACAGGTGAGTGGAATAAATGAGCAGCACGTCTAAGCCTGCCTCATAGAAAAACAGCCACACATAATCCCCGTGGTCTTTTCTCTTCCACGGCTTGAAGCAAACAGAGACTTTGAGAAACATGTGATGAAAATAGTGGAGTCTTAAGATGGAAGTACCTGGGCCCTCCTACTTGGAGGAAAGTCTCCACCAATCGAAAATATCCATTCTGGTCTTTAGGTGAGATAGGAATAAAGTTCTATCATGTTTGAGCCATGATATATTTGAGAATTTGTAATCAAGAGTGGCTAATGTTACTTTAACTAATATAGATGCTTACTGCAGCATTATTAGTAAACATTAGATAAGTTCATCAGTAGAGGATTCAGTAAATTGTGGGATGTTCAAGGGATGAAATACTATTCAAGAGTTAAATTTAATGTACTTGATCTATGTGTGTAAATATAGGTAGACCTCAAAATGTTAGAATTAATTTTAACATATACATATATAGTCTTAGATCATGTATGCATACTTATCAAAACATCAAATATGTTTGGGAAGTCATCTAATCTCTCAGTCTCAGTTTCTACATCTGTGGTATTTTATCAAATCTGAGATAACATTGATGATAAGATGTATTATTTTAGGTACCAATAAGAGAGGGAAAAAAAACACTAAAAAAAAAAAAACTGTTAAACTATGAGAAAATGCTATACTTTTTATCAATTTGAAATTCTATTTAATACTTATGGAAAGAGTTCTAAGACTTAATTATATATAATTTTTTCATATACCTATATAAAAAGGAAACTTTAAGCAAACTAAATTGGTTAAAGTCCTTCTAAAAGCTCTTTACTTTCAGACTCCATCTCTTCTGAATCACTTTTTGACTCAGAGTCATTTGATATCTACTTTTCCCTATACTATAACATCTCATGTGCCATCAAAATTATTGTTGCAGCAGAGAAAAAGTGCTAAGAGAATGAAAGTCTTTAGTGCTAGTTTTTAAGCAGGATTTGCAATTATGTCAAACTATCCTACTTTTGAAACTCAGTTCAGGAATCTTACTAAACATTTCTGATATATCCCCTCCTCTACCGTTTCCTCACAATAATTTAGTTTAGAGTAAGCATTAAAAGAGTTTTCTACAATTATCTCTGGAATTTTCTTCTAAGCTTCTGACACTAACCTGTACATTTTGATGATGGTTTTTTTTGATGTTTACAAATCAGAGGCAACAACTGTGTGATCACTGCTGTCTGAGAGTAGCATTTCCAGGTGGAAATTCCTTAAGAAATTTATATATGTCTCTGAATCCAAAATCTTGTGAAAAATTGATAGAGAAAACAAGAAACGTATTATAATTCTCCTATAAAAATTAAAGCTTAACAATCAATAGAGAGACATTACTAAGCAATCATTCTTGCTTGAGGTTGTTGCCATATTATATATGTTTGTGGCCCTTTTTGCAGGTAAATTTTTGCAATGAGCCATTCTTGTAAATAAAAATAATTATTAAGTTTATAAGCATAGTGTACTCATACAAATTTTATGAGTGGTATTTTAAGAATCAACAAATTTCTACTCCTTAAATCAGCAATTTCACCATGTGAATCTGTATAGGAGTGTTGATCTTGCTAGGAAATCCAAATGTTATGCTACTCTAATACTACCCCATAATACTCACTGGCATTTTGTAATGCTTGGATATTTGCTATAGGTATAATTATTTGTAACTACCTTAACAAAAAGGAGGCAACAATTGCAAATATTTTTGTAGAACCCTACAACATGAAACTGGAAACAGATCTAAAATATGAAACAGCAAAGGCAATATTGATCTCAATTTCAAAATCAAGAAAAGCTGAAAACATAGCTTTGCTTTTTTTTTTTTTAAAAGAGCTCATATGAAGCAGCTTATGCCTTAACAACAAACTTGACAAAGTTGAGGTTTCTTTGGACATACTCAAATTCAATCAGATAAACATCAATGCAAAATGGAAAGATATTTTTACATCTAGAATATTTGTTACAAGACAAAAATCAGGATTACCAGGTGGGCAAGTAATGCTTTGTTTTTTTTGTTTTTTTGCAGTATGCGGGCCTCTCACTGTTGTGGCCTCTCCCGTTGCAGAGCACAGGCTCCAGACGCGCAGGCTCAGTGGCCATGGCTCACGGGCCCAGCCGCTCCGCGGCATATGGGATCTTCCTGGACCGGGGCACGAACCTGTGTCCCCTGCATCGGCAGGCGGACTCTCAACCACTGTGCCACCAGGGAAGTCCTGCTTTGTGTTTTAAACTTTCATTTTAAGAATAATAACTTTTAAATATTAAATATTTAGTTTAATTTTTCATATTTTAGACAATTTTTATTTACTTTTATAAATGTGTCCTATTATGAAATGTCTATATCAAATAGAGATTTGTGAGTTATTAAAATATGTTCATTGATGGTGTCAATAAACCATGCATTTTCCTGTTGTTTTTAAATAAGAAAATCTCAGTACAATCCTACCATACAAAAAAATGATTCACTGTTTATTATTATGGTCACTGATTATTATTTGAAACATATAAATAGTGTGTTATGGAAACGGCAGAATAACATAGTTAAGGGAATTCCTGAAAAGTCCCCCAAATTCTGATTTTTCACTCATGAATCCCAAAGATGAGTATCTATTGGAAATTTGGAAACATTGGCCAACAGCAAAAATAGGATAATTTTGATTGTAAGATGCATCCAATTTCAATGATGTTAAAATGGGGGGGGGGGGGGAATGTGGGTCTTAGAATCAAGGATATGCAGTATTAAATGAAGATATCATATTAAAAGATAATCTCCCTCACACTCCTTCTAGGTCTAAAATATTCAGTGAACTTATGGTTTAGAATTTTCCAGGAAGTAGAGCACACTAATAATTGCCCAGAATGTTAGTCATATCTTTTTCTTTTTCTTCAGTCCTCTTCCTCCATTCTTAACCTAGTAGATAATTTTCTTTTTTTTAAAAAAAATATTTCTATCTTCTCCTCTACTTTAAGTAAACTGTAACCAAACCTTAATTTTTAGTTTTTTATAGTGTTCAATGATATTAGTTTTAACTGTTTTATAAGTATATACTACTTTCATAATAAAAATATATCGATTTAATTTTTAATAAAATGTTTAATGTAGAATGTAAATATGTTCTGTAGAAGGTAAATAATTTGAAAAAATATACTCTCCTCATTTGATTTTTTTCTTAAAAGAGCAGAACCATCCAAAAAGTACTTTTTTTAATCTGCTCACTTTAAAAATACTATGGTAATGTTAGAGCTAAAAAAGGGTGAGACGGGGCTTCTCTGGTGGCGCAGTGGTTGAGAGTCCGCCTGCTGATGCAGAGGACACGAGTTCGTGTCCCGGTCCGGGAGGATCCCACATGCCGCGGAGCGGCTGGGCCGGTGAGCCATGGCCGCTGAGCGGCTGAGCCTGTGCGTCCGAAGCCTGTGTGTCCCGAGCCTGTGCTCCGCAGCGGGAGAGGTCGCAACACTGAGAGGCCCAAAAAAAAGGGTGAGGGATAACAGGGATAATACTTAGTTTATTTGATAGCCACAAAATCTATATTGTTCTTCCTTGGAATGTCCTCAATAGAAGAGATTCTTTTCAAGTATTTTCTGATGGGTTGAGTAGTAGTGAGTTTTGGGTTCACTCTAGGTTGAAATGATATAAAAAAAAAAGCTTATTATAACTTTAGAGTTTTGTTAATCACATTAATTTTTATTATAATCTGACTCTTAAGAATTAGAAAAACATAAACTTACATGGCAGAGGCAAAGTATGAATATGCTTAACTAAGTAGTTTTTAATATCTTCATGTCTCTATACTTCACTTCTCATCAGGAAACCAAAATCCAAAAATGTCTTTGCTAATACTAGAGTGTTGATTTCAGTAATTGCTGGTCCCAGAATTTCAATCCCAGTCTTGTCCCTCACTCTCTTTTGCAGTTATAGGACAAGTCGGTTTTCCCTTCTCTAAGAAGGGAGATAACTATATCTCAGAGGAGTCATGTGAGATTTCTTGGTTAATATTTGCAAAGTGCTTTGGTGATTAAATGGACTGTCAAATTGATAATTATTATTATAGAGGCTGGCACAGTAAAGGGGTCTACCTGGAAGATTGGCAGCCAGCAAAATTTTAAGTTGGTTGCAAGAGTTCTCATTATCAGAGAATGGCTGCTTTCAGAAAATGTATATTTAAATATTAACAACATTTGAGGAGCAAATACTCCCAGAGATGAACATATGCTTTGAATCTACAATTACTTATGCATCTTCCCTGTGCCTCCTCTATGTCTGTATTTTAAAAATTCTGTAGGTGAACAACTGAGGTTCAGTCTCAAGGTCATTGAAGCGACTGTGATTTTATTAGTATGATCATTGAATATTCTATAGAAATGTAATTGAAGGCATTAATATGTACAAACTAAATAAAACTATACAGGTGGTGGGAAAAGTTATTTATGGTCCCGGAATTTTACCATTTTGGGAAATAATATAATGTGTGTATCTCTGGAAACAATGTAAAAGCCTACTCAACAGAAGCAGTAAAAGAAATCTAAGCAATTCTGTAATTCTATGAGGAGAGTAATTTCACTGATGACAGCTTTCCATAATTTTACTCTTTTAGATAGCAAATAATTTTCCTTATTCTTTATTTTATTGCTATTTTGAATTGTACTCTTTGTTGGAGTTTCACCCTTTACTAATAATTCTTTGGGAGATGTATTTTCACTGTTTTTCATATGGCAGTTACTGCTGGCAGTACCTAGTTGAAACCAACAGAATTACAACTCTCTTCAATATCCCTACATGACATGGGTAATATTTCAGTTTAATCCAGGGGCATGAATTGAGTCAGGAACAACCATTTCAATATCTACTGCAGTTTGTTTAGGCTTAACATAGACTAGCTACCATATCCTCTCTCGGTGAACCACATTAAATTGCTTACAGAGACCTGCTCAGAAAGCAAAAGGCATGGCTTTGCTATTCTCATGACATGCTTTTGCCTAATAATCATGAAAGCTGTAAGAAGAAATCCACCACAAATGCCCTTCAAAAACTCCATACTACCACCCAACGACCAGGTTCCCACAAGAGAAGTTAAATAGCTATTAAAATTACTGTGCTTTTATATAACATTATGTTTAGTACAATTTTTCTTAAAAACCAAAGGATTTCATCTGTAATAATAGACCAGTCCTGTTTCCCTGTAGCCCTGTCCATAATATGACTCTGCTACATACTTACCATGTAAGAGACTGAATGAATGTGAAATGATTAATCCATACTCTCAATAGTTCTAGAATTAAGGACATTAGTTTACAAATGATTGGCTGAGGTAAAGGAATTTTTTATAGCCATATAGAAGAAAATAGATTTGGTGCCAAATGAAAAGATCTTCAGTAAAACAGGGCCAAGTTCTTTATAAAGCCTATTTGTTTCCCCTTAAACTGTATGAATGCACTTGTTTGTATCAAAAACCCATCATTGGGCTTCCTTGGTGGCGCAGTGGTTAAGAAGCCACCTGCCAACGCAGGGAACACCGGTTCGAGCCCTGGTCCGGAAAGATCCCACATGCTGCAGAGCAACTAAACCCTGCGAGCCACAACTATTAAGCCCACTGGCCTAGAGCCTGTGCTCCGTAACAGGAGAAGCCACAACAAGGAGAAGCCCGCGCACCACAACAAAGAGTAGCCCCCGGTCGCCGCAACTAGAGAAAGCCCGCATGCAGCAACAAAGACCCAACACAGTCAAAAATAAATAAATTAAATAAATAAAATTTTGAAAATCATTATTAAGGATATCATCAATGAACTTAAACAACAGATTTTGCTGAAACTAACACATAGTAGGAACGTAGTAATAAATGTCGGTCCAGTGAGTGAATGAAGCCATATGGTTATGACTCATTCCTTCTAGCTGGAGATAAATGTATAACACTACACATAAAGATAATTGAAGAATTGTATAAATTGTCCTGATAAAATAAATTAAAGCTTGAAAGTGATTTTTTTGGTAAATTATCAAAACAGTTGTTACATCTATTGCTCAATAACCCTGGCTTGTTTTTGGCAGTGTGGTAGGTAGAAAAAGCATGATAAGTGAGCCAAAAGAGGAGACTGGAATTCTAGTCCTGACTTTTAGCTTTGGGCTAATTAGCTTTTGGCACTGGACAAAACACTACAACAATCCATGTACTAGGCTCCCTTATGCATAATGCGGAACTATGAGTTATTTGATGTTATAACCTGTTCTAACATGCTGTCTATGTAGGGAGCATGATTTGCTAACTTCCACAATACAGAAAAAGATATTTTGATTAGTTTGTGTTATTTCTTTCATATCACCTTATAACTATCGATTAATACTAATCATCATTGACCAGATTTGAGGCATTAACCTATTACTTATTTATTGAGCAGATATTTATTGCAACATATAATGTGACAAAGTACTGGCCTGTTACTCCTTTTGCTTAATTTTTATAAATGCTAGTTCCTGTATCTTCCTATATTTTCATTTTCCTGGTCACGTATCACTACTTGGTCAGGCATACAGTGGGCAGAAAGTGAAAATTTGCTTTATTTTGTCCCTGATGACATAGCCATGGAACAAACAAGATGAAGAAATCGTTGGTTATCATTTGATAATGCTGTGCAACGTTGATAAATCACACTATTTGTTATATTGAAATGTGTGTTGGCTTTAAGGAAGTCAAACTCTTCTGAAATTATTGAGGCCATCTCATCTTCACTCCTCTGAATATCCTATTCTGTGGCACAGATCAATGCACTGAAGCTTCATGATTCCCTGAAGTGCTTTTAGTACATTGGTAGTGCCACTTCTTTATACTCAAAACCTCTTGGGGGAAAACTGCTAGATGTATCATCTGCTTAGTTCTGCTCTCTTCCCTTCTTAAACTACTGATCTCTGCTCCCAATTCTGCTTCATCAGCAATAACTCTTAAACAGATGTCTTCTTCATTTTCTGTTATTCTAATAATAATCAAAGACACTCTGTAGGTCTTTTGAACTTAACAGACTGACGAGTCTTTAAGCCTATATTAAATTTGTTCTAAAACCTTTGCTTATGAGTCTATGTAAACAGTTTTCAAGACACTTCCCTAATTTTAAGAAATGTAAAAAACAAAAAAAACCCAAATCCCCAAATTACCTATGTAATATGAAAATGAAGTATGATTTTGCATTTACAATGTTTTGGTTTGGGTTTTAATTTGGCAGGAGGATGCATAATAATATTTCAACAGACTTAGCTTTCTAATTATTTTGTAGAGATTAGTATTCACAGGCATACCTCATTTTATTGTGCTTTGCTTTATTGCGCTTTGCAGATATTGCATTTTTTACAAATTGAAGATTGTGGCAACGCTGTATTGTCAGATGATGGTTAGCATTTTTTAGCAATAAAGTATTTTAAAATTAAGGTATGTACTTTTTTTTTAGGCATAATGCTATTGCACAATTAATAGACTACAGTATAGTACAAACATAATTTTATATGCACTGGGAAACCAAAACATTTGTGTGACTCGCTTTATTGCAATACTCACTTTATTGAGGTGATCTGGAACTGAACCTGTGATATCACCAAGGTAGGCCTATAAATAAGTTTATATTTCCCAACACTTATCAACTAAAAGTTACTGTGACTTGGGAGTTCCATTTACATCAAAAGATTTTATTGCGCTCCTACTAGATGCAAAGTAGTAGGCACTCACGAAGAATTGACTAGAACCTTTTCTGCTTTCTAGATGCTTGTAGTCTAGTAAGAAAGATAAATCAAGTTTCTACACTACTTGACTAGAGTCAGGTAAGGACCAGAAGAGAAGTATAAATACTAAGTTCAAAGGAGAGACAGAACATCTAGACAAAAGCCTTAGGAAAGGTGGCTTTTGAGGAGGGCTTTGAAAAGGAAAGGATTTTAACAAGTGAGGATGAATCATTCTAAGAGGAGGAAATACACTAAACAAAAGTACAAAGGCTGAAATGTGCAGGCATGTTTGGAGGACAAAAGCTGATAATTTGGTTGGACTACATGTAGGCTTTGTATATGCAAGTAATAAGAACTGAAACTGAAAGCTATATTGGGCCAAATATCTTTTATAATGATCTAAATGTTATTATATGATATGATACTATTTTGTTATATGTTGACCCAGGTTTATACATAAAAATTTCACTGGATCCACAGTAACTAAAGCCAAGGTCAGATGCGATATTTATAATTTTCTGGATAATACCACTTCTTATGTAATTAATTTTATAAAAATAAGTGGGTTGATCATTAAGAATAGAACTTCTACACAGTTAATAATAAGGGACTCTCCAGGCTTCAGGAAACAGAGTTAAGAACCTTAAAGTCGTATTAAACAAAGCTAAAAGTAACATAACAGAATTTAAATTAAACATGAAACATTGAATATGCAGATTTATCTTCATTTATCTTCATGAAACCCTACCAAAAAATTACTGCAAAGGCATAAAAAAATGCATAAAACCAAAGTGATAAAGTAAATCAAAAAACAATGGCAAGTAAGACATGCCAACAATATTTCAGAAGACAAGAAGCAGATAGATGCCTAGTTACTGAATATGATTTGAGTTTTCTATGATTTGGTAAGTGACTGGTAGAGGAAAGAAGTAGAAGTGGGGTACGGAAAATCAAAAGAAGAAAGCTGATTCATGCCATTAGCACCATAAGGCTTAGAAATTACAGATGATAGGTATCTCTTAATGTGGGAGAGTAAGGAATAGGGTAAGTAGGAGTACCCCAAACCTCTCCCTTAGTCCCACAGCCAGACCAGTGTCTCTCCCCAGCAGAATAAACTAGTGATATTCTACTTATGTATCTATCTTATCTATCTTTATCTATCTATCTATCTATCTAACTATCTATCTGTCATGAATTGAATTGTATCCCCTCAAAATTCATATGTTGAAGTCCTAACCCTTGGAACCTCAGAGTGTGACTGTATTTGGAGGCCTTTAAAAAGATAATTAAGGCAAAATGAGACTGTATGGGTGGATCAATCTGACTAATCCAATACGACTAGTATCCTTATAAGAAAGGAAATTAGGGTACTCCCCTGGTGGTCCAGTGGTTAAGACTCCACACTCCCAATGCAGGGGGCCCGGGTTCAATCCCAGGTTGGGGAAGTAGATCCTGCATGCTGCAACTAAGAGCCCGCATGCCACAACTAAAAGATCCTGCATGCCACAACGAAGATCCCATGTGCCGCAACTAAGACCCTGCCCAGACAAATAAATAAATAAATATGAATAAAAGAAGTTCACACCTATAAAATTTTAAAGGAAAAAAAGAAAGAAAATGAGGACAAAGACACACAGAAACAAACAAACAAAAAACCACGTGGCCATAGCAAGAAGGCGGCCATCTACAGGCCAAAAAGAAACTAAACCTGCCAACACCTTGATCTTGGATTTCTAGCCTCCAGAACTGCGAGAAAATAAATTTCTGTTAAGCCACTCAGTCTGTGGTAAGGCAGCCCTAGAACACTAATATGTTATCTGTCTATCTGCCCATCCATCTGTCTATCTGCTTTATTATGACTCCTAAGAAGGAATGTAGAGGAGGGTAATCAAGAATAACTGCTTTGCCACAGGAGTGTAAGAGAAGGCTCTTTTTATTAGGTTTATAAGGGATAACTTCTCCTGGGAAATGACATTGAAGGTAAGATCTGAAAGGTGAGGAGAAGCCTGTCACACAAATATTTAGAGGCACAATTTTTAGGCAAAAGGAAGTTTAAGGGCAAGGATCCTCAGGTATAAAGGAGCACGGCAGGTTGGGAACTAATCAGCATGGATAGAGTATAGTAAGGAAGGAGGGTGACAGAATGAAGTGGGTTTGGAGATATAAGAAAGGCCACAATATTATTTTATCCTTATGATAAATTTTTCATTTCTGCCTTAGTGGGTCTGAATCTTAGTGAGTAAACTATGAGAAATATCAAATTTTATTTATTTCTCTAAGTCCACTTAAATCCATCTCCCAGCCCTTATCCTACCATACTGGCTGGGATTTTATCTCATTTGTTATTGCTCCCACTCTCACACCCACTCAAAGTATTATGTAAAGGTTCTAGGGCCTTGGGCAACACCGATAGCTCAGGAAGTTTCCTTCAATAAGTGGTCATTTGGCAGCAGGGGTCACTGCTGAGACACACACTAACTCAGTTCTCAGGGTCTCTTGGGATTTGGAGACTGAGCTGAGCTTAGTGTGTGTGAAACTTAAGTGAAGCAGGATTTTGTGCTCCAGTGGTGACCACAATTACATCCCCTCTGAGGTTTTGCCCCTTTTGATGTCACTGTCATGAGCACTGAATAAGTCCCTACCACCAATAGAGCCCACAAAGGCTATCCTCTCACTGCACTGAGAGGAAAAAAGCTCTTGCTCTTGCCCTCACCCTTGCCCTTCCTAAACTCTCTTAAAGACATTACATTCCCTCTCCTCTCCTCCCTTACATAAGCTCTTCAAAGAGTTTAGGCTTTCACAAAAGATACAGAGAGATGTTGCCTTCAAGCAGCTTCTAATTTAGGTCCTACAAATAACCCTGAAGATATGAAATATAGAGTTTGGCAATCCAGCAATATTTACAATAGCCAAAGACATGGAAACAACCTAAGTGTTCATCGATGGATGAATGGATAAAAAGTACAAGGGAATACTGTTCAACCATAAAAAAAAAAAGAAAATTCTTCTATTTGTGAGAACATAAATGGACCTTGAAGGCATTATGCTAAGTGAAATAAGTCAGCAGAGAGAGACAAACACTGTATGATCTCACTTATATGTGGGAAAAAAAAAACCTCACAGAAAAAGAGAGCAGATTTGTAGCTACCAAAGTTGGGCGTGGGGGTGAGGGGAGATGAAATTGGAGGAAGGTGCTCAAAAGGTACAAACTTCTAGTTATAAGATAAATAAGTACTATAAATGTAATGTATAACATAATGACTACAGTTAACACAGATGTATGATATATATGAAAGTTGTTAAGAGAGTTAATCCTGAGTTCTCATTACAAGGAGAAAATTTTTTTTTCCATTTCTTTTTATTATATCTATATGAGATGATGGGTGTTAACTAAACTTATTGTGGTAAATATTTCACAACATATATAAGTCAAACCTTTATGTTGTACACTTTATACAGTGATGTATAGCAATTATATCTCAATAAAACTAGGAAAAATAAAAGAGACGGGGAAAGAACTGCATTTTAAAAAGGCCTGGTTGGGCCTTCGCTGGTGGTGCAATGGTTGAGAGTCCGCCTGCCAATACAAGGGACACGGGTTCGTGCCCCGGTCCAGGAAGATCCCACATGCCGGGGAGCGGCTAGACCCATGAGCCGTGGCCACTGAGCCTGAGCGTCCGGAGCCCTGTGCTCCGCAACGGGAGAGGCCACAACAGTGAGAGGCCCACGTACCGCAAAAAAACAAACAAACAAAAAGAAAACCCCACAAAAAAGGCCTGGTTATCTATTTGAAATAAAGAAAGAAGTTAAGGAAGAATAACCAAAAATTAATATCTCAATAAATTATTTTGTCTCACTAGCTTGAGTAATTTTGTTTTCTTTCAAACAACAATAATAACATTTACCTAATGGTAACATCAAGCAGTCTCCTGAAAGCTTATAGTATTTATATAGTTTACTACTTTGGCTTAGAATCCACAATCCCCTCTTTCTCACCATTCCCTCTACTCTGACATGTGCTGGTTTTCTGGGTAATAGATTGTTTGGCCTGTCTAAATGTTTTAGTATAGTACTCAGCTAATTTATTTGCCTATTTTTTCTCTTGGAAATTGGTAGCTATTGGAGCTGACTAAGTCAAACTATTGCTGACTCTTCTTCCCAAATATTTTAGACTTTGGCTAAGCATCTTTTCAAAAAATAGGAATACATGAGCCTTACAAAATCAAGAATGTTAAACCACTGAAGAGTTAACAAGATGGAACACTATAAAAGAAAAGCTATTCTAACTTAGAAATATATCCCCAATTAAATATGCTGTATACTTCTTTCAGTAATCTTAAATCAGTCTTCATGCAGTGTTTACAGAAGACATATTCTCCAGACAGTGCTCGATGTGGGAAAAGCTTTTATTTTGAGGCTAAAAATGATGGATTTTCTAAATTGTCATAGGCTGTGGTTTAGCAGCTGCATTCTGCATGGTCCCTACACAGCTTATTCTTCTAATTATGCTGTGACAGCTTCCCCAGTGGATTAAAATCCACACTCAGAGTTCTCTTGTCTTTAACCTTTCATCCCCATGACTCCCTACTCCACAGATGCCTCTCCTAATGTCTAGTTCTAAGTCTGGGGACTTCTTAGATAAAGTACTAAGAAGGTACTTTTAGTACCTGCACAATAAAAGAAAAAGGTGATTGTAGTCTTTCTCTGATCTTTCGCGTCTAAATTCTACATACATATTAAGCACTGAAAAATGAAAAAGTAATCTATTCTATAATACAAATGTTATCTGGTCCTTCATTCAGCTTTTAGAAAGTGATAAACCTTTGATGAGTCTATCCAGGGCAACTTATTTTTTAAAAAAAGAAAAGAAAAAGCAGGCTTTGCTATACAGTAGTACCTCATTTAATGGCATAAAAGTGGCCTGGTATAGATAATTATTCACACAACTGAGGCTTACTTCTTAATAAGTCAAATCTTTAACTTTTTTTTTGGTTCAAAATCTCTTAGTAGGTGTATGGCCTCCTTAACCAGAATATGCTAGAAACAATTTAATATTCCTTTATTCAAGATAATGATTTACAACATCTAGACCATCGAGGGAATACAGTTTGGTTAATTTTGGCTCTCCATCTTCCTTGATGTTTCTCCACCAAATCCAGGCTTACCTGTAAGAATATGTGTATTTTTGTATTGTTCCCATTTCCTTCATCCCCTACAATGCTCTCAGTTTCGATGACCTACTGAGGGTAGAGAAATCAGATATACAAGCCAGGGGTCAAGAATAAAGTTTCTTGATCTTTCAGCAGCTATTTAAGAATTGGTCTTCTTTTAAACAGTCATAGGCATTCTTGTGAAGAGTTACATTCATCAAAGTTATGGTAGGGTTTCCTAGCACCTAATATGATGAAATAATTTGGATGTATGCTTTTAAAGTAAATCAATTTCTCTGGATTTAGGATGATGAATTGGGAATCTGGAAGGTTCTCCAGAGAACAAGGTGAGAGGTCTTAAGAAAATTCTCACTCCCTGCATTCATCTAAAAGATAAATTATTTTCTCTCAGAAAAATGGAGGGAAAAGAGATGGATTCCAAGAAGGTCTAGTGAAGGAAGGGAGAAGCATTAGAGAGAATATAGTCCCCATGCTGAGGCTGAAGTTTCTTTTCTGACCTCTACCAGGCTCCAGGGGACCTTTAAAAGGTCAGGATAGGGAAATGAAGGAGTAGAAAGAGAACTGCAAGACTCCGGGACCCAAGGGAAAGAAAAGACATGGATCCACTGACATCTCAGTGAAGTACCAATGTATCAGGCAACATGCCATAGGTAACCGTCCTCAGCATAGGAGTGGAATTTGCTTCTTGCTGCTACTAATCACCAAGTTGCCTAGCCATTCCTTGTTTGGCTTTTCAGCTGTTCCATTACATTTGTAACACATTCTCTGTATTTCAGTTCCCTGTATAATACATTTGTGGTGTTTATACACTAGATGGTAGTTGTGTTTTTCCAGTCAGAACTTAATGATACCAAAGGCATTTTAAATCTTATTTAATCCTTACATGTTCCCTGCAAGGTAGTAATCATTACTTCTATTTTACAGATGAGAAAAAGCAAAAGTCAGTGAATTTTAGATCTTTGCTTAAGGTCACAACACTAGTAAGTGGTCGAGCCATGATTCAAATCTAGTTCCAAAGTCACCCTTAAATTGCTCTTCCTGCCAAGAGAAATGGCAACAGCAGAAAAAACAAAACAAAACAAAACAAAAAAAAACCCAGGCCTGAAAACAGCCGTTTAACTGCAGCACAGTAGTCCTAGGCCAGAGCAGTTAATTATAGAGAACTCCACCCATACTGAACGCTGCAAGTGTGGGAGGAGAGGTGTCCTTGCTTCAGAGCAAAGTGCCAAGCTCCAAAGAAGCAATGCCTTCTCCACTCTGGACCAAAGAATGAGCCTGGGGTTGTTTGGCCTGAGGTGACCCAGCACTGAAGGGTACAGGCTCTTTGGTGGGGCTAATGGTGGACTCCAGGAAGGGTCATGACAAGGAGTACTTCCCAGAACTTCTGCTGCCAGTGTCCTTGTCCCTGTGTTGAGCCACAGCCACCCCCCGCCTCTGCAGGAGACCCTCCAACACTAGCAGCCGTGTGGATGAAAGGCTCTTGGTGCTGCAGCCAGGAGTCAGTGCTGTGCCTCTGAGGTGGGAGAGCCAACTTCAGGACACTGGTCCACAAGAGACTTCCCAGATCCACATAATATCAAACGGCGAAAATCACCCAGAGATCTCCATCTCAACACCAGCACCCAGCTTCACTCAACGACCAGCAAGCTACAGTGCTAGACACCCTATGCCAAACAACTAGCAAGACAGGAACACAACCCCACCCATTAGCAGAGAGGCTGCCTAAAATCATAATAAGTCCACAGACACCCCAAAACACCACCAGACGTGGACCTGCCCACCAGAAAGACAAGATCTAGCCTCATCCACCAGAACACAGGCACTAGTCCCCTCCACCAGGAAGCGTACACAACCCACTGAACGAACCTTAGCCGCTGGGGACAGACACCAAAAACAAGAACTACAAACCTGCAGCCTGCAAGAAGTAGACCCCAAACACAGTAAGTTAAACAAAATGAGAAGACAGAGAAACACACAGCAGTTGAAGGAGCAAGGTAAAAACCCACCAGACCTAACAAATGAAGAGGAAATAGGCAGTCTATCTGAAAAAGAATTCAGAATAATGATAGTAAAGATGATCCAAAATCTTGGAAATAGAATAGAAAAAATGCAAGAAACATTTAACAAGGACCTAGAAGAACTAAGATGAAACAAACAACAATGAACAACACAATAAATGAAATTTAAAATACACTAGATGGGATCAATAGCAGAATAACTGAGGCAGAAGAATGGATAAGTGACCTGGAAGATAAAATAGTGGAAATAACTACTGCAGAGCAGAATAAAGAAAAAAGAATGAAAAGAACTAAGGACAGTCTCAGAGACCTCTGGGACAACATTAAACACACCAACATTCGAATTATAGGGGTTTCAGAAGAAGAAGAGAAAAAGAAAGGGACTGAGAAAATATTTGAAGACATTATAGTTGAAAACTTCCCTAATATGAGAAAGGAAATAGTTATTCAAGTCCAGGAAGCACAGAGAGTCCCATACAGGATAAATCCAAGGAGAAATACACCAAGACACATATTAATCAAACTGTCAAAAATTAAATACAAAGAAAGCATATTAAACGCAGCAAGGGAGAAACAACAAATAACACACAAGGGAATCCCCATAAGGTTAACAGCTGATCTTTCAGCAGAAACTCTGCAAGCCAGAAGGGACTGGCAGGACATATATAAAGTGATGGAGAAAAACCTGCAACCAAGATTACTCTACTGAGCAAGGATCTCATTCAGATTTGATGGAGAAATTAAAAACTTTACAGACGAGCAAAAGCTGAGAGAGTTCAGCACCACCAAACCAGCTTTACAACAAATGCTAAAGGAACTTCTCTAGGCAGGAAACACAAGAAAAGGAAAAGACCTACAATAATAAACCCAAACAATTAAGAAAATGGTAATAGGCACATACATATCGATAATTACCTTAAATGTAAATGGATTAAATGCTCCAACCAGAAGTCATAGACTGGCTGAATAGATACCAAAACAAGACCCATATATATGCTGTCTACAAGACACCCACTTCAGACCTAGGGACACAAACAGACTGAAAGTGAAGGGATGGAAAAAGATATTCCATGCAAATGGAAACCAAAAGAAAGCTGGAGTAGCAATTCTCATATCAGACAAAATAGACTTTAAAACAAAAACTATTACAAGAGACAAAGAAGGACACTACAGAATGATCAAGGGATCAATCCAAGAAGAAGATATAACAATTGTAAATATTTATGCACCCAACATAGGAGCACCTCAATACATAAGGCAAATACTAACAGCCATAAAAGGGGAAATCGACAGTAACACATTCAGAGTAGGGGACTTTAACACCCCAATTTCACCAATGGACAGATCATCCAAAATAAAAATAAATAAGGAAACACAAGCTTTAAATGATACATTAAACAATATGGAGTTAATTGATGTTTATAGGACATTCCATCCAAAAACAACAGAATACACATTTTTCTCAAATGCTCATGGAACATTCTCCAGGAGAGATAATATCTTGGGTCACAAATCAAGCCCTGGTAAATTTAAGAAAATTGAAATTGTATCAAGTATCTTTTCCGACTACAATGCTATGATAATAGATATCAATTACAGGAAAAGATCTGTAAAAAATACAATCACATGGAGGCTAAACAATACACTACTTAATAATGAAGTGATAACTGAAGAAATCAAAGAGGAAATCAAAAAATACCTAGAAACAAATGACAATGGAGACACGATGACCCAAAACCTATGGGATGCAGCAAAAGCAGTTCTAAGATGGAAGTTTATAGCAATACAATCCTACCTTAAGAAACAGGAAACATCTCGAATAAACAACCTAACCTTGCACCTCAAGCAATTAGAGAAAGAAGAACAAAAAAAACCCCAAAGTTAGCAGAAGGAAAGAAATCATAAAAATCAGATCAGATATAAAAGAAAAAGAAATGAAGGAAATGATAGCAAAGATCAATAAAACTAAAAGCTGGTTCTTTGAGAAGATAAAAAAAATAAACCATTAGCCACACTCATCAAGAAAAAAAAAAGGGAGAAGACTCAAATCAATAGAATTAGAAATGAAAAGGAGAAGTAACAACTGACACTGCAGAAATACAAAAGATCATGAGAGATTACTACAAGCAACTCTATGCCAATAAAATGGACAACCTGGAAGAAATGGACAAATTCTTAGAAACACACAACCTGCCAAGACTGAATCAGGAAGAAATAGAAAATATGAACAGACCAATCACAAGCACTGAAATTGAAACTGTGATTAAAAATCTTCCAACAAACAAAAGCCCAGGACCAGATGGCTTCACAGGCGAATTGTATCAAACATTTAGAGAAGAGCTAACACCTATCCTTCTCAAACTCTTCCAAAATATAGCAGAGGGAGGAACACTCCCAAACTCATTCTATGAGGCCACCATCACCCTGATACCAAAACCAGACAAGGATGTCACATAGAAAGAAAACTACAGGCCAATATCACTGATGAACATAGATGCAAAAATCCTCAACAAAATACTAGCAAACAGAATCCAACAGCACATTAAAAGGATCATACACCATGATCAAGTGGGGTTTATTCCAGGAATGCAAGGATTCTCCAATGTACACAAATCAATCAATGTGATAAACCATATTAACAAATTGAAGGAGAAAAAACATATGAGCAGCTCAATAGATGCAGAAAAAGTTTTCAACAAAATTCAACACCCATTTATGATAAAAACCCTGCAGAAAGTAGGCATAGAGGGAACTTTCCTCAGCATAATAAAGGCCATATATGACAAACCCACAGCCAACATCGTCCTCATTGGTGAAAAACTGAAAGCATTTCCACTAAGATCAGGAACAAAACAAGGTTGCCCACTCTCACCACACTTATTCAACAGTTTTGGAAGTTTTAGCCATAGCAATCAGAAAAGAAAAGGAAATAAAAGGAATCCAAATCAGAAAAGAAGAAGTAAAGCTGTCACAGTTTGCAGATGACATGATACTATACATAGAGAATCCTAAAGATGCTACCAGAAAACTACTAGAGCTAATCAATGAATTTGGTAAAGTAGCAGGATACAAAATTAATGCACAGAAATCTCTGGCATTCCTATACACTAATGATAAAATACCTGAAAGTGAAATCAAGAAAACACTCCCATTTACCATTGCAACAAAAAGAATAAAATATCTAGGAATAAACCTACCTAAGGAGACAAAAGACCTGTATGCAGAAAATTATAAGACACTGATGAAAGAAATTAAACACGATACAAATAGATGAAGAGATATACTATGTTCTTGGATTGGAAGAATCCACATTGTGAAAATGACTCTACTACCCAAAGCAGTCTACAGATTCAATGCAATCCCTATCAAACTACCACTGGCATTTTTCACAGAACTAGAATGAAAAATTTCACAATTTTTATGGAAACACAAAAGACCCCGAATAGCCAAAGCTATCTTGAGAATGAAAAACGGAGCTGGAGGAATCAGGCTCCCTGACTTCAGACTATACTACAAAGCTACAGTAATCAAGACAGTATGGTACTGACACAAAAACAGAAAGATATATCAATGGAACAGGATAGAAAGCCCAGAGATAAACCCACACACATATAGTAACTTTTTCTTTGATAAAGGAGGCAGGATTGTACAGTGGAGAAAGGACAGCCTCTTCAATAAGTGGTGCTGGGAAAACTGGACAGCTACATGTAAAAGAATGAAATTAGAACACTCCCTAACACCATACACAAAAATAAACTCAAACTGGATTAAAGACCTAAATGTAAGGCCAGACACTCTAAACCTCTTAGAGGAAAACATAGGCAGAACACTCAATGACATAAATCACAGCAAGATCCTTTTTGACCCACCTCCTAGAGAAATGGAAATAAAAACAAAAAGAAACAAATGGGACCTAATGAAACTTCAAAGCTTTTATACAGCAAAGGAAACCATAAACAAGACCAAAAGACAACCCTCAGAATGGGAGAAAATATTTGCAAATGAAGCAACTGACAAAGGATTAATCTCAAAATTTATAAGCACCTCATGCAGCTGAATAACAAAAGAACAAACAACCCAATCCAAAAACGGGCAAAAGACCTAAATAGACATTACTCTAAAGAATATATAACAGACTGCCAACAAACACATGAAAGAATACTCAACATCATTAATCATTAGAGAAATGAAAATCAAAACTACAATGAGATATCATCTCACACCAGTCAGAATGGCCATCATGAAAAAATCTAGAAACAATAAATGCTGGAGAGGGTGTGGAGAAAAGGGAACACTCTTGCACTGTTGGTGGGAATGTGAATTGGTACAGCCACTATGGAGAACAGTATGGAGGTTCCTTAAAATACTACAAATAGAACTACCATATGACCCAGCAATCCCACTACTGGGCATATACCCTGAGAAAACCATAATTCAAAAAGAGTCATGTACCAAAATGTTCATTGCAGCTCTATTTACAATAGCCCAGAGATGGAAACAACCTAAGTGTCCATCATCGGATGAATGGATAAAGAAGATGGGGCACATATATACAATGGAATATTACTCAGCCATAAAAAGAAACGAAATTGAGCTATTTGTAATGAGGTGGATAGACCTAGAGTCTGTCATACAGAGTGAAGTAAGTCAGAAAGAGAAAGACAAATACCGTATGCTAACACATATATATGGAATTTAAGAAAAAAAAATGTCATGAAGAACCTAGGGGTAAGACAGGAATAAAGACACAGACCTACTCGAGAATGGACTTGAGGATATGGGGAGGGGGAAGGGTAAGCTGGGACAAAGCGAGAGAGAGGCATGGACATATATGCACTACCAAACGTAAGGTAGATAGCTAGTGGGAAGCAGCCACATAGCACAGGGAGATCAGCTCGGTGCTTTGTGACCGAGTGGAGGGGTGGGATAGGGAGGGTGGGAGGGAGGGAGACGCAAGAGGAAAGAGATATGGGAACATATGTATATGTATAACTGATTCACTCTGTTATAAAGCAGAAACTAACACACCATTGTAAAGCAATTATACTCCAATAAAGATGTAAAAAAAAAGAAAGAATGGGCCTGTTCCTTGCAAGGACAGCAGAATCAAGAGCTGGTATTAGATAAGGTATTTGTCTAAGTTTAACTTTTCTGACAACCTAATTTTCACCTTTGTCATTTAAAAATAGTTTCTATCTTTGTCATGCTGTCTCAGGCTTATAGATGTATTTATGAATGGGATATTGTATTGTTTTAATGGTAATGATTAACCCCTTGTATTCCCTTTCAACTGATTTATATTGCCTATAAAATATTACATCAAAGACAGTCCTGTTTAATTACTGAATTCTAAGTGCTGATTTTTCACAAAACGACACGTTAGGACAGTAAAAGAGAGGTGAAAAATCCTTTAAGGGATACCTTAGTAAAATCTCTCACACTACTAGAGATATTCTGAGACCTCTGTATATTACAGTATAGCATGAATAAAAGGAAGTTTGGTCATTATGAAACAAACGGTTCCTCGTAACAATTCAGACTTGTTGGTTTCCATTCTGTTATTAATCCTGGACTTTCCAAATGCCAATAAACTTTCTATCTAATAAACGCTCCATGTAGATTGTTACCATAAACTCAATTACAAGGATAAATGTATATGTATACCCAACATATACATATACTATATAGTAAGTATACAGACTAGAAGGGACACTTGTTCTTTCAAAACAAATAAATAAAACAAAATACCAGCACATATCCTTGGTCCAGCTTTCTACCCAATGCAACAAGAAAGATTACATGAAAAATATAAGGAATATCATTTTATGGATTTTAAAATCCTCCAGGTTTTTTTGTGTGTGTTCCACCCCCTACTCCCTGCCTCCACCCGTCCTTATTTCTCCGCCCAAAACAGCCTCTGGTGCTCTGCCAGTCCCTTCTTTTATGTGCTACAGAACACCTGGTGGCCAATTGCTAGGTGGAGGATAATTAGCCCCTCAGTTATCACCAGCTTATTTTCACCTGTTCCACTAGCATTTCCCTAGAATTTGAAGCTTGTCTAATTAGTCTTTTCTGACCCATTCCCCACCATCAGACTCAAGAAATAGCCCTTCCACTAAGTAATTAACCCATGGTAGGCCAATCCTCCAACTTTTGTTTCAACTCCTGTTGGAATCATTAGAATCAAATGAACAAAAAAAATCATGGGATAAGGTAATAAGAAACTAAAAAGTTCTGTCTTCCTTCTCTCTTTCCCAGTCTCCAAATCCAAATTATAGAAACCTTAAGCACAGTGACATTTAGTCAGACACATATGTGCTTGCTGTTGAATGTCTTGAAAGAGCAAAATAGCACTGCCAGAATTATCAAGTTCAGTTCTCTGAAATGCCATAGGAAATATGGTGTTTATTTTATACCCAAAAGGTGAAAGAGATCAAAAAGAATCCAAATTTTAAAATACAGGCCAAAATCTCAACATGTAAATACCTTTTCAGGATGCTGTAATTGAATCTAACAATTTCTTCTTTACATTATTTTGATAGTCTATGAATAATTTTTCCAAAGTATTTTATGCACATAACATAGAAATTCTTGATTTGTTTTATCATACAAGTCCATAGAGAAGTCCAGCAATGATTTCTATAAGGTTAAGGGATGGCTCATGTTTACTTGTTCATTCAACAAGTATTATTGAATATCTACTTTATGTCAGGTACATTGTTAAGTCACAGGGACACAAAAATAATGGATGATCCTTGCATTTATGAAGCTGAAAGTTTAACGTACTTTAAAATATAATCTATTTTTTAAAGAATATTGAATCCATACACTTGTTTTAAAATTGACAGAAAACATTCCTGAATGTACTCGACATTTGTTATATTTTCACCTGCCATCTTCTATTCCTTCTTCCCAATAGTACTCCAAGTTCCCTTGAAGAACAACTCTTGTGCCACACAGATTGGTTTAGAGCTGGACACATGATCCAGATTGAGCCAGTGAGAGCCAGGCTTAAGACATTTGTTCCACTGCTAAAAATCAGAGAATGTGAGCTCTTGAGTCAATGCTGCCATCTTTTAACTATGTGAGAATAAAGCGAAAGCTAGAGTAAAGAACCAAGTTATAAAATAAGGGAAAGGAACCCCTGGTAACATCATTTAAACCCTGTTTAAGCCATTTCTTGATTCTAAACTATTTGGATTTGGGCTTAGCTCAACTGTGTCCAAAGGTGTTCTAATTGATAGAGATGTATCTTTAATATCACAAACAATAGCTTAAGTTTCAAGGTAGTTATATTTTCTTTTAAGCAATTAAAGAGGACCTGCATCTTATCTATATATGAACTTTAAGCATTCAGATAGGAGGATATCTATGAACTATTCATAAGTGTTTTTATACTTGCTTTTCACCTGTAAACATACCAGTTTCTTTCTAGACTATATAAATTTGCTTGTGTGAATCCGATAAGTCATATCATTCTATAAAGTGTGTGGCCAAAATGTTGTATCCTTTATTCTTATGCAACACTACATGCCCTTGTAAATGGTTGTGAACACAGCAGCTATTATTCTGTCAAGTTGAATAATTTTAGATTTACCTCCGTGACTTCCATTCATTCCACAAATACTTACTGAACAATAACCATGTAATGGTACTGGTGATCCAAAGATAAATAAGAAGTGTTGTTATTTTCAAGGAGCTTCCAGGCTCTTTAGGAGAGCATAACGTGATATAAAGGCATGACTAAATACTGTGTAACAATTGCTATGTAGGTTTAAATCTCTCAAGTGCTAAGCTTAATGAGGTGCCACTCGTTCCATCACTTCTCACATCCAACCTATCAGCAAGTCCTTTCAGTACAGTCCCCCAAATCTCTCCCAGATCTGACCATTCCTCACAGCTCCATTCTTTAAAACCCTAATCTAAGCCATCATTATTTCCTACCTCTACTACTGCAATAATCTCCCACTAGTCTCCTTGTCTCAACTCTTATAACCTCACAATTCCTGGTCTATTCTCCATACAACAGCCCAAATGATCTTCTCAAAAGCATAAATCAGATCAATCTGCTCTGCTGCTTAAAACACTTGAATGTCTTTTCACTGCCTATAGAAAAAAAATCTAAATACCACACCGACCAGGCCCTGCATGACCTGACCTTTACCTACCTTTTCAACATCAGCTCCTACCTTGTTCCCCCTTATCCACCTCATCCCAGCGACACTAACCTTCTCTTTGTGCCTCAGAAATGCCAAATCCATTCCCATCTCAGGGCCTTTTAACCTGCTGTTCTTCTACCTGTAATATTCTTCCTTTCTCATTAATTTGGTATCTCTTCTGGCGTTTCCTGACCATCTTAGCTGAGCTAATTGCCCTTGCACCACCACTCCACCAAGTCCCTATCTAATTACCACATTTTATTTTCTCCACAGTGCTCATCACTATTTCAAATCAGATTCTTTATTTAATTTCTTACACAATAATCATTGACCTTTCTCCACCCTCCATTAATATGTAACTTCCAAGAAGTCTGGGACTATGTTTTTATTCTTTGCTTTCTCCTCAGTCAGTGCCAAGGATGCATGACACGTGGTAGGCATTCACTACAAATTTACTGAGTGAATACAAGACTACAGATGAGATACATTTAGCTCATCTTGGAAATTTGGGAAATAGGGAAGAAAGGGAAGATAAATTTTTGGATAAATGGAACTACAAAATGAATAGAATATAGAATATATGAGCTAATGGAAAATTTGAAGAAAGTATAGTAACTTGAGGAATTAGTTCAAATGTGTTTCCTACAATATCACTCTACAAAGCAAACTGACCACTAGACCACAGAGTAGGGTAATGATGAGTAGGAATAAATGAAACTGTAGGAATGGTCTAAGTACCATATATAGGGTTGTTGTGAGGTTTGTGCTTATTTAACATTATTATTAATGAGCTGGAAAAGAAAATATGCCACAGATTAATGGCACTGTAGATAACTCTAGATTGAGTTTTGCTGCAAATATCAGTAAGGACCCCATTATCAAGTAATACCAATTACCTCAAAAACCTAAGTTGACTAAAACTTGAGAATTGATTGGAATTCTTTTTAAAATAAAATATCAGCATAAAATTCAGCTGAATTTAATCACTCATCAAACAAACAGGAGAAAGCTGAGGCACTAAAGGAACCAGCGGTAGATACTGGGCAGAAAATTAGATATCACTTGACAATTCAAAAGAATATATAACTTTTAAATTTTCTGAAAAGATGGGGCATTTATTGAGTGTCAACTATATGCAAGGAACTTTATGTATGTTTATTTTATCTTAAGTCTAATTCCTAAAGGGTTTATCATCTCCATTTCACATACAAGAAAACTGGTGGAAGTGAGATTCAACACTTGATCTACCTATTCCCCAAATTCTTTTTCATCATTAACATTTTCCTGCTGCAAGCTCTGAGATATACAGCATTGCACAGAGATAATAAGAAAATACCATTCCACTTCACTTAAGATTTGGCAACACATTCAGTGAACGCTATTAGGAAATAAACAAAAGTAAGGAAATTTTAAAAACGATTTTTGAATGAAAAATAAAACAAAACAAAAAAGTAAACATGTTTTTCTAGGTCATAGCTAAGAAGGCAATAGTATGAAAAAATCCAAAAATATTGATCTACAACAAGAAGAAAATATAAACTGAAATTAAGTGAAGATCAATTTATAACAAATAGCAAAGAAAAACAATACCTGCCAACAAACATTTAAAGGATAGCATTCATCCACTGTGGCATTTAGAAGCAGATTGATGAGTGATTGAATGAACGAATGAGTGCATGGATGAATGAATGAACAAAGATATGTTAGCCTATATTGTTGAGAATATTCTTGAACTGGCAGAATAAGGCCTATAAGGAAAAACTCAGAGATGAATTTAGAATCACTATTTTTTTCTTCCTGTGCCAAGAATCTTATGTTTCTCAAGTGATTCTGTGTTACTTTTTCAACAAAGTAAATGAAGTTTTAATTGGTTGCTTTCCTTGAACTAGAAGATAGGCCCAGATATCACTATCAGTGGGAACTTTTCACCAGGATTTTATGTGAACTTGGACATTATGTCTATAGTATTTTCAGCCTTCACATTTTTAATTTTTGTCAGGCAGTACTGTAACAAGATCCCCTAAGTCAATGTGCTACCTGAAGGGAAAAAAAACACTGAAATAAAAGAACCATCCATATAAAGTGAACAAGTTAAAAGGCACATTTTTCATTTGTTAACTAGCTTCCACACGGCTGTTGGCTGTGACAACAAATGATTTAATGAGTCCAATTTAAAATGGTCTTGTCTGTGTGAGATAGATGTCTTGCAAAACACTTTTTAAAATCTCACAGCTATAGCAAAGGCTACTTCGATATACCCTGAGAAAAATCTGCACAGCAGTTCCACTTTTTTTTCTAAATTTTATATAGGCCAGATATCAAACTAATAACAAGAAGCATAATATTGCCACTGTACCTGTGAACATTTCCTAATGGTAATTGTTAATACAATGTTTCACGAATACCTGCTCAGGAAACCATAAAGATTTATCAGCTGTGTGGAAAAGTGAGTAGTCAACGAGAGCCTTTCTGAACTACGTGTTCATCTTCTCGTCAATCACTTAAACAGCCCATTAGAGTGATGCGTTGTTAGAAAAGGATGGTAATAAGCAGCGTGATGTGTATACTGGGCAATGACAAGGAAAGGGACTCGTCTCCAGGGGTGGGTACTATCTAGTTTGTGGCATTTGATTTTAGAAATCTTGTAAATGTATTTGATCGAAGAGATGATACCTTCCAAAATCCATCTTCTGAGTTCACAAATACATGTCCTCTTCCTCATGTACATTTCTTAGGTAGATTTTAAGAAGATTTAGGAGCAGGTTAAAAGTGAATTCACGTGATACTTCCCTTCATATAAAAAATACTGCATCTTTGGCAACAGATAAAACACATTATACAGTGCCTGAGTGGGTCAGGTAAATCCAATTTTATTGAATGACCTGCCTCAGCTCAAAACTAAGTATCTTGTTTTGTTCTTGGAACAGGAATAAGTCTAAATTTGATTAGTCTAAACATGTATCTTTATTTTTTGAATGTCTGGATGGGGTGATTAGAATTAACCATCAAAAATAATATAGACTAAAGTTACCTCCATAATAATATTCCAATTTACTTAAAATGTTTTGAGTCCAGAAATAAGAGACTTGAGCAACAATACTGAAGGATTTATAAACTAAATAAAAGTCTAGAAACACAGAGAGCAGATGTGATTCAGAGCCAGCCTCATGATAAAATTATTCAAGAAGTAAAAGAAATAAGAAGAAGCAGTGTCAAAATATTTTCACATTAAAAAAGTAATTAACATATACTGCATAAATTAAAGAAATATAGACAAACAGACCTAGCCATAATACAAATACCTTTTCAAGCCAAGTTTTAGTTTAAATAAATATAGTTTATGCAAGGAGAAAATTTTAAACCAACCATTTCCCAAAGCTATACATGTGTGTCTTCCCTGACTTCTGTAGCAATCTCTAGGAAACCAACAGGGAAGGGAGTAGGTGGAATAAATGCCACAGGGAAGACTGGGTAAATTGCCAACTGTCTAGTCTGTATAGTGCATTAACCTCACTGTGCTGAGCTTTTGTTTGTGGTCCAAATCTCAGACCAGCATTGTGGCAGGCTATTCTTAATTAATAAATGATACTTTCTAAGTTTTAGTCCAGCATCTTTGGTAGTTCCAAATGATACTATTTTGATCCTTACTTTGCCTCCTTTAGCATGCAGCCTCCATTCTACTCTCATTCTGCTCTTCTGTCATCTTGTTTTAATTTAATTATACTATATTAAGTTGTCTCACAGCATGAATCTCTTGTGGAGAATCTCTTTCTGTTCCCTAGCTTTTTGTCTCACCAAAGTTGGGTTTTGTCTTATGCATTGTAAATTAAAAAAGAAAAAAAAAATAAGTTGCTTAGATAGCTGTGCCAAGTCATTTCTTTCATCTGTTCATCCTTGAGCGTTTTTATCCCAGTCCTCTAATTTTATCTTCCTCTTCTATAGTGTAAGCGAATTTCTGATTCCTTCCTTTAACATCAGAAACCAGTTTGTCTTCTCTTCCAAACTACCTATAGTTTGAGGTGTTATAGTGTTTTAGGTTCCATATGCATTTTCTGTAACCTGAGGACATGGCAGAAAGGATGAGGTGAAGAGATCAAAGTTGGCACGAACTAAGCTGCAGTCTCTTCTATAATCCCTTGGTTCTCCTCTTCTAGAATTTGTTAAATGTCCTATACTGCAGCTAAATTCCTCTAATTGTGGAAAACGTGCCATTCCCCTAGAGAATAGTCTTAGACTTCAGGTTGGTCCTTAAAATCAGTACTAGATTTGCTTCTTTCCAATATCCATTCTCTTTTTCATAGTAATAAAACTCCTGGTATTAAGGTGTGCTCTAAGCTGATAGGAAGAAAAACTACATTTCTGTACCTACCTTGCAGATGAGTATAGTTACTGATTTCTGGCTGGTGGGATGCAAGGAAATTAATGTGAAAGCTTTCACGAACCTTCCTTAAGAGACAGCTTGCTTGTTCTTTCCTCTATCCCACTGCTTGGAATGGGAATGTCATCTTCTTTTACGTGAGGTCAAGACAACAGTGGCGCACCAAGAGAAAAGAAGCCTCGGGTCACCCATAACACACAACATCATAACCTAGCCCAGGGCCATCTACTGGAACCATTCAAGTGCAAAAGTAATACATGTATATCTTTTTTTTTTTTTTTTTTTTTTTTTTTTTTGCGGTACGCAGGCTTCTCACCGCTGCGGCCTCTCCTGCTGTGGAGCACAACCCCCGGACGCGCAGGCCCAGCGGCCATGGCTCATGGGCCCAGCCACTCTGCGGCATGTGGGATCTTCCCCGACCGGGGCACGAACCCGCGTCCCCTGCATCGGCAGGCGGACCTCTCAACCACTGCGCCACCAGGGAAGCCCTATATGTATATCTTGATTAGCTACTACTTTCCATTTTCTGTCATTTATACCCTAATTTTGACCTTAATAATACAACTTCTTTCAGAGAAAATCAGCACTTGTTCATTTCTATGGTTTCAGACAGTTAACCAACCAGTTTGAGAAAGGAAAACATAAATATATGCTACTAAATTTTATTTTCTCTAGATGTGGAAGAATTAATGAGAATTCTCAGGACTTTGTTAACATTCTCAAATGGATTCTCAGTCCTGGGGATGGTACTGCTCCACTCTAGAATCTTCTGTTCATTTCCATAGCAGCACTTTCTGAAATGTTTATTACAGGGCTGTTCCCATTTTCTTGATGGTAGTTGATGACTATATTTTTTGGCTGAGTTTTTGTTCGTGTCTTTTTCTTTTTCCTTCTATTTTCGGTTTGTAATATTAGAGATTCTGTGATAGAGCTCCATTCTACATTTTCCCGAAGCTCAAGATTTCATTTTTGTAGCTTTTGGGGGACTTGTTTACCTTCTATCTGGCCCTAGAGCTATTTAGTAGGTAAACACATTTTTTTGAGAAGGGGAATCAGGGCATATGATCACTTGGATGGTTCACTTTACGTATCAACTTAACTGGGCCATGGGGTGCCCAGATATTTGGTCAAACGTTATTTCGGGTATGTCTGTGAGGGCACTTTTGAATGGGATAAACATTTGAATCTGTAGACTGAGACTGCCCTCACTAATGTGGGTGAGCTCCATCCAGTAAGTTGAAGGCCTGAATAAAATGAAAAGGCTGACCGTCCTTTGAGTGGGAGGGAACTTTCTCTAACTGACTGCCTTCAAGCTGGGATATCAGTTTTTTCCTGCATTCAGACTCAAACTGAAACATTTGCTCTTCCTGGGTCTTGAGTCTGCTGACGTTTGGAACTATACCATTGGTTTCCCCTGGGCCTCCAGCTTGCTAACTGCAGATCTTGTGGCTTTTTAGGCTCTATATTGCATGAGCCAATTCCTTATAATACATTTATATATTTGGAACTATATATATATATATATATATATATATACACACACACACACATATATATATATATATATATATATATATATATATCCTATTGGTTCTGTTTTTCTGGAGAACACTGACTAATACAGTTCCCAATACTTCTCCCCACTTCCAAAGAAAAGGATGATTCCAATGAATAAGTGAGTATAACCTCCAGGGAAACCCTGGCTATTGATAGACATATCTTGGGACCTAGGAACAAAACTATTATAGTATCTTACATGATGAGGTCACAGCTGGGCTAAGGCTCAGAGTCAGACTATCATATGGAGTTAGATGGCATCCTACACATTATTTGTATTCACGGATTTACATGAGCGTTGATTCACAATATGATGAGAGAAATTCAGATCTATAGACATAGACATTTTTCTTGGACTGGATTGGAAAAGGGAGAAAGTAAGGTTGCCAGATGGCACAGAAAGTTGGCAAAGACCTTGAGAAAGAATTCATACCAAGGGAAGAAAGAATCTGGAATGGCAATTTCACAACAGGGTTTGAGGATTAGATGACAGCAAAGATATAGCGAGGCTGCTGATAAAGAAATCTCATCCCAATCTGGCTACCCCAGTGGCAATACACACTCCACAGAGACAAAGGATCAGGATCATGAGTGAGAACAGAAAGTAGCTCTCCCTAAAGAGCTTAACATTTCAGGACCCAAACAACCCCCTAAACTATCCAACTGGGCATTACATATGTATTTTTTGCCCTCACAGGAGACTGCCAAATTTTACAGCAACATGAAGATTAAGAGCATCAGAACGAGGGTGAAGCAGCAGGGGCCTGAGTGAATGCAGCAGAAGTGCAAATGAAATGACACGATAGAAGCTTATATTAACTCATGAACTGATATAAGAAACTCTTCAGGATTTCCAAAGATATTTGTAGAATGGTGGGACTTTGAAAGGTATTGGAACCCTGGCATGAGCTTAGAAGTGAAAAGCTCGGGTACTGCAATAATTGACCTCATTCATACCCGTAGATTAGTGAGATTCTGGAATGTTTGGGGGATAATGTGCTTCCTCTGGATCTCCCACAGTGGCGTCTTAGACACCAAGCCTGTAAATAACATAGGTTTGTTGTTCCAATCTGTATTGTACAACTTTTTCTTCAGGAGAAGAGTATGGGGGACTAAGATTCAAAAGGAATTTATACTTCATGTCTTAGTCTAGTTGATTATACTTTTATGAATAGAATTGTAATTAAAACAGAAGACATTTTCAGGATTCAGGGAGCCTTTCCGCAAATTTAACCTCTGCCATGCATAGTTATATCCCAAGCCTTTTAAGAAACGCATGGGCGTTATACTAAAGATTTTGAGAAAATTTTTCTCTCCTTTTTCTCATCTGAGTCTACCACCTTCTGCCTGCCATTGGCAATGTCCTTGTTGATCTTGCTTTCTTAAGTTATGGCACACGGTAGCAGATAATGAAGGAGATTTGAGTTTTTCAAAGGAAAGGTGCACAATGGTATTATACTCACTCCTTTCCTCCTTCAGCATTTAGGCCAAAAGTACCTAATTTGTCTCAGTTTTGCTTGTTGACACTGGTCAATTGATAAATATTTTTTGTACATCTATGTGCCTAGCACTGGGCTTCTAGGAACTTGGTGGTAAACTAGGCAGACCCAGTACCTCTTCTTATGGAGCTTGCAAACTGGTGAAGGATACACACACATAAGTACAGGTCCACAGAAAACTACAATACAGTGTGTAAAAGAAGCAATATATTATATTATATTATATTATACAGTATAATACAGTATATTATAGTATAGTATGATATAGTATAGTAGTTAAGAGCATGAGTCCTGGAGCCAGACTGCTTTTGTTTCAAACTTCAAATCTGCTATTTGCTTATTATCTTTTTAGTTTTTTGTGTGAATAAATAAAACAATAAGCACAAAAACATTCATTAGCTGCTAACTAATTCTTAGCTACCATCATTAGCTCTTTACTTTCTCTGATATTGCCTGTTTTTATACTGCCATTATGTGTGTGTTGTCTGTCCCATGTATTATTGTTTATTTCAACAGTGACCACTACCACCCTGAAATCTCTTCTTCTAGCAGCATGCATTCATCTTTCTGGGATTTTCTTTTAAGCTTCCTTTTTAAAATTCTAGGGCAGAGAGACTCTCTGAAAATGTTCTTCACGGGAAATCTACTGCCTGATAATCTGAAGAGGCCAAGTGTTGTTGCTAATCTTTTTCCTTCCAAAAGTGAGTCAACTTCAATCATTATCCATTCACCCAGGCACGGTGCCCCCTTTCCCTGTTTCCCCATCAAGGACCTGTTATGCCCTCAGAGAGACTCATGGCAGATTCTTTGCTACTTTTAACAAGTTCAGTGATAGTATTGCCAGAAGGGTAACTGTCATTAGTGTCTCATCAAATTCAATGGGCATTATTTGATATTTGAACTTGTGTGTATACAAAATCAACAGACTGAAAGTACTTAGAGATGACTCACCAGAGCCATCCCTAACAGTAATATATTTTCTGCATAACACTAAGATCTTGCTTTATGTATTTCCTTATTTTAAAATAAAATTAATGTTCTTATTTCAACACCTGCTAGTGCATATCCTGATGTGGGAAATCAACCAACAAGAAAAAATGATCATGTTGTCTCTCTCTTACTGTTTGGCAGTTTTAATACACCCAGACAGAAATCCTGGTGGGAAAAGGAACTGCCTCGCTGTATCTATAATTTATCAACATGGAAACATTATGATTCTAATCATAAAATTTGAGAGGTCCGTCTTATCTCTACAACTGTGCTCTGAAGATTTTCTAATAGAAGGAGATGTATTTCCTAAGAATAAAACTGTAATTACTGAAAGTTGGTGAGGGGAGAGGGGAGACAGTTATAGAACATTTTGTGAAGATATATGTGTAATCTGTAGAACTGGGGAGAGCAATTACAGGGCATCAGTGAAGGAAGGAGTAAAGAGGGAGGTGGTGGCAGCCTCAAAATATCTACATAGCAGAGAATTAGGAGCAGCAAACAGGTTAGAAGAGGAGCCTGGAGGACTGGTCCTGAAGCTACAGAGAGGCGCCTTCACTTAGGACGGATTTAATTTGGGGCAGTATTGGAGAGGCCTTGGGAAAGGGCTACACCTCACAAATCCCTTTTTGATTTATGCACTAGGGAGGAGAGGAAAAGGTCATGAAAGTATAAACATGATTTACACCAGGATATGTTATATATTTAGTAGCTATGATAGAGCAGACGATAAAGTTAAGATAAACAAATGCACAACATAGCCCTTGCCTACACTGGAATACTCTGTCTTGGAAAGCATACTGTTACCACTAAAGGTAACAAAATGTTAAATCCAGCCTCCATTCTCATGCTGTGCTCATTCTTAGGCCATGCTTTTAAAGACCATTTAAATAAAAACAACAGTTCAGCAAACATTTCCTAAGCATATTTACATGTTCCCACATCACAAAAGCCCAATTCATGCAGCACGATTATTACAATTGGCTTGTTACACACCTGTATCTTCCTCTCTAGCTTGCAAATTTTACAAAATCAGAGACCATTTTTGGTATCATTAGTAATGGTAATAATAGCTAACATTAACTCATCACTTATTTTCTGCCAGGCCCTCTGCATTTAATAGTCTCAACAACCTATAAAGTATTTATTCTTTTACTTATGCATACAATTCTACTTTTGGAGCACCTAATTGGGTTGAGTACTGTGCCAGACACTGGAACTAGATTAGCAAACAACACACAAGCTGGCCCAGTCTTGATAACGCTTACTTTCTCGTAGGGGAAATAGGCTATCATTAAGAAACAATCAGACCAAAAAAATGTGAAAAAGAAAATAGCAAAGAATGTATCTGTTATGATAAATAAGGTCAGAGAGAGTGACTGGATGATGAGGGAGATGGGGAGCAGAGGGCTACTTTAGATAAAACAGGTTAGATGGGGAGGCTGGAGGACTGGTCAGTAAAGTCTTCTGTGAGGAAGTGATGTGGAGGTAAACACGGAAATAGACCATCCTGTGATAGGGTGAAGGACTAAAATGGAAAGGTGTTTGTCTTGCTTGAAAGGCAGAAAATAATCCCCTCGAAGTAAGCAAATGAGAGGTCAGAATGAGTCAGGATGGGTAGGGAGGAATCAGATCTTGTGGGTCTTAGTTTTAGGCCATTGTAAGTAATCTGAATTTTATTCTATGAGCAACAGGAAGCACTGGCACGTTTATCTCCATTAATCAATTACAGTTGAAGGAACTAAGGCTTCGTGATGCTGATTAACTTCTTTAGGGTCACCCAGCTAATAAGCAGTGGAGCTGGGATATGAACCCTTGTAAGTCTGACGCCAAAGACATTAGTTCTTACCCACATTCCTGCTAGAGTGCCCAGTATACAGTACATTAGCCATCATCATCACCACCAACATAATCACCATTGTCACCATTATCTTACAGATGAGGAACTCAAGACCTTTATATTCTGAGGAACTTGCCCAATGTCACAGCCAGTGAATAGAAGGGATAGCATTTGAATCCAGGCTCTCTAATTCCAGAACCAAGGTGCTTGAGCTCAGCACCTATAGTTTCTAGCAGATAGTAGACATTTAACATTTAACAAGAAACAAATAGAACAATAAGCATACAACATTGTACTTGACTGAGAGGGAGTTGAAAAATGAGTAAGATAGAGACCCCACTGTTAACATGCTTAAAATGGGGGAAGAGTAGGGGTTACAGATTAGTCAAATGTATAGACAACCATTCTGCAAGGCAGAATTTTTTTTCTTTTTTTAGTAAGTACTTATTAGCCTCCTGATATGTCTCTGTGCCTATGCCAAACTCAAAACCAAGAGAACAGGATATTGTCAAAAGTAGTAACATAGTACCTTAAAAGTGGGATGCATCACACCATCACATATGTTTTTGTGAATCAAAAAGCCTTCAAAGAAGGGTCTTGAAAGAGGAAGACAATTTTTACACATGAAAATGTGGGGACAGTATGGAGCATTCTAGACAATGACAACACAGTAAAGGGAGGCACAGAAGTGGAAGGGTTTAAGAGCTATTCACACAGTAGACATGCCTGTTCTCCATAGACGATTTCCAGATATACTTCAATTGAACTTTGAACAAGGAGTTAAAGAATAGAGAATTCAGGTAACTGATAAGTTCTATTGATACATTTTAAAAAGGTTTGTCTTGGTACAAACCAAGGAAGAATATTAAGTGATCAATATCCATTTTTAATATCCCTTCTGCTGTTTATATTAGTTCCATGAGGGAAGTTGAAATACTGTCTGGTTCATTGCATGATAAGACAGCACCTAGAACAGTGCCTTCCACATGAAGGTACTCACTAAGAATTTGTTGAATGAGTATGTGAATGAATAGTACAGTGTTTTGATGTATTTCTGCCACAAAACTTACATTTGTTTGTTAGGAATGATATTTTAAACCCTTCACCCAGTGACTTGCAATAGGATAGTAGCACCCCTGAGAGGTATTTTGAAAATTGTGGAGGTGTTTCCGGTAATCATAATGAATAGGAGATACTAATGGTATTTAATATGTGGAGACCAAAAATGCATAGGACAATCTTACATAACATAGAATTGTTCATATAGGTAAAGCACGTGCTTATAATTATCTGAGTTTTATACCTAACCCCATTTTACACGTAAATACAAGTAAGTTGTATACGGTTTTATTACAACCTAAGAGAGCTTGGAAATGGATACTTCTCCAGTTGAGCATCTGATAAGAACTTAGCCCTTGCTGAAACCTTGATTACAGCCTTATGAGACACCCTAACCAGAGGATCCAACTATGGCATGCCCAGACTCCTGACCCACACAAGCTAAGTGATAATAAATGTGTTGTTTGAAGCCACTAAGCATGAGGTAATTTGTTATGCAGCAATAGAAAACTAACACAAATAGGTTAAGTTATTTGCCCTGATTTGTAGAACTAGTAAGTGATGAATGTAAAAAAAAATCAAACATAGTTCTGTGTCCAATGCCACTGCTTTTTCAATTATCTGGAACTTTAAGATCGGGAAGAGGGAGGTTAAGATATTTCATGCCAAATAGTTTCAAGGTACTAATTAAAGTAAGAAGAGGCAATATGCCCAGAGTGGGATGGAACATACAGTTCAGATGCCCAGGAAAGCGGTCTAAGACTGAAGATACAGATTTGGAAGTCATCACATTATAAATAGTATTTAGCCAAGAGCATGAATGAAAACACCCAGAGAGTAGTAAAATTGTGAAGAAGAGTGAGGATGAATATTTAAGGGATGAACAGGAATGAAATCGGAGAAGGAAGAGGAATAGTCACAGAGTTGAGTGGGAAACTAGAAGAAATGATACTGTGGACGTTAAAGGTAGATTTTTAAAAAATAGGTAGAAGTCAATGTCACATGCCACCGAGGCAGCAGGTACAACAGGATTGAAAAAGACTTGTTAGATTTAACTATTAGGAAGCACATGGGTTGACAAAGTTGGTCCTGGTAATCTTCACACTTTTTTTTTTTTTTTTTGCGGTACGTGGGCCTCTCACTGTTGTGGCCTCTCCCGCTGCGGAGCACAGGCTCCGGATGCGCAGGCTCCATGGAATGTGGCATCTTCCCGGACCAGGGCACGAACCCATGTCCCCTGCATCGGCAGGCGGACTCTCAACCACTGCGCCACCAGGGAAGCCCCTTCACACTTCTTTGATCAGCATACTGAACAGGACAGGGTTTAAAATGATGCAATGTACATTACTGTGGCACTCCGTACAGATGAACATAGATCAACTCATTTCAATTTAGCTCCACAAACATTACTGAAAATGGTTGGGCAGATTCATTCAGCTATACCTCATCCCACTCACATTTTTCCGGGTTAGTGAAAACAATATGAAGGCATTTATCAAATCTTTTGCTGAATTTAAGACAAGATATGTGTACATATTTACCCTGATATATAGCTCTGCAGCCAGTCTCCCATGCGGATTCCAAGAGTCTGCGGAGATTTCACATACGAAGTCCTAATTACTTTTTATACCTGTGTACAGCCACAATACAAGGAATTTAGCAAGATTATCTCAATTGCAACATTATGTCCATTTTGTTAATTTCATGGTAGTCCCTATTTTTTCCTTCTCTGGGATATATAGTTTCTCAAAATCTGAAGGAGGGCTTCCCTGGTGGTGCAGTGGTTGGGAGTCCGCCTGCCAATTCAGGGGACGTGGGTTCGTGCCTCGGTCCGGGAGGATCCCACATGCCACGGAGCGGCTGGGCCCATGAGCCATGGCTACTGAGCTTGCGCGTCTGAAGCCTGTGCTCCGCAACAGGAGAGGCCACAACAGTGAGAGGCCCGCGTACCACCAAAAAAAAAAAAGTCTGAAGGAAACTGTTCCTTAACAACAATATGTTTTACAATTAACCATAACCATGTTATTTCTACTTATATATATATATTTCAACCTACTTAAGAAAATTGCAATTTTCCAGATGTCCCTGGTATGAGCCTGGAGCAATGTACAAACCAACAGTGTCTTTTTTAAAGTTTTGCCTGAAGGCCGAGAGTCCACTAACCTGAAAGTGATGGTCACTGATAAGGAACAGAGCATTAGACAAAATATAACATCCAGAATCATTGCATGCTTCCAAGTAGCATTAATTGATGATTAAGTAGAACAAGTCTCTAGTGGTTCTGGAGCATGACATGTCTGTGTAACGTGGTTATGAAATCTAAGAATAATTTAAAGTACATCCATACCTAAAAACTGATCTCTTATACAGAGAAATTACTGATGATTATGACTACATTTATTCAGGTTAGAAAAGTTTTGTTTAGAAGGCAATATTAGAATGAACATGAATGTATGGTTTAATATGAAGGTAGTACAAATGTGAATGTGGAGAGTTACAAATTTGGCAAAGATTTTAAAACAACAATAAATCCACAAAAACCAAACCTTAGAAAGCATCTACCAAATGTACCCAAATCGAAATTCCACTTGCAATGTTTTGTTTTATTCATTGATGTGCTTTGAACACCTAGAACAACACCTGGCAAATAATAAAGGTTCAAAAAATGGTGCTGGCAGAAGTGGGAGTTTTGAAGAGGAGCACACACTGCTGGGGAGAGTATTCCAACTGAACAACTCAGGAAGTCATCAAAATCTGCTTTCTCACTCCATGCCAGAGGAGGCTGCCTTAAGAAAAGTAGGACATAGTATATGTGGAATGACATGACACATCAAATACAGTTAACCTTGGTATTGGTACATAATCATGTCTCAATCATATTGATTGTCATTTTTATTTTTATTATTGGTGGGAGTGTCTTGAAGACAGGTCATTTCTTGCAAGGGGCTGCTCTCCAAGCAAAAGGGCTACAAAAAGCTTAATATAGACCCTGGCCATGAAAGGGGCTGGTCTTAGTTCAAGCTGCTATAATATGATACTTTAGAGAGAGTGGCTTAAACAACATAAATTTATATCCCACAGTTCTGGAGGTTGAGAAGTCTAAGACCTGAGGGCCAACGGATCAGGTATCTGGTGAAAGCTGCTTCCTGGTTTGCAAATGGCTGCCTTCTCATTGTATCCTCACATAGCAAAGAGCAGACAAAGGAATCAATCTCTCTCCTGTCCCTATTTATAAGGGAACAAATCCCATCATGAGGGCTCCACCCTCATGACTTAATTATCTTCCAAAGGCCCCATCTCCAAAAAACCATTTGGGTTTCAATATATGAATTTGGGGGGAATACAAACATTCAGTCCATAGCAGGGTAAGTCATGTGCCCACCTAAATATGCTCCCAGTGCAGTGTATTTTAAAGCAACTATATCCTACTTCCAAAAGGTCCCTGAGTAGGCTTTGGACAGCTGGCTTTCTCCCACCCCTGAGGGAATGCAGAGGAAGGGCTGCCTGTCCTCTTAGAATGAAGGAGGTTTATCACTGTGTAGTCATTCTGGCACCAAAAGACAGCATTCATATAAAGAAGAGAGCTATGTTGTGAAGACCTCAAGAATCAACAGACTCAGAGATTTCTAAGCTATAATACTCAGCCCACCCCAGTCTTAGAAGCTTTGTCACACTAAGAGTGGTCAATAACTTTGAAATGAAGAAATCCATGAATATGGAATTCAGCTTAAGGACAATCTTCCTCCAATCTTTTCTCACTGCCCTCTGATAAGACTTTCTCTTTGGTTCATGTTCCTCCTTTAGTTCTACCTTCCTGAATGTTCACTATGTCCTGCATCCTGTTATTTGTATTTATTTGCCTTTTATTTATTAAATAAATATATATTGAGCTCCTCAGAGTATCTGACCCTCACAACAACTGCATGAAGTAGATATAGTACCATCCTCATTTGCAGAAGAAAATGACAAAGCTAAATTGCTCAAATTTGCAGAATCATTAAGTGGTAGAGCCACAAATCCAGGTGATCTGACTCCAGAAGCCAAGCTCTTAGCACAGAGTGTTGCTGCAAAGCATTACAAGGCATACCTGCATCAGCGGCTTAGGTAGGATGCCTCCCCTCTCTTTCAGCACCAGCAAAGAAGTGCCTGTGGAGCAGACCACCCCCCCATCCTTCTTTCTTTGGTGTCCTCAGCATCACCATACAAGCAAGGTCAGAGACAGGTTTGTTGGGGGTCTAGGCTTGGACCTTATACAATTTGGGGAGCTCTCTTTAAGAAAAATAATACAAAATTACAGATACATTATTAGGTATGGAAGTTAATATGTAATTTTATTCTAAATAAGAAATCACAACAAATTAAAAATTTTAAAAGACTGGCAAATGCCATAAAGCCCATAAAAATTAACATACATAATTGATTATCTGCCTGGCATACCACTATAATAATGGACTTCACTTATTACATATTTTGGCTTCCACTTTTTTGATCACTTCTTCATATAATGAAATTTTTTAAATATTGTAGCCTCTAGAAGTAATAGGGAGATAATTAGGTATTTCCTTTAGCATGAATGATTGCATTGTTTTTAATATTAGAACATTTTATTTCAGCTTTAATATAAGAAAACTTTTCTAAATTATCAATAAAATCGTTCATGTTACATATGCTTTTAGGGTTACTGTAAAATTTGGGAATATTCTATCCAGTTTCTTTTCTATATGGGCTATAGGATTTCAAAGCATTTCCACTTTTCTTTGAATCAACAGTATTATTTCCCAGTTTGCTATCCATGTAATAGAGTTTTATGAGTGCTATGTTATCTTCATGTAGGGCAATATTTCATCCTAAATAACTTTCATACTATGTTCACATAATTCACTCTTCTTCATTAACTGGATTATCAAAGAACCTATTCAGTACTTTTAGTTGAACTTTATCTCTTCCTCTTAATGAATTTTGGTATCAGCTGAAAAAAATTTTTGTTACTATTTGCTTCTCACCATCAGAATAATTTTTATTGATGTCATCACTCATCACTAAACTATCATTGAGTCACATTCTATTAACTTTTGTCTGAATTTTCTCCCAATTCGTAAAGAAAACCCAAAGATGATAAAATATGGTTCTTATATACTTCCAAATAAGAAGGCTGTAATTTCCCACTTGTTTTATTGAAGCATTCCAAAAATGTCTTCAGAAGAGCATTTAAAATGGCACACTCAAGCTTCATCAACTATTTCAATAAACATTTTACATATTACAACTCTCAGAAAAAAATACAAGTTGCATGTGTGTTTAAAATACTCCATTGTTTAAAATACTCTATGAGATTAATCTGGAAGGAAAACATAACTGTTGCAAAATACTGAAGTAGTCAAAAATTTCATTTACTGTCACAGTAGCTTTTTCTCTGACAAGATTAAGGAAATGAGCTGGCATGGCACATATTCTGCTTGCTTATTAGAGTTTTTAAAGAGTGTTTGCAGCCCTTTGTCCTCCCCTGTCATAACAGCTGCATTGTCAGACAATTTATTGCGAATATTTTTCAGCAGTTGGTTACCATATTCCAGAACTTTTTCATTTTTAAAAATTTAAAGTCACAGTATCTAGATGGTTTCCAGTGGACAAAAAATTAAAAATTACTCATCGGGGTTTTTTTTGTTGTTGTTAATTACTAATTAATCAGTGTTCTGTATCCAGTTTAGAAGATTAAAAAAGAATTAATATTTGGTGTTTTTTCCAATTTAGTTTACATTCTCATTTTGTACACATTTTCCCATTATTACAGTTAATTCTCTTTAATCTGTTTCAGATGTCACATTTACTTTTTTCATTTTGACATTTCCCAACTGCTCATGTAAAAATGGTCAGGTTTAGCAATTTGAAGAAAGCCAGTCTTTATTGTGAATGCTGAAGGGCAAATGTCTTTCACTTAAAAATTTAATAATCCTAATTACTTTTGTTAAGCTCTTCAAAATAATACTGCATGTTCTTTCTTATCTTTTATTCAAGACATTAGTGTAGAGGCATTTGTAATTGATTTACTTTTTGTAATCCAAGTAAATATAGATTTCTCGCACTCTGTGGAGTCTTCGTGACTTTCAAGGGTTCTCATTATACATATCTGGTCTGGAAACTCATCTGTTGTAAGTAATGACTGTCATGTTAAAAACAGCTTAAAAAAAACAATAGATACAAGCTTTTAGTCTCAGCGTAGACAAGCCAGGATCTACAGTAGCTTAATCATATTATTTTCCAAATATTTCCTTGAGTTGCTTTTTTTTCCTATTTTATGTTCTGTTTGATTCTCTGTAAAGTTATTGGAAACAATTTCAAGAAAACAATTTTTTTTATTAAACAATGTTGTGTGAAATTATTTCTTAATAAAGAAGACTACAATGTGTAAAGATCACAGTACTTACTGAACTCAGTGACTTCCTCAGTATAAAGCTGCTGCTGACCTTTGCAATCATAAAACTCGGTTCTTAGTCTTGTTCCCTACCCTCAGATTTATGCCTGTCTCCTAAATCACCCACTTCCTTTTCTAAGGTAACCTGTGTAAGTCTCCACCCATTTTTACCATTTTCCCACAGACTGTAAAGGAGGAACCAAGAAAGAGCCTTTGGCCTACACATCTCACAAAACACTCCAGGGCGTGTGCCAACTCTCCAAGTAGGATCTTCTTTGCAATCTTACCACTAAAGGCAGGAGGAATGCCTTTTGTAACCAAACTACTCACAAGCCAAGGAAAAATATTCATTCGCCTTGACAGTAAAGTCTAAATTCTTAAAGAAGCCTGCCTATCTTCCCTTGAATTATGCAAATTACATCATTATGTGGAGCTGAGCATATTCCTCTCAATGGCTTTCTCTCTTCGTTAAAAAAATGCTTTGTGATCACAGTTCTAATAAGGGTCTTATGAAATCTATAGCCATGGGGCCCTTACTCTCCAGAGGAGGGGGAAGTCTAATTTTATTTAATCCTCACAACAGCTAATTGAAATAGATATAATTTTTACTCTTACCTTTCATTTGAGAAAACTAAGACTTAAAGAAGAAATATAAACTTCACTTGGACAGTTTGTAACTGGCAGAGCAAGGAATCAATTTCAGAACTATGTAACTATAAACCTCATACTCTTATCCAGTGTTGTATGGGAGACACCTTGTACTAGCTTACAAAAGCCAATTGTTAAATTTTTAGGACTTTTTTGAGTTGGTTGTTAAGCTATTAGGAAAAATCAAATTATACAAATTAATAAATTATTTAGAAACAAAGGTAATAAGTAGCTAAAACACATCACTTCCTCATTAATTAACTATACTTCACTATTATCACTGTTCTTGAGTTTATGTATCTTTTTCTTATTATCTGCAGGGTGGAACCCCTATATAATGGTGGGCTACTGCACATCTTTTCCGAACTCCATGTTCAGTGAATTCAAGTTCGTAACTTGAAAGTGGCCAGGATGGAAGTATTTACATCATAGAAATTAGCAGCACTCCCCCCCCATCAGGGCTGGTTGTTAAATATTTTTCATTATACTATTTCTCTTAACCATTACACTATCCAACCTTTGAACAGTGATTATTTCTCTCTGTGAAAATGCTTCACCACAACCCATGTGTCAGCGACTTGATCTTGTCACTGCCATGTAATCCTGCACTCCATTGGTCTAAAGATTTCACATATTCTTAGGTATTTCACATATTGTGGACTAGGATATAGTTAACTACTGTAAACATTCTACTTTTTATAGTAACAGAAAAGAACAAAATTCATTCTCCTCAGACTGACAGATGCCCAATGTAATAAATGTATTACCTACATAACAAGTATCAATGAAGTGATAGATTGTTGTCCCTCTTAAAAGACCTTTTTGAGCAAGGGAGAAATTTAATATTTAGAAAATGAAATGAAAAATACAAAAGCTAGAACTTCTTGTTTAGACTACAGACAGAAAAAAGAAACATACTGAGGGTTTAAATCAACTCTCTGTGCGCAGAAAATTCAGATATTAAGTAAGAAGTAACTGGCAGAATTTGTGCCAAAGGAGTCTCTGATCCCCTCACATACATACACGTCCACTGATTATGTACCTTATTTCGAACCTAGTCACAAAATTCAGAAGAGCCAAAATCTTTATCCTCAATTCCACTTGAACTTAACACAGTTTATTTTGCACAGTTAAGTCATATACTGACATAGGCCCAGTGAAATCAAAATGAAATATCCTTCTCTATTAATGTTGCACAGTACTGTTGTTCAAAGATATTTATGTTATATATTTTCAGAATGTGATATATATGAAGCACTGCGACAGCCAAGTATTTAGTAATATGTTCTAAATTTTCCTCTAAATAATATTTCCAGCAAACCATAGGTAAATATGAAAAGCAAAAGATAATATAAAATTAGAAAATTGCTTCATTAAGAATGAGTCTGTGACACAATTACTTACTCTCCAATAAAGAGCAGCTACAAAGTATAGAATAACAACTCTGAAACTTAAAGTTTAGCTAAGGCTGTTTTTTAAATTGGCCTTATTGGATGACAGATCCAATTCTGAAAATTTCATAGACCCATAAAATTAGGAATACTGTCAGGAAACCTCATTTAATTTACCTCATTAGGCAGGAATACATCTATACCAGTATTTCCCAAAGTTGCACAGGATGGTAATAGCTATTACATGAGAAAAAGGATTAGTCAAATAAGCTTGAGAAAGGCTGGATTAAAAAAAAAAAAATTTTTTTTTTTTTTTTTAACAATCCCTCGTCTCTAGGTTCTGGGAGCCACTCTGTCCCCTTGACCCTTCAGGCCCTAGGAAGGTAAAGCCCTGCTGTAACCTGCCATGAGGTATTGTACTACCTTTACTGGTGCTCTTAAACCTGTCTAAACCTTCATAAATGTAATTAAACTCTTCTCAAATTACCAAGTTAAGTGTCTCAACTATTTCCTGCCAGGCTCCTAACTGATAGACACATCTCCACCATTTCCTCACCAGGCTTATAGAACCACACTCTCCACTTTTTTTTTTTTTTTTTGCGGTACACGGGCCTCTCACTGTTGTGGCCTCTCCCGTTGCGGAGCAGAAGCTCCGGACGCGCAGGCTCAGCGGCCATGGCTCACGGGCCCAGCCGCTCCGCGGCATGTGGGATCTTCCCGGACCGGGGCACGAACCCGTGTCCCCTGCATCGACAGGTGGACTCTCAACCACTGCGCCACCAGGGAAGTCCTCTTCACTTTTTTGACTTAAAAATATGGTAGGCCGTGAAGGTGAGGCTATTCACACTGCCTGGGTCATTTAAAGTCTAAACAAAATCAAGGCTTCAGCCCTTCTGGAAGATAAGCAAACACCCTGATGACAGCTATCAATGGGTGATCCTCATCAATGGGAACAAAAAGAAATCCTAGCAGCTGTTCAATCCAAGCAATGCATGCCATTCATTGGAATGGAGACTAGATGATGTGCAGAAATAGCCCCAGTCCCTGGCATCTCCCAGGAAATAGTCACAGAGAGTTCTGGCTTGGACAGAGCTTGGTCATCTCTTGAGGATGACATCATGCCAGTCCACATAGTCCCTCTTTTCTTCCATTTACCATTGCATGGAGTCCTACCCAGTCTAGGGACAAGAAAATAATATATCTGTACAAATGTTTTGTTTTCCACCATGGATTTTTGAACTTAAAATGAAGAATTGCTTCTTTGATTCTCTTATTTTCATTATTCCAGGACTGATGCAAAAGCCTCCAAAATATAGGAGAAGAAATGCAATAAAACATGAAGTGGAAAGAAACCTATCAGTATATCCCCAAATGTATTTTTTTGCCACCTAAAGTTTGACAGGTTCTAGTTCAAAATGACAGAGCGAGTACATATGTTTACTTCTCCTCTCCTCCCAAAAGTCCTCTTGAAATAATGCTATAAATCTATAAAAGGAATAAATTTATAAAGGCACTGAATGTTATAATGGCAAGTAAAGATTTTAACAGATACCTGCAAAACCAAAGGCAGTAAAACTAAATCAACAAAGAAATAATAATTGAGGAGGCTAGAACTCAAGGTATGCATAGGAGAAAATTGCAATAGAGATAGGAACTCTGCATAACAAATCAAAAGCTTTCCCTGAATTTATAGGTAGAGAAACCAAGTGTAAGAGAAGAAAAGCTACCATAAAAAATAGCAAACTAGCTATTGAAGGAATATGCTTCAGGCGGTCCTGAAGCCTAAAACCTGCGAATGGGGTGGCAAGCCTAGAATTAAACTTTAATCTCTCCAGTCTTACAATAGCACTGAGGGGTAGTTTGGGAGTGTTACCATTTACAGTATTTTCAAATGTTGGGCAGCCAAGCACATAGCACAAGTCTCTAGAGAGAGCAGTCATAAGGGACCAACTATGTATAAAAATACTATGAGGTTGTCAAGGATAGTGTCCTGAAGAGTCATCACCCAGATTAAGTAGTATTATTAGTAGGCCGGCAAGTTCATGGGCATTTGAGAGCAAGAGGGTCTTACTCATCCAACTGATAGCATTGCTGTGTATAGCCAATTTGTGAGCAGTAGCTTTGCCCTTTACATGCTTAAAGAAACTTGTTTACTCTGTCTTGTGTTTAAACAATGTTCTGCCAATCACATAACCATGCTAGTTTGACTAATTGCAGATTGGTGTCAAGAGAAGGATTCACACACACACACACACAGAGAGAGAGAGAGAGAGGGAGAAAGAACCTAAAACAAAAAAAGTCAGATCAGATTCTGAGGCAGTATTATACAATGGTTATAAGTACTACCTCTAGTCCCCAACTGCCTTAGTGTAAATCTTATCTCTGACACCGATAAGGTATGTAACATTAACCTTTCACATCTCAGTTTTCTTATCTCCAAAATGGGGATGATACTTCAACTCTCAATACATTTAACTTCCTCTGAGATTTCAGTGAGCTAATACACACAAAATTTCATGTACCTGTCACATAAAAAATATTTTAGGGCTTCCCTGGTGGCGCAGTGGTGGAGAGTCCGCCTGCCGATGCAGGGGACACAGGTTCGTGACCTGGTCCGGGAGGATCCCACATGCCGCGGAGCGGCTGGGCCAGTGAGCCATGGCCGCTGAGCCTGCAAGTCCGGAGCCTGTGCTCCCCAACAGGGAGAGGCCACAACAGTAAGAGGCCCGCGTACCACAAAAAAAAATAAATAAAAAATATTTTACATTATCATTTTATTACAGCTATTTTAAGGTCTATAGATTTTTCTATAACAGGCCAGAGAGTAAATATTTTAGGTCTTGCAAGCCAAATATGATCCCTGTTGCATATTCTTGTGTGTGTGTGTGTTTGTATGTGTGTTTACAACTTTAAAAATGTAAAAACCACATTTAACTCACAGGCCATACAAAAACAGGCCACAGGGAAAATTTGGCCTACTGTCTGCAATTTGCCAACCCCTGTGTTAAAACATTATTTCACTTTCTATTGTAGGGATAAATACCCATCCCTTTTCTATTAAGAAATGGCAACCTCACACTGAGATTCTAAATCACCTATTAAGAAAATGTATGAAAAGATAAAGGAAAATTATTTCCCCAAGATTTGTAGACTTAGAGAAAACAAGCACATTGCCAGTCTCCTCCTTATCTTAGTTGGCCCAGCCCAAGAGAGTCATCTCTTCTAAACAAAATTATGTCCAATGAGAATAAATTATTTATCCTCTTTAGATGAATTATTTTGACAACATTACAATTCAGTATTGTTCAGAACCATGTATCATCCTGGAAATGAACTTAGAGATGTCAATTTCTCAGACACGTCTATCTAAACATTTTCCTACTAAGACTGAATAGGAGGGGTTATCAAATGGATAATATTTAGCAGAGGTAAAATATATTATACAAGGGAGTTAAAAGTGAATTAAAGTTAACAAAACATCAGGAATTCTAGCATCAGGAATGTAGGAGAGTAAGGAGCAGGGGCAACAGCTACGTGCTGAAAACTGATACAACAGAACATAGCAAGTTGCCCCAGAAGACTGAAAGTAAGGCCAGCAGTCTTTTATGGACGTGACATGAATGAACTGGACATATGATTGTAGGACCTCACAAGGCCCTTAAATGGCAGCATCTCCCCTGAACAAGCTCTGATGCTAATTGGATGTGCAAAATGAGAGATTATAGTTTTACAAGGTCAACCTGAAAGCATTTAATTTCCTGGGAATCTCTTTGGTAGTGAAGCATTTAAATTAAAATACACCACAAAATCTTAAGAACAAATTTCTGATCATAGCCAAAAACAGGAAGCGCAACGCCTCGTCAGCCTGTCAAGATTTTGGCAAAACCATATTCTACATTTGTGGATCTTTTTGAGCTAAATTTACTAAATTACAAGAAAAAGGTAATTGGAGCTTTATCTTCAGAGGATCATTCGATTAATACAAATTACCAATGTGGGAGTGCAGGCATACTATTTTGATATGTGATGTATATACACATAAATATTAATACATTCCTTTCATATATTCATATTCTGTATTTAAAGGAAAAGATATTTGAATCGAAATTTCCTGTTGCTAATATTTGATGAATTCCTGGTTTTTATCTTATGTGAAAATGAAAAGTATTAGAAATGGACTAAAAATTTCTGCAATTATTAGTAAAGTATTTACAGAATATTTAAATATAATTTTAAACATAACATTAAACATGAAATATCAATATGTTATAATGCAATGTGCTGTTGTCTATTTCAGTTGACTCTTGTGGAACCAGGCAATGTTACCTGCATAAATTTTTCCACCTGAACCTTTGGGGTTTGAAAACATTCTGATGATTCTTGGCATTTATTTAGATGTACTATCTGACGTTCTCTAACTGAAAAATTAGACTGATACAATAACATTGAGCTAATATATATTTGTATACATCCATTGTAATTCAATACCAAAACTATCTGACATAAAAGATATATATTGACTGAAGTGCCCATAGAAATAAAAAGGTAAAAGTTATTTTTAGGCAATTGTTTACAATTCCACTTAAAATATTAGATGTCTTCTGCCTGTACCTTCTTTATAATTTCTTAGGAATGAGGGTAGAATTTTTTTACTTCTTGGACAGTTTGTCCTCTAAAATGCTGATAAGGGGAGCTGTTTAGGTAGCAAATTCTAAGGTACTTGAGGGAGGGTATAAAAATAGAATAAGAAAAGAAAGAACTTGTAAATATAAGGACAAAATGTTGCTTGGCATGACAATAAATTACAACAAAACTGCTGGGGAAAGAAGAAATTAGATTAACAAGTCTCATATTAGGGCTAACATAGAAACTTTGTTAAGTTAAAAATATCATAAAATTGTTATCTTTTCTTTAAAAAGAAAAAAGTTATATTTTCTGCTCTGTAACTCAGGTGGCTTCATTGGCATGCTGCATCCCCAATTCTCATATAAAATACTAAAATTTCTATGTTGAGCCCCTGATTTGACATTTATTGCTATTTCTTAACATAAAGAACTAGAGTCCTATGGTGAGTGTGGCATATTCAAAGTAGTAGAACCCAGAGTGAGACTGAAACATCTCGTTGAAGTTAGAAAACAAGGACTTTTATTTTCGTTTTGGTACCTTCCTCTACCATTTAGATGTTTATTACTGTGTCTGCATATGTATGTGTATAGGTATAAATAAGTAAATAAAATAGATTGCAGGTATTACTTAATATAAGTCACATTATATAACAGTAGGGTGAAAGCACTGCTACTTTTATGTACCATGCCTTCTTACAGAACGGCAGTATGAAATGTATTTAACAGAAAGCACCATGGAAAATACTATCAGTGACTGACATATGGAGTGAAAATTCTCCTTCCCTAAATGACTATGATCCACTCATCTAATTGTTCTTTGGCTTATTCCTGACGATCAAAGAAGTGGAGGTTGGGCTATCTGGGCATCATCAGCATGCCCTCCTTCTCTATTCTTTTCAGCTTCACAAGTTTCTTGCTCCTCTGGTACCCCTAGATAGTTTTGCAGTCTCTGGTATATCCTCAACTATGGTATTGCCCTCCTTAGGTGCTCTTAAACCTCACACACAGAATATGCATAATTTTGCCCACTAGGAAGGTGAAAAACTCTTGGAATTGTCATTTCTATTGGTGGGCTGGTGGAGCATCTCAGTGTTTGTTTTTTTGTTTGTTTGTATGTTTTAAGACATGATTTGTAGCATTTACCCCTTCCTATGATGTAAATATTTCCACCACGGCTGATTTCAAGCTACCAACAGTTTAATATCTGCCTCACAAAATTCCTAAATAATTGACAAGCATACTTCATAAATGTGAGAAAGCAACAACACACCACTGGCACTGCTTTCTTTAATTTGCCTTATCTCAGCCTTTTTCAGTGGCTTTTTACCTGCAAAAAAAGTCATGTCTGGTTGGTTGTCTTGGGAAACATTACTCCGTATAAATTCACACATCCCACTCTCTTTGCCACTCCCTGAATTCTATTGTTTGTGTGCATACCCAGAGTTGGTAGGAGAGGCTTAAGTTGTCAACCTGTTATTTCCTACTTGTTTATAAAACTTTTACACATTATATATGCAAGCACTAATAAAAAGGAAATGAAAGTAAAAGGAAGAGCAGAAAAAAGAGAAAGGAAAAGGAGAGAGGGAGAGAAAAGGAAGGGAGGAGTATCATTCTCCTCTGCCTTTTATAAACTTATTACTTGCCTTGTGTTATAACCATTTTTGCATATGTATTGTCACTTTCCCAAGTTAATTTCTGTGTCTCCCATAGCTTATCCCACAATGAGCCTTCAATAAATATTGCTGAAAAAATGGAACAAATGATAATTCACAAGTAAAAATGATTACACAGAGAAATCTTGTCTCAATATTAAGCCACAAAAAAATCTGATTTCCAAATTTCACTTTGTTTGCCATCAATTCTCCACCATTGTCAAGTTAGTATTGCCAGCCCAACATCAACATGTTCTTACAGTACACCTGTTGCCTTTGCATTTTCCTCCTAAAATGGGGAACACATACTGTATCTACCTTACTCTGTTTAAGGTAATACTTCTGTGCTTCACTGAGATAATCACTCTTTGCTGATAATAGACCGACTCTTTGTTGTTGGTGCTCATGTGTTACTTTTTTTCATCCAGATAAAGCAAGCAGCCCCCACAGACATGTGCAGCATGATGTGACTATCAGAATGGATTAGAATTGGGTTTTATTTCTTAGTCTTATTGTCAAGGTATCATTAAGAGCTGTCTGCTGCTGCTGAGATCAGTTAGTGCAGTAGATAGTTCAATGCTGAACTCTTTGAAATACTATGTACATTTAACTCAGAAGTTTAAAAATTGTTAAATAAAAATGAACTATCCCCTCAAACTAGAAAGAGAAGACTAGCATAGCTTTTTTGTTACTGTTCATTTGTTTAATGTAGGAGGTATGAATCTTAATCAGATAAATAAGCAAAATCACATTTCATTACTGTCCGTAAACCATCTAATTTCTATTCTGAGTACCCAGTCCCACTGAGTTGGTGAGAAATTCAATCTCAGCTATTTCCAGGCTTTCTCACACCCTCAGGTTTGTGCTGAGGCTCCAAGGTCTTACTGTACGTCCAGGCAGTAGAACACTGATCACTAGGTATCTGCTCACATTGGTAACAGTTGGATTTTGCTGCAGCCACATGAGCCCATCAAGTCCACCAGTGTGCCATTTCCATGCCATGCATAGGGTAGGGGCTCTTTGACAAAGCTAGGACTCTAAGCTTGGCATCTAACCCACCTGGTTTATCACCTGGAGACTTCTCCTGAAACTCTGCTACACCCTTGGGTGCTTCCAGGGTGGACGTGAATGTCCCCTCTGTTCAAGAACCAGCAGACCTGTTTCCTCCCCCAGACCTGGAGACCTGTTTCCTCCCCCAGACCTGTTTCCTCCCCCAGACCTCTTTTTCCTTTGGCGAACCTTCTGTCTCTCTTGGTTTCACATAGAGATACCAATTTCCTCTCTCTCCAAATTTTATTATCCTCAGTGGGCAAACAGAAGCCAGGAAACCCTGCCAAAGACCTTTCATGTGGCAAGGAAGTATGAAATATGTTGTCAGCTTGAATGGAGGACAGAAAAGGGGGAAAATTCAAGGAGGAAAAATGAACATCTCAACTTTCAGTTAATATCTCAAAAAAAGAATCCATGTTAGCAAAATATCTACCAAACATCTTCTGCTTAGGAATATCTATACTTAGGGATTTCATTGCTTCAACTTAGGTGACCTAGCTTTCCTACCCTCCATTCTCCTCCCTCAAAATGCTAGCTTAGGTACATTTCTGTCCTTTCTATCTACTTGTTCTTTGCCTAAAAAGACAACATTCTGCTATAAAGTAGGAAAATGCATAAACAGTATAATTTAAGGGATGCTAGGAAGGTCCATCCCTATTCAAAGATGCTTGTTTCTCTGCTACTGATGACTTCAGCACTACCACTAAAAAAAAAACAATGCTTTGAATTAAGGCATAGCTACAGGGTACTTAAAAATAATCCATGATTCAACTATTTATTCAATAAATATTTATTGATGACATATATGTCAGACACTGCTGAGCACAAGATATACTACAATAAATAAGCAAGCATGTTTCCCCTCTCAATGAGTTTACAATCTACTTGTGAAGAGAGACATGATAAAACATTTCTAAAATGATTATTTGATTATAATTATAAAAGCTATGAAAGGAAAATGGAGGTAGCTGTGAGAATACGTAATAGGGGACTTTCCTGATAAAGCAGCATTTAGGCCAGAAGTTAAAAAGTAAGTGAGGAGGAGAGGAGGGTTCTAAAGCATTGCACATAGCAAGTCTGGAAACAGGCATAATGTTGTTTAGAATTTAAAAAAAAAAACAAACTGAAAGAAGCCTCTGGTGGTTGAACCCTAAGGGTGGGAGAGAATGCCTCAAAGCAAGGCCAGAAGTTGAGCAGGGGTTAGCAGTAGCAGGGCTGTGTAAACCACAACAAAGATTCTGGTATTTATCAAAAAAGACACTGAAGTTTTTTAAGGAAAGCAATGAATGACCAGGTTTCTCTTTAAGAACTCTGGTTGCTGTGCAGAAAATTAATTGGAAGGATGCAAAGACTGAATACGTAAAACATTATGCCATTATCAGCTATTAGCATCCTAGTCTCTCAAATTCTTTCCAAGGAGCTGTTGATACACAAGTGTGATAATTAAGGCCTTCAGACTGAGATTCCTCACAGATCCGCATCCTCACTGAAATGCACCTTTCTCTGTACATCTCTCCTCTTCTTTTTCTCATGCCCTTTTTCTTATAATAAAGTCTCTTCTTAGTATGACAGTTCCACTGCCAAGATCCATGTCTTAATCAGGGAGGTTTATAAACCCTTGCCTATTAAGCCTCCCCTCACTCTTACCACTCAGGGACCATGAACTGGAGTCCTGTCTCTGAACTCCGGTCTAGGGAATGGTGCTTTGTTATCTGCCAGCAGGTTCAGCTGATAATGCCTCCTCTAATACTTCCAGTTACTCTGCTTCATGTATCAAGACACGCCCTACACTCTACTGACTGACACCCTCCTAGCTAAATATACTAGCATTTCTCACCTCAATTATCCAAACATTCTACTGATGCATTTTCCTTTATTAGGCCTTGCTTACCTCCAATGCTTTGGCTCACACTGCCACAAGAAAGATCTCCCTAAACCAAAAATTTTGCTGTGTCATTTCCCTGCTTCAATGTTTCACATTTCTTATAGACAAATTGTAAACTCCTCACATGTCATACACGGCGCTTCATAACTGGACCCCACTTACCTTTACAGCCTTGTCTCACACGCTCTCCTTTGCACTTTATGCTCATCACCCTTAACTTATTTAAGAGTTTAAGTAGACGCTGAACCTGCTGGGGTGCTCACCTCACTGGAACACATTAGAAATACTGGGCTTGCTAACTTGGATCTTTATTGTTTGTTTTTGTTTTTTGGGTTTTTTTTTTTTTTTTTTTTTTTTGCGGTACGTGGGCCTCTCACTGTTGTGGCCTCTCCCGTTGCGGAGCACAGGCTCCAGACGCGCAGGCTCAGCGGCCATGGCTCACGGGCCCAGCCGCTCCACGGCATGTGGAATCTTCCCGGACCGGGGCACGAACCCGCGTCTCCTGCATCGGCAGGCAGACTCCCAACCACTGTGCCACCAGGGAAGCCCTAAATTTTGCATTTTTAACACACCTCCCAAGAAGTTCTCTGATTCAAAACACACACAAACTGAAGAAAAAGAAGTAAATGGGGAACATTTCATTGAATAATTCCACAATATCGACCCTGCTTTGACCCTGCTGAAGTGAATTACTAAGAGAATGTGTTTTGCATATAGTTTTTCGTAGTAGAAAAATCAATTCCTCCTTGACCCCAAGAAGTAAATATTGAATGAATAGTTTTTAAATATCCATTTTAAGGGGCGACAAAATGTTAGCCTGCCTAACAAGCCCTAATTCTCAGCACGCTTTTGCAAGCCCCTTGTGTTTTTCATAGGTTATTTTCTTTTGAAACACATTTCATCCCCTCATGCTATTGCCTACTCAGCTTAAATAACACTCCTTTATGGAGGCCTTCCATGACCCATAGACTACGGTAGGCCCCTCTCTATACTCTTCTATCTTCCCATATTTCTCTTATTTTATTGTGTATCCATTCTTCTAGACCTTAAGCAGGACATTCTTTGTTTTGTTGACATATATCCTAAGCACCTAGACCAGTGCCTAGAACATAGAAATTCCTCAATAATTACTGGATGAATAAATAAATACATGAATGAACAAATACATGAATATAATATTACTCCATGTTAGAGTTCCCTGGTTCTTTGCCTGAACTGCCCCTGTCATTTATCACCATGGCTTCCAGTTACCATCTTCTGCTCGAAGCTGTGTCTATGAACTGAATTAATGACAAATCTAGAATTAAGTGCAGCTGCTGCTACACGTACCCAGGCGCGTGGAAGTTTTCAACCATGGACATAGAAAAAGTAAATGCGAAGACACTGAACAGCACGAATCGTCTCCTTCATAATCTTGTTTATGGCTACACCTCCTCACATTTCTCTCCGGTTTTCATAGGGAACTCCCCTCCAGGCACTGGGAAAACAGTTGAATTAAAGAAGTCGCAGCCCTGCAACTCCCAAAGAACTATAGCTAGGGTGGCTCCAGTGAATTCAAAGCTACAGAGAATGGCAGGTCAAAATAGCTGCCTCGGAAATTATTGAACTATGGACTATGAAATAAGCAAAGTTTTCTTCTAGCTGATGCAATCACTCCACAGTTGCAGCAAGTGCTTACTATATTCTAGGGCATTGTGTTGTCTTTTATAAATATTATTCAATTTAAAAAACATGAAAACCTTACAAGGTAGGTTGAACCCATATTATACCCATTCTATAGATGAGAAAACTGAGGCCCAGGGATGTTAAATAAATTGTCCAAGATCACCCAATTAGGGAATGGCAGAGCCAAAATTCCAAACAGATCTAACTGACTCCAGTATACAGACACCCTTAATATAGCTGACATCCTTCTGCCCCCACCCTCCAATCAACTTCTAGAGAAAATGAAAGCTAGTTTCAAGAACCAAAACAAGTTGATAAGAAAGAAAGTTAATCTTTCTCTTTATAATATTATAATTCTTCATTTTGGGTTCTTTTCAACCAGCTGTTGCACGCTCTACTTTTGTGGTAAATAACATTTCTTTAAACAGAAAAGGTTTCTCACTCTATCTACATCTAAAAGTAATTAAGAATGATTAGGAAGCATTCAGGAAAAAAATCTAAGCAAATGACTTTGAATGCATTCTATAAAGTACATGAAACTAAAAGTACAGAATCACTGAAAGATCTTGCCACTATTTAAAAAAGAAATATATTTAAAAATTGCTGAAATTATCATTCATAATAGGTTTACTATTAAATTTGTAATACCATTAAGCATAAACAGCCCATTATTGTGGAAGATTCCATGCAGAGAGAGGTCAGTGCATTGGTTAATGGGGGAAATAAATTTAGAAGATGCTAAAAATAATACTGACTAGCAGAAGGAAGTATTATGGTGGAGGGGGAAGGGGAGAGAAAGAAGATGGTGACCCTGAAGACAATGAATTAGGGCTGCCCTTCCTCCCTGAGACAGAGAAGGATGTGGGGGCATTGTGTGTTTAGGGGGGACTAAGCATGAAACATATTCTATGTTGACACAAACTGAGTCATGAGAAACAAAGCCAGTGAAGGTGACAATGATAAAGCTAAAATTTATTGAGCATTTAATATATGCCAGGGTCTGTACTAGGCTCTTCATATGGCTCTTTACACATTTTTTTTTTTTTGGCCACACCCCGTGGCTTGTGGGATCTCAGTTCCCTGACTAGGGATTGAACCGAGACCATGGCAGTGAAAACTCAAAATCCTAACCATTAGGCCACCAAGGAACTCCAGTTCTTTACAGATTTTTAACAAAGAGCTTTAAAAAAAAATGAAAGACACAGTTTTGGGAGATCAAAGATGCTTTCATTTGAATTCGAGATTTTAAAAAAATTGTTAAAAATCATTTAGACCCTGACCTAATGAAACTTAAAAGCTTTTACACAGCAAAGGAAACCATAAACAAGATGAAGAGACAACCCTCAGAATGGGAGAAAATATTTGCAAATGAAGCAACTGACAAAGGATTAATCTCCAAAATATACAGGCAGCTCATGCAGCTCAATATCAAAAAAACGAACATACCAATCCAAAAATGGGCAGAAGACCTAAAGAGACATTTCCCCAAAGAAGATATACAGATGGCCAACAAACACATGAAAGGATGCTCAACATCACTAATCATTAGAGAAATGCAAATCAAAACTACAATGAGGTATCACCTCACACCAGTCAGAATGGCCATCATCAAGAAATCTACAAACAATAAATGCTGGAGAGGGTGTGGAGAAAAGGGAACCCTCCTACAGTGTTGGTGGGAATGTAAACTGATACAGCCACTATGGAGAACAGTATGGAGGTTCCTTAAAAAACTGAAAATAGAACTACCATACGACCCAGCAACCCCACTACTAGGCATGTACCCTGAGAAAACCATAATTCAAAAAGAGTCATGTACCAAAATGTTCATTGCAGCTCTATTTACAATAGCCAGGACATGGAATCAACCTAAGTGTCCATCGACAGATGAATGGATAAAGAAGATGCGGCACGTATATACGATGGAATATTACTCAGTCATAAAAAGAAACAAAATTGAGTTATTTGTGGTGAGGTGGATGGACCTAGAGACTGTCATACAGAGTGAAGTAAGTCAGAAAGAGAAAAACAAATACCGTATGCTAACACATATATATGGAATCTAAAAACAAAAAAATGGTTCTGAAGAACCTAGGGGCAGGACAGGAATAAAGACACAGACATAGAGAATGGACTTGAGGACACGAGGAGAGGGAAAGGTAAGCTGGGACGAAGTGAGAGAGTTGCATGGACATATATACACTACCAAATGTAAAATAGATAGCTAGTGGGAAGCAGCCGCCTAGCACAGGGAGATCAGCTCGGTGCTTTGTGTACACCTAGAGGGGTGGGATAGGAGGGTGGGAGGGAGACACAAGAGGGAGGAGATATGGGGATATATTTATAGGTACAGCTGATTTACTTTGTTATACAGCAGAAACTAACACACCATTGTAAAGCAATTATACTCCAATAAAGATGTTAAAAAAAAAAAAAAGAAATCATTTAGACCCTGGCAACCAACAAATAAGAAATTTGTGTGAACTTACTATATTTCTAATACTTCATTAGAAATCAAGAGAAGTTTTTTTAAAACAAAGTATGCTCTGAAATCAGAGGGCCATATAACCTATGATGGAGTTAAATCTAACATATGAGGATAAAATATAGTAATAGTTCAGAAAAAGGCAATTTATATGGCTTGTAGGGTAAAATGAGGCAGGAAGGACTGCATCTGTACCTTAAGAAAAGTACAGGAATTAGATGAATGGGGGCAAAGGAGACAGATCTCTAGACCAAAGGCATCACGTGAGGAAAGCAACACAGACGAAATTCAAATTAAAGGCAGTAAGATTTGACTAGTTGGAATTAAGGACAGGTTCTGAGGAGAAATGAGAAAGAGTTAGGCCTATATGTTGGAATGAGATTATGGCAAACCTTAAAACACTTTAAATTAACTAAAATATAAAGTACTCGAACTCTAATTGGTCTTTGCAGTTTCTCCATCACTCCACCTATTTCACCGAAACCCAAGTGAGTAACTGCCTACCCAGACACTGACTGAATGGCTTTCTATCTACATTCACTCCTAGTTCAATAGCTTCATGTCCAATCACTGTTTAATAACCCCAACTAGGATTTGAGACAGGTACAGGGACAGTACCATATCCCTTATGTGGAAATAAGAAATCGATGCCCTAAAGGAGATTTCTTTTCCTAATAACAGCATCCTCTGCATGGTATTAAACCCCCAGTGCACTGCAGCAGTTTCCCTGGCCCTCAGTGCCTGTCTCCTCCTGGAGGAAAGCATGAGTTTCACTGTGTAGAGAGTCCAGACATGTTAACATGAACTATGGGATTCATCAGCTTAGGATGTAAGATGTAAGCTGGTAAGCACAGCTCACCCATAAATCCAGCCCATGGCTGTCATGATCTCCTCAGAGAGTCTCTGAAAATAGAATGCTCTGTACAGGCAAAGCAGTTTTCTTTCTCACATTTAGTGGGGAGTGGAAGACATGTTTTCCAAAGACAGAATAATGTGAGTGTGAAAGTTGGACTCCTGTATAACTCAGCACCCTTTCTGTCATCACAGCAAGCTGCCTCTGTCAAATGTGCTGAGTCTCATATCAACAGTAGTAATTATGTGGGAAAAGGTGCTCCTTGTAGCCACTGTGGGCTGTCGTAGTGAAAGATACTGAAAACTTAAGCACTGTTAGACTGTGAATTTGTCACTCTAAGTAGGACAATGCCTAATAGCGATAAAGAAAATGAAGCAACACCTGACATTAAATCTTTTTTATGGTATTTTCATAGAAATTGAAGAAACACCTACATAATCCCTAACCTCAGGAAGGAACATGAAAAGAAAAATACAGTCCTTATGACATGGACTTTCATAGCTGGATGGGATGTTCAGGATCATTAATAACAATTCCTTTTCCAGGTGAAGAAATTGAGACCTAGAAAAGGAAAGATATTCAACCCAAATCCATATAGCTTTTAGAGGCAGAGTACAACTATTTGGACGATGTCCCAAATGTCTTGCTTTTTCTGGTGATGCCATGCTAATAAATATTTGCAGTCCACAAAACGATAGGGTATATATTATTATACTTGATTTTTACTGCAACCCTCAGAGGGTTGCAGTAAAGACTCAGATCCAAAACCCAAGGCTCAGGAAGATCAACTGACATGTCCAAAGAGCTCATGGAAATGGTAGGGCTTACATCTGCCTCTTCTTCCCAACTTCCTGAGTCAGTTCCCAGTACCATGCCACCGGTCTTGCAGATAGAACTCTATAGAAACCTCCTCTCCACTTCCCCAGCCACCTCTACAGGAGAATGCAGCTATTAAAAGGAAACAATTGTTCAACAACCACTTCATTCAGCAAATAGGTACCACATACCAGGCAATGATCTAGGTCATGGCAATATAGCAGTAAAAACAATAGACAAAGTCACTGCTCTCATGGAGACAGACAGTAAACAAAAACATAACATATAAGTACAAGTGGGAATGAGTGCTATAAAAAAATATAGTAAGGTAAGAGTATAGAGAGTGTTGGGGATAGCAATTCCTACTCACAATGGCTCTGTCCCAACCTGAGCAAATCAGTATGCACAGATCTTATATACAACCTGTAAACAAAAATAACAAGCCCAAGTTCATTGATCTTTAGGGGTCCACAAGCTATAGTCAGTGGTTCCAATAAATAAACAAATGGGCAAACAAAGAATGAAAGCATAAGTTGAATATTTCCTAAGAGAAAACTCTACAGGTTATTTTTCTTTTAACTTTTAAGACAGATTATGTCAACTCTATAAAAGCACAGACTATCTACACAATCATAAACCCTGATTGACAGATATCCATGTCTTAAAAATGGGACCACAATCATTACATAATAAATGCAATTTGCTTGGAATCCTTCCAAAAATTAGAGATTCTACAAAGTAGTCCTTGGCTACAATAAGGTTGTAATTCACCATCTGTCCTAGGACAAAGTGGAAGGGATTCCTGCCCTGGTATCTCTTGCAGATGAACTTCACCCTTTCAGAGTCAGGCAGACTACTCTGAAAAGAACTTAGGCATGCTTTTATTGCAGCTGTCTATGCTGGCCCTGGGCAAGCCTGAGTAATCAATGAAATAGATATCCTTCATCATCTTCTAGAGCCTTCCTCATTCATATGAGTACTTATTCTTCCCACACCAATATTTCCTCAGGAGCCAAAGTACCTTGTGCGGTGCTGACTGCCCACAGCCTACAACTGTGGTACCATCTTAAGGCTGCTCTCTCCATCCTCGAGACCTTGCTGAGAGAAAAAAAAATTTACTAAGCACCACAGTAGGTGCTCTATACATGTTATATATTATTTATTCCTCAAAACAACCTGATGAAGTATACATGCTATGTTCATTTTGCAGATGAAGTTGATGTTTATGGAGATTAAGTATCATGCTTGTGGTCACATGCATAGTCTCTTTCTCCTTCCAATGTAGCATGCTAAATGATTAGCTAATTTACTAAATGAATTGGTAAGATCTATATTTTTACATAATATTTCAATATCTTGAAGACAGTAGTAGAATTTATGTATAAGCACTACAAAGAATTTCATTGCTTACAAGTTCCTCACACATTCAATATCACAGTGATGAGTCAACAAGGGAAAGAAAATATGAGTCTTCACCATCCTCAACAAATAAATTTAGGTTCCTGCATAGCTGTATATTCTTTAAAAATTCATAGTTTATATATATATATATATATATATATATATATATATATTTTTTTTTTTACTTTGATTAGTATGAAGAATAAAGGAAATAGCAGCTTGTGTATTTGGGATTCTTTTCCTGAGAGTGTTGTTAAGTTTATCCTTCCTCTAAAATTAGAAGCACAGGCTATGATAGGCAGGTTTTTGGTTAAATAGTGGAAAAAATAAAGTTTGTGTGTAGAATATACAACAGGTTAGAGATAATTGAAAGCTACTTAAGATGATCTGGCTAGAGAAATGTTCTGATTTCTAGCATTGTCAAGTTTTATCTCCTTAAATAGGTGACAATAGTTCAGCTAATGCAATTTTAGATCTCATTTAATCTTCACAACAACTACATGATGAGAATTATGATCCTCATTTTACAAATGTGGAAACTTGGGCTCAGAGGAGTAAAATAAATTCCCAACTGACAGAGTCATCATCTGGACTTGGGTATATCTCTCCCCAGGGTTTGTGCTCTTAAACACTCCAAGGTTTTTATGTGACTCACTCTTACTACCAAAGCCCAAGCCTTACACAGGATCTGACTTTATACATCTCCAAGCAGTGCCAGGGGGTTCCCCAAAGCCAGACACAGACCAGTGTCTATTACAGGTTAACAATAATATTGGAATTCCACAAAAGGCACTTTCAGAAGAGGTAAATACTTACACCACCATTCTGACAATCCAAAAATATTTTTAAGTGTTAAGTGCATTCTTCCAATCATAAAAATGAAGATGAATCATATTCTTGACTTCATATTAAAATTAAATATCCTTTTTTGCATGATTTTTTCTAAAATTAATAAGCTGATGATTCACAACCCCTTGTAATAACACCTTTGACCTACCATTTTTCATAACTGTATTAATGATAAAAATTGTCTCTGAGTTAAAGCATGTTCATCTGGAGGAATGCTATTAGAGTCTGCATAAATAGCACTCAGTTAATTTTGAAGAATTACTTTCTCCATCCATTCAAATCTACTCTATATTTGTTACCCTGAAACAGGTAACACTACCTTACCAGAATCCCTGGCTTTAAGGGACTTACCTAGCCCCCTCCCTGGCCCTTTATTAAATGATCTGAATCTGTTTTACTTCTTTAACCAGTTTTGCCTGAATGTTGTTTTAGTCATGTAAAAAATGATAAGCCAATAGTTTTAAAAATACTGTACAGATTGCACATGGGGAGGTTGGCAGTCTTTCACACAGTGTTCATTCTCGGCAGCACAAATCTTCACCACAATAGAGAGCCTAAAACAAAAGCCAAATGCTACATAAGGGGTTCTTTTCCTCCTGAAAACATTCCAACATTGGGGAGCATACCTTCCTCTGGATGCACAAGTATAATTTCCATTATTGTTAATGGGAGCTATACATGCATAACACCCATTACTGCTAATGGGAGCTAAGTGCACACACAAGGGTAGAATACAGTGAAATCTGTCTTAGAAAATCACCCAAGAGAGTAGCAAAAATCAGTTGCCTGGTAGAGAATGGTTTTAAATTAAAAGCAGAACAGAACTGAACTTGAAACCACAGGGGAACTATTTAAACTTCAGGGAGCGGTGGGAATTGGCTTCTTTCTTGCTCTATTCCAGTATCTTGTTTTCCTTATCCATGTTCTTGATGAGAGCCAATGACCTTGTGATCTCCTAAAGAGATGATCCGGAAATGAATTTCACACCTCCATTGATTCAAATGGCCAGCTTGGGGATCCTTTGGTAGGGGAAGGAATACAGCTTCTGGATGATTACATCACAGCACATGCAAAATATGTCACATGGTATCTTTAATGACAGTTAATGAACCAGGATGAAAACAGTAAAGCAATGTTATTATGGCAATTTATATCAATCATTCACTAAACATCAAAAACATCTGTTCTATTATAATGTTATTGTAAAAGTCAATGAAAGATAAACCAGAAAGTGATTTCCATCTACTCAGTGGCCTACAGCTTTTCCTTTGGCATCTCAGGGCTTTGGAAACACAGACTATTCCTAAAATATCTTAAAATCATAGCATTTTATCCTAGTTCAGTCTCCTTATTTTGTAGATAAGGAAACGGCAGAGAAATCAAGTGTTTTTTTTTTTTTCCCCAAAGTAACAGAGCACTAAAGACAGATCTTGGACCCAGAATCCAGAATTTTCCTGACTGCAGATCCAGTGGTTTTAATGTTCAAAAGCCCAAAGACTCCCAAAGACTTTCATCTTTTTTGGCTTTGATTAGTCTCTAAGGACCAAATGCACAGATGGGTGGTTGAATTTAAGATTCCAAAAGGGACAAATCTGGAGCTCTAGAGAAATGGGGACTTACTGTTCTACATGTTACTAAGTGATTGCATGCTCCAGTTATTTCCAAAAATAGTTTCAAATACAAATCTCAACAAGTACATTATTTTAAAGAGACAGAAACAAAATAGGCAGGGGAAATGGAAAGTTCATTACCTCATGTTTAGAAATGAAGAATGGAAATGTTGTGCTTAGGATGAATTTTCTGTTCAATATCCCACTTTCTAGGAAATCCTAAGACTGTGATTACAGCACACAAACAATATTCTTGTTCATCTGTGTCACATATGTGACATTATTTTTGTTATGCTTCATATACAGATGTTCCTAGTTGGCCTTGTTTTGATCTGACTCTCCCAGAAATGGGGAGGAGCAGACAGAAAACAACATTGGGAACTGTTCTGCAAGAGCTGTCAGTTTACAAAAACCCATATTACTTCTTTCTTCCTCTTTTCCCATGGAAGGTGTCCTGGCTGCCTTTGACGCCAGCCCCCTGACCCTCACAGGCTAGCATATCAGGCCTAAGGGAGATCAACTGCTCAGTGGAAGAATTAGAAATGACTGAAGTTCCATTCCAACCCAGATATTCTACATATCCTGGGTTATGATTTCACAATAATGATAATCCTTCCTATATACTTATATGAAATCCATAGCCCTGCTGATGCAAATCACCAAAGTGGGGCAGTTTGATCAGGGAAGTCTTCCCTCAGCTAGCCAGTCAGTCTAGTTATAAATTTCAAGCAGAAGAATAAAAGGGAGGGCAGGCGTGGGGAGAAGAGGAATGAAAAGAAAGGGAAAAAATGAGAAATGAAGACTGGAGTAAGTAAAGAAGGGGCAGGAAAAGAAAGGATAAAGAGACGGTGAAGAGAGGAGAAAAAGTAAAGGAAAGCAGAGAACAGGGCACCATAATATTTGGGGTGGCACAGCATGAAGCAGGTGTGCTAGATTGCAAAGAGCAAAGATTTTGGAGCCTGAATAACGGGGCTTACTCTCAGCTCGGCTTTTATTCTAATATGTGATGTTGAACAAACTAAAGAAACCTGCTGTCTCTCAGCTTCCCCATCTGTCATAGAAGGATAAAAACTGCCCATCCTACATCATAGGGTTGTTGTTATGATGAGGTAATGCATTAGAATGCTTTATAAACTGTAAAGCGCTGTGATATAGGAATCCTATGATTCTGTGATTCTGACTGTTTAACAAAGCAGATGGTCAGAGGAAAAAAGCATGCTGACGGGATAATCATGGTCCAGGTATCAGAACACATCTTGATGGCCTCTGACCATCAGCCTAACTTTCTATGTGTACCTTTACCCATACTCTATCCTATAAGAAAAGCAACCCAATGGAGACCAAAAACTTGGTGCCAATCAATCAACCTACTCTATTGTGTCCATGCCATGGGGACAAGTCCCTGGATAACAGCAAGGGCCTTGGATTACAGTAGAAGTCATTTCTGCTGACTCTACAGAAAACCAACTCCAACTTCATAGAGACATGACTACAGGCAGGGAAATATCCAAAGGGCCATGGCTCAGCCCAGTGGTTGATCCAGAGAGCCAAAAAGCTGTTCTGAAGGTGCGTAAATCTCACTGACTCCCCTCAGATCTTTGTAAAAAAACAAGTAGGGTCCTAATTCATTCTCTAGAATCCTGAAGTAATGTGTTTTTGTTATTTTTTGTGACCTATATCACAAACTAGCTTTTGTTGAACTTCTTTTATGCATTACACGATGTATTTTCGTTGGGTATACATTTTTTTCCTTCAACAAACTGAAATCACTTTGAGGGCAATATAACTGTGTCTTGTTATTGCTGTTAAACTCTAGGGCCTAGCACAGTACAAGACATATAGTAGGAGCTCAGTAAATATTTATTTGATTTATTTACATATGTATTTATTTACCTGTCTTCCAATAGATTAAAAGATCATGTAGACATAAGCCATTTCATATAGGCATAGACCAGCACATATTTATATATTAAAAGAGTTAGATAATTGATCATTTGCATAATTAATTAACCCATCTGGATATAAACAAGTGTCCACAAAGCCAACTAGAAAGAATAACCTGTTCCATAATAAGCATGAATTTCTGCCAAACAATGCTAGAACATCTAATAATCATGCTCCTAAAACCCATCTTGTAGCTGTTAAAAAAAGATAAAGGAACAGTGGTTTGATCTTCAAACACATATTTGGGGACAAATATCTTCTATGAGGAAATACTGAGATAATTGTTTTGTTTCTAAGAAACATTGTTTCTTGCAGTTCTGTTTAACGGTTTATTTTCTTTGATTTGGAGTTGACATTTTTCCTTTCATTAAAATTAGCATTACATAAACTATGCGATGCTATTTATTCATCTGTTTTAGAGACATTAAAAACACTGCTAGGGAATTCCCTGGCAGTCCAGTGGTTAGGACTCTGTTCTTCCATAGCAGGGGCCCCAGGTTGCCCGGGTTTGATCCTTAGTTGGGGAACTAAGATCCCTTAAGCTGCATGGCACGGCCAAAAAAAAATACAAACAAAACAAACAAACAAAAACACTGCTGTATTTAAAATAGATAATCAACAAGGACCTACTACCATATAGCACAGGGAATGCTGCTCAGTATTCTGTAATAACCTAAATGGGAAAAGAATTTGAAAAAGAATAGATACATGTATATGTACAGCTGAATCACTTTGCTGTATACCTGAAACTAACACAACATTGTAAATCAACTATGCTTTAATATAAAATTTAAAAAAAAATTTTAATGTTTTCTTTGTATAGGGAGATAGCACTATTCCTTCACTCTTAGTTTAACAACATAGAGTAAAAGCAATACTAGTTAAAAATTATAAAATGTGGGTTTGGATTCCAGCTTTAACATTTCATTAACATGTGACTTGGCAGGCTGCTAATTTTGCTAATCTTGCTGACCCTCCACTTCTTATCTGTAATTTTTTTTCTTGCAAGAATTTAATGAGAGAATGTCTGATGTGAATGTTGTCTATATACTATAAAGGACCATAAAAAGGTTCATTAGTAATAGTTTAGTAATAGTTATAACAGTAGATACTTTTTGTTTAATATCTACTGGAAATTAGGAATTGAGCATCCAATATTTCTAACCTTATAAAACTTATGCAACATGAGTATTATTATCCCCATTTAATAGATGAAGAAAATGAGGCTTAGGGAGTTTAATTAAGTAACGTGCCCAGGATCAAGCAGTAATAAAAGGGAGGAGCCAGAATTTTAAACCCAAATTGGCTGATTCAAATGTTGAAAGAAAAATGTTCCACTGGAATTGGGATGAGCTGTTCACAATTTGCAGCCAATTTGCTTGCACTGCATTCCCCCTTTCTATTTTTCCCTTTATCACTATGATTTCCAATATCCATTATTTTTCTAACTTTCGAAAGGGCCATCTGGTGATAGTCTGCAATACTTTTTGTCATCTTTTAAGGTTTACCTTTACTCTCCTTCCATTTGATATATATGGGATTTATGTAATGTTGATGTTCAATGTTGATGTTCATGTAACAGTGATGTTCTCCTTTAGTTTTACTGCACATTGGGAAGACAACATACAGATGGAAGCAATATCTTAGGTGACAAGAGGTTAAGAATGTTCAGATCCATGAGGGAAATTTCCCAAGTATTTTTGGGCAGACACTGCATGTCATAAAATGACAAAAGGCCACAATAAGAAGATAAGATTACTAGATGGTACTTCTAAGGACAAATTTCTGAATTGAGAATCAATGTCAAACTTACAAGTTGATTTTTCCCAGATCTTTTGATAATGTCCCTATTGTTTGTCATGGGATGTGGGTTAATATGGTTTCGTGAAATAAACTTAAGTATAAAAGTTAAACAAATTATCTAGATGGAGGGGCTTCAAGATGGCGGAAGAGTAAGACGCGGAGATCACCTTCCTCCCCACAAAGACATCAGAAATACATCTACACGTGGAACAACTCCTAAAGAACACCTACTGAATGCTGGCAGAAGACCTCAGACCTCCCAAAAGGCAAGAAACTCCCCACGTACCTGGGTAGGGCAAAAAAAAAAGAAAAAACAGAGACAAAACAATAGGTACGGGACCTGCACCTGCACCAGTGGGAGGGCGCTGTGAAGGAGGAAAGGTTTCCATACACTAGAAGGCCCTTCGAGGGCGGAGACTAAGGGTGGCAGGGGAGGGAAGCTTCGGAGCCGCGGAGAAGAGCACAGCAACAGGGGTGCGGAGAGCAAAGCGGAAGTGACTGCCGCACAGAGGATCGGTGCCGACCAGCACTCACCAGCCGGAGAGGCTCGTCTGCTCACCCGCCGGAATGGGCGGGGGCTGGGAGCTGAGGCTCAGGCTTCGGAGGTCGGATCGCAGGGAGAGGACTGGGGTTGGCTGCGTGAACACAGCCTGAAGGGGGCTAGTGTGCCACAGCTAGCCGGGAGGGAGTACGGGAAAAGATCTGGAGCTGCCGAAGAGACAAGAGACTTTCTCTTGCCTCTTTGTTTCTTGGTGCACGAGGAGAGGGGATTAAGAGCGCTGCTTAAGGAGCACCAGAGACTGGCGCGAGCCACAGCTATGAGCGGGGACCCCAGAGACGGGCATGAGACGCTAAGGCTACTGCTGCCGCCACCGAAAAGCCTGTGTGCGAGCACAGGTCACTCTCCACCGCCCCTCCCGGGAGCCTGTGCGGCCGCCACTGCCACACCTTCCCCAGGAGAACACACGGCGTGCCTCAGGCTGGTGCAACGTCAAGCTGGCCTCTGCCGCCGCAGGCTCGCCCCGCACTCCGTACCCATCCCTCCCCTCAGCCTGAGTGAGCCAGAGACCCCGAATCAGCAGCTCCTTTAACCCCGTCCTGTCTGAGTGAAGAACAGACGCCCTCAGGCTACCTACACGCAGAGGCGGGGCCCAATCCAAAGCTGAACCCCTGGAGCTGTGAGAACAAAGAAGGGAAAGGGAAATCTCTCCCCGTAGCGTCAGGAGCAGCGGATTAGATCTCCACAATCAACTTGATGTACCCTGCATCTATGTAATACCTGACTGACAACGAATCATCCCAAATTGAGGAGGTGGACTTAGGGAGCAACGATATATATATTTTTTATCCTTTTTCTCTTTTTGTGAGTGTGTATGTGTATGCTTCTGTGTGTGATTTTGTCTGTATAGCTTTGCTTTTACCATTTGTCCTACGGTTCTGTCCTTTTTTTTTATTACTAAAAAAAATTTTTTTTCTTAATAATTATTTTTTATTTTAATAACTTTATTTTTTTAATTTAATTTTATTTTATTTTATCTTCTTTCTTTCTTTTTTTTTCTCCCTTTTATTCTGAGCTGTGTGGAGGACAGTCTCTTGGTGTTCCAGCTAGGTGTCAGGGCTGTGCCACTGAGGTGGGAGAGCCAAGTTCAGGGCACTGGTCCACAAGAGACCTCCCAGCTCCACGTAATATCAAATGGTGAAAATCTCCCAGAGATCTCCATCTCAGCGCCAAAACCCAGCTCCACTCAACGACCAGCAGGCTACAGTGCAGGACACCCTATGCCAAACAACTAGCAAGACAGGAACACAACCCCACCCATTAGCAGAGAGGCTGCCTAAAATCATAATAAGGCCACAGACACCCTAAAACACAACAACAGAGTTGGACCTGTCCACCAGAAAGACAAGATCCAGCTTCATCCACCAGAACACAGGCACTAGTCCCCTCCACCAGGAAGCCTAAACAACTCACTGAACCAACCTTAGAAACTGGGGACAGACACCAAAAACAATGGAAATTACGAACCTGCAGGCTGCGAAAAGGAGACCCCAAACACAGTAAGTTAAGCAAAATGAGAAGACAGAGAAACACACAGCAATAAAGGAGCAAGGTAAAACCCCACCAGACCTAACAAATGAAGAGGAAATAGGCAGAATAATGATACTGAAGATGATCCAAATTCTTGGAAATAGAATGGAGAAAATACAAGAAATGTTTAACAAGGAACTAGGAGAACTAAAGAGAAAACAAACAGCGATGAACAACACAATAAATAAAACTGAAATTCTCTAGAAGGGATCAATAGCAGAATAACTGAGGCAGAAGAACAGATACATGACCTGGAAGGTAAAATAGTGGAAATAACTACTGCAGAGCAGAACAAAAAAAAAAGAATGAAAAGAATTGAGGACAGTCTCAGAGACCTCTGGGACAACATTAAAGGCACCAACAGGGCTTCCCTGGTGGCGCAGTGGTTGAGAGTCCGCCTGCCGATGCAGGGGACACGGGTTCGTGCCCCGGTCTGGGAAGATCCCACATGCCATGGAGCGGCTAGGCCCGTGAGCCAAGGCCGCTGGGCCTGTGTGTCTGGAGCCTGTGCTCCGCAACGGGAGAGGCCAGAGCAGTGAGAGGCCCACGTACCACAAAAAATAAATAAATAAAAGAAAATTTTAAAAAGGCACCAACATTCGAATTATACGGGTCCCAGAAGAAGAAGAGAAAAAGAAAGGGACTGAGAAAATATTTGAAGAGCTTATAGTTGAAAACTTCCCTAATATGGGAAAGGAGATAGTTAATCAAGTCCAGGAAGCACAGAGAGTCCCATACAGGATAAATCCAAGGAGAAACACGTCAAGACACATATTAATCAAACTATCAAAAATTAACTACAAAGAAAAAATATTAAAAGCAACAAAGGAAAAACAACAAATAACACATAAGGGAATACCCGTAAGGTTAACAGCTGATTTTTCAGCAGAAACTCTGCAAGCCAGAAGGGAGTGCCAGGACATATTTAATGTGATGAAGAAGAAAAACCTACAACCAGGATTACTCTACCCAGCAAGGATCTCATTCAGATATGACGGAGAAATTAAAAGCTTTACAGACAAGCAAAAGCTAAGAGAATTCAGCACCACCAAACCAGCTTTACAACAAATGCTAAACGAACTTCCCTAGGCAGGAAACACAACAGAAGGAAAAGACCTACAATAATAAACCCAAAACAATTAAGAAAATGGTAATACGAACATACATACCGATAATTACCTTACATGTAAATAGATTAAATGCTCCAACCAAAAGACATAGACTGGCTGAATGGATACAAAATCAAGACCCGTATATATGCTGTCTACAAGAGACCCACTTCAGACCTAGGGAAACATACAGACTAAAAGTGAGGGGAGGGAAAAATATATTCCATGCAAATGGAAATCAAAAGAAAGCTGGAGTAGCAATTCTCATATCAGACAAAATAGACTTTAAAATAGAGACAATTACAAGAGACAAAGAAGGATACTACATAATGATCAAAGGATCAATCCAAGAAGAAGATATAACAATTGTAAATATTTATGCACCTAATATAGGAGCACCTCAATACATAAGGCAAATACTAACAGCCATAAAAGGGGAAATCGACAATAACACATTCATAGTAGGGGACTTAAACACCCCACTTTCACTGGACAGATCATCCAAAATAAAAATAAATAAGGAAACACAATTAAATGATACATTAAAGAAGATGGACTTAATTGATATTTATAGGACATTCCATCAAAAAACAACAGAATACACATTCTTCTCAAGTGCTCATGGAACATTCTCCAGGATAGATCATATCTTTGGTCACAAATTAAGCCTTTGTAAATTTAAGAAAATTGAAATTGTACCAAGTATCTTTTCCGACCACAATGCTATGAGACTAGACATCAATTACTGGAAAAAATCTGTACGAGACACAAACACATGGAGAGTACACAACACACTACTTAATAACCAAGAGATCACTGAAGAAATCAAAGAGGAAATCAAAAAATACCTAGAAACAAATGACCTTGAAAACACGATGACCCAAAACATATGGGATGCAGCAAAAGCAGTTCTAAGAGGGAAGTTTATATCAAAACAATCCTACCTTAGGAAACAAAAAACATCTCAAATAAACAACCTAACATTACACCTTAAGCAATCAGAGAAAGAACAAAAAAGCCCCAAAGTTAGCAGAAGGAAAGAAATCATAAATATCAGATTAGAAATAAATGAAAAAGAAATGAAGGAAATGATAAAAAAGATCAATAAAACTAAAAGCTGGTTCTTTGAGAAGATGAACAAAATTGATAAACTATTAGCCAGACTTTTCAAGAAAAAAAGGGAGTAGACTCAAATCCATTGAATTAGAACTGAAAAATGAGAAGTAACAACTGACACTGCAGGAATACAAAGGATCATGAGAGATTACTACAAGCAACTATATGCCAATTAAATGGACAACCTGGAAGAAAAGGACAAATTCTTAGAAATGCATAACCTTCTGAGACTGAATCAGGAAGAAATAGAAAATATGAACAGACCAATCACAAGCACTGAAATTGAAACTGTGATTAAAAGTCTTCCAACAAACAAAAGCCCAGGACCAGATGGCTTCACAGGCGAATTGTATCAAACATTTAGAGAAGAGCTAACACCTATCCTTCTCAAACTCTTCCAAAATATAGCAGAGGGAGGAACACTCCCAAACTCATTCTACAAGGCCACCATCACTCTAATTCCAAAACCAGAAAAAGATGTCACAAAGAAAGAAAACTACAGGCCAATATCACTGATGAACATAGAGGCAAAAATCCTCAACAAAATACTAGCAAACAGAATCCAACAGCACATTAAGGGATCATACACTATGATCAAGTGGGTTTATTCCAGGAATGCAAGGATTCTTCAATATATGCAAATCAATCAACATGATACACCATATTAACAAATTGAAGGAGAAAAACCATATGATCATCTCAATAGATGCAGAGAAAGCTTTCAACAAAATTCAACACCAATTGATGATAAAAACCCTCCAGAAAGTAGGCATAGAGGGAACTTTCCTCAACATAATAAAGGCCATATATGACAAACCCACTGCCAACATCATCCTCAATGGTGAAAAACTGAAACCATTTCCACTAATATCAGGAACAAGACGAGGTTGCCCGCTCTCACCACTGTTATTCAACATGGTTTTGGAAGTTTTAGCCACAGCAATGAGAGAAGAAAAAGAAATAAAAGGAATGCAAATCGGAAAAGAAGAAGTAATGCTGTCACTGCAGGTGACATGATACTATACATACAGAATCCTACAGATGCTACGAGAAAACTACTAGAGCTAATCAATGAATTTGGTAAAGTAGCATGATACAAAATTAATGCACAGAAATCTCTGGCATTCCTATACACTAATGATGAAAAATCCAAAAGTGAAATTAAGAAAACACTCCCATTTACCATTGCAATAAAAAGAATAAAATATCTAGGAATGAACCTACCTAAGGAGACAAAAGACCTGTAGGCAGAAAATTATAAGACACTGATGAAAGAAATTAAACATGATACAAATAGGTGGAGAGATATATCATGTTCTTGGACTGGAAGAATCAACACTGTGAAAATGACTCTACCACCCAAAGCAATCTACAGATTCATTGCAATCCCTATTAAACTACCAATGGGGGCTTCCCTGGTGGCACAGTGGTTGAGAGTCCGCCTGCCGATGCAGGGAACACGGGTTCGTGCCCCGGTCTGGGAAGATCCCACATGCCGCAGAGCAGCTGGGCCCGTGAGCCATGGCTGCTGAGCCTGTGCGTCTGGAGGCTGTACTCCGCAACAGGAGAGGACACAACAGTGAGAGGCCCACGTACCACAAAAAAAAAAAAAAAAAAAAAAAAAACTACCAATGGCGTTTTTCACAGAACTAGAACAAAAAATTTCACATTTTGTATGGAAACACAAAAGACCCCGAATAGCCAAAGCAATCTTGAGAAAGAAAAATGGAGCTGGAGGAATGAGGCTCCCAGACTTCAGGCTATACTCCAAAGCTACAGTAATCAAGACAGTATGGTACTGGCATGAAAAGAGAAATATAGATCAATGGAACAGGATAGAAAGCCCAGAGATAAACCCACGCATATATGGTCACCTTATCTTTGATAAAGGAGGCAGGAATATACAGTGGAGAAAGGATAGCCTCTTCAATAAGTGGTGCTGGGAAAACTGGATGGCTACATGTAAAAGACTGAAATTAGAACACTCCTTAACACCATACAGAAAAATTAACTCAAAATGGATTAAAGAACTAAATGTAAGGCCAGACACCATCAAACTCTTAGAGGAAAACATAGGCAGAACACTCTATAACATAAATCACAGCAAGATCCTTTTTGACCCACCTCCTAGAGAAATGGAAATAAAAACAAAAATAAACAAATGGGACCTAATGAAACTTCAAAGCTTTTGCACAGCAAAGGAAACCATAAACAAAACGGAAAGGCAACCCTCAGAATGGGAGAAAATGTTTGCAAATGAAGCAACTGACAACGGATTAATCTCCAAAACATACAAGAAACCCATGCAGCTCAATATCAAAAAAACAAACAACCCAATCCAAAAATCGGCAGAAGACCTAAACAGACATTTCTCCAAAGAAGTTGTACAGATTGCCAACAAACATATGAAATAATGCTCAACATCATTAATCATTAGAGAAATGAAAATCAAAACTACCATGAGGTATCATCTCACACCAGTCAGAATGGCCATCATCAAAAAATCTACAAACAATAAATGCTGGAGAGGGTGTGGAAAAAAGGGAACCCTCTTGCGCTCTTGGTGGGAATGTAAATTGATAGAGCCACTATGGAGAACAGTATGGAGGTTCCTTAAAAATCTATAAATGGAACTATCATATGATCCAGCAATCCCACTACTGTGCATATACCATGAGAAAATCATAATTCAAAAAGAGTCATGTTCCTCAATGTTCATTGCAGCTGTATGTACAATAGCCAGGACATGGAAGCAACCTAAGTGTCCATCAACAGATGAATGGAGAAAGAAGATGTGGCACATATATACAATGGCATATTACTCAGCCATAAAGAGGAACAAAAGTGAGATATTTGTAGTGAGGTGGATGGACCTAGAGGCTGTCATACAGAGTGAAGTAAGTCAGAAAGAGAAAAATAAATACCGTATGCTAACACATATATATGGAAATTAAAACAAAAAAAGAAACAAAGTGTTCAGAATAACCTACAAGATGGGTTAAAGATACAGACCTACTTGAGAATGGACTTGAGGTTACAGGGAGGGGGAAGGGTAAGGTTGGACTAAGTGAGAGAATGGCATGGACATATATATACTACCAAACGTAAAATAGATAACTGGTGGGAAGCAGACGCATAGCAATGGGAGATCAGCTCGGTGCTTTGTGACCACCTAGAGGGGTGGGATAGGGAGGGTGGGAGGGAGGGAGATGCAAGAGGGACGAGATATGGGGACATATGTATATGTATAACTGATTCACTTTGTTATAAAGCAGAAACTAACACGCCATTGTAAAGCAATTATACTCTAATAAAGATGTTAAAAAAATTATCTAGATGAGAAAAGAGTTTTAGTCTATATAATTCTTTATTAATATTTGCTTCTTCAAAAAGGACCTTTACAATGAAGAAATCTGGTGGACACTAACATCACCAATGGGATAAATTAACTTAATATAGTGCCTTATATAATATACCTTGAAGGATATTATATTATACTGTCTATGTAATATTAACTAATTATGAAGAAACATTCAGGCAAATTTAAATTGAAGGTCACTCTACAGAACAACTGGCCTGAACTCTTCAAAAACAGTAATATTATAAAATATCAAAGAAAAAAAAGGCAGAGGAAAGAAAACTAAAGAGACATGCAACTAAATTCATTGCATAATTTCTGGTTGGATCCTGGATCAAAAAAAAAAGGACATTTTGAGACAATTAGGGAAATTTGAAGATGGATTATATATTAGAAATATTACAACAATGTTACATATTCGGAGTGTGGTATTTTATTGTGCTTTGTTGTTATTAAGTGAAAGTTCTTGTACTTAGGAAATACATCCTGAAGTATTTACTTGAGAACTATCTTGAGATCTGCAACCTGCTTTTAAATAACTGAGTTTAAAAAATTTGTATAATTATATAACTATATATAACATATATATACAACAAAAGAGAGAGAAGGAGAGAAAATGTGGCACACTATTTATAATTAATCTGGATAAAGTATATTCTCACAACTCTTCTGAAGGGTTGAAATTTTTCAAATTAAAAAGTTTTGGGGGGGAATTAAAACTGTCTATGTATTGTGAAACTGTCTAGGTACTGACATGAAAGAAAAACCATGATTTAGTCAAAGCAACATAAAAAACAAATGAATATATATAAACGAATGTGTGTGTATATATATGTATATACATACATATACATATATCATGATCAAATTTTATAAAAATAATATACACATACATTTGTATACTAAAAAGAACAAATGATAGAAATTCTTGGAAACAGTGATGGGTCAAATGAATCAGGTTGTAAACTTAGTTGTCAGTATATATAAAGATATCTCATTCTTTTGCTTTTGATCATACTTTATGATGATTCTAAACAGATGAGTCATATGAAACTGGATCACAACCTGTTGCAGGTTAGGTTATTCAACAGGTAGATTCTGAGATGGGGTACAGTGTGCAGGATGTTTATTAGGGCATGCCACGGGATTAACACCCATAGAACAGAGAAGGAAGCAAGGCTGTGGGACCAACGAAAGCTTCAGCCAACCCCACAGGGAACTCTGGAGCTAAAATGGCCCATGAGATCTGTCACTTGTTGTGCTGAAATAATCTCTAAATACTCCTACCTGGATCAGTCTTCAGATGCTCGCCGCCCTGGGAAAGGTGTCATCCTGGGCAAGGGGTTCTCTACAGCTGAAGCAGTACCTGCAGGGGTTGTGCACTGATGTAGGTCTGCAGACAGTACTCCCAGCAGCTCCACAACAACTTCCTTCCTTGAAGGAGGAACAGATGATGAATCTCCATGTTCATCACACAATTTGTCTTCTTTTGTTTCAGGAGTTATATATTGCTTTTTGAAAATTTGGTTTAAAACGTATGGATACCAAGGGAGGAAAGCGGGGGGAAGGTGGTGGTGGTGATGGGATGAATTGGGAGGCTGGGATTGACATATATATACCAATATGTATGAAATTGATAAAAAATAAAAATAAGATAAAATTCAAATATAAAAAAACAAAATTTAAAAAATAAAGAAAAAAAAAAGAAAATTTGGTTTAGTTGAATTTGGGATTTTAACAAAATCAGCAGGTTAATATAAGCTCCACCCTCTTTATTCATGGCCCCGTTACTGCATATGGGCTGTACATTTGTTCTTAAATTCTAATAATCCCTTAGTCTTTCTTAGGGTCTGCTATAGACTGAATTTTGTCCCCCCTAAAACTCATATGTTAAAGCCCTAACCCTCAGTGTGACTGTAGTGACTATATTTGGAGATAGTGTCTTTAGGAGGTAATTAAGGTTAAATGAGGTCATAAAGATGAGACCCTAATCCAATAGGACTGGTGGCCTTACAAGAAGAGGAAAAGAGAGAAATCTCTCTCTCTCTCTCTCTCTCTCTCTCTCTTTCTCTTCGAATTCAAAGGAAGTCCATGTGAGGACAAAAGCAGCCATCTGCAAGCCAGGAAAAGAGCCTTCACCATAAACCAAACCCTTCCAGAAACTTGATCTTGGACTTTCCACCTTTCAGAACTATGAGAAATTAAATTTCTGTGGTTTAAGCTATGTAGTCTGTGGTATTCTTATGGCTGATACACAGCCAAAATGGAAGGTCAGATCCAAAACCTGCCAAATAATTAGACTAGGTAATTTACAGTTCTTAGAATGACATGCTTTCATGCATGGCATAATTGAATTCCAATAATAAGAGACTGTGCTGTATAGAAGACATGTCATTGTTCAGCTTCCTTTCTCTCTCTGTGTCCCTAAATACTCCCATGATTGTTCAGTCTGAACTTTTATGCTTAGTTATCCTTAATTTTGCACTTGTTTCTGTTTAAATAATTCATTGAAATATGCTATATTTTTTTTTACTTAGAATTGAGCTTAATTCGTTACATTGCTGGTTTTTATCATCCTTGTGTCATCAGGAAGACTATAAAGTTCTCTAGGATTCTATCAACCAGACTGGTCCATTTTTCTTTACTTTACCCTGGGAAAGGTAAAGGAAACCAAAGTTACGAAGAAAGGTTTCCAGTAACAGTAATAGTTCCCTCTTGGCCCGGTTACTTTGATTTTTCTTTTTAGAAGGAAAAAACGTCCTTGAAAAAAATCCATCCAAATTCACTTTTGCTTTTTTTGACCACAACTGAAAAAGCGCAAGTCAAAGTGTGGACACAGGTAAGGCTACTCTTTCATGTTCCATTCAGTGAACACCAACTGTCTTTTATGGGATCAAATTCATAGTTTGGGGTTTATTGTTACTGGGCCTTGAGGAGTAGAACTAACCAGCCCAAGAGAATAAATTGGGAGATGTCATTAATTGAAGGGTATAAAGCAAAGGCATGTCCAAACGTAAGTTTATGTATTACATCCCTAGGCAGAAATCGAAATATGTGCTTTTTCAGATGTAACATTTTAATTGGCCTACCTGATGGAAGGTTAAATAAAATGTACCATAAACCTCATTACTACTCAATTGTCAAATACCCTGCCTGAAATATGACTAAAACTTGCAGTGAGCAGGTGCAGCTCAGAATTATGAGAGACCTAAAAGTTCTCTTTAGCAACACTATTTGCAACATAGAATTTTAAGTGGTCCCCTTATACCAGATACACTCTGCTATTTTATCCAAGAGTTTTAAATACAGAGATGGGTTTTGAAAATTCCTTTTCCATATAATAATCCATTTCAAATACCCGCCTGGAAATTATCTGTGATAGTACATTTCTAATAAAATGCCACTGTTGAATGAAGCCTCGCTGCCTGGCACAAAAACAAAATACTATATCTTAGCATGAGGTTTGAAGATTTTTGGGGCATGAAATGGTTCCAAAAATGAGAGATTATCTTTTCCTATCCATCCCCCACAACATCCCCAAAAACCCCTGTAAAGGATCATCCTGTCCATAACAAAGATAGATGTATGAAGATGAATGTCATAGAATATCAGAAGCCATTGAAACTCTCCAAAATAAAGATGATATTCCAATAAAGATGAATTCAAAATTTGCCATGATTACGTTTTTTGGTTCTCTTCCATGCTACAGTGAATGAACTGCCCACACTTCCTCTTTATTTCTGCAGTTCAACTACGTGGTTACTGGTGGTTCCAATCATCCATGCCACTCTACAACCAGTAAAGAGAAATACCATAGCACATGCCATTATGCTACTGGAATTCCTGTCAACAAATGTTGATTGAGTCTCTACTTTGTGCCAAGACCATGGGAGATTAACCTAGTGAAAAAGACAAACCCTGCCCTTCAGAAACTCATTGTCTAGTGTGGAAGAGCACAGAAAAAGAAACAATTGTAATATTCTATGATAAGGATTAAAAATGGTGAAAATATAACATGCAACAGAAAAGCATAAGAGGGATATCTAACTCAGTCTTGAAGGAAAGGTCAAGTTAAAAATCCATAAAGGAAGTACTAAGTTGAAACCTGAAGTGGAGTAAAGAACAGGATTAAAAAAAGGTAAAACTATGGCAAGTGCAATGCCCATGAAGTAAGACCAGGAGTGTCAAATTTTTAGAAATTCCACTGATTCACAGCTCGGTTTTCAAGGTGAGGTGGGAGGCATTGGTGAGACATAACATGAGAGGTACGTTTACAAGGTAATGGAAGACTTGCAAGCTGGCTTACAGACTTTGAACTTTATTTTAAAGGCGTGTGGAGCACAGAAAAATTTTAACCTGGGACGTCACAGGATCATGTTGGCATTCGGAACATCACTCTGGCTGAGATACGAAGAACAGATTGGTTTGAGGTACAATGGGAGGCCAAATGGCTGGTTACAAAAAGCCTATTGCAGCAACCCCGTTGCAATAGGATGAAGAAAAAGAGATGAATTTGAAAAATATTTAGGAGGTAGTTTTGACAGGTCTTAGTGATTATCCAATGTGGAAGATGAGGACCAAAGAACAAAGAATAGAATCAAGTTTTTGGCATAAGAAATTGGATATGTTGGATAAGCAAACAAGGATGAGAAGGAAAGGGTGTGGAATCATGGAGGACTATTTTTATTGTTTATTTATTTATTTATTTATTTTGATGTGTGCCCTGCCTTATAGATGCAGCCAACTAGGTAAAATTTACCTCCAGTAATAACTCTTTTTTTGGAGCAGTTTTTTGTTTTTTTTTTAATTGTAGTATAATTGCTTTACAATATTGTGTTACTTTCTGCTGTACAGTGAAGTGAATCAGCCATATGTATACACATATCCCCTCTGTCTTGGACCCCCCTCCCCCATCCCACCCATCTAGGTCATCACAGAGCACCGACCTGACCTCCCTGTGCTATACCGCAGGTTCCCACTAGCTATCTATTTTTACACATGGTAGTGTATTCATGTCAAATCTATTCTCCCAATTCATCCCATCCCCCCCTTTCCCCCTGTGTCCACACGTCCGTTCTGGAGGACTATCTTTAAAACAAGATTTATAGTTATAATTTCACTGAGAGATATGAAAACAAGGAGGAAATGGTTTAATGCAATAAGTTTGTAGGTGGGGTGGCAGAACTTTGAGGTAGTTTTAATCTGAGTTCTCTTTTCTTTATGAAGTCAGAGGCAAAGTCATCTGCTGAGAGGAAGAGAGACAGGAAGTATGGATGTTTAAAGAGAGTGCAGAAAAAGTGGTGTAGGATCCATTGAAGGAATTTTAGATGGGTTGAACCATTTGAGGTTAGAGATCATGAAGTTAACTGGCATTAACAGCAATCAAATGGCATTAAGAGCAATCAAATGGAATTAATTTTCAAAGCTGTGTGATTTTTTTTAGTAATGTTCAGCATTCTGAATAAAGAGAAGAAGTAACAAAAGAAAAAAATAGACTGATCTAAAGTTGGGGATTTTCTATATGGTTGAGACTTAAGAAAACAGGACAAGAGATCTGAAAATAAGAGCAAAGAAAAATTGTTTGAAGTGACAGACAATAGGGTTTAGGCTGGGTAAGGAAGAGAAAATGAGAGGGAGCTGACAGAGGAATAGTAAAGGATCAAGGGATTAGAGGTTCTGAGAACGTGAAGGACAAATCTAGTGGCAATATCAGAGGAAGATGCTAAAATAGGGAAAGAAAAGATAGGAAGATGTGGTCTAAGATTACAGTGTTTTAAATTAATATGTTTGGAACTGAGGCAGTGGCAGAGGATGACAAGCAGATGATGACACGCTCTAGGGAGTGAGTTAAAAAAGGTTAAGATCCCTGAAGTTAAGGAGGTGAAATCACAAAGAGACAGGAATTGAGGTACTATCCTTGTATATATTGAAGTTACTCAGGAGAGAAATAGGGTGAAGAAAAATATTATAAAGCCTGTGCCCAATTCTTCAAGGAATGGGGGGAAGTAACCAGTTAGTCAGGTGATAACATTGACAATTTGGAGTGGAGGATGGAGTGAGCCTTAATGTATGGAAGAGATTTTGTATGGAAGTGAAAGGGTAATGATCTGTAATTAAAACTTAGGATGTTCAGCATTAAACTACAAATACACCACAAACTCTGAGGTATGCTGGGGACAGGATGTAGAGGGTAGTGGTCTTCTATGAAGACATCTTAATCCTCTTGTCAGCAATTCTGAAGAAGACTGCTCTCATGAGCTTATTCAAATTTAATCACCATTTTGAATTAGACTTACTGTATTTATATTCGTGGATAATAAATCCTTCTCTCTCTCTTTTCAAAACTAGCTGGATTTTCATGGCATGAGTATCAGGGACCCTACACTACAGCGGCTGCACATCAATCTTGCATGAACCCTAACAAAAAAAGTGCACGTGCTAGCAGAAAGAAAGGACCACACTGGGTTTTCCCACCCAGGGACGGTCACCCTGATGTGTAATCAATCAACAGGAAAGGTGTGCCTTTTGCAAAGAACCTCCGAGAGGTCACTTTTCTAGGTGTGATCAATCTCCCCCATGCTGATCATGTTACAGCGATTACCACTCTACTCTAACAGCTTCTTCTCCAGGGAGAAGCAAAACTGTGTCTGTAAACGTTTAGTATGGTGTATCCTGTCAGGTTAAATTACCTTGAAGCATAACTCACTGTAAATTCACCTCATAAGTAAAAAGCAATTGGAGATTTTAAAACACCATCAAAAAGCATTCTATTTGGGGCTGGAATTATGTTGTGCAATTACAAATGAACCATACCAGTGACCCTCATCATCAGTAAGAGAGTCAGCATTTCTTTAGTTCAGCACGTAAGGAAAAAAAGAACACCTATGCTTTTTGGCTTGAAATGTTTTTGCTGGGCCAACAAAAATTTGTTCTTACGACCTTTGAAGAAGATAGAAAACTAACATTTAATGAGCATCTAATACATGTTAGGCTAATGCGTTACATGTATATACAAGACTCATAAGTACCACCTCCTTTGAAAAGTTTTCCTTAATGACCTCCCAAATCAGGGTATGATAGTTAATTTCTATGGGTCAACCTGACTAGACTAAGTTACCCAGCTATTTGGTTAAGCATTATTCTAGGTGTGTCTGTGAAGGTGTTTCCAGCTGACATTAATTTTGAATCAGTAGACTGACTAAAGCAGATTTCCCAACCTCCTAAGCAGATTGCCTGCCCCACAGTGTGCGTGGGCCTCAGCCAATCTGTTGAAGGCACGAATACAACAAAAAGGCTGAGTAAGGGAGAATTCAGTCACTCTGCCTATCTTTGAGCTGGAATATCAGTCTTCTCCTGTCTTCTGACTCAAGCTCAGAATAAGGCTTACATTATTTGATATCCTGCTTCTCAGGCCTTCGGACTCACACTGGAACTAAATCATCAGTTCTCCTGGATCCACAGCTTATTAACTGCAGATCTTAAACTTCTTTTTTTTTTTTTTTTGGAGCTTTTGTTTGTTTGCTTGTTTTGTTTGTTTGTTTTTTGGCCACACAGCATGTGGGATCTTAGTTCCCCAACCAGGGATCAAAACCATGCCCCTTGCAGCAGAAGCACGGAGTCTTAACCACTGGACCGCCAGGGAAGTCTGAGATCTTGGACTTCTTAGCCTCCATAATCATGTGAGCCAGTTCCTTGTAGTACATCTTATAATAAATAGTACAATACATATCCTATTGGTTCTGTTTCTCTGGAGAACCCTAACGTGCATGGTTAGTACCCCGTTATCTGTGCTCCTCATCTGCCCTGTGCCACACAGTTACATCTCCTTTATCTTGCTGTGTACTGTTTTTGCTTCTAGACTGTAGCTATTTGAGTGAGTCTTACTCATTGCACTATTGTGAGTGCCTAGAAGAGGATCTAGCACATGAGGGCTCACTGAATGGGATTAATTAAGTAATGAATACTCATATTACAGCCAATAGCTACTACCATTCTTCTAAGGAAACTAAATTTCAGAGTCATCAGATAATTTACACAAAGCCACATAGCTAATAAGCAGTAGAGTTGAGAACTGAACCTGGGAACATTGGACTTCAAAATCCTTGCAGATTTTTCTATACCACACTGCCTTTCTGCTTTACTTTTCAAAACATAATTCCTAAATAATTACGTTTACTTTGATGATTAATTCCATTAGAATATTAGTGACATAGGGTATGGAATTAAAAAACTTTGGCCGTGGAGACAGGCTCCTGAATTATAATCCTAGATCCTCTGCTTACTGAACAACTCTAAGCAAATTACCTAGCTACTCTGTGCCTCAGGTTCTTTATCCATAAAATAGGAATAATAGACAATCTTACCTATGAATATCAGTAGCCTACTGCCATAATAATGCTGTCTAACAAACCACTCTTAAACTTATCAGCTTAAAGAATTAGTATCGCAGATCTGCAAAAAGGCTGGGGGCCAGCTGATCTATACTGGCTTGGCTTCAGGTGGGAGTGGTTCTCGGCCTCTGGTGGCAGCAGCTGGGGCAGCTTTACTTCTTACTGCAGGTCTGTGGGTCAACTGAGGCAACTCTGCATGGAGCATCCTTCCTCCTTGTCAGGCAGTTTTCTCTTATGGCAATAGCAGAGGCGCAGGAGGAAGAGTGAAAATACACAAGGCCCCTTAAGGCCTATGCTTGGGGCTGGCATGCTGGCCCACATGTAAGTGGGCCACGTAGATCAGCTGGCCAAGTCAAGGGGTGGAGAAATATGCTCCTCCCACAATGAGGCCATGGCAAGGATGTACTGAAGAACCAGACAGGAAGGAATTAAGAATCAGGCCAAAATTAGCTTATCACCCTGTCTCTGAGGCCTGTTGTAATGAGGTAATAATCAATACATGTATCACACATAGACCAGAGCCTGGCACACATTAAGAGCTGAAGAAATGTTCTGAATGTCTGTCTGTATATTCAAAATGAGGTGGCCTCATGGAATGGCCCTGGTTCTGTCACTAACTAGCTATAAGATTATGATAAGTTACAGAGCTTCCCTGCTTTTTTTTTTTCTTTTACCTACCACTTGAGTTTATAATAGCTGCCTCACTTTCTTCATTGTGTTGCTAAAAGGATCAAATAACATGTGGTGGCTGATCATGTTTCAAAAAGAATAAAACATCCTAGAAATGCAAAGTATAGTAGATGGCTACTTCTAGATAACCATTTGGTTAAGGTCAGTAAATCCCTCCAATTTTCAGTGATAGGAAGCCATAGTTCTTATTTTATAGATGTGGTAAATGCTTCAAGGAACTAAAGTACTTCTTTTCTGGCCATAAATCCAAGTTGGCTGAGAAGGGATGGAATTAATGTTTCCATGGCAGCTGGGTCAGAAACTGAACACTGATAGTAAGGTTTATCATTCTTCAGCATGAAGTGGTTCACATTCAAATTCCTGAGGTTCAGGTAGTAAGGAAATCTCCAAGCAACTACATAGTCTCATCCAGGTATTCAGCTAACAAACCCCTAGGAGCCAGGAATACAAAGACGAAATGCCCACTGACTATCCTCAGGGACTTACAGCTGTGGAGAGACTGTGAGAGCCCCATGTATCTCTGAGAACAAACTAATTATTCCGGCTTCACTGGATTCTAGGTGCCCACGTGCCATCATCTATCTACTGCCTATCCCCGCTGATGAGACAGAAGAAGAGAAAAACAAGAATTATGAAAGTTATGTCCAGAGAGAATGGGGTGGGTTGAAAGTGGCAGGAACAGGGGTTTCTGAGCAAGGAATAAAGGCAAGTTCTGAGACCACATATACACTCTATTCACTAAACCCAGGGCCAAGGCTCTACAGTTTTGCGAGCACACTCTCCTTCCTGCAAACTATTGTAATACACAGCTAACTGATTGCTCAAGTACTTTCTAGGAAGTTCTGTTCAAATAAGCCTTAGGAGACATAGCAGAATCTGCAGGAATGATGGAGACCACTGAGGTAGGGTTGAAAAAGCTCCTAACAACAGCCTAGAGGGCAAACAGGCACAAAGCATAGTGTTATAACACAAAGCAGTAAGTGCTAGGCAGTGTGAACATAAGAAGAAGAGTCCTCTAGTCAGAGTCTTCACAGAGGACACAGCATGTCTGCTGAGATGCTGAGATTTAAAGATGAGTAGAAGCTGGCCAAGCAGACTAGCAGATCTAAGGCATCTCAAGTAAAGATAGCAGGTGCAAAGGCATAGCACATGAGAAAACAGAATTCCTTTGAGAAAGGATTGTCATAGCATGTTCACAGGCAGTGTTTATATACAATCTAGAAAGCAATGGAAGGCTCCTGTCACCTCTCTCCCTGAAGCCTAGGATCTGGAGCAGTTATCTTAAAGCCTAAACATAGGCCTACAAAAAATAATGACAATACAATGTGGTACATGTTAAAATGGAAATATGTACAAAAGGTGGCAGCATAGAGAAAAGGTGTCTTGAAGTACGCTGGGGAATCAGGAATGCCTTTGAGTATTGTCTCATGCTCTTACAGAATTGCTGCTCTTCCCTCACTCAGCACTGTTAACTGAATCTGGCCCATCATGCCACCTTCCTTTTCACTCATGGAAACTCTTTCTTCCACCACCCTGAATCTAGCTTCCACTAGGCTCTCCCTCTTCCTGTATTCCCACCCTCTTCTCTGAACCCCATTTCCTACGCACAGATTTCAGTCTTTCCCATGCAGCTCCTAGAACTTGGAACTCAGGGAATTTGGCTAGATACCGGGAAGGAAATCACCTTAACACATCCACCATTCATTCTTTCAATATCTGTTTATTAATCACATGCCGTGTGCCAGGCATTGTTCAGGGATCGAGGATACAGCAGGAAGAATAACCAACTTCCCAGCTTCTATGGAGTATACATTCCAACATCTCTGTGCCTCAGCTATATTCTTCTAATCCAACTAGAAGCTCAGATAAATGTGGTATAATAGAAATCCAGAGTTAAGAACAGTGGGGTTACTAGGAGGTTAGGGGGGAAAAGTCTACCTCCTGGAGAAGCATGATTTAGAACATATTTCTAAAGAACAACGCCAGTGAAGTGTTATCATGTGGGTCAGTATATTTGCATTTTTCTCTCCTCATTTTCTCTGTTCCAACCTTCCAACTCATGATTTGTTTTTCCCTGATCTCTGTTCAAAAAAGCAGGATTTGGATTAAGACCTGCAATTTCTTCTACATTTTACTGTAAAGCAACATTGTTCTCTCCTACTGCTTTATCTTGAAGAACAGTCTGCAGTTTACCTTTTGGCAGCTAATTCTTTATATCTGCAGTTTAGTTCCTGAACTTATCATGTCACTCATTTTAAAAGCTTTAATTGATTTTTAGGAAAGGTAAGTGTGATCCATTCCATTTTCCACGTATACCACACTCCCCAATTATACCCAAAGAGTGGACCCATTTATGATTCCATTAAGTCTGGTCTTTATATATAAATGGAGTCACATCATATGCATATTTATGTTGCACTTAATTAACTTAAGTCCCAAGGACAGAGAGAGAGAGAAGTTAAACAGTGCAGGTAATTCCACTCACCATTCCACTCAAGGAACACATGCTCTGAATTAATTGTGAACAAGTTGTTTTCCTCAGTATCAGGTCTCATGTGCCTCTCAAAGAATGAATTTGATTTTGATGTTTAAAGATAGCATTTATTTTAACAACACTGCCTCCAAATGCAAGTCAACCACTTCATCTGCTCAACTGCAGAAACAATGCTCTATTCCAATGCTTACCATAAACCTGAAAGTTGTATCTATTGAGAAACTGTAGGCCAGTGTCCAAAATGATGTCTCCCTAATGTATTTCCAAAGATAATTTTGCTTTTTGTAACATTTGTCTTATATGTCTTAACCTCAGTCTAAAATAATACTTTATTCTACTGCTAAAGTGACATTGACCTAAGATCTCTGAGCTTTGTATGTCTGACCTAGTGTAGCAGATGCTGTCTGTGTCTTCCCACACGCTCTCTGCATTCGCCATTTCTGTACACATTTTCAAACGGCCACTGCCAGCATCTGCAACTACCTGAGGGCTTTCTCTGGACACCAAGGCCTGCTCCGTACATGCAGGGAGCAGGCCAGGAGTGTAAGGAAAATAATGAGCCCCAGAAGCATCCCATAACCAATGACTGACAAGAGATGGCAAGGAAGAGCTAACTCTGTGCGCGTATTTCACAGTGTACCCCCGAGACCCCCAAGTGGATTAAAGTAGAGTTGCTCAGAGTGGCAGCTTCTTAAAGGAGCCATTTATCTGGCTTTCTTTGCTTCCCTGTCCCTCTTCCCTACTCTCCTACAAGTATTTCCTAGAATCCCTGTTTAGAAACGAATTGCCCTTGAGTCCTTGTCTCAGGGTCTACTTCCGGAGGAACTCAAACCATGACATTGAGAATTCTTACCCGCAGCATCAGACTCTGAAAAATCATCAATATGAACACTGGGTGACGTGTGTCCAACCCCTGAAGACACACCTCATGCCATCTCATGCATGCAGCTTGAGCTGGGCTCTGAATTCCACTGAATGCAGACTTACATGGCTCCTTTGTGTGGATCTTACCCCTAAACATCCCCAACCATTAACTCTTTGAGAATAAGACCCTGATTTTATATAATCTTTGTAACATTTCCCAACCCCTCTCCTAGAAAAATTCTAAACGAGGTAGTCGTAAAAAATTTGACATGAAGCAAATGAAACCAATTCTAATTTGATACCTGATGCCATTTACCCATGAAAAGAAAAAAGTCTGGAGCTTATTTGGCTATGTTTTCTGTGGTTAGGGAGATATTTGGACTTTTCAGCAAGGGCATTGCTATCTATCCTGTCCCCTGTATCCAAAAGTTTAAAAGTTCACATTTAAAGTGTGTTGATCCCTGGGGACTGAGTTGAATAACTGTTGATAGAATTTACCACGTGAACTAAGTTCTTTTTAAGTTTTATACTTAGTACTTTCCTTGGGGTTAGGAACCTTTAAATGCGGTGCATATACTCACATAAACCAAGTTAGATAAATTAGTAAAACTCCATATTAAATGAGAAAAAAAATTCTGTTATTTCTAGATAGGAGGAATCCAGGATTCCATAAAACTTCACTCTCTAAAAGATAGGTATGTTCAGAGTTTCCTTCCTGGAATAAAGCTTGAGGCTAAAAGTTTGAAGCAGAAATACATAGGAAATATATTATATTTTTAGAGCAAACAAAAATATAATACTCTACTATAATGTTGTTAAATGTGTCTGAGAGACTGTGGATTTTTATTGTAAAGGAAAATGATTCAAATGTATTTCTCAATAGTGCCATGTTTCCTCTTAAACTGTATTTTGAGGCAAATTTTTCTGTGGAAGTTTAAGATTTTAAGATGTGCAGATTTTTACCTCAAACGGTTATTACGGTGATTTGATGTGAGGTAGGATTAGTTGCTTCTCATTATGGTTCTTAACAAATATCTCATTAACTGGACACCCCAATTATAGTCTCTAAAATATGTACATTATATTTTAATCAGAGCCATCTCCTTTTGTTCCTGGAGGGCTGTGAGTGTTCTTTCCTTACCACTCCTCTGTGCTGAACCATTCTGTATGCCAACTGACGTGGAGTGTTCTTGGAAGCCTCAGGACCCCAAATGACTGATCTGGAATATATTGTATTTTTCCAGCAGTGACATTTGGGCCTCTAGCTTGTTCCCTGGCTAGGGTCTGAGAGCAATCCACACACAGGGCTGCCTTAGGCTTGGGGCAGAGTCAGCCTGTTGAGTTTCTGCCTCTAAATGTTATTTATCACTGATTCTCTTCGGATAACCAGCAATTGTTAATTTTCTGTTTAAGAAATAAAACAAAATGTGTATTTCAGCAGAATAATAAAAACACAGAATCTGATCCTACTGATTTTATGTAGACTCTAAAACCTTTTTTTAGGGAATAATTATTTCATGTTCAGATTAATATAATGCAAAAAAATAGTCAGCAATATTCATACTCAGTGGAGACATGACCCGTCTCATTCAAATTACAGAAAATAATTTCTAAATCACTGTAAATCATAAGAATATATGCATAGAAGACACTAAAAAGGCCTTTTTCTTTTTTCTAATGTTTCACCCATGCAGGATTATATCTCATTTCTTTGAGAACAGCCCTTTGGTGCTTATTACTGTGCTGTCTCTGAGAGCCAAATCGCCTGACTTCTGTTATAATGAGCCCTAAAGAGAGAGAGAAAGAGAGAGACACAAAGGATTTTAACGGGAGGATATCTTGTTGTTAGAACCAATAAAGCTAAAGCAGTCCTAGAATGATAAATTATTTTAAGTTTCATCATTTGCAGAACAACAATTTGAAGAACACACTAACATCTTAAAACACTGATCTTCCTGCTTATAATCCCAAGCAGAAGTCTTTAGATATTGTGAAGGCTCATTAATATTTCATTACCACAGCACAGGCAGCTATATAGAAATCTATCAGTTGTTGATGTTTTTGAAGCACTGATGGGCAGTCTGCAGGGAAAATCAAGTAAAAAAGCTAACCCTGAATTAAAAGGTATGAAGATCACTCTCATGTTTATGATGAGTAAAATTCAAATAAAACTACACACACACGTTTCGTAGTTAATATTAGCAAAAGTACACTAAAATTCTCTGAGACTAGTTTGGTACACAGACAAAAATAAATAGACTGGCCCTAGAGATTACACAACAGCAGGATGGCACCAGGATATTTGTTTCTCTGAATGGCAAACTGTCAACTGAAGCCTAAATCTGCGTTCGCTTCATGAATTATAGTTCATTAAAACCAATCATTTTTTTAAACCAATCATTTTAATCAAATTCATAATCAATATCTGTCAGTGAGATGGTATTTTGTACAGTGATCAAAGTCTAGCCATTGAGATGATCATATGGCTTTTCTCCTTCAATTTGTTAATATGGTGTATCACATTGATTGATTTGCATATATTGAAGAATCCTTGCATTCCTGGGATAAACCCCACTTGATCATGGTGTATGATTCTTTTAATGTGCTGTTGGATACTGTTTACTGGTATTTTGTTGAGGATTTTTGCATCTATGTTCATCAGTGATATTGGCCTGTAGTTTTCTTTTTTTGTGGCATCTCCGTCTGGTTTTGGTATCAGGGTGTTGGTGGCCTCGTAGAATGAGTTTCGGAGTATTCCTCCCTCTGCTATATTTTGGAAGAGTTTGAGAGGATAGGTGTTAGCTCTTCTCTAAATGTTTGATAGAATTCACCTGTGAAGCCATCTGGTCCTGGGCTTTTGTTTGTTGGAAGATTTTTAATCACAGTTTCAAATTCAGTGCTTTTGATTGGTCTGTTTATATTTTCTAATTCTTGGTGGCTCAGTCTCGGAAGGTTGTGCTTTTCTAAGAATTTGTCCATTTCTTCCATGTTGTCCATTTTATTGGCATATAGTTGCTTATAGTAATCTCTCATGATTCTTTGTATTTCTGCAGTGTCAGTTGTTACTTCTCCTGTTTCATTTCTAATTCAATTTATTTGAGTCTTCTCCCTTTTTTTCTTGAAGAGTCTGGCTAATGGTTTATCAATTTTGTGTATCTCCTCAAAGAACCAGCTTTTAGTTTTATTGATCTTTGCTACTGTTTCCTTCATTTCTTTTTCATTTATTTTTGATTTGATCTTTATGATTTCTTTCCTTCTGCTAACTTTGGGTTTTTTCTGTTCTTCTTTCTCTAATTGCTTTAGGTGCAAGGTTAGGTTGTTTATTTGAGATGTTTCTTGTTTCTTGAGTTAGGATTGTATTGCTATAAACTTCCCTCTTAGAACTGCTTTTGCTACATCCCATAGGTTTTGGGTTGTCGTGCTTTCATTGTCATTTGTTTCTAGGTATATTTTGATTTCCTCTTTGATTTCTTCAGTGATCTCTTGGTTATTTAGTAGTGTATTGTTAGCCTCCATGTGTTTGTACTTTTTACAGATTTTTTTCCTGTAATTGATATCTAGTCTCACAGTATTGTGGTCAGAAAAGATAATTGATATGATTTCAATTTTCTTACATTTCCCAAGGCTTGATTTGTGACCCAAGATATGATCTCTCCTGGAGAATGTTCCATGAGCACTTGAGAAGAAAGTGTATTCTGTTGTTTTTGGATGGCTGTCCTATAAATATCAAATAAGTCCACCTTGTTTAACGTATCATTTAAAGCTTGTTTCCTTATTTATTTTCATTTTGGATGATCTGTCCATTGGTGAAAGTGAGGTGTTAAAGTCCCCTACTATGATTGTGTTACTGTTGATTTCCCCTTTTATGACTTAGCATTTGCCTTATGTATTGAAGTGCTCCTATGTTGGGTGAATAAATATTTACAATTGTTGTATTTTCTTGGATTGATCCCTTGATCACTATGTAGTGTCCTTCCTTGTATCTTGTAACATTCTTTATTTTAAAGTCTATTTTATCTGATGAATGCGCTACTCCAGTTTTCCTTTGATTTCCATTTGCATGGAATATCTTTTTCCATCCCCTCACTTTTAGTCTGTATGTGTCCCTAGGCCTGAAGTGGGTCTCTTGTAGACAGCATATATATGGGTTTTGTTTTTGTATCCATTCAGCCAGTCTATGTCTTTTGGTTGGAGCCTTTAATCCATCTATATTTAAGGTAGTTATCAATATGTATGTTCCTACTACCATTTTCTTAATTGTTTTGGGTTTGTTATTGTAGGTCTTTTCTTTCTCTTGTGTTTCCTCCCTAGAGAAGTTCCTTTAGCATTTGTTGTAAAGCTGGTTTGGTGGTGCTGAATTCTCTTAGCTTTTGATTGTCTGTAAAGGTTTTAATTTCTCCTTCAAATCTGAATGAGATCCTTGCTGGGTAGAGTAATCTTCGTTGTAGGTTTTTCCCTTTCATCACTTTAAATATGTCCTGCCACTCCCTTCTGGCTTGCAGAGTTTCCACTGAAAGATCCGCTGTTAACCGTATGGGGATTCCCTTGTATGTTACTTGTTGTTTTTCCCTTGCTGCTTTTAATATTTTTTCTTTGAATTTAATTTTTGATAGTCTGATTAATGTGTGTCTTGGCATGTTTCTACTTGGATTTTTCCTGTATGGGACTCTCTGTGCTTCTGGGACTTACTTGATTGACTATTTCCTTTCCCATGCTAGTGAAGTTTTAAATATAATCTCTTCAAATATTTCCTCAATCCCTTTCTTTTTCTCTTATTCTTCTGGGATCCCTATAATTCGAATGTTGGTGCATTTAATGTTGTCCCAGAGTTCTCTGAGACTGTCCTCAATTCTTTTCATTCTTTTTTCTTTATTCTGGTCTGCAGTAGTTATTTCCACTATTTTTTCTTCCAGGTCACTTATCCGTTCTTCTGCCTCAATTATGCTGCTATTGATCCCTTCCAGCGAATTTTTAATTTTATTTATTGTGTTGTTCGTCATTGTTTATTTGCTCTTTAGTTCTTCTAGGTCCTTGTTAAACGTGTCTTGTATTTTCTCCATTCTATTTCCAAGATTTTGGTATCTTTACTATCATTACTTTGAATTCTTTTTAAGGTAGACTGCCTACTTCCTCTTCATTTCTTTGGTCTGGTGGGTTTTTACCTTGCTCCTTCATCTGCTGTGTGTTTCTCTGTCTTCTCATTTTGCTTAACTTACTGTGTTTGGGGTTTCCTTTTCGCAGGCTGCAGGTTCATAGTTCCTGTTGTTTTTGGTGTCTGCCCCCAGTGGGTAAGGTTGGTTCAGTGGGTTGTGCAGGATTCCTGGTGGAGGGGACTGGTGCTTGTGTTCTGGTGGATGAGGCTGGATCTTATCTTTCTCGTGGGCAGGACCACATCTGGTGCTGTTTTTTGGGGTGTCTTCGACCTTAATATGATCTTAGGCAGCCTCTCTGCTAATGGGTGGGGTTGTGTTCCTGTCTTGCTAGTTGTTTGGCATAGGGTGTACAGCACTGTAGCTTGCTGGTAGTTGAGTGGAGCTGGGTCTTAGCATTGAGATGGAGATCTCTGGGAGAGCTTTTGCCATTTGATATTACGTGGAGCTGGGAGGTCTCTGGTGGATCAATGTCCTGAACTCAGCTTTCCTACTTCAGAGGCACAGTTGTGGCACGTGGCCAGAGAACCAAGACCCTGTCATCCACATGGCTCAGAATAAAAGGGAGAAAAAAAAGGAAAGAAAGAAAGAATAAAATAAAGTTATTAAAATAAAAAAATTGTTAAAAATAAAAAAAAATTAAAAAGAAAAAAAATAAGAGAGCAACCAAACCAAAAAACAAATCCACCAATGATAAGCGCTAAAAACTATACTAAAAAAAAAAAAAAAATGACAGACAGAACACTAGAACAAATGGTAAAAGCAAAGCTATACAGACAAAATCACACAAGGAAGCATACACATATACACTTACAAAAAGAGAAAAAGGAAAAAAAATATATATATATCTTTTGGGAAGTCTGAATTCTTCAGCCAGTGCTCAGTATGTGTTCTGTAGGAGCTGTTCCACACGTAGATGTATCTCTGATGTATTTGTGGGGAGGAAGGTGATCTCCACATCTTACTCCTCCACCATCTTGAAGGTATCTCTCCATTTATAATTCTGTTTATTTGAGTCTTCTCCCTTTTTTTCTTGATGAGTCTGGCTAATGGTTTATCAATTTTGTTTATCTTCTCAAAGAACCAGCTTTTAGTTTTACTGATGTTTGCTATCGTTTCCTTCATTTCTTTTTCATTTATTTCTGATCTGATCTTTATGATTTCTTTCCTTCCGCTAACTTTGGGGGTTTGTTGTTGTTCTTCTTTCTCTAATTTCTTTAGGTGTAATGTTAAGTTGTTCATTTGAGATGTTTCTTGTTTCTTGAGGTAGGATTGTATTGCTATAAACTTCCCTCTTAGAACTGAGAAAAACAAATACTGTATGCTAACACATATATATGGAATCTAAAAAAATGGTTCTGAAGAACCTAGGGGCAGGACAGGAATAAAGATGCAGACATAGAGAATGGACATGAGGACATGGGGAGGGGGAATGGTAAGCTGGGACGAAGTGATAGAGTGACATGGACATATATACACTGCCAGAAGTAAAATAGCCAGTGGGAAGCAGGCACATAGCACAGTGAGATCAGTTCGGTGCTTTGTGTCCACCTAGAGGGGTGGGACAGGGAGGGTGGGAGGGAGACGCAAGAGGGAGGGGATATGGGGATGTATGTATGTGTATAGCTGATTCACTTTGTTATACAAAAGAAACTAACACACCATTGTAAAGCAATTATACTCTAATAAAGATGTTTAAAAAAATTTATATATATTAAAAAAACAGGCTAGCCATTGAAACCAAAATACTTGTCCTCAAGTAAGAAAGATTAGATGTCTAGGATACTCACGGGAAAGAAACAAATACTCCTCCAATATCCCACCCCGTTTCTTCGGTCTCCAACCCTAAAGAAAAGACAGACCCTTTCTGTGTTACGTGGCAGAAAGGAATGTGGGCAAATGGCAACTAAGTGATAAAACAAGCTAAAGTATCAATAGTAATGAAACAAGATTTATGAACATACTAAAATAATTCATCTTGGAAAGGGAAAATTGAAGGTCTTGATAAAGAAAACCTATGGTTTAAAGGTTTAAAAGCTATGAGTTCAATCTGAAAAAAATTAAATCTACGGAAGATGCAAACTTACAAACTGGGCTTTTATCTCTAAAAACCATGATACAAACAAGGAGTAACAACTACTATGCCCAGCCTCTGAAGAACTGCACCCTCATAACCATCTCCCCATTTCTTACCCCTCCATTCCCTGTTCTCTGCATAGAGAAATAGGGACTATTGAATATATATCAAAAGTATTATTTATAATGTTTCTTCTTAATCCAAATGAAAAGCTACGTGAGTATTAAGGCACATTTTCCCCCCACTGGTGTAAGTTTAACTCACAAAAATCCAGGGGAATGCACAATAATTTTTGTCATTGATCATGACACCAAGTAGTCTATGAACTGAGAAATTTGGTAGCTATATTCCCTGGAATATGTCCATATTCCTAGAGCTACACTTGTTACATAGAGAGGAGTATCACCCCAGTGATTTGGATTAAGTGTGTGATAGAATTTTGTATTCTGGTGCACAGAACTGAAATATGATCTTCAGTCTCACACAAAGCAACTGCATATGGCAGATTAATGTCAAAGATTCTCTGAACAAGCTAAGTTCATCATCAGAATTTTTCTCCAGGACTGAGTTATGACCTAATATATTTCCCTGTAGTATCCCAAAGAGATGAGAAAAGATGGCTGGAAATATTATATAATGCTCATAGAAGAGGTGTTCTTTCCCATTATTTAGAAAAAAGCAAGGAAAAGATTTGCTAAACCATCATTTCCAGATAGCAGTCTACTGTGTGACCAATGAAACTCACCTAACTTATTTTGAAGTAGACCATACTTTGAATGTCATTTTAACATATTGATATGATCAGATACATACATTACCAAAGCCTTAAACCCCTCGCTCACTTTGGATATAGTCATCACACACAGCAACCTAAGAATTTTGTGGGTGAGAACAGAGTATAAATGAGGCCACAGTTACGGTTTTGATTTCTATGTGAACCATCTAACTTGGTTCTGTTATATGACCAAAAACTATATTCCTTATAGTGACAAAGTTCATGCTGTTGGTCTCAAGCTGAACCAGTGTGGGTAGCTCAGTGTAAACTAGATCAGTGGTACCTTCATTTAGCTCTGCCTCAAAATTGTTATCTTTGTTTTCCTGTTTTTTTTTGTTGTTGTTGTTGTTGTTTTGTTTTTTTGCCCCGCCGCTCCACGGCATGCGAGATCCTCCCGGACCGGGGCACGAACCCGTGTCCCCTGCATCGGCAGGCGGACTCTCAACCACTGCACCACCAGGGAAGCCCTGTTTTTTTGTTCTTTAAGTCACCCAATCTTCTGAATCCTAATCTATGAGATGATTCTAATACAGGCATTCATTAGCACTTAGGAAATATTAGGCTAGACTGATACTTAATTGAGGGGGGCAAAAAGAACCCAAACACCAAAAGGCAGTGGGTCAGTCAAACCATTTTCAGACACCATGTACTACCCCACCAAATAATGATGCTCTCTGTTCCTAGTTTAGTAACATAGACCTTGGAAGAGTTTTCAAGCAAGAAGTAGCTCATTATCTAGAAATCATGAAGTCCCTCCCTAACTAAGCTAAGTGGCCCTCATCTGCACCTTGAGAGCACATCTGTCATTAAAGTTGCTAAAATGTATTTTGATGTTCTATTCACGTTTCTGATTTTTCAATTACCTTATCTTCCAAAGTCCTTGAGAGTAAGGAGAATTTTTAATTCCTCTTGGGGTCTACTATAGAATTTTGCACATGTCCTCAATATATTTTTTTGGTTCTGAAATGAACTAGACTACTGAAAGAAGACTCATGCTCACACACTATCTCTTACATCTCAACGAAGACCTCTTTGGTCTTCAATTTCCTCATGAAGGTGCTATACTAAATGATTTCTCCAGCTTTCATCTCTCAGCTACACTATATTCACATATCATGAATTGAAAAAGGCTAGATGAATAAGACTCCACTCTTAAGAAAAGAAGGATGTCTTCATTTCTTCATAATCAATTTATGTTTGACACAAATCCTGATTATTTAACCCAGCCACAGAACTGAGCAATTTCTGAGGAAACTTGTGTTCTATATGCCAAGAATCAAAAATATTCATGTCAACTTTAGAATCTTGTGGAGACATGAATTATACATATTATCTTTCACTTAATGTTGATCAACCACCCATCTGACTTTTGGGGGTACGTATTACCAGAAACGGTTGGAATGTGCTCCAAAAGAGCTGGAATCTTAATATTGAGAAAAGAGAGTAACTTAAAAACCACTTTGCCAAAAACTTTATGGTTGAAATTATAGCCTAAGGAGATTTTTAAAGACCCCTTCAGTGTCCCTTTCAGGTTTTTAAGCAGATGCAACCTAAAATTACTCAAATATTTACATTTATGTCAATGACTTTAATCCATTTTGTCACTCAATTGTATAAAGCTATCTTCCACAAAATAGTATACTGGTACTTTGAAATAAATTGATTTTTTAAAATGGACATGGATAAAAAAGCTACAGATGGGGTTCTCATATACAGTTGTTTGCTCGGTAGATGGAATATTGAATCCTTCACCCATTAAATGTATCCTCACCACAGATTTGCTGCACCTGCTATTTTACATCTCAGTATATTTCATACTGAATATTTATGGTCCTTTCAAATTAATATGGAGACAGACTAAATGGTCAGAAACGGTCCAATGCTGACATCTACTGGATATACAAATGGATGCATTTGACTGTCAAAAGAATCCACATAGTCTAAAGTGTAAAGTAAAAGTATAAGACACATAAAGCAAAACTTACTTTGCTTTACTTAATAAATATATATGCTGGTTCTCTATAAATCCATGATCATCTCTAAACAAAGAATATCACTATATGTCAAAATGCATAATGTTGGGAGGTTAGACACTATTAGACTCAGAAATCTAAGAGTCAGGAGAAAGAAACTATGATGTTCTCAATGGGGATAAGCTCAGGAATAATGCATTTCAGCCACTGATAATATCCTTCAGCTACTAATCCAACCTCTTTAGTACATGGTGTTTTCCCTGTGTGTAAATAGGAAAGGCAGCTCCAACCCCATTCTCTTTTGGTCTTGGGAAATTATCTGAGTCCCTCTCTAACTGTTCTTTTCCACACCAATGTGGTTTCTTTGGCAGATTTTTGGGGGCTTCTATGAGCCCATTAAGAATTATATCTTTCTTTGGCCAAGCTATATTCAATTGCTAGATAAATTGTTACAATCGAAAGTCAGACAGCCACGGGTTCAATTTCTGGCTCAGCCTCTTATATATGCATCTGAGTGAATTAGGGAAATTTTTAAATTAAAATGCAAATAAATTGAATTTTATTGCACTATTATCAAAAGAATTAATGACAATATATGCAAAACACATACTATTTTCTAAAAAGTACGTGCTAACTAAATAGTGGTTATTGTTATCATTATCATTATCATCACCATCATTATTTTCGACTAACCCTACAGAATACCCAAAAGTCAGATTCCACTACCACATGAAGTCCTAAAGGCAGGGGCCGTGGATTATTTGTGTTTGCATCCATTGCACCTGATATGGTACCAGACACAAATAGGTATTCAATAAATGTCCATCTGAGCTCTATTTCTGCAGTGGGTAGTATCAGGAATTCACCTTGCATTCTATAGAGACTACACAATGATAAAACATACGGCTATATTCTCAGTTAAAAATATCACAAACAGGGTACAGTAATAAAAGGGGTAAGAAGATGACCGGCTTACTACTGTCAATTTTCAGAGCCAACGCCGTGAAAATGCACTATGTTTATCATACCTCAGGAGGGCTTGAACTCATGGTATTCTGAGGTATCATTCACCTGGCCAATTGCATGGCAGAAAAGCTGGTGCAGAGAAAGAAGATTCTACTGTTCTGGAACAGAGAAACTGACCCAGATACAGAACTGCTCCCTAGCTCACATAGCACATTTACGGTTCTATGATCTTTGCCCTGCATGAATTCCTATTCAAGGTCGTTCCTGCCACTAACCACAGACTCCCTCCCATTTCAGCCCTAATAAATGTTCAAGCTGGTAACATTTGTAAACTTAACAACCGACAAAAACTGTAAAACTGAGCTTTACAAATAAAGTTGAGAACCACAGAATCAGGGCTATTTCCCCATATCACATAATCAAAACGCGCATATCAAGACTCAGGGATACACTGTGGAATTCGATGGAGGAGGGATCTTCAAGAAGAGGCACTCTGTTACATGTCATGTATTACATGCTTTCTATTTAACTGCATTGTAGGGGCTAACAATTTAACATATTACAAACTCAGTTGCATGAAAAATATTGCCTCTTTATTTTCTATGTCTGACATTATCATGCTCTCAAAGTTCCTATTTTACTGGGCAGTGGAAAATTTAAGCTTAGCAAGTCAAGTAACTCCGTCATGTTTACTTTAAATAATCATATTAACATAATCTCTGGCGGTACTTGCACAGCCTTTCAAGGTTTCTCCCATGTTCCCTTCTCTAAGCCAACATAGCCTCTGGAGATAAATATTATCTTAAGTGTGTTAATGGCAGAGGGAAGAAGCATCCCTAAATCAAAGAGTTGTCCCTTGTTCTTTCCTCCAGAATCTTGTTGGCTTCCTTAAAAATGTTCTTTGTCCTTTATGATTATTCACTTCCCTCTGGTATATGCTACTGAAATTCATGGCTGTTGAAACTTGGTTATTTTCTTACCGTGACTGGTAATCTCCATTACCACTCTGATGACTTGGCTCATCTTGGCATCACTCGTACTACAAATTATTTAAAATCTCAGCTACATTCTCCATATGGCCCCTGCCCAAAGCAGGCCTTCTGGCTTTCTACTCTTAGCTATCTGTGCGTCATCTCCTTTAATTATACAAGGACATTCTGCATCCTTTCTATAGTACACCGGAGCCAAAGAAGATGTCTGGTATCCAGACTTCTTTCTACATAAATGTCTCACTCCGTTATTCCCCTCAGCTCAGCACCCCATACACATACCAAAGGTGATGTTGGCAATACTATCAGGTAATATCTTCCCAGAAGCCCAAAGAAAAAATGGGACACAAGTTCTTCTTATTTTAACTTCCACCACAAATTCTGCATTTTGTGTTTATATATTTTGCTCCCACCTTTCAAGGATGACCCGGGTAGGGTGGGGGGAGGGGGCACATGGATGGAAATGATTAATAACTGATCTATTCCGTCTCATCTTCCATCTACCCCTCTCCTTTCTGAGAACTGAAAGGCCTATCATTTTTTCTTCCCATTACTGTTTGGCAAAGACTTCTTCTATATCATAGTATTCATTTCTACTTTCTTTCCAAAGGGTCATAAACTAAAAGTCTATAGTCAAAGAATCATTGGACTGAGGAGGAAGAATACATAGGGAAGTGTTTTCAAATGATATGCCTATTACCTGAGAAAAACCTTTTCTCTCAGGGGCGATTGAGATGGTTACTTAGATTTTCGCTATTAAATACAACTTCTGTCTATATAGTACTAGAAAGAATGGTGTAATTTAAACTTAAATGGGACATAAGGATTGACTTAATTTCTTGAAAGTCTCACCTAACTTTTACCCCTATTCCAAAAAAAAAAAAAAGAGCTAAGGAATGAATCTAGTAATTCTTCAGGAAATAGATCCCTTAAAAAGATTCCTTCTTTGTGGAGAGCTTAAATTGACCACACCCACATTCAGACTTCTCTTTCCCAATACTCTAATTTGAAGTTGCTAGAGGCTCTAGATTTCAAACTCCTATACCTTCTCAAATCAAACCTCCCAGCTTGACTAAGATCATTAATGTTTGTTTTTCTGTTTGTTTGTTTTTGTGTGTTTTTTTGCGGTACGTGGGCCTCTCACTGTTGTGGCCTCTCCCGTTGCGGAGCACAGGCTCCGGACGCGCAGGCTCAGCGGCCATGGCTCACGGGCCCAGCCGCTCCGCGGCATGTGGGATCTTCCCAGACCGGGGCACGAACCCGCGTCCCCTGCATCGGCAGGCGGACTGTCAACCACTGCGCCACAGGGAAGCCCAATCATTAATGTTTGAATCCTCAGTCAGAATTGGATTGAAAATTCAGTAGGGATGATCTAAGAGTGAAGGGCAGACAAGTGAATGACATTAGGTAGGGAAGGGAGGAGCTTACGTTACTGTGAAAACATCTACAGGGATGAGCCAAAGAAGAAAGGACAGACCCTGTTCGTGACTGTCAGCCGTTTCTCATTTGCTCCTCATCCTAATGGCCAGAACATGTCCATCGCTTGGGGGCAACACAGTTAATGCTGAGCCAAGAGAAGAAGGGGGAACTTCCACATGTCACAAAGGATGCGTCAGGTCAGTGTAACATTAACCTGTTATTTAGCAATAGGCACTCTCAGATGCTGAGTATTGTCAAGCCATGAAAGTACTGCCTCGTGTGAATGCACATCATGCACTAAATATTAGCATTCGCTCCAACCCCTTTCAAGAGATCTGAGAAACATTTCAGCCGACAAAGAGGCAATATCTTTACCACACCAGCTTTTAAACAGGCATCTACGGGGCAAGATATAAAATAGCATAAAGTGGAAAAAATTTTCCCAGAATATCATTTATGTCCAACTATTATTCTGCCATTAGATTTTTATTCTTTCAAGACTGAAAAGTTTGTTCAGAAGTTTAAGTGGCGTTGTTAAAAGAGCATGAGGAGAGAGTGCTATCAGCAAGATAGCGGTATGGGAGTTTCCAATGGTCTTTCCCTCAGAGAAATATCAACTTGAACAACTATCTGTGAATGAAAAATACCTTCAAAAGAGCTAAGGATTCCAAGAGAGGGATTACAGCAGCTGAGTGGAACACAGAAATAAGAAAAGGCACACTGAAGAAGGAAGGAAAGACAGCTTTACATTACCTCTGTCACACCTCTCCCAAGCCTGGGCAGCCCAGTGCAGAGAGAGACACCTGTGGAAACTAATAAACTGTTAGAATTAATAAATTCAGCAAAGTTGCAGAATATAAAATCAACATAAAAAATCAGTTGCATTTCTATACATTAACAAAACAATCTTGTGCAAAAAGAACAAAGTTGGAGGCATCACACTATCTGATTTCAAAGTACACTACAAAGCTCTAGTAATTAAAACATGTGGTACTGCCATAAAAACAGACATACAGACCAATGGAACAGAATAGAGTGCCGAGAAATAAATTCATGAATTTATGGTCAACTGATCTTCAACAAAGGTGCCAAGGACACACAATGGGGAAGGACAGTCTTTTCAATAAATGGTGTTAGGAAAACTAGTTTTCCATGTGCAGAAGAATGAAATTGAACCCTTATCTCACTCCATACACAATCATCAACTCAAATGAATTAAAAGCTTACTAGTAAGACCTGAAACAATAAAACTATTAAAATAAAACATAGAAGAAAAGTTCCTTAACATTGGTCTGAGCAATGTGTTTTTTAATATATATAACCCAAAAAGCATGGGCAACAAAAGCAAAAATAGACAAATGGGATTGCGTCAAACTAAAAAACTTCTACACAGCAAAGGAAAGCATCAACAAAATGAAGAGACAGCCTATGGAATGGGAGAAAATATTTGTAAACCATATATCTGATAAGGGGTTAATATCCAAAATATATAAGAAACTCAAACATCTCAATAGCAAGAAAACAAATAAACCAATTTAAAAATTGCAAAAGACTTGAATAGACATTTCTCAAAAGAAGACGTACCAATGGCCAACAAATATATGAAAAGGTGCTCAACATCACTAACCATCAGGGAAATAAAAACCAAAACCACAATGAGATATCACCTCATATCTATTAGAATGGCTTTTATCAAAAAAACAAGAAAGAACAAGTGTTGGTGAGGATGTGGATAAAAGAGAATCCTTGTACAGTGTTGGTGGGAATGTAAATTGGTGCAGCCACTCTGAAACACAGTATGGAGGTTTCTCAAAAAACTAAAAACAGACCTACCATATGACCCAGCAATTCTACTCCTGGGTATATATCTGAAAAAAAACCCTACTAATTCAAAAAGATACATTCACCCCAATGTTCATAGCAGAGTTATTTACAATTGCCAAGATATAGAAGCAACCTAAATGTCCTTCAACAGATGAGTGGATAAAGAAGATGTGATATCTATATATATAGATAGATAGATAGATAGATAGATAGATAGATAGATAGATATAGATATAGATATATAGATATGGTGAAATACTACTCAGCCATAAAAAAGAACAAAATTTTGCCATTTGCAGCAACATGGATGGACTTGGAGGGCATTATGCTAAGTGAAACAAGTGAGCAGATAAAGACAAATACTGCATGCTATCACATATATGTGGAATCTAACAAATACAACAAACTAGTAAATATAACAAAACTGAAGCAGACTCACAGATATAGAGAATAAAATAATGGTTACCAGTGGGGAAAGCGGGGAGGGGCAATATGAGGGTGAGAAGTGGGAAGTCCAAACTATTGGGTGTAAGATAGGCTACAACGATGTATTATAGAACATGGGGAATATATCAATATTTTGTAATAACTGTAAATGGAGTGCAACCTTTAAAAACTGTATAAAAGATAATTTTTTTTTAAAAAAAGACAAGAGATAACAAGTGTTGGCGAGAATGTAGAGAAAAGAGAATCCTTGTACACCATGGATGGCAATGCAAATTGGTATGGACATTATGGAAAACAGTAGGGAGGTTCCTCAAAATATTAAAAATAGAGATGATCCAGCAATCTCACTTCTGGATATATGACATGAAATCACCAACTCGAAGAGATATCTGTACTTCTGTGTTCATTGCATTATTCACAACAGACAAAAGATGGGAATAAAGTAAGTGTATGTCATGGTGTAAGTGTATGTCATAAAGTAAGTGTATGTCCATGGTATGTCATGGAATATTACTCAGCCATCAGAAAGAAGGAAATCCTGCCATTTGCAACAACACGGATGCACCTTGAGGACATTATGCTAAGTGAAATAAACCAGAGAGAGAAAAACAAATACTGTGTGATCTCACTTATATGTGGAATCTAAAATAAAGTCAAACTCATAGAAGCAGAGTAGAACAGGTTCCCAGGAGCTGGAGAGGCAGTGGGGGAATACGGAGATGTTGTTCAAAGGGTACAAAGTTGCAGTTGCATAGGATGAATAAAATTAGAGATCTAAGTAACAAACAGGTATGGTGACCGTACTTAATAATACTGTATTAATGCTGGAAATATGCTTAAAAAATAGCTTTCAGAAGCATTCATCACACCAAAAAAAAGTAGCTATGGGAAAGATAAGTTAATTAGCTTGACTATAATCATCATTTTACTATGCATATCAAATCATCACATTGTACACCTTAAATACATTTTTATTAAATTATATAAATTAAAAATATATATATATATAAATTTTAAAAATATATTTTTAAAAAGAGCATGAAGTGGAATGGATAAAAGAAGGATGGTATATTCATTCAATGGAACACTATAGAACAATACAAATAACAATTTAAAACCACATGAAATAATATGGAAGAACCTCATAAACAAAATGTTGAAGAAGCTAGACACCACACAGCATATAATCTATGATTCAATTTACAGAACGAAAAAAGGCAGGCAAGGCTTTTGTACTAGAAGTTGGTGTCATCCTTGGTGGAGAGAGGGATAATCAACAGAAAGGAGACAAGGAGGTTTCTGAGGACCGAAAATTCATGTTTTGTGTTTGAGGTGGATCTGATTACATGGTGTATTTAGTTTGTGAAAATTCATCAAGCTGTGTACTTATGATATGTGCACTTTTTTGTATATATTGTATCTCAGTAAAAGTTTATAATAATTCTGCTATTCCTAGAAGGGTGACTTTAAGCAAGCTGCATTCCCTTTTTAAAAAATGTTCTCAATGCAAAAATAGATATATTACTGTCTATACTCAAAATTTCTTGTGAGGATAAAATGAAATTAAATTACACAAATTGCCAAAGACCTAGAAAGTGTACCACAGAACCCTCCCACTACTTTTAAAAGGTAAATATCCCTAGGAATGGTAATTCTTAAAACTATTATCAGTAACCTGGGACATTAATTAACATCTTAATCCAAATAAATTGACAGTCATTCATTCAACACAGTGAGCACTGGTAAAAACTGAAAGCTATGAACAGATATGACTAAAATACAGTTCCTACATTCAAGAAACTTTCAGCATACTTGTCACCTTAAATCTACTACATGGGAGAGGGATGTGAGTAAGAAAACAGGGTAGTAGAAAAGAAGAAAGTGTCATTTGGAAAGCTTTCAATCACAGATAGATTAAAACAACTCAAAATAATACTAAGTTATGTAATAAATCCCAGAGTGCTCATGTGTTAATTCAGCAGCTTAATGACTTCTTTGAGGACCCACCAAAGTCCTTTATAACTTTTAGTGTATAATTCTCAATGTGTCTGCTTTGTCTTCAAGCCAGTTCTTTTCATGGTTATAAGAAAGCTGACATGGTTCCAGGCACTGCATGCAAGCATGGTGAAGTCCAAGATATCTTCCAACAAGGAATAAGAAGGAAATATGACTACTGGGTAGCAACCAATAGTCTTAGCTACAGGGTTCTATAATGCTGAGGGCAAGGAGGAAAGCCACAGTTCAAATTTAGCCCTTTGGATCATTGGAATTATTAGTAATGTTGTTCTTGTGAGGTACTTCTAGCTGTAGGCCATAGCGATAGGGTATAAATTATCCTGAAAAAATTCTTCTTAATGTTAGCCTGTTACTGCCATCATTACCTATTGCTTAGAAAAGGTTGGAGGAGGCCTAACTCAAGTTACCTACTGGTCAGTTTTGTCTTTATAGCCCTGGTCTATGAAGGTAGATATGATGGAGATGGTTGGTCACTTCTCTCAACCTGAGTCCATACACACAGTAATAAATAGCAAGAAACCATCTTTGCAATATAGTCAAACAGAGTGATGAAATTCCAGCCAAATACAACACTGCCAAATGTGTCTGTGCTGCCTCAAGGCAAAGTTAAGGCAATGGGATTTCCTTATTGACATTAGGCCTACAAAGTGATTTATAAAAATCACTGAATCAGGTTAAGAACTAGGAGGCAGAAACAACATAGTTAAGTGGATGCCAAGTACACCTGAAATACTCATGCCAGTCAATAATTCCAACTTCCTGCCTCCTTCCTCTCATCTTAGCTGCTGACATCTCCAACAGCCATATGATATACACCCAGTCAAACTGGATAACATGAAAGGATTCCTTTTTGTTAGTAGTTTTTGTTGTGTTCCCTGCCTCTCTCACTTAAACTTAGGGAGAAAAATCTAGAATCACCTGGTCTGAATTTCTTCACCTCCACAATTGCATTAACCATGTGGATGTGAATTTCATTTACTTCCTTTTACCCAATCCACCTTCAGAGGGAGAAGAGAATGGGTGAGAAGCCACAACTCAGTTAGGAAAAGAAAACATAAATGTATAATAATGTATAAATTCTACACTTAGTTGAAAATCTTATTCAAAATCAAGATAATGCCTTGAGTGAATAATAAAGGCAAATCCTGTAGGTTTCTTTCCCTCTTTCTGGAAAGAGTTAGAAAGGGGCAGAGAAAATAGAGGATGGGGAAAAGAAGAAGCTATATCCTATATGTATGAAAACTGGGAGACCTGGATCTAAAGCCATATTTCTATATTGGTCACACTGGCCTTTGAATCAGTGTTTCCATCTATTCTAACCAGCTCATCTGCTAACCTATTTAATATTCTCTACCAAGCTCTAATATGGCTGTGATAAATGTGGGGAGGACAATTTTTTCACTGTAAATATTAGGTTGTTGTAGAGGAGGAATATTCTTGATAGATCAGTCATTGCCTGCCAAATCCAAACCTCCCTCTAAGTAAAACTATTCCACAACTAGATCATACTGCTTAGACACTCATGTTTTGAACTACAGAACCTCCTTCCAGCTATGGATGACTGACTTATTGGTAGAAAAAATGACCCAAGGGTAGCCAGTATACAACTGGCCAGTGACATTTATGGCCTAACTGGAAAAGATGGACAAATCAGGCAAATTCTTTTTTCAGTAACCTGAACAGAGCAATAGAATTTGCTAGTTGAAACAAAGGAAAAAACATATAAGGTGTAACATTAATGTAAAAACACTAGAGTAAAACTACATGAGCTGTTCCTATTGAGGTCCTTAAAACCACTCAAATAGAGAATTCCCTCCTGCTCCATTCTCTATGTGGCATGACCTTAGTACCTAGTTCATTCATTCATGCAAAAAGCATTTTTTTTTTTTTGCGGTACGTGGGTCTCTCACTGTTGTGGCCTCTCCCGTTGTGGAGCACAGGCTCCGGACACGCAGGCTCAGCGGCCATGGCTCACGGGCCCAGCCGCTCCGCCGCATGTGGGATCTTCCCAGACCGGGGCACGAACCCATGTCCCATGCATCCGCAGGCGGACTCTCAACCACTGCGCCACCAGGGAAGCCCCAGAAAGCATATTTTGACAACTGCTATGTACTAGGCATAACAGTAAGCTCTGAAGATTTGATACCGACCATGACAAATGTGATCACTGCTCTTACAGAGATTGCAGTGTAGTGGTGAAAACACACACTGAATAGGGAAATGTACAGGAAACTGTAATAGTATTAAACAGGGACATGTAACCCAGTTTTTTTAAAGAGTGGGGGATCATCTACCTCCATGTATCAAAATTATTCTCATCCTTCAAGCCTTCACTGATAACCCCAGCTGGAAATAATCACACTCTCTTCTGAACCCATTGGTTACACTTCTATCATAGCATTTGCTTCATTCCATCCTAGCTTTTAATGTATTGCTTCCAGGTCTCATCCTTTGCTGATCTCTAAGCTCTTTGAGGAAAGTGACAATGTCTCATTCTCTGTATTCCTCCAGCACCCAGAACAGTACTTTACATGCAGCAGGTTCTCAGAAATGGAGTTCAGAAATGCCTCCAACATAATGGTCTCTAAAGAAGTCATGGAACAAGGAAAATTTCTCTAATGATATAATTTTTTTCATTTTTATAGTTTATCTTTCTGTGGGAGTCATTTCCAAATCGTTTCCAAATCCAAAGGCATTCAAGTTAAATACAAATTGTTTGCCTTGAGTCCCAAGAGATAAGCAGTGATGCTTGGTTTAAACTATGGCTAATTGAAACAGTAAGGGAACGGTTATATTTCTAAATATAAAGTCCTGAAGGAAAAGCTGATCCAAAAAAGAAGTCCCTGTGGTGGAGAAATATATTGATTAGGATTATTGTGGTTGCAAGTAACAGAAACCAACTAAAACTGATTTGGAAATTTATTGTAAGCCAACTTGGAAAGTTTGTTGGAGCTCAGTTTGGGCTCAAGGGAAACTGGAACCAGAAACTCAAATGCCATTAGGATTTCCTCTCTGGCTTCTCTCAGCATAACAGTATCATTCTTTCTTGGGTACCTTCCTTTGATCCTCAGACCTCGTCTTAAATTGGTTACATCTGCAAAGACCCTATTTCCAAATAAGGTCACATTCCCAGGGTTATCAGGGGTTAGAAAGGGGTTAGGACTTGAACATATATTTGAGGGGAACACAATTCAACCCACTACATGTACTCATGGAGATGTTGGCTTATGTCTCAGTTCCAAGTCCAAATTCTATTGGAAGAAACTCACTGATTATGGTATAGATGCCACAGCTTGCTCAACCACATTTTAGGGGAATATGGCCACACTTTACCAACACAGTAATTCCTACTACATCCTTGTAGACAGTGGTTGCAGAAATCCCTAGAAATGGAAAAACGGGTAGTAAATTCCATAGATATCCACTAGACAGAAGAAAGAAGAATCCAAGTACAAATCTACAAGTTAGGAAGTTTTATGGAAATAGGGACCCAATGTCTCAGCCAAAGAGACTCTCTCAAAATGTTTGCTGGACCAGTATCCTGTTTCTCATGAAAGTCTCACAAAATTAATCAGGTTCCTAACTATTTTTTTTTTTTAAATCTCTGGTGTCCTTGGTTAAAAAAAAAAATTAAGTGGTAAATTTCTGCATAAAGTCTTCCTCTCAGTTAAAGGACAGATGGCTCTTTACCCTGATTTGCATGAGTGCTTACTATGTATCTGGTATTAACATGTATTTGTCATCCAACAAGTATTTGTTGTGTACCTGGTATATGCCATTTACTGTCTTAGTCCCTGAGGATGAGTCAACAAAACAGAATGACATCCTAGCCATCATGCAGGTTGTATTCTAGTAAAGAGATATAGACAATAAGCAAAAAGTAAAATACATTTAAAAATATCAAGAAGGGCTTCCCTGATGGCGCAGTGGTTGGGAATATGCCTGCCAATGCAGGGGACACGTGTTCGAGCCCTGGTCCGGGAGGATCGCACATGCCATGCAGCAGCTGGGCCTGTGCACCATAACTACTGAGTCTGCGCTCTAGAGCCCACAAGCCACAACTACTGAGCCCACGTGCCACAGCTGCTGGAGCCTGTGCTCCACAACAGGAGAGGCCACCGCAGTGAGAGGCCCACGCACCACGGCAGGGAGTGGCTCCCATCCACTGCAGCTGGAGGGGGCCCCATAGGCAGCAACGAAGACCCAATGGAGCCAGAAGTATATAAATAAATAAATAAATTTATTTAAAAAAATATATATCAAGCAAGGAAGGTGGGTAAGTTAATTAAAGTCAGGGAGGGCCTTACATACAAGGTAACATTTGAGCAGAGACCTCAAGGAAGTGAGAAAGTAAAACACTGGGGGCAGAATATTCCAAGCAGTAGAGATAACATGAGCAAAAACCCAGAAACAAGACTGTTTTTGTTGTGTTAGAAGAATTGCAAGGAGTGCATGGAGCAGAAGCAAGGAGGAAATGAGGAAGAGTTTGAGGCTGGAGAGGAAGCAGAGCTCTAGATCCAAAAGTTGCTTTGTAGGCAATTTTAAGAACTTTGGGTTTTACTCTCAGAAGGGAAACCATCTTATTCAGAGTAGAGCAGTAATGTGATTTTTGACTTATGTTTCTAATGGGTCACTCTGGCTACTCTTTTGAGAACAGACAATGGAAGAAGGGAGGAAACAGAAACAAGGAAAATAGTTTATAAGTTATCGAAATAATCTAGGCAAGAAATAACCAGAGTGGTAATGGTAGAGTTGGTGAGAAGTTATCATATTCTGTATATATTTTAAAAGCTGAGCTGACAAGATTTGCTAACGTGAAATGTGAGAGAAAGAAAAGAATCAAGGATGAGTCCAAGGTTTTTGACCTATACAACTGGAACTTTAGCACTGCCATTTACTGAGATGAATTAGATTATAGTTGAAAGTGATTTTGGAAACTGATTAGGGAGTGATGTTTTAGGCATGTTAAATTTGAGAAGCTAATCAGATATTAGCTAAAATATGTAAAAATATGCTTAAATAAGTAAATATGCTTAAAATAAGTAAAAATATGCTTAAAGCAGTTAGTCACAGTTGGTCTGGGTTTGAGAAAGAGGACAAGTTAGAGATATTAATTGGAGAGTTATCAGCTTAGAGGCTATTTAAAGCCATGAGACCAGTTGGGATCACAGAGTGATCGAAAATAAAGAAGAGAACCAAGAAGTGAGCCCTTGAGCACTAACAACAGCCTAATTGATTATTATTCCCATTTTACTTATAAGGAAACAGAGGCTCAGACATGGTAAATAACCCAACAAGATCACACAGTTAGTAAGCTACAGAGCCAAATATCAAACAAGGACTGTCCAAAGCCATTATACCACACTATATATGGTGGCAAAACAGATCTAAAATCTGACAACGAAAGTAGTAACCCTAGCAGTACATTCCCAGTGATTCTCTAGGTCACTGCATCCCAATTGCCTTTCCACACACCAAGTGCTTCCTGGGGAGTTTGTAAAAATAATAGTTTGAGGCCCCACTCTAAGTTTCTGATGTGGTAAACCTGGAGGGGAGTTCATGAAAGATTTTTTTAGTGTTACCTAGAATGGTTTCATAGCCAGGTTAGAGACAGCTCATTTGAAAGACATCAGACAAAAAAGTGTGACTCAAAGAGGAAAATGAAATCTGTACACCTTCCTGAAGCCTAGTGCAGAGACACCATCAACTCTTGGCTAAGCAAGTGGACAGAGCTGATGGGAAGGTAGGACTGCTCTGGACACCCCACCAGTCCAAGAGAAATAATGTAGTTTCTCAGTAGACACACAGATGTAGAGAACAAACATATGGGAAAGGGGGTGGGATGAATTGGGAGACTGGGATTGACATATATACACTACTATGTACAAAACAGATAACTAATGAGAACCTGCGGTATAGCACAGGGAACTCAACTCAGTGCTCTGTGGTGACCTAAATGGGTAGGAAATCCAAAAAAGAGGGGATATATGTATATATATAGCTGATTCACTTTGCTGTACAGCAGAAATTAACACAACATTGTAAAGCAACTATACTCCAATAAAAAAATTTAAAAAAAAAGAAATACTTAACTTATGGCTCATTCACACAGAGAACCAGTCTTCTGCTGATGCTACCTAAAATCAAATGACCTTTTTGATCACCACACGTGCCTCCTATTGAGCCAACTGCCAGTAGTTCCCAGCCTGGGATACACCTAGGAATAATCAGAGCTCTTTTATAAGATACAGATTCCTAAGCTCCACCCAGAGCTAATGATTCTAGCTCAAAGATCTAGAAATCTGTCTTTTGCAAGCTTCCTAGAGGATTCTTATGCACCCAGTCCAGTATCAGTTTATGAACCCATATATTAGAATAATTTTTATTGAGAATTAAAGCCCCTAGGTCTTTTTTGCATGTCCTTATATTAAGCTAGGAATCCCTCAATGACTGGTGCACATATGCTTTAAGTCTTTTTGAACATAAATGTAGACTAATCTTACATTGTTCAAGATGGTAGCCACTAGCCATGTGTGGCCACTAAGCACTTGAAATACAGCTAGTCCAAATTGATATGTGCTATGTGACATGCACACTGAATTTCAAAGACTTAGTAAAAACAAAAAAAGAATGTAAACTATCTCATTAATAACTTTATTATATGTTGAAATAATATTCTAGATATATTGGATTAAATAAAATATATTATTAGAGTTAATATCACTTGTTTCTTTTTACTCTTTTCAATGTACTTCCTAGAAAGCTGTAGTTATCTTAACTATGACTTGCATTATCTACTATTGGCCAGCATTGACTATCATGTACCCCTATTGATTTTCTCATTGTTAATCACAGTCCTGTAGTCTGAACTCCCACAGTCCACTGCTCATAACTCTATGAAAGACTTGTCATAAGATACTCTAATTATCTTTTTACACGTCAGTCTCCACCACTAGACTGTGAGTGGCTCGAGGACACGGCACCTGCCTTATTTACCTGCCTCCTTTGGACCTAGCACAATGCATGGCACCTGACAGATGTTCATGAACAGCCAATTTCCTTGCCTTCCTTGCCCAGAGCCATGCAGATTGTTAATTGCAGGGTGCAGCCTCTAACTCAGGTTGCTTGACTTTTGCTCTAATATGCCATCTATGACAACCCACTGCCTTACACCCTTTCTCTAAAGATTTGCACAAGACGCAAATTGAAGTAAAACTCAAATCAGTCCAATTTACTACTCATTAGCAGTTTTTATGAAGACTGGTTATAGAAGAGATTGAAACCCAAAGCTAATGTGACATTTTGAATTATCTCAAGTTGTCACTTTTCCATGCTGTGCTTCACTCTCATTAGGAAAAGTAATCAAGATCTGGGCCTGTTCTTATACTGTGTCCCTCCCTGTTATTAAAGCTAAGCACTCGGAGGTATCTAATGCTCATGTCGATGTTACACTTTTCTTACTGGCACAAAAAGTTGTCTATTTATTTTCCCCCTGATTAATGCTTTGGGGATTTTCCCCCTTTTCAGACTACTTCCTCAGTTTGCCAGTTAGAGACACATATTAATTTTCTCCAAAAGCACTTGCTTCATAACTTGATGGATACATTCAGGTTCTTTTTAGTGGAGACACAGTTAGGCAAGAGCTAACAAACAAGCATATATACACAGCACAATGTCAAGGGTTGGAGTTCAACTATCTGTAGCCAGAAACCTGAATTCATCCTGTGTCCTATGTAAGTGGGAATCATCCAAAATTTCATGTGAACCTGCAAAAGAAGTACCATGCTAGCCAGCAGGAACAAGCATCTCACCACGCCACCCTGATGGCACTGCCAGCCCTGGCCAATCCCAATCCTGTGAGAGAGAAAAGTTTCAAGGGAAGCACCTAAAGGATGAGGGTGTCCCTGAGGGACTTGGGTAGCACAGGCTACTACATACTGAATTCAGGAATAAAGGACTTTAAAATGTCCCTCGAGAGTAGACTAGAGAGGAAACAATATTCTTAAGGGAAACTATAACATCTTAGAGGGGAAAGGGTAATCCACAGCCCATTCCAGGTGATGACACATTTGTAACTGTGTCCTACTTACCACCCTGTGGGTACATTTTAGTTCATGTTTCTTTTAATATTCAGATAAACATAACTCTGAACCTCCAACTCTCCACCACAAGGATGTCCTAAAGTGCTCCCTGGATTACCCCTCCAGGGTTTACTCATATGTTTCACGTTTGGTCCCTTTTGTTTTACCTGTGTAGTAAATACACTTGCACATCCACTTGAGTGTTGAAGGCTGGTGTGGAGATTTGAAATGTTTTTTCTCCTAAAGAGCACTTTAGCCTCTCATGAAATTTGTACACTCCTACTCCAATAACCTCCAGAGTTCTGAAGGTGGGGCTGTCCTTGTCACATAAAAAATACATCTTATTTTACATTATAGTCCATTATTATTCCATATACTCAGCCTGATAAAAGTGTATTGTTGGGCAAGTATTAATGACACAAAATTGTAATGGTGTCAAAGTTTGTGTCACCTTTTTTTTTCTTCTAGGTGATATGATGCAGTACCAAAAAGAATGGATTTTGAGCCTTTTAGAACAGGGTTCAAATCCTGCTTTCATGATGTATTAACTGTGAAATAGTAAATTATTTCATCTCTCAGGGCTTGGATTTTCTTTTCTGTAAAATAGGGTTAATAACATCTGCCTAGTAGCATAATTGTGAAGTTTAACTAGGATAATTCATGTGAAGTCCTTGGCAAATATAAGGCAAGCAGTATATACTAGTTAACTCCCCTCCTGCTTTCCTCTGTCAGTGGCTTCTGGCCCCCTGATCCAAGCATAGTGTTCCTGATTGATGTGGTGTCTTGGCTCCAGACAAGTCCATGTTCACATTTCCAACTTCATACTCCTCCCTTGCAAAGGAGCTTATTGTATTTGACTCCAAAAGAATTCTCTGTTCATGGCAATGGCAGGAAAAAAAGTTTAATTCAGAGGTTAAACAGATTCTAACCAAGGCTGGGAGCAAGGTCTGACTTCACCACTGACAGGTGGAAAAGCAGGCATAGAAAAAAGGCACCACACTCTACATTCACCACATCCTGCTTTTGCACAGCTTCCTCTACTATCTTCACATCATAGTCGTAAGTGTAAAGTCACCATTCTACCTCAAAAATGTTGTCAGCTTTTTCTGAAAGTTTACAGGGCAAAACCTTCCTTATCCTGCAGAAAATCTTTGCTATACTTTAAAAATGTAGACTTTTATCTGCCAGTGTTGGCTAAATTTTGTTGCAGATTGACACTGTGCATATATAATCAAACATTTTGACCAGAACTAAGGCTTTGAGCATATAGCTTAGTTCATAGAATTTCAAGATAAATGAACGTTGCATTGGTTAAAGAAACAAAAATCAATAAGATAAGAAATACAATGCTTACATACAGAAATAACTTCAAAAAGAAAGTTAAGCTAAGGTTTTGCAATGTAATTCCTTCCTCTAAACTGGGTAAAGTTTTAATATATGAATTTGCTTGCCAGTGGTTAAACATCTGTGTGTGTGTGTGTGTGTGTGTGTGTGTGTGTGTAAAACCTTTCATTAAAAGCAGCTTTTAGTCCATGTAAGAGTTCCAAACAAAATTAATCAGCGTGGAGGATGATGAAACAAAGAATTTTAGGTTGCTTTCCAAAGGCATCAATTCTCCTTAATACCTTGCAGTTCTCATTTCCATAGCATGTATTCATTCACCTATTCAATAAATATTGTGCACTTACTACATCAGACACAAACAGTTCTTGTGATGTTTACATGTTATGGGGAGGGAGAGATTTTTTTTAAAGATAGCTAATATGATGTCAAGTAGTAAAAGTTTTATGAAGAAAAATAAAGCAGGTATGGTAAGTGCATAAAGAGGGACGATGGAGGGTCTACTTTAGATAGGGTAAAGGTGAAGATCTTCCTGAGGAGGTGGCATTTAAGCAGACTTGAAAGAAGTGAGAGAGTTCAAGTGGTTATTTGGAGGAAGCCATCATAGTCAGAGGTAACTGAAGTCCTGAAGCAGGAGCATGGGGTGGAGGATCACTCAGGAGCTGTCATTGTTAGGGAGGAACCAGGGATATCCTTGCTATCAGCCCCTCCTGGACTCTAGCAGGAAGGAGTCCTCAGAAGGGGTCACCATGGCTTTTGGTGATGCAGAAAAGACCCATACTCCTGGACGCACAGAAGAAGATATATACAAGAGAAGGAAGGTAAAAAGTCATTCTGAGCACAGTGGACACTAGAAGGAGGGGACACACACAGTAGGAAGCTTTAGCTGAGGTCAAATTTCATTAGGCTTGAAATTTTCCTGGAAGGCCGTCCTGAATGTAGCAATTATTATTTAGCTTTTTAATATACTTCCTAATATAGACATCTTTTCATTCCCAATATATCTCTGGGAATAAAAAGAAAGTCCCCAAATTACTATTCAGGGTTTTAAGTGAAAAGATTAAAATACCATAAATGTATAAGCTGGAGACAGTACTATGCCAATTTTTGCATGGAATTTATTTGCAAAAAGTAAATGTCAACTTTAAGATCTCAAAATGGAATATAAGATGATACTACTGTATTTAATTCATAATTGCATTCAGAAATGCTACAATGAGACACATTACCAAATTGCAAATGATTTCAGGTTCTGTACATACAGATGGATCTTGCCTAAGGTGTTTAAATGCTGAGAGTCAATAGGTTAAAACAAATATACTCTACATGACATTAATTCAAGTTAAAAGTATTAAAATGGAAAGTGATCTTCCACCGAATGGTAATGTTGTTCCCTTAACAAACTGCCAAATCATGCCCTTGTCAGGAGAAATAAGCAGAATAACAAAAGATGTGCCCCCAAGTACCTGAGAGGCAAAGTGTAGCATATTAACTAAATTGCATCTTTCAAACTGCACTGTTCCTCCCTCCTGCTAGGCAAAATATGTGAGCAGCATTGCTCCATGCAGCTCCTGTATTCTCACAGCTCAGCATAGGTATGATGCTACAACAGGAGGGCCCAGGGGCCTGCACACATGCATAGCAACAAGAGGTCATGCCACCTCTGCTCCTCTGAAGATATCAGAGATGCCTTTTAAATCCTACAAGATACAACCTGATCTAAGGCCTTGAACTACTAAGAGTGAGAATTGATGGGATTAAAAAAGAGTACAGTGCTAAGACTTCTTGCTCACTGTAATATCAATCATTCAAGAGTATTGTCCTTACATCAAATACACCTGGAGTACATTTCTTCCATTGCCATCATGGGTTATTTCCGTTATTATTTGGTCTTCTTTCTGATTCAAGCTACAAATACATACTTTCCCTAAAGACCCAATACTTCCCCTCCAGCATGGCAGGACCTCTCCTTCTCCCCCATAGAAGGCTTACCAAACAGATAGATATCAAAACTGACGTCTGATCTTATTACAGGCAGGTTTCCAATGAAAGTCTCAAACTGGAGAGTTTCTCTAAGGAGGAAAGAAAGGTGTTAATGAATATTCATATTTAAGAAGAAAGCCCAAGAAGGAACATTCTGGTTTTTATTTCCAGTAGTGACAAAGGCTTTAGAATGACTCTTACCTCCTCTAACAGGTCTACAGGCAGATATGCTTTTCTGGTGGCTGAGATTACCATAGCAGTACCTTCCCTTGATCCCCAAGCATATAGAAACAGCTAAGAGATCTTAGTGAGGAGAAAGGCAGGGATGGGTAATGTGGAAGAATTTATATTGAGTCAGAAGACCTGCACTCTGGTTCTACTGTTAACTATCTTAATTTGCCTCAATTATTTAATACATATATGACCTCATTTATATCACCTGTAAAAGTAGGAATAATAATGCCCAGCTTACAATGGTGTTATATTGTTATTTTTACTCAACAGTTAGTGTCTCTGTTCTAAGTGTGGGAATAGAAAAAAAGACAGGGACCTAGGTACTGCAAAGCTTGAACTATAGTAATGAGAACAAACATGGAAACAGATAACTGAGTAGCAAGATAACATGTCACTCTGATAGTCTGACAACTGAGTCCAGGTGGACACAATCCCTTATGACCCTATAAAAACATCACCCCCACCATGACTACTCAACCAGAACTTGTGGAGAAGAGAGAAGAGATTTGATAACAAAAATTCTGAGTTGGTCGAGAGTAAATCTGAAGTGATGAAGTTTATTCAGAATTCATTTAGATGCATTTTTCTGTAATCCAACAAAATGGACTTAAAAGGGAGTTTAACAGGTGTCTTAGGTCAAGATTCCCAGGAGTAGATTCTGAGGCAAGATGTCCTGTACAAGTGAATTAGTGGGGAAATATGCCCAAGAGAAACCGATGAGGGAGAATGGGAAGCAGAACATAAAGGACAAAGAAGTCAAGTAAGGGTTTAGATAAAGTCCCAGAGAAATGGCTACAGCCTACACCTCAGGGTAGAGAGTGCTCCTGTCCCTTGGGTGGGACTCCCTCACCATCTAGTCATTGGCTAAAAGCTGCCCTAAAGGGATGTAATTCCCAGGTGCCTCCAGCTCTCTGGGCTTCTGGGAGAAGCAGTCCCAGCAGTCTGAAGGCAGTCCTCTGCAGAAGAATCACAGGTGCAGGCTGAGGGAACTGAAGGTTCACTGACATCAGGGTAAGAACAAACAGAAGTGGTAAAAGGGATATGAGCATCTCTGGAAGCAACACTGACAGTGTCCAATAGAAGGTCCAATAGAACTGGATTTCAGAAATGCCAAGTTATACTCTTCACACCTCATAATATGGTCTGAAGTATTACAGTATCTATAACTGCAATACAGAAATATTATAATAGAGATACAAATAGAGGATGACAATGGAAGTCCCAAATGATCAATTCTGTCTTAGAAAAATGGAAAGATTTTAACAGACTGCATGATGCCTCCTTTGAGAGGCCATCAGATTTACAGGAGTTTCCTGAAAGCTGACTGAGTCTAGGGTCAAGGCTTCATCTTGTGGGGTGGTTGCCTTGTGTGGGAAAAAAGTCAGAATTAAAATCCTACCTAAAAATTAATGAAAAGAGTCAAGTCATAGAATCTAAATCAAATTTTATAAACAAAAGATTGGATTTTGGATAACTATAAAAAGAATTGGTGGCCAGGAGCCAGATGAAAATTAGACACAAGAGTCCTAGCCTAACCCCTAGCAGGGGTGTTGTGGGTAACACAACCAGTAGGTGGTTAGAGAAACTGGGTAAGAGTATTCAGAAGTCATGTCAGGGTCAGCTCTTGATGGAATGTACGGATTTTTAGATATGAAAAGAGCAAATGGCATTAGAGAAATGGAGAAAAGCTTGTGCAAAGTCATGGAGGCCAGAAGTTGCTGTGACTTGAATTTAGAGGACGTGGTTGGAAAGGGAGATGACGCTGGAGAGGTTCATATCCAACTAACTTGTCAAAGACCCTACAAGTCATTCTGAAAGAATTTTCACTTTATCCAGTGGCCAATATATCCTTTTTTCTAGTTTTAAGAATATTATTATATAGAGGATAAACTAGAGTGAACAGAGAGATAGACCAATTTGAAGATTGTTGCAAAAGTCTAGGTGAGAGATAATATACAATGTAATAAATATCATCCCTAAAGAGATTTTGTAGATCAGGGAAGGAGCCAGAAGAAAAATATGCCAGGTGTTTCTTAAAACATGTTTACCTCTTTGCATAGTATTTGTGCACTGGTAACTGCAAGGGGGGAAACAAAAAAATTCATCTATTTTTTAAAACTCTGAAAAAGGCGTGGTTCTAAAGTAATTTGTTTCTGTAGGAGAACATTACTAAGATGAAATAGGAACTGGACCCCTTCTTAGCAAACAGGAGGCAGGAAGCTAGCTCAAGAAATAAAATCCTGGCTCAGCCTGGGGATATTAGGGAAATAACTGTAATGAAATGATTAAAACATCTCAAACTGCAAAGAAAGCTAGTAGGAGCTAACTGCACAATATTCAAACAATAACTTTTAGCAACTGAAAATCATTAGTGAGTGATAAGACAATAGAAAATTAACACCTGCCTACAAATGCTAAACTAGAGCAATGATAGTAAGATTAGACCTCAGGGGCAAGAGTAGAGAGCCACGTGAGGCTAGAATCAGGAGAACTTGGTGCCAGATTGTACATGTGAAATGATGGAGATTGCAGAGTCCACTACTAGGTTTAGATACTAGAACTGAAGAGTAGTTTGGGGAGAGTGAGGCAATGGAAAGTTCACTGTTGCGTACGCTCAGCATCCAAGTTGGAGGTGCCTAGTAGGTGGTTGGAAATGTGTATTCAACTTGGGGGAAAGGTGGCTCTGGAGATACAGATGTGATATTCATTTCTATTTAGATTATAGATAAGGAAACTCCAGTATTCAAGAACCATCCCATCTAAAGAGGAAGATCTAATAAGGGATATTAAGAAGTGGCCAGAAAGATGGGAAATGAATAGTATGCTTTAAGCCAGAAGAGGAAAGAAAGCCCAGAATGAAAATCCAACCATGACTACCTAGGCTTGATGACAGCTCCACTACTTACTCACTATGTGAAGGGTGAGTAACCATCTCTTTGTACCTCAGTTTCCTCATCCATGAAGGGGATAACAGCATCCCCCTTATAAAGCTGATGTGAGGACTAAATGATTTAATATATGAAAAGTGCTTAGAGCAGGGCCAGGCAAAGAGCAAGTGCTACATAAGTGTTAATAAAAAGAACAAAGTGCTGCAGAGACATCACTTTGCATAAGTTGCTTAATGCCTGAAAACAGTTAATTTGATTTGACCATTAGAAAGTCAGTTATTGGTGAAAGGTGCTGTTTAGGAAAACACAATACATCGTAACCATTATTACAAAAAATATTTTCCTACTTGCTCATTATTTAGAGTTTGTGTACACAAGAGAGAAAATGATGGTAATGTCATTATAAAGAAAAAAAGGGGCTAACACATGCCCCAGAAATATACCAAAGACTAGATTAAGGGTGAAGTTAGCACAGCAAACTAAAGTATGAAATTATCACCCTCACAAGTGAAAAAGACACATGGAGTTTTTATTATTAACAATATTGAGTGTCTGAAATCTGACTGGAGTTATTTTAGAAACACAGATGATCAGACAGATATGTATGCTGTCTGTGAATAGTAAGTGACAGAAATTGTAGTTGGAATAAGTCACCTTAAACTTACACGTCTTTCTTTCTGATTATGACATTTGATGAAAAATGAGATACAGCTCCAAAGAATACAACTCATTATTTATGAGCACTAGTATATATAAGTATCATATTGTACAATTTTACACCCAGAAATTATTACTATCCTTTATACTTTACACTTATTGAGTGTTTATTATGTGCCAGACACTACTAAGTACGTTACATGCATTCATTCATTTAAACATCATAGCAACACAATGAGATAATTATTAAGATCTCCATTTCACATGCAAGAAAGCCGAGATACAGAGAAATCAATCAACTTTTCTTCGGTTACACACCTAGTAAGTGGCGCAACAAAGACTGAATTCAAGTGGGCTGGCTACAGAGCTCATGTTCTTAACTGCTTCTCAATTAAGAAGGAGAAAACAAAAATAAATAATATGAAAAGGAAAATCCTATGCTGCCTTTTGGAAATATGTAACATTTTATTATAGATTGAGTTGCGTTCCCTCCAAATTCACATGTTGACACTCTAACCTCAGTACTTCAGAATGTAACTGTATTTTGAGATAGGGACTTTAAAGAGGTAATTAAGAGATTAAATGAGATTAAACGAGATCCTATGGGTGGACCCTAATTCAATCTCAGTAGTGTCTTTGTAAGAAGAGGAAATCTAAAGACGATGTGAGGACACAGCAAGTAGGCAGCCATCTGCAAGTCAAGGAAAGAGGCTTCAGAGGAAAACCAATCCTGCTGACACTCTTGATCTTGGACTTCTAGTCTCCAGAGCTGTGCAAAAATTAATTTATATTATTTAAGCCACCCAGTCTGTGGTATTTTGTTATGACAGCCCTTGCAAACTAACACACATTTTAAATATCAAAGGTAAGTTATTAAAATACATGCTCAGACATTATTTTCTCTAAGAAGTCCCCCTTAGCTTACTGAATTCTGTTTCCACACTTGGGTGTTATTATGATGTCCTATTTATATGAATGTATTCCCCATTGAGCTAGATCCAGGCAGGAACTGTTTCTTCATAATCTTTATATCCCTACAAGGCACACAGGTGCCTGGCTTTGTTTATTTTTTCTTACTTGGTGTCTAATATTGCTATCCTTCCTGTGGATTTATTTTTAAGACCAATTATTTCCTATTCCCTATTCCTATGGCTGCCATCCAAATCCTTTCATCCAGAGATTATCTCTGACTCACATAGATACAGTCCAAGAATTTTATCCATCTTCCCTAAATAAGTAGTAAAAACTTCAAAAGTTTTTCATACAATGCTGAACAAAGATACTGGGGGAAAATTGTTGCTCCCCTTTAAAATACTAGGGGTCAAGCTTTTGAGACTCCAGGAATTCTGCAAAAAGTTAAAGGATCATGTCCTAATTAAGTTCTAAGTAAAGAGGCCACCATGTGCTTGTTTTAGCTGGGAGCAGTTTACTCAGGATTCTTAGAAACTTCTTTTTAGATGCATAAACTCACTTCCAGCTCTCTGAAACCTCTTTCTAACCCCCCACAAAGCTTCTGAAACTTCTTTAAAATGAGATTCATTACCCCTTTATGCTTTCTGAGGTGAGTGGGAATGATCAAGCCCTCAGTAAACTTTAATAACAGTCTATTTGATTAGACTTGGCTTACAAAGAAATAAGTCAGGAAGGCAGCTTCTTGGTAAATATGATTCTAATGAATGAAGAAAGGAGATATAAAACAAAAAAAGTAGAATTCATTGAAAGACAAGCCATTTCAGTTCATGACATTTTTAGAGACACATTGCCAAAATGGAGATGGCAGAAAGTTATAATTGAAGGATGTTTTGCCTATATCAAGCGAGTTTACAAAATAGACACTGTATTTACAGTATAACTTGTGACTTATTAGCTATTGTACGTGCTACAAAGCAACATTAGTTTGCCCATTTTCCTTTTGAAGATTTCAGTGTATGGATAGCTATGTAGACCTTACCTATAGGAAAATCTCAATTTTGAAACCTATTTGAATTTTTTTCAATTACTGCAAAGCTATACATTGTAAAACACAGTATATTTTAAGAATTCTCCTACCTCCATATCTTATGCAATTTTAAAAAATATTATTTTACAGTGTGTTTGTCATACTTTGAAAATACTGTAATACTGCAAAGTTGCCCAAGCAGAAAAGTAATTCAGGTATGAACTACAGAAACGACATTAGCACATAGGGTAGACTTTTGCCAACTAAGAAAGAAATGAGGTCAGTACCTTATTGATGGCAGAGCAGAATGATGGCAGAGCACATCTGGTGCACAGAGCCTGGGCCTGACAGTCAAGAGACTTGGGCTGTATCTCATCCAGGCTATTGGTTCACATAGTGACCTTGAGCAAGTCAATTAGCCTCAGTCCCAAGATCCTCACCTGTGGCGCTGAGATAAATATATTCTTAAATCATAGGAATGTGTCAGAATTAATGGTTTGTTATGATGGGAATTGGTGGAATAAGGAAATGGCCAGATAGAAGCAGGCAATGAACCCTGCTCCCAATTTTGCCTGTCTATTCTGATTTTTCAAGAGAATCCAGTTTTAAGGATTACAGTGGAGTCTAGGGCTTCCCTGGTGGCACAATGGTTAAGAATCTGCCTGCCAATGCAGAGGAGACGAGTTCGAGCCCTGGTCCGGGAAGATTCCACATGCCATGGAGCAACTAAGCCTGTGAGCCACAACTACTGAGCCCGCGAGCCACAACTACTTGAGCCCACGTGCCACAACTACTGAAGCCCGTGTGCCTAGAGCCCGTGCTCTGCAGTGAGAAGCCACTGCAATGAGAAGCCCGCGCATCACAACAGATAGTAGCCCCCGCTCACCGCAACCAGAGAAAAGCCCGTGTGCAGCAACAAAGACCGAACACAGCCAAAAATAATAAATAAATAAAATACATTTATAAAAAAACTACAGTGGAGTCTAATCAATATACTTGCCTCAGAAATTCTCATACTACAAGGAGCCTAAGACCATTAGAATAACTTGTAGATCAAGCAAAGTTAAGTTGAATAAACCTACTGTAACAAGGGACAAAATAACTTTAAGAGTCTTAGTAGCTCTTAGAAAGGGGAGGGCAGAAGAGAAGATAGATAGATAGACAGATAGATGATAGATAGATAGATAGATAGATATGCATGATTTTGAGGTCTAGGTTCAAACAGGCAAGTCTTTCAAGGTGAGAAATTGATTAGGATTGGGCAATTTAATTAATAAGAGTCTATGATTGATAGACACAGAGACAGGAGTTCTGAAGCAAGTCTTCCTAAGTAACCTCTTGTTGCATAAGCAAGCCCTTTGCTCAGGTGAGACAACAATTTTCCTGAAGAAGTTAGAAATTTCCTGAACCAAACAGTGAAGTTACTTACTAGTTTACAAGACATATCTTCCTACTTAAGAATTTCCTATAATAAATAGATAAGTCAAGACAGGAATTCTCAAATCTTGGTCCTGATGGTTAAGCTGTGTGGTTACAGAGGGCCATAACTGTCACAGAAATTGGTACCAAAAAGTGGGAGTGCTACTCTAGCAAATACCTAAAAATGTGGAGGTGGTTTTGGAACTGTGTGATGGGCAGAGGCTGGATGAGATTTGAGGTATATACTACAAAAAACCTGCATCGTCATGAATGGATCTTTACTGGTGATTATTGTGCAGACTCAGAAAGAAAAGAGGAGAACTGTAGACAAAGCCTCAAACTTCTTAGGGAATACCTAAATCACCATGAACAGAATGTTCACAGAAATATGGACAGTAAAGGTCATTCTGAGGTCAGACAGAAATGAGGAACATGATATTGGACAATGGAGAAAAGGTGATCCTTGTTATAAAGTAGCAAAGAACTTGGCTGAATTGTGTTCAGGTTCTAGGGTTTTGAGGAAGGTACAACATATGAGCAATAAAATTTAGTTGAAGAAATTTCTAGGCACAGTGCTAAAGAAGTGGCTCTGCTCCTTCTGACTGCTTACAGGAAAATGTGAGAAGAGAGAAATAATTTGAAGATGGAATTATTAACCAAAAAGGAACTAGAAATTAAAAATTTGGAAAATTCTCAGCCTATTAATTTTTTTAATAGATCTTTATTGGAGTATAATTGCCTCACAGTATTGTGTTAGTTTCTGTTGTACAACAAAGTGAATGAGCCATATGCATACATATATCTCCATATCCACTCCCTTTTGAGCCTCCCTCCCACCCTCCCTATCCTACCCCTCAAGGTCATCACAAAGCACCGAGCTGATGTCCCTGAGCTATACTGCTGCTTCTCACTACCTATTTTACATTCGGTAGTGTATATAAGTCGATGTTACTCTCACTTCACCCCAGCTTCCCCCTCCCCCAACCCATGTCCTCAAGTTCATTCTCCATGTCTACATCTTTATTCCTGCCTGGCCACTAGGTTCATCAGTACCATTTTTTTTTTTTTTAGATTCCATATATATATGTGTGTTAGAATACGGTATTTGTTTTTCTCTTTCTGACTTACTTCACTCTGTGTGACAGACTCTAGGTCCATCCACCTCACTACAAATAACTCAAATTTCATTTCTTTTTATGGCTGAGTAATATTCCATTGTATATATGTGCCACATCTTCTTTATCCATTCATCTGTCAATGGATATCTAGCTTGGTTCCATGTCCTGGCTATTCTAAATAGTGCTTCATTGAACATTGTGGTACATGTCTCTTTTTGAATGATGGTTTTCTCAGGGTATATGCCCAATAGTGGGATTGCTGGGTCATATGGTAGTTCTATTTTTAGTTTTTTAAGGAACCTCCATACTGTTCTCCACAGTGGCTGTATCAACTTACATTCCCACCACAGTGTAAGAGGGTTCCCTTTTCTCCACACCCTCTTCAGCATTTACTGTTTGTAGATTTTTTGATAATGGCCATTCTGACCAGCGTGAGGTGATACCTCATTGTAGTTTTGATTTGCATTTCTCTAATAATTAGTGATGTTGAGTATCTTTTCATGTGCGTCTTGGTCAACTATATGTCTTCTTTGGTGAAATGTCCATTTAGGTCTTCTGCCCATTTTTAAATTGGATTGTTTGTTTTTTTGATATTGAGCTCCATGAGCTACTTGTATATTTTGGAGATTAACCCTTTGTGCATTGTTTCAATTGCACATATTTTCTCCCATTCTGAGGGTTGTCTTTTCATCTTGTTTATCATTTCCTTTGCTGTGCAAAAACTTTTAAGTTTCATTAGGTCCAATTTATTTATTTTTAATTTTCATTACTCTAGGAGGTGGGTCAAAAAAGATCTTGCTGTGGTTTATGTCAAAGATTGTTTTTCCTATGTTTTCCTCTAAGAGTTTTATAGTGTCTAGTCTTACATTTAGGTCTTTAATCCATTTGGAGTTTATTTTTTTGTATGGTGTTAGGGAGTGTTTTAATTTCATTCTTTTACATGTAGCTGTCCAGTTTTCCCAGCACCACTTATTGAAGAGGCTCTCTCTTCCCCATTGTATGTTCTTGCCTCCTTTGTTGTAAATTAGGTGACCATATGTGCATGGGTTTATCGCTGGGCTTTCTATCCTGTACCACTGATCTATATTTCTGTTCTTGTGCCAGTACCATACTGTCTTCCTGACTGTAGCTTTGTAGTATAGTCTAAAGTCCAGGAGCCTGATTCCTCCAGCTCTGTTTTTCTTTCTCAAGATTGCTTTGGTTATTAGGGGTCTTTTGTGTTTCCATAGGAATTGTAAAAATTTTTGTTCTAATTCTGTGAAGATTGCTATTGGTAGTTTGATAGGGATTGCAGTGTATCTGTAGATTGCTTCGGGTAGTATAGTCATCTTCACAATATTGATTCTTCCAATCCAAAAATATGCTATTATCTCTCCATCTGTTTATGTCATCTTTGACTTCTTTCATCAGTGTTTTATAGCTTTCTGAGTACAAGTCTTTCGCTTCCTTAGGTAGGTTTATTCCTAGGTATTTTATTCTTTTTGTTGCAATGGTAAATGGGATTATTTCCTTAATTTCTCTTTCTGATTTTTAGTTGTTAGTGTACAGGAATGCCAGTGATTTCTGTGCATTAATTTTGTATCCTGCAACTTTACCAAATTCACTGATTAGTTCCAGTAGTTTTCTGGTGGCAGCTTTAGGATTTTCTATGTATAGTATCATTTCATCTGCAAACAGTGACAGTTTTACTTCTTCTTTTCCAACTTGTATTACATTTATTTCTTTTTCTCCTCTGATTGCCATGGCTAAAACTTCCAAAACTATGTTGAATAAGAGGGGTGAGAGTAGAAATCCTTCTCTTGTTCCTGATTTTAGTGGAAATGCTTTCAGTTTTTCACCATTGAGTATGATGTTTGCTGTGGGTTTGTCATATATTGTCTTTATTATGTTGAGATAGGTTCCCTCAATGCCCATTTTCTGGAGAGTTTTTATCATAAATGGGTGTTGAATTTTGTCAAAAGCTTGTTCTGCATCAACTGAGATGATCATATGGTTTTTATTCCTTAATTTGTTAATATGATGTACCACATTGATTGATTTGTGTATACTGAAGAATCCTTTCATCCCTGGGATAAATCCCACTTGATCATGGTGTATGATCCTTTTAATATGTTGTTGGATTCTGTTTGCTAGTATTTTCTTCGGGATTTTTGCATCTACGTTCATCAGTGATATTGGTCTATAATTTTCTTTTTTTGTAGTATCTTTGCCTGGTTTTGGTATCAGAGTGATGGTGGCTTTGTAGGATGAATTTGGGAGTGTTCCTCCCTCTGCAATTTTTGGAAGAGTTTGAGAAGGATCGGTGTTAGCTCTTCTCTGAATGTGTAATAGAATTTGTCTGTGAAGCCATCTGGTTCTGGTCTTTTGTTTGTTGGAAGATTTTTAATTATAGTTCCAATTTCATTACGTGTGATAGGTCTGTTTATATTTTCTCATTCAGTCTTGGAAAACTGCACCTTTCCAAGAATTTGTCCATTTCTTTGTGGTTGTCCATTTTACTGGCATATAGTTGTTTGTAGTAGTCTTTTATAATCCTTTGTATTCCTGCTGTGTCAGTTGTGATTTCTCCTTTTTCATTTCTAATTTTATTGGTTTGTGTCTTGTCCCTTTTTTTCTTGATGAGTCTGGCTAAGTGTTTAACAATTTTGTTTATCATCTCAAAGTACCAGCTTTTAGGTTTATTGATATTTGCTATTGTTTTCTTCATTTCTATTTCATTTATTTCTGCTCTGATCTGCAATCTACCTGAAAAAGAATTCAGAGTAATAACAATAAAGATGATCCAGAATCTCGGAAATAGAATGGAGGCACGGATTGAGAAAATACAAGAAATGCTTAATAAAGATCTAGAAGAACTAAAGAACAAACAAACAGAGATGAGCAACACAATAACTAAAATGAAAAATACACTAGAAGGAATCAATAACAGAATAACTGAGGCAGAAGAAAGAATAAGTGAGCTGGAAGACAAAATGGTGGAAATAACTGCCGAGGAGTCGAATAAAGAAAAAAGAATGAAAAGAATTAAAGACAATCTCAGAGACCCCTGGGACAACACTAAACACACCAACAGTCGAATTACAGGGGTCTCAGAAGAAGAAGAGAAAAAGAAAGGGTCTGAGGAAATATTTGAAGAGATTATAGTGGAAAACTTCCCTAACATGGGAAAGGAAATAGTCACCCAAGTCAGGGAGCACAGAGAGACCCATACAGGATATACCCTAGGAGAAACACATCAAGACACATATTAATCGAACTAACAAAAATTAAATTCAAAGAAAAAATATTAAAAGCAGCAAGGGAAAAACAAAAATTAACATACAAAGGAATCCCCATAAGGTTATCAGCTGAGTTTTCAGCAGAAACTCTGCAGGCCAGAAGGGAGTGTCAGGATATACTTAAAGTTATGAAACAGAAAAACCTACAACCAAGATTACTCTACCCATCCAGGATCTCATTCAGATTCGATGGAGAAATCAAAAGCTTTTCAGACAAGCAAAAGCTAAGAGAATTCAGCACCACCATACCAGCTTTACAACAAATGCTAAAGAAATTTCTCTAGGCGGGAAAGACAAGAGAAGAAAAACAGTCACAAAAACAAACCCAAAACAATTAAGAAAATGGTAATAGGAACATACATATCGATAATAACTTTGAATGTAAATGGATTAAATGGCCCAACCAAAAGACACAGGCTGGCTGAATGGATACAAAAACAATACCCATATATATGCTGTCTACAAGAGACCCACTTCAGATCTAGGGATACATACAGACTGAAAGTGAAGAGATGGAGAAAAGATATTCCATGCAAATGAAAATCAAAAGAAAGCTGGAGTAGCAATACTTGTATCAGATAAAATAGACTTTAAAATAAAGACTGTTACAAGAGATAAGGAAGGACACTACATAATGATCAAGGGATCAATCCAAGAAGATATAACAATTATAAATGTTTATGCAGCCAACATAGGAGCACCTCAATACATAAGGCAAATGCTAACAACCATTAAAGGGGAAATCGACAGTAACACAATAATAGTAGGGGACTTTAACACCCCACTTACAACAATGAACAGATCATCTAAACAGAAAATAAATAAGGAAACACAAGCTTTAAATGACACAATAGAACAGATAGCTTTAATTGACATTTATAGAACATTCCACCTGAAAGTGGCAGAATACACTTTCTTCTCAAGTGCACATGGAACATTCTCCAGGACAGATCACATCTTGGGTCACAAATCAAGTCTTGGAAAATTTAAGAAAACTGAAATCGTATCGAGCATCTTTTCTGACCACAACGCTATGAGACTGGAAATCAATTACAGGAAAAAAAACTGTAAAAAACACAAATACATGGAGGCTAAACAGTGCGCTACTAAATAACAAAGAGGTCACTGAAGAAATCAAAGAAGAAATTAAAAAATACATAGTAACAAATGACAATGAAAACACAATGACCCAAAACCTATGGGATGCAGCAAAAGCAGTTCTAAGAGGAAAGTTTATAGCAATTCAATCTCACCACAAGAAACAAGAACAATCTCAAATAAACAATCTAACTGTACACCTAAAACAACAAGAGAAAGAAGAACAAAGAAAATCCAAAGTTAGTAGAAGAAAAGAAATCAGCCTATTTATATTGCAAGAAATGAGAGATCGTGTTGGGGGGACAACACTAGGCATGTGGCCAAGTGACCATAGCTATTTTAATAAGGCAATTAGTATTGGTGTGAAACACAAACTTAATAAGTCATCCGGCTAGAAAGCTGCCAGTATGAACTGAAGGGGAAGGAGACAGGAAGGAATAAAGGAAGGCATTGGACTTAGATTTTATAGGACAGGACCATGGAGCTATTTTGCTGTGAACATGAACTATTCTTTAAAGACAAGACAAGGGAAGAATGACCCTGAAAGTGATTCAGAGATCATCAAGGACAGGATGGATAAGTGCTGCCTGGAAAAGCTGTGGGGGTAGGACCCTCTTTCAGACCCTCCTTCACAGTGGGTCTAGGAGGTGGGACATGGAGGCCTGGAGGGCGGAGCACTGAGCCAGAGGATTATTCTCAACCCCTGAGAGTTTGTCTTACACTCTGGACTATTTGGAGCCGGTTACCCCTTTCTTCTTTCACATCTTTTTTTTGGCATGGAAATGTCTAACCTATGCCTGTCCCACCATTGTATTTTGAAAGTATGTTACAGGTTTACATCTCAGGATGTATTGTACCTTGAGTCTCATCCACATCTGACTTAGACGATATTTAGAAGAATCTTTGGGTTTTAGATTTTAGAGGTGCACTAAAATGAGTTAGACTTTGGGGGTTGTTGGAATATAATTGTATTTTTTCATGCTAGAAGAACACGAATTTTGGGAGATCGGGGTGGAATGCTACAGACTGCATGTTTATATCCCTCCCCAAATATGTTGAACCCTAGTCCCCAAAGTGATAGTATTTGGAGGTGGGGCTTTGGGGGGTGATTAGGGCATGAGAACAGTATCCTTATAAAAGGATAGTATAGTATCCTTATAAAAGAGACCCCAGAGATCTCCCTTGGCCCTTCCACCAAGTGAGGACACAGTGAGAAGACAGTCATCTATGAATCAGAAAGTGGGCCCTGACCAGATATTGAATATGCTGGCAACTTGATCTTGGATAGACTTCCCAGCCACCAGAAATGTAAGAAATAAATTTCTGTTGTTTACAAACCACCCAGATTATGGTATTCTGTTATAGCAGCCCCAACAGTCTAAGACATTCATGTTAAGATGGGCATTCTCAAATCTTGGAACTGACATTTAAGCTATGTGGCCACACAGGATCTTAACTGTCAGGGTAGAACATATTCTATTACCTCAATAGGAGTCTCTATGAAAAAAAAAAAATGAACACAAATGCTGAAAGAGGAGAGATACTAAGGAAGGAAAGAAAGGAAAAAGTAGTACATGGTTTTCCAGTAACTAAGCTGGATGGGTACAGGAGCCAAACACAACTGGCCTTTGTCAGAGAAGTCTAATTATTCCCAAGGGTGTTACAACAAATGGAACAATATGATTTGCAACCAAACTGAGAAATGTTTAAGATTGAAAAGGGGTGCTAAAATAAGTTACAGGCTTTAACTTATTTACAACTAATATAACCAGGCAAACCTATGGCCATTCACATTAGGCCTAAATAAGCAAGTTCTAACATAAAATTTAGAAGAAACCATAGATATAATTACTATGTATGGACTTTAGTTTCAGCTCTGAGCTTGAAAGTCACTCCTACTCTTACAAGAAAAAATCTGAACAAATTAAAAATCAACAACTTTTTGGATTTTCTTATCAATGAATTGAGGTCTCAGGGCAAACCACCACTGTAAAATTGAGAGAAGTTGATGATCATCAAAAAAACTAGAAACAATAAATGCTGGAGAGGGTGTGGAGAAAAGGGAACCCTCTTACACTGTTGGTGGGAATGTAAATTGATACAGCCACTGTGGAGAACAGTATGGAGGTTCCTTAAAAAGCTACAAATAGAACTACCATATGACCCAGCAATCCCACTACTGGGCATATACCCTGAGAAAACCATAATTCAAAAAGAGTCATGTACCAAAATGTTCATTGCAGCTCTATTTACAATAGCCCAGAGATGGAAACAACCTAAGTGTCCATCATTGGATGAATGGATAAAGAAGATGTGGCACATATATACAATGGAATATTACTCAGCCATAAAAAGAGACAAAATTGAGCTATTTGTAATGAGGTGGATAGACCTAGAGTCTGTCATACGGAGTGAAGTAAGTCAGAAAGAGAGAGACAAATACCGTATGCTAACACATATATATGGAATTTAAAAAAAAAAAAATGGCATGAAAAACCTAGGGGTGAAACAGGAATAAAGACACAGACTTACTAGAGAATGGACTTGAGGCTATGGGGAGGGGGAAGGGTAAACGGTGACAAAGCGATAAAGAGGCATGGACATATATACCCTACCAAACGTAAGGTAGATAGCTAGTGGGAAGCACCCGCATAGCACAGGGAGATCAGCTCGGTGCTTTGTGACCGCCTGGAGGGGTGGGATAGGGAGGGTGGGAGGGAGGGAGACGCAAGCGGGAAGAGATATGGGAATATATGTATATATATAACTGATTCATTTTGTTGTGAAGCTGAAACTAACATACCATTGTAAAGCAATTATACTCCAATAAAGATGTTAAAAAAAAAAAAATTGAGAGAAGTTGAAAACCCAGAGTTGTGTGGATTTTTTCTCACACTGTCCAATTGTCCAACACCAGCAGGGTGTCTTACAATTCAATTCAATTCTGACACTATCTATCTACAGTTAGTGGCAGATCTCTTAAGTTAAGGGTTCAGTTCCACAAGAATGCCCCCACTTCAGATGCCAACCGTAAGTCTGGACCTCACATGCTTCTGACCAACTAGCTATAGATCAAGGATTCCCATGACCCCATGTTCAGGTTCAAGAATTTGTTAGAATGGCTCATAGGATTCCTACATTTACCAGTTTATTACATAACAAAGGATGTGATAAAGGATACAAACAGCCAAATAACAAGGTACAAAGGCGAGGTCTGGAAGAGTCTTGAGTACAGGAACTTCTGCCCCTTGGGGTTGAAATGTGACATTCTCCCAGAATAAGGTGTTTTCACCAGCCCAGAAGCTCTCCAAACACTTTCAGTCAGAGTTATGGAGGCTTTATCACATAGGCATGATCAATTATTAACTCAATCTGGCTCCTCTCCCCTCTCTGGAGGATGGAGGGGGGCTGAAAGTTCCAACCCTCTAATCATGCCTTGGTCTTTCTGGCAACCAGCCCCCATCCTGAAGCTGTTTAGGGTCCCCCAGCTACCAGTCATCTCATTAGTACACAAAAAGATACCCATCACTCCAGAAATCCCATGGGTCTTAGAAGCTTTGTGTCAAGAACAGGGGGCAGAAACCAAATGTAGATTTCTTACTGTGTCACAGTCCACCCCCTGGTCTCTGGTCATAGACCTTTTATAGCAAAAGGATCATAAAAGTCAAAAGATGATGGCACATTACTAGAATTCCACTCAGTCATTAATAATTAGTCCCAGAGCAAGGCCAGTCAGGTTTTCCGGCTTCTATTCAATCTTGTCAGGTTCAGCTTCCAAAAGCAGGAATGGTCTCAGCAATATAGCATAATGACTTTACTCTTTCAGGCATCTGGTATAATTGAGCTAAAAGACAATATCATCTCTTGCTCTACACCTCTTTTAAAGTGTTAATGTAATATAGGATTTCCCTCATTAAATAACTCACTTATTCATTTATTTACCCTCAGCTACTATTCCTTCAATTAAATGTTTTTCACCTTTGGAAGGAGCATTATATTTGACCACTGTGCTCGTCTAGATTGCAGGCAGTACTACTAGGCTAGCAAGTACCTCCATCTCAGTCCACTTCCATTTACATAGGGTAAGATTACATAGGTGCAGAACTAGTGGACTATTTTTACCACCAGGCAATATAGCTTCATTCACTGTTAACCCCAATTTTGCCAGATGGGGTGAAAGCACCCACACCCATCAGGCCCTTTGGAATTCTGACATAAAGTTTTAAAAATATAGCCACAGTTTCTCGCTTAAGAATTATCCCTGCTTCCAGCATTTGTAGTTGCAACCCTGGTCCTGTGACCACTGCATTGAGTAGGGAAAAAACAAAATTGAAGTGGCATGGTGAAGAGAAAAGTATAGCTATTATACCAGTGTCCTCCTGCCTTGGCAAAAACTGCATAGTCACACCAGGATCCTCCTCCACTGCTTCTTCCCCAGATCCACCAGAAAAACAGAAGAATCTAGCTAGTGGGAACACTTCTCTCCCCATCGCTCCCCACCACTCACATTACCACCTGAACCATCCCCACCCCCCATCCGTGGAAAAACTGTCTTCCACAAAACCGGTCCCTGGTGCCAAAAAGGCTGGGGACTGCTGCTTTAGCCCCACTCCTCTTGAGTGTAAGCACACACTCATGAAGGTGTGTAAACCAACTCTTCATGCCTGTATCTCCCCCCCGCCCCATTTCAGACCACCAATGATTTAATTGCTCATCCCAATTCTCTAGCAAACTATTATTCTGAGGTGGATATCTCTCTGCTCATTGTTGGATATTATAAGCTATAAAGTGTGTCCCTTGACCTGAAGAAATACGACTCAGAGTTCAAATTAATGCAATATCTTCCATCCCGGTTTTTCTATAGCACTCTAAGCATTTGCATCTACTACCCGAAAAGCAAAGCTCAATCCTGAGTCAGTATCTATTCTTGTCAAGAACCATTTGTAGCACCCAGAGCTACCAGTGTCACTCTGACTGGCCAGCTATGTTCAAGGCCTTCCTACATAGTCACATAGCCATCTGCAGTCTCTGTCTCTTTTGCTGGCAGACAGAAGAGTTCTTACTGGCATTCTGTGCTTCAGACAGTACAAGAGAAGTATGTCCAAATTCAGTCCATCTCTGCATTGCTACAGTACTTCCAAGTCCACTGATTTCTTGGACCCAGGTGGCTGTCGTAAGCAACCCCATGGGAATATGTGCTTGTTGACTCCAATCACCTTTTAAACCTGGAAGGAAGTTCTGATGGGCATCAACATGTACAACTTTAATGCACCCCTCAAATTCCCACAGTGATTTTCATTGGGATGTGACTCATATGGGCATCCTTTTAATAGGCCAGGTTTCCATTGCCCTTCTGTCTGATCATATGGCCAGGTCACTGGCCGTTGCCCATAAGTCAGTAAAAACCCAAACATCGGGGCTTTTACCACTGTTCAATTCTTCCATCAGTGCTAGGAAAACAGCATGCAATTCAGTCCACCAAACTGATTTGTTTTTACCTTCTTCAATCAGAGTGGCAGCCTTCCAAATAGAATGTTGTCTATTCACTTTGGAACTGCCATTCACAAACCAAGAAGCTTTTTGTTGTTCATTCAAGCGCTATTTATAAGACACTGCCCAAGTGATGACAGAAACCAGCAGCTCCTCACACAGTTCCAGAGTCAGTCCTAGGGGAAAAGAGGCTCCTTGTTTGAGAATATCTCCTCCTTGCATTCCCTGGGTAGTATGATCCTGTATAAACCTTTTCCATTTTACTATGGAAATCTTCTGGGCACCATGATCCCCGTTAGAGTATTTCTGCAACATCACCTGAGACATCGTGGGTATTTCAGGTTTAGTGGCAGTTCCAATTAATATCAAGCTAGTAATTGTTCCTTAAATGGAAATTCTCTGGTTCAAAATCCCAGTAGTCATTGAGAGGAGGTATTCACAGGCTTTTGCCATAAGCCCCTGTTTATGTGCTCCACATAGGACTATCACACAGAGAATGTGTCTCTACCAGCATTCCAGCTTCTAGTCTACACTCGGTAGGCTCAGGCAATCTTAATGATACCTATTTAGAATGTCCAATTAACATTGCTTCAAGGGCAGATTTACATGCCAACTGTTTTACAATGCTAGATAAGGGAAACATTCTCCCATGAGATACAATGTCCAGCCCCACAGTACGATCAAGGAAAAGAGACATAACCACTTCACATAAAGCCTGTTCAAAGATACCAATTCGTCCACAAACTTTTACCTTGATTCCATCAACATTTACATTCCTAACTGTAGCTTCCATTAGGACTTCATCAACAGATTTTGGTTTTACAATACTAGGTAGGAGAAGTGTTCCCTAGCTAGACATATCCATTCCCATACAACACTCAGATAAAGGAGACACAACTTCTCTACATAAAGTATGTTTAAACATTCAACTTTCAGGGGCTTCCCTGGTGGCGCAGTGGTTGAGAATCTGCCTGCTAATGCAGGGGACACGGGTTCAAGCCCTGGTCTGGGAGGATCCCACATGCCGCGGAGCAACTAGGCCCGTGAGCCACAACTACTGAGACTGCGCGTCTGGAGCCTGTGCTCTGCAACAGGAGAGGCAGCGATAGTGAGAGGTCCGCGCACCGCGATGAAGAGTGGCCCCCACTTGCCACAACTAGAGAAAGCCCTCTCACAGAAACAAAGACCCAACACAGCAAAAATAAATAAATAAATAAACTCCTACCCCCAACATCTTCTTTAAAAAAAAACAAAAAACAAAAAAACCATTCAACTTTCATAATTCTTTCAACCCTTACATATTACATATGTTCCCTCAATCTAATTTTAGTTCTAATGATGGCTTCACCAATGGGTTTTGGCACCACAGTGTGTGGAGCTCTGATATCAAGGTGTCCCAGGAACTTCTCCATCCCATCATGGTTTTATCTACTCATGTGCAAAAGGCTTTGGCTCCCCAGCAGGGGGTCAAACCAAGGGTCCTAGGCCCTTCTGTCAATCTTTATCCTGATTAAGTTGTCAGTCTCCGGCCCTAAGTGTTTGCAGGTCAGGCTTCTCACTATATTCTTTGCCTTTTGGCTTTAATTTCTCCAAACTATGGATGATTGAGGGATTGTTTGGGGCCTTTAACGTTGGGAGTTCAGCCAAGGGTCCCTTTGCCCCACCCAACTTTAACAGTGTTATATTAAGACCTTTGTTTAAAATCCCATTTTTAATCTAATTAAGCAAAAAGGCCATTAGACTGAGGTAGTCCTAATGCCTTAACAGCCTATGTAAGCAAACAAAAACCTAAGCCCCTAAATGCCTCAAGGTTAAGAAGTCAAAACTTGAGGACAACCAATCACAAACAGCCAACTAGGCTTTCCCAAAGAAGGCAACCACTTAAGCTATGGCCAGTCAAGTCCTTTCCTTGCTTTGCTTCTACAACTTTCCCCTAGCTCCTGTCCATGGAGTGCTCCTAACTATTTCTGGTTTGGTGTTGCCTGATTCAAATAGATTTTTGCTCATATAAACTCTCAACATTTTAAATATGACTCAGTTTATCTTTTAACATCATCAATGTCCATTTTACTCAACCCATTCTTAATAATCATCTAAAGATTTCCATGTTGCTCAGGTGAGTCCTATGATTCTCTCCCTTTTTTTCCTCTTTGTTTCACTCTTTTCAATATTTGCTTTACTCACCTCATTTCTTAATGTTTAAAAATTTTCACCTTCTTGGGAGGAGTCTCTTGACTCTCCCCTCTCTGTCTTCCTGCAGTCTCTTGTTAATTAACCTAACGTTTTTATCAGTATCTGTGAGACCCATAAGGGGAAGCTGAGATAGCAAATTCTATAAGGCTTCCGAGACTGTTGCTTGATTTTGCAGCAGTAAAGTAACATGGGGTGCCCATGCAAAAGGGACCCCCTTAATCACAGCATTAACCATAACCTGGGTAACAGGCATATTCAGTGGGTGAATATCCTGATTATCATAAAACCAGTCCCACATTTATAGCAGAAATTGGGCAGTCCCGCTTCTCAGTGTAAACAGACCTTATAGTGGCTTTTATCCAGTTCACCAGACTAGCTGTTCCTTCGGGAATAGCCTCCTGTGTATCTGGATTATGTACAGCCATCTGTGATTGTTCAGTAGTGAGTTGTGGGTCCTGTATCAACCCAAACACACCGTTCTGCCCTGCAGCATTCAAAACCAAAGACAAGGCCCCTAAATTAGTTACTCCCACAATTCATTTTAGTAAAAGTTCTTCAGAAAGCTGATGATAACAGCTATAAAATGAAACTCCTTCACACTATACCCCCTGGTTTCAGGAGTTTCTTGGTTTTGTCCTCTTCCCATGTTAACTACCTTCTTGGTGACCAGAAGCCTTAGAGGTTATTTTTATTGCCTGGCATAATTTTTCTTTTCATGGGCAGCTTTGAAGCTAGCAGTGGAAGCTCAAATCAGCTCAAATCTGAGACTGGTACACCAAGATCCAACCAAGCATTTTATTTCCTTTTAGCAATTACAGATAACAATAACCAAGGGATTATATATTTCACTTTTTTTCTTGTTAATTTGCACTTCCCAGAAGTTGGATCCATCTCTAAATTCCACTGTTAACTTTTACCTTTAGTAACTGGCCACAGCATAGCTGCTATTCCATTACATAGGTGATCACATGGCCACCCAGAAATCAAAGGTTCCTCATCTCCCACGTTTTCATTCTTCCTCTTCCCAAAACACATGTTTCTTTGGGAAAAAGGAAAGAAACATAGAACAAGTTTAATAAATAGAAAAAAGTTTAAAACATAAAATATTATGCTCTGTGATGACCTAGATGGATGGGATGGGGGGGTGAGAGGGAGGTCAAAGAGGGAGGGGATATATGTATACATACAGCTGATTCACTTTATTGTACAGCAGAAACTAACACAACATTGTAAAGCGATTATACTCCAATTAAAAAAGAAAAAGAGGGCTTCCCTGGTGGCGCAGTGGTTGAGAGTCCGCCTGCTGATGCAGGGGACGTGGGTTCGTGCCCTGGTCCGGGAAGATCCCACATGCCGCGGAGCGGCTGGGCCCGTGAGCCATGGCTGCTGAGCCTGCGCGTCCGGAGCCTGTGCTCCGCAACGGGAGAGGCCACAACAGTGAGAGGCCCGTGCACCGCAAAAAAAACAAAAAAAAACAGACTTTAGACAAGAAAATTATCATGAATAAGGAGGAACATTACATAATAATTAAGGGGCCAATTTTCCAAGGAGATATAATAATACTTAACTTGTATGCATCTAACAACGGAGCGCTAACACACGAGGCAAAAACTGATAGAATGGCAAGGAGAAATAGACAAACCCACCATTATAGTTGGAGACTTCAACACACCTTCTTTCATCAATTAGGTCAAGCAGGCAGAAAATCAGTAAGGATATACTTGGCCTAAAAGCACCATTAATATATTTGATCTAATTGACATTTATACAATCCCTCATTCAACAACAACAGAATATACATTCTTTTCAAGCTCACATGGAACATTCACCAGTATAAACTATATTCTTGATTATAAAGTATATCTTAACAAATTTAAGACTAGAAGTCATGTTCTCAGACCACAATGGAATTAAACTACAAATTAATAACAGAAAAATAGCCAGAAAATCTCAAAGTTTTTGAAGATTAAATAACACCCTACCAAATAACACATAGATCAGAATATAAATCTCAAGAGAAATTTAAATATATGTTTAACTAAATAAAAATAAAAATATAATTTATAAAAATTTATGGAATGCAGCAAAAGCAGCACCTAGAAGGAAATTTATAGCATTAAAATTCATATATTAGAAAAAATATCTAAATAAGTAATCTAAGCTTCAATGTTAGGAAACTAGAGAAAGGAGATAAACTTAATCCCAAAGCAAGCACAGTAAAAGAAATAATAAAAATTAGAGCAGAAAGCAATTAAATTTAAAACAGGAAAACAATAGCAAAAATTTAAAAAAATAAACCAAAAGCTGTTTCTTTGAAAAGGTCAATGAAATTTATAAGCCTGTAGCCATACTAACCAAGATAAAAAGAGAACACAAATTACTAATATCAGAAATGAAAGGGGGCATGCAATGGACATTAGAAGGATAATGGAGTACCATGAACAACTCTATGCCCACAAATTTGATAACTTAGATGAAATGGACACAAACTATCAAAACTCAAATGAGAAGAATTAATCTGAATAGACCTATCTATGCTATACCTATTTAAAGAAACTGAATGAGTAATTAACCCTTCCAAAAATGAAATTACCAGGGCCAGATGGTTTCACTGGTGAATCTACCAAACATTTAATGAAAAAATAATACCAATTCTCTTCAATCTCTTCCAAAAAACAGAATCAAATGGAATATTTCCTAGCTCATTCTATGAATCCAGCACTTCCCTAATACTAAATCAAATAAGGACATTACAAGAAAGGAAAATTTTAGACCAATATCTTTCACAGATGGAAAAATCCTCAACAAATACTAGCAAATTTAATCCAACCATAAATTAAAAAAAATATAAACCATAGTCAAGTGAAATTCCTTCCAGGTACACAAAGGTTGGTTCAACATTTGAAAATCAATTCATGTAATCCATCACATCAACAGGCTATGGAAGAAAGAAAACTCATATGATCATATCAATCGATGCAAAAAAAAAAGTATTTGACATAATCCAACACCAATTCATTATAAAAACTCTCAGCACAGTAGGAACAAAGGGGAATTTCCTCAACTTGATGAAGAACATCTGTAAAAAATCTATAGCTAACATCACATTTAATGGTGAGAAAACAGCTGTTTCCCCCTCTAGGACTGGAACAAAGACAAGTATGTCCCTCTCACTATTCCTATCAACATCATTCTTGAAGGCCCAGCCAGTACAATAAGGCAAGAAGAGGGAATAAAAGATGTACAGATTGGGAAAAAATAAATAAAATTGTTTTTGTTCATGGATGACATGACTGTCTATGTAAAAAATTACAAGGGATCAACAATAACAAGAAAAGCCTCCTGGAACTAATAAGTGGTGGTTATAGCAAGGTTGCAGGATATAAGCTTAATACACAAAAACCAACTGCTCTCCAACATGCCATCAACAAACAATTGAAATTTGAAATTAAAACACAATAAATTTACAACACCGCCAAAAATGATATACTTTAGTATAAATCTAACTATAAAACTCTAATGAAAGAAATTTAAAAAGATCTACTTACTGTATTTTAATTATTCTCCTCCATTAGGAAAGATGAATACAGTAATGGAAGGGGGAAGGAACTATTTAGTCGACCATCTATTACATGCCAGATATTATGTAAAGCACTATTTAGATTATTACTTTTCACAGTTACAAAAATCCTATGACAGGGGCTCCCCTGGTGGTTCAGTGGTTAGGAATATGCCTGCCAATGCAGGGTACACGGTTCGAGTCCTGGTCCGGGAAGATCCCACATGCCATGGAGCAACTAAGCCCGTGCACCACAACCACAGAGCCTGCACTCTAGAGGCCATGAGCCACAACTACTGAGCTCGCGTGCCACAACTACTGAAGCCCGCTCACCTAGAACCCATGCTCTGCAACAAGAGAAGCCACCATAATGAGAAGCCCGTGCACCAAAATGAAGGGCAGCCCCGCTCACTGCAACTAGAGAAAGCCCACATGCAGCAACGAAGACCCAATGCAGCCAAAAATTAAAATTAATTAATTATTTTTTTAAAAATCCTATGACATGGATATGACTATTACAGGTGTAGAGCTGAGGAAACTGAAGCTTGGAGAATAGCTACAGGGGATGGTAAAAACCTTAGGATAAAATATTATGCAGCTTTAACAATCATATTTCTGGAAAATATTTAATAATATAGTCATGTTATAATACTAAGTAAAAAGAAATTCAAAGATTAGTATTCAAATCTCTGTATACCATATGAGACAAATTTATTAAAAGTTATAAAACTTTTAAAATAAAGTTGGAGATATTGCTCTATAATTCTGCAAAAAATACATCAAAACAGTATGTGGATCAACTGAAATGCTCATACACTGCTGGTGAGAGTATAATTGGTATAGTCAATTAGTAAACTATTTTAAAAGATCTTCTAGGGCTTCCCTGGTGGTTGGGAGTCTGCCTGCCGATGCGGGGGACACGGGTTCGTGCACCGGTCTGGGAGGATCCCACGTGCTGCGGAGCGGCTGGGCCCGTGAGCCATGGCTGCTGTGCCTGTGCGTCCGGAGCCTGTGCTCCGCGGCGGTGGGGAGCCGCAGCGGTGAAAGGCCCGCGTACCGCAAGAAAAAAAAAAAAAAAAAAAATCTTCTAAATTTGCCCATATGCATATTCTAAAGTGCCACCAATCCCATTCTTAGGTATATATCTAACAGGTATACATTCTGTTCATCAAATGATACATACTAGAATGTTAATAGCAACCCTATTCTTAATAACCCAATTCTGGAAATAATTCAACAATAATATACAATATAATGGATAAATACATTCTGGTATATTCATACAATGGAAAACTATAAAACAATAGCAATGAATGAACCACAGCTACATGCAACACGGATGAATCTTGCAAAGATATTTTTGAGCTAAAGGAACTAGACATAATGTAAATAATTCCGTATACATAAATTTCAAAAATAGACAAAACTAATCTCTGGTCTTATTGACTAGAGGGATTACTACTTAGAAGAGAGCAGGAGACATTCTTCTGGAGTGCTAACTAATGTTCTGTTTCATTAGCTCATTCATAGTTACATGGGTATATTCACTTTGTGAAAATTCATTGAGTTGTACAACTGTGATTTTGCATTTTCTGCAGTATTCAATTATTCAAGTAAAAATTTACTAAAAATATTAATTGTAGTTATATTACATAATGAGAGATGCATTTTTCATTTGTTTTTTATAGATTTCTGTAGTTTCCAAATTATTTATGATAAATATTTCCTTTTGAACAGCTTTATTGAAGCATAACTTACATGGATGAAATCAACTAATTTTTAAGAGTACAATTCAATGAAGTTTGGTAAATGTATAAATATGTGTAACCACCACCACACTCAAGATATAGAACACCTCCATCTCCCCCAAACTCCCTAATATCCTTTTGAAATAAATCCCCTTCCCACCGCAGTCTGATCACTGGTCTGCTTTCTGTTGCTATAGTTTTGCCTTTTCTAAAAATTGCATATAAATGAGATCGTATAGTATGAAGTTGTTTTTGTGACTGGCTTCTTTCACCTTATGTGATGTTTTCAAGACAGTTCCATGTTATTGTATGTATCTGTAGTTCTTTCCTTTCTTTTACTGAGTAGGATTCCATTGTATGGATATAGCACAATTTGTTTATTCAGCAGCTAAAGGACTTTTGGGTTGTTTTCTTTTCTTTTTTGCTATTATGAATAAAGTGACTAGGAGCATTTGAATACATTTCTCTTTCTCTTGGATAAATAACTAGGAATGGAATTTCTCAGCTTTATATGTTTAATTTTGTAAGAAATTGCCAGACTGTTTTCCAAAACAGCTATACCATTTTGTATTTCCAGCAGCAACGTATGAGAGCTCAAGCTGTTCCACCTCCTAACACTTAGTATTACTGGTTATTTTCATTTTATGTGGTAGCATCTCATTGTGACTTTACTTTGCATTATTCTGATGACTAGTGATGCCACTTGTATATCTTTTGGTGAAGTATCTGATCAAATATTTTGCCCATTTTTTAATTGGATTGTCTTATTGTTGAGATGTAAGAGCTCTTTATATATTCTGAATACAAGTCTTTTGTCAGATACACGTCATTTTGTCTTTTCATCTTCCTAATGATGTCTTTCAATGAGCAAACAATTTTCATTTTGATGAAGTTCAATTTATCAATTTTTTAAATGCTCTGTCTTGTTTGGGCAATGTTCACTATATAGAAAAAACATGTTATATAAAAGGGAGCTGACAATGACTAAAAGGATCAATCTAACTGGGGGTGATTCAAATCCATAGATTTAAACCATCTATTTGAGTGACTGAAATGGACTGTTTGGAGAAAGAATAGTGTGAATACAAAGAAGGTTGAACAACCTTGCTCATAATGCACAACTAAAAAGGTATTTGGTTTAGGGTACAGGGAAAAAGAAAAGGATCAATTTCATAATAGAAGTTACTACTTTAAGACAGCTTAGTCTCAGTTTAGAGAAATTAAACCAAACATTGTTAACTTTGTTCAAACCCTCCTTCAAAATAACGTGCAAAGCAAGAGGGAATCAGCTCTTCATGAATTAAGAATAGTAAAGGGAAAAAAAAAACTCTTTTTCATAAAGGAAACGGTAGGAAAAATAGTACAAAGGAGAATTTGGAGAATGGTTTAGCTGAATCATGAAGCCATATTCTGGATAGGAAAGACAGAAAAAGATATGCTTTTAAAATGAAAACACAAATTTAATTCCAGTACACATCAAGTATCACATATAGTTTGGACTATATGTGAAATAAGCAAAAATAACTACTATTAGACACTTTTTTTTTTGAGACTAATATGACTCCTGCCCCACAGAGCTTTTATTTTTTTAATCAGTTTTTTATTGAAGTATAGTTGATTTACAATGTTGTATTAATTTCTGCTGTACACCAGTGATTCAGTTATACATATATACACATTTTTATTTATTCTTCTTCATTATGGTTTATCATAGGATACTGAACATAGTTCTCTGCTATACAGTAGGACCTTGTTGTTTATCCATTCTGTACATAAAAGCTTATATCTGCTAACCCCAACCTCCCATTCTATCTTTCCCTGAACCCCCTCCCCCTTGGCAACAACCAGTCTGTTCTCTATGTCCATGATTCTGTTTCTGATTCATAGATAGGTTCATTTGTGTCATATTTTAGATTCCACATATAAGTGATATCATATGGTATTTGCCTTTCTTCTTCTGACTTACTTCACTTAGTATGATAATCTCTAGTTTCATCCATGTTGCTGCAAATGGCATTATTTCATACTTTTATGGCTGAGTAGTATTCCATAGTATATATGTACCACATCTTCTTTATCCATTCATCTGTTAATGGGCATTTAGGTTGTTTCCATGTTTTGGCTATTGTGAATAGTGCTGCTATGAACATAGGGGTGCATGTATCTTTTTGAATTATAGTTTTGTCTGGATATATGCCCAGGAGTAGGATTGCTAGATCACACGGTAATTCTATTTTTCATTTTCTGAGGAACCTCCATACTGTTTTCCACAGTGACTGCAACAACTTACATTCCAACCAACAGTGTAGGAGGGTTCCATTTTCTCCACACCCTCTCCAGCATTTGTTATTTGTAGATTTTTTAATGATGGCCATTCTGACTGGTGTGAGGTGATACCTCATTGCAGTTTCAATTTGCATTTCTCTAATAATTAGTGATGTGGAGCATCTTTTCATGTGCCTATTGGCCATCAGTGTTTCTTCTTTGGAGAAATGTCTATTTAGGTCTTCTGCCCAATTGGGTTGTTTGTTTTTTTGTTGCTGAGTGGTATGAGATGTTTGTATATTTTGGAAATTAAGCCCTTGTTGGTTGCATTGTTTGCAAATATTTTTCTCCCATTCTGTAGGTTGTCTTTTTGTTTTGTTGATGGTTTCCTTTGCTGTGCACAAGCTTGTAAGTTTGATTAGGTCCCATTTGTTTATTTTTGTTTTTATTTCTAATCCCTTGGGAGACTGACCTAAGAAAGCATTGGTACAATTTATGTCAAAGAATTTTTTTAAAAAATCATCTTTATTGGAGTATAATTGCTTTATAATGGTGTGTTAGTTTCTGCTGTATAACAAAGTGAATCAGCTATACATATACATGTATCCCTACATCTCCTCCCTCTTCTGTCTCCCTCCCACCCTCCCTATCCCACCCCTCTAGGTGGTCACAAAGCACCAAGCTGATCTCCCTGTGCTATGTGGCTGCTTCCCACTAGCTATCTATTTTACATTTGGTAGTATGTATTAGCCCATGCCACTCTCTCACTTCATCCCAGCTTACCCTTCCCCCTCCCTGTGTCCTCAAGTCCATTCTCTACATTCAAAGAATGTTCTGCCTATGATATCTTCTAGGAGTTTTACAGTGTCACGTCTTATGTCTAAGTCTTTAAGCCATTTTGAGTTTATTTTTGTGTATGGTGAGAGGGTGTGTTCTAACTTCATTAATTTACACGTGGCTGTAGAGACACCATTTGCTAATGGGTTTTTCTAATTATAAGTTGTATTTTTTAACATCCCATATCAGTCAATAAGCCAACATTCCACATCCTCCCAGACATGTGTAGACAAACACTGTGCCCAACATCACTTTTAATTCATGTTATAAAACCCAAGAAAATATAAGTTTTAAAACCTTAGAACATTGATAGGCTTTACAGCTAAATTAAAAATAGAATGAGAGGTTGACCTGTTTCCTCAGTATTTCTAGTGTTTTCAGAAACACTATATTTAATCACAAGCACAAAACCAATTGCCAAAGTTTAAAGATAGACAAGATTTAAAATGAGCTCTCCCTTGAAATTGTAACTTCAATATAAAATTGAGGGTTTCCCCCTCCTCAGCCAGGCAACTTCATAAGGATAATTTATTCATCTCTAGGAGAAAAATAAATTAATAAGCTTAATGCATATTATAATGTTATTTCTAGAGAAAGAGTAAATGGTTAAAGAAAATGCATACAAGCTCATTATTTGATATTTTCAATAAAATTGTGATTCAGATAGGGAATACATTTTTAATGTTGCCTTTTCAATGTATTGAGGTTTTTTTTTTTTTTTAAGACAGAAAATCTTTCCTAAATTAGATTTTCTTTTAATTCTCCAGGATACTAAAGAAACAAGAGAACAACCTGCTTTAGATAAGAACTTTCTTTTAAATGTGATAGAGAGAGACCCGATTTTCCCAGCTAACTGGATTAGAGTAATTCTAAATAATTTAGCCTCCATTTACAGTTTGGGCAAGTTCATTATATGTGAACTCCCAGCAAGTCCTCTCCTTAAACTCTTTTTGATCAATTAATGAGCACTTTTAAATAGGAAATGTACAAAATCTCCATAGACTATTGCTCCAAGTAGTTTTCCTCATATTTTTATTCATGTCTTTATGCTAAGAAAGGGAATTAAAATTTGTTGAGGTCTAGAATATGCACTCCTCAAGAGTAAATCAGTTTCTTACTAGAAATAAGCATCTCACTAAAATGGAAACTTTTCTTTTCTAATTTTATTGAAGTATAAGTTGATTTACAATGTTGTGTTAATTTCTGCTGTATAACTAAAATGGAACCTTCCTGAAGGTAGGAATTTTGTGAATTTTGTCTTATTCACCACTATAACCCCAGTTCCTAGAACAGAACCTGGGACACAGGCAGGTTCAATAAAAATGTATCTCTGTCTGCCTAGTACGTACCAGAAGATTATTAAATACTTTAATACATTATTTAATATATTAATATCCATAAAAATATGAAAAAAGCTCTAGACAAGGTAAACAAAACTATATACATATACAAAGAAGCTAATACTACACCTGATTCCAGGTTTTCACCACCTTCAAAATGATGTCTTGGTTTATTTTTTTTAAATTGGTTTCTGACAATAAGCCAATCACAGGTCATTCTTTTATACAAGTAAATCATTCTCTTCAGCAGAAAATGACTATTATCATTTCAATCAGATGAAAAACTGATTATCAAGGAAAGACGAGGTAACTTTCCCCAAATCTCTCAACTGTTAAGTGATGTTAACTTATTCACACCAAGGCCTTATAAGCTCCCAAGCATAGTACTGTGACATCTGGGTCATATAAACCAAATGTAGATTCAACTGGATCTCAAAGACACATTCCATTGATCCTTCTCTCCATGCCCACTTTGGCTCCACACTCTCTGATTGCCTTTTCATGTGACAATAGTTCTCCAATATCATTTTAAAGAGGGAGGACAGAATGGTAATTCAGCACAGTTGACTTCATTTTTAAATTACTGATAGCTTAGTAATTTCTTTCAGATTCACAACTTAGTGTTGTTATGTAAATGTTGAAGATTTGTGTCAAATTGGGAAATCCTATATGGTAGAGTATAAAAAGTGATCATAAATTCTTTGCAGCAACATCCACAACGAGTGGTGTCTATTTTCCCACTCCTGGAACCTGGGCTGGACTTGTGACTTTCTTTGATTAATAGAATATAGCAGCAGTGACACTGTATTGAGTTATTATCCCAGGCCTCAAGATTCCTTGCTTATGCTCACTCTGTGAACGTGAACTAACCTTGGTGCTTTACAGAGGATGCAATAACTTGTAGGGAGAAGAAAAAGCACTGGCCACCCCAACTGAGATCTTAGACTTATGTTGATGCCTAGCAAACACCACAGAGAGCAAGATGAGCCACCTCAGAAAGGCCCAGGCTAAGTTGCCAACCACAGAACAATGATTTTTTTGTTTTAAGGCAGTAAGTTTTGGGAGGTCTGTTATGCGGTATTAAATAAATGATACCCTCTCTTCTAAAGTTTCTTTTATCTGTAGCTATTACAGATATAATCAATACTTGTAGAACCACTATAGATTTGCCCTACAGAAGTTCTGACAAATTCTCTTTCACACAATTTCCACCAGAAAAAAGCAAAATACATCTGATTAATTTACTCACTGTATTGTTAACTATATTCCTGACAGGTGAGAATATTGATAGGAACCAAATCCCCCAATTACAGTTTTACACATCTGATGATTAGAAAAATTGTCTACAGACTGGTTTCTGGCTCCATATATTTTAAATCTTGTTTTGTTCCACTGCACACATACTTTAGATACTGGGTACCTTAAGCATATTCATATCATCTTGGCCACATACCTGTGAATCATAGCATCAATCAAGTTGGCAGAGTGGGTAAGAGGTGTATTTCTGGAAGCTATTCTTATGCCAGAATGAGGAAACAGTAACTTAAATATATGGGAAGTAATGGTGTGGATCACATAAATATATTCCATTACACTAAAACAAAACATATTCTCCACTCAAGTTTCCTTCAAACAACGTCTGGGGTCATTCTAAAACCATCCAAAAGTAGAAGTGTAATGGAAGAGAAGTAACAGTGGAAAAAGACAGCAAACTTAATTGATTGCTCTTATATATCTTGCACAAATTTTACAAAAGTATATGGCAGTGTGAACAGATTGCATTCACTGGAATGATCTTCATCATGGAAGGGACCCTAAAGATTAAGTTTCCTTAGCTTCAAGGTAGATCCACCTCTGATCTTGCCCCTCTTCCTGGCTTCCTTCCTCCTCTCAGTTTCAGAAGTAGCAGCAAGTCTTTCTCCCTATATTTAAGCCCCTTTGGAATATTACTTTTCTAACCTAAGCACTTTTCCAGCTTATGGTCACATCCATACCGTTTTTACCTTCTACTTGCCTCACACTCCAGAACTTAAATTTCATGGTAGTGTAAGCTACCTGAAAAAATAATTTGCTTGAGTGTGGTAACGGTGACTGACAATTTCATCTCCAAACTATTTATCAGTTCACACTCCATGTATCGGGATTCACGAGAACATGACACCTCTTGTCAGTAAAACAAAAGGATCTTGTGACAGAATTTCAATTGAATTTCTCACCTGGCACTCACCACATTAGCACTCAGTTAAAATAACTCCATTCATTACTTCAAAAAACACACAAAAATGGATGCTCTAGGCAAGGTAAATGAAATTATATACATATACCAAAAAGCTAATACTGCACCTGATTCCACGTTTTCACCACCTTCAAAATAACCTGTCTTGTTTATTATAACTTTTTTTATTTGTTTCTGACAATAAGTCAATCACAGATCATTCTTTTATACAAGTAAATCATTCTTTTCAGCAGAAAATGACTATCGTGCAGAACAGTAAGCAAAACATGTCAATCTCAAAGTTCAAACTAAACTGTCTCTCAGTTACTTTTAAATCTCTGTGAAAGTGTCAGTCCAAAACTCTAAGTAAACCTTCAACTGGCTTGATTGCCACCTTCATAAAATATGCAGCTCAAATTTCTGATGGTTTGGGTAACTTCCCAAAAGTTGTCTGAGGAGTAGGCCATCCCTGTTCTCCAAAGCTTCCTTTGTTTCTGTTCCCAAGAACACTTCTTAGCCTTCAGGAGACAGCGGAGTATGGTGGTCAAGGTCATGGGCAAGACTAGGGTGTGTCTGCCTCAAAGCTCTGCCATTACTGGTGGTGGAATTTAGGCAAATTGCTCAAATCCTCTGAGCCTCAGTTTTCTAGTTTATTAATTACAGATAATAACACTATGTAATTTATAGAGTAGTTGTGTGGATTAAATGAGCTGACATAATACATAACTTAGCATGTTGACTCGCAAGAGAGAATAATCAATTCTCATTATATTTCCCATTTATGTTTTCTCATTATAATCATCATTTTGATCTGAGAAAGATCACTGGAAAAGGGAACAGTGAAAATGGAAAAACAATTCAACCTGTCCTTCTAGGATTGATCCCAGCTTCCTATTTCAACCACCTGTACTGAGTCACTCCAAAGCAAGAGTTTTCTATTGCTCTTCCCTTGGGTACCACTTTAGTTCTACAGACATGGCTTCTGTCTCTGCAGTTCCTCACATATATCTTCTGCCAAATATATTTTCTTTATATATGTATGTTCTTCTAAAAGAATAAGTACAAAGGCAAAAAATAAATCTAGTCTGTCAAGCTGTATTGAAAATGCTAAATCAATTTTTAGGAAAGAGAAATACTGAGAAAACCTTTCAAAATAGAGATTTGAAAATAGTTTTCATTTTTTAAAAAGGGCTGGTAAAGCCTTAATGAACCTGAATAATGTCCTCCAAACACCAGGCAACTTCATCATCATCAAACATCTATGGAGTGCCTACTCAATTCCAAACACTAGGTTGGATCCTGGAAATACAATGAGGTAAATGACAAGGCACCTGCCCCAAAGCAGCACCTGCCCAGTTGAGGACACAGGGCCAAACCTTGAAAAGATACACTACAAAGTCTAGAACGTACTTTATACTTTCAACAAGAGAAAATCAACAAGGCAGATAAAAAATGCCTCAGCAGATGAGACGATAAGGCAATACCAGGGCCATCAGTAAAATGTTTACACAGCAAGTATAATTTAGACTTGCTCTTCACTAAAACATGAGGACCTGAGACCTCGAAATTTTGAATTATGCACAGTGACCACTTCAAAGGCTGACATCAAAATCATGGTCCTGCTGGCCTCTCTGAGGAATTCTAGGCTTTATTCACTCCTGCTGTCCCCCAAAGCCCAACTCAACCCATTGTTGATCTGGATGATCAGACTCTGGTCTCTGAATTAGATCACAGTGTACTGTTTATAGAGGTCAAGGTCACACAATGTGTGAAGTCTTACCCTTCCAGTTCTCTTCCTCCTAGATGTTACGATGGTAATAAGGGAAGAAAAATGATGGCTAACTCTTCCCTCCATTTTTGTCTGTCTTGACTCTCTGACCTGATGAAGTAAGGCTAAGCTTAGGACCTGTTCTCCCCAAGGGAAAGCTTGGTCCTCCCTCTCTCTTCTCTCCCTTCTTTTTCTTTTTCTCTTCATCTGCTCTTTCTCTTCCACAAGGCAGCTAAGTCAAGAGGGCCCAAGCAGGGCACATTAAGACATTGGGACAGACTCTCTGTCTTCAGCTGTCCTTATGTCTCACACCTTGGCACTGGTGAGTGAATTTTCACCACATGAGATAGATCCAAATGTGAAATGGATATTGTGGTAGAAATGGTCAGAACAAGACTTTCGGCCTTCTTTGCTTCCACACCACTGAAGCCATTCCAGTAGATACAAATGAGGGAACTTTTGTGAAACTCTGGTTGACTCCCACTGGCTCTGCTTTAAGTTTGGGAGAGAAGTCCCAGAAGTCATTCCAACGTGATGTCACTATTCTCTGCTGGTCAATGTATCCTGCACACACGCTTTCTTTGAGACATTCTCAAGGAAGAATGACCAAGACAGGGAAGGATTTGGATACTCTTGAGTTCTCTTGCCAAATGCCATCCAAGTATCATATTGACATCAACAGCATCCATTCCTTTATTCTGAATAGCTCTGCCTAGAAGGCATAAGATCAAGTAAATAAGAATATTATATTCTGTCATGAATGTGTCCTCCATTTGACTTTTCAAAACATGAGTGAACAGTTGAAGAGCAGAGTTGAACTCCTCATATCTGACAGTAGGAGCACGGGAACCCGAGAGACAGACATCCTTTTATTTTCCATGATTATGTGTTGAACAGTCAAACAGAAATTCCTTCATCTTCAATTTTAGAAACAAAAATAGGCAGATTCACATGACAGATCATACTCATTTTACTAGAAAAGCTAAAAGCTGGGGGTGGGGGTGAGGGGTGGGGAATAGTCTAGTTGTTTTTTCTAGTCAGGTGCATCCAGGGCAGAGAAAGGAAAAGTGGAAGGGAGTGGGTCGGCTGGTGGCAACAGGTCCAGTCCTGCTCTCTCTTAGCTGGCCCTGGGGGTAGTTTCTGAACCTAATTTTGGCCATCTTCACAGCAGTCTTTAGAATATGAAGAATTTAACATCTCTTGTTCTCAGTTTTTGGCCTTAACTGAAAATCCGAGACAACAGGAAGAAATCTCATTTAACAAACTATTAAATTTGTATACTCGCTCCAAATTCTGTAAAATGTCAGCAAGAACAGCAATATATAAGATAAACTCTGGAAATGCCAAAATAATCAATGAAATATCATAATCATTAAAGTTTTCTTCACAGTTGGAAAATTATCAAACCTCTTTGCTTCAAGCAGTTCTGATTTTATTCTCAAAGGCCTCTGACTATTAAAAATATGTATATATGATATATTTATAGATGTGTATCACAGTCAGAGGATGTGCCAGATAGATATGCCTACCCAGAGAAATGATAATATTCACAAGTCAGTTACTGAGTTTCCCTTTAAACCCTTTGGGCTGGCTATCTGTCATTTGGCATTATTCCCAGCCTTCTGGAATCTCCTCTGAATCACAGGTTGGCTGGGAGGCTGTAAACTACATCTCACAGATTTCCTTTCCAGCTGCTTTCTAGTGAGATTCTGCCAATGAAAGGCACTGTTGGGGGACTCAAAGGCAAGAGGGAAAGAGAAATCTGTGTGTTTTTTTTCTGCATCAGCAAGAGGGGCAGGGGTAGATGCAGGCTCTGGAGTCCTGCTCAGGCAGCACCATTCCACAGCAGTGGCAGAGGTGGGGCCCCGTCAGCCTCAGCAGTCTGATGCTTCTGGCTCCAGCTCCAGGAGCAGCAGCTGCAGCCTCTGTAGCAGGAGACTGTGGGCTCCTGGGTTCCTGCAGCATCAGTGGGGATATGGGCTCCTCGCTGCCTGCAAAGGGCAGTGACAGGTGCAGCGGCAGCCAAGCAACAGCAGAACCTCAACAGGCTCCTCAGCACAGCAATCCTGGGCTCTGGGTAACCTCGCTTCCTCTGCTGCTCCTCCAGCCAGACAGGTGGTAGGTGGGTAACCTCACCTTCCCCTCTTCACATCTTCCAATTTCATAACCAATTCCTTATACGTTTCCCTAGTTTTCCTGAAGGAACACTTAATAATACACCTTCTCTATCTCTTTTAGTACTAATGAATCAAGGGAAAACAACAAAGATATATATATATATATATATATATAGTTAATTTTCATATAGTATCTGCACATTTGATAAATGCTGTAAAACTGTACAATTTAAAAATAACTTACAGAGGGCAGAATTAGTAGATCTCTGAAGCGAAAAACATTAAAAAGTTACAGAATTCAGGTTAAACTTGATGGATTAAACGCATACATTCAATCCTGAATACCACTAAAGTAAGAGTAAATGAAAAAACAATGTACATAATCACAAGGACAAAGAAAATGAAACAGGGAATGAGATAGGAGGGATAGTAGACAAGAGATAAAAACATAATTTTGTAAGATGGAAAGGACATGGACTAGTGAAATCTGATTAGCGGAGCTCAGAAAGCTGAAGCAAAGGATTCAAGCAGCAAATCATCAAAAAGGTCAGGAATATATTAAAAAAAAATCAGAAATCCAAGTAGCTTAAGACTTAAAAATTGTAACAAATCAACAGAAATCAACAAAGCTATGCTTTCTAAATTTTTTAGGGAAGTTATTCATAACCTAAAACTCTATCCTCAGCTATACTTCAATCAAATGCCAAGGTAGTATGAAAATATCCTCAGTATGTAAGATCTTCAAAAATTTTATCTTGAAATGGACAAATTCTTAGAAATGCACAACCTGCCAAGACTGAATCAGGAAGAAATAGAAAATATGAACAGACCAATCACAAGCACTGATATTGAAACTGTGATTAAAAATCTTCCAACAAAGAAAAGCCCAGGACCAGATGGCTTCACAGGCGAATTCTATCAAACATTTAGAGAAGAGCTAACACCTATCCTTCTCAAACTCTTCCAAAATATAGCAGAGGGAGGAACACTCCCAAACTCCTTCTACGAGGCCACCATCACCTTGATACCAAAACCAGACAAGGATGTCACAAAGAAAGAAAACTACAGGCCAATATCACTGATGAACATAGATGCAAAAATCCTCAACAAAATACTAGCAAACAGAATCCAACAGCACATTAAAAGGATCATACACCATGATCAAGTGGGGTTTATTCCAGGAATGCAAGGATTCTTCAATATACGCAAATCTATCAATGTGATAAACCATATTAACAAATTGAAGAAGAAAAACCACATGATCATCTCAATAGATGCAGAGAAAGCTTTTGACAAAATTCAACACCCATTTATGATAAAAACCCTGCAGAAAGTAGGCATAGAGGGAACTTTCCTCAACATAATAAAGGCCATATATGACAAGCCCCTAGCAAACATCATCCTAAATGGTGAAAAACTGAAAGCATTTCCACTAAGATCAGGAACAAGACAAGGTTGCCCACTCTCACCACTCTTATTCAACATAGTTTTGGAAGTTTTAGCCACAGCAATCAGAGAAGAAAAGGAAATAAAAGGAATCCAAATCGGAAAAGAAGAAGTAAAGCTGTCACTGTTTGCAGATGACATGATCCTATACATAGAGAATCCTAAAGATGCTACCAGAAAACTACTAGAGCTAATCAATGAATTTGGTAAAGTGGCAGGATACAAAATTAATGCACAGAAATCTCTGGCATTCCTATATACTAATGATGAAAAATCTGAAAGTGAAATCAAGAAAACACTCCCATTTACCATTGCAACAAAAAGAATAAAATATCTAGGAATAAACCTACCTAAGGAGACAAAAGACCTGTATGCAGAAAATTATAAGACACTGATGAAAGAAATTAAAGATGATACAAATAGATGGAGAGATATACCATGTTCTTGGATTGGAAGAATCAACATTGTGAAAATGACTCTACTACCCAAAGCAATCTATAGATTCAATGCAATCCCTATCAAACTACCACTGGCATTTTTCACAGAACTAGAACAAAAAATTTTGCAATTTGTATGGAAACACAAAAGACCCCGAATAGCCAAAGCAATCTTGAGAACGAAAAAAGGAACTGGAGGAATCAGGCTCCCTGACTTCAGACTATACTACAAAGCTACAGTTATCAAGACAGTATGGTACTGGCACAAAAACAGAAAGATAGATCAATGGAACAGGATAGAAAGCCCAGAGATAAACCCATGCACATATGGACACCTTATCTTTGATAAAGGTGGCAGGAATGTACAGTGGAGAAAGGACAGCCTCTTCAATAAGTGGTGCTGGGAAAACTGGACAGGTACATGTAAAAGTATGAGATTAGATCACTCCCTAAAACCATACACAAAAATAAGCTCAAAATGGATTAAAGACCTAAATATAAGGCCAGAAACTATCAAACTCTTAGAGGAAAACATAGGCAGAACACTCAATGACATAAATCACAGCAAGATCCTTTCTGACCCACCTCTTAGAGTAATGGAAATAAAAACAAAAATAAACAAATGGGACCTAATGAAACTTCAAAGCTTTTGCACAGCAAAGGAAACCATAAACAAGACCAAAAGACAACCCTCAGAATGGGAGAAAATATTTGCAAATGAAGTAACCGACAAAGGATTAATCTCCAAAATTTACAAGCAGCTCATGCAGCTCAATAACAAAAAAACAAACAACCCAATCCAAAAATGGGCAGAAGACCTAAATAGACATTTCTCCAAAGAAGATATACAGACTGCCAACAAACACATGAAAGAATGCTCAACATCATTAATCATTAGAGAAATGCAAATCAAAACTACAATGAGATACCATCTCACACCAGTCAGAATGGCCATCATCAAAAAATCTAGAAACAATAAATGTTGGAGAGGGCGTGGAGAAAAGGGAACCCTCTTGCACTGCTGGTGGGAATGTGAATTGGTTCAGCCACTATGGAGAACAGTATGGAGGTTCCTTAAAAAGCTACAAATAGAACTACCATATGACCCAGCAATCCCACTACTGGGCATATACCCTGAGAAAACCAAAATTCAAAAAGAGTCATGTACCAAAATGTTCATTGCAGCTCTATTTACAATAGCCCGGAGATGGAAACAACCTAAGTGCCCGTCATCGGATGAATGGATAAAGAAGATGTGGCACATATATACAATGGAATATTACTCAGCCATAAAAAGAAACGAAATTGAGCTATTTGTAATGAGGTGGATAGACCTAGAGTCTGTCATACAGAGTGAAGTAAGTCAGAAAGAAAAAGACAAATACCGTATGCTAACACATATATATGGAATTTAAGAAAAAAAAAATGTCATGAAGAACCTAGGGGTAAGGCAGGAATAAAGACGCAGACCTCCTTGAGAACGGACTTGAGGTTATGGGGAGGGGGAAGGGTGAGCTGTGACAGGGCGAGAGAGAGTCATGGACATATACACACTAACAAACGTAGTAAGGTAGATAGCTAGTTGGAAGCAGCCGCATGGCACAGGGATATTGGCTTGGTGCTTTGTGACAGCCTGGTGGGGTGGGATAGGGAGGGTGGGAGGGAGGGAGACGCAAGAGGGAAGAGATATGGGAACATATGTATATGTATAACTGATTCACTTTGTTATAAAGCAGAAACTAACACACCATTGTAAAGCAATTATACCCCAATAAAGATGTTAAAAAAAAAATTTTATCTTATATGCAGGCCTTTGTTTAAAAAAAAATCCTAGAAAATGTGCTCCATCAAGACAAAGAAATAGACCAAGTAATGGGAAGACATAAAATCTGAGAAACAAGGAATTCAATACAGGGGAAAAAGAAAGAAAGAAAGAAAGAAAGAAAGAAAGAAAGAAAGAAAGAAAGAAAGAAAGGAAAGAAATAAAGAAAGAAAGGGAAGGAAGGAAGGAAGGAAGGAAGGAAGGAAGGAAGGAAGGAAGGGAGGGAGGGAGGGAGGGAGGGAGGGAGGGGGGGAGAGAGAGAGAGAGAGAGAGAGAGAAAGAAAGAAAGAAAGAAAGAAAGAAAGAAAGAAAGAAAGAAAGAAAGAAAGAAAGAAAGAAAGAAAGAAAGAAAGAAAGAAAAAGAAAAAATGCCAGGCAGTGACAGCCTAGAATGTCAGTTAGGGTCTTTGGCCTAGAGTGCAATGACTCCAGATTTGTATAGGAGGATAGTGGATTCCAAGAAAAAAAAAAAAAAAAAGAGAGTGGAAGAGGAGAGGGAGGGAGGCATAAACTTTACTGAAAGCTGTTTTATAGTTCTTTGAGAAAGTCTGGGGCTAAAATAGTCATAGCGACCTAGAAGACAAACCAAATGATGTAACAAAAACTTGTGAAAAGGAGAGAAGGAATGTAATCACAGTACAATACAAATTTAAATTGTTAAATATTAATGTATCAGAAAAGCATGATATAATTATAGTGGGAGAATAGGAGGAGAAATAGGTGTATGCATTGAAATTAGGGTTGAGGAGGCAGTGTAAAAGAGATAATCCTAAACTTCTAGAGAAGGAAGCTAATAGATACTTTCAAAAATTCAAAACAAAAATAAACAGAACTAGCAATAAAGTATGGTACTAGAAATTGGGAGGCAAATACCAGATTAAACAGCTAAAAGAGATTGAAAAAGTTTGCCTGAAGAAAATGAGAAGGGGACAGGGGTTTGCTTATACCTATTTGTTTGTTTTTAGGCTTGTAGTACTGTTTGGCTTTTAAATTTAAGGATAAGTATTACTTTGAGAATAATAATTAAAATTTTAAGAATAAACGATAAGGAGTTTGGGTAATTTCATATATCTGCAGTACTCTAATCAATAATAAATTGGAACATATGAAAATCAATCTACATTTTCTTTAATGAAATTAAACATTAACTGTTTAATATATTCCTTGCAATCTTTATGCACTACTAATATACTTTTCAATAATATGCAAAGATAAATTTTAGCCCAAATCAGGTAATACTATACATTTTGAATTGAGTGGAAGTCAATTTATTTTGGTTACTAAGGTATTCTGTTAGTATCAAATTCATTCAACACTACATAATGAATCAGCCTAAAACAGAGTGACTTAAAGGAATGGTGATAATTTTATCAGTATCTTAGTTCTGGGGTTCTTGCTCGGTGTCTCCCATGCAGTCATATTCAGATGACTAGGGCGGCTGAAGCTAGAGTAATCGCAAAGGCTTCCTCAAACACACATGTGGCAGTTGATGCTGGCTGCTGTCCGGGACCTCAAATGAGGCTGTCAGCTGAAATATTTACCTATTCACAGCCATTCCATGTGTTCTGGCTTCCTCACAGCATAGCAGTTGGGTTTTAAGAGTGAGCATCCTAACTGGACAGGCAGAAGCTTTATCACCTTTTATGACCCAGTCTCAGAAATCACATAGCATTATTCCCCCCCCCCCCGCAGTCACAATTCCCCTAAAATCCAAAGGAAGGGAAAATAGATCACCACTTCTCAATGGCAGGAGTGTCAATGTCACATTGTAAGAAGAGCATATGGGACAGGGAATGTTTTGCAGCTATTTTGGAATATACAATCCACCAGAGGTCTCTTTGTTCCAATATAGACAAATCTACATTAACATAATGTTAAATAACCAGCAACTATCTTTAAAAGGAGACATGCTTAGGCCTGCAGACTTCAAACTGGGATATGTGTGCTTTAGGAAAAACAGTTTTAAGGAAATAATTTCCGGACCCTATGCTTCACATGTACTCTTTCCAAAATTTGATTGCCTGAGAATATTCATGCCAGTTGTTTGCAAAAAGAGAGGTGAGCCTATCACTCATTTTACCTTCTTACAATGGCACATTGAACCTGAGGGCAAAAATCTCCAGATTTTCAAATAGGACAATTCAAAATATTAGTGTTGGTGTTGAGAAAGTAAATGACTAATAACTGAATCATAAAATCTGGAACTGGTTTCAATTCTTTGCCTTTAACAAAACTGAAGGAAGACCTGATTAAAATGACAGCTGGTAGATCATTAAAAATAATTTTTGATGATAGATAACTATGTGATTTTGGCATATAACTTGGAAGGAGTTCAAATGTTTGAGAGACATTGCTAAAACAAAACTCCATTCTCATCTACTTATTTATGGGAGTATGTTTTCTCAGATCTTACAACCATAAAAACAAAAATAGAATAGATTGATACAGAGATTTGTCTCATCCTAACGTGTAATTTGAATCCACTCATACATATGTTTATTTATTGAACAAAAAATAACCCTACTATCTGAATAATGGACACATTTCTAATAATTCTTATCTTTATGTTATCTAAAGGTACAATTATTTATGCTGTTTAGGTTAATTTTGTATTAAAAAGTGTGATGAAAATCCAATTCAGGAGAAATTTTAATCATTGGAGTCTGTCACAAAATTTTTAATTACTTTTCAATGTACATATATATTTTTATGGCAGGGAAAAGTGATCACTAAAAGACTTTTAGGCAGAAAGAATATATTAAAATAGGATAAAATTTTGGAAAAGTGATATGGAAATAGAATTTCAGAGAGAAAAAATAAATGAAGAACTTCTGACTATTAAAATGAGTTTGTTCAAGTATTTGTATATGGCGGGAATCAAAATGGATACATTTCAAACAATGATGAAATTTTTATGTCGATGTTCATAATTTTCTGTAAACTATATATTTTAGAAATATTTAGACTTATGATGAGAAATTTTTGAGGTCAACAAAAGTTTCTGAGAAGGGATATAAGTTTTCAAAATTTACTTAAGACTGCTGATTTAGAATCATCCAAAAAATATGAAATATGGTCCTAATTTAACAGCAAGTATTTTACATAAGAGTTATTTTTGTTTTTAGCTAAAAGAAGGAGCCTGTGAACATTTTCATATCCTGTTTCAACTAAAGTTGTTTTTAATTGTACATTATGTATGTAACTGTGAGACAATTCAGTAGAACAGTAAAAGAAGAAATTCTTGTTTTATTAAACCTGGCAGAAGATGGATATGGTTTAATTTTATTATTATGCCTAAGACTAATTATTTAGAGCTGAGATTTCTGGTTTTACTTAGAATTTTTTTACATACAGGAAGGAACATATCTAGAATTAAAAATCTACACTGTTATATTTTTGAGGAATATAGGTCAGAAATATAGAATATGGTAGAATATGGTCAGAATATGGTAGAAATATAGAAACAAATGCTTGTCCATTTCTTTTGCAGATTATTGGTGATATGTACTGAATGTAGGATCTGGAAATCCAGATATGTACTCCTGGCTCCCTTTTCAGTGCCTCAGTGCCCACAAATAGTAAGTTTCATGTAATCTTAATGATATTAGAATCCCAAGGCTCATCATGGTGCCTGACATAGTACAGATGTTCAATGTCTCTTTGTTGAATTATTGAATGAATGAAAAAACTGGGATTCATTCATTTATGAGTTGGTCGGTAAGACTTTTCCACTTTTAGAAATTTTCTATTAAAGTGAAAATTTACATTTGAGTTATAACATCTGAACAGTGGTTCCCAAAAGTCAGTCCATAGTCTGACTGCATCAATGTCACCTGGAGTGTGTTATAAATTTAACTTCCTGTACTCTCATCCCATATTACTAAATTACATACTTGAGGGGGTAAGGTCCGGGAATCGTTTTTAATGAGCTCCCCAGTTGACTGTCATACAAGAATAGGCAGGAAGCTGGAGAACAGGAAGCTGGAGAATCGATTTTGGAAACAAGAAAAAACAGGGCAGATTCATTCAGAAAATGAGAAAGCAGGAAATTCAGGCAGAGTCTCAGGGGAAAAAATAGTTTGGTCAGGGTACCACTGCTGGAAATAAAACAGTGCCAAACATTTGCCACTCTGCTCAAGAATCAAATTCAAGGAAGAGAATGACTACGGGTCTACCATGGGTTCTGTTGGTATCCCGTTTAGGGTGGGGTCAGGGGCATGATTAATAGTTCTGCTAGAGTGCATCTGATGGAGAAGAGACTTTTTCACAAACATAAATCAAAATGCTGCTAGAAATCAGAAAATTTGTCTAGGAAGCCCCCCAAAAGTTATAAGTCTGTACACAATGGAATGGGGTGACTTGTTATAAAGTAGCACATACCCTGTCGACAGAGAACCAAACACTAGACTGTCACTCAGCCTGAACAGTATAGAAAGGATCTCTGTATCAAGAGCAGTTAAATAACCTTGATGTTCTTCCCCCATTCTGAGTCTGTGGCTCTGTATTATTAACTGAATTCCAAAATTTTCCAGTTCAGTTTTTAAAAATTAGACATTGTTCAGAATCCTTTGGAAAAACTAAACAATTGACTGCATTTAACTTTTTTGCTGTTACATGTTTAATGACAGAATACACGGTAAAGTCTATTGTAGGGAGGAATAAGCTATAACCATCTGCTCAGCTCTTGACCCTTTTAGCCAGCTTGACCCTTCTCACTCATCATGTGCCCACTGTTCCATAAAGAAAAATCTCAGTCATCTTATCCCCTAGCAATGGTAAATGAGGAAATTGTCAAGGAACCACCTGTTCATTCCCAAATGGCTTTTGCTTTTTTCCTGATTTTTTGGCTAAAAAATTTTGACCCTGAAAATCTAATGTCTTTTCTTTCCTCTGACTTCTACAGATTTAAAGTTCATATTTGCCATTCCCTTTGGCTCACAGCATTCTCATAGTCCTGAGTAAGAATTACCTACTCCTTGTCATCCTGAAACCTAACTAATAAATCCCTTTCTCCAACTTCTTTCATGTTGTCTGGGTCATTCACCAATTCCCATAGAAGCAGGTAAGTTTAACTATGTTCATAAATCTGGTTGGATATGGAGATGCTCACTGGTTAGCATCCAAATAATTAAATAACTGTAACCCCCATCATTTTTCAGGAATTTAAATGTATATGAGTTCAGCTTTTCTGACTCATGTCATTATTCTTTCAGTGATAGAATGGACATGGTACACTGCTCTGCTCATTACCTTTCCCAGTTCTCTGAATTTCATAGTGTTGATTAAAAATATCTTTTCACGAGAAGAGCCTAGAAGAACAGCCCTCAAGAGAGTTGTGTTTTCCATCACATTGATCTCAGTCAGTAGACTCCACTGCATGATTGAGTTGCATGCTGCTAATAAATCAACAAACATTACATCTGTTCTCACCTGCATTTCAGTGTTTTATCTGTGTGCTGAGTGATATTAAACGTTAAACTATGAGAGGAGTTGCCTTTTCTTTCTTTGTTTTGTTTGCGATTATTTTCTTTAATACATTTACCAATGACCAATCTCTTCAAAAATCCAAACATACTGATGATCTATGTAACATATCCAGGAAAATAGTTTTATTTCTCTTAATAAAAATATTACATATGCAGTGACTCAATTCTTAGACTATGAAAACCAACTTTTTGACAATATGATCAGGCCTGTGCTTCACAGCTTTTACCAGTGCCACAAAAAAGTCAAATGTAAAATAGGCCTATAATAAAATTGCACTGGCTATTCACTGAATTCTATTCACACAGGGTGGTGATATTGGCTAAAGCAAATGAAAAAAAAAACATAAAAGGTAAATCTTATGCCGTAAGTTAGCTCCTGAATATACTTTTGTTCCAGGTACTAAATTAACCTGATAATTATGAAAATTGTTGATGGTGTCTAATGATAAAGTGTATGTACTCAATATACAGATAAATTCTCACCTGGCAAGAATATAGTTCCTGATTAACAGTTGAGGGATAACAGGAAATTCTATAGCTAGATGTAAAAGGTGATAAGGACAGAAGCACTGCAAAAAGGACATTGTATTATTCAGGGTTCTCCAGAGAAACTGAACCAACTGTCGACTGAAAAAAAAATGCACAATGTGAGAGTTGTGAGTTAAGTTTTATTTGAGGCAAAGTGAGGACTATAGTCCGGGAGACAGCGTTTTAGATAGCTCTGAGGAACTGGTCCAAAGAAGCAGGGGGCAAGGTCAGTATATATGTGATTTTGGTGAAGGGGGATACATGCAATCAAGCACACATTTTGGCAGAAAGTTGCTGCTAGTATTGTGAAGGTTACTTCTAGTCACGAGGAGCAGATGTCTCCATTAATGATTTTAGTGCTTTTCTAGATGTGAGGAGATACAAGAATTTGGGCTCATAAAATCTTCTCCTGAAATATCTAACTACCTGAACACCTGTTCTGTCAGCTTTCCCTAGACCACAGAGTGCCTCATCCTTGATCTCTACCCTGAACTGCTTTCAGGGTGTGTTGAAGGTCAGTGGCTGCAGCAGCTAGTGACTTAATCCTTGTCGAGGCAGATGGCAAGTGTCAATTTTTAGTTGGCACAATAAAAGAATGAGATGTATTATAAGGAACAGGCTCACGTGATTATAGAGGTTAAGTCATACCATCTGCAGTCTACACGCAGGAGACCCAGGAAAGCGGCTGGTATAAATTCCAATCTGAGTCTAAAGGCCTGAGAACCAGGAGTGATGATGACCTAAGTTTCAAAGGGCAGGAGAAGACTGATGTCTCAGATTTAAGTCAGGCAGAGAGACAGAATTTGCCATTTCTCCATCATTTTGTTCTACTGAGACCCTCAATAGGTTGGATGATGCCCACCCACAGTAGGGGAGGGCACTCTGCTTTATTCAGTCCACCAATCTGAATCTAGCATTAGAAGATCTGATTTGAAGTCCTGACTATATCACTATTAATGTCCTTGAGCCTACGTTTCTTCCTCTGAAAAATGAAAGCAGTAACACCTCACTCACAGTGTGATGGAGTAAGCAAATGGATATAAAATAGATGTAAATGTACCTTGTAAATTTTAAAGTGGTTTAGAAATATAAGGTACTATTACTTCTGTTTCTTGTTAGTGCCACACAGGAAGCTATCAAGGCCAGGAAAGTACAAATTTAAGCCAAAACCTTTGTCGGGAATTCCCTGGTGGTCCAGGGGGTTAAGACTTCGTGCTTTCATTGCTGAGGGCCCGGGTTCAGTTCCTGGTCAGGGATCTAAGATCTCACAAACTGTACAGTGTGGCAGAAAAAAACAAAAAAAACAAAACAAAAAAACAAAAACAAAAAACATTTGTCAAAGTGATTTCATTGGAGGAAACAATGTAAACAAGCTTAATGAGCTGTCTTATGCTTTTGGACACATTTGTAGGTAAAATATTACCAAAAAGTATTAAATGAAAGCCTCTACTAAAGACGTTATGCTAAAACAGACATAAATCCATTCAGTAAGAATTGATATAGATAGGCAAAACCAGCAATGCCTGAACTGTTATCCAAGCAAACTGTCTCAAAAATTAAAATAAGCAATTGGAATTACTATCTCAAAACCAGGACAAGTGAATGTAATGGGAGTGCTTGTCCTAGAGCATCTAAATGTTCTTTGCCATATCCCTGTAAATACCTGGTTAAACGAATAACTTATTTCAAAAATGGAATAAGCCATTCCTTATGTCAGTGATAGGAAAGACATCTAGAGAAAAAGAAAGAATAGTTATGGAAATGAGCACACGGAATAGCTCCTACTTTAAAAGCTATGTAGACTTAGGCTTCCCAGAAGTCCCAGACCTGTCATTCTCCTAGCTACTATCACTCCTTACACCAAGCTGTCAGGTTTGAATAACAGAAAATCTTCTGTTGCTTTCTCTGGTTACTGAGTTCACTGAGAGACACACAATTTAACTATTCCACCTTAGTCTTGGTTCTTTCTTCCCTGACAGATCCACCTTCTACTGAGAATGATCTTCCACAGCATTGGGAAAGGACAGTTGGAGAAAAAGAGTATAAGAAATTTGAACTAAGGGTCTGGTAAAATAGTTAAATGATAAAATTTAAGGAAAAACAATTTCTCTGAATGAGCGTTTTCTCCCAAGTCTTCTTAAGTTGGTTAAGACTCTACCAATCTATATCGGTCACTTAAGCTCAAGAATTTGCTCATCTTCGATCACCTTTGCTTCCTTTATCCCCACAAGTTATTAATTGCCAAATCTTATTATTTATAGGCACAGACTGTGGGAGTAATATCTCTCATCTCTTCCTTTTTAGGCCCTTTTAACATTCTAGTTTGTTTCCACATTATTTTCGTGAAATCATTACAATAGCATCCCAACTGGCCTCCCTCCTCAAATTTTTCTCACACTCTAATCTATGCAACACTACCTGATGTATCTCCCCTATTCACACCATTTTCCAAACCAAAATCCTTCAGTGGCTCAACATGGCATACAAAATTAAGTCCAAATTTCCTAGGCTAAAAATTAAAAGTCTGAAAATTCCAAGTGTTGGAGAGCTTGTAAAGCAACAGGAACTCTCAGATACTGCTGGTGGACGTGTATAGATAGGACTATTTTGGAAAGCTGATTCCCAGAATCTACTAAAACTGAATATGTACATATCCTGTAACCCCCAAATTCTACACAAACAACAGTCATTTTGATACATAAGTTGTGGTGTGAATATTCTTACACTGGAATACTATAAGACAATGAAAATAAACTACAGATACATTCAACCGCATGTATAATCTCATCAACAGTACTGAGTGAAAGAACTTAGACACAAAATAATAAATACTATCTAATGACATTTCTATAGAATTCAAAAACAGGCAGCATTAACCTACGGTGGTAGAAGTCAGTGGTGTTTCCTTCAGGGAGAAAGAAAGGCGCAATGTTTGAGAAGAGGCATGAGTGGGGTAATGTGTTGGTAATGTTCTATTTTTGAGATCTGGATAGTGGTTTTTCTGATGTGTTAACTTTGTAATAATCCACTGAGCTGTATACTTATGTTGTGTGCATTCCTTTGTACATTTTTTTAAAAATATAAGTTCTTAGCTCAGCTCTTAAGGTTGACCACAATCTTCTCCCCACCTGTTTCTCCAATCTCTCTCTCGCCTCACTAAATGTTATGCTTCAAATATGTCTTAGTCATTTCAGGCCACTATACAAATTATCATAGACTGGATGGCTTAAGTAACATTTAGTTCTCACAGTATGGAGGCTGGGAAGTGCCTTCAGATTCATTGTCTGGTGAGGGCCCACTTGCCAGTTTGAAGATGGCCATCTTCTTACTGTTGTCTTCAAGTGGTGGAAAGCAGAGAAAGGAGGCAAGTTCTTTCAAGTCTCTTCTTAAAAGAATGCTAATCCCTTAAAAAGACTTCACCCACATGACATAATTACCTCCCAAAGGCCCCATCTCTTAATACCATCTCACTGGCGGTTAGGGTTTCAACATATAAATTTGAGACGAGAGAGGTAACAAATATGTAGTCCATGACAAACTCTGCTGATTTATTCACTCATCCCAGAAAAGGTTCTATTTTTTTTCCCTGACCAGGGATTGAACTTGGGTCCATGGCAGTGAAAGCACCAAGTCCTAACCACCGGACCGCCAGGGAACTCCCCAGGTTCTGTTATTTTTTAAACTTGTTACTTTGCTCATGCCATTTCTCACTGAGAATCATCTCCCACATCTCTTCATATCAAAATCCTACCTGCATCGGCATGAAAACAGACACACAGAACACATAGATCAAATGAAACAGAATAGAAACTCAGAAATAAATCCACACATATTTGGTCAATTTATAACAAAGAAGCCAACAATATACAATGAAGAAAGGATGGTCTCTTCAATAATTGGTGCTGGGAAAACCACACAGCCACAGGCAAAAGAATGAGACTATACCACTATCTCACGCCAAACACAAAAATCAACTCAAAATGTATTAAAGACTTGAGACCATAAAACTTACTTACTTAAAAAATTTAGCTTACTTTTAGTAAGATCTGAAACCATAAAACATCTAGAAGAACATAGGGGATATGATTTTTAACACTGGTCTTGGCAATGATTTTTTTGGATTTAGTACCAAAAACAAAGGCAACAAAAGAAAAAATAAACAAGTGGGACTACATAAAACTAAAGACTTCTGCACAGCAAGGGAAATGATAAATGAAATTGAAAGGCAACCTATGGAATGGGAGAAAATATCTGCAAATCATATATCTGATAAGAGGTTAATATCCAAAATATATAAAGAATTCATAGAACTCAATAGCAAAAGCCCAATCTGATTTATAAATAGGCAGAGGAACTGAGTAGACTTTTTTCCAAAGAAGACATACAACTGGACAACAGGTATATGAAAAGGTGCTCAACATCATTAATCATCAGGGAAATGCAAATCAAAATCACAATGAGATATCACCTTATACCTGTTAGAATGGCTACTATCAAAAAGACAATGGATGACAAGTGTTGGAAAGGATGTGGAGAAAAGGGAACCCTTGTGCACTGTTGGTGAAAATGTAAATTGGTACAGCCCCTATGGAAAACAATATGGAGGTTCCTCAAAAATTAAAAATAAGACTATCTTATAATCTAGCAATTCCACTTCTGGGTATACGTCTGAAGGGAAAGAAATCACTATCTTAAAAAGATATCTAGGGACTTCCTTGGTGGCACAGTGGTTAAGAATCCACCTGCCAATGCAGGGGACATGGGTTTGAGCCCTGGTCCGGGAAGATCCCACATGCCATGGAGCAACTAAGCCCATGCACCACAACTGAGCCTGAGCTCTAGAGCCCGTGAGAGCCACAACTACTGAGGCCTTATGCTGCAACTACGCCTAGAGCCCATGCTCCACAACAAGAGAAGCCAAAGCAATGAGAAGCCCGCGCACCACAATGAAGAATAGCCCCCGCTGGCCACAACTAGGGAAAGCCCGTGAGCATCAATGAAGACCCAACACAGCCATAAATTAATTAATTAATTAATTAAAAAAAGATATCTGCACCCCCATGTTCATTGTAACATTATTTACAGTAGCCAAGACATGGTAACTACCTAAGTATCCATCAACAGATGAACGGATAAAGAAAATGCAAAACAATGGAATATTATTCAGCCGTGAAAAGAAGGAAATTCTTCCCTTTGCAACATGGACGGACCTTCAGGGCATTATGCTAAGTGAGATACGTCAGACAGAGAAAGACAAATACTGCATTATCTAACATATATGTGGAATCTAATGTGTGGAGGTTTTGTCCACATCATCAAGCAATTCTCAGACACCAGCTAGGTGTTCTACAATTCAACTTAATTCTGACACTGTCTACCCAAAGATAGTATTAGATTCCACAAGTTAAGGGATCAATCCCACAAGACTGTCCTCCACTTCAGGTGCCAATCACAAACCCAGGTCATTACCTAGGCTTCTGATTAACTGGCTATAAATCACAGGTTCCCATGACCCTCTCCTTGGGTCCCATTAATTTGCTAGAACAGATCACAGAACTCAGGGAACTAGTCTGCTTGCTAGACTGCAGTTTATTACAAAAGATATTAAAGGATACAAATCAGCAACCTCGTGAAGAAGTACATAGGGTGAAGCCCTTAACAAAGGAGTCTCTGTCCTAGTGGGGTTTGAGGCCTGACTTAGTAGTATATAGTAGCATTTTGGTTCACCAACCAGGAAGTTCTCCAAATCTCCCCCTTTTGGTTTTAAGGAGGATTCACTACACAGGCATGATTGATTGAATCACTGGCCATTGGTGATTGATTCAACCTCCAGCCCCTCCCCAGAAATCAGGGGGTGGGACTGAAAGTTTCAACCCTCCATTTAAGGTTGGTACCACAGTAACTACCCCAACCCACATTTTTAGGGGATATCCAAAAGTCACCTCATTAACATAAACTCAGCTGTGATTGAAAGAGGCTTGTTATGGATAACAAGACACTCATTTCACCTTTATGGCTCCGAAGTGTTTTCAGAAACTGAGGACAAGAGACCAAATATTATAATAAAAAATGTTCCCATTGCTCGTATCACTCAAGAAATTCCAAGGGTTTTGAGAACTGTGAGCCAGGAAGCATAGACGAAGACCAAATATGTACAAGAAATACACCTGAGTGACCAATTATATATTTCTTACAAATCACAATATTGCACAGCCCAAGACAAAATTGTGTTGTGAAACCAGAAGTTGTTTCTTCCCCAACTTTTTTCCATTTTTCATGTCTTCCTCCACTCTCACCCCTGCCCATACTGTCTCCTTCCTCTTTTCCCTTCCTTCTCAGAGATCAATACTGACACAGAACTAACAGGATGTAGATAGATAGATAGGTAGATAGATAGATAAAGATTGACAGACTCAAGATGTAGTATAAGAAATTGGCTCATGTTATTATGATGGCTGACAAGTCCCAAGATCTATAGTTGGCAAGCTGGAGACCCAGGAGAGCCAGTGGTGCAGTTCAAGCCCCAAAGCTGGTAGGCTTAAGACCCCGTAAGAGCCAATGTTTCATCCAAAGATAGGAAGAGACTGATGTTCCAGTTCATCAGTCAGGCAGGAGGAGTTCCCTCTTACTCATGGGAGGGTCTTCCCTTTTTTCTATTCAGGCCTTCAATTGATTGGATGAGACTCAGCCACATAAGGCAGAGCAATCTGCTTAACTCAGTCTACCTATTCAAATGTTAATTTCATCCAAAAACACCTTCACAAACGTACTCAGAATAATGTTTGACCAAACATTTGAGCACCCCATGGTCCAGACCAGTTGATACATAAAATGAACCATCACAACTGCCTTCCCAGCTTTTCCCTCTTATTTCTGGAAAAAAGTACTATATTGTTCCTTTAGAAAATGTATACATCTTCACTGTCAAATGTATAGATTGTATGGGATTGAACATTTTCACCTCCAACTCTAAAAGAGGACCCTAAAATGGTCCAGATATTCTATCCACTTGACCACAGTGCTTGGTACAGAGACAGACAAGAGTTAATAGAGTTAATGGGCTAATAATAACAATCATTAACATAACAAATATTACCCCACTTAACCATCACAACACCCCATTGGGACATATGCTCCCAAAAAGAAGAGAAAGCTTTGAGAGAAAACAGAAGCTTTGACTCTTTAACTGGATTTAGTAATGTAAAGATCTGACAACGGGAACTGCCCTCTCCATTATGCTCATAAGGAAAGTCAGCCTGAGAATAGAAGCAACCCAGAAGGGGCTCTTGGTGATATAATATGAGCACTGAATCAAGTTGCACATGAAGCCAGGCTCACCTGTGGACTTTTCAGTTGCATGAGTCAGTAAATTCCCTGTTTTTATTTAAGCCAGTTTGAGTTGGGTTACTGTCACTTGGAACAACAAAATTCATAACTGATGTAGAAACTGATACCAAAAGTAGGGTGTTGTAAGTGGCAAACCCTAGAATGTGGAAGTGACTGAATCCATGTAAGTACAAAGGAGGAAACTGAGAATCCCTAGTGGACTAAGTAAATAGGATCAGGGATGTGCATGTAACCCAAGCCTAGCTACTGACATGTTAGGAAGTATTAGCTGGGGCTTCTGGGAAAAAGAAGCATTGACTCTTCAAATATATTTGATGGTATTGAAATATGTGAGCCACAGAAAGGGAGCCTGGATGAGATAGAGACAATCTAAAGGAAGCACAGCCTAAAGACTAATCCTGGTAATAATTTTTGAACCCTGAGTCAAAGTGTATTAGTCTGGGTCCAGTTAGGAGACAAAAACCATATAGAAAGATAAACATGGAAAGCTTGATATTAAAAATTATTAAACTATACTAAGTGAGTATAAGACATAGGCAAATTTTATATGGTACCCTAGGGCTGAGGAAGAATATCTAAGGAAGGATAAAACTTGGGAGGGGGTCTCATCCCCAAGGCTGGGGTTCAGACCTTCTAGAAGAAAGCATAGTTTGTTACACTGGATAACTCAGAAATGAACTGGGTTTCCCAGACTGGAGCTGTTCTGCAGTTGCTGGGCAATTAGGAAGCAACTCTGTGGAGTGCAGGTAGGTAAGCAGCAGGTAATCTGCAATGGTAAAGGACAGAAACCTTCTGGGCACAGTCAAAGCAAGCAAGGCTTACAGAGGGAGCAGTGGCTGGCTTGATGGAAATCCTCTAGGGCACTGGCAGTTTGCACAAGAACTTACAAAGGGAAATGGGGCACTGATTCAGACAGGAAGGCTTTAGAGTGCTAATATCCACGTCAAGTGCACAGCAATTAGGTTATTGCCAGGCCAAGGCTGAAAGGTTACCAAATGACCATGTTCTGGGCATATGACTGGGACAGAGATTTGCCTGATACCCACACTGCTAGCCCACCAGGCATCAGCCAGACAAGGTAGGAGAGCACCTTCCTCCTGCAAGGTCCCTCCAGCGCCCTCTACTGAGAAAGCTTAACACAGGTCTCACTTTAAAGGAGAAAAACACTAAAAGAAACTGAAAGGTGAATTTGAAGCCGAGAGGCAATAATTTGATAAGTGGCACACAGGCCATGAGAGCCAATAAATTCCATTTTTGTTTTAGACACTTTCTATTGTATTTTCTGAATATTGCAATTGAAAGACTGCTGACTGATATAAGACCCAGTCCTCATACCATCTATAGCTAAGTTGAGTTTTTCATTGAACATTGCATTCTTTCCTGACAGTCCTTCTGCCACCATTTCCTACCAAAAATCTTTCTGCCCAGGTGTCGTTTTTTTAGTTAGAATCCTACTTTTGTCACTGACATACATGTTAGCCTATCAATAACATTTTTATTTTAATAAGAGAATTCAAGAAAATGAGGTCTTTAAAAGAGAAGGATGATGGAGTTTTTAGGTACCTTGACAAGTTGATAAAAAAATACTTTAGGGACACTGGTACTTCGGGTTCTTCTCTGATAATTACACTATTATCTATAATATAGTCAGAATTTTCCAGTCTTTCAATTCTGTCTGGTCCTTCTAGAATTCTACAGTGGCAACAAAACGTGACCTAATAAGGAATGATTTATTTTCGGTATGAAAGAAAAGAAATCTAAGTAAGCAACCATAATGGTCATAGACTATTTAGGTAAAAAGACAATTGCTTTTTATGCTTTTTTTTAAAAAAAATAAACAGAACTGCCAGGGAACAGAATTAAGGAAGCAAAAATTTTACTCAGTACTCTTAGTGATTAAAATACTTATTTTATGGAGGTCTCCAAGGGATTTATAAAAGTCCTTAACTGGACAATACTGGCATTTTGAAAAGCTGGATTTTAAAATTTAGGTATATATATATATACATATATATATATATATATATGTTTTTAGTAAACATTAGTAATTTTTCCTAAACTCCTTAGTAGTCCTGTATATATAATGGTAAAGCTGGTCATTTTTTTTTTCTTGATAAGTGTTTCTTAGTCCTAGGGCTTTATAACCACAAAGTTTATTATTAAAAAGTTTTAGTTCACCTCAAATACTTTCTGTGCTATTTGGAAAAAGTACCTAGGGGGAAATTCACATAAGAAGAGTAAACCCAATTTAACAGAAAACATGGAAAATTGTTGACGAAGTGCTTTATGTGTGCCTGTGGTTGGCCCAGAGGAAGCATCGGACTGGCTCTGGGAGTGGGAGGCAGAGTGAAAAGATGCAGTGTTTCCTCCTCTATCCGCTTGTGTTGGTTAAATGGATCATTTTATTGTCAGGTTGGTTGAGACTGAATGTCAACATTATACAGGAAGATCCCAAAGGTATGCAGTACAGGGGATGCTGTTGCAGCTTCCTTCGCTTGATGCTATTAAAGGAGCTCACAGTCTGTAAGATAAAACTTAGAAAATCTGAAGGTCAATAAGTGCCTATTTTTACAGCATGAGTTTAAGTTCAAACTCTTCATGACTTTATGTGTGCTTCTACAGAAAAACCATATCTAAAACAACACTCTGACAGATGAAATTTACCAGAGAAATGAAACAAAATTTACCTGTGAACTGCTGTACCAATTGGTAGAGTTTTTTTTCCTTTCAATAAGAAGAGGAGGGGGATCTTCAAGATGGCAGAGGAGTAAGACATGGAGATCACCTTCCTCCCCACAGATACATCAAAAATACATCGACGCGTGGAACAAACTCCTACAGAACACCTACTGAACGCTGGCAGAAGACCTCAGACTTCCCAAAAGGCAAGAAACTCTCCCCGTACCTGGGTAGGGCAAAAGAAAAAAGAACAAACAGAGACAAAAGAATAGGGACGAGGCCTGCACATCTGGGAGGGAGCTGTGAAGGAGGAAAAGTTTACATACACTAGAAGCCCCTTCATTGGCGGAGACTGGGGGGTGGGTTGGGGGGAAGCTTCGGAGCCACGGAGGAGAGTGCAGTGCAGAGGGCAAAGTGGAGAGATTCCCACACAGAGGATCAGTGCCGACCAGCACTCACCAGCCCGAGAGGCTTGTCTGCACACCCGGCGGGGCGGGCGGGGGCCGGGAGCTGAGGCTCGGGCTTCGGTTGGATCCCAGGAAGAGGACTGGGGTCGGCTGCATGACCACAGCCTGAAGGGGCTAGTGCGCCACAGCTAGCCGGGAGGGAGTCCAGGAAAAAGTCTGGACCTGCCTAGAAGGCAAGAGACCATTGTTTCGGGGTGCGCGAGGAGAGGGGATTCAGAGTACCGCCTAAATGAGCTTCAGAGACGGGCGCGAGCCGTGGCTATCAGCTTGGATCCCAGAGACAGGCATGAAATGCTAACGCTGTGCTGCAGCCACCAAGAAGCCTGTGTGCACCTCCCCTCCTGGGAGAATGTGCAGCCTGCCACTGCCAGGGTCCTGTGATGCAGGGACAACTTCCCCGGGAGAACACATGGCGCGCCTCAGGCTGGGGCAACATCACGCCGGCCTCTGCCGCTGCAGGCTCGCCTCACATTCCAATTGTTAACTACCTACATACCCCTCCCTACCCCCGGCCTGAAGGAGCCAGAGCCCCCTAATCAGCTGCTGCTTTATCCCCATCCTGTCTGGGCGGGAACACATGCCTGAGGGCGACCTATATGCAGAGGTGGGGCCAAACCCAAAGCTGAACCCCAGGAGCTCTGCGAACAAAGAAGAGAAAGGGAAATCTCTCCCCAGCCTCAGGAGCAGCGGATTAAATCCCTACAATCAACTTGATGTACCTGCATCTTTGGAATACCTGAATAGACAATGAATCATCCCAAAATTGAGGAGGTGGACTTTGGGAGGAACTGTAGACATGGGGTTTGCTGTCTGTGACTGATTTGTTTCTGATTTTTATGTTTATCTCAGTGCAGTTTTTAGGGCCTATTATCATTGGTGGATTTGTTTATTGGTTTGGTTGCTCTCCTTTTTTATTATTATTATTTTATTGTAATAATTACTTTTAATTAATTAATTTATTTTTTATATTTTTCTCCTTTTTCTTCTGAGCTGTGTGGCTGACAGGGTCTTGGTGCTCCGGCCTAGTGTCGGGCCTGAGCCTCTGAGGTGGGAGAGCCGAATTCAGGACACTGGACCACCAGAGACTTCCCAGCCCCACATAATATCAATCGGTGAGAGCTCTCCCAGAGATCTCCATCTCAACACTAAGACCCAGCTCCACCCGACGGCCAGCAAACTCCAGCGCTGGATGCAAATGCCAAACAACTAGCAAGACAGGAACACAACACCACCCATTAGCAGAGAGGTTGCCTAAAATCATATTAAGTTCACAGACACCCCAAAACACACTACCAGACATGGCCCTTCCCACCAGAAAGACAAGAACCAGCCCCACACACCAGAACACAGGCACCAGTCCCCTCCACCAGGAAGCCTACACAAGCCACTGAACCAACCTCATCCACTGGCAGCAGACACCAAAAACAATGGGAACTACGAACGTGCAGCCTGCAAAAAAGGAGACGCCAAACACAGTAAGTTAAACAAAATGAAAACACAGAGAAATATGCAGCAGATGAAGGAGCAAGGTAAAAACCCAGCAGACCAAACAAATGAAGAGGAAATAGGCAGTCTACCTGAAAAATAATTCAGAGTAATGATAGTGAAGATGATCCAAAATCTTGGAAATAGAATGGAGAAAATACAAGAAATGCTTAACAAGAACCTAGAAAAACTAAAGAGCAAATAAACAATGAGGAACAACACAATGAATTAAATTAAAAATTCTCTAGAAGGAATCTATAACAGAATACCTGAACAGGTATTCAGATAAGAATAGAAGAACAGAAAAGTGACCTGGAAGATAAAATAGTGGAAATAACTACTGCAGAGCAGAATAAAGAAAAAAGAATGAAAAGAATTGAGGACAGTCTCAGAGCACTCTGGGACAACATTAAACTCACCAACATTCAAATTATAGGGGTCCCAGAAGAAGAAGAGAACAAGAAAGGGACTAAGAAAATATTTGAAGAGATTATAGTTGAAAACTTCCCTAATATGGGAAAGGAAATAGTCAATCAAGTCCAGGAAGTGCAGAGTATCCCATAGAGGATAAATCCAAGGAGAAACACACCAAAACACATTAATCAAACTATTAAAAATTAAATACAAAGAAAAAATATTAAAAGCAGCAAGGGAAAAGCAACAAATAACATACAAGGGAATCCCGATAAAGTTAACAGCTGATCTTCAGGCAGAAACTCTGTAAGCCAGAAGGGAATGGCAGGACATATTTCAAGTGATGAAAGGGAATAACGTACAACCAAGATTAATCTACCTAGCAAGGATCTCATTCAGATTCGATGGAGAAATTAAAACCTTTACAGACAAGCAAAAGTTGAGAGAATTCAGCACCACCAGACCAGCTTTACAACAAATGCTAAAGGAACTTCTCTAGGCACGAAACACAAGAGAAGGAAAAGACCTACAATAACAAGCCCCAAACAATTGAGAAAATGGTAATAGGAACATACATATCGATAATTACCTTAAATGTAAATGGATTAAATGCTCCCACCAAAAGACAGAGACTGGCTAAATGGATACAAAAAGAAGACCCGTATATATGCTGTCTACAAGAGACCCACTTCAGACCTAGGGACACATACAGACTGAAAGTAAGGGGATGGAAAAAGATATTCCACGCAAATGGAAGTCAAAAGAAAGCTGGCGTAGCAATTCTCATATCAGACAAAATAGACTTTAAAACAAAGACTATTACAAGAGACAAAGAAGGACACTACATAATGATCAAGGGATCAATCCAACAAAAAGATGTAACAATTGTAAATATTTATTCACCCACCATAGGAGCACCTCAATACATAAGGCAAATGCTAACAGCCATAAAAGGAAATTGACAGTAAAACAGTAATAGTAGGGGACTTTAACACCCCACTTTCACCAGTGGACAGAACATCCAAAATGAAAATGATCAGTGGGGTTTATCCCAGGAATGCAAGGATTCTTCAATATATACAAATCAATCAATGTGATACACCATATTAACAAACTGAGTGATAAAAACCATATGATCATCTCAATAGATGCAGAAAAAGCTTTTGACCAAATTCAACACTCATTTAGGATAAAAACTCTCCAGAGAGTAGGCATAGAGGGAACCTACCTCAACATAATAAAGGCCATATATGACAAACCCACAGACAACATCTTTCTCAATGGTGAAAAACTGAAACCATCTCCACTAAGATCAGGAACAAGACAAGGTTGCCCACTCTCACTACTATTATTCAATATGGTTTTGGAAGTTTTAGCCACAGCAATCAGAGGAGAAAAAGAAATAAAAGGAATCCAAATTGGAAAAGAAGAAGTAAAACTGTCACTGTTTGCAGATGACATGACACTATATATAGAGAATCCTAAAGATGCTACCAGAAAACTAGTAGAGCTAATCAATGAATTTGGTAAAGTAGCAGGATACAAAATTAATGCACAGAAATCTCTTGCCTTCCTATATGCTAATAATGAAAAATCTGAAAGTGAAATTAAGGAAACACTCCCACTTACAACCAAAAGAATAAAATACCTTGGAATAAACCTACCTAAGGGGACAAAAGACCTGTATGCAGAAAACCGTAAGACACAGATGAAAGAAATTAAAGACAAAACAAACAGATGGAGAGATATACCATGTTCTTGGATTGGAAGAATTAACACTGTGAAAATGCCTATACTACCCAAAGCTATCTACAGATTCAATGCAATCCCTATTAAACTACCAGTGGCGTTTTTCACAGAACTAGAACAAAAAATTTCACAATTTGTATGGAAACACAGAAGACCCCGAATAGCCAAAGCAGTCATGAGAAAGAGAAATGGAGCTAGAGGAATCAGGCTCCCTGACTTCAGACTATACTACAAAGCTACAGTAATCAAGACAGTATGCTAATGACACAGAAACAGAAATATAGATCAATGGAACAGGATAGAAAGCCCAGAGATAAACCCATGCACAAACGGTCACCTTATCTTTGATAAATGAGGCAAGAATATACAATGGAGAGAAGACAGCCTCTTCAATAAGTGGTGTTGGGAAAACTGGACAGCTACATGTGAAAGAATGAAATTAGAATGCTCCCTAATACCATATACAAAAATAAATTCAAAATGGATTAAAGACCTAAGTGTAAGGCCAGACACTATAAAACTCTTAGAGGAAAACATAGGCAAAACACTCTATGACATAAATCACAGCAAGATCCTTTTTGACCCACCTCCTAGATAAATGGAAATAAAAACAAAAATAAAGAAATGGTACCTAATGAAACACAAGCTTTTGCACAGCAAAGGAAACCATAAACAAGACGAAAAGACAACCCTCAGAATGGGAGAAAATATTTTCAAACAAAGCAACTGACAAAGGATTCATTTCCAAAATATACAAGCTCACCCAGCTCAATATCAAAAAAACAAACAACCCAGTCCAAAAATGGGCAGAAGACCTAAACAGACATTTCTCCAAAGAAGATATACAGATGGCCAACAAACACATGAAAGGATGCTCAACATCACTAATCATTAGAGAAATGCAATTCAAAACTATAATGAGGTATTACCTCACACCAGTCAGAATGGCCATCATCCAAAAATCTACAAACAATAAATGCTGGGGAGGGTGTGGAGAAAAGGGAACCCTCCTACGCTGTTGGTGGGAATGTAAATTGATACAGCCACTATGGAGAACAGTATGGAGGTTCCTTAACAAACTGAAAACAGAACTACCATACAACCCAGCAATCCCACTACCCTGAGAAAACTGTAATTCAGGGATTCATGTACCACAATGTTCATTGCAGCACTATTTACAATAGCCAGGACATGGAAGCAACCTAAGTGTCCATCGACAGATGAATGGATAAAGAAGATGTGGCACATATATACAATGGAATATTACTCAGCCATAAAAAGAAATGAAATTGAGTTATTTGTAGTGAGGTGGATAGACCTAGAGTCTGTCATACAGAGTGAAATAAGTCAGAAAGAGAAAAACAAATATATGTTAACACATATATATGGAACCTAAAAAAAAACAATGGTTCTGAAGAACCTAGGGGTAGGACAGGAATAAAGAGCAGACATAGAGAATGGACTTGAGGACACAGGGATGGAGAAGGGTAAGCTGGGACAAAGTGAAAGAGTAGCATTGACATATATACACTACCAAATGTAAAACAGATAGCTAGTGGGAAGAAGCTGCATAGCACAGGAAGATCAGCTTGGTGCTTTGTAACCACCTAGAGGGGTGGGATAGGGAGGGTGGGAGGGTGACGCAAGAGGGAGGAGATATGGGGATATATGTATACACATAGCTGATTCATTTTGTTATACAGCAGAAACACAACTTTGTAGAGCAATTATACTCCAATAAAGGTGTTTAAAAAAATTTTTTAAGTAAAAAAAAACCCCAGAACAATAGTAACAGTCACTTAGAATGTGTGAAAAGTCCAAGCCCTAACAATGGATGGTAATTTAATTTGAAATATCAGAAATACATTCTATGTTCATTTAGAAAATTGTGACTGGGTTATATATAAGGAACATTCATCTATTCACTCCACAAAAATTTATTATCTATTATATGCCAGTAGACCATAGTTCCTGCCTGTGTAATAGTCTGTCTAGCATATGAGAAAGTTTTATTGTTGTAAACATCTGTGATTATCATGTGTTAAATGGGCACCACACTTTAAGAAAAACATAATAAAAATAATAATCATTTTTATTTAGTAATATAATTTCCAAAAAGTTCATATATATATATAATCAGTGACCGTATCCAATATATTTACTGACTGGTACAGCAAGGCTCCAACAAACCAAAATGGAAATAGAATAAGATTGATTTTGGAAGAAATCTGTGGAGTACAGAACCTCAGCCATTATGTCCACTTGTATGTGTGGTTTGAAAGTTTCCACAGAGCCAGGGACAGGACCTTAAAATGGAATGTGTTGCCACACCATAAGCAAGATGAGGGCTAACAAGAATTCATAATATTGGCAAATAGAAATTGATCATTAATTCATATTTACTACATGTATACCATGTGTCAGAAACACATTTGGAGGTATAGAAGAAGTAAAATAAGACCTAGGATGATGGCAGGGATTTGGAAGGAAAGAAACAGGATGATCCAGAAGGAGAAAGAATAAATGAACTTCAAGGAGATGTCGTGAAGGAAATTTTTCACAACTATCACAGCTATTTCCTCTGTGAAGTATTCAAGGTAATCTGCTAAGAGAAAATAGTGCAGCATTAAGTGCAAAAGTTGTTAAGAGTAGTAACAAATTACCAGCATAGGGAATGGGTAAGGATATGTTAAGATTTGCTAGACAATACTGAGAGTCAGTAGTTGGAAATCATAAATGTATAAGGCAGGCAATCAGCATGGTTATATGATTTGTTTCAGTATTATTCAATGCCTAGTCCCAGGACCAGAACAAACAGATGGCTAGATTATTCTAGAATTGAGGATTAGGATAATGGAATAACAAGGTCAACACTCATATAGTGTTGAGAACCGAGAGTACTGGTGAGAGAGATTCAGCTGAAGTACCATGGGTTGACAGCTGGATTGAATAAGGAAATGAAGTCAACGGAGGCTTATCGATCAAGAACATATGAAGCAAACAAAGTAGAAGAATCAATGAGAGTGAAGAGCAGCTGCTTCCCTGCATAAAACCTGCAGAAGGGCATTCTGCGGCCTGGAAGAAGAGTTTAATTTACTTCTGATAACAAGGTTTTCTATAATCATGTTTGCCTAGCCAGTTCATTTCTCATTCCTTCCCCCAAATACTCCCAGGAATCCACATGTCCTGGCATACCCAATGACTATGCTGCTGCTGTTCTTTCTGAAGAGCTCCTTCTCTTCTCCTAAATCTCCATTCACCTGCTGAACTTCTCAGCCTTCAAGACTCATCTCAAGAATCTTTTCCTTTCTAAAGTCTCCTGTGGTAATCTGTCTGCAAAAAAGAGCTACCAATTTTCATCCCATCCCAGTACACTAATGCCATTACTCCAACAAAAAAACCCTTGATTATGGGCAAGCCAATAGAATGCTAAAGAACTGGCACCAGCTTAACACAACTACCATGCTATAAATTTCAGGCTATCCTGCATGGAGTATAAGATATCATGCAGAGAAGAAGGCCAAGGGAGGAGAGCTGACATATAGCACCCATACCCCCAGACATGTAAATAAGACCTTCCTGGCCCTTCCTGCCTGTTCCAGCCACCAGTTGAATGTAGGTGGAGCCCAGTCAACCCACAGAATGGTAAGAAATGTATCAGTGCTATTTTAAGCCACTAAATGTGGGGTTTTAGTTATATAATTATAGATTAATGATATATCTCCTATTTTCAACTCAAGTGCAACCGCTCAAACTTTCCACTGTATCACACTACTGTACCTAAAATATACCTCTATTATTTTACTTACCACACTAGGATTGCAAAAAATGTTTGCATATCCACTCCCTTCCTATTCTGTGAAATATCTTAGTATAATTTTATGTATATCTATATCTATATATATACGTATGTATCTCCTAAATCCTAGCACACAACATATGATAGATACTCAATAAATGATGTGAACTAAGTTGAATCTAAATTGAGTTAGTGGGAGGGAGAGAGGGAGAAATAAAGACGCTATGCTCAGTCATTGGAATTTCATGGTTAAATATTTCACAAGTGGAGTAGTTTCTGGAAAAATATGGAAACATGTTGGAGGTGAAGTTGGCTCAGGTACAATCTAGGAATTGAGGTAAGAGTGGGTGCATCATTGAGGATGTGGACTTGTGGCCTAGTATGGTGATGGAATTTGTGTAGAATGGAAAATGGTGATCCTGAATGGGGAGAGATTGTGAACTTCAGAAAAGGAGAGGCTGTGAGTGACAGGTTTTCATAATTAAAACAATGCTCTTAAAGCAACAGTGGACAATTAAGATGATGAGGGTCCAATCTTCTGCCCAACATACGCTCAAGAGAGAAAAAGTAAATCTGTACTCCATAAGCGTACTATAAGTAAGTATATTATTCTGGTTTTCCAATAAGCCATTTGAGTGCACCTTCTCAGTCTCCTCCCCCTGAATCCTTTTGTTCCATAGCCACTGAAAACTTTCTGCTCAATCCTCTTCCATACACCTATTCTCTCGGCTATCTGAGTCACTTTTATGGCTTCAACCATCACTTAATCTGAACTTTCTCACCCCATATCTTTCATGAGCTTCAGGACTGTTATTTCCAATTCTCTTCTGAATATCTCCACTCTCTGGCCTTTCGGATATATCAAAGTCAAGATGTTAAAGCGCAAACTGATTCTTTTCTATTCAAACCATGATTTTCCTCCTGTATTTCCCAGCTCAGTAAATGACATCACTGCCCACTTGGTCAGTACAGAAAGAAACAGCACAATGTTTTTTTTTTTTTTAAAACAACAAAAAATGATTTATTTGCAACACAGCTCAGTCCCCATCATTTCAATACAGCACAGGAGTAGGAAAGAGTCACACTGCAAGCGTCATTTAGTCCAAGGCAGAGCTCCATGCCTCCCAATACAGCAAGCCCATCTACCCCAGAGACCCATGCCCGGAGCCCAGCTGAACACACAAACAGGCGAGCTCAGAATGAAGTCGGCCCCAGGCCTCATCACATTTCACCCTTCCCCCACAGGCCTTTTAAGCTTCCTAACTGCAGCCTTCTACCCCCTCCACTTCCAACCAGGCCAAGTCCCAGCCTCCTAGCCACCAGGGAGCTTTCTTTGTGGGATCATTATCAGGGATTTAAGGGTTACCTAAAATGAGAAAATACCCTGTGAAATCTATTGTTCCATAGAAAGTTTAAAACGACTCCCCCATACATAATCCTAATCAGCAACGACAGCTCTTCATCTCTTCACTGTAGACAGGTGATTTTGAAGTGACTGTCATCTCAGCTCCATACACATTTCCCTACTGGCCTTATTAAAGACTGCTCTCCTCACCCCAGGGTATAAAGGAAACCCAGGTATTTCCCCCAGGTTCAGAGCCTGAGAGGAAAAGCCCTGATGGCTTAGAAAAAGATTCCCTTCCTTCTGTTCCCCTCAAAAGATTTTTATGGAGATTATTGCCTAAAAGTTTTCTAGCTTGGGTTCTGGGATTAGTCAAATAGAATGTGCTTGAATCTGTCCTTCATAGATTACTACCCACATGATAACTGGCAAATTGCTTAACTTTTCAAAGCTTCAGTTTTTGTCATCTGTTATAATCCTCAAAAGCTTGTGAGGAGGATTAAATAAATGCCTATCCAAACCCTCATAACTAAACAGGCAAACTAGACCTCTTGAAGCCATCCTTAACTTTTTCCCCTTCCCTTAGCACCCAACTCTCCCAAGCAACTGACCACAAAGCTCTATTAATTGTTTCTAAAAGGTATCTTGGGACTTCCCTGGTGGTCCAGTAGGTAAGACTCCAAGCTCCCAATGCAGGGAACCTGGGTTCGATCCCTGGTCGGGTACTAGGTCCCACATAAATGCCGCAACTAAGAGTCCACATGCCGCAACGAAGATCCCGTGTGCCACAACTAAGACCTGGCGCTGCCAAAATAAATAAATAAACTTTTTTTTTTAAAAAAAAGGTATCTTAAAATATGCCTTTGTCCATTGTCACTTTCACTGCCCTAGCATAATACTGAAACGTACTTCAAATGTCCATTACTAATCTAGCCTAAACTGCCTTTCACACCAGTGTCAGAGATAGCTTTTCAAAAATACAAATCATATCACATCATTGTCTTCACTTTCAAATTTTTTCAATTGTTCATTTCCCACAAAAGTAACGCCAAACTAAAAAAAAAAAAAGTAATGCCAAACTGTTTAGAATCTTATATTTGCCATCTTTCCCTGATTTACCTTTACAGTCTAACTGTACATCATTTCTCACCATTCCCTAGATTTTACACTGTCATTCTCCAAACATACTCTTCTGCCTTCATGTCTATTTCCTTTCCTACATCCTCAGTCCTCACTTCTCCTCTGAGAATTCTTGCTCAGGCTCAAATATGATTCCCTCTGTGTTGTCTTCTCAGAACCCCCAAGGACATAGATTGCTCCCTCATCTGTTTTCCCATAGGACTGTATACAAACCTGTCATAGCCTTTATCACACTACAATATAGCTATTAATTTATTTGTCTATCTGTCCAGCTATACTCTGATCTCCTCCTCAGAGACAGGAATAGTGAAATATTTATTGTGGCATTACCAGTCTCTAACATAGTTCCTGGAATATACCAGTACATGTGAGATGCTTGATAAGTTGTTGAGAGAATGGATGAACGAATGAATGAACAATGAAACTATGTAGCCTGAATGGTTCTGGCTCTACATTATTTAAATATGAATTAAATCCAAATAGTTCCAGTACATAAAAAGAGAAAATCCTGAAACTTAGGCACTAATTTGAAATACATGATCTACAAGTATTTTTCCCAACTCCAAAATTCTGTGATATTATCATAAACTGAGCTAAAGCTTTTCAAGTAGGATTAAAATTTTGTCTGGGACACACAAATTTGTAGAATGAGGTCTAGTGAGTTGTTTAGGGTGTGTTTCTAATTAATTCTATCATATCACCTTTAATAAATTATGTTTTGTGAAGTTTATACTTTTCAATTTAGCAAAGTTGAATTATCCACAATAGCTGATCTTTCAAAATGATAACATAGGGAAGAAAGTGTTTTTTCCTAAAATCTTGTCAGTTTGAGTGACATGTGAGTACCCAGCACTAAGCATCTGTTAGGGGAAATCTTATTGTTCTGTGTCTGTCACTAGAAAATTGCAACAAACGTTGCAAGACCTACACACTGAAAATGTTATGATGTGTTTTTAAAACTGCTTTCCACAGAAGGTCCTTTATTTTATTAGAAAATTATAAGCAAACAAGTCTTGTTTAATGGCTTTCAAAATATAAGCAAATTTCATGTCAAAATTGTTTTACTCCCAACTGCTTACTTGTGTGAGAAATCTGTCAAGCCCTGGTGCCCAAGAAAATAGGGTACCATGGCAGAAGATTTTTTGCTGAAGGAAATAATGTATGCTCAATTAAACCAATACAGTGTGTGTAATGGTCTGATTCAATCTTAGGAAGAACTGTCAGCTTTCTGTTCTGGGATCAGAATTTTCCTAATGCCTGGACTTTTGGTGAATTCTATGTAACAAGTGACACAGTCTTGAGCTTGTATCTCAGAGAAACTTGGGCTCTTATTTTTTCTCCTTTCAATACTCAAATATTCTTGGGAATTTTACCTTTCTTCCTGATATCCTCTCTGTCTCTACTCCTTTTCCATACTGCTTTTAACTTGCTAAATATTTTAACAATTAAATATTCAGCCAGTTTTTCAGGGGAATCAACGGTTGGTTGTGGTGTTATTTTATTTGAGAGTCATTCCCAAGTGCTTAAGCTCTTCGAATATCAAAAAATGTGTGCTTCAAAATGAATAGATGCTAATAAAATATGGTGAAAAAAATCCTCGAGCACCCCAATGTCCCCTTATAGTCTATGCTATTTAACAAGTTTACACCAATCTGTTTCTGTAAGCAAAGATCACTAACAGAACTTTCCCCCCAAAAAGATGACAATATATAACACTTAAGATGCATGTTTTTCTAGATAGTCTTTAAAAAAGATGATTTCTAAACATAACATAATAATATTTTATGTTCCTAAACTGCCATCTACTGTGCTTGTTCACCCAGTACACAATACCATCTTTTACAGGCTTGTCTTTTCCAATGAATATGTGAATTTATCCCCCAGCTATTTCTCGACATTCTTTCTTTCCCTTGTTCTAGTCATGTGTACTCCTTAAAGACCAGGAAAAAAATTATTTCAACTAATTATAGTCCTACCAAAGCCTTTCACATCATTTAAGACTCTGATTATACACAGTGCCATGAAGACGTGTCAGTTTGAGACAAGAAGAGGTTTAGAGAGGTTTACACTTTGCAGAGTGCCACCTGTCTCCAAAGGGCACAGTCATTAAGAAGCTCCAGGTGCACGTTGTGGGAGCAAAACAGCATAATGAAGTCCTTTGCCTCCTTGTGCACCTTCTGATTAATAACATTCCCCTTCAGTTGTAGCAGATTGTGCACCATGTTCGCTGCAAGAAACCTGGAATACCAGTCTATTTTTCTATCTTTCTCTAAATAGAATAAATTGCCATTTATCTATGACACGAATCAGAAGAATATACAAAATAGGGTATTTCTGACACAATCTACTTTTATAAGAGCAGCTAATAAGCCAACTGAATGATATTTATCAATAAGCAACATTTAATATGTATCACTGATCGAATTCTACCTAATCCTTTTTATCCTATATCCACACACGTAGAAATATAATTGATATCTATACTGATAACCCAAAGGCATTGTAAAATTCCAAGTTGCTTCATGAATCATAGAAATGGGAAAGAAAACTGACATTTATCAAATGCCTATTATTTACTAGACATTTTCACTAGCACTGTCACATTTTATCCACATAGCAGCCTGGTCAGGTAAATACTGTTATCCTCATTTTCATGATTGAATGGGATTGAGGCTCAGAGAGATAATAAGAACCAACACTTATTGACTGCTTACTATTTTCCTGGCATTGTGTTTATTAATTTAAAGGTATTGCCTCAATTAATCCTCAGACCCACATTGTGGAGTAGATGCTATCATTATTCTCCTTTATTAGGGGTGACTCAGAGAAGTTAAATAACTTGCCCAAGATCACACAAATAATATGTAGTAAAGGCAAGATCTGAACCCAGGCAAACTGTTTCCAATGCCTGTACCATTAACACCAACATTATGTGTGTGACTGTACTTTAACATTAAATGAGTTATATTATTATTTTGTTTTTGAAAATTGGGAATACATGTTTGGTACACGTGGTAACATTCAACTAATCTAACTCCCCTACTAATAGCTATTAATACTTGTTCCTTATTATGCATTTATCATCAAGCATTTTACATGCGTCATCTTGTTTGAAATTCACACACATATGTAATATTATCCCCATCTGACTCTGATAAAACTGAAGTTTGGAGAATAACAATATGAATAATCACAGCAGACACTTACATGGCACTTACAATGTGCTAGACATTCTTCTCTCAAAGAGTTTAAAATATAGTACTTATTTAATTCTGACAACAAAAAAATGATGTATTATTATTTTTACTATACAGATGAGGAAACTGAGAGGTAGCATTTTGACCTTTACTGTGAAAGTGAAGAATTGGTCCCGCTATGTTTTTTAAAATTACCTCTCCCGTATCCACCCCCACCCAGGTCAGGGAGGGGAAACCATTGGTGCAGGGCCAGTTTTGTCAGCAGAGCAGAAATTCCAGTCCCAAAAGCAAATGATTTTAACCATTACTCTAAACTGTGGAACAATTTAAAGTAGTCATTCCTTGTTTATTGCAGCAAATGTTAGCAACATACCTTAACTATAATAGCATTCATCACAATCAAACATTTTTTTGCATACCCAGTAATATAAATTATGCACATTTGGTATGGAGTGGGAGGGAATCAAGCCTGCACAATTTCACACTGGTCAGGCTTGTGCATAGTTTCAATGAGGGCAAAAATAAAATTCCTTTCTTCATGTGTTCTACAAATATTGAGCGCTATGTTCCAGGTACTGACGTTAAAGAAATAAATAAGATTTATTCACTATCTATGAGGAATTTGGGATATATAAAACAAATAGGTAATTACAACCTGAAGGGATAGTTGCTAAAATAGAGTTTTGCTTTCTAAGCCAAAGCCAAAGCCACAAACCACTATGTGTTACCTTGCCACAAAGCCCCAAAAGAGGTTACACACAGGATAGAGCTGGCAGAAGAAGAGGAAGGTAGAAGAGCATTCCTCCATACTGATAGGGTAAGACGGTTAAAAATACTGTTATAAAATGGTATAGATGACCGGTTTGCAGGGCAGAAATAGAGACACAAATGTAGAGAACAAACGTATGGACGCCAAGGGGTGAAGGTAGTGGGGTAGTGGGGTGGTGGTGGTGGTGGTGGGATGAACTGGGAGATTGGGATTGACATGTATACACTAATATGTATAAAATAGATAACTAATGAGAACCTGCTATATAAAAAAATAAATACAATAAAATTCAAAAAAAAATACTGTTATAACAGTTGCAATCATATTTAAAGTTCCAATAATATTTATGTGTGAACAACTAGAGGTAGAATTAACTTTCTCTCCCCATCCCTTACCCACCCCCCCACCCCCAGCCCCAGCCCCCTTTAATTCCCTCCATCTATCAGCTCTCATTGTCTCTCCTTGACTTCTTTTTGTGAGTGGGTTCTCTCTCTACATTGGTTCTCACACTCCCATTTACCAGCTTAGAAACTCAAATGGAGAGAGAACTTCTCTCTCCCAACATTCCTAATCAAATCCTAGATAATAATTCTGACTGGTCTTTCCTGATTCACATATTCATTCTTCAACCAATCACCATGACCAGGCAAGCTAACACACAGAATTGGATTATCAAATCAGACTCACAGAAATCAGAGATTTTTACCTAGCATCAAGCTTTACTAAAAATTCCAAGAGTACAGGCAGTCAAGAGACAAAGATAAAGCAGTGAAAGCTCTGGGACGTTCTTGCCAGGTCCTTCCTATCCACTAGCCCAGAATAATAGACAAGACCTGTGTGAAGCTTTGCAGATTGTTACTTCACAGAGTGAAGCATGTAATTTCTAAAACATCTCCATTTTATACCTCAGAGAGTTGTATAGCTTACATGACATTCTCTTGGGAGGCCATGTCCCATAAATCAATAGATTCCAGATCTACTTACTGTAAGCAATCCTTACCAAGGGAGAGCCTACTCAGGGCATTCTGCAGATAAGGCTCCTCCTCCTGCCTAAAATCATTACTCTATTTACCTGGAAGTCCAGTTGAGGAGATTAGACCAGATCACCTCCCTTCTTTGCTTTTTCCTAGTGCTATCTCTCAGGTAAAGTAAGGGAATGTCACAGGCCAGCTACTTTACTTCTTCCTCCCCTTCAGGAGACCGGGCATTCTGATTGGATGGCCTGGGACAAGAATCCCACACTGGGCTTGGGGTTAAGGGGAGCACCATGATTGACCTTCCCCCACAGAAGCACCTGGAGTATGAGATTGCAACAGAAAAGCACATTAAGCAGATATAAACTGTGACTGCTTTGGTGCTGTCTACTATCTGTCCAGGTAACAGACTTTCAAGATTTCTAGCAATGTACAACTTTCCTGTTCCAAAACTTTATTTTTCTCTCGATTCTAGCTGTGAAAAACTCTCCAGTTATGTCCTGTAGCTCACTGAATGAAGGCAAAAGAACAAGTAGTGACAGCAAAGAATAGGAAGCACTAGACCCAATCTTGTGGTCTATGGGAAAGTCAAAGAAATGCCTAATAAAGCCTCACAAGGAATCTTACAAAGAGTATCTCAAGCAAGTATTTTCCATCCAATTCTCTTAATGTCCTCACATCCATTTGCCTACAGAAATTCTAATACAGCAACTGAATTTCTTTAACCTTAGGCAGGGGGCACCAACAGCTACCCTACTGACCTAATACTCCAACAGGCATTTTTTGTTTGGCTAAAACAGTATTTATTTTTAGGTTAAACTGGAATGTCTCTGAATAGTCTGTCACAGTCTCTTTCACTACCTAGTGTCTTACATGGGCCTGCTCTACTCATTTATGCTACTGCCTTGTCCCTGTAAACATTTGAGGTTTTTGAGCCATGGTTTAAGGTCCTGACTTCGCTAAACTGAAAATTCCTTTGAAAAGAATGTATACTTAAATTGTTTTTAGTTATTTACATGAGTGTAATGCCCATAATACTCTCTAATTATGCCCATACTACACTTACAACACTACTTCCTATCTCTTTACACATCTGTATTCATTTGTAGTCTGTGAGTTCCTTAAAGAGGCTGTGATACCGTCCTCTTTGTAGCTACATCTAGCCTTGCCTTGTTGAGTGAATGAATAAATTAATGAATGAATATACTGTAAGCATCAAGCATCCCATTCCTCCTGTGACATGGGACACCTGTGAAGTCCTGTGTCAGCTAAAATATCTTTGTCATAGATTGATGGCAGACTTTTAACAAATTTTTATTCTGATATGATTTTTTCCCACAAATTTGCATGTAATCTCAGTAATTACCCACTTTTTTTTTTAAACACACGTGGTCTAGAAAGTACTGCATTAAACTTGCAACTGACACCTTATACTTGCTTTTCCTTTCAGCCTCCAGCAGGGCCAGCCTCCTTGACCTAATTAGATTTTCCACTCCCACATGGCTAGTAAATACTATAATTAATTTATAAAGGACTCTGAAACACCAGCTGGTAATAATTTCCTATCGCACAGAACAAAAAGAGTATTTAAATTGTAGGATATCTGTGAAATGTATATGTGTGTATACTTACATCTTTTAATCCACTGAATTTCCAGGAATATCAAATTGTAAAGTGTACTAAGTAAACAGTGTTTAATAATTTCTTGTCATTTCTTTCAGCACATTAATTTTAAATTGTAGAAAGAAATCTGTGCGACAAAAATTCTTAGAGACGTATGTTTGGGGTATGTGAGATTTGCATGTCTATGAATATTCACACACATCCCAAGCACTATAATAAACTATGTTGTTCTTAAACGAATGTGAAGGAGAAAAAGGTGGACAGTTAGTTTAAGGATTTCTCAATGCCTTGAGATAGTGACAAGTGTAGTGACCATCTGCTGGAGTATTTGCCTATTCAAGAGCTATGGTAGGCAGAATTTTTAAGATGGCTCCTAAGATTCTTGCTCCCTGGTACACATGCCCTGTATTATACCCTCCCTTTGAGAGTGGGCAGGACATGTTAATGTGATGGGATGTCACTCCTTTAATTAGGTATACTATAGAGCAAAGGTGATGGAATCATTTCTCCCAAGATTACATTATGTTATACAAGACTACATTTGTGGTGATGGTTGTAATAGTAATGGTAGTAGCAGGAACAGCAGGAACAGACTGTAAAGAAATTCTCCTGCGGGCTTTGGTAAAGTAAGCTCCATGTTGCAAGAGGGCTGTGTGATCAGGGCCTGAGGGCAGTCTCTGAGAGCTGAGAGAAAATCCTGGCTGACATCTAGCAAGAAGCCAGGGACCCCAGTCCTCTAGCCACTAGGAACTAAATTTTATCAACAACCTGAATGAGTTTGGGAGATGACCCTTAGCCTCAGATGAAACTGCACCCCCATCTGATAACTTGATTACTATCTGGTGAGACCCTAAGCAAAAATAAGCCATACTCAGACTTCTGACCAACAGAAACTGACAGATAATGAACTGTGTTGCTTTAAGCTGCTAAATTTGTAATCTGTTAACACAGCACTAGAAAGCTGATATGAAAACCAACTGCCACCCCACAGGTGCAAGTCCCAGAGCTTCTCGGGGACCTGGTGGATCCCACGCACAGTGAGAGGGGGGTATTGTCGAGAGGGTCCTAAAAGGGAGAAACAGGGACTGAGGTCAATAAAATCCTGGTACAGATTTAGGGTGTCCTGCCCAGGAGGGCCTGCTAACCTGGCCAGTCCCCAGCAGACAACAGAACATTTCAGGGCTTCCATTTCCAGGACCCACACAAGACTAGGCTCTGCCTCCCAGGCCCTGCCAGATGGTCCCAGGCACCACAGAGGACTTAGAACATTTGGAGGAAGGTTCTCCAAAGTGTCCCCCACACCCCATCCCCCAGAGGTGTAGGGCTGGGTTAAATAGTCCCTACTGCTCAGGTCTAACGGTGGTAACTGCAACTGTCTGTCATGGAACTAAGTAGCAGGGGAAACTGGTCGGTAAAAAGAAAATTATGTGTAAGCAGAGACAGCAACAAGAGAGGAGAAAGCATGCTGCTTGGATGAGAGATGACTTCTTTTAGTCTCCTTCTGAATCTGTGCTGTATTCTTGCCTTCCTATTCCATCAAATACCTTCTCTTTATAATATTAATTCCCTTCCCCCTTTCGTGATTTAAGCTATTTTATTTTTATTTTTGTTACTTGTAAGCATACAGAGCTCTAATACAATATTCAAAGCCAGATTCTTAAGTTTGTAGATTCGGAAACTCAAGTTTATCATTTCCACCAGGGCACATTATTAACCTCTTGGGGATCAATATGTTAAGAGGACCCATAAAAAACTAATATGCACCTCAGAATGTCAATTTATCAATCTATAAAGGGAGCATTATCTAGAAAGAAAAACTTGTATGGAGAATTCACTCTGGGTATTTCACCATGGTAGGTTAAATGCACTCAGGAGAGGAAATTACTAATCACAGGGCTGTTTGGTGAGCATACACAGTTGTCCCCTGGTGCCCTCGGGGGTATTGGTTCCTGAACCCTAGGCATATACTAAAATTGGTGGATGCTCAAGTTCAATAGTTGGTCTTCCCATCCACATCCGCAGATTCAATCAACCTGGGTTGTGCAGTAGCGTGTTTATTGAAAAAAAAATTGTGTATAAGTAGACCCGTGCAGTCCAAATTCTTGTGTTCAAGGGTCAATGATAATTAGAAGAGAAAGAGTAGTCTTGAGGGATTTTTCTTTCAAGTTAGGATAATTGAAATTCCTTCTCTACTCTAGGAATATTTCTCTTTGAAAAATTAGTTGTAGTCCTTGAACTCAAATAGCTTTCTATTCTGGTCATTGCCAGATATATTCTTATATTTTGTCTACTGTTATCCTAGACTTATCTCAAGTCACCTTTCTGTTAACATATGATTCTCCCAGAAAAATTTTACTAACTATAGTTGATTAACTTTTGGAACTTTAACTGCATGTTATTCACCACCTCTGGCATCTATTACCTGTGAGCCTTTAGTTGAATAATAATAACCATTATTTATTGAGTTCTGTTTATCAGGCACCTAAGCTTTCTCACTTAATCCTTTTAGAAATTCTAAAATACTGATACTATTACCATTGTCTCTGTTTCCTAGATGAAGAAGCAAAATACAAATAGTTTAAATGATTTGCCTAAGCTCACATAGTTAGCAAGTAGCAGAGCTGAGATTTGAACCCAAGAAATCTGACTCCAGAGTCATCATATATTACACCTTATGGCCTTTCACAAGGTCCTTACAGTTTCTATACCTTGATTTCTTATCTGTAAACAAAGTTAATAATATCCTTCCTAGGGGCTCCCCTGGCAGTCCAGTGGTTAGGATTCCATGCTTCCAAGGCGGGGGTGGGGTGGGGTCGGGGTGCATGTTCCATCCCTGGTCGGCTGGTCAGGGAACTAGGATCCCACAAGCCGTGCAGTGAGGCCAAAAAAAACTTTCCTAAAGACTGCTGGGAGTCTAAATGTGACAATGGATGTAAAGCTGTTAGCACACTACCAAATATACAGTAAACAGCTATTATTAAAATAATTCCCTCAGGAATATGGATTGGATTTGGGAGATTCCCGTTCACCTTAATATCACCAACACAAACCAGATTTCAGAGTGAGTTAATTCTATTTTCAGATGGCTGATCTAAACAATCACATGCTAATCCTTCCAACCTCAATTCCAAATGGTACTTTATTACCCAATTTCTAATTCTGAGTGCCTTCTGGAGGCCACAGCCAGCCAGCCCTCCATCTTGCAGACTGCACATATTGCTCTAAAGCTCAGTCACAACTTCACACACTCCCCAACTTTGCCTAGGGTAACTGCTGTCCTAGTGACCTAAGAAGTGACTTTCACTTTCCACAAATTCCCAGATTAAAATTAGAGAATTACTTGGTTATGAGTATTAAGTTCACAGATTTATTTATTTATTTACATTCCTTGTTCTTCTGAGTAAGACCTACTTATTTCAAGAACAAACATTTTATGGTTGCTTGTTAAGTTATAATTCCAGATATTTTATAACACAAGGATTTATATATTATAATTTTTTTTAAAAAATTCTGGTCAGTTAAAAAAGCATTATTTTAATATATTTCAATTGTAACTCATGCAGTGAAGTTAAGATTTGGAACTTTATAAAGTTATTTTTCATTGTTTTTGAATAGCAGATTTTTTTCCTGCATGTGTCTGAACATACAAGAACAAAATCTGCTTGATTTTTCTGTATTTTAAGAAAATTCTCTTAGTTTAGAAATGTAAACCTCAGAAGTTTGATCATTGCCACCTCAAACCTTCAGTTAACCGTAGAACTGAGAACATATCTTTTCTTAATAGCTTTGTAACACTTCTTAATATGAGTTATGGCGGATTCAACATCCCAACTGCAAGAAACCTCAATCGCCATTAAGGCCAGAAGGTATCCCTGTATCAATCATACTCGGAATGTCACAGGGTGGTCTGTGATCACTCCCTTTGCCCCTAAAGTTAGTACAATATTTAGCCAGGATCTACTGAATGAGAAGGATAGATGGGATATGGTGAAATGGGCAAATTTATTTATTTGTTTACACTTATTGAAGTTTTAAGAAAATGCCTAAATCATAAGTGCCACAGTTAAATGAATTTTTATAAAATGAATATACCTATGGAACCAAAACCCAGACCATGACAAAGAATATTACCAGAACTCCAAAAAGCTCATGTCCCCTTTCAGTCATTATCTCCTCCCCACTCCCTAGGGTAACCATCATCTTAGATTAGTCTGGCCTGCTTCTGAACTTCATGTAAATGGATCATATAGCATATGCTAGTGTGTAATTGGCTTTTCCAATTCAATATGTGTGTGTGTGTGTGTGTGTGTGTGTGTGTGTGTGTGTGTGTGAGAGAGAGAGAGAGAGAGAGAGTAACAGCCATACTCTTCAATGTAGTTGTGATTTGTTTATTGTCATTGCTGTATACAGAATTTCACTGTGTGAACATATAACAGTTTATTTACCCAGGCTACCATTCGTAAGTAATTAGGAACTTCTAGTTTGGGGCTATTATGAATAGTGCAGCGATGAACATTATTATATACATCTTTAGTGAACATATGTGCATTTCTGTGGGGAACATACTTGGGAGTCGAATCTTATGGTCATAGGGTATGCATATATTCAGACTTAAAAGATTCTGAGAAACATTTTCCAAAGTAAACGATCAACTGACACTTCCACTAGCAGTGTATAAGAATTCTAGTTGTTCGACACCCTCTCTAACACTTGGTATTGTCTAAATTTTTCATTTTAATCATTCTGATGGATGCATAGTGGTAATTTGTATTTCCTTGACTTACAGTGCCAGCCAAAATGGAGTAAGTCCACTACCGCCTATCTTTCCTACTGATTATAACTAAAAGTTCAGGGCAAAATACAAAAAGCAACTACCTGAGGACTCTAAAAAGTAAACAAAAGTAAACAGATTGGGGAGGAGAGTCAAAACTTAGTAAAATGCCCTGTGTGGTTTTTTTTCTACTTTCTCTCACATCTTTGACCTGAGGTCTGGCACCCAGTGAAACTGTGGTTTCACAAAGGAAGCAAAAACAGAAAGAAATCCCATATTTCTAGCCAGATGAATGGGGAAAGGGAGCTTCTGTGGGGGAATACTTGGCTTTTTTCCTCCTTTTTTCCCTCTGGGCATGACCTGAGAGTTAGGGCCTAGGCTTGGACAGCTACAACCCCAAGAAAAACCCTGTCTTTCTAGACAAGGAAACTAGGAACAGGAGCTTCTGCGGTCCAAAGAATTTGGAGGGAATTCATGTTCTGTTTTGTTTTGTTTTGCTCTTTTCTCTCACCTCTTTGCTCCAGTGTGGGCCCTAGTCAGATGCTGCAGCTATGGCACAAAGCTAAAACTCCAAGAGAAACCTCATATTTCTAGCAGGAAAAGGAGACTCTGCAAAACAAAGAATATGAGAGGAATATCAAAAAGGGGTGAGCTGGAGAAGGGAACTCCTTAATTCTATGTATGAATCCACATAAGTGCTCACACCTGAACTGACCATCTGCAGGGCAGACAAAAAGCTGCACAGCAAAAGATATGTTAACTGAACTACAATTTAAATTACTACCCAAGTTCCAAAATATTCCTGAGTGTTCTATGTATAGAACAGACTCAAAGAGCACAATAAAACCTTTGAAAACTGAACTGATATGGAACCAGCACCCACAAGTGAGACTCAACTTGAGATAGGAACCGAACTGAATTGACGGCCTACTAAAACAGAACAAAACAAAAATCAACATTCCCCAAAGACTTTTATCAAGACCCAGAGTCTATGCAACATAAAATCAAAATGTCTTGGAGAAAAATCACAATTACTCGGGAATTCCCTGGCAGTCCAGTGGTTAGGACTCTGCACTTTCACTGCCAAGGGCCTGAGTTCAATCCCTGGCTGGGAAACTAAGATCCCCAAAGATGCGCGGCAGAGGGGCAGGGGATCACAATTTCTCAATATATGAAGAACTGGAAAAATACGGTCAGCTTTTAAGGAAAAATCAACAGCTATCAACTGCTAGATAACCAAGATGTTAGCTACCAACTGCTAGATAACCAAGATGTTACAATTACCAAAGACTTCAAAGCAGTTACAATTAGAGTAGATGAAGACATTGTCTCTAGATATATGCTGTACTCTAGAAAAATTCTTGCATTTTTGTATCCGAATTAATGACAAAACCTGTGAACCAGAAGGGATAAACTGTCACACAAAGTAACATTACCAGTGTAGAGCAGTAAAATTAAGTACAGCTATATACAAATGTATGCAACAACCTAGGATGATTTAAAAGCACATTGCTGAACGAAAAAAAGTTGCAGACGATTACATAACAATAAACTATCCTTGTAAAGCTCAACCGTTTATCAAAGTTAACATACATGTACACAAACTAAATTTTTAAAAGCAAGGGAATAAACCCAAAATACACGAGAGTGCTACCTCTGGAGGAAAGCAAGGGAATGGAATGGGAAAAGACAGGTAATTTTAACAATACTGGCAATATCCTAGTTCCAAAATTGCTGGTTGGTTTCCACGTGTACAATGCTTATCTGGTATACCTATTTACGTACCCCCAAAAAATAAGTGTTTAAACGACATCCAGTGTCCATGGTGACAGAACAGAGTTCTCGAGCCTTTATTAAAATAACTTCTCCAGAAACACGAAGAGCTCATACACCTCACCCTCTTAATGCAGGAAGAGCAACCCGCCTTTGCCAGCAGATCACCGTCACTTCCGCCCCCGCCTCCCTAACTCCGCCCATCTGAGCAGAAGTACTTTCCTTTCGGGTCCTCCCGCCTGTAGGGGGCTCTCCGAGGCTTCTAGTGCCACGGAGGCCTCCTTCCTAGGCTGTCCCGGCGGCGCCTGTTAGTTTAGCTCAGAGAATTTATTTGCATTGTAAGTCTTTCGGCTAGGAAAAAATCTCACAGGCATCTTTTTATGGAAAATAACGTTCAAACTCAATCCAGGCCGAGTGTTCTCACTGTCAAACCCTGTCGCAGTGATGGGAAGGAGTCAGGCAGCGTGGGGACAGCCCCGGAGTGCCCAAAGTCCCCGGCCCGCTTCCTCCTGTGAAGACGCAGCTGCGGGTGGCTGTGGTGGCGGCGTCCAAGATGTCGACCAAGAATTTCCGAGTCAGTGACGGTGACTGGATTTGCCCTGACAAAAAGTGAGTTTATGAAGGGTCCCGAATTGGAGCGGGGTTGATCGGTAGAGGTTTTCTCGAGTCGACTGGGCATCTTCCGTTTTTACGGTCTCTGGTACCACCAGCCGGGTGGAGGCGGTGAATTGCCGGCTCCCGGGCGGGAAGGAGGCTCTTAGTCTCCTCACTATGAGGTCTTTCGGGAGCCTTTGTTTTGAGTATGTTTCCAGCGTCTCCTAGATCATGTCTCTCCAAGTCAGCCCGTCGTTTTCGGGAACGAGATGGCCGCCCTTTTGCCCCACACTCCACCCCCCGCCCCCGACCAAGTTTCAGCGGTAAGGCTATCTCCCTAACCGTGGCCACCTCGGTGTCTGATCTCCTCCACGTGACTTTTCCCTGCAGAACTTGACTCTTGTTCGCGGAAAGCGTTCCTTTCTTGAACTCATGTTTTTGCTGCTCATAATTCACCTTTTTTTTTTTTTTCTCCAATTTAAACTTTCCTTACTGTTGATACTTTTTCCTCCCGAACACTATCCTCTTTTGGTTGGGGACATTCTGATTTTTTTTTTATGACCTTTAATCACCCCACAAAAATTGAACCTTTCGCCTCGTTAGAGCTGAAACACATGAGGCCTGTGTTTTTGCCTGCTCAGCCCTGGAGAATGCCTGCTTCAAAGAAGCACGTGTTTAGTAACTCTGCTGAAACCAGTGTGCGCTATTAAATTATTAGTACTATTTTATTGACGGGTCCTCAAGTAGGTCTGCCTATTTGGAGAGATACGAAAATTACTACGGAAGGTAATTGTCAGAAAAATGGAATGCACAACTCGTTCCAAAAAAAACATTTGATTTCTTGTCTCTAAGCTAGCCACAGATAGCATGTGGAGTTCATGGTAGTAAAGAGTAAAAGCTTTGAAGGAAATAAACCTAGGTTTAATTCCAGTCCTATTGCTTATAGGTCATGGAACTTTAAATAGGTTATTTACCTTTGCTTAAAAAAAAAAAAAAAAAAACCTAGGGTGGAAGAGCTCCTTTACAGTGATATAACATAGACTGTATGTGTAGAGCAATAAAATGTAGCAAATACTGATTGATAGCTGTGGATAGTAGTTTTAAAATCAAATGTCAAAGGAGAATAAGTCCTTATTTCCCCAGCATTTGTCTTCTATTCATATTTTAAGCAGTTTAAGTGAAGCATCATGTTTTTTTACATAAAAAATTGATGGCTCTCGATTGCATAAAGATGAAGATGACTTGAAGGGTCTCAAGTCTAACCATTTTGAATAGAACAAACAAGTGACTTTTGTGTTGTTGGTTACTTGTAGAATAATGTGCTTTTGACAGTGTCATTAATGACAGTATACTCAAATATTTGAGGTAGGTTTTTGTAAGAGTGCATTTCAACTCAGTTACAGATATATGAACAGGGTAACTTCTACAATGTGTATAAATCCAGAAAACATTTTCGGAATATATTTTCAATGCTTATTGGAGTCATAAAGATATTCTTTAGGGGGGAAAAAACAACCTAAAAATTAATTGGAGTGCTTCAGTTTAGTGTCCATTCTGTATTTCACAACTTTATTTCATGCTAGTATAACACCTAAGAAATAATCAGCATTTTAAAATTTAATCTGTACATGTTATTCAGAGCACTTAGCATGCTTTTACTGACATGCAGATGCACTGTGAAGACCATGTTAGTGAACCCAGTAAGTTTTTTGTTTTTGTTCATTAAATATCAGTATAAAGTGATAGGTTACTTGATGTATTGAGATTATTGGTTGTAGTTTTTCAGCCAGGTTTCAGAGGTTGATAAATATCCCCCAAAACTCAGTTTTCTTTTAATCATTGAACCTATTTATATTTTTAGTCAGTACAACCTATCTCCCTTTGTTTTTTACCATCCCACCTCCTATTTCTAACGAGAGTATTTTATTAAGATCTGTGAAGCTGTATCTGACTTAACTCATTTTCTCCCCCTTGGTTCACCCTTAGGATTTTGTATTTCTTATAATTCTTATTGTATAATCTTATTTTCTATACGAAGAATTACTTTAAAGTTTTTTTGAACCGCCGGTGCTTCATCAGTAATTGTTCAAGTGGACTCACATCTCACTTAAGCTTTGTGAGGGGATTTCATTATAATTAACGATATGTGCTAATAGGACACTGAGGCACAGAGATCCTCAGTGACTTACCAGGATCACATAATTGGTAAGTGAAAGATTGGAGTTTCTTATCCTCGACTTGTGACTTCAAATCTTGTATTTTTTCCACCTAAATTGTGAGGGTTGGTTTTTGGGTTTTTTTTTTGTTTACATTGACATTAACATGAAAAGAGATGGTGGTAGAAGTTCTGGACCCAGGTATATAGGGAGGACACATTAAAAAGTTGTGTAATAAGATTTTTTTAATTATATAAGTTTACTAGATGTCTGTATAAATTTTTTTTACTTTATTTTCAGATGTGGAAATGTAAACTTTGCTAGAAGAACTAGCTGTAATAGATGTGGTCGAGGTAAGCATTTAAGGAAGCTTCCTTTAAGACTGTGTATACAGATCATTTCTTTATTTTCCCAGATTCATACTTCATTTTTCTATTCTTCAGAGAAAACAACTGAGGCTAAGATGATGAAAGCTGGAGGCACTGAAATAGGAAAGACACTTGCAGAAAAGAGCCGAGGCTTGTTTAGTGCTAATGACTGGCAGTGTAAAACGTATGTGTTTCAAATTATCGTCCTCACTTTTTCCCATAATAATATATATCTAGCCACTACTTGTTAATATTACCTACTCTTACTAGTCACATTGACAAGCCAAAGTAACCTTTAAATTAAAGGTCTGTTGATTATTATTAAGTATATATCTGACATAGTTTAAAGAACTTTTAAATTCTGTTTTTTAATGGTAATATTAGTTGTTACTAAGATGAATTATGTATACCAGTAAACAGATGCTTAAGGTGAGCTAACATTCAAAAAAAAGAGAGAAGGGTATTTAAAAGCACTAAAACCTATTTCTGTTAAAAAAAATCTCAAAAACTTTTAGCCTGTATCATTAATGTGAAATATACCACAAAATTTATTTTTCCTGTTTGCACAGTAATTTTAGAATCATAAGTTGCATACCGTAGATAATTATTCCTAATTAGGTAGGTTTCTTAATATTTCTGGTTTTCACATGCTGTATTGATTTTTCCAATATCCATCTTTTCTGTTAAGCAGATGAATCAAATACACATGAAAGGAGACTGAATCAGAAGAGGGTCTTACACAAATTTCTGGTCTTACAGATACTAAGTTAGTATTAGATAACTTTCCAGCAAGATTAGTTGCTGAATTTGGGATCCAGTGCTTGAACTGATTCTGCAAAACAAATTTTTTTTAACATTATTTGGAAGGTATAACCTCACTCTTGAGGTGAATTTGGAGACTGGGAAATTAGTAGAACCTTTCGTTTAAAGTGGTATCTTTTCCCCCCTATGATGGCAGACTCTCTATAGATATAATTTGTCATTGATTTCTCATAAAATGACAAAGGCAGTCTTCATGCTGTATAGGTTTTGCTTCTCTGCTTAAGTAGTTCAGTCTGTTGGAACCATACTCTCTCCAGAATACGTACATTGGTACATATTCTTTGTAGCATCCTTAGTACACATTCCTTTATGATAGTTTACTCTACTTTTTATTTTAAAATTTTAAAAATTTACTATTTGTCTTACGTTATAGTCTACTAATTTGATATTTTTCACTTTTAAAGTTGCAGTAATGTTAATTGGGCCAGAAGATCAGAGTGTAACATGTGTAATACTCCAAAGTATGCTAAGCTGGAAGAAAGAACAGGTAATATTCAAACACAGTCCAACTAAATGATTTTAAAAGAACTAAACATTGAAATTAATAATTGTACCACTTCATAAGAGCACAGTAAATGAAGATTGTTTATTCTGCCCTTTTTTTTGTGAGGGGGGGCCGCCACGTTGGGTCTTCGTTGCTGCACGCAGGCTTTCTCTAGTTGCAGCGAGCGGGGTCTACTCTTTGTTGCGGCGCATGGGCTTCTCATTGCGGTGGCTTCTCTTGTTGCAGAGCACAGACTCTAGGCACACGGGCTTCAGTAGTTGCTGAGCATAGGCTCAGTGCTTGCCGCACGCAGGCCCTAGAGTGTGCAAGCTTCAGTAGTTGCAGAGCATGGGCTCAGTAGTTGTGGCTCACGGGCTCTAGAGCGCAGGCTCAGTAGTTGTGGCGCACGGGCTCAGTTGCTCGGCATGTGAGATCTTCCTGGATCAGGGATCAAACCCGTGTCCCCTGCATTGGCAGGCAGATTCTTAACCACTGCGCTAGCAGGGAAGTCCCTGCCCTTTTTTTTTTTACCTTGTTTTTTTTCCCCTCATCCACAAAGTCATCTTTTGTTTGATAATTTCACAATTTACAAAGTACAGCATCAGGAGGCCTTATCCTTACAAGTAGTCAACATTAAGATAGTTTTAGAAATGTTTTATTCCTCACTCTTTCCTCTGCTGGTCTAAATGTTTGTTATTAGTAATGATAGAGTAGTACCATTTTTTTTAATTCATTTGATATCCTAGTATGACAAAAAAGAGCATGGGGCACCATTTAAAGTAATTGTCTAAAGTTTAGGCAATAATTATCAAATTTGGCTATACATTAGAATCATTTGAGAAACTCTAAAAATCCAGATTCCAAAACAGAACTATCAAAGCTCTTTCCGGGTGAGTCCCAAAAATCTTCAGGTGATTCAGATAGTGTTTGGTAATCATTGGCCTAAATAATAACCTATCATCTGTGTGTTGTCAGTAGTGGGGTGAAAATATTTGCTAAATAGAATATAGTTAGTTTTCCCATTATCATCAGTTAGTGCAACCACATTATCAGTGTACTTCACATCTGATTTTATCATTCAGCAACTTGTACAATCAAAGGCTCCATTCTATATATAGTCACCTTGTCAGACCTAGACTTAGTAAACTATTTCCCTGTTTTATTTTCCTCTCTGACTTTAGACAATTCCATGCTCTGTATAGACTAAGACCTTTTAAATAAGAGTCTCCCTTTTTTTCCTTCCCTTACCTCTTTAAGGTTTACATTTTTTCCCCTGTATTTTTAATCTATCCCCCCCACACCCCTCTGGTTGTTTTTTCTGTCTCCTTTTTGGTTTTATTTTCGTGGCCGCAGAATGTTGGGGTTCTTCAAGGTCCAATTCCTGAGGTCTCTTTTTTGCTCTATATTTTCTAGGCATTTTCTTCTAAGCCCTAAGTTTAAGTGAGCATTGGCACACCAATGAGAACCAAATTTATGTCTCTAGCTCAGACTTCTTTGACCTGTATATTCAGCTGCCTATTCAGCATCACCATGTAAATGTCGGACTCATTATATCCAAACTGAATTCATGATTTTCCCCCAGGACATGGCCCTCTTTTAGTGATCTCTTTCTCATGATTAGTACCACCCACCATATGCTTGTTACATAAACCAGAAACTTAGGTGTCCTTCTTAATAACTCCTTCACCTCTCCTGTACCCCCAAAAGTCCTTTCCATCATTACCCTGGGCAGAGATACCACTATATCTTGTTTCTTGGAAAAAGAGCCATCTTGTTGGTGTCTGTACATACTCCCCTCCTGCTCAGTTGCAGCCAGGGTTTTTTTTTTCCAAACTAAAAACTCCATTTGTGTAAAACCGTTTTGATTGCTTTTAGGATAAAGTCCAAAATCTTTTAACAGTTTTAAAAATTGTAATTCCTAAAAGCCTTTTATTTATTCACATTCTCTTTGACCTATTTTGTGACTCCTTTAAAAGTTTCACTAATGCAAGAGCTGTAGTCTAACAACTGAAGTTGTCAAAGTTTGTTTGATAACCTCACTTTCCTTTACTCATTATCTTTTTTCTGTCATTCCGGTGTCTTGACTCTTTCCCATCTCCCCATATATAAGTAGTTGTCTTTTGCTGGTCACTGTTGAAGATGTGAGCTAATACATACTGTTGCTCTCTAGTTTCTCTTTACTATTTGTTCTGTTTACTAATTAATCAAAATACAGAATCATAGAATTTTCAAGTTAGTGTATCAGTTCTTCCTTTGAAGTACATGTTATATTCATCCCCTTTTCTCTCTTCATTTCCATTGTCACAACCCTAATTCAGGCCAGTTTTAAATCTGTGTTTGATCGTTTACTGGTCCTTGCTCATATTTTTCATTTTTTGAGACAAATTTTAAGATATGATTTTTATTTTAACACTTGCTAAAAACATACAGAGGTTCTTGGTAGCTTGTGTCATCTAAATAGTATTATAAAGCCTTTTAAAAAAAACAGCAAAACTCATTCTTTAAATGGTACCAGAATTGTGGCATTTCCTATACTAATATATTGAAGAAGTATTTTTTGGCCATTGGGCATGTGCTGGGGATACTTGAGTGAGCAAAACAGACATGTAAAGGCAAGGATCAATGAAGTCTTCTTTGAGAGAGCAATGTTTAAGCTAAGAAGTGAAAGTAGCAAGTTGAGAGATCACTTGTAAGCAAGAACAAACAGTTTGTGTGAATCAGGCCCTGAGACTTGAAAGAATTTAGCATATTGGATGAATTCCTAGGAGCTCCAGAAATCACTTCAGAAATAGGCAAAGGCCATGTAAATCATGGTAAGGAGTTTTATTTTATTCTAAATATAATGGGAAGTAACTGAAGGATTTTTAGCAGGGAGTGACACGTCTAATTTTCTTTAAACATTACTGGTTTATGGAAAAAGAATTAGGGGGTAGGAGTGGCAAGAGTGGAAGCAAGAAGACCAATTTTTACAATATTCCCTGAAGAGCTTCAAACCAGTAGAATGAAGGAAACACACATAAATAAGCCAGTTATTCCTCTAACTCACTGATCCTGAAGTTTTTTTTATGATAGAGCTATATTTCCCACGTATAGAGAAAGAGTTTGTGAGGTGTATTTGTTGTATGGGTTCAAACAGCATACCTTAATAATCTCTTTATTGTTAGCAGATTGTTTAGGTTCTTTTTTATGGCCTATGTGAGTGAACATGAAAATAGCTTTGTATTTGCTATCAAACTCACTTTAAAGTAATTTTACTTACATACCTATGCAAAATCTACCTATATGAGTTACAGTTCACTTTCTAAATCTTGGTATAATTGATTCTTTAGCTCCCCATATTTGCCATACCATTTTTTAGCTTTAGATTACTGACTAAACAAAGATCTCTACTAAAAGCCTTTTAAATAGGATTTTAATATAGGATTGTTTTAATATGTTTACATTTCCACATATAAACAGTCCAGTTTATCAGGCATTTTTCTGCACTGGCCTTAAAAACAATCATTCTGTTGTATCGTATTTTTTCTTTCTTTTTCTTATGTGAATCATTTTCCATCTAGATCCCGTGAATATTTTTGTCTTAATTTTTCACCAACTTCAAAGTATTTTAAGGTTTAGGCCTTTACTATTAGTCATCTCTTACAATTTGTTTATCAAACAACTCGTACCTTAGTCTCAGGACATACTGATATAATATTAAACATATATGTAGAGACAGGAAGTTGTATTGTTGAATTATAACTTTCTACAGTGTTTATATTCCAGAATTAACTTTGAATTTGAGCTGTTTTGAGGTGAATATATACCCAGTTGTACTTGTTTCTGTTTCTTTATATTTGATACTCTGAAAAACTAGAGCCAAGAGTTTACTAAGGAAAAGTTGTTATTGGTATTTAAGACACTTTTCACTTTTGTATCATATTCATAAAAACAAAAGGAAATTCTTGTGTATTACAGTTGGAGTCTGTTTTGTGTCCAGAACAAGGGTGGAGGAGGAGGAAAAAAGGGATGATATAAAGTGATATCCAAGGATAAACACTGATACATTGCAGTTTTCACTGGTACAAAGTACAGTGAAGAAAGGAAGGATTTTGTATTAATGTGATTTTTTTTTTTTTAAGAAAGTTAATTTTATTACATTATTTTGTTGGGGCAATTACATGCTCTCTACTATTTGTTTGTGGCTCTTTTATGAAATGATGAGAGGGTAAATGATGAGTTTTTTTTTTTTTTTTAATGTCCGTGATTGACAGATTTAAAGTCACAAATCTTGAATTTTTAAAAAATACTTTTTTATCTATAAGTTTATTTAACGTTTTGCTGGTTCATTAAATCCAGGAATCACTCTGTGTGCTGGTACTGTTCTGAAATATGAGGTAGTTAGATTATGTTACTTTTAACCACATCTCCATCTGTCAGTCTAAATTGTAGATATTAGTTGTGACAGCAAACAATAATGGTTTGCTGATCCTGATTGCTTTTTAGTAGCGTATTTTCAGTTGGGAAGTTACTGGCTTCTTCAGAAAACCTGAGTGACTTTTAACTGTATTTAAAACCAATTTGGATGTCCTTTATTGTGTCATTATATTTGTCTATATAATTAAAAATTTTCCAAGCTCTAGCTACATTTTAGCCCAGCAAAATTTCAGTTATCAAAAGATTTCAGACCATTTTCAACTAGTAAACAGTAAAATTTGATAGTTGGTTCTTATTGAACCCACTTCTCCCAGAAGAATTAGGATAAACTACAGAGGAAAGTCCTTTTAAAAGTTGGTTATAGCAGAGGTTTAAGGAGCTGTTTTCCACTCATATTACATGCATTACTAAAATCATATAGGACATTTTGAAATTGAGAAGAGCTGTAAGTGTAGCCACGGGACTTTTCCAGCTATGGTATATAACTTGGAGACTTCTCTATAGTGATTTGGTGGTTTTTTTTTTTTAAACCAGTAATTTATTAAAGGGATAGACAAATGTCTTTGATAAGATTTTCTTTTTTTCTATTGCTTGTAAGTGATTCTGACATGTTTTTGTTACTTTGATGAATTCTTATAACAGCATATGCCCCCCCTTTTTTAGGATATGGTGGTGGTTTTAATGAAAGAGAAAATGTTGAATATATAGAAAGAGAAGAATCTGATGGTGAATATGATGAGGTAAGCTATACATTAGTGTGCAGGTTGAAAGCAGCTTAGAGAAACATGTTAGAAAATACCTTGCAAAAGGAAACTGTTAAATGTATCTCATTTTTGTAAGTACACTTTGAGTCTTTTACAGCAGCTTACCATTTTGTAGGAAATCCTAATGGATTTAAAACATATAACTGACATAAAAATGTATGTTAACCAACATAAAAATGTACATTAACCTAAATATATAAAAGTAATTTGTTTGAAAAAAAGTATTTATATTAACAGTTTCAGCTAACAGAAGTGTTATGAAACTTTTTCTATAGTTTGGACGTAAAAAGAAAAAATACAGAGGGAAGGCAGTTGGTCCTGCATCTATTTTAAAGGAAGTTGAAGATAAAGAATCTGAGGGAGAAGAAGAGGATGAGGATGAAGATCTTTCTAAATATAAATTAGATGAGGTAAATTATTTCCTTATATTTCCCCTTTGTCTTATTCAGGCTATGGGATAACATGTGAATGTCTTTGACAACCTTTGGCCCATGGTGAAGATGCGTTCTCCAATGTAATCATTTGTTTTCACAAAGATTTTGAGCTTCTGCTCTGCCAAGCATTATTCTGACTCCGGAGATACAAAGTGACTGAGACACAACCACCCTTCTCTTAAGGGAACTTAAATTCCAGAGGGGGAAAGGCATAAATGAAAGATAATTTAAATAGCAATACTGTGGTGTAGACACATGTTGTGATAGCAGAGCATTAGAAGAGCTACTTTGTTTTTAGTGGTTGGGGGATTTCTGAGGCAGTGGAATGTGAGCTGAAATTTGAGTGACAGAATGATATGAAGGAGCCTGCTGTAAGAGCTGGGGTCGGAGCACTTTTAAGGCAGGGAGGACAGCAAATAAAGTTTCCCCTAGCAGGAAACAAGCCAGCACCATCCAAAAAATCATACATAGGCTAGTGTGGTTAGAGCAGAGGGAAGAATGTAATGGGGGGGTCAGCAGCCACATTAGGTCTGGTGATGTTTTTTCTGTGGGGCCTGAGTGTAAAATGTTATGGATGAATAGATCCAGATTAAGGGTACTTTGGGGACTGAGCATTAGGATGCCCTTGAATGCAGCTGAACAAATCAATGCAAAACAAGTTTTAAAAACAAACAAATAAGGTATATTTATCTGATCTGTGTTTTAGAGTGATGACTGTCAACATATTGAGATACTTGGGAGGCAGAATGGATTCGCGGTTAGGGAGACTACCTAAAAGGTTATGGTAGTATACTAAAGAATGAAGTTCTGAACTAAGACTGAGGGAGCTGGATTCAAGAACTTTTAAGGGAGTAAAACTGAAAATTCTTGACAGCTCATTTGGAAATACATTGTGATGAAAAAGAAAATAAGTATGACTTCTACATTTACTTCTTTAACTGTCTGAGACAGTCATTAAGTCTCTTTAGCTGAGGTGAGGAATGTAGTAGTCAGATTTCAGGACTGAGAATGAATTTGCTGAGGTGTTAGCTATATAATAAATCCATATGGAGATGTCCAGTACATAGAACTATCCATCATTCCTAGATAGCATGGATATCTAAATGTCTAAATATAATTGACTCTGAGTTTTCGTTAGGATGAGGATGAAGATGATGCTGATCTCTCAAAGTATAATCTTGATGCCAGTGAAGAAGAAGATAGTAATAAAAAGAAATCTAATAGACGAAGTCGCTCAAAGTCTCGGTCTTCACATTCACGATCTTCATCACGCTCATCCTCCCCCTCCAGTTCAAGGTCTAGGTCCAGGTAAACGGGTACAGGTCAAGGGTAACACCAGTCAAAATGTCAGTATCTAACTTCTTTACTTATAAATTTTGTTTTTCTTGACTAAATAAGCTTTCCTTTTATTTCAGAGTTTTCATTCAAGTCATCTTTTATAAGATAATTTTTTCTGTCTTAGTGCCATGAAGTTATTGTCCAGTATTTTCAGAAATACAAAATTTTAATATGAAACTTCCTTAGTTCCATTTTAACACCATGCCTTTTATTAAAATAGACTTTAAAAATTCAATTAAATCATTATATATAGTGATACTGAGTTATCTAAGGAGATGGTTTACATTTAGAAATTTTAACGTAAATAAAGTGAAGATTTACATTTCCACTGATGATTTTAAACACTAGTACAAAAATTTTCTAGGCATTTAAGTTGTTGCTTACTATTACTACACAGTGTTTTATTTGGTATATGTGTTCTGAATAAAGAAGCAAATTCATCTGTATTCTATTATCTTAATGCTTATACTTTAGAGCTGTCCAGGAATAAATCAGAAGATTTAATTTGTGTTGTACTTGAATATTATTTTGTTAGTAATGTAAAGTTTTAATTGAAAAGTCCCTCATTGTGCAGTCGACAATAAAAATGAAGTTTTGGTTGAGAAAAAGCAATACCTTATGTAAGCAATCTTCCCTTGAAGAACTATTTAGTTGAGTGAAACTATGTGCAATGAATTTTAACTGTATTGGGGAATAAAATATTAGCTAATTGAGTAATTAATAATTAGATAATTGTTAATTGAGTACTGTAAAGCCTGAAAATTTAAAAGAGTGATTATAAAGATAATTTTAAGGTAAAAATTATTGTTTTTCTGCAGATTATTATTTTCAGGGACAAATTAAGTATATAAATTAAATGAAATTTATTTCATTTCTTGACTTTTTAAATTCAAATGGACCATATCTCCCCTATGTCATTTTTCAGTAATATAATTACGTAAAACAGTGACAGGATTGTCAATGTAGTTTCTCTTTAATTCTCTAACCTTTGAGTAGACAGAAAAACCTGTGGATTTAAAAATGTACACATATCAACATTTAAGCTTTATGCTAGATAGTGACTAAGAAAATAGAAGGATTTTTAAATTGGAAAAGGGAAATTGATGGAAATATTTCACAGAAGTTAAATGTAAACTGCAACATCCAGTATTTCTGGATGTGTAAGTCCCGGGATACTTCTAAATATGTGTGAACATATAAAGTATTCAGTGTTAATAAAGTGATAATGCTGGACGTTTTTATTTGTACAATCTCGAATGATTTTTAGAGAAGTTTTGTCAAACTTGGAAAGTAATAGTTGATTATTTTCAAAAATTATTACCTTAAGTTTAGACATAAGTATTAATACAGAATAAAAGTTTAAAATAAACCTTAAAATACTGTATTTTGAAAATATATGTCCCAAATAGTATTCTTACTATATGAAAATGAATTCTAATACATATTTTTCTTTCAGTGTTCGTATCACAAAGCTTAATTAAATGGTCCTGGAAAAAAAAAATCCTTCCATGTTGTTCCAGGTCCCGTTCAAGAAGTTCTTCCAGTTCGCAGTCAAGATCTCGTTCCAGTTCCAGAGAACGTTCGAGATCTCGTGGGTCGAAATCAAGGTGAATGAGGTAGCTTCTCTCTGTAAAGCAGAGAGAAAAAATATTTAAAGGCTGCAGAAGGCGTTGCTTTTTTTCCTCTTATTTTGCTTCTACTTGTCAATTTTATTTTAGCATTAGAAAACTAATGCACTTGCCTCAGCTTAATTTTCTCACCGTGAGACGTTTCCATTGCCAGCAGTGTGCCAAGACATTCCCATGATTGAATTAACATGGTTATTTTGCATTATGCAAGGTTTGCTATTTTTGTGCTAAACTGTGATGAAGTAGGAAGATGGAGCCAAGTTTTATCACCAAATGTCTGTTCATTAAAGTTATTTTGCAGTGGTAGTTAAAATAAATTGAGATATGCAAATAAAAAGTTTACTCCATATTTTAAAAGGAAGAAAAAGAACTGCCTCAAAACAAATTTTGTTTTGCATGGCAATTGTTTAAATATTTATAGAAACAATTTTTTCATTTATATTAGATGAAGTTTCTGGAGGGTTTTATTTTCATTTATCTGTAATATAACACAGAATATTGTACACAGTATGTATAGTATGTAAGAAATATAGACACTTCTTAAATTCCACAAATTAAATCAAGAAGTTTGGTTGGTTAGTCTAAGTAGGATGTGATCTTAAAGTAAGCATTCTTGTTAACTTCAGGTTGCATTTAGTTAGACCTGCAGAGGGAAAAAAATTTGTAGAGAAGCAAGTGAGAAGCTAGTTTTTAGTCTCTTGAAGTTTTTTCTAGTCTTGGTCAAAATATACTGCCTTTCTTTTTAATTTAATTTGTTTATCTATTAAAGGCAGCTAACATGAATAAGAGAACAACGAAAATTCCACTTGTGTGGAAAACACTGAAGTGTAGTGGTAGCTATTTTGGTAAAAATAATTGTTTAATAGCTTATTTTAGAGCCAATCTGTAGCATTAGAGGGCAACTGTAATTTGAGAACATTAAGGAGAAAAGAATGATATGCACACTTGTATTAAGCCAATACAAAATAGAGAGTAAGTGAGATTATTGTTATTATTATGTATTATCAATGTTTCATTTCTTTTATTTGAGTGCTTCTTAGGTGAAGATCCTTAAGTCCTAGTTCCCTTTGGGAAGCACTTTAATTAAGGTTTACAGAACAGCCTTCATAATTCTTTTCAAACATTTTTTTCATTGCTTATAACTTTCCAAAGAATTCTCCTTTTGGGCTTTCTGATTTTATTTTAAGCCCAAAGGTGAATTTTTTGGGAAGTTTGAGCTAAATTACTTCAACCAAAAAATGTAAATGAAGAAAAAAATTGTATTTAAACATTTGTGCATTTACCTCTGCCTGAAACATGTGAATGTCAACACTTCATACTTCATGGATAGTAATCCTTCATAAAAATAAATATTGTTAATATAAATCAAGTTTTAAAGTTATTCATTTTATTTTCCTTTGAATACTTAGCAATTTAATAGCTACTGTTCTTTGTCATTTTGTTCCCCTATCCCTGCTTTTTCTACAGCAGCTTAACTAATAAGTTGCATAATTCCACAGCAAATTGTTATGCTTACTTTCCTCAGGAAGTTGTATGATACATATTTTTTCCCCAAATGGAAGGATGTAGTTTCTAGACATAAAGTCATGCAAATGCCCACCTGTTAGCTTTGCTATTTATGTATACTTTAAAATGAAAGCCTTAAATTTTAAAAGAAGTATTTAATTCTACTTTAATACATTAAGCTGGTTTTTAATTGTAAGTAATGAGCACTTATCTTAGAATTTTTTAAAGTGATGAAATTAAAGTAAATTGTTTAAGTAGAATTATTTCATGGTTGAACCAGAGGTCTTCTGTTGAGTAAGCAGTAAGTATTCTTCCTTATAAAATTTTTATAGTTATAAATTCTGTTTGTTTATTTTTGGAGCTATTAACTAAACCGTCTGCCTGACTTCTTCTTTTAATGAAATGTTTGATTTGTTTCTCAATCAATGAAGATCCAGCTCCAGGTCCCACAGGGGCTCTTCTTCCCCACGAAAAAGATCTTACTCAAGTTCATCATCTTCTCCTGAGAGGAACAGAAAGAGAAGTCGTTCTAGATCTTCTTCATCTGGTGATCGCAAAAAAAGACGAACAAGATCACGGTCACCTGAAAGGTTTGGGTTTCTGTAGAAATAAGAATGGGTGTTCTTAAGTGTGTTTAATAGAGTAACTGAACTTCTCAGTCAAGGATTAGATTTTCGTTATCTCCTTCGTTCCCACTTCAAATTATTCTTTTCAACTTTGGACTTCAAAAAACAGATAATTACTTTGTTTATCCTTTGTTCTTTGATCAGGTTGTTTAGAAAAGATCAAACCACTCTCTTCCACTATTTGATCATTTTGTTTAAATTTTTATTTTCATATATAATTATTATAGCCAACTCTCGGTTATTTCTGTCTCTTCAGATTTTAATTCAGAAGCTGTGTGTTGACGTAATTTAGAGGTTGATTTTTATCGGTATTAGTTTATGCTCTTGATTTTACATTAAATATTAGAAACCGTAGGATTCTAGGGCATCTAATAAAAAAATTAACTATTACAGATCATTGGAAATCTGTCCTAATTTAAATATGTATCAATGCATTTCCACAACAAATTATTGTTTCATGCCCTTTATAAGGAAATTGTTCTTGTAGCTAATACATTTTTCATCTTTCAGTCCAAATCCTTTTTTTTTTGTAGAGAAAGACCTTTACTAGATTACTTTATCTGTGTTGACATTTTTAAAAGTGGGAAAGTGTGTCATCTGTCAGCCTTTTCTGCAGCAGGCTAATTATTCGGATTTATTATTTTTCTCTTGGTTCTCAATGTCTACATAGTCATTTTAATGGCTTCCTTAATAATCTTTACAAATTTTTATATCCTTTCAGCTTGTGAAAGTAAGGATTAGATAAAATCTGATTTTTGCTGTGTTCAGTGCTAGGATTACCTCTCCTTGTACATAATGACTGGTTTTGCATCTTCCCATTTTGGAGTTTAGATGTTAAGGTTACACACAAGTAGTCTCATTTCTGTGCATTTGTTCCTTTGTAAGAAAATTACTCCATACTTCAATGAAACTCATTCTGTTGCTTTTTTTCCACGTCTGCAAATTTTTATCTTAGCCACATATAATCCCCCTAGTTTGTTGTCATCTAAACTTAATGAACATGTTCTCTATTCCATAAGCCAGGTGATTGGTGAAAACACTAAACAACCCTGAGCCCAGGGCCAACCCCTCGGAACACCACTACTTTACCCAGGTTGATATATTGCCTTATTCATATTAGCTGCATGAATATAATCCTGTAACTAATTGTACAATCATCTTGTGTGACCTAGATTTCCAAAACATAATTATTTATGGATATATATTTGCATACACAGAAGCCTTGCTATATCTATTTTACATATAGACTTACCACATTATATACAGTGTATCACAGAGAACGATTAAGTCACGCTGCCATCACCAAGTTTATATGTCTTTGTTGTATTAATCTGTAGTTTTATACAATTTTGCAAGGCTTTCTTTCATTACCTTAAATAATTGAGAGGTGGCTATATCGAGAGATTTTTAAATTATGATTGCACTGCTACTGGGCTCATATCCAAGGTCTAAGTACTAGTTAATTTTATATGTATAAGTTTATATCTCAGATTTTAATTATTCCTCTTACCAGTGTAATGAGGTTTAATTTTTCATATTCTCAAAGTTTTACAAATGCTGATATTCAGCTCCAGCTTACCAGATTACCTGCTTTCTCCATTATGTCTTACAGGCACCACAGGTCACCTTCTGGATCATCCCATTCTGGTTCCCGTTCAAGTTCAAAAAAGAAATAATGAATTAAAATTTACATCTTAAAAAAAAAAAAAAGTACAGTGCATGAAGCATATTTTTTAAGAAGTTGGTGTCTTACTTGGTCAGAAGTGCTAAATCTGCTAGTAGAGGTGCATGCCTTTCATTGCTTTTCAGAACAATACAGCTGTGTTTATTTGTGAAATTAAAAGTAAATGGTATTTTAAGCCATAATGTCCCAAAATAGATGCTTTGTTTATCATTCGTTATTTACAACCATTTGCTTCATTTAAAACCATCTCAGCTATAACAAAGTACTTTGTTTTTTAATTTGAACTCTTGTTTTTCTCATCTCCAAATATGAGCATTACCTAGGCTTGTCTGGACTTTGGGCATGGAAGCAAGACTGTGGTAAAGTAGTTGGAAACAATCTGTTTATGTTAATCCGGGAAAAAGAGTCAACCTGTTTATGTTAACCTATGTCGAAGTGATTCTTATTAACTAGTTGTAAAACAGTCAACTGGAAATTTCTTTATTTTAAAATTCCCTATTTTAAGGGTGCCTTAGAATCGTTGTTTCTCTTTTATCCAGTTTTACTTTTTGCACCACCAAGTTTAATACAGAAAAGTTTTGTGAATTGGAGAGGAGAAAGGTGTTTATTTCTCCTTTCCTGACACGTAATTTGGAGCAAGAATGCCAAACAGTTCATCTCTACTAATATGGTTGATGAGAAAAACATCTTACTTTAAAATGTTTAATATTTTTAGGAGCTTTGTGTGATATCCTTTAAAAATCTAGTTATCACATTATAGGGTAGACAGTTAAATCATAGTTAATGAGGGACAAATTGAAGAAAGTTTTTGAAGTATATTTCTCTTTGGGTGAAAGACCAACAGACATTGTGAATTTAAGTGAACATTTGCTTTGAGATGTTTAATTTTAAACACATTGCATAAAATTTTCTTCTGAGTTAAAGATGAATGCTTATTTCCTCATGACATAAGCAGAAATAATTGTTCCTATTCACTTGAAATTACTTATGGCTTAAAATACTTTCAAGGTTTATTTCTCAAAATTAAAATCTGGTCATTTGAGCTCTGTTCTGTCTTCTGGTTTTAAAAATGGTTTCTCTTAACAGTATCTTCAGTGACAATGCAAGGTAAGTATATTAAGGGAAGTTGACAATTGTGCTTGGGAACTTTTTGTCATGGGGATCAGTATCCACATTTTTTGTTTTGGGTAGGGGGTTTGTTTGTGTTTCCATAATATTAATGTCTACTGCAACTAAAAATTAAAATGTTTTAAGGTACTTAGTAGACAGAGCAAAATGATATTTGTTTTTTTATTTTGAAACGAGTGATTTTTCTCTTCAACTCATCTAAAGATGAAAGCGAAATAGCTTAAGTAGAAATATTTTGATAATATTTTTACAATGAACTTCCCCTGCTTTTTTTATGTCTTAAAATTTTCTTTGCTACATTTACTGTAGGTTGCACAAGAACTTTACTCTCTTGTAATTGTGCCTCAGACTTCTTGAAAGTCCACCTTCTAAATTGCCCATATGATCTTCTAGATTCTACATGTTATCGTTGGTTTATTCTTGTGCTTTCTGTATTTAAAACTTTGGCTGTACTAATAAGTAAATGCAAGGTTATAAATTTAGCTAATAGTAGTTTACAGACAATTCAAATGATTATGATTTTATTTGGTTTAACTAAGCTGTACTAGTTCATTTCGTAAGGAAATGATGCTGTAGACAAATGTAAATAAAGCTTGTGAGTCGAGCATCAAGTGGTGTTTGTTAGAAATAAATTAGAATTTTTAAGCTCTGATTTAATGTTCATTTTTAAGCTATTTACAGTCTGGTTTGTTTTTTGATTGTGCATCTTAAACTCCCTATATTCACTTACCCTTTATGTAAGGTCACCTTATTTTTATATATGAATGCTTGGTTTAAAACATTCCAAAGCCATGATCACTATAACCTTGGGCACTGAACAATTTTTGTGACTTTTTTAAACAGAAGAGTACCCAAATTAGTTGAATATTTTATACCAGAACATAACCTTATTCCATGTGGCAAAAAACATGGCATAGTGTGCTTCCATTAAAACTGTCACTTTATAGCACTCAACAAGTATCCCTTTTAACTGCCAAGGGTTCTTAAATTTCCATGTAGAATCCTTCATCTAAACAACATTGAATGGTTGGTATCTGATAACAAATGTTCAAGTTCAGAGCAAGCTCTAAGCATAAGACCATCTCTAGGCATACTTACCAAGGTAAAACTAATCTTTGATTTTTTTTTTTTTTTTTTTCTCATGTCTTCTTGATATTTGGCATCCACAGCTAGTGTTGTAGATGCTGGTGAGAAGGTAGGGAATTTCTCCCTTCTGCCCCACCTAACAATTTTGACATAATCGTTAGTTGTTTTGTTTTGTTTTTTAATAGAAATAGCATTATAGCTTTCCTGAACTGGAAATAGTTTTATTTCTGGAAAACAGTGGAGAGTTTTAATTTAAAGACAATTTAAGGTATATAATAGTGATTTGCAGGCTAATTCTTCCTGTCACCTTTATACACTATAGTATATCATCCCCTGTTTTACAAAAAGGAAGATTACAGTTTAAGGAAATTAAAAACTTGCCCAAGGGAGCCATAGGAGTAGCATAATGGGGATTCAACCCCAAGTCTGATGGCAGATTTCAGTATTACCTCTAGTAACAACCAAATAGCATGTTTGAGAAGATAAATGTTAAGCCAAAATGGTCAGATGTTTTTTAATCTGATTTAGTAAGAAGGTGTTAATTTCAGTCATTTATAGGTAGGTAGATTGGTAGACAGGCATACTATTTTGAAATATCTTTAAATATACAGGAAAGTTGCAAAGGTTGTATGGAGAGTTCCCATATACTCCCACCGAGTTTCCACCATGGTTAGCGTATTACCCTGTGATTTTTGTCAAAACTAAGAAACCAACATTCATGTATTACTGTTACTTACAATCCAGATTTTGTTTGAATATCAGCATTTTTCTATTACTCTAATCCAGGATACCATATTACACTTTTTTGTCACGTTTCTCCAGTCTCCTCTGGTCTGACAGTTTTTCATTCTTTCCTTGCTTTTGATGACTTTGACAGTGATGAGGAGTACTGGCTGGGTATACTTTAGAATGTCCCTCATTCTGAGTTTGTCTGGTTTTTCTTGTGATTAGACTGGAGTTGTTGGTTTTTAAAGCAAATACCACAGAGGAAAAGTGCCCTTCTCACTACATCATGTCAGGGATACATGATATTCATATGACATCACCGGGGATGTTAACCTTCATCACTTGATTAAGGTAGGAATTGCCTGAAATCACCGTTGTAGTTCATTTTTTTCCCTTAATTTATTCCATTCTTTGGAAGCAAGTTACTAAGTATAGCCCACCTTCAGAGTAGGGATAGGGAGAATTCAACTCTACCTCCTGTGGGGGAAGGCTGTCTACTCATATTTGTAATTCCTCTGTTACAAAGATTTGTCTCCTATTTATTTACATCTGTATGGACTTCCACATATTTATCCTTTAAGTGAAAGTTCAATGCTATGTTGTTTTATTGCTCAAACTGTTCCCAGCTTTGGCCGTTGAGAGTCCTTTGACATGCCTCCATTCTCCAATAGAATGGAAGGAAGAAAAGGAAGAATTGTTGAAGAGGGAGGTTTATCATCAAGTAGGTGAGGGAATAGAATCTAGACCTGTGGTGGTGGTAGTAATGATAGCTTTGACCTTATAGTATCAGGAAGGATGAATCCAGGTAGCATTAGAGCCAAGTTTATAGTCACTGAGAGTGACCAGTAAACACAGTTGTTTTTATTTCCCCAGCCACATTGAACCACATGGATACTTACAGGAGGGTAGAGGGTGTTGAAGCATTGCACACAGATAAAAGATGAACGTGTGATAACTCATAGTTCCCAAATGCCTGTATTTAGCAAAATAAAAGGTACTAGCATAAGAAAAATATTTACAATAACTGGTAAATTCCTAAATACATAAATGAATGATTAAAGTGTATCTAAGATGAAGAATGCTATACAGCATTATCCAAGAGAATAAGAAGACCTGGGGTTTGAAGCTAAAATAAATATATGACAACCCCTTGTGGGGGAGTGCTCTTATAAAAATACTTCATGGTAGAAATGAAGTCTGCTAAAGTGGGAAAAAAAATCAGTCTTGTCTGAATGAAGAGGCAAACTCTTAAGGAATTGACTTGAGCAGTCTTGAAGGACAAGTTTATTGATGAATAAGGTGAGCTTTAATTTCTTTGACTCCCCTGGAGTCAAAGAACCAGATTTGAATTTTTACATCATGGTACCTGTATGACCTTGGACATCGTTATGCCTTGCACACAAGTATACAGCAAATATTGGCTATTAATTTCACTCCCTACTTAATGTTTTCAGTTATTTCATATATACTAATACTCAAATGTTTATTTCCTACTTACTCCTTTCTACAGCACCAGATCCATTTCTCTCACTGCCTACTGTGTATCTCCTTTTAAATATCAAACAATTCCACCATACCTAAATTCTCCCCATGCAATCTCTCCATCAAAACTAGTATATTTCACATCGATAAACACCATTATCAGTGACTTTGGGGATCCTCTTAGATTTCTCTTTTGCCTCCCAACTCCATACCAAATAAATCTGAGTTACCCCAGAATCGATAGTTCTTAACCCTCAAGCCTGCACTGCTCCATTACTACTATCACTGCTTTGGTTTATGGGCTAAGATAACTACAGTTGCCTCCTAAATGGTCATTTGGCCTCCAGTCCTGTCTGGCATATATAGTAGGTTTTCCACAGTATTTGCTAAATGCTATTTAACCAAGCAGTGATCCTTTCATTACTCATACCAGAGTGGTCTTATTAACAAGCAGTTTCTGTTCATGTAATTTCCTTGCTTAACATCTTTCCTATGGGTTTCAGGATTAAACTGAAATCCTTTGTGTCACCGTCCCTTCCCCCAGCCCTGTCAATTCCAGCAAGCTTGGGCACATAGCCTATATAGCTAGCCACATGAGCCATGCTGAACTACTTGTGATAGATTTTCATCCACGTACAGGCTTCCTATGCCTGAAATGCCCTGCACACTCCTCATTACCATCCCTTTTTCACTTGGCCTTCATGACAATTCAGAACACTAGGATGCCGTCCCTGGTTCCTGAGTTTCCATAGGAATTAGGTGAATTTCTTGAAAGGCCTTACCCAGTATTTCTGGCCCTTTCAGTGTTCTCTCACAGCAAGCACTTGGTGTTTGGCAAGGGTGTCAATATCTGTCATGTTTCTTACAAGGTTTTAGTAATTTGTTTTCATCCAATGCTACTAATGAATGCTTATTCTTTACTGGAAAACATTTGATTGCAGGAGTTTTTTCCTGAAGTTGTATCATGACAGCCAGTTACCAAACAGGTCTCAATTTTTTTTTTCTATTAAAGTTTAATAGGTCCATTTCTTCACAAGCTGATAAGGTTTGAATTTACTTATCCAGCTATGCTTCAGTGTAGTATAGAATCTAGAAATTGCATGTAAACACTGTTCATTGTCCTCAATGTTCTATTTAAAGTATGCCAACTTACGTTTATTGTAAACAGCTTAGGTAAGGTTGGAAACAAAGCCTCACTGGTATACATTTTGAAATCTGTTTTAGTTTCTTTTTATATCACCAAGGACAGAAGCACTAAAAATTTTTCTGGAAGTAAGATTTTTTTTGTCAATTATTGGTTTTTTCCTAACATGTCTCTGCAAAAATACTAACCTAAGCAACTTTGCTTATGAATTGGTAAATTGAGTTCCTTTAGAATGTATGACTCTTGAACTAAGTGCATTGGGGTGCGTCATATGCAAAATAAGCAGTGAATTTAAAAATTAGCCTTAGTGTTCTGGTGTAGGACCAGATAATAGAGGTCAAAATGGTTTAGTGTGTATTAAAATAATGTCATAAATGTACTTGGGTATTTAGAACAGTAAACGTATTACGTACTACTTATAACCATGTTTAATAAGTATGGCTTTAAGGCCTTAAAAACTTTTAGTAGAAGAAAATAGTGTAAAATATTATTCATTGATAACTACACCAGTGAAGTTCAATTTACTGGCAAAAATGATTTGGACATTTATTATTAGAAAAGTAAATTATGAGTTATTTGCTCATTAGTGAAATGAAAACCTGAAAATCAAAAATGGAAGTGGTTTGGATGAAACGAGTGTGACAAATTAGTCTTTAATTATATTAATCCTCTTAGTGACATTATTATCTCTGTATACAATCTACCTGTTGACTTCAAGCCTGCTGAAAATGTTGCCTTTTCAATGATTAGATACTTCACATCAGAATTCTGAGCAGGAGGATAAATCATCTGCATTCTTGTAATTTGGAATCTGCGGCTATTAGAGCTTAAGAATTTTAATGTGATTCTAGTGACCATGATCAGAGAAAATGAAATATTTGCAACTCTGTAAATGGTGTGGTTGGAATCACAAAATTGCGTTGCCCTATATTACACTGTTCTTAATACATTGGAATCACCAAAAAGGAAAGGTCAAAAAGTGTTTAGTTCATTTTCTACCAGAAATGAAGACCACATAAGTACTTCTCAGGCTACGTATTCAGTGCTGCAGTACCTGTAGTACTAAAACCCTACAATGGAAAAAATGCTGAGAGAAGATTGGGACGTTTCACTTGCAGTAGTTATGTTTTAATATTTTCCCCAAATTAATAAATGAGTTTAAATCCTTTCAATTAAGTTAAATCCTTGAGTTTAAATGCTTCTCACAAAGCATTCCATATCAAGGTCTAAGCATAGACATGAAGAAAATTAGAGCAGAACTATTCATAATCAAATTGTTCAAAGCCTGTGATAAAGATGAAAAGCAGCCAGAGAAAAAGATGTTTATACAGAAATGGTAAGAATGACAACCAACATTGTCAGAGCAATGCAAACCAGATCGTGCAATTATCAGCCTATTCTATATTTACTCCTTCAAGAATATAAAAACACAAACTTTTCAGCTACTCAAAAGCTTTATCTCTAATACAAAGTATTGAGATTCTTTTGGCAGAAGAAAACTGGTATCAGATGGGAATTGGGTCTACACAAATAGCACAGAAAGTGCTATGTGGCTAAATATAGTTATGGGGTTTTTTCCCACTTACTATTTAAGTCTCTTTAAAAGGTAATTGTTTAAAGCAAATACACTGTGAGACTTCTATGTACGAGTAAAATATACAGCAAAAATTGCTCGCAGGTCCAGAGGGGAGAAATGGAAGTGAGCTATTGTAAGGTTATATACAAAGTTGCAGACATCTTGAAGGTAGTCTGGTTAAGAGAGATGCTATAAAAGCAACCACTGAACATAACGAAGAGTTATACATAATACACTTATAAAGGAAGGAAAAAGTGGAATCACAAATACTCAATGCAAAAGGAGGTAGAAAACAAATAGGCTTGTAGGTTTAAACCCAACCACATCAATGATTGCATTAAATATAAATGATCAAACACCCTCAATTATAAAGTATTGATTGTCAAACTGGATAAATGAAGCAAGACCTACATGATCTTACAAGAAACCCACTGTAAACAAAGACAAATAGGTTAAAAGTGGAAGGGTGGAAAATACTATAATTCTACTAAAAACTGAGAGCAAAGAATAGAGGTAAAGAATGTCACGTCATATTAAAGTCAATCACAAAAGCATAGCAATCTTAAACGTTTATGAATGTTGTAGTCTTAAAAAAATATATGAAGCAAAAATTGATAGAACTGAATGGCAAAAATAGGGAAATCCACAATTACAGATTTCTACACTTCTCAGTAATTGATAAAACAAGCAGGAAAGTCAGGATATAGAAAATGACAAACTATCAATCAACTTGACCTAGTTGATATTTATAGAACACACTACCCAATAACAGAAATCATTCTTCTCAAATACACGTGGGACATTTATGGAGATAAACTATCTAGAGCACAAACAAGTATATACATACTGTATGATTCCATTTATATGAAGCCCAAGAACAGACATTTAACTGTTGTGATGGAAGTCAAAATAGTGATTACCTTGTGGGGCATTGTGCTGGTTATTGATTGGGTCGGGGCACAAGAAACCTAGGTTGCTGGAATTGTGTATAAATCTGGATGGTGGTTACAACTGTGTATATATGTTTTTAACAATCACTGATCTATAGAGTTAAGATTTTTGCACTTCGTGTATGAATGTTATACCTCAAAATAGTATTCACCTAGAAATACAAATAGCAGAATAGAATAAGGAATTACAGAGAAGAATACACACGTATATAGGAATTTTAAATATATTTGGGGAATAATTTTAGATATATAGAAAACGTACATACCCTTACAGTGTTAATATTTTACATTACCATAATACATTTGCAAAAACCAAGAAATCAATATTCAAACATTACTGTTAACTCCAGATTTTTTTTGAATTCCTCCAGTTTTTCCACTAATGTCCTCTTTCTATTCCAGGATCCAATAGAGGGTGGTACACTGCATATAGTTATGTCCCCCATTTTCTTCTGGTTGGTGACATTTTCTCATTCTTGTTTTTCATGACATTAACAATCTTAAGGAGTACTGGCCAGGTATCCTGTAGAATGACCCTCATTTGGGATTAATCTGTTACTTTTCGTGATTAGACTGGAAAGATTACTACAGGAGTGAAGTGCCCTCTCCTCATCACATATCAGGAGGTGCATAATATCCACATGACATTACTGGTGATGTTAACCATCACTTGGTTAAGATAGTGTTTGCCAGACTTCTCCATTGTAAAGATACTATTTTTTTCTTTTCATACTATATCATTTAGAAGTACAGGCATACCTTGGAGATGCTGCAGGTTCGATTGCAGACCACCACAATAAAGCGAATATCACAGTAAAGTCAGTCACACTAATTTTTTGGTTTGCCAGTACATATAAAAGTTATGTTTATGCTATACTATAGTCTATTAAGTGTGTGGTATCATTATATCTAAAATAAAATGTACATACCTTAATTTTAAAATACTATATTGCTAAAAAATACTAACCATTCTCTGACAATGCAGGATTGCCACCAACCTTCAATCTGTAAAAAATGCAGTATCTGCAAAGCTGAATAAAACAAAGTACAATAAATTCCTGAAAGTCATGAAAGTCAAGCATACCCTCAAGGCACAAGGGGAATTATACCTCAGTTCTGGAGGGGGGAATATCTACATATATTAAGGAGGTTTGCCTCCTCTTTCCCATTTATTTAATAAATCAGTATGGACTTAATGTATATTTATTTTATATCTGGATTACATTCAATATTACATTATATATTTTGTTGCTCAAATTGTTCCAGTTGGCCTTTGGGAATTCTTTCAGGTTGGCTTCTGTGTCCCTTGCACATGTCCCCATCCTTTTGTCTTTTGAGCACTTCTTTAATTTTTGGTAATACAAGATGCTCTAGGCTCATGTTATATTTTCCCTGCCACAGCCATAAGTCAGCCATTTCTCCAAGGAGCCCTGGTTGTTCTTACTGGAGAATGATATTTAGAAAGCAAGATCTAGATTCTAGGCTATATGGAAATGTATTATTTGATAAAATGGTATTTCAATTAAGAGAAGAATTATGATTTAGCTAATAAATGGTGCTAGCTATTCATATAACCCATCAAAAAAATTAAGCTTCTTATTGTAAGAATTTAAATCTATCTGATTAAAAGGTATGACTATTAAAGCAATATTTTACAAAATGTAACTTGAGTGTAGAAATTAAGAAGGAGAAACTTTCTTTCTTAAGCAGTAATTCTAAAAATCATAAAGGAAAAGATGAACATTTTTCTGAATAAATTTTTTAAATATGGTAATAGACAAAAAGTAAAAAAGGAAATGATAAGGTAGGAAAATGAGAAACAGGCGGTGTCTAACTATCCAAGGAGCTCCTGCAAATTAATAGCATAATGATAATCCAATAGGAAATGCACAAAGATCAATTAGTCGAAGAGGAAGTTAATAGACATGTGAAAATGGATTTACCTTCACTAGTTAGGGAGATCCAAATTAACCGTAAAATATATTTCATTCAGATTGTAAGTATTTCAGACAGCAATAATATACAGAGCTGGCAAACAGAGAAGCAGAAACCCATGTATTTTGAGTGGATATATCTTTGTATGAGCATGAAGAAAAATCTGAAGGAATATACCCCAACCTGTTTATATCGGTTAATTTGGGAGTGAAAATGAGGACGAAGTAGAAGATATCATTAACCTTTAAAAATGTAATCTACATGCTGTTTAAACTTTTTTTGGTTAGCTTATTTTGTTAAAATTTAAAATGATAAAATCAAGGTAATTAAAAAAAAAAAAAAAGATTGCAGTAGATTAGGTAAACGATGGTAGTGACCTGAACCAGGATAGTAGCTGTGGAGATGGAGACAAGTGAATGTACCTGAGATATATTTTGGAATTAGAATTAATATTACTGGATGATGGATTGGAAGACAGTGATAATGGAAAACAGACTCAAGGATGGCCATTGGATTTCTGGCTTGAGTAAGTGGATGGTATTATTATATACTGCAGTGGGGAATCCTCAGGTAGAACCAGGAGTGGGGAAGAAAATTTGAAGTTCCGTTTGAACATATTGAGGTGTCAATGGGCTATCCAAATGGGATGACAAATAGTCAGTTGGATATATGAGGCTGGAATTCAAAGGAGAAGTACAGGCTGCAGATATAAACTTGGGACACATCAGTCCTCTTCTAAGGATTTATCATGTAAAAATAAGCCCCACAGATATATACACCAATATATACAAAAATGTTATTGTACCATTGCTGCTTATAGCAAAAATTATAAATAACCCAAACATTCAGAAAAAATTTGTTAGACTATTCTTGGTATTTAAAAAGATTATGAAGAATTTCTATACAAACTGACCAAAGAGATAATCACATTTTGTTAAATTTTTAAAAGCAAAGGACAAAAAGTAAGTTGTAGAGTACTTCCAGTAACAATGGGTAGGTAAAGAAATCACAAGGATTTTTCTCCTGTTTTAATCTAGAAGATTTATAATTTTAAAATTAAATGTAATTACACTTAATGTATAACCCATTTTGTGTGTGGTGTAAAATAAGGATTGTATTCATTTTTACTTGCATATAGGTACTGTATCCAGTTTTTCCAGCACCATTTGTTGAAAACATTTTTCTGTGTTGAATTACCTTAATACTTTGCTGAAAATTAATTGAATTTGTATTTACATATGTGTGTATACATATCTTTGTATCAATATCTCTGTATATATTTATGTATCTATAAAAACATATACTAAGAAACAGCAGCAGCTGTCTATCACAGGAGAGAAAATGTTGGCATTTTGAATCCAGGCACTGCCAGAAGAAGCCCCCCAAATCAATAATCCTCAGAAGAAAAAAAGTGGAATCCACGGTCACTACAGTATACGAACTTCAATGTCCAGTTTTCAATTAAAAATTACTAGGCATGTAAAGAAACAGGAAGAAAAGTTTGGAGAAAAGGCAGTCAATAGAAAAGGACTCAGGGTACCCAGATGTTTGATTTAGAAAAGACTTAAAGCATCTCCTTTATTTTGTTGAAGTGCTAATTATATTGATTAATGTTTGAGTGCTACATCTACCTTGGGTTCCTGAGATAAATCTTATTTGATCATGAAAACTACATATTTTTTCCACTTTTTCATGAAAACTGTACATTGTTTTTAAAATTGTGTTTCATATAAGATCCTACCTCCATGGCAAATCACAAAAGCCACTGAGATTAGCATTCTTTCTTCTGTTATTTTGGGTAAAAAAAAAAAAATCAAGAGTTTTGCACTAAAATATCAGCTCCATAAATGTAGAGACTTTTGTGTTTTGTATCCCTAATGACTAGTATAGTGTCTGACATAAGAGTAGGTGCTCAATATTTATTGAATAAATGACTTAAAAACATGCTGAAATTAGTAGTTGGCTCTGTGGAGTAAGAATTGCAGAAAAGGGCCTGATTGTATGAAACTAGTTATTAATTTTTTATCTATATTTTAAGATTTCTTAATAGAAGTTCAGTAGAAGTAAATAGAATAAATTCATCAACACTAGCTAAATATTGACATATGTCGTGAATTTTTAAATTTATTTATTTATGGCTGTGTTGGGTCTTCGTTTCTGTGTGAGGGCTTTCTTTAGTTGTGGCAAGCGGGGGCCACTCTTCATCGCGATGCACGGGCCTCTCACTATCGCGGCCTCTCTTGTTGCGGAGCACAGGCTCCAGACGCGCAGGCTCAGTAATTGTGGCTCACAGGTCCAGTTGCTCCACGGCATGTGGGATCTTCCCAGACCAGGGCTCGAACCCATGTTCCCTTCATTGGCAGGCAGATTCTCAACCACTGCGGCACCAGGGAAGCCCTGTCGTGAATTTTTAAATGTAAGATACAAGAGGGGATTTAAATTTATGGATTAAAATTACTTCTAGGGCATAATATCAGTTAAAAATATATAATGGGTGACTACATGGCTTTAAAATATTTTTTAAAGTTTTTGAATATGTGGTCTTTCACTTATCTGACTCTATAACTTTATAGTTATAGTCTATTGATATTATAGTTATAGTCTATTGATTAAGCAGACACTCAAAGGAAAACAATGACCACAGTTACGTATTAATGATTTAGGCCCCTGCGAAAGATATCAGAGGTTGCTAAGCAAAGCATATATTTGTTATTTACAGATTGCATAGCATGTTATTAACCTTTTGGTCACTAGAGGGTACTGGTGTTTCAGACCAACAATTCAGACTTTTTCTACTCTGACACCAAAAAAATGCCAATCAGAATCCAACTGCCAGCATTCTATTGTGTGACTCTTCAGATCCCCCATTACTTGTTTCCAAAGTGAATAGCTACAACTTAGGATGGGATGAAGCAAAAAGGAGGAAAGTGTTACACAAAAGATCTTAAATGCAACACATTTAAAGCATTGGTGTAGAGGTGAGTTAAGAGAGGCTAACATTAATTCTTCGATAACTGTATGTTCTTATGCTTGTATCTCTTATGAAATCTAATTTGTGTATACTGCAATGGGGGAAACAAGTTTCAAAGAAGTCAAATATTCATAAAAATGAGAATAATTTTTGATGTAACTGGCTTTGCTTTCTTTGATGTATGAATCATAAAAAGGTCTTAAATTTTAAAATAAAATACATAGTCACACTAGAATTTTATTGCTGTAACATTAAATTTTGACATGTACTTTCATCCCATTGTTTTGGATAAAGCTTGTACCTAAAAATACCATCAAAATTATTTTACTTTTCAAAGGACATTTTAGAAAAACATTTTCCCAAGTATGGGTTTGAGAGTAATTGAAATTAATAAGACAAAAGTTTGGGGAAAGATTTAAAAGGCAAACCACTTCATTCCTTCCTAGCTATTGTTTTCATTAGAAACATGACATTTTAAAAGAGAAATAAATTTCAAAAGTGTAAAAAAATTTTAACAGTAAAACACAAAGTGAAATTAGTGATATGATTAATGTATGTTGTTAAAATAGAGTTTACATTACATTTTTGCTTTTTTCTCCTTTAAAAACTATATAGCCCTATAATGATTTTTTCTTTTTTCAAACTCTCATAAAGAATCAAAACAACAGCACAGAAGGAAAGAATGCAGGTGAACATATTCCATTCTCATTTCCTACCACTGATTTACACCCAATAAGAATATCAACATGAAGAACTGAACTGACCGGGGCTTGCTCTGAAAGTCAAGCTGAAGTCTGAGTAATGGTCTTCATAGTGCTATATGATTAGGTCTAATTTCTTAAATATGAGGAAAAATGAAGTTTGTAAATTTTAAGATCTTTTCATTTCCCGGTCAAGAGGCAGAAAAACCAGGCTTTCCCTAGATTTGAGAACAGCTGGTCTTACCACTGATTTTCACCTGTTAAGAGTGGTTATGGTACCTATGTAAAGAAAACTGTGCTTCAAATAAGAAGATGGAGAATGGAGAATTGCTGAAAGACTTGGGCACATCCTTTAACTTCATGGAGCCTCAGTTACCTCACCTTAAAAGGGGAATAATAATAATAGCAACAGGACCTTGGAGGATGTCTGAAAAAGAATGGGAAAATGGTTGTGAAACATAAAATATTGGCTTAGTAAAAGATGTTACTAGGCGATTATGCCCACTTTCACTAAATGTGAAGGCCTACATAACATCTAAATGCAGTTTCCAGTCCTAATTGCATAGGAATGGGCCAGGGGTGGAGAAAGATAGTTGGAGACTTTGTAAGAACTCGCCTTTTCCCTCCGCCCCACCCTGCCTTCACTCCCAAGGGCAAGCAACCTTTGATTTCAATATCTCAGATGCACTGAGATAGTGGAAGAGTGAGGTAGTGAGTGGCTGCCACCTGCCTCTAGTCACTTTTGCCCTAGCTAACTTTTTTTTTTTTTTTTTTTTTTTAATGAAGGGGAAGAATTTAGGCGGGGGATGGGGGTAGGTTTGTAGTTGGGATTTCTTTATTTTTGAATTCGACCATCTGATTTTATTTTGTTTTCCTGTACCTATCCCCTTAAATCTCAAGGCACTATTAGTTTTATAGTTTCAGTGTGCCCCTGGGGACAGAGCAGCTTGGTCCGCTCATGATCATGCTAGAGTCCCGAAGCAGAAAGGGAAAAATGTTCAGGCTCATCTATGCAACGGGAGAGTGTTCTGCTTAGATTGCTCAGCGTCAGGTGAATGACACTTGCCAGGGTTACAAAAGAGCTTCAGGAGGAAGACCTGGTCCTTGCACAAGCTTCTGTGGATGGAGAAGGGGGAGGGCCGGCGCTCAGGTCCGCCTTGGCAACTTGGCTGAGGTGGGGTAGACCAGGGAGACACTGTAGCCCCCGCCGCCCACGGACGCTCCTCTGGCAGAGAACCGGAGGAGGCGCGGAGCCGGGCACGGCGGCCTGGCTGGGCGTCCGCTCTGGCCAGGAGTTGGAACATTTCGAGAGGAGTCCTTCGGGGGATTTGCCGAGCCCAGGCGGCCAAGGCATTGGTCGCGCAGCAGCCGAGAGAGGCGCTCAGTTTCTGCCGCATCCCCTCCCACAGCACTTTGGCCTACACCCACGGGCGCCCCGCCCCACTCGGGCTTATAGGACCGGCCGGGCACCTCCACACGCCTGGGAGCCGGACGCATCCCGGAGCCGACTGCGCGGCTGCCTGTGTCTCCGGAAAGACCCGCCGCCGCTGCCGAAGTGGCGAAGTGAGGCGGCGGCTGAGCCCCGCATCATGGAGGGCAGCTCCGCCGCGGCCCCAGCCCCAGCCCCAGTCTCCACCGACAACCGCCGCCTCCCGCGTCCGGTCTGCCGGCTCTCGTCGCTGCTCTCAGGGCTCCGTTCCTTCCTCACCTCGAAGACAGTATGAAGGAGACGCGGGGCCATGAGAGTTCCCCTTCCTGCACGCGCCTCAACCAATCCTACCCCGGCATCTGGGCGGCGCAGCGCTCCGCTGAGACGCGGAGCAACCTAACGCGTCCCGTGGGGCCCGGCGAGGATTTCGGCTCGGTGTCTGTAGCCTTCCCGATGACCATGCTGATCACTGGCTTCGTGGGCAACGCGTTGGCCATGCTGCTCGTGTCTCAGAGCTACCGGCGCCGGGAGAGCAAGCGCAAGAAGTCGTTCCTGCTATGCATCGGCTGGCTGGCGCTCACCGACCTGGTCGGGCAGCTGCTCACCAGCCCGGTCGTCATCGTCCTGTACCTGTCCCACCAGCGCTGGGAGCAGCTTGACCCGTCTGGGAGGCTGTGCACCTTCTTCGGACTCATCATGACCGTCTTTGGGCTCTCTTCGCTCTTCATCGCCAGCGCCATGGCCGTCGAGCGGGCGCTGGCCACCCGGGCGCCGCACTGGTACTCGAGCCACATGAAGACGAGCTCCACCCGCGCCGTGCTGCTCGGCGTGTGGCTGGCGGTGCTCGCCTTCGCCCTATTGCCGGTGCTGGGCGTGGGTCAGTACACCATCCAGTGCCCCGGGACGTGGTGCTTCATTAACACCGGGGCAGGGGGCAATGGGACTAGCCCTTCGCACAACCGGGGCAACATTTTCTTCGCTTCTTCCTTTGCTTTCCTGGGGCTGTCAGCGCTGGCAGTCACCTTCGCCTGCAACTTGGCCACCATTAAGGCCCTAGTGTCCCGCTGCCGGGCCAAGGCCACGGCGTCGCAGTCCAGCGCCCAGTGGGGCCGGATCACGACCGAGACGGCTATCCAGCTCATGGGGATCATGTGCGTGCTGTCGGTCTGCTGGTCGCCGTTGCTGGTAGGTAGTTGCAGGGCGTGGGGAGTTCGGGGTGGGAGCGTGCGCGCCGGCGGGCAATGGAGACTTTTGGAAATGGCAGCACCTGCAGGGATGTGTTTGCAAGCACAGAAGTTTGGAGAGGGCTCTGCCTGTGCCATCTTGGTCGCGGGTTCAGAGCTGAGCTCCTCACTTACTTGCTGAGCCCCTTCCAAGTGCCAGGCATCGCATTAGGCTCTGATTGTACACGCATGGGGACCACAGGGCTGCTCACGTTCTAACCGGAGAGAGTAAGAGGATACCCAGGTATCATTTCAGTGCTTGTGCAGAAATAGAGGTTTCTCCCGGGTGCATTGGGAGCAGGATGGCGATGACAACGGTAGCTCGGTGCTCTGGGTGTTCTCCTATTTCAAATACCTCTCGCAGGTTGAGTCGATTTTCAGTCTGCAGAAGTACTTTACCTGCGACCCACTGCAGACAGGCACAGCCGTCTTGCAGTCTCTGAGCCACTGCTTGCCCTCCCGGAGCAGCCAGCGCTCACGTTGCTTACAGGCTCACTCCTGAAGGGAGGCAGGACAGTGAAGAAGCATCCTGCCGCTCAGGCAGCCTCAGCCCCTTCGAATTGTGCTGCATCCTCTCCCTCTAGGAAATGCTTGAACCGACAGTCAGCCAGTGGGCCCTGAGACTTGGTAACTCCCCCTGACCAGCCTTTGCTTGTCCTTGTGGCTACCGCGCAGGGCTGATGGCAAGGCCAATCCTGGGATAGGAAGTAGAGGTTCCTGCACTTCTTGGCTCCCCACGAGGGCCACAGCTCGGGAGCAAGTGAGTTTCCACATGCTCCTAGTCTAACGCTTTCTCTTACATTCGTACTTTCCATGTTTTCCTCTGGGATACTTTTAGCTAGACATTTTGTGTAAGTGCTGTTTACTAATTCCTGATGAATGGTTGCTTTTTTAGGCCCCAAGCAGCCTGGTTTAGTAGATGTTCCTGAAAGAGCGATCTGGTCACTGTGACAGGGTTATAACAGGTGATATATTGGACCTGGAAATTTATTAGACAGTTGTGAAAAACTCCTGAATCCCATGGCACGGTTTTCAGAACCCACCCATGTATATTTTTTCTTTTTGTTTTCTTTTCTTTTCTTCTGTGTTTTAAATTGTTTGGACAGGCACAGCGGCACCCAAGATCTTACTTCCCCCCACCAGGGATGGAACCCGTGCCCCCTTCATTGGCACCATGGAGTCTTAACCACTGGACTGCCAGGGAAATCCCATAGTTTTCTTTTTTTAATTGTGATAAAATACACATAACATGAAATTTGCCATTTTAATCACTTTTAAGTGTACAGTTAAATGGTATTAAGTATATTAACATTGTTGTGCACCATGTATAGTTTTAAATCCCTGCTATTTTATAAGAGAACTGTAGTTCCTTTTCCCTCTCACCCTCCCCTGCATTTGACAACAAAGATATTATAAAATACCTGTATTTAACTGGTGTAATATATCTAGAGCAGGAGTCTTGGCTCCCAATCAGTAATAGATGGTGACAAGGAGAGTTATGTTGGAACCTCATAGCCCACAAATCGCTGTAAGGTCTCAGTTCTGCATTCCGGGAGCTAGAACCTAGGCTGATGTCATCACCATGGCTTATCAAAGCCAGCACCAATTTTAGACATATTTACTTCTGTAGTGTGTAGGTGGCCAAATAGAAGGAAAAAAAGTTCTAAATAATAAGCACTTTGCTAAAGTTGATAATTAACATAACTTTAAAGGCAAACAGAGTATTTGAATTTTTCACAACAGTCATTTGAGGCCGACATATCTGAGTTTGTTCTATCACACTCTTTATATCTGTACTCTATATATCCAAGAAAAAAGGTAAATGATACAAATAAAATGCTTACTCATACAGTTAACCAGACTTATAGTTGATTTTTTTTTTAAGTAGAAGAGAAACTATGTAGTGTGGTTTTTATTTCAAAACTTTTGATCCTAATATGATAAGCATAGCAACCTTAGGAAGACTTTAGATAAGTTCTGAAAATTGCAATCTAGGATGGCCAAACTCACTCTCTTAAGAAAGACTGTATTTGGAATTCATCTTATTTAATTTCAATTAATAGCTGCAATTAAAATATTTGTTGGTTTGCTGCATTTTATCAGATACTTTATTCATTCAGTTCTCATAAAAACATTAAACTTAAATTCAACATGTCATCGTATCAAAGAGAAGAAATTCGTGGTTTCCAAAATAGGTATTTTTTAAACTAAAGGAAATTATTCTATCTTCTGTTTTGTGCACCATTGAAATTAAATCTCCAACTATCTTCAGAAAGATATACAGTACAAAGTTGGAATTATTTCAAAGGAAAGAAGCTGGCAAAACTGCTTTCTTAATAGGTTAGGGAATTATAAGAATGAAAACACTAGAATTTAGTGAATTGAATTTTCAGTGTATTAATGTTGAAGTGAGAGATTGTCTTTTATACTTTTTTCTAACTATAAAACATAGATTCCCTATTAGCTTTCTCTGAATTGGGCATAGGATACTAATCTAATTATCCAAACTCCTTACTTAAAAAGACCCTGAGTATATCTTATCTTGGAAAACTATCATGACTATAATAATATTCAGTTGTCATTGCTGAAAAACTTAGCAGAGTAGAGATACCATAATAAGAAAACATCCCAACTGCTACAAGTTCCTGCTATGCAAATACTTAAATTGAGGGTTTATCTACGGTGCAAACAAAAGCTTTTTTACCTTTTTTTTTTTCCAGAAACTTTACAAAGTACAATAGAAAATGTGAAATTAAGTGAGACTACAGTGGGAAATGATGTCACCGTTGGTAGATGGACTACAGTTCTTAGTCGATATTTATATGAGGCATCAAATTCTGTTGGAATCAGACAGTTGACTCAGCAATGCAATCTGTTTGACTTATTATTTTCGTTACATTTTTTGATGAACTCACCAAATAGTCCAGCTGTTTGACTTGAAGCCAAGTTTCCAGAAGCAGGAATAACCTGAGGCTGTTGTTTAGAGGAAGCCATGACTACATTTTATACTTTTGTACACCTGGTACTCCTCAAACAGGTAGAACGTGGGCTGTAGCTGTCTTAAAAATAGTAGATGTAAAGCTAACTATCAACATTGTGAAAAGAGAGGTATGAGGAAGAGTTTCTTGTCTACAACTTTGGAACTGGATAAAAGCAGTCTTAGAAACTTTTGCCTTTAATCTTGAACTAGCAAATTCCCTGCTCAACATCCACAGATGCCGACAGGGATGCTTTGATTCAAGGAGATGTTTTGCAATATAGATGTAAGTTTTCTTTTAATTTAAGGTTATATTTTGACAAAGGAAATTTGTCTTAAATATACTTCATGTGATAAATAGATGCAATACATTATTTTACAGAAGTAATGCTATTTTATAGTATTAAAAATATTATCAAATTGCTAATTTTCTCTGCCTATTAATTTCTGCCATGTTCAGGATGTTGCTTCAGGGAAAATGATTAAACACGTGAATCGACATTATAGGAAAAAACTTCTATAATTTGTTTTTATAAGAATTGAGATTACTCAGACTTTTTTTTTTTTTTTTGAGTTTACTACAATACATTTTAAGCACTATGGAAGGGATATTAAGTAGACTTATTAACAACTGGTCAAAGCGTTATAATCTGTTCAGAGAAGTAGAATTCCTACATTTATGAGTGAAAAACTTAGAGAACAATACAAGATTGGATGTAATTAATAGTGCCTTTGGCTCTGGGAAGAAAGTCTCTCTGAATTTGCCAGAGTAGGCTTCCAGGAAGAACTGGGATGGCATAGCTTGACCTCATGGCTGAGAATGTGTGTGTCTGTGGACCCAGCCCATGAATACAGAGGGTGCACACTGGAACCACGGGAGGAATGGTTTGAAAAGGTTCCTGTGGCCGGATTGAGGTAGTTAGGATGAACACAGGATGAGGACTGTGTTCTCTTGCCAGTAGGCCATAGAACCTTTATTTTGGGTTTTTGAATAGGGGGATGAGTTTTGAAAACATTGGCAGGGCTGTAGTGTGTGGATAGATTTGGACTGGAAGATGGGAAAGTGAGATCAGTTACAACTTGCTTCTGCAGGTGGGTTAGGCTCTAAGAGTAGATACTGTGGGAAGAGATAAGTCAGAGAAAGAAAGGTAAGAGAGAACTAATGCTGTTAGAAATGGTCAATTTAAGGAGTGATTGATTCACCAAACATTTCTTACACATCTACTGTGTCCTATTCTTTGAGGTGAATATTTTCACATATATTACCTCATTTAACTGCATGCTGTGAGATTGCCACTATTTTCTACATCATTCAGATGAAGAACTCAAGTATAAAGAATATTAGAACCAGATTTCTAATTCAAGATATCTGACTCTGAGTTTATTTTTAATTTTTTATTGTTGTCGTTGATCTGTTTGTTTAGCTTAGATAAAGGCCAAGAATTCTGATCCTAATAGTAGTACTGGGCAAGTTATGTATCCTCTTATCTGTAAAGTGCAAAAGTAGAGCTAATATCTAAGGTCTTTTTCCATTTGTTATGCTCAGGAGAATTATGAGAGATTTGGGAGAATCATAGTTTAATGATCCAGAATGAGAAGTTTGGGAAGGAGACTGCTTGGTCAATTGTTTTTTTATAAGAATGGGGGCTTCTAGGGTTTTGGGACACCATGCATATGGAGATGGCAGATTATCTAAATGATATGTCCAGAAGCAAGTATAACTTGAAAATTAATGGCATAAATCAGGGCTTAAAAATGTAGATTTTTTAAATTTTGAGTTTGTCAGAGAGAGCCAAGAATTAAACAAATTCTTAAGCCATCATATTTGAAGAAATTCAGATGGTCTAGAGTTGTAGCATAATTGTGACTCCCTGGCCTTTCTCTTTTGAAAAAGCTGTAAAGGTCAATAACTCAATTATGAAAGTTTCCATAGGATCAGTTTTCTGGGAATAACACTCAGGAATATGCACTACAGGCATTTGTAACAGAGGATGATTGATGATTCGTCTGGGGGAGCCGAGAGGTAGTAGTGAGGGGTACTGGGTGTCGTGTTTCAGTTTTTAGTCCTTGCCTTACAGTGTGGGAAAGCAGGGAGGGAAGTCCTCCCTCAAACTCCTCACATACGGGTAGCATTTTTATAATCCACCAGGATTCGACATGCATCTCATTCTTGCCTTGCAACTCTTAAGATCTACAACTGTAGCATGTCACATTCTGAATCCCCCTTTTCCCCTCAATTCCTTATCATAGAGGTAAGTAAGAAGTTTGTATTTCAACTCCTACCATGCTTCTTGAGGATTATTAGATGGCCTCTCAAGTCCCCATTTTCCCTAGAATATTCCAGTTTTCATAGATTAATGAAAGTAACCAAAGAAGGAACCTAATTTTGGGGATTCCTCTTATATCTTGTCTCTTGAGTATATGTCAACTTTTTAGAGTAAACATAGTAATTCATTCTTACATAGAAATGACAGTTGAACAATGTGTGACTTTTTTCATGAGAGGGACACATGCACACGGAAGTAGCACTATGGAATGATGAATCTGTTCCCTTTACTCAGAACACTTTTGTCTCCATTTTCCCACTTTACACTTCACCCCTCAATCATTCAGCTATTGCTGCCGAGCAGTCACCCATCTTGGACTGGTTAAGTTCCCAAGTTAGCAGTCACTTTGTTAGAGGAGCCTTGATTGATCCTCTCTAGAGGATCTTATTAACTGAATATCTGAGCACGTAAATCAAAAGACAGCGTCTGGTCCCAGTGACATACGTAATTCATTGTGTGACCTTAGACAGTTTACTTGATATCTTTGGGAACTATTTTCCTTTTTTTTTTGTAAAATAAGAGTAAAAACACCTACTCAGCCTATTTCACAAGATTGTAATGAAAACCAAAATAAATGTATGTGAAAATAATAGGGAATATTTCTTCCATATTAGGAATACTACTATGATGTTTTACTGGATGATAATGTTGACTTCTTGTCTTCAGATAGAACTTCCCCCCAGGAAACTGGAGAAAAGAGACAAGTGATGTTTCATAGCTTGATTAGTTATAGTTAACTGGTGGGGAAATGTGGTGGAGAATGTGACTTTTGAGAAAAAATAGAGAAATGCAAATCAAAACTACAATGAGATATCATCTCACACCAGTCAGAATGGCCATCATCAAAAAATCTAGAAACAATAAATGCTGGAGAGAATGTGGAGAAAAGGGAACCCTCTTGCACTGTTGGTGGGAATGTAAATTGATACAGCCACTGTGGAGAACAGTATGGAGGTTCCTTAAAAAACTAGAAATAGAACTACCATATGACCCAGCAATCCCACTACTGGGCATATACCCTGAGAAAACCATAATTCAAAAAGAGTCATGTACCAAAATGTTCATTGCAGCTCTATTTACAATAGCCCGGAGATGGAAACAACCTAAGTGTCCATCATCGGATGAATGGAGAAAGAAGATGTGGCACATATATACAATGGAATATTACTCAGCCATAAAAAGAAACGAAATTGAACTATTTGTAATGAGGTGGATAGACCTAGAGTCTGTCATACAGAGTGAAGTAAGTCAGAAAGAGAGAGACAAATACCATATGCTAACACATATATATGGAATTTAAGAGAAAAAAAAAATGTCATGAAGAACCTAGGGGTAAGACAGGAATAAAGACTCAGACCTACTAGAGAATGTACTTGAGGATATGCGGAGGGGGAAGGGTAAGCTGTGACAAAGTGAGAGAGAGGCATGGACATATATACACTGCCAAACGTAAGGTAGATAGCTAGTGGGAAGCAGCCGCATAGCACAGGGAGATCAGCTCGTTGCTTTGTGACCACCTAGAGGGGTGGAATAGGGAGCGTGGGAGGGAGGGAGACGCAAGAAGGAAGAGATATGGGAACATATGTATATATATAACTGATTCATTTTGTTGTAAAGCAGAAACTAACACACCATTGTAAAGCAATTATACTCCAATAAAGAAAAAAAAAAGAAAAAAAGAAAATAAGAAAAATGGTGCATAAATTTTTACAAGGTACTGTAATTCATTCCTCCTCTTCTCCCCCTGTCGCCATCAATCTTCTGCATTCTCTCAGCTCTGGAATGCTTTCGCCCACACAGCTGCCAGGTAACCCTCTAAATCTAAAACATGCTGGATCCCATCTCACCCTTCCCTTGAATGTGGAGGAGTGCCCACTACCTCGTGCTCTGAAGGCCTCTGTCTAGAATGTGTCTCTTGTCTTTCCAGTCAGGGACGTGGTGTGCTCAGACCTGTCCTCATGTAAATGAGTCAAATTAATTGTGCATCTAGTTGCTGTCGTAGGTCAGATTACTCTGCAGACCTCTTAAGGATAGAACCTGTGCCTTGGTTGTCCTCATCTCTTCACAGGTGATCAGGAATGTTGGGACTGCACAGAATCTCCACCACTGACTCACAGCCCAGAACTGTGTTCACACAAGCCTTAAATCGGACCACAGCATGAGAAACACAAAGTTGTAAACTGCCTCACAGTTAGACCAGGTCCTGACAAGACATTAATATTATTTGCAATCTGCAAGTAGCACAAAGTGTAATTTTCCCATCCAATGGCCCTCCCAGACTCTTGGGCAACATTTATAAAGAGGACATTTCAGTGGCTGATCTTGTCACTTATTCAAAATCTATATATTATTTTACCATACTGATTTTTATGATAGGTGTTTGAGGACTGTAAATCTAAAAATGAAAGATGCTGGCAGAGACAGAAGAGGAGGTTTGATTTTTCACACTTTAATTCTGTTAGAAAGAAGGAAATTAGATACTAATTAAGGTAAGAGTCATGTAATATACGTATAGGATAAATTCTACACCAAATAGCATTACTATTTTTAAAAATCTTGATAATACAAAGACAGAAGGCCAAATTGGAACTGGAAGCCTATTTATTTTAAGCAATTATTTAATAAAAATAAAGTATAATTTTAAAAATACACTTTTTACTAATCTTTTATTTCCTAAAAGTAAATTTGATTTTTCTGTCCCTCTTTCTGAATACTCAGTGTGTCATTTTCTGTGGTTGAGAATATGCTGCTCTTGGTGAAATTCATGAAAATTTGGAAAAAGGAGTATGTTGTTAATGCTGAAAGAGAGATTCTGAAAGATAGGGCATGTCTTGAAAAATTCACCAGACAGTAGAGTGGAGCTTTCATTGTGGTCTTGATGTATGACATTTCCCTGATAACATCCTGCTACCAACCACCTTGTTTGGGTCAAGTAGAGCACACACATCCATATTTCCCCAAATAGACTATTGCCTCAGCAGTCAAAGGCACAAACAGCAGTTAGTGACCTCTGCCTGTGTTTCGTAAGAAGAGCAAGAGAAAGTGGTTGCTTCCATGTCCTGGCTATTGTAAATAGAGCTGCATGGACCTAGAGTCTGTCATACAGAATGAAGTAATTCAGAAAGAGAAAAACAAATACTGTATGCTAACACATATGTATGGAATCCAAAAAAAAAAAAAAAAGGTTCTGAAGAACCTATGGTCAGGACAGGAATAAAGACACAGATGTAGAGAATGGACTTGAGGACATGGGGAGGGGGAAGGGTAAGCTGGAGCTGGGACGAAGTGAGAGAGTGGCATGGACATATACACACTACCAAATGTAAAATAGATAGCTAGTGGGAAGCAGCCACATAGCACAGGGATCACCTCGGTGCTTTGTGACCACCTAGACGGGTAGGATAGGGAGAGTGGGAGGGAAGGAGATGCAAGAGGGAGGAGATATGGAGATATATGTATATGTATAACTGATTCACTTTGTCATACAGCAGAAACTAACACACCATTGTAAAGCAATTATACTCCAATAAAGATGTTTAAAAAAAAAAAGAGAAAGTGATGGAAGAAGCAGGTGAGGGCCATAGAATAAGGCACTGGAAGGCAAGAGCCCAGGGTTCTCATCTTGGCTTCTTTACCACAGGATAAAAGTCACTGTATCTTTCTGGTTTTCCCTTTCCTCATCAGTAAGATAAAACAGTTACCACTCTAACCTTCCTTCCGGTTCTGACTTCCTGTGGCTCGAAATAAATAAAATTGTTCCTTTTGGACATACTATATTAAATATGTGGGGGAACATACCCAAAGACTTCTTAAGAAAAATCATAGAAATGTATGCAAATGGACAGAGTAGATCATGCATTCTGTTATACAATTATTCTGTGAATATTTACTGCTTGCTACGTGCCTGCCACTCTGGTGATACGGTGGTGACCAGGGCTGACGCCTACGGTTGTAGGTGCTGAACGGTTACATGGCTCTAGGGGGCACTCTTCATATCATGTTCTATGTGCATGACAGTCCTTGTGGAGCAGGGTGCCATCTGTGCTGTACTTGGTAGCCCTGAGAGTGAGCCAAGCAGACATGTTAGCTTCTTCCATGAAGCTTTCAATCCACTAAGGTAGACCGACAGTGAATAAACAATCCTTCCAATAAACAAATGTAACCAGTCTGATGGGTCATTACCCTGGTTGCTTTCACTGCCACGTGGTTCAGCTTTTGCAGGTTGGCCTTGTCTGGGCTGAAGGGCAGTGCTGGTCCACTGCTGCTGTGAGGCCCTGATGGATCACGTCCCTGTCCAGGCTGTAGTGGGTCCGTGCTTGGGCGCAATCATTAGAGAGCACATTAATTCACACCCATAACTTCAGCCCCGAAGCTCACCAGCAATTCCCTGGAGCGCAACCACTGTGCTACAGGGTAAGGACCCAGAGAGTAGCTGACCTCAGGCCACATACTGCCTGGAACCAACCTTCCCTCTTGGATCCTTAGGCTCTGGGTTGTACTCAGATCATCCCCACACAAGTTTGTCTTTCTCTTCCAGTAAATTTTCTTTTAAGGCTTTCCATGTCTTTTCCCTCTACTGAATGTAGCCAAAGTTACTGTGCTTTAAGTTTCTTGGCTTCAGATATTGGGAGAGGAGGTTAGATTTCTCAGCCTTTTTTTTCCAGAAAATATGATGGTCTACGTCTTCCCAAGTGATCAGCAGTTTATACCATGTGTGTTGCATGGATTTTCCTTTGTTGTACCACACAAGTTTCCACTGTGTAAATCTACTCATTCTACATTTACCAAAGTAAATGTTTCTTACTTCTGTAACATCTGCTCCAATGTGACTTGCTCTGCCCACCTGAACAGAGAAGAGGGGGCAGCTTCTGACATTCCCTTACATACATCATTAAAACAATGGGTGTGTTATGAAGGCAAGAAAAAGGTGCTTTGGGAAAGTGTCAAAGAGGACCTTCTCTTGATGTATTGGTGGATGCAGTGGTGGTTAAGGAGGGCTTCCCTAAGAAAATGTCATTTATGGTGAATCTTGAAAGATGTTACTTGAGGAAGAAAGAGCAGCTTGCAAAGCCATCAGTGTAGGAAAGAGCTGGAAACATTAGAGTAACTTAAAGAGGGCCAGATGGGTACATTAGAGTGAGTAAAATGGGCGGTGCCTTTAAGGTGAAGCCAGGGAGGTAGACAGGGCCAAACCATGTAGAACCCTGTCATTTTTGTTTGGGAGTTTATAGATTTTTATCTCAAGTATGATGGAAAACAACTAGCTTTGAGTAAGGGAGTGATTTGTTCTGTTTTGTGTATTAAGAAGATCACTCAGGTTGCCTTATGAATTAGAAAAGTGAGGCATCAGAGCCCTTGAGTACTGAGGTCAGTTGAAGATGTAGAGACATTAATAAGGATAAACTTTTTTTCCTTAAGTGTTGCTTTGAAAGGAGAGACATAGCTTGGTATAGAATTGGCAGTGGGAGTGAGAGTCGGTGCAGAAGCATAGAGGGAAAAATTGAGCCAGGTGTGCTGGAAATGGTAAGCAAATCTGTTTTTGTTGAAGTATGCTTGAGAAAGTCAAGAAATATTATGAGTCAAATAGGGACTGAGGGATAAGGGAGGGAGGAGTGTGTTGGTAGATTGCCTTGAAAATTAGAAATAGGAATTTGTATTTCATCTTGCACAAGCTGTATTTCTTGTCTATACTTCTGTTGTATGTTTGTAAAATAAGAAGGTTGACCTTATAAAATCTCTTGGTTTATAAAAGGTCATTTAGTAAAACAAATGTTTTGTTTGATCTCTTTCTAGAATATTCTTGATGAAATTGTCCAAGCTTTGTTTGAATACTTTACTTGTAGGAAATTTATTGCTTTTTAAGGGGCACAAAAAATTTTCTTAGAGGCAAGCATTGTGCTAGTTTCTTTCTTTCCTTCTTTCTTTCTTTTCCTTTCTCTCTCTCTCTCTCTCTCTCTTTCTTTTATGATCAAATGTAATAATATATGTAAAACACTTAAACATCATATCACACTAATAAGCACTTAATAAATGTTAGCTTCATTATCCCACTTCCGACTTGTGACAGATACTTCTTCTCCTCAGTTTCCAGAAGTCATCACTATTATGATTTTCCAGAACACTGTTTTAGTATTGTTTGTGTGTATATTACAAAATGGTGTCATATTATACATATTATTCTGCAGTTTTCCTTTTTTCAATTAACAGTGATGTTTTGTGATTTATCCATGTTGACACAAATGAATCTAGTATATTCATTTTAAGTGTTTTTAATATATTATATAAAATATAAATACTATATATTTATTGTATAATACAATATATACAATATAAAATACTACTGTGTATCATTTCTTTTTTAATTCTATTTTTAAATTTTATTTATTTATTTATCTATCTATTTATTTATTTTTGAGGATCTGGAAACAACATTAGGCACACAGTAAATTCTCACCCTCTAACATATTCTTTTATTATTATTATTAATTTTTTTCTTTTTACCTTTTGACCCATTTCTCTCACCCTCACCCTCACCTCTGTTAACCACCCATCTGTTCTGTCTGTCTCTGAGCTTGGTTGTTGTTATTTTTTTAGATTTTACATGTAAGTGAGAACATATGATATTTGTCTTTCTCCGACTTATTTCACATGGCATAATGCCTTGGAAGCCCATGCATTTTGTCACAATTGGCAAGTTTTATTCTTTTTTCATGACTGAGTAACTGAGTAATACTCCATTGTGTGTGTGGGTGTATCTTCTTTATTCATTCATCCATCAGTGGGCACTTTGTTTCCGTATCTTGGCTATTGTAAATAACACTGCAGTGAACATGAGCATGCATATATCTTTCCAAGTTATTGTTTTTGTTTTCTTCAATAACTACCCAGAAGTGGAATTGCTGGATTGTATGGTAGCTCTATTTTTAATTTTTTGAAGAACCTCCATACCATTTTCCACAGTGGTTGCACCAATTTACATTCCCACCAACAGTGCACAAGGGTCTCCTTTTCTTCACATCCTCACTAGCTCTTGTTAATTCTTATCTTTTTGATAATAGCCATTCTAAGAGGTGTGAGGTAATATCTCATTGTAACTTTGGTTTGCATTTTCCTGATGATTAGTGATGTCGAGCGTCTTTTCATGTGCTTTTTGGCCATCTGTATGTCTTCTTTGGAAAAATGTCTATTCAGATCCTCTGCCCATTTTTAAATGATTGTTTATTTGCTATTTAGTTGTATGAGTTCTTTATGTATTTTGGTTATTAGTCCCTTATCAGATATACAGAATTACAGAATTCTGTAATCAGAATTACAATTTTTTTTTTCCATTCAGTTGGTTGCCTTTTCATTGTGTTGATGGTTTCCTTTGCTGTGAAGAACTTTATAATTTGATGTAATCCCACTTGTTCATTTTTGCTTTGGATGTCAGATTCAAAAAATCATCACGAAGGCTTATGTCAAACAGCTTACCACCTATGTTTTCCTCTAGGAGCTTTATGGTTTCAGGCCTTACATTCATGTTCTGGGCTCTTTCTCACAAATAATTTTCTTTATTTCTTACAACAACCCTATGAGGTTCCAATATACAGATAACGAAGAAACCAAAGCTAAAAGAGGTTGAGTGATTCATTCAAGGTAACACTCAACGTAAGTAGTCAAACTGGGAATCAATGGCCAAGCTCTTTTCTCCAAGCCATGGTGACTCAATGTAGCCCAATTCATCTTGAGCTGTTCTTTCTATTAGAAAAATTTAATTTCCCTTATATTGGTTGAATTGGAGTATTGCTAATTCTTGTCCTTGGTTTATGTGGAACAATACTAAATTTAATTAGAGATATCTTTTATTTTTAAAGTTATATGACACTATACTTCTAAGTTAGGTATCAAGGAGTTCTACTAAATCAATGTAAATAAACAGTAAAATAACATGAAGTTATCTTGACAATGTCAGGGGCAGGAGCCATGATGTGTTAATTCATTTAAGTGACACTTTATTGAATATCAGTTGTGTGCGAGGCACTGTGCTACAACCTGACAGAACAATGGCATGGTCCTTGTCCTCAAGGAATGTGTTGTTTATTGAATGATTCCCTGGAGAAACTTGAGGTTGTGACTCAAAAAAGCAACATTATTTTCCATGTCAATTTTGAATATAGGAAAAAAGCTGGGGACCATTCAGAATTTATCCATTCATGCATTCAGTGATTGTTTATTGAGTAACTACTATGTGTTAGGCACAGTTCTAGGTGCTGGAAATATAGTAGTTAAATAGGCAGACTAGTTTCCTGCTCTCGGGGAACATGCATTCTAGTGGAAGGAGAAAGTCAATCACTAAATTAGATGAAAGCCAGATTGTGATAAATACTGTTGAGAAAATAAAGCAATGTGATGTGATAGAGGGAGCCTGGGAAACTTTTGTAGATGGGGTCTTGAGAGAAAGGTGCCTCTTAAATGAGAGGTAACATTTAAGCTGAGATCTGAGAGAAAGGAAAGAACCAGGTATGAATGATCTCCAGGAAGAACATTCTAAGCAGAAGGAACAGCAAAGGCCCTCACCTCAAGGTGGGCTCAAGGGATAGAAAGAAGTCCAGTGTGGCTGAAGTGAGATGAACATGGAGAGAGTAGAGTACCATGAATTGAGGTCAGAGACCGTGTTGGGATCCAGATTGTGTGAGGCCATGCAGAGGAGTTTTGATATGATTTTAAGAGAACACTGGAAGACTTGAAGCAAGGGAGTGACATTATTGGATTTACATTTTTAAAAGACCCTTCTCAAAGCTGTGTGAAGACTGGATTGCAGAAAGGCCAGAGTGGGAGCAGGGAGACCAGATAGAAGGTGTTGAAGTTCTCCATGTGAGGGTCGATGACAGCTGAGGCTGGAGTGGAGAAGTGGATATATTCACATAGAGCATTTTGGAGATAAGAGTTTATAAGACATTCTGTGATTTCTCTAACCCTTGTCCTGTAACTATGACAAGAAATAGGGTCCTGTCTTCCTCTCTGAGCCTCTGGTAGGGAGGTGGCTATCTGTCCACAAATGACTTTCCTTGTGACTCCTTAAAATGGAAGTGACCGCGCTAGGCTTACACAGCTAGCAATGGGCAGATTTAGGATTAAGTTCTATCTAATGGGCGCTATTTTTTTTTTGTTTTCTGAGATGTGAATTGGAATAGTCAGAGAGAAAGGGAAATGAGCAAAGTTTGCTTATACAATAGTAGGATGTTATAAGAATCATCATCCCCAAAGAAGATCCAGACCAAGCTAAAGCAAGCTAGTTTAAGAAAAAAAAAAAGGGTGGGGGGAGGATTTCTTGATTTACATAAATTGCTGGGGGTGCCCAGAGTGGAGGTGGCCTTGTGGAAGACAGAAGCCAGGACTCTCTCTTTCTGTATCTCTCACTTTGACTTCTTGCCTGTGTCAGAATCTCCAATTCAGGCTCTGCTTCTAAGGAACCAACCTAAAATATAGCTTTGCAGCTCATTGGCCAAGTCCCATATACTTTTTTTCAGAGCTTTAGGTTAATAGGTTTATATTTACAGCCTGCATGTAGGGGTTTAATTTTGCCTTTGTAGCAATACAGTATTTCAGTGACAATGTCTTCTTGAAGGGCTGTTTCAACAAATTTCTTTTCCTTCCTTCCTTCCTTCCTTCCTTCCTTCTTTCCTTCCTTCCTTCCTTCCTTCCTTCTTTCCTCCCTCCCTCCCTCCCTCCCTCCCTCCCTTCCTGCCTCTCTTCCTCTCTTCCTCCCTTTGGCCCTCCCTCCCTCCCTCCTTCTTTCTTCTTTATTATTATTTTTTTTTTGTAAGTACAAGAAACAGTTATACATGACATAAAGTTTCAGGACCGCACTTCATCTTCAAAGACTATTGTGAGTTTTGTTAAGCTATGATAAAAGATTTAGGCTCAGAGAATTGTCCAGAAGTGAGCTAATAGTGTAATGTGAAGTTTCCAATGGAACAGAGGTAGCTGTATAAGGCTCTGAAAGCTCACAAATATGCCATCAACACCACAGTGAGGCAACAGGAGAAGAAAAAGGAAGCTCTTTCTTGATTTTTCCATGAAGGGTGAATTGCAGTCTGGGTTTGATGTTAATCTGTGACTTCCTCTTTATAAATCAGTGGATGTGCTAACAGCCCACAGGCTGGGTGGCATATTTTTGAATTTACTTAATGGTAATAATTTCCTCCAGAATAGATTAAGGATTTGCCTGGATCCAGAAGTAAATTTCTTAATTTCTTCTCTTTTGTTCTATAAAAGATATTAGGGAACACCTTGATTTTTTTTTCTTTAGCATCTATTTGTAATTAAATTCTGCTGTAGATCAATTTCAGGAAGTGTGGAAATATCCTCTGACATCAGATCTCTTGTCTTCTCCCTCAACTTGATTCTTGCTTGCAAACAGCAGAATCTGACTCCAAGCACAAAGGGCCTATGTGAAAAGGATATCGGAGGGAAAGCTGGCAGGCCAGGTTTAGAAGAGGCAGGACACAGATTATTCTAGATACTGAGCATGAGGCCACACTGCCAAGATCTTGCTGCAAAACAGTTTGCTGCGTGCTGCTAGGATGAACTACAAACTCCATTGCTTTTTGTGTCTCTGTGTCCTGGGGGCAAACCTGACTGCTTCCCCCCCCACCCCGCCCCGGCTATATGAAGGGGTTACTAGAAGAAGGATTAGGCACGTGCAGCAACTTGTTTTTGAAGTAGGAACTGATAGTGAGAGGTATATGCTGAGATTTCTCTCCCACCCAGAATATATAGAAAAAGTTTGTCAAAATTGGGGCATTAATAATAAAAGATGGGAGTTCACTGTTATCATCTAATTCATCCTTAGAAACATTATGACAGTAATGTTGTATCTTTCAACACCTGTGTGTGTTGTGTGTATGTGTGTGTTCATGCCATTTATTGGGGAGTTGGAGTGTAGTGAGACTGGTGGAGAGGAAGCTGAAGAAACCCACAAAACAAAAGGACATATTTATTGAATGCCTACTATATGCAAGTACTTGAGAATTAGTTTATTATCTCATTTAATCTTCACAAGTTTATCAGTTTGGTATTTTTATCCTCATCTTTCAGTTGCACATACTAAAATTTAAACAATTAAAAAATTCTCCCCAATCCTACCCCTAGAAATTGGTAGCAGCTAGATTTTTTATGCTGTAAAAATCTCTTTCACGTTGGTTGTCTTTTCTTTATTAGTTTACTAAAACGTTTTCAAGTTACTTCATTGAAAATGTCACACAAAAAAGAACAGATTGATTGAGAATAGTCAATAATCACAGAAACTGGATGGGTCATATAATTACAGTGATTAAAGGTTTCCTGCAGTATCTTCGTTCATTCATTAATTGATTGCCCTTCTTAGGAGCTTGGGTTTCTAGAGAACATACTGTCAAAATCCCTGTAGAAATGACAAGAAATTTTGCTTGTCCTACAACAGACAGTTAAAGGATTCCATTCAACATGATACCTACTATTTAGGAGTTTTTTTCTGTTAAGGGGCGCCATCAATTTCATCCTGTCTGTCTCTTCAGGTTTAGAACACTCATATACAGTGGTAAAGTTTTACTAGGCAAATATTTTTCAGCTAGTACAATTCACAAATATTATTCTTTTTACTAAACTATTTATAAAACAAATAAAACTGTTTATTGAGTTCTCATTGCTTAGTGGGGAAGTGTTTGACTAAAGTCAAAATTAGAAAATTTGTTTTGACAGTCTTAAAACTTCTAACATGATACAGTACAATTGGGACTCTTGCAAACCTGCTTTCATCTTTTTTTTTTTTTTTCTTATAATTATAGAGAAGAAAAAGAGCCTGAACCTTACTGAAACTTAGTGTGTTCACAGTGACTCTCTAACATGGAATTCAGGCATGTTTCCATCCAGCACCGTCTCACCCAGATTAAAAAGCTTCAGATTCCTTAGTTTAATCCTTAAGATCTTGGATTTGGCCACATTTACCTCTCATTTTCCATTCCTCCCCCAGCATCCCTATCTTCAGTCATAGAAATCAATCTGAAGTTCCTAGAATGACTCGCACAATTTCACACTTAAAAGTGTGAACTCGGTATTTCAAAACTCTCCAGAAGCTTCTGCTGTTTTAGGGGACAGAGCTTCCCTAATCCTGGAGACTGATTCAAATGCTCTGCTTCTATACTCCATAGTGCATGCACATACCCTTTTTACTTAATTATGCACAGTTATATTTACAATTGTCATAGTGTTTATTATGACAGTGAGGATGATTGCCCACAGTAGACAAGTGCTTGCTTTACAACAGGCACTGAGCTTAGCATTTCACAGACATAATCTCATTTTCTTCTGTCAACAGCACTACAAGAGGATACTCTTATTTCCTTTTTTCAGATGAGGAAATTGGTTTTGAGATGTTAAGTAACTTTCCCAAGGTCACAAAGTTAACAAAAAGCAGACCTGACCTTCAAATCTAGATTTGTCTGACTTTATAGCCTATGTAATGAACCGCTAAATGAAATGGCCTCCCTCTTGTTAATATCCATTTATTCGTCTGATGTACTATAAACTGTAAACTGCTAAAGAGCAGAGACCTTGCCATATTTGTCTATAAATCTTCGTAGCCCATAGCAGGCGCTCAATAAATGATTGTGGAATGAATGAAGAAATGAAGTTGCAATAAACTGAAGAGGATGCTAGATTTGGAATCAGAAAATTGAGATTTAAATTTGGCCTTAAGAGTTTTACATATGTTACATGGTTTTTAATCTTCACATAAATTTTCCAAGGTAGAAAATATTTATCTATTTTATTTTATTATATTACTTTTTCATTTACTGGGTAAGAAACTTGCTTTAAGTCCCACAGTTGGTAAATGGTATTGAGCAAATCAAACCCAACTCTTTTTTATTCCAAAGCCACCAGTACAGCTTGTATCTAATGAAAAATGGTACTAATTTATGCAGTAAAACTGTGAGCATTTTTTAAAAAACTTTACACCTTTCCTTTTATTTGTTAACTTTTATTGTTTCCACATTGTTCTTAGTAATAAAAATTCTTAGAAACACTGAAAAATACAAGGATGGGAGAAACGGCATTGTTTTTGTAAAACAAGAGAGAAGTTATTTAGAAGCAGTGGGTAGAAAACAGCTGTTCCAATGCCTGGTATCCAAAGAAGAAAAAAACAAAATGGATATTTGGAAAGGTGCCCTGGGGATAACACTTAAACAACGAGGAATTTTAGCAACAATAGGGAAACAATAAAACTAACAAAGGAGGGGAAAAACATGCTTCAAAATATGCTCAAAAGTTTCAGTATATTTATGTTGCCCTCAGTTGTTATTAGAGATGGTATAATATGGTATCTTCAGAATAAAAAACATAACTGCAAACCCAGAGTTGGGGCAGCCTTCAGAGTTGATTAATCCAGAAGCTCAGCATTGTCATCCAGCTTGCCCCTTCTTTTGCAGTCTGGCCTCATCCTATGGCTTGTTCCCCTCAGGTAGTAGGATGGTTGCTAGTACATGCTTCCTAGTTCACCTCTAGCAGGAGAGAGAAGCTGTGTTTTTTTCTATGGCTCTCCCCTAAAAATGAAGAAACTTTTCCCCAGATGTCCTTAGGGAACCTCCTCCTAGGACTCATTTCCTAGTATGGGGTCATATCATCATCCCTGATGCAGACACTTCCAGTAGCTAGGGATGGGGTCAGCCCTGAAGCACTTAGTCTTCAAAAAAAAAAAATAGATGTGATGGGAGAAGCAGAGATGGGAGACTGGATGTTGAACAGGCAACCAATAATGGACACTATAGTGATGACATCTATGCAGTTTAATTGAGAGAATACAGGTGGAAGGCCGTCAAAAAGTATAAAGCACTAGACATGCACTGTCCCATATGGTAGCCCGGAGCACTTGGTTATTGGACACTTGAATATGAATACTCCAAATTGAGATATAAGTGTAAAATACATATCAGATTTTGAAGATTAAGTACAAAAAGAAAGTAAAATGTCTCATAATTTTTATATTGATTACATGTTGAAATAATATTTCAGATATATTTGATAAATTAAAAATATTATTAAAATCAATTCTACATGTTTCTTTTTACTTTTTAAATGTGGTTACTATAAAACTTAAAAGTATACATGTGGCTCACATTTGTGGCTTGAATTATTTTCTTTTGGACAGAGCTGCATTAGACCAATGATCTTCCAATTGATTTATCTGGGAAAACTACTTCAATAAGTATCTTTAGAGTAATACATACAAACAAAGCTGTTCTGGTTCAATGGGGTGGGGAGCTGGATATTTCCAAGTCCCAATAATATCTGTTCACTAATTCCTGCAAAATTATTCTTGAAAATATTTACATCAAATATAGGTTTTTAAATGAAATCAACAAAAGTCCCTAAGATAATAACAGGAATAATTTTACAATTACTCCTATTAATTTTTAAGATCTCACCTGGGAAATTAGTACTGCAATAAAATTCCTCTCGGAACTCACAGGTTAAAGAGAGAGGGAGCTAATGGAGGATCTGTTTATCTTCCATAGAAGCGTATAATTCTCATAAGAGTTTGGTATTTGAGTCATGGGAAAAATAGATTTCTTCTTCATGTTTGCTTAATTCTGGTTCCTATTATTTACTTTGCTGTTGGACCAAATGGTATGAATCCAACTAAATCAACAGATGAGAAAAAAGCAGCTGAATGGGGGAAAACATAGAAAATGAACAGGTTACAAGTTCCATGTTCCTGCATTACATATAATATGAATTTAATCTTCCTCAAACTTTGCTCAAATCTGGTAAAAAATTGTAAGTGTTAACTATAATTTATGTGATTTTGTAAAGTCTGATTTCCTGAAAATGGAAAGGAGAATCTTTTCAGAAGAGCATTTTGAAAAATAAAGTTTATCATTTGTAATGCAAATATCACATGGTACTTGATGGTGTTCATCTGCCATCTACATAGTGCCTGAAAGGAAAGAGTGATTGTGAAGATGTATTAAAAGGCTGCTACATAAACCTTAATGGATGATGGAGTCAAAAAGGGACTTGTACCTCTACTGGACATGGCAAGTTACCATTCTGTCGTGTGTCATAGCCACATTCTTCTTCATTGGAATTCATGTACTAGCTAAGAGGTGACAGTGAAGGGACCTTTTTTGCTTCCTTTTATTATATTTAACATCTGAATGTTAATAATACCACAACAATAACAACTAATACTTACACAGTACTTACTATAAGTCAGGTTACAATATATGTCCATATCTGTTAACACAGCAAACCTGGAAGGTGAATGGGTTGCAGGAATCAATGTCTTCAGTGCTGCTACTTGGAAACCCAAAAGGATAGTCATCAAAAATTTTGGTTGTCACTTTCCCCCCTCACAAAGGCCAAGCAATAAAAGTGGAAGTTAAACCCAGTTAACACAGTTCTCTTTAAAAAGGTTGAGGCATTGGAGGCTGAGCTTCCTGTCACAGTCAGGAAATCATAGAAAGTTCTTCTTAATGTCAAAGAAAAAAGGATGCCACTGTGTGACACTTTACTCCCCTCAAGTTGTGGATCTGGCATTGCACAATTACCTAGCCCCTATTTATAGTCAACAACAGAATGAGAATTAACTATAAAGAAAGCTGGTAAATTTTATGAAGGAGTGTTTTATGTTGGGAAAAAGAAAATAATGTCAGGAAGTTCCCATGCTAATACTAAAAGAATATATATATTCTTTTTCAGATTCTTTTCTGTTATAGGTTATTACAAAATTTTGAGTATAGTTCCCTGTGCTATACAGTAAGTACTTGATGGTTATCCATTTTATATATAGTAGTGTGTATATGCTAATCCCAACCTAATTTATCCTGCCCCTACCCCTTTGGTAACCATAAATTTGTTTTCTATGTCTGTGGGTCTATTTCTGTTTTGCTTTTTTTAATCTTTTTATTTTATATTGGAGTATAGCCAGTTAACAATGTTGTGATAGTTTCAGGTGCACAGCAAAGGGACTTAGCCATATGTTACATGTATCCATTCTCCCCCAAACTCCCCTTCCATCCAGGCTGGCCCACAACATTGAGCAGAGTTCCCTGTGCTATACAGTAGGTCCTTGTTGTTTATCCATTTTAAGTATAGCAGTGTGTACATGTTGATCCCAAACTCCCTCACTATCCCTTCCCCCCATCTTCCCCCGCTAGTAACCGTAAGTTCATTCTCTAAATCTGTGAGTCTGTTTCTGTTTTATAAATAAGTTCATTTGTATCTTTTTTTTTTTCAGATTCCACATATCAGTGATATCACATGATATTTGTCTTTGGCTTACTTCACTTAGTATGATAATCTCTAGGTCCATCCATGTTGCTACAAATGGAATTATTTCATTCTTTTTTATGGCTGAGTAATACTCCTTTGTATGTACATATATACCACATCTTCTTTATCCATTCATCTGTCTTTGGACATTTAGGTTGCTTCCATGTCTTGGCTATTGTAAATAGTGCTGCAATGAACATTGGGGCACATGTATCTTTTCAAATTATAGTTTTCTCCAGATATATGCCCAATATTGGGGCTGCAGGATCACACGGTAACTCTGTTTTTAGTTTTTTAAGGAACCTCCATACTGTGCTCCATAGTGGCTATACCAATTTACATTCCCACCAACAGTGTAAGAGGGTTTTCTCCACACCCTCTCCAGAATTTAATACTTGTAGACTTCTTTGATTTTTATTTTTTATTGAAATGTAGTTGACATACAATATTATGTTAGTTTTAGGTGCACTATATAATGATTTGACATTTGCATACATTAGTAACCATCTGTCGCATACAAAGTTATTACAATATTATTGACCATATTCCTTATGCTGTATATTACATCCCTGTTACTATTTATTATATAACTGAAGGTTTGTACCTCTTAATCCCCTTCAACTATTTTGTGCTCCCACCTCCCTCCCTTCTGGCAACCAATTTTTCTCTGTATCGATGAGTCTGTTTTCTATTGTTTTTTTAGTCTCCATTTCATTTATTTCTTCTCTAATCTTTATTATTTCTTTCCTCCTAATAACTTTGGGTTTTGTTTGTTCTTTACTTTCTACTTCCTTTAGGTGTAAGGTTAGATTGTTTATTTTAGATTTCCGTTTGTTTGTTTCCTGAGATAGAATTGCATTGCTATAAACTTCCTTCTTAGAGTTACTTTTACTATGTCCCACAGATTTTGAATTGTTGTATTTCCATTTTTATTTGTCTCCAGGAATTTAATTTCCTCTTTAATGCTTCAGTCCCCCATTGGTTGTTTAGTAGCATTTGTTTAGCCTCCATGTGTTTGTGTTTTTTGCAGCTTTTTTCTCTTAGTTGATTTCTAGTGTCATTGTGTTGTGGTCAGAAAAAATTCTTGATATAATTTGTTTTCCTAAATTTATAGAGACTTGTTTTTTGGCTAGCATGAGATCTATCCTGGAAAATTTTCCAGGTGCACTTGAAAAGAATGTGTATTCTGTGTTTTTTAGATGGAATGATCTATATATATTTATTAAGACCACCTGGTATAATGTGTCATTTAAGGCCAGTGCTTTCTTATCAGTATTCTGTCTGGCTGTTCTATACATTGATATAAGTGGGGTGTTAAAGTTCCCTACTATTATTGTGTTACTGCAAATTTTTCCCTTTATTTTTGTTAATATATGCTTTATGTAGTTAGGTGCTCCTATGTTGGGTGCATATACATTTTCAATTGTTATATCAATCTCTTTATCATTATGTAATGTCCTTCTATGTCTCTGCTACAGTCTTTGTTTTTAAGTCTATTTTGTCCCTTTTATAAGTATTGCTACCCCACATTTCTTTTTGTTTCCATTTGCATGGGATGCCTTTTCCCATCCCCTCACTTACAGTCTGTGTGTCTTTAGATCTGAAGTGACTCTTTTACAGGCAGCATATGTATGGGTCTTTTTTTCTTTTTTTAATTCATTCAGTCACTATATGTCTTTTGATTGGAGCATTTAGTCCATATACATTTAAATTAATTATTGATAGATATACTTGTTAATTGTTTTCTGGTCATTTTTATAGTTTTTTCTTTCTTTCTTCTTCTTTTGCTCTCTTCTGTTTTTATTTGATAACTATCTTTAGTGTTATGTTTAAATCGCTTTCTCTTTTTTGTGAGTGTATCCATTATAGGTTTTTGGTTTGTGATAGCCACAAGGTTCATGTTTATTATGTTATACATGATTATTTTAAGTTGATGATCTCTTAAGTTCAAACATATTTTAACAGCCCTGTACTTTTACTACCCTCTACCACTTTTAATGTTTTTGACATCATATTTTACATCTTTTTGTTTTGTATATACCGTAACTACTTATTGTGGATATAGATGATTTTACTACTTTTGTCTTTTAACCTTCCTACTAGCTTTATAAGTAGTTGATCTACTACCTTTGCTGTATATTTGCCTTTACCAATGAGATTTTTCCTTTTGTAATTTTCATGTTTCTAATTGTGATTTTTTCTTTTCTTCTTAGAGAAGTCTCTTTAACATTTCTTGTAAAACCAGTTTAGTGGTGCTGAACTCTTTTAGCACCAATAAACTCTTTATCTCTCCTTCAAATCTGAATGATAGCCTTTCAGGGTGTAAGTTTTTTCCTGTCATCATTTTGAATATATCATGCCACTCCCTTCTGGCCTGAAAATTTTCTACTGAAAAGACAACTGATAGTCTGATGGGAGTTTCCTTGTACATACCTGGTTGCTTTTCTCTTGTTACTTTTAAGATTCTCTCTTTATATTTAATTTTTGCCATTTTAATTATAATGTGTCCTCATGTGGACCTCTTTGGATTCATCTTGTTTGGGACTCTCTGTGCTTTTTGGACCTGAATGTCTGTTTCTTTTCCCAGTTTAGGAATGTTTTCAGCTATTATTTCTTTAAATAAGTTTTCTGTCTTTTTCTCTCTCTCTCCTTCTTGGACCTTTATAATGTGAATGTTGGGATGCTTGATGTTGTCCCAAAGGTCTCTTAAACTATCTTCATTTTTTAAACTTCTTTTTTCTTTTTTATGTTCAGCTTGAGTGATTTCCACTACTCTGTCTTCCAGTCCACTGATCCTTTCCTCTGTGTCATCTACTCTACTCTTGATGCTTTCTAGTGTATTTTTTTTTTCAGTCATTGTATTCTTCACCACTGTTTGGTTCTTCTCTGTATTTTCTAACTCTTTGTTAAAATTCTCACCGTGTTCATCCATCCTTCTGAGTTTGTTGAGCATCTTTATGATCATTATCTTGAACTCTTTATTGGGTACCTTGCTTGTGTCCACTTCTTTCAGTTTTTTTTTTTTTTTTTTTGAAGTTTTGTCTTGTTCCTTTGTTTGGAATATATTCTTCTATCTTCTCATTTTGCTTAACTCTCTGTGTTTATTTCTAAATATTAAGTTGGTCGGTTACATTCCCTGATCTTGGAGAAGTGGCCTTATGGAGGAGATGTCCTATGGGGCCCAGCAGCACACTCCCATCTGCTCACCAGAGCTATATGCTCTAGGGGTACCCTCTCTGTGGGCTGTGTAGGCTCTTCCGTTGTGGCAGGGCCCACTACCATGGGTACACTGGTAGGCAAGGCTGGCTCTGACCCAGGTGGCTGCTAGACTGCTGGTGGCAGGACCAGGTCCTGGGGCTGCTGGCTGTGGGGAACTGGGGTTGGGGGGGGTTGGGTCTGGGCTGGTGCAACACACTGGTGGGCAGATAAACCGCTGGCATTAATAGGCCAAGAGAGGATTCCAAAATGGCACTTTTCAGCACCAGTTTCCTTGTGGTAGAACAAGCTCCCCAAAATGGCTGCTGCCAGAATCTGCTGCTGTCCCCAGAGGGTGTCCCAGTTGCCTCCTCCCTCTCTGGGAGGCTCTCCAAGATCAGCAAATGGGTATGACCCAGGCTCTTTTCAAATGCCTGCCTCTGAGCTGGGATTTGGAGAGTGTGAGATTTTGCATGCACTCTTTTAGAGTGGAGTCCCTGTTTCCTACAGCCCTGTAGCTCTCCCATACACAAGCCCTGCTGGCCTTCAAAGCCAAACATCTGGGTGCTCATCCTCCCAGTGCAGGACCCCTGGGCTGAGGAGCCCTATGTGGGGCTTGGACCCCTCAGTCCTTGGGGAGAACTTCTGCAGTTGTAATTATCCTCCTGTTTATGGATCACCTACTCAGGGGTATGAGTCTTGACTATACTGCATCTCCATCCCTCCTACTTGTCTTGTTGTGGTTCCTTCTTTATCTCTTTAGTTGTGGAAAATCTTTTCTCTAGTCTTCAGGCAATTCTCATAGATAGCGTTCTGTAAAAAGCTGTAATTTTGGTGTGCCTATCAGAGGAGGTGAGCTCAGCGTCTTCCTACTCCATCATCTTACCCACACCTCTGTTTTATTTTAAATATTTGCTTCTCCTGTTGATTTTATAGCCCAACCCTCCAGCCTCTTCCAGGTTACTTCTGTAGCTATGAACATTCTAGTTAAAATTATGAGTAATAAGGTGTGCTTAGTTCTATTAATACCTAAATTGAAGCTGTCATCTTGGCTAATTATAATAACAGAAAGGAAAAAAAAGAGACCAGAGTCTTGAATAAGGATAAATATTAATGAATTTGTTCATTAAGTGAAACTAAAATCTGTTACCCACAAATGGGTACTAATAATAGTAGGATACACTCTACTATTATTATTCATTCATTTGTTAATTCAAAACTATTGATTTATTTTTTAAAGATTTATTTACTTATTATTTATTTATTTATTTTTGGCTGTGTCGGGTCTTAGTTGCGGCATGCAGGATCTTTGTTGAGGCATGCAAGATCTCTCATTGTGGCACGCAGTTTCTTTGTTGTGGTACACGGGCTTCTTTCTAGTTGTGGCGTGTGGGTTTTCTCTTCCCTAGCTGTGGCACACAGGCTCCAGGGCACGTGGGCTCTGTAGTTGTGGTGTGCGGGTTCCAGAGTGCATGGGCTCTGTAGTTTGTGAAATGTGGACTCTAGTTGAGGTATGCAAGCTCAGTAGTTGTGGCATGTAGGCTTAGTTGCCCTGCGGCATGTGGGATCTTAGTTCCCTAACCAGGAATCGAACCCGCATCCCCTGCATTGCAAGGCAGATTCTTTACTGCTGGACCACCAGGGAAGTCCCTCAAAACTATTTATAAATCTACAGTGTAATATATTCTGGGCTAGGTCTGTCCTGAGATATACCTAAAAGGATAGAAGTAAGCCCTACTCTTGTAACAATTTTCATCTACTAGAAGAGGCTGGCAATTAAGCAACAATATAAAGTGTGTAGGAGTGATAAAAGTAGTCAAGAATTTTGGGAGTACATATTACGAATTATCTGCTAGGCTTTTGGCAGGGGAAACAGCAGATAAATTGATTTTTCAAATATACACAAAAAATAAGTTGGACTTAGTCAAGTAAAGAAGAGGAGAGTGAGAGTTATAGGACCTAGGGATCCACATTTATAAAAGTCTAGAAGAAAGAAGAACTGGCACTTTTAAAGAACTCAAAGAAGTTCAAAGTAATTGGAATATAGGTGTGGGAGTAACAAATGGTGAGAATTTAGGCTAGAAAGCTCTACAGGGGCCAAAAGATAATGAGCCTTCAATGCCCATTTTAAAGGGTTTAGACTTTATACTCAGGGCAATTAAAAGCCATTGAAAAAATTTTTCAAAGTGGAATAACACAGTCACATTTTCATTTCAGGAACATCTTGTAAACAGCACGGAGGGGCCCAGAATGGAGGCTAACGAATCATGTAATAGACTACTGTGGTACTTTATATAAGAGATGATGATGGTCTGAATTTAGGGTCAATGGGAGTGAAAATGAAAGAAGTGATAGATTTTAAAAGTATTAGGAAGTTCATTGGAGAATTTGTGATTGATTGGATGTGAGGAATATGACTAATGAGGTGGAATGAGAGAGAAAAAGCTAGACAGAGAGGAACATATGGAGATAAATAAATCAAGATGAAGCAAGGATAACTCTTCAGTTTCTGTTTCAGGGGACTGGGTTTACTGAGACAGAGAAGATTAGTGGAGGAGCAGCTTTGAAGAAGATAATGATTTCAGTTTGAACCTCTGCTGAATTTGATGTCAGACATCTAGGAAGATCTGGGCTTTAGGCAGCTAAATCAATCAATCTGGAGCTCAGAGAAGAGGTACAGCCTAGAGCACATAGATGGGTTTTGAAGTCATTGGGCTAGAAGAAATCGCACAATGAGTTTATGCGTAGTAGCTCCCTCCCATTGTATGATATAGGACTGAAAAATGCTAACACTTTCAGGATGGATGGAGAAATAGGAGCCATAAAGGAGACTGCAAAGGGGCACTCAGAGAGGTACCAGGAAAATTAGTAAGAAAATCAGAACAAATGGTAATCTGAATATTTGAGAATATTTGGGTAATGGCAACCTGAACTTATTTGGCAACTTGAATCTTAGGGAAGAGAATGTTTCAAGAAAGCCTGGTAAGTGTCTGGTGGATTTCAAAAAGCCCTTCTTGAGGATTTATGGGCACTGAGGTCAGGCTATAGTAGGTTTAGAAATAAATTTGAAGATAAAGAGGATAGACGACTCTTTGGAGAAGTTCAGCTGTAGCTTCTGGAGCAATATGTGTAGGGAGGTAAGAATTCCACAGGACGTTTTATTTTCTCAAGGTAGGATAAATTTAGATATGTTAAAATGATAATGGAAAAAAGCCAAAAGTTAAAGATAAAAGAGGAAGGAGATAATTGAGAAAATAAGGCTTCTAACATTCATGAAAGATAGGATCCAGGGCACAGACAGAGGCTGGTCTTAGCTAGGAGACAGGACACGGGTTTTGTTTGAACAAGAGGAAAGGAGGAATGGAGAGCTACAATGCTGAATTTGGTCCTAAGAAGGTGAAAAGACCCTAAACAGCTTTTTTTTTTTTCTGTGATGTGAATTAGAACAGTAGAAAATGTGTAAAATAGCCACTGTGGTGAATGAAAGCGAGAGAGAGAGAGAGAGAGAGAGAGAGAGAGAGAGAGAGATGAGCTAACTAGGGAATGAGATAAGGAGGCTGGGGATCATGGATTCAAAAAGAGATCCCAGTGCGCCCATATTTACCCAGTGCCCATCCCAAGTACATCATGTGTCTATTTGGATCCCCCTATGAGGTAAAGTTCTCCCACAGCACAGATCTAAAACTGAGTGTCATTTTGACACGAAACAAAGTTAAATAAGAAGTTATATCAGGTTAGAATCACAGTATTAGCCTGTGTTGTATACTTACTCTGGCACAAGAGGGGATTCTTTTGCATATCATGGCTGTACTGTCCGTGAATCTCAGATGCCAGTACTTTACCAATAAACATCACATTCCCTTTAATAAATCAAACTGAATTTGTCTATTAAGTTAAATGTTTTGACCCATTGTAAGAGTGTCAGACTGTTTACCTATTAGTTGTTAAATTAGTCACACATTGACTACCTAAGAATTCAACTTAAAATGACCACGTGATGGTTCTAGGATGGATTGTGGCGCTAAAATTTTGCCAATAAATTATATAGGAGGTTATTTTTTATACCTAAGCTTTCAAGTACTCTAATATTAATGCTTCTTTTCAAAGTGTGAAAGTAACACATTTGTTGTGGAGAATTTGGAAAACAAAGAAAAATATAGATAAGAAAATAGAAATCACCCTAATTTCCTACTCAGAGTTAACTGCTTCTAGTATTTTTCTATATATACACACAGAATTGTTTTTTAATTGGATTATATTATGTAATAAACATTTGTTTTCACTTTTCACATCCTGAACATTTCTTCACGTTATTAAATATTCTTCAAAAACGTGATTTTAAATGTTAACATTGGAAAGCATACTACATATTATGCACATTGAGAGATGTTCCGTAATTTGAACATTGTCCTTTTGTTGGCCATTTAAGTTTTTAATTTTCTTTCATATTGAGGAGAATATCCCTGCACACAAAACTTAGCCCACATCTCTGATTCCTTCCTTAACCATTTAGCTGCTCTTAATTGTCACTAATACTGTGGTTCTCTCTGAGTGTAAGATAGTAGGATAGAGCATTTGGGGTTTAAATGAAACTATATTTTGGAAGAAAACAAAACTATCCTAATTCTAAACATTTGTAAACATCAATGTTCCTTAAACCTTGACAAAGACATATTGTCTAGACTCTCTTGATACCTGAGATACAAAAATTTGAAATATAATAAAGATACCTCTTCTGACATGAGTATTACAAAGCTAATCTATCATCCATAATCCAAGGAATGAATGTTTTTATAGAGTAGATTTTGCCTTCCCCCTTTCAGCCAGAATTTGAATACTTGTTACTGACATTTTTTGACTATTCTAATAGAAAGATAAATATCTATCTAGACATATGTACTGAGCTATACTGAGCCACACAGATTTCACAGTTCATACTAATTGAGAGAAGAAAGTAATTCCTAGGTACCAAATAATGTGGTGGCAGGCTGCAGCCTTCTTTACAATTTTGAGTTCCCCTGTGTAGTGATTGGATAATTCTGCATTACCAAATATTTTTAAAGTGCAAATTTGAAGGTTTTTTTTTAAATAACTCTACTAGGTAGAAATTTAAGTAAAGCAGACTTATAGATCATACATTCATTTCCTTGCACTATTCCCCTAAGTGTCCCCTATTCTTTCTTTGAACCTCAAAGCATTCTGTTTCTAGAAACCTATACAATAGTGCAGTAGCCTGGGGTTTGGGGAGAGGTATGCTGTGTAGATTGAAGGTGTTAATTATCCTTACCTCATTTTAATTTTCACAACTGCACTACTAGATGGAGAAGATGCTTAGTAAGCATGTATTAATCATGTTTTAGAGAAGAAGAGAAATCAAGATTCAAAGTTAGGTAACTTGTCCCCAAACTAGAAGCAGAGTTGAGTCAGATTTATGGCAGGTCTTTAACTCTTGATCAGTGTGTTTGCCTAAGCCTGAACTTCTAAAATATCTCCTCCTAAAGTTTCATGAATTCTTGTCCCTTGTTTTCTTACACTGTCCACTTTCTAACTTTGTAGTTTTCCTCTCTCTTCCATTTCCCAAAAGACACATTTGGGGTTTTCCTGCAGAAGAGTTTTGTCTTTTGTTCCACATTTTTTACTTTTCGGTTTCTTTTCTTTTTCAAATTAAATCCTTATTCATTTTCCAGTTTTGCCCCAGAATTCATCAGAAAAAAATTTAACCATAGAAGTATATGTAAGAGACCATCCAGTCCAACCCCATGGTTTACTAGTAAATTTAATAAAGCACAGAGAGTAAATGACTTGCTTAAAGTCATAATTGGTGGCAGAGCCAGGGTAGGATTTGCTTCTTCTGATTCTTAGTCCATTGTTGTTTTGAAACATTTAATAAAATTGCATAATAGTAAAGATGAAGTAATGCAACTTCTAGTAACTTTTCTTAATGTGTATGAACTGTTTATTTCCAACTTTTCCAGATTAGATAAAGAGGAGAAGCTTCTGAAACAAAGTCTAGAATGCTGAGATGATTTGGCAATCTGAGAACAGATTTGTAACCAGATTGAAAAGACTACAATTATTTCTTAAATCTGCAGTGAAACTTCTTCTCATGAAAGTCCTTCAAATTATGTAATTAAGTGGTTCAAAGCTCCCAGACTGGTTTCAATGTACTATAATGTAGCACATTTATCAAACTATACAGGGAGTTTCCAGTGGAGCAGGTTATTCTCCCATAACCTGACAACCGGAGATTACGGAAAACAAAACATCATAAATAAAAATTGGCTGTGAGGAAAGTTCTCTTACACATTATATTAGGAATAATTTAGAAATGCATAAAAACCACGTAATGGAGCCTAAGGGAAAATAAAAATTTTATTCCCTCCCCACAAATTAATTTTTCTGGGTTTTCTCATTTATCATCTTCAATAGATATATGTAGCCTATAGCCCAAGGCATATTTGAACCAAGAAGTAAAGTACTGAAGGTTTTTAAATGTGTACTTTTAAATCCTACTGTAGTAAAATAAAGTCCAAATGCAGAATATTAAAAACAATCTTCTGGGGATTCCCTGGTGGTTCAGTGGTTAGGACTCCACACTTTCACTTCCAGGGCCCGGGTTCAGTCCCTGGTCGGGGAACTAAGATCCCACAAGCTGTGCAGTGTGACCAAAAAAAAAAAAAAAAAGGTCTCCCTGGTTAGTGTTTTGTACATTTAAAAGATCATTATCACTGTGGAAGGGACAAATCGGACAAATCTTCCTTTAAGATGGAGAAAAGTAATTGCCCTTGACACTAGGCAGGGATGGAGAATTTAGGGGTTACTGATGTAGTTGTGTTCCTCGCTATCACGGTACAAAAAGAACTCTCTCTTCCTGCTGATAACCGGAGGAGAGGCAAGAGGCCTGGGAGAGTCACATGGAGCCTGGAGAAGATGCTGACAGAAGAGCGGCAGCTCTGTTTAACCACAGCTGGTCTCACGGCTCCCTTGACCAGATTGTTATATGAGGCTGTTTAGAAGGAGCAATTGTGCAGCGTGTTTGCTGAAAAAATAGCTTCAGTGGTGGCCAAGCATCCTGGTTTTTGTTTGTCCCTTCTCCCTTGTAGAATGAGACTAATAGGAATAATCTACCAGAAGTCTATATATTGATGCCAAAGTTTTTCTCCCAAAGTCTCATCGTCTAAAATATATTTGCAAAAATTCTCATCACTGTTCAGCTCCTTAAATAGAGGGATGTCTAATATAGGACACCTAATATCAAGGTGTCCACAGGGCTCTATTCACTGCTGGAAGCTCTGCAGGAGCATCGGAGACTCCTTTCCTTGCTTTTTTCATGGATGTTAACTTGCATTTATGTTTAAAATTAAACAGGGAATTAAGAGTTCTACTTCCATCCCTGCTGCCATTTGGAAATGGCGATATCATGCTCACTGCCTCTAATTCCAATTATCTTCATGCTGCACATCTCATGAGTTCTGGGAAAGCTCGAGTGTCTCTTCCCATGTGCCAGCTATTGCTTACAGAGCTTGGTTTCATAATTTCATAATCAGTGCATTGTCATTAGAAAATTATGGGAAATTACAGTGGACTAGCCAATGTAAGGCATATGAAACCTGTATTAGCCTAATAAAAATAATTTTAAATTATTAGCCTCATAAAAATTAATTTTTAAATAATCAAGGAGGACTGTGTAAAATGACTGAAATTCCATTTTAATAAGTAATTTTATGAATTTTCCTGATTATAAAAAGTTGGAGAAATCCAACACTTTATTTTGTAAAAGAAAATGAAAATGTAACTTAAGTGAGTTTTTGAATCATTCTAGATGAGGCTCAGAACACTTCCTGAAAGATGGTAAGTGGTCAAATATATTTAATTATTGGATGAGGTGAGGGACTGAAAGAGTTAGCACCAATAGCTTATAAAAAGAAGACAAAAGAATTAATAACCACGTGTTTTTCTTAAAGGCAACTGAACTGAAAATACAGTTTTATACCTTTTAGTCAAAGACTGAGATCTAACTGCTGTAACTTGAATAACAGGAATGCATTTTTACATGTTGCAAATATAGAAATTGAGATAATTTATATAAGAGTTAGGATGAAGTTTACTTTTACTTTATGTTAAAAAAAAAGTTTCCTAACAAAGTGTACAAAGTAAGGAAAATTGCTAGGATGTTTTATCTGTGAGAGAGAATAAATTGTTTTCAAGCTCATACCTCCCCATCCCCTTTCAGCATTTGTTGAGAACTCACTCTGTGGGAGTATTAATTTTCTACTGTAGCTCTTTAACAAATTACAAACTTGGTGGCTTAAAACAATACAAATGTATCTTACAGTTCCGTAGGTTGGAAGCCTGACATGGGTCTCACTGGGCTAATATCAAGGTATGCACAGGGCTGCATTACTTTCTGGAAGCTCTGAAGAAGAATCAGACTTGTTTCCTTGCTTTTTTTTTTCTTTTCCTTTCAATTTCTAGAGGTCGTCTATAATTCCTTAACTCATGGCTCCCTTCCTTCATCTTCAAAACCAGCAACACTGCATCTCTCTGACCGTTCTTCTGTGGACCCATCTCCCTCTGACCACAGCTGGAAAGGTTCTCAGATTTTAAGAACCCGTGTGATTACATTAAGCCTACCCAGATAATTCAGGATAATCGCCCCATCTTGAGGCCCTTAACATTCATCACATGTGGGAGGCAGTGTTCAGTTCACAGGGCTCTGAGCCAGCATCAGAAGATACTAATGTAGATATATTTATTTTAAATAATTTTGGTGTATTTGGTGTATTCATATTTATTAATGAAGGGAATAATCAACTCCCTTTAAACAAAAGACTTTCCTAAATTGCTTGAAATGTTTTTATGTACATAAAAAATTTAAAATAATTTAATAATTGTTTAATAATAATTCCATTGCCTTCTGCAAGTCTACATATTTTACATAATTTAATTGTAATAACAATACAATTATATATACATGATAGTATCTTACATTCTGTTCTTTTCACTTACTTCATATATATATTATTAAGCAAACAGGCTGTATTTTATTAAACTTTACTCCTGATACTAGAGATTTATTTGTTTGCAGTTTCTTACTAGATTAGATAATTCTTCACTGAACATTCACTTATTTGTCCAGCTTTTTCCTTTTATTGAATAAATCCCTTGGAAAAAAATTCTTTGAAAGGAATTACAGAGTCAGAATGTATGCCTACCCATTTTTCTCTTCTTATTTGTCTATAGAGCCATAATTTTGTTCAGGTATTAGGTGGTAAATTGGTCAAGGACCAGAGTGTAAGCCCCAGAGAATGTATTTGTCTTATAAGCCAAACCTGGAAATTTCCATCTCCTGTGCCAGTGATTGGTTTAAGAATTACCTGTGACTTAATTCTGTCCAGTAAGACCAAGCTGACATTTTCATAGCTGGTGAGGATTTGATCAGAGCCGAGATTTAGAACACCGAATCTGTGTAGTGCTGACATCTATTTGCACCATCGGGGTGTTTGTTATCACTATAATTCAGATGAGAGGAGGAGCTGAATGGGGATGAGACTGGAACAAGAGCAAATGGCAGTGCAGAGGACAAGGCAAAAGAAGGATTCGAAGGTGACTCTGACGTGTTGAGCCAGGGTGACTGTGTAAGAAAGAAAGTGCCATTGTTGGGATGGTAGGTTTGTGGGTGTTTGGGATGCCCAGGGATATTGGGACCCCTTCAATTTGGGATGTGTGACCTGAGGACAGAACATCCAAATAAATGTGAGCCTTAAGAGAGAGACATTTTGGGTTCAGTAGAAATGTACCGTGAGCAACACATACAAATCACATATATAATTTTAAATTTTCTAGTAATGTCGTTTTTTAAAAAGTAACAAGTGAGGCTAATTTTAATAGTGTACTTTATTTAACACACTACATCAAAGATAGTATCATTTCATTAGTCATTACATATCCCAGCATCTCAATTTTCTCCAGCCACGTTTCAAGTGCTTAATAGTCATGTACGTCTAGAAAGACCAGTTTAGGAGCTGGTAATAAAGTCAGCACCTTTCTTTGTTTGCAGGTGTGAACCCATGTTCGAGTTGTTCCTGCTTTTTTTCTGCTGTTACGAACAATGCTGTAATGAACAGTCATACACACAACTTCTGGTGCAGCAGTTAGGGGCAGTGTACTCTTGGGAGTGGGACTTGTGCACAGCAGCAGCAGAGACAGGCCTCACTGTCTTCCCAGGTGGCTGCTGCAGCTCACGCCCCTGCTAGTAGGATGCAAAAGCACCCACATGGCTCCACACCCCAAAGTCACGTTTCATTTTTGTCAAGCTAGTGGGTGTAAAATGGTTTCTTACTCTGTCATAATATTCATTTCTCTGATGATTAATGAGTTTGAATACCTTTCCAGATCCATTTGAATCTTCATTTTGTTCTCTTCTGTGGTAATCACAAATATTTATTCATTCAAATATAAGTATATTTATATTATGTATGTTATAGATGTCATATATTATATTTGTATATGGATCATATATTCATTTACAAATGGTTGTTGAACACCCTCTGCTAAATACTGGTCTAGGTACTGGGAATGAACTAGTGAGGAAAAAATGATATAGTCCCAAATTCTGCCTTCATGGAGTTTACATTCTAGTGTGTGTGCAGTGACCAGGGAGAGACCAAAAAGAGGTAAAATGCTGTCTGACGTATGTCAGTGAACCTGGGTTTAAGTCTGGCTCAGCCATTTTACGTCATTAAACCTTGGTTTCTGCAATTGTAAAAAGGAGATGGCAATAATATTTATCTTCTGTTGTTTATTAAATACATATGAAGAACTTGACACAGTGTCAGGCAAATTGTAAGGATTTGGCAAATGCTAATGACAAGAAGAAGAAGAAGGAGAAGAAGAAGAGGAAGAAGAAGAAGAAAAAGAAAATATAACTACTATTTTCCCCTTTCTTGCTTCTATTTTTTCTTCTAGGTTTTTTTTTCTTTTTTTCCAGTTACAACTACTGAAGTTTCAGATTACATATGTTTTGTTTTTTTTTTGAAGCATTGGCTCTCATTTAGGTGTCAACCTCCTGGTATTTTCTGCAGCAAGACAGACGACTTTGGCTAATTTTGAGATGTGTTGTTTTCCAACTTCTTAAATCCCAAGAACAAAGAGCCTGAGTACATGTACTTTTAAAAAATCTGCATCACGTTGAATAGGCAAAAATGTGGGAAAATCCAGAGGAATATCTTATATAATTCAGGGCTGTGTTCTGTGAGTATAAGTGTTGCTTGAATTGATCATTTCAATCCAATAACCAATTGATTGTTAATTTATGTGCAAAGTACCGTGTAGGGAGATGCATATGACTTTATTAATCTTTGGAATAATAATTTGTCCCTTTTTCTTAGATAATGATGTTGAAAATGATCTTCAATCATACATCAGTTGAGCACTGCAAGTCGTCCACAGAAAAGCAGAAAGAGTGCAGCAGCTTCTTAACAGCTGTTCGCCTGGCTTCACTGAACCAGATCTTGGATCCCTGGGTTTATCTGCTGCTAAGAAAGATCCTTCTTCAAAAGTTTTGCCAGGTAGCAAATGCTGTCTCCAGCTGCTGTAATAATGGAAAGAAAGTACAGATGATCTCACTATCCAATGAAATAACACAGACAGAGGCATGAAAGAGAACTCTTAATCAACTTGCATGTTCACAGCTTTTGGCAACAAATAGCCCTAAACCTTACTGTGAATTTAGGCATATCTGGCATGCCACTGTTTATGCGTTGAAGTAGAATTTTTGATATAAGGCTAAATGGTCTCAGAAGCATAGATAATCCCCTATGTGCCAGAAGTATTCAAACACAAACAAAGGAAAATAGATTAATAATAGTCTAGTGTTTGGGGGACTCTGTCATTTGTAGCTGAATATGTGATTATTTATTAGGTGAAGACTTTTTCTTCTATATAAATGATCTTGGTCTGTGATGGGGGTGGGATGGGAATAGTTAATATTCTAGTATTCTGAATACATGGGGAATTTAACGCACAGATCGTTGAAGACAAGGTTTATTTTTGCTCAAAACCTTGGCCTTCTGCTTTCTCTTTTACTCTCTCTTTCTCTCTGTGTCACTCTTATTCCCCTTACATTTTTTTAAAAAGTTGAGTTAGGAGTAAAAAAACATCTATAATGTATCCACAAGTGTTCATTGGTACTGATGTTATTTAAATACTGCTCAATTTGTAAATTAGCTGCTAACCTTACAAAGTTTAAGTTTTGGTTGGGTTGGTAATTAGGTTTATTCATTATCTGAATAAGAGTCAGTTCCATTTATTTCAAAAATGACAGAGTTTGTGACCATCCAAATTGCTAAATGTTCTTCCTTTTGATTACATTTTTAATTCCTACAAGCCTGCAGAAGATTCGTAAAACTGTGCTTGGGAGTCAGTGAAGTGATTTTTCAAAATGCTATTTAAGGACTGATTTGAGCACTAAATATACGTACTCTGGCTAATTATCTTCCCTGATTTTCCACCAAAAGTATTCTCTTCAGTATTTTGGGTATTTAAATACTAACTCTGATTCTAACACCAATAAATATTTTGAAGCTTCCATAAAGACTTTCCATAGTTTGGCCTATTTATAGGATTAGGAAATTAATAATATTGATCCCTCACAGCACTTTCTCTGCCCTCTTCTCAAAGTAGCTCTATCTAAATATTTATTCTTAAAATGTTTCTCTCAGGGTCTACATGTGTACAAACCTTGATAACTAAGCTTGATATCTTTTTGGCACAAGTAGGTCACTACGTTAAGTTTTGAGAATTACACTTAAACAGAAGATTTCCCCAACAAACACAACAATCTTTCAAATCAGACCTACATAATATGTTCTTCATACTCTTTAGAGCATTCATTTTGCAGACTTACTAACATTTTCTCATGAAGATTTTAATTTGTTTTTTCCTTTATTGCCTTCCTAGTTTTAAGAAACTTGAGATTTATTTATACTCCTTTATAGTAACTACATTTGTGTTTGTGTTCAGTAAGCATTTGGGGAAGAATTAATTTTAAGAGGTACAAAATATCTATTAGATTAATAAGTACACCACTCTAAGTCAATCAGGAGGAATCAATTTAAATGACCATGTCAAATTGAGTGAGACAGCAAGATCTGCTGGGAGCAGAAATAGAGACACAGATGTAGAGAACAAATGTATGGACACCAAGGGGGGAAAGTGGCGGAGATGCGGGGTTGGTGGTGGGATGAACTGGGAGATTGGGATTGACATATATACACCAATATGTATAAAATAGATAACTAATAAGAACCTGCTGTATAAAAAAATAAATGAATAAATATAATTCAAAAATTCAAATAAAAGAAAAAAATCTGCTGGGAGCACTTTTGTAACTCATGATCATTCCACTAGTCTAGGTTTTGGAAAAAATGATGATAAATAACCTATACTAAAACCCCATTATAAAATCTCTCTATGCCATAGAATTGGATTATCCTACAGGTCACCTCATGGAGGATGAAACAAAACTACATACTTTTTTTTTCAGGAAAAAAGTGCACTTAAATGATCTTATAGTGAAGAGGTTTTACCTCTTGAGTGGTCCTCAGACCCTAGGTTTAGATATACACATAGTATAGATCCAAGTGGTATGAGCTTGATTGGGTTATTTCTTCCAGCACCTAGTACAGCACTTGGAATATAGAAAGTGTTCAATGACTGTTTGCTCAGGGAATGAATGAATCATTATCTGCCAAAACCAAGTGCACATTGGTGGGGCCCCACAATATGGTTGAAGCTCTTCATGCCATTACAGACCATCAAGCTGATACAGTGAATGATCTCTGCTTGTTTAATTACAGAAACACAAATTTATCTTCAGATGTGCAGTGTCATATTGTTGCATAACAAAGAGCGTTATTTGTATTAATAATTTAAGAGACTGCTACTCCCAAGTGGTAATTGAGATTATTGTCAAAGAAATAGCACTTTTCATCAAACCACAGAAATGCATAAAGACAAAACAGCCTAAAACTCATGCTTAACTACAAAACAAATCTTAACTACAAAACCATGTATCCCTGCCCAGGGATACATGGTAGTTGTGGATGATGGCAGTTTTTGAACAAGCTTGAAAAGGAATCTAAAAAAAAAAAAAAAAGAGGTTCTGAAGAAGCTAGGGTCAGGACAGGAATAAAGACGCAGACATAGAGAATGGACTTGAGGACATGGGGAGGGGGAAGGGTAAGCTGGGACGAAGTGAGAGAGTGGCATGGACATACATACACTACCAAATGTAAAATAGATAGCTAGTGGGAAGCAGCTGCATAGCACAGGGAGATCAGCTCAGTGCTTTGTGAACACCTAGAGGGGTAGGATAGGGAGGATGGGAGGGAGACGCAAGAGGGAAGGGATATGGGGACATATGTATGCATATGGCTGATTCACTCTGTTGTACAACAGAAAGTAACACAACATTGTAAAGCAATTATACTCTAATAAAGATGTTTAAAAAAAGAAGAATTAATGAATAGGTAAATAATTGAAACAAGTAATTCTGGAAGAAGGATCTGGACATAAGAGGCTATCTTTTTAGTAGAGACTTTAAAATATAATATTATTGTCAAAAAAAAAAAGGAGATGGAAAAGGAAGAATTATGTAAACAGCATGTGAGTTTTGTTATGTAGGCAGCCATTTGTTAGTACATGGAAAACCTGATAAGAAATATAAGTCCTAAATGATATCAGTCTTTGGATGATAGCTGAAGTTAGATTTCAGAGATGTTGTTCAGAGGCCCTAGATGTGGTTAGGAAGTAAACATCTAAAGTCACTGCAGAAGAGTATGTCAGTTTCCACGTTTAAGTTCATTGGCCTTTAAATTCACTCGCATATACTTAGTTTAGCCATGCATATATCTGAGCAGGAAAAAAATGCATGCATAAATTATGAGAATTACAAAACTTCTCAGTATTGGTTAAAAAAAAAAATAGAGACCTAGGAAACTAAATAGAAAGTAGTGAGTGAATGCAATGTAGAAGTATATGTAATGTCAGCTGTCGTAGATTTTACGAAACAGTTTTGATTTTCCAAACAGTGAATTTATACCACTATGTTGTGTCACAGAAGAGAATGATGACACGTCAACCAATTAGAACAGTTTACTTTTCAAATAAAATAAGTATGGTGGATATCTTTAAAATATTTTAAATTGAAGAAACAAAATGTGTTATCCCAAGATTTATCAAATTTACCTAATGCTATATATGAAGTTATTTTAAATCATGCCAGATTTAAATGATTGTCAATTTTAAAGTGCACATATATACTGAACACTTCTTTATTATATAAAAGACCTTTTGACCATGTTATGGAATAAAATTGTGGAAGCTCATGTAAAAGTTAACTATAAAAGACCCTGTGACCACACTGGCATTGAGTAATAGACAAACTAAAAACTTTGACAAAACAGTATTTTAATAAGGTGGACAATCTGTGGCAATATTCTAATATTAAATTTTCAAGAATTAGGAATTTTATTTATTTAATACTTTATATGTTTTTGTTGGTTTTGACCCCAGATTAGTGATCTGCTTTCAGTCTTCCCCATGTCAGTTATCATAGTTCTTTGTATTGGGATTAAGTCAGCTACAGAAAATAGAAAAATTTTGTTTTATGAAATTTTAGGCACATATATTACCCATTTATTCTCATATTTTAACCCCAAAGCTTCTCTTGAAATATACAGATTACTAGAAGATGAGTGACACAGAGAGACTTTATTACTACAGAGAGTATTTATTACTACAAACATATAAAAAGCTTAGTATGGAATAATTAAAATTTCCATGATTTACCTCTGTAAAAATTTAGGTCGCCAACCATGCCCAATCTTCATAACTGCTTGTTTATTGCTAGCTTTGTGATTGTGTTATGTCTCAAATCTGCAAAAATTGAGGTCTAAATAAATGAAAAGAATTGTTCAATGAATGAGATTATAACATTTTTTAAATGAAGAGTAATATTGTGGCTAAACCGACAGAACTGTTTTCTGAGTTGCAATACAATGCTAATAAGAGGTGACATAATCTGTGATGTTTCCTAACATAGGTTATGATAGAGTCTATTTACAAAATTTGGAAATCAGTCTAAAACTCACATGCAGATTTGTTAAGAAGCTGCTATCTGTTCAGAATTCTAAGACTACTGACAGGTGGTGATTACGTATGAAGCATGAAACAGAGAATTAGGAAAAATTCAAAAATTAAACTCCATTATACTGGTATCATTAATATAGTTACTAATTACATGTAAAAGTTCATTTCCCCTAGATTTCTCTCATGCAAAAGGTTTCAATTTTATAATGATTCATGTTGTAGTTATTAAGTAAAATTTTTCACATGCCTTCCCTGAATGCCTTTTTTGGATTGAGTCCACCTATAAAACTGAAGAAAGTAAAAAGAATAGTACAAGGTGACTTTGTTCTCAAAGTGACAAAGGGAAAACTGAAACTATACATATTTATGAAAGACTTCAACAAGTCTAGAAGTGAGGCATTTTTTTTTTCTAAAAGAGGTCAACAATTATTTTTTTGTACGCGGGCCTCTCACCGCTGTGGCCTCTCCCTCTGCGGAGCACAGGCTCCAGACGCGCAGGCTCCAGACGCGCAGGCTCAGCGGCCATGGCTCACGGGCCCAGCCGCTCCACGGCATGTGGGATCCTCCCGGACCGGGGCACGAGCCCGTGACCCCTGCATCGGCAGGCGAACTCCCAACCACTGCGCCACCAGGGAAGCCCCCATATAGTCTCTATTTTATAATTCCTAAAGTGAGGATTCTATTTAAAGGCTTATAATTTATACAAGTTGAGTTGTAAACCATTACATTATGATACCACAAGACAAGTACATTTTGATTCTCTAGAAATGCAGTTCAATCAGACATATACCATATTTATTCATATATAAATCACACTATCTATTGAGAATGAAAATTATTTTATTTTCAGAAGTTTTACATCAATCTATTTCAAAGCATAACTCAAATATCCACTGGAATGCTTATTTCCTCATTAGGAACGAGACTGTTTCCCCAGTGCCCTTGCCTCCAGCCTGTTTTTCCATTTTCTCACGGAGAAAAAGTAACAGAAATATTTACTATGATGAAGCTGGGATTGTTTTTAAGAGAGAGAATGGTTTCACATTTCTAATATGCTAATGTCCTAATATATGAAACATCTGAGTCTGCTTTTTAATATCTGCTTTGATGAAATAATTTTATTATGGGAGTAAAGATAAGAAGGAAAGAGATTACCATCAGATACAAATTAGCCTTTTCAGGCTTTCTGAGCATTTTAGAGATGATAGCACTTCTAAATTTTTTTAGAACAGATCTTAAATCCTTTTGTTAATTGTTTTAGAATTAGAATATTTTGACTTTTTAATTAAAGTGAATCAGATATCTAGCCAAAAGCTAGCTAATCACCAGACTTTAATAGTTATTTGAAAATAGTTTCTTTCTATGGTTTTCAGTTTCTGTAGAAATCAAAGCTGTAATGTTCAGCAGGAGAAAATGTGTATGACTTACTGATGGACTTCAATGTTCTTTCAGCTTTTGAAACGACACTCATATGGAACAGGCATGGAGGGTGGGACAGAGAACAAAGAGAAAGAGGTGAAGGAAAACCTGTGTATTTCTAACTTGTCAAGATTCTTCATCCTTTTAGGCCATTTCACAGAAGCAAGGAGAGGAAGAGGCCACATTTATCTTTTCATAATTGAGCATCAGTAGGACAAAGCGAGGAGTGGCCAGTGTTCTTTTCTGTAAGAGTGAATGTTAAATTCACTCAACTCATCACTGACTGCTAAACTCTTTTTCTTCCCAATCTTCCTGCATATATATGAAATATCTTACCTTCTCCCTCTTCTTTAACCAAACAATTTTGTACAAATAGCATAAAGTTGAACATTTCTTTAAGGAAACAAATTAAAAATAGGCACTGATTATTTTGATCTGTTTACAACAAATGAATATATTATTTTCAAAATGTATCTAAGTAAGAATTGAAATCATTGGCACTTTAATCAATCATGTAAAGCTCAGTATAGAAAGTGTACATTTCTCCACCTCGCCTACTCAGCACCCCATCCCTACACACTTGGTTAAATGGGAAGGTATACTGTTGTCACCTTTATGTAGTTAGTTATCTTAAGTGTATTTAAACATATCTTCCAGTATGTTTTAAAGGGTAGTTTTCAATATGGTGGAGACGAAAAATAAAAGAGACTATGAAAAGTACATCAGAATTTTGACGGCATTCTAGTCAGAGCCAGTCTGTGTACTTAACAAATGTACGTTATTTATGTTGTGCTTGTCAATGGAAAATAAAGTCGAATATTCTGAAATGTCCCTGTCTTTCTTTCCTGATGCCAACTCATGTCAGGAATGTTTTACTTATAATCACATTAAGCATTTTGCTAAAATCCTATTTGATGTGCTCTGCCAAGATAACAGCACAATGTAATGCAATAGCATCATCCTATCTGTAACATTTAAATCATTTTGTTTTATATTCCATAATAACATGTAGTACAAATTATCACTGATGTGTTATAAACTTGAGAGGTGCTTTTCAATATGATACCTAGTCATGTTATAATCTCAGAATTTTTGTTTTTAATACAAAAGCACATTTATAAATTATTCTAAACTTAGTTCTCCTACTTTCTTGTGGATTTGAGTATAATCTACAGGCAGCCAACATAAGAATTGCCCTTGTTTATAGTCAGCTCCTTCAGCAGACTTGTACCTGTGTATTGGTGTGAGCTGATTACTGGTAGAGATGTGTTGGGCTACCCAACTACCCTATTCCATGTGCTTATTTAGCTCAACTCTACTTCTTCCTCCCTCAGTGATGGGAGAAGTTCTGTAGAACATAGACTGCAAAGCCAAGCTCATTATAAGTAACACGCCGAGCTCGCCCTCCTTCCTCCTAAGAAAAGGCATTTAGGGAGAGTTCTGCCGTAAATCGCTGACCAAATCTTTTTTTTTTTTTTTTTTTTTTTTGGCTGCACTGGGTCTTTATCGCTGCGCACGGGCTCTTTGTTGTTGTGGTACGTGGACTTCTCTGGTTGTGGCGCACAGGCTGCAGTGCGCATGGCCTCAGTAGTCTGAATAGTTGCCCCATGGCATGTGGGATCTTAGTTCCCCAACCAAGGATCAGACCCACATCCCCTGCATTGGAAGGTGGGTTCTTAACCACTGGACCACCAGGGAAGCCCCTGACCAGATCTTATGATCTCTACAGTCTTGTAGCATTTGAGGTAAACATCATTATGGCTATCTTCCGGTACACCAAGAATTTCCACTACAACGCTGATGAACCTACATGCCATGGAATGACATTGCCCAGTTTCATGTTCTCAGAGGACAAGGAGTCAGGCATCTTTAGATATCTTGGAGGTTGTTGTGCTCACCTAAAAGTCTTGAGTAGACCTATTTTGGAGGAAGGTACTCAGAATCCAAGCCAGTCCTCCAGACTTGTTCTTTTCTTCAACATATATTTGTTGTGTACCAATTATGGCCTAAGCATTCTGGTAGGCACTAAGACACAGGGATTTAAAAAACAAACAAAAATACCCAGCTTTCAATGAATTTATAATCTAGTAGGGGAATAGCAAATCATTTGAACAGAGCTGCTATTGGGGTAAGCCTATGGTAATGAAAGCATATGGGGGAGGTGATGCTGAAATAAGAAATAGTTTCCTGTAGGAGTTGACATTTAATCTGCATTTTGGAGAAAGGAGTTGCTATTAACCAGGAAGATGGAGGCACATTTTAAGATACTTTTTCACTCCACTCTGCCCAAAGCAGTACAATTTCCAAGGCATTCAAACTGACTAAATTCTAGTGGCCCTGTAAAAAGTGTGGGTCTGAATCGTGCATACCTCTGTAATCTCACAGAGTGGGGAAAAGTGACTTGGCCTTAGGGCAGGATTTCTGAAACATGGAACTCTTTTCGTTTTTTGTTTTTTGTTTTTTGGGGGTTTTTTGTGGTACGCGGGCCTCTCACTGCTGTGGCCTCTCCCGTTGCGGAGCACAGGCTCCGGACGCGCACGCTCAGTGGCCATGGCTCACGGGCCCAGCCGCTCCGCGGCATGTGGGATCTTCCCAGACCGGGGCACGAACCTGCGTCCTCCGCATCGGCAGACGGACTCTCAACCACTGCGCCGCCAGGGAAGCCCTGAACCATGGAACTCTTGACACATTGGGGCAGATAATTCTTTGCTGTGGGGTGTTGTCCTGTACATTGTAAGCTGTTTAGCAGCTACCCTGGCCTCTACTCACTGGATGCCAGTAATATCACCCTAGTTGTGACAATCAAAAATGTCCCCAGACATTGCCAAACGCAGCATGGAGGACATATTGGCCCCTAGTTGGGACCCTCTGCCTTAGGGCAAGGGCCATGGCCACTAAGAGGAAGCTATGTGTGAGGGTTTTCAGGACAAGGCCATCTGTGGGATCTTGGTCCTGACAGGCACCATTCTGGCATTTCTCAAGGAAGCAGGCATTAAAATGCCAGTTTGTGTCTGACTGCACAAAAATGTGGCACTACCACTACAGCAGTGCCCTGATCACCGTGGGCCCTGATCCACTTCCGTAATCACATAAATCTATTCACAGACAAAGAGGTACAATTTCTTAGAAACTATCATCTTTCTATTGATGCCTCCAATCCCTATTTTGTTCTTGATAAGAGGCCCTAGGATTATATGTCTCTCAAAGGGATATCTAAAGATGGTCCATTTCTCTCAGGACCTCGAAAATCTGTTATAATTCCTCTTAATTAAGTTCACATTTCCAGGCAAGGTGCGTTAGTAAGAGAGAACTAATTTACCAAATTCTGTCTTTAATGGAATTTTTGCATGTCTGATCTGTGTTACAGAGTTGTAAGAGCTTTATTTAATCTGAGACATAATCTTTATCAAAGAGCAGTCAAATCTGGGGCAAATGTCTCTTTATCAGCCTGTGCCTTTCTGAGTTTGTGCCAGTCTGCAGTACCTCAGGTATAGAGCTATTACCATACATTTTGCTGACAGAGTTCAAGTCATGATCTCTATAACTGACATTTAAACTCTAGTTTGCATGAAATGGGAATTTGAAAAACTTAAACCACAAATCTGACCCAAAATTAAAATGAAAACAAAGGTACTCATTAGTTTACTGTAAATTTCTGAGGCAAAGTAGGGAAGGTCTATGGATAATCAGTGCTTATGCCTAATATTATTATGCAATCCTTTAAAAAGAAGTCTTTGAATATAACATGCAAGGTTGTTTGAATTCAATTTTGAAAAGAACATTGGAAGAAAATAATTCTGAAACCACTACAACCCATTGAGGCCTTTTAAAATTAGATTTAACTAGAAGTACCCAGTGGAACACTGGTTCTTAAACACTGTGGGGTCAGAGACCCCTCTGATAATCTGGTGAAAGTTTAGGATCCCCTTCTCACAAAAAGCACAGAGAATTTTTTTTACAGTGTCAGAGATTGTGCAGTCCTCCTAAAGTCTGTCTACAGATGTCTTGGAAATTTATACACATAGGTTAAGAATTCTCAATGTGAGAAAATCTTTGTGATTCAAGGAACCTCACAAGTGTCCATGTTTGGTTTGAAAATTAAAATCGAAAACTGCAGCTAAATCAACATAATTACTTCCCTGTGAATGCCAAAATTCCTTGACATCTCATGTCAAGGAACGACATGCCCATAATAGTCAATCAGAATGATGCCCATAATAGTAAATCAACATAATGGGGGCAGAATTATTAAAAGGAACTGCAATCATTTTTTTTTTTTTTTTTTGCGGTACGCGGGCCTCTCACTGTTGTGGCCTCTCCCGTTGCGGAGCACAGGCTCCGGACGCGCAGGCTCAGCGGCCATGGCTCACGGGCCCAGCCACTCCGCGGCATGTGGGATCCTTCGGGACCGGGGCACGAACCCGCATCCCCTGCATCGGCAGGCGGACTCTCAACCACTGCGCCACCAGGGAAGCCCAGAACTGCAATCATTTTTTAAAACTGCCATAATGCGGGGAAAAGAAACAACACCATCCCAAACAGAAGAGGAGCAATATAGGTTACTTGCCAAAAACAGGTTGAAAAATGAAAGGACCATTTTTTGGAAAAGAATTACAAGTTATCCAATGACACATTTGCCTTACACAGAGTTTTAGTTTTGCCTTGTGTTGATCCAGCAAGAGAGATTTAAAACCAACTATTAAAAAAAAAAATCAGTTAAAATAAATATCACCTCACCTGAAAAATGCAATCTCTAAAATGGTTAGAATCTAACTTCCAGTTATTTTCTGTTAAGTGACTTTATGTTATGTTATGTATATGGATAAATATATTTTTACACTTCTGCCTGTACTATAGTTTTGTGTTGCTATTTAGAATGAAAGCAGCAAGGAGGACCTATTGATTGAAACTTCCAGTAAAATGCAAGGCATACACTTGCAGACCTTACAAATGTAAAATTAATGATACTTTAAGCCAATGCTTGAAGCTATTAGTGGAATGCAGTATTGATGTTTATAGTTTGCACTTCTCTAGAGGGAAACATCTGGAGCAATTAATGACATTTATCTTTGCATTTTTCTTGTCTTATTGAGGAAAAAAGTGCCATCTTAGAGCACTGAAATATTTATATTTTGGAAACCCTACACTTTGATACCAGAGCATCCTACATTCTGGATGTGTGTATGTGAATTGGACAGCTGTACATAGTATGCATGAAATTGCAAGTTGATTTTCATAAGTCAGTGGTTTGGAGTCTTCTCCTTAGAAGATCCATGAAAAGCCATTTTTAGAGGAAGAACAATTGCTCTTTGTTACTTATTTTCAACATTCCTTGACCATTATTATTATTATTATTTTTGCCTGGCCTCTTTATTTTAAGAATTGCAGTGACAGAATTAATATTTACTAGAAAAATTTTGGAGAAGTAATATTCATTTATTGCCAAGCTCTGAAGAGGAACTGCTACCTTAAATGTTTTGCAGCCCTAGTTAGACATGCATGGCTCCTCTCCTTATGACAGATTTTCTCCCACCATAGCCATTTTGCATATTTCTGCTACTATCCCTTCAGCAGAATTGTCATTGAAACCTAAAATAATTCATTTATTAATTTAATTAATTAATATTTGACCACTACTGAGAGATTGCATGTTTAAAGTATTTTAAAGCATTTTTAAAGCAACATCATTTCTCTAAAATGTTCTCTAAATTGTAGTGGGTCATAATGAAAAAGAAAAACTCCCAGTGTTGGACAAGGAGTCAGAACACTTAAGTCTGTTTATCTAATTTGCTATTCAGTGGTTGTTTGCCCTTGACAATTTACTAAACCTCTCTGAACTTGAATTTTCTTATCAGCACAGGATTATTAGGATTAAATAAGAATGAAGATAAGGACACTTTTGAAAGCACTATACAAGTAGGTAATGGTTAATATTATTTTATTATCTGGATTTCATCAATGGAACATTAAATTTAATTATGATTTTTCTCATCTCAAACCACTATAGTACAGTCTGGCTAACTTAGTATTGGGCTTTCACCAGAACACACAAGTGATATTAGAAGTCTAGTTCTGGTCCCACATAGGGAAAGATACATAGCTTTTTTTAAGTTTATTTGCCTCATCTGTACAATCAGAGGTTGGTTGATCTATGTGTTATCCTGTAGCTGAAAAAACATGATTTTCCCTTCTCTCTGGAATGTCATGAAGCTCATCTTGTCAGCTAAACACAGACAAGTTTTTCTCTTTTGAATTTTGAAAAACAGCTCATAGGAAATCTCTAGGCGACATAGACAGAAATGCCTATAAAAGGTTTCTGTTCCTTTTCTCCCTAAAAAGAACTTTTAGTTTTCCAGCCTCCTTCTCCTATGAGATTGTCCTCTTACCAGACTGGAGGATCATTGAATTCAGGGGCCATGCCTTCCATTTCTTAAGTTTTTCTGCCTCCTTTCCTTTTCCTCCTCATCCAAACTACCAAATCCTATAATATTGATTGTTAGATGACAGATCTCATTTACTTCTTTATTTTTGGCTCAGGAAATATTACAAAGATTAGGTTGTGTAGATTTTCATACACTTGGGCTTATCAATGGGTGTGTGTGTCTGTGTATGGGATGTCCATTATATCTCAAATGTGTATTTCTTTTCTTCAGTGTTTCATTTTTAATCACAATATTTTATGTTCATGCCTTTAAAAAGTCAAGTGGCACTAAATGTTTATTATGACAGCTGAATAGATAAAGAAGATGTGATACACACATGCGCGCGCACACACACACACACACACACACACACACACACACACACACTGGAATACTACTCAGCCATGAAAAGAATGAAATTTTGCCATTTGCAGCAACATGGATAGACTTGGAAGGCATTATTCTGAGTGAAATAAGTTGGACAGAGAAAGACAAATACTGTCTGATATCACTTATATGTGGAATCTGAAAAATACAACAAACTAGTGAATAAAACAAAAGGGAAACAGACTCACAGATATAGAGAACAAACTAGTGGTTACTAGTGGGGGGATGGGGGCAATATAGGGTTAGGGGATAAATAAAAGGGTTATGGGATTACATGAAATCATGTATGTGAAACTTTTGAAAATTGTAAAGCACTATAGAATTTAAAGAATCTTTCATTCAGTTATAAAAAGCTAATGATACCCACACTCCTCATTCTAACCCTCCCCCCACCAGCCTGCTCTCCAGCTTTTTTTCAACATTTCTTCTGAAATATACCATCATATTTCTAAATAACATATTTATGTTTTTGTATCCTGCATAATCAACTTTGGACCTTGTAGGCTAATTTTCTATTTTGCTGGATTTAACTCTCTCCTCACGCATTGTCCCATTATGGTTCTAACATAATTTTATTAAATCAGAATTCAGTGTTTGCGTTTTTATGACAATGTAAATATTCTTAACTGCAGAATCAGTAGAATTGTCATCATGTTTCTTTTCTTGGACACATTTTTTTATTTTCTAGAGTTAAGAAATTATCAAGTTAAATTTGCTTAACTTTCTTTGTGCTAATGACCAAATCTTAACAGTTTTCCAAGTGCTCAAACCTATCAGATAATCTGTACCTCCTTTAGAGCCTAAGATTTTTTTTAAAGTTTCTCTTCTATTCAGCCTATTGCCTTTTTTTTATTAGATACCCTGTTTCCTAGATTCCATGTTTTGATGTATTTCTTGAATAATTCACTCTTTTGATCACACCGGCTTTAAAATGGGCTTTTTAATAGAAAAGAAAAATGTAAGGAACCAAAATTCTAGAAAAGAAAATGATTTTAAATATACATGAACACTAACAACAATAGTGATAATAACAATAGTGGCAGATATCATTTTATGAGCACCTATATTTTACATATGTTATCAAATTCTCATGTCAATGCCACAAGGTAGGTGTTATTACCACTACTTTCCAGATGAGAAGTCTGAGGCTCGGGGAGGGTAAATCACGTGGCCAAGTCCACAGAGTTAGTGAGAAGTGTTAGCTGCGATTCTCACCTGATTTCAGGTTAGAATGTAATTGCTGTGAATTCACTTAGTGAAGAACTACTACTATGATTATTTTCTGAAGCAGCAAGTTTATCTTGGAGAAATCCTCTAAGGCCCCATGAAAGAAAGGCTTTGACTCTGTTCTGATGCCTGGGCATTTTTTCTGCAGCCAGAAATAATCTTGGGCAGCAGTGGTAAGGTGGTTTTTCCAACAGTACTGATTAGATTCAACAAACAAGATTTTCAGCAAAAATGTAGTCCTTATGTCCAATCTAGGCGTGCACACTACTGAGAACATTCAGACCTTCCCTGTTGGATGCAGAGCCGCTTCTGCAGTGGAGAGAATATCACCGCTGGCAGCAGATGGCTGCACAAAAAGAGGGCACTTCTGCTTGCTGCCCAGGCCTGTGAGTTTTGCTAAAAACTAAGAGCTTATCATGATCTGGGTTACTAAGTATGCATCTTTTTCAGTCCTTTTTTTTGTTTCTTTTTTTGTTTTTCCTTTCATACTTTCTCTCCTGCTTGTAAGGTAACTTAGGATTGGGCTTAATGAGAAGGTGTTTTTGCTTCCTAATGACACAGGGACTCCTGGGAGAATTTGTAAAATTCAGGACCGGCCAGAGGGAGAGCCGGTCATTTGTCTGCAGTGAAACCATTCTGTTTATCACCTCCTCCTGTTTAATTTTGAAATTTGCTCTAGCTTCTTCCTGCAAAATACAATGCAGTTTCAGAGCGGAGCATATTTTATCTTTGAGAAAGAGAAAAGCTGTCCCCAATTTTTGAGTCTTTCTTCCCTTGTTGCTAGCAAGCAAAATCTATTTGGTATATTTGACATTTTATCCCTTCACCAGTTTTCTCTTCAACTGGCTGCTCTGTTTTCTTCAGAACTGGTCAGGCTGATTAGAACAGTGCAGAACATTTTGCTCAAGGGAATAAAATCTCAACATCTCCAAAACTTGAATTCTATGTTTTCAGATGAATGCAAATGGAAACCCACCTATAGCAGTTTAACTTGAAAAATCGAAAAAAAATCAGTGCATCTTGGAATTTATCTTTGGTCTAATTTTGCACATTATCTCTATTATTTCAATTGCAACAATAGCCAGCAATTCTCAGGCATCTCAGGGGTCGATTAGCATCTATTCAGAACAGGCTTAACCCAATTACACATAAACATTTATTAAAATATATATTTTTTATTATTTTTTATTAGTCATCTCAGCACTGTTTCAGCTTCCTTCTTGATCTCCCTTATAATGCCTTAAACTGGAAAACAAAGGCCCATAGTCACAGATTTAAAAGGTGGTCACTATATTTATTTGGTGCTATTTGCATTTTTTTAGCTCTTGGAGTCTCTACTTTTGCTAAAGGCTAAGGTGATAATTGTACAGTCTAAACTTAGTATTTTTTAAATGTCTTTAAAAATCTTCTATACAGAACAAAACTTCCTTACAAGTCTATGTTCTCTGCTGGCTGGGTCAGGGGCTGGGAGGTGGAACAGTAGAGGGTAGGTTCTTAAACTTACAGTTGAAGGTATGTTGTCCATCTGTTTTCTCAGTTTGCATTAACTCAGTCTCTTTGAGCGATGTGTTCTTTCTTCATGGTTTCTCCCAGCTCCTTCTTTCCTTAGCCAAGATGGCATCTGTGTGAAGGAATAAACTTATATTCCCTCATGGCAATGGGGGCAGATAGAGAGGCAGCTTGTCCACACAGAGGACCTGGTTCTGTCCGCTGAGTCCTCCCTACCCTCTCTAGAATTGATTTTGGTCTTCCTGGTTGCTGGGTAGCTGCTGGCATCCCCCGTTGATTCAGGACTGCTGAAGCCTGTGAACTATTTCCTCAGCACACTTAAGCCCTGTGGTCCTACTTTGCTGACGGCCCTATTGCTGTCTCACTGGCACAGCAGATCCTCAAGGCTCTGCCACTTCCTTCCTCTGGAAACTGCTTTGGGCTGTCCAACCCATAGGAACTGCTATCTCTGCCAGGGTGTCACTCTGGTCCTGAACATAGCAGCTCCATGGCAGCTCTTCTGGCGCTTAGCTTTCTTCTCTTTTCCATGAACCCCAGGGAGACTCTGGGGGACCTTCTCTACCATGTGAGGGCTGGGAGCACCCAGACAATCATCATGGCCTCTCTCTGCTATTCCCCTTCCCCAGAAGTATCCATACATATGTGCCAGGGCACACTCTGAGACTGTGTCCTCAAAGACTTGTAACCATCCCTTCTTTCTACTTGAGGTTTCTATTCTTTTGTCACCCTCCCACTTGTGGGGTTTGATGCTGAGGCAGTTGTGGTGGAGAAGTAAAGACATCTCTCCTGCTTCTCTTCCTATATCATCCCCACCTCCTAGCACTAGAAAGGCTTTTGACTGCCTCCATGCCATTTCCTCCTTCTTAAATTGGTCTCATTTGCCTGGGACTATGATGATGGAATGGTTCCCATGGCTGTGGGGAGGAAATGGGAAACAATACTTTTACTGATCCAAAAAATAATTAGGAGGTATTTAAAGCTTCAAAGAATATTGTTGTTGTTTCCTCAAAATACTTCCCCTATTTTTCTGAACTGCACAACTTCCTTTTTTCCCATCTTTGAAAAAATAAGTTTAAAAAATATTTTCCCTTTCAATTGGCGAGTAGGTTGTGAGTTCCTAGGTTACCTTTATTTTCTCAGTAATTTTGAAAAGTTAAAATAATTTTGTTATTTTGATCAATCTAAATAATGTTATTATTTAAATGAATTAGCAACATAACAGATAGCTACAATAGCTAGGCCATACAGTACTGTATACCCAGTAACAACAAGTTTTCATTATTCAAACCGACAGTTATGGACATTAATAGGCCTCTGGCCAGCTCAAGTTCTCCATGACAATAAATCCCTGCAGGCCAGGATTTTTCAGGAACCAAGCTCAGATTAAAGTCTATGTCTGGGTATAGGGCTATATCCTCCTGGTTCTGAGAACCAGAAAACTCCAGATGTGGAACAAACCAACCAAATTCAGTGAATCAGAGAGCAGCAAGGATGGTGTAGGAAAGGGTTAGTCTCTAGTCTACTATCTTGTTGATGCCAATCAATTGTTCTTCCTTTTGCATGGTTTACCTTTATAGACCTGGGGAGTGCATACAAGATAAGGCAGGTTGTGAATTTGACCAGGTGTGCATGGTTATCACCAAGCTTAAAGAAAAAAAATCTCCCTTATACATACATAGTGCATCATAAGTCAGCCAGCAAATACTAACTAGTGCCACTCTGTGTCATACATCATGCTGGGCTCTTTGGAGTTAGTTAGAGAGTATTTTATAGTACAGGCCCTGCTTTTAAAGAACTAGAATCTTAATGAAAAGATCATGCATGCGTTCATTCACTCAGCAAATATTTATTGAGTTCATCCTTTGTTCCAGGCGCTGTGATATGTGGGCATGATGCAGAAACAAAATAGATGTGAACCCTGCTTCCATGGAACTTACAATCAGGAGATACTTATACTTCTAAGTGACTTTGGCTATGTCCGAATAACCCCAATTCTAGCCAAATGGAAGGAAGAATGTTGCAGCCCACTCACAACTGATGTTCCCAAAGTGGGAGGCCAGGTGTAAGACTGTAATAATTTATCTAACAGCTCTGTGTGATTATACATATTGCTGTAAATGTACCTGGTAGAATAATCTCACTGAGGAAAAGTTCCTCCTGAGTTGGTACCAGAGGCAGATATATGGTTAAGCTAATGAAGCTCAGGCCTCAAAGCCCCTCATTTCACAGGCCTTTTCCGAGGTCTGGTTTTATATTCATTTCATTAAAGAAAGTTGTATATTCTTCAGGTTCTGCAAGCCTGGATCCAGTTCTGTCTGGTATGGTACCCAGGTATGCATGGAGAAAGTGGGATTTGACCTAGCTCTTGAAAGAAAAGTAGGCTTTGCATATTCCCCCAAAGAATGAGAGCCCAACATATATACAATGGAATATTACTCAGCCATAAAAAGAAACAAAATTGAGTTATTTGCAGTGAGGTGGATGGACCTAGAAACTGTCATACAGAGTGAGGTAAGTCAGAAAGAGAAAAACAAATACCATGTGCTAACACATATATATGGAATCTAAAAAAAAAAAACAATGGTTCTGAAGGACCTAAGGGCAGGACAGGAATAAAGATGCAGACCTAGAGAATGGACTTGAGGACACAGGGAGGGAGAAGGGTAAGCTGGGACGAAGTGAGAGAGTGGCATGGACATATATAGGGCAGGACAGGAATAAAGATGCAGACCTAGAGAATGGGCTTGAGGACACAGGGAGGGAGAAGGGTAAGCTGGGACGAAGTGAGAGAGTGGCATGGACATATATACACTACCAAACATAAAATAGATAGCTAGTGGGAAGCAGCTGCATAGCACAGGGAGATCAGCTCGGTGCTCTGTGACCACCTAGAGAGGTGGGATAGGGAGGGGAGGTGGGATAGGAAGGGAGGGTGGGAGGGAGATGCAAGAGGGAGGAGATATGGGGATATATGCATACGTACAGCTGATTCACCTTGTTATAAAGCAGAAACTAACATCACTGTAAAGCAATTATATCCAATAAAGATGTTAAAAAAAAAAAAAAGAGGGCTTCCCTTGTGGCGCAGTGGTTGAGAGTCTGCCTGCCGATGCAGGGGACACGGGTTCGTGCCCCGGTCCGGGAAGATCCCACATGCTGCGGAGCGGCTAGGCCCGTGAGCCATGGCCACTGAGCCTGCACGTCCAGAGCCTGTGCTCCGCAACGGGAGAGGCCACAACAGGGAGAGGCCCGCGTACCGCAAAAAAAAAAAAAAAAAAAGACCCAACGCAGCCAAAAATAATAAATAGAAATTAAAAAAAAAAAAGAATGGGAGCCCATTCAGGATGAGGAGAATTGTAGGGACAGTGTACAGGGTGAATTGGAGGGCAGTGAGTTGATTTATGGGCAGTAAGAATTGCTAAAGTAGGGATCCAATTACCAACTCATCAACTAAGGTGTCTGCAATGGCCAATGTTGTTATTTAGTCTCTTTGCGATGTAAGAAATGGAGCACCACTCAGGTTAGCTCAAGCAAGGGAGGTTTATTATAATGGAATAGCATGGCCTGGAGTTGGAGGATCCAGAGAATCAACTGTTGGAATAAATGAGTTCCTTGCTAATCCTCCAGCATCATTGGACCTAGCTATTTTCTACCTGTTTGATCGTGTTTCCATTACCAACTGCCAAGTCTTTCTCTCCACTGTCAATATAATTTCTTAACTTTATAATTTTCTTTACTTACAATATCTGCTTCCTCATGGCACTGGTCCTGCTGCTAACCGCCTTATCTTTTCAACATTTTCAAATTCAGATTCTCAAGAGAGGAAATATCTGCCTTGTCAGCTCATTGTTCCTTGACTGGCAAGGCTATGTCTTAGGTTTGTATACCTTGTCCAACTGGGTATTCCTGGGATATGCAGAATCCTTGTACAAAATATGGTAGCCTGTGGATGTGGATACCCCTTCAGTGGGGCTGTGAGCAGAGGAACTTCCCTTATAAGGGTCTGTAGGTGCAGGTGTTATAACGAATGACATGTCCAATGTAGCTGAAATAGCTAATACTTCCTGAGAGCTTACTCCGTGTCAATTTCTGTTTTAAGCACTTCCTATACATTCTCCCTTTTAATCCTACTGATAATATTATGGGGTAGAACTACTGCTGTTCCCATTTAACTGAGGAGGAAACTGATGCCATGCAAATTCAACTAACTTCCTCAAGGTCACACAGCTGATAACTATTGGAACCAGGATTCTAACCAGGTATATTTTAGAATCCATTTTTTTTCGATGCCATAGGCTGAATGTGGGATTTTATGAGGGCTGGGTTATGGCAGACGCTAGAGGCAGAGAAATCACTTAGGGGACTAAAGAAGGTTGCAGTGACACTGTGGGTGGGTAATAAAGGAGGAACTAAGAAAGATGCAGAATGGTTAGGGAAGAAAGGATTTCCCAGATACATTAAAAAAAAAACCCCAAGAATCACTTGGATTTGGTGATAAGTTGGAATTGGAATTTTGAAATAAATATTCAAGTAAAATGCATTATAAGTGCCCTCCTAATGAAAAAAATCTAGTTGGAAAAGAGATTTAAATTTTCTTAGCAGTGGAAAAATGACTAAATTGGCTCTTGGGAAGTATAGTATCCAAAGATTTTATCGAATGCTGTGGAAGAAACTATTATATTCTTCTTACAGAGAAGTAGTATTCAGTCAAAATTTCCCCACCTCTGGATATTACCCACAAAAGGCTGGCTAGATTTCAGGGTATTGAGAAACTCTCGTATTTCATTTATATAATGTAAGCCAGATTTCTGAAGGGAAAACTCCCCCCCCCACTTACTTTGTAGCATGAAATAAAGAAAATTTCGGGGGTGAGGTACAACCTCAGTGTTGATCCAGCTTCTCCGAGTCTCCTGAGAAGCCAGATGTGAGAGCAGATGTTGCAGGCACTGTAACAGGTATGGCAGAGGGGTGGATAGTATTCCCTGGGAGCCAGAGGCTAGAGCAACCATTGCTCCCTGTAGAGTCTGGGATGCTCCTCCCAGAATGGGATTTTTTTTTTTTTGAATTTTTGAATTTCACTTTATTTTTTTATACAGCAGGTTCTTATTAGTTATCCATTTCATACATATTAGTGTATACATGTCAATCCCAATCTCCCAGTTCATCACACCACTACCATCCCCCTTGACCACTTTCCCCCCGGCCACTTTCCCTCCTTGGAGTCCATATGTTTGTTCTCTACATCTGTGTCTCAATTTCTGCCCTGTAAACCAGTTCATCTGTACCATTTTTCTAGGTTCCACATATATGCGTTAATATACGATATTTGTTTTTCTCTTTTTGACTTACTTCACTCTGTATGACAGTCTCTAGATCCACTCACGTCTCTACAAATGAGCCAATTTCGTTCCTTTTTATGGCTGAGTAATACAGAATGGGATTTTTAACATTTAGCCTTCCTTCCTGCTTCTGGCTACCAGTTATCAGTCTGTAATCCCTCAAATTGTGTCAAAGTCTTAGACTTCTCTGAGGTGGGAAGCCGTTCTGCCTCCTCAGCTGCTGCCCAGCTTCACCCAGTCTTAGTCCCAAAGTGAAGTGCCCATTACTGCCAGCTGCACTTGTGCTTTTCTTTCTTTCTTTTTCTTTCTTTTTTTTTTTTTTTAAATTTACTTATTTATTTAACTTTGGCTGTGTTGGGTCTTCGTTGCTGCACGCGGGCTTTCTCTAGTTGCGGCGAGCGGGGGCTACTCTTCGTTGCGGTGCGCAGGCTTCTCACTGCGGTGGCTTCTCTTGTTGCGGAGCACGGGCTCTAGGCGCGCGGGCCTCAGTAGTTGTGGCACGCGGGCTCTAGAGCGCAGGCGCAGTAGTTGTGGCGCACGGGCTTAGTTGCTCCACGGCATGTGGGATCTTCCCTGACCAGGGCTCGAGCCCGTGTCCCCAGCATTGGCAGGCCGATTCTTAACCACTGCGCCACCAGGGAAGCCCACTTGTGCTTTTCTGACTCTTGTACATTCAAGCATGTGTCTTTGTTCAAGCTTTCCCCCTCCTCCCTACCAATTCTTTTCACACCTTATACCTCTTGATGAAACCTCAACCCCCCAAATAAAAGCCACTTTTATTTCCCTTTCTCTGAATTCTTAGGGTTTCTACAATCTGTACTATTGTGAGGAAAGCAGTGTGAATTACATTTAAGGTCTATTCTCTTTAGAACACATTTTAATGTTTTAGAAGGAGAAAAAGGCAGAACGTCTTTAAAAGACTAGGTTAAAACAGAAGCATTGGAAGTCACATAGCCGAGTTTCAGTGTAATATTTTTGGACTGTAAGGCTGTAAAAACCTGAAGATGAAGTTCTACTGAGGAGGAGATTGTCAGACATTAGAGCCTTTATGTAGCCTTTATGTATGTGCAGATGTATGCTCAGTCTCAGGGAGAGCATGAGGACCATCGTTAGAAAAAAGGCGCTGCACCTACCTCTTTCATCTCTCTGAGAAGAGAAAGATGAAGGGAAGGAAAGCTTTGAAGAGTAAGAAGCAAAACTGTTTCTTTTTTTTTTTTTTTTGCGGTACGCGGGCCTCTCATGTTGTGGCCTCTCCCGTTGTGGAGCACAGGCTCCGGACGCGCACGCTCAGTGGCCATGGCTCACGGGCCCAGCCGCTCCGCGGCATGTGGGATCTTCCCGGTCCGGGAAACGAACCCATGTCCCCTACATCGGCAGGCGGACCCTCAACCACTGCGCCACCAGGGAAGCCCTGTTTCTTCTTCTTGCTAGTGTGGAATAGGAGGACCCAGAGTAGAAGCGATGCCTCACTCCGAGACCAGCAAGTGCATAATGACGGTAGATAAAGCGGTACGCATTGCCTTAGAATGTTGCTGAAGCTTCCATATCTATCTTTATCCCTTATACAGAATAATTAACTGATTTTTTAAAAATCAGAAAGCAATATTTTTACTGTTAGGTAATGAACTAGGAGCAAAAGGCCTAGTTTCTAGTCCTGGATCTAGGTCTAGACTTGAGCAAGTTACTTAACTTTGTTGAGCTTTTATTTATTTTTTTTCATCTATAAAATGGAAACAATATCCACCCACTTGCAGGCACTCTATGTAAAAACACATAGAAACCATTTAAACATTAAACAGTAATTAAGCTGCATTGTGGCAGGCTCTGGTCTAGTCACTGGGGGTGCATCAGTGAACAAAAACAGATAAAAATCTCTGTCCTTGTGGGGTTCACTGACTAGTATAATTGGCCAGGTCACATTTTAGTTTTTCACACTGCTCAGTTATCCACCTCTTCCTTTTTTTATGAAACAAGTGTTTGCTGAATAACTGTTATCCTCTGGGGGTCTTTACAAGTGAATCAAATCTATAGATTGATTATGGGGCCTTATGATGGAACAGAAATAAGGAGACTGAATTCCAGGCAAGACTTTGCTGCAAGCTAGCTAGCTCTATTTTTTAGTTATAAAAAATAACTTTGTCACATATTTGCACTTCAATATTCTAAAATTATCTATATTTTTTCTCCTGGAGTAGGTCAAATTCTGCCCCTACTGACTTACATGCTTTACTTATTTCTTTGATCGATTAACCCCTTTTAAAAAAAAATTATTTATTTATTTATTTTTGGCTGTGTTGGGTCTTCATCGCTGAGTGCAGACTTTCTCTAGTTGCGGTGAGTGGGGGCTACTCTTTGTTGCAGTGCGTGGGCTTCTCTTGTTGCGGAGCACGGGCTCTAGGCACACGGGCTTCGGTAGTTGTGGCATATGGGCTCAGCAGTTGCGGCTCACGGGCTTAGTTGCTCTGCAGCATGTGAGATCTTCCCGGACCAGGACTCGAACCCGTGTCCCCTGCATTGGCAGACAGATTCTTAACCACTGCACCACCAGGAAAGTCCCCAATTAACCCCTTTTTATTCATCATGAAAATACAACATTTAGTTCAGCCCTCATCAGAACAATTTGTTCATTCCAAATTAATGAAGTTTCATTATACTTGTATAAAAAGAGGACAATCTTGTAAATATTAGATCTTAGTATGCAGCATAGGTGTATCTAGCTCAAGTACTACAATACCAGAGATGATAGTAAATTCCAAAGTTTCCAAGAGACTAGTTTTACTGTCACTGGGATGAAATCCAATTATAGAGGACGTGTAGAATGTAGTTAGCATGTATTCTGGAACCAGACTGTCTGCATTTGAATCCAAGCTCTTCCACTTACCTGTGGGTGACCCTAGACAAGTTATTTTACCTTTCTTTTCCTCAGTTTCCTCATCTGTCAAGTGGAGAGAAGATAGTAGTGCAAACTTCAAAGAATAAACACTTGTCAAATGTTTAGAACAGTGTCCGACAAAGGGAAAGAACTTTATAATTTGGGGCTGTCTTTTAGGAGGGAGTTGAAGGGAGAGGAAATAAGAGTAGCGGATATATCATGTAGAGAAGCTGGTGGTAAAGGGAGCGAGAGATTGGACCACACTTACAGAAAGGGGAAGGGACAAGCATTCAAGAACAGGTGTTTGTGTGTATTTTATTTCCCAAGATAAGGGAAGCCTATGACTTTTGAAGGCAGTGGAATAGAGCCAGTGAACAGAAAGTTGGAAGAGGGAGGTGCAGGGTGATCTATAACAAGGACACAGGTAGTTAGAGATGATGGAAGGTAAGTAATCATCAAATAGGTTTCTCTGTGTTCCTCAGGAATTCAGCTAGCCTTTATAATATATTACACATCTGGCATTGAAATTCTGAAGACAATAGATCAGACCATACACCTCAGCTGTTCAGGGTCAAACAGTGGATGGGGAGAAATTAGTGAGATGATGCGAAGTAAACAGAGAGAACTTTAGCAACAGGCTGAAGAGTAGTCTGAACTCTGTGGTGCAGCTGGGTCATTCTGAAAGGAACCTCACAGACAGACTAATGCAGGGTTCACTAGACAGAGGCAGGGTGGCTCCAGGAACACAGGCATACGGCACCCTCAGCCAAACCACTAACAGCCAGGGTCCACCCACAAGCCATGGCAGCAGACCCAACAACTGGGTTGTGCTCAGGTGACTGGAGTGGCCACTCATACATCAATCTTTTTATCGCAATTGCCAAGGGAAAATAATTTGGTCCAAGAGTCAAATTCAAAGTGAAGATCACACACACACACACACACACACACACACAGATAGTCTTTTCTATCTTAACAGGAATCTTTAAAAATATCCTGTAATAAGGCTGAGTAAATAAAGCTGCTTTAACTGAAAATTTTTGGGTTCTCATATCCAGAGAGAGGACCAGCTATGCTAGCAGCTTGGGTATTATACATATTTGGTAATTTGGGAAGAAGACACAAAGCTATAAGCTTAGCTAAAACAAGAGGAAGAGGACTTATTTTGAGCTGGACAGTATCTTCATGGTGGTAAGAACTAAGATGTCTAAGAGAGGCCCATTAGCGCCTGTAAATCCTACACTCTCAGGAAAGACTCATACTTTGATGTGGATGAAATTCAGTTTCTTAAAGGGGTAAAGCATTAAATGGATTAAACGTAAAAGAGTTTGGCATTGCCTGACATAAATATTTCTACCTTTTCTTCCTTCCACCCAAGGTAATTCCCTTTTAAGTATTGCTTCTCAATATAGATTAAGAAGTTTTATCGCTAGCTAAAGGGAGTCCAGGCATCAGTAGCAGGAGTGAAGAAAATTATTTTCAACAGGACACCCCACTGAAAAGAGCTCCCCAGTCTACACACATAGGCAGTCTCCTCCACTACCAGCTAAGCTTAACTTGCCAAATATTTGCTTGGAGTGTATCCCACATGACTGGATCCCTACGCAGAACCTGTCGGATCCCGTACACCAGTTCTATACCCAACCCCAGCTTCTGCTTGTTTTGCTGTTAATTGTTCACACCAGTACCTTCAGAGGCTCACCCACAGGCTCTGTTATGCTCACAGAACCAGCATAACCTATGAGTTTTACTCCTCCCCAAAGCAGCAATGACTTATAGGTATGGGAGTAGGAAAGCCCAGACCCTTTGTCTAGAGATGGGATAAACGCTGAAGTGTAGTTTACACTCCAGAGTTTCCCAAAGCTTCAGACTGAGACTGGAATTACCTAAAATCTCACCACATCATGGCTTCTTCTCCTTCTCTGTCCTACTTTCCCACTTCCTTACTGTTTCTCCTGGGAGTACATCCTTAATAAGTCACTTGCATACAAGCCCTTGGCTCAGGCTCTGCTTCTGGGAATGCTCAGCACAAGACAGTCCTTACTTATTATTCATTGATTCATTTAAAAAGTGCACTGAGTGTCTAAGTGCTTTCATCCCAGTCCAGTGAATTAGAGAGATATATAGTTAGGTGAAATGTAACCATGGATATTCTCAAGTATTATATGGGACATACAGAGACTACACATTTCTAGAGTCAAAAGAAACTTAAAATATGAACATATCATCATGCCTGATAAGGTGATTTCTACCTAGTAGGTTCTTATGTGTGCCAAAAGATTTGCTTAGCCCTTGGCCTCATAATGTTGACCACTGAGGAGAGCCAATCATTTCTTAGAATGCTGTATTACTCAAAAACATTTATTGGGCTCCTGCTATGAATCAGAAAGTGAGAAATCGACACACTCATAAGTATTGGGTTTGCCAAAAAGTTTGTTCGGGTTTTTCTGTGAGATGTTAAGGAAAAACCCAAACGAACGTTTTGGCCAATTCAGTACAATATAATGAGATAATTACATCTTGAATAATGTATACAATGCCATGGTAATATGATAGAAGGAAAGATACTTTTCCGAGAAAACAAAAGACTGGATCTTGGAGGAAAAGTACAATTGATTCTGGACAGAAGTAGAGAGAGGCATTTTAGAAAGGGAATAGCAAACTCCAGAGTAATTAGGTGTAAAAGAGCATTGGCAGGTTTCTGGAAGTGTGAGTAGTTTACAGGATTGAATCAAGGGTCACACGAAGAGGAGAAGCAGGAGATAAACCCAGAAGTGGAGGTTGGAACCACTCAGTGGTACACCTTAGGTACTTCAGAACTTTATCCTGTAGCAGTGGGGAACCTTCAAAAATGTTTAGGATTTGCCAAGGTTTGCCTTGGAAACAATACAAAGGATGTGTTAGAGAAAAGAAAGACTCCAGTCAGAAACACTAGTTAGTTAGAAGGCTGTTATTAGGTTAAATCAGGTATAAATTCCAATATACAACCATTTTTGATCCAACAAAAATGTGAATTTCATATAGTTCAGATGGATACACTGGACAAGAAGAATGAGGGTGAGAATCTGAACAATGACGTGAAGACTGGAGAGAAGGAGTGAAATAAAACAGACACACAGGAGAGAAAATTGGCATGAAATGCAGGGGCAGAGTAAGCTGCAGAATTAGGTGTGACCGTGAAGCAAAATTTTGTAATGTGAATGACAGAGTGAATCACGGAGAATGTCCATAAGGGAGATGGGTTCCACCAGGGGAGTGGATTAGGGAGTGGAACAGGGCACAATACCATGCTTCAGAACTCACGGCTCTTCACCTATTACCTTGCAGCGCCTCATTTCTCTTTAGTTCCTTCTTTTCCTGCTACTTGACATTGGACAGGCATATGATACCCAAATGCCTACTGTTATATTTGCTCTTAAAGTTGGGCCAACAAATAATGCAATCCCAAGTGTATTTACTTAGTTAAAGCAGTCCTCTAAATGAGAACCTAAGCAGCATGACAGCAGGAAGAGAAACTTAGCGGTCCTCTAGTGAAGGGACCCAACCTAACCAGATTGCTCTTTAACATATGAAGGGTCTTCTCATACATAGGCACACAGGCGATTCTGAAAATCTCAGAGAATGAAGAGGAAAATCTGTTTTGTTTTTCTTTTCTATTTTGACCTCGACTCTGACCATTCTTCCAGACCCACAATGTTTCTATAAAAAGTGTCCCTGAACATCTTGTGTTTGCTCTGAAATAAATATTGGCCAAATTATATTTTTTTTGTTGCAATGAAGACATGTCATTTTATTGTCCTTCAAGTAACACTGCCTTCCTAAAATAAAAAATTGTCTATTTGTTTAACACAGTCAAGAACTGGAGAATCACATGTCTGTCTGGACATTTTATATAATGTCACGCCACTTGGGTTGGACATGCTATTTAAAATGATCTTAACTATACTCTTGAGAACAAAAGGACTCTAGCAATCTGATAAAAAAGACTGACTAAGGATACATTGAATTCAATTTCTTTTTGTTCTTTCTTGTAACAATTTCTTATAAGAATTTCATTTCATTTTGCTAGTTGTAGGAGAATTACTAAGAAATGTATAAAAAGGAAACATTTTTCAGGTATATTTTCTTTTTATGTATTTCAACTTTGTCGAAATGTGTATATTTCAATATTTTATTGCATCGAATTAATTTAAGCGATTATTTGTAGAATGCTGTTGAGGGATGGGCCTCAGGACAAATTATGCAGCATTGTTCATTCAGACCACAAATGCTTACAGACCGTCACCTATGTGCTAGGCACTGTGGTAGCTGTTGGAGATGCAGTGATAAGCTAAACCAGGCATGGTTTCTGCTCTCAGGAAGCTTGTAGCCTAGAGATAATAACTCGTGTTAAACAAATAATCACACAAGTAACTAGTCGTTACAAACTACAATGAATTCTTGAAAAGAAAATAGTGGGTCACACAGTGGGAGACCAGTCCTGGTCAACGGGGTATTCTCTGAGGAAGTGATTTTCCAAGTTAAGACCTGAAGGACAAGTAGTAGTCAGCCAGGTGATGAGGGAATGGAAGAGCACTCTGGGTAGGGGAAGCTTCAAGTGCAAAGGCCCTGAGGTAGGCAGGAGGATGACCCTGTTTGTGATGTTCCTGGACGGCTAGAGTGGCCTGAGCACACGGTAGCAAAAGGTTCAAAACAAAGCTGGAGTTGCAGCTGGAGGCTAGATCAAGCAGATAATGTTAGGAATTTTGATCTGTACCCTAAGAGCAACAGGAAGCCACTGAAAGCTGGAGAATGGTAGAATTAGATTTACGTATAAAGACCATTTGAAGTCAGTGAGCTTTCATTCAGCATTTAACAAATGCTGTGATAAATGTTCTAGGGCTCCTGAAGTCATATTAGACCCGATTTCTGCTCTCAAGTGTGGTGTGCTCTCTGGTGTGCTCTCTGGTGTGCTCTCTGGTGTGTCAGTGTGGGAAGAAATAGAGTGTGGGTCAAAGCACAGAGGCAGGAATGAGACAGTCTCGGGGAGATGATATCTAAAACATCTTTGTTTTACTCGGTCATAACCGATGGGCATTGATGTATGGATTGGGGCTCTGCTGTTTTTTTTAAAATGTTCAGGGAAGTGTCATCTGATGAAAGGAGTCATAATCAATAATTCGTCCACTGAAACCCTCTGTCTGTTCACAGATCAGGCACCACACAAACAACTATGCATCCAGCTCCACCTCTTTACCCCACCAGTGCTCCTCAACCTTGATGTGGAGTGACAACTTGGAAAGGTGAGATGTAGAAGCGGTCTGGATCTACAGCTTAGCCCTCCCCCATCTCTCTGTTCTGATCCGAGTTCATGTTACAAAGGTAGAATACCTCTAAGAATTAAAATGCAAGCTAAGCACACACATCTGATTAAGGAGGACTAGATTCCCCAGAGGAGCTACTGTTGTTTTTTACAACTTCACTTACATTTCCTCCAATTAAGCTTTCTGAGACTGGCTCCAGGCTGCTCTTGGAACTGACCAACTCTCATGTAGTGAAAGAGCCTGCACATCACTTTTCATAGTAAGAACAGTCTCCAGGAGTATTTCTTAAATTTTTTAAAAATTGAAGTATAGGTGATTTACAATGTCATGTTATTTTCAGGTCTACAGCACAGAAATTCAGTTATACATACATATATAATATATATATATATATATATATATATATAAAAATACATATATATAATATATATATATTATTTTTCAAATTCCTTTCCCTTATAGGTTATTACAAAATACTGAGTATAGTTCCCTGTGCTATACAGTAGGTCCTTATTGGTTACCTATTTTGTACGTAGTATTGTGTACATGTTAATCCCATCCTTCCAGGAGTATTTTAAAGCTAAGTAACCCCTGTTTTGCTTAGGCACCAGAACTCAGCATGCTCACCATGTGTTTAGCACACTCTTACTTGCTCTTTCGATTATATCTGTTTTGTATAAAACATATATTTCAATGAATGCACATTGCAGAAAGCAGAACATAATGCCAAATGTGATGCACGTTTGGTCAGACTAAATTTCGAGCATTAATTTCCTCCCTCAAACATTTCCTTTCAATATTTTTGTTACTGACTGTAGGGTTAACTGAATGAATAGTCTTCTGTGTATCATTGCATTGTGTGATCTTTTTTGTTTTAATGAGAGCATGTAAAAAGTTTTAATTTATTTTCAAAGATAGCACATGTCTTTTCAAATAAGTTGAACCCTTCATTTTTAATGGAAAGTCAGCATGTTCGTTTTATTTCATTCCCTGGGTGCAGCTGGGTACAATAGCTCCTCTACTCAATATAAGTTGTTATAACGGATGTGGACATTCAAGCAGCTCAATTTCTTTGACCATTTGTTCTCCCATAGTGGCAGTAACTGAGAGATAATCACTTCTGTTCTTCAGGGCAAGATCTAAATGTGTTTTTCAATAAATACTGTGCAACAATGCCCAAAGGATAAGAATAAGCTGGTTGCTTCTGGAACATACCTCAAAAATCACAAGGCCAATAAAGTTTTTACTCAACTCACTTTTACGATCTTATATCCTTCCCCTGGATATCTGCCTGTAATATACATATTACAGGCACTGTTTTGCTATGAACACAGATCCCTTGGAAAACAAAAGAAGGGAAAAGAAGGGAGATACCCAGCTCCCATCTCATTATTGGTAGGTTCATGCTAATTCCACCTTTAATTTTTTAAAGTAAATCTTATTGTACTTCCTCTCATTATATAAATAAGCCAGGCTCTCTATAGGAACTTTGGAAAATAAAGAAAATTAGAAAGAAAGGCAACTTACTAAACTTTACTTCCACTACTCAAGAAAAACCCACCATCATTTTAGTGTATTTCTCTCTTCATTTTCCCCTACACTTTCCTTGATTTAGTTTTACATACTTATGATAATATATATTCATTATTGTGTCTTGTTTTTTTACTTCATTTAACATAAAATAAGCATTCCTCAGATTATTTACAAATTATTTTTAAACTAACTTTAATATTTATGTAATAGCCTATTAAAAGAATATACTATAGTTTACTTAATCATTATGTATGTTCAAATTTGGCACCATGACAAATAGAGTTGTATCTATTACCCAAAGACTGAAATGCAGAATTAAAAAAAAATTTGTGATTGTTTTTACCAAAAGTATACTTTAAGGAATAAATAATATATAAATATTTAATATTCTTGAAAGATGCCTATAGTCTGTCTGCTTTCAAAAAGAATTACTAGAGATTTAAAATTTCTTCAGCAATATGTGAGAGTTTCTACTTTGCTTTTATTCTAACCAGCACTGTATGTTATCTTAAAACACACAAACAATACTCTGTTGGTTTGATAGGAGAAAAATTATATTTCATGGCTCTTTTAATCAGTACTCTTCTTGATGTTTTTAGAGTGTGGTTATATACTGATTAGGGCTTGTTTTTAAGGCAAGATTATTTGACCATTCAATGTTTATACAATTGATATAGTTTTATAATTTGATTATTCTTCTGGATTACAATCTTGGAAACCAGAAAAATTGCTCAGAATGAAAGCATACACTTAGTGTAATTAAATGAGCCGGAGGCTTACATGATCCCAAATCCAGAATTATTTAAATTGCTTTTATTTACAAAACACAGATGTAATTACTTCAAACAAGAATGTTTTGATGTCTAGGACATTATATTTCACACTTACATCTTAGTCCTCACACCATACAAAAACAAAAGTATTCCTATCCATGCTTACTATATCTTTTTCTCTTTATTCTAACAGATAATGAAAGAACGGAGTTGGACTTTTTATTGCAATTCCTGCTTCCCTGAGTTTGTGTATTTCTTCCTACTTGAGAAGGAGAATTTTATATTTTGATTTGGATTTTTTCTTCTTTTTCATCTTTTAAAAAATTTTAATGTTTTTTCTTGTCAGTAATATCCACTGAGACCAAGTTTATTACTGTAATATGTGTCTTTGAGTATTAAAAATTGGTTTCTGGGACTGGATTTTGGGTATATATTTAAGAAGCTGGGCACAATTGCACAGGTGGTGACTGATGAAAAAATGAGAAAAAGAAAACCCCATCCTTCATGAGTTTTACCCCAACTTCAAACCCTTATGTGAATCTCAACTGATGTGGATATCTTTACATTTTATGGTAGTTTTGATTTTACAATATGAGTTTGTAAAATCAGTAAAAGATTTTGTCAGTGAAAAGTCAACTTACTGAGAGCAAGAATTCAATTAATAAGACATAAACTTCACGAGATAGAAAAAGATGCCAAATGAAGGCAGGAGGGTACCATGACCAAAGATATTTATGCAAAATGTGTGATTAATGTTTTGGAGATGTGTTCTTCTGGGCTAAGCTGGGAACTAAAAGTCCTTAAGTCTGTATTCTGGTTATATGTCATTTAGTAATTCAGGAATCAGCATAATTGTTATTTCTCTGTCTTTGAAGACTGAAAGGTGTGATGCAACGGAGAGCTGTCTTGAAATGTCATAGAAAATAATAATGAAACTAAGGGGTGAACTGTTGAGTTGGAGCATTAAAAAATCCAGGTGCAGCCTCTGATCCACCACTATCAATTCAGCATTTCTTACAATTTCTTCTTGGGTGGCATACAAAAGACAAAATTAATAAATGACATAGTTATCAACTATCAAGTTTTGTTACTTTTTTTTTTTTTTTTTTTTTTTCCGGTACGCAGGCCTCTCCCGCTGCGGAGCACAGGCTCCGGACGCGCAGGCTCAGCAGCCATGGCTCACGGGCCCAGCCGCTCCGCGGCATGTGGGATCTTCCCAGACCGGGGCACGAACCCGTGTTCCCTGCATTGGCAGACGGACTCTCAACCACTGAGCCACCAGGGAAGCCCAAGTTGTGTTACTTTTTTATGAAATAAAAGGGTCTAGTTTGTCTGAAATAAGAAATTCTGTGAACTTTAAAAAAATACTTTGAGTCATCTACTATCTCTCAGCTAATGTACACTTACCTGCTCATAAATTCAACCAACATTTCTTTCTCTTGTCTTTCTTTCCCACTCCTTTCCTCCTTCTTTTCCCTCACCCCATTCACTTAATTCAACACATATTTATTGAGTGTCCCTTCTTTAGGCACTTAAGGGTCATGCTGTCACCTACGAGGATATCTTAGAAAGAGATGATAATATGGTATCAGTAGTTTTGCAATAGGAGCCTATACTGTGACTCTATTGTCATTTCTGTCAATGAGATGAAACCAAAATAGTTGAATCATTCCTTCTGGCTAGTTGAACCAGTGTGAATTAGCTTCAAACTACAATTATTTTCATTAAATATGTATTGAAATTCAAGCACCATGTAACTGGCACGAAACTGATGCTGTACACAATCCCTTTATTCAGGTTTAAATTCAACATATTTTATTGAGCAAGTAGAATTTACAGACCATCAATAGGAATACCCATACTCCTGTTACCTATCTGTCCATCATCTAGCTATGTGGTTGTCTAGCTGTCATCTATTTACTATTTTATTTTTACAAAAGAGGGTAAGGTTTACAGAGGGCTTGCCCAATGTCACTTAGCTAACATAAGTAGGAATTCAGATCCAAGTTTAAGTTTTTTGATTCCAGGTTTACTGTTCTCCCTACAGCACAGTGGGATGTGAGACTTATTACAATGATATTCCATTTATAAGACAATGTGATCTAGTAATAAAAGCAAGGGTTTTGGAATCAAACTTGGATTTAAATCTGGCTGTGCCACTCATTAGCTCTGTGAACTTGAGAAAATTAATTAATTTCATTGAGTCTCAATGAATTAAACTGTAAACTAAAGACAATAATACTTACCTGTGGGGTTATTGTGAAAAGGTACGTAAAGTGAGTGTAACACAATAGGTACTCAATAAGTAACTCAGTAATTAACTGTGATTAATTCTTTATCTAGACTTACCTCCAACTGTATAATATGAGTTCTCACTTTCAACTATAAACTGGCTTCCTGACTGTAGGTTGAAATGTCATGGACAGAATCAACGTTATGTAACAACAGATCCCTGGATGCTATTCTTCTTGATTCTAAAACCTCATGGTTACTTTTGCCCACACAAAACCTACTCATCTCCCATATGTTCGAATTTCACCTTGTCCTTAGGCCTTGGACAATTTAAGTACAGAAGCCCCTCCTTATCTGTGATTTCAGTTACCAGTGGTCAAGCGCAACCTGAAAATATTAAGTGGAAATTTCCAGAAAAAAACAATTCATAAGTGTTAAATTGCATGTCACTCTGAGTAGGCGTGATGAAATCTCCTAGGGTTCCGCTCTGTCTTACCTGGGATGTGAATCATTACTTTGCCCCCTGTATCCCACTCATTAGTCACATGGTAGCCCACTCAGTTATCAGATCCACTGTTGAGGTTTTGCAGTGCCTGGGTTCAAGCACTTAATATGCTTTTTACTTAATAATGGCCCCAGGGAATTCCCTGGTGCTCCAGTGGTTAGGACTCCGCGCTTTCTGCCACCAGCCTGGGGTTCAATCCCTGGTCAGGTATCTAAGATCCCCCAAGCTGTGAGGTGTGGCCAAAAATAATAATAACAATAATAATAATAGCCCCAAAGCCCAAGAGTAGTGATGCTTAGTCATTCGGATATGCCAAAGAGAAATTGTAAAGTGCTTCTTTAAGTGTAAGATGTTTCCTTTAAGTGAAAGTTCTCAATTTAATAAGGAAAGAAAAAAAAATATGCTGAGGTTGCTAAAATCTACATAAGAAGAACTCTTCTATTCTTGAAATTGTGAAGAAGGAAAAAAAGCTAGTACAATAACGATTGGTTATTATCGTTAATCTCTTACTGTACCTAATTTATAAATTAAACTTTAAAAGAGGTACTTAGGTATAGGAAAAAACATACTATATATAGGATGCAGTACTATCTGTGGTTTCAGTCATCCACTAGGGTCTTGGAATGTATTCCCTGAAAATAAGGGAGGACTACTATGTTTTTGTTATCTGCTTACTTCTCTCCCCAGCTCTGAAGTTATATAGTGCTCATTTCGATAATTACTGTATTATTCCTTAAATATTTTCATTATGCCTGTCTTTTTTCCCTTGACAAAATTCTATTTCATGGTTGACAGACACATTTCTTATATTTTCTTCATGGGTCTCATAGCTCTAGTACAACAGTATTTGACACCACAAAAAATGGGCTGTATAGACCTGGTTCCTGACTACATATAGACCTATGACTTTTGCATTGGAAGAAATAAACTCCTGCCTACTTCTAATAACATTCTATTGCAGAGCCAGTGATTTCATTCAGCACCACTGCAACCCAGTGTGAAACAAAATAAAAAAAAGCAAAAAAAAATCCAGCTATGCTGTTCCCAAACGAGGTTGGGACAGGGTAATGTGAAGAGGCATGCCAAGCCATGCTGAGATCTCAGAGCCAGGGCAAGGAAAGGAAACAGGGAATATTAGAGTTCGAAGACTGAGCTTCCATCAGAAGTTATATTTATCCAAATTCTCCCAAGGAAGGAGGAGTTAAAGTCATTATCTTTTGTATGTAAATGTGTATACGTATCTTATAAGGGGACCTTGGTCCACGAAATATATGAAAATTCAGACAGTGTTGAATTGGTCTACATTTTTAGTGTCTACAAGAACGACTTTTAAAAGTTAAATAAATAATGAAAACTAGGTTATAAGGAAACCATATAAGCTACTTAAGAGAACAAAATTTTTTTTCAACATCTTCAGTAGTTGGAAGCACATTTAAAAGAAATCTATTGTTAAGATAATTGTAATTATTCAGACACCTTAAGGATCTGAATAAAATATACCTTGCTTGATATGCTTTTAATTAATTACTATGAATACTTAAATGTTTAACAGCTGTCTTAAAAAATATTTGTACTTATGTGTTTCATTAATCCAGGCTTTTACTAAATATTTTAATTCAAAATATGCCTAGGCTTACCCCATGGATTAAAATGTTTCTCTCTTTATTCATGTTCTAAGACTTTATTTTATTGTCATTATCTGAAATGCTTTTTTATATAAAAATAATTTGTACAATATGCATTTTTAAGAGCTTTTGTAGTTTTTTTTTTTTTTTTTAATACTCAACCATATTGTAAGCCCCTTGTGAGCAGGACCTCTGCTTTTGTACCTACAGAGCCTAGCACTGTGGTAAGCACAGAGAAATTGCTCAATAAAAATTTGATGGCAAGTCTAAGTGGCCAGACTGCAATCTGAGTGATGCTTAAGACACTAGGTATGCACAATATGGGGAAAGGTAGCATTTAGTTGATAGTTGATTCTTTATTCACTTTTCCTCTTTGATGTGCTGTTTTGGTCAGTCTTTAAATCTGAGTGGTGCAGAGAGTCTTCTTTAGACTTCTTGAAGAAAACAACTGCAAATATTTGTTGAATATGGGGTGATTGCTGTTAGAAAAAAAATAAGTGAGATAGAAACTACATATAAAACTAACTTGTCTTTTGGTTAGCTATTTCTTACATTGGTATATGAGCTGAATTTTACTACACTTAGAAGTAAATGAAGGTATTGCTGAAGATATATAGGCTGTGGAATAAAATGAACATAATTTGCACATATGAGGGCAGTAGAAAATTTTCATTTTATTACTTTTTTGAGCAAAGTATAGTGTTTTCCTTTTCGAAATAAGTATACCAGAGCCATAGTAAATGAATAAGAGTCATTAGCTGATTTCTTAAAGAAAGTTAGTGGTTGCTGATCATGTTTTTTTATCAGTGTATTTAACTTATAATTGAAATATTAAATCTTTTTAAATGCTTTGGAAATAGACAAGAAGTACTTATTCAGAATTACTTAGAGAAAATAATAAAGAATAAAATTGCAGGTATACATAGAAAACATGAGAACTTAAGTAATAAGCACTAAAATACTATGGCACAGGAAGGGAAGAAGAGATTATACACTAAAAAACCACAATGCCATGTAAAATACAGGGTTAAACCAAACAGAGACTACCAATAGAAATTCAGGATTAAAACAAAGGGATGTAAATTTGTTATAAAACTAGACAAAGTATGATTTAGTAATAAGTGCTCCATAACTACTTGCTGATTGTTGTGGTGGTGGTGGGAGAGGCTCCTGCTTCTTCTGGTAAAGAAATAGATGTTCGGGCCTCGTCCCTGAAGGGGCTGGATGGGCGAGTTGGGCGCAATGGCTCGATCCTGGGTGGCGGCGGCGGCGGCTGGAGGCGGTGGCGCGTCCTCCTCCTTGCCCCGGCGCCGGCGGTGATCCGAGCGAGTGGCCGCGGCCCCCGATGAGACTGCTCGCGGGCTGGCTGTGTCTGAGCCTGGCGTCCGTGTGGCTGGCGCAGAGGATGTGGACCCTGCGGAGCCCGCTCACTCGCTCCCTGTACGTGAACATGACGAGCGGCCCCGGCGGGCCGGCGGCGGCCGCCGCGCGCGGCGGGAAGAAGAACCACCAGTAGTATGCGTGCAACAGAGAGAAATTATGTGAATCACTCCAGGCTGTCTTTGTTCAGAGTTACCTTGATCAAGCAACACAGATCTTCATAAACAACAGCACTGAGAAACCGGGCTGGCCATTTATCCAATTATATCACTCTTTTGTGTCATCTGTTTTTAGCCTGTTTATGTCTAGAACATCTATCAATGGGTTGCTAGGAAGAGGCTCAATGTTTGTCTTTTCACCAGATCAGTTTCAGAGACTGCTTAAAATTAATCCAGACTGGAAAACGCATAGACTTCTTGATTGAGGTGCTGGAGATGGAGAAGTCACAAAAATAATGAGCCCTCATTTTGAAGAAATTTACGCCACTGAGCTGTCTGAAACTATGATATGGCAGCTTCAGAAGAAGAAATACAGAGTACTTGGTATAAATGAATGGCAGAATACAGGGTTCCAGTATAATGTCATCAGCTGCTTGAATTTGCTGGACCGCTGTGATCAGCCCCTGACTTTGCTAAAAGATATCAGAAGTGTCTTGGAGCCAACTAGAGGCAGGGTCATCCTTGCTCTGGTCTTACCTTTTCATCCCTATGTGGAAAACGGTGGCAAGTGAGATAAACCATCAGAAATTTTGGAAATCAAGGGACAGAACTGGGAAGAACAAGTGAATAGTCTGCCTGAAGTTTTCAGAAAAGCTGGTTTTGTTATCAAAGCTTTCACTAGACTGCCATACCTGTGTGAAGGTGACATGTATAATGACTACTACGTTCTGGATGATGCTGTCTTTGTTCTCAAACCAGTATAAACATGTGGAGGTTGAAGTCTTCAGAGTCCACCCCAAGAATGTATGCTCCGGAAGAGGGTCTGTGTTCTCAATTATGTGAAGGGAGGACCTTTGGGGACTGCCATTCTAAATATCATGTAGGAATTTTAAAAGCCAAAATACTAATTATTTCTTTGTAGTGTGTAAAAGGAATGTTTTTAAAAATCAAAAACCCAACTCTTTGAGGATTTTTATAAACTCTTTACTCAGTAATGCAGGTCACACTCCGATTATGGAAGATATTTTTTATACTTAATTGCAGTAGGGACTCATTCCCAGGCAAAGCAATAGTCATGACTTCACATGAAACCAATAAATATGGATTGTTTTTAATAAAATGAAGACTGGCAATAAAGCTGTCCATCCAGTTGCAAATATTGGTTATAGGATATAGCCACTGATACTCTTTCATGTTTAGAATTTCTATCATTATTCAAGAAAATGTTTTTAATCATGCTAATAAACTTTTTTGGAGATAAAAAAAAGAAATAGATGTTCAAGCAAAATTAAGTAAATGTCATACTAAGAGAATTTGGAGGGAATAGGGAAAACAGTAATATTTCTAAATATGACTTTGGAAAAAAATTAAAGATTGAGTTAATCTTCTTTCTATATATCTAACCTTCCTTTAAGTTCTATTAATCCTACCAGTATTTCTCAATTCTCTACATTATCACTGCCATGTTTTAAATCTATGCCTCCATCATTTCCCATCTGAATTATCCCAGTAACCCATGTCCTGATTCTGGTCTTGGGCCCTTTAATCATCCTCCATATCTGCTGTCAGAGTAATACTTTGTTAATAAAATGAAAATCTGTTTATGCTATTTTCCTTCACAACATCTTTAATCTTTTCCTATAACCTTAGGGATAAAGTTAAAACAACCTAACTTAGTCTATGGGGCTTTCTACAATCTAGTCTCTGCTGAGCCTTTGGTCTCCTCTTCCACATCCACCTTGTTTTCCAGCAATGCCAAACTGCTGTCCAACCCTTTTGTACTTTCCTCATAATGTACCTTCTCGGCTGGATACTCCCTTCTCCTCTTCTGTACATGATTAATCCTAACTCATCTTCCATGAGTTTCAACTCAAGTACCACTTCTATCAGGAAACCTTCTTCTTGATAAAACGTCCATCTGTGTTGTAATTTGTTGGTGTATTTGCCCATCTTCTCTGCTAGCCAAGGCAGGGATATGTTTTTCATCCCTGAGTCTGGTGTATGGCATAGAACTGGTATTCAATAAGTCCTTGCTGGTGAAAAAAAAGAACAGAAAGAAGATGTGAAACAATCAGCAATGAGACTTTGAGCAAAAGCAAAAGTTCAAGATAAATCAAAGTCCAAACTGTCTTTATGTTACTTAAAGCAGGTAATTAGCCACACTTTCTGAATAACCATCCAATTGTTGACTTTCCAGTCACGGAACTAGGTTTGTATTTACACTTGAAGTTGGCAGAGATTCTGTGGAAGTAACTGACAAAACTGAGAGAGTGCTACAACCTTATCTCACTCGACTGCAGTTTAGATGCAATCTCAGAAACTCAAGAAAAAAATAACAAATTGAAATATTGCTCTCCAACTTGATCCTGAATTTCTTCAAAGGCAGAATACTGTAGTCTTGCAGAGACAGCTCAGGCTTTGAAGTTGTATAGTTGGCCTTGAATCCTGACTGACACTAGCTAGTCATGTGACCTTGAAGATTCTATATTTAATCTCATTTAGCCCCAGTTTCTTTGTTTGTAAAAGAGTAGCAAACACATTTTAGGGTTGCTGAAAAGATTAGATATGATATGTTTGAGGTCACTATTCTTAAGATCACTTTAAATCCCCAGAGGTAAAAGATGGTCCAAAGAAAGCCATTTACAGGATGCCTCACTTTTGAGTAAGTGGCTGCAATTTGGATTTGAGGAATTATATGTGTACCAAAGCAGCACATAGGCATAGTTGGGCCCCAATCAATTTTACTACAAGCTCTTTGCAAATCCCCAACCACCCTTTAATCAGTTAACTTGAATTACCATCAACCAGCTGCCGAGCCAGTGAGATTTCCTCTGCAGGTGACAGCAAGGATGTTCCTGCCAAAAAAAAGAGAAAATGGTTTTGAAATAAAACTCCTAGAGTATAACTCACACTAAGTACTTGTGAAGTTAAAGAGGAAACAACCTGAGGCTAGAGACCCCATTAATATTGGAAGCAAGGCATGGTTATGGAATAATAAGGAGAAAAAAGAGAAGTATTAGAGTCGCCAGCAAAAGCTACATCACCTGGGCCTATTTCAGTGTGGGCTCTGGACTACATCACAGTACCAGGGCCAGTTGGTATTAAGAAAGACTTCTCCCAGGGCATCTGTCTGTGAAGAGAAGTGCAGTTCTATGGTTGGCCTATAGACAGTATCAACAGATTAGGCTTAACAGAACTCAGTGATTGTGCTATTCTTAACTGCTCGTACAACTATTGCCATATTGCAAAACCCACCCGTTGGTACCATGTGGGAAAATGACAGATGCAAAAAGGGAATTCATGAAGACTTGGTGCAGTGTTTCTCAAACTTGCCTAATCATACTAATCACTCAAAGTTTATTAAAATAGAAAATATTGGTCCCTTCCCTGGAGGTTATGAGTCAGAAAGTTTGGCATGGGACCTAGGATTTTGTATTTTTAAAACAAGCTTCTCCTAGGTGATTCTTCTCAACAAGCAGATGCGACAACATTGATGTGGTCCAGTGGTTCTCAAAGTACAATGCTAGACCAGTGCATTAGCATCACCTGGGAATTTATGAGAAATGCAAATTATTTGGCTGCATCTGACCTACTGAATCAGAAACCCCAGGGCTGGAACCCAGCAATCTGTGTTTTAGAAGCCCTCCGAGTGATTCTCACACACACTAAAATTTGAGAACTCCATATGTCAAATGTGGTCCAGAGAGCTGGAAGTTGGGAGTGTAGCTGCAGTTTAGGAAACTCACTTGATCCAAATTCTCCTAGGACTAGGAAAGTCATGACTTCAATCCAGGTGCTGACTGCTGCTTTTCCCTTGACATCAGTCCTCCTTTTCTATTTTCTAAAGAGTAGCTTGGTTTTGTGGACTCCTTGGTTTTCCAAATGATCAGGGTAGTGCTCCTCTCTCTTTCCTGATTACAAATATACTTTGTTATTTATTTTCCTACTTGAAATCCTCCTGTTGCTTAGCTCCCCCCTTAAAAACACTGGCTGAATGCCCAGCTGGCTCTAACTATTTATGACTGAGGCTCACACTTCTATCAAAATGCTTTTCAGTGTTAGTATGTACCCAGCCAGGGGCTACGATATTTTTTCGGAGGAGGGTGTAAGCAGATAAAAAACTGTCTTCTTCTCTCTTCTAAGTCTCATCTTTTTTCACCTTATGGAAGGCCAGGGCAATGCTGAAAGACAATGTCCTTTTTTCAAACATGTCCATCATTTTGAAGGCTAACTGAGAACACCACTAATGTGCAAAATATTCTCATTTAATGTGTAGGAACAGAGATAAAAAGAGAATCACTAATCAGTCAAGGAGACTATTTGCTGCCGCAGCAGTGAAAAATGTGTATTAGTTTGCTAGGGTTGCCATAACAAAGTACCACAGACTGGGAGGCTTAAACAACAGGATTTATTTCTCACAGTTCTGGAGGCTGATAGCCCAAGATCAAGGAGTTGGCAGTGTTGGTTCCCTCCATGGACTGTGAGGGAGATTCTGTTCCATGTTACTCTCCTAGTTTCTGGTGGTTTGCTGGCAATCTTTGAATCCCTTGGCTTGTAGACATATTGCCCCACATAACATTCTCCTTGTGTGTGTGTCTCATGTCCAAATTTCCCTTTTTTATAAGAACACCAGTCATATTGGATTAGGGGCCCGTTCTACTCTAGCAGGACCTCATCTTAACTAATTGCATCTGCAATGACCCCATTTTCAAATAAGGTCACATTGTGAGGTGCTGGGGGTTAGGACTTCAACATATGGATTTGATTGGGGCAGGGGAACAATTCAACCATAACAGAATGGTTGGTTGATTCAGGGAGGAAGCCAAATCTAAACTCCAAGATCACAAGACCTAAATCATGATGCTTTGGGGATTTAATGGGTTAGGATTAAATATCTCAATGACACATGCCAGCCCTGGATCCAATTAAGAAAGACAATTCAAACGTGATCATATTTCTGACACTGAAATATCTGGAAGTTTTTCCAGATATAAATTAAAAAACCAGTAAAAAGCTCATAAAACAAGTGGTGGGAAAGATATTTGTGTTTGTACCAGGTTTTAAATGAACAAATTAGATGAAAGTCAAATTGCTCTATTTATTTTGGGAAGAGTGGGAGCTTGTAAGAATTCCTGCACTTATGTTATCAACTCAGATTGATTCCACTGCTTAGAATAGTCACATTTTTACTCTGGTAAGTTCCAAATCAGAGCAATATACTTATCTAGAGGTTGAAGTTTGAAGGGAAACCAAATGCTACTCATTTAAAAGAGGATAATTAAGGATTTACAAAGTCATTTGAACAAGTGGGCATTCAAACAGGTATATGATATTATTACTGAGCCCAGAGGGTAACGGTGGTCCAGCTACTGCCTTCTTGAGTCAGCTTACTTATTTGGAGATTTTTATTTATGATTTCATGCCTGTGCAGAGATAAACCTTCAAAAGAGCATCACAAGCAGTGGTACCTCTGTTTTATCTGCTAATTGAAGTCTCATCTTGGGTAGACTGTCAAGTGCCTGTCCTAGTCTCTTTGATGTGTAGGTCTGACTGTTGACACCAGGTCATGTGGGTGCTCTGGAGGTGTCTAAAAGCTATTCATGATCACACAGAACATTGTTCAGTGTTAATCTAATCCTGATTTACAGGTTGTTCCAGTAAAATTCCATTGGCTGTACTTTTTCATTTCATTGCTGTATTTATGTACGCCCCAAATAGTCTAAAAAAAGAAAAATAATGATTGAAAAGATGTGGACTTATGCTTCTGGGAAGTGATGCAATAGTTTTTGGAAAAATAATGAAACTTTCAGCATATTTCTAAAGTTCTTTTTTGTATCAACACTTCTTGCTGTGTTTTCACAGTCACAGTGGAAGATTCTGCCAACACCCAACTGTGTTACTAATCTAGTACACAGCTGAACAAATCATTTTCTTGAAATGGTTCCCAGTAAAACCTAATTGTAAATGCCTGTAATTACCTAGGGTATCTGTCTATATACCAATGATTGTTGGAAATAGAGGGAACACATTGATATGATCCATTTGACAACACTCACCACGTACTTAACTATTTCACATTTCACATTTCAGACTCTGAAACTGTATGAGAAACTAAGCCTTCTTTATGGTGGAGATAACTGCCCAAACCCATAGAGGTTCTCCTATTAGGTGAAGATGGAAATAGCTACCTGAGGTGGCATAAACAGCAAAATTTCAGCTAAGACCAGTCCTAGACTGGGTACTGGGAAATTCCTCTGTCTCATATGTTTACGTTAGGTATCTGGTCAGTTGTCTGAAAGACAAATGTATAATTGTGTATAGTGATGAGATTAGCAGCCCTAAAATATATTTCTGAGAAAATTTAATCCATTAATAAATGACAAAATCAAACAGGGCTAAAAGTCTTTCAAGAAGAAGGTTCCGCTTTTGGAACAAATGACCAGTTTCTAGTGATATTGTCAGAAATGTTATAAAGAGGTTATATATCTCTTATGTCTCTCCTGGGGAAAGAGGCCAAGGGCAGAATAACTCCAGGGTCTTCCAATCTCTGCTGATAGAAAAATATCAGGTCATTCAGAGAAGGAAAAGTATCTCTACCCTATTTTTGAATTGTTTTTCTTAATAGGGATTTTTCTTTCATTCCCTCCCTCTCTCCCTCCCTTCCTCTTTCCTTCCTATATTTATTAAGTTAATAAAATCTTGACTGTGTGTTACTTCGGAATAGGAATCAGAGAACAATGTGAATCTATATGATGCAAAGGGAAAAGAGAAGTAACATTTTCTAAAATTTACAAAATGCTTTCTCTTCACTATTTCATACAATACTCACTACCGTCCTATGAGAATGTTAATGTAAACTTCCATTTTAAAGATGAAAAACTTGAGGCCCATCTCTAAATTAGGATTTAATTACCTTGCTTTCCCAACATATTAGATGATCAAACCAGTGTTCAAACCCAGACTTGCCTGGCTACAAATCTTGTATTTTCATTGTATCTTTCAAGATGTTTCCAGTGTTTAAAATTGATTGGGAAGAGAAAGAATATTAGAAATTATATTAGCCACAAGAAAATAATTATAGTTTCTTTTTTTAATATAAATTTATTGATTTTATTTATTTATTTTTGGCTGCATTGGGTCTTTGTTGCTGTACACAGGCTTTCTCTAGTTGGGGTGAGCGGGGGCTACTCTTCATTGTGGTGTGCGGGCTTTTCACTGCATTGGCTTCCTTGTTGCAGAGCACGGGCTCTAGAGCGCAGGCTCAGTAGTTGTGGCACACAGGCTTAGTTGCTTCACTGCATGTGGGATCTTCCCTGACCAGGGACCGAACCCATATCCCTTGCATTGGCAGATGATTTTTAACCCCTGCACCACCAGGGAAGTCCCTATAGTTTCTTAAAGAAATGACAGGACTTAAAAATTTTGCATCCTTCCTCATTTCCTTCTCTTTTCATTAATGTAGGAAGAGATGAAAATTCTCTGAAACTATGGGTATTATTCTCAGCCAGAACAAATTGCTATACAGGATACCTCACTTTAATTTTATTTTCAAGAGCATGTTTATAGTTTTTTTTAACCCTGATGTATCTTCTTTCAGTTACTTTATAAATGTAGAAAGCATAATTTCACATTCCCAAATATATGACTTAAAAGAAAGATCTTCATTTTATAATAGCATGTGCTCTTAAAGTCAAGAGACATTATCGAATTTGCTCCTCCAGGGACAGAAAAAAAAAAAAACTGTGATAGTAAAAAGGAGAAAGTGTGTTAGAATTGAAATCAGAGGTACTGGTTTTGGATATATACTCCTCTGCTTCCCATCTATGTGAATTTGGTAAATGATTGAAAAGCTTTAAGTTTTAGTTCTATCATCTGCAATGAGGCTTAATGTGGAGATAGTGTGTAAAGTCACTGTGAATTTTCAAGTCATGCAAATACACAGTACTAGTCCTGCCAGTCCCACTTTTGAGACCATGGAAGACCCTGCCAAACTATCATGGTACTTTTTCCAGCAGGTTCTAGACAGACTTATAAATGGAAGCCTTATCAAAGTCTTCTCTAAAGACTACCCAGGAGACCTACCTGGCTTAGTGGATCTAACAGTTTGGGGAATCCTCTTTGCCATCCTGGGTTTGGGTGAAAGGTAGTACCCCACTGCTTTTCACCTGAATACCATGAGATGAATACCGTGCTGGAGCTTTAGTTTATTAACTCAAGTTATTTCCTGTTAAAATGCAGCTATTTTAATGAATGATTTAATGAGTGATACATGCCTTCCTGGGAGCAGTTTGTAACAGCAGAGTTGGAAGAGGGCAAAGAAAGCATCAGGGTACACAGAGGGAGAGAAAGGCATGCTCATGACTAGGAAGAAACTTGCAGGGGGAGAAGGGGAAGCGAGGGGATAAATGGCAATTTCCCCCCCATTTCTGCAGTCTCTTCAGATTCAGTCCTGCCTACATGGATATATCCTTCTAGACCGTTAGTCTATTTACCATTACTCCTCCCAAAAATAGCTATTTTCATTGAACATTATCTATGGTTTGGCAAGCTGCTAGGCACTTGACATATTAAGTTGTCATAGCACAACTATGCTATTATCTCTTTTTTACAGCTGAGAAAAAGAAGTCTCAAAGAGCAAGTAAGGTACAGAGACTGGATTAAAACCAGGTCCATTTCAATCCAAACCTCCTCATTTTCTGCCAACTGAACTGTCTGTCATGCTTCTCTAATTTGGAAATTTGTATTTTCCTTCATGTCAAGAATGTGAGGAAACCTATAGCAGTCAAAGAGATGAGGTTATGTAGCAGCAGCAACAACAACAATACACCTCTAAATCTTAGTGTCTTAAAACAGCAAAGTTCTTTTGCCCTCATACAACATGTCTGTTGAGGGTTAGTTGGGGAGACTCTCTGCAGGTCATCCTCATCAGGGATTCGGGCTAACAAAGGCTCTGAACATCACTAGACCCTGCAGTGAGGGAGGGGAGAACTGTATAGCAGCTCCTAACTACTTCCAGAGCAAGGACTACGTCATGCCAACCCAAGAGGATGAGGAAGTACAAGCCTATCATGCACAGAGAAAAAGAAGAAATGGAAGTACTGGTGAGCAGAATCTCAACAGTAAAGATAGAATAATAATAAAAAACAAAACTGCAGAAGCACTGAGCTTATGAGAGCAAGGTCCTTTCCAGCTTAGCTTTTGAACCCAAACCTGCTTATTTCAAGCCTTATTCACGTGTTGATTTACTTGGCGACGTGAGAGATTATCAGCAACCAGTCATTTTAAATATGGACAGAGACAGGCCTATTTTTAGCAAAGCTGAAAAAACAGTTTGGTCACTCAAATTACCCAATTAAGACTTATGGTAAGAACAACATATGGTTCAGAATTGCTACAGATTGCTGCTTTAGTCAATAGAAAATTTTCCACATGTATGGGGATAACTCAGCACATCCTTGGAAGAAATGCAAGAGTATTTTCACATTTTGTACAGAAAATATATATTGGAGTGCTCATAGAATGTGGTGCCCCTTTCAGATGAAATGAAGTTTTGGATTTGCAAACTGAAAATCTGTAAACTGTCCAGGTAATTAAAGAATATTCTAGTTCAAAATCATTTGACTGGCAAATGCTTCTACTTTTAGGACTCTATAAAACCTACATTGACCTTGAATTAATAAAGCAAAGAAGTGTGATGTAGTGGAAAGGGCTTTAAAGAAAGTAGGGTTCATAACCCCATCCTGAAGTTACTATAAGAGTTTAGTTAATCTCCTATTCTTTTAGGCTATTTATCATCTGTTATGTGGGGGATATTAATAAATAAACGTGGCAAGTACTACCACAAAATATATCTCTACCTCCAAAATACATCTTGATACTGTCCACTTCTTTTCATCTTTAATACTCCTAATTCAGGAGAAACTCATCTCTCAGCTAAATCACCACCAATAGCCTCCTAATGATTTTTCCGTTTCTGCTTTTGCCTCCAACTCAGTAGACATAAGAATCTTTCTTATCCCAGGGCCTTTGCACATGCTACCCCACTCTTTTTGCTATTTCCTATCTGGACAGCTCTATTTCTTCCTTTGATTAGCAATTAAATCCTTTCTTAAAGCAGTCTTTCTTGATTTTCCTATCTGTTGTTGTTTCCTCTTATTACTTGTTACTTCTGCTCATTTGCTTCCTTCATGGTGTGCCCGTCCTAATTTGTCATTTGTTTTTGTTTGTCTGTTTACTTCCTTGTTTTCTGTACTAGAATGTGAGTTTCACAAGGGCAGAGACTAGCTTGTTCTTGTTCAGCCTTGTCTCTACCAAGCACAGTGCCTGCCACATTGCAGGTGTTCAAGAAATATACGTGCAATAATATAAGGGGCTGTTGTGAAGAGTGAGATAATTCAGTGCATAATTAAGTACCTAGGTGGCGCTCAGTAAATATTCGTATTCCCTCCCTTTTCTTTACTAGTGCTGTCCGATCAATCTCCACCTTTTCTAACCTATACATTTCCCTGCTGAAGGTACACTAGCATGTCTCCCCATCACCTATGAACGTCCTAGAACTCTAACTGAATGCAAATGATACTGAAGTACAGAGAACAGAAAAGGTTACTCTTGGCTTTGATACATTTGTCTTTAAATACATCTGTGTTTTTGTGAATTATGCACTTACATCCTTACATGACCTTTTCTATACCAAATTTGGAGATTAGTAATCAGCTAGCAAACATTTATTTCTTACTATCTCTTCCTATAGGTGCTACAGTATCTCTAAATTTGTCTTGATCAATGGTAAGGCAAAATTATTTGAATCTTTTGTTGCCATTTTCTCTTATTTAAAAGTGGAAATGAAAATATAAACATGCATAAACTACTGATTAAAAAGTCAGGGTAAGAATACAATTAAGACAAAGGTGAAAAAAAGGACAAAGGTGAAAATAATTAAACATAATGAATGGTTAACATTTAGATTTTATTGGACACATTGAAATTAAAATGATTAATACTGCATTTTAAAAGGAAAAGTATAAATTTAAAGAACAACATGAAATGCTAGAACTTATTTTCAGATATTATGTCTGAAAGGTGAGGCATAATTATGAAATTTACATCAGTTTAGCTCTGTGTGGAACAGAATCTCACTCTAAAATACACTTCTTGCATGTTTGGCTTTAATTTATGTTTTTAGTCTGGTTTTGTCTGAAAGTAGTAGTTTGCTAATGGAGTGTGCTCCTTTTTCTCCCTGAAAGATGGACAAACCCACTCCCTCAGTTTACTTATGAGGAATTTATGACTCAGTAAGGTGAAGGAATTAGTCCTACAGGCCTGTCTTAATTCTTCTTGATCAGTTGCCTGAATTACTTTAGAGTCGAGTTCTGCAGGTAGAGAGACCAGTATTTATTTAAAAGAAACTCCTCATAGTTCTGGACTAATATTCATTTATAAATGGTGTCCATGCACAGCAAAGGAAACCATAAACAAGACCAAAAGACAACCCTCAGAATGGGAGAAAATATTTGCAAATGAAACAACCGACAAAAGATTAATCTCCAAAATTTACAAGCAGCTCATGCAGCTCAATAACAAAAAAACAAACAGCCCAATCCAAAAATGGGCAGAAGAGTTTAGTTAAAGACCTAAATAGACATTTCTCCAAAGAAGATATACAGATGGCCAACAAACACATGAAAGAATGCTCAACATCACTAATCATTAGAGAAATGCAAATCAAAACTACAATGAGATATCATCTCACACTGGTCAGAATGGCCATCATCAAAAAATCTAGAAACAATAAATGTTGGAGAGGATGTTGAGAAAAGGGAACCCTCTTGCCCTGCTGGTGGGAATGTGAATTGGTACAGCCACTATGGAGAACAGTATGGAGGTTCCTTAAAAAACTATAAATAGAACTACCATATGACCCAGCAATCACACTGCTGGGCATATACCCTGAGGAAACCATAATTCAAAAAGAGTCATGTACCAAAATGTTCATTGCAGCTCTATTTACAATAGCCAGGAGATGGAAGCAACCTAAGTGTCCATCATTGGATGAATGGATAAAGAAGATGTGGCACATATATACAGTGGAACATTACTCAGCCATAAAAAGAAACGAAATTGAGTTATTTGTAGTGAGGTGGTTGGACCTAGAGTCTGTCATACAGAGTGAAGTAAATCAGAAAGAGAAAGACAAATACCGTATGCTAACACATATATATGGAATCTAAAAGAAAAAAACAAAAATGTCATGAAGAACCTAGGGGTAAGATGGGAATAAAGACACAGACTTACTAGAGAATGGACTTGAAGATATGGGGAGGGGGAAGGGTAATCTGGGACAAAGTGAGAGAGTGGCATGGACATGTATACACTACCAAACGTAAAATAGCTAGCTAGTGGGAAGAAGCTGCATAGCACAGGGAGATCAGCTCGGTGCTTCGTGACCACCTAGAGGGGTGGGATAGGGAGGGTGGGAGGGAGGGAGACACAAGAGGAAAGAGATATGGGAATATATGTATATGTTTAACTGATTCACTTTGTTATAAAGCAGAAACTAACCATTGTAAAGCAATTATACTCCAATAAAGATGTAAAAAAAAAAATGGTGTCCATTTTGGAGTAGGAAATATTTACCAGTGTACAACCAACTCTTCTAGATGCACAAAACGAAAGACCCTCAAGGTATCTTCTTCACTTGTTTTCTTGGTTGATCGCTTCATAGGCAATAGGATGTTTACTTCCATCTGTTCTCCTTTAAGATTGATGAAGGTCAACCTGTGGGGACCACGTCTTGTGTTTCTAAAACAATTCTTCAATGAATCAGGTCTAGAAGAATGTTTGTGACTTTCCTACAAGCCTGCTGTGCTCCCTAACTTTTGCTAGATTCTGCGGGAATCTGCCTCTTGACTGTGATTCATTCACTCTCTAGATTTGGCTTGTCCTGCAGTCACCAAAATTGGCCACATTCTTAATATTACTCTGGATATGCAGAATGGGTTTTGGAATTATGCCCATATTTCCTAGAATTTGATCCTCAAAAAGCCTATTTTTCCTTCACTGAAATTACCATCCTCATTGCAGTAGCCTCATTCCAAGTTCTCAATGGATTTGTGAACTGCTAGAATTTATTATCAGGTATTGTGTCTAAAAGGTACAGAAAGCTATACTGAACAGAGCTGCTCTGGAGTACACAGAGCTTCACTTATCTGTGCCATGTGTGTCTCTTAACATATGACAACCTGACCAAAATGTGAACAGCCCCGACTGGAATGCATCAGTGACCACACAACTCTTAGCAAGCTAAATCTCAGTACAAATGTCCTTGACATTTTTCTCTTTTCAGTTAATGATGCATATCACTGCTTTCCAAACTCTTTCACAAAGCTTACAAAATCCATCCTGACCTTTACCATTTGTCTAACTTTACCATCCCTCCTTCCCTTAAAGTGTACTCTTCTGAACTACTTTTCAATCCTTGACTCCAATTTTAAACATGCCATTCCTTTTGTTAGGACTGTTCTTCCGTTCCCACTCAGTATCTCAAGTATACTCTGGTGTTGTGGGACACCTGAAGAGGAGGTCCTCCATCTCTCTGGACAGTTTAGAGATGTGGGGTTAATTTGATGTTGCTTGACTACTCATTTCATTAAACATCAGAAAGTGATTTAGGGCTTAGGGAGAAAATGGAACTGTATTTCACACATAGAAAATGATGAAATACTAAACTTCTTAAGGGAAAATATCTTAACTCTAGGGACTTAAACTGTTCTAAGCATTCTGCACAGAAACAAACATTTTGTGTCTTTATACCTGTAGGCATGTCCATGCGTGTACATGTGTTTATGTGTGTGTGTGTGTGTGTGACTCCCTCCCCATCACTAAAAACTTTTCTCTTAAACCCTTTACTCCACACATGAAGAGACATGTGGAGTTCTGTGGATAAGGTATAAATTATGTCTGAATCTATTCCAATATTTATTTAACTCTAAGAACGTATTCTAATACTGGCAGAGCCTTTGAGAAACACTCTGTAATTCATCTTTTTTTTTTTTTTTCTTTACGATAGCTATAGATAGAGAAAACATTTCAGCAAGAGAACCATCCACAACAAGAGCAGAATTCTCAGGAGTAGCTCAGCTCCCATCTGGGCTCTGGTTCTTCCTTTAATTCACACCTGACCTCTTTCTAGTTAGCAGCATTTAAAGATGAGGTTAAATTGTAGCAAAGCATGCAGAGAGTTGTAATACCCCCACTGAAGATACTTTCTGATTAGTAATCTTAAATAGATTAGTACTGGCAGAGGAGACACCGCTGCAGTTGCCGCCACCTCCGGGATTTCTGGCTCTTTTCTCTTCGCCTTAAATTCGTGTGTCTTTTATGAATAATCAAAAGCAGCAAAAGCCAATGCTATCAGGCCAGCATTTTAAAACCAGAAAAAGAGATGAAAAAGAAAGGTTTGACCCTACTCAGTTTCAAGACTGCATTATTCAAGGCTTAACTGAAACTGGTACTGATTTGGAAGCAGTAGCAAAGTTTCCTGATGCTTCTGGAGCAAAACTTGATTACCGCTGATATGCAGAAACACTCTTTGACATTCTGGTGGCCGGTGGAATGCTGGCCCCAGGTGGTACACTGGCAGATGACATGATGCGTACAGATGTCTGTGTGTTCGCAGCACAAGAAGACCTAGAGACCATGCAAGCATTTGCTCAGGTTTTTAACAAGTTAATCAGGCGCTACAAATACCTGGAGAAGGGTTTTGAAGATGAAGTTAAAAAGCTGCTGCTGTTCTTAAAGGGTTTTTCAGAGTCGGAGAGGAACAAGCTGGCTATGTTGACTGGTGTTCTTCTGGCTAATGGAACACTTAACGCATCCATTCTTAATAGCCTTTATAATGAGAATTTGGTTAAAGAAGGGGTTTCAGCAGCTTTTGCTGTAAAGCTCTTTAAATCATGGGTAAATGAAAAAGATATCAATGCAGTAGCTTCAAGTCTTTGGAAAGTGAGCATGGATAACAGACTTATGGAACTGTTTCCTGCCGATAAACAAAGTGTTGAACGCTTCACAAAGTATTTTACTGAGGCAGGCTTGAAAGAATTTTCACAGTATGTTCGGAATCAGCAAACCATAGGAACTCGTAAGGAACTCCAGAAAGAACTTCAAGAACAGATGTCCCATGGTGTTCCATTTAAGGATATAATTTTGTATGTCAAGGAGGAGATGAAAAAAAAATCCCAGAACCAGCTGTCATCGGAATAGTATGGTCCAGTGCAATGAGCACTGTGGAATGGAACAAAAAAGAGGAGCTTGTAGCAGAGCAAGCCATCAAGCACTTGAAGCAATACAGCCCTCTACTTGCTGCCTTTACAACTCAAGGTCAGTCTGAGATGACTCTGTTACTGAAGATTCAGGAGTATTGCTATGACAACATTCATTTCATGAAAGCCTTCCAGAAAATAGTGGTGCTTTTTTATAAAACTGAAGTTCTGAGTGAAGAACCCATCTGAAGTGGTATAAAGATACACATGTTGCCAAGGGGAAAAGTGTCTTCCTTGAGCAAATGAAAAATTTTGTATAGTGGCTCAAAAATGCTGAAGAAGAATCTGAGTCTGAAGCTGAAGAACGTGACTGAATTTGAAACTACACCCTCAGTAAAGCAAACAGGAATTGTAGATAAAATGTCATGTCTCATGTGTCCTGGATCTTACATCTTCCTACCTCCCTATATCAAGCATGATATAAGGGCTTTCATGGCAAATTTTATTTTAACTGTTTCTATGGTTACTGGAAATGTTGGATTTAGTTTCTAAAACCATGTTTTAAGTAGCTACAGGAGCTATAGATTTGAATCTAATGTTGCATTAGTCTTTTCAGTTATCTTCTACCTCCTGTATTTTCTAATGTAATAATGTAATTTAAGGCCTTCCACAATGAACAGTTCACTTTTTCCCTGGGTTTTCTATATAAAGAGTTTTCAAGATATGATTTGGTTAAAAATAATTTGTTATAAAAATTCTGTTTGCAAATTAAACTGTAAAAGTATCCAGAGTCTCAGAAGGCAGTGATTTGTGTGATGATTTGGTATGCCCAAAGCCCTGCTCATCAAAGAAAATCTCATATACAATAATTAGATTCATTAACATAAATCTCGAGTATTTGGACCACTGCTTGCATGTTGATATTTTCTTGCCTTTTTAACCTCAGATGTACTTGAGCTCAATTGTTGGCTCTCTGATTTTCATTCCTTAAAATGAAGCCATGGAGAACAAACTTGAAAGTGAGGTGTTTGGGAAATTGTATGTGGCGGTGGTGGGAAGAAAAAAGTTGAGCTTTTACCCAATGAGAAACCTCTGCATTCAGTTTGCTTCTTTCTAGACAAAACAAATGAATATTCTTTTCATACCGCCATTTTCAAACATACCTTGGAAAAACCTTGTCATTTAAAGTATTTTACAGTTGTCATACACTTAGATTGGTAAGAAAGGACTCATAAAACAGTATAAGTAAAGCAAATGACTGTACTAAACCCAGAAAATTGTTGAAAGAAAAGTGGTTAGCATGTTCTAATTGGGATTCTAAATATAACTCAGATTTCCTGTTGGCTTAGAGTATTTGTTGCAAAGAATGAAGTGCAGTGATAATGATTATCCTACTTGGTCATACTGGGCCAGCTTCATCCTCTTCACAGATTCATACATGACTCAAGCATCTGCCTGTTAATTTACCCCAGTTGCCAATATTTTAAATTGCCATGAGCCAAATCTCTCTTCTGTACAGTTGATCCATTTATTTTAATGGCTGCCTTTTAATTTCCATCTTAATTTTCTTGCTGCTACCCAGCTTTATATGTAGTCATTAGAAAACAAAATGTGGCCACACTTTTTGGTGGAAAGATTTCATGTTAAAAGTGAACATTTTGAAAGCTTTTTTGATTGGTGAAAGAAATGAGCTTGGAATAATGCTGCTGCCAGAGACCAAGTGGGAATTGCCCCTTTCAGAGGTGCCATTCTTAGGAGCTAAAAATTAGGCATTTAAAAGTTTATCTTGAGGGAATAACATGTAATATAGTTTGAAATAAAGGTATAATAACCTTATGAGGAAGAGCATTATAACTGATACCGTTGTGAAGGGGGTGAAATTGTTAAATGAATGACTTTGATAAAACTTTCATGCACAGACAAAATGTATTCACTAGGTTTCTACATAGTGATCTGCTTTTACTTTGTAATTTGTAGTCCTTAAAATACTTTTATAAAAAAATAAAGTCCATCCTTACACTTAAAAAAATAATAAAATAGATTAGTACTAATATATTTGTGTGGATATTAAACATGAGCTGGCACCTCACCCACACTGCTTCTTCATTGGCTTTCCCTGGTCACCCTGTCTCCATCTTTGAGGTACAGAGACTGAGGACAAAGGTCTCTGCAGGAAAGGTCTCTGCAGGAAATGTGTTTACTTTGTGACAAACATACAAGACATTTTTACTCAAAAATTGAGAACTGAACCTGATGTGCATGTCTCAGGTTGGTAAGAAAATGGAGAGAAAACTTAGATTTTATAACACATCTGTAGTTGCAATATCATCCTGAAAATGCAGTGACTATAACAAAGATTTTACAAATCCCATTCAAAGGATCCCAATTTGACCAAGATCAGAATATTCACCTAAATTTTCAGGCACTTGGACCAGGAACTCATAATCTTGATTAAGCCAAGCAGGTGGATCGACTTGAGAAATTCTTTACAATTCAAGTTAAATGCAGCTGATCATTTTTTTTTCTCGGTTCATGCAAGGCCCATTTCAGAAAAGCATGCTTATCTGTTTCTATATAATTAAAAAATATCTTGTTCAAGAAATGAAGTATATAAAAGAATAATCAGACACACTTGCTAAACTAATTGCATGTGGAACTGTGCCGGTCTCCAGTCTCTGTGATTAGATCATGTCCCTCCACTTTCTTTAAATGTTACAAAAACGAGTGTAAATTAGTATGCAGCTATTTTCAGATTAATGGCAACATGTAAAGCTCAAAGGTTCATGTTCTGTTTTGCAGGGAGTGTTGGTTTTGTATGATAGCATTTACTTGTTCCCCCCAGCAGTGAGGGGTCATCAGGCTCTTTCTCAGGCATTACAGGAAAACTCTACTGTTCCATTACATTCACTACATCTTTAGTCCCAATGAAACCCATGATTGTGTTCTCTGGTACTTAGATTATGTTTTGATTACTATGGACATTAAAAAACATATAATTTGGTTCTCTTAGGATTCCCAAGCACAAACAATCATGCATCCTATCAAAACAAGACAAACCACAGCATGTAAAAGTATAAATTTTTAGAACCCTTATACACAGATAATTAAACAAAAGTGTATGGAGTGTGACTGTTTCTAAATGATATCATGCTGCTTATTTGAGGTGCAAGTACTCAACACTAATGAAGCCATGTGTGACCCCGTCAGCTTTGGTAAGTCCCAGCAATGCAAACTGAAGCTCGATAATCCCAGTCTACAGCAGTGTGAGAACCTGAGTTTGTGTGTGGTCTGATGCAAAAGTTAACTTGTGTTAATTTTCTAGACATATGGAGCTCTCCTTTACTTTTGGAAGCTGAGAGAAAGTAAGTTTGTTGAGCACCTGCTTTAGCCTAAACATGGTGCTAGATATATTCACATATGATACCATGTTTAATTCTAACAATCACCCTAACTGTACAAATTCGTATCCCTATTTTACCAGTGAGAACTAAGTCACTCAGCAGATAACTGACTTCTCAAGAACATGCCACTGAGGCTAAGATTTAAACCCAGGTCTGAGCCCCTCGAGTTTATTCCTGTTCTAATTTATCATGCTACTTCACGTCACCAAAAACCTTCTTACATGGTTATACCTGGAATGATATAAACCTGCCCAAGGACATACAGGACCAAATAAACAAGGGAAAGTAAAGTGTAGCAGTACGTGAAACATAAGAGCTGTGACTAGGCACACATGATTCCTGGAGCAAAACTAGTCAGGACCCCAGCCAAACGATCTGGGGGTCAGATTTGGGCCACAGTCACATTGCAAACAGGAATGTCAAACAGGAAAACTACAGCAGAAGTCCAGGTATGCAGACTGTGCAAGCAGGGTGGGCTGTTGGGGAGAGCTCATGAACAGTCAGGGCCTTCCAGACATACCAGCTTTATAGCAACAGGCTAGTTTCAGAACCCACAGACTGACTGTGGATCTATGCCTGCTATTGCATGATGTTTTGTGTGGATTATCTTAATTAAACCTCACCACAACCATGAAGAAGAAAAATTATTTGCCACAGTTTACCCTGGCCAGTTGAGTAGAGGTAAAGAGCATGGACTCTGGAACCAAACTGCCTGGGTCTGATTTCTGGCTCTTAACTGACCTGTACTCTCTAGCTGGGGAAACTTACTTTTTCTGTTACCTAGTTTCTTCATTTGTAAACTAGGACTGATAACGGTGCTCACCTTTTTGGGTTAAGAGTCTAAAAAGCCTCAAATAGTGCCGGGCTCAGTGTAATTGCTAGACAAGTGTTTGGTAAATAAAGGAGGGGACTGAGTAACTTGCATAAATTCATAAAAGTAATTTGTGGTGGAGCAGCGACTCAAGTCCAGATGGCATGAGCCCAGAGCCCAGGTCATAGTCCATGGTATCAAAGTATGGGTTCTGATGGGTACACTCAGACAGCGGTGTCTGCTCATGCGAATGTGGGACCTCAGCAACTTCACCCGTGAGGGGTCTAGGGAAAGCAGATGCCAGCACGATCCTAAGATTACTTCTCATTTCTCTCTCATCCCATATTGGCTACCATCTCTATGGAAATCATGACATATCTGAAAGTCATTTCAAAATCTCCTTTACCTAAGACGCTTTCTGGTGTTGAATGTACACTTGAGGTATTTAACTTTGCCTTACTGAATCCATCTCATCTAAATTCAACAATATTTAGTACTCTCTACCTTCTGAGTCCACAATGGTGGACTCTGGAGAGAGGTTTCATGGCAAAATATAAGGAATCTTACTGAGTCTGTGTACACCAATAATTCCTTCTCCACGATAAGAAACATGCCAGACGTTTACATCATGCAATGAGATTTTCAAAGGGCCGTTGGGTGTTTTTTTTCATGCACTTCTATGAATCATGTATTTTAAAGATAAATATAGCTTTTCCTGTGAGGAAGGAATTGCTGTTTTGTGAATATTTTCTTGTTAATTTGACATGAAGCAAACAATAGCAATACATAGCTACATCTGTACAGTCTCAGCACTACATGAGAATGTAAACTTTTGGTAAAAAAACATTCGCACCTATGCCAAATCAAGTCAGATTAGGTTGTATAAGATCTATTGCCCTATGACTCCAAGTCCTTGGACAACATCCCAATTTACTCTATTGGAGTCCTTTTCTCTGGATTTCATATGCATAGACACACCTGGTAGGCAGAGACACAGTCTGAATTTGAGAGCAAGCATTTTGTAATAAAGACCATGTCCCACAGCTCTAAGTGATAGCAAAATCTCTCATGTGTCGCTTTTCACAAAACTGCAAAGCTATAAGGACAACATTAAGTGAAGGGTCTGCAGTAGGGTGTTGGGGTACATTTTCTTGGACCAGATTTTGTGTCTCCCTGTTGTCAGTTTCTCTGAGTTAAAAGGGGCCATGTTTAGTTTGTTTACCAGCTCAGAAAATATAAGAATTACAGAGAGGACCTTCAAGATGGCGGAGGAGTAAAACGTGGAGATCACCTTCCTCCCCACAGATACACCAGAAATACATCTACACGTGGAACAACTCCTACAGAACACCTACTGAATGCTGGCAGAAGACCTCAGACCTCCCAAAAGGCAAGAAACTCCCCACGTACCTGGGTAGGGAAAAAGAAAAAAGGAAAAACAGGGACAAAAGAATAGGGATGGGACCTGCACCAGTGGGAGGGAGCTGTGAAGGAGGAAAAGTTTCCACACATTAGGAAGCCCCTTCGCAGGTGGAGACGAGGGGTGGCGAGAGGGAAGCTTCAGAGCCATGGAGGAGAGCACAGCAACAGGGGTGCGGAGGGCAAAGCGGAGAGATTCCCGCACAGAGGATCGATGCCGACCAGCACTCACCAGCCCGAGAGGTTTGTCTGCTCACCCGCCGCGAGGGCGGGAGCCGGGAGCTGAGACTCGGGCTTCGGTCAGAGCGCAGGGAGAGGACTGGGGTTGGCTGCATGAACACAGCCTGAAGGGGTTAGTGCACCACGGCTAGCCGGGAGGGGGTCTGGGAAAAGGTCTGGAGCTGCCGAAGAGGCAAGAGACCATTGTTTTGTGGTGCGCGAGGAGAGGGCATTCAGAGCACCGCCTAAATGAGCTCTAGAGACGGGCGTGAGCCGCAACTATCAGTGCGGACCCCAGAGACGGGCATGGGACGCGAAGGCTGCTGCTGCCACCACCAAGAAGCCTGTGTGCGAGCACAGGTCACTATCCACACCCCCCTTCCGGGAGCCTGTGCAGCCCGCCACTCCCAGGGTCCCGTGATCCAGGGACAACTTCCCCGGGAGAACACACGGCGCACCTCAGGCTGGCGCAACATCATGCTGGCTCTGCTGCCGCAGGCTCGCCCCGCACTCCGTGCCCCTCCCTCCCCCCGGCCTGAGGGAGCCAGAGCCCCCGAATCAGCTGCTCCTTTAACCCTGTCCTGTCTGAGCGAAGAACAGACGCCCTCAGGTGACCTACACGCAGAGGCGAGGCCAAAATCCAAAGCTGAACCCCGGGATCTGTGTGAACAAAGAAGAGAAAGGGAAATTTCTCCCAGCAGCCTCAGGAGCAGTGGATAAAATCTCCTCAATCAGCTTGATGTACCCTGCATAGGTGGAATACCTCAATAGACAACGAATCATCCCAAAATTGAGGCAGTAGACTTTGAGACCAGATATAGACTTGGGGTTTGCTTTCTGCATCTAACTTGTTTCTGGTTTTATGTTTATCTTAGTTTACTATTTAGAGTTTATTATCATTGGTAGATTTATTTATTGATTTGGTTGCTCTCTTCCTTATATATATATATATATATTTTTTTTCCTTTTCTCTTTTTGTGAGTGTGTATGTGTATGCTTCTTTGTGTGATTTTGTCTGATAGCTTTGCTTTTACCATTTGTCCTAGGGTTCTGTCTGTGTTTTTTTAAATTACTTTTTAATTTTTTATAATTTTTTATTTTAATAACTATTTTATTTTATTTTTTTCTTCTTTTCTCCCTTTCCTTCTGAGCCATGTGACTGACAGGGTCTTGGTGCTCCAGCCAGGTGCCAGGCCTGTGCCTCTGAGGTGGGAGAGCCAAGTTCAGGACATTAGTCCACCAGACACCTCCCAGCTCCACGTAATATCAATGGTGTAAGCTCTCACAGAGACCTTCATCTCAACACTTAGACCCAGCTCCACTCAACGATGAGCAAGCTACAGTGCTGGACACCCTATGCCAAACAACTAGCAAGACAGGAACACAACCCCACCCATTAGCAGACAGGCTGCCTAAAATCATAAGGTCACAGACACCCCACAGCACACCACTGGACACGGTCCTGCCCACCAGAAAGACAAGCTCCAGACTCATCTACCAAAACACAGGCACCAGTCCCCTCCACCAGGAAGCCTACCCAACCCACGGAACCAACCATAGCCACTGGGGGCAGACAATAAAAACAACAGGAACTACGAACCTGCAGCCTGTGAAAAGGAGACCCCAAACACACTAAGTTAAGCAAAATGAGAAGTCAGAGAAACACACAGCAGATGAAGGAGCAACGTAAAAACCCACCAGACCAAACAAATGAAGAGGAAATAGGCAGTCTACCTGAAAAAGAATTCAGAGTAATGATAGTAAAGATGAAGATGATCCAAAATCTGGGAAATAGAATGGAGAAAACACAAGAAACGTTTAACAAAGACCTAGAAGAACTAAAGAGCAAACAAACAATGATAAACAACAAAATAATTGAAATTAAAAATTCTCTAGAAGGAATCAATAGCAGAATAACTGAGGCAAAAGAATGGATAAGTGACCTGGAAGATAAAATAGTGGAAATAACTACCACAGAGCAGAATAAAGAAAAAGAAAAAGAAAAAAATTGAGGATAATCTCAAAGACATCTGGGACAACATTAAATGCACTAGCATTCGAATTATAGGGGTACCAGAAGAAAAAGAGAAAAAGAAAGGGATTGAGAAAATATTTGAAGAGATTATAGTTGAAAATGTCTTTAATATGGGAAAGGGAATAGTCAATCAAGTCCAGGAAGTGCAGAGTCCCATAGAGGATAAATCCAAGGAGAAACACGCCAAGACACATATTAATGAAACTAAAGAAAATTAAATACAAAGGGAAAATATTAAAAGCAGCAAGGGAAAAACAAAAATAAACACACAAGGGAATCCCCATAAGGTTACCAGCTGATGTTTCAGCAGAAACTCTGCAATCCAGAAGGGAGTGGCAGGAAATAATTAAAGTGGTGAAAGGGAAAAATGTACAGCCAAGATTACTTTACCAAGAAAGGATCTCATTCAGATTTGATGGAGAAATCAAAACCTTTACAGACAAGCAAAAGCTAAGAGAATTCAGCACCACCAAACCAGCTTTGTAACAAATGCTAAAGGAAATTCTCTAGGCAGGAAACACAAGAGAAGGAAAAGACCTACAATAACAAACCCAAAACAACTAAGAAAATGGGAATAGGAACATACATATCGATAAGTACCTTAAATGTAAATGGATTAAATGCTACAACCAAAATACATAGACTGGCTGAATGGATACAAAAACAAGACCCCTATATAGGCTGTCTACAAGAGACCCACTTCAGACCTAGGGACACATACAGACTGAGAGTGAGGGAATGGAAAAAGATATTCCATGCAAATGGAAATGAAAAGAAAGCTAGAGTAGCAGTTCTCATATCAAAAAAAATAGACTTTAAAATAAAGACTATCATAAGAGACAAAGAAGGACACTACATAATGATCAAGGGATCAATCCAAGAAGAAGGTATAACAATTGTAAATATTTATGCACCCAACATAGGAGCATCTCATAAGGTACATTTACATAAGGCAAACGCTAACAGCCATAAAAGGAGAAATAGACAGTAGCACAATCATAGTAGGGGACTTTAACACCCCACTTTCACCAATGGACAGATCATCGAAAAGGAAAATAAATAAGGAAACACAAGTTTTAAATGACACATTAAACAAGATGGACTTAATTGATATATATAGGACATTCCATCCAAAAACAACAGAATACACTTTCTTCTCAAGTGTTCATGGAATATTTTCCAGGATAGATCATATCTTGGATTGCAAACCAAGCCTTGGTAAATATAAGAAAATTGAAATTATATCAACTATCTTTTCTGCCCACAACACTATGAGACTAGAAATCAATTACAGGAAAAAATCAGTAAAAACTACAAACACATGGAGGCTAAACAATACGTTACTAAATAACAAAGAGATCACTGAAGAAATCAAGAGGAAATCAAAATATACCTAGAAACAAATGACAATGAAAACACGACGACTCAAAACATATGGGATGCAGCAAAAGCAGTTCTAAGAAGGAAGTTTATAGCAATACAATCCTACCTCAAGAAATAAGAAAAAGCTCAAATAAAAAACCTAACTTTACACCTAAAGCAATTAGAGAAAGAAGAACAGGAAAAAAACCAAAGTTAGCAGAAGGAAAGAAATCATAAAGAGCAGATCAGAAATAAATGAAAAAGAAATGAAGGAAACAGTAGCAAAGATCAATAAAACTAAAAGCTGCTTCTTTGAGAAGATAAACAAAATTGATAAACCATTAGCCAGACTCATCAAGAAAAAAAGAGAGAAGACCCAGATCAACAGAATTAGAAATGAAACAGGAGAAGTAACAATTGACACTGCAGAAATACCAAGGATCATGAGAGATTACTACAAGCACCTCTATGCCAGTAAAATGGACAACCTGCAAGAAATAGACAAATTCTTAGAAAAGCACAACCTTCTGAGACTGAGCCAGGAAGAAATAGAAAATATAAACAGACCAATCACAAGCACTGACATTGAGACTGTGATTAAAAATCTTCCAAAAAGAAAAAAAAGCCCAGGACCAGATGGCGAATTCTATCAAACATTTAGAGAAGACCTAACATCTATCCTTCTCAAACTCTTCCAAAATAGAGCAGAGGGAGGAATACTCCCAAACTCATTCTACGAGACCACCATTACCCTGATACAAAAACCAGAAAAGGATGGCACAAAGAAAGAAAACCACAGGCCAATATCACTGATGAACATAGATACAAAAATCCTCAACAAAATACTAGCAAACAGAATTCAACAACAGATTAAAAGGACATTATAACATGATCAAGTGGGGTTTATCTCAGGAATGCAAGGATTCTTCAATATATGCAAATCAATCAATGTGATACACCATCCTAACAAACTGAAGGAGAAAAACCATATGATCATCTCAATAGATGCAGAAAAAGCTTCTGACAAACTTCAACACCCATTTATGATAAAAACCCTCCATAAAGTAGGCATAGAGGTAACTTTCCTCAACATAATAAAGGCCATATATGACAAATGCACAGCCAACATCGTTCTCGATGTTTAAAAACTGAAACCATTTCCTCTAAGATCATGAGAAGATAAGGTTGTCCACTTTCACCACTATTATTCAATATAGTTTTGGAAGTTTAAGCCACAGCCATCAGAGAAGAAAAAGAAATAAAAGGAATCCAAATCGGAAAAGAAGTAACGCTGTCACTGTTTGCAGATGACATGATACTATACATAGAGAATCCTAAAGATGCTACCAGAAAACTACTAGGGCTAATCAGTGAATTTGGTAAAGTAGCAGGATACAAAATTAATGCACAGAAATCTCTGGCATTCTTACACATTAAGGATGAAAAATCTGAAAGAGAAATTGAGGAAACACTCCCATTTACCATTGCAACAAAAAGAATAAAATACCTAGGAATAAACCACCTAAGGAGACAAAAGACCTGTATGCAGAAAACTATAAGACACTGATGAAAGATATTAAAGATGGTAGAAACAGATGGAGAGATATACCATGTTCTTGGATTGGAAGAATCAACATTGTGAAAATGACTATACTACACAAAGCAATCTACAGATTCAATGCAATACCTATCAAACTACCAATGACATTTTTCACAGAACTAGAACAAGAAAATTCACATTTTGTATGGAAACACAAAAGACCCCAAATAGCCAAAGCAATCTTGGGAAAGAAAAACAGAGCTGGAGGAATCAGGCTCCTGGACTTTAGACCATACTCCAAAGCTACAGTAATCAAGACAGTATGGTACTGGCACAAAAACAGAAATATAGATTAATGGAACAGGATAGAAAGCCCAGAGATAAACGCACGCAAATATAGTCACCTTATCTTTGATAAAGGACGTAAGAATATACAATGGAGAAAAGACAGCCTCTTCAGTACGTAGTGCTGGGCAAACTAGACAGCTACATGTAAAAGAATGAAATTAGAACACTCCCTAACACCATACACAAAAATAAGCTCAAAATGGATTAAAGATCTAAATGTAAGGCCAGACACTATCAAACTCTTAGAGGAAAACATAGGCATAACACTCTATGACATAAATCACGGCAAGATCCTTTTTGACCCACCTCCTAGATAAATGGAAATAAAAACATAAATAAACAAATGGGACCTAATGAAACTTAAAAGTTTTTACACAGCCAAGGAAACCATAAACAAGACGAAAAGACAACCCTCAGAATGGGAGAAAATATTTGCAAATGAAGCAAGTGACAAAGGATTAATCTCCAAAATTTACAAGCAGCTCATGCAGCTCAATATCAGAAAAACAAACAACCCAATTCAAAAATGGGCAGAAGACCTAAATAGATTTTTCTCCAAAGAAGATGCACAGATTGCCATCAAACACATGAAAGGATGCTCAACATCACTAATAATTAGAGAAACGCAAATCAAATCTACAATGAGTTATCACCTCACACCAGTCAGAATGGCCATCATTAAAAAATCTATAAACAGTAAATGCTGGAGAGGGTGTAGAGAAAAGGGAACCCTCTTGCACTGTTGGTGTGAATGTAAATTGATACAGCCACTGTGGAGAACAGTATGGAGGTTCCTTAAAAAACCAAAACTAGAACTACCATACGACCCAGCAATCCCACTACTGGGCATATACCCTGAGAAAACCATAATTCAAAAAGAGTCATGTACCACAATGTTCATTGCAGCTCTAATTACAATAGCCAGGACATAGAAGCAACCCAATTGTCCATCAACAGATGAATGGATAAAGAAGATGTGGCACATATATACAATGAAATATTACTGAGCCCTAAAAAGAAATGAAATTGAGTTATTTGTAGTGAAGTGGATGGGCCTAGAGTCTGTCATACAGAGTGAATTATGTCAGAAAGAGAAAAACAAATACCGTATGCTAACACATATATATGGAATCTAAAATAAAAATGGTTCTGAAGAACCTAGGGTCAGGAAAGGAATAAAGATGTAGACATAGAGAATTGACTTGAGGACACGGGGGGGGGGGAAGGGTAAGCTGGGACAAAGTGAGAGAGTGGTATGGACATATATACACTTCCAGATGTAAAATAGCTAGTGGGAGGCAGCCAAATAGCACAGGGAGATCAGTTCGGTGCTTTGTGACCACCTACAGGGGTGAGATAGTGAGGATGGGAGGGAGATGCAAGATGGAGGAGATATGGAGATATATGTATATGTATAGCTGATTCACTTTGTTATACAGCAGAAACTAACACACCATTGTAAAGCAATTATACTCCAATTAAGATGTTAAAAAAAAAAGTGATACATCAGCCCTTTCACATCCTCTCTGGCACTTGCACTCTCCCTAGCTCTCTTTGTGTTGCAAGAATGACTGTGTCTGTTCATAAGCCTACAAAACGGATATTTGTTTTGATTTAGATGGAGACTCACTGCACTAATTTATTTATGGTTAGCTGAGTTTTGTACTTTTTGTGGTTCTGGACCACTATAATCCAGTTTGTCAGTGAACAGAGTCTCTAGCCACATCAACAGGTCTTTTTTTTTTTTTTTTTGTGGTACGCTGGCCTCTCACTGTTGTGGCCTCTCCGATCACGGAGCACAGGCTCCGGACACACAGGATCAGCGGCCATGGGCCACGGGCCCAGCCGCTCCGCGGCATGTGGGATCCTCCTAGACCGGGGCACAAACCCACGTCCCCTGCATCGGCAGGCAGACTCTCAACCACTGCGCCACCAGGGAAGCCCCCAACAGGTCATTTTTGATAAGGAAGGTGCTCCAGGCACACTTGTATGCCTACTCTGCACACAGCAGTACCAGGGATAGAAATATGAGAAAGATATGGCCTTTTCCATTAAAAAGGTCCCCATTCTATGGACTTCCCTGGTGGTGCAGTAGTTAAGAACCCGCCTGCCAGTGTAGGGGACATGGGTTTGATCCCTGGTCCGGGAAGATCCCACATGCTGTGGAGCAACTAAGCCCATGTGCTATAACTACTGAGCCTGTGTTGTAGAGCCTGTGAGCTACAACTACTGAGCCCCTGTACCACAACTACTGAAGCTCACGTGCCCAGAGCCTGTGCTCCACAACAAGAGAAGGCACCAACATGAGAAGCCCATGCACTGCAATGAAGAGTAGCTACCACTCACTGCAACTAGAAAAAGCCCGCATGCATCAATGAAGATGCAACGCAGCCAAAATAAATTAATTAATTTGAAAAAAAAAAAGCTCTCCATTCTAAAAGGAAGACTGCAGTCGAAGATAACGTGTACAACAATAGCATGAATAAGGATTCACAGAGGAGAAATTCATTCATTCATTCATTTATTCATTCATTAATATTTCATGAGGGCTAACTATGTGTCAAACAAAATGATGTTTTGCCCAGATGTGGGATCAGGAAAGATTTTGAAGACAGAAGTGCAAGTGAGCAGTGTTTTAAAGGGTGAAGAGAACTTTACTAGTTGGACTCTGTGGTAGATAATTGGCGAAGATGTCTGCAGTTGTTCCTTTCTTTGTATCTGAGACTGTTTGAAATGAATTCTGTATCTCTTCTCATGAAGAAGTAAAGTCTACATTTTTTCCTACCTTGTTCTTCCCTCCATGGATCTGGGATGGCCACCTGATCTTGCTTTGGCCAAGCGACTACAGGAGAAGTAATGTTGTATCAGTTCTAAGTTTCAACCTCAAGAGGACTTACATGCTTCCACTCTCTCTTTGGAATCCTGAGACAACCGTACAAACAAGTGTAAGCTTGTCTGCTGGATGATAAAAGACATGTAGCTCAACCGCTCCAGATAATAGCCATCCACCTCCAGAAGCAGAGAGCCTAGCTGCAGAACTGCATCAATGATCCCAGCCGAGACGAGAGAGCCATCCAAGTTAGCTCGTTCCAAATTTCTACCACATAGAATCATGAAGCAAATAAATGAGTGCTGTTTCAAGCTGAAAAATTTTGGAAGGGGTTGTTATGTAGCAAAAACTTAATAATAAAACATCACCTGCTAGAGGGTAGAAATAACATATGCAAGGGCACTGAGGCAAGAATCATCAAGAGAGCTTCAAGGGTCTATGAGAGATTCAATGTCCCCATTAGCACCGTTCAAGTTACAAATGTTGGGAATCCAATTCAAGCCAGTTTGAGCCAATAAAGGAAATTTATTGGTTCTCATAGCTGGGAATTGCAAGGGAGTGGATCCAGCTTCAGAAATAATTGGGTATTTTTTTCTAAGTAATGCCATCAAGACCTGTTCTTCTACGCTCGATGCTGTTTTCATCTTTTCAACTAAATGATTATTAGATTCTCTTTTTGTAGTGAGAAGAGGACCATAGAGAAGTTTCAGTCTTCCATTGTCTTCCCTGCTAGTTAGTTCCAGGATGACCCTCTCACCTTCAGTGCTCATCTAGGACTTCTAAAAGTGCTCTGATTGTGAAGGAGGTGGCGCAAAATTCACAAGACCACAGGGAGAAGGAAGAGTTTCCAAAATGAAATGAGGTATTCTATCACCAGAAAGGATAGTTTGGAAGAATGACTGTGAAGAATTACAAATAATAGCCTTCTTCCATTAGTTAATAATTTTTCAATGTCAAGCAATAGAATGCTCATCTCCATCTGATTTATTTAATAAGTAAATTAAAGTAGTTTTTTTTTTGTTTGTTTGTTTGTTTGTTTGTTTTTTCTGTACGCGGGCCTCTCACTGTTGTGGCCTCTCCAGCTGCGGAGCACAGGCTCCAGACGCGCAGGCTCAGCGGCCATGGCTCACAGGCCCAGCCGCTCCGCGGCATGTGGGATCCTCCCGGACCGGGGCACGAACCCGCGTCCCCTGTATCGGCAGGCGGACTCCCAACCACCGCGCCTCCAGGGAAGCCCCTAAAGTAGTTTTTTTAATCATGTAACTTAATACAGGCATTTCTAGTTTTATTGTGCTTATTAGCTTTATTGTGCTTCACGGATACTATATTTTTTTACAAATAAAAATTTTGTGGCAACCCTGTTTTTAGCAAGTCTATCAGCACTATTTTTCCAACAGCATTTCCTCATTTCCTTTCTCTGTGTCATCTTTTGGTAATTCTTACAGTATTTCAAACATTTTCATCATTATTATATTTGTATGGTGATCTGTGATCAGCAATCTTTAGTGTTACTACTACGATGCACTGAAGCCTCAGATGACGGTTAGCATTTTTCAGCAATAAAGTATTTTTAATTAAAAAAAGAATTATAGACAGATGCAATAGATAATAGCAGGGAAATTAAGCAAAGATTTTGAAGTCAGGAACCCTGGGTTTGAATATAAACTCAGCAAATAGCTAAATTACATGACTATAGTCAAGTTATTTAAACTCTCAGAGCTTTGGGTTCTTCACCTGTAATAGTTCCTCAAAGAGTTAATGTAAAGGTAAATTAGCTAGAGTAAAGCACCAAATATATAGTCAGTACTTTTAAAAAACGTCCCCGTTAACATTCCTGTGCTATCTTCATAGTTGTGGAGATTTTAATATTAATTGACATGCCGTGCATAGTGTTAGTTCCCTTACATACATCATCTGTAATTTGTATGACAATCACAGCCAGAAACCATGGTTAGATAGAAGTCTCTCATTACATTGTGTTAAATTGGTTGGAGAAGAAAAGGTCTAGAGCCATGGGAATCCATCAAGAGGCTATCACACGTTCAGATGGGGAGTTCTCTTTAAGACGGTAGTAGTGAGATGGAGAAGGAAAAACTGCTTAGGATTTGGCATTTGGAGGACACATGTTGTAACTGATTGGCTATGGTGGTGAGGAGTAGTAAGGACTTAAATAATAACTCTTTTCATCTAATCCCTCTGACTAAAAACCACTCATGATAAAGCACTGATTTGGCAGAATATTCTAATGAAGAGGTAAGGCTGTAAAAAGACATACCCCAAAATGACATACTAGGCAGCATTTGACTTCACTCAGTACTAGCAGATATTCCTCAAGTATCTACTATTTCAGAGTCAATGCCAAGCATTAGGTAGATATACATAATAAAACTTTACCAACTGAAAGATGTACAGAGAAATGATATTGGTGCTTATCTCGGCTTTTTGGTTGTAAATAACAATAACAACAAAAAACCCACCCCAAATTGGTATTCAAAAAGGACTTTTATTGATGAAATAACTGAAGAGTATAAGGCTTTAGAAACAGATGAATCTTGGTACTCAAATGATGTATGAAAAATCTGGATTTTTATGTCTTTTGTCCAGCATCACTCTGCATTGGCTTCATTCTCAGAAAGGTTCTATTTTCATGATGGCAAGATGACCAGCAACAGCTCCAGGCTGTCATCCTACAAGCTAAGCAACCTCAGTAGGAAAAAAATGCTCCAACTTCTCATAACTTAATAGTTCCAGCAAATATTGCTGATGGAGATATTAGCCTAATGTGGATCATATTTCCCTTCTTGAACTAGTTACTATGGCCTGGGGTTGGCCCTAATGAACCTCATGAACTAGAATAAAGGAAAATGGCTCCAAAAAGTTTGATCAAAGTGTTATTTCAAGAATCAAGGGAGAAAGTATTTTTTTTAAACATCTTTATTGGAGTATAATTGCTTTACAATGGTGTGTTAGTTTCTGCTTTATAACAAAATGAATCAGCTTTACATATACATATATCCCCATATCTCCTCCCTCTTGCGTCTCCCTCCCATCCTCCCTATCCCACCCCTCTAGGTGGTCACAAAACCCCAAGCTGATCTCCAAGGAAGAATGTACTGAGTGACCAAAAATTACAGATGTCAACCATACTATCAAATTGATTCAAGCAAGGACAATTTTTGCTACAAATAGCAGAAATTAATTCAAACTAGCTTAAACCAAAATGGAATTTGTTATAAGAATCTCATGGAATCCAAGAACAGGAAGTGCAAGAGGACCTTACAAGGAACTGAAATGAGGAAATGAAAATTATTGGCATTACAGCTGCCTCTCTCTCTCTTTATCTTTATAGCTATGCGAAGTCTTTTTCTCTGCAAATCTTCTGTATTTTGGATATGTCCTGTCTCTGTTTCTCAAGGCACAAGACTGTCCCACAATTCTGGAGTTTATATCTCCCCCATCTCAGCCACTTGAAAGAGACCAAGATTACCTTCTCTCACTCTCAATTCAAAATTTAGGAGATAGCCTCTTATTAGTCAAACATGGATCTAGGGACCAATTTTCCAACCAAGTGTGGCATGCAGACTATGTTAAACCCAGTCCTGCGTAAGGGGGTAGCTCTTGGAAAAAGGAGGCTATTATAATGTGGATAAAATACCAAAAATAGTCCACTTATGACAACCACACCAACTGTGAGAGAAGACCTTGTCCTTGCTATGAAACCCCATCATCATCTTCTGGACCTTAGTAAATACACAAAGATACAGAAACTTCATTTTTAAGTAATGCCCATACAACAATATAAAAAATTCAAGGCAGAGCCTCTTAACAATGAAATCCAATATCAAAATCAATACTGCATGTTTAGCACCCTGGTCAGATATGTCAGGAGGCTAGACAACAAGGGAAAACTCACACCACTTGCTTACTTACCTATTGGCAAGTTGTGAACAAGAAATTAATTCATTCTAAAGAACATTTATTCATTTCTTACAAATTTTCAAACGAATTGTCAGAGGTTAATGAAACAGATGAATAAGACAGAATGATTTGCCTCAAAGGTTTATGGACTAGTTAGGGAGACAGACAACTAAACTGATGATTGGAAAGTAGCTATGATATGTGCTAAAATGGCACATGCTCAGAATGCTACTGGATTTCAGAGGAGCAAACATCCTGTCTCAAGGAGTGTATCAGTTTGCTAGGTCTGCCATAACAAAATACCACAGACTGGGTGACTTAACAGAAATTTATTTTTTCACAGTTCTTGAGGCCAGAAGTCTAAGATCAAGGTGTTGGCAAGTTTGGATTCTTCTGTGGCCTCTCTCCTTGGCTTGCAGATGGCTGTCTTCTTGCTTGGTCCTCACATGGTCTTTTCTCTGTGTGAGAGGAACCCTGATGCCTCTCTAGGTGCCCAAATTTCCTCTTCCTATAATGACACTAGTTGGATTGGATTAAGGCCCACCCTAAAGACCTCATTTATCCTTAATCACTTCTTTAAAGTCTGTATCTCCAAATACAGTCACATTCTAAGGTACTGGGGGGTAGGGCTTCAATGTGTTAATTTGGGGGAGAGGGGACACAGTTCAGCCCTTACCAAAGAGAAAGAGAAATTTTCCAGAAGGGTGATACCTGACTCAGCCTTACATGATAAGGCAGGAGAGGGTCTAACCTTGCAGGAACAAAGGCGTAAAAGCAAGAGTGAGCAGCATGACTTATCTATGGAATCTCAAGTAGTTTGGTATGGCTGAAACATAGGATACATATGAGAGGTTGGAATTTGGTAAAAGATAAAGTTAGAGAGGTAATTAGGGATTGAATTATAACAGGTTGGAATTTGGTAAAACATGAATTGGAGAGGTAACTAGGGATTGAATTATAAAAGGTTTGGTATTGGGGTGGGCTAAACCATGGTAACAAATATGCTTCAAAATGTAATAGATCAGGGCTTCCCTGGTGGCGCAGTGGTTGAGAGTCCGTCTGCCGATGCAGGGGGACACGGGTTTGTGCCCTGGTCCAGGAGGATCCCACATGCTGCGGAGCGGCTGGGCCCGTGGTCCATGGCCGCTGAGCCAGCGCATCCGGAGCCTGTTGCTCTGCAACGGGAGAGGCCACAACAGTGAGAGGCCTGCGTACCGCAAAAAACAAAATAAATTAATAGATCAAACACAACAGGTTTTTTTCCTCCCTCAAATAACAGTCCAGGGTGAGTGTTACTGATTCACCAGGAGCTCTCTTCCACACAGTGATTCAGGGACCAGATTTCCTTCATGTTAAGGCTCTCATCTCTGTGGTCAAGTTTGGGTTGCTATGTCCAGCACTTTCTCTTTAAGGTCTGAACCAGCAAGTGGCACACCTCACTCCTGCTATGTGTCCTTGGTGAGAACTAGTCATATGATATCCCCTGATTGCCTGGTTATGGATGTTATAATATCATAAGAGGGGTTAGCTGAATAAGCCTTTCATGGATGTAAATCTATTATGGAAAGCATTTTGTACATAGGAGCTGTCTCCATCAGTCTTGTAAGTCATACAAAAGAATTTAGACTTTTATACTGAGAAAGAGAGCATAACTCTGGGGATTTTAAAGCAAGAATGACATGATTAAATTTTAATTTTAAAATAAAAGAAAGAATTTGTGGGGCAATACTAGAAGCAAAGATATAACATTAAGGTTGTTTTGGAAATTCTGGCAGGTGGTTCTGAATTAAAGCAGTGCTGGTAGGTGAGGAGAAGATGAAGCAGATTCCAGTGATATTTCAGAAATATACTCATCATGACTCCTGACTGATTTCGTATGAAGAAAGAGGAAGAGGAGAATTCTAGATGTGTAGTGATTTCTGGCTTGGGTGAATGATGAGATTTTGGTAACATTAAATGAGGGGGAACAGGTTGAAAGAAAGTCTCATTTTGAAATGTACTGAGTTTGAGACTTTTGTGGGCTATCCAAATGGTAGTATCCAATGGGTTGTTGTATATGTGAATTATATTTTCAAGAGAGAAGATGAAGCTTAAAAATTGATTTTATAATTATTACAATAACAGTAAGAGGTAATTGAAATCACATGTGGATGAGGTCATCCACAGTAATCATAGATTTACATAATGACAGAAAAATGTTGATTTCCAATTTCCTTTTTAAACCCCCAAGAAAGATTTAAGTAAAAGGGGAAAGTTTAAATAATGCCAGATTATGAAAGCAGTGATTAGCTGTTTCATAAGTATTTAACAGCAAAAAGAAAACAAAAAATTCTCACCAAATATCAGAGATTCAAATACTTAAAGAAGATAATTATCATGAAACAGAAAACTGTTTCAATTAAGAGAGATTTTCTGAACTTGACAAGTCTTTACGCCTGAGTATTGCCATTATATATATTTAATCCATAACCCTATTCTCTTGCAAATATCCGTCAAGTATGTTCATAAAGCAAGAGGTGGCCAGTTTATTTTTCCATCCATCTTCCTGGCAAATAACCAGCCCCTTTATGGAAACCCTGAGTCACTTACATTTATATTTTCATTAACCTGTTCATTTAAGGATAGGCCCAGTGTAATTACTACTAGATTAAAGATGATCATGTGACCACTGAATTAGAAACATGAATCAAAGACTCCAGTGAAAGTTCCTATTCGGTGATAAAAAATGCCAAATAAACAACTAAATAATATCCAGATGTTAGAAAAATGCTTGAAATTTCTTCAGATGATGCTACTAAATTCAGAAAATAAAAATGTAAAATGTTTTTGAAATATGACACCATCATGGAATACTTCCCCAAATACTATTTCCTTTCAATTAGGAAATTATGATAAATTTTATAAATCATCATTATAATTTTAATAAGGGTCACTTACAAAATATATTTGAGTTAATTGCACTGAAAAACTCTACAGTGATCTGATTTTTGTCTGTCTAACGTGGTGCTCAGGCTAAGTGTGATGTTTGGGCTCTGATTTATATTTGATTTCTTAGATTTTCATCCTCTTTTGAGTTCCGATTTCTATTTTTATTTCTATGTCACAAAGTATTTTAAAGAAGTCTTCTGCTAAAATGCAGTATGATCTTCGCCTTCTTTTTTAAAAAAAGGATATAAATAGTATTTTTAAATAGATATCTGTAATCCATACTGCAGTGGTTTAGCTATAGGATTTGAGTTTGCCTCCTAAGTGCCATCTTTTATTTCAAAATTAAAGGTTGAATAAGAGTTAACTCTTACCCAATTTGATGAGTATGAAATTATAGAACAAACTTCCTATTCTCTGGGATAATATAAAAGTGAAATATACTTGAAAGCAAAACTAACCAATTGATTTAAATGATGCATAAATATAATAAAATATGATTAATTTTTATGTTCTTAAAAGTAACCTTCATTTTCATGTTTTATACTTAATTCACCATGTAAAATGATAAAAGAAGTATCGTGGATTTCTTTAATGGGCATAGACAGTCTGAGGCTATCTAAATAGGTTTTTTGGGGAGAGACCAACTTCAAATTGGATTGAAGATACCTAAAAAGCGGTCTCAGGTATATCTACATTTGCAGGGTGCTCTTCACCTAAATATTCCTAAATTCACCTAAATATTCTAAATATCTGCTCCCCAGAGATTTAACTGATTCTCTTTGGATAGCATACTCTTCGTGGATTGTGTAGCTTAAATTCACATCCACATGCTAATGGCTCCCATCTCTCTCCTATTCGGATCTCCCACCTGTATAACTAATGGCTGGCTGGACATCACATTCAACTTAACGCCACTCAAAACCTGCTTCCCAAAGCCTGCTCCTTCCCCAGGACTCCCGTGCCCTGGCCACCATCCCTAGAATCAACCTGAATGACCTCTATTCCCTCCTGTTGTTATAGCCATATATGTGCCAATTCTGTCTCTTTCATACCTGAATCTGTCCATTTGTCTCTTTCCCCACTGCAGCTAAATTAGTTCAAGTTGCCTGTGTTACTGCTTACACAAATGTTTTCTTGTTGCCCTCACCCAATCCTCAGTTTCCCTCACCAAAATCTATTCACTGTGTAGCCAAAGGACCTCTCTTCCACATCAATTCTCTGTGCGGCAGCCAGAGAAATATTTCTAAAGCATAAATATAACCTTGGCACTTTGTTGATCAGAAGTTTTAAGAGTTTCTCATTTCTCCCAGAATAAATTCCAAACTTTTTAGCACCACATATATGGTCCTTAATAATTGGGGCCCTTTAAACTACTATTCTTTGTTTAGTTCCTCAAATGTACCAGGCTCGTCTACAGCATCTTGGACTTGGAAGAAGTTTTTCCTCACCTCAAATTCTAACTTCCCCCTCTCAACGCCCCTAACCTGGTTGCTTTATCTCATACTCTTTTTCAAGACTTAGCTTTGATTTTACTTCCCTGGTGAATTTTTTTCTGACCAGTCGAGGTTGGATTTTATGTTCTTCTTGTGTATTTCTTCAGCACCCTGATCTTACTCCAGCATTCCACTCATCGTATCAAATTTCCTCTCTTTCTTCATAGATTGCAAGTTTCTTGAAGTCCTCCTTGATGGCAGGGACTATTCTTTTTTTTTTAACCCATGTCTCCTCAGTGTCTAGCACAGACCCTGAAATAAAGTAGGCACTCAGTTAATATTGGTTGATTAAATCAATGGATACCTATTAGATCCTCCTTACATAGATGTGACAGGTGTTTACATTTGATTATTACCTGCAAACATCATCTTATCTCAGAAAGGATTCTCTTATCAGTTTGTAATTAGTACCTAAATTTTTGACATAAGGGGAGCATTCATTTTGGTAAAAATAAATAAATGTATAGATAAATGAATAAACAAATATATACACTTTTAGTAGGAGGTGCAGAAATACATATCTCTGGAAGGAGGTGAGGAAACTGGTTTAAATCTTAAAACCTTTTGTTTAAGATTGATATGAAGGAATAAATACCTGGATTCCTTAAAAACTCAGCTTCTTCCAGTCCTACTTTCTTACAATTCAAATTATCACCTTTAAATAAATTAGGAATAAGTGGACTTTAAATAGAAACAATAACTGGGACAAACTAAGATAGGGATCAATACATTTAGTTTTTTACATTGTAGCAAATAGTGTGACTATTAGAAAATTGCTGGAGGGAGGAAGCAACTGGAGAATCTGACACCTAGGAAGTTTGAGAAAATAGAGGAAAAAAGGAAAGGCTTCGTCTGGTTCTTTTCAGTGCCAGTGTCTGGAAAAACAACAGCAGTGTTCTCCTGAGTACCCAGAGTAGAAGAAATGTGCAATGATGCGTAGAAGCCAGCTCTCACATCAGAACGAGTTGTTGGTTTTTCTTTGGGTTTTCAATGTGCATTTAGGAGTGTCTGGAAGTAAAGCATGGCCTGTGCTTTCTATACTCTGATGACCTAGTCTGAGCTTGTCTGAAATATAATGGCACAAATCATACTGTCCTAAACCCATGAGCAGTAAAGGAATCAGTGTATGGCCATTACACACAGAACATTTATTAGCTGTGCTCTATTGCTTAAAAAATCTATTATGCTGAGAGAAGATACATGTTGCGCTACAAACACTAACTTAAGTTACTGGAGTCAGGTACCTTACAATATACTTCACACCAAATAAGTGATGTTCTTTTAATAGTTTATTGAGAAATGTTACATGGTCGATCAAAAACACAGAGTTATAGGCATGTTTGGTGGCACTAAATAAAAACTACATCAGCTTACATCAAGTCCTGTTCTGAATTTCCAGTGGCCACAAATGATTTTTATCTGCTGTATTTCCTCACCCCAAACTCACCATGTTTATGTTCATAACATTCGTATCTTACTCTGAGACCAGCTGCAGTCTCTAATACTAATTTTCTTTTGTTTTTAAATAACATCCATCTTGTTTTGGGCCAAAGGAGCTCTCTTAAATGGGCAAAATGGGGAAAAATGTGTCTTGGGCAGGAACTCCTCCCCCTTTTGAGTATTTTTGTTGCTACTGCTCCTTCCCCTCTGACTGTAACATTCCTTTCAGCCAGCTGTCCATTTCCTCTTTTCCTAGATTTTAATTGATAAAGTATTTATTGTCCCAGAGGATTGGTGATAGAAAACCAAGCATAAAGTAGATATACTTGGGAGGTGGGGTCTTTCCTGACACTTTTAAATAATGCAGGTCTTGCCACAAACAAGCATGCCTTTCCAGTAAAGAACACTTAAAAAGAATGTAAACAACCTCTGTTCTCTTTCGTTACTTCAACAAAAGAGCTCCAAGTTCCTTAAATCTTGGTTTATTTATGCTGCCATCCAAAGAACCTACAAATGCTCTTCCATTTTGCAGGCTATTAAAATTAAATATCCCTCTGTCAGATCCTCAATCTGATTTTACCTTCGCAGTCAATTTTTCTTCCAGACTTTAGATGTCTTGAATTCTGGTATTATATTACAAAATAAAATTCCTAGTGTAGGAGTACCATCTAGCTTTGGTATGCTATATTTGTTAAATTTTCTGATTAAATAATGAATCAATAAATGAAACCATTACTGAATGAAACATTGTTGTGCCTGTTCTCTAGATTCCACTATTCTTACTTCAACCTCTACACCTTTGCCTGTGCTAATCTTGCACCTAGCATGCACACTTTCTTCTTCTACATCAGTGGTTGTTGTGTGCACTAGAATCACCTGAGAGCTTGTCAAAACAAAGATTTCTTGTCTTCACTCCAGAGTTCCAAGGTGGGACCCAAGAACCTGCATGTCGAACAAGTTCTCCAGAGATATGAATGACACTGGTCTGGGGACCACACTTTGAGAACACTTACCTAGAGCTCAGGTAACTTCTGAGACATACCTTGTATCTCACATTTTTTGGGGGGGCGTGGGTGATGTTCTCTCCTATGATTTGAATCTGTATTGTTCTCTACCACTTATAAGTCCTTTTCTTCAGTTTTTTATACTTTTAGAAACTTATCACACATGAGTCTGTTATCCAATAACTTGATGCTTTCACATCCTAACCCCAACCATGCTGAACTTCTCACTTCTCCTTGAAAAGACCATGAATCATTGTGACTTCATGTTATTTCCTTTCCCTAGCTTACCTTTAATCCTTTTCAACTTGGTAAACTCTGAGATCTAGTTCTAGTGTCTCCTCTTTTGTAAAGTCTTCTTTGAATTTCTTGGTAATTACCACTTGTACCCCAATTCTTTGCTCTCATGGATCACTGAACTTAATCAATATCATTGAAAGTATCTGTATATGTTTATTCTGAACTCCTAAGAGACTGGAAGCAGATCATATTTATAGTGTAATCCCTAGTACCAAGCACAATACCTCACTAAAGGCATTTTTTGAAAGAGTACCAATTTTTGGTAAAATAATTGTGATATAAAAGCAAACACAATCAATAAAATAACAACCAAACAACAACAGCAAAAAGGAATGTGCTATAGATATAACTTCCCCACTGAATTGCCATGTTCAATATTGAAAAATCAGTTAGTAATCTAGGTGGACCCTCTTATTAAGGCAAAATTCCAGATTCTATTAATAATGTAGGCTGAAGACATGGGAACATCCTGAGTGCTCATCAACAGATGATTGGTTTAAGATGTGGTATATATATATATATATATATATATATATATATATATATATATATATATATATATATATATATAAATAAAATGGAATGTTACTCAGCCATAAAAATGAATGAAATATTGCCATTTGCAGCAACATGGATGGACATAGAGATTATCATACTAAGTGAAGTAAGTCAGAGAAAGCAAATGTTATATGATATCACTTGTATGTGGAATCTAAAAAAATAAAACAAATGAATTTATATACAAAACAGAAACAGACTCACAGACAGAACACAACCTTATGGTTACCAGTGGAGAAAGGGAGGGAGAGAGGGATAAATTAGGAGCATGGGATTAACAGATACAAACTACTATACATAAAATAGAAAAGCAACAAGGACTTACTATATAACACAGGAAGCTATATTCAATATCTTGTAATAGCCTATAATGGAAAATAATCTGAAAAAAATGTATATATATATAAAACTGGATCACTTTGCTGTACACCTGAAACTAACACAATATTGTAAATCAACTATATGTCAGTAAAAAGAAAACAATTTAGACTAAAAGCATGCCAAATAACAGAATGATATATTTATTTTTGTTTTTAAGTACTGAGCAGAAAGACTAGGTAAGAAGAAATGAGAAATATCTCCACTTAGTCTAAAATAAACTACCTAGATGAAAATTAGAGGAGGAAGTGAGGAAATATTTAGATTTGCTGGTATATTATAACTGTGTGCCAAAAAATAAAGCATCTCTAACATCATCTAAAGTGAGAAATTTCTGAAATTAGTTCCCATGACCTCTTATTAACCATTTCCGCCTTTAATGTGCTTCCTCCCAAAGATTTGATTCTTTTCCTCAAATCTCTTGGATGCTTTATTACACGTGACTTCAGGATCAAGCCATCTTGGTGGGCTCACTTTGGACATGAACTTCTCCCTTTATTTTTGGTTTAAAATATAAACCACCTGTAACCTCAATGATATTTTGTACAGGGTGGTTACGTTTAGATCTGGTGATCAAAATGTACCTTAAAGAGTCAAGAAGAGAAAGTTTAGAGCTGCTAGGTTAGAGGAGGTCCATTTGAGGAAGGAATCATTTTGACAGCTGACATTACGGCTTCTAATAAAATTGACCAACTGTTTCTTGTGGAAGTTTTGTTTCTGCTGTTATAGCTGCTTCTGTCAGGAAAAGAGATCTGGAGAGTGTTTTAGAAAGCATGCTTGTGATAACTCAAATGATAAAGTATCTTATATAACTATGACATTTATATCTTCACATTGATGTAGGCAAATTCTCTGGACTTTGTAATATTGTGTATATTGCCTTTACTAACATATCAGTGGAGACCTCTAATTTTCCTTACCATTGATTCATGAGCTTTTTTGAAGTTCAGTATTCCTAAAGCTATGCTTGTGTGGGCAGGCCACTTTTGCTGATATGAAAACCAAACAGGGAGAGACTGACTTTCCCAAACATAAATGCAGTTAATGTGAAGCTACAGAGTTAAAGGATGTAGAAGGTTAAAAGAAGTTCAGCTTTGGCAAACTAAATTTACTCAGCAGAGGTAGCTGAATTCCTGAAGTGGAACCATTCACTTTGAGATAAGTGTTATATTTATGGTACAACATCTTCACAGTGATGTATATTACTCTTGTGTATGCTCAGAGACACACGACTGTGAAATAAAAGGAATAGAATTTAACAGGTCAATTTATTGGTTAACTTCGGTAAAAGTCTCAGCTGAAGTTGTTGGTTGAGATGATTTTGTCTTGTGGATAGGTTTGTGTGTGGTTTAATGTGTCCCCCTTTCCAGATAATTAAGAATTAAAGTTTCTAATTTTTATCTGTCCTTCTGATGAACTAGGGTAATAAAATTCTGTTCTTAAGTCACAGAGACAAGTATGGGGCACTTACTAAACATAATAACACCCTGAAAGAGAGCCAATAAAGATTTTTTTCCACCCTAATTTTCAGTCTGAAGTGAATTATATCCTGTGATAAAGTAGTATAGGTACATAATGTTGAGTAAATTTATAAATATTTCTGAGCCTCAGTTTTCTCCTCGGTAGTAAGGTGGTAATGCTACTTGGTCTGTAGGATGTCAAGAGAATTACATGAGAATATAGGTGAAGAGATTAACACCAGGATGGCATGCCAAAGTTTTCAATAAATTGAGCTATTATTATCATTGTAAGAATGATGAGATCTTTGAAGATTTTATTCTCAGTAACTAGATCCATTCTCTTCTTCCATGTGGTTATTGATTTCAGTGCTTAGAGCATCCTTTAACTTCTCAGTCAACTACCATGAAAGAGACTATCTCAAGACTGCTTGCAGTGTGGTCACCATCTGTGGGGATATGGCAGTAAATCAAAAAGTTAATGCTTCCCTAACTTCTGAGTTAAAAAACTACCATTACCCCTTCCAAAGTCATTATTTCCAGCGATACCTAAGCACTGGAAGTAAAAGAGTACAGTGAATTTAGCTATTAAAACTGTATGATTGTAACTGTTCTCACTCCCATTGTTTGCTCAAGGACCAGATCATTGCCCACAGATGAACCAAGTAAAGGGTCTTTGCTTCTCCAGTTATCATTCTCTTCTTTCATGTTCCCAGCACCTGTTTATTTGGCACCTGCTATGTGCTGGGTCCTGGCAAATAAAAATGAGTCTGAGATCATCTTTGCCCTGCAAAAAACCCAAAACATATTGCATTGTTTGATAATGTGTATTTGGGGAAAAACTGCAAATATGTAAATTTATATTGGCAAACATCAAGGAGAAACTGTTTTCCAAAACACAGTACTATGTGGGGAAAAAGATAATTGAAGAAGGCATGATTTTTTTCTGACAGGCTAGATGACAGGGTAGATGCAGTTAAAATCCAGGAAAGTTAGTGATAACAGCCACAAGCAAAGAATTAATAAAGTGTGATGTGAACTCAGAGAAGACAGAATTTATTCCTATCTTAGATGAATCTGCAAGGCTTCACAGTTCCTTTGAAACTGATGTGGGTCTTGAGAGATGAGAATAAATTTATTCACTCATCTATCAAGCATTTGTCAAACCATTCAGTTTATTTATCAAACCATTTCTAAGCATCAGACACTATGGCAAGTATCTGAGATACAGAGAAGCTATAGCTTTGCCCTTCAGGAGCTAACAGTCTAGTCATGGAAGAGACAGACATGTAAAACGTGATTAGACTATAACAGATTTATAATATTAAAATACAATTAATATATTATGTCATACTGATATAATATAATATAACATAATGTAATGTAATTTCTGAAGGAATTCCTGATTCTATCTTGGGTCTTCAATCATGTGTCTGTGTGTGTCTGTGTGTGTGTGTATGTGTGTATTTGTGTATGGAAGGGAAATCAGGAAAATCTTCCTAGAGAAGACATTTGAGCTAAGTCTTGAAGAAGAGAACTTCAGAAAGCTGCCCAGTGAGTTGGAGACACAGGAGCATTCCAAGTGAAGAAGGAAGGAAACTGAATATTCTTAGGAAACTGCAAAAAAAAGGAGTGTCAGGAGTATAGTGTAAGGAGATGGGGAATGAGATCTGGGAGTGGGAATGAGCGTGTGAATTATGATGTAGACATGACGGAGAAGAAGCTAAAGCTCGGGTAAGGGCCAGATCATAGAAAGCTTTGTTCTAAGCACAGGGAGTCACTGAGATGGCTGCTGGGAGTCTGAGACTGCCATGGAGGGGTCTGGGTCAACCCGATGCATCTAGTTCACCTCTGCCACCCCTCACCCACTCCCAGCCAGCTACGTTGAAATATATACCCTCAAATTCAGGAGCCATGAAATCAGAACCTATTAGTATTATTTGAAAATCTTTGGGAACATGAAATAACACTTTACTTAGTTTGGAATTCTTAGCTTCATCTTTGGATACAGATGTTGTAATTTAGGTCTGAAAATCAAGAGACATAAAACAGTCTTGTATAGGTGCATACATTTTTTTAAACTGATAAGAGATTTTTTATTCTTCGAGTAATAGTTCAGGAGTGGTTTCTTCCACCTTGAATCGCTTAGAATCTTTGCTTCCTTTGTTCTTGGAACATTAACATCTCCATATTTCATTTATTCATTCAGTTCACTAATCTCCCCTACTGGTAGAAGTATTATTGCAAGCCCTTTTTTTTTTGCCGTATGCGGGCCTCTCACTGTTGTGGCCTCTCCCGTTGCGGAGCACAGGCTCCGGACGCGCAGGCTCAGCGGCCATGGCTCACGGGCCCAGCCGCTCCGCGGCATATGGTATCTTCCCGGACCGGGGCACGAACCCGTGTGCCCTGCATCGGCAGGCAGACTCTCAACCACTGAGCCACCAGGGAAGCCCTATTGCAAGCACTTTTAATTCTTCTTTTTCTACTGGAGTTTTTGAACATCAAATAAAGCCTTGGAGGCAACTGCAAGTTGAAAGTATTATTTATTTCTCCATAGAGTTACCAGTAACTTGAGCAACAGAGATAAGAGCCTTTCCTTGTGAACTTCTGGGAATTTAGTAAAGGATTATCTTTCCACCTATTTCCCAGTTCACCACTCTGATATAAACACCACTCAGAGAAACTTGGTTTAGGGTGAAAGCAATGTCATTTTGTACAGAGTGATGTGTGTCACAAAGTATTTGATTAACTAGGGTAGCCAAAGACAAAGTTAATTATTTGGTCAATATTTTACTAGGTTTTTCAGTTATTACCCACTTTACTTTTAATTACTTTTCCCGCTATTCTCCATCTGATGTTATGTAAAACATCTACATATCTACACATAAAATCATATTTTATCAGAAACCTACAGCTGACCTCATTTTATAAAATCATGTTGTTTGCCGAAAGAAAGAAAATCTTCAGAAAAAGCATCATGCTTTTTTAAAAACCCACATCAGGATGTGACAGCAGGATGATAGACAAGAACTACACAGCTTTTACAGTGTGGAGATAAATGGGAAAAATGCCTCTGAGAGTGGATTTCATGAAAAGTATGGGATCAAAGCACTACTGTGTCTGTTAGCCTTTACTGCTACTTTATTTCACTTTATTTCATAAATTCGGGTTAGTCATTAAAAATGTCAAAGGAGTCATATGTTTTCTACAACAGAACAGAACATTATACACAAGGCCAATTTACAAAGCTCCAGTCTGTAGCTTTACTGAGGAACGGAGTTCTGAAAAATCTGTGTTCTGGGGACTTCCTCAGTTCAAAGCAACTAGCAGGAATTTTGCTTAAATCAAATCTTAGAATTGAACTCCCTAGTTTCTAGGTTGTCACTGTGTGTGTTAAAAAAAATACAGTATCTATAAATTCCTAAGATAAAACAACAGGCCAATGAAGTAATATGAATTTCTAAACTTTTCTACTGAGTAGCTGTTTTTTCATGATAATTAATACAAGTTCATTCTAATATTAGCAAGCCAAGCAATACAGAAGCATATGAGGATAAATATTATAGTTTCTCCTGCTTCCCTTCCTTCCTTCCTTAAAACCACAAGTGTCTTGTATATGTTCCTCCATATCTTTTAAGACACATCTTATACATTAGGAATCAAAGTTAGATATTTTTAACATGGCCAACATGATCTACAACTTGGAATTTCTATATAATGCAGTGGTTTTCAATCATTTTTACAGCAAACAGTTCTTTTTTTCCAAATTAAATCTTTCGTGAAAATTAGGGTACTTGCATGCTTAAAGGTTGATCTCAGCTTAAATGTCACTTCCCCTGGGAAGTCATTTTTATCCCATAAACTAGATTCATAACAAATTCTTGAGGGATTTTTTGGGGGGTTTAATGCTGTAGGTTCCTTGAGGCAGAGTGAGTTAACTATCATTCTATTATTATCAGTCTTGTGACATAATAGGAACTATTTGTAGTCCGTATTATGTAATATATATACAGATAAAGGTACAGATATAGATGAATGAGTTTCTTTACTATCAACAGAAAATATTCTTAAGCACTGTAACAGCAGAACCTTATATAGTGCCTGGGAGATATAAAGTTGCCCGGTATTTGTGGAATGAAGAATAATATTTCTCTAAACATTTCAAGTGGCTATAGCATTCTCTGGTGCACAATTTGAAAATCATTAGCTTAGTGGATAGGGCTCCCACAAAGTAGTAAGATATCTGCTTTACAGGTTTGAGTTTTGCATAGCCTCTCTGTGTTTCAGTAGCAATTTCTATTTCACTTGACTTATCTGGAGGCACTTGACATCATCGGCCACTTGGCTTTCCCATTCTTTCCTGGTTCTCCTCTACACCCCAGAAAATTTCTCCTCAGTGTCCTTTGTGGGGGATGATCTCTAGGAATCCAGGATAGCTCTCTTCACCTTTTTATTTGACATGCTCTTTTTTACATGATCTTACTTACTTTTGTGGTCTTAGTTACTGGTGTGTTGGTAGCTTCTGGATCCTTATTTCCAAAGCTCACCATCCTCCTGAGTTCCAGAAAGGATTTCTAACTGTTGCCAGAGAACCCCATTTTTATGTTATTTAGATGTTTCAAACTCTCAGGTATATAATGCTATATTTTCTGTCATAATTCTCCATAATCATGTGGGTTTTTTTTTTCTCTTTTCTCTATCTTGGTTTATGACATTGGTTGTTGAATCTAGGAAACTGACTCATTTTAAATGATTGTCATATCCTTTACGTATCACCAATTCTTGTTAGTTCTACCTGTTAAATAGCTCTCAAACCAGCCTCATAAAATTTGTTTCCAAAGCCACTGTGTTGAGCGAGAACCTCAAGATCTCTCACATGAATTGTCCATCCTCTGCAATGCTGATAAAATATCTTTTTTAAAACAATCAGAGGACTTCCCTGGAGGTCCAGTGGTTGGGACTCTGTGCTTCCAATGCAGGGAGTGAGGGTTTGATCCCTGTTGGGGGAACTAAGATCCCACATGCTGCATGGCATGGCCAAAAAATTATTAAATAAATACACATTAAAAATAAACAAATAAATACAATCCACCCATTAAAAAAAAGCTTTAAAAAAATCAGGAATATGAACATTTAATTTCTCTACTTGAAAAATATCAGTGACTTCCATTGCCTAATTTTGTAGTCTCTGTGTAACCCCAGGGGGTACAGTTAGGTTCAGGAAGAAAATATTGGGACTTCTCTTTATATTCATTCATTCATATATATATTGATGGATATTTGGATTCTTTCCAAGTTTAGCTAATATGGACAAGTCCACTATGGATAATATTGTATATTCTCTGGGTGCACATGTAAAACTTTCAGGGATATACTTGGCAGTGGAATTGTTGTATTATAGAATAGGCAAATGTCTAAAACATAATATATTAGCAGTTACACAGGCATATACTTTATTTTTAAATGTATTAAAGATATATTAAGAGTGAGTGCCCAAAACATTTTTTATTCTGAATAAGAGTATGTGATCAAAAATGCACTGGTTTATAGAATAAAAACTCTCACATCTAGCTCCAAATTCCCTCTTTCATTTCCATTTTTCCAAAATAAGCTTGTTAGGCTCTTGCTGCTACAAGCTTCCATTGCATGTATCACCATAATAGTATTTATCAGGTTGAGTAGCTGTTGTTTATTTCTTGTCCATCTCCTCACCTAGGCTTAATGGTCAAGGGCAGACTTCAAGTCAGAATTCTAGTCTCACTCATTTTTGTATCTCTGGTACCTGGCAGTGGTAGCATATGGTAAGCACAAATTTAAATATTTATTGAATGAATGAACTAAGGTAAATGGTAGGAATACTATTTTATATAGCTGAGAAATGAAGTATCACAGGAAAATCCTGTATACTCTGGGAAAAAAGCATTATATAAATTTAAGCACTAGTGCTTTATGATAGAATTTGATCTATGGTGTTCTGTAGCCTGAATATCAAAATGTGTGTTTTAGTTTAGAATTAATCAAGAAAGCCAACACTCTATTTGCTCTTTATCTTCACCTTAGCTGTGCTAGCACTGTAGCAGAGTAGTAGAAAATTCTCTTCAGCCTCTAACTTATGTCCTCTTTATCAATATTCCTAGAAGAAGAAGGTTATGTTAGAACAGAAAGATAACTGGGCTAGGAATCAGACAGACCAATATTTGTCTCGGTTCTGTTATTTGTGATTTTACACAAATCGCTCAATTTCTTTGACAATCCGTATAATAATTTAAAAGAGCTATTGCTTATTAGCATGTGTCAGGCAGAGTTATAGGCACTTTCCATGAATCATCTCACTTAATAATAAGCATAAATGTTACCCCATTTTACAGAAGGAGTAAATGAGGATCAGAGAGATTATACAACTTCCTCCAGGTCCTAAGACACAAGTTACAAGTCACTTATCTAGTTTCTTTCCCAGGGTTTTAAAAGAATCAAATGAGGTAATCTATGTGAGAACATTTTATAGTTTTTAACACTTTTTCCATTCAACATATATTTATTTACTACTTAGCACATACATTGTTCTGTACACACACACACACACACACACACACACACCCAAAGAATATGAATTATATAGTCAGCAGTTGGACGGTCTTGAAATCTTGTACAGGAGATACAAAAATCTATAAATGACAGTAACACAGTAGTGACTACTTTTTCCCTGGGAAGAAGATCAGAGAAAACCTCACAAAAGAGATACCATTGAAGTCTAATGTGTTAAAAGATGATTGAGATTTCTAGGTAGATGCTGTGTTAAAGGACATACAAAGAAGGAAAGAGCAAGACCAAAGACAAAGGAGGTAAAACACATGCTCTCTGGGAAATAATAAGTTAGTCATCGTGGAAGAAATACAGGATGTGGGGCAGCACGTAGCAGGAGATAAAGCCAGAAAGAAGGGTAAGTTAGAGCCGGAATATAAAGGACTTGGGGTTTGACTTATTGTATTGAGCTAATGGGTATCACAGAAACATTTAACTAGGCAAGTACTATGATGTTGACAATAAGAATATCAATAATAACTTTTATAACAATAATAATAGATAATATTTACTGAACACTTAATATGTGCCAATAACTACATTAATGCATGGCTGATTAACTTAATCTTCAGTTACCCCATGAGATAGGCATCGTTTTTCACTCCACTATGCTCTTAGCCTCATTCCCATACTGCCACAATAGCGGTGACTCCAGAATGCCAGCACAGTAAGAAATGAGGTGAGACAATCCTACCCATAAGGATGAGAGGCTAGGAGATCAGCTGGGTTTTTGGGGTTTTTTTTGCTTTGTTTTGTTTTCTGAATTTGTATTTACGTAGCAAACACATTATTACTTCTTAATTTATTTGGGATGGCTTGAGAGGACTCTGGTAGAGATAAGGAGGTTACAGCCTTCCTTTCCAAAGCTTTCTCAAGGTGTCAGCACTGGAGAGCAATTTGGAAGAAGAGGGTAGATTTACAGGGTATCGTTACTAATTGTTAGTACCTGCAGCAGCTCAACAAAGATGATGGAGGACACCAAAGGCAATGAAGTAGTAATAACATGGTTGGCCCTAACACAGCAAGCTTTCAAGCATGGACAAGCTTATTTATATGTGTGCCCCCATGTCGTGAAATCACTGCTGACTACAGCTTTGCAGGAGAACAGAAACAGGATGAAATTAGTCATGCCTTTCTCACATGCACAAGGAGTCAGCAGGTAGTTTTAACTCCTGACATTTTACTGCTATGCCAAAGCAAACTACACGTTATGGGCAAATCAGCCCTTGTTTTAGGTAGAAAAATATTCTGCCAGTGAGAAACTATGCATTACATATGCACTACAGGGATGCTGGGTGTGAGTTTGTTCCATTGGAATTTCTAGCCTTACAGCCCCCCTTCTTTCTTCACATTGGGGTACAAGCTGTACTGGGTCCTCTAGTTAATGAATGTGCTTTTTGAAAGTCATGGGTTGTTCATCAGAGACCCAGAAACTACCTCAAGGAAAACCCTTCTATGTCCAAAGATTTACTTGGCTGGGGAAGAATCTAGACATTTGGACAATAACTTGAACTTAAAAACTAAGCTGATTCTATTGCTTGGTCTGCACAGATACTGGTTGTTAGTAAGATACTAGTTGGAACAAATGATGACCCAGATTTGTTAGCAAGGAAATGATGCTCTGTGGGTGGGCAGCACACTGAGTGCCTGTGTAGACACATACTCATGACACCTCCTCCTTTGTACATTCAGAGATGCTTCCATGTTTTTCTGGGTATATTCCTATCTGCTACAAGACTGTAAGCTCCCTGAGGGCAAAGACTTTCTATTTTGTTAATTGCTGGTACTTAGAATAGTACTTAGGACATAATATGTTCTTAGTAAATCTCTTTCGCTCATTATTCAAAGAAATATTGAGCATTTATCATGTTTATTTACAATTTAAATGAAAAAGTGAATGAGTGTATGAATAAAAAAATAAATGGAGGACTTTAATAATCATAGCAATGTATGTAACTAAACTTTACCAGCTTCGTGAAGAGTCTTATCTATAGCCAGTTTATTCATAAGAGTCAGCTTATACAGAATATGTGTAGCATCAACAATATACACAAGTTGTCAGGATTCTTGATTTTTCCTTTAGTGCTTCTTGTCCTTCGACATCTGGCCACATTTGACGGTCAGTAATAAAATACGACCAACAGCTGCCAAAGTCAGTATTCTTGCTTCAAAAGGGAGAACAGAAGCTAACATTTACTTTGTTACTAGGATGTGCTACATTCTTTCACAAGTTATTTCATTTAATTCTTTTTTTTTTTTTTTTTTTGCCGTATGCGGGCCTCTCACTGTTGTGGCCTCTCCCGTTGCAGAGCACAGGCTCCGGACGCGCAGGCTCAGCGGCCATGGCTCACGGGTCCAGCCGCTCCGTGGCATGTGGGATCTTCTCAGACCGGGGCACGAACCAGTGTCCCCTGAATCGGCAGGTAGACTCTCAACCACTGCGCCACCAGGGAAGCCCTATTTCATTTAATTCTTAAAATAACTATCTGAAATGGTGCTATTATCCCTATTTTATATCTATGAAGAAACTAAATTCATGCTTCTATTTAGACACAGAAGCAGCATTTTTTTTCTTTTCCTATATAATTATTTTTTCATATATGTGTCTTCCCCTCTTGACTAGGGTTGTTGAAAAATGCTTTCTTAACTAAGAACAATCCTTGGCTTTGTATCTATAACTAAAATTCCCATATTACTTATATTTTGGGCTATGGACATCGATATTATATGTCCATGTGCAAACATAATCTGGGGGAGAAACAAAGTAAACCATAATTAATCATTAACACCTTGGTTCAATTTTGTTTCTATGAGATTTCTTTTAGCATGTAGACCCTAAGAAAGTGAAAGCCTGGTCAAAATTATTTTGAAGCCCTGCCCAGTCACAGTGAGACTTTGAAATGCAGTCTGAGAAGCTAAATTACAGAAAGGGTAGGAATCTGCCAGTCCCCCATTTTCTTAAGCCCACTGAGAAGACTGTCATTCAAAACATGAAATTAACCAAAAGGCTGGAAAGGCATGGATGACGAGCTTGGTGTGGAGTAGAAAAATGGATCCTCAACCTCTAAACTTTCTCCAGAGACTTTTTTTTTTTTTTCTCCAGAGACTCTTAATCTGTTTCCTGAACATTCACTTTGCATTGTCACTCATATTCTTTTGAAAAACTCACAGTAGTTTCTACAGACAATAGAGAAATCGAAACACTTGTCAAGATTAATCAGGCTCCCAACTCTTAGCCCCAGAATTTGCCACAATCGATAGAGCCTCTGTAGAGGGCAAGGAAGTCACTGTGAGCCAGCCCTGCCCCAGTAAGACCCATGGCTCCTTCCTCTTTTGTGAAGACACTTATCACCTTAGGCTGGTGGGACATAAAACTTGGTAAGATGTTTAATGATGGCTCTGTGCCTGTGATCAATGGGAGTTCACCCTAATCCTCTATGACTCTTTTTCTTAGACACTATAGATGGAACTTTCCCTGGCTTCTAATTATTTTCCTCTCTACTGTACAGGGTATAAAATAGTATTTCCAATAAACGCAGGTTCAGTAGGCAATAGCCATAGCCTATGTTCATTTTCTTTTGTACCCCAGATATAGTAAAACCCGAAATGAAAAATAAATAAAGGCATTTTTCAATAGAAGCAGAAATTTAAAATGCCTATTTAACAGCCTGAATTTTAGTCCCCGTGAATGATATGCTGGCCGAATGGTTTGCTGCCTTAATTAAAATGATATCTAGCCATTTAAATACGTACAATCAGACATACCAGAGAGGTGTTTGAAATCTAAATGCATTCTACCTGGGTAAATATGCTCTGGAAGATATGTTTTCCACTCTCTTTGTTTACCGACCAGCTGTGTTCCCAGATTTCTCAGCTCCTCTCAGGTTACTGGAAGCAGAAGATATTTCGTGATGGGTTCTGAGAATTAGAAAAAAAATCAAGGAATGGACTCTTGATCACACGAGCCAAAAGACCATCACTTAAATGTACTGACTAGTAAAATTTCCTTTTAGTAAAGGGAAGAATCATCTGGCAAAATTACTTCTTTGTCGCCATTTCAGAATTCAGGACCTCTTTGATTTGGATTAGTTCCCTGCAGACAAATTGCAGGGCAGAGTTGAGTCTCTGGGTCAGACTATGAGAGAAATAAATTTCTATGGCTCTAGCAGGAGTCCGGGAATGGGAAGAAGGATGTAGAACCCAGGCTTTACAGATGGCCTGCTTGAACAGAATGCAGTGTCATTCCAAATGAGCCCAGGGCACTGTCCCTGGCTCTGTGCTGTTTGTGATTCTACTTCTTACTGAAAACCAGAGCTTCAGTTTGTACCTCCGAATAAGTGTCTAAGAAACTATGCCTATTTCACCAATATGGATATTTTAGGATATTTAGCAAATTGTTTTAATTCTTTGCTTCATTTTGCTTGGGCATTTGTATCCCATGTATGTGGTATGTAGGGAGTTCTACCTACATATTAGCTATCATCATTTGCTGTGGGAACTTCAATATGAAGTATAACACAAATTGGAAGCCTATTTGTTCATGTTCAAAACCCAACCATAGAATCAGCATGCTAGTGCTGTCAGAAGCCACGGAATAGTTTATTCTAATGGTTTCCTGTTCTTGATGAGAAGAGAGAGGCCCAGAGTTTTGAAGGGACTTCCCCAAAACTATATCTAGACTTTAAGTACGACCAGCTCTGGGGTTGAGACTTCTGATGCCTAGTTCCTATGGCTCAGATACAGAGTGATCATTGCTTAATCAAAGTACTTGAGATGCTCTAGAGAAAAGGTAAATTTTTGTTTGGGAACAAAGTGAACAGCTTCCAAATTTGAATTCTGACAGAAATTGGTGAGATGAACAATTATATTAGAGGTTCTTAATAATTGCTAACACATTTGGGGACTCAATAACTGTTAAGTTTGTTCTGACTTTCAGAGATTGTTAACAAGTTGGCAGAAGATAATCAGGCTCTCCAAACTATCTAAATGGATACAATTTGACCCCATATTCTCTGTTTTTAACCAGTATACTAGATTTGTATCCTCATCACTTCCTTCTTGGTTATTTTATAGGAATAATCATCTCTTTTAAGGTTTTTGTAATTCTTAACCAGTATACTTCCTTTCCAAACTCTCCATTCATCCATTTGCTCATTAAATCATTTATTCAACACGCACATAGACATTATCACATGCCAGGACACAAAGATGTATAAGACAGTTTCTCTTCTCAGAGTTCGTAGCCCGGGAAGGGGAACATAGATTGTAACAGAAAATGACTGTTCAAAGATCTGAGATTGAAGTTGATATACACATGAAAATCACCTGCACAGTTCTGTGATTTTCTCTAGTAAGGTAGATTACAATGTGCTTTTATGTAAATGCTTCTTACACTAAGCTTGTGAGGTAGGCAGAATAAACAGAGGTCCCAAAGATGTTAAAATGTTATCAGTAAATCTGAGTCCATATCTGTCCTGTTCCCCCTGTGACTTGTGCACAAGTTCCTGGCATACACAGGGAGCTCAATAAATACTTTTTGACTGAAAGACTGAACATAGCCAGTTAATATGAAACTGAGCTTTAAACTCAAGTGTCCAAATCTTGAGACCAGCATTTATTCTGTTGGATCCGTATTCAGTGTCAGCTGTGACCATTCCCTCTCTTTGCTCTTCAGAACAATGGTTCTCATCTACCTTGAGTCCCATCTACTTGAGATAAAGCATTCCAATTAATTAATGCTTCTGAAGCTGCTGCCCATATATTAACAAACTTAACAATGGTATCAGAAGAGGCAGAAGATGACTGTTTCTCTAGGTATTGCACCTCAGTTGAATAGCTAATTTTTATCAGAGGGTCCATCAGATCACATCAGAGAGGTGATCAAACTGCTCCCTTGCAGAATGCCAGCCTTGGGAATTCTGTGGCAAGTTTATGAGAATAGTGCAGAGCCAGAGATGTGACATTTTCTAATGACAAATGACTATATTTGTTTCTGAAATGCCCATATTTTTCATCATTAAATGATGGATATTATAAAACTAGGGCTATGATGATGTCAATTATGACAATAATGAAGTGAATAATAAAAAGAAAAATGGGTACCACTTATTTAGACCCAACTACGTTCCAGCAATGTGCCAAATGATTTGTACATGTTATCTTAAACAAATCCTAACAATTCCATGACATTGATAATATCAATTCCAGTTTGCAGGTAATGGAGGTACATTGTCTTTAATTAAATCCAAATATTCAATAAGTACAAGTTATTCTTAAAAGATTGTGTTTTTCTCTCTCTTACTTACAGCCACATTCATCTATTTCTCTTTCCACGCACACATAATATTAGATAAAGTACAAGTGTATCACCTGTAACAAAGGGCAAACCAGCAGCTGCTTAAACAAAATATTGAACACCATGGAATACTTCCCAATTCATTCTATGAAGCTGGCATTATTCTGACACCAAAACCAGAAAAAGACATTACAAGAATGTTCTAAGGAACACAGACACAAAAATTATTTTACAAGTGTTAGTCAATCAAATCCAATGACATAAAAAATCATAACACATCATGACTAAGTACAGTTGTCCTAGAAAAAACAGGTGGCTTAACATTCAAAGATCAATATAGTTCATATCAAAGGACTAAAGAAGAATAACCATATGATTATCTCAATTCATGCAGAAAAAGCATTTGAAAAAAATCTAACATTCAATCCTGATTAAATCTCTCAGCAAACCTGAGGTTAAATGTAACTTCCTTAATCTGATAAATGGCATCAATGAAATTCTGTAGCTTAATATCATACTTAGTATTTAAATACTGAACGCTTTCCTCCCAAGATAGAGAATGAGACAAAGACGTCTGCTCTGTATTTCACATTGTACTGGAGACCCAGCCAGGGAAATAAGGCAAGAACAAGAAATAAAAGAAATATGGATCAGAAATAAATAAAACTTTCGAGTTGAATAAATCAAATTCTCTTCCCCCCAAAAAAAATTTTTTTAAATTTTTTTTAAAAATTAAAAAAAAGAAATAAAACTTTCTTTATTCATAGATGACTTCATTGTCTATGTAGAAAATCCTAAAGAATTTTTAATAAGCTATTGAAACTAACCAGTGAGTTTAGCAAGATTATGGGATACAATGTTAAATTTTGAAAATAAATAACATTTCTGTACACTAGCGATGAACAATCAAAAATGGAAATTAGGGCTTCCCTGGTAGCGCAGTGGTTGAGAGTCCACCTGCCGATGCAGGGGACACGGATTCGTGCCTCGGTCCGGGAGGATCCCACATGCTGCGGAGTGGCTAGGCCCGTGAGCCATGGCCGCTGAGCCTGCGCGTCCGGAGCCTGTGCTCCGCAACAGGAGAGGCCGCAACAGTGAGAGTCCCGCGTACCGCAAAAAAAAAAAAAAAAAAAAGGAAATTAAAAGACAATACAACTTACAATATCACCAAAAATATGAAATAGGGATAAAGTTGATAAAATATGCACAAATTTGTATGCTGAAAACTCTAAAACATTGTTGAGAGAAATTTTAAAAGACCTAAACAAATGGAGAGATATATTGTGTTAACAGAAGACTCAATATTGTTAAGATGGCAATCCTTTCCAAATTTACGTATATTTTCAAGGCAATTCCAATCAAAATTTCAGCAGGTAGTTTCTATAAAATGTTAAACTGATCATAAAATTTGTAAGAAAATGCCAAGAATAGCCAGAAAAACTTTGAAAAAGAAGCAAAATTGGAGAATTTATACTACCTAATTTCAAAACTTATTATAAAGCTAAAGTAATCAGAGTATGATATTGACATAAGGAAAAACATAGATCAATGGAACAGAATAGGAATTCAGAAATGGTCCTACACATATATAATCAGTTGATTGATTTTTACAAAGGTGCCAAAGCAATTCAATGGTGAAAATAATCTTTTCAACAATGATGCTGGAACAATTAAATACCCATATGCAAAACAAAATAAAACAAAAATAAATGAAAACTCTCCACTCTTACCTCATACCATTTATAAAAATTAGCTCAAAATGGGTCATAGACTTAAGTATTTAAGAGTTAAAACTATAAAACTCTAGGAGAAAACATAGCATAACATCTTGGTCACTCTGGGTTTGGCAAAGGTTTTTTAAAAATAGCACCCAAAAAGTTCATGCTATTAAATTTTAAAAATTGCACCTTACCAAAATTAATATCTTTCACTTTTCCAAAGACTCTGATAAATAAAAAGGTAAGTCACAGCATGTGAGAAAAGATATGTGAACATATAACTGACAAAGTGTTTGGGTCTATAATATACAAAAAACTCTTACAACTCAGTAAGAAGACTAACATTCTAATAAACAATGGCAAAAATTTTGAAAAAAAACTTCACCTAAGAAGTTCTATGAATGGAAAATAAGCACCTGAAAAGATGTACAACCTTATTAGTCACTAGGGAAATGAAAATTAACTACACACCCACTAGAACAGCTGAAATGAAGACTGATCATACTATATGTTGCTGAGGATGTGAAGCAACTAGAACTCTCTCTTTAACTATTGATGGAAATGGAAATTAGGACAACCACTTTGGAAAACAGTTTGGCAGTGTCTTAAAATGTTAAACATAACACACACCATATGACCAGCTATTCTACTTCTAGTTATTTACCCAAGATAAATAAAAGCATGTCTCGACCCAAGACTTGTACACAAATCTTCATAGCAGCTTTGTTTGTAATAGCCCAAAGCTAAACTGGAAACAATTCACAAGTCCATAATGGATAAGCAAAGCAAACTGTGGCATATACATACAATAGAATACTACTAATAAAAAGAAACAAACTATTGATATATGGAAAAGCATGGATAAGTCTCAAAATAATTACAAATGAAACAGCCAGGCAAAAAATGCATACTTCATAATAATATTTGTACAAAATTCTAGAAAATACAATCTACAGTGACAAAAAGAAGATTGCTGGTTGATTGGGGTTGGTGGTAGTCATGGAGGGATATGTTACAAAGGGGCACAAAGAAACTTTTGTGACGGAAGTGTGTGTTCTGTTTCCTGATTGTATGGTTTCATGTGTGTATACATATGCCCCTAGTTATCAAATTGTATACACAAATATGTGCAATTTGTTTTATGTTGATTATACCGCAATGTAACTATAAACATAAAAAGAAGATAAAATAGAAGGCTTCTTCTCTCTCATGTTTCAGAGTGAGTGTAACTATTACACGGCTGATATGGTAGTTCTGTGGTATCTGGTACTCAGCCTCCTACCGTCTTTGTGCTCTGAAATTCTCTACATGCAACTTTCATCTTGTGGTTTAAAATAGCTGTTCCAGAGCTTCCCTGGTGGCACAGTGGTTGAGAGTCTGCCTGCCAATGCAGTGCACACAGGTCCATACACCGGTCTGGGAAGATCTCACGTGCCGCGGAGCGGCTAGGCCCGTGAGCCATGGCCACTGAGCCTGCGCTCCAAAACGGAAGAGGCCACAACAGTGAGAGGCCCACGTACCGCAAAAAAAAAAAAAAAAAAAAGCTGTTCCAGCTCATTCCATTATATTCATATGATAGCCAGTGGAAAAGAGTGGAAAGTAGTGGAAGACAAATCCTTTCTTTTAAGGGCATAAACTGGACTTTGAACACATCACTTATGCTAACATCCCATTGAACTGTGCTACATGACCACAACTTACCAAGGGAGGCCAGGAGATCTAGTCTTTAAACTGAGCTATCATGTACCTAGCTAAAACTCAGTTACCATTACTAAGAGGTAAGAGTTAGAAATCTCTACCCACCCACCCCTGCAAATATAAACATATGAAATTTCACTTGAACCAAAGCAATAAATAGGCTATTGATTATGTTACAGTTTTTAAAGTTCACAGATCAGAAATATTCTCTTTTTCTTTTTTCTAAGGTGGAAAGAGCTAGGTACTACATTGAGGAAGAAAAGAATGGTCTCCTGGATTCTATAATCAGAGTTCAAAGCTGTGTTGGATGTTGAGAAGATGTGACAATTGCCTATGATTTTGCAGCATCTTGTAATTATGTTATCTTCTCAAAAACACCCAAAGTCATTAAAACTTTGAATTCTTTGATCTATGGCCAGCCAGGTCCACCAATATTTCTTTGAGTCTGCATAATGTGTTTAGATCTCAATGAAACATTAGAGAAATGTTTGATGTTATTATCATCTATTTTCTGAGAAATGATTTTTTCCCAACATGATTGTGAATATTTAGGATTATGAAAGTACTAAGAAATGTCATAGCTCTGCTACAAAAAGCAGGGGGTCTCTTTTTCTTCCTGAAGATTCATTAATAGAAGATGAAGGCGATATGCTGAAAGAGAGTAATAATAACTATAAACATTATTCATCTGGGGCCCTTTTATTCATTGTGGAATCAAAAACAAACCAATTTTTATTTCCACTTAAGCTATAATACTATTTACCCTCTGAACTTCAGAGAGTTGTATTTAATCTAACCTCATTTTAAACTTTGGATAAAATGGTCTTAAAAACTCCATGATACGGGATTCTATCTCCCTCTTTTCCCTCCTATTTACAGTGCGGTCTGTTTTTGCCGTTCTACATTTTTTGTCTTCCCCCAGTTTATTTTTTCTTCTCCTTTCATAGAACTCACACTTTCAAAGTATTTTGAATTCAAAGCTTAATACTAACCATTTTAAGGGAAAGAAGATTAGAATGAAGAGAAGAAAGATGTATCTATAAGTGTCACATGGGTACTACCAGATTTCCAGAACTTAGGGAAAAAACATTCTTTGACGATAACCCTCTCCCTTGGTCCTGTGAGAGTATTTGATGTTATCAAAACATGTGCTCTAATTTTTGGTTTGGAAAACAAGAATCATCACTGTAATTATGGGGAAGGAAATTTATAGATGAATATGACTGAGCATAAATGCCAGAAAACAGATGTTAAAAAGGGAGTATAGTGAGTTAGGAAAAGTTAGATACAAGTGTCTCTAATCTAGCTTGTTTGATTGTCTCTCTATAGTTCTACCAGTCTGATATTTTGTTCAGGTTAAGCACATTTGAGTTTCAATCTAGAATGATAAATTTTACACCTTTGACATCCTTGTTTTCGTGGCTTTTGTGATAGCGAATTAAGATCCTACTGCCAGTACACTGTTCATGACATTTTTTAAAACCAGTGCTTATTTGATTTGTTTCTTCTATTTTGTAAATGTCACCCCTCTGTGGGCATTCTCAGCAGAAGGGAAGGTTGAAGTATTTTTTTAAACAAAAATTTAGGGCTCCTGGTTTTTAGATCATTGTTTTTCCCTGGACAAAACAAACGTTCTGAGTTTTTAAGATATTTGTTTAAAGTCAGTAAAACACTTCCTGCCGTCATTCAGCCTCCTGGGTGTAACTGGTTAGACAAGAGGACATGCATTGGAGATGAGCTGACAGATCCCACAGCTGTGACCCTGTCAACCAGCAATGTGGCTTTATGTAGAACACAAGTGTCATTTAGGGTTTGGCAGCAGAGAAAGCAAATGAGTTCATTTTGAGTATGGGAATATTCTTTTGGACTAAAACTGCAGACCAGCAGTTTTCTAGAGACGTGCTTTCCTTTCACTGTTTTCAGTTCCTTGCAATTTCAATAAAGTTGTGATCATGTTGAAATTGTTATTTATTAACGCTTATTGATAACAATAATAGGTAACAATTATTGAGTGCCTGCTAAAGTGCCAGGCAATATACTAACTTCTTTGCATGAAATATCTCAAATGATCCTCACATTAATTCTATGAAGCTTGTACTACTGTAATGTGCATTTACAGATGGGGACATTGAGCCACAGTTGGTAAGTGGTGAAGTGCACACAGCAGTTCAGTCCTCTGATTCTTAATGAATACATTTCCTCATCAAACTCCCTGCAATAAGAGAGAATGAAGAAAACTAATGCTCCTTATAGGCACCCATCATTAACTTGAGATATATTCCTTTTCCTTCCTTGTAATACCCTATATGACACACATTCAGGGATATTTTTTAAAACCTACAATAAAAACATCCTTGTCAAGTAGCTCTTGATAGGCCTGGATATTTTACTTCACTTGTGGGTTAATGTTTCTACAGATCATCTGATCTCAACCTCTTCCTAGCTTCATTTCCTGCCAACTCCACACGTCAAATTGTGTGCAGTTACCCCACATCCTGTGAGCTCTCATACTTCTGGACCTTCAAATATGCTTCTGCCAGGAGTGACCTTCTTCTGCATTTAACCATCCATGAGGCTCTTTCGTGGGGCCTTCTGAGACTCCTCCAGGCAGAATGACTTGCTCCTTCCTCTGATCCCAAGTCAATTCATATAAATCTTGATTATACAATATTTTCAGTATAGCTTTTTGAAAGAATAATATATACTTATGTTAAATAATTAAAACAGTAAAAATGGTTTACAATGTAAAGTATGTCTCCCTCTCATGCTTGACATACAGGCAGGCCTCTCTTAAGGCAGCAATTATTCCCATGATAGCTACACACAGAAACATATATGCACACATAGTTCTGGGTTGTAAAAGATTGGAAGCCTGTCTAGGAAGCACAGTGTTCTGAATCTTGCTTTCTTCTCTTGACAATATCTTAGACTTCTTTCTATATTAGTATATAAGCTTTATTATTTTTAATAGCTCTAAATATTTTAATATGGCATACTGTACTTTACTTACCCATCTTTTTATGATGGACATTTGTACTGTTTCTAGCTCTTACAAACAATGCTGCAATAAGTACCCTTGCTTGTATGTTTATAAAGAAACCAAATGTATACAAGAATGGGACTTGAAGTCAGATTTCCAGGGTTTGAACCCTGGATCTGTACTAGTAGCTCTTTTAATTATTTAACCTCTCTATGCTCCAATTTCCACTTATTAAATAGGGATTTAATAGTATTTTCATAGGATTTTTCTGAGGATTAAGTGAGTTACTACATGGAAAGAGCTTTAATGTCCAATATACAGTAAGCATTTGATGATGTTTACTGCTATTAATACAAAGGTCATACGTCTTTGGGCACTTGTGTGAGTATGTCTTTAGGATAAATTCCTGGGAGTGGAATTCTTGGGTACAGACATTTATAATTTTTATAGCTACCCATCTTAATTGGGTTCCTTTAGAAGCAGACCCTAAGAAAAGGATCTAAATACAAATATAGTTTATTTTGATGCTGAAGGAAAATCTAAGAAGAGTGGAGAAGTGAAACAGGAAGAAAATGTAGCTAATAAAGGGTGTACTATCAAGCCAATCACCACTTTGGGTACTTGGAGCTCAGTCCTGCTGAGGAAACTCAGAACCGGTATTGACACAAGCCTCAGAATTATCTTGAGGGAGCGGCTTCTTGGCACACTAAATCTTGTCCTGTCAGGTCAGTCATTGTCCGAAGGCCATTGCATGATCCGTGGAGCAGTGGCTTCCAAAAACAGAGTGATGGGAAAGCTCTGCCGTGGTTCTGGCAATAATGGGTTTACCTGGAGAGATTTTTTTTTTTTTTTTTACAGTACGCGGGCCTCTCACTGCTGTGGCCTCTCCCGTTGCGGAGCACAGGCTCCGGACGCGCAGGCTCAGCGATCATGGCTCACGGGCCCAGCTGCTCTGTGGCATGTGGGATCTTCCCAGACCTGGTCACAAACCTGTGTCCCCTGCATCGGCAGGCGGACTCTCAACCACTGTGCCACCAGGGAAGCCCTGGAGATAATTTTGAAAGAATAACAAAATTGACTAAAAATTATTCTGATTTTTATCATCATGTTATGCTGGGAATGCTCTATAACCTTAATTATAAATTACTCCTCCCCTCAGGGGCACTCACCACCTTGATTCCCTGTAGTCCACTGCCTGTAAGATATTAATTTCCCCAAAATTTTGGCCTATTTCACAGGCAGGTAAAGTGGGTTTTATTGGCCAGAGAAGGAAAGAAATTCAGGTGTTGGCAGTTGGAAGCCTGACCAGCATGAACTGAAGGGAAAGGGATAGACAATAAGGTCAGAATACCAATAACATCCACCACAGGTGAACCTGTCCCACACTGACCATCTACACAAGTTCATTACCATCTGTACTGCTTAAAGTTTTACCCATAGTAGTGATAATTTTTCCTCACTACTGTCTTTCATGACCACCCCTGAGTAGAGCTGTGTTGTATAAGAGTCTATTTTCATCTCACATGATATACTGAGCCAACGCCACTATGAATCAGACCTGGGTTTTATTGTCCTCTGACAACTGGTTATAGGATCTCTCTGTGAAGTCATAGGTGTGACCTGAGGGAGAGAAATTCATTTAACAAGTTAAGAAATATGGGGGGCTGGACTGCCAGCTCATGTGATTTAGTTGTTTCTGCCGGACATGCTCACATCTGATCGTAAATGTACTCTTGTATGATGGGTTACTGCTGTGCCTGCCCAGCCTAATGAGTTGGAGAGTCTGACAATAACCAGCTCCAGTCAATCACTTGATATCCCATAATGAGGCCCAGTTTCTACTAGATCCAGTAGCAAACGAAGAGCTGTTTTCTGAATGTTAAACAGTTCTTTTGAAGACTTCTGGCTTTCATATTGTATCCTGATTGATAGATGAGTCTCTCACTTTTTTTCCTCAGCATACCTATGACACTAACAGCAGCCAGCCAACTCCACTGTCCTTACAATTCCCATTATTCCCTTATCTCTTATACTCTAGAAATATTGCACAAGCCGGTATATACCCTTCATCCCATATCCCAACCTATTTCAGCAGGTGATGATGGAATTTGGAAATCAGGCCTGCAAATGCTGAAACTTAGGGGCATGGGGATACAGGCAGGGAGTCAACAGCTTCCGCTATGATATTACTAAATTATCTTCCAGAGAAGGTATTCATTTTACATTTCCACTAACAAAACACAAGATGGCTGTTTTTATGCATCCTTATCATCTCAATATATTATCAAATATCAAAGCCTAATCTGATAAGCTTTTAAAAATAGTACTTCATTCTTTTATGTGCATTTCTGTATTATGAAGTTACATCTATTTTCACACATATGAAAACCACTGATATGTCTTTCACTATGAAAAACTCCACTGGCAATCCCTTTTTACATGCTTTGCCATTTTGTCTATCTGGTTGTTGGCCTTTTTTTCTAATGATTTGTCAAAATTCTCTCTGTACTAAGGAAATTAGTCTTTTGTCAAATGTCTAATAAATTCTTTCCCACTTTTATATTTGTCTTCTTTTGTTGTTTATAATATTTCTTGTTTTCCTGAAAATCTTTTTATATAGCTATGTGCTTTAATCTTTTCTTTAATGCTTCTTGCTTATAAAGATATCCCTATTACTAAAATTACAAAAACAACTCTCCCCTGGTTTTCTCTACTTATTTTAATTGTTGTATTTTAAATATTTATGTTCTGATCTCTCTTGCTAGTCTTTAACAACCTGAAAAACACATTTCCAGGACATAGAAAACATTAAATTAATGATGGTTCCCTCTCTTCCTTCCCCTCTTCTTCCTTTCTATCTTATATATTTTTTCTAACCTCAATACCTATCAAGGTACCTGGTATATAGTAAGTGCTCAATCAGTTCTTTTTTACTGAAATATAGTTGACATACATTATGTTAGTTTCAGGTGTACTACGTAATTATTTGACATTTGCATATATTACGAAATGACCACCATGATAAGTCTAGTAACCATCTGTCCCCATACAAAGTTATTACAATATAAGTAATCACATTTCTTATGCTGTGTATTACATCCCCATGACTTATTTATTATAGAACTGGAGGCTTGTACCTCTTAATCCTCTTCACTATTTCACCCACATCCCCATCCCTTCCCTTCTGGCAACCACCATTTTGTTCTCTGTATCTATTACTCTGTTTTCATTTTGTTTTGTTTGTTTTGTTTTCTAGATTCCATATATAAGTGAGATCATATAGTACTTGTCTTCCTCTATCTGAATTCTTTCACTTAGCATAACACTCTCTAGGCCAATCTGTATTGTCGCAAATGGAAAAATTATTGATACTATTTTTTAAACATTTTTATTGGAGTATAATTGTTTTACAATGGTGTGTTAGTTTCTGCTTTATAAGAAAGTGAATCGGCTATATGCATACATATATACCAATATCCCCTCCCTCTTGTGTCTCCCTCTCACCCTCCCTATCCCACCCCTCTAGGTGGACACAAAGCACTGAGCTGATCTCCCTGTGCTATGTGGCTGCTTCCCACTAGCTATCTATTTTACATTTGGTAGTGTATATATGTCCATGCCACTCTCTCACTTCATCCCAGCTTACGCTCCCCCCTCCTCATGTCCTCAAGTCCATTCTCTACGTCTGCGTTTTTATACCTGTCCTGCCCCTAGGTTCTTTAGAAACTTATTATTTTTTTTTAAGATTCCATATATACGTGTTAGCATATGATATTTGTTTTTCTCTTTCTCACTTACTTCACTCTATATGACAGACTCTAGGTCCATCTACCTCAATACAAATAACTCTATTTAGTTTCTTTTTATGGCTGAGTAATATTCCATTATATATACGTGCCACATCCTCTTTATCCATTCATCTGTCGATGGACATTTAGGTTGCTTCCATGTCCTGGCTATTGTAAAAAGAGCTGCAATGAACATTGTGGTACATGACTCTTTTTGAATTATGGTTTTCTCAGGGTATATGCCCAGTACTGGCATTGCTGGGTTGTATAGTAGCTCTATTTTTAGTTTTATAAGGAACCTCCATACTGTTCTCCATAGTGGCTGTATCAATTTACATTCCCACCAACAGTGTATGAGGGTTGCCTTTTCTCCACAACTTCTCCAGCATTTATTGTTTGTAGATTTTTTGATGATGGCCATTCTGACTGGTGTGAGATGATATCGCATTGTAGTTTTTTTTTTTAAATAAATTTATTCATTTATTTATTGGCTGTGTTTGGTCCTTGCTGCGTACGGGCTTTCTCTAGTTGCAGCGAGCACAGGCTACTCTTTGTTGTGGTGTGTGGGCTTCTCATTGTGGTGGCCTCTCCTGTTGCAGAGCACGGGCTCTAGGCATGCAGGCTTCAGTAGTTGTGGCATGTGGGCTCAGTAGTTGTGGCTCATGGGCTCTAGAGGACAGGCTCAGTAGTTGTGGTGCACGGGCTTAGTTGCTCTGCACATGTGGGATCTTCCCAGACCAGGGCTTGAACCTGTGTCCCCTGCATTGGCAGGCAGGTTCTTAACTACTCTGCCACCAGGGAAGCCCTGCATTGTAGTTTTGAGTTGCATTTCTCTAATGATTAATGATGTTGAGCATTCTTTCATGTTTTTGTTGGCAACCTGTATATCTTCTTTGGAGAGATGTCTATTTAGGTCTTCTGCCCATTTTTGGATTGCGTTGTTTGTTTATTTGATATTGAGCTGCATGAGCTGCTTATAAATTTTGGAGATTAATCCTTTGTCAGTTGCCTCATTTGCAAATATTTTCTCCTATTCTGAGGGTTGTCTTTTTGTCTTGTTTATGGTTTCCTCTGCTGTACAAAGGCTTTTAAGTTTCATTAGGTCCCATTTGTTTATTTTTGTTTTTATTTCCATTTCTCTAGGAGGTGGTTCAAAAAGGATCTTGTTGTGATTTATGTCATAGACTGCTCTGCCTGTGTTTTCCTCTAAGAGTTTTATAGTGTCTGGCCTTACATTTAGGTCTTTAATCCATTTTGAGTTTATTTTTATCTATGGTGTTACGGAGTGTTCTAATTTCATTCTTTTACATGTAGCTGTCCAGTTTTCCTAGCACCACTTATCGAAAAGGTTGTCTTTTCTCCACTGTATATTCTTGCCTCCTTTATCAAAGATAATGTGACCATATGTGCATGGGTTTATCTCTGGATTTCTATCCTATTCCATTGATCTATATTTCTGATTTTGTGTCAGTACCATACTGTCTTGATTACTATAGCTTTGGAGTATAGTCTGAAGTCTGGGAGCCTCATTCCTCCAGCTCCGTTTTTCTTTCTCAAGATTGCTTTGGCTATTCAAGGTCTTTTGTGTTTCCATACAAATTGTGAAATTTTTTGTTCTACTTCTGTGAAAAATGCCAGTGGTACTTTGATAGGGATTGCATTGAATCTGTAGATTGCTTTGTGTAGTAGAGTCATTTTCACAATGTTGATTCTTCCAATCCAAGAACATGGTATATATCTCCATCTATTTGTATCATCTTTAATTTCTTTCATCAGTGTCTTATAATTTTCTGCATACAGGTCTTTTGTCTCCTTAGGTAGGTTTATTCCTAGGTATTACATTCTTTTTGTTGCAATGGAAAATGTGAGTGTGTTCTTAACTTCATTTTCAGATTTTTCTTCATTAGTGTTTAGGAATGCAAGAGATTTCTGTGCATTAATTTTGTATCCTGCAACTTTACCAAATTCATTGATTAGCTGTAGTAGTTTTGTGGTAGCATCTTTAGGATTCTCTATGTATAGTATCATGTCTTCTGCAAACAGTGACAGCTTTACTTCTTCTTTTCCTATTTGGATTCCTTTTATTTCTTTTTCTTCTCTGAGTGCTGTGGCAAAAACTTCCTAAAACTATGTTGAATAATAGTGGTGAGAGTGGGCAACCTTGTCTTGTTCCTGATCTTAGTGGAAATGCTTTCAGTTTTTCACCATCGGGATGATGTTGGCTGTGCATTTGTTATATATGGCCTTTATTATGTTGAGGTAAGTTCCCTCTATGCCTACTTTCTGGAGGGTTTTATCATAAATGGGTGTTGAATTTTGTCAAAAGCTTTCTCTGCATCTATTGAGATGATCATATGGTTTTCCTCCTTCAATTTGTTAATTATGGTGTATCACATTGATTGATTTGCATATATTGAAGAATCCTTGCATTCCTGGGATAAACCCCACTTGATCATGGTGTATGATTCTTTTAATGTGCCATTGGATTCTGTTTGCTAGTATTTTGTTGAGGATTCTTGCATCTTTGTTCATCAATGATATTGCTCTGTAGTTTTCTTTTTTTTTGACATCTTTGTCTGGTTTTGGTATCAGGGTGATGGTGGCCTCGTACAATGAGTTTGGGAGTGTTCCTCCTTCTGCTCTATTTTGGAAGAGTTTGAGAAGGATAGGTGTTAGCTCTTCTCTAAAGGTTTGATAGAATTTGCCTGTGAAGCCATCTGGTCCTGGACTTTTGTTTGTTAGAAGATTTTTAATCACAGTCTCAATGTCAGTGCTTTTGATTGGTCTGTTCATATTTTCTATTTCTTCCTGTTTCAGTCTCAGAATGTTGTGCTTTTCTAAGAATTTGTCCATTTCTTCCAGGTTGTCCATTTCATTGGCATATAGTTGCTTGTAGTAATCTCTCACGATCCTTTGTATTTCTGCAGTGTCAATTGTTACTTCCCCCTTTTCATATCTAATTCTACTGATTTGAGTTTTCTTCCTTTTTTCTTGATGAGTCTGGCTAATGGTTTATCAATTTTGTTTATCTTATCAAAGAACCAGCTTTTAGTTTTACTGATCTTTGCTATCGTTGCCTTCATTTCTTTTTCATTAATTTCTGATCAGATCTTTATGATTTCTTTCCTTCTGCTAACTTTGGGGGTTTTTTTGTTCTTCTTTCTCTAATTGTTTTAGGTGTAGGGTTAGGTTGTTTATTTGAGATGTTTCGTGTTTCTTAAGGTAGCATTGTATTGCTATAAACTTCCCTCTTAGAACTGCTTTTGCTGCATCCCATAGGTTTTGGGCCATCGTGTTTTCATTGTCATTTGTTTCTAGGTATTTTTTGATTTCTTCAGTGATCTCTTGGTTATTAGGTAGTGTATTGTTCAGCCTCCATGTGTTTTTATTTTTTACAGATTTTTTCCTGTAGTTGACATCTAGTCTCATAGTGTTGTGGTCGGATAAGATACTTGATACGTTTTCAATTTTCTTAAATTTACCAAGGCTTGATTTGTGACCCAAGATATGATCTATCCTGGAGAATGTTCCCTGAACACTTGAGAAGAAAGTGTATTCTGTTGTTTTTAGATGGAATGTCCTATAAATATCAATTAAGTCCATCTTGCTTAATGTATCATTTAAAGCTTGTGTTTCTGTATTTATTTTCATTTTGGATGATCTGTTCATTGGTGGATGTGGGGTGTTTAAGTCCTCTACTATGATTGTGTTACTGTCGATTTCCCCTTTTATGGCTGTTAGCATTTGCCTTATGTATTGCAGTGCTCCTATGTTGGGTGCATAAATATTTACAATTGTAATATCTTCTTTTTGGATTGATCCCTTGATCATTATGTAGTGTCCTTCTTTGTCTCTTGTAATAGTCTTTATTTTAAAGTCTATTTTGTCTGATATGAGAATTGCTACCCCAGCTTTCTTTTCATTTCCATTTGCATGGAATATCTTTTTCCATCCCCTCACTTTCATTCAGTGTGTCCCTAGGTCTGAAGTGTGTCTCTTGTAGACAACATATATACGGGTCTTGTTTTTGTATCCATTCAGCCAGTCTATGTATTTTGGTTGGAGCATTTATTCCATTTACATTTAAGGTAGTTATCAATATGTATGTGCTTATTACCATTCTCTTAATTGTTTTGTGTTTGTAATTGTAGGTCTTTTCCTTCTCTTGTGTTTCCTGCCTAGAGAAGTTCCTTTAGCATTTGTTGTAAAGGTGATTTTGTTTTGCTGAATTCTCTTAACTTTTGTTTGTCTGTAAAGGTTTTAATTTCTCCGTGAAATCTGAATGAGATCCTTGCTGGATAGAGTACTCTTGGTTGTAGGTTTTTCCCTTTCACCACTTTAAATATGTCCTGCCACTCCCTTCTGGCTTGCAGAGTTTCTGCTGAAACATCAGCTGGTAACCTTATGGGGATTCCCTTCTCTGTTATTTGTTGTTTTTCCCTTGCTGCTTTTAATATTTTTTCTTTGTATTTAATTTTCGTTAGTTTGATTAATATGTGTCTTGGCAGGTTTTTCCTTGGCTTTATCATGTATGGGACTCTCTGTGCTTCCTGGACTTGATTCACTATTTCCTTTCCAATATTAGGGAAGTTTTCAACTATAATCTCTTCAAATATTTTCTCAGTCCCTTTCTTTTTCTCGTCTTCTTCTGGAACCCCTATAATTCGAATATTGGTGCATTTATTATTGTCCCAAAAGTATCTGAGACTGTCCTCAATTCTTTTCATTCTTTTTTCCTTATTCTGCTCTGCAGTAGTTATTTCCACTATTTTATCTTCCAGGTCACTTATCTGTTCTTCTGCCTAGGTTATTCTGCTATTGATCCCTTCTAGAGAATTTTTAATTTCATTTATTGTGTTTTTCATGATTGTTTGTTTGCTCTTTAGTTCTTCTATCTCCTTGTTAAACGTTTCTTGTATTTTCTCCATTCTATTTCCAAGATTTTGGATCATCTTTATTATCATTATTCTGGATTCTTTTTCAGGTAGACTGCCTATTTCCTCTTTATTTGTTACGTCTGGTAGGTTTTTTCCTTGCTCCTTCATCTGCTGTGTGTTTCTTTGTCTTCTCATTTTGCTTAACTTACTGTGTTTTGGGTCTCCTTTTGCAGGCTGCAGGTTCGTATTTTCCAATGTGTTTGGTGTCTACCCCCCGGTTGCTATGGTTGTTTCAGTGGGTTGTGTAGGCTTCCTTGTGGAGGGGACTAGTGCCTGTGTTCTGGTGGATGAGGATGGATCTTGTCTTTCTGGTGGGCAGGTCCACGTCTGGTTGTGTGTTTTTGGGTGTCTGGACCTTATTATGATTTTAGGCTGCCTCTCTTCTAATGGGTGGGGTTGTATTCCTGTCTTGCTAGTTGTTTGGCAGAGGGTGTCCAGCACTCTAACTTGCTAGTTGTTGAATGGAGCTGGGTCTTGGCCTTGAGATGGAGATCTCTAGGAGATTTTCACCATTTGATATTATGTGGAGCTGGGAGGTCTCTGGTAGACAAATGTCCTGAACTTGGGTCTCCCATTCAGAAGCACAGCCCCAATGCCTGGCTGGAGCACCAAGGGCCTGTCATCCAGAAGGCTCAGAATAAAAGGGAGAAAAAAAGAAAGAAAAAGATAAAATAAAATAAAATGAAATAAAATAAGTTATTAAAATAAAAAACAAAAAATAATTATTAAAAAATATTTTTTAAGTAGTTTTAAAAAAAGAAAGAAGGAAAAAAGAGAACAGCCAAACCAAGAAACATATCCACCAATGATAACAAGTGCTGGAAACTATAGTTTAAAAAAAGGGGAGGAAAAACAGATAGAGAGAACCCTAGGACAAATGGTAAAAGCAAAGCTATACAGAGAAAATCACACACAGAAGCATACTCATACACACTCACAAAAGGAGAAAAAGGGGGAAAAAATATATATATATATATATATAGTTTCTCCCGAAGTCCACCTCCTCAATTTGGGATGATTCGTTGTCTATCCAGGTACCCACAGATGCAGGGTACATCAAGTTGACTGGAGATTTAATCCGCTGCTCCTGAGGCTGCTGGGAGAGATTTCCCTTTCTCTTCTTTATTCACACAGCTCCTTGGATTCAGCTTTGGATTTGGCCCTGCCTCTGTGTGTAGGTCGCCTGAGGACGTCTTTTCTTCGCTCAGACAGGACGGAGTTAAATAAGCAGCTGATTCGGGGGCTCTGGCTCCCTCAGGATGGGGGGAGGGAGGGGTATGGAATGCGGGGCGAGACTGCAGCTGCAGAGGCCAGCGTGAAGTTGCACCAGCCTGAGGCACGCCGTGTGTTCTCCCAGGGAAGTTGTCCCTGGATCACAGGACCTTGGCAGTGGCGGGCTGCACAGATTCCCGGGAGGGGAGGTGTGGATAGTGACCTGTGCTTACACACAGGCTTCTTGGTGGCTGCAGTAGCAGCAGCCTTAGCGTGTCATGTCCGTCTCTGGGGTCCGCGCTTTTAGCCGTGGCTGGCGCCCGTCTCTGGAGCTCCTTTAAGCAGCGCTCTTAATTCCCTCTCCTCGCGCACCAGGAAACAAAGAGGTAGGAAAAAGTCTCTTGTCTCTTCCACAGCTTCAGACTTTTTCCTGGTCTCCCTCCCGGCTAGCCGTTGTGCACTAGCCCCCTTCAGGCTGTGTTCATGCAGCCAACCCCAGTCCACTCCCTGGGATATGACCTCTGAAGCCCGAGCCTCAGCTCCCGGCCCCCGCCCGCCCCGGCGGGTGAGCAGACAAGCCTCTAGGGCTGGTGAGTGCCGGTCGGCACCAATCCTCTGTGCGGGAATCTCTCCGCTTTTCCCTCCACATCCCGGTTGCTGTGCTGTGCTCTGCTCCGTGAGTCCGAAGCTTCCCCCCTCCGCCACCCGCAGTCTCCGCCCGTGAAGGGGCTTCCTAGTGTGGAAACCTTTCCTCCTTCACAGCTCCCTCCCACTGGTGCAGGTCCCGTCCCTATTCTTTTGTCTCTGTTTTTTCTTTTTTCTTTTGCCCTACCCAGGTACATGGGGAGTTTCTTGCCTTTTGGGAGTTCTGAGGTCTTCTGTCAGCGTTCAGTATGTGTTCTGTAGGAGTTGTTCCACGTGTAGATGTATTTCTGATGTATTTGTGGGGAGGAAGGTGATCTCCTCATCTTACTCGTCTGCCATCTTGAAGCTCCTCTTGATACTTTTTTTATGACTAAAGTATTTCATTATACATATACACCACATCTTCTTTATCCATTCAACTATCATTGAATGCTTGGGTTGCTTCCATATCTTTGCTGTTGTAAATAATGCTGCAATGAACATTGAGTGCATATATCTTTCCGAATTAATGTTTTTGATTTTTTCAGGTGAATACAATACATAGAAGTGAAATTGCTAAGTTACATGGTACTTCTATTGTTAATTTTTTGAGGAACCTCCACACTGTTTTCCATAGTGACTGCACCAATTGACAATGCCATCAACAATGTTTGAAAGTTCTCTATTCTCCACATTCTCACCATCACTTGTTATTTGCTACCTTTTTGATGATAGCCATTCTGACAGGTGTGAGGTGGTATTTCGTTGTGGTTTTGATTTGCATTTCCCTGATAACTAGTGATGTTGAGCATTTTTTTATGTGTCTGTTGGCCGTCTATATGCCTTCTTTGAAAAAGTCTTATTATGGTCCTCTGCACATTTTTTAAATCAAGTTGTTTGTTTTTTTGATATTGATTTGTATGAGTTCTTTTTTTTTTTTTTTTAACATCTTTACTGGGGTATAATTGCTTTACAATGGTGTGTTAGTTTCTGCTTTATAACAAAGTGAATCAGTTATACATATACATATGTTCCCATATCTCTTCCCTCTTTCATCTCCCTTCCTCCCACCCTCCCTATCCCACCCCTCCAGGCAGTCACAAAGCACTGAGCCGATATTCCTGTGCCATGCGGCTGCTTCCCACTAGCTATCTGTATGAGTTCTTTAGTATAGTTGGGATGTTAACCCCAATATCATTTGCAAATATCTTCTCCCATTCATTAGGAAGCCTTTATTTTGTTGATAGCTTCCTTCTCTATGTAAATACTTTTTAGTTTTATATAGCCCCATTTTTTAATTTTTGTTTTGTTCTCCTTGCCTGAGGAGACAGATCAAAAAAAAATATTGATAGACCAAAGTCAAAGAGCACACTGTCTGTGTTTTCTTCTAGGAGTTTAATGGTTTCGGGTCTTACATTCAAGACTTTAATCCATTTTGAGTTTATTTTTGTGCATATGAGAAAGTGGTCCATTTTGATTCTTTTGCACGTAGTTGTCCAGTATTTCAACACCATTTATTGAAGAGAATTTTTTTTTTCCTCATTGTATATTCTTGCTTCCTTTGTCATAGGTTAATTAACCATAAAGGTGTGGGTTTATTTATGGGCTCTCTATTCTGTTCCATAGATCCATGTGTCTGTTTATGTGCCAGTACCATACTGTTTTGATTACTATACTTTGTAGTATGGTTTGAAATCAGGGAGCATGATACCTCCAGTTTTATTTTACTTTCTCAAGATTGTTTGGGCTATTCAGGATTTTTGTACTTCCACACAAATTTTAGAATTATTTGTTCTACTTCTGTGAAAGACGTCATAGTACTTTGATAGGGATTGCATTGAATCTGTAGATTGTCTTGGGGAGTATGGTCATTTTAACAATATTAATTCTTCCAATCCATGAGCATGGTATATCTTTCCATTTGTTTGTATTATCTTAAATTTCTCTTTTTTTTCTGAATTTTGCTTTATTTATTTTTTATACAGCAGGTTCTTATTAGTTATGCATTTTATATATATTAGTGTACATCTGTAAATCCTAATCTCCCAAATAATCCCAGCACCACCCCCCTCCTCACCACTTTCCCCCCTTGGTGTCCATATGTTTGTTCTCTACATCTGTGTCTCTATTTCAGCCTTGCAAACCAGTTGATCTGTACCATTTTTCTAGATTCCGCATATATGCGTTAATATACGATATTTGTTTTTCTCTTTCTGACTTATTTCACTCTGTATGACAGTCTCTAGGTCCATCTACATCTCTACAAATGACCCAATTTTATTTATATGCTGAGTAATATTCCACTGCATATATGTACCACATCCTCTTTATCCATTCATCTGTCGATGGGCATTTAGGTTACTTCCATGACCTGGCTATTGTAAATAGTGCTGCAATGAACATTGGGGTGCATGTTTTTAACATCTTTATTGGAGTTTAATTGCTTCACAATGCTGTGTTAGTTTCTGCTTTATAACAAAGGGAATCAGCTATACATATACATATATCCCCATATCTACTCCCTCTTGCATCTCCCTCTCACCCGCCCTATCCCACCCTTCTAGGTGGTCACAAAGCACCGAGCTGATCTCCCTGTGCAATGCAGCTGCTTCCCACTAGCTATCTATTTTACATTTGGTAGTGTATATATGTCCATTTCACTCTCTCACTTCGCCCCACCTTACCTTCCCCCTCCCCGTGTCCTCAAGTCCATTCTCGACATCTGCGTCTTTATTCCTGTCCTGTCCCTAGGTCCTTAAGAACCTTTTATTATTTTAGATTCCATATATACGTGTTAGCATATCATATTTGTTTTTCTCTTTCTGACTTACTTCACTCTGTATAACAGACTCGAGGTCCATCCACCTTACTACAAATAACTCAATTTCGTTTCCTTTTATGGCTGAGTAATATTCCATTGTATATATGTGCCACATCTTCTTTATGCATTCATCTGTTGATAGACACTTAGGTTGCTTCCATGTCCTGGCTATTGTAAATACAGCTGCAATGAACATTGCAGTACCTGACTCTTTTTGAAATATGATTTTCTCAGGGTATATATCCAGTAGTGGGATTGCTGGGTCATATGGTAGTTCTAGTTTTGATTTCTTAAGGAACCTGCATACTGTTCTCCATAGTGGCTGTATCAATTTACATTCCCACAAACAGTGCAAGAGGGTTCCCTTTCCTCCACACCCTCTCTAGCATTTGTTCTTTGTAGATTTTCTGATGATGCCCATTCTAACAAGTGTGAGGTGATACCTCCTTGTAGTTTGATTAGCATTTCTCTAATGATTAGTGATGTTGAGCAGCTTTTCATGTGATTCTTGGCCATCTTTGGAGAGATGTCCATTTAGGTCTTCTGCCCATTTTTTGATTGGGTTGTATGTTTTTTTTTAATATTGGACTGCATGAGCTGTTTATATATTTTGGAGATTAATCTTTTGTTCGTTGATTCATTTGCAAATATTTTCTCCCATTCTGAGGGTTGTCTTTTTGTTTTGTTTATAGTTTCCTTTGCTGTGCAAAAGCTTTTGTTTCATTAGGTCCCATTTATTTATTTTTGTTTTTATTTCCATTTCTCTAGGAGGTGGGACTAAAAGGATCTTGTTGTGATTTATGTCAAAGAGTGTGCTTCCTACGTTTTCCTCTAAGATTTTTATAGTGTCCGGTCTTACATTTAGGTCCTTAATCCATTTTGAGTTTATTTTTGTGTATGGTGTTAGGGAGTGTTCTCATTTTATTCTTTTACATGTAGCTGTCCCATTTTCCCAGCATCACTTATTGAAGAGACTGCCTTTTCCCCTTGTATATCCTTGCCCCCTTTGTCATAGATTAGTTGACCATAGGTGTGTGGGTTTATCTCTGGGCTTTCTATCCTGTTCCATTGATCTATATTTCTGTGTTTGTGCCAATACCATATTGTCTTGATTACTGTAGTTTTGTAGTATAGTCTCAAGTCAGGGAGTGTGATTCCTCCAGCTCTGTTTTTTTTCCCTCCAGATTGCTTTAGCTATTCAGTGTCTTTTGTGTCTGCATACAAATTTTAAGATTTTTTTGTTCTAGGTCTGTGAAAAATGCCATTGGTAATTTGACAGGGAGTGCATTGAATCTGTAGGTTGCTTTGGGTAGTATAGTCATTTTCACAATATTGATTCTTCCAACCCAAGAACATGGTATATCTCTCCATCTGTTTGTGTCATCTTTGATTTCTTTTGTCAGTGTCTTATAGATTTCTGAGTACAGGTCTTTTACCTCCTTAGGTAGGTTTATTCCTAGGTACTTTATTCTTTTTGTTGCAGTGGTGAATGGGATTGTTTCCTTAATTTCTCTTTCTGATCTTTCATTGTTAGTGTCTAGGAATGCATAAGATTTCTGTGCATTAATTTTGTATCCTGCAACTTTACCAAATTCATTGATTCTCTCTAGTAGTTTTCTGGTGGCATCTTTAGGATTCTCTATGTATAGTATTATGTCATCTGCAAGCAGTGACAGTTTTACTTCTTCTTTTCCAATTTATATTCCTTTTATTATTTTGCTTCTCTGCTGGGGCTAGGACTTCCAAAACTATGTTGAATAATAATGGCGAGAGTGGACATCTTTTTCTTGTTCCTGATCATAGAGGAAATGCTTTCAGTTTTTCACTATGAGAATTATGTTTGCTGTGGTTTTGTTGTATATGCCCTTTATTATGGTGAGGTAGGTTCACTCTATGTCCACTTTTTGGAGAGTTTTTATCATAAATAGGTGTTGAAGTTTGTCAAAAACTTTTTCTGCACCTATTGAGATGATCATATGGTTTTTATTCTTCAGTTTGTTAATATGGTGTATCACACTGATTGATTTTCATATATTGAAGAATCCTTGCATCCTTGGGATAAATCCCACTTGATCATGGTGTTATGATCCTTTTAATGTGCTGTTGGATTCTGTTTGCTAGTATTTTGTTGAGGATTTTTGCATATCAGTGATATTGGTCTGTAATTTTCTTTTTTTAAGTATCTTTGTCTGGTTTTGGTATCAGGGTGATGGTGGCCTCGTAAAATGAGTTTGGGGGTGTTGCTTCCTCTGCAATTTTTTAGAAGATTTTCAGAAGTTTGGGTGTTACCTCTTCTCTAAATGTTTGATAGAATTCGCCTGTGAAGCCATCTGGTCCTGGACTTTTGTTTGTTGGAAGATCCTTAATCACAGTTTCAATTTCATTACTTGTAATTGGTCTGTTAACTTTTTTTTTTTTTTGCGGTACGCGGGCCTCTCACTGCTGTGGCCTCTCCCATTGCGGAGCACAGGCTCTGGACGCGCAGGCTCAGCGGACATGGCTCAGGGGCCTAGCTCCTCCGCGGCATGTGGGATCTTCCCAGACCGGGGCATGAACCCATGTCCCCTGCATCGGCAGGCGGACTCTCAACCACTGCACCACCAGGGAAGCCCTGTTAACATTTTCTACTTATTCCTGGTTCAGTCTTGGAAGGTTATTCCTTTCTAAGAATTCATATATTTCTTCCAGGTTGTCCATTTTATTGGCGCAGAGTTTCTTGTAGTCTCTTACAATGCTTTGTATTTCTGTGGTGTCTGTTGTAACTTCTCCTTTTCCATTTCTAATTTTACTGTTTTGAGTCCTCTCCCTCTTTTTCCTGATGAGTCTGGCTAGTAGGTTTTCAATTTTTTTATCTTCTCAAAGAACCAGCTTTTAGTTTTATTGATCTTTGCTATTGTTTCCTCATTTCTTTTTCATTTATTTCTGACCTGATCTTTATTATTCTTTCTTTCTGGTAACTTTGGGCTTTTTTTGTTCCTCTTTCTCTAAACGCTTTATGTGTAAGGTTAGACTGTTGAGATTTTTCTTGTTTCTTGAGGCAGGCTTGTATAGCTATAAACTTCCTTCTTAGAACTGCTTTTGCTGCATTCCATAGGTTTTCAATCTTCGTGTTTTCATTGTATTTTGTCTCTAGGTATATTTTGATTTCCTCTTTGATTTCTTCAGTGATCTCTTGGTTATTTAGTAACGTATTGTTTAGCCCCCATTTGTTTGTGTCTTTTGCGTTTTTTTTGCTGTAGTTGATTTCTAATCTCATAGTGCTGTGGTCGGAAAAGATACTTGATATGGTTTCAGTTTTCTTAAATTCCAGAGGCTTGATTTGTGACCTAAGATGTGATATATCCTGGAGAATGTTCTGTGTGCCCTTGAGAAGAAAGTGTAATCTGCTGTTTTCAGATGGAATGTCCTATAAATATTAATTAAATCTATCTGGTCTATTGTGTCATTTAAAGCTTGTGTTTCCTTATTAATTTTCTGTCTGGATGATCTGTTCATTGTTGTAAGTGAGGTGCTAAAGCCTCCCACTATTATTGTGTTACTGTAGATTTCCTCTTTTATAGCTCTTAGCATTTGCCTTATGTACTGAGGTGCTCCTATGTTGAGTGCATATATATTTATAATTGTTATATCTTCTTCTTGGATTAATCCCTTGATCATTATGTAGTGTGTTGCTCTGGTAGGCATAACTCAGTAAAACTTTAATCTGCTTGTCTGCTGATGGATTGGGCTGGTTCCCTCCCTGTTGGTTGTTTGGCCTGAGACGACCCAGCACTGGAGCCTACCCAGCTCTGTGGTGTGGCTACTGGTGGACTCTTGGAGGGCTCATGCCAAGTAGTACTTCCCAGAACTTCTGCTGTCAGTGTCCTTGTCCCTGCGGTGAGCCACAGACACACCCCGCCTCTGCAGGAGACCCTCCAACAGTAGCAGGTAGGTCTGGTTCAGTCTCCTATGGGGTCACTGCTCCTTCTCCTGGGTCCCAATGCACACACTACTTTGTGTGTGCCCTCCAAGAGTGGAGTCTCTGTTTCCCCCTGTCCTGTTGAAGTCCTGCAATCAAATCTCACTAGGCTTCAAAGTCTGATTCTCTAGGAATTCTTCCTCATGTTGCTGGACCCCCAGCTTGGCAAGCCTGACGTGGGGCTCAGAACCTTCACGCCAGTGAGTGAACTTCTGTGGTTGAAGTGTTCTCCAGTTTGCGAGTCACCCACCCAGTGGTTATGGGATTTGATTTTATTGTGATTGCACCCTTCTTACCATCTCATTGCAGCTTCTCCTTTGTCTCTGGCTGTGGGGCATCTTTTTTGGTGAGTTCCAGTGTCTTCCTGTTGATGATTGTTCAGTAGTTAGTTATGATTCTGGTGCTCTCACAAGAGGGAGTGAGTGCACACATTCTTCTACTCCGTCATCTTGAACCAATCTGATCTTCAATTTCTTTCATCAATGTCTTATAGTTTTCTGTACAAGTCTTTTACTTCCTTGGTTAAATTTATTCCTAGGTATTTTATTCTTTTTGATATGATTATAAATGGGATTGTTTTCTTAACTTCTCTTTCTAATAGCTTATTATCAGTGTATAGAAGCACAACAAATTTTTGTGCATTAATTTGGTATCCTGCAACTTTAGTGAATTCATCTATTAGTTCTAATAGTTTTTTGGTGGCATATTTAGGATTTTCTACATATAGTATCATGTCATCTGTAAATGGTTACAGTTTAACTTCTTCCTTTCCAATTTGGCTTCCTTTTGTTTCTTTTCCCTTTCTGATTGTTGTGGCTAGGTCTTCCAATACTATATTGAGTAAAATTGGCAAGAGTGGGCATCCTTGTCTTGTTCCTGATCCTAGAGGAAATTCTGGCAGCTTTTCACCATTGAGTGTGGTGTTGAATGTGAGTTTGTCATAAATGTATTTTACTATGTTGAGGTATGTTTCCTCTATACCCACTTTGTTGAGAAGTTTTCTTTTATCAAAAATGGATGTTGAATTTTGTCAGTTTTTTCTGCATCTATTGAGATGATCATATGATTTTTATTCTTCAATTTGTTCTTGTGGTGTATTGAGTTGTCAATCAATTCTTGCTTACTCCAAGAATGAAAAAATGACATAGACTTTTTTATATTTTAATAAATTTTATTTTTTAGAACAGTTTTAGATTTACCGAAAAATTGTGAAGAGAGTACACTTTCCGTAGACCTCATATTCATTTCCCCCTGTTATTAATATCTTCAGTTAGTATGTACTTGGGCCCTGATCACCCAATTACAATGTGGGGATTGGGGGGGTGGGTTCCATACCAACAAGCAATTCTCCAAAACCTTTTAGTTGTCTTACAATTTAACTCAATTCTGACACTACCTACCCAGAGATAATATTTGATTCCACAGGTAAAACACTCACTCCCAAAAGATCACCCTCCACTTCAGACACCCATTACAAGCCCAGGTTGTTATCTGTGCTTTTGACCGACCAGCTATGAATTAGGGGTTCCTATGACCCCATCTTTGGGTTTGATTAATTTGCTAGAGTGACTTATAGAACTCAGGAAACCCATTTACTCACCAGATTACCAGTTTATTACAAAGGATATTAAAGAGTATGAATCAACAGCCAGATGAAGAGATACATAGGGTGAGGTCTCAACAAAGGAGCTTCTGTCTTCATGGAGATTGGGGCCCAGCATGTGGAAGCATTCTGGTTTCCCAGCTTGGAAGCTCTCTGAACCCTCTCCTTTTGGGTTTTTATGAAGGCATCATTACATAGACATGGTTGATTAAATCATTGACCATTGGTGATTGATTCAGACTCCAGACCCACCCCCCTCCTCAAAAGTCAGGGAGTGTGACTGAAAGCCCCACTCCACGATTCTGGTTGGTTTCCCTGGCACACAGCCCCCACTCTTAGGTACTTTCCAAAAGTCACCTCATTAACATCAACCCACCTGTGGTTGAAAGGGGTTTGTTATAAATAACAAGATACCCATTTCAGCTTTCTGGTTCTGAAGTATTTTCAGGAACTGAGGATAAGAGACCAAATATTATAACAAAAGATGCTCCCACTGCTCTTATCTCTCAGCAGGTTCCAAGGGTTTGGGGAGCTGTGAGCCAAGAAATGTGGATGAAGATCAAATATATATGAAAAATATACTTTGGTCAACAGAATGACCAAATATATATATATATTTTATAAATCACAATACTGCAGTATGGTTCATTTGTTGCAATTAATGAACAAATATCGATATATTATTTTAATTGAAGTTCATACTTTATTCAGATTTCCTTAGTTTAGTTTTGTTTTGTTTTGTTTTGTTTTTTGCGGTATGAGGGCCTCTCACTGTGTGGCCTCTCCCATTGCGGAGCACAGACTCCAGACGCGCAGGCTCAGCGGCCATGGCTCACGGGCCCAGCCGCTCCATGGCATATGGGATCTTCCCAGACCGGGGCACGAACCCGTGTCCCCTGCATCGGCAGGCGGACTCCCAACCACTGCGCCACCAGGGAAGCCCAGATTTCCTTAGTTTTTAATCTAATGCCCTTTTTTTGTTCTAGGGTCCCATCCAGGATACCACTTTATATTTAGCTATCATGCATCCTTTTAAGCTCCTTTTGACTGTGACAATTTCTCAGATGTTCCTGGTCAGGCATTTTGTAGAATGTCCCTGTATTGGGGATTGTCTGATATTTTTCTCATGCTTTGACTGGGATTATGGGTTTCTGGGAGAAGAATCATAGATGTAAAATACCATTTTCATTGCATCATATCAACAGCACATATTATCAACATGATTTATCACTGTTGATGTTGGCCTAGATCAGCTGGCTTGCATTTGTCAAACTTCTCCACTGTAAAGTTACTCTTTGTGGTGGTTAATTATATGTATCAAGTTGACTGGACTAAGAGATGCTCAGATAGCTGGTAAACATTATTTGTGGTGTGTCTATGTGGGTGTTTGTGTAAGAGATCATCATTTGAATCAGTAGAATGAGTAAAGATCCACCCTCACCAATGTGGGTGGATAGCATCCAATCTGTTGAAAGACCAAATAGAACAAAAAGGCAGAGGAAGTGTGAATTTACTCTCTCTCTTCTTGAGCTGGGACATTCATCTTCTCTTTACCTCGGGCATCACACCTTCTGGTTATCAAGCCTTTGGACTTCAAGATTTACACCAGCAGCCCCTTGGTTCTCAGGCTTCTGGCCTTAGACTGGGAATTATACCATTAGCTCTCCTGGTTCTTAGGCCTCCAGCCTTGGATTGATTATTCCACTGGCTTTCCTAGTTCTCCAGCTTGCATTGCAGATGGCAGATCATGGGACTTCCCAACCTCCATAGCCATATAAGCCAATTCATATAATAAATCTCTTTCTCTCTCCATATACATGTGTATGAAATACATAAATTATTTGGAATTCTTCTGCTGAGAGATTTGTCTGTTCTTCCCCATTTATTTATTTATTCAATCACTTATTTATATCAGTATGGACTCACAGATATATATTTTATACTTTGGATTATAATCTAAAATGACTTTATTTTGTTGCTCAAAATGTTTCTTCCTTGGCCAGTGGGAGTTCTTTCAGTTGGCTTCTGTGTTCCTTTGACCTATCCCCATGATTGTGTGTTTTGTTTTGTTTTTTACACTTCTTTACTTTTTAACACTCCAAGATTTTCTAGGCTTATCTTGTATATTTTCTGCCCTAGTCCTAGAATTAGCTATTTCTCTGGGGAGGCCTTTTTCCCTTTATTGGAGAACAGTATTAGAAACCAAGATCTGGGCTCCCAATACACCTGTTACTACTGGGCTTCGACTTGGTAAACCAACACAATATAGTTTATTTAATAAACAAGTTCCTAAAGTAATTCACAATATGTTGATTGTGCTTGAATTATGAGTTTAGAACAACAGAAATAACCTCTGACAATCAATATTTCTTGAATGATTTTTTCATAAATTCAAGTATTCTCTTTTAGCTACAATTACAAATTTAAAGCATATTCCTAAGGTTGTTACAGCATGTCCAATTATGTGCATGGTGTAGAACTTTATAAGTGTGTGCAGAAACAGACTGTACATTTCTAAGAGAAAAGAAGCACCTTTCTGAGATTCAGCTGCTCTAGTTCTTTCAGACTAGAGAATAAGGATAAAAATGTCAGTATGGACCCTGAAATGCCTTGCAGTGTGGAGAAGCTTTTCCATAACTAAAATAACAACAAAAGCTGTGACTATCACCCCACCTTGTTACCAATTTTTGAACAATCCTACTATTGGTGAGCAGAGTGACATTTGGTTATTACAGGTGACCTAACATTCAATGACCATAAATGTCCTTGACAGTAAAAGTGCTGTCTTGTGGCTCTAATCTAATCTGATTTGCTAAACACAGGAAACACTTGGCACTTTCCTAGGACATTGATTAATGAGGAAACACTTGGTTTCACAATTAATGTGAACTATCATAACCCCTGGGAAACTGTTTTATAAGAAACCCATTCTGTATGCTGTTTGCATTTATTGATTTGCAAACATAACTTAACACTAATTTTTGGAAATACATGTCATGTGCTCAATGCAACTCCCTCCTTCTGTCCTTTCTTTGTTTTCCATTGACTTTATTGATGTAAAAGGGAAGGGGGAAATCAAAGCTGAACAGACTGTACATATTAAAGGCATTTGTACATACACTTAATTCAATTCTTACAACAGCATTAAGAGCTAAGTATTATTGTACCTATTTTAAAATTGAAGAAACAGAGATTTAGAGAGGTTAAGTAACTTGCTCAAGGTCACACAATTTATAAAGTAGCAACTTATAAAGTAATCCCATAAAATTTAAGCCCAGAACAATCTGGCCCTAGAGCTCACCTTTTCCCACTCCAGCAGGAGTTCTCAAAACTGGCAGCATGTATAAGAATAATTTAAGATGATTTTTAAATATAATGATGCTTGAGGCCTACTCTAAGAGATTCTGATTTAATAATTCTGTGGCAGAATCTAGACATCAGCAAGTCTTAAAAGTTTCCCAGGAGATACTAATGTGCAATCTGGTCTGAACCAGAGCACTATTCCGCTTTCACTTTCATAACTATATCTAACATTCATGCAGTGTCCTTACAGTTTTCAAAGTTTTTTTTAAATGCATAATTCATTTAATCATTAAACCAAACCAGTTAGGGATTATCATGCCCATTTCGTAGAATAGGAAGCAAAGAGGCAAAAAAATTTTTAAATCTTACTCAATATTATTATCAGTAGCTGAAATCCAATAAAATTTGAAGAGGACCACCCTAATGTTTTTATTATTGTTTAGAATCTCCTAATCTTGCTCCCTTTTGGATCCCTTCTTTTTTTTCCCTCCTGCTACCGTCTGCTCCCCAGCCCAGGATTGCAAGAGCTCCTTGGATGCCACTGGAAGCTCTCAGCTCTGTGTGGATGGAAGGGAGTGGTGGCTGTGAGGATGGTGATTCATTACTGAAGCAACATAGGTTAGTAGTGAAAACAGAGTTAGAGGTAGAAGTTTGACACTTTGAGAAAATGGTTTTATTTCTTTGAAGCTCACACTCAACAGTAAAATGGGGAAAATAATAGTACCACCTCACGGTTTCGTCATGAAAATAAGAATAGATAATGTATATAATAGGGATTTGTGAATTGAAAGGCATTATTCTTATTCTAGTAATTACTATTTCATTTGTAATGATTAGTTTTGAAGTGTTGTATTAGTGTTCCAGGGCTAGTATAACAAATTATCACAATCTTGGTGACTTAAAACTACAGAAAATTATTCACTCTCAGTTCTGGAGATAAGAAGTCTGAAATTAAGGTGTCAGCAGGGCCAACCCTCCTCTGAAAACTCTAGGAAAGAATCCTCTTCCAGCTACTAGTGGCTGTTGGTGTTGCTTGGTGTTCTCCAGCTTGTAGCCACATTACTCCAGTCTCTGCCTGTGTCTTTCCATCCCCTTCTCCTCTGTGTCTTTCTCAAATATATCTGTCCCTTTCTCTTATAAAGATATTTGTCATTGGATTTAGGACCCACACTGATAATACAGGATGATTGCCTCATCCCAAAATTCTTAACAATGACATCTGCAAATAACCTTTTCCCAAATAAGGTAACATTCATAGGTTTCAGGAGTTATGCCATGGACTCTTTTTTTGGTGGGGCCGGGCGAACCTTTCAAACCACTGTAGATATTATAAGTACTTCTCTTTCTTTAAACTCAATATTCCACTCTCTGACTCATTAGCTGCCTCTTACCAATAAATATAAGTTCCAAATTCTTTTTATGGTTCACAAGTCAGCCCTGCTTCATTCCCCAAATAACTACACAGAACTTTCTGCCATTTCCCAAATATCCTCACACTTTGCTACTCCTGTGCCTTTTATGTGTGCCATTTCTGTTGTGTACCTTCCCTCTCTTTCTGGACCTCATCACTATTTTTCATCCTCTTTCGTGAAGTCTTTACTGATCATCAAAGATGACTGCTCCTTCTTCTCTTTCCAAAGCTTCTAGATGCTTGGCTTCCTACCTTTGGTTCTAGCACGTACTGCAGGCTGACCTTTACTGTTTTAGTTGAGCGCTTACTGGCTTTCCCACTAGACTGAGCTTCGGTTTTATTATGTCCTCAGGATACAGATGGTGACTCATTCATCTTTGTACTGCCCTCTGCATGAGGCCCAGAACCAGGCACCCGGTAGGTTCTCAACAGAGCTCAGTGACCACAGGGAATGATTGACAGCACTTCCCCCAGGTTCCTCCAGTCCACTCCATGTGGAGCAACTGCAATAAGGACACTGGAGTCTCATTCTCTTTTCAGTGGTGCAAATTCTACTGACACATTTGTCTTATTCTCTTTATTTGGACATTTAAAAATTATTATTATTATTTAGAAAAGTTGACTTATAGGCCCCTTTACTTCTTTTTCTCACTTGCTAGTTTATTTTGTGGTAATTAACTTCTTTCCATTCTGGGTTTTCTTCTATGAAAGTATTTTTATTTGATGGAAAGTCTATAGCTTTACTATTAGTGATAGCTGATATTTCTTATTTCATTTTACTTTAGTAAACACTGCACGAGGGAGGGGAAAGCGCATATAGAGACTGTGTGAGTCTCCCTTCTCTCCTCAGAGTCTAGTATCGAATCACTGAAGGACAATTATACCCCTGAAACAACTGGTGGGAACTTTATGTATTTCCTCTCCTAGCTTATTTTTTCAACTTGTCTTCTCTTTTCTAGTCTTTTCATCTTCATCCCTTAGTTCAAGTTTTTAGCATATTTTTTTCACAGCAGTTATTGCAATAACCCTGTAAAATGCTTTCTGTTTCTGCTGCAGTCCAACTTATCCTTCACACTAGTACTAGTATAAACCCAGATTTGACCCTGCTAGTTTCCTGACTAAAGTTCTTGAAGAGCTCCCCATTGCCTGCAGCATAAAATCCAGGCCGGAGCATAAAAACCTTTCATAATCTGGCCTGTGCTTATCTCTTCCCACCCCTCAACCTCTCAGATTTTGCAGTTGCTCCAAGCACAATTGCTCCAGGCCTCTGTGTCTTTTCCCATGTGATTATTCTTTAGCCTGGGACACTCTTCTCCTGAGACTCAGCCTGGGTGCCATTTCCTTTAGGAAGCTTTCTCCTACATTTGGAGTAATATGTACCGTGTGTTGCCATGGCATCTGGTTCCCTCCCTTTATCACAACTAATCACATTGCATCCCAACTGTAAACATAATTGTCTGTATCTGCCACTAAACAGTAAACGTGAAGGCAAGGACTATATCCCCAGCATCTGGAAGCACATGCTAGGTATAGAGCAGGTGTTTAATAAATATTCCTTGAATGATTCCACATGCTCTTACTGGGCCAAATTCTTCCTTGGGAATTTTCACATATTTCATGTCTTTTAATTTTTCCAGTAACAAATTTAACCCTGTTCTGTTACACAGGATTTGTCCAATTCTTGGAGCATTCTTCAAGTGTAAGGATGAGGTATAGGTGAACATTATTACATCAGACAATTCAAGGAGAGAGAGTAAGCTGAGATGGAAAGTGGGAGATAGTTAAGAGACAGATAAAAAGGGAGATCTTAAGACTTTGCTACTCTGATGTCATAACGACATAGTTCTCTCCTTATTTGACATCCTAGAGGAAAAAAAGAAACATGACATGGTATTATTGTATGGTGTTAACCCTATAATATGTTTACTATTCTACATGTTTTCATGCATTAACTCATTCCATCCTCAAAAACTCTCAAGGAGATCACTACCATCACTATCCTCATTTGACAGATGAGGAAACAGAGGCACAGAGAAATAATTTGTCTAAGGCATCTAGCTAGTAAATGGCACAGTGATCATTATAAACCTAGGCAGTCTGAAACCAAGACACTATGTTCATAACCACTATACTATGTTCTTTTTACATGATGCATTTCATATGTAGAAGGACAAATATTGGAGCAAGCTATAGCAGTTGCACAGACTCTGATGGCAGATTAGTAGTCAGGGAAGGCTTCACCAAGGAGGTGAAGAATGACCAAGTCTTAGAAGAGCAGGAATTGACCAAGGGGGCAGGAAGTGTAAAAGTATTTTATAAAGAGAGAATGGCATCTGTAAAAGTGAGGAGGATGTGAAGAAGACTCTACCCTCTTGGTATGGAACCATATTTACGGCTATATATCAAGTGAAAGGGAGAGGAGAGAAATAGGAAGACCAAGTTGGGCAGCAGTGTGGGCTGCCTGAGTCTACACTCAGTGGGGTTGGCTTAGCTTGCCCAGCAGGAATATGGGGAGAGTCTGCTTTGATAAGACCAGAGTAGCCTTCACATGAGTAAGCCTCACCACAAACCTCATCTGGGCACTTCCCAGAGCTTGGGATGCTTGGGAGACACTAAATATAAACTATTAGGGTAAGAAATGTTCATAGACAGCATTTTCCCACTGTGCCCTTTTTATATCAATGAGGACAATGGGGGTCCAAATAGATTAAGTGACATAACCAAGGTTGTACAGCTCCTTAGCAGCAGGGTTAAGACTAGAAGCTAAGAGATACAGTATCTTTATTTGAAGAGATGCTGATCTTGCAGGGAGATAAAGATCAAGTACAGAAACATACTGATATCAAAAAACAGACAAATGAACAGAAGTTACACAACTTAAAATCTAAGTGTTGAAGGGTTGACTGAGTAAAGATGGGAACAAGGGAGTCTGGACATCTCCTGGATCACGTTAGTTTTTAAGCAGGTTTTGGTGAGGTGATGGACTTTGGCTGGAGACAAAGAGGAACTGGGAGAAATGAGTTTCTGAATGGAGGAATGTCTTACATACTGTGGTGTGTATATACCCTTTTGGTGGGTTTTATGGGCAGGCAGCTTAATATGGAGGAAAGAGCAGAGACATGAGAGTCATACAGAAGGTCAAGCAGGTAGATTCATCAGCTATGGGAACATGGACAAGTTCCATTATTTGAGTCCAAGTGTTCTCATCTATAAAATGAGGGTAGAAGTTCTTGACACATAGTAGTTATTATAATTTATAGAGTCATTTTGTGACAATGGGTCCCTGGGTCTCCTCTTTTTTTTTTTTAACTATTCATTGAATAAATTCATGAGTGAATAAATGAGTGGGTGAGATTTGTTTCAAGTCCATCTAAGGAATGGAAATGTAGTGCTCACCAGTGGATTCAAGCATGGTCTGCTAAAAGATAACTCACTGTCCCTAATCTCCTCTTGTGTACCTTGCCTAGGAGGAGAAAGGAAAACAGAAAGAGTTCCCAAGACCCATGACGGATGCGGACTGTCTGATGAACCAAACAGAGAAAGGAAGAAGTGTTCCACAGACTTTGGGCACCAATCCTTAGCCTACTGAGAAACACCAGATCCATGGATGGAAGAGCATTTGATCCTTATATTCTATACCAGGAGCACCTAGAGTTTTACTTCTACTCCAACTACAGGGAAAGAAATCCAGAATCCATGTGTAGAATCTCAAGCCATGCAGTGAGATATTTTCTCAGGTTTAGCTCTGAAACACTTAAATATTGCTCCGTTATCTGGAAGGCTCCAATCCTAGGTAAACTGATGACTAACCAGAAAACTTGGAAAAGAGATTTCACAGTATAAGATATCATAAAAATCTCAGGGTAGGACAGGACATAATTTCATGTAGTTTAAGGGTTCTAAGACTTGGGTCTTTTAAGACCTAGCAAAATTTCATAAAGCAAAACAAAATAGAAACAAAAATAGGGAATTGACCTAGGGTGGCTGTATTAATTTGCTAGGGCTACTGTAACAAATTACCACAAACTAGGAGGTTTAAACAACAGAAATTTATTGTCTCAGAGTTCTGGAAGCTAAAAGTCTGAGATCAAGATGTCAGCACATTTGGTTCCTTACGAGGTCTGTGAGACAGAATCTGTTCCATGTCTCTCTCTTAGCTTCTGGTGGTTTGATGGCAATCTTTGGCATTCATTGGCTTATAGGTGACATTCTCTTAGTGTCTTCACCTCATCTTCACTTTGTATGCGTCTGTCCCTGTGTCCAAATTTCCCCCTTTTATAAGGACACAGTCATTTGGATGACACCCCCCCCCCCCATGCCTTCAATTTAACTCAGTCATCTGCAAAGCTTCTATTTCCAAATAAGATCCCATTCACAGGTTCTGGGGATTAGTACTTCAACATCTTTTGCAGGGACTAAATTCAACCAACAACAATGGCCAACTAATAATTTAGTTAACTAAGGACATTCGGAAAAGAACCCTGCAGTCTACTATCTTCATTACTTCAAAAAGAAGAAAATTTAACACCAAAAATTTTAGGAATGTTATCATCTCACTGCAAAGGGCAGCCTTTCCCAGAAAGAGCAGCTGCAACCTTACATCAACCAACAAGAGTGCATGGACTGTGTAGCTCCTACTTCCTAATCGTTCTCTGGGTTAATGGAGACTTCGACACAGGTCAGCAGAGATCTGTGGAAAGGATTTCTTTGGCGTATTTGATCTATTACAACTGCTTGACCACTGCTGAAACTGCCCTGCAACCACCTTAGCCTGAGTTTTGAAACTGTAGTTCTCACATGCAAATGACACAGACTATCAAAATGTACACTGCTCACACTTCTGTACCTGAGATTACATGAGACCTGGTTCCTTTCCTGTTCTCTGTATTTTCTTCCACAAGTATGCTATGGTCTGTTTCTCTGAAACAGAAATTTGTCTTTGTGAAATCTCACTGCCCCTGCAGAGCATTCTAAAACATCTCTGTAGCATCTGGAATCCAAATTTCAGCTTTGAGTCTCCCTGCCTGGTTTACAAAGTGATGTTGATTTAATCAGCCATTTCATTGGATTTTGGGTGAATGATTTTGAAGTTTTATAGGAGGAGCAGTAACCTTTATTCAAAGGCAATGATTGATCAAAAGCAACCACTTGAATTCTGGGACCGCTCTTCTCTTATGTGGGAGCAGTGACAAGCTTGCTTGAACCTTCAGAATACTAACCACATTAACCTTGGATTGTTAGAGCTGCTATTCATGACCAGCAATTGACCTGCTCAGAAAGCCCTATACATACACAGAGGGTAGACTATGGACTCTCAAGTAGTTTTCAGAAAAAAAGGAAAGGATGGGTAAAGATCATGGCTTATATTTTTTGATCATTTCTCCTATTTGTTATTTCTTTTTCAGGATTCTATCCCCTCACTCTTAGTGCTGTACAAATACTCAAATTTGAAGTGTGAAGAGAAAACCTTTAAAGAGAGGAAAAATAAGGAAATGTTAAGAGTCATGCTGTAGGTGAAAAGACTGGACTAGGTGTTTTGACCCCTGTCTCTGCCACTTTATAGCTGCATAATCTAGGGCACAATATTTACTCTCCTTGAGTCTCAGTTTCATCATTTATAAAATGGAATTAATAACATCTACTTCTTAAGGCTGTTGTAAAGATTAATGTATCTCTGTTGGGGAGGGGACTGGGATACAGGGAGGGCTTTCAAGAAGCCAAGAGTAAGTTTAATGTACTTTTGCCTAAAGGTGAGGCTTGACTAACCTAAATGTCACAGAAATTGTGATTCATGACAGCACTCCAAAAAAATCTAATATTTTTTTATGAATCGAGCAATTATGGAAGATATCTTTTGAAAGAAATGATGAGTTCGCCTTCAACAAGAGTAGAAAATAATCAAATATTCTTCATATCAAACAACCAGATGGATACTGTGATACGTCTAGCTATTCAAGGTCACATAAGAAACTGGGAATTAAAAGTAGTTTTCTGGCAGACTTCCAGGATCAAAATGCCATTTGGTATTTAACAGAGTTAAGCTGATGATTATCGCAAAACTACATAAGAAATAAGATTTATCAGGCCCTTCAAAACGTTACTTTCCATTCTAACCAGAAGCAAAATGCGCTTCTTGGCATTTGTAGTTTCTTTTTGAATAGGGCAAAAGATGTGCATTGGTTTTACTGTTACAAGTGAATTAAAATTTTTTATTTGAAGAATAAAATTGTTGGGTTGAAGAAATTGTTAAATAGGATTTGGAGAATGTAGAAGATATAATTAAAATATCAGGGAAGGTACCAACAAATGAACTTTCTCTGTTGCTTTTATTCCTAGCACCAAATGCACTTTTGACTAGAACATTTGGAGAATTTCACCTTGGCAGCAGTTTTCAAAGGAATTTTTCCTCACTTATTTGAAAAAGTTGTATAATAAAATCTTATCCATTCACAGAAAAGTCCTGACTCTTCAGGGAAGAGTTCTTAGTCATGTAAAAGCATTTCACGTTCCTTCATGAACACTGACATATGAGCTCAGAGAACTGGGTTCTAATTAAAATAATGGTTTCTCTCTATGATCTTGTCACCTAACTGGGTAAGCCAGATGATGCCGAAAGTCCTGGTGAGGTAACCTCATCAGGAAATCACGATATCACAGGGAAAGATGTACACTTAACAGAGCAATCAAGACACTACACTACGATTCCCAGCACATTCCCAGACCCTACACCACAATTCTCAGATGTTACTGTCCTGATATCTTTCTCCACACCACCGTCCCACAGCTGAAACAAGAGGCAGTGGCTGAGGGAGAACGCATCATCAGCCTGTTCTAGATTTAAACCACAGCGCTGCCACTTATTCAGCTGCATGACTTTAGAAAGGTCTGCACTGCTCTGAGCCTCAGCCTCCTCTATACTGTGGGGAAACCAGTATCTACCTCGCAAGGATTATTCTAAAATTAAGTTTGGTGACAAGTATAAGGTGCCTGGCACATAAAAGAGTACCTACATTCAAACTACGTGAAGAAGACGATGATGCGAGAAGCTGTGGATTTGGAGCTAATAAACTAGATCCAATTAGAGCTGTTTTGTTTTCAGTTTAATTCAAGGTTGTAGCCATCAAGCATAAAAACAAACAAACAAACAGTGGACCTTGTTTGTGCTTTCCAGGAGCCAATCTCCTAACCACAGAAAGCACATAGATGAAATATTATTTAATATATACTTTAAGATCTGCTGTGGGTATGGTATTATCTGAATGTTCTTGCTTCAATGAAGGTTGTAATTAGTGGTGGAGGAAGACAGAAGGCAGGGTTACGTTTATCCTTGGAGGGCCTGGTGTAATTTCTATGAGTACATGCACATGATAGACGTACTTTCTCTTGTAGCAGTTTTTCTCTGTGTACTTCTCATTTGAGATGAATGGCACTCGGTGCCAGCCTCGTTAAATAGATGTCAGCAGATAACAGCCACCATTTGCTAAGCTCCCACTCTGTGCCAGGCACTATGAATACACTATCTTGTTTAAACCTCAGAACAAACCTGTGAGGTAGGGTTATTATCAGCATTTTACAGATGAGGAAACACAGGCTTAGAGCAGTTCACTGATATGCCTCAACACTACAGCTAATAAGTGACAGAAATGAGATTGAAATGCAGATCTGTCTGCTTCCAGTCTTTTTTGTCCTGAAACTCCGTGTTCTACTATCTCACCTCTATGTACTTCGCACTAGAGGCCATAGAGTAAGTGCTCCAAAATATTTATTCGTGATTGATTATAAAGAAATAAGTCGCTAGCCTAAAGGAAGCCCTTTCAAAATTGACTCAGGCCTATTTTGGATTTCCTTTTCCCAGTTAGCTGGGATTTCATAGCGAAAATTTTGTTGATTTGCTGCATTCCCACTTTTAAACGCAGCTTCAAATTTCTTTGTCTAAGACTCACAGAACATGGCCCTTTTACCTGATTCTCCATACTATATAAAGCATTTGCGAAGCTTGTTAGGACCTTCTGGGATCTCCCTTAATGATCTGACATTGGCGTAATTTTGCAATCTTCCCTTCCTTAGGCTATGAGTAGGTTGCAAGAAAGACCACGCTATTTTTATGATTTTTGTTGTTAGAGGAAAAGAATGTTATGCAAGTCTGCAAGCTCTAAAAGCCAAATGTCCCTGGTGGCACAGTGGTTAAGAGTCCGCCTGCCAATGCAGGCGACACGGGTTTGAGCCCTGGTCCAGGAAGATCCTACATGCCATGGAGCAACTAAGCCCGTGCACCCCAACTACTGAGCCTGCTCTCTAGAGCCCACGAGAGTCACAACTACTGAAACCCGTGCACCTAGAGCCCGTGTTCTGCAACAAGAGAAGCCACTGCAATGAGAAGCCCGCGCACCACAACGAAGAGTAGCCACCGCTTGCCACAACTAGAGAAAGCCTGCACACAGCAACGAAGACCCATCGCAGCCAAAAAATAAATAAGTAAATAAATTTATTTTTTTAAAAAGAAACCAAGCCAAATGGATCAAGAACACAGTTCCAGCCCTAAAGGGCATCTGATCTAAAACCACAAATGGATGTAACATGGCACTGATTTGCTTTCCTCAAGCAGTTGCAGACATCATTCGACGTCACCATATTTTAAAACTGGAGGGGCTTTTTTCTTTCTTTTTTTTTCCAATGTATTTTATTTTATATTTTATTTTATGGCTGTACTGCTTGGCATGCAGTATCTTAGTTCCCCGACCAGGGATCGAACCTGGAACCCCTGCACTGGAAGCATGGAGTCCTAACCACTGGACTGCCAGGGAAGATTCACTTTTATCAGTTAGAATAAGCGAGAGAGAAAAAAGAATCTCTACAAAGGGTAGCAAGGAGGGAGGGAGGGAACAGTGCTTGAAGTGTTAAGCCTTTAAAATTTATTGAAATATTTCTGGCTGTTTTATCAATATTTAGCTGTCAGTCTGAGGCCGACATCTCCAGTCATGGCTGAGTGTGTTTATATCAAATGGGAATACAGGAAATGCATACCAAAATCAAATAGAAATAATTTTGGATTATTTATTCTTCCAAAATTCTTTCATTAAGCAATCATTGATCGAGTGCCTGTGTGATGAATGATAGTCCCTGCCTGCTAGAAATTCATGGTCTAGGGTCAGAAGTAGACAAAGATGGAGTGGGGTAAGTGGGATATGATAGTGGCATTGCCTGTTGTACGTGAATTCTAGAGTGTCACCTAATCCTACCTGGTAGGAAGTGTGTCAGGGAAGCCCCTCCCAGAGAAGATAAAGGGGAATTTTGCAAGATGAGAAGTCACTGTGGCAAAGAAGCAGGTTCCAGAGAGAATAGCTTGCAGATGTGTTTGAAGAAAGTAAGAGGGCTTTAAGTTTGAACTTTGTCTTAAGAAGAATGATTGAAAGATTATTACTCGGAACATGATAAAACCATTTTCTCTTGTAGCAACATGGAGATTAGGTCAGGGAAGGCTATGTGTGAGAAGGAGAGCCGGCAGTTAAAGTAAGAAAAAAATATTTGTCAGGGAGGATGGATATTTAAGTGATGCAATTGGTAAAATGGCATAAATGGCTGGGAAATGATTAGATGGACCTGACAGCTAAGTAGATGATAGTGCCATTTACCAAGATACCATGTATAAGAGAGAGTTTGCAAGGGATGGCACTCAAGATGGATTGTAGCATGAATTAATAGGCCAATATTTGTGTTACAGTGTTATGTCTACTTCTTTCATCCTTAAGTATATTGTAGAGGTTAGAAGCATGATTTGGGGGATCATTTCAGATCTCAAATCTACCACTTACTGGCTTTCTGATCCTAAGAAGACCACTTACACTCTATAAGCGTCAGTGTTCTCATTGGTAAAATGATGATAAGAATACTTATGTCACAGGGATGTCACAAGAAACGGTTAAAAGAGAAAATCCACACAGAGTGCCTTCAAGTGAGTGTTGAAGAATAATAATGCCAGTTATTATTACTACTCTTGCTATTTATTGTCCATGAATGTTCACTGAATGCAGGGTCTAAATTTGTTTCCTTTGACTTTGTGCCCCCCAAGTGCCTTCTCTAGTGGTCTGTATGTAATTGTCCATCAGGAAATAATTGCTGAATTGAACTGAATTGAAATGGTGGAACATGGAAGCACCAAATGAAGTTTCTGAAAGAGATGGAGAAGGATTCATGCATGTTTAATGCACAACAAATTCAGGTAAATGTCACACAGTAAAGGTCAAGAGTGACATTTGGGGATGAAGGACAGGAAAAGAGCAATGGTATTAATGAAGTGAAATGGAAGATGGCTCCTAACAGTAAAGAAAGCAAACTGACCCAAGGGAAGGGGCCTCAGAAGGAGTCCTCCCAGACTAACTCAAGAGGAGTTAGTGACTTGATGTTTTTCTTTCTCAGCTCAAGGATCTACCAAGACATCACATCAGAAGTCATCTAACATATTACTTCTAGAAGAAAACCACAGGGCATAAACCTTATAAAAAGAATCATATGCCAGCCTAGAATAGAAACCTATTCTGAACACTGATATATTGTTCAGTTGGCATCATGACTCTTGTTTTATTTTTCTTTTAGTAATTTAATCTTTTCTGAATGTGAGCCATTTTAAACTTTATATATAAATAAAAAAATTAAAATAATTGCTTTTGCATCTTCAAACTAAACTTGTCCAGCAGAGAAATAAAATAATTATATTTATTATTAACAGAACATAAATAAAGTATAAACCAACAAGGTGGAGCACAACCTTAAGTGGAAATTCTCTTGGTGCACTGGATTTAGATTTGGGGGGTTAATGTGCATGTTGCAGAGGGGCGATTTAGCATAGATCTAGCTATAATAGGTCAGCAGCATGTAAATCTAAGACAAGGTGGCCTGAAAAAGGGGGAAAACTTCTTTAACACCAGATGAATTCAGCAGCTTTCAAACACTTTATCTTCTAACAAACCTCCCAAACTCTTGCAGTGCATGACCACCCACTCTAACCCAGGGCAGCTGCAAACTGTATGCACACTGTTCATAGCACAAGGGTGCCAGGCAGAAGAGAGGGAAGGGATCCCTAAGAAAGAAGGATCTTTTCCTCCTTTGCACAAATGCATGGGTAAATAACAGCCTGGCTAGATCCCATGCTCCCCATTGTCTTTCCATTAAAAAAAAAAAAAATCCCCAAATACACAAATCAAGGCCTCATTTCTCACTATAGAATGGCACACTCTATGATGAATTTAAAAGCCTCTCAGATGAGTTTAAAAGCCTGGTCGGATGACTGGAAAATGAGGATCGATGTAGGTACATTTGGTGTTCCTGAGCCTCCCTGCCCCTCTCTGTGGTTCTCTCTAGCATATATTATTTATCCTTTACAGCGTGGATTTTCAGAGGCTTTAGATCTGCCTGAGACTGTAAAAGTCTATCTCTTTGGTGCCTTTCATGCCCGTCAGATGTCTCCCGCAATATGACCATCCCTGCTGCTTTTTCTGCTCGGTTGGTGGGCTTGTTGGGACTGTTCTCTGTCTCCCAGAAACTCAGCTTGGAGAAAGGCCAGGGTACTGCTTGCCAGCGTACATGGTACAGCTCTGCTGATTTTCAAAGCGTCAACACCCACAGCTTTGCATGCTTTGATTACCACCAGAACGAAAGAGAGATGGAGACAGTGTTGTTGCTTCATTGCTTTCCAACCAGGATTAAATCCCATGAAACTGTCTGTTCCCACCCTTATTCTGAGTTCCTCAGAGAGTTCTAAATAGAATTTTATATCCAAACATAATGGAAGAAAGAAAATATTTCTTTGCTCTTGTTTACATAATCGTCTATAGTTCGTGTTTGAATATGAGTTTTGGCGTATTATGAAACCCAGCAAAGAAATCACCCAACTAGGAAATAGTAGCTGATGTGAATCAGGCAGCTCATATGTAAAGCAGATTTTTAAAATATGCTTTATTTTCTCTAATGCACCATAGAGAAGATACCAAGGATTTGGGAATTTTAAAACAGAGAGAAATTATTTAGAGGCTTCATTGAAAAATAAGTATCAAGTTTCAACAAACAAAATCTCATATAGAGACCTAGAACTGAACAGAAAGGAAGCCAACTTGTTGCTTCCACAGCGTAAGAAATATCAAGAGGTATGGATTTAGAAATGTAAGACTCACCTTCCCCCTCATCTACCCCACCACCAAAGGGGGGGAAAAAGGATGCTGCTCAACAATGACAAAATATATATTTGGGTTAAAAGAATTATAATAATTATGATACACTACACACAGAATGATCAGCCAAAGGGCTTGGAGATCAAAGCCAACCACAACCTCAAGCTTTAGCAATTAAACATCTATACCAAGTCATGTGTGACAAACCAGGAAGGAATATATTTACTAAATTCTCCACTTTTAGATTGCAGTGCTCTGTAGAATTCTAACGGAAATGAAGAAAGATCTAAAGGTTATTAGAGTTTATATAAATGTCCTTTCCCCATTTCAGGTGGTCTCACCATTAGCATTTTAGAGGGACTCTTAACACCATGTTGCAAGCCTTCTCTTCATGCCCACAGGGAAAATAGTAAGCTACTTTTCCAAGACTTTCAGATTCCTCATTATCTGTCCCAAACTATCTTCCTAGTTTCATCTTTAGGACCCTCATTCTCACACCCTTATGCCCCAGCTTTCCCCCTTGTTAACGTATTCTTCCTCTTCCACTTCAGTAGCAAGAAGTATTTAAGAAATTGGATTCTGGGGTTAGACAAACCAGGATCCAAGGGTCAGCTCTGCCATATGCTCAGAGTATGACCGTGGAAGTCATTTCAGTCATTAATGAATTCATAAATTCAGCAATATTTATTGAGCCTCTAGTGTGTGCCAGGCTTTGTGCTCCACACTGGGGATAGAGTAAAAAAATAGTGCACAATCCCTGTCCTCACAAGGTCTTTATTCTAGTTGGGAGAGACAGAAAATGTCTGATACATGTCATGATGAAAAACAGCTGGGTCAGGATGGGTGTGGAGAAGAGAGAGGCTTGTGTTGTCCACAGGCTGGTCAAGGAAGGCTTTTCTGATAAGATGACCTTTGAACAGAAACCTGAATGAAGGAGGAAGTGAGCTTGCGGATATCTGGAAGACAGTGTTCAGGCAGAGGGATGAGCAAGGTGCATTCCTACTGTATTTGAGGAGCAGCAAAGACGGGGAAAGATGGCTGTTGGGCGGTGGATCCAGGAGACAGTGGTAGGAAATGATGTCACAGAGGAGTGAGGGCAAAATAACGTAGGATCTTGAAAGCCGTGATAAGAACCTTGTGTTTTAATGCATATGAGGTGGGAAGTTGTTGGAAAGTTTGTTCAGAGCACTGACATTATCTGATTCGTGTTTTTAAAAGATCGCAAAATGACTGGGTATAAAGCAATGGCAGAAGCAGACAGACCAGTTAAAAGACTTCTGCAAGAGTTTGAGAGAGAGAGATGAGAAGGGCTTTGATTGGAATAGTGGTGGAGGAGGTGATGCTCTATGGTAGGATGACTCCAGTATCCTCTTCGGGAATTACTTGTCATTGTCATCATATCCCCGATCAAATGAAGTTGCTGTGACGATTATATGAGGTTCATTAGTGTAAAGTGCTTAGGGCAGTTCTTGGCACATAGGAAATGGTTAACAAAAAGACAGTGTTATTTTTACTATCAGGCTCAGCAGAAATGTCACCTCTTTGAAGGCTCGCTCACTACTTACTTCCACCCACCCTCATTGCCAGTACAATCCTCTTGGTTTGCCCTGCATATTGTACACACCATTGCAAGAGTATTTATCATAGCATGTACCCTTGTATTTATGCTTTTGCTTTCTCAGCTAGAATGTGAGCTTGCGGAAGAGGGTGACTATGCCTTATTCTTGGGCCCTCAGAGTCTAACACACCAAAGTTTCTAAATACAAGATTGTTGAATGAGTGAGTTTAAATCCTACCTGCTCCGTGAGGTTTTCTTAACTTACCCTCACCTGTACCTCCACTTATTATTTGGACCAGTCATATCACTAAACGTGTATCACTTAACCTATATTATTTTGTACACAAAATTATTAAATATTTTGCATTTATACCTTGATTCCAACTAAATCATAAAGTCTTATCGAACAGGAATTGTATCTTTTATTCTTTGTATGTCTCAGCGTACTATGTACATTCATGGATCAATTATTATTGTATTGTTAAAGGAAAAGCTTAGTAAGTAAAGACACAGAATTGACTTAAGAATGATTTGACAGAAAGGGTATTACATATTTTTGATGTACTGAGTGAGTGATGTTGTTATAATATAACAATTATTGGTTCAGAGAAACCAGAGTTTACCCCAGAAGCACAAGCCAGAGAAATTTTAGAATGCTTTCAGAGTCACAGGGAAAATAGAGGGACATTTCAGCCTCAAGACTTTTCATAAAAGCTTAGCTTTTTCCTGGTTGTTAAAGGCACCAATAGAAAGAGTCTGACTCTAGAATCAGATAGACTTGGGCTCTGGTGTTTTCAGAAGGAAAATGACGTTGAAACAGTTAGACAAAATAATGAAAGGTACACAGAATTCAATGGAATGCCATTGTAATATCTAGAAGAGTTGTATAAGAATATAACAAGAACAGTAAGAATACAACAAATAAGAGGGGATCTTCCTCAAGTTCCTATCTACAGGAACTTAAAAACTTGATGGAGTTTCTGTAGGTAGTAAGACATATAAGTACCTTAGCTGGCAAATTCTGTGCAAAATTCTATCAAGGGATGTAGCAGCTTGAGGGGGTCGGGCGCCAAATCTCTGTGACTGGACAGAAGAATCAGGTATGTAGAGCTTGAACTTGAAGGACACAGGTGGTGAGACCTTCCCAGTTGGAGGGTGTACTAGTTTTTTAATCACTGCAAACTTAACAACTTAAAACAACACAAATTTATTACCTCACCATTCCTGGGCAGGGAATCTGTGTATGGTAGCTGGATCCTCTGCTCAGGGTCTCCTCAGACTGAAATCACGATATCATCCAGGGCTGTGATCTCATCTGAGGCTTGAGCACACTGAGGCTTGGCCTCTTCCAAGGACAGCAGGAGGGTACCCTCACTGCTTCTTGTCTCTTTTGAGGCTCACCTGGAAAGGTCAGGCCCACTCAGGAAATTTTTTCCCATTTGATTAACTCAAATTCATTACATCTGGAAATTAATTACATCTGGGAAATTCCTTTTGCCATATAACATAACAATCACAGAAGTGATTGCCCATCATATTCACATGTTCTACCCATACTCAAGGAGAGAGGATTATATAGGTCGTGTACACCAGGGGGCTGAAATCTTGGAGCCCATCTCAGAAGGCTGTCTACCTACCACAGAGAACAGTGACTGAGGTAAATGGGACTCAGTGTGTCCCAACGACATTGCTGATAAGGGTCCAGTCATGTCCAGTTAGTAATTCTGTTTTTTTAAGAAACCTCAGCAAACTAGAAGGCAACCCCAAGAATTACTTAGGAAAGTAACATCAAAATTATTGGGGATGATAGAATTGTGTCCTTATCTTTTAATAATGGCATAATTTAGAATTATGTATAAAAAACCCAAAATATAAAAATCAGTGGTAAAATATCTGAATTTAAGAATCTGTGCTTATTTTGAATTTTAAGTATTTATACTATTTACAAAAATTGGGCCTATTAGAGGAACAAGTAAACCTTGCAATTTCAAATTAAAATGAGTAATTGAGTCATTGCTTTAGACCTGAAATTTCAGGTTGAAATCTTACTTGGAACATTTAAGAGAATTTAAAGTTCACCAGATCTATAAATTTAATTTATTAGATTTATAAGAATTACTTAAGTTCTTGGGAAGTTTGTTAAGTCATGTGATTAATGTACTTAAAAAAAAAAGGAAATAAAGATATATTACCTTAATAAATGTGGCTAAATATTCAAGAAATTTAATTAGGTTGTGAAATCTTCCTTCAAAATAATTATAAAATTTGTTAGATTTATGAATGGATTCATAAAATTTATAAACATACAAGCTTAAGAAAGACAAGGGTTTCAAATGTATTGAATACTAATTTTGCACCAAAATAACCTTGAATAGTTCTTTTCTAGGCATAAAAATTGCCCTCAAGAGCATAAAAATACTCATGTGTAACAAGTTTCAACCCTGCTATTTTGTATGACCTTTGTCAAGTCACCTAACTTCTCTTAGCTTCACTTTCTCATTTGCAATATGGGGTCAGAATATTAACTTGCAGGGCGGTCCTAAAATGTGAAAGAGATATTTTGCACAAAGTGCTTGACACATTTAGGATCTCAGTAATGAGAACTTAAAGAAAAGAAGAAAAAAATCCAGTTCTTTTCCTAAACATAAGGGCAGAGGCTTTGTTTATCGTCCATCCAGGCCACCTTCACTTTGAAGTTCAATCCTCCAAAACCCTCTTAGATAACAATTAGTTTGTTTCGTTTCCAGGCACAAATGATGCTTAAAAGATTAATTTTAATGCCAGAGGCAGTATAGTTGCTTGTGTCAAACCACAGGGGAGGCTGACCACACCCATTAGATCCTCCCCAGAAAGCGGCTGCAGGAAAGCAGCAGCAAACCAGTGTCCCATTTCAGTCCTTAACACTCGAGACACAGAGGACACAGGGTAAGCATCAGGCTCCAAGGACTTTATGCAGCCAGCGTTTCTGTGCCAATATCTGGGGCCAAATTACTGGAATGGGATCTAAAACACTAGGGGAAGGGAGAAGTTAGTATTCCCTCTAGGCTAATAGTCGCCTGGTGAAATGTCACTGTATTTGTGTCAGAAGGAGCAGAGGAATGCATTCCTGTCTGGGCTGAGTGCACAAAGAAAACCCAGCAGAGAGCAGACCCAATCATTCCATAAGACTTAAGAGTGTATTGTGGTTAATATGGATCTATCCACTTTTCCGGAGTGCTTATATTTGGAAAATGGAAATGTGGTTTCCAAGAAAAAAAGTGTAAAATGAATTATTCTGAGCACTTATACAAATCTTTAAATGTGTCTAACTTTTTGAAAAACTGCAATGAAGTTTGATGGTAATTCTGGAGGGGAGCAAACTCAAATATAGAAAAGTATGTGTGAAAGACAGAGAGAGACAGAGACAGAGATGGAAAGGAGGAATGGAGAAATAGAGAGTCTCAGAGAAAGAAAACAGAGGGACAGATTCCCAGAGAAGCTGTGAGATAAGACCCAGACACAGAGAAAACAAACAAGAAGACATGATATTGAAACACAGAGAGGCCTAACACTGAAAACTGAAGGGACAATAAGGCAAGACTCGGAAGAAAAGATATTTTGTCAACAAAAAATTAATCAGTCGTAGATCGAAAAAATGGAAAATTTTGTTCAAGCCAAGTTGAAGATTATAACCCAGGAACAGACTCCCAGAAAACTCCGAGAACTGTTCCACCCATTAGATGTCAAAGCAGGGTCATACAATGTTTTGAAACAGAGGACTATACGTTAATTGACATATTATTGACAGTTGACACAATCCAGGTCTTCACGTACAACACGAGTAGTGAGTGCGTCATGGGTCCTTGTGGCCCCTTACAAGATTACACAGGAAGGTTATCTCCTCAGGAGTTATCTTGTGATGCTAGGAGAATACTGCTCTTTATGGTTGAGCAGGTATTTCTGCCTATGGGGAGGTTTGGTCGATGCATGATGGAGATACACAATGCACAGTAGGGGGGAGAGAGGAGGCCAAAGGGCAGAGAAAATTTTTTTATGTTCAAATTTTCTTTGACGTGCCTTAGAATACGAATTTTTATTTCATCAATATATAATTTTCAAGGATCCAAGGAAGCAGCCAGAGGACCAGGGGAGAAAAAAGAGAGAGGAAGATACCACAGGGCAACATTCAATTAGGTTAATATTTATTGTATGCCCACGGGGAACATGGCAACCTCCTGGAACTAAAGTGGAAATGAATTGAATTCTCCCCTGTTCTGGAGGGTGGGCAAGTTCAAGTCTGCGGAGCCACCTGGGGCTGAGGAGAGAGTACGTGCAGATCCATACTGTGCTCTGCTTCCAGCTGGCTGGCCTGCAATTCTCTGCCTCCAGGGCGGTCCTGCAACCTGCTCTTCCGTCAACTCCAAGGGGTGGGATAAGGAGGGTGGGAGGGAGACGCAAGAGGGAGGGGATATGGGGATATACGTATGCATATAGCTGATTCACTTTGTTATACAGCAGAAACGAACACAACACTGTAAAGTAATTATACTCCAATAAAGATGTTTAAAAAATAAATAAATAAATAACCCCCCCCCAAAAAAAAATCTATAGAGAGACAAAGATGAAAGCGTTATATACTTTTTTTGTTGTTGTTGTTCTTGTAATATCAGGTCTAAAACAAGTGTTACTTAGTAGTGACACCATATTTCTCAAACATAAAAATTTGCAATCTAGATATTTAAAAATAAAAAAAATCTTTAAAAATTTTTAAAAGACTGAATCAGAGACCACTTTCATTAGGCTCCCCTCCAAACACACAAAATGTTCTGACATATAATGTGCAGTATTTTTAAAACAAATCTCTCTTTATTTCAAAAAATTCAGCCAAGAAATATTTCTTAGGAATGTCAGAGTACACAGACACATATCTGATCAAAATGTCTCTGAAAGACCTGCAGAAAGGGAAATGTAGTTTGTTATATGACTCATGGTGTCCGTAAGACAAAAATAAACCAGAGGTTTAGAAGAAATACAACTATTCCTAGCAGGGGGATCTATAAAATAGACTGGCAAGGGAAGGATGCAATCATCAAAACTCATTATACCTCACCAGGGAATCCACACACGTTCAACCACCTCATCTGATAAATCCAAAAGAAAGAATATGCATGGCAAAATAATTTATGGGAACACTAGCTTACCTTTGTTCTTCTTATACTTTCCTACCTTACAGCCAGACCTCTGTGATTGTTACAGAGTGGAAAACAGAAGATGCTTAAAATAAATAGTTCTTTGTGTCATGTAAAAGTGAGAAGTATTAAAGTTGAAGAAACTATGCTACTGGAGGATAAGGGTAGAGAGAGTAACTTTGAGGAACTCAGGAAGAGGGAGCTATGTCTCCCAGACCAAAAAATGGGTCAAAGTCAGGACCCATGCGTTGCTCCAATAGCAAAAGTAGGATTCTAAGGAGGTGGCACATGATGGTGGGAATGTCCTCTTAATGTGCCAGGAGAGTGGCACCCTGGGCACCAGAGTTCCAAACTTTACCAAAGATCCTGTGCCTTGAATGTGAGATGGAGCATGAGAGTGGCCTCGTCAGAAGGATCAGATCACAGAGTCTGGAACAATGGAAATCTCAATGGTACCCAGTGGACCAACGGCCAATGACTGCCTGTCACATGACGTGATGCTACCTACCACTAACTCTAGGACCTCAGCACAATGCCATGGTGCAAAGAGTCCCAATAGTGACTGCAATTGAATTTTCTACCACCCTGACAAAATAGGCTTAGAGAACAATTTTAGTTGATTTTATAAAAATAAATAAATGAGATACTTTATATGTACCTGTGTTCCTGGTCTGAATGTCATAACTGCCACACAAACTTTGACATCACCTAGAACTAGGACTGAACAATCCTTGGGCACCTTACTTAATTTCCCCAAGTCTCTATTCTCACCATCTGCAGAAAGGAGATAAAAGTAGGACTTAATTCATAAGGTACTATAAGTAGTGAAGATGTAAAGTTCAGTGCCTGGAACATAGTGTTCAATAATGGTTGTTACTTATATTCAGTTTGAAAAATGAATCTATGAGAAGTGAGACACAAAGCTTTCAGCCATTCACAAACACACCATTGCAAAGAGAGAAACATCACCAGTTATGCACACTGTTTGCCAGATAAAAATAAATTATTTATAGTTCTTCAAGAGATATACCACTATCCCTTGCAGGAAGGATGTGAGAATATGGCCAAGAAAAACACAAACCATCTCCCACAACATGGGGCCACTCAGATCAACATGTCTAATAAACCTCAAACCCATGGGGAAGAACAATAGAGAAGCAATTCAAAGTACTTAATACAGCGATGGCTTTTAACAAGTCAACTGCCACCCTTATCCTCCTTTTTCCCCTCCCTTCCTTCAACACAACCGCATCTGGGCTAAAGATATTTATAATTCTCTGGTGACTAACTGTAACAAAACTTTAACAAACAGGCTGGTAAACTTGATAAAAGTATCTTAATATGACAGATACACTGCTCAAATGGAATGTGGGAGGGGAGAGCATAGTTTAATTTTTGGTAAGCTAAAATAGCACCTTAAAAATGGATGACTCCACACAGGCATTTAACAGTAGAGCTAATTTCAGGTCAGGTAAGCCACCTGCCTATCAGGTAAGCAGGTTCGCATTCGCATTAGATTTCTTTTTTTTTTAATTAATTTATTTATTTATTTATATTTGGCTGTGTTGTGTCTTTGTTGCATTGTGCGGGCTTCTCATTGTCGTGGCTTCTCTTGTTGCGGAGCATGGGCTCTAGGTGCACAGGCTTCAGTGGTTGTGGCATGTGGGCTCAGTAGTTGTGGCTTGCGGGCTCTAGAGATCAGGCTCAGTAGTTGTGACGCACGGGCTTTGTTCCTCCGCAGCATGTGGGATCTTCCCAGGCCAGGGCTCAAACCTGTGTCCCTTGCATTGGCAGGCAGATTGTTAACCACTGCGCCACCAGGGAAGCCCCTCACATTAGATTTCTCATTAGAAATCTTAGCATGATTTTAGGGTCTCTTCATTCTTGCTTTCCTCTATCTTGCCCAAATCATTTGGAATTAATCACCGGTCTCAGGTCTGTTGCTCAGTGGCCCATGATGGAAAAAATCATGATTTAACAATTCAGCAAACATTTCTGAGCCTTTGCTATAAACCTGGTAGCAAGGACACAGAGATGGACCAGAGTCCCTGCTGCAGCCCCATCTCAAAACCAAGGCACAGCCTTTGCCAGCTTCTAACAAGGCCACTTAGTCCTGCCCACCACCTGAGCCACTTCCTGTGGCTCCAGCCACCTCCAAGTATGGCTTGGTATTTTTGCCTTCCTGTGTGGCTACAAGGCAGCTATGACTCAAGGTTTCTGCACTCGTGAGGATCAGCCTTCTCCAGAAAAGAGAAACTCAAGCGTGAGTCTCCTCCAGTGATTCTATTTTGTAGAATAAGGCTTTCACTTTAGCTCCCATTTCAGTTCTTATTCTAGAAGTCCTCATGTTTCTCTAGACTGTTCTTAGGAGGAGTCTGCCTAACTGACAGTTCTGTTTCCCTGGGGATGGAAATTATTATCCAGAACACAGCCTTGGGGGCTGTGATTCTGTGACCTACAGACAGGCTTCCCTATGGACACCCTTTGGGATTTCTGAAGTCCACTTATCCATTACCTTGTGCCCAACTCCAGGGAACTGAGCTGCAAAAAGTTAAGCCATCCAAACCGCAAGGATAGATACTTAGGCAGCTAGTATCCATTGAGTAAGGGAATAAAACATTCATTCATTCATGCATTGAGTATTTAATAAGTGCACGTTTGGGTCAGACACTATGTCAGATGCTGGAGCTATGGAGATAGGAGGAAGTAAACCCTATTATCAGGGGAGACATAGTCTCAAAGGGAAAACAAAGAGAAAGCAAACAATTATAAAGATGCAAAGGCCTAGTATATCCACGGTACAAGAACCTTATATGTTTTGCGTAGGAGTTTGACCTTTCTCTTACAGACCCCAAATGGCAAATGGAATTCATCTTGAGGGCTTGCTGGCTCTTGCCTGTCATGGTATTCAGTAAAGTCTATTACAGACAAGGAGGAGAGGACTGTGACACAAATGCTGCCTATTTTCAATATAAGCATAGACGAGCCACTGAAGAGTTTTGTTAATTTGGAGAATAATGTGTCTAAAAGTTTCTTTCTGGGACTTCCCTGGTGGTCCAGTGGTTAAGACTCTGAGATTCCACTGCAGGGGTCATGGGTTTGATCCCTGGTCAGGGAACTAAGATCCCACATACAGCCTAAAAATAAATAACTATATAAATAAAATTTAAAAAATAAAAAAAAAGTTTCTTTCTTGCCACCCCAGTTGGGAAACCTTCTTTAGGACCTAGCCTGGCCTCATGAGCATATCTTGTGACCATGAAAGTTCCTTTATCTTTCCAGCCATTTTTTATTACAAGTAAACAGCCTGTAGGTTCTGAATTGTGATACCTGCCCTTGAGGAGAAAGTATAAACTGGAAGAGAGGAAAAAGAGAACAAATAAATATGAATAGTATAATAAATGCCAGTAAAGTTACAGTCTTCAAATATAGAGAAGAAAGAACAGCAAAATCTACCTGATGGTAGGAAAACTTTTCATCGAGTAGATTATAAAAGATCCTTACCTGACAAGTGGGAGTCTGAGAGGTGGGGAAGACTATTTACAGATGAAGAAACAGCCTGAGCTAATAGCATGTGATGTGTGAGTCAACAGTCTATTCAGTGAACAGCAAAACGGTTTGGTACTGCCAGGGTGGTGGAGGACCACGGCCAGTGGCAGACATACAACAACAAGGGCAGTTTGGGCAATAGTGCAGGGCCTTCTATAACGTGCTAAGAAGAGTTGACTGGAATAGAGCTGTTTCTTAGACACACCTGAGGAGGTAAGGAGAATACATTGCAAGTTAGAGAAACTAGGTAGAAACCTAGTGAGGCATTCAGCGCAAAGAAATCGAGGCAGAAATAAGGGCTAATAAGAGCATCGACCCTCTGTCCTTCTGCCTGGGTGAAATACAGAAGTCCAGGTTTGAGTCCTGGTGCCTTCACAAACAGCCCTGATCCTTTGTTTCAGGCTGTGGAAACACCTCCAGCACCTCCAGTCAGATTGAGCTGCCAGTGCCCTCTAGCGGTGGCCCACTTGATGGCCAGATGACAAAAACCATCCAATTCCTCACCCAAGTACCTGCCATGTACTGGCTTCTGTGATAGCTGCTGGAGCCACAGATCCTTAAGACATTGATTTTTCACTCAGGCTCACAGTTTAGGATGTGAGACACAGAGATGAACACATCCGAATAATAGTGTGTGGTCAGTGCAAAAAGTGTGCAATCAGGAATATGCTTAAGACAGTTTGTATAGAAGAGGGATAATGAACTTTGGGGTATGGGGACTTTGATGGTAGCTTGATGTTTGGCCTGGCAGTAAGAAAGGCCTTCTGGAAAATGTGCCTGGGCTATGAAGGAAGATTAGGACTTCACAAGGCAATTAGTAGGAGATGAGCTTTCCAGGAACAGAGATCAACATGGGTTAATTTGGAGAATGGAAGTAACTTCCTATTATAGAAGGATTAAGTGGGAACAGAATCAGGTAGATTTTGTAGTGACCCTTTCTGAGGCAGTCTAAATGGTACCAGGTGTTTCCCAAAGTGTTCCATTCAACCGACAGTTATTGTGCGCATCTTCTATAGACAATGTGATATGGAATTAAATAATGTTCTACCCTCAAAATGCTTTAGTGTTAAGACATGTTCAGACAGAGATGTGAAGGAATACTTTCTATAAAATGCAAGTTATACACAAGTAGCATTTGGCAGCAAAGGAAAAGAAGCATTTACTTTGAAAGGGGCAGTCAGGGAAGCCTTTCCAAACTAGGAAAGGCTTGAACATTGACTAACAAATGAGTAGGAATTTGCCGTACTGCAGTCGGGGGAGGGTGTGTATCCATTGTTTCTATGATTTGTGATGCAAAGCTGGTTGAATGTCTTCCTGTCTCTCTGGTCACATTTTACTTTCTTCCTCTGGCTCCTTTTCTTCTTCCCACTCCTGCTGTGATCAGTCCCCCAAGGTTCTATGCTCAGCCCTCAGATCTTTGCTTTATTCCCTCTCAGTGACTTTATTCATACCCATGGCCTCCACTTGCAAACCTCAAACATTTTGCTTAGCAGAGACACCATATTACCGAGTACATCACTTTTCACCCAGAAAGTCAACCTGTCCCTAATGAAACCTGCTCCAAACAGAACTCATCATCTTTAACCTCTGAAATCCTCCCCTCCCTTGGTTGGTTGTCCCCACCAACCTTTAGTAGCCTGATTTTATAAGTCAAGAACCTTGAAAAGACCCTTATCTTCTCCTTTTCTCTCCCCAACATCCAGTGCCTCTCCAAGTTCTGCAGCATTTGTAAATCCTTTTCTTTCTGTGTCCACTCTTACTGCCTTAAATTGGTCCCTCATAATGTCTTGCCTGGTTGATTACAGTGGCCTCCTAATCTGTCTCTCTGCTTCTAGCTCACCCCCTCAGTCCATCCTGCTTCATGTCTGCTAAGGTGGTGTTTCTAATAAGTCAGTCTGACCTTCTGTGCTAAGCCGCTGCACCCTTCCTTCTTAAGTGCTTCCATACTCCCTATAACCTGCGGAATCAGGTCTCAGCAAATTAGGGTGGTAGACAAACCTCCCCTTCTAACCCTTCTAGACACATGTGTTGTTGTCTTCTTCCAGGAATTCTCCAGAAATTCCAAACTCATGTAGATCCCCTAAACATCACATTGTTTAATACTTTCCTGCCTCAAACTGCTGTCACCTAGAATGCTCTCCCCAGCACTCTTCCCACATGGCAAACTCCAATTCATCCCTCAGAACTCAGTTTCATGTCACTTCTCCCCAGTGAGTCTTCATTGACCCTCCCTTTCAGATAGATAATCAATTTCTTCTCTGAGCTACTTCTGGACTATTTATGTATATCTATTCTTATGTCATTTTGTGATGATCTGCGTACCTGTCTGTGTCCCTTGCTCCAGGGTGGAGCAGCAATATAGCAGAGTAATTAAGAAAATGGAGCCCAGTCCCAGCTCTGCCGCTTATCAGAGTGAACTCAGGCAAGTTTTTAAATCTCTCTTTGTCTTAGTTTCCTCATCTACAAAATGGGGATGATAATAGTACCTGGCTTATAAAGTTGTTGTCAGGTTAATGTATATCAAGTGCTTTCAACAGTGTTACATAAAAATTTTCTTTGATTTTTAACTGTGAGCGTCTTGATGTTAGGAAATTATGTCTTATTCACTTCCGTTTTCCCAGGGTCCAGCAGAGTACTACCTGACACAGAAAGTATTGTATGTGGAACAAATATTTGTTGAAAGGAGGAATGACAATCTTTGGCTTTTCCCTGTTTCTTCTCCAATATGTCATAAATCCCGGAGTCCTGCTGGGTTTTCCTTTCCAATATCCCCTGCATTTAGTTTTCTTTCTGTAGTAACTGTCACTACTCCTTCATTTATTCAACAAAAAGTTATTAATAGTCAACAGTGTACAAGGCACCACTCTAACTGCTGAGGATACTGCTCTGATCAAGACAAATTCTCTTCATTATGGACCTTGCATTCTATCAGATGACACAGACACTAAATAATAGCATATTAGTTATCTGATCATAAATGTGATATATACAATCAGAGGAATTTAACCTAGTCTTAAAGGTCAGGAAGTTTCACCTAGAGAAGAAATTTCACTGATATGTGAAAGACTAGAAGTAAATAACTAGCATAAGGTGGTACAAGCTGTGGTGGAGAGCATCCAGGCAGAGGGAACAGCATGTGCAAAGCCCAGAGTCAGGAAGAAATTTAGCATATGCAGATTTTGCGTTCCCTGTGTCTGAATTATTGCTACAAATGCTACCCAATCTCTTTACAAGATGACCCTCCACACAGCTCTAAGATTAAATTTTCTATCATGTTAATTTCCTGTTCAGAAACCTTCTGTGGTTCTCTACTGCTTGCTGAACGACATACTAACTCCTTAGTTGTTTTTCATGATCCAGTGAACATAGGCTCCAGTAATGGTCCAGTTTTGTCTCCCACAAATCATCTGCATCTATACACAACAACAACCATCTTGTACTATTTGATATTCCCCAGACATTCCTTATTTTTTTTTTTTACTTTTCCACATTTATTCAGGTTGTTGTTGTCACCAAAATGCTTTTGTTTATTTCTGTCCACGTTTGCTGTTCTGCAAAACAATATTTACTTGTTCAATGCACGATGTGCTTTGATATTTTCTATTCTAGTCTATTTTACTCTATTTCAGTTTTTAAAACAAGCAAGTTGTAACCTACAAAAGTGATTTCACAACCCACTGATGGATCTTGACTCATAATTGAAAATGTTGCCCCAAATAACCTTAAAGATTTTTCCAAGATATATGATTCTTGGCTTTGGTGGATTCTAAGTTTTCTTCAAGTAGTAGAATCCTCTAATTCAGTTACATCTTGATTATTGGGCATCTGTATTCTCTGATGATAGAATGGTAAAATTCTGCTTGAGCACATGATCAGTGGGGGAGCTAATCATACAGAGTCAAGTCACCCTGAGGATACTTAGCAATGCATCTTTTTGCATTTGTAGGAGTTGTCACACTTTGCTGCTTCAGTTCTGGCAATGTTCTGAACTGAAGCAGCTAATTGTATTGAGCTATTCCAGATCACATATTGGGCAAAGATGAACATGGGAAAGTACTTCTTCTATCTATAACTGAGGGGAAAATACCCCTCCACTAGCAAATAATCCATGGCACACAACTGTAACTCATATTAGGCAATAAGTGTACCTTTGCAGATAGATTTGCTTTATAATTGCCCAAGGGGAATATTTGAATCTTTTGTAGTAACCACTCTACAAAGGATCTGTTTTTCAGAATATCTTTACATCTTGGGTTAAGTTTCAGTGGAATACTTCAGTGTTTCAGTATTTCTTCCATTTTAGATTTTGCAATGTCAACACCTGGATAAACTTACCATCTTGTTAATGTTTTTCAAATCTTTATCTCCAGCCCAGATTACATTCCTATATTTCATTTTTCTGTATCTCCTATGGCCACACCATCTCTCCACTTAAACCAGAGAACACCAGCATCAGGCTTGACTCCCATTTTTTCAACTCACTTGCCATTAATTCCTCTTGATGCTACATCTTATATGCTTCTCAAATCTGTCTACTTCTCTCCAACCTCCCTGCCTCTACTGATGTTCAAACCTCCCAAATGGTCCTCTTGCCATCTTTCTTAGTGCATTTCACAAAGTGGCCAATCTACCATATATTATTCTCTAGCTGGAAGCCATTCAGTTAACTACTGTTCCCTTTAAGAGAGAGTCCAATAGAAAGTACCTAAAATTGCTTGCAAAGGCCTTCTTAATCTGTCCTCTGCTAAACTCTCCTGCCTCATTTTCATTCTCTCCTTTCCTTCATATCTTACCCTCCAATCATTAAAATATGTTCTTTATGCCTCAAACACTCCATTCCTTGTCTAAAACACTCCCCTTTCTACTGAAGAACTTTCACTTTTCCTTCAAGCCACATCTTGGATAGTTCATGGGAATCATTCCTGGAGCCTCCTAAGTCCAGGCTTGGGGCTCCTCCCTTGTCCTCTTTAGTGCCCTGGAGCTCACCATTATGCTGTATTGAAACCATCTCTTCAGTTCAATAGTGTTAGCACAGGAATTATTCAATATCGTATCTATACTACCTAGCATATAATATACGATTAACATTTTTAGAATGAACAAATAATATCTGATATGCTCTCTGCCAAATGGTAAGGGGACTCCCCTGTGGAAGGGCCCTCAGTTCCCAGCTATGCTGATGACCTGGGAGAGAGGTCTATCCAACACTGGGATGAAGTATCAGAAAACTATTTTGACTGTAGATTTAAGTTACGATCTCCAAACAGCTTATCAGTAATACAACTTACTTTAAAAAAAATCTCCAACTGTTTTATGTGTCACAATTTAGGGAACTTAGGAAAAGGTACAAAGGGTATTTTTGGCTCCTTAAAATCCCAATATTTCAGATAATCTCTTCTCTTAGACAATTAAGTTTTATTTCTTACCAGACTCACCCTGGCCAATATCTAGATCCTCAGATGGGTACAGCTTTCACCAGTTCCATTCACTTATTCTCATTCATCTATTTCTCATTGATTAAACACTTACTAAGTGCCAGATACCAGGAATACTAGGTGAGTAAGATGTCATTCCCCACCCACAGCCTCAACACCCAATCTATTCAGGGTTAGGAGGAAGGAAGAAAACAAACATTTAAACTCATGATATAGATTCCCTCCAAACTCATGCAAACTTGAACTTAACCAAAGAATTCCAAGAGGGTATAAAAAATGTTAAGGAACAAGAAAGTTTTGCTTTATATATAAAAAAACAAAAAAAGCTTTAAGAGCGATAAATAGTCTGAGGAAAGAATGTGCAACGAACAGCAGATACCATAAGAGGAAGATTTTTTGCTTATGGAACTGTAAAGATTGTCATTGCATTAGTTCATATTTAGTCAGTGCTATTTGCATTAGTTACCTTTTTATTGAATTCTATTCATAACTGAGAAGCAAATAGTCTGGCAAAGTCCAGACATTTCTCCAAAGACATACAGGCAAAATACAGCCAAAGTTATGAAAGTCTGTGGTTCTTCACAGGTAGTCAACACATACAGCTTGTGACAATTTTTCAAATGAGCATGTCATTGGTGAGGCTGCTAATGCTGATACCAGCGGAGTAGAAATGTATTCTAAAGGATTTTTGATTCGAGCAAGATTTGAAACGAGCAAGACCTTTTTGAACAGAATGATTTTGGAATTTTCATAAGCTAAGAACTCTTCAAAATGCATCTCTGAGGCTCTTGCATAAACATTTAGAGCCTCGTTGAATTCCTTGCTGTTCCTTTAACACACTTTGCTCTATGTATGATACCTGATACCTTTGCTGTTCTTTCTGAGTGGAATAGCCTCCAGTCCCAGATGCCTGTCAAACTCAAATATCATCTCTTCTGTGGAGCATTGCAACAGGATCAACAGAAATCTTTCAGGCTGAATTAATTCTTCCCCACTCTGAGTGCCCACAGCGTTTTGCCTTTCAAATTGCACTTATTGCATTACATTATCCTTATTGGTTGATATATCTCTGTTCCCCACAGGACCCAACAGTACCTGATACACATTAAAGCCTCCATATAGACAGGTTTAATGTTTGAATCATCCTATTCTTTTCTCCACCTCTCTGTGTCACTGTAGTAGTGCCAAGTTCATGTTCTTCAGTTTCAGCTAACTTCATGATGTACCTTATTAAAAAGTTCTGATCTGACAATTAAGATATAAATTATATTTAATTAGTCACAAATCTATCTTGGAAAAAGCAAGGGGTTATAGTTTTAAGAGATTACGTGGTTTGGGGCAATCAATGTACCTGCCACGGCTTCAGTTTCCTCATCTAGAAAATGAGGACATTACTAAATAATCTCTACATTCCCCATCTTCTCTTAGGCTATGAATCAATGTCCTTTCCTGAATTCGTGCAAAATTAATGATCTAGATTTGTTTTTTAATCTTAACTTGTTTCCTGTTCCTCTGCTTTTTCTTAAAAACACATAATCAAATTGAAGTTCTTTATGGTTTACTATGATGTCATTAGAGCTCTGAAAGTAACAGATCCAGGGTTTAATCCCTGACTCTGCCACTTATAAAACTAATTTGATAATCTTGGCAATTTCAGCATGGTTAAGCCTCAGTTTCCTCATGTGTGAAATGAGAATAATAGTAATAGTGCTGGTTTCATAGAGTTATGGGTAATCTTCTATATTTCTTATGATTCCCTGTAGTTGCAGGCTGTGTAGGGATACAAAAGTCTTAACAACAGAAACACGTTCACTCATAAATTAATCACTAGTCTATTTTTTCCCATTATGTAAAGTGTTTTATCTATTTTTTGCTGATTGCCAGATATTGTAAACATCTGATAATATAGTGCAAATATAGTACCAAGTAAGTACAATGCCAAGTACAACTGCAAATTTGACAACAGATGCAAAGCTTTATGAAATTGCTGAAAATAAAGTCAAATAATTTTAAAACACCCAGGTAAAGCCATGGACAAATAAACTGAAGAAGAAAAACGTAATAAAAATATAGCAGCCTAGGTACCTTAAAGATACTGAATAGAATATGGGAATAAATAGATAAATCCCTGCAATATTTATTACAAAAAGCAACCATATTTATGATCATACTGCAAAAAGTTTTAAAAGGGTGTTATTTTGTATTGTGATACAGCTTTTAAATGCTCAAAATTAATTATTTAACTTCTTTGCTTTTACTAAGAAGTATTTAGGAAGCTAAGAGCAAGAGGATGAAAGTCAGCATGAAAACAGGAGTACCTCACCCGGTGGGCATCTTGGGGCAGGCCAGAGACAGTGGGAGGCAGCAAAGACAACCTTCACCTAGTTCTCAGCTCTGCCTCTGGCCAACTCTGGTGGTTACCCTTATCAGCAACGTGAGATAGCAAGGGAGAAAAACACAAAGACTGATGGTCTGTGTATTTTTGACACCTAGTAATTTATTAAAGTATCAACCTAAGCACCTCTATTCAAATATGAAAAACAAATAAACTAATTTCAAAACTTCAATAGAACTTTGGTAAACATTAATTTCATTTATTTCTATAGCATTTTGTAATAAATAAAGGTAATTTCATTACCTTTTTGTGTTATTATTACTACAAAGTAGCTGAAACAGATATTATTTTTCTTTTACTGTTGAAAAAGCAAAAATTGGTCAAGTCTGCTCAGATAGTCAGAGATCAGACACAGGCTCCCTGAGTCTAAGACACAGTGATAAGGATGTTTAATGTCTCTTCTTTATCACCAATAGTATTAAATATTTTACATGTTATTTCTAATTCTCATTAAAATCTTTTCAGGATAGATTTTGTTGCCCCAGTTTACAGTTAAGAAATTTGAGGTTCAAAGAGATTAAATAATTATCACCAAAGTCACTAGTAAACATTGTCTTCCTAACTCCAAAGCCCCTTTCACAATGTCCAACTCCTTTCTTTGCTAAAATTCAGGTTTGAACATATTTACTAATAATAGAAGAACTACACCTGCAGAGAAGAAACTTTAGAGTATAAGTTTTTCTTAGGAAAAAGCGATTATTTTAAACATTTTCATTTTACATCTCAATTGTAATTACTGGTAAATTTAAGAAATCAAGTTTAAAAGTGATGCATTTATTTCACTGTTGTTCTCTTTTTCTACAGACTTTCTGGAGGTAATACTAAAGAGCAATGAAGTGAGCAAAAACCATGTTGCACCAAAAACAAAATAGAAAAAAGAAAAGCAAAGGAAGAAAATCTGTAATTTATATAAATCCCTAAACTCTCTCACCCCATTTTACCAATTGAAATGTGAACTATAAAGAGATTCAGTGAACTTTCTAGGGTCATAGAGTTGAAAGTCAGCTAGGAAAACATACCAACAGTCTTGCCCCACTTGTGGGTTTTGATAGCTATCTTCGATCCAAGTATATTGTAGTGAAAATATAAAAATTTGTTTAATAAGGCAATAAAGACAATACATCAGCTGAAATTATCACCAATAAACTCTGGATTGAATTTGTGTGTTGTGAGCAACCATTTACTTTTACTTATAGCAGCTCTGGTCATTGATTATTTGTGAAGGCTTTTTCATATGGGTGATATAAATTACATAAATGAAACAAAGACTATGAATATGTACATATTTTAGCTTATATTAAAGTTGCAGCAAAACAAACATTTCTTGTTAGCTGAAGACTGAAAATAACCTTTGTGGAAATTTTAGAATTGAATCTATTGGCTTTATAAAGAGATCTTGACTTATCTCTTTTTTTTCTCTTTAAATTAGAAAATAGAAAAACTAACACCGTTAACCTTTTAGCAACACAGTAGAAAGTATAGTTACATTTCACACTACATTCTTGGAGGGATTTTTGTAACTTACTAAAACTGCTTCAGAATACAAAGGTTAAAAAGGACCTTATAATGTGTCAGTTGTGTTTCAGGACCCCAAAGTCTCCCATTAGAAGGTAATTGCATTTCTTCATTAAAATTGTAAAGCTGAAAGGCATCTATCTAGAAGAGTTGCTGAATTGCCATCTAAACTAAATAATAACTATAAAACAAGTTTTGTGTTCTCTTTTATTTTTCACTCTTATATTTAGATTACCAGATGTGAGAAGCAATTTATAAATGCATACACCAATCTATAAGTGGCCTCAAGAAAGAAAGCATTTCCCAAGGAAAAGAAACCTTTAGGATTATTCCAAATCAAATAAACTCTCAATATATTTTCATATTTTGACAATAAACATCTATCATGTCAATAAGTATGCTGTCACAGAGATATGACAGTTCATAAGAAAATGTCCCATATTATCCTTCAGCCCCACATGAATCTCAAATCTACTGATTCTATCTCCTTTTTATTGTCCCTCCCCTTCCTCCCCCACCACCGATGCCCTTACTTCCCTCCTTGCCTCACTAAAATTCTCTGGTCAATCCTTACAATCATCTCCTTGCATATACCCTTGACTTCTTTTGCCTGACTGGTTAAGGGAACTGGAGGGGTTGCAGGTTACATAAATGTATGCATGTGTCAGAAAATCATCAAACTTTACACAATAGTTATGCATTTCTTTGCATGTAATTTACCTTTAAGAAAACTTTAAACAAATATTGAACTCTAGTAAATAGGTTTGCTTTTTGAAATGGTATGGGTTAGCAATTTTAAAACTTGCTTACACAAATGAGTAAATATACTGAAGGTAATGGGAGTAGCATCTTAACGGGGAGTTATAAATATGGAAAGAAGGAATATTAGTATTGGATTGAAAAGGAAAGTATTATCATAAACTCATAATTTTTTTTAATATCTACCTATCTAGCTAAATATAGAAATGATTATATTTATATGGGCATATAGTGTATATGTGCACATACATATGTACATATACTAGATGTGTTCACTGAGATTGTCTAAAAGTTATGACATAGCATTAGCAATGAGCACACCTAATACCCAGAGCTTGATTTCTATTTAGCTTTTTGCATTAAAAAGAACTTAGACTTCTTAAAGAAGAAATGGTTCCAGGGCTGTATCAGAGGGCAAAATATAACTATAAAGGATATTATTGGGAAAAGTGACAAAATTTGAATATGGACTGTGGAGTTGATAACAGTGCTTATCAATATCAAATTTCCTCATTTTATTAATTGTACTGTGGTTATATAAGAGAATGCCCTTGTTTTTAGAAAATATTCACTGAAATATTTAGTGGTAAACAGTCATGAATCTCTCCAATTTATTGTCAAATAGTTTAGAAAAAAAATTATCTATTTAAAGGGAGAGACAGAGAGAGAAACAAAAAGAAAGAGAGAGGGGGTAATGAGAGAGAGAGAGAGAGAATGATAAAAGTCAGTGGAAGAAAATATAAACAACAGGTTAATGTGAGTAGAGGTATTCCTTTTACTTTTCTCGTTGCTGTCAGTTCGAAATTATATCAAAGTAAAAGGTTACATAAAAGAATATCCTTATTGGCTTCTTGTGTCAGTCAATATAAGACCCAAAGTTCTTACAAAGTCTCCACATCATCATGTGTACTCTCATTACCTCTCTGATAGCATCTTCTCCATATCTCCCTTTTACAATGCTTTGTCCTCAGATGTCCTTGTTACATGCAGAGAATCCTCGTCTCCTTTGAATCTGTGCAGGATCTCACCTCCTCAGTTGTACCATCCTGTTTTCCATTACACCCTCCCCCTCCACTCCCACACTCTTGATCCCCTTCACTCTGCTTTACTTTTTCTTTTCTGTGGCATGTGTTACTTTCTAACATCTGTATGACTTACATGTCTTCTTTCCGTCTTGTCTTCACTCTCTAGAATGTAAGTTCCACAGGACATGAGTTTGTCTGCTGCCTTTCCTGACCTATCTTAAGCACCTGGGATAGTACCAAAGACACTCTATTTGTTGAATGGAAGAATGACTGTTATTAGACTGTCAGATTACCATCAGGAAACATTTACTCTTTTGGATATGAACCTTTAAGAATATTTTTTTCTTTATGGTTCTTAGCTCACTGTAGTTAAATGTCTATTAGGTATTAATATTTATAGTCATGTTAAAGCAGCGTTGTTTCTGAGTGCCTCTTTTTAAAGCATATAAGTAACAACTGGAATAATTTGAGGAGTTTAGAGATATTGCTTAAGAAGGTCAGCTGGGTCTCAGAAAAAGGCAGTAAGTTGCTCATGGCCCCTCTTTCCATTCTCTGCTCCTCAGCTCTGAAGGTCTGGAAATGAGGCACTGACACACCAGTCAAACTCATGAGACACTGGTGAGAAGGCTGGTTAAAGGACTATAATGAGAAAGAGTTGCCACAGGTATCAGAAAGTTGAATCTTCTGTTCAGCTGTTCTCTCTCTATAAGGAGCTGATATGGAGTCCAACAGATAAGTGCAGTTACCTGTTTTTGTGGAATCAGAACAAAACGAAGGAGTTAGTCAAATTATGGTAGCCCACTGCTTATATTTTTCTGCCTAAAGATGGAATGTTTAAGGATAAAGGATTGGAAAATTCACTTCCCTGCTCAGGGCATTTTCTTACTTTGTGGTGTTGAAATGAAAAGTATTACACTTGGCTTTGGAGAACTTCCCCTTTTCAGGTTTCACATTAATAATCAGTTCACATATTTCTTTCTTTAGTTATGTTAGTACATACCTGAGCCACATTTAAGCCTTATTGCTATTGGTTTCCAAAGGAAATCATGTTGTTCTTTGAAAGATGACTTCCCAGATGGCTGACCTTAGCCACTATGTGCTGAATTTATTACATTAGCTGTTAGAGTTGGGCTGAGGTGGTTCTTCCACTGTAACTCATACATATATTTACTATAATTAAATGGTTTTAAAAGTTTAATAGAAGTTGCTTAATGCTTAAGTAAAAAAGTCTGAACAAGGTTAAACTTTATAAAGTTCTAAAATCTTGTTGTCTGGTTATAGACCATGATGAAGTAGATGCATTTCCTTCTGCTAAGCACAGGTAAAAGTCCTGGACATTATATATAAAACAAACATAAGAAGACTGTGAAAGGTAGTGAGAAGAGGGAAGACCAGCTACAGACCTTGGAACCCGAGAAAGACCATGGTGGCAAACTCCTTGACTTTTTTTTTTTTTGACTTCATATATCCTCACTGAGTGCTAGAAGCTATAACCTAAAAAAGCCAGTAGGAATTGACAAAAAAAAAAAAAAAAAAAGAGCTCTCATAAAAGCCCTTTTTCTCTAGCAAAAAACAAAGAAAGGGACAGCTTGACAAGACAAAAAAACTTTAGACAATAACTACTCTACTGCAGAAATACATCATAGAACAAAATGAAGCTCTAGCTCCATCACTGTCAGCAAAAGCTGAGTTGGGAGCCTAGACTTCTACCCTTGTCAGGCTGTAATAAGGCACAGTATGGTGTCCGAGAAGCCAAGTGGGGAGATGGAACTTTCATCCTCACTCAGCAGTAACAAGCTTCTCCCCACAGTGTCACTGGAAGCCATTGAGGGATTCCCATCTGGCAGCAATGAGGTGGTATGATAGGAGGCTGATTGGGGAACTTTCACTACCAGCCAGTACTAAAACAGTTCCCCTCTTGCAGTGTCAGTGGAGGTCAAAGCTATGTGAAGGTCATGTGGGAAGCAGTGGCACCCCTTCCACACCCAACCAGGGAAATGTCATGGAGGCCTAGTGGGGATCCTGAAATCCTACCTCCATTCAGCAGTAATGAGGTAGCCTTTGGTCTCAAAAGAGACCAAGTGGGGAATCTGGATCTTTATCCCCACCTGGCAGTATCTGCCTCCCCCACTGACATAGTGTTATGGAGGGCAGCTGAAACAGAAGATCTAGATAAGATCTAGAGTCTCACAACATAACACCCAAAATGTCCAGGATAGAATTTTAAAAAATCACACATTATACTAAGAACCAGAAAAATCTCAACTTGAATGAGAAAAGACATTCAACAAATGTCAACACTAATATGACCCAGATGGTGAAATTATGTGACAAGGATTTGAAAGGAGCCATTATAAAAATGTCTCAATGAGCAACTATAAATACACTTGAAACAAATGAAAAAGTGGAATATATCAGCTAAGAAATGGAAAATATAAAGCAAGGCCAGGTTGAAATTTTAAAGCTGAAAAATAAAATAGTTGAAAATAAAAAGCTCAGTGGATATTTCAAAAGCAGAATGGAGAGGACAGAGAAAAAACCAGTGAACTTGAAGATAGAATATTAGAAATTACCTAATCTGAACAACAGAGAGAAAATAGATTGAAAAACAAAAAGGAATAGAATCTCAGGGATCTGTAGTACTGTAGCAAAACGTTTGAGTCATAGGAGTCCCAAAAAGAGAAGAAAGAGAGTGGGGTTGAAAAGTACTCAAAGAAATGTCTCAAATTTGGTATAAAACCAACATGGAAAAAAAAAACAAAAACACAAAGCAACAGGTTCAAGAAACTGAATAAACACCAAACAAGAAAAACCCAAAGAAATCCATGCCAATGTACATCAAAATAAAACTTTAGAAAACTAAAAACAAAGAAAACAACTTGAAAGCAACAAGAGAGAAATGACACGACCTATCAGCGGAAAGACCAGTTTGGATGATAATGGATTTCTCATCATGGAGGCCAGAAAGAAATGCCACATTTTTCAAGTACTGAAAGAAAAGAACCATCAACCCCAAATCCTGTATCTCGCCTCCACAAGTCAATCCTGTATCTTATTCTTCAGGAATGTCGAGGAAAATGACATTTTCAGATGAAAGAAAACTGACAGAATTTGTCAACAGCAGAATATAGACAAAAATAATGGCTAAAGGAAGTCTTTGAATAAGAAAGGAAGTTATTGGGACTTCCCTGGTGGCAGAGTGGTTAAGAATCCGCCTGCCAATGCAGGGGACACGGGTTCGAGCCCTGGTCCGGGAAGATCCCACATGCTGTGGGGCAACTAAGCCTGTGCACCACAACTACTGAGCTTGAGCTCTAGAGCCCGTGTGCCACAACTACTGAAGCCCATGCACCTAGAGCCCATGATCCACAACAAGAGAAGCCACCTCAGTGAGAAGCCTGCGCACTGCAATGAAGAGTAGCCCCTCCTGGGCTTCCCTGGTGGCGCAGTGGTTGCGAGTCCACCTGCCGATGCAGGGGACACGGGTTCATGCCCCGGTGCGGGAAGATCCCACATGCCACGGAGCGGCTGGGCCCGTGAGTCATGGCTGCTGAGCCTGCGTGTCCTGAACCTGTGCTCTGCAACGGGAGAGGCCACACCAGTGAGAGGCCCGTGTACCGCAAAAAAAAAAAAAACAAAAAAAGTAGCCCCTCCTCACCGCAACTAGAGAAAGCCCACCCGTAGCAATGAAGACCCAGCACAGCCAATAAATAAATAAATAAATAAATACAAATTTTATAAAAGGAAATTATTAAAGAAGAAATTGTAAAACATAAGAAGGAAGAAAGAACAACTATGGGTGAATACAAAAGAGTCTCCTTCTCTTAAATGTTCTAACTTTTGTTTAAACAGTTGAAGCAAAAAGTACAATATTCTCTGATGTGAATCTCGCTGTTTGTAGAGGAACTAATTAAGAAAGAAAATTAAAAGACTTAAAGGGAGGCAAGTTTTCTATATTTGATTTCGATATCAGTAAATTTTGTGGTGATGGAAGAACTCTGTATTTTGATTGCAGTGGTGGTTATAGGAATCTACACATATAATAAAATAACATAGAACTCTATACAACATTGTACTAATATAAATTTCCTGGTTTTGATGTACTGTAGTTAATGAAAGATGTAAGCGCTGGGAGAAAGCGGATGAAGTGAATTTTCCATTATTGCAACTTTTATAAATTTCTAATTATTTCAAAATAAACAATAAGTAATAAGCTTCAACATGTCTTTAATAGGCCATATTCAGAAACTTCTAACTCTGAGAAAACATAAAAAACACACAATAGAGTGGGTGTGAAATATAGAGCAGATTTCCTCAGTAACTGGTAAGGTTTTGTTTTGTTTTGTTTTTTATTTTTTGATAGCTACTTATGACCTGTTTGATTTGGGGAATGCGGTTCTGTTTTGATGTTAATGTTATTATCAGTTTCTGCTCTTTTATGTCTTCAATAATAAAACTGTGTAAAAGCTCATGAGTCATCTTGGCTGGGTCATGACTGTAACTGACAGCTTTTTAGCATTTCCTAAAGAAAAAATCATGCATTATCTTTAGCCATCAGGGCATAGCAGCAGATACCTTGGGATTCTGCAAGCACTTTTTTCTCTTTCAGCAAAGTGAAAAAGAACTAGTTTAGGAGTCTCAGGATCTATTACTGACACAACTAGATAGTGGCATCTAATTGTGACAGCCAAATATATCCAGGCCTTATTCCCCATCTGTGTCTCATTTTCTTATCTACAGTGAAAATCTATCCTGCACTTCTGACCTATAATATATATTTTCAGAGTTTCTACAAAGCACAGATCAGTCCTTTGGATCTGACCTCATCTTCCCCACATAGCCCTGTTTGAGCTATGTGGTCTTCTCTACTGGTCTTCTCTACAATAGATTAATCTAGTATAGGAGTCTCTTTCTTATACTAATTTGAAATTGGGACCCATAGACTCAAATTGGATAAACTTAAGGTCCAATATTGCCAATTTTCTATATCTATTACTTTTTTCCAGTTATGAAATATTCCAAACATACAAAAACACCCAATTACTCCTTGCCCTGAATGAATAAGTATTAATACTTTGCTATATTTATTTCAATATTTTTCTTAAAAAAGTACTAAAATTTGATATAGATACAAAATTAAAGAGTCTAGTACAAGAAATACCAATCATAAGATAAAACAATTACCAAAATTTTGTCACATTCACTGAATCTGTTTTTTATTTATTTTTTTAATTGTGGCAAAAACACACAACATAACATTTACCATCTTAATCATTCTTTTTTTTTAAATAAATCTATTTATTATTTTTGGCTGCATTGGGTCTTCATTGCTGCACACGGGCTTTCTGTAGTTGCGGTGAGTGGGGGCTGCTCTTCGTTGTGGGGCGCGTGCTTCTCATTGTGGTGGCTTCTTTCGTTGCAGAGCACGGGCCCTAGGCATGCAGGCTTCAGTAGGTGTGGAGAGTGGGCTTCAGTAGTTGTGGCATACGGGCTTAGTTGCTCCTCAGCATGTGGGATCTTCCTGGACCAGGGCTCAAACCTGTGTCCCCTGCACTGGCAGGCGGATTCTTAACCACTGTGCCACCAGGAAAGTCCCATCTTAACCATTCTTGAGTGTACAATTTATTAGTGTTAACTATATTCATTCTGTTATGCAACAAATCTCTAGAAGTTTTTCATCTTGCAAAACTGAAACTCTTTGAACAACTTCTCATTTCTTGCTTCCCCCAATCCCTGGAAACCACAATTCAACTTTCTGTTACTATGAATTTGTCTATTTTAGATACCATATGGAGGTGGAACCATACAGTATTTGTCTTTTTATGACTGGCTTATTTCATTTAGCATAATGTCCTGAAGTTGCATCCATGTTTTGGCACGTGACAGGATTTCCTTCCTGAATAACAGTACAATGTATGTATTTACCACATTTTCTTTATATATTCATTGGCTGATGGACATCTGGGTTACTTCCATTTCTTAGATGTTATGAGTACTGCTTCAATGAACATGGGTGTGCAAATATCTCTTTGAAATTGTGTTTTCAATTCTTTTGAATACATATGCAGAAGTGGGACTGTTGGATCATATGGTAACTATATTTTTATTTTTTTGAGGAACTTCTATACTGTTTTCCATAGTGGCTGCACCATTTTACACTCCCATTAACAGTGAACAAGGCTTCTAATATCTCCACATTCTCACCAACCCTTGTTATTTTCTGTATTTTTTGTGATAGTGGCCATCTTAATGGATGTGAGGTAATATTTTATTGAAGTTTTGATTTCCATTTTTCTAATAATTAGTTATGCTGAAGCATTTTTTCATGTACCTGTGAGCCATATGTATGTCTTTTTTTTTTTGAGAAATGTCCATTCAAGTCTTTAGCCCATTTTAAAATTTTGTTGTTGTTGTTGTCATTGAGTTGTTAGAGTCCTTTATACATTCTGGATATAACTCCTTATCAGATATATGATTTGCAAATATTTTCTCCCATCTGAAGTTTGCCTTTCACTCTGTTGGCCATTTCTTTCATGCACAGAAGTTTTTAAATTTGATATAGTTTTATTTGTCTAATTTTGCTCCTGTGCTCTTGGTGTCATACCAAGAAATCATTGCCAAATCCAGTGTCATGGAACTTTTGCCCTATGTTTTTTTCTAGTAGTTTTATGGTTTCAGGTCTTACTTTTAGGACTTTAATCCATTTTGAGTTAATTTTTGGTAAATAATGTACGGTAAGGGTCCAAATTAATTCTTTTGCATGTGGATATTCAGTTTTCTCAACACCATTTGCTGAAAAAACTGTTCTTTCTCCCATTGTGTGGTCTTGCCACTTTTGTTGAAGATCATTTGACCATATACACAAGGGTTTCTTTCTGGGTTCTCTATTCTATTCCATTAGCCGTTTTTATGCCAGGTCCACACTGTTTTGATTACCATGGCTTTGTATAACTGACTTATTTTTTAAAACTCCTTTTCGTTTTTCCTTCTTGATGCATTTTACAGCAAATATCACACAGCAAAATTTTATCCCTACATGATTCAGTATGGTTCTCTAAAATTTATGGACATTTTCTAACAAAATCAGAATATTATTCTCACTCATAATAAAATTGGCAATATTTCTTTGGTATCATCTCATACCTAGCCCAAAGTCAAATGTACAAATTGTCTCCAAAATGTGTTTATTGGTTTGTTTGAATCAAGATTTAAACAAGGTCCCCACTTTAATTGATTATGTCTCTAAGTTGCTTTTCATTCAGAGAAGTTTCTCCCCTCCCCACTTTTCCCTCCAGGTGCTAACTTGTAGAAATTGGATTAGTTGTCTTATAGAATGTCTCACATTCTGGATTTCTCTGTTTACTTCCTTGTTCTGTCATTTAACTTATAAATGGAAGTTAACTGTGACTTAATTTTATGGTCATTTAATTATAAATTGAAATTAGCTCAGAACTTTGATTTTTTTATGCTTCCATGCAACTGTTTAAATTCATTTGCAAATTGCAAACCCTGGGGCTTTTCCATTTCACTAGTCATTCTCAGATCTGCTTCCAGGTTTCTACCCAGAATATGCAATGTTCTCTTTCCTCAGAAATGGATATTTACTGACAATTTTTTTGAACCCTGGGTTTGTGGGGTACCTAGGTTGTTCCCATTCATTTCTCACTATTCCTGCCACTCAACTTTGCTCATGTTCTTGTCCTACGGCTGTAGGTGATTTATCATTTGTATTCATAATCTGAAGTTTATGGAAATGTCTTGCCTTCTAGTTTTATTTTGATGCATTCAATGGGTTTCTCATTTTCCATCCTAATTGATTTGTTTATTTTTCAGGAGGAATTTTTGGGAGATTAAAAACCAACCTTGCTGTCAAGATCACATCATTGGAAGTTCTTCAACTTTCTTTTTGTTAAAGAAAGAAAATATTACAAAAACACCTCACCTCCCAACCCATTCCATTCACTTTCTCTCCTATACCTTTTCCAAGGGTAACCCCTAACCAGAAGTTAGTATGTCCTGTTTCCATGCATGTTTTTGTACTTTTACTACATGTATATGCATCCATTAAATTTGTATACTATTGTTCTGTGAGTTTACAATATCTACATATATGTTTTCATATTATATGTATGATTTGCTACTTGGTTTTCTTTACTCAAAGTTGTATTTTCTTGAGATTTATCCATTTTGAAATATGAAGCTCTAAATTGTTAATTTTAACTGCTGTGGAGTATTCTATACTTTGGAGAAAATATAATTTGTCAGTCCTCTGCCAAGGGAAAATTATTTCATTTCACTGTAAAAAAAAAAAAATCATCTGTATACATGTTTACTTGTGTACATCTGCATGAGTTCCTGTAAGATAAATATGTAGGAGTAGAAGTGCTGGGCCAAAGGGCATGTGCATCTTCTATGCCCACACATACGAGAACTTCCCTTGTGTAACCATACCAACGTTTGTGATGATTTAACTTTTCACATCCTTGTAGGTATGAAATGGTATCTCATTGTTAATTTATTTTATATTTTCCTGATTGAAATGTGAGGTTGAGAATCTTTCCAAGTCTTATTGATACTGGTTTCCTTCCATGGTGTCTGGAAATAAAATTGACAATTTCTCCTGAGTTATGTGTCAGTTTCTTAATGGTTTGTGAGGGTTTTTAAAATATGTTCTGGACAATAATGCTTTTTTTTGGTATTTATTAAATACAATGGATTATCATAGTCTTCTGTGTATCCTCTCTCTCTCTTTCTCTTCTCTCTTTCTTTGTATCTCTACCTCTGCCACTACCTCTACCTCTATCTTTATCTCATTAACCCTTTCTCTCCCTGCAGCTCAGACTTCGTCCATGGAAACATCTTTGGAAACAGGGAGCATACTAACTTTTTCATTTTCCCAGATCTTCATCTCTAACCACCCCTCTCCATGATCACCACTCAAAGTTCTTAATGGAACATCCTGTCTTTCTGAAGCATTGACACTCATGCAAACAGATGTTAAGAATAGAAGTGCTCTGCCTTTATGACAACTTGATTGTCAGGATCATATTCTGTATATTAATGTCAAGTGGTGTTTTTTCTTTTTCCTGCATGCTTTTCCTTTTCCATATCTTTATCAGGATCTGGCAAGTCTGGTGAGTGCAGTAAACAAAATGTTAGGTGTGTGATAAATTCTGATATGGATGATAGGAAAAAGAAAAAGAAATTATAATTATTTTATAAACATAGACCATGCAATGATATGAGAATTTGATGTTACTGCAAATTGAACCAGTTGAGATGATAGTGTCAATTTGTTGAAATGGGTAGATGTCATAAAGAATTTGGAAAAAAAAGAAAAGTTTCTAGGACATACCAGATCATATTATCACATTGTCTCCAGATACAAAATTGATGATAATGCATAAATGCCTCTGGAAGATTCTATAAGTTTGTGAGTCTGAAGCTATGCTGTTTTAAATATTAACATCTAGTTAAATTAAAATATATAGATCAGAGATTTTCTTTGTTTTGTTTTGTTTTTCTATCTTTCTCTTTGGCTCTTCTCTTAGTATAGACTAGAAAAATAAAGGCACATGTAAATGCTTAGAGTTAATTATTTGGATTACAATTTAAATTTTCCAATATTTTTCATTTTATTTTTAAACACAGGCATCTGTTTGGTTTCATGAATAAAGCTCCCAATTTTGTTTTCTTCTTACTGAAGTTTTTTGTTTTGTTTTTATAAGTTTATTTATTTACTTTTGTTTGTGTTGGGTCTTTGTTGCTGCGTATGGCGGGCTTTCTCTAGTTGTGGCGAGCGGGGGCTGCTCTTCGTTGCAGTGCACGGGGTTCTCATTGCGGTGGCTTCTCTGGTGGCTTCTCTTGTTGCAAAGCATGGGCTCTAGGAGTGAGGGCTTCAGTAGCTGTGGTATGTGGGCTCAGTAGTTGTGGTGCACGGGCTTAGTTGCTCCACGGCATGTGGGATCTTCCCCCATCCAAGGCTAGACCAGGGCTTGAACCTGTGTGCCCTACATTAGCAGGCAGATTCTTAAGCACTGCTCCACCAGGGAAGTCCCTGAAGTTCTTGAAGAAGTAATATTTTAACATTTGAGAATAATGGACCAAAGAAGATGATAACATTCAAGGGTAACTGTATTTCATAATCTAAAATAATTTTCTTTTCACAGGCAATTGCACTAGACAAAGAACATTAAGGAACTTTAATTACAATAATAATTGTGGAAGAAACAACCAGCTTGGTATAACATATCCAGTCCAAGTTTGTATCCAATATAATTTTTTAATTTAAAGCAGAATTATAATCTAAAAACAATATTTAGATTCTGAATAATAAGATTTGTACAGAAAAAATATTAGCATGTAATATTTGATTGTCAAAAATGTGAGTGATTTTATTTGAAAAACGACCAACATTCTTCAGAGTTCCAGGCCTCCCAGTTATTTTAATAGAATTATCTTGGAGGAAGGCTCATAAACTCTCGTGTTCATTAGTTCATACTTGCACAATGAGGGGATTTGCTTTGGAAATTGATAGACTCTTATTTGGCTCAAAAAGTGAGTGCCCCTGGATTAGGGATTTTCTCAATGCACAGTGCAAAAGGCTAATAATTTTATTTGAAAAAAATAATTATTATTACTTTTCATTGTGTTCAGCCTATATCACACTCAAAAGCAATTAATTATCTTCGTGGCTTTGTGCTTCATCTGTCCTAAAGTTTTGTTTATTTTAATAATAAATATAATTTTTATACTAACTTCAGGTTGTACCTTTTACTACAAATTCTCAATCTCTGATTTACTAAATAATAGAAATCATTCTCATGAATGTTCAATATAAGAAGGGGCTGGCAAGCTTCATGCTCCATAACTTTTTCCAAAAGCTTTTATCTCCAAGTAAATTTTATCTACATTATTTTTTTTATTTTTTATTTTTTTGCAGTACGTGGGCCTCTCACTGTTGTGGCCTCTCCCGTTGCGGAGCGCAGGCTCCGGACGCGCAGGCTCAGCAGCCATGGCTCACGGGCCCAGCCGCTCCGCGGCATGTGGGATCTTCCCGGACCGGGGCACGAACCCGTGCCCCCTGCATTGGCAGGCGGACTCTCAACCACTGTGCCACCAGGGAAGCCCCTATTTTTAGTTGTTTAAGGAACCTCCATACTGTTCTCCATAGAGGCTGTATCAATTTAAATTCCCACCAACAGTGCAAGAGGGTTCCCTTTTCTCCACACCCTCTTCAGCATTTGTTGTTTGCAAATTTTCTGATGACGCCCATTCTAACTGGTGTGAGGTGATACCTCATTGTAGTTTTGCTTTGCATTTCTCTAATAATTAGTGATGTTGAGCAGCTTTTCATGTGCTTCTTGGCCATCTGTATGTCTTCTTTGGAGAAATGTCTATTTAGGTCTTCTGCCCATTTTTGGATTGGGTTGTTTGTTTTCTTAATACTGAGCAGCATGTGCTGTTTATATATTCTGGAGATTAATCCTTTGTCCATTGACTGATTGATTCATTTGCAAATATTTTCTCCCATTCTGAGGGTTGTCTTTTCATCTTGTTTATGGTTTCCTTTGCTGTGCAAAAGCTTTGAAGTTTCATTAGGTCACATTTGTTTATTTTTGTTTTTATTTCCATTACTCTAGGAGGTGGATCAAAAAAGATCTTGCTGTGATTTATGTCAAAGAGTGTTCTTCCTATGTTTTCCTCTAAGAGTTTTACAGTGTCCAGTCTTACATTTAGGTCTCGAATCCATTTTGAGTTTATTTTTGTGTCTGGTGTTAGGGAGTGTTCTAATTTCATTCTTTTACATGTAGCTGTCCAGTTTTCCCAGCACCACTTATTGAAGAGACTGTCTTTTCTCCATTGTATATCCTTGTCTCCTTTGTCATAGATTAGTTGATCATAGTTACATGGGTTTATCTCTGGGCTTTCTGTCTTGCTGCATTGATCTATGATTCTGTTTTTGTGCCAGTAGCATATTGTCTTGATTACTGTAGCTTTATAGTATAGTCTGAAGTCAGGGAGCCTCATTCTTCCAGCTCCATTTTTTTCCCTCAAGACTGCTTTGGCTACTCGGGGTCTTTTGTGTCTCCATACAAATTTTAAGATTTTTTGTTCTAGTTCTGTAAAAAAATGCCATTGGTAATTTGATAGGGATTGCACTGAACCTGTATATTGCTTTGGGTAGTAGAGTCATTTTCACAATATTGATTCTTCCAATCCAAGAACATAGTATCTCTCTCCATCTGTTGGTATCACCTTTAATTTCTTTCATCAGTGTCTTATAGTTTTCTGCATACAAGTCTTTTGTCTCCTTTGGTAGGTTTATTCCTAGGTATTTTATTCTTTTTGTTGCAATGGTAAATGGGAGTGTTTCCTTAATTTCTATTTTAGATTTTTCAGCATTAGTGTATAGGAATGCAAGAGATTTCTGTGCATTAATTTTGTATCCTGCAACTTTACCAAATTCATTGATTAGCTCTAGTAGTTTTCTGGTGGCATCTTTAGGATTCTGTATGTATAGTATCATGTCATTTGCAAACAGTGACAGTTTTACTTCTTCTTTTTCAATTTGTATCCTTTTTATTTCTTCTTTTTCTCTGATTGCCATGGCTAGGACTTCCAAAACTATGTTGAATAATAGTGGCAAGAGTGGACATCCTTGTCTTGTTCCTGATCTTAGAGGAAATGCTTTCAGTTTTTCACCATCGAGAATAATGTTTGCTGTGGGTTTGTCATATATGGCCTTTATTATGTTGAGGTAGGTTCCCTCTATGCTCACTTTCTGGAGAGTTTTTTTTTTTTTTATCATAAATGGGTATTGAATTTTGTCAAAAGCTTTTTCTGCATCTCTTGAGATGATCACATGGTTTTTACTCTTCAACTTGTTAATATGGTGTATCACATTAATTGATTTGTGTATATTGAAGAATCCTTGCATCCCTGGGATAAATCCCACTTGATCATGGTGCATGATCCTTTTAATGTGTTGCTGTATTCTGTTTGCTAGTATTTTGTTGAGGATTTTTGCATCTATATTCATCAGTGATATTGGCCTGTAATTTTCATTTTTTGTGACATCTTTGTCTGGTTTTGGTATCAGGGTGATGGTGGCCTCATAGAATAAGTTTGGGAGTGTTCCTTCCTCTGCAATTTTTTGTAAGAGTTTGAGAAGGATGGGTGTTAGCTCTTCTCTAAATGTTTGATAGAATTCACCTTTGAAGCCATCTGGTCCTGGACTTTTGTTTATTGGAAGATTTTTAATCACAGTTTCAATTTCATTACTTGTGATTGGTCTATTCATATTTTCTATTTCTTCCTGCTTCAGTCTTGGAAGGTTATACCTTTCTACGAATGTGTCCATTTCTTCCAGGTTGTCCATTTTATAGGCATAGAGTTGCTTGGAGTAGTCTCTTAGGATGCTTTGTATTTCTGCAGTGTCTGTTGTAACTTCTCCTTTTTCATTTCTAATTTTAGTGATTGGAGTCCTCTCCCTCTTATTTTTTATGAGTCTTGCTAATGGTTTATCAATTTGGGTTATATTCTCAAAGAGCCAACTTTTAGTTTTATTGATCTTTGCTATTGTTTTCTTTGTTTCTATTTCATTTATTTATGCTCTGATCTTTATGATTTCTTTCCTTCTGCTAACTTTGGGTTTTGTTTGTTCTTTCTCTAGTTCCTTAGGTGTAAGGTTAGATTGTTTATTTGAGATTTTTCTTGTTTCTTGAGGTAGGCTTGTATAGCTATAAACTTCCCTCTTAGAACTGCTTTTGCTGCAACCCATAGGTTTTGGATCATCATGTTTTCATTGTCATTTGTCTCTAGGTATTTTTTAATTTCCTCTTTGATTTCTTCAGTGATCTCTTGATTTTTTAGTACCATATTGTTTAGTCTCCATGTGTCTTTTCTTTTCATTTTTTTCCCTGTAATTCATTTCTAATCTCATAGTGTTGTGGTCAGAAAAGATGCTGGATCTGAAAACAATGCTTTTCAGATGCTCAGGAGTTTGAAAAGGGAACTTGATCTGTGCTCATCTTGAGATGCCAAAATGGGTATGTTTTCCTCCCAGAATGACTCATACCTCTACCTAGAGGCAGGGTTGTTAATGACCTTGATGACTTTAGCCCAGCTGACTGCTCCCAGAATACTCCAGCAGTTCCATGCTGGGAAGAGGAAGCAGCTGTTATCAGATGACTGCTCAGGAATGTGACCTAACGGGGACCTTAAGTGGGACATAGAGACTGGTCATATGGCTCTCTTTGGCAGGTTGTTTTTCATAGAGGCTGCAACTCTTAATGTCCATGAGCCATACATAGGTCACCTTCAACTTCTCTTCCCGTAAACCAGGAAAGGAGTTCTGGGAAATAAGCAAGTGAGAGAAAACAAGTGGGAGTCACAGTCACTTCTGACCCCATTAGCCAATATGACACTATGTGCTAGCCCTGGGGCTGAGTTTTAGTAACCCTTAGATATTTTTGGCTGCTTTGTTTAGAAACTGAAACTCAAAGCCATAAGCACTAGTGAGGTTGGACAGTGTAGTTTGAGAGTTCAGGATTTGAAGGGACCAAATCTCAGCCCCATTTCTTAATAGCTTTGTAGTCTTGGTCTTATAACCTATCTATGTGTTACCACCCCAATTTGTAAAATGGGATTATAATAATGACCTCAATAGATTAATGTAAAGATGAAATAAGAAAGCATAAGGTGCTGGGTAAAAATGACGTGCTCAGTACTTACTGGTTCCTTTTTCATTATGTTGTAGGCTAATTGCACCCAAACCTTCCATCCAGGTTTGGGTTGGGCATTAAAAGACATTCACATATTCATACTGGTGTCAATTCACTCCATACACACTAACCATCCATGTTGCTCAAACATGGCAGACATTCTCCTGCCTTAGGTCAACGGATCTGGCTGTTCCCCCTCCCTGAATGTTTTTTCTCCCAATTATGCACATAAGCTTTTATCTTCTTCAACTCTGCTCAAATGTCTTCTCATTGTGGCTTATCCCAACCACCTTATTTAAAATTGCAACCTGTACATTTTTCCTCACTGCTCCCTCATGACTGTATTACTGATTCTCCCTGCCAGGATCCTTTCCTTTTTAAAATACATTTATCACTTCTAGCACTCCATAAAATTTACCTTTATTATGTCTATTGTTCTATTCTCTGCCTTCCCCACCAGAACACATACCCCATAAAGGTGAAAATCTTTATTTAAATCACTGACATATCCCAACACCTGTTTCCAGGTGTATAGTTAAGGCATAATAAATATTTTTCATGAAGGCACACAAGCATTTCAGACTAATCAAACTACAGAACTTACTCAGGGATGGTCTGGGCCCTGAATTACTATGCTTTTTTTCACCTCCATATTCCCAAAGCCTGGAGCATAGAAAGTAGAAATGTATAATGGAATGGATGAAGAAGTTGGCTCAAGTACAATACAACTTCCCAAGAGGTCTGGGAATTACTCATGCTTAGGCAAAATCCGTTATCATTAATTCTCTTCTTTCTGAATCTGAAAACCAAACATACTGGCTTAGGATTTTTTTCTATATTTGACTTATGTCATGCATCCAGAAGGTCAAGAAAATGTGGAGAATATTAACTATAGCCCCAAAACTTTGATGTAATCATGGTGAACATTTATTCTCACTGAGTCATTTAAAGTTTGAATGTTGATATTTTAATTAACACTAGAATAATGTACATCATTTTGCAATAAAAGTGCAATACAATGAAATTCAGTTGCACCTCATCAGTGGATAGTTCTATATTGCTAACTGTGTCTTTTTGGGCATGGTTGAGCAGGATGTTGGCATCTGTTCTCACAGAGTGATCTATCTACCTCACCCAAGGGAAGAGACACAATTGATTAAACCCCTTCTCAGAATCTTTGTTCTTAGAATTTTCTGTTGTACATAGTGTTAAGAAGGCATCATCTAATACAACCTTAAGAAAGTGTAACACTCTCTTAAGACTCAAGAGGTGAAAAAATGCTCAGAGAATTTCTACAGAGTCAAATCCAAAATGAAGAATAACTATAGTTGAGTTATTTGGAAGAATGCAAACCATGAGACATAAAATAAAGAGGAATGCATGTTATAAATACAAGAAAAGAAAGTTTACAGAAATCATAGTAAATTTTTGTCAAGAGAGCTGGAACTCAGATGTGCTCCATTATCACCTGACCTTTCTCTCCCTCTATTTTTAGCAGTTAAAATGATGGTCATCCCCCGAGGTCTCTCTATAATGGATAGTTTAGGACATATTAATCTGATTTTACACAAATGCTATACTCAACTGTGCTTAAAGTGTCATCATGGAAAGGTTTTATGTGATGCTAGTATCTGGTTTTCCCTCATAACAATGCATTTAACAATTAAGTATGCCTTTGTGTGGTCTCTGGACATTAACACTTTTAAGGATTTCACAGGATGAACTGAAGAAACACACCATAGGAAAGCACTGAAGCTGTTTATATTCTACCTCATCATTAACACAGTCATTCACTTATCTGATCACACAGGGTAAAAGAAACATGCAAGAGGGGAGACCTTCAAGATGGTGGAAGAGTAAGACGTGGAGATCACCTTCCTCCCCACAAACACATCAGAAATACGTCTACATGTGGAACAACTCCTACAGAAAACCTACTGAATGCTGGCAGAAGACCTCCCCACATAATAGGGTAGGGCAAAAGAAAAAAGAAAAAACAGAGATAAAAGAATAGGGATGGAACCTGAACCTCTGGAAGGGAGCTGTGAAGGAGGAACAGTTTCCATACACTAGGAAGCCCCTTCACTGGCGTAGACAGGGGGTGGAGGGGGGGAAGCTTTGGAGTCATGGAGGAGAGCGCAGCAACAGGGGTGCGGAGGGCAAAGTGGAGAGATTCCCGCACAGAGGATAGGTGCCAACCAGCACTCACCAGACTGAGATGCTTGTCTGCTCACCCACCAGTGGGGGTGGGGGCTGGGAGCTGGGAGCTGAGGCTCAGACTTTGGAGGTCAGACCCCAGGGACAGGACTGGGGTTGGTTGCATGAACACAGACTGAAGGGGGCTAGTGCACCACAGCTAGCCGGGAGGGAGTCTGGGAAAAAGTCTGGATCTGCCTGAGGCAAGAGACCATTGTTTTTGGATGCACAAGGAGAAGGGATTCCTTCCTTGTCTGCCCACAGAAGGCAGGGCACTGCCTAAATGAGCTCCAAAGACAGGTGCAAGCTGCAGCTATCAGCTCTAACACCAGAGAGGGGCATGAAATGCTAACACTGCTGCTGCAGCCACGAAGAATCCTATGTGCAAGCACAGGTCACTATCCACACCCCCCCCCCGGGAGCCTGCGCAGCCTGCCAGAGTCCTGTGATCCAGGAACAACATCCCCAGGAGAACACACGGCATGCCTCAGGCTGTTGCAATGTTACACCAGCCTCTGCGGCTGCTGGCTCGCCCTCCCTCCCCCTGGCCTGACTGAGCAAGAGCATACTAATCAGCCACTGCTTTAACCCTGTCCAGTCTGGTCAGAAACAGAAGCCTGAGGGCAACATACATGCAGAGTGGGCCCAAACCAAAGCTGAAACCCAGGAGCTGTGTGAACAAAGAAGAGAAAGGGAAATTTCCCTGTGCAGCCTCAGGAGTAGCAGATTAAATCCCCACAATCAACTTGATGTACCTGTATCAGTGGAATGCCTGAATAGACAACGAATCAACCCAAAATTGAGGTGGTGGACTTTGGGAGCAACTATACAGTTGGGGTTTGCTGTCTGCAACTGACTTGTTTCTGATTTTTATGTTTATATTAGTATAGTTTTTAGCACTTGTATTCATTGGTGGATTTGTTTACTGGTTTGGTTGCTTTTTTTTATTACTCTTTATTTTTTTATTTTAATAATTATTTTATTTATTATTTTGTTCTCCTTTTTCTTCTGAGCCAAGTGGCTGACAGGGTCTTGGTGCTCTGGCCTGGTGTCAGGCCTGAGCCTCTGAGGTGGGAGAGCAGAGTTCAGGACACTGGACCACCAAAGACTTCCCGGCCCCACCTGATATCAATTTGTGACAGCTCTCCCAGAGCTCTCTGTCTCAATGCTAAGACATAGCTCCACTCAATGGCCAGCAAGCTCCAGTGCTGGATGTCGCATGCCAAACAACTAGCAAAATAGGAACATAAACTCACCCATTAGCAGAGAGGCTATCTAAAGTCATACTAAGTTCACAAACACCCCCAAACACACCACCGGATGCAGCCCAGCCCACCAGAAAGATAAGATCCAGCTTCATCCACCAGAACACAGGTACCAGCCCCCTCTACCAGGAAGCCTACACAAGCCATGGAATGAACCTTACCCATGGGGGCAGCAACCAAAAACAACAGGAACTACAAACCTGCAGCCTGAAAAAAGGAGACCCCAAACAGAGTAAGTTAAGCAAAATGAGAAGACAGAGAAATATGCAGTAGATGAAGCAGCAAGGTAAAAACCCACCAGACCAAAGAAATGAAGAGGAAGTAGGCAGTCTACCTGAAAAAGAATTCACAGTAATGATGGTAAAGATGATCCAAAATCTTGGAAATAGAATGTAGAAAATATAAGAAATGTTTAAGAAGGACCTAGAAGAACTAAAGAGCAAACAAACAATGATGAACAGTGCAATAAATGAAATTAAAAACTCTCTAGAAAGAATCAGTAGCAGAATGACTGAGGCAGAACAACGGATAAGTGACCTGGAAGATAAAATAATGGAAAAAACTACTGCAGACTGGAATAAAGAAAAAAGAATGAAAAGAATTGAGGACAGTCTCAGAGACCTCTGGGACAACATTAAATGCCCCAACATTCAAATGATAGGGGTCCCAGAAGAAGAAGAGAAAAAGAAAGGGACTGAGAAAATATTTGAAGAGATTATAGTTGAAAACTTCCCTAATATGGGAAAGGAAATACTTAATCAAGACCAGGAAGGGCAGAGAGTCCCATACAGGATAAATCCAAGGAGAAACACATCAAGACACATATTAATCAAACTATCAAAAATTAAATACAAAGAAAAAATATTAAAAGGAGCAAGGGCAAAGCAACAAATAATAACACGGGAATCCTTATAAGGTTAACAGCTGATCGTTCAGCAGAAACTGCAAGCCAGAAGGGAGTGGCAGCACATATTTAAAGTGATGAAAGGGAAAAACCTAGAGCCAAGATTATTCTACCCAGCAAGGATCTCACTCAGATTCGATTGAGAAAATAAAAATTTTACAGACAAGCAAAAGTTAAGAGAATTCAGCACCACCAAACCACCTTTACAACAAATGCTAAAGGAACTTCTCTAGGCAGGAAATACAAGAGAAGGAAAAGACCCACAAAAACAAAATCCAAAACAGATAAGAAAATGGTCATAGGAACATACATATCAATAATTACCTTAAATGTAAATGTACTAAATGCTCCAACCAAAAGATAAAGACTGGCTGAATGGATACAAAAACACGACCCATATATATGCTGTCTACAACAGACCCACTTCAGACCTAGGGACACAAACAGACTGCAAGTGAGGGGATGGAAAAGATACTCCATGCAAATGGGAATCAAAAGAAAGCTGGAGTGGCAATTCTTATATCAGACAAAATAGACTTTAAAGCAAAAACTATTACAAGACACAAAGAAGGACACTACATAATGATCAAGGGATCAATCCAAGAAGAAGATAGAACAATTGTAAATATTTATTCACCCAACATAGGAACACCTCAGTATATAAGGCAAATGCTAACAGCCATAAAAGGGGAAATTGACAGTAACACAACAATAGTAGGGGAATTTAACACCCCATTTCCACGAATGGACAGATCATGCAAAATGAAAATAAATAAGGAAACACAAGCTTTAAATGACACATTAAACAAGATGGACTTAATTGATATTTATAACACATTCCATCCAGAAACAACAGAATACACTTTCTTCTCCAGTGCTCATGGAACATTCTCCAGGATAGATCATATCTTGTGTCACAAATCAAGTCTTGGTAAATTTAGAAAGTTGAAATATTATCAAGTATCTTTTCCGAACACAATGCTATAAGACTACGTATCAATTACAAGAAAAAAATCTGGAAAAAATACAAACACAAGGAGGCTAAACAATACACTACTAAATAAATAACCAAGAGATCAGTGAAGAAATCAAGGAGGAAATCAAAAAATACCTAGAGACAAATAACAATGAAAACACAATGACCCCAAATATATGGGTTGCAACAAAAGCAGTTCTAAGAGGGAAGTTTATAGCAAAACAATCCTACCTCAAGCAATAAGAAACATCTCAGGCATCCCTGGTGGTGCAGTGGTTAAGAGTCCGCATGCCAATGCAGGGGACACAGGTTTGTTCCCCGGTCTGGGAAGATCCCACATGCCGCGGAGCAGCTCGGCCCATGAGCCATGGCTGCTGAGCCTGTGTGCCCGGAGCCGGTGCTCCACAATGGGAGAGGCCACAATAGTGAGAGGCCTGTGTATGGCAAAAAAAAAAAAAAAAAGAAAAGAAATAAGAAACATCTCAAATAAACAACGTAACTTTACACCTAAAGCAATTAGAGAAAGAAGAACAAAAAAAACCCAAAGTTAGCAGAAGGAAAGAAATCATAAAGATCAGATCAGAAATAAATGAAAAATAAATGAAGAAAACAATAGCAAAGATCAATAAAACTAACAGCTGGTTCTTTGAGAAGTTAAACAAAATTGATAAACCACTAGCCAGACTCATCAAGAAAAAAAGGGAGAAGACTCAAATCAACAGAATTAGAAATGAAAAAGAAGTAACAACTGACACTGCAAAAATACAAAGAATCATGAGAGATTACTACAAGCAACTATATGCAAATAAAATGGACAACCTGGAAGAAATGGAAAAATTTTTTAAAAAGCACAACCTTCTAAGACTGAACCAGGAAGAAATAGAAAAAGTAAACAGACCAATCACAAGCACTGAAACTGAGACTGTGATTAAAAATCTTCCAACAAACAAAAGCCCAGGATCAGATGGCTTCACAAGGGATCTCTATCAAACGTTTAGAGAAGAGCTAACACATATCCTTCTCAAACTCTTCCAAAATATAGCAGAGGGAGGAACACTCCCAAACTCATTCTATGAGGCCACCATCACCCTGATACCAAACCAAAGAAGCCACAAAGAAAGAAATTTACAGACCAATATCACTGATGAATATAGATGCAAAAATCCTCAAAAAATACTAGCAAACAGAAACCAACAGCACATTAAAAGTAACATACACCATGATCAAGTGGTGTTTATCCCAGGAATGCAAGGATTCTTCAATATACGCAAATCAATCAATGTGATACACCACACTAACAAACTGAAGGATAAAAACTGTATGATCATCTCAAGAGATGCAGAAAAAGCTTTCCACAAAATTCAACACCCATTTATGACAAAAATTCTCCAGAAAGTAGGCATGGAGGGAACTTACCTCAACATATTAAAGACCATATATGAAAAACCCACAACCAACATTGTTCTCAATGGTGAAAAATGGAAATCATTTCCTCTAAAATCAGGAAAAAGACAAGGATGACCACTCTCACTACTATTTTTCAACGTAGTTTTGGAAGTTTTAGCCACAACAATCAGAAACGTAAAGGAAATAAAAGGAATCCAAATCAGAAAAGAAGAAGTAAAACTGTCACTGTTTGCAGGTGAGATGATACTAAACATGGAGAACCCTAAAGATGCTACCAGAAAACTACTAGAGCTAATCAATGAATTTGGTAGTTAGCAGGATACAAAATTAATGCACAAAAATCTCTTGCATTCTTATACACTAATGATGAAAAATCTGAAAGAGAAATTAAGGAAACACTCCCATTTACCACTGCAACAAAAAGAATAAAATACCTGGGAATAAACCTACCTAAGGAGACAAAAGACCTGTATGCAGAAAAGTATAAGACACTGATGAAAGAAATTAAGGATGATACAAACAGATGGAGAGATATACCATGTTCTTAGGATGGAATAATCAACATTGTGAAAATGACTATATTACCCAAAGCAGTCTACAGATTCAGTGCAATCCTTATCAAAGTACCAATGGCATTTCTCACAGAACTAGAACAAAGAGTTTCACAATATGTGTGGAAACACAAAAGACCCCAAATAGCCAAAACAATCTTGAGAAAGAAAAACGGAGCTGGAGGAATCAGGCTCGCTGACTTTAGACTATACTACAGAGCTACAGTAATCAAGACAGTATGGTACTTGTAGAAAAGCAGACATATAGATCAATGGAACAGGATAGAAAGAACAGAGATAAACCCACACACACATGGCCACCTTATCTTTGATAAAGGAGGTAAGAATATACAATGGAGAAAAGAGAGCCTCTTCAATAAGTGGTGCTGGGAAAACTGGACAGCTACATGTTAAAGAATGAAATTAGAACACTCTGTAACACCATAGACAAAAATAAACTCAAAATGGATTAGAGACCTAAATGTAAGTCAGACACTATAAAACTCTTAGAGGAAAACATAGGCAGAACACTATGACATAAATCACAGCAAGATCCTTTTTGAGCCACCTCCTAGAGAAATGGAAATAAAAACATAAATAAACAAATGGGACCTAATGAAACTTCAAAGCTTTTGCACAGCAAAGGAAACCATAAACAAGAAGAAAAGACAACCCTCAGAATGGGAGAAAACATTTGCAAACGAAGCAACTGACAAAGAATTAATCTCCAAAATATACAAGCAGCTCATGCAGCTCAATATCAAAAAAACAAACAACCCAATCCAAGAATGGGCAGAAGATCTAAATAGACATTTCTCCAAAGAAGATATACAGATTGCCAACAAACACGTGAAAGGATGCTCATCATCACTAATCATTAGAGAAATGCTAATCAAAACTACAGTGAGGTATCACCTCACACTGGTCAGAATGGCTATCATAATAAAATCTTCAAACAATAGATGCTGGAGAGGGTATGGAGAAAAGGGAATCCTCTTGCACTGTTGGTGGGAATGTAAATGGATACAGCCACTATGGAGAACAGTATGGAGGTTCCTTAAAAAGCTAAAAATAGAACTACCCTATGACTCAGCAATCCCACTACAGGGCATACACGCTGTGAATACCATAATTCAAAAAGAGTCATGTACCACAATGTTCATTGCAGCACTATTTACAATAATCAGGACATGGAAGCAACCTAAGTGTCCATCGACAGATGAATGGATAAGGAAGATGTGGCACATATACACAATGGAATATTACTCAGCCATAAAAAGAAATGAAATTGAGTTATTTGTAGTAAAGTGGATGGACCTAGAGTCTATCAAACAGAGTGAAGTAAGTCAGAAGGAGAAAAACAAATACCATATGCTAACACATATATATGGCATCTTAAAAAAAATATGGTTCTGATGAAGCTAGGGGCAGGACAGGAATAAAGATGCAGATATAGAGAATGGACGTGAGGAAACAGGATGGGGGAGGTAAACTGGGACGAAGTACAAGAGTAGCATTGACATATATACACTATCAAATGTAAAACAGATAGTGAGAAGCAGCCACATTAGCACAGGGAGGTCAGCTTGGTGCTTTGTGACCACCTAGAGGGATGGTATAGGGAGGATTGGAGGGAGATGCAAGAGGGAGGGATATGGGGATATATGCATGCATATAGCTGATTCACTTTGTTATACAGCAGAAACTAACACAACATTGTAAAGCAATTATACTCCAATAAAGATGTTTAAAAAAAGATGATGCATTGCTTAAAGCAATGTCCTTGCATTTTACAGTGTTTAGCTTGCTGAAATCTGTAACTTGGGGAGATAGACTTTAAAACTTACATGACAGTAAATCTCCATAAAGATCTTGATAACCAGTAAATCAAAATCTTTATTTACCAACGTAAACAAAAAAGAAAAATGAAATATGCAAGAGTTATCTAAAATGACGTGAGGACAGAGGATTAAATTGAGCATTATGGTGAATAATTTATTCCCTTAGAAATATGTTTTAACGTGTGCAACAGCTGTAAGTACTCAAAACTCAAATGTTGTACTTTAAAGTTAGGGCTCTCAGGTGGCAGATAAAACCACCAACTTATTCATGATTTATTCTAATCCCTTTACATAAGACTGCAAATGGGAACACGAACAAGGTATAAGAAAACTGACCCAGACTGTACCGCTATAGATTAATTCAGATGACTGGTAATTTTACAAAAGATGTAAATGGGTTCAGAAAAATTGGATAATGTGTTCTTAATCCACATTTAGTTGATACCAAAGAATATACCAGACAAACAGAATATACCATCTTTGTCATTAAGTTATATCTGTCTTGTTAGGTTCATCTAACAATTTGGGCATCGGGTGGTATGATACCAAGTAATTTATAGGTAAATTTTTATTCTATTTTGTCATTGTCTTTGTTTGGAATAATATTAATTATGATGTCATTTTTATTTAAATCAGAGGATTACTGTTTCCAGGCATCTATTCTTCTGCCTAGGCTCAGGTCATTTGTATAAACAGCCTACAAAATGAAGTCCCCAGGGTCTGTTCCTGTTCAGCTACCCTGATTTCTGCCCTGCAATTAACTACAGGAAGGTGAATATACAGCACTGAGAATGAAGCCAGCCAAGGGCTCACCATCAGGTGATTTTAGACATTGAACTTTGGCACAGCAATTAAATTCAATCACCTGGATCCAGATTACCAGTCACCTATTCAAATTCATGGCTCTGTTTACACAGTGAAAACTCACAACTATAAGGCCACAATCGAGGTTGCTGTAGCCAATTTAGGCAACAACACACAGATAGTCACAGTGAAGAGTCATCCAGTAGTCAACTCTTGCCCAAGGCCTTAGAGGTCATTAATGGCTGACCCAGACAAGAACCAAACTTTCCATACCTAAGTACAGGACTCTCTCCAGCCAATCTTTAATGATGAGAAGAGTGTAGCTCTGAAAGAGAATTTTTGCATATATTTTTATATATTTATATAAAATTTATGATTACTTATTTTTAAATATTTGCATATATTTTTCTGAGTTCTATGGCATATTTAAATAACCCTGCTTAATGAACCCTGTTTGAAATTTCAAGAATCTTGGTTCACTTTGAAACTGTAAGTTATTTATAAATCTTAAAAGTACTGAGCTAGACTAACATTCTTTTGTTTATTTAAGAAAAGGGAGGACAAATAGCCATAAACCTCAAGTTGTTAATGCTGAGGAACTGGGTCATATAAATCAAGGACACAAAATATATCAAACGCCCACAACTTCAGCCAGTAGCAAATTTTATATGCTGAAAAGCTTAAATGTATAAGGCAACAAAGACAGGATAAATAAGAAAAAAAGTTGAGGTGATAAATTTTTCCTATAAAACTCTTCTAAATTACCCTTTTTTATGATACATCTTGGCTTATTTAGATAAACCAGGATGACTAAGTTATTCTTTCAAAAAGCTGTTTATGTATCCAAATGCTATTTTCTACCCTCAAGAAAGCAGTTTGCAGCTCTTAGCACTCAGGGAATTAGTGACTGAACAATCCTCTTCAGAGTGCTGCTCACTGAACTTGTTAAAGGATCAAACCTTGTGGTACAAAGCAGCTGAATTACTAATGTTATCCATCTTACACTAGAAGGAAAAAAAGAACTCCCTCTTTAATGTCATTTTTTAGTGTTTATTCTATGTCACAAAATATTAGACCTTAAAGTCCCCATCTGGTTGCCAATAGCAGAGACCTCCTGCCAAGTGTATTATGTTGTCAAATAATCAAACAACAAACTTTTATTATGCTAAATCACTGGAATTTGGAGTAGTTTCCTATAGCCACTACTGTTACTTACCCTGACTTAACACACAGAGGAACATTTTTTTTTTCAAATTGGTAGTTTTTTCCATGGGGTAGAAATTATATATAATTTTTTTTACCAATACTTTATTCTCCTTCTGTACACCTAGAAGATATGATTATTGGCTTCCTTGAAATTGAGGAAACCTGACCAATAAATTGCGAGTAAAAGTTATGCGTGGCTGAGTCTGTGGAAATGTCATGTTCAATAACCCAAGCTCTGCTTTCCCATGCTGAGTGATGCGAGGGCTCGTGCTCTAGATGGTGCAACTGCAACATAGCACAGCCCCCACTGGCTTGGGTTCCTGAGTAACTGAGCGAGTGAGCCCCAAACCGGCAATGCATATATAATTGGAACAGGAAATAAGTTTTTACTGGGGTAAGCCACTGAGATTTTGAGTAAGCCACTGAGATTTTGAGTTTGTTTGTTAGTTCAGTACAACCTACCCTATTCTGACTAATGTATGACATACTGGCTAGAATATGTATATGATGGATATATATGCATGTATAGATATATATGTATGTATGTGTATATATATACACACATGCATGGCTATATGTATATGCATATATACATATGCATGTATAAATTTCCACATATATGTATATACACATGTAAGAGATGTATTAGAATACGTGTGTGTATATATGTACATATACACACATACACACATACGATTACTAAATTGTAGCTTGAGAAATTTTCATGATATAGTGGAACTTTATTTTAGAGAAAGTGTTCTTAATTATGCCTTTAAAAGAAAGTGATTTTTAGCAATTAAGTCATTTTTTAATAACACCATGCCAAAAAGCAAATCATATACTCGATGACCTTTGCTGGAGGTTCTGCAAGGTGCTAATCACAACACTTGTCCTTTCTGCATTCTAAACAGTATGAAAAATAAACACAGGAAATGGGCAGAATTATGGATCTCAAAATATTAGCTTTTTCACCCTACAAAATGATCAAAATGGATCTTCTACTCCATACCACCTAACATGAAGTGACTCGTCCATTTACTTGCAGGGAGAGCAGCTGAAGGACCGTGGGCTTCCCCATGCAGAGGCAAAAAGCCCTGCTCCAGAGAGTTTAATGTATGGAACAGTAGCTTCATGAAGCTAAGCGCAATATGATATACTGAATTGGATCCTGGTACAGGAAAATGTCATTAGTGGGAAAACTGCTGAAATCTGAAAGAAGTCTTGAATTTAGTTGATTGTAATGTATAAGTATTAATTTCTTAGTTTTGATAAATATATCATTGTTATATAAAGTAAGAGACACTGGAATAAAAGGTTTATGAAGATTCTCTATCCCACCTTTGCAACTCTTCTGTAAATCTAAAATTATTTCAAAATTTGGACATTTAAAGGAAAAATATATTTCTTCTACAAGCTAGGGGACACAGTAGAAAAGAAATGGCTAATAGTTTTGAAACCAAAAAGCACTGGATTTAAATACCAAACATGCCACTTTCTACCCAGATTCTCTAAAGTAAAATATCTAAGTCTCACTTTGCTTATCTGTATAACTATGGTAATAGAGCTTACATACAATATGGTTGAGATTTAAGTGACATAAAATATACAAAATAGTTCCTGGGATGCAGTAGGGCATCTCTACAAACAGAGATTCTACATTCTCTAAAAAAGTGAGTTTGGTAAAAAGTAGGATAGCTTGAAACTTATGACAATAAGGATAGAGACCGGAACAGGTATCATTGTGAGATGTAAGGGCATACATCTGGGAGGGGTCTTTGCTGAAAGGTATGCACTTTCTTCACATTTGTATACATACTGAATTGTGGTCACAGCTACAGTCTCAGAGTGCCTTTCACTCAGGGTATTTCTACCTTTCTGTCACTGCTCATGGCACCATAGAAACACTTAAAAGATGCACTCTCCTGGCAGTGTCAAGACTTATTGGAAGACACAATTCAGCTGATTGTAAATGGTAGCTTCTTTTTATGTTTTTGTTTACTTTCTGTTGCACAACCACAGGCAACTCACACAAAATGAGTTTGCTGGTCGTTGCTTTAGGACTTTCAGCATCCCCATTTAAGACAGAACACACGCAAGAATAAGACTGCTAAAAAATTGTGCTCTTCTAGCAGGTTGAATAGAAGGCCTTTAATCTACCCAAATCAATGCACATCAGTGGCTTCTGAGCTCAAATTCCAAGTAACTGGCAAACATATACATGACAACTCAGTGACCAGAACCAATTCTAGGAGCGCTGATTACAGTGGTGATAGCTTGTAATAAATACAAGAGCTCTTAGGGAAAGGTTTCAAAACCTTATAAAACCAACTAATGATGTAATGTAATGATATTTTGTTTTGTTTAATTACCATTCATAATGCAATGTAATTAAACTCAGTGGCAGGAGGATAAGAGTACCAAGATATAGACAATTAAGTTAATCACAACACATGTAAGATATATTCAGGCACCACATAAATCCTCTGACAGGAAGGATCTAAGCATTTTTCTTACGTTTATACAGAATAAAAATTACAAAGTTTCCATATTCTAAGCAATAGGATAAACTGCCAATGACAGTGTTTCTAAAACTTGTATGCTAACATTAACTGACCTTTACAGAATTAGATTTAAGAGTCCAAGCATTGGGGCTTCCCTGGTGGCGCAGTGGTTGAGAGTCCACCTGCCGATGAAGGGGACATGGCTTCGTGCCCCGGTTCAGGAAGATACCACATGCCGCAGAGCGGCTGGGCCCGTGAGCCATGGCCGCTGAGCCTGCGCGTCCGGAGCCTGTGCTCCGCAACGGGAGGGGCCACAACAGTGAGGGGCCCGCGTAACGCAAAAAAAAAAAAAAAAAGAGTCCAAGCATTATTTCCTCTAGTTCAGATGCTTAGAGAAGACCTGGGTGAGAATAAAGAAAGAATATTGAAGAGTACGCATAATTATTTATTTTAAAAATTGATTTGCAGCTCATTATGTATTCAGGATAATAATCATTTGTTGGGTATATAATGCAACTATCTATTCCCAAGTCTGCAGCATTTCTTTTAACTTTGTTATAATATTTTTGGACATGCAAATTTTAAAATTTTAATTTCAACACATTTATCAATCTTTTCATGTGGCTTATGTTTTGTGCCATATTCAAGAATACCTTACCTACCATGTTGCAACCATATATTCTTCTAATAAAGATTTATTTGTTCATATCTAAATCCTTAGTCTCTCAAGTTCATTTTTATGTTTTGGGTGAAGTTGGGACCTAATTTTGCTTTTCCAAGGAAATTCACTGACCCAACACCATTTTTTGAATAGATTATCCTTTTCTTACTGTTTTGAAACACGATGTTTATCATTTATATATCTTTTATATATTTATATATATTTATATATATTTATATAGCATTTATACTTAATTATATAATTAGAAGCTGTATTGTATTATGTTACAAATTTATATTTCTATGTCATTTACATATCTATCATTTATATATCAACTATATCATTGATATCAAGTCCTTATACATTCACATACATACTTTACAATTCTCTTCTCCATTACATAAGTCTATTCTTTCATTAATACATAACTGTTTTAATTCCTATAACTGTATAATAAATCTTGGTATAGGGTAGCCCAACCATTCTTCAAATGTGTCTTGGCTTTTCATATTCTTTTGGTCTTCTGTATTAGTTTAGAATTAGACAGATTTCCTTGAATTTCCTGAAGTTTTCCAATCTTTCCTTAGGGGCTATTTTAGATGTTAGGATCCTCCTTCAACACTCTGGTAGTTTACAACTGTGCTTTAGCCTTGATTTCCAACTTATGTAGAACCTTAAGATCAGCCAGAGGGAGAATTAGAAACTTCTCAGGTCTTTCCTGGGGATGCACAAAACATTGCATGTGTGTTTGGCCTTCTAGATCCCCAGAAATATGTCAGAGCTTTTTAAAGCCCCTTATGGACTTCTCATTCCCCATATTTTCCTTAAATATTTTAGCCAAATTTTTGCTTGCCCCTACTAGAGCCAATGCCTATGGCAGCTGGGACAGGCACTGATGATTGTCCTGAGGATAGGGATCTCCTTACTGAGAGAGACTTGAGTCAGGTCAAACAATGATAAGTTTTCTCGGGAAAGCTCATCGAATGCAGGCATCTGATGAAAATTCTCTGGAGATGGAACTTTTGGCGGCAGTTCCAAACTCTTTCCGTTCCCTCCAGTAGCTGCTAGGCAGCTGGTTTTAACGGCAACCATGTTTTGAGACTGCTGGTCTTCAAAGCTACTGAGAAGCTGAGGAGAGAGGAATGGAAAGAGGAAAGTTAAAACACCGCAAAGCTTGCTGTTCTTACCAAAAGTCAGCTGTTTTTCTTGCACAAATTCTCCCCACATTGTTACAAGCCTTTGGTTTATTAACAGAGTGTTTAAAAAGTTGATTTTGACAATTTTGGCCAATATTCTTGTTGTTTTCTGGAAGAATGGATTTTCAGAGGTCTTAACTCTGTATTATGGATGTTTGTGTTTCCCCCATCCACATGTTGAAGCCCTAGTCCCCGATGCAATAGTATTAAAATGTAAGGACTTTGGGAGGTAATTAGGTTTAGATGAGGTCATGAGGGTGGAACCCCCATTTTGGGATTAGTGCCCTCATAAGAAAAGACATAAGAGAGCTTGCTTCCTTTCTCTCCACTGTATGAGGATATAGCAAGAAGGTGGCCACCTACAAGAGAGTCCCCAGCAGAACTTGACCATGCTAGTATCTGGATCTTGGACTTCAAAGTCTCCAGAAGTGTGATAAATAGACGTCTGTTGTTTAAGCCACCCAGTCTATGGTATTTTGCTATAATAGCCCAATCTAATTAAGACATTATCATTCTGGAAGATCTCTATTTTTCCATATATTTAACAGTCATAAGTGCTTCATTTTGGGGGAAATTTCTTCTCATGCTCTTTGCCCAATCTGCTATAATATTAGATTTTCTTATAGGACTGGAACTGATTTTTTATATTAAGTATATGTAAACTGTGCTGTATTTTTTTGGCTGAAATTCTCTCAGTTTACCATTTGCTTATATTATAATTTTGGTACACACAGATATTTTTATGAAGTCCAATATATCAATACCTGCCACTATATTTTTCATCATATTAGGAAGAGTTAGAATTCATTACATTTTTCTGGTTATTTAATGATTTCATTTTTTATATCAAATTTTTGCATTCATCTAGAATTAATTTTGCCATATGTTATAGTGGGAAAATCAACTTGATTTTTGTCCCAAAACATCAATTGTCCCAACAGAATTTATCTAATAATCTATTTCACCCCTTGTTGGTTTGTGATACTCCATTTATAACACATTAAATCTCTAAATATAATTCTTATATATAATAAAAACATTTTCTCACTTATGTCTTCTGAACTATGGTCATATTCCTACTCTTGATCCAACATTACATTATCTTGGTATTTTGCTGCTTGTTACTATATTTTAATATTTGGTTATTAACTTTAAATTAATATGCAATGTAAAGAGCTAACACTAGATGAAAAATAGTCTTTGGAGTACAGCCTTTCTCTCTTTGCTCCTGCAGTTCTTGAATCCTTATTCAACTTTCGACAGAGATATTGCCTCCTATAAGGAGACTTTCCTAAGTCCTTATTTCCCTCCTTCTGGGATGCGTTAGGTGTCTTCCTCTATGCTGCTTCTCCTTATTCTCATAATGTCCCATGTACATCTTTGTTATGACATATTTGGGGTACACTGCACTGTGAGGGTTGAGTTTTCTGCTATTTATACCACTGGACTGTGGTAAACTCTTTGCGGGCAGAGACTGTGTTCTGTATCCATGATGCCAAATGGTTTCTGGCCATATTAAAAGATCAACAAATTTTCCTTGAAAAAAAATGAATAAATGACATCAACTGAACTTGCCCCTGATGTGGACAATAGGGAGACAGAAATCTGGCAAACAATTAAAGCATCATTATCATTCTAGGACTTATTACAAATAAATACACTATAGTAATTTTAAATACAAACACCTAGACATGATTCAATAATGTCTTGATTTTGAATATTCTTATTCTGCTTTAATACAAAATTTGACTATCATCATTGGATATTCAAAAGCTGTGGTTTGTATGCAGTTCTCAGTCATTAGCGGTTAAAATGCTCCTTGCAGTTTTTCCTACTGCCAACTCTATTTGCTTTTTAAATCAAATCAATTTAAATCAAGCACCTACAGAATATCTGCTAATCCCAGGAGGGTCTGAAAGTCTCAACCCTTGTTATCTGCACTTGAAAAAATTACTTTGCTGCATGCACCTGGCTTCAGCTGTCACAAGAGAGGTATGACCATTGGATACACATTAACAACCTCCACAGACTTTCTAGGACAGGGGTCCCCAACCCCCGGGCCACAGACCACTACTGGTCCATGGCCTGTTAGGAACCAGGCCCCACAGTAGGAGGTGAGCGGCGGGCAAGCGAGCAAAGCTTCATCTGTATTTATAGCCGCTCCCCATCCCTGGCATTACCGCTTGAGCTCCGCCTCCTGTCAGATCAGTGGAAGCATTAGATTCTCATAGGAGCGCAAACCCTACTGTGAACTGCGCATGCGAGGGATCTAGGATGCATGCTCCTTATGAGAATCTAATGCCTGATGATCTGAGGTCGAGCTGAGGCAGTGATGCTAGCTCTGGGGAGCGTCTGCAAATGCAGATTATCCTTAGCAGAGAGGTTTGACTGCCCAGAGAACATAATAAATCAATTGCTTGCAGACTCATGTCAAAACCCTATCAGTGAGTGGCAAGTGAAAACAAGCTCAGGGCTCCCACTGATTCTGCATTATGGTGAGTTGTATAATTATTTCATTATTTATTACAATGTAATAATAATAGAAATAAAGTGCACAATAAATGTAATGTGCTTGAATCATCCTGAAACCATCCCCCCCTCCCCTGGTCCGTGGAAAAATTATCTTCCACAAAGCTGGTCCCTGGTGCCAAAAAGGTTGGGGACTGCTGTTCTAGGACAAGGAGTTTCCAATTAGAGTTTTCTCAGGAAGCTAAGTTGTACTCCACCAGATAGTTAACAAAAGAAACAGTTGGTTTCCTTGGTAACAGCTATAGACTTTTACATTTTGAATCAGAGTTGCATCTCAGCATCAGATGTAACAAGCTTATTAAATAGGCCACACCTTTTGTAAGAATTTTAAAAAATTTAAATATCTAGAGGGAATGTTTACTTTTTTCGAATAAAAATATTGAAAGATTTAAAATAGCCTCTGAGAAACCAAAAATAAAGCCAGCATTCAGCCTATCCAATCTATTGAACTGTGTCAAAATAATTTTGGAATAAGCCAAGGTATAAATAAACATACAAATACATACACTGTAAGAAAGGCAGATAATTGTGGTAGAGCAAAAACAGTTGGATATACTGGCATGAATAATAAGTGCCAGCTGACAGCCAGAATGGAGCTAGAATATCTGTAAAAATTTAGCTGTAAACTACGCATACAAAGAAGACAATCATTTAAAGAAGACTCAAATTTGCAAAGCTAATTGAACTGGAACACTTATGAATATTTTATTAATCCGGTCTAAGACAACATGTATAATATGGACAAATGCTTCTGCAGTCCATGTTAATTTAACAAGCTCACCTTGAAGAACCCTCATTGATTACTTAGAGTACTCAAGGCTCCCTTTAACTTTTTGATCCTCAGCAATGTGGCTTTTGCACCATCTGTTTATGGTTAAACATGACATTGCAATATTTCAAACTTGTCATTCTCCCTCAGGAGCAAATGGAACTCACTGCAAGCATCAGAACTCCCTGCACTCACCAGCCACATGGGAGCTTGGAGCAAAGAGGATAGGGCAACACAGCTGAGAAAGCAACTGATTTGGCTGGAAGATACGACTATAGGTTATAACACAGCTCAACAGTGAGGAAAAGAATAAAAAATCTGCTTTTGTACTCAGTGTAGTTAGGTCCTAAGGATTAAAATCTCTATTTATTCTCACTTTCCAAGTAGGATTTCAAAGTTTTGATTTTCGTAAAAAGGAAATGTTATAAATGTTTAATTGTGTTAACGAATAAGGAATGATTATATTCTAGCTAATGCTAAATCATAAAGTTCTCCATCTTATTATTAGTGTCAGCATGTGTGAGATAATCACATCTTTGCCTTCAGATAACAGGATTTTTATTGGGCATGAGTAATCTTGCCTCATCCCCCAACTCCCTAGAGAAAAAGAAATTCCTATTCAAAGGACTGAAATCCCCCTTTATGCAGAAGTCACTCTTTATGAAGTAAGCATTGGTATACCCAGAAATTTCTTGTTCAAATACAATAGCCCTGAAAACAGAGCATATCAAGGTTTAGATATCTTTAACACAAGTGTAGATTGGTTTATTGGTGTTTTGTTTGTTTTTTGCTTCAGGGGAATTGTGAAAAGAGAATTCTGAGGCTGTGGAAGGCCTAGGCAATTAAGATTTCACCAAATAACTACCTGTCAACTTAGAATGCTGGGATCAATGCAGAGGGGGAGAGGGACACACTGGCCATGAATACTTTGATGGGATCGAAAAGAGATTCACTTTGTTATAAAGCAGAAACTAACACACCATTGTAAAGCAATTATACTCTAATAAAGAAGTAAAAAAATAAAAAAAAAGAAAAGAGACACAAGCCCATAGCTTCTCAAACAGCCCTTATCTTTCCTGTAGGTCTCTGCACTTGCTACTCACTTGAAACCTTCTACTCTTCTGTCCCAATTCCGTCCCCACCTCTCTACCTGGCTACTGCCTATTCAACATTTGGGTCTTAGCATAAATGCTACTTTTTCTGCGCAAGCCTTTTCTGGCTCCTAAGATTAGGATGCTCTCGTGGAATACTGAAATTTTCCATTTTTGCATATATCAAATGCTAATTAATTATTTGTCCAATTATATTTTAATGTCATCTTCCCAAATGGACTAAGGCATCATCATGGCAGGGCCATGATTCTCTTACTTACCGTTCTTTCCCAGCCCCTAACATACTATAAACACTTCAAAAATATATGTGGACTGATTGGCTTTTTGGTGCAATGCATATGCATGCAGTAATCTTGGAAGTGGAGCATTACAGCAGCAAGTTCTCATGGCAGTAAGGGTAATGGATATCCAGGTGGTAGTGTAAGCCTGGGAAGGATATGGATAGGGATGAAAGGGAAAATAAAAGGAGAAGGAGACAGTCTTTTCAATTTTACAAGGCAAAATACATAGCCTTCTTGAGTTGCACGTTTATAATGTGAACAATGACCCCTACCTTGCAAGGCTGCTATGGGAAGGTGAGGATGCAGTGCAACACCTGGTATACAATAGACAGCCAATAAGTAGTAACTCAATGTTAATTCTGCTAATATTCCCACTATTGTTTCTTAGTTCACATTCTCTCTCTTCCTAGACTATTATAATAACTTTCCAACAGGTCTTCTTGCCGCCAGTGTCCCCCTGTACACAGCAGCAAGAGGCTATGCGGGCATAGGAAATGATGGGCAAGGAGTGAAGGGTGGGGATTAGGAGGCAGTCAATAAAAAGATTGAGCTAATCCAGAGTGCCCATGTCAGGGAACCGAATCTGAATAATTCACATGTACTTATAAAAACAGGGTCAGAGGAAGAGTGACAATCAACAGAAGATTGTTCATATATCCAGTGAGGCAAAGGGACTTCAGAGAGACCCAGAGAAGCTCTTATATAATCTGATAAAGGAAGAGGAGTAAAAGCACAGACCACACCTTTCTGCCCCATGCAGTCAGCCCCTCAAGCTAAAAATCTGTCATCGCTACGGGGAAAGGAAAATATGAGATCCACATGGGTCTCAGACTGCAGTTTTATACTGAATGAGACTATGTTTTGCACACAACCGAAAGGCATAGAATCGTCCTTATATGGTCTTAAGAGGTGGGAAAGGGAAGTTTAATTTAGTGCCACTGAAGGCAAAGAGTCTGAAAAACACTAAAACCATTTTAGGTTTGTGGCCTCTCAAGTTTGGACTGTTCAAGAACCTGGTAAGAGGGATGATGCAGTCAAAGATGACATTCAGGTCTCTGGCCTGGGAAGTAAGCAGTGATGTCCGAGATGGTGATATAGCAGCCCAGGTACGGACATAGAGGTTTGGGAGTGCACTGCCTGAAAACAGGAGTTGAAGCTTTGTCAGAGGATGTGATGACTCAGGGAGACTAGAACGGAAGGGAGCCAAGAGCAGTCAAAGGAAGAAAAGTAAGTGTAAACAAAAGAAAAGAATGAGAAAGGAATTGTGTTTCTGAAGGAGGGGAGAAATACACAAAAGGGAGGACTGTGGTTCCTGATTCCAATTTCACTTCCATCACAATTGTGCCCATAGCAGACCAGTTGAGCAAGCTGTGCTTTTCTCATTCCCTCCAGGGAGACACAGGATGTTTCTGTTTTTCAAGGAAGTTCTGCAATGTGTACTATAGGCAGGCAAAGTATAATTAACTTTTTTTTTTTTTTTTTTTTGGCTTAGAGCTTCAGAAGTGCCCACTGGTCAGTAAAACGAATGTCCAGGCAAGAAAATACATCATGCATTCCTCCCTTGATGATTCATTGGATGTTCCATGGTACTTAGGTACATCAAAAACTAAATACAGTAATATGCTGCCTCTTCATAAACTGCACTGACCCTAGAGTCATAACTTCACAAGCCAGGAAAAATGATAGCTAGTGTAAATAAAATGCAGTTCTCAAGAGTTCTAAAATATTTTTTCTCAATTTGACAACTCCCAAATGTGAGCTCGTAGACAGATTTGATGCTGTCTTCCAGGCCACATGCCCCTCTATCCAACTCACAGGGAAACTTAAATAAAATATATTCAAGATGTATTTGCTGTGAATGCAGAGTAGTTAGAGCTGACCCACTGGCATGAAGATGAGTGTCCAGGGGTCCCCACAGCAAGGGCCCTGCAACACAGGTCCCGGCCTTGGTGTAGTAGGTATGTGGTGGTAACCGCACTTGCCAGAGTCTGGAAATTGGCTCTGGTGGTCTCCTTTAATTCCTGCCGACCCCAGTTCTCCAGGCTTTCTATGCTTCTGTGAGCTATGAATTATTTTTCTGCCTAAGTTAACCAGATCTGATTGTTGCATAAGAACCCAGACTAGTACAACCGCGGTTTGGCTTTATCTCCCTGGCCGTTGCCCTCAGGGAGCTAGTTCTATATAGTGCTTTAACATAAAATATGAGACTGAAGAGACTATATTGATAGGGAGCTCAATAAACACCCATGGTATTTGACCAGAATCCCCTTTCCTCTGCCTCTACTGATGTACAGTCTCATTATGGTTTGCAGATAGACATATGGCCTAAACTACATCAAACATAATATTTCACCATCACTGCATGTCACAGTGATGGAAAGAAAGGGTGGAGGTGTGATCCAAGCCTTGTCAATCAGACTTGAATCTGTGATTTTTTTTTTTTTTAATACCAAGACTGTTGAGAGAGGTGAGAGGAGGATAAGAAAAAGTGGTGGGAAAGGAGTGAAGATGGAGCAGATGCTGTTAATGCCTCACCCATATGCTACGGATTTCATCACCATTTTCACACAGCTGCATCTCTTTGTTGAAGGACTGTCCTCAGGATGCCAAATTTGCATGTGTACACATACAGCTGAAAGAGCCTGGGAATTTACATATCCCAAGCAGCACCTGTTAATTGGGACAATGCTGAAGGAGATCAACTCCATCTCCAGAGTCCCACTGAGGGATGGAGCCAAAGTCACCTTCTGTAGGGCTCTGCTTGGTTTCACAACTTTTCACCTTTGCTTAACTCCCTTCCCTTCCCTGTCTCCAGTCTCCACCCCTTGATGAGATTCTTCCAGGAACACATCTTAATAAATCACTTTCAGGGTCTGCTTCTGGAGAATCTAATCTAAGACACCTGAAAAGCCAGCAGCTCTCTCTTGTTCCTCGTGGATAACAGTGCTTGAGATATAAAGTAAACAAGTGGGTGGATGGATCAAATCTCTGCTTCCAACCACTCCAGCCCCTCCAACAGATGAACTGATACTTTCCCATTCCTGCCAAAGTTAGGCTGAGTTTGATTTCTGTTACTTGCAACTAAGAGACATAATTCACCAGGGTGAGGTACAGTGACTTCTTTCCTTGCTCTACTTAACAACAGACCTTGCAGATAAGTGAGAGATGTCCATGATATCATAAGTCAGACGTATTTTCGAAATAAAGTTATCAGAAGACCACTGTCACGTTCATTGTTCCTTGGATGCCGTGTACCCAATTTATGATTTACATTTTCCACTAGAGTTTACCATATTGTTTCCAAACTTTTCTACAGTACAAACACCAGAAAAATTTCAATCTACCTTGACATATTCCATAATATGTACCACATATATGTTAAGAAAGAAAAAGAGATGAGAGAACAAAATCTTTCTAACATGCAAATCAACTCCTGTCAGGCCAAGTTTAAAGGTCTTCAATACCTCTTCCTTGTTCCCAAGATAAGGTTCATACTCCTTAAAATGCTCTCAATAGCTTAATTATGTGATGTCGGGTGCAACTATCAATCACGTTCTTCCCACTCCACCTCCATAATCCAGTCACAGTGGACACTTTCAGTCCCTTGAGAGACATGCTCTTTCTTGGCCTTACACCTTTGTTCCTCCTCTTCCTCCACATGCTCATACTCCAGCTTCTCTTTTCACTTGGATTACTCCTTTTTAGGTCTCAGGACTAGGCCAAGACATTACTTCTTCCAGAAAGTTCCACCTTCCACCTCTCCTGGGTGCTCCCATTGTTCCTTTTATTTCTCTAAAATTTCACATATCACCCTCTAGTGTGATTAAACGTGTTTATTTGGAATAAAAATATATGACCCTTGAGGTAAAATTATGTCTGTTTGTTCAATGCCATATTGCTGGAGTCTAACAGTACCTGGATCATAACAGATTTATAATATTTTTTAATGAATAAAAAAGGAAAAAGAGAGAGATGTTGAGAGAGGAGAAATTATGGTTTTTTGAACACCAGTATAGCTGGAACACTAAGTTCCAAACAGGAAACATCTCCTTAGAGAAATGCCTTGATGAGTAAAAGATGTTTTCACCCCAGCATATGTCTCCCTCGGTGTCAACTCTTTATGACAGCTAACATAACCATAAAATATGTGCTCAGCAATAACTCCTGTGATTTAACAATAGGATCCAGAGTGACTTAGCTATGATACCTGGCTTCTCTCCCACAGAAAGGTACCTAAGTTCCCTTGGAAAAAAGACAGCTGAGATGAGGATACCCGCTGCCGAGAGACTTGGGTCAGTTACTTAACCTCTTTATCATTATATTAAATTATGGATTAATGTTCAGAGGCAGATAGCTGTAAATAATGCTCTTTAAAACAATTTCACTTCCAACCTTGTCTCATTTAATAACCAGATAGATTAAGAAATAAGGAGACGCTGACTTACAGAACAAAGTGCAAGACTGAAAGTCGGAAGTTCATGTAGTGAAAGAAGAAATAGCACTAATCCGTGTATGCTATCTTACCAAAGTGCTGTGAGAAACTTATTGTCAGTTTATTATCAAGTTTCACCCTGACCAGGATCATTATGCTGGATGTTATATCCTCAAAATATCTTCAGAAAGAGAAGATATGAGCATGGTACTGCCCCCCCTCTATGCAGCTTCCTTGATTGGCCTCACTAACTCATCAAGATGTTCTTTTCCATGAGACAGAGTCACTCAGAAGGCTCCTCATTGCATTCCTCCAGCAGTCTCTGTTGTCCAGTTAAACTTGCCACCACGGAAGATAAAACTGCTGTGTCACTCTGACTTTTCTGCTCAACTAGTGATAAACAATTCATTACCTTTTGGGATCTCAAACACTTATCTCCCTACCATTACTGATCTCCATCTGTCAGTACTCACAGAACTACTCACCATATGCCAAGCTCTTAGAGCACACAGGGCATCTACAGAACCAATGGAAATAGCTACTCACCCATGCTGATTTTAAGCAGCATTTACTTCTTGGGGATTACTCTTTGTCCTCTTTACTATCACATTATGGATGGTCTCAATGCTCACAGGTGGGGATAGTGCCTAAAATGTTGTCTCCTAGTCAGCTCAATCCAATCCATCTCTACAGAGAGGAGGGTTGGTCATCATCCAGGCAAAAGTATCAATAAGGCGTCTTTGTTTACACAAAAGAATGAGAATCACACCACACATTTCATTCATTTTTAAATATCTTGATCAAAGCTCAGTTGACAAAGAATATTTGAAAATATGGCCTTTGTCCTTAACCTCTTTGCTTTTCATCTCATCATCAATCTTATCAGGAAAACAAAAAAAATCCCTTTTGTCTCCCAAATTCCTTGGTCCTTCATATTTCCTCTATTATCTCAAAATTCAGCCCAGGGTTTTCTAAAATTCAATCATTTGTATCCTACCTTCACAACTTTTGCCAACTGTACTCTTATAGATGATGATGGATATGTAGGTAGGTAGGTAGATGGATAGATAGATAGGAAACATACAGGTACATAGATTTGGAAAGATAGATATATCAGGAGATAGGTAGATATAGATATTGATAAATACAAATATAGGTAGATAATCTGTTTTGAACTAACCCACTTTTTATAACCTTTTATTTGTCCTAAGCAATAATGGCCATAGGCAACTTACATATTCTTCTGATATATATTAAAAAAAATCAAACTATTATGTATAAAATAAATAAGACACAAAAGTATATTTTACAGCACAGGGAATATAGCCATATAGCCAATATTTTATAACTTTAAGTGGAGTATAAAAATACTGAATCACTATATTGTACACCTGAAACTAATATAATATTGTAAATCAACTATAGTTTGAAAAAAATAATGAAAATAATTTACATTTCTTGATATTAATATGTTTAATTTGTTGACTTCTCCATGTTTGAATATTTATCAGGGATTCCTCTCTTTTGATAGTATATTGACATTCATTTATCATAGATGCATAAGCTTGATGACATATGGCATAATTTATCTGTTCCTCTTTTACCAACATTCAGGTTATTACTGGATTATTGTCATTAAGATGAAACTTTAATAAGCAACTAGTTCCATTAAAAAAAAATAAAATTGAAAATGACCCAGCACATTTAAAATGATCTTAACCGTGAGTATAACACTTTGAGAAACAATGACTCATGCCATTGGTTCTCAATACTGGAATATCAGATCACCTGAGAAGAATTATTTTATTTTAAGAAGACTTAATTTTAAATTCTAATGTCTAGATCTCACCCCAGACCTTTTAAATCCGAACGAGAATATCTGAGAACAATGACATGTCTAAAAGAGAAAAAATAATCATGCAGAAGCTTCTCATTCTAATCTATGAGCTGTGTGAAAACCTCAAGATAAACATTTCCAATAAAAAATGTCTACCTTTGCATTTCCTCCTTTCCATCAGGAATTTATGAACTAGCATTCAACTTCTACACCAATCAATGGTTCTAACAAAACTTCTCATTTTAAAAAGATCCGTTGTGGGTTATTTTGCTACAAAATTTAATTTTTCAAAGTTCATTTAAACTGAATGAAAGAAAATCTTTATAGAGAAATATACAGCTCTTAATGTTCCTCCACATGTATGCATGGCTATAAGTCCTCTAAGAACAAGACCTTTACCTTTCTCACATCTGTGCATCTATTTATCTGAAGTTTCAAGCAGTGTCTGGCACACAGCAAATCCTCAAAAAATGGTCATCACATAAATAAATGAATAAGTAAATACACATAGCTCTAATAATAGAAAGGATACAAATTACGTCAAAAACATTTAACATCTCTTCCTCTCTCACTTGAACCTCATCATCTCTACTGTGTTTATTGTGAGGCTTTCTGATATAATTTGAAAGATAAAAACTAGAGTTTTCTAATATTTTATCCCCTACTAAAAAGTAAAGTTACAGTGAGAGATTAAATGCCTCCTTAATAATCTGTTTTAACTGTGTATGTTTTAATGTTTGCAGTCTGAGGAGCTACCATCAATTTCAGAAGAGGTAATTGCTTCTAACCATTATAGCTGAACTGGCAACATTTCACTCATATCCAAGCCACTGTCCGGTGCCCAGTACATAGTAAGTGCTCAATAAATCTGTCACTCGTATTTGAACAAACATGATGTGGGATATAATCAAAACACTTTTCACTGGTTTCCCCTGCCACTGGATGAAAGCTCTGGAAGGCTCCGTCCACATCTTCTGCAGTCTTTTAGTCTTCCCAGTTGCATTTAACCTCCAAAGGACTCATTTTCATCATCTGTAAAATAAAGGGCTGGTACTACATACTAATGTCTCCATTTTTCTTCTATCATCTTCTCTCTCTCTTTTTTTTGTGTGTGTGTACAATTCACTAAGTAAGCACATTCATAGCTCTTAAGTACACTCATATTGTTTCTCTAACATCCTAATAGTATGATTTAAAACTTTCTGTATTGGATCTGGATATGTCTTAACTTTGTTTTTTAATTCATAATTTCAAGAAACAGGATGACACTTTGCATTTTCATAGAGATCCTGCTATGAGTATAAATATTGATCTCACCCACCTTTTTCAGCAAAGACAGGGTCTGTGCACACAGTAGATCTTGACAGAGTTGAAATTATTGACCTACAGAGAATGACATACAATCTGCCTGATGATTTTAATGTTCTCTTGTCAGGCACTTGCCTCTTTCTTTTGATTTGAGAAGGTTTTAGTTTCCATTTCATTGACATATGCATTCAACATGATTTCTTCTTCTCCATCAAAATTTTGCACCAAATCTGCAAATAAGGGTAGTACTTTTTATACAGCTGACAGAGAGATATATTGGAATCTTCCCTCATGATCGTCAAAAATTTCTCACATAAAGAGCTGGTGCTCACGTTTTCTGAGCTTCATAAGCAAGTGACTACAAAATACTGGCAACTCGTATTATGGTGAGGTCTCTGAGGCATCACTGGCTGCTGCAATTGCATTGTCCCTGATTGATGTTCTTTTCTTCAGAATTAAACCAGAACCAATTCCTGCCATATGTTGCAGACAAAGGACAAAACAGTGTTAGAGTCTTCTATCCTCCACTTCATATCTGAAATGCAAACTTTAGATTTTCTTATCTTGAAGAGAAATGTCAGACAGAAGTCTTTTTGGTTCCATATTGCTGAGTCAGTTATGTAAAATGCAAACTAAAAATTCCATTCTACTTCCTAGAACCAAATGAAAGGAAAACACAGCTTTGGTGAGTAATGGCAAAAAATTGAACCATATCCTGAGGGGACAGAAAGGATAAACATGGCACTGTATTGTTCAGAGCAGCTCTATTATGGGATGCAGGTGTCACTGGCACCCATTCCTATCAGAGAGTACCTATTAGACTAGAAATAGGAATGTGTAGGTGGTGAAAAATCATCCTCATGTGAAACCAGCATAAAATCCATTGCCCTTTGTTTTTATTTTGGGGAAAAATAGCCAAGAGGTTAATAAGGAACTAAGGACATTAGATCACATTCTTCTTTTTACCCATATTCATTTACTTATTCCTTATTTTGTATTATAGATGGTTATTAGGCTGATGTATATCAGCACTGTGTTAGCCTTTGGCAACACAACTATAAGTGAGGCAAAGTGTGTAGCCAGCAATAAGCTGAAATCAAGTTGAGAAATAGTCATCCATACAGATTAGTATAATATAAAACTTTGGAGATCATGATCCCTGGATTAAATTTTGCTTCACTTTAATATTAAACAGAAATTTAATTAGCTAGATAATACCATGTCACACTTGTAAACTTTGTTCTTTGCTACATACAGACTTACATATGTGTCCATATTAATTACCAAATGATGAGTGTAAATTAAACTTTGAGGGAAGGAGATAAGAATGGTGTGGAAGCGGGAATGGTGTCATGTCAAACAGAGGAACTTGCATGAGCAAAGGCTCAGTGAAATAGTTCTGTGTACTGAGCAGATTACCAGCTGTTTTGAGTGACCAGAATGTAGAAGAAATTAAGTAAGAGGATCATATAATTTATTATCCAAAATGGGACACTTTTGAAAGTGAAAGAGGATGTCAAAATAATTAAAATTATATAATTTAAAATATTTATATATTGACATAAAATTATTATTATTTTTTAAATATCGGTGGATCTACAACACAAGTCTGAAATAACTATTTCTGGAAATAAAATTCTTTCAAAAAGTAAAATAGGGCTTCCCTGGTGGTGCAGTGGTTGAGAGTCCGCCTGCCGATGCAGGGCACAGGGGTTCGTGCCCCGGTCTGGGAAGATCCCACATGCTGCAGAGCAGCTGAGCCCGTGAGCCATGGCCGCTGAGCCTGTGCGTCCAGAGCCTGTGCTCCGTAATGGGAGAGGCCACAACAGTGAGAGGCCCGGGTATCGCAAAAAAAAAAAAAAAAAAAAAAAAAAAAAAAGAAAAAGTTAAAATAGGATAATCTATGTACATTAAAGCAAAAAAAAAAAAAAAACACCATTGATTATCTGAATGTTACAAATATAACAAAAGCATAATAATTATTCCTGATACAAATGTTTGAGTTTAACCAGTTGGCAATATTAAATACTTCTCCCTTTACCCCCTGAGACCCAAAAGTTGAACAATCCCTAGCCATCTTTTTTTTTTTCTAATTAACAAATACTCTGCATTGTGTCTTTGAAAAGGAAGTGATAGTTAAAAGGTAGGTGATAGTAATATTATGCCTAGAAAGACATGGATGAAGGAAGATGGTTATTATTGATCATCTTTCAGATTTAGCTATGTATTATAAAGAGAACTCTAATAATATACAGGCCACTTATCATTACTAGAAAAGCTGGAAGTACAAAGTAGAGTAAACCTATCCCAGCTTATTTGAATGCAACTTTTAATAACATTTTAATTAATAAAATGAAAAATCCTGAACAAATACTAAACCAAGAAGGGCTCTCTGACAGCCTTCATAAGCTTGAATTGTTCTAGGCAAAGTGGCTACAAAAGCAGCTGACAAGGGTGTGATAAGATACAAAGCTGGACAAGGGAGCAAAGGCCAGATCCAGATCCTAGAGGACCTCAAACACCACGCAAGGAAACTTGGAATTAACCAAGGGGAAGCCAGTGAAGAACTGCAGGGAGATATATACAATAGAATATTACTCAGCCATTAAAAGAAATGAAATTGGGTTATTTGTAGTGAAGTGGATGGACCTAGAGTCTGTCATACAGAGCAAAGTAAGTCAGAAAGAGAAGAACAAATACCATATGCTAACACATATATATGGAATCTAAAAAAAAAAAAAAAAAGCTTCTGAAGAACCTAGGGGCAGGATAGGAATAAAGACGCAGATGTAGAAAATGGACTTGAGGACACGGGGAGGGGGAAGGGTAAGCTGGGATGAAGTGAGAGAGTAGCATTGACATATATACACTACCAAATGTAAAACAGATAGTTAGTGGGAAGCAGCCACATAGCACAGGGAGATCAGCTCAGTGCTCTGTGACCACCTAGAGGGGTGAGATAGGGAGGGAGGGTGGGAGGGAGATGCAAGAGGGAGGAGATATGGGGATGTATGTATATGTATAGCTGATTCAATTTGTTATACAGCAGAAATGAACACACCATTGTAAAGCAATTATACTCTAATAAAGATGCTAAAAAAAATGAACTGCAGGGAGAACTGTGTTTAGTTAGAACCCTCTGGCAGCTTCTGGAACATGAATTTTGAGGAAGCAGAGCTATTATATTGTTATACAGAGACAGCAAACTGGAGACCCATGAGCTGCCTCCAACCCACATGCATGTATGTTTTTTGTTCTGTTTTGTTCTTTGCTTGCTCAATGCTAACATGCACTGTACTTAAACTGAATTCACAGTCTAAGCAATTAAAAAGTAGGAAATTTCACATACAATTTGGATTGCTGGGTCTATTGAAAAACTGGAAGATCTGGGGTTATAAGCTTGATTTTCTGGATGACAAACAACAGTTGACAAAAACTGAGTGGCCGTTGCCCTTCAGAGTGTGGGATACTATCCAACTTGACTGCCTGACCTGCTTTCACTAACCACACACAAAATGCCTGGGCCTGTCGCACGAGCTGAGAACTTCCAGTATACACTACCTTTGACATGAGCAACACTTGATAAAAATGGTCAGAAGAAAACATGTACCTGAGCCAGGAATGCAATTCTCAGCAGATGTCTCAACTTAATGGCACAAAAGTGTAGACTAGACAAGCTTTAGGTATGGACAGGGGTAATGCCCATTCATACAATCACCTCAAACATTATTTTGACCTTGTGACAGCATCACACAATTTAACTCTGACAGTAAAAGACCCAAATATAGAGCAATGTCTCCCTGAAATTACAAGCTGTACCTTTCCAGAAGGAGATATCATTTCATTTCTAGTTCATGGGCAACTCCAACGTAACTAGGGCAGAAGAAATCCACTCACCTCCTCCTTCCTTTGGCCCAGTGCTTCACTGAGATATGGACCATGTAGGGTTTCAAAAGGAGTTTCCCAAATGAAGCCACAAGCCATTACCTTTTCTAGCCCTGACAGAAGAACAACGTACTATACTGGTCATTAACTCCTCTTTTCCAGGGCCCATGTAATTTGTGGCTTTCTCTTTTCTGAGTACTTATATAATGATTATTCATTTCATTAAGACTTTGAGCCACATAAAAAGAAATGAAATTGAGTTATTTGTAGTGAGGTGGATGGACCTAGAGTCTGTCATATAGAGTGAAGTAAGTCAGAAAGAGAAAAACAAATACCAGATGCTAGCACATATATATGGAATCTAAAAAGAAAAAAAGATTCTGATGAACGTAGGGGCAGGACGAGAATAAAGACGCAGTCGTAGAGAATGGACTTGAGGACACAGTGGGGGGAAGGGTAAGCTGGGTCGAAGTGAGAGAGTAGCATTGACATATATACACTACCAAATGTAAAACAGATAGCTAGTGGGAAGCAGCCGCATAGCACAGGGAGATCAGCTCGGTGCTTTGTGACCACCTAGAGGGGTGGGATAGGGAAGGTGGGAGGGAGACACAAGAGGGAGGAGATATGGGGATATATGTATATGTATAGCTGATTCACTTTGTTATACAGCAGAAAGTAACACACCATTGTAAAGCAATTATCCTCCAATAAGAATGTTAATTTTTTAAAAATAAATAAATAAAAATAAAAACAGATGTATGTTCTAACATGAAAAAAAAAAAAAAACTTTGAGCCAAAAAGAAATTATGTTATTATAGAATGTGGAAGAGTAAAATAAAAAGGGCATATGCTTTATGCCAATTATACTGTACCCTTGTGGTCCTCTTGTGTAAATGTTACAGGCCACAGGAAGAATGCTTAACTCCTTTCTATGTTTTATAAGGCCTTTCATGATCTGCTTACCTCACTATAGACCCTTCTACAGACCCTTCTGACCCAAACTCAGTCTCCAATCGTACTTACCTGTTTTCATTTCCTCAAACCCATCATGTTCTCCCTTCCTGAGCTCTGAACATGCTCTCCCCTCAACCTAGAACACTTTCACAACCACCCATCTCATTGTTGTGTATTATCTATTGCTGTATAACAAATTAAGCAAACTTAGCAACTTTACACAAGTCATACTTATTATCTCACAGTTTCTGTGGGTCAGGAATCTAAAAACAGCTCAGCTAGGAGGTTCTGGCTCAGGGTTTCTCATGAGGTTTCAGTCAAGCTGTTGGCCAGGACTGCTGTGTCTTGGGATGGAGAATCCACTTCCCAGATGGCGCACTCAGATGGCTACAGGCAGCAAATCTTAGTTCCTTGCTAGCTATTGGCAAAGGCCTCAGCTCCTTGTCATATGGGTCTCTCCACATGATGGCCTGAGGGTCCTAACAGCATGCCAGCTGAATTCTCCCAAAACTAGTGATCCAAGAGAGAACAAGGTAGAAGCCTCGTGTCCTTTATGACCTGATCTTGGAAGTGAAACATCATCACTTTGGCCATATTCTTTTTTTTAAAATGAGTCACTAAGTCTACACTCAAAGGAGGAAAATTAAGCTTCACCTCTTGAAGGGAATGTCAAAGAATTTGTAGGAACATTTTAAACCACCACAGCCTTGAGAGAGCCAAATTTCAGCCTGGATGATTACTTCCTTGGTTAGTTTTTGTAACTCTCTCAAGACTGGGCTGGTATCTCCGCTGGCTCTCAGGAGGTAACTCTCTTAACAGGTACTATTTTTGGAACCATTTCTTATTCACTGGTCTGTCTTTTGCAGTAGAAAGTAAACAACACGAAGGCAAGGACTATGTCTTGCTCACAGTTGTTCCCCCAAGCCTGGCACAGTGTTTGGCCTTTGGTAGGCATTCAGTCAAAGTTTGTTGAAGAATGAATCATGCCACTTAGAGAGGCACTTTTCCTACCTTCCCACATAATAAGCAGGGGAAGAAAGGGGGAGAAATAAGGTTTATTATGCACCTCCTGTTGTGCATTGCACTTTGTATATATAATCTCATTTAGTGATAGATGTAACCTTTGGTAGAAGCATAATTATGTGGTGGGAAAGAATGAAGAATTGTAATTTTACACTCTCCTGCCTCTTATTACTGCGGAGTCTTGGGCAGCTTATTTAGACTCTTGGAACTTCAGTTTCATGTGAAAAAAATTAAAAGATATAATAATAATTGCCATGACAACTAACATGGTTTTAGTGAGGATCAAATAAGACAATGTAAATGAAAAGAAGGTACAAACCATAAAACACCATACAAATATAATACATAAATATTATAATTTCTCAAATTCCTTAGAGTATGGATGATATTGCCAAGCATGAAGAAGATGCTTCCATCTTTGCAAACTTAAGCAAAGGTAAAACTCCTATTGCAGTGATAACCAATATATATATATATTTTTTTTTTTAGCATTTCTTTCTTTTTAATTTTTTTTTGAATTTTTGAATTTTATTTATTTTATACAGCAGGTTCTTATTAGTTATCCATTTTAGATGCCCAGTTAAATTTGAATTTATGATAAACAACGAATAGATATTTTAGTATAAGTATGTTCTAAGTAGGTCCTGGTCTCAGTAGGTGGACTTAGAAAAATCATCAAGGGCACCCTGTCAGATATATATTTGAGACATACAAATTTAACCGTGTGTCCTATATTTTTATTTGTTAAATCTGGCAGCCCTATTGCAATTGAACTGAATCATACTAACCTCTACAGTTACTTGTCATATAATTACTTGATCACCTTTCAAAACATCATATTCTGAGACCCATTCAGATGTTTTCTAGTAGTTGTTTATTTTAAAGGGCTGATAAAAATTATAGATTGGAAATTTATTAATGCAATCACTTTTATAATTTGATTTTATCTAATTGCCATTTATATCAATGATAACTTCATAAGGGGAAAGTATAAAAATGGGGCTTAACTCTCCAAAGATAATCATGAAATAAATAGGCCACTGTAGGCTTCTGGGAACCAGAGAGAGAAGTTTCACCCTTATGACTGGAACCAGCTGGAAATTTTTTTTTTTTTTATATTAAGGGCTTTGACCATTTAGACACAAAGAAATTTTCCATTTCAAATCCTGAACAGTTTTCTCCAATGATGTCACATCAGAGAACTGAATATTTTGGACTTGAGATGAAATCAATATCACTTTATCACAGATTGAAAGGTGAAATTTCACCCATGTTGATTTTGGACATTGCCAGGCTCATTCCATCAAGGTTTCAGTGCTTTTGTTCTGCCTCTGGTGACTGCTAAAAGACAAATTCTGGGAAATTCATTCCAAATCCCAGTGAATAGTCATAATGCAGTTTCTAACTGCAGTCCCTACAGAGAGCTTTATAGAATCTCCCTCTCACAAGGAGTCCTCCTTGTGCATCTAAACCATTCAGTGTGTGAGAGAAGACTAAATAGGATGTGGCAGTGAGCCTCAACATGTGACCTTTGTTTGCTGAGGTTCCTCAAACCTCAGGTAGGTAGTCATCTTGATGATTTCCGGCCCCTGAATTCTTCACAGGAGGATTCCAAGTCCAGCGTTTCCTGTACAGTTCCTGGTGGATTTTGATCCAAAATGAATAAGGCCCAATCCTTGACCTCAAAATTGCTGTTGGGTCAGTAGAGCTGCTGTCTCAGTCATCCCCACTTCTCCATCCATGGCTGGTGTGCTCTTTGCCCACTGCCTTGTGACCCTTAAATGGGGGAAAAAAAAACCTAGCCAGACCTGCATGGCCTATCTCAGGAGGAGGAGGGCATCTTCTTATGTGGACCCCCCTAAGCAAGTCACTCTTTTTCACAAAACAAATAAAAACAGACACACAGATCAATGAAACACAATAGAGTGCCCAGAAATAAACCCACACATAAATGGACAATTAATTTACAATGAAGGAGTCAAGAACATACAACAGAGAAAGGACAACAACATACAACATTCTCATCAATAAATGGTGTGGGACCTCCTGGAGGTCCTAATCTCAGCACCAGGACCCAGCTCTATCCAACCGCCAGCAAACTCCAGTGCTGGACGCCTCCAGCCAAACAACCAGTAAGACAGGAATAGAGCCCCACCCATTAAAAAAAAAAAAAGAAACAACAAAAGAATATGTTACAGACGAAGGAGCAAGGTAAAAACCTATAAGACCAAATAAATGAAGACAAAATAGGCAACCAACCTGAAAAAGAATTCAGAGTAATGATAGTAAAGATGATTCAAAATCTCAGAAACAGAATGGAGAAAATACAAGAAACATTTAACAAGGATCTAGAAGAACTAAAGAGCAAACAAACAGTGATGAACAACACAATAACTAAATTAAAAATACTCTAGGGAAGACCTTAAAGATGGCAGAAGAGTAAGATGTGGACATCACCTTCCTCCCCACAAATACATCAGAAATGCATCTACATGTGGAACAACTTGTACAGAACACCTACTGAACGCTGATAGAAGATCTCATAATTCCCAAAAGGCAAGAAACTCCCCATGTACCTGGGTAGGGCAAAAGAAAAAAGGAAAAACAGAGACAAAAGAATAGGGATGGGACCTGCACATCTGGGAGGGAGCTGTGAAGGAGAAAAAGTTTCCACACATTAGGAAGCCCCTTCACTGGTGGAGACAGGGGTGGCGGAGGGAAGCTTTGGCGCCACGGAGGAGAGCGCAGTGACAGGGGTGCAGAGGGCAAAGCGGAGAGATTCCCGCACTGAGGATCAGTGCCGACTGGCATTCACCAGCCCGAGAGGCTTGTCTGCTCACCTGTGTCTGCTCAGCTGCCGGGGTGGGTGGGGGCTGGGAGCTGAGGCTAGGGTTTGAAGGTCAGACCCCAGGGAGAGGACTGCAGTTGGCTGCGTGAACACAGCCTGAAGGGGGCTAGTGAGCCACAGCTAGCTGGGAGGGAGTCCGAGAGAAAGTCTGTAACTGCCTAAGAGGCAAGAGACCATTGTTTCTGGGTGAGCAAGGAGAGGGGATTCAGAGCGCCGCCTAAATGAGCTCCAGAGACGGGTGCGAGCCGCGGCTATCAGTGCAGACACCAGAAACAGGCATGAAATGCTAAGGCTGCTGCTGCAGCCACCAAGAAGCCTGTGTGCAAGCACAGGTCACTATCCACACCTCCTCTCCCAGGAGCCTATGCAGCCCACCACTGCCAGGGTCCTGTGATCCAGGGACAACTTCCCAGGAGAACACACGGCACACCTCATGGTGTTGCAACGTCACATCAGCCTCTGCCGCCACAGGCTCACCCTGCATTCCATACCCCTCCCTCCCCCGGCCTGAGTGAGCCAGAGCCCCCTAATCAGCTGCTCCTTTAACCCCATCCTGTCTGAGTGGGAACAGATGCCCTCTGGAGACCTACACGCAGAGACAGGACCAATACAAAGTTGAACCCCAAGAGCTGTGCGAACAAAGAAGAGAAAAGGAAATCTCTCCCAGCAGCCTCAGGAGCAGCAGATTAAATCTCCACAATCAACCTGATGTCCCCTGCATCTGTGGAGTACCTGAATAGACAACAAATCATCCCAAATTGAGGCGGTGGACATTGGGAGCAAAGATATATATATATATTTTTTTCCTTTTTCTCTTTTTGTGAGTGTGTTTGTGTATGGTTCTGTGTGTGATTTTGACAGTATAGCTTTGCTTTCACCATTTGTCCTAGGGTTCTGTCTGTCTGTCTTTTGTTTTTTTTAGTATAGTTTTTAGTGCTTGTTATCATTGGTGGATTTCTTTTTTGGTTTGGTTGCTCTCTTTTTTCTTTCTTTCTTTTTTTTATTACTTTTTAATTTTTTTATTTTTCAATAATTATTTTTGTATTTTAATAACTTTATTTTATTTTATTTTTCTTTCCTTCATTTTTTCTCCCATTTATTCTAGCCGTGTGGATGACAGGGTCCTTGTGCTATGACAGGGTATCAGGCCTGGGCCTCTGAGGTGGGAGAGATGAGTTCAGGACACTGGCCCACCACAGACCTCCCAGCTCCATGTAATATCAAATTGTGAGAATCTGCCATGGATCTCCATCTCAACACCAAGACCCAGCTCCACTCAATGACCAGCAAGCTACAGTGCTAGACACCCTATGCCAAACAACTAGCAAGAGAGGAACACACCCGACCCTCTGGAAGAAAGACTGTTTAAAATCATAATAAGGTCACAGGCACCCCAAAACACACCACCAGACGTGGACCTGCCCACCAGAAAGACAAGATCTAGCCTCATCCACCAAAACACAGGCACTAGTCTCCTCCACCAGGAAGCAAACACAGCCCACTGACCAACCTTAGCCACTGGGGGAAGACACCAAACACAATGGGAACTATGAACTTGTACCCTACAAAAAGGAGACCACAAAATCAGTAGGTCAAGCAAAATGAGAAGACAGAGAAACACACAGTAGATGAAGGAACAAGGTAAAAAACCACCAGACCAAACAAATGAAGAGGAAAGAGGCAGTCTACCTGAGAAAGAATTCAGAGCAATGATAGTAAAGACAACACAAAATCTTGGAAATAGAATGCAGAAAATACAAGAAACATTTAACAAGGACCGAGAAGAAAAAAATAGCAAACAAACAATGATGAACAACACAAGAAATGAAGTTAAAAATTCTCTGGAAGGAATCAATAGCAGAATAATTGAGGCAGAAGAACAGATAAGTGACCTGGAAGATAAAATAGTGTAAATAAATACAGTAGACCAGAATAAAGAAAAAAGAATGTAAACAATTGAGGACAGTCTCAGACACCACTGAGACATTAAACGCACCAGCATTCGAATTATAGGGGTCCCAGAAGAAGAAGAGAAAAAGAAAGGGACTGAGAAAATATTTGAAGAGATTATAGTTGAAAACTTCCCTAATATGGGAAAGGAAATACTTAATCAAGACCAGGAAGCACATAGAGTCCCATACAGGATAAATCCAAGGAGAAACACATCAAGACACATATTAATCAAACTATCAAAAATTAAGTACAAAGAAAAATTACTAAAAGCAGCAAGGGAAAAACAACAAATAACATACAAGGGAATCCCCATAAGGTTAACAGCTGATCTTTCAGCAGAAACTCTGAAATACAGAAGGGAGTGGCAGGGCATATTTAAAGTGATGAAAGGGAAAAACCTACAACCAAGATTACTCTACTCAGCAGGGATCTCATTCAGGTTTGATGGAGAAATTAAAAACTTTACAGACAAGCAAAAGCTAAGAGAATTCAGCATCACCAAGCCAGCTTTACAACAAAAGCTAAAGGAACTTCTCTAGGCAGGAAACACAAAAGAAGGAAAAGACCAACAATAACAAACACAAAACAATTAAGAAAATGGTAATAGGAACATACATAACGATAACTACCTTAAATGTAAATGGATTAAATGCTCCAACCAAAAGACACAGACTGGCTGAATGGATACCAAACAAGACCCATATATAGGCTGTCTACAAGAGACCCACTTCAGACCTAGGGACACATACAGACTGAAAGTGAGGGGATGGAAAAAGATATTCCATGCAAATGGAAACGAAAAGAAAGCTGGGGTAGCAATTCTCATATCAGACAAAATAGACTTTAAAATAAAGCTATTACAAGACACAAAGAAGGATACTTCATAATGACCAAGGGATCAAATCAACAAGAAGATAAAACAATTGTAAATATTTAGGCACCCAATATAGGAGCACTGCAATACATAAGGCAAATGCTAACATCCATAAAAGGGGAAATCGGCAGTAACACAATCAGAGTAGGGGACTTTAACACCCCACTTTCACCAAAGGACAGATCATCCAAAATGAAAATAAATAAGGAAACACAAGCTGTAAATGATATATTAAACAAGATGGACTTATTTGATATTTATAGAACATTCCATCCAAAAACAACAGAATACACTTTCTTCTCAAGTGCTCATGGAACGTTCTCCAGGATACATCATACCTTGGGTCACAAATCAAGCCTTGGTAAATTTAAGAAAATTGAAATCGTATTAGTATCTATTCTGACCACAATGCTATGACTAGATATGAAGTACAGGAAAAAATCTGTAAAAAAATACAAGCACATGGAGGCTGGACAATACACTACTTAATAAACAAGATATCACTGAAGAAATCAAGAGGAAATCAAAAAATACCTAAAACAAATGTCAATGAAAAGATGACAACACAAAACCTATGGGATACATCAAAAGCAGTTCTAAGACAGAAGTTTATAGCAATACAACCCTAACTTAAGAAACAAGAAACATCTCAAATAAACCACCTAACCTTACACTTAAAGCAATTAGAGAAAGAAGAACGCAAAAGACCCAGAAGGAAAGAAATAATAAAGAGCAGACCAGAAATAAATGAAAAAGAAATGAAGGAAACAATAGGAAAGATCAATAAAACTAAAAGCTGCTTCTTTGAGAAGATAAACAAAATTGATAAACCATTAGCCAGAGTCATCGAGAAAAAAGAGAGAAGACTCAGATCAATGGAATTGGATATGAAAAAGGAGAAGTAACAACTGACACTACAGAAATACAATGGATCATGAGATATTCCTACAAGTAACTATATGCCAATAAAATGGACAACCTGGAAGAAATGGACAAATTCTTAGAAAAGCACTACCTTCTGAGACTGAACCAGGAAGAAATAGAAAATATAAACAGACCAATCAAAAGCACTGAAGTTGAAACTGTGATTAAAAATCTTCCAACAAACAAAAGCCCAGGACCAGATGGCTTCACAGGCCAATTTCATCAAACATTTAGAGGAGAGCTAACACCTACCTTCTCAACTCTTCCAAAACATAGCAGAGGGAGGAACACTCCTAAACTCATTCTATGAAGCCACCATCACCCTGATAGCAAAACCAGACAGAGATGTCACAAAGAAACTACTGGCCAATAACACTGATGAGCATGGATGCAAAAATCCTCAACAAAATACTAGCAAACAGAATCCAACAGCACATTAAAAGAATCATACACCATGATCAAGTGGTGTTTATCCCAGGATTGCAAGGATTCTTCAATATATGCAAGTCAATCAATGTGATACACCATATTTACAAATTGAAGGATAAAAAACATATGATCATCTCAAGAGATGAAGATAAAGCTTTCCACAAAGTTCAACACCCATTTATGATAAAAACTCTCCAAAAAGTAGGCATAGAGGTAACCTACCTCAACATAATAAAGGCCATATATGACAAACCCACAGCCAACATTGTCCTCAATGGTGAAACCCACAGCCAACATTGTCCTCAATGGCGAAACACTGAAACACTGAAACAATCTCTTGTTCCACTAAGTTCAGGAACAAGACAAGGTTGCCCACACTCACCACTATTATCCAACATTGTTTTGGATATTTTAGCCACAGCAATCAGAGAATAAAAAGAAATAAAAGGAATCCAAATCGGAAAAGAAGAAGTAAAGTTGTCACTGTCTGCAGATGACATGATACTATATATACAGAATACTAAAGATGCTACCAGAAAACTACTAGAGCTAATCAATGAATTTGGTGGTAGCAGGATACAAAATTAATACACAGATATCTCTTGCATTCCTATACACTAATGATGAAAAATCTGAAAGAGAAATTAAGGAAACACTCTCATTTACCATTGCAACAAAAAGAATAAAATACCTAGGAATAAACCTACCTAAGGAGAGAAAAGATCTGTATGCAGAAACTGTAAGACACAATGAAATAAATTAAAGATGATACCAACAGATGGAGAGATATACCATGTTCTTGGGTTGGAAAAATCAACATTGAAAAACTGACTATACTACCCAAAGCAATGTACAGATTCAATGCAATCCCTATCAAACTACCAATGGCGTTTTTCACAGAACTAGAACGAAAAATTTCACAATTTGTATGGAAATACAAAAGACCCCGAATAGCCAAAGCAATCTTGAGAAAGAAAAATGGAGCTGGAGGAATTAGGCTCTCTGACTTCAGACTGTACTACAATGCTACAGTAATCAAGACAGTATGGTACTGGCACGAAAACAGAAATATAGATCAATGGAACAGGATGGAAAGCCAGAGATAAACCCACACACACATGGTCACTTTATTTTTGATAAAGGAGGCAAGAATATACAATGGGAAAAAGACAGCCTCTTCAATAAGTGGAGCTGGGAAAACTGGACAGCTACATGTTAAAGAATGAAATTAGAACACTTCCTAACACCACACACAGAAATAAATTCAAAATGGATTCAAGCCCTAAATGTAAGGCCAGACACTATAAAACTCTTAGAGGAAGACATCGGCAGAACACTCTATGACATAAATCACAGCAAGATCCTTTTTGACCCACCTCCAAGAGAAATGGAAATAAAAACAAAAATAAAAAAATGGAACCTAATGAAACTTAAAAGCTTTTGCACAGCAAAGGAAATCATAAACATGACAGAAATACAACCTCAGAATGGGAGAAAATATTTGCAAATGAAGCAACTGACAAAGGATTAATTTGCAAAATTTACAAGCAGCTCATGCAGCTCAATATCAAAAAAAACAAATAATTCAATCCAAAAATGGGCAGAAGACTTAAATAGACATTTCTCCAAAGAAGACATACAGATGGCCAAAAAACACATGAAAGGATGCTCAACATAACTAATCATTAGAGAAATGCAAATCAAAACTACAATGAGGTATCATCTCACACCAGTCAGAATGGCCATCATCAAAAAATCTACAAACAATAAATGCTGGAGAGAGTGTGGAGAAAAAGGAATCCTCTTGCACTGTTGTTGGGAATGTAAATTGATACAGCCACTATGGAGAACAGTATGGAGGTTCCTTAAAAAACTACAAATAGAACTTCCCTATGACCCAGCAATTCCAGTACTGGGCATATACCCTGAGAAAACCATAATCCAAAAAGAGTCATGTACTGCAATGTTCATTACAGCACTATTTACAATTGCCAGGACATGGAAGCAACCTAAGTGTCCATCAACAGATGAATGGATGAAGAAGATGTGGCACATATACACAATGGAATATTGCTCAGCCATGAAAAAAAAACGAAATTGAGTTATTTGTAGTGGGGTGGATGGACCTAGAGTCTGTCATACAGAGTGAAGTAAGTCAGAAAGAGAAAAACAAATACCATACGCTAACACATATATATGGAATCTAAAAAAAAAAATTAGTTCTGAAGAACCTAGGGGTAGGCCAGGAATAAAGACGTAGATGTAGAGAATGGACTTGAGGACACGGGGAGGGAAAAGGGTAGGCTGGGTCGAAGTGCGAGAGTAACATTGACATATATACACTAAGAAATGTAAAATAGCTAGTGGGAAGCAGCCGCATAGCACAGGGATATCAGCTCGGTGCTTTGTGACCACCTAGAGGGGTGGGATAGGGAGGGTGGACAGAGACGCAAGAGGGAGGGGATATAGGGATATTATGTATGCATATAGCTGATTCACTTTGTTATACAGCAGAAACTAACAACACTGTAAAGCAATTATCCTCCAATAAAGATGTTAAATAAATAAATAAATAAATAAATCTTGTGGCAAAAACTGGACAGTCACATGCAAAAAAATGAAACTTGACCACCATCTTAGAAACTGTCAATCGATGTCATCAATTATTTGTGTTGTGCCACACAGGAGCATGTATTTATTTGCCCTGACACTGTTTATAAAGTGGAGGAGCATCCCTAGAGAAAAGTCTGAGTTCAAACCCAATAAGGTTAATATTGCACTGAGTACTGAGTTTGTCTTTAATACTCTAACATGAGGAAGTCAAAACAATCTCTGAAAAGAACCTTTCTACAGGCTTCTTGAACCTACACTGGCTGCTTCAAAGACAAGAAAATCAATCCTGAACTCAATCTTTTAATTTATTTTCATGGTTACTGTTTTCAAAAGGAGAATGCAATTAAAACTAATGCTATCTTAGTTCCCTTTCCTGAAAATTAACATTGATCAGATTCTATGTGAAGGGTCTGTAACATCTCTTCTGTAATTATTTTAAAATATATTAACAGGGATCTGTGTACTGTAGAACAAAAGTGTTCTGTGTCTGCAGGACAAGAGTCTGAGTTCTGGCACTAGCTCTTCCTTTTACCAACTATGTGACTTGTGGAAAATCATTTCTTCTAGTTGACCCTTTGTCTCCCTTGTAAAATGGGTACATTACTACCTCACAGTATTGATTAAGGGTCACTCAGGTCTTGCATGTTAAAGGCAAAAATTGCAATACACTTATACTAAACTATTATGATTACTACTCAAGTTCTTACAAAATATAATTAACACAAACCACACAAATCAGAATCACTGGGACTCAACACAAATATGTTATAATGCTTATCGTCATTATGCTATGAAATAAACGTCAGAGTACTCCAAGGGATAAATAGCTTATAGCTTCTTACATTATAAGAAAGGTTATTTCTTTCATTTTTAGATGACAGCCAAAGAAAGAGGAATGAAACATCTGAGATTCACTACTTAACACTAAATTTATTAAATAATTATACCTCCAAATGATCCAAAATGATCAGAAACTGAGATATGGTACACATACTTCTGTCTTCTTTTCAAATGCAGCTTACTTTGCTAATGTACTGATAGAATATCAAACCAGCCTTACTGTTTGTCATAAGTATTCTCTAGACTTCATTTTTATCAACAATTTCTCTGATGTCTCAACATACTGTTATATAGGAAATGATTCACTGCTGCTAACTTTAATTTAGTCCTTGCCAAAACCAGTTAGCTATGAACTCTGACACTTTTTTCTGAACTTCTAAATTTCAGTTCAGATGGCATTTTTAATGGGATAGGGAGGGTGGGAGGGAGACCCAAGAGGGAGGAGATATATGGATATATGTATACATATAGCTTATTCACTTTGTTATACAGCAGAAACTAACACACAATTGTAAAGCAATTATACTCCAATGAAGATGTTTAAAAAAATTCTATTGCTATAGTATAAATCTGCCTTCAACAACCCAAGTACTGGATTAATTGGAGCTATACAATAAAGCATGTGCTGTGCACAGGGAGTAAATAATACTTAGACAGATGCATAAAAATGTCAGGCTTCATTTTTATTAGCCATCATAGAGTCATGAATTTCACAACACTATAAAACTTGGTCCTTCTTCCAGCTCCGACTGGGCTAAACCACATGCTCACCCTTTATTTCAGATCATGAAACTGATAACATTTATATCCAGATCTATGCCAGAGGATATAAAATTTTCCTGAAGTTGGGGGGAAGCCATCTGTTACCCCGTTAGAAGGGCTGGACCAGCTGCATGCTCATAATTGTCATCTGTAATTGCTAGATGGAAGGGAAATGAGAAATTACCTTTTTGACAGAGGTATGAAACTTCAACAGGATCCTGTTTTTGTTGGCTCAGAAAGTTACTATTTCAGAGGTTAACATTTCTTGGGGTTACCTAGAACAAAAAGGAAAATACAATCAAGGATGCAAAGATATCCTTAAGAAAACAAGCCCAAGTTCCTTTTGACAAACATTTCTTTACCCTCTTCTTCCTCTAAATAGCTAAGATAAATGTTGTTCATTCCACGTTCAACAAATATTTATTGATCAACTTGTAAGTTTCTTTCATTCTTCAAGGTACAAGTAGAAGTGGATAAGGCTCAGTCCCTACATTCAAGGAGCACAATGTCTTTAGGAAAGAAAAATGTATAACCAAGCAATCAGAAAACAATAGGATACTATAGAAAAGGCTTTCTGAATGCTATTGGAGCACAGAAGCTTCAGTGATTTATATTGCTAGTACTTCAATAAATATTTCAGAGGAAGCAACACTTAGCCTGAGTCTTGAAGGTTAGATAAAAGACAAGGAGATGCTATTCTAGAAAAAGAAATTGATATGCAAAAACACAGACTATGAAAAGGCATAATACCTTTAGGAAATAACAAGTAATTACAGTTGACCCTTGAACAACACAGGTTTGAATTGTGCAGATCCACTTATACGCCGATTTCTCTTCCATAGTAAATACTACAATACTACAAAATCCACGATTAGTTGAATCCGTGGATGTGGATCCATGGATAGGGAGGAACTGGGTTTGTATGGAGGGCCAACTGTAAATTATCCACAGATTTTTGATTGCAGGGAGGACTGGTGCCCCTAACTCCCTCCTTGTTCAAGGGTCAACTGTAATTATATTTGTCTGGATGATAGTTTTCATAGACGAGATTATTGACTTTCACCTCTCTAAAGAGACCAGCAAAATAACCTGTTTGATCAAACAAAGACAAGTTTACTGTTTACTGCCGGAAGTGGGGGGCCAATTAAGACCTTGACGGAATCTTAGTAGTATGTTGGAAGGGGGAGTCAAAGTGACATTTGTAAGGTTTGGGGGTGTAGTTTAAGGCATGCCTTTTAATAAGGGGTCTGACTGATACTGAACAAGGTTCACAATGTAATAGTGTAAGATTAATGTATAAAGTAAGGGGGAGACTTTGAAGACAGTCTTTGAAGAGTAAACAAACATTTGATGAGCCCAGCTGAGTAATCTATTATTCTGAGAAGAGGTTATATACCTAATGAAAATAAATCTGTTGTTCAGATCAGTAAATTCAAGAGGTTCTGAAATAAAACAATAGTTATTTTCAACTTCATATTCTTGGGCAAATGTTTCCTGGAATAACAAAGTTAGATTAATGCAGAAGTTGTAAAGTAAAATCCTGTTAATGTACAATAGATTGTGAGCTGCATGGAAGTAAATTGTTTCAGTATCAATAAGCAGATGAAGTTTGAAATAGAACTTGGGGCTGCATTGTGACAATCCTTATATGCCATCTTGAAGAATTTGAAATGGGCAAAGAAAGGAGAGGGAGCAGTCTAGACCCCATGTTAAAATGCTTTGCAAAAACTGAAACACTTGGACTTCCCTCGTGGCGCAGTGGTTAAGAATCCCCCTGCCAATGCAGGGGACACGGGTTTGAGCCCTGGTCCGGGAAGATCCCACAACTAAGCCCGTGCGCCACAACTACTGAGCCCGTGTGCCACAACTACTGAAGCCCACGTGCCTAGAGCCTGCGCTCTCTGACAAGAGAAGCCACTGCAATGAGAAGCCCATACACTGCAACAAAGAGTAGCCCCCACTCGCCACAACTAGAGAAAGTCTGCGTGCAGCAACGAAGACCCAACGCAGCCAAAAAAACAAAATCAAAAGCAAAAAAAAAAAACGGAAACATTTAATTCTTATAGCAATCCTGTAAGACAGATATTATTATCTCCACATTCCAGATAATAGTGAGACTTAGAGAAATTGTACTTAAAAAGTAATCCTTGCCCAATGTCTTTTAAAGAATTCATGGAGCCAGATTTCAAATCTATTCCAGTTGACTACAAAATCATTTTGCTCTTTCCTTTACACAATGCTGCTTCCAGTAGATTGTAAGGTAGGGATGCAAAATGAAAAGATTTCTCTGTAGAGATGACTATTTAAAGGGTGGATCCATGGACTACCTGGCTGCTTATTAGAAATGCAGACTGTTCACGCTCACCCCAGAACTACTGAATCAAAATCTGCTAACAGGTGAATGCTATGCATATGGGCATTTGAGAAGTGCTGTTTTAGAGGACTCTGCAGAGTTCTTGAGTTGCCAACGCCATGACAGTAATTCATGTTACACAATGGAATTTTCTGCAGCCCTCCAGCTTGCAGCCCTGTCCTTTTTTCCCCGTATCTTCCTCAACTGTGATAAAAAACAAAAGTAACAGAAACTTTGTTAGCATAATACCCTATAAAAACTGCTATGGAAGTGCAGCCAACAGAGTGAGAGAAATATTGCCTTCCTTGTACGTGTTCCTTAAGACTAAAAACGTGCGTCTGCTCCTAGTTGGACAGTAAGGATCTGGGGCTCATCTCCAGGGCAGAACTGAGACTGTGGATTAGGTGATAAGGGAAGGGGCAGAAGGGTAGAAAAGACCAAAGGAAAGATGGGAAGAAGAGGAGAAGGGGGGAGAACAAGGATAGAGACCAGAATTCCAAGAGATTACTAGCTACCCACAAAGAGGCATTACTATGGACTTTTTGGGAAAACAAATATTTTATCATCTGAATCCATCTGTGCTGGCAATCATAAGATCATATACTTTCCTTTCTGATAATCATCTGTATCTGCACTGTAACAATTTTTTTTTTGCCACTTTCACATGGAGAACTCATAGAAATGGGACCCAAAAAGTGGCCAAAGCATGGAGTATTACTCAACCATTAAAAAGAATGAAATAATGCCATTTGTCGCAACATGGATGGACCTGGAGATTGTCATACTAAGTGAAGTAAGTCAGACAGAGAAAGACAAATATCATATAATATTGCTTATATGTGGAATCAAAAAAAATGATACAACTAGGAGCTTCCCTGGTGGCGCAGTGGTTGAGAGTCTGCCTGCTGATGCAGGGGACATGGGTTCGTGCCCCGGTCCGGGAAGATCCCACATGCCACAGAGCGGCTGGGCCCGTGAGCCATGGCTGCTGAGCCTGCGCATCCGGAGCCTGTGCTCTGCAATGGGAGAGGCCACAACAGTGAGAGGCCCACGTACCACAAAAAAAATAAAATAAAAAAAAAGATACAACTTATTTACAAAACAGAAATAGACTCACAGACTTAGAAAACAAACTTATGGTTACCAAAGGGAAAAGGTGGAGGGGAGGGATAAATTGAGAGTTTGGAACTGACATATACACACTACTATATTTAAAATAGACAGCCAACAAGGACCTACTATATAGCACAGGGAACTCTGCTCAATATTCTGTAATAACCTAAATGGGAAACAAATTTGATAAAGAATAGTTACATGTATATGTACAACTGAATCACTTTGCTGTACACCTGAAACTAACACAACATTGTTAATCAACTACACCTCAATATCAAATAAAAATTTAAAAAATAAAATAAGAATAAAAAAGTGGCCAAAGCAGGCACAGTTTTTCACTCTGTTTTCTCTGGGAGTCTGAATAATGATAACTGACATTTGTATAGTGCGTGACAGTTTACAAAGGCTTTTCTCACACTTTATTACACTGTTTTTATATCTTACAGCTAAGAAAATGGATATTCAAAGACAATAAGCATCCTTTCCAAACTTTCTGTGCCCAAGAATTAAGTGCCATGCCTTCTAACTCCAAACCCCCTGTTCTTTCTACTACTCCAATGCCAATATTCCATCATAGCTAGTCTCTGTCCCCCTACACCTCTCCTTCCTCCCCCTCCCCTTCTCCCTCTCTCTCCCTCTCTCCTCCTTGTGGTTTGGATATTTTTAAAGCTAAAGGAAAATAAAAATGAAGCAGCTATTTCTAACCAACATATTACATTAGTTTACCTTTTTATTTTCATTGTCTTCTTTATGGGAACAAAATTCTTATCATTCCTCCGTCACCAATTTTTGTAAATTTAACATTATTAGTACCTCCCATCACAAATTATAGATACTGCCATTAGTCCTACTGACACTAAATAGGACTGGTTGACTGTGACTGCAGGTCTCAAAATAAACTAGGTCTTATTTTTTTTACTTTTTATTATTATCACATACCAGCATTATTTGTTAAGTCCATAATCAGAAGCTAATGTTTGGCACTGAGAGAAAAAACATCCATGCACATCTCTCTGAGCACTTTGAAATATATTGTCAACAACAACAAAAAGGTTATTCAAGAAAAAAATGTTTTCCTCCTTAGGAAACTTTTCTTTGATATGTAAGGTATTGATTACTTATCCAGCTACAGAGCTTGAGGCAAACTTACCACTGAAATAGCTATAATAAAGCAATCCATAGAACTAATTTTGGCAATGGTAAAAAAATAAATATGGGTAATAATCTACATAGAGATTTTTGAAGAAAACCCTCGTGGATTATCATCATCACTCCCTTTTTTAGTACCAATGTGTTGTTGAAGAGAGCAAACATTTGACTTCCTCGATGGTTGTTTTAGTTTAATATAGAAGCACATTTATACAAAAATAAACTCAACAGTTTTACACTGATGCTCAAGCTTACAGATTGTACTTTACCTGCCTCTTTAAAGGATTTACCGAAAATTTAATGCAGTGGTATTGATTCCTAAGCAAGAAATATGTGGATCCCCTTATCTATGTCTTTTTAAAAAATAATTTATCAGAATGAAATGAAAAGGCATTTTAGCAATTTTCCAGAATAAATGCCTACACTCAAGTAAGGTTCCAATAAATATCCTTAATTCCTAGAGAAACTACATGAATGGGGTACTTAAGCTGAAGAGATTGCCTTCAAAAATTGTATTTTGTTCATAAAATTGTCATAAATAGTATAACAGAGTGAAGTTATCCATGAATGAAAGAAGAAACTATGTCTTGTTTATTTTTGCACTTACAGAGTAGTACCTGGTTTAGATAGGATATTTAATATACATTACACTGAACTGAATAAATACCGATATACTGAGCTCTATTTTTTCCAACATACCCAGAAGATCAGAAACAACTAAACATGAAATAGTCACTAGCGTGCACAAGTAGACACACACACACACACACACACACACACACCCAGACACCTGACTCTCTCTTGATTTTCTAGCCCTACACTTGCTTTCTATGGCTAGACAAGAGCTTTCCCAGCCACCGTGTAGCCTGACTCTAATCAAAGTGAAGTCAAGATGGAGGTATTGGCCACGCTCTGAAAGTAATTCCCCTTTGTTCCTGTTTCAACCCTTTTCTCAGCCCCTGTAGAATTACCCAAAGGTTAAACTCATGAGCTATCTTTTTTCTCTTCTGGTAATTTTAAAGATCTTTCTCATTGTCTTTGATATTCTGCCATTTCACTGTGATATCCCTGGGTGATTGTTTTTAATCTTACGCCATACTCAGTGAGATTTTTCAATTTCATAGCTTGAATATTTCTTGTAGAAAATGTTAAACATTTGCTTAAACAACAGAAATTTATTGTCTCACAGCTCTGGAGGCTAGAAATCTGACACCAAGGTGTCAGCAGAGTCAGTTCCTTCTGAGGGCAGAGAGGGAGAATCTGTCTCATGCCTCTCTCTTAGCTTCCAGTGGTTTACTGGTGATCGTTGATGTTCCTTGGCTTGTTCTGCATCACCTCAGTCTCTGCCTTCATCTTCACACGGCATTCTCCCTGTGCATGTCTGTGTGCAAACTTCCCCTTCTTATAAGTACATCAATTTAATTGAATTAGGAGCCCACCTTAATCCAGTGTGACCTCATTTTAATTAATTACATATGCAATAGTCCTATTTCCAAATAAGGTAACATTCTGATATAATAGTGGTTAGGACTTCAACATATAAATTTGGGGCAGTGGGGCGCACACAGCTCAACCCAAATTCAACCCACAATAGAAACCAACAGTGTCTTCTGTACTGTCCTTAATCTGGTGTCCATGTCTCCAGTCTCTGACCTCTCCAGTCTTCAGAGTACAGAACCTAGATCTCATGCCTGCACCCTCCCTGTAAGGAAGGCTAGACATAAAGTATGTGAAGTTTACCTCAGGAAGGTGAGATTAAAGTGTGAGATCCTAATAGAATGTAGGGAGGGTGTTCAAAAAATATGAGGATCCATAGTTCACAGATATATGTCAAACCTACATTTTAATTCTGGCCCTACTCCTTCCTGATCTTGATTTATTTAATTTCCCTGACATTCAGTTTTCTCATTTTTAAAATGGGGCTTTGGGTGGGCTAAATGTTAAGGACTTAGCTGTGTATGCCATTATACAGGTGTTCCATAAACGCTTCGGTCCTCCTATTTCCTTTCCACTCCACTGAACCCTCAAAATTCTTTATTTCTTGTATGGTCTCCACCACATTCTGTTGTGTGTTTATGGTTGCTTTTCATATTTCTCCAATTTTATTGTAAGTTTCATGAGCCAGGGACAATGCTCTAGATCAGAGTTTTTCAAATCACTTATGATGAACAACCATTTGTATGTATATAAAATCTGTCCCAGACCAATATTTTTGTAAAATATAATAAAAATAGGTTACCAGAAATTTTAAAAAGAGATATAGAAAACACAAGTCCCAATTTTATTATTATATACAACAAACATAAAATTACTCTTTCAAAATGCTTTAATGGTTTCAAAATGCTTACTTTCATTTTCTGTACTTAACCCATTACAGACCGGTAACCAATAGTTCACTGCCTAGCACTGGTCTATGGACCACACTTTGATTGGCATGTCCTAGACCTTTGCTCCTCAGAATGAGGCCCCAGCACCAGCAGTTTTGGCCTCACCTATGAGCTTGGTAGAAATGCAGAATAACAGCCCTCATCTCGGGTCTATTGAATCAGAACTTGTACACTGAGGTTTGAGAAGCTCTCCTGGATCATTCTGACTCCCTTGCATTATTGAGCTCCAAGTTTTTCATAAAGCAAGTGCTCAATCTAAAATCTATTAAAATTGTTTGAGAGTGGAGACTCCCCAGAGAGACTCAATATGTGACTTTTAGTGCATCTGGCAGGGGATTTTCATTTTATTGGGATCCTGTAACTATTTGTTGATTAATAATTGAACAGTTTTTATAGTTCTACCTCCATGACTAAAACCATACATTTTTATAGAAATAGATGATTTCATATATATATATTTTTTGCTTACATTGGTATCAGGTTTATTTTCAAGGTTTCTTACATGCCACACTAGTTTTAGGGTCAGCTGAATACAACTAACAGAGACAATTGGAAACAAGTGTGGCCTCAAGAAACTGCAGGCAACTGGGTAACTATATGGGCAAAGAGTGAAAGAAAATCAGTGGCTGGAAGAAAGCAGGCAGTACTCTGAGGAGAGGAGATTCCGGAAACTGTGTTCAGGGGAGGGCTGGCCTGCTTTGAGCCCCAACAATGTAACTAATCATGGGACCCTAAGGACGATGTTGGGGAGCAGGAAAGGAAGGGCTCCCAGAGACTCGGTGGGACTCTCACTGGTAGACAGCCAGGCTATGTGCTCTCAAGCAGCCTGCCAAAGTATACAGTCTACAGTAGACCGAGGCTTTGCAAAACTTGGAGGACACTGGCCTCCTAACGGTCCCAGTCCACATACTTCAAATAGCGAGTAGGAAAAAGGGGAAGATTTGGACTTTCTGGGAACCTTTACAAGAGAAAGCCGTCTGGGCTCCCACAGGCTTGATTTCACAGCAGACGCATGATGGATTTGTGGAGCCTGGACACCAGAAAGCAGTATATATTTGAATCTCATAACAAACACTCTCTGTTAAATGGCTTATAGGACTTGTCAAATGGGGCTCTAAGTGAACAAAAATCATAGAAAGAAATATTATTATTTCTCACCTCTGCAAATCAGTAGTGACAAAGTTCCCTGACCTTCTTGAAGCTTGTGTGAAAGTTTTAGAACTTACAAATCCAAACAAGTTCCAATACATTATGCTACTAAATAGTCTATTTTTTAAGCTTGAATGGTCTCAGCCATGAATATTATTGTACTATCAATTATACCAGTAGTATCAATAGGACATTCCTCATACTTCAAGTTTATTGGTCAAGCAAATGGTTCTCAAAGTGTGGTCCAGGTACCCCAGGAAGTCATCAAGACCCACTCAGGGGATTTGTAATGTCAAAACTATCTTAATAATAACTCTAAATGTTATATTCCTTTCTCTCTCACTCTCTCATGAGTGATCAGTGTTGTTTTGCAGAATCAACATGAAGTGTGATGATGTAACAAACTGAATGCAGAAGCAGCTATGAGAATCCAGCTATCTTCTATTAAGCCATCAAAGAGATTTGCACAAATGTTAAATAATACCACCCTCTGGGATAATTTTTTCAATGGAAAATATAATTATTTTCCATTAAAAATATGTTATTTATGCTAACATCAGTTTATATGTAATCAATTAACATGTAATGGGTTTATTATTATTTTCAAATGAAAATTTTCTCAATTTTAATTTTTAATATGGAACCCAGAAATAGATATGTAACACACAAATCATAGATGTGTAACACACATAACACATACTTTGGGGTCCTCATAAAGGGGTTCTGAGGCCAAAAAGATTGAGATCTACTGGACTAAGCTCTTAAGTTGCCAGGGCTAATTTTATCTGTGGTTTGGATTTTCTGGTACTGGCTTGAGGAAAGGTAACTCTATTAGCGATTTCAATCAGGTAGCAGCTGGGTTAACATTTGTGAATATGAGTGTAACTACAGAACACCCAGAGGAAAGTCCTTTTCTACCAGCTGCTGATTTGCTCTGCCCATCCTGAGCTCCAGAACCTTCACTGCAACTTATCCCTTGGGAATTACCTGTTAGCTATCAATCTATGGCAACACTTGAGAAGTTTTTAGATCTGGGAGTTTAAAATAATAGCCAAAGTTTTGATTCGAAATGGCCAAACCTGTAGTATGGTATGGAAACTGGAAACAGCTCTCTCTACAATTGCAATAGGCCAAATTACACATATCACAAAGATTATGCATTGGACTTCTGCCAATGACTTAAATCCTTTCTCATTAGAAACGAGTGAACACTTAGAAGGGAAGATCATGCAGTGGTGAAGAGTTCAGGCCCTAGAGTCAGGCAGAGCTGGGTTTGACTACCATGTCCCACACTTGTTAACAGCATGGCCTTGGGAATGTTAGTTAGTTTTAATTTTAATTATTTCTGTAAGGCTCGGTTTCTTCATCTATAGAGTGAGAAATAGTAATAATAGTAATAAGAGCTTCACTTCATAGAGTGATTTGAAAATTAAATGAGACACATTCATGCACATTATTTCATTTAACCCTCATGGCAACTTTAAGATATAGATGCTATCATTTTTCCATTTGGCAGTCAGGGAAACTGACATTTAGAAAAGTCAAAAAATTTTCCAGAGATCATACTACTATTAACGGCAAAGCAGAGATTTGCTTTTGACTGCCCTAACTGTAAACAGCCATATCACTGTGTTTTCTTAACAGCAAAAGTTAGAAAATTGCAAGCTTCTCTTTCTCTTGTTCACAGTCTTTAGCCCAACAACTAGCTTTGTGTGGAATACACACAAACTAGAGTTTCTTGTAACGCAGGGCAAGAAAACTTCAGTGGGCTCAGTATAGGAGAGAAAGGGAAGAGGTATTTTACAATTCCCCAAAATATGGAAACCAACAACCCCTCTTTTGCACATGCATATTCCACATGTTCCCTTTAATATGTTCTGGAATAGGGTTGAGTCTTTGTGACAGATACATGTAAATATTGGCTTATATACTAAGTGATAAATGACCTTAAGGAAGAAAAAACAAAAGTGATTTCCCCATAAAAAGCTCTCACTGAAACATTCTAGATGAAAGGGCTTGAAGCAATGCAGGCTCACTCTTGATACACCGCCAGGCCAACAGGCTGAGGACCAGACATCCTAGAGCTGGAATTTTCTGGGCCTTAATATTGTAATGGAGATACAGTGTAGCTATGAGTTCTTCCCAGATCTTGCTACTTAAGAAGCAATTCTATTTGGAACAATGTTGTTCCATTTATATACCAGACAAGTTTTTAAAAATTGATGCCTTTTAAAAAAAAATGTTTATTGTAAATTCAGAATAACAGACTAGTGTTATACCGTTAATAGCTTATGAATCTATTTATATTATGTGGCTGTGAATAGCCAGGGACCTTCTACATTTCTGGACTGGCAATCTAAAATTATAAATAAATTTTTACATTTAATCTCTGTGGTTCCCGCTTTTCTCTTAGCTGGATAACAGGAATTGCTTACAACTCAAATCATCTATTTCCTGGAGGTCTCCTCCAGTACTTCAGTTGTAAATGTGACAGCCGCATGAATTAGTGCTGAACCTGACTGGGTCATGCTTTAGACTTGAAGGAGGAGTTCAGAAATGTATTGTCGCCAGAATCCATGAGTCAGACTCTTCTTTAGCTCAGTAAACCATAGTTTTGATTTTATTCTTCCATTGGGATAGAGATAAGAAATCACATCTGTCCATGAAAAGTTGGTAGTTTATGTTCCCCTTGTTATTATTGAATAGATCAATATTTGGAGCTTTCATGTGCCTCTTTCTTATTTGGGTTACTTCTGCTATTTGAATTACACTGAATTTACTCATGGGTCATAGGAAGCCGTTGAAATAAGCTGCAGCTTCAGTTTTCCACCTTGCATTCTGAGGACAGCATAGTTCAGAGCTGTGGAAATGATAGGCTTATGCTCTGTATTTCTACAACACCTTTCATCCAAGAGTAGAAAATGTGCCTGTATCTCTCTTTGACTTCACCTTTTAGAGGAAAGAGAAATGAGACATCATGGTTTTCCTAAGACTAGATTTTAGATTGTGACTTCACACTTTCTAGTTCATTCACACAGAATTTCTCCAGAGAAAAAATAATTATCAAGATGTTTTATTTATGTATAGGTCAAATATTCTCCAAGGTCAAGACAACAACAACAAAAGTCCATGATGTTATAAGTAGAATTCACTCATGAGAAGACTTTTGGTACCCAGGCTATTTGACACAACAAAAAAGTAAATTCCTGTAGGGTTCTTTTGAATAATCACTTCCACTGCACACCAAATGCCCCATAAAAATGAGAACTTCAGCACTCTCATTCCCACAGTTTAAACTTGTCCTGATTCATTCCTCTGACATTGTCTTACTCTTGACACCCTACAGTTTCTAACCCTCCTATTTTCATCCACACCTCACTTTTCAGAATTGACCCTCAATACCATCTTCCCAGGTTCAGGCTTGATGCCCCCTTGACGATTATTTTAATTTTGATTCTTCCTCTAGCAATGCTTTCCTTGCCATTTTGAGTAAATCTTAATAAATATGTGTTTTACTTTCAACATTCCATTTATTTCAAAATTAATTTTATTGAAGCCAAAACAGTGGAATTAACTGTAATAATAAACTATTATACACACAAACACACACACACACACACACACACACACACACACACTTTAAGTTATAAGGAATGAAGTTTATTTTGGCAGATAGCGTTAAACAAAACTAAACTTGCATATATTAGTAACATAACTCAACATCCTTAATTTGGTGTAAGTATGACACATTTTCTTGTTTTCCTGTGTTCTGCTAAATCACCATAACCTAAACTGCCTTATAAAACTGGTATGTTGCAGTGTAACTTTATTCTTTTACTTATATTTGTTGATTCTAAACAAAACTTTTCATTAGCTTTTTCTATCTCTGGGTCTATCTCATCATCAATATCATCCAAGTATGGATCACCAGCATCCAATAAATCTGCTCCATTTTCTTCATCATCTGTGCTAAGTCTTCTCATCCAGATAAATCTTGATATTATTTTAAATAAATTATTATAACTAATTAAAATTAATTACTAACTACTTTAAATAAATCTCCCACTTCAATAGGGACCCAGCAGTCTCTCTTTTAAGACTATCCCTGTGAGTGGTAAGTCTTATTCAATGGGTTCCGGTTTTGAAACCAGCAAAACTTCGTACAAGAAGGAAAGGAGGAAAGAGAAAGAAAAGGAAATAAAGACCAAACATAAACTTATCATATAAGTGTCTTCTGAGCTAAAATTCCTTTGAGGTTCCCAGATAGCCAAAAAATCAATCAATCAATCAAAGGCTTAGCTTACAAATTCAGAGGTATCAGGGTAACTGCTGCCTGGTTTTGTTAATGAAATTTCAACTCTACCATCACCACTGGTATTTATTTCTAACCCACATTTTGTCAGGTACTGTTTCCGGATGTGTGGAAATGTAGGGCCAGTTGGGAAATTTTCCCAACTCCTCTCACTTCCTATCAGATCTTGGAAGCTCACAGCAGTAACTTTGGGCCTTACCCTAAGCCTCAATATTCTGTTCAGAGCCACAGTTCTTTTTAACTCAAGCAAAGGAAATTCTTTCTCAGGACCCACGGCTAGCAGTTGGTAGAGACCATGCTCTCAAGCATCAAGCTCTATCACTTCTTGTTAATAGAAAAGATTTTAGAAAAGTACAGACGTAAATTCCAATTTCAGACCTGAAATATGGGAACATTTCTATCAAAATGCCTGACATTTAGTATGTGCCAAATATATATAATATACTCTGTCTGTCAGTAACTAAAGGACCAAGTACACTATCATTATGTTTTCAATGTCTTCTGTGTCCAGGTTTTATTGGGCCAGTGCATCATCCTTCTATAGAAACAGAAAAATCACTTCATTTTAGAGACAACTGAGCACTCCCAACCATGAAGGAGCCCAGAATTGAAGTGTATCACAGTTTCCACCAGAATATTCTATAGGGGCCAACTTAAATGAGAGTGCTTGTGCATTTCTTCAACAGATACTTCACTTATCTTACATTTTTATTAAATTAAAGAATCATCATTTTTATCTTCTCTACAGGCAGGATGGAAAGTTTAGTTATCCCATCAAAATTACTCCTGGACGTGTTTTCTGCACTTCCAACTCATCCTTCATGGATTTAACTGATCTGAGATCAAAGGCTCAATACAAATTATAATTATTTCAATGCTAAGTAATCCAAGGAAGGCTTCTTTCTAAACACATTATAAATCTGATTGTAATGCTGCCTCTCTGGAATCCATCTCACAGTAAGCAAAAAGAGACTGAGAGGGAACTAGATTGCACAAGGGGAAGAAACACAAGCAAACCTTCATACTCCTCTATTTCTATCTTCCTTTTTGAAAACTGCCAGTAAATGAGATGATTGAGTCAGTCTTAATAATCTAGCTCACATTTCCATCTATGATGACTTGACTATATCTGACAACCTCTGATTCAATAGGTTTTATTAGAAGAGAGAAGCTATTTGTGTAAGATGCCTTATTTTATTCTTCAAGTCATTATATATAAATAGAACAATGACAGCAGATGTTTCTGGGATCAGGTTTCCATGTGTGTTTGGGTTAAATAAACAATTCACTTCAAAGAGAGAGTCATCCTCCTTCTTTTATCCTCTTTAATATTTTGTACCTAACTTCCATAGTCATCCATAGAAGAGGTCACATTACAGAGAAAAAAACTTTTTTTCTTCTAGTTTTTTTTAAATAAATTTTAAAAATTTATTTATTTCTATTTTTGGCTGAGTTGGGTCTTTGTTGCGGTATGCCTCTCATTGCGATGGCTTCTCTTGTTGCAGGGCACAGGCTCTAGGTGCACGGGCTTCAGTAGTTGTGGCATGTGGGCTCAGTAGTTATGGCTTGTGGGCTCTAGAGCGCAGGCTCAGTTGTGGCACCCAGGCTTAGTTGCTCTGCAGCATGTGGGATCTTCCCGGACCAGGGCTTGAACCTGTGTCCCTTGCATTGGCAGGCGGATTCTTAACCACTGCACCACCAGGGAAGTCCTCTTCTAGTTTTATTGAGATATAATTTACATATAGCACTGCAAAAGGTTAAAGTGTACAGCATAATGATTTGACTCACATGCATCATGAAGTAATTATGACAATAAGTTTAGTGAACATCCATCATTTCATATAGATACAAAATTAAAGAAACATTTAATGTTCTTGCTGTGTGGAGATGAGGTATATAGCACTAAGCAACAAGTTGGGTCCTGAAAGGAGCTGGTGCTCCTCAAAGTCCTTCAGAGTATATAACACAGATCCTTACACTTAGTAGCATTTACATTTAAATAAATGTAAATGGTGTAATAAAATGATCTGGCCCCCAATTGTATATACCCACATCGAGAATTTTTAGTTACAAAGAGCTGAAACTTCTTAACATTATTTTGACACCCCTTATGAGGAAACAGAAGAACCAGTTTTGTATTAGCAAGGGCACTTAGCCTCACTCAAATAACATAGAAAAGAAGGAATTTAGTTTTTACATTGTGTTCAGGTTTAAGAGCCTGCTAAACATAGATTGTTCTGATTTTCATAAACAAATAACATTTTTTATGGGAAAAAACTCTGAGTAAATGCAAAACGAAGAATAATCCCTATTAGTCCAATTTTTCTATAAAAATTACAGGACTTTACAGCTGGAATTTTAATCTGGCTAAATACATGAAAGAGTTTAAAATAACAGAAAATCAGGATAACAGGCAAGATGTTAGAAGCATTATAAAGATATATGAGATATGAACTTTTCCATCAAGGTACTTGAAATCTTAATAAGAAAATAAGACATGACAAACATATATTTATATCCCAGAGATAAAATGTAAGCTGCACATCCTAGACAATTTCATCTATTTCTGGCCACATCAGTAGGGCTATCTGGGTCCTCCCCAAAGTTTATTTACACATACAATAGAGGAACTTGATAAGAAGTTAAAATGATTAATCACTTTAAGATTGCCAGCCACAGGACTTCTGTATAAGCATGGTAGATTAAACACATTCATTACCTTTGGCTCCCTCCCCAAAATTCCACTAAAATAATAGTATATGATTTGGTTTAAAGATATAAACTCACAAATTTAGAAAAAATAGAAGGCAAGCCTACAGTAACAAAATTATGGAAGATGAAAACAGATCTGAAAAAAAATGCTGAATCCTAAAATAACAGTGAGGAATGCTACAAAATAACCTGATTTATAATTCAAACTGTCCCCCAAATCTCAGGAACTGTTGGCAAAGCAAAGTGAAGAGAAAATGGCTAAAATGAGGGGATTTTTGAAATCTGCTTGGAAAAGTTAGAGCCACAGATTCCTTCTCTACTCTGATCAGCCACGTGACTGTACCTCCTTCACTCTCATGGACACCTAGAGGGACTTTTCTTTTCTTCTCTTTTCCTGTCTTTTTTTTCTCTTAACAAGTTAAAAAAGAGAGTTTCTGAATTATAGTAGGATACCATAACAAGAACAGAGAAAATGAGCAACTGGATGTAAAGTGGATGCTGAGCTTGCCTGTGTTCTTAACCCAAATTGGCTGCAGATGTTAGAAAGAAGATCTTTACTTTTCAAGCATAAACTGGAAACCACCTAAGACAGAATAATAGAGAACTTGTCTGTATTCCATCACTAGGTTAATAAGCACTAACCACAGTCAACAGCCGTCTACCATTTGGGGAGGGATAAGAGCATGGAGAGAGACCAAGGAAAGCCTAAAACTTAGGATAAAGCAGGAAAATTGAGAAAAACCAACCCCATGATAAGAATAAGGTGATGATAGAGAAATTTAAAGCTGGTGGTACACTAAAGGTAGCCACTGTAACAATAAAACCCAAACCCAGTTAAATCCTGACTATCTGAACTCAATATCCCACATGAATGGCCATTATCCATCATGAGTACTAGTTACCTCAGTCTGCTCCTCTACATACCATGTCAGGAACCAATAAGACATTGTGAGACACACTAAAGTCAAGGAAAAGCAACCCACTGTCAAAAGGCAAATATATCAACAGACTGAGACTCAGAGATAAGCTAGATAATGTATGTGTTAGAGAGGGAATTTAAAGTATCATTAATATGTTATCTAATGGAAGGAGTAGGCAGCATGCATGAGCTGACGGGGAATTTCATCATGGACAGATGGAATATGTGAAGAATAAGAAATAAATAGAAATGCTAGGGGAAAAAGTAACAGTTACAGAGATGAAGAATGCCTGAAACTGGCTTATTAATAGACAACTTAACCAAGAATGGTCACTAGATAGCAATCAAACTATAAAACACACACACACATACACAACACAAACTATAAAACACACACACACAGTTACAGAGATGAAGAATGCCTGAAACTGGCTTATTAATAGACAATATAACCAAGAATGGTCACTAGATAGCAACCAAACTATAAAACACACACAAAGGCACACGCACACGCACAAAGAAAAAGACAGAAAGAGAAAGCAGAACAGAGCATCAATGAGTCCTAGGATACTCTCAAAGAGTCTAACATGCACTTAAATGTAATTTCAGAAGAAGGAGACAGAAGTGTTGAAGAAATATTTAAAGAGAGAGTGGCTGAAACTTCTCCAGAAAGATTAAAGATATTAATCTACAGTACCTGGAAACTCAGAAAATCCCAGAAAGGATTAAAAATTAATAATAAAATAAAATATATACACCTAGAGACCTTCAAGATGGTGGAAGAGTAAGACGTGGAGATCACCTTCCTCCCCACAAATACCTCAGAAATACATCAACATGTGGAACAACTCCTACAGAACACCTACTGAATGCTGGCAGAAGACCTCAGACTTCCCAAAAGGCAAGAAACTCCCTATGTACCTGGGTAGGGCAAAAGAAAAAACAGAGCCAAAAGAATAGGGACAGAACCTGCACCACTGGGAGGGAGCCGTGAAGGAGGAAAAGTTTCCGCACACTGGAAAGCCCCTTAACTGACGGAGACAGGGCATGGCGGGCGGGAAGCTTCAGAGCTATGGAGGGAGCCATGGAGGAGAGTGCAGCAACAGGGGTGCAGAGGGCAAAGCGGAGAGATTCCCGCACAGAGGATCGGTGCCGACCAGCACTCACCAGCCTGAGAGGCTTGTCTGCTCACCTGCAGGGGCGGGCGGGGGCTGGGAGCTGAGGCTTGGGCTTCAGTCGAATCCCAGGGAGAGGACTGGGGTTGACTGCGTGAACACAGCCTGAAGGGGGCTAGTGTGCCACAGCTAGCCGGGAGGGAGTCCGGGAGAAAGTCTGGAACTGCCTAAGAGGCAAGAGACCATTGTTTAGGGGTGCGCGAGGAGAGGGGTTTCAGAGCACCGCCTAAACAAGCTCCAGAGATGGGCGTGAGCAGTGGCTTTCAGCGTGGACATCAGACAGGGCATGAAACGCTAAGGCTGCTGCTTGCAGCCACCAAGAAGCCTGTGTGCAAGCACAGGTCACTATCCACACCTCCCCTCCCAGAAGCCTGTGCAGCCCGCCACTGCCAGGGTCCCGTGATCCAGGGACAACTTCCCGGGAAGAACACACAGTGCGCCTCAGGCTGGTGCAACGTCATGCTGGCCTCTGCCATCGCAGGGTTGCCCCACACTCTGTACCCCTCCCTCCACCCCCACCCCGCCTGAGTGAGCCAGAGCTCCCTAATCAGTTGCTACTTTTTTTTTTTTTTTTGGTATGCTGGCCTCTCACTGTTGTGGCCTCTCACATTGCAGAGCACAGGCTCCGGACGTGCAGGCTCAGCAGCCATGGCTCATGGGCCCAGCTGCTCCACGGCATGTGGGATCTTCCCAGACCGGGGCACGAACCCAAGTCCCCTGCATCGGCAGGTGGACCCTCAACCACTGCGCCACCAGGGAAGCCCATCAGTTGCTACTTTAACCCCATCCTGTCTGAGCAAAGAACAGATGCCCTCAGGCAACCTACATGCAGCGGCAGGGCCAAATCCAAGCTGAACCCCGGGAACTGTGCTAATAAAGAAAAGAAAGGGAAATTTCTCCCAGCAGCCTCAGGAGCAGCGGATTAAATCTCCACAGTCAACTTGATGTACCCTGCATCTGTGGAATACCTGAATAGACAACAGATCATTCCAAAACTGAGGCAGTGGACTTTGGCAGCAAAGATATATATATATATATTTTTTCCTTTTACTCTTTTTGTGAGTGTGTATGTGTATGCTTCTTTCTGTGACTTGTCTGTATACCTTTTCTTTTACCATTTGTCCTAAGGTTCTGTCTGTGGGTTTTTTTGTTTTTTTTTTAAATATAATTTTTAGTGCTTGTTATCATTGGTGGATTTGCTTTTTGGTTTGATTGCTCTCTTCTTTCTTACTTTTTTTTTTCTTTTTTACTTACTTTTACATTTTATTTTAATAACTTTTATTTTTTTCTTTCTTTCTTCCCTCCCTTTCTTCCTTCCTTCCTTCCCTCCCTCCCTCCCTCCCTTCTTTCCCCTTCCTTCCTTCCTTCCTTCCTCTCTCTCTCTCTCTGTGTCTCTCTCTCTTTCTTTCTTTCTTTCTTTCTTTCTCCCTTTTCTTCTGAGCCGTGTGGTTGACAGGGTCTTGAGACTCCAGCCGGGTGTCAGGCCTGTGCCTCTGAGGTGGGAGAGCCGAGTTCAGGACATTGGCCCACCACAGACCTCATGGCTCCATGTACTATCAAATGGCAAAAGCTCTCCCAGAGATCTCCATCTCAACACTAAGACCCAGCTCCACTCAACGACCAGCAAGCTACAGTGCCGAACACCCTATGACAAACAACTAGCTAGACAGGAACATAACCCCACCCAATAGCAGAGAGGCTGCCTAAAATCATAATAAGGTCACAGATACCCCCAAACACACCACCGGACATGGACCTGCCCACCAGAAAGACAAGATCCAGCCTCATCCACCAGAACACAGGCACTAGTCCCCTCCACCAGGAAGCCTACACAACCCACTGAACGAACCTTAGCCGCTGGGGACAGACACCAAAAACAAGAACTACAAACCTGCAGCCTGCAAGAAGTAGACCCCAAACACAGTAAGTTAAACAAAATGAGAAGACAGAGAAACACACAGCAGTTGAAGGAGCAAGGTAAAAACCCACCAGACCAAACATATGAAGAGGAAATAGGCAGTCTACCTGAAACAGAATTCAGAATAATGATAGTAAAGATGATCCAAAATCTTGGAAATAAATGGAGAAAATACAAGAAACGTTTAACAAGGACCTAGAAAACTAAAGAGCAAACAAACAGTGATGAACAACACAATAAATGAAATTAAAAATTCTCTAGAAGGAAGCAATAGAAAAATAACTGAGGCAGAAGAACGGATAAGTGAGCTGGAAGATAAAATAGTAGAAATAACTACTGCAGAGCAGAATGAAGAAAAAAGAATGAAAAGAATTGAGGACAGTCTCAGACCTCTGGGACAACATTAAACATACCAACATTCTTATTATATGGGTCCTAGAAGAAGAAGAGAAAAAGAAATGGACTGAGAAAATATTTGAAGAGATTATAGTTGAAAACTTCCCTAACATGGGAGAGGAAATAGTGAATCAAGTCCAGGAAGTGTAGAGAGTCCCATACCGTATAAATCCAAGGAGAAACACATCAAGACACATATTATTCAAACTATCAAAAATTGAATACAAAGAAAAAATAGTAAAAGCAGAAAGGGAAAAAAAAAAAAAGATACAAAGGAATCCTCTTAAGGTTAACAGCTGATTTCTCAGCAGAAAATCTGCAAGCCAGAAGGGAGTGGCAGGACATACTTAAAGTGATGAAAAGGGAAAGCCTACAGCCAAGATTACTCTAGACAGCAAGGATCTCATTCAGATTCGACAGAGAAATTAAAAACTTTACAGACAAGCAAAAGGTAAGAGAATTCAGCATCACCAAACCAGCTTTACAACAAATGCTTAAGGAACTTCTCTAGGCAGGAAACACAAGAGAAGGAAAAGACCTACAACAAACACAAAAGAATTAATAAAGTGGTAATAGGAACATATATATTGATAATTACATTAAAGGTAACTGGATTAAATGCTCCACCCAAAAGATATAGAAAAAAAAGACCCATATATATGCTGTCTACAAGAGACTCATGTCAGACCTAGTGACACATACAGACTGAAAGTGAGGGGATGGAAAAAGATTCCATAAGAATGGAAATCAAAACAAAGGTGGAGTAGCAATTCATATATCAGACAAAATAGACTTTGAAATAAAGACTATTACAAGAGACAAAGAAGGACACTACATAATGATCAAGGGAACAATCCAAGAAGAAGATATAACAATTGTAAATATTTATGCACCACAATTTATGCACAGCAATTTATGCACCACAATAGGAGCAACACAATACATAAGGCAAATGCTAACAGCCACAAAAGGGGAAATGGACAGTAACACCATCATAGTAGGGGACTTTAACACTGCACTTCCACCAAAGAACAAATCATCCAAAATGAAAATAAATAAGGAAATACAAGCTTTAAATGATACATTAAACAGGATGGACTTAACTGATATTTACAGGACATTGCATCCAAAAACGACAGAATACACTTTCTTCTCAAGTGCTCATGGAACATTCTCCAGGATAGATCATATCTTGGGTCACAAATCAAGCCTCTCTAAATTTAAGAAAATTGAAATAATATGAAGTATCTTTTCTGACCACAATGCTCTGAGGCTAGATATCAATTACAGGAAAAAAATTTGTACAAAATACAAACACATGGAAGCTAACCAATACTCTACTAAATAACCAAGAGATCACTGAAGAAATAAAAGAGGAAATCAAAAAATACCTAGAAACAAATGACAATGAAAACACGATGACCCAAAACATATGGGATGCAGCAAAAGCAGTTTTAAGAGGGAAGTTTATAGCAATACAATCCTACCTTAAGAAACAAGAAAAATCTCGAATAAACAACCTGATCTTACACCTAAAGCAATTAGAAAAAGAAAAACAAAAAACCGTAAGGTTAGCAGTAGGAAAGAAATCATATAGGTCAGATCAGAAATAAATGAAGGAAACAATAGCAAAGATCAATAAAACTATAAGCTGTTTATTTGAGAAGATAAACCAAATTGATAAACCAGTAGCCAGACTCATCAAGAAAAAAAGAGAGAACACTCAAATCAACAGAATTAGAAATGAAAAAGGAGAGGTAAAAATTGACACTGAAGAAATACAAAAGATCATGAGAAATTACTACAAGCAACTATGGGCCAATAAATGGACAACCTGGAAGAAATGGACAAATTCTAAGAAAAGCCCAACTTTCTGACACTGAACCAGGAGGAAATAGAAAATAGAAACATACCAATCACAAGCACTGACATTGAGACTGTGATTAAAAATTTTCCAACAAAAAAAAAAGTCCAGGACCAGATGGTTTCACAGGCGAATTATATCAAACATTTAGAGAAGAACTAACACCTATTCTTCTCAAACACTTCCAAAATAGAGCACAGGGAGTAACACTCTGAAACTCATTCTATAAGGCCACCATCACCCTGATACCAAAACCAGACAAAGATGTCACTAAAGAAGAAAACTACAGACCAATATCACTGATGGACATAGATGCAAAAATTCTCAACAAAATACTAGCAAACAGAATCCAACAGCTCATTAAAATGATCATACACCATGATCAAGTGGGGTTTATCCCAGGAGTGCAAGGATTCTTCAATATACGCAAGTCAATCAATGTGATACACCATATTAACAAATTGAAGGATAAAAACCATATGATCATCTCAAGAGATACAGAAAAAGCTTTCCACAAAATTCAACACCCATTTATGATAAAATCCCTCCAGAAAGTAGGCATAGAGGGAACATACCTCAACACAATAAGGGCCATATATGACAAACCCACAGCCAACATCGTCCTCAATGGTGAAAAATTGAAACCATTTCCTCTAAAATCAGGAACAAGAAAAGGTTGCCCACTCTCACCACTATAATTCAACGTAGTTTTGGAAGTTTTAGGCATAGCAATCAGAGAATAAAAAGAAATAAAAGGAACCCAAATCGGAAAGCAGAAGTAAAACTGTCAGTGTTTGCAGATGACATGATACTATACAAAGAGAATCCTAAAGATGCTACCAGAAAACTACTACAGCTAAATCAATGAATTTGGTAAAGTAGCAGGATATAAAATTAATGCACGGAAATCTCTTGCATTCCTATACCCTAATGATGAGAAATCTGAAAGAGAAATTAAGGAAACACTCCCATTTACCATTGCAACAAAAAGAATAAAATACCTAGGAATAAACCTATCTAAGGAGACAAAAGACCTGTGTGCAGAAAACTATAAGACACTGATGAAAGTAATTAAAAATGATACCAACAGATGGAGAGATATACCATGTTCTTGGATTGGAAGAATCAACATTGTGAAAATGACTATACTACTCAAAGCAATGTACACATTCAATGCAATCCCTATCAAACTACCAATGGCATTTTTCACAGAACTAGAACAAAAAATTTCACAATTTGTGTGGAAACACAAAAGACCCCGAATAGCCAAAGCAATCTTGAGAAAGAAAAATGGAGCTGGAGAATCAGGCTTCCTCACTTCAGACTATTCTACAAAGCTGTAGTAACCATGACAGTATGGTACAGGCACAGAAACAGAAATATAGATCAATGGAATAGGAGAGAAAGCCCAGATATAAACCCATGCACATATGGTCACCTTATTTTTGATAAAGGAGGCAAGAATATACAATGGAGAAAGACAGCCTCTTCAATAAGTGGTGCTGGGAAAACTGGACAGCTACATGTAAAAAATGAAATTACAACACTCCCTAACACCATACACAAAAATAAACTCAAAATGGATTAAAAACCTAAATGTAAGGTCAGACACTATAAAACTCTTAGAGGAAAACTTAGGCAAATACTCTATGACATAAATCACAGTAAGATCCTTTTTGACCCACCTCCTAGAGAAATGGAATTAAAAACAAAAATAAACAAATGGGACCTAATGAAACTTCAAAGCTTTTGCACAGCAAAGGAAACCATAAACAAGAAGAAAAGACAGCCCTCAGAATGGGAGAAAATATTTGTAAACAAAGCACCAACAAAGGAATCATCTCCAAAAATATACAAGTAGCTCATGCAGCTCAATAACAAAAAAACAAACAACCCAATCCAAAAATAGGCAGAAGACCTAAATAGACATCTCTCCAAAGAAGTTATACAGATTGCCAACAAACACATGAAAGGATGCTCAACATCACTAATCATTAGAGAAATGCAAATCAAAACTACAATGAGGTATCACCTCACACCAGGTAGAATGGCCATCATCAAAAAATCTACAAACGATAAATGCTGGAGAGGGTGTGGAGGAAAGGGTACCCTCTTGCACTCTTGGTGGGAATGTAAATTGGTACAGTCACTATGGACAACAGTATGGAGGTTCCTTAGAAAACTAAAAATAGAACTACCATACTATCCACCAATCCCACTACTGGGCATATACCCTGAGAAAACCATAATTCAAAAAGTCATGTACCACAGTGTTCATTGCAGCTCTATTTTCAATAGCCAGGACATGGAAGCAAGCTGTGTCAATCAACAGATGAATGGATAAAGAAGATGTGGCACATATATACAATGGAATATTACTCAGCCATGAAAAGAAGTGAAATTGAGTTATTTCTAGTGAGGTGGATGGACCTAGAATGTGTCATACAGAGTGAAGTAAGTCAGAAAGAGAAAAACAAACATTGTATGCTAAATCATATATATGGAATCTATAAGAAAGAAAGAAAATGATTCTGAAGAACCTAGGGGCAGGACGGGAATAATGATGCAGACGTAGAGAATGGACCTGAGGACAAGGGGAGGGAGAAGGGTAAGCTGGGACGAAGTGAGAGAGTGACATGGACATATATACACTACCAAATGTAAAATAGATAGCTAGTGGGAAGCAGCCGCATAACACAGGTAGATCAGCTCGGTGTTTGTGACCACCTAGAGAGGTGGGTTAGGGAGGGTGGGAGGGAAGTGCAAGAGGGAGAGGATATGGCAATATAAGTATACATATAGCTCATTCACTTTGTTTTACAGCATAAACTAACACAACACTGTAAAGCAATTGTACTCCAATAAAGATGTTAAAAAATAAAAGATTTAAGAGCCTTTATATATCTTAGCATCAATCATGAGTGTGAACTCTCTCCTCTGTATCTATACATATATCATTTCTTGTACTGATAAATGTGAAGATGGTTTATTATCAGTTAGTCAGTTAGTCAGTAGTCTTTCATTTGGGCAGTCTTTCTGTTATTCCCCAAATCATGGGATGGTTGGCTGAAACTTAAAAAGAAACTTACATTTTATTTATTTCATAAATTTGTTTGTATTACCAAAGAGCCTTTCTAAGTACTATATTTCCTGAAACTTCTACTTCTGGGAAAATGGAATAGATAAACTTTTTCCTATTCCTCCCACCAAGGTCATTATGTAGAAAATGAACTTAAGAAGACACTGAGGGCTTTCCTTGTGGCACAGAGGTTGAGAGTCCACCTGCCGATGCAGGGGACACAGGTTCGTGCCCCGGTCTGGGAAAATCCCACATGCCGCGGAGCGGCTGGGCCCGTGAGCCATGGCCGCTGAGCCTGCGCGTCCAGAGCCTGTGCTCCACAACGGGAGAGGCCACAACAGCAAGAGGCCCGCGTATCGCAAAAAAAAAACAAAGAAGGCACTGAAAAATATGTGAGTCAGATTGGTTAAGGACCTTGGGACTCAAACACCACAGAAAAGCTGTGCCCCCACTCTCCCCCACACTACCAAAGGCTGAGTGGGAGCCTAGACTTGTAGCCTTGCTAGGTAACAAGATGTCCCACCACTTCTATGGGCGTGGTGTCAAAGAAGACCAAGTAAGGAGCCAGGAAATTCACCTCTGAAGATCAGTAACAAGTACCCTTCCTCCCTCCCTCCCCTGCAATGTCAGTGAAGAATATGTAAGGAACCAGAACTTAACCACCCCAACCCAGAAGTAATGAGAAGCCCTTCTTCTGGTATCATTGGAGGCCAAGTGGTGAACCTCTGTGTGGTAGTAATGAGGTGGCACTTGCCCTCCACTGTTTGAGCAATGCCAGAAAAAGCCAGCTAATACTGAAGGTTTAAATAAGATCCACAGTCTCATAGCATAATATAAAAATATCCAGGTTTCAGTAAAAATCATTTGTCACACCAAGAAACAGAAAAATCTCAAACTTAATGAAAAATATTTTTACATGCTGACACCAAGATGACAGTGAAAGTAGAATTACCTGACAAATATTTTAAAGCAGTCATGTTAAAGATGCATTAGTAAGCAATTATGAACACACTTGAAACAAATGAAAAACCAGAAAATCTCAGCAAAGAAACAAAAGATATAAAAAAGAATCAAGTGGAAATTTTAGAACAGAAAAATAGAATGTTTGAAGTACAAAGTTCAATGTATGGACTAACCAACAGGATGGAGACAGTAAAGGAAAGAATCTGTGAACTACAAGACAGAATAATAGAAATAACCTAATCTGAACAGTAGAGAGAAAATAGACTAAAATTTTTAAAAAATTAACAGATCCTAGAGACCTATGGGATTATAAGAAAAGATCTAACATTCACAATATTGGATTCCTGAAAGGAGAGGAGAAAGAAGGTAGTGCTGAAAAGTGCTTAAAGAAATAATGGCTGAAAATATGCCAAATTTGGAAAGGAACATAAACCCATACATTCAGACATCTGAATGAACCCCAAAAAGTATAAATCTAAAGAAATTCAAGCCAAGGCACACCGTAATCAAATTTCTGAGCAATAAGCAAAGAAAAAAAAGTCCTGAAAGCAACCAGAGGAAAAAAAGATACCTTCCCTACAGGAGAGACACAACTAGAGTGACAAGAAATTTCTCATTAGAAACTAGGGTGATGAAAGAAAAGAAGTGTCAATTGAGAATCCTATACCCAGGGAAAATATCCTTCAGGAATTAAGGACAAATTAAGATATTCTCTGACGAAGGAAAACAAAGATTTTGTCACCAGCAGATATATTCTAAAAGAAGTTTTCTGAACAGAAAGGAAATGATAAAAGAACTTTGGGATTTTAGGAAAAGAGAACACAGTAAGCAAAAATACTGGTAAATATAGTTTTCTTTCTTCTCTTGAGTTTTCTAAATTATGTTTGACAGTTGGAGCAAAAGTTATAACATCTTCTGATATGGTTCTAAATACATAGAGAGAGGAAATATATTAGACAATTATAAATAGGGGGAGGGTGAAAGGAGGTAAGGTTTCTATACTACACTCAAACTTGTAAAATGATGAAATCAGTAGACTATGATAAGTTATGTATATATAGTGTAATACACAGGTTACACTAAAAATGCTTTACAACAAGATAGACTCAAAGACACTATCAAGAAATCAAAGTGGAATTCTAAACAATGTTCAAGTAACCCATAATAGACAGGTAAAAAGAAAACAGAGAAATGAAAAACAGAACAAAAAAAAATTTAAATGGTACACTTAAACCTGGCATAACAATAATTAGAACATATGTAAACAGTCTAAATACTTTAAAAGACAAAGATTGACAGGGTGGATTAAAAAACACCCAAGTATATGCTGTCTACAGGAAATTCTCTTCAAATATAATGATGCAGTCAGGTTGAAAGTAAAAGGATAGAAAAAAATGTATCATGCAAACATTAATAAAAGGAAAAGAAGAGCAACTATATAACATCAGATAAAGTAGACAGTGAAGCAAAGAAAATTATCAGAAACAAAGAAGGACATTATATAATGATAAAAGGGTCAATCCATCAAGAAGACATAGGACTCTTGAATGTGTATTTTCTGCATCAAACATCAGAGCTACAAAATAGGTGAAGCATAAACTGACAGAACTTAAGGAAGAAATAGATAAATCCACAATATAATTATTGGTAGAATACTTAACATTATTAAATAATTATTTTAATTAATTATTAATAATTATTGGTATATAAAATATAATTGATAGAATAACCAGACAGAAAATCAGCAAGGACCTTCAACAACTCAACAACTCCATAAACCAATGGATCTAAGCAGCATCCCTAGGAAACCTCACCCAACAGAAGAATATACATTCTTTTAAAATACCCATGGAACATATACCAAGATAGACCATGTCCTGGGCCATAAAACAAACCTTAACAAATTTTTGTTTGTTTGTTTGTTTCGGTACGCGGGCCTCTCACTGTTGTGGCCTCTCCCGTTGCGGAGCACAGGCTCCGGACGCGCAGGCTCAGCGGCCATGGCTCACGGGCCCAGCCACTTCGCGGCATGTGGGATCTTCCCAGACCGGGGCACGAACCCGTGTCCCCTGCAATGGCAGGCGGACTCTAACCACTGCGCCACCAGGGAAGCCCCCTTAACAAATTTTTTAAAATTGAAATTATATAGTGTGTTCTCTAATAACAATGTAATCAAACTGGAGGTAGGTGACAAAATATAACAGAAAAAAATATTTGTAAACTAAACAACACACTTCTAAACAGTCCATGGGTCAAATAGGAAGCCTCAAAGAAAATTAAAAAATACATTGAACTGAACAAAAATGAAAAAACAACATATCAAAATTTCTAAGACTCAACTAAAGCAGTGCTGAGGGAGAAATTTATATCACTAGTGCATAGCTAGAAAAGAAACTCAAATAAACAATCTAACCTCTACCTCAAGAACCTAAAAAACAAAGATGAAATGAATTCAAAGAAAGCAGAAGAAAGGAAATAACAAAAGATAAGGGCAGAAATCAGTGAAACTAAAAACAGAAAAACAATAGAGAAAATCAATGAAACAAAGAGCTGGTTTTTAGCAAAGATCAATTAAATTGACAAACTTTTAGCAAATCTGACAAAGAAAAAAAGAGAGAAGACATAAATTATGAATACCAGGTATAAAACAGGAGAAATCATCACAGGTCCTGCAGAATGAAAGGATAAAATGGAATACTACAAACAGCTCTACACTCATAAATTTGACAAATTTGAATAACTGGGCCAATTCCTCAAAAAACACAACTTATCCAGTATGAGATAAATCTCTAGAATAGCGCTCCAACTATTAAAAAACTGAATTCATAATTTAAAAACACCCCTCCAAATCTCCACACCCAGATGGTTTCATTAGAGAATTCTACTGAAAGTTTAAAGAATTAACACTAAATCTATACAATATCTTCCAGAAAATAAAATAGGAGAAAATATCTCCCAATTCATTTTACAATGTTGTATTACCCTGACACCACATCAAACAAAGACAGTACAGAAACAGGAAACTACAGACCAGTATCCAGGTCCTGGCACAACTGTTGTGATACTGTCCTATATTGCAGGATGTTACTCTTGTGGGAAACTGTGTAATGTGTAGAGATATCTCTACATTATTTCCTACAATTGCATGTGAATCTAAATTATTTCAAAATAAAAAATACACCTACAAAAACTTGTTCCTTTTAAGTCTCATATTTTGAAATATTTTTACTGAATAATATTTTAAGTAATCATTTTTTTGCAATTTAATTAATCAAATTTCTAAGTTGGAGTCAATAGCTTATTTCAATATCAATATCAAAGAGATGAAGAAACTGAGATCCAGAAAAGTTACACGGCTTGATCAAGTTTAACAACACCTTAATTACTAAATTATGACAAGAGTCCTTGATGCCCAACTCATACTTTCCACCAAAATATTAGATTGAACTGCATAAAATTACCAATACTGAGCCACTGTTACCTATTAAAAATAGGTTTAACCCAGTATATAATCACTATTGTGGAAAGGACTTTGAATGCTGCTGTATTTTCTAATAAGCATTTATTTAGTATCTATTGCATGCTTAATCAAATATGAAGTGCTTAACTCTAAGGAATATGTCATTTAATTCTCCTTTGATGTATGACTACTAGTGTTGTTGCCAGGACTTAGAATCCCTCAGGAACTACCTGAAATCTCATTCCCCCATCCCAATCTGAAGTCGTCCCCTATCTCTTGTGCCGTCATGTTGCTAGGATTTATGTCACTAGACTGGATTCTCAAAGCACCATGGGAAAAAAACTGGAGGATTAGCACTTGACCTATGCTCATCCAGAGGCCTAGACCCACGGTCTAATCCCAAAGTTTCCTCTCTCAGAATCACCACCTAAGAAGTTCTAGGTCTAAATAGGTGCAAAACTATCCTCAGAGTTTGTGAGAGTTTTCCAGACTGAAAATTGTTCCTAGTCCTTTTTGTTTCAAACTAGAATTGAATATAAGTGTCTAGGGGTGGGTGGAGGAAAAGATGGAGATCCCAGTATCAACCTGTCCTTCTAGGAGTCTTTCACACTGAGGGTGATCCAGGACATTGAAATAGCCCAGGGCCTCTCCATCTAGCCAGGTCCCAGTGCCACCACAGTGCATTGCTCCCTGGTCACTCCAGAAGCACACTTCCAGCCAGCTGCTTTAGGTTCTTCCTTTTCAGTAGCTTATCTATCTAACAGTTGTCACCTTGTGGGTCATAATCAATACAAACTAGAGCAAAGAACCTGGATACTCATCCCAGCTCTGCCTGTGAGCAACAGGCACCAACTTAATTCGTCCTAGCCTTGCTTGCTTGGCCAATAAAGTAGTGAAAATACTGGTGTAATAAGCTAATGAGATAATGCCATGTTTTCCAAACCATAGTATGTTTATTAATGGTATATGAGATGATTTTAGGTAGTTTATATCAAACTATTTATCTTAAGTACTTTTACTCATACCTTACTAGAGAAGACAAATTGTTTCCTTTTTATAGTAAATTCCCTTTAAAAATAAATGTGTCCATTTTTTCAAAATATAAAGTCACTTAAAGAAAAATATTAAGTACATAATGTAACAAAATGACTTGTGAAGGAAACTGATGTATTGGAAACGCCGAGTTAACATATGCTGTGCTTGTCAATGTAAGACATCTTGTCTAGTCATACCAACACTGCAATAGAAAGGATGGTGCATGCCTGAATTGTCCCTATGTCCATTCGTATCGACAAAATGTAATAGTTAATTGCTTCGCTTTTTTCTTTGCCGGCATATACAGTCTCAAAGCATGCAATCCCTGCTACCACCAACTACCCTAGACTTCATGTCACATCACATCACTGTCCTCCTGCGGCTTTCCGTTTCCCATATAAGCTCCTCATCTCATGTTTTTAACCACTCAGAATCCACATCATTCACTTTGCTCACACAATCTTGTCTACCCTTTTGCTACTATGCCACAATCGATTCATCCCGCAAGATTTATTTCAAAACTCACCTGCGTCTGGATATCTAGATAACTACTTTGCTTTCAGATGACTTTCTTACTTTGAAAGTCCCCAGCATTGATGACTATAGTTGGTTTTGTCTGGGCTTACAATAGCAAGACAAAAGAAATAAACAGAAAATTACAGTGATGGATAATGAGTGCTATGGCAAAGATATTATGCATTGTAGTGCAGGAGGTAGTATATGAAGGTCTTAAAAATACAGACTGGAGCCAGACCATCTGGGTTTGAATTCTGGCACACCACTTGCCACTTGGAGAAGTTATTCAGCCTGAGTCTCAAAATCTCATCTGAAACTGGGGATAATAACAATTGCTACTTCATAAGGTTACTGTGAGAATGAAATAAATTAGCATAGGGAAGTGCTTAGACAATACCTGAAATACTAGTTATTGTTATACGAAAAAGCCACCACTGGCAACATATAAGAGGTGCTCCTAACCAAGAGTCCTAACCAAGAGGCTGCCTGGAGACGATGGAGTCCAATTCAGTATAGCAGGACAGGTGGGAGTGTATGCGTCTTGCGGGAGGGGAGCAGGCAGAATAGGGTGGACTAGGCAGTGCATATATCAGCTGCAAAGTCACACATAAGTGGGCATGGGAATGAGAAGTAAAAGTGCATGGCATGTTACAGAACTGCATGTGGCATCTCTAGTTCAAGGGGACTGAGGTAGAAAGTGATGGAAAAGGGATGGACTGAGGCTAAGTCACAGGAAAGCTCTGCATGTCATCCTCAGAGGTTTGGGGAAAAAAATATTTGAGTGTCTGCTATGTTCCAGATGCTACTTTGTTTTAGCGACTGGACAATAGAGTACAATCGTAAAATGTACACAGCCTCTATATTTGGCATGGCCTAATTAGGAAGATAAATACACAATTAAATGACAAATTAAATGATAAATACTTAATTGAAGAATGTAGTAAGTGTTATGAAAGCACAAAGCCTATGTTTATGTTTTCCAAAGACATGAACAAAGTCTTAACAGATGAGTAAATGTTCACCAAACAGCAAGCAGGAAATCAGAAAGGTTACATTATTTACCAAAAAACAATAATATGGCATTATGTGCCAAACTCTTTCTATACATTTTCAAAAATATTGTATTATTAATCCTTCTGACAAGCAGTTTTATTATTACCAGTTTTTATTAAACTTATTTTAGAGATGAGGATCCCCAAGGTCACACAGTAAACCGGTTTTCTTGACTAGTTACATTTAGTTTTCTTTAGAATATAGTACTCTTCATACGGTAGATACTCTATCACTACTGTATTTGGCAATTAGATAAAAGGCAGTATTATTCTTATTTGTACATAAAGTTTCAAGTTCATGACAAATAGTCCAGGTTCATGACAAAAAAATTCATGACAGTTCATGACAGAAAAATAACAGATTTTCATTTTAGAAGCCCTGAGTTCCACGGACTATGAGAGATGGTTGTGACACACTAGCATGTCAATATACATACACATAAAACTTCAGAAAACATCAACATGGTACATTTCATATTTAGTAGCTATTTCTTCCAAACAGCAGCAGTCACACCATCCATCATATTGCTTGTTCTGACAGTAAAGAAAATAAACTGTATTTAATCAGAGGATTAACTGAGGACCACACTGATCACAATGGTCTCTCACATTCTGTTGCTGGCAGGTGAGGAATGAAGTTGAAGGTCATGATAGAAAGATAAAGATAAACATGTTTCCTTTTTCTTGTCTTCTTCCATAGTTATAACCCAAGTTCCTCTGAACACCTTGGCAGACAGAGATGAAGCAGCAGACCCCTGGACATCTGAAGGGGCAAAGCCCACATTCACACTGGATGTGATTGAGTGACTGACTGACAGCAATTACTCAGGATGTCCAACTTAACAGATTGCTTTCACATACCTTATCTCCTTCAGTCTTCATGAAAACTCTGGGAAAGAGCTAATATCATCCTTATTTCACAGAGAAGGGGAAAGAACCTTAAAGGAAGCAAATGATGCAGCTAATTATGGCAGGACTTGCATCTGGGTAGTTGCTTCCAGGTCTACCGAGTTTTATACTCCTTGCAATCTCTATTCGGAAGGTCTCTGACATTAGCCATGTCCATAAAGGAAATATTGGTTAGACTCACCATGTTATGAGCCTTTTAGCAAGAGGAAATGAGGTTGGTGTAAAGGTACTTATTCATAGATCAGACAATAGAGGTCATGTGGCTTCTCTTGATCCTCATCCTGTGGCTTTGCTCCCTCATCCCCTGCTCTCTGTACACTGGTCTCCTCACTATTCCTCAAACAGATCAAGCCCAACCATGCTCCCCATTTGCTGTTACTCCATACGGAATTCTCTTCGTGGCACTCTTCCTAAGAAGGACTTTATTGAAAGACCTTCACTCTCTCCTCTTCTTGTCACCTGATCACCCTTCCCTGCTATATTTTTTTCTATAGCTCTTATCATCTGGCATAGTACATTTTGAAGTACAGTTGATGTACAAGTTACAGGTGTACAATATCGTGATTCACAACTTTCAAAGGTTATACTCCATTCTTAGTTATTATAAAATATTGGCTAAATTCCCTGTATTGTACAATATATCCTTGTAGCTTATTTTGTACATAATAGTTTATACTCTTAATCCCCTACCCCTCTTATATTGCCCCTCCTCCCTTCCCTTTCCCCACTGGTGACCACTAGTTTGTTCTTTGTATCTGTGAGTCTGCTTCTTTTTTGTCATATTCATTAGTATAGTATATTTTTAGATTCCACATATAAATGATATCATACAATATTTGTCTTTCAGTTAGCAAAATACCCTCCAAGTCCATCCATGTTGCTGCAACTGGCAAAATTTCATTCTTTTTGTATGACTGAGTAGTATTGCATTGTGTATATATATCACATCTTCTTTATTCATTCATCTGTTGATGGACACTTAGGTTGCTTTCAAATCTTGGCAACTGCAAATAATGTTGCTATGAACCCTGGGGTGCATGTATTTTTTCGAACTGGTGGTTTTGGGTTTTCTTGGATATATACCCAGGGTCATATGGTAGTTCTATTTTTATTTTTTTGAGAAACGTCCATACTGTTCTCCACAGTGGCTGCACCAATTTACATTCCCACCAATAGTGCACAAGGATTCCTTTTTCTCCACATGATCACCAGCATTTGTTACTTGTAAACTTTCTGATGACAGCCATGCTGATAGGTGTGAGCTGGTATCTCACTGTGGTTTTGATTTGTTTATTGGCTTGTTGTATACCTTTCCCTACTAGTGTAAACTCTATTAAGGTAAGGAGTTTTGATTGCATTTACTCTGCTATATTCCTACTATCCAGTGACTGGCATGCAATAGACATATAATAAATGTTTGCATAGAAGGAGAGATTGAGATAAAGATATGGAAGAGAGAGAAGGAGGAGAAGGAGGGGAAAGAGGTGGAGGAAGAGGAGGGGAGAGAGAAGGAGAGGGAGGGAAGGACCTGAGTTCTGACTCTACCACCTATTTCATGGCCGGGTAAACTTATGTCACTGTACTCATGGAACACAGTTCCTTCCTCTCGACAATAAAGAGTTTAGATTCAATCACCTCTAAGATGACTACCAAGATGAATGTTCCATCATTCTGTGCATTGTGGTTCTACTTTTCCTTTTTTCTAATAGAAAAGGGGAAATAAACAGTCAGCCACCAAGGGAAAGGCTGCACACATCAGCAGGCTCTGCTTTCTGCACCTATTATCACACTTACTAGTGCGCTGAACACAGCTAGCCTGATTCTAATGAATAAGGGGCCTGGGATTTCCCTGGCGGTCCAGTGTTGACTGACTCCACACGTCCACTGCAGGGAGCACAGGTTCAGTGTCTGGTCGGGGAACTAAGATCCCGCATGCCGCACGAGCTCAGACAAAAAAATAAAATAAAGTATGATTGACATGTACACACTGCTATATTTAAAATGGATAACCAACAAGGACCTACTGTATAGCACAGGGAACTCTGCTCAATATTATGTAACAGCCTAAATGGGAAAAGAATTTGAAAAAGAATGTATAATTGGATCACTTTGCTGTACACCTGAAACTAACACAACATTGTTAATCAATTATACTCCAATATAAAATAAAAAATTTAAAAAATGAATAAGGGGCCTTTCTATGTGGCATTATTTGAGATATTTCAGGAAAGCTTCCGGTTAGTCAAAAGTATCTTTCCCCACAAATTTCTGTTGATACTTAAAATTCTAAGGTACATGGCATTTCTGTAGGCACTTTCTCTTATTAAATTAGAAATATCACACAAAACCCCTATCAGTCACAATACATGTGAGACAGCACTGAAAAAAGAATAGGACTTGGGTGTCAAGAAGACCAGGATGGGAAGCCTGACTGCCACTTAATGGCTACAAGAACTTGAGCAATTGACTTTATTAAATCTTAGCTTCATAACCTGGAAATGGGGATAATAATAGTACTTGCTTTACAGGGATTTTGTGTGAGAAATAAATGACATGAAGCTTCTAAAGCATTTAAGAAATGATCAATAAACTAATGCTAATATGTTCTTTTTAATAGTATAGGATTAATGATAGCTGATCCCAGTGAGCAGTTAGCTTCTGGTGTTGGGTTTATAAATGGGCATATTCTGGATAAGGGGAGGAAATATAGATTCAGAACACAAGAGTGAATGTCTCCTTAGGGAGTCAAACGGGCACTGGTGTCGGGGGATGGGGGAGGCTGGGCAATCTGGAGTCACAAGGGCTCCATAAGGAAGAAAGGGATCAAAGAAAACTGTCAGTAGTAATTGCAATCAGAACTCTCACTTTTTCAATGATGTTTTAAACATTTTGAAATGCATTTACTGTCTTTTTGGTTAACCAAGGCCACAGAGTATTGTAATTCCTCAGATACTACACGTCATCTCACATCAAATCAATGCAGCACTAGCTGACACAAGAGAATCCAGTTCTCTGCAGTAGACATGAACATCACTTAGTGGCCCCGAGTTCCGGGCTTGGCCAGTCAACTTGTCAGCAAAGGTTGGAGATGTTTGGGAAAATCAAAACGAGCACGAAAATCTAGAGTGGCGCCAACTCATTTATCATCCTAAATGAAAACACTGCTGCTGTGTCTAGAGCACTGATATCTTCTATATAAACTAGAGATCTTTTTCTTTGTGGACAAAAGTTTCATTTTAGTGATTACATCATGTTTCAAAACTGGTAGAGTACCAAGGAAAAGGAGCAGGAAGTAATCCAGAAAAATAGCTTTGCACCAAAAATAAAGAGGACCCAGTAGTAGAAATTGAGGATCACTGTGACTTTATGCCTCCTTATTAAGCCAGCTCTTGTTTTCCTAATATCATTTTTTAAGATTTTCTCAATCTTTTGCATCAGTTATCTGAAACTTGTAATATTCAATATTAGACAACTATAACTGCACTCGATAAGAAAAATTAAAACCTAAACCTTTAGAGAAATAGAAACAGAAAATGGCATTGTCTTAAACATACTGTCAATTGATAAACTACATATTTATAATATGGTCTCCTCCCAAATAACTCAAATCTGGGTTCACTCAAATCTGATTCACTGTTTTGTTCACTGATTCACTGTTTGACTTTTGAAGAGTTTTAGAGGCTTTGAGGACTCTTTCTCTGCTTTAAAATAATTGCTCCAAAGAACTAATACACAAATATCAGTCTTTCGGCAGTTTGTTATTGAGGGCCCACAATGCTAACGGCAGACTTAGGCACTTTCCTCTCAGGTCCAACTGCACCTGAGAGCACATTTCACGTTGCCATTAAGCTGCCAGCCCTTGAGAGCTAAGACTTCTTAATTTCGTCACTGTCCTTATACACAGCACATATTAAGCACTGAATTGAATATCTTTTAAATTAATAAATGAATAATGGATAAATTAATCACCACTGGGAATGTGAACTTGTTTAAAGCTCAACTTATCTTACAAGTTAGCTGGATAGATAAGATATGCAAAATTAAATAACAAACCAAAAGTTGAATTACCCTAACGGCTTAACTTTCCCAGGGAAGAGTACGTGGGCAGTAGCTATCCTGAAATGAGGAGAAGCAGGACAGCCTGCTGGGTGAGAGTTTAGGCTCTGAAATGAGATAGAATTTGTTGCTTGACTCTTATCATTTGCTAGCTGTATAAACTTGGGTAAGTTACTGTCAAAGGATAATGAGACCATTACACATTATCTGAAATAAGAAGACAAAGTAGAATGTATTGCTTGTACAGCAAGAGAGAGTGATACTGGTCAGGCACAGTATCTGTGATCTTCCAAAGGATTTAGGGGAAACATGCTGTTCATGGACACTTTCAGAGGCATCTGTGGAAGCCTGACTACTGGGGGTAAAGGCTGTTGTTAACTGTTTGAAACTAAGAAATGTATCTGTAGGAGTGAGTCCTGATTGGCTGACTTTCAGAAGCAAAGGGCTGTCCTTGATTGGTTGGCTTATAAAGCACATTCACTGCAGCAGTTGTTGATCAAGTGGACTGGATTTACAACCAGTTCTGTTGACCACTTGTTGCCATGGCTACAGAACAATTAATCTTTTCATATGTATGTGAAAACTTAACCTTTCTAGATTTCAGTTTCTTATCTATAAACTTCACAGGGGTTTTATATGAATTTTAAAAGATAACACTCAAAGAACTTATACTGTGCTTGCCACATAGCATTCAGTAAAAGTTATATTTTTAAGATACACATGAAGCATTTTGTTTGTAAGATGGATAGAGTTCCTATGAAATGTGCTCTGAATGCTTTTGCTGGAACACCATGAAACATTGTCATTTACTTCCTCTTTTCCCTTTCTCCACTCGGTTAAAAAAAAACAAAACTCAACTAACATGGTATTTTATTCACAAAGGCCTAACATTGAGTTTAAATGGGCTTATATTACCTAGGATTCTGTTTTTCTTCTATTCTACCTTAGCTCACTTTAGATTCTGAAGGTATGAGATAAATAGAATGGCTGTTCTCCAGTGCCCTAGGAGAATATGGGGAATTGTGGTAGACTGGATTATTGTCTCCAGTTCTTCTCTCCTACCTTGTTATAGATTGTACATGACTTTCCAGTATCTCTCACCAAGTAAACAGAGTGTGTTCCTTACCCCCAATGATACTGGTGTTGGCCACATGAATTACTTTAGTCAGTGGATTGTAGCAGATGCAATTCAAGGAAAGGCTTTAGCCTTGCTTTTAGGATTTGGCTTGGAATTTTGCATCTTTGCCATCTACCATGAGAGTAACATACCCCATCCAAGAAGAACAAGGAGGCACACAGAGCAGATCTGGACCCTATGTGTAGGCTGAAGCCATGCCCAGGTCACCAACAGACCCTTGACTGAGAAAAATAAATATTTATTGGTGTAAAGTCACTGTGGTTTGCTGTACAGCAAAGGCTGACTAATATATAAAGGAAAGAGATGAGGCAGAGCCTGGATAGTTATAGAATGAAAAAGAGAAATGGAGCAGGAATGGGGAGTAAAGACCAGAGAAATAAATTAACCTAAGAAAAATATTGCCATTACCTTCTTTTGCTTCATATGTAAGGAGAATATTAATACATTAATACTTTCCTCCTAGGTACAAAATAATACAAAGATAGAGCAATCAAGAAGACTAAAATATAGGGCTCTCTGGGAGAGATACACTCAGTGCAAAACAGAAAGATAAATGTTTCATACCTGATCTTTAAGAAGCCAGCGTACTAAAGACTGAGGAGGCTATAAGCTGAAAAACTAATCCTGAGACTGGGAAGTTTCAGAAAGAAAAGAGAAGACCAAGATTCTAGGTGCTAGGACAGTCTTCTTACAAAGTTTTTTTTAATCACACTACGGATTTGATTCAATGTAGGATTAAATTCATTCTTTATGTTCATATATGGCAACGAAGAAGTACATATTAAGTAAAAACATAGAGGATCTCTGAGGCACAGCTAGAAAATATGGACAAATAATTATTAGATGTGATTCATTTGATAAGGATGATTCTAACTTTTCTGATCCAGAAGGATTTTGCAGATGTCAGAATCATAAAAATCAGCATATATTATCTTTTAAATACTAATGAACAATATTGAGAAAGTGGCAGCTCATAGCATTTGAGGCTTCAAGTTTAAATTTATCATATCATGAAGTCAAATATCAAAGTGTTACCTTTGATTAAACTAATATTAGAACTCTGGCTAAAACTCCAGAACAGCTTTGGTTATCTAGGTCAGACCCGTTCCATAAGAGTCTTGTTAATTTATAAGGGTCTAGTTAATTTCTTTCATGAAAAAGATTATAATTTCAGATCCCAAGGGTTTTACAATGACAGCCTAAACAAAGATGTCTCTTTGAAACCAAACTATAAACTTAACAGTTTAAATTATATATGCCAGATTGCATCTCATAAATTTAGAACGCTCTTCTCAAAAGATTAGAATGCAATGAAGTTAAACTGTTTATATTTGGAAATTCTGAACTTTTAGAAGAAAGGCCAACTTGTCCACATCATCCCTCACTATTTAAAACAGTTCATGTGCATTTGATGGCTGTGAGGTTTTATTCCTTCCCTGTTATGGTGTTATCATAGTAACAACTTTGAAAAAAAAGTACGCTTTGTTCTTACTTCTGCACTTCTTTTTAATAACATTCTCATCTACACAGTCAAAGGAAAAGAAAATTTAGGACACTCCTTTTTTCCCCACTCAAACTGCTGTTGCTAAAAGAAGACTTTGAACCTGAATTATTTAGATGTACTCTACGTTATCTGAATTTGTTGGGTAATAATTCAAACTTTCCTTTTGGTTCAGCAAAATAAGGCTTTGAGGGATAAGTAAATATGGCTGAGGAAGTTCTTTGAACTAGCAATTATTCATCAACTAAAATGCTTCCAGTTACTGTTAGCAAAAACACAAGCATCACATCCTCGCAGTATAACCTCCACAGGCAGAAAAGAAGAAACTCCCTGACTTCTGCCTTCTCCCATTTCCCAAAAGTCCCTCAGACGAACTTTCCCTCAAGTATCCTGGCTAGAAGAGATTCACATGCCTAGCACAGGCGAGCAGAATAGAACCAATTGCCTTAGGACAACTAAGATGCATTCCATGCACTGAGGACAGATCCAGGCACCCCTGAAGCCCATGGCCTTATTGTATACAATTGGGTTTAATACATAAATTGCATGAGGGGAGGATTATAGTTTAATAGATGATTGACAGTATCCACCATTGGCTTTTAGCTACATTTTTATAGCACTTAAAACTTTTCAAACATTTTTAGATGTGTATTTTAATTCTCAAAACATCTGGAAAGGTGGAATATAACCGATTATTCCTATCTTACATACTGAGGTCCAGGGAAGTTAAGTGGCTTGCCCAAGGCCACAAAACTGATAAAAAGATCTTGAATTTGTGTCATATTCATTTTAAAAATAATCACATAATGTTAAATAGTTCCCAAATAATGGGAAATTAGATTAATTAATTTCCCTTTTAAAACATGCAGACATTTATATGTTACTTTTTTAATGTTAAAAATACACCAGGAATCCCCCTGACATGTTCTCCTTCTGATATGAATTTCTACTTGACAAGCACTTTATGCTATTATGAATTTGTATAATAGCCTCAAAGAAAAAGTCTTTACACTTTGACATGGTAAAAACAGTGGAAAACTCTTTCAAAAGCAAGATGAACTGCCTATGCTACAGTTGGCCAATATCCTATCCTGTATGTAGGAGATGACACTGACTGTTACTGATGCAGAATTATAGAGAATGTCACTGTGCTTAAACTCATTTATTGCAATAAAAGGCAGAGAGACCACCTGGAGTCAGTTAGCCCAACTTCTGTCTCTCAGCTGGGCAAATAAAGGGATTCTATCTCCATTTAAAATATTTGTAGGGGCTTCCCTGGTGGTGCAGTGGTTAAGAATCTGCCTCCCAATGCAGGGGACATGGGTTCGAGCCCTGGTCAGGGAAGATCCCACATGCAACGGAGCAACTAAGCCCGGGTGCCACAACTACTGAGCCTGCACTCTAGAGCCCATGAGCCACAACTACTTAGCCCATGTGCCACATCCACTGAAACCTGCGTGCCTAGAGCCCGTGCTCCACAACAAGAGAAGCCACCGCAGTGAGAAGCCTGCTCACCACAACAAAAAGTAGCTCCTGCTCGCCGCAACTAGAGAGAGCCTGTGTGCAACAACGAAGACCCAGTGCAGCCAAAAATAAATTAAAAAAAAAATTTGTAGAGTAAGATCATCTGTAGTTAGTACTGGTACCTTGCTAAGCTGATTTAAAATGTGCCATGTCATAGGTAGCTCTATAACTGTACTCATCTTCTTGGTTGCTGTGTACTCACAAAAGGGCCTTCATATTCCCTTCTGTGAGCGATGGAGGTGACAGTGCCATGAGAGTGTCACTCTCTCAAGTAAGGTCAGCCTTAACTCTCTTGTCAATTCTGTTACCTCTTCTCTGTTTTGTTTTGTTTTTTGGGGGGTGGTTATTACATAATATTGATAAATTCCTAATTTATCCATTCTTAATAGTATTATTTTTTTTTATTTATTTTTTTGCTGTACGCGGGCCTCTCACTGTTGTGGCCTCTCCCGTTGCGGAGCACGGGCTCTGGACGCGCAGGCTCAGCGGCCATGGCTCACGGGCCCAGCCGCTCCGCGGCACGTGGGATCTTCCCAGACCGGGGCACGAACCCGCGTCCCCTGCATCGGCAGGCGGACTCTCAACCACTGCGCCACCAGGGATGCCGAATAGCATTATTTTTAGAACTCCACAGACCAATCCCATTAAAAAGTTAGTTAGTAGTGAATGATTATTTAAATTAACATTACTCTTTGAGATTTTCAAAAGTATTTCACTTCTAGGAATCTGTCCTCTAGAAATACATGCACATGTACACCAACATATATGTACTAGGCACTTCATTGCTACATTGCTGTAATTATGAAAATTTAGGAACAATATAAACTACCATCAGTAGAAGCACAGTTAAAAAAATTGTTATATACACATAAATGGAACTTCAGGAAGTTCTTTTAAAAATTTGGTAAATTTTTATGTACTGATGGAGAAGATGTATATCATAAATTGTTTTATTTTAAAAGCAAGATGTAGAGCAATACTTACCCTGTATTCCATTTTTGCTTTAAAAATACATGGTATTTGGGCTTCCCTGGTGGCACAGTGGTTGAGAGTCCGCCTGCCATTGCAGGGGACACGGGTTCGTGCCCCCGTCCGGGAAGATCCCACATGCCACGGACTGGCTGGGCCCGTGAGCCATGGCCGCTGAGCCTGCATGTCTGGAGCCTGTGCTCCACAACGGGAGAGGCCACAACAGTGAGAGGCCTGCGTACGGAAAAAAAAAAAAAAAAAAAAAAAAGCAAACATGGTATGAAATAAATAAAAATATATGTTGTATGAGCATAGAAAATCTCTGGAAGTGTACACAGCACTGTTAACAGTGAAACTTGTAGGAGAGTGGCAGTAAAGAATAAAACAGCTTACTTTTAACTTTACACATTTCTGTGTAGTTAGCTAAGTAACGAGTTTATAATTTTAAATAATCTGAAAAGAAAAAAGTTCAATTTTAGAATATTGGAATTGTTTTTTCATTTTAATTTTTTCATTATGTTCATAAACATTATGCAATTGTTTCTTCATTAGAGTGGTTTGATAAAAGATATCATAGAGTTGCAGCAAGAAGTAGTGATGAACAAACTGCCAGGGTTTGAATACCAGTTCTGCTACTTACTAACTGTGCATCCTGGGGTAAGGGACTTAGTTCCTTTGTGCCTCACTTTCCTCATCTGTAAAGTGGGGACAATCACAGTACCAACAGAGAATATTGTAAGAAGAAAAAGGAGATAGCACATAAAAAATTCTAACTTAAAACAGTATCTGGGGTTCCACCCATCAGGAAACTTACACAAGGCTCTTAGATAGCCTCATGCACCAGAGGGCAGATAGCAGAAGCAAGAAGAACGACAATCCTGCAGCCTGTGGAACAAATACCACATTCACAGAAAGATAGACAAGATGAAAAGGCAGAGGGCTATATACCAGATGAAGGAACAAGATAAAACCCCAGAAAAACAACTAAATGAAGTGGATACAGGCAACCTTCCAGAAAAAGAATTCAGAATAATGATAGTGAAGATGATCCAGGACCTCGGAAAAAGAATGGAGGCAAAGATCGAAAAGATGCAAGAAATGTTTAACAAAGACCTAGAAGAATTAAAGAACAAACAGAGATGAACAATACAATAACTGAAATGAAAACTACATTAGAAGGAATCAATAGCAGAATAACTGAGGCAGAAGAACATACAAGTGATGTGGAAGACAGAATGGTGGAATTCACTGCTTCAGAACAGAATAAAGAAAAAAGAATAAAAAGAAATGAAGACAGCCTAAAAGACCTCTGGGACAATATTAAACGCAACAACATTCGCATTATAGGGGTCCCAGAAGGAGAAGAGAGAGAGAAAGGACCCAAGAAAATATCTGAAGAGTTTAATAGATGAAAATTTCTCTAACATAGGAAAGGAAAGAGCCACCCAACTCCAGGAAGAGCAGTGAGTCCCATAAAGGATAAAACCAAGGAGAAACAAGCCAAGACACATAGTAATCATATTGGCAAAAATTAAAGGCAAAGAAAAATTATTGAAAGCAGCAAGGGAAAAAACAACAAATAACATACAAGGGAACTCTCCATAAGGTTAACAGCTGATTTCTCAGCAGAAACTCTACAAGGCAGAAGGGAGTGGCATGATATACTTAAAGTGATGAAACGGAAGAAACAGCAACCAAGATTACTCTATCTGGAAAGGATCTCATTCAGATTCGATAGAGAAATCAAAAGCTTTACAGACAAGCAAAAGCTAAGAGAATCCAGCACCACCAAACCAGCTCTACAACAAATGCTAAACAAACTTCTCTAAGTGGGAAACACAAGAGAAGAAAAGGATCTACAAAAACAAACACAAAACAATTAAGAAAATGGTCATAGGAACATACATATCGATAATTACCTTAAACATGAATAGATTAAATGCTCCAACCAAAAGACACAGGCTTGCTAAATGGATACAAAAACAAGACCCATATATATGCCGTCTACAGGAGACCCACTTCAGACCAAGGGACACATACAGACTAAAAGTGAGGGGATGGAAACAGATATTCCATGCAAATGGAAATCAAAAGAAAGCTGGAGTAACAATACTCATATCAGATAAAATAGACTTTAAATAAAGAATGTTACAAGAGACAAGGAAGGACACTACATAATGATCAAGGGATCAATCTAAGAAGAAGATATAACAATTATAAATATATATGCACCCAAAATAGGAGCACCTCGATAAATAAGACAACTGCTAACAGCTACAAAAAAGGAAATTGACAGTAACACAATAATAGTGGGGGACTGTAACACCTCACTTACACCTATGGACAGATCATCCAGAATGAAAATAAATAAGGAAATAGAAGCTTTAAATGACACAATAGATCAGATAGATTTAATTGACATTTATAGGACATTCCATCCAAAAACAGCAGATTATACTTTCTTCTCAAGTGCACACAGAACATTCTCCAGGATAAATCACATCTTGGGTCACAAATCAAGCCTCAGTAAATTTAAGAAAATTGAAATCATATCAAGCATCTTTTCTGACCACAACGCTATGAGATTAGAAATCAATTACAGGGAAAACAACATAAAAAACACATCGAGGCTAAACACTACGTTACTAAATAACCAAGAGACTGAAGAAATCAAAGGGGACATAAAAAAATACCTAGAGACAAATGACAATGAAAACACGATGATCCGAAACCTATGGGATGCAGCCAAAGCTCTAAGAAAGTTCTAAGAGGGAAGTTTACAGCTATACAAGCCTGCCTCAAGAAACAAGAAAAATCTAAAATAAACAATCTACCCTTACACCTAAAGGAACTAGAGAAAGAGGAATAAACAAAACCCAAAGTTAGCAGAAGGAAAGAAATCATAAAGATCAGCTCAGAAATAAACGAAAAAGAAATGAAGGAAACAATAGCAAAGATCAATAAAACTAAAAGCTGCTTCCTTGAGAAGATAAACCAAATTGATAAACCAGTAGCCAGACTCATCAAGAAAAAAAGGGAGAAGGCTCAAATCAACAGAATTAGAAATTAAAAAGGGGAAGTAACAACTGATACTCAGAAATACAAAGGATCATGAGAGATTACTACAAGCAACTATATGCCAACAAAATGGACAACCTGGAAGAAATGTACAAATTCTTAGAAAAGCACAACTTTCCGAGACTGAACCAGGAAGAAATAGAAAATATAAACAGACCAATCACAAGCACTGAAATTGAGACTGTGACGAAAACTATTCCAACAAACAAAAGCCAAGGACCAGATGACTTCACAAGGGAACTCTATCAAACATTTAGAGAAAAGCTAACATACCTATCCTTCTCAAACTCTTCCATAATATAGCAGATGGAGGAACACTCCCAAACTCATTCTATGAGGCCACCATCACCCTGATACCAAACCAGACAAAGATGTCACAAAAAAAGAATATTACAGGCCAATATCTCTGATGAATATAGATGCAAAAGTCTTCAACAAAATACTAGCAAACAAAATCCAACAGAACATTAAAAGGATCATACACCATGATCAAGTGGGGTTTATCCCAGGAATGCAAGAATTCTTCAATATATGCAAATCAATCAATGATACATCATATTAACAAATCAAATGATAAAAACTATATGATAATCTCAATAGATGCAGAAAAAGCTTTCCACAAAATTCAACACCCATTTATGACAAAAACTCTCCAGAATGTAGGCATAGAGGGAAGCTACTTCAACATAATAAAGGCCATACATGACAAACCCACAGCCAACACTGCTCCCAATGGTGAAAAACTGAAACCATTTCCACTAAGATCAGGAACAAGACAAGGTTGTCCACTCTCACCACTATTATTCAACATAGTTTTGGAAGTTTTAGCCACAGCAATCAGAGAAGAAAAAGAAATAAAAGGAATCCAAATTGGAAAAGAAGAAGCAAAACTCACTGTTTGCAGATGACATGATACTATACATAGAGAATCCTAAAGGTGCTACCAGAAAACCACTACAGCTAATCAATGAATTTGGTAAAATAGCAGGATACAAAATTAATGCACAGAAATCTCTTGCATTCCTATACACTAATGATGAAAAATCTGAAAGAGAAATTAAGGAAACACTCCCATTTACCATTGCTACAACAAGAATAAAATACCTAAGAATAAATCTACCTAAGGAGACAAAAGACCTGTATGCAGAAAATTATAAGACACTGATGCAAGTAATTAAAGATGGTACAAACAGATGGAGAGATATACCATGTTCTTGGATTGGAAGAATCAACATTGTGAAAATGACTATACTACCCAGAGCAATCTACAGATTCAATGCAACCCCTATCAAACTACCAATGGCATTTTTCACAGAACTAGAACAAAAAATTTCACAATTTGTGTGGAAACACAAAAGACCCCGAATAGCTAAAGCAATCTTGAGAAAGAAAAACAGAGCTGGAGGAATCAGCCTTCCTGACTTCAGACTATTCTACAAAGCTGCAGTAACCAAGGCACTATGGTACTGGCACAGAAACAGAAATATAGATCAATGGAACAGAATAGAAAGACCAGATATAAACCCATGCACATATGGTCACCTTATTATTGATAAAGGAGGCAAGAATATACATTGGAAAAAAGACAGCCTCTTCAATAAGTGGTGCTTGGAAAACTGGACAGCTACATGTAAAAGAATGAAATTAGAACACTCCCTAACACCATACACAAAAATAAACTCAAAATGGATTAAAGACCTAAATGTAAGGCCAGAGACTTAGAGGAAAACATAGGCAAATATTCTATGACATAAATAACAGCAAGATCCTTTTTGACCCACCTCCTAGAGAAATGGAAATAAAAACAAAAATTAAAAAATGGGACCTAATGAAACTTAAAAGCTTTTGCACAGCAAAGGAAATCATAAACATGACAGAAAGACAACCTTAGAATGGGAGAAAATATTTGCAAACGAAGCAACTGACAAAGGATTAATCTCCAAAATTTACAAGCAGCTCATGCAGCTCAATATCAAAAAAACAAAGAACCCAATCCAAAAATGGGCAGAAGGCCTAAATAGACATTTCTCCAAAGAAGATACACAGATTGCCAACAAACACATGAGAAGATGCTCAACATCACTAATTAGAGAAATGCCAATCAAAACTATAATGAGGTATCACCTCACACCGGTCAGAATGGTCATCATCAAAAACTCTGCAAACAGTAAATCCTGGAGAGGATGTGGAGAAAAGGGAACCCTCTTGCACTGTTGGTGGGAATGTAGGTTCGTACAGTCACTATGGACAATGGTATGGAGGTTCCTTAAATAACTAAAAATAGAACTAACATATGACCCAGCAGTCCCACTACTGGGCATATACCCTGAGAAAACCATAATTCAAAAAGAGTCATGTACCCTAATGTTCATTGCAGCACTATGTTCAATAACCAGGATATGGAAGCAACCTAAGTGTCCACTGACAGATGAATGGATAAAGAAGATGTGGCACATATATACAATGGATTATTACTCAGCCATAAAAAGAAACAAAATTGAGTATTTGTAGTGAGGTGGATGGACCTCCAGTCTACCATACAGAGTGAAGTAAGTCAGAAAGAGAAAAACAAATACCATATGCCAACACATATATGTGAAATACAAAAAAAAAAAAAGTGGTTCTGATGAACCCAGGGGCAGGACAGCAGTAAAGACACCCACGTAGAGAATGGACTTGAGGACACGGTGAGGGTGAAGGGTAAGCTGGGTCGAAGTGAGAGAGTAGCACTGACATATATACGCTACCAGATGTAAAATAGATAGCTAGTGGGGAGCAGCTGCATGGCACAGGGAGATCAGCTGGGTGCGCTGTGGCAACTCAGAGGGGTTGGGTAAGGAATGTGGGAGAGAGGTGCAAGAGCGAGGGTATATGGAGATATATGCATGCATATAGCTGATTCACTTTGTTATACAGCAGAGACTAACACAACACTGTAAAGCAATTATACTCCAATAAAAATGTTAAAAATAATAAAAGACAATCTTCTTTTTCTTTACTATCTCACAAAGTAAAACAAACAGGGGATTTTTAATTTAATATCATCTGAATCAACTACCAGTGTTTCCATTTTTCTACAGACAGAAACACAAAGCACTGAGAAATATGGTTTCCTTACATAAATAAGTGCCTCTATTTTCTGATAAAATATCATGGATATATCAAAAAAGTAAAATAGAGAGACAGAGAGAGCAAGACAGAGAGAAAGAAGAAGAAGAAGGAGGGGGGAGGAGGAGAAAGAGAAAAGAAAGGAAAGGAAGTGAAGAGAGAAAAATCAGGCTACTTTTATAGTGTGATTACTCTAACTGGGGCTCTCAGGTCTCCAAAGTTTCATTTCCCCTTCCTTTCTTCTAAGATACACAAGTAGTTTAGTTTCCTGGGTGGATTGCTGACTTCCTGAACATCACTTTTCCTCCCATTCAGACTACCTCTACCTGGTACTGCTTTTTCTCCACCCAATCCAGGCCTTGGAGAGTGTGCCTTCTTTGACCCAAACTAAAGACAAGAAGCACAGGATTAGATTTGCTTTGAATAACCTGTCCTTTCATCTTTTCTTAGCCTGAAGCATGAAACAGAGTGCACCTTTTTTTTTTTAATTTCTTTCAATCAAACCCTGTCATAAACTGTATCCACTAGGAAAAGTCTATGGAGTATCCACACAATTATAAGGGAACTGAAAAATTCCACAGAAGACACTCAACTATTGTGTATCGCTCCATTTCTGGCAGAGTACTGGAATTTGAAATTAAGAAGACAAAAGGGAGAAAGTTATAAATATAACAAGACCGGAAGCTACTGTTTCTGGAATTAGCTGGTTTTCAACTGCATTAGTCAAGAGAGTTCAATTACCTAGCCTTGATGTGTTTGTTATTCTCTCTCTTTTGTTCTGTCATTTGAAAATTATTTCAGAAACAGCCATCATTGCCAGATTGTTATTCTGGTACAATGTTTTCATGTATGAAATCACTATTTCAATCTTTTTTACATTTTGAATTATCATAGAACTAGTGTAGGAAGCAAGAACTATCAGCTTTTGCAAAGGCGCTAACTTACTTTCTGCAATCTTACTTATGCTAATACTTATTAAGGAATCATAAACAATTAAGCTATGATTCTTCTGGATCTTCCACTTACAGGACTGCTTCAGTATAATTTGTTGTACTTTATGTGTGTGAAGGAGCAGAAGGGCCACAGCCACAAGTACTTTTTGAAGAGATTCTCTCACATAGGGAAGGTTTGTATTTTAATTTCCTCCATAGATTTCAGAATTAAACATCCAAAGTAGGACATCTCTCAGCCAGAAGTAGGCCATTTGCAGAAGACACCAATGACAGGTGTCCCTGGAACATCCTGGTGTTTTGATTCAGTTCTATTGCTGCAAGATTGCCAAAAAGCTCTGGTACGAGTGACTACAAACAGCATAATGAGCTTTAACATTTTTCTGCCTGGAAGAAAAAGAAAAGATCTAAGCCAGGCTTCAATTGATTCTTCCAAAACAAAACAAACAAACAAAAAAAAAATGAAGAAAACAACAAGGAATATTAAATATAAATGTTCTACCTGAAGAGCCCCTTTGAGTAGCACTTATGAACACTGGCCTGAAGCAACTTCCTGACCCTCACGCTCAAGACCTAACCTTAATCTCATTTCTGACTTTTTCATCAGAATCATTAACAGTTATGCAAGGAGTCTGAAGCCTTTTTAATTCTCCAGTATAAAATAACTCCATAAGTACTAAAGGTTGACATCTAGGCATCTTGGGAACTATGTGATAAGACCAGATGGGAGAAGAACACACCACTCACACTTACCACCCAGGACACTCACAGCCCAAACCACCAGGCCTGCTCCCACTCCATGTAACTGGGTCCCCAAATATGCAGATCGATAACATGCTTACTGTATTCATAGCCTTAGCTCCAAGCCATTTGTCATGATCCAATTCCCCTGTGACTTTTATTTCTACAAAATTAATAAGGGTTGTTAAGGCCTGGCTTAAATGCTGATTGGCCAATAATCTTCTCTTCCTTGACATCTAGATATCCAGGGCGGTCAGAGTCTTTGGAGGGTCTTACTCCCTCAATATCCAGAGATCAAAATCAGGACTGGACAGAGATGCCTCAGAGGGACTGACTCTTCAAACTCAGACGGCTCTGGTAAGTACCCTTAAAAGTTGATGATGAGGGCTTCCCTGGTGGCGCAGTGGTTGAGAGTCCGCCTGCCGATGCAGGGGAGGCGGGTTTGTGGCCCAGTCCGGAAGGCATGATCTATTCGAGGGGCTCTCTGGTATTCTGGCTTCCTGATAAATTCATCAAATTGGAAGAATTAACAGAAAATTGGAGGGCAGCTGTAAAGGAAAAGGCAGTGTATTTAAACCCCTTTCTTTCCTTCCTGTGGGTCTCTTGAAGCAGCCATATTACCATAATTCTGGCAGCCTTTCCCTTGATAGTCCAGCCCCTTCAAGGCAGCCTCCCCCAAGGCAGCCGCCCCAAGGCTCTAGTTCCAAATGATCATGGGTTGTTCCACTGACATTCCAAGCCCAGATGTGGCAGTGACTTTCTGCTTTGCGAATCTCTGGCTGCCTCACATCCATCTGCTTTCTCATTCATCTATGACCTCTACAACTCTTCCCTTGTCTTAATTTTCTTTGGTTTGGATATTTTCCTAAATGGACTATGAGTAATATAGGGAGTATTTCAGTGGCTTAAGATATGATTAAACTACTGTAGGTGATGGCCTTACAGTGGAATGAGAGCATTTGGTGCTCCCAGATCTAAGATTCTTAACTTGGGATGAACTTCCGAATGACCTGAAGAACATTTTTGAAAGCCAGATTCTTAGCTCTTGTTTAAGGTCTCTGGAGGAGGTACCACAAACATATCTAATATTTAAAATTTCCACAGGTCAATGTGCAGTACACAGCCTGGATAAGAACCACAGTTCTAAGGTAACAATTTAAAACAAACAAACTAATCTTTAATCATGCTGACAGAGTAGAAAAGAAAATCAAACTACTGAATTTGCTTATATGAGTTACCTGCATTTGCCATCTGCTTCCACACAGTCATTCCCTGACCTTCAATACTCTGCTCTGTGCCCAGGCAGGATGACCTCTATGACCTCATCATTTAGGCTCCCTTGCCCTCTGGCTTTCGTTTGGTTGATGGGAGGTACTGGCTGGAGATCAGAAGGTGAGAAGAGAGAGAAGTTGGGGTATTTGTTCATCTTCTGCTCTCCCTGCCTGGCCTGGATTCTGGCCAGAGTTGCTCGCTATGGTCATAATTCCTTTCTTTCCTGACCCCAAGCTCTCTTTGGATTTTATAACTCTATCAATTTCCCTTGCCCTTTCAGTCCTAGTGGTGGGAAAGAGCCTCCACTAGGCACCAGTCCCTGGGCATTTCACCACCCTTTGCGGTTTCTCTTACCTTCATCCCCCTCTGTAAACAGCTGCTTCATTAACCTCTGCTCAGTTAACCAGTCTGAGTACATTTTTTTTTTCTCATGGACTCCGGCAGAGACATCACTAATCTAGAAATCTTAATGAACATAATTTTAGATTGTTTTTAAAAATCAGAACCACTTTACAATATTATGAAAGGATTAAAAATGCCGATATCACAGGATGGTTCATTGTATCCTATTCTAAAGTGTATTTGGAAGGAATATTTGATTCATAGTATACAAAAATTAATATAAAATGTCAAAATGGGATCGCTACAATAATTCACCTATTTCTGATAATGTTTAAACAAGGTTTCTCTTCTGAGAGTTATTTTAATAATGGTAACAAAGAGATATGTTATCTGTCTGAGCTCATTTGTTAGAATTCAAGCCATTCTGTTCCTTCCTTCCACTAACTGTGTATTTTGGATCCATCCTGATCCATTTGTGCTATCCCACAACAACCTGTGGTTCCTTAGAAGCCTGCAACCAACTTTTCTGATTTCTCTTTCTTTCCACTATCAGTGCTAAAGCACTTCATCTCTTTCTAGGCCAAAGTAATTTCCTCCTTACTTTCCATCAAAGTGCTTTACCAAGAATTATTCTGACTAGATGGAGAAAGAAATAAAAAGAAGGAACACAGGATAGAAAACAGATGGATAATCACACAAAAGAAGGGAGATAATAGAGAATAGAAGATAAATGCTCTAGCCTGCAACCGTTTCATTGCAAATAGTTCTAGTTGCCTAGAATTTCCAGACACAGCCCTTGCTGAACAACCTGCCAACTATAAGGGAAAGTTGAAATCTTCAAAACTCCTATATTACTTTCCAATGACCCTTCACAAGTTAATGGCTATAAGTAGTTTCACGGAAGATGGAAAGAAGAAATATGGTGTAGGAAAATAGAAAGGTATGTGTAATGATGTGACCAATCAGTAAGGGGTGTATACAGATGATACTGAATTAGGAACAAATATAAAAATCAGGCATGAGTTTGGACCCTTCATTTGATTACCTGGTATAACCACTTTCCATCTCATGTTGAATGTGCTCATCTCATCCACGTGTCACCAGCAGTTAAAATTTACTTTATATTCTATTTCATTTCTTTGTCTAATCTGATTAGTAATTCTTCATAGTTTCTTACTTGCTTCAAATATTTTCATGCCTGATTTTCTTGTTTGAAACATAATCATTTCAAACCTATGTCTAATAATTTTCTTATCTGAAGTCCTTTCTTATCTGTTTCTAAGGCCTGCTGTTTTTACTGGGTTTTGTTGCTTTTTCCTTGTATGCTTACTTCTTCTTTACTTTGAACTGCTTATGGAAATTTTTGAGGGTTGGGATTAGAATAGGTTTTTTTCCAAAAAGATTTGTGTTTGCTTTGCCAAGCTGCTGAGGCACTACAAGTTTATAATCACTTTTAATTTATTTTTTGGCATGAAGCTTTCTGGAAGCCACATAGGTAATGTGATTGTGTGCTACAACATAGGGCCAATTCATCATTCCAAATTCTCAACAGCATATTTTTCTCTCTCTGTTCAAAGCCAAGGTTTGAGAGAGTTGATTAGCCTCACAGTTGCCTGGGAGGTAGTTATTACTATTTCATCATGTTGCCGAGAATGAAGCCCTTTGAGGGTGGTCCCAATTTTATATGAGTAAGATTTCCAATTAGACTCCTCATCGTAAGAAGCCCTGTACCCTATGAGTGCATATAAAGTCCAAGCACATCCCATGTTGTAAGTGTTCTCAAGATGAAAGCCAGCTTTAGGCTCAGTTTACTTCTCTAAATGTCTATTTTTACATGGTCACCAATTTGAAATTTACCACTCTTATCAGTGCATCCATCTTCTTTAGATGTTTTGTATACTTTCCCATGAATTTTAGTTATTTTCAATGGGATCCAAATACTTAGACTACCACAGTTCTAAAAACAGAAATATAGGAGGAGTATTTGCATAACTCTGGGCTCTGAGAAGACTTTTTAAACAAGTGTTTTTTTTAACAGTAAACTAATCAATTTCTCTGAATGCAGTTGTATATTTAAAATAGCAAAAACATTCTTATGAGCATTTCTTATGCTGGGAAAAGCTAAGGCCATGAAGTTTTAAACACAGCATTATGAAGGAAGTCCTCTAAGGAGCCAGAGGAAAGTTATCCAAGAATGTTGTTTCAAGGCAACAAAGTTCTGTATTCTGGATAATGAGTCCCTCAATATGCTTCACAATAAAAAAGAATTTTTATTTACTAAATTTAAGAAACTTTGAATACTATATTACCCATACTATATTATCTTAGAGATCAATAAAATACATTACCGGGGACTTCCCTTTCGGTTTAGTGGTTAAGACTCTGCAGGGGGCAAGGGTTCAATCCCTAGCTGGGGAGCTAAGTTCCCACCTGCTGCACAGCCAAAAAAAAAACCCCCAAAACAAAAAACAAATAAAATAAAGTACATTACCATAGAAAGGCTGAGAAGAGTTCTGAAATAGAGAAATCTGATCTTGTAAAACTTACTTGAAGCTGAAATTCTTCCCTTTTTCTACAAGAGAGGAAACTAGCATGCCATATAAAATATTCTGTGAACCTTGCCTTAAGATATGTTCTAGCATGTTATAGGCTAAAGACGGAGAATTTTCGTAACAGAATACATAATATCTCCCTTATATGATTTTTCTCATTAAATTTTTTAACAGCAGATGAATGGCAGAGAAATAAAGATTAAAAGTTTCTAACAAGACTCAGAATAGCTGGCATTCCGTCCTTCCTCTTTCCTCCTTGAAACATCTTTTTCACTTACCTTCCTGGGCAGTATACTCCCCAGTTTTCCTTTGCCATACTGGCTGATCATTACCAGGCTTCATGGCTCGTTACTTCTCATCTACCCAATTTCCTAAAGGTCAGTGCTTAGATATCTTCTCTACTTACACTCATGACAATGGTGATCTCATCCAGTCTTATAACTTAAATAATATGTTTATGCTGAAATTCCCAAATTTATATCTCTATCCAGACTTCTCTCTTTAACCCCAGTTTCATATAACCATCTGTCCACTTGACATCTCCACTTGGGTGTCTCAGACTCAGCCTGTCCAAAACTGAATTACTGAGCCCCACACCTGCTCCTCCTACACTCTTTGCTGTCTTGCTTAATGTCCTTTTTTCCAGGTGCCAAAACCTTGAAGTCAGTATATTTGAATTATTTCTTTTTCTAACAATGCAAATCCAATCTGCCAACAAATTGTATCGATTATACCTTTAAAATATATCTAGGGCTTCTCTGGTGGCGCAGTGGTTGAGAGTCCACCTGCCGATGCAGGGGACACGGGTTTGTGCCCCGGTCCGGGAAGATCCCACATGCCGCGGAGCGGCTGGGCCCGTGAGCCATGGCCGCTGAGCCTGCGCGTCCAGAGCCTGTGCTCCGCAACGGGAGAGGCCACAACAGTGAGAGGCCCGCATTCCGCAAAAAAATAAATAAATAAAATAAAATAAAATAAATCCAGAATAAACCCCTTTTTCCTCCTTCCATGCTCGATTTCTAATCCAGACCACCATCAACTCTTACCTAGATTATTACAATGATTCCTTACTAATCTTCAAGCTTCCATCCTTCCTTGCCCACTGTCTTAGTCAGGCTTCTCCAGAGAAACAGAATTAATAGGAAGCAGCTAGATATAAATATCGATATAGATAGATATAGATAGATATAGATATAAGTATAAAAAGGGAGAAAATTTTATTATTAGGAATTGGTTCATGGAATTACGGAGACTGACAAGTCCCAAGATTTGCTTTCAGCAAGCTGAAGACCCAGGTGAGCCAACAGTATATTTTCAGTCCAAGTCCAAAGACCTGAAAACTAGGAGAGCCAATGGTATAGTTTCAGTCTGAAGGTCGGCAGGCTGGAGACCCAGGAAGAGCTGATGTTTTAATTTGGTTACAAAGCAGGGGAAAAAAACCCAGTGTCCCTGCTCCAAGTCAGGTATTAGAAATTCCATCTTATTTGGAGGAGAGTCAGCCTTTTGATCTATTCAGGTTTTCAGCTGATTGGATGTGGCCCACCCACATTTGGGAAGACAGACTGCTTTACTCAGTCTACTGATTTAAATGTCAAATTCATCCAAAAACACCTTTGCAGAGACACTCAGAATAAGGTTTGACCAAATGGGCACCCATGGCCCATTTAAGTTGACACATAAAATTAACCATTATACCCACTATAATCAATGCTCATTACAACACAGACCATTCTGTTAAAACAAAATCCATATGTTGTCAACTCTTCAAATTCTTCATTGGCTTTCCATCTCCTTATAATGACTATAAGATCCTCTCCAGTGTGCACCCCTTACTCCTCATTTCCTCTCTGATATCACTTCCTCAACTTTTTCCTTTGCTCATTCAGCTCTTGAGCATCCTTCTAGCTCCTCCAGCTCTCCACTCAGGGTCTCTGAACTTCTGTTCCCTCTGCCTGGATTGCTCTTCCTCTCAGATGTCTGTCTGGCTTACAAATCCCCATCAAGTCTTTGCTTCAATATTATCTCCTCACTAAGATCTGCCCTGGCCATGCTATCTAAAATTGAGCCTCTGCATTCCACACTCCCTATCCACCCCCAACCCCGCTTAAATTTTTCCCCATGTGTTTGTCACCATCAAACTTATTACTGAATTTTATCATTTATTTTATTTTCTTCTTTTCTGTCATTGGACGATAAGCTCCAGAAGGGCAGGAAATTTTGTCTGCTTTATGCAGTCTCCTATTCCTGGTGCCTAGAAAATTCCTGGAACATACAAAATGTTTAATAAATATTTGTAAATGAATGCATGCTTTCCATCTTCATATATATGAATGTAATGTTTCATTGTGAAAATTTTTTAAATCTGACACTTTTTTTTCACTTTAAATAACAAGTTTTCAACCTGCAAACAGAGAGACTGCAAAAGTATCTGTAGGTTGAATTTCTCAAACAGGAGCTACTGCTCTGTTTATGTTCTAAGATAAGTACTCAGTGAAGCCTTGTAATTCTTATAAGAAATAACTAGAAAATATTTCTCAATTCAGCTGGAACAGAGAACACTAGGTCTGGGATCTCAAAATATTTCTTAGAGTGTCCAAGAGACTTTGCCCATGTTAATTTTTTTCAAGTCTTTGATCACCATTATTTTCCTAACTTACATGAAAATCAACTGTGGGACAGAGACATACAGAAAGAGAGTATATTCTCCATTTAAGGGGAAAGTGATCACTTGAACTTGCCCCAAAAGTTCAAATCCAACATGGAGATGTACAGTGTAGGTCTCGTTATTAAGTAATCAATAATGCTGGTTCCTTAGTTAGACAGGTATGTGAATTCCTTCACCATTTATTCCATTGAATAACACTTAATAATTATAACTATGGTTGAGGAAAGTTTGCTCAGCTTTTGCTTTTTTGCTTAAGCTGTCCTTCCATAGAGGCCCAACACAGAGGGTAATTGTCTTAATAACCCAAATCATATAGAATTAAAATAGTCTATCTTAGTCACTCCTATTCCAGACATTTTAGTTACCTGTGATTATTAAGTCAGCCAAGTTTCAAAAGGTCCACAAAGAAGGAAAAAAATTAATATCTATTGCTTCTCTACTTTATATCAGTTACTAGACTAGGCATGTGTGTGTGTGTGTGTGTGTGTGTGTGTGTGTGTGTGAGATTCCCTATAACAGTCCCATGAGATTTCCACAGATGAAATAATTTGACCAAGGTATCATAGCTAGTATATGCAAAAAAGATTATCAGCATTTCTAATTCAACTGTCTGTGACTTTTCTTGCTATGTTGTTTTCACATAAGATTAATGAGATTTATGGCAAGTAAGTATAAGACTACCTCTGCAATGACCTTAAGGTGAACATTTCCTTTCATATCCCATGAATTTGGAAGGATCCACAGCAGTGCATAAGATGGGAGGAGTTGTGTCTTTTCTCAGCTGATTGCACAGCCTCCAGTTTCCCCCAGATCTGTGGAAATTAATAATCATATGGAGTTTGGAAAAGGGAACTTCAGTTTAAGGTTGGAATCTATTCTCAACACAGCTGCCAGAGTAACCTTTTTTAAAATATAAGCCGCTTCTCTGCTCAGATCTCTCCAGTGGCTTCTCAGGTAGAAGCAGCAGCCCTTACAGTGTTCTTCAAGGCTCCACATGATCTGTTACTTCTCCAATCCAATCTCCTAGCATTCTCCCTCTTGCTCCTACCATGTATGCACCAACCTTTTACTTGCTCCTTTTCATTTGTTCCTCTCTCTGGAATGCTCTTCCCCCAAGTAGCCACGTGGCACACTCCACCACTTTCTTCAGGACTTTACTCAAATATCAGCTTGAGAGAATCTCCTTGGCACTCTACCTTGGCCATATTCACCATCACCCAGTGCATCCACCATCTCCCATCACATCCACACCTGGCACCTCCACCCCACTCCCAGCACTTCTTACCCTCCTTCCTTTCTGCATTTTAATATGCTATGTATTTATATATCTATGTTGGTTATTGTCTGTCCCTCCCCTCCCCACATTAGAATGTGAAATTCACAAAGGCAAGGATTTTGCATGTTTTGTTAACTGCTGTATATGCAACATTTATACCAGTACTTATCTACATAGTACATATTCCATAAATATTGGTTTAGTCAATCAATGAATTTGAAAGTAGAGGATGTAGCATTTTCATGACTTCTGAAAATAACCAATTTGGTTCCAGTTAGTCTGTTTACACAAGTTCGTATAGTACCTAATGAATTTTCCCCTAGAAAATATAGCATGTTGGACAGTAAGTGATTTTTAACTCTTAAGCTATAAGAACCCAAAGCCTTTATACTTTTATAACAAAGATTTTGCACTATCACTCTTCCAGGAAAAGGTGCATCAGACATGATGTTACTCATATTTAATTCTTTATTGTTTTCTGAACCACTGAGATTTCAACTTTTGAGCTAAAACTCCCTGACGGCTGGCCTTTCATTGAGCATAGGAACAAGAATTTCCCAGATGTTCTTAAACAAAATCCAATTTGACACGATGACAGCAGTTATCTTGAATTGTTAAAACCTTCAGTTGGTAGCACGGCTGAGAAAGTAGACTTAGAAACCTCCAAAATTATCAGATTATGATTTATTTGAAATGAGTTAAAATATATTCTTTCAAAGGTACCAATCCAATTTTACATGTTTATATTTTTTCTTACCATTCTCTCTTCTGCTTTTTCTAAAACTAGATACATATTTAACTTCACCTAATGGAATCTTTAAATCAAAAAGCTTAAAGTGGGAAAATTTGCTTCAATTTGTATTTGACTTTAAAGGCAAAGAACAATACTATGACACTTGTTCCCCATCTCACATCTCTGAATTTAAAACTGTGAGAGTACAGAAGCCCACAGACTTTCAACTCGTATTTTACCCCAAATTCAACAGGCATGATTCTTTTTTTTTTTTTTAATTCATTTTATTTATTTATTTATTTATTTTTGGCTACACTGGGTCTTCGTTGCTGTGTGCAGGCTTTCTCTAGTTGCGGCGAGTGGGGGCTACTCTTCGTTGCGGTGCGCGGGCTTCTCATTGCAGTGGCTTCTCTTGCTGCAGAGCACAGGCTCTAGGCGCACAGGCTTCAGTAGTTGTGGCACCCGGGCTCAGTAGTTGTGGCTCGCGGGCTCTAGAGAGCAGGCTCAGTAGTTGTGATGCATGGGCTTAGCTGCTCTGCAGCATGTGGGATCTTCCCAGACCAGGGTTCAAACCTGTGTCCCCTGCATTGGCAGGTGGATTCTTAACCACTGTGCCACCAGGGAAGCCCAATAAGCATGATTCTCGAACTGAGGAAAAGCATTAAATGAAGAGCATACAAACCACCATCCTCATTCACAAAGAGGTCATTACTGAGGGAAAAGAAAGAGAAAGAAAAACTATAGAGGAAATTATGTGGTTACAAATATAGTATCTTTTCTAGAACTTTCACCTGTTTCTGTCTCTTTCTAAAATCAACCCCTACCAGTCACAATGTCAGTCACACCATAACACCAAATTTCAGCTTCAGACATTGAGACAACTTTCCTGCCTCTCTCTTTTCTGGTTCCCAGTAAATATACAATCTTCTTTTCTCCCATTCACCCATGTAAGAGAATTGACCCAAGTCACTGAATGTATAGGTTGCATACACTCAATTATAGGCTCTTTCTCAAAGGAGATGTGAAATTAGAATCATGTCCTATTTTCTAAATCCTATCTAATATTGATGGAATGCACGCCAAAAAAAAAAGCATTTCTGAGCATAAAAGGGAATAGCGTGGAGCTTCCCTGGTGGCGCAGTGGTTGAGAGTCCGCCTGCCGATGCAGGGGACACGGGTTCGTGCCCCGGTCCAGGAAGATCCCACATGCCGCGGAGCGGCTGGGCCCGTGAGCCACGGCCGCTGAGCCTGCGCGTCCGGAGCCTGTGCTCTGCAACGGGAGAGGCCACAACAGTGAGAGGCCCACGTACCACAAAAAAAAAAAAAAAAAAAAAAAAGGGAATAGCGTGGATTTTGTGTTACTCTTTTATATTATGTTATTTTTATTTTATTGAGGTCAAGATTATCTAAATAAATTTAGAAATGTAAACTTTTTTCATTCAAAAGGGAAACAGCTCTCTAGCCTAGACAGTGGTGCTCACCTGCCATCTTGAAGAACATGACTCTGCATTGATACTATCATTGAAGGCATGTTTTTTTTCCTTGCTCAACATTTTCTTAATCTGTCCATATAAGAAAATCTACTTGGGCCATCTAAATAGTTTCTGATTTTTTTTTCTGAATTGTTGAGATTTTCTGACAACTTTTTGGTAACTATTTGCCTAGATCAGAGAGTAATATTTCATACAGAAATGTTCAGAGTAATAAGAAGAAATATTCTCTCTTCTTATGACAGAATAACTCTACATACATAGAGAAATATATTGGAGCTCCTGTGACTTTTCCTTTGCTAAGCAGTAGCTAATTTATTGTCAATATGTGGTCTCACGATCTATTTCATCCAAATATCAGAACTCTCTATACCGCCTGAATTTCTCCATTTCTACTTATTTCCTTTCTGAGATGAATTGGTTTTCACTTTTAAAGAAAGGGATTTGATTTACAATAAAATTTATTTATTTATAGTCACACAATGTTTACACAGCCACAACATTAGTTTATAACCCTAAAGCTTTTGGGGTTGGGGTTGTGGAATAAAGGTGGAAAATTCATTACCAACCTAACGCATATTTTCATATGCATGACTGATGGCCACAAAATACTACATAAGTAAGTACCTGGATTTGAGCCAGCAGGAGAGGACAGACATTTTAAGTAAATGTCAGGGAAATCTAATCCTTGTGAAAAAATATTTCCATCAAGAATATAAATCACAGTAGAAGTTTATGGACCAATCAACAGATGCTTCTAGACAGAAAAGCAATCTGTTGGGTGATTAGACCTTTATTCCCTTTAGGGAAGGTAATTCAGTGTGCCAGACCATATTGCAACAGTGACCTGAATACCTCCCTCCTCATCCTTGATTCTAAAGATTCATTCTGTTTAGTTCCATTACATGCATACATGTCAAATTTACTTTTGTACATGAAATCCCATGAAAAGTGCAGTTTATCATCATTGGCATTTGTCTCATCTTGCTTTTACAAGTAAAATAATTTTAATTCATTATGCTGAACTGGTCAGATTTGTATACTATGTGCTTGTATGGGTATTTGAAGCTATGTATACATTGTTATTAATAACTGTGACCAAGTAACAAGTATAGTATTCTTTTTTTTTCTTTTGGCTGCACGGCATGCAGGATCTCAGTTCCCCAACCAGGGATCGCACCCGGACCCCCTGTGGTGGAAGCTCAGAGTCTTAACCACTGGACTGCCAGGGAAGTCCCAAGTATAGCATTCTTTTTGTTATCTTACATAAATTCTTTGGGATGGATGAATTTTTTTAATATTTTGTTCATTTTCATCTTTTATGAAACCCTTAGGACTTTAATGATTCATGTAAAAAAATATTAAAGAATTGCTAAAGTGATTTTTCTAATTCTTGCACCAGGTCTTAAAATAGTGATTGCAAATTAATAGGAAGAGCTACCATTGAGCCAGGGCACACATCATGCTGGGAGCCTTTTTAGCTTTTTGCACTATCTCTAATGCTATTGATGATCTTGCAAGGTAAGTATGAGTCCAGTCTATTTTGTAAGTGGGCATGTCACAAACATGATTAAAATTGCTAATCGAAAGAAATTCATATTTTTAAGAATTTATTTTCTTTCTTTTCAGAAACCATCATTCGGATTCTGTACATTTTTATGATTTATTAATAAAACAGTTTATCCTTCCTTCATTATATCTCTCCCTGCCTCAGATATGAAACAATATGGTTTCAATTTTAGCTAACCAATATAGTAATAATTTTTTTATTCATGTGGTGCTTTGCCCATAGAATGTATTCATAAATAATAAGTAGCATGTATTCATAAGTAATTACTGAGAAATTAAATAAATTACATAGGTTATCTTAGTTTTTCAGGCCATAACTGATATTTCATAAATGCCTCCTTCTATGACTTTTTAGTTTATTTTGATATTTCTACTAGAAGCCAAAATCCTTTAAATTATATGGGATGCTTCTCCTCTTAGAGCTTTTTATGGGGAAAATGTTATCATCTGTAAGGTTTGCAGAGTGCCTAAAATGAGCTTTAGAAAATTCAACCTGGTCCCTGACCTTTGAGAATTTACAATAGAAGGCAACATGACTCACATTTTATTCACTATACATATATCACTGATATATGTAATCAGTTCATTTATCTCAACACCACAACTATCTAAAACAGAGCTGAAAACTAAAAGCCAAAAAAACCCAAAACACACACAAAAGAAAAACTCTATGGACCATGCTCTGGGTCACTGCCCTCTAATTGTAGGAGAACCTCAGACCTTAGAGTCATTTGAATTTGACAGTAAGTAGGCATAATTCTAACTAGCTTGCTTCATCCCCCACACTGCCCCATTTTCCTCTCTCCTCCCAGTATATTCCTTTGGGTTCCTTCAGTCTTACCTCCCTGCCTCTCTTGGCATCTGCAGTACCTCTGCCTAAACTCAGGTCTTCATTCTGTTTCTTCTGACCATGGTAACTACCTCCTCAGCGGCTCCAGTCTCATCTTCCCTCTCATAGGTTTCACCAAGGGTGTGCTGTCATAAAGCTAATGGACTCATATCACCTTCCAACTTAAATCTTTAAAGGATTCCTAATTACCTGAAGAACTGAGAAAGACCTCTTTAGCATGGCACACAAAGCCCTTCATTCGCTGGCTTCTGCTACCTAGAGACCCAGTGAAGGAAAGCAACTAAGGGGGCTGAGACCCACTCTTGATCACAAGTACTGCCCAGTCAGAGGCTTTGCACAGAGGTCTAATGTGGTGCGTGGCCTTCAGAGACTCCAGGATGTCTAGTCTTTTTGCACCTTTGAGAAGGCAAAGAGTCAGTAGGATCAGGAAAAGCTGTTCTTTCTTGGCCTAACACACTCCTTGAGTTGATAAAATTGATTGAATTTTTTATTATTTTAAAAGTGTAAACTTCTATTAAGTGTAAATTCATGAGGTTTTTTTTTCAGTCCAAAAGCCAACAACTTTCATTAATTTAGTAGGAAAAAATATGGCACTATAAGTATTTTGAAAATTGTATTTTAATACCTGAAACTGGTATCTTGAGTTTTCTTAAGCTTTTACTGAAAATTTATTAGGGTTTTTAAATATTTATTACATATGTGTTAATACAAGTAATTTTCAAATGACAGCATAGAACAATTAAAAGCTCAGAAATAATTTGAGTCAAATTGGTTAAGCAAATAAAAACACTTGGGAGTATCATTTTAACAAGTTGTTCTATTTTTCTCCAAAATAATAGTTCAATATCATTCCCTATTTTTTATTGTTTACCTTTAAGTATATAGATACACAGAAGACAAGACTCAGAAAGTGATACTCTGAATATTCTCCATTATTCTAGCACATGCTCTTTATTTAAATTTTCACTGACTTTTCCATTGTTCCAAGGCAGATATCTTATGTTAACTATATATTTTTCAAGGACTGAAAAAATAGGTAAAAAAAATAATGATGAGACATATGGCAGCTCCATCTTCTTCTAAGTCACATATAAGGCAGCCTGAGAGTACTCAATACCCTATGGGTAAATGTATACTTTAGGGAGTCACAAAGGAATTTATGACTTAAACTTTATGGAAATTCTGCTGAAGAGTAAAATACAAGTCAGATTCTCCTCATGATGTGAGCAGAGAGCTAAGGTGCTCAATAGCTTCCCACTGGAGTTTTCTCTGATTTTTTCTAGTTCTTCACTCTGGCCCATGATATATTCTGCACCACACTTACAGTACAATCATAACTCAATACAATAATCATATTAGTCACAGAAAAGATATTGTACATATAAAATCACACGGGACTTGTTCCTGGCAGAAGGTGGGAACATCTAGGCTTCCCCATCAGGATGCTTCAGCTACAAAGGGCAGAATAACAGAGTAAGAGTGGTTCAACGACAGGGGTTTACTCTCATATAAAAGCCTGGTAGTAGGTTTCAGGGAAAGCTCAGCAGCTTCAAAGAAGTTACCAGAGACCCAGGCTTGTTCTCTTTTTTCTCCACCATCCTTAACATATCTGCAGTGTTTCTCTTCAATGTTGCAAAATCAATGTTATGCTTCTAACTATAAACATGTTCACATATGACAATACACAAAGAGAAGAAAGAACAAACAGTTCTTTCCTTCTCTCCGTCCCCCTTTCTCTCTCTCTCATCAGTAATGTGTATGACCTAAATTAAGGCCAAATATTATGTACTGGATTTATATCTGATGAAACTGGGAGGGCCTCCTATGGTCTAACTACAAGTCCCCTCCCCACGCTGTTCCCATGGATAAGGTCCTGTAGCCAAACAAGCCTCCTTATCAAGGTGACCAGTGCAGTTCCTGTTTACCCTTGAGCAGCAGGTTTCAGGTGCCTGACAGCCCAAGGAATTATTCAAGCAAGCCAATCACATCCTCCCACAGGAACCAGGGGGTACCTCATCCTTTTGCTGCTAAGCCTCACTCCCACAGCCCCTGCTTGTTCACTCTGCTCCCCAGTACAATCCCCGAGTGGCCCTGTAGGACACGGTGTCCTCCTTCTCTGCTCTGTGAATTTTTGTGACTAGTAAACTGCTGTTAGACTCATCTGTCCAGTGTGAGATGTCATGTGTTCAGCTCGTCTAATAACCCTAGGGTGGGAATGCCTTCCTCCCTCACCAAAGTAAATTGAAGGTAATTAAAACAATCAATGAAGAAAATCTTTTGAGTTTCCTCAGAAAACTTCCCTTAGGTTCCCTTATGGTTCATGAACCAGAAATAAATCACACGGCCATCCCTGAATTAATCACTGGCAAAGAGGACTGTAATGATTGCAATAGGCCTAGACTAGTTAGGCACCATCCTCTGAAGGCTGCACTGTCTGCCTAATGTCAGGACAAAACCAGGCTTCTATTAGCTGGGAAGAAGAGCCAAATGGCTCAGAAGGCAATCACTGCATTACCACAAACATTTTGTCAAAATCCTCTAACCCACCTTCAGTATTACTAGGAGTGTCTCTGCAAAGAGCAGCATTATCATGTCTGCTTCTAAACATGGAACATCTGGTACCTTTTATTCTGCTTGTCACTCCAGTAACAGGTCAAAAGGCTAATGGCTGCCAAGGGAGGTAAAGGAGGATGGCCAATAACAACACACTCTGCTCACATTCAATGCAGCCAACCTCTACGTGCAACACATAGTACTATCCACATTCCACGGATGGAGAGTTAAAGCTTCACATGAGTTCAAGGGCCCCACATGCTAACTGGTGAATTTGGGATTCAAACGTGGGTCTGTCTAACCACAGAGCTCACGCTCCCTTGTTACTGCACAATTCAGCCTGGCTGAGCCATGGCTCTCAAAGTCCCTGGAAGCTGCTGAAGCTGAGAGAATAAGCTGCTGACATCAGAAAGCTTGCACGGTGGGCATGAGATCTGAGTAAGTGAGGCCCCAGGGGCTTCTTCAGGATGAGGCAATAGGACCCACAGGAGCAAAGGGAGTTTTCCTACATAGGTGCACTGGATTTACAGTCAGCTCTCAGTCATCTGGGGACTGATTAAACAGCCTAAGGATTCAAGTTCACCTCTGCTTCCTTTCCCACCTGAGTCTTATATTTTAATCACCCTAAATAGAAGGGAAGCAAATAAAAATATGCTATTCAATCAGTCATCTTTGTATTTAATTAACATATTTGATGAAACTTCCCTGAGCAAGAAGGTCTAACGTAAGGGCTTTGAGGATGTCTATTGGTCCTGAATCATAACTTTTTGAGAGCACATGAAAGTTGTTTATTCTAATTCAACAATTCCAGGTCTTTTGTTCCAGGATTTCGACTCACTCCTGTTCAAAGGTCTTACTTGAATCTATTTCATAGTAGAATTAGCAAGATAAATTAGAAAGTAAAGAAGTAAGCATAGTTTCATGATCAAACTAAATGATGCATTATTTTTTTTAAAGAAAAGACAAATCTGAGAATGGTAGGCTGAATAATGGCCCCCAAAGTCACACATGTCCAATCCCTGGAACCTGTGAATGGTACTTCATATAGCTACAATGTGATTAATAAAATCTAGTCCATTAGGGTGCGTGAAAGTTAAATACAATATTAATCTAATGAAAAAGTGTATTGTGCTAGGTGGAAATACATGTGAATATTCCTACCATCTTTCTTTTTCTTCCATCCTCTTCCTTGCACCCTTCCCTGCACCTTGAACCTCTATGCTGCTGCCCATCTGAAAGGACCTGATAAGAAGGTGAGCAGAGAAGTGGGCAAGGTCTAAGTGTTTGCTGTTGAGTGTTTTCACTGAAAACACAACCCTCTGGAAAAAATCCTATTTTAATAAACACTATTTTAACATAAGATTCCATTTCATGAAGTGATTCCCATATCCTGACCAATGGCCCACAATAGCAAGGATTTGCTGATCTGGTTTAACAAATTCTATTAAGAAAAAATGTTGTAGACAGATGGATTCCCAAGACTGTGCATGCTGAAGTCAGCCAACTTGACAATTACATTGTAATTTTCATTCCATATTTATACTTTCTACTGTAACTAAATGTGTCCACCAAGATTTCAGTGGAGTTAAAGAACAGGTGAAGTGGAAAGAACATGGCTCTGGGGTCATTCTGAGCCAATGACTTGGTTTAGATCCAAGTTCAGCCACTTTTGAACTCCATGACCCTGGGTAGGGTTCCAGGGTTTGAGTTCCTCTTTTTAAAATAGAGGTAATAACAGTGCTACTGCTCCAGATGGCCGCAAGGATTAGAAAGAATGACTGTTAAGATATCAAGGTTCCAGGCCTTGATTTCCTATTTTTAAAATGGAGATAATAATAGTGCTATTGTTCCAGATGGCCACAAGGGCTAGGAAAAATGACTGTAATGTACCTATCTGGCATATAAAAAATAAATGTTTTGACAATATACTATTGTCATTATAGGGGGTTTTCTAGAGTCTAGAAAGAACTCTAAGAGATAAGTTTGAGTGTCAAGGACACCAGAAAGTCTCAGGGAGCTATAGAGTGAAGAATAAGAGGTGAGCTCAGTGGAGAGCCAGCAAGTGAAAATAAAGCAAGTAATATCTCTCCTGCTGAGAGATATTCATCTAACTTAAAACCAAAATTAGCAAAGCATTCATGGGACTCTTTCAAGTTTGTTATGATACAAAGTCCCTGATAGCTAAAGAACTGGAAGACTATTTCAGTAATTCCTGGCTTTTCCAAGTTGGCTAGAAAAGAACATCCCTTTGCATCCACAGAATTTACATGATGGGGGAGAAGCAGACCTAGACTGGGATTGAAGACTTAGTTAAAGCTCTGCCAGTGAGTTACTATGGAGTAGGACAGACAATTTCCCATGAAAGAATGTAAAAAGACAAGTTGACTCACTTGCCCAAAGGTATAGGTATCAAAATTAGCTTGACTGTAAGGAACAGAAAACCCAAAGTAATATTGGTTTAAGAAAAAGAGAAGAGGGCTGCTTGGTGTCCAGGGCTGCTTGCTGATTCCACAGTCACTGTCCCTTCCATTTTTGTGCTTTATGTATTTCACTCTCAAGATTGCTCATGGTTCAGGGTGTCTACTGGAGAGCCTACTGTCACATTCACTTTCCAAAGAGCAGGAAGGAGAAAAGGGTGCATCTTCTGTTGAATCTGCAGCCTCTAAGGGCATATTGCTTCTCCAAATAATATTGGGATATAATTACTAAGAAAAAGAGAATGAAGAGACATTTGATGGCAGTCTAAGAAAGAGATGGGAAATAGGTCTAGAGTTTTTTTAAATCCATGCTTTAGTAGGGTGGTGGTTTTAAAATATATCCAAAAATTATTTGACACCCCTCTCTTCCAAAAGTGGAGCTTAATTTCCCTCCCCTTGAGTGTGGGCAGTGCTTAGTAATTCTAGTGAATAAAACTGTGATGGAAGTGGCTGTTAGATTTCTGAGACTAAGTCATAAAACGCATGTGATGTTCTCTCTCTCTCTTTCTCTCTGATTGTTTTCTCAGGGGAAGAGCCAACAGTCATGTCATCAGGACACTCAAGCAAACTATGGAGAGACTCACACTGCAAAAAACTAAAGCTTACTGCCAACAGCTATGTGAGTGGGCCATCTTGGAAGCAAATCCCTGAGCCTCAGTCAAGCTTTCAGAAAACTGCAGCTCCTGCCAATATCTTGACAGCAGCCTCATCAGAGGCCAGAGCCAAAAACACTCAGCTAAGCCATTCTCTTAGATTGCTGACCCATAGTAACTATATGAGATAATAACTATTTGCTGTTTTAAGTCACTAATATTTGAGGTAATTAAGCAACAAGTGCTAACTAATACCAATGGCTAAAATATCCAGAGACTGATGAGATCCTGTCATTTTTCTAGTCATCAAATATTTACTGAGCACCTATTATGGACCAAGCACTATTATAGACACTGGAGGTATATTCTAGTAGACAATAAGCACACAATCAAGTAAATAATATGTGGGATGCCAAAAGGAAAAATAAATGCATGCTATCAGTTAATGTATTAAATGCAGACAATAGAGTCTACAGTTGCCTCAGAAAGAAGGAATTTATTGAGGGCTAATAGAAAGTTCACACAGTAGCAACCCCCAGAACTCTACTAGAAAACTGACCTCTTAGGAAGCTGCTGCTCCTGTTATTGCTTCTGAACTTTGTATCATGCTGCCTTTGCCATAATCAGGAAAGCTGCTTTTGCTCCTGCCAACCTAGGAGCGCATGGCTTCTGCTAACACTTGCAGTAATGCCAGGAATGCCTGTGTTCAGCCTGTGTGTCACACAGCTGCCTTCAAAATCAAAGCCTTCCACCTCTTTGGTGGGATCTACACTCCACTGTCAAGAGAGGCTGGAAAGTCTAGGTTTTTTTAAATTCTACATTAGAAAAATTTGCATCTATGAGCAGAAGCAAGAAGAACCACAATCCTGCAGCCTGTGGAACAAAACACACATTCACAGAAAGACAGACAAGATGAAAAGGCAGACGGCTATGTACCAGATGAAGGAACAAGATAAAACCCCAGAAAAACAATTTAATGAAGTGGAGATAAGCAACCTTCCAGAAAAAGAATTCAGAATAATGATAGTGAAGATGATCCAGGACCTTGGAAAAAGAATGGAGGCAAAGATAGAGAAGATGCAAGAAATCTTTAACAAAAACCTAGAAGAATTAAAGAACAAACAGAGATGAACAATACAATAGCTGAAATGAAAACTACACTAGAAGGAATCAATAGCAGAATAACTGAGGGAGAAGACCAGATGAGTGACGTGGAAGACAAAATGGTGGAATTCACAGCTGCACAACAGAATAAAGAAAAAAGGATGAAAAGAAATGAAGACAGCCTAAGAGACCTCTGGGACAACATTAAACGCAATAACACTCGCATTATAGGGTCCCAAAGGGAGAAGAGAGAGAGAAAGGACAGGAGAAAATATCTGCAGAGATTATAGACAAAAACTTCCCTAACATGGGAAAGGAAAGAGCCACCCAAGTCCAGGAAGTTCAGTGAGTCCCATACAGGATAAAACCAAGGAGAAACACACCAAGACACATGGTAATAAAATTGGCAAACATTAAAGACAAAAAAAATTATTGAAAGCAGCAAGGGAAAAATGACAAATAACATACAAGAGAACTCCCATAAGGTTAACAGCTGATTTCTCAGGAGAAACTCTAGAAGCCAGAAAGGAGTGGCATGACATACTTAAAGTGATGAAAGGGAAGAACCTACAACCAAGATTACTCTACCTGGAAAGGATCTCATTCAGATTCGATGGAGAAATCAAAAGCTTTACAGATAAGCAAAAGCTAAGAGAATTCAGCACCACCAAACCAGCTCTACAACAAATGCTAAAGGAACTTCTCTAAGTGGGAAACACAAGAGAAGAAAAGAACCTACAAAAACAAGCCCAAAACAATTAAGAAAATGGTCATAGGAACATACATATCAATAATTACCTAAAACATGAATGGATTAAATGCTCCAACCAAAAGACACAGGCTTGCTGAATGGATACAAAAACAAGACCCATTTATATTCTGTCTATAAGAGACCCACTTCAGACCTAAGGACACATACAGACTGAAAGTGAGGGGATGGAAAAAGATATTCCATGCAAATGGAAATCAAAAGAAAGCTGGAGTGGCAATACTCATATCAGATAAAATAGACTTTAAAATAAAGAATTTTACAAGAGATAAGGAAGGACACTACATAATGATCAAGGGATCAATCCAAGAAGAAGATATAACAATTATAAATATATATGCACCCAACATAGGAGCACCTCAATACATAAGGCAACTGCTAACAGCTCTAAAAGAGGAACTTGACAATAACACAATAATAGTGGGGAAATTTAACACCTCACTTAAACCAATGAACAGATCATCCAAAATGAAAATAAATAAAGAAACCGAAGCTTTAAATGACACAATAGACCAGATAGATTTAATTGATATTTATAGGACATTCCATCCAAAAACTACAGATTACACTTTCTTCTCAAGTGTGCAATGAACATTCTCCAGGATAGGTCACATCTTGGTCACAAATCAAGCCTCTGTAAATGTAAGAAAATTAAAATCATATCTAGCATCTTTTCAGACCACAACGCTATGAGATTAGAAATCAATTACAGGGGAAGAAACATAAAAGATATAAACACATGGAGGCTAAACACTATGTTACTAAACAACCAAGAGATCACTGAAGAAATCAAAGAGGAAATCAAAAAATACCCCGAGACAAATGACAATGAAAACACAACGAACCAAAACCTATGGGATGCAGCAAAAGCAGTTCTAAGAGGGAAGTTTATAGCTATACAAGCCTACCTCAAGAAACAAGAAAAATCTCAAATAAACAATCTAACATTACACCTAAAGGAGCTAGAGAAAGAAGAACAAACAATACCCAAAGTTAGCAGAAGGAAAGAAATCATAAAGATCAGAGCAGAAATAAATGAAATAGAAACAAAGAAAACAATAGCACAGATCAATAAAACTAAAAGCTGGTTATTTGAGAAGATAAACAAAATTGATAAACCATTAGCAAGACTCATAAAGAATAAGAGGGAGAGGACTACAATAAGTAAAATTAGAAATGAAAAAGGAGAAGTTCCAACAGATGCCGCAGAAATACAAAGCATCCTAAGAGACTACTCCAAGCAACTCTATGCCTATAAAATGGACAACCTCGAAGAAATAGACACATTCTTAGAAACGTATAACCTTCCAAGACTGAACCAGGAAGAAATAGAAAATATGAACCGACCAATCACAAGTAATTAAATTGAAACTGTGATTTAAAATCTTCCAACAAACAAAAGTCCAGGACCAGATGGCTTCACAGGTGAATTGTATCTAATATTTAGAGAAGAGCTAACACCCATCCTTCTCAAAATCAACCAAAAAATTGCAGAGGAAGGAACACTCCCAAACTCATTCTATGAGGCCACCATCACCCCGATACCAAAACCAAACAAAGATGTCACAAAAAAAACCCAAAACTACAGGCCAATATCACTGATGAATATAGAAGCAAAGGTCCTCAACAAAATACTAGCAAAGAGAATCCGACAACACACTAAAAGGATCATACACCATGATCAAGTGGGATTTATCCTAGGGATGCAAGGATTCTTCAATATACACAAATCAATGTGATACACCATATTAACAAATTGAAGAATAAAAACCATATGATCATCTCAATAGATGCAGAAAAAGCTTTTGAGAAAATTCAACACCAATTTATAATACAAACTCTCCAGAAAGTGGGCATAGAGGGAACCTACCTCAGCTTAATAAAGACCATATATGACAAACCCACAGCCAACGTCATTCTCAATGGTGAAAAACTTAAAGCATTTCCTCTAAGATCAGGAACAAGACAAGGATGTCCACTCTCACCACTATTACTCAACATAGTTTTGGAAGTCCTAGCCACGGCAATCAGAGAAGAAAAAGAAATAAAAGGAATACAAATTGGGAAAGAAGAAAAACTGTCACTGTTTGCAGATGACATGATACTCTACATAGAGAGTCCTAAAGATACCACCAGAAAACTACTAGAGGTAATCAATGAATTTGGTAAAGCTGCAGGATACAAAATTAATGCACGGAAATCTCTTGCATTCCTATACACTAATGATGACAAATCTGAAAGAGAAATTAAGGAAACACTCCCATTTACCATTGCAACAAAAAGAATAAAATATCTAGGAATAAACCTACCTAGGGAGACAAAGACCTGTATGCAAAAAATTATAAGACACTGTTGGAAACAATTAAAGATGATACCAACAGATGGAGAGATTACCATGTTCTTGGATTGGAAGAATCAACATTGTGAAAATGACTATACTACCCAAAGCAATCTACAGATGCAATGCTATCCTTATCAAATTACCAACGGCACTTTTTACAGAACTAAAACCAAAAATCTTAAAACTTGTGTGGAGACACAAAAGACCCCAAATGGCCAAAGTAGTCTTGAGGGAAAAAAATGGAGCTGGAGGAATCAGACGTCCTGATTTCAGATTATACTACAAAGCTACAGTAATCAAGACAATATAATACTGGCACAAAAACAGAAACATAGATCAATGGAACAAGATAGAAAGCACAGAGGTAAACCCACGCACCTATGGTCAACTAATCTATGACAAAGGAGGCAAGGATATACAATGGAGAAAAGACAATCTCTTCAATAAGTGGTGCTGGGAAAACTGGACAGCTACATGTAAAAGAAGGAAATTAGAACACTCCTTATCACCATACACAAAAATAAACTCAAAATGGATTAGAGACCTAAATGTAAGACAGGACACTGTAAAACTCTTAGAGGAAAACATAGGAAGAACACTCTTTGACATAAATCACAGCAAGATCTTTTTTAATCCACCTCCTAGAGTAATGGAAATAAAAACAAAAATAAACAAATGTGACCTAATGAAACTTAAAACCTTTTGCACAGCAAAGGAAACCATAAACAAGACGAAAAGACAGCCCTCAGAATGGGAGAAAATATTTACAAATAAATCAACAGACAAAAGATTAATCTCCAAAATATATAAACAGCTCATGCAGCTCAATATTTAAAAAACAAAAAACCCAATCCAAAAATGGACAGAAAACCTAGACAGACATTTCTCCAAAGAAGACATACAGATGGCCAAGAAGCACATGAAAAGCTGCTCAACATCACTAATTATTAGAGAAATGCAAATCAAAACTACAATGAGGTATCACCTCACACCAGTTAGAATGGGCATCATCAGAAAATTTGCAAACAACAAATGCTGGAGAGGGTGTGGAGAAAAGGGAACCCTCTTGCACTGTCGGTGGGAATGTAAACTGATACAGCCACTATGGAGAACAGTATGGAGGTTCCTTAAAAAACTAAAAATAGAATTGCAATATAATCCAGCAATCCCACTACTGGGCATACACCCGGGGAAAACCACAATTCAAAACGCCACATGCACCTCAATGTTCATTGCAGCACTATTTATAATAGCCAGGTCATGGAAGCAACCTAAATGCCCATCGACAGATGAATGGATAAAGAAGATATGGTACATATATACAATGGAATATTACTCAGCCATAAAAAGGAACGAAATTGGGTCATTTGTTGAGACGTGGATGGATCTAGCGACTATCATACAGAGTGAAGCAAGTCAGAAAGAGAAAAACAAATATCGTATATTAATGCATATATGTGGAATCTAGAAAAATGGTACAGATGAACTGGTTTGCAGGGAAGAAATTGAGACACAGATGTAGAGAACAAACATGGACACCAAGGAGGGTAGCCGCGGGTGTGTGGGGGTGGTGATGTGATGAATTGGGCGATTGGAATTGACATGTATACACTAAATTGATGACTAATAAGAACCTGCTGTGTAAAAAAATAAATAAAATAAAATTCAAAATATAATTGGCATCTATATTGTATTCACAATATGGGAAACTATTAAAATGAGAAGATGTGCAAAATATTTGGGGAAATCATAAATGACACATATTCACTATGCAGAGGAAGAGGCTGGAGAATAAGGAGAGCTACTTTAGATGGTGTGGTCAGGGGAAACTTCCCTGAGAAGGCTATATCTGGACAGAGACCTGAAGGAAATAAAGGAGGAAGTACAAAGACCTTGAGGAAAATAGCACACTTGGTATTCGAGAAACAGAAAATAGGCCAGTGTAACTAAAGCAGAGTGAGCGAGGGGGACAGGAGGAGGAACTGAAGACAGAGTGTTAACAGAGGGGAAACTAACTGGGGAGCTAGTAGGGCTTTCCTGACTAGGAAAAAGGGGCCACTGCTAGCCAATTCCTCCACCCTTCATTTGCTTAAGTATAGGCTATTAAATCATAAGTTGGAAGCAGGAGAAATAAATTATTCCTTGAAATAATTTTAGGATTTTCCGGACCCTTGTCTTTTGCCAGCTCTTTCCTCCACCCCAAAATAAATATACTTATACACTGTTTACCTTAATTTGATTCTCAATTTTGTTCTTGAAAGCCTTTTTTCTTTTCTTTTTTTTTTTTTTCTTTGCTGTATCACAGGCAAATGCTTAAGTTAGGTAACTAGTTGAATTGGGATGGGGTACCATAGACCTACTTGCAGAAGATGCCAAGAAGTCTCCAGCAGAATTCATTCTCAGGAAAGAGTCAAGGCACACCAGTTAGATTCAGAGAAAAGTAGGCAAAGTGGGAGGAAAGAGATGACTTGGATACCACTTTATCCTGCACACAGATTCTTCTTGATCAAAGCACCTAGGACTCACTAGGACCCTAAGGCAAACAGTTATAATAAAAAGTGTGAAGTACTCAAAGATCTGCACTGGCATAAGATGGCATCACGCTGGTTCCAGCAACTTACGCAGTGGTGAGCAAGGACAGGAATGACCACTGAAGAGATAAAAGATGAGTGTTACAGAAACAGACACTGGCAATGACCAAGAACAGAGATCATTTTTAGCACATCATGTTAGAGCTGCCTTTTTTGGATATCATTAAATACAGAAGACGGACATCACAGAGCCTAGTACAAGAAAGGAAAAACTTGACTAATGTGAGGGAGCAAACAGGATCAGCTTATGAGTCAGAAACGTGATCTGTGGAAATTCAGTTCTACTTGGAAAAAAATATTAAAAATGCAAGTTTTCATTGAATGGTAAGGAGTAAAGCTAGAAAAGTGACAAAGATCCTCAAACTTAAACAGGCTGTATTAGAATCATTCCTAAATACTAGAAGTTAGGACAAATCCTTTGTGATATAATTGTATGTTTCAAACATTTTTGAGGGGAGAAGAGGCTGGTGTAAAAAGAAAGTCCAGGAGTAAGGATGGAGATCACGGTGGTGTTACTAATATCCTGTAGCCAATCTCAGTTGCCTTCCTTCTTTCTCAAAGGAAAGTTATTCAAGTTTCCAAATCTATTGAGAACTATGTAGAAAGACAAAGCCTCCATGAATAGTTGCTCATGTTGTACATTGAACAAAGACCCCACATCCAAGAGATACATTTCATACCAATCCCAGCATTAAGAATTTGTATTTTATAACTCTTCTTGCTATAGTTAACACATTGCTTGAGGTAAAAGTCACTTTTTCCTATGTCTAGGAATTTAGTTTGTATATAGGATAAAGAAGGGTAAACCAAAGCCAAATAGTTATCAGCCTACCTTTATACCGAGAAATGTAGTTTCAGGGATTTCTTTGTTCCAAGTTAGAGAATATATTTGGCTCAACTTTCCTCTTTCAATTCACATAGGCAGTGGGCAACTTAACACATCAAAAATGGAGAGTTTGGGCTTCCCCCCTGGCTCAGTGGTTAAGAATCCGCCTGCCAATGCAGGGGACATGGGTTTGAGCCCTGGTCCGGGAAGATCCCACATGCCACGGAGCAACTAAGCCCATGTGCCACAACTACTGAGCCTGTGCTCTAGAGCCCGTGAGCCACAATTACTGGGCCCGCATGCTGCAACTACTGAAGACTTAGTGCCTAGAGCCCGTGCTCTGCAACAAGAGGAGCCACCTCAATGAGAAGCCCGCTCACCACAAGGAAGACTAGCCCCTGCGGGCCGCAACTAGAGAAAGCCCAGGGGCAGCAACAAAGACCTAGACAAAAATAAGTAAATTAAACAAATTTTTAAAAAAATGGAGAGTTTATGGCCTCTTTAGTCTATCCAGTAGGTTTCTATCGGAAAAACCTCCTTTTCCAGTCCTTACCACTTCTGCTACTCAAAGTACCAGGATTTCCCCAGGCATCATCCACTACGGGAACAACACTGGGAATCTAGCTAATCCTCTGAATCACAGGGAGACAACGCTGCAAGGGCCACTCCCTCCTAAACTCTCCTATTTCTTCTGTGATTCTGTGTGAAGCTTTGACTCCATAAAACACCATGCCCCTGTAAATCACAGGGTAGGAGGCACTGGAACACTCATTATCTCTAATGCTTGGATCTTCAAGACTCTGGGTCAGCTGCTCAGAAATATGCAATCTGAACACTGAACAAACATGTAGTATGTTGACCTCATCAGGCCTGTGACAATACTTGGACTCCAGCCTGCTCAAGCCTCTTGAATCAAAAATAGTTAGTCAATCCAATTATGCCCTTTATCTACACCATCTTCAGGCACTGGGATAAAGCCAACATTCCAGATTACTATGCCCTCATTAATTGTGCTTTGTTTTCCTTATTCTTTCTCTCAGAGTCTTCCTCACAGCCTCATTTCACAGGCAACATGGCTGATATTTCTAACAACTGAACCTCAAAGTTCTGTCTGTTACTGTTCTCCAGTAAACTTTATCCACACCCCTCTTCCTAATTTATTGACTTCACTATATCCATATTTTATAAATTTTCCCTTTTATAAATTTCCTCAATTATGCAGTTTTAGTATGTTATCTGTATTCTACTGAAACTCTCATTCTATCCTCCATGTAATTTAACTTCTCATTCATATTTTCTATCTCCTTATCTTTCTGTGCTGCGTTCTGAGTAACTACTTTAGATACATCATCCAGTTTCTTAATTCTCTTTAGCTATATATCACCTCTGATTGAATCCATTGGTGAGTTCAAAATTGTGTATATTTTAATTCTAAAATTTACATTTGTTTTTCAAATATTCCTGGTAATTGATACTTTTATTATTTTTTCACTTATGTGATAATATTTTTTCTGTACTGCATAGGATAAGCCTGGAAATACACTTCTCAAAATTCCCCTTCTACATATAGTTCTGACCTGGAGTCTACCAATGGGAAACCTTGCACAAAATTTTGAAAGTGGGACAGAAGGAGAAGGGGCTATTCTCTGAAGGCAGCTGCACTAATGTCTCCTCAGCAAATCTGAGATTGACAGCAATTCCCCAACTCACTCTTGACAGACATCTACTTCACTCTTATGGGTAGGAAAACTGATATAACTTCCCTAGAGGTTGTGGAAAATTATAATGGCTTCCCAATGAACTCCAAAAAACCACATACTCTAGTGATTCAGCCTGAGAACGTTGATGGTGGCTTTAATAAACTATAATTTCCCATTTCTTCCAAAGATATAAAGCCTCTAATTCCTTGAATTAATTTTTGAAACCTGGAATACATGGAGTAGCTTTTGTGTTTTCTGACTGAACCTTGACTGATAAATCCAGGAAAAAGTGACCATTCCCATCTAAATGACCATACTTTAGGAACACAGACATTGATCATAGTATTTAAAAGAGTGTATTGTATTGTACTTATTGATGTGTCTATCCCCTCCTCTCAATCTCTACCCAACATATCATAAAAGGGCTAGTTTTCTTTTGATTTTTGTATCTTTAACATCTAGCATGATCCCCAGATTAACAGGACTAAAAATAAATAGTTTATTTTTAACATGATGAACCATAATTGTAAATCAGGTCAAAGATTTTTTTCTAAAAAAAAAAAGATTTTTTTTACTGAAGCCCGTGCACCTAGATCCCATGCTCCGCAACAAGAGAAGCCACTGCAATGAGAAGCCTGCACACTGCAATGAAGACCCAACACAGCCAAAAATTAAGAAAAAATAGAAGAATTTCTTATGAAGAATGATCTACCAAATAAAACATATTACTTGTGGCTTCCAGGTTGTAAAGATGTCAGATATACCTTATTTGTCAGATAAAACTCAGAATTTTTGATGAGAACCTGACCCATAGTATGCATTCTAAATATTTATCAAAAATGCTAAACAAATAAGAAAATAAATGCTTTGCTTTTATATAGAAACTGGACGTGAAGATCACAGAATGGAAAAATAAAGCACATAGGGTATTTGTCATCTCTGTTTTTTTAAGATCATTTCAGATATTAATGCAAACGTCACCTTCAGATATATTATAGCTCCTTGTCCAGAGTCCACAGGTTACCACAGTGACAAAGTGCCAGCACTTTATGCAGGCATAAGGCACACTGCTAAGAGCTACCCAGTCAACAGTACTGGCTATGATTTTTATACAGTCTTCCTTAAGTTATCAAATAACCAAAGTGAAGTTCACTGGATTTCATTTGATCTGTGCATAATTGTAAAGTCAAAACAGATATCCTACATTCTGCCAGCAACAAAATTTTCTTATGAGCCAGCAACCAGTAAGTAGTTTAAAAGGGAAGGTGCCAGAATTTTCTTCCCATCATGCTAGCTAATATACCCTACTTTGTTTGTTCCTGGGCAAAAATTAAAATAGATTCATGTTTAATGATGATGGTAATAGTAGCTAAGACTTACTCAGCACTAAACAAGTTGTACTTTACCTACATTATCTCATTTAGTCGTCATCTTAAAAGGTTCTCTCATCTGTTTTACAGATGATGAAAATTGAACTTCCATCTTTACCAAAGTGTCATTCTTGGGGAGCCCATTGTGAAGCAGTCACATTCTTATGAAGCTAGCCTTTCATAGTTTCATTAGTAAGTTGAGCAATTTTCAAAGCCCTGTGAACAATTTGCAGGGAGAGCACTAGAATTATAAGAAATGGGTTAAGCCCTTCATTGGCCAAGTACCCTTATGCAAGTAACTCGATGGAATCATAATAACACACTAAGTACAATTCGTTTATTGTCTATCTCCTTTACTGGTATAGGACTATCTCCTTTACTGGTATAGGACTATAAAGGACTATACTATAAAGTAAAGTGCTATACCAGTATAGTACTGGTATCTATTAGGGCAGAGATCTGGTCTTTCTTGTTCAGATCTGAATTAAATACCTACAACCATACCAGTGTAAAGCAGGTTCTCAGTAATAGTTGAGTAAGAGAGCAAGCAAACACATGAATGAATGATGTACTATGTAGAACTATAGACTTATAGAACTATTTTTGAATTTTTATTTTAAATCATTAATGATGTCCCTTTCAAATTTATGGCTCTATTAATGTCAGAGAGTCTTGAATATATCTTAAAAATGAGAATTTTCTTTCAATTTAAGTGAAGATAGCATTATGTAGAACCTCATTTACCATAAGGAAAACATTCTCGTTCAATGATTATCATAATTTTACATTTCAGTAAAATTCTAAAAAAAATTTTAAATGTTCAAAATATTTATTTGACAGGCCTATAATTGCTAATTTCTTATTTTATAAATTATGGACATTATTTTTAAAACCAATCAACCAACCAACCATCTACCTAATTAGCCCTTCATAAAAGAAAGTATATATTACAGCCAAAGAACTAGGCAGGACTTAATCCCAGAATAAAAGACAATGCATCCCCAAAAAGAACAGTAAGTAATCTTACACTGATATAACTATGTGACATTATTCTTATTTTTCTCAATTTCCTGAAGATAGTTGAAATCTCTGACACAGACTGGCACTGATCCACCAATAACTTTTTGTACTAAAGGCTTTAAAATTTAGGAATCATTTGCAATGCTGAATCCATTAGTCTATTTTCTTAAAAGATAGGAACTCATACTGGATACTGTGGTGTCAGGCACTTTCACAAACATTCAACCCTACCCAAAAATGTTTGGAGGCAAGTATTAGCTCTATTGTGTGGATTAGAAAAGTGGCACTAAAAGAGGAAAACAATTATACAAAGTCACACATGCATATTGACTGTGTCTACTGCTCTTTCTACAAAGTCACCTCTGCCTTACCTTTTAAGACATACATTTCAATGAGGTCTTTTCTAACTATCCTCACTTTTCCGCCTACTAAAAGGGAGACATTGATCTCTTTCTCTTTTCTGCCTTCAGGCTACCTGGTACTTACATCTGTCATGCCAACTATTATTGGCCTTGCATCTGACATGTCTGTCTCCCAGGACCAGACCATGAGTTCCTCAAAGAACAGAGACAATCTTTTAGTCGCTTAGTATCTCCAAAAGCAAACACAGATATACCTAGACAGTATCTCAATAAATTCTGGTTGAATGCTTAAACAAATATCTCATTTTGCAGGAAAAATGGAGTTTAAAGCATAAACTGCCAATCTAATATTTAAGTTTATACTTGCCAAGAACCTGTCCATACAGTTTTCCAACCATGGCAAAATATACGACCTCATTTTAGAAGATTTAAAAGATTCTTTAACATCTAAGAAATGTATTTTTTTCAATATAAGGAAAAGGACATTTTAGCTTGAAAGAATTTCAGAAATTAAAGAATCTAACATCATTAATTTACAGATGAAGAAATGGAACCCAGGATGGTCATGTGGCTCTACTCATGCAACCAAATATTCAATCAGAGGCCATAACCTATATCACCAAACTCCTGGTCTAGTCTTCTTCCTTCTATATCATGCCATTTAAATAATATTCACATTGCTATCTGATTATCTTCATCTATAAATAATTCAGCCCTGATATTTATAATAAATTTAATATACTCTGCCTGGATTAAAACCTTTGGGTACTATGTTCTTAAATCTTAGTTATACTGAGACATAGATGCCTCTTTTAATAGTCTTCATGTTAACTAAATAGCACACATAAAACATCTACCCCCAATTAGACCTATTTGCTAGGATTTTACAGTATAGGCCTAAGGGTAGAGGAGATGTACACTTTCAAATTTAGTTAAGTTGTCAAGCATTTGAGTGCCTACTCTGTAGAAAAGATGAGTTTTCATCTAAGTGATAACTACTAATATTTAACAAATATTAGATATTTGGGGCTTATTCCAGGTTAATAATTAATTCATAGGACCGCCAGACAAAATGTGGAAAATATTTGGGACATACTTACACTAAAAAATTATTTGCTTTTTATCTAAAATGCAAATTTAACTAGACATCTTATATTTTCATTTTCTAAATTTGGCAACTCTGTTAGTTCAGCAAATATTTTTTTGGGGTCTTACTATGTGCCAGGCCCTTAGAACGTAACAATGAACCAAACAGAAAAAGCTCATGCCTATGTGGAGCTTATATTCTACTTGGGGGATTTGTATTACTGATAAATAATGTTTCAGGTGAAGATGAGTAATATGAAGAATATGAGGAAGTGAGGCATGCAAACAGGGCAGCTGCTTATCAAAAAGGTAGGAGACATCATTCACATTCCATGTAAGCAACATGGCAGTTCTTCAGGAAAATAACTTAGGAAAGTGTTCCAGGGAGATGAAATAGCAAGGGTAAAATCCCTGGGGTATATACAATCGTGAGGGATTAAAGGAGCAGGATGTAGGCAAACAATTGAAAGGAGAAGTGTTAGGAAATGAGGTTGGACAGGTAGTCAGGAGAAAGATCATGCAGGTATTTGTAGGCCATGGTAAAGTCTTTAGATTCTAGTCTAAACGTCATGGGGAGCCACTGGATAGTTAGAGCAGGAGAATGACACAATATGGCATAGAAGCAGGGAGACCAGTCAGATGGCAGGTGTTCAATCAAGAAATAGTGGTGGCCTGGACTTCAAGAGGTGAGAAATGGTCAGCTTTGGGATATCATTTCCTAATTGAATCTGGGGCATCAGAATAAGAGAGGTGTGAGAGACTATTTTAAGATTTTTCAGCAATTCAGTGAATAAAGTGTCACTTGCCATGATGGAGAATACCATAGGAGGAGTAGGACTGGAGGAGGGTGAGAAACCAGAAATTCACTTTTTAGACAATAAATTTGAGGTGCCTGTGAGACATACTATCAAACATTAGAAGTAGTCTATAGTTCAGAGAAAATTCTGGGCTGAAGACATAATTTGGGTATAATAAGCATGGAAATGCTATTAAAGTCTTGAGTGGAGATCATCTAGGGTGTGATTATAGGTAGAGGAAAAAAGAGATCTGAGGACTGAGTCCTGTGCTCTCCAACATTCGAAAATCTGGAAAAGGAAGATAATACAGCAAAGGAGGATAAGTGACAGTGGTCCCTGAGGGTGTTCATGTGGTATATCTCCAAAGCAAAGTAGAGAAAAGGTTGCTCAGGAAGGAGAAAGTGAAAAGCTCTATCACAGGCTCTTGAAATAGGGACTGATATTGACATTGACCTCAGCAATATGAGGTCTTTGTTAACCCTAATAAGAGTTGTTTAAGTGGAATGATGGGATGAAAGTCTGATTGGAGTGATTACACTAGAGATTGGGAGGCAAAGAAGGCAAGAAAGCATCTATAAACAATTTCTTCAGGGAGTTTTCTATAAAAGGAGAAACCTTGGGATCATAACTAGAAGGAAGGTGGCATCTTGGGATGTTTTAAATTAAAGGTGTTTACTATGTTTTTATGGTGATGGGAAAAACTGATAATGTAGGAATGACTGTGGATAATTATAGAAGCAAACTCCATGAATAGGCAGAGGGCACTGGAACCAGTGTTCAAGAGAATGGACTGACCTAAGGTAAACATATTGACTGATCCTGAAGAAGAATAGGAAGGGAAACAGTGGATATAAGCTCAGAAGCATGAGGTTAGTGGATTTGGTGGTAGGAAAAGGAGGTTTTCTTCAGATTGCTTCTATTTTCTCAATGAAATCAGGAGCAAGGTCACCTATTGAGCATGTAAGGGGAAAGGCAAAGGTTAAGGATAGGAAAAGTCTTCTCTGGAAGTGGGAGAATGACTGACTAGAAAATATAGTAGTAGAATTCACATTTCAATGTTTTATCCAAATCATTAACTTTACATAAGACCATAGGCACTTATAAAAAGGTGATACCTGAGGATGAACTAAACGCTATCTATTCCAATTTCTGAATAAGCTAGAATGTACACTCCATGAGAGAAGGGATTGTTGTCTACTTTATTCCCAATTAAATCACTGTGTCTGTTAAATCATAATAGATGCTCAAAAAACATTTGGTGTCTGAATTAGAAAATGAGGAGACAGCCACTGTATCTTTACCTTTTTTGTTGTTATGGATGATCTCACCCACAAATATTTACCTTCTTACCTCATCCTAGCATATTTCTAGTAGCACTTTTCCAGCTGATTTTTAAAAAATATGTGGCCATTTCTAAGAAAACATTTTGTGGTTTACATTCATCTATTTTTAATTCACCAAAACATCACTTCACAGTATCTAATGGAAAGTTTAAAAACTTCATGAACTAAAAAGCACATATTGCCAAAATTAAATGAACTAAAAAGAATGAAAAGTTTGGGTAGAGTTCAAAATTTTAAGCTGTCAAAAAAAAAGAATGTACAAAACTTGAGGTTCTCATTTCTCATATTCTGATATTAAACGTATGGAATTCAAGTGTCCAGACTGGATTAGAGGAACAAAAGTTTTAGGACAAACTTTCAACTGTGAAGTGTACTGAAAGACTATTAAACCAAGATCCTACAAAATAGCTGATCTAACAATTGTGTTTTTTACTTCAATGTGTTTATTTATCTACAGCAACAACAGTAAAACTTTTACTAAATCCCAAGATATTTCTAATTGTTTCACAGAAATGGATGGCTTTGCATGAACGAGAAGATCTGCTTCTCTTTAACCACTGGAGGATATTAATCTTATTCTTTCCCACAAAACTGGTTATTAAACATGTGAAAAATATGTAATTTTGCTAGCAAAAAAAGAAATGCAAATAAAAGCACTAAGACAATATTTTCACTTATTAAAAAAGTGATAAACATCTCTATGCTTACAGGTTTCCCATATTTTTAATGATTTTCTTAGAATAAATACTTCAGTATGGGATTACTGGATGAAAAGCTATAAGCAATTTTACAGCTTTCGAAATATATAGCTAAACTATTTCCAAAAAATGTAGTAAATTACTATACTGAAAGTACAAGTTTTATAACATTCTGCCAGCATTGGCTTCTTGGCATTAAAATTTTTTTTTTTTACTTAAAATACAGTAAAATTTATTCCTCTTGGTGTATGTTCTAGAGTATTGACAAATACATATAGTCAAGTAATGACACCACAATCAAGGTAGAGGATAGGTCCATAACCCTAAAAGTGCCCTTTTGTAGTCAACCCCTCTCCCCATCCCAACTCCTGGAGACACTGATCTGTTCTCTTATAATTTTATTTTTCCAGAATGTCATATACTTGAGCATATAATCTTGAAATCTTTTGAATCTGGTTTATTTCACTTAACATCAGGTGTTTAAGATTCTTCCATATTGTTGGGTGAATCAATAGTCAGTTCCTTTGATTGCTGAGTACTGATCTATTGTGTAGACATACCACAGTTTGCTTATTCATGGATTAGTTTCGTTGTCTGCAGTTTTGCGTTACTATAAAGTTGCTATAAATATTTCCATACAAGGTTTTATGTAAATCTAAGATTTACTTCTGTTAAGTTAGTTGGATTTCTAAAATTATTTATCCCATATTTATTCTGTAGTTTTTGAGCTCCTTGGTACAAATTCAAGTTCTCCTAGGGGATACTAGTACTCCAACAGTTTGAGCAACAGAAGCTTAGGTAAAGCCATATTCAAGACAATGTATATAAAGTTCTTAGCACTAGTCAAAATTTGGAAAGATACTCTCATTAAAAAAAAACAACAACAACAACTGTGAAGACAAAATATTCAGACTAGGTAACATGGATTTTTGGGGGGGTTTGTTTACTTTTAATAGTTTTCAACTTTCAAAGCTTGCTCCGAATGCTTCTGCTGGTTATAGGGAAACATGTAAGAAGACACAAAAACTTCTCAAATTTAAAGCTCCCAAAATAACTTGAGATCTGAATGATCCTCATCATTTCCAACAATCTTCTTAATTCTAAAAATAATAGTAATTGTCCCTGCTCATGAGGAGTTTACAGATTCACTAGAGAAGGTTATCTCGTGTCTGGAGAGATAATCCAGGACAGAAGGTAAGGATATCAAAGGAGTACAATAGCTAATAAGTGACTAATGGAGTTCAGAGTTGGGAGCTGGGGGAAAGATCTGTAGGAGAGAAAAGGTAAGGATGAAATTAGCTGTGCTTTGAAGGAGAGATAGGACATTTAATTTCAAGTTCTAACCTTCTTCTATAACTGGTACACCTTGGAGTGTGAAGGCAATTTAGACAAGTTCTTGGCACTGATCCTTCTCCCTGTGTTTGTACAGAGCTATAATGAGTCACAATACCACCCAAGATAATTGGAAAACCTCTTTGGTACCCAAATAACAAAATATAGCTGTCTTTGTGGCCAGAAACATTGGTAAGTGTCTTCTTCCAAATCTGTCTGGTAATACCCACAAGACAGATTACACAACACCACTATTAAATTTAGAGAACATTAACAAAGAAGGATGAAGGACTGATGAGTAAAGCCCTCTGATTCTATTTGTACAGCAAACTAATCAAAGTCAGATGTAGTTAAGTCTCAATTCACATATAATTTCGCAGGCAGAAAATAATGGTGTCTTTCTATAATACCAAGAAAGATATCTTTTCAGCAACTTTCCCATTATGTGCCAACCATGCTTATTATATTTAAAAAAATCAAGAGTTTATATAAAAATATTTTTGCACAAAAAAATCTCATAAACAAGCACTTATCTCTTTCCATTTTCCATCTCTCCCTCTCTTTTACAGTTTGATTCCTTCCTACCAATTCATTGCCATCCCCTCACTCTTCCCTTCCTATGGACACATACCACAAATGAGCACAGTCATCAGGGAGGGTTATTTATTTTTAAACCTAAAATATTTGGTTCCCAGACATCTAATCACCAAAAAATATAAAACTATTTGTTATTAATTACTGCATCTTAAGTGTGATTAAACTATGTACACATTCAGATATATAATCAGTCGTGAATATATATTCATTCATTAATCAATGTGGCAAATACTAATTACATGTCTAACATATGCCAGACACTAAGAATACAGAGATTAAATATACAACCCTGCCGTTATTGTGCCCAGAGTCTAATAGTTGAGACAAGGAGATAAAGAACCGTTATAATAGAGTATAATATGCAATAAAATAGGGAGAGTATTTCCCAGTGTGTTGTGTCGGCACACAGAAGGATCACTCAACCCAGGCTGAGTTAGTAAAATCTCTAAGGGAGATAATCTTTGAGCTACACCTTAAAAAGGTAAGTAGAAGGAAGCCAGATGATGAAACCAACAGGAAAGGAGTGTCTTAGAGAATACAGCACATAAGAAAAAATGTTTCTATTGAACTGCAAATGGTTTTATAAGGTTGGCAAGTATGTTACATTTGTAGAGCTTCTATAGTAAACCTAAATTCACATTTTTAGTTTATCAGATTCCCAACTTTTCAGTCATGACATGTCTCTTCCCTTCCTACAAGTGTTTTTAAATGAATATGGAATTAGAATTAATTTAGTTTGTCTGTTGGATTAAATTTGCACACATACCCTCTCTGCAGGTCCTGGCCTTGCTGCATGGTGACAGTCAGGGAGCTCTCCCCCAGGAGGCCTTCTACAGCAGAGCCTGCCTGTGCTCACCAACACGACTTCTCTCCTCTTCTTCCTAAGCACACAGCTAAATCGCCTTTCCTGGCCTCATTCCTGATAGGCTGGCATCAAGTCTGAGAAACCAAGTCTGAGAAAACAGAATGTGGACAAAATGTATTCTGTTTCCAAATCTGGCCTATAAAAATCTTCCACGCTCACAGCTCTGTTCTCACTCTTCCCATTCTATAGTAATCTGAGATATTGAAGGTAGCAGTACCATGAGATGGAAGGAACCTGTATTCCAGAACAGCTGCTCGTACCAGGGTCCCTTCACCAACCTATACTAGATTGTGACATGAACACAAAATAAACCTGAACTGTGTTAAGCCACTGAGTTTTAGGATTGTGTCAATAGAGCAATTAACCTGAGCTCAAAGTGTTTGTTCCATTCTCTAACCCTATATTCTCCAGTGTATGTATTTTTGACTTGGTTTTTTATCATTATACTGGACATGATTAGTGTGTATCAGTATACTAAGCAACATGACTAATTTTTACAACCTTCTTGGTAGAAGCCTGCCACACCTACAGTTCTCTACTGACTGATCTGAACTGAACTTTTGTCCTGCTGTACATGTACCCTAAACAAGAAAATCTCTTACTTTTAGGGCCTTTCAGAAAGAAAAAAATCTCCAAAGATGAGATTTATTATTTATTCAGACTGCCAGAGACTTCTTCTTGGATATTGTTTATTATTTTCCTTAGTCATTGGGTATTTTTTCATCTTTCTTCTACTTTTTATTTCTCTATGATAATCTTTTTTTTTTGGAATTTTTGAATTTTATTTCATCTATTTTTTATACAGCAAGTTCTTAATAGTTATTCATTTTCTACATATTAGTGTATACATGTGAATCCAATCTCCCACTTCATCACAACATCCCCCCCCACGCCACTTTCTCACCTTGGTGTCCATACGTTTGTTCTCTACATCTGTGTCTCAAATTATACCCTGCAAAACAGATCAGCTGTACCGTTCTTCTAAGTTCCACATATATGTGTTAATATACGATATTTCTTTTTCTCTTTCTGACTTATTTCATTCTGTGTGACAGTCCCTAGATCCATCCATGTCTCTACAAATGACCCAATTTAGTTCCTTTCTATGGCTGAGTAATATTCCATCGTATACATGTACCACATCTTCTTTATCCATTCGTCTGTCAATGGGCATTTAGATTGCTTCCATGACCTGGCTATTGTAAATATGCTGCAATGAACATTGGGGTATATGTGTTTTTTCATATATGGTTTTCTCCAGGTATATGCACAGTAGCGGGATAGCTGGATTATATGGTAATTCTATTTTTAGATTTTTAAGGAACCTCCATACTGTTCTCCATAGTGGCCATATCAATTTACATTCCCAACAACAGTGCAAGAGGGTTCCCTTTTCTCCACACCCTCTCCAGCATCTGTTGTTTGTAGATTTTCTGATGATGCCAATTCTAACTGGTGTGAGGTAATATCTTATTGTGGCTTAGATTTGCATTTCTCTAATAACTAGTGATGTTGAGCAGCTTGTCATGTGTTTCTTGGTCATCTGTATGTCTTCTTTGGACAAATGTCTATTTAGGTCTTCTGCCAATTTTTGGATTGGGTTGTTTGTTTTTTTAGTACTGAGCTGCATGAGCTGTTTATATATTTTGGAGATTAATCCTTTGTCTGTTGATTCATTTGCAAAAATTTTCTCCCATTGTGAGGGTTGTCTTTTCGTCTTGCTTGTGGTTTCCTTTGCTGTGCAAAAACTTTTAAGGTACATTAGGTCTTATTGGTTTATTTTTGTTTTTATTTCCATTACTCTAGGAGGTGGATCAAAAAAGATCTTGCTGTGATTTATGTCAAAGAGTGTTCTTCCTATGTTTTCCTCTAAGAGTTTTATAGTGGCTGGGCTTACATTTAGGCTTTTTATCCATTTGGAGTTTATTTTTGTGTATGGTGAAAGGGAATGTTCTAATTACATTCTTTTACATGTAGTGGTCCAGATTTCATAGCACCACTTATTGAAGAGACTGTCTTTTATCCATTGTATATCCTTGCATCCTTTGTCATACCTTAGTTGACAATAGGTGCTTGGGTTTATCTCTGGGTTTTCTATCCTGTTCCATTAATCTATATTTCTGTTTTGGTGCCAGTACCATAATGTCTTGGTCACTGCAGCTTTGTAGTATAGTCTGAAGTCAGGGAGTCTGATTCCTCCAGCTCCGTCTTTCTCCCTCAAGACTGCTTTGACTATTTGGAGTCTTCGGTGTCTCCATACAAATTTTAGGATGTTTGTTCTAGCTTTGTAAAAAATGCCATTGGTAACTTGATAGGGATTGCATTGTATCTGTAGAATGCTTTGGATAGTATAGTTATTTTCACAATATTGATTCCTCCAATCCAAGAATTAAGTATGTCTCTCCATCTGCTTGTGTCATCATTAATTTCTTACAACAGTGTCTTATAGTTTCCTGCAGACAGATCTTTTGTCTCCCTACGTCGGTTTATTCTTAGGTAGTTTATTCTTTTTGTTGCAATGGTAAATGGGAGTGTTTCCTTAATTTATCTTTCAGATTTTTCATCATTAGTGTATAGGAATGCAAGAGATTTCTGTGCATTAATTTTGTATCCTGCAACTTTACCAAATTCATTGATTAACTCTAGTAGTTTTCTGGTGGCATCTTTAAGATTCTCTATGTATAGTATCATGTCATCTGCAAACAGTGACAGTTTTACTTCTTCTTTTCCAATCTGGATTCAGTTTATTCCTTTTTCTTCTCTGATTGCCGTGGCTAGGACTTCCAAAGCTATGTTGAATAATAGTGGTGAGAGTGGACATCCTTGTCTTGTTGCTGATCTTAGAGGAAATGCTTTCAATTTTTCGTCATTGAGAATAATGTTTGCTGTAGGTCTGTCATATATATGGCCTTTATTATGTTGAAGTAGGTTCTCTCTATGCCCACTTTCTGGAGAGTTTTTATCATAAATGGGTGTTGAATTTTGTGAAAACCTTTTTCTGCATCTACTGAGATGATCATATGGTTTTTCTTCTTCAATTTGTTAATATGGTGTATCACATTGACTGATTTGCATATATTGAAGAACTGTAGCATCTCTGGGATAAAACCCACTTGATAATGGTGTATGATCCTTTTAATGTGTTGTTGGTTTCTGTTTGCTAGTATTTTGTTGAGGATTTTTGCATCTATACTCATCAGTGATAGTGATCTGTATTTTTCTTTTATTGTAGCATCTTTGTCTGGTTTTGGTATCAGGGTGATGATGGTCTCATAGAATGAGTTTGGGAGTGTTTCTTCCTCTGCAATTTTTTGGAAGCAGTTGAGAAAGATGGGTGTTAGCTCTTCTCTGAATGTTCGACAGATTTCACATGTGAAGCCATCTGGTCCTGGACTTTTGTTTGTTGGAAGATTTTTAATCACAGCTTCAATTTCTTACTTCTGATTGGTCTTTTCATATTTTCTATTTCTTCCTGGATCAGTCTTGGAAGGCTATACCTTTCTAAGAATTTGTCCATTTCTTCCTGGTTGTCCATTTTATTACCATAGAGTTGCTAGTAGTCTCTTAGGAAGCTTGGTATTTCTGTGGTGTCTGTTGTAACTTCTCCTTTTCCATTTCTAATTCTATCTATTTGAGTCCTCTCCCTCTTTTTCTTGATGAGTCTGGCTAATGGTTTATCAATTTTGTTTATCTTCTCATCCACCAGAGGGCAGACATCAGAAGCAAGAACTACAATCCTGCAACCTGTGGAACAAACACCACATTCACAGAAAGAGAGACAAGATGAAAAGGTAGAGGGCTATGTACCAGATGAAGGAACAAGATAAAACCCCAGAAAAACAGCTAAATGAAGTGGGAGTAGGCAAACTTCCAGAAAAAGAATTCAGAATAATGATAGTGAAAATCCAGGAAAATCCAGGAACTCAGAAAAAGAATGGAGGCAAAGGTCGAGAAGATGCAAGAAATGTTTATCAAAGACCAAGAAGAATTAAAGAACAAACAAACAGATATGAACAACACAATAACTGAAATGAAAAATAAATGAGAAGGAATCAATAGCAGAATAACTGAGGCACAGTAATAGATAAGTGACCTGGAAGACAGAATGGTGGAATTCACTGCTGCAGAACAGAATAAAGAAAAAAGAATGAAAATAAGTGAAGACTGCCTCAGAGACCTCTGGGACAACATTAAACGTAACAATCTTCATAATATAGGGGTCCAAAAAGGAGAAGAGAGAGAGAAAGGACCCGAGAAAATATCTGAAGAGTTTATAGTCAAAAACGTCCCTGACATGGGAAAGGAAACAGCCACCCAAGTCCAAGAAGTGCAGAGAGTCCCATACAGGATAAACCCAAGGAAAAACATGCCAAGACACATAGTAATCAAATTGGCAAAAATTAAAGACAAAAAACAATTATTGAGAGCAGCAAGGGAAAAATGACAAATAACACACAAGGGAACTCCCATAAGCTTAACAGCTGATTTCTCAGCAGAAACTCTACAAGCCAGAACGGAGTGGCATGACATACTTAAAGTGATGGAAGGGAAGAACCGACAACCAAAATTACTCTATCTGGAAAGGATCTCATTCAGATTCAATGGAGAAATCAAAAGCTTTACAGACAAGCAAAAGCTAAGAGAATTCAGCACCACCAAACCAGCTCTACAACAAATGCTAAACAAACTTCTCTAAGTGGAAAACACAAGAGAAGAAAAGGACCTACAAAAACACACCCAAAACAATTAAGAAAATAGTAATAGGAACATACATATTGATAATTACCTTAAACGTGAATGGATTAAATGCTCCGACCAAAAGACACAGGCTCGCTGAATAGATACAAGAACAAGACCCATATGCACACTGTCTACAAGAGACCCACTTCAGACCTAAGGACACATTCAGACTGAAAGTGAGGGGATGGAAAAAGATATTCCATGCAAATGGAAATCAAAAGAAACCTGGAGTGGCAATACTCATATCAGATAAAACAGACTTTAAATAAAGAATGTTACAAGAGACAAGGAAGGACACTACATAATGATAAAAGGATCCATCCAAGAAAAAGATATAACAACTATAAATATATATGCACCAAAGACAGGAGCACCTCAATACATAAGGCAACTGCTAACAGCTCTAAAAGAGAAAATCGACAGTAACACAAAAAGAGTGGTGGACTTTGACAACTCACATACACCAATGGACAGATCATCCAAATAGAAAATTAATAAGGAAAAACAAGGTTTAAATGACACAATAGACCAGATAGATTTAATTGATATTTGTAGGACACTCCATCCAAGAAAAGCAGATTACACTTTCTCCTCAAGTGCGCATGGGACATTCTCCAGGACAGATCACATTTTGGGTTACAAATCAAGTCTCTGTAAATTTAAGAAAATTGAAATCATATCAAGCATCTTTTCTGACCACAATGTTATGAGATTAGAAATCAATTTCAGGGAAAAAAGGTAAAAGTTACAAACACATGGAGACTAAACAATACATTAATAAATAACGAAGAGATCACTGAAGAAATCAAAAAGGAAATAAAAAAATACCTACAGACAAATGACAATGAAAACACGACAATTCAAAACCTATGCTATGCAACAAAAGTAGTTCTCAGAGGGAAGTTTATAGCTATACAAGCCTACCTCAAGAAACAAGAAAAATCTCAAATAAACAATCTAACATTACACCTAAAGGAACTAGAGAAAGAAGAACAAACAAAACCCAAAGTTAGCAGAAGGAAAGAAATCATAAAGATCAGAGCAGAGATAAATGAAAAAGAAACAAAGAAAACAATAGCAAAGATCAATAAACTAAAAGCTGGTTCTTTGAGAAGATAAACAAAATTGATAGACCATTAGTCAGACTCATCAAGAAAAAGAGGGAGAGGACTCAACTCAATAAAATTAGAAATGAAAAAGGAGAAATCACAACTGATATTGCAGAAATACAAGGATTATAAGAGATTACTACAAACAACTCTATGCTAATAAAATGGACAACCTCGAAGAAATGGATAAATTCTTAGAAAGGTATAGCTGTCCAAGACAAACCAGGAAAAAATAGAAAATATGAACAGACCAATCACAAGTAATGAAATTGAAACTGTGATTAAAAATCTTCCAACAAACAGAAGTTCAGGACCAGATGGCTTCACAGGTGAATTCTATCTAACATTTAGAGAAGAGCTAAAACCCATCCTTCTCAAACTCTTCCAAAAATTGCAGAGGAAGAAAAACTCTCAAACTCATTCTATGAGGCCACCATCACCCTGATACCAAAATCAAAGATACTACAAAAAAAGAAAATTACAGACCAACATCACTGATAAATACTTATGTGAAAATCCTCAACAAAATACTAGCAAACAGAATCCAACAACACATTAAAAGAATCATACACCATTATCAAGTGGGTTTTATCCCAGAGATGCTACAGTTCTTCAATATATGCAAATCAATCAATGTGATACACCATATTAACAAATTGAAGAAGAAAAAACATATGATCATCTCAGTAGATGCAGAAAAAGGTTTTCACAAAATTCAACACCGATTTATGATAAAAAACTCTCCAGAAAGTGGGCATAGAGGGAACCTACCTCAGCTTAATAAAGGCCATACACCTCAAACACAAACATTATTCTCAATGTTGAAAAACTTAAAGCATTTCTTCTAAAATCAGGAACAAGACAAGGATGTCCATTCTCACCATTATTATTCAATATAGTTTTGGAAATTCTAGCCACGGCAATCAGAGAAGAAAAAATAAAATAAAATGAATCCAAATTGGAAAAGAAGAAGTAAAACTGTCACTGTTTGCAGACAACATGATACTATACATAGAGAATCCTAAAGATGCCACTAGAAAACTACTAGAGGTAATCAATGAATTTGGTAAAGTTGCAAGATACAAAATTAATGCACAGAAATCTCTTGCAATCCTATAGGCTAATGATGAAAAATCTGAAAGATAAATTAAGGAAACACTCCCATGTACCATTGCAACATAAAGAGTAAAATATCTAGGAATAAACCTACCTAGGGATACAAAAGACCTGTATGTAGAAAATTATAAGACACTGCTGAAAGAAATTAAAGATGATACCAACAGATGGAGAGATATACCATGTTCTTGGATTGGAAGAATCAATATTGTGAAAATGACTGTACTACCCAAAACAATCTACAGATGCAATGCTATCCCTATCAAATGACCAATGGCACTTTTTATGGAAGTAGAATAAAAAATCTTAAAATTTGTATGGAGACACAAAAGACCCAGAATAGCCAAAGCAGTCTTGAGGGAAAAAAACAGAGCTGGAGGAATCAGACTCCCTGATTTCAGAGTATACTACAAATCTACAGTAATCAAGACAATATGGTACTGGCACAAAAACAGAAATACAGATCAATGGAACAAGACAGAAAGCCCAGAGATAAACCCACGCACCTATGGTCAACTAATCTATGACAAAGGAGACAAAGATATACAATGGAGAAAAGACAGTCTCTTCAATAAATGGTGCTGGGAAAACTGGACAGCTACATGTAAAAGAATGAAATTAGAACACTCCCTAACAGCAGACACAAAAATAAACTCAAAATGGATTCAAGACCTAAATGTAAGATCAGACACTGTAAAACTCTTAGAGGAAAACATAGGAAGAACACTCTGACATAAATCACAGCAAGATCTTTTTTGATCCACCTCCTAGAGTAATGGAAATTAAAACAAAAATAAACAAATGGGACCTAATGAAACTTAAAAGCTTTTGCAAAGCAAAAGAAACTACAAACAAGACGAAAAGATAACCTTCAGAATGGGAGAAAATATTTGCTAATGAATCAATGGACAAAGGATTAATCTCCAAAATACATAAACAGCTCTTGCAGCTCAATATTAAAAAAACAAACAACCTAATCAAAAAATGGGCAGAAGACCTAAATAGACATTTCTCCAAAGAAGACATACAGATGGCAAAGAAGCACATGAAAAGTTGCTCAACATCACTAATTATTAGAGAAATGCAAATCAAAACTACAATGAGGTATCACCTCACACCAGTTAGAATGGGCATTACCAGAAAATCTACAAACATCAAATGCTGGAGAGAGTGTGGCGAAAAGGAACCCTCTTGCACTGTTGGTGGGAATGTACATTAATATAGCCACTTTGGAGAACAGTATGGAGATTCCTTAAAAAACTAAAAATAGTGGCTTCCCTGGTGGTGCAGTGGTTGAGAGTCCACCTGCCGATGCAGGGGATACGGGTTCATGCCCCGGTCTGGGAAGATCCCACATGCTGCGGAGCAGCTTGGCCCGTGAGCCATGGCCACTGAGCCTGCGTGTCTGGAGCCTGTGCTCCGCAATGGGAGAGGCCACAACAGTGAGAGGCCCGCGTACCGCAAAAAAAAAACAAAAAACTAAAAATAAAATTACCATATGACCCAGCAATTCCACTACTGGCCATATACCCTGAGAAAAGCACAATTCAAAAAGACACAGGCGCCCCAATGTTAACTGCTGCGCTTTTACAATAGCCAGGTCATGGAAGCAACCTAAATGCCCGTCGACAGACAAATGTATAAAGAAGATCTGGTACATATATACAATGGAATATTACTCACCCATAAAAATGAACAAAATTCGGTCATTTGTAGAGATGTGGATGAATCTAGAGACTGTCATACAGAGTGAAGTAAGTCAGAAAGAGAAAAACAAATATCATATAGTAACGCATATATGTGGAACCTAGACAAATGGTACAGGTGAACCGGTTTGCAGGGCCAAAATAGAGATACAGATTTATAGAACAAATGATTGGGACACCAAGGGGGTAAAGCAGCAGGGGGTGGGGTTGGGGGTGTGCTGAATTGGATGATTGGGTGACACGTATACACTGATGTGTATATAATGGATGACTAATAAGAACCTGCTGTATAAAAAAATAAATAAAATTCAAAAAAAGTAACTAAACAGGGAGATCTGATGAACTTCAGAATTGGCAAACACATCCACGTGCTGGGAGTGTGGCACACCCAACTCTATGAGGACAGAAGCTCCTGTGGTTGGGACTCTTCCAGATCTCACCCTATGTACCTCTTCATCAGATGTTCATTTGTATCATTTATAATAAACCAGTAAGCCTAAGTAGAGTGAAAAAAATGAATAAATAAAAAACTAATAGTGACCAGATCTATAGAGTTTAGAAAATGCAGCCTTCTCAAAGCTCCATTTACAAGTTAGAACATTGGCTCCATGACTGGAAAAGCATTAAAAGTCCTTGTAGTCTCTCATAGGTGGTGCTGTATATAGATTTGAAAACAAGAGTTTTCTCACTACCTTGCTGCTGTTGTTTAGTTAGTTTCTCAACAGTCTCTGACCTATCCTCCCAATCAATCTTTTCTATGCTCTTGTTCCTTCCTCTTTGAACAAAGGAAGAAAAGATTAACGGCAAGTCCATTTTACTTTCTAGAAATTTGTTAAGACCTGCTAAATCTAATCACTATTCAAGTAGCCAATTATTACGAGAATGTGAATAAAAAAGAAATGGATTCTTTCATAATTCTGATTGTGCACTTAAAAAATTGCTGCTCTAAGGTTAACTAAACATTCTAGGCATAGTCAAAGAATATTCCATTGCAGTTTAACATGTCTCATAATACTATGGACTTTTAGAGCTGTGTAACTCTAGGAGGAGCTGAAGCTAAAGCCTTGGGGAAATTCTGAGCTTACTCTATTTTTAAAGTCCATCATGTGCTAGTATTACCAACAGTTCAAAGAGAATATCATATGTACTATTCAAATATTTGTGAATCATTAAGTTTTGTATAAAGATGTCTATTAAGCAAAAAAAAAAAAAACTTTTTGTTTATCTTCTCAAAGATTAAGATTTTAGTTTTATTGATCTTTGCTATTGTTTTCTTTCTTTCTATTTATTTCTGCTCTGATCTTTATGATTTCTTTCCTTCTGCTAACTTTGGATTTTGTTTGTTCTTCTTTCTCTAGTTCCTTTAGGTGTAACATTAGATTATTTATTTGAGATTTTTCTTGTTTCTTGAGGTAGGCTTGTATAGCTCTAAACTTCCCTCTTAGAACTGCTTTTGCTGCATCGCATAGGTTTTGGATCATCGTGTTTTCACTGTCATTTGTCTCTAGGTATTTTTTTATTTCCTCTTTGATTTCTTCAGTGATCTCTTGGTTATTTAGTAATGTAGTGTTTAGCCTCCATGTGTTTGTGTTTTTTACGTTTTTTTTCCCTATAATTGATTTCTAATCTCATAGCATTGTGGTCAAAAAAGATGCTTGATATGATATGATTTCTTAAATTTATTGAGGCTTGATTTGTGACCCAAGATGTGACGTATCCTGGAGCATGTTCTGTGCGCACTTGAGAAGAAAGTGTAATCTGCTGTTTTTGGAAGGAATGTCCTATAAATATCAATTAAATCTATCTGGTCTATTGTGTCATTTAAAGCTTCTGTTTCCTTAATAATTTTCTTTTTGGATGATCTGTCCATTGGTGTAAGTGAGGTGTTAAAGTCCCCCACTATTATTGTGTTACTGTTGAGTTCCTCTTTTAGAGCTGTTAGCAGTTGCCTTATGTATTGAGGTGCTCCTATGTTGGGTGCATATATATTTATAATTGTTATATCTTCTTCTTGGATTGATCCCTTTATCACTTCGTAGTATCCTTCCTTGTCTCTTGTAACATTCTTTATTTAAAGTCTATTTTATCTGATATGAGTATTGCCACTCCAGCTTTCTTTTGATTTCCATTTGCATGGAATATCTTTTTCCATCCCCTCACTTTCAGTCTCTATGTGTCCCTTGGTCTGAAGTGGGTGTCTTGTAGACAGCATATATATGGGTCCTGTTTTTGTACTCATTCAGCGAGCCTGTGTCTTTTGGTCGGAGCATTTAATCCATTCACGTTTAAGGTAATTATCAATATGTATGTTCCTATTACTATTTTCTTAATTGTTTTGGGTTTGTTTTTGTAGGTCCTTTTCTTCTCTTGTGTTTCCCACTTAGAGAAGTTCCTTTAGCATTTGTTATAGAGCAGGTTTGGTGGTGCTGAATTCTCTTAGCTTTTGCTTATCTGTAAAGCTTTTGATTTCTCCATTGAATCTGAATGAGATCCTTTCCAGATAGAGTAATCTTGGTTGTCGGTTCTTCCCTTCCATCACTTTAAGTATGTCATGCCACTCCCTTCTGGCTTGTAGAGTTTCTGCTGAGAAATCAGCTGTTAAGCTTATGGGAGTTCCCTTGTGTGTTATTTGTCATTTTTCCCTTGTTGCTTTCAATAATTTTTCTTTGTCTTTAATTTTTGTCAGTTTGATTACTATGTGTCTCAGTGTGTTTCTCCTTGGGTTTATCCTGTATGGGACTCTCTGCACTTCCTGGACTTGTGTGGCTTTTTCTTGTCCCATGTTAGGGACGTTTTTGACTATAATCTCTTCAAATATTTTCTTGGGTCCTTTCTCTCTCTCTCTTCTTTCTCTCTCTCTTCTCCTTCTCAGACCCTTATAATGCGAATGTTGTTGCATTTAATGTTGTCCCAGAGGTCTCTTAGGCTGTCTTCATTTCTTTTCATTCTTTTTTCTTTATTCTGTTCTGCAGCTATGCATTCCACCATTCTGTCTTCCAGGTCACTTATCTGTTCTTCTGCCTCAGTTATTCTGCTATTGATTCCTTCTAGTGTATTTTTCATTTCAGTTGTTGTATTGTTCATCTCTGTTTGTTTGTTCTTTAATTCTTCTAGGTCTTTGTTAAACATTTCTTGCATCTTCTTGATCTTTGCCTCCAATCTTTTTCTGAAGTCCTGGATCATCTTCACTATCATTATTCTGAATTTATTTTTCTGGAAGGTTGCCTATCTCCACTTCATTTTGTTGTTTTTCTGGGGTTTTATCTTGTTCCTTCACCTGGTACATAGCCCTCTGCCTTTTCATTTTGTCTATCTTTCTGTGAATGTGTTTTTTTTGTTCCACAGGCTGCAGGATTGTAGTTCTTCTTGCTTCTGCTGTCTGCCCTCTGGTGGATGAGGCTAAGAGGCTTCAGCAAGTTTCCTGGTCAGAGGGACTGGTTGTGGGTAGAGCTGGCTGTTGCTCTGGTGAGCAGAGCTCAGTAAAACTTTAATCTGCTTGTGTGCTGATGGGTAGGGCTGGGTTCCCTCCCTGTTGGTTGTTTGGCCTGAGGAATCCCAGCACTGGAACCTACCTGGTCTCTTTGGTGGGGCTAATGGCAGACTCTTGGAGGGCTCACACCAAGGAGTACTTCCCAGAACTTCTGCTGCTAGTTTCCTTGTCCTCACGGTGAGACAGAGCCACCTCCCACCTCTGCAGGAGACCTTCCAACCCTAGCAGGTAGGTCTGGTTTAGTCTCCTGTGGGGTCACTGCTTCTTCCCCTGGGTCCTGGTGCACACACTACTTTGTGTGTGCCATCCAAGAGTGGAGTCTCTGTTTCCCCTAGTCCTGTTGAAGTCCTGAAATCAAATCCTGCTAGCCTTCAAAGTCTGATTCTCTAGGAATTCCTCCTCCCGTTGCCAGACCCCCCAGGTTGGGAAGCCTGATGTGGGGCTCAGAACCTTCACTCCAGTGGGTGGACTTCTGTGGTGCAAGTGTTCTCCAGTTTGAGGGTCACCCACCCAGCAGTTACGGGATTTGATTTTATTGTAATTGTGCCCCTCCTACCATCTCATTGTGGCTTCTCCTTTGTCTTTGGATGTGGGGTATCTTTTTTGTGAGTTCCAGTGTCTTCCTGTCAATGATTGTTCAGCAGTTAGTTGTGATTCAGGTGCTCTTGCAAGAGGGAGTGAGAGCACATCCTTCTACTCCACCATCTTGAACCAGGGCTCTATGATAATCTTACATTGTGGTTTCCTTCTATCAGAAAGCAACTTTTCATTGGGCATTTAGCATAACAACCAGTCACAATTTATAGGTCTATGGTTTGAAATAGGTTAGTCATTTTTAATAAAAAAAATCATCTTAAGTTTTTATATTCAACTTGTTTTTATAAGAATATAATTAATAATAAAAGTACCAAAGCTCGTTGTAAACGATGAAACAAATACATTTTAAAAATAAATAAATCATCTCTTTCCTACTCTCCTTAATTCTACCCAGGCAACAACCAACTTGAATTTATTGCTTTTTACCTTGAGAATTAACTTTATTAGGTTTTTTATTACAAAAGCCTTGCCAAAACAATGCAACAATATATAAAGATATTAATCTTCCTTTTATCCTTCTTCCAATCTTACCTCCTGGGATTAACCATGTTACCAGTGTAGTGTATATCCTCCCAAACTTCTCCATGTTCAAACAGTAGAATACAAACATGTATATATATATATATATATATATATATATATATATATATATATATATATATATATATCATGGTCCATATTTTCATCTATAATTTACTTTTCTTACTTAACTCTGGATCCTGGATATCTCTCAAGGACAATAGCTATGGATCTAATTCATTCATTTAAATAGTGATCTGATATTCCAGAGTATGAATGAAACAAATGTTTTTAGTCATTCCCCTATCAATATTCACCTTTTTTTCCCTCTCTCTCTCTCTCTCTCTCTGTGTGTGTGTGTGTGTGTGTGTGTGTGTGTGTGTGTGTGTGTGTGTAGCAGGGAGTGTAGGGAAAAGGGTCACCACTACAAACAACACTGCCATAAACTTACTATATGTAGGAAATATACTCAAAATATTCAATGGCCAGCACGGCAAAGAAACTGAATAATCAGAACTGATATCCAATCAATCTGCTGCTACACCATGCCCATACATAATTCGATTATCAGCTCTAATTTTGCTTTCTTTCTTTTATATTGCCACTTGTATTTCTAGAGCATAAGTTTTCCCATAGATTATTGTCTAGGTTCCAGTTGTCTACTGTTGCATAATAAATCACCCCAAAACTTAGTTGCTTAACACTACAGCAATTATCTTACTGCCTCTCACTGTGTTCTGGAATTCAGGAAGGGTTGAGCTGGCAAAGCCTGACTCATGATTACTCATGCAGTTGTAGGTAGATGGTGAATGGTGCCAGAATGACAAGGGGCCAGAAATGCTGAAGCCTGGTCAACCTCTTCTCCCTCTTCATGTAGTCTCAGAGCCTCTCCATGTGGTCTCTAGCATGGACTAGTTTAGGCTTACTCACAGCATGATGGTCTTAAAACAGTTGGGTGTTTTATGTGGGCAGCTGAAGGCTTCAAGAGAAAGTATCTTAGCAAACAAAGAAAAAGATGCATGGCCCTCTATGACCAAGACATGAAAGTCACACAGCCTCTGCCATATTCTGTTCAATATAGGTGAGTCATAAGCCAGCCTAATTCAAAGGGAAACGCCATGTCTTCATGAGGGAGTGGCAGGTTCTAAAAAGACTATTTTGGAGTAGAAAATATTTCACAGCCATCTCTGGAAAATAAAATGTGCCACAGTTTGCCTTCTGGCCACAACTTATATCCCTCCCACTTGCAAAATATGCTCACTCTCTCCAAAAACTCTTCAAAAGTTTCATCCCATTATGTGTCAGGCTCAAAATCTAAGATCTTACCATCTAAATTAAACCCAGGTCCAAATGAGGTTACTTGTGTGTGGTTCTTCAGATACAGATGGCTGAGTATTCTTCTTCTTTATCTGAAGACCTATGACCTAAAAAGACAAGCTACCTGCACCACATGCACCCAACATAAAAAGGTGGGACAGTAATAGGATAACCACTATACATGGCTCATTCAAAAAGGAAAAAATGAGAAGCACACAGCAGGCACTGGTGTACCCAACTTGGAAAAGCTTTACAGGCACTCTGTTGCCAGTTTACTGATTAAGGCCCAGTACTCTTCCCTGAGACTAATTTTCCGGAGCTCTGGGCTGTATCCTCTGGGGTCTTAGTGCTGCGCTCTGAGTTATCTTTTTGGTTTTCTTCTCATAAAATGTAGTCTATATTTTTAGCTAAGTTGAGTAGTTTTCCTAGCCTGTATAAGTTCTTGCCTATAGAAGATCAAGGAGTCCAAAGCTCTCTTCACTTTGTACTGCTTCTACCATTTCAGTTCAAGCTGAAGCTAATACAATTCTTTTAAAATTTTGTGGAGTTTTTGTATGCCAATTTATAATCTAGTGTATTATATGAAAATCATATCCAAAATCTCTTTAAGATAATTCCTCTCCACCTTGGGTTCCCTGTGAAGTTCCTGTAAAACACCCTTAAAATTCTTGAAAGCCCTGTTTTTGAATAGGGAGGATCTGTGAGGCAGTTCCTTAGGTCCTTAGAAAGCTTTTGTCTGTTTAAAAGGGTCTATGGGGGTTTCCCTGGTGGCGCAGTGGTTGAGAGTCCGCCTGCCGATGCAGGGGACACGGGTTCGTGCCCCGGTCCGGGAAGATCCCATATGCTGCGGAGCAGCTGGGCCCGTGAGCCATGGCCACTGAGCCTGCGCGTCCGGAGCCTGTGCTCCACAACAGGAGAGGCCACAGCAGTGAGAGGCCCGCGTATTGCCAAAAAAAAAGGGTCTATGAAGCACCTTTATCATAGTAGTGTCCCCAGATGCTCACTTAGAGCCTTTATACTTAAACTTAAGTTACAAATCTAATAATCATGGCTGTCCAATTTGCCAGATTCCTGAAGATCTAATCGGAAAAGTAGAAGAGGTAAGTAAGAGTGGCACAGCTACAGTCAGGCAAAGTGACAGTAATGAGATATTACAGATGAAGTCAGACACAGATGAGGATGCAGAGAAAGAGATAAAGAGGAAAAAGAAAAACTCAAACTGTGCAGTAATCTGAGTTATTTAATTTTGTTGTAAATAATACTATACTCCTCGGTAGTAATGAGATCAGGAAAGCTTCAAGAGATCACAGAGACGTTAGTTGACAATCATTCTGGCACTGTGGTTTAGAGCACAGTTCTGGAGCTAGACCCTGGGTTTTAATCCCAGCTCCAATACTGCCCTGATGGTACAATCTTAGGTAAATTATTTTATGACTGTGCCTCAATTTTTTCATATTTGAAATGGGCATGATACTCAGACCTATCTTGTGGGGTGATTGTTAGGGTTAAGTGATATAATACATATAAAATGCTTAAAAAGTGTCTGGGACACAGTAAGTATTCAATAAATGTTAACCATTGTTACCATTATTATAATTTTGTTTAGTTGGCTTTAGAAGATAAAATATTTAGAAAGAATTTCATCACAAGTGGGTAAAATATACATCATCTGGTGCTGAAAGAACTATGCTCCAGTTATCTGAAAAAAATCTCCTTATGTGGAATTTCTCATTCTAGTGAAGCCAGACTGATGATACATGAGTATCCCAATTTCACAGATAAGAGAACAAACAGCTGAAATGAGGAGCTAAACATCCCTCACAAGATCAATCCTGAGCTCCAGAACTCCTACTCAGTAGTTCAGGGAAGGATTTTACTGTTTCATTTTGTTGTCCCCCCACCGCCGCCTCCACCCCGGCACCATTCTTTCTTGAACGGTGTCTTTGAGTACTGCTTACCAATCTGGTCTTCCTAGTGCCGTTTTCTTACATACCAGGGACAGGCAAAATTTCCCTAAATTTGTGATTCAAGATGTTCTAACATTTCTTCCAGTTACATTTGGAGGATATTAAAATCAAAGAGCATCCCTTACAATCCAAAGATCAGAACAACTTTCCAAATAATCATTTGGAGGAGCTTCTTGAATTTTGAAGGATCATAAAACTCTTTAACGATCTACCAAAACTATTGATCTTTTCTCCATTAAAAAAATGCATAAGTACATTTGAGTATAATTTCGGGGCATTCATGTGGGTTTCCCCTAAACTACTGATATATCAGTTAGAGCATCCATGAACAACAGTTTCAGAACCTTTCATTTAAAGGCATTAGTAAGGTATGACTTCCTAGAGGAGCAGAGTATATTTTTTCTGATAGGGTTATTTGTCTTCTTTATAAAAATCATAAGCAGAAACAATTGCTAATACAACATATTGAAATTATCTCCTCCAGAGCTGAGCCAGAATCCTTTTAATTTGTGTCTATTTATCCCTAATCTATCTGTTTCTATAACTATTCTTGAATTGTCAAGGCATTCTTAAATTTGACCCTCATGTAATTGCAGAATCTGTCTTCCAGGATTATTTCCCAAAATTTAGTTTCTGTTTGGGATTTTGTTTTAAGCCAACAATTCAAATATTCAAAATATAATATTCTGAAGAAATATTCTCAAATTATTTCAGTCCTGCTGTTAGCTTTTCCTTCTCCGCAATGTTCCTAAGGAATGAAATGCCCTTGACTTAAATCTAATTCTTCTTTTTTGTCTGCTTAGTAGTCTATGGTTGTTTACCATATATCAGAAAAGGAAATGCAAGATGTCTTATAAATTGTTAGATTTTGATTTATTCTTTAAAAAAAATGTCAGTTATACATTTGCACATAAATTGAATTTATATTCCCCGTCCTTCAGTTTTCAGAATTTGCCAAGAAATATCTTCAAATTATTTATTTAATATATTCTATTTTATTTATTTGTTTTACTTTCTATTTAAAAATTGAAGAAATGCCCTAGGAGATGGAAATGGAGAAAAATATTATCTAAGGAGGGCACATAAAAGTTAGAGCTGGGCTTCCCTGGTGGCGCAGTGGTTGAGAGTCCGCCTGCCGATGCAGGGGACACAGGTTCGTGCCCCGGTCCGGGAAGATCCCACATGCCGCGGAGCGGCTGGGCCCCGTGAGCCATGGCCGCTGAGCCTGCGCGTCCGGAGCCTGTGCTCCGCAACGGGAGAGGCCACAACAGTGAGAGGCCCGCGTAACGCAAAAAAAAAAAAAAAAAAAAAAAAAAAAAAAAGTTAGAGCTAAAAGAGATATTACAGGTTGTCAGTCAAACACCCTCATTTTAAGGATAAGGAAACTGCACCTAAGGACTTTCAACACCTTACTTAAGGTAAAGACCTGGTGGGGAAATGGTGATGGACCGAATTGGTGCAAAGAAGGATGCAGTGAAATGCTTGGTTTACAGTTCTTTTGCAAAAATGAATACAAAATAAGTTTTTCACATCTAAACGTTTAGAGTGGCAAAGAGTTACTTCCTAAATTCAATGTCTCAAAATCCACTTAGTTATTCTACCTTTGGGAGAGGGTGGGGAAAATGTGATTAAAATTTCCCCACCTATACAAGCATTATTGCGTTCTTTATTAACATCTCTAAGTCTCTTACTATGTTAGTACTACAACCTTAAAATAGAAATAAGTACAGTCACTCACTGGGGAAAACCAAAAAGCTTTTTTTTCTCTGTGTAGTCTACAAAAATTCAGTTTTCCCAAGTGATCTGCAAACAGAGATAGAGATGGGAGTTTTGCACTCCAGTAGGACAAAAATTTCTCCTGATTTAAGCCTTAACCCTTATTTTTTACCTCCTCTCTTTTCAATCATCCCGTGAATTCCTGAAGAAGTCAATGAAATGTTTCCTTCTTGCCTAAGCTTGTATCAGCTGCTGCTTTGATAATGATGCAGCATGCTAAGTAATGAGTACGACTTGGCAAAAGTTGTTTTAGTAGGAAGTTGTTTTATTGGAACATAAAGTTGTTTTACTAGAAAGTTGTTTTTGTCCAGCACAATAAACTACCCCAGTGTCTAGAACAGCTAGGTCCCTAACACTTTAAATTACTACAAGCATCCAGACCTCCCATCCCATGCCTTTAATACACAGCCATATAGAAATATATTTATTTTCTTGAAAGTAGACATAGAGTAGTAAATTTTTATCAGAATTGTTTTTATTTTTTTCCATTATTTGGAGATTTATTTTATTTTGTTAACATCTTTATTGGAGTATAATTGTACAATGTTGTGTTACTTTCTGCTGTATGACAAAGTGAATCAGCTATATGTATACATATATCCCCATATCCCCTCCCTCTTGCATCTCCCTCTCACCTTCCCTATCCCACCCCTCTAGGTGGTCACAAAGCACTGAGCTGATCTCCCTGTGCTATGCGGCTGCTTCCCACTAGCTATCTATTTTACATTTGGTAGTGTATATATGTCAATGCTACTCTCTCACTTCATCCCAGCTTACCTTCCCCCTCCCTGTGTCCTCAAGTCCATTCTCTATGTCTGCATCTTTATTCCTGTCCTGCCTCTAGGTTCATTAGAACCTTTTTTTTTTTTTTTTTTAGATTCCATATATATGTGTTAGCATACGGTATTTTGGTTTTCTTCTTCTGACTTACTTCACTCTGTATGACAGACTCTAGGTCCATCCACCTCACTACAAATAACTCAATTTTGTTTCTTTTTATGGCTGAGTAATATTCCATTGTATACATGTGGCACATCTTTATCCATTCATCTGTTGATGGACACTTAGGTTGCTTCTATGTCCTGGTTATTGTAAATAGTGCTGCAGTGAACATTGGGGTGTATGTATCTTTTTGAATTATGGTTTTCTCAGGGTTTATGCCCAGTAGTGGGATTGCTGGGTCATATGGTAGTTCTATTTTTTAGTTTTTTAAGGAACCTCCATACTGTTCTCCATAGTGGCAGTATCAATTCACATTCCCACCAACAGTGCAAGAGGGTTCCCTTTTCTCCACACCCTCTCTAGCATTTATTGTTTGTAGATTTTTTGATGATAGCCATTCTGACCGGTGTGAGGTGATACCTCATTCAGAATTGTTTTTAATTCAAATTGTGCACGTTGCAGGTTAAACAGCTTAGATGCAAATAGGGCTAGCGTTAGCCTTTACACTGTGGTGTTAAGTGTTATTCAGCAGTTTCTCACCCAGGAAGATAGGAATGGTGCTGCTTCTGTTCTAATGTTGACAACCTCTAAGTGTCATTATTGCTTTCTCCTAGAGTATCTATGGTTTTACCTTTCCTACAGCACCAAGGACAAATGAATAGCCTTCTCTAATGACAGCAGCTTGTTAACACTGAGTTGCTGTGAACTTGAAGGTCCACTATCCAAAGGTTGCACTCCTATTATAGCCTACCATCAGCCTCCAAAAAAAATCCATAATATTGATAATAACTTTAATGCATATCATCTATCTCCCTATAATAATTTCCAAGAAACCCTGCTAAGATACTTCATAATTAGCACATTTATCACCTTTTCTTAGGACACACAAAAAAAACCCATGTAGTATTTGCCTCCATCCATATATGATAATCTTAGATAAGGCCATTTAACACCTGGTTGATGGTGGAGGCTGAAATATACTGCCTGGCATCAGGTTGTAATGAAAAACCATTACAAGTTATCAGGCATATGATTAACTGGAGAACAGCTATCAGACCTTAGGTAAATGACAGGGAGCCTTCAATTGCACAGCAACAAATTAGGGTTAGCTAGCCAGGGACCAGAAATGAGGAATATTGAGGCGCAATGGCAGCCTCCCTTGGCTTGGAACTTAGCCAGATGAAAAATCAATCCTCCAAGGATCATTTGTCACATGCCAGGAGTGCAAATTACCGACTCTTATCAACAGCAAAAGAGGACATTTTTGAAGGTCAGCCATCATGGCAGCTCTAAAAATCTTAGACTACAGAAGGGTTGCACATGAAGCATGGCTCTCCCTGAGGCTGCAGAGTGTTTTCAGCTTTTTTTTTTTTTTTTTTTTTAACTTTGGTGGGAAACTGGTCATTTGAATGTCTTCAGCAAGATATGTGCCCTACCTCAGGACAAAGAAGATATTTACTTATTTTCCAACTGGTAATGTGGTTGTTTTAAGAAAATGATTCAATAACTTAAAAAAAAAAAAGGGAGAATAAGAATTTGGTTCAAGAAAGTCTTTCCATGTCATAATTTATACATAAATACAATGAATGAATGGACTAAGGCATCAGTTTGTTGGATCTCTAAATCCCAACCATTGATCATGGATGGTCCAGAAGATAGCTGTGCAAACCTCAGGCAATAAATACTGTGCGACTAGGAACAAGCCTAGATTCATTTAAGGAGGAGGCACAATACTTGCCTTGCCTTTCTGAGCGCTGTTGGCATTGCATCTGAATGCCTGTTGCTGCCCCCTGGTGGCCCAGAGATTCCCACACCAAAGCCCCTTTTCTTCCCCCAATAAACACTCACCTGACCCTTGTCCCCAAGGCCTTGCTTTCTTCTTTACAAAGTTACAAGAGAAGATTTTTAAGTTTTAAAAATAATTTTTATATGACACTCCTTTTCAGGCCAAAAAAACAATTACAACAAATGTTTACAGAACAGAATGTGATCATTTTAAGTAACAAAATCATATTTACAGACTATATTCATATTTCATTTCATTTTGGGAGTATGTATGTGTATAAGTGTGTGTATATATGTGTGTGTGTGTGTGTGTGTGTGTGTGTGTGTGTGTGTATATATATATATATATAAAATATCATAATAGGAGCTGCTATTTGTTGAGCACTTACTAGGTGCTAGGTGTACCTTCTGCATCATTTAATCGCGAGGATTCCATAAGGTTATTTTACAGATGAAGATACAGGCTAAAGGACATGCTTCTGGTTCTGGAGCCCTACAAACAAGAATATATGGGGTACAGAAAGATGAAAGAAGGAAGAGAATGCAAAGAAATAAGAGGAGTGCAAGAATGAAGGATGATTTTCTCTACAAGATCTAGACAACCTTCTTAAATAGAAATTTTCTTTATCTACTTAACTTCCAGAGAGGTCAAGTTCAAGGTCACACAATAAGTGCAAAACCCAGCGTTGAATCCAGATTTGCCTAAATGCAAAGCTTCTCAATTGTTACAATGGTGATTATAATGGAATTTGGCCAGAGGACTCAAGAACCTCCAAATCCTGTCCTCAATAAGCCACCTCCTCTCCCATGGGATCCCTTAGGGAATATTATACATAGACAAAAATGGCTGTCAAAAGAACTACTGAACGCAAACTGAAGTTTACTAGTTTCCTAAGCAAGTCTAGATGACAGGGAGGATTTTTGTGCTTAGGCTGAAGGTAACCTAAGTTTAGACACAAAAGACTACAGAATATCCTAGATCCTAAGGAAAAGGGAAATGTGAGGTGCAGGAGGAGCAAAGATGGAAAAGATGGCAAAGAAATAAGAGTTGCTACAGGAAAAAGAGCAATTCTCTACAACGTGGATGCAAGATCTAAACAACTTTTAAAATAGTTTCTTTGCCTACTTCTGCCTCTTCTTTTTTCCTTCATTTGGCACCTCTGTTCTGGGGTCCTCAAGGTTCCTATCTACTGTTTCTAAGACCTTGATTATACATCTGATTCAAATTTTAATCCCCACACTTCCTCCCATCTGAGGGTCGATGCTCCAAAATTACCTAACTCCTTCCCACTCTCTAATTAGAACCTAAGACTTTGGTTTTGCCTGTTTGTTCAAAGCTGGAGGAAAGCATCCTGATTGAGAGAGGCTGTGCAGTGTGGTGATTGAGAGTGTGTCCTCTGAGCTGAAGTCAAAGCTCTGTAACTTACTAGACATCTAAATTTGGACAAGGTCTCAAACATCTCTGGGCCTCAGGTTCAATACCTGTGGGGATGATAATTATAGCATCAATCTCATTTATTTATTACAAGGATTAAATGAGTTCTTATGTAAAATGGATTTACAACAGTAGTTGGCACAAAGCAAATCTATATAAGTATTTGATATAATTTACTTCTAAGGAGGTTAAAACAAATATCTTCTTTAACAGTCCAAGAGTCATCTAAATTTATGTTCAAAGAGGATACATAATAACTCCAATTAATGTTATTATATATATATAATAACATAATAACATTATATACATAATAACATAACTCCAATTAATCATAAGTAGTAACAAATTTTAGTTGCTGTAATAAATGAAGCAGAAAAAGTCAGGTCCTGTGTAGGGGAAATATTCCTTGTGTAAGTGATGGTGGAAGGGGGGATATGGAAGCAGACACTTTAAAGATGAAAGATAACATATGATAGGCAATGTAAGGTAAATGCTTAATCTGTGAAATGCAGAAACACCTCTAAATATTTTTTTTCATTTTTCAGACAATATTTATTTTCTACTTCTTATTTTTTCTAAAAATTCCTTAGTATTTTTTCCCAACAGCTTCCAAGGAAACTGAGGACTATGTTGCCAGTTGCAGCAGGATGGAGAATCTGTGGAGGCTTTTTACACCCTCTATCTTGTAAAAGTGGAGCCCAAGAGAAGAGAGGTCAAGGGATTTACACTACTCAGCTACTTCAGTTTTTGTTCAGTGGTAAGTAAAGCAATTCTAATACCAACAAAGGAAACCAAAATGATGGTTTCTGTAAATAATGACCACCCACGAGAGAACGGGAAGAGAGGGGTCATACACAGAGAGAAGGGCAACCAGGAGCGAATGTCTAGAGCAGGGATCATACAGCCAGCCTGAAATGACATTTTATAGCAATGCAGTGAAGAATACTCAGTAAGTTAACAATAACCTAAATAAAATAACAAGCTTCAACAATGAACATAACTTGCCACATTTCACTTAAATTAGGTTTAGCCATTTATCTTCACCTTGAAAAGAAAATCTCTACAATTCCTGTGATGTTTCCTGAGAAGGAAGCAAATGAAAAGAATCTTACATACTCTTAAACTAGGTTAAGATTATAATCATCACTTCCCTCATGCACAAGAAACACAAATGATTTTTCCTCTCCACAATCATGGGTCTCTCCTTTACAAAGGATTCTGTGTGTCCCTCCATTTCTGAATAATTTTTATTTAATTTGACTCAATCAGGAGCCAAATCAATTTGAGCCATTTTTACTACACAAAAGACTCTAGATCTCTCACTCAAACATTTTCTTCATTTTCTTGAAAATGTAGGCCATCTATAACACTAGTCTGAATTACTTTAGGAGAAATAGTATGAGATTTTCTATTAAAGTCCAGAAAAAAATAGATTTAATGGGACCAAAAGATAAATTTTAGCATTAAATTAATATTTTATCAATCCCAATGTAAGTATAATCAAAATATCTACCTTCATTGTATGTTCATCTTAGTTTCTGTCCTTGGATTTTGCATACCAATTAGTAAGTGATGAATAATGGTGGTGGTGATATTTACAATAGCATTAAAATTCCATCAAAAGGAAGAGGAACACAATTCAATTATAACTATATTTATACTTATAACAGCATTTATAAGTATAAAAGCAGTTCGTCTCACAACTCTAAGTGTTATCAAATCTAGCAAAAATCTTAAGTCTGTAGCTAATTAGCACAAAGCAAACTGAGATCTGGTACTAGATACTTACATAAATTAAAAAGTCAAATCCAAATAAAATTTCCAAAATCTATCTTGACTTTGGCTTCAGTTATCCTGTTGTCTGTCTATATTGATCAAATTAACAGGACCCATGCTAAATTTCCACTTGACTTAGCGCTATGTACACATAGCCTATGAGTCTGGAAACATAGCTTTATTGTACATAAAGTCATCTTTTGGTGAAAGTTGCCCTGGTCAGCAATGCTGGAGACATGGCCAGGAAATCAAAAGGCCCCCATTGTGAATCCAGAGAGCTTACTCTCATCACTGATGATTCAAGTTCTAGAAACTGGAACTGTGATTGGATCAGGACTCAGAAGAATCCCAAAGTTCCATTAATCATTTCAAGGACACTCAGAAGACCCTCGGAAAATTCCTTTTCCGGTGCTTCTATAAGTTTGGCTACAAAATTTTCTCTGTTGGGAAAGAGGTGGGATTGCTTATAAAACTTGTTTTAAGAGCATGATTCCATAAGATTCTTGTGGAAATAGATGAAGACCAACCAAATGAAAATAACCAATAGCTATTTGTTCAGAGCTTGCTATAGCAAAGGAGTCAGCCACTGTCATCTGGGTTTTGGTAGACGCTTAAAGGCAGGCAGAGTTGGATAGCTTTATAGTAGAAGAAAAGGGAAGTCTTCAGGTATGTCCTGATTGTATAATAGTTCTGTTGGCTTGGGAAGCTGTAGGTGGGCTAACTAGAAGCATGGCATCCCTATGTGATTGGCTAGGGGAGCATATTTAGCTTTCTCTGGTTGATTCCAAGTTGGAAGTGGGGACAAAAATCAGAGAAGCTGTCAGTTATTAATCAAGTCCTGGCCAATTTGGGCTGATTGTTAAAGAATTTATTGTGTAGCTTCCTGGATTATTACTAGAGATAGAAGTCTGACTTCCTACAAGTCTGACTTACAGCAGGCTGACTCCCTAGGCTGTTTATTGTAGATAAGGGGCATAACCTGGGAAGTTTGCTGCAGGTTGTGGGTCATTTTATAAATGGTCTGGCCATCATTCTCTTTGTACACTCATTCTCTCATTCCAAACATTATTTCCCCAAAAGGAATATAACTAGACATATTGCAACAAAGTAAAAGAAGGTAAGGAAACATGTAATACAACAAAATTTAATGAAAGTTCCTTGTCCAAAATTTTACTTGCTTGTCATTTTAATGTTTTTTATTAGAGAATAAGGAAGGGCATGGGAAAGAATCTGTTCCCTGGAATCTCAAGTGATGTAAAGAAATTTCAATGATGTTTGTATTAGTTGTATTACTGCTAAACTACAGCAAAGAGACCCAAAAATACAATAGCTCAAACAAAATAAAGTATCTCATAACAATCCAGATATGTATACATGATCCAAGATAGAACATCACCATCATCATCATTATCATGTTTATCATCATCATCTATCTTTCTGTGGGTCTATCTATAATGGGAATTCTGCTTTCAAAGCCATTCATGACTCAGGTTCATTCATTCTCATTGTCTTTCACTTATTGTTCTTATACATTCTTGTGTGTTGTTTCCCTCACCTGCATGGTCATGACTGGCTCACCATCCCATATGTGTTCCAGCCCACAGAATCAGGGAAAGAGAAGTAGAGGGAAAGCAACTTTCTTTAAAAATATGGTGTGGGGAATTCCCTGGTGGGCCAGTGGTTAGGACTCTGTGTTCTCACTGCTGAGGGTCCAGGTTCAATCCCTTGTTGGGGAACTAAGATCCCAAAAGCCGCATGGCATGGCCAAAACATTTTAAAAATTAAAAAAATAAAAATATGGTGTGGCTACAATGGAATACAACTCAGCCATAAAGAAGAATGAAATTTTGCCATTTGCAGTAACAATGGATGGACTTGGAAGGCATTATGCTAAGTGAAATAAGTCAGAGAATGATAAATACTGTATGGTATCACTTAGATGTGGAATCTAAAAAATACAACACACTAGTGAATATAACATAAAAGGAAGCAGACTCACAGATATAGAGAACACACTAGTGGTTACTGGGGGGGAGGAGCAAAACAAAGGTGGGGGAGTGAGAGGTACAAACTACTGGGTGTAAGATAGGCTCAAGAATGTATTGTACAACACAGGTAATATAGCCAATATTTTGTAATAACCGTAAATGGAAAGTACCCTTTAAAATTGTATGACATTTTAGGGCTTCCCTGGTGGCGCAGTGGTTGAGAGTCTGCCTGCCGATGCAGGGGATGTGGGTTCATGCCCCTTTCCGGGAAGATCCCACATGCTATGGAGCGGCTGGGCCCGTGAGCCATGGCCGCTGAGCCCGCGCGTCCGGAGCCTGTGCTCCGCAATGGGAGAGGCCACAGCAGTGAGAGGCCCGCATACCTCAAAAAAAAATAAATTAAAAAAAAATTGTATGACATTTTAATTTTAATAAAATTTTTAAAATATGGTGTGGAAGTTCTACTCGTACTCATATACCACTGGACATGGCCTGGTCACATGGTCAAATGTAGGTAAAGGAAAGCTTGAGAAATGTAGTGTCTAGCTCTACTGTCAAACTGACTAAGAAGAATTCATCACCAAAAGGAAGAAGAAAATAAAAATGAGGAAAATGAGTGTTCTCTGCCAGAGATATCATAATGGCTATGCATTCAAACAATGAGAAAGTTATGAAAGAGCACAGAACACCTCACTCTCTTTGGAGCATTGTCCTGTCAAGCCCATGAGGCTTGGTGATGGGTTACAGGCAAATCCACAGCTATCTGCTTCTTCGTCTTAGGGATTCCAAAGTTTCTCAGGCATTGATATAAAAAGCTTGCTCCCAGAGGGCTGAGAAGTGTAGATGATATCTAAATATTATTTAATGCTTTATTGGGTTGTAGAAAGAAAACAGTAGAACAATCTTTACTTGTTGTCTGTCCCTTGGTGTCCTGAAAATTATTTCAGACCTAGCAAAGAGAAGGGAGGAATGCCAGATTTGACTTTTCTTAGGTATTTTATTTTTTCTTTCTTTTTAAAGATTTTTTTGATGTGGACCACTTGTAAAGTCGTTATTGAATTTGTCACAATATTGCTTCTGCTTTATGTTTCGGTTTTTTGGCCATGAGGCATCTGGGATCTTAGCTCCCTGACCAGGGATCGAACCCACACCCCCTGCATTAGAAGGCGAAATCTTAACCACTGGACCACCAGGGAAGTCCCTCTTAGGTATTTTAGCTTCTTTTCTCCTTGATAGCTAGAAATCAAATAATAATAATATGTCTAATAAATTTTGGAGTACTCTGAAAAATCCAAATATAAAAGATACAAAGCACTATTTATAATTATGTCAAAGAAATTGAATAGTTTCAATCTGACTAATAAATCAAGTACCAGACCTCTGTAATTATGGCTGTTCCAGGATTAAGAATGTTATACCTATCAAGTGTAACCTGCCCCACGTGTATTGTCCTAGAATGGTTTTCACCTGTTAGGCGACAGAGTATGTCTCATTTTAGTGTGCATGTGGACACAGGTGAGAGATCCAAGTGCCAATGTATAGAGTAAAACACTGATTTCTCATGCTTTAGAAAAGAATCTGTTATGGGGGGACAGCTACAAGAGGGTCAGCACTCTGGGCCTCATATGTATAAAAGGCCTCAAATTTAGACTTTTAAAATTATCTCCAAATGAAGTCATGCATAAGGATGTTTTATCTGTATATGTCTTCCAGGCATGTAAATTTTTTCAAGTAAAATAAAATTTGTACAATTTTGACTTTTTAAAGATTTTTCAACACACTGGGAGCCACAAATGTTTATGGGTGGAAGATCATAAGATCCTATCAGGATAATGAAACCCCTCAGAACAGAGTGAAGTTTGCAGTGGCAGTGCGATTTACCCTGTCTCTTCTAAAATGTTCTCTAAACCACGGCCAAAAAATATAGGTAACAATTGTATTGTTTTCAGAGAAAGTTAAAGATAGGAAAATATCTTGTCATGCTATACATGGAAGGGAAGAGGTTTATTTGAAAATTTTTAAAATTTTTTTATATGTATGCCTTTGACACAGGTTTAAAACATCACATTGTCCTTATCCTATGCAGCTCTTGCAAAATACATTAATTTTTGTCTTCTTTCAAATTACTCTGGAAATTGAGATGGCCATAAATATTGGCATCAATAAGAATATTCTGAACTAAGGCCAGATATTTAAAATCTTTGAAAAGAAGATTTGTTGACCTGGAGGATGCCAGATGGGAGAATCCATCATCTACCACATACAGTGAGCAAATTCCAAGTGCAAATGTGTTTCAGGAACATATCATTTTCCTGATCTAACTCTTTCTTCTCTGTTTATACTCAGACATGTCAACCTTGTTTTGGGAACCAAAACCTCACTCTTTTTTTTGTACATTTTATTTTTTTAACTTTTATTTTATATTAGAGTATAGCCGATTAACAATGTTGTGATAGTTTCAGGTGCACAGCAAAGCAACTCAGCCATACATATACATGTATCCATTCTCCCCCAAACTCCCCTCCCAGCCAGGCTGACAGATAACATTGAGCAGAGTTCCCTGTACTATATAGTAGCAAAATCTCACTCTTACATCCCTTTTCTCAAGAATAGAGTATTTCCTATTCCAATTTAAGACTATGGATTCCTAAGGCAGTCATTCCTACAAGAATAAACAATATAATCAAGGAAATCTGAAATCAGGACTGCTATTTCAAGCTCTTGTGTAGCTAACAGGACTTCTGACTAATTCACAGGAATAACCTCAGGGTAACTACATAACAGAGGGAAGGAAAGATTTTATGTTTAAGATTAGAAGTTCTGGAGACCAGATCAGGAGCATGACAAAATGCGTGGTACACATGAGAGATAGATACAGGATTTTTAAAAGTAAAAAGAAAGAATTAAAGAAAGAAATGAGGAAGGCAGGGAGGGAAGAACAAAAGCAAGGAAGCAAAGAAAAGGAAGGAAGGTGCATAAAGTAACAACACTTTCAAATAATACTGGAAGTATATACACTCTGGATCAACAGCTTTCATATTTTCAGGGCTTCATGTGTATTTACAGGTAGATTAAAAACTCTGTTTTCTAGGCACAATTTTTGTTTATTCTGAAAGTGACAAATAGAAATCATCCACCTCTACCTGAGTTGTTATGTTGAATAATATTTTAAAGTTGTATTTCAGTTTAGTACAAAACAGTGAGGGTGGAGGAAGAGCTGGTGATGATACGCATGCCATGTGTATTCTACCACCTTTTGGTTCGTCTTGTGATGGGCACATATGCAATATGGCTGACCTAGGTGAGAAGTGCAGTCTATGATCATTCATGATTGGGAGATTCTGTGTGAAGATAAATGATCCCTATAGGTATCTGTTCCTTTGTCCTCATATTCTGACACTGAACTGGTGGTTTTCTTCCTATAATAAAAGTAATGATTGATGAGGTAGGTTTAGAGAAATACTAAGCCACCATTTCAGAAACAAACTCCTCTTTCTTATGTGCACCAGGACAATGATTCCCAACTTGGGGTGACACAGGGGAGAGAGGTCTAGGAGAATTACCTGGAGAGCTATTTAAAATTGTACATTATCTCCATCACCTACAGTTGAGAAATTGCTTCTAATCCCCTAAACTCTTAGACATCAAAGCTCTTCCGTGTGCAGGACTGCATTAAGGCAGAGTGCACTAAAGAAAACTGCAAAACAAAAGACTCAAAGCAAGAATTCTTCCTCTTTTTGTTTTAAAAATACCAAAAAAAAAAGGAAGAATATGCATTAGCTCTACTAGCTATTATACAAAATCCTGTAATTTAGTCAAGGGGCTGTCTACCCAGCCACACATTAGAATCTCCTAGGGAGCTATTAAAATACACTCATGCCCTGACCCATCCCAAACCAATTTAATCAAATCTTTGGGGATGAGTTCAGCCCTCTATAGTTTTTTTAAAGTCCCGGGTTATTATAATAACCTGTCAATAATAGGCAATACTGGGAACCACTGAATTAGACCAATTAAATAGCATAAGGATCATAAATTGGATATAAATTCTAGTCCCAGCTCGGCTATGGATTTGATTTGCAGTCGTTAGTAAGTTACCTAAACTCTTGGATTCTTACTTTTCTCAAAGTTAAAGCAAGAGAATTGAATTAGATCATTTAACAAACACTTTTTTTCCAAAGGTACATCAGATACATCTTTAACATGCCTTAAAGACTCCCTATCCCCTTCACTGATTTGGGCCAAGTCTGCTACTCTCGGCTTCCTCTTCAGCCCTAGTGAACCTATTTTAGCTCCTGAACACCTGTAAGCTCTCCTCTGCTCCCCAGTCTTCACACATTGTAGCCTAACTAGGAAACACTCTGGGCCCGCTCCCTCCTCACTCAATGCAGTCAGTAGTATCTGTCTAATCACATACACTTTTGACTTAAGGCTGTTCTTGTGATCATAGGGTCCTTAAAAAGGCAGAAGATGAACATTGATGGACCCCGGTACAATAAAGTAATACAATTATGTAATAAATAAAACTCTGAGCTAGACATTCCAAAATGTGGGTCTTACCATCACATTCTGCTCTAATTAGAAAGCTGACCAAACATAATCCAGTAACTTCAACAACTTAACCTAAGTCTCAGTTACCCCCTTATGTGACTTGTAAAGTCATTTCCAGTATAAGCATATCACAGATGAGAAAGCACTTTAAAATATTTTTTAAAAATGAACTAAAATATCATTAACACATACTGGAGGAGATGAAATAGAATGCAGCCATGAATTTCCCTAGGGGGATGAACCTGTCATAAATAGAGTCTCTTGAGCAATGACCATGAGGTCACTTTTGAAACAGAATATGGTAAAAAGTTTGACTTGTCCACATTATTTCTCATTCCCAACAACTACTGCTTTTAAAAGATCATTTTTGGAAACGTCAGGAAATGGAAATATATGCATCAGAAGAGACTGAAAAAGAGGATCTTCTTTCCCATAAACTCTACAAATGAGTACTCAAGGTCCCAGTGAGGAAAGACCTTTAAACTCTCCCCATCTTCTACATCAGGATAATAACTGTGGGAAGGAGTGGAAGTACAGATCATATTTTAAGAAACAATGGGGGCCATAGGAGCAAGGAGAAGAATCTTGTAATACTTTCCCAGAAATGCTAGACAATTATATTAGGGAAAGCATGTTGTATAATCATAATTTAGATGCAGGGCCGGTTCTCAGAACATTTAAGAAGTAGAGTGTATTCTTATTCCCCTTCTATCCTTTACCATCTATTTTTCGCTTTCTGGAGCCTCAATAGGCACAGAATGATATTGGGTTACTCCTAGCAGCTCAAGGCAACATATTGTGATGCCCCCCCCATAAGCCCCAACCCCAGCTTTCCCAATTTACTCATTCCTTTATGCTATTACAGGAAGCATGAAGAACAACAACAAAAACCCCCAAATCAAAAGCAAAATAAGCAGTATCTGTCCCAGCTAGAATATTATAATCTGTTTGTGACTTAAAAAAAAACAAAGAAATGAAAGGCAAGTATGGGGAATTCACAGGGGATACAACAGGTGGCAAGTGGGAGGTTCGGTTTTAGGTAACAGTGGGAGCAGTCTATTGTCACAGGAGAAAAAAAAGAGCATGTGGGTAAGAATGAAGGGGTGGTGGAAATTTGATAGTGGACAGATGACCTAGCTGTATTATGATGCTTCTTATTTGCTTGGGAAAGAGGGATACTGAAGGTTAATGGAGAGAGAAGCTGTGAAGACACCTCAGAGTTGGAAAGCAGATTTATTAAGGAACTCCAGAAAGATGGCTGGATAATTCTAAAGCCTCACTTGAGATTTGTGATCATAAATGCAAAGTGAGACCAGTTCACAGAAGTTTGTCTCCAAAACTGCACCCACATTCCAGGCTTATCACATACAGTATGCAGTCAGCAGATAAATAGTTTTGCCAGTTGAGTGAGATGGAAGGAAAGCCGTGACAAGGGAACTGAGGCTGATTATAATGAATGTGATGGACCATGGAGTCTAACCTGAGCAAGGAGAAAAGTGAGAAGGAGGAAACACTGCAGAGTAAAAAAGTGTTGGAGTCAATGAATTGGGAGCCTGGCTGGGATAATAAAATGTTCAGGTGGACCTACTGGAGTAAAGGAGCTAGGAAGGAAAGCAGTAGTGAACAAAAAGTAGGCTGCTTAAAACTGAGGTTTCAGAGGCACTGCAATTACTGATGATGATGATGCCTAGGGCAGTATTTTACAAATTTTTTTGAGCACAATCCTTAGAAAGAAAGGAATTTTACATGATAGTTAGTATACATATACAAATTTTTACAAAACAATGCCAATCCTTAAACATACTCAGTTTTCAATTCTATTCCATTCCTTTTAAAAATTCTACTTAGTAAATTATTTTCCAGCCCTACTGAGGCATCAGAATCTATAGTGTGAAAAGAAGTGGTCTAGGGTAAGTTCCACAGGGGTAACTAAGGTGGGATAGAATAGGACAATAGAATTAAGGAAATCATGGACCTCAGGGGCCAGAGTGTTGAACTAAGCATTTTCATTGCTGTTGTAGTCGCCAAGAATAATGACAGAAGTAGTAGTAAAAGAGAAAACAATAGCCAGATGTAAAAACTTTATATTAATTAACATTTCCAATAAAAATAAAAACATAATAAATGAGTAAATGAATGGATAATACATTACCCTTTACACATTTCAAATCCCTTTTGTAAGCTGACATGAGTAAATAGATTATAATTAATTAATTCACTAATTAATTAGACTTGTATTCATCTAACAAATATTTGAGAGCCTTCTGTGAGCCAAGGACTGTGCTAGTCTCTGGGCGGTTATATATTATGGGGAGGAAAATACCTGGATTCTACCCTCAGGTAGTTTGTAATCTAGTGTGGAACAAAGACATTGAATAAATAATCACGTAAATAATTAAATAGAGTTACAACTTGTGATAAGAACAATAGAGTGCTGGGGGGAGAACGTGGATTAGAAGAAGTGCTATCTGAGGAGTCCTCTTTGAAGTAATGATGTCTTAGCTGAATCCCAAAAGATGAGTAAGAGATGGCCATATGGTAAATTTTTTATCCTTCTGTACTTTACCTTCATTATCTTTGAAATAAAAGAGATAAAATAATACAATCTCATTTTAAGGACAGAGACTTAAAATCCGTATAGTTCAACAACTCTTCTGAGTCTTTGATCCTTTCTAAAATGTCTCTGCCCAAATGTCAATATCGTGGCAAACTTGCTCTCTTTCAAGGGCAATTAGTGAAAACTTTCTAATTATTATTTTATATACTTTCTCACACATTAATGCATTCAATCCTCACAACTACCCTATAAGAAGTAATGTTCTCTAATTTACAGAGGAGAAAACAGATGGAGTTGACCTTGATACAATGGTGATAGTAACCACCATTTCTAGGACTCATTCTCTGTTAATAGTGGCAAGATTTTTCTCTAATGCACCAATATATGCAAAGCAGCTGCCTAGATTTAAGGGACAGTTACAAGGTCATGGGACAATTTCTTTGAGTAACCATCTGGCCCTGATCCAGCATTAAACCCACATCTGTGACCTCATTTGCAACATGCTCTTGCTAAATCTAGACAAACGATTTAGCAAGAGCTAAATCATTCCTTATTGGCTCTCACTCTTTCTAATCAATCAACCAACACCTATAGACTGTAAATAGGCACTAAATCTGGGAAATCTGGGAATAAAGAGATAGATTTATAATCCTGCTTCCCTTCAAACACTTACAAATTAATGGGGGGAATAGAAAACTAAGCAGAAGTTTCCAAACCAAGCATACTGAGAAGTGCAGATAAAAGATAAGTAGAAACTGCGACAGGAGCACAAAGGAGCACATACATATTTACTCTAACTCTAGGGGCAAAGACAAAGTTTTACAATCTTTTAAACATTGTTGTCTTTTGATAAACATTCACATTTCAAGTCTCTTCCACACACACAAAAAAAACAGTTCTAAGAAACCCCAAAGGAGCATGCCTCTACTGAGAACTGCAGTATTTTGTTTTTTTACCAGCATTTAATTTTCATAAGTTAAATTACACAAACAATATTTTTTTTTCTTTTTCAAAATTAAAAAAGTTGAGCATATTGAATATTTTTTTAATTGAAGTATGGTTGATTTACAATGTTGTGTTAGTGTCAGGTGTACAGCAAAGTGATTCACTGATATTTTTTCAGATTCTTTTCCCTTATAGGTTATTACAAAATATTGAGTATAGTTCCTGGTGCTACACAGTAGGTCCTTGTTGGTCACCTATTTTATATATAGTAGTGGGTATATGTTAACCCCAAACTCCTCATTTATCCCTCCCCACCTTCCCCCTTTGGTAACCATAAGTTTGTTTTCTATGTCCGTGAGTATATTTCTGTTTTGTATATAAGTTCATTTGTATCATTTTTTAAATTCCATATATAAGTGACATCATATGATATTTGTCTTTCTCTCTGTGGCTTACTTCATTTGCTATGATAATCTCTAGGTCCATCTGTGTTGCTGCAAATGGCATTCATTCCTTTTTATGGCTGAGTAATATTCTTTATCTATTCATCTGCTGACGGACATTTAGGTTACTTCCATGTCTTGACTATTGTAAATAGTGCTGCAGTGAACACTGGAGTGCATGTACCTTTTCAAATTATGGTGTTCTCTGGATATATGCCCAGGAGTGGGATTGCAGGATCATATGGTAGCTCTATTTTTAGTTTTTTAAGGAAACTCCATACTGTTCATCATAGTAGCTGTACCAATTTACATTCCTACCAACAGAGTAGGAGGATTCCTTTTTCTCCACACCTTCTCCAGCATTTATTATCTGTAGACTTTTTGATGATGGCCATTCTGACCAGTGTGAGGTGATAACCCACTGTAGTTCTGATTTGCATTTCTCTAGTAATTAGCAATGTTGAATATCTTTTCATGTGCCTTTTCGCCATCTGTATGTCTTCTTTGGAGAAATGTCTATTTAGATCTTCTGCCCATTTTTTGATTGGGTTGTTTGTTTTTTTGATGTTGAACTATATAAGCTGTTTGTATATTTTGGAGATTAATCCCTTGCTGGTCACATCATTTGCAAATATTTTTTCCCATTCTGTAGGCTGTCTTTTCATTTTGTTTATGGTTTCCTTTACTGTGCCAAAGCTTTTAAGCTTAATTAGGCTCCATTTGTTTATTTTTGTTTTTATTTCATTACTCTAGGAGACAGATCCCAAAACATATTGCTGCCATTTATGTCAAACAGTGTTCTGCCTATGTTTTCCTCTAAAAGTTTTAAGGTATCCAGGCTTACGTTTAGGTCTTTAATCCATTTTGGGTTTATTTTTGTGAGTGGTGTTAGAGAATGTTCTAATTTGATTCTTTTACATGTAGCTGTCCAGTTTTCCCAGCACCACTTATTGAAGAGACTGTCTTTTCTCCATTGTATATTCTTGCCTCCTCTGTCATAGATTAAGTGAGAGGAATCAGGCTCCCTGACTTCATGCTATACTACAAAGCTACAATAATCAAAACAGTATGGTACTGGCACAGAAACAAATATATATCAATGGAACAGGATAGAAAGCCCAGAAATAAACCCACAAACCTATGAACATATTTTTTAAACTACCAAACCATCACTCCATGTCTTCCTCACAAAATTCTGCTAAGCTTCTCTGGCAGAAGGATCTCACCTGTCCTCTTACTAACTACACCTCCTGGAGAATCACTGGGCTTAGAGTATGTCAAAGAAATAAAAATAAATAGCAATACTGAGCATTTAGACCAATGCTTCCCAACTTTAACTGCTTCTTAGAGGCTTCAGTGTCATATTTAAAATATTCTAATGTCCTGCCTCATGACAGACCAAATTAAATCAGAGTGGTGGGGTGAGAGTAGCACTCAGGAAGAAGGCACTGGATTTTTTTTAAAAAATTCTTGCTTATTTCAATATACAGCCAGGGTTGAAAACCACTTAAAGAAATATGACTGCTTTTTCTCTTCAATTGGTCCTTGGAATTTTCCCAATGGTACTTGGACTTTCCTAATTTGATTCATCTTGGGAGGGGCTACTCACTTCTATTCACCAGTACTCATTACCTCATTAATAAACTTGCAGTCACCTTTTTGCTGATCTCCTTATGGTAAGTCCCTCTACCTGCACTTGGTAGAGTGCAGCTCCTCATTTATTCATTCATTCAGTACAGCAGTCAGTAAGTCAACATCACTGAGCACCCACTCTATGTTTAAGGCAGCGCTAAGAGCATACAATGATAAAGTCATGGTGACTGCCCTTAGGGACTCCCAGTCTAACAGCAGGATTGCACTCTGACAGAGTATGGAAGTATGTATAAGGAGGTAAGGGGCACAAGAGGGGAGCACTAACTGTTCCTGGGCAAGGAACTAAAGAGGACATCTCAAACTTACCAAGGCAAATGATGCTTCAGCGGATTATTATAAAAAGTAGGCATGAAATGTCAATTGTCAGGTCCCTGAAAGTCCATCAGAAAAACCTGAAGATCAAACAAAGCTACACTTATTAGACAGTTCAGTAAGGGATAACACCACCTTGACAAAAGTTTACTAGTATCTTAGAAGAGTGAAGGCAGGGAAAGATAAAGGATTTTGAGACCTGGGCTCAGTGCCTTTAAGGTGGGTCTAGGAAGGCAGGGAACTAGATGGGAATAGGCAGAGTTTATGACATAATTGTGGATTGGCTTTGAAGCCAGTCTAGATGATGAAGCTGTTTGTCTTGGTAAATAAATTAATTAGCTAGTTCATCATCTTACCTTCCAGGAGCATGTATTTCATGGAACAAGTAGCCAAGTTATTTTTGCTTGTCCTCAGTATTATTTAATATAGAGACAAGAAAATATGTCCAGTCCCAGAAATGTTTACCACAGGAATATGAAATGTTGGTTTCAGTACTCAATAAAGGAGATGAAGAAGTAGGCAGAAGGGAACTGGGCAATGAGTCAGTATGTGCAAATCAAAGCAATAAAAGCAGAGCATGCTCTAAAAATCTCTTTTGCTTTCTGAATCAAGTCCAAACTCTTCAATTTGGTGTTTAAGACCTTCTAGTATGTGAAACAACTTACATTTTAAGCATTTATTTCCTATTTGTCACTTATAACACAACCAAAAAGAATTAGTCACCATTTCTAACCTTTTGCACCTTTGCAGCACTATTTATGCATCTTCACATAACAGGGATCAAATCTCCACTCTAACATTTTACCAGCCATGTGACTTTGAACTAATAATTTAAATACTTTGTGCCTATTTTTCAATTGTAAAAAGGCAAAAGTAAAAATAACTACCTCATAGATAGATACCGGTAAAATCATCTATCAACAAACAGGTATCTATTGAGTACCATCTAGTGCCAGGCACTGTTCTAGGGGAAAAGACTGCCCACATTCAAGGAACTTATATATTTTCAGATATGTTATGAAGAGAAATACTGAGTAATGTGATAGAGGGCAAATGTGTTGAGGAGGCAGTCTACTCCAGTGTGGAGATTTAAAAAGATCTCCATGTTCCTTGAGAAAAGAAACCATAATTATGCACTTTTCTGTGACACTTGCAACATTCTTCCACATTGTTGACACCAAAAACCAGTGAGTGAATAAATGAACAAATAAGATACTCATATTGTTACTGTAGAGAATGTACCTTGAGTGGTTTTTATACAAAAGCTTTTACATGACTTTTAAAAGTCATCTTGGTAGAAATTTTACAAGGGTAAGTTAGAATCAGAATAAATTGTTAAATTATAAATATAATTGTTAATATAATTATGTAATTAATATAGTTAGTATAATTATATATTATATAATTGAATACAATTGTTAATAAAAATACACAGTTATAACTTTTTAATCAAAATTTAGATGCAAGAGTGATGTTTTGTGTCTGAAATGTCATTGTTAGGGCCTTTTAGAGGAGGCTTATCCTGCTGATAGAGAAGCAAGATAAATTGTTCCTAAAATCAATTATAATTATACAATACTTAATATATTCCCCCCAAATTGATGCAACTTATATCCTTTCTCTCAGACTTACAGTAAGAATTAATAATCTCTTCTTCACAGAGCAATAAGCTCATTACTCCAGCTGCTTTTTCTAGCCAAAGGGCAGAATAATAGAAAAATCACATTTTCCCAACAAATAATACACAGTGAAAAATATGTCCTTGGGTTCACATGCAGAAGTAACAGAACCTAGCTTCAATTATCTGAATGCTAACAATTTTCCAACCGTTGCAAAAAAAAATTAACTTAACTCTGCTGATTCTTTAACTCCATCCTTATACAGGCTTTTAAAGAAAAAAATATATATATATATGTATAATTACTGAATAATAACAATGTACCAGGTACTACACTAAACATTTTATGTTCATTATCTCATTTCATTCCCAAAATACCCATAAGGAGTAGGTACTATTTTATTTCCCTATTACACGTAAGACAACTATAGCTCAATGAAATTACCACATATGCCTGCCTGAATATAATTCAACCCAGAATATCAGAAGATAAGATAATCTTTCATTATCCAAATTAGAATACAAACACAATAAAAAGGAGAATAAAAGCCTGATTGAATATATGTATACTAATAAGAATATAAACTTTAAAAGTAAATATGTGCATATTTGATTTATTTGGTTACATATTTATTTTAAATCACCTGCCCTGTAAATTAACACATTATGTTTAAAATATTACTTTTTTCCACCTTCAGATTTCATGAAATAAGTTTATTTAACCTCTTCACATGCCTCTTAACATCAAATTCTTATTGACCACTGGAACCACTTTTCTGAGACAGATAACATTTTTCCAAGAATAGCATTTGTATTAAAGTTCTCCAGAGAACCAACAGGAGATTGATAAATAGATGATAACTAGATAGACAGACAGACAGACAGATAGAGATTTACTATAAGGAATTGGCTCATATGATTATGAAGGCTGATAAATCCAAAATCTTCAGGGCAGGTCTATGGTATGGGAGACCTAGTGAGAGCAGATGATCCAGTTGCAAGGCCATCAGGCAGGAAGAGGCGATGTCGCAGATGAAGTCAGGGCAGTTGGCTATAGAATTCTCTCTTACCTAGAGAAAGATCAGCCTTTTTGTTCTAGTCAGCCTTTCAACTGATTGAATGAGGCCACCCACATTATGAGGGGTAATCTGCCTTACTCTACTGATTAAAATGTTAATGTAATAGAATGTTAAAGTCTACTAAATTAAATGTTCATCTCACCCAAAAATACCCTTGCAGAAACACCCAAAAAATTGTTTAACCAAATATCTGGGAAGCCTATGGCCCAGTCAAGTTGGCAGACAAAATTAACCATCCCACCATTTTAACGTCTAATTTTTCTCTTTCTGACTGGTTTTAAGCAACTTGATTATGATTATCCGTGGAGTGCTTTTCTTCATGTTCTTTGTGATTTAGTTTCGTTGAGCTTCTTGGACCAGTAGGAATTTGGAAATAATTACAACCATTATTTTTTAAAATACTTTTTGTGCTACACCCCCCACTGCCTATCAGTTCTAAGATTCCAAATATTACATGCATGTCAGATGGTTTAGTATTATCCTCTAGGCAGCAAAAGCTAAATAATTTGCAGGGCCCAGTGCAAAATTAAAATGAGGGATCCCTCATTCAAAAATTGTTTAAAAATTTCAAGAGGCAACAGCAGAACATTAAACCAAGTGATAACCCCGTCTTAATGTAGAATCTATGTGTCAGGAAAGGTTGCACACCTGTGAAGCCTGCCCCGCTCATTGGTAATTGAGATGCTTTTCATGTTATTTCGGTCTTTTTTGTCATCCTTCATGTTTGATAATTTCTGTTGCTATGTTTTTTAAAAATCACATATCTTTTCTTCTGCAATGTCTAATCTGCTCTTAATCCCATCCAATGAATTTTTCATTTGGGGTATTGTATTCTTAGCTCTGTGAGAACCATTCAGTTCTTTGGTATTTCTAGCATTTCTCATTATGTTCATGTAGTCCTTAGTCAGGGATTTATAAGAATACATGAACATAATAAGGAAATATATATATATATATATGTGTGTATACATATATACTGTTTTTAAATCCTTGTCTAATAATTTTATTACCTCTATCATTTCTTGCCCTGTTTTTATTAAGCGATTTTTCTATTTGTCACAGGTCACATTTCCCTGCTTCTTTACATGTTAATGATTATTTTAGTGGATGCTGGACACTGTGAATGTTATGTTGTTCAGTGACTGGATTATATTGTCTTCCTATAAAGGATGTTGAGTTTTGCTTTGGAAACCAGTCAATTTAGTGCCAAGTTCACTTGACCCTGTTGGGCTTTGTTAGAGCAGATCTAGATTAACCCTCATTCTAGGTTACAGTAAACCTACTCCTAAAGTATGGCCATTCTGAAGTTTCAACTAAATGTTTAGGGTATTCTAGCTGGTCAGAAAAACAATATCTCTCAACACTGTGCAAGCTCCAGAATCTCTGTTCATCTCAGAAAGCCTTGCATATGTTCTTTGTAAGACCTCATAGTCATCCTGCACATGTATAGCTTAGCATTCAGCCAAAACTCAAGGAAACCCTATGAAGATTCTCAGAGCTCTTTCTCTGTACAGAGAAACACCCTTCCCTGGGACACTTCTCTACAAATTCTAAACACATCAGCCTTCCCATACTGGGATCTCTGTTTCCTGTGCCCAACAAGATCTTTGCTTTTTAGGCTCCACTCCTTTGTTCCATGCCTTGGAAAGGCAAAAAGGCAGAAAACCTGGATGAATGCCAAGTTCACCTCCAGTGTTTCCCTTCTCTCAAGGACGGCTACTCTGCTCTGCAGGTTGCTCAACACCTGAAAACAATCACTTTGTATGTTTTGTCAATTTTATAGTTATTTGTTATAGGACAGTAAATCCCCTCCCATTACTCCCCCTAAGTCAGACTATTCCATCTTTTATGTGCCGTCCTCCAGCCTGAGATCACCTTCCCAGTCCTTTCCTCTTCAACTGCATAGCCCAACTCTACTCCTTTCTGTTCCTTGACATAAATGTGTCCTTGCTCCCCAGCTCATTTTGCTCTCTCCATGAACGCCTGTAGATTTATTATCCCGCTGACATTTATTATATGTGCTGGAGACAGGAATCTGGGGGAAGGTACAATGGTTTATAGTACTACAGTTTTTTAGAATAGCTTTCTCCAAAACTTTTCCTCAAATTATCTGCATCTTATTTATAATAAATATCATTTCCTGGCAAAGAAAACACATGCTATAATACTTATGAAAATTGTCATTCAAATAAGATGCAATGTATATAATAATTTCCATCTTCAGAGAGTATATAAATGTTTGATTAGATTTCATTTTTCATATACAGTATATGCATGTATTTTTAAGCTATATTACGCACTAAAATAAACTCCAACATACTTACTCAAACGTGTTTTGCAACAAATTTCCAACATATTGGAGGATACCACTTAATAAGGGCTGCCAAACTAACATGCCTTTGTTTAGTGTCAGAATACAGATCTTCTTGCCAATTCTAAGCACATACTTAACCTTCTTTTAAGTGTGCAATTGATTAGTCTTTGTCCTGTTCTTTTTACGAATTGCATATGTTTGCTTCTATAAAGCTTTACAAGCATGTCACTTTTTCACTGGGATCAGTCAGAAGTTTCTTCATATACTACAGCCAAAATAAAGCTAAAGAAATAAAATGGAAGCTGAGACTAACAGAAGATGGCAACTGTCATCCATAAAACCCAATGTCAGGTTGTTGAATCCATCAAAACTGTCTCAATGATCTCATTAACTGACTTATTTCAAGTACAATAAGTGCTAAAAATTTGAATTTTTCAAATCAAATCATTATTAATAAAATATTGATTTCATATATTTATAAGTTTTATATATTGTATGTCCACAGACAATACCATTTTTATTAAAGATATTTCCCTTCCAAAAATTATTTTTGAAAACCACTATTTAAGATGAGCAAAAAGCTTCAATGTTCAGGAAAACCTTAGACTGATTCTGGCTTAAATACTTTGCTTTTTCCTGGGTCTTCTTGTCTTTTTCTTGCCCCTCTGTAGTCTCCTCCCCCCATTTCTACCTCCTGTGACAGGCAGAAAGGTTACTCTTCATGCCATTTTCATAACCATTATTTCTAATAATAGCATAAGTATAACCAAATCTAACTAACATTTCCTCTATTAGTAAATATTTACTTTGTCTTCAATATTTCATTACAGTGAACACTATACTAAAGATATTCAAGACTATAAATTATTTTTCTTTTTTTAGACTTATTTTTTTAATTAATTTATTTATTTTTGGCTGCATTGGGTCTTTGTTGCTGCACGTGGGCTTTCTTTAGTTGTGGCGAGCAGGGGCTACTCTTCGTTGCAGTGTGCGGGCTTCTATGGTTGTGGAAGCATGGGCACACGGGCTTTAGTCGTTGTGGCACACAGGCTCAGTAGTTGTGACTCGCAGGCTCTAGAGCGCAGGCTCAGTAGTTGTGGCGCACAGCCTTAGCTGCTCCGCGGCGTGTGGGATCTTCCCGGACCAGAGCTCGAACCCATGTCCCCGGCATTGGCAGGCAGATTCTTTTTTTTTTTTTTTTTTCTTCCAGTACGCAGGCCTCTCACTGTTGTGGCCTCTCCCGTTGCGGAGCACAGGCTCCAGACGCGCAGGCTCAGCGGCCACGGCTCACGGGCCCAGCCGCTCCACGGCATGTGGGATCCTCCCGGACCGGGGCACGAACCTGTGTCCCCTGCATCAGCAGGCGGACTCTCAACCACTGCGCCACCAGGGAAGCCCGGCAGGCGGATTCTTAACCACTGCACCGACCAGGGAAGCCCTTTAGATTATTTTCTTATGACAGACTCAAAGTAGTGGAGTATTAGATTAAAACTACTATTTTCCATTTCTTAAAAGACTTTTAGCAAATCATTTCAGTAGACAGTGAGAACCACTTCAAACTGGAAAGCAAATACTATCCTATGTCATCTGCTCAAATTTAATTTCACAGAAAAACCTCTGCCTTTTAAGACATAGATATTAACCTGTTAGACATTTGTTTTGCATTCCTTGCTCCAGGGAACTTCCCTTACCTCCCCACCACTCCAAAGCTGGGGTTATGTTCCTTTTGGGGGGCCCTCAGGGGCCTCTTTGCTTTATCCTTTTACAGCACTAACTGTTTCATAATTGCTCATTCATTTTTGCTTCATCCCCAGATTTTATGTACCTGCCACCAGAGGCTTTACCTTGTTCACAGGTATATTCCCCAGAACCTAGAACAGTGTCTGGCACAGCAAGGATGCTATAATTTTTGCTGAATTAATTAGTTATCTTTATTAAGGAAGTGACTACATATCCTTTTCCATGCCCTTAAAATTCACAGTTTGGGGGTTTGTTTTGATTTTGTCCTACCAAGTACAGCAATGCTTAGCATACCTCATGGCACACAGACATACAAAAAAATAAGTTTTGAATGCATCAATAAACTAGTTCATTTACTTAAAAAAAGGACATGATATTCCAGAACAAACCAAATCTGATAGGTATACTGTTTCAGGATTTGGGGATTACAAAGAGATCTAGCAGTCAGAGTAAATATTTGCTTACTTGATGTGTCATTCACATTTCAGACCTGAACCTACCATTGTCTGTGTGACCTTAAGTAAGTCCTTTATGCTTCTTAGCTTCAGTTTCTTCATGTATAAAATTATGTGGTTAGACCAGATCATCAGTATGTGTTCTTCCAGTTCATTTTAACTTTACTTTGGAAGGGAATTTATTGAGTTATAATAAGACAATGTGACACACAGAGCTCAGTAACCCTGTGTTTTTGGTTTTTAAATTTGTTTTGTTTTACTGTAATTTCTTAATTACAAAATTTCTTTGAAAAAACATAAAGTACTTGTGAAAGCCTGATAAAGTTAGATGATTGTCCACTGGTAAGAGAGTAAATTTGTATGCCTCTAATGGTCATCAGAGGAGTTATTTGGGGCCATGAATATTTCTTTGTTCGGTTGGGCAGGTTGTTACTGTGGTTGTATAATAACTGATACTAAAGCTCAGTGTAGCTCTTTCAAGACTCTGGTATCCTTTTCAGAGATACGGCACATAGTATTGTATGTTAACTAACTTTAACAAAAGAATAAAGTAGGGTAATCCCCATACCCATCTCCTTTTGAAAGGCCTATGTCTAAATACCTTTTAAGACTCCAGGGGTAAACCAAATTATCTAGGAATCTAATAGTTTTGTTCCTACATTTTAGTTCCCATTTGAAATGGCACTAGTCCCTCAGTAGACCGATAATCATATATTCACACCATTGAATATGCTAGTTTTGGGAGTGGTAAAGGAATAACTGTATTCCTCCATCTGCCCCTGACTTCTCATAAAGATAAAGCACAAATATATCACTTGGAATGCAAGTCAGTGATCAGTGGTGCAAGAAGGAAGCCCACAGCAAAGTCAGAAGTGATGGCACAAGCTTATGTGCTATAGGAACGTTCTGGAGAGGGCACAGGGAGGAAAGGAAGACTAGACATTGTGCCTAACATAGGTTAGAGGACATCGCCCTCTGAAAGGGGAAAAGAGGGTGATCTAACAAACTACATAATTGCACATTTTTATTGTTAGCATTGTATTACTACAATTATGTGCTTCTGGTTCAATGACTTGAGGCTATATATATTTTATGAGGCTATATATATATTATGACTAAAATATATATAGTCTGATTATCCAACAAGATATCTCTGCCTTCTTCCTTTTCTCTCCTCCTTTACCTCCTCTGTATCATCATGTTTTTTTTTCTTTGCCTCCCTGGTACCGTCAGATTTATGAAGCTCAGTCTATTGATTCATTTATGACTTTTGGACATTTAGTATTCAGATTAACAGCCTTGTTCAGTGTGTTCTGTCTTACTTTCTTGTATGTAATTGTTTTTATAATTGTAGAAAATTTTTAAATATTTTAACTTATTTTTATTTCAAGTAGTTTGTTTAAAGTTGTAATCAGGAATTGCTATAATAAAGGGAAAATTGTTTAAACTTGCTCATGTTTCAAATATGTAATAAATCTTAAATGTTTTATTTCCTCCAAGGTAACTCTTCAGAGACATATCTAGCATCTCAAATCATCTCTAAGTCTGGACTTAGATGGCATAAAGAAGAGCCCTCTGGGGGAGGCTGATGACTTCATACTGAAAATCTATTCTCCTGGCAACGTTGGAAACTCAGATATGTTCCAGGCAAAATTTCACCCCTAAGAAGTCATAATTCCAACCTTAAATTCTCAGAATTTCTAAAGCAGAATAATTTTATACAAATCTCCTCTCTGCAGAATCTCTAGTTTTGGTTTCTTCACCATACTGACTTCTTAATCAAAGCCTTTCTCCTGTCATACAAATTTGCCTAGGAAGTGCTCAGTTCTAAAGGAAACCTTTTCAGTATATATTGGTCAGGATGAGCTAGTCTATGCTACAGCAACAAATTACCCCTCAATCTCATTTTATAACACACTGAAAGTTTGTTTATAGCTTACATCAGTGTGGGTTGGTCAACTCTCTTCTAAAAGGTAGTTCAGGGACTCTCATTAGGTACTCCATTAGGAAGATATGAACCCTGTAGTTGCCATGAGGAGAGAGTTAGAATTAATTGAATAAAAGGTCAGATCTAAAAGTGATATAAATCATTTCTGCCTATATTCCATAGCCCCAGCTTAACTGCAGGGGAGACTAAAAAATATAGCTCTCAAGTGAGTCCAGAAAGAGAAAATTATGTGGTATTGTCACTGCTACACACTATAATCCTTAGTCCCAAGAAGCAAACATGGAATTTCATAACCACAAACTCTATGAGACATATAATTGAATTTTTTCTAACTCTGAAAAGGTTTGGAAATTGATTTCCCAATGATTTTCCTGTAGCCTAGCAAGATAGGAAAAGCAATGTATTGATTCATACCTATATACCTACCTACCCTTATTCATCCACCCATATATTCATTCAACAATATTTCTTTTATACACGCAAAAAACATATCTGATTTTTTCCATGTAATAGTGCATCTTAAAGATTGTTCCATATCTATATTTATATAGATAGATACATACATAGTACAGAACTATCTCAATCATTTTAATAGTTATAGCTATTCACTATACTTCCCTATTAAAAGACAGGTTGTTTCCAGAGAACACACTTAATACATCTTTGAATATATATGCAATTATGTATAGATAATTCAGATTCCTAGAGGCAAAGAGAACTGTTGGGTTCACAAGCCAAAAATTAATGTTAATACACAGTTGTGACCATTAACTCAGCCAAGATGACTGGTATATATTTTCTAACTGGTTTTATTCTGTCCTAATTGTTTAACTTTAATCATCTTTTTGTATATGTGTTTTATTATTATAATAAGAACCTATTATGTAGCTTAGCAGCTCATAGCAATTGTCAGGTTTAGAAGTAGAAATAAAAACAAAAGCTGTAAGGAAAAAGAGAATGATAGAGAAGGGAAAAAAATCAGTTTAAAAAGTGAAAAAGAAAGGAAGGGAAGGATGAAATAAGGGGAGGAAAAGAAAAAAAAATACAGATGGACAGGCAGACATTCAGAGAGGAAGGCAGGAAGGGGCCTTTGGAAAATTAAATGATGTTTTCAAATTATGTTTCCAAAGCCAGATTAACATTGAAACCAAGAGCCAAGAAAACACAAAAATAGAAAACTATGGACCACTCTCATTTGGGAAATTACCCCTAAAGTCCTAAATGAAACACTGGCAAATAAAATACAGCAATATATTAAAGTATAATATTCCATAACCTAGTGGGATTCATGCCACAATAAATCCAATATCTAGATTTTCTAAATACCTCAGTCTCCCCAATACCTAGAACAGAGCTTTGCACTTTGAGTAAATATGTACTAAGTTGATGAATAAATGTATGAATAGTGAAAATCTTTTAATATAATTCATCATATTAATAGATTCAAGGAGAAAAATTATGTGATCATCTCTAGAGATGCCAAAGAGGCACTAATAAAATTCAGCATATATTCCTGATTTAAAAAATATCGATAAAATAAGATTAAGATTCTGCCTTAATATTGTTTTAGAGAGACAGATTGAGAAGCAACTAAAAATTCGTAAGTAGCAATAACAAAATTCATCAAGGTGGTCCTGCCACATTACTGTATAAATCAATGGTTTTGAAATATACAAATAATAACTACTTAAAAATATAATAGAAGAGAATATCCAATTTATAATAGTAATAAAAAGATACGATAGTTAAGAATACCCTTAACAGATAAAGTGAAAGATTTATAAAATTGAAAATTTTTAATTTTACTAAAGGACATTTTAAAATGTTTACAAATAGAAATATATATCCTGTTTTTCAATAGAAAAGCCTTCATTATTATAATATTCTATCATTTTTAAGCCAACCTAAAAAATTATATATATATATATTATATTTATATACTTATATATATCAATACTTAGTGGCAATGGTGGTAGAAAAGGGGCTTTGTGGGGGACTACAGTGTTTCTAACATGCATTGAAAAGGTAACAAGACTAACCCAAGATACCTGAAAAAGAATAACAAGTAAATTATAGCTGTATCAGATATTGAAACATACTATCCAATTCCTACTGCATCATAACAACTCCAATACTTAGCAGTGTAAGACAACCATTTCATGATATTCCTGAAATCCGTGGGTCAGGAATGCAGGGCACAATGATGGTGTGTTGCTTCTAGAAACATTAGAATAACTGGGAGTGACTCAGAATTTGGGGGTTGGAATCATAACAGCTTTACTCACATGTCTGCTGCCTGGGCTAAGATAACTTGTAGATACAGCCCGGCTAGAGCACCTACACATGTTCTCTTCATGAAGCCAGGCCAGAACATTCCTAGAAAAAGCCACCCAAAACACTGGTTTGATGATTTGCCTCTGAGAGGAGCAAATTAGTTGGCAGAGGTGGGAAGAGTAGGAGAAAAGGGAGGAAATGAAGAAAGGGAGAGTCCAAAGTACGAAGGAGACTCACCATGTTTACATATTAACTTTTATTTTTTTAACTAGTTAATATATCAAAAAAAAATTAGCCTAAGTAAAATTTTACATCTATTTATGATATACTTGATAAATTAACCGAAACTTCAAATTTCTTTATGTTCTGCTAGAATTTTTTCAGGATACAATGGTCAAAAAATTATTTTTTCAAGATTAGAAGCTCTGTTGTTTTTTTAATGGGAAAATAATTATTTGGTTTTTTGAAGGATGAATGTAAGTTCTAACGCACAGAGCAAAAAGTTGTATGCATATTATTTGGGTGAAGTCAAAGGAAGTTCGTACCATCACTTCAAAATATTCATGCTTATAACAAAATACACGTCATGCTTTTTTCTTAATTTAATAAAAATGAAAGCAGAGGATTCCCTGGTGGCGCAGTGGTTGAGTCCGCCTGCCAGTGCAAGGGACACGGGTTTGTGCCCCGGTCCGGGAAGATCCCACATGCCGCGGAGCAGCTGGGCCCGTGAGCCATGGCCGCTGAGCCTGCGCGTGCAGAGCCTCTGCTCCGCAACAGGAGAGGCCACAGCAGCGAGACGCCCGCGTACCGCAAAAAAAAAAAAAAAAAAAATGAAAGCAGTATTTCCCTCATATTTGTTTCATGTTTGACACTACTGCTTCTTGTTTGGCCCAAGTCAGGGCCTGAGCTTTGAGATAACCCCAATTACTGGCAACCTACTGACAGTAGGTATAAGTAGAATGCCCTGGGGAAGACTGCTATATGAGCCTTAGGAAGGCAGCTTGTGAGATCAAAAAAAATCTAAACAGAAAATGTGTCACCACAAATTCAGCTTTGGAGTCAAACTCATAAGATCAAGAATTTCGTGCCTTGGAGTTCCCTAGTTTTCTATATGAATGGCATAGTCTTATTAAATATTAATTAAATTTATTAATATCATTCTATACTGAGGTTCAGTCTGTATTTCAAATTTCCATAGTGATCCAAAGGAGACTATCACCGTAGTGTCAACTTGCTACAAAATGATTACCTAGAAATTCTAAGTAAGCCCTGATACATTAACTATACAAGCTGGGAAATAAATTTCATAACATTGAGTTAGATATCAAAGCATGATGGAATTTCAATAATAACTTTGTTACAAGGATATCAAACCCAACCTTAGTCTGGGCATATACAATTACTTCAGCCATAATGTCAATAAAGCCATTTCTGTGAAGCTCTTCTTGAAATGAGGAAGAGAGTGAGCCCTTCAGGAATTGTCAGAATTAGGACACCTCTCATAGCAGTCTTCCTTAAGTCTTTACCATTGTTGCATTATGGTCCAAGAGCTCTCTTCTCTAAATTGTCCCTGTTGTATCTTGAGGCTGAATACAGTGCTGGCACTTAATAGGCAAAAAAACAAATCTTTGTCCATTGAAACTAGTTGGAATATATTGATAAAACTTAGTTTCCTCAAGGGCAAGTCCAGTAAATCCATGATTTTTATTACCAGAAGTTATGCTAAGCACTTTATATTTATTATTCACATATTATTCTCAAAACAACACTGAAAGGTAGTTACTATTATTTCAATTAGACAACTAAAAAAAAAAAAAAAATGAGGCTTAAAGAGGTTGAGTAACTTGCCCAAACATATACAATGAAAGAGACAAAATTTGAATTCCTGCTCAAACCCCTAGGCTGCCTCTCAACTCAGGTCTGTACAGGACTAATTGCTATCTACAATCTCACAGCTAGCCTTCCCCACTCCAAGTACATACATTAAAGAGAACAGGTAAGGTGACAAACAAAAACTACTAGGTAAGCAAATTCATATAAAAGAACTATTTTGAATATATATCAGGCCATTTAGAAATGCTGACTTTCCCATCCTAAGAATGCCTCTGTTAATTCTCTGGCACCATTGCATTAATGATTAACTTTTGCTCTTTAATTCCTACAGCAAGAAAATAAACATGATGTCTCTACAGCACTAGCATGAATATCACTCTCTGAAATTGTGCCCTAGAGGAAGAGGTTGGCAAGGGAAAATTGTCTTCCAAAGGCTTATATGCTTGCTAGTCACTTCTTACTTTATGGTTGCTATCATGTCCTAAATGAGGTTATGTAAGTAAAACAAAGATAGACTTAAAAAAATTATTATTAAGTAACTCTAATATTCCATTTTGCATCATTAAAGGTCAAGGGCTAAATAGCTACCTCTGGCTTGTAAATTTATTTTACTTCTTTAAAGAAGAAAGTCACAGAAAGAGATTTCTATGTCATTTCCTGGAGAGAATGCTAATAAAGTCCAGGGAGGACCATGGTCAAAAAGATATGGTCTCAGGTCTCACTGAAAGACAACTTCCAATGGTTAGATCCATTCTTCTGCTAAGTTGTAATTTCACTTGTGTACTGTCTTCAAGTATGTGGAAGAGAGACAAGGACAACAGAAAAATGAGAATCTAGGGGTTGGTGCTTGACAAGTTTTCTGTAATTTGATTAGTCTGTAACACCAATTAATCTTTTGCAAAAGACCTTTTTGATGCCTTCAATTCATTTCCAGTGACAATATATTTGCACGCACAGGTCTTTTCGTGCAACATTTACTAATGTTGTGGTAATGGGGCTTTAGAAAGGAAATGCTTATTGTTCCATTGTATCTTTTTTAAAAATTTATTTATTTATTTTTGGCTGTGTTGGGTCTTCGTTGCTGTGCACAGGCTTTCTCTAGTTGCAGTGAATGGGTGCTACTCTTCGTTGCGGTGCGCGGGCTTCTCATTGCGGTGGTTTCTCTTGCTGCAGAGCATGGGCTCTAGGCGCACAGGCTTCAGTAGTTGTGGCACATGGGCTCAGTAGTTGTGGCTTACAGGCTCTAGAGCACAGGCTCAGTAGTTGTGGTGCACAGCCTTAGTTCTCTGTGGCATGTGGGATCTTCCCGGACCAGGGCTCGAACCCGTGTCCCTTGCATTGACAGGCAGATTCTTAACCACTGTGCCACCAGGGAAGCTCTCACTGTATCTTAATAAAGGTTAATACATATCTCAACTTTTTCTGACTTTTAGGACTAAAAGTGAACTTAAGTAGCAGTAAAGTTAAATCATCTGCTGCCTTCAAGGGACATAAACATCAATTTTCTGGCACCTCATATTTACCAATGAAATTACATTAAACAGTGAAATATTAGCTCTTTTAGCTTTCACTTGCTTCCTATAATGTAATGAGGAAGCACTGTATCACTTAGTGTGCTCCTTCCTTCTGCCAAATCCATCTCTGAGTTTCTGGCAGCACTAAAAGAATGTACCTGAGGTGATTACCAATATGTTAGAATTATTAAAAATTAAGTATCCCAGCATTCTCTTTTACATTCATTTTCCAGGACAATTGTCCAGAATACCTGAATTAAAGGCTACTCCTTCACGGCCTTAACCTTGAATTACTTCATTCTGAAGACAGAAGGCCTATCTCACAATCTGGGCATTTTAATGGTGATGTAAATTACTGACTCTAAAGAAATAACCAACTTTTAACAAGAGGCAGCCAACTACATCGTGGAAAAACTTAGGCTCAGTGTTAATCAGATAGGATACAACCAATATGACTCAGAATTCACTCTCTGCATCACATATATCATCAACAAAGGTGGTTTTTATCATGATAATTGGCCTGGGCTGGGTGAACCAATTTTAGAACAGATGGACAAAAACCTTAACAAAAATAACCACAAATGGCAAAGTCACCTGAAACATAAACATCTGATATTTAACCTTTTTGTTATGCCTTAGGAAAGGAAGGAGATTCTAAGATACATATACAAAGATGTTTAGTTTCTTCTCCTATGTTCATGGCAAGAACTGATGATCAGATGATGTAGTAGAAATCATCAAACAACTTTTAGTTCCTGTTCTGACATTAATTGAGTGGCCTTGTGGGAAGTTACTTAAGCTCTCTGGCATAAGTCTATTTGGTTGTAAAATTATTATATTTTGCTATACCTTCTACATCCCCTTACAACTATAAAACTTCAAAATTCTATCAATACAATAATTTATTATGAAGCATGTAATACAGTATCTTTGTTTTGTTCACTGCTGAATTTGAGCACTTAGAATTGTGCCCAACACATAATAAATTCTCCATAACTATTTCTTGAATGAATACAGCATACTTAACTGTTTGTTGAATGAATTCATATATAAAGTATGTAACCTTTCAGTTTATTACTGGCTATATTATTATTTACATACAGAGAATATGTTGTGAAGAATTTTTCTGAAAACTCCCAAAGTACCACGAGTTAAAGTTCATGGTATAAAAAAAGAAGTTAAAAAATAAGGACAGTATTTTCTAATTTTTTCACTCCATAAAATACCCAGAGATTAATAAATGAGCAGCCACATGCAGTATAACAGATCAAGATCAATTATACTGTAAGACCAGATGCCATAAAACTCCTAGAGGAAAACATAAGCACAACACTTTTTGACATAAATCACAGCAATATTTTTTTGTTTCTGTCTCCTAAAGCAAAGCAAATAAAAGCAAAAATAAACAAATGGGACCTAACTAAAAAAAACTTTTGCACAGCAAAGGAAACCATCAACAAAATGAAAAGACAATGTACTGAATGGGAGAAAATATATGCAAATGATATGACTGATAAAGGATTAATAACCAACATATATAAGCAGCTCATACAACTCAACATCAAAAAAAAAAAAAAAAACCTGATTAAAAAATGGACAGAATAGACATTTTTCCAAAGAGGAAATGCAGATAGCTGACAGGTACATGAAAAGACGCTCAACATTGCTAATCATCAGGGAAATGCAAATCAAAACCACAATGAGATATAATCTCACACCTGTCAGAGTGGCTATCATCAAAAAGAACACAAATGACAAATGTTGACAAGGATGTGGAGAAAAAGAAACCCTTGTACACCGTTGGTCGGAATGTAAGTTGGTGCAGCCACTGTGGAAAACAGTATGGAGGTTTCTCAAAAAGCTAAAAATAGAACTACCATATGACCCAGCAATTCCACTCCTGGGTATATATCCAAAACAAACAAGAACACTAATTCGAAAAGACACATGTACCCCAATGTTCATAGCAGCATTATTTACAATTGTCAAGATATGGAAGCAACGTAAGTGTCCACAGACAGATGAATGGATAAAGAAGATGTGGTAAATATATATATATACACACATATATACATACAATGGAATACTACTCAGCCATGAAAAGGGATGAAATTTTGCCACTAGCAGCAAAAATGGAGAGAATTGGAGGGCATTATGATAAGTGAAATAAGTTAGACAGAGAAAGACAAATACTGTACAATATCACTTACATATGGAATCTTAAAAATACAACAAATTAGTATATATAACAGAAACATGCAGATTCACAGATGTAGAGAACAATCAGTGGTTACCAGTAGGGAGAGGGAAGAGGGAGAGGCATTAAAGGGGCAGGAGAGTAAGAGGTACAAACTATTAGGTATAAAGCAAGCTACAAGGATATATTGTACAACACGGGGAATATAGCCAATATTTTATAATAACTATAAGTGGAGTATGACCTTTAAAGATTGTGATTCACTATGTTGTACACCTATAACATAATATTGTACGCAACTATACTTCAATTTTTTAAAAAATCAGTGAAAATTGACGAGTACTTGGGGAAAAGAAAAAAGTAAAGACTTTTTAAAAAATCTTTGGATCTTTGGACAAATATTTCCTGGACTTCTGAGTTACAAAACATGAAATTCTAAAATTTTAAGACTAGATATTCAGACACCTAAACTGCAAAAGAATCTGACCATGGTCTTGGGCATGTCTGTTTGACTCCTATTATCCACATGCCTCAAATATGTATTTCAGTTTGAAACTAGGAATATATGGTGACTGTAAGAGAAATACACCTTGTTCAAGCTGAATGAGTTAGTTGCTGGCTAAATGAGCTGATCTTTTGAGTAAAATCATTTATATTTGTCTACTTAAATGCTGTAATATATACCCCAAAGGTTGGTTTAAGTAGAATTAATGCCAAGCTTTTGTTGTTGTCAATATATAATCATACGTTCATTTTCTATTTAGAGCCATTTCTTGTTTATGATTACAAAATTATTTCATCTGTATAAAAGAGAGACTATAAGCAAGAGAATGATAGAAATAATGCAAGTAAAAAAAAAAGAGGGGAAAATTTGTATGTGAATACCTCATAGATTAGAAAGGCAAATGAGGAGATAGAAAATAATAATTGTTATTATTTGTTGAGCATCCACTCTATGCTTTAATAAAGCATACTTTAATAAATTAAATAATCTTCATAACAAATATATATTATCATCATCTTCTTTTTCAGGTTAACATGTAAATATGCATTAGAATGCCTGGTGGTAGCAAGTTCTTTGGAGAAAAAATAAGCCAGGGCAGGGGCAGGGGTGGGTGTGGGGGGCTAGAGAATACAGCATCATCTTATAGATGAGAAAGTTGAGGCTCAGAGCAATAAAGTAACTTGTCAAAGGGCAGACAGAAAGTCAAAATCTAAACTAAGTTCTATCTAACTCCATTGTCCACACTATTGACATCAAACTTCCAAAAGAGAATTTTTGAGATATCAGTGATAAATTCACAGTGCCTGATGCTGAGAAACACTAAATTTGATTTACACTTTGGTTGTCAAGGCTGATCATATGGCTATTTTATTACGTATACTACATTATGAAGCCTCAGGTTGAAATGTGCTTATATTTCCATATATTTCAGTATATCAGGGCAGGTAAAACTTTAAAGAATGAATTCCACTTTTTAGAGCTGAGTTGAAAAGAGTTCCTTCCTCTGCCTTTTTAATTGCATTAATCACAATACTAAATCCATTTTCTGTATCTCACATTCCAGAAATAAAAATTAGCTACATTCTTTTTTTTTTCTTAATTGATTTATTTCTATTTTTGGCTGCATTGGGTCTTTGTTGCTGCATGCAGGCTTCTCTCTAGTTGTAGGCATGTGGGCCTCAGTAGGTGTAGCTTGCTGGTTCTACAGCACAGGCTCAGTAGTTGTGGCTCACGGGCTCAGTTGCTCCGCGGCATGTGGGATCTTCCTGGACCAGGGCTTGAACCCGTGTCCTCTGCATTGGCAGGCGGATTCTCAACCACTGCACCACGAGGGAAACCCAAAATTAGCTACATTCTTTTGACAACCTATAGTTTTTATTTCTAATTTGTCTTCTTTAATCTTATTTCCTTCCTTCCAACCAAGTTGAGGTCTGTGGACTTTTCAAATGGTTTTCTCGGTGTGTCTTGCACCTCCCGTCTCTTCACTGTGGCTGCTCTCCTTCTCTCTGCATTCCCCATACCCCTTCACCTTCCTCAATCAACTGCAGCACCCTGCCCTCCATGCTGTTCCTCAAACATGCCAGGGTGCTCGTGCCTGACAGTTTTGCAATTTTGTTTGGCTTCTGCTTTTTCCTGGAATATTCTTCTCGCTCTAACCAGATATCCGCATGACTAACTTCCTTACCACCTTTAAAACTTTCCTCCAATGAAAACTGCTCAATGGGACTTTGCTAAAAACTATTTATTTTTGCAAACTGCTCCCTATACCCCACACTTACCCTGCTCTACTTTTTTAAAGCATCACCTTCTAACAAACTAAATACTTTATTTTTTATTTTGTTTGCTGTTTATTTTCTTTCTGCTCCTCTACAATGAAAGCTCCATGAGGGCAGGGAACTTTGTCTTATTTTCTGATACATCCCCAAAGCCTAAAACAGTGCCAGACACATAGTAGACTCTCAATAAATGTTAGCTAAATAAATAAGCATCTCATTAATATAAATTCTTAGAGTGAAACTTCTTAGTCAAACAGTGGGCAGATTTCAAAATTCAGAGGCTTATTAGTAAATTAATAAGTAAATTAAAACACTGATTACAAAGTTTACCTAAAGCAACAAAAATGTATGGTCTGAAAATAGAAGTGCCTCGCACTCTGCAGAGGACTCACCTCCTCACTTCCTCTCAACTGTTACTCCTCTTATTGACCACAAGCCACAATGATGTACAAAACCCTATCTCTGAGGAGCAGCAAACACCTTCCAACTTTGATCTACTCACCCAACAAAGGTGCTTAAAATTAAATTTAAAGACAGACCACCACTGGTCTAGATGCAAAAGTCATACTCCAGGTGTTTTATTCACTGGACCTTCTCATATGTGCAAAACCCAGGGATACTGTCCTCACTTGCCCTTTCCAAACTGTATTCTTTGCCAGTTTAAACATACCTGGTTCCAACCTAGGATCCTAGTTCTTATCCATCCTGGAGCCACCCCTCTGTTAAGTCATCTGCCTGGTCTGACTTGGAGTCCTCTTCTTGCCTATTTCCTACATTTTGCTCCAACACCCAGGAGGCGGGCTTCTAAATTCATAACACCCATGCTCTCCCTTTCTGTAGAATCCATGGTCTATAATCCACACCTTAGCTGACCTGCCCTCAACAATTCTACCCCATAGTCAAACAACTGTAAATAAAATATAAATGGAAAATTTTTTATATATGTAACATATAATTTATATGTACCCCCTAAACTGTTTGTGTTCCTACTGTTCTTCCCAGTCAGGGTTATTAATGCATATATCTACATCTCCTTCTCCCTGTTCTTCCTAAACCTGGTTCCCATTTGACATTCATTGCATATTTCAGAGAGTACTTCCTCTCCTTTAGCATCTGTCTTATTACTGAGAAAAGTTAAGCCTGTTCTAAATTGTTGTTCATTTGTTTTGACCCTTTGAATCAATGAAGCAATGAAACTAAAACTCTGCTCTCTTTTTTATTCACCCCATGGCTTTCTACTGTACACTACCGAGTGGTATTCCAGCTCTGCAAGCCGCCATATATTTTGTGTTCCATTGTACAAGGGTGAGCTCAAAGTGAGATGAATATTCTTCTCTCAAACTTTCTAGTGAATCCATCAGCATAACTGATAATTATGTCAGCATAATTGATAATTTATCCAACCAGATGCAAATACATTCAGGTTTACCATTAACTCCACTGTGTGCTACAATCCAGCACCCACATTATTCTTCTCAAGGCATATCTGCACATTAAGTATTCCCCCTTCACGGTCTTATACTAACTCCATCACTGCAAATTCCATCCCAGTTTCCCTTTTCTCCAACAGGAGGCACAGATTGACACTGATTTAGTGGATCCTTTTAGATTTCCTTGCTGTTTTCATTTCTAAGTCTCCCTGAACTTAAATTCACTTGTTTTCGTCTTATACATGTGGTGTCTCCATTTCCTGTTAATTCCTGATCACCTTTTCACAAAGGACCTACAGCCAGACCTAAAGGGTGATAGAGTTGTTTTTTATTGTTCCCCTTTCGCTTATCTCCCCTGGCTTCCAGCTGGACCCAGCTGCCTCTGGCAGCCCACCATTCCAGACCCCCACTTACCCCTCCCACATCCATTTTAGGTGGCACTATTTTCTACCTTAAAACATAATGCAGCTACAATAAAAGCCTTAGGTCAAACACCTCTGTCTACACCACTACCACCATCAATCTGTGACCTATATCTCTTTTATTTAACTAAAGATTAGGAACCTCAGACCAGGAAAAAAGTAAAGATCACACATTACCAAAGAAGCGGAGACCCATTTGGAATAGGTAGATAAGGCTGTGGTCTGTAAATCATATTAGAAACAGACCCTCTGACTTGATAATATTCAAATTTGGCTGGGTTTTTTTTCTTTTTAGATATATCCCAAGTCTCCCCACTCTCATCATTATATCTGAAACCTGAGATTTTGAATGCCAATAAGTTATGTTTTCAAACTTTTCTCCTGGCTAACAATATGTGTTGCAGTAATCATGATTTGATATCATCTACTTAGCACTGGCTTGGAGTCACCAGATACAGGTCCTAGTTCCACAATTACTTAGTTCCACAGCTCACTAGCTGTGAGAACTTATGCAAGTTACCTAGGCTTTCTTAGACTTAGTTGCCTAAAGTAAAATGGAAATAATAATTGTAGCCTTTGGAGGTCCAGCAAAGTTTAATAAAAGAACTATTTATAAATGTGTAGGCAGAGTTTAGAGAACACAACAAGGAAATATGCAGTGCCCAGGGCTATTAATATCCCTGGGCCTGAGAGGTGAAAGACAGCAGCTACCAGAACCAGGGAACTCAGGGAGACCTTGGTTAGAGGGAAGCAGCCAACCCAGTATAATGCAGCAGGCAGAGAGCTGGGCAGTAAATACACTAACACGACCTTATCCCTTTTCCCAGATCCCACCAGTATCTCTCATTGGCTGACACCCACCTGGAAGTCAGAGGGCAAAGGAACCTAGTAGGAACTGTCCATAAAAGTCAGCCTCCTGGAACACCTGAGCAAGAGGTAAAGGGTGAGGATGGATCTGGAGGGGCAGCAGAAGATATCCATCGCAGTCTACACAGTTGGCTCCTCAGTAGCCATTCTGACCAGTTAATCTGGGTGAAAAAAATCCAAATCCCTAACACAGATGACAAACAAACCATTAGCTACTGCATTATTGCAGAATGATGCCATACTCCTACCCACAAAACATGAGCTATCACCGACACTCTAAATATAAAGGAGCAGAGGGAGGCAGGAAAAGCAAAAATTAACTTGAAATTTAGGCGCAATGTTCACTGCCTTTATAAATAGCCATGAAGCTGATTATCACCACTTCCTTTTCCACCACCACCAATTCTGTTTAACTTACCTTCTGCAACACCCGGGGATGGAAGGTGTGACTCAACCTTCATTTATGAGTCCTTATTGGTCCACACTTTATTGAGTTGCCAGAGTTTTCCACTGACCATGAAGAATAGTACTAAAGGATGTCCTAGCAAACCCCCTAGGTTACAGAAACAGCCCTCTTTGCCCTGATCGTGGAGGAGCAGCCCACTTCTTCCTCGATATTTGGGCTTATTCACTCTGGCAGATACAGTGATCCCTTTCTCTGCCTGTCGCTTTAATCCCAGAGTATCCAGGGAGCAGTCTGAGCTTTCAGTTCTTCAAAATTACGACTGGGCTCTCTGATGGAAACACTTCTCTCCGAGGCATTTCTCTCCTGAGCCTCCAAATCCACCAAGCCCAAGAATACTGGTACAGGAAGCAAAAACAACTTTAGCATGTTATTTGGTATAAAAGTGAGCAGTGCCACTCTAGCCTCCAACTCTTGCATTCCAGAGCCCCATATTCTGACTAATGGGAAGACTAACATACGTGGACTGATGGTTTAAGTCATACACCACTATCTGTATGACAGCACCAAATCTTACTGGGTGTTGTATCAGGGCTGTACTGTGACCGCTCCTGCGTCATGGGAGTAAGTGGTAAAATTGGTGAATACTCTGGGCACAAACCCACTGCAGCCCTTTCTTTGCTGTAATGTATGCCCCAACAGTGGAGGAAATGTTTTGTGGAACAGCGTGGTCATGGATACAGCACTCTAAGTCTATAACTGGTGGTGCAGGCAGAAGCACTGTGTTTAAGGAGGCAAATCTGTCCTAGAATACATGTCTATTCTGATGAAATCAAAACACTGCCTCTTCAATGTTGAAAGAGGATTGACATAATCGATGTATCACCACATGGCTGTAAAGTACACCTGGGGAGTAATACCAAGTCACGGATCAGACCTGGTGAGGGAAAGGCCATATTTTTGAGCTCATGCAGAGCTTCCCACACTGCTGCCATTGCCGTAGTTGTGCACAGATCTAACACAAGCTGGAGAAAGAGGCGGATGGACAGCCATCTTGCCAAGCTTGTTATTGAGGGCCTCCTCCACTGTGGATGCCGTCTGATGACACAGAGGTGGGGCACAAATGTCTCGCCACTCAGTGCCCACTGTGAGAGAAGCATCACATACCTCTGTCCCACACCTCCTATCAGACTCCAGCCCTGACCCGGAACCATATCTGCCCCATGACTACAGGAGAGGAGGAACTCTTCAAAGAGGCCACTGAATCTTTCTGATTTTCCACTCTTTTCAAAGTTAAACATTCAAGTACTTCATTTTTCCCTTTTCTCATTCTCTTGACAAAAAGTTTATCTGTGAATATCCAATCTCAGAATCTCACTTTATTTTTTTTTTAAATTTTATTTATTTATTTTTGGCTGTGTTGGGTCTTCCTTGCCCAGGCAAGGAAACACTGACACCTCAATTCTAATCCTTTCTGCTAGTATTCTGCTTTGGCCTAGGTTTTGAAGAACATACAGAAAATAAGGTCTCAGACGGAGGCTTTGCTCATGAACATCTAAAAATCTTACTAATACAACATTTAACTGTTGCATTAAAGGCCACACACACACATATGCACATGCACACATATTTACTTTGTCATTCATTGAACAAATATTTCTCTTTTTTTAAGATTTATTTTTATTTACTTATTTTGGCTGCACCGTGTCTTAGTTGCAGCACGTGGGGTATTCGTTGAGGCATGCGGGCTTCTTAGTTGCAGCATGTGGACTCTTAGTTGTGGCATGTGAACTCTCAGTTGCAACATGCGTGAGGGATCTAGCTCCCCGACCAGGGATTGAACCCAGGCCCCCTGCACTGGGAGCACAGGGTCCTACCCACTGGACCACCAGGGAAGTCACTGAACCAATGTTTCTTGAGGTCATATTTTTGCCATGTATGTTTTGGGTAAAGGAGGATAAATTAGTGAATAAAATATATTAAAATCCCTGCCCTCCTAGAGTTTATATTCTTTTAGGTGAAAAAGATGTTAAAGAGGAAGCAGACAATAAATAAAATAAACACAAATAAATACACAGTGTGTTAGATGGTGATAAGAGGGAAAGGCAATGGGTGGGGGGTGAGGAGAGGGACAGTTGTGACTTCAAATAGAATGGTCAGGGGAGACCTCATTGAGGTGATGTTTCAACAAAGACTGGAAGGAAAGAGGGAGTCTTTATATGTTTAGGTGGGAAGAGCATTTCAAGTAGATGGAATAGCAAGTGCAAAAGCCCTGAGTGGGGGAGCACACCAGGCATCTATGAGAAACAGCAAGGAAGCCAGTGTGGCTAGAGAAGAGTGACTCAAGAAAGGGTCTTGTGAGATAAAATCAAAGAGGTAATAAAGGCCAGATTGTGCAATGTTTTATAGCTTTATGAGTTTGGCTTTCACTTTGAGTGTGATGGGCAGCCATAAAGGGTTGAAAGCAAAGACGAAGATGATCTGACTTCTTTTTAAGAGAATCACTCTGGCTGCTTATTTAGAATGGATTGTAAGGGATTAAAGGCCAGTTAAGAAGCCGCTGAAAATACACGCACACGCACACACACACACACTCCAATCTACTCTTCGGAGTTTCATCATTCGTTCCTTTTCTCATTTAATAAACATTCATTGGGATGTGCAAAAAACTACAGCTGATATTATATAAACCCTCTAGCCCACTGCCTACCCCTAACCAAGAACTTGAAAAGGAGACGGCTATAGACTGAATGCTTGCATTCTCCCAAATTCATATGTTGGAACCTAATCCCCAACATGATGGTATTTGGATGGGGCCTTTGGGAGATGATTGGGTCATGAGGACAAAGCTCTCATGAATAGGATTAGTGCCCTCATAAAAGAGGTGGCAAAGAGGTCCCTTGTCTCTTCCACCATGTGAAGACACAGCAAAAAAACAGCTCACCAGGAAGCAAGCCCTCACCAGACACCAAATCTGCCAGAGTCTTGATCTTGGACTTCCCAGCCTTCTGAACTGTGAGAAATAAATTTCTGTTGTTTATAAGCCACCCAGTCTTTGGTGTCTGTTACGGTAGCACAAAGGAACTACTCTTTACAAGTATTATACTGCTGTGCATCTTGCCTGCTAGGAAGACCTGACAAAGCCTTGAAATAATTTTTGCATCCTTAATGCTTATCAAAGTAAAGAAACACAACAAAAGAGTCCAAGTTTCTGGATTGCCACACAATCAGCTTATGACATTTGATATTGTTAAGACTGCTGCATATTTTCAAAGAAAAACTGTAGTGTTCATAGAAATATGACTGCAGCCCTTAAAAAAGACACAGATAATAATAGCAATTACTTTTACCGAAAGAGGAGATTTCCATGGAATTCAAGAGAGAACTGCAGTCATTTCTGCTATTAGAAAACATACATAAACATTATTCAAACTTTTTATATCCTAAGATTCCAGGAAAGGATTTTGTTTTTAAATACCACTAAGATGATCTGAAGGCCCAAAACTCCACAGTAATCCTGATGCTGCCCAAGATGGAGGGTATGTAACAAGAATTTCTAATCAGAAAGCAAGCCGATCAGACAAGCATGAGGCAGAGTCACCGGGTTTTTAGCTTTAGCAGGTTTCTTGTATTGAAGCATCATCCTAGAAAAGCGTTGACTTTAGAAATTGCATATATGCTCACTGCTCCTGGGATCTTAAGAAAATGAAACAGATCATCATTTCTATCGTGGTATCCTCTGGCTTAAGGTAAGAGGCTGGTTTTGGAAAGAAGTGTGATGTTGTAGGTTGAACACCATCTGTTTCATACCTTGATGAATGTTTAACGCAGTTTCTTTTCCCATCGTTCAATTGGCTCACACTTATTTATATACCTCAAGACTCCTCTTGTGCTCAGCAGCAGAAGTCTTCAGTGAACACTGAACTGCCTGAACCTCTCCAGCATCTGGCTCATGTCTATCTTATCACTTACCATAAATTGTATTTATATTTTCCATTAGAGTATAAGCCCCTTGATGAAAGGCATCCTGTCTTACTCATCTTTGTACTTACAGAACACAGTATGGTACTTAACAAATAATGTGTTCAATAAATGTTTTGAATAGGATTAAAGCCAAACATAAGGCCTGATACCATAAAACTCCTAGAAGAAAACATAGGGAAGAATCTCCTTGACACTGATGTTGGCAATGATTTTTTTTAGATGTGACACTGAAAGCACAAGCAATAAATGAAAAATCAACAAATGGAACTACATCAAACTAAAAAGCTTTTGCACAGCAAAAGAAACAGTCAGGGGACTTCCCTGGTGGCGCAGTGCTTAAGAATCTGCCTGCCGACATTCACAGAAAGATAGACAAGATGAAAAGGCAGAGGGCTATGTACCTACCAGATGAAGGAACAAGATAAAACCCCAGAAAAACAACTAAATGAAATGGAGATAGGCAATCTTCCAGAAAAAGATTTCAGAATAATGACAGTGAAGATGATCCAGGACCTCAGAAAAAGAATGGAGGCAAAGATCAAGAAGATTCAAGAAATGTTTAACAAAGATCTAGAAGAATTAGAGAGCAAACAAACAGAGATGAACAATACAATAACTGAAATAAAAAATACACTAGAAGGAATCAATAGCAGAATAACGGAGGCAGAAGAACAGATTAGTGACCCAGAAGAGAGAATGGTGGAATTCACTGCTGCGGAACAGAATAAAGAAAAAACAATGAAAAGAAATGAAGACAGCCTAAGAGACCTCTGGGACAACATTAAATGCAACAACATTCGCATTATAGGGGTAACAGAAGGAGAAGAAAGAGACAAAGGACTAGAGAAAATATTTGAAGAGATTATATTAAAAAACATCCCTAACATGGGAAAGGAAATAGACACCCAAGTCCAGGAAGTGCAGAGAGTCCCATACAGGATAAACCCAAGGAGAAAGATGCAGAGACACATAATAATTAAATTGGCCAAAATTAAACACAAAGTAAAATTACTGAAAGCAGCAACAGAAAAACGCCAAATAACATACAAGGGAATTTCCATAAGATTAACAGCTGATTTCTCAGCAGAAACTCTACAAGCCAGAAGGGAGTGGCATGATATACTTAAAGTGATGAAAAGGAAGAACCTACAACCAAGATTACTCTACCCAGCAAGAATCTCATTCAGATTTGATGGAGAAATCAAAAGCTTTACAGACAAGCAAAAGCTAAGAGAATTCAGCACCACCAAACCAGCTCTACAACAAAACGCTAAACGAACTTCTCTAAGTGGGAAACAAAAGAGAAGAGAAGGACTTACAAAAACAAACCCAAAACAATTAAGAAAAAGGTAATAGGAACATACATATCGATAATTATCTTAAACGTGAATGGATTAAATGCTCCAACCAAAAGACACAGGCTTGCTGAATGGATACAAAAATAAGACCCATATATATGCTGTCTACAAGAAACGCACTTCAGACCTAAGGACACATACAGACTGAAAGTGAGGGGATGGAAAAAGTTATTCCACGCAAATGGAAATCAAAAGAAAGCGGGAGGGGCTACCCTGGTGGCGCAGTGGTTGAGAGTCTGCCTGCCGATGCAGGGGACACGGGTTCGTGCCCCGGTGTGGGAAGATCCCACATGCCGCGGAATGGCTAGGCCCGTGAGCCATGGCCGCTGAGCCTGCGTGTCAGGAGCCTGTGCTCCGCAACGGGAGAGGCCACAACAGTGAGAGGACCGTGTAATGCAAAAAAAAAAAAGGGGGGGAGTAGCATATTCATATCAAATAAAATAGACTTTAAAATAAAGAGTGTTACAAGAGACAAGGAAGGACACTACGTAATGATCAAAGGATCAATCAGGAAGAGGATATAATAATTATAAACATATATGTACCCAACATAGGAGCACGTCAATTAATAAGGCAACTGCTAACAGCTGTAAAAGAGGAATTTGACAATAATTGTGGGGGACTTTAACAACTCACATACACCAATGGACAGATCATCCAAACAGAAAATTAATAAGGAAACAGAAGCTTTAAATGACACAATGGACCAGGTAGATTTAACTGATATTTACAGGACATTCCATCCAAAAACAGCAGATTACACTTTCTTGTCAAGTGTGCACAGGACATTCTCCAGGATAGATCATGTCTTGGGTCACAAATCAAGCCTCAATAAATTTAAGAAAATTGAAATCATATCAAGCATCTTTTCAGACCACAACACTATGAGATTAGAAATCAATTACAGGGAAAAAAACATAAAAAACACAAAAACATGGAGGCTAAACAATACGTTACTAAATAACCAAGAGATCACTGAAGAGATCAAAGAGGAAATCAAAAAATACCTAGGGACAAATGACAATGAAAACATGATGATCCAAAACCTATGGGATACAACAAAATCAGTTCTAAGAGGGAAGTTTATAACTATACAAGCCTACCTAAAAAAACAAGAAAAATCTCAAATAAAAAATCTAACGTTACACCTAAAGGAACTAGAGAAAGAAGAACAATCAAAACCCAAAGTTAGCAGAAGGAAAGAAACCATAAATATCAGAGCAGAAATAAACGAAATAGAAACAAAGAAAACAGTAGCAAAGATCAATAAAACTAAAAGATGGTTCTTTGAGAAGATAAACAAAATTGATAAACCATTAGCCAGACTCATCAAGAAAAAGGGGGAGAGGACTCAAATCAATAAAATAAGAAATGAAAAAGGAGAAGTTACAACAGACACCACAGAAATACAAAGCATTCTAAGAGACTACTACAAGCAACTCTATGCCAAAGAAATGGACAACCAGGAAGAAATGGGCAAATTTTTAGAAAAGTATAACTCTCTAAGACTGAACCAGGAAGAAATAGAAAATATGAACAGACCAATCACAAGTAATGAAATTGAAACTGTGATTAAAAATATTCCAACAAACAAAAGTCCAGGACCAGATGGCTTCACAGGTGAATTCTGTCAAACATTTAGAGAAGAGCTAACACCCATCCTTCTCAAACTCTACCAAAAAATTGCAGAGGAAGGAATACTCCCAAACTCATTCTACGAGACCACCATTACCCTGATACCAAAACCAGACAAAGATGCTGCAATAAAAGAAAAATACAGATCAATATCACTGATGAGTATAGATGCAAAACTCCTCAACAAAATACTAGCAAACAGAATCCAACAACACATTAAAAGGATCATACACCATTATCAAGTGGGTTTTATCCCAGAGATGCTACAGTTCTTCAATATACAAAAATCAATCAATGTGATACACCATATTAACAAATTGAAGAAGGAAAACCATATGATCATCTCAGTAGATGCAGAAAAAGGTTTTCACAAAATTCAACACCCATTTATGATAAAAACTCTCCAAAAAGTGGGCATAGAGGGAACCTACTTCAACATAATAAAGGCCATATACGACAAACCCACAGCAAACATCGTCAATGGTGAAAAACTGAAAGCATTTCCTCTAAGTTCAGCAACAAGACAAGGATGTCCACTCTCACTACTATCATTCAACATAGTTTTGGAATTCCTAGCCACAGCAATCAGAGAAGAAAAAGAAATAAAAGGAATACAAATTGGGAAAGAAGTAAAGCTGTGACTGTTTGCAGATGACATGAGACTATACAGAGAGAATCCTAAAGATGCCACCAGAAAACTACTAGAGCTAATCAATGAATTTGGTAAAGTTGCAGGATACAAAGTTAATGCACAGAAATCTCTTGTATTCCTATACACTAGTGATGAAAAATCTGAAAGAGAAATTAAGGAAACACTCCCATTTACCATTGCAACAAAAAGAATAAAATATCTAGGAATAAACCTACCTAAGGAGACAAAAGACCTGTATGCAGAAAATTATAAGACACTGATGAATGAAATTAAAGGTGATACCAACAGATGGAGAGATATGCCATGTTCTTGGATCGGAAGAATCAATAATGTGCAAATGACTATACTATCCAAAGCAATCTACAGATTCAATGCAATCCCTATCAAATTACCAATGGCATTTTTTTCAGAACTAGAACAAAAAAATCTTAAGATTTGTATAGAGACACAAAAGACCCCGAATAGCCTAAGCAGTCTTGAGGGAAAAAAATGGAGCTGGAGCAATCAGACTCCCTGACTTCAGACTATACTACAAAGCTACAGTAATCAAGACAATATGGTACTGCCACAAAAACAGTAATATAGATCAATGGAGCAGGATAGAAAGCCTAGAGATAAACCCACGCACCTATGGTCAACTAATCTATGACAAAGGTGACAAGGATATACAATGGAGAAAAGACAGTCTCTTCAATAAGTGGTGCTGGGAAAACTGGACAGCTACATGTAAAAGAAGGAAATTAGAACACTCCCTAACACCATACACAAAAATAAGCTCAAAATTGATTAGATACCTAAATGTAAGACCAGACACTATAAAACTCTTAGAGGAAAACATAGGAAGAACACTCTTTGACATAAATCACAGCAAGATCTTTTCTGATCCACTTCCTAGAGTAATGGAAATAAAAACAAAAATAAACAAATGGGACCTAATGAAATTTAAAAGCTTTTGCACAGCAAAGGAAACCATAAACAAGAAGAAAAGACAACCCTCAGAATGGGAGAAAATATTTGCAAATGAATCATCAGACAAAGGATTAATCTCCAAAATATATAAACAGCTCATGCAGCTCAATATTAAAAAAAACAACCCAATCCAAATATGGGCAGATGACCTGAATAGGCATTTCTCCAAAGAAGACATACAGATGGCCAAGAAGCACATGAAAAGTTGCTCAACATCACTAATTATTAGAGAAATGCAAATCAAAACTACAATGAGGTATCACCTCACACCATTTAGAATGGGCATTCAGAAAATCTACAAACAAATGCTGGAGAGGGTGTGGAGAAAAGAGAACCCTCTTGTACTGTTGGTGGGAATGTAAATTGATACAGCCACTATGGAGAACAGTATGGAGGTTCCTTAAAGAACTAAAAACAGAATTACCATATGACCCAGCAATCCCACTATTGGGCATATACCCAAAGAAAACCATAATTCAAAAAGACACTTGCACCCCAATGTTCATTGCAGCACTATTTACAATAGCCAATTCATGGAAGCAACCTAAATGCCCATCTACAGACGAATGGATAAAGAAGATGTGGTACATATATACAATGGAATATTACTCAGCCATAGAAAGGAACTAAATTGGGTCATTTGTAGAGACGTGGATGCATCTAGAGACTGTCATACAGAGTGAAGTAAGTCAGAAAGAGAAAAACAAATATCGTATATTAACGCATATATGTGGAACCTAGAAAATGGCACAGATGAACCTGTTTTCAGAGCATAAATTGAGACACAGAAGTAGAGAAAAAGCGTATGGAGACCAAGGGGGGAAAGTGGCAAGGGGTGGGGGTGGGTGTGTGATGATTTGGGAGATTGGGATTGACATGTATACACTGATGTGTATAAAATGGATGACTAATAAGAAAATAAATAAATAAAAGAATCTGCCTGGCAATTCAGGGGACACGGGTTCGATACCTGGTCCAGGAAGATCCCACATGCCGCGGAACAACTAAGCCCATGCTCCGTAACTACTGAGCCTGCACTCTAGAGCTTGCAAAAACAGAACCTGTAAAAACAGAGAGTAGCATGGTGGATGGGGGAATTAGGAGTGGGGGTTGGGGGAATTGGGAAGATGTTGTTTAAGGATACAAACTTACAACCACTAGATACTTAAGTCCTGGAGATCTAATGAACTGCATAGTGATTTTAGATGACAATACTGTATTATAAGTTTCAAAGTTGCTAAGAAACTAGATCTCAATTGTTCCTGTCACACATACACACACACACACAAATGATAGAGGTGTTATCTAAAGCTACAGTTATAACCATATTGCAGTATATAAATGTATGTAATCAACATGTTGTATACTTAAGCTTATGCAATGATATATGTCAATTATATCTCCAAAAAATTAAATAAAATAAATGCATTGATTAAAATAACCAAACTGATATGACACTGGATTCCCCAATCAATACCCAGAGATGTTCTAGGATCTCCTCATATGTATCTTAAAGATATTTATAATATTTTGCTCTTGGACTCTCTTTCCAATTATCCTCTCATTCGTCTTAGCAATAAACAAAATGTTTACCTCAATTTACCTTCCAAGCTGGCTGAATTATGTTGTTTGCATTGTGCTTTCCATCAACTTCATTTTCTACTACCAACGCGTTGTAGAAAAGTAACAGAAACTGCAAATTCTGTCAGTCTCAGGAAAGAACATTCAAACTCTCTTTTTTTTGGTGTCTCTTTACTTTTATTTTAATATATGGTCATCAAATAAAAAATTTTAAAGCAATGAGAAAAGAGAAAGCTACGATTACATTCAACATTGTTGTTTTATTGTGACTTCTTATGTGCCGTATTTCATAATAATACCTTTCTCTTTCCTCGACTCCTCCTCAAGATTTCCAGTTTGTTACACTTTCTATTCCCCCAAGTCCTAAATCTAGAAGCTGCCATTGACTTTTCCCTCCTCTTTACCTTACCCATAGAATATTCAATAAGCCTCCATATCCTCCAATCCTCCCTTCACAGACTCCCTCATTGCTGTCCTTTCCTTTCCACTATAACTGCTGAACTCAGCTGTTACAGTAGCCTCCTAAAAGGTCTTCCTGATTCTGGCCTATTCCCCTTCTGGGTAACAACAAGCTCAACCTTCCTAAATCATCATCAAGATCATGTCACATCCACATCTAAAAGACATTTTTAGTTCCTTTATCTGATATCCAAGGCCATATATGATCTGTGTTGGTTCGCAAACTGGGGAGTTCCCCAGATGAAATCTGAAACTGGTCCCTGCACACACGGAGGGCAAGAGAGACAGAAGAAAGAAGTACTCTACTCTAGATTGGTAGATGGCTAATTTAATAAGCAAGGGAACTTACATACAATACTTCTCTTGGGTGGCCACAATATGAATAGATCTCTGCGCCCATGTACCAGAATCTGCAAAGTTTACAGAGATGCCTTAACTGGATTCAGCCATATGTACCATCCAGATGAGCTCAACAGTACACTGCTTTCTCAAGTCTTTGCCCTTGAAAACGTCTCCCACAATAGGAAGAGTGGGCAGGATATACATTCCAAGGACGAGGGAGGAGATAAATAGCCTCTGATTGCCCAGGTACAGCTTGTAGGTCAACCGGTGGTCACACCCCTCAACGACCTCCTCCAACCTGCCTACTTCCCCAACTTCTCCTCACTCACTGTCTGCCTTACTCATGGCCCTCCAGCAAATTAGGTCCTTTTAAGTTCCTCACACTCACCCATCTCTTTCCCACAGCAGGACCTGGGTACTTTCTGTTCCTTTCGACTAACATCCTCCCTGGGATCTTCAGGGACCTGGTTCTTTCTCATTCCCCAACTTTTAGATCAGATATCACCTGCTGAGACAAGCCTTCCCTGAACATCCTTTATAAAATGGCTCTCATTCACCAGTCACTCTCCTCCATCCCATTACCCTGCACTTTGTCTTCACAGCAATTATGGCAATCTATAATTTTTTTGCTTGTTTATTTCTTTACTGTTTATTGTCTAGTTCCCTTCACCAGAAGATAATCTCCACAAAAGTAAGAATTTATATCTCTCATTTATTGCTGTATATATATTTCATTGAATAATTCCAGCCACAGAGAATGTGTTCAATAAACATGATTGAATAAATTAATGAATTAATTCATATGTGAATAAGTGAACTATAGAGTCAAGGTCAATCACACTGAGGTCAAATTCCAGATATACCTTTACCAACTGTGTGATCCAATAAAGCTACTTAGCATCTCTGAGCCTTCATTTCCTAACCTGTAGAATAAGTCTAAGAAAACTTCTTCATACGTCAACTATGAATATTCAGTCAGATAATATTTGTAAAATTCCTACACAGAGACTAGCTCATAGTAGTTGCTCAGTAAATGCTGCTTCCTTTCTCCATCTGATATCTGAGTTCCTCTTCTGGTAAGCTGACTAATACCCCGGGACTCTGCTAGAACTGGAGCCCCCTTCAACCCTTCCACTTTTTCTCTGGATTAGTCATATCCTCTGTTGAATGGATAAAATAGTATTTACCTTACAGGGCTGTTCTGGAAAAGTGATAACAGTGGTTAAAACATTTAATTATTACTCTTACTGCAACTTAGAATTGTCCAGAAGAAAATGCAAGGTATGATAGGCAATACTAGTGACACCGATATCCAGTATTCCTCCCCTTCCCAACTGTTTTAAGAACACACCTCTTGGGACTTCCCTGGTGGTGCAGTGGTTAAGAATCCACCTGCCAGTGCAGAGCACACGGGTTCGAGCCCTGGTCCGGGAAGATCCCACATGCTGTGGAGCAACTAAGCCCGTGCGCCACAACTACTGAGCCTGCACACTAGAGCCAGCAAGCCACAACTACTGAGCCCTCGTGCCACAGCTACTGAAGCCCATGCGCCTAGAGCCTGTTCTCTGCAACAAGAGAAGCCACCGCAATGAGAAGCCCACGCACCACAAGGAAGAGTAGCCCCCGCTCACCACAACTAGAGACAGTCCACACACAGCAACGAAGACCCAACGCAGCCAAAAATAAATAAATAAATTTATTTATAAAAGAAAACTCTAGTTTATACGTCAACTGGATAATATTTTCTTAGTCCATTTCCCAACTTTCCTTTAAAATCCATTTGAGTACTTTAAATTACACAATTTTTATTAAAAACTAAAAATTTTTTTAAAATCTCCTGAGCAAAAAAGCCAGGTGTTGGAAAGGATATGGAGCAACTGGAGTTCTCACACACTGTTAGTAGTCCTGTAAACCAGTACACTTTGTAAAATGATTTGGCAGTATTTACAAAGCTGAATATATGACAGTCCAATGACTCGATAATTACACACATGGATATATAGCAAAAATATGTGCATATTTATATTTGCAAAAAGACATGTTCTAGAATGCTCATAGCAACACTTCATAAGAGTCAAACACTGGAAACTATCCAAATGCCCATCAAGAACGGATAATGAATAAATTATGGTATATTCACACAAAGGAACACAGACAGCAAGAGAATAAAATCTGCACCCACACACAATATAGATGAAACTCACAAACAATATTGAGCAAGAGAATTCATACACAAAAGAACATACTATAATGTTGCTTTTAGATACAGTACAAAAATGGGGAAATATGCTGATAAAAGTCAATATAGACTTCTAGGGTAATGACTAGGAGAAAGCACAACAGAGACTTTTCAGATACCTGTAGAATTCTGTTTCTTGATCTGAATGCTAATTATATGGATGTGTTTGATTCGTGAAAATTCACTGATTATTTATGATTCACTTATTTGCAATTTTCTGTATAAAAATTATTTTTAAGTCACACAATTAACAAAAGTTAAAAGAGCTCTAAAGACAAAAATAATGGGCAAAAATATTACAAAAGTCTGGGAGAAATTTCATTTTGGATAACATTGGATTAAGAAGTTAATCCATTAGACCATGTACACTTTAACCTCTGAAACAGAGCTCTACCACCCAGGAAGTAGGTACAAAATCAGCTCTGCTGTTTCCCACTTCCACCAGCTTCCCACCAACTCAGAAACACAGATTCTGTTCTAACCAGAAAACTGGGAATTCAGAAACCTGATAGCTGTGAGTCATAGTCAGCTTTCTCCCTCTCTATCAATAGTCTTTCTGCATCTATTCTGAGACTATTGTCCTGGCAACCTCTTCTCCCAACAAGACGCTTGGGGTATTATAGAATGTGTTTTTCATAAAATGTGATGAGCAGGATTGGATACAGAAGGCCATGTATGCACGGAATCCTAGCTGCCATGTTAGAGATATCCTAAGATTCCTTAGAATATAACCTCTCTCAGGCTGTCCCTTGTGGTCCAGTGGTAAAGAATCCGCCTTCCAATGCAGGGGACGTGGGTTCAATCCCTGGTCGGGGAACTAAGATCCCACATGGCAGGGCAACTAAGTCCACGTGTCTCAACTAGAGAGCCTGCGTGCTGCAAACTACAGAGCCCACATGCTCTGGAGCCTGCACACAACTAGAGAGAAGCCCACATAAAGCAACAAAGAGCCGGAGCACCGCATCGAAAGATCCCACATGCCTCAACGAAGCCTGTGTGCTGCAACTAAGACCTGACGCAGCCAAAAAAAAAAGAAAAGAATATAACCTCTCTCAACTGATGAAAAACCAAGGAGTCAAGACAGAAGATCTCTCCTGTCAGTTCCTTCTATATTTCAATTGAGAGAAACCCAACTCAAGTAAGATTGGTAAAAAGGTGGAGTTTGTTGGAAGAATTCTAGGTTGTCCCATTCAATTGAAATATATTTTGAATAACTTCAGCAAAAATGGGCAGAGATCCTGTTGGGCTCCAGGATCAGTTGGGGAGGCAATATCAGGATGACTTTCTAAGTGCAAATTCTGGATCTAGACTGCTTGAGTTTTGCACCTGACTCTTCTACATAATCCCTGTGCCTTTAGGACCAACCATATAATACGTTATGTAAAATACAATAATGCATGTAACATACATGAAACAGTGCCTAAAGTAGCACAAAGTAAGCATTCCATAAACAAATTTTAGCTGCTATTATTAATACAGGGGTTTGTTGGGAATTATGTTTTCCAGAATCCCCTTCCCTATAGTTGGAATTGGCCAAAAAAGGAACTTACATGAGTGAGATTTGGCAGGTGGAAATGAACAGTGACTATTATGCTTAAGAGTCTTTTCCAAATCAGATGGAAAGACACAAAAGCCAACTAGGTTCCAGTTCATCTTTTCCTCTGTTCCACGTCCATCCAGCTCTTCTTTGCAACTGATGCACCTGACGACCATCAAAAGCCCCAGAGCTAAGGCCAGACACTTGGCTACTGACACACAGAGGTGAAAGCTACAAAGAGAAGGAGCTACAAAGCTTCTCCTAAACATCTCTATTCACTCCATCCTCACAGTCCGACGTCAGCAACTGTGCATGCTGTACATTTCAGATTCCCCTGCAAGCTCTGTCTTCTCCATCTACACCACTACTTCAAGAAGACTGATTAGTGATTTGTTTTCTGATCCACCAACTTCTCATTCTGGAATTTTACTTCCCTAAGGCCTCCCAAAATTGTATAAAGTCTTATTCCTATACTAAATCCCTTATCCCATGACATTCACAGTGGCTTTGCTTCCTTTATTGTACTCCGACTGATATGATTATTGGTACTGGGTGTGGTTCCAGGGAAAGAGAACCTATAATTTATTTTTAAATTAAAATTTCTATTTTGAGATAAAGATACATTCACATGCAGTTGTAAGAAATAATACAGAGAGATCCTATGTACCCTTTACCCAGTTTCCCCCAATGGTAATATCTTACAAAACTATAACTCAATATCGTAACTAGGATATGGGCACTGGTATAGTCAATATACAGAACATTTTCATCACGACAAGGACCCATCACAATGCCCTTCTGTAGCCATACCCTTTGTCAAAAATCATGTAGGCATATTTGTATGTTTATTTCTAGGTTTTCTGTTCTGTTACATTTATCTATACCTATTCTGCTGCCATGCAGTCTTGATTACTGTACCTATATAATAAGTTGAAATGGGTGGATTGACTCCTATCATTATATTTTTTTAATAAAAATTTTTTTAGCTATTCTAGTTCTTTTACCTTTCAAATAAATTTTAAAGTAGCTTTATCTATAGCTACAAAAAATCTTGCTGGGATTTTAATAATAACTGTGTTAAACCTATATATCAATTAAAGAAGAATTGATATCTTTATTATGTTGATTTTTCCTATCCATGAACATCGTGCACCACTCCATTCAAGTAGATCATGTTTGATTTCTTTCATCAGAATTGTATAATTTTCAGCATATAGTTTCTGTACATACTTTGTTATATTTATCTCTAAATACTTAATTTTTTGAGTGATTGTAAATGGTATTGTATTTTTAATTTTGGTGTCCATTCTTAGTATAAAAGAATACAATTAAATTTTATATATGTTCATCTTGTATCCTGCTACCTTGCTGATCCCACTTTTTAGTTCTTGAAGATTTCTTGTTGATTTGGGGGGCTATTCTATGAAGACAATCATGTCACCCGCAAGCAGGGACAGTTTTATTTCTTCTTTTCCAATCTATTTGCCTTTGATTTCCTTTTCTTGCCTTGCTGCACTGGTTAGAACCAGTGCCATGGGGCTGATTAGAGACATTTTCTCTGATCCTCCAATTCCTTCCAAACTTCCTAAGCTCCTCCCATAAATGTGTAAGGTTTAATCATCAACTTTCTCATTCCAACCAGTCTGGAGTCAGCCTGTAGTCACCATCCTCCACCTGGGTGGGGGCCTTAGTTCCTGCAGAACTCAAAAACTGTATCAGATTGTTATGTATATCCCTTGAGGAGGAACTAGGACTCTGTTTTATTGCTAAACTATTGTTTCTCGACTGCTTTTCCTTTGTTCCTGCATTCCCTTACTTCCCTTAAGATCATTGATTACTGAGACCTGTTCAAGGGCAAGCACTGTGGCCAGGCTTAGACCACAAAATGGCTTAGGCCAAAATGGCTTCTCTTATGTCAAGAAAGCCATTCCTGATTCTCTTTCTCCAGGGACACCCTAACCTATCTGTTTACACTTTTATCTACTTAGAGAATACATAAAGAATCATGAGCAGAAATATGGACAGTAAGGGCCATTCTGGCAAGGTCTCAGATAAAAATAAGTAACGTGTTATTGGAAACTGGAGGAAAGGCAAACCTTGTTGTAAAGTGGCAAAGAACTTGGCTGAATTGTGTTCTCATTCTAGCGTTTTGTGGAAGGAGAACTTGCAAGTAATGAAACGGGATATCTAGTTGAGGAGATTTCAAAGCAAAGTATTGAAGGAGTGGCTTGGTTCCTCCTGACTGTTTATAGTAAAATGTGAAAGGAGAGAAGATGAATTGAAAAAGAAAATGTTAAGCAAGAAAGAACCAGAACTTAAGGATTTGGAAAATCCTCAGCCTGCCCATATTGCAAAAAATGAGAAAATGTATTCAGAAAAGAGCCACTAAGGGTGTGGCCAAACAGCCATTTGATAAAGAGATTAGTATGAGTATGAGTCACTGCCTTAATCAGGCACCCCAGCAGAAACACTGCCAGTTTGAACTGAAGAAGACAGAGACAGGATGAAATGAAGGAAGGCTATCAGGCTTCTTAGATTCTACAAGACCAGATCATAGAGTTATCCAGCTGCCACTGTGTGGTATACTTCAAAACCACAAGAAAAAATAACCCTGAAGGCAATTCAGAGATCATCAAGGCTGCCTCCTTGGTTTCAAAGGAAAGAGGTTGGTATGGGCAGGGGTGTGGGTGGGGGTGGTGGGGGGAAGGGGGTGAATTGCCTCAGTTTCACTAGGCCAGACAGCAATCTCTCAGAGCCATGAAGGTAAGGAGCCTGGAGACCTGGGGGCAGGGTCACCTACAGCCTTGTTGACCCTTGTGACCCTCAACTGGCAGAGTCTTAGCGGTGAGACCCATGCCAAAGAGAGACAGATGGAAGAAAGGAAATAAGAAAAGAAAAAGAAAAAAATCTTGGTATCCATATAAGTTCTAGACCCATCATCCCCCTGCCTCATTCTCAAGTAATTCAAAATTACTCATTTAAGATTCATCATTTAAAGTTCACCTCCTCTACCACTTCTAAGAGGTATTCTCTGACACCCAACTCCACCACGAGACTGAATTAAGTGTTCTTCCTTCATGCTTCTATAACACTTGGTGCATACCTGCTTTAATAAACTTACCACACTGATTTTTCATCATATATTTATATATCTATTATCTCCATTAGATTACAAACATCTTGAAAGCAGACACCATGTTTTATTCATTTTTGTAATCTTAGGGTCTAAAAATATTAGAAATTATTCCAACATATTAAAATGCTATCAATGATTATTTGGGGGTTGTGTAATAGTAAGTGATATTTATTCTCTATATTTGACATATTTGTAAGTGTTTTACAAGAGTTATTATCTTTATTATTAAAAAAAAACACCTTATGACCCGAATTTGCTGCATTTCCCTCATTGAATATTGTATCACTGAGGATAGAAAGACAATCTTAACTGTGGCAGACCCTTGTCTATGTGAAAATAGTATATCTCATCAATAGTTTTCCTTTTGGTTATCTTCTAAAATAGAAAAAAACTATTGAGATAGTCAATACTCTCTGCTTAATTTTTTTCACTTGATATTCCTTTCTCCCTTTTCAAATAAAGGAAACTTTCTCACCTTAAAGAATGATGCAGGCATAAGAAGGCCTACAATCTTTACCACAGAGAGTAGTCAATAAAATCTCCTAATAAAAATGCTATTGAGTGGGGCTTCCCCGGTGGCGCAGTGGTTGAGAGTCTGCCTGCCAATGCATGGGACACGGGTTTGTACCCCAGTCCGGGAAGATCCCACATGCCGCGGAGCGGCTGGGCCCGCGAGCCATGGCCACTGAGCCTGCGCGTCTGAAGCCTGTGCTCCGCAACGGGAAAGGCCAAAACAGTGAGAGGCCCGCATACCGCAAATAAATAAATAAATAGATAAAATAATAAAAATAAATCAAATTTTAAAACTCACATGTCATAAAAATAGATACCAAATGTGTATACCTGTGTAAAGATATTATTATTACTCCTTCATTTTATCATGCCATTATATTATTTCCTAGATATATCTGAGATACTGATTTTAGTAATCTTTTTTAAGAAAAAGAAGAAACCGGTGTGGGGAAAAGGGAACCCTCCTGCACTGTTGGTGGGAATGTAAACTGACACAATCACTATGGAGAACAGTATGGAGGTTCCTTAGAAAACTAAAAATAGAGCTACCATATGACCCAGCAATCCCACTCCTGGGCATATATCTGGAGTAAACCTTACTTCGAAAGGATGCATGCACCCCGATGTTCATTGCAGCACTGTTTACAATAGCCAGGACACGGAAGCAACCTAAATGTCTATCAACAGAGGAATGGATAAAGAAGATGTGGTACATATACAATGGAATATTACTCAGCCATAAAAAGGAACGAAATAATGCCATTTGCAGTGACACAGATGGACCTAGAGATTGTCATACACACTGAAGTAAGTCAGAAAGAGAAAGACAAATATCATATAATATCACTTGTACATGGAATTTAGAAAAATGGTACAGATGAACTTATTTGCAAAGCAGAAGTAAGAGTTACAGATGTAGAAAACAAACTTATGGTTACCAAGGGGGGAAAGAGGGATGGGAAGAATCAGGAGGTTGGGATTGACATACATACATTCATATATATAAAATAGATTACTAATGAGAACCTACTGTATAGCACAGGGAACTCTACTCAATGCTCTGTGGTAACCCAAATGAGAAGGAAATATAAAAAAGAGTGGATATATGTATATGTATAACTGATTCACTTTTCTGTACAGCAGAAACTAACATAACATTGTAAAGCTACTAGACTCCAATAAAAAAAATAAAATATTTTCAGTAAAAGAATAAGAAGAAAACTTTCAAAATATCTTTATCAGTATCCTCATTTTAGAGCTAAGGTAACTAAGACCCATGGAATTTAAGTAGACTCCTCAATTAGTAGCAGAAGTCAAGTGAGAACCCAAGTCTCTAGTCTGGCAGTCAAAGGTTCTTTCAATATATTAAAATACTTTGCAAACTTTCCTTTATTGTTATATTTTTATAAGCAAATCCATAAATGTATATGTGATAGGGCTGCTTCTAAAATGGTCCCCAGTGATCTCCTGGCTCCTGAGAATGACTCCCTTGTGTAATCCTCTCCTCATGTGTGTGGGCTGGAACCCAGTGACTTCCTTCTAGTGAATACAGTGCAGTTAAAGTGATGGGATGTTACCTCCAAGATTAGATTATGAAAGACTGTGCCTTCTGGCTCTGACACACACTCTCTTGCTGGTGCTCTTTTGTTTTCTTTGCTGGCTCACTCTGATGAACCAGGCTGCCATGTGGAAAGACCCATGTGCCAAGGAACTGAAGACAGCCTCAGTCCAACCTATGAAGAACTTAATCCTACCAATAACCACTGCATAAGCTTGGACACAGATCATTCCCCAGTTAAGTTTCAGATAAGACTGCAATCTCAGCTGACATCTTTACTGTAATCATGTGAGAGTCCCTATGCTAACCTGTGCCCAGATTGCTGACTCACAGACACTGTGAAATAATAAACTCTGTTGTTTTAAGCTATCAAGTTTGGGGGTAAGTTGTTGTAAACAGTAGAAAACTAATACCAGTTTTGTACCTGTAAATGTAAGGTTACCATACAAATACCTAGAAATGTAGTAGTTGCTTTGGAACTGGGCTGAAAGGATTTTGAGGAGGATTACTGAGAAAGTCTAAGATGCCCTGAATAGGTTGTTAATACAAATCTGTATTTTGAGAATGTTGCCAGTAAGAGAGCTCAAAATGAAGTGCAAAAACTGGAAGGAGAAAAAAAAAAAAAAACTAGAGGAGAATCCCTATTATGGAGAATCAGAAAACTTAGTGACATTGTCACCTGCAATTATGTGAAAAACAGAATGTATACCACCAGCCACCATGCTATGAGGAACCCCAAGCAGCCACACAAGAGGATATTTAGAAGTGTTGTCTGACAGCCCCAATTGAAGTCCCGGCAAGAACTATTTTATTCCAGGCATGAAAGTGAATGAGAAAGGCTTCTTATGATTACAGACCCATTTTCAAGTTACTCCCAAACAGAGTCTTCCCATAGATCTCTGACATCATGGAGCAGAGATAATTCATTCCTATCGTGTCCTTTCCAAATTCTTGATTCATGGAATTTGTGAGTATAATAATATTTTGTCATTTTATTCCACTAAGTTGGCGGTGGCAAGTTATGCAGCAATAGTAACTGGAACAGAGCACATCAACAAAAGTTGCAATGGAATCAGAAGGTGATACTCAAGGACCAAGGAGAACAAGACATGTCAGTGAAGGTCAGCCAGGAAATAGGACAGCATATGGACCAGACACTTCTCCCCTGGTGCTGTGATGTCATTTGCATAAGCTATAACCAGATGACATCCCTAGGAAATAAAAGGAAAAGTTCTTGAAAGGTGAAAACAGTCTTGATATAAATGTGAATTTTGAACTGAGTATAAATCTTTAAATTAACTAAATATTTATTTAAAATACTCTATGTTCTAGACTGGGAGTGACTGTGTTACCTGCAAGTGGCAAGACTGGGAATTTCCCACTGTTTGTAAAAATGGGGATTCCAGAGCAAAATTGCTTTCAGTTTTAAAAAAGTAAAATTACATTTATGAATTCTTGAGTTGTGCCTGTAAATTTTAAACACCTCACACTTACAATTATTTATTTGTTTTAGTATCTGTATTCTTTATTGACAGTAAGCTTTCAGAGAACTGAGATCATGATTGTACTGCCCACTGTTATATTCCTAGCTCCTAGCACATGATTTGTCACATAATAGAAGCTCAATAAATATTTGTTGAATGAATGAATAAACAGAAATACATGCTAATTGACAATCACAGGGATCACCATGGTAAAATGCTATCATTGACCAATAAGTAATTTTAGCAAGCATAAATCTTCTGTTCACAATCATAAGCACTTTATTTTCTCCAAATTAATCTCAGTTCTGAACTCCCTAGCTATTGGACTTCAAGAATATTATCCCTGGTCATAACCAGGGCTCTCCCTCTCTTCCAGTGTCACACTAGTATTCAGGAGGCTTATTTTGTGCCCTGAAAGCAGGAGCAGGGCCTCTAGTCCTTAACTATCATGATGGCCACTGCCTTCTTCAGAGTCCAAGCTCTTGAAATCTAACAGCTCTTTGCTGCTTCTGTACCTCATTGTAGGCATGAGAATCTTAAGTAAAGCTGGATTGTGATTCCATTTCCCTGGATGCATTGTGCAAACATTCCTGTCTGGATGCTGTTATTGTGATGAAACTAAATAAACTTGGTCCTTTGCAAAGGATCCTCAAGGGTCTCCTCAGAGGCATGAGTTATAGAGGATGAAATGTAAGTAGCAGAAAGCATTCATGCTGGTACCTTGGAGGGATTTACAATGAGGGTCCAGACTACTTTTCCAAGATGCCTCAGTACTAATTACCACAATACTTCTCAGTTGAGGACAAAATATCCAGCACTTTTGCAATAAAGACAAAATTATCCTAATGACTACATAAATCCTCCCACAGCAGCCACATTACCTCTTAGGTCAATTTTCTAGAGATAATAAGTACACTCTGCAAAAACACTGTACTATCTCCACACAGGAAAGATCACTCATCCTTTATAAGCTGCCCTGGTATGCAAAGGGATACACTACCAAGCATGCGTGCCACAGTGGCTAGGATGGCTTGTCTGAGGTCCTCATTTTTAGTGCTGCTGCATCAAGTACGGTCTACATTTTAGCAGGTGTCAGGGAACACAGACTTCATGTCCTGCTGATTAGGAAGAAAGCTATCAGGTATATCAGTTAGCTGAGTTCACTCCAGATGCCATACACTGAGACCTAATTTAATTAGTTGAAAAATATAATCTTTATCACTCTAATGGTAAGCAGTTTAAATGGAATGGCTATCACTTTTATTATGAAAAATATTATAAATGTAAAACAATATTACCAGCTTCCATAAATATTTCATATAGATTCTCCTTTGTGGTTGTTTAACTATAGTAAATATAATTAGCACACTTTAATTTGCTCCATCATCACCAGTAACTAAATAGTACAGATACCAGAAACTAATTTTTTTGATAAAAATCAAAGAGGAATCAAAAGAATTTCCTTCCAGAAAGCAGAACTGTCCCCAGGTTTATTATCCTGGATTTATCTGCATAAGAATAAACATCCCTAGGGAAAGAGGAAAATTCAGTTGCTTTTACATATAAAATTGACTACATTTTTTTTCACTGTTATCCATTTATTTGCCTCATGCATTTACTCTAGAAGCTGTCCTTTGAATACATAAAAACTGGATTTAAACAAAAAATTCATTTTAGTTTAAGGAAGAGTTAACATATCTTCCCTCTAACATCTTCCTATTCTCAGTAGGTCTCAGTAGGGTGTTTTAAATGTATTTCAAAACAGATCACATTCATCCTAGTAAAAATCCTTAAAACTGATTTTTTAAGTTGACTAATAAATAAATGAATAAATGAGGGTGCCCAATAGCCAATATCCATTAGAATGAACAAGTATGGGGCAGTGTTAAGGACCTGGGACCCGAGGGGGAGGTGGAATATCTCATTAAATAAACATTAATTACTACTCAACACTACTACTATTGTCACGTGTGTCAGGGTACTGGGTCTTTGCCTTATCACTTTGTGATAAGGTTAAAATCATAATCTAAGGGGGCAATGGACAACTAAGAGACTTCAAACTTTTGCTTGGTGATCCAAGGGTTTTTGTTATTAAAGCAAATTTCTCTGAATGCTAACGGGAATAAGGAGACACATTCATGATTCTTTTGCATTCCTGTATATCTTGCAAGTAAGGCACTAACAGACCTTAGCTACATACTATCTTTCCAAAAATATCTGCAAACAGCTATACAGATAATGTCTCTCTGAAGCAAAAGGCAGGTATGCTTACTGCCTATTATAAAATGCTCAAATTCCCTAAGCTGAAAGTTCCTCTCCTGTAACATAACCCGCTGCATACACAGGCGGCATCTGTCACTCTTGTCATCATCATGTGGGAATTGGGGCTCCAAAACTGCTGATTGGTACTCTGGCTACTGCTATTTATATTAGTAATAAATTGTCCTTTGTCTCTGACTCATGAGTCTCATGTCTTCTACCATCATCCATGAGACTGTGTAGCAGGCTAACTTGTTAGCTATAAGTAGGGTAAAACCAGACTCTTTGCAGTTCCTGAAAATAAGATGTTCAAGAATAAAAGGAAATATTCTTTGTACATCTCCATAAAGTATGGCTAAAAACACAAGTGTGGCGGTATATGGCTTAATATATTAACTCTATTACTAAGACAGCATAATGATGCCTTGTCTTAGGGAGGGTGATAAATTAGTAGAAAGGCAGTTAAAGGCAGTTACAGCTTTTGAGTTTCAAAACCTGACACTTCATTTTCAGGGTGTGAGTTTCTGAGGTCCCAAAATCTGAGCCCTTAAAAACATAAAATGTATGCTTTAAATAACAGATTGGAAAGAATGAAGGAAGTCACATCACATCACCTGCAGGCTAGACGAAGACTCCCTTTTACAGTGGGGATGTGTGGCAAGGGGAGGAAAAAGAAGGGACAGGGAAAACAAGAAGGCTGTATGCTGTTGGTTCCCTAAGAAAGCGCCCTTAGAGGCTGGGGATTGGGAGGCAGAGAAACCCTGGAATCTGAGAGGAGTGAGGATCTGTGTCCTTCATTTGCACTTAAAACAGAGAGGAACTTGACAGCTGCAGCATAGTAGGAGAAATAGTAGATAGAATGCCTCTGGGGCTTGTCTACATGGAGAGATTTCCTCATCTTCATTGGGGTCCAGGAGCAGAGTCAAAGGTGTTTCATACACAAAGTGGGGTACAGAAGCCATGTGATTGAGACAGCAGAATACAGTAGTAACACACATAGACCAATTACTGAAAGTGGAAAAAATAATATACATCTCAGCTGGTGCCATAGCAGATAGATGACAACAGCCAAGAATGAGTCCCAGAGCTTCCATAAGTCCTCTGGAACTTACATACAATATGGGGGAAATGTGTAGGAGGACAGGTACCCCTGAAGTGATTGAACTGACTAATATTTAATCTTTACCAGCAGGCAGAATAAGGGTTTAAAATAAAAATTGCTAGGAAAAAAATGAGTGTTTTTTATTTGTGTGTTTGTTTTGTACATTGTTTGTGGCCTAAAATCTGCACTTGCTAGACATGTATTCCTAAAACAATCCATTTTAAAAACACATTTACTGTGTTCATCATTTTTTTAAAAAAAGGAAAACTATGTCTTCTTTTATGTTCTTGGCCAGAGTCTCCTGAATTGTCCATCTCTTGTTATTTGTGGATTCCCAGAACTGCAGTGAGACTGAAACCATGATGCAGTCCACCTGACATTATTTCTACAGAAAGGGATTTTTTAAATCTTCCTCTAGTTAAACAACTAGGAGTCATATAAATAATGGAAACTATTCCCAACCTCAACCTACCCTCCTCTATTACTGCTTTGCAGACACAGAGAACTGGCAATTTCAACTCAATACACATTTCCTCTGTATAAGTAAGAAGGTAAATGAAATTTTATTTACAAGAGTCTCAATTCCACATGTAAAATTTATACCTATATAGTATTACTCAGAGCCTGGACAACCTTAAGATCATATATTTTCTGAATCTCTCTGCATTCTTTCAAAATTATACCTTAAGGGGTCCATTTTTATCTCAATATATTTTGAAAACAGGAATGTTAAATGAAATTGGAAAACTAGATAAATTTGCAATCTTCTGTGAAGCTTTTTATCCTAGAAAATTTTAATCAGTTTTTATAACAATAAAGCAGCAATTCCAAAGGTTAAATTATTTTCAAAGTTTCTACCAAGCCAAGCCATGCTAAAGGGGCTACCTATTTAGCTATGTCCATAAAGGAACTCAAGGTGACAAGAGCAAAGGAGAGAAAAGTTATATGATTTAACAAGGGCACTTGATAGAAAGAAGTCACCAATCCCAGGTAGAGGTTATGTTTGAGAGACAAAAATAGAGAATAAAATTGTACCTCCCCAAAATAAATCTTCCAAAAACCTGCCTTGTACATGAACTTCTTAACCTAGTATCTATGATATTCCTGCATCATATTGATGTTATAACTGTCTATGAAATGTTCCCTAACTTGTGACCCCCCCACCCTAGCCTTCTTTTCATGCACATATAAGTCTTAAAAACCTCTTAAGGTCTAACCCAAATCTCTCCCTCCCTCCCTCTCTCCCTCTCTCTCTTTCTCTCTCTCTCTCTCTCTCTCTCTCTCTCTCTCTCTCTCATACACACACACACATACACACTTAAGCCTTAATTTATATCTCCCCACTGATAAACCCAAAAGACCTCTATAGCTCTCATTGCCAGACCAGTAACACCTTTTTGATCTTCCAATCTGTTACTTATGTCTGACCTATCCAATGGACCTTGATGTTATTTGAGGGTTGGAAATGTGACTAATATAAATTTCTTATTCCCAAAAGAGCCTAGACCTCTGCTGGTACTCAATAAACCATTGGTTGAATTGAAGCAACTCTGAAAAAGCTTCTTTGACTCTGCCAGGAAAGTATCTTGCAATATTGCACAAAGAGGAATGTACCAGAAGAATGACCCTAGTTTAAGTTGTTGACTATGGGAACTTTATATAGCAGCTAACTTGAAGAAATATCCATAGATACCAATTACAACTTTCTGTTTAGGGCTTTTGTACTCTGATCTCCATGTTTTTCATTATGAGAGATAATGGAAAACTAAATTTAGCTTTTCCCAAAGCCCTCTGTTTCAGAGATTTATGTTACAAATAAATGAGTAAAGGGGAAATGAACCAGAAACAAATGGATGCTATTTCCCTCAAATCAGACATGATTTTAAAAATTTAAGACAAAGATGATTGGATAAAAAAGAAAAAAAGCATCACCCTGAGTATAACACTTTTCAGAAACTTGTACCAGATATCTTGATAGCACAAAATCATTTAGATTCATCCATCCATCCCTGACAAACAATACATAAATGTAGCCTGTAATATCTTCTTTATTAGGCTTCAAGATATGTTCCTCCTTCACTAAATACACATCCCTCCCTTCTAATCTAATCTCACCAACTTTTTTCCCAATTGTACATTTCTTGTACTTAGCATCATGACATCTTGGTAAGCAGTATTACAGAGAAAATAAAAGATTTTTAAAAGCCAGAGATTTTTTTCTTGCTTCATAATTTTATTTCAACAGGAGTTCTGCACAAAAAACTATGCATGAAGGTTAAATCAATATACCTAACCTTATTCTGACTCCAGCTTTCAGGTAAGAAAATGTATTTGTTACCTAACATTTTTAAAAAATAACAATTAAAATAAAAACAACTATTTATATTCACTGAAAATTATGTTAAAAATTATTCTCATCTTGGGAAAACACTTTTAGTGCAAACATGTTAATGAAACAAAAAAATGCTAACCCTATAATGATGGTGATGATTACATAGGATGTCAAAGACCAAGTTTCATATCCAAGTTCCTCTATACACTAGCTGTGTAACCCTACACTAGTTACTTAAATTCTGAGTCTCAGTGTCTTCATCTTTAAAATGCTGCTAGGAGGATTAAATAAGAATAGTATATGTGGGGCTTCCCTGGTGGCACAGTGGTTCGGAGTCCGCCTGCCGATGCAGGGGACACGGGTTCGTGCCCCGGTCCGGGGGGATCCCACGTGCCGCAGAGCGGCTGGGCCCGTGAACCATGGCCGCTGGGCCTGCGCGTCCGGAGCCTGTGCTCCGCGGCGGGAGAGGCCACAGCAGTGAGAGGCCCACATACCGAAAAAAAAAAAAAAAAAAAAAAAAAATATATATATATATATATATATATATATATATATATATATATATATATATATATATATAGTATATGTGGAGCTCCTAATACAGAACCATCAATAAATGCTAGTCTCCTTTAGTATCATTTAGAGATTTCTTGCAGTCATATGTAACAATTATCATGGTTTACCCAAGTAGGGGTTTATTTTTATCACACAACAAGAAGACTGGAGGCATAAAGTCCAGGGCTGGTGCAGCGCTTAAGAAAAGCATCCAAGACCCAGGCTCCCTGTGGATCTACCCACTTTAGCAAATGGCTTAATCCTTATGGACACAAGATGGCTGCTCTACTTCCAGACAACAGTTTGGATTCATGTTAGCATAATATATCTTTTCCCATCCCTTTGCTTTTAATCTTTCTGTGTCATAATATTTAAAGTGGGTTTCTTGTAGCCAGTATGGTTGGATCGATTCTTTTGAATTTATACCCAGAGGTAGGATGGTTGGATCCTATGATAATTCTATTTTTAGTTCTTTAAGAAACCTTCATACTGTTTTCCATACTGGCTGCACCAACTTATATTCACATCAATTGTGTACAAGCATTCCAATTTCTTCAAGTCCTTGCCAGCATTTATCTTTGTTTTTTTGGTTTTTTTATATAACAGCCCTTCAGGCAGGTGTGAGGAGACATTCCAGTGTGGTTTTGTTTTGCATTTCCCTCATGATTAGTGATGTTGACCACCATTTCATATACCTGTTGGCCAGTTCTATATCTTCTTTGGAAAAATGGCTATTCAATTCCCTTGCCCATTTTTTAATCAGGTTATTTGTGGGGGTTTTATTTTGGGTTTGTTTGGTTTTTTTTGCTATTGAGTTGTAGGAGTTCCTTGTATATTTGGGTATTAACTTATCAGATACTTTCTCCCCTTCCATAGTTTGCCTTTTTACTTTGTTGATTGTTCCCTTTGCTATGAAGAAGCATTTTAGTTTGATGTAGTCTCACTTTATTTTTGCTTTTGTTTCCTGTGGTTTTGATGTCTATCCAAGAAATCTTTGCCAAGATCAATGTTCCAAACTTGTCTCATATGTTTTCTTCTAAGAACTTTATAATTTCAGGTCTTACATTTAAATCTTTAATCAATTCTGAGTTGATTTTTGTGTATAGTGTAAGAGAAGGGTCCAACTTTATTCTTTTAGATGTGGATATACAGTTCTCTCAGCACCATTTGTTAATGATACTATCATTGTATATTCTTGACACTCTTGTCGAAGGTCAGTTGACCATAAATGCATGGATTTATTTCTGGGTTCTCTATTCTGTTCCTTTGGTCTATATGTTGTCTTTATGCCAGTACCATACTATTTTAGTTACTGTAGCTTTGTGATATATTTTGAAATGAGGACTGTGATGTCTCCAGCTTTGATCTTCTTAAGATTGCTTTGGCTATTTGAAGTTATTTGTGATTCCATATGAGTTTTAGGATTGTTTTTTCTATTTCTATAAAAAAATACCATTGGGATTTTGATAGGAATTACACTGAATCTGTAGATCACTTTGGGTAGTACAGACATTTTAACAATATTAAGCCTTTCAATTTGTGAACACAGAATGCCTTTCCATTTATTTGTCTTTAATTTTACTCAGCAGTGTTTTGTAGTTTTCAGTGTACAAGTCTTTCACCTCCTTGGTTAAGTTAATTTCTAAGTATTTTATTCTTTTTGATGTTATTATAAATGGATTGTTTCCTAATTTTCTTTTTTGATAGTTTGTTGCTGGTGTATAAAAATTAAACTTCTTTTTAATTGAAATATATAGTTGATTTACAATATTGTGTTAGTTTCAGGTGTACAGCAAAGTGATTCAGTTATACATATATATGTATATATCTATATTCTTTTTTTTAATTTTCCATTATATAGTTCATTGCAAGATATTGAATATAGTTCCCTGTGCTATACAGTAAATCCTTGTTGTTTATCTATTTTAGAAACAAAACATTTTGTTATGTTGATTTTTTACCCCACACCTTTACTGAATTCATTTATTTGTTAGCATCTTTTATTGTGGAGTCTTCAGGGTTTTCTACATATAAGGTCATGTTATCTGCAAACAAAGATAATTTTACTTCTTCCCTTCTGATTTGGGTGCTTTTCATATCTTTTTCTGCCGAATAGCTCTGGCTAGTACTTCCAGTACTATACTGAATAGAAGTGGTGAGAGTGGACATCCTTGTCTCTTTCTGATTTTAGAGGAAAAGCTTTCAGTTCTGCACTGTTGCATATGATGTGGGCTTTCCATATATGAGCTTTACTAAAGTGAAGTAAAATCCTTCCATGACAAGATTTTTGAGAGTTTTTATAATGAAAGGGTGTTGAATTATGTCAAATGATTTTTCTGCATCTATTGAGATGACCATGAGATATTTATCTTTCATTCTGTTAATATGGTGTACGAAATTAATTCATTTTCCTATTTTTTAAAATTTATTTATTTGGCTGCACCGGGTCTTAGTTGTGGCATGCAGGATCTTCGTTGCTACATTTGGGATCTTTTTTTTTTTTTTGATTTTGGTCTTATTTATTTATGATTAATTCACATGCACTATTTTTCATTTTATTTATTTTTTTAACATCTTTATTGGAGTATAATTGCTTTACAATGGTGTGTTAGTTTCTGCTTATGTGGGATCTTTGTTGCAGCACGCAGGTTCTTTAGTTGTGGCATGTGGAATCTTTTGTTGTGGCATGCAAACTCTTAATTGAAGCATGTGAGATTTAGTTCCCTGACCAGGGATCAAACCCAGGCCCCCTGCATTGGAAGTATGGAGTCTTAGACACTGGACCACCAGGGAAGTCTCTCATTTTCCTTTGTTGAACCATTCTTTTATCCCAGGAATAAATCCCACTTGAGCATGGCATATGATCCTTTTAATGTGATGCTGAATTCATTTTTCTAGTGTTTTGTTGAGAATTTTTGCATCTATGTTCATCAGGGATATTGGCCCATAGTTTCCTTTTCTTGTGGTGTCCTTATCTGTCTTGGTATCAGGATAACGATAGCCTCATAAAATGAGTTTGGAAGTGTATTCTTTTCTTCCATTTTTTTGGAAGAGTAAGAAGAAGTGGTGTTTATTCTTTAAATGTTTAGTGTAATTCAACAGTTAAGACATCTGGCCCTGGACTTTTCTCTGTAGGATGTTTTTGATTACTGATTTCTATAAACCTCCTTATTTGTTATAACTCTGTTCAGGTTTTCTATCTCTTCACAATTCAGTCTTGGTAGGTCGTCTACCTAGGTTAGACAACTTCTAGGTTGGTTGTCTGCTTCTAGGAATTTACTCATTTCTTCTAGGTTATTCAATTTGTTGGTACATAATTGTGCATAATAGCCTCTTATGATCCTTTTTATATCTGTGACGTCAATCGTAATGTCTTCTCTTTCTTTTCTGACTTTACTTATTTGAATCTTCTCTTTTCTTTCTTAATTAGTGTGGCTAAGGGTTTGCCAATTTTGTTTATCTTTTCCAAAAATCAACTCCTAGTTTCATCAATTTTCTATTTTTCCATTCTCTACTTCATTTATTTCTACTCTAATCTCTATTATTTCCTTCCTTCTGATAATTTTAGGCTTAGTTTATTACTTTTCTACTTCTTTGAAGTGTAAGGTTGTATTGTTTATTTGAGATATTTCTTCACATTAATGTAAGAATTTATCACTATAAACCTCCCTCAGTACTGCTTTTGCTGCATCCCATAAGTTTTGGTATATTTTGTTTTCATTTTCATTTGCCTTAAGCTATTTTCCAATATCTAATTTCCTTTTTGATTTCTTCTTTGATCCAATGGATATTCAAGAGTGTATTATTTAATTTCAACCTATTTGTGAATTTTCCAATTTTCATTCTTAGTTGATTTTTATTTTCATTCAATTGTAGCCAGAAAAGATACTTGGTAAAATTTCAATCTTCTTGAATTTGTTAAGACTTGTTTTGTGACCCAACATGTGATCTATCCTGGAATAAGTTCTGTGTGTGCTGGAAAAGAATGATTCTGCTGTTGGTTGGAATGTTCTATATATGTCTGTTAGGTTTACTTGGTCTATAGTGTTGTTCAAGTCTACTGTTTCCTTATTGATTTTCTGTCTGGATGTTTTACCCACTATTGAAAGTAGAATATTGGCATCTCCTACTATTATTGTACTGCTGTCTTTTCTCCCTTCAGATCTGTCAATGTTTGTTTTGTATATTTAGGTGATCTGATGTTGGGTCCATATAAGTTTATAATTGTCATATCTTCCTGATGAATTGACCCTTCTATCAGTCTATAATAACTTTTTCTGTGATAGCTTTTTACTTAAAGTCTATTTTCTCTAATATAATTATAGCCACCTCTGCTTTATTTTGGTTACCATTTGTATGGTATATCTTTGTCCGTCTTTTTACTTTCAGCCTATATGTGTCCTTAAATCTAAAGTGAGTCTCTTATAGACAGCATATAATTGGATCGTGGGTTTTTTAATCCATTTTTTTAATCCACTCTATGCCTTTTAAATGAGGAGCATTTGCATCCCCCCAAAAAAAAGTATGTATGTTGAAATCCTAACCTCTAAAGGTATCAGTAACTGGGGATTAGGGGAGGTTGTCAGGCCATGAGGGTGGAACCCTCGTGAATAGAATTAGTCCTCTTATAAAAGAGATTCCACAGAGCTCCCTAGCCTCTTGCATTATGTCATGACACAGTGAGAAGTCTGCACTCCAGAAAAAAGCTCTCACCCAAACATGCACCATGATCTTGGACTTCCAGCATGTAAAACTGTAAAAAACAAATTTCTGTTGTAAGCTACCCAGTCTGTGTTATTTTGTTATAGCAGCCCAGAAAGTCTAAGCTTCTTTACAATGATTCTTTTGAATTCTGGTCAGTTAATTCATATATTTCCATTTCTTTAGGGTTAGTAACTGGAAATTTATTTTATTGCTTTGGTTGTGTCATGTTTTCCTGATTCTTCATGTTCTGTAGTTTTGTGTTAAGGTCTATGCATTTAAAGAAACAGCCACTTCTTCCAGACGTTATGGATTGGCTTTGACTGCAAAGATCTGCAACCTGGCTAGATTCTGGAGCTTTGTACCTACGTGCCCCAACCTCTCTCTCAGGATCCTGTAGTCTCTTACTCCCTTTGGTGTCCAATTGTACTGGGTTCTTTGGCATTCGATGTGAGGTGGGATGGACTGGTCTCTCAGGGAGTGCACTGAAAACTTATGATGTTGGAGACATGTTCCACTCCTCTGCCTCCTTATTAGGCGAGAGGTGTCAGTGCTGTTTTCTCAATCTTGCAGATCTGTGCTGGCTTCAGGGACCCTCCTTCCTCTTTTCCTTTGCTCTTGTCTGTTCAAGGCTTCCAAACAATGCTGATTCCTTCAGCACTTGGTGTGAGGCAGGACGGAAACCAGCCCTGTGGGATGCCCAGTGAAAGACAGGGAGGCCAGGCATGTGCTCCATCCCCCCGACCCGCCACACAGAACTGTAGAAGTCACAGGCTCAGCTGATCTCCCTTGGCACTAAAATTGTGCCAGTCTGGGGGAGGAGTTGAGGCAGATCAAGTTAAATCCCTCTTTTTACCCATTTCAATGCAGCTGGGTTCAGTTCTGTGTCTGGTGTGCTGCAACTTCTTAATTGGATTCTGGATTTCTCATAGAGATAAGATGGGACTGCCTATTCCACCATTTTTCTGACATAGCTCGGAATACTCAGGTGAAATTCATTTTAATGATACATTTATTCTTAACCCAATATATCCAAAATCTTATTTCAACTTATAATGCATACATATAAGTTGAATGCATACATCCTAAACCTGAGTACAGAAGCATAACTAAATAGAGGAATATCCTTCTCAATAACTAGAAGTATGAAAGTAGATCACCCAAGTCTGGTATGGTAACTCCATAAAAGCATAAAGAACTCAGGTTCCATCTAACATTCTTCTACCCAAATTGAGCATTTGGCTTTTGTCCTTATGGTCACAAAATGACTTCCATCTTCAGGAACTGCATATGCATTTTAGGCAGGAAAAAAGTTTAGGGTAAAGTACACAAAAAAAAAGTATGCCAACTGAGGCTGTAATCAATATTAACAAAAAAACTGGCTTTCTCATTAGCTCCATCCAGTAGAATTCCACATACATCTCACTGTCTGGGTCATATAGCTACTCCAAGTTGCAAAGGAGTCTAGAAGATGAGTGTTTTTCATGGTTTCACTGATGCCTCAAAAGCATAAGGCTTCAGGACTTCCCTGGTGGTGCAGTGGTTAAGAATCCGCCTGCCAATGCAGTGGACACAGGTTCAATCCCTGGTCTGGGAAGAGCCCGCATGCCGCGGAGCACCTAAGCCCATGTGCCACAACTACTGAGGCTGTGCTCTAGAGCCCACGAGCTGCAACTACTGAGCTTGTGTGCTGAAACTACTGAAGCCCATGTGCCTAGAGCCCGTGCTCTGTAACAAGAGAAGCCACCGCGATGAGAAGCCTGCCCACTGCAATGAAGAGTAGCCCCCGGGGCCACCACTAGAAAAAGCCCACGTGCAGCAACGAAGACCCAACACAGCCAAAAAAGAAAAAAAATCCATAAAAAAAAAAAATAAGGCTTCTGTTAGTAAAGGAGAAGGGAGGGAGGGATATTGATTAGGTAACTAACTAATTTATAACTGAATGCTATGTAACACAGGTAAAATTTCTTTCATTGAATTTAATTATATATAAACATTTTACAAATAAAGTAACAATGGAAGGACCTACTTTTACACATAGTTCTTCACAAATGAATTTACTCAGTGATTCAATTAAATTTATGACTTATACAGTTAAACTTCAAAGAAATGTCAGTGACCCTAAAGGAATTAGACTGAATCAAAGAGAATTTTGGTAACTCTAGTCCTTGTTCCTTTTTGTTAATTCTTCAGTGTCTGTAACTATTTACCAGATAAACAGTATCTTGTTCTAAATCCAAAGTCATAAACCCTGTCACTTGAGAGATAACATAAACTAGTAAAAAAAAAATGGGTAAAAATATTTTGATTACATATTAAGGATTACTGAATATTCTTCAAATCTAGAGAGAAATATGCTTTTTTCCATTTTTCTTGAACTACACTAACCTTTGGATATATTTTTCATTTTCCCACTTTTAAGACATGGTATAGAGAAATAGTTCTCTACTGTGAGAAAACTAACAGTGCAAGCACAATTGATACATTGATAATGCCGACGCTATTGGCATTGGCAATTAGAATTGGAAAGCCAACTGTGAGTGCTTGTGTCTGTGGTATATAGGAGAGAACCACCCTATGTAAAAGGGCTCTTACTACCCAGAGCTAAGCATTTATTACCATGTAGAAGCTCAGATCCAGTGTTGCCAGATTATGTTTAGGATCCAGATATTTTATATGAAATTTCCTGAGTTTTAACTGTTGGCTCAAAAAAGACCTTAAGAACAATGTATGAAATAGACATATCAGATTTGGATTATGACCTATGAATTGGATGCTTCTGCTCTAGAGAAAAACCCAGAAATTTTGCAAAATGCCAGGTCATTGAAAAGCAGTTCAAGAACATCAGATTTTGGACCTGGTGCAGAGAGAAAATAAAACCAGTAGGCCAGATTTGAGGGAGAAGGAAAATAAAGATCACGCACGATATGCCTTGAGTCATAAAGGTATAATAGGTGCTTTAATTATATTTTGCAAAGACTCTTTGTATAGACTTCGGACCCATTTTAAATACTTTTCAAATAATGATAGTAACCAATGCATTTCAATAAAAACAGGACTGGATAGAGTGGTTGTTACCAGTAAATGCTAATGAGGGTCAATAACTGTTTGGCAGACAAGGTACTAGGTCTTAACTTTTGATCTACAAAAGTCTCCAAGGCTATATATTAAATAGGAGCAAAAATCTTTGGAGGGATAAAAAAAGAAAACTACAAGTTGGATAAATAAAATTTTAAACCAAATAGCAGGATGGTTTAAAAGATAGTCTTTGGAATTAAGCAGATCTGGTTTAAAAGCCAGGACTTGCCACTTAATAGTTCCGTGAAATTTAATAAGATTTAAATTTTTTTTAATTTACTTCTTTAAGCATCAATTTTCTCATCTGCAAAATCTCGCTAATGATAGTTCCTATTGTAAGGATTACTGTAATGCTTAGACTATATATGTAAAGCACTTAGCAAAGTACCTGGCACATATTAAAATCTTCAATACCTGATACATAGATTCTCTGAGGATATGCATATATTTTTATGTATATTTAAATATACAGTATTCAAGAAAGCCACTACATGCAAGGCAATTCCACCAGTTTTACCAGTTCAAATTATTTCCTTGAAGATTTGAAATATTTATACTATACTCATTCTGTAGCACTTAGGTTAACCGCAGGGTATTAGTTTAAGTTTTCCCTGGTTACATCAGCATTTTTTTAACTTAAAAAGAAAAACATGTGCCCTAAAGAACAGCTTAAGTTTTACTGTATTTTAACCACAATCTCATTTTTGCATGGATTTAGCAAATCAGGGGTGTTTTTCTTTCAAGGAAAAGGTGAGAATTTGAGTGGCTGCATTTGACAAATGTGTTGTCAAATGCCCCCTGAAGTTTGGAAATCAATCGACCATGTTTCCCTCATGGAGCAATAGGAACAAGACAGAACATGCCTGTGATCACAGGTCTCCCCTTAGGGTTCTTTTGAGCATGGGAGAAGAGTACCACATTTGTCATCACTTTTTGAAATCCCAGAAATTGCCTTTCAGTAGAAGACTCTGTTCCCTATAAAACTATTTTCTACATTTTTCCCAGCATCATGCAGGCAGGGACTACCTCTGTGTTGTACGCAATTATTGTATTCTATCTTATACAGTAAGTGCTCACCAAGTGTTTGTTGCGTGAATGAAGCAGAGTCCCATCTTTTTATGTTGATAGTTCCCCTGGTAGACAAAATTTGAAATGTTCAAAACAGCACTTAAAGTTTGCTCCATTCGTTTGAACAATTAATTACTCATATTAGTTTTGAGTGAAATAAGCAAGTCATTTCTTATGTTTTTTTTTCCCCAAAACAATGAGCATATAATAGATGTTCAATAAATATCTATTAAACTAAGCTTAACTTCTAATCTTTTCCATTTCCTTTTACAACAACCTAGCAAAGCCAAAGGATACACAGGTTGTTCCTGAAAATAAAATGGCAATGTAATGAATTCATAAGACTGGAAATCCACAAACCATGACAGGAGAGCTAATTTTAATAAAAGAGGCAGCATATGTGTTTTGAGTTGAGAAAGAATAAAACATTCTTATTCTAGATTAACACTAATTTTTCCTTAACTATGAGGCATGTTGAAGAGAGAAGATAATGAGCCTATCTGGTTTAAAGTCCAAAATGATTGCATTAAATAAGGGCATCAGGATATTCTGTGACTGCAAAACTCATCGGGTTACCTATTACAGCATTCAGTGGTGGCCTAGTTTGAGCAATTTGAACAAGGGAATTAAGGTTTCATAGAGGAGAAATAACAGCAATTCCAGTTACATAAATGTAACTAATTCAATAAAATACCATTTTTCCCCTAGAATTTACTAGCAATCAACTAGATTAAATAAGTCTATATACAGACAGTTCCCATTAGTAACCTCTCTAATAATAAAACAGATGGTATCATTCTGGATAATGTAAAAGGCTTTACTCTAAAAAGAACAGATGTGACTACAAAATTAAAGTACAACAAAACAAAACCTGAACACTGAAATTTTAGGAAAAACATTTTGTTAATTTATTAAGTACATCTCACCAATTCTTGTATATATGTCTGAAACATTCCATATATGCTTCAACTCACACTGAGTAGGAATTTAGTTTTTGCCACATATATTTTCTACTTCACTTCTCTGTGAGGAATGTGTAACTATATTTGCCTTAAATATGTAAATTTAAATTTGTATTTAAATTGTCTTAAATATTTTGCTTTGAATTTGTAGTGGGACTAACACACTTGAGAAAATGCATTAGGAAATTTATTCACTTCCTAAACCAGGTGAATTCCAAAGGGAAAGTATTTTCTTATTTCTCAGAAGGTAAAGTAACATTAGAAACTAAAGAAAGGGGGCTTCCCTGGTGGCACAGTGGTTAAGAATCTGCCTGACAAATGCAGGTAACACGGGTTCAAGCCCTGGTCCGGGAAGATCCCACATGCCATGGAGCAACTAAGCCCATGCGCCACAACTGCTGAGCCTGAGCTCTAGAGCCCACGAGCCACAACTACTGAGCCCACTTGCCACAACTACTGAAGCCCGCACACCTAGAGCCCATGCTCCACAACAAGAGAAGCCACCGCAATCAGAAGCCTTCACACCACAGTGAAGAGTAGTCCCCGCTCTTCACAACTAGAGAAAGCCTGCACGTAGCAATGAAGACCCAAAGCATCACAAATAAATAAATAAATAAATTTATTTTTTAAAAAAGGAAGGAAGACGTCTGTGTGATTAGAAAACATGATAACAGAGACCAAAAGTTCACTGCAAAATTCTGAAATCCTCCTCTCTCCCTTCCTTGTCTCTATGCACATCTCTCCTTTCCCTGTCTCTATGACAGAGCAATCATGAGACAATATTTCACGTATACCAAATGTTATAAATACTGCCTAAATCCTAATAAAGAAACAGCTTTTGCTTCTGTTGATCTATGTTTCTGTTTCCTAGTTCATTCATTTCTCTTTTTTTGCTTCCTTTCATCAATTTTTTTTCAACTTTTTGTGCAGATACTTCAATAATTTGAACTATTTTCAAACTGAGCTATAAAAGAAACTCCATGTACTTTTTCTTTTTTTAGCAACTTCAATGAGCAGAAATTTCAATGACACTCAATTCTAAAAATTTATTGTAATTTTCATTGTGATTTTGCCTTTGTCTCATGTAGTAGTCCTTTTTTAGTTTACAAATCTATGGAGCCTTCCTAAATAATTGTCTATTCTTCACAGATGTAGAGAACAAACGTATGAACACCAAGGCGGGGAAGTGGTGGGGGTGTGGGTGGTGTGGGATGAATTGGGAGATTGGGATTTAATATATATACTAATATGTATAAAAAAGATAACTAAATAAGAACCTGCTGTATAAAAAAATTAAATAAAATTCAAAATAATAGTAATTGTTTATTCTTGACTTCTAATTTAATGTACTGTGTTCAGAGGACTTGCTCTGACCTTCACTGAGACTTCTTTTGAGAACTACTACCTGTACCTAATGCCACTGTTTATAACTGTTTTATGTACCCTTAAAAAGAATGTATATTTTCTACTTTAGGGTACAGATCAAGCTATTATTTTTTTTCCAAGATCATTACATTTTTATCTACTTGATCAATTTCTGATAATGGTTTGCTAAAAATCTCCCAGTATCTTTGTGAATTTATCAAATTTACCTTATAATTGTGTCAGTTTTATGTTTTGAGACAATGCTGGGTCCACAGAAGTTCATAATTTTTATATCTTCTTAGTTAATTCTTCCTTTATTATTATGTAATAATCTTTATCTCTGCTTATGCTTTTTGCCTTAGTTTCTACTTTGTATAATTTTGTTTTGCCAACTACTTTAAATTATAATTTTCCTGATATATATTTTAATTATCTCTTTATTTTCTATCTTTCTATGTGGTTTTGTTTCAGATTTGGCTCTTGGATACATCATATATTAATAAATGGATTTTGTAATGTTTATCCAATCTAATTATGTCCTCAGTAGTGAAGATTAATCAATACACACTTATTGAATCTTCATATGTACTATCACACTGGTCATATTTCTAACATTTTCTTTTTTGTTTTCATTTTTTCTCTTTTGCTGCATTCTGTTGGATTGTTTTACATATAACAACAATAATGATGATGATGATGATAATAAATAAAATTTAGCATTTAGTGTAGGGTATATATTATAAGGGCTTTACATGTACAAATTCATTAAACCTTCACAACAACTCTATAAGAGAAAGACTATTAAGATCCCCATCTTGCATTTGAGGAACTTGAGGCACTGAGAGGCTAAGTAACTTGCTCTAGGTCACACAGCCAGTAAGAGATGGAGCTAGATCTGAACTTAACAAGTCAAGTTCCAAAAATTACACTCTTAACCACCACACTGTCCTCTTCTTAAGGTACCTTTTACAATGATTTTTAAATGACTTTGGTTTCAGAAAAAGATTTACACTTACATCTGTAAGAACTTCCAAACTATGAACAATTTTAGAGAGTCTGACATCAACAATGGAAAATAGGCACAAACTTTCTGAAAAACTACTATAATCTTACTCTTCTGTTCATTGCCTAAAATTGAGAAAGAGTGGAGGAGAATCACCACATGGCCTCATGATTCTTTTAAGTTGCATTTTCGAAGTCCAAACCATTTACAAATTAAATTCATTCTAAGAAAAACTATTTTGACTTGTAGAATATAGAGCAAATTATGATCCAGGACTCTTTAGCCTAGGTTTTAAGAAGGTCTGGCAGCTTCTGCTTTATGCTCTTTGGACCCTAAGCTGGTATGAAAGAAGTTAAGTAACTAGAGAGAGAGGACCTGTGGAGTGGCCCTGAAGGATGCAATGCAATGTGGAACACAGGCCACATGAAGAAGCACAAGTGCCAGCGATGTGAGTGAAGAAGCCCTTCTCAATCTTCCAGTCCCCAGCCAGTCTAGGCATTGCAGCTGAGGGACTTCATGGAGCTGAAACAAACCATCCCCATTCTGCCCTCTCCAACATGAGAAATATTTAAATGGTTTCTGTTTTGAAGCTACTCCACCTCTTTCACTTCCACATCAAAGTCTCACACTGGTACATATAATTGCTGAAGCCTATGTCACATGCCTGTGGTAGCTGTAAGGATGTCCACTGATCTCCATCCTGACTCCTCCATTAGGGGGCTGGGAAATAACATGAAAGTTTCTCTCGTATATGAAAAGATAATGGCACCCATGAATAAGACAGATGGATACTACACATACCTAACAGTCATGATGTGGAAATGTGACCAACTAACCCTGGATCATGGAGAGCAGGGACTTTAACTGCTGAATTAAGAAAGAACTGCAAAGAATCTAGCAGATGCATAGCAGTCACAATGTGTTAAATAAATGACAGAATTGTGAAATGCTGATCACATTTTGCATATTTCTCATTTCAACAGATATTAATATCTGTTTCATGGTGGGAAAAGAGTTTCGTATATAGTTTTTCTTTTTGATGACTATCATAATGTGGGGATGGGGGAAGCAGAAGTAGTAACAGCTTCTGAGGACTAGTAATGAAATTGTTTAAGTGTAAATGGACATAGAATAGTTAAAATAGCCTAATTAAAGACTCACAGACATAAAGAACAAACTTGTGGCTGCCAAGGGGGAAGGGGGTTTGGGAAGGAATAGACTGGGAGTTTGGGATTAGCAGACGCAAACTATTATATAGAGAATGGATAAACAACAAGGTCCTACTGTATAGCAGAGGGAACTATATTCAATATCCTGTAACAAACCACAATGGAAAAGAATATGAAAAAGAATATATACATATATATACACATATATGTCACTTTGTTGTACACCAGAAAGTAACACAACATTGTAAATCAACTATACTTCAATAAAAAATAAATTAAAATATATATATAACCTAGTTAAGTTATTGAATTTCAAGGACAAAGAAATAATACTTCAGTCACTCAAGAAGAAAACATATGTGATAGTTAATTTTATATGTCATATTGACTGGGCTACAAGGTACCCAGCCATTTGGTCAAATATTATTCTGGGTGTGGCTGTGAGAGTATTTCTGCGTGAGATTAACATTTGAATTGGTAGACTGAGTAAAGCAGACTGTCCTCTCTAATGTCGCTTAGACCTCATCTAATCAATTGAAGACTTGAACAGAACAAAAAAACTGAGTAAAAAGGAAATTTACCTGCCTAACTGATTGAGCTGGGACATCAATCTTTCACCCTCAGACTAGAACTTGCACCAGTTGGCTCTCCTGGTTTTCAGGCCTTTGGACTCAGACTGAAACTACACTGCCAGCTCTCTTGGGTTGCCAGTTTGCCAACTGCAGACCTTGGGACCTCTCAGCCTCCATAAGCACAATATATATATATATATATATCCTATTGGTTGTTTCTCTGGAGATCCCTGGCTAATACAAGTCACCTACAAGGAAAAATAAATCAAGCTAACCTCAGACAGCTCCACGATATTCAGTGCTAAAAAATAATAGAGCAAGTTTCTGAAGGAAAGAAACCCAATGTCTACAGAATCTTGACGAAGGTAACTCAAGAAGTTCATACATTGCCAAATTGTACTTCAAACATAAAAGTAATAAATATCTTCACATATGCAAGATCTCAGGAACACATATCTATAAGCCTTTTTCAGACAGAAAAATCTACTTGACAGTGAAATCCAACCAATCAAGAGATGAATCAACATAAAGATTTTCTTAAATAGAGAAGCTGTGGTGAAACAAGTGATAGCAAGACTTGTGGTTACAGAACAGCGCTTAAATGTCATAAACTTGAAAACATGAAAATGACAACTTACCTAAAAAATTAGCAGGAGGAAGAAGGGATGGGAGTAAACATAAAAGCACAAACTATTTTCATTTATCATAAGAGCAAAATAATAGATAACATTAAAAAAATATATCATGAAAAAAATGGCTCCAAAGACTTCACTTTTTTCATAATCTTTTGTTGTTAACCTTAAAAGGATACTTTACAAAGTGATATCTCTTTTCATGGATAAACAGTCACTTAAATTTAGCAGTTCTTTCCATTTCACCCATTTCTTTTTCTTCCTTTAAAATTATGTGAATTTAATGTCAACTTAAATTTAAAATGTTTAATATAAAAAGCAGTAGATGTAATCTTATTATTAAAAATTATTTCTCTCTAATGTCTATATGGAAATGTACATTGGAAAATACTAGAAAACTTTTTTTATATTTCTGAGAAAAACTAAGAACATTACATTCCACCAAAATGTTTTTCACATTTAAATAGCAACAAACATTCTCAAGCATGAAAGAACCCAGGGAATATAACAAACTTGAGACTTTTCTGGGGAAAAAATGTATGCTTTAAATTGTGCCAATAAAATTAAACCAATAAAGAAATGAATGGATAATTCAAATTATTTGTATTTTTTTATTTTATTTTATTTTATTTTTTTGCAGTACGTAGGCCTCTCACTGTTGTGGCCTCTCCCATTGCAGAGCATAGGCTCAGCGAGCCCACTCCGCGGCATGTGGGATCTTCCCTGACTGGGGCACAAACCCATGTCCCCTGCATCGGCAGGCAGACTCTCAACCACTGCGCCACCAGGGAAGCCCAATTATTTGTATTTTAATATAGTGAGAGCTGAAACCATCTTCATCCACACAGCTTACTGTCTATGTTCACACGACTTTATTATTCCACTGTCCTCATCAATATAACTTTACTATTCCAGGAAACTCTTGCCCAGGAAGATAAAAATAACATTTTTGTTCATTCCAAGAATTCTACAAAAGATTCATAAACTCTTCAATAAAAAACAGAAATAACAGTTTACGCCCCCAGACTCTGGACCCATCACCTCAAAATCCACAAATTTTAAACTATTAGACTATGATTCTTACCCAATTCTAATCAAGCCACTACACTGGAAGTCCAGGCTTAAACAGGACTCCAAGACTCTCATAAACATCCCAACTTTGTCCTTCTCCCTCTAAGATGCTAAGACACTGTCAATTCAGTGTTTCTCCTTACTGTGGTAAGAATAAATGCGGCTTTGTCTTCTCAGTGAGTTGTTTGGGTGGTATTCTAGGGTAGCCAGCATTCAACGAAAATCATGACTAGAAAAGAAAAAACAACACAAATCAAGGCAAGAAAGTAACGATAAGAAAATCCAAGCATACCTTAGAAACTAAGGATAGGAAGGAGGAGAGATGGGGTGCATAAAAGCTGGAGACGAATAAGACCAAAATTCCTTAACAAAGGTCTGAGGTGGGTTCCACTTCCTTAAAAACAGGGTCTTGAAGAGAGCTGTTGCATTCCTTCCTGGGAGGCCGAGTGAACAAAGCCCAATCTAACACCTTTGCTTCCGTCTTAAGCAGTGTTCGTCAAGTGTGGCTCACGGACTGCCCACCTCAGAATCATCTGGAGTGTGTAACAGCAATGCTTTCCCCCAGACCCTACTAGCATCTCTACAAGGAGGCCTTGGAACTGGCATATTTAGTACGCTCTGCGCATTAATAAACCTCACACCGAATTAGAGAATCCTTGAGCTAAAGGGTGCAACTCTCATATCTAAATTACCCTTTCCAGGGGCCCCAGTGGCGGCTGCGGTCTGTGCAGCGGCGGCAGGGAGGGGTGTGGGGAGGGGCGGTGGCGTTGGGATCGAGGTTGGGAGCGGCGGAGACGAAGCTGGGCAGGACAGCGGGAAGGCCAAGGCTAAGGCAGTGTCTACTCACAGAGAGCTGGGCTACAGTTTCCCGTGGGCTGCATCCACAGACATTTTAAGACTCGCACCACGAGCCACAAGGAAGAGCGGCTGCCACTGTGGTAGTGCCCGGGCCGTACTTCTCCAGTAGCTGGAGCCAGCAGGGGACGCTTCCGAGGATCTCGAAGTTACGCGGATCACTCCGTGCCACGTGCAGCGTGCGATCCGCGGTGACGAGAGGTTGGACTCCCTTATCAAGGCTACCATAGCTGGGGATGGTGTGATCCCTCACATCCGCAACTCTCTGATTAAGGGACAGCAGAGAACTGCTTAGATAGTTATTTTAACTGACATTCTTCCTCCACCGTCATTGTACTGTAACTGGGGCAGAAGAAAAATAATGGGGCTATGTGGAATTTTTAAAACAGTTAAGTGGAAAAGCATAGAAAGTTGCTTCAGACTTGCTAAAAGAAGCATTTGTAGGTTCCTAGACTCGAAGTTTGATAAAAGTAGCTTTTGGGGGACTTCCCTGGTGGTCCAGTGGTTGAGACTTGGCCTTCAAGGCAGGGGGTGCAGGTTCCATCCCTGTTGGGGGAGCTAAGATCCCACACGCCTTGTGGCCAAAAAAAAAAAAAAAAAAAAAGACATAAAACAGAAGCAATATTATAACAAATTCAATAAAGATTTTAAAAATGTCCACATCCAAAAAATCTTTTTTAAAAAAGTACCTTTTCATGTGACAACAGTTGTGTGTTCCTTGGCTAGGTTTCTCCCATGTTGCTTTATACAAAAATGGAATTGATAAACCATATTTTTAAAATTACCCTTTCCAACTTTATCTTTTATTAAAAGAGCTTTGTTTAATTAAAACAGCTGAGGGCTTCCCTGGTGGCACAGTGGTTAAGAATCCGCCTGCCAATGCAGGGGACACGGGTTCAAGCCCTGGCCCGTGAAGATCCCACAAGCCGCGGAGCAACTAAGCCCGTCCGCCACAACTACTGAGCCTGTGCTCTAGAGCCCGCGAGCCACAACTACTGAAGCCTGCACGCCTAGAGCCCATGCTCCGCAACAAGGGAAGCCACCGCAATGAGAAGCTCGCACACTGCAACGAAGAGTAGCCCCTGCTCGCCGCAACTAGAGAAAGCACGTGCGCAGCAACAAAGACCTAACGCTGTCAAAAATTAATTAATTAATTTTAAAAAACAGCTGAGAACTTTTGGATAGTATAGATAGTGGTAAGGTAACCTTCAGCAAATCACCTGGCCAAACTCTATCTCCCTTGATCCAGCTCCTTCTCAACTCCATATACTACAACTCTCTTCCCCACCCCAGCTAAGTGTTGACTGATTGATAAAAGCCATTTATGAGTAACTTTACAGCAACCTGACTTCTTTGCCGTTCCTTTCATTTTTCAATTATTTGTTTAAAGTTTGTTTCTGGATAGTAATTTCTGTGAGCACAAGAAAAATTTGTCTTATACCCTGGCATTTTAAAGATAAAATTATTCATGACACTCATTAAAGAACAGTAAGGTAGAATTTATTCAGGAGAGCTATCATGATAGGGCTAGGGACCACAGCAATGGGGTGTTGTAGGGGAGGAGAGAGCTTGAACACAACTCTGAATACGACAAGGAAAAAATGGAAATTTATAGCAAAGGAGTGCATGGGGGCAAGGGAATCAGTAAATGAAAAATTACTAAAAGGAAATATCAGGGGTAAGGAGGGTTCTGGCTAAACTGATCTAACAGCATTCTTGCTGAAGGCAGACCAGAGGGATCAGACATCACCTGGAGGATGATGGAGTATGAGGGACCCAATCGGGTATGGAGAACGATCCGATGTTGAAGATGGTGTATTCTGATTAAACTGATTTAGCAGTGTTTTTGCTAAAATGTGATAATACAGAGACCAACACAGAAGTTCAAAGTCAAGGCCTAGTTGAAAAAGGGCTCAGAAGAGCCTGCTTAGAATTTGGTCAAGGAAAGAATCTTTGCCACCGTATCTCCAGATCCTAGCATAGTGCTTTGTACATGGTAGATGTTTAATAAATATTTGTTAAATTAATTAGTACCATATTGGAAAATGTTGGTCAAATGCAATGATTTCAGTTTTAGTGGAATTAACGGTTAGATAGTCTTTCTAACAGTAATTGGTCAACAAGTTACATTGTTATTTAATATCATTCCTCATTTGTGATAATAAAATAAAGTTGTCCACATAAAAGATCAGGTCTTAGAAGGAACTAGTACAGTGTTAAAGGTTAAAGTTAAAGTGTTTAGAATCTTACAAGAACTTTTAAAAATCCAAGGTAGTACACTGGACCTCAGGCAGGTTATTAAACCTTTCTGAGATTCCAGTTATCTGTAAACTGGGGGTTATATTAGCTGCTTCACTTACCTGTGGGCTAGAAGGGTTGACAAACTATGATCCATGGGCCAGATCTGGCCTTACAGTCTATTTTTGTACAGCCTGGGAGCAAAGAATTGTTTTCACAGTTTTACATAGTTGAAAAGAAGAAGGGCATGGGTGACTATGTGTGGCATATGAAGTCTAAAATATTTACTATCTGGCCCTTTACAGAAACAATCTGCTAATCCTTGTGTGATGGTTAAATTTATGTGTTAACTTGACTAGGCCAAGGAGCACCCAGATTAAACATTATTTGTGGGTGTGTCTGTGGGCGTGTTTCCAGATGAGACTAGCATTTTGAATCTGGACTCAATAAGATAGATTGCCCTCCCCAATATGAATGGGACTCATCCAATCTTTCACAGCCTTCCCAAAGAACAATATAGGACAAAAAGTTGAAGGAAGGAGGAATTTGCTCCTTTTTGCTTCCTGCCCATCAGAGCTAGGACCTTAGTCTTCCTCTGCCCTTGGACTGGAACTTACACCATCAGCTACGTTGGTTCTCTATCCTTGAGACTCAGACTAGGATTTTATCACCAGCTTTCCTCCATCCAGCTTGCAAACAGCATATTGTGGGATTTTTCAGCCTTCATAATTATGTATGCCAATTCCTCATAATAAATATATACATATATATAGAGACATATATATACTAATATGTATAAAATGGATAACTAATAAGAACCTGATATATTAAAAAATAAATAAAATAAAATTCAAAAAAAAAAGTTGTGGGGGAAAATAATTAATTTGCATGTCCTAAAGAAAAAAACTCACAGTATAACAAAAATTAAAGCTCCCTTTTCTTATACAACTAAGTCACATCTCATAATGGTAATTTGATATTCAAACACTGTGAGAAATCGAATTCTCAAATTTTGTTAAAGAGCTAAGCATTTAAAATATAAACGAACCATTTTGATTCAATTAAGGTAGAAAGTTCTACTGCTTTATTTTGTTTATCAAATATATCATATATTAAACCTTATTTGGGAATTACTTCCCAAGTTAAGCAAACACAAAACTTCTAACACAAACACAGAAGAACTCTCACGAAAAAGATTCCAGCAGAGGCAGGCAGACATTGGTACCGTTACTTAACTGAAATGAAGAAAAAACTGCAAGGTTTAAAACAACCAAATAATGTTTGTGGCGCTGAATGTTTGAAGTTAATGTAAACTATTTCTTCTTTGTCTACCAGAGTTAACCATTCACCTCACTCCCAAAGACTCAAGTGAATCAGAGCACAGATGTCTCAGCGACACCCTTCAGGGAGATAAAAGGAATAAAAGAAAGCAAGTACTAAACTTATATCACTGTTTTCAAAGGAAAAATGTTTAAAGAATCTTTTCCAACTGTTTTTCTGTTTTGTTGATAGGTTTTGTTTTAGGGAGTGGAAATGCAATCTCACCTTTGGGATCTAGTTTTCTTCAAGTGCACAGCAATGTATCTTGTGTTCTGAATTTGCAAAATTCTTATAGAAAAATGAAGAATCTTAGAGATAGGAATTCATCTGAAATATCCAATGATTTTTGTTATTTGTATTTTGTATAATCAGAAAAAAATAGTAAAGTTTATCATTCCATAAAACTACTAGATTAGAGATAATCAGTCACAGAATATCACAAAATTAACTTTCTCTGAAGTGGATCATTAATTTTTATATCAATCAGTTAAAAAGTGGTGGTGAAATTTATACGACATTTGGGAGGATTCAGATCAAGCCTGAAACAGCCATTCAGGACCCAAGAACTCAGAAGTTTGCAAACCTGAAATGAGAGTGAGCAACAAATTTCACAATTATGTTGTCCTGAATCTTTGTGCTATTCTGGTCATCCGTATTCCCCACACTTGAAATTTAACTCATTAAAGGTCCCGAGCATAAGAACCTGAAAAATGTAATTGTGTGCTTTTATCAATATTCAATGAATACTCATTTCATCATTTTGAGATTTTTGTGACCAAATAAGGATGCTTATCCTGCAACAAGTCTGTTTGGTCTACCCTTTTCTTTCTGAAGAGCACAATACCATAATTTGCTCTAAAAAAAAAAAAAAAAGGCAACATCACAGAGTGGAAACACGAAAAGGAAATACTTTTGGAGGATATGGTGTAACAGAAGAGAAATTCTCTAAATAGGTAGTCTCAATTTACTATTTTTCTCTTCTTATTCACTGGAAAAGATCCTTACTCTCCCAAGAATCAGTTTTTGTTTATCAAGCAGACAAACAAAAGAATCCACAATTTATAATATAAGAATGATAATAAATTAAAGGACCTTCGTGTATATTCCCTGTCGCGCTTTTTAACAAGCAGCTGGCTCCTTTGTCTCTGCTAACACTCAAAAGCAAAACTAAATCTAGACAGTCCTTTTATAAATTATGATATATTTCTAGAAACATGGGAAAATCTTCAGTTATACTGCAATTGGTGTCCCACTATATAGAGTGAGAAAATTACTGTATTTTTGTTAACTTTCTGGTAACTGCAAGAATTAAGTCAAGTCTTTATGGAAATTGCCCCCCCAAAAAATGTAATTATAAAATTACTAATTGAGTAACTGATTGTAAATTCTAATTTTTTCTAGTATTCTACGAATTAAAAAAATTTTTAATACTATGTTGCTGGGCATCAAAAGAGGCATTTTGTAGTGCTTGATTAACTATCTGATACACAGTAGACATTCAATAAATGTATTTTTTTAAATGAAAGATAAAGAAGATATTCCTGACTTTTCTTTATTATCTACCTCCATGTAAGACAAAGTTGTGTTTTCCCCTGTTACCATAATATAATACCTGAAATTTAAAATATTCTATCTGATTTTAACCACTAACCCCACCTTAAAATAATCTGAATCTTTAAATTTAAATCAGTACAATTTAAATGAGTACAATTTACCCAGATCCACTATATTTTTATTGAACACCGAACATGCAGAAAATACCGCAGGTCTGTAACAGTGAGCCACTGACCCCAGAGAGCTTATAAAATAAAAGGGACAGCACGTACATTAATAGTCATAAGACAAGGGAAAACATAAGCATCATAAGCATCGGAAGACAGGGGAATATACAATTGTGAACCAGGGTGTCAAGGAAGAGGTAACGTTTGAGATAAACTGTGGAAAAAAAGTAACAAGTCTTTGACAGATGACATTAGAGAAATAGGGTATCCCAAGCAAAGTAAACACGGTGTACTTTTTTAGGTCTTTCAGGGAGTTACCACTAACCCAGTTTTACTGGATCAACGGGTCAATGTAAAAATAAAGTACAAGAGCAGCCTGAAAGTTTATGCTCAGCGTGGAGTGGAGGCGCTATACTTATTTTAATAGGTAATGGAATGGCATTTAAGGTTTGTACCTGTCAGTGTCTGAAGCAAATAGCACATTCAAATAGGATCAGTGGGTGGATGAAGACACGATTTACAAAAGGTGTGGGCTGTGTAAGGGACACCAATAAGAGATGGTGGACCACATCCTGCCAGCAACAGTGGGAAGGGTTGCCACCACCAGTCCTAAAAGTCGAAGTAGAAGGAGATTTTATTGGAACCTGCAGAAAGAAGCAACAAATTGTAAGAGCGCATCTCCTGACATGAGGCAAGACCTTTTGTGGAGGAGGACAGGCAACCTACGGCTGAGCAAGGAGAACCAGGGGAATAAGTACCCAAACTAACTCTCTGCTTGCTCCTTCCAGCCTCCTGCAAGCGCCCCCTGTTGGCTAAACTCAGTTGGAAGCCAGAAGGCAAGGGAGACCATTGATACAGTCCATATAGACCTTCTTCCCAGGGCACAGAACAGGACAGAGAAAGGAATGGAATAGATTTGGAGGGGCAAAAGGAAAATATAAAACACAAGGCTTTTGAGCAAAAGAGAGATACCTCCTAGAAAAATTGATCCAACGGGTATAGAGAGAATCAAGAGACGTATAGATGAAGAAACTAAGAATACAGTAGAGAAGACTGTAAAGGTCAGAAACAGGGCCATGGCAGTGGAAAAAGAAGTAAAAATTTGCCTGTGAGAGCTTTTGAGGGTACAAGTCGGTTCTTGGAATAGTGCCAGGCATGAATGCAATGTGGCTTTTGACGGCTTCTGGTGGACAGTTGTGTAACAAAGGGATGAGAACTGCTACTGGGGTCCTAAAGCACAAACTTAACGCTGTATCCATGGGCAAGTAGGCGCTAAGCAGAATTAGCTGGAAGTTGAAGGGATCCCAGGTATGTTTTTTTCCATGGATGGCTTGCTTGAGGTACAAATTCTGGAGACTTTTTATATAAAGTTGTGAAGAGAGGTGTTGGCTACAAGGCAATGAACAAGGAGTTTTAAGCAAAGGCAGATGTTCTGTTATCCTGAAGATTTCAAGGACATTTATGACAGCAGTCATGCATCTTAACAGTTGACAGACAGCTGGATGGATCCTCATGGAATAGAAAACCAAACAACTTTCAATTTTATTAAATATTTATAAACCAAAAAAAATTTTTTTTTGCCTGTGAGAAACATGACAGTGATAAATCGTGGGGCTTCTAACAGATTAGAAGGAGGGGAAAAGGAAAATTAGAAGTCCAAAATTTTGAACCTTGGTTCCTGGGAGAACAAGGCCGTTATTAGAAACATAAAAATTAAGTGCTGGATTTTAGAGTAAAATGCATAAAGTTCCTAATTGCTGCTCACAGGAATGGGGAGGCCTGGAGAATGTGAGCTATGAGGGGTGTCCTAGAGGTCAGCACAATCCAGAACAGGGTTCTACCCTAGGTCACAGCAAAAAGCACAGCAAGAGAAAGAGTCCAGATCAATTTGGGGCCCCAAACTGATCTGGACTTTATTTAATGCACCCTATACCCTTCCTGAAAAATCTGCTTTAAAAAATAATACTGCTGAACCATCTCCCCACAAAATATCATCCAAAATAACATGCAAATGGGTAAGTCATAGGGGAGGACAGATGGGAAGTGTTGAGCATAGACTGCAAACCAAACAACTGTAGTAACTGTGGTTCCAAAACAGACTGCAGAGTCGTAATTCTTGAAAGAAAGACTGCATGAAGTAAAAATAGTCATTTGGCAATAAAACATATAAAAATCCAACCAAAGCATGGGGTAGGAGAAGGAAGTGGGAAGAAGTGTCAGTGTCAGCAATTGAAACAGTGTGGTAGTGTGGTAGCACTAAAGGACAGATGAAGAGAAAAGAATGATGCACCTGGACCAGATACAGGTGCATATAGGAATTAATACGCGATACACATGTATTTAAAACTAGAGGAGAAGTAAAATTAGGAATTAGCATGTGATACGCACATATTTAAAATTAAAGGGGGATAAATATGTATTTTAAATTCCCAATTTAATTTGCTTGGGGACAATTAACTAATCTTTTGGAAAATATTAACATGATTTGGTATCATTTAGGAATGACTTCATCTGCAAATAGCAGAAGCCCCAACTTACAGCTGCTTAAATAAATTCTGGCTTGCCCTAAAGAACTCTGGGGATAACAGTTCAGGACTGACGACAGCTCAGTGGTGTCATTAAAGACCCAGGTTGTTTCTCTTTTCATGCCACCATCATTACTCAGCAGGCTATTGTTCTCATCCTTATCACCTCAGGATAAAGATGGCTGGGCACCCCATGACCTCGGGCCTGTGTTCTAGGCATGAAGAAAGGAAAAAGGCAGAGGGCATAATGGGCAAACCAGTCACACATTCACCAAACTATAACAGTGGTGGCATCTGTAACCAGATTATTTTTATCTCTAGCTTTTTGTGTGATCTGAATTTTTCCAAAGATTGTATATTGAATTTTGTCAGAAATAAAATTATGAACCTATTTCCATTTTGCAGAAAGACTAGTCAAGGAAATCATAAGTCTCTTTCAAAATCAGTAAGCCTCCATTTCTCTGTGATTCTCAGTATCATCTTAAGTTTTATTTTTAGCACAGACCACTTACTAGATTTCTTCTTCTGGAAAACAAGCTGTTCAGGAAACTAACGTTTATGTTCCAAACCCCTGGGAACACAAAAATTATGGGTTATCTTAGTAATAATGCTGAGTCTCTAAGAACTTTATTTAATGCATTTAGGTAAGCTGTGTATTTTCAAGCATCTAATTACAACTACTAAAGATAATTCCCAGCATGATCTTCACAGAAGGAGAATACGGGGGGCCAGAAGAGAAAAATCAACCTACAATAAAAAAAAAATCAACCTACTATTTTCAGATTTTGCTTAAATATTCTGTTCTACCCTAGAATATTTTCATTTTTTACCATACAGATGAATATAATTTTTAAGAATTCAGTACAATTATAGAGTACCAAAAAGGTTACAGGATTCTGGGAAAAAAGAAATGTCTGTGCTTGAGTTAGAAATAAATCTTCACTCTCCCTTAAACTTTAAAATAGTTCTTATGATTAAATTATACAATATACTGAAGATATTAAGCAAGTTAATTATTTCATAATGTGTAGGCTAGACATACTAACATTGGTGGTAGAAAAGCACTTAAAGTGCAAAACAAGAAAATGTTATTTAATTTTGGGTGACAGATTTTTTTTTCATTCCTGGTTTTCAAAGAACCCAGAAAAGCAATTTTCCACATGCCATTTTCCAAAGAGGTAATACATAGTCCTTTAATAACCATTCTGGACATCCTCTCAGTTCCTAGGAATGATGAAGAGAACAGGCATCCAACCAGGACAACCTCCAGCCCCTAGTGTGCAGCTCAAAGTCATTCCTTGTAATAGAAAGGGATTGAAAACTGCCATTTTGTTTTCCCTTCATTCTTTTCTCCACTGTGGGATTGTGTCTGATTCATGAAAAAGTGCAATTTGCTACATTAACCAAAGCCAGTTCTGTTATCACTCTAATAATAGTCTGAATCCTAGCCCTCTACTCAAGAGGTCTGTGATATTTAACAAATTATTTAGCATACTTGGCCCTCAGTTTCCTCACCAGTAAAATAGGTGCCGTTGTGAAAATTAAGAAAGATCATGTTTCATTAGCTCTCTGCATATAATAACCAGTTAATATATTATAGCTGCAATGTATATTATATAATAGTTATATAATTAAAATCCTATCCATTTTTCAAGATTCCTACATTCTTGTTCAGCTTTCACAATGAAATCCTCACCCCCATAATGTAGTCTAAGCAATCTGTCCTTGCTATAAGACATTACCTGTATTATTTGAGAATTTAATTTGAGAATTTAATTAGATCCTGTTTTACAAGTCACTCCCTAGTTTTCCCATGTTCTCTCAGGAGGAGACCTTGTCCTACAGGGTCTGATGGCTTTGCCTTGATCCTGACCAAAGTAGAATAAGTAAATGCTGCAATCCAACACCCCCTGTGGTCTGGAGTCATTCTGTGCTCTATACTTTGTATAAATGGATGAGCTGCATCCATACAGCTTGCTTCTCCACTAAGCAGGTTTCCTTCTGGTTTAGGCCTCAGTTTCTTTGCATGTAAACCCAAGTGTCCAGATACCAGCATCTTTCCCGGAACCCAGCCTCCTTGGTTTGCATCTCTCATGATCTCCTGCCAGTATTGTCCACCAAAAGGGATGAAGTTATTCCTGCTTCCTATCACCACCCCTCTGTCAGAGGTAAGGATTATGTCAAAAATGTACTGATCGGGCTTCCCTGGGGGTGCAGTGGTTGAGAGTCCGCCTGCCGATGCAGGGGACACGGGTTCGTGCCCTGGTCCGGGAAGATCCCACATGCCGCGGAGCGGCTAGGCCTGTGAGCTATGGCCACTGAACCTGTGCGTCCGGAGCCTGTGCTCCGCAACGGGAGAGGCCACAACAGTGAGAGGTCCACGTACTGCAAAAAAAAAAAAAAAGTACTGATCACTTATGATCGCAATATATATCCAGCAATACCTATTCAAACTTTCCTTGGTTTCTAAATTCTCTTTGTCATATTCCATCCTCCAAATTGGACCTCCCTTGCTATAGATGCCCTGCGATTTCATCGTCATAACCTTTGGGTACTACCTATTTAACTTGCCCGCAAGCACACGTGAGGCCAAGCCCCCAGCCTGACAAGAGATTGTGACCAAAAGTTTTGAGGTTATACAGACCCTTAAGGAGAAGTAACACAGTTTATACTTTATCATAATAAGAACGCTTTGAGAGTTTTAAAAAGGGAAGTAATGTGATAAGATTTACCTTTTAGGAAGATCGCTCTGAGTGCAGTGTGAAGACATCTGGATGATATCTTTTTATTATAAACATCAAACCAGTTATGAAAGGAAGGAAAAATCTTAAGGGCAGGAAATGTTACAGAGGTAGAATCAACAGAATTTGATTATTTGAATATGTTATAGGGTAAGAAAAACAGAAAAAGTTAAATAAGTTGCTAAGGTCAAACATCACAGGCATGTTTCTTGCCTCATCAACTTGATTGTATATTTTTTGATGGAAGGAACTAGTTCAAATGTTTTTATGCACATTTTGGTGCCTAGTAAATATGTGTTCAATTAACCAGCAAAGGATCAATAAATCTGAATGTTATCTGTCATAAGCCTTGTCTATAAGGAATTCTCTTATCAAAATCTAGAACCTAGGGGCTTCCCTGGTGGTGCAGTGGTTAAGAATCCGCCTGCCAATGCAGGGGACACAGGTTCAAGCCCTGGTCTCGGAAGATCACACATGCCGCAGAGCAATTAATCCCATGAGCCACAACTACTGAGCCTGCTCTCTAGAGCCCGTGAGCCACAACTACTGAGCCCGTGTGCTACAACTACTGAAACCCACGTGCCTACAGCCCGTGCTCTGCAACAAGAGAAGCCACCGCAATGAGAAGCCTGTGCACTGCAATGAAAGAGTAGCCCCGCTCACCAAAACTAGAGCACAACAACAAAGACCCAAAGCAGCCAAAAATAAATAAATAAATTTATTTAAAAAAAAAATCTAGAACCTAAGCTATTTTAGCCAGTTTTTCCAAGTTTGCATGTAAAGAAACACTGACAAGAATTGCACAGATGCCTAGAAACTAGAATACCAATTCACTCATAGTTTGGAAGGTAAGATGCTGACTTGATCCTTCTCTATGTTATTAATAATCATTAGTTAATTTGGATAGGTACTAATTAAGCTTATCTAATTTAAACCAAACAAATTATCTAAGACATCACAGTCCTCAAAATTTAGTGAGTATCCAAATCACTTGGAAGATTTTTTTAAAATAAGATTGCTAGGCTCAGAGTTTCTGATTCAGTTGGTTAGAGTGGAATCCAAGAAATCACTTTGAGAAACACTGCCTTACAATATTTCCAAAACTTTGATTATAAAAATCACCTACAGTACTTATTAAAAATAAAGATTCCCAAGCCCCACCTCCAATCACCTCTGAATCAGAGGGTTCAGGGAAGGTGTACAGGGATCTATTTTTTTTTTTTAAGTGCTTCATGGGATTCTTATAATCAGCCAAGTTTGGGAAACGCTGCCTGAGAGCATCCTATGAGGTAGGTACTATTATTATTCTTATTTTACAGAGGGAACAACAGGATTAGCAAGATTTAGTACTAATAAATGACAAAGCTATTAACCCTTCCACTAGAATACTTAAACCATCGTTCATGCTGAAATGTAAAACATTGCTTAAATGGGGGTACTATGAGTACCTTGGTGACAGGGACTTTAATCTTATTTATCTCAGTATCTAAAACCTGGCAAGAAGCACACTGAATGGATGGTGAGAAGCAAACCCTGTAAAATAATTCTATGCCTACATAAAATTTAAAAAACAGAGCAGCTAACAACAAACAGGCAAAAACCCAGTCAGTCAAACAACCAATGAAATGAAGGAAGGAAGAATCATATGACCATTTAAATGAATTGACTGGTTGGACGGAGAAAGACAAATACCATATGATAGCACTTATATGTGGAATCTGAAATATGATACAAATGAACTTATTTACAAAACAGAAACAGACTCACAGACACAGAAAACAAACTTATGTTTACCAAAGAGGGAAGGGGGTAGAGCAGGGATAAATTAGGAGTTTGGGATTAGCAGATACAAACTATATAAAATAGATAAACAACAAGGTCCTACTGTATAGCACAGGGAACTATATTCAATATCCTATAATAAACCATAATGGAAAAGAATATTAAAAAGAATATATATATATATTCATATATATTCATATATATATTCATATATATATTCACATATATTCATATATATATATATATCACTGAACCACTTTGCTGGACACCAGAAACTAATACAACACTGTAAATCAACTATACTTCAATTTTAAAAATTGTAAAAATAAAATAAATAAACCAACTAGAAGATTAAATCAAAGTTCTCAACCCAGTAACTCTTGGTAGCAGGAAAAAGAAAAAAAGATATTGACTTTGATGCCAGAAAAGATATTTTACTAAATATTCTATAACTGGTTTGATATTTACAATAAAAAATATTATCCCAATGTTAAAAGCTTAAAAGTGTCTTATAAATTGTTTTACTAGATTATTCCAGGATTTTCAGAAAATGAAATATCATTGTTTGCAGAAGAGTTATTACACATGCAAACTGTTCTTAAAAATGTTTTCTCTAAATGTTCCACAATTAGATTGAATGACTTTTTAAGTATACAGTATTTAAAATTATTTGATTGTAAACATATGTATATAATAATAGCTAACATTTACAAGTGCTCTGTACCTTTTAACACATTTGATCCTCACAACAAACGTTTGAGGTAGGTACTATTATTTTCATCATTTACAGATAAGGAATTTAGGCCCAGCGTTCCCTTAGCCAGCAGGTGGAGGAGCTAGGCAATCAACCCAGGTGTCTTAACCACAATGTTACGCCATCTCCCATATTTTGAATAAAAAAGAGACATCCTCATTTCACTTACATATTTGAATCAGCTTCTGCAGTTGTTATTATTTGCAATAACAGAAGCAAATTCTAGATGGAATGGGGACAATAAGGAAGAAATAATAAATTGAAGAATGATCTCCCAAAGGAAGAGGTGCTTAATTGGGGCCATGCCTAAGCAGAGAAAGAAGGTATAGGTAGTCATTACAGTTACAGGGGAGAGAAAAACGGCTGCTCATTACTTTTCAAAGAGCAATTCTACAGGAACAAACAAATTCTGCCAAACCATTTTGAAAATTTTCTTAATACAAAGCTTGCTACACTGCTTTCCTTGAGGATCTACTCCAAGGATCATATTACAGTTAGCCCGATGGATTCTGTTTTGTGGTATTCTGTCCCACATTCACCCTTTGGGTTACAGAATTGCAATGTATCAATAAGTTGAAATCACTGCCTCTCAGAATTGGAGTGGAAATTTGAATGATTCAGATGAATCTGAGAAACTTAAATCTCCAAAACCACTATGCTTCTCTTGCCCATGAAAGCAGACCTTCCTCCCATCTCCCTTCTCCTGCTTGAAGATCCTGAAATGACCCCGTTCAGAGGATGTCATTTCTCCTCAGTTTCTGATTTCCTGACTGAAAACACATGACATAGGTAGAATAACACTTTAATAATAACAACAGTAGTAATAAATTCTGTTAGTTTTACAAGGCTAGGTACACAACACATTCATAATCAATATTTGTTGGATGAAGAATTAGAAGAAGTCTTAGCTGAGCCCACTTTGTATCAAACTCCAGATTCTGGTGATGCTTATCATAGCGAGAATCTAATAGGCTCCAAGATTATCTTCCTAAACTTATTTTTCTAAGTCTAATCTGATTAAAGAGAAGATAGTTAAACTAAATTTGTAAATGTAAAATGTCCTTCTTTCTGAACTAAAGTATTCTCCACTTCCTATTAATAAAAATAAGAATGAAAGACAGATTTTCCTAACACAAGAAAAGCCCTAAAGTAAAATTTATTAATTCTACCCCCAAGAGCTTTTTATTTTTTCAAAAATTTTTTTTATTTTTGTCTAAGTAATACATAAATATAATTCAAAAATAAAATGGGATGAAAAGACTCATAAAGAAAAGCAATAATCTTCTGTCTTATCTCTCCTCACATATCCATCTCATTCTCTAAGGGGAAACACTTGCCAAGTCCTTGCACTATTTATTTTGGCGGTTCACATCAAATCTGGAAATAATATCTGCAGGCTGCTATTATTTAATTAGCTATTTTTAATTTTATTTATTCACTACTATAATGTACGGGTATTTAACTCTCTTGCCATCTCTTCTTCATCTTTCCATCTTTTCTTCACCTTTCTTCCAACACAGTTGTATAAAGTCTCATTTAAATCGTTAACATCTGTTTACACGTTTAGGAATTTGCAAAGCCAAGAAGTTTACAGTGATTATATTTCCTTTCCTATACAGATTTCCTGAGTTTTTCTTTCCTTCATAAAATTTATTTTTAATAATAATTTTCCTTTTTGTAAGATTCAATAGAGCAGATCCTCTATGAAATTTTTCCAGAGACCTCCTCTTGGAGTCTTTTATTTTCCTAGTGCAAACCAGGCTGTTTCTCAGACTTATTTCATGATTATCATCCTAAGGATTTTCTCAGACTGTACTTCTGGATCCCATTCTTCCTCCTATTAGTTTATTTCTTCATTTTACTAGAGTATATCAAATTTCATTGAGAAATAAAAATTTTGTGGGCAAATAACACTTTTGCATACATAAAAATGCTTTTGATCCACACCTCCGCTTGAATTACAGAATGACTGACCATAGAATACTTAGTTGAAAGTCATCTTTTTCTCAAACTTCTGAAGATTATATCACTGCTATGTCCCTACCATCTCTTAGAACAATTCCTGGCATCTACTTGGCATTCAATAAATATTTGTTGAAAACACGAATGGATGAATGTAATGCTTTTTCAAAACTTTTTAATTCTCTTCTGTTTCCCGCCATATTTCTGTCTTTACTTTTCTCTTTCATTGCTGAAGTCCCCCCACCCCAAATATATAACAATCCTCTTTTGCTTATTCACATGTAAGAAAGAGGCTCTGAAAAGCTGATTGAGGTACTATCCACATGAGTAGTTCTCAAAATATGGTTCTCAGCATCATCTGGGAACCTGTTAAAAAGGCAAGTTACCTGGCTTCATCCCAAACTTAGTGAATCAGAAATTCAAAACATGAGACCTCTGTGTTTTAAGGAAACCTCCAAGTGATCCTACAAGTTTGAGAATCACATAGGTAGGGCCAAGGCTGGCAGCCACTGCTTTTGAGTTACTTGGAGGGGAGCGAGCATTTACGTAGGGAGATCATTTCTATGGGACTGTTTAATTTCTTCAGGGAAGAAATCTTGGGTCTCCTGCCCAGAGGATAAATATCTAACAGCTAGTGTTCTGCTGGATAGTTGAGAGTGGGACAAGATGACCAAAACTTCTCATATGATAAGATGAAAAAAAGTGATTCTTAGATCACTAGAACTGCTGTAATTTTTGAACAAAGAGCCCTGGTTCCAATTCTCAAAGAGATCTGGCTGTTTTGACCACTAATTAAGTTTTCTGTATCTCCTTTCTTAGACATGTGTACTTACCATAAACTCTCATCACCTGAGGTCACCTGAGTGTGTCTCTGCTCTAGCCAATCTGCAAGAAGCGGACAAACACAGTTTGAAATTACCAATACTTTGCATGATATGCACTCTTTGAATTACTTGCAACTCAAAAAACCAAGCAAGTGTGGTGCAAAAGCTTGGAAAACAGCAAAATTATTCCAGCTCTTCACTTTATAAAGTACATTTCCTATATTTCCCTCCAAGACCACTAGGTGGCACTTTCTGCTCTGTATATAATAACTATTGACGCCTTTCCTTTGGGACACCATTAATGGAGTTCCTTTTGGCATCTCCTCAAGATCTTGCCAGAGAAAGGTCGAACTTTGGTGATTCAGTTAGCCTTTGGGGCACTTAGTTTTGCTGTATTAGTCAAGAGTTGAATAACGCCTTGTAATTGTCCACCACTCAAGTTGCATTTATTTTCACTTTGCCCAGAGGGAAATCTGAATACTAAATTCCAAATTCAACAAAATACAACACAATTTTCTAATCTAGAGTTACAGTAAAATATTACTAACCCGATCACTCTGAGGATATTTTCCCCCTTGCAGTAGGGTCCAATAAAATGAAGTTTAAAAGTTACAGATGGTTCGTGCAAATAAATACTTCAAGACCCCTACAGAGAGCAGTAACAATGATCCTCTGGGTTTTATAGAAATTTTATTCTTACAAGTTTAAATAATATGCACATCAATACCTCATTGATCATCAGAAGATTTCTTATTTGAGAGGATCTCCTAAAGATTTGTCTTCAAAATTTTCCTATGTGTCGAAATTTTACTCATTCTTTAAGAACATCTCCTGGTTCATTGCCTCTGATAAACCTTTACCACAACCTCTCTCTATCCTAAGCTGAATCAGGAGCCCCTCCTCAGTGCTCTGCATTCCACTCACGTGGCACTTACCACACCGTCTTAGAATTATCTTTCTGTGAGTTATATCCTCCTTAAAGAGTGAAGCTGTGTCATAATCATTTCTATATCCTATTTTTATGGAGCACATTTCCATAGTGCACAATGGAGGTCTAGTTAGATTTTCATTTGGAAAACAATACGGGTTCTTAATTATTTAATCAGAATCTTTTAATGTTCATTCTTTTTCTTAAGAAGTCAGCAATCCAATTAATTTATGAAGTATATTACAAAGTAACACTAGTTAATATAGGGTGGGACTGGGCAAGAAAAGACAAACTTCCTGGAATGGTGGCGATGGCCAGAAACCGACTTGGATTTGCATAAGTGGTGGTTATTTGGTTGCTTCCTGTCCTCTAAGATGTCATGGGGTCTCTTAAAATATATGAGTTTGGTCACTTGAGCTTTTTCCTTAAAACCTCACCTTATGTCACTAATTCATATTTCACTTAAATGACATGTATTTTCATAAAATGAAGCAGGGCAAAACTGTCATGCAGTTGCTACAGTTTTCCAAAAAATTCAACAACAGGTGAAATGTCAGGTGTACAAATTATAGTCACTGGCATACAAATTATCACACAATGGCAGCTTCACAAGGTAAATATTAATGTGCTTCCTTTGAATTTCAGCAGGTTGTCTATGATTGGATTTGAATATTTTCGGTATTTTTATGGAAATGTATAGAGACATTCTAAGCAGAGGTAATAAAACCTGATCTCAATAGAAAAGAGGAATTTTACAATGAATGATTTTTTTAACATCTCAGAGAATGAACTGTAAACAAAACTGACCAGGTGGTCAAATATGAAGAGAAAATATGATTAATGACCCTATCTATGTCTTGTCAGATGAAAAATGCTGGGCCTGTCTGAAGAGATACTAAAGGAATACAAGACAGTAAACAGCATTCTTGCTCGGCCAGAAAAATCCCAGCTTTCAGTGTATAAAAATGTGTGAAAGTGACCCAGAAAAGATTCTCTCGCTGGAAAGTAGCCCAGCTTTCTGCTTCTTGCGCCAGCTTCCAGGCGGTCTGACAGCAAGACTAGACAAGAACCAGAACCGAACTGGGGAGGAAAGAGAATGAAGAATGTGAGTGATCAGGACTTTACTTCTGTTTATATGAAACCTCCCTTCATCAAGTGCTTCTCAGAAAAAGTAAAACTGTATAAAATAAACTCCTTATTTGGTTTCAATCATATCTTCACTAAGAGGCATAAACAGGCAGATTTAAATGTCATTTTATTTCATTTCCCTGCCTTGTGTTGTTTGGAGGGGATGCAATGGACCATATAATCCCCATTCTGGGATGGATCTCGGTCTCCTAAATGACAGGGACCTCTGTGTCTTTCCATTGTAAGAGTCAGAAAGCCCATAAGCCATGGGTTCAAGTTCAGGTGCTGACATGATTTTGAGACTTGGGCAAGTCATTCTGTGAGCTTTGATATCTCCTAAAATAGTAATAATGAGGGAAACTATTCACAGGACTACCGCATGAGTCAGAAAAAGTAATACTAATAACAGCCAAAATTTGTAATCTTAGAATAAATATCCAAAGAGTCATTGTTCACTGAGAGTTGGAATTACAGGCTGCACCAACTGCCTTAGTCCAAGAAACTCTTTGACAACAACTTTTCAGAGAACTGGAAAAAATAGGAGAAAAGAAATAAGTTTAATTGGATTCAGTTCTAAGTCTAATTAATGTGCCCAAGAAAAGATAGGTATATTCTGACAACAAAAGTCACAAAGATCCAGGGTCTTGTTGGGGGGGAATAAGATAAACTGAAGATCTGGACTTTATATTCAAATTGTATGCCATCAGGTGTGCATTCCTAAAATCTGGCTCGTAAATTTTCTTCAGAATACCTTAAGCCTCTCCCTCTAGTCACATCCATCTCTCAGGGTGGAAAAAAATTTGTCTTTTGCTTTGGATGTGTCAAAAATAGAACATGTATACCTATTCCTTCAAACTGCAGTGCACTAATACATGTATTGTAATCATGTGGAAAGGAATTTAAAATGTTTTGCTGTTTGTAACATTTTATTTAGCAAACATTTTATTTAGGAAATGTATGTATGTAGACTTTCTCACATATACCGTTTTGACAATGACAGGAAACATCCCTGCCAGGTCCTCTGTTTTGGAACTAAGCCAATGAAGCAGACAGGAGTAAATCTATTTTCTCCCTCAATATCATCTCACATTTTAATGTAAATAAACAAGTCTGACACTTCAACAGCCAATACAATAAATTCAGACAGTGTGTGTTATTGGTGTGAAAATTCGAGAACTAAAGGGTTAAGCTCTGAAAACTGTCTCTTACCTATTCAGTTTATTTAACCTCTTGCAATGAGCAGAAATAATTCAGTTATTCCTAGTGTCATCTGTCTAAGGATTAATTCAGAGTAGAGCTAAGGACCTTTGCGGCTTGAGCAATTTCTCTCCTCAGTATGACCTGAGGATACCTCTTTTCCACCATAAGAAATTGCAGGGCTTCCCTGGTGGCGCAGTGGTTGAGAGTCTGCCTGCTGATTCAGGAAACACGGGTTCGTGCCTCTATCCGGGAAGATCCCACATGCCGCGGAGCGGCTGGTCCCGTGAGCCATGGCCGCTGAGCCTGCGCGTCCAGAGCCTGTGCTCCGCAACGGGAGAAGCCACAAACAGTGAGAGGCCCGCGTACCGCAAAAAAAAAGAAAAAAAGAAATTGCAATGCGAGCCACATGAAATATACTAATAACTCCCATCATTTTCAAATGTCCCAAATTTATACCAGCATTCAAAGAGCAATTTTATTTATTTTTTAAAAAATATTTATTTATTTAGGCTGCACCAGGTCTTAGTTGAAGCATGCAGATTCTTAGTTGTGGCATGTATGTGGGATCTAGTCCCCCGACCAGGGATCGAACCAGGGCCCCCTGCATTGGGAGTGCAGAGTCTTACCCACTGGACCACCAGGGACGTCCTGAAAGAGCAATTGTAAATAACGGTTATCCCTTTGCAGAAGGCTATCCTCAAGCACTAGTTCAATTTACTATTGATAGACTTTATGGAAATAGAAGTGTCACAAGAAACCTCCTTTCTAACATTAATTTTCATTATTGATGAACAGTGAGGCATAAAGTACACAATGTTCATTAAAAAACAGCTTGAGTCACACAGAACAGTGCATCACATATTCAGTAAAAATATATTCTTTAATAGATTCCATTAGATGCAATGATCCGAGTTACGTACTGCAATTCTGATAAAGTTATTTGACATTTCAGAATAGAGAATTTCTATAATAGCATGATATTATAGAAATATATTTAGTCTTTGTCCCTGGTTCTTGTCACACAGCCCCTAAAACCCTTGGAACTTTCTAAGTGATAAGAGTGATAGGTATGGCTCTTGTTCTAATGAAGTGACTCTTGGCCCCTAAATAGCTGCAGAAGGGAGGCTGATTGCCAGAAAGACCAAGCCTTGATTAGAAGCCGAGAACTTTCAGCCTTACCTCCCAACTTCCTGGAAAAGGGAAGGGACTGGAAATTGAGTTATCAATCTCCAGTGATTTAATCGTGCCTGTGTAGTGAAATCTCCATAAAAATCCCGGGACAACAGGGTTCAGAGAGCATCCAGGTTGATGAACACGTGGAGGTGCTGAGAGAGTGGCCTGTCCAGAGCGGGCAGCCATCCGCCCTCTCCACACCCTGCCCTGTGCATCTCTTCCATTTGACTGTTCTGTGTTGTATCCTTTTATAATAAACTCGTAATAGTATGTGCCCTCCTGAGTTCTAGAAAATTATCAAATCTGAGGAGAGGGTCATGGGAACCCACAATTGATAGCTGGTCAAGTCAGAAGTACAGGTAGCTCAGGACTAGTAAATGGTGTCTAAAGTGGGAACAGTCTTGTGAGATTGAGCCCTTACCTTTTGGGATCTGATATTAACTCCAGTTAGATAGTGTCAGAATTGAATTGTTGGACACCCAGTTGGTGTCCAGAGAGTTGGAGAATTGATTGGTGTGAGAAGAAATGCCCCCACACATTTGGTGTCAGAAATGTTATGAGTAAAAATAACAAGTGGTTAAAAAAAAAAAGTTTAAGGGAAAATAAATTTTTAATATTTTATAACTTAAAAATAAAGTTAGAAATGAAAATTTATGTTCACATGAAACCTATACCCAAATGTTCATAAGAACTTTATTTGTAGTAACAAAATACTAGAAACCCCAATATCCTTCAAAGGACAAATGGTTGAGTAGACTTTGGTACATCCATACAATGAAATACTACTCAGCAATAAAAAAGAATGAACTACATATAGATACATGTGACAACCTAGAAAGTCCTCAAGGGTATTGTGCTGGAAAAAAAAAATATTCAACTTCAAAAGTTGTATTCTGGGACTTCCATGGTGGTCCAGTGGCTAAGACTCCATGCTCCCAATGCCAGGGGCCCGGGTTGGATCCCTGGTCAGGGAACTAGATCCCACACGCTGTGTGGCATGGCCAAAAAAAAAAAAGTTGTATTCTGTATGACAGCATTTATCTACATTCTCAAAATAACAAAACTACAGCAATGGAGAGCAGATCAGCAGTTTCTCCGGGGCAGGCATGTGGATAGGGGCTGCAAATCCAAAGAGGTAGCATGATTGAGTTCTTTTGTGGTGATGGAACAGTTCTGTATCTTAACTGTGGGGTGGTTTCATGAATCTATACTTGGGATTAAATTGCACAGAACTGCACACACACACAAGAATGCAGGTTAAAAATTGGTGATAGCTAAATAAAGTCTGTACTCTGGTTAACAGAAATGTACCAGTGTCCTGTTTTTGATATTGTACCATAGCAATATATGATGACATCACCGGGGTAAGCTAAGGGGAGGGTACATGAGGCTCTGTACCATTTTGTAACGTCCCATGAGTCTACAATTATATCAAAATACAAAGTTGAAAAAAGTTTTTAAAATAGTTAAAATATTAATATTATTCACATCAACAGAGATTTAAATTTGTATCTTTAGTTTCTTGCTAACATTCTCTTTTAATTTTATTATTTTTTAAGAAAAGAGGGTATTTTTTCCCATGTTACCCCAAGATAGCATATGTAGTTATCTTTCCATGAACTATCTCCAATTTCACTTCATTCTGACATGAAAATAGGATTCAGCATTTCACTGACTCCCCCATTTAAAAAAAATAGTCCGTTTCACAAGGCACTGGTGAGCCATACAGATTTTACTAACATTTTCATATGTGAAACATTGCATAATACACAGCAGTTTTACTAATACACATACACACACATCTCCTCTCAAATCAGTGTTCTCTGCTGTCCTTACTTGCTTACAGCCTCTTTTGTACCATGTGTCTCTTATTACTCTTGCACCCATGGCTGTGGCCTAGGCTTGGTTCAGTATTAAGTCAATACATACAGATAATTTTTGGGGTTTTTTTCCCACAAGAAGTCCAATCATGTGAAATTTATAATTTTGCTAATGCTTAAAAGTTTGTTCAATTTTATTAAAAATTGAACTGCTGGAAGGATAATTTTACATGTTACACAATTTTTAGCCAAATCACTAGTTCTGCTACTTACATTTTTCTGCCTTCCAAAAGCCAGGATTCCCAACACGTGCCCTTGCTTGTAATTTGTGATAACCTGAGAAATGTAAGCCAATCATCTCTCTTGACCAAGTTCTACTTACTTCTCTTTTGCGGAACAGCTCTTCCATATTATGTGCTATCTCAGACACTTCTGGAATTAAGGTAACCACATTTCCTCTGTCTTATTTCACACATAAAGCAGTTATAACTTGTTGATTTATCCATTTAATTTGACAGGAAATATCAAAGTCATAATCATCACACTTAGCATTATATATCTTGCTGAATGTGTATATTCAGAAAGCTAAAATGATAGAATGTTATTTGTTATGTTACTACCTTAACTTTAAAAAGTGAGTAAAAAGAAATCATGTATTGGAGAAAATAACAACAGTGTTTGCTGTACAATGTGGGCTGTGTTAGACACATCGATTTGTTTGTCAAAAATCTCCTGCTTTCTTGAGAAATGTTCTCTCACCTAGGCGGTTACTATAGGAACAGTCATTTTCAGAGCTACTTCACGTTATCTTGTGAAAGCTGATTGTTAGCATCTCTTCCAAATTCACATTCCGTGCTATCACATTGGGAAAATGGCCGTGGTGAGAGTATTTATACCTCAGAGATGGCAATCACTACAGATTGGTCCCTCCAGCCCCCCAAAATCCTCCTTTCGCACCCCTCTGCCCACCTCCCTCACCCCTGCCCTGCTCCAAATCAACACACCACTACATTTGGTACACTGCGGCTCTGGTTTGGGCTATAGTTTATACAGAGGTGGATACCTAACTCCAGCTGAAATCAATCAGTTCTTTTCCTATAACTTGTGAAACTGGAATTGAAAATAAAAGCCAATTTCTCTTCAGTGGCTGAAATAGTAATAAGCAAATCAGGAGATATTGGAGAGAAAGGAAGAATGCTTATTACTATTTAGATCAGAAAACCAAAGACAAAGGGCCTACAAAGAGAGAGAGAATTATAAAATAGATGTACAGAGGTGAGGAGAAATGAGAGATGGTGAGATGATTTAGGGATATATAAGCCCTTCTACTTATTCCTTGAAAACATCTGCATTTCTATCCACAGGTTCCATTAAATACTTCATTTTCATTATAACAAATTATTCTTTGTGCTAATTTAATTTAGATAAGATTTCTGACCTTGGCAATCTAGAAGCTTCCTAATATGTGGAACCTCAAATATTTGCTGATTTAATCTGAAGACTTCTCAAATCCTCTCATTTAGTATGTATATATTTCAAAAGCATAATTTTCACAATAAGAGTTAAACCTCAAAGTACCTTTTGAAATTAACTTAAAACATACACACACATAACTTGACAGGAAGAGAACAAATGAATTAAATGCTCAGCAGAATTAAATTTGTGTGCCTGCCTTATACCAGGTGATCAATAAATATGAGAATTTCTTCAATTAAGTCCATGTGTAGTGTTAAATGGTGTCATATGGACCAAGCTCTTCACTTAAAAACCAAGGAACAAAAATGTTAGAAAACAAAATAAGAATTTGGGTAGCTGGCTTGGTCATTACAACTTGCACAAATATTCTACTAGCCCATTGAAAATGAATCTGATTAAAGAAATTCAGTAAATAAAAGAAAAGTTCATGTTTTGTCCCAGGATCACCATGCTTGTTTGGATCCTGAAGAGCAAGGGGACGAGCTGAGAGCTGAGTTCTGGTCCCAGCCCTACCTTTTGTCAATTGTATAATCATGAAAAATTGCCTCACCTTTCTAAGCTTCCACTTCCTCATCTGTAAAATGAAGATAATAACAGCATTTATCCACTGGGCTATAAGGAAACGTCAGACAGTTCATGGAAAGCTCTTGGCACAGATTGTAAACAGGCAATAAATACAATCTATCATAATAATGATATCATTACATTATTGTTTCTATTATTATTATTATCATAATGGAGGTTATTATTATTATAATAATAAGGTTTCTTGTAAGAACCTTTAACTAGTCTCCTTAGATCCAGCCTCACCCACTTCAACTACCCAAACCCTCTTAAACACCATTTCCAAGTTAATATTCTCATGATTTTCCTTCAGCCTTTCCTTCACTGTCCAATTCTGAAATCTGTAATGAGTCAAAATTATTCATTGAATAAACTATAATCCCCTAGCCTGGCATCCAACGTCTTCAATGTGTAGTCTTAAACTGCCATTCCGGAATTGTTACTATCAGTCTGTGTACCTTATGTATAGTCCTTCTCTATTTGCCCTTAGTGTCTGTCTGCCTCCATATTTTGCTCATTCTCACCTTTTCATCAGACATGCAACCATCCTCACAACCCCTGATTTACCTGTTGAAATGTTGCCTGTATTAGTTTTCTATTGCTGCCGAAACAAACTATCACAAATGTCATGGTTTAAACACAAATTTATTATCTTATAGTTCTGTAGGTTAGAAGTCTGATACAGTCTCAACTGGGCTAAAATCACAGTGTCGACACAACTGTGTTCTCTTTTGGAGGCTCTAAAGGAAAGTCCACTTTCTTGCCTATTCCATTCAAGAAACCTCCTGCATTCCTTGGCTTGTGGTCCACTTTTTCTGTCTTCAAAGGCAGCAATGTTCTATCTCTCTGACTACTTCTATCTCCCATTGTCACATCACTTTCTGACTACACACAGCCTCTTCCCATCTCAAGGTCCCTTAACATTAATCACAACGTCAAATTCCCTTTTGCCAGGTAAGGTAACATATTCACAAGTTCAGGGCATTAAGAAATGGACATCTTTTAGGTGTGTGAAAGTGGGCGCAGCTGGGTGGAGGGGAGCAGAATTATTCTGCCTACCATACTTCCCATTCATTTTTAACCTTGGCATTCTAACATACAGGTAGTGGAATGGTAATTGGCAATTAGGTTTAGAGGGTAATTTCAAACATATTAAATTTATGCATTGGGAGGGTGTGAGGGAGATGCAAGAGGGAGGAGATATGGGGATATATGAATATGTATAGCTGATTCACTTTGTTATAAAGCAGAAACTAACACATCATTGTAAAGCAATTATACTGCAATAAAGAATGACCACTCCTAACAAGTATAAAAAAAAAATTTATGCATTTTCTTTGATTCCATGTAACTCCACATCTATGAAATCTATGCCACAGAAATACTTACACATTTATTCATTCAAAAATCCTTATCAAAAGTATATGATACCCCAGGTATTTTTCTAGTTTCTAGGAATAAAGAGAAAGCACTTGGTCTCAAGCCACTAGTGGAAGAAAGCAAAAAAATAAATAAATATGCATTATGCTAAATGGTGATAGATGCTGGTTTTGGTTGATCAGACCAAAATCTTTAGAGTTTTTCTTAATTCCTCTCTTTTCCATACATACATATCTAATTCATCAGCAAATCTTACTGACTCTATCTTCAAAATATGTAAGAATTCAACCACTTTATTGTGCACAAATATGCATCTACAAAAATGTTTCCCAAGGTACATCAGGACATTATTACTAGATGAAGAGAGATCAAGTAATGAGTAGGAAACAAAGAAACAAATATCTACTCTGATATCCTATATATCTAACATGTATCTAACACAAACTCTAGCCAAGTAATCAGCAGTTATAACAACACACTGACATATCATGAAGTCTTCACAGCTATCTACCAAATTTTTATTATTGCATAAACATTTTTAAACCCTACCTGAAGATACATTCTACTATGGTGATATCTATTGGATAGAACATTAAGTGGGTAATAAAAAGCAGTATATGGCCATGTACAAACCAATATAAGTAAAAGCTAGAATGATAATGTAGCATTAAGATGGCACCAAAGTAAAATCTCAGATTTCCTGGAACATAGTTGGTGGGCCAGGGGCTATTGTACGCAGATCCATGTCATAACCTCTTCTGTTCAAACAACATAATATTGAAAGTCATAAGAGTGCATAGTCCAGTAAATATGAATTAAATGCAAGTTAATCATATCAAGTGTGCCGTTAAACATATCTGTGTTTGGACTTCCTTGGTGGCACAGTGGTTAAGAATCCGCCTGCCAATGGAGGGGACACGGGTTCGAGCCCTGGTCTAGGAAGATCTCACATGCTGCGGAGCAACTAAGCCCGTGTGCCACAACTACTGAGCCTGTGCTCTAGAGCCCGAGAGCCACAACTACTCCAGCCCGCGTGCCTAGAGCCCGTGCTCCGCAACAACAGAAGCCACCGCAATGAGAAGCTCGTGCACTGCACGAAGAGTAGCCCCAGCTCGCCACAACTAGAGAAAGCACAGCAGCAAAGACCCAACACACCCAAAAATAAATTTATTTTAAAAAAATCATTTCTGTGTTTAAAATTGTGCTGTGAATACAGGTCAGAACCACAAGCCACCATTTAGCCTCTGCTAATATGATTTTCTGCCTAAGTGCTTGCTGCTATGATTCAAAACAGTATGTGTCATGAGGTAAAAGCAGGCTCTAATCTTTGGTCTATATTCCAAACAAAAGTGTGTTGACTTTCCTCAGAAGAACATCTTACTTGAAGACTAATGAGAAGAGTAAAAAAAAAAGAAGCTCTAAAAAAATTTTTTAAAGTCCTTGAATTTGTTTAATGACTAAACTATTATTATTCGGTCTTATTTGACTGTTTTCCTTTGCTTCTGTACTTTCTCACTTCTCTGATTAAACTTATCCTTTGGTTAAAGTTTCTCTACAGACAAAAGTGGGGGAAGGACCATAGGGTCCTGCTGTGTTTCAGTAGGGTACTTTATTTTAGTATAAGAGCCAGGTAATTAATATCCTTAGTTGACAATTCAAATGGGCTTGAGAGTACAAAATATCTGGAATCTGTATTCTTGATCTTCCTTAATACCCGGATATAATAAGGATTAAGTAGTGGCTGCAAAGCACACCCGGGGCTTATAACAATTACTTGGATAGAAGATGAACTTCCGCTTGACTCAGTAGCTGAGAGTTGTTTACTATAATTTACTTATTTTATTCAAACCCTGTTTTGGCTGCCAATTGTTTGGTGTAAAATTATTTTTCTTTAATGACAATATTGCCAAGTGGATGGATTCAGAAATTTTATTGACCAACACAATTTTAGCTTAAGAGCCAGTTTAAAAAATTGCACAAAGCTAAAGTACAGAATTTAAATGATTAAAGTAGTTGGATGAGGGCCAAAATTTCCAAAGGGATTCCATATTGATTTCATTTTACTTAAAGCACATTTCAGAGCAAACAGGCATTGAAAGCAAATATATCTGCTGGATGGTAATTGCAGTTTTCTGCAGAGGTCATTGCTAGGCCCTCAGAGTCAACTGTTTATTTCGTCCTAGAATGAAATCAAGTAGAGTCCAAGGGCACAGGGAGCACCACCTTTGAAAGAGGCCTCTCTTTTATTACCCTCCTTCAAGCATCTTCTGTCTTCTCCTCGGAAACTCCCGTGCCCCTTCCTGAGGCTTTTCTTCTGGGCAAAAGAACTCTTACTCCTTGCTTAACAGAATAAAGCATCTGATAAACTATTTCCAACAAAATACTAGTGACAACTATATTAGCTTCATCCTCCTTTTTGACACAGCCAATTCCAATTTTAACCCACATGTCAGCATACCCAACCTCCAACGTAATCCTGGATCCCTCCTCCTAAAATCTGTGCATTCCTACGGTTAACCCTGTCATGTCTCTAATGGGTCTTGAATTTTTGTTCCCAAGAGTTCTTCAATATCACCTCCCATGACTGAGGTGTTCCTCATGTAGAACTTAAGTTTATTTCCTTGTGTTCTGCAAAAAGAAAAATAGTAAAAGAAAAAAACAGACAAATCATTTGTGTCATAGCCTTTTGTGAAGACCTGGAGACAATGTTGTATAGCAGCAACACACACAACCAATTCAATATTATGTCCCCCAGGAATTCCCTGGTGGTCCAATGGTTAGGACTCCACACTTTCACTGCCGAGGATGCTGGTTCCATCCCTGGTCCTGGAACTAAGATCCCCACAAGCAGCTCAGGGGGCCAAAAAAACAAAAAATTAGTCCACCAACTTTAAGAGAAGCATCCTCTACTGTTGCTCAGCTCCCTCTTTCCCTCTATTCAAACACCAGCATTTCAAAAATACCACCTCTGGCTTCCTTTTTTACATCCAAAGACTCATCCATATGCTATGATTAAACATAGGTCATTTTGTCTGAATCTAATTTTTCTCCTCATCTCCCCAGTCTCTAAAGGCAAGGGAGTCGAATGGAGATTTATTTAGCCAATGAAAAGAACTGTGTCACACCCTCTACGTTGTAGAATGGGCTAGGGTTCATTTTTATTTTAAATAACTATTATTTCATTCTGTAACATTATACAGCCTTTCTTACTGGGTTAAGTGTTTCTCCACGTAATGCATTAAAACAATCTCTTTGGATCTCTCTTTCCAAGAGACTATGAGCTTTTCAAAGTCAGGAATCAAGTCTAATTGTTTCGTTTTTACTGTTTATTACGAAAAATATTCTCATGAACTCCTGGTACTCATTACCCAGCTTCATCAATTATCAATTTATGGCCAGTCTGGCCGTTTATACCTTGCCTCCTTGCTGTCTCCAACATATAATTTTGAAGAAAATCCCAAATACCATAAAATTTTATCTGTAAAAATTTTTGTATGGATCCCTTAAAGATAAAGACTCTTTTAAAAGCACATAACCATAATAGCACTATCACAAAAAAATATTAAAAGCAATTGTTTTATTTTACCATGATTTGTTTTCTAAGCCTCCCTTCTATTACACAACACCTGGCACACGGAATTGCCCAACCACTGTCTCCTGAACTACTAAACTTTCAGGAATCTTCATTTTGAAAAGGCAGTATTCAATCTCTCCTCTCCTTCCCAAAAATTCTTCAAACTGCTCAAAACTCAGTTCAATATTACCTTATTTTTTTCAAAAATTATTTAACCTTTTAAGTAGATAATACATTTATATGATTCAAAATTAAATAAATAAATATATAAATATATATATATAATTACCTTCTCTGTGAAAACTTCCCTAATTCTCCCAAACACAGTTAATCACTTCCTCTTGAAGGCTTTCATAATACACCATCCATCCCTTTAATATGAATCTAAATATTATTTATTATAAATATTCATTTAGTTGTCTGTGTTCCCAAATTTAGTCATCCCTTCAAGGCAGTAATTGAGCCTTGCTTATATCACAGTAACCTCAACGTCCAGAGTACCTGGTCATAAGAGGAATTTTATAAGTATTTGATGAAAAGGAAGAGGAAGAGAGGGAGTACACAAGAAGCTGGGGCTCAGTTATGCTCCCTGTAGTAGGAAGTCTACTGGAGCAATCCCATAGCCCCACATGCGACGCACTCCACTCTGAAGTAAACATATATGGACAGAGATGCTTGTTTCTTTTAGATATTTTCTATCTCTAGCATCTAGAATAGTGCCTAATAAAAGTTTAATACATATTTGTTGAAATGAATGAAGAAAAGGCCTTTGCCCTACACAAAACACTGATGAGTTGATATGCATTCTTTTTTTTTTTTTTGCGGTATGCAGGCCTCTCACTGCTGTGTCCTCTCTCGTTGCGGAGCACAGGCTCCGGACGCACAGGCTCAGCGGCCATGGCTCACAGGCCCAGCCGCTCCGCGGCATGTGGGATCTTCCCGGACCGGGGCACGAACCCGTGTCCCCTGCATCGGCAGGTGGACTCTCAACCACTGCACCACCAGGGAAGCCCTGTTGTGCATTCTTAAGTTAAAATGCTTACTACATCAACATTTTTTAATGACTACCTGCTGTCACAAACGTTTTTGATAAATTAAGCATTTCTACAAGCACGTGTCACTTGTTTTCAAACCAGGATATCTTCCTCTCAGAAGAAGTATATACTATTTATTGCCTTAAAGGAATGCCTAACTAATAACCAGTGGCCTCCTAGGAATTTTATTTCAGTGTAAAAGCCACCAATGTAATCAGTGCCTTCAGGTGCCAAATCCAAAGGCATAGATGTTTCTGATCTTTATGCAAATGGCGACTCAACAAACAGATTTTTTTTTTTTGGTAGCACCCGGGCTCAGGAGTTGTGTCTTGTGGGCTCCAGAGCGCAGGCTCAGCAGTTGTGGTGCACAGGTCTAGCTGCTCCGTGGCATGTGGAATCTTCCCGGACCAGGGCTCGAACACGTGTCCCCTGCATTGGCAGACGGATTTTCAACGAGTGCACCACCAGGGAAGTCCCAACAAACAGCATTTTTATTCCCTCCTTCAGAGGAACTGGATCCATTACCCAGATCTGGCAGGGAGGGCAAGCAGGTGGTAGCAAGATCTGGATAATTTAATTTACTGAGAAGGAAATTATATTCTCCTTATCCTTGGTTCAGGAGCTCAGTTTGATTTACTCTGACCTGGAGATATTGTTTGTATACTTGTTTGGTTGGCAATGAGCTTCGGACAATTGAGTCAGAAACCTCTAATAAATGCTATGGGTTTCCTTCATCCTGGAATCAGCTTGAACAGACAGTCAAAGGCAAATCACCCCTTTACCTTTTATATATATATATATATATATATATATATATATATATATATATATATATATATATATATACACATTTATTTATTTATTTTTCGCTGCGTTGGGTCTTTGTTGCTGCGCGGGGGCTTTCTCTAGTTGCGGCAAGCGGGAGCTACCCTTCATTGCGGTGCACGGGCTTCTCATTGCGGTGGCTTCTCTTGTTGCGGAGCACGGGCTGTAGGCACGTGAGCTTCAGTAGCTGTGGCCCGTTGGCTCAGTAGTTCTGGCTCACTGGCTCTAGAGCACAGGCTCAGTAGTTGTGGCGCACGGGCTTAGTTGCTCCGTGGCATGTGGGATCTTCCCGGGCCAGGGCTCGAACCTATGTCCCCTGCATTGGCAGGCGGATTCTTCACCACTGTGCCACGAGGGAAGTCCCGAAAGCATTAATTAAAGTTTTATTTATAATAGCCCCAAACTGTAAACAACCCAACAAATAAATAGATAAATTGATGTATTTCTTTACAGTTGAATGCTCCTCAGCAATAAAAAAAAATAACCATTGATACACACTAAAATGTGAGTTAGTCTCAAAATAATTATGCCAAGCAAAAGAAGCCAAACAAAAAGTACACCTGTCCACTTATATAAAAGTCTAAAAAATGCAAAGTAAACTGTAGTGACAGAGAACAGACCAGCAGTTATTTGGGGAAGGGGAAAAGAAAAGAGGAAAGGGGAGGAATTACAAAGGAACACAGGAAATTTGAGGGAGTGATAGGTACATTCATTATGTTAATTGCAGTGACAGTTTTATAGGTGTCAAAACAGGTCAAATTATACACTCTAGATATACATGGTTTATTGTTAAGTTCAATTATACCGCAATAGAGCCATTAAAACAATATATCTCTTTAAGGATAGGGGCCAAATATTAATCATATTTGTATCCCTGAGTTCTGGGTGCTGTTCTAGTACATAATAAGTACACAACAGCACAACAAGAAGTAGCAGTCAGTAAATGAGATAAGAAGAAGATGGTGTCCAATGACTGCGGTCATGTAGGTTGACTTTGGACAAGTAAATTCATTATATCTTAGTTTCTGCAAGTGATTGCATAATATTTATGCTGAAGCCTGAATCATGGGAATATTTTTGTTTTTTAATAAATGTTTCTAAAGGACTTAACATCATAAGTATAAATGTAATTCTTTGGGTGAAACTTTAATACATTATTTTCTGTAGTTAGCTTCAAATATCCACTGCCTTTTGACACACTCTTCATTTAGAGCAAAAGGAAAAAAAAAAAACAATAGTCTGTCATTTGCAAAGTAAGAAAAGAAAGAAGAAAAGTAAAATTATTTTATCTTCAATTAAAGCACAATAGAAAGTAAAGTGTTTAAGCCCCATTAAAAATATTTGGCAATAGATACAATACTGAACAATTCTGTCACTTTACAGCATAAAAAGAAATAACTATGAAATATAATATATCCATTTAATCTGGGTTAAAAATTTATAATAAAAATATAGATTATCAATATGCTGAAATTCACTCTTTGGCACCTCCATCTTAAAAAATCATCTCACTCTATAAGTCTATCTATATCTACGGTTATTGTTGAATCTGAATATAGAATAATAATACTGCCAGTAGTTGGACAGAAAATCTCTGCCAAGGCATTCATCATCCAATAGGAAAATGAAAAAGAGAGAAAGTTGGTAAAAAAAGAAATACAAATGACTCTTAAATATATGAAAGATGTTCACTAAGTGCAAGTTAAAACTATAATGAGATATCATTTTTCATCTATCAGATTGTCAAAGATCAAATATTGATAAATTCCTGTGTTGGCAAGTGTTAGGGAAGGAAGCACTTTTATTCTTTGCTGGTGGGAATGCAAATTGACACACAACATCCATGGAAGACAACTGGGCAATATCTCTCAAAATTAAAGAGTAAATATCATTTAGCCCAGCAAACATATAGCCTGCTGAGTGTAGTACTTCAAACTGGTGTTCACTGGGAATAAATGCCAGTCATGCAAATGGCCTTTTTCTTAATATAATATTTTCTATTAACATAATTATATGAATATAAGAGAGATCATCTAATATAAAATTTGAACTATGGTATAGATTGCTGAGATTAAAGTTTCCACATCATATTTTTTCTCATTTAGTCTATAAATTTTCATCAAATGTGTCCAATGCTTTTTTCTTAAATGACCTAGCAGTCCTATCTGAAAAACAGAGACAATACATAGCCATGACTACACGATATTGGACCCAAAATGTCTTATTTATGTTTATTCTTCATCTTATTTATGCACAGGCACAACACATCTGAGGATTTCATTACAGATGTGTTAAATTAATATGGAGGCTAAGAAAGAGTAAAGAACTGATACTAATGGCAAGGAAATTTTAATCTCATGACATCAGTGATTTTACATAGGGGTAAGAGGGGTCTCTTTTTGATTCAGAGTCCAAGCAGTATTTACCAAAGCAAACTTAAAATAAACCCCCCCAAAACACAGCAAATGGAGCAGAAAACTGTAACATCAGGAAGTCATTTTTTATATATAATGCAAATAAATAGTCAGCCAGTGGTTTGCTGAACATCTTAGAAGTAAACATATCCTTTTATAAAATGCTATTAATAAAAGCTTGATACTTAGACTGCACTTTGAGTAGTGCATAATCAAAGAATGGCTTTGTAATGAGAGCCGTAAAAGAGGAAACTGACATATATTATGTGGGACAAGACCCACATGAGACATACAGAACCAAATAAAGATAGGACTAGAAAGGAAACTATTTCTCTGCTACAATAGATATGATGTCACTGATTCTTAGCAAAGGAAATTGGGGATTATTTCTGAAACCATTGGGAATCCTTTAAAATCTGTTATACATAAATACGTGAGGTAAAACATTTCTTATTACAAAGTTTGGGTTTATTTATTCCCAACAACTCATTTTATTATCCTTATCATGTACCCAGTTGGAGATATCAAAGTAGTGCAAGACTTCTGTCTATGGAGTTGCAGTCTGGGAATAGCCTGCTTTGCAGAATTCTCTTGTAATGAAGCCTATTTCAATCTTGAAAAGCAACACGTTATACTAATTTAGATTTTTCCAAAGTGTATGCTTTGAAAAATTAGACATAACTGATGCTCCTTAGTTTGCAGGGTAAAGGGTGAAGGGTAAAAGGAGAAGATGTAGTGTGATTTCCATGGTTCGAAATGCTTACTATTAGACCTCTCTTGGAAATCAATAAAACACATTTACTTATTAAAGATGAAAAATTGTTGCAGTAAAGAACTCTCTTTAGGACTTCCCTGCTGGTGCAGTGGTTAAGAATCCACCTGCCAATGCAGGGGACACGGGTTCAATCTCTGGTCCAGGGAGATCCCACATGCCTCGGAGCAGCTAAGCCCGTGCGCCACAACTACTGAGCCTGCACTCTAGAGCCCGCGAGCCACAACTACTGAAGCCCGTGCGCCTAGAGCCCGTGCTCCTCAACAAGAGAAGCCACCGCAATGAGAAGCCTGCGCACCGCAACGAAGAGTAGCCCCTGCTCGCCGCAGCTAGAGAAAGCCCACGCGCAGCAATGAAGACCCAATGCAGCCAAAAATAAATAATAAGTAATAATTAAAAAAAAAAGAAACCTCTTTAACTTTATTTCTCAAATTAACTTGATCAAGGAAAGCTTTTCTCACATAATATTAAATAACACACTGAAGATGTAATATTTCACAGAACAAGCTTTGGGAGAATACACTACTTGGTGATAGAGATAAGGAGCAAGGTGCCTAGATTGTAACCAGACCCATATACAGAAACTATTTTCTCCCACCCCATATTATAAACCTATTAAAGACATAGACTGATGGTTTAATAACTAAAATCCAAGAACAGGAGTATAATTTGAAACATCCTGGCTAGAATGACTTCTTGGGGAGTCTATCTTCAAAAGTTTAGTCAGGGAGAAACACTGCTGAATTATATTGCTAAACAAATGGAAGGAATAGGGAAGAATGTAATGGTCATAAAAAGGGAACAAGTCATGAAACATCTATGTGGTTTAAGAAAACACAATCTCACTAAAAAGGCTTTAGAGGGAAAGAAGTTGTTCAAAACCCCAACAGGAAGTTTCCTGAGATAAGAAAAGGTATAAAAGTCAAGAATTATGGGTAGGGGATCACTGGAGAAATTAATTCGATCTTACCAATATAGATTGAGAAACTGATCTTACGTCCAAATTTACACCTGTTATCTCAGCATAACAGCTGATAGTATCCACTTTTACTCTTAAAAAGTGTTTCAATTTGGATAATAAATTACATGGGACCTCCTATCTATTGAACACCTACCATGTGCCGTGTGTACTAAGCAGTAACCAAAATTTCTTTTGATACGGTATGTGCCTTGCCATCAAAAAGTGAACAATCTCATTATAGAGGCAAGAATACTATGTCTGAAACAATCTGAAAACAATGAAAGGTTTTCTAGTTTAAGGTTAATATCTAGTATAGCAAATAAATTGCAGAAGAAAGCAGCCAGGGGAGAGGGTAGAATGCAGCAGAAGTGCTGGGGAAGATAGATGGATAAGCTTATACCTAGAACCCAAACTTGAATCACTGTGTCCTTGAGTGGGACAAGGGTGCAGACAGACATGACTGACTGACTCTAGCCGGGGACCTTCAGGCTGCCTCTCCTGCTGCAAGGGAACTAAGACTACATTCCTCGAAGAAGTCTCCATTTTTTAAACCACTTTCTTCAGATTAGAATGTCAGATAGTGCTTCCATATCAAATGTACTACCCCAAGTACAAATCAGGACTCTGTTTCCCATCTTTTTCAGACTGCAAATATACCAAATTTTGAATTTTATTACTTTCCAGAAAAGGGCAGGTTTTTGACATCCAGAAACCAAATTATAGGACTGTTTTGCCCCCAGAACCCTTTCCATGACTAGGTGAGCCTCTGGATCTTGGTCTTTGCTTCATTTTTCACCATTTTAGCAGTCACTTGCTGAATATCAGCTCCTATGTTCAATTGCTCCCAATGTTCTCTGGGGTTAAACTATGCTAGTTTTCTAAATACTAATTCACTTTACCAAGTCGTTCTTCTGAGCGGAGTCAGTTTTGTGCTCATAAAAGCAATCTTTACTTAACATTCTGTGAAATTTGGTGGCCTAAGAAGATGACACATGCCAAGTATGGCACAGAATCCAACAGTCTGTTTTCACAGGGAAAGGAGATGAATGATGCGATGCAATCGTCCCTCTGCGAGCAGCAGACCTAATAAGAAAACAAGCCTTTCATGTGGAGGCTTCATAATGCTTTTCACTGAGTTCACACAGCAACTTCAAAGCCCTTCTCTGTCAAGAGTAATTATCTCCAATTTACAAAGCAGCACACAGTCTTTTCACAGATCACACAGTCCCCTTCAGATCTGAAGCTGTCTGGATGTGGACTCTGGATAGCACGTCATTTCTTGTACAGGAAGCAAGAGCCTTCTGATTCAGCCAAGAGGCTGAGAGAAGAAGGGGAACATCTCTAATTAAAGACTTCCCAAAGAGCTATGTCCTTTGTGCTGGCAGGCTGCTCACAGGGGTCCAAGAGCCCAAGTCAGCACAACCTGAAATTAAAAGACAGCCCTAATACTCGGATCACTCAAATAGGATCCTAGTGTATGGGGCACCTCTCATGAGCAAGTCAATCCCAGTGTTATATAAGACAGAGTAAACTAATAAAATGGACAAAACAGTGACTTGTGCAACCTTTGCTTAGTTCCTACAGCACTACTGTGAAACAAACCACATGGCTCTTCACACAATCAACTTCTGGCTGTAAAACAGAATAAAATTCACATTTTATTCAGAGCAGTTGATATTTCTTCAACATAAGATATTTTTTTAAAGAATGAATGATAAAATATAAAAGGATTTCTAGGATCCTGTCTCATTCTAATATGCAATCTTTTACATAAGAATTTTTATCTTTTTGTGCATCTTGCTAAAAGGTATGAAAAATGCGTGGTGGCTCTTAACAATTGTAAATCGACTTTCCTAGGATTTCTAGCTTTCATTTTTAATTAACTAATGTAACCTTACAGCTAAATTCTAGGAATAATTGCTAAATTTCTACCACCATTTCTTTTAGATGGGACTGATTTGAAACCAGCAAGAATTGACTTTACACAGACCCTTTTCCCCAATAGATTGTTTTAATTAATTTTAATTTTTAATCGAAGTATTACATTTACAATTGTTTGGGGGGTGTATACAAGACTAAAAGATTTGTAACAACAAAAGACTCATAATAACAGCAACCAAAAAAATAAATAAATAACAGTTCCACGTTCTCCTTGCCTGCCACTTTTCTTGTCCTGTTTACAGTTTTAACAGCTTCTTTAATATTTATTTTCAAGACCCTAAAAAGTGGGTATGTACAAATGTCTCTCAACTCATCATAATTTATTTACTAACTTTTCTAATATCATAAGTTATTTCACTCACCCTCTTCTCCTCCTTCTATTTCTGCCAATATAATTATAATATTTTTTCTCTCTCTCCACCATATAAACCCAAATGCACAGTTTTCATTATTATAATTATTTAAATATTCATCACTGCTGTGTTTCCAGGAATTGATAATAGCCTCATTTTTAAAATTTCTTTTATCTCTAACACACTCCAGCAGCTCTACAAAATACCTTACAATACAGTTTTCAGTTCAATCAAACCTGCCAGATAAGTTCTCGATAAACTCACTCCAGCTGTCCCCTGACCTCCTGCTCCAATCTGGACTGACTGCTCTTTAGGCCATGCATTATCCTGGAAATTCCCTTTGCTGGCATCTTGAAAATTTTCTTCGCCTTTCTTGTTTTGGACATGACGTTTCCTAAGTCCAAAATATTTTTTTTCTTAGTTTACTCACTTATTTTGTTGAAGATATACTTTTCAGTATCTTTCTGAGGAGAAAATGGTTTGGGAGTTTACATGTCTGACAATATCACTGCTCCACTATAATACCTGATCAATATGCTGTTATATATAAAATATGTCTTTCAGCTTTTAAATTCCCATTGAGATGTTTGATGTTATTCCATTTTCTGTTGCTCTTCTTTGTAACTAAATTTTTCTCTCTAGAAAATTTTGGAAGGTTTTTTTTTTTTTTCTGGTATTTTAATGCGTTGGAAAGAGTTTGTCATTTTTTGTGCTGGAAATTTAGTTGGCTTTTTCAATGTAGAATCACAACTCTGGGTAATTTTCCAGTAATATTGAATTGATAATTGTTTCCTTTCTGTTTATTCTCTCCCTGCTGGAATTTATGTTAGTAGGATGTTGGACTTTCAGAAATAAGGTTGTCTTTATTTTCTTATTTCTCTTCTATTATCTATTTCTTTGTCTTTTCATTTTTCTAGGGATTTTCTTAACTTTATCTGTTGACCCTTCTTTTGAACTTGTTTTTATTTGGCTATCATAGTTTTAATTTCCTGAAGTTCTTTCATAATGTGATTATTCCTTTTAATTGTATCCTGTTCTTGACTGATGGATGTCATACTTTTATTATCTCTGGAAAAATAATGACTTTAATTTCTTTGTTTTCTTCTGCTCTCTGAATCATCTCCCCTTCTCCTTCTTTTCTGTTTGTTTGTTTGTTTTGATGTCTCATGCTAAAGGCTTTATTCACATATCTAGTGCTCCTTAGCTATCATTTTAGGATCAGCAAACTATGACCCTAGGGCTAAATCCACTCACTACCTGTTTTTGTGAAACCTTGGTTTCACTTTCTCCAGAGGTTAATCTCCAGGCTCCAGTAGGAGTGAAGAGGGGTAATAACCTAAATAGCCAGAATGGGGGTGGAGACAAGGTAAATTAACGGCTTCTTTTACAGATTGTTAAATAACCCCCCAATTTGGGGTCCCCTTACATACCATTTTATGCCTTCATTATGGATCACCTGATATCTCCAATTTCTGATATTTTCCAAGGTTCTATCAATACAAGGCAAATTAACTTGCTTGTCCAAAAGGAAATTTCTGTCCACTGTGGAAGTGAGACATTCACCCAATACACAAACTCTTGGTTTTTGGAGAGCCTGAGGAAATGTCACCTATACAACCAAAAGCTGGCTTATGTGCTAAGATCACTATCTTGAGGAACCCAACTCAGGATCAATACATTCCATGATGCAAAGATTTCCTAGAGGCATAGTTGTATGCTGCAGAAGAGCCCTATAAAGAAGAGTTAAGGACAGAGAAACAAAAATTGAAAGGTAGGGCTTCCCTGGTGGTGCAGTGGTTGAGAGTCCGCCTGCCGATGCAGGGGACACGTGTTCGTGCCCCGGTCCGGGAAGATACCACATGCCGCGGAGCGGCTGGGCCCGTGAGCCATGGCTGCTGAGCCTGCGCGTCCGGAGCCTGTGCTCCGCAACGGGAGAGGCCACAGCAGTGAGAGGCCCGCATACCGCAAAAAAAAAAAAAAAAAAAAAAAAAAAAAAATTGAAAGGTAACCAGAATGAAGCCATCTGGTAGTGATGTTGTCAAATATAATCTAGAGTCTAATCGGATATCTGCTTAATGACCTTTGAGATTTCAAGGGAATGTTTTTCTGCCACTGACTCAAGGATGTCATTAACCACATTGCAAGTAGCCCAGAGTATGACCAGAGGAATGATTTTCTAGTTAAGCAGAGACCTCTTGAGCTGTCACACTAAATTAGACTGATACTAGAGAGGCTATGGTAATGGTAATCTTTGAAAATAGAACATCTAATCCAATTCTTCAAAGACTGACTTACACTTAAATCTCATGTTCTAATCTGAAAACTACTCTGAGCTCTGAAATGTTGGCTTCACAGCATACAAAGTATTTTGCCATAATTTTAATTCCAGCTAATCCTGAGATAGAGGATAAAGAGAAACAGAGACAGAGAATAATATAATTTAATAAAAGATGCCTCATGAAATGGAGCAATCATAGACCTCCATTCAAAGACGATTTATTTTTTTTTAATTTCTAAGTACATAATAAAAGAAAGAGACAAGGCCCATGTTCACATGCAGCCTACAGCCTGGTATAAAGATATACGATACTGGGGCCTCCCTGGTGGCACAGTGGTTGAGAGTCCGCCTGCCGATGCAGGGGACACGGGTTCGCGCCCCGGTCCGGGAAGATCCCACGTGCCGCGGAGCGGCTGGGCCTGTGAGCCATGGCCACTGGGCCTGCGCGTCCAGAGCCTGTGCTCCGCAGCGGGAGAGGCCGCAATGGAGAGAGGCCCGTGTACCGCAAAAAAAAAAAAAAAAAAAAAAGATATACGATGTCTAGGTCAAAAATATGGGCTCACAGAGGAGAGAAATTATTTCCAGCTAAAAAGAACAGGGATGGCTTTATGGGGAGATGATTTGAGCTGGCTTGTAAAGGATGGGTTAGATTTTGACAGATGGTAGTAAAAACAAGGGACAGAAATTCTGATTCAAAGAAAAGCAATGCTTCTCGCAGCTCAGGAGACATTTCAATTTTAAGGCTGTCAATGTACTAAAAAGTAAAGAAATGAAAAAATATAAGGTTATAAAAACATGGCATATTTTAAACATTCAATCCCATGTATGTGTTTCTGTTTCATTTTGAGGTAATATTAAAAAGTCTAAATTTAAGACCGTTTTTTTAATGAAATCCGCAGGACAAATGGTCTTTTGGGGCTTCCCACCATCAATTACCCCAGATAAACTCTGGGATACAAAAGCAAAGGGAGGGAATTCCTTGGCAGTCCAGTGGTTGGGACTCCGCGCTTTCACTGCCAAAGGCTTGGTTTCCATATCTGGTTGGGGAGCTAGGATTCCTGCAAGCCACGTGGAGCAGCAAAAAAAAAAAAAAAAAAAAAACCCACAAAACTCAAAGGGAGACAAAGCTACAAAGTATATTCTGAGGAAATAAATGTGATCCTGATTACATAAATATACAAGACAGGTTAGGTGGGTTTTTCCTCCTACATCTTTAAGAAATATTTAATGACATTTTTTCAGGATAAAGAAAGCACAAGAAATATTTCTTTTAATGGCTTAAAAGCATTTATCTATCTCCTTCAAGTATCACTCCCTTTGTCAGCTGCAGTAATAATGTACTTTTTTTTTTTTTTTGCAGTACGTGGGCCCGTTGCGGAGCACAGGCTCCGGACGCACAGGCCCAGCAGCCATGGCTCACGGGCCTAGCCGCTCTGCGGCATGTGGGATCTTCCCGGACCAGGGCACGAACCCGTGTCCCCTGCATCAGCAGGCGGACCCTCAATCACTGCGCCACCAGGGAAGCCCCAATAATGTACCTTTTTAGTGAACTGTCTTATAGATTTTCTTCCACATCAGTTTTGATTCTCCAGCAAAAGGAAATATCATCAAAGTATAACGTGACTTTTGTTGAAGTGGCAGCCAACTTTCATGGCATAAACACCAGGTGATCTCTTCACCAAGGGTCAGATCAACAAGAGAAGAAATTGTCCTCTGAGGAAAAGAAGCTCATCTTCAACAACAAAAACATCCAATAAAAATAGCATCAATGCCAAAACTCACAAGCTCATAAAATCACTATTTCATGTTTTATAAATGCCTTTGTTTTATGCACTACCTTTCACACAAAGCTCACTCACTTCCCCCGGCTTTTTTCCTGTAAGTATTTTCTCAGGATTAATCATAACATTGTAGATAGAGTTGTTGAACAAATCAAAGTTTATCAGGCAGAGAAATTAGCAAATCTATAATTATTTCTCTAGACCTTAGAAGAGAATGGGTTGAAAACACCAGGCAAGAAACTGTCAAAGGAACTGGAAGTGGGAAAGGGCCTGCAAAGTCACAACAAATAAGCTCTGAAATATATCAGATGAAGATTTTCCAGGAGAAAAACAAATAAAAATTGAGAGCCATGAGGCCTACCTGAATGTAACCAGGGCATCATTTGAAAGTAGAGGTGAAGAAATTACAAATAGTCTTTATTTTTTTAGGTTAAATATTTATTTAAGTATTATCTTTTTAAGTAGTGCAAAATGAATTTGTTATTTATTAGGTTTATAGACAATGCACACTTAGTGGTTGATTTTTCACAATATTTTTCTCCATTGATGGAGTGAATGTAGAAAGATGGTACTAGAGTCATTGTTGATGATCCCTAATCCAAGTAAGTGTTTTTTCATAAATAGAATTTAAATTACATATTTACTTTATATTAGTTTCTTTTTGGGAGCTTACCTGTTAGGCCTGTCTCTGTCGGAAAGAAACATTTATTCACTGTACCTCCTCAGTGTATCTAAGAAGCCCTACCATGGCCAGAGATGGCACCTGATAGATTCCAGAGGAAGATATGTATGACTCAGAGGATGCTCTAGACAACTCCCTTCATGATTGTGATATATTAATTGCAAAAAGGTCTCCAATGATTTACCTCTTTCTAGTATCCATACTCTTTGCAATGTGACTTTTAACTCCTCCCATAAAGAGGTGGAGTCTATTTCCCCACTCCTTGAATCTGGGCTAGCCTTGTGACTTGCTTTGGCCAATAGAATGCGGTGGAAGCGATGCCATGCAAGTTCAAGGCCAAGATCTCAAGAGACATTGCACGTTTCCATTCTCATCTAGAATTCTGCCACTGCCATGTTAGCAAGCCTGAGCTAGCCTTTTGAAGCATAAGAGTCATTTGGGGAAGGTAGAACTAATGCTAGATAGAAAATAAAACAGAAATATCCACAATATTGATAAAATTTGGGTTTGAGGAAACAAAATCAAGAATTAAAGAAAAGTAAAGAAAATATAACATATATATCTTTTCTTGCAGTTACAAATCATCCTCTTTGACATTTTTATTTTGAGAGAATTTTTACAAAGGAGATTAATATTTGCAATAATTATTTTTTAAATCAATTTAGTAGACTTTGTAAATATTATACTTTATGGATTGTTTTTCCCCTTTTATATATCAAATATTATTCCCTAAAGTCAATTATCTGGGAGAAAAATTAAAAGAAGGAAGAAGGCAGAAAAAAAAAAAGTTTCCTAAAATAATCTTTCCTGGCAACTGAGGATATACTTATCTAGAAACAAATTTACTGACCATAAAATCTTGTTGTATGTATTTGCTGAGAACTTTAGTGAAACACATCTCATCAGTGGATTGCTCTGTCTGAAGCTGGGGGCTTTTTGGTTGGCAAGTGCCCTCAACCTTCTATGAGCCAACTGTAGTTTGCTATTTCTAGTACTACTAAGACTACCTACACCAGACCAGATGTTCTTAAAGATTTACCAAAGATTATTGATATAAGTTTTTTGGAAAACAAAGAATGAGGAAAACACATTATCACAATTTCTGGCAACTCTAAAACATTACCAGTTTGAAAAAGTGAAAAATCAGAAGAGAGAGGGATTTTGAAGTGTCTTTTGCAATAGCAAAGCAAAAATGCAGCCAAATTTGGTTATAACTGATTTGGGGCATGGAGAGACAAGATAAATACTTCTCTCTTATAGATTTTCTCTGAGACTGGGAGTAAAAAAATCACCTGACGGGCTTCCCTGGTGGCGCAGTGGTTGAGAGTCCGCCTGCCAATGCAGAGGACATGTGTTCGTGGCCCGGTCCGGGAAGATCCCACATGCTGCGGAGCGGCTGGGCCCGTGAGCCATGGCCGCTGAGCCCGCGCGTCCGGAGCCTGTGCTCCGCAACGGGAGAGGCCACACAGTGAGAGGCCCACGTACCGCAAAAAAAAAAAAAAAAAAAAAAAAAAATCACCTGACATCACTGCATACATGGGCTATGTGGAGGTTCAGAAACAAGAACGTGGATTAGGCTGGAGCCAGGAAATGGGTTCTGGGCTTGGATCCACGGTAATTGGCTGTGTGACCTCTTTCAAGTTCCTTCTCAATACCACAGAGACAATAAAAGTGTTCTTTCAATAATGAGTTCTTATTTCCATTTTTTAAAACAACAGTATAAGTCCAGTAATGACAGTTACTATTTAGGGAGTGCTTAATATGTCTCACACGGTGCTAAGCACTTTATAAGTACCCTACCTGTTACTGTTCAAAATAATCCAGAGAAGTAGGTGCCATTATTATCCCTGCTTTAGAGATGAGAAGACAAAGAGGAGATTAAGTAATTTGTCTGAAGTCACAGGAGAAGTAAAACCAGGATTCAAATTCAGGCCTTGTGGCTCCAGAGTCCATACTTGTAAACTATTCTATATTTGAAAAAAAATATGATGTATTCTAGAGATAGTATGTGACTTCTAATATGAATTATATGTCACAGTATTACAAAACATGTGGTCTTGCAAGTTAAAATAATTATAGTTCATTATAATTGTATTGGAATTGTGCTAATTGGAATTAGCACAATTCTCCTGTTTTATATGTCAGATAATGCATTTTCCAGCAGATTGGCGAATGTGACAGTGGAGAGATGTCTGGATCTCAAGGTTCTAATTTTTCCTCTCCATATGTACCTGTTTCTTCCATGAATTTAGGAAATCTGGTCTCTGGCATCCAGGTTAGAGATTTAAGCTTATTGTTTCAGACTAGTTATCTCCCACCAAAATGGGGATGCTTGTCTAAACCACATTGTTCCTTCCTGTCACCAGGTTAGATCCAGCTCAGTACAGGTCCTGGTTATTGTAGGTTTGAGGTGTACGGAGGAATCCACCAAGGTCTGAGGAAGATCTAAAGACCCAGTCAACCTAGGCCATGACCTGGGAGTGGGAAGGAAGCAGGGTTATAGATCATCACCCCAACTTTAGTGAGGGATAACCAATCTGAAAGATAATGCACTTGATTCAGCAACCTGAAGACCTGAAGCCAAACTAGCAAGTACATAAACAGGCCATAAATCTTTCCAGAAAAACCTGAAGATACAACACTGATCTCATGCATTAGTCAGAACCTTCAACCCTCTCCCAGCTGTTTCTTGACTTCTAGAATATTCCTATAAAGAGGAGGACCTTCCAAGTGTGTAGAAGTATCTAGGGTTACTCTAGATGATGACCTCTCCCTCCTGCTCAGGGAAGAACTTTTACCTACAGGTGTAGGCTATTTTAAAAATTAGAAACCAAGGTGCTACATCTACAAACTTTCTCTTATTTTTATTATTAATTCTCACAAAATAAGAAAATATTAAAATTGGAAGGTTGTGGTAAGTAGAATAATGGTCCCCCAAAGATGTCCCTGTCCTAATCCTCAGAACCCATGAATATGTGACCTTACATGGCAAACAGAACTTTGCAGACATGATTAAGGTCAAGGCTTGAGACAGGAGATTATCTTGGATTATCCAAGTGAGCTCCATCTAATCATATGAGTTCTTAAAAGTAGAGAATCTCCACCAACTGGGTCAGAGAGATGAGCTGGAAAAGGAAGGAGAGATTCAAAGCATGAGGGAAACTCAACCCACTGTCTCTGACTTTGCAGATGGAGAAAAGGAGCCATGAGCCAAGGAATTTGAAGAAGCTAATAGCCCTCAGAGGACAGCCAGCAAAGAAATGGGGATCTGTGTTATAACTGCAAGGAACTGAATTCTCCAGTTGAGGAAGAAAATGAATTCTCCTCTAGATCCTCCAGAGAGGAGCACAGTCTGGCTGATACTACTTTAATTTTAGTCCAGTGAGACCCATATAAGACTTCCAACCCTCAGAACTGTAAAATAATGAATTTGTATTGTGCAAGCTGCTAAATTTGTGGAAATTTGTTATGATAGCAATAGAAAACTAATACAAAAGGGATCTTAAAGATGTTTTGAAATCTATCCCTCATTTTCACCAGTGATAAAACTGAATTCTAGCTATGCCATAGAATGTGCTTCCAGCCCTATCCATCTGGCTAACACCTACTTTGCCCTCTGGACTTAACTTGGATGACTTTACTTCCAGGAAGTTTTCCCTGGCCCTCCAGGACTGGATTAGGTGTCCTTGCCCTATGGATTCATAGCACCCCATGCATAATTTAGCACACTGTCTACCTCTCTGAACTCTCACTAAATTTTTGAGGTCCAGGACTTTGTTTTACTCAACATGCCGCTAGAGTATTCTGCTGAAAATGACCAAAGGGCAGCAAACAAATTGGTAACCTTGAAAGGCAGTATGGCTTGGCTATCAAGAGCATGGGCTTTAGAATCATACAAGCTAGGTTCATGTCCTGGCTCTAACATCTATTAGCTGTATGGCCTTAGACAGTTTCTTTAAAGTTTAATTTCCTTTACTGTTATTTCCTCATAAAAAGAAAGACAGTAATAGCGCCTGCTCAAACAATTGTATGAGAATTCATTTAAATGATGCTTGTAAAACGCCTGGCCATGTTCCTACTACATAAGAATAGCTAAAAAATTATTTCTCATTATTATTATTAGGTATCTGTGATGGTTAATGTTGTGTTAATTTGGCTGGGCCATGATGTCCAGATATTTGATCAAACGTTATTCTGAATGTTTCTTTGAGGGTGTTTTGGATGAGATTAACATTTAAAGTGGTGTACTTTGTAAAGCAGATTGCTTTTTATGTTGTGGGTGGGGTAGGCCTCATCCAATCAGTTGAAGGCCTGACTAGAACAAAAGACTGACCTCCTCCGAAAAAGAAGGAATTATCCAGATAATTTTGAAGGCAGATGGCCTTCAGAGTTGAACAGCAACATCAGCTTTCCCTGGGTCACATACACACCCATACCCTATTGGTTTCTTTGGAGAACACTGAATAATACAATATCAAACCTGTAACCTGTAAATATGGTAATATTACATACAACATGTAAAAACAAAAATGTGAAGATGGGTAAGATTCCCATTACCCATTTTAAGTAAATTTTCCTCCATTTCAATATCATATGGGACTCTTTCAGTTGAGAGGAGTACCAGCAAGAAGACAACAAAAGAAAAGCTGGCTTAAAAAAAAAAAGAAAAAGAAAGGAAGGTAAAGAAGGAGGAGGGGAGGGGGAGAAGGAGGGAGCGGAGGAAAAGAAATGTCTTAGCTCCTGTGACTGATATGTACAAGCATAGGTCTAGCCTCTGGGATAACTGGATCCACGTTTCAAGAATATCACTGAGGCCCGGTTTCTGTCCATCTCTCAGAGATGCCTTCTGCATGGGGTTTCATTCTCAGATAGGTGTTCTCCTCGGAGTGGTGAAATGGCTATAGCAGCTCTACATGACACACTTTCAGGCTCAAGTCACAAGGGAATGAGAATGTATCTTTTCTGGTAATTCCCATAAAGATTCTGAGATTCATTCTAAGTGGTCTAGCTTAGATTGGGTGTTCATCTGGAACCATCAGTGTGGTCAAGAGACCAGATATGTGCATTGGTTTAGGTTAATTAATCTGTGCTCACTGCTAGATCTCCTCACTAAACCACTAATCAATCATAGGGACAGGGAAGCTTTCTACAGGGTATATAGCGCCTGAAGAAGGTTAGATGGATGCCAGGTAGTCAACAACAAGCCGCTCCAACTGCTTAACAAAATCGCTCTTTACAATTTTGGTTATTTTGCCTTTTACAAATACTATTTGGTTTCTGAGAATCAAAAACACAAGAGGATGCCTGGCATTAAATATTTTTTAAACATCCATGTTATAAATTCATCCAACATGGAAAATGTATAACAGTGAATTTCCTTTCTTGGCTCCTTTTTTTTTTTTTTTTGCGGTATGCGGGCCTCTCACTGTTGTGGCCTCTCCCGTTGCGGAGCACAGGCTCCAGACGCGCAGGCTCAGCAGCCATGGCTCATGGGCCCAGCTGCTCCGCGGCATGTGAGATCCTCCCAGACCAGGGTACGAACCCGTGTCCTCTGCATCGGCAGGCGGACTCTCAACCACTGCGCCACCAGGGAAGCCCTCTTGGCTCCTTTAAAACAAGAACAATTTCAAACCTTTCCACCACATTACAATTATCATTGTTTCCTCTTGGTGGTGATTATTTCTAAGGTTGCTTTATATTTTCATAATATTCTGTTACCATTATTATTAGCTATCACATATGGGCCAGCCAGATTCTCTGGCATTTCTTTCTGCAATATTCAATTTAAAAAACAAAGACAAAAACAACAAAATCCTCACACCGATTGGATGAAGCAGATTGTCGCTGGATTAAAACGAAAACCCTCCTCCCTCTGACCTCCATAACCAGTCTGTTACTTGGGAACAACAGCAGTTTCTAAATCTAAACCACAACAGGAGTTGGATGGACAGTTTTTATCTGCCATGATTCCAATATGCAAAACACCGTCTGTATAACTTAGAGAAAGAACCCAAAGGCATACACACAGAAATTTTACAATGGTTATTATAGAGCCAAAGGGACAGCTAACAATGACTGAGCACCTACTGCATGCGTGCTTCACAAACATTATGTAGCTTAATTCTCATAAGAACTCCATGAAGCAAACAGTACTACTATCTCCATTTTACTGATAAGGACAGATATTGAATCTTAGAGTATTTAAATAAGTTGCTCAAAACAAAGTCAAATAGCTGGTAAGCACCTGACCTGGGTTTTGAACTCAGAAAGTCTACTTTTTACTTTTCTGTAATGGAAGCCTGTTTTTAAAAATGTCCAATTCCCTAAATTTGCTAGAAAAAAATCATTTTTCCAAAAAAGAAAAAATAGTATAGAAGGAAGGAGGAAGAAAGGAAGGAAAGAAGTCAGGCAACAATTTTGTCATAGTATAATAATCACATTATAGCCACAATAAATTTTTTAGATTAACTTGGAGGTTGTTAGATATTAATGGAAGAAATTTTCACATGTTGAGGTGTGGGGAAGTCATTCTGGCTTATATATGATTTAACTTGAATTTTATGCTAACTAAAACAGCCTGTTTGTGGCCTATCAAACATACATTTTACATCTGCTTTAATCATTAAAGAAAAGGGTGCATTGACCACAAATAAAGAATGTTCCTGTTAAAAATAAAGATTAAATGCCTCCAGTCCTGGGACACCAATGCCAGTAGTCCTTCGATAATAAGACCGCTTTCCCAGGTGTCAAGGCCAGACTGACTCACCCGGTACAGCCTGATCTGTTTGTTTGTTTGTTTTTGGAAACCTGACTCTTTGATGTTCTTTGTTGTGACAAGGTATAAAGCTGTGTGAAAACCATGCTTCTGTGGGGCAGTCCCTCAGACTTATCTAAGTGGCTGTCTCCCAGGCTATAGTCCTCAATTTGGTTCAAATAAAACTCTTTCTTATCCCTGTTATAGTTTGGTTATTGATTATCTGCATCAACAATGTAAAAGGACGAGGCATGACATTACTTTGCAGTGGGTGCTGTAATACCCATTGGACCCCCATTGCCAGGCCAGGGCTCCTATCCACCCTTCTCTAGAGAATTGCCTCAGCTGGGTGGAGCCACTTCACCAGGGAGGTTACCCACACACCCCCATCCCCACCACCTTTGCTGCCCCTCCCCCTCCCCACTCCACAACTAATGATTGACTAATACAGGACTATAAAAGTCCAGCCCGCTTGACCCACATCTACAGGGAATTTATTTCAGAGACCATCCCTTGAGAAGCAGGGCAAAGCTAGACTTTGCCAAACTTTTATTCAAAATAAAATGAGTTATGTGAATAAAATACATGTCCATCCTAGAGAGTCACATCCTATTCCCTTTCCCAACTAAACACTAATAACTAATAACAACCCTTGCAATATCAAGAGAGTAGTTTGCTAATCTGCTTATGAATTCTCTATGCTGGACTACGAATGGTGCACTGGAACAATGAAATGAAAGGTCAGAAGACCAGAGTTCTAGCCCTGGTTCTGCCAATTATTTTTATTAGCCATGTGATATGGAGTAGTCACTTAACCACTCTGAATCTTCCTTTCCTCTCTATAGAAGATGGACTTATACTTGTGCCTTCTAATTCAACAGGTAGGTGTGAGAACAGCTGAGCTTATAAATGAAAGAAAAAAACAAAAACAAACAAACAAACAAAAATAGGTCTGGACTTTTTTCTATTTGAAGAAACTGAGATATAAAGTATTGTAAAATTAGTAATGAACTCAGAAATCTTTAATTCCCCAGGGCTATGCTATATGTGTTCTGTTAGAGGCACACTACTCAAAAGATCAGGAATATTTGCAGTATCTGACCATTCTCACTGGAACAAATTTAGATTGATTTTGTGAGCAATAAGTCAATATTTAATCAAATGTGGTTATTAAGAAAAAGAAATACAGCAATCCTTTCTTCAATGAACCTTCAGTTTCTATTCCAAGTCAATTACATTGCATAATTTTTTTTCTAAGTTTGGGACTTCCTCAGTGGTGCAGTGGTTAAGAATCTGCCTGCCAGTGCAGGGGACACAGGTTCAAGCCCTGGTCCAGGAAGATCCCACATGCTGTGGAGCAACTAAGCCTGTGCACTACAACTACTGAGCCTGCGCTCCAGAGCCCACGAGCCACAACTACTGAACCTGTGAGCCACAGCTACTGAGCCCGTGTGCCACAACTACCGAAGCCCATGCGCCTAGAGCCTGTGCTCCGCAACAAGAGAAGCCACTGTGATGAGAAGCCTGCACACCACAACGAAGAGTAGCCCGCACTCGCCACAACTAGAGAAAGCCTGCATGCAGCAACGAAGACCCAATGCAGCCAAAATTAGATAAATAAATTATTTAAAAAAAATTTTTTTCTAAGTTTGTAGTTCTGTTATGAAGCAAATGGAATCAGGGTTTCTTTTGCTGTGGAGATGAAAATTCTTTTTTTAATACTTACTTGTCTTTGGATAATTACTCAGAGAAGTTTTCTTATTTTTACTAATAAGACTTTTGTTATCCCTTGACGACTTTGGTTTAATCGTGTTTGCCATATTTCTTATTTCTTTTGATATTGGCCTCCTAAGAGAGGTTTCTTATGAAGCACTTGTGTTACCTTTTGCGTTTTTCTAAAGTGCATTACAAGCTTTATTTCCTTTTTCCTGAAACTTTCTTTAGGTCTACTTAAGTAATTAAGTGATCATATTATATTTACAAAAATACAGGGTGTTAGATTTCTGTTTTGTGTAAAATCAGTTTGTAGTTCCCAACTGTTTCCTGGCTCCTCTGTGGAATTCAGGTCATTTAAGGCTATGCTGTTGTTAAAAAGGATGTCAATTTTTTTTTTTTAATTCCAGATTTCATTGTTACTTTCTTATTTACCCCTCACATCTCAGAGCTAGTAGTCTTTGGCACAATATTCCAAAATAAAGGACCACTTTATGCACCTTACCTATAATAGAACTCACTAAAAAACTAAAAGAAAATGTACAAGGTAGGACTGAATTTTGACTAATGTGCCTTATAAAGCAACTCAGTGAAAAATAGTGTGCTGGAAGCCTGACCTCATCGAACTTGATCAGTATGTGGCTGTCCGGTTATGTTACCCTCTACAAAGCTAGATGTATTATGAAGTGGGAAGGGGTGCGGTGCAGTGTTTAAACACTGAATCATCATCTCGGTGTGAACTATGTTAATGGAGACATACTTGCAGATAACCAAAAGTGTAGATAAGCTTCTTAAACCCTAATAAACAAAACGGTGCCTTCTCAGGCAATAAGGGAAATTGCCTAGAACATGGTTGTGGCAGTTAATTTTATCCACAAACTTGGCTGAGCTATAATGCCAACTGTTTGGTCAAATAATACTCGTCCAGATGTTGCTGTGAAGATATTTTTTAGATGTGATTAACATTTAAATCAGTAGCCTTTGAGTAAAGGAGACTAGTCCCTATAAGGTGGGTAGGCCTCACTCAATCAGTTGAAGGCTAAGCAATTCTGTTTCAAAAACAGCAACACAGAAAACTTGTCTGAGATTCCAGTTTGCTGGCCTGCCCTGCAGATTTTGGTCTCAAGACCGCAGTAACTCTTAGGTGATTCTCCAGCCTGCCCCACACATTTCAGACTTACCAGCCCCCCACCATCACATGATCCAATTCCTTGAAATAAATTTCTTTCAGTCTCTCTCTTCACACACACACACACACACACACACACACACACACACACACCCTATTGGTTCTGTTTCTCTGGAGAATTCTGACTAATAAAATGGTAGTTACTTGCTGCTCACCAGAAGCTCAGGCAATGGATAGACCATATATAAAAATAGACCTTTGACCTACCATCTGCAGCAAGCTCCCCAGAAAACCAACTCCTTATCTACAATAAATAACCCAGGAAGCCAGCTGCTATAAGTCAGATGTGTAGGAAATTTGATTACTGCCTCTAGTGACAATCCAGGAAGCTAAACAGTAACTTCTGTAATAATCAGCCCCAAATGGTTAGGACTTGATTAATAACTGACAGCTTCCTTAATTTTTGTCCCTGCTTTTGACTGAGGACCAAACCTAGAAAACCAAATATGCTCCCCTACCCAATCACACAGGATCCCCACTTCAAGTCAACCTGCCCACCGCTTCCCTAGGCCAACAGCCTCTAATCGGGGCATACTTGAAGACTTCTCTTTTTACACTACAAAGCTTTTTCATTCTTCTGTCTGCCTTTGTTTTTCTTAGCTTTTTTTTTTTTTTTAACATTTATGACAGTGATTTAATGTTATTCATTTAAAAGTCATCTAACAGTTTTAAATTCGGAAATTTTTGTTTCTCATCCACATTAACAGGCATTAAAATTTCTGCAATTCCTATGCTCTGCCTTCCTTTGAGTCTGCCAAAAAACAAGTGACAGTAGCTGACTCCCTTGTAAGCTTAGAATAAATAGCCTTTTCTTTTCTTATTCAAATGGTCATTTGTTTATCCCTACAGCCTTAAGGTACAGAAATGGCAAGAAATCAAGTCTTCCAGAAACCACAGTGGGATATAACCAGCCTCAAAATGCTGCTACCGGGCTTCCCTGGTGGCGCAGTGGTTGAGAGTCCGCCTGCCGATGCAGGGGACACGGGTTCGTGCCCCGGTCCGGGAAGATTCCACATGCCGCGGAGCGGCTGGGCCCATGAGCCATGGCCGCTGAGCCTGCACGTCCGGAGCCTGTGCTCCGCAACGGGAGAGGCCACAACAGTGAGAGGCCCGCGTACGGAAAAAAAAAAAAAAAAAAAAAAAATGCTGCTACCTACAGAGACAGAATTTCCAGGGTCCCTACACATAATTCAGAAATGCACAATACATAAGAATATGTATTTGTATGTATTCTCCTCCTACCCAGCACTATTATTAATCGAGTTCAATGATAGGCTCCCCTGCCCCAGCCATGCCCTTGGGCATGCAGGATCTTAGTTCCCCAAACAGGGATCAAACCATGCCCCCTGAAATGGAAGCATGGAGTCTTAACCACTGGACCACCAGGGAAGTCCCAATGATAGGATTTTTTAAAACTGAAACAAATGGTGATAGCAAATGTGACTGAAAGTCTTTAGTACAAACAATTTAAAAAATCCAATTATTTTGACTTACGACATAGTGACAATAACTTGCTGATTATGCTTCTAGCTATGAAACTATTTCTTCCTTTAGCCTCAACAAATTTACTATTTCAGATGAAAATATAAGAAGTAATATTTCTCTATAAAAGTGGCTTTTGACCTGCCCCGTACAGATTTTATAACTAACGTGCAAACACTAAGATTTGACCATGATAATTACACAATTGAATTTATAAAAATTAAGAAGCTGAGACCTCTAAGAGTTGGGAATTAAAAGGGCCCAGGAATACAATTTAATGCCACATAGTACAGAAATATCACAATGGGATACATTTGATAATTAGATTTATTTTTTAAAAAAATAGTAAGTACAACCTTAAATCAGTAAAATTTCACAGACTTTTCAGATATTTGATTTTTGGCTTATGGTAATTAAGTGTAAACCATTGCTTTGAGTGCAATTTTCAACAATATACAAAATCACCCTTGATTTAAGAACATTCATTTAATAATTTAAATTCCTCAGAAAACATGAAAAATGAAATGCCATTATATTGTAAACATGATCAATATAAATCTTAAGCTTGAAAAAAAGAACACAATCCCCAATAGCAGCACAAATCTCACCTCCTTCAGAGGCAAATGTATATCCAAATTAACAAAAAGATCTTAACAGAATTGACTTGTCAATTACAATAAGGGAAAGAGGAAACTTTTTAACAGGAATGATACCAGGAAGATTACAGTTGTGAAAGGTAATAAAGTCCCTTAAAATTTTCACTTGAAAACTCTGCAAAGGCTCATTAATGGTCCATTCAATTATTCAGAAGTTTTGATCTTTTTGCAGGAAGCAACCTCTAACAGCAGTTCTGGAATGCTAGTTGTGACTTGCATTTGGAGAGTGCTGTATTAACAGTGCACAAGAAAAATATGTTATTAAACCTTCAGGCAAAGACTTCACCTCCTCCAAGAATTCTTTTCTGAAGACTACATTCTTTTAAATCTGCATTTCGACTGATTTCCCTATACATTTATACACCCTGTATATTGTAATAAGAAAAGAGAAAACGTTTACGGTCCACTCTATAAACATAGTGAGGCCACTCTATAAACATAGTGACCCGCCGCTCCCAAGATTAAGCATGTGCGCGCGCGCGCGCACGCACACACACACACACACACACACACACACACACACACACACACTAAAATAAAACTTACTGCTGCCTTCAAAGCTTGATCTAGATCATCCAGTAGGTCTTGTTTATCCTCTAAGCCCACAGAGAGTCGAATCAGTGTGTCACTAATTCCAAGGACTTCTCTGTCGCTCTTAGGCACTGAAGCATGGGTCATGATTGCCCTGAAAGAAAGAACGAGCAAAGTTTTGATCACTATATTGTAGCAGGGGATGCATGTTTCTATCTCATAAATTGCAACTATTTTCAAAATTTTTCTACTCTAAATATCAAATGCTTCATATACCTACAATGTTTCGCAGGCAAAAAATTAAGGAATTGTGCAAATTATCATTTCTAGTCATGATTTTAAATGAACACAAAGATCTTTTATTGTTTTCATACCATCAGTAAGGTATACTCAATCGGACACTGAAGGTGCCAGTCAAACACCCTCATGCAGGAGGGGAAGACATAGCTTCCAGTGTGTGGATTTTAACACCAACCTGAATGAGGCCTTGGCCAGAAGTCATACACCCCATGACCAACCAGCTGCACTTATAAGAGGCCTCTTGGATCAAGAGCTGGTCAGAATTAATTCCATCTGGATCAAAGGATCAATCCAGAACTGGACCTTCTGAGGCAGATCAGGGAAAGACAACCTACGATCACTGGTAGCAATCACTAAGCATTAGGAATTAATTCCAACACATAACTCATGACACAGAGGCCTCAGAGGATGTTCAAGATCACGTAGCAACTCATCGTCATCGTCAGCATGGGTAAGGGTAGAGCACCTACTATGGTTCAGGCTCTATAGTAAGAATTGGGAAACCAAGAAGAATGAGATATTTTCTTTAAGTAACAAAGCAGGAGCTAAAGACTATGACAATTCACAAAACGGAACAGTCTACAGCAAATACCAAACAAGTATGGACAATAAGAACTGCCGGAGATCAGAGGAGGGAGAATCTCTGCGGGCTGAGACATCACAGAGGGGAGGCTTATATAGTCTTAGGGAGCGCTTAGATGTACACTGCCCCCAACATTCCACCGTCCCCTTCCACCACACGCAGAAGGAATCACTTTCTCCTATCCACTTCAGGCCCATGGAAAGAAAATCTGAGTTGTGTCCAAAGTAAATGAATATCTTCTTTGATCACTCTAATGAAGTTTTACATGCAAACCTCCTCCTTAAAATGTTCTGCCTTTTTAGGCTCTTAATTCCTTAAAAGAGAGTGAATGTGTAGAAATAAGAACTTAGGCTTCTGGGACCAATAGACTTGGGTATGATTCTCAGCCCCTCCACATACTGGCTGTGTTGGGCTTGTAAAAGTTACCTGGCCTCAGTCAATTTCCTTATCTCAGTACACTTTTATCCACATTTTACAATCGAGAAAACTGAAATTGAGAGTGGATAAGTAAGTTTTCTAAGGTCACCAAGTTAACACACGTTGTTAGGCTGGGAGACCAACCCAGTACATGTTGGCTCAGCTTCCTCCCCGCTGACTGCAATGCTGCACTGGTTGCAGCGTTGTTGGGAGACACAGAATGAGGGTGATAAAACAGACAAGCTCTGACCTAAATTTATGCTTCCACTGGCACTGGGGTTAGCGCTTAGCTGGAGCTCCTGAGGGCCAAGCAACTTTAAACCACATCCCTAAATAAATCAAGCAAGGTCTACTTTTAAGAGAGCCTTAAAGTAATATACATTGCATTACTACGAAAAATAAACCAATTTCATATGCTGAGTGTGCCCTCTTGTGCATCCAGACTTATTAGCAAGCATTTTCCTGAAAGACTAACAAAAACCTCTATGGCTTATTTTAATTATTTGAATCATTATTTGGGTTTCATTTTTTTTTTTTAAAGATTATGAAATTGCCTGACTCTCCGCATGAACTATAAACTACTAAACCAGGGCAGGAAATGTGCCTAAATTTTAGTAATCCCTGACATTCCTCTGCACATAGTTATTTCAGAAATGTTCATGAAGGGCTTCCCTGGTGGCGCAGTGGTTGAGAGTCCGCCTGCCGATGCAGGGGACGCGGGTTCGTGCCCCGGTCCGGGAAGATCCCACATGCCGCGGAGCCTGCGCGTCTGGAGCCTGTGCTCCGCAACGGGAGAGGCCACAGCAGTGGGAGGCCCGCGTACCGCAAAAAAAAAAAAAAAAAAAAAAAAAAAAAAAAAAAAAGAAATGTTCATGAAAATTAAAACATAGAAATATACCATGCATTTAATACAGTTGAAAATTAATAGGTAATGATATTAATTTATCTCTGTAATAATTATAATATATGGTCATAGAAACGTAAAAAGAAAAACAGGATGTAGCTCAGGAATGCTTGCTGGGACAGATAATCATTAAATAATAATCATTATTTTAATTATTAATACTATTTTATGGATGAAAAGACTGAAGCACAAAGGTTAAGTGATTGATGTTCTCAAATCCAGATCAAGGCTGCTTTAAACTCTCCGCTCACAGTTTCTGACGCAAAGCCTCAAGAGTGAAGTTGCTAACATATTCCTGTGTGACATTTGATTCATCAGCAAAACTTTCTGAACCGTTGTTTCCTTGTCTGTAATATAAGCTGTTGGACTCCCTGATCTTAGGCTGTTTTGTGTTCTATTATCCTCTGGTGCTTTGATAAAATTAGATGAATTGCTTGGGTCAGTTAATGAAGGGTCAGGAATACAGTTGAATTTTGGGTTTATGTCACAGATGACACAGAGCCATTTACCCCACAGAAAACAGAAAACAAACAGACTTGATGGTAACTAGCTGGGCTCTCCTCTGATAAATAAGAGTATGGAGGATTTTTTTTATCAGAAACACATTCTCAATTTCCCCTGGAGTCTTAAAATCAGCCCTTCTGGTACAAAGTCTCCAACCTCCCTTCCAGAGCAGAGTGGAGTAGAACAAGTGGCCCTGGTTCGGAGGTCAGAGAATTACCGCTGGAATCTCCTTCAGGCAAATAGGAAAAAAGCAAAATTTGGGAGGACGCAGCTTACTGTTTAGTAGCCCCCATTAGATTTTTATCAGGGTCTCCATTCTATGGAGTTAGAGTCCATTCCAACTAGATAGTGCCATGCTGCTCTTATTGCTAAATATCTTGAATGATCCCCGATTTTATCCTACTCCTTTTCCAAACAATCATTACAGCTGAAATCAAAGTTAAAATACTGAGAAAAACAGAAATACTTACGGAAGCTCAGCAAGACTTTCATATCCTCCCAAGCTCTCAGCCAGCGTAAATAGCTGTGGCAAAGAAAATATTAATATAGATCTTCTACTAAAATAAAAATACTAAAATCTAAAAATAAATGTTGTTGATAAAATGGCCTCGGGACGGGGGATGGAAAATGGTGCAATTATGAATAAACTACAAATTGGATAAAAACTTGGAGAAAAAATCAGAATAAAATCCATAACAATGATTTCACCAGACTAAATTAATTAATTTATTTATTTTACTTATTTTGGCTGCATTGGGTTTTTGTTGCTGCGCCCGGGCTTTCTCTAGCTGCGCCGAGCGGGAGCTACTCTTCATTGCAGTGCACAGGCTTCTCATCGTGGTGGCTTCTCTTGCTGTGGAGCACGGGCTCTAGACACATGGGCTTCAGTAGTTGTGGCTCGCGGGCTCTAGAGCACAGGCTTAGTAGTTGTGGCGCACGGCCTTAGTTGCTCCACGGCATGTGGTATCTTCCCAGCCTAGGGCTCGAACCTGTGTCCCCTGCATTGGCAGGCAGATTCTTAACCACTGCGCAACCAGGGACGCCCCAATTAGACATATTATGTGTTAATTTTTAAAACATTAAAAGTTGATCGGTGGGCTTCCCTGGTGGCGCAGTGGTTGAGAGTCCGCCTGCCGATGCAGGGGACACGGGTTCGTGCCCCGGTCCGGGAGGATCCCACATGCCGCGGAGCGACTGGGTCCGTGAGCCATGGCCACAGAGCCTGCGCGTCCAGAGCCTGTGCTCAGCAACGGGAGAGGCCCCAACAGTGAGAGGCCCGCGTACCACAAAAAAAAAAAAAAAAAAAAAGTTCATCGGTACTTCCCTGGTGGCACAGTGGTTAAGACTCCACGCTCCCAATGCAGGGGGCCCAGGTTCGATCCCTGGCCAGGGAACTAGATCCCACATGCATGCCACAACTAAGAGTTCATGTGCCACAACTAAGGAGATGGTGAGCCACAACTAAGGAGCCCACATGCTGCAACTAAGGAGCAGACAAAGATCAACTAAGGAGCCCTTGAGCTGCAAAGAAGGAGCCCGCCTGCCACAACTAATAAAAGGAGCCCACGTGCCGCAACTAAGGAGCCAATGAGGCACAACTAAGGAGCCCTTCAGCTGCAACTAAGACTCAGCACAATAACATGAGCTCTAAAACCTCAGAATTATTACACTTGAGACATAGCTCTGTGGTTAACCTTTAAATAAAAATCTCTAAATGTCTATCAAGTTATACAAACTTACTCATTAATATGTATCACTCACTAAATTAATACATCTATTTAACCCCTTCCTAGGGAAGAAGGGAAAAAAACTTGGTTGTTGTATTTAGTGTTATAGTGTCATAGAATTTCACAACATGTTAAAAATTCTTCTCACAACTGTGTTAAATCAAATGTGCACTACTATATTTCTGATTTTAGAAGTGGACAAATTTTAGAACCAATAGAACTTTGACTAATCCAGAAGCATCCTTTTCTTTAGATCTGTAGTATTTAAAACTCAGTCTTACATACATTACTGCATGAGCTCAAAGTATGGAGTTACACAGGTCTCTCTCCCAGGGCCCCTGAGAGCCTTCTGCCTCTGTGAACATTAGGCAAAGGCCTCCCTTCCGTCACTCCAGGCAGATGCAACCTGGGTGGTGCAGGGTTTAGAAAGCCATTCCTAGGCTGGATTTCAGAACAGTCTTTCGTCATTGCAGTGACCACACACTACTGCGGTTTCATATAATACTTCATTTGAAAAGACGGTTCACTTTAAATTTAAAAACCAATGGATTAGAACATTCTGTCTCTCTCAAATGGACGGCAGTGTGCAGAGTTAAATAAGTTAAGTAAGCAGATTCATATATCTGCTACTGCAACACTCTTGTTTCAAGTGATTTTCCAACCCAAAGCATTTCATGACAAAGAGGCTTGTGGGTGTGAACTCCAGGTACAACAACATTAATATGAGTCAGGTGGAAGTGAGAAATAATGACTATAATAATGTTATAAGAAGGTCTTAACGTCTACAGTTTAAAAAACTAGTTTGAAAGTTTACCTTTAGGTTCTTGAGGAAAGTCTCAGCATGTTGAAGGGAGCCCTTGATATAAAAGGTGATCATCCCTGGGCAACCTGTGCACTGACGCTTTGCCAGCTCATGCTGAGGATGAGAGGGCAGTCCTGTAGTCATAAGGTATAACGAATGTCTTATTTTAGAGTCAAACATGTAATTTCAGAACAACAACAAAATCACCATTTGCTTAAGTCAACTGCAAATAAGCCTAATAATGAGCTTTATGCCATGTTGACATCTGACCTCTTGTTCTGGTCCCTGTCTATCTCTCTAGCTTCATTTTGACCTATCTTTTCTGGTCTCTCCTTGCTCTAGCCATGCCAGCTTTCTTTACACCAGTGGCATCACACTCTTTTTCATCTTGGGACTTTTGCATATGCTGTCCCTTTAACCTGGAACATTCTCTCCACTGACCGCCCCCTTCCCTCTGTTAATTATATCCTCTGTAATTTTTTTGCTTAATGTCTGTCTTATCCACCAGACTAACTCCATGAGGAGAAAGCTATTTCTTTTATTAATAATTGGATCCTAGTTCCGAGTGCAAGGCCTGGCCCATGGTTGGCTTTAATAAACACTTATGGAAAAAATCTGAAATGTCTTGTCCATGACCTTTTAACAAATGCTACCCACTCCTCAGGGCACAGCCCAAAACTTTTCTCCCTTCCTCCATTCAAAATGCACACCAGTCAACAGCTCTATACCTAGTGTACATATTAGGGCATTTAATCTCATACGTATTTCTGCCTTGCCTTATCTAAATTCCTTAAGGGCAGGGATCAAGCCTAATTCTCCTTTACACCCAAGACTACATGGATGCACACCTCAAAAGGGTTTAAAAGAACTATTTACTTAAGATGACCAGACCACTATTAAAAAGTCTGGTAAAATAAATCCAAAGAGTAACATGTAAGTCTGCTAACTCACATGAGCATTTCTAGATGTTGTAAAGGTGAAGAAATTCCAAAAAAATGTAATAGAATTTCGGGGGAGTTTTGGTACCAAGTATCAAGTCTCAATCTATATGAGATAAAAGTTAGAGCTAATGTGGAATATCAGACTGATAAGATTACCAGCAAATTACTGGAAAGTACAAGGTTGCAATCCTGGAACAGGTATACACAAACCTTCAAGCTAAAGACAGGAACATCAAATATGTAAGATTAATTTTTTAACATCCAAGCAACCACTAGACTATAGACAACACTAGGCCAGAGATCATGTCCATCTTCTTTACCATCAGACCCACCAAAAAGCCTGACACACAGACACACAAAAAGCTCAATAAGTGAACAACATAAAAATACATGAAAGCACCTAACTTACAAACAAATGTTACATAAACAGGATGCATAGGATGACACTTAAAATCCTAGTGTAAGCATATGTGCTTAGAAAGCAGATTAACATACCGGGATAAATAACCTTTTCTACCCAAGGATTCGACTCCAAAAACTGAGCAACTGCCATTCCATTTTCGAAATGCTTCTCCATGCGGATTTGTAGAGTCTTCAGACCTCGATTGCAGAGGTAACAGTCAATAGGAGATGGAACTGCTCCAAGAGCTGCAAAATGAACATGTCCTGGATTAGTTTGAAGGTGAGGAGGCACCCAGAAAATCCTCTCACTGCTCTTTTTCATTATAGTGACTCTGAGAAGTTAGCTACAAAGACCAATGTTTGAGTTTTAGTGGGAAAAATTAATATATCAAATTAGAAACATGAGAATGAAGCATAAAACATGCTTAGTGAAATGGGCTTTAAAATGAGAGGGGAGGGCTTCCCTGGTGGCACAGTGGTTAAGAATCCACCTGCCAATGCAGAGGACACGGGTTCGAGCCCTGGTCTGGGAAGATCCCACATGCCGTGGAGCAACTAAGCCCGTGAGCCACAACTACTGAGCCGGAGTGCCACAACTACTGAAGCCCACGTGCCTAGAACCCGTGCTCTGCAACAAGAGAAGCCACTGCAATTAGAAGTCCACGCACCGCTACAAAGCGTAGCCCCTGCTCACCGCAACTAGAGAAAGCCCACGCGCAGCAACTAAGAGCCAACGCAGCCAAAAATAAATAAATAAATTTATTTTTAAAAAAATGAGAGGGAAAATGAATTATCCTGAAAATTAAGTACAAATACAATGATATGAACTTTTCAAATATGAGCATCAAGTCTTTTCTATGATTTTAATGAAAGGACATAGTTTAATCTTGTATTTCTTTGACAGAGTATTATAATACACAGAGAAAATAGCAGTTCAGCTCCTATTATTTCTGAGTGTTCTACCAATATTCTATTTAGCTTTTGTCTAAAGCAGCCTGTGATTTCCCATGCCTCCAGGATACGTGCCTCAGTCCTTTTTTTTTTTTTTTTGTAAATGAAAGGAATTTATCAAGCAATAAATTTTGGTTTCCTTCCTCAGTGCCCCCTTTTGCTACCCAACATGTATTCCCTGGAAGGGGATTTTTATTCCTAATTATGTTTGTATCTTATCTTTCTGTCAAATCACAGTGGTTAAATCAAGTCTCTTCCAATAAACCCTTCTCCATACCTGAGATAAGAAAACAATCTAAACAGAAAACAGACGTTTAGACACCTGTTGAAAAATATAAGTTTATATGTTAAGTGCCATTTAAAAGTTATCATCATTTCAGATATAAAAGGTATAGTATAAGAAAGCCATCATTCCAAATGTTTAAAAAAAGAGACAAAAGAATCCATTAAGTCATAAAACTAAAAATTCACTTGAGGGACTTCCTTGGTGGTCCAGTGGTTAAGACTCCACACTTCCAATGCAAGGAGAGCGGGTTTGATCCCTGGTCAGGGAACTAAGATCCTACGTGATGCTCGGTGGGACAGAAAAAAACAAAAATTTACTTGAGCTTTACCAAATTATGATCAAAATTAACATGGCTTTGAAAAATAACAAAACGTATCTCTTGGTCATGTTGTAAAGCCCTATTATGTTATAACTGTATTTTTATAACCCAATTTCTCTTTCCTCTAAAAAATCAGAATTTTTCCCACTATTTCTCATTTCTTCCTAAATTAGTGGAATGCTATCACTTCACAGCACTTAGTGGAAATACAAATATCAAATGTAGTCACTTTGAGAGCATAAGGGGAAATTTGGGTTTTTTAATACTTACAATTTTGCAAGAATCGGAGCCTATCATGAAGCCTCTCAGAATTAAGTGACACTAAGCCCATCACAACATCACTGTGGCCTAAAAAAAACAAAACAAAACCAAAAAACTTTAAATTAAAAACAACATATGTTTATTCCTCAGCTTATAATTTCTAAAATGTGACTTTCACTTGAAAAAACTCTGGGAAAAATCGCTATAGAGTCAGTTTAAATAAACTTTAGCAAAAGCTATACCTTAAACAATAAAATTAAAATAATGTAAAAATTAAATGTTTCTTTTTAAGCTATCAGCAGGATAAAAATATAACATTTATAGTAAATTTTAATCCTCTGCTGTTAAATCATGAGCATAGTTTTGTCTGCTATAAATGAAGTCCTATATTTAATCAAAGTATTTTCTTACTTTCTACATGAGTCACAGAGAAAACCTGAATAATAGAAGTAAAGGGATAAAAGGATAAAGTCTTATGCTACTTTCATCTATTGATGGAAAAGAACATTCTAAGTGAAGACTGTCTTACCATTCATATATTTTGTTGCTGAATACATACAAATATCAGCTCCCAGAGCCAAAGGCCGCTGAAAAGAATAAAAGGTTTTTATTCCGGATGGGAAATCACTTGAAAATATGCTTCATTGCCTGCCTATTTATTATTGTAAATTCCATTCCTATTCTAACTTTTAAAAATACGCACATCTTAAAATTTCCAGGAACTCTGGTATTATCTTTCCCTTTCCTCCCTCACACCAAATAAAAATACAAAGTATTAGAACCAGTATTAAATCCAAAGGCACAAATTTTCTGGAAATAGCAGATAAACTCAGGTCAACAGGTCTTCTGAACTTGTTTCTTTACAGCAGTTGCTGACTAGCCCCTAAATTTATTACCTTTAGCAGAGATGTTGGCATTTTATGACTCAGTAAACACGGAATAGTTGACACATTTAGCAATTGTTCTGTCAAGTAAGTATAAAAGTGATTTGCTTAGGTTTTTAATCATTAAAACCTTACAATGTATGCTGTGGTTATTTATTGATTTGCCATGATCTTGACTCTTAATTACTCTTTTATTATACTAGTTTTGTCAAGTGTAAAATCACTTATAAGGAAATTTGTTTAGATTGTTTTCCCTCACTGAACTTTCCTGCAAAGTAATTCTTTAGTCTTAGATGTCTTTATTTACGGTGAAAATTAAACTAATAATCAACTTATTCACTAAATAATGTTATATCAACATCTTTCCATTTAAATTTCCTTTAAAATAAAGTGTGTGTATGCATGTGTGTGTGCGTACGTGCGCGCGCGCATGTGTGTGTGTGTGTGTTTAACCTCCCTAGCTGGGGGCTATGGGACTTTTCATTTAGGGTTTCAAAAATAGGACATTTTAAGTGTGGTATTCCTCAAAGCACTCTCTATATATGTGTTTGCTCATCTCTAAAGTGATGAGTCAAACTAGATGTTGTGTGAGGCCTCTTCCAGTGTTAACATTCTGTAAACTCTATGGTCAAAAGGAAAAATTAAAACCAATAACTAACAACTGTTGATGCCATTATGCTCCAAGAATCATGAGTTACTTTACATAACCCAGTGAAGCACTTTACATAACCCAGTGAAGCATTGTTCAAAATACTTTATCTAACTCAATAAAATCAGTATGTTTATGACTAATTGTACAGATGGGGAAAAGGGACTAAGAAAAATAAAATAGATCACTCAGATTTAAAAAATTGGTAGAGACAGGACTCAGACTACCGGAATTCAGAGATTCTACGTGGAAACTTTATGCTTGTATGTCCATTTTGCCTTTTGTGAGACTTATAAAAGATCAAGAAGACAAAAGACAGGAAAGACAGAACATACCCACTTTTCATGAGTGTAAAATAATGAGAGGATCTTTTCAGAAGATTTGCTTTGTGGAACCAAATGTGGTTCCACATTTGGTTTGTGGTTGCCTAGGGACACTGTGATTCTGATTAATTCAACTGGAATGAATCCAGACTGAAATGAAGCAAATTGCAGTCCCTGGCATTAGGAATATGATGTGGGCTTCAGAAAGGTGGAAAAACTGGACCTATTTTAGTGACAACAATAGGAGAAAAAGGGCCAGGCCTGATGAGTAACCTGGGCAGGCCCAGCTAAAATGATTCATGCGATCTCTTTGGGAATATACAGGACTCATGATGACTCAGCTAGAGCAATCCTATGCTATAATAACTGCCCTACTGTAAGTGGTAGATGGGGTAAGGAGTTGGGATAAAGACTCCAAGAGTGAAAATCACCTGGGACAAATAGATGATGCCAGGAGATTTTCACTTGGAAACAGACTGCCTTACTTGATATAAGAATCAGCTGGGGCTTCCCTGGTGGCACAGTGGTTGAGAGTCCGCCTGCCGATGCAGGGGACACGGGTTCGTGCCCCGGTCCGGGAAGATCCCACATGCCATGGAGCGGCTGGGCCCGTGAGCCATGGCCGCTGAGCCTGCGCGTCCAGAGCCTGTGCTCCGCGACGGGAGAGGCCACAACAGTGAGAGGCCCGCGTACCAAAAAAAAGAATCAGCTGAAGCTATATCATGAGCCAAAGGTAGATGACACATGAAGCCATCTGAACACATTGTAGCCAGGAAATGTGTTTCAGGAAAGGAAGGTAAAACATGGTAGTGCCTTCCGAATAAAATGGAGTAAGGTGAAGAACAGCTTTGTGCAGACTCCTAGGGAGTCAGCCAACTTCAGGGACCCAGAACAGAGGCAGGGAATATAAACAATTGAGCTTGTAAACATCTGCCTAATTGAAGAGTTGGAGAAAATGAGCTTGGGTTTCAGGAGCTCTGCAGAATAAAGGTGAACTACAGGAGGTGTAATAAGAATGACCACAGGATACAGACAAAAAGGAAATAGCAGGGAGATGGTAACTCCTAATAAAGAAAGGAAACAGAGTTAGGTTACTCAGAGGAAACAAAAGGAGAACGTGTGGGGAAAAGGCAGACAACCAGTCAATTATAGAGAGATCCCAAGATGATCTACCAAAAGGAGCAAAGCAGAAAAGAAGAATCTGGAAAAATGTACAAGAAAAGAAAGAAAGGAATTGCAGATGAATGGGAGGGTTTGAGTGGCGAAGAGATGTATGTAGAGGACAGGCAGGAAAAGAGAGAGTCTAAAAGGAGCACTGTAAAGGAGCTGTACTCACAGATACAAGGTGAAACATGGAGTAGAAATTCATGATACAAATAAGGTAAAGATATAGAGGGCAGGGCATGGTCTTCGAAGCACTGAGGGAAGACAAACTAGAAAGAGGGAAGACAAATGGAGAAATAATGTGTAATGTACACTGAGATGTCATTGAGTATAGCTTTTCTCTTCCTTTTATTTGAAAAGTTAGCCAGGTTTAAATATATATAAAATAATATAACTGACCTGGAACCAAAACATAAACATTGAAACCCCTACTATGTGTAAGGCACTGACATATACAATCATATAATACGGCCAGGTCTTCAGAGAGTTTACACAGAGAACTTAAAAGCTTTAATTAAGACAACATTTAAAACACACAAAGTCCCACACAACATATTAACGTAGTGTTGAAAAGATATTAACTAATGGTAGGAAAGATCCAATTTTAATTCTTTGTCTAATCAATAATTATAAGCAGATTTCATGTAATTTAATGTAAACAAGTCCTTCCTCTCCTAATTACAGGTACCTGTGTAATCTACTAATCATTTACCTGGAAATATGCCGACATAAAAGTGTTATCCACGACCAAAATAATGTCTCCATGTTTATGGACAGTATGTGCACAGGCTTCAATGTCAATCATCTTCAAGATAGGGTTTGTGGGAGTTTCAATCCAAACAAGCTAAAACAATTCAGTAAATGACAATAGTTTGTAAAAACACACTGCCAAACATCTATCTCATATACTGTAACCATCTGAGAGGCTACATTGGAAGACCATAGATGATGAAGTTTAAAGGTTTGAATCTGAATCCCAGCCCCATGAATTTCTAAGAAGTCATCATAGGTAAGTAACTAACCCTCTACGTTCTTCCAATTTTTTATCTATACAATAGGATTGATAATATTTACCTTATACAGTTGTTGTAAGGATCAAATGAGATAGTGTACATATAAGCAGAAAAGCATTCAAGTTAATTATTGTAATTATTTTCCATTAAAAAGAGGATGAATTCCAAAGAGATAGTTCAATGTCTGGGAATTTTGTTCTCAAAGATAAATAACATAGGTTGTCTAAGTTTACATTCTGGAATTTTCAGTAAAGAGAACTATCTCTATGACGCCAAAAATATCCTGAATAGTAACTTAACGCCAGATGCACTAGAACCTACAAAATAAGTCCCCAGAACTTGAAGAAGAGAATGGGTTTTAGAGTGAGGAAGAAAAGTGACACACACAACAGAAAACCTGGCCACAGCTCACTTAAGAGACAGTATCATATTTATCTGTCTATTCAAAAACCAAGCACAATCCAGGCACATCATAGATGTTTGACAGTTATAGAAAAGACCAAAGAAAAGAATTCTGTTTGTTAAACAAGCTGCCACTGTATTGATTGACATTATCTACAGCTTTCTTTTTAAAAGGATTAATGGTTCTTTTTTCTATGTAAATGGACAAGTGGTCTGGTTTAACTCTCTTCCTTCTCTAGAGTTTTACTGTAGAAAAGACATGGTAGTTAAAATAATGCATATTCTACAAGAACAGAATTATTTAAGAACATATAAAAATTTATTTCTGGGTAAGAATTTATTATTCTCATTCATAATAAAAATTAATTAAAATAAAAATAAGTAAATAAATACAAAGTAGATTTTATGTAGACTTAAAAAATCTACTTCAAATGATGAGGCAGACATTTCAGGGGGAAAAATTATTAATTCAAGTTGGTAAAGAGGCACTATATAAAGTTCTATTGACAAGAATTAATATACACACAATATGCTTTCCTCCCTTAGAAAGACTCAGACCAGCTATTTTAATAAGAATCTTTTCTCCCAAGCAAGAAAACAAACAAAAAACAACAACAACAAAAAAAAAACAAGTTCCTTTAAAAACAAGCCTTAATCACTCAAAGCTCACCCTGGTGTTAATCTTCAAAGTAACTTGTGTGAGAAAAGTTTTTCATTTTTTAGCATTCACTGCAACATAATCTTGAGTACAATTCAAACCTTTTAATCATTAGCAAAAAGCTGGAAAAGGCTGATACTTATAAAAGGCACTGGTCCTTCTTTTCCCCATGCAGAATTTCAATGAAGTCCCAAGAAAGAATATCACATATGCCATTCATTCCAGCACAAAACACCTTCCGGTGGCATACAAGCTTCCCAGGATGGAAGCTAAAGACTGCTTGTGGCTCATTCTCTGTTTCTATCATTTTGCTGAAGTATCCCTTAGAACCCTTAAAACTATGCTTAGGGTTTGGGGGCTTCCTTACAAACTTCCTTTTCTGTAACCCAAACTCTGTGGTGACTTTTGTTACCAATACTAGCTTGGTAATGCAGTTAAGAATTGTCTGCTTTTGCTAACAAATTTTTTAACAGTCATCATGTATTGGGTACTGTAATAAGCATTTCATACGCCTTATCTCATTTAGTTCACACAATCACCTTTCAATAAGGCAGGTACAATTGTCCCCATTTTGCAAATGAAAAAAAATGAGACTTTGGTTAAATAATTTGCCCATGATAATACACCAACCATGATACAGAATTAGAATTTGAATCCCAATACAGAATGCACGCACCTAACCATTATGCTATACTACACAGAAGTCAGACCTATCCTAATCTTGATGGTTTCCAATGGCTTCCAGTAAAATTTGTTATTCAGATTTAAATTATTTCCTCAAGCAAACAGAAATGATGAAAACAAAACATCACAAGGAAAACAAACAAACTGAAAACTGAGTTACCTTGGTTTCTGGAGTAATAGCTGCCTCTAACAATTTGGTTTTTGAACAATCAACAAAAGAAATCTTTAATCCAAATTCAGTTGCCACCTGCCTGAAGTACCTGTTTGTACCTGAGGCAGAAGAGAATCAGATAAAATGAAAAGAAAACTGTATTAGGAAATATTAATTCCTTAAAAGTATAAACACTTAAAAAATATAAGGAAGTGTCAATCACCAATAAAGAAACAACTAAAAGCAATTCTACTTTGTTTGAATAGTTTGACCTTCTCATATACTAAAGAATATAAGGCTTAAATTTTAAACTAAAAATCAGAGTCAAATAAAATACACTTGATACCCACACCAAGTTGTGTGAAGCAGAAAATGTTTCTTAAAATATACAATCTCTACTCTTCAAACATGAAGTGGCATGCTTCCTGAAATATCAATATCTTTCTAAAACAATTCCTTCCTACTACTCAAATCTAAAATAAATGAACTGGGACTTCCCTGGTGGTCCAGTGGTTAAGACCCCAGGCTCCTAATACAGGGGGCCCAGGTTCGATCACTGGTCAAAGAACTAGATCCCACATGCCACAACTAAGACCCAGCGCCACTAAATAAATAAATAAATAAATAAATAAAATTTAAAAAAATGAATGAATCAATGCCAATGAAATATTCAAAATAAAATTTCAAACTGATTATACTTTGGTAAGAGAAAAGAATTGGTTTTTATCCTTTGTTCTTTCGCAATCTTTTTGTTATGCGGTTCTGAAAGCTTTAGTAGACAAATGAGACAATGTAAATCAAACTACTAGAGTTTTACAGTGAAAGAAGATAAATCATTCAACTTAGAATGGCTTCTTTTAAAAATACGGTTCTGGATTTGATGTATATATATGCAAATTTAAAGAAAAATTTGCTGTTATTGATAGTGAACCAAAAAAGAAAAAAAAAATTATCATCAAAGATATACTGGAGGGACTTCCCTGGTGGTGCAGTGGTTGAGAGTCCGCCTGCTGATGCAGGGGACACGGGTTCATGCCCCAGTCTGGGAGGATACCATATGCCGCAGAGCGGCTGGGTCCGTGAGCCATGGCTGCTGGGCCTGCGTGTCCGGAGCCTGTGCTCCGCAACGGAAGAGGCCACAACAGTGAGAGGGCTGTGTACCACAAAAAAAAAAAAAAAAAAAAAAAAAGATATACTGGAGGGACTTCCCTGGTGGTGCAGTGGTTAAGAATCTGCCTGCCAATGCAGGGGACAAGGGTTTGATTCCTGGTCCGGGAAGATCCCACATGCTGTGGAGAAACTAAGCCCATGCGCCGCAACTACTGAGCCTGTGCTCTAGAGCCTGAGTGCTTCAGCTACTGAAGCCTGTGCACCTAGAGTCCGTGCTCCGCAACAAGAAGCCACGGCAGTGAGAAGCCCGCGCACAGCAACAGAGAATAGCCCCTGCTCTCCTCAACTAGAGAAAGCCCATAGGCAGCAACGAAGACCCAATGCAGCCAATAAATAAATAAATACATTTATTTTTTAAAAAAAGATATACTGGACTTTTGGTAGACTGATCCTAGGTAATATAAGATAGAAAAAGAATGTAAAGAATTGTTAAAAAATCAACAGCAATTTTCAAGATTTTGTACCTATGTTTACCAAAAGGTTTTTATAATACATTATAATAGTAATGAAAAATTTGATTTTTCTATAATTTCAATTCATCAGACTATCATAGGGTACTATGATAAAATATAAAGCATTTTGCAAATTTCTGAGAGGGATAAAATGATTACTAAGAGTAAGTCTCTTCCTTCAAAGAACTTACAGATTTAACTTTTTGTTCAAATAGGAGATAGATAAAATGATAATAATATTCCATAAATCACATTTTAATTATTTGGAAGCATTTGGTATATATGTATAATATACTTACAAAATTTTTTGCTGTTGTTTTGAACACAAAAATCAGTCTTACTTAAAGGTAAGGACAACTTGTCTTCCTTACCTTCCCACTTACCACTTTATATAACTAGCATTTAAACAATTTGGAATGAAAGTTCTTAAATTTGTATCCATGGATAGGTTTCAAGGGGTAAGGGTCCTTGGAGAGGAGCCTTATCATTTTAAAATTAAAATGATAAACGTTGGGTATAGTCTTAAGTGCATTTTTTGGAAAGAGGTCTATAGCTTTCAACAGCTTTTCAGAAGCTTCCCTAAAAAAAAAAACGCAGGGGGTGGGGTGGTTAAGGGTTGGGTAGAGTTAAGCCCTTTGAGAATGACTTAGGTTATAGACCATCTTCACTGGAGGTAAAAATTTTTAATTACACTAGAACACTCTCTCTTTAAACACTATCTTCTCTAGAGTAGAATATATCTGGGATAAGCTCATTCCAGCTGCTTAAATAAAATTATTATTAAACAATCTCTCTTATAAGCAAGTTCTGGAGCATAGACCCTAAGTGTTTATGCTCCTCCTTTATCAAGTGTGAACCAGCATAGAGTTGTTCGTCATATTTTGAAAAGATAATCAATAGTCAATAATCCTGGTAGCACTGTTAATATAATTCAGGACCCATTTTATTGTCTTTCAAATATCAGCTGAAACAACATGAATGAGAGAGGTCACCTACCTCCATACACATCATCCATACAAATAATTTGGTCTCCTGCTTTTAAGAGATGGGTAACAGTCACAGTGGCTGCTAAACCTGAAGCAAAGGCCAAACCTAAGGTAAAAACCAAGTTAGAGTAAACCAAAATGTCAGAACTATAGGTTAAAAACACCTACAGTATTTAGTTGCATTACTTTATATCCCTCTCTCTGCTGACTGAAAGACAACCGTCACTACTGAGTCACCAGAAATCCCCTGATTAATACCATTACAAAATCCCCCTTTCTATTTCAAAAATAAAATATCTTTAAAATAAAAATACTTAATTCTGCTTTGGTTATAACATTTCTCTGAAAAGCTTCAAAGAAATAATTCTTTACAAAATTCGGAGACAAAAGACCAATTGCCAATTAAATTACACTTTAGAAGTATCAAACTCTAAAGAAATTTCAAACTTGAGGAACAGAGCTAAGATATGATTCATCCATTAACTATATGGATATGCAGTTGAGAAAATATTTTAACAAAACTCACAATCAGACCTGGTAAATTTAATAAATTTTATTTTTTTAATTTTTTAATGTGGATTCTCTTTAAACACATGTGATCCTGAATCTCATATTGAACAAAAATAATGAAACTGAATAATAAAAAAATAACTGGCATTGTACACATTAAACACTGTAAAGAAAAATATCCTGATAAAATATCAGTGTATCACCTTGATGATAAAAATCACTTGTGACCAGTAGATGGGATATCCAATTAACTTGGAAAATGTAATTTTTGCAACGTTTTTTCAGAAAAGTTGAGGTTGACATTGCAGTTCTCTACTAAGCAGATCTGTGGTCCAACAATGAATTCATACAGAAAGCTAACCTTTAAATCCCATTCAAAACAACCGTGTTTTCCGGAGCCCACCTGAAAAAAGTGTCTGGCATATGAACCCTCAGCCTTTATAATTTCTGTGGGAAATAATATTCCCCACACATTACTAAATTTAAGAAATTTAGTGTTTAAAAAACTCCCCCTCTCACCCAAAACAAAAGAAACTCCCCCAATCCCAAACAAACACCAAAGCTCATATTAACATTTCTGATTTCTACACTTTTGCTGTGAGAAAACTCCTAAGACTCTCCTTTTTTAAATTCACGATTCTGCCCTCATTTAGTATCATTTGTATAGAAAGTACAAAGATGATTTAACAGCCGTCCACTCCCTTCACGGAAGAAATTCAAGTTTTGAGGAGTTAATCCCTAATCTCCCAAAGCACAGTATCAAGGGTACCTGGCTATTGCAAATGTTCCTTGGTGCTACTCTCAGGCACAAAATAGCAGGTGAATGAACCAGAGTATAAGAAAGCTTATATTCTCATAGGTGGTATTATAAAACTTAGTTAATTTGTATCTATTTATACTGACAGCTTCAGACGAAGAGTACGTTTACATGAATTCTAAGTGGCAAATTCTGCCATTTTGCCTCTCTTCATATTTATTTTCACCTTATAATTACACATATACATATGAAGGCAGCTGTGGGACCTCAAGCAAATAATTCAATGTCATAAAAAAATAAGAGTTTTGAACTAGCTAATCCTTATTTCTTTCCAATTCTACATTCTGTGCCTCTATAATTTTTTCTATACAAATAAGAATGGATTCTAGATTTTACAAACTTTGAAATGAAAATCACTTACTGTACTTAGCCCCATCCAGTGCTGCCACTGCTTTTTCCAAGCAATTCCTGGTGGGATTTCCAGAACGGCTGTACTCAAAACCCTGAAGGAAAGAAGTTAGAGTTCATCCTAAGAGATTTAAATTTATTATCAGGGTCTTAACATAGACATTTCCTCAACTACAGGTCCATCCTGCCATGCCTTTCTGTTATTTATCTATTACATGTCTTGCCATTAGACAGAAGCATCACTGTTGTGGCCGTAGTGGTATGGAGAGGCCCTGAAGTCAGCCAAACTGGGTTAGAATTCTGTGTCTGCCACTTATGAGCTACATGCCAATAGGTTAGTTACTTAATATTTCCCAGAGTCAATCTCCATACCATTAAAATGGGAATAAAATACAGATATCTACTTCATAAAATTGATGTGAAGATAAAATGAGATAAGTTCTCTGCATGATGCCTGGCATGTGCTAACCACTAGATAAATGGTGGTTTTTATGTTAGAGTCACCTCTACTCATTAATCTAGGGATATTAGGAAACAGGAACCACCTGAACCAACAGAGTAAACCTATTTCTAACCTGCACTTCATTTCCTAAAAAATAAGTGTTGTGAGCTCTGTTTAGCATCCAACAGGAAGCTATGAACAGATCTTACAAATGCTCGAAGTTCAGATCTTAGCTCTACAAAAGCAATTCAAAAAAGAGAGTAATTCTCGGCAAAACAGCTCTATACAACCCCTTTTTAAATTTTGCATTATATTCCTTTTACATGTATGACACTATACTACCTGAATTCATCCAGTCATTTTATTTGATTTATTTAGTTTTATTGAGGTATAGTTGATGTACAATATTACATAAGTTTCATGTGTACAGCATAATGATTCACAATTTTTAGAGGTTATATTCCATTTGTAGTCATTATAAAATATTGGCTATATTCCCTGTGCCGTACTATATATTCTTGTAGCTTATTTATTTCATATAGTAGTTTGTACCTCTAAATCCCCTACCTTAACCTCCCTCCCCCCTTCCCTCTCCCCACTAGTAACCACTAGTTTGTTCTCTGTATCTGTGAGTCTGTTTTTTTGTTGTTGTTGTTATATTCACTAGTTACTTTTATTTCTTAGATTCCACATATAAGTGATATCATACAGTATTTGTCAGTCTCTCTCTGTATCCAGTCATTTTATTTAATCCTCACAATCTGCTCTAAAGAAAGTAAAACCAAATGTTACAGGGAATGTCAGTGCCAGAATTCAAAGCCAGGACTTAAACACTCACTAAAAATCCTATACATACTTTTCTCCTCCTGCCCCACATAGCACATAACAAAACACAACCACTCTTACAACTGTTTCTGATTCAGGAGCTCCCAGTATTAGAGATAGATATAGATATGGCTATAGATATAGATATTTAAGTTTTGTTGCCTTTTTTGTCTCCTTGTTTTTGACAAACTGGGTAGACATTTTATAGGGCTCCAGGATATCCTCATTACTGGCCACCATCACCTCCTTGATGTGACCTGCAGCTGTACTCCAGACAGAAAAAAAAGTTTAGATTCATGTGGCTATTGCCATGGAAAGGTAGTCCATGTCTCCCTAAATATTCACTGCAGAGATTTAACTTTGTGGTTGGGGAGGGGGGTGGGGGGAGAAGCATATTTCAGTGCCAGTTCTCACGCTCATTCATTCAATGACTTTCCAGATGGAAGTGGAGAATTAGATGCTTCTCATTCAGCTCCTCAAATTCTCTTTAGTGCTCTTAACTGACATCTTAAAGATATTAAGAGGAGTTTGTGGATTTTACCACCCCTGCTGCCTCTCTGAAAACATTTAATTGTTAATATCACAGCTAAATTATTAACTTTTGCACTAAATGCTAAAGCTTGGGCAGCTACACATTCACAAAGCCCTACACGAGGAAGAAACTTGGGAGACAGGTTGTGTACACAATTTGATTACAAAATATAGTAGCTAGAAGTATCCTAAACCAGTTGTAGAAATGCCCTTAGAACTCTACTTCACAAAACAAAGGGCCACGTCTAAAAGAATTTTCCTCAACTTATATAACATAACACACTAAAGAGGTGTTTGAAGTATAATCAAGGTTTTGGATCTACAAAGTGTATTCAATTACAGTTGACACTTGAAGAACTCCCGGGCTAGGGCACCGACCCCCTGCTCAGTGGAAAATCCATGTACAACTTATAGTCAGCCCTCCATATCCGAGGTTCCTCCATATCTGTGGTTTATGTCCCCAGATTCAAACAACTGCAGATTATTCAGCACTGTAGTATTTACTATTGAAAAAAATCAACATATAAGTGGACCTGCACAGTTCAAACCCCTGTTGTTCAAGGGTCAACTGTAATTTCTTCTGGACCTCAGCAACTTTTAAATACTCCAAGATCCATCAAGTATACTACCAAAAAAGGAAAAGCTATGTAATGAACACAGAGGCCTATCTCATCTATGACTCTGGGTAGGTTCCTTTTCTATAAAAAGTACATAATATCTGTCTTGCTCTCTAACCTGGTTGTTGTCCAGATCAAACAGAAAAAGTGCAAATATGAACACCATGAAATAGCAAACTACTGAGCAGTTATAATGTACAATGCAGCTTAACATACATATCAACAACTTATGTGGTAGGTACTATTATTAACCCATTTACACAGGATCAACCTGAGGCTTAAGATAAGTCAAGTAACTTGCTCAAGACCAACTGGCTAAAAAAAGGTGGTGTCAGAATTCAAACCTAGGTCCTCTGACTACATGATTTAAGCTCTTAATTACTAAACCACAATGATGCAATGGGTTAGACTATTGCTAGCATTACTGTAGTATAGCACAGGATAGACTAATGCCCAAGAGTGGGTGGGGTTCCAGAGCAGTACTGCATTGGAATCCCGGCTCTACTGCTTACTAGCCAGGTGGCCTTTGCATTGATACTTATCCCCAAACCTCAGGTTTTTCATGAGGGAAATAAGAACCTAGTTCATACTAGAATTGCTGTAAGGATTATCTGAGGCAATATATGTAATACACATGATAGAATGTAACTATGAATCTGGCTCAATGGCTATTAATAACTACTGGAATAATATTGGGAGTTAATAGCTACTGGGAATAATCTTGATTCCAGGTGAGTTATGAGACTCTTAATTTTTTTCTTAGTTGACTCCTTACTATATCTTTACAATTTTTGTTGCTAAAGGTAACTTAAGGAAGTTATGACACTCAGTTTTGAACTGCAAATTTGCCAAAATCACATGAATATCAGCCCAAATCTATAGGGCATGTTGGACAAACTGTTCCTTCCAGTCCTGCTTATCAAAAGAAATGCTTATCAAAAGAAATATGATCATTGAACCATTCAATACAAAGCTTTATTACAAGGAGGTTTACAGGTGTAGCAAACATCATTCCTGATATACACAAATTAAACCTCACAAATTACTTGCGTGCCTTCTTAATTTATAAGCCATCTCTCTTTTACCGCCCAACACTGGACCGCCCCAGACAGACCCAGCTCACCAAGTGCCGGCCAGGAGCCCCTTGCTTGAACGTGGTGGACAGTGAGATGGGAGGCACTACAGCGTGGGAAGTCCATTGCTCTGGTTCCTGGCCCACATGGATGGCCTGCGTAGCGAAATGTTGGAACCTAGGCAGGAAACCGTGTGGGGAGGCGTCTTTTTCCTGCATGCTGATCTGCGAAGGAAGGTGAGAGTTAAAGGGCAAGGAAGATAAAACTGTGAAACTGATGAGTCGGGGCTTGAAAAAGACACGGAAGAATTAGGCGAAAGAGAGGTAAAGGTATGCCCAGCAGGGTGACCAGCGGCGAGCGCACAAAAGCCGGACTGTAGCTGAGACTCTATTAGCGGGCCGGCAGCTTTGCTTCACCTCGGGGCGGAACCACCGCGACCCAATGAGCGCAGGCCCCTACGCGGTCCCTGCTCCTCATTGGCCGGCAGCGGAGGCGTCGCCCGGAGCGTCGCCGCCAACCCTCCGGCACAGGACTTGGAGTGAAGCCGGGGTCCCTGGGCCCCTTGGTTGGTCCCTGCTGGTGAAATTCCTGAGTCCCGGCCCAAGGGAAGCTTCATTGCTGGCTCCTGTGAGCCACCCAGGCGTCTGTGTGACCTCAGACCGGAGGTTCGCCAGAGATGTGCAAATAAACTGCCTTGACACTGAAACCGAGTAACCTGTAAACAGGCCACGCAAATATCCTCCTCTTACCGTAGCCCTTGCCCCAACCCCTCCCACCTCCACCAACCGCCCTTTGTCCTGAGGGCGGTTCTGACAGACGAAGCAACAAAGTGGAGATCGGTGACGAAAACGGTGGCCCAAGCTGCCAAATGTGCAGCTTGGATTCTCATTAACTGAGGGCAGCCTGCCTTTGAAACAACGCTGAATTCTGTAATGACCCAGTAATTATGTTGATTGAAACAGGAGTGAGGGTCATATTTTTCTTAGGTAATAGTAGAGCTACTGTGATAAGGATCTCTAAGCAGGATTCCAGCAGCTTCCTAAGAGCTATTCAAACGACTTTTTTCAAGCATCATTATCTTCTTTTGAAGTACCCAGAGAGACTCTCCCTGATGAAAAAAAATATATATATAGTATGTGTGTCTTTGAAAAACTTATTGGAGCCTCAAATCCTTACACAAAATGCCTTCATTGTTACGCAGTTGACAGCAACATCCCCGTAGGAAAAAGGAAGCAGTCCCGTGTCACAATTTATTCACCTGTATCCAGAGCCCTACTCTCACAAGGAGCACTCCTTTAAAACAGACAACAAAAATCTCCTTGTTCCCTAAACAATACAGACTTGACCTATTTACTATTGTGACTCTTTTCTAGGACTAGGGTTAGGAATACTTCTCTTCCTGCAGCGTGTTAACTAAATATCTGAAAATTTATTAAACCATTTAAGAAAGAAGAGAATACAGAATAAACGGCTCTTAAAATTACACGACTGAGGCAACTGGCTTTTCAAATTAACTACCAGGACACAGCCATTAAGCACTAGGACAACAGAGCCTAAGGACCTGCAAACTTTTAGAAACCTAGCAAAATTTTTAGCCCTGTGGGGAAAATGGATGGACTCCAAGACACTAATAGATATTACTGTATATTTAATTAATATTTTCTGTTAAAAAATAACATCGGGCTTCCCTGGTGGCGCAATGGTTGAGAGTCCGCCTGCCGATGCAGGGGACACGGGTTCGTGCCCCGGTCCGGGAAGATGCCACATGCCACGGAGCGGCTAGGCCCATGAGCCATGGCCGCTGAGCCTGCGCGTCCGGAGCCTGTGCTCCGCAACAGGAGGGGCCACAGCAGTGAGAGGCCTGCGTACCGCGAAAAAAAACAAAAAACAAAAACATATCAACTGCAACTCCTCTCAAGATATATATATATATATATATATATAGCTGTACATGGGTATGTTTTTATATGATATGGTGCTTAGGGACCCAGAGGGTCTAAAACAGTCCTAATTAGTTTATCTCCTAATATTTGTGAGCAAACACTGAGTTGCATGAATAGGGATATTTTATTTAGTATTACCATAACAAAAGATTCTTTAAAAAATGACACTGGACTTCCCTGGTGGCACAGTGGTTAAGAATCCACCTGCTAATGCAGGGGACATGGGTTCGATCCCTGGCCGGGAAGATCCCACATGCCATGGAGCAACCAAGCCCATGCACCACAACTACTGAGCCTGTGCTCTACAGTCCATGAGCCACAACTACTGAGCCCGGGTGCCACGACTACTGAAGCCCATGCGCCTAGAGCCCGTGCTCTGCAACAAGAGAAGCCACTGCAATGAGAAGCCCACTCACCGCAACGAAGAGTAGTCCCTGCTCTCCACAACTAGAGAGAAAACCCGCACGCAGCAATGAAGACCCAACGCAGACAAAAATAAATAAATGAATAATAAATAAAAATAACACTAATATAAATGCTCTAAATCGAGCCTTTTTCACGCTCGTAAATTGAGAAAACTCTATTAGGTGGCAGCTCACTATTAGGTATCAAGGATTCCTATGATTTAGTAACTTGTAGGAATTGATCCTTCAAATGTATTCCTGTATGTATGTGAGGATGAATAATGGTGTTTTTTGTACCTATTTTCGCTCTTTTTAATAACAGAAGAATGAAAAACAGCTTAGTTATCCATCCGTAGGAGACTGGTCAGTGTGTTATTGATACAGTTCTGTGATGGCTACAGTATAGCTGAGAAGCAGCTGAGATTGATCTGAGTTGGTATGTCATGATTGCTAATTTCTGGGACAGCAAAGCAAGGTGCAAAGCAATGCATATGTTATGCTCCTACTTTTTCAAAAGAGTATATACCATGTTGTGTTATTTTTAGAGGAACACATATGATTTAATGTGTATAAAAATCATTCTGGGGGACTTCCCGGGTGGTCCAGTGGGTGAGACACTGAGCTCCCAATGCAGGGAGCATGGGTTCGATCCCTGGTTGGGTAACTAGATCCCACACGCATGCCACAACTAAAGATCCCGCGTGCTGCAGCTAAGGCGCAGCACAGCCAAAATAAATAAATAAATATATATATATATACATATTTTTATACAGCAGGCTCTTATTAGTTATCTATTTTATACATATTAGTGTATACACGTCAATCCCAACCTCCCAATTCATCCCACCACCACCACCGCTTTCCCCCCTTGGTGTTCATACGTTTCTTCTCTACATCTGTGTCTCTATTTCTGCCCTGCAAACTGGTTCATCTGTACCATTTCTCTAGGATCCACATATATGCGTTAATATTTTGTTTTTCTCTTTCTGACTTACTTCACTCTGTATGACAGTCTCTAGATGCATCCACATCTCCACAAATGACCCAATTTCATTCCTTTTTATGGCTGAGTAATATTCAATTGTATATATGTACCACATCTTTATCCGTTCGTCTATCAATGGGCATTTCGGTTGCTTCCATGTCCTGGCTCTTGTAAATAGTGCTGCAATGAACATTGGGGTGCATGTGTCCTTTTGATTTATGGCTTTCTCTGGGTATATGCCCAGTAGTGGGATTGCTGGGTCATATGGTAATTCTATTTTTAGTTTTTTAAGGAACCCCCATAGTGGCTGTATCAATTTACATTCCCACCAAGAGTGCAAGAGTGTTCCCCTTTCTCCACACCCTCTCCAGCATTCGTTGTTTGTAGATTTTCTGAATGCCCATTCTAACTGGTGTGAGGTGATACCTCATTGTAGATTTCATTTGCATTTCTCTAATAATTAGTGATGTTGAGCAGCTTTTCATGTGCTTCTTGACCATTTGTATGTCTTCTTTGTAGAAATGTCTATTTAGGTCTTCTGCCCATTTTTGGATTAGGTTGTTTGTTTTTTTAATATTGAACTGCAAGAGCTGTTTATATATTTTGGAGATTAATCCTTTGTCCATTGATTCATTTGAAAATATTTTCTCCCATTCAGAGGGTTGTCTTTTCATCTTGTTTGTAGTTTCCTTTCATTTCCAAAGCTTTTAAGTTTCAGTAGGTCCATTTGTTTATTTTTGCTTTTATTTCCATTACTCTAGGAGGTGGACCAAAAAAGATCTTGCTGTGATTTATATCAAAGAGTGTTCTTCTTATGTTTTCCTCTAAAAGTTTTATAGTGTCCGATCTTACATTTAGGTCTCTAATCCATTTTGAGTTTATTTTTGTGTCTGGTGTTAGGGAGTGTTCTAATTTCATTCTTTTACATGTAGCTGTCCAGTTTTCCCAGCACCACTTATTGAAGAGGCTGTCTTTTCTCCATTGTATATCCTTCCTCCTTTGTCATATGTTAGTTGACCATAAGTGCATGGGTTTGTCTCTGGGCTTTCTATCCTGTTCCATTGATCTACATTTCTGTTTTTGTGCCAGTACCATATTGTCTTGGTTACTGTAGCTTTGTAGTATAGTCTGAAGTCAGGGAGTCTGATTCCTCCAGCTCTGCTTTTTTCCCTCATGACTGCTTTGACTATTTGGGGTCTTTTTTGTCTCCATATAAATTTTAAGATTTTTTGTTCTAGTTCTGTAAAAAATGCCACTGGTAATTTGATAAAGATTGCATTGAATCTGTAGATTGCTTTGGGTAATATAGTCATTTTCACAATGTTGATTCTTCCAATCCAAGAACATGGTATATCTCTCCATCTGTTTGTGTCATCTTTGATTTCTTTCAACAGTGTCTTATAGTTTTTTAAACACAGGTCTTTTACCTCCTGAGGTAGGTTTATTCCTAGATATTTTATTCTTTTTGTTGCAATGCTGAATGGGATTGTTTCCTTAAGTTCTCTTTCTGATCTTTCATTGTTAGTGTATAGGAATGCAAGAGATTTCTGTCCATTAATTTTGTATCCTGCAACTTTACCAAATTCATTGATTAACTCTAATAGTTTTCTGGTGGCATCTTTAGAATTCTCTATGTATAGTATCATGTCATCTGCAAACAGTGACAGTTTTACTTCTTCTTTTCCAATTTGTATTCCTTTTATTTCTTTTTCTACTCCAATTGCCATGGCTAGGACTTCCAATACTATGTTGAATAATAGTGGTGAGAGTGGACATCCTTGTCTTGTACCTGATCTTAGAGGAAATGCTTTCAGTTTTTCACCATTGAGAATGATGTTTGCTATGGGTTTGTCATATATGGCCTTTATTATGTTGAGGTAGGTTCTCTCTATGCCCAATTTCTGGAGAGCTTTTATCATAAATGGGTGTTGAATTTTGTCAAAAGCTTTTTCTGTATCTATTGAGATGATCGTATGGTTTTTCTTCTTTAATTTGTTAATATGGTGTATCACATTGATTGATTTGCATATATTGAAAATCCTTGCATCCCTGGGATAAATCTCACTTCATCATGGTGTATGGTCCTTTGAATGTGTTGTTGGATTCTGTTTGCTAGTATTTTGCTGAGGATTTTTACACCTACATTCATCAGTGATATTGGTCTGTAGTTTTTTGTTTTTTGTTTTGTTTTGTTTTGTTTTCTTTGTAGTATCTTTGTCTGGTTTTTGTATCAGGGTGATGATGGCCTCATAGAATGAGTTTGGGAGTGTTCCTTCCTCCGTAATTTTTTTGGAAGAGTTTGAGAAGTATGAGCATTAGCTCTTCTCTAAATGTTTGATAGATTTCACCTGTGAAGCCATCTGGTCCTGGACTTTTGTTTGTTGGAAGGTTTTTAATCACAGTTTCAATTTCATTACTTGTGATTGGTTTGTTCATATTTTCTACTTCTTCCTGTTTCAGTCTTGGAAGGTTATACCTTTCTAAGAATTTGTCCATTTCTTCCACATTGTCCATTTTATTGGCATAGAGTTGCTTGTTGTAGTTCTTAGGATGCTTTGTATTTCTGCAGTGTTGTAACGTCTCCTTTTTCATTTCTAATTTTATTGATTTGAGTCCTCTCCCTCCTTTTCTTGATGAGTCTGCCTAAAGGTTTCTCATTTTTGTTTATCTTCTCAAATAACCAGCTTTTAGTTTTATTGATCTGTGCTATTGTTTTCTTTGTTTCTATTTCATTTGTTTCTGTTCTGATTTTATGATTTCTTTCCTTCTACTAACTTTGGGTTTTGTTCATTCTTCTTTCTCTAGTTCCTTTAGATGTAAAGTTAGATTGTTTATTTGAGATTTTTCTTGTTTCTTGAAGTAGGCTTGTATTGCTATAAACTTCCCTCTTAGACCTGCTTTTGCTGCACCCCATAGGTTTTGGATCGTTGTGTTTCCATTGTAATTTGTCTCTAGGTATTTTTTTTATTTCCTCTTTGATTTCTTCAGTGACCTCTTGCTTATTTAGTAACATATTGTTTAGCCTCCATGTTTTTGTGTTCTTTACATTTTTTTCCCTGTAATTGATTTCTAATCTCATAGCTCTGTGGTCAGAAGAGATGCTTGAAATGATTTCAATTTTCTTAAATTTTCCGAGGCTTGATTTGTGACCCAAGATGTGATCTATCCTGGAGAATGTTTCATGTTCACTTGAGAAGAAAGTGTAATCTGCTGTTTTCAGATGGAATGTCCTATAAATATCAATTAAATCTATCTGGTCTATTGTGTCACTTAAAGCTTGTGTTTCCTCATTAATTTTCTGTCTGGATGATCTGTCCATTTGTGTAAGTGAGGTGTTAAATTCCCCCACTATTTTTGTGCTACTGTCGATTTCCTCTTTTATAGCTCTTTGCTGTTGCCTTATGTATTGAGGTGCTTTATGTTGGGTGCATATATATTTATAATTGTTATATCTCCTTCTTGGATTGATCCCTTGATCATTGTGTAGTGTCCTTCCTTGTCTCTTGCAACATTCTTTATTTTAAACTCTATTTTATTTGATATGAGTATTGCTACTCCAGCTTTCTTTTGATTTCCGTTTGCATGGAATATCTTTTTCCATCCCCTCACTCTCAGTCTGTATGTGTCCTTAGGTCTGAAGTGGGTCTCTTGTAGACAGCATATATATGGGTCCTGTTTTTGTACTCATTCAGCAAGCCTGTGTCTTTTGGTTGGAGCATTTAATCCATTCATGTTTAAGTTAATTATCAATATGTATGTTCCTATTACCATTTTCTTAGCTGTTACGGGTTTGTTTTTGTAGGTCCTTTTCTTCTCTTGTGTTTCCCACTTAGAGAAGTTCATTTAGCATTTGTTGTAGAGCTGGTTTGGTGGTGCTGAATTCTCTTAGCTTTTGCTTGTCTGTAAAGCTTTTGATTTCTCCATCAAATCTGAATGAGATCCTTGCTGAGTAGAGTAATCTTGGTTGTATGTTCTTCCCTTTCAACACTTTAAGTATATCCTGCCACTCCTTTCTCGCTTGTAGAGTTTCTGCTGAGAAATCAGCTGTTAATCTTATGGGAGTTCCCTTGTGTGTTATTTGTCATTTTTCCCTTGTTGCTTTCAATAATTTTTCTTTGTCTTTAATTTTCTCAGTTTGATTATTATGTGTCTCAGTGTGTTTCTCCTTGGGTTTACCCTATATGGGACTCTCTGCTCTTCCTGAACTTGGGTGGCTCTTTCCTTTCCCATGTTAGGGAATTTTTCAACTATAATCTCTTCAAATATTTTTGCGGGTCCTTTCTCTCTCTCTTCTCCTTCTGGGACCCCTATAATGTGAATGTTGTTGCATTTAATGTTGTCCCAGAGGTCTCTTAGGCTGTTTTTGTTTCTTTTCATTCTTTTTCCTTTATTTTGTTCTGCAGCTGTGAATTCCACCATTCTGTCTTCCAGGTCACTTATCCATTCTTCTGCCTCAGTTATTCTGCTATTGATTCCTTCTAGTGTAGTTTTCATTTCAGTTATTGTATTGTTCATCTCTGTTTGTTTGTTCTTTAATTCTTCTAGGTCTTTGTTAAACATTTCTTGCATCTTCTTGATCTTTGCCTCCATTCTTTTTCTGAGGTCCTGGATCATCTTCACTATCATTATTCTGAATTCTTTTTCTGGAAAGTTGCCTATCTCCACTTCATTTAGTTGTTTTTCTGGGGTTTTACCTTGTTCCTTCATCTGGTGCAAAGTCCTCTGCCTTTTCATTTTGTCTATCTTTCTGTGAATGTGGTTTTGTTTTCACAGGCTGCAGAATTGTAGTTCTTCTTGCTTCTGCTGTCTGCCCTCCAGTGGATGAGTCTATCTAAGAGCTAAATACATATTTTTTAAAAAAATCATTCTGGTAGTTTGAAGCATGGATCTGCAGTAGAAAGACAAATTTTTTACATTTTATTTGCTTTTGTGTTCAAGTTTTATACCATATGTTACCTTCTAACAATAAAATTAATACCAGCTATCCTAATTTTAAAATGTCAGTTAAGCAAGTTATTTAGAAAGAAACTTTTTTTTTTTTTTTTTGCAGTACACGGGCCTTTCACTCTTGTGACCTCTCCCATTGCAGAACACAGGCTCTGGACGCACAGGCTCAGCAGCCATGGCTCACGGGCCTAGCCGTTCTGTGACATGTGGGATCTTCCCAGACTGGGGCACAAACCCGTGTCCCCTGCATTGACAGGCAAACTCTCAACCACTGCGCCACCAGGGAAGCCCTAGAAAGAAACTTTTTAAGTGAATAGAAGACAGCTACTTTAAATATAATAAACGCTATATAGTTTGGAGTGTGTGGTAATTTTTCATGTAAATTAGCTTGTAAACAACAAAACAGCATTATCTTAACACTTACTGAAAAAAGATTAATTCCTCTTGGTAATGGGATTCTTCATGGGCATATATTTTAGAGGAAATGGGGTACTTCTTACTTTTTACATTTCTTTCATAACACAAAGTTAATTAATATTTTTATAATAAATACTTTTTACACACTATGTAAACAGCATTGTCATTAAAGTCAAGCTATGGATAGAGATATTGTGACTGAACAGAGAAAACAGTAGGGACCTTGGTGAGATGTTCCTATAATATGTTATTATTGTAAAGCATAAATATAGGCAGTGATTAGATCTGCTTTGTTTTACCTCAGAGGGGAAAAAAATTGCTCTTCCTTGGCTTTTGACAATCAAATTTATGAGAAGGCAGGAAATTTGAAGCTCAGGGAGAGGAGAAAGACTTTACAACACAAGTCCTTAATTTGGGTTTTGTAGATCACTACAGTGAGCCAAAGCCCTGAGGATATCACTTATGAACCTACTTTCATTTGCCTGTAAAAATAGTTTTTTAAATAATAAGAAAAAAACCCTGAATCTGGTTTTGTTATGACATAATTGAAAGGGATAAATCTTGAGCATAAAAGTCTAAACACTGTTGATGGAATTATTAAATTTAATATCAAGAGAGACACCAGAGATTGAGTTTCTAGCACAATTGCTTTGTTTTAGTGATGAGATTAAAAAAGTTGTGGCTTGCTCATGCTGGCATATAATCTGATGAGCATATAATCTGATAATAAACAGAGTTCAGATATTTGGGATAATAAAGTAGCCCAGAAATCATTAAGATGCATTCCACAGTGGTACAAATGTAGCCTAGTATGACTGAAAAATGTAATGAAGTACCAACCGGGGCATTTTTGAGTAACAGTGAAGCTGCTGAGTTTTGGAGTCAGAATGCTTGGGTTCGAAGCTCAACTCTAGCACCTGCAACCTCTGTGACCTTGAGAAGTCAATTTACTGAACCTTTGTAAATCTCAGTATCCTCCTCTGTAAAAATGAGAAAAATAATAATACTTGACAGTTTTCAAAAATAGGTCCTTAGAAGCTCATGGCAGGCCAGGGATAAGATACGGGGCAAGGGATAGGATATGGGGCAGGGATAGAATATGGGACAGGGATAGGATACAGGGCAAGTAGACAGAGTGGGCAACACTTAGGTCAGAAAACTATTTTTTGATGTTTTTGATATTTCAGCATCTTTGCAGAGGTATACTCTTCATAGGCCACGTGGTCCAATGGAGAAAGCTGTGCCTTTTTGCACAGCCCATAAACCACCACAAAGATAAGATATAAGAGTGATAGAAAACTTGAACTATTCAGATACGAAGAAGTCTTGTTCAACTGGTAATACAACAATTGAAAAGCTCTTGACTTACTTGCTGACAATTTTATATCATAGGGAAAACGTGTTAATTCTCCAAGTTTCAGGACTGGCTGGCTCACTGCAGAGCAATTAACCTCCCTGGTGGACAATGACACAGCCCTATATATTTCCACAGATTTCCGAATGTGGAAAGACCAATCCCAGTTGAGAACCATGACTAGAGGAACTAAGGGACTGCTCTGAATTTAATCTTACCAACAGGAGAATGGATAGGTAATGAAGGCACATGGAGAACTTTGGGAGAAAATTACCTTATCTTGAAGATTCTGGTATCTCGGAAAACGAAAGCAAGACATGTAAGACATACTAGACAAAACCTCTCCAAACTGTGTCCCTAGGAATTTCTGTACAAAACAAACAGCCTGTGGTCAAAAAGGTTTAGGAAACACTACACAGTTAATCAGTCATCTTTAGAGTTACAATGCCTACTATTACCATGATACGGGTCAGAGAAGTCTTAGAACAAGAAACCAAGTGTCAAATATTTCAAAAGGGAAAACTCTTCTCCATAGACCTGTGCTCTCTTCTTCTGACTCATCTCCCATTTCTACTGTAACATTTTTCTCTTAACAGCAATTTAAAAAGATAAAAAGTTAAAATTAAAATAAATTAATTAAAAGAGCTTCTCTGGACAGGCTTTAAAATACAGACATACCTCAGAGATATTGTGGGTTCGGTTCCAGACCACCACAACAATAATGTGAATATCACAATAAGGTGAGTCACACAAATTTTTTGGTTTCCTAGTGCATATAAAATTTTACTTACACTATAATATAATCTATTAAGTGTACAATAGCATTATATCTAAAAACCAATGTATGTACTTTAATTTAAAAATACCTTATTGCTAAAAAATGCTGATCATCATCTGAACCTTCAGTGGGATATAATCTTTTTGGTGGAAGAGGATCTTGACTCAATGTTGATGGCTGCCAGCTAGTCATGGTGGTGATTGCTGAAGTTAGGATGGCTGTGGCAATTTCTTAAAATAAGAGAACAATGACATTTGCTGCATCAATTGACCCTTCCTTTCATGAATGGTTTCTCTGGAGCATGCAATGCTATTTGATAGCATCTTACCCACAGTAGAACTTCCTTCACAATTGGAGCCAATCCTCTTTAACTCTGAACAAACTCAAAGTCAACCATGAGGCTTGGAATCAACTTCTTTCAAACTCCTGTTACTGTTGGTATTTTGACTGCTTCCCATGAATCATCAATGTTCGTAATGACATCCATTCTATATACAATAGTTTGCATCTGCTAAGCCCAAACTCCCAGTCCATCCCTCCCCCACCCACCCTCCCCCTTGGCAACCACAAGTCTGTTCTCTATGTCTTTGAGTCTGTTTCTGTTTCTTAAATAATAAGACTTGAAAGTCAAAATTACTCCTTGATCCATGGGCTGCAGAACGGATGTTGTGTTAGCAGGCACAAAACAACATTAATCTCACTGTATATCTCCATCAGCGTTCTTGGATTACCAGGTGCATTGTCTATGAACGGTAATATTTTGAAAGGAATCTTTTTTTCCTAATCAATAGATCTCAAAATTGGGCTTAAAATATCCAGTAAACTATGTCATAAACAGATGTGCTATCAATCCAGGCTTTGTTGTTCCATTTATAGAGCACTGGCAGAGAAGATTTAGCATAATTCTTATGGGCCTAGGATTTTTGGTAAACAAGCATTGGCTTCAACTTACTTTCACCGGCTGCATTAGCCCCTAACAGGAAAGTCAGTCTGTCCTATGAAGCTTTGAAGCCAGGCACTGACTTCTCCTCTCTAGCTATGAAAAGGTCCAGATGGCAACTTCTTTCAATATAGGCTGTTTCAATCTACATTGAAATATAAGACTGTTTCATTTACATTGAAAATCTGTTGTTTAGTGTAACCAACTTTATTAATTATTTTAGCTAGGTCTTCCGGATAACTTGCTGCAGCTTCTACATCAGCACTTGCTGCTTCCCTTTGCACTTCAAAAAAATTTTTTTAATTAATTAATTTATTTATTTGGTTGTACTGGGTCTTAATTACAACAACCAGGCTCCTGAGTTGTGGCAGGCAAACTCTTAGTTGCAACATGCATGTGGGATCGAACCTGGGCCCCCTGCATTGGGAGCACAGAGTCTTATCCACTTCACCACCAGGGAAGTCCCCTGCTTTTATGTTATGGAGGTGGCTTCTTTCCTTAAATCTAATGAACCAACCTCTGCAAGCTCAAACTTTTCCTCTGCAGCTTCCTCACCTCTCTCAGCATTCATAGAATTGAAGAGAGTTAGGACCTTTCTCTGGATTAGGCTTTGGTTTAAGGGAATGTTTTAGCTGGTTTGATCTTCTATCCAGACCACTGAAACTTTCTGTATATCAGCAATAAGGCTGCTTCACTTTCTTATTATTCATTTGTTCACTGGAAAGTAGCACTTTTAGTTTCCTACTTTTCCTTTGCATTCACAGCTTGGCTAACTGCTGCAAGAAGCCCAGCTATCTGCCTGTCTCAGCTTTCAACTTGGTCTCCTAACTAAGCTTAATTTCTAGCTTTTGATTTAAAGTGACTCTTCCTTTCACTTGAACCATTAGGGGACATTTGTAGAGTTATTAATCAGCCTAATTTCAATATTGTTGCATCTGAGGGAATAGGGAGGCCGAAGGAGAGGGAGAGAGAAGGGGGACAGCTTGTTGGTGGAGCAGTCAGACCAAACACAAAATTTATCAGTTAAGTTCACTGTCCTATATGGGTGTGGTTTGTGGCACCCCAAAACAATGACAATAGTAACATCAAATATCACTGATGACAGATCACCATAATACATATAATAATAATGAAAAAGTTTGAAATATTGTGAGAATTACCAAAATGTGACACATAAAAATGAAGTGAGCAAATGCTGTTGGAAAATTCCCACCAATAGACTTGCTCGACACAGGGTGGCCACTAACCTTTAATTTGTCAAAAACCCAATATTTGCAAAGTGCAATTAAAGTGAACCACAATAAAATGAGGTAGGCCTGTATTTAAGAAAAAAATATAAAATAATTCTAGCATCGGAGAAGATGTCATTAAATAGTAAAGAGTAATTCCAACCCTTCCACTAATGTTTTTATATGTGAAAGAAATGGGCAGTACTTTAAGGTTCTCTCCTCTGATCCTTCAACCAATCAGAAATTCCTTTGAATGTCCACACCTGGTTAATTTCTTCTCTGAATGGCCACTATAGCTACTATAAGCTTTCATCACTCTCTTCCATCACCCTCCTTCTCTTTTAACACTTTCACAGAAAAATAGGTGTGAATTCACTAAATTTTCCCTTCTGCTCCCCCCTAACTTTACTCCACCTCTTTATTGTCTTTTCTCTGAAAGTCACACTCTTACAATAATAATAATAGCTATAACAACTACCTTTTGTTGAGTGCCTACTTATTCTAAGGGATCTACATAATTATTTTCTAATTCTTAGAACAATTCCAAAGGATAGAAATTATCTGAATTTTATAAATGAGTAAACTAAAATTCAAAGAGTTTATGTAACTTGTTCCAGTCACAGGGCCAGTGAATGGAGACTCTAAATTCCTGATCCCATCCTGTGCCTTTCCTACATTTTTATTATGTTCTCCCACACAACTCCCTCCTCTCAGGCTACAACCATGCTCAAGCCTCTCCTGTAAATAAAACAAACAGGACTTCCCTGGTGGTGCAGTCGTTAAGAATCTGCCTGCCAATGCAGGGGACACGGGTTCAAGCCCTGGTCCGGGAAGATCCCACATGCTGCAGAGCAACTAAGCCTGTGCGCCACAATTACTCAGCCTGCTTTCTAGAGCCCGCGAGCCACAACTACTGAGCTCGCATGCTGCAACTACTAAAGCCCGCGTGCCTAGAGCCTGTGCTCCGCAACAAGAGAAGCCACGACAATGAGAAGCCCGCGCACTGCAACAAAGGGTAGTCCCTGCTCACCACAACGAGAGAAAGCCCTCATGCAGCAACGAAGACCCAATGCAGCCAAAAATAAATAAATTTATAAAACAAAACAAAAAAAATCCTTAAACAGTTCATCATTCTCTAGCAATGACTCTAATTATCTTCTTCTTTTTAAAAATTCTTATTTTATTGAAGTATAGTTGATTTACAATGTTGTGTTAATTTCTGCTGTACAGCAAAGTGATTCAGTTATACATACATACATATACATTCTTTTTCACATTCTATTCCATTATGGTTTACCAGAGGATATTGAATATAGTTCCGTGTGCTATACAGTAATATCTTCTTCTTTCTATAATCAATGTATCTTTTAAATATATCCTCTCTTCTTCACGCCCATTGCAGCATCCTTGATCAGGTACTACCATGTGCTCCTGCCTGTTCCCTTTTCAGTTCACCTTGTACTTTACAGGCAGAATAATTCCTCTAAAGTGCAGGGTTTTTGTTTGTTTGTTTGTTTGTTTTGGCTGTGCCGGGTCTTAGTTGCAGCATGCTGGATCTTTAGTTGCTGCATACGGACTTCTTAGTTGCAGCAAGTGGACTCTTAGTTGAGGTATGCATGCAGGATCTAGCTCCCCGACCAGGGAGTGAACCCAGGCCCCCTGCACTAGAAGCACAGAGTCTTACTCACTGGACCACCAAGGAAGTCCTTAAAGTGCAGTTTTGATCACGTTGGCTCCCTCAAGTCCCTCTTCTCAAGAAAGGACTCCTATTTGTACTTTGTTCCTAAAGCTGTACATGCGTGTGTGACAATGACCAACACTGAGCTATATTCATTATTAATTTATTCATTCAACAAACAACCACTCATTGCCAATTATGTGTAAGCATAATGGTTTGTCTTGGCTCAAGTCTCTTATTATATGTTACCTGGACTATCTATTCTATCCATTCTAGCTGGAAGAACTTTGAAAATGAAGGTGCAAAACTGATTACAGTATGCCCTGCCCAGAAAACGTTTAAATTCCTTCACCTGGCATCCAAAACCCTTGGTTATCTTGCTGGTCCCTACCCCTCTCCAGCCATACGAAGCTACATTCAGTTCCTTGGATGTGCCAATATCCTTTCATGATTATGGGTCTTTATACATATTGTTGTGCTGGAATTCTCTTCCCCCTTTTTCACCAGATGAGCTAACTGCTATAGGTTCTGTATATCTCAGATCAAGCTTTTCCTCTTCTGGCAAGATTTATCTGAAGTTACTATCTCCAGAGTTGCTTTCCCTCCCACAGATGTGAGTTCCATACAATCCTTATTGTTTTTATTTGAAACTGCTTGTTTAAATGTCTTTTGCTAGGTTATATGTTCCTGGAAGGAAGGCAGCAGTATCTTCGTGTCACCAGCACCTAGGTTTGTAGTTGGCATACAGAAAACACTCAATAAATATTTGTTAAATGACTGAATAAATGTTAGGCAATCGAGGGAATAGCAAGACTTCATTCTTCTCCTCAAGAAGTCTAAAAAGTAAGCAGTGGAAACACATCAGTATTGTCATACTATTTACTGCGCTGTGTATTTGCTTTAAATGAAGCTAACTTCTTTATAAAAGAAATTTTTTCCCAGATGAATTATTAACCAGTGTATTATAAGAAATCTATAGGGGCTTCCCTGGTGGCACAGTGGTTGAGAGTCCGCCTGCCGATGCAGGGGACACGGGTTCGCGCCCCGGTCCGGGAAGATCCCACGTGCCGCGGAGCGGCTGCGTCCGTGAGCCATGGCCACTGGGCCTGCGCATCCGGAGCCTGTGCTCCACAACGGGAGAGGCCACAACAGTGAGAGGCCCGCGTACCACAAAAAAAAAAAAAAAAAAGAAAGAAATCTATAGATATATACACAAACCTCTTGATGCCTATTGGAGTGGTTTTTCTGAAGTACAAATCGGACCATAGAAAGAAATGAATATGAAAATGGAGGGGTAGTTGTTAAGAAGGGAAAATGGCAGAGTAGGAAAAGTAAGTTAGCAGGTTAAACTGTTCTTCCTATGGTTGCAGTTCAAGAAAAGGAGGAGAAAAGCATAATAGTTGCTGCTGCTCCTAAGTCTTCTATATTCAGATTTTTACTCATGAACAAGAAATACTTTGTCTTCTACATGACTACCTTATCTAATCATCAAAAAACCAAATTATTCAAGCTTCAAGATGATTGGATAAATATATCCAATTATGCATTATACTTAGGCACTGCTGAGCTCCTAGCATAATAGTTTTTATTAGAAACAGGCCTGAAAGTCATGTTCTCTCACTTATAATTTCATGATTATTTATTTAAAAGTCCTTCAATCTTTACAAAAAATGTTCAACACTAGATACATCCTTTGAGATATTTCTTCCATAAGCAGAAATTACAAGTCCATTTATTTGTCTCTTGCTAAATTTTCACTTATTAACAGAGCCTCAAGCAAAAGTTTTGAGTCACAACCATTAGGATGAATAACATCACCATCTAGTCATTCATTGAATATTATTTATTGAATGCCAGCTGTGTCAAGCACTGTGCTAGATGCTGGTTACATTAATAGATCAGTAACAAACAAGACACACACATTTTCAAATAAGAGAATTGGTCTCCACTTGTAGCAAAGACAGAGTAACTGCTACCTGACTTCCTCTCTCGACACACACAACTAAAAAACTGAACAAAATATGATTTTTAAAAAACTATTATCAGACAACAGGCAATGCAGAAGTATTTTATCTTAGAGAAGGAAACAAACAAGGTGAGCTGTATTGTTATCCCAACAGGAAAACTGGAGTAACTTTCTGGATCAGAGAGAGAGGGATCTCAAGCAGAACATGTTGGCCCAATGCAGGGGGCCCAGGTTCGATTCCTGGTGAGGGAACTAGATCCCACTTGCCGCAACCAAGGATTCGCCTGCTGCAACTAAGAGTTAGCATGCTGCAACTAAAGATCCCACATGCTGCAACTAAAGAGCCCACATGCTGCTACGAAGATCCCACGTGCCAAAACTAAGACCTGGGACGGCCAAATAAATATATATATATATATATATATATATTTTTTTTTAAGAAAAGGACATGATGGCCTCATTTAGCTGAGAAGACAGAGATCAGAGTTCAGAGGGTTGAGGTAAAATGTCAGAGAGGGAAATTATCTAGGGAAAAGCTCTAGGAATCTGTATAAGGCATTTCCTTGTGTCTTTGGATGAAAACTAAGGTACAAGTGCATAAGTGAAATTCCACAAGCCTGGGAAAAGAACAACTATTGGGTAGCTGAAAGCTGAACAATTCCCAGAGCTCACCCAAGGCAGGGAGACATATGAGTTAGAACCACAGGGTAAGACCTCAGACTTCTGGGACATTCAATAGTGACTCTGTAAGTGCAGCATCTCAGTAGTAGGCTAAACCAGCCACAAAGTAAAGGATACGTTATGACCAACCTAACAAAGCTTAAAAACAAGCCTTTAAAGGGGCAAGCTGATAGAGGTAATTTCACCACTTCCACAATAAACTTCAACATTCTTTAAAGGAAACAAAATCCAGACACTCAGCCACATCAAAGTCCACAATACTCAGAATCCAAGCCAACACCTCTAGACAGGCAGAGAAGATAATTGTACAAGGAATTGGAAGGACAATAGTTACTACAATAACTGTTTAAAATAACTTTTTTACTATAGATTTCCTGGAAGCCAGAGAAAATAAAAATCAATATAAAAGCGCCCTGTAGCTCTTCATATCAGTTGAAATGAAACGTGTATTTCTTTCAGTAGAAAAGCTTTATTCTAGGCATGAATTCTGGGAGGTATTTATCCTATAGATTGTTTCATGTGAGCTACTAAGTATCACGTTAAAAGTATACAGCTTCAGAACATAAGATTTTGAGAATTTAAAACTTTCATTTTAAGTTTAAAATAGTTATTATTAGTTTCATAGTCGACTCCTAATTTCTCCACAGCTCCTTAGGGAGATGTCCTAGAAATCTGTGGCAAGATATGGTAAGAATCAATGTGCTACAACAGCAGTTGTAATAATAACAAAACAAAAACTACAGTAACATGTACATCCATGTATTTAAAAAATCAACTCTTCAGGGGCTTCCCTGGTGGTGCAGTGGTTAAGAATCCGCCTGCCAACACAGGGGACACAGATCTGAGCCCTGGTCTGGGAAGATCCCACATGCCACAGAGCAGCTAAGCCTGTGCACCACAACTACTGAGCCTGTGCTCTACAGCCTGTGAGCCACAACTACTGAGCCCACGTGCCACAACTACTGAAGCCTGCGTGCTTAGAGTCTGTGCTCCACAACAAGAGAAGCCATGACAATGAGGAGCTCAAGCACCACAATGAAGAGCAGCCCCTGCTCACCGCAACTAGAGAAAGCTTGTGCACAGCAACAAAGACCCAATGCAGCCAAAAATAAAAACAAACAAATTAATTAATTAATTTAAAAAAATCAACTCTTCAATCTCCCCCTCCCCTCTTCCTGTGCATCATTTTCCCTTCTCTTCCAAATTTCAGAGAACTTCCATATGAACATTTTATAATAAACATTAAAGGACATAATTTAATTAAAATATCTGACATCTGAAAAGTTTTTGATTACATGTGTTGAAAGAATTTAAAAAATTAAACTGAGTAGGATCTTGGAAATCTGTTGACCTGAATGAGATTTCTTGACCTCCACTTCTGAGTCCCATTCATATGCCTCTCCCGAGCCAAAGGGTGACATGGAGCTTATGGGAAGCTAGAAGTAAGACAGGAGTCAACATCAGCCCCAGGTGGGAAGTCCTGGTCCTCCAGACCTCCCTGTCCTGTGATAGGGAAAGTATGGAGAGACTGAGGACCATGGAGGAAGTAAGGCCTCACAGTTACCCAAAAAACTGGGTTTACCTCTTGGTGGGTGTTGAGCCAAAATGAGACAGGGCAGGGGGAGGGGCAGGGCACATCCTTTAAAAGAATGACACAGCTATTGAGGAGACAACAAAAACTAGTTAGAACCAACTAGCCCCAAGATGGTGGAAGATTTGACTTCCCATAGACCTTGAGCATCATTGTAATACTCAGCATGGCAAATGACACACCCAAAGGCACCATGACTGTTCCAAGGCTGACCATAAAAAGTCAAAACTTTGGTGGTGGCCCAATTCCTGGAAATCTCCACCCTTTACCCAAAATAATTAGAATAATCCTCCCACTTGTTAGCCTGTGAAATTACCCCGTCCCATACTCTGGGGTGACTCGCACCTTCTGAGACAGTCCCCATTCTGCCTCTGGAATGTGTATCTTTCTAAATAAACTTGCTTTCACTTTACTATGGCACACTCTTGGATTCTTTCCTGAGTGAAACCAAGGACCCAAACTTGGCAGCCCACCCCAGGGACTAACCCGAGACCTGGGATGTGACCATGTTCTCACTTCCCCATTCTCCTGCAACAAAAAGATACAACCAAGGCAAAAAGCGGGAAAAGGAAGGATTTATTACTTGCAGCAAGTAAGGAGAACATGGGAATCTTTCCTAAAACAGTCTCCCCAGACAGCAAAAGTGGGGAAGTTTTAGAAGTGGGGTACACACATATTCGTGAAGGGGCTTGAGCAGAGAAGAATTCAGCATGGAATTGGGGCAAAGGTTGACAGAGTCCTATCTTTAGTTGATTAAAGTCAGGAGGGTCAACATCATTCTTCCATCCTACACCTGGGTGAGGGCCTCAGGTCCTGCAGAACTCAAAGAAACATATCAGATTGTTACATATATCCCTTCAGGAAGAACTAGGACTATTTTATCACTGAACTATTGTTTGTTTGTTTTTTTGAATTTTTACTTTATTTTATTTTATTATTTTTGGCTGTGTTGGGTCTTCATTGCTGCGCGTGGGCTTTCTCTAGTTGCAGCGAGCCGGGGCTACTCTTCGTTGTGGTGCGTGGGCTTCTTATTGTGGTGGCCTCTCTTGTTGTGGAGCACGGACTCTAGGCGTGTGGGCTTCAGTAGTTGTGGCACGGTGGCTCAGTAGTTGTGGCTCGTGGACTCTAGAGCACAGGCTCAGTAGTTGTGGTGCACGGGGTTAGTTGCTTTGTGGCATGTGGGATCTTCCTGGACCAGGGCTTGAAACCCTCTCCCTTGCATTGGCAGGAGGATTCTTAACCACTGTGTCACCAGGGAAGCCCTGAACTATTGTTTCTTTTTTTAAAAAAAATTAATTAATTAATTAATTTATTTTGGGCTATGTTGGGTCTTCGTTTCTGTGCGAGGGCTGTCTCTAGTTGTGGCAAGCGGGGGCCACTCTTCATCGCGGTGTGCGGGCCTCTCACTATCGCGGCCTCTCTTGTTGCGGAGCACAGGCTCCAGACGCGCAGGCTCAGTAGTTGTGGCTCATGGGCCTAGTTGCTCTGCGGCATGTGGGATCCTCCCAGACCAGGGCTTACACCCGTGTCCCCTGCATTAGCAGGCAGGGACCCCGATAAAGTTAATTTTACATAATGAAAATTAATTTAAATAGCCACATGTGGCTAGCAGCCATTGTATTGGAGAGTACAATTTTAGAATTGTCAGTGAAACCATGTTCCACAATTATTTAAAACTTCAGAATTTGGAATCAATCCTGGTTACAAATTTGGTCTTGCTATTGATTGTCTGAGTGAAATTAAGCAAGTTATTTTACTGAGCCAAGCCTCAGTTTTTGTTTTCAGCAGAAAAGTAGAAATAATAATCCATATTTTGTATAGGATAGTGCTACTACTCAAAGTGTGGTCTTCGTGTCAGTGTCCATCAATAGTCTCTTTGCTGCAGGTTAGAAATGAAGAATGAGTGACTTCCCTGGTGGTCCAGTGGGTAAGAATCCATGCTCCCAATGCAGGGGGCCCGGGTTCGATCCCTGGTCTGGGAACTAGATCCCACATTCATGCCACAACTAAGAGTCCGCATGCAGGTTTCTAAGAGTCTGCAGGCTGCAACTAAGAAGCCCACATGCTGCAACAAAGATTCCTCGTGCTGTAACTAAGACCCAGCGCAGCCAAAATAAATATAAATAAATAAATAATTTTTTTAAAAAATGAAGAGTGAGCAATAGAAAATTTTATAAAAATTTGACAGAGTAATTTTATATCGTTTGACTGTAATAAAAATTTTATGACATTTAAATTTTTCTAGCTATTTGTTTTTGTTGTATTTTACAAAATATTAGTCTGCAATAGACTGTGAATAAAACAGAGCTGGTACTTTATCACAGGTGGCTTGAGAGAAACTGTCAGAGATTCACTGCAAAGATGGGAGTAAAGGTTGTAGAATGGTACCTGTTATGTAGCAAGTAATTGATGAATGGCTATTATTAAGAATGTCAGTCTTGTAATTTCTCAGTCTCTAAGGTAATAAAAACAATTTCTCTCCTTTGGACTGCTCAGAATAGAATCCCATTGGTTTATTCTGTGTCTGGCTAACTATGTCCAGGACTATAAGTCTTTATTTCTTTGAACAGCCGTAAGGTACAATAGAGTCACTATGAGTTAATAGCAATATACTCATTCTAATGACTGATTGTGCTTTTGATTGAAAAATGTGTAAAAAATGTATGTAAGGAATAAAGTTTGTTACTCCAAGTGTTTAATGAAAATTTGTATTTGGGTGACTAAAAAGAGTATTGCAATTGAAGTGAAGCACAGAGGAGTTTTAGAGCAGTGAAAACAGTCTGTATGGTACTATATTGATGCCATGCATTTGTCCAAACCCATAGAATGTACAACACCAAGAGTGAATCCTGGGGAAAGCGGGGGTGGGGAGGGTGGGGGAGGTGTGGGGTGGTGGTGGGATGAACTGGGAGACTGGGACTGACATATATGCACTAATATGTATAAAATAGATAACTAATATGAAACTGCTGTTTAAAAAATAAATAAAGTAAAATAAACTTCAAAATAAAATAAAATGGTAAAAGCAGCTGTACTTACTCAAATCTTATTTGACTGGTAATCATCTTGAGGGTTTAAAAAAATTTTTTTTTTAAAAAAAGAGTGACTCATAATGTAAAACATGGGCTTCGAGTGAGTATGATGTGTCAATGCAAGTTCACTAATCATAACAAATGCACACCCCTGGTGAGGGATTTTGATAATGCCGTGCGTGTATAGGGCAGGAGGTAAGTGGGATATCTCTGCATCTTCCTCTTAATTTTGTGGTGGCTTTACTGCATTTGGAATTTATATGGTTATTTGGTAATATTGTTTAAGAACTACTAGGTCTTCATGCAATCCTGCGTATTGTATAAGAATATAATTTATGCTATGATTTTTTTAAAAGACAGATTTATTACTAGGAACCACAAAGACCAATCATCATTAATTTTTTACTGTGTTTTATTTGATAAATGTGTGCAGCTGTTATACTGAAAAGACTGTGACAGTTTAAAATATAGCAAACAAACAATATTAAAATTTTTTTTGTCCACACTTGTATACTGTGTATGCAAAATGCCTTAATTACTAATAAGCCAATGTGTTATGATACCAATAAAAATATTATTGTAATTGTATAAATGAAACATACCCAATCAAAAGGTTTTAATTACAAAATGGTCACTCAGAGAACATATATGCTGGATAAAATGCTTGAAGAAAGAATCTTGGAAAATAAGGAGTTGCTGAAGTAACATAAATTAGACAATTAAAAAAATAGGTGTAGGGCTTCCCTGGTGGCGCAGTGATTAAGAATCCATCTGCCAATGCAGGAGACACGGGTTCAAGCCCTGGTCCAGGAAGATCCCACAGGCTGTGGAGGAACTAAGCCCGTGCACCACAACTACTGAGCCTGTGCTCTAGAGCCCGTGAGCCACAACTACTGAACTCACGTGCCACAACTACCGAAGCCCATGTGCCTAAAGCCCGTGCTCCGCAACAAGAGAAGCCACCACAATGAGAAGCCTGCGCACCTCAACAAAGAGTAGCCCCTGCTAGCCACAACTAGAGAAAGCTCACGCGCAGCAACAAAGACACAACACAGCCAAAAATAAAAAAATAAATTAAAAAAAAATAGGTGTAGCAAAAGAACACAAATATTGAATAGCCATAGCATTGAGCAAATTGAAATTGCATTCAAAAGGAAATAATATTTTTACAATGAACAATAGAGTATCGAAGGAAACAAGAGCATATATCTAGGACTAATTGAAAATTTAGGAACACAGAGTAATAGTAAATGCCTGTAGTATGAAAGAGCATTTGGAAAAGTTGGTGTTTTAAAATTTAGATGGTGTTTAAAAATTAGAGACTGATCAAAATGAAGCTGTACATATGTTATAATGTCTTGTTTAAAATTAATCTGGATGAGTTTCTTTTTCTCCTTCCACTTCCCTTCCTCTTCTTTTCTTCTCTGTCCTCCTCCTCCACCTCCAGTTCCTCCTCCTTTTAAAATTTATCTATGGTTATTTAAAAACAAATTAGAAAAGCTTTAAGAACTAAGAATAATTGTCCTATATTGTGTGTGTATGCACACACATGCAGAAGGGTAGTTTAAAAAGTCTAACAAATATTTCAATTGGTAGATCACATCCATTAGTAATATCCCTAATCCTTACTTCCTGAGATGAAACATTCAAAATATTTTGCTTTTATTTTATGTGTTAACTGTATATAGACACCACAGTGAGGAGCCTCCCCCCAGAAGAAAAATAACGGTTACAAGTAAGCAGACTTATTTGAAAGTAAAAATTTGAAATGATCACATAGTGAATTTGAGTAGAGATGTACAAAGTCATCTAAAACAACATAATGGCTTCCTGGGTCATACTTGACAATGACCACACAGAATGTTTTAATATATCTAAAGAAAAAAGTAACAAGTAGATGTATATGAGATAAGGGGATAGGAGTGTAAGTCATCCAGGAATTCAAAGAAAAAGGAATCACAGAGGCACAAGTTGGCACTGGCCATCCGAGCACGGTGTGCTGGTGAGGCGTGGGCTGGTGCTCCTCAGGTCTTGTAAATCTCCATCTGCCTCACAGACAGAAATTTCACTCCTGTGGAACAGGGCACATCAGGCTCACAAAACACAATGCTGTTAAACATTAGAATCAAAAAACTGGCTCCTCTTATTCTGATTCCATGCTCACCAAGCAGCATTCTGCTTATTTGGCTTTGTATGTAGTTTGTCTACAGGGGGATGTGCTAATGAGTAATTCTAGTCCACTTGGTCATTAAATTTAGATTGAAATTCACATATATCAGTCTTTTATCCTTGGCTATGTTAAGTTCATCCCTGGAAAATAGACTCACTCTCAATAAGCTGACAGTTATATTTCTTCACGTGTCATACTGGGGACCAACTCATGGACTATGGTGAATCCATCACAGCAAGTTCCACTATAGAAGGCTCTTGACTGTCAGCCAACATTCTCCAAATGGTAGCTCTTTGCATTCCCTGGGCCAAATGTTCATAACAGTCAGGGAACCATGGTAGGTTACATTTTAGCAATGGGGGTCCTCAATAATTATATGATCGCTTGACTTATTTTTCTTCTCTTGATATTGCCTCAAAATGATCCAGATGATATTATTTTAGAAATTGCAGAAGTAGAATGTGAGGATAAGACTAAACTGAGAGCTGAAATTATAAAGTTTGAGAAGTGGAAATAAATAAAGAGAGTGCATTTGGAGTAAAGATGGCATCCTGTTGATACCTGTCTCACATACTGTTTTTCCCTATGCAAACTGCTCCAGCCTCAACGCTTTCCCAATATCCGCCTTTATTTTTCTATTAATGAGAATGGGGAAATCCTGAGGAGCAAAGACTCTATGAAGGATCTTAAAATCAGAATTGAAGGAAGAGTGCTGGTAAAATTTATAGTGGTATCAAGAAAACAAATAACAGGAGAGAGAAAACTCAAGAAGGCAAATCTGCATAGTAAAGGAAAGTTGTATTATTTCATTAAGGTAATAATTTATTGATTTTTTACATATGGGGTTAGGAGCTGTTAGTAAATCACAATTTTAGTTAGCACATGGACTTTAAAGGAAATGAAGGAAAAAGGCAGACTGAGCAGAAAACATAGGCAACAACAAAATTTGTATTAGATTCAATAAATGCAAGTGGTGAGTAACGATACCTAATACCTGCTGTATAATAAAATAATACCTACTATATTCATCAAATTTGAATGCAGAAATATAAAAAGCAATTTTCAGAAACATCACCTATGCTTAAGTGTTGTTTGTAGAAGCTGATGAGTGCTTAGGATGTGCTAATCCTAAACAGCAAAAGAAGACCTAGTTTAGGTGACAGTTGATATTGAAACCAAACTTTGCAATATGAATGATAGAAGAGAACTTTATTCCAGGTAATGATTCCAATCTTCACACTACGAAGTGGTAAGATTTTATGATTCCGTCTAAATACTGATTATAAATCAGGATTCATATTCAAAGTAAATTTATAGCATGCCTTAAGAATGTTAAATAAACCAGCTCATCATTAATTAATTCTTACCACAAATATTTATTGAGGACCCATTAATGGGGCAGGGGCTATGGATATTAGGGTAAATGCAACATAGTCTATACTTTTAGAGTTTATGTTCTAATGGTATACTGATACAGAGAAGTAAGTCAGCAGTTACACTATTGTGCAAATAGATGGTAAGTAATGGTGAAAGTACTCAGTGCTCTGGAAGTCCATAGAATGACCTAACCCAGACATGGATAAGGTGCCAGAGAAGTTTTCCTGAAGATATTGACAATTAATTTGAGACTTAATGGCAAGAAGAGGAGGGTGGGGCTGAGTTCTTGAGAGAGGAAATAGTGTGGACAAAGGCTTGGACATCTTTTGAGAAAAATTGTTCAGCATGACCAGACTATTGTGTACAAGCTGGACATGGTACAATTAGAGAGGTAAACAGGATCAGTGAACCCATGAAAGTGTTTGTAATCCATGTTCTGTTCTTTGGACTTCATCTAGAGGGTTGTTAAGCTTTTAAAAATAGTTATTATAAATATTTGAGACACACAAAACAGCATAGGAATATAAAAAAATCTATTTTTGCCACTAAGCTTAAGAAATGAAACATAAATCCCCTTAGAGAAAACTCCAAAAAGCAAAAATTAAAAAAAAGTACTTAATAGGGCTTCCCTCATGGCACAGTGGTTAAGAATCCGCCTGTCAATGCAGAGGACTTGGGCTCGAGCCCTGGTTCGGGAAGATCCCACATGCCGTAGTGCAACTAAGCCTGTGTGCCACAACTACTGAGTCTGCGCTCTAGAGCCCGCGAGCCACAGCTACTGAGCCCACGTGCTTAGAGACGCCACCTCAGTGAGAAGCCTGCGCACCGCAATGAAGAGTAGCCCCCGCTCACCGCAAGCAGAGAAAGCCCTCGCGCAGCAACGAAGACCCAACGCAGCCAGAAATAAATAAATTAAATAAATAAATTTAATAAATAAATAAATTAAATTAAATTTTAAAAAACATACTTAATACAAGCACATATATGTTGGAATTTCCTTCTCTATCCCTAACTGATGACATTTCCCCGTTCATATTCCATAGAAATCACTCTCTTGAATTTGGTGTTACTATTCCTGTACATTTGGTTTTGTACTTTAACTACATATGTAACTCTAAATAATACAAACAAATGGTTGAGAGGTTAGTAAGATAAAATACAAGTTGACCAGTTAAGTTTGAATTTCAGATTAAAAAAATAATGTTTTAGTATAATTATGTCCCACATATTGAATGAATATTTGTAATACTTGCAATATTGTCCCATGCAATATGTGGGACATACTTATACTAAAAATTATTTTTTTATCTGAAGTCCAAATTTAACTGGGTATCTTGTAATTTTTTTCGATAAATCTGGCAATCCAAGTGGTGAGAGTATGTGGAGTTCTGTGTATGTGTGCATGCAGGAGTGGGAACTGGGAGCCAGAGACAAAAGAGTTTGTGGACAGTTTCAAGTGCCAGTGGCCTGAAGCCAAGTTGGCCAGTGTAAAGTTGAGAGAAATAGTTCAATTTTAGAGCTATATGGGAGATAGAAAAGTCAAGATTTAGTGACTGGTTGACTGTGTGAGTAAAGGAGAGGGAGGAGTTGAGAATAATAAAAGTGATGTACAGGTCTGGCTAGTGGGATTGCTGACAGAGATAAGTTCTATTTTGAACATGTTGAATTAGATGTTCTCTTGAGGAATATTTAGTCTAATCAATACAGCACGTAATTGGATGTACCTTGGGGCAATTAAGTAATTTAAAATAAAGCAGAACTAGGAAGCCATGGACACTAGTACACTCACCCTGATCCATCTGCTCCATTTAATTTCTTACATATATACCTATCGTGTCTTAACCTCTTCTTTTACTAAAATTCCTATTCATATCTTTGTATCTCTTGCTCCAAGCCTCTGTTGGTGATCTAAAAATAATCTCATTTACATATGTTGCAATTTATCTTTTCCTCTTCATTTCATATTGACTTGCCCTCTCATTAAGGTCCTGGCATATTTCCTCCCCCACCAAAGAAAAAAAAGTCTGTGTGTTTTATCTTTCTCAGAGGAATTGCTTCCTTCAGGAACTTCTACAGCTATCTGCTCTGGTTTCCTTGGCAACCCCTGCCTCTCTTATTCTTTCTGATTACTTAAGAGAAATCTGACTAAATCACTAATAATCACTGATCATAAATAGTAGAAGGAATTAAAAGTGCTCAGCATACCTTCTGAGAAAAGGAGTAGGCAAATTTGGAGGAAATAAAAATACGGAGACCTAAGGAGATGGATGTAAAACGTGTGAAGGTATTGATTTACAAAGTTTGTTATTTTCATTTGTCAGTGCACTGTTTGGAGTGTTGTCAGGGTTGATGAAGACAATACCTCATTAGCTAGGCAGCTGTATCATCTATCCAAGCAAAATTCTCCTAGGCCTATCTCAACAAATATGGAGTGTAGGAAATCATATTCTAGATTATTGTGAAAGTATGAAATACAAACCTTGAGAGAAGGAGAATAAAGGATGTAGACTAAACTTGCTCTAATGTTTACATTAGAAACATATTGGTATACAACATAAAAAGGACTGCATAAGATTAGTAACTACCGATCTTCTATTAATTAATTAATTAGGCTGCGTTGGGTCTTTGTTGCTGCACGCAGGCTTTCTCTAGTTGTGAGAGCGGGGGCTATTCTTGTTGCGGTGCGCGGGCTTCTCATTGCGGTGGCTTCTCTTGTTGCGGAGCGAGGGCTCTAGGCCTGCTGGCTTTACTAGCTGCAGCACGTGGGCTCAGTAGTTGCGGTGAATGATCTCTAGGGCATGTGGGCTTCAGTAGTTGTGGCATGTGGGCTCAGTATTTGTGGCACATGGGCTTAGTTGCTCCGCGGCATGTGGGATCTTCCCAGACCAGGGATCGAACCCATGTCCCCTGCATTGGCAGGCAGATTCTTAACATTTGTATCACCAGGGAAGTCCATAACTACCAATCTTAGTCTGTTGAAGCATTTATAAATTATAACAGTGGGATTTTATTATTTTATACAGTGCATTCCATATTTCATATTGTGATACTACTGCTTTTATTAAATAAAGACACCAGTATGGGGATTAGGTGTTTGTCTAAATCTAATACAGGTACATACATTTCACCTAAAATTCAGAAATATTCATTCTTAGAACCATGCTTAATCCTCCAGTTATTGTTGGGTGATAGTGAACAGTAAGGCATCTAACAAAATTTTCATTAGAAAAAGTTGGGACTCCACTTATCAGAAAGTACTTCCTCCTGCTATTGAAGGCAAATTGACCATTATTTGGATTCTTAGCCATACCAAGAGGGGAATTAAGAAGTGCTAGTCTGTAAGACCAGAGTAAATATAGTATATTGAAAAGTTGTTATATAGTTGAGTTGTTGGATTGAATTCTATCTCTGTAACATTTGAATAAAATGTAAATATGTTGTTTGATGGTGAAGTTATTCACTCATTACTTATTGATATAATTGATAACCAACATATTTCATCATATTTAGTCTTGACACTGTGATAACAGGCCAGTTCTTCCCGCACCACCCCCCACAAGGAAAATCCTACTTTAAGTCATTGGATGTAGTTCTTTTCATGGCTGCTCTTGCGTTTGTCTCCCTGTCGTCTTTTCCACCTCATTCTCATTATGAAATAGTTTTGCAGTTTTGGAGTGCTTGGCCCCACCCCACCCTGCTCAGAGATGAGTTGTGATTGGGCAAACCTGATAAGGGTAATCTCTTCTGCCACAGGGATTTGTTCAGGTAGCCCAGGCCTGAGCCAATCAACACTCTCCCAGACGCAGATATTGGACAGGATCATCTTATGAATGTCGAGCAGCAGACTTGTGGGGTCTTGGGCCCTCCTTCTGGACCTGAAGGAGGAAGCTCCAGGCCCCTGTTACTGCTGGCAGCCATCTTGTATCCTTGAGAGAAGTTGGCCTTCGGAGAATGTTCTGAACAGGGAGAAGGTGCTCTGAGTCACAGAGAACCTGATATGTGGTTTGGAGGGGCCCCTCTTGAAGACGTATCTCTGTACTGTTCTGTATGTGAGTCAATAAATCCCTTTAATATAAGACCGTTTCAGTTGAATTTACTGTTATTTGTTAAAAAAAAAAATCCAAAGTGATATATATTTACTCTTGGGCCTCACTTAAGAATACAAGAAACTAGTAGTCAGCTAAAGTATAGTCAGATTGGGATTACTTAGTAAGTTTACTTAACATCTCATCACTTAGTTTACAGTTCTCTTGGTACATTTTAGATACTTTGGGGTCTTATGTTATAGGTGATCGATTCAACAACTGTTTATTATTAATATTAAGCATTCACTATTTCACTCTGTAAGGCACTGTGCATACAACAGGGATAAACATAGTTCAGTACTGAGAAATCTCAAAGATCTAGTTGAAGAGGTGGACAAGAATATCAAAGAGGCACGCAAAAGTTAAAATCAGAAAAGGCAAATCAGAAAGATTTGGGAAAGAAAGGGAAATCAGAAGAAGGCAAAGAAGGGACGCATATTCAGAATGGTGGGGTGTTGGAGAGGAGACAAGGAGAGGAAGGGCAGGTGTCATTAGAGACTCCTAAGAAGGGGTTACTAACTTCTGTTTTTGTGCCACCGACCTCTTTGGCAGTATGGTGAAGTCTAGGAACCCATTTTCAGAACAATGTTTTTAAGTGTGTAAAATACTTTGGATTATGAAGGAAATTTAGAGTATTGAAAGAGCTATCAAAATACTTGAAAAAACAAATTTGTGATATAGCAGTATATGTGCTTCTTTATTAACTCATAGAAGAACAAGATTTATCAGTGAGCATAATTATTAACATAATTTTGAGGTAGTGATGAATTTAAATGATATTTTGAGTTATCTGCAGCAACTGTAATGTGATATGAAAATATCTGTGGTTTCTTTTGGTTGCAGAGGCACAGGTACCTCTAATATTATTGTGGTTTGTGGTCTACATTCATAATAGAAGGATGTGCTAAATTTTATTTAGTGGTTTCATTCAATGTAATTTTCTGGACCCCTGAATTGTATGCCAAGTTAAAAAAAAAAAAAACCCTGTGTGAAGAAGAGATAAAATTTGAACTAATTCTTGATAGATTGAATGAGGTATCTAGGTAAGTGAAATAGAAATGAATTCAGGATGTATGGAATCACATGTACAAAGGCATGGTGGCATGAGAGCGGATAAGGGACTGTCAGCAGATTGCTTTGGTTAGAGTGAAGAATGAATCTGGCATTGTGCGAGGAGGTTAAGCTGGAAAGATTGGCAAAATCTCATATCCTTGGGGTATTGGTTGCTTGTACATTATAGTATTAAATGTGATTCTGTCTTTAATGTGTTTGGAATCCTTTGCAGACTCTCTACTGCCTAGCATATATAGCCCAAGTTTCATACAGTTGCTCCTGTAATCAAGTCCCAGCTTTCCTTTCTAGTCTCATTTACCACCACTTTTCCTGCCACATACCATGCTCTGATAATTCTCAACTATCATGCTATATTTATACATACTATTCTTCTTATCCCTATTCATCATTTGGATGATCACTTCCTGTGCCTCAGTTGTCTCATCTGTAAAATAGGGACAGAAAGTACCTCATAGAATTGTTGTGGGGATTAAATCAAATAGTTATTGAAACTTGCTTGGAACAATGCCTAATATGGGTAAGCTCTCAATAAATTATAGCTATTATCATTATTGTAATTTTTATTCTTACCTATAATATCTTTTTCCCCTTGCCCAACTGGCTAACTCCTATACATTCTTTAAAACCCAGTCTGGACAACCTCCTCCAGAAAGATTTTCTGATCACCCAACTTTCATCTCCTCCAGATAGAATTAATAACCTCCTCTTCTGTAGTATATCAGGATCTCATATAATTTCAATTCTTGTATTTTCCACAATGTACTATAAACTTATATTTCTATATCATTTTTCCCTATTTTACTGTGGAGCTCCTAAAAGTAAGGGCTGAATATTATTTTTGATGTTTGTAGTGTTTGATTTTACTGAGGGGACGCTTAGGAGTTTCCATATCTGTCCATGGGTGGCAGCCACTAATAAGGTACTTTTAAATTCTAAATCCAGTGGTAACACAGATATAATGGTAGACAATTTGGTATAAGTTAAAAAAAAATTTTTTTTATTAATAGGATTCTGGCCACTCTTCCTGTACACATCCCTTATATATTGGTGTTTTCAAGGTTTTGTTCTAGACTGGACCTTAATTTCTCACTCTACACAATCTTCCTTGGGAAACTCAATGACTTCTGTGGCATCAATTACTGTGTAATGATAACTTCTGAATCTTAACCCAGATTTCTGTTTCCTAAGGTTCATTTCCAAATACCAAAATATTTGCCATCTAACTCCTTATGGTGAGCAACACGAACATTCAATTCAATATGCCAAAACTGAACTCAGTTTTTTCTAAACTCTTAAACCGTCTCCAGCCTAACTGTTACTAACTTGGTTTATACTCTCATAATCTCTCACCTCCTGAATCGCATACTTCTTCTAAAAATTAATTTATTATTTTTTCTGATTAATAAAAAGGAATACTTTCTCTTTGTAAAAAGAAATTCAAGCAATGAAGGGAATATGTGATTTAGCAATCTTATCTTCCAGAGTGAACTACTGTTCCCCGTGTGTGACATATATTCTACCAGACTTTTACGTGCATATTTTTACACACATTTTTATTTGATTTATGCAGGAGTCTCTCCGTTTCCTTGTCTCTATAGTAGCCCCCTTGTAATCTATTCTGGATACATACTTTTCTAAGGTATGGGTGACTGGGTGACTTTTCTAAAAGGCAAATCGCATCATGCTATTCCCCTGTTTTGATTTTGTTCTTTTTTGCTTTGTGTGTGTGTGTGTGTGTGTGTGTTTACTATTCTCCTGTTTAACATCCCTAAAAGGCTATCCATTTCTTGTAGGATAATGTCTAAACTTTTGAGATAACATACAAAATCCTACACGATCTGGCCCCTTCCTATTTCTCTAGCCCTGGAGTTACACTTGACTGTGCTACATTCCACCTTTGATGCATTGGGAAGTTTTTCCAACTGTCAAATGAAGATTAAAAATAATACTTATCACAAGGAAATAGCATATAAAGTGCTGAGCCTACCACCTGTTTCAGAGGCTATTGTGGAAGAAGAAAATGTTTTTGTACATAGGTGTCCAGTCCCTCTTGCTTTCTGAGTAGGAGGATCCTTTGAGGTGCAGATTGCCCATGCAATGCTTGAACAGAATTGGAACACCTCCCCACCCCCAGCCCCCGGCCTCCCCCACCTCCCAGACACACACACAAGAAAGAAAAGAAAGAAGGGAAGAATGACATTAATTTGAATAGATTTGAAAGACGATGGAAGGTGAAACCTGAGTAGCAGGGAAGGACGAAGAGAGGACAGTTCCCACAGGAGTTTTTATTTGGAGGGGTGGTGTTATGGAGGTAGGGATAAAGTTGGTTTAAGAAAGAAGAGTTTTGAGAGAAGCAGCTGTCAGAGTAAATGGGATTTAGGAGAGATAAACAGGTTAGTATCTTTCGGACATTGCTAACTCCTCTGCCCTCCAGTTCCCAACAGCTTTAGTTATTTTGTCAAGGTCAGATTTATGTTCTTCAGAATTTGACGCTAGGTCGAGGCTGGCCATGAACTAGTCCAGCGATATTCCGGTTACACAATTATTGTTTGCCATCCTTCAGGGTCCACTCCCCATGCTTTAACTCTGACGCCTGCCCGAAATTCATTCATCCGACAAATATTTGAGTGACCTCCCCTCTCCCAGTCTGCTGAATAGCCTGTTATCCAGGATCAGTCCCTAAACTTCGGTGGTGGCTTTTCTGACACTCCGACACTAAAATTTGCCTTCCCCCCCCCCTTTTTTTTTCGTGCAACCCAGCACTCCGCATCCACTTCATTCGCAGTTACATTTTGTACTCAATTGCTTGACTATCTTTCCTCCTCTAACGAGCACCTTGGAGCCAGGAGTGGTGTTTTATAAATCTACTAGCAGAGTGTACGGCACGAAGTAGATGCTTAGCGAAAGTTTATTGAATGAGCGTCCTGTGCATTTCAGTGACATCATATCCTGTGTGCCTTGGCGTCAGTCAGCACTCCTGAGGGAGGCCCAGAGGTCGCAGGGTTTGTCATTGTTTATAACGTGCATCGAATATCTCAAACGCAGGCTAAGGTTTCAGACGGCCCACAAGAAGCGCGGCCATCCGGACGCTGGATCCCGGTCTTTTCAGAGACTGCAGCTTGGGGCGGGAACTCACTGCCTGGGAAGCGCCGGCATTCTGCAACCCTGGGAACAGAACCTGCGAGGGAGGGAGCAGGCAGCTCACTTATCGCGGTGTTTCCTCCCTCCTCCCTCCCAGGGGAGTTATCGCGAGAGAAGCCAGGGGAAGATGGCCGTCCCCTGTTTTTCGGTGTGAAGCAGTGGCGGCGGCTGCGGCGGTGGAGACGGGGATTCTGGTGTCGTGGGCACCTGAACTCTAGCTCCCCCCAGCGAGCGCGCGTCCCTTCGTGCCTAGGCGAGAGCCGGCTCTTCTTCCTCCGGGAGATGCGTTTGTCCCGGGCTCAGGGGCGCTCTGGGAGTTCATGCTGCGCTGGAGTATCCTGGCCACCGCTCTAATCGCCTTGTGCGGCCGCAGCGCAAGCTTCGTCGCCAGGGGTGAACCTCCTGGATCCCCTCTCTGCCCCTGGCGGCGATGACCGGGGAGAAGATCCGCTCATTGCGGAGGGACCACAAGCCCAGCAAAGAAGAGGGGGACCTGCTGGAGCCCGGGGATGAGGAAGCGGCGGCTGCCCTCGGCGGCACCTTTACCGGAGGCAGGATTGGCACAGGCAGCAGCAGCAAGGGCGGTAGAGCCTGTCATAAGATCTTCAGTAACCATCACCACCGGCTACAACTGAAGACAGCTCCGGCCTCCTCCAATCCCCCCGGCGCCCCGGCCCTGCCGCTGCACAATTCCTCCGTGACTACCACCTCCCAGTCCCCGGCTCTTTTAGCGGGCACCAACCCCGTTGCTGTCGTCGCAGGTGGAGGCAGTTGCCCCGCACACTACCCGGTGCACGAGTGCGTCTTCAAGGGGGATGTGAGGAGACTGTCCTCTCTCATCCGCACGCACAATATCGGGCAGAAAGATAATCACGGTGAGGAGTGCTCGCCCCTGTCCACCTCTCCTTCCCAAAGCCTAGGTTGTGCCTCCCCAGGCCTCTGAAATCCTAACAGACCCTTCTTTCCTCTCTTTTGCCCACCATTCCAAGCCAAATGCCCGTAAATCTTGTAATAGCATGCCAGTGGTTTCGGGATTGGTTCTTGTGGGTGCGAAGGAATGTTTCTTCCCTGGCTACTTCAGACTCTTAGAAGCTGTTTGGTTTATGTTTGAGACAGGGCTTCAGTGTGTTGATTCTTGACCATAAGAAATTTTAGATTGCCTCTCATCCAACCTGGTTTTCATCCATTGTTTACTGAACTGTATCTTTTCTTCTTCAACCCCCCTGCCCCCTTGGGATCTTGAATTTTGAACATATAAATTACCCAACTCCCTTCATTGCCCAGGTACAAATCCCAACCTGACTGCAACTGGTTGTGATTTCTACGTGCCATCAGGTTGTCTGTTTCTTTTCTTTCTTTTTTCTTCTACTTCTAGGAAGCTTAGTTTGGTACAAAGTGTTTACACTTTGCAAATGCTTTGATTTCTGAAAGCCACAGTACAAATTTGTTGGCATTTGATACCTGGAGCATGTAAAATGACTTCTGAGTGGCTAAGATTTTGTTGAAGTAGAGCTTAGAGTTTTTTGCTTGTTTTAGATAGATAATTGCTAATAGTAATGTTTTATCTTGATGATCTGTGACTAAAAATAGTACTATGATTTTTCATAGTAACCTCATCATATCCTACATGACAACATATAGTGTCATTCGTTATTCAAGGACTGTATTTCTACTTTTTGCTTTAATTTATTAGCTGAATTTTTTTCTGTTTCTTCTAAAAACATAATGTGACTGAGCTGACATTTAAGCCACAGTAAATTAATGAAAACTATTGTCAACACTGATATTTTCAACATTTGATAGGCCGTTTTAAACTGGGTAGTTGGCAAATATTTTTAATAGCTCGGCTTTTAACTGAACGTGAGTATTGTATACATTCAGTTAGAACACACTCAACTCTGCTCAAAATAGTGCAACACATTAATGAAATACTTGCCTGTGGAATAACCTCCCTTAATTCTGTTGGACTCTAGGCTTCTTATGTACAATTAGGGCAAAAATTGACATTAAGAAAAAAAAGTAAGATTTCTGTTGGTTGTATAATTCTCTAACAACTGCATTTGTATTCTGAATTTACAATATTGTAAGAATTACTACCTCTCATTTATCAAAAATCAAATCCTCCAGAGTGTTCCTAAAAGCTGCACCCAGTTTTTCATTCCTACATTTAATTTACTTAATTACTTTACTGTTGTTGCAACGACATAATATTGTTCGTTCATGGTAATTATTTTCTAACCCTTTGGGAAACAGTTTTTAGTGGGAGATCTGTTGTAGCTTCGGGTTGCTTAGTTATTAGGACATTTTTCAGATTTGGTCTTCATAGTAGAGATATATATATATATATATATATATATATATATATATATATATATATATATATAGTTTATCTTATGGCCATTGCCTTTAAATTGTAGATTTCCATTACATTGAATGTGCCTGAAAACAGATAAAACTTTGTTTTTGAGAGTTGATTCCCTTTGAAAGAAGAAAGAGGTGACTATGACAAAGTATGATAGTATAGTATTTTAGAACTGATTTTCTTGACTGATCACAGAAGGTACTGAATTGCAGGATTATTGGGCTTGCATATGTCATCTAGCATTTACGAGTTGGTTTGTTAAAGTACAAATTCTGTTCAAAGTAATTAGAATCCTGAATATCCTTGAACTCTTCCTTAGCCCACTGAAATTCTCTTTCTAAGTCATCTTGATATACTAAATGCTTGCATTGTACTTAGCTGCCCTTACATTGTTGATTTTATTTTTTTTTATTGACGTATAGTTGACTTACAATGTTTCAGGTGTACAGCAAAGCAATTCAGTTTTATATATATATGTATTTTAGATTTTTTCAGATTCTTTTCCATTATAGGTTATTGCAAGATATTGAGTATAGTTCCCTGTACTATACAGTAGGTCCTTGTTGTTTATCTGTTTTATATATAGTAGTGTGTATCTGTTAATCCCAAATTCCCAATTTATCACCCCCCTCCCTTTCCCCTTTGGTAATCATAAATTTGTTTTTTATGTCTGTGAGTCTATTTCTGTTTTGAAAATAAGTTCATTTGTATCATTTTTTTAGATTTCACATATAAGTGATATAAGATATTTGTCTTTCTCTGATTTACTTAGTCTGATAATCTAGGTCAATCTATATTGCTGCAAATGGCAATTATTTCATTCTTTTTTATGGCCGAGTAGTATTCCATTGTCTATATATACCACATCTTCTTTATCCATTCATCTATCCGTGGACATTTAGATTACTTCCATGTCTTGGCTATGTACATTGGTGTGCATGTATCTTTTCGAATTAGAGTTTTCATCTTTTCTAGATATATGCCCAGGAGTGGGATTGATGGATCATATGGTAACTCTATCTTTAGTTTTTTAAGGAACCTCCATACTGTTCTTAAAGGCTGCACCAGATTACATTCTGTTACATTGTTGATATTTTTGATGAATGTAACCAATGGTTCACATACCTGTGGAAAATGTAATTGTTTTGCCTGCAATTTACATTCTCATCTCCTGCAGTGAAGACTCCTAAGGAAGAGTGGCTTCTATTTAATGTGCTACTTCTTTAATCTCCTTTTCCCCTGTAGCTGCATAATTTCCCTGCTATATTACATTACTTTTACTCATGAAATTTTACTAACCTGGATACTTTAGTCTTTTTAGATTATTTTTCCTTTCAAATTGCAAAAGATAAATGTGTTCTGAGTCACCCAACAAAAACAGGCTCTTTGTTATATTTGGATTGTTATAGCATGATGAGTACATAGCAGAATCATACACTCATACAGGTGCATAGCAGAGCCATACAATTATATCACATCATATGACATAGTTTTATATTCACTAGATGTTCCTTCCATAATGTAATGATGATGATGATGATCATCAAAGATAATAGTTTATTAAATACATCAGTGCTATGCTAAGTGTTTACATACATTATTACATTTAATTCTCACAATAACCCTGCTATAAAGGGTAGCTTTATCCTTGTTTTAAAGGTGAGGAAAGTGAAGCCTGGAGAGGCAAGGAAACTTTGCCAAAGTTGCATACTTAGTAAATAAGCTCCAAAGCTGGGAACTGAACTGACAGTAGGAACTCCAAAGCACATGATCAGCCTGTTTGTAAATATTTCTGTTGATCGGGATGCACTATTTTGCAAAGAAGTCAATTTTAATAATGTGTATGTGGCAATTTATGGCAAAGTTTTTTAATATATATTTCTCATTTAGTACTTGTAGAGAGAGAATGCCACTGAACAGCTCACAGAGATTTTCTGTAGAGCCCAAATCTCTCACTGTTGTTATTTTTCTTTTTATGTAATGGCACGGATAAATAGGCTACTTTGTCCACATGATAGCCCTTTAGGTATTTGACAAGCAAGAGCTATCATGTTCTCCTTATCTTCAGGTTAAACATTCCTAACTTCCGTATCCATTCTTCATATGACATGGTTTATAAAATTTTAAGAATGGTCCCTGAAACACAGTAAATGCTATAGAGGTGTATTAAAAAAGTAAATGAAAATCTTAGTCATCTTCTTTTAGTGAAACTCTGGTTTGTTAGTTCTTTCCTTTGAGGATGGTGCCCAGAACTAGCCTTAGTGTTGAAGCTATAGTAGCCTCTTCAGCAAAGACAGAGACTATATTTATTGCTCTAAGGAATACACATTTAGTAATGTATATTAGTAAAGAGCATACATTAAATAATATAGTACAAGAGTATGTAGATTTTTTAATACTGTTTATTCTCAAGTAAGTGGCTGTCTTTCTGTTCTGTCCTTTCTTGTCCTTATTTTTTTTTTTTTAACCTCAAAACAGGACTTTACATTTATTAGTTTTTATCTTGTTAATCTTGATCCTTTATTCTACCTACCTGGAAAGCTTATTGAATCCTAATTTGGTCACTATTTAGCTCACTGTTCATTAGCTCTTTCAGTTTGCAGTGATCTCTGAATTGAAAAACTTTTTTTTGGTGTGTGTGTATGTATGTGTATTTACAAATTATTGTCAAATTGAGTAGGAGCAAGGATAGAGCTTTTTCTTTTATGGAAAAATGTTAGTTGAGTTGAACCAGGACTGTCCTGGTGTTAAATGAGTTTCCTGATGCCATCATCATTAGCACTATAGAACATGAACTGCTACTTGAAATTGTGATATGAACACATCTGCAGAGCTACCTCTGAAGAGCTGCCTTCACTGAACCACAGTAGAAGTAGGAAGTCTGACCTTCAAACTTTGGCAAAAAAGGAAGCAGAAATGAGCAATTACTGATGATATTGTGTCCTGGGCATCGGCAATGAGGCAGGAGAATTCTGGAGGACTTATTGGAGAACTGAATATGTCTGTCCCAAGTTAATGGCATTCATAAGTCATAGAAATCTAAATGAAGAGTACAAGGTAATTGTCAGGATGCTTTGTGTTCTAGAAAAGGAGTGTAGATTCTCAAAAATTGGATAGGGGCTGGAAAGACAAACGGTATATTCCTGTTCATATACCATTTATTTCACTGGGGAGCGGTCGAAGATCAGTTTTAGAGCAAGACAGAAGCATGTCAAATGAGGGTAGGAAAAAGGGAAAAGGTCTCTTTTCTAACTGTTTAAAGATTATGAATGGTGTTAGTTATCAGGATATGTGAGGTTTAACTGTGTGGTTGCATTTCATCTGTTCTTAAGCCTGTTAGTCTTGTTGGTATCCCAAAGATCATCTGTAAAACTAGAAGGCTTTTTCTATATATGGAATCAGATCTGAGTTGGAGACCATGCTTCTCTACAAACTGGTTTTTATGTAATTATACTATTTATTTAACTGCTGAAATAAGTCGATATAATAATATCTATCTCTTGGGGCATTATAGTCTTAAATGGGAGACCACACTTGAAAATATTTTAATGATGAAGGCTCATATCATAGTAATATCCATTAATATCAATATCTTGCTCTACTTTTGCTGTGACGTGCCTTTCAGTAGAGGACATTCTAGTTTTTGAGGTTTAGTTAGGACTTCATTCAATTGAGGTTTTATCTGCTTCTTGAATTTATACTGCCTATCAGTTTGCTAAAAGGTTTATTTGACTCTCCTGTCAGTCATCTTTCGTCTACTACTGGTGCAACTTGATTCAGAACATTTGGATTCTTGGCTGTAGATATCTGTCAGGTGTGTTAATTTATCCTCTCTTAATCAGCATTGCGCTGATTTCTATAAAGCCACCTGTGCTGTGTTGCATATCCTCTTGGATATTGGTTGGCTTTCATAGAGAATTGTGTGGACACCTGCCTTGTCCTGAGGTAAAATGCTTTTTGGAGAGTAAAAATAGATTTTAACACTATTCTAATGGTTCTTCATAGTTTTTTTCCCCCTTTTTTTGTTCATTCATTCCTTCACTTAACAGATATATACTGAACTCCTGATATGTGATAAACAGTGTTTTAGGTGCTGGGGTTACAGCAGTGAACAAAATGAACAAAGTCATCCCTGCTGTCAGGGAGCTTACATTCTAATGGGGGAAGATAAATAATAAACAAACTAATAAAAATATAGTAAAGAGAATATGGCAGAAAAGAGTTTTAGGCAGAGAATTGCAAACACAAAGGTACCATGTTTAAAGAATAGTGTGGCTGGAACAGGCAGAGAGTGGTAGGATATGGGAGATTTTGAGACCGGGGTATAAACATGTAGAACTTTTGTAGGTCATTGTTAAGGATTTTGACTTTTACTTTGAATAACATAGGAAGCTATTTGAGGGTTTTGAATAGCCAGGTAACATGATCTGATTTTAAAAGGCTCTTTCTGGCTACTATATGAGGCAGAAAAGAAACTTTGGTGGGGGGCATGGGTCAATTTAACATGCTATTATTATAAGTGGGGGTAACTGGAAATAATGAGAAGGTAGAGCTGGTTAGGAGTCAATGATAGATTGAAAGTAATGTGTGTGTGTGTGTGAGTTTTAGTACTATAGTACCATTTATGAGAGAAAGCACAAAAATTCTCCCTTTTTATTGCTTGCTTGGATGAGACTTGAAGATGTCTGTGGAAGCTGGAGCTGTGTTGGTTCTAGGACCTGTAATTTCCTGCTTTGCTCCCTCGTTAGGGGGCACATGAAGTCAAAACTATTTTTGTAATAACCCAAAGTCATTGTTTGCCTTTTTCACAGCGCTGACATTTTCACTGATGGTACAAAAGCAGTGGTGGGTAAAATTGTTGGAACATTAGCATGAATCAAGGCACCAAACTGCTAGTAGTCATTGTATTATTCACTGCCGTGTACTTGAAGTAGGAAAAAAAAAAAAGCCAGTTTCACAATGTCTTTGACGAAGGTGTAGAAATTGTTAATTTTTAAAGTCTTAATCTTGAGTACATACTTTTTTATTCTTTGTGACATAATGTGAATTATGCATAATACTTTTCTGCTGCATACTGAAGAAAAAAAAGGGAGAACATTTGTGCAATTGAGTTGTAAGCCAAACTAGCTGCTTTTGTCATGGAACACCATTTTTATTTGAAAGAACAGCTTACACACAAACTATGGTTACCACAATTTGGATATTTGGCATACATTTTCTGGAAATTGGATGAAGTGAACCTGTGACCTCAAGGAAAACAGTTGACAATATTTGTTGCCAATTAAAAAATTCAAGCTTTGAAATGAAATTTACAATTTGGAAAACTTGTCTCTGTCACTGTAAGCTTGACAGCTTCCTAGTATTTAAAGACTGTTCTGGTCAGATTGGTGATATTACTAAATGTGATTTAAAAATTTTTGTATACTGAAATGTGTTGACATTTGGAAGATCTGCATAACTCAGTAAATCAGTATTTTTTAGACTGATCAACGCCTGATGTTACAAAACCATGCATCAGTAAAAGATCCATTCAAAGTGTAAGAGAAACCAATGAATTTCAGTGTACCACAGTACAAAAAATTTATTGATACGGTTTGAGATCTCACATGACAACAAACCTTAAAGAAATAACCACTTACTAAGTTTTGGTGTAGTATCAAAGGATACCGCCAATTATTTGGAAAGGCTGTTAAAATACTCCTCTTTTTTTTCAAGTGCATATCGTCTGAATCTGGATTTTCTTCATATACTTCCCAACAGCATTTACACCTGACTGAATGCAGAACCAGTTATAAAAACCCAGCTGTATTCTATTAGGCCAGACATTAAATTTGTTTTTATTTTTAATTAAAGAATTTAAAATAGTACCACTCTTGTCATTCTTTTTGTTTTGTTTTGGAAAATTGCAATTTTTTCCATAAAAAAATTATATTAACATGTAACGGTTTTAACAATTTTAATTTCTAATGTAAATAGCAATAGATTTATTCATATAAGAGATTTTTGGGATCTTCAATAATTCTTAAGAGTCTAATGGGGTCTTGAAACCAGAAAGTTTGAAATCTGTTGGTATAGTAAAAAGAATACTGATTTTAGAGTCATGACTCCCACAATTTCTGGATATGTAATTTTAGGAAATTACTTAACCATTTTTAGATGTATTTTTCTTATGACATGTGAAATAGGAATAATCTTTGTCTCACAGGGTTAGGGAGCAAATTAAATAAGATATCTAAAGTATACAGCATAGTGCTGGGCACATAGTATATAATATATGCCCTGTAAATGCCAGCCATTTGGTTGATAATTTGCATACTTTGACTATAGTGGTCTTAATATTACTGGAATGTTTTTTACTCATTTAACGAAACAGAGTTCAGTTTTGTTTACCAAGTTAAAACCAAGGCATCCAATTTCAGATTTAAAAGTATATTTTGAAAAGTTAACGGAGAAAGTTATTTTAAGTTTTTAGTGTCCTTTGTGTAACAAATTAGTTTAAGCAGTAGGTTGAGGACTTAGAAAACTGAGGGGATAGTAGGTGATGGGTCAAACGAGGATACTTGAGCACTTAGTTTCATGATACATTTAGTCAGTAAAGTAAATGTGGTATTGGGTAGATAATGATGTTGATAAAGATTATTTTGCATTTAAAATATTGAAATCATAGCATGACATTTGGCATCCTTGATTGTAAGTAGTATGTATTTCTGATTATGTTCTTACCTTAAAGTGAGAGGGACTGGATCGTTGAGCTCAAAGTCATTTCTAGTTCATAAATCTTTTGAAATCGTGATTAATTTGGACTTGTAATGGAAGTTTCATTTGTAACTTAAGTAGGTGCTGAGGCTTTTACCTTTTCATCTATATGTTCTTGGAGGGTTTAAGAAAACAAAGAGTACTTATCTAGGTGCATAAATGCCTTGATTTCTTCACCTGTATGCTCTAGAGTGTAAGTTTTTGAATAGTTACTATGTTCACATGCTACAAAAGTATAAAAAGATATAAAAGGATATGATGTAAAAATAAAATTTCTCTCCCACCTGTCTTTATCCACCCAGTTATCCTCTTTGACGGCAGCTAGTGTTATCAGTTCCTTGTTTTCTTTTTCTGCTACCATTTAGAACATGGTACTTTTTTTTTTCTCCTGAAAGATAGGGAAGTGAAGAAAGAACTATTACAACCTTTCCTACTATTAGGACAAAAATGGATATTCAGAAATTTATATGTTTGATTTTAAATGTCTTTCTCTTTTCTTATTTTTAAATTTATATCTCCAGCCTCGACTTCTCCTTGGAGTTCCAGATTTTATAATTATCTCCACTTGGGAATCTCAGAGATATTTCAAAATTTATTTGTCCAAAATGGAGTTATCATTTTCCACTTCCCACCTGGCCATCTAGTAAATCACATCATTTAGTTATCCAGTTCTCAAGTGTCAATCACTGGGATCATTCTTTGTCTTACCCCCTCTTTTTACCCATACATGTCTAATTAACAAGTTATTTTGAATCAGTCTACTTTCTGTCTCCACTGCTACCACTTTGAGACCAACCAATTTTTATTATCTTTTCCCTGGAATACTGCACCAGACTCATAACTAGTCTCCCTATGTCCCCTTCCATTCCATTCTCTGTATGTTAAGAATAGTGATCTTAAAATGTAATTTGTATCATGTCATGTCCCTACTCAAGGTCCTTTAATGCCTTCTCCACTTAAAAGTAAGTTCATATTTTTTACCATATGTTATAGAACCCTGCATGATCTAGCCCTTTCTTACTTCTCTGATATAATCTTTTACCAATCCCTCCTTTTTTTCTATGTCTGGCCATACTTATTTTCTTTCAGTTCCTTGAACATGCCAGGTTATTTCTGGCCTCTGTCTGGAAAGCATTTCTTCTTATTCTTTGATTTCATAGTTCTTACTTAGCATTTAGATCTCATTTTAGAGAGATTTTCCTGACTTAAATATCAAAAAGTATGTCTGTCCTTATTATTTTCAGCCTTAGCCTTTTATTTTTCTCAACACTTATAATCTATTTTGTTTTATTTTATATTTCTCTTTCTTTATGAATATAAACTCCACGAGGGCAAGAATTATTTCTAGCTTATTAATGGTTGAATCTCTAGTGTCTAGCACTATGCCTAGCACATAGTGATCCTCAGTAAATATTTATTGAATGGAAATGAATGGATTTTCCTTCTGGGTAAAATGTTGGAGAAATAACAGAACCTATGAACTCCTTCTAACTTTGTATTAAAATACAATGATAACTCTAGAATCAAGTAAACTAGATAATGAGAGAAATTTTTAATAATAGTAATGTAGTATGATTAAATATAGAAATTATATTGATGAATGACAGGTGTTCTTTCCTGTCACCTGTAATGTGACATGAAACCCTTAGTGATTAGAGCATTGGTCTACAAACATTTCATTAAAGGGCAAGATAGTGAATATTATAGGCTTGCAGGCCATACCATTTGTTGCATGAAAGTAGCCATAGACAATTCATAAACAATCAGCATGTGGCTGTGTTCCAGTAATACTTTACATCATGTCCCTGAATTAGAGGATGAAGAAGTTTCTAATATGGAAAACAGATGGCAGGAGCAAGTATGTGCTCGACAGCAAGCTTACCCTTTCTTCTTGCCTTCATTTATTGTTATCATTAAGACTTATAACAGTAGAAAAAAAATAAAACTTTTTCTGGTACCTTATTTTGAATAGAGAAATTCACACTAAAGAAGCAAGTGGGCAAGAGAGCTTATTTTAGTTGAGAGCTAGACTAACCTTGGTGATGGTTGTTAAGGAACAATGAATCCAGTGAAAAGGCCTTTTTAAGGAAGACTTTTTCTTTTAAAATTATTAGGAGAGTGAATAAGTTTTTACTTATCGGCCACCTATCTCTTATTTATCTTTAAACAGCTTTATTCTGATATAATTCCTATAGCATGCAGTTGGACCATTTAAAGTGTACAATGAAATGGTTTTTGGTATTTTTAGAGTTGTGCAACCATTACCACAATCACTTTGAGAACATTTTTATCAACTTAAAAAGAAATCATGTATTTTTTTTTACCTTTCACTGGCCCCCACTCCATTTCCTCCAGCCCTAGACAATCTCTAATCTACTTTCTGTCTCTTTAGATTTTATTATTCTAGGCACTTCACGTAAATGGAAATCACACAATCTGTGGTCTTTCACTTAGCACACTGGTTTTTAAGGTTCATTCGTGTTGTAGCATGTATCACTATTTCATTCCTTTTTATTGCCGATTAAGATTACATTGTATGGATGTACCTCATTTTGTTTGCACATTCATCAATTAATGGACATCTGAGTTGTTTCTACTTTTTGGCTATTATGAGTAATGCTGCTATGAACACTTGTATATAAGTTTTTGTGTGGGCATGTTTTCATTTTCCTGGGTATATATCTTTTGCTGGGTCATGTGATAAGTCTGTGTTTACCATTTTGAGGAACTACCAAACTGTTTTGCAAAGTGGTTGCACTATTTTACTGGCCCAACAGCAGGGTTTGAGGATTTCAGTTTTTCCTCCTTTCCAACACTTGTTATAGCCATCCTAGTGAGCATAAAGTTGTGTCTCCTTATGGTTTTGATTTGTATTTTCTTAATGGCTAATGATTTTGAGCATCTTTTCATGTGCTTTTTGGCCATTTGTATATCTTCTTTGGAGAAATGGCTATTCATATATTCCCATTTTTAAATTGGGTTGTCTTTTTTTTTTTTTTTTTTTTTTTTGCGGTACGCGGGCCTCTCACCGCTGTGGCTTCTTCCGTTGCGGAGCACAGGCTCCGGACGCACAGGCTTAGCGGCCATGGCTCACGGGCCCAGCCACTCCGCGGCACGTGGGATCCTCCCGGACCGGGGCACGAACCCGTGTCCCCTGCATCGGCAGGCGGACTCTCAACCACTGCGCCACCAGGGAAGCCCGGGTTGTCTTTTTATTATTTAGTTTTAAGAGTTTATTTAGAGTATTAGAGTCTCATAGGAAAGTGCTTAAATATCAGCTTGTTCTTTTAGCTTCAGAGTGTAGAGGAGTTTCTGCTATTTATTCTCTTGAATGTTGAGAGGATAATGAGGGCAATATGCTTGTCCTTTCCCATATTAGATCTGAATAAATCATTTCAGGATGGATGAGCAGAAAAAGAAAATCCATTTGAGAGTCTTTGGAAAACAGTTATTATAAAAGAAGCATCATTATAAGTATCCTGAAGATACTGTTAGGAATACTATAAGAAATAAAAGAAAAGTTTAGAAAATAATTGCCTTGTTTTTCAGTAACACATAAAACAGTTTGTTTCTTTAAAACTGTTAAATAGTGATGTGAAGAAAACAGTCCAAATTATGAAGATACTATGGAAATTTTAAAAAATATAATCACTGCATTAAAATGATCTAAATTGAGTATAGAAAGTAAAGTTTTGACAGTAAAGAAAATTGAATGAGTGATGTACAAAAATAATTTGAAAACAAAGACTGTAGAGGAAAAGGAGACAGATTAAAAGAATGAAGGACAAGTTATAAATATGGACTTTACATGTGTAGATTGTATTCTATGAATAATATGAATTTCCAGAGAATAAAACAGAAGAAGTGGATCAGAGGCAACACCCAAAGCTATAAATAAAGAAGAAAACATTTTTTTATCTAAACTTTGTTCTGATTCCAAAGTTAGAGCTCATAATTTGTTCCAGGGAAAATTAATGAAAAGAGATCTGCATATCTTCACACTATTTTTTTTTTTTTTTTTAATTGCCCAAGCAGCGTGGCTTGTGGGATCTTAGTTCCCCCGACCAGGGATTAGACCCGGGCCCTCGGCAGTGAAAGTGCAGAGTCCTAACCACTGGACTGCCAGGGAATTCCCTCTTGGTGCTATTTTAAAATTGAATGAATCCTACATATATACAAGTAAAAAGCACAGATTACTATAATATTTAACTAAAATGTATATCAATTTGGCCTCAGACCTCGCAAATGTTAGAACATACTTGATACACCATCTGCCAACTGTAGAATTCTTTCTAGCCAAATATTCATTTGTGAAAGCAATAGTAACATTCTAGAAAATAGACCAACCATCATGATATCATTCCTGAAAAATATTATTCAAAGAAGTATCTCAGATTGGAAGGGTTAAATGACTAACCCAAGAAAGGAGACGTGTCCAAAAAGGACTGATAATGAATTTTAAACCAGTTAAATATACCATAGATCAGTCTAATAATTAAAGCAAATATGATTATAATCCTGAGAGCAAATTTCCAACCCCCTCCCAAATAAAACCCCCAAAAAAACACTTTTGCTTCAAATTTTGAAAGACATGTAATCTATAATGGGTAAGGAAATGGTTTATAACCACTGATTAAATTAGTGAAACAAAAATGGAGCTAGAGGAGACATAAAAGTACTGAACTCTTTATAATTGCATCAAAAAGAATAAAATACCTAGGAATAAACATACTTAAAGAGGTTAAAGACCTGTACTAGGAAAACTATAAGACACTGATGAAAGAAATGGAAGACGACACAGATGGAAAGATATACCATGTTCATGGATTGGAAGAATTAATATTGCTGAAATGGCTATACCACCCAAAGCAGTCTACAGACTCAGTGCAATCCCTATCAAAATACTAAGGACATTTTTCACAGGGCTAGAATGAATAATTCTAAAATTTGTATGGAAACACAAAAGACCCTGATTAGCAAAGGCAATCTTGAGAAAGAAGAACAGAGCTGGAGGGATCATGCTCCCTGACTTCAGACTGTACTACAAAGCTACAGTAACCAAAACAGTATGGTACTGGCACAAAAACAGACACGTAGATCAATGGAAGAGAATAGAGGGCCCAGAAATAAACCCACGAACATATGGTCAATTAATCTATGACTTTGTCATAGGAGGCAAGAATATACAATGGAGAAAAGAGAGTCTCTTTAATAATTGCTGCTGGGAAAACTGGACAGCTACATGTCAAAGAATGAAATTAGAACATTCTCTAATACCATATACAAAAATAAACTCAAAATGGATTAAAGACATAAATGTAAGACCAGAAATCATAAAGCTTCTCAGAAGAAAACATAGGCAAACACTCTTTGACATAAATAGTAGCAAAATTTTTTTGGATCTGTCTCCTAAAGCAAAGGAAAAAAAAGCAAAAATAAACAAACAGGACCCAATTAAACCTGAAAGCATTTGCATAGCAAAGGAAACCACCGACAAAAATGAAACGGCAACCTATAGAATGGGAGAAAATATTTGCAAATGATCTGATCAACAAGGGGTTAATATCCAAAATATATAAACAGCTCATGTAACTCAACGTCAAAAAAAAAAACCCAGTTGAAAAATGAATAGACAGTTTTCCAAAGAAGACATACAGATTATTAACAGGCACATGAAAAGATGTTCAACATTGTTTAATCATCAGAGAAATGCAAATTAAAATCACAATGAGATATCACCTCACACAGAGTCAGAATGGCTGTCATCAAAAGGAACACAAATAATAAAACAATTATACTCCAATAAAAATTAATTAAAAAAAACACAAATAACAAATGTTGACAAGGATATGGAGAAAAGGGAACCCTAGTACCCAGTTGGTAGGAATGCAAATTGGTGCAGCCACCATGGAAAACAGTATGGAGTTTTCTCAAAAAACTAAAAATACAACTACCATATGACCCAGCAATTCCTCTCTTGGGTATTTATCTGTAAAAAGCTGAAAACACTAATTCAAAAAGATATGTGCACCCCAATGTTCATAGCAACATTCTTTACAATTGCCAAGATATGGAAGCGACCCAAGTGTCCATCAGCAGATGAATGGATAAAGAAGATGTGGTTTACATACAATGGAGTATTACTCAGCCATAAAAAGATGGAATTTTGCCATTTGTAACAACATTGATGAACTTGGAGGGTATTGTGCTAAGTGAAATAAGTCAGACAGAGAAAGACAAATACTATATGGTATTACTTATATGTGGAATATAAAAAGTAAAATAGACTAGTGAATATAACAAAAAAGAAACAGTCACAGATATACAGAAGAGTTGCAGATACAGATATGGGGAGAGGGAAAGGGAGACAAGAAGAGGGTAGTGGATTAAGAGGTACAGACTACCATGTATAAAATAAATAGGCTACAAGGATAATAATACAGGGAATATAGCCAATATTTTTTAATAACTATAAATGGAATATAACCTTTAAAATTGTGAATCATTGTGTTATACACCAACTATACCTCAGTAAAAAAGAAAAAGTCCAGACCTCTTCATTTGTTGTAATGGGAATCAAAAGTATAGTTTACTTTTTTACTTTGAGTGTTAGATAAGCATGAGTTTAAAAATGTGTTCTAGGACTTCCCTGGTGGCACAGTGGTTAAGAATCCGCCTGCCAATGCAGGGGACACGGGTTCGGGCCCTGGTCTGGGAAGATCCCACATGCCGCGGAGCAACTAAGCCCGTGCGCCACATCTACTGAGCCTGCGCTCTAGAGCCCGTGAGCCACAACTGCTGAGCCCACGTGCCACAACTACTGAAGCCCGCACGCCTAGAGCCCGTGCTCCAAAACAAAGAGAAATCACCACAATGAGAAGCCCGTGCACCACAACGAAGAGTAGCCCCTGCTCACTGAAAATATAGAAAGTCCGCACGCATCAACGAAGACCCAGTGCAGCCAAAAATAAATAAATAAATTTATTTAAAAATAAAAGGTGGTTCTAAAAAGTGTTAGTTTGCTATAAATAGAATTTAAAATCTATCTATAATCTGTTATTGTGGAAGATGAATTTTAAAAGTCCAAATTAAAAAAAAAAAGTAGAAAAGCAAAGCCACAGGACTTAAAAAACAGAAATCTCCAAAAGTATGATTGTGTCAAATAAAGCTTTATATTCCCATATTGTGTTAGTAATGATTCTTGGATTTACAAGTGATAGAAACTCATTGCAAACTAGCTTAAGCCCCAAAGTATTTATTGATTCATATAACTGAAGATGATAGGGTAGGAGACAATAGTGACATGATTGTATCCAGATTTTCTGCAGTATCATCAGGAATTTTGTTGGCGGTGGGGCGGGTATTGTACAATTTGTTAGATCTGGTGTTATGTAGAATTTAATTCTTCCCTCTTGTAGTTGGGCTTTCTTCTATGTCAGAGTTCTTCAACCTCTACACTTGACATTTTGTGCTGGATGATTCTGTGTGGTGGAAACCTATCCTGTGCACTATAGGTATTTAGTAGCATCCCTGGCCTCTACCTTCTAGATGCCATTAGCACCCCCCACTCCCCAGTTTTGACAACCAAAAATGTGCCAGACATTGCCACGTATCCTCTGGGGGATAAAATTGTCCCTGATTCAGACCCGCTAATCTATATGGTAGAGAATATGCAGTCTCATACTCAGAACCTTAAAGTACTAAGGTTCCAATGGCAAGAGACAGTTTTCCTCACTGGCTCAAGTACAAAAAAAAAAAAAAAAATGCAGAAAAGAACCTTGACCCAGGTGGGAATTGTGCCCTTCCCTGAAACTATTTTCTAATTAGGTATCAGACTAGTTGGGTTTGTGTCATGTGTCTTCCCTGGTTCATGTACTTAAGGTATGGCATTTGTTACTAAGAGAAAGGAGTAGTGAAGAAATTCCAAAAGTAACAACGATGACATCTACTAACTAAAAGGGAAGAAAAGGACTTTCACACATACTTGAAGGAGAATAGTGAAAAATGGAGATTTTATTGTTGAGTCAATGGTAAAGAAAAGAAAGCTATGAATCCTCAAGATTAATTGCTGATAAAATTGAATTTGAGGTAAAAATGATTTAAAAGTGCTAAGAGAGTAATTATATTTTGATAGAAGTTATGATCATTAGCACTCATAAAAGTATTGCATCTTTATGCACTAATCAAAAGAGTATAAAAAAATAGAAAGCAAATTATTAACGAAGATGGAGAAAAGTTAACACATAAAATCAAAGTAGAACTTCTGCCTCTAGTAATGATGAACTAGATAATGAGGACAACTCTTCTTTAGAAGGCAATAAGAATAAAATATTCTACTTTAAGGACATTGGAGAGCTAATGAGGTAGGAAGGGATACTGGGCCAAGATCTGGCAGAAGATGGAAATCCAAAGATGCAAACCTAACATTTGAGGTTACTTTTCCCCAGCAGCTTTTGTGAATCCAGTAGAAGCAGTTAAGAGGCTGAGCAGTACTTTAGACAGCCTTGGTGAGCTAAGAGGACAAAAGATGGAGGTCAGGGCCCACCAGGTGTGGGGTATCTCTTAAACATGCTGCTTTTGGGGATGGAAACTTGAAGAGCTGCTTAGGAATAAGGTTGAACTGCAGGTAAATCAGCTCTGATATAGGTTGAAGCATAGCTTTGAGTCATTTGTGAGGGCCGGAAAAAAAATGTCAATCCCTGGATTAGTCTAGTACCCCCAGCCACATGTCAGAAGCAAATAAAAGTCTCTGTAGAATTTGTTTCTTAGGCTTCAAGATTTTTGCAGAGGAGTTAATTAAATATGTTCAGCATACAATTCAAGGTGACCAGCATTATAGGGAAACTAGACAACATGAATGAGAACCAGAGAGAAGCAATAAGAGAAACAGAGCCATCAGAGCTTCATTTATTGTAATTATTACTAGACAGACTTTATTTTTTATTTATTTACTTACTTAATAGACGTATAGTTGATTTACAATGTTGTGTTAGTTTCTGGTGTACAGCAAAGTGATTCAGTTATACATATATATATTCCTTTTCAGATTTTTTTCCATTGTAGTTTATTACAAGATATTGAGTATAGCTCTCTGTGCTATACAGTAGGACCTTGTTGTTTATCTATTTTATATATAGTAGTTTGTATGGACAGAGACTTTAAATAACAATGTTTATTATGTTCTTGGGGGATGAGAGACAAGTTTGAATATTTTAGTGGAGAACTGGAAATTATGAAAATTGGAGTAACATATTTGGAAAATAATTCAATAGAAATTCTCAAATGGAAATATATAATAACTGAATTAAAAACTAAATAAATGGGCTTAATACAGTTTAGATCCTGAAGAAGACAGAACTCATGATCTTGGAAATATGTCAGGAGAAAATATCTACAATGAAAAAGGGAAAGAAATTTTTTAAAAATTAAAAATGGTAAGAGTAGTTCTATGTTAATTGAACCCCAGGAGAGAAGAGAGAGAATATGGGGCTAAAGCAATATTTGAGGAGACAGTTGCTGAGAATTTTCCAAAATTGATGAAAGACACCAATTCAGAGATTTAACAAGTCCAACCCAAGTAAAATAAAAAAAGGATTCCACATTGGAGTGAAATGGCTGAAAAAACAATCTTAAATGCAGCCAGAGAAGTCACATTACTTTAAAAGGATCAGTAGAAATTCCTACAGCTGACTTCTCAACAAAAAAGAAAACCATAAGACTACATAGAATACTGAAGAAAATAACAGCCAATCAAGAATTATATATCCTGTACAATATCCTCAGAAGTTGAATAAACATTTACAATCAAAAACCTAAGAGAATTCACTTATCAGACCACCACTAAAAGAAATACTGAAGGATGTGTTTCAGATAGAAGAAAAATGATTCTAATGGAAGGCTAGAGAGGTAGGAAGGAATGAAGAGCAACAAAAGTGGTAAGAAATCTTAAATGAATATTGATTCTATAAGGTTCAAATAAAGACTCATGGCACTAGATAACAGCATATAAATTTGGATGGAGGGAATGAAGTTAGTGTTCTAAGGTCAATGACTTGCTCTCAAGAAGGGAATGTGCCATTTAACATTAGACTTTGATAAATCAAGGATGCATATTGTAAACTCTAGAGCTGTGCTGTCTAATAGAAAGCCAATGCAAGCCACATTTATAACTAAGTTTTTTAATAGCCACATAAAATAGAAGTAGGTGAAATTAATTTTAATACTACATTTTATTTAACCCAAAATATCCAAAACATTATTTTAACATGATGATCAATATAAAACATTATTGAGATATTTTACATTCTTGTTTTTCATACTAAGTCTTCAAAATCCCACTTATGGCACATCTCAGTTCAGACTAGCCACATTTCAAATACTCGGTAACCACATGTAGCTACCATATGGGACAGTGCATCTCTAGGATAACTACTAAAAGAATAGTAAAATAAATAAAATATATACCTTCCATCCACAGATAAAAAACCAAAATGGAATAATGAAAATAATCAATTTAGAAGAAGGTAAGAAAGATGAGAAAAAGGAACATGGAACCAGCAGGACAAATAGAAAGCACAAAGCTGGATGGTAGATTTAAACTCCAATAATATCAGTAAGTATAACATATGAGGCTGGATTAAATGCTCTGGTTAAAAGACAAATATTAGCTTACTGTATGAAAAAACACCCAACTACATACAGTTGGAAACACATCTGAAATATAACAATATTGAAAGTGAGAGGAGTGAAAAATGTATTCCATGTAAATATCAATCAAAAAATTTGGAATAGTTATATTAACATAATAGTAGGTTTTAAAGCAGAAAACATCTGAGATAAAGAGAGGTGCTTCAAGATGAAAATCATTTGTTGAACTAGGAAAGTATGAGGATTTGATTTGTACTTAGTAACATAGCTGAAAATATATCAAGCAAAGTTGCTAGAAGTACAAGAAGACATAGAAACCCCCAATTACAGTGGGATATTTTTAACATTCCTCTTTCTTTAACACGCTGACAAAAAACCAGTAAGGATATAAAAGATATGAACAACACAAACTGGATCTAGTAGGTTTATATGAAATGCTGTACCCAAAACCCTTAAGATACGTGTTCTTTTCAAGGTTACAGAAAACATTTACAAAAATTGACCAAACTTGACCATAAAGCAACTCTCAACATGTTTCATTGAGATTATACTGAGTCTGTTCTCTGATCACAGTGTAAGTAAACTAGAAATTATTAATAAAAAGGTAAATATACTAGGAAATGGTAAAAAAATCAAACATTTAAGAATCTATTTCAAGAAATTAGAAAAAGAACAACTTAACTTGCTTTATTTCCCAAGTTGAGTCTATTTTACCCAAATAACATAGAAGAAAAGAAGTAATAAAAGAGCAAGAATTATTGAATTAAAACAGACATTAAGTAGCAACATGCCAAAACTTTGTTCTTTAAAAAAGTGCATAAAATTAATAAACCTCAGACTGATCAAAGAAAAAACACAAGTAACAAATATGAATGAAAAGTGGGGCATCTGCATAAATTTTAATGTCATTAAAAAATCATGGATATTGTGAACAAAATGTATGACAATAGGTGGCAATTTATATGACATGGACAGAATCCCTGAAAAATTTAATTTGTCAAAATGCACACAAAAAGGAATTAGAAAACATAAGTACTCTTGTTATTATTAAAGACAATGAATCCGTAATAAAAATGTTCACTCAAAGGAAACTCCAAGGCTAGATGGTTTTACAAGTGTATTCGTGTAAACATTTAGGAAAAATAACACCAAAAGTTTTACAATTACATTACTTAATTATGGAAACATTTGAGTTTGCAACCCTTGCCTAAGGTAATGCCTGTCGCGTTTTAGTGATCAGGTTTCTGTAACTATTTGATATTTTTAAGGTTTGTCTCTATAGTCAGAACTTTTTCTTATGCCTTCATTCACGAATGCTTATTGACTATTTTGAATGTTAGATGTGTATTGGAAGCATTTCATATACATAAATGAACAAAATATGTATCTAGTTATCCTGAGGTTAATGTCTAATGAAGGAGACAGATGTTTACACAAAAAATTTAAAGTACAGTTTAGTGTGAAAAGTGCTGCAATAAAAAGATGGGTATAGAGAGCTTTGGGAGCAGTGCAGAGGAACATCTGATTGTCTAGAGAAGACTTCAGTGAATAGGTGATGTTTGAGCTAAGCCCTAAAAGGTGAGTATTAACTTGCCAGGCAGATCGGGAAGGAATATTTAGGAAGGATTAATAAAATGTGTGAATATCGAGAACCTGGCTTATTGGAGAATTTATTGTATGCAGTTCAGGTGAAATACAGGGTAAAGAAGAAAATAGGAGAAGAAAGGAAGGTAAGGACATATCTCAAGAACCTTTTATGCCATGTTAAGGATAAAATATGGACCACTTCCAGCCTTTTAAGTGTAACATGGTCAAGTTTTTGTTTTAAAATTATTATTCCAATATAGAGAGGAGATTGAAATGGGGCAAAACTTGAGGCAGGGAGACTTGAAGGTTGTTGCAGTAGATATTCAGGTAAGGTGATGAGAACTTAAACTAGAAAAGAGGTGGGAATTAGGAATGATAATCCGAAGTAAAGGTTTTGGTTTTGGCATAGTGTTGAGCTTTTGTTTCTGGCACCAATTTGTCAACAAGTTTGTTTACTTTTTATGACTGCTTTTTGGTTTTGATAAATTGTCATAGAATGTGAATGCAAACTTATGAAAATAGTTCAATATTTAGAAAAGGTGGAAGATGATCTTATTCTAGACCAATAAAATTGGAAATTGATACTTATACATGTGGATTTCTTTTCTTTTTTTCTGGAGCTGATCAGAAACAAAATAAATGTTTAGATTAACAAGGTACTGTTTTTAGTAAAACAGAAAATGTGTATCTTCTACAGACCCACCTAGGATTTAGCATTTTGAGACAGAAGAAATTGTTTATCTTTGCAATATACTTTTTTTTTTAAGTTGAAGTATAATTGTCATACGACACTTTATTACTTTCAAGTGTATAACAATGATTTCATGTTTGTATATAGTGAAATGATTACCACAAGAAGTCTGGTTAATATCCATCACCATACATAATTCAAAATATTTTTTTTTCTTGTGATGAGAACTTCTAAGATCTACTCTTAGCAACTTTCTAACATACAGTATAATAATAGTCATGCTGTATATTACATCCCTGTGGCATTTTTTTGACTGAAAGTTTGTACCTTTTGATTCTCTTCACCCATTTCGCCTACCCTCCCATTCTCCACCTTTGGCAACCACCAGTTCATTCTCAGTATATATATATATATATATATATATATATATATATATTCATATATATTTAAAAGATTCCACATATAAATGAGATAATACAATATTTGTCTTTATCTGACTTATTTCACTGAGCATAATGCCCTCAGGGTCCATCTCTGTTGTTACAGATGGCAAGATGTTATTCTTTTTTTTTAATGGCTGAATAATATTCCACTGTGTGTGTGTGTGTGTGTGTGTGTGTGTGTGTGTACACACACACACTGATTTTCTTTATCCATTCATCTGTTGATGGACACTTTGGTTGTTTCCATATCTTGGCTGTTGTAAATAACGCTGCAATGAACATGGGGGTTGCATATATTTTTTCCAGTTAGTGTTTTCATTTTATTTATTAAAACTTGAGGACTGGGATTGGGACTTATTGATATTTATGAGCAAGGATGAGTATATATATAGTAAGGTACTTAAATTGTGTGATGAATGAACAAAGATTGATATAACAGAGAAATTAGCAGCAAAGGAATCTGACATCTGTTTGGAGAAGAAATCCCAAAAGCAAAATGGAAACCTTTTATGGGAGGTGGGGGGAAGAGGAGTAAGATACCTTGTGTTTAGAAAGCATGACATCCTCTGACCCTCACTTTGCCACATAAGCAGGATCATTTTGTGGTCACATTATTTTTGCTTAAAATTTGTCAGTGAAATTTCTGAAGGAGCTGAAACCACCTTAAAATAATTTTTCTGATGTTTCTACACTAATTTAATTTATTTTTGCTTTTGTTTTAGGAAATACTCCTTTACATCTTGCTGTGATGTTAGGAAATAAAGGTTAGTAAATATGTTCTTTTTTTGTTTAACTTCACTCATGTATAGTCAGTTTAAATATTTTAAGATGAGTTTTATGTTTTGAGTTTTAAAAAATTTGCCTGATTATTTGATGTGCTAATTGAGTTTAGGATTCAGTATATTAAAAAACACAAATACTTTCTCATTTTTCATAGCACTTTTTTCAAAGAATTAGTGGAAGTCTTATACTAATCTTTATGCCTTTTGAAGCTTTTTTTTTTTTCTTGTTTGGTTATTTTATCAAGGAAGTATAATTTCAGGAGACTCTTGTTTCCAAATATTAAGTTTTATTAATTATTGTAATACTTTTAATATTCAAAGAGTTTTATAAGATTCTTTAATATGGACTATTTTATATATCTAAACTCATAAGTCTAGATTTTTTATGGTAGATGATAATAAAAAGTTAGTATTTATTCTCCAAAAAGAAAAAAGGAAAGCAACAACTCATAGACAGGTGATTTAAAAGATCTACTTTTTAAGGCTATTCCTAGATGCAATAAGTCTTAGTTATCTGGATTCCCAGTAACCCTGGAAAGTGAGGATTCCAGATAGCTGATTGGCAACCTTTTGAGTGCTAGATTTTTAAATTTTGGATGTGTTTGATAAAAATCTTTGGAAAACATATACTCTTGAATTTTTAAACAGGCTAATTTTTGTTAACACTTTTCTGATGATCTAGCTGTATCATTATGAACATCTATTATTGTTATATAGTGTGATGTGGCTGTTGCTGTAAACATTTGATCTGAATGTATGATGATCTGAAGGATGTTACTAGAACTTGCTTTGTTGAAAAAAAATTCTTTTGTTGGTTTGGTTTTATTAAGTTCTTGTGCTTAGGTGAAGCATATGATTTGTAGGAAATTTAATACTACATAAATTGGGGGCTCAAATCTTTATTTCTTTATTTAGTTATGTTATTTTTTTTCTCCTTCTTACAAGGAAGAGACTCAGTCAAGTAACCTTTTTTTTTTTTTTGCGGTACGCGGGCCTCTCCCGCTGCGGAGCACAGGCCCCGGACACGCAGGCTCAGCGGCCACGGCTCACGGGCCCAGCCGCTCCGCGACACGCGGGACCCCCCCGGACCGGGGCACGAACCCGCGCCCCCTGCAGCAGCAGGCGGACTCCCAACCACTGCGCCACCAGGGAAGCCCAGTCAAGTAACTTTTAAGTAAAGAGAGATTCATTAAGGTGCTACATATTATAGAAATTCAAGCTATGGGGACTAGCTATGTCTCAGGAAGAGTAGTAACCAAGACAGTCTGGGAGATCAGCGATCCTTTCTCCCTTCCTCCCTCCCCCTGTCCTTCCTCCCTTCCTTCCTCTCTGTCTCCCTCCTTCCCTCCTTCCCCCGCCCCCACCCCCACCCCCGCAACCTTCCTCCTTCCTTCCCTTCGGATATGTATATCCATCTATTTGTCCAACTATCAATCATCTATCATCTGTCTGTCTCTTATGGTGCATCTGCTGTTCTTTCTTTATATATGTGTGTGTGTGTGTGTGTGTGTGTGTGTGTGTGTGTGTGTGTGTGTGTATATATACACACACACATATATATATATATATATATATATATATATATATATATATAATATTCTCCCTTTTCTTGATTGACTTTTCTGTTTAGTGAAATTGACCATGACCCAAAATAACTGTTCTAGGTTCCTAAACCTTCAAGGCTTTGATTTCAGTGTTCTCCACCAAGTAGTTCAGTTTCTTAGGTTCCTGAATTTCTGAACAAAAAGTTTGATTGGTCTAGTTCATGTCGAGCCAAGTCACAGTGATGAGTGACTGGCAATCTCATGAATTGACTTTGGGATATATATTTACTCCTGTGAAGTTAGCTTTAGCTTGGCTGGCTTTGGGTGAGAGTTGGGAGTAGAAGAGGAAATCAGGAATACAGAGGAAGAATGTTTATCAGGAATATTGGCAGGGCAGACAATGATAGTCATCTTTAGTATAGATACCTTGGTGAAAAGATATCAGATATAGTTAGCTAAATTTGAGCAGTTAAAACTTATGCTTTCTTTCAAAGAACATTCGATCAGAACTTTAGAAAATAACTGGAATGTATTCATTTACAATATGCTAGATGCTTTTTTTAGGGCTTTATGTATGTTTACTCATTTAACACAACAACCATGTGAGGAAGATACTATTATTATCCCTATTTTACAGATGAAAAAGTTAGCTCTGAGAAGTTAAGCAACTTTCCCAGGGTAAAGTAGCAGAGTTTTGACTTGAACTTGGAGTATCTTGTTCCAGAGCCTGGATTCCTGATTATTATGGTGAATTGCCTTGCTCTCTTTTCACTGTGAACCATTCAAAAAGGAAATGGTCTAAATCAAAGTTAGCTAACATGCATCGTGCTTCCCTCCTGTTTTTGTGGAAAATATAGTTAATTTGATACCAAGTCTGATTGCTATTCTAAATTTAGCACTTTAATAGTAAATATGGATTTGCCAGGATTCGAATATGAAATTAAACATATCTACCATCCTAGGTCTAAGTGTTCTAATTTTCAGTAGCGGTATTGTTAGATTTCATCATAGGATTGTATCAGCCTATCCAAAATGTGTTTCACAGAATTAGTTTCATTGGATATTGATAAGTTTTTAGAGGAAAATAGTGCTTCCAGGTCAAATTGATTCTGAAAATAGTGAGTTAAGTTTTAAGCAGTTTTGTTTATTGTGGACCTTCTTAGAACTTTTGATATGCTAATATTCATTGTGACCTTCTGAATTGGAGCCTTCTGTTGGATATAGAGTCATTGTTCCAATAGTTATTTGGTATTTTCTCTTTTTCACAAGTATCTTGAGAAACTAGAGTTCTGTGGAACATATTTTGGGAAAAACTTGGTTAGATGATTCAGGATCTGCAAATAATGTCAGTATTTGCTCTTCCTGAGTCTTTTTCATGTAGAGTAGGTACAGCCATTAATATACTGATCAATTTATAATTTTCCATTTACATTTTTCCAGTTGAATACTCTTTTTTGCTTTTTTTTTTGACCTTTTAATATTTTTGATATTTGGTTGCATAGGAGTGAGATTGAAATATGTAGTGGAAGATAAAACATCTACCTTATACTTAATTCTGTAAAGCAATTTTACATTATACCATTGTTCAATCTGTGCCACTTTTATCTTCTCCTTTAGAGATATACTATGCCTTTAGTGACTTCACTGTTGAAGGGCACTTTCTGTTTGTATACTTGTTTGTAAACATAGTAAAAATTCCCAGGGTATTCAAATATTTGTTGACTGAATTAAAGAGAGATACCCTATGACCTATATACCTTTATTTACTTCTCTCAGTCATCTTAACCTACTGAATAACCTTATTTTTCACCATTGAAGTCTGATTTTTTCTGAATTTCTGAGTCTATTGACCATGTTTGCCATGTTGGCTGGCAAGTTTTTCAACTATGGATTTGAATTGAAATGGAGAAAAACATTATACTTAAAAGATTTCAGGAATCTTTAGGAGGTGAACTAGAAAACTAACCTTTAATTCTTATTCTTTTGGTTAGACATCAGAAAAAATTCTTCAAACCAGTTGCTGCAACTTTTAATTTATTATCAGTATTTTTTGGAACTGCAGTTTTCCATTTTTTTTCTGAAATAAGTCTAGAGTTAGTTTGATTTTTCATCTTCATAAGGGTCTCTCTGAATATTCTGTTTTGTTCCCAGTTGTCCTATTTATCCCATTCACTCTCTTTATATTTTGTCACCTGTATAGCTCTGGTATATTTATATGTGATTTCTGTTTATCATAATTTCATTTTGTTTAGACTCCTCAAGTCATAACTTCTTTGTGGCGCATTTGTGCATTTTTAAGCCTTACTGCCTGATTGTTAACTACCTTTTTTTCTTATTATTCATTGTTACAGTTGCTGAGAGAAGGCATTTGATTGTTCCAGTTTTTTTGTTTTTTTTTTTTTAATGTATGAGACTAGGTCAGAGATCATGGCATATCTATGATTTTCTGGCTTTTCGTTAGTTGCTCATTTCTACATCAGTTGAGTTGTGATGTGAGCAAAAGGCCTGTGGCAAGGTCTGTGGCGTATGAGAAAACGGTTGACATCTTTAACGTATATATAAATCATACCAGTTCTATACCTTAGTTTATGCAATTGGTATATTGCTTTAGATACTGTTGTGCATCTTCCTTTTCAATATTTTTAAACTAATATTTTTTCTTTAATGATTTTTAGGTTATTAATACATGCTTGATGAAACAATTGAAATAATACAGTATAAAGATGTATATAAAAAGCATCATCTCTCCTACATTTTTTCTGATGTAATTAACATTAATAGCCTAGTGGGCATCCTTGCACACCTTCCTCCTTGTAATACAGGGGCTTAGTTTGTTTTTACTTAAGTTGAATCACTGCATCTAGTACTTTGCCATGTTTTTCCTTTCACTCAAAAGTTTATCATGAAATACAAAGTCTGTAGATATCTATCCATGTTCATGTTCCCCTACTTCTTTATTTATGCACACAAACACATATTTACATAAAACCCCCTGGTAGGTTTCTTTAGGAGAGTGTCCATTTTATTTATTTATGTATTTATTTATTTATTTATTTTTGATTCTTTTCTTTGGGGGGGAGTATAATTGCCTTACAGTGTTGTGTTAGTTCCTGCTGTACAACAAAGTGAATCAGCTATACGTATACATATATCCCCATATATCCTCCCTCTTGAGCCTCCCTCCCACCCCGCACCCCCCCAACCCCCACCGTCACACCCCTCTAGGTCATCACAGAGCACTGAGCTGAGCTCCCTGTGCTGTACAGCAGCTTCCTACTAGCTGTTTTACACATGGTAGTGTATATATGCCAATGCTACTCTCTCAATTCGTTCCACCCTCCCTTTCTCCCTCTGTGTCCACAAGTCTGTTCTCTACTTCTGCACCTCTTTTGCTGTTCTGCAAATAGGTTCATCAGTACCATTTTTCTAGATTCCATATATATGCGCTAATATACGATATTTGTTTCTCTCTTTCTGACTTACTTCACTCTGTATGACAGACTCTAGGTTTATCCACATCACTACAAATGACCCAATTCCGTTCCTTTTTATGGCTGAGTAATATTCCATTGTATATATGTGCCACATCTTCTTTATCCATTCATCTGTCGATGGACATTTAGGTTGCTGCCATGTCCTGGCTATTGTAGATAGTGCTGCAGTGAACATTGGGGTGCATGTGTCTTTTTGAATTATGGTTTTCTCAGGGTATATGCCCAGTAGTGGGTTTGCTGGGTCATATGGTAGTTCTATTTTTAGTTTTTTAAGGAACCTCCATACAGTTCTCCATAGTGGCTGTATCAATTTACATTCCCACCAACAGTGCAAAAGGGCCCCCTTTTCTCCACACCCTCTCCAGCATTTATGGTTTGTAGATTTTTTGATGATGGCCATTCTGACCGGTGTGAGGTGATACCTCATTGTGGTTTTGATTTGCATTTCTCTAATAATTACTGATGTTAATTTTTTCATGTGTTTTTTGGCCATCTGTATGTCTTCTTTGGAGAAATGTCTATTTAGGTCTTCTAGAGGTCCATTTTATTTATTTATATATTAAAAAAAATCTTTTTAGCTGGTCTCTCTATCATCTTCTCTCCTTATTAACCCCCTTCTCCCATTAAACATGGTAATCCGTGTTAACAGCCTGCTAGGTATTCTTCCATACTGTTCTCCATGCTTATTATTATATACAAATATGTGTGTATGTATCTAAACACACATTCATATGTGTAGTTTTTATTTATTCCTTTATAAAAACATGTGATCATAATATACTTCTCCATTGAGCAGATATATGATTTAGCAGTGCAATGTAGACATTTCTTTCAGTCTATTGGGATGACTTAAATTCATTCTTGTTTTTAATATTTGTCTTTTTTATTCATTTTTTTCTTTCAATGCTTTATTATGAATAATTTCAGATATACAGATAAACTGAAGGATTATCACTATGAGCATTCAAATACTCTCTACCTAGCTTCAATAATTGTTCACATTTTATCATTTGCTGTATTTTTCTCTTTATCTTAGTGTTTTATATGTGTGTATATATATATATATATATTTTTTTTTTTTTTACTATTTTTGCTGTAACATTTGAAAACTAGATGTAAGCATCATGACATTTTACCACCAAATACTTCAGCATGCATCTCTAAGAATAAGGACATTGTCTATCATGACCAAAATATCATTATCACACCTAAGAAAGATAATAATATTGTTATAATATCTGATATCCAATCCATATTTAAATTTCTCCAGTTGTTCGAAAAATGTCTTTTATCGGTGTTTTATATTGAATCAAGATCTGATTGGGATTCATTCATTACATTTGGTTGTTTGTTTCAGATAATCTAGAAAAGTTTGCCCACCTTTTTTCCCCCTTCCTTTGTACCTGACTTTTTGAAGTGTCTTCCCCAGTTAATTTGTAGAATGTCTCCCATCTCAGTTTTGCCTGATTATTTTCTCATAATGTTATTTAACTTGTTCCTTATACTCTGTTTTTTCTATGAATCAAAAATTAAGTATCGATGCTTTATTAGATTCAGGTTAAACATTTCTGGAAAGAATACTGCAGAGGCTTATGAACTTTATATTGTATCACATTAGGAAACATAATTTTAAGTTATCCCACTATTACTGCCACTAAGTTTTTTTTTTTTTTTTGCGGTATGCGGGCCTCTCACTGTTGTGGCCTCTCCCATTGCAGAGCGCAGGCTCAGCGGGCATGGCTCACGGGCCCAGCCGCTCCGCGGCATGTGGGATCCTCCCGGACCGGCACACGAACCCGTGTCCCCTGCATCAGCAGGCGGACTCTCAACCACTGCGCCACCAGGGAAGCCCTGCCACTAAGTTTTGATCACTTGTTTGAGATGATGATCTTCAGCTATCTCTACTGTAAAGGAACACTTTTCATTTTATTAAGTAATCTTGGGATGATACTTTAAGTAAATATCTTATTTCCCAGCATATAGCCTTTTACCTAGTGACTTTAGCATTCATTGGGGTCCTTTGCCTGTATCAGTTATTACATTGTTGTTATTGCTGATTTTCTAGTTTTATCATTTCTTCTACATTTATTAGCAGTCATTCTTCTATAAAGGAGAACTCATTGTCCTCTCATTTTTTGATGTCATTATGGGCCTATCAGTTTTTTTTTGTTTAATGTGTTGTAACTAGTCATTATTCTTTTTGATGCTCAGTTTCTCAAATTTGGCCAATGGCTGACCATTCAGGTGGCTCCTTTGTCCTTTTGACTCTATTCTTTAAAAATGCCTGCATGTTATTAGTCCAGGGATATAGAAGCATCATGCTTTAGTCAGTCATTCTCCCATGATGGATATTCATATTTGCATTATAAATAATCCTAAAATAAATGTTCATGTACATATATTCTTATATATTACTAGCAGACTTTCTTAAACACCTTTGTGAAATTTCTGTATTTATTTTACTTTATTCTGATATAATTTCCTGCTAATGTAGATGTTCCTTCTATTACTAGGAATAGTGCTAAAACAGTGCCATTCTTCCTCCACCTCAGCTCACTTGTATTACATTACAACTGTCATAACACCTTTATTTCCTTCAGAGCACTTATCATTAGCTTTTTTTATTTATTAGTTTACTTAATTATATTTTAATATTGGAGCTCTCTGATAGCAAGATCTTATCTTTCTTCTCACTAATCTTTCTTCTCACTACTTATATCCAGGACCTAGTACTTAGAATTGGCATATAATAGGCACTTGGTAAATATTTGCTAAAAGACTGATTGAATGAATGAATCATTCATTTAGGGAATTTAGGTTGGATAGCCATCCTAAATTTCCCATGAGCCTTGGTTTCAAATGTTTTTCTGCCTGTTAATATGCTTTTTATTTTGAATTAAAAACAAATTTCCTCAATGTATACAAGTGTCTATACCTTAGACTTTTTTTCTTCTGTAGGAAACTTTTATTCATGTTGTCATATATTATGTTCTTATTTTAAGACTCAGTTCAGATTACCTGTGTTAAATGTTGGATATGCCCCAGCCACTGGAGTTGGGAACAGTAAATACTATATAAACAAAACAATTGAAACCGCACAATCCATTGATGAAGTACTATGTACATTAATTTTCCCATGAATAACTGGAAACGTTGAGAGCAATGATTTATACCCACCACCCCTGAACTTATCAGCCAAGATCCAAGAGGCCAGAGATCCTTCGGTGCTTCCTAAATTATCCAGTGTTGGGAATTCCCTGGCAGTCCAGTGGTTAGGACTCCATGCTTCCACTGCAGGGGGCATGGGTTCGATCCCTGATCCCTGGTCCGGGAACTAATATCCTGCATGCCTCAGGACATGGCCCCCCACCCCCCAAAAAAAGGAAGAGATAAAAGAAAAATCCAGTGGTTTGGGAACTGTGTCCTGAGCATAGATTTTTCTTTTATGTAATTATTCTGTCACTTGTGGCACAGTCTTCAGTGTTCCCCTTAAGTTTCAGTGGGTGACTGTGCCTGGGCTGGATGGTGAGCTTAGTATACCTTAGACTTTGTTTGATTACTAGAAGGACTGTCTGGATTTGTCCTTGTAGTCATAAACAAGTTTTTGTCCCTTTTGGGTGTTTTTCTGAAATAAACGAATTGTAAAATTTGAAAAATAAGGGTTTGTGGAAACGTTAGTGATTCTTTTTGAAAATACTTTTTTTCCCCCTGAAATAAATAATGAGCTTTCCATTTGACCTTGCAGATGTAAGGTCTTATTAGATAGTGAAATTTTTAGGTAAATTACTCTTGAGTTTCTTGGGCTGTCTTTTATAGTATGGAAACATTCTCAAAATACCCTTGGGAACAATTATTAGGGAATATAATAGTTTCTTTGCAGAGAGATCCAATTTATTTTTAGGTAATAGAATAGATACTTCTTGAATCTAAGGATCTGAAATAACCTGGTTTAGATACAGAGGAATTTTAAAAATTATTTAATTCTCTATAGTATAGTGCTTATATCATAGATCTATTATATTAACTTGATTTCTTGAATTTTTACATGAGTTTTTAATTTAGAGATTCTGAAAATTGCATGATGTTTGACGTTATCACCATTTTATGTTTCAGAATGTGCCCATTTACTTTTGGCTCACAATGCTCCAGTAAAGGTGAAAAATGCTCAGGGATGGAGCCCGCTGGCGGAAGCCATCAGTTATGGAGATAGACAGATGAGTAAGCAATATAAATTACTATTGTTGATATGTATTCTAAAACTATGAAGTGATGCATTTGAGATATTTGTCATTCAGCATAACTTTCCATACTATGAGAAGTTTGCAGTTACTTACAAACTTATATATGAATTATTCATGACTTTATATATATATAATTACTATATATATTATATATAAATGTACCTAAGTAAAAATATATATAGACATACAACATTATATTCGTTTCAGTAGTACAACATATTGATTATTTGTATGTATTGTGAAATGATCACCACAATAAATCTAGTTAACATCTATCACCATACATAGTTACAGTACTTCTGTTTTTCTTGTGATGAGAACTTTTAAGATATACTCTTTTACAACTTTCATATATGCAGTACAGTGTTGTTAACTATAGTCAACACGCTGTACGTTGCATCCACATGACTTATTTCTTTTATAACTAGAAGTTGGTACCTTTTGACTCCCTTTATCTGTCTGTTCCCTGCACCCCATCCCTGACCGTTGGTGGCTCCAGTTCTTATCTATACTGAGACCTAGCTGTCTTTTGTCTCTCCAGGACTTACTCATAGTTTATACAGATTTTCATTGTGGTATATTTATGTTAGGGTAGTTTTAGGAATTCTATCAGACTCGGTCTTATTTTTGTAGCACATCAAAAGTTACTTTGGAGGGAAAGAGACAGCAGTCTTTGTTGGTTTGCAGTCTTACCAGGAACTGGCAGTCTTCTTCATTTGGGTCTCAACTTTATATTTCTTTTCCCAACTCGTTAAGTAGATTAACTTCTCTTATATGTTTTCAAAGTGGTCCATTATTTTCCTTTGCAGCACTCAGCACACTTCTAAATAACTGTTCAATGTCTTTTCCCTACACTGTATCCTGATGGTATAATCTTTGTGAGGACTCAAGTCATGAATATGTTTTCTTATTCATCCTTTCATTTCTGGCTCCTAGAACAAAGAAAATTAAAACTGCAAAGAAAATTTGAGATTAATCGAGAATTAACATTTTTCTGAAAAGTATTATATTAAGATTTTTATTTACTATAACTCTATAGTAACTCTTTTAAACTATAAAGTTTAAAAAAACTTTAAAATATTTTTTTCTTTTAAGAAAGTAATAACATTTGTTGTAGAAAATTAGGAAATTATTGAAGAACAAAAGGAAATAATTTCACCCAGAGAGTTATTATATTTTCTTCTAGTTTCTTTTTCTAGTCATGTTACTTTCCTATTTAAAACCCTTTAAAAATTCTTATTCTTAAGATGAAGACGAATATCTCTAACTTGGTTTATAAGATCTAGTATGATAATGTCAGTTTTTAATCTCCATCCTTATCTTGTTCTTTCCACATGGTTTCTGTATGTCAGCTCTGCTGGCTTTTCAGTTTCTTATATTCACACATCCTTCCCCTTCTGCCCCAGCTCCTCATAATTCTTCAGATCTCAGTTCAAGTACAAGGAAGCTTTCTCTGCCCGTATACTATGCCAGAATTCTACCTGTCACTTTCATTAGGCAGTAAGCTTCATTTAGAGTAGGGATTGTCTGTTTGTCTCTTAAGTACATATCAGGTGCATTGGAAACATAGTAGGAATGTGCAATTAGCTTTGACATTGAGGAACTCATCTTAGTTGGGGGAGAGAAACCAATGAATATTCTGCAGTATTCTGAAGTATTCACAAAGTATAGAGGAAAAAAGATGAGGGAGAAAGTAATTTCAGTTTTGGCAAGGTGTTTGGTTTATTTAAGCTGAGTCTCAAAGGATTTTAGGAGTTAATAATTAGGTGGGTAAGGACATTCTAGCCTATGACAGCAGAATATATATAAAGCATGGAAATGTAAAGAACAAGGCACGTTTTAGGGAACAATGTATATTTCAGTGTGGCTCCCTAAATTAGGCTACACGGCAACCATGGGTGAAGGGGTGAAGTGTAGTTTTGAGAGATGAAGTTTGATGGTAAAGGAGCCACACTGACTGAGATGTGCTTTTCAAGGTTTTAATCTCAACCTCCAGTCACTGTAAAACCTCAGAAGACTTTAAAGCAGGAATTGACATTATTAGATAAGCCTGAAGACTGTTTAATTGAGTAGGGAGGCAAGAGATTTTTAGAAAAATAATCTTTAGAACAACTATGGTAAACTTGACTTAAAGAAGAGACAGTGTGTTTAGAAAAGTAAGGGATAGATTAGAAAGATAAATGAAGGAATCTACAGTGGTTGATTATCTCTTGGATACTGGTAGTAATGGAAGGATTCAGAGTAATTCCAAAGCCTTTATCATGGATTAATGACTATCTCATTAATTAATTGATATACAGAAAATAGGAAAAAGAACAGTATGTATTTTAATTGATTTGGTGTTAGGTTTGTTGAGTTTGAGTTTTCTGTAGTATATGCAGGTGGAACTGTACAAGTAAGAAGTAGGAGATAATTAGACTGGAGCACAGAAGGAAGTGGAAGGCAGAAGATACACATTTAAGTAATACTTGGAGCAGTAGGGCATAGCTCCAAAAACTTTAGACACAAAAAACTGAAAACTTTACAAGTACTCTATATGGGAGAAGAAGGAAAGAGAAAGTTAAGTTAGTTGTGTTTTTTTGGAGCTCTTCATTTGAGTCTTTGTATGAATTCTGCCTAATATCATCCAAATCCTCTAAAGCTGATTTTATTTTCATTATCAATCACTGTTAATAAGATCCTTACAGTATGGGAGTACAAATATTGACCCTCCCCCCAAATATGATGGTAATTTTGTCTGATTGTGTTTTTTTATATAAATTTATTTATTTTTATTTTATTTATTTTTGCCTGCTGTGGGTCTTAGTTGCTGCGGGCAGGCTTTTTCTAGTCGCGGTGACCAGGGGCGACTCTTCGTTGCGGTGCACGGGCTTATTATTGTGGTGGCTTCTCTTGTTGCGGAGCATGGGCTCGAGGCGCGTGGGTTCAGTAGTTGTGGCACACAGGCTCAGTAGTTGTGGCTCGCGGACTCTAGAGTGCAGGCTCAGTAGTTGTGGCGCATGGGCTTAGTTGCTCTGCGGCATGTGGGATCTTCCCGGACCAGCGATCGAACCCATGTCCCCTGCATTGGCAGGTGGATTCTTTTTTTTTTTTTTTACGGTACGCGGGCCTCTCACTGTTGTGACCTCTCCTGTTGCGGAGCACAGGCTCCGAATGCGCAGGCTCAGCGGCCATGGCTCATGGGCCTAGTCACTCTGCGGCATGTGGGATCTTCCCGGACCGGGGCACGAACCCGTGTCCCTTGCATCGGCAGGTGGACTTTCAACCACTGCGCCACCAGGCAAGCCTGGCAGGCGGATTCTTAACCACTGCACTACCAGGGAAGTCCCTGTCTAATTGTGTTCTGAGTGTTCGTTTCTGCTTCCACAAGTGACGTTATTTTTAATGTGAAGTCTCATAGAACAGGAATTTCTTTGCATACATTACTATGCTATATACAGTTGTTGTCACTACGTTTTTAATAATGTTTGGTCATTTTAACATAATTTTCTATTTACTAAATGTCTTCAGTCAATTACAGTATATTTAGTTAATGGAAACTATGTGACTTCTGCTTTTCATTGATATCTTTTCTATTTAGGAAATTAATTCTTTTTGTTCTTTATGTCAACAGGGGTCTGTTTGAATTTGAAGGCAAGGTAGATTGAATAAACATTTATTAAAGTATTTGCCTTTATAGTGGAGAAGAATTATAAAAAGAATTCTACTACATTTAGGTAATATCGCTTTGATATTAAAGTTAAATTATAATGAACATGAAGGTTAACCAGATTCATATAAATTTGAATCTGTAAAGAACCCTAATGTTTATATAGGTCATTGGTTCTCACACTATTTGGATTTTATAGACCAGAAAAGAATTTTATTAAAGGATTGTTGTAGAGTAGCCGACTTTTTCACTTTAGCATATAAGAACTTTAAAAGTACTTTCTTCTGCGATCACAATTTCATTAAAAAAATAAAAGACACTTTGAAACCAAAAATGAAAGAATAGTCCTTAAATTTTAAAAAAGTGTATAATGTATAAAGAAAAAGAAATCCACCCTGGTACCCAGTTTTTTCATTTGGCTGCATATCACTGGAAACTTGAACAGTTGGCCACTGAAATGTAGACTTGTGTTTGGGAACTGCTGACCGAGATCACAGGTAGTGTGTAACTGAAACTAGGTCCCGTGTTCCCTGACTTTTAGGTCTCATCCTCTTCTGTCCCAAAAGACCTTTAGTAATTTAAACATTGCTCTTTGACTTTTGGCTTTTAAAAATACATTGGGATTAAAGTTAGACCTGTGGTTAAAAATAAGTGTAGATTCAACTATTTCTCATATTCTTCCCTGAGCTTTTCCTTTTGGCCTTTGTGGACAAAACAAATCTGATTTAATAAGCTTTTATTACTGTCTTCTTTCCACATTATTTTTCCCCCAACCTTATACTTTCCTTATACTTCTGTATTCCATATAAGACGTTAAGTAGTTTATAAGAGTGCATACTGTAAAATAGTAAAAATAATAGTATTTTTATTTGTTTGTATGTATACATATGTATATGAAAACAGGACCAGGAGGAAATCAGCATGTATTGATGTATACATTTTACCCCCCTCTGTACATTTTTTCATCTTATTTCATTCAAGGCTAATATTTTCCCTTATTTCAATAAATGTTAGGGATTGATTGATTTTGCTAGTTAATTTTAGACCTTTATTCTAATAAACAAAACTTATACTTACCTACTTGCAGGCACAGTAGTAAGCAATTTATATAGAGCCTCTATAGTAACTCCATGTAGCAGATTTCACTTTATTCTTAATTGACATATGAAAAAAAGAAACTGAAGTTTAGGGAAATTAAGTAAGTGTTCCATGCTTATACAGCTAATAAGTAGTAATGCTGTGGTTTGCGCTTAGGCAGTTTGTCTAAATCTCCATCTCTTAACTGTTGAGAAGACGCTCTGGGGGGTTTCAGGTTTTATTAGAGTCAAAAGTTCTTTTCACAGATAGAGTAAGATTCATTTTAGTATTTTTTATGCTATGTTGGTGGTATGTGAGAGTACAGCCTCAAGTGAAAGAAGAACAGATGCAACTGGTAACAATTGCAGATAATTACATTTTTAGAAAAATAATGTCCAGTGGGATTTTTGAGATCTATCTTTGAGATCATCTTTTAGATCAGTGTTGACAACAGGACACTGCATCATCTGACTGAGATTGGTAATCTTGACTCAGTCAGATAAAGCCTACTGATGATTAAAAACTAGCAAAACTAGTATGAATAAGTTGATGTCGAGGTATCTGTTTTCAATTTTCCTTGAGGATCTTAACAGTTTTGCTAAAGGTATTTTCTAACTTATTCACAATATCTATATTATATCTCTGTGTAATAAGCCAGTGGTGTTTCCTAGCATGGTGAAATTGTTTTTCATAAATTTTTTATTGAGGCGTAATTGGCAAACTAGCATGGTGAAATTTATTTTAAATTAAAAAATTTTTTTAATTTAAATTTTAGTTACAGCTCTTTTAAGGAAGCTTAAGCAGCAATCCAGGGAAAGTGTTGAAGAAAAACGACCTCGATTATTAAAAGCCCTGAAAGAGGTAGGCTAAATTTCTTTGCTGATTTTGCCCTAAAGGGTAATTGCAAGTATACTTTTAAGCATTTTAAAAATACAGTTTAATTTCTCACTAATTATTAAGGGTCAAGAAATGGTAAAAATCCTGCTTCAATTAAGCAATAATGACATTACAAAATACTCTGATTATGATGTGTAATCTTATGGGAAGCATTATTTGCTTTGATCTTAGAAGGCAGATAAAGAATTATTGCGTTCAGTAAATTAGGTAAGAGCTCTAAGAAAAATGGAGGTAAGTCATAATTAATGGCAGTAGTTTTCCTTTGTCCTTTGGATTGAAAGATTTTCTATGAGCTGAAGTGCTACTGCCTTAGGAGCAGTTTGCATTTTCTTTATGTAACAAAACTCTTTTTGTCTGTCCTACTTCATGATGGTAAGAGCTGGGTGTGCTGGCACAGAAAGGGAGAGAGTTTTGTTTTCTGTTGTTTTTTCCTCTGTATTTTGGATGCGTGAAAGAACTGTGGGAGAAAGATATATCATCATGACTATGTCTTCTTTTAGGTATGCTTTGTTTTTGAAATCTCAAGGGATAAATTTTTTTGACAATATTTGATTAATAGTTCCTTGAACAGTTATAGTCTTTGATGTTTAGCTTCTAATTTGTGAAATAAAAACGTTCTCTATAGATCTCATATGATGACATATTATTTCAAATTTAGTAAACCTATCACTTTATAGAAAAAAAGTTTGTATTGCAGTGGGTGATTTTATTAGACCATTATGAGCCTACACAATAATCATTTTGGAAGTTACTATTTTTTTTTATAACACTTCTAAAGTTATTAAGTATTTTTACAATACTACTTATTGTTATGCGAAATGGAATATTTATTGATGCAAATTTAAATGCCTGTCAGTTTCAGATATGTTCTTATGTGATTAAAACGTTCTTGTAAAATCTAGAGTGGTGTGAGTTTTCCTTTGTAGATATGTGTAGTAATGTCTGCTATTGTAATGTAATTTTAAGTAATAACCATATATATTTTTTGGTTCTTTCTCCAACTCCATACATTGAAATTATTTCCTATTCCTGTCTATAGACCTTTAATGATAACAGATTTTTTTAAAGCAAAATATTAAGTAGGTATAAGGGCTGTTAATGAAGGTGTGCATTCAATAATTATTCATATTTCATTTCTCAGCTAGGTGACTTTTATTTAGAACTTCACTGGGATTTTCAAAGCTGGGGTAAGAGTGTGCTATATTTTACTTTAAAATATGTACATATGCAGAAATGCAAGTGCAAAAATAACTATTATATAGAAATGTTAACATAACAAATATTACCCTAAGGAAATTAAAATATTTTTCATCATGTTGAATGTAATGGTTATAAAGCCCTATAGTAATACTTAATTATCCTAACCTGATTAGTAACTTTCATAATTATTATTTTTAAGATTAAAAATTCTCTTTTTTTTAAATAAAATGCTGGTTCAAATATTATAATAATTTAATATAAGGAATTTTCAGAGGGAAGAGAAGAATAATTATGGGATTATTAGATTACTGAATTTAGGGAAGTTTGACATATAGTATTTAGATCCCTGAATGTGAAGAATTTGGTTAACATTAATTGATTTTGTATGTTTTGTCATCTTTCAATCACATTTGCTGCTTTTATTGCATACTTTATAGCCACTGTTTTAACATACTATTTGGTTGCACACTCTTCCACTTATTTATGAAAGACGTTAATTCCTAGATATTTTACAGTCATTTATTGATTTACCTTGGCAAGGTAAGTTTTCTCTCCTCCCCATTTTAAACATGAGTCTACTTAGGGAGAAAACTTTGGTGTCCAAATAGGAAGTTTGATCCTAGTGACCTTTACTTTACTAAGTAAACAACTATCCAAACCACTAACTTTTGGGTTAAATATTTTTTTAATGTAATCTATATATAGGTTTGAATATAGTATGCTTATGTGTGTTTTTTAAAGCATCTGAATTAATCTTTATGATATTAAGGATATTTGAATGCTTATTATCACCAAAATAATCATAAAAATAGATCATAATCATAAAAATAAATCAGATATTGATAACTCTAGAAACCACTGTTAATGTTTCATATGAATATTTCAAACTCTTTTCAATGCTTACAAACGTGTGTGTATGTACATATATATAAATATAAATGTATATGTGTATATGTATCCTCAGCATTAGTTTTTTTTAATGGGATCATACTATTATATCATTATGCATTTTGTCACGTTTACTTAATATATCATAGGTATCTCACATTTTAGTTCATGAGGAAGTACTTCATTTTTTTTTTTAACAGCTGCATAATACTGTACAGCATGGGTGATTAAGGTTTTTCTAGTGTTTAATCTCTAAATGTAAAATTTTAATCCCTAAATATAATCAGTTTTTTCTAACATTGTTAACAACTGTAGTTCATCAGGCTAGTTTTGGCTCCATCAAAATCACACATGAGGGAGTTCCCTGGTGGCCTAGTGGTTAGGACTCTGGACTTTCACTGCTGTGTCCTGGGTTCAATCCCTGACTGGGGAACTGAGATCCTACAAGCCTCATGTCACAGCCAAAAAAAAAAGATCACACATGATTTTGTTTTGTTAACTCTCGTAGTCCTTTATGCTCTATAAATTATTCAGAAGTCCCAGTGTTCTAGAATACTGAGAGAAAAAAAGGTTTGTAATAGCACTGTATAATAAAAGAGGTCTAAGTTAGATTGGTCTAAAGCCTGAGTACTGTTTTTTCACACGGTTTTTTTCTGTCTGTAAAGACCCCAGTCATTCTTGGCGATCCTAAACTGAGGTTGTCCCTTGAGTGTACTGGCTCTTTAATTGATTGTCTTAGTAGTTGTTGGTGGTTTGAATTCTAAGATAGTCACTTTATGTTGCTGAGCAAAATGTTCTAAAATATTTTAAAAGTGACATTTCAGTTACATGAAGAAATAGAAATGGATGTAATTACTCCAGAAATTGTGCATATGATCTGTAGTTATAAACACATTATAAATGTTGCATAATCAAGTTCATTATGCAACCACTGAGGTACTTGTTTAAAGTATTGCTTCTTTGAGAACTTGACTTTGATGCAAAAAAGTCAGCCCATCTGTTTCATTGTTGATAAAGGTTTTTACTGATTTCATGTCAAATTATTAGCACCTGATGGTTAGATGTCATCTATAATTTTAAAAACTAAACTCATTGGCTAGATTTAGCTTAGACACTTTGGATTAAAAAAATTGGATAATCTCTATTATTAGATTTGATTATCAAGCTTTTTTCCAGAGTTTAGGCATGGTTCCTCCCCTTGTTAAAGCCCCTAATATTTAAAAAAAAAAAAAAAGCAACCTAGAAATAAGAGGAAGTTAAGAAATATTGAGGTCCGGCGTTAAGTTTAATTTAGAGGTTGTGGAGCTCACAAACTCTACTCTTTCTCCTTCAGTATTTGGCTGAAAATAGCCTCAGACTTGGTTAATAGCAAGTCTGGAGGTGACTGAATTATTCCAGCTTGAGTTTTTAGGTATGGAAAAGCTTTAAATTGGAATCAGAAGTACTGGCTCCTAACTGTTTGACATGGCAAATCACATAACTTTCCTGAGTTTCAGTTTCTTCATTTTAAAAATGGGGATAATAATAACTGCCCCACCTATTTCAAGCCTTTGTTTTGGTGTAGATGAAATGAAATCATGTTTTTGAAGGAAGCCCTTCAGATACTGTAAAGTGTTAAATAATTTTATAATCACTACAAATTTAACATTATGTGTATATAGCATGTTTCAACAGAAAAACTAATAGTTTTTTTTCTTTATCTCATAATCTACAGAATATCCATCTTGTATTTGGGACTGTTTTTTGCATATTATAGATGGAAAACATTCAACCTAGGAACTCTTCTTAAAATCAGGGAGTAAGTGATAGCAAAACCAAAATTAAAATTTTGAGACTTTCCATTTTTCAGTTCAGAGGATTATGCTGCCTTTGGAGTACTGTGTTAGACTCTCAGATTATGCTGAGGTAACTTAAGATACAGACAGCCTAATTGTTCAGTTTACATTGGGGAAGAAAAAGTCATCACAGAATTGGGAAAATGAAAATTGCTTTATTTTTGGAATGCATTAAAATCTTTTTTTCTCAATGATATCTTTTTTTTTTTAACTTTTGCTTTTCAAACCCTAAGCTTCTTAATTTTTTTCTACATTCCCCTCTTCCTCCTTTTCTGATTTTTGATAAATGGGTATTGGTATGTGATTCTAAGTTTTGTTTTTATAGGTTACCGTACTACTTCAAAAGATGTAATAAGTTAAATTCAAATTGTTAGGATGCTGTCTTCTTGTAATCGTCTTTTTCATGCTACACCAAATATTTAAGGACAGAAAAACTGGATCTCAATAAGCATGAAAGAGGCGCTTTGATCATTTACGTAGATTTATGCCATTATTAATCTTCTTAACTTCTATTGTTTCATATAAGGAAAAGTTTTATTGGAAAATGATTTCTTATGTTCTTTGACCAGGGTAACTCTTAGTTGATATTCCCTCTGGGCAGTAAAATTTTCTTGCTTTTATAAAATAAGTCTAGAAAACTGTCTTCAATGCTGGAAATCATTTTGGATTAAATGACCTCTAAGGATTTAAAAAAGACATTTTTATATTTGGTATACCTTTAATGTTAGTGAGCAAATATTGATGCTTTTGAAAAAGTTAACTAAAAAACTAGCCCTTAATTTTCTCCAAAGTCTTTGTTTCTTTCTAACCCAGGTTGATTTATCACCCATTTTTAAAACACAGAGTTTTGTAAAATATACATATAATATATCTTACATAGATACACACACCCACGTACATACACATGTACATGTGATGTAATCTTTAATTTCAAGAATTTTGAGTTTCACATTTTTTTCTTTTTTTGGTATGTGGTAGTTTAATTATATAGCCTGTTATGTAGATTTATTTATCCATAGAATAACTTATATTTCCTCAAAATATAGCCGATAATAAATAATAAAAAAACTATGAGAATATAGCTTGTGATATGAATGTAAGCAACACTGGAATGTAGAAATCTATAAGTCAATAGTATGATTGCATTTTATGGATTTTGAAACTGAGCTACAGTGAGCTTAAGTAACCAACATATTTGGGATTCAGACTCAAATTCGACTATCTAGCTCTAAAAGTGTCTTTTTCTATTACACATATTACTTTTCTGGTATCTAATCCAATTATATTTAGAGGATCAGATGGAATCCAGGCTTATCTGGTTACCCATTCAGGAGGGTTTAGTTACTGCAGGGCATCGTTTTCTAACTTACAGTAATATCCTACAATATATACCCAAGAGTGGCATTATATCAACTCTGCTACTCTTACATGTGTTTGGTGGGTGGTGGTGGTGAACTATACAGCAATTACAATTAAATAGTAGGTATTTGAAGTTCCTCAAAATTGCTTTGTATATTATTTTTAAGTGGAAAATACTATTTTAAAGGAAATTATTACCATTTTGGTGAAATAGTAAAATGTTTACATTACTCTTCTTCTAATTAAAAAAAATTGTAATCTCTCTGAACTTCAGGTGGTTATTTTTTGCCTTTTCTTTTTACAAATACAGTGCCTTTACTTTCCCGAATTCTGCCTTCTGATGCATGTAAAATATACAAACAAGGTATCAATATCAGGTAAGGTGATTTGATTTTTTTCTGAGTAACAGATAATTGAGATTTGGAGATAGCTTTTCTTTTTGTAGTAATAGCTTATACTTGGATGTAGTATTTTATAATATGTTGTAATATATTCACAATATTTTATCTCCTTTGAGATACTACAGATAAGGAACCAAAGGCATAAAATCTTGACTAAAACAAAGGTATTATTATTTAACTACAGACTATCTGGAAGGCAAGTAGAGTGAAGATCATGATATAACACTAAGAAGATTTAAGATGGTTATTTCCCTCTTCCTAGCTTTGTAGGGAATAAGGGACACATAAGGAGGACATAACTATTGTCCTGTTTTTCCTCCATCCCTCTCCAACCCTTCCCTCCCCTGTCTACCCATCCATGCTTCTAGCCATTCATCTGTTCAGTCATCTATCAATTCTAGTGAACACTTTAAGGCTAATTTTAATTTTCTTCTGTTTCCTTTTAAAACTAAGATTGATGTTTGGATCTCACAGGGAATCTATTTATTTTATTTCAGGATTTTATCATTATCTCTTTAGCTTTCTGTTAATATAGGTATATTTACAAGTTATATATATCTAAGCTATATATAATGCTGGTGAATATGCCAACTTTTTAGTATATTCATACCTATTAGTATATTTATATATACATAAAATTTTACATGTCTGTATCTTATAAAAATCCAGAATATTAATTTGAATATGTAAGGGTCTAGAACTAGAGATGTCTTAAAAGGTTATCTCATATAAACTCTTCATTTTATAGATTAGAACATTCTGACAAGTGAAGTGATTTTTATGAGCATATTGCAAATTAATCACTGAGCCAGGACCTCTCTGACTTCCTGTCAGATCATATCATGTCACAAGGCAGAAATTTTAAAAAATCAACTCTTTATGAGATTTATTGTTCAATATGTTGAATTATAATGAAGAGATAACCTTTAGATGGAAGTAAGTTCTAGGGTCATTATTCTCCAGCAAAATTCTATTAAGGTAGAAGTTTCTGTGATTTTGTTTTTAAAAATAACCTCCTCAGATGTTTCTGATGATGAAAGTGTTCATGCACATTAAATTCATGGTCATTATAGAAACCTTGGAAAATACAGAAAAGTATAGATTAGAAAACTAGGAAAGGATTTGATAATGATGTAGATTTAATTCAGTAGCCTATTGTTAGCAATATATTATGGTTATTAAAAAATTATCAGTTTAAAAATGCTTAATATAGGTGCTTGCCAAAGTTAGTACATAACTTGGGAGAATAGTATTATCTTCCATGTGCTACTTTAACTAAAGGTTAGTTTTAGTTCTGTTTGATTCTTAAACTTAGGAGAAAAGGAGCTTCTTTCTTTTAAAAAATTGTTTCACATTTATATATGACTTTTAAAAGTAAATGACATGATGCATATTACCTAATAAATATAGATGATAAAAAAAACACAAAATGGTTAAGATAGAGACATGAGAATAAGAGGTTGAGAGAGAATAATTGTGTCAAAGAATGTAGTTTAAGGGAAGCTACTGCAGTTTAGCAAGACTGAAACCTGGGACTTACTAGCAGCCGAGGTTGAGGGAGAAATGTGACAGGTTCAAAGTGCTAGTTATCAAACAAAGTTTACTAGATTAATGGAGAAGCTGCATTTTAGGATGTATGACAAAGGTTTTTTGCATAGATGAAGAATTATTTTAAAGAAAAAGAAGTTTGTTAACATTAAATAAAAACTTTCAAATTTAAACATCAGGAGATGATTAGTTCTTTTAAACATCACTTCAAATGAATTTTACTTGTATCTCCTGACAGTTATGTGATAATTTAAAGTATCTTCTTTGGGAATTCCTTGGTGTTCCAGTGGTTAGGACTCCACGCATTCACTGCCAAGGGCACGGGTTCCATCCCTGGTCGGGAAACTAAGATTCTGCAGGCCGTGTGGCCAAAAAAAAAAAAGTATCTTCTTTGTTGTCAAAGAGAAATTAATACTTTAGTAGAAATAGGAAAGTGTGGGCAACTTTATTGTTGAGAATACTAACAAATATTTTCACTGTTAATAATTTTGAGGTTACATATAACCACTGACTAAAATAATCATTGCAAACTTTCCAGTCAGGCTCTTCCTATTTCGAGTAGGCCCTATTTCCTTTTCACTGTTACTTGGGCATTTTTCAAGTTTTTATCTGAAACAGAACGTGTTCTACTCAAATCTTTGCATTTGTATAAAGAATTTTTTGTTCTTCATGGTGAATTACATGGCAAAATTAAAAGTATTTAGGCTTATAAGCTGAAAGCCAAGGACTAGTTAATACATTAAAATATCATTGTGATAAATTATATAAAAAATTATATTATAAATTATATCATTATGATAAATTAGATTTAAGGGCTCAAATGTTGCCAGTGTCAGTCTGTCTTTGTCTCTCTGTACATCTCTTCTCTCACATTTCCTATCCCCACCCCTTGCAACCCACTACTACTCTCACCCAGGATGGGCAAGAAGGGAATGGAGGCAAAAGACTGTTCTGGCCCTTTTCTTCTTTTTTTGGTGGGGTATAGAGTTCCCTGGTAGCTGAAGCTTGGAGTCCAAATAGGCCATGCATGTAAAATGATCTGTTCCTTTTTTGAGACTTCAGTAGCCTGCATCTTATAGAGGTGGAGGATAAGCCCCTTTTACTGGCATTATTTTCTCTTACGCCACATGTACAAGCAATAACAGGATATGTTTAGTAGTACAGGCACCAGTAGTACAGTAGCAGGCTACTGGAAGTGGACCAGGGGCTAGAATTCAACTGTAAAGCAGCAGGTAGTGTTCACTCATATAGGAGTTGGTGACTTGGTTTTCTTTTTAGGACTTCTTATTCGGTTCTGAGGGGTGTGTATATTTTATATGGCTCAGAAAAGAGCCTCTTATACATAGGATAACCATATTTCCCTGTTCACCTCTGTTGTCCTGGTAAAATTATTAACAGTATCACCTTCACCTTTAAAAACTACTAGTTTTGGTGATAAATTATATGTAACCCTAGTTATTCTTTTGCATGCGAAATATGCTCCATTTTTCAGCTTCTCCTACAAAGCCTTGTGCAAGATTGAAGCACTTCAGGGTACTTGTGAACTTTTCCATTCCATTATTCTCCCAAATTTCAGCAAGTAGTGATTTGTAGATTTTATTTGAGACCAACCCACTGGGTCGACCATGCCAGGTCTTAGTTATAATGAGCACAACAAACATACAAGTGTGTGAGTCCATGAATATTTGCCATAGGAACGATCCATAATGTTTTCAGGCTGTGGAGATGTTGGAAAAGAAAATGCTGGGAAAAAGAATGCTAATCTGAATCTGGGAAGTCAAGCAGAAAGGCCAAGAATTTAGAGTAAGTTAAATGGTTTATCGAGTTGAAGGATGAAGCAAGGTTTGGTACCAAGCATAAGCATAGATGCAGATCATAAGGACAAGACTGTGGACACACAGTCCTTAGTCTAAGAATGTGGTCTGTCCATGGCTATACCTCTCTTATATACAGTTGACCTTTGAACAATACCGTTTTGAACTACTTGGGCCCACTTATACGTAGATCTTTTTCAAGAAATACGTACTACAGTACTACATGATCCAAGGTTGGTTGAATCTGAGGATGTGGAGATGTGCATATGGAGGGCCGACTGTAAAGTTACATGTGGAGGGGATGTGGGTCAGCTCCCCAAACCCTGGTGTTCAAGGGTCAGCTGTACTCTGCCGAGCTAGCAACTTGGTCTTGAAAGTATCAGAGAATGTTAGACAGGTCTGCTTTCCTTTTCTGCCCTTCCCCCTTGAAGTAACTTTTATGGAGTAGCTACAGTACAGGAAATGGTAGAGAATAAGGGTACAGTTAGAGAAATGCATCAACAATGGGGAAACAACCTTTTTCTTGCTGGATTAATGAAGTATATATTCAGAAAAATGAAATATAGATAAAATTGAATATATATTTAAATATTCTTTTGGTGTTTTTTAATGAGATATTTTAAATTTAGCTTTTATCTATAAATTTGATTTTGAAATATGGTATTAGCATCTTGGTTTGAGTTTAGAAGGAGCAAAACTTGTTTAATTAATATGAAGTTTTATTGAAATTTTATTTGTCAGAATTTCTCATCTACCCATCTTTCACAGGCTTGACACTACTCTCATAGACTTTACTGACATGAAGTGCCAACGAGGGGATTTAAGCTTCATTTTCAATGGGGATGCGGCACCCTCTGAATCTTTTGTAGTATTAGACAATGAACAAAAAGTTTATCAGCGAATACACCATGAGGTGAGCATGTTGTCTTATCAGTATTCCTGTAAATGGTTTAAAAATGTCTGTGTAGGGATTTCCCCTGTGGTCCAGTGGTTAAGACTCCGCCTTCCAATGCAAGGGGTGAGGGTTCGATCCCTAGTTGGGGAACTAAGATCCCACATGCCACGGGGTGCGGCTAAAAAAATAAAAGAAGTCTGTGTATGCAACCAAGCCTCGGTGTAATTGTTTTAAAAGGCGTAAGGCATAATTGAGATGGTTCATTCCTAAAGCTTTGATTTTCTTACCTCTTGCTTTTTAAAAAAGTTTTATCATCTGTTCTCTATCCTGACTAATCCACTGAGTCTGTTTGCTCTTAATTCACTGATGATCTCCTAGTTAAATAAACCCTAACTTCTCATAGTTCTCATTTGTTGAACCTGTTCTGGCCCTGTCCCCATTTATCTTCCTATCTTAGTTTCTTTTATTGTTGTGAACCATCTCTACCTCTTTAATATGAACACCTCTCTTGGCTTTCTGTCTGTACCGCTTTACTTTTCCCAACTCTTTGGCCACCTTTCTTTTCTCCGTCTTTTCACTCTTAAAGTACAAAATTATACCCCTTCTAAACACCATATCTAAACACCATGTGAATTGCCTTCACAACGACCTTTGAGAGACCATATTCACCATCATCTTATATCTGTTGTTCCCTGAATGCTTATAAACCAAAGAAAAAGCTTTTCTAGTATCTGTATATATCACTGATAGCCTTACAAATGTTTTTAGGTCAATATTTTGTTTTGTCACTGTGGCTTTTATTTTTCACCATTTCCTTTCCTTACGTTTACCACATCTTGTGACCCCTTCCTCAACATCTCTTAGATTAGACCCTCCTACTGTCATATCTGTTGATATTTAGTTACCTTGTATGTGTACTATTGAAATAAATAGTTTCCTAACTGGCACTGAGCAAGGAAGAGTTGGATTCGAAGAGAAGAAAAAAAGACATTCCTTGTGGGGGAAACAGGATGAGTAAAGTCAGGAAAGTAGGACTAAGAATGGTTTATTTGGGAAACAGAAAAGCAATCTATCTGACTGCAGTGAAGGTTTCTCTTACTGAGCATAGGAACATGATTTATGGAAGGCCTTAACAGCCAGATAAAATAATTTAGGATCTGTTATAGTTGGCAATAGAGAGTTATAGATTCTTAAACAAGGGATTGATTTGATCAAAAAGTAATTTAAATGAATTAATCTTATATATAATAGTTTTTTGACTTTTCCTCCTTCCCTCTCTTCCTCAAACATTTTATCAAGGACCTAATAAATGCTAGACACTGCTAGGTGCTATGGATAGTGGCATTGTATTAATAGTATACAGTTTGTCTCCTGGTATCTGCGGGGATTGATTCTAGGAATCCCCAAGGATACCAAAATCCACAGATGCTCAAGTCCCTTATATAAAATGGTGTAGTATTTGCATATAAGCTACACACATTCTCCAATATACTTTAATTCATCTCTAGATTACTTATAATACTTAATACAATGTAAAGCCTAGGTAAATAGTTGTAAATACAGTGTAAATACCTTGTAACTAGTTGCCTGTGTGGCAAATTTAAGTTTTGCTTTCTGGAACTTTCTGGAATTTTTTTTTCTCCAAATATTTTTGATCCCTGGTTGGTTGAATCTGCAGATGCGGAACCTGCAGTTATGGAGGGCAAACTGTATATCAATTACTATCATATATTAAGCATTAAATGCCAGCATACTGGAACTATAAATACTTTAAAGCTCTTTTATTAAATCCTTAAAATAACCTGTCTAAATAGTACCATCTCTATTTTATAGATGAAAATATTGAGGCTTATAAATGTTAAAAGATATCGCTAAGATCACACAGCTAGTATGCAAGATGGATTGGAAAAGGGAGAGAATGGAAGGGGGGAAAATATGTGTTTTTATGGTTATAGGCATACTTCGCTTCATTGCACGTCACAGATATTGCGTTTTTTACAAATTGAAGGTCTGTGGCAACCCTGTGTTGAGCAAGTCTATTGGTGCCATTTTTCCAACAGCATTTGCTTACTTTGTGTCTCTGTGTCACATTTTGGTAATTCTCGAAATATTTTGACTCCTCTACCAGCAAACAGATTATGACTTGCTGAAGGTTCAGATGATGATTAGCATTTTTTAGCAATAAAGTTTTGTGTTTTTTTTTAAATTTATTTTTTGGCTGCTTTGGGTCTTCGTTGCTGTGTGTGGGCTTTCTCTAGTTGCGGCAAGCCAGGGCTACTCTTTGTTGCCAGTGCATGGGCTTCTCATTGCAGTGACTTCTCTTGTTGTGGAGTGCGGTCTCTAGGCACACGAGCTTCAGTAGTTGTGGCACACGGGCTCAGTAGTTGTGGCTCAACGGGTCTAGAGCACAGGCTCAGTAGTTGTGGCGCACGGGCTTGGTTGCTCTGCAGCATGTGGCATCTTCCTGGACCAGGGATCAAACCTGTGTCCCCTGCATTGGCAGGCAGATCTTAACCACTGTGCCACCAGGGAAGTCCCAGCAATAAAGTATTTTTAAATTAAGGTATGTACCTTGTTTTTTTAAGCATGATGCTATTGCACACTGAACAGACTACAATACAGAGTAAATGATGGTGGTGCCACAGATAGAATTGGGGCATTTGGAAAAGGAAACAGGTTTGGGGTTTTAGATGACCTTCATATTGGATCTGTTGCTAAAATCAGTGTATTTGTTTCAACCTTCTCTTTATATAGACTTCTCTGAAGTATTTGCTATTATCGGTAACTCAGTTCTTAAAATTTGCACTTCCTTGTGACTTGACCTTGATCATTAGATGTTCTTTTCCCATATCTCCTTCTTACTCTCTTTTGCCTGTTTCCTTTTCTCTGCTCACTTCTTGAATATTGATATGCGCTTGATGTTCTCATTTTTACAAATTGCCAGAATAATCTCTTCCATTCCCACAGCTCTCACTACTTCTTATCAGTTGATAGTTCACAAGTATATATTTGTAACTCAGATCTTCTGAGTGGGGACCTATCTATTTAAATGCCTAATGGATAGCCTGTGTGTCTCCTAGGTACCTCAAAACTTAGCTTATTTAAGACTTAACTCATTATTTTCCCTTTAAGGTGCCCGTTCTCCCATTTTCTTTCCTTTGGTGATTGATATCATTCTCTGTTCAGTGAGAAAAATTGGAGGTTTTTTTTGACATCTTTTCTTGTATTCTCACGTTTCCTAATTAGAGAACGTGTGTGGTTATTCTTGTCTCCCTCATGTCTTATAATTATCCCTTTTTTATTCATGCTGTTATTGCCATAATTTAGGTATTCATTATGTCAACTGGACTGTCACAAAAGTCTCATAAATGATCTTCCTGGCCCCCTTCTTGTCTGCTTTTAAATTATTTCACATATTGGAGATAGGTTGAACATTGAAAACAAATTCATGACATTTGTCTTCCTTAAAGACACTTTAAAAGTTCCCTATTGCCTGAAGAATGAAATCCAAGTTCCTTAGCATGCCATGGTTCCTTCTGTGACCTGGCTTTTGTTCATTTTTCCAGCCTTTTTCTTACCCTGTTATCATAGATACCTTCATGCTGAACTCTTTGCAATTTTTTCCAGGCTATTTAGTGTTTCATTCCTTTGTTCATATTGTTTCCAATTCTGGGGATACCCTTCTTCTTGTACCCTCACCCTGGTGGGGCACCTACTTAGTGTTACTTCCTCATCTGCCAAGTGACCATTGTTTTGATGTTCTCACTAATGTGGTACCATAGAGCTTCTAATGCTGTTTTTGTCTATATGGCTTTCTTCTTTCTTGGGGCTAAGCTTCTCAGAGGTTTGGGGTTCTTTTAGTTGTAGTCTCTGGTACCTAATACAGCATCAGTACATTCTAGTTAGAGTTTGGCAGAATCTTTCTGTAAAGGGAGAGAGTCAGTATTTTAGATATTTAAATATATTTGCAGGTCATATGGTCTCTGTCACAACTGCTCACCTCTGCTGTTATTAACATAAAAGCCACCAGAGACAATATATAAATGAATGAGTATGGCTGTATTCTAATAAAATTTTACTTGAAAAACAGATGGTGGACTGGATTTGACTGCTGGCCACAGTCTGCTGACCCTTATTCTAGACTCTCATATATGTACTAAATAATTCGAATTCTTATGTTTTAAATAACAACAGGATAGCTAACTGGGCAATAGATGAGTTGGAAAGATAGTACTAAAAGAGAAGCCAGAGATTAAGGCTAGTAGTGTAAGTATTAGCTGATGTTATAGTATCAATGAGATCACCAGTGGTCTGGTATTTAGGGTATATGTGTGTGTATTTTATGTCTAAAAGAATACAGAAATGCTAGATTTTGAGCAATAATCCTCAGGGCAGGGAATACTTGTTTTTTATCCTAATATGTATACATAAGTAATAATTGTTCATTAAATGTTTGTTGAGTGAATGTAATTAACAACAGGTCTTTTTCAATGATGTGGTTAGGAGATAGTCTATGATTTACAGAAGAGTTATGTTTCAAAAGTTTATTTGAAATTGGGATGTTTGAAACTTAAGGCAAATTTCTTCATAGGTAGTGTTGTATATAGTGTTGTTCCCAAGCTAGTACATAAAATCCTAATTGATTTGTAATATATTTACATCATGATGGTTAACAGTTCTGTACAGTCTATGCCAGTCAAAATTTCTCTTTAGGAAATTGTGTTCAGAATTAGTTTGGGTTACCAGGAATACATTTTCACCTGTTACAGCCTTAGCATTAATGTCAAGATTTTCTATCCCTCACTTGTAAGGGTGAAGGAAATGGGCTATATCTGGGTGAAAGTTTGTGGTGATGAATAGAAAATGGGCCTCCTGGGAATCTAGAAATCAGGAGGTAGGGAAAATAGAGCCTCTACTTATTGGAAACCTTATGGATGGTTCTCATTCTCCAGTCAACTCTCTAGGTTCTGCCTTTTTTCTCCCTCTTTTCTTCGGATTCTGGGGTCCTAAATATCAGAGAATCTCTCTTGGCCTATTATATTTAGAATAGAGCCTCATCTAATGCCTACTCATTTACTCTTCTGTACCTGGTCTCTTAGTTTTCTGTCCCTGAAACAAGCACAAAGCTTTCTCTTTTAAAAAATAATTATCGATCAATTATTTTATGCCAGCACTGGGGAATATGTTGAAGCAAGGCTGCTAATTGAGTTTGGAAATTATGAGTTGATATTTATGGATTTCTTTTCTTTCTATAAGGTGTATAGAGAAGATCCCATGTGGCCTCCTTTCCTTTTTTCCTTCCTTATCACCTCTCTCCTTTCCTCCTTCCCTTCCTTCCTTCCACTTAAAACTATTGGGAAAGAAAGGCTCATAGTGGTGGGTCTTTAGATTAAAAAGAACTAAAGTAAGATTCATCTATACTTAAAGAAAACAAAACCTTCTTACAGGCATTTTGTCTCAGACGTGTCTACTTAATTCTTAAAGTAATCTTTTACAATTACTCTGCATACTTTGTACTTCTGTAATGGGTAATCTAGTATTGTTTCCATTACATATCTGGAAGAGTGTGAGTACCCTTTTTATGTGTCCTGTATTTTTAGATTCATAATTAGTTATAATTCTAACTTATTTAGTTATATGAAGTTTACACTTCTGTAATTGTTTTTAGAGTAACTAGCACTTCACATTTTTTTAGAATTGGTCCTTTTTGTTTTTTGAAATCTGTAACGTTTTAATTGTTGACATTTTCATGTGTGGCGCTAAAAACCTCTGAAAACCTAGATTCTTATATTTACCTTTTGCCCCCACCCCAGGAATCAGAGATGGAAACAGAAGAAGAGGTTGACATTTTAATGAGTAGTGATATTTACTCTGCAACTTTATCAACCAAATCAATTTCTTTCACGCGTGCCCAAACAGGATGGCTTTTTCGGGAAGATAAAACAGTATGTGCAAATCGAGATTTTTACACTTTAAAAATTGTTTAGTATTTAATGTTGTCAAAATAATGTGATGGAAATACAGGTAGAAAGAAGTATCTTACTTACTTGTTTTCAAGTAGTTTATTCTCTTCTCTTTGAACCCAAATAGGGAATTATATTGGTTGGTTACAGAGTTGGAAGATAGGAGAAGCCAGGAGAGAAAGTTTAGTTCATTTGAATTTTATGTTGAAAAATATTCTTGTTGTTTGTTGCCTTGTTATTATACAGGGAACAATGTCTTCACATGGTTCCATTATATTTCTAATGCTTTTTTTCTTAGGAAGACCACAAAGAAGCATATACTTTTAAATTCATTTCTCTGGACCTTTTTTCTTTCTTCTTTTAGAATTTTAAACTATTTACTTACCCAGTATCTGTCCCTCAGTATTCCATATATTTGACTAAAATTAAATAAGCTTACATTTCTACAACACTGTAATTAAATTAAATCTCAGTGGCAGTTTCCCCATTAGTGAATTGTAAATTCTTTCCATAATTCCCATTTCATCTGTCAGCAAGAGGTTATATAATATATAATATTTCAAATATAATATGTTCAAAATATATTCAAACAGTTTTTAGTTGCATGTATGAAGAAGCATCTTATAAAATTTTAAAGTCAAGAATAAGTAACACATTAGGTAAGGGACAAGATTTTAAGAATTCTATTTATCTTTTATTACACACAGTAGAAATGAATATATCCTCATTAGAAAGACAAAAATAGCCTGTAATAGTCAGGGTTCTTTGAGAAACAAAATCAGTAGGAGTTCTGTATCTCTCTGTGTATGTGTATATATCTGCATATAGATGTATATATACCTATAGACAGAAGGAGAGAAGGGTGAGGGAGAGATTGATTTATTTTAAGGAATTAGCTTGTGTGAATGTAGAGGCTGGTAAGTCTGAAATTTTTAGAGCAGTCTAGCAGCTGGAAATTCAGGGGAGAGTTGATATGGTCTTGAGTTTGAAATCTGCAGGCTAGAATCTCAGGCAGGGTTTCTGTGTTGCAGTCTTGAGGCAGAATTGCTTTTCCTTTGGGAAACCTTAGTCTTTGCTCTTAAGGCCTACATTTGATTGGATATGGCCTTTCCATATTATGGAGGGTAATCTGCTTTACTTCAAGTCTGCTGATGTAAATTTTAATTAATCTAAAAAATGCCTTCATGGAATTCCCTGGTGGTCCAGTGGTTAGGACTCAGTGCTTTCACCACTGTGGCCTGGGTTCAATCCCTCGTTGGGGAACTAAGATCCTGCAAGCTGTACAGCACAGCCAAAAAAAAGAAAAAGCCTTTGTAGCAACATCTAGACTGGTGTTTGATTGAACAGTTGGACATCATAGTCTAGGCAAACTGACATAAAATTAACCACCACACAGTCTTACACATAAAGCTGAAAAATCTCCCTTGACCACTACTCACAATCCCAGAGTCCTTTGCAGAAGGTTATCCAGCTGTATACCCCCCAGACCTTTCTTTATGCTTTATGTACATAAATATCTATTTATGATTGATAGGTTTATTTTTCATAAAGTGTCATTTTATCTATTGTTTTGCAACTTTTTTTCCCCCAATGTCTTAGAAGTGTTTTCAGTAGTATTACTTCATTCTTTTTATCAACTGCATAGTATTCCATAGTATGGATATGTTGTAATTTATTTATCTAGTCTCTTATTTTTGGACATTTAGATGGACACACATTTGTGTCCAGTTTTCTTCCACTATAAATGATGTTATGTTTACTATCCTTTTACATGCCTTTGCATTGTCTTTTATAGATAGCAAGAAATGGAATGGCTGGATTATGGGGAATATACATTTAAATTTTTTTATTGATATGATTTATTTTTAATAAATGCTTTTTCATTATAAGATTTCAAAAATTGATCATTATCACTTGAGTGTTTCCCAACCACAGAAAAATTCTCACTGTGAGATCTAGGTTCATCAATTTTCCTCTCTAAGCCTATTTGGCAACAAGTACCATTATAGGATTCCCAGTTGTGAGATCCTACATTGCAATCCATTTGTTGGCTTGAAGTCTTATTTGTTTGTACTCTGTTCTTCTGGACAGCATTAGAAGGATCACTTCAAGAGAAGATAAAAATTGAAGCTGCTGTTCATCTAGTGCTACTGCTAAGCAGCTCAAAGCTCTTGAAGAGTGTCTAGGTGATCTTCTTAAGTCTTTGACAGGTAAGGAGGGAGTCAGTAATGCTTATGGTTCCCATTTTGTAGGTAGAAACAGGTACAGAATGCCTTGCTTTCTAATGACTGGTAAGGAAGCCACCAAAAGCAAGGTGGAAATGGAAACAACAATAAACACTTAGTTTTGGAATGCCAGAAAACAGCAGCAAGAGGAGAGCAAGTGATCTGCATGCAGGTAGAAATGGGAAGCTTATTTTCAGTAGTTACTGATCATGTTTTCTGAGGTAAGTTATTTCAAACTCTGACCACCTGTGGGTCTGGAAAAAGGTGAAGGTTAATGTTGAAGGAGCCCTCTTTTCTTGATGTCCTTTTAATCCATTTGAGTTTCCCTATCCCCAATCCATAATATAAATACATAATTATATTGATGAGCAAAACTACTTGGTTGTTCTCCCACTGTTGAAAGAAGCAAGCAACTGTAATTTGAAGTTTGGGCCTGTTAGAGAATACTGGAACAGGTAATTAATTTTAGTTGTACTAGAAATTTTTATTTCTTTTTATTCCATTTTTTTCTATCTATAAAATGGGAACATTAATTATCCCTGACCCCTCCTTGTAACTCATGATATTTGACTATTAGCTAAATTAAGTTGTCAGATAGTTTTGTGCTACTTGGGAGTAGATTCTAAAGGAATACTATGTGTTGTTTTTACTTACACTTAATTCATTTGCAGATTAACTACCATACATCTTGTGTGTTTTAAATTTTCCTTTACAAATTTGAAATGTGTAATTTTATGTATTTTTTAGCTTAATAGAATGTATAAGATAATTTGATAATTTCAAGTACCAGAGGAATATTTTATTTACATCTAAATGTTATATGTTTATGAAGAAACTGTGTATTACTTCAAAATTTTAAAAAAATCTAAGATAAACTTTATTATTTTGAAATATTTGATTTTGCTTTAGGAAAGGGTAGGAAACTTTTTGGCCGACTTTTATCTGGTGAATGGACTTGTTTTAGAATCAAGAAAAAGAAGAGAACATCTCAGTGAAGAAGATATTCTTCGAAATAAAGCCATTATGGAGAGTTTGAGTAAAGGTGGAAACATAATGGAGCAGAATTTTGAGGTATAACTTTTACTTTTCTTAATTTATAATGTTCTAAAGAGAGAGGGGGTAGACTTCATTCCTGGCATTCAGTGAGTTTATATAAGTATGCTCATAGGTTTTGTTTACCATGTATCACCTTTTATTTTTCTGTGATACAGTCTTTGGTGATTTTTTGTGAACCTGTTCTTGATCTTTGAGTCTTCACTAATAAATAGATTAAAATCGTTTTGTAAGCATAAAACCTGGTGTTAATTTTTAATCCATGTCCCTTTGCATATATATATATATTTTTTTTTTTTTCCTACTTCACCAACTGAAATCTGCTGCTGCTGTGAAGACCTGGCTAAAAATCTACCTACTTTATGAAGTCATTTCTAGCCTATACCTTCCCATAATTTTTTTATTCAGCATGTATTTATTGAAAACATGGTACATGCAAAGAATTGTGTGACAGTAGGAAAAGGGGAGGGAAATCATGGAACTACATAGCTATATGAGACAAGGTAACTTGGCTCTATAATCTTATTTCCCTAGTAAGATGAATTGGAGGGTTTCTTAAATTTTTTTTTATTTTAACAATTTTAGACTTTAAAACCAGAAAAAAAATGATTCCCAAATGTTAACATTTTACTACATTTTTTATAGCAGTGTTTTCTAGGATTGGGACCCTTTAGTGGATTATGAATTCAATTTGTGGGCTGTGACCCCCACTTTTTTTTTTTTGAAGTAGAATCTAAATTCAGATAATAAGGAAAAACTAGAGCACATAGTATGGGTCCTTATTACTTTATGAAACAATAGTGTTGGGGTGTATGTTGTGTCTACTTGCATATGTGTGACTGCTGGGTTATAGTGTAAAATGTGAGTCACAGTCAGAAAAAGATGAAAGGCTACTATGTGGAGACTTGCATTCCTTGAATGTTTAGCCTCTCCCCTATGGTATTGTGCCAGATTGCATTTTCAGGATAGACAAACTTTTCAGAATAGTATGCCAGGTCTCAACTAATTCATGGTGATACCGTGTGTGCCAGCAAATTTATCTTAATGTTTAGAAAGTTTATGTGTTGAGTGAATCAACCATAGTTTAGTTAAGTGAGTATAGGATGTAAAGTGCTTAAGAAGCCACATTAAATGTTTAAGTTAAAATTGTGATCCAGTTTAGTGTGATCGTGTCCCCTTCCTGCCAGATCCTCTTTGCAGTCCTCATTTTTCTTTTGTCCTTGGGTTAGAGCCTCACTAGACTTTATTTTCCAGAAGCCTCCTGGTATTTGCTGATCTCTCCATCAGTAGGAGGTAATAGGATGTGATATGCTCAGGAAATAGAAATGGAGATGGATTGAAGAGAGGGAATGATGAGCCTAATCTTTTGACAAAGCTGTTACCCTTTCCCATTGTTAACCAGACATAAAGAACATTTCTTTGGACTATAATGTGATTTAAATTTTATAACAGTTCTTTTTTAAAAAATGATTTTGTTGTGGTGGTGCTTATTGCTACCTTTGTTTAATTTTGGCAGCAAACCATTTTGGGATGAGTACACAAATTTATTTTCTTTAGGGCAGAGGTTGTAACTTGATGCACTTGAATTGGTAAAGGGGTCTTTAAATGACATTTTAATCACGTATAGTTTGGCATGTTGAAATTAAAACATAGTTTAATCCCAGATGTCTATATAATAAAACAAAATAATATGAATTAAATAATTAAGCTTCTGACTTCTGATCAGATCAAAGGAAATAGTTCCTGGGCATTGTGTGAAGTATTTTTTCATATATCATCTCATTTAATTTTTAATTATCACAATGACCTAATGAGATAACTATCATTGCCCAATTGTATAGAAAGGAAAATGAGGTTTAAAGAAATTAATATATCTGAAGTCACAAAGCTATAAGTAGCAAAGATGGGTTTTGATTCTTGGACCCTTACCCCAAGTTCTTCTTGTTCTTGGGCTAAGTATATTGCTTCCCAGATTGCCTTTGTTAAAGTCTCATCTTTGTGTGTAACCAGATTTTCAACACGTCTTAGCAATTCTTACAAAATATTGTGAAGTTGAAGTTGTAAAAGGAATGAGAGAACGTTGCTATTGGTAAAAGTAGTCAAAATCAGTATTGTGGTGTTTTTTTTAATGATGTATAGAGAACACATTAGTAAAAAGCATGTTTTTGGCTTTGGAACATTATTGAAAATTTCAAGAACTTAGAAAATATGTATGACTATTATGATTGTTTTCAAAAGACATGAAAATATTATATATATATACATATATATATATGTACATATATATATATTTTTTTGGCCATGTTGTGTGGCTTGCGGGATCTTAGTTCCCCAACCAGGGATTGAACCTGCACCCTTGGCAGTGAAAGCGTGGAATCCTAACTACTGGACCGCCAGGGAATTCCTGAAAATATTATATTTTAAAGCCACATTTTAATAGAATTTCAGTTCTTAAAAATGTATGTCCTTTTCAGAATGCATTTATGTTCTTTATTCTAAATGAATAGCTTTTGAGTTTCTTTTTTTTTTTCAGACAAATATTTGTTTTAATTTCTATAAGAAATAGCTTATAGGTAACACTTGGAAGTAATTATTTGCCTTTTAACTAGTTTTGCCATTTCTACTCCTTCTTTTCCCTCTCCTTTCCAGACAGTTCTAATATTTAGTATATATTTTTGACAATATTTTTTATAGTAAAATTTAAGTGCTCAGAAATTCTTAAGTTATGGACACTTGCTCCTCCACTTTTGGTGCTTTTTTCCACTTTGTTCTAACCACTTATTGTTGGAGGGGGGAGTAATGCCCCATTTATACCTTAGACAGTCATTGATAAAAGCATTAATTGTATGCAAGCTATACATACAGAATATTGAGTTAAACTCTATTAGTGATTATGTACTTTTTTAATATATAAAATCAAAATAAGAATATATAGATATAAAATACATGAATGTGTTAAACTTCCAGAAAATTTTGCCATATAAAATATTAGAATTCAGCAAATCTAGCAATAAATCAAAACTATTTCTTATATGCTTCAAGAAAAACAGGCATTAAAAGTTTGCATTTAATTATGTAGGAAAGGTTTGATTTCATTTTAGTTACAGAGCCTACTGACTTAGGGAAATAAACTTAGAAAGCCATCTGGTGTCCTGTGGCAGCATTCATGTCTTCCTGTTTCATTAGATAGTTATGGGAACAGTATAGTGGGAACACTGATGGGTTCAGCTGTGAGTATCAGTATATAACAAAGGATCAATTAGAATAAACATAAACTAAGAAAGACCTTATTAAAATATAATAACTGATATTCATAATGATGAAGTAAAGTGTTCAGTGGAAGGTTAAATTAGATTCATTACAGTCTCTACTAAGATGGGGAATGTGTAATGTATAGTTTAGAAAGAATTCTATTGGCAATAGTAGAAACTGCTTAGAGAATTTTATTACCTGGAAAAATATACTTATATGACATGCCGCATTATCTAATCATGCCAGGAAAATGAGTCTTTACTATGATAATATATATATTATATATATATATGATAATATATATGTGATTTAATATATATATAATTTAATATATATTATATATATATATAAACACTCAGTTATAGCCAAATGTATATACAGGTATTAAATATATATAGGTATTAAATAGACTGGAAGCAAGAGTAGACAAAAGAGTAGACAATTTTAAGCAGTGCTCTGAAAGAGAAATTGACCACGATCTGCTTAGTTAGATAGAGATTTGGGTGGAGGTGTGATTAACCTTTCTGGGTTGGAGCATCAGTGGTAAATTTTTTCAGTCATTTCTTCTGTTTGTTACAGCTTCTATTAGCTTGTCTGCCTTCTGCAGGATCACAAGACACTGTTTTACCTAATGTTTTGCCACAATATTTATGACAGTCACTACCTATTAAGCCCATTTGTCATTCTGTTAATAGCCATTGCCACATGCCATACTATTGTGTGTAGTGTCACATTTTATATATCGTATTTGGTATTGGTTATGATATAATTTTGGCTGATTATAACAGTAACTTAAACAAGACAGGAGTTTATTTTTCTCTCATGGAAAAATCTGAGTTTATATGGTTTCTTTGTTCTGTGAGTTAATCTCAGACCTAGCCTTTTTTTTTTTTTTTGGTCTTATTTCTCTACCATTTCTAGGATCTGGCCCTCATTCACATGGTATACGATGTTTTATTACCTGTTTAGCATTCCAACCATTAGGAATGATAATTGCTAATAGTAATTAGGAAAGAGAGGACATGCCTGTTCTGTTTGAGTACCCAGTCAGAAGTTGCATACATCACTGCTCAAATCCCATTGGTTAGAACTTAGGTGTAACTAATTTAGCTAGCTGTAAAGATATCTAGAAGTCTTTACTCTAGGAAGTCATGTGTCCAGCCAAAAATTGGTAGGGAGGTTCTTTTACAACAAAGAACAGGAGATAGATTATTGATTGAGTAGACAATTAGTATTCTCTAATGTCTCATTGTTAGATACATACCTGATGCTTCAGTTACCACATAAACTAGTAACTGTCACCCAATATATACCTTCAATTCTGACCTGTCTCTTAATCACCAGATCTATAGTATTTTGCCTACCTCCACTTGGATAAACATAGGTATCTAAGATTTAGTATGTTTAAATCTGATCAGTTTTTTCATTCTTCTTCTTTTCTCTGTCTTGAGTGGTAACACCATTATCTACTACCATTACCCAAACCAGCAATCTGAAATTTGTCCTTGGACTTCTTAGCTTTCTTTAACCTCTGTGTCTAATCGATTACAAAATCCTAAAGATCTCATGAATCTATTTCTCTTCTTCCATTTTGAAATAGCTTATCATTTCTCATTTGGATTACTGAGATAGCTTCCTAACTTACTCACTGCTACCAGAATGACCTCTCTGAAATAGATTGAACTATGTAAAGCCTCAATAACTAAAATGTATAGAATATTTACTATGTGTCAGGCACTATTTTAAGTATTTTATGTTAACAAGCCAGTTTTATCCTTACAACGACCCTCTGAGGTTATGTAGTTGACTAAACTGAGACAAAAGAGGTTAAATAATTTGTCCAAAGTCAGCTAGTAATTGGCAAAGCCAGGATTTGGTCAGTCTGGCTCCAACGTTTGTGTTCTAAAACATTATATTGCTCAAAATATTCGTCCATTGCTTTCTGAGTAAAATACAATCTACTTAGTGCACAAAACGCTTTCAAACTACTTTTTCTCTTCTGTGTCTTGCCCTCTTACCTTGTATCTTGCTATTTTTCCTTCATGTATGCTACACATGAAGGGAAAAATAGCACCACACTTGTAGTTTCCCAGTACAGCATGCTTTTTCTCACCATTGTACTTTTCTCAATGTCCTTCATTTGGTTATTTTGTTCTCTTTCTCTTAGACTTCTCCACCAGGAACCACCATTGCTGGCACATCTTTTTGGCTACCCCTATCTGGGTCAGAGAAACCTCTTCTCAGTGCTTTTATGCCATCCTCTTGATCCCTCTATCATAGCACACCCATCCTGGATTATAATTATCTACTTCCTATGTGTCTCTTTGTAAACTTCTCAAGGGCAGAACGTCATCTTTCATATTGCCTGATGCTCAAAAACTGTTAGTTTCCCTTCTTCCCCTATTCTTCTGTTGCTACTCAGAGATCATCAATGATTTCTAACCAACAAAATCTGTGGCCTTCTTTTCAGGCTTCTTTCCCTTTAAAGTCTTTGTCATGATATTGAAACAGCCTTTTCACTTCCATGATACTTGTCTTGCATCTTGTCATGATACTTGATACTTGTCTTGTATCTTGTCATGATACTTGATGCTATGTTTTTTTCTTTTCCCTTATTGATTAATATCTGGCTCCCTTCTGTCCTCTCCGCCCTCCCCCCTGGCAAATCTGTGTAGTTTTTAGGACTCAGTCATTAGTCCTCTGTTTTATTACTTTTCATTTAGTTAGTCAGAGAATTCTTAAACCATTATCTCTAAATATGATTTCTCTCCTTTTCTTTTTGTAACTGCCCTCTAGGAACTTCCAAGTATAAAATAGTTACTATTATTTACTGAATCCTTTATACTGTGCTAGGCACTAAGATTTTCCATACACTGTCTCCTTGAATTCTTAACTATGAGTTGGGTGGTCATATTCCCATTTTGAAGGTGAATTAAATGGACAATAATATAAATAACATGCCCCAATTCACACAACTACCAGGTAGTGGAGCTGGGTGGGATTCCAGTTCATTTTTGTGTCTTCAAAATCCTTGATTTTAACAACTCTAATATGCTGCCTATTAACATCTTAAACTCATTATATCCAAAACTATACTTCTCTGAATGGAATCCTCTCCCAGTGTTACTGTTCATTTTGTTATTTATGTGTCTTTCACTTATTGCCCTTTTGCTCTACAGTTTGTGGTTTTTCCTTAGCAATTTTCGATTTCTACTGCCACTCCCTTAGTTCTTTATTGCCAATTCATCCTATTGTGATCCAAGCTCTTAGTTAACAAAGATGAGGTGTAAGTTTTAAATCTGATATGACCTTTACCACTGTTGTTGATCTCCCTTTTGAACTTTCTCCCTAGTTCAAATCAATCTAGTGTTTTCACTGTTAATTCTCTCTGTCCAAAATATTCTTTTTATTTTCTTTTCATTTAAATTTGAGCCTCAATCCCCTAGTCTCGATTTATTGTCTATAGAAAACTGCTCTCTTTTCTGAACCCCTGTATTACTCAGTTTTTTGTAAGCTCATTTGATCTTTAATCATTTAATACTTTGTATTCCTGATTAGCTATTCATGTTTGTATGTGTTTTTTCTTTCCAACTTTGAATTGTAAACTCTGTGAAGTCAGGATTAGTTTTTATACTTCTCTGTAGTTCCCACGTTCAGCATCTAGCATAATGCCAAGGACATTTTAGATGATTAAAACATCGAATGGGGCTTCCCTGGTGGTGCAGTGGTTAAGAATCCGCCTGACAATGCAGGGGACACAGGCCATGCTCCACAACAAGAGAAGCCACCGTGGTGAGAGCCCGCGCACCGCAATGAAGAGTAGCCCCTGCTCGCTGCAACTAGAGAAAGCCCATGCACAGCAATGAAGACCCAACACAGCCAAAAATAAATAAATTAAAAACAAAACAAAACAAAAACAAAAAAATAGACATTGAATGAATGGATTTTACTACTTTGACACTTTTCTTTTTATTTGAGGTTTAAAAAATGATAATAAATATTATTGGACCTTACATCACCATGGAAGTATCTCAGAATAACCTCTTAAAGCATTATATTGAAGAGATTAAGTAGATTATAGTTTATTGTATGTTTTAATTTTATATTTTAAAAAATATAATTTTCTTTTCTCCCTCCCTCTTTGTCTCTGTCTCTGTATCTCTCTTTCTTTCTCTCTCTCTCCCCCTCTCTGTTTGTTATTTTTTGGCAGCCAATTCGAAGACAGTCCCTTACCCCTCCTCCTCAGAACACTATTACATGGGAAGAATATATATCTTCTGAAAATGGAAAGTAAGTGTTGTTTTGTTTGTTTATATATTCTTTGGTTTTTAGAAAAATTTGTAAAAACATGAATATTTAGGCATAAAATTTTTTTTACAGAGAATCACTAGTATAGTTTCATCTGAAGCAGTTCTTTTTCCTTTTAAAAATGTGGATGAAGGGGCTTCCCTGGTGGCACAGTGGTTGAGAGTCCGCCTGCTGATGCAGGGGACACAGGTTCGTGCCCCGGTCCAGGAAGATCCCACATACCGCAGAGCGGCTGGGCCTGTGAGCCATGGCCGCTGAGCCTGCGCGTCCGGAGCCTGTGCTCCACAACAGGAGAGGCCACAACAGTGAGAGGCCCGCGTACCACAAAAAAAAAATATATATATATCTGGATGAAGCATGATGAGGGAGAAGCATCCCCAGTTACATTCTCTTTTTGAATAAGTTGTAGAGCCTTCTTTTTACATCCCTCTTGCCAATTTATATACACCAAAAAACCTATAGGACATTGTTCTAAGGAAATATGAGGACTTGCCCAATACAGTTGCTTATTTGAGTTTTTGCACTGTATGATGAACTTTATATTCTGTTATTATCCAGAGTCTTTTGCAAGGTATGTAAGGCTACTCATTGTTTATCTACTTTTTGCCTTTCCAAGCTCATCTCCTGTCATGATCTCTTTGTTTCAGCCTGTGCCAGACTACTTCTTACTATGCTTACCCAAGATGTTTGCTTAATGTTATATTGCTAATACTTAGTAGAGTACCTATTACATAGTTTTTGTATCCAGTAAGTACTTATTGAATAAAAGAATGATGAATGAATGGTTTATTTTGAATGAATAAATAAATAAGAATTTTTTTCTGGCTGCCCATGTCAAAGAAAATACAGTCCTTTGTAGAAAATATTCTTTTGGTGGAGAATAAAATATTACCTACCCTCATGCTTAGTAAGAAGTTGTCTTTTTTTTTTTTATGTTGAAAGGTTTATTGTTATACTTTTTCTAACTTCTCTAAAATGTTTCCATCTTATAATATTCTACAAGTAATGTAAAATTCTGTATTCTTTATATCACTTCTTATTGATCAGTGCTGAGAACCATAGACAGTAAGAGGTTGAATTGAATAAGTGATTTAAAAGATACAAAATATTTTTAAAGGTTGTTTTTTTCTATGGATTTGCTTTGTTATTAAAAATAGTGATTATTAAAATTCAATATGAAATTTTCTGGGTTTTGATCATATTCTTCTGAACTTTTATGCTTTGCTATTTTCTTTTTCTTGTTACCCTTGCCTCATTTATTATACGTTTCATTCCCTTTTAGCATAATTTTATTTCTATCAGAGTAAGAAAAGTTGAAATACTAATGAATGTCATTGGAAGATGACAGATTCTTCTTGGGAAGATGACAGCATGTGGAAAAAATTTCCTAATATTTTCTTTCTTTCTTTCTTTCTTTCTTTTTTCCTTTTTCATTTTAGAGCTCCTCATCTGGGTAGAGAACTGGTGTGCAAAGAGAGTAAGAAAACGTTTAAAGCCACAATAGCCATGAGCCAGGAATTTCCCTTGGGAATTGAGTCGTAAGTTTGTTATTAACTGCACAAGTTTATGAAAGAAGCTATTGAACTCTAAATGCTATAATAATGTTGGCATCTGAGTGGTGCATTTGAGGCCTTTGAAATGTAAAAGCAAACAGCCATTGCTTTGACAGTGTGTCGTGCTCCCTTCTAGAAATTTTCCAGCTCACAAAATATTAACATTTTAATTATTTTAACCAGATAAATTTTTGAATAATTATTTTTTAATTACAAAAGTAATACATGAATACATGCTTATTGTAAAAAGTAACAGTTGGGAAGTTTATAGAATAAAAATGGCAGTTTTCTTTCACCTCAGGTAAATAACTGCTGTATTTTTGTCTAGATTTTTTCTGTGTTTTTTTAGAATTTTTTATAAAAATGGGGGAACAGTCTACAATTTGTTCTGTTAGTTCCTTTTTTTCTTTTAAAAGTGAGTTATCATGGAGTTCTTACAATAAGTACATTATTATCTATCTTTTTCTTCTTTCCTTGATATATTGTAGTATTGATATACTGCCATTTATTTTATCATCCCCCTACTGATAAACATTTTAATTATTTGTAGTTTGTCACCCTTATAAACAGTACTCCTGGAGTACTTGAATATATCCTTCCAAACCTGTATTCATCAGATGCTCATTAAAAAAAATTGATTTGGAGAGATGGATGGAATGTGAGGTGGGTAGCTAGAGCCGATTCTGACAGAATTGTACCTTTAGGCTTCTCACTAAAGTAGGGGATGAATTGAAGTCCTAGGCTTTCCTTTGTAGATCCTTCCACTTTCAGTCTGGGCTATTACATTAAAAAAAAAATTCTCACGGAAGAGAGCAGGACCCTTCTTTTCTACAAATTCTGTGCACATCTCATACTCCTCAATAGCCAGGCTTTGGAAGAGTAGATAGAATTTGGTATACAGTCCTCAAGTTATTGATCAAAGAGGGAAATAAATAGTTCTCAGAAGATGCGGGAAGGGAATTAGCCATACATACAAATCTGCATAATTTATCATATCTTGGACCCAAATGACTCCAAGATGCACCAGATATATACTCTAATGAAGAAGAATAATGTGGCAAATTATAAGATGCTCTCAATTTTAGGAGTTATCCCAATTTCAGAGATGTTAATATGTGAAAAAAAAATGGGTATTTTAGAATTTATAAAATGTGGAATTATAGCCATTCCCCCTGCAAAAAGTAAAATAAGGAATATAGATAGTATGTAAAAGCCAGAAAAAGAACTCATTCTAGAATAAAATATAAGTCAAAGAAAATTTCTTGTAAGTACTATAGGAAAACATAAAAAGAACATGAAATTGGTAAACTAGATCACTCTAAGATGAGATGATAAGACAACAGAATGAAATGAAAAGGAGATTGTAAAGCTAAGGAAATAAATTAAGCACTGAATAGCACTATTGCAAAACAAATACAGTAGAAACAACAATGAACAGGATAGATGTGACCAAAAATTAAATTTTTATAGCTTATAGTGAATCCAGTGAAAGAAGAGGTTAAAGAAGTTTGAGAAGTAATATTTATGGAGGAGAGTGGTTCAATATAAGGATCATTGCTGTTCCATTTAAATAGAAAGCCTCCAAAATGTAAACAAAATAGTATTCAAAATATGATAGAAGAAAATTTCTCTGTATGGAAGAACTAATTCTGTAGCCTAACATTAGGCTCCAAGAAAAATTGATAGAGAAGGATTAGTAACAATTATTATATTGGTTAAACTATTGTATTTCAATTGTTAATAGAGAGTTCTAAAGGCATTCAGGTGAAAGGGTAAAAAACAGCCTGGCCTTACGTTTTTTTTACATCTTGATATTGCTGAGGCAAAGAAAGTGTGATCTGATAGTATATCTAGGTAAGATGTCATTTACATATCAAGGCAATTGAAAAGGACACAGAAGAATTCAATAAATATAGCAGTCATGGGCCTTTTTTGAAAGAAAAATACTACTACTTGAAAATGAAATTCATCCAACCAAAGGATAAAAGAAGTTAAGAGACCTCATGAAATTGTAGTTAAGAGGGAAGGATTATAAACTGAAGTTTTATGCCAGTTGGATTTCTCTTTAGTATGTAAAAAAGAAACACTCAGTTATCAAATCTATAAGAAATCAAGGAATAATAAGTACGTAAGAGCCCTTCACACACACAAAATTGACAGTGAAATTCAGGCGTCCAAACAGTGAGGCTAATTAAAGAACTTGGGAATTTGTAGACTTCAGGAAGAAGACTAGTGTAAGCCTTGAATCTGCTGAAATATAGATCTGAAATCAACAACTGTGGGAATTATGGCTGCCCAATAAAATGTGAAAGTTATAAACTTTGACACAGTGAAAAGAATAATAAAACAAAAAAACAGGAGGTGGAAGGAGGTGTCATTTTCTCATCTTTAATATCTGGAAGTCAGTAATACTGTGTAAGTTTGAAGCATGTAGTTATAAAACAACATAAAGACACAATGAAATCAATTTGAAAAATGTTTTTCTCCTTCCATTTTTCAGATTATTGAATGTTTTGGAAGTAATAGCTCCCTTCAAGCACTTTAATAAGCTTAGAGAATTTGTTCAGATGAAGCTTCCTCCAGGCTTTCCTGTAAAACTAGGTAAGAGAAAAATTTTCATGTAAGTTCAGTGTCTGTTAGAAATATGGAGCTGTTTACTAACATTTAAGAAGAAGAAATATGCTTTGAAGGAAAATGGATTTCCTAGTTTAAATTTTTATATGGTTTTTCTGTAATTACATGCATTGATATTCATGTTTTGTCAAATATATAAAGTTCCTGATGAAAACTCTAATTCTACTTAAGTCAAATGTAAGGGATATGCAAATATTTCATTCAAGAGGGTGTGGGTGAACTTATGATGCACTGTGATAATGTTTTAATATGAAATATAGGGAGACTGGATTTTAGCCCAAATTTTCAGCAGACTTTGAGTTTCTGAATAGTGGGAATGTTTCTGTTGTCAACAGTCATTATTCAGGGATACAGTAATACTCCTTACATTTTATTTTTCAGTCTTAAATGTGTAAACTTAATTTTATTTTAAACAATGATCTTTCAAAACAGTAAACTTTCATTTTCGTATATATTTATCTTCTTAACTGTATTAGAAAACTGGGAGCAAGACACTATTTACAGGTTCTTTAGGAGTTGAGGTTTAGATTTAGAATTGATTTAATCTCCAGGAGGGCCTTCAATACCATCCACTGATCCAGCCTCCAAATATTTAATCAGTGCCTGCTGTGTACTGGACCCTTTTCTATGGGGGGGATGAGAGACAGCAAAAAGCCCCTGCCCTTTTGGTGTTTACATTATGTATGGGGTAGGGGGATATTATATAATAATATAATTTTTATATAATTCCTCTGATATATTTTATCTTGTTTTACTCAATATTACTGAAACCACATCTCAGAATAATTAGGCCAAAATGCTTTAATCCCAGAAGTAATGCTTTTATTGCTAAAATTAAACTCGACCTTCTCAACTTTCCAAATTTGGGAATACATTTTGTGAATTAAAATTGATTTTAAAACATGTTCTAACTATGTCATTCTAGATTCCCTTTGTGATGTAAAAGCACTGGGAACCCAGTGTCTACTTGAGTAAACCAGTGATAAGATTCTAGGCAGAAACTGTTAGAAAACTAAAGCTGAGAGTTTGAGCTGTGGATCATTACATGAGTATTTCTGCAGAAGCTTCAAATCCCACTGTAATTGTCTGTAGCCAGAAAATAGTTCAAGCATTGGACTCTCTTCTATATACTGTATTTAAGGGGCACAGTGACAAACTAGAATAGAGGGTAGGGATTAAATATATGAAACTATTACTGTATTCACATTTTTTAAAGTCCCAAGCACAAATCAAACCTCACAATACAAGTTTTTTTTATGAAAAAGAAATACTTTATATAGAAAGGAAAAAAATCTACAATACTTTTTTGCAGGCATTTCTCTGATATAGAGCCATATTAACAAGGGATTTATAATTTTTTGCTTGTATACTTATTGGAATTTGCTTACCTCTGTCTCTCTTGTCTCTTTGTCCTTCTTTCAAAATGACCATATAAAACTCCAGTCCTACGTCAGTTTAATCTTCAGTCATTTCTGTTTCTATATTTAGGCTAGAAGGTACAATTGAGGGGAAAAATTTGGGTATTGTTAACACAATTACATGTTTTCAAAAGCAGCCAGAGCTTTAAATGCTGATTTTGAATGATCTTTTCTCTGATTTGCTGCTTCCCTCATTCTGCTTTCAAAGGTTAAATTTGAACCTCCTTCAACAGTCCCCATCCCCACCCCCCACTACTTCCTCCCACAGTCTAAGCAGATGAATTTTGTTTTCTTAGTTACAAAAAAAGGCCATCAGAAATGAGACCTCCCTCATTACTCCCAACTTCTCACACAGACTTTTCTGCCCCAAGCCCTATCTTTTCCTCCATCTTTTCTATCTCAGTAGAAGTGGTGTCCCTTTTCTTAGCTTGATTATTCTCTTCATTTGTACTGTGGATCTGTTCTCCTCCCTGCTTTTTTAAAAAGCTTGCTCTATCAGTTTCCCCATATTTCTCCTTTATCTTCCAACTCCTGTACAGCCTTTTTCTTCTTAGCCGTTAGGCTTTGTTCAGGTCTTTCTCCTTTTAAAGTTAAACCAATTAAAGGTCTTTCTCTTTTTAAAATTCAGCCGATCTAGGGAGTTCCTTGGTGGCCTAGTGGTTAGGATTGTGGGCTTTCACTGCCGTGGCCCGGGTTCAGTCCCTGGTTGGGGAACTGAGATCCTTCAAGCTGCAGGGTATGGCCCAAAAAAAGAAAAGTCAGGCACAGGGAGGTGAGGGGAAGATGGCCAAACTTCAGAAATAAAATTCAACCAATCTAATGAAACAATCCCTTTAGCTCCACCCTACCCAGCACTTGCCTTTAATCTTTGCTTTTCATAGCCAAGTTGCTTGAAAGTCTACTTTTATCTCTCCATTCTTTCTTTCTATTTATAGTTATATTATAAATGGGGGAAGGTGAAAGGAGATAAAGAGAGGTAAAATTTTTCTACTTCACTTGAATTGCTAAAGTGATGACACCAGGGGCCTATGATAAATTAGTTATATATAATGTATACCTAGAGCAACCACTAAAGAAGGTGTACAAAGAGATATACTCAAAAACACTATAGATAAATAAAAATAAAATTCTAAAAAGTAGTCATGTTGGGACTTCCCCGGGTGGTCCGGTGGTTAACACTCTGCGCTTCCACTGCAGGGGGCACAGGTTTGATCCCTGGTTAGGGACGTTCCACATGCTGTGTGGTGCAGCCAAATAAATAAATAAATAAATAAATAAATAAATAAATAAATAGTAGTCATGTAACCTACAGGAAGGCAAGAAAAAGAAAAATATATGAAAAAAGACAACAAGCAAAAAAACAAAAAATGAAACAGCAGACTTAAGTCTTAAGTATATAAATAATTCCATTAAGTATAAATAGTCTAAATAAAACATTTAAAAGATATAGATTGGAAAAACAGATTAAAGAAACATGACTCTACTACATGCTATCTTCAAGAAACCCTTCAAATATGATATTGGCAAGTTGAAAGTGAAAGGATGGAAAAAGATATATCATGCAAACATTAATCAAATGATAACAGGACTAGCTATATTAATATTAGATAAAGTAGATTTCAGAGCAAAGAAAACTACCGGGGTACGGGGGGGCATTATATAATGATAAAGGAGTCGATCCATGAAGAAGAATAGCAATCTTAAATGTGTATACCAAACAACAGAGCTGCAGGATAAGTGAAGCAAAATCTGAAAGAAATGAAAGGAAAAATAGATTTTCAATTATAGTGAGAGTCTTCAGCACCCTTCTCTCAACAGATGATACAACAACTTGAACGAAAATCAGCAAGGATATTATAGAACATCTCTACAACACCATAAACCAAAGCACCTAATTGGCATTTATAGAACAGTTTACCCAACATCAGCAGAATACACATATTTTTCAAGTACTCATGGAACATATACCAAGATAGGCCATATCCTGGGCTATAAAACAAACCTTAATAATTGAAAAACAATCACAGTAGAATCCAACTAGAAATTAATAATAGAAAGATAACGAGACTCTCCAGTTTGTGATATTTTGTTATGCACTCTTCTAAATAATTTATAGGTCAATGGTGAAATCTCAAGGGAAAATAATATATTGAGCTGGATGAAAGTAAAATTACAAATATCAAAATTTGTATAATATAGCTAAAGTCATGCTGAGAGGGAAATTCATAGCACTAAATGCATACATTACGAAAAGAGAAGTCTTAAATCAATAATCTAAGCTCCTACTTCAAGAAGTTAGAAGAACATATAAACCCAAAGCAAGCAGAAGGAAGGAAATAATAAAGAGTAGAAATAAATGAAAGAGAAACAGAATAAATAGAGAAAGTCAGTGATGCAAAGAGCTGGTCCTTTGAAAAGAGTGATAAAATCAACACATCTGTAGCAAGACAGATAAAAAACAGAGAATGAAACAGGATAGCATGACAGATCCTGCAGAAATCAAAAGGGGATAGTAAGTGTAATAATGAATGAAAGGGAAAAAAAAGGCATTCAGAGTAGAAAAAGGAAGAAATAAAATCTTCTCTATTTGCAAATGACACGATTCTATGAGTTGAATCCCAAAGGTTCTAGAAACAAACTAGAGTTAATGCATTCTGCAAGATGGCAGGATAAAAGTTAAACATACAAGAATCAGTAATATTTCTGTATATTAGCATTGAACACACTGACACCAAAACTAAATATTTTTTATGATTGCAAAAAAAAGGAAATAGATGTAAATTTAACAAAACATTTACAGTACTTGTATGCAGAAAATTATACAACACTGATGAAAGAAATAAAAGAAGATCTAAACAAAAGTAGAGACATACGATGCGCATGGATTGGAAGATTCAACATAGGAAAGATGTTAATTCTTCCCAAAGAGATACATGGGTTTAACACAATTCTTATCACAATCCCAGCCATATTTTTTTTGTAGATTGAGAAAAGATTATTTTAAAATTTACATGGGATGGCAAAGAAACTAGAATATCTATATTTTCGAGGGCTGCATAACAGAATACCACAAACTGTGAGTGGCTTAAACAATAGAAATTTATTGTCTCAGTTCTGGAGATTAGAAATCTGAGATCAGGGTGTCAGCTGGGTTAGCTCCTTCTGCAGGCTATGAGAGGAAATCTGTTTCATGGCCCTCCTCTAACTTCTGGTGATGTTTTTTGGCTTGTAGAAGTATCACTCCACAATCTTTGCCTTCATCTTCACATGGTGTCCTTTTCCTGTACGTGTGTCTTCGAATTTCCCCTTTTTGTAAGGACACTAGCCATTGGGTTAGGGACCACTCTAATGATTCTTAATTTGATTACTTCTGCAAAGACCCTGTCTCAAAAAACAGTCACATTCTTAGGTTCTGGGGGTTAGGACTGGAATAGATCTTTTTGGAGGGGAAAGAATTTGACTCAGAACAAGAGCCAAAACAACTTTGAAAAAGAATGAGTGTGAGTAATCAGTCTACTCCATTTCAATATTTACTGTATAGCTATAGTAATCAAGACTGTATGGTATTGGTTGAGATATAAACATATAAGTCAACATAAGAAAAGAGAATTCAAACATAGATCCTTATAAATACGCTCAACTTATTTTTGATAAAGGTACAAAAGTAGTTCAGTGGAGGAAAGATAGCCTTTTCAACAAATGATGCTGGAGCAATTAGACATGCAAAGGTAAAAAAATGAAACTCCACCTTAATCCTACAGCTTATACAAGAATTAACTGAAAATGAATGATAGACTTAAATTTAAAAGTAAAATAAAACAATAAAACTTAGGAAATAAATGTAGAAGAAATTCTTAGGGATCTAGGTTTAAGCAAAGAGTTCTTAGACTTCACACCACAGCATGACCCATAAGAGAAAAAAAATCAATGAATTGGACTTCTTCAAAAGTAAAAAAGCTCTGCTCTGTGAAAGACCCAGTTAAGAGTAAAAAAAACCACAAGAATGCTTAAAACTCATCAGTAACAAAATAAACAAGCCAGTTAGAAAAGAGCAAAAGACACAAAAAGACATTTCACATAAGAGGATATATAAATGGAAAATAGGCACAAAAACAGTGTTGAGAATCATTAGCCATTAGGGAAGTGCAAATTAAAACCACAGTGAGATATCATTATATACACCTAACAGAATGGCTAAAATAAAACATGGTGACAACTCCAAATGTTTGTGCAGATGTGGAAAAACTGTATTGCTCATACATTGCTGGTGGTTATGTAACATGGTACAGCCACCCTGGAAAACGTTTTAGCCATTTCTTAAAAAACAAACAAACAACTAACCACCCAACTTCCATGGGATCAGTCAGTTGCACTCCTAGGCATTTATCCCAGAAAAATAAAGATATGTTCACACAAAAACCTGTATACAAAAATAAGTTTGTAATAGCCTCAAGCTAGAAATAACCCAGCTGCTCGGTGCAGATTCTCTTCATCTCTTCCACTCTGTGTTTGTTATTGATGTTCATACCGTTAAGTCTGCTGGACACTTTTCTGTTATCTGACTTAACCTCTCAAGATTTCATTCTTTTTGTGGAGTCCTTGTCCCAGTGAAAGCTGGTAGTTTCTCTTCAGATTTCCTCCCACTTTTTGGATAGAGTTCTCTCTTGATCTTCTTCCTGCCTCTCTGACTGCTCCTTCTGGAGCACATCCCTCCTATTACTTTTGTCACCCTACATTATATTCTCATTACATCTGCCTAAACTTAAGCCAGAACATGTTACTGCTATGCTCACAACCATCCACTGGCTTTCCATCTCATCCAGAGTAGAAGCCGCAGACTTTTTCTTGACCTAAACCCCGCTTGATCTGGCTGCCTATATCTTCTCAAACCTCATCTGCTGCTAATCTTTCCCGTACTCATTTGGCTGTAGCCACACTGATCTCCTAGCTGTTCCCAGAATAAACCATACACTTTCATTTTAGGGCTTTTTTACTTATTCCCTCTACTTGGAATTTCCTTCCTCTAGGCAACTGTGTAGTTATCTCAGGTGTTTGCTGAAAGGCCACTTTATTGAGGTTTTCCTTTGAACCCTAATCAAGAACTCTTACCCTCAACACTGAAACTCCCTATCCCCCTACTTGCTTTATTTTTGCCTACATACTTAGTCACAATTATTTTTTACCTATTTGTGGTTTGTATCTCCCAACCAGAATGTAATCTCCATAAATGCATGATTTGTTTTCTACTGTTTCCTGGTGTATATCCAATGCCTAGAACAGGGGTCATCAAGGTCATCAAACTTCTTCTGAAAGATAGTAAATATTTTAGACTTTACAGGCCATATGGTTCCTGTCACAACTATTCAACTCTTGTTGGAGAATGAAAACAGCCATAGAGAATAAGTAAACCACATATTCCAATAAAACTTTACTCTGGACAGTGAAGTTTGAATTTCATGTAATTTTATCTGCGTGAAACATTATTCTTTGTGTTTTTTAAAAAACTACTAAATTATGTAAAATGTTTTCTTAGCCCACAGGCCTTACAAAAAAAGGCCAGGCAACAGGCCTTACTTAGTTCGCTGACCTCTGAATTAGAACAGCATCTTTACTTAATAAGCACAAATGAATGATCTTTTCCACCAGAAATAACTGGAAACTCTGTAATCCTTATGTTGATTTCTTTAAGTTTTTTTTTTTTTTTTAAATGAGAATATTACTTTCTGCAATAGAATACTAGGCTTGTAACAGTCAGCCTTAGTTTATGGCATGCCTTTATCCTAGGCATTCAACTTAGCTTTCACAGAATCATTTCAGAGTTTTAAGTAACCTTTAGAGTTTATTTTGTAGATGAAATCCTTGAGCCTCATAAATTAAATGATTTGTAGGAATCAGAATCTAGGTTTTATAATTTGTGTTCTTTCCAGTAAATCGTATTAGGAATAAAACTGCAGAGTGATTAAAGTATTTGGCCATTTTTGATGTCACATTTCACTCATAATTTCAGCTAGAAATGTATTTTATTTAGAAGAATATTAGGCTGTGGTGGTATGATATTACTCCAATTCTGATGAGATTATTTTTATACCATATATTAAAGTGATGGATTGTTTTTTAGTGTTTTAAAACTTTAAAAAAGGATGAATGTATTTCATTTGTATTAAATGAAAAAAAAATCAGCTCAGATTCAGAGTATATACACTACAATCTGAAGAAAAGATATCAGAATGCAAAAAGTACAAATGTAGCCATCCCTTTGCCCCAAGAAAAAATAGTCTAGTGGAATCTGCCATCATAGTGCTAAGACTGGGAAGCAGTGGGACCTTGAGTTTTTGATGTAATTCTTGATGCTTTGGTGTCTGTCTCTCCTCACAAGTAGCCAAACTCTTCCTGCAAACACCCATACTCAATATTAGATGTATATTAGGATTTGTCTGGTCCTTGAATAACACTTTTTTACATTTTAAGGAGTATAGATATCTCTAATAGTATTTCATAGTCTATAAATAGGTTACCATTTCATTTTACAGTGTTATCATTGATTGTCCTCTCTAGATATACCCGTGTTTCCTACGATCACAGCCACTGTGACTTTTCAGGAGTTTCGATATGATGAATTTGATGGCTCCATTTTTACCATACCTGAAGACTACAAGGAAGACCCAAGCCGTTTTCCTGATCTTTAACTGACACAGAAAATGATGCCATTCAACCAAGGAAAGCTAGAGAATGCAGAGACCCCAGAAGTGAATTCAAATAGAAGGGACAAATGTTTTCATTGAAGAAAAGGGAATTATGTTGGATCGACACATCAGTGATATATAATGAAATGGGCCTCTAATAAGAATTCCAGCAAGTTTCCTGATGTGCCATTTTCAGTCTTTTTAAAAATATACATATTATAAGTGTAATAGTTTGACAGCTTAATGACCCCAAGTCCTTCTTATGTAAAACAGCTATGAGTGCTGTGATTTGTTTTTAAAAATTTTTACACTTCTTGTTGAAATATATATGCATATAAATATATCTATATCTATATCTAAAACACTCCTGGACCATTAACATAAATTAAATGTCTTAAGAGATATGAAGCCCTTTTAAACTTGTCATCTTATATTCAAGGTGACCTTTATAAATATTCCTTCAAGCTTTGTTTTCATAAAATGTAAAGTATGTAACATTATGTATAGTTCAGTAATTTGAATGTTTGTTCAATATAATGAACTAGAAGGAATGCAGTTTTCTGTAGCTGAATGAACCAAATGGTAACCATTAAACAATTGCATTTATATGTTGCAATACACTTCAGAAGGAGCATTCTCTCTGCAGGGAATAAGGTACCTCCTTTAGCACCTTAGTGCAATTCATTGTGGTGCTATTTGTTTTTACCTGAATTCTTTCTTCAATGGAAAATGTTTGTTAATAATCTTCCTTTCATAGAAACTTTTTTTTTTCCTAAACTTGAGTTTAAAAGTCCTTTTTGTGTTCATGATGAGCATGCTTAAAGATATTCTTCTTCCAAATCTGAGCACTTTAAAAAAATTCCAAATTTTTAAACTTGCTTCCTAATAAGTGCACATCATTCTGATTATTTTGTTTTTAGTGGAATATGGATGCATTTGTGTCAGTTTTAAAAACAATCCACATATTTTGGGCATCCCTACATATTTAATGCTTTCAAAATAAGGTAAAAACATTTTATATGCTAATAGAATATATTTGTTACAAGTTAAATTCCAGAAACATACACAAGATTGACAATTCCTACTGTTTATTTTTTTAAGTAAGTCACAAGAAAATATTTATTGATTTTAATTATCTCCAAAGTGTTAAAATCATGCATTATTCATTTTTGCACATAAAAATTTTTCATACTTATTCCAAGATGGTTTGAAGGTCCAACAATGACAATAAATTAGGGAGAATAATGTATAACAGTCATAAAATGTTATGTTGTATTAAAGAGCTTAGCTAAGGAAATGTTTTTTAAATGTATCTTGAAAAATGTGTCAGAATGCATCTGTCAAGTTTTTTAGAGTGACCAGTAACTTTTTTCAGGATTTTAAATAATTTGAATGAGTTTAGAGACCTTTATTGAAGAGATGGCTTAAAAATCCGAAGCATCAACCATAAGAAAAATTTTGTAATAAACATCTTTAAAGCTGCATCTTCCATGCTGGTACATACTACATTGCATATGTTGACATTTTATTAAATACATTTTATAATGGAGAAAAATAATCATAGTTAAAAATTCAAAGACCAGTTTCTACCTTACGTGGGTCTGTTGAATTTTGTGGAAAGGGTGGGTAAACCCAGACTAGTTTTGTTAAATAGAAGTTGATCCCTATTATTTTGGGAATGTTTGTTGGACTTAGAGATTCTATTATCCTGTCACTGATTATATGAGGTTTGAGATACTGAAAGGCAATGATCACTGTTGCTTTTAGGCTCCCTTGCTTTGTGGGAATATGGTATACTTTCAAGAATATACTGCAGACTTTTTTTGTAATTCATTGGGGAAAAAACATGGTAAATTGCAGCTTGGGATTTATCAATTTCCTAAAAGCTGTGACTGTTTTGCTGGGATACACTGGAGGTAGGAAGACTACTGAAAACTTTTGCACTTGAATTTTGTTTTTAACTTTTTCTTTCATAAAGAATAGTACAGATTATCCATTCCAAAATGTCTTTTATCTGATCACAAAGGACAAGCAAATGTCAGTATCTCTTATGATGGTAAAAATAGGAGTTATTTAATGCAAATAAACTTTTCACAGTATTAGACTTTTCAAAATGTGCCTTTTAATCCAGCTAATGAATGAAGCTATATGCCGTGTTTCAAGTAAGTAGATAAAAACGCTATATATTTTGATACTCTTACGTGGTAATCTAGATTTTGTAATGTAGGTTCATAAAATTCTCTTTGCCTTCCATTTGTGACTGAAAAAATTGTTTAAAATTGGGGGGCTATAAAATGGTTACCTTAAATGGCCGTTTAGAAATGTTCAGTATATCCTGCCACCAGTATGGTTTCAAAAGAATATAGGATTCTTTAAGAAAATTCCCTAGAGACAGTTTGCCTGTCTAGACATTCATGTACAGAAAATTATCAAGCTTCATAAAAAGGGAGGCATAAAGCTGATGCTCTGATTATTGTGAGTATAGCTACATACAATTGTCTAGACACAAACACATTTCAGAGAAGCTGATAGCCAACAGAAGCTGAAAAAACTATTCAGTTTTTCTCCTGTTTAGAACTGGTATTGAGCCCCACTCACACTAATAAAAATGTGTTTTCATAGTGTTATTCATGCACAGCTTATCATTCACATCTTGGGGAAGGGTGGTGAATAATGAGTGCGTAAGTGAAATTTCTCCCTAGTTTTCACTAAGCCTAAAGCAGACAAAGAGCTTGTTTCGAGGCCACAAAAGGACTAAAGAAAATACTGAGTTGCTTTTGCTCTTAACTTTTATTTGTCACAATATGGTTGAGAAAAAGTTGTAGAAAACGGGGTGAGTTCAAAGTCCTACTTGTAGTATGCTAGCCTCTGAAACTGAGCAAATTACTTAGTATGGACACACTATGCCTGTGCTTAACTCCAGCAAAAGGTATCTTAACTGTGTTTTCCAAAATTAACAAAATGAATCCTTACCAAAGTTGCTATACTTGGGAACTTTCAAAGACAACTGACAGTGAAACCTAGATAAATGGACAGGAGGTATTAAATCACTTGTAAAGACATTAAAACTAAACTCAGTAAAAGCCCATCCTTTATATATTATGAATGAGCAAAAACTGCTTTTGTAAAGCATTTTATATCAGAAATCTGGGCCAATAGTATCTTAGAATGCCATCTAAAAATGTCATAGAATGCCATCTAAAAATGTCATCTCAGTAGCGTGCACACACACACACACATATTTTTTTGTGGTACACGGGCCTCTCACTGTTGTGGCCTCTCCTGTTGTAGAGCACAGGCTCCGGACGCGCAGGCTCAGCGGCCATGGCTCACAGGCCCAGCCGCTCTGCGGTATGTGGGATCTTCCTGGACCGGGGCACGAACCCGTGTCCCCTGCATCGGCAGGCAGACTCCCAACTACTGCGCCACCAGGGAAGCCCAATAGCACACTTTTCAGATCATGTGATTATCTTTGTAGTACTACCTAGTGATGAACTTTAAAAAAACTGTTACAGCTCATTTTAGGAATAGTACTTCTGGCCATAATGGCACATATGGTACATGGAATTAGAATTTTCCTTTTGCCACAGCACCTAAAAAAACTGAAGGAAATTTCCTGTGTTTTAAAGAAAGGTATTTGGCAATCATTCCTGAATTTGCTCATGTTTTGCAGGTGAAAATAATTAGCCTAAAGCAGAAACTGTGTAGTATAAAAACACAAAAATAAGACGCACCTGTACCTCCCATAGAATTCTTGGTCACTGAAGAAGGCTGACAGTGACTGGCGGGGATGTTTAAGTAATGAACATGGGTAGCGTAGGAATTCTGAAGAAGTGAAGCAGAAATTATGTAGTTCATACACGTTGTGGCTTATCTGCTTGGTCCTGCAGTTTCAGCCCATTCTTGTGGGTTCCAGCTTATGGTTCCAACTTATTCTTACCCCTCTCAACTATCCGTCTTTTCTTGACTGCCTGTGGGCTTTAGTCTTCAGCATCAGATGCACAGCATAGACAACTTTGAGACTATTAAACCAACTCCCACAATTAAGGTCAAATCTCTGTCAACAAATCTTTTTGGGTCATTTGGCTCCCTGGATTGAATGCTGACTGATTGATAAGAACAAAATTACATGATGCTAACCTACAGGATGCTTGTCTTCCTTAACTTGATATTTAACACCTACTATAACCTTTAAGTATATTCTTAAGAATATTCCCACTAGCAAAGGATTAGCATGGTTCACACGTTATTTTGCTGAAGAATGTCTTTATGAATTTTACATATACTTTGATATTATAAAGTGAAAATGGGAAAATAAAACTAAGTAAAACAGACTCAAAATCAACAACTCCAGAATTAGTCTCATTTAAAAACTACCTCTGCTAATAAACACTTAGTAACATATTCTGATGCTCTTTGAAAGTATCAGTAGAGTTTCCATATTTAAACACAACTACATGTATTTGATTAGAGAAAATATTTTAGATAGGAGTGAAATGCACTAGCTAGATTTGAGACAAAAGGAACAGAAATCACAATTCCAGTTTAAAAGATGTCTGTCGATCTTCAAACAGCACAGACCACTTAATCTGGTGCCCAAGTGAAGAAAGTGGTATTGTTTTGCCAGAGGAAAAGTAGGCTTGTACAGGCTATATGACACTAAGAGCAGAACATCAGTTTTAAGATGCAACTCCAAGGTGAATGTAAAATTAGTTTTCACTGTTCTAGTAGAAGCCCAGTTTGTCTTTCTTCCCTAAATAACTAATATTCTTCTACCTTCCACATAGAATCACTACAGGGAGCTTATTATCCAAAACCTATATTCACAAAAATGTAAAGGGAAATATAGCCGTATCTGCACGCAATTTATCTTAGTGCTTTTGCTAAAACGTTACCCCAAACTGAATTTTCATATAGTTTTGAAAAGCTCCATAATTAAATAGCAGGTACCGTTTACTGACCCAGGCACACAGGGCTACATTTTTTTCTACCAACTACTTTACAAGGTAGATATCACTCCCATTTTACAGACAGGAAAATGAAGGTAGGAAACACAGGTCTCCCCAGCTGTAAATGAAGCTGAAATTCATGACTGGGCTCTTAAATAGCTACTACCTCATTCACTCATGAAGAATTTAAGCAAATAAATAGCACAAACATTTTTCTAACAAAACCACTTTTATTTTTTAATCATTTTCACTACCAAATACAGAACAAAATTCAGTGTGGAGGCAGTGTTCACTTGATTTCGACTGGTTATGTGTTAAAGGCTTCTGTCCCGTGCAACCCTACCTTTGTGCATAAATGTTCACTGAAAAATAACCTAAGTATAGACTCCCTTCACGACAGCATCTTAAGTCAGTGGTACTATTTTAAAGCCCAAAATTTCTTAATCCCTTTTTAGAAATCAGCATACTATATATTCAAAGACTACAAGTGAGGGAATAAAATTTGAGTAATATTAGGCTTAACCAAGTGAAACCACCAATATCTTACTTGTTTTTGACTTACAAAACCGACAATATCATATGGTTCAATCTTTAAATGTTTTTCTACTAAATTTTTTTGTAAGTTTAAAGAATGTCATTTGCGTTCAACTTCATGTTTAAAAATGCAGTGATTTTTAGGACCATTACTAGAATGTCTTACTACAGACAAAATTCCCTTCCATAAAATCTTTAAAAAGTTACTACAAACTGTAAAAACAATGCTGGCTTATCTATACGGCATTTCAATTCTAAAAGTTAAAAAAAAAAAAATTATACTCCAATTTGGATAAAAGCTACAATTCCGGCTCATTTCCCCCTTAATCCCAGCCACTCAAACACTACTCATTTCATAAATGAATAAATATACTATTTAGTATTGTACAGTAGATACATACCATTGAGTTTCTATACTATTCCAGAAAAGTATGTTTATATTCACCAAAAATATAAATTTACTAGATATAGGTGGGATCATTTATCCTAAAGTTCATTGCTTTACTCAACCCAAGTCCTACACCCAAAATATAAGAAAGAAAATTACACTTAGAAAAAGACTGTTTTAGATAGAAATTAAACTAATTCTGACAATTCTAATGGCAACTAATCACTACAGTGATGGATTCCATCTTACTACTATATTAAAATATGTGGACTGAAAGGAAAAAGAACTTGATATGTAAAATGAATGAGGTAAATGCCATACATTCAACAACGTAAATAAATACAAATACAGTTTTACAGGAACATAAACATAAGTTTAAGGGTTTTATTATCAAAGTCTTGTAAAACAATTTCAGAAACTGTACATCAACATGGCACAGACTGTAGCCTACTTTTGTTTTTACTGCACAAAAGTGAAGCTTGGAAACTCCTGTAAGAAAACAGTTGCCTAACTACTTTGCATTTAACATGGAATCACTGTGTGCATAAGATTACTACTGCAGTAACAGTAACACAAAATTTATTGGTTTTATACAACTTGAGATCAAATAAAAAGTACATTATCAAGTAGATCTGTCTTATTTTTAAAAGCATATGAAGGTCAATTTAAAATGCACTATCCCCCTTTTCCAACAACGAGATTAAAACAAATTAATAAAAGAGTGGACAATTGAAAATCAGGACAAGAGATAACTTTCTTTTACAGATGGACTTCAGGATAGGCAGATAACTTTCACTGATGTAGATGTTCAATAAATTATTTTAGGAAAAAAAATTCCCAAACACCTTATGAAAAAGTATACAACTCTACTCCAAAATATGCTATTTACTTACTGCCAAAGACAGTTTCATTGAAATCTTGTTTCTGTAATTAAAGCCTAATTATAGCCATCAAAAAAGGTTAGTGCATATATAACCCTTCAAAGTTAAACAAAAGCCACAAAAATTTAGCCACAAGGCTTAAAGGATTATCTATTTCAAATGCTCATTTCCAGATGTAACTATAAGAATGTTAATTTGTCATGTCAACAAACAAGACCATAAGTAGATCCATCATGTTGGAGGATTTGAATGACATTTAGGATATTCCTGCCACAATTAACATGCAATCAGTGCATTCCCTACATGGCTCTATTACGGCAATGAATCAAATTCTAGAAATACTATAAGTGAACTTAATAAAGGAGATCATACAACATAAACAATCCATGCCTGCTGTAGATGCATGCAGCTTTTCATTTTTGTTATGAAGCAGCACCAGAATAGTAAAACTGCTTGTTTACTCAATCAGATTTCAACCTGTCAATAACTGGTTACCCATGTATCATTTTTCTAAAAGCTTTTGGATGTAAATAACAAATATCAACATCAAGAGCTTTATAACCATTTATGACTCAGAGCTGTATACATCTAGATTTGAGATGAACAAATACAGCATTAAGGAATCACACAGAGGAATGACACTGATGCACGTATACAGTTGGATTCCCACAGAGGCAATATTCAGTCACTCATATCCATGTCTTCTTCATGATGATCATCGCCATTCACTTTGGATTCTCTTAGTGAGTCACCAGTTCCCTTTTCCACAGAACACTCTTTTGCTTTAGGAGAAGCTGGCTCTGTCAGTTTCTTCTCCTCTTTCTTCTCTTTCTCGCTGTCATACCCCTGCTCCTCTTCATCATAGTCCCGTGTAACCTGCTTTGCCAAGGAAAATAATAAAAGTAAACGTCTTCACAGGAAAATCACTTCTTTAAAGTACCAGCATCACCCAAAACACCAAAATAAATTAGTTTGTAAACATACTTTTACATCTTTATCACTCTCTGATTTTCTTTCCCGTTCCTTTTCCTTATCTTTACTTTTCTTCTTCTTGCTTGTGGATCGTTCTCTTTCATCTCTGCTTCTTTCCTTGTCTTTATCTTTCTTCTTCTCCTTTTTATGTCTAGGATGACAGTAAAATGCTGACAAGATGCTTGAAACGAACTGCTCAAGAACTTTCACCATTAATTAAATAGGAGTAAGTTTAAACTTGTTTTAGATGGCAAACTTGACAACCCAAGTTCACTTGCTATAAAGAGGACAGCAAAGATCCAATTTCAAGTCACTGGATACAAGCTGTATATAAGTAATATAGGGAAGAAGACTATAACTTGATTACAGATCGAAAATGCCCAATCCTAAACAGTGTTTATTATAACACAGCCTCAAGTCATGAAGAGAGTGTATCAGCACATTCTTAAGCATTTTAATTCCTGAAAAGGAAGATAAACTCTAGTACAGTTCCTGAAAAACAGGATAGATTTAATAAAAGATTAATATTCTTACCTCCTAGGGGATGGTGAGCGAGACAATTTTCTTTTGGGAGACCTAGGCTTTTTAGGAGATCTTGTGCCACTTCTGCTTCTTCGTCGTCGTCTCTCTCTAGAACCACAAATGTGCAAACTAGACTTTAAAATACAGTATTATCCAAAAAATGCAGACACATCATAGCAGATGTGTCTATGATGGAGCTCCACTAGAAAGAGGATTCTGACAACGAAAGACCTATTTTCAAATACTGTTCTGAGCCTAAGAAACAAATGAATACTAAAAAACTGCAATTCTTTTTTTTGTAAACTATGTGCCTTTCCTTTAATGTCCTCAAGAAAACCCTAATTTTAGCAATACTTCTTAAAGACATTATGTCATCAAAACACTAGAAATGTTAAACTTGGGGAAAAACTGATTAACAAAAGTTCTAACTCAAGGAAAAACAGTCTGAAGTAAATTATTATTTATGGAATCAGTTTTAGATTCATTCAGTGGCCAAAACGTGTATAGGATAATATGCTGTGTTACAGAAGGCAGTTGCTAATAAAATCCAAAATTACTTCTAAATCACTAGGTAAAAACCAGAAAACCAGAGTTAGTGGTAACACAGATCAAACTGACTTCCTGTTGTCTAGCAAACCATGCCCAATTCACGCCCTGCTTTGAGCAATTAGCTTTTTAAGGTGTACCTCTCCTCTCTTTCAATTTTGACTTAAAAAAAATTCTGTGTCTACAACACAAACAGATGGGAAGGAAAGTCCTGCCCTATTCTTGGACTGGAAGAATCAATATTGTTAAAATGACCATACTACCCAAGGCAATCTAGATATTCAATGCAATCTTTATCAAAATACCAATGGCATTTTCGTAGAACTAGAATAATTTTAAAATTTGTATGGAAACACAAAAGACCCTGAATAGTCAAAACAATCTTGATAAAGAAAAACAGAGATGGAGGAATCATACTCTATGTCTTCAGACTGTACTACCAAGCTACAGCAATCAAAACTGTATGGTACTGGCACAAAAACAGACACACAGATCAATGGAACAGCATAGAGAGTCCAGAAATAAACCCACACACTTATGGTCAATTAATCTATGACAAAGGAGGCAAGAATATACAATGGAGTAGACAGTCCCTTTAGTAAGTGGTGCTGGGAAAACTGGACAGCTACATGCAAAAGAGGGGCAGAACATTCTCTAACACCCTATCCAAAAATAAACTCGAAATGGGTTAAAGACCTAAATGTAAGACCAGATACTATAAAACTAGGGGAAAAGTAGCAAGTGCTTTGACATAAATCACAGCAATATTTTTTTGGATCCATCTCCTAAAGTAAAGGAAATAAAAGCAAAAATGAACTAATGAGACCTAATTAAACTTACAAGCTTTTGCATAGGAAAGGAAACCATAAACAAAACAAAAAGACAACCTACAGAATAGGAGAAAATACTTCCAAACAATGAGACTGACAAAGGGTTAATCTCCAAAATATACAAACATCTCAATATCAAAAAAACAACCCAATCAAAAAAATGGGCAGAAGACCTACACAAACATTTCTCCAAAGAATACACACAGATGGCCAACAAACACATGAAAGGATGCTCAACATCACTAGTCATTGGAGAAATGCAAATCAAAACAACTGAGGTATCTGTCACCTCACACTGGTCAGAATGGCCATCATCAAAAGGTCTAAAAATAATAAATGCTGGAGAGCATGTGGAGAAAAGGGAACCCTCCTATACTGTTGGTGGAAATGTAAATTGGTGTAGCCACTGTGGAAAACAGTAAGGACGTTTCAAAAACAACTAAAAATGGAACTACCATATGACCCAAATTCCACTCCTGGGTACACATCCAAAAAAAACCCCACAAAAAAACAAAAGATAAAAACAAACCCACAAACAAACCAAACCCCACACAATTTTGAAAAGGTACATGCACCCCAACGTTCACAGAAGCATTTTTAACAACTGCCAAGATATGGAAGCTATGTTAAGTGTTCATCAACAGAAGAATGGATAAAGAAAATGTGCTGTATCTATACAACAGGATACTAGTAAGCTATAAAAGAATGAAATTTTGCCATTTGCAGCAACATGGATGGACATGAGGGCATTTAAGCTAAGTGCAATAAGTCAGACAGACAAAGGATTAATCTCCAAAACATACAAGCAACTCATGCAGCTCAATATCAAAAAAAACAAACAACCCAATCCAAAAACGGGCAGAAGACCTAAACAGACATTTCTCCAAAGAAGATATACAGATTGCCCAACAAACAAATGAAAGAATGCTCAACATCGTTAATCATTAGAGAAATGCAAATCAAAACTATGAGATATCATCTCACACCGGTCAGAATAACCATCATCAAAAAATCTACGAACAATAAATGCTGGAGAGGGTGTGGAGAAAAGGGAACCCTCTTGCACTGTTGGTGGGAATTTAAATTGATACAGCCACTATGGAGAACAGTATAGAGGTACCTTAAAAACCTAAAGAGAATTTTTTTTTTTTTTAGAACCATACGACCCAGCAGTCCCACTACTGGGCATATACCCTGAGAAAACCATAATTCAAAAAGAGTCATGTACCATAATGTTCACTGCAGCTCTGTTTACAATAGCCAGGTCATGGAAGCAACCTACATGTCCATCAACAGATGAATGGATAAAGAAGATGTGGCACATATATACAATGGAATATTACTCAGCCATAAAAAGGAACGAAACTGAATTATTTGTAGTGAGGTGGATGGACCTAGAGACTGTCATACAGAGTGAAGTAAGTTAGAAAGAGAAAAACAAATACCATATACTAACACATATATATGGACTCTAAAAAAAAAAAAGGTCAGGGCTTTCCTGGTGGCGCAGTGGTTGAGAGTCCACCAGCTGATTTAGGAGACACGGGTTCGTGCCCTGGTCCCGGAAGATCCCACATGCTGCGGAGCGGCTGGGCCCATAAGCCATGGCCACTGGGCCTGCGCGTCCGAAGCCTGTGCTCCGCAACGGGAGAGGTCACAACAGTGAGGAGGCCCGCGTACCGCCAAAAAAAAAAAGGTCAGAAGAACCTAGGGGCAAGATGGGAATAAAGATGCAGACCTACTAGAGAATGGATTTGAGGATATGGGAAGGGGGAAGGGTAAGCTGGGACAAAGTGAGAGAGTGGCATGGACATATATACACTACCAAACGTAAAATAGCTAGCTAGTGGGAAGCAGCCGCATAGCACAGGGAGATCAGCTCGGTGCTTTGTGACCACCTAGAGGGGTGGGATAGGGAGGGTGGGAGGAAGGGAGATGCAAGAGGGAAGAGATATGGGGACATATGTATAACTGATTCACTTTGTTATAAAGCAGAAACTAACACACCGTTGTAAAGCAATTATACTCCAATAAAGTAGTTAAGAAAGAAATAGGTCAGACAGAGAAAGACAAATACTGTTATGACATAACTTATACATGGATCTAACAAATACAACAAACTAGTGAATATAACAAAAAAGAAGCAGACTCACAGATATAGAGAACAAACTAGAGGTTACCAGTGGGAAGAGGGAAGGCAGGGGGTAATATATGTGTAAAGGATTAAGAGGCACAAACTATTAGGTATAAAATAAGCTATAAGAATACATTGTACAACACAGGGAATATAGCCAATGTTTTATAATAAGTATAAACGGAGCATAATGTTTAAAAATTGTGAATCGCTATACTGTACAGCAACTAAATTAAAAACAAAAAAACAACAAACAAATCCCACCTAACGGCAGCAAACTATTGGGTGTAAGACAGGCTCAAGTATGTACTGTACAACATGGGGAATACAGTCAATATTCTGTAGTAACTGTAAGGGGATAGTAACCTTTAAAAATTGTATAAAAATTTTAAAAAATTAATTAAATGAGAAAAGTTATAGGACTTTGAAGATGACCATTATATGATTCAGGCACAAACAAAATAATCAAAAAAATAATAAAGCCCTATACCTTCAGTTGTCTTCATTTCAGCTTCCAAATTAAGCTTTAAATAACAAAAACCACCTTACAAGTCATCTGTGACCCCTGTCCTGGAAGCATTACACAGAACTTTCCCTTCATCAAATATTTAAGTTTGTCACGGTTGTATACCTTACACTTTCTTGTACTGCTTTGTGTAACTAATATTCCAAATTCCTTAGAAGGAAAAGATGTTTTTTATATTGTATTTCTGTGCCCTATGATAGACTGTAGTACGGCTGCAAACAATAAAAATGTATAGAATATGCCACAATTTAAGAATGATTCAATAGTTAAATAGGATAAGATGCTTATGAATAAATCCATTAAAGAAACAGGCAAACGATATGCCTCCAGTTTTTAAGGTAAGAAAATACATATTGCACATCCCATCTTTTATGCCCCTTTGCCACCTCAGACCTACTATGGCATTTCCTTGAGCACTTATATCTGGTTTAACTTTCTGTTTTAATATATTTATATGTGTCTTTTTAAAGAAAATATTCAGCACCTTGAAAAGAAACCCCATATCCTTTAGCTATCACACTCTAACCACTAATCTACTTCGTCGTTATAGATTTATCCATTCTGGACATTTCATATGAATGAAATCATACAACATGTGGTCTTTTGTGTCTAGCTTCTTTCACCTGGCATGTTTTCAAGGCTCATGCATATTATAACATGTAACAGTACTTTGGTTCCTTTTTACTGCTGAATAATAATCTATTGTATGGAATGTACAACTGTTTACCCATGTTAGTGGATATTTGGGTTGACTTTTTGGTTTTGAATAATGCTGCCAAGAATATCCAATCCATGTACAAGTTTTTGTGCAGACATGTTTTTGTTTCTCTTGGGCATATCACTGGGAGCAAAACTGCTGTCAAAAAACTCTCCCTGTTTAATTTCTTTAGGAATTGCCAAACTGTTTTCCAATGCAGTTGCACAAGTCTACATTCTTTCTAAGACTGAGCTGTAACAGTTTTTTATATACTCTAGATACAAGTCCATTATTGGAAACATTATTTTTCTAGCACTCTGACAGTTGTCTTTATATTCTGAGTGTTCTTTGAAACAAAGTGTTTTTGTTTTTTTAATTTATTTTACTTAGTTATTTATGGCTGCGTTGGGTCTTCGTTGCTGCGTGCAGGCTTTCTCTGGTTGCGGGGAGCGGGGCCTACTCTTCGTTGCAGTGCGTGGGCTTCTCATTGCGGTGGCTTCTCTTGTTGCGGAGCATAGGCTCTAGGCACGCAGGCTTTGGTAGCCGTGGCACGTGGGCTCAGTAGTTGTGGCGCACGGGCTTAGTTGCTCCGCGGCATGTGGAATCTTCCCGGACCAGGGCTCGAACCCGTGTCCCCTGCACTAGCAGGCGGATTCTCAACCACTGCACCACCAGGGAAGTCCTCCAAAGAAGTTTTTAGTTTTCATTATCCGCAACTTATCTATTTCTCTTTTGGTGCTTATGCTTTTTGTCATATCTAAGGAATCACTGCCAAATACAAGGTCATGAAAGTTAACTTACATATTTTCTTCTAATAGGATTTTACTTTTGGCTTGTAAGTCTTTTATCCATTTTGAGTTAATATTTATATACAATGTGAGCCTCCTAAGTGAATTTAATCAAGATTAAGAAAACACTATAGTAAAATGTGTAAACAAGATTGGAAGAAAATGATTTGCTGAGAAATTCAACAGCTTTAAATTTTGAGAGAACTAAGCCTCATCTGTGTCTGTGGTAAAAGATTTAAGGATTCTTAGCAATGCTAGGAGTCCTAACATTTGAAGGAGAATTATTTCCTTACTGTTTTAAAAAAGTACAATGACCCTTTACTTTTGCTTAATAGAAAATGAACAATGTCAACAAAATGTTACTGGAACTGACAGATACACACTACCATATATAAAATAGGTAAGTAATAAGAACCTACTGTACAGCACAAGAAACTCTAGTCACTACTCTGTAATGGCCTATATGGGGAAAGAATCTAAAAAAAGAGTGGATATGTGTATATGTATAACTGATTCACTTTGCTGTACACCCTGAAACTAACACAACATTGTAAATCAACTATACTCCAATAAAATTTTTAAAATAAAAGTAAAAAACAAAAAATTGGAAGAAAATGGAATTAAGCCCTTACTACTATCATATGAATTCCATGTTAAATGTGAAAAATATATTTTCTGAGGAGAAAGTTTCCAACACTGAATTTTCACTACAGCAGGTTAAAGACAGAATTACCACTCTAAGAATGACACAAATCAGAACTTGCATTGCCTCCAATTATTTTATCAATGAACCACTATGTATGGGGAAAAAATTATTTTCAGCACTAACATGTAGATATTTTAAATATAACTTACTATGATAAAATGAATTTAATGTGATAATGCAGTATACATTAGCCATTAAAACGTAGACGTTTACGGGGAAAAAACCCACACAAACAATTCAAATTATGATGTGAAATGCATATAGCAAACATAAAAACTGACCTCTGCTGAATTCCCACACTATTTTAAATACACTCTACACCATAAAACATTAAGTGAAAAGAAAAATGAACTTTAGGTTATTCTTCACAAATTGCCTTTAAAAAAACTTCACCACGGGTTTCCCTGGTGGCGCAGTGGTTGAGAGTCCACCTGCCAATGCAGGGGACACGGGTTCGTGCCCCGGTCCAGGAAGATCCCATATGCCGCGGAGCGGCTGGGCCCGTGAGTCATGGCCGCTGAGCCTGCACATCCGGAGCCTGTGCTACGCAACGGGAGAGGCCCACGTACCGCAAAAAAAAAACCAGAAGACTTCACCACTGAAGTATGTAGCTATGTACTCGAAAACATTTCATGTTCACCGTCTATTGACAGTCTTGCAAACAAAGCTTAAAAAAATGAAAGCTTAGGAGAGGAGGAAGATAAGATGGCGGAAGAGTAAGATGCGGAGATCACCTTCCTCCCCACAGATTCATCAGAAATACATCTAAACATGGAACAACTCCTACAGAACACCTACTGAACACCGGCGGAAGACCTCAGACCTCCCAAAAGGCAAGAAACTCCCCCACGTACCTGGGTAGGGAAAAAGAAAAAATAATAAACAGAGACAAAAGAATAGGGACAGGACTTGCACCAGTGGAGGGAGCTGTGAAGGTGGAAAGGTTTCCACACATCAGAAACCCCTTCGTGGGCGGAAACTGCGGGTGGCGGTGGGGGGGAGCTTCGGAACCACGGAAAGCGCAGCAACAGGGGTGCAGAGGGCAAAGCAGAGAGATTCCCGCACAGAGGATCGGTGCCCACCAGCACTCACCAGCCTGAGAGGCTTCTCTGCTCACCGGCCAGGGCTGGAAGGGCTGGGAGCTGAGACTCAGGCTTCCATGGAGCTCAGGGAGAGTACTGGCAGTAAGAAAACAGCCTGAAGAGGTTACTGCACCACTACCTGGGAGGGACTCAGGGAAAAAGTCTGGACCTGCCAAGAGACTTTTTCTTCCCTCTTTGTTTCCTGGTGCAAGACGAGAGGGGAGGGGATTAAGAGCACTGCTTAAAGGAGCTCCAGAGACCAGCGCGAGCCATGGCTAACAGCGCAGACCCCAGAGACGGGCATGAGACGCTAAGGCTGCTGCTGCCGCCACCAAGAAGCCTGTGTGAGAGCACAGGTCACTGTCCACAACCCCCTTCCTGGGAGCCTGTGCAGCCCGCCATTGCCAGGGTCCGGGGATCGAGGGACAACTTCCCTGGGAGAACGCACGGTGCGCCTCAAGCTGGTGCAACGTCACGCCGGCCTCTGGCACGCCCACACTCCGTACCCCTCACTCCCCCAGGCCCGAGTGAGCCAGAGCCCCCAAATCAGCGGATCCTTTAACCCTGTCCTGTCTGAGCGAAGAAGAGACGCCCTCCGGTAACCTACACGCGGAGGTGGGCCCAAATCCAAAGCTGAACTACGGGAGCTGTGCAAACAAAGAAGAGAAAGGGAAATCTCTCCCAGCAGCCTCAGGAACAGCGGATTAAAGCTCCACAATCAACTTGATGTACCCTGCATCTGTGGAATACATGAATAGACAACGAATCATCCCAAATTGAGGAGGTGGACTTTGAAAGCAAAATTTATTTTTTTCCCCCTTTTCCTCTTTTTGTGAGTGTGTATGTGTATGCTTCTGTGTGAGGTTTTCTCTGTATAGCTTTGCTTTCACCATTTGTCCTAGGGGTCTATCTGTCTGTTTTTTTTTACTTAAAAATTTTTTTTCTTATTATTTTTTAATTTTAATGACTTTTTAATTTTACCTTATTTTATTTTAATTTCTTTTATCCTCTTTCTTTCTTTCTCCTTTTTCTCCCTTTTATTCAGAGCCGGGTGGATGAAAGGCTCTTGGTGCTGCAGCCAGGAGTCAGTGCTGTGCCTCTGAGGTAAGAGAGCCAACTTCAGGACACTGGTCCACAAGACACCTCCCAGCTCCACGTAAAATCAAACGGCAAAAATCTCCAAGAGATCTCCATCTCAACACCAACATCAGCTTCACTCAATGACCAGCAAGCTACAGTGCTGGACACCCTATGCCAAATAACTAGCAAGGCAGGAACACAGCCCCATCCATTAGCAGAGAGGTTGCCTAAAATCACAGTAAGTCCACAGACACCCCAAAACACACCACCAGACGTGGACCTGCCCACCAGAAAGACAAGATCCAGCCTCATCCACCAGAACACAGGCACTAGTCCCCTCCCCCAGGAAGCCTACACAACCAACTGAACCAACCTTAGCCACTGGAGACAGACACCAAAAACAACGGGAGCTACGAACCTGCAGCCTGCAAAAAGGAGACCCCAAACACAGTAAGATAAGCAAAATGAGAAGACAGAAAAACACATAGCAGATGAAGGAGCAAGATAAAACCCCATCAGACCAAACAAATGAAGAGGAAATAGGCAGTCTACCTGAAAAAGAATTCAGAATGATAGTAAAGATGATCCAAAATCTTGGAAACAGAATAGACAAAATGCAAGAAACATTTAACAACGAACTAGAAGAACTAAAGATGAAACAAGCAACGATGAACAACACAATAAATGAAATTAAAAATACTCTAGAAGGGATCAACAGAAGAATAACTGAGGCAGAGGAATGGATAAGTGACCTGGAAGATAGAATAGTGGAAATAACTACTGCAGAGCAGAATAAAGAAAAAAGAATAACAAGAACTGAGGACAGTCTCAGAGACCTCTGGGACAACATTAAACACACCAACATTCGAATTATAGCGGTTCCAGAAGAAGAGAAAATGAAAGGGACTGATAAAATATTTGAAGAGATTATAGTTGAAAACTTCCCTAATTTGGGAAAGGAAATAGTTAATCAAGTCCAGGAAGCACAGAGTCCCATACAGGATAAATCCAAGGAGAAACAGGCCAAGATACATATTAATCAAACTGTCAAAAATTAAATACAAAGAAAACATATTAAAAGCACCAAGTGAAAACCAACAAATAACACACAAGGGAATCCCCATAAGGTTAACAGCTGATCTTTTAGCAGAAACTCTGCAAGCCAGAAGGGACTGGCAGGACATATTTAAAGTTATGAAGGAGAAAAACCTACAACCAAGATTACCCAGCAAGGATCTCATTCAGATTTGATGGAGAAATTAAAACTTTTACAGACAAGCAACAGCTGAGAGAGTTCAGCACCACCAAACCAGCTTTACAACAACTGCTAAAGGATCTTCTCTAGGCAAGAAACAAAACAGAAGGAAGACACCTACAATAACAAACCCAAAACAATTAAGAAAATGGGAACAGGAACATAAATATTGATAATTACCTTAAATGTAAATGGATTAAATGCTCTCACCAAAAGACACAGACTGGCTGAATGGATATAAAAACAAGACCCATACATATGCTGTCTACAAGAGACCCACTTCAGACCTAGAGACACAAACAGATGGAAAGTAAGGAGATGGAAAAAGATATTCCATGCAAATGGAAACCAAAAGAAAGCTGGAGTAGCAATTCTCATATCATTCAAAATAGACTTTAAAATAAAGAATGTTACAAGAGACAAGGAAGGACACTATATAATGATCAAGGGATCAATCCAAGAAGAAGATATAACAATTGTAAATATTTATGCACCCAACATAGGAGCACCTCAATATATAAGGCAAATACTAACAGCCATAAAAGGGGAAATCAACAGTAACACATTCATAGTAGGGGACTTTAACACCCCACTTTCACCAATGGACAGATCATCCAAAATGAAAATAAATAAGGAAACACAAGCTTTAAATGATACATTAAACAAGTTGGACTTAATTGATATTTATAGGACATTCCATCCAAAAACAACAGAATACACATTCTTCTCAAGTGCTCATGGAACACTCTCCAGGACAGATCATACCTTGGGTCACAAATCAAGCCTTGGTAAATTTAAGAAAACTGAAATTGTATCAAGTATCTTTTCCGATCACAATGCTATGAAGCTAGATATCAATTACAGGAAAAGATCTGTAAAAAATACAAACACATGGAGGCTACACAATACACTACTTAATAATGAAGTGATCACTGAAGAAATAAAAGAGGAACCCAAAAAATACCTAAAAACAAATGACAATGGGGACACGATGACCCAAAACCTATGGGATGCAGCAAAAGCAGTTCTAAGAGGGAAGTTTATAGCAATACAATCCTACCTTAAGAAACAGGAAACATCTCGAATAAACAACCTAACCTTGCACCTAAAGCAATTACAGAAAGAAGAACAACAAAAACCCAAAGTTAGCAGAAGGAGAGAAATCATAAAGATCAGATCAGAAATAAATGAAAAATAAATGAAGGAAACAATAGCCAAAGATCAACAAAACTAAAAGATGGTTCTTTGAGAAGATAAACAAAATTGATAAACCATTAGCCACACTAATCAAGAAAAAAGGGAGAAGATTCAAATCAATAGAATTAGAAATGAAAAAGGAGAAGTAACAACTGACACTGCAGAAATACAAAAGATCATGAGAGACTACTACAAGCAACTCTATGCCAAAAAAAATGGACAACCTGGAAGAAATGGACAAATTCTTAGAAATGCACAACCTGCCAAGACTGAATCAGGAAGAAATAGAAAATATGAACAGACCATTCACGAGCACTGAAATTGAAACTGTGATTAAAAATCTTCCAACAAACAAAAGCCCAGGACCAGATGGCTTCACAGGCGAATTCTATCAAACATTTAGAGAAGAGCTAACACCTATCCTTCTCAAACTCTTCCAAAATATAGCAGAGAGAGAAACACTCCCAAACTCATTCTACAAGGCCACCATCACCCTGATACCAAAACTAGACAAAGATGTCACAAAGAAAGAAAACTACAAGACAATATCACTGATGAACATAGATGCAAAAATCCTCAACAAAATACCAGCAAACAGAATCCAACAGCACATTAAGAGGATCATACACCCTGATCAAGTGGGGTTGATTCCAGGAATGCAAGGATTCTTCAATATAAGCAAATCAATCAATGTGATACACCATATTAACAAATTGAAGGAGAAAAACCACATGGTCATCTCAACAGATGCAAATGAAAGCTTTTGACAAAATTCAACAACCATTTATGATAAAGACCCTCCAGGAAGTAGGTATAGAGGGAACTTTCCTCAACATAATAAAGGCCATATATGACAAACCCACAGCCAACATCATCCTCAATGGTGAAAAACTGAAACCATTTCTACTAAGATCAGGAACAAGACAAGGTTGCCCACTCTCACCACTCTTCTTCAACATAGTTTTGGAAGTTTTAGCCACAGCAATCAGAGAAGAAAAAGAAGTAAAAGGAATCCAAATTAGAAAAGAAGAAGCAAAGCTGTCACTGTTAGTAGATGACATGATACTATACATAGAGAATCCTAAAAATGCTACCAGAAAACTACTAGAGCTAATCAATGAATTCGGTAAAGTAGCAGGATACAAAAGTAATGCACAGAAATCTCTGGCATTCCTATACACTGATGATGAAAAATCTGAAAGTGAAATCAAGAAAACACTCCCATTTACTATTGCAACAAAAAGAATAAAATATCTTGGAATAAACCTACCTAAGGAAACAAAAGACCTGTATGCAGAAAATTATAAGACACTGATGAAAGAAATTAAAGATGATACAAAGAGATGGAGAGATATACCATGTTCTTGGATTGGAAGAATCAACATTGTGAAAATGACTCTACTACCCAAAGCAATCTACAAATTCAATGCAGTCCCTATCAGACTACCACTGGCATTTTTCACAGAATAGAACAAAAAATTTCACAATTTGTATGGAAACACAAAAGACCCCGAGTAGCCAAAGCAATCTTGAGAACAAAAAAACGGAGCTGGAGCAATCAGGCTCCCTGACTTCAGACTATACTACAAAGCTACAGTAATCAAGGCAGTATGGTATGCGCACATAAACAGAAATATAGATCAATGGAACAGGGTAGAAAGCCCAGAGATAAACCCAGGCACATATGGTCACCTTATCTTTGATAAAGGAGGCAGGAATGTACAGTGGAGAAAGGACAGCCTCTTCAATAAGTGGTGCTGGGAAAACTGGACAGCTACATGTAAAAGTATGAGCTTAGATCACTCCCTAACACCATACACAAAAATAAGCTCAAAATGGATTAAAGACCTAAATGTAAGGCCAGAAACTATCAAACTCTTAGAGGAAAACATAGGCAGAACACTGTATGACATAAATCACAGCAAGATCCTTTCTGATCCACCTCCTAGAGAAATGGAAATAAAAACAGAAATAAACAAATGGGACCTAATGAAACTTCAAAGCTTTTGCACAGCAAAGGAAACCATAAACAAGACCAAAAGACAACCCTCAGAATGGGAGAAAATATTTGCAAATGAAGCAACTGACAAAGGATTAATCTCCAAAATTTACAAGCTGCTCAATAACAAAAAAATCAAACAACCCAATGCAAAAATAGGCAGAGGACCTAAATAGACATTTCTGCAAAGAAGATATACAGACTGCCAACAAACACATGAAAGAATGCTCAACATCATTAATCATTAGAGAAATGCAAATCAAAACTACAATGAGATATCATCTCACACCAGTCAGAATGGCCATCATCAAAAAGTCTAGAAACAATAAATTCTGGAGAGAGTGTGGAGAAAAGGGAACACTCTTGCACTGCTGGTGGGAATGTGAATTGGTTCAGCCACTATGGAGAACAGTATGGAGGTTCCTTAATAAACTACAAACAGAACTACCACATGACCCAGCAATCCCACTACTGGGCATATACCCTGAGAAAACCAAAATTCAAAAAGAGTCATGTACCAAAATGTTCATTGTAGCTCTATTTACAATAGCCCGGAGATGGAAACAACCTAAGTGCCCATCATCGGATGAATGGATAAAGAAGATGTGGCACATATATACAATGGAATATTACTCAGCCATAAAAGAAACGAAGTTGAACTATTTGTAATGAGGTGGATGGACCTAGAGTCCGTCATACAGAGTGAAGTTAAGTCAGAAAGAGAAAGACAAATACCGTATGCTAACACATATATATGGAATTTAAGGGAAAAAAATGTCATGAAGAACCTAGGGTAAGACAGGAATAAAGACACAGACCTAGTAGAGAATGGACTTGAGGATATGGGGAGGGGGAAGGGTAAGCTGTGACAAAGCGAGAGAGTGGCATGGACTTATATACACTACCAAATGTAAGGTAGATAGCTAGTGGGAAGCAGCCGCATAGCACAGGGAGATCAGCTCGGTGCTTTGTGACCACCTAGAGGGGTGGGATAGGGAGGGTGGGAGGGAAGAGATATGGGGACATATGTATATGTATAACTGATTCACTTTGTTATAAAGCAGAAACTAACACACCATTGTAAAGCAATTATACTCCAATAAAGATGTAAAAAAATAAAAATAAAAAATGAACGCTTAAAAAAATGCCGAGAATTCATAATGCCACCGTACCTGCTTGCACTTCTGGAACGTCTGGCTGTGCTGTAACTTTTTGGTGGTGTTTTGGAACGTTTCTTTTCTTTGTCTTCTTTCTTTTTGTCTCTAATAAATGAAAACAATTTATGAATGTATTGGAAGGTTCAACTAATATATATTTCTATCAAACTACAAATAAAAACAGATGTACAGTGAAATCTAATGTTATTCTTTAATGTTATTATACAAACTTACAAACTTTTATTATACAAACTTAATGTTATTATACAAACTTACAAACTTAAAAATAATAGTAACTCAAGCGGCGTATTTGTGGTAAACAAATTTTAAAAATCCTATTTTCCTGGTATTCCACATAAAACTTCTCTCCAAGAGCAAAGCAGAGTATGTGGCAAGAAAACAAGGATGTTGGCCAGTTTCTTAGTGTGTCTGGCGATAAACGGTAATAGTTTAAATAATTTTCTCTAGGCTCTTCAACACTCTGTTTTTCTCTCAGCTAAGTAAGTAGCAGTTTCCCAACCGACCCTGGCTCTAAATCCTCTACTGACAGGCCAAAACCCCATCGCTATTGTAAGTTCTTCTTTCAAAGCACACACCCGATGTAACCTCTTCATGGATGAAGCCAACCTTGTAACTTTTTCCCAGCTGCTATATATTCTGGGCTATTCAATGCTTTTAGGAAAAAAACATCAAAATGGAGTGTTACTACAACCAGGCCTCAACACTAAAATCTTTCTACAGATTCTTCTACGTTTACTTTTATTCCCCACAGCATTTTTTCGCCCCAAGATTCTAGGCAAAAGGTAAAATATATACATATTTATAATATATATATGTCCCTTATATTCTTATAAACACACACCTATTTTCAACTGTTCTACAGTTTTAGAGATTAAAGTATCTCTTCGGTTGTTCTAGGCTAGTCCCACCCTATATCCTGTGCTTCATTCCCTCCCATCTTTGCTCATCCTGCTCCATTAGTTATCCTCTCTATTCATTCGAGTCTTTATCATCGAATTCCTAGATTACTTTAATAGTCCCTTAAGGGCCCCCAGTTTTCCACAAATTGATGCTATACCCCCTATCAGAAATCTTTCGAAGTACAAACTTGAAAATATTAATTCCCTGTTCATCACTTTTCAATTCATTCCTGTTGCCTCCTGATCAGCCGCAAACTCCTTAGTGTGAACAAAAAAGCCTTCTATGGTGATCTGTCTCCTTAACTTTCCTGACCTCATTTCCTGGTCCTTCTATACCAAAATACTTGCTATTTCAAGAATTCATGCTAACTTTGTAAACATTCTCTACCTGAAACCATGGCCCCCGAGTCCAGTCAAATCTATCAGAATTCAATACTCAAGAGTCACCTCTCAATAAATCTCTTCCGACATCCCTAACAATGTCCCTTCCTTTGTAATTACATTCACCTCTCTCCTAGTATAAAGAAAGATCCTTGAGGGAAGGAATGCCTAATTGCTTTGTATAAGAGATGTTTCATTAAGTAAGCTTGTTTGTTTGACTGATTGAATTAAAAGATGACTAACTGTAAAACATGAGTAAAAGCCTCGTTAGAGGCTGAACACTCAGTAAAGCTATCCCAGAACCTCTGTCCCCACTTGAGTTATATGCTTACCAAGAGTAAATTTTGTTGCCCCCTCCCTGTGATCCTTACTATTTTAATTACATAATTAAATATATAAATGGGTAAAGTAGTATAAAATATAGGGCTGCTTCTAGAAAATTAAGGCAAATATTTTAGAAAGAGATAAAGGACATTTGTTAAAAATTAAGTGTTGTGAAATTGTATTGTGTGACAACTAAAAATGGGGGGAAAAATCAAGATATTTCCAAGTAACAGAGTTCTCAACACTTTTAAAGGTGGTTTAAATGAAAAGAAAGTGATTTGGTATGTATTATTCAAGACTACGCCTAATTTCAAACAGTGTGGCCCTATATGAAAGAAACAAATTATTGAATGCATGTTTAAGTTGAAATACAATGTTAAGGTGGGGATGTCTGTTTTTTAATGAATCCTCACTTTAATTCTCTACTGGTCCCCAAACCATGGGATAAGCCTGTTAAGTATGGTTCAGTCTCTGGAATATAGCAATACTGAATTCATATTTACAAAGGTGCTCACAATGAGGTATATAAAGATGAATTAGGAAGGCATGATTGTCTGCCATAAACTCTTTGGCATACCAAGAGATGTGGCTGGTAACACTACATCCTTAGTAATGGTTGAATAGAAAAGAGGAAATGAAAAAAGGCAGTAGAAACAGCTAAGAATTTTTACTACAAAGAAATTTTATCTAGGCCTTCAGCTGTAAATAGAAATCTCAAGTTTATGAAGGAGCACAAGAAAACAATGTCAGCCTCCTCCAACAGTTTCTTCCCATCTCCTATCATAACCTCTTGTCATTAAAGCAGCAATATTAGGGGGTGTTGGAACTCTAAAATTTGTCTTCCCACTCAGTGTTTGTTAATAGTTTTTTACTGTACCTGTTTTTTGATGTGCTCCTTGACCTTCTACCCCTCTCTCTGGAATGAGATCTTCTCCGTCTTGGACTTTTGGATCGTCGTCTACTCCTTGACTTAGAATGTGATCGCCTTCTTGATCTGCTTCTTGACCGCCTTATAATGTAAAAGGAAGCAAACACATGTATGTAAATGGAAAAAGACTAGCTCTGTTTCTGACTATTTCATATAAGCATCAGACAAAAGATTCAGACATGTGGACTAGCCATCAGTGAGGGTAATTTCCTGCCATTACTTATTTACTCTACACAACAACATCTTTGATATCCTAGAAATTAGTAAATACCTTTTAACCCCTGGAATTCCTCACCTTTTAATCTTTTGCTCAACCTGTCAAACCAATCCTACTTTGCCCATTGAAACTACAACTCCAAACTTAAAAATACTGCTAGAGAATGAAGAAAAACAAAAAATATCTGACTCATTTGCATCATTTCACAATTACATAGCATTTTTGCAAGTACACTTTATTTGATTCCTCACTATTGCAAGTTAAACCCATTTACTACTTATTGAATACTTATTTATGCCCACTACATGCTTTACAAATACTAAGTCACTTACCCTCATAATAAACCTAATAAAGTATGTACCATTATTATTCCCATTTTAAAAATGGAAACCATATAGGGTGTTGCCTTCTATGATTTCCAGTTGTTGTTCTCTGAAATATATTCCACTTCTTCGATTTGCAGTTTAAGAGAAATCCAAGTAATGCAAGCATGATACAGATATATACAACTCAGTACAAACTGCCTTTTCTACTCTTAAGTGTCCTCAACATTACATCATCATCTCTTTCCTGCCACGTAAGAGATGTTTCTCCCTGTGCCTACTGCATACCACCCTGCTCCCCATACTTTCTCTAAAAGGTTAAGTGCAATTAACCTTTTGATGTTCTTTGATCCTCCTTCCTATTTTATTCCTTTCTATTTTAAGAATAATTGAAAATAAATTGCAGTTCTTTGCTTAGACTTGGTCATTTAATTTCTAGTGGACCATTCAACCTCTTTTCATGGAAAACTTCAAATACAATTTAAACTTTTTGCTTTTACTTTTTCAAAGTGCCAAAGGACGGACATTTTCGTAATGTAGAAGATATGTGTTCAAATCTCATTTATAAGTCAGTTAACTGAGAGCATTCATTATTTAACCTCTTTGAGCCTATTACTTCAGCAAAGAAAAATAGCACCTCCATCACAGAATAGTTGAAATTATAAAGCCCAGCTCAGTGCCTTACTGTAGACACATATATTATATACTGACTCCCTCTTCTCTTACTAATGTGCTAACATAGTACTGCCATCATTCTCTAGAGCAGCTGTTTCAAAACCCATCAGTAGCAGTGTCTCATCGAATTCAATAACTTTATATTTTGCTCATTTCTTACTTTTGACCATATTTGAAACTATCTACTAAAGCAATCCCTCTCAATAACATGTCTATATCCTAGGAAATTTTCATGTAATGCTTACCTACCTTTTTCTAAGCTCCATAAGGACAAGTGGTATATTATGTCTATACCACTGTACCCTTGAGCAACGACTACAGTGTCTGACTAGTAAACGGTACTACTAATATATTTTGAGTGAAATATTGACCCTATAAAATATCAGAACCATCACTTTCTTATTAAGAATTTTTTAAAATTCTGGAAAACCAAAATTGATGCTATTAGAATTAAGTATTATTCATATTTTGAGAATTCTGGCTTTAACAAAAATTTAAGTCAACAATCATCTTAGCAAAACCGTTACACATTTATCCTACCTCTAATGTATATAGAAAAAAACATAGTTGCAGGAAAAAATCGTAAGTACATTGTTGTAGGTTTCCTTCTAAACAAAGTGATTAATAATATAAAATAGTGCTCGCTTCGGCAGCACATATACTAAAACTGGAACGATAAAGATTAGCATGGCCCCTGCGCAAGGATGACACGCAAATTCGTGAAGCGTTCCATATTTTTTCTTACTTTTCATGGAAAAAAGAAGTCACTTACAAAAGAAAAAAAATTGTTGTATTATTAGTTGAAACTTAACTAAGTCTGTGTCAAGGTAGAACTGAGTTGTTCAATACAGTAGCCACTAGTCACATATGACTATTTAAATCTAACTTTTAATAATTAAAAAAAATATATAAAATAGTTTAAAAAGTCTAATAAGCAGAGGTATTACATCAATCAATTTATTATAAGGTGCTGAAACAGTTATTTTTCAACAGCATTGCACTGCAGAGCCACTTCAACACAGTTTACATAAGCTTTTAAAAATTAGAAAAATAAAAATTATCGTATTATGTATCTAAATACGTAAAAAGCTTATTGAAAGTAATGGTCATTTTATATACCAAGATGCTAAAAATACAACAACTCATAATCTTTATCTTTCTGTTATGAGGCATTACTACAAGTGTTCAAAAGCACTTTGTTCAGGGAAATAAATGTTTCACTGTTATTTCCCATTGGTCATAATTAAAATTAGTATTTGAAAGCCTTAGCATGTCCCTGTTATGTACAAAGGAAAAAGATATAGGTTCTCCTTTTTAAGTCTTTTTAAGTGTTAAACTAAGCTATGAGAGCACCAGTTCTGGAAGGTTAGGATTCTAAGTACAGGCACAGCTCAGAGATACTATGAGTTTGTTCCCAGATCACTGCAATAAACTTAGTATCACAAAAAAGTGAGTCACAATGAATTTCTGGTTTCCCAGTGCATATAAAAGTTATGTTTATACTATACTGTAGTCTGTGAAGTGTGCAATAGCATTATGTCTAAAAAACAGTGTACGTAATTTAATTAAAAACGTGGCTAAAGACTGCTAAACATTACCTGAGCTTTCAGTGAGCCGTAATCTTTTTGCAATAGTAACAACATCAAAGATCACTAATCACAGATCACCATAACAAATATAATAATGAGGTTAGCTATTCTGGAGTGGCAATTGACACGTGTAGAAAGATTAAACCAAGATGAATAGTAAAGATCCTTGAACACCATTCTAAGGTTTTATGTGTCAACTTATTAAGACAATAAGGAGCTTCTAAAGGTTTCATAGAGCTGTGACATGTTCTAGATTTGGTTTTTGAAAGACATCTTTAAGAATGAGATGGGCTGGGTGACAGACACACCAGACAAAACTACCCTGTAACATTCTGCTACAGACTGAATGTTTGTGTCCTCCCAAAATTCTTATGCAAAACCGAATACCCAATGTTATGACATTATGAGGTAGCGGCCTTTGGGAGGTGACGTTATGAAGGTGCAGCTTTCATCAATACGATTAATGCCCATATGAAAGAAGTCTCAGAAGACCCCTTGGTCCATTCCCCTATGTGAGGACACAGTGAAGAGACAGCAAACTATAAATGAGGAAGCAGGTCCTCACCAGACACCAAATTTGCTGACACCTTGATCTTGAACTTCCCAGCTTCCAACACTGTGAGAAGTAAATTTCTATTGTTTATAAGCCACCCAGTCTATGGTATTGTTATAGCAGCCGAATGGACTAAGACACAGTCTAAGAAATGACTGAACAATGTTATGGGGTCCATCAATTTTTTTTTTTCCCAAAATAATAACAAGATATTTTTTGCCTTTTCCACTGTGACATTTGCACTAATAGTGCAAAAGCAATGGTGGTGTACAAGTGCTGGCATCTCCTTATTACAAATCAAGGTAGTGGCAACTGAACCTCCCTATTATCTACTGTATTCTTCACTGGCATTTGTAGTATGCACTTGCAGTAAAAAGAAAGAAAAAAAAAGAAACCCTGCCTAAGGATGTCTTTGATAAAGCCAGTAAAAACTATTAAATTTATTAAATCTAGTCCCTTGAGTAATATTAGAGTAATATTATTGACTAGTAATATTAAATCTAGTCCCTTCAGCAATATTCTGTGCAACAAAATGGGCAGTATGCATAAATCACTTCTGATACTTTATAGTTCAATGACTGTGTCAAGGAAGACACCTGTGTGATTGAGTGTGAGCTCACCTAATTGCTTTTGCCATGAAACATCATCTTTACCTGAAAGAACAAGTGACAAACCATGGTTGTTCAGACTTGGGTATTTGGTAGAACACTTTCATGGAAAATGAGTAAGGTTTATCACTTCAAGGAAAACAAATTTGTTGCCAATAATAAAATTTGAGCTTTCAAGAGAAAATTAAATTTTGGAAAACCTGAACACACCATTGTGAACCTGACAGCTTCCTAACGCTTTAAAAGGGTTTACCGATGAGATGTGTGGCGATATTACCAAGTCATTTTTTGATCTTGTGTAACAAAATGTGTCAACATTTGAAAACTTGCATAATGCAATAAATCAATCATTTTCCAAACCACCAATGCATAACTGTACAAAAGCATGCCTGGGAAAAAGATCCATCAAGGTGTAAGAAAGATCAACAGATTTTAAAGTAGCAAAATATAAAAGGTTCACTATTATGGTTTCAGATTCCATATTACTACTACCTTTTAAGAAAGTACTCTTGTTAAGTCTGGTATTATATCAAAGAATACTATTCCCAATTACCTGAAAAGACTATAAAATTACTTTTCCTTCTTCTCACTATATATTTGTGTAAGATTTTCTACATATATTAACTAAAATATATTGCAATAAGTTGAATGCAGAATCCTGTACACGTCTTCTAGTAAGCCAAAGGTTAAAGAGATTTGCAAAGGTTTAAAACAAAGCGATTCTTTTAATTTTTCTGGAAAAGTTTTGTTTCAAAGCTAAGTTAATACAAATGGGTTTACTACTGTTATTTCAGATGATGGTTTCAAATTTTATTACGGCCAACACTGATAGATATAACCCACATAAACAAAAGCTCATCGGAGTACTCAAATTTTCTACAAGTATAGAGGTCTTAATACCAGCAAGTTTGAGAGCCACTGGGCTAGAGAGACCCTTACAAACTTATACAGGAATGTCATGTGAAAAAAAAAATACACTGGTCCTTTTAAATTGCCTAGTCTTACTCTAGGTAGGATAAAGAATAATTGGTACTATCATGTGGTTTGTCCAATAATACAAAGAACAATCTCATAAAAGGTAACAAGTTGTCATCTGCAAATATTCAAGCTTTAGATGGTAATCTGCAGGCTGCATGATGACATTCCATGTTCAAACTCTCAGGAGTCCGGTGAAAAGTCAGAACTAGAATTCAAGTTAAAAGTTTCAAGTCCAGTGTTCTTTCCATAGTACTAATTCATTTCAGTGCTCAAATCCCAGTGGCTTCCTCCTAAGCCTGGATTTTTGGGGGTTTTAAAGTATCAATCATCCATGTCTTTTCTTCATTTATATATGTGTGAACACTTATTCTCATACTCTGCTAATAGCAGTAGTTACCAAAACCACTTTAACCAGGAGCTAATTAGGTTAAGAGATAAGCAGATGTGATAGAGAAATTATCTTTGTCTAAGCTACAACTTACTACCAAAAAGCAATCAATCTAATAACCTGTGCCTAGAAGATGAGGGAGTCCTCCTCCTCCTAGAACGTGATCTTGATCTCGAGTGCCTTCGTTTTTCTTCCTTCTTATCTGGATTTAAAAGAAAAGGAATTTGGCTTTAGACATCGTCAAGCAGGAAGATTATTCCCATTCAGGAGTTATTCTTAGAATTTATTACCTTAATTTTCAGCTTTAATACAAAATTCTTAAATTCAGGCAGCTAAAGGTTCCTTTGACTATTTCATTTGCCAGACTTAGGAGGCTGTCAAGTGTCATCCATAAAACAATCTATGAAAATCATTACCTTTCTCATTCTTTACCCTTTAGAGATTTCTAAATCATGAGTCCCTTTTTCCATTCCTAGGTTCTACTTCCCCAAATATAGCTACCATTCACCCAGATTAAAACGCTAATCTTTACATGTTTATGTATTAATAGCATCTCCCCAACCAGTACATAAGTGTAAAATATGTTTAAAAAATACGTTTACAATAAAAATATAAACATTTAAAATTGTTGGTCCAGCAAAATGTTCCTTCTTTCATTCATCACTTAGCTCTATGCTCCTTTCCTAAGAAGTGTCTCATTCATTAACTCTCTTCACTATACTGCTGGGACAGAACTGGATTTTACTAATCTAGCTCTTTTTTAAATCTGTCTGTCCTTCTTCTTCCTCACTCATTTTCAACTGTGTAAGTGCAGAGAGCAGAGCTAGAAACATCTGTCATCATTTCCTAGTTTTAAAATAACACATAAACTCCTTAACTTACTCCTTTAACTTAGGACATAATGAAAGAGAAATCCAGCCATTGCATTCTTCGTATATGGACTATCAAAGTGAGACGGAGTTCCTCTTTTACATTTAGATCATTTCATTAATAGGATTCAATTTATTGTGAATGTCATTATTAATAAATTAACAAAAATCTTGGGGCAAAAAAAAAAATTCATAAAGAAACCAATTTTAGTCATTTCAGTTATGAGTTTTCAATGAAAACAGAAATGGTGTTCTGGCTTTGGAGTCGTACAGGTCCAGTTGTCTATCAAAATTTCCTACTGCTTGCCATGTGACCTTGGGCTAATTGTTTAATAATTTGTTGATTAAATGAGATAATACACATAAAGCATCTGGTATTAATTTATCCATTATACTTAACAATTATTTGCCTAATACTATATATAATAAAAACCATCCCATTTATTAAGAAATAGAGTGAAAAAATAAATAAAACATTGTTTTTAATGGGAAAAAAAAAAATCAGGACCAAAGATCAAAATACATGCAGGAAGCCGGGCTTCCCTGGTGGCGCAGTGGTTGAGAGTCCGCCTGCCGATGCAGGGGACACAGGTTCGTGCCCCGGTCCGGGAAGATCCCACATGCCGCGGAGCGGCTGGGCCCGTGAGCCATGGCCGCTGAGCCTGCGCGTCCGTAGCCTGTGCTCCGCAACGGGAGAGGCCACAACAGTGAGAGGCCCGCGTACCGCAAAAAAAAAAAAAAAAAAAAAAAAATACATGCAGGAAAACAATGGGACAACCATTCATTTCATCTCAAAAAGACAATCTGCAAAGAATAATACATTTGCTTTTCTTTAAACAAATGGCATAAACAGAAGATCTTTAGTAGGTTTTCTTGGTCAAATAAAAGACTGAAATCAATTAGGCTACCCCAACTTATGCAAACATAAATGATTAAAAAACCACCAAAAAAAAAAACCTCATAAATTAAAAACCACCAAAATATCACATGAAGCATTAGGTAATCCTAGGCACTAATGTTTCCGAATGAGGAATTCTTTGTTTAGCGAGTGGGAGGTGCTTGTACACTGTAGGATGTTTAGTATACCCCTGGCCCTCTGCCTACCGGATGCAGCTGGTACCAGCATGACAACTAAGTGTCTCCAGGTATTTCCAAATATGCCTGGGTAACAACTCTTACCCATACCACCCACCCACTCCCAAATGAGAATCACTGCACTAAATGATCTTTTATCAAAATATGGGAAATAAAATTTAAAAAATGACTGAAGTATTATTCAACTAATTTCCAAACATAACTGCATAAACCTATTTTACCTGGTTCTATAGCAGCAGAAATTAGGGACTGTGCTTCTCGTACTCTCTTCATGGCTTCCTCTATTTCTTTACTAGAGGTATCTGATTTCAGACTTGGTGAAACAAGACCAGCAGCTACATGATTCAACCTGGAACAGAACCAAGAATTGCATCTGAAATATTTAAAAATGTACAACAGCATTTCAAATAAACACATGTTCCTATCTTCATTTTAGTAAGATACTCCTTGAAAAAAAGGGGGGGGAACTCCACAATTTTGATAAAATTATATGTAATATATATATATAGTATAGTAAGCTTTGGATATTTACAATGGCACCTGCATTTTAAAAGACTCAGAGATATGTGGAATAAGAAAAAAAAATCTATTTAATTTTGCTCAACATCCATGAACTTTCTATACACATTTTGGCAAATGTTAGTACATGGGAATATGCTGATGCTAAAGATTTTTGATTAACAGAATCTTCCTTAATATGATTTAAAAACTTTCTAAATCATAATTTTGTTGGGGAAGATAATTACTTTTAAGCTTGCAGATGGGGAGAAACTGAGGCAGAAGCCAATGGCACACCAAAATTACTTACGAAATTCCTGAATAGAAAGGCTAAAGATACACCTTAAGGGTTTATAAAAGTAAAAAAATACTGTAGACACCAAGTTGAGGCTGGTAGTTATTTGTGGGTAGAGTGGGAAATGTAAACAAGAATAAGTACACAGGGAGTTTTTAGAAACTGTATTAGTGTTTGGTTTTTTTTGCAGTAGGCGGGCCTCTCACTGTTGTGGCCTCTCCCATTGCGGAGCACAGGCTCCGGACACACAGGCTCAGCGGCCATGGCTCATGGGCCCAGCCGCTCCGCGGCATGTGGGATCCTCCCAGACCGGGGCACGAATCAGTGTCCCCTGCATTGGCAGGCAGACTCTCAACCACTGCACCACCAGGGAAGCCCCTAAAAACTGTGTTAGTGATATTTTTATAAGCAGGGTGGTAGACACTTGGATTTTATCTGGTAATTTTTAAGAAAAAAATGCCACTAACTACTATAATCAAATGAGTCTGTCCTGCCTCCCCCACATGCTCTCCCACTTATTGACAGTGACTTTCACCAAGTTAAGAAGAAGAAGCATTAAGCTCAGATTTGATATACTAAGAAATTACCAATGAAAATATCTCATGAATTTGTGATATATCAAGTAGGAAATATAAGTTACAGCATGAAGAAAACTTTTCAAAGCCCCTAAAAAGACGTTGACTATTATTATGTGACATGTATTACTCCTTTACTCTGGGCTAGTGTTTCCCTCACTTCTGTCTTCCTCTTATTCATCCCCTAGGGCAGTGGTCCCCAACCTTCCTGGCCCCAGGGACCAGTTCTGTGGAAGACAATTTTTCCATGGACGGACAGGGGTATGTGCGTGTGGGGGGATGGTCCAGGCGTAATGCGAGTGATGGGGAGCAGCAGATGAAGCTTCACTCGCTCACCTGCCACTCACCTCCTGCTGTGCGGCCCGGTTCCTAACAGGCTGCTGTGGACCGGTATGGGCCGCAGCCTGGGGGTTGGGGACCCTTGCCCTAGGGCTTAGCCTCTCTGATTTTTGAACTAAGTTCTCCTCCTTGTAATAAGTTCCCATAGCACCTCTGTACTTCCTTTAGTTGGATGCACATGCTTTACTATAGTTAAATAGTGTCTCCCTTTCTGAGTATAGTAGTAGTCAGTGTAATTTTTTAAATGAATCAACTAAAGACAACACTCAGCTCTTTACTTGTCATCCTGGTTTAACCTATTTACAATGATTTTCAAAGACCAATAATTATTCCAAAACAAAACCCTTTATAGATGGGCTTACCTCTGGATTTTTTCTCCTTGTTTCTAGAAAACAGGATTACATATTGCATGCCTTGAGAAAACTTTCTTTTAGCTATCAAAAATAAAATACCTGTTCTCTAGATATTAGTATATCTCTATCACCAATGGAAACAGAAGAAAAAAATCCTTACTTGGGATCAACAGTACTCATAAGTTTCAGCAACTGATCTGCTGCAAGAGACTGGAAAAACAAAAAAATAGCAATGAGAACACACAGAACAATAAATGATTACTATTTTAATTTTTTTAGTATGTTGAAATGTCCTAGAACAATCTGGCAAACCTACAGAAACTAACATATCCCAAGCACAACAATGACCAATAGAAATATAATGCCAGCCAAATATGTCATATTAAGTTTTCTAGTCACAACATTAAAAAAGTAAACAGGTGACATTAGTGACTGTAGTACTGGATACCCAGAGCTGCTTTATCAGGTAAATAATGAAATTATGAAGCTGAACAGTCCAGATTTTACAGAATAATGACCTCCTCCTTATTTTAAGACTTTCTAAGGGAAAGTAACATTTTAAGGAAACATGTAAAACAAAACTCAATGTGCTTAGTCAGTATAATAATCAAAAGAATTCCATAAAGGACTTCAGGAAAAAGTTTAGCCAAATCGCAATGAGGGAAAACAAAAATTTCCAAGTGAGTAGATGACAAGAGAATAAATTATGAACACACATTCCTATCATTTCATGACTTTATTTTGACTTCATAACATATTGATGTGGTGTTGGCTTCCTGTGAAACTCATCTACTTTGAACTTTATCAAATGAGAAATTCTTTGATGGGCAAGGGGCCAATAATGCAGTGACCTTTTAAATCTCTCATTAACAAGTTTACATAAGAAAAAATTACTACAATATATAAGTCAGTTAACTCCTGCTCTTGAAATGCAAAGTAACATTTAATGAAGTAATTTTTTTAATTACAAAAATGAGTTCAGAGTTGAAGGGTATTAAGTTATACCTGAGAGTTCAAGTTTGCTCCAGGAAGCCCAAGTGCAGCAAGGGCAGGATCAAGAGTAGGAGCTCCCAAAGCAGCCAATGGAACAGCGCCAATCTGTGAAATTTCAAATTTTATTTATTTAAAATCTTGTTTCTGTTTCTTATACTGTGGGGGTTGGGGGAGTGTGTCAATTTTTATTTCCTCTAAAGGCCAGATAATAACTAGTTTAAGTCTGTAGGCTGTGTGGACTCCAGTGCAACTACTTAACTATGCCGTTGTAGATCAAAAACAGTCAGAGACAATACATAAATAAGTGGCCATAATTGTGTTCCAATAAAAATTAACAGATAACGGGGGTCTGGCCCAAGAGCTATAGCTTGCCTACCCCTGCTATAACATGATGGCCTCATTTTTCACTCATCACAGCACATTTATCTCTAAAATCAGAATTTAGAAAAAATGCAGATTTTCACACATTCTTGTGCCATTTATAAATATTTACTGCTTCTTAGCTCCAAATCCATTGTTTGTTGTCCTACTGCGTGATACTGAAGGCAGCACCCTTATAAGCATTTCTCCTTTGACAGCTGGCACGATGTTAAGCTTTACTTTTAGGGGGAGCTGGAAATACCTTTAGGGGGAGCTGGAAGGGCACTGACTGTGGAAGGGATTCTTTATAGTTCTTTTGTCTCCTTTCTGATTCTTATTGCAGTGCCACATGGGACACTCAGTGGCCTTCACCTCAGTGAGTTTCAGTGCCATCCTCTTAGGCAGCTTCCTAGCAAGTTCCGTGGTACTCCGGAGAACTTTCTACTGTATCTAACTTTTTGAAGGAGGTCTGAATCTTAGCCTTGAGGGAGAAGATGCGCCCCCTCACCTACATGTGTTTCTTTCTTGTGTTTTCTTCCTTAGCTTAGAAGTAGAGGTTGCTTCCTATACCTGCGATTCTGGTACTCATTAGAGTTCCCTTAGTAATCTCCTGTTACTAATTAGTAATTCCTTATACTAGAACTTTTCTCCTTCGAATTACGGTATGGTTCTGTCTCCTGCATAACATAATTCTGATTAGTCAGTTTAATGCACACAAACCAAGCAAAATCTTATAACTTTGGAGGCCGCTGACCTTCTCTACAAGCACTGTGCTGAAATTTCTCCTAGTTTCATTATTATTTAGTAAAAATAAGTTACCAAGCTTCCTGCACTGTAACTGTTTACTGAGTTAAAACACTGTTAATACAGTTGATCCTTGAACAACATGGGGGCTAGGGGTGCTGACTCCTCATGCAGTCGAAAATACATCTGTAACTTTACAGTGAGCCCTCCATATCTGCTGGTCCACATACTTGGATCATGCAGTACTATAATATGTATTAGTAGAAAAAAATCCTTATTTTTTTATATATATATATATATATATATATATATATATATATATATATAAAAATGGACCAAACAGTTCAAACTCATGTTGTTCGAGGTTCAACTGTACTATTATAAAAATGGTTTAGTTAATACACAATTTTGTACATCAAAGGCATCTACAAATTACCCAGATCTTTGAATTCATCTTTATTTTAAGCCACCTACTTAACTTAAAGCCCAAGAGCAAGATAACAGCGCATGAAGAAAAAAAAAAAAGTCTGAACTTCACCTTAATTTTCTTTTGTAGTTCAAATGAACATACTATTTTAAACAACATGTGTAACAGAAATCTTATGCCTCCTGACTTACGGGCTATTTTGAGAGCCAGTGACAAAACGATACAAGATATTTACAATTCTCAGAATGTTCTTAAAACGCAAACTACCACTTTAATATTTTTGATTACAATACAATACTACAGCCTTCTACAATGCTCTGACCACGTGATAACAGTATACGAACCAGAATCACAACAGCACTCAAAAAGCACAAATATATTTCCATTCTTTAAGAATTCAACAGAACTAATACCTGGGTAAGTGGGTTAGGAGTAGGCAGGAGTCCACCACCAGGCAGAAGACCTGCCACTGCGTTAGCTGGTGCCAACAGAGACAAAGCCTTAGTCTCATCAGGAATAACTCCTGCAGAGAAACATCCATGCATTAGAACACACTCTTTTGCAAGACAGAAAACACACAAAAACACCCAGAAAATGTCTCCCTGATACACCACCTGAGTTTGTTGAAAGTATTTATGTTCGCTAAAATATAAAGCTTGATTTCTATGATTATTTATCATTAATTTTATGTCAGAATGAAACTTCAATGTGTGAAAATCTGTATCCTTTTTCTCTACAAATGGTTAAGTTTCTAGAGTAAAAAAAAAATAGCACAATACACACTACTTTTTTGTTAACACTGCCAAGATTTCATCACCTGTACTCGATTTTTAAGTCATGAACCAAACGTAAGCAAGCACAGTCGGTTCTCCAGGGGTGTGCTCTCAACTTTCAAAAGCTGTTTTATGAACAACGACTCGTGTCGGCTGCTTCACTATAAAGCACACAGAAAAATCAAGATACACAAGACAAAAAAAGTTTGATTTAGGGGTTAATAATATGGTACAGTTACTATGATTTTCTTTTACACCTACCATACAAATTTTGTAAAAATTAAGAGAAGAAAAGTATGTAAAGGAAATATTCTGTTGGAATCAAGCGTAGGGCTTTTGCTGACTCATGAAAATGAATGTTTCTGAAGGTCTCTGAATACACACAGGATGTGTGTGTGGGAGTGAGTGAGAGAGAAAGAGAGAGAGAATAAGTAAAACAACATGGCACATTCCTTACCTGTATAGTAAAATGCCTTATGTTCCAACATGTGCCATGCTAACCATACCAAAAATGCTGCTACATAGTGTCAGTTGAAAAGCTAGCTTAGCCAAACTCCTAAAGCCAAAAACAACATGTATGTCTGTTTTTAAAGCCTAATCTGTGTATTCAGATAAAATCTAAGGGCCCTAAGACAAATATTTATGTAGACAATTTAAATTCTATCCAACAGCAAAAGCCCTATACAGATGGATTAATCTGTTAATGTGCCCAAGCCCCCAAAATGAGAGTTCAATAATACAATTAAACTACATATTTGCAAATACCAGTAGTATTTCTGTAATACATATTAAGAAACTGCATCTCATCATAAAACATACAATATGTACAGGGCACTTAAGAGAAACTGGATAAGCTGCAGAAGAAAACTGTTGGGTGGTATTTTCAGCAGGGCCTGGTATATAGTTCAGGCTGAACCAGGGAAAAGAACTGTAAAACACAACAACAAAAAAGAAAAACCACTGTTAAATAAAGGTAATGGTTCCTTCCACCTAAACTGAGAAGTGCCGATAATATAAACAAATGTATACTACACAGCACTGTTATCTTGCTTGTGTCAGAGCTGTCATCAATTTAGATACCAAGAGTTATGGAGGGGGGAGGGGGGGAGAAGATCATTTAGATATAGGGCATTAATGCATCATTATTAACAAACCTACAAAGATTATGGGATAATTTTGCATGCAAAATTATGTCTCAAGAGGATAATATTAAGTATCAACATCTTACTAAAATTAGTGCATTTGCAACATTTCTGGCAAACTAAAATCCTCTTGAATTGTGAGACACCTGATAGAAGATCTGCATCCATTAAAAAAAAAGTCATGCATCTGATCCTCTGATTAAAAAAAGACTATTTAAAAATAAAACTACAATTTAAAAATAGCAATGAGGCCCCTCACCAGTTAATTTTCATGCGTCAAGAGTATTTTTTTTTACTGCTGCTTTGATAGAACCATGAAATACTGCATGAATGTGTAGAAACGAAAGAAAAAGAAACAGACAAAAGAAACAAACATTAACCAAGGAACCTAAATAATCCCCAAATCCATTACTATTAAGAGTTCCTTCCAAATCCAGCTATCTCAGTTTTACCAGTTAAGACTATTCCTTACCGTAGACTTTGTGTCTATTGTTCTAAAACACTGACCAAGAACCAACACCAAAGCTTAAGAGCTAAAACCAGGGTGAATGGTGACAAAGGGATTGAGTACATCAGATATTTAGTGGACATAACATTAATACAGCATACCATACCAAAAATTACAGTAATACACTAATAGATTCTGGAACTAAATATTTCTGTAATTCTATATATGTACTCTCTAAATATTTCACTTTCAAAACAGATCCAGAAAAATTATTATGGTCTAAAAATATTTATGAAAGCCAGTTATATGATATACTGTATTATGTTCAGGGCTTGGGAACTATAATACTTAGCCAATAAGAATTCTTTAAATTAAAAGGCTAACTAATGTTTTGTAAATTACTCACATGATTTGACCCTTGTTCCAAAAGCTATGTTCTACATTTTACTTATCCTAAATTTGAATTCTGTAAATTTTCTCTTGGTGATAAGTCTTATCCTACAACAGGCACACTGATATAAAAGAAAATGCTTAATCAAAACATACTAACTCATAAGTTTATCAGCATATATATATTTTAAAACCTTAGAATTGGGCTCATACACTTTAATATCACGGACATAGATTTACTGTTATTATATAGCATGCCTTAACCCAACTATGAATGCAATTTAATTTCTTTAGAAAACCACAGAGGCAATTTTTCTAAGTTTTAAGGACTAGACATTTCACAACTTTTACAAGGAATGGTGTAAATGTTCACATCGGTATTCAAAGATCTAAGATAGCATCTAAAGTTAACAATATCAAGATTCTGCTTCCACTGACCAGTTCACTAAGGAAAGGGGAAAGCATTTATATCCCGGTCAGCATATATGTTAATAAAATCCAGTAGTTGTAACATATTTCAGTGACTTCTTTGACTCAAATTTATAGTTACCAAAAAGCAAATAAAGTAGCAGTACATTGGGAACAAACTAATATATGTCTTAGAAAATTTTACAAAATGGAATTAATAGAGTGCTGTCTTGTCACAGTGGCTTTTTTAGATCCAAAAACCCTGCTCATTATTTTTCTGCCAAATTACTTTAACAGCCTAAAATGTAAAAAGAGAGAAAAATGTAGTTAACAAATGGTTACACCAGGAAAACACCTGGGGGACTTGAGTGCTTGCTGGCCTTTAGTTAATGTCTAGAATCCCCTGTAGCTGCAGAGGACCCACTGTTTTTCAGTCATCTGGAAGAGTTTTGCATTTGCCTTCTCCACTACAAAAATCACACACACAAATAACAGAGAGAAGAATTTATTATTTAGAGATATTCTAGAAAATATAGCAAGAATGAACAAGAAAATCTGGCATAAAAACAAAACACCCAGTGCCCATCTGGCACCTAAGCTATAGGAAATCTTGAACTTTCATAAAAACCAAAATCATTGCGACCCTTGGTATACTGAAATTCAATGTGGGATATATTTTTTAAAGTTATCAGTGAGAAGAATCACTAAGAGGAATCACTAAGGAATAAAACCAACCTGGTCACATTTATTCAAAACAGAAACAACATCATGCATTTATTTGAAGGTTTCTGTGTAAATGTGCATGGCGTGAACTGTTCACCTTCAGGACATTTTCATAAAACAACATTAAATTAACTAAGTAGATATTAGGGATATGGTTTTAATGAACTTAAAAATACTTTAAAATAATGGAAAAGGTTAAATATCTTATAAAAACAGACCTGATTTTGAGTTTTTAAGTTAAAAAGAAAGCCTTCAAGTAAAAATATGGACCACAGTATAACAAGGGTTTCAAAATGTTAATAGCTTAGATTTTTAACATGCTACTAATGCTCACTCTAAAACTACACTGAGGTAGATGGTCATCATAGGATGCCCACATAGGTAGTTAAACAAAGCACAAACCTTCTGCATATGGTACGACTATCAAAGCTCTGTCAACGAATACAGTGTTTGTCAGATGCTGTGCCACAACTGCTGAGTCCGGATCATGGAACTTAACAAAGCAGACTCGGGATGAGACTGGCAAAGGCGAATCACTAAAAAATAAACAGATAACATAAAAGAAGAGAAAAATATCAGCTAAAACAGAAATGAATGATTCACAAATGACACTTGCATTCCAAAAGTAAAAGAGGCAGATAAAAATACATAACTGCACACATATTAGTTAACCAGTTCAAAAATACATGACATTTCCAATAAAGTACTACCCACAGAACTGACCGTAGCAAACTGCACCTAGACAAAAACAATCACTGTTTAAATTTACAATGCATCAAGTTACAAACAGCTTGAAACTATAAAGTCTCAGAGTTTGAACAGGTCACAAAAATGTCAACATTTATTTCATAATAACAATACCAGCCATTTAAAAATACAGGTAACAAATTAGTTTTGGCTTAGACAAAACTTTTTCATTATGGCTACCTTTTCAGAGTTAAAAACAAAACCATTCCATTTTAGGGACATACGAATATTGTGGTAAAGTACACCTATTTGACAATGAGTTTTCTTGATCTGCTACTAAATGCCCTGTCCTCCTAAACCTACAGCATATTAAAACTCCCAGGCATTATAAATAGTTAAGGCTCTCCCACTAGAGCACTTTCACAGAGAAAAAGAAAATTAAGCACACATGGGAATAATACTACACCCCGCCCCCCAATTAGGCAAAATTTCAGTAAGCAAAGTGTCACTCCCCTCAGCAATTGCGTTCTTATATAAAACAAAAACAAGTTGCTACAGTGCAAGCAATGGTAGCTTAAAGATAAGATTAGAAAAAGAGCAGAGTTTTTGCTGTTTTTTAAAAATATAAGATGGTTAAATTTCAGCCACTAAACTCTCTGTGAAAGGGAAAGATTAAATAAACAAAGGCAGGGGTTGCCTTAACACCAAACCAAAAGCTATTTGAAAATCAATAGCGTAAGGCAGTAGTAATCATGTCATCCCTGGTTTATATTAGAATCATGGCGGGAGTTGGCGGGGGGTTGCAGAACTACAATTACATCAAGATCTCTGATGAATGAAGAACTGAGTGCTGCCTTCTTTAATTCTCCCTGACAATTTTAATATGCACCCAGGGTTCAAAGCAAAGCTGTCAATGTATGTATCACAGATATCAAAATGGACTTAAGCCATCTTGTTACAGAAGTTTACTGCAAAATGTTTTTGAAAGGATACAATGTTTTTTCAGTGTAAAGCATCACTGGTCTAAATTAACAATGTTGCACCCAGTATACTGAAAAGAATGCTGTTTCATTAGTTTTAGTACTAAAGCTATATAGCTCTTCGTATTTCTTCCCTGACATCCACATTCTTACCACTAAATTAAAAAGCTCTTTAAACGCTATCATTTTATGTTCTTAACATCTAACACAATGCCTTGGCAGGTAGTGAGCACTTAAATTTCTTAAAAAGTGACCTCTACCATTTCTTTGATACCATCTATTGTCATTTAACTAAAAGAAAAAGATAATGACTATCAAATATTAGGTTTTTAAAGAATATAAACATAACACTTCTTTTAAAAAAATTAGGGGGCTTCCCTGGTGGCGCAGTGGTTAAAAATCCACCTGCCAATGCAGGGGACACGGGTTCAAGCCCTGATCCGGGGAAGATCCCACATGCCACAGAGCAACTAAGCCTGTGTGCCACAACTGCTGAGCCTGTGCTCTAGAGCCCGTGAGTCATAACTACTGAAGCTTGGGCGCCTAAAGCCCGTGTTCCGCAACAAGAGAAGCCACCGCAATGAGAAGCCTGTGCACTGCAACAAAGAGTAGCCCCCGCTCGCCGCAACTAGAGAAGGCCCGTGCGCAGCAACAGAGACCCAACACAGCCAAAAAATAAAATTTTTTTAAAAAAATTAGGAAAGTATGCCTACATTCTCCCAATGTATTTCTATTTACTTGGCGATCTTAAATAATTCACATTTTTTCTACCCACTCATGTCTGTGCAACATTAGTTGGCTATATCAAACCTGTAAGTGGTGGTGAAGTAAAGATAAAATACAAACAATTTAAATATCATGGAAAAGAGAGTCACAGTAAGACAACTCAGAAGGACAAATAATTAATTTCTCTCCACTTTAAATGGTCTTGTTTAAAACCATTGCTATTTGGTCCCACAAGTATACTGTCATACTTTCTCAGTTAAAATTAATAAAAGAGATGCTAAGATAAAGAATTGATACTGGAAATTAATTTTCATACCCTAGAATTTTGTGCAAGTACCACTGCTACAAATAAGACTGTCTTTACTCCTTATCTTGAAAAATTAATATAGAAGAGAGTGCAGCTGAAAAGAACTGAGGAGCAAGACTGGTGGTGATACTGTCTCTACTTTCTTAAGAGTGACCTCTAAGGGTTTTTTCAGAATCTTCTGGGATGCACACATAAAATTCAGATTACTCTTCTCCATCTCAAGCCCACTGAATCTGAGAATCCCTTTTTTTTACGGGAAGGCTCTGATTCTTAACAAGATCCGCAGCTTATACTCGTGCCTGCTAAAGTAGAACTGCTGGTTTGGGTCAGATGTTCTTTCAACCCCCAACTTAATACTGAGCTAACCATTTCTGAGCAGAGAATTTTGAGCTTATAAACAATGCATCTCCTAAACCCTGCAAAACAGCAAGTGTGTGGCAAAGCTAACAACTCTGTTGACCTCATATGCCCTTTCCATCATGTGCTCTTATTCAGTTCTAAAGAAATACAGTAAATTGCTGCATTTATTTAAAAAAATTTTAAAGGTAAACTATGTTCTTTCCCTTACCTAACTATACTAAGTTACTTATATGATCATTAAAGTATCTCTTTTTGGTCGCTGAAAAGTTAGTAATGAATTTATCTGCAGTGTTATAAGTAGCCTTCAGTTACTGCATAACTGGCATATGCATCTCAAGGATCATTACCTGATAAGGACCCCTGTTACATTCTCCACTCTGAAATCCCACTAAAATCAAACATTTGAAGAATACCTACCAGGCGTAAAAGAATGATTCCACTCACAAGTTGTTTGGCTAAATCAAGGAAATTCTGATCAAATGGCAAAAAAGAATCAAAACATTGGGGTTTGAATAATAGTTCTGACACTAGTAGAGGGGCTTGCGTATATAGAACCTATGTGAATTTCAGTTCACTCATTTGTAAAACGGTAAAATACCTTCTTATTCTGAATATGAAAGGACTGAGCAAGATAAAATAGGAAAGCATTTAGCATACAAAAGACAAACCATGTTGAATTTTCAATATGCATTTTAAGAAAAACCAGAATCAAAGTAACCTTTTCTTTTAAAAAGGAAGAATGAGGGAACACTGACATGCTTTCAGATAGCTGTAGGTAGGGCTATCATACTGAAGAGAGGGATAGGATACTATTTCCTGTGAAGATTGTATTATCACTGGGTGAAATTATAAGCCAGCAATTTCTGGCTTAAAGGAACCAAGATATAGATGGTTCAATAATGAAACAAAGGGAGACACCTTCTTGAGGAGGTTGTCAGTGAAATGTCTGGCATAATCCCAGATCCCAGGAATTTTCCCCCCAAACAGGCATGTAGAACTGAAATTAGTTTCAGCAGGTATGTGTTGGGGCTCAGTCATGTAAGTTCTTTAAAAATGCCCCTAGAGGGCTTCCCTGGTGGCGCAGTGGTTGAGAGTCCGCCTGCCGATGCAGGGAACGCGGGTTCATGCCCTGGTCCAGGAAGATCCCACATGCCGGGGAGCGGCTGGGCCCGTGAGCCATGGCCGCTGAGCCTGAGCGTCCGGAGCCTGTGCTCCGCAGCGGGAGAGGCCACAGCAGTGAGAGGCCCGCGTACCGCAAAAAAAAAAAAAAAAATTTAAAAAATTAAAAAAATAAATGCCCCTAGAGTGATGTTGATGCCCCCAAGGGATCTCATTCTAGAAGAAGGGGGGAAGTCAAACTTCTAAGTTGGTGAATGGTGCTACACAGAAAAAGCAGTTAAATGAATAGAGAAGGCAGGGAGCAGGGGTGTTGTATTTTTATATAGTGTGATTAGGTGACATTTGAGCAACAAAAGAAAGCAAGTCCGTCACGGGCATATCTAGGATAAGAGTTCCAGGTGGATAAGAATACCTTTTGGGAGAAATACACACATACCCATTAAAAGAAAAAAAAAAAAATCAAACACCAAATGTGTTTACAATCAATAGAATTTTAAGTGATCCGAGTTAATTCAATCTTATTCTACGAATAAGAGTAAATTTTTGGAGTATTTTTGGAATGATGAACCCCTTTTAGACTGCTAGGGATTCCATAGCACATTATCCCCAGCAAACTGTTGAAAACTGTAGTGAGCTTTAAAGAAATTGTCAATAAAGTATTTCCAAATTGTGCAGGTCAGATTAGCTACTGAGGCTTAAATTAGTTAAAAAAACAACAAAAACAACAAAGTTAAAATGAACAAAAGCATCTACATTCACACTATTCAAACTGGAAAGGCCACTAGCAGTGTAACATTCACTATATTGTTACCTTATGCATTTTCAGAAGAGAAAATGATCTGTATGTGGGAGCATATATGAAGGAGTCAAAGAGAAAAAGTGTGTCAATATTTATCTATTCCTCCCAATATAGGGGAAAGAATCCTCTTAATGCATAGCACCCCAGATCATGTTACCTGGTGCACAAAACTCTCCTGGTTATAATGGAACCACTCCTTTGACTACAAATCAAAAGCCAGACTCTGTTCCATCATGACTCCCTCTAAGATATGGACCATGTGTTAGGTAAAAGATCCAGTAAACTTCCCACACTTCTTTGTCATCTTTTTATAAAAGTATCATAAAAAGAACACTTTCGAAATAAAAGCATTTTACAGTCAGCACCTATAAAGAAGTTCTTAATGACCTGCTGGACCAGAAATAATTTTTTCATAAATAAATCCAGTATCTCACATACTTTGAGAAACAACATGATTACAATCAAGTCATCGATAATAATCAGATGTGTCACTTTTATTTTCTGCCATTTTACTGTTTATTAATTTCACTAATAATTTAACAAAGGGTATGTTGTGAGAAGATAACAGCAAAACATCTGTAAGTTTCTATTATGAAAGCTATTTGTCCTTCATTGTCAAAGCAAATTTCTGTTCAAAATAACTGTAACAAAAACATGTTTGTTCCCAGACTTCTACACTTCATGTAAATTACTCTGAAATCTCCGTCCACATGTATATTCCCTCAAAATTAAAGACAACACAACACTTGCAAACAATAATCATCTGAAAATACTTCAAGTAGAAAGTGATGAAATACAGTAATACTTAAATACCGCAGTATGATCAACTTCCATTAATTATTTGAGAAGTGTACAGAGGTTAACGATTTATTACATCCACAACGGTGGCTTCCTTGAGGATTCCAATTTCCTGTTTAGAACTTAAGTGACATCATAAAACTTTTACGGTACAGCGGGTACTGAGTACCCACTGACAGTAAAATCTGAATTTTCACTTTTCCCAAAGAGCACTGGACTGTCTTATTATTTCAAATTTTTGCTCTAATATTTATCACATTTTGTCATAGCTTAATTTTTTTCTTTACAATTACTGCACTCATTCAATACTTTTGTGATACAAATAAGAAATGACAGTAGGATAAAAACAAAAACCACATACCCCAAATTAAAAAGTTTAACATTCTACAGAATTCCTTCTGAAGAACAATTCTGAAATATAAATATGTACATTATTTAAACAAAGGAAAACCCAAGGTTTCAGCTATAACTCATTCTCTCATTTTAAAAACTACTCAGGCTCACTGAATTAACTGTCCAAACGAGTATTAACTCTGAATTATGTTCACTGGGTCAGAATCACTGAACAATATTTAGCATTAAGTGAACAACAGCCTATAAAGTTCAATATCAAATTAACAGAGATGAATATTTTTGTTACTTTCCAAAGAATTCAAACATTTGTTTTTTATAAAGAAATTAACCTATATACAAAATACATCCAGTGGGCAGTTTGTCTTGATTTAAGTGCCCAAAGAACGACCACGCTGGCACAATTTAAGGAAAAAAAAAAAAAAAAGATTAGAAGCGTCTCCTAATCCCCCAAAACCCTGGCCCTGCCTCTCTGCATTATTAATAGGCCTAATGCACAGATTGCTTGCATAAGTAAACGCAATAGCCAACCTCAACTAAAGCAGACCAGCCCAGGGAAGCATGAACAAGGGCCTGCAGGAAATGCTGTGCGTTAGGCCCAGGATGAGGAGGAGTTAGCAAAAACCGTGATGGTGGACGATACTCACTCAGGCGGGAAGAGGCGCAGTTCGTCGATCTTCCCTAGGAAACCGAAGAGGGTCCGCATCTGCTCAGAGCTAGCGCTCGGGGAGACATTAGTCACCTGGATTACCTCGGTGCCGCCGCCTCCGCCGCCGCCGCCGCCGCCGCCCCCCGGCCCGCCGCTGGGGCCCGGGCCCGCAGTGCTGGGGACGATGGTAGTGTTGCTCATGGCGCTGCTCGCGTACTCGCTCCTGCTTTAACACATCAAACACACAACAAACAGTGAGAGGGAGGGGGAAGAGGAACCGGTTCGCCGGAGAGGGGACAGGACGGTGTCCGAAGCTGCAGCCGCTGCTGCCGTCGCCGCCGTTTCTCCGCCCCGCCGGTCGCCGCGGGGAACGAAGAGGCCGCGCGATCTCGACACCACGAGAAAACAAACGGCCTCCCCCACCTCGTTCCAACCACCTTACTCTCGGCCCGAGCTCCCCACAATGCCTTGCGGCGCAAGGGCGCGTCACCCTCGGCTCCGCCCCGTGCCGGCCCAGCAAGCCTCACTCACAGCAGGAGAAACTCGAGGGCCCGCGGTCTCGTGAAAGGAGTCATCTCCATCCCTCTCTGCTCCCTTTTTTTTTTAAAGACAAGAAAAGTGGAAGGCGTTAACTTTTTTTTTTTTTAAAGCAAGCCTCCACTCCCCGGCAAAAAACTGCATGCACACTTTAGCAACTATTCTTATTAAAAATGCCCACGATATTTATTTCTTTGTACAGAGTATCTTCTACAGATCTGTCCAGTTACTAATGAAATTTACACCCTAGCTATGAAGATTTTCCTCCCTACCACTATAAAATTTTCTAAATCTTTACACACACCTTTGTAACACTGAATTTGTGACGAATTTGCTTTCCCACTAAAATCTTAAAATATATTTTAATGTTACACTCACTAGTGCTTTATAAGCTAATTTCACAAATTCACTCTTTTACACTTGATCTTAGTCAAAAGGCCTAGAAGCGATACAAATTCATTTTAAAGAACATTTTACAGTACCTAAATATGTACAAGTATGTGATCTAAAATTTCTACAGAAAAACCTGCTTTACATGCATATTCTTGCTTAAAATAATTTTGAAGCTTTTGATCATAAAAAGATCCTTGCCTAATTTTTCAACCTCATGTGAATTATTCTCCCACTTTCATCCAGTGTTATCCAATGACTTGCAGTTCCCAAACCTGACAAAATCTTTTATTTCACAGTGCCTTTACACAAATTATTAATGACCTCCCTCATTTTATCTAACTGCTATCCCCCATAGGGCCTTCCTTGCCTCACTGACACAACTGCAAGCAGAGTTAGGGTTTCCTTCTCGCCACTCAACAACAGAGATACATATATTTGTTATACTGACATGTCCCCCACAAAGCCCTGAGTTTTCTGGGTCAGTTTAGGACCTAGCACAATGTCTGTCACATAGTCAATGCCCAATAAATGTGCTGAACACATGCACAAATATGTCTTAATGAGTGTCATTTATTCTAAGACAACTGTTAAAAAATTTACTTGATCCTAAATATTTCTGGAGGCCAAAACCTGAGGACGTATACAATATTTTCTTTAGTAAATACTTCTATGGAATAATGTAACTGAGAGTGTAATTTGTTAGAGATTAGAAACTAAAGTTACTGAGAGCCAATTGGCTAGGTTTTCTTACTAGTTACGTCATTTCTGCTAGTTCTCATACAAAGGGATGGGTAGGTTGAATATACACCTAGCAAAATTACAAATTACAATTAACTGCATGTCATTCATAAATGTGTACCTGTGAATATAAAAGATGCCAGATAATTAATTTTCTTATTTTGAATCAGACATATGTCACTGTCAAATACAGATTCTTAACAGTTTGATAAAGTTAATTAGTATATCAGTACCCACAAAATGAAGGCCTCCACAGTAGCCCAGCCCACGTAACAAATCTAAACCTAAGTCAGCCAGCACTTACAGGAAACACCTGTCAAGGAAACCTAACAGCAAATCGCAATCTTCCAACTCAGTTTTAGCTAGATTACCGTGCCCTAGAATATAGGACCTGCTAGCCTTATGAAGAAATTCTCCACCTCTTGGCCAATGCTTCTTCTAATTCTTTATAAAACTCCCTCTTGCCCAAAATCCCTTGTGAAGAGTGCTCCATGCTTGCCAGGCACTGTACTCTCCCAATCCATGGATTGTTTTCCTTTGAATAAATGGCATCAAACATCTTACTAAATTGTTTCAGTTTTGTCACTTGATACGTTTAACTCTTATTAGAAGTGGCTATGATGTTCTATGACAAAAGGGCAAATAATACAGGGGCAGGGTTCATGCCTGTCTTTTTTTTTTTTTAATGTTAACATCTTTTTATTCTCTGTGGTGGATACACAGAAATCTTTTCTATTATTCCACACTTTTCTGTATGTTTGACATATTACATAATTAAAATTACAAATTCAAGCCAAAGAAAAACATAGTTCTGTGATAAGATAAATCTTTTAAGTCCTCAGAAACCAGGTTATACATAAAAACTTACTGAACACACAAATAGATGGTGCTTCCATATGGAGAAACAGTGGCAAAAAAAAAATCGTTCTAATAAGGAGGATTTCTGAATATTTTACTTTCAAATCATCTAGCAGCTAAAAAAAAATACTGGACTTACAGCCAGAAGACTGGCTTAAAATAAAATACTACCTTGTTATTAATTAAGTGTGATTTGAGGAAATTTCACTTCCCTTCTAAGAACCTACTTCAGTCAAAAGCTGAGTGAGGAGCTGAATCATAATTTTGAAGATCCTTTTAGGTCTAATAAATAGATTAAATAACTAGGTACCTACCTTGTGTTATTATTGTCTGTTTCCCATAGAAATGAAATAGCTAAAGGCAAATAACTAATATATGAAAGCAAATAAATGTATCCAATCTATACTAGTATTAAATCACTTTAGGTTTATTTAGGCTCCCAATTGAACAAGACTATAAAAAGTACAGAACCTAGACACAAGTATCATGCCTGTCTTATTTACTTTAACCCCAGTATCATGAAAATGTTAAAAAAAAAAAAAAGCCTCACAAATTCCTTCAAATATTATTATGCCCCTGCTATGTTTCAGGATTTTCCTAGCCCCTAGAAATACAGCAGAGAAAAAAGATAGGCAATGTTCTGATCTCATGAAACGCCAGGTTCGGTATGGCAAACTCTCAATACAAAAACAAAGACGTAAGGGAGTAATGTGCTGTGATGAAAATAAACCAGGATAGGAAATGGGGGAGAAGGTGTTATCTGAGCTGAAACTTTATTAAAAGGAGGAAGCAAAGCAATCCAAGCAGAGGAAATAGCCAATTAGAAAGGTACTCAGGGTGAGAATAAGTTTGAAGCTTTCAAGGAAAGTAGGAAGACCATTTTCTTTGTTGATTAAAAGCTTTACAGTTTATATTTCAGAGAGAGACTTATAAGAAAATCCTGTATCATGTGGAAAGTGAAGTGAAAGAAGCATGCACAGGGAAGAGCCACCTGCTTATTTTTGGGAGTGGGTTTGGGAAGGCTTCCAGTTATATTTGAATGAAAATTATTACCAACCTCACTAATGGTTGATGCTATTTCCAAAGCAAAAAGTAACCTGTCATTTTGGCCTCTTTAGTCATATTATGGCCTATTAGTCATGTTTGGCCTATACATGCATATTATAGTGCATAATTTCTGATAGGCTTTTGAAATATGAAAAATAAGATTCCCGATAGTAGTGCCCTATTGCTAACAGGTGGGGAACTGCTACTACCACCACACTTCTAAGAAAAATTTAAAGAGGTGCTTGATATTGGAAAGAAAGTCTCTCAAAGAATATTAGAGAATACTACTTTATGCAAATCCTCAAAACAGTACCAATCCTATCAGTTATAATGAACAAGCTTTAGTTCTTTCCAGTATCAAGGTTCTAAAAGATCTCATGTATAAAAGAATGAAACTACACCCCTATCTTATACCACTCACAAAAATTAATTTGAAATGGACTAAAGACTTAAATGTAACACCTGAAACAATAAAACTCCTAGAAGAAAACATAGGAAAAACGTTCCCTGATGTAGGACTTGGGAACGATATTTTGAAAGTCGAAAGCATAAGCAACAAAATTAAAAATAAACAAGTGGGACTACATCAAACTAAAAAGCTTCTGTACAGCAAAGAAAACCATCAACAAAATGAAAAGACAACCTATGGAATAGGAGAAAATATGTACAAACCATATATCTGATAAGGGGTTAATAACTAAAATATACAGGGAACTCCAAAACACCTCACATCTGTTTGAATGACTAGCATTAAAAAGGCAAGAGATAACAAAAGTTGAGGAGGACGTGGAGAAAAGGGAACCCTTGGGCACTACTGGTAGGAATGTAAATTGGTGCAGCCACTATGGAAACAGAAACACCATGTTGAGATGTCTGTATCCCCATGTTCATAGCAGCATTATATACAATAGCCAAGACATGGAAAGTGTCCATCGATGGATGAATAAAGAAGTTATATCTAAAAAACAAAGAAACAAACAAAACTAAACTCACAGAAAAAGAGATCAGATATGTGGTTATCAGAGGTGGGGGTGAAGGGAGGGAGAATGAGAAGAAGGTGTTCAAGTGGTACAAACTTCCAGTTATAAGATAAATAAGTACTTGTGATATAATGTATGACATAAGTATACTTAACAATGCTGGATGATATATATGAAAGTTTCTGAGAGAATAAATTCTAAGCATTCTCATCACAAGGAAAAAGTTTTTTTTTCTTTTTCTTTTATTTTCTATCTATATGTGATGATGGATATTAACTAATTTTGTTGTAATCATTTCAAGATATAGGTAATTAAAATTGTGATGCTGTACACTTAAAACATATACAGTGCTGTATGTCAATTATATCTCAATAAAACTGGGAAAAAGAACAATTGCAATAAAGATATTTCTAAGGAAAAGAAAAAGACCTCATGTATTTAAATGGAAATTCTTTAATTAAAAGATAGAATAGCCACAGGTATGTACAATAACTCTACCCACTGGACACCATGTTCCCAGTTGGGTAAGTCAACTTACCTGTTACTGTTAGCCACCTTTGTTCACACTACTGGAAAAGATTGTAGAGTCCTCTACATCAGGGGTTCCCAATCCCCTGGCCACAGGGCTACGGGTTCATGGCCTCTTAGGAACCAGGTCGCACAGCAGGAGGTGAGCAGCAGGCAAGGGAGCGAAGCTTCATCTGTATTTACAGCCGCTCCCCGTTGTTTGTTGTTCGCATCACCACCTGAGCCCCGTCTCCTGTCAGATCAGCAACGGCATTAGATTCTCATAGGAGTGCAAACCCTACTGTGAACTGCGCATGCGAAGGATCTAGGTTGCATGTTCCTTATGAGAATCTAATGCCTGATGATCTGAGGTGGAGCTGAGGCAGTGATGCTAGCACTGGGGAGTGGCTGCAAATACAGATTATCATTAGCAGAGAGGTTTGACTGCACAGAGACCATAATAAGTCAATTGCTTGCATACTCATATCAAAACCCTATCAGTCAGTGGCAAGTGACAATTAAGCTGCATCTTACAGAGTAGACTGGACATAAGCAACACACTTCAGGTGTCACTGTCTCCCACTACCCCCAGATGGGACCACCTAGTTGCAGGAAAACAAGCTCAGGGGTCCTGATCTCAGGGGTCCTGATTCTGCATTATGGTGAGTTGTATAATTATTTCCTTATATATTACAATGTAATAATAATAAAGTGCACAATAAATGTAGTGTGCTTGAATCATCCCGAAACCACCCCTCCCCCCTCACCCCCTGGTCTGTGGAAAAATTGTCTTCCATGAAACCGGTCCCTGATGCCAAAAAGGTTGGGGACCGCTGCCGTAAATTGACATAATTTTGCAAATCTGCACAAGCAACAGGTCTTTTACCAAATTAGTTGTTAAGCAGCTCTTTCCCTCTACCAAATATACTCTTTGAGGACAGGGAAGGCAATGTATTCATCTCTGTGTTTCTGATATCCAACAATATTTTACTGGAACAAAGTAAGCATTTGACAAAAACTTACTTACTGAGTATCATCTGTGTGCTAGAAGCTTTACAAATGCCTTACACAATCTACTCAACAAAGGCTTGGTGAATGAAGGCAGGAATGCATTTGTTAGATTTACAAGGAAGTTTGGTTGAGAAACTCTCAAAGTATTTGGCTATACATTTTCCCCCCATAGCTATAGAAAGCAGTAAGAAAAACATGGGAAATAAATCACTGCTTACAAACCATAACTTAAAAAAAACAAACTTACCTGCAGATCTGTTTTGTTTTTCTACTTCTACAAATTAGGTAATTGTATTTCTCTTCTATTTCTATTAATTGGATGATTCTATAATGATTAGTATCTACTTCAAAATCATAATTATAAATCCCACACTCCCTTTTCTGCTCCATCTAAAACGAAGGGGAGAGACTAAAGGATAAGTCAGCATTAGGGGGCTAATGGACAGAATGATGGACAGACACACACCAGAACAGAAAAAGTCTACTTACTTCCAAATACTTGTTTTGTTAACTTATATTGTCTGTCAATAGCAGAAATTCTATATCTACATTTTAAAATTGACAGCACAGGGTCTGTGAACACCTTGAAACTGTGGGCAAAAATCTGTATTTTTCATTTTATTTTTCAAAGTTTGTTTTTATGATTAACAGAGAGAGAAAAGGAGTTAGAGCATTAGGATACTATTGCCTAAAGCCACATGCACAGTACTCTCAGCTGTGGTCCATACAACCACAATCAATTTATTTGTAACAGATTTATTGGCGTTTGGATTGAATAGGGTCAACAGAAATATTTGGAGGGGAAAGCTCCAGGTACTGACTACTCACTACCTATCCTCTGTTATATGAGAATTTTTTACTCTCAACTGAGAAAAGGCCATTTGAGGGACTGCTTCATAATCTTAAAAAAAAAGTGAAAAAAAATCCAGTACTTATATGTATCTTTATTCTAAGTAAATAGTTTCAAGCATTTTAATACTAGAGAGTTTTCCCTGATCAAGGAATTAGACATCTGTACAATTTGAGCTCTTTTTCCCCTTACGCTATAAAATTAACTTTCTCATCATGAAGGAAAATTATTTCTAAAGAGTCTTATGAAACTGGTAAAACCGAAAGTGTACTCAACTCAGTAATTTGAGGATCTACATTAACTGAATGCTTTTAAAATGTGCTTTAATCCTCACAACACTTAAAAGGTGCTACAGTGATTAAGAATGCAGGCCTAGAGTCAAACCAAAGGGGCTCTGCCACAATTAAGGTATTTGCAATCTTTGGCTCATTACTTTGTGCTTCAATTTCCTCATTTGAACAATGAGGATAATAATAATTTCCAACTCACTGGGTTCTTTTCTGGATGAAGTGAGAATACAAATGCTTAGAAAACATAAATATCAACTACTATTATTATCCCTAATCTACAATTTAAAAACTTTCAGTTTGAAAAATGTTTACCTCAACTGTGTTCCACTTTATACCATCACTCTATTTTAGGCTAGTATCTTGGACTATTACTACTTCATCATTTACATGAAAGATATGAATCAAGAGTTAATTTATACAGTGAGAGGAGTTTCTTAAGATCCCACATTTTAATATAGGCTTTTGGTGGCATATATTTTTTTAAAAAGATTATAAAATAATAAATGCAAAATGTAAAATATTAAAACTATATGTGTAAAAAAGTAGAAGTCCCTCATTCCCATTCCCCATGCATGTTCTCAACTACTGTTAACAGGCAATGTGAACTCAATTTCCTTACGTGAAAAATGGAGATAATGATACCACTTAAAGTTTTTAAGATTAGAAACATTATGGATATGAAACACCTAGCACAGTGCCGAAGACATAGGTACTCAACAAATGCTTTATACCATTACAAGAAAGTCTGTGTTCCACTTCCTCTTCTCTTCAACAGGTGAATAATAACAATAATACTTCTGGTCTAACCTTAGAGCATTACCGTCAAATGTGAAAATACTTCGTAAGTGGTAGTAAACATGTGAAGTATACTATTATTACATGCTCTTTCTCCTTTAAGAGGCTGCTGCAATGGAAACATGATGACAGATTTCAGATTTTCATATTCATTTTGTTCCTAAAGCAGCACTTTACCAATAGCACGTGTAGATAGATGACAGCTAAACAAAACATTCCTTTTTTGATAAAACACAAATGCTTCATGGAAAACTCTTGCTAGGAAGGCTTCAATTACTTTTCCATACTTTTAGAGCAAGATTGCTATTCTAATTTTCAAAAGACAAACAACTCCACATATGCTTGATCAATCTTAAAAGTACTGTGAAAAAAAAAAAAGTACTGTGACATGGGTTGGAGCAACAGACTATCAAATAACCAAAGCACCGATTAAAAAAAAAAGCAAAATATTAGTAAATACACAAAACAATCTGAATTTTTGATACACGCTAAAGCGAAAGGCCACAATGCTTTTTTCCTTCAATTTCCATTTCAGCCACTTTTAACTATGAACTGCAGTTAGTTTCAAGCCACAATTAGCTCATGGTGAAGTCTAAAGCACGTGGAGACACTGATCAAATAATTATTTTGAAGGAAGGAAGAGATAGTGGAAAGGTAACTTTTTAGGAAACGAGGAATCAAAAGAGAAGCAAAAAAGTCAGGAGCTCTATAATGGAAAAATATCAAAGCTTTATTAACGGCAGATAAATTTAGTGATGAGTGCAAAACATGTATCTCTACAAAGATGAAGAGCAAAAGCTCTTGGTTCACAGATTTGCACTGTGGAGACCAAGTATTTAAATGTTCACTAGTATTTCAACCCCCCCAATAATAGTACCCAAATCACCTAAGTATATGTAACTGTGATATTTTAAAGGATGGAAAAAAAAAATGATGTAGAAAAAAAGTAGTGGACACTCTTGAAGGTATTTTGAAAGTTAAGCTAATATTTTTCTTAATTGCGAGTATAAATACTCCACCTCCAAATTTAACAAATTTTTAAATAAAAATCTATCAATTGTGAATGTCAACAAACTATCAAATTATTACTATTTCCCCCGTATCAACTTCAGTTGGTACTAAGAATAAAGTCTCAGGGGCCATATCTTGTCTCATTAAAACTGTTGGGGACGTTTGCTTATACAGAACTTTTACCATGTATAATTATTTAATGTCTCTTTTTGAAGTATTGAGCAAATGGAGTTGCAAGCCAAATCCGTTTGAATAAAAATGTTGGCAGGGGTGATATAAAGTCAAATTTTAAAATAGTGGATTTTGATTAAAATGATTTTTCTTTAAACAGATTTATTTGGTACTGGTTTTGTATCTGTTAACACAAAGAAAGGATAGTATTATGAAGTACATTCTCAGATTTGGTGCCCTAATTTTATCTCTGTATAACTTTACTACTTTAAACAAATTCATAAAACCTATACAATTGATGTTAAAATTAAGACTTGAAATCACATAACACATTAATCTTGGAAAAACGATCAAGAAAACAGCTATTAAATGTTAGAAGTAAGAATCACTAGGGATAATGGGAAATATTTTCAGCTGATTTTAGAAAAAGAAATAATACCATAAGTGCTTTTTATTTAGTGACATAAGCGACTGCTTTATAACCACCACCTGTGTTTTAGCTTTTTTTAACAGACTATAAACAAACAAAAAAACTAAAAGTAATTAAGATAAAAAAACTTTAAAAAAAACTACTTCTTCCACTTCATGTGAAAAACATTAGCAATGTAAAAGCCTTTTTGTAAGAGGAAAGTAAAAATATTTTCCTAAAGCTAGTGGACTGTAATCCTTTTACACTGAAAGTAGAGAGAAACAGAAGACAACATTTATATCAAATATTAAACCTCCTAGAGCAAGCTCACTGCTTCCTAATTCAAAAGTAAGAAAGGGAAGCACAGGGAACATGCAAAGGATGTACAAATGAATAATCTAAAATAAAATGCACCGTCTCCAGAAAAAATTACCACACAAAGTTCCAATGACAACAAAATACAATTCAAAGCCACATTTGAAACTATGAATAAATAGACAAAATATGTACTACCTTCAAGGAAACAGCATGTTTTCTACTGACTACTTTTAAGTTGGCAGTTATAAGCCTAAATGGAAATCAAATGGGCAAAATGCAATTTTCAAAGGAAACTAAAGATGTGTAACAAGCACCATTAAAGTTGAATATTTAAAACACGACGAGTCCATGTGCAATATAATTTTGCTCTCAATTTTGATAATTCAAACCAACTTATTTACAGAGTAAGGACAAACACAGAAAGAAAACTTTGAATAATAAGCATATAAGAATGTAAAAAATTCAACTCAAAGAATACTTAATAAGCAATATATGTTAGGTCCAACAGCTCCAGTCAATAATGACAGTGTTAAAAAGTAGAATGTTCTCTCAATAAATAACGTTAGCATAAAACAGCAGTTCTCACAGATAAGGCAATGTTCTGAAAGGTGAACATTATACTGATTCAGTATAGGCTAAATCTAAATCTCCTATTTTACAGAAAAAGAAAACTTCCTAGAGATGTCTGCAATCAAATTCACTTTGCTCCTGATGACATTAAAAAAAATTGTGCTCAAAAATTTGCACAAATTAATACCATTTTCCTTTGCCACAATTTCTCAATTTGCCTCAATAAATTCATCTTACCAATTGTAGCTTTCAATTTTGAAAATATTTAACATGTAGCAATGTTCATAATAACACAGCCATGTTTTAAAATGTCTTATTAAATTTTAATGGTAGTGATAAGCTGCTCTATCTTACTTTGATAAGTCATACTTTCCGTTATGAAACAGAACAGCATTCTTTGGCCGATAAAATTCTTAGGGTCAATGTATTTTTGGTTTCTTCACTTTCTGTTTTCATTTAGCAAATCTAGAAGAGTGAAACCTTCCATACTTTAATAAAATGAATATAATAAACAGTAGCTAGGCAAATTCTGTTACAAATGGCAGCTATGCAGTAGTCTCCAGCCCCTACACAGGAGATATCTGTTTCATATTATTTTAATAATCCATCGTTTTTTTAAAAGAAACAAATACTTTAGCTTCATTGCTCATGTTGAAAAAGGTTCGGATCTTTTGTTTTAATGCATTCTTTCGAAAGTAATACAATGAATATACAGTGTTAATTCCCACGAATATAACTATATATAATTACACTTTCTCATAAAGAAGCTCAATTAAGTTGATAAGCTTTCAGTTTGCATGAGTTTGAGATGAAACATGATTTTCCTGATTGCATGAGGTAATAATTTTCACCCTCACTTGTTCAATCTGCACTTGCTACAGAGGTACAATACACAGTGTAATACAGATATATACTTGTAAAATTTTTATACATGTCAGTTTGTTATCTATTGAAGTTTACCACAAGAGTGCAGTCACTTGGATTTTTCAGAATTACTCTGCCATTAATCAGGACATGCTTCTCTTATACAAAATGCAACAATGTTTCAACATAATACTATAATTAAATGTCAATAATGAAATATTTAACTTCAAGTAGAAGCACAATAAATCAAAAAACTGTATCTTCCTTATAATTAAAAAAAAATTGAACTAAAGAAGAATCTATTGTAGGGGGAGAGGTGGCTACTGTAAAATTTTACACTTGAGTAAATAATCCTCCAAAGGTAGGCTGCTACATCCTACAAAAGAGAAAAAGGGTTTTCTCTAGTAAATAATTACCTCCTAAAACATAATTGAAGTCTCCCTAAAAATGGATCGAAGACAAATGTTGAAAATGGTGAAATAAAAGCCACTAGGGAAATCATAATGATTAATAAGAAAGGTTTTAGAGAGAGAGATCCATCTAGGTTCAAAGGCCTGGTCATACCACTTATAGAAACTTATGACTTTTGGCAAGTTTCTTAATCCTTTTTAGCCTTAATTTCTTCACCTGTAAAATTGATCCTTGTGCTAAATAAGAGATAGTAAAAGAGGTATTATCAGCACTGAGCCTGATACTTAGGGCCCAATAAGGTAACTATAATGATTATTGTCAAGACAAACTTGGGTCGGGGGGTGTTTATTAGCGACCTTGCAAAAACTGCTATGTTCCTTGCTTTAAAACCCACTCTGTTTGATAGTGTAATTACTGGTAGTTTTCTGCTGTTTACTTTCAATGCAAAGGACTCCATAGAATTAAGAAGAAAAATAATCGAGGGGGTCAGGGTTTAGAAACCTAATTTTACGTCCGGCAAGAACGTGGACTCAGGCAAATCCGTGTGCGCTGCAGAATTTGTTAGCTGGCCGTCATATTACCTTTTAATTATCCTAATGATCCCCAGCCGAGCTGATGGGGAGTTAAAAGGATATCTCCAGGGGAAGGCTTTTTAAAACAAAATTACTTTAGGCAAAACAAAAGTCTAGCACCCAGGACAATACTAAAGAGGATGAGTTATTAATTACTTATTGAATGACTCACTAAAGCTGTATATTTCAGGCAGAAACTAACTGTCCAAGATATACGACTTACTGCACAAAATTTTCATTTTCCATTCTGAACTGGATGGAATCCGTTTCCTCACCAAGCTCTCAATATTTAAAACTTCATCTTTGCTTAATTATTTCAAAAAACCCGAATGAGATAGGAAATGATTAACCCTACATTAATGAAAAAGGAGTGAGCTTTAAAAGCTGTCAAGTAAACTGTCTAAAGTTACACAGTTTGTAAGCTACAGAAGGACCTGGGATTCGAACTCGTAGCTCTCGGGCTCCGAAATCTAAGCTTTTCTCGCTACACTCAAGCTTGCGCTTCCACTTGGCTTCCCTAAACCGTCCGGTAGAGAGAACGTTCATTATGAAGCTTTTTTTTTCTTTTTTCTTTTTTTGTGTTTCCTTCTCTGTTGCCAACCCTTCCATTTCACACTACCTCCTATGTTGGGCTACGAATTCCATACAACAACAATCGAGGTGCACTAAGGCTAGGAGTCGGAGTATAGACCCAAAGAACAGAAATTGGTTTTACTTCCTACGCGGAATGGAGGTCTGGCGCCAGCACCAAAAGCGACAAACAGGCAGGGGTCCAGAGAGGCTGCAGACCGCGCCCAGGTCTCAAGTTTTAGTCAAGGCCCACGTTCCGGCCAGGCGAGGGGAGCAGAGAAGGTTATTCTTTCTTGACACCCTCGCCGCCGCGGGAGCACAGAAGAGTAGGTTGGAGTCTCAGTAATAGTGCCCACAATAAATTCAAACCCCCTCTTCAGCCCGTTAAACGCACTTACTTGAGCGAAGTAATTTCCAAGACACAAGGCCGGCACCGGCAACGGGAAGGGCCCCTCGGTCCTCCTGCCCCAGACGCTGGCGGTGACGACAGCCGAGCCGCGCCGCCGAGAGCGAAGGCCCAGCGCACGGAGCGCGCGCTCCCGACAGGGGCTGGGCGGCTCCGCGGCGCCACCTTTAAGCGTCACTGGTGGGGCTCTGCTTCTGAACACCCGGGTTCGAACATGTCGCGGCTGAAGGGAGTAGCTGGGCGGGATCCCCGAGCGGGGTTCCGAGCTGAGGGGAGAGACCGCGGTGCCTCCGTACCCCAGGGGCTATTAAAGGCGGCGAGGAAGAGCGGGCAGTTAAACCTGTCGGGCCGCAACCTCAGTGAAGGTAAGATCCAGAGGTACGACCCGATTGTGCGACCTCGCAGAAAGCACTTGCCCCACGTAGCCTCCCTTTCCTCTGGCCTGGGTTTGGCCGCCTTTTGCCCAGGCTCCTAGCCAGGATCCCGGTGCTCGAATTCAGGCACTCATAACATTTCCACTGGTTCGGTCAGCTCTTTCGGTTCCTCCTTTCGCTCCAGGAGTGTCTGGTGCAGGGAATGTGCTGGGAATACGGTCAAAATTTAAACGGGTTGCTTTCTGGGATTCCTGCATTCTATGGAATAACAACATAATGTTTGACTAAATTAGCTATCAAGTGATGGGCACATGCTTTGTTTCTTTGGCCCTGTGTTCCTCCTCTTAATTTAATCACTTAGGGCAGTTATCAGCGCTAAAATTCTGTATTTTATCTGCTCCTTTGTGAACTAAGAGTGAATGTCACTGTTCTCTATCAAGACCATTTTCTGTGTGCAACTGGACAGGAGGAAATACAAGGAATAATGAACATTATCCTAAATTGAAGATCAAGATGGATGCCATACTGAGTGAATTTGGGGCCATCCTGAAAATCTGGTAAAGATAAAAAGCACAAATCTGGACACCATGAACGAATAATAGCCAGATGCTCTTCTGATTTTCTGTTGTATACGGGAGGGAGTGGGAAGTGGGGAGAGAGAGATTATGGCATTCCTCCTGTTTTCCTCTACTTATATTTAGGTTTAAGGCTACCTGGGATTAAAAGCTTCCATTTCCTTGTAATGATTACTTTTTTTATTGTGCCATGTATAGAGTTGACCATGAAAGCAAATACTTGCTGAATGAATGAAAGGGTATATGACAAAATCTCTGCTCTACCTAGAAAAGCTTTTAATCAATGGGGACATTAGTATTCTAAAACTACAGATGTGCATATACACTTGCTTTTTCCAAAGCCTGGAACTTTCTACATGATACCTGACTAGGGTATCACTCTGCTTCCTGTAGGACTCTGCTCAGATAGGCCCTTCCTAACTACCCTATCTAAATACCATTGCTAACGTGTATTCTCTGTTTTTTAATAGCATTTATTACTATCAGAATTTATATTATATATTTGTTTATTGTCTTCTATCCTCTGCTAGAGTATTAGTTGTATGTGGTCAAGAAGCTTTGTTTTATTAATTGTTGTGTCCCTAACACTCAAAATAGTGCTTAGTACATAGTAGATTCTTATTAAACATTTGTGGAAGGAATAAGTAAATGAATGAGTACTCCCAAATACTAAGTGTGTGCTGGAATGTACTTATTGATTGGATCCAGATGGTTTAGTCTATTAAAGTTTCAGGGAGCAAATGAATTTTGACTCCTAGCTTCATGATGACATGGATCAGGGCTGTTTAGGTCATTATTGTATAAACAGAGCCTAACATAATATCTGGCACATACTAGGTACTCAGCAAATTATGTTGAAGGTACAATATTTCATAGGAGACAAAAGATGTAAATGGGAGAGGCACATGGTATCTATAGCTTATATATAAAAAAGGAATTCTTGTTATCATAATATAAAAGGTTTTTCTTTATCTAGTTGTAGCCTTCAACTTCTTCTCTTGTCTTTCAGCCTTTGATATCCAAACTGCGGTAATTCTGAACTATTTGTAGTCCAGTATGGGGCCATGCTTCTTATTTCCATATCTTTGCTCATGTAACTTTGAGATGCTTAATCTCCTGGTGTTTTATTTTCTCATTTATAATGTGATAGTAGGAATAGGACCTACTAAGGTTTAAATGAGATAATACCCATAAAAGGCCTGGTACATAAAAAGTACATGGTAAAAATTGGCCATTGCTATTATTATTGCAATAGCCTCCTAAATGGTTTCCTGAATTTCTTGTTTTAAATCTCACCCTCTAAATCAGTGCCATTACCAAGAATTATCTTTCCAAAACAAAGATCTTACTATGTCATTCACATTTAATGACTCCCAGTAGCCCACAAGATTCAGCATAAAGTTCTTAGTACAACAAACAAAAAAAGTCTTTTGAAATCTGGCCCCTAAGCGTCTACAATAAAGCCTCCTGTCTCTTTTCGGAATCCTATACTTTAACAACAACGACAATAGCAAATCGTTTTTCACCCGAACAACCATACTTTAAGGTTTTTTTAGAACAGTTTTAGGATTCCAGAAAGTTGAACAGACAGTACAGAGAGTTCTCGTATACCCTCTCTCCCCAGCTCATAGTTTCCCCTATTATTAGCATCTTGCATTATGTAGTACATTTGTCACAATTGGTCAGCCAATATTGATATATCATTATTAAAGTCCATTATTTACATACTGTTCACTCTTAGTCTTATACAGTTCTATGAGTTTTGACAAATGCATGATGTCATGTATCTACCATTCCAGTATCATATAGAATATTTTCACTGCCCTAAAAATCACCTGAGCCCTACCTGTTTACTCCTTACCCTGCTTCTCCAGAAGCCCTGGCAGCCACTCATCTTTTTTTTTTTTTAATAAATTTATTTATTTATTTATTTTTGAGTGTGTTGGGTCTTCGATGCTGTACGCGGGCTTTCTCTAGTTGTGGAGAGCGGGGGATACTCTTCGTTGTGATGTGAGGGCTTCTGATCGCGGTGGCTTCTCTTGTTGTGGAGCATAGGCTCTAGGTGCGTGGGCTTCAGTAGTTGTGGCTCGCAGGCTCTATAGCTGAGGCTCAGTAGTTGTGGTGCATGGGCTTAGTTGCTCCGCGGCATGTGGGCTCTTCCTGGGCAGGGCTCGAACCCGTATCCCCTGCATTGGCAGGCGGATTCTTAACCACTGCGCCACCAGGGAAGTCCCAGCCCCTCATCTTTTTACTCTTTCTATGGTTTTGCCTTTTCCAACACGTCATATAATTGGAATCATACAGTATGTAGCTTTTTCAGACTGCCCTTTTTCACTAAGTAATGTGCATTTAGGGTTCCTCCATGTCTTTCCATGGCTTGATAGCTCATTTCATTTAACACTGAATGATATTCTATGGTACGGATGTACCATTTTATTTATCCATTCACCTTTCTAAGGACATTTTGGTTGCTTCCAGTTTTTGGCAATTATGAATGAAGCTGCTGTTTGTGTTCAGGTTTTTGCGTGGACATAAATTTTCAATTCATTTGGGTAAAAACCTAGGAGTGCCTTTCTTTTGATTTTTGGAGCTTTCTGGATTTTTTTTTCCTTGAATATTTTTGGTCTGCTGTTGGTTGAATATGCACATGCGGAACCCAAGGATACAGAGGGCGGATTGTATACTCCAGGTCTTTCTTTCGTCCTTTATATTTATATGATTATATAAATGTATTTGTAAAGTGCAGTCATGTCCATTGTTTCTAAATTGGAAAAATAGAACCTAGCCTTTAATTTTGCTGTATATAACAAAAAGCAGTTAAAATTCTGTTGATTCTTTTTTTTTAAGAGCAAATGTGGATTTTTATTTTGAAAGAAATCATAATACATTTTTTAAAAATTTAAAGCTAACAAAAAATTTAAAGCTAACGAATAACAAAAACATTCCAATTTTCAGAAAGAACAATATATATTTTTTACTAACTACCTAACAGCTATATACAGTGAATGATTTCTATAATGCTTTATTTCCTACATTTTTTTACATCTTTATTGGAGTATAATTGCTTTACAATGGTGTATTAGTTTCTGCTTTATAACAAAGTGAATCAGTTATACATATACATATGTTCCGATATCCCTTCCCTCTTGCGTCTCCCTCCCTCCCACCCTCACTATCCCACCCCTCTAGGTGGTCACAAAGCACCGAGCTGATCTCCCTGTGCTATGCGGCTGCTTCCCACTAGCTATCTACCTTACATTTGGTAGTGTATATATGTCCATGCCACTCTCTCGCTTTGTCACAGCTTACCCTTCCCCCTCCCCATATCCTCAAGTCCATTCTCTACTAGGTCTGTGTCTTTATTCCTGTCTTACCCCTAGGTTCTTCGTGACATTTTTTTTTCTTAGATTCCATATATATGTGTTAGTATACGGTATTTGTCTTTCTCTTTCTGACTTACTTCACTCTGTATGACAAACTGTAGGTCCATCCACCTCATTACAAATAGCTCAATTTCGTTTCTTTTTATGGCTGAGTAATATTCGATTGTATATATGTGCCACATCTTCTTTATCCATTCATCCAATGATGGACACTTAGGTTGTTTCCATCTCCGGGCTATTGTAAATAGAGCTGCAATGAACATTTTGGTACATGACTCTTTTTGAATTATGGTTTTCTCAGGGTATATGCCCAGTAGTGGGATTGCTGGGTCATATGGTAGTTCTATTTGTAGTTTTTTAAGGAACCTCAATACTGTTCTCCATAGTGGCTGTACCAATTCACATTCCCACCAGCAGTGCAAGAGTGTTCCCTTTTCTCCACACCCTCTCCAGCATTTATTGTTTCTAGATTTTTTGATGATGGCCATTCTGACTGGTGTGAGATGATATCTCATTGTAGTTTTGATTTGCATTTCTCTAATGATTAATGATGTTGACCATTCTTTCATGTGTTTGTTGGAAGTCTGTATATCTTCTTTGGAGAAATGTCTATTTAGGTCTTCTGCCCATTTTTGTATTGGGTTGTTTGTTTTTTTGTTATTGAACTGCATGAGCTGCTTATAAATTTTGGAGATTTATCAATTGTCACTTGCTTCATTTGCAAATATTTTCTCCCATTCTGAGGGTTGTTTTTTGGTCTTGTTTATGGTTTCCTTTGCTGTGCAAAAGCTTTGAAGTTTCATTAGGTCCCATTTGTTTATTTTTGTTTTTATTTCCATTTCTCTAGGAGGTGGGTCAAAAAGGATCTTGCTGTGATTGATGTCATAGAGTGTTCTGCCTATGTTTTCCTCTAAGAGTTTGATAGTTTCTGGCCTTACATTTAGGTCTTTAATCCATTTTGAGCTTATTTTTGTGTATGGTGTTAGGGAGTGATCTAATCTCATACTTTTACATGTAGCTGTCCAGTTTTCCCAGCGCCACTTATTGAAGAGGCTGTCCTTTCTCCACTGTACATTCCTGCCTCCTTTATCAAAGATAAGGTGACCATATGTGCGTGGGTTTATCTCTGAGCTTCCTATCCTGTTCCATTGATCTATCTTTCTGTTTTTGTGCCAGTACCATACTGTCTTGATTACTATAGCTTTGTAGTATAGTCTGAACTCAGGGAGCCTGATTCCTCCATCTCCGTTTTTCATTCTCAAGATTGCTATGGGTATTCGGGGTCTTTTGTGTTTCTATACAAATTGTGAAATTTTTTGTTCTAGTTCTGTGAAAAATGCCAGTGGTAATTTGGTAGGGATTGCATTGAATCTGTAGATTGCTTTGGGTAGTAGAGTCATTTTCACAATGTTGATTCTTCCAATCCAAGAACATGGTATATCTCTCCAGCTATTTGTGTCATCCTTAATTTCTTTCATCAGTGTCTTATAATTTTCTGCATACAGGTCTCCTTTGGTAGGTTTATTCCTAGATATTTTATTCTTTTTGGTGCAATGGTAAATGGGAGTGTTTTCTTGATTTCACTTTCAGATTTTTCATCATTAGTGTATAGGAATGCCAGAGATTTCTGTGCATTACTTTTGTATCCTGCTACTTAACCAAATTCATTGATTAGCTCTAGTAGTTTTTTGGTAGCATCTTTAGGATTCTCTATGTATAGTATCATGTCATCTGCAAACAGTGACAGCTTTACATCTTTTTTTCCGATTTGGGTTCCTTTTATTTCCTTTACTTCTCTGATTGCTGTGGCTAAAACTTCCAAAACGATGTTGAATAAGAGTGGTGAGAGTGGGCAACCTTGTCTTGTTCCTGATCTTAGAGGAAATGCTTTCAGTTTTTCACCATTGAGGACGATGTTGGCTGTGGGTTTGTCATATATGGCCTTTATTATGTTGAGGTAAGTTCCCTCTATGCCTACTTTCTGCAGGGTTTTTATCATAAATGGGTGTTGAATTTTGTCAAAAGCTTTCTCTGCATCTATTGAGATGATCATATGGTTTTTCTCCTTCAATTTTTTAATATGGTGTATCACATTGATTGATTTGCGTATATTGAAGAATCCTTGCATTCCTGGAATAAACCCCACTTGATCATGGTGTATGATCCTTTTAATGTGCTGTTGGATTCTGTTTGCTAGTATTTTATTGAGGATTTTTGCATCTATGTTCATCAGTGATATTGGCCTGTAGTTTTCTTTCTTTGTGACATCCTTGTCTGGTTTTGGTATCAAGGTGATGGTGGCCTCGTAGAATGAGTTTGGGAGTGTTCCTCCCTCTGCTATATTTTGGAAGAGTTTGAGAAGAATAGGTGTTAACTCTTCTCTAAATGTTTGACAGAATTCGCGTGTGAAGCCATCTGGTCCTGGGCTTTTGTTTGTTGGAAGATTTTTAATCACAGTTTCAATTTCAGTGCTACAGTGCTTGTGATTGGTCTGTTCATATTTTCTATTTCTTCCTCATTCAGTCTTGGCAGGTTGTGCATTTCTAAGAATTTGTCCATTTCTTCCAGGTTGTCCATTTTATTGGCATAGAGTTGCTTGTAGTAATCTCTCATGATCTCTTATTTCTGCAGTGTCAGTTGTTACTTCTCCTTTTTCATTTCTAATTCTATTGATTTGAATCTTCTCCCTTTTTTTCTTGATGAGACTGGCTAATGATTTATCAATTTTGTTTATCTTCTCAAAGAACCAGCTTTTAGTTTTATTGGTCTTTGCTATTGTTTCCTTCATTTCTTTTTCATTTATTTCTGATCTGATTTTTATGATCTCTTTCCTTCTGCTAACTTTTGAGTTTTTTTGTTCTTCTTTCTCTAATTGCTTTAGGTGCAAGGTTAGGTTGTTTATTCTAGATGTTTCCTGTTTCTTAAGATAGGATTGTATTGCTATAAACTTCCCTCTTAGAACTGCTTTTGCTGCATCCCGTAGATTTTGGGTCGTCATTTGTTTGTCATTTGTTTCTAGGTACTTTTTAATTTCCTCTTTGATTTCTTCAGTGATCACTTCATTATTAAGTAGTTATTGTTTAGCCTCCATGTGTTTGTATTTTTTATAGATCTTTTCCTGTAATTGATATCTAGTCTCATGGTGTTGTGGTCGGAAAAGACACTTGATACAATTTCAATTTTCTTAAATTTACCAAGGCTTGATTTGTGACCCAAGATATGATCTATCCTGGAGAATGTTCCCTGAGCATTTGAGAAAAATGTGTATTCTGTTGTTTTTGGATGGAATGTCCTCTAAATATCAATTAAGTCCATGTTGTTTAATGTATTATTTAAAGCTTGTGTTTCCTTATTTATTTTCATTTTGGATGATCTGTCCATTGGTGAAAGTGGGGTGTTAAAATCCCCTACTATGAATGTGTTACTGTCGATTTCCCCTTTTATGGCTGTTAGTATTTGCCTTATGTATTGAGGTGCTCCTATGTTGGGTGCGTAAGTATTTACAATTGTTATATCTTCTTCTTGGATCGATCCCTTGATCATTATGTAGTGTCCTTCTTTGTCTCTTCTAATAGTCTTTATTTTAAAGTCCATTTTGTCTGACATGAGAATTGCTACACCAGCTTTCTTTTGGTTTCCATTTGCATGAAATACCTTTTCCATCCCCTTAGTTTCAGTCTGTATGTGCCTTTAGGTCTGAAGTGCGTCTCTTGTAGACAACATATATATGGGTCTTGTTTTTGTATCCATTCAGCCAAGCTGTGTCTTTTGGTGGGAGCATTTAATCCATTTACATTTAAGGTAATTATCAATATGTATGTTCCTATTCCCATTTTCTTAATTATTTTGGGATCGTTATTGTAGGTCTTTTCCTTCTCTTGTGTTTCTTGCCTAGAGAAATTCCTTTAGCAGTTGTTGTAAAGCTGGTATGATGGTGCTGAACTCTCTCAGCTTTTGCTTGTCTGTAAAGGTTTTAATTTCTCCATCAAATCTGCATGAGATCCTTGCTGGGTAGAGTAATCTTGGTTGCAGGTTTTTCTCCTTCATCACTTTAAATATGTGCTGCCAATCCCTTCTGGCTTGCAGAGTTTCTGCTGAAAGATCAGCTCTTAACCTTATGGGGATTCCCTTGTGTGTTATTTGTTGTTTTTCCCTTGCTGCTTTTAATATGTTTTCTTTGTATTTAATTTTTGACAGTTTGATTAATATGTGTCTTCACATATTTCTCCTTGGATTTATCCTGTATGGGACTCTCTTTGCTTCCTGGACTTGATTAACTATTTCCTTGCTCATATTAGGGAAGTTTTCAACTATAATCTCTTCAAATATTTTTTCAGTCCCTTTCTTTTTCTCTTCTTCTTCTGCAACCCCTATAATTTGAATGTTGGTGCATTTAATGTTGTCCCAGAGGTCTCTGAGACTGTCCTCAGTTCTTGTCATTCTTTTTTCTTTATTCTGACCTGCAGTAGTTATTTCCACTATTCTATCTTCCAGGTCACTTATCCGTTCTTCTGCCTCAGTTATTCTGCTATTGAACCCTTCTAGAGTATTTTTAATTTCATTTATTGTGTTGTTCATCGTTGCTTGTTTCATCTTTAGTTCTTCTAGGTCCTTGTTAAATGTTTCTTGCATCTTGTCTATTCTATTTCCAAGATTTTGGATCATCTTTACTATCATTATTCTGAATTCTTTTTCAGGTAGACTGCCTATTTCCTCTTCATTTGTTAGGTCTGGTGGGTTTTTATCTTGCTCCTTCATCTGCTGTGTGTTTTTCTGTCTTCTCATTTTGCTTATCTTACTGTGTTTGGGGTCTCCTTTTTGCAGGCTGCAGGTTCGTAGTTCCGATTGTTTTTGGTGTCTGTCCCCAGTGGCTAAGGTTGGTTCAGTGGGTTGTGTAGGCTTCCTGGTGGAGGGGACTAGTGCCTGTGTTCTGGTGGATGAGGCTGGATCGTGTCTTTCTGGTGGGCAGGTACACGTCTGGTGGTGTGTTTTGGGGTGTCTGTGGACTTACTATGATTTTAGGCAACCTCTCTGCTAATGGATGGGGCTGTGTTCCTGCCTTGCTAGTTGTTTGGCATAGGGTGTCCAGTACTGTAGCTTGCTGGTCGTTGAGTGAAGCTGGGTTCTGGTGTTGAGATGGAAATCTCTGGGAAATTTTCGCCGTTTGATTTGGAGCTGGGAGGTCTCTTGTGGACCAGTGTCCTGAAGTTGGCTCTCCTACCTCAGAGGCACAGCACTGACTCCTGGCTGCAGCAACAAGAGCCTCAATATCGTTTTCTGTTTTAAGAATGGAAAGGTAATTCAGCCCTTCCTGTAGCGTGGTTGCTATAATCTGTTTTTCTTCAATCACAGCATTTAATCTGTTTACATTTAATATAATTATTGATACATTTGAGTTTAAATCTATATTATTTTATTTTCATTCTTTCCATTTTGTTACTTTTTTCTTGTTTTATTTTGGTTTAATTTTTTTAAAAATTTTTATTGGAGTATAGTTTATTTACAATGTTGTGTTAGTTTCAGGTGTACAGCAAAGTGAATCTGTTATACATATACATATATCGACTCTTATTTTAGATTTTTATCCCATATAGGCTATTACAGAGTACTGAGTAGAGTTCCCTGTGCTATGCAGTAGGTCCTTATTATTTAGTTATCTATTTTATATATAGTAGTGTGTATATGTCAATCCCAGTCTTCCAATTTATCCCTCCCCCCAAAAATTCTATTGATTCTTATTCTTAAGTGGTGGCCTCCTGAAATGGATTCTTCTTAATGAGGTCACTTGTTAGAGCTGTGAGGCATTTTACTAACTAGATGGGGTTGTTAACTGGTATCTGTACAGTGCAGATAAATATTTACCTGTAACTGAAATCTGTGTACTCTTAAGGGTTTTTAGATACGCTTTCTTTTCTAGTTCCTTTGCGAAAGAACTAGGTCCTAGTTCTTTTGTAAAAATACTATTTATTATTTTCCTCTTTATATAACCAATATGTCTACTATAGAAAAAGTAGAATCTATATACAGCATAAAAAATGAAATTAACCATCTACGGTTATCACTGTTGATATTTTGGAGGTTTTTCTTTTATAATTTTTTGTGTGTGTGTGTGAATATATTTAATTTACTTTCTGTTTTTTTTATTTTTAACAAATTTGGAATTGTACTGAGTTCTGCTTTTATGACTTCTATTTGTACATTTTTCAGGAACACTTGAAAAATAGAGTCATTAAAATAATCAGATAATGGTCTGTCTTATGAATATTGTGATTAATTTAAATATCCAAATATTGTTGGCAGTTTTAGAGTCATCATTCTGAGTGTCAGTTCTATAAGTTACTTAGAAAGGTATACCCAAACAAAATAACTAATAACCAACTTCAAGGAAGCACATTAGAAATATCCTGGAAATTTTAAGTGACAGCTCTTTTTATGAGCAGCAGTGTGGGAATATATTATCTTTCAACCAAAATTAATTATCTTTTGTTCAGTATAGATATTGCAGCTCTTTTTCATTGGACCAGATAAAATGAAAGTAGAATTGTAAAGGAGGTATTGATTGTTGCCTTGTGCTTGCATGACCATGGCAGAACAGTAGTGTAGGAATGTTTTTGAGTGACTCAAAAACTCAATGAAAGTAAGAGGGGCCAGTGTTTGGAACAAAAGAATGCTGTAAATTCTAAAGGAAACCACACTATTGAACTGACAAGAACATTGGTAAGTGGATAATTTATTAAATAAGCCAATTAAATTAGTTTGGAAACCATATTATTTGAGAGAGAAATATGGGTGTAAGGCTATCATTCCTTATCTTGAAGAGAGCAGTTTGGTTAGTTTCTGTTTGTGGAATTAAGTAAATAGGTCTAGGGCTTCTAGGCCACAAGATGTCATGTTGTCTGTTTTAGGGTAATGAAAATTTGCCATGTTCAGTTTGTACAGTTTGTTGTGACACGACAAAAAGTGTAACACAAACCATATGTTTACTAAGATTTTAAATAACCATCCTTAAATCTGTATTAACCATGTTCTGCTTTACTATTTAGCTTAACTCTGTATTTTGACTCCTGATTGTCTTAATGGAATTTACTGTTATATTCTAAAAAGCTAATGAGAATTAACCAAACTATCCAGATTTTATAACAAATAATTCCAGAAAGAAACCACGCTTCCAGGTGAATAGATCATCAAAACAAGCTAATTCTTAAACAATTCTTAGAAATGAAAACACGAGGAAAGTGCCTTAATCCATATGTAATGGCAAAATCTGAGGTGAACATTTAATTTTTAGTATACTGAAATCCAGGGAAGTCTACTTGTTTAGATTATAAAACAAGGACCTTGATAGTTAATTGAAAATCCCATTCCTATTTCTTGATCTGTTGATATATTTCTAAATGTTAGTATTTTAACCTGTTGGGATGTGTATCCCAAGTTATCGCCAAGGCCAAAGTTTATTTAATAAATTAGTGCAAATTTAAACTTACCCCTATATTAATATCATGTTCACTCACTTGCATTTTAATATGTTTTCTTGAGTAGAAGAGAAAAAATACAGGCTGGGAAGAATGGAATTATAGTTTCAGTGAAGCTTGTCTTCACTATAAAACTGAATGTACCCTCAAGTTAATGTAATAAATTCAAGCATGTTTTTCTCTTAAAGTGATTAGTAAACATGTTTTCCTTTTCATATGTTTAACATTGTTTCACTCTTTTCTTACAGTATCCTGGACTTCAGCAAAGAAGTGTTGTCTTCATGCATTCTAAAATAACAGTGGTTCAGGTGTTCTAAACCACAAAGATATATTCCTTTGAATCAACCTAAAGCTGCAACTGAGTTAATGCCTTCCATATAACTTTTTGAGTTAATGCCTTCCATATAACTTTTTAATTTTACTTTGGGGTGTGTGTGTGTGTGTGTGTGTGTGTGTGTGTGTGTGTGTGTGTGTGTGTGTGTTAAACTTTAAAGATAGCCTCAAAGTGACACTATAATATTATGGTTTATCAATTTGGAATTCTTTATTTAATGTAATGAGGCCATTGGTGGCCATACATAAACTACTGTGGAGAAAATTGGAATGTTTATCAATGAGCTTTCCCGGATTCTTTACAGAGTGACTTGATCTATTGGTTTATTCTTTTAAAGTGCTCATAATTGGGTAGACAGTTTAGTAAATGGCATTTGTAAGATAAACTATTATCCGAATATTACCCTGCATCTAGCAAAAGCCTTTTTGTACTGCTGTTACTGTATTCTAGCATTTAAGTGACAGTAGGGCCCTCTCATTTAATCAACGAGGAAACTGGGGACCAGAAATACTAGGTTACTGGCCGGTTTGATTAGTTATACAGTTTAAACCAGAGCCTTAGGTCCCTGACTCTTTGGTCAGTGTATGTCCATGATGCTATACTGTGTATCATAGTTGAATATATTTACAGTCTTTTAGAAGATGGTAATCAATCTAGACTAGATCTAGACTTTAATGGGTATGATTTTCTGCCTTAAGTAAACAGTTATTATTGTATACTATGCATGATCATTATATTTATGAAACTGTCCAAAGGAGTCAAAAAAATTTTTTTAATCTCATGATTTATTGCTCCTATAGTTTACTTGCTACACATTCTTTTATTCATCCATGTAAACACCATTTTAGACATGTTTTTTTATTTCTTCTCTGTTTCTTCACCTACCCACTTGTATCTTCCTCAAATTAGACAGTTCTCTGCTGTCAACCCATTTGTGACTCCCTATTTCTGTAATTAGCTGTTGTCAATGGAAGAAAGAATGAATTGCCCAAAAATACATGTAAAGAAATCTTTTTGCAGTGTTTGTTAAGGATCATGCCATCCCTTGTGGAAGTCTCTAGTCACATATGGCTATTTAAATTTTATTAACCAAAATTAAATAAACTTAAAAATCAAGTTCTTCAGTCACTTTGGCCACATTATAAGTGCTCATTGGCCATATGCAGCTAGTGGCTACCATATGAAATAGGGCAGATACAGGATATTTCCATCATTGCAGAAAGTTCTGTTGGGTAGTGCTGCTTAAGGGTATTATCTACCCTGTGAGAAACATATATATGTGTATATGTATATATATACACACATATACACACTTTATTTTTTTATTCATTCACATATATACATATGTGTACATATGCATTCATAAGATTGTCTTGATATATTACATCATCTATATTTAAAAAAATTCTCTATCTTTAGTTATCTTTATTGGGGTATAATTTACAAACAGTATGTACATTCATTTTAAGTGTACAGTTTAATGAGTTTTGACAAATATATACAGTTGTGTAACTTCTACCAAAATCAAGATAAAGAACATTTCCAGTACTTGAAACGTTCCCCTTGCTGTCAGTCTACCCCCACTGCTAGCTCCATGGAACCAGTGGTCTGCTTTTTGTCAATATAAATTAGCCTCTTCTAGAATTTAATTCGAATAGAATTATACATTTACAATTTTTCCGTGTTAGGCTTCTTTTGCTTAGTATAATGTTTTTTGAGGGTCATCCATATTGTTTACAAAAGTAGTTCCTTTTTATTGTTGAACAGTAATAGTCCATTGTATGTATGTATTTCAGTTTGTTTATCCATTTACCTGTTGAGTTGTGTTTAGCTTTTGGCTATTATGAATAAAACTGCTTATGAGTTTTCAAGTACAGTCTTTGTGTAGACATATGTTATCATTTCTGTTGAGTTAAATACCTGAGCGTGGAATCGCTGGACATATAATAATAAGTGCATATTTAACTTTATAAGAATTCACCAAACTGTTTGTCCCTAGTAATATGAGAGATTCAGTTGCCACACATCATTACCAACACTTTGTATTGTCGTTATTTTTAACATTAGCCATTCTTGTGGTTGTGTTACAGTATCTCCTTATGGTTTTATTTACATTTCCTTGATGGTTAATGATGTTGAGTATCTTTTCAACTGCTCATTCGTTTTTTGTATATCTTTTGCCAAGTGTTCAGATTTTTTGTCTATTTTTAATTGGGCTGTTTGTCTTCCTGAGTTATAAGACTTTTTATATTCTGGGGATGCAAGTCCTCAGATATATTGTATATCTATATTGGTATCTATCTAATATATTCTCCCAGTCTGTGGCTTGCCTAATTTTCTGAACAATTTCTTTAGAAAAACATAAGAGTTTTTAATTTTGATGAAGTCCAATTTATCAATTTTTTTCTTTTATGATTGTACTTTTTCTATACTGAGAAATTTTATCCATCCCAAGGCTGTGAAGATTTTCTCCCTTGCTTTCTTATAGAATTTTTATAGTTTTATCTTTTACATTTAAGTCTGTGCTCTACTTGGCATTAATTTTAGAGCATGTCACAAGGCAAAAGTTGAGGTTCATTTTTTATCTATACGAACATTTGTTTAAAAGACTATTCCTTTCTTACTAAATTATTTTGGCAACTTTGTTGAATATTAACTGACATTATTTTATTGCCTGGAATATTTTCTGAGCTCATTTTTTTTTTTTCCCTGTTGGTCTATATGTCTGTCCTTATATAAGCTTTATGGTAAAAATTAAAATCAAGTACTGTTAAGTCCTATCGCTTTCTTCTGTTTCAAAATTGTTTAATATATTTTAGTTCTTTTGCATTTCAGTATACATTTTAGAATTAGCTTGTTAGTTTCTACAGAAATGCCTTCTGGAATTTTGATTAGGATTGTACTGAATCTATAAGTCACTTTGAGAAGTGACATCTTAAAAATATTGAGTCTTCAAGCTGTAACTTGGTATATTTCTCTACTTATCTAGACCTTCTTTAAGTTTTCACAGCAAAAAACACAGGTCTTTCATATATTTTGTATTTTCATACCATAGGTTTTGCATATATTTGTTAAATTTAACACTCAGTATTTCATGGTTTTAGATGTTATGTCTTGTAAATCTTTAAGCATTTAAGAATGTTTTCAGTTACTGATTGCTAATATGTAGAAACACAATCGATTTTTGTATATTAAGCTTGAAGTCTGTGACCTTTCTAAACTCATTACATTTAATTTTTTTGGTAGCTTTCTTAGGATTTTCTATATAGATCTTCATGTCTGCTAATAGAGACAGTTTTACTTCTTCCTTTTCAGTCTGAATGGCTTTTATTTATTTTTCTTGCCTTGTTGCATTAGTCAGAACTGCTAGTAAAATATTGACACAGTAAGAATGGGCATCCTCACTTTGTACCCAATTTTAGAGAGTAAGCCCTGAGTTTTTCACCATTAAGTATATTGTTAGCTGTAGATTTTTCAAAGATACCCTTTATCCGGTTGAATGAGTTCCCTTTCATACCTAGTTTTTTGAGAGTTTTTATCTTGAATGATTGTTGAATTTTGTCAGATGCTTTTTTTTTTTTTTCATTCCTTGACAGTCATATTGTGTTACTCTTTTTCTGTTAATATGGTCAACTGCATTGATTCATTTTCAAATGTTAAAGTAGCCTTGCATTCCTTATATAAATCACTTGGTCATGGTGTTTAGATTTGGTTTTTGGTTTTTGGCTTTTTTTTCCCCCCCTTTTAATGTCTTTGATTTTGATATCAGAGTAGTGCTGGCTTTATAAAATGAGCTGGGAATTTTTCTTTCCTCTATTTTCTGAAACAGTCTGTAGAATCAGTATCATTTCTACTCTAAATGTCTGTAGAATTCACCAGTGAAGTCATCTGGGCCTGGAGTTTTCTTTGTGGGAATGTTTTAAATAGCAAGTTTAATTTCTTTGGTAGATACTATGTGCTTTATTGTGATTTATAAGAAATATATATATTTGGTCATTCAGATGACCAAAATATATTTCTCAGAGATATTTGGTCCATAGTTCCTGGCCCACAGCTCCCAAAACCCTTGGAATTTCCTGAATAATAAGAGCAATGGGAGCATTCTTTGTTATAATATTTGGTTTCTTGTCCTCAGTTCCCGAAAAACAAAAACAAAACCCCCAAAAAACTGCTTCAGAGCCATAAAAGTTAAATGGTGTCTTGTTAACAAGCCTTTAGTACCACAAGTGAGTTTATGTTAATGAAAGTGACTTGCAAAAAACACCTAAGGGTGGAGGCTGGTTGCCAGGAGAACTAACCACAGATAGAATCAGAACCAGAAACCCTGATTCTGGGGAGGAGAGAGGGGATAGAGGTTGAATCAATCACCAATGGCAAATGAGTTAATCAATCATGCCTATGTAATGAAGCCTCTGTAAAAACCAAAAAAGGAGAGGGTTCTGAGAGCTTCCACATTAGGGAACCAGTATGCTCCCATGTGCCATTGTGCCGGACCACGAGCTCTACAAGGATGGAAGCTCCCTTTTTCAGACCTTGCCCTATGTATCTCTTCATCTGGTTGTTGGTTTGTATCCTTTAATATTGTTCGTAATAAATCTGTCACTAGTGAGTAAATGGGTTTTCCTGAGTTCTGTGGGCCATTCTAGCAAATTAACTGAACCCAAGGAGGGAGTCGTGGGAACCTCTGATTTATAGCCAATTGATGAGAAGTACTGGTAATAAGCTGGGCTTGTGACTGGCCTCTGAAGTGGAAGGCAGTTTTGTGGGACTGAGCCCTTTACTTGTTGAATCTGATTCTATATCCCCTAGTAGTGTCAGAGTTGAGACACCAGGAGGGTGTCTGAGAATTGATTGTATGGGGAACAATATGCACACTGGAATTGGGTCTAGGAACCCTTTCAAAAGGCTACTCAGATTTCCTATTGCTGTTGTGCTTTTTTTTTCCCCCTTTGAGGGAATTTCTCCATATCCTCTAAGTTGTTGAATGTATGGATATAAAGTTGTTCATCATATTCCCTTATACTTTTTTTAAAAAATAAATTTATTTATTTATTTTTAGGGTCTTTGTTGCTGCACGCGGGCTTTCTCTAGTTGCAGTGAGCGGGGTGGGGGGGATACTCTTCATTGTGCACGGGCTTCTCACTGTGGTGGCTTCTCTTGTTGCGGAGCATGGATTCTAGGCACGGGCTTCAGTAGTTGTGGAACACAGGCTCATTAGTTGTGGCTCACGGGCTCAGTGTTGTAGCTCACGGGCTCTAGAGCGCAGGCTCAGTAGTTGTGCACAGGCTTAGTTGCTCCATGGCATGTGGGATCTTCCCGGACCAGGGCTCAAATCCATGTACCCTGTACTGGCAGGTGGATTCTTCACCACTGTGCCACCAGGGAAGCCCCTTCCCTTATCTTCTTAACATTTGTAAGATTGGTAGTGATATTCCCACTTTCAAAGAACTGGGTATTGGTTTTATTGCTTTTTATCTGTTACCGTATTTGTTTTCGATGTCATTGATTTCTACTCTTTTTTTGTTTACTTTGGGTTTACTTTGTTCTTTTGTATCTTCCTAAGATTGTAGTTTAGATCATTGTGATATGGGATTATATATGAGCAAGATTGGCCATGAGTTGATAACTGTTAAATGTGGGCGGTGGGTACGTGGAGCATTATTTCATTATACTATTTGTTAATTTATGTATATATTTGACATATTATATAACTTTAAAAATTACATAAAGCAAATAAATCTAACTCCATAGTAAATTTTTTTCACATTTATATGCCTATTGACATTTATTTTTTACCTGGTAGTTTCTGTTTTGTGAATTGGTAAGCTACTTTTAGGATGGCTCCACTGAATTCCTCAATAATTAGGACAATATACCTTTCAGTGGTTCTTCATATTTGTGGGGAGGGAAGAAAAGTGACATGAATCTTGGTGCTATAAACTCTTGAAGAAATTGAGATATTTCACAAACAATGGGGAAAAGAATGAGCAGTAAGTCAATGTTTATGGAAAAGCAAATTGATACATATTTAATAACAGCAGTATAGTATCAACAATTATCCATCCCGTGATAGTTCCTACAAAGACAAATTTGGTTAACCAAAATATCTGAAGTAATAATGATAAAATTGTAACATTCATTTAGTGTAGTTCATGGGTAACAGATATTTTTGTTGTGTTGTATACAAATTTCTTGTGTTCTCCACCTTCCTCCTTACAAAAAAAGATATTTTCCATTACATTGCCTTTTAAGTATAATCGTCTTAATGTACCTATGTACGTGTAGGTGTTAAGAGAAAAATATATGCACAATGCTCTACATATTTTCTTTAGGAGTAGACTTGTGCATCTCACATAGCTTCTTCCATACATTTTTTTTTAATGTTTTGTATTGTTTTGTCTTGCCTTGTTTTTTTTTTTTTTTGTCGTTCTTATACTGGAGCTTTTTGTTGGTGACCCAAACTGGTATGGCACATTTGTAACTTGTTTTTGCTTAAGGGTAACATTGATTTTTAGTCAAATACATAAATGTACCCATTTTTATTGACTCATTTGGTGTCAGTAACTTCACATGCTAGTGCTGGGCTGATGTGTGTTTCTCATTCCCACTCAGTCATCCATATCTACCCACCAAAATAATAATAACAACAGTGAAGGTACATTTTATGCTGCTTTTGTACTCAAAGAGTTGGAAAGAGTGGCTTTTGTTTCTTTGCTTTGCTTTAAAAATAAACCTCTGTGCATAAACATGGGTGGATTTTCATTCTGTTTTATTCCCATTTGCTGGGGATTCATTGATAGAAGAGTAGAGAAATGCAGATTGCTTAGGCAGAGAGAAGGGTAGGAAAGGGATCTTATAATTTATTCTAATACAAGTATAGGTACCTCATTTTTTTTGAGTGAATGGATTTCAGGAACTTTGCTTTGCTTCTGTAAAACCATTGTATTGGATTGCTTGATCTGATTGTGTCCTGAACTTGAAACTTTGACCACACCTTTCCATTTAATGTCATTTTAAAATGATAGTCAGTAACTGTAAGGCATAACCAATGGTTGCCTTGATTAATATTAGCTAAAGTTCTAGATCATACCCATATATCGTCCTACTGGTATCAAGGAATGAAGGACTATTTAAAATAGTTCTGCTATAGCACTAGAGCAAGTTAATATTTTCTGGAGCTTCAAGTGTTATAGTGATAAACCTGGACTCTTTCTGTTTAACTTGAACAGTCTTATTTGCAGTGTCAAAGGAATTGCTGTATATGCTGCAACAGAAGTAATACAATGTTGTGTGATGGGATAAGAAATAAAATTGTACGTCAGATAAAATAGAGAGCAGCTACCAGAGTCAGATATACCTTACAAATATTCACTGAGAAGCAAGACAATTTAGTTTTTCCAGGGTTTAAATCCCGTTTAGCTATATAACCCTGGGTAAATGATACATTCTCTGTGCCCCATTTTTCTCATCTGTAAAGTGAGAATAACACCTACCTTACGGAGTTGCTATGAGATATAAATGAGTTAGTTTAAATGTTGATTTCCATACGTTCTCTGTTATGGTTGCCTAATGGTAGAGTCCATTCTTTATTTGTCTTGTATATCTAACCACTATGTGCTGTGCAGGGAATGTATATAGTAAATATAGTTGAATGAAGATAAGAGTGAGATCTAATATGAAAAATACATATCCAATATTCTGTTTTGGAATAAAATCAACTTCCATTGTAATGTAGTTGGAATTCATTGCTATTTGTTTGATTTATTTGAAAGTGTTTTTTTAGTGTTTCAGAAACTTCTTTTCAGTAGATAAGCAGAATAGCTGTTATAAACATGTGTACTTAGTATCTCACCTCTTTCCCTTCTTTTTTTTTTTTTGGTTTGGTGGTGGTGGAAATAGTGCCTCAGTGTGTTTGGAGAATAAATGTGGATATCCCTGAAGAAGCTAATCAGAATCTTTCATTCAGTGCTACTGAGCGATGGTGGGAACAGACAGATTTGACCAAACTAATCATATCAAACAATAAACTTCAGTCACTTACTGATGACCTCCGACTCCTTCCTGCACTGACTGTTCTTGATGTAAGTTGACTGATTATAAATATGGATCTTCGTCTGAAGAGACTCTAAAGCTAAATTTAGGCTTTGAGTAATAGAAGACCCATGTTCAATCGGTAGAGTGCAAGGAAGAATAACAAATTACTGTGTTCGGCATAGCATAATGGTTGAGTGCAGAGTCAGAACATCAGGCTTCAAATTTTGACTCTGCCACTTGATAGCTGTGTGATCTCGGGAAGGTTACCTCTTTGTGCTTCAGTTTCCATGTTTATAAACCGAGACTGGTACTACTACCTGTTTTTAAAAATTGTTCTTTGAATTAAATGAGTTAATGCATACAGACAGAATTGGTATTTAACAAGTGGTTGCTGCTGCTCGTCTTTTTTTTAATTGCTATTATTATATATATATTTTTTTTTTTTTCCTGCGGTAAGCGGGCCTCTCACTGTTGTGGCCTCTCCCGTTGCGGAGGCTCCGGACGCGCAGGCTCAGCGGCCATGGCTCACGGGCCCAGCTGCTCCGTGGCATGTGGGATCTTCCCGGACCGGGGCACTAACCCGTGTCCCCTGCATTGGCAGGTGGACTCCCAACCACTGCGCCACCAGGGAAGCCCTATTGCTATTATTTTTATCATCATTATTATTGTCGGTGTTAAAGCAAGTATTTAATATTGTTTTGTTTTTTGGGTTTTTTTTTTGTTACTTTGGGGGGTTTTTTTGGTAACTTATCTCCAATACTGACTTGAATTATTGGGCTTAAATTTTTGTGTGTTTATTCAGGGACTATGTTGTGTTTTTTTTGTTTTTTGTTTTTTGTTTTTTTGTGGTACGCGGGCCTCTCACTGATGTGGCCTCTCCCGTTGCGGAGCACAGGCTCCAGACGCGCAGGCTCAGCGGCCACGGCCCACAGGCCCAGCCGCTCCGCGGCACGTGGGATCCTCCCAGACCGGGGCACGAACGCGCGTCCCCTAGCATCGGCAGGCGGACTCTCAACCACTGCGCCACCAGGGAAGCCCAGGGACTATGTTTTTAATCCCTAGTTGCCATGTCATGAGTAGTTTATTTCATAATCTACAGACTTCTGATATACTTTACTTAGGATCATCAAAAATCTTCCATTTCATGTCTGAAAAGTTAGATGTAGTGAGATTTCTAAAGAAGTTTTTATATTCTTCATTTGTTAAATGAATGAATTGGCATAAGTGTTCTCTTAAAGGTTCCTTGTACCTTAAAAGCATATGATTCTGTAAGAACATGAGAGAAGTCTCCCTCATTTATTTTTTGTAAATGTTGACATTAATCATACGATCAGAGGGCTGTTAGTTTCTGGCCTTGTCATCTCTCATTTGAGATTGAAGTTCCACTCAGTGAGGGGAAGTTTTTTGTTTTTTTTTTTAACTGTAGTATTTTAAAATTGATCTCTTATCACTTCATGATTTATTAGCAGCAGTTTGGTCAATTTCAAACTCCTTTTTCTTTTCTATACTCAAAACAAATTACCAATAGCCCAGCTATGCTTTTGAGCTAGAATAACGAGACTGTCATCAGAGAATATTGTACAATAGCAAAGCTCATGGTTAATTGTAAGACTAAGATATTGACTGTGTCTTTTAATAACTTTTAGATACATGATAATCAGCTGACATCCCTTCCTTCTGCTATAAGAGAATTAGAAAATCTTCAGAAACTTAATGTCAGGTAAAATTTAAACTTATTTCAGTATTGCTAGTATAAGGGTGTAAATCTAACATTCTTTAAAAATTTTTTCAAATACTTTTTCTAGCATGTAAAAAATGTTTTGTATTATCTCAGAAAGTGATTAAGCAGAATAATAATTTTAAGTTTTATTTCTCAGATTATTTTGTTTTAGAATTGCCTGCATGTTTTCTGGTTTTACAAATTTAAGGCCAGTTGATTTTTTTTTAAATACTTTTTATTTTTATGAAATAATTTTTAGTGGTTATAATGAGGAAAATTTCATGTTTTCGATATCAGTAGTTTTTAAACTTTTCTGAGGACTCCTGGAGTTCCATGGGTATGCGTCTGGTACTCACTGATAGGTACATGGGAAGCCAGGTGGCTAAGGCCCTAGCTAACTCTGTTTGCCCTTCAGTACACACTCAGACTTTCAAGAAAAATAACTGCCTTTTATGTTATATATACACAGGGGGAAAGGGATTAGGGAAGATTTAATTTAGGAGAAAAAAATGAAAAAGTTTAAGTGTTCAAAACATAGTTTGAAAAACTGGGGCTTATAAAATAGATATAAATCTATCTATCACAGCATGATAAAGTTGCAGTTTTCTGGAGTTAACTGGTTTGAGGGAGAACAACAGTTCCTCAAGTAACAGTCCTTATTTGGTGAAAAATAAGACTGGAGTTGCATATTGCATTCATCTGGACATGCCAGGCCCTCAAACAGAAATAGCTATTTTTGTCTTGAGTGCTACGTTGAAACCTAATCCCCATGTAAAATGTGACTTCATTGTAGTGTATGTATGTGCACATCTTTGTCAAAATTCTAAGCCTCATATGCAGTGTAAAAATTATAGCCCAATGTTTTCATTTATATGTAAAATCAAGTTGATTAAAAGGAACCAATCAAAAGTTCACAAATTATATGTTTGGTTAAAAATCTTTATTTCTTTGAAACTCTCAATTTGATTACATTAGATTACTGTCATTTTAATGGGTGTGTACTTTTAGGATGTAAAGTTTGTAAGTACTTAAAATTAGTAACCTTACTTCATTTTTTTTAATGAGCCCAGGTAGTCGATTAGCAAAAATGCCTTTATAAATATTTATTGTGTTGTCACGAAATTGTTCAGCATTTGTTTTATCAATCAATAGCCATAACAATCTGAAAATGCTCCCTGAAGAAATTACAAATCTAAGAAACCTGAAGGGCCTATATCTCCAGCATAATGAACTAACTTGCATACCAAGGGGATTTGAACAACTTTCCAACTTAGAAGATTTAGTAAGTTTTGATTTTGCAATATTTATATAATTTGGGGCTGGTGGGATTTTTTATTAGGCTGAAAAATTGGATGTATGATTGAAATCATGGTTACATGGGCAGCTGATTGTATGACTAGATTATCAGAAACAGTGAATTACAATTAGAATGCTAACTTAGTAATTGTAAATTTGATTTTCTTATGTTTTTCTTATGAAGGAAATCACCTTAGATTTTAATTTAGGAATAGAGTTTGGGAAAGGAGCCATTGAGGATGACTTTGTTATTCAGAGGCTTTTATGGCTTAGTAAAATAGAGGAAAGGTGTTTTTAGCGTATACCAATTCCCTTTTTTATCTCCATTTTCATTTCCTCCTCTGTAGCCCTTATGGCTCTTTTGTCCTCTGAGTGTCCAGATAATGCCTTCAGGGCCTGTTTTTTCTACCCTATTTTTCAAAATGGCCATATTTCTTGGTAAAAATTTTTATTCTATCCATTTCACATCTTAAATAGAGATAACCATAAAGCAATGCAAATATTATTTTAGTCATATTGTTAAGAATAATACAAACAATAGGCACTTTGCTATACCTATAGCATATTACTATATTTGCTATACATATAGTAGATTACATATTACTTTGCTATACACATAGCAAAGTAGATAGTTTTATCCCCATTACTGATAAGAAACTAAGACTTGTAAAAAAAAAAAAAAAGTAACTCATCCAAAGTCATATAACTAATATGTAAGGAATTTAGGAATTTAACATAAAATAATCTGACTTCAGAGTGTATCCTTTTTTTTGTTCCCCCACTTTACCACGGAAGAAGTAAGGCTCTACTGTAAGGTATCCTATCTGAAAGACTTCAGTTGTATTCGATCAGATGTTCTAATATAAATCTCTACTCCACATAGTTATTTCATGTTACATTCTTGTTCTAGTCACAATTACATGTTTTGAAAAACTCATTAGTCATTTTAGCCTTAAAGTTTATTTTTTGTTCAAGGAAAAATTGCTTCTTTTACTTATTTTTTCTTGATATTTCACCCATCTGCACCAGTGCTTGAAATCAAAATACATACTCTCTTCAACCATTTCTTCAGTAGCTCTTTGTTTTTCAATCTGATCAGATTGGAAATAAGGTTTGGAAAGTAAAAGGCATAGGTAGGTGAAATGAGTGGTAAAGGAAGGAGCCATCAGATTTCCTTATAAAATTTGCTGGTAAAAGATAGCAATTGATTTAAAAAAAAAAAAAACAAAAGCCTAGTAGAAAGCTTAAAGGAAACCTAATAAACTTTCTTTATGGGTTCCCAGATAGTCACTGCATAATGAAAGGATGCTTCAGCTGAGAACTGTGTTCTTAAGGACTCATTAGCAAATAAATCATAAATTGAGCAACAATATATTAAAACATTAAAAGTATAAGATCTATAATAATTTAAGCCAATAATATTTCTTAAAGTTATATAAAAACTGCTTAACACAATGGTACTAAATAAATAATGAAGAAATGACTTAGCATAAATAATGATTAATTTATATGCACTGTACTTATTTTGTATCTAATTTAGTCATTAACTGCAGTAATTAAATATTTATTAGCAATTCTGTTGTTCTGGGTTCTTTAAAACTTATTAAGAATTTGTGAATCTTTTCTTTATCAGAAACTTTTTTTTATTTTTACCTTTTGATATTGGAATAATTTTAGATTTACAGAAAAGTTGTAAAGATAGTACAGAGAGATCCCATATACCCTTCAGCCACCTTAATGGGCGAACATTTTTTTTTTTTTTTTTTTTTTTTTTTTTTTGGCGGTACACGGGCCTCTCACTGCTGTGGCCTCTCCCATTGTGGAGCGCAGGCTCAGCAGCCATGGCCCACGGGCCCAGCCGCTCCGCGGCATGTGGGATCTTCCCAGACCGGGGGACGAACCCGTGTCCCCTGCATCGGCAGGCGGACTCTCAACCACTGCGCCACCAGGGAAGCCCTAATGGGCGAACATTTTACTTAACTATGGGATATTTGTAAAAACTAAGAAATTAACATTTGTACAATATTGCTAACTAAACTACAGATTTTATATTTTCCCAGTTTTTCCACTAATGTCCTTTTTTTTTGTTCCAGGATCCAATCCAGAATACTACATTGCATTTAGTGTCAGTAACTTTTGATATTACTAAATATTTATTTATTAGTAATCTGTTGATTCTTAGACCTTAGAGTATTTGGGTTGTATATTATTATATTGATGTTGTAGATTATGATAATATGTTATTTTATGTTATTATAATAACAGTATGTTTTAAAAAATACACTGATCTAGCATTTTTCCTTTTTCTATCTTAATTTATTTGGAGTTACAGTTGTTTAACGTTAGACTAAATCATAGTCTTCAGAGAACAGTTCCTCTAAGTCATTTTTTTCTTATTCATTGTTGCCACTTGCCTTACCTAACAGTTTGATGATAGCTGGTGTAGTACTTATATCTGATTTGAATGTTGTAAGAAGAATACCTGATTCATAACATTGTCTTTTAAAGGAAGTTTCAAAAAAATATTCTGTCATAAAAGACAAAACAGAAACAAAGACTTAAAGCAACATCAAGGTATAGAGATTAATTAGGCAAGCTTGAATGAGTGAAAACTAGAGAGTAGAGTAGACTTCTGTACTTAAAGCAGACTTGCTGAGGTCAGCAGAACCAAGAGGGAATATTTTTTTCCTCCCAAATTAAAATGGCCATTTTTTTTCAGCTTACTTTTTTTTCCTTCCAAGAATTTTTCTTTCTTGCAAAGATGTTTTTCATTTCATATTACAATTTAACGATACAGTTTGCCTGATTTATCATAGGTACTCAACAAATATTGGATGAAAAAATAGATTTTTTTTTTTGAAAACATGATAACATGGTACAGCATGACTTAATATTAACAGAAACCTTTGTGTAAAATATTTTTGAAGTCAGAATTCATTTTAATTCCTCTCTGCTACATTATTAGGCACATAGTAGGCCCACAGAGTATATTGAGGTAATGAATGATGATCTGTGAAATTGTCAGTGAATGAGAGTTACAAAACATATCATCTGTAAATAGTTTTTTTAATGTTGCAATGCCCTCAAAATTCTGAAACTCCCCTTAGGGATACTTTCTTTTTTTATTTACTTGTTCATTCATTCACTTTGTCTTTCTCTTTTTAAAGGATCTTTCGAACAATCGTCTTACAACTGTTCCTGCTAGTTTTGCATCTCTGTCCAGCCTGCTGCAACTCAATCTTTCCAGTAATCAACTGAAGAGTTTGCCTGCAGAAATAAGTGGAATGAAAAGTAAATCTCCTCTATTTTAAAAAATAAAAAAATTTGAAGTTGGTGCAACTTACATTTAAAAAAATATTTCTTTTTATAGTTAGTTACAGAGAAGCAAAATAATAGATTTTATGGTGGTAAATGCAAATAATAACAACTAGTCAGATTTTCTCCAGGCCATTGTAGTCTAGCAACTTTGTAAAGAATTACCACCAGGGGACTTCCCTGATGGTTCAGTGGGTAAGACTCTGTGCTCCCAATGCAGGGGGCCCGGGTTCAATCCCTGGTCGGGGACCTAGATCCCGCATGCATGCCGCAACTAAGAGTTCACATGCCGCAACTAAGAAGTCCGCATGCTGCAACTAAGAGTCTGCATGCCACAACTAAGATCCTGTGTGCCACAACTAAGACTCGGTGCAGCCTAAATAAATACATAAATAAATAAATAATAAAACAAAACAATAAAAAAAAAGAATTACTGCCAAAACAATACTTTGGCATATCAAAAGGAGAAAAAGAAAATAAGATTATAAATTGTGGTAATATTGTATACCTGAGAAATTGATTAAAGTTTTGAGCTATTCTATCTCTTCATTCATTTTATTCAACATTTACGAAGAGGTCATTCCCCTTTCCTAGGTGATGCCACCGATGATACATGGTTATATTATTACTGTATCCTCCTTGAGGTCCATAAGTAATAATGTCAAGAGATAGTCTAGTTTTGCCCAAATTGTCAATTCTTTTTAAAAAAAAAGTTAAAATTTAGTGGTTCCATTAAAGTTTACCATTGAACCATTATGTTTGGTGTATTGTAGAACTAATATTAAGGGATAAAAAAACTGAAGGTACGTTTCAGTACCTTTTAAGTAAGTATACTTAATCATGTTAGAATTCTTGATTTAGAGTCCAAAATCTTCATAGTGATTTTTTTTTTTTTTTGTCTAAAGGCAAACTATTATTATTTCTTAGTTGATGACCACACTGTGTCAGCTATAGACCTTACTACTCTTTTTTGCTAATCATATATGAGCCTTTTCATTTTTTTAAAACTCCCTTTTGTGGAGGAAGTCATAGATGTGATTTCGTACAGTTGATTACAGATTATTTTGCAGTGAACTTGTACAATTGTGCTGTTTGACTTTTTAAAAAATTAATGTATAATTGACTAACAATATTATATTATTTCAGGTGTATAAGATAGTGATATTTTTATACATTACAAAATGATCACTGCTGTTTTACTTTAGATTAATGGTTATTTGTAATTTATAACAGGAATGCATAAATTAAATCTGCCATAAATTGAATTGACATTTCAGGGGAGCCTTTAGTTGTGATACCAGTAGTTGACTCTGCTTGCCTTCGCCATTTTCAATAAAGGTATCAGAAAGTAGAGCTAAACATAAAATATGATATCTGGAGTGCATATGTAAGCATTTTTTTTTCACAAATTGAGTAGAAATATTGAGAGAGAGAAGCAAATATTGAAGTCAATAGAAAAATACTTTGAACTTACAGCAGTTTTTCTAATATACTATATAATTATGCTCAGATGCTTTCTGTCCTTCAGCCATGACAATGCTACTTTTAAGCTATCACCAGTAGGACATTTAGTTATTATTTCACTATTCATGATGAGATTCCAAGAACAGTATCTAACATTTGCATGGTTCTTTGTAACTCAGAATACTTTTAAATATATTATTTTGCTGCCACAATAGTTCTACAAGTTAGTATGGATGCATATTATTTACATTTTAAAGATTCAGAAAAAAAAAGATTCAGAAACCTAGGCTTAGAAATTATGTAGTAAATTGTAGAGCCAGCGTTTGCATCTTCTTACTCCATCCCCATTGCTCTTTTTCACTTTTACTATTCATATTTTTAAATTTTTTATTGAAGTATCATTGATTTACAATGTTGTGTTAATTTCTGCTGTACAGCAAAGTGATTCAGTTATACATATATAAACAATCTATTTTTTTTAAATAGATCTTTACTGGAGTATAATTGCTTCACAATACTGTGTTAGTTTCTGTTGTACACCAAAGTGAATCAGCCATATGCATACATATGTCCCCATATCCCCTCCCTCCCATCCTCCCTATTCCACCCCTCTAGGTCATCGCAGAGCACGAAGCTGATCTCCCTGTGCCATGCTACTGCTTCCCACCAGCTAACTATTTTACATTTGGTAGTGTATATAAGTCGATGCTACTCTCACTTCACCCCAGCTTCCCCCTCCCACCCCGTGTCCTCAAGTCCATTCTCTATGTCTATGTCTTTATTCCTGCCCTGCAACTAGGTTCATCAGAACCAATTTTTTTTTTTTTTTAGATTCCATATATATGCGTTAGCATACAGTATTTGTTTTTATCTTTCTGACTTACTTCACTCTGTAGGACAGAGTCCATCCACCTCCCTTTCTTCTATGTACTGCTTCTATTCTCAATCACGCTCTTAGATGGAAACACTTGTGAAAGCTAGTTTCTAAATTTAAAACAAACTTGCTTTATAGAATTTATTGGATCTAGGGTAGATCAGATTGTGACATTTTTCTCAGTGATCTAGCCAAATAATACATAAATTATTATAAGTTGAAAGTAGTACTATTAAATTTGTTTTGGAAAGCAGTTAACGTCTTTAAACAATGAAAGAAGTAGTCTAAGGCAGTACATCAATTCAGTCTTGAATTATGTTAAAATTGACAGGCTCAAAGTACAGGGAAAAAAAGTTGTAAAATGCATATTGTCTATTCAAACTATAGGGTTGAGAATATATAGTGGAAAATATATGGTGGCCATTGTAAGTGGAAGAATCTGTAGTATGGATTAGGGAGAAAACTGCTTATTAAAGTCTTAAGAGAAAGAAGACCTTTACTTTTTTTCCATTTTTGTTTTCTGTTCTGCCTTTTAAGAAAGATCCAGGAAGTGAGAGAGATGCTACAAGTGAAAACATTCTTCTTGAGCTATCTTATACCTTCTTATCAAGAGTGTTAGCTAAGGTGTTAGCAAAAGAATGTAACTTAAAAAAATTAGAAGAAGAAAGGAAGGAAAGAAGACAGGGAGAGAGGCAGTATGAGTAGATGAAAGAATAAGAGGGAATACATAGAAATCCATGGGTTTTTGACAGAACATCAGTTGCCTATTTTAAATACAGATGTGTCTAAGCTACCACTGGCCAGAGTTACTTGACATTCTTTCATACGAGTAGTATGCTTGTATGTTTACCTTAAACTTTTTCTTTTTAAAGATGTATAATTACTGAGGGAAATAATCTCATAGTATATAGTTTATATATTTTAGCATACTTTAAAGGAGTACTAGAGTACTTTGTTTTTTAAATCTTTACAAAGATGACCTGAACTATTATTAAACATTGATTTTAATATCATTGTTTCTCTTTAATTATAACTAAATAAAAACATTTTTAGTTTACATTTATGTAATTCAATGGTATTCTAGGATTCTTGATTATTATAGCAGTATAGAACATCACAGGTTTGTAAGTCCTCATGATTACTTACACATTCTTTGAATGTATATACAATTATAAACCAGTATTTTTTCTCTATTAAAATATCTTTGTGTTTCACTAAATATATATTACAGGATTAAAGCATTTGGATTGTAATTCAAATCTCTTGGAAACTATACCTTCTGAGTTGGCTAGCATGGAATCACTAGAATTGCTTTATTTGCGGAGGAATAAATTACGTTTTCTACCGGAATTTTCTTCTTGTAAATTATTAAAGGTACTATTTAGTTGATTATTAAATACCTATACATTTTCTGAAAGTTAATCCTGAAAATGAAATTTTAAATGTATTTTACATTGAGAATATGTATTAGTTATGTGTTATTTTTTCCTGTATTCCTGTTTTTCAGAATTTTAATGACTAAATATATTAATGGTATTGTTAATAATAGATTTTTTTAAAAAAAAGCAGTAATCAATTTTAAAAATAAGAATTTGTCCATTTCATCTGCAGAGTAGTTTATAACTGGAGAAGTAGTAGATGATGAGGCTTACAGAGTAAGTTGGGACCATAGTGCAGGAAACCTGGAATACCAGGAATGAATACGTATCTAATTCTATAAGTTGCCAGCTCATGTTTACCTCATCATAAAGTCTGTTTAAAATTAATTACTTTTTTTGGTATTAAGTATATAGCATTAACATTGTATTTAAATTTGCTATGCTTTGCTTTTCTGTATGTATACTTTTATGCACTAGTGTTGAGTTTGTTTTGTTTTTTGTTTGTTTTTCTGAGTATAGTTGCTTTACAATGTTGTGTTCCTTTCTGCTGTACAGCGAAGTGAGTCAGCTATATGTGTGCATATATCTGCTCCCTCTTGGACCTCTCTCCCAGCGCCCCCACCCCGTCACACCCATCTAGGTCATCACAGAGCACCAAGCTGAGCTCCCTGTGCTATACAGCAGGTTCCCACTAGCTATCAGTTTTACACATGGTACTGTGTATATGTCAATACTAATATCCCAATTTGTCCCCCCATCCCCCTCTGTCCACACGTCCATTTTCTATGTCTGCGTCTCTATTCCTGCCCTGCAAATAGGTTCATCTCTACCATTTTTCTAGATTCCACACACATGCGTTAATATACAATACTTGTTTTTTTCTTCTTGACTTACTTCACTCTGTATGACAGACTCTAGGTCCATCCACCTCACTACAAATAACTCAGTTTCATTCCTTTTTATGGCTGAGTAATATTCCATTGTATATATGTACCACATCTTCTTTATCCATTCATCTGTTGATGGACATTTAGGTTGCTTCCATGTCCTGGCTATTGTAAATAGTGCTGCAGTGAATATTGGGGTACATGTGTCTTTTTGAATTATGGTTTTCTCAGGGTATATGCCCAGTAGTGGGATTGCTGGGTCATATAGTAGTTCAATTTTTATTTTTTTAAGGAATCTCTCCATACTGTTCTCCATAGTGGCTGTATCAATTTACATTCCCACCAACAGTGCAAGAGGGTTCCCTTTTCACCACACCCTCTCCAGCGTTTATTGTTTGTAGATTTTTTTTGATGATCGCCATTCTGACCCGCGTGAGATGATACCTCATTGTAGTTTTGATTTGCATTTCTCTAATAATTAGTGACGTTGAGCATCTTTTCATGTGCCTCTTGGCCATCTATCTGTATGTCTTCTTTGGAGAAGCGTCTATTTAGGTCTTCCGCCCATTCTTTGATTAGGTTGTTTGTTTTTTTAATATTGAGCTGCATGAGCTGTTTGTATATTTTGGAGATTAATCCTTTGTCAGTTACTTTGTTTGCAAATACTTTCTCCCTTTCTGAGGGTTGTCTTTTCGTCTTATTTATTGTTTCCTTTGCTGTGCAAAAGCTTTTAAATTTAACATCATACACAAAAATAAACTCAAAATGAATTAAAGACCTAAATGTAAGACTGAACACTATAAAACTCTTGGAGGAAAAAATAGGCAAAACACTCTTTGACATAAATCACAAAAAGATCTTTTTTGACCCACCCTCTAGAGTAATGAAAATAAAACAAAAATAAACATATGAGACCTAATTAAACTTAAAATCTTTCGCACATAAACAAGAGTTACTTTTAAACAGAATGGTGACAATGATATAAATAACTGAAAAAGTTATCATTTAATAAGATTAATTATCTGATAATCTTAGATTCTGCTAGTGAGAAATCAGTATATATAATAATCACTAATAAAAATGTTGAGTAACAAACATTTATTATAATATAAATAACTTTTTAAATTTGTACTGATTTGTTTTAAAACTTTAATTTTTTATCAGTATAGTTCTTGGATTTGTGTTTTTATTAATTCTATAAATGTAACTACTAAATCATTTCTCTGCTTTGGTTTTATAAACTTTGAACTTTCTTCCAGTTTAAACCTTTAATTAATTTTTAAATTACTAGGAAATTTTTGAAAATTTTCCTTTTTGTCATTTTTCTTTAACTGTAAGATTACTTAAATATAATTTAAAATTTAAGCATCTTAGTAATTAGAAAATTTTCCATGTATTTTTCAATGATTTGAAATCAAGATTTCGATTTTATTTTCATTATCTAGTATAAAGTTGAATACAGAAATACACATGATTGATCTTTGCTTTTGTAGGAATTACATGTAGGTGAAAACCAGATTGAAATGTTAGGGGCAGAACACCTTAAGCATCTGAATTCTATCCTTGTGCTAGACCTGCGAGATAACAAGTTAAAATCTGTTCCAGATGAAATTACACTCCTGCAATCTTTGGAAAGGCTTGACCTAAGCAACAATGATATTAGTAGGTAAGTTTAAAGTTGGAATGAATAAGAAATCATGTCTGTATTTGGTTGTAATTCATAAGTTACAAAAGCATGTAGAGATCTCTTTTGTAAATCAAATTCAATAACTGTTTATTGAGTAGGTATCATGTGTAGACCTACAAAGATTTTGTTCTTGGCAGCAAGCTTAATATGCTAATGGAATCAGTTACTCCAACTCGCTGGGACACAAACTCTACGAATAACTCCTAGATCAGTGCCTGGGTACATAGAAGCTGCCTGATAAATATTTGTTGAATTTGTTAAATGACGTAAAGCCGTGGGAGAGATACGAAATACTTTGGGGGTTTAAAGGAGATACAGGAATCACAATTTATTGAGAAGAATCAGGGCAGACTTTGTGGAAGAAGTAAAATTTTTAGATGATATTATAGAACTGGGACCAGGGTGAAGCAAGTTAATTGCCTAGAGCACAAAATTTAAATGTACTCACAGGGTCTTGCCTCATTATAGTCCTATCATGTGATCTCTGAAGGATGACCACTATTTTCAAGTGCATGCATAAGGTGGTCATTTGGCTGGAGCAAACTGCACAAACAAAGCTCTGAAAGTTTAGAAAATAAATTGTAAGTATGTATAGAAAGAACAGCAAGGAATCGAGTTGAGATGGTAGGGTGCACGAAAGGAGATTGTGAGAATTTAGGTCTTGAAAGATAAGTTGAGGCCATGTGAAAGAGGTCCTTAAAATGCCTGTGAAGAGCCAGTTTTCATTAATTAAGAGGTGGGGAGATTAAGAACAAAACCAACTTGATTGTAATCTCATTAAAAATAAATTGGTGATAGTGGGTCAGATACTTCAGATAGGAGTGGTTTTGTAGATGGGAATTCTAAAAAATTCTATTAATCTAATAATGGTCACTAGGGAGCACTTGATATATCCAATTTACTGAGTTGACAACTTTGTAGATTTCTCTCATGTAATAAGGACCTAAACTGTAGTGACAATGGGAATAGAAAGAAGAGGAAAGATGTGAAAGGTGTGATGAGTTAGAATAAGTAGTATTTAGCAATTGATTGTGTTGGAGCTGCAGAGGAAGAGGGTAGTGAGCAAAGAATCATAAGGAGTTATAAAGTCATAATATTTAGAGATGGAATTATTTTACAGATACATTAAAAAAAGACTCAGACTCACCTAGGATTGTATGCCAGTTAGGTGTCTGAAGTTTTATGTTTGGATGTCAGACACATGGTTCGCTCTTCACAGAAGGAGAAAGGTTAAGCAAGGTAGACTTTCTTCTATGTGTATATTTCAATAACTTTTTAAAAATCAAAATTGTTTTCACAATGTACATATGGCATATGGTACATCTTTTTATTTTATTTTATTTATTGTTTCTGGCTGCATTGGGTCTTCGTTTCTGTGTGCGGGCTTTTCTCTAGTTGCGGTGAGTGGGGGCTACTCTTGGTTGCAGTGCGTGGGTGCATTGCGGTCTCATTGCGGTGGTGTCTCTTGTTGTGGAGCATGGGCTCTAGGCGTGTGGGCTTCAATAATTGTGGCTCGCAGGTTCTAGAGTGCAGGCTCAGTAGTTGTGGTGCATTGGCTTAGTTGCTCCATGGCATGTGCATGTGGGATCTTCCTGGACCAGGGCTTGAACCCATCTCCCCTGCATTGGCAGGCGGATTCTTAACCACTGCGCCACCAGGGAAGCCCCATATGGTACATCTTGACCATAGATTTGAATGCTTGGACAGTGACCATTCTTTCCACTCACTTCTCTTTATGACAGAATTAATAAGTGACCTGGATATTCCTAAAAGTACTTATAACTAATGAATGAAATAATCGCTTGCCTCATAAGTATTGACACATACATTTTTCCCCATAACGGTCTTATTTTGGCTACTACGTGAAAGCAGCAGAAAGCAAATATTTAAAACCAAAACAATGACAAATAATATTAAATAAATAGAGTAATGGGTACAAATATTTCTGATATATATGTTTCTCTTTCTCCAGAGCTCTGGATATAAAGTGTGTATATATCACAGGGCCTAGAACATAATGAAACTTATAAGTATTTTCCTTCCTTTCATCTGATCTCATACTTCCTAGATATTAGACCATTCTATGCATTTTTTACCCCTCCAAAATCTCCTCTAACTAAAATATTGATTCCTTGCAATGCTACCAGAGTAATTTTTATAAAGTACAAATTATCAGGTTGTTCTTCTACTAAAAAACTTTGATGATTCTCCATTCTTACAGCACTGTTTCCCAAATATGGCTATGTATCAGAACCCCATGAGAAGCTTTAAGAAAAAATGCAGATACTGAGGCAACAATGAATCAGAATTTTTAACAATGGAACCTTAGAATTGTTTTGGGTTTTATTTTTAAAAATTCCTAGGAGATTTTGATGCGTCTGGTTTTCCATCCAGCAGTTGGGAATCACTGTCTTGAAAGATAACGTCCAGAATTTTTAGTGTAACAGCCAAGTACATCTCACAGTCAGACTTCATTCATTCTCTTTGTCATCTTTCACTCCCACAGGTATCCTACTCTGACAACACTGAACTGCAAATGTACTGACTTTTTCTTCATTTTCTTTACCTTAGAATGCCCTTTTCCTGCCTGACTGCCTGATGGAATTCCATTCTTTTTAAGCCCAAATCCAGGCTTTGCTATTCCCTTCTCCCTCTACTCCCCTTGCTAATTTCTACTTCTGTACTCTCAGAGCAACTTCACTTGTTTAGCACTTGCCTTATTACATATATATATATATATATATATATATATATAAAAAAATATATTCATTTGTTGATGTATAATCTACATACAGTAAAATCTACCAATTAAAATATACAATTTGATGATTTTTGACAAATGTATGTAATTGTATAACCATTGTTACAGTCATGAAGAACATTTCTGTTTCCCTAAATTCTCCTCGTACCCTTTGCAGTCAATCCCCTTTTCATATCCCCAACCCCTAGCAACCAGTGATGTGCTCTGTCACTGTAGTTATGCCTTTTAAAAATATCATATAAATGAAATCATAGCATATAGTTTTTGTGTCTGTCTTTTTTCTTGTAGTATAAAGCTTTTGTGATTCATTCATGTGATTTTGTGTATCAATAGTTTATTCATTTTTATTGCTGAGTGTTATTTCATTATACAGATATACCACAATTTATTCATCTCTTCACTAGTTAGTTGATGGATGTTTGGATTACTTTCAATTTTCTAACTATTGTGAATATTCATGTAAGTCTTTGGTTGGACATTATTTTCATTTTTCCTGGGTAAATATGTAGGAGTGGGATTGCTTAGTTGTATGGTGAGTGTATGTTTAACTTGAAAAAACTCCACTTTCTCGAGTGGCTGTGCTATTTTATATGCTCACCAGCAACATAAGATAATTCCTATATTTTGGTTAGCCATACATGTGTCCTTTTCCTTTGTTCAACTAAAAATTTTTTAAGGGAAAGTTCTTGAAATCCCTATACCAATGCCTAGTATATTATAGATGCTTAATAGATTTTGAGATTTAATATTTACGTGTATAAACTGGTTATCTTTTTGTGTACCAAAGATAAAAATTACTTTCCTTACTGAATGAAAATATGAATTATGCAATTGAAAATTATTCTTTCTCATTTTTTTCAATTAGGAAATATTTTATTTGCTTACATTTACTTTTTGACACTGGATACAATTTAGCAAATGTTTTATAGCTCACATTCTTTTTTTAGTAATCACAATATGATAGTATCGAAACAAATCTCTCTCTTTTTTTTCTTTTTAAACATGTTTGGCGTCTATTTTGAGAGGAAATATTTTAGGTCTAAATTACTTAGGCTTTCTTTGACACTATTTTATGGTGTATAGTTTGTCATATGTTAGTTTTATAATCTACTTATAATCTGGTTGAATTATACTTACCCTTAATGTCTTCCTTGAAATCAATTTAATCTTTTGTAGTCTGCCCTGTTCATTGGGAGAACTTCATTTGAAATTCCTGGCACTAGAAGGAAATCCTTTGAGAACGATTCGAAGAGAAATTATAAATGTAAGCATATTTAGAATTCAGTGCTGGTTTTTAAATTTTATATTGAAACATACACGTTGATCTATAAAACTGCAGTGTATGTCTTGGTGAATATGTCTTTCTCCCCACATTTTCAGAAAGGAACCCAAGAAATCTTAAAATATCTACGAAGCAAGATTAAAGGTACTTTTCTATTTTCTCCCATATTTTGAAGGATAACATGAAAAGTGGTAAAGAGTTAATAGTATATAAATTTATATGTATTTTTGGTATAAATATTTAGAGAAAATGCTCCCTGGCAGGTGTGGCTCTAATTCTGAATCCACTAGGCCATAAATATGCTGAAATTATTTAAAAAATCATTAAATTCACAATAATACTGTTCTATCCTTAATCTCTTTGAGTTGTGTTATACTGTAGCAATTAGAAAATATAAAAAAAGATTCTGTAAGCACCTAATGCTTTACCTTTGAAAAAAGAGCAAAACTTGACTATTATGGTATAATATAAGGGTTCTGTTGACTGGGAAGTATATTAACAGGCATTTGAATATATGCTGCATTCATAGTTTTGGTAAGTTCTGACAAAAATAAAGACAAAACACATTTTTTAGGATATGCTAATTTAGCACAAACATGCACCAAAATAAAAATTACCATAAATTTAATTTTTAATGTTTCACTAAAATTGTGATTTATTCCAGTTTTTATTTCATGTATGTTATTGTAGCACACACTACATTTAGAACATTAAGAAAAAAATTTTTTGTGCCAGTGTAATGCTGAATAACAAAGCACTCCAAAACGTAGTGGCTAAATACAGTAGCTATTAATTTAGCTCACAACTCTTGGTTATGCACAGCCTAGTCTAGCACCATATTGTCAGTCAGTAGATGTTAAATAAATAAGATAGTTGTATACTTAAGTAATTTATATTTTCCACTTTGCCCTTCAAATAAATTGACATAATTTTCTAAGACTCTCATTTTCTGACAATCAGAGAGTGTCCTTTTTTCTCCAGATATACTTTCTCCTCAAGAAAGATTGATTATTCTGATATAAATCAGTTAGAAGTCATGTCAGAATAATTAGAAAAAATTTTAAAGCCTTTTTTTTAGACTAGTTTAAGGTTTACAACAAAATTGAGAGGAAGGTACAGAGATTTCCCATATGTCCTCTGCCTGCACACATATACCCTCCCCCAGTATCAGCAACACTCACCAGAATAGTACATTTTTTACAAAGGATGAGCCTACATTGACACATCAAAATCACCCCAGGTGCATAGGTACCTTAGGGTTCACTCTTGGTGTTGTACATTCTATGGGTTTGAACAAATGTATAATGCCATGTATTCATCATTGTAATATACAAAGTATTTTCACTGCTGTAAAAATCCTCTGTGATCTGCCTATTAATCCGCCCTCCCCCCGACAATCCCTGCCATCCCTGACAACCACTGATCTTTTTCTTGTCTCTATATTTATGTCTTTTCCAGAATGTCGAATAATTGGAATCATACAGTCTGTTACCTTTTCAGATTGACTTCTTTCACTTAGTATTATGCATTTAAGCTTCCCTCACGTCTTTTTAAGGCTTGATAGCTTATTTCCTTTTAGCACTGAATGATATTTCACTGTCTGTACATACCACAGTTTATCTACTCACCCACCTACTGCAAGACGTCACGGTTGCTTCGAAGTTTTGACAGTTATGAATAAAGCTGCTATTGTTTTTTGGGTTTTGTGGGGTTTTTTTGCAGTACGCGGGCCTCTCACTGTTGTGGCCTCTCCCGTTGCGGAGCACAGGCTCCGGATGCACAGGCTCAGCGGCCATGGTTCAAGGGCCCAGCCGCTCCTCGGCATGTGGGATCTTCCCTAACCAGGGCACGAACCCGTGTGCCCTGAATTGGCAGGTGGACTCTCAACCACTGCGCCACGAGGGAAACCCAAAGCTGCTATTTTGCATATGGATGTCCCATTGTTTCAGCATCATTGTGAAAAAGACTATCTTTGCCTTTGTATATTCCATTGTATTACCTTTGCTCCTTTGTCAAAGATCAGCTGACTACATTTATGGCGGTCTCTTTATGGATTGTCTATTCTGTTCATTGATCTCTTTGTTCTTTTACCGTATCACACTGTCTTGATTACTGTCTTTAAGTTGGATAGCATCAGTCTTCCAATTTTGTTCTTCTCTTTCAATACTATGTTTCCTATTCTGGCTCTTTTGCCTCTCCATATAAACCTTAGAATCAATTTGTTGATACTGACAAAATAACTTGCTGGGTTTTTGATTGGAATTACATTGAATATATAGATCAAATAGGGAAGAAATGACATCTTGACAGTACTGGATCTTTCTATCCATGAATATGGGATATCTCTCCATTTATTTAGATCTTCTTTGATTTCATTCATCAAAGTTTTGTAGTTTTCCTCATAGAGTTCTTATTCACATTTATTAGATTTATACCTGAGTATTTCAGTTTTGGATGCTAATGTAAATGGTACTGTGTTTTTAATTTCAAACTCTACTTGTTTATTGTTGATATAGAGGAAAACAATTTACTTTTATACATTAACCTAATATCCTGCAGCCTTACTATAGTATAATCACTTATTAGTTCCAGGAGGTTATTTTTGGATTTTCTAACAATATGATTGTGCCATCTGTGAACAAAGACAGTTTTATGTCCTCCTTCCCAATCTGTGTACCTTTTATCTCTTTTCTTGTCTTATTGCATTAGCAAGAACTTCTTCCAGTGCAGTGCTGAAGAGGAGTGAGTGGAGAGAGGGAACATCCTTGCCTTGTACCTGATCTTAGGGGGAAAGCTTCAAGTTTCTCAACATTAATTATGACAGCTGTAGGGCTGTTATAGTCTTTATTAAATTGAGAAAGTTCTCTTGTTTCTGTTTTACTGAGTTTTTATCATAAATGCCTGTTGGATTTTATCAAACACATTTTATACATCTATTGATATGACCATGTAATTTTTCTTTTTTAGCCTGTTGATATGAAGGATTACATTAGTTGATTTTTTGAATGCTGAACTAGCCTTGCATACCTGGGTTAAATCCCAGTTGGTTATGGTGTATAATTCTTTTTATACTTTTTTTAGATTTGATTTGCAAGTATTTTGTTGAGGATTTTTACATGTATGTTCATGAGAGATTTTGCTTTCTAGTTTTATTTTCTTGCAATTTCTTTGTCTGGTTTTGGTATTAGGGTAGTACTGACCTCATGGAATGAGGAAGTATTCCCTCTGCTTCATTCCTTGGAAAAAGATTGTAGAGTATTGGTATAATTTCTTCCTTAAATGTTTGGTAGAATTCACCAGTCATACTGTCTGGGCCTGGTGCTTTCTGTTTTGGAAGGTTATTAATTATTGATTTGATTTCTTTAATAGGTAATAGGCCTATTCAGATTGTCTGGTTTTTCTTGTGTGAGTTTTGGAAGATTGTGTATTTCTAGGAATTCACCCATTTCATCTAGGTTATCAAAATTGTGGACATAGAATTGTTCTTAGTATTCTTTCATTATCCTTTTTTGTGTGCATGGAACCTGCAGTGATGTCTTCTCTTTCATTTCTGATATTAGTCATTTGTGTCCTCTCTCCTTTTTTCTTAGTTAGCCTGGCATAGAGGCATACTAATGTTATTGACCTTTTCAAATAACTAGCTTTTGGTCTTATTGATTTTTCTCTATTGATCTCCTGTTTTCAATTTCATCAATTTCTACTCTAGTTCTTATTTCTTTTCTTCTTAATTTGGATTTAATTATCTCTTCTTTTTCTAATTTCCTAAGGTAGAAACTTAGATTGGCGATTTTAGATCTTTCTTTTTTTCTAGTATATGCAGTGAATGCTGTGAGTTTCCCTCTAAACACTGCTTTCACTGCATACAACAGATTTTAATAAGTTGTGGTTTTATTTTTATGTAGTTAAAAATATTGTAGAATTTCTCTTTAGATTTCTTTTTTGAGCTATGTGTTATTTAGAAATGTGTTGTTTAATAATCACATATTTTGAGAATTTCCAGTTATCTTTCTGTTGATTTCTAGTTTAATTTCATTGTCCTCTGAGAGTAGACATTGTATGATTTCTATACTTTAAAAAGGTATGTTTTATGGCATTATAAGGTACAAGGTCAATTACATATATTAGGATATATATTAAGCTGTTGTATTGTACATGACTTCTTCTCATATGCCATTGGTCAGAACTTATATTGCGGCCACTCATGTAAGGGGAGCTGTAAAATACAGCTTTTTTTTTTTTTTTAAATAAGAAGCAGCTTTATTGTCATGTAATTCACATGCCATACAATTCTTCCATTAGAATTGTACAACTACATGTTTTTTTGCTATATTAACAGGTAAGTACAACCAATGCCGTAGTCAGTTTTAAACATTTTCATCACCGCAAAAAGAATTGCAGTACCTTTTGGCTATTATGGATAATGCAGTGATAAACATTTATTTACAAGTTTCAGTGTGAACGTGTTTTCATTTCTCTTGCATATATATCTAGGAGTGGAATTGCTGGGTCGTATGGTAATTTTATATTAAGTCATTTGAGAACTGCCAGACTGTTTTTCACAAAGCAGCTACACCAGTTTACATTCTCATTAGTATTGTATTAAGGTTCTGATTCTTCCACATCCTCACTAACACTTGTTTTCTGACTTTCTGATTCTAGCCATTCTAGTGGGTATGAAGTGGTATCTCATTGTAGATATGATTTGCATTTCCCTGATGAATAATAATGTTGAACATCATGTGCTTATTAGCCATTTGTATATCTTTGGAGAAATACATTGCCCAATTGAGATACATTGCCCAATTTTTAATTATTTTTATTATTGAGATGTAATAATTCTTTATGTAGTCTAGATATAAGTCTCTTGTCAGATATATGATTTTCAGATATTTTCTAGGCTTCTGTGGGTTTGTCTTTTCATTTTCTTGATAGGGTCCTTTGAAACAAGTTTTCTTTGAATTTTGATGGAATCATTTTCTTTCTTTTTTTGCTTATGTGTTTGGTTTCATATCTAAAAGTCCTTTGCAAAATCCTGTTTTATGAAGATTTTCTCCTATTTTTCCTTCTATGAGTTTTATACTTTTGCTCTTACATTCATGTCTTTGATCCACTTTGAGTTAATTTTTATATATAGTATGAGATAAGGGTATAATTTCATTCTTTTGCTTGTGACTATCCAGTTTCTGTGTACCATTTGTTGAAAAGAATTCTTTTCTCACTGAATGGTCTTGGCATTTTTTGTTGAATATCACTTAACTATAAATGTAGGATTTATTCTGGACTCTCAATTTTATTCCATTGATCTGTATGTCTATCCTGTGCCAGTACTACACTATCTTGATTACCATTGCTTTGTACTAAGTTCTGAAATTGGGAAGTGTAAGTCCTACTTTATTCTTCTTTCTTGGGTTTGTCTTGGCTATTCTGGGTTTCTTGCAATCGCATACAAATTTTAGAATCAGCTTGTTAATTTCTACAAAGAAGTCAGCTGGGTTTCTGATAGGGATTACATTGAATCTAGATCAGTTTATGGAATATCGCCATCTTAGTTTTTTTAATCAAAAAGTCAATAAATGTATATGGTAAAAAAAAATCAAGCAATATATAAGAACATACAATGAAAAATATATCTATTTGTCACAGTAGTCCCCTCCCAAGAGACATCAGCCTCTCTCTTTACAGTCTCCTTGATGCTGATTATTAAAAGTAGCTCTTTGGAAAGTGTTGAGAATATTCTATTTCAATATGTAATCATGCTAATATACATGTATATTTAAAAAATAATGCTGGGTTTTGTTGCTGGTTTAATATGTCTCTCTGCTGATGTAATTTGGCAATATATATTACATATTTTTTAAAGTGACATAACCAAATCGCTAGGGAACTTCTAAATACCAAAGCATTTCACTTGGTATTAATATTTCTCTCGGTGTCTTTTATTTCTATTTGATATTCTGTCATTTATTCTGTGCTACTTCTGTAAATAAAATATTTATATGATATGTATTTGTGTGGAAAATAATCACTTAATAATTATTGATTAATGAATAACTGATGAGCTTAATGCAAGAGAAATACACTTGGTATTATTCAACAAATGTTCACTAAATGCCTACTGGGTTGAAGCAAGATCAAGGATACTACTGATTTTTTTTTTTTTTTTTTAATGTTCTTTTGACAAGCCTCTGCTCTTAACATATGAATACTAGGACCGTTTTATCGTTTTTGCATCGCTGAAAATTAATAGTCTTATTTTATTTCTGTCTAGATTGCTGAAGTCTCTTTTGCCAAAAAATCACAAAGCTCTCTCTTTTAAATGTGTATGATTTTTGTTTGTTTTGTTTTTTATGCCATATTATGACAGTGTGAAACATTAAACAGTCTCTGGAGATTAGTGAAAGGGTTGATTGTATGTAAATGTGTAAGTAGGTATGCATGTTAGGAAATATCTATTTAAAATAAAGTCTTAATTTGCTAAGAAAGATCTTAATGTGAGTAATGTACCAAAAGCTTACTTGACTCTGCAAATTGCCAGATTTTAAATGATTGGGGATAATCAGCTTCATAGTATCCTAAACTGAAAAGATAGGCAGATGCCTATTTGGTAGAAATTTTTGGGAAATAATACTTTTCCTTTGTTAACAAATTCCTTCATTAGAAGTAATACCATATTATTCTTGCTTAAGAGGAAGGATTGCTTGTCATTGTTTCTTCTGAGACATTGTAGTTATTCTTTATTCTTTCCTACTCCTAAATTTTCTTATGGTAGGATTTATTAAAATATTTTGAACTTTATTTCTATTAAATAAAGATTAAATTCTAGATCTAGATTTGAGATATTGGAAATAAAGCATATGAAAAGATATTTTTACCAGTAATATCTATCAATAGAAATCATATAAACTATTTTTGAATATTTTTATGAATTTTAAAAATGACATTGCAGTATAAATATTGGTTTTTATATAACTTTTCTTTTGCCAGATGATGGACCTAGCCAAAGTGATTCTGTTACTGAGACTGCCATGACACTACCAAGTGAATCTAGAGTCAATGTACACGCCATCATCACATTAAAAATATTAGACTATAGGTATGTAATTCATTTTTTTAAATGTTGCAAAACACATAGGAAACTTTTAGAAATAATCCTTCAGAAAAATTGGTGAAGAATTCATCAGAGTGCATTAGTACTTAGAATAATAGCAATTGCAAAAACAGTGATGAGATAAAAGCATATTAAAAGTACAGTGAACTTAAATGCCCATTCCTTAGGTGATTTGTGTTGATTAGGCTTAAGAGATAGATAAACGGTTGTTAATAGTAAAATTTTTATAATAAAGAACATTTTATTATTATAAAAAATAAGAGTGACAGTATTCATTGGTAATAAAATTTTCTGACTCAGTTACCAACATCCAGAGAGAATTTTATATTGGAGGGGCTCCTATATTGGTAACTAAAAAATAAGTATCATTTATTTAATGAACACCTCAAACAGGCAAAGCGTGAGAGGTTGTACTCTGTTTATATATTTGAATACAAGTCAAATAATATGTCATAATAATGTGCTCTGGCAGCACATATGATAAACCTGAAATAATTACAATGTTGGTATATAAACTGAGGCAGAAGTCTAATAATTTTTATATATTATGGGTGTGTGTTCGATTGGAGAAAGAAGATACCTATGCAGAGATTGGAAGTGGTTGTCAAGTATTCTTCAGTACTATCTAAGGCAACAATGATAAAAACCAATACTGTCAAAACTCTTGCAGTGATTAGCTCATGTCTGGGTATTGTAATGAAAATAAAAAAGAATACAGACTCAAGTTAGATAGTGACTGGGTTTGTTCAGTTACCCACACAGCCAGCATTAATTTCTGGCCTCTCTTCCTTAATGTATCAGTAGGTACCACCTGCTGAGTGGTTAAGATTCAGTCTCTGTTTCAGATTTGTTATGTTCCATTCACATAGAAATCACTACCCTAAACCACCTTCCTTCTTTGACACTGTAACACAGGGTAGTACTCTTCCCTACTTGTAGTTGTGTCCTTAGCATAACATAGCAATTTAGCATGTCTTATCTTACGCATAATATATCCATTTATTCAGTAGGTATTTTTGGAGTCTACTAGGTATGTATCAAATTCTATGCTAGGTGTTGTAATACACTGAATGATCAGACAGACTTGATTCCTGCCTTGGAATTTCTTAGCTTAAAATTCCTTTTATCTCTGGGTTCCATTCTCTCCACCCTGCATGGATATGATTTATTGAGTTTCTATTCAGTGCTGGACATTGTACTAGGTACTTCACATATGCTCTTGCTTTTAATCATTTAAAAAATCTATAAAGTAGTATTGATACAACTTTTTTTTGGTGGGGTGTAATCATTCCCATCCTTTAAAGGTACAGATGTCACAAAAGCATAATGAAGATAGTGCTTAAGACCATACATCTTAAATTGTTTTGATTTGAAATTTATTGTAATTTGTTTTCCTTGGAGTCTTTAATTGGACAGGAGTATTCTATTTAAAATATAAATTATTTCCCAATCTTAAAGCATAAATGCTTTCAACTAAAGTTTTAAACATAGCGTAAATCTTCAAAGTTTAATTTGAATAAATCAGTTTCCCATGACTTGAGCATTTCTGATGGAAAAGATAGAAGTGTTCCATCTGCACAGCAGAAAATGGGTCCTGAAAGCAAAAGTGGAAGGCATAATAACAGTGAAATCTAGGCTTTTTATCATTTTTTTTTACCTTTTATCTTTCTGTATACTGTATGCTTTTCTTATACAGTTCTCCCATAACACACATTATATGTAATATTGTTTTCTTGCTCATACAGTCATTCGACACTCCATTGAAGATTCTTTTAAGTGGATGAGGTTAGGCATTAAAAATTGTAAAAGAATAACATAAGCATAACAGCTAATTATAACATAAAATTGTTAAATCTGCAAATGTCAGAGTTCTACTATACTTTCATTTAAGATTAAATTTATATTTTATTGAAAATATAACTGAAAATTTTAATGAAAAGGAAATGTATTTATGTTTATATTTGCAAAAAATCTGACATAAATAACAATGACTAATTCTTCAGATTCTAATTTCATAGAACTGAGGTTTAAGGAAGGTAAATTACAAAGCTTATTTTATTAATGGAAGAACCAGGAATAGTTTAATCCAAGGCCACTACCCTGTGTACCTTTTCACATGCTAAATGAGAGAGAAATTGGTTTAGGTTATGAGAAAACTAGTTTAGTACAGTGTTGAACTTTTAAAAATGATTGTTGTCTTATAGTTAACTATATACCCAAAGAAAGTTGAGAGCTAACCTGTGTTAGAGATTTTTAAGAAAAGGGGTGAGAACAGTTCTTTAAATTATACATTTAGTTTTACTCTGAGGTAGAGGAATCTATTTACTGTTCCTTTACTGTATGACTTTTGGACATCTTAGGCTCTGAAGATATTTGTTTTTATTCCCATTGAGTATATGACTACACAGAAGGTGTGGCACAAAGCGTTATGACACAATATGTTGTCTGAATTCCTAACAGTTAACATTTTGTGGGTTGGCAGGTTTTTTTAGCATTTTTTACAGAACTTCATAATCAACTACCTTGAAAAATCTCCTTATGAAATCTTTAAAGGCCTTTAAAATGAAAAGCAATAATCATATCTTTCCAGATTGCTAAGAATGATGCATTTTAAACCATTTTTCATTTAGTGATAAACAAACAACTTTGATTCCTGATGAAGTGTTTGATGCAGTAAAAAGTAACATTATCACTTCTGTTAACTTCAGTAAGAATCAGCTATGTGAAATTCCCAAAAGGTAAGAACTGTTCGTGATGCTATTTCTGTTAAGTTGTGAATCATTCTCAGTTGTACTTGCATCTTAGTTGCAAGAATAATTATTTTTCATAGTTTTTTAATTTAAAAGTATATGTAAAATTTCTTACATTGTTAATATTTGAGGGATTTGGTAAAATTTACTTAAGTATTCCCTGAGACACTTTTAACATTGGTTCTGAGAGATAGATAGGTTAAAACTTTCTTTTTCATTTACATTTTAAACTTGGAAAATAGGTATTAGAATTATTAAAAATATTACTTTTTTCCTATATAGTGAAATATCAGAGGAAAGTTTTAAGAGATCATCTAAAGCCAATTTCATGTAGATTAATAGGAATTTGGGGCTTTATGTTAATGAATTGCCAAGCCAGTGAATTTTTCCACTGATAGTAAAAGCAAAATTGACAACTCTGTTAACGTTTTTCTCCTAGAAAAGGATTCTTCATTTACAAACATTAGAAATCATTTGCATTGTACTTTGTACTGTTTAATACATCTCTCTGGATGTTAATTATAGCACAATCTTTAGGTTTTGAGAGAATATTAGTTTAGTATAGTGTTGAACTTCTAAAAATGATTGTTATCTTGCCATTAACTATATACCCAAAGAAAGTTGACAAATAGCCTTGCAATTAAAACAGCACTATGGGAGACAGGATAGGGTAATCATAAAGAATTTGGGCAATAGAGTCAGTTGCTTGTATCTATATCCCAGATCTATGAGCTTTGTGGCTTTGGGCAGGTTTAACTAGCTTCTCTTAGTTTCCTCAGTTGTGAAGTAGAGATAATAATAGACCTATTTATAAGAGTTAAATTAAATGACATATCCACTTAAAGCATTTAACCAGTGCCTAGCACTTAATAAATACTTAAGTACTTAAAAAAAAAAAGAAAAAGAAAGAAAAGATGATGTATTGGGGAAATTTCATCTGACTGCCCAAAATTTTTTTAGATGGCTTAAAATTTTTAAAAAGTCAGACAAACTATTACTTGCATTCTATTTACAGAGAATAGTTTGAGGAATGTAGATCTTGAAAGGTGATAACTTTAAGAGATTCTACTGAGAAAGGGGATCTAGTTCATCTTCTTTTTCTCTCTTGTTTAAAGTGTTCAGAAAGTATTTGATAGAATAGTTGAGCATTTAGATTGGCTCTTAGATATGACAAGTTTGCCTGGGGGATCCTAGATCAAACAAGGTGATTGGGGATGAAGATGGAAGGAGTTAAAAGATATTATGTTATTGCTTACTTTCTCATATTATTCCACAGTCTGATTATTTTTATGCAAAACAGTATGCTATTCTGTTACCACAGTTATTTTGTCATGTTTTTTTCCACAAGTCACAAAATTGATTGCAAAAATAATACTTATTTATAAAATATTGGACTAAATGAAGAGACAAGTAATTTATCGTCTCATCACTGATTTATTCTATTGACTTCCTGGCATATTTTATTTCAAGCTGCTACCCATTTAGAATTATACATATAATTCGTATCTTGAGTGGTTTATTTGTCATAAACATTTTCCCATGTTGTAAACAATACTTTAAACATGTATTTATCTATATACCATAAGCTTGATTGTAAATAAAACAAAACATTGTATCTCTAAACCAAATTTTCAGAAGAATTACTAAATCAGAGTATGGCTCTTGATACATAAGTCCAAAAGCTTTCCAAAAAAGTTTTATCAGTTACATATCCAGACTCATGGTATCTTTCATGATGGTTTCTTTCACTTTTAATCTTCTTTAGCACAGCATTTGATATTCTTTCTTTCTTTTTTTTTTCTTTGCTAATATGATAGACAAAAATGATTTACAGTTTAACTTTTGTTTTTTGGCAAATCATATGTAACATCTCTTGTTCTTAAATTAGTATCATACTTTCAAACTACTAAGTTTGATCAGGTTTACTTAGAAGTATTTAATTCTTCCTCTCTAAGTATTTGGCTTAAGTTGCTTAGTAGTAACACTTAGCAAACCTAGGAATTAACTTACTGTTTTCTTGCAATCATGATTAAATGATAATTTGGATAAGAGATACTATACTTTTAAAATGTTGCCATATCTAAAAAGCATTTTGATGTATCAGATACTTCTGGTACTTAGATGGTTTTATATTATGGAGTCTAAAACAATAACTACGATGTTACAGAATATATGTCTGACAATTTATTTTATGGATTCAAGTCACAGATATACTATAAACATTGCCTAGATTGAATTTTTTTTGTCCATAATTGGTTTAAATATAAACTGAATGGTTTCTTAAACTTCAATCTACATTTAAGGTCAAATAGAAATTCTTGGACAGATAATATTATGGCTATTTTTCAAAACCTATTTTTATCAGTTACACATCCAAACTGATTGCAATTTTTATGAGAAAAGTAACAGTTACAGAAAATCTTAATTAGCAAAAATAATGTAAGATTTTTTTCCTCTATAGTCTGCTTGTAGTTTTGAAGTTCTGACAGTGAATTCAAATAGTATTAACATTTAAAAATTATTTTTGTTTCAGGATTGTGGAACTGAAGGAAATGGTTTCTGATGTCAATCTCAGTTTTAATAAGCTTTCCTTTATATCCTTGGAATTATGTATGCTTCAAAAATTAACCTTTATAGATCTCAGGTATTTATTGATACTGTTGCTTCCCTTTTTAAAAAATTATTTATTATTTATTTATTTTATTTATTTATTTTTGGCTACATTGGGTCTTCATTGCTGTGTGTGGGCTTTCTCTAGTTGTGGCGAGTGGGGGCTACTCTTTGTTACGGTGCGTGGGCTTCTCATTGCGGTGGCTTCTTGTTGTGGAGACAGGCATGTGGGCTTCAATAGTTGTGACTGGTGAGCTCTAGAGTGCAGGCTCAGTAGTGTGACCCACGGGCTTAGTTGCTCTGTGGCATGTGGGATCTTCCCGAACCTGGACTTTACCTGGTTTACCCTGTTAAATCTATTATTAAAGAGTTAACTGCAGTATCAGTTGGTTGCACATTGCCATTAGGATTTGGCAAATTAATCAAATACTTGAAGCAGCTGACCGATTCAGAATTCTCAGGACACAGCCTTAATGAAATCAAGAATTGACAAACTGAGCTGCATAAATTTTTGTCTGGTCAACATTTTAATTATAAACTAAAGTTGTACAGATTTTCAAACTTTGTAAATCATCTTTTTTCTCTCTAATTTAGGAATAATTTTTTAAATTCTTTGCCTGAAGAAATGGAATCATTGATAAGACTACAAACAATCAACCTTTCCTTTAATAGGTAAGAAACAGAACAGACAAATCTGAATAACAATTTTCTGTGGAAAATTTGTAGGTCTTACTAGAGAATACAACTAAAAGAACCAAATAAACAAAAAGGCCCTATATGTTTTCTTTATTTAAATATCCAGGTTTGTTTTCACTTAGTTCTACTTAGAATTAAAAGTGATGTTGCTTTTTTAGAATTTTCACAACTGATGTCTAGTAGATTTTTTGTTTCTTTTAGCCATTTTAAGAAACCTGTAAGCTAGTAGGAAGACAAATATGCAAATAAATAATTCTAATCACTGTAGTGGAAGCACAGTGCATAGACATAAGTGTTTCCAGAGATTACGTGAAGGTAGAGGAGGTAGCTCTGAAACTGAGGCTTGGAAAATAGACATTTGCCAGACACACAGGGATATGGCTTCCCATGTAGAGCAAATAGCATATACTAAGGCACAAGGATGTGAGAAAATGATGGGACACGTCAAGAAGTTCAATATGGCTTGGACCACAAAGTGGGAAAGTAGAAGAGTGGAAGTCACAAATGAAGTTGGGTGTGTAAGCAGTAGCCAACCCTTTAAGAGCTTTTTATACCCAGTGAAATTTAGATTTTATTCTGTAAACACTATGAAGATACTACTAATAATTAAGAATAGCTAGTATTTATTGGGAGCTCATTTATTAATATTTATTATCTGCTGACTCCAGACCAAGTACTTTACATGTATTACCTCATTTAATCCTCACAAAAGCCCTACATGGTAGGTTCTGTTATTATGTCCATTTAGAAATCGAGGATTAGGAATTAAGTAACTCACTTAAGGTTCACATAGATTATAGAGCTGGAGTTTGAGCCCAGGTGTTTTGACTCTAGAAGTTGGGCTCTTAACAACTATGTCATATTGTTTCCTATGGTGAAAGTTGATTCTGGTAAAAGTTAATATAAATATTAGTAGCTATCATTTAATATATTACAGATACTATACCAAGGTCTTCAAGTATATAAGTTTAGTACTATTATTATTCCTCATTTACAGATGAGGAATCTAAGGCACAGTGATGTTAAAATATTGCCTATTTAAGTTTTTGTTCCGTCTACTCTATTATTTGTGTTTTCTCATGTGTAGGTTATACCACTGTTGTCATTATTTAAAAATATATGCACTTCTCAGATTTCTTCTAATTTTTATTTTTGAATTGAACTATCGATTCTCTATTGAGCTATCAATTTCATTGTTAATTAATGTCTTTTGGGGAGCTGGCAAAACCTAACCGTAACTTCTGTGTTAACTGGTGAGCTACATCTTTTTTAATTACCTTATTTATGGGTTGTGCGGGAGAAAAAGAGGAGATACTATTTAGGGTGGTTTGGTCCATCTGTACTCCTTGTTATTGATTCTCCGATCCCTCTAATTACAAAGGTGCCTTGAATTTACTGTTCATTATTGCTTTTTTTTTTTTTTTTTTAAACATCAAGGCAGCAAAGGAAGGGCAGTATGGGGAAGTGAAAAGGCCAACTGTAAAGCTTTCTTTCAGCTCATCCTTGTCTTTTCTAGTTGAGGCAGCAGTCTGCCTCACACTAAAACCAAACTAGCTTCTGTCCCCCAAAAGATCCTCAGGGATTTTGTGTTAATTACTGAGAATTGCTCTGAGAGCCATAAGCTTTCCCATCTCTCTTGTGGCATCTTCAGGGCTGCTTTGGGTGAGAAAGCCAGCAGCCTATAGTAGTTTTGTCATTTTTTCAAAAACCAAAATGAGTGTATTTTTGGTTGTTGAAAAAATGACAAAACTAGTCAGTTTCGAAGCTTAAGTCAAAGCAAAGTATAAATCTCTAACTTTTACTTAAGATATTGGCAGTGATTCTCTTTCATAAGAAGTAAAAGTGAACTAAGGAAGAATACCTACATGGAGACATTATACTGAGAGCATTTCAGGAAGATTTCCTTGTCTCCTGAATGAGAAAAGAAAAACATAGGAGAATTTACTCCAAACTTTTGTTTGATTTTATACATTAAATAGAAACTGTTACAAGTGTGTCCACTTAACATATATTTCAAGGTTTCCAGAATTAATCCAGTTTTAAAAATTTTTCTGAAAAATTTAAATGCAGAACTTATACCAAATATTAAAAACTTACATTAAGAAAACTTTATCTCTATTTGAGATAAACTTTATCTCTATTTGAAGGAATGATTTTGCTTCTAATTCTAAAATATTTAGGTGTTCTCTTCATATTCTTATAGGTTCAAAATACTACCTGAAGTTCTGTATCGAATTCCCACACTTGAAACAATTTTGATTAGTAATAATCAGGTTGGATCTGTGGACCCTCAGAAAATGAAGACAATGGAAAATCTGATTACATTGGACCTTCAAAATAATGACCTCCTACAAATTCCACCAGAGCTCGGTAATTGTGTGAACTTAAGGTAAATGCACCATTCTACTAAGTTTTTCCATTCGATTTGTTGAAGTGTTATTTTTTTGTTTTGTTTTGTTATTGTTTTTTGAGGTACTCTTGCAGGCAAGTTGAAATAAAAAATTTAATGTCCCATTAAAAATAACAGGTAACAAAACTCCGAATCCCAATTCTGTTTTTCAAATGTTACCAAATATATTTTTTAGTTTTTTTTATACAGTATGTATATGTGTAAATACAGCAATTGATTGTTTCTAGTGATACTTTTCTCATCACTATGTATGTATATAATCTGAAACTCTACTGCATAAAAATGTCAAGGAAATATAAATTCCTTAGCTGTGCATATAAGTTTTTTCAATATCTGATTACAGACTACTACCATTTTTTCAAGGCCAGCATGGTCTTTCTTACTCTGTGTTTGCTGTTACCTCAGCCTCAAGTGCCTTTACCCTGCTTTTATCAGTAATCAACCTAATTATCACCTTTGAAAACCTTTCCGATATTCCAGGCAGAGTTAGTCCCTTCTCTGATTTCCCATCCTGCTTTATTTGGACTCATTTATACCATTTCTTTGTCCTCCTTTGGAAGAGTTACCCCAGTGCCTAGACCATAGTAAGCACCTAATAAGTGCTTGTTAAGTGAATATAAAGGGAATTTGAGACATGAACAGAAAGCCCAGTAGTTATCAGAATGTGTCAGAAAAATTTAATTATTGAAAACTGCATATGATGGTTTAGCATATTTTACTTTACTAGAGTGGCACTAGTATCTTTCTCTGGTACCTCACAATACTGAATTATAGAAGACAAGTAAGTTGATTATTGTTATGTGCAATAGTTGTATTCTATAAAGTCTCCATGAACACCAAATTAGTAAATACTTAAACCATTGCTCCCTAGGGGAAATAACAGAGTTAGGCTCTTTCAAGCCTCTGGTCATGTTTTCATCAGCCAGTCAACATATAACCTTGTGTTATGTGTGTTTCTGTATTAAGATGCCTTATTTAATATTGTTAAATCATTAATATTGAGCTATGGCCAAACAGGACTGTGATTTATGCCTGAATGAAGCTTATCTAACATACGTATCTTCTGTGTAAGATACATGACATACTTCTTGTGCTTAGAAAAACTAGACATCACTTCAGCATTACGCTTGCAGGCCATATTAAACAGTGAAATCACCAAGAAAAGGTACAATAATACAAAAAATGTTGCACTAAATAGACCATGGAAGGAACATTTGTTTACAGTATGGGAGCTGAAACAAAAAAGGCAGAGTGTCACCTTGTTTGAGCTCAGTTGGGAATGTGCCTGTCAAGTGACTCAAATTTTTTGCTGCTCGTCCAAAATGACCTTCAAAATGCCACATGTATTGATTTGGGGGTTACGGGTAAATTTTAGTGAATAAGCAAATTTGGAGTCTGAGTAATGAAGATTGACTGTAATTAACTTTTTTTCTATAAATTAAGAAAGTCATGCTTTAAAATAATTCCCAAGGTACAGGAATATTTGAAGATATAATTTAGATCTATGGTATAATATGTTGTGAATCCTTTGACTTTTATTTACATAAACACTTAAAGTTATTGAAAATTAATATAAAAGTCTCTATCTTATAATTTAAGATATTTCATTAATTAAATAAAGAAACAAATCAACCAGCACTTAGATCTTAAACTGAACCTCATTTCAGAACATTTAAAATAGATTTTATATATTGTGTCTGGTCAAGGGAAGGAGTATGAAGGCAGACATGTTAATGTTCCCAGTGTGGAAAAGGATATATCGACTATGTTATAGTCTTTGGTATGAGTATTTGTCAGTTTGCTCATTCTAACACTTGTATAAATATAATTCACCCATTTAGTATATGGTCATTATAGGATTGAGAAGGTGATGGGTAAAATGATGGTTCATATCGCAGCTCTTCTGTTTAATAGCTGTGTGATCTTGGACAAGCCTTTCTTACCTTCCTGAACTTGTGTTTCATTATCTATAAAATAGAAATATTAATGGTGCCTACATCCCAGGGTTGTTAAGATAATTAAGAGAGTCAGTGAATGTAAGTTACTTAGAACAATACCTTTCACATAATAAGTATTCATTTAATGTTGTTTCAGTCATTATTGTAGTTACAATTCCAATTGTTTTAATGCTTAGATTTGAAAAGGGACAAATTCTTAAAAACACACAAATTTTACTTATAAAATAGCAAATGAAATTAGAAGAAAAGCCTCCCTAATAGAAAATGTTTTAAATTCTTAATTTCTCTCCTTTGTTTAGGACATTGCTACTAGATGGAAATCCGTTCCGCGTTCCTCGAGCAGCCATATTAATGAAAGGAACAGCTGCTATTCTGGAATATTTGAGAGACCGAATTCCTACTTAAGTTGGAGTTGTTACATAATCTTGGTCATGTTAATTCTTAGAGTTCTTAGATTGATAACTAACATATTTCTAAGGTATCATGTACATTTATAATGGTGTAACTACATATAGTGTTCATACATTTGCTCTGAATGTTTTGCATAAGATTTATCCTCACTTTCATTCCCTTATAACACAGCAAACGGTTTCTTCAGAAGTGAATTTTTATTTATCACAGTTTAATATTTTTATAATGACAAAGCATTGTTGTAGAGGTGGGTTTTTTTTTCCCATTTCTGTTTGTGTTACGTATATTATGACCAATTGACTTGAATATGACCATCCAGTTTCTACCTTTTTATTGGATATAAAATTGAATTGAATTTTGTTTAATACTGTTCTTTGGCATTTAAAAAAATAAGACTTTTCATTATCCATAATAGGACTTTTATGATGTGGTTGGTGTCAGTATAAGTTTCAAATTAATATTTACTGGATTGTTTTTGTTTATATAGTTGAAATGTTTTTTCCTAGCCTTTTTTACATGTTTCATGAAATCATTTTGTCGGGGTTTCTAATGTCACAGAAATGCTACATAAGATATGGTTATTGGTGGAGAAAATAGTAAAAGTGTTGTTATAATTGCTCTCACAATTCTGAATTTAAAACTTGACTGGGTTTTGTTTTTTTTTTTAAGATGTCTTAGTGTTAAGTTTCGATACAGTAATCTAGTACTTCTAGATTCAACAAATTTAAAGGAACTGGATCTGCATATTTTTCCCTCAGAGTGTGAGCATTTAAAAAATACCTTTTGTTCTTTTAAAAAAAAGTACTGAAATTTTATTAATTTTTATGGATAACAGCAACAGAAAATAATAGCATATACTACATAGAAATCTTGAAATGTATTTTGTTTAAATACTTACTAAGCAGGTATTTGTATATATAATTACTCTGTTGATGTGTTCTAATCCATCCTTGTGCCTTTTTTTTATTTCCAGGGTCTTAATTTTTAAATTTGCTTGTAGTCATGTGGTAATTTTCTAAAAGGGAATTTGTTATATTTGATAAAAATCAAATATAAACATTTATACCAAAAATATCAGAAGTAAGTAGGCTAGTCAGTCATTATAAAACATACTATGTGATTCTATTAAGTAACTAATCAATAGAATGTATATTAGTTTATATAAATAGTTGGATGGATAGGTACGTAGGTAGGTAGATAGATAGACAGGTGGATGGATGGATAGATAGCTTTTGGATGATTGAGACATGCTCATATTATGAAAAAAAATCATTGCTAATAAAGATAAATACTACGTGTTCATTAAAAAGTTACATTTTTCAAATATTGATTACAATGTTTATGTTTTTGGTTTAAAAGAAACATGCCCTTTTCATACAACAACTCTGTGGCTGCCTAAGAAATCTGCTTCGGTATTAAACAAAAGACATTTTACAATAAGGTGACATTTTATTATTTATACAATAAAGAGACTTTTATGTTATTCAAAACACTTTTTTAAATACTGAAAAAGTTGAGTACACCAAAGCCGAAAAATGGCTCTGCTATACACTGCACAGCATTATTTTAGTCCCTGTATTTTGTATCTGTACAGAAAGCATCTTCAAAATGCATTCTAATCACATTGTACACCTTTACTGATAAGTGTCAATACGTAAAATAAAACTGGAGAATACAGCTTGCATTTGCAAATTAACTGACAACGTAATTTCACTGATTCAGTAAATTTAAAATATAGATTCATAGGACTTCTTTGCACATAAAATGAAGCAGCTTTCAAGGTTGTCATGGTCTCATACTGCAAAAAAACCATTAACTACATTCACAATCTATGTTAATAAAGTAGTAAATATGTCTTCATTCAGTTTTTATTTACATCAATATGTAATTCAACTAAAAAGTACTGTTAATTGTGATACAGTAATTTCTTTTTTAACACATACAAAAATGACAATTTTTATATATAATTTGAGCTCAAAATCACGATTATCTCAAAATATTAATTACAATACAGCCATTTCAATTAACATGTCATGATTTAACTTTTTATAAAATGGTAAAATTTGTTATTAAAGTAAGCAATTTGTTTTGAATTGGCTAGAGTTCACCCACGTAGAAAACCTTAAATGGTAAGAGGTGTTTCCAGCCCCCTCCCACCCGAATTTGTATACAGCCACCTAAGCTAGCAAAGAGACAGAAAAGGCCCCAATTTATAAAGATTAAGCCTCTTTTGCTATACCGCTGTGGCTTGTTGTTTCTTCCATAAAAGCTTTACAAGGGTAGTGTCAATAAACTATGCAGTGAAATGCATGCATTAATATACAGTATGTCTGTAAAATGTTAGTGTTTACTCTAGTGCACATTAAAATGTTCACAAAGACTGCAAAAGAAGTCATAAATAAAGAAGCATTTACAAAGATCTACCAATTGCAAATTGTAAACTTGAAAATTACTTGATAATATAATGGAATTTCTTTGAAAACAGATCCCAATTCAAGTTCTTTCTCTGGCTAAAGGAGCTCTAGTTACTTGGCCTTAAGATGTCACTGTTTCGCTGCACATATGGTAGAGAAGTCAGATGTCATAAAAGAATATGAGTCTAGAGACTGTCTTCATTTTACTGAAATAGTGGCCCAATGTTGCATCACTGCTTAGGATTTTTTTTTTAAACTTACAGAAGAGTGAAATATTTCACTAACTGAATTATATGACCTCAAATGAAAAATGGAAAATTTGTGTGTGTGTGCATGTGTTTAGCATATGGAAAAATATTAATATAAATAGGTGGAATTAGAGCTTCATTATACAGTAATAAAAGGATTATGCCCCAAAATAACTGAGGTCAAAAGAAATCAATTATCAAATAGTTTAGGAATGAGAGAATTTTCATGGATACTTAAAAATCCTAAAAACATAGTATCTAGTTTCTTTTTAATTCTTAACAAACCAATTAAAATTTAATCAATATCTTTGTTTAGAATTACTGTTGCTAATTTAATATTTCTTCTCTGAATCAAAAGAGGCCATAGTTCATATTTATGGTTTACTTATATACAGCTGGGTGGGGTCATGCCCTTGGCTGGTTATAAGGTGGGAAAAATGAAAATACAGTACCTGCAAACCTTACTTTTTGCAAGGTTGTTTTTGATGGTCTTTGAAATTTACAAACAGAATTCAGTAGATTTTTACCTCTGATGTTTCAACTAGGAAAAAATTCCTCTTTCATATGAAGACAGTGTCATTGTCCTTAAGCTTCCTTTAGTCCCTTCTATACACTGAGTACAGAGAGAAACTTGATTGGCTCTTGACACAAAAATATCTGGTTTATCTATCAATTATCTTTCTCATGAATACTAAGGCTTGCATTTTTGAGGAGGAAAACGTCGTTGAGGATGTTAAAGGGAAATGCCTAAACACCATAAAGCAGTATTAAACATTTATTGCATTCCATTGACACTAGGTGTCATCAAAGCTAAAACCAAATTTTCTAGAGTAAAAATTAACATAAAACATTCCTTTCTGCCCTGAACAGATGCCTTTCCACATTCAAGACCAATAAGAGTCCTCTTGAGTGGAAAGACTGCAAGTATTGAAAATAACATTTATTTTAGCAGTACATTCTGAAAATAAATTACCATAGCAAATATGGGAACTGCTTTATGTTCCATCTGCCTGAGAGTTTCATCTTGGTTTTCCTGTGGGCTATTCAAAAAATTACATAAGATCTCCTGACTAAATAAGGGAAGGGGATTAGGGAGAGAAAGATACAAAGAAATATAATGTGATTTTTTTTTTCCCATTCATCAAATCCTTTCACTAATCTAGCTATCATAAAGGTCAGTTGACCTGCATACCTGGGCATTATTTAACCTCATTACTTTACATGTGCAAAACAAGTGTGCAAAGAAAAACACCTATGTATGTCTATACAGAGACATAAAACCTGAGTCACAATAAAAAGTTTTTAATATAAGAAAACATTTCTTAATGTAGGAAAATAATTTCTAAAGGGCCAAAAATACCTTTATACAATATAATCTGCTAACTTTAAAACTCAGTGTGCATAAGCATCACATATTTTTTAAGACCCAACAAAAAAAGAAATCATTTACAGTTTTCTTAACTATAGCTTAGATACCTATATTTCAATTTCTAACATCTATTTTCATTCCCCTGAATTCATTAACTTTTCTAAAAGAAAAAAGTTAAAAGCACATTCAAATATGAGGACTGTTTAATTTCTGATGAACAGTTCCTGCTTTTTTCTAAATATTGAGGACATAGGAGATTTGGGGTTGCTAGGCATATAACTTAATGTCAAGCCACAAAGGAATTCTAAAATTCAAAAGAAAATATGTAATAAACATTACTTGGAAAAATATTTTGTGGATAGAGTTGGGCCAAAGTCTGCATGAAGCCATTCTTATTTGCAGGCTCCCTTTCTGCAGATGATTCACTCTTAAAAACTCCTTTCCCTACACACCCATTTCCTTAGCTTTCATTTTATTTCATTTCCTTAGATTTCCATACTTAAACCCTGGAACTGTGCCGACTGAAGCTCCATGGTTCACATTCAGCCACAAGGTACAATGTCTTCTTCACTTAACTAAATCTTTATCTCTTCCTCTTCAGGAGCTCAGTTTTCTGGACTGACTCCCTGGCCCGCTCTCACGTACCGCTTTACTTATTAGGAAAAAAAATCTGTTTAAGTGTCCCTACTGTCTTATCACTAGACACTGATTTAAGGATAATTCAAGACATACTTATCTCCTGGGCTGTATACATCTCAGACGCATACTGAGAAAATTTTATAGAAAAATGAGGGCAAGTTGCTTCTCCATCTGCCCCCAGATGACATTGTCATTAATTATGCATTTATGTCAAGTAAGTCACTGACAGAACAGGAAGCCATCTGAACCCAAAGGTTCAATCCTTGCTTGCCTCTGTAGTTGGATATAGGGCCCTGGCCCTTTCAGTACTTGTATGGACAGGTGAAGGGATTCTGGACAGTGTCCTTGAATGCTGACTTTCCTCTCTGGGGTCAGCAGGCCTGGTTTGGGGAATAGGGTGGGAAGTGCATGTGGTAGTGTAAGGGATTAGAGGCATTAACCTAGGGAACTGTACTCTTGCTGCCTTTTTGTATGACACTTGCCTGAGGGTCACTGGAAGGATTTTGTATTGTGCAGAAGGCTAAAAGCAGAGTCACACTTTCTCTGCCAACAGACTTGTTACCATGGGAACCAATGCAGAAAAATGAAAAAATGACAAGAAGCTGAGAATTAAATGTGGAGAAAATTGATAGTTGGTTTCAACATGGCAATTTGAGCACTTGAGATTTAAACAGGATGTTCCTTGTGTGGCCAGACCAATGAAAATGGACAAAATGACGTGCTGGTCTCTGGTCCTGGAGGCTATCTGGGGGATGCAGGAAGAAAGCAGTAAGCGTGCTGTAGTTTGGATAAGGGGGACTCTGTAAAATTCAGATCCATCTCTGGTGATGTTGAGCTCTTCAGCCCAAATGTTAAATTAACCATATGATCAAAGGTGCCCTTCAAAAGGCATGTCCATGCTTAGCTTGATAAATGAAAGCAGCCTGCTGTAACAATTCTCACCTTTCCAAAGCCAACACACACTACCTGACAAGAGTATAGCATACCTAATATGTTATTGCTTGAAAATCTTCCCAAATATTAAAAAACAAAAACCAAAAAGACACAGCTTTCAAATCTGTGGTCCCTCTCCCCCCTCCCCCCAACAAGGCAGCTAATTAACACAGAATTTAAATTAGTTTTCTTTAGGAAACAATTATTTCACTTTACCTGATACAAGTACTCTTGTGTACCCTCCTTTGTTATTCTGGAGTGGATAATAAACTGATCAAACCAGATGAGGATTCCAAGACAATTTGTAACAAGGACTTGGAGTTTCAGCCTAATCTGAGAAAGCAGACCTACATATTGCACTTTTTGGAGGCTCCAGGGAGACACCTGTCCTGTCCTCTAGCTTCCCAAAAGGCTACTTTCTGAAATCCTATGATTAATGCCTCATTTCCTGTGACCAGCCTTTGGCCCATATTTAAATGTAATTCCCCTGAGGAGATGAGGGAAGGTCACACTATAGAGGACTTGATTTCACCCTTCCTGGAGAGCTAGTTTTCAAGTAGTAGTGAAACCCTTCACCTGATCCACCCTCCTAACAATTAAAAGCTAAAAGCAACATCACCCGGGAAGTAGGAGACAAGCCATTATTGTATAGTTGTCTTTGGGGTATGTCTAACTTCAAATGGTCTGAATAAAATACACTGTTTGTATGGTTTAAAGTCCACTGGCCATAGATTTCACCAGAGATGCTTTTTTCTTTCTCACTAGTGACTTGCTGTTCTAGTTAGAATTCCTTACTGAATCCTTTGACAGTCTTAACAATGAGTTCTTGAAATGCTAGAAGCCCATTACATTTCTGTTTTTCCAAGAGTGCATACAGAGTTCTGAAATGCAGTAAAACACCTTATTTTCTACTACTTGCAGAGTTTGGAGGCAAACTTGATAGTAAACAGAAATTTGAGTACAGTGTTCTTGCTTATGCTAAAATAACTTCTTATATCAATATTTCAGTGAGTTTCAGGATTTGAGACATCTATGTTTCTGAAGGTAGGAAGCCTTTAGAATAACCTGATGCAGGACTAATCTTTAAAGCTACATGAAGCACTAAGGACAGTTCAGCAGATCTCTTTCTGAAATAGGCAAATAAAATATAATAGGATCTTCACAAGCAGTAATGCCTTTGAATTTGACATATGATAAATAAGAGACTGCTTCTTTTAATTTCTTTTATCTCTAAAATCAGGCAGCAGATGCTTGGAGGAAGACTAAATGGTCTGCCTTAAACTAAAGAATGATTATCTTTTTCTGTGATTTTTTTTTTAATACTAATTCTCTCACTGGTAGATCATACTTTGGACAAACTTGAGCTCTCCACCAGGCCAAGAGGCCACCTGACACTAATATATTTAATAGTTCTACAACATCCCTTCATTCTTCAGACAAGAATTTGAAACAGTTATAATACATCACATGATATATTGAGAATTTAAATTTGATTCCTTCATTTTTTTAAACAATTGATTTCCCTTCTCAATTTTTTTGAGGTTGTGTGATTCCCTGCTGTATCATGTACCATAAAGAGTTACAGACATAATTTTTACATAGTTTTCTCTAGTTTATCATACAGTTCAGCATATAGTTCACAAATAGCCAGTCTTGCCAATATTAGGACATTTATTGCTTTCAGCTACCACAAGTATTTGGAAATCAAAAAAGCTTAGTGGAATGATGATCTCTGCATGGAAGGCATATGATGAATAGGTCTAGAGATCTAATATGCATGATGACTGTAGTTAACAATATTGTATTGAATACTGGAAATTTGTTAAAAGAGTAGATTTCAGATGCTCTCACCACACACAAAATGGTAACTATGTAAGGGGATGAGATGTTAAATAGATCGACTGTAGTTATCATTTCACTATGTATTTGTATATCAAATCATGTTGTACACCTTAAATATATGTAATTTTTATTAAAAAACTTAAAACAAAAGGGGGAGGCATCACACTCGATAGCTGTCCTTTCTGGATTAAGGTGAGGTGTTGACTAAATAAAAAGTTCAATTTAACAGAGCAGAAAAAGAAAAAAAAAGGCCTGTCAAACTGACCACTGACCATACATATATATGTAGATACTGGGCTTTTTTCAATACCTTTCAAACTTGATCTTAAGAAATATGCCCAAAGTGATATCTGTAGGTCAGAATCCCTCTGGTTAAGAATTTAAGAAGCATGATCTCATTTTCAAATTCAAGCGTGCTACACAGTCCATTGCAAATAGTTTTAATAAACTCCCATTTTCTAAGTTGCCGCACAAAGACACTAAATTGCTTCAAGGTTAAACCCACCGCTTCATCACCAAATGGCAGCTAATTTTCCAGACCATGGTCAAACTCATATACTTTTTGAAACCCCCTTTGTTATACAGTTGCTGTCCCATCTCTAGGCTAATCCTAACCTGAGTTTGACAATCCTTGATTTTAACCTCAAAGAGCAAGTAAAAACTCAGGGGTTTTGTTGCATATAAAACCATATCTGCTATTTCTCTTCAGAATCTCCTTCAGAATAACTTGTGGGAATTTAGATGGCTTCCACTTCTTAGTGCTTAAGAGATGTTGCCAGGGCAGCTGCCACGGTCAACACTTAGAGAAGGGTGCGGGCATTGGCCACATAGGTATTTCAGCTGTCCATCTAAATGGTATGTGTGAGAGTTGGTCTGTATCTGCATAGTTCTAGGCACTCTTTAGTTTTCTACTTTCTAGAAAATTTTATCATAGGTACTGCTCAAGTTGCATTTTTAACTGAACTCTAATGGGTCCTCTTCTGTTCTTAAACACAAAGAAAGCATCTTCCTAACATGAGGGTGTTTATTAATAGTCAAGAGTGTGATCTTTTCCTTATATATAGGTACATAAGTATTTAGAATATGCAAGTCCACTAAAAGTATGTACATTTGTTAAGGTGTTTAAAATACAAATTATTTTAAAGCAAAGATTTCAAGAGAAGCTAAAGGTTAACTGTTCTATTCTCTCCTTTCCTGAGATCAATCTCTTCAAGTGGAGCAGTAGGCCTTTGTTATCAGGCTTTGGTGCCCTCCCTCCAGGAAGGAAGAGATGCCCTTGATTTCTGACTTTGACTCCTAAGGGGCAGCCCCTAGGAAGGACAAAGACAGATGAAAGAGGAAAGCGAGAATTTAGCTAGCTTAGTGACCATCCCTCCCAGATATGATTTGTTCTAGACCATACTGCAGAGATTTACATTCTCACTGTCGCCTGAAACTTTGTCCTTTTTGGAAAAGAACATATATGAGGGATAGAAGCCTGCCTTCCTAAGGGAATAGAAAAAGATTCCTCATCCACATTAGAAAAACTTAATAAAGCTGAAAGGAAGCATTTGCCATTTTATTATGAGACAGAAAGTGATAATACACTGTTCTCCCCTTATATTTTGTACCTACACAGTAGCATTTATTAGACTTTTTATGTGTCTGTCTCTCCATTAGATTGTGTTTCTTGAGGGGGGGGACCATGGCTTATTTATATTTCCCTCTGTTCTCAAAATCTTTTGCTCATTAAATATGTTTATTAAATTGAATGCACAGGAAGAAAAAGATAAATTGTTTTAATCACTGATAATTTTTCTTAAAGGATAAACACATAGATTGGCTACAGGACAAATCTTAGGATAGTTCAGAGGAAGACTTAGGAGGGAATTACTTAACCACCTCTCCAAGCTATAGATCTATTCAAACTTACATACAGGTCTGGATGAATATTCTAAATATGAGTGTATATTGTTGTGGGAGTGTAGGTGAATGTGCCGGGAATATTTATGGAAAGTTTAAAAAGAAAAGAAGACATAGTCCCTTACCCTTCAGTAGTTTATGATGATCTAGGTCCCCAGGTCACCGGGATAGTAACTATCATTTTGGGGAAATATGTGAAAACCTAAAAAAAATAGTACCCGATATTTGTGTGTGTGTGTGTGTGTATGAGAGAGAGAGAGAGTCTTGAGTTTGAATTTTTCTGAGAAATGGTCACAAACAGATTTGTAACATTTGCTAGCAACATTCATGGTTTTATAAAGAACACAGAGTGATGGCCTGCTAGAGAATCTGTCTTGATCAACTTAGCAATAAGTATTTTGCACATCAAGTGCAAAATACTTATTGCTAAGTTGAATGACACCACAAGTAAGGCTGAAGATTTATGTCCAAAGACTTGCTATAAAAGATGGATAATTTAAAACAAACAGAAGGACAGCAAGTAAAATGTTACAAGTCAGGAACATAATGATAAAATAAAGGAAAAATCAAATTTGGAGATTGAGACTTGCCCACGACTTAACAACCTTTTCTTTTACAGGTGATTTCTGGCTTAATGAACATCACTAGAAGTAAGTGGAGTCTTGAATATGTCCATCATTCACTTACTTTACAGGGAGGTGACACAACTGGATAATCAGCATTCTGTTGGGAGGGGGGAGGCATGCAAGGAGTGTTGCAAAGGAATGCAGGCATTTTAAGCAATGGTTCCTCACAGCTTTCTTCTTCCCTCAGCTGCTTAGGGCTCCACACCCCAACCCAACCTTGGTGGTTTTCTCATTTGTTGTACCTAAAAACAGAGCTTCCCAACCTCTTTACATCATGGCACAGATAGAAAACGATCGTGTTTGTTCTGAATAATGGGGTATAGGTGTGTAAAATAAATAAGGCCGCTCCAAGCCCCAAGTGAAAGCAATAAGTTACAAGCCCCTGTGCTCTGAGGGGATCGATATCTCAGTACTTGTGGGAACTAAGCTGGCTGCTGAATGGAAAGCACTGACCTAGAAATTGCTCCCAGGAATACAAAATTAAGACTCTTCATACATGATAAAAAATAATACTTTAGGTACTAGTTGATACCAAAAATCTAGAGATAGTCCAGTACCACAAGCATTAATAAACAAAGAAACAAACAAAAAACCACTATTGGAGTATAGAAATAGCTTTCAAGTAACTCTTCTCTCATTCTCAGTACAAATTCTTCCCAATTTACATTCTAATATTTAGTTCCAGATTCTACAACCAAACCTATCATGTAAAGCTTTTGGAAGTCTGAGAAGGGATGAAAAAGATGATGAAATAGAAAATAAGGCAAATAAAGCAAGCCAAAAGCTGTATTCAAAAGAATGAAACCATGGTGGACACCTTCTATATTTGCTTTAGAATGTGTGGCCATGTTTGTTTAGAAAATATTTTTTTCTTCTGAAAAGAGAAGAAGCGTACTTTGTAAGCAAACCCAAGATGGTGCCCTAAAATTGGCACATTTGAGGTCATAGAGAAGTTATAAAGTACCAACCGCCAAAGAAGGTTGACTGAATTTGCTAAGAACATACTGTGTTAGTAGTGGGTGATCATGTGGCCAGAGGAAACTGTTTCCTTTGGAGGAAAACACCAGAGGATTTAAATAGCTTTACCTAGTCTTCGGGAAAGAACACTGTGTTTTCTTTCTACTTTTGCTTGGGTTTAAAAGAAGCAAAGATTAAATGATTGGCAGAGAAACGCCATGAATAAGTAGGCCTTTGGTGGAATTAGTAAAGGGGAGGCTCAAACAAGGATGATGGCTAAGCTCTGAGAGTGAGGGTATAATTAGCTTAAAGAGGTAAACAGAAAATTTTGGTTTTTTAAAACAATGCTCTAGCCAGTAGAGGCCCTGAAGTTCCAAATGCCTAGGAACTAAAATAGCTTGAGGCCACAGGTCACCAGAGCTGCTCTGGGCTCTGTGCCAATACCCAGACATTCTGACTGAAAGAAGGGAGGTTGGGGGACATTTTAAACTACCCCTTAACTCTGATTATCACTTTATGAGACATAGTTTGAAATATATTCCATATTCACTTTACAATAAAGTAAAATCTGATTATAATATTAAGCTAATTATTTGTGCACATAGATAAAATGAAAAATTAGGAGTTTATGCTAGATAACTTGTTACTGCCTGATGTCAGCTAGAAATAAAGCTGTATACAGATATACACATATTCAGATGTGGACTAGTGTTAGAACTATATAGTCAAGGCTATATGCTAGGCACACTTAATTCCTGATGTTGAAGTTTTGGAGAGCTCATTTAAAAATACATATTTTAAATAATTTGTGGCAAATATCTTCCCACATATTTGGAATGCGCATATTTGAAGGAAACTCATTAAAATAATGGCAGATAAGGCACAAAATATTTGGAAAACTGAAGCTAATTAGACGATTAAACTGGCAGATGTCATAATTAAACTGAACAAATGGAACATCAGAATTTTAAATCACACATTCACCTGAGGCTGAGAGGGAGAGAGCAGTCTCTCTCTGTGATTGGGTACTAGGTGGTTGATACAACTGAGAGGTTTAGTCAAAAATTATAGAAACTGCTTAAAATAAACTCAAAGCTTTTAATTGTTTTTCTAGTATTGTTTAAATTTAGAGCTTTATTTCAAATTAATTCTCTCAAAAGAGTATGGAAAGGGGTGTTAAAAGTTTTATCAACAGTTTATTAATATTTTTTTATGAACAGTTATATCAGTACAACAGGTATAAAAATGGACTGTCCAGAGCGTGTGGTCATCCAAGCTACAGACTTGCTGACTTAGATATATAATATAGATATAAGGGCTCCATCTTGTGGCAGCTCTTCCAAACTGCAGACATGTTCCTAAAAAGTATGGATCAGTCCTTCTACGTACGAGGATACTATTGATATGCTAGACTTGAATCCAGTAATTTAAACAGAGGGTCTTATTGGGATGAAACATATGATTTGTTGCTTTATTAGGGTGGGTTACTGAGGGAAGCGGTAGCCTCTTCTCTGGAGGTTTAATTCCCTGAAGGTTAATAGATGAACCAGATCCTCTCAAGGTCCTTTTCTGTCTTATGATAGAACAATAATTTTCCTCATTTTCTCGCAGAACTTTTACCTATGGCTATATTGTTTGATATTGGCCTTTATTTCAGAAAAGTCCTATGGTAATTTTTTTTTTATGAGCTAAGTTTTCGTGATTTTCGTGATTCCCTTTACTGAGAAGTTACATGACTAAAAAAAATTACCCACTATATTACAAAAATATTTTCTGGCATAAATAATGATTAAATGAAAGATATTTCTAATATATGCCTTATTTTTCATTTTGAATTCTTCTTTCTACTTCTGGAAGAGTATCAGGGAGGTCAGCTACCAAGAAGAGCTGAAAGATCACTCTTCCTGCCAGGAGGGGAGGGAGAGGAAGGGAATTCTGGGGCTGGCTGAAGGAGTGGTGTGGTCACCGGGAGACCAGAGGGTGTGTCTGAATTGGGGTCTGATCTCTGCCGTCCAGTTTCTTTCATTCCTCTCTACCAGCCTTTTGTCTCCATTCTTTTCCCTTTCTCATTCTTACCCCCTTAATGACTTAATTTCTCCCCTTCATCCAGCCTGTTCTTACTCTTCCTCACTTTTCTAAAATACTCTTACTGAACATACTTAAAGAATTACTATTCTAAAATACTCTTACCCACTTATTACTCACTTGTTACTCTCTCAATTAATATTAGCCTTTTCATTTTCACTTCATTTTTGTTCAAACAGAAATCGGCATTGTTTTCCTCATGTAAATATATAGACACTGGGCTATAAAACCAAGGTGTAGGCTTCTGGGCAGTTCGAGGCACCCTACTATCAAAGAAAATGAAGGAAGTTTCCATCAAGATATACTTAACGGCTCCTAGATACAAAATTTCATGAAAAGAAGCCCTAATCAGCCTGGTAGCAAGTTCTCCTCATATAAAGAAATTAAAAGGCAGAGGCAGATGGAGTAATTAGTATTTAGTATTATTATTAGTAGTATAAACTAAACAGTAAATGAGAAATGGATTTAATGTTTGAGACGATTTCAATCAATTCTGTATTCAATTTTCTATGAAACCCAAATAGAAAAATATGGAAAATACCATTGAGAGAAAGCTAAGAAAGAAACGCTTTATTTCCAAGGAAAGCAAGATACTATGAGGTAATAAAGAAACTCTGGTTAGGAGGTTACCAACCTAGTGTTCTTCTCCCTTAGACACTTTGTTTTTATTTCAGGGACTGAATTATATTATTTTTGCCTCTAATGAAGGCAATGTATCTAATAAAGCCAATACCAATGGCAGTATAAATAGTTTTCTTTCTACTTTGAGATCAATAGGCCAGATTTTGACCTCTATAAAAGTTTGGGAGGGGGCGTGCGGTTTTATCAAGGTAACCAAATTTTCTGTGATCTGTGTAAATAGTTCATCATGTTAATTTTAAAGCTTTTGCAGTGGCCTGAGAATTCTGGCTGGAGTGTATGACATTTCACTTTAAGGATGAATATGGTGGAATCTGTCCATGAAATGATCCAAAATGCAGTGTGAAAATATTGTTATGCTGGACTATGGCCAAAGGCCTGTGGACAGACTTTTCTTATTCTAGAACAGGCAGCATGAGGCAGTGGTTTCATTAAATTTTAGAGCTAAAATAGGATTGGGGATTCCCTCTTCTAACTACCTTTCCCTAGCCCCATCCCTATCACAACTTCCTTTACTATTGCCCACATCTCCAAATTTTAAATATAGCCTTGGCAAAGTAATCTACCAAGTCACAGTGTACAGGTGGAAGAACCTTAAGTATGGACCTAAAACCAGATCTAACGATGTACTTTGTCTCCTTAGTTCACAGCGTTGCTTCACCTCTCCAGGCCTCGGGCCTCTGGTAAAATGAGGGAACTGGGCTTAATTATCTCTAAGCTGCCTGTAAGACCAAGACCATGGCACTAAAAGTTCAACCTTATGCACTCATTTCTCTGAGTGCATATTTCTGGCATCAATCTGCATGACTCCTTCGAAGAAAAGAAGACCCAAACAAATCAAAAGGATAGATATGATGTACTCCAATTCAGTGAACAAAAGCCATTTCTTAAACTTTTTGGACAGTGTTAAGGTCCTTAGAACACATAAAAGGGAAATTCAATACAGCTGTTGAAACACAGCACAGTAACCTAAAAGGTCTTAGAAGAAATGCTAAGGAGGAGAGGAGGATTGGGTTAAAAGGGAGAAGTGAAGAAAGAAAAATTAGGAATGAACTGAGAAAATGAAAGTTTCATGGTTTAAATTTATTATGTAAATTGAACATCAACTTCCTGTTAATTCAGTATTTATTAAATGTGTTTATGTGCCAGGCCTATCATCCACTTAATCATTGTACAAATATTTATTGAGCATCTACTATGCATCTGACACTATGACAGGCACTAAGGATACATACTAAAGAAAACCAGATGTGCCCTCTCAAAGCTATTCTGTCTAGAATGCCTCTTTTAAGTATTGTCTGGTCCTCTCAAGGAGCACACAGGTGATAGGAGAGGAAAGAGCAAATATATATCAAACCTCTATGACTGTTGATAGAATGTGGTAAGTACTGTAAAGCATACAAAAAATAATATGATGGTATTAATATGAGGGAGAGAAATTTCTTCCAATTAAGATTAGGGAAAGTTTCATGGTGGTAATGTTTGAGCTGGACCCTGAAGGCTGCATATAATTTTGATAATGTAGAAAGAGAATGGGGAGAGGAAGACATTCCAGTAGAGGGATCATTATGGGCAAAGGTTGAGATTAGAAAGTACTCAGTGAAAGGAAGGATTTTTAGGTGTCTAAAACACTGAGTATGTATAGATTGGGTGAAGAAAAACAAGCAATTCCTAGATTCAGGTAATCAGACTTTCCTTGGAAGAATAAATAGATGTCTATGATATGTGAATATGTGTGATCCTACCTCATGCAAACAGTATTTTCATGGGCTGGGCTGAACAGCGCACAGTGAAAATACTCTTCACCACACTGAAGGAACTGAAGTAAATAAACATGAAGTGCAGCCAGATGAATGAATATTCAACTCATTGCATTTCTGAGGAGGTGACTCTAATATCCGACCCTATGGACTCACATGCTTCCTGACAGTCTATAAGAGGCAGTGGTCATAGGGGGGACTCTTTGGGGGCATTCAACATAGAAGAATCTCTTCAATCAAACATGCCAAGCCTTTTAAAATACTGACTTCTATCTCTTTCCTCCATCATGTCAGAGGGACACAGTGCTGAGTCAGGTTGAGGGACATCATTTTTTCTAATAGTCTCTCTCTTCTTTGGAGAGAACAATTTGGCAAAATTCTCTTTCACAGATTTGAAGGATTATAGCTGCTCTTTATCTCGTCCAGTAAGGCATCCACTCTTGCCACTTCTAGCCTGTCAAATATTGTCCTAAGTCTTGGAAAACATTCATATGGCCTCCCAAAGGCCATAGGACCCAGTGGGGAGACCTATCTGTAGCTCCAAATGGAGAAACCATGCTCAAACCCAAAAGAGATTTGACTAGATAAAGATGCTGCTTCCTTTTGCAATACATGGGCTGAGGGCAGGGACAAAGGAACTCACCATATGGCCTTGCATTGTCTTTGATCTGGAAGTTCTCTCATCTTTCCACTTAATTGTGAGATTTCTGTGCAGAGGACACCATGTTACAGCCCTTGCAGTGCCTGGTATGTAGTAGATGCTCAACGAATATTTATTAACATTGCATTTAATGTTTTTGTTATATTCTTCAATAAAATGTCCCCAAATGTTTTGAATTTATGAATGACATACCTTAGGCATCTAAGATTCAGCTACAGTAACTGTTTTCCTATGGAGGAATTGTGGAGATTGGTGATGAAAATAAGTCTCTGTACTAAGATATTTTACTCTAGGTACAGAGATACTTGACTCTTTGTAGGCTGCTTACTCATCATGTTATTTTAAAGCAGGAAAAAAACTGGCACAAATAATACAATTTGTGTTTGTGCAACAGTGATAGTTTTAAGAAAAAAATATTTGTATTTTCAAAAGTAGAGAAAGGTTGGATGATTCATTTAACTTTTTTTCTCAACACCCTTTCCTACACACGTTGAAAATTATGCTAGCTTAAAGAATGAAACATTTTAAAATCTCCCTCCCCCCTCCCCAAAAAAAGGGCAAGGCCTACAACCTCAAGAGTCACAGGATTTCAGTGCTTTCTACATAAACACTGCTTGAATTTCACAATCTTCCACTCTGAGGTGCTGCTATTAACAAAAACAAAATTAGGCAAAAAAGTGAGTTTTGCAGCCCAGGCTAATTTGGGGAGATATTTGTGTGGCTGAAGAGATACCCTTCCCATTTGTGCCTGCCTTACATCCAGGTCCACTTCTTATCTTGTTCAGTGCTCAATGGGTTGTTACAAAGCATGAGCTGACTGTTACACAGCAAAATCCAACAGGGGAAACACTACCAGATAAAGTAATGCTTATAAAGTTGGAGCCAGTGAATTATTTTCCTCTCTTTACTTCCCATGGAACTGCTCTCAGGGAAGATTATGATAATCACATAGTTAAAAGCCCAAAGGCTTCAATATTCCTAGGTTTTCATTTACTCTTTTTAATCAAAACTTAGAGTGGACTTTTCCCCTCCATTTATCAGAAATCTCGGAATTCTCCAAAGTAAAAGTTGTACAATTTATACCCTCACAGGATAGTGTTTCCAAACCATTCTCTTGCAGACAGTGTCAAAGGTGAAGACGATTGCAACCTGTCCCCATAACAATCAGCTGGGAGCCTCAGAGAGAGTCCTCAATACCGTAAAGTTCAACATTTTAAAAACAGAAGTGGAAACAGTTCTACTAAGGCATTGCCACCTTCACGCTTGTATACAAGCTTTGTTCGATGTTGTCAGACACATAAGTGCTTTCACCTTTGAGCCTTTGTTAATGCTACTATTCCAAGTTCCTTGATCACCCAAGAAAGTTCCTCCCAAACTGGGAGCTGGAACCATTAGCTGATACTCAGGGGTCTCCAAACAGAACTCTAAGGGGGCCTCTTATTCTTGTGTCAGCAGGATAGAAGAAGTCATTTACTGCCTTTGGAACATCATGGGGAGTTGAAGGAATGGATGTACAGCAGCAGCAGCAGTGAGGAAGAGAGGTCAGTTTTGCATACTAGAAACACAAATGCCCCCCAGAACGTTCAGAATATAACTAGAAAATTTGATTGTATCTGCCTTAGTTTTATACAGTGGGGTGTTTCAAAAAATATTCTCTGAATAGTTTAGATCAAATGAAGCTGAAAGATTGCATAGGAGAGCTGATACACAGGATCTCCTATAATATTGCCCTACATGCTTTCTTTGGTGCACATTTATTTTTCCACAGCCCACATTCTATTTTCTTGCTATAATGTACACTTGGGGGATGGTTTTGCTGAGCAATGGGGGAAATACTCTGGGCCAAGTCAGGATGCTTTTCTTAATGGAAGGTGTATTGCTAAGGAAAAAGTTCATGCAAGTGATTTTGAATCTGAAGATTTCCCCCCAATTCCCAGATGATCAGGTAACTACAACCATAAGAGAGGGCACATCACCAACCCAGTGTCTGAACATTTTATTAAGCCTCAGAATGATTTAGCATCTCTGTGAGAGGAACTTTACTGGACACTCAGCCCTACTTTTCTTGATACTACATGAACGACTCATCTTCTTAACTTACTGGGTTTCACTATTTGCATAACTTTTTACTGACCCAGTATTTCAATAAACCTGCTGTTTGGTCAGTATATCAGGAATCAGTTGAATATGTTGTCTGATTGAATTTACCAAAGATTTACAGTGGTGGTCTTATGCCAACGCGGCTTTTTATCTGGTTATGTTGTATTGCCCTTTGATAAGAGGGTATTCGTCAGAATACACCTTCTTGATCTGTGTGCCAGTGAGGGGCAGAAATTTACTGAGGACAGCATTAAAAGCCAATGGAAAGACAAGTTGGCAAACACACTATATTTTCCAAAGCTTTAAATTGTGGTGGAGATATTAAATCAATTTTATGAATAAAAGTAAAATGTTTTTCTGGCTTCATCAATTATTTTGCCAAATTCAGATACTTTTCACCTAATATATGAATATATAAGACTAATTTCTTCAAAGCCTTCCTCCCTTTGAATATTCCCTCTCTTTAGCTCTCCCAGTAAAAGGTATTTCAGTCCTGCTTTTAGAAAGTAATTATATTAGTGATATATGTGTAATCATCTTTAAGATTAAGAACAAATTAATGCTGATTTGTCACCCTCTCTTTAAAACTGCTTTCCATCCCCAAAACACAATCCAACATAAGGCCCCAAAACAACCAGGGCTGTTTGACATCTATGTAATTACAATTCTTATTAACTGGAACACATATATTTTATAGATTTCAATGAACAATAAATTAGCATGATATACATATTTGTATGTTATATTGACTTTCAAAATGCCTTGTCAAAAGTACCCTTTTATTTTAAAATTGTTATGTTTGTTTAGGTAGCTTGTGTTGTCTGGCAGGCTGGAATTATCATAATAGAGCTTTTGTGACAATGTATGATAAGCCATGTAAATAGTTTTAAAAACTGTCCACTAATGCCAATTTGGCTTGCAAAATCTGCAGCAATTCTAATAATAATTTTTAGTGCTTATTCTTTCCACCTCTGATTTTTCTCATTCCCCTCTGTTAGGTACAGGACAGCTTCCTCAGCAGAAAGATTCCAATAAAAATCAAAGACCAAGGTGAGTCTATTGGAGTCATCATGAATTCCACTCCTTTTTTGTGGTTGTTGTTTTTTTCTTTTTTTTAAAGGCACACCCTTAACTTTTGTTTGTTTGTTTTTGTTAACATAAACCAGATTCTAATTTCAGAAAGTAAAGCCAATTATCCGAAAAAGGCAATACTCAGAAATCAGTGTATTATTGGTTTTGGTCACCCATGGAATCAATTAGACTTTTTTCCCCTGTAAGTGATCAGTGATTTTTTTCAGTCCACCTAAAAAAAAAAATACCTCTTTTCAATATTACCTGCCTTTTTTCAGTATGCAGCATGGCAGTACAATTGACAATGAGGTGCTTTGGCACATCAGATTTCTTTTCCAGTTGGTCAGGGATCCCTTTTCTCTTTTCCTCATTTCCTGAGAACAGGAAGGATTAAAGCATGGCCCAAGACAATGTTGTCACATTAGGAGTGTAGAGGTGTTTACTAGGATTATGAGCGTCTCAGCTTGGCCTCAGAAGCATCTCCTGAAGCCCTGGGTTTGATGTGGAAACCTGACATAAGAAAAAAGACTTGGGAGGTCCTTTATCTGGCTCTTCTCCCACCTCTCCCATAAAAGATTAAACAAAACTAATGGGATGATTGGAGGTGCTTCATTGCCACTGAACTACTCCCATGGGTTTGTTTTTCCTTTAAGTGATCTTGCGAGGCCAGTGAGGGCCTCTATCTTGATTATCCAGTGGCTGGATATGGTGGTTTGGTGTGAGGTTTTGACAAAGAAAAAATTAGGCTCTGAAAGACATTTCTCATCAGAAACTGTCAATATATTAAAATGCATTTAAAAGTTACTTCTGGGAAGCATATTAAAGAGGCCAATCATTTAATCATTTGCTAAATGTCAAAGCCTACAAAATCATAGTATAATGTCACTCTGACATAAAGCAACATCAAAATTAGTGCCTCATCTATAAAGTGAAGTATCATTTGCCTTCAAGTGACAAATTCTATTGCCAAAAAAATACCACTGTACTTCTAATAAGTGACACTCATTTTAATAGACCCTACAAAAATACAATATTTTCAATGTCCCCATAAAACAGTAACTTACAAATATTACTCTCAGAGCTTTGGTGACATCAATATGTGACACTTGTGAAAATCCTAACAAAATACTTGGAACACTAGCATGTAAAGTAAATCCATTATATATATTTTAAAAAAGAGAGCTATGTGAAAATATGAGAGAGAATGCATATAACCAACTCTGGGAAATTGTTCTGGAATTTCAAATTAATATTTTAATCAAATTAATGACTAATATATAAAAGAAATATTTTAAAGGATTATAAAATGAATTTTGATCATTTATAGAGAAAAACATTTCCAATGTAAACATAACTAATTCTATACTAATTATGCTAATCTTTGTTTTCAGTGAGACAATTTAGAACTGTATATACTTTGAAACTTTGGGGGAAAAAAGGTATTTTCTCTATTTCTGCCCTCAAAAGCAGACACAGAAATTAATAATACAGGTAGACCAAGGCTCTGAGAACTTATATTTGAAGTTTCATATTTAATTACCAAAGGTTTTTATCACCCACCATAACTTTCTAACAATAGTCTTTCTTAATGATAAATTTTATCAATACCCCAAACTCATTTTAAATGATTTAAAAGTAGCAAATTGGATAAAGCAACACACAAATAAATTCCACATTTACAAGTAAAGAAATCACAGGGGCTACAGTTTATAATCAACATAAACTTGAAAGAAATAAAGCAACACCTTTCCTGCCACCCATCATTCACTGCTTACATTTGGGGTGAAAAAGATTTATCTACAATGACCTTTAGTCTGTTTCTTAACTCTGCATGTTTTGTAATTAGCTAAAGGCATTGAACAAATTAGTTTGTCCTATTTTTATTCAGGTCCCAGAGATTAATGGCTAATTTATGAAATATTTCACTCTGTGTTATGAGAATTTAGCAAATGAATATGGAACCAAATATAAACACTTTATACCATATGTACAGTTGCTTTCATAAGGCATTATCTTGTAATTTTTATTGAAAAAGGTTCAATATAGTAAAGTCTTATTTTAAGATATATTTTCTTTCTCAATCCGAGATGTTTAGTTTATGAAAATATTGTTTTTTCTCTATATTCTTTTTGTATATATGCCAACATGTACCTTGTGCTAGAAATATTTTATGGGAATTACAATTCTTTATATTTGTATTTTCTATATAAAGGCATATACAACTTTGAGGCAGTGTTTCTGATGGAGAGCAGAATTCGTAAAGAGCTTGTGTGTGCTTCCGTGCTCCGAAATTATATGAAATCCACTTCAAGAAGAAACTTATTTGATTAAAAAAAACAAAACAAAACCAAAACCAAAACTGCACCAATGCACAGCCAGAGGCTGACAGTTAAAATAATACATAACCACATGAACATCATATTTATATAGTTAACATTTTTAAGGATGACCAGTGCTAACATATAGTATTATACATTTGGCACTAATGTTTGCCATTGGTCCAGCAATTGGCAAAATTTGTTTCTATGTATAAATTTATTTTTGAACATTAGGTCTGGCTAGACGTATCTTCACTATTTATAAAAAATATTTAGACAGTAAGCTCACGTTGAATAACTAGGTCTACTGTGTTCTGGAAACTCTTCAGTAGTAATACAGCTTTTTCATGTTCCATATGTACAAAACTATGTCCATTTGCCTGTAAACACACAAATAAAACAGGGCAATCAATGTAAGATACTTGTTTATCATATATCATTGTTTCTAACAATAAAATTCAAGGGAGTATTGAGCAACCAAGTCATGTGTTTTTAAAATTCACAGCAGAATTGCAATTATGGGAACAACTAATTTCACCCAGCTTCAACTCAATTTATTAATTCAACAAATATTTATCAAGTATCTAGTATATCCTACTTAGGATTGTCCTAGTATAGTCCTAGTCACTGTGCTAATCATAGAGATATACTGGTCAGTAACAGACAGATACATTTGAAATATGATAGTTGTTTTGTTGTTGTTCTGATTTGTTTGCAGGAACTTAGTTGAGATGGTTCGGAAGTGTTCATAGGACCACTGCCTTTTTGTTGCATAATCACTGATATAAACCCATCAACACGGTCAAATGTTTCACTCATGCAAACCATATAGTATAGTTAGATCTTATTTTGATCCACTGAAAAGTCCTTAATTTACATGTTTTTATATTAAAAAGATAATTTGTATTTCCCTCATTGTTGAATGCAAATATATTCATTATTTATAGCAGTGGTTCTCAATCCCATCCAGAAATGAATTAATTTCTGTGTGATCTAGATTCATCTTGTTATTTTATAAATGAAAGAGCTACACCTCAGAGAGGCCAAGCAACATGACTGAGGTCACACAGCTAAGCTAGGGCTGAGTCATCTGATACCATAATATTCTTACTATTTCTCTCAATACTTTACTGACATAATAACACTGCAATTGTTTCTAGTGATTTGAACTGATATTTCATTGATCATGATAAAATAATCAACATTTTCCCTTTAAAATTGTTGCTATATCACCTCCTACCATAATTTTTTTCGTTACAGTGTTAGCAAAAGCTGTAATTCTCATTCAGATTCCTAACAGGTTTAATTTAACTTATTCTAGTACTGGTAAAAATAACATTTAGTCCTAAATTTGGATCTACCAAAATGCTAAATCTCTCATTCTTATAGTTTTAACTCTGGCTTAATTGTGGTGTTGTAGTTACATGTGAACTATCTCAAAAGTAGAAAGACTAAGTCAGACTCTCTGCCTGGGCAATGAGACTTGAGAGGAAATAAAAAGGAGAAAACTTTTAGGGTAGAATCAATAGATTTGGTATCTGATTGGACAAGGGTATGAAAACAAACAAGAATCAAACTGTGATGCCATTAACAGAAAATGGAAACCTTGGAGAAGCAGCAGGCTTAGTTGGGAAGACAACGGAGTTTGTGGTACTGACGACACATGCAAGGAAAATGTTGCACATATATTTAGAAATAAGAGACTGGAGTTCAGGAAGGAGGTCAGGGTGGCAGCATTAGAAACAGAAGTTAGGTTTTTACCACACTCTGGTATTTACCACATGGAATGCTGAGAGAATTATCAGAGAATAAGTTTAAAAGGGAGCATTGTGAAAGAAGGGAAATCTAACTAGGGGAGCAGGATGGAGCCATGGCTTTGGATGTGTAGAATAGAACTTAAAGACAGTGTTTGCTGTTGACCTGAGCATCTAGGTAAATTTGTCTGAAGTGAGGGAGGGAAAGGTGAAACAGGGCCCAATCCTTTTTGCTAGAGGATGGCAGAAAGCAGATGCTAGCCTAATGGCTGAACTAAAGAACGAGGATACCAATGCATTGAGGGGAGCGAACAGGAAAACTGGCAGGAGGAGAACTGGAAAGGGGATCCTGAAGGGGATCAAGGTAGAGGGCTCATAAAGGTAGCAGGAAATCCACGAGGATCAGGTATTTCCTAGAGGCTTCAATTAACCCTAGTTTTCTGAGGCACAGAGGAAAGAGCAGAGAAAGAGCATAGCTTGATTAATTCTGTCCTGGAATCTGGGTCTGTTTCCAAGAAACAAGGCTTCAAGATGTTCAGACCCACAGTCCAGGTTCTGATTCAAGCTAGGGAGACTCCTTGTATAAATTAGCTTTTAATATTGCTTTAAAGCATTGGCTATTAGTTGTCATGCTTTGTAAGTACAAATGATAGTTATATAGTTGGAAACACAAAGAGTTGATTTCCCAGAAGGAAATAAGCAGGTTGATAAATTAGACCACTGTGTCAAATAAACATTAGGACTCTACCTGTAATTCTAGTCCCCAGAAATGTTTTGGCTCTAAGCCAGAACTTGGGTGAATCTCAAGAGGCTTATTTAAAAGACCACAACTAGGGACTGCCTGGGAATGGCTTCAAATTACCGAAAGGATTCTGGAAGATCAGAAAGCAAATTATTTTAGAAAGTTTATTAAAGATTAAATGAGTTAATATATGTTAACTGCTTAGGACAAGGCCTGGAACACTGTAAACGATCAATAAATGTTAGCTACTACTATTAATATTACTTCACTATTACTTTCTTGAATTTAAGAAATACAATTTTCATTAAGCCATAAGAGTAGAAGGACGAAATGTCAGAGGAAGGAACTGTTTAGTTAACCTTAACTTTTTTTTAAAGATGAAAATATGAGGATCAGAGAGTTACATGAAGTATCCAAGCTCACACAGCTAGTGGCTAGATGAGAATTTATGTCACAACTCTGTATCTTGACACAATTCGTTTCATTGGTGTTGTGAGGTTGAAACAAATGTTTTAGGTTCATTAAATTAATTCACTTGTTAAGATTAATTGCCCTATTTCTTTTTTTTATTTTGCGGTACGCAGGCCTCTTGCTGTTGTGGCCTCTCCCGTTGCGGAGCACAGGCCTGGGACGCGCAGGCTCAGTGGCCATGGCTCACGGGCCCAGCTGCCACTCCGCGGCATGTGGGATCTTCCCAGACCGGGGCACGAACCTGTGTCCCTTGCATCGGCAGGCGGACTCTCAAACACTGTGCCACCAGGGAGGCCCAATTGCCCTATTTCTTGATATGGAACATTATGGTAGGCCTGATACCAGGGGAGGTAATGACAGAGGGGTTTGAATGGAAGGAGAAGATAGAATCTCAGTTCTAGAGAACTTTCATTTATATTCTTAGGACAGAAGAGCCAAGAGAATTTACATTGTATTTGTTCAAATGAATATGGCTATCTGGCTTACATCTTAGATGGTTCAGACAGGGAATCAGACAATTATGTTACTACATGTGTGCAGGGCTTTTCCAATTAACATGAAGTTCAGAAAAATCACAATATTTCAACTAGAAAGGTTTCATGGTTGTTTCATGTGTGTGAATAGAAGAGCTTAGGAAATAAAGGAGGATACTATTTAATATTAATTGCAGAGTATAAATCTGATGAAGCTTTGAAACGTAAATGCATATAATCTACATTTATGCATTTGACATTTTGAATATGTATATAATATAAATACAAAAGATGATTTGAAGAACAAATGTTAAATTAATAAAGTTTTAAAATATGTTGCCACATTTGGCTACATATGTTTTATATAAACACACAGACTATCATGGATTATAATAAAATGTGTGCAATTTTGAGGAAATTGCAACTTCAGTGAATGGCTTAAGTCAAAATGAAGTTAATAAGAAAACAATCTATGAAAGAAAAGATATTCTAAAAATTTTATGCTTCAAGAATGTATAATTAATGTATTTCTGGCTTTAGCTGATTTGAAGTATAAGGTTCATTTTACAATAGTTTTTATGTTTTTTCCAGAAGGTATCCTTCCTTGTTTTAATTCCACTTGACATCTGTGCCACAAAAGGTTTTTTAATTGCCCCTTTGCATGATTTAGACATGACAAGATGGAAGGTTAATGAAAATAACATTTACAATTCTAACAAAAAGTACAGCTTTGTGATTACAGCTCATCAATTTACTGTAAAACGTACTCGGTTTCTGGATTTCATCCTCTTATTCCTTCCTGAATTTATCTTTGATTTTCTTCTGCTAAATATTTTGTTAAGTGGATAAATTATGGATGTTTATATCACAGAAATTCTCCAGAGGATGTTGTAATTCTCCCAGGAATTCTGTTGTATTCTTATTATTCCAAGCTCTAAATTTAAAAACTAGTTTCTGAGAAGGCTTGGCCACAAAATGGTGGGATTATCCAATAAGAAGGACAGCACGATTCTTTTAAGAATCCGAAAGAGAAATGGGATTAGAGACTTGGTGTATGATTTTGAATTGATTTAAACTAACCCTCAAGGGACAAACATTTAAAGGGCCAGTATACATGTATTTTGTATGTTAGATACAAAGGCAGTCCTTTGACTGCCTATAGCTCTTGCAATGAGGGAAAATGAAAATATACAGCAACCATCTTAGAGTTATAGGGCAAGCCTTCATGTTGTCTAATCCTGACAGCCAGAAATTATGAGACCAAACAGTGGGAATCTTAGGTAATTATATTTATGTTTCCCATTAACTACCTGGAATTATTTCCCATTGCAAAATTTTAATCTGCTAGAGTAGTCTCATTAAATATTAGGATATATTTAGGGCTGAGTATACTGTATAAGCAGTACTACAATAACTATATGCCAAGTCATTTGAAAAATTTTCCTATCAAAACATCTGACCTACAGACCTTAAATTCTTAGAGAGTTCCAATGAAAAATTTACACTGCACTTTTAAATGTGAGGAAGTTTGAAGTCTCAAGTGGCTTTTACAGTAGTATTAAAAAAAATTCATGGCAATAGAATTAGAAAAGAAAAAGGAGAAGTAACAACTGACACTGCAGAAATACAAAGGATCATGAGAGATTACTACAAGCAACTATATGCCAATAAAATGGACAACCTGGAAGAAATGGACAAATTCTTAGAAATGCACAACCTTCGGAGACTGAAGCAGGAAGAAACAGAAAATATGAACAGAGCAATCAAAAGCACTGAAATTGAAACCGTGATTAAAAATCTTCCAACAAACAAAAGCCCAGGACCAGATGGCTTCACAGGCGAATTCTATCAAACATTTAGAGAAGAGCTAACACCTATCCTCTCAAACTCTTCCAAAATATAGCAGAGGGAGGAACACTCCCAAACTCATTCTACAAGGCCACCATCACCCTGATACCAAAACCAGACAAAGATGTCACAAAGAAAGAGAACTACAGGCAAGTATCACTGATGAACATAGATGCAAAAATCCTCAATAAAATACTAGCAAACAGAATCCAACAGCACATTAAAAGGATCATACACCATGATCAAGTGGGGTTTATCCCAAGAATGCAAGGATTCTTCAATATATGCAAATCAATCAATGTGATACACCATATTAACAAATTGAAGGAGAAAAACCATATGATCATCTCAATAGAGGCAGAGAAAGCTTTCAACAAAATTCAACACCCATTTATGATAAAAACCCTCCAGAAAGTAGGCATAGAGGGAAATTACCTCAACATAACAAAGGCCATATATGACAAACCCACAGCCAACATCGTCCTCAATGGTGAAAAACTGAAACCATTTCCACTAAGATCAGGAAAAAGACAAGGTTGCCCATACTCACCACTGTTATTCAACATACTTTTGGAAGTTTTAGCCAAAGCAGTCAAAGAAGAAAAAGAAATAAAAGGAATCCAAATCGGAAGAGAAGAAGTAAAGCTGTCACTGTTTGCAGATGACATGATACTATACATAGAGAATCCTAAGGATGCCACCAGAAAACTACTAGAGCTAATCAATGAATTTGGTAAAGTTGCAGGATACAAAATTAATGCACAGAAATCTCTTGCATTTGTATACACTGAAAATGAAAAATCTGAAAGTGAAATTAAGAAAACACTCCCATTTACCACTGCAACAAAAAAGAATAAAATATCTAGGAATAAACCTATCTAAGGAGACAAAAGACCTGTATGCAGAAAATTATAAGACACTGATGAAAGAAATTAAAGATGGTGCAAACAGTTGGAGAGATATACCATGTTCTTGGATTGGAAGAATCAACATTGTGAAAATGTCTATACTACCCAAAGCAATCTACAGATTCAATGCAATCCCTATCAAACTACCAACGGCATTTTTCACAGAACTAGAGCAAAACATTTCACAATTTGTGTGGAAACACAAAAGACCCTGAATAGACAAAGCAATCTTGGGAAAGAAAAATGGAGCTGGAGGAATCAGGCTCCCTGACTTCAGACTATACTGCAAAGCTACAGTAATCAAGACAGTATGGTACTGGCACAAAAACAGAAATATAGATCAATGGAACAGGATAGAAAGCCCAGAGATAAACCCATGCACACATGATCACCTTATCTTTGATAAAGGAGGCAAGAATATACAGTGGAGGAAAGACACCCTCTTCAATAAGTGGTGCTGGGAAAACTGGACAGCTACAGGTAAAAGAATGAAATTAGAACACTCCCTAACACCATACACAAAAATAAACTCAAAATGGATTAAAGACCTAAATGTAAGGCCAGACATTATCAAACACTTAGAGGAAAACATAGGCAGAACACTCTATGACATAAATCACAGCAAGATCCTTTTTGACCCACCTCCTAGAGTAATGGAAATAAAAACAAAAATAAACAAATGGGACCTAATGAAATTGCAAAGCTTTTGCACAACAAAGGAAACCATAAACAAGACCAAAAGACAACCCTCAGAATGGGAGAAAATATTTGCAAATGAAGCAACTGACAAAGAATTAATCTCCAAAATTTACAAGCAGCTCATGGAGCTCAATATCAAAAAATCAAACAACCCAATCCAAAAATGGGCAGAAGACCTAAATAAACATTTCTCCAAAGATGATATACAGATTGCCAACAAACACATGAAAGAATGCTCAACATCATTAATCATTAGAGAAATGCAAATCAAAACTACAATGAGATATCATCTCCCACCGGTCAGAATGGCCATCGTCAAAAAATCTACAAACAATAAATGCTGGAGAGGGTGTGGAGAAAAGGGAGACCTTTTGCACTGTTGGTGAGAATGTAAATTGATACAGCCACTATGGAGAACAGTATGGAGGTTCCTTAAAAACTAAAAATAGAACTACCATACGACCCAGCAATCCCACTACTGGGCATATACCCTGAGGAAACCATAATTTAAAAAGAGTCATGTACCAAAATGTTCATTGCAGCTCTATTTACAATAGCCAGTACATGGAAGCAACCTAAGTGTCCATCAACAGATGAATGGATAAAGAAGATGTGGCACATATATACAAGGGAATATTACCTAGCCATAAAAGAAATGAAATTGAGTTATTTGTAGTGAGGTGGATGGACCTAGAGTCTGTCATACACAGTGAAGTAAGTCAGAAAGAGAAAAACAAATACCGTATGCTAACACATATATATAGAAAATAAAAAAAAAGAAAAGAAAAAAAAATCGTCATGCAGAACCTAGGGGTAAGACAGGAATAAAGACACAGACCTACTAGAGAATGGACTTGAGGATACAGTGAGGGGGAAGGGTAAGCTGGGACAAAGTGAGAGAGTGGCATGGACATATATACACTACCAAATGTAAAACAGATAGCTGGTGGGAAGCAGCTGCATAGCACAGGGAGATCAGCTCGGTGCTTTGTTACCACCTAGAGGGGTGGGATAGGGAGGGTGGGAGGGAGGGAGACGCAAGCGGGATGAGATATGGGGACATATGTATATGTATAACTGATTCACTTTGTTATAAAGCAGAAACTAACACACCATTGTAAAGCAATTATACTTCAATAAAGGTTAAAATAATATTCATGGAATAAAACATAAATAAGAATTTCTCTTCTGTCTTAAATGCACACATGTACTGCAGCTTGAATGTTTCATGAATTCAGGCTCAAAAAAAGACATGGCAAAATAGAAAAGACTCAACTGAAGACTTTGTTCATTATTTGTATAGAAAGTCAGGCATGGAAATGGTAATAAATAGTAATCCTGAGGATATTTACTTGTTTATCTGCTTTGGCTTTAGAATGCCTGTTTTCTTCAAAACCAGCATGTGGAATGAGCATCTCTAAAAAATGACTTCCCTATCTTGGTTTGCAAGCAGTTCCCCAACTAGCTGCACTTTATTTCTGTACTTTACCACAAAAGGAACTGCAAAATCAGCCTCTCATTTTCAGGGAACTCTTTGTAGCCAGGTTGGTCTCTGTTTTGGTGGAGAGCTTGCTGTTAAGAGAAAACAGACTGGGAGTTGATTTTGTTGCGTGTTTGAAGTCAGCTTCTTCCTGTCTCTCTTCCTCCATTTTCTGCTCTGTGTAATTTTGGGCACGTCTACTTCCTGGGCTAGGTGTGTAAAGGTAGAACTTTAGTTCTATTTCCTTGTTGCAGTGTTCACGTGGCTTGGCATCACACTTTGTACATTGTGGGCATTTAATGCATATTTGCCAAATCAGGGAATGGAAAATGTCATGCTAGCAGTAAAATTTGCTCCAGGAGAATCAGTGTTGTATAATGGAAAAGGCTCAAATGAACTATTTAACCTCTGTCAACAACAGATACCTTGCAGGGTTGTTGTGTGTTCTAAATGACACAAGATGGGTGCTTAATTGATGTTATTTTTATTTCAGCCAAATTATGGAAGTTAGAGCCAGCTTAATGAACTTAATTTGTCTTTATTGTTTTTCATGTTTCACTTAGTACCTAAATATTATTTTTTTGATTTGCAAAAAGTATTTACTCCGTCTCTAATTAGTTATCTGTGCTGAACTTTATACACTATGAACAAACCAAATGGATAAAGGTGTGCAGTGAAACTGGCATATAAAATCATACACATTTAAAAAACTATTTTTGGTTATCTTCTAACCAAATGCTATTTAAAAATATTTGCACATGTATTTTATCATTATAAGCAATAATTTCTCTGAACATTAAGAGTTACATGATGCTGAACCCACCCAACCCCCTACCCCCCCCACCTACCCCCCAACCCACCTTTCCCCAAACCTCTCCAATGTTTTTGATTTTAAACCACCAAATAAGATCAACAATAGAAAATTGTTAACTTATTTAGCCTTGTTAGGAAATGCTTTAGTGAAATTTCCAAATACTTTATTTCTTTAAGGGTCCCACACTTCATTTTAACCATAACACAAATTTCTCCTCTTTACTTTTTGTAGTCTTTTTTGGGGGGAAATTTTAAAGAATTCAGAGAAATAAATGTACTCTAACCCATTCTTAGTGACTCATGATATTAATTATGAACATGAACACTCTCTGGAATGAAGCCGTGGACCCAGTTAGTTGCTTCTACTAGAGGTATTCCCCTAAGTGTGTTCTGTGGAAGTGGCTAATTGACGTTGTTGGTCAAGAGGGCTGCATGGTTAAATATGTTGGGATATATCATTTTGTACGATTTTTCAGGTTCTTAATATGCTTACAATGTAGAGCCCCTGCTCTGCAACAAGAGAAGCCACCGCAATGAGAAGCCCGCACACCACAACGAAGAGTAGCCCCATTCACCGCAACTAGAGAAGAGTCCATGCCCAGCAACAAAAACCCAACTCAGTCAAAAATAAATAAATAAAATAAATAAATTTATTTAAAAAAAGGCGCAACATATCAGGTTTGTTCGAATTATCATCTCTTTGATTATTCTATTTTGGTATCTTCGAGATATAGCCATAGACCAGGAATATACTTTGGATTACAAATTCCAAACTCTTAAAATTATTGCAAAGTAGAACTGGATGTCATAAACTAATTATAAATAATATAATTTCTCTTTTGTCAAAGTTAGGCTCTTGTCTTGGGAAGGGGTGGGGGCAGGTAAATGAAGAGGATAGGTATTGACTATCATGATAGACTAGAATACAATATACTTACAGGTGAGCTGTAGGCTATAACTGTGAGTCATGTTAACTATCAAGTACAATATATCCTTTTTTTCCAGTCTATTCATCTTTTCAACAGAGTAACTATAATTAATAGATATTCTATATTTAAATATACTTTAAATTGTAAAATGTATAATGAATTAGACTGAATTTTTTAACTGCAAAGAACATTAGAATAAAGAAACTATGATGTTAAATCAACAAAACTGCCACTTCAAAAATGGTCAGATATCGGCAAATTTACACGGCTCAATTGAATAACATTTTTTATGCTCCATGTGCTTTCCCTGGTTCTCTCTCACTCTTCTGTAATTCGACTTGACAGAAGGTAAGGCTGTGAGGGGTCAGTTGCCCTAGCACAGTGCTCTTTCCTCATGCCACACTGTCTTAAAGCAAAATGACTTGCTAAGCACAGCAAGTCATTTGAATATGCACATGAATTACAGTATCTATTCTAGGAAAATGAATAGTAAAATGACAGAATAATCATGTGAATATGTTTTAATTAACATCACCCTTTAATACACACATCTTCATGTAACTCAAATAACATGCTCATAATACCATAGCAGAATAAGAAGAGAATAGTGGGTAAAAAGATTTACAGAAAAAAAAAAAAAGAGATAGCTCTTATATAACAAATTCTGGGTTTGGGGGAAATTTGGGAAAGGTATATCTCTTGCTATTTTATATCTCTTTTGCTACTTGCTATTGGGTTAGATCAAACCCAATAACTGCCATCACTTAAAGGGGGAGCTCATTCGTTGTTTTTGTTTTTTCCTTTTACCTTGATTTTCCAGGTAGTATGCTTTCACAAAGGTTTGTAAATAAATTTGCTCCAGTGAGGAGATATTCTAATGATCTTGTAAGTGACAGATAACTCAATGTGATAAACTCATTTTTTCCAGTGTTCTTTAAACTAAGAGCCACAGTATTATAGACAAATATATAATTTCCTTTCTTAGCATCTGATGTTGGCAATGATTTCAGTTTAGAATTAGCCATTTTTATTTCCTTCAGAAAATATAATTGGCCACTTGTGCTTTTTAACTAGTATGAATGAAACTGTAAATACAGCAATTTATTTGATTAAGGTCTATGGGCATTTTTCTTTTACTGAAAATGGACTTTGATTTTATTATACTAGATACAAAAAACTTCTATAGCAAAAATAAAATGTTACATCCTTGATAGTCATTTGTGGAGAGAAGAGAAAACCCAGGTGCAGCTCTTCTGCAGTTTTTGTGACTTTTAACTGATTTGGCTTATAATTCCTTCCTACTTCTTGCACTGGGAATTCATTTCTCTGTGCACTTTGCTGTTTCTGTATACATCTCAGGGACTAGAAATACTAAACCCTCATTTTCCCACATATAACCCTTCTAGAATTTCACAGCCAGAAGTGTATTCTAACGCTGCAACTAGATATTACCTTAATTCTCATTTCCTTCTGCAGGATGTCTATATCTATATCTGTAGATTTCTATCTATATAACATTTTTATACCATTTAAATATTTCTGAATTTGGAAGGAAAAGTCTTTCTTTTGCTCCCTCTGTCATGGATGAAGGCAAAGTCTCCAAACTTGTTTCAAGCTATGGAAGGCTTCTCTACCCAGCTTGGCATTCTAATAGATCAGAGATCTCAGATGAACTGGCTTCATTTTTTACAGACTCTGAGATTCAAAATAATTTCTTTGAAATTCAGTAGAGAAAAAAACTAGCCACTTCCTTTCCTAAACAACAGCATGTACCAAGTGTTAGGGAGTTATGCTGTCAGTTTATTCTTAGCCATTTTCCGTGGAAATTGATAAAATTATTGAACAGTTGAATTTTTGAGCTGGGAGACCTTAGCTGTAGTATAAACTCATTTTACATATAATGAATGTGAGTTCTCTAGACATGATATAAAATGCTTAAGATCAAAGGGCTAGCTAGGCAATTAAAAAATATAGAACTTCAATAATAAAGTGGTTAAAGAAAATATTTAGATTTTATGTGTCTTTTTTTTGTTTCAATGTTTTAACTCAAAAGACCAGCTGCTGGTTTGGTCTTCTGCTTGCATGGAATTGACTTGGACCTTTTGGATGGTACTTCTCCTGTGACATTGCCAAAGGTTGGAGCAACCCACAGTCTTTTCAGATAATTATCATTTTTGAAAACTTGAGTTTTCATGATCTTGTTAGTTAGTTTAAAATATGTGTGAGAATAAAATCCTAAGACAATTTATCTATATAGGGTTTCTACTTTTCTGGGATCTTTGAGAGAGTTCAATAAATAGAAGGTAGAAGATCTCCTCAGAGCTGAGTTGAGTGGGGCCCTTGCATTCTGGTAACTATCTGCATAGCCAATCTGACCAGAAGGCTCCTGTGTTCTCAGTGTCCCTAAGTCTTCAATTTATTATGTTGAACCATTTTATAATTTCTCCAAATGATCGAATCTCTGCAATGTTAGATAGTTCCATCCAGTTACACAGTGGAAAATTTCTGGGGTCATAAGTCAAAATATTGAATCTTAAATAAATTGATGATACTTAAGAGCCTTGCCCTGTGATGTAGGAAATGATTAAGTGGAAGTGAATTAAGAGAGAAGGACGAAGAAAGCAAAATGGATGAGGTTATACCAAGCATGTACTTAACTGTTTACTGGAGGGATCCTTTTTTGATATGCAGAGCTTTAAGTTAGGGAAATGTCTTTTTCCATCACACAATACATTTTAAAAAGTCACCTTGTATACAGCTAAACTTTTGTTCAAACATGTCAGCAGGGAGAGTAGAGAGATATAACCAGGTGTTTCATATTATTCAAACAGTAATAAGCTTACTGTTGAGAAATTAAACATGGACAGTCTCTTCTCCCTCATCTAAAGTCACATAGATACCTTATTTGGGTACTTCATATTCTTACTTACACTTGATACTTATGCACAGATTCCTGTATGTATCAATTCTTCTTTCATTCCCAAAATTCATTTAAACAAAAATATTCGGAACACCTGCCATGTGCCAGGTAATGGGGATATAGGGTTCTATAGGTCTGAAATGGTTTCTGACCTGCCTCTCAACCCCAGAACAATAAAGGCAAATAAGAAATGTAACAGGAACTTATGTTCAATCACTTAATTCAAGTCATTCAGCTTAATAACTTGGGTACATATTTGTTTCAGTGTTGGCCTTAGAAAGCATTGCTTTTTATGTCTTACCTGAAGGATCTTATCACCAGGCTGCAGCAGGTTGGATGCTGGTCCATCAGGCTGAACCCTAGTAACAAAGATACCCTATAAGTCAGAAGTAACAGAGGTTAGGATTCTATTTTCAAGAACTAGATCTACTTAAAAACTTTTTCATTCACATAGAAAACAGTGAAAACAGATTAAAAACACTTTACACATGTGAGGTTAAAATATTATTATAGTATTTTAAGCAAGGCACCACCCTCTAAATCAAGTTTAAGAAAAGCAACATTTTTACTTGCACAAAACGCTCATATTGTTTGTTTTGTTTTGTTTTGCGGTACGCGGGCCTCTCACTGTTGTGGCTTCTCCCGTTGCGGAGCACAGGCTCCGGACGCGCAGGCTCAGCGGCCATGGCTCACGGGCCCAGCCACTCCGCGGCATGTGGAATCTTCCCAGACCGGGGCACGAACCCGTGTACCCTGCATCTGCAGGAGGCCTCTCAACCACTGCGCCACCAGGGAAGCACTCATATTGTTTTTAAAGTGCACTTATGATTTATAAATTAATTTCATGGCATAGTCTTAATTTCTTTCTTAAATAATTTGATGTATGGTTCTAAACCATCTTTTGTGTGACTTTTGTATAACTTCTGAAGTTGTCTTAAAGTATTCCTCATTGAAAATGTCTCCTATCTGATAGGTTGTAAATTCAACGTACACTTTAAAAGCCTTACTAGAATCACATATAAGACTGGTTTATTTTAATGAGTATTACTTTATATGTTACTGAGAATTTTAAAGTAAAATGAACAAAGAAAACATAAGAAAATTCCAACGTACAAAGTTTGCAGCTATATAGTTACAAAATTCCTAAATTGATTTAGTTTATAAAAATGCCAAATTAATTTTACTGATCATGTACACAAAGCAAACACTTGTTGAATGTCTACCATATGCTAGGCCTTGATTGCTGGTGTTATAGAGATATACAGAATATAATTTTTGCCTTCGATGAGCTCACTATATAGTAGAAGAAAAGTCAAGAAAACCGACTATAAAACAGTGTGAGAAGTGTTATGATAGAGGTAATCAATATAATAGATTATTTAAAATGTTGCATCCAGCTTAACCTTAATGTGTTGGAGCTTCTAAGAAGAGGAAATATCTGGCACGGAATCATAAAGGACAAGTAAAAGTTACCCACACAGATAAGGAAAGATATTCTACGTGGAAGGGATAGCACATACAAAAGTGAGAGTGCCTGTTACATTCAGGAAGCTGCAAGTAGTTCTATTATGACTGCAGTGGTTGTGGAAGGGTTCGAGTGGATGTGGTTGGGAACATGGGAGAAAATCATATCAATCCCCCAAAGTAGGTAAGGACCAGATCAAGATGGGTCTTTAATGGACATCTTTATCAGTTTGGGGAGCTACTGAAGTACTTTAAACATGATGGTGACAAGATTTTGATTAATATACTAAGAATGAACTGATGAGTGGATAAACAAAATGTGCATATCTATTCAGTGGAATATTATTTGGCAATAGAAAAGAATGAAGTACTGACAACACTGATGAACCTTGAAAACATTATGCTAAATGAAAGAAGCTAGTCACAAAAAACCACATATTGTATGATTCCATTTATATGAAATGTCAAGAAGAGGCAAATGCATAAAAATGGAAAGCAGATTAGTGTTTGCTAGGGGCTGGGAAGCAAGGGGAGTGACTGTTAATGTGTACAGATTTCTTTTTAAGGTAATAAAAGGGTTCTGGAATTAGATAGTGGTGACGGTTGCACAGCTCTGTGAATATACTAAAAGCCACCTAACTGTACACTTTAAAAGGGTGAATTTTATGGTATGTGAATTATATATCAATTCAGCTCTTATTGTTTTTAATTCTTGAGTATTCATAGAAGATAATATTTTAATGGCTTTGCCTGCTATTTAGAAAATTATCTCATTTACTGATCTGTAAACTTAATAACTCTCACTTAAACCCATAACTTTATGTGTGTATGTCTTTGTAAATGGTTTAACAAACAGACCCTAGTTAAAATATTTCTATGTGTTTTAATTTAGCATTTTAGATCTTTATGAAACATTAATTTAAGGATTTTGAATGATTTTTATCTTTCTGATTTTAACCTGTTATCTTTCCCATTCAAAGATGAAACTACAGTAAGTATTAAAATATTAGAAAACTGCATAACTTTAACCAGTAATTCGACTTCTAGAACTTATGTTAGGGAAATAACTGGATAAGTATGCAACATGTATTTACTAATATGTTCATCACGGTATTATTTGTAATAATAAAAATTACAAATCACATGTAAATGTCTAATAACAGGGAATTGATTAAATAAATAAATTATGGTAAATCTATACAATAGAACGATATGTGGTCATTAAAAATGGAGTCCTAGATGACAGCTATAGAAGGACACTGGTGCTTAGAGAAACAAGCAAGTTATAAAACATTATGTGTGGCATAATACTATTTTTGCTGAAACATGTTTAAATGTATATTTGTGTGGGAAAATATCTGGAAGAATATACTCCTAAACATTAGCAGTGGTTGTACTGGGTAATGAGACATAATATATATGTATATTTTTTTCTTTCTTTTTGCTTTTCTGTGTTTTCTAATATTTCTACAATGATTAGGCACTAATAGCATTAAGAAAATAGTAATAAAAACTTAAACAATCTTTTAGGTTAATGGTGTCACAATTTGGTGTGATGTTCAAACAGCTAGTTACTTTGGTCAGTTCAGTTGTACAAATGGTCAGTTCAGAAGGAAAAAGAAAACTGGTTGTTTGAAAGGGACAGTTAAATAAGGCACAATGACTAATCCACCAGACCAGTGAATGGCACTGGTTGTGAGAACACATATAATCCTCACAGTCATTTTCATACTGGGCACATAACTCTCCTACTCCATCAATCCAGGAGACTATATGAGTACTCAGTTCCCCTGGTGGTCCCTCTTTTATGCTGTTGCGGTCTCTGTAAAACAGGCAGAATGACACTGCATCTCTGGATGCTGAAGGCAAAGTTGTTTTGACTATTATTTTATCCCAGCAGTCAAAGTCTGTGCTACCTAGTTAATTTTGATTGCCGTTCTTCAGCTTATTGAACGAGAACAGTTTTAATAATTTTTGTATGAATCCAGACCATAGGAACTGAATTGTGGCCATCATATTGCAATGCTGAGAGGAACTGGCAACACTCCACAGCCTGACTGCTGAAAGAATACCAAAGCCATGTCTCTAGCAGGTTTAATTTCAATCATCACAAAGCTCTGTGGGGTTCAACCACTGTTCTGGAGACTTGCTTTGAAGCTTTCTCTTATGGTGGCCTGAGTCTTCCTAAGCATTTATTGCTGTTTTCTAAAGCATTAATATTTCTTTTCAATCAATAAGTTTTACCAACTAAGAAATTGCTACTGCCCATTGGCATAGTTTCTCTTTCTCTCTGTATCTTTCTCTCTCTCTATATATATATCCTATCAGCCAGCATATTGCCACATTAGTCAAAACAGATAGCAATGAGTGTTATGTTTGATAATGGTCTATAGCATTCATTATTTTTGGAGGTGGAATGCTTCCCCAAAGACTGCCTGAAAAGCCCAGTGCCCTGAGTTTTCACTGTATTTATGTATTACATATAAACACTGTCATATGAAAGAGACCAAATAACTCTGAACCCATTTTTGTGGTCTCTGTTATGATGAAATATTGATGAGAAATATGAAAACTTTGACACTGTTTTCAAAAAGTTCATTGTAGCAGTGTGTGTGGCACTCAGTATAGGGTCTATAAATGTTATTATAATTACTGAAAGTCTGAAGGTTGAGCTACAATCCAGGGTCTTTCTTTCCAGCAAAGCCTGCAATAAGAGATTTCAGAGTCTCCCAACTGTACCAGATTTACTGTCAGAAAATTCTTCATTACTCTTAGTCTTAGAGTACATTGAAAGGCCGACATTTATTATCTTTACCTTGAATTCCCAACAGGTAAGAGGATTTGCATCTTTGATTTAGGGAAGGGGAAGGGAAAAGGGCTGGAAAGTCTCTCCTGTATCATCTGTGGTTTCCTAGTGGTGGCTGTCAGTGATAATGGCTCCAATTACTATTTACTTTCAATAATGAACATGGGTCCCAACAAGAGGGCTTTCTGATGGTTCTTAATAACTTTTAGAGGCTACTTCCTTTGGTAGCTCCAAGCCAACATCAGCTCTGTAACAATGGCTGCTAGAGTCTAGTTACTGGCTTATGGCATTTCTGAGTGTGTTTCTCTAATGTTTTGCACCTCATCACCAGCTCTCATGTTCCTTAGTGGCTTGACAGCACAGTGGTTTTCCCTTAGCACCACCTCTAGAGGGCATCTCACAACAGAGCTAAGTATTGCAGTCCTTTCCAAAGAACGCAAGTCTTTTGTCCTATCAGACACCAGTAACTGGGTGTGCTTGAGACAGACACAGACACAATGGACTCATGTATCACAGAGGGACCCCCATAGGTTTGAACCAAAGCTAATGTGGAGAGCACTGGCCGGATGCTACAAATAGGCTTGACCTTTTGCCATTTCACGTTTCTTCCCCAGTTTTTAAACCAGTCTTCATATAAGTCGTAAATGAAGTTTTTCCAAAAGTACCCATAATGGGTTTTTAAAAAGTTTTACTTTTCGCAAGTAATTTTGAAAATGGATGAGTATAGAAGGTTTTTCACAGTGTTAAAATCTGACCTGGTCTTATTGGTTACCTAGTCTCTGCACCTCTGGACATAAACCTTGAAGGACTCAAGATTCCTTGAAAGTTAGTCTACAAGGCCAACATTTCACATTCTAACTTTAGAGGAGAAAGGAACTTTATATGGCTTTTTAATGATGAAGGTGAATGACTGTGACAGTCTCAGCTATTGTAAATGTAGACACCAAAATAGAACTTGTCTTAAGGGAATTACAACTTCAATTTGTGAAATATGCTTTTCTTTAAAATTCTGAAAAAACTTGGCTCTAGCTGATGCTAAGAAATTGGTTTCTAGGAAGGCCATATCTCAGATAAAAATTGCATACAATTACAATTCAGAACACATTGGTTATATATTATAGAATATGGTATCATATGCTTTCATATAATTATAAAAGTTCAAAGAGCGTTTCTGAAGAAAAAAATGACCCATAAAGCTAGCAAACACAGCCATAGATTCAATAGCTTGCAAGGGGAAACTTTTTTTTTTTGGTCAAATATTGGCAAATAATTTCTTTTCATGAATTGAGCAAGGTTAATATTAAGCTATGATGCAGCTCACAGAAGCAGCATTACACATACACAGTAGACTGTGTTTACTTAATCCCTGTGATTATTAGAAGACACATCAAGAATAAAGGTGTTTCAATAGCTTTACTCTCTATGAGTCAAAGTGTGAAAACAAAATAATTTAAGGTTAATTGCTGAGAGACAAATCTTGAGCTTTGAACAATTTGCTACCTTAAAAACAGGAATTTATATGCAGCAAGTGAAGAGATTTATCCCATGACCATTAGAAACTAAAGGAGAGGGGAGAGGAAGGAAAGGAGAAAAAGAGAAAAAAAGGAGGGCATTGGCAGCTACATATGATGATTCAGTGTATGACTGAACTTTAGCTGACAGAACAATGAAATGTAAAATCCATAAAAAATGAACAGAAAGAAGAATTGTTTTAGAAACCTGAAAAAGTTGAGCCTCAAAAGACAGAGATACAAATTATACAACTGACCAAAGTTCTCTAAAAATTTCACAAAAATCTTATGCACAGATGTTTAAAGGAATTGAAAATTCTCTTTCATTAATTTTAAAATAAAGAAATATTAAAACAAAAATCACTTGGTTGCATTTGTAAAAAATAGAACTACCATATGACCCAGCAATCCCACTACTGGGCATATACCCTGAGAAAACCATAATTCAAAAAGGGATGTACCACAATGTTCATTGTGGCACTATTTACGACAGCCAGGACATGGAAGCAATCTAAATGTCCATCGACAGATGAATGGATAAAGAAGATGTGGCACATATACACAATGGAATATTACTCAGCCATAAAAAGAAACAAAATTGAGTTATTTGTAGTGAGGTGGATGGACCTAGAGTTTGTCATACGGAGTAAGTCAGAAAGAGAAAAACAAATACCATATGCTAACACATATATATGGAATCTTAAAAAAATAATGGTACTGATGAACCTAGTGGCAGGGCAGGAATAAAGACATAGACATAGAGAATGGACTTGAGGACACAGCGAGGTGGGGAGGGGGAAGCTGGGGTGAAGTGAGAGTAGCATCGACTTATATACACTACCTAATGTAAAATAGTTAGCTAGTGGGAAGCAGCAGCATAGCACAGGGAGATCAGCTTGGGACTTTGCAATGACCTAGAGGGGTGGGATAGGGAGGATGGGAGGGAGACACAAGAGGGAGGGGATATGGGGATATATGTATGCATATGACTGATTCACTTTGTTGTACAACAGAAACACAGTATTGTGAAGCAATTATACTCCAATAAGGATCTATTAAAAAAAATAATGCATTGGAGCAACAGGAGACTATTTAAACCCATAGAAATTGGCTATGTGATTACAAATATCTTAGTAACAACGTAATGGTGTGATTCTAACAGAAAAAATACACTTGCACCATTCTTTTATGTCATTGTAAAGCTTTGTTTAGTAGCCAAAAAGAAAAATGTATATAAACATATAGTTTTCAAGATACTGCCCTTATGACTTGATAAAAACAACCAAGAAGTAAGCAGTTTATTTCCTTTTATCTGAGATTCCTGTTAGAAATGACAAATTGACTACAAAAAATTGATCTTCTTTTTTTTAATAGTTTGGTGCTGATCACCAGGCACTACTTTCTTTTGGGGAATTTGAATATAAGAGTTGAAATTATGTTTGGCTTTGATTACTTTATACAGGCGTACCTTGTTTCACTGTGCTTCACTTTATTGCACTTTGCAGGCAATGTAGTTTTAAAATTGAAGGTTTGTGGCAACTCTCTGTCAAGCAAGTCTATCACCGCCATTTTTCCAACAACGTTTGCTCACTTCATGTTTCTGTGTCACATTTTGGTGACTCTTGCAATATTTCAAACTTTTTCATTATTATTCTATTTGTTATGGTGGTCTGTGATCAGTGATCTTTGATGTTATTACTACGACTCGCTGAAGACTTAGATGATGGTTAGCATTTTTAGCAATAAAGTATTTTTGAATTAAGGTATCTACATTTTTTTAGACATAATGCTATTGCACACTTAACAGACTACAATATAGTGTAAACATAAGTTTTAAATGCACTGGGAAACCAAAAATTTCGAGGGACTTGCTTTATTGCAATATTCATCCTATTGCAGTGGCCTGGAAACAAACCCCAATATCTCTGAGGTATTCCTGTTAGGAATTATAATTGTAATTTTCCTTTTATTGATTGCTTCAGTATTGCAATTATTCCTTAACAGTTAAAAATCTCTGGGAGTCTGTGTATTGTTGACTGAACGTACATTTTCTTCCTGTTTATTTCTTGGTAAAATTCTTAAGCTTAAAAAAAGAATTTTCTTTCATTTGATTTTCATATTTTCATTTAAAAGTAAATGATCACACTCTTCCACATAATGTCTTTCCAGATTTCTTGCCTCTTTGGGAAAAATAGGTGAAATATTTTTCATTTCTTTTACTTTATGAATTCTTTAAAGCCTGTATTTAATATAAGACCTCAACTGGTGGTCAATATATGGATTGCTGAACTTCATACAGTTTACTGATTTGATCAGAGTTCCTACTGGCTTTTCGTCTCAGCTTTTTTTTCTTCTTTTAAATTAATTTTTGGCTGAGTTGGGTCTTTGTTGCTGTGCGCAAGCTTTTCTCTAGTTGTGGTGCGCAGGCTTCTAATTACGGTGGCTTCTCTTGTTGTGGAGCATGGGCTCTAGGTACTCGGGCTCAGTAGTTACGGCTCGCGGGCTCTAGAGCACAGGCTCAGTAGTTGCACGGGCTTAGTTGCTCCATGGCATGTGGAATCTTCCCAGACCAGGGATTGAACCCGTGTCCCCTGCATTGGCGGGCAGATTCTTAACCACTGCGCCACCAGGGAAGTCCTCTTCTCAGCTTTATACATAGCATAAAATAGTAGATGCCATTAAAAAAAGAGTGGGTAACTGTAGGTGGCTGTGGCGTCTCCTTCCTAGGTACTACTAAAATAGTATCAGTAATCAGCTTTCTGATTATCATCCCTGCAGTCTTCCTCAAAGCCCCTTCAGCTGTCAAATTTTTTGACACTATCTACAACACTTCAAAATAATGGATTGAAAAGTGAAGAATTCAGTCAAAGCTTTTTTGTCACTTATGCTAAAATAAGGTTTTTAAAGTGAAAAATTATTGTATTGTAAACTACATTCAGTCAAACTATGATTCTTTTAGATAAAATATGGTTTTATGTAGAGTAGACCATACTAGAAGTATTGCTTAGGGCTGGCGGTGAAATCAGGAGGTCAAAAAGGCCAGTGACAAATGTCCAGAGGACACTCTAGTTGTGGATTCCTGACACATTGACTGACAAAGTGGCTCTTAGGCCACGGCTGTGCATTGGCAGTGTGGGGTAGAGTGAAAAGGGAGGTTTTCTTCCCTCACTTTTTAGTCTCTGTATTTCTATATTATTTGAATTTTTATAGTGAGAGTGTTTTCATTTCTTACCTGTATAATTTTTTAAGAGATATAAGTTAAAGAAAAAAGACGTTGCAGTTGTACATATGTGAGACTAAGAACATATTATGATTTTAAAGGATGATTATGTCGATTATGTTGAGAATGCCCTAGTTCACAATCAGTAGGAGGTACCTAAGTAAAAGTGGTTCTCGATTCTTTGTCTCTTTCACCACTCTCACATTATGGCTCAGAGATGGACACCTTCAGAGAACTGAAACCGCCCCAGCTGATGTGTGCAAATCATACAAAACCCAACATATTGTAGGGTCTTCTTGCAGTATAGGAATAAGCAAATCTTGTACCTTAGTCTACATATCCTACTAAATTAGTCACAGAGTCAAGGTGGAAACATTTTTTTTGAAGTAGAGAATAGGATGAATGTATGATTTTTCTCTCTCAATAAACACACAGACCTTGGTATACCTCAATAAACAAAGAGAAACACAAATTTAAGATATGATTTTTCTTTAATCACTTTACTGTTTACTCCAACACTTCCTATTTTCTATTAATAAATGTTCTTGGAGGTTAAATGATAGTGCCTTGTTATGGGAATGTGGTTTGTGTATGGTGATGGGGTTTGATCCAGTAGGTTTCAAAAATGGGAAATAATTTCTACTGCATTATACTTAAAAAATAGAATTGGTTACTAAGATCATGTATCGCTATGTTAATTATATTGTAAGGATGATTGCAATTAAACAAATGCATATTTATAATTTTGTACCTTATACAGTAATCGTAAACTGTTACTACTTGTTTACTGCTTAATGTAACTCTGAATTTATTAACAATATATATTTAAAAAATATATACACACATATATATATATATATATATATATATATATATATATACATTTTAAAATAACACAGTCTAAATTCTGATCTAGTAGTCCAACTTTCCAGCATAGTTCTAACACCTTCAGGTTAACTTGGTGTCTGGAAATCTATTCTCATCTCTTTATGGTTTTCCTTCAACTCATTCAAAGGATCTTAGGGAGGATTTAAGGATTTAGGTTGGAACTTACAGAAGTTGAGAATAAACTCTTTGAGTTCTCATGATTTCCTTCACACACCCAAAAGAGAAAAATGACACAATAAAAGTGTTTTGCAGTTACTTGGGTTTCCTTCTCAGTTGTCTTTGATTTCTCCGATCTTACCTATTGTTACCTAAAATTTTTTCCCATCTAAGTGTGTTGCCTCCAAACTTCCCGCTCCTTCTGATCAACATCATTTTCTAAACCACTTTCTTTCACTGCCAAAGAACATAGATTTGGCTCAATTAGTGATTACTATCTCTTAGAGAGACTAAGACTATATTTGTAGAATATAGCAGTCTTTTTTTTTAAAGAAAAAACTTAATCAGAAAAATTACAAGTATTTAAAAGCAGATTTAATGGGTCTCATTGAAAAAACTATGACACAGCAAATTTCAGGATCCACACTGAAGTATCAGTTGCTTTGGCAATCCCTCTCAGTTAGATGCCATGGTTGAAAGCACTCAGGCAGTACTTCTCATAGAGGAGCATATCAGAATTGCTGGTACTAAAGTACTTTTAGTTTGAAAGATGAAGAACATCCATTGTTTTCATAGTTGCATAATGGACACTTTTGGGGACCTGCCCAGATTCCCTTCATCAGATTGGTGCTCTCATCCTGCAGGTGCTGCTGACAGCTCACATCTAACCCATCTTTTGAAAATTACTCTGACTGGAACCTCCTTTCTGGGAAATGCTGGGAAGGTTATGCTCCTTCCCATGTAGTTAATGACTGATACCAGGGTACAAAAAGCTGTTACCCTCCTCAAGGTGAGACAACTCTGTGGTACCATTCATGCTCCAGAGCACCCTGTACCCTGTACCATCCAGTTTCCACTAAGTCCACATCTTTGTGGATTTCCACTTTCTTCACCTGCCCTATCCTGCATCCCTTATTCTCACATAGATTTCACCGGACAGCAATTCTTCAATTAACTACTTGCACAAAAGTCTTCATCTCTGGTTCTGCATTTTGGGGAGCTGGCTTTAGACAAATATAAACTATAAAAATTAAAGCTCTGCAGTATCTTCTTGCCTGGAAGGGATACGTAGATTCTATATTTTGCTTACTAGCGATTCTTTGGAACCCAGTACCAGGAGATAAAATGCACCTCTGCTCCCCAAGCATAGAGCAACTTTGGGGGTAGATTGGAGGAAAAATGGATAATATTGTTATTAAATATGTATTATTGAGATACATCTCAAATGTTATATAGATAAATTTTAAAAAAGCTAAACAATACTGCTACAGGCAGAGACATGGAAGTTATTACTTTTTAATTTATTTTTGTTTTATTTCTATTAATCTGGATTCACAATATTTTCAAGAATTCTAGTTGGTTATAACATTTTCAAGCAGAAACTAGAAATACTACGGAGGTCCCTGCAATACCACTTAAAACTTGTGGTAGTAACTTTATAAATGGAATATGAAAGATTTCACAGGTTTCCCAAAGATCTTTTGGACCCTCAGTAATTAACTTTCTCTCATTGTTGGATCTGTCAATTCTTGTTAGTTATTACCTAAAATATTATTTATGAACTAATTTTAAGTGCTTTCACATTTTGATTGAGAAGTCTCTGACATTTTTCCATCAAATAGTAACAAACTTTAAAAGTCCCAAATCCTTTCCCACACCATTTTCTGTCTCCTTATTTAGCTTATTTTGTTCCATGCTAAATGGCTGAAATGATGCAGCAGAGAGAACATAGATAATATTTAACTCTAGCAACTAATATATCTGGCTATGTACTTGGACTTTAATTTTATTGAAAATTGTTTTACTGATTGTTAAAAATATCACAAAGTGATAGCAATCTCAATTCTAGTGACTTTCTAAATATATTGTTGAATAAAAATGTCCCAATCAATGTTCTTATTTAAAATGGTACTTTTAAATCGCCTTATTTTTTCATATGTATGATGGAATGATATTTTCTTAAAGAACCAAGTCTGTGTTGAGTTATATTTTATTATATCTTTTCACAAGCTGAAATCTTATATGTCTTCTTTATAATATAATGTCTTGATACTGAAATTATCCAATTGGCTAAAGCACACTGCCATGCCTTCTTAAAAGGCCTCATATAGGTGGTCATACCTATAGGAATCCTATTAATAGGAGATTGCAAAGACTGCATTTCTATCAATATTTCTGAAGAGATTCAGGTATTTTTCTACATACAAGACAGAACAGAACAGGCAAAAATGCATTTTTCATTAAAAAAATTCTTGCTTTTAAAGTTCTCAAACAACCAAGTGGCATTCTGAACCTCAAACTGCAGTGTGACTAAGATGCAGCTGAAGTAATTGTGTTGTAAAATAATTTATTTATTTTTAAAAATCCAGTTTTATATGTAAATTATATACATTTATATTATATCTATTCCTTGCTCCTGAATGTTACTTTCACATAACTAATAGATTCTCCAAATTATTTTGCATTACATAATCGCTTGAAGTAGAATTAAAGATGGGACAGATATATAAATTATATTATAAAATTAATTTAGAAATATATAAAATAAATCACTTTTGTCTAGGAGTTGTATAAAATGAAGGAAATATTATATGTAGTTTAATGTTTATGTAGTAAATATAAATCATATGCTGTGTGGAGTTCTAGACAAATGTGTTTGCTATTCCTGATTTTTATATCCATGGAGATTACATGATGAGGTATAGACATAGGGTATGCAACTTTTTCATAAGTCAAGAGCATATCTTTTGCAACTTTTTATTTATGAATCACCCAGTGTCATGAGGCTGAACAAACCCAGAAAATTATTCTTGTGCATTTTCGAATTTGCTACTGCCAAGCATGCCTCTGGGTATTGCTATTCCCAGGTAAAGATGTCAAATAAATGCTTTGGATCTGCACATCTAACCTTTCTTCTCTTTGTAATATTAATCATATAAAAACTTTTATTTGATGCAATACTCGTCTCCACACAAATTTTCTTCTAGGGGTGGAAGGTGGGATGTAAATAGGAGGGAGGATGTTTGGCATCTGGAATCAATTTTTTAGAATTTATATAGAATTAGATATAGTAATTTATTCTGAAATTCCAGAACATTTATTGGTGATTATAGTATTTTACATTTGCCATGCCTATAATATTCTTCCTTGGCTTGGAATTTTACCTGTACCATGGGCAAATTAAGGCATTAAAAAAAAAAAGGATTGTTTCTTCTATCATTTATGTGTGTACATGCCAATTGCCCAAATCAGTGGAAATATGGGTAGGCTCTCTGGCCTCTGCTCAGCATGAGTGTTTATGATAAAACTGTGGAGAATAAGTGATTCTTTGGTCCCAATGTCCTAGTATGTATATTTCCTGATCTCAAGTGATTTGAGGATATTCATAATACAGCTTCCATTTTGATCCTGTGACTAGGTGATTGTTCATGGCATTGTTCAGTGCTGTACCTTTACAGTATATAGAGAAAGAGGCTATGAGTTCTTGTTAATATCTTTAAACTCCAGAAGCTTAGTCCTTCCTTCTAAAATGAGGCAAGGAGGGATATCAGTCCCTGAATGATGAACTGTGTGAATACATCATTAAAAATTCATTTATTTTCAGAGTCTCGGGCTGCCTTATGAAGTCACACAACATGATATCAGTCATCCATTAATCCAGTCTCTTCTTCCTAACAACATCTCGTGGAAACTGTATTGGTATATTACTTAAATTTTGTAATCATGAATTATTATTTTATGAACATTTAAATATAGGGAAAGATTATTGTGGTTTGTTCCATTGGCAGGATCTCCACTGTAGTAATACCTTAGTCCAAAAGTTATACAAATGCTTAGCAATCTAAGGTATACAGTATGCTTCTAATTATCTAAGTTCAATAGAGAATACATGCTGACTTCCAAGGACTTGAAGCAAATATCTAGACTATAACTAACTACAGTGTTCTGTAACACTTTCAGTATTAGATTATTATGTTAGTCTCAACTCTACAGGGTATAAATTTGTCATGTGGCTCTTCGGCTAAGTGGTATTTGCAGATAGAGGTATGTATCATAGTGCTTGTTAAGAGAAAAGGATTTGGAATCAGATCAATTTGGGTTCAAATCTTATCTGCCACAGGTCAGCTAAATGACCTTGGGCAAGTTAATTAACCACTCCGGGCCTCAACAAAATGGGGAATAATAATACTCAACTAACACAAGTTGCTAAGGAGAAAAGTTCATGTATATAAAGAGCCTAATACAGTGACCAGCACATTACAGATACTCAGTAAAAGTCTATACTTTTATTATTATCATCAGATTTGTTGGATCAAAATCTTTTATCTCTCTGGAGCATCATGCCATCTTGACAGCAATGTTTTTCTATAATAATAAACCAGATAATGGCTCCATCCACTTCACAGGGAGGGCAAAGGCAAGCATTATATGACGGCTTTTTCATCTGGTTTTCTACAGTTTTCTCTTTCCAAGTATGTAAAAGCAGTTTTCACCTGGCAGTGAACCCAAAATAATGAACTCCATGATGAGTGAGTTGGGTTGTTCAACTACTAAACACTGTTCTGACAATGATATGAACTGCAGGACTAATTGTGCTCCATCCATTTAACCTAAGGAGACCATAATCAGACTACCTTGGCGTCTTCGAGAAGAGTTAAATTTGCAAGACCAGATGATGTTCTAAGCTCTCAAAGTCTGGTACAAAACAGTCTTTATATCTTAATCCTCAATTCTCCCTAAAGCCTCAGTTAACTTTTGGGCTGTACCAAGAGTTTTTCTGCAATAGTCTCACACTACCGCAGAACCTAAATTGGAACTTCTGCCAGACTGAACAACACAACTCACTTTTGTCCCAGTTTCATACTCTCAGCCCTTAGGGATGACTGCTTCATGCTTTTCCTATCTGGCTGTAAACCAGGTAATCAGTTTGGATGCTATTTCACTTTAGTCCTTGGCATTTGGCTGAAACAGTGGCTCCTAACAATCATAATGAAAAGAATGGAACAAATCTACTGACTATTTTAGTACAGAAAGTCTTCAATGACTCTAAGACATTCAGATATCTTGGATACTTAGAATTTTGAGTGTCATTACAAAACACTTAAACATTAATAAACAGTAGGTAAAATAATATAGTATGCTCGAAAGACTGCTTCTAACCCATGACTTGTTTATTGGGAGGGGATATGTATCATATTAAAGTTTAAGATTTTGCATGACTAGAACTCCTTATAAAGAAAGCATCAACCTCTGACCCAGGTTGAATTAAAACATCTGTTTATTTTGGTTCTCCTCACCCCTCCTCACAGCTGTAAATTAGCCAATTTATGATAAAATTGTCCTTCAACATTGGAGAGAAGAGTATTTTTAAAGTTCATTTTCATTTTCTTACTGTTTGATATTTTTAGGTTGATATAGGCACTGGATCCCACTCTAAATTTTATGCAACCTCTACAAGAATGGGGCACTGGGGATAAAAAAATGCAACTGAATTTCCTCGAGATTAATCCCTTTCCTTGTGAGTGGATTAAATTCTTATAGAAATTGTCAAAGCCAATGTCTTTAGATCTCCTCAACACTTTTAACTAAGTATCTACCATATGTTTGGTGTGGTCAATAAATTAAGAGCAGTCTGAGTCTTCTGTAGATTTGGAACTTTTAATTACTCTGATCAATTTTGCTGTAATAGAGATTCACTTTTCAGATTTTAAGTGTTTTAGAAAGTAATCAGGCAAAGAAAATTGCTTTTGAGGGGAATATTTCAATGGGTAGATTATATAATTCAAGCTCTATATCTGTGGCATTTAACCAAAAGAGAAATTATAAGATCATAGAAATAGTTCAGTCTCACTAGAGTCATCAAAATGTTACAATGAAAAATTAAATGAATAGTTATAAAGTGTTCATATTTCATCACAGTGGAAGAATTACAGGCAATGATTTGAAAGCCTCACACCTGCTATCCCCTTCAGTTGAAAATAAAAGCAGAAAAGTAACAGCATTCAGACATCTTGACTATTTAGCAACTTGTGCATCTTTAATTGAAAAATATCTATTACCCTGTGCCTTCCAAAAATATAGTGAAAAGATATATCTGCTGGTGAGATAAGAGAGGAAAACATGTCTTTTGAATTTCAACTATCTTATGAATGATAAGTTTGTTACCTTTTCATTGAAAGAACTTATGGAAGAGATGTAAAACCAGAGACAAAAAGAGGAGTCAAGATGAATAAGACAATAATTTGAGGCTTTTAAAAATACCATCATATGTTTCTGATAATTTTGACTTTTCATGCTTTTTGTCTTAAGATATATTAATAATTTATTAAAATTCAGTAAACACTTGGTCCTACTAAGCCATGAATATTTAAATTCTACTAAATCAATGATTATCCTCAACATCATTTCAAAAAGGAAATGTAGTAGTTACTTATACACAGACATTTCTAACTGGAATTTCCCTAATTATATAGGGTTGCTTCATATACATTCCTTATATATGAATACCTGCTCCAATCAGTTAACCAAATAAATTCTTATCTATGGCAACTGGGGATTCCTTTCTACTCCTTTCCATCCAAATAGTCCAACCTCTTTCTTTCTTCTTCTTCAGAAAGGAAAGGAAGAAGGCATAACTAATGGTAGGAAACAAAAAGATTGGGAAGAAGTAGAGGAAAATAAGGGATTAAAGGCTATGGAAATCTCCAAAGTAGGGGCATCCAAATTTTTTCAGAAATAGGTCTTTAATCAGAAACTGATGTGTGGGTGATTTTTACAATAGTGGTAAATTGAAAGGATCCGCACCACTTTGTGACTCAAAGGTTAAGTCGAGAGCCTGAGGAGGTTTTATTCATATCTAATTTCTGTCTTTCTTCATCATCCCAAAGTTTTATGATGTCACTTAATGCAATTAAATTTGATGCGGTCAAAAGCAGACAGTTTCAATGATCATCAAATTATAATCACTAATTGTTTAAAAGCTGAGAGTATTAAACCCTGATGGCAGAAGGCAGGTTACATAGCTCAGGGTACATTTTTTTGCTTAAAAAAGTCAAGTGGTCCACAATGGGATCAGACAGGCCAGATGTGAACATATGCAGCATGGTGGATATTCAGCAACGTTTGAGGTTAGAGTTGGGGATGGTGGTGAACCATTACCCATGATTTGACAGACAGGGGTGAGCATAAGAGGAGGACCTGATTCCTCTGCTGTGGCTAACACTGATTTTCTCACAGAATATTTGTTTCCCATGGTCTTTCATTTCTACAATTCTATTAGTGAAATACTTTACAAACATGATGGATTAAAGAGATGGCAATCAGCTGGCCCTGGCGTTGAATCATTATTTATTCATTCTGTTACTATGAGAAAACTTTTTCCCAAATCAGTGATCCACAAATAAAATTTTGGAAAAAACTTGTTAGAAATTGCCTATATAGCTTCCTTTACAAATATATACAACTGTGAACAAAACAAAAAGCAAAAACAAGCCACTTCCTATTCAAAGAGAATGCTTAAATTTATTTTTTCTCATTCATAGGATTTGTCAAGCACTGTAGTGAATTCTTTTTTCCCTTTGCTGAAAAAGTTTCTAATTGGCTTCATAGTTAGCCAGCCTATTAAAGTACAGTAAAACCAAAAAATTGAAAAAAGAATTTTTTGCTGCTGTAGAATATAGTGTTTTTCTAGTTAAAATTGCCAATAAGAAATTCAGTTCTTACCTTGTCAGAAGGTTTAAATGGATTTCCTTGTCCACTAATTCCACCACTGATACTAAATCCAAGGCCAGGATTCTTTTCTATTCTCACACAAAACTATGCAAAAAAGATATAAAAAGGTAATCAAATACATATGAAAGCTAAATATCTTCAAATAACTGTATCCCAATAGAAAATAATCACATTTCACTTAAGTTCTCAGGGTTAGCCTATGTTAACTTGGTATATAAAAGACAGTATAAATACTGACAAAATAGTGTTTCTATAAGCATCAGTTATAATTGGAACTAACAAAATTACCTGAACAAGCAGACATGAGTAAATATTTATTCGTTACCTGTGCAGCACTAAATTTTGATTAGCAGTTTTTAAAACTTAGAAAACCCCTTAAAAAAAAAGATTGTACATTATTTTAATTATCTACTTTAAACGTACATATAGTCTGACTAATTAGAAAGGACTGTATGAATAAGTGAAAGAAAATTTGCAAATGTAGAGTGAGGGAAAAGATGGCTATTTGATTAATTAGTTGATTAATTATTTACACATCTTTATTGGAGTATAATTGCTTTACATGTTGTGTTAGTTTCTGCTGTATAACAAAGTGAATCAGCTATACATATACATATATCCCCATATCCCCTCCCTCTTCCGTCTCCCTCCCACTCTCCCTAGCCCACTCCTCTAGGGGGTCACAAAGCACTGAGCTGATCTCCCTGTGCTATGCAGCTGCTTCCCATTAGCTAGCTTCCCATTAGCTAACTATTTTACATATGGTAATGTATATATGTCAATGCTACTCTCACACTTCGCTCCAGCTTACCCTTCCCGCTCCTTGTGTCCTCAAGTCCATTGTCTATGTTTGCATCTTTACTCCTGTCCTGCCCCTAGGTTCGTCAGAACTAATTTTTTTTTTAGATTCCATATGTATGTGTTAGCATACGGTATTTGTTTTTCTCTTCCTGACTTACTTCACTCTGTATGACAGACTCTAGGTCCATCCACCTCACTACAAATAACTCAATTTCGTTTATTTTTATGGCTGAGTAATATTCCATTGAATATATGTGCCACATCTTCTTTATCCATTCATTTGTTGATGGACACTTAGGTTTCTTCCATGTCCTGGCTATTGTAAATCATGCTGCAATGAACATTGTGGTACATATGGTTTTCTCTGGGTATATGTCCAGTAGTGGGATTGCTGGGTCATATGGTAGTTCTAATTTTAGTTTTGTAAGGAACCTCCATACTGTTGTCCATAGTGGCTGTATTGATTTACATTCCCACCAATAGTGCAAGAGTGTTCCCTTTTCTCCACACCCTCTCCAGCATTTATTGTTTGTAGATTTTTTGTTGATGGCCATTATGACTGGTGTCAGGTGATACCTCATTGTAGTTTTGATTTGCATTTCCCTAATGATTAATGATGTTGAGCTTCCGTTCATGTGTTTGTTGGCAATCTGTATATTTTCTTTGGAGAAATGTCGATTTAGGTCTTCTGTTCATTTTTGGATTGAGTTGTTTTTTTGAAATTGAGCTGCATGAGCTGCTTGTAAATTTTGGAGATTAATCCTTTGTCAGGTGCTTCATTTGCAAATATTTTCTCCCATTCTGAGGGTTGTCTTTTGGTCATGTTTATGGTTTCCTTTGCTGTGCAAAAGCTTTTAAGTTTCATTAGGTCCCATTGTTTATTTTTGTTTTTATTTCCATTTCTCTAGGAGGTGGTCAAAAAGGATGTTGCTGTGATTTATGTCATAGAGTGTTCTGCCTCTGTTTTCCTCTAAGAGTTTGACAGTGTCTGGCCTTACATTTAGGTCTTTAATCCATTTTGAGTTTATTTTTGTGTATAGTGTTAGGAAGTGTTCTAATTTCATTCTTTTACATGTAGCTGCCAAGTTTTCCCAGCACCACTTATTGAAGAGGCTGTCTTTTCTCCACTGTATATTCTTGCCTCCTTTATCAAAGACAAGGTGACCATATGTGTGTGGGTTTATCTCTGGGCATTCTATCCTTTTCCATTGATCTATATTTCTGTTTTTGTGCCAGTACCATACTGTCTTGATTACTGTGCTTTGTAGTATAGTCTGAAGTCTGGGAGTCTGATTCCTCCAGCTCCATTTTTCTTTCCCAAGATTGCTTCAGCTATTCGGGGTCTTTTTTGTTTCCACACAAATTGTGAAATTTTTTGCTCTAGTTCTGTGAAAAATGACATTGCTAGTTTGATAGGAATTGCATTGAACCTGTAGATTGCTTTGGGTAGTATAGTCATTCTCACAATATTGATTCTTCCAGTCCAAGAACATGGTATATCTCTCCATCTGTTTGTATCATCTTTAATTTCTTTCATCAGTGTCTTATAGTTTTCTGCATACAGGTCTTTTGCCTCCTTAGGTAGGTTTACTCCTAGGTATTTTATTCTTTTTATTGCAGTGGTAAATGGGAGTGTTTCCTTAGTTTCTCTTTCAGATTTTTCATCATTAGTGTAGAGGAATGCAAGAGATTTCTTTTTTTATATATATAAATTTATTTATTTATTTTTAAATTTTTGGCTGTGTTGGGTCTTTGTTGCTGTGTGTGGGCTTTCTCTAGTTGTGGTGAGCAGGGCTACTCTTTGTTGCAGTGTGCAGGCTTCTCATTGTCATGGCTGCTCTTGTTGTGCAGCACGGGCTCTAGGCACACAGGCTTCAGTAGCTGTGGCCCATGGGCTCAGTAGTTGTGGCTTGCGGGCCCTAGAGCTCAAGCTCAGTAGTTGTGGCGCACGGGCTTATTTGCTCCATGGCATGTGGGAATTCCTGGGCCAGGGCTCGAATCTGTGTCCTGTGCATTGGTAGGCAGATTCTAAACCACTGCACCACCAGAGAAGCCCAAATGTAAGAGATTTCTGTGCATTAATTTTGTATCCTGCTGCTTTACCAAATTCATTGATTAACTCTGTAGCTTTCTGGTAGCATCTTTAGGATTCTCTATGTATAGTATCATATCTTCTTCAAATAGTGACAGCTTTACTTCTTCTCTTCTGATTTGGATTCCTTTTATTTCTTCTTCTTCTCTGATTGCCATGGCTAAAACCTCTGAAACTATGTTGAATAATAGTGGTGAGAGTGGGCAACCTTGTCTTGTTCCTGATCTTAGTGGAAATGGTTTCAGTTTTTCACCATTCAGAAAGATGTTGGCTGTGGGTTTGTCATATATGGCCTTTATTATGTTCAGGTAATTTCCCTCTATGCCTACTTTCTGGAGAGTTTTTATCATAAATAGGTGTTGAATTTTGTCGAAAGCTTTCTCTGCATCTGTTGAGATTATTCTATGGCTTTTATCCTTCAGTTTGTTAATATGGTGTATCACATTGATTGATTTGCATATATTGAAGAATCCTTGCATTCCTGGGATAAACCCCATTGATCACAGTGTTTGATCCTTTTAATGTGCTGTTGGATTCCGTTTGCTAGTATTTTGTTGAGGAGTTTTGCATCTATGTTCATCAGAGATATTGGCCTGTAGTTTTCTTTTTTTTTTTTTTTTGCGGTACGCGGGCCTCTCACCGCTCTGGCCTCTCCCGTTGCGGAGCACAGGCTCTGGACGCACAGGCTCAGCGGCCATGGCTCATGGGCCCAGCCACTCCGCGGCATGTGGGATCTTCCTGGACCAGAGCACGAACCCGTGTCCCCTGCATCGGCAGGCGGACTCTCAACCACTGCGCCACCAGGGAAGCCTATATAGTTTTCTTTTTTTATGACATATTTGTTTGTTTTTGGCATCAGGGTGACGGTGGCCTTGTAGAATGAGTTTGGCGGTGTTCCCCCCTCTGCTAATATTTTGGAAGAGTTTGAGAAGGATAGGTGTTAGCTCTTCTCTAAATGATAGAATTTGCCTGTGAAGCCATCTGGTCCTAGGGTTTTGTTTGTTGGAAGATTTTTAATCACAGTTTTAATTTCAGTGCTTGTGATTGCTCTGTTTATATTTTCTATTTCTTCTTGGTTCAGTCTTGGAAGGTTGTTTTTTTCTAAGAATTTGTCCATTTCTTCCAGGTTGTCCATTGTATTGGCATAGAGTTGCTTGTAGTAATCTCTCACGATCCTTTGTATTTCTGCAGTGCCAGTTGTTACTTCTCCATTTTTATTTCTAATTCCGTTGATTTGAGTCTTCTCACTTTTTTTCTTGATGAGTCTGGCTAATGGTTCATCAATTTTCTTTATCTTCTCAAAGAACCAGCTATTATTTTTATTGATCTTTGTTATCATTTCCTTCTTTTCTTTTTCATATATTTCTGACCTGATCTTTATGATTTCTTTCCTTCTGCTAATTTTGGGGTTTTTTTTGTTCTTCGTTCTCTAATTGTTTTAGGTGTAAGTTAGGTTGTTTATTTGAGATGTTTTTTGTTTCTTGAGGTAGGAATGTATTGCTATAAACTTCCCTCTTAGAACTGCTTCTGCTGCACCCCATAGGTTTTGGGTAGTCGTGTTTTCATTGTCATTTTTTTTTAGGTATTTTTTGATTTCCTCTTTGATTTCTTCAGTGATTCCTTGGTTATTTAGTAGCATATTAGTGTTTGTATTTTTTACAGTTTTTTTTTTTTCCTATAATTAGTATCTAGTCTCCATAGCATTGTGGTCAGAAAAGATACTTTATATGATTTCAATTTTAGTAAATTTACCAAGGCTTGATTTGTGACCCGAGATATCATCTATCCTGGAGAATGCTCCATGAGCACTTGAGATGAAAGTGTATTCTGTTGTTTTTGGATGGAATGTCCTATAAATATCAATTAAGTCCATCTTGTCAATTAAGTCCATCTTGTCATTTAAAGCTTGTGTTTCCTTATTTATTTTCATTTTGGATGATCTGTCCATTGGTGAAAGTGGGGTGTTAAAGTCCCCTACTATGATTGTGTTACTGTCGATTTCCCCTTTTATGGCTGTTAGCATTTGACTTATGTATTGAGATGCTTCTATGTTGGGTGCATGTTTACAATTGTTATATCTTCTTCCTGGATTGATCCCTTGATCATTATGTAGTATAGTTCTTTGTCTCTTGTAATAGTCTTTATTTTAAAGTCTATTTTTTCTGATATGAGAATTGCTACTACAGCTTTCTTTTGATTTCTATTTTCATGGAATATTTTTTCCATCCCCTCATTTTCAGTCTGTATGTGTCCCTAGGTCTGAAGTGGGTCTCTTGTACACAGCATATATATGGGTCTTGTTTTTGTATCCATTCAGCCAGTCTATGTCTTTTGGTTGGAGCATTTAATCCATTTACATTTAAGGTAATTATCAATATGTATGTTCCTATTACCATTTTCTTAATTGTTTTGGGTTTGTTATTGTAGGTCTTTTCCTTATCTTGTGTTTCCTGCCTAGAGAAGCTCCTTTAGCATTTGTTGTAAAGCTGGTTTGGTGGTGCTGAATTCTCTTAACTTATGCTTGTCTGTAAAGCTTTTAATTTCTCTCTTGAATCTGAATGAGATCCTTGCTGGGTAGAGTAATCTTGGTTGTAGGTTTTTCCCTTTCATCACTTTAAATATGTCCTGCCACTCCCTTCTGGTTTGCAGAGTTTCTGCTGAAAGATCAGCTGTTAACCTTACGGGGATTTCCTTGTATGTTATTTGTTGCTTTTCCCTTGCTGCTTTTAAATTTTTTTCTTTGTATTTAATTTTTTATAGTTTGATTAATGTGTCTTGGTGTGTTTCTCCTTGGATTTATCCTGTATGGGACTCTGCGCTTCCTGGACTTGACTATTTCCTTTCCCATGTTAGGGAAGTTTTCAACTATAATCTCCTCAAATATTTTCTCAGAAACTTTCTTTTCCTCTTCTTCTTCTGGGACCTCTATAATTCGAATGTTGGTGCATTTATGGTAGTTATTTCCACTATTTTTTCTTCCAGGTCACTTATCCTTTCTTCTGCTTCAGTTATTCTGCTATTGATTCCTTCTAGAGAGTTTTTAATTTCATTTATTTTGTTGTTCATCATTGTTTGTTGGCTCTTTAGTTCTTCTAGGTCCTTCTTAATCATTTCTTGTATTTTCTCCATTCTATTTCCAAGACTTTGGATCATCTTTACTATCATTACTCTGATTTTTTTTCAGGTAGACTGTCTATTTCCTCTTCATTTGTTTGGTCTGGTGGGGTTTTACCTTGTTCCTTCATCTGCTGCATGTTTCTCTGTCTTCTTATTTTGTTTAACTTACTGTGTTTGGGACCTCCTTTTTGCAGGCTGCAAGTTCGTATTTCCCATTGTTTTTGGTGTCTGCCCCCAGTGGGTGAGGTTTGGTTCAGTGACTTGTGTAGGATTCCTGGTGGAGGGGACTGGTGCCTGTGTTCAGGTGGGTGGGGCTGGATCATGTCTTTCTGGTGGGTAGGGCTGCATCTGGTGGTGTGTTTTGGGGTGTCTGTGAACTTAGTATCATTTTTTTTTGAACTTAGTATCATCTTAGGCAGCCTTTTCTGCTAATGGGTGGGGTTATGTTCCTGTCTTGCCAGTTGTTTGGCATGGGGCATCCAGCACTGGAGCTTGCTGGCCATTGGGTGGAGCTGGGTCTTAACGTTGAGACAGAGATCTCTGGGAGTGCTCTTGCTGATTGCTATTACATGGGGCTGGGAGGTCTCTGGTGGTCCAATGTCCTGAACTTGGCTCTCCCATCTTAGAGGCTTGGGCCTGACATCTGGCCAGAGCACCAAGACCCTGTCAGCCACATGGCTAGGTACATGGGGATTTTCTTGCCTTTTGGGAACTCTGAGGTCTTCTGCCAGTGGTCAGTAGGTGTTCTGTAGGAGTTGTTCCACATGTAGATGTATTTTTGATGTGTTTGTGGGAAGGAGGGTGATCTCCACCTCTTACTCCTCTGACATCTTGAAGGTCCCCTGATGGCTATTTAATTTAAATCAGTTGTTACTGCTTTCTAGGAAAGTAGAATATTTCATCTTCTCGGTAGATAATTCTATTATTTAGACATAGCAGGGGTTTTATTGGGTTGGCCAAAAAGTTCATTTGGTTTTTCCGTAAGATCTTAACAGAAAAACCCAAATGAACTTTTTGGACAGCCCAATAGTTTGAGAAAGGGGAGAAGTTTTATCCACAGTTAGAGTGAAGGTGAAACAAAAGAAGAAAGAAATACTCAGTAAAAAGAGTTTTGGGTTTTGGCAGCAGCTCCTCAAGAGGAAGTTAAAAGTGTTAGAGGAAAGAGGAAAACACTGTGAGAAAGAGAGAGGACAAAAATATGGAGAAATTGTGACAGAGAAGAGTCAATAAATATTTAGGACTGTGAAGGCTAATATTCCAGTATTCTGTGCTCTATTACCTCCCCAAACCCCAAATCATCAATGAAATCTGTTAAACGTCAGAGCCTTATGCTTTGCAGTACTGTTGGGAAATGATGGCATTAGGAGTAGGTCCACCTTGGGGTAAGGTTGGAGTAAAGATAACAGCAATTATAAGAATTGATACAGGGACTTCCCTGGTGGTCCAGTGGTTGGGACTCTGTGCTTCCACTGCAGGGGGCACAGGTTTGATCCCTGGTTGGGGAACTAGGATCCTGGATGCCACATGGCGTGGCCAAAAAAAAAAAAAAAGAACTGATACAAGGAACGTAGATCAAAAATTCAGCAGAAGGGAAATCAGTGTCAGGAATGACTTAGAGAAACTATAATAAACCTAGGAATTCTTGATGATCCTGAGCTGGGGATGTGAATGTGTGGGCTGTGGGGAAAATGCTAGTTTTCCATGTAAAGTGGGACGGGGTGACCCCAGATAACTGAAAGACTTGGCACCCCAGAGGTAGCATGCACTTTGGTTACACAAAGGGAAAAAAACAACTTTTATAACTTTTAATTAAAGAATGAGTATTGGAACTAGGGTGAACCAAGTATTACCAGAGATTAGCAGGCAAAAGATTATCAATAAAGAGTTAAGAAAAAAGTCTAAAGAAATACATTAGCATATATTTTGTATTTATATAAATATATATTGGAAATGTTCTTAAAGATGATTGGAAACATTTGCTTTTTTAAGTAGCTCAATGTTTTCCCCAGCAACATTGCTTAGCCTATTAATTTGCTTGTGGGAAAATGCAAACGCCCCAAATGTTCTCTACATCTTTATTTTTAAGGTACCTTCAATACTTACCTCTTAGATAGTTCAAGGCAAACTTGAGTCCTATTCCTGACTTAATTAGCATATATTGTGAGTCGATGGGAGCTGGATCAATTAAGTTTGGCCATTTAATAGGACTATCCTTAATTCAGTCATATTCTTTAATAGTAAACATAATGTTTATTACATAGTTCACTTGCAACACAAGGACCAAAAACTATCCACTAATGTGATTTTTATGATAGACTCATTAATGAAGAGTTTCTAAATGATGAGTAACTGCAAATACCATAAATACTCTCCTATATTTTTATTTTAAAGATTGGTTTAATTACAACTTTTCCTTTCATTGATCTAGATTTGTTAAAACTAGTTATCATAGGGTGGTAGAAACTACAGTTTCTAATAGTTTTGTATTTATATGGCTCACAGTCTGTGGATCTGAACATATAATAGCTTGATTAGCTCGAAGGAATACTTTAGCTTTATTCATCACACGAGTTCACCTTGTAGTCCTTTTTTTGTTATTAGTGGTTAATTAGAAAATGAGAAGAAAGGAACTAATACTATTTAAACATTTTACTTTTGTTTTTCCCATATATCTGTGCATTTCCAATTAAATTATTTAAAATTTGGGCTATACCTTTCTAATGTGAAAATTTTATATTGTATAACATAATATGTGGAAGGTGTACACTTTGGGCTTTCTCCAGGCCACTATAAAAACTGAAAGGAAACATATGCAACAGATTTTATTTACAAAGTAAATTGCTGAGGGTACTTTCTAGTCATTCTCTTTCAAGGTAGTGACTATATCTATTTTATATTATTGTCAATCTGGAAGGCACTAGAAAATCTTAGGAAAACAAATTTCATATGTGCCAAGTATCTGAAGAACTGCTTCAATATATTTTTTAATAATAGAAATAATAAAGATGACACTATGGTTTTATAAATATGACAAACAACCACAAATTCTGATCTGAAGCTAGGCTCCCCTTGGGCACACTATGGTATGGCTAATAGGTTGTGTTGGGACTGCTATGTTCCATAAAGCATGTCAGACAGAGTATTCATCTCACATAGAAGGAGTTCCACCTGTCTGCTAAGGCCCAAAGGGGCCATAAAATGTGAGAGGAGGGAATGCCTCACAGCCAAGAAACAGTCTGAAACTAAAAGGGTTTAGCAAAGAGGAAATGCAGTGTTCTAGAAAAAGGTCAGATCTAGGAGGCTAATAAATAGCTTATTCAATGAAAATCAGCTTTTCTATTTTTTATTAAGTTATTGATATCAATGAGTGAAATTGCTGGCTGAAGATAACAGCAACAGTTTGGCAGGAAATGGTGCATTTGCTTCTTTCAGAGTCTGCTTCCATCATTTGACTACTTGATATATCTGGTTTGTGTTAATCTTGCTCTGATTAAAATACTGGGTCATAACTTGGAGAAGCCCATGAAAAAATGGATTGTAATGTAGCAGTGAGGCTCTGTGAAGTCGTAATGTATAATCTCTGGAAGGCAGTGATCTCATTTGGTCTTGCAATGCTCTAAAACCTAGTAGCAAGAACAAAGGAAATACGTGTGTGTGGGTGGGCACATGTGCGTGAGGTGTAATTCAGGATTAGAGAATTGCATTGCAGAAAGATACCTGGTGATGCTGTAATTAACGTGCTTCGTATGCTTTGTTCTAGTGACCATTCTCTTTCCTAGCAGTATGTATTATGAAGCTTTTAGTGGATACCTGCTGTTTTTGCTGCTCAAGATCCATTCATTCTTTGTCTGGCAGTTATAACCTCAAATTCTCTTTGAAAACCACCCACTTCTTTATTCTCAGCCTGTATGCTCTCAGTGAATCATGTTATCTAGACCTAAAGCAAAGCACTGGATCCCCTAAAAATATGATTTATTATAGGATGAGCAGGTCACTTGATCAACTAGGAGTAATGAGATGGCTATTAGGATTTTCAGGAAAGAGAATCTTGCTCTTTCTTGCTTGTTTTACGTCTGAGAGAGTCTGAAGCTCTTGAGCTATCTTTCTATCACGAGGAGAAAGCCTTTTTGGCACAGGAACCAGCCCACAGAGAGAGAAGTCATGATTTCCTCTGCGCCTAGCATTAAGCCTTATCTGAAGCTTCCTCCATCTCTGGAGTTCCAGCTGATATGAGTTTAAACATTCTCCTTTGGCTTAAGTCTTATTAGGTTGAGTCACTCATAATCAAGAGGCATAGCTGACTAAATAAATTGAGAAGAAACTTGCTTATTTGTAGACATAAAAGAATTGATTTATCTTAAAAGAAAAAAATTATACACTTGTTAGAAAATGCTTTTGGGAAATGAAGTGAGCAGAATTTCAAATATTCTGTACTGTAAGAAATTCAAGGTAAATTTTTGATCTATTTAAGGACTGTTAATTGCTGAAGCATCAAGAAAGGACTTTGTAACTAAAAATGTTTCACCTCTGAGGCCATTTCCAGCTTTGAACCCTGAGAGTATTAACATAGAGAAGGTCTGGTGAAGAGACATCCACATTCCGCATGGAGTTTTAATCAAGTAGGACATCTGAATCACCTCTGAATGTCTATTATGTTATCTCTTCATTGACTATCTACAACAGTGGCTGGTACATCGTTAACACTCAATTAACTTTTGGTTGAATAAATAAATTGGTAATATGCATGTGTGACAAAAGATACTCTCAATTATTCACTGTCAAAAGTATATGATGACTCTTTCTTAAAACATGTGATGAGTTTTTCGAAGATATGCCAGTTATTCAAAGAAGTGCTCCAATTATATTGTTAACTGCTTGGAAAAACCGCTGTAACTTTGAAAATGAAAATGGATGTAGAAATCATGATTCATGCCTTTATGCCACAAATATTTATTGATTTTCTACTAAGTGCTAGGCACCTTATCAGACAGACAAAAAATCCTTGCCCTCATGGAACTTACATTCTAATGGGGAAGACAGATAGTAAACATGTGAACAGGAAGTAATTTCAGATAGTGATATGAGCTGTGCAAAAAAATAAAGCAGGAAAGTAAGTACAGTTTGACGGAACAGGAGTGAGGAGCTATTTTAGTTGGAGTAGCTAAGAAAGGCCTCTCTGAGGATGTGACATTTGAGCAGAAATGTGAATGAGATAAAGGATCAAGCAACAGACAATAAGAAAAATGGGAAAACTATTCCAGGCAGGGAGAACAGCAATTTTAAATGCCCTGAAGACAGATGGATCTTTGTAAAGTCAAAGGACAACAAGACGGCATATGGACAGACATATAGATCAGTGAAATAGAACGGAGAATCAAGATATAAACCCTAACATTTGTGGTCATTTGATTTTCAACAAAAGGTCTAAGATAATTCAATGAGGAAAGAATAATTTTTTAAACAAATGGTATAGGGACAACTGGATATCTACATGAAAAATAATGATTTTTACCTGTACCTCATACCATACACAAAAATTAATGCAAAATAAATCAGGGACTGAAGTGCAAGAGCTAAAACTATAAACCTTTAGGAAGAAAATACAAGTAAATCTCCGTCATCTTGAGTTAAGCAATGATTTCTTAGATATGAAACCAAATGTTATAAAGGAGATGACTGACTTTATCAAAATTAAAAACTTTGGTGCCTTAAAGAGACCATCAAGAAAGTGAAAAGACAACCTACAGAATGGGAGAAAATATTTTGTATCTGGAATATATGAACGACAGTTACAGTTCAAATAACCTAATTAAAAAATGGGCAAAGAATTTTAATAGACATTTACCCAAAGAAGATATATGAATGACTAATAAACACACGAAAAGCTACTCAACATCATTAGTTATTGGAGAAATGTAGATTAAAAACACAATGAGAGGGGCTTCCCTGGTGGTGCAGCGGTTGAGAGTCCGCCTGCCGATGCAGGGGACACGGGTTCGTGCCCCGGTCCGGGAAGATCCCACATGCCGCGGAGCGGCTGGGCCTGTGGGCCATGGCCGCTGAGCCTGCGCGTCCGGAGCCTGTGCTCCGCAACGGGAGAGGCCACAACAGTGAGAGGTCCGCGTACCGCAAAAAAAAACCACAAAAAATCCCAAAAAAACCCACAATGAGATACTATCAATACTTCACAAGATGGCTATAATAAAAAAAGAAAGACAATAACAAATATTGGTGAGGATGTGGAGAAATTAGAACACTCACATTGCTGGTGGGAGTAAAATGTGGCAGACACTTTAGAAAAGAGTTTAGAAGCTCCTTAAAATTGATAAACATAATTACCATATAACCCAGCAAGTTCATTCCTAGGTAACTACCCAAGCACAATAAAAATGTACCTTCACACACAAATTTGTACATGAATGTTCAAAAAGTGGAAAGAACGCAAATGTCTGTCACCTGATGAATGCATAAGCAATATATGGTATAGCCATATAATGGAATATTATTTGGCAGTAAAAAGGAATGAATTACTGATATGTGCTACACTAAGCACATTATGCTAATTAAAATTAGCCAGTCACAAAAAACTTCATATGTCCTATGATCTCATTTATATGAAATGTCCAGAATAGACAAATGTATAGAGATACAATGTAGATGAATGATTGTCTAGGGCTGGGGGCAGAATAGAGGGCAGGGAGTATGGAAGATGACCGCTAATGGGTATAAGGTTTCTTTTTGGAATTATGAAAATGTTTAAAAATTAGATTATGGTGATGGTGGTACAACTGTATAAATATACTAAAAAACACTGAATTGTTCAATTTAAACAGGTGAACTTTACCGTGTGTAAACTATATCAATAAGGCTGTTAAAATCAGCAACAACAACATGATCAGCATGACGAGAGAGAAAATGGCTAAGGAGAGAGTAGAAGGAGAGGAGGCAGGGTCCAGGTCTGTAGGGACTTCATGCCATAGGGAGGATTTATAAGGGTTCAGAAGTTTTCAAGCCACTAGGGATTTTTAAGCAGAAGACTGACATGATCTGATTCATGTTTTAAAGAGATCACTCTGGCAGTGGAAAACAGACTGGAGAAAAGCAACCAGCAAAAGAGAAAACAATTAGGGAGCTACTGAAGTAGATAGGAGTGAGGTGATGGCTGATAAGATGGTAGCAGTGCAGGTGATGAAAAGTGGTGAATTCAGAATATATTTTAATGGAATTGCTGTGACTTGTACGTGGGCTGTGAGAAAGGGAAGTCAAGGATCTTTGGCCATAGCAACAAGATAAATAGAAGAGCCATTAACTAAAATGGGGAAATCTAGAAGAGAAGCAGGTTTGGTAGGGGCAGGGCTGGGAAACAAGAGTTTCTTTTGACTATGCTAAGTTTAAGAAATTCATTGGACATCCAGGTTGAGATATCAACAAGTGGGTAATTGAATATAAACATCTGGAGTACAGGGGAGAGGCCAGAGCTGGAGATGTATAAATCTTGGACTCATCCATCCTGGAAGTGAATGAAATCATACAGGTGTGAGTATGGATACAAAAGAGAAGGGGGTCAAGGTTTGAGCACTGGATCACTCTATCATTTAAAGGTCAGGAACAGAAAAGGAGTCAATAAAGAAATCAGGAAAGAATGGCTAGTGTGGAAAGAGGGAAAGCGGTAGAATAGTGATAGCCAAGTGAAGAAAATTTAAAGAAAGAGTTCAGTCAAGCCACTTGCTGAGAGATCAAATGAGATGATGATGGAGATTTGATTATGGGACTTGACAGAAGTAGAGAGAATGCTTCATGGTACTGAAATTAAACTGGAAATTAAATTTGCTGCTACTTTCACTTTTAGTTCCTGGTCTTATAGGTTATTATATAACAGTGCTTGTACAATAAAGAGTGCTATGCAATGATAAGGTATTATAACTTTTGTTGTGATTTACACTATGTGTATTGCACAGCCATACAAAATCTACATAAAACTTCTCTGCATTCCCAAAATTTCTAACAAGGCTGTGTCATAGACTAAAAAAGGTAATAATTATAAAAATATATAAATGTTAATATTAAAAATTTTTTTTTGATACTTCTATTTTCATATCTTTTTCTGTTGTGTATCAGAGATGCAAGTCCAACTAAAAGTGCTAATTAAATCTTTTGAAGAAACATACTAATACGCTGATGAATAAAATCCTTTGAGTAGCATTTTCTAGATCTTTCAGAAAAAAATAGCCAACTCTGTACGTAACTAGAAAGTAGAAACTCAAATGTTCTTTCGTCTGTAAATGCATTTTAAAGGTTATTCACTTCATTTCCTTCATTTTAAACTTGAGGAAACCAAGAAGACCATACATATATTTAGTGGAACACTGAAAGAGGCCTTCTGATTCCTACTGTAGTGTTTACTGAATCCTACTATTTGACTAAACATAATTCATAAAGTCAATTTGTAGAATTTGTGGTGTTGAGTTAGACATTATTTGTGTCAAAGTATGAATTTAGAGTTGCAGTATTACTTTGGTTACTGGAGAATAAAATTCTATGGGGAAAATATGCATAAATAGTAGTAATTTAAGTAGAGCAGGATGAGGTATGGGATGTCCCTGAAATCATTTGAGTAAATAATATACATTAAAACCATCTTAATATCTATTTTCTAACCATCTTTATTAAATTATTGCCTTTTAATTTTAAAATTCATGATTAAAAAACCCAAATATTTCCAAGTTTTTCTTCTTATATCAAACACTTAGGATAATGTATTTTTCTTCACTTGGTTCCGAGTGAACCTCACCTGGAACCTCACCTGGATGAGGTGAGGTTAGATGAAGCCTCACCTGGAACCCTTGTGAGCCCTTCAGGCAACTGATCAGAGCATCTAAAGAGATGTCTGAAATCATGTCTTAGCCAAAAGCTTCATGTGCTCCACATATTATTAAGTATCAAAATGATTTCTTCCAGGGTACACTATAGCATCTCCTTCAAGGAGGGTTTCAGAGCTTTGTTTTTATTTCCCCTTGAATACGATGGGTGTGAGCTGCTTTGTATAACTCACAAGGCTTATTCTAATGTAATTCTAATGTAATGTTACAAGTTCTCTTTTAGGCACAAACTTTAGTTCAAATGTATACTCACAGGAACTGGCAGGAAACAGCTATGGAGCTCTGGCCCTCCTGATATGTTAGGTTCATTAGCGGGTATGTCCTCTTGTCTGGGGCAGACATGGACTTGAGGGTGCACTTTTCTATTTTTATTCTTCCAGTGTGGGCTTACTCTTGACCTCTATGTTTGGCTAGAGTGCAGCAGGCTGTAGCATTATGTGGTAGACTCATGAAATTGGATTCTAATTCTAGCTCGACTTCTCTGAATCTTAGATTTTTAGTCAGTAAAACAGGAACTGCTCTATCCACCACAGCACTATTGGTTAGATTAAATCAGTTAATATATGAAAGGATTTTGAGACATTTGAAGCATCATGCTGATGTTTTTCCTTCCTAGTTCTGCTTTGGGGTCTATATGTTCCACATATACAGATATGCTTTGCCTCGGATTATACATTTGCAAAACAGAAAAACCAAGTTTATGTTAGTTTCTATAAAGACTATCCAACAAGTTATGGATGACTTGTGTATACTTCTAAATAGTGTTAATAACACTATGCTATTCAGCTGGCAAATTGCTGAGTTATAGAATATCTCGATATCAGTTCTCAGCCTTGGCTACACAATAGAATCACCTGGGGAATTTCAAAAATTCCCATTACCCAGCTCACATCCAGGCTAATGAAATCAGTTTCTTTGGGGATGAGGCCAGGGCATGAGTATTTTTCAAAGTTCCTGAGCAGCCTCCATCGGGCATCATGGAATTTCCTCAAAAAACTAAAGTAGAACTACCATATGATCCAGTAATTTGACTCCTGGGTATATATCCAGAAAAAACGAAAACACTAATTTGAAAAGATATATGCACCCCAATGTTCATAGAAGCACTGTTTACAATATCCAAGACATGGAAATAACCCAAGTGCCCATAAATAGACAAATGGATAAAGAAGACATAGTATATATACACAATAGAATATTACTCAGCCATAAAAAAAGGATGAAATTTTTCCATTTGCAGCAACATGGATGAACTTGGAGTGTATTATGCTAAATGAAATAAGTAAGACAGAGAAAGACAAATACTGTATGATATCACTTATAAGTGGAATCTAAAAAATAGTACAAATGAATATATGCAACACAGAAACAGACTCATAGACATAGAAAACAACCTTGTGGTTACCAAAGGGAAAGGGTTGGGGGAGGGACAAATTAGGGATATGGGATTAACAGATACAAACCATTATGTATAAAATAAACAACAAGAATATATTGTATAGCACAGGGAATTATAGCCATTATCTTGTAGTAACTTATAATGGAATATAATCTGCAAAAATACTGAATCACTATGCTGTATACCTAAAATTAATATGATATTGTTAATCAACTATACATCAATTAAAAAAAAAAGCTGAGCAGATTCTAATGTACAGCTGAGGTTGAGAATATCTGATATAAAGTAATACTTTATTGTGAAGGGGAGGATAAGCTGAATAGTCATTTGGATTGGGAAACAAAGGGAAGAGCTAAGAGAATGGATATGATGGCTAAGAGTTTTCATGTGGAATGGGAAGGAGTCAAATCTTACTTTCTGGCTTTCTTCAGCTCACTGTTTAGTACAACTCTATTAGTCTCTATTATGTTCATCAATAATCAAAAAGGTTTATGCATTATAATACCTTTTCTAAGTAAAATTCCCTGATAATGAACTTCAAGTGACATGCACGTGATTTTGTTGTAGATAATTTGTTAAAAAGAATATCCATTATTACACATCAGATTTCTAGTCTATGGAAATTAATACCTTGAATCTGGGTCGCACATTATGGTTTAAAAATCACTTCCATATATTTTATGCCATTTAATCCTAGAGTAGAAAACAGATGATACTTAACGTCTATGAAAAATAGATATGTAAAAGTAAGTGTATTAAATTAGAATTCTTAGATATTTTGCCTTGTTTTATTGTGATGGGTAGTTTGAAAGTTGAGATGGTTTCATCATTCAGGTGGAACATCAAAGTTTACTAAGTACTTCTTTATGGCTAAAAAAGGCTAAGTGTGCAGGTTAGGTAAAATATGACATTCATTTAAATTCATTCAACTTCATTAGTGGTAGCATTTATTATGTATGTTCATTGCTATATGGAACTTATTTTAATCAGATTAGAAATTCATTAGTTCTTTAGGTCACATTAAGAGATACAGAGGTATACTTTTTCTAATAATAAAACTTTCCATTTGTTGAGTATTTTTGCTTTTCAAAGAATTGGAAGTGTTCATGTGAGTTCCAGTCAGCATACCATCTGTATAAGGCAGTTCTATAACTCTGAATTGTAGCTGAAACACGTTTAACTAATATTATTTGACAGAAAGGGACACTGAGGCCACAGCAATCGTCTGGATCATGTGGTTAATTTAATGGTAAGACTGGTACACAGAACTTGGGTTCTGGGTTAGATCTGGATTAAAATTCCAGCTTGACCAATTATACCGCTCACAAGTAGCTTGACCAATTATACCTCTTACAAGTTACTTATTTTCTCTGTGCCTTGGTTTCTTCATTTATAAAAAGGAAATAAGATTATTGTGAGGATTAAATGAAATAGCGTGTGTAAGCAGGACCAACTATGTAATTAGTGGGGCCTGATGCAAAATGAAAATGTGAGGCTCTTTGTTGAATGATTTTTAAGAATTACAAGCTGGTGACAGCAGAGCATTAAACCAAGTGTGGGGCACTTCCAAATGCAGGACTTTGTGCAGCTGCACAGTTCACACACCATGAAGCCAGGCCTGTGTGTAAGATACATGGTATTTATAGCATAAATACACTTTATATAGTATAAATAGCATAGTAGGCACTCAATGTACGGCAACTGTTGTCTTTTCTTTTCCTACTTTCATTCAGACTTCTCTTCCCTGAATTAAAAAAATGTAGATTCGTTGTAATCGGTTGTTTTTCACCTGTAGCATTCCAATAAGTGATTACTTTTTTAAAGTAAAATCTCCAAGCTTTAGTAGAAATTATTGTGCTTTATCATGCTGCACACAGCATGTTTATTTGTACTATGTTTATTTTTTATTTACTTATTTTTTAACATCTTTATTGGAGTATAATTGCTTTACAATGTTGTGTTAGTTTCTGATGGATAACAAAGTGAATCAGCTATACGTATACATATGTCCCCATATCCCCTCCCTATTGCGCTCCCTCCCACCCTCCCTATCCCACCCCTTTAGGTGGTCACAAAGCACAGAGCTGATCTCCCTGAGCTATGCGGCTGCTTCTCACTAGCTATCTGTTTTACATTTGGTAGTGTATATATATCAATGCTACTCTCTCACTTCATCCCAGCTTACCCTTCTGTACTATGTTTATGATGTCTCCTTGCACTTAAAAATTATGAATGACTTAGATTTTTTCCATATTGTACTTGACCAAATTTAACATTGTTTTTGTAGTAATCATTTAAGAAAACTCTGTTTTCTCTTAATGGCCCTTTTAATGCACCACTAGAAATGCCTTATGAAAATAAAGTAACTTGATTTATATGCCTGAAACCCATATTAGAATTTTCAGTTACCTCCTTGGTCTTTGCACTTCAATTGCTACTCTATAATTTTCGTGTGAAATTATACAGTTCTTAAATGTTTTAAATATTTTCCTCCTTTTTTTTTCTTGTTAAATATGGAAAAAGTCTTGCTTTAAAGGGCACACACACATATTAGAGAGGTCTGAGTTTTTAAAAGAAAAATGAGTTAGGAAGGTAAAAAATACATAAAATATTTTTATTATGAGAGTGAATTACATAACCTCCTTCAGCCTCTTTCTGTTTGTTTGTTTGTTTTCTATCTATAGACTAGGGAGGTTGGACTGATATTCATTAAGTGCCCTCCAGTATTTGAATTCTTAAAATCTTGAATTTTATTTCTTCTGTTTCCTATTTCTTTACTCTCAGGGCCAGGCTTACTTTGTGTGCATGTGTGTACATGTAGAATTGTATCATTGGACTCTCTCAAAAACTTTTTGAATGTTGTTGGTGGGTGGTAATGTTCTCATTTTATAAGGAGAAAAACAGAACCTCAGGAAAGAGTTAATGACTTGTCCAGATTCACACACTTTAATAAAAGTTAACATGGAACTCAAACTCCAAATTCTGAAACCTATTCCTAGTATTCTCTTTCCTGAATGCTATAGAGCTAAACAAAGAAGTGGAGAGGTTTAGAAAAAGAAAAAGAGATGAAAGAAAACAGTGTAGTAGTTGTGGTGTGCTGGAGAATGTTTAAGAGCTGGCTGGGGGAAGGGGAGGGCCCTGGTTTGTAGTATTTGCTCATTTCCCTGGTGTAATTATCCCCACAATTTCAACCTATCAGTGTGGTGTCCCTGAAGGTAGAGTTGGGAAGATATGCACACAGTAATGAGCCAGGATGAGTATGCTCCAGCATGCCACTGGTAGTGGATAAATATTACACTGAATCATGAAAAAGGTTTTGAGAAACTGTCTCCAGATTTATAACTCAGGGGAGGGGGGAGCATAGTTTGGGGACTAGTACTATTGGTTTAAATGCTCCTTAGGCTTTCTCGTGGTCACTCCAAAGTTTTCATCTCAGCATTCCAAACCATTTCAGCCTGAAACCAAGGCAGAAAAAACCAGGAATTCAAAAGGAATTACACTTAAGTACTTTCCTTAATATAACCATTGAATGTTTAAGTTTTTATCTCTCAGTTTGAAAGACACCTGATGTTGTTAGAGCTACAAATCAAAACACTTACAATGACTATAAATACATTCTTTGAAAGAATCATGATATTTTAAGTTTGATAAGCATGTAAACTAAAACTTAATAATCCTCTCATTAAGTCAAGCTATATAATTTATGTATTTTTTGAGAAATAATGTAAAAAAGACCTTTAAATTTAGAGTGTTAAGAATAACTGTATGTTAATACTAACCCTACTATTCAAAGTAAGGGAAACAGAGGGCATTGATCTCAGTGGATTTTAAATGTGCTGATTCTGGGAGAAAAAAATTTTGTAATATCTTATTAATTATTCCTGTTAACAGGAATCATTAAATCAGAGAACTGGATTGAAGTTATGATATTTGTGGGGGAGAGGATATATGAACAATTTTTAACCTAAGCTGCCTGCGGTAAAGAATAATTTAAAAGTTTATTAACTTTTTAGAATTAAAAACCTCACCTCATTACCTGATTAAAGACACCTGTCTGATTTATTTTACCTTAAATCCAACATTTGGCCTAGATCAAGGCAGGATAGGAAGAAGATTATCTTAAAAAACCCTATCTCAGGGCTTCCCTGGTGGCGCAGTGGTTGGGAGTCCGCCTGCTGATGCAGGGGACACGGGTTCGTGCCCTGGTCCCGGAAGATCCCACATGCCGGGGAGTGGCTGGGCCCGTGAACCATGGCCGCTGAGCCTGCGCGTCCGGAGCCTGTGCTCCGCAGCGGGAGAGGCCCCAACAATGAGAGGCCCGCGTACCGCCAAAAAAACCCCCCCAAAAACCCTATCTCAGCTTCAAGAAGGGTATTAAGAAACTCAGGAGATGTCAGGAGCAGCTGGGATCCAAATAATAAATGACCCAACGGCATAAAGGAAAAAACTGGAGAATGAAGATAATCTTGTCTGATATGTTTAGGAAATAAGGACGGTGATACGTGAAGCTTTGAATAAGCAATAATAAAGTGAAACCTTTATAAACCATATTAAGGGGTTAGAGAAGTCAGTGGGAGCTTTGCCTAATTATCTAAAGAATGAAATAAGAGAAATTAATTTTAATTAAATTAATTAAATTAATTTCTCTTACTAATTAATAAGAGAAATTAATTTTCTGAGAGTATTAATATCTTGATGTCTTACTTTCTAACCTTAATATGACTCAACAGATGAGATCTTATTCAGTGTTCTGGCCTTAAGAAAGGAAAGCAGAGTCTACAATGGAAAACCAGATCCTAATTTAAATAGGTCAGAGGAGGAGCAATTCTTTTTTTACTACATGGCACTTATCAATAGCTTTTGGAGCGTTTCATAAATGTTTCCTTCCTAACTGCTCTTTATCATTTTGTTCATAGCAAAGCTTTATCTCTGTATTACTCAAAAATCAGAAGATAAAACTTTTAAAAAATGTTCCCACAAATCGAGGGGAATATACAGTTCAGTTTTTACACTGTCGATGTCACCAAAGGCCTTGGTAAATATACCTCATCCATTGAAGCTCTTTGTAACATTCAAAAGCTGTGCCGCAGAGCTAAATTGGAGTTGGGAGTGGGCAGAAGGAGGTGCAGGATAAACCAGAAAAAAACTATTCCAATTCATCAATTTTTCTTTATGTGAAATGGGCATTTTACCAAGCATCAATTACTCTATGTTGTAGTTCTTAACCAATGAAAATAATGATAAAATCCCTGCAAAGAGTGCTCTACTCCATTCAACATGGTGACAGCATTAATGTGTCGCAAACTACATTAATGAGGGAAGGCAAACCACGGATTTATGGGACTTTCCCCAAATATTTCCTGAAAATTTATCAATTATAAAAACTCTACTCACCTGCTCTGGATAGCCATCCATACTCCTTTGCCCTTTAGTTTGAATTAAGCACCGTCCAGGCTGAGGTCCCCGGGTGGCCTGTGAAGAGGGGATCTGAATAGGCAATGGTGACTGAAACTGCTGGATGGTCACTTTGTTTATGTTTCCCTCATATGGCTGCTGCTCCCGGCTACGATGTTGAAGGCTCTGGGACCCCATCAAGGTCTGGATGTGGCTGCCTGCCTGTGGAGAAGATAATCTGTCAGAAGGTTTGTGGTGTTGAAAGGATGTGATTAAATTAGAAAAAAGAAAGTACAGAATACTTCTCCAGTAAGTAAAGTGGCATAATTTGGGCTTTCAGCCATGGCTAGGAAGGATAATGAAAAAACAGTAAGGGTCTGCCTGCTGTGGTTTGTGAAAATGCTAATATCGGAGCAAGGTCACGTTAAATACACTTGTCATCTGATGGCTTGCCAAAGCTTATTTTAGCCCCCATTTTAAGGAAACAAAGTTCAGTTTGGAAAATCTCAAGAAGAAAAAAAAGTCACAACTTAAAAAATAAAGTAGAGTTCTATCTGGCATTTCATTTAGAATAATAGCAGGGAGAGAGATGTAATATATGAAACATCAGGGAGAAAATTATAGAAGCTACTTTCTAATTCTGCAGCAAAAGAACTGAATTGCATATTTGCCTTTATGCCACACACATGTATAGGAAGCTTGTTCAGGTGAGTATAATCAATATTTATTAATTTTCTGCAATATTAAATCAAGAGTATGGTTTTTGCAATCTTTAAGTTCCATTAAAAATTAATCATGTGATAAATTCCTGCAAATATCTGTAGCCTGTAGAAGCACTAGATATGGAAAGGTCTTTAAAGTGAACTCTGCATGCAGATCATCTTCACATGAGCTTTCAGAGAGACTTAACAGTACCTCATTTAAAACAACAATGATCATTTATCAGCCCTTGAGGGTGGTTGCTAGAGGAGAAAGGGCATGCTTACTTTGGTCTCCCATCTTTAAATGACTGGTGCCTAATCCTGTTTCTCGTTCATTCCGATTTTCTTACCTTCATTCTAGCATGGGCTCCTTGAGTCATTCTACCTGATATCTTTTCTGTCAAGCAAGCAGTTCTGTTTGTGAGCTGATAACCTAGAACATGCCATTTGTTTATTTATTTAGCCATGCCTCGCAGCTTGTGGGGCTCTTAATTCCCCGACCAGGGATCAAACCTGTGCCCCCTGCAGTGGAAGGGCAGAGTCCTAACCACTGGACTGCCAGGGAAGTCCCCTAGAATGTGCCTTTTAAAATTAAGTATGGTTTAACATGGAGGTCTAACATGGGAAGTGAATGCTTATCTTTAATACTTTTAAACCTATGTTTTAATGCTGTGCTTGGTACTTCACCCAATGGATTACTTCCTGAATCCATTGTCTTTCTTTTGACCTTTTAAGGATAGGTAATTTGGAATTTAAAAGTAAATTTCACCTTAGAATTCATTAGTTAGGAAAGTTTGTGAATTTTCCTGACTAATCAAGATTTTTAATTACTATGAAAAAGTCAGATTGGAGGTATAAAGGAAAAATTATTAAACAAGTATTCAAGGAAAAGATGAATTTTAATTATTTTAAAGTTCTTAAAGAAGAGCAACATAAGAGACATAGGAGATGACAGTGATCACACAAAATCATTTAGAGAGGGAAGGCATGTTTTTTGATTCCAAACAAGAGGTAATTTCAGTGAAGAAAATATTCAAAATTATTATTTAGCAATATGCAAGGGAAAGAAAAAAATCATTTGATTATATTTTAGATATCCAACTGATTGTCTTATCATGTACAACTTTTTACATTCAAAAACAGTAAAGATATTTCAGTCATGAGAAACTGGAGGAAAAGATGCAAAATAAAGTTTCAGGCTATAACAGCACAATAACAAAACAATTATCAATCTAATACTGTCTAATGCAACCAGGGATCAGAAAATTACGACAGCATAAACACAACTAAGATAACCTCATAAAGGGCAAATGTGTATTTCTCTAATGTATCTATTTCCTTCTCAGAAATCTAAATGAAAGATGTCATAACTTTCTCAGCCATTCTAGAAGACTGAACACCCTTCTGGTCGAGTTTTTCCTCGTTGCAAATTCAATTCTCTCCTACCTCCTTGGAATTTCATGTTCTCTTGTTTGGTAGGCAAGGAAAGCCATGATAAACCCAGTATCACATTTGGGGCTGCTGTACTCTGAATGAAGTCACTGGCCTGATGAGTTATTTAGTTAGAGAAAATGATTTCCTGGAGCTAGAGGAACTGGGGGTGTAGGTGGACTAAGGCTGACTGGCCTGGCTACTGAACATTTATATCTGCTTCTCACATCCACTGGTATAATACTCATGGGTCTTCAGTTAGTCCTTGAGCCAATGGGAAAGAGGAAGACTGGTTGTTTAATTGAAAGTGACAGACAAGCAAATAATTTTTATACCCAGAAAAACTTAGAGAGCTCCAGAACATAGCTTTAGTCCCACAATGCATAATCCATTAGAAAGTCAATAATGACTGCTTAATAATAATTTCATTGATTACAATATTCTGGTAATGGTCTATCTAAGGGTAAAAAAACATAGATATTATAGAACCATAATACCCTTTAGACTTATTTTTATGGTTTATTTTTTCCTTCTGATGGGACAGTTTAAACTTTAATTATGCTTTGATTTGAAACTCTTTGAGGGCAAGCACCACATCTTACTTACCATCTTTAATAACTGGCACAGTAACTGGCACTTAAGAAGCAATGGCTACTATTCAAATACTAGGTGCTAGATAATGTACTAAAACTTACCTTATACATATTGCCTCCTTTAATCCTTACAATAGCATTAAGGGATAATTATTATTAGTTATTATTACTTAATTTTACTGAGGAGGAAACTAAGGCTTGGAGAGGTTAAGTAACTTTCCCCAGTAATTTGCACAACTGGTAAACTGGCCGGACTGGGATTTGAACCAAGGCTGTCTGGCAATCAGAGTTCATGCTCTTAAACATAAAATTACATTGCAACCACCATTCCCCAGAATTGTCTCTCTTCCTACAATAGTTGAACTATGAAATGAAAAGAAACCACAGAAAGGAACAGAAGGATCTGATTGTTAAGGAAGGATATATTAAATTTCTTTAGCAGCTCTTCAATTTGCCAAAGGGCCATTCCTACTTATTGAATTAGGTCTATTATCTATTTTAGATCCTACGTATTTGACTTAGAACTTTATACTTGAGCAATTAGGAGGATACTCTGTGTATTTAGTAATCTTTCCATGATTATGAAATAATGACACTCATGTTCACAGGTGGCTTGGCAAAGCATAAAGTGGGCATGGAAGGAACATTCTGTAAAATGATTCTGTTCACATCAGTAGCAGTTTTTTCACTCTTTATTGGGGCTACCGGGTGCAATAAATGAGGATGGGGAATGACAGCTATAGAAAGCAAAGAATTAACACTAAATTCTTTGTGAAGGTAAGCAAATATGAATGACACAAGACATCTGAAGGGACAATTACGGTGTGGAGGGACTGTAAAGAGTAAGTTATTTTGACTGGCACAGAGGCTTAAGAAAGGTAATAAGGATGCTCATGATGAAGTACAAAGGACTGATGAAAATGTAGGAAATATCGAGACTGGATTCGTTCAGATAGAGGGTTAGCTATGAGGACACTGACTCATACTGAAGGAGAATTTGAACATGAAGGTTTCTAAAAAGGCTGAGGTACACATTTTGAATGATAAAAAGAAATAGAGATTTGACATTTGTTTTGAACTTTCAATGGGAGGTTGGATAAAATAACATGTATTTGAGAATAGTGATGGAATATGATGTTTTCAAGTTGACCCAAAACCATACTGTCAAAGTTTATGGGGAAAACTTCAATATCCATAGGACCCAAGGAAATATTTATGTCAAAGCCACAGAAAAGAAATGTGATTTGATACCAAATGGCACTGTTCATACGCAATTCATCTCACAGCTCATCAGGCTTATTATGTGGAAATTTGAAGTGTTTGGGAGGTTTTGTATGGTATAAAATAAATGACTTTTTCACTACAACAAAGTTTTGGTTCACACTATTTTCTTAGAAAAGAGTGTTAGACTGAGAAGTTTATTACTCAATTTGGTTGTCACTTTTACTACCCATCTTTGCTCTTGGACCACTTGTGGTGCTCCCAAAAATCAAACACAGTCTCAAAGGATGACAGTTTATGTCACTGAGAATATTCAAATGGGTACAACTCATTCTCTAAAATTAAGTTCAAAAGAGTTCTAAAGATGTTTGGGGTCAGCGTCAACAATACAGAATTACATACAGAGGATAATTAAGTAACTGATTTCAAGGAAACATCAGCACTCATTTAAATGAGTCAGTTTCAGTAATTTTGTAAAACAAAAACAAAACAGTCCTATCACTTTCTATCTGCACCATGTACTCTGCAGTGTTTCTCCTCCCTTTGTTTTTTTTAACATGCACTTTTGGTTTTAGAAATTGAGACAGTAGGATTTCTGCTTCTGGTATGTGGAGTAGGTATACTGTTCCCTATTCCCTCCATTAAGAACAATGAAAAACTCTGGACATTGTACATAAACAAATATAGGAAAACTCTGGGAAGTAGACTGAAGAAGCCAAGGACCAAGTAACAAGATGGTGGTAAATTTCTCAGGTTTTATTTTTGTGTCATATATCCCAGACTAGGAGTTGAAAAAGTGGGCATCCCCTAAAATGCCAGCCAGTGCAGACAACAAAAGCCCCAACAAAAGCCTACTCTCTCTAGCCAAAGAACCAGGAAAAAAGGGCATCCAAGCAAGACAGAAAACTTTCAGATTGCTCTACTACAGCCAAACAACATGGAAAGAACTGTGGTCCCATCTCAACAATGACAGCAAAGGCCAAGTGGGAAGCTGATACTTCTACCCTTATAGGGATTTAACAAGGCACAACACTCCTGCTGGGGTGGTGTCAGAGAAGGCCAAGTAAGGTGTCACTGCATTCATCCCCACTGGCCAGCAGTAAACCACTCCTCACCCAGTGGTGTTAATGGAGACCACATAAGGAGCATGAACTTACACTCTGACCCAGGAGTAATGAGGCACTCCTCTACCTTCCCATTAGGGTGGTTAGAGGAGGTCTTAATAGAGAGTCAGGATTTTCTCCATCACCCAATTATAATGAGGCTACTCCCACTGAGGTATCAGTGGGGCCATCTGGGAGCTGGAACTTCAATCCCCACCTAGCAATAACAAGGAGACTTTGCCTCAAGTGTCACTGGATGCTAAATGGAAAAATTGGACTTGTACCTCCACTTGGCCAAAATGAGGTGCTCCACCATTCCTCAAATGGAGTGGTGTCAGAGAAGGCCAGCTGCAACACATGGTTAAATACAATCCAGAGTTTTATAACATATTATGAAAATGTCTAGGTTTTAATCATACCAAGAACAAGGAAGATCTCAAACAATGAAAAAAAGACCACCAATAGAGGCCAACATTGAGAAGACAGAAATTAGAATTACCTGACAAAGATTTTTAAGACAACAATTAAAAAAGTGCTTCAATGACCAATTACACAAATGCTTGAAAAAAACTAAAAAATAGAAAATTCTGAAGAAATATAATGTCTTAGCTAAGAAACAGAAGATGTAAAGAAGAAACAAATAGAAATTTTAGAGCTGGAAAATACAATAACTGAAAAGCTCTGTGAGTAGACTTAACATCAGAATGTAGAGAACAGAGGAAAGAAATTATCTAATCTGTAACGGAGAGAAAACACATTGAAAAAAAACCAAACAGTCTCAGAGACTCTGTTCAAAAGTTCCAACAGTAATATCAAAAAAGAGGAGAAAGAAAGTGGAGCTGAAAAATTAAAAGAAGAAATAATGGCTGAAAAATTCTGAAATTTGGCAAATCTTATAGATTTAAGAAGCAGAGAGAATACCACACAGGGTAAACCCAAAGAAATCCATGCACAAACACATGATAATCAAACTTGTGAAAACTAAAGACAAAGGAGAAATCTTAAAAGCAGCTGGAGAAAAATGACGTCTTACCTATAGAGGAAAAACAATTTGAATGACAGTGGATATCTCATCAAAAACCATGGAGGACAGGGCTTCCCTGGTGGCCCAGTGGTTGAGAGTCCGCCTGCCGATGCAGGGGACACGGGTTTGTGCCTGGTCCAGGAAGATCCCACATGTCGCAGAGTGGCTGTGCCTGTGAGCCATGGCCGCTGAGCCTGCACGTCCAGAGCCTGCGCTCCGCAATGGGAGAGGCCACAACAGTGAGAGGCCCTTGTACCGCAAAAAAAAAAAAACAACAAAAAAACCCCATGGAGGACAGAGGAAGTGACACAATATTTTTCAAGTGCTGAAGGAAAAGAATTGTCACCCCAACGTCCTATACTTGTGAAAATATTCTTCAGTAATTAAAGAGAAATTGAAACATTCTCAGATGAGGGAAAATGAAGAGTATCTGTCACCACTAGACTTATCCTAAAATAATAGCTAAAGGAATTTCTCTAAATCAAAAGAAAATGATAAAAGAAGAAAATTTGGAACATTAGGAAAGGAGAAAGAACATGGCAAGCAAATATATGGGTAAAAAAAAAAAAGCTCTCTTTTTCCTCTTGAATTTTCAAAATTATGTTTGATGATTGAAGTAAAATTATGTTACTGTCTGAGGTGATTCTAAATGTATATACACTGAGGAGGGTGAAGGGACATAAAAGAAGGTAAGGTTTCTATACTTCAGTTGAACTGCTAAGTGATGATGCTAGTAGACTCTTATAAGTTATGTATATGTAATGCAATACCAGGAACAATAACTAAAAAAGCTACACAAAAAGATATACTAGAAACACTGTAGATAAATCAAAATTAAATTCTAAAAAGAATTCAAACACCTCAGAAGAAGCAGGAAAAAGAAATTAGAGAAGCAAAAAAAGAGACAAACAGAAAAAAAGAACTTAAATTAAGACCTAAACCTTAATGTGTCAAATTAAATTAAATGCATAGAGATTAAATACACAAATTAAAAGACAGATCTTGGTAGGCTGGATTAAAGAACATTATTCAACTATATGCAGACTATAAGAAGTCACTTCAACTATAACGAGCTAGGCAGGTAGATATTAAAAGAATCAAAAATAAATATCATGCAAATATGAATTAAAGGAAATGATAGGTGGCTACATTAATACTAGATAAAGTAGATTTCAGAGCAAAGAAAATGTACTAGGAATAAAGAGGAATTTTATAGGATGAAGAAGAGTCAATCCACCAAGAAGACATAGCAATCCTAAATGTATACACAACAAACAACAGAGGTGCAAATGTGTAAAGCAAAATTGATAGAACTAAGAAAAAAATAGACAAGTTCGTTATTGTTATAGTTGGAGATTTCAACACCCTTCTCTAAACAACTGATAGAAGAACTAGACTGAAAATTAGCAAGAAAAAGAAGAATTCAACAATACCATCAACCCACCAGATCTAATTATCACTTACAGAACATTCTATCTGACAGCAGCAGGATACACATTCTCTTCAAGTTCCTACAGAATATTTACTAAGACTATATCCTGATTTGGAAAACAAATCTCAACAAATTTTAAAGAACTGAAATCACACAGAATGTGTTCTCCAGCCACAATAAATCAAACTAGGAATGAATGATAGAAAAATAAAAGGAAAATATTCAAACACTTGGGAGCTAAACAATGTAGTTCTAAATAATTCATGGATCAGAGAGGAAGTCTCAAGGGAAATAAAACAATACAAAGAACTGAATGTAAATGCAAATTTGCAAAATACAGCTAAAGTAGTGCATATACTAGAAAAGAAGACACCTCAAATCAGTAATTAAGATACTACCTCAATAGCTTAGAAAAATAGGAGTCAAATAAACCAAAAGCAAGGGAAGGTAGGAAATAATAAAAAAGTTCAGAAATTGATGAAACAAAATGAATTACAGATAAAATGAATAAAACAAAGAGCTGGTTCTTTGAAAAGATCAATAAAATTGACATACTTCTAGCAAGACTGAAAAAGAAAAAGAAAGACACAAATTACCAAAATCAAGAGTGAAGGGGATATCAATAAAGGCCCTGCAGACATCATAAGGATAATAAGGTATAATACTACAAATAACTCTACATAAGTAAATTTGACAACTCATATGAAATGATTCATTTCCTCAAAAAACACAAACTACTATAACTCACACAATATGAACTAGGTAATTTGAATAGTCCTGAAACTATCAAGGTTGGATATAATTTAAAAACTTCCAGGAAAAAAACCTCTGGGCCCAGATGGTTACACTGGAGAATTCTATCAAACGTTTAAATAAGAGTCAACAGTAATTCTGCACATACATACTTTTCCAGATAATAGATGAGGCAGAAAAGCTTCTCAATTTGTGAATAAAACCACATAAGGACAGTACAAAAAAAAAAAAAAAGAAAGAAAGAAAGAAAAAGAAAATTACAGACTAATATCCTTTAGAATACTGATGCTAAAGTCCTTAACAAAATATTGGCAAATAGCATTCAGCAATATATAAAAAGAAACATCAATGGCTGAGTGGGGGTTACTTGAATAATACAAAGCTTTTTCAATATTTGAAAATCAACCAATGCAATGCCTTGTATTAATGGGCTACAGAAGAAAAATCATGTGATCATATCAAACGAAGCAGAATAATGTTGTCTTGAAGATAAGAGTGTATTTATGTCAAGCACCTTAGTACAATGCCTAATATGTATTGTAGATACTGTTTTATGATTATGACAACCAAACTGTTAAGCTTTATTTTTTTCCTCTTGTGGTGTTTGTATTCAGCTAGGGCAATTTTGATGCCAAAAATCTATGTTCTCCCATTTGGACATTAGAGGACACACTTTTACAAATACATGAAAGGGAGCTCTGAAGCTTGAAGGAGAGGGGGTAGGAAGTTGCTGTTTCTCTTGCCCTAGGGACTTGGTGACAGTGCATTCTGCTGGCACAGTGCAGTATTGGGGGAGGGGATTCAAATTATTTGCTGATCTTAAATTTTTTAGAGCCAAATACTGGTAATATACTCCAGTGCTTCAAATGACAGATAAAAAAGTGAGGCAATAGGGCCTTTCCCTTCAGTGCATATGCCTTAGGATGGCAGCTGGCTGATATGTGCAGGCAGTCATTTGTGGCTTAGTGTATCTCTATAAGCAAATTTTTCTGTGATTAAATGTCAACTTATAAAACATAGCTCTGGAATTGGAAATTATTAATCAAAATGAAAAAAACAACAGAGGATCCATAATAGAAAAAATGGTGAAATTAGAGCTAAATCTACACATTCCACCTACAGTTTGTTGTGTGATGATGCTGACTTTTACATTCCTGAAATAAAATGAAAAGGAAGATGTTAGCACTAACAATAAAAGTTTGACAATTACTTATTTTGCCCTTAAGATTTCTAGGAACCTAAAGGTAGTGGAGTAAGTCAGATAAAAATCAAGTGTCAAGAAATGGCACCTTATCATTTTGACATCCTCTATTTGGCAGCAATCCTTGATCATCTGCCAGTTGTCATGTGGTTTAGGTCTTCAAATTACATACTCAATCACGGGCATTTTCATTACAATGGATTAATTTCACATTTTATTTTTGCTTTTATATTTCTTCTGAAATGAAGATAGTATAAATGTTATTGAGTTAGTTCCATTTTCTGAAGTCGAATAGTCATTTGTGTTAAGGAACACCTATGTTAAGAATTGATGAAGTAAGTAGTTTTAATCTGCCACTGTTTTCTATTGCTTTGATCTGTGGCAAGATTTTTTTTTTCCTCTTACTTAATAGCCATTTGATAGACACTCTTTGGGTTTGCACTTTTATTAAGGAAATAATTTAGAGTCAGTCTGGATAAGAACAATCTCCTGATTTTATGACAGTAATGTCCCACACTACTGGAGATAGCTATATTGTTGCACTGGTATTAGGAGATAAAATAATGTGCTTTGTGAATTAAAGAATTAATGTTGTATTAAGTACGAAAATCCAATACAAAAGTGACTGTGAAACTAAACAATATTCAGCTGTCGTTCTTGCTGTAAGTTAGGGAAGAATTTTCCATTCACATTTCTACAACTTCCTACCTGAACTATTTTTTAGAACAAATTTAATTACATAATAGGAATAGATTAAGTTTTAAAAATACCTATGAATTAAATAATACTAAAATCAACTGATTAAAATATATCATCCTGGCTGTTTAGATTAACAAAAGGAATATTTGAAATGGATCATTAAATACAGAAAATTATTTCATTGATTTTTTTCAAAAGCTTCTTCCTGATTTAGCCACTAAGTGTATGGAACTGCCTCTGAAGGATCCCATTTTCGTGAAATTTTTGACTTCCTACTGGCCATGTACTCTTGCTTTGGCAATTAATTCTTGTTTAGCAAGCAAGTCTTTATATATTTTCAGCCTTCTCTCTCTTATATAAATAATTTCCAATTATAGGGAGATTTGAATCTAATTGGATGTATTCATTCTTATTTCTCTAGTATAGCAAAAGGCATGGCTTCATGGGCACACTGGAAAAGGTAACACAATCATCAATCAATAAGCTTTTTTTTAAAAAGAGTACATTTAGTTCATCTGAATAACAGTTCTGATACTGGTAAACCCAAAAGAAGTGCAATATGAAAGTCTCAAGACTAGATTTGAACCCTTAGCTTACAATTCCTGTAATTGTTCTTTGGAATGTTCTATATATTTTAACTTGTATAACCCCAAACAGTGCATTTTTATCCTATTCTAGAACAATGACATATCTATTCCATAAAGACCATGCTGAGGCTAGTGTGGTAGAGACAGAGCATGTATTTGTTAGGGAGGGAAATTAGTGTCTGTCTTAATATAGACACTAAATATAAGCATCAAAAATTTCAATGAGCCTTCAATACGCGTTTGATAGATGCCTAAAAATGTCATCAATAGTTGATCCTTAATCACAGAAGTCCCCTAAGATATAATTTTCATCTACTTACTTTATTCTTAATCCTTCCTAACCTGGAGTGATATTTATGACAGTGGGTATGTTCACCTCTCAGGCAACTGGTGTGATTGGAACTGTTGCTTAAAACTCCCTTTTCAACCTAAGGGTGAAATTAAGGTGTGGAAACTTACTATTCACACAAATATTCAGTTCCAGATTATTTCTGAATACCGAAACTCAAAGGAAAGTGGAGTTGCGTTATCATTGATCAAGAGAGTCAAAGTTCTGCTAGGGTTAGAGGTTCTTTTTCATTTGGACACATTTGGTGTTTTCCCACAGTTCCGCTTTCCTTTTTAAACTTATGTCCCTTGAAAAAAGTGGCTTTTGGTCAAAAGAAAAACTCAATATATTTGTGTAAGAAATGTCTCTCTGGGGGCAACAGATAGTGCTAAAAGTTTTTGTTTATTTGTTTTTGATAATTAAAAAATCTGTAATTGTATGACTTCATCAATCTACCCTTTCACTGACTCACTTCTCATTTTGGGGGCAAAACTCACTGATAGCAAATGCATTTGACTGCTATTTATTTCTTCTTGAAGTCCAGCAGCCTCAGTAGAAGTGACACCAACATGAGTGAGGGTGATAGGAAGAGGATGGTTGAGGGAAGCAAGGAGAATCTCAACCTACCAACTGACTCAAAAAGATCTCTTTTCCTAATGTTTATAAAAATGTTTGGAGTTCAAAATGACTCTATATACAGGATTCTGGACACGCAGGCTCAGCGGCCATGGCTCACGGGCCCAGCCACTCCGCAGCATGTGGGATCTTCCCAGACTGGGTCACGAACCCGTGTCCCCTGCATTGGCAGGCAGACTCTCAACCACTGTGCCACCAGGGAAGCCCTCCAGTCTGTTTTTGAGTTTCAGTGATGACCCAGTCTACCAGAAGAAAAATTTACTGCAACCAGTGCAAAATTTCCTCCTATCAGAGGAGAAAAATGAGGCTTGGGAAAGAGAATCAGAAAAGAGGGAGCCAGGATTGTGCTTGGCATTACTCACAGTAATAGAGAATATTGGTTTCGTTTGCTTATGAACTGATGAAGTCGAGGCATTACTCCTGGGCATTCTTCACTGTTAATAACGCATATTGCTTTAGGAGGGAAAAAATACAAAGCCTCAGGTGAAACTTACACTACTTGACCTATTTCTTTCTGTACAGAAGGAGAGTTTAGCTACAGCATTGATATTCACTAAAGTTTAAAATGCATTTTTTTAGAATTTCAATATTACTTAAACTAGAGCAGATATGCTTGACTTTTATGTTATTGATGGAAATAGGAAACATTTCTATTTCCTGTCTCTTATCTCTCATATGTTAAGGTTTACCCAGTTGATTTTCATATCTGCTTCATCCACACCCTGACTTGCTCTCTTATAGCCTCAGGATTTGTTCTACTTGTTGCCATTCCTATGTTTTCTAATATTTAAATCTTCACCTACCTTTCTTGTTTATTCCAGACTTTCCTCTATTTCTGTGTAAGTGAGTTACATCTGCCTTCCGCCCCTGTCCCACCTCCCGTCCCCTGTCTTTGATATAAGGGATTCCAACAGCAATAATGTCCATTCTCAGTTAAATATAAAAGCCAATAATTGTAGTTACATTTATTTCAGCTGTACATGTATAGAGTACTGATAGCAATATTTGTTTTTAAAGGCAGTAATTTTGGAGAAAATTACTTTTCAATGACTACAACTTAAAGATTATATATTTTAGATAAGATTTTTTTATAGCATAATAAAATGATTTTATTTAAATTACTAAATGTATAGCTTGATTTTTCTTAAGTTGATTTTCTTTTAAACATCTACTTATTTAAAAATGACATAAATTTATTCTTATCCTGTGAAAAATTCTACAACAGACTGATTTTTGTTACCAAGTGAAAAATCAATCCCAGTAGTAGTTTGACTCAGTTGTTTTAAACACAAATGATGGTGTGGTTGTATAGTCAATAGCAAAACAATTTAAGATTTTCAAAAGATATTTTAGACTTGATCTTTCTATATATGTATAAAAAGAAACAGTAAAATGCATTATACTAAGAAACATGACAAATGGCAAAATTATAATAAGGAATGAATATTAATAAATTAAAAAAAATTTTAATACGTCATATGGTCTGAAAAAGCAAAACTTTCGATTTGGGGGCCTGTGAAAGAAAGAATTAAAAGAACATAAAAATGATCAAACCCCACATAATTTCTTTTAGTTTCTGCTAATGAGTTCCTGGGCATGCCTCAGAGATGACGAGCATCTGGAAATCCTGAAGCTCTTAATGGCTGAGCTTGCAATGGCTGGCATTGTAGACGTGAGAAAATCATGGGCAAGTTCAGCATAAGGGGCATGTCTGTGAGCCAAGACTAAATTAGCTACATTTTTATACCTTTTTCTTCAACTATGTACATTCTGATGTTGACCCTTGATACCCACCTTTATTATTCTAACTACCAAGTCATTATGCACTTAACCTAGAATAACAGACACTTGAGGAGGGAAGGGTCACTAATGCTGAAAGAGACCTTTGAATGTCTAGTCTTTACATATTAAAGAATTTTCAGATTTAATATCACTGGAATTTTAAAGTTTCTTGGTTACTCTTTCAAGAAGAGAAATGTTTTAAGTTTCATTAGTTTTAATATGTCACTTCAGCCTTTTTGCTGCAATGTTTTCCTGCTCCAGCATTTTAACATACCCTTACAGGTATTGTCCTTCAATTTAAAATCTTCTCAGGGATATTAAAGCTTTTTAAGACTCTCAATACTTTTAACAGAGTTTGTCATTTCAGATTTAGAGAAAAACAGCCTTGTCATCCTTATGGAGAATGCTACCAAATCAGAGTACAATGTCTGACTTTAAAATGAAAATGGTTTTCGTTTATATTTTACATTATGACCTTCATACTATATTCGGTTACATTTAGGAGAGTCATCTAAAATATTTAGTCACCCATGTGATCTTGGCAAGTAACCTAACCTCAACTCCAAGTCTCTAACTGAGAAAGTCTAAATTCAGTTTCTTCTTTCATTAAAGTGGACAAAAATAATAGTGTTTACCTCATATGATTGTTGTGAAGATAAGACGAACAAATACATGAAAGAATTTAGCACAATGCCTGATACAGGGTAGTATTTAATGCATGGTACCTCATAGTTCTTACCATGGTGACTGTGACTTAATCCAATAGACTGAAGCAATAAAAGCAATGATGTGATACGACTCTAAAATGCAGATACTCCTTCTGAGCACTTTTGTTAAAAACTAAAGTTTTTAACAGCAATTCTCAAAGTCCTCAAGCAGTACTGTCTGGAATTTGAGGGTGTGAGGGTGGATTTACCTTACTGTGACATGCTCTTCTAGCAGTGATTCCCAGACTTTTTGAATTAATGGACACCAGAATTTGAGATTTTGGAGACTGACATAGCACGGGAAAATTTAAAAACTACCTCCTACTATTATGCTACTGAAAAAAGAGGCTAGGATTTAACACCCTCAACACTTTGCCATATATTAGCCACTCTCAGGTACATAGAACAGTGATGGTGGACACAGGAGCAAAATTCTTTCTGATAGATGAACACATTTTGTTTATGTTATATATCTAAACCTCTGGATCCACAGGTTGGAGGGTACCCATATTTGTTCTCCTGTAATGCTTGGAGTACTGCTAGGCATAGCCATAGGTATTACCAATATTAGTTCAAAAGATACAACAACTAGAACAGAGAGCCACAAGTTCAATCATAGTCTTTCTAAAATGGATTTCCCACAGAATCTCTGCAGCATCACAGTACTTTCTGATCACAGTAGTATCACAGTACTAGAACTACACAGTAGTATTATCCTAGTAGTAGCATCATAGTAGTATCCCTTGGCATAGAGATAAGATTTAAAAAATCTTCGGCAGAGACTTTGAGAAGCAGACTCAAATGGGGTACTGACTAAGACTTCTTCACCACTTATTATCCTTGATTCCGCATTCCATTTGTAGTTTAATTTCTGATTTTTCATTCTCATCCTATCTAGCCTAATGACTACTTACTTCAGGACAATGGCAAAACCAACACTGACTTAAAAAAAAATTGATTGTAGAATAAAATATAAACTCAAAGAATAATAGTACAACGTTCACCCCTATTTTGGTAAATCCAGCAGCCCAGGCTAATAATCCATTACCATTTTAATTTCCTTAGGTTGATTCTCACTAGAATTTTAACTTGATATCCTCAATTAATATATAATAAAAAACTAAAATTGAATATTTAAAGCATTCTTTATTCTCTTTACTCTGTGATGTAATAGGTAAACATATCCATTATTACGTTCTAAAGTCTCAGATTTTAGGCAAAAGTGTTATAACGTAGGGTAGTCAGAAAATGCTTATGATAGTAGGAAGAAGCTATAAGTGAGTTTACACATGAAAGACATGGTAAAATTTTAAATACATATTACATTATTTCACATTTGACAAGATGTATAAAAGGCTACTGAAATTTTCAGATAGATTAAACAATTATTTTAGCCGTTAACAAGAATAACTAGCTCACAAATGTTTAATCAATACAGAATTGCATGGGGTTCTCAAAGCAAGTAGAGAAGCAAGCAAATGATCATCATGATTTGTACTGATGATATGATTAAACATAATATTATGGACTTTGAAAATAGATTTTATGTAAAATGGATGCATGAATGGATAATGTAAATACCTGTTAATTCCATTTAGAGTAATAAATGAATAAGGCTTTTCCTTTTATGGGAAAATTATAGTAGCCCTTTGCAACTAAGTACGTGATTACGGTTCTCTCTTTGGTTAGGTTATGTAGGGGTCCCTTGACTCTGATAGGTACTCCTTCAATTTCCTACCATCACATTCACAATCTCCTCTTTTTTCATAAAGAAGCAGATTTCCCTACTTCCCTGAGATTTCCAACTTCCTCTTCACCAATCGCTTCTCATCAGCCTTTAAATGTAATCATCTTAAATATTCCTTCTGTCTTCCTCATATCCCCTTCCAGATTCTACCGTAATTCTCTTTCCTTTTAAAAGGAAACTCCTTTCTTGAGTTTTTTTTAAAGTTTCTCTATTTCTTAATGTAGGTTCCTATGGATTCTGCCCCGTCAGTTAAGTAAATTACTTTTTGTCGCTAAAGCCAAGGAGCCTTTACTCACTTACCTTGCTTGATTTTTTTTTGCACCATGTGATACTGTTGACCTTTCCCTCCTTTAAACATTTTTTTCTACTTGATTTCTAAGGTGCCACTTTTCCTTGTTTTTCCTTCTACAGTTTTTTAGTGGTCATTGGAGTTGAAAGCACATCTATTCTATTCCAATAGATTAGTCAAGGCCAATCATATAATTCCATTCATCTTGCTAGGGGTGAGAAGTCCTTAGCTGTTTTGGATCAATGAGATGTAAAAAGAGGCTTGTGGGGGGATTTAGGGAAAAAAGGTTTTGCTTGTAAGAGACAGCTATGGGAAACTTGGTTCTCTCTCCTGATGGATTGGAAGGAGGAAGCTTGTTATCTTCAGTTGCCATAGGTAGCCATCTGATAATTATGAAAGGAACCAAGTTTAGGATAAAGCCAACAATATGAATGGAAAAGTGGAGAGGGAAAAAAAAAAACTAAGTATTTAAAATTATCTAACTGAAGACTAATCAGAGCCTAGATCTTGTCTACTTCTTATGTTAGCTAAATATTTTAGTGTTCAAGCCTGGAATTTTCTATAACTTGTGGTAGAAAGAAACTTATTGACAAAATCGATGGTCATTTCTTCTCTGTTCTTGTTTCTAAGGACATGCCTTAAACGTTGGTGTTCTGTGGAGTTCTGTGTCGTCTATCTGTCTCACTCACGACTCAATTATGACTTATGTTTTAATTGCTAAATTTGTATCACCAGCTAAGATTTCTCTCCTGAACGTCAGAAAACTATATCTAAATATCCACTAAAAATTTCCACTCAGATTTCCTAAAGGTACCTCAAATCTACATCTTAAAATTTAAACTTCCCTCCCCTCCTCCACTTACACCTATTACTCTTTTGCTTTCCCATCTCAGTGAATGGCACATCATGACTCATACAAATTAGAAACCTGGGGATTAGTCTTGGAACTCTTAGCTGTCTCTTAGGCCCTATGTCCAGTCAATCACAAGATCACGTTGGCTCTACCTTTTAAGAATATAGTGGATCTTTGCATTTTCTCTCTACCACCCGTTGCTTCCATCTACTCTCCCTTGGATTACAAGAGAAGCTTTGTAACTCATTCCATGGCCTCTAGTTTTTCTGCTCCCCAATTCATTCTCTGAAAAGCTGTCAGAGTGCTCTTTAGACAAAAATTTAATGATGTCTCTTCCCTGTTTAAAACACTTCTTCCCATTTCTTTCAGGATAAAGCCCAGCATAATCTGGTTTATGCTTATCCTCCTAGCTTTCTTTTAAGCCACTCTTCTCTCTTAACTTTCTTTAATTTCTTTACTAAACTTGTGTCCTCTCCAGGTGCTCTCCTAACCGTCTTCACAGGAGTATATCTGCAGTGCTGGATATTGCTCAATAGGCAGATTAATAACGTGTATAACACCTGCAAATCAGAATATTAACAATTATTTGGGGTAAAATAATTTGATATTTAATATATCCTTTTAAAAAAGCACTGAAGGGCTTCCCTGGTGGTGCAGCGGTTGAGAGTCCGCCTGCCGGTTCAGGGGACGCGGGTTTGTGCCCCGGTCCAGGAAGATCCCACATGCCGCGGAGCGGCTGGACCCGTGAGCCATGGCCGCTGAGCCTGCGTGTCCGGAGCCTGTGCTCCGCAGCAGGAGAGGCCACAACAGTGAGAGGCCCGCGTACAGCAAAACAAACAAACAAACAAACAAAAAAAACACTGAAGTATTTATCAAGGGAAAAAATCACCACTTATGTTACAAAGAAAGTATGGGATTATGTAGTGTATATGTTATGAAGCACAATTATAAAATGAACATTTATGAGCTTAAGAACTAGAGTGTAAGAATCACAATTCAGCTTAAGAAACAGAACAGTACTAAAATTAATATTAGCTTCCTCCCTGATTCTACCCCCAGCCTCCCCTTTAGAGATAACCATAATCTTAAAGTTATATTAACCATTCCCTTATAAAAAGTTTTTTCTCACTCATATACTTATGCCTAAATAATATATTTTTAGTTTTGCTTGTTTTTGAGATTTATAAATATGGAACTGTTGATGTGTGCCATCTTCTGAAACTTGTTTTTCACTCAAACTATGCTTCTAAAGTTTATACACATTATCCTAATTATAGCTAACAAATGTTCATTGCTGTAAAGTATTCCCTTGTGTGAATATTTTTTATCACATTTCTTGTGATAGACATTTAGGCTTATCCAGTATTCTACCATTGTACATGTTGGTATCTTGAATGACATACACAAGAGTTCTTCTAGGATATCTTAGGAGGCCAATTATTGGAATGTTGGGTATATGCATATTCAGCTTTAAAAGAGAATTTGTTGCCAATGTGATTGTGATTTATACTCCCACAAGAAGTATAGAGACTACATTGCTCTTATACTTGCAGAGAACTTATATTTTCATACTTCTTAATTTTTGTAAGTCCAGTAGGTATAAAATAGCATTTTTTCTGTATTTCCCTGATTGATAAAAAGGTTCAGTTTTATTTTAATGTTAATTTACTCTCCTGATGCCCTTGTATTTTACCATACTTTTGGTACTGTGTTATATGACTTTTCATATTGATTTGTAGGAGTTTTAAAAAATATATTCTGGAATATAAATCTCTTGTCCCTCATATATGTTGCAATTATCTTCTCGGTTATAGCTTTCTTTTTGCTCCCTTTATGGTGATTTAACATGACGTATTACAATTACCTACTCATCACTGAACCTACCTCACCAGACTAATAGGTACTAGAGGTAAGACACCATACCATATTTTATTCATTTTTGTTCCCTAACATCTAGCAAGTACTCAACACATAGTAGTGCTGCTTAGCACATACAGTTGCTCACTAAGTGTCTGATAAATGAATGACAGGATGAATGAGTTGCTATGACTTTAGAAATGGTGAATCAATTTTTTGTGGTCAAATTTCATTTTATGCAAATTGGCTACACCATACTGCTGAATCCAACGGAGTCAGAAAGTATACATTACACAATTTCCGGTAGTTGCACTTCACAGGTGGGTGTCAGACACAAATAAGAGGTGACAGATCTTCAGATAGGTGGCAGGATGTCGTTTATAAAAATTCATTACCAGCTCTGAGCATTTGGCAATGTTCACTTTTCATTCTTTTCAATGCACTTACAGTTAACCAGACTCCCTATTGTGGGATAGTATTTAGCCTAAATTTATCACAAAGTTAGAAATGATGTTAAGATGCAAGATATGGATTACATATTACAATGGATATGCAAGATTCATGGTTTGTGTCATTAATTTGAAATTGGTTACCTTTTTAGTAATGGTGTCCGGAGGTACATCCCGCCTCCCAAGAGGATAAGGATTCCACTGGCCACTAGGAGATACATCTTCTTGTCCATTGTCTAAAATGTTGCTTTGCTGGGACGGGGTCTATTGCAAAAATGGTATGGCATTCTTTAGTGATGTAATAGAAGTTTATCATAGTTTTCTGAAAAGAGTCCCTCATGATTATGGTAAAATTAATTTTGTTTAATCACAGAAAAACATATATCCTAAACTGGAGGTATTATTATATACTATTTACGTGGTAAGAACTGTAAATTAATAGCTTTTTGGAAGCAGTGAGAAATTCAATTAAAATAACCATCTTATAGTTATTTACTGAATTTTAAAGAGAAGTTTAAATTTACAGTACTGGAATAAAAATAATCATTATAAAATTAACCAATTGTTAAAAACTACAACATTTAAAAGTTGCTTCATTTGTTTCTTTAGTGTGATCTTACCACTTGGAATATAAACTGAAACCATATAATACATAGTATGTAACTTCCAATATTCCAAACCATAACCTAAAACAAATTTTATAAGGCTGTATTGATTCGGGGAGAATGTGTCTTGCACTAATCCAAAATGGTATTAACACTAGCATAGTGCTAGATTCATGGCACTATGACATTATCTACAGATCGCTTAGAGGAAAGATTAACACATCAAAAAATATTGTGCTGTTAGAATTTCAGTGTAAATAAATCATAATTGTTTTGATTGCAAATTGATTTATATAGACCATTTATGCATTAAAGTTTACACTCTTCATATATATTTTATTTTTGGCTGATTTACTGCTTATTATTTTTAACAAATAATAATACTCCTGTATTTATTGTTATTACTACTAGATATTTTGGGAGGCTTCCGTAGTCTGACCTGAGTAACAGAAAATAATCATACATCATCAGAAAGATGGCATCCCGTGTTGGGATACAGTAATGGGATATTTTTCCTGTCGAAGCCGATTAACTTTTTCCATAGGCTTTCTCCTCCTCTAACCTACAGGATATACAAGTACTGCTTGATTTCCTGGGGAATTCTTATGTGGTGAGATATTATACTCAATGTTTCCTATGCCATTTTCTCCACATGTTTTGGAGGATCCCTATGGATAAAGAAAGCCTGGTTAGAGAGTGTATGTGCAACTCTTTGTGTGAAGAATGGTCCTCCAACCCTGGAATGAGGGAACTGGGCCATTCTCTTCATAACATGGCACAGACGGACTGCTTGCCAGGCTTCATCCAGTTATATGGAGTGCTCCTTCCTAATTGTTCTCCTTTAGAAAACAATTATATAACCACCCTATCTGCATTTTGACTACATGCATTTTTAAAAAGCATTGCTTGGAACTATTTAAAAATAATATTTATTATGACAAGATTAATTAAACAAAATTAGATGAAATTTTCCTGGGGTCTAGTGGATATAGTGAAAAGTAAGGAAATAATTCAATTTTCTTCTTTGGCTTTGGCCGTGTGAATTCCTTTTTCATGAGCATATCAGCAAGTATGAAAAAAGAGAAAAAAGGTACTGAATTGAGGCTCCTGGGTTAGTTAGGAATGAATTTACATGTGTTTGTTTGAAAATCAAATAGAGGTAACATATTTAAAGTATATATTACTTGAAAATAACCAGACAGCTATTCAATGACCATCTGTCTGATTTCAAGCATTAATTTTCTAATCTTTATCTTTTAGAGATTAATGTTTGCATATGCCCACACACGATTTTTCTAGCATATGATAAATCAAACTGTTAAAATTAAGCAGTTAAAATATAATTATGCAGGCAGACACTACTGGACAGTTTTCTTTTTGAATTTTTAGTACTCATGTCTTTTCTGGTTTGGTTTCTTTGCCAATGAAGTGGGATAATAAATATATTCAACTAGGTGGGTCTGTGGAACACAGATTTTTGAGAAGTGGTCAGAATTCAACACATATAATCTTTTTTTCCTCCATATCATCTTCATCTCCATCTCTATTTCCTCCACTAAACTCCCTTCAGCTGCCCAGACATGACTCCTACTCAGAGAGCAACTGAGAATTGCAAGATTCTTTTCAATGCAAAAGAAGGCTAAAACCCTTAGTCAAAATCCTAATATCATGATAATGAGATTCTTCATTAATTTAGCAATTAATCTCTCTCTTTTTAAAATTAGAATTAACAACCGCACTAATTCCTTTATGTTACAGGGCCCAAAGAGAACATAAACATGCAGACACGTGAAAAAAATACTTTGACTAGACACCAAAATTAAAGGAATTTCCTGAAAGCAATTTCCTTTATTAATTTCAAGAATGCTCTGGCCTCTTTGTTTTTCTGAAGTGAGACACCCTAGGGGTGACTTAAGTTTGCAAAAAATAGACTGTGAAAACAGTTTATTAATGTTTGGGAAGGAAGAACCCAAAAGAGAATTATGTAGTGGGTTCACATTCTTTCTCAAAAGGAGTGAGTATAGCTAGTTACAAAAAAATGAACTTCTGATAAAGTGCTCCTGAGCTTTACATAAATACAGTTACTTAGTTGTTAAAATTCTATGAAAAGTTACAAGGAGCAACTGTCACTATTGAATTTTATTATTTCAAAGAAAATAAGCAAATTGAGGTTCAATTATCTTTCGTACCACATTCTAGTTATTTTCTTTAGATACTTCAAAAGATTAAGAATTAGTCTTTTCCTCACCACATATGACCAATTAAATATAAAATACGTGGAAAATCATCACAATATACCATTTCTTCAGCTTCTAAATTCTGTAGATCCTTAATATTTCAAAATAAAAGAAAAACTCATCAATGTGATTTAGTGAAAAGTCAGAAATTATATTTGTTAAGAAATTCGGTAATGCTAGTAGAAGTTTTGCTGAACAGATGCTAATCCCAAAGACGACTGTGGACATTTGTAGATTTAACGTTTATGATTTTGACTACTGTGAATGATCACAAGCATCTATTGGAAGGAAGAAGTAATTTCTAATTTGTTGAGACATAAAAGTGCATGAATATGTATCTCTATGTACATGTGTATGCATGAGCATGTATATGAGTGTATGCATGCAGGTATGCATATGTGTGCCCATATGTGAGGATATATGTATGTAGAGGATTCACATATATGAGTAAATGAGCTTAGTTGATCCAGTAGCTTTGCTCTTGACTGTTAATTGATGGGTGCACTGAAAGCTTGGGAAATTCACTTATGGCATTTAGTTGGAGGAATTATATGAGAGTGGTATTAGAATTTGGCACTGTGCAAAGGTCTTGGGATATATTCCTTAAGAACTCAAGGATCTATTTTGCTTAGTAATTGGCACATGGTTCACAGAGGGCATTACCACAGCTTCAAAAAAATGTGTGAAAACAACTTTCCCCAAAGTATTTTCAGTGAAATTATTCTTTTTCTGCATATTTTTTGAAAAAAGTTGGTTATAAAGACAAATATACACCAAGTTTGGATCTTAATTATTATGATTTCACAGTGTTCAATCTGAAGATGGTAATGTAATGTCCAGATTATTTTAAAGTTAGTATTTCATTATATTGGTGGGGAAGCATCTGTATGAGTACTAAGCTTATTTTGGTAATTTTAATCACTGTCTATGAGGATTTATGTGGATTTACAGGCTGAAGGTTTTTTTCATAATTAGAAAGATAAGTGAATCCTTCTTAAGCAATAGGTAGCAAAATCAGTAGAAACTATAGGCATAAGTCACCCCAAAGTGCTGCAGAAATATTGCTTTGCTTTCAGCAAACAAAACAAAACAAAATAAAGCAAAACAAAACTGGAATTAAGTAAGTAACCTTTGGAACTAGGGTGAACGAATGCATATCAGATATTGTTACTATTTGATCCTGAGTCACTTGCATAGGTCTATAAGAAAGGACATTAGAAATTTGAAAAGAATTTAGGTGCAAACATTGCTATCTAAACTCTAATTCAAAAGACAGTGGAATAAGTATCAACTAATAAAACAGATACTGAGGCCATCTTCTTCCAGGCAAAATTATATGAAAAGATCATTGAATACATATATTTCCATAATTTCAACTTCCCTTCCTCTGAAATTGTAATTTATATTAGTGTCTGTTTCAATAAGCCAAAAAGCAGTAGGTACTATGGCGTAATATTATGTTGGTAAAAGTTAAAAAAAAAAAAAAGGAAAAAAATTATCAATTTCTCCAGTGTAGAAGAGACCACACTACTTATATTGGCAGCTGGACACCTGCAGATGGGGAGTTAGAAAAGGCCAGGGATTTCTTTCCCAGCCTTGCATGTCTCTGGAGCAGGATTATTATGGATGATTAAGTCGTGATTTTCTTAGGTTCAAAACCTTTGATCTTTTCCTGCTACCAAACATATTTCTTGGTGTTACTGAGTGCTCAGGAAATGCAAGTGGATCTTAAAGAGGGCAAGGTAACTACTAGCATTTATTAAGCTCAGCTAAATAAGAGAGCACTGTATCTGTAGCACATAGGGGATGATTTGGGTCATGATGTATTTTAGATTAGTTATTATGTTCTACTTGTGTATTCTTTTCTCCGTCCCATAAGATCTACTTTTCTGGATTGTTGTGAAGATAATATAATTATGTATATGAAAGAGCTTTATCAAATATTATGAATTACAGTCAATGAAAATGTCCGATTTTATAAACATTTGAGAAGACATCATCATATACAAGAAATAGGGACTTGAGTGCTAAGCAGAGTCGGATTCAAATTCTACTACCATGCTAGGTGTAGTGGTTACAACAGTAAAACAGTGAAAATATAGTTGAGTTCTTTTATGTAACACATAAGTCTCAGTTTCTTCTTCTATACAATGGTGAGAAATAATTCCATTCAGGATTTTTGTGAGGGTTGTGCAAAAAAAAAAAAAAAATTTAAAGTATCTCATGGTACTATGTACATAGTAGATTTCCAATAAATCCTAGTCTTTATTCTTCTCCTATCAAAATATTTATTTTTTCTACCATTAATCTGGATAATAAAAATGACAGTTTGAACTGACATTTTACAATATTATATTTCTCTTTGATAACATAAAATTTCAAGACAGTAGCTAAGCTCAATTACAACAGAACACATCCAAAGAAGCACATTGAACCATCAATAACATCATAGAAAGTTGTCTTAAATGCTTTTTGGAGAGGCAGTGAATAAATGACAAATGAATAAATGAATGAATGAATGAATGAATAAGTAAATAGATAGAGAATACTAATAATTTATAATTTAATAGCTGACTTATATGTCTTAGATGTTCTATTTATAAATACTATTAAATTTTTTATTAAACTAGAGTAAGCATCAAAAGATGAAAATATTAAAGGAAATTAAATTTATTAAACTAATTTTGTGGTTTTCTTGATTTGCATTCTGTTAATATCAAAACAGGTTCTGTAGAATTACCATAGAAAATATAATTTACTATCTATAATACAGAAAGACTATATTTAGCTTGTAGTCCATGAAAAATGTACAGTACTTGACCTGGAATATAATAAATATGAAAAAATAGAAATATTCAAAACACATAGCAAAATCTGGGAGAGTCTTTTCTTTTTATCCACATAAATATTCGCTGTGTAAATACTTCAAGTTCAGAGTTCTTCAATCTTTATTCTAAAATAGTTATATCTTTTAAGTAGTTTATTACAAATTTGTTTAAAAGAAAATTGAGAAAAAATTATTAGATATGTTTTGGTAGTCTAAAAAAAAAAAAAGATCCAAACCGAAAAACAAATAATTTGCTCAGTCAGGACCTCAGGTAGTGCCCTTTTGTCAATTACCATAATGGAAGGATGGGGAGGTAGGAATCACAAAAAGGTGCCCTCTCTGGGTACATAACTTGCAAGAAGACAATCTCAGTGTAATAGAGAAAATACAAAGAGATGCTCCTTTCTTCTAATTGCAAGAGGTTAAGTCTTGCCAGCAGAGGGTGTGGGGAAAGGGTCTGGATTTCAACCCCTGAATGTTCCCTGGGGAGGGCACCACCTATACAAAAGTATGCTGCAACTCCATACCCAGTTCTTAACTGGTAATACGTGAAAACATTCATTTAGATTCCTTAGGACACTTCATTTATTCTTTCTAGGACACCCCAAAGTCATTTACCACAGTACTTAACTAGAGATAGCCAGTGTTATCATTCAGCAATTTTATGAATAAAAAGATAGCTCCAGGATTTTCACAGGAGAATGAACAGTTTTTGTCAATTTTATCTACTGAAATATTTTTATTTTGATCTTACTCTATATTTTAGTGCAATTCTCATGGCTAACAATCATTTAGAGGCTGTAATGATATCTTAAATAGCTGATACTAATTTTTATTATCTTAAGTGGCAAGATGAAAGTGCTGTAATAGGTTTTTATGTATTTGTAAATCAAAGGAAAATAATTTTTGCCTATCTCCTCTCCTGGTGAGAAGGGCTCCAGGAAACTGAGCCTCAATCATAGGACCGGTTATCAACGGTTAGTGGAGAATCTGAAAGGCTGCCCCTTAAGAGAGGTTGACTCTAAAGTTTGGCAGAAAAACCAAACAAATTTTCAAATTAAGGAGCTCTGCAGAAGAGATATACCTGAGCACAAAGGCAAAAGGGCAGAGACTTAGATTGGAATCCATGAAAGGAAGTAGAGCATGGAGTAGTCTTGAAAGTGATTAAACATCCAGTAACCACATCTGATAATGTTCCTGCACTAGCAACAAGGTAGCAAAGTTGTCCAGATGCTGAAATGTCTACAGTTTACAGGGCTTAAACTCATCATTTGGGTCATAAAATCTTTTGAGGGCAATGGAGTAGTTGCCCTGACTGTTTATTTCCATCCCTTGCTTTCTTTCTTCTCCCTTTTATTTATTTATTTTTTGGTGTGTATAATAAAGTATTGATGATAATTCATTTTGAGATAGACTATTTCAATACTTGAATTACTCTTTTTTAGGGGGGCCTGGATGGCAGCTTATTTATTTATTTGTTTTTATTGACGTATACTTGATTTACAATATTGTGTTAGTTTCAGTTGTATGCAAAGTGATTCAGTTCTATATATATGTGTGTGTGTATATATACTAAAATGTATATATATTATTTTATATATATTCGTTTTCAGTTTCTTTTCCATACTTGAATTATTCTTGGTTTGCAATTTAAGGTAGTTTCCAAAAAGAATTCCTTTAGGTCATCTCTGTGCCCAACTGAGTAAGGTTGCAATGTCTCCAAATATAACTCTGCAATATTTCTGTTACAGATCATCTTAGAGCTATAGTAATAGTTAATGAATCCATTCTATAGGGTACCCCCCCAAACATCAGAAAATTAATATAGCAACACAGAGGTACCTAATTTATATCTGGAGAATAATTTATACATTGAGAAACAGTGCTTCAAGTGTATTACCATTTTTCAGACACTGAATATATCTATATTATCCCATAGATTGATGAGAAAATAGGGCTAAAAACTAAGCAAAATAAGGGGTTATCCATATGATATAATTTCAAGGGGTTCAAGCAATAGCTTCTTTCATACCAAGATCTCTCAAATCTGCTCACTGTATTTTGAAATTCTATGATTGTAGTTTAAGGGTTTGATTTCTGTTTAATTACCAAGCTCTCCAGAAAAGGTGTCTATTTAAGTTGTGATGGCTCATCTGTTCCTTAGTGCAAATAAGTTTCAAGATCTTTTTGAACACTGGTTTTGTTAGGGCAGAAGATGAAAGCCCTGGGCATCTAAGAGGACATGAAGAACAGACTAGAGGCTCCTGTGAAAAGGGTCTCACTGACGGTAGTGTGCTGGAGCCGACTTGTACTAGCTCATGAGAGCTGACTATTCTCAGTCCCAATTCTGAGTTCAGTGATGTCAAGTTACTACTTTGAAATTGGCCAGAGAGGGAGTGTTTTATCACTGACATAGGTAAACACCATAAATCAGTCATTTTTCTCCCTGGAGAGAGTTACCGACACAATACTGGTCCTGTAACAGGAGACTGAGGACAAGGAAAATAATTTTCAAAAGTTCTCAATTAAGTTAGCTTTTTTTCTTTTCCCCAAAGTGATCATGGGTGACAAAAAAGCTGTGAATTTAAATGTCTCTTTAATTTTATTACTCTCCTCAGAGTAGGAAGCAAGCTATACAGAGCTAGGGGCTGTTATTAAGGCTAATTTGACAATAAAACATGAGTTTGTGGTCTTATAACACTCACTTTCCTGGGATGGGAGTTTGCTTCGTATGTTCATCAATTTGATTAAGAGAAGAGTGTTTGGAGGCTACCATCATTTTGTTATCCTTACTTTTCCATTGCTTTTTTTTGTAAAAACTTACTAGGTTAATGACTACATTAATAATATAGTCATAATGACATATTGTGTGAAAATGACTCATTAGTTTCCATCGAAAGGTAACTAAGAGTGCATTAGTCAATTTAAACAGGTAAAATGTGTATTCTCTGTTTTGCCTGAATAAAACAAGCAGAAACGGTCCTTTGACAATGGAAATGTTTCCTCTTACAGTATATTCTCTTTCAAATAAGCCTACATTTTCATTTAAAATCATGTGAACTTTCCACTCTTCCATTAACCCAGGATGAGTAAAAATTTGCTAGCTAAGTTACAAATTTGTTTCTCATGTTTTACTTCTGTGTAATATTTCCTACAAAAAAAAATGGGCTAAAGAAGTATTTAGAAGTGCCAACCACTTAATTTTCATTCTAATTTAGGACTATATGTCTTTTCCAAAGGAATCAGCTGAAATCCAATAATAATTTCTTTGTGTGTGTGTGTGTGTCTCTTTGTTTTGTTCTTTTATTTTTATTATTTCTTTCACTTCATGAGGATTAAAACTGTAGTTCACATCCATTCTCTATCTCAGCTCTTGTACTCAACCAGCATTTATTTAATCTTTTCTTCTGAGAATTCCTTACTTATAGCTAGTTCATTGGTACATTTAAGACTTAGATTAATTGACCATAACTGTGTGGGTTTATTTCTCAGCTGTCTGTTGCATTCCATTGATCTATGTGTCTGTTTTTATGCCAGTGCCATCCAGTAATAATTTCTAGTTCTGTTCTCAGAATGCATCAGCAAGAGAATATAGGGTGGTCTCCAAAAAAGTAAAAAAAAAAAAAAAAAAAAGGGAGGTATATATCAATACATACATATACACACACAAAAGAAAGAGAAGCAAAGAATAAAAGAAAAAGAAAATGAATAATAAGAAAAAAAATGAGTCTTAAAGCAACACAAAAAGCCATGTACCTGCTCAATCCAAAAAGCAAAGCTGTTAAGCAGGAACCTGATAATCAATCTAGCTATAAATATTCATTTAGCAGCTAAGAGTTTGGGCTCTACATTGTTTGCCCTTGTGCTTTTTGGACTCCTGAGAGTCTATAAGCAGGGCTGTATGTACAGCCTAAACATATTACGTGAACAAACAACATTAATTGGCTTTGGTATGCTGACACATGTAGGGCAGTCCATACTTACTTTCTGAAGAGGTAGTTCTTGTAGATCAAATTTAGACTTAGTCTGCAAGTTTAAAGTCATGCTTCTGCCTGCATGCATTGCTGAAATACCTCCATAGGGCAGCATGCCAAGGTTAACTGTGCTGTGTTTGTAAGCAGCATTCTGAGTAGAGGAAATAATCATGTGACAGGATGTGAACACATGCTCAACAAACTGATTATTACACGAACATGTTTAAATTTATAACATTTAACTTAAAGCAGGCAAACAGTAACTTTCTTTTTTAAACATGCACTTGATCAGACAGAAGCATACAGTAAACAGTGTTAGTTATGCACATAATGAGTACCATCCAAAACTACAGAAAAGACAAAAAGCAAAGATAACATTTGTTTTACATTTGCTGCTAACTCAAAGGCATAAAATCTATCTCTTATATATCATGATTGTAGTGACTTTGGACAAATGTTCATCAGTGGCGGTCTATTAATTCAAAAATTTCAAACAGCGAGGTCTTAATCAAATTTTGTCAGCTGCAAATCTCATGGTCTCTTTCACATTGTAAGATTAGCACATACAAATTAGCTTAGCTTATAATTCTGCCTTAAAACTAATACACTGAAAAGTTAAAGCCAAAATCAGTTGCTTTTATTTCTCTGTCTATAGGCATAATTATGGCAACTCAGAAAAAAGAGCTGGTCAAAAAAATCAGTCAATCTGACCAGTGGATGATTGAATTTGCTTATTAGTTTAGTTAAACCAGTCAACTTGTATGTGAATCCAAATATTCTAACTTTTTTGTTGTTTCTTAATTACATTTTAAACTGGAAAAATTTCATAATGAAACTAAAGGAACTATGATTTGAACTATTAATGCTGTTTATCTGATATACCTAAATACCTATAGAACATTCTAGTGATATTTGCATTGTAGCTACCCTTCAGTAGGTTCATCTAAAGTTATTCCAAGTGTCTGATATGTAGTTTGTTTTTTTCTACAGAACTTCATTTAAAAATTAAAACATTTTGTATACCCTGTCATCAAATAGTTTCCATCAGTACAATCTCTACTTTCCACCTATCATGGACATGTAATAATTGACAGCATTTGGCCCTTTTAAGTAATTCTCTTAATTTGGAAAAAAAAATCTACAGAAGTTAACTTAGTACACTTTTTAAAACTGGATATTATTGAACATTAACAGCAGGCAGCTATTCTATTCTGAGGGCATTTTTGCAAAGAAATGATTTTTAGCACCAGAATTCCATCAACTGAAAGACTATTAAACTCCTGATGGTGTGCTGTCTACTAATCATATTTGTTATGGATCCCTGATTATTTCATCCAGAGATTTTTTTTCATTGTCACCATGCCAAAACTGAAAAGGACACTGAACATTTCAATCTAGCACTTGAATGACTCCTTAAGGGTTAAAATGACTCCAGTCTAGTGCTCTCTCAGCTCTTATGGAAGAGTAGCAGTCTTAGACATATGGGTTCATGTTTTCATTTCTCCCAGTCAAATGGGGCTCTATAGCGGAAGCATGAGCCTTGAGATAAAACCAAGGGAGAAAACAAGCATCTTTAATCTAGGGTAGTACTTGGAGCTGCCTCTCCAAGGTCAACACCGAGCAAGATCTTTAACCAACATTATGTAGAACACTTAAGCTTATCCAATGTCCAGGCTTCTAGGCAGTTCTCTTGTATGAGGAATGGACAAAGATCTTGTAGTTTCTAATGTAACTATTTGATTTCCAGGGTTCAAATCACTCAACTAAATTTCACTGAAAGGAAGCACACTGTGTCTGGGGCAATCTGACTTTGGGCAGAATGTTAAGAACAACAGTACAGAACTATTTTTACATAGCAACTCTGTGTTCCAGCACCCTGAATTTATCTTGTTTTAAGTTTTAAGTTAGATACAGCCTGAATAGCTCAGCAACTCAATTTAGAGAGGGAAAGAAAAGTTACTTGGAGAAAAGAGGAAGAGCTTTCAGGATTTGATAGCTTGAAGCAATATTCTAAGGTAATTTAATTTCATGGAATTAAATGAGAAACTATTAAATATACATTGAAATTGCTCTGAAAAATGAAAGACAGACTGAGGGAATTATAAAGACAGAGGATATGTGAAGACTAACTAAAAAGGGAGGTATTGTCACAGTAATGGAAAAATACATACAAATTTACTTTTAGTTATCTGGATCTGGGACAGGCAGGACCTCCAGACTTCTGCTGATCCAAATCCCCCTTCCCCAGTCCTATTTTCCTCTCTCCAAATTCCTGCTCCAACTAGAGGAGTCACCTACTTTTCAGTAGCTCTGATCAAAGGAAAGGAACCATTTATTTGGGAAACCAGTAAATAAATGATGGTACCAAGTGCTTAAAATTTTGTCTTTTCTTTTTCATGCTTTGTTTTCACTCACTCCTCTGTTGCCTCAAATTACTAGTCATTGTATATATGCTCCAAAAAGCTTCTTATAACCTTTCTTGGCTAGTTCATCTTACCCTGTTACGTATGGTCGTGTCTACACGAGGCCAGAGTTCCCAAACTGTACTGTTTTATTTGGCCCCAAATATTTTCGCCCTCCAAGTTATCTGTCTACATGGAGGGTATAACTTGAGGTAAGGCATGGTGACAACCGACCAGGTGTCTCCCACTGACAGCCAGTCATGAGGCTTTGATGAGGCTCCCTTCAATGGGACTGAGCACACCTATTTGAAACAGACATTCTGATGAAATATTTTGCAAGGCAGAACCAGTTTCCACATTGAGAAACTAATACCCACACCCACATTTATTAGTTCACTCTTTCCCTATAAATAATTGTTTTCTTGTCATGTAGACACGACCTACAAACAATATAATTATTTTAAAAGAGTACACCTGAAAACATAAAATTCAGCATTAAGAAAATATATAATAAATGCAGTGACCTGTGCTTTTAGCAGGACACCAAATGAAATAAAATTATTGAGTGAAACATTCTAATGGTATATTATTATCCAGATCCCCAATTTACACTGAGCATTTAAATCTAGAAATAGAGAACAAAAGGCCCTATTTTCACAAAAAGGACTTTTAAGATTCTAAGGTCAATGCAGAGTACACAAAGCCCTCTACACCAAAGCCGCAAAGTATCAATACACTCAGTGGTGATGGTCAATTGATCATAGTTCTAGAAAATGCAGACTTCTCTTAGAGAGATACAAACAACAACAAAAAGTAATTCTAGGTCTTATACAAGTTTTTTTTTTTTTTGCTCTCCTCAATTGCTATGCATTTCATGATTTGCTGTGATTCAATTTTTAACTGCATTAGGATTAATGTCCCCCCCCTTTTTTTCTGCAATATACACACTAATTTGTACGTTTGTAGTCTTTATAAAGACATCATCTATTTTTGTTGTCTGTAGTATGATTTGAATTTAACCATTTCTTTCTATAGGAAAAGCAACATTCTAAATGGCAGGATTTTCATTGAATAAAATAATGTGTAGGAGGGCATTCAATCTCTGCTTATTTTATTTTTCTGTTTCTTGCTGAGATTATTGCTCATTAGAAGTAATAACTTTAGTAGTCCCATAGCAGTAACTATATGCAAATTGTATAAACAAATTAGGTCTGATTTTAATATAAGTGAGTGTGTGCAGAAAGGATTAGAATACTCACTTTTTATAGATTCAATAAAAATCATACTCTTTAGGTCACTAGAGAACAGTTTTGTGTCCTAGGAGATGCATTTTGCCTTAATGGCTAGAAAGCAATTGAAGCACTATCCCATATAACAGAGTCGAATTCTTTCTTACTAACCATATTTAGGATAGTTCTGACAAATAATTCACCTATACATTATGAACTCTCAAAGAGCATCAAACAGTATCCATGAAAAACTATTATGATCAATTTCCCCACAATATAAAGATAAATAAAATGCTGATCATCTATTCATTCATGTAGTTCATGCTTCACTACATGTACTTAGAAATGCCAATAAAGTAAAACTAAAGGCAGGAGGGATATTCTTACAGAGAAATGCCAAACATACCCTGTCTAACCTTCTAGCTTCTATATGTCTAAGCAGCTGTTGTCTCCAGTCTGCAGGCATTTTACCACAGCTCTCCTCTCCCTTCACAGGAGTAGGCCTCGTCTTTATATCACTGTTATCTGATGGCTTGTCACCATAGTTACCCAAGTTATAGTCAGATGGTATTTTTTCCAAAAGAGCTGCCATAGTAGGCCTAGCTGAAACTGGCCTGGTTTGGGAGGCACCATAACTCTCTGTACTGTAGCTTCTTGCAGACAATGGCCTCCTTTGGGTAAGGTTTTTAACTGGAAAACTTCCCGCCTGAGCTTTCACTTCTTGATATGAAGGGTGTTCATCTTCATACCTGCCATTCCTTTTCAGGAACTGGGACTCAGTCACTGAAACGCTGCTTTGGCGATCCAGACCTGCCCTATATGGAGGTCTGCCGTACCTATCATTCGGAGGCAGCTCGTGAGGTTCACTGACCCTTCTAAACATGGCCATTTCTGTGGAACTCGCCAGGGAGTCAGCTCTTCTCAAGAAGCCTGCCCTGGCACCTTGGCTTGCAAACTGGGCATTTACCACAGCATCCTCATTAACAGATGGCTGAGAAAATGAAAATATTTGCTCAATCGGTGGGTATCCTCTGTAAGCTCTAGGACTAACCAAATCCTTGGTGATGTTTTTGCCCGGCTGTTGCACATACTCAGAATTGTGTTGAAAGGGGGGCGGTATCCTCTTTTCAGCTTTAACCTCCACTGCTCCTTGGGGATTGAAGCTTTGGTCAAATTGATAGACTTTTTTTGTCATGGAAGCTTTTTGTTGTTGTGGCCCTTTACAACTTCCGTAAGTGAGCATCTCGTCATCCAGCATCGGGACTGACTGGCTTCGAGACATACTGGACATACCGTGCTCTGGTCCTAACATTTTGTCAGGTCGTTCGTGACTTCCTAAGTGATCACTCCCAGAAGCATAGTTTTCTAATGGTATATTATAAACCTTGTATGTACCAACGTCAATCTCATCGATACTCTGTGACTTCTTGAATTTATTGGACTTGATGTCTTTCATTAGTGGGGAAAGCCTCTCTGTGCTTTTGCTAATTGAAATAACACCTTTAGAAGATTCTGGGCGGCAGTGGATTTGAGAAAAGACATTACTGAGACTCCTGTTGGGATTAGAATCATGATACTCCCATGGTACTCCTGGAGAAAAAGGACTAGGTATTTCAGCAGATTCTTTTATATGTTCTTTCCTTTCAGGCAATGGGCTGGTGGTAGGGGTTGTCTCTAATTTGGAAGGGAAAGCAGTCCTGTCTTCAAAAGGACTAGGGGTTCTGGTCCAATTCTGCCAAGGATTGGAAGGAGGCACTTCTGTTTCTGGTGTGTGTCTGTGTGTAGACTGCTCAAGTTCCAGGGGAACACCAACAATCCTGTCCTGCCTAATCAAAGGCCTGCGTCCATGAGAAGATGTGCTTCTAGATTTTGAACTCAGGAGAGGATTATTGTTGGCATTCTCGCCTGTGGTTTCCTCTGCAACAAACCCGGTGTTATCATAATGTGAGCCATCAGTCCAGTTGTCAGTGAAAGTGTCACTCAATGGCAGCCGGTCAGGACGCTGTGGTAGATTCCCTGGGGGGACAGCCTCCCGCTGGCTGAGCAATGGCTTTGCATCAAGAGGCTGTGGGAAAGATTGTGCAATCCTGTGAACACAATGGGAAGAAGAAACCTGAAAATGAGGAAGATCTGGGTCTTTGCCAGAAAGAACACCCGGCCAGAATACCACCATCCTTTGTTCAACTGATCATTCATCCACACGTCAATTATGGTTAACAATAGCATTATTATTCCATGTCCAAAAAGAGTCACCCCTTTACCCTGCTCTAAATTTTATTTCTTCTCAGTTATCATTACCTTCTAATATACACAGTGTACTTACCTGTTATATGTCTTGTGTCCTCTGCTAGAATGTAAACTCATGAGGGCAGAGGTTTTTTTCTCTTCAGGCTTAGCATAGTGCATGGCACATAGTAGGTACTAAGTACATATTTGTTGAATGAATGAATGAATGAATAAATGAGTGAATGAAAGAAATATAGATATTTTTAGTAATGGTCCTGAAACCTGTCTGATAATTAGAGCTACCTGATTCCTGGTCCCCATGAATTTCTGATTCAGTACATTTCCAAACTATTAGTTGAGAGTACATTTCTTATCAATGCTTCTTATATCTAATGAACCCAAGTTGTCTTCAAATAACATATTTGAGGGCCAGGTATTAGAAGACATTAAATCCATTGTATAGTGTATGCATTCACATATCTTTTTCTAGAATGTAAATTAAATTAAATTAAATAATTAAATTAAATTAAATTGTGAGTTCTGGTCATTGGCATGTTTATTCTGGTGACCACAGTATCTCTACAAGATGCTCATTTTTCTAAGTTTATTCTAAACCATTTGCACACTAATGATATTGAATTATATATCTTTTATTAAAGATTTTTAAGGGCTTTTGCTAATTGAAAAAAAGTGCATTTAGAAGGCATCTTCCAAAAGTACCTAAATCAGTCTCAGCTTATATAACAAATAATAAATTTAGAAACTGAAAGAGTTAAGATTTTTATCATGGGCATCAATGAGTAGAAATAGTTATTCATCAATTACCAAAGAATATATTGTTAACAGTATTGACATTAGCAGTAAAATCTGAGTGAAAGTCATTGACTACCTATATCATATGAAAATTTTTATTTGCTATTTGTTACAACATGTTACAAAACAACATGTTACAAAACAAGGGAATCAGCACTGGGTAAATGCTACTTCATTGAGTCACTTTATTGACCATAGCTTTTGATTTTAATATATCTGTAAAATGGAAGTAATATAGAGTAGGAGCCATTTTGGAAGGATTAAATACTTTTACTTACATTCTAACTTTTCCAGGTGGTGATAAAATGATGATGATGAAGATGCTGATGAAAAATTTATTGAATGTTTACTCTGTACTTGGCACATTAGTGCTTTCCATGAATCTTTCTTTAATTCATAACACCATTTTGGATGGTGAATGCCCAAATGTGTCACAATTATGTACTGAGGCAAACACAATTTTTGATTTTCGATTAAAAATTTTTTGGGTTCTATCATCTCAACCTGTTAATGTACTACCCTCACTCCGTAAACAATGGTTTTGCTGTGTAAAATGGATTTATCCACTCTTGGAAATCCCAGGGGGACTACATTTGCTTACCTGCCCCTCTGTCTTCTATGCCACTCATGTGCTGAATACAATCCCCAAATTAAGAAGATTCCATTTTTTTAAAATGTTGCTGAAAATAAGCATTTGGGGACAGAAAAGAGGGAATTCTAAACACACCTGTTACCCCACAAAGAATTATGTACTGCCTCTTTAGCTGTTGTCTGCAAGGACCCCACTTTAACCCGGGTGTTAGAGGATCCTGAGGAAGCCTGGGAAGGCGAGTAGTCTGAGTAAGTGCCTGAGGAAACACTGTTATTCAGACAGTGAGTTTTGTCAACTTCAGACTCATCTGTTGATTCTGAAATGTAAACAGGAAATTATTATAATGCTGTGAACATTGACAAGTATAAACACAGAAAGGCAAGTATGAAAAACAGCATACCAATGAATGTTAGAGATACATATTTATAAAATATTTCTATAGACTATGGTATATCATAATTTACAACTGGTGATTCATCATGCACATGCATTTGTGGTATATTTTCCATATCAAGTTCACAATGTTACCTTTTTTGTCCTTCCCTAGCAGAACAAGTTTGGGTGGGTACAGAGGGGTCTCAGCTAATGAAGGGTGAAGTTCCCCAATCCTCATTTCATTAGCTGGATGAACAAAAGAATCCTGAGAGATATAATAATACAGGACAAGGAAAGTAAACATTTAAGCATTGGTTAACCAAGATGGCAATATCTTTATTTGGCTCAGATACAAGATGGGACTCCAGAATTTAATTCACCGTGGCGCACTAGGAGAAGTGAATCATATGTATCTCTGAGGTAAGCACTAAAATGTTTTGTTTTTCTAATTTAAATGAGTCCACTTATTCATCAGACATTTTTTGAAAACTGTTTTTATGCCTGGCACTGTGCAAAGAACTGTGGAGTTTCCAAAGAAAGACAAAATGCCACCAATGCCCTGGGGGAGTTTACAGTCTAGTTAGGGAGATAGATACAACTCATAAAACAGGACTGAATTATAATAAGTCATATATAAGTAATACAATACATAATCTATAACATATAAACGTGTAAGAGTTCTAAGGAATGAACTCTTTTAAGAGTTCTAAGAGGAATATATTACTGACCAACTAGTTTTTTTTTTCAAATATTAACAAAGTTAATGCACAATTGGGCCCTATAAATACTGCTTTTACTGTCAATCTCCCTCTTAATTCCTACTGTTTCCCAAGTGATCTTCTCAGTTTCTTTAGTTTTACCATGCCTTCTTCCAAAGGTTTCTAGTTTTCTCATGATCAATCTAGCCCGCTAAATCTTCACTCTACATCCTTTCACTCAGTATAATGAGCAACATTGGTATAAGAATATAACTTTATGACAAATAAACATATTTAAAAAAACGATGAATTTTAAACTTCTGTAATTCAAATTATTATTCCCGGTTAACCAGGTAGTGGGAGGACATTAGGGAAAGCAAAATTCTCACTTCCTTCTAGATATAAAAATGGCTTATTTACACTCAGGAGTAAGTAGTGATATAAATTTGTGCACAGCAGTTATCTTTCTGTCTTTTCCCCTTAAGCTCAATTTGAATTTAAAGAAGAATTTTCAGTTTTTTTCATTCATTAGTACTTGTTTGTTTGAACATTAATGTAATACATTTAGAAGTATTTTGTTAAACTGGAGAAAGAATACACTTGAGGACAAAATATAATAATGAAATGGTTCCTGCTTTATAACTAATTGGTTGGTAATATCAGATAGAAACTCTTACTATACATTTTGCTTACCCCCGCCCGCCACCGCAAACCTGGGTATATCTGACACTTTTTTAAAAAAATAATATTTCAGTGGGAGAAGACTGGACGATCATCTAGTCCAATCCTTTCATTTCCTAGAGGTGGATTCTGAGACTCAGTGAGGCCCAGGCTTACATAGATAAGGAGACAAAGATCCAGCATGGAGGTAGGATTCCTTTGGGCTCTAGTCGGATGATTATCCCTTACATTGCCGCCTCCTGGTTAGCTCAGCTTGAGCATATTAGAGACTTAACATGCAGTATTGTATATATTTGAAGAGGAATGGAAAAGAGAATGGGATTGATGGAAATTCTGGAGATGAATAGGAAAATCTGTGTTTTCATGGATTTTGAAAATTATTTCAAAAGTTTAGCATAAGAGACTTTGGATATAGTTTTGAGTTGAGAGAATAGAGTAAAAGCCTTCACACATCTTTAGAGACATGTATTAAGTAGAAGCAGATGCAAGTCTGAGAAATGGTACTATGAAAGGCATAAAATATGTTAAGACTTTCAAAAATTTTTCAGTTACAAAGTGGCATATTTCTGTTTTATTCCTGCTTTACCACTTATTAATCAGGTTGCCTCGAGCAAGTCACTGTAACTCTCTGGATCTTATTCAATTTATCAATAAAATGAGGATAATAGATAATAAGAATTAGTGCAAATTTCTTTCTAATACTAACATTCTGTAAATATCAATATAACTTATTTGTTGAAATAATATTTTAAAAAGGAAATATTCTTATGACATTTTAATATAGAAGTATAAGCATTTTGTTTTAGTCAAAAACAAATAAACAAAATAGTTGTATAAGCACAGAAATGTAAATATAGTTAAGGATTTCACTACTTTTTTTTCCCCTTATGCCTTACACATTCGGTACTCAATTTATCTTTTATGTATAGATCAAACATTTACACTTGTATCTCACAATTGTGACTGGAGCTCTGCATGGCAGCTATAGTTTGACTTAAATTCTAGTCTCTGACGCTGCTCAAGAATTTCTATTTTGAATCAAAAAAGAGCCCTCATGACTGGGAAGAATGATATCAGCTAATCATGAACTTGCATCTCTTCTCTAGAATTCTGTGGCCCTCCACCTAGGTAGAGGACTACTACTGAAGCAAGAGTAATGGATTTACACTGACCCAGTTAGACTCTCTTATCTTTATGAGCAAAATAATGATGATGATGATGATGATGGTGGTCATCAGTTAAGAAAAATCTATTACCTGTCTACTATTGTGTTACTATGCTAAACACTATATTTTATCCCTGTTGATTATTTAAATGATAATCTTATTTTTATTGTTATTTATTATTTTAAGTTGTTTATTATTATCACCTTTGTTTTACAAGTAAAGAAATGGAAGTTCAGAGAGGTAAGCAAATAATTCCAAGTCACAAGCTTAATAGGTGGTAGAGCTGGGATTTGAACTGGAATCTGTTCTTCTTGAAGGTCTTCTATGGGATACTGTATATGCTATATTGTCTATCCTAAGAAAAGCTCACTTCTCAAATGGGCTTCACATAACAAAGTTAACTATCCAACAAAGGAAATTAATAATTGGCTTTGCCTCTATAAAGTCTTTTATAAATAGCTGGAAGAATCAAGTTCATGTTGGAAAAGTGGGTGAAGCTTTTGGGACTACTTCTTTGGGTGAAGATAGTGGAAGTTACTAGTAGGGAATCAAATTTAGTGGAGTTCCCATTATAAGTAAATTGAGCCATATTTTTTTCTGGTGAGGGGACAGAGATTGAGGGGAAAGAAAAGGTAAAAATTTTTTTTTTTTTTAACCCCATTGCCCTTCCACTGGTCAAACTAAATCTTGGCTGATACTGCTGTAGTGAAAGGGAGCCTAAAGCCTAAGGTAGAAGTCAAAGGGGGAAGAAAGCTTATGCCTGAGCTTTCGAGTCAAAATAAATAAACGCATTAATAAAAGCATTTAAGGAAACTTTCAAGGGTAATTGACTATTCTCTTTTTCCTGGAGAAAGATGTGATTCCTCTACAGAGAGAAATTGGACTGAGTCTCCTAAGAAATGGAAAAGTGCCTTCCTTTATGAAAGTGGTTAATGCAAGCTAGCGACTCACAGAAGTATTAAAGGAGAATGTGGCAGGGTCTCCCGCTCTTGTGGATGGGAAAGGAATGGTCATTTACTGCAGCTTTCCTCTGTGCCACGATCTGTGCTCAGAACTGTTATAAATATTTTCATCTGATTTCATCTCTGCAAAATCTCTGAAAGACTGTTATTATTATCTGTATTTTTAAAGATAAGAAACCAAGGCTCAGAAAGGTTTCAGTGACTTGTCAAGGTCATACAATTGGTAACAAGGTGGAGTCAAACTTTGAATTCATGTCTTCTACACTTTCCCCTGTTCCTTTCCCCCGTTCTGAAAACTGTGCTCTTGAGGCACTCACAGTGCTGTTGCTAATTCACAGGGACACATGGGTTACTTTAAATATTTGAGGGGAAAAAAGCAATACTTGACATCAGTCAGATACTGTGAGAACTGCTACCTTGAGGTAGCTCTCAGTTTCAACATTAGATTGCACACTTCTTTTGATTAATAGTCTGTGTGAATCTGGGTTTTTGGTGGTTGCTGTGATAAAAAATAATCAAGTGCCACTGGAAAATCAATGTGAAACAGAAATTAGAGTTGTAGTACCCAATATGATTCCAAGGTTTGAGAAGGTAGGTGGTGTCCAACAGGTGCACACATTCCATGAGTAAGTAGTTTTGGTTATTTAAGAATGAACTAAAACTATTATTTTCTCTTTCAATTTATGTGTATTGTTTTTTTTCAAATAACCACTAAGTGGGGCATAAGTATTTACTAAGTTGTTCAGACCTAACAATAATAATTGGAACTGTTAGGTATTTCTTGGCTATCACTGTATATTAACCCCTGATACTTTTGAGCCTTTGAAATTTTGATTTTAAGTCTCATAGGCTTTGATTTTTACATATAAATAAAATCTGGCTCCTTAAAAACTGTTTCTAAGTCACCCAGTCTATGGTTTTCTGTTATAGCCATCCAAATGGACTGATACTGGGGGAAAAACAAATGTAATCTCCACAAGGCATGTATGAAGGAAAATGGGAGCAGAGGAGAACCTTCATATCTCTCTGACCTCCTTGTTCTTATGGCCCTCTTGGCCATATTCTCTATGTTAAAACTCTTGGCATAGGGTTGCAAATAGAAAGTGATCAATAAATGATATATCTTTCCTTTTCCCTCTTTCTCTGCTGCATTTGTAACCTATTTACCTTGCTTCTTCTTTCTGTTTTCTGCTTTTGCTTCTGCTTACCTCTGTTTGTTTTTTCTTGGTTTTCCATATTTAACAACATGGATAAATATGTCATACAGTGTGTGACACCCTCTTTCACCTTCTTGGTAGCATGATCTAAATAATGATGACCCAAAAATGGCAGGCACAGGTAAAACATATAATAAAAATGCATAGTATACACTGATCAGCTAGACACTTAGTTATTTGTATTTATTATATCTGGAAGTAGAATAGAATTAGGGCCCCTTAATTTGGACGCAGTAATGAGAAGGAAGGATGATACAGAAAAGGACATCTCCTAGCCCTAGGATGGCTAAAAGTTGGGCATAGAAGATCTAACATCTCAATTTTAGAAAAAATATTGATATTATCAGTGAAATTTCTATTCAAGTGGAAAAGGCTAGTAGATGAAGAAAACTAAGAAAGAGTGGAGCGAATCATAGAAATAAATATGAAGCTGAAAGTTGAGCTTCAATCTTACTTAGCTTGGCTACTTTAGCAAATTAAGAAGATTAGATAGGCAATACAAAGTCACTATAGTGTTTTTTTTAAGGAGGACAAGATTAGATGTGTGTTTAAAAAGATCATTAGCAAGGCAATGGGGGGCTTGGGACAAGGTAAGCCAAGAAATTGACAGTTTTTACAGAAATGCAGGACAGAGTTGAGGACCTGAAGAGATAGAGGAGATACACTAGATGAAAATGTATAGGAGTTAGTGATTGGAAGGGGCAGGGAGTGGGGAGCAAAAAGGAAGAAGAAATCAAGATGCCTCCCAAATTTCTAGCTTGAGTGAACCGGTAGATAATGGTGCCAGCTGAGATCAAGACCAATTATACTGAAGCAGAAGGAGGTTTGAGGAGGAAACATTAAAATTAATTTGGATTTGTTAAGTTTGAAGTGCTTGTGGGACAATTTTAAGATTTTTTTTACTATTGAGATATTATTAAATTCATGACCAAAGCCATCTTTTCTTTGTCTCATCTCTCCCATCCCTGTATTAAGCAATTCTAGGATCTACGTATTTTGCAGTAGTTATTCAGTTTGTGGGTTATCATGACCTTACAGTTATCTTGATGTTAAACTGTGATGACATGAGATATAAATATAAAGTGTATGTGTATTTAGGGTGTACCCACTAAATATTAGTTTTCCTCCTTTTTATATTATTGCAGTATCTTAGAGATAAAAGAAAAGTATGTTGCTTTGCTATAGTATATCTGTAATGTTTTAGAGATGAAAAAGTACAATAATATGAGTTTTATAAGCAAAATGAAAAAAGCAATGAAAATAAATATTTACTTAAATTTTCTTCCCTAGATATCCAGCTATATTCCTCTCTTTTGGGTCAGGCTTGTACTTCCACTGGCAGATATGCACACCACGCTTATTTTTGCTTAAGCTTTCTTTTCTCTTCGCCTAGAATGCCTTCTTCTCTTTTTGACTTTAAAAGAATCACCTAATCTTTAATATGCAGTTCAATCTTAAGCATTTCACATAACTTTTAAAGTGATTGGCAGTGACTGCTTATCACTCCATTTTCTTAGAGTATTATATTCTCCATCACACAACCAAGGATGTTATCATGTTTTATATAATACATTCTCTAATGGCTTCATCTGTGTTAAGTTTACCTGGCTAGGCTCTCAATTATTTGGAGACTCTTCACACATTTCATATTTCTTTACTCTCTCTCACAGTGTTTAGCACAGTGCTAAATATACAGTTGGTGCTTAATGCAAAAAACTGATGCTTTGAACGCAGATTTGTAAAAGAGTTTTGTCAACCTAGATTTTTGAGCAGTAGGTATAGGAACTTCTAGATGTACTCATATCAATTATGTTTCTAATGAAGATTAAAAGATGATAACCAAATTAGCTGAAGAGTAGATGAAATAGTACAGAGGTGGCATAAATGTAGTTGAATTCTTTTCAGACCACACAAATTGATAAGGATAAATATCTAATTCATTCTAAAATATAGAAACTAAGCTTCATATTAGATTCTGTAAAGCTAAATTTCAAAGTTATTGCCCCTTTTTATATAGTAGTGTTTCCTATAAAGGGTGTAACCCAAACACAAAAACATTTTTAAAAATTGGCTCTAAATCTGATCAAGAATTTTACTGATATTTGCATAATAATAATAAAACTTCATTTAGGTTTTTCTAATGACTCATACAATAAAAGTTTGGGGTAGTCAAAGGAATATCAAGAAAATGATTTAATGCACTTACTGGCCAGGCCTAACTTGGTGAGCGAATTATTCCTTCTGTGTGTATTGGAACTTTTGGAGCTGTATTAATGATTTTACACCATGAAGGTGCATTTATTAAATGCAACCCTCATAGTTTGGAAGAGTAGAGAGACTCATTTATACATTAGGAAAAAATGCACTTATCAAGGAAGATTTGTTCAGTTAAAAAAACATATCATTTAGTAATTCCAAAAAATCCAAACCACACTGGCAATTACCAATAACCTTGAAATACCTCCACTGTAATCTCCTTTGGGGCTACAGGCCACTTGTGTTCGTATTTTTCTTTCACAGTTTGCTCCGTGTTAGCAGTTGGATTTGAATTCTCAACACGCACTCCATGGCTTGGCTTACCCACCAGATTTTGAACAGATTTTACCATATTCTTTAAATCCTCTGGGTAAGGAGTTGGATATCGTTTTAGGTTTATTTCAACCTAGAAGTTTGTAAAAAGAAATTTAACATAAAAATACCTTCAGCAAGCATGTTCACAAAACTACTCCATTTTATGTGCAGTAGTATAACCAAATGCAATATAGTGAGTGTTGAGTTGGCTGAAAAACTGTGTTGTAGAGTAGAACACATAGTGTTCTTTTCACATTCTGCCTCCTGGACTTCTCCCCACCCCTGGCCACCTTTCTAGATTAAAAACAATTTTTGGATTATATCTTATGTTTAGGTCTACTCTATAGATGGTTGAAATAGCAGTAGGTCAAACACTTAAGTGATTGGTAATCTCTGAAAAATTTAATCAAGTTACTATCAGCTGCTTTTATACTTTAGAGGCTGTTCCCTTACTTATCTTAATTATTTAAAAAGAATCATTTTGACATTAAAAATATCTTTGGAATATCAATGCAGGTGATGGGAGAAGACCCCAAAAGATTTACAAGTGAGTTATCATGTATTAAAAAATGGGGAGTTGACAGTATCTGATCAAATATGCACCAGCTCTGTGTTAATTAGCATGTTACATCAAAAGGTAGGGTAGCTAATTCTTGTTAATAACTAAAAAAAAAAAAATCCTTCAAGGAGGCTTTTATATTTAGTTTTTACCATAATAAAGTAACATGCTTTATAGGTTACATCTTACAATAAAGAGAAATAAAAAATTGAGAACATTGTCTAGGATATTCTAGGTAAATATGTAAATTTGGGCTTATACTTATCCAGAGACTTATTTCTATTCTTTTTTTTTTTTTTTTTTTTTTTTTTTTTTGCGGTACGCGGGCTTCTCACTGTTGTGGCCTCTCCCGTTGCGGAGCACAGGCTCTGGACGCCCAGGCTCAGCAGCCATGGCTCATGGGCCCAGCGGCTCCGCGGCATGTGGGATCTTCCCGGACCGGGGCACGAACCCATGTGCCATGCATCGGCAGGCGGACTCTCAACCACTGCGCCACCAGGGAAGCCCTATTTCTATTCTTCAATTCATTTTTGGTGTCTCAATCTGACTTAGGGAATATATATATATATATATATATATTACTATTCTTCACATTTAATTCAGAGAGAGAAAATATGAGACATTCCATACAGAATATCCCACCTTCAGAGTACTTAAAATATACTTAAAATGGAATAGATACAAATTATCCAGGCTGATTAAAATGGAGTGGGAGGAAAAATAAGGGGCATATTTACTTGGCTTGGTTTATTCCAATAGTTATGTCTTTTTGAATCTGAGTAGAACCAACTTTACAAAATGGAATGATTTATGTGATCGTGGTGAGTATGTGTTGGGGAAAGTGTATGTGAGGGTGCGTTGGGGGAGGGCAGAGGTGGAAGAGAAGCTGAAAGGGGAAGAAGAAAGAGGGGGATGAGAGATAAAAAGAGAAAGAGGGTGGGGCACACACATACCCACCCCCTCCACACCTATGTAACACATGGGATGTAAGAAAATATGATAGTGATATAGATCTGAGGATTATAAATATGAATTCAAACACTTTTGCTCATCTGCAGTTTTAGCAAATCCACCAACTTTGTTATTCTAGTATTTCATCTTCCTGTGGCTCTCTGTCCATGTCAAATACTGAGATTGGACTTCACTAGATGATTTTTAACATTCCTTTCAGAACTAAAGTTACAAAATTATTTTTCCAATAAATGTTTGGGAAGCTGGTGAAAAACCAGATAAATTTGTTAGTGTAAATCTCATTGAAATGTAATTTAATCTTTAATACGCTGAAACAAATAGGATGAAGTTAATAATATATAGAAACAAAGCTACAAAAATATAACCCAAGAAAAAAAGACTACCAAAAAAACAAAAGTATAAGTTGTTAGAGTGTAATATAAGTATATCTCAGGGTACTTTATAATGCATTCTTAAATAAACATAAAAAGAATGATAGCCATGCTAGACAAAATCCATTGGGATGAATGCATTCTTGGATCTGCTGTTTAAATTGGTATTAGAAATATTAATCACAAATTTGATCTAAGTTTAAAAACTATATTGTTGAACTTGTTTAAAAGTCCTTGATATCAAAGGACTTAAAAGTCAAAAAACTACATTTAAAAAATGTAAATTGTAGAATGGTGTGACTATTATGCCAATTAAGAACATCTTTTAATTTTTAATATGAATGAAAAATAACTTTCAAATAGGTCCTTAAATTAAAATTCTACACACCTTAAACAATCCTCAATATTAAAACTACACTTCTAAATTGAATCAAAGGCAAAAAATGGGACGTGTTCTTTTTTTTTATAAATTTATTTATTTATTTATTTTTCGCTGTGTTGGGTCTTGGTTACTGCACATGGGCTTTCTCTAGTTGCGGTGAGTGGGGGCTACTCTTCGTTGTGGTGCGCGGGCTTCTCATTGCGGTGGCTTCTCTCATGGCAGAGCACGGGCCCTAGGTGCATGGGCTTCAGTAGTTGTGGCTCGCGGGCTCTAGAGCACAGGCCCAGTAGTTGTGGCGCACGGGCTTAGTTGCTCCGCGGCATGTGGGATCTTCCCGGACCAGGGCTCGAACCCATGTCCCGTGCATTGGCAGGTGGATTCTTAACCACTGCACAACCAGGGAAGCCCCCTGGGACGTGTTCTTTCTTAGAATTAAATACATCAAGTAATGTAATCTAATTTTTGTAGATGCTGTGTCCCTTCTGACACAGAGGGCTATTTGCTAATGGCCATGGTACCAATATTTTTTGGTTATATTATAAGGAAGTTAATGTTATATTTTGGTCACATCATGAGAATGTATTTGGGCACTTTATCTCTGTAAAAATATTTAAATGTAGAAATAAAAGTGGATTTGCCATTAAGCTAATGAAGCTTAAGCTTTAGGGTCTGTCACCTGCATGGGCTCTTTCCAAAGCCTTGTGAGGGGCCTTGCTTATGTATTTACATGGTTCTTTTATATTCTTTTCCTTAAAGAGGCTCCTCTCCAAATTGTGGAAGCTGAATTCAGGTCTCATAAAACTTGGATTTGTTCCACCTATACAATAAGCTACTTGCTTCCCATTCACTAGTCTACTAGCAGAATTTACTGGACTTAGAGTCAGAAGACCCAAATTAAAGCCACAGATTTACCCCCAACTAGCTATCAGCCACAATCTTTCTGTCCAGTTTCTACTCATGTAAAATGGGAATGATAATATCTTGGGTTAATCTAGAGCTCGAATGAGATAATAAATGTGAAGTCCCTTGAAAATGTATAATTTCTATGCAGAGATTAGATACTATTTCTAATATCAGATTCTTCTCATGTATGTTTTGAATCTGGAGTCTTTGGCAATCTAGTTTTATTATATATATGTCTAACTATAATACCTGTAACTGGATTTTTTTCAGGTTGTATGCGGCAATAACTATCATTTACTCATTATCTGCCATGTGATAGGCACCATGCAAAGTGTTTTATAAGAATATATAAAACTAATTATTGTTAGTTATTTATATAATAAACAATACTTATTTTATTATTTACCATATGGATTTAATTATAAATGAATAATAAATAGTTATAATTAATAATATTAATTAAAATCTATAATTAATTATAATTAAATCTCATTTTAATTTCACAACCCATTTGTAGCATCTGTTACCATTTTACAGAAGGAAAACACGGGCTCAGATGGTGTAAGTTACTTGAAGGTGATACAGCTACAGGAATCAATGCCCATATTCAACCTCAGGTCTAACTCCAAAGCTTATGCTTCGCAAGTGTTACTTGGCTCAGAGCTATTCTCTGGTATAGGTGCAGCATATATTTGTACAATCTTGTGGAAGAAATAGTGTAAATCTAAAGTGTGAATTTTATTGAGTTAAATAAGATAATTTCAATTTTTAAAACATAAAGTTATCATAATATTTTATAATTAAAAAAATGAAAGTATAGTATTTTATAATTCTGTTATGTTCGTAAGCTCTCTAAAAGCATATTTTATACACTTTTACAGATTGTTTTGCCTCTCTATTTTTCAATGCATGTGTGAAGTGCTTCAGAAATGAATAACTATGATCATAAACACAATTATATTAATAGTCCAGTAATGCCCAGTTAGTTTCTTTATATTGCTAAATATATAGGCTATAAATATTCCCTTATTCTAATACAGGATATATGTAATAGGTGGGAAAAATTTGTCAATTATGTTCTTACCAAAATGTTGTGTTTATCACTCACCATAAAGTATTTGCTCATTTTACAGGTACATTTTATTAAAGTCCAATATTTTTACTGAAATGTTATTTTATTTTGGAAAATAGAAGTGTTTCACAACATTCTATATATCTCAGATCTTAAGAAAGTGCAGTAAATGCAAATAGTAGCTGCAAGATGTTGGAGACTCCCAAAGATTTAGCAATGAAGAAAGAAGTAATGTTAATAGTTAGGGCATTTAGAAGTGATACCTTGAATTCACAAAGAACTATGTTTTTCTTATATAATGATTAAATTATCATTTGATTTGATTGTAAATTCCAGTAAGAGAAATAATAGTTAATGCTTTGGTTATTAATTGTTAAATATCTTATTCTAGGAATTAATTGGAACATTTTACATAGAAAGGAAACCTATAGCAGTTTTAGTTAGGATTCTCAACTTGCCATATATTGTAGAAAGAATATACACACAGAATAAGAATGTAGTCCATTACATGTGGATAAGGTTTACAAAATATGTAGTGTTCTTCCACATCCCATTAAGATTTTTTTTCATTAAACTCTTCAATACCCCACCCACTGAGATAAGGAAGCCCTATCTGCCAGAATTCCCGGGCCAATCTTCTCTTACAGGAATTCTCATCATCTGTGCCTTCAAATTAAAAGGAAATTGATGCTTTTCAACAGATGTCCATCTTTGTGCTCAAAGTCCACTCTCAGCAAATTTCAATTCAAATCTCATGCTGTTTTAGAATCAAGTTTTAGTTATTTAATCTCCCTCAGAATTGATATTACAAAAAAATGTGTGTATGTCTGGGGACAATTTAGATTGCATCAGTAGTGTCATCAACATTCTGCCCGACTATTGGTATTCCCACACTTTAAATAAAAATCTTGAAAAATAAAAACATAAATAAAAATGAAGCACCCAACTTAAAAACCATGCCAGATATCCCACCAGTAGGCACATCATATCGATGTTCCCTCCCCCTCTGGCTCAGTTCTCCCCACCCCATTGCCAATGTCAATGAATAGAAAATTAAACTGGGATCAAACACTGGCAATTGAAAGATTTCTATATGATCAACATTTCTTACCCCAAATCATGCAGAACATACCCCATAAACCACTGTTCCAAGGTTGCCTCTACGTAAGGGATTCTCCTACCCCAAACACCTAGGCCTACCTGTCTGCCACTTAGAGAGGGAAGAGTGGTGGATTGTGCTGCAACTGGCAATGGAGTACACATGCTCCTTTCCTGCTGGAGGCCACTTATACAACCCCATGCCAGCTGTGGGTCATTCTGGGGGACGGGCATATCTTGGATCTGCTGATCACACCTGGCCCATGGTGTGCAGCAATCGCCAGACAGTCTGGCAGGTTGGAGAGTAATCCCACGCTGGCCCCTTTCCCAGGGGGCTTGGCAGGAGTGATCCTGTGGGAGAAGGAATCTCCATTTTCTGGGAGAAAGAGGAGCACTGTAGCAAAACTTTCACTTTATCATTTTTCTATTCTTGATATATTTTTTTTTCATTCTGGGTAATGCATTTAAAACAACCATCAGAAAATTAGTTTTAATTCTATGTAATAAAACAGTACCAATATCATATGAAGCTAAAGGGTCACAATTTCTTCACACAATGCAGCTTTCATACTAAACTAAACTAAACTAAACTTTCATACTTTCATACACTGAACACATTATAAGTAGGGCATTATACTCTAGTCTATTTGGAAGTTGATGCAATAGGTCAGTGGTTCCCTTTAAAATTTTATGTAAATTAAAGGTAAAATGGTACTAAATTTAATGTACATGTAATGAGCCAGAAAAGTATAATTAATTTAGTGCAAGATTTCAGCATATTCCATTCATCATCATACTTCCATGATGATTTATTTAGACATTTGTTTGTGTTCTAATTTGTCCAATAGCCAATGGCATTGGAAATACTCAAATTGGTCAAAACCAAGTAGTTTGAGACTTTGGAAACACATATTATTTCACCAATATATAAAATAAATCAAATATAAATAAACATAGAGAAAATGTACTCTAAAGTATAATGAACCTACTCTAATTATAATCAAACTTGATCACATAACACACAAACAGGGCTTCTAAATGTCTGTTTGCATTTGCTATATTTTATGCTTTCAATGACACATATACCAGTATTAAATGCACTCTTTTCTTCTTGGAGCCTTTGAATATAGGTTTCTTTTTAGGAAGAAGTATGTAGTTTTTGACATTCAATGAAGTAAAAGAATGAATCAGAGGTCCAGTATAGAATGCATCATCCATTGGTTCTGGATTTAACATATAAAGTCCTTACAAGAAGAACTGAAATGTTCTAAAGATCTTTTTTTGTTTATTTTTAGTTAAAAAATGTCTCTTTGGTTATTAGATAGCACTAATCAACCATTTAGAAACATTTTTTTAAGTCCAAATCTTTAACAAAATTGTCATTTTGATTTGGGAATCCATTTTGGTTTCTCCACAATGAAATAGGTAGGCTTTGTCAATTACCTTACTAATTCCAGTAAGGTTCTAGAGTATGCTGGTTTAAGAAAAAAGTTTAGAAAATGTGGGAATGAGGGGATAGAAAAGAACACATCACACAATCCAGATCTATTAATAGGATGCATATACAATTACTTATGTAATTAGTCACTAAGGGTGAGAGCTGTTAGTATCCATGATGGAAAAAGTGCAAAAATAATACCATAAAAAATTGATGAGAGATTCAAGATGTTGCCATGATGATAACATGAAGACCTGATGTTGATATAATCCATATAAATTCTGTTATTTTCAAATTTATATAATGTAAAAATACAGATTTTAAAATTCTGACCTTGTTACTTGACTTAGATTAGTGCCAATAAAGCATTTTTAAAAATATGCTTTAAGGTGAAAAATTTTAAGTAATTTTCCCTAAGGGACATCACCTACTCTTAGGCTCTTACCTTCATTAAAACTTGTCCTCACACTTAAGAAAACTCATAAAGTCTTTTCAAATATTCCAGAGACATAGAATCTTTCTGAGATTTTAATGCCAATGTAATATATTAATCCATTGGTTCTTTCATAAATGTGTATTTTGGCTTCACACAGTCTGCATGATGCCTTGCCTTGATCAGTGATTTTAAAAAAACACATTTCAGTGTTTCAAAGAGGTAATAAGGTGAAGCCCATCACCCAGACTTTTGTGTTTGATTTTTAGGTTTTTTTTTTTTTGGCTTTCTCTCAGCTTGAATCTCTTTCATGTTGTTATTCTGTAAGATGGGGTGGCATATGAAATTTGCTCAGTCAGGATGTTAGTCTCATTCCGAAGCACAAAAGTGCTTCCAAAATCATCATCCTGCTATAATGAAAGGTATCACCATGAGACTTTAAGATGTATCTGACCTTCTAGCAGAGGTCAGTCAATTAGTCCCAAAGGCTATTTGAATAATAACAATGAACAAATAAAAATAATGAGAAGAAAGAGGAAACAAAAATTAAAAGGTTCACCTTAACTTTCCCAGCATTTTCATCATCTTCCTTTTTTTCTTCAAATTCAAAGGCAACAGTCATGCGTTGTTGTCTCTGTTCTTCCCACAGTGTAGGGTTAAAGCTGTCACTGTCTGACTGGAAATCTACAGTTAGATTCCAAAGTGTTATTGCTTTTTTTAAAAAACATAAATTGTTATTTAACAGAGCTTAGTACGCTATACGAAAAATGGTGATAGGTACTAAAAACAAATACAAAGAGAAAAAAAGAAAAGGAAAAATAAAGAAACAGAAAGAAAGAAAGAAGTAAAGAGGGAAAGAAAGAAAGAGAAAGAAGGAAAGAAAGAAAAAGAGGGAAAATATTCCCCTCATATTTGTTACATAGTCTTTTAACATCTTAACTCACATTCAGCTTTCTTAAGTATACATTAATTATATATTGGGGTAGAGAAGTTTTCCAGTGTAGAGAATGAGCTCTCCATAACCTAATTATGATAATAGAGCTGAATTAGGTATTTTAAACCATTATCTCTTTTAATCTTCAAAACAGCACCATGGTAGAAGTAATATAATCCTCAATTTAATAATGAGAAAACTATAGCTGAGTTTTAAGAAACTTGTTCAAAGCCATGCAGCTTCTCCACGGACAATGCAGGATTCTATACCATGACTGTGTGATTATAGAGTCCATAACTGTAACCACTAAATGCTATTAGGATGTTATAAAAGGTACTACATAACTTTGGTTTTGCAATAAACTGTCCAAGATTGCAACCTTTCTTGTTGTTGTTCTTTTGTGTGTCTGGTAGGGGGCAATGTAGTGGTGCTTGGTTTTATGGTAAAAAAACATTTGGAAAATAGTCTTTAACATTCAGGTCTCAATTAATCTAAATGTGTCTCAAATTAACAGGGAAAGGAAATGGCTTATCAATCTTTAATTTACATGTTGGTTAATGGTAATATCTTCTTTGCAACAATCCTGTGAAGATCACATGAAAATGCAATAAAAGCACTTCCCAAAGGATAACCTTTATTATATAAAACTTTGTGTGTTGCAAGGATTTCTGCAAATTCACTCATTACACTTCTGCTTGAAAAACCAAAGGGTGACTTGTTTAAATTTCAAGAAAACTTTTCTGTTACCAACTCTGCTTTCCTCAAAGGAAAACAAAGTGAAACAAACTAGGCTAATTCCTTAACATCACATCTTACCTAACTAGATCTACCTCATTCCATGGAACAATTTAGGGATTTAATCTGTCAGACTAGATCTCAGAAATGGCCAGAAAATATGAGACACTTTTCATTTTCCCCTATAGCCTTTCAAAATGAAATATTTTGTTAATCTAGGGATATTAAAATGAAAATGTAAGTAAAGTTGCATGAATAAAACATAATCCTTATTTAAGACTCTTGTTATACCCTATGTAAACACAGTGGCATTTCTTTCATAAATTCAAAAGATCAATTTTACTGAAGCCTGAAAAATATATATGATCTTTCCTTTTTCTACTTCTGTAAGTCAAAATTTGAATGAAAATATCCTAAAACATTTCAAAATGATTCATTTCCCTTTTTAAGTAAAAAAACCTAAAGACATTTATTATAATTATCCTGAAAATAAGAACTACATAAGCAAATAGTTTCTTTTAAAAGTTGGTCTCTTTTAAAAGGGTTGGGTGGATTTAATCCATGGGTGGATTAAAGTGGGTTTACTCTTTCAAGAATTACTATTACTGTTAGACTGTGGTAAATGTGCATGACAGCCTGTGCTGGCTTGAGCTAAGGGGCCTGTGCTGAATTTCAAATGGTAAAGGATAAAGCTCCTTTAAACATTTTATGAGTAATGTGATCATAGAAGAGAAAATTTTATTATTGAAAAAGGTTTAAGTTTTTCAAAAATTATTCCTATCATAATTGCTGACATTGTTTAGGAAAACTCAACTTGAAAAATTAGTCATTTGCAAGTCATCTCTTTACGGTTGACTCTTAACATGAAATAATTTGGGGCCTGAGATCAGGACTAAATGTTTAAATTGTGTTCATAAAATTAGTGAATGCAGGAAATAAACCAACTTATCTTCCTTAAGATCTGACTCTTCTTAGCTCATTTCAACTGGCTAGGTATCACCTTTGGTTAACTAGTCCTGGGTTTTGCAATCCACCAAGAAAAGATGTCGCTCCTAAAAGTCAACATTATTTTCATGACAGATATAAAGAGGAAGAGTTATGTTTTTGAAATCTTACTTAGAATATTACAGTATGGAAGATAATTAGAGTTGCTTAGAGTTAACCCCCAAATGATTTATGTGTGTCATGTAATTATGTGTCTTGCCCATGTGCCACTATTGGCCAGAGATTAGAATAAAATTAATCCCTTTTATTCATAATCATACAAGCATAGGAGAAATTTCTACTGACTGTTTACCTTCATCACCACGAGGTTGCTGTGGAAACATGTAGTTAGTCAATACTCTTTGCTTTGTTTCTGGATGGGCTTCAGTTTGTAAAGGGATAAGGGCTTTGGACTGGAAGCAAAGGACATAAATTAGATTAATAAGATTGGAAGTATAAAGAATATTTCTTTTATATAGCATAAAGGTCAATAGTCTGGACGCACTGTGCTGAATGAACAGTTAAAGAAAAGTAAGGAAAAAGGTAATGAAATAAGAAAGTATAACATAAAATAAGACTATTGTAGAGGAATATTTTGAAATTCTAAGGTTTTCATAATGAGATTTTCTTTTTCTTTAGTACATTCTTTTACAAGACCTATTCATCTTCATTGAGTAATGCCAGTTTTGATCTTGAAGAGACCAAAATATGTCAAACTGTTTCAACTAAGTAAACTTTTGGTATAGTCCTATATTTTCATGAACTGTTGCCCTAAAATATAAATGGAATTTGCTATCAAATTTATACTATACAAGATCATCTATGAATTTAATTAGGTTAAAACATAAGCATTTATTTTAAAGAAATTTTTGTAACCAAAGACAGGGTCCACATACACATAAGCAACAATCCTTGTATTTGATATATCACAATATATTTACCTATGGATGGTAACATTTAATTCTCTATTATTAATTTTATTTCAGAAATACTATTTATGAAGGTATTTTTTAGAACTTTTATGTTATATGCTATTTTTATAAAACATATTGGAAATAATCATATTATTTAATGTTTTAAAATACACTTATTTCATGACATTTATTAATAAGAGTGAAGCACAAGGGGGATTTGGGATACCAACTTGTCTCATGAAACTAAGTCAGAAACACATTAAATCGCTGTTCTAAATAAAAGCTAAATGGTGCAGCCACTGTTCTGTTCATTCTCCCACAAGAATAATAAATCATGACATTAGGGGATGTTTTTTTACAATGCAAGACTGTAGAAAATACTGTTCCATTAGCATAGTTCACGTTGATTCCAGAAATGATTTATTTATAATGATATATTGATGCTTTGAAAAATCTACAGTCCATTGGTAAGACTTGAATTTGAATGACAATCTAATTTTTTTTAGTAGATGGAAGAAAGTGCTGTAATGACTGTAGGAATACAAACATTATTCTCACACTTATATTTCACATTTTGTAGAAGTTTATTTTAATTTTTTACAAAAGTAGCTCAATACCTATGTCTGAACAATTCATTTACCAGTAATGCTGTTTTTATGCTCAGAAAATAATCATAACAAACTAAAACCAAGATGATTTGTTTTCACTTGGTAATTCATATTTTGGGATAGGATGTTTTAAAATTTTAGGATTACAAGAAAAAAGTAAAAAGAAGAAAAATAAACTATGTCAAAATCGTCTATCACCAGTTTTTCTGGTGGCAAATCAGATGTCTTCAACTATTTCTTTTTATTTTCCAGTTAATAAAATTATTCATTAACACTCAATTACTAATTCTATTATAATCTATTTTCATAAGTATAAGAGTTAATATCAAAACAATTTCACAGAAGACACTGGTAATAGCAACAAAAGACATCACAAATTTTTTGAATAAAGTTTTAGAATTAAGTTGATTATAATTAAAAGCACACACACACACACACACACACACACACACACACACACAAAAGGAACATGGAGGATAATAATTCCCTCTTGTGGGAATTGTGGTAATGATTTCTTATTCTTTACCTTCAGAGGTATAATTAAAGTACATCCTCTGAGGACATGTATATACCACCTAGAAAAATGATCATTTTGTGTATTAGGTCTCTGAGAATGAAGTAGAAGCTAGATTGAAGCATTTAAAAGGGGTGAGAACTACAGTACTGTTTGTCCACAGCAATGAAATACTTATTTGAATTATTACCTTTACAAAAATCTCTCCTCCAGGGGATAAAGAATCTATATTTTGCAGTGATTGTCAAAGGTACCTATTGGGAATAAGTTAGCAATTCAAAGTTTCAACTGTAGTTCATTTGAATAAACAAAATAAATCAGATAATAAAAATTTTTACCTGATTGTCAGAAAGCCACAAAGCTGCAAGCTCCTTAAGTTTGGTAAATGAGAATGGTAAATTCTTCAATCTGCAAAAATAAGAAAAGTCTAATAGCATGGGTGAAGATGGATAAATTTCATTTTTATGAAGAATTTTTTAAAATACTGTAACTTATTTGTTTCATTCTTCTCTCTACTTCTTTCTCCATTGAGTAGCCTGAGCAAGCTTTTAAAAGTGAAAATCTCGAGTTTACAACTCTTCAAATGCTAGGATAAAACTGAAAATTGTTAACACGCCTTGTCAGACCTTATAAGATCTGGTCCTCTAAAACCTCTCCAGAGCTTCTTTGTTACTCTTTTCCTGACAGTCCCATTAGTTCCACTGGCCTTCTATCAGCCTACTCTGAGGATTAGCCAAGCTCTTTTCTTCTGTCTGGAATATTCTTTCTTCCATACTTCACTTAACTAAAATTCCACATATTCTTTAGCTCTCAGCTTAAATGTCAGTTCCTCAAAGCTTTTCTTGACTCTTCATTTAAATTTCTTTCACCAGTTTAGTCTCAAAGCACTTTCATGGAACATATCACAGTTTGTAATTTTTTGTTTAGTTTTGTGGTTATTTTTTTACTGTCTGTTATCCCCATAAAATTGTAGGCTCTATGAGGGCAAGAGGCCATTTCCACCTTACCTCGAAAGGAATTTACAGCTCCTGAAAGTGTGTCCTTTTGTTCTTTCACCCTTCATATATTGTGTAATAGATATTCAAAGAGGGAATCTTTAAAAATAGCATTTTGAGATAAGTAAAGTTGGCATCAGCCTTGGTATTCAATCAAAATTATCTATTTAGGTTTGGCTTCAGCCTGTGGAGGGCCAAATCACCAACTGTCTGCTTCAACATACTGTATGATATCCCTGAAATTGTGTATGATCAATATATTGTCATTACTTGGGTTACCACCATAGCTAGTCAACAGAGTGAATAATACAAACAAGGCACACCAATGAATTTATTGTTATTTTCTGCATGTTCACTTTTGAATACAAATATTTTAGATATGACTTGGAATGATAATTTCTTTGAAATTCTTTAATATGTTGGAATTCAATCAGTCAAATGATGAATAAATATATTTTGAGAACAGAAGTGGAAAATGTTATAATAATTAATAAGGATTGTGGAAGCAGTTAATTGTATATGCAAAAGCAATTAAGCACTATCAAATAATTTAATAAATATGAAAAGATATTGACAAGCCAAGAAACATATCAACAGAGTGTATTAGCTAGGTAAGTTTAGGAAGGATATAATAACCTTTCTGAGCTAACAGAAACTTGTAAAACATAAATAAGTATATAAAGAATAACAGGGATTAAATTATATCACAATTATTTTTAATATAATTATTTTTTATACTAGCATTTATAACATTAAACCAAACTGTCCATTAAAGTTTTCTAATTTTTTAGTTATTTAATTTAAGTCAGAAATTATGAAGTAATGTGTTATGAGGAGAAGTTTTTACATCATGTGGAGATGAATTAAAAGTAGAATATCAATTCTGCCACATAAAAATTACATGAGGGGAAAACTGTCCAGAATCATATACAATATCCATGATAAATCATCAGTCAAATCATAAATGTAGAGTATGGAAAGAAACTGTCAGAAAAGGATGTTACCTTCATTTTTCCTTGTTCTTCCAGTGACCACCATTGAAAGTGAGCATTTATTTAGTATCATAACTGTGTGGTGTATTGATCACAGGAGCAATCTTACAGTTGACAGTGTAAAAGAATCATTGTTCCTGAACTATAATGACGAACTTCTAAAATTTATTACATTTTAAATATAAAATTGGAATAATCATGACTTTTGGATAACATTTAATATTTAATCTTTTATGCAAGCAGTTTTTTCTCTGACAGTGATGTTCAACTTTAGCCTCAGCTTTGACTGAATGTTGATTTTAATCTCAGGTTAAGATTCATTGATTAATTCATCAATTTAAAAATATTAATTTGGCTCTATACTATGTTCCAATCACTGTATTAGAAGACAAACTAGCTTATATTTCTGGCCAGATGAAGTATTTTAAACTCCTACTATTATGAGATTCTCAATGTCTTATTAAAATCTTTTGCATTGGCATTTAGCAATGTGTTGTCCTATGGTACATACTCACATGTGCTATATTTGTTGGATAAATAACTCCATTAGGAGTCCTAACTATGGGTCATTTAAAAATATTTTGTAAGCATATTTTCCATATCATCATGTAAAGTATTAATGTATAAAATTTGAGCAGACGAAGTATTTAGGAGAGACTTCCAGCTCACCATGAAAACCCTCCCTCCAGGTTGACAATAATGAAGCTTGGTTCCACTGGGGACTGTAATTGAATCCACTAGAATCCATCTCTTATGGTATCTCTACGACCATGTTTCTAATCTTATTCACAAGAATATAATTAGAAAATTCTGAAAAATGTCTTACTGAAAGTTGGGCACAACATTTAATGCATTTCCTTCATTATCTTGTAGGTTAAGAGTCAAAACAAGAAATGGGGTTGATTTGACATGAATTACTCTTGATGCACCAAGCTATGAAGCTTCCATGTCACCTTGATTTTAAAAAAAAAAAAATTCCAAAGCCTTTAAAAAAAGATTTTATTTCTTACATGGAATATTTTAAGCTACTAAGTGAATGGTTTTTGAAATTCACATTAGTAGTTTTTTCTTAGACAAACCAACAAACAAATGACAACTCCCACACTTAGTGAAACCTTAGAATCTGAACATTCTCTGTGATTCCATAAAAGCTAATCTTTGTTAGTTTTGTTGCAGTCTCATATTATCATTTATCTGACTGAAACTTAATGAAAACAAAGAGTTCAAGTAGTCTATTCTAATCCACAATCACTTTATCTTCTTAGAAGTTATTTTTAGTCAGTATTGATTTTATCCTTTCCTATTTGAGGACGACTGTGGTAGAAATAAAGATGAACAGCATTTTCACCCATTCACCAATATAACAACTTTGTCACAAGAAGAGGACCTATCCTTTCTTTGTTCATCCTTTTCAGAACATGATTAAATAGCCATTTGGTTGTCTTTACTATAATGTGCAAACCTCATGACTTTTGAGTACTAGCTTCTTGGCAATATTCTCACCAGTGTTCTGGTGGTGTGGACAGTATATACATAGCTCAGTTAATTTACTGGAGACATAAATATATACATGAAAACATATATGTATGCATACATACATAACTGTGGACATATTTTTATTAATAAATTTTGTAGACTTTCACTACAATTATTTTTCCATGTTTTCATAATATTATGCTTTCTGCATATGGGAGGGTTTTGGTACATAAATTTGGGTGTATAAATTTTACATAAGTTTAATATACAATATATGTTTCTATATAATCAAACAATAAAAGTTTGAAGTATCAGTTTAAAAACCATTTAGCTTCTGCCATTTTCTAAATGGATATTTGCATACTTATATAAATATTTGCATTCCATATACTTTATAAGATACAGAAAAAAATTTCAAAATTATTGATAAGAAACAATAATTTGCTTTTAGAAAATAACTAATATGTGATTGTGAAATATTGCAGAAATACCTGTTGTCACTCAAATTTAAGACTCTTAGTTTCTGCATCTGTCCAATCTCTTCAGGAAGAAATTCCAGTTTATTGGAGCGTAGAGACATAACTGTTACATTCTTACAGCTTCCAATCTATGGGTAACAAAAGAAAAAAAAAGTAAAGAATCACAGTGTAAACTATTTTTATACTAACATTTATAATTTATAAAGTAATTTAATTAATTTACAAATTTCTTTATCACTTTAAAGACTATCAATATGTGTATTGTTTTATTTTTTATAATCTCACTCTCTAAAATATGTCTATAATACATATATTCCTTTAGATATTAAGACTGTGTATCTCATATTTTTTTACATATTATGAAGGAAAAATTTTCTTTTTGATTTTATGATTAGAATACTTGTTAGCTTCATTGTTTTCATAAATCACATTGTTTTTGTCTATCTGAATAAGTACTAATAAGCTATGTTTATAATAGATCATATATACTCAAAAATGAAATATTGTTGATATTTCCTTTGAAAAGTTAGTTTTATTTAATGTTACAATGGTATTTTTATTTTTATTCATAACTTTTGTCTCTAAATAATGATATATGAATTATTGTTCCTGTATTATGAAAGCATTTAATAGAAAATGTTAAATTGAAAATATACTTCACAGTTTTTTCTTGACATGAATACATGGAAGTCCCATTTAGAGATGAATGCTAATGGACCATTTTGGTGGATCCTGAAGTTAAAACAATTATGCAACATGATACTTTAAACAACTTATTTATATTAAAAACTTTCACTTAGAACTGGAAGTATAGTTATTTCAAAATTTATTTATTGTTTTTAAAAGCAAAATATATAAGTTGGATTAGTTAAAATTGTATTCCTTAGCATGAACTAATTTATAATATTTTATTACTATTTTTGGCAAGCAGTGTTTAAATCAAATGTATTTCCTGGGTCAAATATAAAAACTTATAACTTGCCATTTAAAAAAGAATGATTAACAAATAAATAATTCCTGTATACATTCACAGCTCAACTCGTAAGCTACACTGCTACTGAACCTGTTAAGATTTAATCCCCAAACAGATTCATTAAAAGAAATTAATAGAAACAAGTTTATTCCTCACTTCTCTGGGTAATTCTGGAAGGAAATTCTCATCGACTGCTAAAGTTCGAAGACTGTGAAGGTAGCCAATAGTAGAAGGTAGTGACTCCAGTTCATTACAGCTACAGTCAAATTCTTCTAATAAAGATAAACTGAAAATTAAATACATTAGTTAGACATTTTAAAAGGTCATGTGGCACAAAAGTTTTGGAAAAGCCATATATTCAAATTCACCAACCAAATTATTTAGCTAGTGACTACGTAATATTATATAAGTTAATTTATCTATTCAACCAAATGTTCAATACCATTTAATAAGTGGTTCAATTTGCTGAAATAAATGTAGTTCATTTTTCTCCTTTCTTAATTCACCTGTCATTTAAATGAGCCATTGAGAATGACAAAAGATTTTGTTTGTTTTTATACAACTTAGGTGTCACATATAGTCAGAGGCTCATAATGTATATCCTTGGAATGAGTGCATATAACTGGCATGGGCAGGTAGAAGGGTATAGAGGGCAGGTCCAAGAAAGGGAAGATAAGGGGGGCAAAATATTAACAACAAAAACACTGATTAAATGCTAGGTATTTTACTAAGCATTTTAGAGATAAAAATAACTACTCTTTTCTTTAAAATAACTCTAGCAAATATCTATTATTTTAAATCCATTTTACACATAAGGAAATTGAGGCATAAAGAGGCTAAGTAACTTGTCCAAGGCCACACGAAGTAGGAAAACTAGTACCTAAATGCAGACAATATGGCTCCACTCTATTTTCTTGCCTCTCAGCCTGTGCATCAGTAGCAGAGGCTATGGACAGGGCTCATTTCAGCCTGCAGATGTGTTTTGGTTGGTTTACATAGTATTTTAAAAAGTGGTAAACTCTACATAATGACCCAGACTTTTGGTGCCTTTTGAAAAAGAAGATCTGCAAATACTGGGCCTTTATTCTTGCATGACAATAATGGAAACAGAGTAATGGCTGCTGTCTTCAAATGAGCACAGTTCTCCAGTTTGCCACAATCTCCACCACTCCAAACTTAGCCTGCTTTACCCCAAATCTACAGAAAGGAATTGTATGCGTACACTTTCAAGCTATCACAAGGGAACAAGACATTTTATTGTCTGGCTTGAGATAGCTGGGAAAGAAAGAGTGCCTGGCACAGAGAAAGCGCTAGCTATATTTAAGCGGTCATTGATGTTAATATTATTACACTGCTATTACCATTCATATCATTGTTTTACTGTAATAGGAAGGAACCCTCAAGGATGATGATCTCACCATTGTAAAGGGAAGACTGAATTAGAATTAGCTGGAGTAATATTGTAGAATCAACTTCCCTTTTTTATATCTTGGAACTAGCTGGCTTGAATGCAATTTATTCCCATAATTTAGTTAACAAGTGAACACAGAAATTAAGCATTTGGGTTTTAAGTTAGTCAGAATGGATTTGTGTCCCAGTCTTGTCACTTATTAGACATATTATCTTGGGTATCAAAAAATAAAACAAGGGGCTTCCCTGGTGGCGCAGTGGTTGAGAGTCCGCCTGCTGATGCAGGGGACATGGGTTTGTGCCCCGGTCCAGGAAGATCCCACATGCCGCGGAGCGGCTGGGCCCGTGAGCCATGGCCACTGAGCCTGCGCGTCCGGAGACTGTGCTCTGCAACGGGAGAGGCCCGCGTACCGCAAAAAAAAAAAAATAAATAATAATAATAAAAAATTAAAAAAATAAAACAAGGATCAGAGCTCAAAAATCAAAGCTGATTTTATTTACTGCCAGGAAAGGGAACACTCCCTGTTCACACTCAGAAGAAATTCACTTAGCACTGCACTGCGGGGGGAAAAGTCAGTGCCAAAAGGGGGTGGTGACAGGAGGTCATGATGATCATGCTCATTAAAGATGAAAAAATTGCATTATGGAGAGATTGGAATAAGTTCACAAGTCTGTGTACAAGTAGGTAAATCAAGTCCCGTCATTCATGGGTCAGGGAAGAATCTAATTCAGTCAAGTTCAGTCTGACCCTGATCAGGGTAACTCATGATTTATGGTCCTTAACAGCTTCAAGTGGTTAAAACCCAGAAGTGGTGAGACACAGTATTCAGCTGTGAATAATAGCTCTTAGGCAAATGCTTTTCCTTTTGCATAGACAAGTCATATTACTTTTCCACAGGCCTTAGTTTCTTTGTATTTGCAGTGACGATACTAGTAATTCCTGCCTCATGCAGTTTCTCTGAGTAGTTCATGAAATACTGTAAGTAAAGAACTTAGCACAATACCTGCCATAAAATACACACTCAGGAAATATTTTTTCTTTTTATTAGTGAACCCTGAGAAATTAATTTCTAAATCCTTTGAGACCTGCACATTCAGGGGTGGTCATGTCAATGGGTACCAGACATACATGGCTGTGTGACTCTGTATGTATGCATTGGTGGTGGCAGAAATCAATGTATGTGGAAAACCCAGTAACAGATTATTTGTTTCTTAAAAAAAGTCTAGCACAGTGTCATACACATATAATACACTAAGAAAATTTGGTAGAATTGAATGAAAGAGGTTTCTATCTATGGTTTGTGGTCATGTACTCAGCAAGTGGTCATGAAAGTACGAGTGAGTTTTAAAAATAAAAACTAGTGAGACAGTGGCATGTACATATATACACTACCAAATGTAAAACTGATAGCTAGTGGGAAGCAGCTGCATAGCACAGGGAGATCAGCTCGGTGCTTTGTGACCACCTAGAGGGGTGGGATAGGGAGGGTGGGAGGGAGGCACAAGAGGGAAGAGATATGGGGACATATGTATATGTATAACTGATTCACTTTGTTATAAAGCAGAAACTAACACACGATTGTAAAGCAATTATACTCCAACAAAGATGTTACAAAAGTAAAACTTCAGATGTATGCTCAGAGGTAGAAGTCAAAGAATTAAACAATTAAATAATACAATTAAGTTTTCTTATTTTTCTTTCTTTTATGAAAACATTTTTGAAGTTAGTCTTGAATCATAGTAAGGCACTCCTTACTTTGCACAGATTTCAGTTATCATGGTTTCCTTAAATAACATTAGTCCCCCAACAACATGGCTCAAATTTCAATTACCTCAGTATATTAACTGTGAGTAACTGCATAAAGTACAAACTTTGCTGCTAACACTTCAGTCCACAAATCGCTGTGTAAATAACAGATGTACATCATGATCAGTGACTAGTCATATTACTTTTTTGAGTCTGTCAGTGATCAGCCTCTGCACATCCACTATTCAGTTCACACACGGACAGTAAGTCTTGTAGTTATGTTGCCTTCTTGTCAATCGGCTATAGAGAGATACTATAGGCACCATAATTTAACATTTAAAACACTACTCCTGTTGGATAATGCTCTTCGTCATCTTATTTCTCTTGGAGATTTGGATGAAAATGTGAAAATTTGCTTTTTATCACCAAGAACAACTTCATTAATCCAACCAGTGGACCAAGGAGTTATTTCAACTTTGAAGGCCTGTTATCTTACACAGACTTCTGAAGAGGCTATTGATGCTACACCTGGAGATCATACAGTTTCTTTAGCTGAGTTTTGGAAGAAATATGACATAAAGCATTCAATTGAAAATATTCAAACATCATGGCAGGAAATAACAGCAAGTAATACTCATGCATTGTAGCAGAAACTTTTAACATACTGTGCAAATAATTTGGCAGGATTTGAACTGAACATACATGGAATTATAGAAGAAACAGCTGACTGTGGGAATGCTGCCTGCCACTGTTTGAGAGCCTGTAGATCTGCTGCCAGAGGAACTTAGTGAAGGAAAACTTGTTGACATCAATGAGGAAAGTGGTTGTAATGAAAGGATGAAGATGTCTCAGAGGAAGTGACCCTGGCAATAAACTTTACATTAAAGGAACTCTCAGAGATATTTCATGATATTGAAAGCACAAAGGATAAAAGTTTGGAAGCTGATCCAAGCTTAAAAGGAGGATGACAATTCACTGGCTCATAGAAAAGATGTTCACTCTGAATTACAACTTACACAATGAAAAGAAGGCAAGCACTGTTCAAACTAATTTTGATAAGCTTTTTTTTAAAAAAAAAACACTTTAATTCTTGATGTTCCTAATGTTTACAATGACTGTGTATTAAATCCATGTTGATTTATTATTTTTCCATTTCTCTATACATTTATAACCAACAGCAACAGTATTTAATGTTTGAAAAGGTTTAAAGATCTTTCGTCAGAACAATCATAATTTCCTCCATTGATTCTTAAGACTATTTTGCATAGTTTCAGTGTGCATGGTTGTTTTCATAGTCCCCACTACTGTGCAAAGTGAGGACTTCCTACAATAAAAAGATAACATTTTTACTGCATCATGGGCTATACTGAATTAATAATTTATAGCCTGAAAGTATTTTACAGTTTTGGGTTACAAAGAAAATCTATTATGTGCAAAACACACATTCTTCAATGATCTCTGAATTCAAAGGATTCAAACTCAAAATCTAACATTCCAACTGACTTTATTGATGGTTATCTTGTTATAAATCACCTAAGGTATTTTAATACAGGATCCTATATGAATACAGTTGTACCACATTTACTCAAATTATCACTGGCATTCAAAAGATAGACCAAAATAAGTGAAATAAATCTGACAGAGAAAGACAAACACCACACAATTTCACTTATATGTGGAATCTAAAAACAAAAATACAAAAAAGTAAAAAAAAACCCCACAACCAAGCTCATATATACAGTGAACAGTTTGGTGGTTGCCAGGAGTAGGGGATAGGGGGTAGAAAAAAATGGGTGAAGGTGACTAAAAGGGATCAACTCCCCATTATAAAATAAATAAGTCATGGGGATGTAATGTACAGCATCGTATAGTTAACAATACTGTACTTGAAAGTTGCTAAGAGAGTAGATCTTAAAAGTTCTCATCACAAGAAAAAGGTAACTATGTATGGTGAAAAATGTTAACTAGATTTATTGTGGTGATCATTTTTCAATACATACAAATATGGAATCATCCTGCTGTACATATGAAAGTACACTACCCTTTGTACAAAAAAAAGGATAGACCAAAAGCTACCTTTTTTAAAATTTTTCTCTATACTCTATAATAGTACACATTAAAAGTGAAAACTAGCTGCAAAGGAAGTATAAAGTACTTCAAAGCAGTGCTTCCCAAACTTTAGCGTGCATATGGATCACCAGCAGAACTCGCTAAAATGCAGATTCAGATTCAGTGATTTGGGGTTGGGCCAAGATTCTGCATTTGAAACAAGCTAGTGGGTGATGTAGAAGCTCCTGGTCCTGGGACCACACATTTTTAAATAAAGTACTTGCAAATATGGCAAGAGTAACATTAAAATACACACACACACAGATGGAGAGATATACCATGTTCTTGGATTGGAAGATTCAACATTGTGAAAATGACTATACTATCCAAAGCAATCTACAGAATCAATGAAATCCCTATCAAACTACCAATGGCATTTTTCACAGAACTAGAAAAAAAAATTCTCAATTTGTATGGAAAGACAAAAGACCCCAAATAGCCAAAGCAATCTTGAGAAAGAAAAACAGAGCTGGAGGAATCAAACTCCTGGACTTCAGACTATACTACAAAGCTACAGTAATCAAGACAGTATGGTACTGGCACAAAAACAGAAATATAGATTAATGGAACAGGATAGAAAGCCCAGAGATAAACACATGCACATATGGTCACTTTGTCTTTGATAAAGGAGGCAAGAATATACAATGGAGAAAAGACAGCCTCTTCAATAAGTGGTGCTAGGAAAACTGGACAGCTACATGTAAAAGAATGAAATTAGAACATTCCCTAACACCACACATGAAAATAAACTCAAAATTGATTAAAGACCTAAATATAAGGCCAGACACTATCAAACTCTTAGGGAAAAACATAGGCAGAACACTCTATGACATAAATCACAGCAAGATCCTTTTTGACCCACCTCCTAGAGAAATGGAAAAAAAAAAACAAAAATAAACAAATGGGACCTAATGAAACTTAAAAGCTTTTGCACAGCAAAGGAAACCATAAACAAGATGAAAAGACCACCTTCAGAATGGGAGAAAATATTTGCAAGCAAAGCAACTGACAAAGGATTAATCTCCAAAATATACAAGCAGCTCATGCAACTCAATATCAAAAAACCAAACAACCCAATCCAAAAATGGGTGGAAGACCTAAATCGACATTTCTCCAAAGAAGATATACAGATTGCCAACAAACACATGAAAGGATGCTCAACATCACTAATCATTAGAGAAATGCAAATCAAAACTACAATGAGGTATCACTTCACACCACTCAGAATAGCCGTCATCAAAAAATCTACAAACAATAAATGCTGGAGAGGGTGTGGAGAAAAGGGAACCCTCTTGCACTGTTGGTGGGAATGTAAATTGATACAGCAATTATGGAGAACAGTATGGAGGTTCCTTTAAAAACTTAAAATTAGAACTACCATATGACACAGCAATCCCACTGCTGGGCGTATACCCAGAGAAAACCATAATTCAAAAAGACACATGTACCACAATGTTCATTGCAGCACTATTTACAATAGCCAGGACATGGAAGCAACCTAAGTGTCCATTGACAGATGAATGGATAAAGAAGATGTGGCATACATATACAATGGAATATTACTCAGCCATAAAAAGAAATGAAATTGAGTTATTTGTAGTAAAGTGGATGGACCTAGATTCTATCATACAGAATGAAGTAAGTCAGAAAGAGAAAAACAAATACCGTATGCTAACACACATATATGGAATCTAAAAAAAAAAAAAAATGGTTCTGAACAACCCAGGGGCAGTACAGGAATAAAGATGCAGACACAGAGAATGGGCTTGAGGACACAGGGAGGGGGCAGGGTAAGCTGGGACGATGTGAGAGAGTGGCATGGACATATATACACTACCAAATGTAAAATAGATAGCTAGTGGGAAGCAGCTGCATAGCACAGGGAGATCAGCTCCGTGCTTTGTGAACACCTAGAGGGGTGGGGTATGGAGGGTGGGAGGGAGACGCAAGAGGGTGGGGATATGGTGATATATATGTATACGTATAGCTGATTCAATTTGTTATACAGCAGAAACTAACACAAAACTGTAAAGGAATTATACTCCAATAAAGATATTAAACACATACACACACACACACACACACACACACACACACACACACAAGATATGTCAATGATGGCTAAAATTCATGTATAAATATTATAAGAGTTGTGTTCGGTAAGGTTTTACCTTAGATCACATATCAGTACAAGCAACACTACTCAAGGTAGTAATGCTTGACATTAAACAACAGCAACAATATTGACTTAATTTTCTAAAAACATTCTCCACATTTTTCTCTACTTTAGTTTGGTCTCCATGAATCAGTCTTGGATGAGAACATATTACTGTATCATTAACCCTCAATTACCTAGCTAATGGGGAAGAGGGATTGTGAATATACTACACAGATAATCTATGATTAAACTTTAACATCATTTATGACCATTAGAAACCATTAGATACCATTAAATATTCTATTAATGTAGATGCTAATAAACATAAAAATAAATGACTTTGGGCTTCATTTTCTTAGTTCACTTTTAACTCTTAACAGAAGTAATGTAATTCCATGGAAAATGTTCAGACAGGTTTGGGTTCCAATTCTAGTGTGGTCACTTAATATCTGAGTGAACTTTATCTACTTATTAATCCCTGTTTTTTAATCTATAAAATTGGTTGATAATGCCTGATATGTAGAGTATCAGTGAGGATTCAATGTATGCTACCTTACTAGCACATTGATCTTGGACTTCCCAGCTTCTAGAACTCTGAGAAATAAACTTCTGCTGTTTTAGTCACCCAGTCTATGCTACTTTGTTATGGCAGCCTGAGCAGAATAAGACAATACATTATTATCATATTTGTAAATAAGTATAAAACATTTTTCTTGTTAAGAACTGGATCTTTCATTCATTTTATATTACTAATCCTTACACAGATGAACATAAGCAAGGATCAATAAATAAATGGTTTTTTGCTTATTATTATTGATGACTATTATAATTTATTGAAGGCTATCTAACACTAAGTCTCACAATAAACTCAGAGATGTATTATTATTTCCATTTTACAGATGAGAAAACTACAGCTCTGAGATGTGAAATGATGTGTCCAAGGTCAATTAGTTAATGAGTGGAGAAGCCGGTCTAGTTCCAAGGCTTGCAAATATTCCCCTGTGCCATACTGCCTAGGTACGATGAAGAGATTAAACATGTTCAAGACATGATACCAACCTTTAAGGAGCCCATATACTAGTTGGGAGGGCATGACATTATAATTTAAAGGTAAATGATGATACAAAAGATAAATAAGAGACTTATTGGTAGGAATGTAAATTGATACAGCCACTATGGAGAATAGTATGGAGGTTCCTTAAAAAACTACAAATAGAACTGCCATATGACCCAGCAATCCCACTACTGGGCATATACCCTGAGAAAACCATAATTCAAAAAGAGTCATGTACCAAAATGTTCATTGAAGCTCTATTTATGATAGCCCGGAGATGGAGACAACCTAAGTGCCCATTGACAGATGAATGGATAAAGAAGATGTGGCACATACATACAATGGAATATTACTCAGCCATAAAAAGAAATGAAATTGAGTTATTTGTAGTGAGGTGGATGGACCTAGATTTTATCATACAGAATGAAGTAAGTCAGAAAGAGAAAAACAAATACCGTATGCTAACACACATATATGGAATCTAAAAAATAAAATAAAATAAATGGTTCTGAACAACCTAGGGGCAGGACAGGAATAAAGACACAGACGTAGAGAATGGACTTGAGGACACAGGGAGGGGGAAGGGTAAGCTGGGATGAAGTGAGAGAGTGGCATGGACATATATACACTATGAAACATAAAATAGATAGCTAGTGGGAAGCAGCCACATAGCACGGGGAGATCAGCTCAGTGCTTTGTGACCACCTAGAGGGGTGGGATAGGGAGAGTAGGAGGGAGATGCAAGAGGGAGGGGATATGGGCATATATGTATATGTATAGCTGATTCAATTTGTTATACAGCAGAAACTAACACAACATTATAAAGCAATTATACTCCAATAAAGATGTTTTAAAAAAAGATAAATAAGAGACATATAAGAAATGGAAAAATATCAGGCTAGAGTGTTCCCTAACTTGTATAAAGAGTTCACAAAACTTATTTGTCCACAAAACTTATCTTTATGTCATACCTATTAAAATCTCAAGTAATGATTATTTTGAGGAATATAACTTAGGAAATGCTGGTTTAGTTAGTAGGTGTACTGAGCTTTTAATTTAAAGGAGGAAGCTGCAGTGGTCTGGGTAGACAGAGGGAAAAGAATTAAGTTGTAAAAACAAGTAAGCATATTTTTGAATACAAATACCCCCAATCTGATTTAAGTCAATAACTCTTTACCTTATTGGACTTCATTTTTATAAAACATTTATTAAATGTGTGAGCACTTTCCATGTATTAACACATTTAATCCTCACAACATTCTTATGAGGTAGGCATTATTACTATGATTTCCATTTTACTGAGGAGGAATCTAAGGCTCTACCCAATAACACATCGAAGAGCCAGGTTTCAGACCCAGAAGGTCTGGCTCCAAAGCCAAAGCAACCAACTGCTGTGGTAAACTTCTCTCAGGGAGCTTTGTTTTAAACCAGCATCTCGGACTTCCCTGGTGGCGCAGTGGTTGAGAGTCCGCCTGCCGATGCAGGGGACACGGGTTCGTGCCCCAGTCCGGGAAGATCCCACATGCCACGGAGCGGCTGGACCCATGAGCCATGGCCGCTGAGCCTGCGCGTCCTGAGCCTGTGCTCCGCAATGGGAGAGGCCACAACAGTGAGAGGCCCTAGTACCGCAAAAAAAATAAATAAATAAACCAGCATCTCGGGTAATTCTGATGCAGGCACAATGGAATAGGGTTTGAGAAGACAGTTATCTGATAGGTGTATAAGTAAGCTGAATCCAGTTAGTGGTTCTTAAACTTTAGCATGCGTCAGAATCCCTGGAAGGGTTTGTTAATACACAGATTGCTGGTCCAATGCCCAGAGTTTCTGATTCAGTAAACCTGGGATTGTCTCTGAGAATTTGCACTTCAACACGTTCCCAGTTGAAGCTGATGCTGCTGATCAGGGGACCACATGTTGAGAACCACCAGTCTAGACTAGAATATGGAAAAACTTGAATATTAGTGTGAAGAAATTTGGGTTTTATCCAATGCAGGGTGTGTGTGTGTGCGTGTGCACACACACTTTGTTTTTAATTTTTTGACGAGAATAACATTACATGATACAAAATTCAAAAAGTACAAAAGGTATACGATAAAAGCAAGTCTCCCTATATACTCTATTGCCCAGCCCCCAAATTCTCCTCCCCAAAGCCATACATTTCCAGTTTCTTGTGTATCCTTCCATGCTTAGGGAATAGAGGGAAGCGCAGTTTTTAGCATTCAGATACCTAGAATGCTTATTTTCTTGTTATTATAGCAGTCTAGTAAGCAGACTACTGGAATTTACCATCTAGGGTATTGATATCATATAAACTAAACATCTGGATCAAAGAATTAGAATTTTAGACATAGGTGGAAATTACAAATGAAGAAACTAAGCCACTGAGAGTTTAAGTAATTTGTCCAAGTTCACACAGTAAGTGGCGTAGCCAGGGTTCACACCCATGCTATTTGACTCCAAAGCCAGTGCTCCTTGCATTATTCCTCAGGAGTTTGAGGCCCATAGGAAAGAAGGCATTTACCCAGCTTTGCATAGTTACGTAGACTCTCTGATTCTAGTCAGCAGTCTTTCTCATTGACCATACTCTATGATGGAATGACTTTTTAAAATATCCATTCAAATTTTTGAGATTTTATTGCCTTTCTCCAAAGCTACGAAGCTAAGAGAGAGTAGGTTTAGCGTATGGTTCCTCTTCCTATGGGAGATCTTTTGCCTTTAGAGCAATGGGGCTCTTAAATGACCTAATATTACAAAATGTGTGACTCAACTATAACACATATTAAGAAGCATCATAGGACCCAGCAATCCCACTACTGGGCATATACCCTGAGAAAACCATAATTCAAAAAGACACATGCACCCCAGTGTTCATTGCAGCACTATTTACAATAGCCAGGTCATGGAAGTAACCTAAATGCCCATCAACAGATGAATGGATAAAGAAGATATGGTACATATATACAATGGAACATTACTCAGCCATAAAAAGGAATGAAATTGGGTCATTTGTAGAGACGTGGATGGACCTAGAGACTGTCACACACAGTGAAGTAAGCCAGAAAGAGAAAATCAACTACCATATATTAATGCATATATCTGGAATCTAGAAAAATGGTACACATGAACCAGTTTGCAAGGCAGAAATAGAGACGCAGATGTAGAGAACAAATGTATGGACACCAAGGGGGGAAAGCGGGGATGGGGCGTGGTGGTGGTGGGATGAATTGGGAGATTGAGATTGACATGTGTACACTAATATGTATAAAATAGATAACTAATAAGAACCTGCTGCATAATAAATAAATAAATAAATTAAATTAAATTAAAAAAACAGAAGCAACATAGGTCAATTAGCAGCTTAGCTTTGAAATCTGATAACTTCTCTCAGCCTCTGTTTCTGCATCTGTTGATGGGGAGATAATAATACACACTGAATAGTGTTGATGGGGCCTTTAAATAAGAATACATGTAAAGCACCAAACATGGTATCTGGCACAATATGAGCACACACAAAAAGTTGTTTGTTACTATTTTCATTGCACATTCAATTATTAGAGTGGCTGGAACTCTTAGGCACAACTTAAGATTCAACAAAAAAAATAACCAATTTTACAAGTCATGTGGCACAAAAGTCATGGAATCCATTTCAACTGTGAAAGATGTTGAAAAATGAATTCTTTCAGCAATTTTTACTAGTTGGACTATTAAAAATTACCAAAGATAAGTCTAACCTATTGAAACATTCAATGTGCAGAATGAGAATATTTTTGGTCACTGCAGCTGATCTGAACATTTTGGTGCACAGAGTTCTAGGTAGAATGTCTCATAATAAAATAAAGACTATTTCACTACTTACAGAACACTTTCTGCATGTGATCTGGTGTGCCATTAAATAGGATTCTAATCAAATTTTATCTCTAGCCTTGAGCTAAATCTCTGATCTATCAGTTCTGAATTCCCTAAAGAAAGCAAAGCCATTATATCATTATTATTATTTTTACTTCATACAGATTGTTTATTAAGGTATACTATAAAATTTTAGAAATTTAGTTTATTTTTTGCCACAAGTGCTACCTTGAAGTGAGAACATGTTAGACAATGGCTGTCACAATTTTACCATCCAAGACATGATGTATTATAGAACTGAAATCTTCAAACTTTTTCATTTTAGGACCTCTTTACACTCTTAAAAATCATTGGTAATCTTAAAGTACTTTTTAAAATATGGCTTATACCTATTGGTATCTATAATATTATAAATTAAAAGAGGCATTTAAAAATAGTTATTTATTATTCATTCTTAAATAACAATAATAAACCCATGACATGTTAATGTAGGTAGCACATTTTTATAAAAGTAAGTATACTTTCCAAAACAAAAAACTTTAGTGAGAAGAGTGACATTTTTATTTTTGTGAATCTCTTCAGTGTTTAGCTTAATAGAAGGCAACTGGATTCTCATATCTGCTTTGTATTCAATTTATTGTGGTATATTGTTTTGATTAAGTTATATATAAAAAAGTCCAAACTCACACAGATAGGTAGTTGGAAAAGGGAAAAGTATTTTCATGGTCTTTTTGGATAATTGTGATTATTCTTTGATACTACACCCAAACTCAACAAATGGCACTCTTTATAGGGGATACAGTAATTGCAATGTAGAATCTGAAATACATCAATGAACTTTTCTTACTTTTCATACCAATACATTAAAATCAACTAATCTTTTTGCACTTTGAATGGGTCTATTTCTCATGTGTGATTTTGTAGCTCATGCAGCGGTCATTTGGAAAGTGTTGCTTCACTGAGTTGAACAGATTTTCCAAATGTTGACACATTTCATATTACAATATCAACAAATCACATTCATTATATTACACCAGTGATATCACACCAGTCTTATCAGAAAAGGCTTTAAATATTGGGAAGCTGTCAAACTCACAGTGGCAGATACAAATTTTCCAAAATTCTAATTTTTACTTGATAGCTCAAATTTCACTGTTGGCAACAAATTCTGTCAGTTGTTTTCCTTGAAGTGACAAGCTCACTTTGTTCATTTTTGACAAAATGTCTGCCAAATACTCAAGTCTGAGTAACCACAGTTTGTCAGTCATTCTTCCTCTTTTTAAAATAGACTTTATTTTTATAGCCGTTTTAGGTTCACAGCAAAACTGAGCAGAAGGTAGAGATTTCGCATATACTTCCTACTGTTTTTTTATTCTGCCTTTTTTTATTGTAATAAAATATAGTCATATAGTCCATTTCTTTAACACTTCCCTTCATGGCTTTATATGAATGTCAAAACATCAAATTGTAGACTTTAAATATATGCAGTTTATTGTACATCAATTATAGCTAATAAATCTGTTTTTTTAAAAAAAAGCTAGGCTTTCTCCCCACCATCCCAAGTACACCCAAATCTGTTAAATTATGGATTTATATAATTCTTCACATGAAATGTGGGGCAAGATTCCTGTAAAATGGCCTTACAAAATATTAGAATAAAGACAGCTTATTGATTTCTCACTTTACACAAGTTGTAAACAAAAGAACTTCAGTGCAACACTGATAATAACATACATGTTTCTTAAAGAACTGTAAATCAAACATTAATGGCAACATAAAATTAGAAATAAATCCCTATCAAACACATGGAATATATTTTGTCCTTAAAAGGCAATGATGACCTTTCACCTTGCAGCTTTTTAAAATGCAAGCTAAAACAGATGCTTATCTCCTTAAAGTCTAAAAATACATTAAGTTTCCACAAATATCAAATTTTACTAACAGTGTAATGGTAACATATACATAATGCAGATCTTATAAAAGTTGATTTGATTTTGTAAGATATAAGTGTATTTAGAGCTGCTACTCAGTCAAAAACATCAAATTAATAGTATCTGGAAAATTACAGGCAATGGCATAATTGAAGGTCTGGTAATCACTTTGCTTATGAAAGAGTGATGGTTAAGTATTTCTTATGATATTATCAATATATAGTTGGGTGTCAATGCAGTGTCTAAATATAAAACTAAATTAAGATAAATTATATACAAATATATAACTAAATAAAATGTGGTCTAAAATGAGTTTACATATGAACAAAATTATTGATATCTCTAGCAGAAAATGTGTGAAAGTAGAAAACTCAATACATTCTTTTGTTTCTGGCTTTAGAGAGACTGACTGGTATGAAACTTTGTCACTTACTTTCCGATTGTATTGGGTAGGATTGTAAGTTGATTGTCATCTACTTTCAGAGTAGTTAGTTTTTTCAACAAACCTAAAACAGAGAAGAAGATATATTAATGTATAAGAATAGATTTCTGATAAAAAATACAATATGAAAGGAATCGCTTTTTATGAGTTATAATCCTGATCAAACTACTGTCCCTGTCCACCAGTGGAGCCAGAGGAGGGCTGACAGTCTCAACATCACTTGATTGGGTGATGAGTGTTTGTCATGCTAATTGGCTGCACTCTGCTTATATCAACCTACAAATTGATATTCGTGTGTCTAGTTTTTTTTTTTTTTCGTGTGTCTAGTTTTAACCTTCCAGTTACAAAAAATTTACTTACATCAATGAGAGTTCAAGTACATTGGTGGAGACAATAAACAAAACACAGGGCTCCATAGAAACCTGAGTTGGCAGTACTACTACCACATTTCCCTTTTCTGTTATGCAGCAAATGGACCCGATGAAACTTTTCAAGCCAACTGTGTTCGGTATTTTATTAACTCATAAGCACTAATAACTAACATTCCTGTTGTGATACAAATTGAAAACAAATCTGAATGAAGCCTAATAATCAACAAATGGGTACTGAAGTACTGCAGTGTAGTGGTTATAATTATCGACTTGGAAAATTACAACGTATGACTTCATACTCTTTCTGTTACCATAAATCCTTGACTTGGATCAGCAGTAAGCACAAAAACTTGTAGCTTTTAATCTATCAAGTAGAACTGGCCAAGAATTGATGTTCCAACTATTTATATTTCACTGTCTGATTTATGCCCTCCATACCTTTACTGCTTGATCTACTCCTACTCCCAGGGTTTTAAAGAGCAAAAACCACAGAGTAATTGAAGAACAGCTTCCTTTACCCGGCCGTAACAGAACCCATTGTATCAATATGGCTTAAATAGCTAAAATCCAAGACAAAGCATTAACAGTGGCTAATTTTTGTTTTACATTGGAATATAGATATACACTATAGACGACTTGTTTTGCAGAAAACTTGTTCTGATGGATATAGTAGGTTCCATAGTTGAATGTGTTTGGGAAATCTAAATTAAACAAAATCAACCAGATTTCTGTAATGAAGTTTTTCTAGGAATTTTTAATATGCTAATGTAACAGGGTGACGCTAAAGTTATTGGGCAACTTGTGTGTATGCACAGAGTATCTTGTATAGTGGTGTTTTGCGAACATGCTCTCAGAAGCACTGCTATAACTCATGCCTACCCACCTCAAGTATTTTGAGCATACCTTAAAGGCAAAAAGTAAGTCACAAGAAGTCTGAAATAAAGCCATTGTTGCACTTTAAGTTTCACTATGCTCAGTTACGTATTCTGCAGAAGCACTCAGAATTTCTGCTCTAGTTGAGAGAAATGTTATCACTATCAGACTGCTGTGAGAAAATACCTACAATATTTGGAGATTAATACATCAGCTTGTGCTGTTAGGATACATGGCTGAAAACAGTAGCACCTGAGAAAGAAAACAATTCTCACTGGGGTAATTTATCTCTGAAATTTGAATACCCACCGCCATATTCATCTATGCTCAAAGGGTGACTGAATCACTTTAGCTTCTCTGATGTATGTGTAAGAAACTATAGACCTTGGAAATATAAAAGAACTCCTGAGCTTGTTCATCAATTGTGAAAAGACAACAGGGGACTATGAATTACAGCTAAATGAGTTGTAGTCCTGATCAAACTACTGTCCCTGCCCACCAGTGGAGCCAGAGGAGGGCTGACAGTCTCAACATTGCTTGATTTGGTCACGAGAAATTTTGGGCTGGGTTACAGATGGCTCTGCAAACATGAAACCAGGTTGCAAAGCAGTCTTTAAGAGAATCACAGTTCCTAGGTCTGAAGTAGTGGTGAGAAAATTTCGAGGCAGGATAGGGATTAAGGCCAAAAGATTGATGCAACAGATTTTTTTTGAAGAATGGAGTAGTGGCTCTGACAATTGACAGAAGCTTCTATAGCTTTAAAGGTTGAAGTGAGTTAGGGCTCCCTTCTTAGTTCCACGTCTGTGGACTTAAGGGAACTTCACTCATTTGTGGTGTGGCTGCTTTGTCACTCACATATTCCATCCAAGGGTGTATCCTTTGGACACATTTGGAGCTTCGGTAGGAATCTGGTTGTCCTTGGAGTGGAAAAAGGCCAACAGCCTCAGCTCTGTTGCTCATGACTTCCTCTTGCAGATAAATACTACATAGCTATATCATATCTGCTTGGAATCTCTTCTACCCTCAGGCACCAAAGGTACTTTATCCTATTTCTTCCTCAATTTCCCACCTCTTTATCCTATATTCCCAACTCAGATATACTGAAGAGAAAGAAAAAGGAGGCTTTTTTTGCTATGATTTTAGCTACTTATATATAAATATATAATAAGCAGCAATGTATTAAACATTAATATCAAAAATAGCTAATATTTACATGGCATTTACCCTAGATAATAGAATTTTGAAAGCCAAACGGCTGTGCACTCATTGTATCTAAGATTATAATAATTATTATCTTATTATAGTACCTAACATTGATTGAACATTTACTATGTGCCAGGTACTGTTCTAAGCAATGCTACATATATTAATTCATTTATTTCTCAAAATAATCCCCTGATGCAAGTACTATTACTTCCCCACTTAAAAGATGATAAAACTGAGGCACAGAGAGATTAAGTAGCTAGTGTAAAGTCACACATTTAGTAAGGTAGAAAAGCCAGACTTTGAACTCGGGTAGCTTGACTACAAAACCTGTGTCTTTAACCACTAAGTGAATAAGATATATTATTTTGGAAAGTAAAAAAATTATATTCTCCTTTACTGAGTTTCTCTGCTATCCAAAGAAGCTGATTATTAAAGCTCTAACTTGAAAATGTAAAGAGCCCCCTTCATTTTCCCTGCAACCAGCACAAGGAAAGGGACTCAGCATACAGGGTTCATTGTTGAATATATCACTCCATTCAAATACCCCACAACTGCAGAATTAAAATAGGTGTAAAGATTTTATTTTAGTTGCTATTTCCCTTTATTAATACTGTGACGTTTCTTGTCTTTTATTCTTTTAAATGTTGGTAGTTCAATAGACGATCCATGCTCAAATAAAGAAGAAGAGATGCAATTTACCATCCAATCAGAATCAACAAATTATTTTAGGACTTTTGAACAGAGTTCCCAGGTATTTCTCTTGACCAAGAAGGAAATTCTTAGAGGAAAGTTAGCCATTCTACGTGTATAATCAGGTACTCTGGCAACTCTGCAGATGTATAAATGCAATTTTCCCTAAAAGGTCAATAGGGTCCAAAGATAGTTCCAGGAGTAAGCTACTAATAAGTTACTTTCTTAATCTGAGAACCACTCAGATTCTAAGTGAAGGTGTTAAATATGTTATACCACCTGCCTGTGCTGGTCTGTTTTATCATCCCAGGATCTAATCTGATATTTTCTATCATCTATACATGCTGCCTTCCCCAGACCAGAAGGCTAATTCCCTAGTCTGCTTTCTTAATGGAAGATATTTTAAACAAATAATCATATCATCTTTTATTTCACTATGTGACATTTTCATTTCCAGAATTTCTAATTGGTTCTTTTTATAACCACCTGTTCTTAGTCATAGCTCCTGTTTTTGTTTTATAAGTTATTTTTATTTTTACAAATGTTATTCTTCCTTTTATCTATTTGAGGATCTGCACATACTTAAAATTTTTTTTTTTAACATTGCTTGATAATTTTGGTTTCCCTTGGGGTAAATTTTCCTATTGTTTGAGTTTTGGGTTGTTGTAACATTAGTTTTCCTTTAAAATTTTTGTTTTCATGCCCATTTGTAAGGGTGAATATTTTTTCCTTACCTATGCTCACCCCTCCCTGCCTGGCACTCTTATGGTTACCTCCACCTGACCCCCAAGTTTCTGGAGTTCAGAACCAGGTCTTATATTAGCAACATGGTACTCTCATTTGATGTGGATATTGCAGATTCAGTCCAAACCAGCTTGTGACGAGCCATAATTTTCAGCAGTGAATCTGTATCTGTTCTCTCCTTCCACCCTAGCTCTACATATTAGTTGCAGGTTTTTTCAAGTCTCTCTTTGCAGAAAAGGGTCCCTTCCCTGCCTCAGTCCCTGTAAGTCTGTATTCTTCTGTTACGCTTAAGGTCTTTTTTTTTTTTTTTTTTTTACTGCAGGAACAATTTATCAGTCAGGCCTAGGGTCATTGCTGTGTTTCCATTATGTCTCAAATCCAGGTATATGTTCATTCTTCTTAAGCAGGGCAAAATTATTTTATTTACTAAATACTTAAGGAGCACTTACCATACACCAGGCATAATTCTTTGTACAGAAGAGGCAGTAATGAACAAAAATACATTCTTCTAATATAGTTTTTCCATTCTCATTGTGTCTTTGAAGAGGCATGGAGTGGTGATTGAGTAGGAGAGTAAGATATGTATCTTGACCATATGGTTATCTTGACCAGATGACCATCTCTATCATCTTGACTAGAGGATGCTCTTTTAAACTATTATATTTCCTTACCTTCTACAACACTAAATAATATTTTCTAAGCTTATCTGATCATAAGTTTCATCTAGGGTATTTAACAAGAATACAGAACAGAGGGCTTATTACACATTTATTGAATCAGACTTTTCACAGAACAAGCCTGGAAATGTGGAACTGTTTAATAAAGCTCTCAGATAAGTCCTATGGTAGAATAAGTTGGAGAAACACTGTTATAAAAATATATAATTATATAAATAAAAAAGTCATCAAGTCTACAAAGAAAGAAAAGCCAGCCTGTTCTGTTAAAACTAGTATTCTCTATTAGACTGAAAGAATAGTGAAAATGGAAGCAATAAAATATTGAAGAAAAATTTGGGAAACTGTTTTGTCTTCTAGCTTCCCTTCAATCAGGCTACCTAGGTTGTGACTCAAGTTTTAGAAGCATTAATAAGTTCCAGACATATGATACATCTAATTCAGAGTGTTAAAAACTACATTCCAAAGTTAAGTAGTTTGATGATTACTCTCCTAGCTGTTTCCTCTCATAAATAATAATAATAAGATATACATACAAAAGGTTTACTCATATTTAAATTAGATTCTTTCATTATTTTACTCAGATAAAAAGTTATGACAAAAATAGATTGAGTGGTTAATATATACTAACAGACAAAATATCTGGTCTTATGAATCTTAAATATAAAGGTGAGATGTCTTTTTTGAATAATAGAAATATGAAGATATTTCATATTTATTGTTATTCCTAATTATAGTGATGTTACAATAATAGTAAAAATAGAATATAGCCACGCTGTGGATAGAAGCTACTGTAATTCTATAGTAATAAAAGGAGACATACATGTTTATCAAAGTACTTAAATCTAAGATATATACTCCTTTTAATAACATTTTACAACTTAGGAGATCTAAAATTATTTAAAATATATCAATTTAGTAGGATCATTTTACTAGGAGAGTCTTCTTGAGTTTGACAACTATAGTTACCATTTCATTTTAAGATATTGGTAAAATATTTTATCACCTTGAATAATGATCATGCTAATTTATTAATATCATGCTAAGAGTATATACCCTACATCTGCGAACAAACTATAGAAAACAGTATATTTGACATAAACATTCGTGAAGAGATATTACATTCTCACCTATAGAGTCAGGCAACTGTTGCAACATATTGGATGACAGTAAGAGGTCCTCCAGGGCTTCACATCCAGAAATGTCCAAGTCAACTGTTTCTATTCTGTTTTTTGACATATCCAGGTATACCAACATCTTTAACTTCCCTATAGACTTGATGACATTGCATAAACTCAGGGTTAGTTGAGAAACTTTCAGGAAATATTTTAAAGATGTAAAAACCACAACACTATAAATTAATTTTAAAAGCAAATTCAACGATAACAAGTTTTGGCGAGAATGTGGAGAAACCATAACCCTCATACATTTCTAGGAGGAATGTAAAATTATACAGCCACTTTGGAAAACAGTTTGGCCATTCTTCAAAATATTAAACATAGAGTTTCCATATGACCCAGAAATCCCTAGGTACGTACTCAAGAATGAAATATACATCCACAAAGAAACACAAATATTCAAAGCAGTGTTATTCACAACAGGCAAAAAGTGGAAACAACCCAATGTCCATCAAATGATGAACAGTTAAACAAAATGTGGTATATCCATAAGCTGCAGTATTATTTAGCAATAAAAAGCAATAAAGTAGCAATACATGCTACAAAATGGATGAACCTTGAAACATGCAGTGAAAGATGCCAGTCACAAAAGACCACCTATTGTATGATTCCATTTATATGAATTGTCCAGAATAGGCAAATCTATGGAGTCAGAAAGTAGATAAGGATTGCTAGAGGCTGAAAGGTCAAGAGGAAGGGAGTAACTGCTAATATTTCTTTCAGTGGTGATGGAAATGTTCAAAATTAGATTGTGGTGATGCCTGTTCAATTATGTGAGTATTTTGAAAACCATTGAACTGTATACTTTAAATGGATGAATCTTATGATATGTGAATATATCTCCCAACAGAGATAATATGTTAAAAGATAGCAGCAATAATCTCAAAGTTGCTGTAGAATTAAGTAAATTGAAAGAAAGAAAGAAAAACGAAGGAAGGAAAAGAAAGGAAAAAAGTTGCCACATAAACAACATATGCTGACATTCTGATTCTTACAATTTCAAATGCATAAGAAAGGTATTAAATCGTGATTTGGACTTCATCCTACTACACAGAATCAATTTGTTCATTCAACAGTTCTTTTGAGGATCTACTATGTACCAGGACTTTTGTTATATACTGGAGAACAATCATGAATAAGTCAGCTATGTGAGGGAAGAGACTTGTCATGATATAGATAAAGTCTTTAAGGTGCTCATAGCAGTGAAGGAAACTGTCAAATAAATAACTATAATACCCTATGATATGTACAATAAAAAAAGCATGTAGAGAATGCCCTAGAAACAAAGGGATGCAAATTGCCTGGAAGGCACTGCTGTCAAGAAAAGGAGAAACTGTACCTGGAGTAGAGAACAGCACAGAGAAGTGTGAGGAAGTGTGGTGTGTTTGAGGGAGAGTGGGAGATTCAACGTCACTGAATACAGTGATGAAATTAAGCATCATAAGAAGCCAGCTGTTAAATGGCCTTGCCTGTCATGTGAGGATTACGTGATCTCTATCTTATAGGCAAGGAGAGCTATTCAAAGCTTTTAAGATGGTGAATGACAAAATCAGATTTGTGTTTTGAAATAATGACCTCAGGGAAATGTGAAGGGAAGATTCATGACTGGGGTTAGAGTAGATCTGAAAGGATTAGAAGGATTTGGAAGCAGTTTAGCTGAGGAGATGAAAGGGACCTGAGTTAAGGCAGCAGAAGCGAGGATGCAGAGGGGATGGCTCGAGAAAAATTTAAATGTGAAATGATTGGATTAGTAACCGATTACTGAGGACAGGGGAGGAATCAGGTCATACATTGGGCAGGGAGTGAATAGTGATTGTTTAGCTTGGACATGTACTATGGGAATTAGAGCAAGATAAAATCCTTCATTTTCCTTTTCTTTAAGGGCATGAGTTGCAAATAAATGTCCCACATATATCTGTGTTCAGTGGGTCATCTGCTTGTTGGTCTACCTGTATACAATTTACTATGCTGTCTCTACTTATTTGACAGAGTATAAACACATAAATATTACATAAACAAATTTATTACTCAAGCACACACTTGGCACTGTGTTAAGTACTTTATACATATTACTTGACATAATACTTCATATTCTTGCTGCTCAGAATGTGTTTTACACAGCAGCAGCATTAGTACAACCTGGGAGTTTGTCAGAAATGTGGAATCCAGACCCACTCCAGACCTATTGAATCAGAATCTGCACTTGGACACACATTAAATAAAGCTTAGAGGTTAAGTAATGTCACACGCTGGTTTTCCTGAGAATTGGAGACAAAGAGAAATTTATGAGAGAGATTCTTGGGATTAATACCAGGGGAAAGAAAGAGGGAAGGAAGGAAGCAGGATTGGACAGATGACGGTGGGCTATGATGAAGTTTTGAGGAATTCCTCAGCTGACCCTTCAAATAGTATTGAAGTAGCAGGGAAGGGGCCAGGCCTTCAGAGTCTTATTTGATTGATCATTGGATGCAGGTCTCCTGGAATAGGGGTGTAACCCTGCATGAGAAAGTTCTCTCAGCTGAGGCAATTCCTGAAGAGGGTGGAGAGCTGCAAGCAGCATGCCCAGAAGCTGGGGAGTTCATCCAGGAGGATGATGCACAACAGGATATACTACAAGTAACATTCCAAAGTTGCTCCATTAATAAGGGGTGGAGCTAAAATTCAAACTCGTTTTTACCGGAATTCAGACTGCAAAGCCTACTGATTATATTAGCACTTTCTGACTGATGCCTTAATTAACTCAGCTCATATCTCTAGCCCTGCTCCTCCAGTTCCCCATGTGGGCAGAGGGTGAACACAGTCTTAGAACAGGTGAATAGTTGCTAGGCTCGGAACTGGGTACTCTGGGTGAGTCAGGCCATGGGGCTGAGTTTCTCCTCATGCCTAGAAATATGTTCCTTGGAAAAATACTGTCACTTTACTTATATCTCTCCACCCCAAGGAACTATTATGTTACCTTAGCTCATCTCTTCTAATGAGCATAGAAAGAATAATATATATGATTGTGTCTATGTGTGTGTATATTTCTTTTTTTGTTTCATTACGATGAGAAAATTTCTTTTCTCTTTGAAGCTTCCTGAATTGCTATCTCCAGCAAACTCAATAAATATTTTGGTGTGAAGTTTCTAAATATCTTTTTTTTGGAAGCAAAATAACAATTTGGTGTTTATTTTTATCTTTCTAAAGCCTTACTTTCAAACATCTTATAAAAGCAATAGTAGCCTGGAGTGATAAAGGCCTTTGAGGCCCAATGTCTCAGAGTTCTTGAGGATGCTGAATGTTGCTCCAACATCTCTCTGAACATAGAGGGGTCTACAGGTGAGTGGTGGGCAACAAATAAAATGTCGAAGCCATCACAAGGAAAAGAAGATATTGGAGTTTGCTGTTTAGTCATATTTTGGTTGATTGATCTTAGAGTGATGGCCACAAGACAGAGCTCTGTAGCAAACTAATGTTTGATCATTATCTATTTGCTTCTCTGATTTATGAAAAACAGTGGAAAAATGAAAGCCCAGGCTTCCAAAAGTATTTAAAAAGTATATTAGCTTAATGTATTTTGGTACATGAACTAAAAATAAAAAGGAACATGCTTTTTTTCCCTGTGTCTTATGACAGCAGTCCCCAACCATTTTGGCACCAGGGATTCGTTTCGTGGAAGACAATTTTTCCACAGACCGGGGCGGGGGAGGGGGGGATGGTTTTGGGATGATTCAAGAGCATTACATTTATTGTGTACTTTATTTCTATTATTATTACATTGTAATAAATAATGAAACAATTATACAACTCACCATAATGCAGAATCAGTGGGAGCCCTGAGCTTGTTTTCACTTGCCACTCACTGATTGGGTTTTGATATGAGTCTGCAAGCAATCGATTTATTATGATCTCTGTGCAGTCAAACCTCTCTGCTAATGATAATCTGTATTTGCAGCTGCTCCCCAGTGCCAGCATCACTGCCTCAGCTCCACCTCAGATCATCAGGCATTAGATTCTCAACCTGGATCTCTCGCATGCACAGTTCACAGTAGGGTTCGTGCCCCTGTGAGAATCTAATGTCGCTGCTGATCTGACAGGAGGCGGAGCTCAGGCGGTAATGCCAGCCATGGGGAGCAGCTGTAAATACAGATGAAGCTTCGCTCACTCACCCACTGCTCACCTCCTGCTGTGTGGCTTGGTTCCTAACAGGCCACTGACTGGTACCGGTCCATGGCCCAGGGGTTGGGGACCTCTGTCTTATAACACTAAATATTTAGGATTAATTATCCTGTGAAACTGTCAGACATGGGCTGAAGACTGCATTCAAGATTAGCCTTTCAAAGTCAAGCATGTCTAGGTGATTGCATAACAACTAACTGCCAGCACTGGACATCCAGGAAACCATGTCTGTTTAGGGCAGGGAGGTGTGGGGTATTCCCACAAGAAGCATCACAAAATGTGGAATTCAAGTGTACTAACTAAAGTGGGAAATCCACTTAAACTTGGCAGTATGTAATAAAAAATCTACTTTTGAAGGAGAAAAAATTAGGCAGCACTGTTTTACAGAAAATTTAATCACTACTTTTCCATTTAAATAATACACTAACTAAGGGATTAGAGGTCTGAGTTGATTTCCAAGGTTGGATTTGGGGAATGGAGTAACTGTGAAAAGTAAGATGAGCCTAATTCTCATTTATACCTTCTATTGATTCTATAGCAACAGAATTTTGGAGCATCAGAGGAACAAAAGCCTCTGGAGCTGGTATGAATTACAGACCCACCATTTACTGGCTGTGTGACCTTGGCCCAGTTACTTACTCTTTCTGTTTCAGTTTCCTCATCTATAACATGGGGTTGATAATAAATCTGCTTCACAGGGTTGCTGTGAGAATTTGGTGAGTCATTTGTAAAATAGCTAGATAGTGCCTAGCCCATGATGTTTTTGAATACATGAATACATTGAAGAAGCAGGTATAAACTTTTCCAACTAGACATACATTCTGATTCCTCAGTATTTGCATAAGGGATTGATCACTGTCTTACTTGTTGCCCCAGGGTTAGTACATACCTTGAATATGATACAAATCAGTCTCTGCTATGTGTAGTGGAATACAGATTTGTCTCTCATGTTATATGTGAGCCCCTCAAACAAATATATTCAAGGTCATTGAGTATATTATTTTTGTAACCCTGACATTAACATGGTTTCTAGTTCATAGAGGTATATTTGTGGTTTCAAATGGTTTTTGAATAAATCAATAAATAGAAAACATGCATGCTTTTCTGTTTTGCATTTGTGATGATAGTAGAAATGTATTCCTTTGGTGAGAGGAGAAAGTATTTTTTCCCTAATCTTTTGTCATATTTTCTTCTTTATGTGGTCCCATGCTTGTTCAAAAGAGAATAAGCTTCCTGTTCTTGTTGCTTTTGCAAGCATTTAAAAAAATTTAAATGTTAATTCAAACAAGGAATAAGTTTGACTTTGGGAATATACATCTAAATCTCAGTGGCTGAAGAATTATTACACAACCAGCTGCCCTGGCTTCTTAGCCCAATGCAAGGAGTTTAGAGTTGGCTTTCACCAGAGACCGTTGTGGTGGTTGTTGTTGTTGGTGGTGGTGGTGCGTGTGTGTGTGTGTGTGTGTGTGTGTGTGTGTGTGTACATGCTTATATTCAAGTGCATGTGTTATGAGTGGTAAGAAGCAGTGTTTTATGGAAAGCCATTCTCTCACTGGATGAAAAAGGAATGAATAGTCACACTCAATGAGTTGACTGATAAACCTACTTTTCAGGAGGTATTATTGGATGTTCTGTTAGTTGAGAAGAAAAATCGATTCTAGTTTAACTTTCTATTTTTAACAATTTATGCTCCTTGCCTTTTTCAAAAACTCAAATATGTTCTATTGGAAATCACCTGAACCAAGAGAGAGAGATTTGTATTGTGCAAGAGCTCTAACAATATGAGCAGAAACCATTATCTAGTTACCTACAAGAAGGTTGCTTTTGTAAAACTAAGACTTGGTATTATGTATAGCATTGTTTTTCATTTAACAATATGAACGTTTCAGCTTTTGAAAAACAGTAAATAGGGAAGGAGATGAAAAATATACACCTAAGAGAACACTAAAAATTTTCATACATTTTACACACCTATAACACTCATAAAAGTTATATGAAATATTAAGAAAAACAAATTAGTGAAAAACACTTGATGATGGAACACTCCTAACAAATGTTTAACTTTGAAATGAAAACACTGGGATTTAAGATGTAAGATTAATCATTATCAGTTACAATTAATATACAACATAGATGCTAGACAACATGGCATAATAAAAACTTACATACCCCAGGTAGCACTTGCAATGCATTATTATCCATCCACAGCTCCCTTAAATTTTGTATTTGATCCAGAACTTCAGGCTAGGAGAGGAGTAGGGAGAAAAGAGAGAGGAGAAGAAAACTAAATTAGTCTTTTCTTGTCACAATACAAGATGTAATTTCTTGGATCTGGAACTTTGATTTGGGAATCTAGTGTTAATCCTATAAGAAATTCCAAGTTTAACAGACCTCTTCCAGCAAAACTGGTAATCCCTGAGGTAGCCAACCTAGAATTTATGTGGAAACAATCAGAACAACAATAATAAAAGTTAAAATCTATTACTCTCCCTTAACACCCTACAATTATCCTTTGTAGTATTTATTATACTCTACTCTGTCTACTTCACTAGAGTATAACTTTTTGAAGGGCAGAGTAATGTTTGGTTTTTAATCACTGTATCCTCATATCCCCATTGTTTGCCATGATACTTGGTAAATAGTAGGTTTTTATCATATGTGTGTATTAACACCATACACAAAAACATCTCCCTCCCCTCACCCAGCTCCCAGGCATTACATTACCATGATGTGTTAATAGTATAAACCCACTCTAAGAAAGATAAGAAATCTTTTCATTTATTCAACAAATAATTAGTTGTTGAATAGTGAGGATGCCTACTACGAGAAACACACAGTGTAGGATCCACAGTTATTCAAACTCGGTTCCTGCCTGGAAGTAGCTGATGATCTAATTGGGGAGACAAATGCATATAAATAACTAAAACACAAGGCATCATATGGGAGAAAAGAATAATGTAGAGAAGTCCAGAGAAAAAAGAGAGAGAATATAATCAAGGTGTAACCTACAGTGCATAACGAAACACTTTAACTCCCTAACTAGAAGCTGTCTCTAGCTTCTATCTCCTGGGCAGCAGACTATATATAGAAGATAGAGGTTGTTATTGCTGCCAGCATCATTTCTTGATTTATGATGACCTCTTGTTGTTTTCTTTTCAGAAATCATCCCCTCCCTCACCCTAAGGCCACCTGCTTCCCTTGAAGTTGAATCCTTTTTACCACTTCAGGGAACTGACAAAGGCCTAAGCTAATTAGTGCATTATCTTCACCTGGCCACAGGGTTTGGCTCAAGGATCCATTCAGAGCAGATAAGAAGAAATGGTTCTCTGACTGGGACTTCTGGGGAAAGACTTGCTCTTGCCTGCTGGATTTGAAACTGGAAGGGTGCAGTCCTGGGGGCTTCAGGCATGAGGAAAGGGGCAAAGCCTGTTTGAGTTAAAAGATGGATCCTGATGACATCATATAAGTCTAGAATTAAGCCACACCTGAAGTCAGATTTTTTTGTCTCTTCCAACTGAAAAAATTATCACTGAAAGAAGATACAACCATAGTTTAATAAAATTTGAGACCTAATTAGGAAAGCCAGTGTATTTGATAGAATACTTGTGGAAAAGAATGGAATTGTATCAATGTTACTATTAGACTATTGATAATTGTGGGTCAGTACAATACACTTCAGAGACTTCCAGGACTACTTTGGCAATAGTCTCTGATACATTTAGCCTGCAATTGCAGTGGAACGTGGTACTATTCCTGGGAGAAGTTTCATTTATAACAAGCATCAAAACTTAAAGTTATGACAGGGAAAAAAAGGGCTGCATGAGTAAGTGCGGGGGGATACTTTGTGTAGGAAATATTCCACTGTCACTTACATCATAGGGAACAGGTAGTGAACTACTCCATCTCTGTACTGGAAAACATCGGTCACATGATGCAGTTTTTCTAAGCCCAGGCATCATGCAGACTTTAGGAGAAGAGAAAGAGTTGCATACCTGATAAGTTCAACACAACTTTATGTATGTAATAAGATAGAGATTAGTGTATAAACTTGAAACAATGAGCCTTATTCAGGATGGACTAGATTATGCTGTGGTAACAAATTAATCCTGAAATCTCAGTGTCCTAACACAACAGGATTACTTCTTACCCCATGATCTTGTGTTACCTGCAAATCAAGACTTCCAGAAGAGCCAAAGCAGGAACGACTATGGAAAACTAGCCACTGCTCTTAAAGATCTCAGGCTGGAAGTGACACTTATCGCTTCTACTTATAGCTCATTGTCCAGAACTGTTTATATGGCTAGGACCTACGTTTAGGGAAGGCTGGGAAATGTAGGAGGAATTCATGGAATATTTGGTGAACACTACTGCCCCACACAGTGACACCATATGAGAAAAAGAATGACAAGAAGGAATATATAGTACTTTCATAATTTAGTTATCCCTTCATTCAGTAAGTGCTTATTAAACAGCTTCTAAGTTCCAGGCACTGCACTAGAGTCATAATGCATGGTATGGTCTCTGCCTTCAAGAAACCCATGGTCTATTTCTTGAGCAAACATACAAAGAACAAATACATGACATTATGGGAATATAAAGAAGGGGGTACCTATATGCTTTAGTATTGAGGGAAACCAGACATGGATTCATGGAGCTGAGATATGAAGGAGCTGGTCAGAAGAGAGGAGAGGAGAGGAAACACATTTTAGCCAGAAGCAGAGTGGTGAGAAACAGCATGGTGTAGGAATGGTAACAACAGGCAGTTTGCTTTACACGACTGTCAAGTTTAAAAAGGAGTAAGTAGCAGAAAATGAGGCTAACAAAAGAAGGTGCCGGTCTGTGAAGGCCTCATGTTTTGTTAGGGAGGTGGGACTTTACCTTATGGTCTAGAAGCATAAAAACTTTCTAAAGGAAAGTAATTTTGGCAGATTAATGTTTTATATGTATCACTCTATCCTGGTGGAAAAAAGAAACAAAGAAACCAGAAAAGCTTATTAGGACTAGTAATAAAAGAGATAATGAGGAATAAAGGTAAGTTGGATTCAGAAAACGCTTAGAAGATACATGGCCCCCAGTTTCCCAGTACTTAGTAGTGCCACCAATGGAGGTGCAGAATTTGGAGGTAGGAGCAGATTTATGAAAGAGACTGAATTTAGTTTTGATCATGATTAGCTTTAGGTTCCTGTGAGACACAGGTGGAGATGTCCAGAAATCAGGTGGCTATTAAAATCTGAAGCTTAAGGAATAGGTCTGTGCTAAGGTTGTACAACTTAGGCATTTTGTGGAAATAGAAACCCATGTGGATGAGCTCCCTACGGGGAATGTGAAGGGACTCAGAGGTGCAGGTGACCGAGGAAGGAGCCCTGTGGAACACTAACACTTGAAAGTTGAAAACAGGAAGTGCTGCTGTCAAAGCCCATTAACAATTCCCAAGAAATAAAAATAGGATCTTGGTAATAAAATAAGTTCTAACCTTTTTTTCCTTTGTACTTCGTCTAGTTTCACTTGCTCATAGGGTGTCGGGTGAAGAGGCCTTGCCCCCCGCACTTCAGACTAGAGTTCCTCGTGCAAAATAGCTGAGCCCAACACCTCAGCTCTAGGCCGTGTGCAGAAGTGCTGTGCATGATACTGAAATCCAAGATGGCGGCAGTGGGCCATGTGCAGAGACGCTGTACCCAGCACTGCGATCTGGAGTGACTGCTGGAAGCAGCACAGCTGCACCAGACCCAGGAGAACGCTGCCCCTGCCCTGTTGAGGAGACCCCTATGAAGCAGCCCAGCCCGTAGTAGGGAAGAACTTGTGCTCTAGGGCACGAGCTTGCACCTCTCCATTCTCTGATCAAAGAATAAAGCTTTCCTTTGCTTCGGAACCGAACTCAGTCTCATTCTATTGGCACAAGCAACACCAAGCAGGACCCTTGTTGGGGCCCAACTCGAAAGGGTCAGTAACAGAAGGGCAAACTACAGAAGAAGGCAAGAAGAAATGGAGTCCAGAGGAGTTTAAAGGGTTATTAAAGTCCAATGAACTGAATTGTGTTAAGAATAAGTAAGTGAACAAGAGTATCATACACTGGAGAAGTGTCCAGTAAAATAAGAGATGAAGATGTCCACTCAATTTTGGAAATAGCAGCATGCTGGTAACCTTACTGATAGCCATTTCATGTGATAACTGTATTATAGTGGGTTGAAGATAAATGAGGCAAATAAATGTGGGCAATACAGATAGAGTATTCTTTGTAAAGTTTGGATGAGAGGTGAGGAGAGAAGTTGTGGGGCTAGGTAGAAATTGAGGAAGTTGAGAAAAAAGAAAACTGATAGGAAGACACTAGCAAAGAGGAACAGATTAAGGACAGACAAAATGGTATAAAATTAATGGAGGAAATTCCAAGAGGTGACAAATAAGATGGGATTGATAGCACAAAAAGAGGGTCTGCCCTTGAATAGAAGTGAGACACCTCATTTACTGAGACTCAAGGGAAGGTAGTAAGGTTGATGTGGTTGTAGGTGGGCATGGTGGGGGAAGCCTGGAAGTTGAGAGGGAGCATGTCTGAAGGTCTCAAATTCTCTTAATGAAGTAAGGAGCAAGGTAATCTGTTGAGCTGGCAGGGCAAGAATTTTCTATACGAAGAGCGTTTTGGGAGAATGGTTCATACTGGAATCGTTGGAGGGGAATCAAAGAGGAAATTAAGGGCAATCAAAAGAGCTCTATCGGGCTTTCCTGGTGGCGCAGTGGTTGAGAGTCCACCTGCCGATGCAGGGGACACGGATTCGTGCCCCGGTCCGGGAGGATCCCACATGCCGCGGAGCGGCTGGGCCCGTGAGCCGTGGCCGCTGAGCCTGTGCGTCCGGAGCCTGTGCTCCGCAACGCGAGAGGCCACAACAGTGAGAGGCCCGCGTACAGCAAAAAAAAAAAAAAAAAAAAAAAAAAAAGCTCTATCAATGGTAATTATTTTAACTTTTGGGGGAGCCAGGTGGGAAACTGACAGTCTAGGAAAAAACAGAAGAAATAGGAGATTTCAGGTTTCCATGAGGTCAAAGAGGAGTATAGTAAGAGTGACAGATTGAGAGAAGTAGAAGGATAAAAAATTAGAATGAGAGAGCAAAAGTTCAGAGTTTAAGATTTCTGAAGTAGTTCCAGGCAATGAAAAAATTCAAGCTTGTAACCCTGGGTAGTATGACATCTTGGTGTGTGTGGGCAGGGGAGGACGCTGTGGGAACATAAGGTCTTGCATGATCTCTGAGGATTTGGGTAACCTTTGGTGGACTGCATAGTTTGCTCCCTTGTCTGTGTTACACAAAGTGGCAGATAAAACTGATCAATTATACCTCTAAAATACCTCTCACAACGGGTTCTACTGGGGACCCTAGACATCTAAGACAACTAGGAGAGGGATTACTGCTGCTAACCTATATTTCTACTTTATTTCAAAAGTTCTCATTTAATTTATTTAATAATATAATAAGGTAATAAGAGTCCTACTTTACAGATGAAGAATCTGATAATCATTTTCTGGGGAAAATGAGAATAGTTTGATGAGGGTTGCATAACTGCAGCTGGGATTATTACTCAAGTCTCCTGGCTCCAAAAATGACATCATCTTACAGCTTAAGACTGAAATTCTGAAATAATGAAGAATGCTTGTGATCACAAATGCCCAATAAAGAAAGTAAAGCATATGCTGGATTTCTAAAAAAAGATAATATTTTTATTACTGGATGTTATAATAAAATATGTCACAGAGGAAATTTCAGCAACTTTCTAATAAAAACAGAGACAAAATGTATTCAGCAGATCAATACATAACCTTGCTGAAACAACATGAAGATGCAATGACGTCTCATGACCAACAGACAATTTTAAAGTGGATCTCGGAGCTAAACTAAATGGCTTACACCCAACCAAACACATAAATTGCCTTTTTTCATACCGCTTAATTTCATTCTCAAAGTCAATTGTTTGTATTAAAAATGAGTGAATTAAATCAAGAATGGCTTGGCATATTCAATGCTGATGAAGGTGCTGTGAGCTGGGCACTCACATAAACTGCTTTGATGATTATAAATTCGTTTGGTCTTTTAGGAAAACATTTTCAAATATGTATCAGTTCTCAAAAGTGTTCACATTTGCTTCGGGGCAACTATCTTACTGAAATCATCTGAAATATGGAAAAATCTTATTGCAGAAAAATTTCATTGTAGAATAATTAATAATATTAAAAAGTTGGTCACGCTTTAAATAAACTACAGCATAAGGAAAGAGATAACCAAATTATGATAAAATATGTTGGTATAGCATACAAAAATGAAAATGAATTATCTATATTTTTATGTAAGATATACCCTGCAAATAAGAGCGAATGAAAAACAAGTTTAGAAAATTTGTATAGCACAAATCAATTGAACATAAATTTTAAAAAGTTATATATTTATGAATACATAAACATACAGTAAAAATAGGAATATATAGAATAGATGCACACCAAATTAAAAACAGCAATTGTTCTGGGATTGGAGTAAGAGTAGGAAGGAGAATATAAAAGATTTCTACTTGATCTACAGTGTTTTATTTCTTTACAAAAGAAATCTAACTCAAATACAAAAAATAGTTAACATTTGTTCCTTTTGGTTGGCAGGTGTTTAATATATTACTTAAAAATTTTTATATTTGTTTTCATTTTTAAAACATTAGAAAAATTATGATGGAATAATGATTAATTTTTTCTTCATTTGCATTTCTTCTGTATTTTCCAAATTTCCTACAGTATATAGGCATTAATTTAATAAAACATTAGAGAACATTTCAGTGTCTTGTCTTACATTTACACTTACCTAAACCACTGTAGAATTATCTTTGAAGTGATCTTATTTTTATTAGCTGAAATGAGCTAAGAAAAGGGTTACATCAGTTTTAACAAAAATAGAACATATATTTTCCATGACTACAACAAATTCAAATAACTCTTGTCGTGTATATGCAGTTTTATTCTGTTCTCTTGATATGACTATATGTGTTACTTTTATTCCACTAATTTCGATAATAGAGTTTGATTATATTTATCTATACACCTATTAAATTTTTTCTTCCAATAAGGTTAAGAGAAATGTTCACTGAAAAACATAACATCTGACATTTATCTAATTTTATCAAAATTAAACTAGGAAACTTTAAAATAAAAAAAGAGAACTTTACACTTGAAATGTCTTAAAATTGTTGAGATTACCTGGCAGATACTGTAATAACAACACTTTGTTATTCCCAGAAACTATGCAGAACTGGAAGGCAACAGTATGGAACCTGCTTCAAAATGCTGACAAATACACTAGAAAGTGGTTTCTCAAATCAATAAGCGTAAAATAACAAACGCAAATTTAAAAAATTATATTCTCCAATCAAAATGACCCAATTATGATATTTCATTGAGATGTTTCAGTTATTATAGTTTTTCTAAATTTTGAGATCAATTCTTTAAAGTATTATTATTTTTTTTTACTTTTACCATTTTTGTTTGATAACATTAGAGTTTGCAATTTGCCGAGGAAACATGACTACATTTTAAGAAAATTTCCCTCATTTTCCTTCAATTTTTTATTTAATAATACACTTAGCTTATTACCAGCTCTATGGCTCTCACAACTGGTAAATCTTTTATTTATGAATTCCATGGTGCACTGTGGAAACTCTTTCTGATACACAAAATAACTAAAACTGTTCAACTCTTGATGACAAGCCTACTTGTTCATTCTCTCAATTGTTCTGTCCTACATGCCTTTAGACTGTTTAACTTCTTCAGTTAATTTCTTTGGAGATAAAAACGTTAGCTCCGTTACGGAGATTACATTCTGGTGTTTCACGTTTCCTAGGCTGGGTCCTACAAAATGTTATTAACAACTGGACAAGGGAAGCAATTCTGCTTTCATGTTTTCCAATTTAATGTACTACCCTCTACCTAGATTGCAAACTTTGATGACCTTGTCTCAATCTAAATTTAAGGGTGAAAACTGTATAACAAATACATTCTTGTCTCATAATTTGAATTGGTCTTCTTGCCTTTCTTCTCCAAAGAACTGCAGCTACTTCCTTCCTCCACCCTCTGTCTACACTGCAGCCAGTAGGCCATTTCATTATGTCCACTCTTGCTTGAAACAGTTTTTCCATTATCCAAAGAATACAAGGCCCACATACCTTGACCATATCAGACAAAATGACCCTCATCTGACCTTTGTTTATTTCTCAGCCTTTTCTTTCACAGCACCCTCAGTTAAACGTGAGCCTCAAGGAAAACCCAACTGTTCTCAAAGGCATCAAGTTTTATCTTGCAGTCTGGTCTTTGCGAATGTTGTTCTTAAAGCCTGTTCACCCGATCCCTGACTGGGTTAAGAATCCTTCCTCCTGTGTTGGTGTCCCTACTGTAGCACTTTGCAAATTACATTGTAAGATCTTTGAAGCAGGAAACTGAATCTTGTTCACCTCTGTATCTCCAATTCCTTCCATGGTAATTTGTGCATGCTAGTGCTTCAAAATTTCCATCTGAATTGAACAGAACAATCTATATTCATAATCAGTCTTTTCCTCTACGTTATCTCAGTAACTCCCTCCCAAGTTCCCACTTAAAGTTTGTCATCACAAGTATATGTATCACTTTTGAAGTCTCAATTGCAAATATACCACTGGCCGACCATAATCTCCTATATTTCCAGTTTACTTACTCCAGTACCCTAGAACTCCCTAGCAGAAGTTATTGATATGATATATCACTGATATGCTAAATTTACCTTTATTTGCCTATCTTTCTTTCCTTACCACACGGAGATTCATGATAAACATTCCATCATTATAAACAGTTTCCCTCAAACATCTCTCAGCAGATGTGTCCTCTTTCCTTCTGTCACATTTGCCTAGATGAACTTAGTGTTTGTTGAATCCAACTTTCCGCCTTTTCTGCTACTGCACCAGGATTAGTTGAAGAAAATCACACTTTGTTTGACTGGTTTTACTGTAAATTCATGACAAGTACCTGAAATGTGGACTGAATACTGACAGGCGACCCTATTACTTTTCCCTGAGAAGTTACTTTTCAACTCTCTGAGACTATTATAGTTCTTCAATCTTGAATCCTCCTCTTAGCCCAGCTTATAACTTAGCCTATAGTTCTCTGAAACAAATGAACAAGCAAACACACCATCTGAGGTGGATTTATTCCAAAGGTAATGAAGCTTAAGTTTCAGGCCTCCCACACGCATGGCTAGAAAAATTTGCAGAGGAATATATTTTAAAAACAATTAGTTAAGATTCCTGTTGTTTGCTACATTGACTTTCCCTCCATCATAGTTCCTTGGGTGCAATGTGGCACAATTGGAATTGTGTTTAGTTGAAGCTGAGTTGGGGATACACTTAGTTTGGATTTAGTGCATTATGTTTATGTGTTTTGTAGTCACTTCTGGAGTTTTCTTTCACTAAGCACCTCTGGCCCTCCCAAATTTGTATCCCCTTTTGTCCATTTGAGATCTGGATCATATCTCTTCCATCTTTTCTTGTCTTTGCAGGGATCCAGGCCGGGAGTAATCTTTTTTCCAACACACATCAATCTCTGTCTCTACTAGGTCGCCTCCAGCCACATTCAAACATGCTTTAGTTTGTCTCATTGCCTGTATAGTCCCTTCCAGCTACTTTTCCATTTGTTTGCTCTTCTTCGCAGAGACACTTTAGAAAAAGTTTGGCCACGATTTACCTTTGCTTTCTTATGTCCCATTTACCCTTCAAGCCACTCTGATGTGTCCCTGAAAACTGCTCTTGTGCAGTTTTAGGGCTGGGGTCCCTAAAATACGGCTACATGAGTCAGACTTTCAGCTGCTAAAGTCAGACAATAAAGGATAAGTAGCAAATCAGGGGAAAAAAAAATCTTAAATGTAAAAATGAAAAACATATTAAAGACTGATTAAAGAAAATTTTATAGTTATAAGTATTTTCAGGATACAGAAAAATATTTGCAGTTGCCAGTGCAATTTTAAATTCTAGAATTGTTAGGTGATATATGGATGTTCATTAGTGAAAATTATAATTATGGTAAACTATAATTTCTATGTTATACCTATTTTCTCTCTCTCTTATTAATGTTTGAAATGTTGAAAATACAGACATATACTTTTAGATACACCATATTCTATAATTTACAATTCCTATGAGCTAATCTATGAAAATATCTAAAATTGTTTTATTTCCTCTGTATCAGATAAATATTTTTTCCAATATAGTTATTTTACTGAATGAAAAACAAACCTGAGTCACTATTTTTTTTTATTTATTGCTGTTAGTCAAGCCCACCCCATAATGTGGATTAATTTATAATAGCAGTGAGAAATATTTTTTAATGAAACTGCTAAGATGTACATAAGAATCTATGTATAGCATTAGTTCTATTTTTTATAGATACTGGAAAAATTCTTTTTATTTTACTACTTGATGATAACATTATTGGATTTTATTTATTTAATACAGTGAAAGTTAGTTTATCTGGCAAACCAATAACCTGAAATCTCTTTAAACTCTTAGTTCCACACTCATTACTGTAAGCCTCTGGAGCAGGGCTTACATCCCTGAATCCCTAACACTTAGCAGTGCACTTGTTGCAAAAATGTCAGCAATGAGCCTTGAAGGTCAAACAGATGTACTGCAAAACTGATTTACTTTCTGAATCATAAAAGACTACTTCTATTCAGAGTGATTTCAATGTAATTCAGAATTTAAATGCTTTGAAAATCAGTAATCAATATCTGGTGTATAAGTAATTAGTTTTCTATTAAGTATATAATGCCCAATTACTTGAACAAAAAATAACAGAGAAATTATGTCACCAATCTGTTTAACAGTAAGAAATGCAGCAAATAAGAAACTGGATTGTCAAGTATGCATACATATCTTTTCTGCTTGAAACCCAGTAAATGATAAGGCAGATCATTATGCCTTACATCAATGGAAGTTAGAACCTATATTAAAAATTGTAAATCTTTCAATGTGAAGATCATTTTGTTAAGTGTTTGGTAGCAAGAGTAGCTCATTAGAGGTAGGCAAGAACAGAGTCAAGACAAGACCCATTCATATTTGGGTTCCAAAGTCATCTTGTCTTCAATTTGTAGAAATTAGGAAATGCTAAAAATGAGTCAACACCATTATATCCCTACCACTTAGCTTTATGCTTAATAAATATGTGTTAACTGAAAAAAAGAAAAAAAATAGTATTATCTATCAGTAGAAGCCTTTAACCATGCTGCATTTTAGTGTTCCCATTAGAGAAGTGGAAACACTTGTATCAATACTTATCCTACTTTACTTCACTACATAGTAATGGCATTTACATCAATAAAATCTTGTGTTACACATCACAAGCTTTTAAACTGTATTGTGAGAAATATAAATACTTTAAAACATTATTAGAGCTCCATGGGTTATTTTAAATAGAATTTTAGTTATTAAGTGTGCATATTTTAATTTTATTACCCTTAACATATTATAGTTTGTTTTATTTATTATTCCTGAATATGTCGTCCTCTACATTTACAATACATTCTAATATTTACTATTCACTTATACATTTATTCTCAATTAAAAATCAGATCAGAACACAAGAGATATAAATATTGCTGCATATTTACTATGTTTGTTTGACCATATCTCACATAAAACAATATGAACTGGTAAAGAAAATTTATATCATTCTACAACATCTATCCCTAAACTTGTTTACTCTAATACTTATAATCTTAATAATAATAATAAACAACTAAATCTAGCAACTTATAATACTTCTCATTATTAGTATTAAAACTTGGAATATTTATTTGTAAGTATTCTAACTGGCCGTTTCTGAACATTTAACAAGTACTTACTGAGCACCAAGCTCATGTCCAGTACTCTGTTATGGGATATAGGTGCATGTGCAAGTGCGGAAGGGAAAACTCAAGAGTATTGTGATATGATTTTAACATCTCATTGTTTCTACATTTGCTTTAAAACACTTTAAAAGTCTTGGTTTTATTTTTTTCTGCACAAATTCTATCATGTGAACTATACCAATACATTTTATATTTTTTAATAGTTTCACATAACAGTTGAATGAGCTGTTCGCCAGGGTATATATCTGTCAATAGGGTTCTACATCAATATACCCAAATTATTCTTATGGTACTGTGCTGATTTCTTTATTAATTCCCATTTGAGAGCTAATTGCTGCTATGTAATTTAGTAAAATTATACTATTTATTGGTGCAATCTACAAGGATCAAGGTTATGTAATTTGAAATTACATGCTCGATTATTTTGCTTGTCACTATAAAAAATATGGTACATTTTATCAGACAAATCTTTCTTTTATATTGCAAATGAGCAATGAGGTTATAACTCAAATCAATTTGTACTGTATCAACTTTAAATGAGAAATTTCCTTACCTATGTAATCTTGCCTACTATTTATATTCTAGAACTCCCTGAGCTGTCATCACATACTTACACCTTACCTACCTAGCTTTCCACCCTCACTCTTGTTACTCCCTCTCAGTCTATATTGCAGTCACTCATCATGTTCTTTTCTACTATCCCTTCTGCCCAAAGTGCTTTTCCTCCTTTTCTTTGCCTGGCTAATTTCCACTCATCCTTTAGATTTCAGTTCAAGATCACTCCTTGAGGAAAGTCTTTGTATGGCCAAACTCCATTAGATGATCCTCAACACTTGTCATGGCTGGAATTTTACATTTCTGAATGCATTTGATTAATATTTGTTTTCTTCACTAGACTATCAACTCCACAAGGGCAGGGACTATCTCTGTTTTCACTTTATTTTGGATACTGGGAGTCTGACAGAGTGATCAGTAAATATATTCATCCAACAGATTTGACTGACCACTTAACATACTTCAAGCACTGTGCTTAGCGTGGGGGATATGACGGAGAATAAAACAAAGTCATAGAGCTACATTCATTCATCCAAGAATGAAAGAATGAATGAATGAATAACTTGTTGATACTAATTTTCCCATATCAACCTCTCTTCCATGTAGGAATGAACCTTTCAATTTGTGTCATGCACATTGTGCTTTACCATTAACATTTTATGTACAGTGCTTTGCAAGTAGTAGATTGCTAATAACCATTTGCCAACTTGATGAATAAACTCGTGTCCCACTGGATTAATTGCAGATGTATAGGTCAAGGCTGGCTATGTCACAGGAACAAAGGAATATATTTTGACTGCAAATTTATTATCTTTTTTGTAACAAGTTATTCTTTTCTTCATGTGTGAACAGAATGATTTCTTAAATTTTTGCCTATCATTATTATGGTTATTTAATGTTCAAATTCATATTAGTGAGTCAATAAGGAATACTGCTAAAACATGAATTCCTACAAACATGATGTGAAAAAAAGTTTCTCAGGTTTCCACTTGTAACATATGCTATGGTCTATTTTTTTCTTTTTCATATGGAGTTGTGAACAGATGTTTGGGCAGGTTAATTCTGTACTAAATCTTGTACTTCTATATGTGCCGTGCTGGCCAAGTCAGCACTGTAGCTCTCTCGTTGGTCATTAATCACCTCAAAACCACTTATTTTTGCTATTATTAAATTAAAATGAAAATGAGAGTTCTGCTAACAAAAGCTTATTTTATACAGTGGGGAAGCAGCCTCATCTCTCATTCCTCTGCCATGAGAACGTTTACTCTTGTTACACTAATCTAATAATAAACCTTCAGCACGCTTGTGTTTCCTCATCTCTATCTATTCTTGTGATGATATCAATCTCTTGGCCAGGATGCTCTCACCCCTCCCCACCCATCCAAAACCAGCTCATTCTTCATGGCCCAGCAACTTCTGTGCCTCAGGGAAAGCTAAAATTACATCAGTCATCCCATTAACATACGTCAGCTCCACAGCGTTTGAGTTTCTATGTTCAAACAGCTAGGCCATATACTTAGGGAAAATACAAAGATTAGGTAGTCACATGTCTTTCCCTTATGATGTTATAGTTTAAGAGAGAAAAAAGGTCAGTATTCACTCAATAAATACTTATTAACTGGTGACCATTTTAAAATTTGCTGTGGATAAGAATCATCTGAAGAGTTTGATAAAATGTAGATTCTTGGGCTCCTTATGAAACCCACTGAATCAGAATTTCTGAGAGTGTGACCCAGAAGTCAAAAATTTTAACAAGTGTTGATGGTAATTTGAACATGCTTCTCTACTATACATGGCTTGCATAGGGCGGTTACTAAGATGAATGAACAGATTCTCTGCCCTCAAGGAGCTCACATCCTAGTTAGGGCAGGTGGTTAATCACAATGCAAATGAAATATTATGTAATTATTACATTAAAAACTAGAATAGGCTTGTAAGCCAGTTTCAGGGACCATAGGGGATGGAAAGAATCAATAGTACTGGATGCACTGAAACTACAAGTTAGCCTCACTGGGTTCTGAGGAATTAAAATCCCTTTAAGACAATATTCATCAGGAAGTAGAGGAGGTAGAAGGAAAGGTTGTTCTCTGTGACCATGCATCTACACGGATAGGGACAAGTATGACATAAGAAAGAAAGTAATGGGGGCAGTGGAGGTCTCCTTAGAGAGGCATTTATAGGAGGGAAAGATTATTTCTAGCTAGTAACATAAGGACATTTTTGAGGAGGTGCTGCATTGGAGCTGGGTCTTGAGGAAGGGTAAGGTGTACAAACTATAATATAGACATGAGCATGAAGGAAAGCAAGGATATTCCAGAAGGAAGAATTAGTACAAGCAGGGACACAGAAGAAGGAAAGCAAGCTGAAGGCAGGGAGAATAGCAAGCAGTTTAATTTGGCTTAGAAAAGGGTATGAGAAGGATAACTTTCTCATAGTTGTGGATTTAGGGAAACACTCTAGGAAGGTAAACCAGACCAATCTTAGGGAACCTTGAGTACTAGACCTCAGAGTAGCATTTACTCTTTGGACAACTTATTTGACACAATATATTTACTTTTTATACCTTGTCTCCCCAAGAAGCCTATATTTTCCTTGAAGGCATGGGCATGTTTCACGTTTCCTTCAAAATCCCTCAGAATGTAGCACAACGTCTAGCATACAGCAGGAGTTCAAAAAATTTGTGTTGACTGATTAGGAGAGATTGTTTTTGTTCTCAGAAGGAGAGCTTTCATAGCATGCAGGAGGGCTATGTACCACTGGGGTTTTCTTCACTCTGTTGGTACCATGTTAAGCATATGAGAAGACTGTCACCGTTGACAATCACAGAGGTCATGCTGTGAGTATGTGGAGGTGTCTAAAAATGAATAATGCAAGTTTAGCCCATTGGGAACTTTACTACAGATGCATGTTCTTTTTCATTTTCTGCACATTAACTGAAAGTATTTTCTTAAATTTGTAAAAATGTGTACTTGGAATGGAAATAAAGAGTAATGACTACCCTGTAAAACAACTGTTGGAATATTTAAAAAGTAATGACGGTTGTTTTGGGCTACACATTTAAGGAAGAAACCTTTTATATTGTTTTGTTTTGTTGGGCTTTGTTTTGTTCTTTAGAGTTAAAGAACTGGCTCTCAAATTCTTCATGGACTATATGGCTGTTGAAGAGGGTTGTGAGATGTTTCTTCAGGAAAAGTCACGATAGCTAATCCACCCCCATAACAAATCTATATGGCCAAGACATTCAGTAAATACACCCAGACAAAAGATAAATATTTAGTGAAAACCTACTACATGTTTGAAAATGGTCTAGGTTCTGGTATATGCTGGTGAACAAGGGGAACAAATTCCCTAATTTTGTGAAACAAATTCTAATAAGATCTAGTAGTTTGGTGCAATTGTTCCAACAGCAACAATAGCAATAATTAGCTATATTATACAATATTTTAAAGTTTGTAAAACTTTTACATATCTGTTGTGTTATTTTTCACAACTCTCTTCCTTTCTGATTTTCCATACAATTTTCTTCTATTTTTATCTATTTCCATAGGATCTATTATGCCAATGATTCTCAAATCTCTATTGCTAGCTCAGACACCTTTACTAAATTCCAGATCTATATTTCTAACTATGTTTTAGACATTTTCACCTATGTTTTCCAAAGGTTATTCAAACTCAATGTGTTCAGAACTTCCATCTTCTCGTATTCAACCTCCTCTCTTCCTGTGTTCCTTTTATATCAATTAATAACAGCATTACCCACCAAATCATCGTTATTACAACTAGAAGCAACAGATCTGATTCTTTCTCCCTTTTATCCACCTTCCCCTTTCTGTCATTTCTTTATTTTCTTGAATCCATGGATTTTTTTCTTCATTTCTTCTGTCTTCACATCTTAGTTCTGGTTATATAATTCGTTTCCTAAACTATTATAGTAATTTTCACTTATCACTGTGCTTAATCTGTTCTTATTAAAGTTCTAGCTCCTATCACAATTTCTAACACAGAGTAGGTTATAAATTTTAAAAAATTGTTGATTTAGTGATTAATTTGTCCTTCAGATCAGGGATAAATTTTAAAATGTAGGCTTAAACATATTATTCTCCTACATAAAAATTTTCAGGCTGTCATTCATGAAATAATACCAAATTCTTAGCATGACATTCAAAGACTCTAGTGTTTTTACTTCAGTTCATTTTTCTAATCTTGCCTCCTTTTATCCTACAAAAGTACCTGTATGCCAACCATATCTAACCACTTAAAGTTCTCTAAGCCTACTCTTCTGTTTCATCCATCTGTAACTTCCATGAGCTGTTCTCTCTCCCCTACTTACCTTTCAAGTCTTTACCTTGAACCTCTGTCTTTCACTCTGAAAGTCACTCTTCAGTTCTCCTGTCTTATTTTCTATCTATCTATGCATGTCTCTTAATTGTGTTGCTATCATTTGCATTTCTCTTATTAGGCTTGAATTTCTGAAAGGTAAAGTTTATGTCTTTTCATCTTTGTATCCTCAGTGCTTGCAGAGTACCTGCATAAACGTAGTGTAAATGTATGGTGAATGAATAAACAGCAAGTTGATTCAGATGTCAAAATGGGTTTATCTCTCATCTTTCCTGAAGTTTCACCGAAGCAAAAAAAACAGAAACAAAACTGAAAACAAATAAAGGGGAAAAAATGCTGCTGCTAGTAAACAGGAAATGGTAAAACTAAGAAGCCAGAAACTTAGAGAATTTTGTAGAAGATACAAAGTAAATCCAATTATGTTTAAAAAATCCAGTGCCAATCACCTGTGACTTAATACAAACCAAAAGGAGTCCCTCTGGGAAGTCAGAATTACTTGGTTTCTCTAACAAGTTCTAAAAGTTTGTGTAAATTAGTACTGGTTTTGAGAGGGGAAACTTGCAGCATCTATTAAAATTAAATATGCATAGCTAGTGATACGGCATTTCTGTCTCTAAGAATCCATTCTTTGCAAGTATTTGCATTTGTATGTGAAGAGTTGGTCACTGCATAATTAAAATAGCAAGATATTGGAAACAACATACATGTCCATCAATGGGTTACAGATTAAATAAATAATGTGACACCCACCATAGGAAACCACATATAACTTTTAGAGAAGAATAAAAGATGTGCAATGCCCATAATACATTCTTCAAGTGAAAAAAATGTATATGCGTGTGCATGTGCACATTTGTAAATGCACAGAAAAAAAGTGGGATGACAGACATTGAATTTTATCTACCTCTGGGGAGTGCTAAGGGGGATTTTTCTCTTTTTCCTTTTTCACTTCTATATCACAATCACTTTTATAACTAAAGAGAAATGTAAACAGTTTAACAATTTAAACAAAAAAAATTTTCAGACATGGAATAGGAGGGGCTGAGAGCAAAACCGGCCATAGTTAGTCCATAAGGAACAAGGACTTCTAGGTGGTCAGGATTAGTACTTAGAGCTATTTCACTATCTAGGACTGCTCATTACAGATCTGGCCCATTGCCTTCTAATATGTATAGTAGGGTCAGTTAGAGAAGGAGGCAGTATTCCAGCTAACTTCAGGTTGGCACGACAAAAGCAGCAGTGAAGTTCCACTATGTGTTTAGCCTCATTAGTAATTCTTCCTCCACATCTTGCCAGCAAGGACAGCTTTAGGCCCTAGGAATCCCCTAACAATGGCTAGAAGAGATGGTGGGTTGAGAGAACTCAACTAGAGCACCTCACAACAGGTAGCTGACCACAGCATTGATCATTCAGGCATGGACTGTGCGTTGGACATTTGTCACCTAAAGAAGGGCCCTCTGCTGCCATCCACCTTTCCTGAAGGACCCAAATGATATCTACTTGTTTGTCTACCTGCTTGCTCACTCACCAGAGCCAGTATATAGTATCCTGCTTGAGGAGAGTGAAGTAGGGGAAGGGAACCAGAACCATATGAGACAGAATTATTTTATAGTTGGAGAGGTTCAGTGCTGTGCTTATCTCTGGGGCCTATAAGTCTGACACTGACTCTTGGCTGAGATAAGGGCAGTGGGATAATTAATGATTTATAATGCACTAAAGTTTGAAACTGCCCTGGTGGTACCCACTGCTGGTTTATTAGGACTTATGCCTGGCATTACAAGTCAGATAGTCTGGCTTGGCTATGTGTACAGAAAGCCATGAAAGACACTACTGGAGACTTTTAGGATGCCTCCTGAAACTAAGATTTATCATACAAATCTTGGTGATTTTATCCAGAGAGGCAGCATGTCGTGTGTGAATAATGACTTTGGGAAGCTGTACTTGGAAGGCTCTTGGGCCCCTGATGTTTGCCTGCATTCTGTTTCTACTGCTTTACTGTATAATTTACATTTATTGAAAACCTTATGTGAGAATTCTCTGTGGAGTCTCACAAATCCTTTCAATTATCTGTGTTGTAATTTTTGCAAGAACCTTGAATAAAATATAGCTGTAGTAGTTTTTTAATGCTGCATAACAAATTACTGAAAATGTAGCTGCTTAAACCAACACTCACTTATTAATTCAAGTAGGTCAGAAATCAGGGCATGATGTAGTTGTGTTCTCTGCTTAGGGTCTCAAAAGGCTAAGATGGTGGTATTGGCTAGACTGCATTATCATCTGGAGCTTGGCATCCTCTTGCAAACTTACATAGATGTGGCAGGATTCAGTTCTTTGGGGTTGTATGAAGGACGTCCCTGTTTCCTTGCTTTTTGTCATCTACTTTCTTGTTGGGGTAGCTCTCAGGCCTAGAGAGGCCTATATTCCTTGACTATGGCTCCTTTCAAGGGCCCTCTCACACTTTCAATCTCTTTAATTAAGAAGAGTCCATTCCCTTTTAAAGGATAACCTAATTAGGTCAGAGTCATGCAGGATAATCTCTCTATTTAAGGCCATCTGATTTGGTATTTTAATTATATCTGCAAAATCCCAGTAGCACTTATATTAGTGTTTGATTGAATAACTGAGAGAAGACCTCTGTATTCCAGAGGGTGCAGATCTTGGGGGCCATCTTAGAATTCTGCCTTCCTCAACTGCTCCCAATTGTTAATTGAGTTTATTAATACAGACCATAGCATTGTGTTCCATGGAGCCACAGGAAGTAGAAGAAGACTCTTGGGTATGAGAGCACTCCTTTATTTTACCAGGACAATCCTACTTGTATCTATTGTACAAAATTACAGTCTGTAGAAATTACAGCTATTATATTTTGTTCATACTTTTTCTTTTGGTAATCACATCTAGCCTCATAATTTTAAATTGTACATGTATACTTGTATTTCTTTCTTTCTTTCTTTTTTTATGGCCTCACTGCACAGCTTGCAGGATCTTAGTTCCCCAACCAGGGATTGAACCTGGACCTCAGCAGTGAAAGCACAGAGTCCTAACAACTGGACGTCCAGGGAATTCCCTATATTGGTATTTCTTTTTTTTTTTTTTTTTTTATGTGGCAGACAGCATTTTTATTTTATTTATTTATTATTTTTTAAAATTTTTTTGCAGTACGTGGGCCTCTCACTGCTGTGGCCTTTCCCGTTGCGGAGCACAGGCTCCGGACGCGCAGGCTCAGTGGCCACGGCTCACGGGCCTAGCCGCTCCGCGGCATGTGGGATCTTCCCGGGCCGGGGCACGAACCCGCGTCCCCTGCATCGGCAGGCAGACTCTCAACCACTGCACCACCAGGGAAGCCCCTATACTGGTATTTCTTAAATGTATTGATCTGGCCTGAACTTCTGCCCAGACTCATAGTTAACAGCTTTCTTGACATCTCCATTTGGATACATAATAGGCATATCAAGCTTAAGATTTCCAGAATAAAACTGATATTTCCCTCTAAAATTACATCTCTTGTCCTTCGAATATCTAGTTGGCTGATTGGTAAAGGTCCTCCCCTATACAAAGCTAGTCTGTACAAAATGGGAAACGTAGGTGTTTTTCAAATGTGCAGACACCAAAATCAAGTGTCATAGAACATTAAGAAACATGGAATGGCCCAAAGAAAGGAACAAAATAAATCTCCAAAAACCAACACTAAAGAAGTAGAGACACATGGATTACCTGATAAAGAATTAAAAATACCCATCATAAAAATGTTCAACAAACTTAGGAAAATGATACATGAAAAAACGAGTAGAAAATTAATTTAAAAACCCAGAAACTTTTGAGGTGAAAAACACGGTAGCTGAACTGGAAAATTCACTAGGATTATTCAACAGCTGACTTGATCAAGCAGAAAAAAAGATGAGACATTTGAAATAATGCAATCAGAGGAGAAAAAGGAAAAAAAAGTAAAAAAGAGTGAAGAAAGCTCAAGGGACTTATGGGATACTGTAAAATGTATCAATATATGCATTATGAAAATTCTAGAAGAAGAAGAGGGAGACAAGGGCAGAAAGCTTTTTTAAAGAAATAATGGTTGAAAACTTCCCAAATCTGGTGAAGGAAGTGCACATTCAAATTCAAGAAGCCTATAGTTAAAAACACTGTACTGAACACTTAAAAATTTGTTAAGAGGTTAAATCTCATGTTTGCACTTTTTTTTGCCACAGTCAAACAAGCAAACAAACAAAACCCCTGCATCTTGTATAGTATTCTACTCAGAAGTAGAAATGTCATCTTTCAGTTGCTTAGTCTCAAACCTTAAACTCATCCTTAACTACTCTCCCTCTCATCCCTGACATCCCATCTGTCAACAAATCCTATTGCTTCTACTGAGGCAGGTTTCCTCTAAACTTAATGAAGTTCAAACTTTCAAGCCCCTTACTTGCATGAACTCCTTTCCAGATCCTGGGAAGCAGCCTGGCAAAGTGTTCACATGGCCATATGTTTTTGTGCAATTTGCACAAATCTTTTTTAAGCTTAAAAAATTAAAACATAATTCACATATGATACATTCTACCCTTTTAGAATATAAAACTGAGTGATTTTTAGAGTATTTACAAAGTTGTTCGACTACCATAACTATATAATTCTAGATCATTTTCATCACCCCCTCTTCCAAAAAAACCCATACTCATTCTTTCCATTCTTCCCTCCTCCCTAGACCCTACTTTCTGTCTCTGTGAATTTGTCTATTCTAAACAGTTCATATAGCTGTAATCATATACCACATGGCTTTTGTTTCTAGTTTCTTTCATTTAGCATGATGTTTTCAAAGTTCATCTCTATCAGTCCTTAATTCTTTGTTATTTCCAAATATTATTCCATTGTATGGATATACTGCATCATGTTTATTCATTTATCAGTTAATGGACATTTGGATTTTCTTTCTTTTTGGCTATTAAGAATATGCTGCTATGAATATTCATGTACAAGTTTTTTTGTGGATATATGTTTTATTTTATTTTTATTTATTTATTTTTGCGGTACTTGGGCCTCTCACTGTTGTGGCCTCTCCCGTTGCAGAGCACAGGCTCCAGACGCGCAGGCTCAGCAGCCAAGGCTCACGGGCCTTGCCGCTCCGCGGCATGTGGGATCTTCCCGGACCAGGGCACAAACCCGTGTCCCCTGCATCGGCAGGTGGACTCTCAACCACTGCGCCACCAGGGAAGCTCCGGATATATGTTTTAAATTCTCTTGGGTAGTGTGGTTGGATGAATATTGTGTTGGCTGCCCACAGATATGCACATCCTACTCCCTAGGGCCTGTGAATATATTACCTTACATGGACAAAGAGACTTTGCAGATATGATTAATTTAAGGGTCTTAAGATGGAGAGATTATCTGAGTGTCCCAATGTAATCATAAGTGTCCTTATAAGAGGAAGGTAAGAAGTTCAGAGAAGGCAGAGAAGGAGATGTCATGACAGAAGAGAAGTTGAAGTGATGAAAAGAAGGGGCTGTGAGCAGAGGAATGCAAGTGGCTTCTAGAAGCTGATAAAGGAGAGAAAATGAATACTTCTCTAGAGCCTCCAGAAAGAATACAGCCCTGATGACACCTACAGAACTTTAAAATAATAATTTTGTGTTGTGTTGTGTTATATGTATTGTTTTAAGCCTCCAAATTTGTCATAATTTGTTACAGTTCAATCACAGGAATCGTATTTTGGAGCTTGGAAGTGGGTTACTCCTGCAACAAATACCTAAAAATGCAGAAGTGGCTTTGGAACTGGGTAGTGAACAGAGCTGGAAAAATTCTAGCTAAAAATGCATGATCGAAAAAGCCTAGATTGCCTTGAACATACTGTTAGTAGAAATATGGATGGTAATGAGTCCTCCTTATCTTTACTAAGGAGGACTCAGAATGAAGTGAAGAGCATGGTACAGAAAATCTGTGTCTTCTTAGAGAACACCTAAATGATCATGAAAAGTCTGCTGGTAGCAATGTGGACTCTAAGCCCTCACTACTAATGAAGGCTCGGAAGGAAATGAGGAACATGTTAACACGGAAAATGGAGTAAAGGGGATCTTTGTTATACAGTAGCTGAATTGTATCATACATTTATGTGGAAAGCATAACTTGGATGAGGTAAATTTGATATTTAGTTGAAGAGATTTCCAAGCAAAATTTTGACGGTATGGCCTGATTTCTACTTGCTGTTTGTAGTAAAATACAAGAGGAAAGGGTAAATTGAAAGAACTATTAAGCAAAAAGAAACAAGGACTTGACTTGGGAAATATTCATCCTATTCAGACTACAAAAAAATGATAAAATTAGGAGATTCACTACCAGGAAAGTGTGCTCTGGAAATAAAGTCAGGGTGTGCCGGGGCAAACCTTTCTAAGGATTAAAGTGCCTTGTAGGGATCAAAGTGCTTAGGTAGGTGTTTCATGGAACCTGTTAGACATCTTAGAAGAAGCCAGGAATAGACATGAGATTATCCAGGAAAGATCCGTGAGGAACCCCTTGTGCAGTGGAGAAATCTTCAAGATATAAATGGGAGACCACAAGGCTCTTTAGACTGTTGTATCAACAGAAACACTGCCAGCATGGACTGAAAGGAATAGAGAGAGGACAAAAGAAGACTGCCAGACTCCTAAAATTCTATAAGCAGGAAACAGGCTGATAAATCTACTCAGCTGTAAACCTTGCTTTCCTACCAGGAAAAGGAAGAATGATGCAGAGGGTAAAGCCAAAGGCACAGAGCAATGGGTCTTGAGCCACAGAGTTTATTCCCTGGCCTTGAAACCTCATGGAGTTTGCGTGGGTGAATTTTGATATTGGTTTTGAGTGTAGACTACTTTTGTCCTTCCATTTTTTTTTCCCGTTCTGCATGGGAATCTCTGTAACTGTTATCCTATGCCTATTGCACAATCATATTTTGGAAGCAGATTGACTGTTTTCTAGTTTTACAGGTCTACAGATGGAAGGTGATTTGGACCCAGGATAGACTGTACACAGAACCTTACCTATGCCTAACTTAGATGCTTTACATGATGAAATTTGGGACTTTTGAGCTGACGAGATTTAGATGAGACTTTTATACATGAGTTGATTTTGTAATGAGTGAGAATTTTGGAGAACTTGAGTTGGGGTGGATGCATTTTCAAGTGGTTATACATGAATCTTTGGGGACAGGGACCTTACTGGTAGGCTAAACAATGGGCTTTCAAAGATGTCCATGTCCTGATCCCTGAACCTGTGAATATTCTACCTTACAGGATAAAAGAGAATCTGCAGATATGATTAATTTAAAGATATTGAGAAAGAGAGATTATCCTGGATTATGTCAGTGGTCTCAAAGTAATCACAAAGGTACTTACATGAGGGAGACAGGGGAGTTGGAGAAGACAGAGAAAGAGTTGCAATGATAGAAATAAAATCAAAGTAGGAGACATAATGACAGACACAGAGATTGAAGTAATGTGAGAAAGGGGTCACTAGCCAAGGAATGAGGTAGCCTCTAGGAGCTGGAAAACGTAAGGAACAGATTCTCTCATGAAGTCTCTAGAAGGATTAAAGCCCTGATGACACTTTGATTTTAGGACTTCTGACTTCCAGGACTGTGAGATGATAAATCTGTATTGTTTTAAGCCACTAAGTCTGTGGTCATTTGCTACAGATCAGCAATAAGAAAGGAGTACAGGTATGTGCCTAGGCCTGAAATGCTAGGTAAAATTAAGATTTTTAACTATAATTTCTACCCTGACTTCCACTATGTTGCAATTTCTCTCATGTCATGTGGTGATGGAATGGCCACAGGTATTTTGGGGAGACAGATAAAAGGGAGTTACATGGGAATACCTTTAGTATAGATTTAATGGAATATATTTATATGGTTTGCAATCATGTCTCCACGTAGTTAACCTATTGTTAGCCATCTAGAGTAGAAATGGCTTCCAGAAATACTTTGTTCATTGTGTCACTTCCCCTGACCCTCATGACATGAAGGTACAGGGCCAAGGAAAGTATTGGGACATGAATATGTCCTTTGGTTCTCAGTGTGTAGGTGGAGGAAGAGAAACAAGGCTTGAAATGTAGGGAGTCAGAGGTTTTCCCAAATTTGACAATCCTAGAATTTTACAAGCTGTATCAATGAAAAATTGTAAAGATGAAACAGATGTTTCCAAATTATCAGGAATAAAAACCATGGTAGAGGAAAGCCTGGATTATTTTTCTATTATCGCCATAGAAAATGATATTACAAAATATTTGTCATATGAACACACTGTCAAAGAGCATGAGGCCAATATGTAGGGGGAAAAAAGAGTATCACAGATGTGTGCTATTATGTTATTTTTCTGGATTTAATGATGTTTACAACATTTGTCAGCTTTTCAAATTGTATTCTATTAATTTTAATTTGTAATTTAAAATTCATAGTTTCTTTTTTTCATCTTAAGTAAACATTCACTTTTGTACTTAATTACGTATTCCTAATTTTGTATTATATTTTGAAAGAAGGTGTCCCTAATTTACAAGTTCAGATCCTACTTCTGGCTATATCTTTAATATTTACCCAGAAATCAGTCCTTACCACCTCCACTGCTACTACCCCATCCCCGGACACTACCATTTCTTGCCTATATTATTGCAATAACTTCCTAACTGGTCTCTTTGACTCCACTTTGACCCACTTTCCATTCATCCTCAGCACAGTATTCAAACTGATCCTGGTAATGCCATGTAATGCAGTGTAATTAAGGTAACATACTACAACCAAATGTAGTGTAATGTAACATAACAATGTAAGTCAGACCATGGGTTCTACCTGTTCAAAACCTTCCAGAGGGCTTCCACTTTACTCAGAGTGAAAGCCAAAATCCTTGAAATGTCTTACAGGATTCTACCTCTCCCTGTGCAACTACCTCCAAACTCCCCAAATTAACTTATCACCTACTCTTCTCACTTACCCTCCTCCAGACCTTCTAGTCTTCTTGCTGTCCACAAGTCAGGCTTGCTTTCATGTCAGGTGCTTATACTGCCTGTTCCCTCTGTTTAGAACGATCTTCCACCCAGATATTAGCATGATTTGCTCCCTCGCCTTCTTTAGGTTTTTGCTAAAATGTCACCTGCTGAGTAAAGCTTCCCTGGCCACCCTAACAATTACACTCTCCATACATGCATATACACCCCCCCCCCACACACACACACACTGTCTCTCTCTCTTTCTCTCCATCCCCCTTTCTTTATATTTCTCCTTAGCATTTTCATTGTCTTCTGGGTTTGGTTTGTTGGGAAACCTGAAATCAAATAAATTTTTTATTGATTCAATTTCAGATAATATATCCAGATAGTATACATTTCAGCATTTCAATGAGGAAGATGTCATTTTGAATTTGATTACTTTAAATACAGTTTTTGTTAGTTTTTGGATGATTCACAATCCCTATTCACAACTCAAGAATATTCTTGGGTTTACTCCATGATTGCATAATACACTTATTTTCCTTGTAAAGTGTTGGTTATAAATTTGTACTCTTATTTCACATAATTTTCCCTGGTTCAATCAGAGAGCATTTCTTTTAACTTCTCTTGTTGACACTATTGACAGAATCACCAAGGCACTTGACTACATTGAGATATATGCCATTCTTAGAAAAATCTATTTATGGAAAGGGAAACAGAGCTAATTAATTTCATTTATAGTACCCAGTCTTATTGCAATAATAAGAAATGGCAATGAGAGAAAAACTGCTTCCTTTGAAAACAGAGGCCAAGATAACTTATTTTATTGCTAGGAAAAGGAAAGTTTAAAAGCAAAGAAATGAGGTTTTATTTTATTTATTTATTTTTTTGTATGTGCAACATTGGAAATTGCTTTTTAAAGCCCTCGGTCAACAGATGTTGCACCTATAAAAGTGGAAACCCCAGTTTGATCCTCCTATCTAAAAAAACTCCATAATTATTTTCAGACATAAAACACCTTTTAATTGAATGATTCATCAAGGATTCCTTTCAAATTCCAGAGTTGGTGGAAATACAGTTTTATTTATTGGTCACAGTTCTCAATTTTGTACTTTAAAGTTTCAAGGAGAAACTCATTTAGAAGTATGTTTTAAAGTGAATTGAAATTGATTCCTAAAAGGATAGCTTATTATGGAATGATTGTTTTTCATATAAACTAAAGCATTTCCTCCACCTCTATTATTGCTTAGTTTGAATCAAAAATTTTCAATTTATGTAGGCACGATTCTGATGAAGATAATTGATTTAACTGTTCACTTTTAAAGTCAAATGATTCATTCATTCATTAGAAACAATTATCACGAGCCAGTTGGGAGTTGGTACTCTGCTAGAGGCTGGGAAAACTTTCTGGAGAAAATGATGCCAAAATTGAGTTGGCAAAAAAAAACAGTTGTTTTATTTTAAATGTTTAAGCTATTGTCTTTTAGCTGTGGCCCACTTTTCTAATATTCTACTTCGTAATTCTGAGGTTAACTACATTTTTTTTTTTTTTTTTTTTTTTCGGTACGCGGGCCTCTCACTGTTGTGGCCTCTCCTGTTGCGGGGCCCAGCCGCTCCGCGGCATGTGGGATCTTCCTGGATAGGGGCACGAACCCGTGTCCCCTGCATTGGCAGGTGGACTCTCAACCACTGCGCCACCAGGGAAGCCCTACTTTTCTTTTTTGATATGTGACTCTGCATCAGGCCCTGATGACTGGGTGTACTGGAGAGGGCTGGAAGGTTAGAGAAGGCAGAAGGGACTTGCTCATTCTACTTACTTCCTGGGAATTTAGTATCTCAACAGCAGCACTGCTCCTTGCAGTGACACTAAACTCCAGCAACAGCAGTTGTTTTCAGCTTGTATTTTTTCCACACAATTAGAACTAGCCTTATTAGATCCTTGAAGACATCAGCTGACTGGTGCCCCTATTTAGAGGTCTGAGTGGCAGCTTCAAGTTTTCATAATTCCTTATATTACCATCTTCCATTTGTCCCCTAAGCTAGAGGTGGTAGCTGCTTCCTAGAGTTATTACATCTGTGGTCCTTCAGAGTCCCCTTTCTGTCTTTCCAGTTTTCTAGTACATGATTGTCCATTCCTTATATTAAACTTTCTTTGTTACATACTTGATATAGTTTCTACCCCCTGCCTGGACCTTGGCTGATACAGAAACTGATGTGTCTCCAATCATTTTAAAAATTAGTTTCATTTCTCAAGTTTCTCTTGATATATCGATAACCTCTGGCAATGTCTGTGATCTATATAAATTCTATATGTGTATACACGCACACACTCTATGGCCTCAGTAGTTTTACAAATGCAGGAAATGGAAGCGTTACTAATTAGGATGCTTTAAATATCTTCCCTGAAAATGGAATGGCCTGTTATAAGATGACAAATTGTATTTTTATTACTCTGGTTTTCTTATAAGCTTTACTTGAAGAATAATTAACAAAATTTTATTAGCAAGTGTGGCAAACCTACATTGTAATTATCTATAAAGGAAATTACCAGATATGTAAATATAACGCTTGCCCCAGGTATACATGCATCCTAGGTAATTAAGGATGAGCACACCTTGGGCAAACTAGGGAGTTGAAATCATTGGCTCTTACGCTACTGGTAAAGTTTAATTTAATTCTAATCAATTTAAATTACAAGTTAAAACAGCACTCAGCTGTTTCAAATTTCTATGAAAACACATTCATATTATTTATAAAACCAAACAGATAGTCTATACAACGACTGGCATTTCTTCTCCGTTATTTTGCTCAGAGTGACTCCATTCTTTACTTGATTTATCCATTTGAAATTTTTGTTTGATTCTATGAAATAAAGTGAAAAAAGTCAACAGAAACAAATTCAGTTTGAATATTGAGATTAGAAATTCTTGCTTAGTGTGATCTGCAGCCTTATTAAGCATTTAAAATAGTGACTTGTAGAGTGCAGACTATTTTTTAAGCTTTTCTATAAAAAAGCTTTATAGAATATAAATCCTCTAATACAGTCCATGGATAGCTGAATTTATGAAATCTTTTTATAAAGATGGCTTGACATACTGTTTCAAATATTAGAGAGTTAAAACGATGTTACTGGGACTACCCTGGTGGACCAGTGGTTAAAAATCAGCCTTCCAGTGCAGGGGACTTGGGTTCGATCCCTGGTCTGGGAATATCCCACATGCTGTGGAGCAACTAAGCCCATGTGCCACAATTACTGAACCTGTGCTCTAGAGCCCGCATACCACAACTACTGAGCCCACGTGCTGCAACTACTGAAGCCCGCGTGCCTAGAGCCCGTGCTCTGCAACGAGAAGCCACCGCAATGAGAAGCCTGTGCACCACAAGGAAGAGTAGCCCTCGCTTGCCGCAACTCGAGAAAATTAGCTCACAGCAACAAAGATCCAACGCAGCCAAAAATAAAAACAAAACAAAACAAAACAAAAATGATGCTACTCATTTCCTGATGAATTCTCTGAACTTTTAAATTCAATCCATCTTTACATGTGTTTAAAAAATGTTTTTTTATCACAGAAAAATATATATTTTTTACTCTTTAAATATTTTTGTTGCTGTCATTTAGGTGTTTTGTTTTTTAAAATCCATGTTTTGTTCTTTAATCCAGAATTTGAATGGTCTGTAGTTTAGAAATATCTCTGTCAGTAACTGGACACATTAAATAGCTCAAAGAGTTGAAAATACTCTTAAAATGATCTCATCATGATGCCTCAAACTCTGGAGAATGAATCCTGGCTAATTTTAGGTGCAGAGGCAGGAAGACTTTCTTTAAGGACATGAAATAGATATTTAAAAATTACCCTTTATCTGATTACTTTTCCAGAAAAAACTTACAAAATATTAATAAGATGGTATTTCAAAATCACTTATTTCAAAATCACTCATATTCATATTTAATCCAAATTCCAGCAGGAGAGACAGAAGATACAGTTAAAAGGCAACATTTGAGGAGATAAGGACTGTTAATTTTTCAAAACTGATGAAAAACAGGAACCCATGGATAAAGTACACAAGAATAATGTATACCAACCTCATGCATGAGCACAGATGTAAAAAATATCCCTGACAGGATGGAACTGAATATAGTTTATATAGAAGGTCATGATCATCGTTATATCACGACCATGGACTCTAAGGCATACACAGAGCATTTCCCAGTCTGCTTTTAGCCTCCTCTGAGCTGAGCAATTTTCTCTTTCTGGCTTGCCTTAAAGCTTTCTTATTTTGCTTCTTATGACTGACTCTTTTGATGAATGTTCCCATAGCAGAGTTTTTGGGGGCTTTAAGTGACATTTTCCTGTATGCCACAGTTCCTCTCCTTTTGAGGGAAGGGGGAATGAAGAAAGGAAGTAAAGGAGCTTGGAAGCTAGAGCTAGTTTTGGGGGATGGTTAACCATGACCTCATACTATTACTGGATCCATCCTGTCTCCTCGGGGCTCTGCTACTCAATCTGCTCCATTTTCCAGTATTCTGGCTCATGGTGATTTGCTTTGGGGCTCCATTATTTCCTGCACCAGTTCAGGACAAATAGCAATTCTTAGTTCATTGGATAAATATATCTATACCTGAAATATAATCCTACCATACAGCTTTTGGGCCCCATGATAATCACTGAATCTGTTTTAGGGTCCCTGACCATTCCATGACATTGGGATCTTACTAATTATTATAACAGTGCGAAGAATGTACTACATAGAGTGTACAGAGGATTTTTAAGGATTGATGCTATCCAACTCCACACATCAACCTACTAGTGTCCCATCTCTGACCAGGCTCCAAATAATGCTCATTTGACCTCATTAAAAGAAAATGAGGGAAGGAAGAAAGAATATACCAAAAATATTAATAATGATTATATATGGGGATGAGGTCACAGATTACTTTTACTATCGTCTTTATGCTTCTTTTAACTTTCTAATAATTTTAAATGAACACTTATTAATTTTATATTGATAAAAAAGCCATGAAAGAAACACACATAAAAAAAGTTTTAAGAATCTATTATGTTCCCAGAACTTTGTCTAGTATCTTCTAGTGGTTATTCCTGTAGAAACATAAGATAATTTCTTTTGTTTACAATTTTTTATTGTTACCATAAGTAGCATCCATAAGTAGATATTTCTACTTCAGACCTTATTTGGGATATGTACCTTGCTTCTCTAGCAAGCAGACTTCTGTTTTCTTCATTAGGTTTTCTCATTCTCATTCTCATTTTTTTTTTTTTTTACTTACTGCCATCTCTTCACATCTGTCTCTTTACCATGACACACAAAATGAATCATCTAACAGTAATCTCCTAGGTGTCAATATCTAGCTACAGATTGGAATTTAATTCCCTTTCCTCCATATGCTCTTGTTTCTAGAAGCCTCTTATCAGAGCAAATTCTCTTATTTTCACATTAAAAATTGTTACTGTCAGAGAAATAACAGCTAGTCCCACACATATGATGAATAAAATTCAAATATTTGATTAAAAGTAAATAACATTAGAAATGTGAAGTTCCAGAAATATACTCCCCCCAACCCCGTCAAATAACTATTATCAAATAAAGCACCCCAGTAGAAATGCAAAAAAAAATTAAGAGACTTAACTTTGTGACAGGCATAAAATATTGGGAGTTCAAAAGTAAAAAATGTTTTTACTCAGATGATGATTTCTTAGACATCAGAAGCATAAGTCAAAATATGTATATTTAAAATTTACCTTTAGTAAGCTTATTTTCAAAAAATAAACATGCCCTATTCAACTTTGTCAATGCAAATATTTATAGTAAAATATTGATTCACAAAGTATCCATACAAAAGGCTTGCAAAATTATATACCTGACAGAACTGAAATTCATTTGAACATGCATTGTTTATTATAGATTCTCTTGCATGAAATTCTTTCAAAAAGTCTGTGAGATATATGGGTTTGATACCCTTATTTTATTGAAGAGGAAGCTGAGGATAGGGAGTGAGCTATAGACCCAAAGGTACCCAGCTAACCAGTGATGGAGTTGAAAGTTAAACCTCAGTCGTCTGAATCCATTGTCCATGTTCTTTCAACTACTAGGCCAAGCTACATGTCTTCATGGAATCATGGGTAGATCCTAACTTCTTAACAACTAATTTAAAAAACTACCAATAGTTTTGCCACTGTTATTCACCACCTTTACGTCTCTCTCTACCTGCACTAATAAATATCTCCTTTAAAAATGCCAGAGGTGCATTAAACTATGTACTGGGTCATTTTGCTCTACTGTGTTGAGGCCACCTTGCCAGCTGCCCTATAACACAGTTGGGTGTATCCAAAGCAGAGCAAGCTTGGCGGTGTGATGCAGCAGGCAGAAGGAAGCTCTGAAGTTTGTTTTTAGTGGACCTCTTTCAGTTTGCATATCATTTGGACTCTCAGAGCCTGTAGACTTGCTATGGGGTCACTATTAAGGTTATGGCTGGTGAGGTTCCTTCACAACAGAAATCGGGGATGAACTTCCAAGCATGGTGCTGGAGGGAAGACAGGACAGAGACTTATGCATGTATATGCAATGATAACTGGGTGATGGCACTGCCAGCAAGAGGAAGACGACTAATGCTCCCAGGGGGTATTGCCTGAGCCCAAAGAACCAACTGTCAGGTTCAGAATTGCAGATTTAACACAGGAGGCAGTATCAGCTGCAAACATCAGCCCAGAGGCCAGCACTTCTGAAATCCAGCCTGAGGACAGGGGGTCTCTTTTCCTCATGTCAGAAAGATATGTACCTTCCTTCGCACTCACTCAGATTCCATGTTAAGGAGACAAGCAGGGGAAGGCAAGAGGTTACAGAGAATTTCTATGCAGGGAAGATGAACACAACCTAAAGGGACCATGTAACTTCTAAAATTAGGTTTAACTTCTAATCATAGAAAAATAGAAGTCAGTTTTTACCCTCAATAAAGAGCTGATAGAGGCTGGGACAATGATCAAATTAGTTACGGTCAAAGTAAAACAAGTTAATTTTTTTGCACATTCAAGTTGTAGTGTGAATTATACCCTATCACCCCTATACATTGGCATTTACTGGGAATCACTTTTCCAGGCCCTGTACATTTTTTAACTTAATTCTCCTACAAACCTTGGATGGGAGGAACCATTATAATCTCCATTTTATAGAAAAGGAAAATGAGGGTTAGAGAGGTTAAGTCATTTTCACAAGGTCATGTAGCTAGTAACATAGCTGCAAAAGAAAAGCTGATTACACTCTTAAATGTTTCAATTTAAAAATAGTTAAAATACAATTTAGGTGAATTGATTTTTGAAATTTGAAGATGTTCAAGTGGAAGACCTCTGAGTAAAACAGGCTGCGTCTGCTGGTAAAAGAGTATTTTCTTTCTAATTTGCATTTGAGATTTTGGTTTTCAGGAACATTTAAAGAAAACTTAAGCCTAAAAGGAGTAGTCAAAATTCTGTCAATTTTGCTGGCAGTGAGGTCATAACATATGTTCACGAGAAAGACACTTTCAGTACAATTGGAAATAAAAGGCCATTGACCACTCCTCTCATGCTATGCCCATTAAGCAGCCAAAGCAGAAGTCTTCAAGGTATGGACTTTGAGTTAATCAAGTCTTGGTTTAATTCCTGTTCAACCACATAAAAGCTATGTAAGTCAGTGACCACCTTGAGCTTGTTTCCATGTTGCATGGCAACATGGCAAATCAGGATTAAATAAGGCAACATATATAACACTCTGAACATGGTGCCTGCTATATAGGTGGTGCTCAAAACTGACACTTTGCATCTGCCTATCCGTACCCCCGCTTTTAAAGTTAATCCTAATATTATTCAATTCCCTGTAGCTTACTATACAGATAAACAATCACTTTAATTCCAGATTTTATTTCATTTAGCAAATGTAAATGTGCACCTGATGATTTAATGCCTGGGGTTATCAAGACAGAGCAAAAGAAATAATCCCCTGGGATATATTTATCAAATTTAGAAAATGCATTTGCTTACCAGCTCACTGAATTCATTATTGCCTAGGTCAAGTCTTTCCAACTGGGCCAGTTTGTGCATTGACCTATAACAGATGGAGAAAAATATTATTGTGAGGCAGTGCATGACACATTGCTCCAAAAGACATTCCACCCACCTCCCTATCAGATTTACCTGGGTGTATAGTGCACAGATACGGGGGTATTTTTTAAGGAGAAGTAAGTTGCAAATATACAGTAACATATGCAAACTGCTGCCTGAAAACCTTTAGTAGCTTACCATGTTTCCAAATGCCAGTCTATGGATGGAGTTCTGGCCTGGATGCTTAATGAAAATCTGGGAAGCTTGTTAAAAATCTATACCAATAGGAGGTACCAATTGGGGCTCCAAAATCCATATTTTTAAGAATCCCCACAGGTTTTGGAAACCAACGGATAAACCCAATTCTTAGTAAAGCGTTCTAAAATTTCACAATATGGCCACAAATTCATCATTAATCTTGTCATTTTTCACTTCCTTAAATGAAATTCTGTTATAGAAAAACTTTTTTATCTTCTTTTATTGAGATATAGTTGATTTATAATATTATGTAAGCTTCAGATGTACAACATAGTGATTCACAATTTTTAAAGGTTATATTCCATTTATAATTATTATAAAATATTGGCTATATTCCTTGTGCTGTACTTTATATCCTTGTAGCTCATTTATTTTATACATAGTAGTTTGTACCTCTTAATCCCCTACCCCCAACCTTTGTACTCATTGTCTCCTAAACATATTGGCTTGAATGATGCTGCAGCTTTTAACAACCTTAAACCTCGGGCAAGAGTTGGTGCCAAAGATTAGACGTATCTTAGCACATGCCATGTGTAATCAGCATTTACCAAACCATTCTCAAGTATAACATACAACATAAGAGAAGAGAGCATTTTTCTGATTTTCAAGTTTTTTATCTCCCTACTAACCAGAATGCTGTCTCCAACTTTTGACTATACAGAAATTCTGGAGGCATTGTTGACTCAAATCTCAAAAAATTTTCATTCCTTCATCTTTAAAATTCATGTAGTAATTATCTTATAGGGCTTTTATGAGTAGCAAATGAAATACTACTGTAATTCAGACTCTGGCAGGCACTCATAAATGCAAAAAAATGTGTGTACTCTTTCTTCACTCAGCAACTGTTACTGAAAGATTATTATGAGTTAGACAATCTTCTGGGGTCTGGGGAATAGCACTGGATGAAAAGAAACAAAAATTCCTCCTCAAAAGTACTTTACATTTCAGTGGAGATGATAATGACAATAAATAAAACAATTAAGTAAAATAAAATAATATACTAGAAGGTTATAAGTGCTATGAAGAACACTTAAGAAGAGGAGGAAGATAGGAAGAATTCATATAACATGACTGCAATTTTTAATAGGGTAATCAGGTCTCACTGAGAAGAAATATGAGCCAATGCTTAAAGGAAATGAAGGAGCACCCTAGTGCCTAGACTCTGAAGCAGGGACACGTTGCTTGCTTGAAGACATCCTAGGTAACCAGTGTGGCTGAAGTAGACTGAGGGACAGGAGAAGTAAAGACATGATAATGGGGAGTTAGAAAACATGGGGTCTTATAACCCAAGACTTTGGCTTTGATTTTGAGTAAAATGGAGGGTCACTGAAAGGCTTTGATCAAAGGTATATTGAAGTGACTTGTTTTAAAAGGATACCTATGATTTCAGGCTTGTAGACAGACCGAGGAGGACGAAGGTGGAAGCTGGGAGATCAAACAGGCAGTTAATGGAAAATGCCAAATGAGAGGTGACAGTGGTTTGGTCAGGTTGGTGGCAGCGGACGGGGTGAGAAGTGGCTGGATTCTGGACATACTTAACATTAGATTCAAATGTTTTGTTGATGAAATGATTGTGGGGAGTAAGAGAAAGTAGAGTCAAATGTGATTAAAAGTGTGTTTTGGTCTGAACAACTAGAAGGATGAAGTGTAATTGACTGATGGAGAAGACAGGGTGAGCAGGGTTTTGGGTTCATCAAAAGCTTGGTTTTAAATGTTCTCACCCCTGTCCATCCCCCCTCAAATTTCCTCCTCAAAAGATAAATATGTGAAGTGATGGATGGGTTAATTAATTAGATGAGAAGAATCCTTTCATAATGTATACTTCCATTAAATCATCACAATGTACTTTAAATATCCTACAATTTTATTTATCAGTTATACCTCACCTCATAAGGTTGAAAAAAAAAGAAATGCTAAATTAGAAATTTCTATTGTAAAGCCAACTAGAGATGTCAAGCAGGAAGTTATATACACAAGTCTGGAGTTCAGGGAAGAAGTCCAGGCAAAATAGATCATTAGAGCATGGTCAGCATACAGACGGTATCAAGCCTTGAGCATGTGAGATCACCAAAGGAATGAGTGTAGATGAGAAGATAATAGGTCTAAGAAGACATGAGGATGAGCCAGGAAAGAAGACAGAGAAGCTATTAGGATCACAAGAGAAAAGCCAGAAGAGTGTGAAGAACTGGAAGTCAAGTAACGATGGCGTTTCAAGTTGGAAGAAATAACAAATTGTTAGAAAACTTGATGATATACCTGAGAAATGACCACTTGATTGAACAACACGTAGATTAGTGATGACTTTGAGAAGATCAGTTTTCTGTTTTAAGCTTTTGCTAATGCTCTTTTTCTCCCGTTCAATATGCCTTTATCCATACATCTTCAATACTCTTTATTCAATAACATAAACATATTGATTTCCTACTATCTCTCAACTTTTAAGGTTATCAGGATGAAAGGTGTTTTTCCTATTACCAGGTAGCTCATAATCTTGAAAGAAAATGGTTAAGACAATGGGCCATGTTTACCCAATAGACTAAATGCCATAGAAAATATATGTGTAGGATTCTAAAGAAGTGCTTTTTCAGCGTTGGGGAGTGGGAGTAAAAAATAGGAGACTCGGGCTTCACTGGTGGCGCAGTGGTTGAGAGTCTGCCTGCCGATGCAGGGGACGAGGGTTCGTGCCCCAGTCCAGGAAGATCCCGCATGCCGCGGAGCGGCTGGGCCCGTGAGCCATGGCCACTGAGCCTGCACGTCCGGAGCCTGTGCTCTGCAACGGGAGAGGCCACAACAGTGAGAGGCCCGCGTACCACAAAAAAAAAAAAAGAAGAGACTCTACTGACCCTTCACTTTGTAGCAGTTGATCAGGCTACAGAATCAGAAGAGATGGATGTTTTTTGGAAGAGACATCAAAGGGGGGCATTGAAAGAGATCAAAGCCCATTTAAGAAACTGCAGGTTAGTAAGAATGGTAAATAAGAAACATAGTAAGAAATAAGAAATAATATGTAGACAAGGGCCAGATCATGAGATCATCCATGTTAAACAAAGAAGTTTGAGTTTTAGCTTGAAGGCAATGGAAGCTTTAAGATTTAGATAGGGAAGATATATCAAATTTTTATTTTAGAAAGATCACTTTGGCAGCTTGGAGTGGTGTGGGAAATGTGGAGAAGATGTGCTAGCAAAAAGGTCAAATAAAAGACTGTCCTGAAATCTATGTGGGATATAATTGTGGCCAGAAATAGGACAATGGCAGTATGGATGATATGGCGGGAACTATGAGGGATGCACTGGTAAAGACATACTTGGTAATGATGATAGTTGGTTGGATGTGGAAGGTAAAGAAGAGGAAGGAATTGAAGCTAGTTTCTGGATTGAGTAGCACTGTGGGAATGTTGCAAAGGAATAAGTCTAAGGTGGAGAGAGCTGGATGTAGTGAATACTTTTTTAAATACTATAGAGAATTTGAGGTGAATGTGTGAGTCCTATGTTAGGAGAAAATTGTGTGTGTGCACGCATGGTCACACACGTGCACATGTGCGCCTGTGTAAGACTGGAGCTCAGGTAAAAGGTCTTGACTAGAAATAAATATTTGAAAAATAAATAAGTGATGTTTCTTGTCTACTCCACCACAAAGTTATCTCTCCTTTTAAACCCACATACTATCTGCTTTCTTTTCCATGATTTATTTGGCATTGGTCACTAACTTTCTTGAATTGTTAGTTTTTTCATATATATATATATATATATATATGTCTCCTTTACACTTCAAGATGCCCAGAAGGGTCTGTGTGGGATCACTAGCAGTCCAAAGATGGTTGTGAAACATTGGCCAGCATTGTAAGAACATCTGACTCACCTCTTGCCAAACCTATACCACTGAATAGGTGCTTCTAGTGGAAGGGGCAGTAGTGGCTGTGCTCCATGAAGAGAGAATTAGATTTTCTTCTGAGCCTGGGAATACTGAGGAGTGGCAGATTCTCTCAAGCTTTGTTTCTAGACCACATTGTCGTCCAACAAACAATGAGCACCAAAACTTTGGGAACCAAGGTGAAGGACCAAGTGACCAAGCATGGCAATGAATGAAAAATGACCACAGGAGTAGTAAAGCCACCTGCATTTGACTTGACCATGTAGCCTTAGGCAAAAAGTATTCTAGTGAGAACCATCATGAGCTGAAGACCAGAAGCCTTTCCACAACTTCCTGAACTCTAGGAACTCTGTAGTTCTCACTGATCTCCAAGATGTGTATCACATAAACCTGAGAATATACATTTTTTCTAGCCATGGTGGTTAAAGAGAAAGACACAATTATTTTTATTAAATGAAGACATGAGTGATGTCTTGTACTTGAGTGTCCTAAAGTAAATTTTATTAGTTCTGGGACTTATCTCTTTTTTCTAGGTTAAATATTGGTGATCTTTTAAATCATTTCTTACATGATGGGGTTTCCAGAAACCTAAACACCCTGATCATCTTTATCAAAGCTTCTCTTCCAAACAGGATGAGATACAAACCTGGCACTTTTATTTTTATAGATAAAGCTTTACTGGAACATAGTCATGCCCATTTGTTAACATATAATCTATGGCTCTTTTGCACTGCAATGGCAGAATTGAGTAGTGAGACAGACCATATGGACCACAGAATCTGAAACATTTCTATCTCTGAAGGCCAACTGGCACTCAGAATTAAACACTGTTCTTTAGACGTGGGCTGACCAAGACAATGTATAAATGTATCTATTATGTCTTATGTTTCTATTAGTGTAGTTTGCTTGATTCCTTTTGTATGGGGATAGGTAGCCTCTCTGCCACCTCTAAGACCTTTTCTTTTCCCATCCTAGTTTTAGGCTATTGCTTTTGAAATATTTGACTCATAAATTCATACACAAAACTATATTTTAAGTTTATAACATAGCTTCCTACGATTCCTTTGCCATTCTTTTGAATGAGCAACAATTTTCCTTTTGTTTGCTCCGGAACAACAATGACAAAAGGCTTTCCCATGAGGTTCTCTAAACTATTTCCTGAAGCTTATTTAAGTTCTGTTTTTTAAAATTTTATTTTATTTTTTTAAATTTTTTTGCGGTATGTGGGCCTCTCACTGTTGGGGCCTCTCACTGTTGTGGCCTCTCCTGTCGCCCAGCACAGGCTCTGGACACGCAGGCTCAGTGGCCATGGCTCACGGGCCCAGCCACTCCGTGGCATGTGGGATCTTCCCGAACTGGGGCACGAATCCGTGTCCCCTGCATCAGCAGGGGGACTCTCAACCACTGCGCCACCAGGGAAGCCCAGTCTGTTGTTTAAAATATCTTTTCTTCTATTTTAATTTTATCTTATTTTATTTTCTTGATCTTAGTTTCCATTAATTACTATCACCAAAGTTTCATTCTATCATTACATTCTTACTTCCATTTTTTTTTTTTTTTTTTTATTATTTATTTTTTTGCGGTACGCGGACCTCTCACTGTTGTGTCCTCTTCCGCTGCGGAGCACAGGCTCCGGATGCGCACTCCCAACGGCCATGGCCCAGCCGCTCCGCGGCACGCGGAATATTCCCGTACCAGGACACGAACCCGCGTCCTTACTTCCATTTTTAAAGTTACTTTCCAATATGATTTCTTACATATCTTTAAAATTTTACACTCTTATTTCTGCTTTTTGAAAATGTCATTCTATATTATTTCTTACATTTTACACCTTTCAAAATGACTGTCTTTACCCACAAGATTTTAGACAGTCTATAATGCAGCCTGTTGCTTTTCTTGTTCGTGTGCTAGTTACTAAACTATAATCATTGTCAAATTGTCCAAAAAAAGTTCCTTTCAGATGAAATATGTAATAGGTTTTTAATTTAATTAGGACACAAACAAGTAAGGCTTTGTCAGAAAAATAAAATAGAACTCATGGTATTTTTATGTTAGTAGTGTTTGTGAGCATTTATTCATTCACTTTGTGCTTCCTTATGGCAGGTGCCACGTGGACATTGAAGTTACAAAGATTTCTGGGATGCAGGGTTTCTCAACCTTGGCACTATTGACATTTTGGGCCAGTTAATTCTTTGATATAGGGGACTACTTTGTGCACTGTAGGATGTTTAGCACATCTTACATAGTCTCTACCCAGAAAGACCTATTTTTAAAATGGGAATGACCTTTCAATGAATAATTACTTCACAGGGTGATAAATGCTAGGATAAAAGTATGTATAGATTGCCATAGGAGCTCAGAAGAAGGAACATTTGACAGTTTGGTAATTATGGAAAACTTTATGAAAAGGTGAAGTTTGAGCTGGGTTTTGGAGAACGTTGCTATATGAGTCATATATGTGAAAAGAAAGAATGAAAATGCTAAAAGAGTACATCTGAAGCTGAGGTTTTTCTGTGATTATAGCTTAAGTCCACAATACTAACATGTATCCTTAAAGAATGTAAGAGATTTTCGTCCAAAGTGAAGAAATTCTAAAAATTCCCATTGCACGAATCCCTGTCATTCTATCCTCATGGCTGGATAAGGGGATATCTGGGATGCAGCTATCTTGTGCATTGTAGGATGTTTAGCAGCATCCAAGGCCTCTACCTACCTAATATCAGTAGTAATCTCTGCAGTTTTCAGATGTCTCCAGACATTGTCAAATGTTCCCAGGGTAGAGGTTAGGGGGGCAAAATTACTTCTAGTTGAGATCCACTGTGCTAGAGGAATATTCCAGGCTTTTATCTCCTCTCCTTGCTGATTCCTTGGAGGGTGAGCCTCTTATATCCATTTGTTTACCTCCTTACTCTACTAGGTGGGGTCCCACGTGGCCTGTTCTTATGCACTTCAAGCAGTCTACTTGATTACGTACTCATTTGACTGTACTCCTTTGTCCTTACAGTAAACACATGGGCCTGGGGCCTACCTCTATGTCCCAACACAGGAATCTGACTGGTGTGACTTCCCCTTACAAATGGCTTGAAGGCATGATCACTGCCATAGGTTAGGGAGAAAATATCAGGACTTGTTACAGTTTGGGTCACATTCTCTATCAGTTATGCCTACAATTTGATCATCTCCTGTCTGAACCAAATATCTTTCTGATTATTTAGACTCATTTGTAAAGTTCACCTAGTTATCTGAATGAGCAAGTTCTAATGAAATTGGTTGTATTAAATGATGTTTACCAACCTATGTTCATATTATACATGTAAAAATTGTAGAAATGTATAAAGTTTCCATGATTGTTACATTTATCATTGCTGCTTCTCTTGCCTGTAATGTTCTAACTCGTAAATCTTCTCATAGCTGGCTCCTTTTCAACTCAGCTCATATTTTTCCTCCTTATATCCCCTTTACCCAAAATTAAATCTCTTTCCCATCTTCATGTTATATATTGCCCTGTTCCATTTTCTTCTTAACACTTACCACTGAAAATATTTAATTTAATTTTTTAGGTTAATTTTATATTTTAATATTTAATCCTGAAAATTAAAACTTGTTTACTTGCTAATTATTTTCCCCCTACTAGACTGAAGCTTCATGAGAGCAAGTAAGTTGTTGATCTTACAAATAGCTTCTCAAACAGTTTGTTTAATGAAGATATTCATATGTGCGTGAATGAATAACTCTTTACCAGTGAGCTGTTTGAATTCTAGAATATTTACAAAGAAAAACCACTCAATTTTATCAGACATCTACAGTTAACTAACAGTTGCCAAGGAGGCAGCTATAATTAATTAACAGTTGCCAAGGAGATATCCTGATAGGCCTGTTTTAATGAATATTGTAATGAATATACATTAGCTTACTTATTGTAAACTATGCTTGATGATAAAGGCAGATAAGGCTGAGATTCATCCGTCCCAGGATATCTGCATCTTGTGTTAAGTTGACTTCCTGACATTTTCAATAGTAGGTTTTAAAAAATCCAAATAATAAAAAATACTAAGTGAAATATTTAGGTGAGTTTTTCATTTGTTTGGATATCTGAAATATAGCAACAAAACTCTAAATGGAGAGTAGTTTAGGGCATAGACTCTGAATTCAGACAACCTGGGTATAAATCCTGATTCTACCACTCACTTAGCTGTTTGACTTTAAACCAGTAAGAACATCTTTGCACCTCAGTTTTCTCATCTGTAATATGGGAATGATAATAAGAATCCTTACATCATAAGGTTATTTTGATGATTAAAATAGTTAATACAGGTAAAGCACATAAATTGTGATTGACATATGGTAGGTGTTCTTTAAGAGTTAGGTATTGAAATACTTACAGAAGAATTTCAGAGTTGGAAATATTTTGAGAGATTATTGAGGTCAGAGTTTCTTGAAGTTTTCCTAAGGACTTATAAATGTTGCATGATTTAAAAAAAATTTCAGATGGTCAGTACATTTTGGCAAATCTTGCTTAAAAAATGTTAAATAGATTTCTTATCAGTAGGACTTCTTATAAAACATACAAATGTTCATTGTGATTATTTAACAGATTCAATTAGTTTAGACAATTTCCTGTTTATGTGACCAAAAACATTTTTCTTTTCTTTCCCACAGGACATTTCTTAGACTAGGAGAACACTGTAAATACTTTTTTGCAGATGATGAAATTGAGTTCTTGTCCATCCCAGTCCATGGAATCATGGACATACTTAGTCCACGAAAACACAGGCATGTGTGTTTCCCTATAATGAATATAGGATTTAAATTTGATCGAATCATCCTCTTTTGTCTTCTTGAAACTCTGACCTGTCAGGCCCTGCATCTTAACTCCCAATATTCACTTCAGGCTCTTCTTGCATTTATGACTGTTTTGGACATGCTTCCCTGGTTTGACTTTCACATTCTCCTTAAAAGACCATATTGATTTTTGCCATTTGGCCTTATGCACAGCAACCTCAGGAAAAAGAAGTGCTCCCTTCTTACTAGAGGAGACTTGGTGACTTGTTCAACGTCACACAGAAAGTTAATGACAGAGCTGGCACAGGATCTCTTTTCACAGCAGTGGCCAATCATCTAAACCTGGCCTGGACTGTTTGGCTTGGCCATTGTTTAAATATTAATGTTTTTTGAAAAGAATATTTTCTAGAGCTCACTGTAGTCTATGCCAGGGGTCAAGAAACTTTTTCTATTAAAGGCTAGACAAGAAGGGTTTCATGCTCTATAGGCCATATGGTCTCTGTCTCAACTACCCAGTTCTGCCATTGTAGTGCAATGGACATGGCTGTGTTCCAATAAAGCTTTATTTATAAAAAAGGGGCCACCAAATTTGGACCATAAGCTATAGTTTTCCAACCCCTGGTCTACATCAGTCCTTAAGATCTTACATGTAGATAGCTCCGTGGGTTTATGATATAAGCTTGGTCCCTAAGAATATTTAAGTTTTTAAAACCTGATACAATAGATAAATTAAGGACTAGAAATATTTATTATGAGGTAATTGCCACTAGATAACTATATTTATATACTATTTGAAATTCTCATTTCTTAGGGTACATGTTACTGGAATCTAGGGACATTTATTCTTAATACTGTCCTTTGGTTGCATTTATGAAAATTAAGTCCTTACTAGCATGCTATTACTTTATAGCATTTATCCAATTGCAAATCTGGTAAAAGATTCCAATTGGAGCAATGACGGGAAATAACACAATATCTTGGTGCATCTGTCACTCTGATAAAATTATACAGTCTATGATTTGCTTTTTATCAGATTCAGAGGTTTTATCTAGTCAAGTGTACAATTACTTCTGAAGCCACATAAAGTTGGCAGAATTTTGTTTCTCCATAAATTCCCAGTGCAATAACATGGGTTTGCTGACTCTCACAAGATTCTGCAAATTTTTGGCATGGGCTTATTCATTCCATCTTTTAACTTGTCTTTCAAATGTTCTCAAACACTCTCTAATTAGTGGCTATTCATGTCACAAGGATAGGAAAACTCCCCTCAGTTGCTACCGTCCAATGTTTCTCTCGTATTGGAACTTAGGGAAAGAATATACTATCTTTCTACTTAATCCATGTCCTATGTTAAATGGACATTTACATTTTATACTTTGGACCTACTGATTCTACCATGTTCTCTTGTTCACAATCTTTCTTTAAATGAACTTTGTATTATACATTTTTTTTTTTTTTTTTTTTTTTTTGCGGTATGCCGGCCTCTCACTGTTGTGGCCTCTCCTGTTGCAGAGCACAGGCTCTGGATGTGCAGGCTCAGCGGCCATGGCTCACGGGCCTAGCCGCTCCGCCACATGTGGGATCTTCCCGGACCGGGGCACGAACCCCTGTTCCCTGAATCGGCAGGCGGACTCTCAACCACTGCACCGCCAGGGAAGCCTTGTATTATACATTTTGAAGTAAATCATTCCTTACAACACAAGTACTAAAGACAAGAAGGCCCAGGAATTGATATTCTTTAAAAATGCAAGTAGCAGCATACCTCATGTTGAAGAAACATAAACTTATTATATTTACACACAAGGAAAAATTTAAAATCCATTGTCCAGTAACATAATATAATTTCTCTGATAAAATGTTTTCTATAAAGATTCTCCCTTAATGGCCTACATGAGAAAATAATCTTAAAAAAAAGAGTGGATATATGTATATGTATAACTGATTTGCTGTACACCTGAAACTGATACAACATTGTAAATCAACTATACTCCAATAAAAATTTAAAAAAAAATCTTCCTCGATTATTACTATATCTTAAGCCAATGTCACAGCTACAATATTTATGTACTCTCCATCATTTCAATTCAACTTTCCCCTAAGAACAGCAACAAAAAGCTAAACTGGCTTCTTGGATCTCCCAGAAGGATACGTAACCAAACTAAACATCTATTATTCTGTCAAAGAATATTGGGAAGACAATTTTTTAGAATTCGTCTAATTAAGCAATTTGTGAATGCTTCTAATTAACATGTTTCTCCTTGCAGTATTTAAATTTTTAGAATAAATATTTAAAATATATAATTTACATCAAGCTGTCACATTATTTTGAGTATTTCCTTGGGAAATATTTTTTCCTTTTAAATATTCAACATTTAAAAGTTTAAGCTGATTTCATGATGTCTTATTAGAAAACTTTTCTTTCCTATAACTATGTATCTTTAATTTAATGCATAACATGAAAAAAATTCTGTATGAAGAAATAAACTTACAAGTAACCTCTCAAGAATAGCTTTAGTTTATATAGTAAGATAAACTTCTCCAGTGAAATAGATTAAAGTATAAAATAGAACCTTATGAACAGCAACCAGCTGTAAGACAAATTCTGCACTCCTCTAATTAGATTGAGGAGAAGACTGAATTTCATTCCTCTCTCTCTAGTCTTCTTGGGTTTATGACCAGAACCAGTCATTCATTCACTCTGAACGTGAGTTTTCCCACTGGCCAAAAATTATTGTGCATTCCTAACTCATGACAATGCAGTAAAGATAAAATTGTAAGACTTTTTGAACTCTTTCTGGAGAAACGGTGCCATATGAGCAGAAACCATGACAATTATCTCTGTGTATGGTCACACTTCAGGAACTGAAGCTCCTGGCTTGCACTGAAGCAGTCTAATCAAGAGGTTATGGGAAACATAATCAGCTATGAAGATGCTCATTTTCACTAGAATATGCTGCAACCTACATTATAAGCTCATGAAGAGATTTCAAACGCTACTGAAAAACTACTCAGGCACAGTTAAGCTATTTTAAAACTCATAGATAACTGAGCAGGGAAAAACAAGTTTCTTTCCTAAGAGACTCTTCACACACACACACACACACACACACACACACACACACACACACACACATACACAGGCTCATTGTTTCAGGCTCATTATTTCTTCCTATTATTCAATGAAAAAATTACAACTTGTCACTTTGGGCTTTGTAAATATTAATTCATGTACTTTTATGTAAATCTGGCCTTAGATTGTTGATACCCTGACTAATGTAAAATACAGAAACAACCTGTGACTAAGATGTCGGAGAATTTGACCTTTAGCAGATAAAGGCCTTTGAAAATAATCTGCCAAGGTAGCCATGGCTGGTTTCCCAGGCAACTGTCATTTCCTTTCCCTTTCTTCCTTGCCAGTGGTATCTGCCCTGCATCAGAGACTGGAAATCCCAAATAGTCATGAGGCAAACCTCCTCTGCAGCTAGGATATGAGCATATGACTCAGTTCTGGCCACTAGAACAGGAAGAGGAGGAGAAGAGATTCTGAGGGAGATCCTGAGAAAGATTTTTCCCCTTGGTTTAAAAGAGGGAGAGAGGCATGAGAACTTTTTTACCTGTCCCTCTTTTTCCTCTTTTTTTCATGGTTGAATGAGAATGTGATGTCTGGAGTTGCAGCAGACACTATGAAACCATGAGGTAACAAGTTCAAGGATGAAAGCCAACATGCTGGGAATAGCAGTGTAGAAAAATCGAAAAAGACTGAGCCTTTGGTAAAATCATTAAGCTACTGAAACAAACCCTGGAACTGCTTATCTTGAGACTTTGTTATGGACAACAAGGTACCTATTATTTAAAAAGTCACTTTTACTCAGAATTCTGTTTCTTATTGCCAAAAGCATACTTCTAAATACACTCATTCTACTGAACTATTAGGTACCTAAAAGAGCATCACATGGTTTGTTGGTGGCAGACCTAAAGTAAAAATAGAGGTCTTTTAAGGCCCAGAGGTGTCTGATACACCACACATTAAAAAAATTCCTTATTTATTAATTTGAGTTTTAGTAGATTTTAGGCAAAAAATATAAAAGAAATAGTTTTAAAACTTTTGTTCTTGATTAGAAAAAAACTTTTTGATAATACTAAGCTAGCAAAGAAATGAATATATTACTACTTAATTAAATTAAGTACAAAGGTGCTTTTGGGATCATGAGAGATAATGTGCATTGACATCTATACACTAATATGTATAAAATAGATAATAAGAACATGCTGTATAAAATATTAAATTAAATTTAAAAAACAGAAAATATGTATAAAAGTATTTGCATAGCCTTTGCAGCTTTAATTGATTTTATTTTTTTCCACTTTTATTGAGCTATAACTGAAATATAGCACTGTATAAGTTTAAGGTATACAGCATGATGATTTGACTTATATATATCATGAAGTGATTACCACAATAAGTTTAGTCAACATCCATCATCTCATGTAGATACAAAATAAAAGAAAAAGGAAAAATATTTTTTCCTGTGATGAGAACTCTTGTTATTTACTCTCTTAACAACTTTCCTATATAACATACAGCAGTGTTCATTATGTTAATCATGTTATGCACTACATCCCTAGTACTTATTTACCTTATAACTGGAAATTTGTATCTTTTAATCACCTTCATTCAATTCCCCCTCCTTGTCCCCTCATCTTTGGTAACCACAAATCTGATCTCTTTTTCTATGAGCCTGTTTGTTTTCTTGTATGTTTTTGAAGTAGAACTGACCTACAACACAATGTTAGTTCCTGGTGCACAACATAGTGATTTGACATGTCTATACATTACAAATTGATCACCATGATGTCTAGTTACCATCTGTCACCACACAAAGTTAAAACATTATTATTGACTCTATTCCCCATGCTGTACATTTCATCCTTGTTACTCATTTATTTTGTAACTAGAAGTTTGTACTACTTTCCCTCACCTATTTCACTCATCCTCCTGATCGTTTTTCCCTCTGGCAACCATCTGTTCTCTGTGTCTATGACTGTTTCTGTTTTGTTTTGTTTGTTCATGTGTTTTGTTTTTCAGACTCCACATGTAAGTGAAATCATATAGTATTTGTCTTTCTCTGTCTGACTTATTTTATTTAGCATAATACCTTCTAGGTCCAACAATGTTCAAAGTAGTTTAAGTTTTTTCCTTCCTGCATTTGACTTATCAATATTCTAGTTTTCCATTTTGACAATTTCTCTTTCATAAATTATTCTGTGGGTTTTTGTATGATTTCTGATGTTTATAATTTCAACTTTTCAGAAACCATGACTGTGATTCTATATATATTCTGTTTCTTTTATTTTTTATTACTTTATAGTTTTGAAAATATGGTAAAGATGTTAATATTTTTCAAGTTTGTATGCCTCTTCACTTTTATGTTTATTATATCTTCAAAGAAAATTACTCCACAAATCTTTTCTTCTAAATTCAGTTAATTAGAAAAATTATTTTTTATTATGATTATAAATTAAAATTATTAATTTTTCTTAATTTCCTAAATTAAGTTTCTTAAAATAATATTTGCCTCAGACTCAACTAGATATTTTTTCTTCTATGTATTTATTACTAGAGATTCTTCCCTTAGTATTTGAATGCTAAAACCTACATTACTGGTATATTTTTTCATAGTGTCTATCAATACATAGAAATAAAATTAGCTTTTATTTAATAATTGGAATGATATGTGCTTTTAGCTGCATATGTTCACTTAAAATAGCAATTTAGGAATAAATTTCACTTAGGATAACTTTTTGATTGGTCTTAACCAGGACTAATTTTTTCCCCATGGATATAAATTGGCATAAAGATTATCATTCTAAAATATGATTATAACAATCAGTACTTAGAAGTTGTGAAATAAAATATAATAGGATAGCAATCAGAAATAACGGACTGTACAATAGAAACCAAATAGAACAATGGGTAAGAAATCAACTCTAGATGAGACCATTGTGAAATGTGCCTCATAATGAAAGCTCATTTCAATCAAAGAACTGTAAAAGACACTGAATTCTAATAGCATTATTTCTTATGGGTAATTATATTTATATAAAGGCAATCTTGATTTAAAAAAGTCATAAGTTCAGCCATTGATTCTCAACATGCTGTCAAAAAAATGATATTTCTGAACCTGAATTTTACACTTAGCTAACTGCCCAAAAAGGAAGAAAGGTCTGATTCTTCATATCATCATTATCATTGTAGACAAAATAACAAGTTGACTATCTTACTTTGGTACTACCCTGATACTTCATTTTACAAATTCCTTGTAAATTATGCCTTTTAAATTCATTAACCAAACAATTCTTTCTTTACGATAACAAACATCTCTTGAGCACATATCAGATGGCTAGGCTAAGGGCTGGCACTAAGATGTGGTCACTTCCTTCAGGTACCTCACAACTTAGTGAAGTGGACATAAAAACCTACAATTAACAATAATAATGGATAATATGAAATTTTTATTATGTGTTTAATAGTAATTCAAGGATTTACATAACAAAACACAGTCCCTGCCCTGATGGAGCTTATATTCTATGAGAAAATTAAGAAATTAAGTAATTTTGAAATTAATGTGTTAATGTATTATGCCTGGGATTCATGCTACCTAGCAGATGTCGTGTTTTGAGAACGTGTAATTCAGGAACTGACCCAGAGATGGCTTCATATCAGATAATATTGACATTAGGGGTTATGAGATGAAGAGTTCACCAGATGGAGAAGGCAGAAAGGGATTTTCAAGCAAGGAAAATGACACAAGCATCAGCATTCTCCTAGGTATTAAAGTATTCGACATGTTCGGGAAATAGAAAAGTATTTTCTCAGTAAAATTCTCAGCAACATGAAGGGACTCAGAGGACTTCTTTATTTCCTTAGTGTTAAAGCCCAAAGAAGACAGAAAGTTCTTTCTCAAAGCAGTTCACTCTTGGAGAAGACCGGTTCAGAGAATTATTCCCCTGTCAGGCCACAGTGGGTTATGTTCCCAGGACAAGTTGGACCTTCACACTGTGAGCAGAGCTCACAGGTCTTGCGAATGGAGAACCATCAGTGCCAAAATAAGAAGATGGAGCCCAAGTCCCTTTAAGGAAAGGAAGGATTGATTGTCCCAATAAAGCAATGGTAGAAAGAACTTGCCTCTTACTTCTCTATTTCCTATTTTGATGAATGTTACCACTACTTCCCTTGTAGCCTAAAATAGAAACTTGGAAGCTATTCTAAACTTGTTTTTTCTCTATCACCTTCCAAATTAGTCAATTACAAGCACCTGTTTATTCTACCTCTGTTATATGTCTTGAATATATGTTCTCTTTTCATCCTCTCTGCCTGACCCAAAGAAGGCTTCATATCAAATAATACTAGAATTAGGGTTTAAGAGATGAAGAGTCCCTTAGCTCCTCTCACTTGTTAGTTTCCTTACTTTTTGGTTTAACCTCTTTTACTTCTTGGACTATGGTGACCCAGGACTTGTAACAGCCTCTTTGCTAGTCTGCCTGCCTCCAGTTTCAGCTTCTTCCAATCCATACTTATCATTGTCACAAGAGCAATCCCCCAAATAATTTGGTCATGTCATTTCTGGGCTCAGAAACCAAATTATTTCAGGAAAAGGTCCAAATTCCTCAACATTGCATTCAAGGAAATTATAATTTGACACCAGTTTACTTTTCTGGTTTTATTGACTGCAACACCCCTACACATATTATAATCTACAGACATTTATAGTGTCCTAAATGAGCTAGGTTGTCTAATGGGAGCCATTCTCTGGTAGATTTATCTTTGGAGGATGTGAGACTAAATTTAGCCCTTTTAAATATACGTCAGAGGACTTCTCAGATTAAAAAATACAATTGAGAATAATTGAATTTTTATGAGGAGCAATTACTGGGGAAAATATTTGTTATGGTTTTGCCTCTTGAAAAGTATTAGGTTATCAAAATAATATATCATCAAATAAGCTGTTATACTTTTTATAGATCAAAAAAATACCAAAGCTTTTGGTTTGTATGCAACTAATATGAAGTCTCTCCTGCGAAGCTGAGCAATAGAAAATAATATTTAAAAATCTATGTAAGGGATGTAATGTACAACATGATGACTATAGGTAACACTGCTGTATGATATATATGAAAGTTGTTGAGAGGAAATCCTAAGTGTTCTCATCATAAGAAAACAAATTTCTTTTTCTTTTTTACTTTTTATTTTTATTGCATCTAAATGAGATAATGGTTGCTAATTAAACTTATTGCAGTAATCACTTCACTATATATATATATATATATATATATATATATCTCAAACCATTATGTTGTATACTTTAAACTTATACAGTGATGCACTTCAATTATATCTTGATAAAATTGGGAAAAAATGAAAAAAAACTAACTGTAAATGAGTCATAATGTATCCAAATAAAAGGAAATAAAAAAATTCTATGTAAAGAAGCTTTCCTAGAACATCAGTGAAGTAGTAGGTAGAGTCTGTCACTATCTCCTAATTTAAGAACTATTAAAATAGACATTGATTCTGAGATTTACAATAAGGACCCAGAAGTAATGGAACCTCTATTACGGTGACTTCTAATTCCACGTGATGTGTTCTTTTGAACTAATCAACACCACTGGATCTTCTCTCTTCATATCAGTTCACAGGCAACCAACTCATCAATAATATCACTTCTTAGTTAGAGCAGGGGTTTTCAGACTATGGCCTGCAGGCCAAATCTGGTCCACTGCTTGTTGTTATATAGTCTACAAATTAGGAATAGTTTTTATATTTTTAAGTAGTTGAAAAAAATCAAAAGAAGAATAATATTTCATGACATGAAAATGATATGAAATTCAAATTTTTCAGTGTCTATAAATAAAGTTTGGAACACAGCCATGCTTGTTTGTTTACATACTGTCTTTGGCTGCTTTTGTGCTACAATGACTGAGAAGTTGTGATGGAGACCCTATGGCCTACAAAACTTAAATATTTGCTATTTGGCCTATTGCAGGAAAAAGTTTGCTGATCTCTGATTTAAAGTGACACGTCTTATGGAAATGTTTGTGTCCCCTCAAAATTCATATGCTGAAGTCCCAACCCTCAAGGCAATGGTATTTGGGGGTGGGCCCTTTGGGAGGTAATCAGATTTAGATGAGGTCATAAGGATGGAACCTCACTTACCGCAATTGGATTAGTGTCCTTATGAGAAGAGGAAGAGAGACCAGAGCTTCCTCTTTCCCTGCCATGTGAGGATACAGCAAAAAGGCATACTCTTCTAGCCAGGAAAAGGGCCTTGTCTGGGGGACAGAATCAGCCAACACCTTGATCTTAGGCCTCCAGCTTCCAGAAATAATTTCCTGCTGTTTAAACCACTCAGTCAAGGCAATCTGAGCTGACTAATACAATACCTAATATTTGGAAATTATAGGCTTGGTAATATTTTAATTGGCTGCCCAGCATCTGGCATTTTGGTCATTTCCACTTTAGGAAACTTGGTAGGATGAAAAGCTTACCTACTGAAAAGGGAAGAGCAGCCCTGACAGCTGACAGCTGGTAGCTAGCCTGGTTGCTACCACCAAACCATAGTATTTCTCTGCTGATCATAAGCAATTACACAAAATTATCAGTTGAGAACTCTTCAGACGATGATGGAATAAAAAAAACAAGTCAACTACAAAATCAGACCTGGATAGAGACAAAAGCAGACCTTGTGCTTCTATTACTATAAGGAATTACTACTTCTTCTCCAATGGCAACTCCAGCTACTCTCCATTCCCCTGGTCTCAAAGGTTAAAAAATGTCCAAATCTCCAATAACCAAATGCCCCACTTTCAGAGAATACCTGATCTAGAAAAATAACCACATTCTTAAACCTTCTCCAAAATCACCTAAAATACCTCCTAACTCCCTCTTACTGAGGTGCTCCGTGGTTTTCCAGGGTATGCAGCCTCCCTTGCAGCAGCAATTAATAAACCTAATGTTGATGACTAAGTGTACATGGTGGTTTTTGGCTGCTGGGGATCAACATCCTTTTTAGAAGCCACATACCTGGTTTTCAAGTCTCTCTGGCATCAGTGAATTGGGAACAGGGGCTCTACAAGTCAGACACATACTCCCTTCTCGCCACAGAAGCTAACTGTGGAGAATTCATTATGGCTTGAGCAACAGCAGCAGCAGCAGCAGCGAGAGTAATACGTTGCAGGGTGATGGTGCGTAACAGTGGTCAGTACCCTGTGCTTGCAGGGTGCCGGTGCAAACTGTGGCATTCAGCATTCAGTGGTGGCAATGATGGTATGACACCACACTGTTCTTTGAAAAATTGCTTTTGCCTTTTTTCTAAGTTTCACTTGTTGTCTTATAGCCCATTCTTTCATTTATTCAATGTTCTATCATTAAAGTCTCTTTCAACTTAAATCATGCAGAATTGGTTATCGTGTGTCTAGTTAAGAACCTGTTGATACTGGAACAACATTCTACATAGTATCCCCCTAAGCAACTTCAAGCATTTGATGACCGAAATATAACTCTTTAGTCACAGATGCTCTTCTAAGTTCCAGGTCTAATTTTTTTTTATTGTTTACTGAACAGTTTTGAATATACCATATGAACTTCCAATTTATCATGTTGGAAACAAAATTAGTCATCTTCCCAGACCTCCTCTATTTCCTGCCTGTGAGTTGATACTACCTAAATCAGAAACCCATGACTAATTATTCACAAGTTCTATGGATTCTACTCTCTTTGAAATCTATTTCTTCTCATCTCTATGGTCATTGTCATAGCTCTAGTTCAAAGTTTTGTTTCTCCCATGAATTACTTCCATGGCCTCGATAACTGGTTACTGTGTCTTCCATTGTGTCCTCTATAACACACTCTCCACTTCAGAGCCACAGATATCTTTTAAAAATGTAAATTATATGACGACAAATAAAATTTCATTTGCCAGAACAAAGTTGCTTCTAGAATAAAAATTCACATGATACTGGCATGTTCAGAAATGCTCTTGAGTTACTACTTCCAGGATATGTTCAACTGGAATGTGTAATGGTGTCTGTGTTTCTGTCCAATAGAGATCCTTTTTGGTCACTATTGTAAGCAAGAAGTGACTCTGCTAAAGGGAGTTTTAAAAACCTCTGCCAACCCTGTAGCACCAAAGTGTCACAGTGTAAGTTGATTCTATGAAGCATTTATTTGTTCATTTAACAAATATTTATTAAGCATCTACTATGTATTAGGCTTTATTCTAAGATATAACACTGTAGATAAAAGTAAAACAGATAAAACCTCTGCCCTTGTAGAGCTACCATTTTAGTGGGAGAGATGTATGAGAAGGAAATAAACATAAATGTACAATATAGCATGTGGTGAAATGCGCTATGAAGAAAATAAAGCAGGGTGAGAACGATTGAGATCATCTGGAGAGCTTCTATTTCATATAAAGTGGTCAGAGAGAGCCATTGTTGAAAGTTAACATTTTATCCAAGTTCTGAAGGAAATGAAGAAATGTTATGACATAATGTAGTGTATATAAACACAGAAGACTATACTGTATAAAATCATGACTTACATAGTTAGACTGTCTGGGATTAAATATGAACTCTGTCACTTACAAGACCTTATAACCTTGGGCAAGATATTTAACATTCCTGTGCCTCAGTTTCTCCATAAAATGGGAACAATATGAGTATCTACATTGTTGGATGGTGCATCTTAAATAAGTTAGTAGATGTAAAGTGCTCAGAGCCCATGGTAAACACTCAAAAATAGAAGTTATTATTAGTTTGAAAAATGTATGGTAAAACAAAGAACTGAAGTTAGGAGGAAAAACTTTTAATATCACACAATATAATCCATAATTTGTAGACAGTAGGGGAAGCAAAACCTTCAGTAGAAAACAAATAATGAAGACTCAGTGGCTAAACTTGGAGCAGGTACACAAGAAACCAGAAAGAAAAATTATGTATCATTCATCCAAGTATTTGTTGAATACCTACTATGTACCAAGAACAGTGCCAGACAATGGACATGGAGGTAAGAAAGTTAGATATTACCTTCTTTTACAGAAATTTTATAATTTGACAAGAAAGACATACAGTAAAATAGTAATTACAGCAAAAGGTGTAAATGTAATGGTATAGAATGTACAAGGAGGATATTATAGGAGTATAAAACTGGAATATTAATAAGAGCTATGAAATAAAAAGCATACATGCCAGATAACATATAGAAAATTATCTAGACTGAACCAAATTATTTCACTTTTACTTTAGCTGTTTAGCCTCACTTTTACTTTAACTGTTAATCAAAGTGTAAGATACCTATAGAAGAGTACGTAGCAGAAGTGTAATGCTCACTGAATTTTCATATACTGAACTGGTTACCCATGTAATCAATATCAAGATGAAGAAACAAAATGCTTTCAGAGTCCAAAAGCAATCTCCCTCATGCACCCTTTTAGTCACTAATTACCTCCCAAAAGATAACCACTATTATAATTTCTGGTAAGATAGACTAGTTTTGCCCCACATTATATTCTACATAAATGAAAACATATATATTCCTTGTGCCTGACTTCTTTCCTTAAACATTCATACAGAGACTTGCACATGACCGTTCAGAGCAGCCAACTCGTAACAGAGAAAAACTGGAAAAAAACTTTCAACTCAGATATCCATCAAGAGGGGAAAAGGTAAAGAAATTGTGCTATATTTATACAGTGGAATACTATTCAGCAATAAAAATTGATAACCATTATAACATAGACAAATAAAATAATAATGCTCATTGAAAAAAGCCATATTCCCCCCAAAAAGATAATATACTCTAAGATAATATTTACGTAAAATTCTGGAAACTAATTCTTCAAACTAATCTGTAGTGATAGAAAGCAGAATAGTATTTGCCTGGGTGGGGAGTGAGTAAGCAGTGCCATGAGGAAACGTTTTTGGGCGATGGATATGTTCATTATCTTTTCTGTGGTAATGCTTTTGGTGGTGTATATATGTTTCAAAACTTATCAAATTGTTACTTTCAATATGTGCAATTTATTAGATATCAATTATACTTAAATAAAGCTGTTTTTTTTAAAAAAAAGAAGAGTTGGATACTTTACTAACAAATGTTTCCAAAACTTTCCCAAATTCAATATGTATTCAAATCTCTAAAAAAAGATATCATCACATATCCTTAAAACTTCAGTCCAGTTTGAGTGAACTCTACCTTGCTGTGCCATGGTTATTAAGAACAAGGCTTCTGAGTCAGGCTGCCAGGGTTAGAATCCTTCCACCTCACCTTACCAACTTTGTGACATTGGGTAAGTAATTTCTTTATGTTTCAGTGTCCTTACTTATAAAATAAGGATGGTACTAATACCTACTTCAGAGAGTTAATGTAAGGGCTATATGAGTTAATATATGTAAAGAGTTTAGAACTCAATAAATATTAGCAATTATATGACCTATAAGAGTTAAATTCTAGTGCCTATATTAGGTAAAATTAAATGGCCAGTATTCCTTGCAAAATTCACTGAATTAGGCTTATTTCTCTTTATTGATCTAACCATTATACTGGCATACAAAACACTACTCGAATAGGCTTTTCTCTACTTTTCAAACCCCATCTCTTTTTATGCACAAGCCAATACATACAACACAAATGAATCTCCTAGTACTTTGCATAATTCATCAGTTTCCATTCATCTCTCTGCTTTTGCACATGATTTTCCTTGGCTAGACTATCTCTTCCACAGAACCAAAAACTCAGTGAAAGGGCTCAATATATCTTTGAAATTCTCAACACATAGTACAGTGCTCAATTGTAAGTTTTCAATAAATGTTGGGCAAGTTTTCCTTGATTCTAATTTTCATTCTCTTATTGAGTTTTCCGTCACTGTGTTAAATACATTTATTTCTTGTGCCCTAAGCTTGGTATTAAAGGAATATACTGTTTTGCTCTTCTGTTAAAATTACTAAATGACAAAACTAGGACAACAGTTTATAGATTGCCATCTCAGTGTATCCATATTTACTGCTGTTTTTTAATCCTCTTTATTTCCAAGTCTTTTTTTTTTAACAATTTTAGATGCCCATATAAACCTGTTGATCCATAGAGAAGACTGATGAGAATTACATTCTTCTGCTTTTTCCTAAAAATTTTCCAGTTTCTATTTGTTTTCCTAAAGAGTAAAATGTATATCAATTATGTACACAGAAAAAAAAGTTTGATTTCAAGCATGATCAATTTTATATTAAAAAGCAAATTTAGAAATATCTTAGAGTAACAAATGCTTTGACGTTAGAAGCTACGTAATTTCTATATTTACTTATATCAAAAATACCGAAAGCACATTGTTCAGTAATTACTATAGAAACATCCTGAACTACTTAACTGTATTTTGTGGTAATTACCATAGAAAAAAATTATATTTCAAAGTTTTACCAGTTTTTGTGAAATCCTTCTGCAAAGCATCAACTTAAAATGAAAATTGCAATTCTAAACATTTGTCCTCAAGAAAAAATATAACATAGAATTAATGTACACCAATAAATAACATAAGCTGACACAAAAATCAGTGCATTGTCTGCGGGGCTAAGAATATTATTTATATAGTGGCAAATAACATTAAAGTTCTTATTACCTGAATGGAAAATATCTTTTATGCCTTCCTTACCAGGTTAATGTGCAGATCAAAAAATTACTATTGAAAGCTTTGAAAAATGTAATACACGTTCGCTGTATAAGGTATTGGTACCTTTACAATCTTGTATGTTAGGAAATGCTAAAGAAGAAATCACCTTGATTTTAAAAGGTTGGAAAGATAAAACTGATAGTTAAAGACACTCAGCCATAAATTAAAGGCAGGAACAAAACCTTACATTATCACAAATAAACTGACACTCATAACCTTATGAAACTCATTGATCATCTCCTTAATTTATCATTATGAGGACTGAATGGTTAATCTGTGATTCCAGAACCCCAAACATACCCTGATGTATTTTTTTTTTAATGGAAAACACCTCAAAAGGATAAGCAATTCTTGCCATATGTGACAAATATCTATAATCTAGAAGAGGCATTTATAGGATTTGATTCCTAATCAAGTACCTTGGAGATAAATCAATCAAGAACAAAATCAGCATAAATAATTTGAAGTTGCTAAAAATATCATTTAAGCAGGACTACAATCTGTACGTAAAACAGTGAAGTCAGTACATTATGGAGCACAGGAGAGAGAAATGGGCTTGAATCCAGGTTCTGCCACTTTCTACTCTGCTTAATTTCTGAGACTCAGTTTCCTCGTCAGTTAAAAAAAGTGACAAGCCATACCTTACACTGTTATAAGGTTTAATAAAATAAGGTTCGTGGATAAAGAGCCTAGTATATCTACTAAATAAATATTTGTTCCCTTTCACTGTCAAGGAATTCAAGACCACTTATGCGCTAAAACAATTTTGTCTAGATTACTGTTTTACTGGAGGGGAAGACAAAGACTGAGATGTAGTGCATATGACTTCATCTATCTTCAGTGCCAGCCACTCACAAGAGACTGAAAAAATGTGTACTGCACTGTGTATTTGCTTTATTTATGAAATGTTGCTGTAACATTTATTTTCTCTTTTTTGAGTTTTTAACTGCTGCCTTGAATGCCAAATCTTCCTTATTACTCATGTAGTCAAAAATTTTTAGCAGCTGTCAGTTAGCCAGGACCACCTCAATCCACCTTTCAACTTTTACTTCCACTACTCATTTTAACTTATCCAACCGTCAGCAAAATCAGGGCATTCCGTAACTATGCCCTGTACGTTCTTACATCCTTCATTTCCTCTGTAAGTATACTGCTGCTTTCTTCCCAATAGTTGAAATATAACTTCCCCTTTAAAACCTAGATCACATGTTCTCAAATATGTCCTCCTTACCTCTCCCTGGAAGTAATCTTATTTTCTTTAAGTATTTGGGGGGATTACTTTTCTTCCTTTCTTTTCTTTTTTCTTCATTAGCTATGCATACTATTTGCAAGCCACCATTCTAGGTATTCTGGAGAATGAATAAAACAGCCTACCTTGTCCTCAAGAAATCTACAATTTAGAAGAATGTAAAAGGCAAGTACATAAATAAATAAGACAGAAAGATAGATGTATAGGCCTGATACATTGGAAGATTAAAGGATGGATAGTAAGAAACCAGTCAAGTAGGTGAAGAGAGAAGAGAAAGGGCAGGATCATTACCTTACTTAAAAGATATCTGGTAAATTTTAGAATGATGGACTAAAACTATATTTTAGTAATTCAAATAAAAGTGACACCTATACAAGTACTCAACAATATTCTAGTAGCCTGAGTAATTGAGACCTCTGGTTTTCTGCCAATAAATACATATAAATTATCAGTCTTTATCCAATTTATACTGATTGCTGTAGCAGAAGCAAATAATATAAAACTGAAAACACCTAATATAACTTTGTTATGTTTTGTTTATGACTAAAAATTTGTAAAATAATCATATTCTTTTGTGACAAAATTTAGATCTCCAGGAAAAGTTGACTCGATTTAAAAGAAAATAAAAATGGCAGAAATCGTAGTTGGTAAAATTTGATATGAACAAAAAAATAGGGATGGGAGAGTATATGAAATTTTTAATAAACATGCAGGAACCTGTAATTTCTGAGAAACATAGGGAGATGTATTCTATTTTCTAAGACGCTGCTAAGAGCTATAAAAGTTGCCTTCTCTTCATGAGATGTAAATAAGATGTTGAAAGGCAATTCAGTATGTTGCTCAAATGGTGGCCCAGGTTCCCAGGAGGGACACTTATCTTACAAAGAAGGAAGGGTTTCTGTTGTAATACTTGGTATCCTGGAGAATGGGTAAGCACCTATTGTGCTGCCTTCTTCTTAAGAGTTATTTTTGTTTTAGTTATTATTGTAGATTTAGTCAAATTCTGGTTTAATATCCATATTCCACTACCCATGAATGTATAAGCAATAGAATATATTTCTAAAAGATAGCTCAATAGGAGATTACTGTTATTTCAATAATAACAAATGTACATAAACACATCTTATCCTTTTACCAGTTTATCTAGTTTAAAAAAATATAGAGAGAAAGGCTAAAAATTATGTAACTTTATGAAATGAACACATTTAATATTTTTGTTAAATTGGTATATGTGACTCCTCTTAGCATAAAAGATTAGAGTGCCATAAACATTGTGAAGGAATTTATAATCACTTCCACTTGTTGGAACACTACAGTGACATAGCATGAACAGTGGGCAAAAACGAATTAAGTATCATATTCAGTGGTATTTGATTTAATTTTTTACTTTTGTAATCACTTCTGCTGATGCGGTTTTAAACCATTCCAACTCGATAACAATTATTTGTTACTTGTTAATGTCTTTTCCTTAAGAAAAGTTTCCTTTATCCTATATATACCAGGTCTCAATTGTAATGTTATCATAAGACCAGGAATGCAGCATGGTTTACTGCAGTTAGGTCACGCCACCAAAATAATTATCAAACAGAACTACTGCACTATGCTGCAGATTTTAACTGCAGCTCTGTAAGACTTTTAAAATTTAACAGTGGAAAATCCAGTTCCTTACTTGGAACTTGATAGAGGAAGAAGTATTTCTTAAATACTTTAAAGCTACTTTCATGCAGAATGTTTTAAGTAATCTTGAAAATGGCATTTGAAGGACATGATGAGAGCACATTATAAAACTATACTAAAATAGCACAATTTGTTTTAAAGCAGAGTCAGAGATTTACTTTTGTGTTCTTAGAAGAGCAACATACCTTTCAATATACAGTTTCTAGAGACATATGCAATATATTGTGAAAATGACAGAAATAAATGAGTATATGACACACAGGTAAAAACTATGTTGTACAAACTCAATTAAGTAGTTTTATGAATTTTTACATAAGATCTTTATAAGTACTCATGGAAAAATCAGTGTTTACACAATTTTAACTAAAAAAACAACATCCACTTTCAAATATATATGTACTTTTTACAAAGGTCTATGCATTTAGGGCCATTATTTTATAAATTCATATAATTAAAATACATTAAGACAGAATGGAAATATTCAGAAAAGTACATTTCAACTCCGTAGTGTAGATTTGGCAAAAAATAACAATTTGTAATTTCCTAAATAAGGAAATAAAACAGAAAAAAACAAAACAAAAAAAAATAAAAATACTATTAAGGTCAATGTATCTATCCTGCTCATATCTGGTTTATGCAAAGAATGTTCAAATTATATTTAATCAAGCAATAGTTCCAATAGAACTAGTATAAATTCTTTATATCGTGCCTTGTTCCAAAAAGGAGTGAAGATGGGGTGAAGAATGAATTTGTTGTACTGCACCAAGATGAAGATCTCTGGATGCTGAATTTCAAACTCTTCAAAATTTCAATATGAAATATAACCTACTTTTCTAAGTCAAATGTATAACATGTTAAAAGCAAATGCACCCATTGTGTCAATTTTTATTTATTTTGCAAAGACATCATTACAGAGGTTCATTCTACATGCAAATTGAAATGTTATAAGTCATGGAACTGTATAGATAAGGCCAATGTGGTTAATTAACAAATGTGTTTTATAGCTACAAAATAACTATTTCACATTAAATTACATAAAATGAAAGGATATATAAAACCAATCAATCACTGGCCTTTCATATTTTGACTGGGACCATCTGGGAATAATCTTTCACTTTGCAAAATAAGTTCACAATGGAATATCACTAGGCGGTCCACACAGAAAACCTGGGCAACCCTATTCAGTCTCTGAAGTATATAACTGACTAGAGAAATTCTCTTATTTACTTCATTAGGATGTCTTTTAAAATGATGGTTTATTCTGATCTAGTCAAAAAAATTTATACAAAAATTATATGTGACAGCAGCTTTATATAAACTAAGAGTGAAATAAACTGGACAAAGATATGAGTATTAATGTTTTTCTAGACTGATAAAATTTCACGTTAATTGAAAGTTAAGGCAACTGAACACACTTGGAAAAAAAATCAGGTTGCTCTATATTAGTCAGAAATGTTATTGTTAAGCTTTAACAAAGACCAAACATTTTGCATAACACTAGGCAGTAAGAAGGCAGCCCCCGTCAGCAGGTAGCACACCAAAAATGTTTGGTTTCATAATACAGTTTGGGAGAACTACCTCTACAAAGTCTATTCGTGCTGATGCTCCTGATGCTGCCATTTCTGGTGCCCGAAAGCTGCTGCCTCCACATCCTCTGTTGTAGGTGTCACTGTATAGTCTCAGGCGATTGGGCAAGGGGCACACTCTGGATCTTCAGATGCTAAGATGAGAAAAATCAATTTCAATGCCCAAAAGATGGAACTCCTAATGCAGAAGGCGACTAAAATAGTTACCAATTGGTCCACAGCACAGGGACGTGAAATTTTTGTTTGTTTTCATATAATTCTATATAAATAGGTTATAAACAAGATTTTCATAAAGTGGTACAGTTCTAGGATTAGACAAGTACTAGATAGGATAGAAACAGAAAATCAGACTGAGTGGTATTTGACAAGATGACTAAAAACATGCATACTTCCTAAAAGAAGGAAGCAAAATATTCATATAAAAATCATTGCATAATAAACCAGTCTCATGAAAATAACTTGCTTAAACTTTTATTTCCAAGGTTATTTCTACTCATTTAAATTAACTCTACAATAACAAGCACTATTGATGTCTGCTGTTTAAGGCAGAACACAAATGAGTCCATTGGTATTTTACTCTGAGTTTGTGTCCCTTTTTCTCTTTGAAAATAACAAAATTTGGTTTATGAATGTCCTCTGTTAAATAAAATTTTCTTTTCAAGTTTATCAGTTCCCATCATATGTAGAATAATTCAGCTTAATCTATAGTGTTTAACAAAAGCTCTTATATGAGATAACAACACTGAAGAAATCAGTGAGATACAGAAGGGAACATACTGTAAAAAAGTACATTTTATTATATTAAAAGAATTTTGAGTGGAAGAATGTTTTGGGTTGTAAAAAATAATCATTCCTTCTATTTATTTTTTACTAAATATTTAAAAAACAACTTTTGCCCAGTATCTTCATGTTTTAATAAAAACATGTGAAATTTGTATCTTGAAACATATTTTTAAAAAATAATTGATTTGATTTTTTAAATGATATATGCATATATGAGAACAAAATCATTTACAAAGTATTTACCATCTCTGGAAACACAGCAATAGCTCAAATTAATATACAATGAGTTTTGAATTAAATCAGTAAAATAACCATCATTTTTATTTTAAAAATTGGCATTTTTATGACAGTCACTTATACAGCTTGTGCACCTGAATCCACTGTATATGATATACTGTAAAGTGACAAATGATCACAAATTATAACGACAAACTCTTACTGAACATAATTTTTCATCAGGAGCCATCCTGAATCAATTAATCATGCTATTACTCTACCTTAATTTTTCTCTCCTTTATTTCCAGAAAAGCCACCAATCGCATATTTTAATTAATGACTTATACATATTTCACTTACAACTTTGATGTACATTTTATTCAAATTAATTAAATGCTACAATTTTACTAACATATGATTTAAAAATTGGATATGCATAAATAGCAAAACAAAGCAAATTATGTTTTCCCAGATAAATGCAATTATGGTTATACATAATATTAAATGATGACTGAATAGTTTATCTGCATTAGAAATTTCTCTTTGCTCCAGTTAGACTTACATTTTCAATTAAAAAATAAAAACATAATCTTACATTACAATATTTTTTCATACAACTGAAATTAATGCACATTAATCTTAAAGCATTTTCATAGTAGAAAGAAAGAACTAGAGTCTTCAAATCCATATGATTATTAATTACATTGTAACTTGGCAAATGTTCTAAAAGTTGAACAATTCGATGCTTACATTAGGTAGATTAAAAATGCACATAGACTGAGCAAAAATTACCTATCTGTAAGTTTAATTGACAGGCAATACATATACAGATTATTTGTGAGGATATTTTGTCTCAGATTCTGCTAGACTTTTAGTTTTATTTTTGTATTTTTAGGTATAATATTAAACAGTTATTTAAAGAGGTGTTTAAGGACAAATTGATATAGCTATTTCACATTATCTTAACTCTCCCAATATATGTTTATTAAGTTCACATTCTTAATTTAGTGATAGAAGGAAAATATCAACATATGCCAAGTGTTACAAAGATGTTATATTTCCTATTTCATATATACCAGTATGTTTTACAAATTAGATGAGGATAATTCTATATAGCTCAAGTTCAAGTTCAAGTTGAATATAATTGTGCACTTTGTGTATTTTTCTTAGATAATTTGAAATATACAACTGGATATCTGCCAAACTCAAAACAATGAAATCTTAGTGTTTTGTTTCAGATCTTTCTGCCTTATCATTTGACCTTCCCATAAGGCATATAGATTATTCAAGAATGAATTTGTTTCACAGAATAGTAATATAGCAGTCAGTAATCTCATCCCACTATTGAACCAGCCAAAATTCAACACTAGCTGAAAGCTTAAAGTATTACAGCACACAATTTGGCTTTAAAGATAGTGAAGCTAGGGCACAAGTACAAATCATTTTCTTTAAACATCACAGTGATCAAAAGATAAATCTTTATAATGGCAAGTGACATTTTATTCTTTAAATACATTGCATAAAATTTTCCAACCTATGTGTCATTTTCAGTATGAGATTATTAAAACTCAATGGATTAAGAATGTGCTTTTGTTACAAAATGCAGTCATCTAACAGAATAGTCTTTAGCTGACTAGTAAGAAAATTTAAAACATATATTATTATATATATAAAAGTTGAATTTTATATATATATATAAAAGTTGAATTTATATATATAAAAGTTGAATAAATAAAATTGTGTCCAAGCTAAATCAGCTTATGAAATTCCTTTGCTTTAAAATATTCCATATAACATTTTGAAATATTTTGTTGATATGCTAAGGTATTTTAAAGGCACTTAATAAATAAATGTAAGAGTGTTTTCTCTACGGCCTCCAAGTCACTACAGGATTGCATTAAGAGATAGAAAAGAGAGGAAGTGACAGATTCTGTTTGGAGAATTGAATAAATAATTCTAAGAGATAATCTGTGATCTAAGTCTTTATGTTGCAAGAAAGATTACCATACAGTGAAAAAGAGGGAAATCTAGGCACAGGGCATTACATGTATGAATTTATTAAAATTTAAAGCAAATAACTTATTGGAAATGGCGAGATATTCTTTCCTGAAGAAGCTTAATATGGAGAGGATTGTTAAAAGATGAAGCAACTTGTCAAGTGTCCTTACATACTTATTTTTATACTTCACTTTTTTTGTTCAACTGTAAAGAAGGTGTTTCGGGTGAAATTCTTACTTGTGGTCTTGATCCTGAACCCTAGTAACATTTTCTAGGAAGCACCTGGCTTAAGTTTTCTTCTCTTTCTTCTTCAGTGTTATCCTCTCCACTTTTTCCCCCCTTTGGGCTGCATGCAATCTACATCTCTGCTGCCTCCTCTTCCATGTACACCTTATGCCTAGCTCATGTCCACATTTATTTCTTGTTCATTGAACTAAAATTTATTGAGCATCTACTGTGTTCCAGGCAATGTACTAAACAAAGGAGAGCAAGATGGGTTGGTCTCTGTCCTACTTTCTTCTCTTCTGAAAAGGGTAGTCTATTTTACCTCCTCACCATTCACTCACCAACCCACAGCTCTCTGGAATTCTAGTCCTTCCAAGTTAATAAAACTGCCTCACTTTTAGGGAGTTAGTATTACTAGTGGTTAATCATGCCAGTTTTGGTGACAGAAAGAAGTCTAGAGCTGACTTCCACTGATCTGCTGCTGTCTGTTGATCTTGAGATAGTACTTTGACTTTCCTGAGCCATTGTTTTCTTAATCTGTAAAACAGACATAATAACCCTTCTCTCAGTCTTAAGTGAAGCTCAAAATGAAATATAATTATATGTTTTATAATGCTTCGCCCAGTGTCTAGCACATAGAAGTTCAAGGAATTGTCAAGTATCCACGTCCAAAAGTCCGTCTAATTCCAAATCCAACTAACATTTCTCAGTTTTTGTCTTTAGGATCTCAAAGCTCTCTTTGACTATTGATTATTCCCTTCATCAAAACTCTCTACTTCCTTAGATTCTATGATGAGGCACTCTTCTGCTTTACCTCACGTTTTCATATCTCCTTCATGGGCTCATTCTCTGCCTGATCTGTAAATTTTGGTTTTCTGTTCTAAGTCCATTGCTCTCATCACTCAGATACACTGATCTGCTCCCACTGTTTCAAATAACATATGTACTAATGATGCCCAAATCCAGAATTCCATCCCAACAATCTGTCTTTGAGCTCCAGATTCCTATATCTAACTCTATACTAGGTATAGAATTGAATTTTCCCAAATTGAATTCATTATTTCCCCTCTAACCTAGCTGTTCTCTCTGGAATTATTATGATTACATGTGTTTTACATTCATTGATTTATATACATTCACTGTTCTAAACAACATAATGATTTCTTGCCTACATTATTAAAACAGCCTGTTCATCCATCTTTTCTCCCTCAAATCCATATTCCACATGGTTAACAAAGGAAATTTAACCATATCACTCTCTGTTATGTGCTGAATTGTGTCTCCCCTTCCTCCAAATTCGTATGTTGAAGTCTTAACCCCTGGTAACTCAGAATAGGACTGTATTTTTAAATAGGTCTTTAAAGAGGTCATTAACTTAAAATGAGGTCACTAGGGTGGACCTTAATGTAATAAGGACACCAGTTATTGGTGTTCTTATAAGAAGAGGATATATGGACACAGATTCGTGTAGGGAAGACCATGTGAAGACATAGAGAGAAGTCGGCTCTGTGCAAGTCAAGGTGAGAGACCTAAGAAGAAACCAGCCCTGCTGACACCTTGATATTAGACTGCTAACCTCCAAAATTGTGAGAAAATAAATTTCTCTTGTTTGAACCAGTCTGTGTTACTCTGTCGTGGTGACCCTAGCAAATGAATACACTACCCTGTGTATATATGCCTTTAACAGATGCTCAGAGTACACTGGATAGAATCTCAACATAACAAGCTGTCATAGGGCTAACACACCTTCCTATCTAGCTTCCTTTCTGACCACTCTCTGACATCATGAATGTTTCAACAACCCTCAACTGCTTACAGATCCCTGTGCACACTGTATTCCTCACTTATGTACCTCTATTACTATTATCCTCTTCATCTGGTTAATTTCTATCTAGACCTTTAAAGTCAGCTTAATCATTATCTTTCCAGGAAGCCAACCCTTACACTAAATTAATTTTTGAGTAATGCACATAGAAAACTTACAAAATATAAATAAATAGAAAGATGGGGAAAAGTCACCATAAATGTTTAACCCTAGTAGGACCAATATAACTCTAATGCTTTTCTTTCTAGCCTTTTTAAGGCCAATTTTTACACAATTGACATTTTACTGCACAAGCAATTTTGTTTTCTGTTTTTATTTGATAGGATATTACTATTTGAGCATTTTCTTATTAAAAACATAATTTTAATGACTTCATAAAATATCTCACCATGTTGACTTATCTCAATTAATCTAATCATTCTAGTAGAACTAGAAATTCAGCCCTGATTGCTCTGGGCTTAATAATGAATTTTATGGTATTATTCTCAAACTTCTAATTCTAGATTTCTCTCCTGGTCTTTGGATCTGTGTATCAGTTGGACCTCTTCATCAGAGCATTTCACTAAAACTTAAATCAGTCCCAAACTAAACTCAATATTTCTAACTAGTATCTGTCCTACCCCTTCTATCTCTCCCAAACCTTCTTATATGTCTGTTTATAGCACAATAATTCACCAAGTTTTCCAAACTGGCAACCAGTAGTTCATCCTGTTGTCTCTTTTCCTTCAATCTTTCCCAACTCAAATTCAATCATTTACTAAAGTGTTTTTGACTCTGTATTTTAAACTATATCTTGTGTCTTTCCTCTCCACTCCATTGTTATTCATTTAAACTGGTCCACATGATCTTTAAGCTATTGAAATGTTCTCTAACTCCATCTCTCTGTCTCCAGACACCCCAATTCCTTCCTCCATAAATTTGCTTCATAACTGTCAATGTAACTGTTAAAGATTCAAAGTGATCATGTCACTCCTTAGCTTAGTATTCTTCAGTGGATCATTGAATATTTCAACACCATGTTGTGACCCTTTAAATGGCTCTGTACTTAAGGTTTTATATGTTTTATTCAATCCTTCTTGCACTCCTCTGAGGGAATCAGCTGACTTCTCCATTCTTAAAGAACTTCTCTTAAAGAACTTTCTTGTGACTCTTTACTTATGTATCTGTTCTCAGACTGGGAACTTGCAAGAACAAGTTATAAAACTAAAAAAAATTGCTAACAGATCTAAATATCTATGTTGACAAAAATCTTCACTGTAGGTTCACGGTAGGAAGGATATTAAAAGAGAAAGAGGAGACTAAAAACTAAGCAACTTGTAATAAAATCACAACCAGAAACAAAATAAAAATATTTTTTATATTTCTAAGTTCCTTTGGCATGGAAACGTATGATAATTTTGTAATAGAGCCTTCACTAAACTAATGTATTTATACCAATGTCCCTAAGGGCCTGAAAAAATATGACGTAGTACTCCAACTGTGAGTTTAAATATATATGTACACTTTTCAAGCTTTACTAGATTCACAATATGGAAAAACTAAACATATTGCTAAAAATATGATTATTCTAAGAATAACTCAATAAATCACAAGCAGTAATCAATAGAGGTACACATTCATCATTTCAAGCATGGAATCTTAATGGAGCCTTGACAGTAAGCAATAATTACCAGAGGAGTACTAATGCAGAATTGATATTCAGTGCTAAGAAATTAATTTTGAAGCTAATTGAAAAGAAACTTTGGTTTGAATAACACCACTATAAGTAATGGTTATTGTTATGATTTTTATTATGAATTTTAAGAATGTTCTGATGTATACCTTATATGGGACACCTGGTAATACATATATTCTTAAGGCAGAATTATAGTAAGATGTTTTACAAATAGAAAATGGTAAGTAACCCTTGAAGTCAGAAGGTCTGTGTCTAAAAAGTCTGGATGCCATCAGATCCCAACCTTTAAAAGTTCTTTAAATTTACTTTGGGCGGATGAAAGGACACACCGTTCTACCATCCAGCCTGCTGCCGTGGGCCACACATTGCTGGTTCTTCAGATTCTCTTTAGCTTTATGGCTATACTTCCAGACCCCGCAGCCACCCCAAGCCTGACACAGCAACCCTGTCTCCCTTGAAAACCACATCTCCCATAAAAAAACCCCAAACATTAGCTTTAGTGGAGAGGAAGTAGGAAGACGACTCCACTTTCTCTCATTTTTACTATCTATTCTTTTCTTTTCAGACCTAGTGACTTACACACACACACACACATACACACACACACACACACCAAATCTCCTTTTTCCATTAGAAGACTCACTGACCTTCCTTTCCAATATTTGAGTGTCAGAAATGATAACAGACTTATAGAAAAAGCATCTTGTTGAATTTATCTTAGGTTTCATTCCTTTGTCATTTGAGAATTTGCCACCTTGACAAATGCAAATCAACTCATGATCAAGTGTTAGATAAGATATATTTAGACACAGTTATTCCTTTCCAAATATTCCGTATACCCCAAAATGTTCTTTTCCTTTTAGCAGTAGCACCTAGGAGTTATGTCTTCACTCATTACTGTTGGTGGATCTGAAGTTATCCTGTTCACAGGTTGATTTTTCGGATAATTCCTGAGGTGACTGGTACTTTGTTCAGATACTCTGCCTCTCTGTCATCTATATAAAAAGAACTGTCATCAGTGGCTCACTTATTCTGAGACTCTTAAGGACCTTACTTCTTTGGCTGCTGGAATCTAATCTAATTGGCTATTAGTGTTGACTCCTAAAATTTCACTATTGCTCCATTCTATCAGCCACCCTTAGTTCTTCCTCCTAATAATTAGGGTTCGTGTAGCCTAATACTTGATATAGCTGGTACTTAATGAATATCTGCTGAATATTGGATGGGTGTTTTACAGATGATCAACTGACACCTCTACTAGGACCATAGCTGGTATAATAAGTGCCTGCACTAGTAATTAGCTTACCCTTTTTGGACAAGGGAAGTTATTTTCTCTAGATTTGTTGTGGGTAATGTGAAATCCTCTGCTAGGATGTTCTCCAGTAGAATAACTAGAATCACCCTATTTTTATACTGGGTTGGCCAAAATGTTCGTTCAGGCTTTTCTGTAATATGTTACAGAACACCCGAACGAACTTTTTGGCCAACCCAATACTTTCTGTTCAATACTCATTCTGTCCCTAATGGCTAACTGCAGCAAACAACTTTCTGCTTGCAAACATGCTGAGAGTTTCTCAAGGACCAGCTTATCTTTGTGCCCTCATGTTCCTCTTCACTAGAAAAAAATAGTCAACTTCCCTAGCAGAGCAGTTGTTGTCATATACTAATTAGTAAGTCTAAGCCTGCACTGTATTTTATTTGTCTAAATATTCAAATTTCTCTAACATATGGTATTGCTCCCATGATTCCATGTATCTAGTGAAAAAAGATTGTCACCATACCTTTTTCTTCTTTGGTTACAGAGTTCCTACTGAAGATTAGAGGTTTTTAATACCCTTTGTTTTCAGGGTTAATATACTTTGTTTAAGTTTGTGTTTCATCAATGGTAGAAATCTTGCAAACTGTCCTTCAATCTGATAATATGATTGCTATGTTGCCTTACCTTCTAACATTTCAAACATAAGGCTATGGATAGTTAATGTTTTTTCCTTAACAACAAACATGGAATATATTTAGTGAACTTATTACTGAGTGCTACCCTCTATAGTGCTTGGAAGATTTAAATGTCTTCACTACCCTTCTGTTCTGGCCAATATATTTTTTCCACACTTTTTTTTTTAAACATCTTTATTGGAGAATAATTGCTTTACAATGGTGTGCTAGTTTCTGCTGTATAACAAAGTGAGTCAGCTATACATAAACATATATCATCATAGCTCCTCCCTCTTGGGTCTCCCTTCCACCTTCCCTATCCCACCCCTCTAGGTGGTCACAAAGCACTGAGCTGATCTCCCTGTGCTATGTGGCTGCTTCCCACTAGCTATCTACTTTACATTTCATAGTGTATATAGGTCCATGCCATTCTCTCACTTTGTCCCAGCTTACACTTCCCCCTCCCCCTGTCCTCAAGTCCATTCTCTATGTCTGTGTCTTTATTCCTGTCCTACCCCTAGGTTCTTCAGAACCGTTTTTTTTTTTTTTTTTTTTAGATTCCATATATATGTGTTAGAATATGGTATTTGTTTATTCTTTCTGACTTACTTCACTCTGTATGACAGTCTCTAGGTCCATTCACCTTACTACAAATAACTCAATTTCGTTTCTTTATATGGCTGAGTAATATTCCATTGTATATATGTGCCACATCCTCTTTCTCCATTCATCTGTTGATGGACACTTAGGTTGCTTCCATGTCCTAGCTATTGTAAATAGAACTGCAATGAACATTGGGGTACATGACTCTTTTTGAATTATGGTTTTCTCAGGGTATATGCCCAGTAGTGGGATTGCTGGGTCGTATGGTAGTTCTATTTTTAGTATTTTAAGGAACCTTCAAACTACTCTCCATAGTGGCTGCATCAATTTACATTCCCACCAACAGTGCAAGAGGGTTCCCTTTTCTCCACACCCTCTCCAGCATTTGTTGTTTGTAGGTTTTTTGATGATGGCCATTCTGACTGGTGTGAGGTGATATCTCATTGTAGTTTTGATTTGCATTTCTCTAATGATTAGTGATGTTGAGCATCTTTTCATGTGTTTGTTGGCAATCTGTATATCTTCTTTGGAGAGATGTCTATTTAGATATTCTGCCTATTCTTGGATTGGGTTGTTGTATTTTTAAATATTGAGCTATAGGAGCTGCCTGTATATTTGGGAGGTTAATCCTTTGTCAATTGCTTCATTTGCAAATATTTTCTCCCATTCTGAGGGTTGACTTTTTGTCTTGTTTATGGTTTCCTTTGCTGTGCAAAAGCTTTTAAGTTTCATTAGGTCCCATTTGTTTTTGTTTTTATTTCCATTTCTCTAGGAGGTGGGTGAAAAAGGATCTTCTTATGTATGTCATAGAGTGTTCTGCCTATGTTTTCCTCTAAGAGTTTGATAGTGTCTGGCCTTACATCTAGGTCTTTAATCCTTTTTGAGTTTATTTTTGTGTATGGTGTTAGGGAGTGTTCTAATTTCATTCTTTTACATGTAGCTGTCCAGTTTTCCCAGCACCACTTATTCAAGAGGCTGTCTTTTCTCCATTGTATATTCTTGCCTCCTTCGTCATACTGTCTTCATTAGTGTAGCTTTGTAGTATAGTGTGAAGTCAGGGAGCCTGATTCCTCCAGCCCCATTTTTTTTTTTTTTTTTTTTTTTTTTTTTTTGCGGTATGCGGGCCTCTCCCGTTGCGGAGCACAGGCTCCGGACGCGCAGGCTCAGCGGCCATGGCTCACGGGCCCAGCCGCTCCGCGGCATATGGGATCCTCCCGGACCGGGGTGCGAACCCGCGTCCCCTGCATCGGCAGGCGGACTCCCAACCACTGCGCCACCAGGGGAGCTCCCTCCAGCCCCATTTTTCTTTCTCAACATTGCTTTGACTATTGGGGGTCTTTGTGTTTCCATACAAATTGTGAATTTTTTTTTGTTCTACGTCTGTGATAAATGCCATTGGTAGTTTGATAGGGATTGCATTTAATCTGTAGGTTGCTTTGGGTAGTATAGTCATTTTCACAATGTTGATTCTTCCAATCTAAGAACATGGTATATCTATCCATCTGTTTGTATCATCTTTAATTTCTTTCATCAGTGTCTTATAGTTTTCTGCATACAGGTCTTTTTTCTCCTTAGGTAGTTTTATTCCGTTTATTCTTTTTGTTGCAGTGGTAAAAGGGAGTGTTTCCTTAATTTATCTTTCAGATTTTTCCTCATTAGTGTATAGGGATGCCGGAGATTTCTGTGCATTAATTTTATATCCTGCTACTTTACCAAATTCATTGATTAGCTCTAGTAGTTTTCTGATAGCATCTTTGGGATTCTTTATGTATAGTATCATGTCATTTGCAAACAGTGACAGTTTTACTTCTTCTTTTCCAATTTGGATTCCTTTTATTTCTTTTTCTTCTCTGATTGCTGTGGCTAAAACTTCCAAACCTATGTTGAATAATAGTGGTGAGAGTGGGCAACCTTGTCTTCTTCCTGATCTTAGTGGAAATGGTTTCAGTTTTTCACCATTGAAAACGATGTTGGCTGTGGGTTCACCACTGAGAATGATGCTGGCTGTGGGGTATATGGCCTCTGTTATGTTGAGGTAAGTTCCCTCTTTGCCTACTTTCTGGAGAGTTTTTATCATAAATATGTGCTGAATTTTGTCAAAAGCTTTTCTGCATCTATTGAGAGGATCCTATGGTTTTTCTTCATCAATTTGTTAATATGGGTTATCACATTGTTTGATAATGAAGAATCCTTGCATTCCTGGGTTAAACCCCACTTGATCATGGTGTATGATCCTTTAATGTGCTGTTGGATTCTGTTTGCTAGTATTTTGTTGAGGATTTTTGCATCTATGTTCATCAGTGATATTGGTCTGTAGTTTTCTTTTTTTTGTGACATCTTTGTCTGGTTTTGGTATCAGGGTGATGGTGGCCTCTTAGAATGAGTTGGGGAGTGTTCCTCCCTCTGCTGTATTTTGGAAGAGCTTGTGAAGGATAGGTGTTAGCACTTCTCTAATGTTTGATAGAATTCGCCTGTGAAGCCATCTGGTCCTGGACTTATGTTTGTAGGAAGATATTTAATCACAGTTTCAATTTCAGTGCTTGTGATTGGTCTGTTTATATTTTCTATTTCTTCCTGATCCAGCCTCAGGAGATTGTGCTTTTCAAAGAATTTATCCATCTCTTCCAGGTTGTCCATCTTATTGGCATATAGTTGTTTGTAGTAATCTCTCATGATTCTTTGTATTTCTGCAGTGTCAGTTGTTACTTCTCCTTTTTCATTTCTAATTCTATTGATTTGAGTCTTCTCCCTTTTTTTCTTGATGAGGCTCTCTAGTGTTTTATCAATTTTGTTTATCTTCTCAAAGAACCAGGTTTTAGTTTTATTGATCTTAACTATTGTTTCCTTCATTTCTTTTGCATTTATTTCTGATCTGAACTTTCTGATTTCTTTCCTTCAGCTAACTTTGATTTTTTTTTCTGTTCTTTCTCTAATTGCTTTAGGTGTAAGGTTAGGTTGTTTATTTGAGATGCTTCTTGTTTCTTGAGGTAGGATTGCATTGCTTTAAGCTTCCCTCTTAGAACTGCTTTTGCTGCATCGCATAGGTTTTGGGTCGTTATGTTTTCATTGTCATTCATTTCTAGGTATTTTTTGAGTTTCTTTGATTTCTTCAGTGATCTCTTGGTTATTTATTAGTGTATTGTTTAGCCTCCATTTGTTTGTATTTTTTACAGTTTTTTTCCCCTGTAATTGATAGCTAGTCTCAGTGTTACGGTTGGAAAAGATAATTGATACAATTTCAATTTTCTTAAATTTACCAAGGCTTGATTTGTGACCCAAGATACGATCTATCCTGGAAAATGTTCCATGAGCATTTGAGAAGAAAGTGTATTCTGTTTTTTTTGGATGGAATGTCCTATGAATACCAATTAAGTCCATCTTGTTTAATGTATCATTTAAAGCTTGTGTTTCCTTGTTTATATTCATTCTGGATGATCTGTCCATTGGTGAAAGTGTGGTGTTAGAGTCCTCTACTATGTTTGTGTTACTGTCGATTTCCCCTTTTATAGCTGTTAGCATTTGCCTTAAGTACTGAGGTGCTCCTATGTTGGATGCATAAATATTACAGTTGTTATATCTTCTTCTTGGATTGATCAATGAGCCCTTGATCATTATGTCATGTCCTTCTTTTTCTCTTGTAATAGTCTTTATTTTAAGTCTACTTTGTCTGATATGAGAATTGCTACCTCAGCTTTCTTTTGATTTCCATTTGAATGAAATATCTTTTTCCATCCCCTCACTTTCAGTCTGTATGTCTCCCTATGTCTGAAGTGGGTCTCTTGTCGACAGCATATAGATGGGTCTTGTTTTTGTATCCATTCAGCCAGTCTATGACTTTTGTTTGGAGCATTTAATCCATTTACATTTAAGGTAGTTTTGATATGTATGTTCCTATTACAGTTTTCTTAATTGTTTTGGGTTTGTTATTGTTGGTCTTTTCCTTCTCCTGTGGTTCCTGCCTAGAGAAGTTCCTTTAGCATTTTTTGTAAAGCCGGTTTTGTTGTGCTGAATTTTCTTAGCTTTTGCTTGTCTGGAGAGATTGTAACTTCTCCGTTGAATCTGAATGAGATCCTTGCTGGGTAGAGTAATCTTGGTTGTAGGGTTTTCTATTTCATCACTTTAAATATGTCCTGTCATTCCCTTCTGGCTTGCAGAGTTTCTACTGAAAGATCAGTATCAGGGGATTCTCTTGTATGTTATTTGTTACTTTTCCCTTGCTGCTTTTAATATTTTTTCTTTGTATTTAATTTTTGATAGTTTGATTAATATGTGTCTTGGCGTGTTTTTCCTTGGATTTATCCTGTATGGGACTCTCTGTGCTTCCTGGATTTAATTGACTCTTTCCATTCCCATATTAGGGAAGTTTTCAACTATAACCTCTTCAAATATTTTCTCAGAAACTTTTTTTTCTCTTCTTCTTCTAGGACCCCTATATTTCAAATGTTGGTGTGCTTAATGCTGTCCCAGAGGTCTCTGAGGCTGTTCTCAATTCTTTTCATTCTTTTTTCTTTCTTCTGCTCTGCAGTAGTTATTTTCACTATTTTATCTTCCAGGTCGCTTATCAATTCTTCTGCCTCAGTTATTCTGCTATTGATTCATTGTAGAGAATTTTAAATTTCATTTATTGTGTTGTTCATCATTGTTCACTTGCTCTTTAGTTCTTCTAGGTCCTTGTTAAACATTTCTTGTATTTTCTCCTTTCTATTTCCAAGATTTTGGATCATCTTTACTATCATTACTCTGAATTCTTTTTCAGGTAGACTGCCTTTTTCTTCTTCATTTGTTTGGTCTGGTGGGTTTTTATCTTGCTCCTTCATCTGCTGTGTATTTCTCTGTCTTCTCATTTTGCTTAGCTTACTGTTTACACATATTCTTAATAGTACATGTTTGAAGCGGTGTTGAATATTACCTTAGACTTTAATTTTTAATTTTGTCAAGGGAATTCATCCATCCATTCATCCATCCAGCCATCTTTCCATTTATTCTACATACTTGCTACTGCTCTAGGCAAAGGAGATAGAAATATTAAAGACACTCTGCCACAAAGGAAATCGTTGGCCTACAAGGGAAACAAGCAAGTAAATAAACAGTTATAGCACAACAAGATAACTTTTCTTTTGCTAAGAGAACACAGAAAAGGGATGGCTGAGCCAGGCTGAGTGAGCTCAGAAAGGGCTCTCTGGGGGAGTTCATCTCCACTGAATTATAAGTAAGTGAATCACTTAATCAAAGAGTAGGAACATATGTACAGGGCAGAAGGAACAACATACATAAAGGTCAAGAGATAAGAGTGTAATTCAGGGGTGACTGGAGCATAGAGTGTGAGGAGGGGAAGAAGAGATAGTTGAAGGGTAGGTCATAAATGGCCATTATCTTAAAGCATTTAGATATTTGTTCTTGAAGGCCATTGAAGTTATTAATGATTTTAATGTAGAAAATGAGTTAATATTTGCACTTTAGTTTTGGAAAAACATAGTGGAGGGTGCAAGAGTGGAGGCAGGGAAATAGATGATTTTAATAGCTGAGGCATGAGGCAATGATAACCTAAACTAAAGCAATGGTGATGGAGATAAAGAGAAGGGAAAACAGATGAAAGTCACTACTTATAGTTGTAATTTTAGATTTATTTATGTGATTATTTGATTAGTATATATCTCTTTTATTAAATATAAGATCCATGAGTACAAAGGTAGGTTTCGTTTCAGCCTACCATCGTATCTCCTATGCCTAACACAGTGCCTGGCACACAAGTGCTTAATAAGGATTTGTTGAGTGAATTTGATAATGAATGAATTTAAAATGTACATTCATGTTAAATGCATACTATGAACTGAACAGTGTACAAGGCAGCGAAGATTCAGTGCTGAATAAGCTATGCAAGATTCCTGCCCTCAAGGAGAAATTTTAGAAAGGGGAGAAACAAGTAATAAGTGAGAGAATTTGCGATAGTAATCAGTGTTACAAAGAAATTAAAATAGGGTTTTTGGGAAGTTCTGGGGTGGGAGAGGCTACTTTAGATGGAAGGGTCATCAAAGAATTCTAGGGCAAGTGACATTTGATTTAAGATATGGATGATAAGAGAGGAGTCAGCCATGGGTGGCTCTGGGAGCAGACAGTTCCAGACAGAAGGAAATGAATAAGCAAATTAGACAGATTTGACAGAACTTGTTGACTTATTGGAAGAAATAGGCCTAGGATGATTCACAGGATCTAGAAAATGTTATTTCTATTCTTTCTAAATGAGCTTGGGAATACTGGAAAAAGTACTGGCAGTGATGGAAACATGAAGTTCAGCACTGGAACTGTGGACTTTAAGGTACTTGTGATGCACTGAAATAGTAGATGGTAATTCATCTCCAAGAGACGTTCTTTCTAAAAACAGAAAGGATACAGGCCACAACTCTAAAAGATTGTTACAACAGTGTTCTCCAGATGAAACTTTTTAGCTGACAATATCTTCAGTTGACTACGTTTCCTGAAAGTCTTCCCAATACCTCCTACAATTCAGGACCAGTAGACTGTGTTCTGTCTGGAATTCTCTAATATCATGGTCACCAAAACATAACATGACTATTAGTAATTGGTAGGCTTTAGACAGGACTAATTATTTCCAGGCAGAAATCTGGAAATCTAGACTCTTTTACTGAACTCTTCACTACAGTGCTTTAATACTGTTTTAATTTTTGCTTTCCTATAAAAATAGTTTCACTTATGTTGAAAGAGGCCCAATGTTTGGGGGATCTCATCCATTATTTTTGCTTATATGTCATATGTAAAAACTTACTACCATTTTTTTTCCTGTTCAACCTAGTCTTGGGGATTGGGTTCAGATCTGTGTGGTGTACTGCAAATATGTTTCAATACTATCTTGGGCCATAGATCCCTTTAGGCCATTGATGAGAAGGGAGAAAATAAAACTTCTTTACTGAGGATACTTTTGTGGTTAACTCTGTAAGGTGTTATACAGACTAATGACCATCCAAGGTAGAAAGTGACCTTTGTGTGCAGACAAACCAGAGACTGTCCTGCTACATACACAGCTACTGAAACTTCACAATGAAATATTATCTCAATAGAGAAGGCTCAACTATAAGGAATTTGACCTGATAAACCTGTCCTATTTGTAAGATAATTTTAAAAAAGTGCCAGAAAGCTAGACTTTAGCAACTGATTTTATCAAGTGCGGGTAGGACCTGACAGCCTCTTGTCTTTGAACTACTAAAACCTATGATTTCTAGCTGTACCACACATTGACACTGCATGATATAAGGCATAAAGCAAAGAGCCTCTGGTCTAGAATTAAGATTCTTGATTAATTTCTTCTGCCATCCCTATATGAGTTGGACACTTCCACTGATAGTTGGATACTGGCTGCATTTTTTAGTTCTAGGCTACCAGTTTTACATTTCCTTCCCTTGAGCTTGATTTTCTGCCTTCTTGGACGTACTTAGCTTTTATCAAACCTTTTGCTAGGCTCCTCCTCTTTAGTCTGATTTCTACTCTTAGCTCTCTGTAAGCTAGATTGGATAAATTGCTTCTCATGTTCAGCAGGACTCATAAAGTAGATTTAATCTGTTACATTTTAGGAGTCAAAGTCCAGTAAAGAGGATTTGCAAATTCTCATGTTCCCACTGCTAGATTTTTGCTGACACTCATTTTTCTAAAGCAATATGTTGATACAAGGTCATATTAAGCTGTGCCCATTGAATATTGTTTAAGAATCCCATTTACTGAATTTATTCAAAGAACATTATGTATGAACATAGAGAAATATCAACACTGTTGAAGATGTGGCAGATTATAACGCAGAGACATAAATTGCTGATAACAAGTGAAGTAATTAATTTGTAGTTCTTTTCAACTTCTTTTATATTTGAAAATGCTTTATTTATACATTAAAATAAGCTATCACTAATAAATTCATAAATGTGATTGTCATATATGCTTTTTTCAGTGCAGTTTTAATTATTATTTTTTTTTAATTTTGGTGTCTTTTCCCCCTTTCCCTTCCACTCTTATTTACTTCTCATCCTGAATCCAGCCTCAAGTGACCCAAATATATAATCTAGTACATAGCCTATTATATTTTTCTTGATGCTTATAAAATTATACACAAATACACACAAATATAAGAAGTGCTGGCATTGTTTGTTTTATAAAAATTAAATTATACTGTATGCCAGCTTCTGAATCTTTCTTCCCCCCTCAATAATAACTTGTAGAAATCATTATTTTAGTGGCTTTATCATGTCTCTGAACCATTATTTAGTCAGACTGCATTCTGTTAATTTTTATTTTTCCAACTTTTTTTTTTACTCCAAACAATACTGCCATAACCTTGTAAGTTAAGTAATCACCGACAGTTTTTATATGCTGTATAGATACAGTCTAGCTCCATTTTATTTTAAATGAATCATCAATTGCACCAATAGCATTTATTAGGTAATATACCCTTTTCCACTGCTTTAAAATACATTTTGTTATATTTAAAACTATTATAGATACTAAGATCTATTTCTGATTTTGTGTTTATTCCATTGACTTATTTTTTATCTATGACAATATTTATTTGATAAGAATAGTTAATATTATATTCCAATATTTGACAAGGTAAGTCCTTCTGTCATTAATACTTTTTGTTATACATTCTTGACTGCTATCCATAATTTTTTTTCTCATACAAATTTTAAGATTATTTTATCCAATTAAAAATTTTTGGATTTAGAAGATGGGTTAAATAAGTATTGAATTTCATTAATAATAATTTGAGAGAATAACATTTTTATATTAAAGTTCCCATTTAAAAATGATTTGTCTTATCATTCATTCAGATCTTTTTTTTTTTTACATCTTTATTGGACTATAATTGCTTTACAATGGTGTGCTAGTTTCTGCTTTATAACAAAGTGAATCAGTTATACATATACATATGTCCCCATATCTCATCCCGCTTGTGTCTCCCTCCTTCCCACCCACCCTATCCCACCCCTCTAGGTGGTCACAAAGCACAAAGCTGATCTCCTGTGCTATGCGACTGCTTCCCACTAGCTATCTATTTTATGTTTAGTAGTCTATATACGTCCATGCCACTCTCTCGCTTTGTCACAGCTTACCCTTCTCCTTCCCCATATCCTCAAGTCCATTCTCTAGTAGGTCTGTGTCTTTATTCCTGTCTCACCCCTAGGTTCTTCATGACATTTTTTTTCTTAAATTCCATATATATGTGTTAGCATACGGTATTTGTCTTTCTCTTTCTGACTTACTTCACTCTGTATGACAGACTCTAGGTCCATCCACCTCATTACAAATAGCTCAATTTCGTTTCTTTTTATGGCTGAGTAATATTCCATTGTATATATGTGCCACATCTTCTTTATCCATTCATCTGATGATGGACACTTAGGTTGTTTCCATCTCCTGGCTATTGTAAATAGAGCTGCAATGAACATTTTGGTACACGACTCTTTTTGAATTATGGTTTTCTCAGGGTATATGCCCAGTAGTGGGATTGCTGGGTCATATGGTAGATCTATTTGTAGTTTTTTAAGGAACCTCCATGCTGTTCTCCATAGTGGCTGTACCAATTCACATTCCCACCAGCAGTGCAAGAGTGTTCCCTTTTCTCCGCACCCTCTCCAGCATTTATTGTTTCTAGATTTTTTGATGATGGTTATTCTGACTGGTGTGAAGTGATACCTCATTGTAGTTTTGATTTGCATTTCTCTAATGATTAATAATGTTGAGCATTCTTTCATGTGTTTGTTGGCAATCTGTATATCTTCTTTGGAGAAATGTCTATTTAGGTCTTCTGCCCTTTTTTGGATTGAGTTGTTTGTTTTTTGTTATTGAGCTGCTTGTAAATTTTGGAGATTAATCCTTTGTCAGTTGCTTCATTTGCAAATATTTTCTCCCATTCTGAGGGTTGTCTTTTCGTCTTTTTTATGGTTTCCTTTGCTGTGCAAAAGTTTTAAGTTTCATTAGGTCCCATTTGTTTATTTTTGTTTTTATTTCCATTTCTCTGGGAGGTGGGTCAAAAAGGATCTTGCTGTGATTTATGTCATAGAGTGTTCTGCCTATGCTTTCAGATCTTCTTTTATGTCTTTCAATAAGAATTTACATTTTTCTTTCATAAGCATTATGCCTTTCTTGTTACATTCATTCCTGAATATTACTTCATTTCTGTTTCTATTGGGAATGGAATATATATTTGTTTCTTTCATCAGTGTTTATTCTAGAATGGAAAAAAAAACTATTCTATACTTACTTTTTTCTCTAATCATCTTGCAAATACCTTTATTCTTTTTTGTAGTGTATTAGGGCTCAGATCTGCTAAATGTACAGAAGTATGACTCTATGGTAAGCAAATAATATAACTGTTACTGTCAGTTATTTCTACACAGATTTATGTCGGCAGATCTACCTTTGAAATCCTAATCTATCTTTGAGAGTTTTGCAATATTGGGCAAGTTGTTCAACCTCCTTAAGTCTTCTTTTCCTCATCTATAAACTGGAAACTGATAATGGTACCTATATTATAGTGATCACATGTGGATTAAATATATTGACAAAAATAAAACACTTTAGTACAGTGCCTGGCAGATATAAGACATTGGGAAATGATGGCTACTATTATTACTACAGCTGCTGAAGAATTCATAGACAAAAACCAGTTTAAGTAGTAAAAGTAAATTTTCCAACAGCATTGTTTCTTAATTTTTAAATGACAAATAGATATAAGATGTTAAATAGGCAAGCTTAAAGAGCTTGGATTCTTCTGAGTGCCAGGAGATTCTCCAGATAATATGGAACAAAGAATGACCCAAACAGGAAATACAATGATAGTTGAGTATTTTGCAAAATAAAATCCAACGAAGAATATGCATTTCATCTAATAAGGCTTTTAAAGTTTAAGAAACAACAATTAAAAAAACACTTATCAGGAAATTAATGTTTGCACAAACAAAGAAAAATAATGGAGAACTAGAATGGTAACTTAAACTGTGTGAATTGTGGGAACCATTGGAAAAAAAGATAATTGAGCTCATAAGTTGACTGTAGTAGAAATGGATACATCCCATATAAATGTCTACTCACATCATTTAGTTCAATGTAACTTATTAATAAAGGAAGATTAGTGCAGTTTTTTTCAAATATTAATACATCTTATTAAAATCTAACTAATTGGTGTAAGTTCTCTAGGAAAGTTTTTTGTTGATTTAAAAAACAGGTCAAAATGAACATATATTTGGTCAGTTTAAAGAAACTTTTTCCAGTTTTAGATTTCTTACTCCTTTCTCAACTTTGCTAGTTCTTAACAAAGGCATTATATGTAGAGAAAAAAATTAAGTTTTTGTAAAAAAACTTAAATTTTTATAATTTAGCTAAGAAAAGCTCCCCAAAAGTGATTAATTTACACTTGTCAAAAGAAAGAGACTTGGGACTTCCCTGGTGGTGCAGTGGTTAAGAATCCACCTGCCAATGCAGGGACACGGGTTAGATTCCTGGTCCGGGAGGATCCCACATGCTGCAGAGCAAATAAGCCCATGCACCACAACTACTGAGCCTGTGCTCTAGAGCCCAAGAGACACAATTATTGAGCCTGCGTGCCACAACTGCCGAAGCCCGTGCTCCTGGAGCTCGTGCTCCAAACAAGAGAAGCCACTGCAATGAGAAGCCCGTGCACCGCAACAAAGCATAGCCCCCACTCGCCTCAACTAGAGAAAGCCTGCATGCAGCAATGAAGACCCAACACAGCCAAAAATAAAAATAAATAAATAAATAAAAAAGAGACTTAGTAGCAGAATTCATTAACCCTAGCTGCCACCAGAACAAAATCAAAGGGAATAAAAATTTTGACTCAGCTTATAATAAAAGCCTTTTAACCAAAAAGATAATACTGGATATTCAGATTAGCTGTCTGTCAATAGCGTGTTGAAATTGGGGATCATAATTGATATAATAATAATAGTTTGGATAACATATATATATTAAATCTACTATATAGGTATGTGATACTAATATAATATGTTAGAAAAGCTATTGAATAATCTGAATAATGAAAGACTAATAATATATGTTTTTATTGTCTGAAAATATAAAAAACTGTCTTCATCTAGTTGCTGGAAATTATCAAAACTCTCAGTTCTTATACATTTACTAATGTGATCCTTATGTACACAGATGGTACAAACTGAGCCACTCTCAGCAGAAGCATGCAATAATATGGGTTGTATGTGAAGCAATGGATTTGTGTATGGGTTGATCTGGGAAAACTCTTTTGGCGGAAGAAGGGGAGCTTATTTTTGTTTGTGAATAACGACATTCATTTCCTGATCAGTTACCTAGGGTTAAGAGTGGCAATTTATCATTGTAAAACCTATTTCCTTCAACTTAACCCTTTCCAGATCTTTACAGAAAGTTTGTCCTTGATTGCCTCATTAGTCCCATTTTTTCAAATTAAACACCTGATTGGAATATGAATACAATCCAAATTTTACTGTTCTTATTTGTGTATAAAGAGGCTTTTCGTTGTATGCCAACACAGAAGCTCAACTAAACTGTGTTTTGTGCATGTCTTGATTGAAAAAAGTTATAGTCTTCTTATAAAAAACAACAGTAAGTTATCTTGACTCTTTAAAGAAAGCTATGTGCAGCAGGATCATTATTCAAATGACGCTATTTTTTTTTTTTTTTTTTTTTTTTTTGCTGTACGCGGGCCTCTCACTGTTGTGGTCTCTCCCGTTGCGGAGCACAGGCTCCACACGCGCAGGCCCAGCAGCCATGGCTCACGGGCCTAGCCGCTCCACAGCATGTGGGATCTTCCCGGACCGGGGCACGAACCCGTGTCCCCTGCATCGGCAGGCGGACTCTCAACCACTGTGCCACCAGGGAAGCCCGACTCTATTCTTTGTATGTCACAGAATCAGTAAGAAGAGCCTTTGCTAAATATTTTCCTCACCACCAGTGATTATCTATTGCCCTTGCTTAACAGGAAGAATCACGAAGAAAACAGGTGCATTAGGGAAGAATTGGATTATTAAAACAAGTCAAACATATAAAAATAGTTCCTAAGTTTTCATAAATTCAAGTGGGTTGTTTTAGGCAGAAATTCTCACATTTTTGTGTGTTCTCTGTAGGTTTTCTCATACTATGAGTTGCGGTGGCATGTTTTGAATGCATTAAAAGATTCATGGCAACATTAAACAAATCAGCACTGATTCAATGCAATAGCTATGAGAGTATAACAATATCATACAATATTTATGAAAGCATCCAGAATGTTAAATTATTCCTGTTCATCCTTATATAGGATTTGGCTGTTTGAATAATACTGCTCACTGCTTTTACCTGAACTGGAACTTGTTATAGCAGGTCATGGACCTGAACAAGGCAAAGCAAAAACAACATTTAAATGTTAATTGGAATTTGGCATGTATGTGAAGTGTTGATGGGGTTCTCATGTACCACAGCATTCTGGTTAAGAACAACTTTTCTAAATTGGCTGGAAATAATTCTAAGGATTTTGAATTTATCTTTATATGATCTTCATGGATATTCAGGAAATTGTATTGTTTTTATCTAAGACAAGAACATTTTGAAAACATAACAGATCTTAACTATTTACTATCAAGTAAGTATGGAAATAACAAAGAAAGGTGAATACTTGACTTTAAAATTGTAAAATGTATATAAATATCAGCAAATAACAAAATATACATCTTTTCATTATCCACTATGTGAACAAAAGATAATAATTTGATGTGTTTCTAAGATTGTTTCTATAAATAAACATCTTTCTTCAGTCACATTAATGATCAAGGCTTTGATTAATTGTTTTGACTTGAGTAAATCTGCCAGATTTCAGCATATGAATATGGGACACATAATGTCTGATTTGGAGTGTGGTGTACAGTAGTGCACATACAATATTGTCGGGTTGCAATTATGCTGTAGGTGTATTGCCTTCTGGTTATGCCGTCTAATTCCAAGATAAATATGAATTCTCTGAAAACAAATGACATTTATTTCTTCATTTATTCAACAATAATTGACTGATTGTTTACCTTTGTGCAAGGTAGGATGCTAGGCATTGAGGAGGTTACTATGATAAATAAGGTAAAAGGACTCAGAGGACAGTTCTCAGGAACTAGAGGTCAGAGAAAACAGGAAATGCAAAACGGGCACTTTTGCCATGGCAATTTAGTGCAAATATGTTATGACTCATGGTTTAGTGGGCCAGAGTGGGTGATTCTAATACCAGTATTTTGGCTTCCTGAGCAGTGGCTATCTGGATCCTGCTGTGTAACTGCCAGTGTGAGGTACAGCAGACAAAGCAGGAACAGAACTAGTAAACTTGGAACCCAGAGGCACTCTCAAAATTCCCAATTCAAAGGGTGAAAGAAAAAGGAGAAAAGAGAACATCCGGAGAGCCCATCTAGAATGGTAATACTGTGTAGCTCACATGGGTATAGCCCCCTTCTCTATGAATTTCTTTTTATCTTGAGCAAGGACTGCTGAATATTTGAGTCCCTCAGAGAAGCTTCTCTTGGCTTCCTTTTTGTTCCCTCCCTCTGCAAGCTTAAGAACCATTTATTATGCATCCACTGCAGGTAAACATTATTTGGTATAATATATATGTAGTATTATCTACAGTGCCTAAGTACATGATATATGTGGGAAACTGAAGTTGAAAGAAGATAAGTCACTTGCTCTAAGGCACACAGTACTAAGGTGTGAAAGAGATTTCAATTCATGTTTGTCCTGTAGAGCCCAAGACCCCTTCTCTTGGCCATGATGGTTTCCTTCTCTTGATGAAGGCAGGGAAACACAGGTTGAGTTAAGAAAAAATATTCCAGATTTTATTCTGTAAACCCCCAAACAATCACCAATTGAATTTTTGATTTTTAAAGCATATTGGTATATTCTGGAAATTTGAATTAGATTTTAAAAGAATATTTTTAATTTAACTATTAACCTGTTGGAACAGCTCATCTAACAGTTGTTTTTTTCAAAGCAATACTTATTTTTTATTACATAATTTTCAAGCAGTAACTTCATTATGTGTGAGATTAATAAAGATTTCTGGATTCCCTTTGCATCAGGCCACCCCAAGTATGATGATTAAAAAACAGTTTATGATATACCAAAAATTCTGTTCTTATTTAATCTTACTTGTTTAGTAGTCACAGAGGGAAAATCAGTATGAATTTTTGTTTGAAAATGCAAATAGAGAAAAGTAACAGAAAAATACTTTTTCAGAAGAAATTTTTGGGAAGTTAATTATCCTTGTTATAATTACATTCAAGGTTTCAACTTAAAAATAAGCCAGATTTACCTATTTAATACTTCTCAGGTAGAATAAGAATAGCAAACACAATCAAATTGTTTAACAGGATTTTGTATCATCTATCCAAAACCTTATAAATGGAATGTCTGCCAGAGTTTATAAGGGGGTAAATTTTATTCATGAACCAATATTGAATGTTAGCCATTATAGTTGATAGAAAACATACAAAATATTATATAAGTTACTGAACTACACCTGAAACAAGAATTTCAGGTTTCCCACTGTTACTATAAAAGGTAACATCTATCCCTTGCCCAAATCAATTGAATTCATATTTCTCATCTATTTTCTCCCACAGTTTGCTGAGTTTCAGTTTTGCTTTCATCTTGGATTGGACTTTTTCAACATACTTCTTCCTATGATAGTCCAAATACTTTTAAATGCAAAATTTCTTGTCAGGAATTTTATCTAAAAGGAAAAAATAAAAGGTGCTAATTTCTTAATGATAATTCAAGGAGAACAGAATTCCATTAAAATGTGGCTTATCTTAAAATTTCAGATAGATCACAGACCACCAAATAATGGTTCCTTCACTACAACGATCACACTGTGTATCATCTATTAGTGTTCTTTCTTTGTTGTGCTTTATTGTTCATAATAGCAGTCTCATCAAGGGGGTGTGTAGTAGCTGTATGTGGGTATCAGGGATGATTTAAAGATTTTGTAAACATTTCCAAGCAAAATGCATTTGATAAGCTACAGAAACTTTGGTAAACTATGTCTATAGAAAATTATAATTACTTTATGGATATTCTGGTACAAAGTGTTTTAAATGGTTTGCTTCCCAAGCAACAACATTTGGCCACCTAGAAGAGGTCATATTGCCTCACAGTACACTGTACCTTCATTATCTCTTTCTTTAGAACACATTTTCATTTTATATAATGCCATGGAAATTCATTCCATATAAAGAGTACTATAATAAATTTTCTTATAAAGAAACATAATCAAAGAATATACCCAGAGATGATATTTATTTTTTAAATTAAAGTAGATAACACATTGATTAACTAATCCAAGAAAGTAAATAAAGTCCATGTGTAACTAACAGTGTCAGTTTAAGCCATACCTTTATATTGCTAACATTTTTTCATTAACGTATAGTTGATTTACAATGTTGTGTTAATTTCTGCTGTACAGCAAAGTGATTCAGTTATACATACATATACATTCTTATACATTCATATACATTCTGTGGGATGTTAGTTCCCTGGCCAGGGATTGAACCCACACCCTCAGCAGTGAAAGTGTGGAGTCGTAACCACTGGACCACCAGGGAATTGCCCTACATTTTTTTTATATTGTTCTCCATTATGGTTTATCACAGGATATTGAATATAGTTCCCTGTGCTATACAGTAGGACCTTGCTATTTATCCGTTCTATATAATAGTTCGCATCTGTTAACCCCAAACTCCCATTCCATCCCTCCCCAACCACACCCGCCCCCTTGGCAGCTACATTGCTAATATTTTCTTAAAGATAAAGTATAGCAACACCAACTTGACATCTGTAGTGTACTCTCTTCAAGGGTAAGGATGAGTGGGATGACTAAAATGTATGCGAGTGAAATAAAAAGAAAGAAAAACAATGAGCCTTATGCGTGACTTAATTTTTCAATAATCAAGAGCCAGCTGCAGTGGACAAATTATTTAATGAGAAAATATCACAGAGTTTAACTTTCTATTAATTTCTGGTTCTTACAATCAATCAGCTATACACCAGGTGCCCACTGAATGCTTGGCAATGTTTGAGGAACTAAAACACTTCTTTCCATGTTACACTGCCTGCCTTCATTCATCAAATGTTGTCTGAAAACCTTCCTTATGCTCCGCTTTGTTGCCAATAGAAAGATAAATAAGTTATAGTTCTTTCCTTTAAAAGCTTACAGTCTTCTTGGGGATATACTCATAGGCAACAAATCCAATATAACGTAATAAAGGCTATCGTAGAGACATGTACAAAATGCTGTGGTAGCAAAGTGGAAGGAATAATTACTTGTGCCTGCAGTGTCAGGAGACACTTTATAGAGAAAGTGACATTTGCACCGTACTTTAAAGATTCATAGTATATCAAAAAAGAGAGAAGGGCAAATAAGACATTTCTTCTGACCCTTTAATATCCTCAGTTACTTCCATCCTCCATCTTGGATTCTGTAGCCCCAGATACCAGCCACTCTTCTGTAAACACGTTCCCTTGCCCCTCTCCTCCATCTGGCATGCCTGGTAAACCAAGCCAGCTGTCTCCTTCTAAAACTGCAGCAACGTAACCGACTTTCTGAAGTCTGCTCAACTTTCCTGAATGGACTTCTTTCCCATATATAACCTTAAATTTCAAATGGACAGTCAACACTGCCAGATGATTCTATGACAGTGCCTTAGTGTATTCGCTTTCCCATTCTCTAAGAGACTTATCTTTCACACTTTCTCTCACCTCCTCAAATCTCCATTATTCCCTACTCCATCTCAGGTGATGACTCTTCTTCATGCCTCATAGAGAAAATCAAAGCAATTGGTTGAGAATGTTCTTTCCACTCCCAAGCCATCAATCTATCTATATTTATATCTATTTTCTCTAGGATCCTTATGTTTCCATGTGAGAAGCATCCTTGCTTCTACGGCCACTTCCTCCACTTGTGCTCTGCATCCCATTCCCTCACTTCCTCAAGCATTTGGTCTTGTAGTTATTTTCCTTCTCTCCTGCATTATTAATTCTTTTGTTTCTACTGAATCATTCCCGTCATCTTGCAAATATGCTTTAACATTATCCTTTTTAACAAATCCTTTTCCTGACACCATACTCCCATCCAGTAACTGCTACCTTTTCACTGTTCATTCTGCAACTAAACTCCTTGAAGGAGCCATCTGTACTTGTTATCTTCTTTTGCTAATCCCTACTCTCTCCTCAACCACTCCAGTGAGGCTGCACATAATGTATTACTGAAATAGCTCTTACCAAGCTCTCATCAATGACCTAGATCTTGCTAATGCCAATGCTCAGTTTTCTGTTCCCATCATACTAGTGTTTGATACAATTGACTCCTCCCTCCCTCTTTTTTCTAGACTTCTGTGGCACTTCCTACATGTGGTTTCCTTCTTAACTCTCTGGGTGTTCACTCTGAGGATCTTCTGTAGAATCCCCTTCCATACTTAAACTATGAATATTAAAGTGTCCTAGGCTTAATTCTGGGTCCTCAATTCTTCTCTATTTATACTCTCAATTGGTTAACTCGACCAATGTCTTATTTTTAAATATCATCTATAGTGTGATAACTCTTAAATTTACATCCCTATCTTCCTGAGCATATGGTTTATGTATTCCACTGCCTACACTTGATGTTCTAATAGGCATCTCCAACTTTTCTTTGCCGAGATCAAACTTCCGATTCCCCACATCTGCTCCTCTTCAAATTTCCTCTACAACAGGAAATTATGCCACCAGTCACCTTGTTAGTCAAACCCAATCTTTGGGAATGCTCCTTAATTCCTCCTTAAATACTTAACTTTTCCTATCACCACAGATTCTTTTCATCAGCAAGGTTCCACTTCCAAATGGATCCCAAATCTGACCACTTACCACCTCCAGAGTACAATCCTAGACAAAGCTACTGTCATTTCTTTTCTACACTATGGCAATCATCTCCTAATTGGTGTCTTTTCAGTTTTGTCCACCTAGAACCTCTTCTCTGCAGAGTGGCCAGACAGATCTTTGTAAAGGTTTGGTCAAATCACACTTCTCCCTTGCTCAAATGCTCAAAGGGCTTTTCATTACAATTAGAAAATAGTCTTAATTTCCAAACATAGTTCACAAGGCACATCATCATTTTGCCCCACCTGTCTCTCCAACCTCGTCTCATACTCCTTCACTTTGTGCTCTTTATGTTCTGGATACACTGGCCTTTTTGCTCCTGACACATCAGGCTTGCTCCCATCACAAGTGTTTTTACACCTGCTGTTCCTTGTTGTTGCTTTTGCTCTTCCTCTAGAACTTCGTATTACTCTCATCATTTAAATCGTGCAAAGCCCACCTTTTCATAAAGGTCTTTTCTGACCAGCCTAGCCAAAAAACAAAGAATTAAAAAAATCCAAAAACCAACACTCAACCAATTAAGCAAAAATACCCCCCAAATCCAATCACTTCCTATAACATCATCCTGTTTTCGTTATAGCAATTGCTTGTCTTATTCACTTATTTGTTTATGTGTTTGTCGTCTGTCTCCCTTAATTAGACTTGAAAGTCTTTGAAGAAAAGAGAATCTGTCTTTATTGTTCATTGTCATATTGTCATATCCTCTAGCACGTACAATAGTGTCCGACACATGTTAGGTACATACTCAATTAAAGTTTAAACTGACTTGTTCATTATATGAAGTGAGAATTTATTGGTAAGTGTACAGAGGCACAAACCTGCAAGTCATATTTAGGGGATTAAGTGGGGAGTAATTGGAGGGAACTTGGGGGTCAAGCTGTGAAGGGTCTTGAATGCCATGTTTAGTGGTTTGGACATTATTGTAAAGGAATGGGAAGCCAAAGATTTTAAATTTTGTCTTAAATAAAACCTTGAGTTATGAGATCTTCCTTTTATAAAACTAAAGTATGTTAAGTATATTTTAAAATGTATTTCTACTTAGTTGGATGTAATATTTAAAGAGATGCCCTTTAAGATTCTATTTAGTATAAGAAATGTTTTAACTTTTGCTTTTAAAATTTCATGAGATACTTAATCAAAATAAAGCTTTTGCCTCTAGGAATCTGTTTAATTTAGAAATGTTTTATCATAATCAGAAGAGTCAATAGCTTTAATGTAACTTAAACACACAATTTATTTATCTAAGTTGCTATTGAACATTTCTTAATAGAGATGTGTTATTCTTACTTTTTAACCACTTCATGTAGCATATTTTCTACCCCATCTTTATAGAACAAACATAAATCTGAACAGCTAATTCTTGATAAGAGTCACAGTGCTTTAATCTGATTAATTTTATTTCTAATCTTACTTATAAAATTATACAGCATTTACTTTATAACTAGAAAAATTGTTATTATGTACTAAATGTTAACAGAAGTACTTTAATGTACTGAATTAAGTTTAACTATAAAGAGAAAATGAATAGAAATACAGTGTAGTTAGGTAAAAGTTTGGGATAATTTTGAATATAGATAATGTAAAACTAAACATAATGGAATAGGAAGTTTGGCAAGGAAGAATTCACAGTTTTTTAAAACCATAAAAGGGCAAACTAAAATCTCATATTACTAAAAGGAAATGCAAAATATACATTCAAGGAAATTAATGTCAGGAAGTTAGTATCTTATGTGAATGTTTATTTTTAATATTGCTCAGGTATTGATCTTAAATGTCACAGAAACTGTGGAAAACTATAGCAACTTAGAAATATTTCTCTTTCGTCTGTTCAGCAGGAAATCAAGCTTTTTTAGGATGTATTTTGCATATTGAAAGACCTGAATTAACCCTGCCTTGAATAGCGAGAAGAGCAGAGGAACGAAGAAAGCAGAAAATCTATGGAGAGTTAGATATATTTCACTTGTTTTCATGTGTCCTATTGAGGCAATTATGAGTAATAGTTTGTTGTTTACTCATCAAGAGTCTTTTAAAAGTGAAAATCAAAACAGGTGGCAGGGAAAGCTTTTCAAATGCTGAAATAAAACATATCTCCTAATGATTAGTTTTTTCATGTACTTTCTAAAATACCAGAGAAGGACCCTAGTGAAAATCAATTCACCATTTCCTCTTGAGTGTCCACTGTTGCTGAAACTGTTCCATCCCAAAATTAGTAATTGGAAAGAAAAAAGCATGCTGCTCAGCAGTTGCTTCCTTGGGAGTTGGACTGTGGGGTTGGAGCTTCAAATAACATAGTCAATATGACAAAAAAAATCTCTCACAAAATGAAGCTTATTAGACTCCTGAGTCAAACTATAATCAGATCAAAATTCCTGCAAAACTCTGCCTTGAAAACACTCTAGCAGAGTTTCTAAGTTACCACTCTGAAAGCAGAATCCATGGCTAATTTCACAGCAAAAGTGATGGGAAAATTAAGGGATGATTTGAAGTTTTTCAGAGAGAAAAAGGGAAGGTTCTAAGAAAGATGCTTGGAGATACAAAGGTGCATTGTATACTGCATATAGCAGAGACACCCTGTGGGATGGTGAATGTTGAAAGATAATGACACTGGAAATGTTGACTCTAAGCTGTGAAGTGTCTTGACATGTTTGTCTTCTGCAAGCTGTGGGCAGTCATTGTTTTTACATTGACATGTGTCATGGTGTATTTTAGTAAGAAAGCTCACTCTGACAAGAATAAGGAGACAGATTCCAATGGAGGAGATAGGAAGAATGAGTTACTGCAGGCTAAGACAGGTAATATTAAAGACCTCAAGTAGGGCAATGACAGAAAGTAGAGAAGAGTGTTTAGATGTGGCATAAGTTGATGGACAGAGGATTTGGGGGTAGTAGGAGAGGAAAATAGAATTGAGATTTCTAATTTTTGTAATTAGGTGGATGGTACTGTCACTAGGCTGCATATAATAAGATGCCTGGGATTTCTGTTTGGTTTGGTTTGGTTTGATTTGTTTTTTCTTGGAGTGGTGAGTGGAGAAGAGAGATGAAGGAGATTTCAGGTTTGATATGTGGTGAATAGTCCATCTGAGTTCTGGCTTTTGGAATATGGAATTTGAAATCAAGTAAATGTGTGCAATTCACCATATCTGAGACCACAGGAGTAGTCTGTTAGCTAGGTCCTTTGTGTCTTTGTATATTTTTACAAGACTCTGAGACCAAGATCAACACTAATGTAAAGTTCAGAATATATTATATCTTTAGTAAAGATACTACATTTTTTCATAGAGGGGAGAGCAACCATCCACATTACATTGTTTGAATTTGGAAATCTGCAAATGTTGAATATGTTCCTCTCAGTTCTTGTTGAGAGTTTTTATTTATTTTTTTATCATGTCTTTTACGATCTGAGTTCAATTCACCCAAAGAAACTACAAACCTTAAAAAGAAAAAAAAATAGTCTTTAAGAATTGATTAGTAGCTTCATTTGTAAATATTTTCTCCCATTCTGAGGGTTGTCTTTTCGTCTCATTTATGCTAATCTTTCCTTGAATGCTTTTAAGTTGTCTAAGTACCTAGAACACACTTTTGTTTAAATGCTTTTCTGGTTCTAAATAATCATGACTCATTTTTATCAACTATTATGCAAAATATATTTCACAGTTTAAAGAAGGCAATGACCACCCAATATTCTTTTAAAATAAAGACACTGAAGTTCAAAGAAGTTAAATAATTCATAAACAAGAAGCAAGGGCCTGAATACAAGTCCAGGTTTGTCTGACTGCAAAGTATACCCTCATTCAAGTACATTCTGGCTCTTCTTAGGTGAAATAGAACTAAGTATAGGCTAATTGTTCCATGAGAGACTAAGCCTTGAGAGCTTATGAAACTGAAGTCATAGCACTTTCAATCTCGCTATTATACCAGGTCGTTTTCATCTTTTGGTAAATTTAATCATCAGGGATCAGAGTGGCTATTGATTGAAGTATTCTGAAAAGAGCGATTTGATCCCATGGTTTTATGTGGTTTTTGTGCCCTCCCCCTAACTCCTCACTGCATCGACACAACCTTAGCTAATCATAATATTCTCAATCTTAATTTTATGTTGAAAATACAAGGATAAAAAGAAATATAATTAGCTCACATGTTAGGGAGCTCACACTCTTTTGTGAATCCTTGGAAAGCATATGTTTGATCATTTAAAAGGGAATCTAATAATTATATTGTTAGAATGCATTATAATTGTTGAATGCTTTTAAATATAACATGTCATAATTATCACTTATTTCAGTTGAATTTAAAATATAAGACCCTGTGAGAAGAAGTGAAAAAAAATCCTAGTTCTAAGTGCAATTCTCTAATCCACTAATAAGGTTACCCTTGATTAGCTAGCTTGTCACATTATCACCTTCGATAAAGAAAACCCAGAATGGGAGGGTACCGTGGGTGTAACAAAATATCATACCTTGTAAATTGATATTCATTCGTAAAAGCGTAAGGTAGTACCATTATAAAAACACACTGTATTCAGTTATGTATTACAGTCACAAAAACAGTTAATAGAAACATCAAAAAGCTATTCTGTAAGCTGTGCCTGACAAAGGAATTTTTTGTTACAATAGCACTAAGGAAACTATTGATGTATTTCATTGTAGTAACCAGTACAGTAATGCCAAATGAGATAAATTCATTAATAGGACACTGAAATGAGAATAGAAAATGACTTAGTCACAGCTGTCCAGTTTAGAATACATATTACTTTATGACTTTTTCTTCATTATGCTGACAATGATAACTGGTAGGAAAATAGATAATAAAGGAAGAGAGGTTTTAAAAAAGAAAACATGACAAATACATTATATTTTTGTAAGTCTGCCTAAAGAATAATCTTATTTAAAAATATATAAATGAACTTATATGAAAACTAAAGACATGTTATTTGCAAATAAAGAGAAATTTGAGTGGAAATTATGAATATGGAGTATTTATTGCCATTCAGGTTAGGAAAAAATCCACAATATATATATTATTCACATATATAAAACCTCTATCACTGAAATTCTCATTTTTATAAATAGTTAAGCATTTTAGCACATAAATACATACTCTCCCCTGCCCCTCTATATCTACAAGCATTTCGGACATAAAGCTGAAAATTTCCTCAGTGTTAATAGTGTTTATTTTTAAATGTTTAAAGAATTTTTGTATGAAAATAGCTTTTTAAAATAAGTTTTTATGTTGAAACAATGTAAAAAATTATAAAAAGCTTCAAAGTACTATACAAATAACTTTTCTGAACTACTCGATGGTAAATTGCAAACCTGGTGTCCCATCATTCCCCAGTACTTTAGTGTGTATTTGTTACAAACAAGAACATTCTCCTACCAAACCAAAGCAACCATCCAAATTAGGAAATTAACATTGATACATTGCTACCATCTAATCATCAGACCCTACCCAAGTTTTGCCAGGTGTCCCAATAATTTTTTTTTTTAATAGCAGAAGAACCAATTCAGAAACACTGCTTTTAGTTATAATGCCTCTTTAGTCTTCAGTCTGAAACATTCTCTCCGTCTTTTCTTAACTTTCATGATCTAGCGTCTCTCATTAACAGTGCTTTAATGTACCTCTGGTTTCAATTTATATTTATAATTCAAGGGGATCTTTTTCTTAGAGTATTTCCAGATAACATACTATGCTTCTGCGCCTTCTGTGAATATATGTGTGTTGTGTGTGTGTCTTTAGACATTCACAGAGGGGGAATACTGTAGAGTTTCTGAACCTTTGTCTTTGGGTGGGGGGGAACACAATAAAAGCAATGATGCTCAAGGAATAAAATCATGTAAATAATAGATACATCATTTACTAGTTTTCAAGCTTACATAGCCTAGAAGTTTCAAAGTATCATTCATGCTTATACTTGGAAAGTCTTCCTTTCAATTATTCCTTAATGATTTTTTTCTATAGAGAGTCCAAAAATTGTCATAGATGATAGTGAAATAGAATTCAATTAACAACCCCAAAGAAAATTTGCTCAATAAAATGTTATATTTTGAGTGAATATACTAGAAACAGTTATATGATTAAAATAATCCACTCAACAAATTTGGTTCTTTAAAATTGAGAGGGCCCTCTATTTGGTGCTCTGTCATAGTATACTAGGTATTTTGACAAGGCTTATTTTACATAAAAAGCCAAATCTACTTCTAGGTGAAAATAAAAATGTGAAAACTCACAATGGGCTATGAATATATTGGAAATAGAGACAATTCGGATTTTACAATTAATATGTTTCTGGATTCCATAGCTTTTTCCAGCTTCACAAACAGTCTAGGATCTAAAAGAAGTCGTTGCTACTTCAGACTTATCATTCCTCTAATTGAATCCCTTCTTCTAACAAGTCTTAGAGTTCCTTATCCACCAAGTTCATCCATTTTTCCCTTTTTGGATTTGTTCACCAGGGTTTACTTACTTATTGATATTTCCCCAGCAATTCCACTGCAACATGTTTGAAAATTTCCTCTCTTAGTTATTCTATTATGACAGCGGATCGAGGAATCACATTTCATGCCTTGTGTTCCCAGGTGGCAGGGCAAATATAAACATTAATATTAGCTTAACCTGTGTTTCCTTTCTTCATATTATTTCATATTTTTATAATTATCACAGACAAATTTACACAACATCATATTTTGACTCAATTTGAAACAAAGTCACAGTCATAACGTTATCAACGGACAGGCCATATTTTAACTTTAAGGTTTCAGAAAAATTCTCATAAAAATGGAAAATGTTTATTTAAAGATAAAACCCACCATTATTACTAACCATTTGTATGTTGTTACATTACCTCCATGGAAATGGTTCCTCAATTTCATTTTAAAATATTATCTTATCCCTTTATTTTCATCTTGACATATGTTTCTTAACTAAATGTATCACTTTTTAATGACAAAGTCAAAGAAATAAGTCATAATACTTTTGGACTTTCTTTAGTTGTTATAAATATTAATTGCCTTAATTTGAAATTATTTTCTTCCATTGTCATGACTTGGTTATTATATGTAACTTGAAACCACCTGAAGAAGAGAGACAGAGAGAGAGAGAGAGAGAGAGAGAGAGAGAGAGAGAGAGTGTGTGTGTGTGTGTGTGTGTGTAGGTTTAAAATTCAGGGCTCAGGTATCAGCCATTGAGAATCCACTAACCATTTATTCTTTTTGCCTTCATGATGCTCACCAAAGACTCATCTTATTTTAATATTTTGTATCTTATATTATTTTCTATGGGAAAAAATAATCAAGTGACACAAAATGTCCAGGTCACATGACAGATATTTCTCATTGTGAATCAATATATCAGCATTCTTGTTTATTTATTGAGTACTCCCCTATATGCTGGGCACTGCTTTAGGCATGGGAGATTCAGCAGTGACAAAACAGAAAAAATTCCTTTTCTGAACAGAACTTATGTTCTCCTGAGGAGATCATCTCCAAGCAAACAAAAAGTCAATACAATTTAGAGAACCATAAGTGTGAAAAATCAAACGGAAGGGTGAAATGGTATAAAGGCTAAGGGGGAGCAACCTTATATGATGTGATCGGGGAAAGCCTCCAAGGAGGCACCATTTGAAGAAATATAGGAATCCTAAGGAAGCTGTAGCCTGAAAAGATTTGAGGTAAGAGAATTCCAGAGAGAAACAGATAGTGCAAAAGCTCCAAAATGGGAACAAACTCATTTTTGGACTACCCTTCAAAATTAATTAAGAGGATAATTCTGCTATGAGGACAAATTTTATCATAGAAGTGAAAGGGTTTTTCTTTTTGGTTATCTAGTTTTTTCCAGATATTCAATGTCCTCAATTATTACACACAATCAAGAATGACTGTGTCAATGAGTTTTAAGCAAATGTGTACCTTAGGAAAGGAACAGTGTGAAAAAATTGATAATACTAAGTTCTATTTAATAACAGAAAGAATTTGTCCTAGAATCTGCACATATCAAAATGTCTCTATCAGTTTACTTTAAAGAGACATTTTAATGTGTTATATCATAATTCTTCACATTTTTACATTTTTCATAGCTTGCCAGGCATTTAGACTTTAAGACAGAAGATGAAAAGAAGAGAAAATCCCTGAAGACCTGATAAAGATTTGACATCTTGTTTGTGTCCATGAGGAAATCATGAGCTACCTCTTCTTGGAGTAATTATTAAAAAGTTAAATTGTTTTTCATAAAACTATCTTTCTTCCTTTATTTTCATTAGAAGTGTAAAAATAAAGGAAGTAGAAAGCTCTCATATGTCTATTACAGGTCTAGATTGGTGATCAGAAGGTACTACATATAATACATAGTAAAAACAGAGTTTATCTTTATTCACGACAGAACTTTCTGCAATTCTCATTTTTATAGACATCAAAACTAGGATAAAGTTCACCATACAAATGCATGCCCTTGGTTCTTCTGATTTTTGTCTATAAGGTAAAAAATAAGCATACTAGATTGAAAATAATTTTTCAGATTTTTTAAATGTAAAAAATGTAACAGCTATACAAATTGTACAAATATAACAGTCTACCAAGGAGACCCCGTGTCATTTCCACACATCTTTACAAATATTTTTAAAAATGCCAAACAAGGTAAATGAATATTATTCTACTTATTTGAATTCTGTTTGATACTGGGCCACTGTCTCACAGCCTACAGAATACCCATTCACCAATTATGAGCACTGTTACTCATTACTCTGAACTGTTCACACATCTATCTCATATAAAGTCCATATTACCCATCTATGGTCAGGCTTTATATTTAAAATTTATATTTTAAAAATACATATTTAAAAACCTGACAACCTGTATCAGATTTATTTTTTATTTCCTATCAAAACTGTTATTTAAGAGCAGAGGGGAAAGGATTCTCCTCCACACAATCAATATTTTCTCTTTGACCCAAATGTTCATGTTTAGGTGAAGGAGACAATTGCTCTTTCACCATAGTTTAGTGTGTAATTAGCCTTGTTTTCACTCTACTTTAAATGTAGACATTTAAAATATGGGGGATGGAAATGCATCTGCAGTAGATTAATGCTGAACAAGTAACACTTTCAACCATATTCGCATTTCTGTTTGTGCCCCCAATGTGGAAGAGGTGCCTTCCAAGACTATGCATAGTGCTTTGGCTTAGAGAAAGACCACTCAAAAGTGCAGGGTATCCAGATGTGGTGACATTCCTCCTTTTCACTTTCTTTCCTTGTCTTCCACTTATGGAGGAATGAATAGATGTTTTATCTATATATTTAAATTAAATCTGTATAATTATTGAAAGCTTTATGTTGCCCTGACAGAATTTTTGTACATATCTATGTAACAAAATGTACTTGAGAGTATTGTATTGATATAAAAAAATCAATGAAATTCAGTGTAGTTTTCTTAGAGAAGGAATATAAAAAGAAAAAAATAAAATTAAGTTTTGGTTCAGCAGACGAATATAAATATATATATGTATATATATACATATATATATGTATAAATATAAAATATAAAATCTTGTGAAGGGGATGAGAAATGTTCACAGTTTCTGTTGCTTGCATAACATTTGTAATTAGAAATGCATTTCACATTTAAGTATTTGTTAGTGTTTGCAATCTGGGACATGCTATTGTTACTAATGCCTATACTGAACTTTAAAATGTACTCAGTTGAGGCTACTTTAGGACAAATATTAATTGAATTATCCAAATCCTTAGGTCTCTAAATCCTGCTGATATGTTTCAAAAATTAATCACTGTACTCAATATTTTTCAGCAATACTGCAGGAGGGTTAAAATAGCAACATAGTACTTTCAATATTTTAACTGTAGCATATACAAGTCATAATTATTTAGCGTAAAAAAATCCCCACTTTAAATAATTTTTGAGTTTCAAAGATATTTTTTTCTGTACAGCACAAAATTCTATCATTAGACATAAATAAAGCAAAGAAGGATGAAACAAGTTTATTAAACTAAACATTGAATAAAATGTTGGAGATTAGTTTTGACATAAAAATATTCTGTATTTTTATGTAAACCGGATTTTGAACAGACTATTAAAAAGGTACAGTTTGAAAGAATGCATAAATATAAAATTTCTGCCAAATCATTTTAGGATCTCTAAGAACATTTTAATCATTTTTATGAAATATTTTTGTGTATTTTTGATTTAAAAACTGAAAATTATCTCAAACCATAAATTAACTTGAAATGTTAAACATTCTATTAGGTTGAACCTTTTGAAACTGTTGATTGTTTGGGGGCTATAAAAATGTCAGTTTCTTAAGTTTCAATGCAGTAACTTCCTGGTGTTTATGTTTAAGAAGAATCTTAAATGGACTCTTCCCACCTTCACTTGTAATTACACAGTTTTATAAAGCAGATACATTCTTAATATGAATCCCTTATAATACACTGTACATTTTAGCCTCTAGAAAAAAATTGTAGAAAAATTAACTCAATCATAATGACAAAGCATAGCCAAGATAAAAATAGCTTTTTTTTTCCTACTAGTGAAAAATCACAATTCAAATTTAGAAAATACTCAGCCACTTACTTTGGTAGAGTTTTCAAGTGATTTTCTCTTAACTCCAATATCCGCAATTTGGCAAGTCTGTAGAAATAAATTTAAAAATTGTTTCTTAATATTTCTCTATAAAACAATATTCTTATGGTAAAGTAAACTGTTACTTTATTATCCAAACAACTATGTCCAAACATTACATACCATGGTTACAGATTTTTAAGAATTATGCAAATTGGTTATGAGTAGGGTTGCATCAACATTGGAGAATAACAAATATCCCTTTCCTAAAAATGAAGTTCTTTCAAAGATATCATTGAGACCAAGTCATCTAAGTCTCTTATGTTTTATAAAATTATATTCACTGTTGTTTGACTGTATGCATTCAACAGATTATTGAATATCTACTAAATACTAGATGCTGCATTCACTGAAACATGGTGATACTTCCACTCAAGAGACAATAAATGAATTTTTAACACAAATAATATAGCATAGAGGTTAAAAGCTTGAGCTTTGTGATCAGACAGATCTGGGTAATATTCAGACTCTTTCATATCCTATCTGTTTTTTGCCGTGTGACACTGGGCAAATTAATTAACTCCTCATAACTCCAGTTTCCTCATCTATAATGAGTATGTGATAATAGTACAAAATTTATAGGGTTTTGAATATTAAATGATGTCATGTAAAGCATAATGCCTGGCACACCATAAGTTTTAGTATGTGTTAGGTTATTACTATTCTTTAATTGAAAAATGGGAAAAGTGCTATAATATACCATATTTAATTGACTCTGAGATTAACATCTGAACATTTCAAGTGGATGCACATTTAAAAATGTATAGTATCATCTATCGTATGACAGTACTGGAATAATCTTGTGAAGGGGATGAGAAGTGTTCACAGTTTCTGTTGCTTGCATAACATTTGTAATTAGAAATGCATTTCACATTTAAGTATTTGTTAGTGTTTGCAATCTGGGACATGCTATTGTTACTAATGCCTATACTGAACTTTAAAATGTACTCAGTTGAGGCTACTTTAGGACAAATATTAATTGAATTATCCAAATCCTTAGTGATGTGGGAATATTTCACTATTTGAACTATACAATTCACCTACAAGGTCCCATATTTACTGTGCTTTTAAATATTCAACTAGTTCTCTTCTCCTTTCCTTTGTGTTTTGAGTTCCAACAAATTTCCAATTTAATTTTAATCTTATAACTCAATCTTTATTTGAAATAAAGTAATTTAGTTCTTCAGAGCATGGGTATATCACTAGTTAAAGAAGTTTCTTAAACATTTATATATCTCAAATCTTCATATTTGTACTGTTGTAATAATATTTTATGACTTAGTTTGGCCTTTAGGGGCACTAAATCTCAGGTTTTGGAAAGTATCTTAAAACATTCTTTGTTAAATTATCCAGCTGAAAGTTATAGAGCTTTTTAGATTACAATAATAAAATAGAGCATTTTTTTTGGCAGACAATTCACATAAAATTTAATTCTAATTTCTAAGTGGTTTGGGTTTTGATATTATGTTATCTGATTGCCCAAATTTCTTCTCCTATATTAGGACTAGTAAAAAAGAACGGACAAAATGTAAAAGTGTGTCTTAGGGAGATAAACATTTCCTGATTTAATAAACCAAAGGTATATTTGTAGTGTTATCATCAGTACCGGAAGGAAAATCTACTTTATGTGGACAAATGGTGAAGTATCAATTCATTTAGAAAGGAGACAAATGCTCTTTTGAATATCTGTGAATTTTCAGAACTTCCCAAGTGTATGGTATTCATAGGTATTGTGAAATCATGATCTACAAAAGTAAGGGAATTTGGAAGAAACTTTCGAGGTTATTTCTGTATGCAAATGGAGGCTGCTACCTGTTAAGGGACTTCATTATTCCACTGGGTTCTTCTTAATGTCATACATTAGCTTCTGCCAACAGATTGGTGTCGAGTTACACTCAGTCAGTTATTTGAACAATTTTAAAGATGATCATTTAGAAAAATGCAGTTAACAATAAACTTAAAATGTCTTAACTTTCAAGATATATCTTTTATATTTAAAATAGCTAAGACATGGAAAGAAAGTTTCCATTGACAGATAAATGGATAAAGAAAATATGTGCATATATATGTATGCATGTGTGTGTGTGTGTGTGTGTATATATATATATATATATATATATATATATAAAGCCATAAAAAAGAAGAAAATCCTGCCATTTGCAACAACATGGTTGGACCTTGAGGGCATTATGCTGAGTGAAATAAGTTGGGCAGAGAGAGACAAATACTGCGTGATCTCGTTTACATGTGAAATCTAAAAAGAAAAAAAAACCTCATAGAAAAAGAGATCAGATTTGTGGTTACTAGAGGTGGGGGTGGGGTGGGGAAACTGGGTGAAAGTAGTCAAAAGACACAACTTTACAGTTATAAGATAAATAAGTACTAGGGATGTAATGCACAACAGTATTACTATAGTTAACACTGCTGTATGGCACATGGTATATTTGAAAGCTCCTAAGAGAGTAAATTCTAAAAATTTTCACAAGGCAAAAAACTTTTTCTTTGTAATTATATGAGGTAATGGATGTTAACTAAATTTATTGTCCTAATCATTTTGTAATAAATTTGTCATTACTATGTTATATACTTTAAACTCATATAGTGCTGTGTCAATTATACCTCAATAAAACTGAAAGAAAAAAATTCACTCTAGAACATCTAGAAAACATTGAAAATATAAAGATGAAAATAAAAATCATCCATAATTTCACTTCCAAGGAAATAGTCTTTTATTTCATGTACATTCATATTAGTATGGAAAACACAGTTTATATATAGCTATGATATGTTTTGAACATAACATCATAGGAATTAATAGATATTCCTCTAGGCAAGATTATAAATTGCTACATGGTATTGTCATTTGGATGTACCATAATATATTCAACCAATCTCCTAGATGTATGTGTGCTTCCATATTTTTCATATTGTAAATAATGATAAACATCCTTGTCCATAAATCCTAGTGTGATACATGATGATATGATACATTTCTAGAAATGAATTACAAAGGCAGTGGTTGTAAATATTTTCAAATCTTTTAAAGCACACTGCCCTGCAAGGAGTATATAACATTCTGCCGTTTCATCAGCAGTGTGAGGTTATCTCTTTCCTCATGGTCTATAAATAACTTTACACTTTTTATAACATGCTAGAGCACAAAGCCCCTTTGTTGTCATATTAATCTGTACTATTTTTATTATTTATGATGATAAACATTTTTTGTGTTGCCAATTTGTACATTTATTATGAACTGCCAGTATGTGTCATTTACCCATTTTTTTCTAATGAAAACTTTAACTTCATACTCATTTGTAAGAATTCTTTATAAGTTAAGGATATAATTTACTTTCCATATTCAGTGGAAATATTTTCCTATTTATTGTTTTACCTTAATTTAAAAACTATTTTCTAATATTATTTTATTTTAAAAGCATTTTACGAATTCAAATCTATCCATTTATGATATTTTCTTTTGTTTCTATGCTATAAAGGCATTTTCCAACCCAAGAGTCAAAAATATCCATGTGCATATTTTTCCAGATCATTTCTGATTTTATTTTTTTATATTTAACTCTTTAATTCATCTGGAATTTGATTATTAATGACATGTAAAGACCTAACTTTATTTTTTGCAAAATGTTTCATTAATTGACGTGGTCTCATTTACTGGACAAGAATGAGGGTGTCTTTAATTCCAATGGTCACTTTTGAAGCCTCACCTACTGGTGCTGGTACAGTACTTATCTAAAGTGAAAGACAATGTATCGTTTAAACTTCTATTCTTACCTTCCAAAATTGGCTGGAAGAAATTCAAGAAAGGCATCATTCAGGTAGAGCTGGGTCAGGTTTAGAAGCTGTGTGAAGCCATCAGGGAGTCTAGAAAGGAGTTAAAGGTTTAGTCATTGCATAGATGTTGCCATAGAAACAGAACAAAAAATATATCTCTAAGGAGAAAAAATAGAAGTGTAATACATTTTCAACTCTCCTTCAGTATCACAGTAATGGAAGAATTTACTGAGCATGTTGTTACAGCTTGAAAATTTTGCCTGTTATTTAAATAAATTGGCATTCACCCACCTCCACACTGCTTTCCTATGCTGAGATTTATGTCATTGCCAAAGTCAGAGACATCATTTCTTACTGTTGCCCTAACCTTATACACACCAGTGAGATATTTTTATGGAAATTTCAAGTTGTATGACATGTTTTGTAATTTTAAATTTAATGTTCTTTCTCAATAGCATATTCACATATATAGTCAGGCAATGCTATCTACTCATTCAGTTAATCATTAAAATTTGTCTACAGTTTGTGACAATGATGACTAAAGCTGCCCAACATGAAAAGGGAAGGAGTATTTTGTCCCTTTAACTGATAATTTCTTTAACGCAGGCCCAACATACATGTACATTATAATTCAAATTGATCCAATTCATGTGCATTGAATAAAAACATTGTCACAGTAATTAAACCGAATCCTAAAGACTTTAAGAAGCACTAAAAGAGTTGAGAAAATATCCTATGGGAAAATCTTACTACTTAGATAAAACAATTATTTGAAATGTTTAAGTAAGTTTTACCAAAAAGATTTAACTCCAGGATTTTTTTAAAAGGATATTATTTTTTAATAATTAAATTTCTACTTAAAAATTTTAATGTCTTTATCTAGGCTTTAGACAAGACCATATTCTTTCACGAAATACTTCTAAATACTGTTCATATCTGCTTTCCCCTAAAATTCCAACCTATCTCCTTCCTTGAATTTACTGACAAAATTATTTAAAGAGCTGCCTCTACTCACTATTTTTTACTTTACTCTGCAAGCTATTGTTTTCTGGCATCTACCCTAACTCTATTACTGAAACTGCACTCACCAAAGGCTCTTAAGCCCTAATTCCATTAACTTCATTTCATTTCGTAACCCACATTGCCTAGCAACAGTTGCCATCACTGATTGTTCTCTCCTTCTGGACTTCTAATATACTCTACCTGCTCTTCCCCCTACTCCTGGAAAACTATATCTGAGTTTCATTGCATGGTTTCTCTTCCTCTGACCAATCTTTGGTTATGAAATGTTTTATGTATATAAAAGAGTATAGCAGAACACTCTATACATAAATCACAGCAAGTTCCTTTTTGACCCACCCCCTGGAGAAATGGAGATAAAAACAAAAATAAACAAATGGGACCTAATGAAACTTAAAAGCTTTTGCACAGCAAAGGAAACCATAAACAAGATGAAAAGACAACCCTCAGAATGGGAGAAAATATTTGCAAATGAAGCAACTGACAAAGGAGTAACCTCCAAAATTTACAAGCAGCTCATGCAACTCCATATCAAAAAAACAAACAGCCCAATCCAAAAATGGGCAGAAGACCTAAACAGACATTTCTCCAAAGAAGATATACAGATTGCCAACAAACACACAAAAGAATGCTCAACATCACTAATCATTAGAGAAATGCAAGTCAAAACTACAATGAGGTATCATCTCTCACCAGTCAGAATGGCCATCATCTAAAAATCTACAAACAATAAATGCTGGAGAGGGTGTGGAGAAAAGGGAACCCTCTTGCACTGTTGGTGGGAATGTAAATTGATACAGCCACTATGGAGAATAGTATGGAGGTTCCTTAAAAAAACTACAAATAGATCTACCATATGACCCAGCAATCCTACCACTGGGCATATACCCTGAGAAAACAATAATTCAAAAAGAGTCATGTACCCCAATGTTCATTGCAGTTCTATTTACAATAGCTAGGACATGGAAGCAACCTAAATGTCCATCGACAGATGAATGGATAAAGAAGATGTGGCACATATGTACAATGGAATATTACTCAGCCATAAAAAGAAACGAAATTGAGTTATTTGTAGTGAGGTGGATGGATCTAGAGTCTGTCATTCAGAGTGAAGTAAGTCAGAAAGAGAAAAACAAATACAGTATGCTAACACATATATATGGAATCTAAAAAAAAAAAAAGTTTCTGAAGAACCTTAGGGTTAGGACAGGAATAAAGATGCAGACATAGAGAATGTACTTGAGGACACAGGGAGGGGGAAGGGTAAGCTGGGACAAAGTGAGATAGTGGCATGGACTCATATATACTACCAAGTGTAAAATAGATAGCTAGTGGGAAGCTGCCGCATAGCACAGGGAGATCAGCTCCATGCTTTGTGACCACCTAGAGGAGTGGGATAGGGAGGAAGGGTGGGAGGGAGATGCAAGAGGGAGGAGATATGGAGATATATGTATATGTATAGCTGATTCACTTTGTTATAAAGCAGAAACTAACACACCATTGTAAAGCAATTATACTCCAATAAAGATGTTAAAAAAAAATAAAAGAGTATATATGTACCCACAGTATAATTTAATAAATAGAATCGGTACCTTTAACACCCTCTAGGTGTCCCTCCCTGACTACATCTATTTGCTCCACAAATTCCTAAATGATGTTTACTTTTCTGCTTTTTAAGGAGTTTTACCACACCTATTTAAATCCCTAAAAAAAGAAAAAAAGTCACATGGTTTTGCATGTTTTTGGACATTATGTTGCATGTTTTTGAACATTGCATGTTTTGAACATGAAATCATACTATGAATATTTTTCTGAGACTTTTCATAATTCATATTATTAAATAATTCACTGATTAGTTAAATGAAATTCATTCATTTTGAGGTAGGTGACTGATCACCATAGCATAGTATTCCACTGTATGAATATACCACTATTTATTTATCATTCTCTATCTAATTGAACATTACAGCTGCTTCTAGTTTTTTGTTTGTATTTCTGTTATATGTTCTATTTATTTTTAACATATATTCTGGTGTACAAGAGTTTACTTAAGTTATATTTCTGGTTACAAGAGATTAATATCCCTATGAATAGGTCTCAGCTAATGACTAGAAGGAGTATAAATACCTCAACTCCCTCACCCATTGTGCTTAACAAGTTTGTGATATATGTTTAAACTGTTTCCCAGCGTTTCCCACAAAGATTAAGGTCCAGTGGTCCATACTAGTAAATAGCTTGATAACATATCTTTAACTGGTATTTTCTTAGATTATTTTCTAAATATATTGCTTGAATTACTTTCTAAACTTTTCTGCTGGGGGACCCAAACTAAACACAATTAATATTTGTATATCAATTTGGTAGGAATTCTTTATACACTCTTAAGACACTGATCTTATATGTATAATTTTTGCTACAAATATCTTGGTTCAATTTGTATTTTGGAGTTGGATTGTTTGTATCTGGCTTCATAGAGGATGTTTCCATAAATTTGCTCCCAAAGGGAGGTAGGATTCATAAAAACAGAAAAGAGAGAGAAAGGAGGCAGGGGAGGAGTGAGGGGTTCTATAACATAGAGGTAAGAATTCACCTGAGATGGGTGACAAAGAGAAGATGAGTTCTAGAGGGAATACTTTATGTATAAGACTATTAGAAATTAAGATTTGAGAATATTAGTAGGGGACAGGATTTATAGGATACTTAATGCTTGAGGCAAAGTTTTGAACTTTATCCTATAAGATTAAAAAGAATTTATTGTAGATCTTTGTTTTTCTCTATTTTTTGCTTTCTATAATACATTAGAGCTCATATGCTGATAGTAAAATAGTTTTTATGATAATGGCACAGATGTCCAATAGATTACAATTCAATTTAACTACTATCTTACTTTGATGTCCTTTTGGTTTCTATAGTCATTTGAGAAAATAAATCATTTATGACTTTTCAAAAAAGAAGATTAAAATGTGTAAAATGAGAAGAATGTTAAAACTTTTTATCTAATAATTTATTTTAACATTGTAACTATTAATAAATAAAAATCCTTTAAAAACACCAATTTTCTAGTTATAGGGACAGTTTGAACTACTCAGCTTACCTTAATCTATTTTTCCACACGTGTATGCACTAAATGGTATTATATTGTACTACTTCTTTTGATAAAAAATATATTTCTTTAGGCTGCTTCTCTGGCAAAGTTAATCATGTAAGAAAAACTGGCTTTTACATGGAACACTTCTCTAAGGATTTAAGAATTGACTACACTGGGTAGATTCCAACTGCAAAATTGGACTGCCAAAAATAAGTTATATGAAAAAACCAGAATACAAAGTAAGACAGTTGTTTCAGTCTGCTTATAAACAAAGATGTGTTGACACTGTATATCGAATCTTTCTGTTCTAAAAATGTAGAATTAAAAGGTATATTTATACAGTATGTCTTGTTTAATAGCATGTGTATTTTTTATTTCAATTTACTTAAATAAGAATTTGTTGAATGGTTACTCTGCACTGAGATTCAAAATTAATGCTTTCTTCCTCATCTTCTCCACAGCATTATATTCATAGGTTTAGCAAAATGCTTATAACAATTATATTTTATACAAGTTTTGGGAATTTTTTATTCCTGGAATAGATTATACATTCTTTGAGGACAAGGAATTTTTTTAATCTCTGCAATAATCTAGTATTGTATTTTGAAAACATATTATTTGAAAATATATATTCAGTAGGTCTGCTAAACAGATATTCAACTTTATTCATTATTAATTTTATGGTATGATTTTGTAGCTTTAATAGTGACAGTGGTCCCACTTGTCAACATCACAACTTCCAGAGGAACATACAAGGACCTGCAAGGAAGAAGATATTCCTTAGCAAGCTAGATAAACTCAATGAAGATGAAAGTCATGGGCTGTCTTTATCCTCCTCCAAGATACTCAATGAAATCCAACATTTTACACTAAGTAAGGGAACTCTAATGAAAGGTTTTCACATTCCTAAAGGCTTTCACATTCCTAAAGTAACTGTGGTTTTCCACATTTGACTGATTTATTAAAAAATTCAAAGTATTTTTAAAAATATATACTGGTAAACAATTCTCTCTCTAAGGAAACATTTTCATTTTATTAATGGCTGAAATTAAAAGTGGAGAAAAGGGAACATTCTTACACTGTTGGTGGGAATGTAAATTGGTACAGCCACTAAGGAGAACAGTATGGAGGTTCCTTAAAAAACTAAGAACTACCATATGACCCAGCAATTCCACTACTGGGCATATACCCAGAGAAAACCAGAATTTGAAAAGATACATGCACCCCAATGTTCATTTCAGCACTATTTACGATAGCCAGGAGATAGAAGAAACCTAAATGTCCATCAACAGAGGAATGGATAGAGAAGTGGTACATATATACAATGGAATAGTACTCAGCCATAAAAAATAACAAAATAATGCCATGTGAAGCAACATGGATGGACCTAGAGATTGTCATACTGAGTAAAATAAGTCAGACACAGAAAGACAAGTATCACATGATATCGCTTACATGTGGAAACTAAAAAAAAGGGTACAAATGGATTTATTTACAAAACGTAAGTAGAGTCACAGAGGTAGAAAACAAACTTATGGTTACCAGGGGATAAGGTGGGGGGAGGGATAAATTGGGAGATTGGGATTGACATATACACACTACTAAATATAAAATAGCTAACTAATAAGAACCTGCTGTACAGCACAGGGAACTCTACTCAATACTCTGTAATGGCCGATATGGGAAAAGTATCTAAAAAAAAAAAAGAGGGGTATATGTATATGTATAACTGATTCACTTTGCTGTACACCTGAAACTAACACAAACTGTAAATCAACTATACTCCAATAAAATTTTTTTAATTAGCATATTCAAATTGCAATAAAGAAAGCACACTAGAATCAGACACCTAAAATGTTTAGTGCTTGAGCACATGGGCATTGATGTCAGAAGACCTAAGTTTGAATCACAGTTCTTTCAATTATTTATCTCTGTAACTTTTACAGATCACTTAATCTTTGTAAGACTCAGTTTCCTTCTTTATAAAATGATCATACTAATATCCACTTCCAGAGTTGCTCCAATGAGTAAATGATTACCCACCCCATATTAAGAACTCACTAAACTGGAGCAATTTTATTACTTTTCCTTGGTATTGTTTTTATTCTGATCTTTCAAAATTAACTAGAATACTAATTTAAATACTTTTATCAGTGCTAATTTTATTGTTGGAATAGGCAGATTAAGATTGGCTGCAGACATCCTTGTTTCAACATTTTTCTTTTCTAATTGCATTTACTTTAGAAATTTAATGAAAACTTATTACAGGCATTTGACCTCCATTAGAACAGTTAAACAAAATTAAAATACAGGTAATATAAGTTTTGATTAAGGAGCCAATGTCAAATCTCCTACTCTAATTGGAAAGATATTTTACATCTAAATATTTTAATTTATAACCTTAAAGTTATAAAATTAACCTAACATTATCAGAGAACATTTAGAAAATAAAGAGAAAAGAAAAATGTTGCTCATAATTCCACCTCCTTAACACAACTATTATTACCATTTCATGTATTTAATTTTGATCTAATTTCTAATTAATTATTTTAACATCACTGCAAACTTGTATCATGATTTCTCCCTTTACTTTGTAATTATCTTTCAATTTTGCTGCATAACCAGAGTGACTACATAATCTATCATTCAAACTAGGACACTTTGAAGTGTTAAAAGGGAACTATTATTAATCATGCCACATCAAGAGGTATAAACTGGGATGACTTGAGCAAACAGAGACATATGATCACCCTATAAATAATCTTTATAACCATCCAGTAGATGTACTATAATTTATTAGCGATTTCCTTATTGTTGAGCATTAAGAATGTACAGATTTTTCAAATTGTATCTTTTAATTTAAACCAAAATCAAAATGTTTCTTCAGGATTTGTGAAATATAATAAAAGGAGCCCAGGAATTTAAATACTATCTTTATGCATTTCCATATGTAAAAAGTTACATAGGTAATATTTATCTACTTCATAATTGCCGTGAAGATGAAAATGAAATAATCTAAAAGCCTGAGACATTCTAGGTTCTCAATAAATGTCGGTCCTTACTTTCTCATTGAGAAGTTGTTATTTCAATTTTATTGTAATAATTTTCACCAGTGACTTGGTTAAGGCATTCAGACTATACTATAAAGTTCACATCTAAAACTAAAACTAGTATGCTAACACTTAAAACTATAACTTTCATATTCTAGGGTTTTCATGACTTAACTACTTTGTAGATTTCTTGTATCTAAGAAGATAAACAGAAAAGCTATAAAGAAAAGTAAATGAAACCTAAGTCTATTTTTTAATAGAGCAAATTGATAATCTCTGGTATAACTGATCAAGTAAGAAAAGAAAGAAGACAAAAATTATTGATACCAGGAATGAAACAGAGAGCATCACTAGAGATATTATAGATATTAAAGGACTAATAAAAAAATTATGAAAAATGAGGTACCAATAAGTTTGAAAACATATGAAATGTACACATTCTTGAAAAACACAAACTACCAGAAATCACTCAAGAAAAAATAGGCAACTTGAATAGTACTATACAGGAAAAAAAAATTCAGACTAATATGCCTCATGAATATAGATGGGAAAATCCTTACAAAATATTATCAAATCAGAGGCATTAATTTATAAAAAGTGTAATACTTCATGACCAGGTAGGGTTTATTTATATCATCATGTCAATAGATATTTTTTTAAGAAAAACTTTGACAAAATTCAATGTCTATTGACAGGGAAAAGTCTCAGCAAAACAGATTTCAAAGATTTGGCAGATTCTAAGGTGGACCCCATAATCTTTGCTTTCAGAAGTTCATGCCCTGGTAAAATCTTCTCTTCTTGAGTATTGGTAGGACTTGTGACTTGCTTCTAATCAATGAAATGTGGCAAATAGGATATGATGTCATTCTCATAACTATATTACATTATGTGACTCCATCTTGCTATGATACTCACTCTACTCTGCTGTTGGCCTCGAAGAAACAAGATGCTATGTTGTGAACTGCCTATGGAGAGGGTCACCTGGCTGGGAACTGCACCAGCCTTTAGGAGGCAAAAGAGGCCTCTAGCTGTCAGTCAGCAAAATGCTGGGGCTCACAGGTGTATAACAGCAAGAAAATGAATTCTGCCAATAATTTGAATGAGCTTGAAAATGTATTTCTCTCCAGTTGAGCCTCCAGATGAGACTGCAGTTTGATCCCTTGATGGTAGCCTGGTGAAACTCTCAAACAGGGAACCCAGCTACAGCATGACCAGATTTCTGACCCACAGAAACTTAGAGATAGTAAATATGTGTTGTTGTAAGCCACAAAGTATGTGGTAATGTCTTACACAGCATTATAAAACTAACACAGATTTTGGTATCTGGTATTGGGATTCTGCTGTAATAAATTCCTAAAAAACGTGGAGTGGTTTTGGAACCAGGAAGTGGTCAGAGATTGCATGACTGTTCAAGAGCATCATAGAGAAAGCCTTGATTTTCTTGAAAAGTTTGAAAGTAGAAATCTAAACTCTGACAGCTCTGCTGGTAAAAGCTCAAAAGGAAGTGAGAAATGTATTATTTTAAATTCCCTCAGCCTGATAAAGGGAATGTATTAAAAAAAAAAAAGTAACAATCATATATAATGGTGAAAGTCTGAATGCTTTCTCCCTAAGATTGGGAACAAGGCAATAATATCTGTTTTCATCTCTTCTATTCAACATTATACAGGAGGTCCTAGCCAGGTCAATAAGGCTAAATAAATAAATAAAAGAAGTACAGATTGAAAAGGATGAAATAAAACTGTCTTTATTCACAGGTAACATGATAGTCTACATAGAAAATCACATCCCTTCCCCCACAAAGCTACAAAGTATTTACTAGTGCTAATAAGTGAATCTAATAAAGTTGCAGGATATAAGGTCAATATACAATAATCAATTATATTTCTATGATAGGAAAATTATTTGTAATTGTCCCCAAAACATGAAATACTTGAAATAAGATGAACAAAACTTGCACAATATTTGTAAACTTAAATCTACAAAACATTGATAAAAATTTTTAAAAGATCTAAATAAGTATAGAGATATATTATGTTCAGAAAAAGGAATACTCAATATTTTTGACATGTCAATTCTGCCCAAATTGGTCTACAGATTCAATAAATCCTTATCAAAATTCCATATTTTTTAGCAAGCTGATTATAAAAATTATATGGAAAAGCAAAGGGCACAGAAGAGTCCAAATAATTTTGATAAAGAAGAACAAAGTTGAAGGACTCACATTCCCTGACTGTGTGAATTACTACAAAGCTACAGTAATTAAGATAGTATAAAACTGGTGTTAGGAGAGGCATATAGATTAACATAAAAAATAGAGAATTCAGAAATGGATCCAAACACATATGATCAATTGATTTACAAAACAGGTACTCTGATAATTTTATAAAGAAAGGATAGGGCTTCCCTGGTGGCGCAGTTGTTGACAGCCCGCCTGCCGATGCAGGGGACACGGGTTTGTGCCCCAGTCCGGGAAGATCCCACATGCCGCGAAGCAGCTGGGCCTGTGAGCCATGCCCACTGAGCCTGCGTGTCCGGAGCCTGTGCTCCACAACGGGAGAGGCCACAACAGTGAGAGGCCCGTGTACCGCAAAAAAAAAAAAAAAAAAAAAAAGGATAATCTTGGAACTGGAACAGTTGGATATCTATATGCAATAAATAAATAAAAAAGAGAACCACAACCCTCACACCTTACATATATTTACAAAAATCAACTTTAAATGGATCATAGACCTAAATGTAAAACCAAAACTACAAAAGTTCCAGAGGAAAATCTTTATGACTATGAATTTAGTAATGATCTCCTAGACAGGGACAAGAAGAATAAACTATAAAATAATTATAAATAGGGCTTCATGAAAATGAAAATCTTTTTATATTTGAAAGTCACTATTTAGGAAGTGAAAAGATAAGTCATAAGAGCAAACAAATATCTGATTTTTAGCCAGAATTTATAAAGAATTCTTATAATTCAATAATAAAAAGACAAGTCAATAAATATGAACAAAAAATCTGAACTTTTAACAAAGAAGCAATACAGATTGTAAATAAATACAAGGAAAGATTCTAATTTGACATTTAAACTATAAATTAAAACTACAATGAGATATGACAATGAGATAATATATCTACTAGACTGGCTAAAATAGAAAAAAAAAAAACTGACAGTACCAAATGCTGACAATAATGAGGAACAATGGAAACTCAGATTGCTGCTTGGAATGCACAATGAAATAGTTATTTTGGAAAACAGTTTGGAAATTTCTTAAAAGGTTATGCATACATGTACCATACTCCAGAGAAAACTACTCCTAGGTGTTTACCCAACAGAAGTGAAAACAGATGCTTACACAAACACCTGTACAGAAAGGTTTATATCCACTTTATTCATAAGAGCCCCAAACTGGAAACAACTTAAAATTCTATCAACTGAGGAAGAGATAAACAAATTGTGTTACATTCATACAATGGAATTCTACCTAGAAATAAATGGGAATGTAGTACCAATTCTTGAAATGTCAGGAATAAACCTCAAAATCAGTGTTAAGAAAAAAACCACAAAGTATGACACCATTTATATGATATTTTGGAAAAGGCAAAACCATGGGGACAGAAATCAGATCAATGGATGACTGGGCTGAGGGAACTTTTTGGGATGATGGAAATAGTCTATATATTAATGATTATGGTGATTCCGTAACTATATACATTTGTCAAAATTCACTGAGCCATACACCTAAAAGAGTGAATTTTACTGTATGTGAATTATTGGGTTGGCCAAAAAGTTCGTTTGGGTTTTTCCATACATCTTAGGGAAAAATACAAATGAACTTTTTGGCCAACCCAATATATCTTAAAAAAAAAACGCTGACTTTAAAATTGATATACTATTTAAATTGACTCTTTTTTGAGTAATATTTTAATGAATTCCCAAACTTTCTTTTAGTGTTAGACATTTTTTGATGAAATCAGTTATATTCATTTATCTTTTAAAAAGTTAAATATATGAAAAGAATCCAGAGGCATAGCCAACAAAACTATAGATTTTAAGCTTTTTAATATGTAATTTATCATCTGACTTCTACCCTCAAAGACCTGACCACGATTCCTAAATACAATGAGCTATTAGAATTAAAGAGCTAGAAATCAAAATAATTCATCATCTGCCCTAGATTATGACTTAAGTCAAGGACATGTCTATAGTCCTGTTGTGATAAGTTACCAATATTTATTTCTTTTATGAGAAAGTTGCATTTTGGTCTAAGTGTTTTGGAGAATACTTTTCACGTTTTTCTTTCCCCTCACCATATTCTACATTTGAGGTAGAATATGGTTTATTCAAACATAGTTTATTCCTTGATGTTCCACACTTTCTACTAAAGGCCTCAAATTATTTCACAAACCATTCACTGTAAAGAGCCTCATCTAAACTTCTACCTCATTCTTTTACATTCTATTTCATTTCTAGTTTCACCTACATCCTCTTCTCATGATCCATAGAGAAACCATCCTCACTACTCCCTCTCCTCAACCCTATTGGTGAAAATGTTCCCTTTAAATTCCCTTTGATAAACTTCCTTTTGTCTTTTACTGGAAACACTAGATTCATTCAATGCCTTTCCTATGAACTTCAGTTTCTCCCAGTCTCCCCATCTTCACGTGGACAAAGGACTGAGGGATTTTGCTCAAATCCTGTCAATGTTTGTATTATTAAAATGCCAGTCTTACTTTGCAACTCATTATCTGCATCCCAATACCACTGATTAATTTCATCCACTTCCAAATGTTACTACAACTTTCAATAGACTTTCTAGATTTTACATCCACTTCCACAGATAAGTGACTTTAACATTCAGGTCCAGGGCTTACCCAATCCATTCACTTCATGGTTTCTTCACCTATTTGATTCCACAATACACACTATCACTATGGCATATCATAATTTGAAACATGGTCACATGCTGGGTTTCACTTTCCCTTGGCATTTCTCTACTAACAGATCATGACACACAAATACCCTATTTCTGATCACAGTATTTTTACCATCCATGTCTTCCATTAGGCTATCCTCACAGAATTGTCTTTTTGCTCTTCCTGTGATATCTGGTACCTAAATACAGTACTCCCTTTTTCTGATCATACTTAATTCATTTTCCACCTTGAATCGCATGACAGCTATTTGCATGCACCTTATACATTTGCACTCTCTTGAACTTTCATCAGAACCCTGATGCTAATTTTCCAGCATGACCATAACTAATAACTGTTTTCTTAGTTTTGGCGCTCTTCCATGGAATGTTGCTTGAGAACCACAAAAAATGATGACACGGTTTCCGTCAAAGTAATGCCATCTTGTGTCAATTAGGCCTTCATTTTTACTCAGCAATGCTTTTACTCATCTTTTATTGAACTATCCTGATTTGATTATTCCTTTCCCATCATTCTATTAAACTGAATTTTAAATACAGCATTTAAAATTCATTTACTATGTGAGTTTCCTTTATCTTGGTACATTATTATCCAATGGAAATATAAAGATAAATAAAATGTAATCACTCATACTCACTTAGAAATGGGATTGACACTGGCTTCAATAATTGTTAAACACTTACAGCACTTTATGTTTTCTGGAAATTCTTGTACACCTAAAATTAAGAAAATAGTACATAAAATATACTAAACAATAGTTTTAATATTAAGAATAATTAATTAAATACACAGTGTAAACACCATATGGGTAATCACATGTAAGAATAATAACTTATTAATATAATACATTAGTGTTATATAATATACATACATTTAAAAAATATGAGTGTTAAATAATATTTTATGATAGTAATAATTGGAAATTAGATATAAAATTGAGGACAATTTAGCATAGGATATACCTTGGCTGTTTACTAATCTAAAGAAATAAAAATAGTTGGGATTATTTAGTTATTATAGTGCTGCTACAAAAGAAAGGGGAAATCAGCAGATATAAGAAAACAGAAAATAAAATCTTTACTCCCTTCATTTTGTAAGATTGAGAAGATTGAACATGTACAATGTAAATACCTAAGGAGAATTCACAAAACCAATAGATATTCCCAAACTATTAAGAAGCTCTAACACATTTGGTGCACCTCTTTCTTGTTGGCACAGAGTGCAGCTCTACATCTGCCTGAAAGGGTGACAAGGTGAGCAATCCTTCCTGGGATCCTCTCTGGAGTCTCTGAGGTAGCCAGCCTGGCTGACTGCCCTTGGAGAACTGCTCATCTGCTGTCACAGCTGTGCTGTTGGCTATGTGACAGAAAAACACAAGTTTTTCTTACTGGAAATCAGTAAGCCAAAACCCAATCCATAAATTAGGATTTTATTCAGAGGAATAAAAGATGTGGAGGATGCTTCAATCCATTGATACAAATGAATTAAATATATAGTTGGCCCTCCATATCCACAATTTCCACATCCACAGATTCAACAAAGCACAGGTAGAAAATATTAAAAAAAAAAAAAAAAACCTCAGAAAGTTCCAGAAAGCAAAACTTGAATTTGCTACACACTGGCAACTATTAACATAGCATTTGCATTTCATTAAGTATTATAAATAATCTAGAGGTGATTTAAAGTATACAGATGGGTGTGCATAGGTTATATGTAAATACTACGCCATTTTATATAAGGAACTTGAGCACCTGCGGATTTTGGTATCTGCAGGGAGCCAACCAATTTTGGTATTTTCTGGAACCAATCTCCCACAGATACTGCGGGATGATTGAAATAAGCCCTACAAAAATTAGAAGGGAAAACAGCTATATGAAGCCATTCCTATATCCCTGCAGTACTGCTTGCTCTCAATTTTTGAAACTATTGTTAAGTGTTTAAAAAAATGTCTATGAAGTACTAGTCCTGCCAGGTGCTTCATATAAGATAGAAGGATAAGGAACACTTTGTGGTAGGATTTAGTTGAACTTTTTGATGATAGATAATCAAGAAAGAAAATCCTCCACCTTCCTAGATTCTGTTGACATAGACCACCATGTCCATAGGATTTGAAGGTCCAGAGAAGCAGCAGGAGGAGAGCCAAACCAAACAAGTCATTTACCAATGTAAAGTGAGGGTATGAAAGATGGTGTGGAGGCATTTCTCATGCCACTTCTCTCTATGTGAAGATTCACCAGAAACTGTGCTGTCCTAAAATTATTGCTGAAGGATTTTGCCTTCTTAACAAAATCCTAAGGAAGTTTAGGAGCACCATTACGTATGAATTGAATGAGAAAAACAATTACCCTTTTTGGAAAGGTCATAACACCTAGAGCTGCCCTTATTAACTAGAGGTTAACAAAATGGCACAGAAGTCAATAACATAACCCTTAGGTATCCTCAACTTTTCCCCTGAGCATTCATAGTCACTTCGGATATCTGCAACCAACAGGAGTATAAGGCTTTTACTTTTCTCCCTTTAGCTTTTTCTGCCCGGTTACCAATCTGGGCTCATTACAAGCCAGTGTGCCTGATGCCTTATCTCCACAGGTGCCTGCCTTAGGATGATATTTCCTGAAATTATATGTAAACCAAGACATGAAAGGAGAAGCAAATTAAAGTACGATTTTAAAGAAAAGACTGTAGTGTATCTCTTTATCTTCTGCTGAAAATGGAATTCCCTGCTGTGGTGAAAATGCTACCACATTATTTGTTAAAAAAAAAAAACTCATATTATGTTGTTTACAGTTAAACTTAAAATTGTTCAGAGCAGAGTCCATTGGATTAAAATGGAATCCCAACGTTATAATTTACCGTTTGGGTAACCCTAGGCAAGTCATTTAAATGTTCGATGTCTTAGTTTCCTACTCTGAAATATGATTATTATATAAATGGTTTCATCAGAGAGTTGCAGAGAGGATTGACGGAGATAAAGCAAGTAAAGTAATTGGCACAAAGTGCTGAATATCTGTTATCTATAATTATTAGAAACAAATAGAAGCAGAGGGTGTCTGTCAATAAAGGAACCAACAATCATGTCGAGATGAGCTGGCTAGTATAAACTTGTAAAATTTATCTACCTAAGAGAACAACAAAGAGGTAGGAATTAGTGTGCTGAAAAGAATATCTCAATATCTTATCAATATAATAGCTGCAATAAATGCTCTTGCAGATGGGAAGTAAATAATAAACATATTTATAAATAAATATTTGTATGTTATAATGTAAACATATATAACTAGTCTATGCTGAGCAATATTTTTGTATTTTTGTAGAGGTTTTTATAGCTGCTTAATGTGCTTATGAAAGTCAGAACACATTTGGAAAAATAGGTTGCCAGGGGAACTTTACCATATATACTAATATATGGACCTTAGATTTTAGGAAAAGTTCTTAGAGCATATCTTTAACTTATAGTTCAGTCTAAACATGGAGAGGTACTAAAGCATAGTAGTTAAAAGCATGGGTTGGAAGGATGACCTAATCTCAGTATTGTCACTTAACTAGCTATGTAATCTTAGTCAGACATTTTAATATTTGAACGTCACTTTCTCATTTCTTGCCTAATTCAAAGGGCTGTTCCAATTATTAGATAGCATGTTGTAAAACACTTACTATCATGTCAGCCACTTAATAAGTATCTAATAAATACTAGGTAAAATTCATGTATTAATAAGAGGAAAGTTAACTTACATTCCTTTATGCCACTGTGTAAAATAATTTAATTTTCTTAATAATCCTTTGAGGAAGATATATTAGGCAATATTATTTTCATCTTATGGATGAAGAATCACGCATTCACAAAGATTAGGTAACTTATTTAAATACCTAATGGATGTTTATAGATGGGAACGAATATAGGTGGGATTTATTTAATATTTTTTAACACCATGTCTATTGTTCCTCTTTATTACGTTACTTTATTACATTACTTATTAAAATTGTTTATTGTTCCTCTTTATTACGTTATTATATTAAAAATGTAGAGCCGACATTTTTTTTTAAGCATCTTGCTTCTTTTCCTTTTTTTTTTTTTTAAATTTATTTTTGGCCTTGCCAACCAGCTTGCAGGATCTTAGTTCCCGGACCAGGGGTCAAACCTGCGCCCTCGGCAGTGCAATCATGGAGCCTAACCACTGGACCGCCAGGGAATTCCCCGTAGAGCTCACATTTTTATTAACCAATTTTTGAGACTGGTCTGTCTGGTCCTCTGAAACACAGTGTGTTTGATTTTTTAAAAAGTTATAAATACATATATTTATACACATATATATTGTTGTAATATATATAAATGTACACACACTATTCAATTCTAAAAAAGTTCATACACACTTTTTTTTTTTTTTTTTTTTTTGTGATACGCGGGGCTCTCACTGTGTGGCCTCTCCCGTTGCGGAGCACAGGCTCCGGACGCGCAGGCTCAGCGGCCATGGCTCACGGGCCCAGCCGCTCTGCGGCATGTGGGATCTTCCCAGACCGGGGCACGAACCCGTGTCCCCTGTATCGGCAGGCGGACTCTCAACCACTGCGCCACCTGGGAAGCCCATGACCTTCTTTTCTTAAGACTAGCATTTTAGATTGTATTATTTCTGAAATTTACACTGAAAAATAATGAGACACAATATATGGTTATAAATTGAGGAATTATTGCTTTATCATCTTGTCTTACGTGGTTCCCTGATATTTTAATTATAAGGTCCCTAAAAGGGAAAGTCAACATTCAACAAATATTTATTGAGTGTTTACTCTGTGTTAGGAATTGTATTAAACATTGGTGATACAGTGTAAGAAAAATGGATACATTCTCTTTATTTGTGGAGCTTATATTCTGGCAAAGTAACACATACAATAAACCATAGAGAATTAGCATACACATGAAATACATTAAATAGTATTTAATTTTTGAGACATGCTATGGAAAATGTAATTAGAGCACAATAATGATAGATCAGAAATGCCTGAAGATTTCAAACTTAACTACAGTGATTAGGGTAAGCCTTATTAATTGGAAAGGTGGCAGTTGAGAAAAGACTTGAAGAAAGTGAGAGAGATAGGAATACAGATATCTGGAAACTGAAGATGGACAGTAGGAGAATTTTAGACAGAGTGAACAGACATGAAGATTAATCATTCCTGGTGTATTCTAGGAATAGCTAGGAGGCCAGTGTGACTGGAACACAGTGAGGAAGAGAAGAGTAGCAAAGAATTAGGTTAGAGAAGTAATAAGGGGTGTATGATGGGGAGACGGGGGTGTTGACTCATGTAGGGGCTCTCGGGCCATTACAAGAATCGTTTTTACTCTGAATGAAATAGAGAGACATTGAAGGATGTGTTATACAGTCTGATTTATAATTCGAGAGGATCTCTCTGGCTCCTGAGTAGAGTGGTCTTTCTGAAAGGGAGGTCAATTAAGTGTTATTGTAATAAACCATAAGGAGAATTGATGATGGCTTACATCAGGGTGGGAGCAATGGAGGGTGAAGGAAGTGAGTGGAATCTGGATGAATTTTGAACATAAGACCAATAGGACAGCATGATGGATTGGACGAAGAGTATGAAAGAAAAAAGGAAATCAAGGACAACTCCAGGTTCTTTGTCCTAAGCAACTTGAATAAAGGAGTTATCTTGAACTTAGATGGGAAAAACAATATGTGAAATAGGTTTTGGAAAGAAGAATAATAGTTCACTTTTGGACATGTGTAATTCGAGATGTCTGTAAGACTTCTAAGAGAGGTTGTCAGATGGGTTTAGGAGAGAGGTCTAGACTGTAGATTTCAAGATGTAGGATTCATTATCATTTAGATCAGGGATCCCCAACCCCTGGGCCATAGACCAGTATCGGTCTGTGGCCTGTTAGGAACCGGGTCGCACAGCAGGAGGTGAGCAGTGGGCAAGTGAGCGAAGCTTCATCTGTATTTACAGCCGCTCCCCATTGCTGGCATTACCACCTGAGCTCCACCTCCTGTCAGATCAGCCATGGCATTAGATTCTCATAGGAACGCAAACCCTACTGTGAACTGCGCATGCAAGGGATCTAGGTTGTACGTTCCTTATGAGAATCTAATGCCTGATGATCTGAGGTGGAGCTGAGGCAGTGATGCTAGCGCTGGGGAGTGGCTGCAAATACAGATCATCATTAGCAGAGAGGTTTGACTGCACAGAGACCGTAATAAATCAATTGCTTGGAGACATATCAAAACCCTATCAGTGAGTGGCAAGTGACAAGCTGCATCTGATGGTAGGCTTTATAGTGGCAAGTGAGTTGATGTACCTCAATTGTACAGCTGCATCTGGTGACAGGCTTTAAGTCAGAATCCGACACTTATTTTTGTCCGTGTGTGGCTCGTCCATTATTTTATTTACCACTTACATCCACGCCTCTCCGCACTGCACACTTGTCTCAGTCACAGTTTTGGTAAGCCCACAAGCTAACCCTAGCCAAAATGAGTAAAAATCAAACATCGCTGGAGAGCTTCTTTGAAAAGGGGGAAAGACCCAATGATGAGATAGCAGAAGACTCTACGACTGCCAACAAAAAGAAAGCTGCATTTAAAAGAAAATACCAAGAGTTCTACTTAAATTACGGGTTCATTGCAACAGCTGATTCACATTCTCCAAGCCCGTGTTGTATAGTATGTGGCGACTGGCTATCCAACGAAGCCATGAAACCTTCAAAATTGCTTTGTCACATGGAGACCAAGCACTCTGCATTAAAAGACAAACCTTTGGAGTTTTTCAAAAGAAGAAAAACATGAACGTGAAGAATGGAAGCAATTATTGAAGACCACTACTTCATCAAATGTGTCTGCACTGAGAGCATCATCCTTAGTGGCTAACCACATTGCTAAAGCTAAGAAGCCCTTTACTATTGGTGAAGAGTTGATCCTGCCTGCTGTTAAGGACATCTTTTAGGATGAACTTTTAGGAGAGGCTGCAGTTCAAAAGATGGCACGTGTTTCACTATCGTCTAGCACCATAACTAGACAAATTGATGAAATAGAGGATATTGAGGCACAATTGTTAGAGAGGATTAATGAGTCACCGTGGTACGCAATCCAGGTTGACAACTCTACCGATGTTGATGACAAGGCAACAATGCATGTTTTTTTGCCATATATTTTTCAGGAGGATGCACATGAGGATACGTTATATACACTTTTGTTGCCAACCAACGCCACAGCTGCAAAACTATTCAAGTCTTTGAATGATTACATGTCAGGAAAACTGAATTGGTCATTCTGTGTTGGTATATGCACGGACAGAGAGGCTGCCATGACTGGACAGCTTTCTGGTTTCACTACTCGGGTCAAAGAGGTCGCTTCTGAATGTGAGTCTACACACTGTGTCATCCATAGAGAAATGCTGGCTATCTGAAAAATGTCACCTGAACTTAAAGACGTTTTGCAGGATGTGATTAAAATTATCAACCACATTAAAGTACATGCCCTTAACTCACGTCTGTTCATGCAGCTCTGTGAGGAGATGGACGCAGAGCACACGTCTTCTCTTATACACAGAAGTGAGATGGCTTTCTAAAGGCAGATCACTGGTCAGAGTTTTTGAATTATGAGAGCCACTCCAGAGATTCCTTTTAGAAAAACAGTCACCACTGGCAGCACATTTCAGTGACACAGAATGGGTCGCAAATCTTGCTTACTTGTGTGACATATTCAACCTGCTCAACGAGCTCAATCTGTCATTTCAGGGGAGAACGACAAGTGTGTTCAAGTCGGCAGATAATGTGGCTGCATTCAAAGCCAAACTGGAAATATGGGGGCGACGACTGAACATTGGGATTTTTGACAAGTTTCAAACATTAGCAGAGATTTTGAAAGAGATAGAGCCAGGGCCTTCTTTCTCCCAGCTGGCGTATGATCACTTATCTCAGCTTTCAAAAGAATTTGAGCATTACTTCCCAACCACAAAAGACCTCCGAACTGGGAAGGAATGGATCCATGACCCATTTGTGCATAAGCCAGGTGAATTGACTTTCTCTGTGCTATAGAAGAGGATCAACTCCTTGATATCGTAAATGATGGTGGCCTTAAAAGTATGTTTGAGACAACTTCAAATCTCCATACGTTCTGGATTAAAGTCAAGGCGGAATAAATTGAGATTGCCATAAAAGCACTGAAAAACCTGCTTCCATTTCCAACATCCTATCTTTGTGAAGCAGTGTTTTCTGCAGTGACAGCAACCAAAATGAGATTACTGAGTAGACTGGACATAGCAACACACTTCGGGTATCACTGTCTCCCATCACCCCCAGATGGGACCATCTAGTTGCAGGAAAACAAGCTCAGGGCTCCCACTGATTCTGCATTCTGGTGAGTTGTATAATTATTTCATTATATATTACAATGTAATAATAATAGGAATAAAGTGCACAGTAAATGTAATGTGCTTGAATCATCCTGAAACCATCCCCCCCCCACCCCGGTTTGTGGAAAAATTGTCTTCCATGAAACCGGTCCCTGGTACCAAAAAGGTTGGGAACCGCTGATTTAGACAGTATTTAAACCATGAGACAAAATGTGAGCACCAGTGATGTAAATGTAGATAATGAAGAAACAAGGACAAGGGGCTGAACCATGAAATACTCCAAAATGAGGTTGGGGAGAAGAGGAAGAATCAACATAGGAGCCTGAACAAGATCGATCAGTGAGATAGGGGGAAAAATAAGAGTATTGAATCCTAGAAATCAAATAAAGAAAATGTGCAAAGTAGGAAGAAGCATTCAACTGTTTCAAATGATGTTGCTAGGTCAAGTAACATGATGACCAAATATTGCCTTTGGATTTAGTAATGAGGAGATCTGTATGACCTCATTTGGAATTGTTTTGGAGTGGAGGGCTTAAAGACTGGGGTGGGTTTAAGAGAGGATGAGAGGAAAGAATCGTAGATAAAGGATATAGACAACTCCATCTAGAGCTTTTGCTGCAAGGGGGTGAGGGATATTAAGGGAAGAAAATCCAAGAAATTTTCTTTAGAACAGAAAAAATAATAGCAAGTGGGTATACTGATTAGAATAAACAAGTAGAGAGGAAAATCTTGATGATGTGGTAGAGACTGAGGAGAATTTCTACAGTGATATCCATGGGTCGGCAAGAGGGGATGGTTAACCAGTGGAGAGACTGGTTTTAGAGAGAAACAGGAGTAGTTTACCTGTACTAATTTGGCAGAAATGAGAGAATATGGGTGCAGATGCTGGTAGATGAATTGATAGGATGGTGACAGTCTGGAAATCATCCTTCGAGAGTTTTGATTTTCTCAGTGGGGTAGGATAAATAACCATGAACATGGGACAGGAGATGTGGGAGTTTGAAGACAGAAGAGAACATGTGAAATAGTCACCAGAAGAGAATGAGAGTCAATAGAGGAAGGAAGTACAACATGATTGTTGGGAAGCATTAAGGCTCCACTTCAGAACTGCAATCATGAACTTAAAGTCATATCAATCAGTGTGACTGTTTTCTTCCGGATCTTTTCAGCCATAGGTAGAGAGCTGGATTCAGTCAGGTTTGTAATTTTACTGAGCATACGTAGATATATAAAAAAGAAGCAAAGGTATCAAGGGGGTCATTTGATGACTGACCATAAAATTCAAACCATGCAAAAAGGGCAGAGCAAACCTTGAGAGAGGTTGAGAGAATTCATGAAAAGGTGGTGGTACTAATAGATTGGTGGTTCTGATGGGGTCAAAGGAGGGTTGGAGTGGTATAAGAGGGAGTGTTCTGGAAAGATAGGAGGATGGAGTCAGTTGACATTCAATTTCTTGATATTCCCTTCAGTACCTAGATCAGACCTAGGAAAACAACAGAAACTGAGCAAGTGTCTATTAAATTGGATTTAATTATATTTTTGCATCAATATCCTGAAGCAATGAACTAAAACAGTACAAACATGGAAAGAAACACATGATCTTAAGCACAGACGCTTTAGATTGAAATTACCTTTTCTAAGATGAAACAGGTAACTCTCTTTTCATACAAAAATAATATAAAGGACTTCCTACAAATACCAAATTTTAAATGATTTAGAGTTCTCTCAAATGCATTAAAGTTTATGTTTATTACTTTAAAAATTTTTATTTAAACCTGTATATATGATGATAGTTATAGATAGTGCATTTTGAAATGCTTCTCTGAATTCTCTGAAATTCAGAGGTATCATCAGCCTAAATGGTCTACCCCATGATGTAAGTGCCGTAGGCTGAAAAAGGATTAAAACCTTAATTTTAACAAAGGAGGGATATATATTGATAACACTTTAATATTTTCATCTGATATTTTAAACGTGATACCAATTTTTATATATTTTTTTTCAATTTTGAGAAAGCAGGCAGGTTTTTGGATATCTAGTAAATTGGATTAGATTTAGGAGCAGAAAGAATGGAATTTATTGAGGAAACATAAGCACTTTGCTTTAGTTCATCTTCACAACAATTTTATAAGATGATTTATTATTGCTATTTAAACTAATGAAGAAACTGAGGCTCGGAGGTTTTGAAACCAGGCCAAGCTTATTCCAAACACACATTATATGTTTATTAAGCTGCCTCCATCAAATCCAGGATTTAAACTATTTGGGGGTATACATTTTAGCTACTCAAAATTGACAATGCAACATTCATAATAGAGCACAATATATTGGATGTGCTCCATATATACTCTCCAGGTCAAATACAAACAGCCCCAACTTTCTAGAACTCTGAGTTTAATGCATACTCAAGATTGACCATGTGGCATTCTTATAGGGGCACTGTAAACTGTATTTGTTCTATAATTACCTTTGGTCAAATTTCAGATAGTACTATTAACTTTCTGGAACATTGAGATTGAGTGCATTGCTCAGGTCATAATGTTCTTTTTTTTTTTTTTCGGTACGCAGGCCTCTCACTGTTGTGGCCTCTCCCGTTGCGGAGCACAGGCTCCGGACGCGCAGGCTCAGCGGCCATGGCTCACGGGCCCAGCCGCTCCGCGGCATGTGGGATCTTCCCGGACTGGGGCATGAACCCTTGTCCCCTGCATCGGCAGGCGGACTCTCAACCACTGCGCCACCAGGGAAGCCCATGTTCTTTATTTCTTAATTTAATATACTGACAAGTACTATAAGCTTAGTTCCAAATCTATGTCCTCTTTATATATAGTTCAACCAATAGCTATTAGAAGGAACAAATAAGAAGAGAGGGCTACTCAAAATAGGCAGAATGTCAATATGAAGACTTGATAACTCATGGTCTGATAATAAAGGAGGTGATGGGAAAAACTACAAAGTTAACACCAGAACTCTTAAAGCCTACCATTCTTATTTTGTGTAGAGGCAAGCATCTACACATACTAAAATAATTTAATAACACAAACCATAATGAACTCAAGTCAACCTGGAAAGGTTCAATTGCATTCATTATACTCATTGAAAGAAAATAATGTGATATGAAACATTTTTGGAATAATTGCCATTCAGAATGATTCAAATAAAATTTTAAAATTAGGTGTAAAAGGATAAACTGTAATTTTTGGGGAAAATATTTTGTGTATAAACCCACATTCCCTAAGGATATTTGGTAAATGAGGCAATACTCTATTAAGTAGGAAGTACTGATTAGAGTTAGATTTCAGAGACACAATCTATTATATGGGAGAAAGCAAAAGCATCCAGCAGTTAGGTTAGTAAATTTGGGAGACAATGTACAGGCCAGTCATATATTAAAGACGGAGAGAGAGAGCGAGAGTGAGAGCGAGAGAGAGAGAGAGCGAGAGAGAGAGAGAGAGAGAGAGAGAGAGAGAGAGAGAGAAGAACAAACAGACTGGAATGATTTGCTTGACCTCCAACCCTTCAAATGAAGGGAGCCAAGAACTCAGTAGGAACTCAAGCAAGAAGAGTTAAAGGTCTCCTATAAGACTCTGCCTATTTTAGTGGCATTATAAAGAGAAAAGCCAAATGCAGGTAAAGTAATCAATACTTTGAGGCAATCATGCAACTGATTCTGCCTTTAGGACATGTCTGTCTGGAGAAAATTTTAAGAAATCTTTATGACCTTGACCAACAAGCTCTTTCATAGAGGAATGAATAAGACTTCGTCAAAAGGAGTTAAAATGACACCTGCCCTCCCCACCTTCTCTCTGCTTCAACCACAAATATATTGAGTCACTACTATATTAAATGGACCTATTTAATAATCTTACCTCATTTTTGGCTAATGATTTTTTTTATTCATTATCAGTCAACTGCTTTATTGAGCATTTACTATGCCTGCACTTTGATAGTGGCTGTTGTGAGTCTAGAAACAGTGCAAGGTGCAGCAGTTCTTTTCAGGAGTTTATCCTGAAGCTGCGAGGGGGTATGGCCTAGTAGAGAGAGGACTCACAACGCTTCACTGCCAGTCCGATTCTGTTATTTTACAAGTTCTAGGAATTACAGGGGCACACGAAGACAGGTTAATCAATCAGCTCAGGAAAGACTCTGCTGACTCTAGGTGACAGAGCCCAACACAGACGTCAGAAGGATGATGGGATGGGAACAGTTCCTTTCTCCCTTATATTTAAATATATTACCAGATTGGAAGCTCTATCTCCCATGGAGTAAGTGCTGGCAACACACATAAAAATTATATGTTGGTTTTATTTCCTCATGAAGGCATTAGAAAGAGTTAAAAATCCTGGTATCTAGCTAAGAAGGTGGCAGGAGAACAGACCTGGTTTTTGTTGCCATCATACTCCTCTATGGAAATAGAGGAATCAATCCTCTATTTTAACACTATAATCTTGGGCAGAAGTAGACTCTGTAGAAAGGAAAGTAGTCTTACAGTGAGGGAAGTGCTAGTGATTTTCAGATAAATAGCACATTAAGAGCGTTGGAAGTGAGGTATTTAATAGGACAAAATAATAAGCTTTACTCTAAACAAATGGCCTAATGATTTGCCAAACATCAAAGAGCATATTTATTGCTAATTGAAAACAACTGCAGGGTAATATTTTCTCCCCAACCCACATAAGGCATCCCAAAATAGACTTCCTTAAGAATTTATATATACACTGCTAGAGTCTCTATTCTTTTCTGAATATGCTCAAAATTTTAAAGATTTTCATCATTTAACTGGTTACTTATATCTTCTTTCTCTGGTGTGTTTGAGAGAAACTCCTCCTCTTCAATGAAAGCTGAAGACATTATTTGTCTTCAGTGTTTTTGATGCATTTGGCGAAGGGGTAGAATAATTGGCAAGTCAGTAAAACACATAATAATACCTTCAACTCTGATCGCCTTTCATTATAACTAACAACAGTGATTTGGCCCACTATGATGCTGTTCAAATTCATTCTTGTATAGAAATAAGTTTTAGAGGATGAGAGAAAAATCACTTAATTGCTGCAGAATTAGGAAGCATTTTCACATTACTTCATTTTCATTAAAGTCCTTAAATTAGAGTGTCATAGTCTCTCTGAAGCTATGACAAATCAACAATCAGACTTAAAACAGAATCACTGCCCAATTAAACCTTATCATTCATTATCTTGCTTTATCATATAAAACAATTTACTCCATTAAGACCATGTATCAACTCTGCAAACAGGAATAGACTATTTATTCAGATACCACACTATCATAAAATGCAGTTATCTCTGATGGACATAAGATCATAGTTTTACTGTTGGATTAAGATTCTGAGGAAGAAAGGATAAAAGATCCATTGGCACGGAAAGCCAATGATTTACCCATGGATTGCTGTATGTAATTTTTGGGAATTTTCCTTAGAGAGGAAGGGTGATTTACATGCAGCATGAATATTTATTTACATCTCTCTCTCTCTCTCTCTCTCTCTCAAGAAAGATAAAGGTTAATGTACTTATTCTTAAAAAGAAAGACTAGAATCTTTATTGAACACAGAGGTTGAAATCTGCTTTCAATGTTCAAGCGTATAGAAATCACTAAGATACAGTATTTGTCCTAGAAAAGCCTATAATGTAGGGAAGAATAAAGAATATTATTAGATGATCCCTAGCCTGTTCTCAATAATCTTGAGAATATGTGTTTTTATCATAAGCAACCAAGAATACTTTAAAAATTGACCATATCCTAGGCCACAATGTGAAAGTCAATGAATAAAGAGAAATAATCCAGACTATGTAGTCTGTAACATATTTCAATAAAAATAATATGATAACTAAAAAAGCTGCAAGTTTATTGGAATACTAAAAACAATTGAGTAAACTGTAAAAAGTAGGAGGGGCATAATAAAAAAGCTGCAGTATAAAGTAGAAAAATAGAAATTAATGATTGGAGGAAAAGCCAGCCAACCAACCAGTATTGAGACAAATAAGTCAAAAAAGTATTATTTGAAAGATTAGCAAAGTAGAAAAACCTCTGGCCATATTGGAGATAAAAACATAGAAGATAGATGGAACAATTAAAAAACGTTAAAAATACAAAGAAAGAGACAGCCATGGATATGGTAGAGATTTATAAAACGTGTAAAAGAAGTCTATGGACAATGTTTTACAATAAAATTGAACGTCTGGATGATGGAATAGATTATTTCCCAGGAAATTATAACTTATAAAAAAGTGATCAAGAAGATATAAAGGGATGTGGATGGACGTAGAGACTGTCATACAGAGTGAAGTAAATCAGAAAGAGAAAAACAAATATCGTATATTAACGCATGTATGTGAAATCTAGAAAAATGGTACAGATGAACCGGTTTGCAGGGTAGAAATAGAAACACAGATGTAGAGAACAAACGTATGAACACCAAGGGGGGAAGTGGGTTGGGGGTGATGGTGGGATGAATTGGGAGATTGAGATTGACATATATACACTAATATGTATATAAGAACCTGCTGTATAAAAATAAATAAATAAAATTGGAATAAAAAAGAAGATATAAAGGTATAAGGATGGGAAAGAAAATAAAATTGTCACATGCAGATGATATGATTTTATACACAATGATTCAAAAGAATCTACTGGTTATATATTAGAATTTATATTTCAGCACCATGGCTGATTGTAAGATCAAACTATCAAAATTAGCAATGTTTCTATATAGGATCAACTAAAATTTACTTGAAATTTCTAAAAGGAATACATGAATTCCATGGCGGTACAGTGGTTAGGACTCCGTCCACTACAGGGGACATGGGTTCGATCTCTGGTCAGAGAACTAAGATCCCACATACCGTGCAGCATGGCTGGAAAAAATAAATAAATAAAAATAGAAGGAATACAATGTATAAAACTAGAAACTTAAACTACTCAGAGATAACTCTAATGAAATGTGTGCAGCTCTTTCTTGAAAGAAAACAACTTTATTGAAAGACACAAAATAAGATCTAAATAAAGGTAAGTACCATGTTCACGGACTACAATACTGACTATCACAAAGATAACAATTCATCCCAAATGAATCTTTAAATTCAAGCCAATTAAAAAAATTCTAATAGATTGTTTGTGAACTTCAACAAGTTAACCTAAAATTTATATAAAGAACTGAGTACCAAGAACAGCGAGACACATTTTAAAAAGAAAGAAGACCTCTATTATCAAATATTAAAACTTAATATTAAGTTATAATGCTTAGAACAACGTGATATTGGTACAAGAATAGGCAAGTAAGCTGATGGAGCAAGACAAAGAGTTTGGATAAATGTCTTTTATATGTAAAATAGGTATATTTATAAGTTAGTGAGAAAAAAAGAGACTAACAAATGTTGATGGAACAATTAATCATCTATTCATATGGAAAAAATAAATTTTGATAATATATAGCACAAAAGATAAATTGCAAATGAATTAAAGGCCTAAATGGGAAAAAGAAAACTAATAGTTTTGGAAGAAAATGTAGACAAACATCTTTATGATATTAGTATATGAAAGAATTTCTTAAATAAGCTGTAAAACTACAGCCCAAAAGAGAAGAGTGATAAATTTTAGTATATTAAAATTGGCAACTTCTCTACAACAAATGGCATCCTGAGCAAAGCAAAAAGACAAACCACAAACTGGGAGGTGATATTTGTAACCTATTTAACCAATAAGGGATTAGTGTTCACAGTATGTAAATCTTTCAAATCACTAAGAACCTAACAAACAATCCAAAATAAAAATGGACCAAAAAGTCAATTTGCAGAGAAAGATACTCTACACTTGCTAATAAAAAGAAATGAAAAAATGCCAACTTCACTGGTGATTGATGAAATATAAATTAAAATACTGAGCCATCCTTATATATCCATCTGACTGGACAACATTTAAAATATCGAATAACCCCAGGTATTAGCAAGGATATGGAGCGGTGGGAACTTTGGTACTATGCTGGTGCAATCATATTCACATTGATCATTAAGGACAAATTTTAGAAACGTAATGTAGAATGAAAACTTGCAGAATAACATACACAATGTGTTAGCACTTCATTGAAATTTTAAACACACTAACTCAGAGGAAGGAAAAAGGGATGGAGATGAGAATTTACAAGTTTCATTTAAAAAAAGCTAGAGTGTTTTATCTATAATAAATGCCATCACTTTAATCTACATGGTGGTCACACTACTGTCTCATATTATTTTCTTCATGCTTAAAGTGTTTACCATTAAAAAATTAAAGGTACATAATTTTCTTTTTGCCTGTGTTGGGTCTTCGTTGCTGCGCATTGGCTTTTTCTAGTTGCGGCAAGCTGGGGCTACTCTTCCTTGCTGTGCGTGGACTTCTCATTGCAGTGGCTTCTCTTGTGGAGCACGGGTCTAGGTGCGTGGGCTTCAGTAGTTGCAACAGGCGGGCTCAGTAATTGTGGCTCACGGGCTCTAGAGCACAGGCTTAGTAGTTGTGGCGCACGGGCTTAGTTGCTCCGTGGCATGTGGGATCTTCCTGGACCAGGGATAGAACCCATGTCCCCTGCACTGGCAGGCAGATTCTTAACCACTGCACCACAAGGCAAGTCCCTACCTAAATATTTTAATATAACTAAGTGTCAAGTGTTTTCAATACTAAATTGAGCTTTGAATGATAAGTAAGTTTTAACCAGTGGAAAAGAGGTGTGAAAGGTGATTTAGGCAGAGGAAATTATATAAATAGAGTCACAGAGTTATTGCAACAGCATTAAACATTTGAGGCAGCTCTTCAATATCTAGACCATAAAGTTAAAAAGTACAAATTGTCTTTGTGAGATGAGCAGATGGAATGGAAGTGTAGGTGGTCAATTGTGGGAACTTTTAATGCTGTGTTAGGGAGCCTATGCTCTATCCTTGATCAACTGAAGTATCTTAAGAAGGAGAGCCACCTAGTCATATTTACAATTTAGAAAGTGCTGAAGCTACTTTGTGGAGGATAGGTTTGGGAATGGTGGTGGCGATAATGGGAGGGAGAGACCAATTAGAAGGCTATGTTAACCAGTCTGGAAACAGACAAGACACTAAATTAACATGGTAACAATGGGAATGGTAAGAAAGAAACAGACTAGACATACATTTAGGAGGTAAAATTGGTAGAATTTGGTGACTTAATGCATATGGGAGTCAGAAGAAAGAATGGATTTTTGCATTGAATATCTGTGTGGATAATAGTAACATTAACAGAAAACTGGATATAATGGAGGAAAAGCAGATTAGGGTGGATGATGAGCTTCGTTTTAAATACGTTATGTTAGGAGGTGTTTATGGAACATATTATAACTATGTCCAGCCTGCAGTTGGCTATACCAGTCTAAAACTCAAGGGAAAGGTCAAAACTTGACATGAAGTAGTCATTCTCCCAAGAACAAGAATATTAAATATATTTCTATATGGAAGGTTGGAGCTGATTTTAGTGGTTACTCATCACTTATTGCAGCATCATTTCTGTCTTTTCCAGCACTCAGTTACATATTTAACAGACCCTAGTATAAGAGGTGGGGACCCTATACTATGCAGGATCCCTAATGTAATATAATATAAAAATATATATTTTAAAAGAATGCTAAAGTATAATGTTTATTTACCTACCAGACATTTACTGAGCACCTGCCATGTATAGGTATTGTGTTAGTAGCTCCAAATAGAGAAATGAATAAGATAGTTTCTGACTTCAAGGGTTTTACAATCTTGTCAAATACATAGGGATATATAGAAATTAAATTACAGTACACCTAAAACTAACACAACATTGTAAATCAACTATACTCCAGTAAAAAGTTTAAAAAAAAATTAAAAAGGGAACTGTGATATGGTCCAGCTATTTCACTTCTGGGTATTTTTCCAAAGAAAACAAAAACACTAATACAAAAAGATATATGCACCCCAATGTTCATTGCAGCATTATTTACAATACCAAAGATATGGAAGCAACTGAAACGTCCATCCACAGATGATTGGATAAAGATGTGTCATACATATAGAATGGAGTATTACTCAGCCTTAAGAAACTGCAACAAAATGAATAGATCTAGAGGGTAGTATGCTAAGTGAAATAGAGAAAGACAAACACCGAACGATCTCACGTTTAGAATCTAGAAAACAAAGCAAAATGAAAACAAACTCAGAGATACAGAGAAAAAAATGGGTGATTGCCAGAGGGGAGGGCATGGGGACTGGGAGAAATAGGTGAAGGGGAATAAGAGGTAAAAACCTACAGTTATAAAATAAATAAGCCACAAGGTTGTAATATACAGCATAAGGAATATGATCAATAATACTCTAATAACTTTGTATGGGGACAGATTGTTCCTAGACATCTTGGTGATCATTTCTTAATGTATGCAAATGTCAAATCACTATGTAGTACACCTGAAACTAACATAATATTGTATCAATTATATTTCAATAATAAAAATTGTGTCTTTTAAACAGCCAAAACATTTGAAAATATCAATAAAATAAAATTTACCTTTTGAAATATTAAAAAAATAAATTACAAAGTGAGATGGAAGTATAAAGATATACAGAGGAAGAAGCAATTAATTCTCTTTGCGTATAGGATGTCAGGAAAGTTTCCCAGAATACATAACATCAGAGATGTCTTTTTAAAGGTGAAGAGGACTCTGGTTGATGAGGGACAACAGTGGGAGAAAGAAATATTTTGGGCAGAGAAAATAGTATCATTTCTTATGTCACAGTAACCAGCCTGATGCATTTGAGAATGATAATTTGGCATTACCTGGGGATGAAATGGGTTAGTTGGCAGTGTGATTAGAGAGGTAGTGAAAGCTATTCACAAAAAATTTCTAGATACCTTTCTGCCCACAATAGTTCACTTATCTAAAGGTTTTAATATAAAGTAGTATTTTTAAATTATGGAAGGAGAAATGGTGAATTAGGATAAGTGGAAGAATTAGACATGACAAGTAAAGATTGGAGGCACAGGCACAACCAAGATCAGATTTAACCTCAGCCTCCAATTGAATTAATTTCATAAAGGGTCACTCATCAAATTCCAACACAAGTCAGGCAAATGTTTGCCTAGATTGACTAGCAATTGCATGAGTCCCTGCCTCCAAATAAACATTCATTTTCTGTCCCTAAATCCCAATACTGATTATATTGTCTCATGTCTTGACTCTTTTCCACTGGGGCTATTCTAACCTTGTCAAACTGTGATGCTGACACTGCATTTACTTTCTGCTATCTGCTCTTTCTTCACTTGACAGATTCCCAAAGGATGTATTATGCTCCTTAAGTAACTGTCTAGGTCTCTGCCACAGAACTCAGTGACAGCTTTTTAGGTATGATTTTGTGAAAGGACTGATGTGTTGAAATCTTTTACTGTTTGTGTCACTTCTAGCAATGGCTGATATGTCATCATGTTCATTAAACCTTTAGTACTATACTAACCTTGCAGAATGATTTGCCATGCTTTGCTTTGTCTTTTTCCACAATATAGCAATCATAAGCATAGCTAAAAGTCTAAAAGTCCCTAAATACTACTTACTAGGACTTCTAATGTTGCTCACAAACTTACTTCTAAGTAGGAGTATAACCTGCAGTTTACATACTGACAACACAAATTTCTTGATGCAAGAGGACCGCTGGGAGATGATTATAATGCTCATAAAAATGTCATATTTCTTAGGAGTTTTGTGTTTATATTTGGTGATGAATTTTCTTCTGATTCTCTTTAAGAACAAGATAGCTTTTTTTATTTACATGAACTATCCAGTCAAACCTGCATGAAGGCCAAGGGATGTGTTATATTTGGCCATATGACATTTCTCAGAAATTGTAATTTGAAAATAGAATTTGATGTGTGAATGTATATAAATAGCATTATTTGTTATTAAAGTACAGAACTATCAATTCATAATAATATGTGACCTGTAAATCTATTTTTAAAAGAATAAATGTAGGCCTTTATGTCATCTTTCAATGGGCCTAAATCTAGTTGCTGTTCTCTCTAAATTGGCAAATGGTCCTTTTAGGATTGGCTTCCTGAAAACACTCTAAGTGGTAAATAAAGTTGGTATAGAAAGATGTGTGTGTCCCCCATTTGCACTCCATTTGAAAATTTTATTTATTTATTTATTTTTGGCTGCAACACACAGCATGCGGGATCTCAAGTTTCCCGACCAGGGCTTGAACCCGTGCCCCCTGCAGTGGAAGCGCAGAGTCTTAACTATTGGACTGCCAAGGAAGTCCCAGGCACTCTATCTGTTTCCTTCAAATGAAATGCTCTCTATTCAAATGCTACTGTGCTTCATGGAATTCCTCAAGCCATATGCATTACTTGAACTCTGATAATCATTGATTATTTGTAGGTGTTAGTCTTCTTTCCCCAGTGATACTGTAAACTTTTCTACGACTCTCATATACTTGAATTGAAGAAATCACTAACCACTTAAACTGGTACATTTCAACAAATGTTCAATGTTCCAGAAGGACCATTCATTCGTGAGTTCATTCAATATATTTTGTTGAACTCCTACAATGTGCCACACACTGTTTTAGGCAGCAGAGATGTATCAGTGACCAAGACAACAATAAAAAATAAGAACATCACTGAATTTTAATTTTAGTTAGGGGAATTTAGACAATAAATAAACAAGTTAAAAATATAGTATGTCAGTTTCTCATAAAGACTATTAAGAAAATAAAACAGGGAAGGGACATAGGGTATGCTTCTAGTGTATAATAAGATCAGTTATTTTGAAGTGCACAATATTGTATTGTTAATTATGTTGGGTTGGATGGCAGATCTCTAGAATTTATTCAACCAGCACAAATGAAACTTTATACCCATTGACTAACAACTCTTATTTGTCCTGTCTGGGCTTGGTTATCATTTCTTAGGGTAACTTTACTTAACTACACTGACTGGATTATGTCCTACTAGTATGCATATCCTTCACCTCCAATGTATCTTCACACTCAATTGTTTATTTAATCATCCATAATTATTTGTTTAATGTCTAACACATGTACTAGAATGTAAGTTTCATGAGGGCAGGGATCTGTTTTGTTGATTCCTGTTCCTTTGGCACCAAGCATATTGCCTGAAGTTACCAAAGCAATACATACATACACACACAAAGTTTAACCGACTAGCTTAATGATGAAGGGGTCATGTTTTATATCCTCATAGTGCCTATACATAACTCTTTTTGACTGATCCTTGCTTTATTGTAATAAAACAGTTAGCCAAGTTTTCATGGAAGGAAATGAGGATTTAATGAACGTATTAGGACACAGGAGACTCCCACAAACATTTAGAAGAAAAGATCGTCAACATGAATATCAATAAAATCACCAGACATAACAAGTTTGGCCAAAAATATAACAAATACTACTGAGCACTTATTATTCATCAGGCATTGCTCTAAATGTTTGAGATATATTAGTGACCAAAACAGAGTAAAATCCCTCCTGCCACATAATGGAGTTTGCATTTTGGGGCAGGAGAAGACAGACAAGACCATAAAAAAATCAGTAAATCATATATACTGAGAAGATGGTCAGTGTTACAGGAAAAAATGGAACAGAGTAAAGGAAACTGGGAATTCAATTCCAAGAAGGGTTAACGGGTAGGCCTCATTGAGCAGGTGATACTTGAGACATGTTGGAAAAAATTTTACCCTGAGAATGAGGAAAATAAGCAGTGTAAAGTCAGTAAAATTGTCTAGAAAAGATTAAATCACACATCTGAATGCAGAGGGAAATAAGGCCCGAGTGAGTCAGGGACATTAGTAAGAGGGGAGAGAAGTTTTCTGTCTTCAATTTATAATTCAGGATTTAGCTTTTCAACAAAAATTAAATTAGAGTTGCAACAAAATCAAAGAAAAAGTTTATATCATTTGCTAAGAGAAAACATTAAAACATATTTTCAGTTAAAAATTCAAGCTGTTTAGAGATGAAATGAGAATCTTACCATTTTTACTGATGTCGAGTTCTTTAAGGTTAACTAAACTAGCAATAGTGGTTGGCAGATTTGAAAGGTCATTGTCAGGAATACTTAGTTTTCTTAGAGCTTGACAGTTGAACAATTGCTGTAAAAAGAAAATAATATTTTATTAGATCTCAATTTGGTTAAATCCATTCATATATAAACTTAGTAACAAAATTCAATTCACCATCTTTACAAATGTGATAGTAAAAGGGCCCAACCCCAAAAGGCTCAGTTTCTTCCACACCCATCTTCTGGATTCTCCTCAGAGTTTTTTCACATTCCATCATCATGTTAGTACCTCCCTACTCTCTGCTATCCACATTCGCCACTCAAGGTATTCTACTTTTCCCCTTCTGTTTAACATTAGTGTTCAATTTGCCACTGAACCAATCAATTTATTTTTTTCTTTGAAATAACTTCTGGAGTAACCCCTTCCTTTTTATTCTCACAGCTACCAGGATTACCTCAATTCTCTTTCTCCACAACCACAAATTACTTCCATTTAATCATGTTGAACACTTGTTTATCTGACATGCAAGAACTGCAATACAGTTGAATACATGAGCTCACATTTCTTTTGTGTCCCCACACTGCTTCATAAATATCTATCAAATGAAACATTTAATCTCTGACACTTGGTGAAAAATAACCACTAGTGGTTGGTTCACTTCTGCCACCAATCCTAAAGTACTAGATGGGGAAGAGTCAAGTGTTAATGCAATGGTTCTCAAATCCAGCATGGTTTTAATCATTGGTGGGTGGAGGTGCTTGGTTAAAATGTGGGTCCTTGAGTTTTACCCAAAGAAGTACTGATATGGTGGGTCTGGGATGAAGATCAAAATCTTCATTTTTAACAAACACTCTAGTGATCTGGTTATTTTTATGTAGATGTTTCCAGTATTACATTTCTGGAAACAATATGGTTAGATTTTTTAGCTATGTCCATCTCATCTTGACTACTCAAGATTTGAACAGCTGGGTCAGAATTTTTGATTCATTTCTGGAAGAATTATCTTAATGAGATCTTTTCTGTTTGACATTTCTAATTCTGTTTTGCTAAATTTCCACAGATTAAGTCTCTGGTATCCATGACTATGCAATTGGCCCACAGTACATTTAACTGCTGCTTGTTCTTAAATGTAATTCATAATTTATAGGCAAAACAATGTAGTATGTGGTTGTTATTTCTTAACTCATTACCTTTTAAAAAATAGATTGTGCTGGTTATTACTTAAGATAAAATATGTAGTTTCTTGCTTTTGGCTGACTTGCTTTTGGCTCCTTACAAAGATTATTTGCAATACTTCATGTAGTACTAGGATTTCAATATTCTCCATAGAGATGTTGCTACTTCTTTTTATAAAGTCTAAAAAAAGAGAACTTTGATGGATAGTTTCCACTAACTACTAATTTTCTCTTTAAAAATAGAAAAAAAAATATGTCTACACTCATGGCCAAAGTTAATTTAAGTTCTTGTCCAGTCTCCATCATTCTGTTAGGACCATTATACTACATGCAATGTGGTTAGTTGTAGATGCATAGATTTAAAAAAATCAATTGCCTCTTGGCTGATACTGGTAAGATGTATTAACTACTTTTTAGTCTGATTATTATAACCATTTTATGTAAAATTCAGACAAATTATTTTCAAAACTGTTTTTTGCTTTGTAATTTCAAGCCTCATCTCAAGTAAATACTCATTTTATCTCAAGAATTAATAGAGGTCCCTATATTCTTCTTCAATTTTAAATGAAGCCACATCAGGAACAAAAGATTTGGGCACTCCTGAACACCCTATTACATAAAATAATCCAAGATCCTAAGATCTTGAGAGAGGCTAAGAGCATGGCATTTGGAATCAGATTCATGTAGATTTAATCCCCACTTATCTACTCACTTGCTGTGTAATCTTGGGAAAGTTACCTAATATCTCTGAATTCTATCAATTTCCTCATCTGTAAAATGGGGACAATAACATTGCCTAAGTTGAAGGATTGTTGAGAGGATTAAATGAGTTACTATATGTCATCAGTTCTAAGTCTTGCACTTTCTCATGTATTAACATCTTTGCTGTTTGGGATTCATCTTCCAATCAACATTGTTATATCTGTAAACAGTGTTTCTTTTTCCTTAGTGGTACTACAATGACGGTAATGGTGTTTCTTAAAATCAATGGCCTTGGATTTGATGAAAGGAATTACTTGTAAAAGTGTAAAACTGTGTTTGGCATATAGTAAGAGCTTGATAACTGTTAGCAATTACTAATATTTATATGTTAATACAGAAACAGAAATATACCTATATAATCTATTTCTTACTTTTCTAGATGATGAGGTCACTGAAGGCAGGAGTCATGTCTGATTCATCTTGGTGTCAACCTGTTTCACCTTTGTATATATTAAAGTGACTAGCACAGTGTCTTTTACATAGTGTATGTTGCATAAATATCTTTGAAAGTACACTTAGATAAGTAAAGAGAAAATAAAGACAGTGCTAAGCTCCAGCTGAGTGGTACTTCACTGGTTTGGAAGTTTCAAGTAGATAAACAATCTCAGTGGAATCTAAATTTAATAAACAAGCAGTGAATTCTTGAATATGAGTCATGATGTCTATAAAGTGGCAAAGAAATTAAGAAGGCATTTTAATGATTTTTTCAATATTCAATTTTTTTTTTTTTTTTTTTTTTGCGGTACAGAGGCCTCTCACTGTTGTGGCCTCTCCCGCTGTGGAGCACAGGCTCCAGACGTGCAGGCTCAGCAGCCATGGCTCACGGGCCCAGCTGCTCCGCGGCATGTGGGATCCTCCCGGACCGGGGCGCGAACCCATGTCCTCTGCATCGGCAGGCGGACTCCCAACACTGCGCCACCAGGGAAGCCCAATACTCAAGTTTTGAATGAAAATGATGTAAAGAATGATCATGAAATAGCTGTAATTCTTCAATATAGTATAAAACAGCAACTCTAATAGCTAATGAAAGTAAGACTCTTAATGACTATGCCAAGGTAAATATCAGATATAATGAAAATACACTGGTAGAGTATCTGTCCTAAGTTATGTTGATGATGGTGACAAGGTTGACTCATGAAAGTATTTCTGGAAGAGGTAATAAGAAATGGATCACCTAAGAGCGAGCACAAATTAGCCAGATGAAGGCTAAAGAGGGATAATGTTGTATTTGTAGCATCTAAACATACTCCAAATTCAAAGACTGTGTAACTCAAACTAGCTTCAAATATTTGCTTGACAGCATGAGGATATTTGGATCATGGAGTGAAATCTCTGCATCCACAACATCTACATGCATTTAAAATATATTTATTGAATACCTATTATATAGTATGGTCTATGTTCAGCACTGAGGGTAAGGATGTGAAAAGATACCCGTCAATGTCTATTTTCAGCAGTATGGTGGACTAAATATTCAAAGAAAAACTTTTTAGTACAGCAAAATCATACACACACACACACACACACACACATTCCTTTAATGCGTAGGTGAGCTATGGCTGTAAAAGTATAGCTATGGCTATACTGGAATTTCTAAAATTCCAGAAAAACAAGAAAATGCTAATACACCGAGTTAAGTGGGTCTGTATTTAGCTTTTGCTTTGGTGGTATCTGTTGTTTTCTGGTGGCTGAAGACTGAGAGTTTTTTTTTGTTGTTGTTGTTTGTTTGTTTGTTTTGCAACTGGAAGGATAGAAGACTGCTTGGGATTTGAACAGAGGTTGGAGATTGGCTTAAAGGCCACTCCATACATAGTTGGGTTCTCCTGAGGGTGATACCATCAGTGAGTGAAGTTAAAAAAACAAACTGGGTCCTGCAAAATGAGTCAGTGGTGAATGCATGACTTTCTCAGTTTTGTCTCAGAGTGAAGCGAGAAGGAAGGAAGGAAGGAAGGAAGGAAGGAAGGGAGAGAAAGAGAGAGAGAGAGAGAAAGAAAGAGAGAGAGAGAGAGAAAGAAAGAAAGAAAGAAAGAAAGAAAGAAAGAAAGAAAGAAAGAAAGAAAGAAAGAAAGAAAGAAAGAAAAAAGAAAGAAAGAAAAAAGAAAGAGGGAGGGAAGGAGGGAAGAGGAAGAAAGGGAAGGAGAAAGGAAGGAGGGAGGGAAGGAAAGTAGGAAGGAAGGAAGGAAGGAAGGGAAAAAGAGAGAGTGAGGGAGGGAGCGAGAAAAAAGAAGATAGGGAGAAAAAGAGAGAGAGAGAACAAACAAAACAAAAACAAAATGTCTAATTGTGGGATTAAAAAGTCAGTGTAAGTCAAAACAGAAAGCAGTATGGTAGTGGCATAAAAATAGATATAATACAGATCAATGGAGGAGAACTGAGAGCGCAGAAATAAACCCACTCATGTATGGTCAACAAATGTTTGACAAGAGAGCCAGAAAGATGCAATGGGAAAAGGATAGTCTCTTCAATAAATGGTGTTGGGAAAACTGGATAACCATAAGCAGAAAATGAAATTGGACACCTATCTTATACCACTCACAAAAAAAAACCTCAAAATGGATTGAAGACTTAAATGTAAGACCTGAAACTGTAGAATTCCTAGAAGAAAACATAGGAAGAAAAATCTCCTTGACATTGGTTTTGGCAAAGATTTTTGTGTATGATACCAAAAGCAAAGTCAACAAAAGCAAAAATGAACAAGTAGGACTACATCAAACTAAAAAGTTTGTGCAGAGCAAAAGAAACAATCAGCAAAAATAAAAAGGTAACCTCTGGAATGGGAGAAAATACCTGCAAACCATTTATCTGAAAAGGGGTTAATATCCAAAATACACATGAAACTCATACAACTCAATAGTAAAAAAAAAATCTAATTAAAAAAATGGGCAAAATATTTGAATAGACACTTTTCCAAAGAAGACATACAGATAGCCAATAGGTATATGAAAAGATGCTTGTCATCACTGGTCATCAGGGAAATGCAAATCAATATCACAATGAGATAAGAACTCACACCTGCTGTCATCAAAAAGACCAGAAACAACAAGTGTTGGCAAGGGTGTGGAGGAAAGGGAACCTGTGTACATTACTGGTGGGAATGTAATTGGCACAGCCATCATGAAAAACAGCATGGAGGTTCCTCAAAATATTGAAAATAGAACCACCATATGATACAGTAATCCCACTTCTGCATGTATATCCAAAAGAAATAAAAACACTATCTCAAAGACATATCTGCACCCCCATTTCACTGCAGACAAGACATGGAAACAACCTAAGGGCCCATCAATAGATAAATGGATAAAGATGTGAGATCTATACATACGTATATATATATGCACTACACTATCCATGAATGGTTGAATTCTCAGATATGGAACCATGGATCTGGAGAGCCAACTATGGGACTTGAGCATCCACAGATTTTGGTATCCGTGGCAGGTCCTAAAGCCAATCCCTCACAGATACCGAGGGAAGCCTATATACAGATTTACAGCTGTCTGGGAGTTTACGCCTCTAACTCCCATGTTGTTCAAGAGTCAACTGTATATACAATGAGATATTATTCATCCATAAAAAACATAAAAATTCTGTCTTTTATCACAAAATTGATGGACCTTGAAGGCATTATGCTAAATGAAAGAAATCAGATAAAGACAAATATTTACTGTATGATCTCTCTTATATGTGGAATCTGAAAAAGCTGAACTCATAGAAATAGAGAGTAGGATGGTGATTGTCAGAAGCTGGGGGGTGGGAGAAATGGGAAAATGTTGGTTAAAGGGCACAAATTCCCAGCTATAAGATAAATAAGATCTTGGGAGCTAATGCACAGCGTAGTGACTATAATTATCAACACTGTATTATATACTTGAAAGTTTTTAAGAAAGTAGATCTTAAATGTTATCAGCACACACACACAAACTGTAATTATGTGAAGGGATTGAGATGTGGTACCCTATTGGTAACTTACTACCTTATTGTGGTAATCATTTTGCAATATATACATGTATCTAATCATCACATTGTACACTTTAAACTTACGTATATTACATGTCAATAATATCTCAGTAAAGCTGGGGAGAATCAACGTAGAACTAAAATTCTGAACAACAGAGGCCTATGTATCAGAAAAAAGGAAAACAAAAACATTCTTAGATTTTTGCATAGTTTGGGAGGAGGGTAAAGACACTAATTAACTTTAGATTAAAATTAAATATGCATGTTAAAATTTCTAGGGTAACAATTAAAGAAATATAAATAAGGTGTATGATTTCCTAGTGGGTAGAAACAAAATAAATGGAATGAGATAGAGAAAAAAAGATCTTTAATACACATACGTAAATATTTACATATAATAATCTTTAATACATATAAGTAAATACTTCGAAGAAATAAGACAGATAAAAATGAAGAGTAGAATGGGATAAATTAATACAAATATACCAATAGCTTCCATTAATAAATATGAATTAATCTCTCCAATTAAAAAAACGACTATCAGAGTGGACTAAAATTAAACATAATCAAGTTATATCCTATTACCAGTGATACACCCAAAACTTGATGGAAGAATGATAAAACTGGCAAAATTAACCAAAAGAAAGCTAATGCAGCAATACTGATTTAAAGCAAAATGCATTAATAGAGATATAGTGACTTTATGTTAGTAAACACTTCAGCTCACCAGGAATATATAATTCTAAACTTGTATGCACCTAGTATCATAGCTTTAAAATAGTTAAAGAAAAATTTGACATATCTACAAGGAGATATTGCAAATATGCTATCATAATAGGGTATTTTAACACATATCTCTCAGTAATTAATTTAAAACAGATAAAAATAAAAGAAAAGGTACAGAAGAATTGATGGCCACTAGCTTGTCCTAGTGGACACGTATAGAACATTAAGCTCAACTACTATAGAGTACTTTTTTAAAAAGCACATATGAAAACCTTGTGATTAGCCATGTACTAGATAGACATAAAGGAAGGCTCAAAAAACTTAAAAGAATTAGTAATAAAAAGATCAAAATCTTGGACCATAATGCAATTGTTATAAATGATTAACCAAAAGATAGCTTTAAAAGCTTCTATATTTGTATATATATAAAGTTAAATTTAATAATCCCGGGTCAGAGAAGAAATCACACTGGAAATTACAAAATATGAGCAAATAATAACAAAATATTAGCAAATAATAACAAAATATTACCTGTCTAAAATGGCAGAATATAGCTAGAGTAATTGGCAGTAAATTGTAGCCTGAAATGCTTACATTAGGAGAGATAATCAGGTGAAAATGAATGAGTTAAGCATGCAGCTTAAGAAGACAGAAAAAATGTTAACAGAATGTAGAAGGGAAGCAACAATAAAGAAGAGTCCCTTGCAACTCACAGTGGTCTATGAAGTAGAAAAGCTAGAGATTCTGAAACAAGCCCCAGATTGGGAGCTTCTCAAACAGAGGAAACACGTCTTTTCCAGGTCACTGCATGTATCTTATGATAGTTTTTGTCTTTTTAACTTTTTTTACTGTGAAATCTAAATACACAAGAGTGTATATAATATGTATTTTTTAAAATTATGATGATAAAATAAAGAGCCATACTCCTCAATCCAGTTTAAGAAAGCTACTTTATTCTCCTCCCAATCATGTCCCTTTGTCACCTACCTGATCCACCAAAAAACAACCAATTTCTCATTCTCTCACTTTTTACCACAGTTCTAGTAATCCTCAATATAGATACTGTTTACATTTGTCTGTTATTTTTTAAAATATCAAAATTTGATATTTTCAGACTATTTTTCCAATCTGTGGTATGTAAAATGGTAACATATTTTATCTATTACTAAAAAAATTGAACACCTTTTCGTGTTTTATTCATTTGAAAGAGTTCATCACATATTCTGAATATGAATTTTTGGACAGTTCTCTCAATATATGGCTCATCATTCCATTCTTTTTATGGTAGTTTTGATAAAAAGACATTTACAATAGTCAAATTTATCTCTCAGTTTGAATGTGTGCAGATGGTCTCCTATTTTTTCCCTACCTAAAAGTTTTAATGCTTTGATTTGCCTCATTTGGAATTTATTTTTGAGAATGATGTGAAGCAAAGATCCATTCTTTTCTCTTTACAGATGACCAGTTGTTCCATTTTAAAAATAGGTCATTAATTTGTCCACTGATTTGCAAGACAAGTTCTGTTGGATTTCCACATAAGTACGGGTCAGTCTTTGGACTTTCTATTTCTAGTCCACCGGTCTATTTGTCTATCTCTCATTCCAGCTGGGTCACCAGAAATCTAAGACTCTGATTTGTGTTTGTGCCAGAGAAGAATGGGGAAGGAATATAGAGAATTCCTGGAGAAGGAAGAAACAGTCCATCTAGGCTTTGAGAGAGAAGTTCTATAAGCAGAAGGTAGGGTGGGGAAGTAGGGGTAGATTGGGAAGCACAGAGCAGTTCAGGAAGCTGTAAGAGGAGGAAAGGACCAGAGGTATGTTAGGAATGGCAAAAAATTAAAAGTGACTCTAAGTTTTGTGGAGGGGGATAGAAAATGCAGATTTCACCCAGAAAGTGAAAGGGTTTCAGAGTCAGGGCTTTATCCCACAGGAGGTGTTCAGATGGTGATTTTTAATCATTTTTGAGTCAACCTTACTGATACTCTCTCCAGAAACACGCACACACACACACACACACACACACACACACACACACATTTGCAGCCAATTTCAAGGAGCCTGCAAATCACTGGAAGCCCATGCATGGTTCTGTGGACCAGGTTAAGGACCTCTGTGATAGGTCATGCCATGTGACTTCTAAAAAGGCAAATGTGATCAGGTCCATCTCCTGCTTATACTTTTTCAGTGGCTTTCTCCTCTCTTCAGGACAAAGTCCAAGTTTCTTAATATGGCTTTCAATGTCCTTTACCTCTACAGAGTCTTATCTTGTTATTCCCCTGTCTCTTGTCTTTTTCTCACACCTTCCCAACTACCATCCTGCATGACCACATATCCAGACACACTGAGCAGCTGCCAGTTTCTGTATCCACCATGCTCTGCTTTGCCTTTGTAAATGCCAGGTCTCCAGCTGAAGCTTTTTTCCACCTCGCCCTATCTCACCTCCCTTCTACCGTCTTTTCCAAGCTCAGGCCCTCTCACCTTTCTGGTCACAGCTTAAGACTGGTTTACATGCTCCATTTGTGTACTTTCATAACATTCTGTATTTATCTCTATTGAAGCCTGGATGCCCCTGTTTTGGGATTACTAGACCGTAAGCTTCTTTAGTTTCTGCAGCATCTGCTGTGTATAATGTAACGCCTGACACGTTGTACTTTCTCAGTATATAGTTTTTCTTTCATGAAAATTCTTAGGCAGGGGAGTGGCAAATAATAAGATAGTGCCATTTCTTAAGTGCCTATTATATAGGTGCAAGGCACTAACCTAGGTTTTATAGTATATGATCTACTTCTTGTGACAATGTTGTAAGGAAGGTATTATTATTTCTACTTTGCAGATGCGAAAACTCAGGAGGTTAACTTTTACAAGGTCATATATGTAGGAAGTGCCAGAACCAGCATTCAAATTCAGTTTTGTCTGGTACAAAGCCATTTCTACTTCAGTGCATTGTTCCCTCTGTACCATCAGATCTGTGCTTGGGAGAGACAATAGTGATGACTGACAACAGCTGGTGGCTGTCTGGGAGGGGAAAGTGAATGAGATAGGGGGAGTCTTCCGCCCATAATAATGGTCCTACGGGGGTTAGAGGAGAAGACTCAGATGCAGTGACTATCTTTTGACAGCAAAAATCTAAATTAGAGTAAATCTGAGTATATGTTATAGCACTTTGCTAACCCTGAAGTGCTACATAAATGCAAAGTATTATAATTTGGATTAGCATTTTATTATCACCTTTACACTCAGGCTTGGAAAATTAAGGACACAATTACGACATCATGAATGTGAATGACTGGATCTCAAAACATAGTTCCTTAGAAAAAATAAGATAGGGTGTTTATTTTTTCCACTACAAATTTAAAAAGCATTAGTTGCTTGTGAATTGTAAAGAGACAAACCCTTTTCCTGAGAAGTTTCATGTAAGATTATAAATATTCAATGAGACTGTTATTGATGCCCTATGTTGGCACAAGTGGATTCCACCGGGGAAAAGAACTAATTGTCTAATGAGTTGGCATTACTGAATGGCTGGTTTCTTAGAAGTTCTTCCTTTGAATTCCTTTAAAATTATTCAGGCTACAGTGTTTCCAAATTCATTTGAAAGCTGTTTCAAAGAAATAATTATTTTGTACACATTACAATAAAATGTTTAAAAATTCTTTAGTTTAATACAAATGTTAATAATTATCTTTAGTTAGAAAAGAGCCAACTCAAAAATAATAGAATAAAAATAGTTTTAATGTATGCACTTGGTGAAATTGTAGGCTTCTAAATATGACATTCATTCACTTCTTTCTTTACTTCCTCCCTCTTTCCTTCCTTCCTCCCTTCCCTCTCTCCTTCCTTTTCTTCCTTTCTTTCCTGCCCATTTCCCTTCCTTCCTGACTGCTTATATTCAGTGAGCACTTCTTGAACATCTACTTAGTGACAGACACAGCACCAGGACCCAAAGAAGAATAACAAAGTATCCACTTCCTCAAGAATACAGTCACCTAGCGGTTATAAATATACACAAAAAATAAGAGGCAATGTAGTAAATACTAGGTAAATACTACAACAGAGAGAGGGCTTTGCAAAGTGCATATTATTCCAAAAGAAACATTCCTAGACTTTGCCCTTAACCTAGAGAATTTGGATGCTTGGATTTGTGTGCCTTTTCAACGATTCTACACTGCTCTCTCACGTTATCATCCACCTTGTAGAGGTTCATAAGCAGGAAAGGGACTGACTCAGATTTTTGTTTTTGAGAAACTGGCACCTGTGACCAGAAGGAGGCAGAAGAACAATGAGAAAACATCTAGGTGAAAAATAATGAGAATATTAGTTAAGGCACTGTCAGGAAGAGTGAGGCACTCTGGGAGGAGAAATCATTAAGACTTGGTGCCAGTAATACATGGGCAGTCAAAGGAGGGAGGATTTTGTGGTCCAACAACACTTTAAGGTCACCAGTAGTAGTGGAGTTGTGGGCTGGTGTGGGAGGTATGGAGCTGGACAAATGCTGGTAGCATCAAATAAGATTGAGGCTGTAGGGGAAGGGAACACTTATAATCCCTTCTAGTGCATTTTAGCAATATTGGATGTGTTGTAGAGACAAGATCTTTTCTTCCCTGGAGAAAGATGGCAACTACAATAAATACTCAGGCATTTTATCCCAGAAAACAATAAATATTATTGCCGCTGTTTTAAAAATACAGTTCTTTTCAGCAACAATTTGCCCATTGGTGGTGTTGAATCATTTCTCCCTTTGGAACAGCAAGTTTATTTTACCATTTTTCAGTGTCTTAGAAGGAAGGGAATATATCTGTTTTATTGGAATAAGAGCTATCTGTTTGAATATATAAGACATAGCACCTTGCCTTACCCATTCTGCTTGATACCAATTTTCATTTAAAATTTTTTAAATGAATATATTTTTTAATTTACATATTAAAGATTACTTCACTTGATGATACAAGCTTATAAAACCAGGAAAGAAATAGGAAGAGTGAAAAGCTGGATATAAAAGTTCTATAAATGTTCTTAATTTTGACGTAGCTTAATGGCTGCTAAGAGTTTGGGGTAAAATCTTGTTATCTCTATAGTACTTAAGACAAATGATGTGTGTCCTTTGGGATTTTCTTTTGTTGCTTTTTAAATAACTACTAGTTGGTAAAAAAAATTTTGGTTAATTAACATTTATAAAAGTATTGGCTTTGTCTTTAGAGAGTAATCAATATGGTGTGTGAACAACTGGGTTGAATGGCATTAATTTGACCTTCATATTAGTATAAGCTGATATATATGTATATATACATATATAGATATTAGTGTAAGCTGGTATATATATATATATTTAAAAGTTTTTAATGTCTATGCCCTAATCAGTTCTAGGTACTAAAAACCTAACCTGTGCTGACTAGCTCTGCCTAGGTCAGTAAGCCAAAGAGAAGATGGCTAATGGTATAGCTGCAGTCTCTTTTTCACTTATAGTCATAATGAAAAGGTTATAAACTTTGGAAGCAAACAGACCTAGATTTGAATTCTGATTTCATGGTTAACAGGTGACATGCTATTGAGCAAGTTCCATACATTTTCTCCAAGGATCAATTTATCATTTAAAAAGCCCAACTAGACTGTGCCCTAATCTTATCTTTAAAAATGTGTTTCTGCCAAGCCGACTTCCTTGACCCTCCAGCATAACAAGATGAGCTATCTCTCTACTGTGGTTGTGTATAATCTTGTGGACATATTTCTACAATCCACTTTTGCAAAATCAAATTCTTTATGCAACAAATATTCAGTGAGATCTAACTTTGAACCAAACATTGTGTTTCTTGTCGAAACAAAGATTAAATAGACATAGTCCCATATTTTAGTGTCTTTCTTCTTCAATCTTATTTCCCCAGAGTAGAGTAGGTATTCAGCAAATATATATTGAATGAATAACTACAACAGGTTTGGTGAGTGGAATTGTAGAATTGTACACATGGTAATACGTAGGCACAGGAGGAGTGTTAAATAACCATGCCAGCAAGTGAAGCATGAAGATTGTAGGAGAAGGTGACAACTGAGATGAACCTTGAAGTAGCATGTGAGGCAGAGAAAACAGGATGAGCTTAGAGGCAAGAAAGAGCTTTGTGTTTCAGGAACACTTCCTGTGAGAGCAAGAGTAAGAGATTGGAGAGGCAAGTTGTAGCTGGACCATGGGAGGCCTCCTATTAGCATTACGTGCTCAGTTGTGTGTTTTTTTTTTCCTGCAAGTTAGAGAGGAGACAGGGAATGGGCTTAACCTTGGGGGTAGCCTGGTCATATTTACATTTGGATCTACCACTGTTGGCTGTGTGAAGAATAAATTGGGATAAAGAAAATCAGGTTTAAGACACATCATCAATAAGGAGACTGTTTCATTAGTCTGTTGAGAGATGATGAGGGCCTGACAAAGCCTCTGTTCATAGGGTGGAGAGAGCAGATTTAGGAAATATTTAGGTGGCAAAGGTGATAGGACTTGGCCACTGATGTGATGTGGAAGGTGAGTAAGTAGGAAGAGTAAAAAATGACAGGGTCCTGGCACTGGGACTGAATGGATAGTCACCAACTGAAACAGACTATAGGACAGGAGACAGCTTTCCAGGGGGAAATCAGAAGTGCTGAGTGTGAATATTCAAGTAGGCCCAGAACACACATTTAATCTGAGGACTGAGGGGTAGGGCTGAGCTGCCACAAGAGATTTGTGAGTCTTCAGTACAGTGGCTGAAAACGTGAGGATGGATGAGTGCGATAATCTAAAGAAAACAAGAAGCTCCTTCCTCCTCTCCCTTGAAGTTGTTATTGTAAAAGTCACAAATGAAACTTCATTGCCCCGTTTAATGGATTATCTAGTTTTTGCCTTACTTGGCCTCCCTATTCCATTTGACCATGTCATCACTCCTTCCTTAGAAGCCTTCACTCCCTCAGTTCCGTGACTATGCTTCTAAACAGAGTTCCCACTTCTGTCTGCCAGCACCTCCCCACGTCCCGCCCTGCTGGCCTTGGTTCTGCTCCAGTTCTCGGGAGGCAGTTTCCCTGCAGGCTGATGGCAGCATTTCACGGGCAGTGAAGAAGCAGCCACCATGAATGTTAATGAGTAAATTCACGTGGTGAACATATATGCAAGCGTTTATGCAGTCAGTTCTTAATTATTTAGAACAAAGAAAGAGAAACTTTATTCCTATCAAAGGCCACTGCCACACAGAAAAGAGATAACTGAGAGCCATGGGACTTAAATTCAACACAATTAACCTTTTTTGCCACCTCAAAAAAAAAAAAAAAAAGAGAACAAACGTTTATCATCCACTTCAAATTTAAAGAAAACAGAAAACTCTCTAGGTAGTCAAGTAGCATGCACACATGCCAAAATGAAAAATCAACAGCAAGGCTACATTGTTATCAGGAAATCAAGAAGCAGCAAAAAGGTTCTAAAGAGAGAGAGATACTATTGTCATTTTCTGGAATCTCTGGTCAAGATTCAACTCATGTATTGCTGTTTTGGGTTCATTACAGAAACAGCAAACCATCTCTTTGTATAGAAAGGATAAAATCTCTAGGATTTTGTTAAAATTAATTTTCACATAAATTTTGAAAGAAAAGATATCTGCAAAAGATTTTCTCTCTTTTTATATCACTATTAATTTAGAAAAGAAAATAACTTCCTTTCTGCAAAGTGATACTATCATTTCTCATTTTATAGAAGAAAGTCAAGTTTTTGGTTTTCTTTATGGTATTACAGCTCATAAAAATCACCAACATTTGTTGAAGATTTTATGCTTTGCCAGGCCCCATACTCACTTCACGTACGTTATGTTATTTAATCTATAACAATGAAGAAAAATTACCACAAGGTCAGTAGTTAACAAAAATAAGATGTAGGTAAAACAGTCCGACAAGGTAGATGGTATCTCCTAGATGGCGGAGAAACTGAGATTGAAAACCTTCCCCAAACTCAAATTCAAATTTAAATCTGCCTGATTCTAAACCTCTACAGCTTTCCACTACACCAGACATTTCACTGCTAATTGCTCTTCATCTCAGCAACTAGAGTTCTAGTGAAATTTTGGAGCTGACCTTTGAAGTTAAATATACCATCCAGCAGGCAAAAACTGTGAGCTTACATTATTCATATCCTTGGCTTCTCTTCTTTTCCATCAGCACTCAGCACCTGACTGTTCACTATCTATGGAGTCTAGTCAAGGGCCTCTTCACCACCTACATCAGCACCTCTAACAACAGAATACAACCAAAACAATTTTTTATCTTCATAATTCAGATGAATTTTGTGTTTGATTCCATAACATATTCACTTTTCTCTCTTAGAAATCTTTTACTTAATTGTCAACCTAGAAAAATGTACTACATGTATGCTATAGTAGATGCTAACATATCTGTACTAATTTTTGGAAGCAAATGTTCACATGTTGATTTTTACATATTACTATAGGTCAGTTTTATGTTAGGTCAACTTCATTGTAATCACACTGACATAATCCCATGTTTCTGTATCAAGTTGAGAATAGCCTGACTTCCCAGGAGTCCCTGGTCAAGAATTGGATCATGAAATTTTTCTAAGCCTCATAAACACTCTAGAGAAATTATTTCTCTAGAAATTTAGAGGATCAATATATAGAAAACCAAGCAAATAAAAAATGAAGGAAATTTAGGAAAAAAATACACTAGAGAAATAATCCTCCATCAATTTCCTAAAGGCTGATTTCATTCTGGGAGTCCAAATTGCTGCATTAGTAGAATGCTCTCTCTGATTTAGAACCACTTCATATACTAAGGACGTAGCTGGGAAATGAATAATACTAAAACCTGTATTAATCAGTTAACTATTATAAGAACAATTGAAAAGAATAGATAGCAGATACTGACCCTCCTTTATAAATTTACGTTTTCATTTTTTATGTCATTTAATTTGCTCAAATCATACCTTATAATTTACTTGAGCATCAGATATTCACATTTACCAATGTGTCTTATGGATCATTTTCAAAAGAAAGTACCATAATATGGTCAGATTTGGTCAATGCTACCAAAAGGTTAACCCCTGGTGCTTCTTCTATTCCAGCTCAATTCTCTTATTTTTCTTTTTATTATTTTGAAATTAATTTTTATTTTTATAAAAGCATTATATCAATTCATTGCATCTTATCGTTTGCATCTTATCATTCCTCCTCTAAAGGTAGTTGCTTTAAACTGTTTAAGATACTATTTCTTGTATTTTCGTCTATATTTCTAGAGAACACAATGTGTTTTTACTTCTTGTTTATCAATTGCAGACATTGCCTATTTATTTCATATATTGCAGTTGAAAAGTCATATCACTTTGCACCACCACAACCACCATCACTCTCTTTTTCTTCATCTTCTCATTATACTTACATCTGAATTTTTGGTTAAATCAGTAATGTTTGTTTGCACATTGTGTTTGTTTTTTACTCATACTTTTTTTTTTCCCCTGAAGTTTCTTCACTTTTTATTTGCTTGGTTTTCTATGCATATATCTTTAATTGTTTCCAAATGCTCCAGCAGCTCTGACAAATGCCCAACAGTAATATTTCAAAATGCTAAAGCTCATCAGATTTTGCTAGGCCCACATTTTATTCTGGAGGACTTTACTCCTGCACCCAGTATAGCCAGCTCCAGTATGGGCAGATAGCTCTGTCACTGTGATGCACACATGGCTTCCACAGATACTCATTTGCTACTCCACTGAATTGGGCTCTGGTTTCCTGGATCTCATACCTTCCTTCTTTTGGTTCACTTTCACATCCTCTAGTAGAAAACTGGGAGTCACCTGTGACTCATTTTTCTCCTTACCCAGAAATCAAGATATCAAACAGATGACCAAACCCAGTAAATTCTGCTTCCCCAAATCCTCTCCAATATGTGTCCATTGTGTAATCTTTAGGGTCACTACCCTGGGCCAGGCCACCATCACCTCTCAGATTTCTACAAGCTCTGCCTAACTGGTCTCCTTGCCTCTGGGCTTAACCTTTTATGTCTATTCTTAGTGCAGCTAGAACTATCTTTCTAAAATATATATCTGATCTTGCTGCTACCCAGGTAAAACTTTAAATGAATTTCCACAAATCTCAGTATAAAATTCAAACTCTGTATCTTAGCATGGAAGGCCTTTACAATTTCTCCAGCCTCATTTCTCCCATTGTCTCTTTTGCACTACATTTTTAAGCAATACTTAACCTACAGTTTCTTACTTATCTGTGTCTTAGTTGCAATGATATTCCTCAAGGGGAACTCCACTGAATGTTTCCAAAACACCCATTGTGTCCCACCCATCATAGTAGACAGCATGAAACATACTTGATGCAATTACTTGTTCAATGTCTGTTTTTCTTGCTAAAGAATACCTAAATCCATTCAGTCATTATTTTCCCAGTGACTAGCAAGTATCTGGCACAGAGTAAGTATTTTTTCATGAAGAAATTAATGAATATACATACTCGGTTGCAAACTCAATTTCCTATAGGACCTAGATGGGTAACTTCATTGTTGGGGGCAGCCTGAGTGGGATCTGTGGCAAACTAGATCTGCTCCATCAAAAGAGCCTATTGATATGAGACACTAAGTCCCACCTAACTGCTACCAACTAAGCATATGGACACCTCCAGATCTTCCTTTTTTTTTTTTTTTTTTTTTTAAATAGAGGCCAGGAATCTGGACTTTTTTGGTAAAAGTTGGTATTTTACAAGTTGGCTACAGCTCATTTTCAAAAATAGGCCAAACAAAACATGGCTGCTTATTTCTGATCTCTGGTTGAAAGATAGTTTTGTATTGCCAGCCTTGCTCCGATGAGGCTCAGTTTGAGATCTCTCAGCATCTTTTGGGGTCTTTGTGAGAATGCTCGTCTGATAGCTCACATTTTGCATCTAAAGCAGAATTTGTCATGTTTTTGTACACAATAGCCCCTTCCAATATATTTTTAATAATATCATTTTTAATATCATTTTAATTGTATCAGTTCTCTAACTTGAAAATTATATCATCCTTGATTCCTCCTTCTTGTTTATCCTCCAGTCTAGACAAATGCTAAATTCTAGAAGGAAGGTCTTCTTTCAGATTAGTCAAGTGGAAAGGACATGGAATTTGGAGTAACATTCTATTGCTAGTCCATAGTTTCTATTCTATGGACTTTGCCATTTTCTAGTTGTATAACATTTGGTAAATTCTTTTAAACTCATTGTGCTTCAGTGTCCTTGGACTTAAAATTAGGATAATGAAACTTATTTGTCAGAGTTGCTCTAAGGACAAAAGAGCTACTTCATATGAAGTGCCTAGCACAGAGTAGATGCTCAATAAATGTTGAATTTCCTGTCTTATGCTCTTTTCTTACCTCTTCCATCTGTCTTCTTTTCCTTTTCTACTGCTAATACACTGGTCCAGGCATGTGAGCTAATATGAGTTTAGAGGAACTTGGCTTTTGCATCTGTTTCTCAACTACCTGCCACTTCAAGGAAAAACTTCACAAAATATAGGTAATTTATATACTTAGGAACCTTAATTCCTTTGTAAATTATATTCCTCTGTAACCCTAAGCTTCACATACCTCATTCTCCTATGCTCTCAGCTCACAGTAGGATTGCCACTTGTCATCTTCTTGGTTCACTGATTCCAGTATTTCTTTAACATATTGAAACCACTATCATTTGAATTAAATTTCAATATCCATCATGTCCCTTAAGTCCTACCAACCATCATCATCTGTACCCATATTTTCTTTCTTCTCTCTTATTAAAATGGATGAAATGTGCCTGTTCCTCTCAAAGGCAACCCCTTCATGCATTCTGTGTATCCTGTGTCCTTTTGCCTTCAGGACTTTGCTCATATAATTATCCCATCAATTTCCTTCATTTAGTTTCTCCCCCCTTTCTTCTAATTTATTCTTACTAGTGTACAAATGTGCTTTAATGTCATTGATCTTAAAAAACAAATAAACAAAGCTTATTTTGACCTCAAACTTCTCTCTAGCTTGTCTCATTTCTCTGCTTTCTCTCAACAAAACCTCTTAAGAGAGATGTATATATCATATACATATATACATATACATCCACCATTGTCTCTTCAACCCACTTCATTGGGTTTCCACCCAACTAATCCTATCAAGGTCACCAATTACTTCTATACTAGCAAGTACAATGGTACCTCTTCTGATCTAAGTCAATTTCTTCTCTTAAAACATCTCTGTTCTTAGCTTCCATGACAACAGCACATGGGTTCCTCCCATATCCATAGCAACTCTTTATCTCCTTGCTTTCCTAATTTATCAATGGAAACTCTTTCTAAATCCCTTTTCAGGCTTTAATCTCCTATCTCCCAAATCCATTCTAATAGCAAATCCTATTAACTTTACCTACAGAGCATGCTTCTATTTTCTTCACTACCACCAATCTAGTTGAAACTACCAACTTCTCACCCATATAACTACTGTAGCCTCTAATCTCCTTGCTTCCACTCTTAACTTACCACAATGTATTCCCACATTGCATCCAAAGTGGCATTTAAAAATATATATATATGTTATTTAAGATCACCATTAAAAAAATTCTTCAGTGGCCCCCTATCTCACTTTGGATAAAATCTTAAGCCCTTTCCTCGCTTGCTTGAACTTACAGGATTTAGCTCCACTGTCTATCTACATCTCCTACTGCACCTTATACAGCTTTCTCCTCACTCATTACACATCCATCTTCTTTCTGTTCTTTGAACATGCCTCATATATTCCTACCCTAGAGTATTTCCTCTGCCTGGAATGCTCTTTCTCAGATCTGCATGGTTGACTCCCCCTGTCATCCAAAGCACAACATAAAGGGTCACTCCTTAGAGAGGCATCTACTGTCCTCTCAACCTAAAGCAGTCTCTCAGCAATTTCCTTGCTTTAATTTCATCATGATACTTGCCATTATCTAACATTTTCTCTTAAATATTATTTTCATTCCTTCTTTGCAGGAATGTAACTTTTGTGAGAACAGGAAGTTGTTGGTCTTGCTCAATAATGTATCTCCAGCTCTAGAAGAGTTGTCTACAAATATTTGATACTCAGGAAAGGTTTGCTGAATGAATGAACAAATCAATGGATATATTTTACCTAAAATTTGTTTTCTATATAATTTCCAAAAAACTGGCAGTAAAAATCAGCAAATGAGTTTTATTCTCATTGAAATTTCAGTGAGATTTGATATTTGGGTAAAGGTTAGCAATAAATGATGGGATGAGTAAGTCTTTAGTTGGAAGATAAACCAGTTCAAAAACTGACTGGGCTACTACAGAAGTCCCAGTTTCTCACTGACACACATAATAAAGAGTTGTTGGTACTATCAACTTTTGAAACAATAAAACATTGTAAACAAAAATAGAAATCTGAGTAAGAAAAAAATATCTAAAGTTTTCCACATATAAACAATGTTTTTTATAAATTTGTCCTACATCTTACTTTCCTTTGGGCCCCTAGAGAGTCCATCTACATTATTTATTGAAAAAAAAAAAACAAACCTACACATTTGAATGCCAAAATGATTGCAATAAAAGAACAGATTTGGATAAAGACGTTCCAGGCAAGAGATTAAACAGTTAGATTTTTATTATTTATGCATCACTCATGTGACAATTTTATTTTGGACATGGTTTTTATCATATTCAGATGAATTCTATACCTTTGGTGCTGGAGGACAAAGTAAATTCACACTATGCACACTGAACACCTTTGAGGGAGTAAGAGAGTTGGAAAAGGCCATTCTTTTCACCTTTATTGGATCTTCAGAGAGCCCTCCATAGCTATATGTGGAGCTACTTACGTAACATTTCATGGTTATAGACAATTCTATGTTTCTACAAGACAAACACTTAAGGAATTACCTGTTAATGTGAAATTTGTTTTTAAAAATGAGGCAACTTTATTAAAGAAGTGGCAGCTTTTATATTCTGCATTTGAAAATTTAGCCCATGTTTAATCTAGAGCAAATCTTTTCATATTTTTTACACATGACAATTGTTTAATCAGCAACTATAGTGATTCAAGTAGTTTCTTTTACTTTGAAAGATTCCTCTTGAGTAGAAGAAAAAAATAATCAATGATCATTCAAGCTTTGATAAACAAATCATAATTACCAACAAGCAACTCAGAATTTGTCCCCCTAAAACATTACTTCTCTGGCTCCTTTGATGTCATTAGACTTCTCACAAAATAAGCAAGTGCCCTTGATTTCAAACAATTTTATTTAAAGGTGTAAGAAAAACACGGCTTCAGGCTCCCAAATTCTAAGTATCAGACATCAGTGAATTAAAAGAAGAAAGAATCAATAAAATTGCAGATATATGATGTGTAGAATACTGGAGAACACTTTGGTTTTTTTTGGCTTATCTGGAATCCATTTCCCTTTTTCCATTAGAACATCAACCTTCTTTTTAAGAGCATCCTTAATTGTATAATAATATTTTGGGAGGTATCTGGAATTTGAATCTTGAATAAATGTCATGGTTACATGGGGGTGTTTGGAGGTACACTCCTCACAAGAGCAGCAGTGTGTGGTCCGTACTGTCATTGTGCTGTGAATTCTGTGCATCAACTCAGAGCTCTCTTGGTTTCTACCCTTTTTTTTCATGTAAAGGTCTTCAGGCGCCTATTGATTTTGAGCCTGAGATATATTTTGAATAAATGTTCATCTTTACCATACCTTTTTATGGCCTATAATAAAAATAAAATAAAATAAAATAAAAAACTGACACAACTGTAAATCCATATTAAATAGTAAATCATAGCCATTTGTTGACCAATTAACATTTTCTTGTTATTGTAGTACTGTATTTGTCTAAATTTATGTTAAAGAAGCCAATCAACTTCATTAAACATATGCCCTTTCTTATCAAAATAAACTATTTCTCTTAGCTCAAGAGTTATATATCACTTTGCCGTTTTTATAGGGCTTTCATGTACTTTATATTATTTGGTGCTCATGGCGATCCTAGGAGATGGGCAGAAATAAATTTGTTAGCATCTAATGCAGAAGAGGAAACTAAGGTTCAAAGGGGTTAAGTAAGATGTCTAAAGTCACATGATGAGCTCATTTCAGAACTTGTGTTAAACCTAGGTCTTCTCTCTTCAGAATTTACATTTACTGTAGTACTTCTGTGATAATAACCAGTAACTACAGTCACTATTCTGTTTGTCAGAATACTTCCTTATATTGTTCATCATTTTTATCTATTTAAAATGAATCTCAGATGAGTGAATCACAAAATGTTAATTGTGAAAGGAATTTTAGAGGGCTTTTTTCACCCTCTACTACCATCATGTAAAAGTATATTCTTTGACATCCCTCCTTTGACTGCTTCTAGAGTCAAAGAGCACATTTCTTAACTTGGGAAAATATTATGTCGAAGCTCTATTTTATATGGATAAAGTACTTAGAGTTTGGGAGTAAGAAAAAATGCAGAGTGTACTATATTAAGTAGTGGATTATGGAGGAGCCACAAAAATTATCTCACCTCACTTCAACCCCAAGAATCAGCATCAAAAGTTAAGAAAAGGAAAAAAAAACAAATTAAATGAGACAGTTTGATTTTGTCTGTTCTCTGCAGATATGTGCCCACATTTCCTGTCCTTCCCTACCTCTGGCCACTGTCGGAGGTCTTACTCTGCAAAATAATACACACTGTTTCAGAGGGAGTTATGCCGATGTTTTATAACAATGAAAACTTATTTCGCAGTATCTTACTACTGGTTAACACTATTGAATTGTACTCGAAATCTTCTAGAGATATAATTGAGCCTAAAGTTTTGTTGGGGAAGTGAGTGACAGTGGTGGGCATTGTTATTTTGTGTAAGATAATGGGTAAAGCTTCTCTAGGAAGGTGATACTTGAGCAAAGACCTGAAGGAAATGAAGCAGCAGGCCATGTGGAAGAGCACTAGCAGAGGAAAGAGTGGGGACCAAATCTCTGAGTGGAGACCTTGCTTGGCTTTTATGTATAGGCTCGGTACAAACAACTCCAACATAGTTGTCAGAACCCGTTCATTGGTCATTAACTTGGAGCTCTATTTTACCTGCTGGATGCTGGCAAATGATTCAGGTACATTTTTGTTGCTTATTTATTTTCTTAAAAGTCCGTGGGGATTTTTTCCATTTCATGGCCAATGACTGGATCCAAGCCATGACAAAATTTTCACCAGTCTAAAATATCCCTCTTTGATAAAGTTTTCTCTGTTTTATAGTGGATGATCAATGTCTTAGCTATACAGCCCTGCATGAGTGGTCAACACAGAATCGTGAGCACCATGCAAGTGTTTTTCGGTAGCCCTTGCCTGGCACCTGGCTTCTCAATGTCTGTTTTCTTCCCAGAAGAAGCAACTGCCGATATGGAGGTGCTTGTTTTTTCTAGCATCTCTTAGTTCACTGACAATATTCTACACTAGACGTAATATTGTTAAGATGATGAAGCATCTGGGAAGCATGTCCTTGAAAAGCGGTCTAAGGAACTTGGAAACTTGTCTTGGAAAACAGAACTCTAAGGCAAAACAGAACTCTAAGGGACTCTATGAATTCCTTTAAAATATTTTAAGGATCAAGGCAGTAATGCCAGAAGCATAATTCCTCATCCAGGGAAGGCAGGCCTTAATAATCTTAGTAGCACTCTGAGTGCCCAGCCAAGTTTTAGATGGATAGATAGGTGAATGGATCTACACCATTAATATACTGCAGAACTTTCTAACAATCAGAACTTTCCAATAATACAATGGTCTACTTCTTAATTGAGTGACTTCTTCCATAATAGAAAGGTTCATGAAGAGGTTGGATGACTATTATAATAGAAATAAGAGGTAGACATTTCTGCACTGGGGGCACAGTTGGACTAGTTACTAGCTATAGGTTCTTGGAAAGCAGTGGTCCCTGGCAACACTCATGGGGCACAAAGCCAAACTTTAGAGATACATTTTGACTTGTTACCGTAGCATAATCTCTTCTATCCTAACTAACACATAGTCTTTGGTTTTAGTTTTGGATAGGAATTTAATATCCCATGTGGCCTAAGATAAGTTAATTAACTTTTCTGGCCTTGATTTGCTTATTATAATAATTGAGGGCTTAAATAAAATAACTTCCAAAGTTGCATTTACTCAAAAATGACATAACGTGATTCTGTGAATCAAGGAAATTCTCTGGGGAAGTGGTGGTATTAGCCCTCACAAATGTGCAGGTGTAGCTATTTGGGTCAATAACCTATCACCCAACATGGGAAGAGGATTGTTTTTCTAGAAGCTGTCTTTGGAGATTTCAGTTAGAAATGACATCATGCCACAACATTTTTTTGAGAGAGTCAATACCCAGAACTATCTTGAAATGTTACAAAATCTTACTATTGTACCCAGGGTAATTAACATGGAAAATTTCCTTTATCTATGGGAGGAGAATGATAAATACCAATTGTTGATTTTTTTCTATTCCATGTACTCCACAAACATTATCACACCAAGTACCCTACCCTCCTATGTATCTACCTATGTATGTATGTATGTGTGTATGTATGTATCTATCTATCTGTATAATCCCAGGAGTTGATGATATTATTTTCCCAGCTAAACAGTTTCTCCCAGTTTCTGAAGAAACTGAGGCTTTCAGAAAATAAAATACCTTCCCAACCAATTAGCAGTGCTAGGATCTAATTCCAGGTTTGTCTGAGTCCAAATCCTAAATTCTTAATCTCTAAAATACTTCTGGGTAGTTTATATGGGGAAAACTTTGTAAGTACAGTACTGCAGATTTAGTCCCGTCCTCTTTTATACATGGATAAATTAACCTCTTCTACCAATTTCACTCTGTGTCTTTCAATTTTCGTCACATATTGACTTTACCAAAATTATTTCTTTAATCTTTTTTAAAGTTCCTCTTCAGTTTCAAGAAGTTTCTCTGTAGGTTTTCTCTTTATTGCTCTTTTTTTTCACATTTGTCTTCCCACTCTATTACTTCATATAAAATATACATATGTGATCGTCTCTTACTCTGTCTATAATTTTAAGTTTCCAGTTCCAAATAACAAGCAAAGCAGTACTAAATTATAAGCTGTGTGGGTTTCTATCACTGTGTGAAAGGCATGTTATTTTGTATTTTTACCTTTCACTACAAAAAATTAAGCAGCACAGATTGAACTATTCCTAATCAAAACACTACCTGTTCTTTCATATCTATTTTTTGCATCTTTTCTGACACACTCTTGACATTCTTTTCCTAATGCCATTAACCTTGACTCTGTTCCCTACCTGCTTTATAAGAATGTACAGTACAGACTCTTGGCCAGCTAGAACATTCTCAGTATAAAATATCTGAATGAAAATATTTTTTAAAATGTATAAAAGGTAATTCTTGCCGTAATATAATATTAAGAATACAAATAGTTATCTCATTACTCAATAAATCTCAAATCACAATGGTAATAACATCAAAATAATACCAAGAAAACAGTAAAATAAGATGGCAGACAAAAAATACTTCATTTAATCTAACTTTGAAAGGTTTAAATCCCCTAAGGGCTCAATACTTTGCCTACAAGTCCTTACAAACTTTGATTAAGAGGAACTTTTCCTCGCAAAACAGCGATTTTATAGCATTTTGTTTGTAGTGTACATTGTGGTAATCTCTCCAACAGTTCTTCCACCTCATTTCCTTGTGTTGCTGCCAGTAAGGACAACTCTACAGAGGTGGCCCATCATTGTTTAACCCAATTAGAGTAATTTCATTTTTCTTGACATGGTGGATCCCATAGCAAATGGACTGGATCAACAACGAACATGTGACACAATTAAGGTCAATGAGACCTAAGGACAAGTTAACTGAAGAATTCTGGGGGAGACACTTCTCGTCCTTCTCAGAAAAAGAAAAAGTTTTCAGAGGCCAAAAATTTCTAATTTGGGATGCTGTGGACGTGAACACTAGAACAGTTCTAGCCATTCTGCCCCATGAGGGAAAGCCAGCCTCAGAATAAAGCTGATCCCACACAAAGCAAATAGAAACATACCAAGTCTGGAGCTTGTTCTGAGATGCATTTTCCACTTATGTGAGCCAATCAAGCCTATTTCTTGTTTAAATCAGTTTGGATTGGTTTTTGTATTACTTGAAACACACATAATGAGCCCTAATTGATACGTCAGTCCTTTTGTTTCTTAATTTACCTATTTTTCTAATAATGCACAAATATATCCATGTATTATTGTAATCAAATCTCAAGTCAGATAATTTAGATCATATCTCAATATCAGATACTTTAGAAAAAAGGAACTTACAGGGCTGTTTTAGGAAACTAATAATATTGAACTTTGGGAGTCAAAGAAACCTTGAGAGATTATGTGAAAGGTCTTTGAAATACATAAATCACACCAATAACAAAAGATAACCATTTCTCCTGAATTCTAATACATTGCAAAAGTGTTATCAAATCCTTGGTTCACTTGTATTATTTTTATTTATTGTTAATCCAAGCTCTCTTCATTAAGCCCCTAGTGACTGACTTGATATGTAAAACTCTCCAATGGCATTTTCTGCCTGATGCATCAAGTCAAACAATGCTGTGTAACTCTCAAGACCTTTCATAATCTGGGTTCTCTCTGCTCTCCCTACTCTACCTACATATGTCAGCACTTGCTCACTTGCACCTGCAGCTGCAGACTCTTCACAGCTTTGCTGCTCCTCTCCTCTCCCTCTACATATATTCCATCTTAGTTTTTGCATCTGTGCTTTTTGGTCAGGCCCTTCCCCATCCCCTCCAAGAATGGAACTCTTCTCTATACACAAGCTCTACCACAGGATTTGGTTCTTTGGCCCTGATTATACTTTATTATGTATTCACCTCTAACGCTTCAGTTTTCTCTGTGATTAGGTTGTCAGATCCTTGAGAACAAGGGTTGAGATTTATTTCTATTATAACCCCCCTAAAGCTTCAAATACTGTGTAGCAGAGTAGATATTAAATGAGTATGTACTTGATTAATTAACCATATTTTTACTATTTGTCTTACAGACTCTGTTGCATGCATCTAGAAAAAGATTTTAAATGGCTGGATTGCCCTAGGGCTGCCAGATTTAGTAAATAAAAGTATAAAATGCCCAGTTAAATTTTAATTTCAAAGAAATAACAAACTGTTTTGTGTTTTAGTATAAGTATACCCAATGCAATATTTGGGATAGAATTATACTGAAAAATGGCCTGTGTTTTAGTTTAAAAGTTAAACTCTACTGGATGTCCTTTATTTCATCTGGCAATTCTAGATTGACCTGACCTAAAAAAAACAAAACTTTGTGCTTAATTTCTTAAATTAGAGCTAAATGCCACATTTATGAATTGCTTAACTTTATATAGTCTTACTAATCAAGTCCTATAGTACATGAAGTTCTCTGCATTGTTTCATCTAGCAGCAACAACACATAGATTGAGTATCCATTATGTGAAGGTCACCATGTATCCTCCTGTACAGGGAGGCAAGGATGAAGAATGAAAGATTCATCTAAGATGAATAAGATCTTTCCCTCTACCCTCAAGTAGTTCATAGCCTGGTGGAAGCCACAGCCCATTTCAGTCCAGCCTCCACTTATGTGCAATCTGGATGTTAATCCATATGGCCAAAATGTTTTAGGTCTGATTCAGCCCTCCTGGGCAAAGATTCAAGATGACACCATACACACAGGTGGTCAAAAATGAAGGATATTGGTTTTGAAGTACACATTAAATAGTTTCTGTCTCTGAAGTGTTATATAAACACTGTAATCCATTATCCTAAATGAAAACAATCATTCAAAAATCCTTTTGATCAGAGCATTTTACTCTGCTTTTGATATTAACTTAGTTTTTATGATGGGACATTTTTTTTTCTGGTTCTTGGATATGTAACATGCATTTTTTTTAGCATAAGCAATGGAAATGTATTGCATGATATTTTCCCCCTCTTAGCCATTAAGTTCTTCATGGGTGAATGCCATTCCAGCTACTTAACCTGAGTCACTTATTTAGGTGAACAATAGGATCCAATGATTTAGATTTTGAACCTTCTGCTGTGTGGCCTTAGTCTGCTGTAACTAATCTCTCCAGTGTTTTCTGGTCATAGGAGACATTTTCTTTGCCTAGCACAAGATCATAATGGCAGTGCGTATGTATGTGTGTGTAAAGTTTGACATTAGTTAAAAAATTTTAGCTACACTATATGTATAAGTTGTATGCCATATAAATTCAGTGATGTTTGTAATAACCAAAAATTTCAAATTCTAGAAATAACAGCATGTTTTTCATAATAGTATACTTGACTCTTTGTGTGTGTGTGTGTGTGTGTGTGTGTATGTAAAAGCATTTCTTAGACTTGTAACATAATTCAAGGCTTTAAAACAATGTCACCTTAACATAAAACATACAAATTTTCAGTTCTGGAATAAAGAGTACCATATTTTCCCTTTCTTTTCTAAACATAAGCTATTGATCTCAACCTACCAACCTGTTATTTTCTTGGAGATCATCTTCAGTTAAAATAAAAAGGCATATTACATAAAATGATGATTTCAATGGAGTTCAATTGGTTATTGGCATATTACATGAAGTTGCAAATGGAGTCACATTAAAAGGTAATGAGAATATTGGGAAAAGTTATATTAATTTGAATGATTTGTCAATTACCTAGATAGAAGGCTGTAGTTAGCATTATCATTATGTCAAGTCTCTGGAGTTATGAAATACTCATTTGAAGTACATATTTTAGGTTATCAAAAATTACCTTTGGTAGCTCTTCAATTTGATTGGCATCTAGGTAAAGTTCCTCTAATGTCCGTTCAAAGTTAAAGACCTCCTTTGGCACCTGCTGAAGGCTGCAGTGGGAGTAATCTAAAACTGAGATGATTTCTTCTTCACCTCGGAAACATCGGCACGGCACCAGACGGCCGATGATTTTCCGCTTGGTGGTCATCTCCAGGCACTGCACTAGAGAAAAACAGAAAAAAAAAACAACTGCTTAACTACCTGCCTTTGGAAGGCATTCTTATAATATTTAAGCTTAGAAATTTACTTATGTTGTATATTTTATAATTATATAATGCCTTAAAGAAGTTTACGTAAGACATGCACATGCAATAGATCATTTAATCCTTAAACAGCTCTCCAAGGTATGTAAAGACATGTTCTTATTCCCATTTAACAAATAAAGAAATGGATTCAGAAAGGGTCAGAATCCCATTATCACACAGTTTTGGAATGGCAGAACTGGGCCAGAATACAATCCTGACTTAGCACAATGCTTACATTCACACTTGAAACATGAAACTATAATATGTTTTTTTTTAAATTTTATACAAATTGCAGTGCAGAACAGAAACCTCCAGAATTTGTTGGAGAAAAACACATTTCTCTCATTTCTGCAAAATAGTCAAGTTTTACCCATAAGGTTTATGATATCCTCTTTTTGACTCAAATTTATTCCATTAATCAATAATTATTTATTGGGCTTCCCTGGTGGCGCAGTGGTTGAGAGTCTGCCTGCCGATGCAGGGGACACGGGTTCGTGTCCCGGTCCAGGAAGATCCCACATGCTGTGGAGCGGCTGGGCCCGTGAGCCATGGCTGCTGAGCCTGTGCGTCCTGAGCCTGTGCTCCGCAATGGGAGAGGCCACAACAGTGAGAGGCCCACGTACAGCAAAAAAAAAATAAAAATAAAAATAATAATTTATTAAATAACTAATATGTTCCAAGCATTGAACTAGGTACTGGGGATAGAGATGAACTGAACAAAGCTCCTATTGGAGATACAGTTATTCGCTTCAGAATAAGAATCTGTCCCTATGGATCCTTTTATTTTAATGGGAGAGAACAATCATGGCAGAAACTTCTGACATCCTGCATGTCTTTCTCTAGGTTAAAATGACCAAATGTCATGAAATCTTGCACAAAATTGATATCATGGCATCTATAACACTTTATTAAAGTTACTGTTTTTCATGTCGTTCTTTCCCTAGACTGCAAGGCTATTGAGGGTAGTAACTGTGTTTTGTTCATTTTTACATTTGTATTGGTTCTTGACATATAGTAGATATTCAATAACAAATGTAAAATGAACAAATCAGTTCATGAATGAATAGATGGATACATTTGGGACTCTCTCCCCAACCACCAACAGATACTGATAATTTGCTTGAAAAATTTCTCATTCTAACTAAAATGTCACTATCTCTGTGAATGTCTCCCCAGGATAAATGAATAGTGTCTTCCTCTGAGCTCCCAGGGCACTAATCACATTGCTTCCTAATTATGTGTACTATTTCCTTGTGTACTGGGTGAGTTCTTGAAGGAGAGGATCTTGTCTTATTCATCTTTGAATTCACAATAACAGTACACAGTTTGCCATCTGCAGAAGTAGTACTGAATGAGCATCAATTTGAAACTCGCATTTTATTCATTGATTTGTTTTTACTTATCAGCATAAACTTATTTCCGAAACAGAAAGTAGTGATAGTTCACAAAAATAATATAGCATTTTGTTTTGAAATGGCTTAGATTAAATCAAATTTGGAGGCAAATGAATACAATATGCTTGAGAGATGTTGAAAGTGCAGCCCAAAGCCATTTTTATTCCTCCTTTTACTTATGAAATTAATAAAATTATATTTTGGGACAGGTTCATGAGTCAGCTCTTATAGAAGGTTATAAGAACATGGTAATCTTTAGAAGGTTTAACTAAAAACATTAAAAAAGATGGTCTTTCCTCTCCATTACTTTCTATCTCTTGAACTCCTACACTTCTCATTTCTGGGAGCTTGAATCACAAGGTTTTGTAACTTTTATTTTACTCGACTTTCCTTGAAAGCCCTGATTGTAGGTTGATCTCTACATGGGATCTAGCACATATCAAGCAGCCAGTAAATGCATCTAGTAAATATATGACATATATTAGGTACCTAGTTCATATTTGTTGAGGTTATTGCAGTTGTAAAAGTAAGTGATGATGGCTCAGGCTATGATAGTGGCAGTAAGGATGGGGAGAAGTGATAGACTGGAAAGGTATTTAAGAAGCAGAATCCAAAGTGTGGGTAATGGATTGGATGAGAGGTGGAAGGGGTGCTGTGGAGAGAGGGAGAAGTCTTGAAAAATTCCCAGGTTTTTAATTTATCACTAGTAGCCACATTGACTACCCAGCTGTGATGCCGTCAAGCTGACTCAAGGTGTGTATCCTGTCTGTCTCTATGACTCACAGGTGAGGAATCAATTGTTCATATTTTGTTTTTGCCCAGTTCCTTGCACTCACCCTTTTGTGCTGAACCTTGTAGCTATTTCTTGATACCCATCTGTTGCTGCAATTGCAAATTTTTTATAATGAAGAGAAAAAAGAGAATATCCAGGCCTGGACCTGAACCATTTGGCCAGAGAATCCACTGTCCACTAAGACTTTTGCAATTTAATTCACTTAGGACTGCTTTCCCTTTTGTTGATCAAAAATGTAGGCTCTTCTGGTCCTTTTTTCGGTCCCTTGTCTCATTATTACAATGTGCTGAGCTTTCCCCCTGACCCAACTTCTCTTTCCTTCAATCCCACTAAACTCTGAAATTGTGCCTTATGCCATGATCAATAACTTCATTGATCCTCTCCACTGAAGGCTTCCTCCCCTTCATAGTCTCAACTAAAACATGGTTCACTTATAGCCTTTAAAAGTGGAGCATGCTGATTTTCTCATACCTTAAACACACTTCAAGGTTGGAAAGTGGAATTGATATCCTCCCTTTCTCTCTAAAAATTATTAATCTTCTCTCATCCTAAAAAATGTCCTGCTCCTCTGATGGTCTCATTACCTGGTAGTAACATCTTTCTACTCTTTTTCATATCATTCATTACCACCTCTAGAACCCATTGATGACTTTGGTATCTGATTCATGGACTATCTCTCAATCGGAACTCCTTCCATTCCTGATTTATGCTCCCTACACGTTATAGCTTTCAACTTTTTTTCCATCTTAAATTTCTAAGTAACTTGATTGTAGTGCTACTCCATTAATTTTTCCCTTGCAGATATCTAGGTAGTTTACCTTTCTTCTAACAAAGTTTCAATGAACTTCTAACCAACCAAAATATATATAGCAATTTTGTTTTAAATTAATAGTACTTATTTTATTATAGCTATAAATATCACTGTAATTCAGTCACATTTTATTTCTTCTGCATCTTATTCTTTAAAAATTGCTTTTTTTTTTCTTTGGTTTGTCTATGTGTCTTTTTTTTTTTTTTAATTTTATTTATTTATTTATTTATCTATTTTTGACTGTGTTGGGTCTTCGTTTCTGTGTGAGGGCTTTCTCTAGTTGCGGCTAGTGGGGGCCACTCTTCATCACGGTGCGTGGGCCTCTCACTGTCGCGGGCTCTCTTGCGGAGCACAAGCTCCAGACACGCAGGCTCAGTAGCTGTGGCTCACAGGCCTAGTTGCTCCGCGGCATGTGGGATCTTCCCAGACCAGGGCTCGAACCTGTGTCCCCTGCATTGGCAGGCAGACTCTCAACCACTGCGCCACCAGGGAAGCCCTATGTGTCTTTCATTAATTCAATTTCCTATCTCTTCTTCTCTTGATATAGTGAAAAATGTGTAATCTGTCTTATTTCCCCCTGGAATAATCTTTTAGGAGCACTATATCTTCCTGCTTCAGTCTGGAGTGGTCACTTTACTTTTCTAGACCTGATGTGTGTGTGTGTGTGTGTGTGTGTGTGTGTGTGTGATCCTGGAATTTCTCTTCACTGTCATTCTGTGAATTTTATATTTCCTTCCATTTTATTCCTACTTCCTGAACCCCATGTCTTTTCTTTCTAGACTTATTGGACTATAACATCCAATGGTGAAATATAACATCCAGTAACTTACTGAGAAAGAATCTACTGTAGGAACATTTTTGAGACCTCTGCATATACAAACATGATTTCATTTCAGCCACAAACAATTGAAAGTTTGGCTGGATATATACTTCTAGGTCAGAAATAATTTTCTTTATAAATTCGAAGGCATTTTTAAAGTATTATTTTCTAGCTTTTAAGGTTGCTGTCAGGAAATCCAGCTCTATTACTATTCAAAATCCTGTTTTACGCCCACCTTCCCCTCTCCCAAAATATTTTAGAACTTTTATTCTTAGTCTTCTGAAATTTCATGACAATGTACTTTGATGTGTTTTTATCCATTGTACTGGGTACTAAATGGGCCCTTTCACGTTGGAAGCATTTATTGTTAAATTATGTTAAATTTTCTGTTATTATTTAATTGATGATTTCCTCCTGCTCTTCATTGTTTCTATTTTCTTTTTCTGTAATCCTGATTAGTTGAATGTAGGAAATGTCTAGTAATTTAATTATTTTTTCTCTTGTAATTTCCATGTCTTTGTTTTTTTATTTTATTTTCTGGAAGATTTTCTCAACTTCATCTTCTAAATACATCTCCTGTATTATCTTTTATTAGATAACATATTTTTATTGTCCAAAAATTAGTTGTTGCTTCCTAAATGCATGTTCCTTTTTAACAGTATCATGATTGTATTTCAGGGCGCTATATCATTTCATTTCTCTAAGAAGATATTAGCTATAGACTTTTTTTTTGCCTTTTCCCCCTGCTCTGCATTTTTTTCTGAGTTCCATTTTCTGTTTGTTTCGTTTCATCTTTATTTTTCATGATAGGGGTCTTCCACAAATATCTGGTGATCCCTGGCTGTCCTTCAATATTGAAGAGTGACTCTCTAAAGAACTAATTGGAAGCTTTGTATGCATAATAGGTATCACTGCAGGATGATTTGCAGCAAGCCAAAGAATATTCTGGTCTTTAGCCTGAGGCATAGCTATGAAACAGGAGGGAAGGAGGCAGGGCACAACCTTTAAAAGAATGACATAGCCATAGTACATGATGAAAACTAGTGAGAACCAACTAGGTACAAGATGGCAGAAGATTCAACTTCCAGTGGACCTTGAGCATAATTACTCACACATTGTAATACATTAGCATGCTAAATGACACTCCCACAGGTGCCATGACAGTTTCAAGGCTGACCATAAAAGGCCAAAAAGTGGGTGGTAGCCGAATTCCTGGAAATCTCTGCCCATTCCCCAAAATAATTGGAATAATCCTCCCACTCATTAACCTCTGAAATATGCAGCCCATAAAAACTAACCATGCCATATTTCGAGGCCTCTTGCCTCTTGCCTTCCAAGATTGCTCACACTCTGTCTGTGGAGTGTGTTTCTATCTAAATAAATCTGATTCTTACCTATCACTTCGTCTCTGAATTCTTTGGTGATGAAGAAAGACCTTAAATTCACTGGGAAGAGCTATGCAGTTTTGTAAATAAGGATTTAAGTCGATTTTTCTATTTTCAGTACTAAGTCTCCTCAGTTCTTTGTCTGGTACCTGTTGTCTCCAAGACTCTAAGGAGGACTATGAAGCAAATCAATTTCTACATCCCTTTGTGGGTGCTTTATAATGTAACTGACAATGTACTTTTTATATACGTGAATATAAACTACATCTTCTTTCCCTGTCTTCTTAAAATTTGTTGAAATCTCTTATCTCCTAGTGTCTTCTTTTCAATTTTCACTCTCCTTGTGAGTATATGCATTTTAAAATTTCTTTTAGTTTAGTGCAATTTTGGTTGTAAGTATAGGTCAATAAGGAAGGTGGGAGATTAACTTCCATGTTTAAAAGAAAGTTTTCCTTTAAGCCCTTTCATACTTTTAATCCCTTCTTACTTGACCTATTAGGAGCATTGGACAGAGAATTATATTTTTCTTTCAGAAACACTCTCTTCCTTTGACTCCCCTGACTTCACAATCTTCTGACATTTATCCTTCCACTTTGGTTCCTCAATTTCAATCTTTTAAGAAGATCCATCTTCTCTACCAAATATTGACATTTATAGTATTAGAGAGTTATTCCCTGGCTAGGCTTGTTGCCCTTCTAATTGTACGCTCTCTCCCTTTCAATCTTTACAGTCTCACTCACCTTTCCCAACTCTTTTCATTTAACTTTGATGAGTGATAGCTATAAATCTTTTCAAATTTCTACTCAAATTTATTTCCCTCATCAATTCCACTTTGTGTTTTATGAGCATCTCAAACATAACATGTTAAAAATTGAAGTGATGCTCTTCAAAGGTATGGAGTCCATCATCATAGTCAAGACCTTGGACACTGAAGCCAACTCCCTGGCTGTGTGACTCTCAGCACATATTTAACCTCTATCAATTTAGTCATCTCTAAGATAACAGAGTACATACCAAGCTCATAGAATTGTGTCTTCAAGTTTTAAGTATTCACTAAGTGTTGGCAATTACTGTTCTGCCCAAACCTCCTCCTCCTCCTCCTGTGCTCTCAGTCTCAGTGAATGGCAATACAGTTCACCTAGTTTCTCAAGATGGAAAGCTTGGCAATGTTCTTGACTCCTCTCATTCCCTCACTTCCCACATCCAACAATCACCAAGTCCTAATCCTTCAATAGCCTAAACATATCCTGATTCAGGTCTGTTTTTATTAATTTCAACTGCCTAACAACATAGTTCAAACTATTTTCTCTTGCATATGTACCTGTCTCTCTATTGTTCTCCCATCACAGTGAACCTGGGGTGACCTTTAAAAACACAAACATTATTATGTCACCTTCCTGTTTCAAATACTTCAATGATTCCTCTCTGCCCTCCAGACAGTCTCAAGTCTTTATTGCGGCTTAAAATAATGGTACTCTGGCCTGACTGCTGTCTTCCACACTCACACCCAGCTCTCTGTGCAGCCTGGCCAGGTACCACGCTTATTGTTTTCTTTGCTCTTCTTATTCATGGCTTCTTTTGCATTTCTAGGACTACATGATCTTTCTTCTACTAGGGCCTTCAGAAATAGGGCTGCCTTTGCACAGGGTACATTTCCTTGCTCTTTAAAAAAAAAATAGATTAGAAGGGAAAGTAGCCTCTCTTTATTCAATATGTTCCAACTCTGTATGTCCTCATCTCTATATGTTTCAATTATATGCTGCCATACCCTTTGATCACATTTTAATTACATATTCAAATCAATCTTGTTCACTAGATTGAAACTTCTGTGAGGACAGGGACCATGTCTAGCCTTTAAACACTGTATATTTCCAGTAACTTTAGTATCTAGTTCAGAGTAGATACTTTAAAAACATTAACTGTATTAATAAATGAATATGGTAAGTAAAGATGATTATAATGACTTTTATTTGTATAGTCCTTGCAAAATTTCAAAATAATTTACAATTTATCACCTTTTTTCTTGATGAATAAGCATTCATATATTATTTTCTATATTTCACTAATAAACTAATTAAGGTTTAGTGAGTCTGTAATGTGCATAAGGTCACACACAGAGTGATTAGTAGAATTGAGGTTAGATCTCATTTTTCTTGACCCCAAAGTTATCATTTTTTCCCATTAGCAGACCCTGCATTACATTTACAGGGATACACATAGATCAGCATATGAGAATTTATCAAACATGAGTTTACTAGTTGTTCTATACCAAACACACACACACACACACACACACACACACACACACACACTTGATAGTTATTTACACATAGACTACTTCATAGGTGCAAACAGAATGATGGGGTAGCAGTGAGGGAAATAACATTGTTCTTTTATCTGGTGATAAGAGTTTAAACATTTTTTTGCATGTCAAAAGTATGAAAATACAGTAGGGTAGAATAAGTAGAGCATAACATACAAGAAAGCACATAAATGTTACATACATAATATATAGAAGCAACTTTTGCTTTTTCCTGAAACATAACCACTTCCCAGTATACCGTAGAAGCATGTGGCTTCACATCTAGTGTATGGACTTTGACTCAGAAGCAACCAGACTTCCTGTTTTACTACTATCCTTAGCAAACACCCAAAAGAGGAATTCTTAGATTTTCAGTTTTTCAAAGGGATTTAAAAAGGCAAGAGGAAAACAAGTTTTCATCTCTTCCTGTTAAAGTCCTTCCAATAAATTCCTTAAGTCAAAGATAAGAGTATTACCTTTTTTGGATTCTCACTGCATGGATTCTCTTCTCTCTTGAATCATATATATATATATATATATATTTTAAAATCTGAATTGAATAGCTAAAGGGATTTTTCTTTTTCTATAGCCACAGCATACAGTCAACAGTCTCCCTTTCAACACTCTCCCTGAGTCAAATATATTTAAGTAGCAGGGCTCGCTAACATGGCCTAACATAGGTGAAACAGCAAAAAGACTTATCTTGCTACAGTCATCAGGTCCTTCTCTATTCATAATTTAAACCAAAGAGAATTTCAATCACTTGAGAATTATGCCTACAGTAGTTGACCCAAGCAATAAGAATATATGTATCAAAACACCTGATTTCCAGTACCACTGCATTCTCTAGGATTTTAGACCCATGTATGCCAATGTTACCCTTGCCTAATATTTCATCCCTGGAAAGTTAAAGGGATAAGGGAAAGTTCAATCTTTCCAAGATTTCTTGTGATAAATACTCTGGCTGTCCTCATTAGTTGGCACAGTCTTACATTTTTCAAATGACAAATGTTTCTAATTTATTCACTGAGAAACCCTTTGCTTCACTAAATGTGCCACAGGGATATGGAAACCTGCCAAACTCTCTCCATGTCCTACTTCAAGAAACATCTTTAAAACCATTACCTAATCTGAAGTAGTCTCTAAAACTCCCTTATCAAGACAACATACATGGTGATTCTTGGACTTCAAGTGGAGCATCTGAGGTTTGTTTGTTTTTTGATTGTTGAAATGTTCACATTTCAAAAATACTCATATTTCATGGGTTTGTTTTCATCTTATCATTATAATATCTGAAAGCCTGAAATTGTTATCCATAATTTGATTTGATATCATTACAAGGAAACCAGTTTGTCTTCACGAAGATCAATGGACTGTTATTAAGATAAACACATTAGTGGTCTTTAATGCTGATATTATCACATCAGCAATCAAAACAAGAAATCAAGAAGGAAAGCATGGTGTCTGGTACCAAGAAAAAGCTTTTCTAATAGTTCTAATTCTGCCTTTAGACAAGTGAGTTCTTTTAAGAATAGCAATGTTTCCATTCTCCTTCCTCACATATTTCCCAGGAATTTTCATCCACTGACTTCAGAAAGTCTCTTTCTATGAATGATTCCTAATATAAACCATCATCCCTGATTTAGTTTCTAACTGCTTGATGAGCCACCTATCTTTAAATAAAACTCAACTTGTCTAAAGGAGAACGTGAAAAATATTTACTAAGTTCCTACTCTGTACCAGACACTGTGCTTTCCCTCTTGATTTCTTGCTTTGATTAGTTGTGTTTTAATTCTCTTAATGCTGTACCTTGGAGTCATCTTTTACTACTCCTTTCTTTCCTTCTGTATTAGACATTCAATGTCTTCCCTTTCCTTTCCTTACCATTCAATCTAGTTCAGATCTATACCATCTCCTAGTAGTACTGCCCAAAGTAATACAGTACGAAAGTATACTATTTCCAGACATCTTTCCTTTACAATCATTTATGCAGCAAATATTTATTAAGTGTCTACAATGTGCTGGGTACTGGGTTATATGGTGGGAAAAAACAGTGGGTAAAAGAGCTACGTTCCCTGCTCTAATAAATTTCCTGGATAGTGAGGGAGATAAATATTGAACAAAAAATTAAGCAAATAAATCCATACTTGTACATTGTAATAATTGCTTTAAAAGAAAATATTAGAGTTTTATCCATTTTATATATTTACACATTAAGTATCTTGATTAATCCCCTAAAATGCATGTCCATTCCCCAGTTCTAAAAGCTTCACTGTGTCTACATTTTCAATAGCATTATTTCCCAGTCCATGTCCCTGGGTCGTATCTCTTCTAAGAAGTAAGCACTGTGCATTAGCAAATTAAGGGCTCAGAGAGGTTTTGTGACAAAGAAATATGCTTATTTTTGTTCAAACTAGTGTTTCCTAAACCACTTAAAATTTAAAACATGTAAAATGTTATAGTTTATCACCATAATTAGGAATTAGTCTTCTGAATCATACATTTTAGGAAAGCCTGGTCTATAAGATTCTTTAGCTTGACAATCAAGCTCTCTATAATCTACTTTTCAGCTGTTTTATCTAGTACTTCCAAGTCTGTGCTCTACCTTAAACCACTCCCAATACTTAATGTCCCTGATCCACTTTCTTCATCTATACAATCCTGCCAAACTATGGTAATACCATTACATCTTTATAAATCATGTTGAGTAATTTTATTTATTGGTTATTATAATTTGTTTGCAGGTATTAAAACATCACAGTAGCTGATGTTAAAGAAGCTTGTGTTTTGGAACTTCTGGGAATGACAAATAGAATTCTTTGTTTTACTCTTTAATTTATTTAAGTCCTTGTCTACTAGTCACAGTGTGCTCCAGTAGAAAAGAGATCCACAGAATCTGAGTTTGGATCACTTATTGAAGCTCAAATTCTTCTTTTTAAAGTCTTCTCTAACTGTTCCAGACTATAAATAATGCTGCTCTCCTTGTCTTCCTCCTCTTCCTTACTATTATTATTGTCATATTAACACTAATTACTCTAAAGAACATCAACATAAGGCTTATAGAATCAATCTGAAAAAAACCTCGAGAGAAGATTTGTGCTGAGTAGTAGAATTTACGATCTTACTAAAAAATCTTTCCTTATTTTTACATAGGTGAAAAACAATATTTTAATCTCTTGTCCTTCTTTCTCCACACATCCTCTCCTAGAATTTTTATCTACTTACTTACTTAAATATGCAAACATGACTGTAGAGGACAGTAGAAAGCAAACTTCAAGCTTAGCTTTAAAATGGCTCAAGTTCAGGAAAAAGTTCTAATTCTATAATAAAATGTTACAGCTATGTTTCTTGAAGAATTTTGCTTTTAGGCAAGTTGTGAACCTGAGCCATGAGCAGTATGAAGAAACAAATTTCTAAGTATTAGGGTACTCTCAAAGATCTAACTTTCAAAATGTGGTAACCTAAAGTAATGAGTCTCTGGAATAATATCTGAAGACTTGTTTATACAGAGGTACAGAATAAGAAAATAGAAGAGAAGTAGTCAGATATAGGCAATTTAATTAATAGTATCTTAGGTTTGTTTGGAACCTTAGTCTAATCACTTGTCTCATCCTTGAATAAATTACTCAGATGATGGTCTTATACCTTAATATCTCTTGACATATTTTTATTTTGAGATATAAGGTAATGATTTATGTTCTTAATGATGACTGAGTTATTATGAAAAAGATCAATTATTCAGCATGATTTATTGAGAAGCCAGAGATATGTATAGTACATTTAGAGGTAGTTTAATTAAATATTTTATTTAATAAAACTTGCAGTATATGATGGTTAATATTTAGTTTTGTAAAAATTTCACCTTATGTGAAACACTTTACTCCACACTTTATTCAAAAGATTTGAGTAGGAGTTTCAGTAGGAGCCAGTAAGAAAGCATTTTCCATGCAGTTGTCTCAGCTCAGGGATCCTTGCCTTTTGTGATGTGACACAATGTCAATATGGTGCCCTTCACAAGACACGATGAAAGACCCATGTTTTCAATCTGATATAAACAACTTAGAGAAAACATTTTTAAATGGCATTTCATGCAGCTTTATATTCATTCTTCAATCATAAGTACAGATAACTTCTGATATTATCTCTGTTTATTAATATTTTAATTAATTCTGATGATGATGGTACTTGTGCTTTCAGGATAGTTAGAGCAAATGTTGCAATTTTGAAACTCAACTAAATAAACAGGACTTCTGGAGATAATCTTTTAATCAATTAAGTTTCTTTGGGTATAAATCTAGGCAATTACTTTATAATTGGAAAGATTTTAAGAGATTCATGAAAGATAAACGCCTGCTTGAGGTCACACTCGGGCTGAAAGAAGAGTTAAAAATAAAAGAAAAATTAATTTAAAAAGCTTTCTGCAAGGAAGTTAAAGGCATGTGAGAATGCACTCATAGATTTAATAGTAGTTAAATGAAAAGTTCATGAAAGCTTAACATGGAAGAATCAGAGGCTCATTTTAAAATTGAAATATTTTGTTATGATTCTGAATGTTTTCATTGTTAGTCTCTCATATGAGATTAAAAGAATAATTTCAAACAAGAATTTAAAACATCCTGAGTATTTAAATACTTATCTTTATTAATTTTGTAAGTACTATATGTTATATATGGAATTTTTTGGTTTATATTCTTACTGAATTTAGGAGATGATGAAAGGCAACAGGATTTGAGAGAATTAAGAGAATAAAATCAGGAGCAAAAGTTTTGCAAAGAGAATTGGAAAAGGCCTAAAGAAGGCAGGTGGGCTCTTCGAATGAAAAGAGCATGCTGAACTAACAGGGTCCCGCTGGTAGAAGGAATGTACTTCAAAAAGACCACATGTTACCAGAATAATCATTTCTAAAATTCAAATCTGAACATGTGTAAAACTCTTCACAGGCTCTCTGCTACCTCACCATGAATCCTGCACTCGCAAGCCAGATGTATAATCCTCTGCCAAGACTTCAGTCTCCCCGTGGACCACACTCACACCTTACCTTCCAGGCCTTCTTGCCTTTGCATTTCCTGTTCTCATGAACCATCTTGCTTGCTCATCTCTCCTGAGTTACTCTTCCTTATCCTTTTCAATGAATTCAAGGATTACCCTTGTAGGAAAATGTGCCTCTACTTCCCCTGTTACAAGTGAATTGTGTCCTCCCCAAATTCATGTGCTGAAGTTCTAACTTTTAGTACCTCAGAATGTGACTTTATTTGAAAATAGGGTTGCTGCAGGTGTAATTAGTTAAAATGAGGTCCTACCATTGTAGGGTAGGGCGCTACTCCAGTATGACTAGTATTCTTAGAAAAAGAATGCATGTGAAGAGAAAGACACACATAGAGGGAAAATGGAGAGAGACATGGAGAAGATGGCCATCTGTAAGCCCAGGGGAGAGTCCTGGAACTGATCCTTCTCACAGTCCTCAGAAGGAACAAACATGTTGATTTAGTACTCCTAGTCTACAGCATTATGAGACAATGATTCCTGTTGGGTGAGCCACCTAGTTTGTGGTCTTTGTTACAGCAGCCTTAGCAAACTAATACAACCCCCTCTGCAGCTTCCAAGCAAAAGTTAGGTGGCTCTTCTACAACATCTATAGAACCCGGGACCCAGTCTGGCACAGACTTATTCAAATTGTTTCCTTGTGAATCTCTTGAGGGAGCATTAATTAGACCATGAACACTCTTTTTTTCTGTTTGTTCTCTTAGTCTAAGGCAGACAGGCATTGTGAAATTCTCTTTTGTACAAATTAATGAAAAAAGGGAGCAATGGAAATTTTGTTTGGCCTTAGATTCACCAACCTGTTGAAGAAGATTTAAAACTGCAATTTCAGATGCAAGTAAAATTGTACAACAAAAGTATAAAGTTAGATATTCTAAAGAACAACATGTGTGATATCACAGAATGAACAAAATGTATAGGTAACCCCTTTCATTCTCAGAAATAAACATCCTGGAAAATAAGTGACTCTCAATGTCTTTAATCAGCACACTTAGGGAATATAATAAACTACTTGAACCTAAAAATTTAACACAAAGAGTTAAATAAAGATTTCAGAAGTATCTTGAAAAATTGATATGATGGTTCTCACATGGAAACAATGGGCATATCTTGTTTAGAAGAAGTGGTTCTAACAGACAAAAGAGAGCACTCTATGTCAATATGGATCTATTAAATGGATAGTGGAAGGAAATTGAAGAACATTTGGGAGAGGATAAAAATAGAAATTATATTACCTTAGAAAATACACTATTAACCTCCAGATCATGTGAAATATATATGAATGATGCTTTTCTAATGAACATTATCACATTGGCGTGAAGAGAAAAAATAGGAGTAATGAGAGAAGAGCTCTTTAGACATTTTGGACACATAATTCTGCTCAATCAAAATTTTGCTATTTAAAATTCATTTGTTATTTTCTTCAGAACATAAAAGCAGTGTCTATTTATTATGAAGAATTTGGAAAATATAGAAAAGTATAATAGGAAAATAAAATTTGCCATACTTCTATCATCCAGAAATAAAGCACTATTAACACAGTGGAGTATTTTCTATCATTCATTTAAGGTTGCACACTGAATACACACATACAGACACACACACGTATACAACACACACATATATTACTAAGATTAAACATAATGTTTTGTGTCATACTTTTCTACTTAGCATTATACTATAAACATTTTCTCATATCATTAAACATTCCTTAAAATATACTTTTTGAAGACTATGAAATATTGTTGTGAATATGTCTACCAATTTATTTGACCAATCTTCTTCTTATCCTAGAAATTTATATAGCTTACTATTTTCCCAAATTATAACAAATGCCTTGATAAAACAACCTCAAATATAAGTTCTTATGCATTTACTAGGTGAAAAGAATTTGAATTTTTATTCTTCTTGATAAATATTGAAAAATTGTTCAATTATTTGTACCAACTGATATTGCCCGGAGTATTATATATGAATATCCATTTCCTTGCACCAGTGCCAGCAGATGTTATCAGTTTATTTTCAATCTTTGTCAGTTTGATAGTGTTTAATTTGAGGTGTTTCTAGTCTCTTCCTTTATTTGTTCCTCCTTTAATTTATGCTTATAAAATCAGTTTGCTGAATGCACTTGACTCAATGGATTATAAATAGGAAACACTTTATTTTTTATCAGTCCCTGCCTTTAAACATCATCTTTGGGAACTCTCTTCTCGCCTCCTGGACAAGAACTTTTGTCAATCCCATACTTTTCTAAATTTTCAGTTAAAGGAACAATCTCACTTAGATAATTGTATAGTTCCAATACAGTGTGTGAATAATCCAAATTTGGAAGTTTTCTATTGGCCATGGTTTTTGAGCAGGTGTGTCCATTATAAGAGAACCAAGTAAATGATTATATAAAGGGTACATCTTTATATGTGAAAGGTTAATAGAATTTAATCTCTCACTTGGTTGTGTGTTTTAGGTTGTGTGTTTACAGTACCATGAATAAATGGGGAAAATATTTCTAAGATTTTGTTCTCCATTGTCACTAATGGACTCTTTCAAATGGAAATGCCTCTTGATAGCACTTCTGCTGACTGACCTTGAAATCTAAATATTCTAAGCCTTAAATCAAGAATATTTATTTTTCTTACTGACACAGGATGTCACAGACCAAATAATTATTTTACTAATATAAATTTAATGTTTTACTTTGTTTATAAACCCAGTTAGAGCTCAATCTGCCTCTAGCAATTATAGTGAGATTAGCATATGAATGCTGTCAGAACAAATCTTTCTAATTCACATTTTCTAGATATACATAGAACAAAACAAGATACAGAAATGAGCACCAATGGAGACAAAATGCACCTGGTTTCTCATTAAGTAGCAACAACTGTCTCCTTAGACTGGCTCTGAACCAAGGGCTATATCTAATCTGAAGCAGAAAAGTAACGTAATTTCATCATTCTCCTGGACCATCTGCTTAGTTCTTAAGGATGGTAGAAAACGGTTCATTAAAAGGGTTTATATGCATTGCGCTAGTGTATTTGTATGTGTGCATTGGAGCTGAGAGCATGCTGTGTCAAAGTAGGGGAAAAGTTGAACACTTTGAGATGAGTGAATATACCAGATAATTAGAGGAAACTTTTTAGCTTTTTAGATTAAGCATTTAATTTATATTGTAAAAATGTGTTTTCCATAATAAAGGGAATATACATATTTAGAATAATTTTTTTCTGCCCCCTCAGAGTTATCAGGAGTACTGGTGGTCTGTTTTGCAAAGATTATAATAGATGTAATTGGGTAGAGTATAGAAGCTAAAGGGAATTTTATCAAATTTTTAAAAAACATTTTTCACTGAGAAATAGGGTAAATATTTAGTCATACAACCAAGATATCAAAGAGGCAAAAGATTTTTTTTCTTGTTAAAAGTTTATACTTCAGGTGAGTCTCTCAGATTGTTTTCCCCAGTGAATTTCTCCCCTGTACAGATTCTCTTATTTACTACTACTCTCACTGTTCTTTAAAGTGACAACAATGTTTAACACATGCTCCCATTATTTTCTCCCCCAAATATGACCTTAAGGTATTGCCATCTTTGAGTTAATAGGGCAACACTCATCCAGTCTCCTAAGCTACACCTTTGGAACCATCCTCCACTCTATATTTTCTGTCATTATACATTTTCAATAACACAGATGAGTCAGAGCTTTCATATGCACCCCTCGGCCCCCACCCCACCCTGTAATCATTGTTGGAATGTTAGATCCTTTTGCTTTTACTTCCTCTGGCTTCTTAAATAGCTTTCTAGTTGGTTTCCACATAGCCTATCCTGTGAATGCCGTCAACTTCTTCCACCCGGCATACATCCAAAATGCCTCTGCATTCTGCCATGCTTTCACAAAAGCATTTCTCTGCCAGTAATGATCTTCACTCTTTTTTTAACTTGGAGAGATCTTATGCATCCTGAATACAGCTCAAATGACACTCCTTCTGCAAATCTTTTCCATCTTCCTCAGCGTGTAAGTTATATCCCTTCTTTTGCCCTTTGACTTTCTAGCATTTATTCTGGTAAATTGTCAAAGCTCATTCTGTGGATTATCATGACCCTAACTTGCTCATCCGTGACCAAGACAGACAATTCCAGAATTATTTACTTTAAAAGTATCCATTCTTAGCCAGCTGAGGATTCAAATTTCTTTTCTAAATTTCAAAAGAAAGTCAAAGCACTTTCATGTTTTACTATACATTACATATGGGTGACATCTGAATGATGTATCGTCTTCCTTATGAAATGTCTTCTACAGTCACATTTGTGTTCTAAGTAACAACTTGGTAGGTTATAATAAACATAACCAGATGCCAACTCTGTTTTCTTTCACAATAAATTTTTTTTTTCCTTTAGTAAATCTATGGCTCAGAAATGCTAGTCTGCTTCTAGTACGAAATAATATGTATCAACTTTTAAAAATTATTTGTTAGTTATAGATTACAATTATGCTCTTTAAACAATAATAAAATTATTGACAATGTTGAAAGCACTAATATAATTATATTTTCAATCATGAAGATTTAAGATAATGAAGGTCTATCTATGGCATATCTCTGTGAAATAATAGTCACCCTATTTTCCTGCTTTAATCTGAAAATGACTGATCATGCCAGTGCAGAATTTCATAAACATTATTAAATAAATGGGTCTCATAACCCCAAATTGTTCACAGCAATTGCTGAGATGCCTCACAATATTTATACACATACACATAAATATATACACACACATATATAAATATCTTCTAATGCCATATAATCTGAAGACACTAAACATACCCAAAATAAAATGTATAAGATAATACAAAATTATTTTACTCATAAAAATATTTTTCCTCTAAAATTACTATGGTTTGGAAATCTTTTCATTGGAAATATTTTACCAGTTGATTATATATAACTTATACAAAGCAGCATGGTTATAAGTATACTATATCAAGATATCAAGAAACCTGTATCATAATCCTAATTTTGATACAAACCTATAAGTGTTTTAAACTATTTGATGGTTAGTTTTTCATAGGCAAATAATAATTTTAGACTGAAATAGCTCAGATCTTTACCAAAAGTAATACCTTATGATTCGAATTATTTCACATATTTAGCGCTGCTTTATTCAACTTGGAATATATGAGAATTTTAGGCAGTTTTCCTTCTGAGTTTTTGGTTTTGTTTCTGAGTTTTTATGTTACATAATTTGCATAAACACACACATACACAAATATAGTTCTGTTCTTGTTCTTTCAAAATTATGTTCAAATCTTCATCACTTTTTAAATTTTAGCATCACTGTCTGAATAATTTTTGTTGGCTTAAACAAATAAATGTTCATCTTGAAATGTCCTGAGGGTTCTAAATGGGGAAAAGATCTGATCAGATCTGCATTTGTATCTTACTCCTCACTGAAGAATAGTTGGAAGAAGGCTCAGAAACCAATCAGGAGGTTCTTGAGGAAGTTGTGGCCAGCAAGGAGGTAGAGATGTAAGAAGTAAACACAGTAAAATATTTAGTAAATAAATAAATTAAAGTTACAATCAGGAAGACTGGTGATAGGCTAGTCATGGTTGGTAAGTCTCCATTAGCTTGTTTCTATACTGAATACCTTTGGAGGCTGGTAGAATTTGGTTATTTTTTCCATCTCCTCCTCATGCATGTCTCTGTCCTTTATTTTTACCACTAATCATTGTCAAATGTCTGCTTCTCACCACTGGTTCTCGTCTACACTGCATTTTGGTGATCTCTACCTTCACTACTGGTGTCTAGCATTTTTCTCTTGTCTGAGGTTCTCTTCTTTTCTTTTCCTTTCTTTTGGTTTCCTATTCTTTTCCTGCTCTTACTCATTCCCTCAGGCCTTAGGTTACATGTCACCTTTGTGGAGTTTTCCTGATCATATAGTAGATACTTAATAAACATATATCTTGTGTAAATTTATGAATGGATACTTCCACTAATCTGCTCTGTTTTGGGGGTTGGCAACTGTTATGGACTGAATTGTATCTCCCCAAAATTCATAAGTTGAAGCCCTAATCCCCAACGTGACTGAGAGGGCCTTTATAGAGATAATTAAGGTTAAATGAAGTCAAAAGGGTAGGCCCCAATCCAATAGGACTGTTGTCTGTTTAAGAAGAGGAAGACATACTGGGGATGTGCACACACAAAGAAAAGGCCTATGTGACAGCAAGAAGGCGCTGTCTGCAAGCCAAGGAGGGAGACCTCAGCAGAAACCAACTCTGCCAGCACCTTGATCTTGGACTTCCAGCCTCCAGAACTGTCAGAAAATTAATTTCTGTTGTTTAGTCTGTGATATTTTGTTTTTAGCTCAAGTAGAATAATACAGCAATCCTTGATGTGTATGGCTATCATAAATAAATATATTTCTTCCTTTTAATTTAGAAAACAGACCAATCATACAATAGAGCCCATAAGCTCTCATCTCTTGCTTATTTTCTCCATTTGTTTGTTCATTATCTTAGAGGTATTTTTTTGATGTTACTCATAGGTGAATGCTGGACAGTTATGAAAGCAGATTCTGACTAATAGATGACAAAGGCATTTTTTTTTCCTGTAAACTTTATACGTGAATTTAGTTTGACTAATGATAGCTCTTTGTTTAATAGCTTATACCAGCATCCAGTTTCTTCTCTGGTGATTGACATCTTGAAAATTCAGATTTATAGCCACCATTATATACAAATTAAACCTGTTTTTGGCAAAGTATGACTTTATATCTTTAATAACTAACTCTCCATTAAATTAAATGTAAATTATCTAGCATAGTTAACCAGTGAGTTGCCCATTTAACCAATAAATAGCCTGCTTTTCCTTTGATAATAAAAATGTAAATATTCAGAGCAATTAAAAAAAAAAAGAACACAAAGGTCTACAGTCAAATCACTTAACTTCTAAAAGTGTGCTCCCAATCTTATTTTAATCTTGTGCTCTCTCATTCTGTATTCAATCTGAGACTGTCCAGTTTAAATATCCTGTAGCTGCTAAGCAGTCTTGGTGGTAGGACGATAAGCTCAAGCCATCCCGATCCTTGGTGGGTTGGAAGCATTCCTCCTATATTCCTGGGTTTACAGTGGACCTGCTGAAAGCCCATGGCTGTCCCCCACTGTGACTAACACCTTTAATTACCATGCTTACCCTTATCTCAGCCTGCCTTCGCTAGATCCAACAAGGCCAAGGGAAACTATATAACTTATATTATGATACTTCCTAGCTAGTGCTTATCACTCTACCTTTTCTTTTCCAAGTCAGAAAGGAATAGATGGAAAAAAGCAACTTGATTTTCTTTCTCTATGGCCTTTATATATAAGCTCAACCTTATCTTAACAGTGTTCTTTCCCAATGACATCACTTCACCTCTGTTACCACAGTGACCAGCTACTGCTATCTTGCTTTTAGTCAGGTCTCTCAAACCCACTTTATTTTTCAATATAGGAATTTTGCATTAGACTCAGTAACCTAAAAACCGCTGTTTGGGGTATAATTATAGTCCGTTTCTTCTCTCTAAGGAATTTCTCACTTGGCCACCTTTTTCTAGGTCCTATTTGTTTCCAAGCTATTAAGAGTCCTCCAAGAGCTTACTCCTGCATACCTACTTTCTACTATCTCTCCAGGGTTCACTTAAGTTTTTTTTCAAAGCTGCCGAGAAATAGTCAAATTGGTAATTCCTGATAGTTTATTAAGTAAATCAGTTTAGCTCTTTCTGTGTCTTATTTCTTTCACATAAACTACCCCTGGGGGGTGGGGGGGCTTGCCTTTTACAACTAACAGATCCATCACTGTGTTATTTTTGAATAAAAACAGCCTTTTTTTCTCTCTTTCTCAAAGGGGTACTATTCAATATTTCTAAGCAACTGGCTCAAACAGCAGCCTACTGATAAACTAACACTAAGCATAATAAGAAAAACACATAAAGGCAATTTTTTTAAAGTAGGCCTTTTGTTTTAAAGAGTTCCAGATTTCAATTTTATAAGATATTCAATGAACTGACTATGGAGAAAAATAAAGAAGTAAAAACTGGCAGAAAAAAATGTCTTAAATAGGTTTGTATCATACATAGTTCCTATAAAATACTCAATTACAGATTAGTACCAGCTCTGGGGTAGGTAAAGCGGAATGATGAGAGGGTAAAACCTATGAAATTACAAGATCAAGGTTCAAATTTCAGCTCTACTCATTACTAGCACCACCATCCCAGTTACCTTCCAAATGAAATAGTAATGTTCCCTTCTAAATAGGACCGAGTGAAGTAATCAATGAAAAATTTCTCATTAGATCTCAGTACATTTTTCTTCTCCTGTGGTCTCAGTGAGACAAAGATGGCCTTCTTCAAGCAATTCAGCTCTCACTTGGCACCCAAAATAGTTGTCAGTAAGCCCAAACAAGATAAGCTTTCCCTCTGGAATAAAATAAGGCAGTTTCTGCCCAAAAGAGTCAGATTTCTTTGTTGGACATGTGCAATGTGAGCCCACAATCAAATTCCCTGGTTTGAGGTTGTGAAATAAATGCATCAAAAGCCCCTTCTTCCCCTTCTTTCTTGTCACAAAAAGAAGCAGAGAGTAAATTCCAGCCATGATATTTATTAAAAGACTCAGCTTCTTAGTCTTTAATCCAAAACTCGAGTATAAGACTGGTAAGTTTAAGGATACCAGGTCTGATCAAGGGAAAGACACACCACAAGACGGCAGTATTTCACAACAAGCGCTATAGGTGGCACTTGGACAAGTTTGCAAGCTTGGGGAAGTGCTTGCTTCACAGTGGGAGACCTTCTGGAGACAGTGGTGCGGGACTACTGCCCAGGAGGAGACTAGGACAAGAGAAAGGAATTGGAGAAGGGGCTTATATATCAAGATGATGTTGTTCATTAGCAGCAAGATGGGGAGACTCTGAGTTGGAGAACTGCAAAGGGTAGCAGCCTCTTCTGTAGCCTTAGGGTTTGTCTTATCCATGGCTAGCATATATTGGGTGCAGTTTTGTGAGGCGTGCAAAGCAGGCAGGCTCCAAATGGCTGATATTATGCTTTGGGGGCTCTATTTAAAGCAATCGGATGTCTAAGAATTTGAGTTCGGCTCTGGCAGGCTTTAAGCTAGCAGTCTTAGCCTGCTGTGAAGACAAACTATAGGGGCTAATACACAGGTCATGCTTGTAGAACTTTGGTTTACAACTTTATTGTCTCCAATAAATTCAAGGGCTCATAAGTATCAAAGGCAATGTAAAGATAATGATGGTGATAATAATAATCATGATGGCTACATTTAATTAGGTGAGGGCCTACCCTGAATCTCATAACAAGGAGAAAAACCTGGCAGTTTTATTCCCCTTATACAGATAAGGAGACTAAATACCAAAGTGGTGAATACATTGAGATTCAATCACAGGACAGTTTAACTTAAAAACTATATTTATCCTCTATACAAGCTCCCTTCTTATAACGAGAATAGACTTTTGTATTAAAATTAACCGAAATTTTCTGGAACTTTCTAGATATAAATTTTCATCTTTCAGAAGATGTTCTCTTCCTCTGAAAGAGAATAATTACTTAACTTATTCACAAACACTGATGAGATATTTTTGAAAATCAATTTTTGATGACCTAAAGTGTCTCACTGTTATTCAAATACTATTGGATTATGTTAAAGAATGAAGAAAATATTCAGCAATTTTTATTTCTATAAAAAACTAAAAATAAAAAAAAAAACCCTAGTAATTATAAAGTTCCTTGTTTTTTTCTCAGAGGTGAAGATACAGCAAAGTGACTTAGCAAGTGTTTGCATATTAAACATTGCAGAGTTGCTGAATAAATTAATAATTGCCTATTCTTAGTCAATCAGTCAAAAATAGTAATTAGAGGCTTCTGGGAAGATGGCGGAAGGGTAAGATGCGGAGATCACCTTCCTCCCCTCAGATACACCAGAAATACATCTACACGTGGAACAACTCCTACAGAACACCTACTGAATGCTGGCAGAAGACCTCAGACCTCCCAAAAGGCAAGAAACCCCCCACGTACCTGGGTAGGGCAAAAGAAAAAAGAAAAAACAGAGACAAAAGAATAGGGACGGGACCTGCACCAGTGGGAGGGAGCTGTGAAGGAGTAAAGGTTTCCACACACCAGGAAGCCCCTTGGTGGGCGGAGACTGCGGGTGGCGGAGTGGGGGAAGCTTCGGAGCCGCAGAGGAGAGCACAGCAACAGGGGTGCGGAGGACAAAGCGGGGAGATTCCCGCACAGAGGATCAGTGCCGACCGGCACTCACCAGCCCGAGAGGCTTGTCTGCTCACCCATCAGGGCGGGCGGGGCTGGGAGTTGAGGCTCGGGCTTCGGTCGGAGCGCAGGGAGAGGACTGGGGTTGGCGGCGTGAACACAGCCTGCAGGGAGTTAGTGCGCCACGGCTAGCTGGGAGGGAGTCCGGGAAAAAGTCTGGACCTGCCGAAGAGGCAAGAGACTTTTTCTTCTCTCTTTGTTTCCTGGTGCGCGAGGAGAGGGGTTTAAGAGTGCTGCTTAAAGGAGCTCCAGAGACGGGCGCGAAAGCGCAGTCCCCAGAGACGGGCATGAGACACTAAGGCTACTGTTGCCGCCCCCAAGAAGCCTGTGTGGGAGCACAGGTCATATCCACAACCCCCTTCCGGGGAGCCTGTGCAGCCCGCCACTGCCAGGGTCCCGGGATCCAGGGACAACTCCCCCGAGAGAACGCACGGCGCGCCTCAGTCTGGTGCAATGTTATGCTGGCCTCTGCTGCCGCAGGCTAGCCCCACACTCCGTGCTCCTCCCTCCCCCCGGCCTGAGTGAGCCAGAGCCCCCGAATTAGCGGCTCCTTTAACCCCGTCCTGTCTGAGCGAAGAACAGACGCCCTCCGGTGACCTACACGCAGAGGCGGGGCCAAATCCAAAGCTGAGCCCCAGGGAGCTGTGAGAACAAAGAAGAGAAAGGAAATCTCTCCCAGCAGCCTCAGAAGCAGCGAATTAAAGCTCCACAATCAATTTGATGTACCCTGCATCTGTGGAACACATGAATAGACAACGAATCATCCTGAATTAAGGAGGTGGACTTTGAAAACAAGACTTATGATTCTTTCCCCTTTTCCTCTTTTTGCAAGTGTGTATGTGTATGCTTCTGTGTGAGATTTTGTTTGTATAGCTCTGCTTCCACCATTTGTCCTAGCATTCTACCCGTCCGTTTTTTGGGGTTTTTTTTTTTGCTTAATAATTATTTTTTATTTTAATAACTTTATTTTATTTTACTTTATCTTCTTTCTTTCTTTCCCTCTTTCCCTCCTTTAGACAACGAATCATCCCAAATTGAGGAGGTGGACTTTGAGAACAAGATTTATGATTTTTTCCCCTTTTCCTCTTTTTGTGAGTGTGTATGTGTATGCTTCTCTGTGAGATTTTGTCTGTATAGCTTTGCTTCCACCATTTGTCCTAGGATTCTATCCATCCGTTTTTTTTTTGGTTTGTTTTAATTTTTTTTACTTTGTTTTTCTCTTAATAATTATGTTTTTATTTTAATAACTTTATTATATTTTATCTTACTTTATTTTATTTTACTTTATCTTCTTTCTTTTTTTCCTTCCTTCCCTCCTTCCTGCCTTCCTTCCTCCCTCCCTCCCTCATTTCTTTCTTTCCTTCTTTCTTTCTCTCCTTCTTTCTTTCATTCTTTCTTTCTACTTCTACTAATTCTTATTTTCTACTTTTTCTCCCTTTTATTCTGAGCCATGTGGATGAAAGAATCTTGGTGCTCCAGCCAGGAGTCAGTACTGTGCCTCTGAGGTGGGAGAGCCAACTTCAGAACACTGGTCCACAAGAGACCTCCCAGCTCCAAATAATATCAAACAGCGAAAATCTCCCAGAGATCTCCATCTCAACACCAGCACCCAGCTTCACTCAGCGACCAGCAAGCTACAGTGCTGGACATCCTATGACAAACAACTAGCAAGACAGGAACACAACCCCACCCATTAGCAGAGAGGCTGCCTAAAATCATAATAAGTCCACAGACACCCCAAAACACACCACCAGACATGGACCTGCCCACCAGAAAGACAAGATCTAGCCTCATCCACCAGAACACAGGCACTAGTCCCCTCCACGAGGAAGCCTACACAAACCACTGAACCAACCTTAGCCACTGGGGACAGACACCAAAAACAACGGGAACTACGAGCCTGCAGCCTGCAAAAAGAAGACCCCAAACACAGTAAGATAAGCAAAATGAGAAGACAGAAAAAAACACAGCAGATGAAGGAGCAAGATAAAAACCCACCAGACCTAACAAATGAAGAGGAAACAGGCAGTCTACCTGAGAAAGAATTCAGAATAATGATAGTAAAGATGATCCAAAATCTTGGAAATGGAATAGACAAGATGCAAGAAACATTTAACAAGGACCTAGAAGAACTAAAGATGAAACAAACAACGATGAACAACACAATAAATGAAATTAAAAATACTCTAGAAGGGATCAATAGCAGAATAACTGAGGCAGAAGAACAGATAAGTGACCTGGAAGATAAAATAGTGGAAATAACTACTGCAGAGCAGAATAAAGAAAAAAGAATGAAAAGAACTGAGGACAGTCTCAGAGACCTCTGGGACAACATTAAATGCACCATTTGAATTATAGGGGTTCCAGAAGAAGAAGAGAAAAAGAAAGGGACTGAGAAAATATTTGAAGAGATTATAGTTGAAAACTTCCCTAATATGGGCAAGGAAATAGTTAATCAAGTCCAGGAAGCAAAGAGAGTCCCATACAGGATAAATCCAAGGAGAAATATGCGAAGACACATATTAATCAAACTGTCAAAAATTAAATACAAAGAAAACATATTAAAAGCAGCAAGGGAAAAACAACAAATAACACACAAGGGAATCCCCATAAGGTTAAGAGCTGATCTTTCAGCAGAAACTCTGCAAGCCAGAAGGGATTGGCAGCACATATTTAAAGTGATGAAGGAGAAAAACCTGCAACCAAGATTACTCTACCCAGCAAGGAACTCATGCAGATTTGATGGAGAAATTAAAACCTTTACAGACAAGCAAAAGCTGAGAGAGTTCAGCACCATCATACCAGCTTTACAACAACTGCTAAAGGAATTTCTCTAGGCAAGAAACACAAGAGAAGGAAAAGACCTACAATAACGAACCCAAAATAATTAAGAAAATGGGAATAGGAACATACATATTGATAATTACCTTAAATGTAAATGGATTAAATGCTCCCACCAAAAGACACAGCTTGGCTGAATGGATACAAAAACAAGACCCATATATATGTTGTCTACAAGAGACGCACTTCAGACCTAAAGGCACATACAGACTGAAACTAAGGGGATGGAAAAGGTATTTCATGAAAATGGAAACCAAAAGAAAGCTGGAATAGCAATTCTCATGTCAGACAAAATGGACTTTAAAATAAAGACTATTAGAAGAGACAAAGAAGGACACTACATAATGATCAAGGGATCGATCCAAGAAGAAGATATAACAATTGTAAATACTTACGCACCCAACATAGGAGCACCTCAATACATAAGGCAAATACTAACAGCCATAAAAGGGGAAATCGACAGTAACACATTCATAGTAGGGGACTTTAACACCCCACTTTTACCAATGGACAGATCATCCAAAATGAAAATAAATAAGGAAACACAAGCTTTAAATAATACATTAAACAAGATGGACTTAATTGATATTTAGAGGACATTCCATTCAAAAACAACAGAATACACATTTTTCTCAAATGCTCAGGGAACATTCTCCAGGATAGATCATATCTTGGGTCACAAATCAAGCCTTGGTAAATTTAAGAAAATTGAAATTGTATCAAGTGTCTTTTCCGACCACAACACCATGAGACTAGATATCAATTACAGGAAAAGATCTATAAAAAATACAAACACATGGAGGCTAAACAATACACTACTTAATAATGAAGTGATCACTGAAGAAATCAAAGAGGAAATTAAAAAGTACCTAGAAACAAATGACAAACAAATGACGACCCAAAATCTACGGGATGCAGCAAAAGCAGTTCTAAGAGGGAAGTTTATAGCAATACAATCCTATCTTAAGAAACAGGAAACATCTAGAATAAACAACCTAACCTTGCACCTAAAGCAATTAGAGAAAGAAGAACAAAAAAACTCAAAAGTTAGCAGAAGGAAAGAGATCATAAAAATCAGATCAGAAATAAATGAAAAAGAAATGAAGGAAACAATAACAAAGATCAATAAAACTAAAAGCTGGTTCTTTAAGAAGATAAACAAAATTGATAAATCATTAGCCAGTCTCATCAAGAAAAAAAGGGAGAAGACTCAAATCAATAGAATTAGAAATGAAAAAGGAGAAGTAACAACTGACACTGCAGAAATAAGAGATCATGAGAGATTACTACAAGCAACTCTATGCCAATAAAATGGACAACCTGGAAGAAATGGACAAATTCTTAGAAATGCACAACCTGCCAAGACTGAATGAGGAAGAAATAGAAAATATGAACAGACCAATCACAAGCACTGTAGCACTGAAATTGAAACTGTGATTAAAAATCTTCCAACAAACAAAAGCCCAGGACCAGATGGCTTCACACGCGAATTCTGTCAAACATTTAGAGAAGAGTTAACACCTATTCTTCTCAAACTCTTCCAAAATATAGCAGAGGGAGGAACACTCCCAAACTCATTCTACGAGGCCACCATCACCTTGATACCAAAACCAGACAAGGATGTCACAAAGAAAGAAAACTACAGGCCAATATCACTGATGAACATAGATGCAAAAATCCTCAATAAAATACTAGCAAACAGAATCCAACAGCACATTAAAAGGATCATACACCATGATCAAGTGGGGTTTATTCCAGGAATGCAAGGATTCTTCAATATACGCAAATCAATCAATGTGATACACCATATTAACAAACTGAAGGAGAAAAACCATATGATCATCTCAATAGATGCAGAGAAAGCTTTTGACAAAATTCAACACCCATTTATGATAAAAACCCTGCAGAAAGTAGGCATAGAGGGAACTTACCTCAACATAATAAAGGCCATATATGACAAAACCACAGCCAACATCGTTCTCAATGGTGAAAAACTGAAAGCATTTCCTCTAAGATCAGGAACAAGACAAGGTTGCCCACTCTCACCACTCTTATTCAACATCATTTTGGAAGTTTTAGCCACAGCAATCAGAGAAGTAAAGGAAATAAAAGGAACCCAAATCGGAAAAAAAGACGTAAAGCTGTCACTGTTTGCAGATGACATGATCCTATACATAGAGAATCCTAAAGATGCTACCAAAAAACTACTAGAGCTAATCAATGAATTTGGTTAAGTAGCAGGATACAAAAGTAATGCACAGAAATCTCTGGCATTCCTATACACTAATGATGAAAAATCTGAAAGTGAAATCAAGAAAACACTCCCATTTACCATTGCACCAAAAAGAATAAAATATCTAGGAATAAACCTACCAAAGGAGACCTGTATGCAGAAAATTATAAGACGCTGATGAAAGAAATTAAGGATGACACAAATAGCTGGAGAGATATACCATGTTCTTGGATTGGAAGAATCAACATTGTGAAAATGACTCTACTACCCAAAGCAATCTACAGATTCAATGCAATCCCTACCAAATTACCACTGGCATTTTTCACAGAACTAGAGCAAAAAATTTCACAATTTGTATAGAAACACAAAAGACCCCGAATACCCAAAGCAATCTTGAGAATGAAAAACAGAGCTGGAGGAATCAGGCTCCCTGAGTTCAGACTATACTGCAAAGCTATAGTAATCAAGACAGTATGGTACTGGCACAAAAACAGAAAGATAGATCAATGGAACAGGATAGGAAGCTCAGAGATAAACCCACGCACATATGGTCACCTTATCTTTGATAAAGGAGGCAGGAATGTACAGTGGAGAAAGGACAGCCTCTTCAATAAGTGGTGCTGGGAAAACTGGACAGCTACATGTAAAAGTATGAGATTAGATCACTCCCTAACACCATACACAAAAATAAGCTCAAAATGGATTAAAGACCTAAATGTAAGGCCAGACACTATCAAACTCTTAGAGGAAAACATAGGCAGAACACTCCATGACATAAATCACAGCAAGATCCTTTTTGACCCACCTCCTAGAGAAATGGAAATAAAAACAAAAATAAACAAATGGGACCTAATGAAACTTCAAAGCTTTTGCACAGCAAAGGAAACCATAAACAAGACCAAAAACCAACCCTCAGAATGGGAGAAAATATTTGCAAATGAAGCAAGTGACAATTGATAAATCTCCAAAATTTATAAGCAGCTCATGCAGTTCAATAACAAAAAAACAAACAACCCAATCCAAAAATGGGCAGAAGACCTAAATAGACATTTCTCCAAAGAAGATATACAGACTTCCAACAAACACATGAAAGAATGCTCAACATCATTAATCATTAGAGAAATGCAAATCAAAACTACAATGAGATATCATGTCACAACAGTCAGAATGGCCATCATCAAAAAATCTAGAAACAATAAATGCTGGAGAGGGTGTGGAGAAAAGCGAACCCTCTTGCACTGTTGGTGGGAATGTAAATTGATACAGCCACTGTGGAGAACTGTATGGAGTTTCCTTAAAAAAACTACAAATAGAGCTACCATATGACCCAGCAATCCCACTACTGGTCATATACCCTGAGTCATGTACCAAAATGTTCAAAAAGAGTCATGTACCAAAATGTTCATTGCAGCTCTATTTACAATAGCCCAGAGATGGAAACAACCTAAGTGTCCATCATCAGATGAATGGATAAAGAAGATGTGGCACATATATACAATGGAATATTACTCAGCCATAAAAAGAAATGAAATTGAGCCATTTGTAATGAGGTGGATAGACCTAGAGTCTGTCATACAGAGTGAAGTAAGTCAGAAAGAGAAAGACAAATACCGTATGCTAACACATATATATGGAATTTAAGAAAAAAAAAATGTCATGGAGAACGTAGGGGTAAGACAGGAATAAAGACACAGACCTACTAGAGAATGGACTTGAGGATATGGGGAGGGGGAAGGGTAAGCTGTGATAAAGCGAGAGAGAGGCATGGACATATATACACTACCAAACCTAAGGTAGATAACTAGTGGGAAGCAGACGCATAGCACAGGGAGATCAGCTCTGTGCTTTGTGACCACCTGGAGGGGTGGGATAGGGAGGGTGGGAGTGAGGGAGACGCAAGAGGGAAGAGATATGGGAACATATGTATATGTATAACTGATTCACTTTGTTATAAAGCAGAAACTAACACACCGTTGTAAAGCAATTATACTCCAATAAAGATGTAAAAAAATGGTATTTAAATCTTATAGGAATTTAAAAAGCAAGCTCTTTAACACTTTTTCTTCAGTGCTTAGTCTTGCAAATTCCAAATGTCACTTTTGGAAATAGAAAATTGTGAAATAATTTCAACGTATGTCATGGAGACTTGCAGAAAAGCAGAAAAATTATTATTTTAAAAATAATGGAGCAATGTTAGTGTTACTAAATATATACATTTTCCCAAGCACCAAATTCTGAGCATTTTTATAAGCCAAAGTGAACTAGACTGACAATTAAATCTCTATTGCTTTCCTTGAATTAAACAAAAATATTTGGGCTAAAAACAAATTCATGAGTAGTCCACAATGCTGAGAGACTGAAAGAGAAAGAAAAAGAGAGAGAGATAAAAAGGAAACTTCTTGAAATAATATTAATACAGTGTATGAAAATGATACAATATGCTCATTTTGCAATCCCTAACGGCAATTCAGTAAAGGGCCATCAATGGACACTAAGACTGCTGGGTAAAAAGTTATTGGAGTCAGGATATTCACATACTTTCAAAACCCACACATTATTTACCAATTACAAAGGAGAAAATATACAATGGAGGGATTTGGCACCACCTCAATTAAGTGGTCAAATTTAGTATCATCAATTGAGGGACAAACTGACATTATATACTTTCTGATGTGATAAGAAGCAATCAGTACCAACAATCTAATAGTTTGTGCAATGAGGCTATGATTAACAAATCTAGTATCTTGGACATTTTAAAAGATGACTGGCCAAGACTTTTTAAAAATTTAATGTCATGTAAATGTTATTAGTACTAAAGGGATATAATGACCAAAATGTATGAACATTGATTGGATCCAAAACAAAAAAGTCATAAATGGCATTTGGGGGACAATCTGAGAAATTTAAATGTGGACCACATATTGGATGATATTCTGGAGTAATTTTAAATATCTTAGACCTGACAATGGCACTGTAGTTGTGGAAAAGACTGCCCTTATTTTAGGAGCTATAGAGTACAATCTTTAAAGGTAAAGTATCACAATGTCTGTGACTTACAGAGAAAGAGATAAAGCTAATGTGGCTAAATGCTGACAATTGGTGAATCTAAGAAGAGGCTATAAAGGCACTTCTTTGTCTATTTTTTTTATAGATATAAAGATTTCTGAAAATTTGGAAAAGAGTTTTATTGTTTCATGATATTTCTTTGCATGTTACCATTGGATAAGAAGGCTGTTTATCCACACAAGTTTTAAAAATTATTTACCAGCCATTTTGTCCATAGTGCACTAAAACTGAATTTTAAAAAAATAAATAAATAAAGAATTACCAGCTGGAATAGGAAGTCAAGGAATAAGAAGTGAAGAGTTCAAAACTCTTATTCAGAAATTTTATTTGAACAGTAATTCTATCCATAAAAAATGTACCCAAAATTGAATGTGTAGAAAGACATGCATAATTGCTCATAAAAGCAAAGAAAATTTTAAATAACTTAAAATATAGCCATAAAGGATTAGTTAAATAAATATAGAATGTACTCATAGTAGAATACTGTGCAATCTTTAAAAATGATGCAGATGAATAATGTTTACATTGGTAATATACCCTACTCTGGTTCATATAGCTCTCATTCATTCAGAGATAATATTAATGTAAAATCCACATACTACTTTTTAATTCAAAATTGATTATATTAATGAGAAAATCTTTGCCATATATTGCTCAGAGCAAAAAACCTTAACAAGTTACATATTCAGAATTATTCCTTTTCGTGTGTGTGCATGTAAGTGTGTTCAGATAAAAGTACCCGGAACTTAATAGCTTCTCTGATGGCTTATGGACACTTCCAATTTTCTTTGTTTTGACTGTATGTATTTTATAATTTTTCTACAATCACTGTATTTTGCCCCAGTAATAAGGTAAAACATTAATTTAAAATAAAATAAAATAAAATAAATTAAGCAGGATCTTGGATTCTTGACAAATATATGTGACACTCTCAATCTGATATTCATGCTATTTTACATGAGGCTCTAACTTTTGCAACATACCTCATACCAAATAAGAGTACATCATCAACTCATACTCCTATTTATGACCACCTGAAGACTGCAACAGGAGACAGTAAGTCTAGCTGAGTTGCTTATGGTAGATTAGCACAGTTAACAATGATAAGAAAGCATGAAGGATGATTTCTAAGATGGAAAACTTCTGCTTGTATAGATGCATAATCGGAAGTTAAATGCCTTTAAAAAATTACAATTTTATCAGAGACACGATTTCTCTGCATAAAACAGTTGCTGTGTTGAGAAATCAGTGAAAGAAGTTTTTAATGCTAGCAAAGAATGGTTTGCTAGCTTAAAGAAGTGAAAAGTTGAGCACGACATATAACTACCAAAATTCAGGAGAGACATGCAAGAATTGATGTGGGAGGGCCTAATTTACGACAAATTTCCTACCATTATTCAGAAATAAAATTAAAAATAAATTGGGAGTCACTTGAACCTAGATGAGTCAGGTGCTCAGTTAATGCAAATAAGGAAACGTAAGCAGAAAATAACAAATAATCAAATCATGTTATTATCCTTGTTTTCTGGATAATTTAAATAAAATTACTTCACTGACTTAATTTTCACACTCTCTTCTCTGTCCCTGGGTGAATAATGTGTCCTCTCACAGAATCTGAAGAAAGGCATGTTCACAGAGAAGCGGAACAAGGACCAATTATAAGCTTAATTGCTTGTCTAACAGGGAACATCAAGTATCCTCAAGAATCTTGCCAGAATTCCACTAAAGGGCTTTGGATTAAGAGTCAGGAAACCTGAATGCTAGTCCCAGTTCTGCCATTAAGCAGCCACATGATTTGAGTCAAATTATCTTTTTTTCCCCTGCTACAGTGTTCTAGAGTATATGGGGACCCATTTCTATGATTCTCTAACCTTACCATGTCTTAAATAGATAAGAAAATACAGGCTCCATGTATTTTTTTCTTTAATTATGTTTTATACCAAAACCCAGTTAGATCTTTTCCTACACTGGGATCTCCCCTAGGAATTAGATATTCTTTTCACATCTAGCCAGTACAGAGCATCTGGATGGACTCCTGAGCTGTTGATGAACTCCTACTGTTTCAGAAATGTATGGAGGCCCTACTAACTATAAAATGCTTTATGTCTAAGGTGTAAAAGTGGTTTACTATGAAAGTATGTTTTGGCAAAGGTATGTTCAAAGGAGCATGTAGGTTACAATCCAGTCTGCATTCACATCTAATTTTTTAGTTCAATGAAAATAAAGCATTTTGTTTCCAAAAAGGAGATAGAGCCAACTCTTCATTCACTTTGTCAAAATTTAGGGTCAAAATATTGCAAGTACATATTAAGTCCAATTGAACACTGCAGAAATTATATCTTCTTCAGTAGAGGGGCTCCATTATTTACTGAAATTGAATTTTTCTCTAGATTTTTGTCCCTGTCTGTCAATATGAAATAATCTTTATTTCAATCCCTCACAACAGAATACTAACACATAGAACATTAAAATAATTACTATTTTACAGTTCCTAAATTTGGACAAGATGTTTAGAGTCTTTATTTCTAAACTTTTAGGTAACATTTTTAATTGAATAGAGCTTTTTGAATTTCTCAGTGATTGCATATTTTAGTCATAATTGTGTGCATCTTCTTTTGGACAATTAGCTACATACATGTTTCCTATTTTTCCTTAGATTGTAAAACACTGTCCAATTTTCTAAAACTATGAAAAATCTTTAAAATTTTTATCTACCATAGTGTTAAATGTTTCCTTCATTAAAAAATACCCACTTTTGGGCTTCCCTGGTGGCGCAGTGGTTGGGAGTCCGCCTGCCGATGCAGGGGACACGGGTTCGTGCCCCTGTCCGGGAGGATCCCACATGCCGTGAAGCGCCTGGGCCCGTGAGCCATGGCCGCTGAGCCTGCGTGTCCGGAGCCTGTGCTCCGCAACGGGAGAGGCCACAACAGTGAGAGACCCGTGTATCATAAAAAACAAACAAACAAAAAAAAAAAACCCACTTTTTCTTCAAGTTATGTTTCAGATCTTTTTAACAAAAGTCAGTATTTTTAAAATTAGCTGATTATGATTACTACTAAATTGGAATTACTTTTGCAACTTGTAATACATTTTTATTGAGAAACTGTTTTTCTATTTTATTATATTTTCTAGGAACTAAGTGGTTTGAAGAATAGTTCCATAGTTTGTGTAAAACGAAACAAGTAAAATACTGTCTAGTGTTTTCAAATAAATTATCTAGTTAGCCATCAAAATGTCATGTTTTTCCTATAAAGTGAGTAAACTTAGGACAATATAAAGGACATTTTCTCGTTTTACCTGGAAATACCAAACAATAACTTATTGCTAATAAGCAAGATTTTTTTAACATTATCACTCCTTTCTCAGAAGCACTTATAAACTGCTGAGAACATCTGATGTTATTCTCTCACCCTCAAAATGCATCAACAGAGAATCCTTGGATAGCTTTGCTAACATTTGCAGATGGAGACTACTTTCAATAAGTTTAGCATTGAACATTTTGTTTCAGATAAATGTTTTCCGCTTTGATATTTGACAGAGAAGTGAACACCTTTCAAAATTACAATCTGAGCAAAAATGTACTTTGGAAAAGGACATCTAAATGTTTTGTCTTTTTTTTTTTTTCAGCAGGTTAAGTTAGATGCAATTTATTTTCTGTTAGCTACTCCAAATGAATCTTATTTTCTTGTGTTGCTTCCACATTTTGATAAAACAATAGAGAATTTATATAATTGCCCAATAGCTAGTCTATCAGCATACCCTTTAGAAATTTGTTCCTTTCCTTTAGGCATAGCTGCAAAACTGTAAAGCAAACTTCACTTCTTTCACTTGCCAAATTGGTAATAATATTAATGGAATGGCAGTCTCCTTGATTGCAAAAAAAGTTGTGGGATTTATTTTCCTAGTTGAAAAAGTTGATCTGCTTTCTTAAAATGAAAGGAAGTGTAATTAATTTTCACATTTCCTTGGCTAATGATCATGGAAAGAGCTGGAATTTGGAGTCCAGTGTTCCCTTTCCAATTCTCTTACTCTCCACAATGGCAGATATTTTGATGTAGCAATAACTACCCAATCTGTCTTGTTCACAAGGAGAGCTCTGCACAGTAGGTGAAGCCAATGAACTGCAGGATGGCTTTATCCTTCTTTCCCTTGCTGCATATTTTATGGCCTTTAATGTAGCTTCATTCCTTGTTAAATGCATTCTCCAGGCAATTTGACAGATGGGACTGATTTTCTTTTTTTTTTTTTTTTTTTTTTTTGGTGTTTATATGGTATTTTCAAAGCAAGGACAAATCTTCCTTTTTCAGACAGTCTTCAGTTAGAACTCCATAAAGCTGTACATAATTCAGGGTTTTTTTAGGGGGGTGGTTATATGGGGATTTAGTATATTACAACTTCACAGTTTCCAAAAGAACCCTGCCAATACATCTTAAATATTAAACTATTCTATTGATAATTTAAAAAAAGAAATAAAAATATGGTCCTATATATTCTATAAAAAGTAATAAAACTGCCAGTAAATACACATCCCCGGTAACTGCTACAGACAGTTGATGTTGCATTAAGCACCTACAGGAAGCATAAGGATGCAGGGTGATAAAAGTGGTTGACATGATGATATAAGTGCATATCGACTCAAATCCCTCCTGGGAACTATTTTTACACTATCCTCACACTCAGAGCTGTCATAAATTAATAATCACTAAAATGATGAACAGCTTTTATTTAACCTTCTTCTATATTCATGAGCATGTGATTATGGTAAGATTTCATATTTGTAATTGTACAGCCTGTTTACTTAGTGTCTTCTTCTAAGGAAATGGAAAGCCCCACATGAAATATGTAAAACTAGACTGCTCAATGTAGTCACAGCCTTGCAGTGATACACCAAGTCTTGGTTTGTAATTTCTAAGTTCCTTAACCTAGAGCTCCCATGGAAAGCCTCTTTTCTATTGGTAATTGATTTAGGAAAAGCAATTCTATAAATTATGGTTATTTTTCACATAACACATATTAATGGCAGTGGCCATGGAAATCCACTTAGGCTCACATCTGCCCATATGGTACAAGATAAGCTAAGAGTAACAATTAATGAAGAACAGTGAAGGAAAAGAGAGCTACCTAACTGGAGGCCATGTAAGTAAATGAAGTATCTAGCTAAGAAGAAAATCTGGCAGTAAAGGAGTTAGCTGGCAAGAAGATGGTGGTGGGAAAGAATTTGGAAGAGATGATTATTGGCTGCAATAATAATATCTCTTACAGCAAAGTATTTAAGATGTTAGCCTAGTCCTTTACAGTCATTTTTTCCACTCTCTCCTGGGGTGCTGTGAGGAGCTGCCAAACCTAGATCCCCTTGTAGGATGGAACCATTCATTCTTCCAGCTGCTGGAAGGTTGACTACCAATGGCTCAAAGGTGCATCCCTCTCTGGGCACTGCCTGTTTCTGAAGGCAATTACCTTCCTGGTTACACTCCTCCAAAGACTGCCTGATGCTTGTTTAAAAGCCCAGATACCTTGCTTCACTTTGGCATAATTCTAAAGGGCTTCCCCAGTGCCAGTGCTATATGTAGGGTCTCTTGAGTCCTCTTGTTGCAGTGTCATCATAGTTTAATTTCTCTCTCTACCCAGCACTTCTAAATAATCCTTATCTTTATCTTGGAGCCTGTTTCAAGGAAACCCAAAATAATAAGATAATAATCTTTATCTCAGAGCCTGTTTCCAAGGAACTCAACTGAAGACACACTTAGTTCTTTACCCTATACTATTATGAATTTCTTCTACAGTTCCCTTACAATACCTTAACCATCAGATTCCATGAACCCTTAAGTTTCTTTGCAGCTTTTGTTTAACTCTGTTGACCAGTTTTTTCCCCTTAGCACACGCCTTTTTTGCTTCCATAAACCTGCTTAACCCTGATACTCTCCCTACCTCTCTAAATGCTTTTGTTATTGTTTTGGTTTTTGTCTTTTTTTTAACCCAAGTTTTGCTCTTGGTTCTCTTCTGTAGGAGTTGTTCCACGTGTAGATGTATTTCTGATGTATCTGTGGGGAGGAAGGTGATCTCCACGTCTTACTCTTCCTCCACCTTCCCCCCAAATCTCTGGTTCTCTTCCTATTTTGCTCTTAACTTTAGTTTTCACTTCATGGTAAAACCTCCTGAATCCACATTTTTAGCTCAGATCTGTCCTATGTTTCAAAAACCTACTTGGGGGCTTCCCTGGTGGCGTAGTGATTGAGAGTCCGCCTGCCGATGCAGGGGATACGGGTTTGTGCCCCGGTCCGGGAAGATACCACATGCCGCGGAGCGGCTGGGCCCGTGAGCCATGGCCGCTGAGCCTGCGCGTCTGAAGCCTGTGCTCCGCAACAGGAGAGGCCACAACAGTGAGAGGTCCGCGTACCGCAAACAACAACAACAACAACAACAACAACAACAAACCTACTTGGTATTATTCCCTGAATGGCTGCTCCTCACAGCCATTCTGCCTGTCTCCTGCCATGGTCTTCATAAATCTACCCTCTATCCTGTGGTCAGAGGTGCCATGCTCAATGCAACAATACTGACAGCTATTTTCATTGTTCCATTTTTGTTGCTTTAAGAAGGCTTTGTTCCATTTCTATTTCATAAACATATGACTCTAGAGTTTTATAATTCTGGTAAAATTTTATGATGTTCTCTCCACCCAATTTTTCTCACGCAAGCTCTTTTCTCCTGGCAATACGGTAGAAAGAGAATGGTCCTTTGAGTCATATAGAAATAGATTGTAATACTGATTTTCCCTTTAGTAGCTGTAGTGACCATGGAAAAACCTTCTCTGCAGCTCAGTTTCTCATCTCTCTTATAGAGATATTATGAGGGCTAGAAAGTGAGAAAATGTGTGTATAAATGAACTTGGCCTACATAAAAGTTATTCAATAAGTGTTAATTTCACTCCCTTCTGTCCTTTCTTTCCTCTCCAGGTTTTTGGTTCCAGCTATGATTTAAAGAACTATCAGTTCCTAAATTCCAGCTAGAAAGTTCTCAACCAGATCACAGGTAGGAACTGGGCTCTTTCTTCAGCACAGATAGGAATAAAATCAGACGTGACAGCATCAGGAGCTCATTCACCTGGCATCAGAATACCTCAGGACACAGAAGCCAGGATACTGGCTCATGCAGAGATCTCCAAAGCAGCACAGGTCTGGCCAGGAGCCTGGAGTGTGCAGCTGGTAGTAGTCTTTCTCTGCCCATCATGGCTTGAGAGTCAAGTACAGTCTGTGTCAACTTTCCTCCTAACATCCAGCTTCCCTCTCATATGATCACTACTTTGTGGCTCACCCACAATTACTTTCTTTTCTATCATAATATTTATAACCTTTAGACATCTAAGTTGTATATTGGCATTACAGGATCTGAAGAATCACGTCATCAATTTCATTCTTTAAATTTTGAATTTCTGTCCGTATAGATGCCATATGTAACCTGTAACAACTGGCTATCAATTTTAGGTTATTCATGGACAATATTATATTATTTTTATTTCTCTCTGAGTGTCTAGGAACACAATGACTGTTGCACACTCAGTGGAATATACACTTGGAGGTTTTGGGTTTTTTTTAAGTAGTAGTATAGGCTTATCTCACTTTAAGGAGTAAATAGATAATTATTTGTAATAACAGTTGAAGAGGATTTATTTAAAAATAGCAAGTTCCCGTAGTACACTGAAATTATTTTATTTACAGAAATTCAGTAATCACACAATTGTGCAATTTTTGTGGCTTTCTCTGTCATTCACAAGTACAGGTCTCCGTGACTTTTCATCCTAAAAGAAGATAGCCTCCTGACTGATTTCTACATCTCCTGCTTCTCCCTATTCCAGTACATTTCATAAGTGATTATCAGGATTCATTTTCCAAATTCATAGCCCTATCACTCTTCTGTGCAAAACACACGCACACACTCATGAGAGTGTGGATTTCTTCTGTTTGTTTTATTTACTGCTGTATGCTAGCACCTAGAACAGGGGTTAGCATAAAGTAGATGCTCAATAAATATTGGTTGAATAAATAAATCCTAGTATAAAAATAGCACAAATTTGTCCTTCTTTTGGGTATAATTTTCCAATTTTATATTCTTCTTTACAAACTATGAAAGAATATTTTTTTTCAAAAAAGTTTAGAAGAGGTTCATAAGTTATAAATACTAATTATGCTCTAAATATACTTTCTTTTGAAATAAATTTGTCCAATTTGATTTGCATTTCTTGATTCTTAAAAAAATTATTATAAGTAATGTTTATTGTGTGCTCACTATGTGCCATGTGTCCTGTTGCTTCTTATTCCAATCCATTTCTCATACTGTTCTCAGATTCGTATTTCATATGAATAGCCCAATAACATTTATGAAGGTGTGAGTTTTGTCATTTCTGTTTGCTGCTTTATTCCCAACACCTAGACAATCTCATAAGACAAGTACAATGAGCCCCATTTTACAGATGAGGAACACAAAGGCAATGAAAAGTTAAGGAATATACTCAATTTTACACAGCCTTAAACAGTAAAGCTGGATTTCAAACTAGATGATTCAACTCCAGAACGTGCATTTTAACCACTGACTCTGATCTCATGATTTACATATCTTTGCTACCCTTCATACCCAACTAACACTGTAACTTGTAAAGAAGAAAGGCTCTCTAACCATCACATGAGCTGAATAGTAATAGAAGTAAAAGTTTTAATTTCCACATACTCTTCCAAATAATTTGTGGCAATTATCCAGTAAAACATGGAGGTAAGAAATAACCCAAGAGGACTTCTGGCAACTTTTTTAACATCAAAAAAACCCACCAAAACCAAAACCAAAAAAAAAAAAAAAAAAACCAGTATTCTTCTCCCCTTCCTGGCATTTTGAGATCACTTTTTTTCTCTTAACCCAGTAAGTCTAAAACAAGGTTTACTATCTCTTGTTTACTGACATTTCTTCTTTAGGAAATAACATTTTCAGGATAGCTGCATAAAAGTGTGAAGGCATCTCTGAATTTCACATTAAATATAAAACATTCCATAATTGTATAAACTGACTCTTCCACAATCATAAATGAATTAAGATTAAGGTAATGAGATAATTTAGGAAGACAGACTTCCTGTCATCATAATCTATGAGAACTACACAACTCCTTCCAGAGAATTAATTACCATTATAAATTATATAGAGGGATTATAGCAAAAGCAAGTTAATTTTATTACAACAAGAAAAGATGTATTTTGCATCATATAGCTAAAAAATGACAAAAAGTAACATATACAAAATCAAATTTTAGCTAGGAAAAATATTTGTAATGTATTTGAAAGAGGGTTGATATATATATAATATACAAAGTGTAGTCACAAAGTGATAAGAAGAAGACAACAATAAAAAAGTAGGCAATAATATACAATTTACAGAAGAGCATATGACAAATAAAGAACAATGCTGAATTTCTGTAGTAGTCAAGAAAATGCAACTTGAAGGAATTCAGATATTACTATATATTCAGCACAACGAGAAGAATAAGAAAAGAGTGATTACAACCTACTTCTGGGTGGCAGTGTAAGGACAGGATATTTACATATAATCCTGTAGCAATCTAAACCATCACAGCTTTTGAGTACAATACCAATCGATTAAATTTAGCAAGTCATATGCTTCACATTATAGATAATGGTAAAAATTGGAACGAGGTCTATGCAGGAGAATTTTACAAACTCTACCAAAATTGCTAAAAGGCATACCATTATATATAACAATTCAATTTCTCCTATAATATGCTTGCATGGATGCAAAGTAATCTATGTATGCAAAGACTGGAAATGACATAAATCCACACAATGTACTATTAAGGAGTTGTAAAAAAAAATTAAAATTAAAGTTAAATAAGAAAATTCTTTACAAACAGATATCAAATTATCTCCTATATTTTCTAGTATGTGGAAAAAGCAAGTTTATCAAACAGTGTCTAAAATGCTATGTGTCCGTAGGCTTATGAAAAATATCTCTGGAAATTTATATAAGAAACTGATAATAGCAGTTACCTCCCTCTAAAGAGGGAAATTGGTTGGCTGGGGATAGAATTGAAAAAGACTTTTTTCAGTTTATATCATTTGGAAGGCATGATTTTTGAACTATATAACATTACCTATTAACTAATAATAATAATAATGCTTTGGTATAATAATGTTAATGTACTTACTGTCACTGAATTGTATGCTTAAAATGGTAAATTTTATTTTATGCATATTTTACCATAATAAAATGATTTTTAATTATATATGTGTGTATATGTATATATACATTTAAAGTATATTTATGTCCCAATAAGCCTGTACCTGGGTGTGTATCCCTTGGAAACAAATATAAATAAATAAGTATATATTCAGGCTCATATACCTTTATATTAGGTGGTAAAAAAATTGGAAATTGTCCCTAAGTAGGAGATTGTTTAATAAAACTTATCCATATATTATAGACTCTAATGAAGCTGTTAAAAAGAATACATTTATGAATGGATAAACTGTGCTACATCCAGACTATGGAATATTATTCAGTGCTAGAAAAATAAGTTATCAAGCCATGAAAAGATATGGAGGAAACTTAAATGAGTATAACTAAGTGAAAGAAGCCAAACTAAAAAGGCTACTTTTTGATTCCAATTACGTGACATTCTGGAAAAGACAAAACTATAGACAATGAAAAGATCAGTGTTGCCAGGAATTAGGGAACATGGAAGACAGAGGATTTTTAAGGCAGTGAAACTGTTCTGTGGGATACTATAATGATGGATGTCATCATACATTTGTTCAAACCCATAGAATGTACTACACCAAGAATGAGCCCTAATGTGAACCATGGGCTTTGAGTGAAAATGATATCGATGTATGTCATCAATTGTAACAAAAGTATCACTCTGGTGAGGGATGTTGATCGTGGGGAGGGCTATGTATGTGTCCAGTCAGGTGATATGTGAGAAATATCTGTACTTTCTGCTGAATTTTGCTGTGAATCTAAAACTGTTCTAAAAGCAGTTTATTTTAAAAAGAATTCTAATGAGAGAGAAAAAACAGAAAAGAAAAAATACATTAGTCTATTTTAGTTGACATGTAAACGTTTCTATTCTACTGGAAAACAATGCATAAAAAGTGGTTTTGGCAGCACCAATTCTCCTAGAGAGAGAAACTGGAAAAGCCACACAAACATCTGCTTTCATGCGTCAGACAGTTGATGAAGCTACAAAGCTAGTTGCTAAGTTTTCAGAGTGGGGAGAAACAAAGAGAGATGAGCTGAATGTCAGAAGCTCCTTTTTCTGTAGACATTTGCCAATTCTATGACAGAAAACAGAGTCTGAGAATCTGGTTTTATTATAGTTTGATCAGAAAGCCACAACTAGGGAAAGATAAGTAAGAGTGGCTTTGGGTGATCTTGTGAGCCTAATGTGAAAATTAAAGAATTGAGAAAACTTAGATTTATATTGGATCTCTCCTTTGAGTGATTTGCTGTACTTTGATGCTTCATGACAGAGAAAACTGGAGTTTTATTTAAATACCTCTGAAACACAGGGCAGAATGTGCTGCCTTACTGACAAAGATTCATGAGGGGGCAACTATCACGATGAACTCACCAAGATTTCAGTTGAAAATCTTAGAGGGCTACATGTTAAAAACAGAGATCAAGCAGAGATAGACTGACACCTAGCCTGTACTCACCTCTGTCCCTGAAAAAAAATTAGGTGGAACACTTTTTCTACTTTATTTGCCTAAATATTATCCCCTACAGACTCTAAAATTTTGTATACTCAACATCTGGTATTCAATAAAAAAATTACTTAAATAGATGAGTTCATAATGACCAAAATATATGGGAATAAACAGGCACTAAAAAATAGATGCAAAGGTAATCAAGATATTACAGTTATTAGACAAGACTTTAGAGTAACTGTGTTTGACAGGTTCAAGAAAATAGTAGAAAAGATGTACACAATAGGTCAGATGAAAATAAATAGACTTTCACCAGATAATTAGAATATGTATAAAAGGATCAAATAGATATTTTATAACTGAAAAATATAGACTCTGAAATTCAGAACTCAATAAATGAATTTAAAATCAGATTAGAAATTGGACTAGTGAACTGGAAGACAGAGGAGTAGGTACTATCCAATTAAAGTAAGACAGAAAAAGGATATGCAATAAAGAATAGAATATAAGTAAAATGTGGGGCACACAGTGGAAAGATCTAACATATATGTAGTTGAAGTCCCAGAAAGAAGAAAGAAGGGGTTGAAACAGTACTTGCAAAGATGATGGCTAAGAACATTCCAAAATTGATAAAAAAACTTTAACCTAGGAATTCAAGAAAATTTACAAACTCCAAGCAAAATAACTGGAAAGAAAACCACACCCAAGCTTATCATAATCAAAGCACTGAAAATAAAGAGAAGATCATAAAAGGAATGTAAACAAAAATGCAAAAACAACACAGTTAAAAAATAAGCAAAGGACTTGCACAGACATTTTTCCAAAGAAGATAAAGGACAATGAGCAATGAAAAGGTGTTCAACATCACTGATTACTAGGGAAATGCAAATGAAAACCACAATGAGATATCGTCTCATGCCCATTAGGATGGCTGCTATTAAAAACAACCCACAAAATAATGAGTGTTGGCTAGGATATGGAAAAATTGGTTTGCTTGTGGCTTGTGCACTGTTGGTGGGAATATAAAATTTTGCAACCGCTACAGAAAACATCATGGTAATTCCTCAGAAAACTACAAAGAAAATTATCATATGATCCAGGAATTTCATTTCTGGATATATACACAAAATAATTGAAAGCAGAGATCTGAAGAGATATTTGTACACCCATGTTCATAGTAGCATTATTCACAATAGGCAAAAGGTGGAAGCATATTTATTTATTTCTAGCACATTGGCATTAAAAGAAATACTAAATAGTGTCCTTCAGATATAAGGAAAATATTCCCAAATGGAAACACAGACATGCAAGAAGAAATGAAAGACAGTGGAAAGGGTAAACATGCAGGTAAATATAGATCGATATTGATTCTACAAAACAATAATAGAAACCTCTTAATTGAGGGTTAGGATATCTGTAGAAAAACATATCACAATAATAAAGTCTTCTAAGATTCTATCAGTATCAGAGAACTGTTGAAAGTTACTATTTGTATTAAGCAGTCATATGTCAAGGATGAATGTTGACATCTCTAGAGTAACCACTATAATATCACTACAAGTATCTATTTAATACAAAATCTGAAAGAATGCAATAAAGGAGAAAAAAGGATCCTGATCAGTGAGTTAAAGAGAAAATAAATAGTGACATGGTAAATATAACCTAACTATATTAAGAATTATATAAATGTAAAAGGACTAAATACTCCAAGTAAAAGATCAATATTATCATACTAGATTTTTTAAAGGCTAATATATTATGCTTACAAGAAACCATAGATATAAGAACACAAGAAGGTTAGAAGCAGAAGGATGCAAAAAGAAATACCATGCAAATATTAACTAAAAGAAAGCTGGCGGTATTGTACTAAAAGCAAAAAGAGTAGATTTTTAAAGCAAGAATCATCATTAAAGGCAAAAAAAGTCATATCATAATGATAAAGTTGTAAGTCCATAAGGAATATAAATGTTAATTGTGCTGATATCACTTGGGTAGCTTTTCAAGTAATTTTTACTTTCTTCATCATACTTTCATGTATTGTTTGAATTTTTTACAATGAGCATGGATTATTTATATAATATGACATAAAAAATAAAGTTATTTTTATTGTGGACAAAGAAAGAAATAAAACAATACAAAGATTTAAGAGTAATCTGTTTTCCCTATTAAAACTTTAGAAAGATTTGATGGCTGTTATGCCCTAATGACAACTATAAAAATTAAGCCTATAGTAACAGAGCAAAAAATATTAAAATAGCACTGAGGAGAATCAGGTAGAAAATCTCACACAAAAGTGTTACATAATCTCATTTCCCTTAGTTTTATTTGTTTATTTAAGGATTTGAAGACAGTCACATAATTCTGAGTGCATTTTCTGAAAGAAGAGGATAGTAATACTTAGAAAAGAATGTGGGAATAATCCAAAGGGAGAAAAGCACTGATTCATTTGTTCATTCAATAACTACTTATAAGTAATTATAATTAAGTACTATGTGCCAGGTATTAATTGAAACTATTACTTATGATGCTGCAAAATAATAATATATATTATTATTATATAATTTTATATATATATATATATATATAAAAATATATATATATGTCTCTGCCCCCAGTCCTTGACACAGGGCTCCTGAAACCCTTTAGAAGTTTCTAAGTGATAAGAGCACTAGGTACATCTCTTGTTCTAATATTTGGTCTTTGACCCTGGTTCCTGACACCCTGATCCTAAGTCCCTTGGAGTTTCCTGGGCGATAAGAGCGTCTTTTATTCTAATAAGGCAACTTTGAGTGGGCTCCTGGATGGCTCCTGGGTTGGGGCTGGTCCCCAGAAAGACCATGATTAGAAGCTTGGAATTTTCAGGCTCATCTCCCATTCTCCAGAAAGGGGAGAGGGGCTGAAAATGGAGTCAATAATTGATCATGCCTACATGAGGACGCTTCCATAAAATCTCAATAGTGTGGGGTTTGGAGTGCTTCCAGATGGTGAATACATCCACATACTGGGAGGGTGACACACTCCAACTCCACAGGGACAGAAGCTCCTGCTCTTGGGACCTTCCCAGACCTTGCTCTATGTATCTTTTCACCTGGCTGTTCATCTGTATCCTTCATCATACCCTTTAATAAACTGGTAAATGTTAAGTGTTTTCCTGAGTTCTGTAAGCTATTCTATCAAATAATAGAGTCCAAAGGCAAGCCAAAAGTCTTGGGACACTACGATTTGTAGCCTAGTCAGACAGAAGCTGTGGATAACCCGGGGACCTACTGCTTGCAGTTGTAATCTAAAGTGTGTGTGTCGGGGGGCAGTCTTTGGGACTGAGCCCTTAACCTGTGGGATCTGACAGTATCTTCAGGTAAAGAGTGTCATAATTGACTTAAATTATGACACCCAGCTGGTATCACAGAAAATTGCTTGTTGTGGGAAAAACTCTCCATACATTGGTGTCAGAAGTGTTGTGAGTGTGATAGTAGTGTGAGAGGAGAGACACAGGAGGACTGGGTTTTTCCCAACCCAGCAAATAGAGTATTTGTCAGCCTACTGTGGAAAATCATTTATGAGGTTACTAAATGAAATAATAGTAGGCCATTTATATTTGGTACAATTACCCAGCAACAAAGATTTCCTTAACCAAAGTATATTAAATTGAATTAGTTCTTCAAATTATCTGAGTTTTAGGGTGTTTTTAACTGAATTATACTCTGAGATTAAGTAAATCTGAATTAAGAAAATTAAACTACCCGAAGATAAATCTGAAAAACATAATTCTATTATTGTGATTGACATAGGAAGGAGATAAGGTAGAGAATAAAGGCACTGTACTGAAAAGGATTCATAAATCCATCTGGTTTCCAAAGTTGGATTATTTCCACTAGGGCTTCCAATGACTGACTAATTGTGATATCCAAAAGCTTTTTCTCCCTCAGTCATCCTCCTTCTAGGCTTTTCAGCAGCATTTAACACAGTTAACCTTTTTGGATCTCTCTGCTTCTTTGGTTCTTTTAAAACAAAACAAAAACACTGAAAGCCAGTTTTCCTCTTACTTGTGACTACTGCCCTGTTATTGTTGTCAATTCCTCTTCCTCCAAACAGAATTTTTATGACTAAATATTGATGATCCCAGGAATTATACTACGGTAATGTTCCCTTTTCACTCTGTACGTTTTCTGCCTGGTTAAATTCTGGTGGCTTCAACCATCATCCCTACTCAGATAAAAGCCAATGTAATCTAGTTCTAGAGCTCCAGATCTGCATTTCCACCAACCCCATGCTATCCCCATTTTACTATGCTAGAGGCACATGAATTTCACATTAAAACTAAAGTTACCATTTCAACATCCTTTACTAAAAGTAAACTGCTCTTCTTTTAATGTTCCAGATCTCAAATAACGGAATAACTATTCATCCAAACCAGGTTCCTGTAGAAACCAGTGAAGAAGATATTTCTTTCAAATCGAAATCCTTCTATCTCTACTGCCACCATTTAGTTTGGCTCCTAAAATTTCCCGCCTGGGTTACTGCAAGCATCAATTTCTTTGTGTCCAGACTCTCTCCCAGCAGTCCACCAGATGATTTTTTCCTTTGTAAGTTCTTCAATACCTTCAAAGTTATGGTCCTCTTCATTTCTTTCTGAGCTAAATTTGATGCTATTACAAATGTATTTCTAAACATATTTTCATAACGTTCTCTCCTTTAGTACCAAGGTAGCCTAACAGAACTATTTAAAAAAGAATCTGAAGAAAATATATATAACTGAATCACTTTGCTGTACACCTGAATCTAACAGAACACCGTATATCAACTATACTTCAATTTTTAAAAAGTCATTGAATTTTGAAGGTGCTTTCCTTTCTAGTGCCTTATAGTGTAAGCTTGTATCACTGTATGACAATCCAAGATAAAAAGTCCAAATTTATAAACCAAATATATTAAGGACTAATAATTTACATTATAATGAGGCCTTTCATCTCTATTGAGTTATTGCTTAGCATTGTTCTTTTCAAAATGAGTGGCTTAAATTGTATAAATATTTGATAGAGTTTAAAGGCAAGGTGTTTATCATCCATGACTTGTCATTTATAAAGCCTTAAAAGAAGATTGAAAGGGAAGAAACTTCTGTTGGTTTATATAATTATTTAGGAATGTGTAATGTTAAAACACAATTTTAAACATTTTTTTATAATTATAGAAATTTCTCTACTATAGGATTTTAAACAAAAATATTTATGGACAATTTCTAAAATATTTTGATTGTGGATACTGTCATTATTACATATATATTTATCTTTGCAAATATATTTTAATCACCATTACCATAGAAAATACCTGTTGAATTAATAACTGTATTAATTTTATCTTAAAATATATGTATATTATGTATATATGTGCATATAAAGGTATTTATGTGTATATATGTATAATTTTAACATGTAAAATCAGTTTCTACTTGCAAACTTAGTTCCTTAATCCATACCAATGAAAGAGTTGATGTAAATACTTTCTAAAATCCTTTTAGCTTTAACATTTTCTGATTCTATTACAACCTTCAAGATACATTTAAGGAGAAAGAATCAACTCCATCCACTTTAATATGGAACAGTGAGATTTTCAAAGATTCTTCTTGCCATTGAAATAATCTTATTTACCCTTTCCACATTCTTTAAGTCCTTTTTGTATTCATTCATCCAAACATTGTATGTTTTTATCATTGAACCTCCTATTTCATTTCTTGCAAATGTCAGTGAGTACTAATAAATGGAAAGCTCCTGCTTTGTGCCTGGATTTTATTTGATATAACTTTGAAATTTTGAAATGTAACCTTCAAAAGTGAATGTAATTTTGCTCTAGTTCTTAAAAGCATGATTATAATATAATTTCTGTTAATGGTTTAGGAGAGGAATTAATACATTTATATAGCAGTTAAATATGTCACAAGGCAAAGGGAGATCTTATTCTTAGATTGTTGAATTAGGGTTCTGAAAATAAGACCTGAGAGAGAATACAACATTTAAATTCATCTTTCTGTCCAAAATAATTTCATTATTATTGACAGAAAATTAATTTCCTGAAATCCACAGTTATCATTTTTCTTCCTAGCTATTTTTGTGATGTAATATACTTAACACAAATAATACTAAGTATAAATTTAAAATTATAAGACTATTTGGTCATTATAGAGGAAAATTCCCAGAATACTACTTAATTCTATATACTTAAGCATAGTAAAATAACATAGTATCTACTTGCTAGTTATTCTGTCTCTGCGGACTTCTAGGTTGTGACCACTTTGACTTGCATTTTTTTCATGTAGCGGGCTCCTTTAAAAAAAAAAAGAAAATGTAAAAAATTTTAATTAACTGCTCTTATAAATTGACAAATGCATCTAAATAAACATAAAAAGCAAGAATGGGTTGTGAAGAGTTTAATCAGATGCTTTTCTAATCGTCAGTTTACACATCCTATTAGCATATTTCCACAAATGCTATCACTTTAGGTATTTGAGCTGTGAATATATAAATTCAGTGTGGAACAAAAGGATGATACTGTTGTCTAATATTCCTTCTTAAAGTAACACTTCAATAGCTGCAAGGAAAATTCTTTCAATAGTGATTTTCCTCCTTGCCTGTTTTATACCTAATAACTAAATAAATGTGCAACGTATCTCCTTTGTTTTTAAAAATTATAAAAACAAAATTTCTCATAAAATATTTCATAATTTAGATTCTTACAGGTCAGAGTTGCCTTTTACTCTAGTTATTCTGAATGAATAAAGTTTTAAGATCTTACTGTTAAACTTTAAACCCTGATTTGGTAATTCCCAGTAATCATTAAAGCAAAGTGCTTATTATATGTGTATATATTCATAGCTTAATGTGTTCTATATAATTACAATAATTGAGCCTAAAATACTCATATGCATTTGTAATAATCAAGTATTTTAGAAAAGTGACCTCCACGAGATTTATTTTTTTTGACTTCCACAAGATTAATGCAGATATACATTTATTTAGTTTTATAGTTTTCACTCTGATACATATACAACCCATGGATGATATGGGAAATTAAGAAAACAATGATAGCTTGAAATTATTTATTTGAATACTTAATGTAAAACCTTTATGTTTATAAAGCCCAAGAATCTCTATAAATGTGTGAGTCAGGACTTTATGGAACCTCCATTTATTTGTAGAACAGAGAAGTATCTAGTCCATGCACAGAGTCAGGCAGAGCCTGATGTGTTTCAAAAGTCATAAAGGGAAGATTTCTTGTTATTATTTAGTGCAATTTTCTAATCAAAAATTTAAAAAGGGGAGTGAAAGAACCAAGAAAATATTCAAGATAGGCTTAATAAAGTCAATTGTACACAGTAAGATTTAGATATTAAAAAAATCTCTTCTTGAAGTTAGGACTTTACAGGATCTTCTGGAAAAGAGTAACTGTAGTGAAAATATATAAATAGCAGTCAAAATGCTGGAGATTATGTTTATTTAATTAATGTAATTCTTTATTTGTATAAAATACAAAATAAAGTGGTAAATAAAATTTAGCAAACCATGTGTTTAGGCTGAAGTAATTTTCTGATTACAAATGCATTATTAAAATAAAATAGAAATTAACAAATTTTATAGTTATAATTATTGTTAATAATTGTATCTTTTAACTTTTATATGAAAATTAAAAGTGATTTACACACCACCATTACAGTGTTACATTATGAAATGCTTACAGTCTGCAATATATTATCTTGAATTTTATAGAAACAAAAATATATAGTCTGATTAAATACTATTTATAATAGTCTAGGCCTACAGATTAAAAAACTGGAATCATCTATTTTAACTTCTCTACCTGTAAAATGGCAATCATAATTAACCTTAAGGGTCCCATAAAGATTTCTTTTTTTAATTATATAAATTCTTAATAGTTAAGCACTCTCCTTAGGAGGAAGGTATTTATTATTATTTTATTATAACAAGTAAAATTATAAGCCTAAAATATATTATTCCAGTATCCAGGAAAGTGATATATACTTAAAAATAAATTATTATATTCTTGTTTTCTGTTATCTTGTTTCTACCTGAAGACAAAAACTGCGTCTCCACTTTTCAGGCAGATTCACTATTCACTATAATGAGAGAAATATATGTCTGAATTAGAACACTAAATTATTATTACTATATTGTTATACTATATGATACTGTACTGTAGTACAATATACTATTATAATAACAATTATATTATTATTATAGTTATAATATTGTACTATAATATATAGTTATGTTATTTTAAGGATAGATGCTTTTGTTCTCTGTAAATCAATGGAACTGGGCCCTGCCACAGCTGGTGTAAATATACACACTTCAGAGAAGTTTATTAGAATATGAGGAAGATACATACTCTTAAACACAGTATTTTAATTTTGCAAGAGACCTAATATTCTTAGTTACAGGTAACATCACAGTTTTAAGGCCAATGTTGAAGGGGAAGAAAAAGAACCTTTTGGTTATAATAGAGACCAGCATACCAGTCTTGATGGTTTCTTTTTACTAAATAACTTAAAATAATATCTTAAAAAAATAATAAATTTTCTAGTTTTCTTTTTTATTTTTCAGTGCTATCACTGTCCTGGTTGGTCCAGGGTATGCCTGGCTAAGTGCCTGAGCCTCTAGGTTAAAGTCCATTTTAAAAGACTTAATGGGTTTATATATGGAAGCATTGTTTGAAAGCCTTTTGAAAGTCTCCTTGCTTTGGGCTAAACTCTTTCTGTGTATTTCTGGCTTCCAGTTTTTAGTCAAAATTTTTGAAATATAACCTCATTCAGTGCCTTAATTGTATTTAAATGATGAGACAAAAAAAAAAAAACACAAAACCATTCACTGTGTGCAATAGGTGGATGCTAATTCTCACTAGCTTGTGCTCATTACACAGCCCTTTCCTTCCCGCACTTTCTATAGTTTTTGATGTCCTGAGCTGCATTTAACCCCTGTTTGAGCTGCCTCTTTGTCCTGCTACTCAAAAGTAGAAAGTACACATGAAAAGTCCTTAGCATATAAGTTCTTACTTAAAATATGGTCTCCCGTGGACAAGGCCTTTTTCAGTTACACTCCTAACCAGTGTTTATTACTCTTTATTATAGATGCTGCAATACTTAGCAAGTGTTGCTATGGCACTTGGCCTATGCCTGAAGTAAATAGGCCAGATTTGGATGCCAAGCACTACAACTCTCAGCTTCACATTTCAATTATATTTAAATGAGATTGCCTAATGCAAGGGTTTATATGTTCATTAAAATTAACCTTTCAAATTCAGAGTGCCAGTGGGCACTCTTGATAACACTAAAGTTTTAGACTTAGGTTTCCAACCACTACTGCATAAATGAAAAATTCAGGGGGTTTGAAATGTCAAGGATGCTTTGAAATAGATATTGAATTGGCTAAGAACTTTAACTCTGTCTCACGTTCTCTTAGTGTTTTGTGATGTGATTACTAATAGTCACTGACTATTTAATGCAATAATGTTCTTGGAGCTAATGAAGAACAGGCACTGCACATCAAAGAAATTTGATAATAGTAACCCAAGCAAGAATTATGGTAGAGAATATGTTGAATTACTAGCTTGAAAGACATTTTAAATCGTCATAATTTGTTAATTATTTGGGGAGGAATTTCAGCACAGCCATCCTTAACAAGTGAGAATCCACTGTACTTTGAAGGTCACCAGTACCTTCAGAAAATTCATGTGCTGTCAAATCTTGCAGGTTTCAACTTATGAGAATTAAGAGTCAGGACGTGAGACTATACACTCAACATTAGATTTGTGAGATTTGGGTAAAGCGAAGGATGTCTTGGCAGTAAGTAGCACTGTAAGTCACTTGAATTTAAAGGCAGAGCTTTGAAGTCCAGATATCAAGCCCCTTCAGAAACTAGAGCAGGGACTTCCCTGGCAGTCCGGTGGTTAAGATTCCCTCTCCAATGCAGGGGGTGTGTGTTCGATCATCCCTGGTCGGGGAGCTAAGATCCCACATGCCTCACGGCCAAAAAACCAAAAGATAAAACAGAAACAATATTGTAACAAATTCAATAAAGACTTTAAGAAAATGGTCTACATCAAAAAAAAAAAAAAGGAAAACAGAAACTAGAGGACAAAACAAAATTATTAATATAAGACTAAGGTCTTTGTGGGCTCTGGGATAAATTATGAATAAACCCCCTAGATGAGCTTATCAGTGAGAGACAATGATCCAAAGCAGATTGAAATATAATGAGATGTGATATGACAGAAGTGTGCACATTGTACTGTGGAAGCCTGGAGAAGGGACACTCACACAATCTTGGGGTTCATGGAAGGCTTCTGACTCAGTTATCAGTCAGGGCCGAGGATGCCCCAAGCATTTTATACATTTTATTAAATTTTAATTGAACATCAGTCAACAAAACCAAGATTCCTTTAGTTTCTTCCATGTGTATGTTTTACCTTAAGGCCAGTAAAAAAGACAGGAAAAAATGGCAGATTCTCATGAATCACTATAAGGCTTTCATTTTTCCTTTTTCATTTATTCCCCTCTCCAAATTCCTTCAACTCTACAGGGATGGAGACAAGTATAGAACTGCTTGACCTGGATAGTGCTGTCAAGGAAACCCTGCAGCTCTACAAAAGACTCTGTGCTAGATGGCATCACCCTTCCTGCCTGTTTCTGCTTTAAGTCTCCTGTCTTGACCTTTTTTTAGAACATATTCTCTCGACTATTATCTTAAGAAATGAAACTTAAAGTCTTGCTTCATCTATCCACATACATATTTGCATACATCAATAATTTTTCCTCATTTTATCACAAACAATAATCCATACACAATAACAATATTCCTTAAGCATTTTTGAAACAGAAGTGAAGTCATAAACTAAGTTAGACCCCCCCATAGAAAATGCATCTCTCCATAAAACAACTCCCTGTCATAGAGATTATTTCTTTACTCCTTATAATGAATCTGTTAGGTAAGTGTTATTATTCTCCATTCATAAATGAAAAAACTTGACTTCAGAGTTGGTTCATTATTGTAATCGATAATTCATTCACTTAACAAGTGACGAGCTTCTACTTGCCAGGCTTTATGGTACCAGAGACACATCTTGCCATCAAAGACCTCACAATCTTAGCAGAAACAAAGCTGTACGTTCATCACACCATTTTATTTTCCTGAATAGCAAGAAGGCTGGATTTCTCTGCCCCTTACCTCCCACTACAGCTGGATTGGGGCCACATGATTGAGTTTTGGCCAATGGTGGGTAAAAGTAATAGAAGCCATTTCTTAGCCTGGCCCTGGAAAGAATCGTCTCATTTGGTCTTTTGGCCCTCTCTTCCCCTGGGTGGGCTCAGGTGACATAGCTACAAGGCAGCAGTGCCTCTCAATTTGCATTTAACTGTGACATGAGGGAGAAATAAACTTTTATTGTGTTAAACTGCTGATATTTGGGGTTTAATTTGTTACCACAGTATAGTCTATTTTTTCTTTCTTGATTAATACAAAGTTTCAAGGGGGAGACAGACATTAGACAATTGAACACCAAAACCAAAATTGCATGGAAGGGAATAAAATGAGTACTCTGAACTGGAATAACAAAGGAGATCTTTTTTAGTAAATTGGATCATGGTTCAGAAGTATTCCCTTCCCACTCCCCATATTTCCAAGGGAAGAGTCTACCACTGATGTTGGGTTAGGCTCTATGACTTGCTTTGGCCAACAGAATAGGGAAGTAACAGTGGACCAGTTGTGAGTCTAGGACTTAAAAGGCCTTGTATGTTTCTGTTCATACTGTTCCACCTCTGCCATGGGTAAAGGTTATGAAATGAACAGGTTCAGATTAGCCCACTGGTCCTGGGAAGAAACTGAGAGATGTATGGAGCAGGCACCCTAAAGGAACAGACTGCTTCCTCACTGGTCTTTCAGACTCTAACTTTAGCTACCTCCAATACTATAATATAGTCTAGAGATAACTTCCTAAAACATTTCATCATATGTGTTTGACCCAGGGGGACACGGGTGAGGAAAAGGAGAGCTAACATTTACTGGGTGCATATGTTATTCTAGGTATTATCCTAGGTGATTAGAGATGATATTTCTTTCAGACTGGTTTCCCCTGGCAGCAGACTCTGCCTAAGACAACGATTTGAGAATAAATACTTTATTTGGGAAGCAATCTTAGAAAACACCAGTAGAAAAGGAGTGAAACAGGGAAGGGAAGGAAGCCAGTAATGGGTGTGTAATGAAGCAACTGCCACTCTGGGTCGCTAAGGCTCATCCATGGGGAATATATCTCAGGGTAAGCCATCAGAAGGTGAGGAACGTGGGCTATTTATTCTCCAACTCTCATCTGTGAATGACTGAAGGCTGAACCTGGAGCCATTAACCCCTCTGTACTTCCAGGCTGCAGTGGACACAAGCTGAAAGAAGGGTCTCAATAAAATTTGACAGTGCTTGCACTTAGATGCCATGAGCACATAGTAGAGTGTTAATAGTCAGGAGGACATGGGAGGGCCCCCGACAGCAGAACCTTCTTTTCATTTATTCCTCATAAATGTCACCATTTTAGAGAGGTTTTTCCCTGATCACTTAATTTAAAGACACATACCCCAGTTTTCTATCACTTGTCCTTTCCTTCTGAGCCCTTATCAGAATTGATCACTATTAATTTGCTTCTTTTCTTGTATATTTTCTATATTTGTTCCTAGACTGTGAACATAATGAGGTCAAGAACTGAGTTTATTTTGTTCAACAACACCTAGTACAAAGTAGAAACCCAGTATTTGTTGAATCAAGTATTGAATGACAGCCCTATAAGCTAGGTAGTGTAATCTTCATTACTGGATGGGAATACTAAGGCCATATTAGTGGTGACAGAATTCCAATCCAGGAAGGTCTGACATAAAATCCCATACTTTTACCACACTGCGATAATGATACCATGCTCTTTTCCTATTTCCTGTCTCAGAAAACTCAATTATTTCCTATTTCTTACATCATTAAATCTAAATTCCTCTGCCTGACTTTCAGTTCCTTCTATAATCTGGCTAGTTAGACCAGTCGTGCTGCATCTTAAAAAAAATTAGTGCACAAATACACTATGGGATGAATGAAATGTTGTTTAAAACCATATGAGAAAATGACTTGCAGGTTGCTTTTTGTCAAAAATTAGTGTAATATGAAAAAACAGTGTGATCCGCCTTCTAAAAAGTCCAATGAAAAGGCTAAATGAATGTAAATGTAATTTCTAGAGCAGTCAGAGGGGTGGGTGTTAATGATGGTACATGTAAGACTCGGTTTCTGAGGACAAAATGACTGGAACTCAGAAAAACTGACAACAGAACAGCAAAATTCCTTTTATCCATGCATGATAAGAGATTTTGCTTTAGGCTTTAGGCCTGAACAAAAAACACTCTACCACACAAGCAAAATGGAACCAGGAAAAATGAAGAAGGAAACAAGAGAGGAAGAAAACAATGTGTTTCTACTTATATTTGCTAACAATGTGTAGATGCTTTCATTTACATTATTTCATTTAAGCCTTAGGACCAGGTCATTAGCATGACTGTAGGGCCTGACAAAAGCATGAAATAATTTAGCATTCAGTCACGCAGTAACAAAATTACTGAAAATAAGAGAGTTACAGCTTGAGTACCAGGGTGAAAATTCACATAAAAAACACTAGGTAATAATATGACCTTTTTTTTTTTTTCCATTTTTTTGGGAGGAAAGAATGTATTGATTGATTAAAACTATTTGAAGCATTCCTATACTACCGCTCCTCTTTATGGGTGCTTCTTCCATGGGAGGATAGTACTCCCTGTCCCAATGATATTAGCCTAGGCCAAGTGAGTTGCTTAGGTTAATGGAATACCAGCCAAGGGGAAGCTTTAAGCCAGCCTACATTCTCTGTCCTTTGTGGCAAATCTTAGCCACGGGCTCCATTTTCTTTCTAGACTTTGGAACAAAGAGATGATGGAGCAGAGTCCCAGTCAATATGCAGCCAACATGTAATAGTAATGAAAAATAAACCTTTGTTCTTGTAAACACTAAGGTTTAAGGTTTTTTATTATTACAATGGTAAAAGCTGTGTATGAATAAGTAGGTAAAAGTGCCTTTTTAATTCTGGGAAAGTTTACAAATCAAAAATTGAGATCTTGAAGAAAACCACTTTCCATTCATAACTTTAAAAGTTTAACGCAAGAAAAATTTATAAATGTTGTTTATAATATTTAAAAAACTTTGACATGTTAGGGCATATGGGCACATGATTCCAAATGAAATGAGAAATACATTATTTACTGAGTTGTGACATTGAGTTCAAATATGCAGGAGAATTTTATTTAGTTGGTTTATAATAGTATTGTAATGCTTACAAAAACTTGAAATTTACTATGTTTATACATTAATTGATTAGATTTGTAAGAGTGGTTTAAGTCTTTGGGAAGGTTTTACTTGTTACCTCAGTGTTTGAAATAATAAAGAAGAGAAAATTTATTAGATTTATGAAGAAAAAAATGTTTAACAATTTTAAGTAAAAGTTTTAAAGTGATTGTTAAAACTTACCTGATTTATAAATAGAATAAGATTTGTATGTTCAGTCTCAAAAAAATACTGAAAAACTAGGTTTAAGTTAAAAACTTTAACTTTTATAAAATGAAAATTAAAAATTGCAAATAAATAATAATTTATTAATTAAATAAATAATCTTTACTGTGCACAAAAGTCATCCTATAACATTAAAAACTCACAGCAACAAAAGTCACTATGAAGTAGTAAAGTATTTTCCATTTTATAAATAAGGAAATGAAGACTCAGAGAAATTAAAGTTGACCCAAACCAAAATTATGGTAATTCTACAATTTTTTAATTCTACAATTTGTAAAATGGCTTTCAAATGTGTCATAAAATGTAATTTATTCTCTTTTTTATTCTCATTTAAAATGTTAATGCATGTTCATTTATAAAAGCTTTCTAAATCATCACTTATAAATAAAGTCTTAGCTATTATAGATACTTGTATATTGAAAAAAATTATTCTCTGGCTGATTTTTCTTTTGAAATTTTTTTTGCTTCCTCAACTGGATGGATTATTCTTGAAGAAGAGAAGAGATTTATTCTACCCCAAGTGACCAATAAAAAAAAAAAAAAATGTGCACATAGCAAGTTCTTGGTAAGTGCTCACTGAACTAATGAATAAAATGCACACAAAAAAAGCATTTTATTTATTATCCTTTTGTTTCTTTTCTTTATCTCCTTCATAAAAGAATCTGAGGAGGCTTATAATAAAAGATAGATACAAACTAGTTTTAAGTAAAATAAAAAAAATTAGAACCATAAAAATGAAAAGAAAGAAAAAATCTTATTATAAGACTAACATTTACTGTGACTTAGCATGGAATGTATCTGTTTGCTTCCCTGGAAGACAGGCAACAGGGCAAAAGTAGAGGCTATACATGTTCTTAATCTGTTTCAAGGAATCACATTAATTCTGATGCAGAGTTCTTAAAGGTGTTTAATTTGTTGATTCACATAACATACAACCTAAAATACCTGTAAATAATAACATTGACCAAATCCTTAACTTTTTCAAGTTTAGAAAAGAACCAAAAGACCTTTCAATAATGTAAAGAATAGTGATTAAGTCAAATGCATGAAACATCTGTCCATCTATCTATATATCCTTTTATGTTAATAGCTTTTACTATGAAGTATTTTTATGTTAGTTAAAAGGCAAGCCTCAAAATTAAGCTAATATGCATTAACTCACACATTATATACATGATATATATGTGTACATACGCACACAAACGTATCTGTGCAATTTTGGGAATTTGAAGCAACAATATATATAATCTGTTGGATTCCTATAGATAAGAGATTTAAATTTCTTCTTGGAATAGATATGTAGATATGTAACTAGTGGTATATCTTAAAGGATTTTAAAGTTACACCACCCTTGGATAAACTAGAGTCAGCACAATTTAAGATTAAAATATAACCTCCTTCTAAATTCGCTTAGTCCTACCTAAAAATTTATGGAAAACATTTAGAATTGACATTGAAATAGAAAAATTGAGCACCGACTTTATGAAACAAAGTGAAGTAAGATTTGTTTTTGTCTTAAAGCATTAAACTATTAGAGAAAGTAATCTATTTTTTAACCACTTATAATCTTCATAAATAATGACAGAGAGACTCATTTCTGTGAGATTTTTCAAGATAAAGTAAATCAGGACAAGGTAAAAGTGAAATGTGGTTTGTAAATTGGAGGTAAGATTCCTCTAAAACTTTTGGTGTTTTCAGACTCTTTTAGGTTATCACATTAAGTAATTGAAAAAGCATTGAAAAACATTAAGTAATTGAAGGCTGGAGTCTATGCAGATGCATCAATGAGCTCATGAACAGGCCGCCTCATGAACTTTCTTAATGATGGTGTGGAAAATACATGGCACCAGAAATATAAGTTATGTTTATGTAATAAACATTGCAGTTGATCCCTGGAGAGGAAAACTTGTCTGGATAATGGCTAGTTGTAAAGCTGCTCACCCTTTGCTGACTGTCATCAAAAAATCATTTCTGATTATTTTTAAACACAAAAAGTCATTATGGCTATTAAGTACATATTATAGTATGCCTAAAATATTGTCTACATTTCATATATCATCAGAAATATTCATCTCATTAATATGCTTTCTAAGTGCTATAATTATCTATTCAATCAAAACTCATTTTTGCATCCTTTATATTTTTTAAGTTCACCTCTCAATCACACTCAGCCTTGACTGTACCTTCAGTATTCATTGTGGCTCTTAAAAGTTAGCAAATACAGCCTTTGAGTCCAGAATTAAAGAGTGAGCCTTTAATAGTCTCTTTTCCCTTAGTTCCCCTTCCCAATTAATTTTATAACAAGTTTAGTTAAGCGTTTGGCCTAAAGGGGAAAAAATCTGAAAAACAAAAAAGCCTCGGAAAAAGCTTAGAAATCATTTTGTGGTTGATGATGCAGGAACGATTGCCCCACCATGGATTATTCCTGGTAATACTAGCCAAAGTATTATTAATAACAGGATGCCAGCAAAAATGCTTATCACAAAAGCTGTCATGTTTACTGTCATCTGTAGTGCTTGACTTTAGAAGGCAGCAATAAGAACTGATGGACTTTATGATGTGCTCTATCTTGCCTGACAGTAAACTGATAGGCATGTGACACATCAAACGCTACAAGTGAAAATACATTCTTGATTAAACATGGTGCGTGAAGACCTGTGAGCAGAGAGGTAACATTATTCACTCTTCACCCATGCAACCAAATGGCACAAAAAGTCATATATAGTTTGCTTTCAAAATTAAAGAGGAAGTATTTAGCTTTGGTCTTGATGACAGGAGATTCAAATTCACACAAAATAAAACAAAACAATGCCTGGTTTTCAAATATTTTTTATAAAAAATGTAAATTAATTAAAAACAGAATGTAGAAAATATTGATGCAAAGACTTTCTTGCCTTTATACCATATGGACACACCATCAATTCAAACAAACTTGTAAAATGTAATCTTTTCTTTGGCCTATACAACACTGGAGATACCATTTAAAAATCTTTGAGTACAAATATCCTTTGTGCAGTAGTTTGAAAATAAATTAAGCCAACTCTTTCTAAAATAGCGTGCTCCAATTAAATAGTTAAGTTTTCTTTAAACTTATAAAACCAGAGAATCTTCCAAGGGGGCTAGAATACATTCATTGCTTTCAGGACTTTTATTTCATAGGAACACTTACTTATTCTGTATATAGAACAGTCTCACATGGATCAGAGTTTTAGTTGTGTGGGGGCCCAGGGCAGGCCACCCCAAAATATGCCTCAATGACATATTGATTATTTTGAATTAAAGTTACTTAAGAAATGGCCAATACAAGAGGGACACTTTGAGCCTCCTCTGTCTCCCTAAAAGCAGTAAAAAAAAACTTCCCATGTGAAAAATCCGCCTCTAGTAGTAGAAGGACCCCCCTTATCTCCAGAGATAAGGAATTAGGGGCAGAGAAGCCTATATAAACAAACCTTGTTACTTTAATTTACTATCCAAGCCCAAACTCTCTTTAGATTCTTCACAAATTGAGTCCCCAGAACATAAGTTTCCTTGTCCTGTCAACTCCGCTCAAATATATTGTTTCTTTATTTAAAAAGTATAAAAGCTGCCTGCTTTGGCCACTTCTTAGATCCTATTTCTATGAGATTTCCGTGCATATGAATTAAAATTCGTTTCTTTTTCTCCTGTTAATCTGTCTTGTGTCGATTTTATTATTAGTGTAGCTAAAGGAACTCAAAAGGGGTCAAGGGGGAAATGTCTCCCTCCCCGATAGTTGATATTGAGTCCAGCTGTAAATTCCAAGGAATGTGAATTCATAAATATACCACTACCTTTACTATGTTATCAGTGTAATGACTTTTTGTTTCATTTAATATGAGCAATTAAACAATAAAACTTGAAGTGTATATTTTTTTTAATGAAGATGTATTCTGCTATTCATTAATTATTTCATTCATTGAGCAAGTATTTACCAAGCATCTCCATGTGCCTGGCATTGGGCTCAGCATAGGTAATGCAGGTAGAACAGAGGTCCAGTCCCTGTCTCCACAAGGCTGACTCTAGTGAAGCAAAATTCCAAACATGACATTCTACTAATAGTATTACTGTTTTGGGGGATATTTTATGCTAACTTTATTCAAATAAGCCTGAAACATTTGAAATGCATTGATTTTCTAACTAATATGTTGTTGGTCTTTTAATATACTTAGTTTCTTTATATGTAACATATGATTTGACAATTTAGAGAGAAAGTTTCTTGAGGCTTTGTCTATATCATCCATCATTTTAAAGCCACAAGTATAGTTTTATCTAGCACAACTAAAAAAATAACTTGATCTTAAAACAAATCACCGTGGTTTTGCAGCTAGAGCTGCAGCAGGTCAAAGTCAAGATTGCCAGAAGTTAACAAGAGAAAGGTACTCACAGTGGGGCACAGAAGGGTCATGGGCTCCAAACTAAGGTGGACATCTCCAGGGAAGTTGTCAGGCCAACAAGGATTCCTTCTTTCTGGGAATGGCCTTAATATAAAACACAATATTACCCTGGACTTGGGCATAGAGAAGTGACTCAAACTGGGCTGATCAAATTCTCTCTTTGCTGAGAAATAAAACTTAAAATGCAGAGGTAGTGATTTTGAATCTTTGGAACTGAATCACATTAATTATTTTTTATGTTTTTTTCTCTTTGAGAGAGAACAGCCACGAACTTCTATTGCTGAGTTCCCTAGAATTTTCTAGGTTCCTGTCCCTTTTCTCCTCTTTTGCTCCTCTCTTCCCCCTTGGCTTGAATGAGGAAGTTGAATGTGTCTCCCAGCTCCTAGATAATTTTTTTCAGGAGCTAGCATTGCTATTCTATGAAGTAATGGAACCAGCCTCACCAGAGGTGGAAATAGCTCATGGCCTCATGGTTATTCTGGCTTCCCATCCAGTACTGTAAGGATGGACAGGAAGGTGCCAGGTTAATTTGTTTTTTTTTGCTAGGCCAGCAGAAGAACTAGATGGACTCATAATTATAATGGGTTGTTCAAACATAGACTTCAGTAGAGGCAGCAAGATACTACAGAGGTGATATTCCAAAGCCAGACTGATGTATGTGGAATTTACGAAGTAATAATAATAGCAAGTAATTATATAGAGCCAGAAATTGTTCTAAAAGCTTTACATATATTAGCTAATTTAATCTTCCCTATTGTTTTCAATGAATAAGCTGAGGCACAGAGAGATTAAGTAACTTGCCTACATCACACAGCTGGTAGGTAGTAAAGTTGTTACTCAGATGCCAGTGGCTTGGCTCCAGGATCTGTGCTCTGAACTACTCCTAGCTGGTCTATACTAGCTAAGTTCAGGTTCTACTGTTTTGGACCCCAGATCAATGATTTAAAAGGGATCAGATTATTGAAAGAGAAGGAGACTTTGTGAAGGAATTTCGCTGGAGTAGCTATTTCCATGGTATGAGTACCCTTTCCACCTAGGGGTAAGGAAGCTGTCTTGGCTGGTCTTTCATTCTGCAACAGGAGTTCTAGACATCGATGTGCAGTCACATCATGGCAGACAGGAGCTATAAGGACTTCTGCCAGAATTGGTTCCTGGTTGTGAGTGCCACAGGAGTGCTGGAGGTGGGGTCAGACATGTTGCCTGCTTCTCAGGATTCCACAAGGAGGCATTTTCCCTACCCTTCCTGGGCTCTTGCCCCATTTTCTCTTTTCCAGGGATGCTGAAGGAGTTATGCAATTGGTGAGTTCTGAAGAAGAACTGAGAGTAGATGCTGCACTCAGAACCCCTCCCCTCCCTCCTCTGGATCCTGCCTGGGACATCTGGTTTTACCCTGCAAGTTTCTAGCTGTACAGCACTAGGCCCCGTGGAATGAAGCTACATGAGCTAATTCTTAGGAAGATCATGGTAGTCAGGCACTTGAGCTACATCCTCAAGCATCAGTGTTATCAGTAATAAAAACAAATAGGCAAAAAGTAAATTTTGGTGAGGTAAATAGCACCTGGAGAAGTTTTTGATGGGGCCAGGACATGGAGCTATGGGCTTTCAGTTTTAGCAAGTAGGCCATGCAAGATTTGATTGGGGGTTTATTACAGTTCACAGCAGTTTTATTCCTAGGCAAACGGTTGTTTTTGCACAGACAGGGCTGTTTTATCAACACTGTATTGGCCTTGCTGATCTTAGTGCGCATTGGCCAGTGTTTAAGCTGCTGTAGTTTGACCTTGAGCTTTGGGCTTGATACACACATAAGCCCTGTCCATGGCCTTATAAGTTAGAGAACTCTCATTGTGGATGTCCCCACAGAAGAGTAGTGAATTTGGTTAATAAACAAATGAAAAGTAACAGGGAGCCCTTTTAATGAAGAGAATCTGCCCTCTTCTAGGTGGAATTGAAAAAGATAACAAACATGTCACTGAAACGATTGCATACATAAAGGTCACAAAAAGAAATAATAAAGTCTGTTTGGAACACTTGGTCTTTAAGAATTGAGTTTGTTAAGGTATCAAGGAGGAATTGAAATGGTATGAAAAGAAGAATGCTTCAGTTTTACTATCAGAACAGAAGCAGCAGAAGAATAGAAACAAAATAAAGGAAAACTGGCTAACTTTATTGGAGGAAAAGAGAACTTTCCTTAGGAGAAATATTGAGATTTTATAGGATATATTAGACAGATATGAAATAGAAAATGGGAACTTCCAGGCCAAGAGAAACAAATATTAAAAGGAAATGGATAGACTCAGCTCTGATGAATCTTAAAGAAGAAAGTCGAAAAGCAAAAGATGTTTCAGCTGTACCAAGTCAAACAATTATGACAGAAGCCTAAAGAAATCTAACCAAAACAGAGAGACAGAATTTTAGAGAGTGATCTGGAACGAATCCCCAAGAGATGGCAGGGTCTGGGAAACTACTGAGGATGTGGCCTTTCAAAGCTGTAGATAAAGCGTCCAGAATGACAGCAATTGGGAACCACAACTTGAAGAACAGGGACATGATACCAAAGCATCACAAAACCTGGACAAATTTAAGGATAGGAAAAAATATATTTAAAGCATTATTAGGGGAGTTTCAAAGTGATAAAATCATTATAGATGAGGGTACAGGTATTGCCTTGCCCTAAGGAAACCCTCCAGAAATTTATAAAGTTAGCATTTTAAAGGAAGATCCAGCAAAGATAAAGCATATTAAAGGAGACATATTACAGGAAAAGGCATGCAGAACAATAAGAGATCAAGTCTAGGCCTGGATTTTGATCCTGACTTCATGGGAAATTTCTTCCTCAGTGGGATTATCCAACCCAGACAGGTGAGGATGGATACGATTTATTTGAATAGTGAAGTCTATTGAAAGACTCATAATTTACTGATTTCATATTTCTCATATGAGAGACCTCATGAGACAAAGTTTAGAAAAATATGTTATAAAAAATATGAGTCCAAAAGCAGTGAAAATCTAAAAAACAAAGTACTAGGAAATAGTACTAGTTTTACACTATTAAAGAAAGAAATAGATCACCTATAGGAACAATATAAACTCTTAGAAACTCAGTTCAGACCCCCTGAAATAGAGTTGCCAGATTTAATGAATAAAAATAAGACACTGTAATGGTTAGTTTTATGTGTCAAATTGATTGGGACACAATGCCTGGATATGTGGTCAAACATTATTCTGGATGCTTCTGTGAGTGTGTTTTTGGATGAAATTGACATTTGAATCAGTAGATTTTGAGTAAAACAGATTGCCCTCCATACAGTGGGTGGGCCTCGTCCAATCAGTTGAAAGTCTTTATAGAAAAAGACTGACTTCCCTGGAGAAAGAAGGAATTCTGCTAGCAGATGGACTTTGGATTTGTATTGATGTATCAGCTTCCTCCTGACTCTTCAGCCTGCAGATTTTGGACTTGCCAGCCACAATAATCATATGAACAAATTCTTTAAAAATATATAAATACACACACACACACACACACACACACACATATATATATGCTATTGTTTTTGTTTTTCTGTAGAATCCAAATACAAACACCCTTACCTGAGTTTCAGATAAGGAATGAATAATATTTTCATTTTAAATGTGCCCTAAATCTTGTATGAGATGTACTTACAGTAAAAAATTATTTGTTGCTTATCTGAATTCAAATTTAATCAGGTGTCTTATATTTTATCTGGCAACATTACCCTAAAATCAGTAGAACAATAGAGGGAGATAAAACACTATGGGCCTATTTCACTTCTGTGAAAAAGACATTCAGAAAGAGATTCTACTCAAGGCCTGCCTGGAATAGCCCAATGTTGAAAAAAGCAAGTTTCTTGAAAGAGCAGACGCTTAGCCTCATTAGGTCCCTAGAGGCACACATTTCTGAAGTAACAACAGCTGCTTTAGGCCAGGAACATGCTGCGGTTAATTCTCCAGATGAAACAGATAACAATGACAGCAGCTACATAGGCCTCAGCAATTCCATAGCAGTACATATGGCAAAGGGCACTAGGGTTCCAGGACTAAAGACATTTGCTCACCCGGCTTTTAGAAACCATGCTATTAGACAGACCCACATTCAGCCCATCTCTGGCACTCAAAGAGGCAACAATTTTCAAAGGTTTGAAAATATTGCCTGGGGAAAAAGGCACTGCAAACAAGCTGAACTAGGGTATTCAGCATTGCAAGCTTCTAAACTTTGCAAAAAGGCAAAGTGTCTTAATAGCTTCTCTCTGAGAGAGGAAACAGTATGTATAGGTAACTATTCCCCCATATATCACCTATGCATCATGCCAAAATTAACCTATGGATGGGAGAGTTCTTCCAGTTAAATTTAAATGCAGAAGTCATAGAGTTTACAATTTGTAAACTAGTGTGGCTAACTCCTTCATCTCCTTGTACATATGCCATCTTTTGTAAAAGTTCTACATATTCTAGTCTCCCTACTTGAAATTGCCCTCAAATCTCTCTCTAATCCTAAACCCCCATAACTTTGCACTTTTATCCACAGTATGAATCGCCTTCTAATGAATTATAACTCATTTATTTTGTTTAATGTCTGCTTTCCCCAACAAGAGCATGACTGTTGAGACTGGAAATGTTTGCCTTTTTTGGTTTGATTTTTAAATCTTTTCTCACAATGTATCACAAACACCCAGAACAGGGAGAGAGGCACATGGTAGGCACTCAAACAGTAGATATTTGTTGAATAAATGAATGTAATTTAATCATATTGCAGAAGCCTTGCTAACCATGCAGGACATTATTTGGGATAACAGGTAGAACATGAAGTGTCAAGACTTTGGTTTACAGTGGTCTTGGAGTTAAATCTACCCTGCTCCTCCTCTCTGCCCCCAATGGTACCAGAAGAGTCCATGAAAGAATAGCAGTTTATATCTGGCAAAGACTGCCCTAATAAATTCCCCACTAGTTGTCTAAGGGCTTAATGTTTAAGCTCAGTAGTTTAAGAGATAAAAATTCTAAGGAACATTGCAAGTGGAGATGCTTCTTATCCACTCACTTATTTTCTGTGTGGAGAGATTTCCCCAACACTATTGACCTCTTATCTCATTTCTAATTCTTATTAGGAAATGCAATTTTTTTTTTTTTTTTTTTTTTTTTTTGAGGTATGTGGGTCTCTCACTGCTGCAGCCTCTCCTGTCGCGGAGCACAGGCTCCGGATGCGCAGGCTCAGCGGCCATGGCTCACGGGCGCAGCCGCTCCGCGGCATGCGGGATCTTCCCGGACCAGGGGATGAACCCATGTCCCCTGCATCGGCAGGCGGACTCGCAACTACTGCGCCACCAGTGAAGCCCCAGGCAATGCAATTATTTACCAATTATTTGAAGAACTTGACATGCGTAGCCCAACACTTTCCTCCATCTTTCTTTGGGGTGAAGCTGCTTCAGGACAGATACAGTACACTGGTCTGTTTCTCACTGCTATAAATTTTATAGGAAGACTTCCCCACATGAGGAGGCCTGTGGCTTTTCTGTACTGCTGTGGCTGAGTCAGTTAAGTATGCATATATCTGAGTACAGTATGAAGATGTCCATTGTTGCCAAACATCACAGCTATGTCCTCCAATCTAGCTTTTAAAAGTAATAAAGTTGATGATTGATCTCTAACTTCCTGCCACCTTGTCAATATCTTAATTGGTTCCAAAATTGGTCTGGAATATGGAAATTATTTATTGGATGCCTTTAAACTCCAATAAGTATCATGGCATGAATCAAGTTGTATCTTTTATAGTTCATTTGTTTTTGGTAAACTTCTATTAGAGTGATACTTATATATCAAATATTGTACTTAATGCTAGTGGTAGACAAATGATAAGATGTATCTGCCTGCCCTTAAGCAACTAACAACCCAACGGGGAAAAAATAGACATGAAAGCAAAGGATAAAATACTGTGTTGTAAGTACTGCATTAATAATCTGTGCAAAGTGTTTCAGGGACTAATAGGAGGGAGGTCTTGCCCTCTGCCAAGGAGAGAAGGAGAACTTTTCATAAAGAAGGAATAAATTAGTAGAGTGGTAACTACTGAAATATACGGAAAGATATAGAAAGGGCTGAAATTTTATTTGAAGAAGTCTTTCACCAGATAAGAGAACCAACGCTTAGCAAAAACATGTAGCAAGTGAATTTGTTTTTCAAACTCCTCACCTATATAACCATTTTTTGACCTTTCCTTTCTCTTCCTGGACATCCAAACATCTCTTGAGATTTGATTCCTTGTAATTACTGAGATTAGTGAGCTAAAATCACTTTTATGATAGTCTTAAGATTTGACTAGTATTACCCTCAAAGGAATTTGCATTTTAAAAGAAGTCCAGGGATTTCCCTGGTGGCACAGTGGTTGAGAATCTGCCTGCCAATTCAGGGGACACGGGTTCGAGCCCTGATCTGGGAATATCCCACATGCAGCAGAGCAACAAAGCCCGTATGCCACTACTACTGAGCCTTCACTCTAGAGCCTGCAAGCCACAACTACTGAGCCCACGTGTCACAACTACTGAAGCCCACGCACCTAAAGCCTGAGCTCTGCAGCAAGAGAAGCCACCGCAATGAGAAGCCTGTGCACCGCAACGAAGACCCAACAACGAAGACACAATGCAGCAAAAAAAAAAATAATTAATTAATTTAAACAAACAAAAGGAGAAGTCCAGTGAAGAGTCAAGCCCTAACTCAAGCAAATGGTTTGCTAAGCCAGAGGTGTTAGGAAAATTAGTTCTAGTGGATCTTTTCTAAAATTATATCCTAAATAGAATCTTGGGAGAAATATGGCTGCAGATAGCTAAGGAAGCTGGTTTAAACCTGGAGATATTCCAGAGAAGAGTTTAAGACATATTTTTGCCTGAATTTCTATTATTACCTTGAATGGAAAAACTGTCTAAAATACATCAACTTTGTATAAAGTTTGCATGAGCCATGAGCCTGATTTCAATTTTCTAATTGGTCTAAGAAGGTTCAGGCTGTAAGTCTAATTTAATCTAACCTCCCTTTAATCTTATTTTTACCTCATGCCAAAATTATTAGTAAGCAACATGTAATAATTTCAGGTGTGCTGATAAAATTCAAGTTGAAAATGTAACATTATTTTTTGTTATGACACTGTATAGTCACAATCTAAGCTATTAATAAAGTCAAACAAGAGTAAGATTTTCTAGCTAATGAGAAAACACTGACCACTTGTTTCTCTTGAGCCCTCTTGTACTAAAACCATGTATATTATTCCTTTGGCTTTGTTGTAGGAATTAAGAAAGGGTCACCTAAAGAAAGACCTAAGAAATGAGGAGTGGGAAAGACTAGTCTCCTAGAATGGATATGCTAACTAAAACGATAAGCAGAGCTGGATAGGAATGTGTAATTCAGCAACCCTGATGTTTTAGACACATGACTGTTAATTTATAATTCTTTAAGCTATATACACATTATATACATTTCTTTGTATGATAGTTTATGTTTAAAAATTCAGAAAATGAATCATGGAAAGCTAAAATGAGGACACAGAATACTGTAGTGTAGGTATATAGCATGGAACAGTAGGAACAAGGTAGCTTCTGGAGTCAAACAACGTTTGCGTCCCAGCTTTGGCACTTACTAGCTGTGTGACGTTGCATAAATTATTTAACATGTCTGAGATCCTATAGCTTCATCTATACAATATGACTAATAATAGTTCAAATTTGAAAGAAAGAAGGGCTGGCTCTAGAATGGAAGGGAGATGTAGGGGAAATGGGTCTCATTCCAAACCAGAAGGAACTGTATTTTAAAGAAAGTTAAAGGAGCAGTTGAAGATAATGGACACATAACTGCCCACAAATTGTAGGGCTTAGATAGGAAAAGAGGGCTCTGAATGATATATAGAGGCCTGGAAGTCACTTTAATATCAGTGCCCAGATTCCTGATCTCCCAAGTACCACTTCTTCTGTTCCTTGTCCCCATTCCCATCCCTAAAGTATTTTGGGATAGCTAAGTATATACAGACAAATATACAATACAAACAATAGTATAGGATACAGTGTTGAATAACCTTACCTGTTCCATTACGCTAGGTCAAATGGCAAATACATCATCTTACTTTCATTTCCTTAACTTATCTAGGATTATTTTTAATACCAACCAGTTCTTGAACCTGATCGGTCCAGTATAACAGGCTTAAGCCAGTGAGTGCATAGCATTCTTATGGTGTATAGTAATGGTACAGGAATAGGAATACATCCCAATTTAGGCTAGTGAAATGATAGGGAACATTTTCTAGGATCATCTAGGAGGTTTCCTAGCATAAAGAGAAGCCCGAGAAAAGATAGTAACTCTTCTGCATACTGACATTGTTATGCACGTGTGTGAGGTCTATAACTACACAGCATGGTGTTACCATCCTGAGGATTACTTCAAATTTCCTTAGCAGATATGAGCCCTTCCCCACACCCACTGCATAAGCCCCCAGACCAAGTGAGTGAGATGACAGTAACACCCGGTCATCAACATCATACTTGAGTCATTAATACATAGTTTGAAATAGGAACCTGGTAAAGAATACAAGTATCTGGGGATTCACCACAAAATTGAGATGAAATCCACGAGAAGAAGGGTAGCCTTAGGATCTTTTAAATTAATGCACTCCACTTCTTACACTGCATTTAGTGTTCCCTACTCCTTTATCCTATTTACCATAAATCATCCAAGGCTTGAGTGCCTTTCAATCCTTGATTCATTGACACATATTTAATATAAACTTCTTAATAAGGATGGTGCATCAGCTCTCTGAAGGAGAAAACTAAAATGGGAAACAGAATGCCAAAAGAATGGGTAACTAAAAAGCAAGAACAATCACAGCAGAAGTGAAAGATGACAACTTGATTTGGAGGGATGTCCAGATGGAATTATAGGCAGTAATGGGTATTTATAAAACTGTCCTTGAATCATTAGGGAAAGGTTAAATCATGTTCAGTAACTTCTAATATGAAGGCAGGAACCTGACTAATTATCATGATTTTCACCAAACTGGTTAATACAAGAATATTTTGACATTTGGAAAGGTAGCATTTAGTTATTTGAAAACAAAATAATTTTAAATGTTATCTCCTGATAATATAAAACAGATTGTTTATATTAAGGAAAAGTAAAATATCAATGCTATAAGGATAGAATTATGTTATTAGGAATTTAAATTTTATGATGGTAAAAGAAAGAAAGAAAAACTCTTCAGTTAATTTTTCTTATTATTCAGAAACTGAACAGAAAGCCTCTGTGGAATTTTAGTTCACACAGTACAGACTCAGGGAAATTTTGAGGAAAAATTATACCTTCATAGATATTTCTCTATATGAAAACAATTGTATTGTTTTTTTTTTTCTTTTAAACAGGCCACAATCACAACTATGCTACCAAGAATTACTTAGCTATTGAAAACTAAATTGGACTGAGTAAAAATTTTAAAAAAGACAACATAGCAAAGCTATTGAAACAAAGTTTAAGAAAATATAAATTTATAAAAAATAAATTGAAGTCATAAACATTTAGGATTGTTTAGGACTGTTATATCCTCTTGATGAACTGACCCCTTTATCATTATGAAATTATCTTCTTTATTATGTTTTACTCTGGACTTACTTTTTTCTGATATAAATATAGTCACTCAAGCTTTCATTTAAATACTTTTTCTATCCTTTTATATATAACCTTTTCATATTTTTACATTTAAAAGGCATTTTGTATAGCAACTTTTTCTTTTTTCTTTTTTTTTTTAACCAATCTAACAGGCTCTCTCTTTTAATTGAGGTATTTACACCATTTACACTTAATGTAATTATTGATCTGTTAAGGCTTATGTCTCCATTTCATTATTTGTTTTCTGTTTGTTCCCCTGGTTTCTAATTCCTCTATTTTTTTTCTCTTGCCTTCCTGTGGGTTACTTGAATATTTTTTAGTTCAACTTTTATTTATTTATGTTTTTTAGTATAAATAATGAAGTAAGCAGCCATACTGAGAATGTATATATATCAAGGAACTGCAGGAGATCTCTAGACCCTAAAGGTGGCCCTCAGCTGGAAGTCAGCAAAAAGCGGGGCTCTTGGTCATAGAATGACAAGAAAGTGAATTCACAAGAAAGTGAATTCAAGCCTAAGTAAGCTTGGAAGTAGGTTCTTCCCCAGTTGAGTTCATGATGAAACTTCAGCCTGGTGAGACCCTGAGGTAGAGAACCTAGACAAGCCCTACCTGGATTCTTGACCCAAAGAAACTGTGAGATAAACTGTTTTAAGCCAGTAAGTTTGTGGTAATTTATTACATAGCAATATAAAACTAATATAGCATCATAAAGAGATTATTAGTGGTCTGAATGAAAGCCATCTCAGCAGAGTGATTGGGTAGGAGCCAGACTACATTGATTTGGAGGAATGAGTCAGGGGTAAGTAAATGGAGTGAGTATAGATAACTCCTTTGAGAGGTTTGCCTGAGAACAGTCTGGGAATGTAGGGCTGTAGCTGAATGGTTCTTTGGTTTTGAGGACAAAGTTTTTATTTTTATTTTTTAATGGTAAGTAACTTGAGCATATTTAAAAGCCTGTCTTTTACAAGAATCAATTTTTACTGAAAGTTTGCTTGGCTATGTTAAATGCAATATAGCTAGATATAATTCACATGAAATAATTGGTTAAGAGCTATGTCTCGTGTCCTAATGTTGATATTAATATTGATAATATTGTAAAAAGTATAAAAGATTATAAAAGACAGCAGTATGAATTCTGTTATTTAGCAAAACCCTCTTATTTGCAATATCTCCAAATGCAAGAGGGCTCACCTTGCATCTGGAGGATCCTATTGTCTGAGTCAAGTTCCACTATTCTTTCAATTCTCAGTAAAACAAAACCACTATCATTTGGCTTTCTAAGTTGGCAGCTTTCCATGAGAGCTGACCAGTAAGTCTTGGTCTAGATCCCATGTTGAATTTGTAGAATCATAGGGAAAGAACTGTGTGAGACAAATTACTATCTAACACGAATTACTATCAAACATTGCTGCAAGAATTCCAGCTTTATGTCATTTGTTTACAACCTGTTCCTTGCTTTATATTATTATTTCTAAAAATAGTGGTTATAATTTCTGTAGATTTTTATTTCTATGATCAAAACATGCTTTCTATCCTCAAATGGTTAGTTTGAAAAAAGAACAATAATAATAAATGAAGAAGGAGAGAGAGAGGAGGAAAAAAATTTGCCAAGTCCCAAGTTCTATACCAGGTACTTAAAAAAATCTTCCTTAATTCTCCAAATAACCCTTCAAGGTAGGCTCTTTAATTAATCTTATTTTTTAAATAAGTAAACTGAGTCTTGGATTAAGGAAATAATACCCAGGGTCCTGCAGCTGTTCATTAAGTGTCACATTAGAACACCCTTATGGTGACTTTAAAGTTAATGTCTTAATTAACTACTATATTCCTCCCATTCTAAAAAAGAGGATTCTTTCTTAGGGAATTAACAGTGGTCTGTACAGGACAAGAAGGACTGTTCATTAAACTAACAAGGGATAATGAAGACCTCTCTGGCAGGGAATAATACTTTACATGTTTCTCATTTCTCATTATGTCCTTCCATGTTCAATAACACAGTCAATCCAGCTGAGCTCCTGTAGTGATATTTCAAAAATTGTCCTGACTGCCACGATTCAATTGTTGAGGACTTGCTTGTTATAACACAGGAAACAGTTATATTATGTACCTTACATTATACAACAATAAGACTTAACTCTGAAATATGTCTATCATTATTAGTCTTTTGTATCCATGGTGATTTAATGTCATCTTGCCGCCAGTCATTTGACTTAGGCTAGTGGTTTTCAGAGTGGAGCTTGCATCAGAATCTCCTGTAGGGCTTCTTCGAAACACACAGATTACTGGATCCGACTCTCAGACATTTGGATTCAGTAGTTGTGGGTTGTAGACCTTAAAATTTGTGTTTCTAACAAGTTCCCAGATGCTGCTAATGCTGCTGCTGGTCTGAAGACCACACTTTGAGAACCACTGGCCCAGACCAGGGTTTTAAAACCTTTTTCTGTAAAGAATCAGGTAAATACTTTTGGCTTTGTGGACCATATAGTCTCTGTCACAACTGCTTAACTCTTCCTTTGCCATGGAAAGCAGCCATACACAATACCTAAATAAGTAGGAGATGGCTGTTTCAATAAAATTTTATTTACAGAAACAGGTGTCAGGATGAATTTGGTAAATGGACCATAGGTAGTCAACCTCTGGCACAGACCAACTCAGTATAAGAGGCCTGAAAAATAACTTTGTATATATTAAATATACTCTGTGACTCCATGAGAATCAACTATAGAATTATCCACAAAAACCCTTTCTAAGTTTCTAAATAAAATCTGCAGAACTATAATAGAGACTAAGCTGATTGTCTTAAACCAGCACAGAGGAGAAATCCCAAAGCTTCCCTATGAACCCAATAATAAAGCAATAGTTTTATGCACGAGTCTGCATCTTATAAACAGTTTTTGTTCTAACATGCCCATGAACTATACCTTCATTTTCAAATTTTAGTTTTAATTGGATATTGTTTATAATGCTAGAAACTATAAATATACCAAATAAAAGAAAACTAACACTGTATTAAATGACATAGATGCCAACCCAATCAGATTATCTATTGACTTTATAATAAAATGAAACAAAACAAAGATACTCTACTTGCCATGAGTGTGCCCAGATTTAATACATTTGGTCTTTACCTGGAATGGTGTACTCCAAACTAATTTAAAATGCCAATATAACCTTAAAAATCTACTAAACTATATATGCCAGTGAACCCACTGCATTAGCTCTATCCTTACAAAATGTAAACTCCTGTAAAAAGGCATCATTCAGAAATTTTTTTCTGAATTTTTGTCATAATGGATTGTGATTTAGTACCCTGAAAATAATTAGATGCAAGTGACATGAGGAAAGCTAGTATTATGGGTCATCTTATAAACTTAAAATGCAAGTATTATGTTAAACATCTCCAACAATGCTATATTTAGATGCAATATTTAGATAAAATCTCTACAATTATATATTGTAACATTTTGATAATTTTAAGATGGATTAAAATGGCCTTCTGAGGGGATACATGACTTCTTTCAAAATCTTTTCCTAAATTCGATTAAATCAAATGTTTCATTTTGATCAATGGATTTAGATTTGCTACTAGACATTTACTCTTTAGCCTAATGAAGTTGTTTTCAAAGAGTCCTCAGTTTTAAAAAAAAAAAGGTTGAAAGAGAATTGTGGTCAAATGACACTGGAAAATGTTCACTTTAAACACACTTTAAAAGTTTTTTGTTTTGTTTTTGTTTTTTTGTTTTTTTTTTTTACTTCAGGACTCGTTGGAAATAATATTCATGGTACAGATATCTAAGAAAGATGTGGTAAATCATGTAGCTTTTTCCAATCTCATTTGAACATGGAACCAAGTTATTAGTAGAGCATTCTGAAGTACAAGAGAAACACTTAAGAAAACAATGTTCTTAGTGCCTGTATCCAGGTACCATATGATATTTTTAAAAAAAAATAAATTCAATTAGAATCAACAAGTATTTGTTAAGTACCTCTGTTATTTGACTTATCAGTTAAAGGTTAATGTTTTACTTTTACTATGCCACTCACCTAAGTCTACCTAGAATGTAGTTAAACCTATTAAACATACTTACACTCCTCTTCAGGCCTCTTCCGAAGGGCTGCACGAACTTCTTTACAAGGACTTCTCTGATATTGTGGGGGATTCCTTCCCCTTATTAGGTTCTCCATCCTACAGGAGGGAATTAACAGAATATTTTAATACCAAAATCTTGATAAATTTTAACAAGTTAAATGGTTTAAATCAAGAGTCAACAATTCAGGTAGACCACACCATTAAGAGTATCTAGCAAGGAGTAAGACAGTAGGGAGTGGCAGTGACTCTGGTAAACTGGAGAGTGCTTGACTTTTCTTAGGCATTCCAATGTTAAAAATATAAAAACACGTGGATGAAACTCATATAAACATTCTCCAGTTAAAGACTGTTATGGACTAAATGTTTGTGTCCCCACCCCCTCCACTCCTCCAACCCTTTCCCTCCACACCCCCATTCATATGTTGAAACTCTAATCCCCAGGGTAATGGTATTTGGATGTGGAACCCTTGATAGGTAACTAGGTTTGGTTGAGGTCATGAGGGTGGGACACGCATGATGGAATTAGTATTTTTATAAGATGAGGAAGAGAGACCAGAGCTCATTCTCCCCTGCCACATGAGGACACAGTGAGAAGGTAGTCATCTACAAACCAGGAAGAGGGCTCGCACCAGGAACTGAATCTGCTGGTGCCTTGATAGTAGACTTCTAAGACTCCAAAACTGTTAGAAATAAATGTCTATTGTTTCAGCCACCCAGTCTGTGGCATTTTGTTATAGCAGTCCAAGCTAAGTCAGAGACCCATTAACTAAAGAATGATTACTTATAAAGCAAACACATTTATCAAAAATCACGTTGCCCTTTAGAAAGAAAGATCATATCTTTCACAACATTCTGAATACCAGTTTTCAGGAGTTTTAATTTCTGCTTTCCTCTGTGCTAATGATTAAATTGGGAGGGGTTTTCTAATTCTAATCATTGTGACTTCTTAAAAATATGGTCAATATAAAGTGCACTTCTCAGTTACTTCCAATGCTGACAACCAGAAAATAATAATAAATGGGCCAAATGCAACTTGGGTTGGCATATTAAACAGCATATACTCTGTGGTTAGTATTTTCTGGTTTTAGTAAACCTTACAGTTTTGTGCCAGCAATGCACACTCTGCTTATTTTGAAAACATTAAACAACTCTTGAGTGTTTAGGATTTGGAAATTCAAAACAAAACAATGATATTTATCATTTAAAAATATAAACATAGCTTTTAACATCTACATAATTATTCTAATGGGATATCACTTGTTTTAACAAACATGCTGGCAGATAGCATGTAATGGTGTGGTTGTTATGGGTTATGGTGGTAGAAAGTCTCCTAGGGTGAGTAGTACAGAGAATTATATTTCTAGTGTCTAGAGAGGAAATTGGGAAAGGATAATCCAATAAAAACAATATGTAAAATGGTGTGAAATATGAGATAAATAACCTTTTGTACTGGAAGAGTAACATAACACTATTTCTAAGAGAAGCTGTCACTGGTTCTTAGAAATACTTTTCCAAATATATTTCCTTAAATCAAACCATTCATAGGTAGGGACTACTTTATATGTGTGTGTATGCTCACTCATATGCCCATGCTTGTGTATGTAAAGTACAAGAAAACATTTCTCAATGTGTGATGATAACTTGAAATTTAGTTTCACTTGAAGATCATTTCAAGTGAGAAAAAGAGTTCAAGGTTATGATAATACAATGACAGGAAATCAAGTGAAAACCTCAAGAGTTTAAGACATAATTTGCTTTAATACTATATATGGGGGCAAAATTAAGCTTCCAGGACCATCCCTGCAGTTTCAGTATGAGGATTAGCCATGTAAATTATATAAAATGTTCTAGATTCTGACTCGAATTAATTCAGTGCACTATTTTGATTACATGTTTCAGAAAATACATGAATTTTCATGATGATATAATAACAATTTAAGTGAACTTTAGTTAATCACTAGTATTTACAAGCTCAAGATAGTAAAATACAACAAACATAACCTACAAATGCAAGTATCTACATAAAATTGTGATTTAATTTTAAAAAACAATTAGTCATCGTGATTATACAGATGAGGGATGACAACTTACCCTGGTTGGAAATCTACATAAACCAGTCTCTTAGATAGGCTATTACTTTTCCTTTTATGTATCTGACTATCGAGAATGTGAAAACGAAAATGGTCTAGTTGATTTTGACGTAATTATATTTGAGGGTATGTCAGAAAAACTGAAATACAAGTTAGAAAGTACTGCCAAAGGCTCTAGGAAAGTTTCACTTACATGGTTGCTATTGGCATCAAAGATCACCAAGAATCATTGTGCCCAAATGTTGCATTATGGGAATGCTCACAAGCAGATATGCAAGAGATTATGCAGTGTTAGCAATGCCGTATAGTTTAATTTTAAGGAGCCTAGGTTCTGGAATAGACTGCCTGGGCTAAACTCCCATTCTGTCTCTTAAAGGATGATTTTAGGGAAAGATACTTAGCTACTTTATACCTTAATTTTCTCAGCAATAAATGGGGATAACATTAGCTACCTCATAGGATTGTTGTGAGGATTAAATACGTTAATAGTGTACATGTGCTTACACTGTGTCCACCACAATACAAGAGCTCAGCAAATGTAGTTATTATTAATCATAATTATCCCAAATAAAAATGAAATCATATACTAAAATTTTAAATGTCTGGTATGTTAGGAGAAATATGAAAACTAGCCTTTATTTAATAAAGAAAAAGAACAGATGACACTGTTGAGAAAAAAATTCTGGCTAAACAAATGTTCTGGTTATTGGAAAAATACAAAACATCCATGCACATAAATTGCCAATTTTCAAAATGAAGAACTTAATAAACTATATTTCATTTTATTCAGTAAGATTTAAAGGATCACTATATGACAATCTTCCAAGGATACTCACATGGATAAAAGTGGGCTGGTAACCTCATGAATTAATTAAAATGCTAAATAACTTATTCTTTCTTAGAGAATTCAGAAGATGTTACAAAACTGTATAGTGGCCTTTGACCTTAGCAAGAACAATGAATATATCTTACAATGTATTACCATTTATCATTTATTCCATCTAATCCTTACAACAACCTTCTGAAAGAACATTTTGAAGATGAGGAAGCTAATGTTCAGAAATGTTCAGTGACCTGATCCTGGCCACACAGGAAGTAAGAGGTGTAACTGAGATTTAATCAAGATTTTCTGATTTTTTAAAAATCTTTTCCTAGTTGCTTTTTAACCCACTATTTCCATGAGTCTATGATTAGCTATAGATAATTTCACTAGCAGACTGAATACTTGAGATTCTACTATGTCGTGCAAATTTAATTTTGATGTAATTCTTATTGAACATAATATTAATATTTAGATTAGTATATACTCATATACAAATAGTATATAGTACATTAAATATACTACACAAATATATACACATTTGTAAAAATGTTTATCTTCTAATTACATATTGAGGTTTTTTTTATCATTTATCTATTTTCATTGAAATGTTTGCTTCTATTAGTGATATTTTAAGTTTTTAGAACCACGAAAAAGATAACTGGGGAAGGGACTAAGGGAAGATGGCGGAAGAGTAAGATGCGGAGATCACCTTCCTCCCCTCAGATACACCAGAAATACATCTACACGTGGAACAACTCCTACAGAACACCTACTGAACACTGGCAGAAGACCTCAGACCCCCCCAAGAGGCAAGAAACTCCCCACGTACCTGGGTAGGGCAAAAGAAAAAAGAAAAAAACAGAGACAAAAGAATAGGGACGGGACCTGCACCAGTGGGAGGGAGCTGTGAAGGAGGAAAGGTTTCCACACATTAGGAAGCCCCTTCGCGGGCAGAGACTGCGGGTGGCAGAGGGGGAAGCTTTGGAGCCACGGAGGAGAGCACAGCAATAGGGCTGCGGAGGGCAAAGCGGGGAGATTCCCACACAGAGGATCAGGGCCAACAGGCACTCAGCAGCCCGAGAGGCTTGTCTGCTCACCTGGCAGGGCGGGCGGGGCTGCGAGCTGAGGATCGGGCTTCGGTCGGAGCGCAGGGAGAGGACTGGGGTTGGCGGCGTGAACACAGCCAGAAAAGGTTAGTGCACCACGGCTAGCCGGGAGGGAGTCCAGGAAAAGGTCTGGAGCTTCTGAAGAGGCAAGAGACTTTTTCTTCCCTCTTTGTTTCCTGGTGCGCGAGGAGAGGGGATTAAGAGCGCTGCTTAAAGGAGCTCCAGAGGCGGGTGCGAGCCGCGGCTAAAAGCGCGGACCCCAGAAACAGGCAGGAGATGCTAAGGCTGCTGCTGCTGCCACCAACAAGCCTGTGTGCGAGCACAGGTCACTATCCACACCCCCCTTCCGGGGAGCCTGCACAGCCCGCCACTGCCAGGGTCCCGGGATCCAGGGACAACTACCCTGGGAGAACGCACGGCGCGCCTCAGGCTGGTGCAATGTCACGCTGGCCTCTGCCGCTGCAGGCTCGCCCCGCATCCACGCCCCTCCCTACCCCCGGACTGAGTGAGCCAGAGCCCCCAAATCAGCGGCTCCTTTAACCCCGTCCTGTCTGAGGGAATAACAGACGCCCTCCGGCGACCTACACACAGAGGCAGGGCCAAATCCAAAGCTGAGCCCCGGGAGCTGTGAGCACAAAGAAGAGAAAGGGAAATCTCTCCCAGCAGCCTCAGAAGCAGCAGATTAAAGCTCCGCAATCAACTTGATGTACCCTGCATGTGTGGAATACATGAATAGACAACGAATCATCCCAAATTGAGGAGGTAGACTTTGAGAGGAAAATTTTTGATTTTTTCCCCTTTTCCTCTTTTTGTGAGTGTGAATGTGTATGCTTATGTGTGAGATTTTGTCTGTATAGCTTTGCTTCCACCATTTCTCCTAGGGTTCTATCTGTCTGTTTTGTTTTGTTTTGTTTTTTAAATTTTTTTCTTAATAATTATTTTTTATTTTAATAACTATTTTATTTTACTTCATCTTCTTCTTTCTTTCTTTCTTTCTTTCTTTCCTTCCTTCCTTCCTTCCTTCCTTCCCTCCTTTAGACAACAAATCATCCAAAATTGAGGAGGTGGACTTTGAGAGCAAGATTTATGATTTTTCCCCCTTTTCCTCTTTTTGTGAGTGTGTATGCTTCTGTGTGAGATTTTGTCTGTATAGCTTTGCTTCCACCATTTGTCCTAGCATTCTGTCTTTTTTTTTTCTTTTTTAAATTTTTTTCTTAATAATTATTTTTTTATTTTAATAACTTTATTATATTTTACTTTATTTTATTTTACTTTATCTTCTTTCTTTCTTTCTTTTTTCCTTCCTTCTGTCCTTCCTTCCTTCCTTCCTTCCTCCCTCCATCTCTCCCTCCCTCCTTTCTTTCTTTCCTTCTTTTCTTCTTTCTTTCTTTCTTTCTCTCTTTCTTTCTTTCTTTCTTTCTTTCTTTCTTCCTTCCTTCCTTGCTTCCTCTCTTTCTTTCTTTCTTTCTTTCTTCTTCTACTAATTCTTTCTTTCCACTTTTTCTCCCATTCATTCTGAGCTGTGTGGATGAAAGGCTCTTGGTGCTGCAGCCAGGAGTCAGTGCTGTGCCTCTGAGGTACGAGAGCCAACTTCAGGACACTGGTCAACAAGAGTCCTCCCAGCTCCACATAATATCAAACAGCAAAAATCTCCCAGAGATCTCCATCTCAACGCCAGCACCCAGCTTCACTCAACGACCAGCAAGCTACAGTGCTGGACACCCTATGCCAAACAACTAGCAAGACAGGAACACAACCCCACCCATTAGCAGAGAGGCTGTCTAAAATCATAATAAGTCCACAGACACCCCAAAACACACCACCAGACATGGACCTGCCTACCAGAAAGACAAGATCCAGCCTCATCCACCAGAACACAGACACTAGTCCCCTCCACAAGGAAGCCTACACAAACCACTGAACCAACCTTAGCCACTGGGGACAGACACCAAAAACAATGGGAACTACGAACCTGCAGCCTGCAAAAAAAAAGACCCCAAACACAGTAAGATAAGCAAATGAGAAGACAGAAAAACACACTGCAGAAGAAGGAGCAAGATAAAAACCCACCAGACCTAACAAATGAAGAGGAAATAGGCAGTCTACCTGAAAAAGAATTCAGAATAATGATAGTAAAGATGATCCAAACTCTTGGAAATAGAACAGACAAAATGCAAGAAACATTTAACAAGGACTTAGAAGAACTAAAGATGAAACAAATAACAATGAACAACACAATAAGTGAAATTAAAAGTACTCTAGATGGGATCAATAGCAGAATAACTGAGGCAGAAGAACAGATAAGTGACTTGGAAGATAAAAGTGGAAATAAATACTGCAGAGCAGAATAAAGAAAAAAGAATGAAAATAACTGAGGACAGTATCAGAGACCTCTGGGACAACATTAAACGCACCAACATTTGAATTATAGGGGTTCCAGAAGAAGAAGAGAAAAAGAAAGGGACTGAGAAAATATTTGAAGAGATTATAGTTGAAAACTTCCCTAATATGGGCAAGGAAATAGTTAATCAAGTCCAGGAAGCACAGAGAGTCCCATACAGGATAAATCCAAGGAGAAATACACCAAGAAACATATTAATCAAACTGTCAAAAATTAAATACAAAGAAAACATATTAAAAGCAGCAAGGGAAAACAACAAATAACACACAAGGGAATCCCCATAAGGTTAACAGCTGACCTTTCAGCAGAAACAGAAGAGACTGGCAGGACATATTTAAACTGATGAAGGAGAAAACCTACAACCAAAATTACTCTACCCAGCAAGGATCTCACTCAGATTTGATGGAGAAATTAAAACCTTTACAGACAAGCAAAACCTGAGAGAGTTCAGCACCACCAAACCAGGTTTACAACAAATGCTAAAGGAACTTCTCTAGGCAAGAAACACAAGAGAAGGAAAGACCTACGAACCCAAAATAATTTAGAAAATGGGAATAGGAACATACATATCGATAGTTACCTTAAATGTAAATGGATTAAATGCTCCCACCAAAAGACACAGCTTGGCTGAATGGATACAAAAACAAGACCCAAATATATATGCTGTCTAAGAGACCCATTTCAGACCTAGAGACACATACAGACTGAAAGTAAGGGGATGGAAAAAGATATTCCATGCAAATGGAAACCAAAAGAAAGCTGGAGTAGCAATTCTCATATCAGACAAAATAGACTTTAAAGACTATTAGAAGAGACAAAGAAGGACCCTACATAATGATCAAGAGATCGATCCAAGAAGATATAACAGTTGTAAATACTTATGCACCCAACATAGGAGCACCTCAATACATAAGGCAAATACTAACAGCCATAAAAGGGGAAATCGACAGTAACACATTCATAGTAGGGGACTTTAACACCCCATTTTCACCAATGGATGGATCATCCAAAATGAAAAGAAATAAGGAAACACAAGCTTTAAATGATACATTAAACAAGATGGATTTAATTGATATTTATAGGACATTCCATCCAAAAACAAGAGAATACACATTTTTCTCAAGTGCTCATGGAACATTCTCCAGGATAGATCATATCTTGGGTCACAAATCAAGCCTTGGTAAATTTAAGAAAATTGAAATTGTATCAAGTATCTTTTCCGACCACAACGCCATGAGACTAGATATCAATTACAGGAAAAGATCTTTAAAAAATACAAACACATGGAGGCTAAACAATACACTACTTAATAACGAAGTGATCACTGAAGAAATCAAAGAGGAAATAAAAAAATACCTAGAAACAAATGACAATGGAAACACAACGACCCAAAATCTATGGGATGCAGCAAAAGCAGTTTTAAGAGGGAAGTTTATAGCAATACAATCCTACCTTAAAAAACAGGAAACATCTTGAATAAATAACCTAACCTTGCACGTAAAGCAATTACAGAAAGAAGAACAACAAAAACCCAAAGTTAGCAGAAGGAAAGAGATCATAAAAATCAGATCAGAAAAAAATGAAAAAGAAATGAGGGAAACGATAGCAAAGATCAATAAAACTAAAAGCTGGTTCTTTGAGAAGATAAACAAAATTGATAAACCATTAGCCAGGCTCATCAAGAAAAAAAGGGAGAAGACTCAAATCAATAGAATTAGAAATGAAAAAGGAGAAGTAACAACTGACACTGCAGAAATACAAAAGATCATGAGAGATTACTACAAGCAACTCTATGCCAATAAAATGGACAACCTGGAAGAAATGGACAAATTCTTAGAAATGCACAACCTGCCAAGACTGAATGAGGAAGAAATAGAAAATATGAACAGACCAATCACAAGCACTGTAGCACTGAAATTGAAACTGTGATTAAAAATCTTCCAACAAACAAAAGCCCAGGACCAGATGGTTTCACACGCGAATTCTGTCAAACATTTAGAGAAGAGCTAACACCTATTCTTCTCAAACTCTTCCAAAATATAGCAGAGGGAGGAACACTCCCAAATTCATTCTACGAGGCCACCATCACCTTGATACCAAAACCATACAAGGATGTCACAAAGAAAGAAAACTACAGGCCAATATCACTGATGAACATAGATGCAAAAATCCTCAACAAAATACTAGCAAACAGAATCCAGCAGCACATTAAAAGGATCATACACCATGATCAAGTGGGGTTTATTCCAGGAATGCAAGGATTCTTCAATATACGCAAATCAATCAATGTGATACACCATATTAAAAAACTGAAGGAGAAAAACCATATGATCATCTCAATAGATGCAGAGAAAGCTTTCGACAAAATTCAATACTCATTTATGATAAAAACCCTGCAGAAAGTAGGCATAGAGGGAACTTTCCTCAACATAATAAAGGCCATATATTTCAAACCCACAGCCAACATCATCCTAAATGGTGAAAAACTGAAAGCATTTCCACTAAGATCAGGAAAAAGACAAGGTTGCCCACTCTCACCACTCTTATTCAACATAGTTTTGGAAGTTTTAGCCACAGCAATCAGAGAAGAAAAGGAAATAAAAGGAATCCAAATTGGAAAAGAAGTAAAGCTGTCACTGTTTGCAGATGACATGATACTACACAAAGAGAAACCTAAAGATGCTAACAGAAAACTACTAGAGCTAATCAATGAATTTGGTAAAGTTGCAGGATACAAAATTAATGCACAGAAATCTCTGGCATTCCTATATACTAATGATGAAAAATATGAAACTGAAGTCAAGAAAACACTCCTATTTACCATTGCAAGAAAAAGAATAAAATATCTAGGAATAAACCTACTGAAGGAGACCTGTATGCAGAAAATTATAAGATGCTGATGAAAGAAATTAAAGATGACACAAATAGTTGGAGAGATATACCACGTTCTTGGATTGGAAGAATCAACATTGTGAAAATGACTCTACTACCCAAAGCAATCTACAGATTCAATGCAATCCCTACTAAACTACCACTGGTATTTTTCACAGAACTAGAACAAAAAAATTCACAATTTGTATGGAAACACAAAAGACCCCGAATACCCAAAGCAATCTTGAGAATGAAAAACGGAGCTGGAGGAATCAGGCTCCCTGAGTTCAGACTATACTACAAAGCTATAGTAATCAAGACAGTATGGTACTGGCACAAAAACAAATACAGATCAATGGAACAGGACAGAAAGCCCAGAGATAAACCTATGCAGATATGGTCACTTTATCTTTGATAAAGGAGGCCGGAATGTAAAGTGGAGAAAGGACAGCCTCTTCAATAAGTGGTGCTGGGAAAACTGGACAGCTACATGTAAAAGTATGAGATTAGATCACTCCCTAACACCATACACAAAAATAAGCTCAAAATGGATTAAAGACCTAAATGTAAGGCCAGACACTATCAAACTCTTAGAGGAAAACATAGGCAGAACACTCCATGACATAAATCACAGCAAGATCCTTTTTGACCCACCTCCTAGAGAAATGGAAATAAAAACAAAAATAAACAAATGGGACCTAATGAAACTTCAAAGCTTTTGCACAGCAAAGGAAACCATAAACAAGACCAAAAGACAACCCTCAGAATGGGAGAAAATATTTGCAAATGAAGCAACTGACAAAGGATTAATCTCCAAAATTTACAAGCAGCTCATGCAGCTCAATAACAAAAAAACAAACAACCCAATCTAAAAATGGGCAGAAGACCTAAATAGACATTTCTCCAAAGAAAATATACAGATTGCCAACAAACACATGAAAGAATGCTCAACGTCATTAGTCATTAGAGAAATGCAAATCAAAACTACAATGAGATATCATCTTACACCGGTCCGAATGGCCATCATCAAAAAATCTAGAAACAATAAATGCTGGAGATGGTGTGGAAAAAAGGGAACACTCTTGCACTGCTGGTGGAAATGTGAATTGGTACAGCCACTATGGAGAACAGTATGGAGGTTCCTTAAAAAACTACAAATAGAACTACCATATGACCCAGCAATCCCACTACTGGTCATATACCCTGAGAAAACCATAATTCAAAAAGAGTCATGTACCAAAATGTTCATTGCAGCTCTATTTACAATAGCCCGGAGATGGAAACAACTTAAGTGTCCATCATTGGATGAATGGATAAAGATGTGTCACATATACACAATGGAATATTACTCAGCCATAATAAGAAACGAAATTGAGCTATTTGTAATGAGGTGGATAGCCCTAGAGTCTGTCATACAGAGTGAAGTTAAATCAGAAAGAGAAAGACAAATACCGTATGCTAACACATATATATGGATTTTAAGAAAAAAAATGTCATGAAAAACCTAGGGGTAAGACAGGAATAAAGACACAGACCTACTAGAGAATGGACATGAGGATATGGGGAGGGGGAAGGGTAAGCTGTGCCAAAGCGAAAGAGAGGCATGGACATATATACACTACCAAACGTAAGGTAGATAGCTAGTGGGAAGCAGCCGCATAGCATAGGAAGATCAGCTTGGTGCTTTGTGACCGCCTGGAGGGGTGGGATAGGGAGGGTGGGAGGGAAGAAGACACAAGAGGGAAGAGATATGGGAACATATGTATATGTATAACTGATTCAATTTGTTATAAAGCAGAAACTAACGTACCATTGTAAAGCAATTATACTCCAATAAAGATGTAATATATATATATAGATAGATAGATAGATAGATAGATAGATAGATAGATAGATTGATAGATAGATAGGTAGGTAGGTAGATAGATGATAGATAGATAAACAGATATGAAAGGAGGGCTCTTGCTTAATAGAATGCTGAGGGCAAACTGGTAAATGCTGGAGTCGGGATATTAGCATCATGGTAAAGATTGGGTCAGTTAAGAATCCTCAATGGATATTAAATTTAGCAGAAAATTTTGATGACAAATGGTAAGCTGTCTCCCCACAAACTTCTTACTAGTTGCAGCAGAGGGGGGAAATGGTAATTAATAGTGGAGAAAGCAGGTAACACCTTGACTGGACAAACAAAATTAAGATCACCTGCGAGGGACAGATGGACATTACATGCCTCCAGATGTGATACCCCAAGAAGTATACATCATCACCTACGTTGTATTGTTACTGAGAATGCATAACCCCACTCTAATCATAAAGAAACATCACACAAACACAAAATGAGAAACATCCTATTTTAAAAATGGAGCACTGTATTCTTCAATAATATCAATATCGTATAAGACAAAGGAAAGGCTGTGGGAATGTTTCAGATTAAAGGAGGCTAAAGAGACATGAAATCAAAATGCTATACCTGACCCTAGACTGGATCCTACACTGGAGCAAAAACTTCTCTTATTAGATCAAGTGAAAAAATTATAATATGGCTGATAGTTTAGATAATGTAAATCAATCAAGTTGATAACTCTACTGTGGTATGTAAGAGAATATTCCTATTAGGAAATATACACTGAAGTGTTTAGGGATAAAGAGCTCTGATGTATATAACTTATTGCAATGTTCAGAAGAAATGATGTATAAACATATATAACTGTATGAGAGAGAAAATACATCATAAAGTAGATGGGGTAAACTGTAAACAATAGGTAAATCTGGATACAGTGTATATAGATGTTCCTTGTGTGATTTTTAGTTTTGCAACTTTTTTTGAGTTTCCAATTCTTCCCAAATAAAATGCTTAAAAATGAAAACAAAAAAAGATAACTGGGGTCAAGGAAACTCACTGTAAGCTACATATACAACACAGTAATAGATGAATAAAAATTAAAATAGCACTAAAAGTCGTTGGAATGCTAAATGTTATACCCAGTGGAAAATACACTTTGAATCAAATTAAATGTTTTACACAGCAATGTTCATGTCCAAACTATTATATAACTTTGAGACTTCCATCCTCTTAAGATTACACTTCTGACTACTTACTTGAACTCTTCCACCAGTGTCAGCTATGATCTACAGTTTGCATTAAATGGTCAGACAAAATGACCAAGAATGAAGTCTTAGAGCACAGCTGGGACACAGCAAAGATGCTATTCTAGCTACTCTCAAGCTTGGCATGTCACTAGAGGGAGTGTGTTAGTAGTTCCAGCAAGGAGAAATTAAGAGTGATGACCACAGGCAAGACAGATGCTCTAACAACTCATTGAAGAGCTCTGAAAAGTGCAGCCTACATGTCAACTGCTGGGAAGAAATAGGGGCAGCCAGATTAATATCAAGCAGCATGAAAAAGCAATCAGAGGCTATAAGCAACAGTATCCACAACTCTCTTGGTGGTGTCTCCAAAACTTAGGTCACAAAATCATCTGCAGATCTTTACAACTACAGATTCCCCCATTTCCAGTACTAAAGATTTCCATTCAGTAGACTGGGGTCAGGCCCAGGTAGATATATTTTTCAACATTAACCAAGTACTTCTAAAGTAGACTTACAATGGTCCCAATACTGGCATTGGGAACCCCTGTAAATAAAAATATATATACTTGAAGAGGTAGGAAAGGGAAGTTCAGTGAATTCATTCTGCTGATATAGAGGTGAGGTGAGGGCCTGGTGAGGAGACTGCAGTTAGGATAGATACTATCAAAAATGAAAAGAGTAGCCAAAGCAAAAGATTCAAAGGCTGGCCAAGTTGGCTGGAGATCAACTAGATGAACCTGGAGGCTGACCATTTATAATGCTGATCATCTCAACAGTGAATTGATTTCCTCTACCAAGCTTTGGCAGACTCAGCTGGATCAGAGAATAAGTCTGGATTGATCTAGAATTGTGGATTGGGTTGACGGTGTGGCCAGTGAATAAAGCAAGGGAAGCATGGGTGAAAATATGGATGAAGTGGATTTGCTCAATATGGAGGAGGAAGAGGAAGAATGATTGAGTGCCTGGATTGATCTAGAATTGTGGATTGGGTTGACGGTGTGGCCAGTGAATAAAGCAAGGGAAGCATGGGTGAAAATATGGATGAAGTGGATTTGCTCAATATGGAGGAGGAAGAGGAAGAATGATTGAGTGCCTGGAGGAAAAGAGAATTGGACTAAGAAAATAGAGGTATCAGGTATTGGTATTTCTAAATGTCTACTACGTGCCAGGTGAGTTATTGGGTTCTTTATATATATTACTCATGCTATTCTTATTTTTTTTCATGGCTAATCTGAGGCTCAGAGATGTTAAATAACTTGCTTAGGATCACACAGCAAGTGCAAAAATAAGAATTTAAATCCAGATCTGACTCCAGAGCCCATGGGGTTAACTACTATGTGGACTATGTAACAGAAATTTCTTTAATGATGCTAATGCTCAGTATCTGCACTGTCCAATACAGTAGCTGCTAGACATATACACAGTATATTCCCACTTGGAATGTGGCCAGTGTGACCAAGGAGCTGAATTTGTAATTTCTAAAATTTGATCGAATTTTAGTTTATTTAAATTTAAATTTCAATATGACAAATTTCAATAGATAGCACTGCATATATAGAAGGCCCTATTAACTTAGCACATGACTGGTGAAAATCCAGTTCTCCACTGAAGACCTCTAAATTAAAGTCAACATGAGCAGAAAAGTAAAGTTATGGAAAAGTATTCTGTATGAGGATCTTTTGGAGACAAATGAACAATTTAACTCCTCACTGTAGAACAGGCTTACAGTAACCCCCTAGGAGCTTCCTTGCAAAAACACACTTTTCATGCAACTATGGTTTTCAATTACGGAGCTCTCCTCCTAGCACATTGAAGTACCTTGGATACTCACTTGAAACTTCTTCCTATCTCAGGGCCTTCTTACATGCTGCTTCCTTTGCCTCAAATGATCTTCCTCCTATTCCTATCTAAATAACTCCTAATCACCGTTCCAGTCTTCACTATAACATGACTTTTTAAGAGAGTTTTCTTTAACTCCTTCATCTAATTAGATCTCCAAATATGGTTCTACCCTGCAGCCTAGAGTTTTCTATCATAGCACTTATCACATATTGCAATTACATATCAGACTTCTGGATTTCTGTTTAATGCCTGCCTTTCTCCTGAACTGTAAGTTCCATGGAGGCAGAGACAATGTCAGTTTTATTCTCCATTCTATTGGAGAATTTAGTACGGTGCTTCATATTCATACTCGTTGCTTGAATGAATGAATGAATCTATCTCTCCTAATCTTGCCATAAGGGAAAATATATGATGCTGGGATCATTCTGTGTGATCCAGGTGGTCAACCTAGTGAGTGGCCTTCCAAATACTGTGGCTATCATCCCTTTACCGCCAACTTATGTGCTTCCTCTCAGTCATTCATTGGCACCCCTAACACTTTCCTAGTAGGCCATCACCTTGCACTGAACAGCCTCTCACCATCCCACTCTTCACCAGCTGCCAAGCATGAACAGACATTGGAAAGCAGGTTAAACCACCCCAGGTTCCCTTTGCTGCAAGACCAAGGGGTTAAGAGGGGGAGGAGGAGACAAGATAGATAGAACATCAGGAGCTGCTCTCCTCGGGGTGATGCATCCCTGTGTGGGGACTTTCTCCAGCAGAACCAGGGGAATTCCCTGTGCTCCCACAGGTACATTATGGGGGATTATGATTAAGGAAAAGAGATTTTATCATGACATCAAAAACTCGATTAAAAAACAAAATCAACTTGTTTTGCTTACAAGATGCCAACGATATGGAGGCTATTTTTCCCCCTCATTGAACTTATTACTATACTTGCTGCTTTGTGAGCACAACCCAAACTGGAAGTTTGTAGTGCTTAATGGGTCTATTTGATAATTAGACAACTTAGATAAGCCCCTAAATGACGTTCAGTGCACAAGTAATGAATTGAGTATTTGCAAACCCCTTTGCTTTGTGGTCTGTAGGCTTCCTAAGACTCCTTAAGGAATTAAAAAAAAATTGTAAACTAGATATAAAATAAATTACAAAGAGTAAATATCCTTGACATTACTTTCTAAGAAAGTAAGAATTCCAATTTTGTGTTAATAATTATCTTTAATTAAACAATCTTAAATAAATGCAGACATTTTTCAAAAAATCAGACTGGCATTTCATTGAGCATTTATTTAACTTGATTATAAGCAGAATTGAACACAATAAGCTACACACCTATAAATAAACACAATCTTTTATATTTAGAGTGACAATCTACATGAGTAGGAAGCTTAGTAAGATCTATAATAAAATATGGTAGCATTTGTTGCCTTCAAACTTGACAATGAATGTACAGGAGCATTTCTGTTAAAGTACAAAGGCATACAATATTGACTACAATCTGAAATTTCATCCAACTAGTTCTGGGGTAAAAAGGGTACTACCTTTCAATTAGTCGGAGTCCAAAGTTTAAAGTGTCTATCATGTGACACAAGTCAAACATCTTTTTCTTTCCATAGCTACTCCATCTTTCTTGGTATTCCTTAGCACAGTGCCTAGACTATGGTAAATGCTCCATAAATATTTAATTAATGATTTAATGGATGGATGAATGAAGTCTGCTCTTTTCTGGCAGGAACATTTGGAAGATTTTCATTTTTCATTCCAAATTTTACCCATCCTTGAAGATATATTTTTAAGTTCCAATTCTACTCAGAAACAAATCCAACCACTTCAAATATACTCAGTGCTTGCCTTCTGAATTTTCTATATGATATTTATTAAATGTTTGGAAGTGTAACTGGTGATTTTCTAGCTAGTATTTTTCTTCATTTCAATGTTTGAAATGAAGAATTACTCATCTGTATTACTCATATAGATTCTAGACCATTTGAGGGCTTTGACATAACACACTACAGTTGTTGAAATACTTCCATATAATTTATTTTGTTTCATTTTCTTGACAATTCTGAAGTAGGTATCAGTGCATCACTATTTATAGATGAGACAACAGGAAGTCTGAGAAATTAAGTGACATATGCAGAGTAACACAGGAGGGCCAGAGGAAGGACTTGAACTCTGGTCCTTGGACTCCTAAAATGCAATCTTCATTTCATAATGCTGAGAAAATATTATCAGTCTTTTGTTTTTTCTAATGTCTAGTGGATCATAAAGCAGTTCTCTTACTGAGTTGTAGGTGTTCACTAAATCTTAAAATATGGAATATTTATAAGTTATTGTGATTTTGACTTACACGTCTACAAGTCTAAAAACTAAACAGAAATAATTAATGGAAAATTAAAGTAAATAAAAATAGAGAAATAAATACAAATAATAAGAATTTAAAAAAATGAAAATGTGCTTAAGCCTGCATATAGGAAAAGGAAAAATAAGATTGCTATATTATTTTTAGAAATAATAATCAGTAGTCTGTTCTGCCCAGGGAAAGAGAATAATAAGGGGCAGCATGCTGTGACCATCCATCTTTACAAAGTTATAAAGCCAAGTAACCCACCCCCCCCTCAGCATTTCAGAATTCCTTCGTTGGCTTTGAATTCAAGAAAAAAGAGTAAAGAGTTGAAAAAGCAGTGGGCTGCTGTTTCTTTTTTTTTTTTTTTTTGCTTTTTTTTCCTTTTTATGGAAAGTTGAGTCTGAATTCAGCACAGTGAAACAATCTCCAAACCAACCTGGACCCAAACTAGAACTATGCATGCATATTAAGTATAAGGTAGCCACTAAAAAGTCTCAAGTGTTTACAAAGATCCAATTTGAACTGCAAATGACAGTGCAAAAATAATCGATACCCAATTATCTCAGTCAAATATTTTGACTTGATATTTAATAAGGACAAACTGGATGAAATTAAACAGCAAGATTGTTGCAGGAAAAAAATAAATCACATCTTAACTACACTTAAACTGCTTGGAAACAGAGTGAAATGCCTAACATAACAAAATGATAGGTAAAGCACTGTCCACTTGGAAAAGAGCCAGATGCCTGATTTTTAATGCCAGTGATGATTTACCAAATATTCAAGGGATCATCAATAGTCTCAAAGGAGAAAATTCTTTTTACGTTGCCGTGTCACACATTTACGGGATGACAAATATAACAGTATTATTTTCACCGTTTTTCAAGAAAATAGAATTCAAAATAGATGGGTATCATTATGGGCTTGAAAATGTAGATTCTACCTTTTCTAAACAACAAATCAAAAGTGGAATGTGAATGGTATATAATTTACTCTATAGAGGTTGTAGCAAACAACTGTTCCATGAAAAATCTATGAAATTGAGAAGAGCATGGGTAGCAATGGGAAAAAAAAAAGTCCAGCTCCTCATAAATTCAGGAAGCACACTATTACAAAATTCTAGTTCAAATTGATTACTTTCCTCCTATTTAAAAGAAAAAAATTCTTTGTATTTTTTATCCACACACAAAGTAGTACTATATCAGAAGTCTGTTAGCTTTATGAAGGTATTTTATTAACAAATTGAATTGATACAAGGAATAACAATCTTCCCTCAGTGAAGCTCCTTACAGAAATAAGTGAGTTACATGAAATATTTAGGAATATGTTCATTGCCAAAATCACACACACACACACACACACACACACAAACACATACACAAAACATAAAGTTCACTAAAATCAGAGTTATTCAGAAAATAAATCCCTTAAAGCTATGTATATCAAGTGGGTGAATTAATAAAATATTTGCCTATAAAAAGGAATGACATTCACAGGATGAAAAAAAATGTAAAGAAGCCATAATAAGAAATAAATCAATACATTCAAAATATTCAAAACATGTTTATTTTACTCTTAAAAGCAAAAACAGAGCTGGCAATGTAGAAGAAATATATCTAATTAAAAATGGTGAGAAATAGGAACATACATATCGATAATTACCTTAAATGTAAATGGATTAAATGCTCCCACCAAAAGACAAAGACTGGCTGAATAGATACAAAAACAAGAGCCATATATATGCTGTCTACAAGAGACCCACTTCAGACCTAGAGACACATACAGACTGAAAGTGAGGGGATGGAAAAATGGTGAGAATTCTTGAAAAAGTTCTAATGTTGAATCAACATAATTACTCAAAGATAAAATTGATGCTAAAAAATACAGAAAAATGCTAGCTGCTTTAATAAGATTATTAACACTCAGGTTATAATACTATTACCAAAATTATACCTGAACTGTCCATCACTTTTAAAATTTAAGAGCATATGGAAACTATTTAAAATTTTGTATTTTGAATTGCATGAAATACAGAGATACAATATAATTACCTACCATCTAGAAATTAATACAATATAATACATATTTATAAGCCCAGTCAGATTCCTTTTCTCCATTCTTTCTTTCCTTCCCCCACACATTTTGACTCTAAAGATTGAGGAAAATACCTGTGTCAACGTTTGGGTTTCATGGTTTTCGGTCAACATTTATGAAATGAGAATACTAATGCCACCAGAATATAGAATCATCTCTCCTCTGGAAAGTCTTCTGTGATTTCACCCACCTTCCCAACTATCCTCTGTCTCTCTGTCCTATTATGGGATCCTACACATACGTCTTACTGCCTCAGCCTCCACTAAAAATCCCTGAGGACAGAAGTTGTATCATTCCTGAGGATCTAGCACAATTCACTGAACATAGAAGAAATTATATATTCATTTTAAGTGATTGAATGAATGAGTGGTGTGAGGAATAAATGTACATCCTGTACTGCTCTAATGTGATCTACAGTTATACAACCTCTTTATATATATGATTTATTCCTCATGAAGAGACTATGGGCTTAATAGTTTACAGATGAAGAAATTGAGACTCACTTGCCCAAGGTCAGCAGCAAAGCCAGACTAACGTCTAGACTTTCTGATTCCTGCTGACCTTTGTACCTGAGCACAGCTGCCTAAATGAAGGAACGGCTTTGCTCATTTCCAGGTGATTCCACTTTCACCTGGAGCCTCATTAAGTCTCAGAGGAGGGACTATTACCATATATGGCAGTTGTTTAGATGCAGGAAAAAAATGTGTGGAAGGGGCTTCCCTGGTGGCTCAGTGGTTGAGAATCTGCCTGCTAATGCAGGGGACACGGGTTCGAGCTCTTGTCTGGGAGAATCCCAGATGGCGCGGAGAAACTAGGCCTGTGAACCACAACTACTGAGCCTGCATGTCTGGAGCCTGTGCTCTGCAACAAGAGAGGCTGCCATAGTGAGAGGCCCACACACTGGGGGCCACAACTAGAGAAAGCCCTCGCACAGAAACGAAGATGCAACACAGCAAAAATAAATTAATAAATTAATAAACTCCTACCCCCAACATCTTCTAAAAAAAAAATGTGTATGGAAGGACTTAATTATTTCTCAAGAAAAGCATATACTCCTTTCTCTAAGTGAAATAGGGAGAGTTGGTAAATATGAAGTAATATTATCTTCCAAATGTGCATAAATATCTAAACATATACTATAATGTATAATGCAAATGACATCATAATCTTTTAATCAGGCATGTAAAGATCAAGTTCTTCCCTGGAGTTCTGCCTTCAGCCTGTTCTCCTGCATCCTATCTCTGAGTAACATCTTTTTGGTAGTTATAGCCCACAGGCCAATGGCTCTGTCACTGGACTGAGATTTTTGAATGTTAGGACAATGTTGCCCTAGTAAATTCTGTAGAATTGTGACATGGCACAGAGACACAGAAGATACTCAGCATTTTTATGACAGTACTGGGTTTGATGGCTATCATTCTTATTGATGAGAAAAAAGAAAACTTCATAATCAGAACCATATTTATAATTTCTAGGATGTTTTAAAGCACAAATACTTTCAATCTCTTACTATTTTATACTAAGATGAGAAAAAATGGGACATCTTGTATCTTTTACTAGGGAAAGAATGGTCAAATGACTCATCTATTCAGGAAGATAGGCTTCTGGGAAAAACCCAATTTAGTTTCTATTTGAGACTGAGTGAGTACCTGAACAGCCTGAACCACTCAGATGGACATCACATAATTATGTGCTAATTCTAGGAGCATTTAGAAACACCTTTTGGCATTTTATAAAAATTTATGGGGTCACAACAAAGAATCACATCCCATGGAGCATAGCAATTTCACCTTGTAAGTCCTCACCTGGCATTTCCTTTCTCAGTTCCTTCCCTCTGCATGGCCAGAAGCATTTGCTTTTCTTTGTTTCCTTTTGCTTATCTTCTACTGGCTTCTTTTGTGGGTAAGTAAATACATTATCCACCAAAGGAATGTTAGAGCATATATTCACAGCCTCTGTCATACAACCTTTGCTTCCCTATGGTCTACTATCAATTCAGCAGCCAGGGAGTCTTTTAAAATCATGAGTCAGATTGTGTCACTGTGTTGAGCCCAGCAAGCTGAGGATTTCCCTTCTACTCAGAGCAAAAGCCAAAGTCCTTTACAATGGCCCATGAAGCCCTTTGTGTTCTGCTGCCTGTAACCTCTCCTCACATCCTCTCCTTCCCCTCTTAATCAGTTCCAATAGTTCATTCCTCCACTAACACTCTTGATCTTCTTTGTCCTGTTCTGTTTTCTTTACCCCGGGCCTATCAACTTCTAACATAATCTTTTAATCTACTTATTTACAGAGTTTATTGTTTATTGACTGTAAAAGTCTATATGTGCTTTGAAAAGAATGTATATGATCCAAATGTTGTTGATTTTTGTTTCTGTTATATCCATTAATTAGTGAGAGATGTGTCAGTACCTTCCCCAATATAATGATGAATTTATTTCTCCTTGTACTTCTGTTATTTTTTGTTTTATATAATTTGATACTATCTTATTGTGTATATAGAAGCTATAACATCCTGATGAATTGACCCTTCTATCATTATGTAGTGAACTTAAGATCTAATAAGACTGTTTGCTTTACAATCTGTTTATCTGTTAATAATATAGTTTGCAAGAGCTCTCATGGATAGCAATTGCCTGGAATATCATTTTCCATACTTTAGATTTAGCCTGTTTTGGTCCTCTGTTTAAGGTATGTCTGTTGGAAAGAAAATATTGTGCATTTTAAATCCAGCTTTTAAAAAATTCAGTATGTACTCAGATTTTTTTGTAGTAAGAATATTTATTTGCATTATCTTATTTTACTACTAATAATTTAGATTTATTTCTGCTATCTTATTTTGTGCTTTCTCTTTATATAGATTTTCTATTTTCCTTTTCTACCCTTCTTTTAAATTAAGAGTTATTTTCCCTGTTTTCACTCTGTGTTTTTCTTCTACTTTGGAAATTATGATTTCTATGTTTAGATATATTCACATATTTAATATTTGTTTACTCTTCTTTATTGTATCTCAGACCTTCTACCTTTGATCACTTTCCTTCTTCCTGAAGTTCATCCTTTAAAATTGTCTTTAAAGTGAGTCAGATTTTAGACCTCTCAGTTGTTCATTTGAAAATGTCTACATCTTATACTTCTTCTTAAGAGACAGCTTCACAAGATGAAGAATTAAATGTGGACAGATACTGCTAGCTCATTGAAGGTGTTATTTCCAGTTTACAACCCCGTTGTGGTTGAGAAATCAGTTATGACTTCTTTTGTAGCTAATCCTTCTTTTCTAGCTGGTTTAAGATATTTTCATTTTCTTTGGTGTTTTTCAGTTTCACTATGATATTGTCTATTTGTGAATTTCTTTTTACACTGGGTTTGCTTTTTGACCTGAGATGTACTGTCTTTCAGGGATTCTGAAAAATTATCATCCATTTTACCTTTGAACATTTGCTTCCCCCTGCCCTTTTTTTTTCTTTTTATAACTCTGTTTAGATGTAAGTTAGGCCTTTGCACTCTATCCTCAAAATCCCTTATTCTCTTGTGCTGGGAATTCTCTCTTTGCCCCTGTAATCCTCTCTTCTCCATTCTGCTCTGTGTCCTGGCACATTAACCACTATGTCATGTATCACCAAAGTTCCCTTGCCCCTGGCATCCCGGTGTGTTTGGTCAGTGAAAGCTACCAGCGGGATATTGGGTGTGGGAGGTGAGAGGTAGGGGTATTTATTTCTCCACCTGCATCCTTAGTGTGTTGTGGGTCTTCTACCAAAGTTGCAGTTCCTCTCAGGTAACTCTTTGCTATAGCTACAATTACAGCTCTCTCCAGTCTTACAATCTCCTTTTCTGTGCTCCTTTACACATAGGCGTGAAAACGATTCCCTGCTATTATTAGTCCCTGGATGCTTCATCATACCTTTCTGGCTTCTTTCATTCTGCCTATCCTGTTTTTATAAATCTACCTGGTTATTTTTATAGACTCATATTCTTTTCTCACATTTCCATTCCTTAATTCTTAAAGCTCATACATTTGAAAATTCCAATAACTGAAGACTTTGTAATCTGATTATTCTGGTTCTTGTTTCTGCTGACTCTGATTTACGGTGCCATGCTTCTTATGGTTTCTGGTTTCTTTATGTGTTTTGTGATTTTATATGATGAACTCATTTTCCTTGGAAATTTAATCTTTGAGGATTCTTTGAGGTCCTGATTGAAATGTATTAACTCCAGAGAATATCTAAGTTTTATTTCCTGACTGCCTGGACATTTCCAGACACTAAAACAGAAGTTCAAGATTTCTAGAGTTTAACAGATGCCCTTAGAACAAAATCCAGCTTTAATTCTTACCCATCTTCCAAGGTTTCTCCTTGATTTAGCTTTTGCATACTTCCTTATTTTCTAGCCAGCTCAGCAATTCACTTAAAGAAATGTAATTTACATTTTATCCAGATTTTTAAGTTGTTTTCATGGGAATGTACTTTCAGCGTATTTAGTGTTTCATGCTGAAAAGTAACAGAAGTTACATTTCTTTCAAAAAAACCCACCAAATTCAATTGTCATGATAATATATTTCACAAGGAATAAAAACAAACTAATAGGAATTACTTAAAATATTGCCAGTGTATTCAACATATGAGGAAATTGAGCCTTAGAAATGCTAGGTATGTAAGCTGCAGAATAAGAAGTAGGGAAGATAGGATTCAAAGTTACATTTCTCTAATTTCAGAATCTCTATGCTATAAGAGCTCTGTTAACGCTGGCATCTTTGTATATATGCTAAGAATATATAAAATTACTTTAGGCTCAAGTAAGAGCCATTAAATGCCCATGCTATCAGTATAAAAGTGATGAGTTAAAAAACAGCTGCTATAAGGTACATTAGAGAGAATCAATAAAATGGTATACAGATTTTAATAGATTCCCTCATTTTCAATATTAATAAACCAAATGAATTTATCTCACTTGGAAGAAATGTTCTGTGAAGAAGAATGGAGGATAAATAAATCCATGTATACTTGGTGAAGAACTTGAAATAAATGGATGGCCTAAAAGACAACATGATAAAAATAGGTGATTTCATCAGGACTATTCTAGACAACATTTTTAAACAGGAAAAAATTCAACCGCATGAACGCTCAAATTTCTTTTTGTTCATTTTCCTCATTTCCCATGCTTACTCTGCTTTTATTCTACCTAGTTTCTCTGAAGATCTGGGTAAGTCAATAACATCTTATGGTGGATTCATTCAATATTACCCCTTACAATATTTTATATGTAGAAGATACATAAGGCAAAAAATAATATGAATACATTTTACTTATAGTGGTTCAGATGCATAGCACCTGGATGAAGGGGAGCCTTGGGAGCACTTTTCAAATGGGACAATATAGGTAACCTTGTAATCTGATTCTACCTATGGTTCTATTGTTAGTCTGAAGTAATTCCACCTACAAGAAATATCTTGAAGTGCTGGCAATCCTTTACATAAAATCATCTATTTAAAAGACAATGGATTAAGATTTCAATAAACTGTTGTTTTCAACAAATAATTATAATGTTCTTGACTAGTTATTATACTTTAAAATATTATTATGTTTTTGGTATTTCAGATTAATCATAGAGTAACAATGTTTCAGAAATGGTTCTCACTATTCGAAACATACAAGTGCTGGTGAAAAACTAGGTCAGTGTGAATATGGGTCAGTTACCAGTACTTCCTCACACACACAGACTCACAATGCAAGTACCTACTTCGGGGTCTACAACTGACTATGGATTTTTATGCCTTAATGAATCACCATGATTTTGCTTTTAATTGAATATTTATGTCTCCTACTTTTCTTTTCTTCCCTTATTTTTTATAACTGTAATATAGTGAAGGATTATAGTAGTTATTTCTTGATGCTTTCCATTTTATTGTCACTAAAATGATTTATCTCTACTATCATTAATATCATAGACATTTATCAGCAGTTAATCAATCTTTAGGACCAAAAGGTTCTAATTAATGGAAACACCCTTTTGAAATTCTACGTTTTATATTGAGAGAAAGGTTTGTGCTACAAGATATTTTAAATTACCTAGAGAATCTTGTTAGGAAACTAAAGCCACGAGTGGATGACTTCACAATTTTTTAAAAGTAATATTCTTTCTCATTTATCTACTATTATATACAAAATAAGCTAAATGTCATTCTTTCAAATGTTACACGGGAACAATGTTTTTTGATATTTTAATTAGAAAATGAGTAACAGGTTGAGAAGTGATGTACTATTCCACACACGGGTCTTTAATTAGTCCTCTTGATATTTACTGCCTCTCTCTCTATTCTGTTTTCTGGATTAGTGGTTCTCAAATTTTGTACTGTGGATGACAAAATTTTCACTGGGGAAATGAGAAAAATAAGCAATGTTTTGAGGTTTGCTTTAAGCAAACTTTTTGGCACTAAAATGTTCTTTCTCATAAATTGATAGTGATAATCAATGGTAAGTCTGTCCTTATTATTCTGATAAAATGTCCCAAGTAAAAAAAATAGCATTGCTCTGTGAAATTCCAATGTCTGGGGACCACTGAATTGCATGATCTTGGGGAGGATCATGGCATTCTTGACCAACTTGATAAGTTGGAGGTTGGTGATACCTTTGCTTAGAGAAAATACAAAAAACAAGGGGAGGTGCTTAACACTGTTCCTGGCACACAGCAGGCATTCCAAAAATAGTAGCTGAGTGAATGTTAAGTGAATGAAAGTACAATTGTAAATATGGACAGATATATTTGAATATGTGTTGCCCGGTCAGAAGTTTTGCACACTGAATTGATTTTTAGGGCTATCTGCCTGGCAGCACTCTAACAATAAGCAGTATAATATGCACCAGTGAAATACAGAACCAAACAAATACCAATAACTGATCCACATCATAAATACCCTTAACCAAAATCTATCTGAAGACCTAGGAGAGAAACAAAAAATTATTTTCCTTTGTAAATCTGGCTTAATTCTAGGAGAAAACTCAGGGGATAAAAATATCAACAGATAAAACGATCTTTCTTGAATGTACCTTCCTTTACATGGAAATTTATTTTCTCATTCTTTTAGCAATCTTATTTTACATAGGAGTCTCTAAACATGATTATAGCTATATTTGCTAGTATTGAATGATACAGTTCCTAAATCTTTGACCTCGAGTGGCATTTTCTTCTACACTGGCTAGCATTATTTAAATAAGCATTGGTTATTTTTACCAAAGTTAGATAAACAGATGCATTAATCAGATATTATATGTCTATTTTATGATCTATTTTGAAATAACTACCATCACTAAAACTAAGATTTTATTAGATGTTTTCCTCTGTGCTTATTAAAATAACAAACACATTCTTGATCAGAAAATCATGATGTGTCACTACAACATGAAAAAAATACATCATTTCATATTACTGATTTGTTTTGTGCATTTTAGCTGAAGTCTAATGTCTAGTAACCAGAAGGTATGGAAGAAAAGTGATCTCTAAATTGATTGTGTTATGGGCTGAACTGTGTCCCTCCCCAAATTCATATGTTAAAGTCCTAACTCTCCGTACTTCAGAATGTAGCTATACTTGGAAATAGGGCCTTTAAAGAGATGACTAAGTTGAAATCAGGCTGTTAGGGTGGGCATTAGTCCAAAATGACTGATGTCCCTATAAAAAGAGGAGATTTGGACACACAAAGAGATACCAGGGGTATGCACACAGAGAAAAGACCATGTGAGAACATAGTGCAAAGTGGCTGCCTGCAAGGGAAGGAGAGAAGACTCAGAAGAAATCAAACCCACTGCTACCTTGATCTTGGAATTCTAGCCTCCAGAACCTTAAGAAAATAAATTTCTGTTATTTAAGCCATCTAGTCTGTGATATTTTGTCATGGCATTCCTAGCAAATAATAAGGTCTTTTGTGCTAAAGGTTAATTGATTATTTTATTAACTAAGGTTTTAGATCTGATTACTGCCAAATGAGGAACTCTCTCCTGAGCTTGCCTTGGTCACTTTGGATTGAGATGGGAGAGAGACTGACTCTATGGTATGGGTGTAAGTCAACATTTAAAAAAATTAGAATCTTGTTTTAATATAAAAGTTTAACTCTTCAATAATCTCTCCTATAGTTTTGGAATTTTATATTAATATTAAATAGTTTTCTTCCGATGGGATTTTTTTAAATAAAGTATTGCATGGTCAATCATAACTTTTTCGAACACCAAGAGCAATAACTCTTAATAGGGGGTAAGTTAAATAGCTACAGTTGGTGTGGGAGTAGAGATAACTTTCCAGGTCAGAATCACAGCTACCCTTTCTATTGGGCAAAATAAAAAGGCAATCTTTTTTATCTTGGAAAAAAATTGAGAAACATTGATCTAGAATGCTACTGTGAGTTTAACAGTGTTCATTGCAAAGTACTAAAAATATTCATGTTTACCTATCTTGTATTCAGTTATTGAGAAGCCTCAACTATCTGAATTATAGCTGAGACTTTGCAAGGAAGCCAATAACAAAACAAAAATAAAACCTCTAAATCTTAATAACAACAAACTTTGTTCTGAGACTTAAATGAGATTATACATGTGAAACACTTACAGGAGTACTTGGTGCTCAGTAAGCAATCAATAAATTCAAGCTAATTTTATTGTAGCACAATATCAATATTTGTAATAATGGTACTTAAACATGAGGAAAAGTTTAAACTATACTTACTCTATTTTATTGACAAAAGCAAAGAAAAATGTACACAACAGTTAGAAAAATGTCCATCAAATACTGTTCAACAAAATGGATGCCGAGGCTTAATAATGCAGGTTCAGTGAATAAGTTGATAACCAAAATGTATTGAGAATGTATGATTACAGGAATTACATAACTCATTTTCTCCTCTCAGTAACCCTATGAGGTCAGCATTTCATGGAGGAGGACATAACATTGTTCAAGGTCATTCACAGCTAGAAAGTGGTGGAGCCAGAATTTGAATTCAGGCCATTTGGCTGTAGAGACCAAACTATTAACCAAGAGAATTGGACAACATTTCTTTTAAAACTAAAATTTATTGTACCTATGTAATGCCTATATGTTTTTATTTAACTTTCCAAACACCATTATCCAGTAACATTTTTCCCCTTGAGAAAGATATCATTTCCTAATTATGCTGGAAAAGTGAAAAGTTATTGTAATACACAAGTGGTTTACCTGGAGCCTTCTCATTATAACCACCTGGGGAGGCATCTTTCACTTAGAATACAATGTTAACGGTGGCCTGTGGAATTGTGGATCCTGGCAACCACGGGTTACCATAGGCATTCACTAGACCAGACTATCAACTCCGGAAAGCGGAAACTGAGCCATGTTCACTACCAGCCTCAATGTCAATCAAAGTGGTTAGGATAAAGAAGTACTCAATTTGATGAATCCTTAGAGCAACGTTTGAGGGTAAAATTTCAAAACTTAACAAGTAAGCAGGAATGCTTCCATTTTGGTGGTTATTGTACTGTGAATTCTTTAAATTCTTGGAAGCATTCTAGTAGATGCCCTTGTGCCCTTTTTTCCCCTTTTTTACTAATACAGCCCCAATTTTTCTCAAGGTAGTAGGTCTCAAACTCCTTTGACTCTAGGGGTGGCAATGTGACCCAGTCCAGGCTGAAGTTCTGTAAGCCAAGGTCACTAGGGGCTTCTGGGAAAGCTCTTTAAAAGAGACAGACTCTGTTGGGCTTTGTCTCTGTGTTTTTCCCCTTTGCCCTTTCTCTTCCTCTTGATTGTAACATGGGTATGACGGTAGAGGTGGCCCATGCAAACGTGCAGGCAGTAAGCAGGGCAAAAGCCAAATGTCTGGATAGACAGCTGGAAAAAGCTGGGGTTTCCACTGGCAACTCCAAGCTACTTCACTGGCCTGATCTTAGTACTTACAGTGGAGGAAAGTATAGAAAAATAAAACACATGCTGGTTTAAGTCACTGTGGGGGCGACTTATATTACCAGTAATTAAATGTAATTCATAACTTATACAAATGTCTTTTAGTAATAAATGTATTTAGGCATACATATAAAATTTGTGAATTCTTTTATTTAATTCTATTATTTAGCGAGTAGAAATTTATCACAGAAATCTGAGCAAATCATAGCTTTCTCAACGTGCCTAACTTGCTCCAGGGATTCATTTGCTTATTGGCTTGATGAGACCATTTAGCTGTGAGATATGGAATATTGCACCATCTTAGAAGAAAACCTCGATTATGATGAATAGCAACAGGGTACACAAACTGAAGCCAATCTGTTTGAAATACTGGCCAGCATATCTGGTATGAGTATCTGACAGTTTATCACCAAATTGTGTATTTTTTATTAATTTCATTTCTGAGAAGCACAGCCCATTTATGTTATTAAAACAATTTATCACTTATTAATAGTGAATAAATGGCAGGCAAGCTGCCATATTTGCTATTAACTGAACTTTTCTCTCACTTGTTTGCAGAAGACAATTAAGTGCAGCTTCTCTTGTAGCCTAATAGCAGCTATCATCTATTTAAAAATGAACCTATAATGCATAGAAGAAGTATACTGGGCAGGGTTCAGAAATGACTTTTTAAAATTGAATAGCTAGATTCTCTGTGTTAGAATGGTAACTTTGCTTTTTTGCCTAGCATCGCTACAATAGTGCACTGTTGGGAGGCATCTTAAGGTCTATCTGGCATGTACTCTGTGACAAGTTTTGGCAGTTTAAATAAAGGTTGTTGTTTCTTCTTAACACAACTCTTATTTTGGAAGCAAGTGTCTCTTAGGAATTTATATCGGAATAACCACAATTAAGATATATCTTTTTTCATCTGGATTGGTTTAAGTAAAAGGTAAAGAGATCAGCAGTTTCCATTTTAATATTTCACCCAAAACTGTGTTTTGAATTTTATACATACAGTTTTTTGTGGTTGTTGTTAAGATGAAGAAGGAGATGCACTAAAAGAGAAGTGAATTAACAACCTAACTAAACCAGTGACATAAATTTAAAACTTCCACATTTGGGGGGTATTTTTCTGAAGTTTCTTATACTGCTGTATTTTGATATTTTTGTCCCATTTCTAAGATAAATATAGGGTTCTTAGTGTCATGTCTTTGCTTTTCCCACTGTGCTTTTGACTTTTAAATAAATTACCAAGTTTATTTTATCTGCTGCTGCCTTTTAAAATGGCTCTAATAGATACGAGGTAAAATGGTCTTTGCACTGACAGATGTTCTTGGATATCCAAATTTCCATTATGACCAAAAAAGATGCATAATTTGGTCTCAACTACAAAGAAAGTTAGAGGTAAGTTTCTTTCAAACTTTAATTTTTTTTTTCCTAAATCACTATTATAGTTAATTTCTAAACTAGGTTAAACTTGCCTGGAAAACAATTTTATTTATTTATTTATTTATTTATTATTTTTATTTCTTTAAATAGATTTATTTACACATGTGAAACTATATATGAACGATATGAATAAAATATTAAAAAGTTATTATTTATGTCGAATTTATGTCTAATTTCATTCCAAAACTTAGTTATATTCAGGTGGTACCTCTGGCTTGTCAACTAATTAGAAAGAGTTGACATTCGTCACTTATTTTTATGAATCTAGACGTGCCAAACTGTCTTGGTGGATGATTTAGCTGGAGGCCTCAGTCCATAATTCTTGAATTGACATCTATACTTGTCAACACTGCTGTAACTTTCATAGGAGGATAGCATGCCTATCTGTGGCAGCTATAATCGAATGAAAAATGTGCTAAAATATACCCATTAAATTAGATAAGCTATTGACGGTGCCAAAGAAAAGATGCTTGCAAATTGCTCCCAAATTCTGCCAAAGTATGTCTTCAAATTTGAAACACTCAAAGTGCATTTAAAAAGAATTAAAATTTTCAGATTATAAGAAATTGCACATTACATTTTATTCAGAAGGTGTGGTTTAGAAACACTAATTGAATACAAACCTTACAGGTATGCAAGTATCAAACAAAGACTTCACAGACAGCCCACAATGGGTGCTTAATGAATATTTGCTATGTATATGAAAGGATGTATTCATTTGTAACAAATGACATAGACGCTTAGGCTTTTTATTAGAAAGTTTTTTGAGAATACGCCAAAGCATTTTTTAAAACATAATTTTGTATGAGGAAGAAATAGAACTAATAGTGAGGTAAGAAGGAAAGAATTTGCCTTGAAGGAAAAAAAACACAAAACAAATAAAGAAGTAACATTTTTACTACTGTGCTATATCCTTGAGTTTCATTAGCAGAAAGTCACACTGACTTTAACATTTTGTTTGGGAATATTGATAGATTTTCTTACTGTACCTTGTAATCTTTTACTGCATGCTTGTCTGTTATCATTTGCAAAGGATTCATATTGGTACTGAGGTTAAACCTCCTTGAGGATTGAGCCTCATCTCCACATGACTGTCATTGAAGCCTAAGAATTAGCCTATGAGGGAGTCTCTTGAAATCCACCTTATTCCTTAAGTCATTCTTACCAGCCTTTCTCAGGCCCTAGGACAAGTCTAGGGCTGCTTGCAGTGTAAACTGGCTGTTTGTTAATTGCATAAAGGCCTTCAGGTTAGGAAGTCTGTTCACCAAACCTTACGCTCCTGCATGGAGCTGCACCTGCACGGAGGAAGGGATGTCACATGGCTCACAAAGGTGCTAGATGGATAGATAGTGTCTTTGCTGACATCTGTCCTAGAGGGTTTCTAGAGCTTTGTGAATTCCTCCCAGTTTCCATTCCTACCTTCCTCCAATTCCATTATCCAAAGGTATCAGAGATTATTTTCTTAAAAAGATAATTATAAAAAGATGAATATAACTATCTCTCTAACAGTTTTATGGTTCCTCATATTCCAAATAATTAATGAAATTTTATATCTCATACAAGGTCCTTCAAAATCTGAAGCCTATCAACCTTTCCAGCATTCACTTCCATTCTTCCATAGCCCTGCAAGTCTGCTTAGGGTCTAGGTTAGGCAAAGCAAAGGGATCATTCCTCACTTCCCAGAGCTAAAAATAGTGTTTTCTCCTTCAAAATTGGGAAATAATAGTAACAACTAACAATTTTGGAGCATCCATTGTGTCTAGGCACCATTCTAAGCACTTTACAAGGTAAAGTAGTTATTATTATTATTTCCATTTTACAGGTGAGTAAACTGAGGCACAGAGAAGTAAAGTAACTTACACAGCATCATGTAACTAATAAGTGGTGTAGCCAGGATTTGAAGACTACAGAGAGTAAGACACAGAATCCAAGACTATCTGTAAGTTCATATTCCCATGAAAAACAACCTCTTAGAAAACTGAAAATCTTAAAAAACTGCAACTCAAGATCATTCATAAATTTTTACTTCTATGTCAGCACACTATTATTTTTTTCAAAATAATAATAATATATTCTCAACGTTTTCTGGTGGTTTTCCATACCATAGAAACAGTATATATACTTCAAATATATACTTTGTGCTGTCTAGAACGTCTCATCACCTATTTTTACCTGGTGTCTCAAAAAACCAAAAACCACTTCAAATGCTTATAACAGAGAACTGAATGCACGGACATTGGTGACACAGGAGGTGGAGGAGCTGAGAAGCCCAACAGGGGACAGAGATTAGCAACAGCAGGAAATCACTATCAATACTATTTTGTAGAAACAGAGGGAGAAGGCGTGTTTCTGAAGCCTGGGTGTGGATTCACCTGGCAGAAACTGAACCACAGTAGGCTTGTCTGGGAGGAGCCAGCACCCCGGGGAGATGGAGCCTTTGCAAGCTCAGCCCTTTGCAGCAAAGAAGTGGGAGAGAACTACTCTGTCTTCTCTCTTTCTTCTTTCTCTCTTCTTCAAACAGAATCTTCCACCACTAGTTCCAGCCAGAAACCAGCTAACAGGTCACCACCACAGGGAGCATGGGCAAGGCAGAGGAAGGGCAAGGCTTGGCCCTGAGGCACAGAGTCTCAAGCCCTGTACATCTGGTGAATGCCTCATTCTTAGGCCTTCCTCACGAAGATCTCCCTGCTCCTCGTAGATTCTCCCACAGAACCGTACCATTCACTTCTTTTAACACCTGAGTATTACACAAATGAACTTATCTACAAAACAGAAACAGATCATAGACTTAGAAAAGGAACTTATGGTTACCAGGGGGGAAGGGTGAGGGGAGGGATAGATTGGGAGTTTGGGATTGACATGTACACACTGCTATATTTAAACCAGACAAGCAACAAGGACCTACTGTATAGCACAGGGAACTCTGCTCAACACTCTGCAATAACCTAAATGGGAAAATAATTTGGAAAAGAATAGATACATGTATATGTATAATTGAATCACTGTGCTGTACACCTGAAACTAACACAACATTGTTAATTAACTATAGGTCTGCAAACTAACGAATGGCGCAATTTCACTCCACAAGAGTGATAGATAATAGAAGCTGTAGAATGAAACATTTTTCAGTGTTCAAAGATATAAAGGAATAAATACATTCCAGAAAGCAAGGATCTGTTTGTGTATCTAAAATATATCTAGTTAACTAGCTAGCTATGTCAGGTGAATTTGGAAATGAGGCAAGTACAAATTAAATATATAATCTCTGAAATAAATAAAGCATCAGTGGAAAGGTTAAACAGCAGAATAAAACCAACAGAAGAAAAAACTAGTTTATTATAAGGTTGTCCTGAAAAAGCACCCCATATGCAGCATGCAGACTAAAGTAGATGAGAAATATGAGGGAAATATTAAAAAGCATGAATGATTATGTATAGTCAAGGCACATATAATGGGATTTTAGAAAGGAAAGAATGAGGTAGAAGAAATATTCAAATAATTGACAGAAATTTTTCCAGAAGTAAATAAATATATAAATTTCAAATGGAAGGAGATCACAAGATTTGAGCAAAATAAATGAAAACAAATCTACACCTAAATAAATTGTAGTGTGAATACAAAACATTAAACAAAATGTTAAGGTCTTAAAAGAGATAGAATGGTAGCAGACTTCTCATGTGTAAAAGTGGTAGCCAGAATTAAAATACCTTCAGTGTTGAAAAAAGTATGTGAAAACTTAAAATTTCACTTTATGTACACTATCTTTATACTCAAGACTGACAGCAAAAATAAAGATGTTTCATTAAAAAGTTGAGATACTTCTGCTTCACAGAATCTTTAAAGAACGTATTATAAGAAGAAAGCTAAATGTGGTAGGGGATGTAGGAAGGAAAAGTCACTGGTCAGCAAAGAAATTAGTAAAATATATTGATAAATCTAAATTCGTATTGACCTTAAAAATTAAATAAGACTAAAATTGATAGCCTTTAAAGTTAATAATGGAACTAAAATGCTAGACAGTAGCAAAATGGGAAATTAGACAACAATTATTCTATTGTTTTTCATCTCATCCAAATCCTACCCTATAGCTCTCTTCCTCCATTCTTACAGGCCACAACTCTTCATTCAGTATTTGCCAAACATTTCTATCTCATGTTTCAGTCTTTCTTTGTCTTCATAGCTAATTTTTCATATGCTTCAGGAGACTGCATCAAGGACTACTAGCTAGATTAGAAAATGCTGACATTCAAATCGGAACTCAAAATTTAACTTGCATTATGCTAGGAAACTACAAAGCTAAATGTGGGTAATTCTCTAATATCTTGTTTTTATATGAGTGCTATTCTGAATGTCATATATGTACCACATGCTATTACAACTGTTTGAATTATACTGGATTAGCTAATTTACACTATTTTATTGCTTTACTACAAAAAGATGATGAAAATTTTGAAATAATGGCTTAAGTGAAAATCTATGCAAAAATACTCATCAGACCCTCAAATCGTTTTAAGAAAAGAATAAAGTAAAATAAATATTAGAGGCTCTAGAACTTTAATAGCAATTCTAAGTTATTGTTATAGCCACAAAAATGAAATAAAAAAGGTATGGCATGTATCATCCATACTTCTCCATTTTAAAAAAGGGAGTAGAGCTGCCAGCTTAATTTTAAGTATGCTGTCCAGTTAGCCATTGTGTATATTTTTAATCATTCATATAAGTAATATACTGTCCATAATATTTGAATGTCAGTGATGCATCATTCATAACAAACTATTATAAATTCTCCACTATAAATTATGAAACTTAACATGGCCTCTGACCTTCAGGATTTTGCAATCTGGGACAAGAAGAAAAATCCCCATTAGATTTTATTTTAAATGTTTACTGGAAAAATCTTTTGGGCACCAAGATATCACAGTTCTAAATTAAAAGCAGTTGGGACCTTTTATAGTATGATTCCTATAAAACCTTATCTTTAATTACAGCATTATAAATGCATAGTAATATCTTTTTCTAATTTATTGTTTTTAAGACATATTTCTTCATTAAACATCAAGTTATTTATTACAAACATATTTTCTAAAAGAGGTAGTAGAGTGTAATGGCTAAGATCCTGTGCTCTGGAGTCACATGACTGGCTTTCAAATAGCAGTTCAAACCCTGATTAGCTGAATGATCTGGGAATGATTCTTTTTTCTTTTTTTTTTCTTTTTCTGGATGATTACTTGTGCTCTGTGCCTCTCTTTCCTAATCTATACAAAAAGAAGGATGATGGGAAACATGAAGACAATTTCCTAAAGTTGAACAAGTAGAGAAAAGAAAATTAGAGATATCAATTTTGAGTGTTAAGTATCTTAACATTAAAATTCCAAGAACACAAAAATGGAGAAAAATTATGGAAAGACAAGGCTATTTTCCAGAACTGAAGGCCTAAGCCTCTATGTTGTGAAGGCCCACCATATGACTAAATATTTTTTGATGTTTAATGCTATATATAGTAAATGCAATTAAAAATTCATTTTGGAAAGGTTTGTTGCTATTATATAGAAGTGCAATAGATTTTTCCATATTGAATTTACATATTTTGAATTTGCTAACTTTACTTAGTCCTAGTTGTTATTTTATGGATTCCTTTGGGTTTTCCATGAAATCAATCATGTTGTCTGAGAATAAAAAAAGGGTTTTACTTCTTCTTTTCCAAACTTTATGCCTTACTTTACTGAGGAGCTAGAACCTCCAGTACAATGTCAAATATAAGTCATGGGAGTAGATATTCTTGCTTTGTTCCCTATCTTAGGGAAATACTTTCAATTAATTAAGTAAAATATTAGCTGTGGATTTTCATGTGTACTCTTATTAGATGGAGAAAGTTATTTTCTATTCCAGAAATTGCTAAGGATTTTTATGATTAAAGGGTATTGCATTTTGTCAAACACTTTTTCTGCACCTATTGTGATGGTCATGAGTTCTCTTCTTTATTCTGTTAATATGGTGATTTACATTAATTTGTGAATGTTAACCCTCAGATAAACCCCACTCATTCATGATGTATTCTCACTTTTATATATTGCCAGATTAAATTTGCTAGCATTTTGTTATCAATAAGAATATGGAAGACCGGAATATCACTCTTAATCACCTTAATCTTATTGACATTTATTGAATACTATACCCAATGACTGCAGAATACATATTTTTTTCAGGTTCACATGAGACATACTCCAAGATAACCAAATACAAAGCAATGAACAAATAAAATATTTTAAATTTAAAAAACTTGCTGTAAACACTACTTTAGCTGTATCCCATTAATTTGGGTATATCTTTTTTTTTTAATTCAGTTTGAAATATTTTCTAAAGTTTGTGATATCTTTTTCACCCAAGGGTTACTTTTAAATGTGTGTGGGGTTTTTATTTCAAATATTTAGCTATTTTCTAGTTTTTTGAAAAATCAATTTCTAATTTAATTCCACTGTAATCAGAGAACATAACCCATGAGTCAGCAAAGGTGTTACATGGCATTCTTCCTAAACCAAGCAAGGGAGGAAGTTCTAAAACAATTACACAATTTTGAGATTTCTGTAAACTGTTTGTATTAATCTGACATTAATCCTTCCACCTGTTGAGTAAAGCAATAATTTGAGAGTAACAGAAGAACAGAGAGAGAGTTTGGGGTAATTGAGATGCACCCACCACTTGGCCTAGTAAGGAACAAGCTATGGTCAATCAATCATAAGACAAATTGTTTATCATTAAGAAAGAGAATTTGAACTGCAAAAGAATGTGGGCTGTACCTTTGAGAAAACAGCTAAAGGAAGCTGGAGGAGAAAGAGCTGGACAGGAATTTCTATTATACAAGAGTAGAGGCATGAAGGACCCACCTCTACAGGATCCTTTGCAGTTATTAGTACCTAAGCCCTAAAAGAAATGTAGCAATGAGCATCCTCCACCCAGAAAGCACTGACAGAAGATGACATGTGGTAGTAGTCAACTCAGGTCTTTGACAGGGGCCAGATCAGCAAGAGGCACTTGTCCTTCATCTCTCTCTTTCGGGACCAACACATAAGAGGAGAAACTGTTTTAGAAGAGGTGGAGGAGGAGAAGGGAAGGAGCAGATCATTCCCCTCACCTACTGAACTGATGACTTGCCTGGCTCATTCTAGCAGAAGGGAGAGAAGGATTTGTCTTGTGGTTGAAATTTTAAACTAAGTTGAAAATTTAAATATTAGAAACCGATCAGAAAATTATGGAATCTGCCTAAAATGTTTTTAAGGGGAAGCAAAGGCAGAGTGTTGTTGAAGATAGTGGTCAATGGGGGAAAAAACCCTCAAAACTGATGTTTGAATGCCACTGAATTAAGAAAGTTTATAAGTAGGATTAATTATAAAACAGAGTTTAATATAAAAGCCATGAAAAGGTGTAGGAAAATGGTATGGGAATACAAAAAAAGAAAAGATCAATTTCCACTTTGAGAGATAGGAAAATAATGTATATGATTATAAACACATAATTACATGACCCATTGAGAAGAGAAATAGCTAAATCATCCCTGCTATACAAGCCATCTCACTGGAATTTTACAGATATTCTCCCATGTAATTTTCAGCAGCCTTGTTTTACCCATTTAGCAGATGAAGAAATGAAAGCTCAGAAAGCTGAAGTAATGAAGTAATTATGCCTTAAATTGGAAATGGCAAAACTGAGATTTGAACGCTCATGTGACAGATTTTACTCTGTGCCTCTTGTCATTGTATATTATTTCTATACATAATTTAGAAAGACATGTTTTAAATTAAATTTAATATGTCATTAACCACTCAGTTATTTAGTTTGTGACTATTTCTAGGATATAGAATTAACCAAGGTAGACGTTGTGTCTTATACAGAAGATTTTCCTTTTTTTTTTATCTTATAGAGATTATGTATATGATACATAGCTCTCTACTTTGAGGACTGATTTAACATCATGTCACCCTCAAGGCCACTAACTGAATTGGCAGCTCACCATGTAAGGGCTGTCTCGAACAGTCAGTCAGTTTAAAATGACACTTCTCCTGAGGGCTCATTCTGCAGTGGTGTTAAGAGGCATAGGACTAACCTAGGATAAGTGGTAGCACTGTTGGTTCAGCATAACAATTAGTGGCAGACTGCTAAGCATGTAAGCAGGCCAAACTCTCTAGTGAATTATTATCACTGCTATTAACAAAATAAATCTAATGTGGTCTACTGTGAAAGGCACCGCACCATTTATCATCTCATAAATCAGGTTCTTGATTCATAGGCTGAGACTTGCCACTTAAAATATACATTTTAAATAATTAAAAAACATTTAAAGTATTAACTTCATACTATGTTGAACTTAGAGAATATATTTTTTCTTTGAAAAAGTATGTAATTCATGCGACAGTGAATAATTTTCCTTGCTAACAGAAGAAATGATACAGACAATTCAAAAGTCATTGAGACTTAAATTAAGATTACATTAAATTTTCTTTTAACAGACTTGTCTTCTAATGTTAATATACTTACATTAATGTTAAGAATAAAAACCAACATGATTTTCTATCTCTGTGTTTAACAATTCTGGGTGCAAGCATCTCTTTCTGTCCCAGGTTTAAACAACACTGAAAACAACAGCAATAACTTGTTACAGGAAATAGTTGACATTGTAAGATGAGACTGTGAACTAACTAAAACTGAAATAGTTTGCTAAAGTTAAATAGTAAACTAAAATAGTTTATATGTCAAGCTTATCAGCTTACTCATCAAGATACACTTTCCTAGCTGTGCTCAACCATTCGAAGCTATTGTCATAAACTATCCAAAACCCAACCAGTTCTCTACCTTGCAAGATCCACCTTAAAATCATCCAACTCAGCCCCTAAAATCCTATAAATTTTTCCTCAGACCTCTCCATTCTATACTATTAAAACTGTGTCAGAATGATCTTCTCTAACTATTGTACTAGGTTGACTACACTAAGCTTTGTTTAATCGAGTCTTTGGGGTGCTCCACTGAGAAGTGGACAGTAGACAATTTTTGGAAGTCCCACTGAGATCCAGTCAGGATATCCTAAAGGCTATGGCTCAAAACCCTTGGCATGGAAGAGGCTCTCCCTTGTATTTCCTTGGATCTCCTACTCAGGGGTGTCTCCAATTGTGATAGTGAGGAAGGTTCTTCATTGGATTTGAGCTCCAATTTCTTTTTAAAAGCTTCCAAATGCTAAATTTCTTTTGGTCTAGGAATCTTTTGACTATCTCTTCAGATTTAAAAATGGTTATCTCTGGTGGAAAAGATAACACAACTAACAATACAACCAATGGTTTCTTTATCTATCCTTGGCACTTTCCATGGTGAGTCTCTAAAATACAGTCAATTGAAAGAAAATGATTATAAGTTTGATAAGCCCAGCCTAAGTCTGTTCTAGAGCTTCAAAACAGACAAGTTTAGAGGGATTGTCAGACTAGCTGCTTTTGAAATTACTCTGCCTTGTTTTGCACTGTTACAACATGTTCTTCTCCCACTGCAGTCATGGATTACATCTTTAAAACTTAATTGTCTGCTGTAAATAAATAAATGATTTCAATCTCTACTATTATGATAACATTTCTGGAGATTTCATCAACTGGAAAAATATCAGAAAAAACTCTCCATTAAGACAATGAAAGGACAGTATCATATACTATATTTTTAAATAATTTTTTTATAGATTTATTTATTTTTGGCTGCATTGGGTTTTCATTGCTGAGCATGGGCCCTCTCTAGTTGCGGCGAGTGGGGGCTACTCTTTGTAGCGGTGCGCATGCTTCTCATTGCAGTGGCTTCTTTTGCTGTGGATCACGGGCTCTAGGCACACCGGCTTCAGTAGTTGTGGCTTGCGGGCTCAGTAGTTGTGGCGCATGGGCTTAGGTGCCCCGCGGCATGTGGGATCTTCCCAGACCAGGGCTCGAACCCGTGTCGCCTGCACTGGCAGGTGGATTCTTAACCACTGAACCACCAGGGAAGTCCTATCGAATACTGTTAATAATGAATATAACTGTAAAAGGCTAGAGTGTTGTTCCTCACATCTATATCCTTCTGAAGACCTCAAGCTGAAGGCTTTAAGGAATCCTCAAGAAGCAGACAAACTGAGAGCATGATAAAGTGTTTGCCTAGAACTTCAGAGCAAGTAGACAACTCTACAAAGTAGACAGCTCCCACCAAACACCTTCTGATAAAGATGGCAACTGCATGAAACAGACAGGCTCCACCCAAAACCCACAGAGCAAAATCCACATATCTAGAGTCACAGACTCACAGTCTTACCTGGATCTGCATGCTTTTGGGTTTTCTTAATTTTTCATAGCTATTTTATTTCCTTTTTACAGTTTTGAAATTCTGTATTATTAACAGATATTTTTCACCTGGTAATTATGATACCTCAAAGTCCCTATATTTAATATTGCTTTTTGCATTTTTAGGCCTTGGTGTAAGTCAAATATCAGGCAACAATTAACCTGCTTGTGTTAGACTAAAACATACAACCAAACCAGCTGTTGGGTTTGTATTCATTTTATTTCAGTTCCATCCAGTTTCCTAAGATATCAATTTAAAATCATCAGTAAGTTGGTCTCCCGGGTAGTTGGACTGAACTACTAAGGCATTTGTAGAGGGCAAACAACGCAACAAAACAGAAAGTCAGATATCTAAAATTGCTTTAAGGATGCACCTATATGGGAAGGTTCTTATCTTCACAGAAAGAACACCCTGAGTCCTTTCACAGGGGCTTATTTTGGTAGTAAAATTTTCAAAGAAATAGAGCCTTGCAAAAAAGCTTAATAAGTACTGGTATGTATTCTGAGGTTGTTTGACTTTTACAGAAGTGATAAGAAAACCATACCATTTAGACTCAAATCTAAACTCTTGCTTTGTGTCTATCAGTTGATCTCTACATTAGACATGTCATTGTCTGGTGCATTGGTAATTACTGATGAATGATGGCAGACAATTAAATGCTATTCAACAATACCATTTGATTATTCAACTGAAAGAGATCATTGACAGGCCTCTAAAAACTATTATTGAATTTGGGACACAAAAGCCTATTGGTTACTATCTACAATTTAGATAGGATCTTCTACCTCAATAAACTAATACTTGCAATCAATATGGTCTCCAGTATTATCCAGAGTCCAGTTTGGACCATTAATTTTCCCCCTTTGAAGGAAAATAGACAATTTGATCCAGGAAGGATAAAAGAGGGTCTCAGTCTGAGTTCAAAACTTTAATTTTTATTTGACTTACACCACGGCTTAAGAATGAAAAATTTTATATTGATTTCTTCATCCTCCAAGCTTATTTATTTCACATTGTATAAGAGACCTGAAAACTTGGTGGACACCTACCTGCTTTAGAACAGGGAATAGTAGGATAACAAGACAGTAGGCCATAGAACTTCTCACCCAAGAAATCCATAAAGTTGGACAGGTGATGGTTCAAAGTACAGCTCCTTTAGATATTATAATTCTGACAACTTTAGGTGGAACATGTGTTTTCTCAGGTGAAGAATGTTGTACTTATATTCTGACAGACCTCTGTGGTTCCAGAAAAAAAACAAAATAATTCCAGAAAAGAAATAAATAATACAATTAGGTGATTTCTCTAATGTCTCCATATCGGTTCTGCAGATTCTTTTTTTTTTTTTTTTTTTTTGCGGTATGCGGGCCTCTTACTGTTGTGGCCTCTCCCGTTGCGGAGCACAGGCTCCAGACGCGCAGGCTCAGCGGCCATGGCCCACGGGCCCAGCCGCTCCGCGGCACGCGGGATCTTCCCGGACTGGGGCACGAACCCGTGTCCCCTGCATCGGCAGGCAGACTCTCAACCACTGCTCCACCAGGGAAGCCCTCTGCAGATTCTTTAGAGTGTGGATGGGTGCTGGTCTCTTGACTTAATTTATGCTCTTAATTTGGAAGTAGACTGCAAACTCTTTTTTTTTTTTTAACATCTTTATTGGAGTATAATTGCTTTACAATGTTGTGTTAGTTTCTGCTGTACAACAAAGTGAATCAGCTATATGTATACATATATCCCCATATCCCCTCCCTCTTGCGTTTGCCTCCCATCCTCCCTATCCCACCCCTCTAGGTGGTCACAAAGCACCGAGCTAATCTCCCCGTGCAATGCAGCTGCTTCCCACTAGCTATTTTACATTTTATAGTGTATATATGTCAATGCTACTCTCTCACTTCATCCCAACTTACCCTTCCCCTCCCATGTCAAGTCCACTCTCTACATCTGCGTCTTTATTTCTGTCCTGCCCCTAAGTTCATCAGAAACATTTTTTTTTTTTTTAGATTCCATATATATGTTAGCATCTGGTATTTGTTTTTCTCTTTCTGACTTACTTCACTCTATATGACAGACTCTAGGTCCATCCACCTCACTACAGGTGACTCCATTCACCTCACTACAGGTAACTCAATTTCATTTCTTTTTATGGCTGAGTAATATTCCATTGTATATATGTGCCACATCTTTATCCATTCATCTTAGACGCAAACTCTGATTATAATACTTCTGTTTTTGTATGTGTTGCAGGGATCAAATTTGGATTTCCAGAGTTTTAAATGCTGTCACACAGTGACTGTTTCACCTCATCAAATGATACAACAAATAATCTCCCAACAAAAAGAACAAGAATATATGCCACTTACATAAAACTGGAATGACTGCCATCAGAAGATGTACACATGATCATGACATATTAAACAGAATTATAGATCTGTATTAATCATTACTAGACCATAATGGTCTATATCACAGTTTAGGATTAGAAATGACCAAAAGAATGTGACTGAAAACTGCAATAAATGTACATCCTTGACACTGTGTTAAACAATAATGAGAGCAGGATTTCTTTCCTGTACCTAAATTAAGCAATACTGAGACAGTGCATGATTCCCTGCCCAGTGTTATTATTCAGAACAAACAAAATAAACCTGGTTATAGTTCTAGGAAATACTTGCTTCTGAAAGATAATTCTGTGAAGTAACCAAAAATTGTATTTGCCAAGGTTAATATATTATTTACCAAAACTTACTTCATTATACCCTCCAATCCCAACCTATTCCTCTGCTTGCAAAGCCTGCCTTAAAATCTCAGGCAAGACTCAAACCCTAAAAAATCCTACCCTGACCTCCCTATTCTGAGACACTAATAAGATCCTCTCAAGGCTGTGTTTTATCTTATTGCACTGAGCTTAAGAAACTTAGCTTTGTTCCATCAATATGCTTCTTTGATTATCTTTTAAGAAATTCTTTGTTATTCTTTTAGAAAATCAACTGTTGGCATATAAAACTTATTCTATATAATTAAATATGGATCACACAAGAAGAAGTAAATATATCAGGAAATATGTTAGCTATAGGGAGAGGGATTACATGAGGTAAAGAAATCACTAAAGGTAATTCACAGAATAGATATCTACAAATAGTCATAAAAGGGAAGAGAGAGAGAGAAAGAGAACTAACATATATCAGGAAACCCCTCTTGAGAAGACGTTTGATATTTTACATATACTATCTCATTTAATTATCAAAACAACCCTATCGATTTCCCAAAATTTTAGGCAAGGAAATAGAATTGATGAGATAAAACATTTTGCCTAAGCCACCATGTATACTTAATGACAGAGATGTGATAAGAAATCAGGTCTTCTAACTACCAGTCCTGTATTACTATTTTCCTGCTCAGTTCTGCAATTCTGAATTATTTACTTAGAAATAACCTCAAGACTATGAACAATATTAGTCTTTTAAATTTAAAATGTAAAAGAAATGACCATTTTATTGGAAAATATAAACAACTGCAGCAGACTCAAGGAAGAATTAGAAAATCTAAATTTATTTAGGACTATTAAAGATATTTATCCAGTAATCTAAAACCTACTCCCATCACACAAAATCAAACAGACACCACCACAAAACCTCCACTGAGTCTAAATGGTTTGGGTAATCTAAATCTACCTTATACAAACTATTCTAGAGAAATGAGAAAAAGGGAAAGAAAGGGAGAGAAAATAGAAAATGGTAAGGAAAGTGGAAGGTAAACAGGGGAGCGGAAGGAAGAGAAAAGAGAATGTTCTCCAAGTAATATGAAGTCACTGTAACCTTTATGTCAAAGAATAAGACAAGGGCAATATGAGAGAAGAAAATTAGAGTCTAATTTCATTCATAAACATAGTTGAAATATCATGAATAAAATATTAGCAAGCTAAATCCAGTCAGTATAAATATTTATATCTTTCATGATCAATATACATTAATTCCAAGAACGCATGGTTGGTTTAACTTTAATCATTCTCTTATTGTAATTCCCCCAGTGAACTTATTAAAGGAGAAAAACCATATGACTACTTCAGTAGGTGCAAAAATGAATTTCAACTCTTAGTTTTTCATGTCAACAAACTAGTTTAAATACCAAAATTTATTTAACCTGAAAAAGTTACCTACCCAATACCTTCAGCAGACATCATACTTAATAGTAAACATCAGAAATATTTTCTCTATATTCAGAGAGAAACAAAAAATACATCCACTATCAACGTTTGTATCTGACATTGTATTGGAGCACCTAAGAAGCTCATAATAAGAAAACAAATAATTAAAAGATCCTAGAAGTTCTTTAGTTAATCACACCCTTTCTTCCTCCTACAAAATTTACCTCTGATATATAGACATTTATGTACATTTATATACATATATATATTTATATGTGTGTACATGTTCATGTATAAAATTCTTTGGATCTGTAGGGATGTTAGATTTCATTTATTTAGTTAGTTGAGGAGAAGATATCCTAAAGTTTAACTGGACTTTACTCTTTCCTTTTGCCTCTGAAAATCAATGCAAGCTTCCTACCAGAAAAACTGTCATATACTAGGAACAGAAAAAGTATTCAATGGATTCAGAGTATAAAATAATTAAATAGAATCGTATATGTTGTTGCATGGCCTGAAAACATGAAGCTGACCATTTTTTTCCCAAGAAATGCATAACGCTACAACTTTTCCTAGGTAGCATTGAATTGATGCACAGTAGGTTCTTTCAAACCAGGAATTAAGTTCAGCATTCATTAATTTATTCAATCACTCAATAAATATGTCCTAAACAAAGCCTACCACTTAAAATGATGAATTAATCCCACATATTAAGGGAACTTGTTTTAATCTACTTTATAATGTCTATTCTCTAACATTGGCATGGTTTGTGGTTATACACTGCACTGTGCTCATTTTTACTAATTTAGTACCCTATATGGGATTATTTCATATGTTGTCAATATTGACATATTTTTAATTGAGATATAATTCACACATAACATTGTGTAAGTTTAAGGTATACGACATATTTATTTGATACATTTATAGATTGCAATAATATTGCCACCCATAGTGTTAACTAACTCCTCTGTGTGACTGTATGAAGTCACATAATTAACATTTCTTTTTGGTAGTGAGAAAATTTAAGATCTACTTTCTTAGAAATCTTAAAGTATATAACATAGTATTGTTGACTATGCTGTGCATTGGATATCCAGAACTTATTCATCTTCTAACTACAAGTTTGTACCATATGACCAATATTTCCCCAATTCCCCACCTCACATTTCCTGTTAAGTACCATTCTACTTTCTGTTTTTACAGTTCACCTTTATTAGATTCCACATATAAGCAGTATCATATAGTGTTTTTCTTTCTCTTTTAGACTTATCTCACTTTGCCATGTTGTCACAAATGGTAGGATTTCTTTCTTTCTTAATGTTGAATAATATTATATATAAATTATACATATATATATATATTTCTTTATCTATTTATCCACTGACAGACACTTAGGTTGCTTCCATATCTTGGCTATTGTAAATAACCTGTTAGAATGGCTATCGTCAAGAAAACTAGAGATAGGTATTGGTGAGAATGTGGAGAAGAGGGAACACTTGTACACTGTTAGTAGGAATGTAAATTGATTTAGCCACTATGGAGGTTCCTCAAAATATTAAAAATAGAACTATCGTATTATCCAGAAATCCACCTTTGGGTATATACCCAAAATAAATAAAAACAGGGTATTGAAAAGATATCTACACTCCCATGTTTATTGCAGCATTATTCACAATAGCCATACTGTTTTTAAAATAAACAAATCATGTATGATGTATACCTTATTTTGATATTTCTTTAATTACATTAGTTTCTTAGGTACTGGATGGTTATTGCTAATTCTTACATACACACTATCAACTTTTCGGTTGTTTTCCTTAAGCAAACATTATATTTTTTCCCTGGGTTATTATTTTAAAAATCCAGAAGTGGGGCTTCCCTGGTGGCGCTGTGGTTGAGAGTCCGCCTGCTGATGCAGGGGACACGGGTTCCTGCCCCGGTCCGGGAAGATCCCACATGCCACGGAACGGCTGGGCCCGTGAGCCATGGCCGCTGAGCCTGTGCGTCCGGAGCCTGTGCTCCGCAACGGGAGAGGCCACAACAGTGAGAGGCCCGCGTACCGCAAAAAAAAAAAAAAAAAAAAATCCAGAAGTGGAAAAAGAAAAGATTACATTACAATGTTGCCTGTAAAATAAATTCCAGTAGAAAAATTCCAATTATTTTCATTACACAAGTATTTCAGGTGGACAAAAAGATAAAAAATTCTGTCACCTTTTTTTTTTTGTCAAAACTACAAAGTTATTTAATTTAAAAAAATACTAAGTTACATTACTTGGTTACCCATACCATATAAGCTATTAGCTCTGATTTCTACTTTTTTGATCTTATCTTTATTATCTGTTTTAGATTCCTATAATTACTACTTTGCCTCATTGACTCAATACACCAAAATTATTATTTTCATAATAGATTCCATAATTATTTAAAAGTAGTTTTAATATCATTTTCTTCCTTTTAGTCTTTAGTAATTAAAGATTAATCACATTCACTAAGCTTAAAGCAAACACTAAAGTTATTTTAAATACTTGAATGTCAGACACTTCCCACTCCTCATTCCTCAATTTTTCTTCTCAAGTCAGATTTCCTTTTATACTTACTTCAATCTTCAGTGAAGTGTCTGCCTATACTGTTAGATCTATTGGCCTCCTGTGACCATCCTTAAGCTTAAAAACCATAACCTGTCATGTTTCCAGGGGCTATGTCAGTGGCTGCATTGTAACAATTCTGAAGTATCCTAAAAGAGGTGGTCACAGGCACTGTGGCCATACAGCCATAAAGTTAAGAGAGGAAAGGGTAATTTGGATTCTATGGACACAAAGGAGTAAGAATGTACAGCTGATTAGTGGAATTCTTAGGTTGGCAGAGAGTGAGCCTTGCCTTCATCCTTCACCCAGAAAACATAAAATGATACAAAGTTTCAACAGAACCACAAATTAGGCATGTAGAACAATGTTACTCCAGAATCGAGAGCTAATTTTATGATTCAGAGCATAGATGAAAACTATAATAGAACAGCTGAACTACATGGAAAAACATGTATTTGCAACAACTTGAAATGACTACCTCAAAGATCTTTGTAGACCACACAATGAGTATGTAAGGTACTATCTAAAGTTTTCAAAATCAACATAAAACTAGATGGCAATAAAGTTTGGTGGTTAAAGCAGGCTCTACAGCCAGACTGCTTAGGTACACTTCCTGGCTCTTCTGCTTTTTATCCCTGTAACCATAGTAAGTCACTTAGGATTTCTTTGTGCCTCAGTTTTCAGATTTGTAAAATGTGTATATTAGTACCACTGACCTGATTGGGCTGTTATAAGAATTAAATGTGTTACTAGATAAAAGTATTTAAAATAGTACATGACACACTGTACGTACCTCTATTATGAACATTAGCTTTTACGTCACTAAGTATAAATGAGTTAAATCCTCTTATACTGCAAAGACTCTCAGACTTGATCATTAAACAAAGTCCAAATGTAAGTTAATTCATAAGAATTGCACTCAAAAAAATAACAGAAAAGGTTAAAAGTAAAGTATTAGTCATAACTATACCAGCAAACATGAACTAAATAAAATATCAAATATTAAGAAGATACTAAAAAAATTTTTTTTTAATTTTTTGGCCATGCAGCTTGCAGGATCTTAGTTCCCTGCAGTGGAAGCAGAGTCCTAACCAGTGGACCACCAGGGAATTCCCCTAAAAAGCAATTTTTTTAGCACTTGTATTGGAGTATAATTATTTCACAATGGTGTGTTAGTTTCTGCTTTATAACAAAGTGAATCAGCTATACAGATACATACATCCCCCTATCTCTTCCCTCTTGCATCTCCCTCCCACCATCCCTACCCCACCCTAGGTGGTCTCAAAGCACTGAGCTGATCTCCCTGTGCTATGTGGCTGCTTCCCACTAGCTATCATTTTACATTTGGTAGTGTATATATGTCCATGCCACTCTCTCACTTCGTCCCAGTTTATCCATCCCCTTCTCCGTGTCCTAAAGTCCATTCTCTACGTCTGTGTCTTTTTCTTTTTTTTTTGCGGTACGCGGGACTCTCACTGCTGTGGCCTCTCCCGTTGTGGAGCACAGGCTCCGGACGCGCAGGCTTAGCGGCCGTGGCTCACGGGCCTAGCCTCTCCAAGGCATGTGGGATCTTCCTGGACCGGGGCAGGAACCCGTGTACCCTGCATCGGCAGGTGGACTCTCAACCACTGCACCACCAGGGAAGCCCTCTACATCTGTGTCTTTATTCCTGTCCTGCCCCTAGGTTCTTCAGAACCATTTTTTTTTCTTTTTTTAGATTCCATATATATGTGTTAGCATACGGTATTTGTTTTTCTCTTTCTGACTTACTTCACTCTGTATGACAGACTCTAGGTTCATCTACCTCACTACAAATAACTCAATTTTGTTTCTTTTTATGGCTGAGTAATATTCCGTTGTATATATGTGCCACATCTTCTTTATCCATTCATCTGTTGATGGACATTGGAAAGATATGGTTATTTAACTTTGAAAAAATGTATAATGCATAATCATGAATGCTTATGTAATAAATAATAGGGTATTAAAATATAATCTACAGAATTGTAAAAACACAAAAAATAAAATAATGGATAATGATTGAAAATGCAACTCATTTTTTAGAATTTTTTTTTTTCAAAATAAGTATGCAAAAGAAAAAAATAAGTAATGAGATTTGGATACTATATTCTTGTTGATTTAGTATTTGCAAGTAGAACTTGGTAAAATATGGAAACTTCTTAGTTAAGTAATGATGAAAGATTAAAAACACTATCAGATATTATTATCCCACAAAGGAAACTCCAACAAATTATCAAAACAACAAATTGTAAATGCTCTATTTTTGTGATTTCATTGCATGAAAATTGTAAAGTAATAATACAAATAAAAAAAAGAAAGAAAAAACTCTCTATTTGGAAATTATAAAAATATCCTACTTAACTCTTAGGCTAGAGAGAACATTAAAACAAGAACTTGAAACCATTTAACAAAATTATAGCCTTAAAATTAAGTATTTATTCATTAATCTCATATCACTGAGTTTCCAGTGATGAACAAGGCAAACACAGTCCTTGCTTAGTTGGCTTACAGTTTTGTTGGGGAAGGGATAGAAACACTTACTCATTAATTCATTCACTCACCCTTACACTCAATAAACCATTAAGTTATCAAATAATCAAAGTGGGGAAAACCCTGAGAAAAGCAAGAACAAAATGTAATAATAAATAAAACAGTGATTTGGAGTGCCAAAAGTTATAAAAGAGAAAAATAAATGTAAAACAGTTTCTTGAAAAAAATTAGTAGGGTGAGATTTTATATAGTAATACGTAAAAAGATTAATCAAAAGTATGCAAAATTAAGAATGAAAGATATAGAAAATTTAAAATGGTATAAGGGAATACTTGGCACTCAATCATTAATTCAACAAATATTTATAGATCATATAATACATCCCAGGTACTGTGCTAGATGTTGAGGATAAAATGGTGAGCAAAACTGTCTTCTTTCCTCACATAGTTCAAAGTCTAGTGTGGGGTCTACAAAAAAGTATCCAGGGAAGTAAAATATAATGTGATAAGTACTGGAGGGTTGGAGCCATGCAATAGGCTATGGGCACACCTAAGAATGGCCACTTACCCTGTCTTTGAAATTCAAGGAAGTGTTATAGGAAGAAATGCATGAGGTTCTGCCAGAGGGAAAAGCTTGCAAAAAAGTCTGTAAGGTTAGAGAGAATACATTTTATTAGATAATCTAAACAAGATTAAGACTGCCTGGTGCAGAGAGAAGAAAAATATTAAGAAAGATAAAAGAGGCTGTATTGAAAAAAGAGGTTAATCAAAAAGTCTTTGGAAGCCACAATAAAGGTTTTGAATTTTAACCTTAGGTCAACAGGGAATCTTTGGAGTGACTTGAGTAAGAGGTAGGCATGATCAGATTTAAGATTAAGATAAACACACAGGCTAGCTACAGAGTCGAAAATAGATTGTGAACACACTGAGAATGCTGACTATTGGGTTGAGTGTCTTTATCAAGCAGCTAGCCAGAGTGTAGTAAGATAACAAAAGTAAAGATTGGGGTTTTAGGGAAAAGTAGTGGCAGAAGTCTAAATGACACACTATTACCTAATTTAACAGAGTTCTTTTTTGAGGGTTATCTGAAACCAGCCAAGCTTTGATAATAAAATGGCATCTTCCCTCCCCTTTCTGGCTATTGCTTTTGGTCAAAAGCTATTTCAGGGCTTTATCAAGAGAGGAAAGAAGGGAGACTGGTAGGCAGGCCCCTGGTATTCCTTAGTCCCTGGTCACAATGATATCAAATAGACCAGAAGATCACTCTATCCCAAAATTATCAAAATTACATCAAACTCAGAGATGATTATTATCGTTACAAGACACACTGCGTGTAAAATGAAAAGAGATGAGATTCTATGGCAAAACTTGGAGGGATATCAACAATTAAGAAATTTGAGTTAAAGGGGTGTAAAGACTGAGAGGTAGTCAGAAAGCAAGCAGCAAACAAAATGAGTAGGGTATGGTATCATGTAAAACAGCAGAAAAGAGGATTTCATGTAAGTTGTGGTCACTATGGCCATTAGCGGCCTTGGCAAGAGCAAGTTCAGTGCAGTGATGAAGACTGAAATCACACTGCAGTAGATTAAGTTGTGTAACAGGGTTTTGAGAAGTGAAGGCAGTCAATGTAGACAATTTCCCCAGAGGGAGTCATTTTTGAAGCATGTGACCCAGGAGCTGGAAAGAAAAAGAGTAACAGATTTGGCTACATAACTATCAAGCAATTTATACAACAAATGGGAAAATATTTATAATACATATTAGTAAATTTATAAATAGCTCCTAGAAATATAAAGACAAAAGGTTAAAAGGATACAAACCAGCAATTAGTAGAAAAAGAAATAGCCAATGAATATTTGAGAAGGTGCCAATATTATTGCTGAAAAATAATTAAAGCAATGAAGTACAATATTCAACTTTTAGATTATCCAAAATTAATCATACATAGTAAAGGTGGCAAGTATAGGTAAATGGAACTGTGGATGGGTTGGTAATTGTTACACACATTTTTGTAAGGTAATTTGGCAGTAACTATCGAGCTTTAAATACTGAAATCTCATGACATATCAGTAACAATCTTGTAAATCTACCCTACAGAAATACATGCTAATTTCACTATAGTCTGGAATAGCACAATACTGAAAAGTCCTCTATAGCAAAGAGACAACCCTTTTAAGGAGGTTTGTTGTGAACTGGAGGAAAGAAATGGATGGTAGAGAGGGGAGACAGGAGATGAAGTAGTGGAGGGCAAGTTGATTGTTTGTAATGAGAGATAGTTGTGGAAGATTAAATGAGAAAGGGAAGAAACAAGTAAAAGGAGAGATGTTAAAATACAGAGACAGTGGATAATGGATGGATGGAGGTAGAAACAATGCAATCCCAAGCAGTGGATAAGAACTGTGATAAAGGAGAGGAGAAAAGAGGACCAGTACACACGCCAGTATGATTATAGATTTGGTCACAGATATTTAAATATTTAAATCACATATAATTAATATAAAATATTTATACAGAATAGTTAAAGACATTCTACTAATAAATAAGAAAAGGAAGAGCTGAAAAATAATACATGTGAGTCTTAAACAGGAATTTCATAAATAATCATATCCAAATGACTAATATGCATATAAAAGGTGTTCAACATCATTAGTCATCAGGAAAGTGTTATTTAAACCACAATGAGATTCTACTACATGCCCGCTGGAATGGCTAAAAGTAAAAACTACTGACAGTACTGTTGATAGGGGCTGATGTGTAATAACAGGAACTCTGCTGAAGTGACTAAATGAACATGGATAAACTGAATCTCATAAATACAATATTCAACGAAAGAAGAAGACAAAAGCAAAGTGAAAGAAGTTTTTAAAATGATAATTAAAATTTAATTTTCAAAAAATTTTGAAGTCTTGATTCTTACAGTAAGGAGGTTTAAATTTATACCTGATCATTGCACTGTTAGAAAAAAAAAATACTGCTATGGGTTTTTATAAAGTCCTAGCTCTTGGGACATATTTCAGTATGGTAAAGCAGATGATTAAACTGAGAAATTAAATATTTAGTCACATAAACCTGTTGTTTCTTTTAGCAAAGATACCTATCTTTGGAATTTGGTTAGAAATGTTAGTATTCTCTCAGTTGACTGAGATTATTCTATGCCAATAGATAATCCCTCCATTTCCAAATCACTGAGGACTGAAGAAAATATATCTTTTGCCTTATGATGTCAGTTAAAACTCTATAACCCAGAAATATTGATTTAAGCCAACTGAATTTTAAATTAATTGTCCTTCAGAAGGTGTCTAAGACCATGTCCCTGTGGTTGGGCCTGGGGTTCCCCTGAAGGAGTGTCCATTTCCACTGTCAGTTGTACTGGGAAGAATTTTATCTTCAGATTGGATTAGAAGTCATGGTAAGGATAACAAGCTCTTCTTCCTTTCTCAAAGCTGCAAGCGGTAGCAAACCTGGACTCTGATTTATAAAAAATGCTCTGAGTACTTCCAGGAATGCCAGACAAGTTTGTTCCTGCCCAGAGGAGGCTGACCAGGAACCAAGACGTAGCTTGAGAAAGACCTGAGGCCAGTCCCAAGCCTGTCATCTATTAAGAGCAGTCACCTCTAATAAAGTTGTAAGCTTCTAACTCATGAGTATACTTAGTATCTTTAATTTTTACTTGCTAAATTGAATAATAGTCTAATCTCTAACATGTTTCAGATAATTTTTTTTTTTTTTCCGTATGTGAGCCTCTCACTGTTGTGGCCTCTCCCGTTGCGGAGCACAGGCTCCGGACGCACAGGCTCAGCGGCCATGGCCCACGGGCCCAGCCGTTCCGTGGCATGTGGGATCTTCCCGGACCGGGGCACGAACCCATGTCCCCTGCATCGGCAGGCGGACTCTCAACCGCTGCGCCACCAGGGAAACCCTCAGATAATTATTGGGAAGATCTTTCCTACACTTGAAAAAGCATATGATTAGGACACGGTACTGTTCTCCTGAGACACTGAGCCTCCTAAAAATCCACTATAGCTCTTTGTACCACCTCCACTTCAAGATGAGTTTCTATACAGTTCTCTTCGTTCTGAACATTATGTCAGGTATTGGGTTTCAATTAAGTCAGTATTTCCTAAGAGTTGGATATTGATGTATAAAGTCCATCATCACTTCTTTTGGTTATAGAAAAACCATGAATTCCATAATCAGAGATGCTAAGGCCAGACAAAATAATGGAGTATCATCAAGTTATAAGAAAAAGGACAATTTTTGGTTTTTCCATGACCTTGTTGAATAGACTGGTATGTAAGAAATGGACCTGAACTAGGTGAATAGCCATATCTAGACAAAAGTCATTTGGATTGTAACTGTAATGAAAGTATGTTATACACATGGACAAGAAAGTATCTGTCCCAAAACTAGTGCCAAGGCAATAGTGATTTAGAAAATCAGCTACTTTCTATGTGACATTTATTCTCATAGAATTTTCCAACGATATTGAACAATTAGTAACCTTAGAAGGGTAGAAATCATTTTCATCTAGTTATACAGAATGAGCTACCATCATATATAAGACAGTATTGAGATAGAAGATGAGCATGGCAGGATGTCTTTGTTTAAGGAAGTTATGAGTTTAATTTCAAAGTAAGCCAAATAATGTACACAAATAATGTAAAATAAAGTATAATAGAGGCTCTAGGAAAGATACAAATAGAAAACTGAGAGTTCAGAGAAGGAAAATATTATATATAATAATCTGGTAAAGCTTTGGAAAAAGGTCAGGATTCAGAGAGACACTGAAGAATCAAAAGCACTTAATTAGGCATAAATAGGATGAAGAGAACATTACTGATGAAAGAAAAGGCATGGGCAGGTAAAAGGCTGAGACAGTGCAACACAAGTTAGAAAAAAAGTGGTCCAGTCCAATAAGGGCTTGGAGAAACTACATGGCAGTAAGGAAAGAAATGCCAAGGCATAGAAAGAGGCTTTGAATACATTCCAAGTTGGAATTTTTACTTAATTCAGGAGACACTTGAGGGCATTGAATGAAGGAACTATGGAAGTGGTTCCATCAGTTAATAATGAATAGGAATATTTGAAATGAGGCAGATAGAAAAAAGATGAAAAGCAGGTGAATAATGTAGCCTATATATTGTAACAGTTCTAGAAGAGGGTGGTGAGATACTTAACAGGCAGAATGACAGAAAAAAAAGGAGAGTAGTGGTAAATTTACCTCTTCCAGAGACTGAACTTGCTAGAGCAGTTGCTACTAGACTAGTTAGGAAGTCTGGTATGGACATAACTTTACAAATGAAAATGGTAGAACCTGACAAGGCAATCTGCAAGCTAACACTTCGAGAGTAGAAAAATAAACATATTTTAGTAAAGAGATTGAGTATGATTACTAAAGAGCTATGATATTTCAGCCAGGAAATTTTCTAGTGAGAGAAAATCTTTCATATGCATCTGAGACTAGAACATAATCTAAATTCAGTTCTAGAGATTTCCCTAAAACACTAAGATTCCAAACAGTCTGAGTTAGAGTAGAGAATCTATGAAAACTAATAAAATCTGTAGAAAATCAGATGGCCAGGCTTTGATTTGGGACAATCATTTTTTTTTTATAACAGAGTATTAAAATAAAAAAAAAGGAAGGGATAGGGAATATGGAGTTGGATAAATCTAGGTTTGAATTCCAGTTCCAGAAGATGTTGTATAAGTTACCTCACCATCTTGCACCTAGGTTTTCTCTTCTGTAAAGTGGAGATAACAATGCTACCTCATGAGATTTTTAATGAGTATTACTTCAAATTTAAAAGTAAAGTACCTTGTCCAGACCAATTCATAGTGAGGGCTCAATAAACAAGAAGCAAATATCAAGTAGAAATGAACATGAAAAGATGAGAACAATCCTTGGAAGAAATACTGTCAAGGACTTTCCATTTTATTTCCATTAAAATAGCTATAATTTCAAAACAAAAGCAAAAAATTAGTGAGAAGAGTAGCATTATTTACATTATTGAAAATTTCTTTAATGTTGGTTTAATGTAAGTAACTGGATTTTTGTATCTGCTTCTGCATAGGAAGAAAATTTAGCCTCACATAGATAATTAGTTGGAAAAGGGAGAAGTATTTTAAAATGATTTTGGATACTTTTCTTTGATGCTACATGAAAGCTCCTTGTTTCTTAAAGCCTCATTGCAATATGGAATCTGAAATCATATCAACAAACCTTTAATCTTCTATTACATTAAAATCCATGGCTCTTTCATTTTGAATGGATAGTTTACCAATATATGATTTTGTAATATAAAGCATTGATCATTTGGACAACACTAGAGCACTAAGTTATCTTCCAAATGCTGACACATGTCATTCTACAATATCATAGTACTGCCAACCTCATCAGAAAAGCCTCTGAACACTGGGAAGCCTTCAAGGTCATAGTGGCACAAACAAGTTTTTCAAAATTCTAATTTTCACTTGAAACCTTGAATTTTACCATTTACCACCACAATTTTTGTCCTTGAAATAATTGGCTCACTTTGTTAACTCTTAAGGAAATTTCTGTCAAATATCCAAGTTTGAATTGTCTGTTCTTTCAAGCAGGAATAGTATACTAAGGAAAAAAAAGAAAAGACAAGTTCAGTTTGAAACTCAAACAATAGAACGAGGGCTTTTCCATGAGACAACCATTGGACTTTGGTATGCAGCAGAAATACCCTATGCGTAATTCCCATTACTTCATGCAGAATAGAAAAAGATTTTCACTCAAAAGTTAGGATTTATTAAAATAATTAATCTTCCTTCATCAAGGATATTGTTAAAATAAACTGATGATATTTTGATTACAAGTGAGTGGCAGTGAAGAAGATAGTACTATTTCAGTTTGATTCATGTGAAGGCACAAGCAGCTTTACTCACCATTGCTTTTTTACCATCAGTGCAAATGTCAACACACTGAAAAAGACACATAATTTTCATTACTTACGAAGAAAAAGTTTGACCTTACTGGCCTCCCTGACCCAAAGGTCCACGGACCACACTTTGAGAACTGCTGAACTAGAAGTAGTCACAGATGAACTGGACAGGGGTCTTTGAAGCACTACAGCAGAGCCTGCACACATGCCAACCCCTCCACCAAACAGAGAGCTATTTTGGACTGTGACATGAGTAAGAAATGAACTTGCATTGCTCAAGCCACTCGAGGTGGAGGTTGTTTATTGCAGCAAAAAGCATCTCTAATTTAGAAAGTTATACCCTGGAATTTGGTGTTACCATGACAAAAACTAAAATATGGGCATTAAGCTAATGCTAGATGTTTGGGCTATAGATGGCAAGGAGACAGAAGTTATAAGGCTGGAAAACCCTATTCTGCTTTTTCAAATATTTGGTGAAAATATCACTAGTGAAAGCTCGGAAGCAGGCACCTGCTCACGGAGCCTGTAGCTCTAGAGGAAAGAATGAACACGATCATGTGTATCAGATGCTACTGCTGTTTTTCCGTAGAATATTATAAGAAAGAGATGAACTTAAACGAGAATTGGCAGATTTGTTAGCAGAAATGACAGGGAAGAGAGAGCCCATAAACTTGAGGCCTTCAAGGAATGCTAGAGGCAACAACTTCTAGGTGCCAAACCATAGGAAATAAGACCCCCAAAATTTGCCTCTGAGAGTCAAAGTTCTACTAAGTTTTAGCCATCATAGCAAAGGTCAGATTCAGGATATAGCCTCTCCAGCCATGTCTGAAGGCCTAAGGTAGCTACCATTAAGTAGAGTCAGACTGGCATACACAGGAAAGAACTTAGGGTATAGTTACTGACACAGAGTTGACTTGAATCACATAGATCAAAAACCTACTACGCCCTTCTCTTTCCCAGCTTTATGTACATATATATATATATATCAATAGAACCTTGTTCGTATTAAAAAAAAAAGCCTACTACGTTTTTAAGAAAATTTTATGGCCAAAGAAATCAGGATCCTGAACTTACTTGATATTTAAAATGACTCTCTGGCCCCAATATTTGCATGTGCCAGAAATAAGTTGTGAATATTGGGCATCCACCAAGATAGACATACCCACCAATTCTCACATCAGATCTGGTTATGAAGGCTAATAGAAAAGAAAGAACTTCCCAGACAGAGCCTGGAGCCAGGGAACTTTAAAAAAATGGATGAATGTGTTCTTCTTATTAGAATTGGAGTCTAATTAAGAAACATCCCTCCCATCACCCTCACAGCAGGCATCTTCACATCCTGTCTAGTTATGTTTCATAATTGTTATGGCCCAGTGTCTTCCATTCTTCCTCTATCTAAAAACAAGTTTCTATTATTTTTTTTATTATGCTCCATCATTGCACATTATTGTTATGCATGAGGTTGTGGATTACTTTTTCTTTTAGTTCTTAGGCTGTTGGCCCACACAGAACCACACTTAGGTCTCATGAAGAAGACTGCCTATCACCCAAGTAGTGTCCCTACACTTTGACATGGATCCAGGGACTAAATGGGATTTTGGGTTGCCTTTCTGGAGGGGAAATGAATCTGTCCTATACATGGGAAAAAGAGTAAAACAAGTATGTGATGTTCTGAAGAGTGGATTGTAAAAGTGTGAGTACTCACCAGTTTCCATGTTCTCTCCTTCTTCCTGAGCAAAAAAGAGTACATTTTCCACACCCCTTTGGGTGGCCTTCTGACTTATTTTTGGACAATGGAATGTGAGTGGAAGTGATGCATGGCAATTTATGAGTACGTTTATACCTCATTCTCTTCCCTCATCTTCTGGCTGATGATGAAAATTCCAAAGATTTAAAGGAACTAAATGCAAAAAAATAAAAGAAGTCCAGATCTCTGGACAGTTGCTTATATAGAGTGTACTCTGTTGACCTGCACTGGACTTTGAAAAAAAAAATGTGAAGTAAGCCTTTTATTACAATTGTTTACTGAGATTTAGTTTTTTGTTTGTTTGTTTGTTTTATACCAATCAGCTACCTTGACCTGAAGGGTTGAGATGCTGAGTCCTGCAGACAAAATCATTTCCTCCACTTGCAGACCCAAGTCCCACAAGCAATATGAGTATTTCTGAGTTTTGACTCTAAATATATAACATACTCTTCAGCTCACAAAGATTTTTGCACAACACTCTATCCTTGCTGCTAATGTGTTCTTATAAATAACACTCCCAAGATAATTCTGACCTTTGTTTTTAAACTGGAGATTTGATAACTATTGACTGGGAACCTACTATGTGTCAGACATTGTAGTAGATGCTGGTGATACAGTGATAAGCAAATCAGATGTGATCCCTCACCGCATATTAATAATGTGCTTGCTTCTGTTGACTCATTTGCATTTGACTTATATCCTCTTGATTTATGTTAGATGCCATCCTAGTCCTGCCTAGAGATGAATTCTAATCTCTAGCTGCTGCCACCCATATTCCAAGGTAATTGGGACATCCATTCAACGATCACAGCTGTGAGTAAAATGTATGAAAAAGAGAAAGGCAATAATGAAACTGGCCACCAGACAATTGCTGGTTTTGTTACTGCTTAGAAATTTAATGTCTTTGTCATGTAACTTGGGACAAATAGATGTAGCATTAAAAGTGCAAATGCAGTATGGAAATTAAATTCTCCTCAAGGAACAATGAATGACCTTGGCTTCCAACATTTAGAGTTAGGCACAAGTTTTGACAGCATTTTTTCAAGAACACGTGTTCCTCTCATTTTCCTGCAGTATTGTCTAAACATGGAAGTTTCCTTGGGTTGGAGAAGTACTTCATTATGGAACAATTAGTCAATTAACTCCATTGTTCCTACTCTGGTCTATCCTTTGCCATTATGAATGTATCCCTTCCACTTTGAAATACAGGGTGTTTAATTTCTCTGGAAACCTGGTAAAGCTAACATTTTTGACAACATATCTTTAAGGTAGAATCCAAGCTAACCTTGGTCATTCATTAGCAAGGGCCTTAAGTAAAATTTATTTTTCAATTAGTCTTTCTAGGCTTCAGATTATTATTTTCCCTCATCATAAAGTCCATGAATATATCAAATCATTAAAGCTTTGGAAAAGAGTTTCCCATTAAGTTTTCCACATTATAATAATGATAAATTTAAATAAAATATTGCTGAATTAATTGAGGAAGCAAACACACATGACTTGAAGGCTTCATTTTTATTTTACTAAACATCTGATTATGAGAGTTCTGTGCATATATGGTACAGTACTACTAAATATTTTTATTATAACAGAATTATTGACCTATTAATATTTTAGAATGTAAGTACAAAAAAGTTAGGCATACATTTCTATAGTAACCAAAAGAATCTGGATTTTACTAATAAAAATTCACTTTCTAAACACATGAAAGAATGCTCAACATCATTAATCATTAGAGAAATGCAAATCAAAACTACAATGAGATATCATCTCACACCAGTCAGAATGGCCATCACCAAAAAATCTAGAAACAGTAAATGCTGGAGAGGGTGTGGAGAAAAGGGAACACTCTTGCACTGCCGGTGGGAATGTGAATTGGTTCAGCCACTATGGAGAACAGTATGGAGGTTCCTTAAAAAACTACAAATAGAACTACCATATGACCCAGCAATCCCACTACTGGGAATATACCCTGAGAAAACCAAAATTCAAAAAGAGTCATGCACCAAAATGTTCATTGCAGCTCTATTTTCAATAGCCCGGAGATAGAAACAACCTAAGTGCCCATCATCGGATGAATGGATAAAGAAGATGTGGCACATATATACAATGGAATATTACTCAGCCAGAAAAAGAAACAAAATTGAGCTATTTGTAATGAGGTGGATAGACCTAGAGTCTGTCATACAGAGTGAAGTAAGTCAGAAAGAAAAAGAAAAATACCATATACTAACACATATATATGGAATTTAAGAAGAAAAAAAAATGTCATGAAGAACCTAGGGGTAAGACAGGAATAAAGACACAGACCTACTAGAGAATGGACTTGAGGATATGGGGAGGGGGAAGGGTGAGCTGTGACAGAGCGAGAGAGGGTCACGGACATATACACACTAACAAACGTAAGGTAGATAGCTAGTGGGAAGCAGCCGCATGGCACAGGGATATCGGCTCGGTGCTATGTGACCGCCTGGAGGGGTGGGATAGGGAGGGTGGGAGGGAGGGAGACGCAAGAGGGAAGAGATATGGAAACATATGTATATGTATAACTGATTCACTTTGTTATAAAGCAGAAACTAACACACCATTGTAAAGCAATTATACCCCAATGGGTGGGATAGGGAGGGTGGGAGGGAGAGAGACGCAAGAGGGAAGAGATATGGGAACATATGTATATGTATAACTGATTCACTTTGTTATAAAGCAGAAACTAACACACCATTGTAAAGCAATTATACCCCAATAAAGATGTTAAAAAAAAAATTTAATGAGGAGTAAGACTGAGCAGTCCTCTATGAGTTGAAAGTGACCACTTTGATATTCTTATGTTCACATACAATGGGTACTTTTAAAGTGCTTTCAAGCACTTAGTTCCTTGAAGAAATAGAAAAATTCTTCCTCGTTAAAAAAAAAAAAAAATTCACTTTCTAGATATCTAAAATAGACATTAAATTTTATTTGCTGCACCATGATTACAAGCCTAAAGGTTTTAGAAAATATACTCACTGTTTCTTGTAAGCTTCTTGTAAGAGGCTGATATTAAGAATCATACTTTTTTCTATACCTTGCAGTGCTAGCACAGCACTGCTTTCAAAAATGCACTTGAGAAATATTTACTGAATTCCTTTGACAATCACATTTAAATTTTGCTTTATCTTTTAAATTACAGTAAATTAATAATTTCATTAAACTTGGTAATACGTACTTGGTGATTAAGTACCATCCTCTAGCCCACCCCCCTCCCCAAGGGAGCTAAAAATTCTTGTCTTCTCTGTGTTGAGGGTGTTGGAGGAGGGTTGGGGGGCTAATGTTAGGAAGTGACTGCTTCCTGCTCATTGGGGATTTTCTCAATTCAGTGTGTGCTTATAACATTATAATTTTTTTAAATTATTTACAATTATACTAATTTTGCAAAAATAATGTTTTTCATTAACCTCATAGTAATGTGAACCTGCATTTCATACAATGGATTTTTTTGCATCCCCCCAAATTTCTTACTTCATTAACATATGTATATACATATATATACAATATATATACAATTGCATGTATATCTATAGTCTCTTACCTTGTCTCAGCTTAACCACTTACAGAGGCTTATTTTTCCTCACATTATTAGAATTCTGAAAGTAGGAAGCTGTTGGCACTGATTTAATAGCTCAACAAAGTCATCTCCTTGTTCTTTTTATTATTTTGGCCTTTTCCTCAAGATAGCTACTGCAGATTTCTTTCAACTTGATAAGCCTCTGTTTCCTTTACTAGAAAAGCAAAACCGTTTCAAGAACACCCCAGTAGTCTTCCGCTAAAATTTCACTGACTGGAACTATTGTTACAAGGCCAAGCCTAGCTGCAAGGGAGGCTGGGGAAATGAGGAATTATTCTTTTAGCTCCTATAGATGCAAGTGGCAAGGGAGAAGGAAACTGAGTTTTTGGCACAAAAGCATTTATAAGTTCTTTATAAAAGGAATTAAATAGTTGATAAAATCTAACAAGTTATTTTAAAGTAGGAAGAGTAATTACATGGATCTACAGTCCAGCATATTTATATTTAATCTGAATATCTTATACTAAATATTTGGCTAAAAGTAAAGAAAAGAAGAAGAAAACTACCCCAGGCTCTTGTAAAGACAGAAATACAGTAGACCTAAACTAGTTTTTATCCTATGCAGTGGGATACATTGTGGAGATATCTATATGTTACACTGAGAAAGATTTGATATAACCTGTGTCTTGCCTCCAAATTTGTGGTAAATTGTTTCTAGTCATTCAAGTAATTATAGTTGCCCGGTGTTATTACAAATTCCACACATTGCCACAGTAAGTAGATTAGTTGCATTTTACAAATGAGATAGATCACACAAGTTGTTAAATTCTGTATCCCTCAGGTCACACAGAAGTTAATAGGAGGGCCAAGGTAAGTAATCAGTGCCAGGAAAGGGAACATGAATGAGACAATGAAAGTTGCCTAAGGGTGATTTAAATTGCTCCTGTTCCTTCTTACACAAAAGAACAGCCCAAATTGGTGTTTGGTCAGTGATATCAACATGCCATAGAGGCCAGGACAAATAAAGCTTTATCTGCCTACAGCACTGATAGGTAAAAATGAACACATCCCTAGCTGATTTGCATTCAGTTTTAGTGGCATAGAAAAGTGTGATACACAGTTGTCACGTACTCCAGGGTTGTATTCCAATTGTATTTAATATTGCTTGAAATATGTTGACAATGGGATTGGGTATGGAAATTGTTATAATGAACAGTTTATTATTATGCTCCTGAGTGTTTGTCTTAACAATAAAGTTCTCTGAGAAGAGAACCTGTGTCTGTCAGATTCATTTTACACTGGTGTCCCTCCCATGTGCCACTGCAAGCACAAACATGATTAGCAAAGGCTCTTGATAATGTAAATAAACCAATAAATTTTTCCAGTGGAGAGTTTGTGTATGTATAGGATGTACACATGAATATATCTTAATATGAAAAAAAAAGTGAACTGGTTTGTCAAGAACAGAGCTATTAGATGTAAAATTAGATGAATGGTTTCCAATTGCTGAAATTTTATGAATGATAATATTGTGTTCTCACAATTATATGCTAGATAAATATTCTTATATTTTTCTCATTAGTCCTTACTCTTTTTCAGGCTATTAATGAAAATCCATAATTGTTTTTCATCATCCATTCCTCTTGGATATATGTTTTTTTCTGCCATTTATCCTGTGAGTGTAATTAATGACACATCTTTCCAGAATAATTCTTCTTCTCCAGCTTCCTCATGTAAGTGGGGTTTCAGGAAGTTCTCACCTCATAAGTTATCAAAATGCTTACATTTGCCAAATCTAGAAACATGTTGCTTTGCTCAACATTTGTAAATGTACGTTCACTTAAGCAGCAAATATTTCAAATCAAATGGTCTTACTGTACACTAGTCAGTGTGCTAGGGGCTGAGAATACAACAGTGAACAAGACATACCCCCTGATCTCACTCATTGTACATACAAGCAAAAAATGCAGCAAAGATAATACATTGTGGTCCACATCAACAAGGATGCACTGAGTGTTCACACACTGAGGTCACTGAGACACACCTCATGAGGACTGGAAGATGATGCCTGGTGTGAAAACCGAAGGCTGAGTGAAAGTTCATCGTGTGAAGATGGTGTGGGAAGGTAAGATTGTTTCAGGAAGAAGAACTAGCATATGGAAAGGCCAAGAAGTGAGAAAAATAGGCCAAATTAGAGAACCTGAAGTTGTTTAATGTACCTAGAGCTTACAGTGCAAAGAGTGAAAAGATGAGTCTTGCTTTAGTACTTACTTGTTATGTGATCTTGGGCAAGTTACTTGAGTTGGATAAGTTATTTAAACCCCTGGATCTCAGTATCCTCATGTGCATAGGAGAGATAGTGATATCTTTAACGTAGAGTGGTAAAAATGACAATATGTGTACATATATTTAATTTACAAAATTAAGTTAAAAACATTAGAGATGTTTTAGGTAAATTACATTACCTAGTATAAAATACACAGACTAATTTAAGGAAATAGTCCCTCACACCAATGCTCTAAAATCCCTGATGTGTTCCTTCACCACTATGGGTATTCCCTCAAGTCAAAATAAAGCTTCTATGTCAGTGACAAGAGTTTCAGAATAAACCTATTCTTGTCATTAAGAATATTTCATAACAATTTATTTTGAAGTCAGGCTGTGGCTACTTTCTATTAATTAAACGCTGTGTATCAAATCTTATAGCAGAATGCCCAATAACCTAATTCTTAAACTTCTCACAAATTTAATTTACATGTATTTAAATGTATTAGAATATTTTACATGTATTTAAATGTATTAGAATATTAACTCCAACAAAACAGTAAAGAAAATTACATAAAATAACACTTATTGATTGGAAAAAAGCATGAGTGGTGATTATTTTTTAATCTTAGATCAAGTTTTGATCTTGAAGTGACTTGATCTTAAATCAAGTCACTTCAACTTTTAAATTCTTAAAAATCTATAGTATATTATTTTATTGCAGAAAAGACTGGTTTGGCATATTATTTTAATTTCAGATTGCTAAAATAAATGTATTTACTTTTAATGCAATATAGGGCAATAACATTAGACCAAAACAGGAATTATTCAAAGACATCATTAAAACATAGATGACACAGAAAAGAATCAAAAGTCAATCCTCATTATATGAAGATTCTGAATTTATGAAGTTGCCTTTTCAAAACAATTTTATTTGTAAACTGCAATCCAATACTTCCAGCACTTTTGTGGTCATGTGTGGCCATGTGCATGCATAGAGTGGCAAAGACTTTAGTTGTTCTATGTGCACATTTTCAGATGAGGCTGAACAAGGTTTGCCTACTTTGCCTACTTATTTCATCTTTCATACCTCAAAGTCTTCAGTGCCTCGTTTTTGCATTCTTATACTTTTTGTTGGTGGTTTTGCTCTTAAAGTGTTCCCCAAGCATGGTAATGAAGTGCTATGTAGTGTTCCTAAGCACAAGAAGGCTGTCAAGCACCTTATGGAAGAAATACATTGATAAGCTTTGTTCAGGCATGAGTTATAGTGCTATTTGGCCATGAGTTCGTTGTTAATGAATCAACAATATATATTAAAGAAGGTGCCTTCAAACAGAACACACATAAAACAAGGTTATGTATTCTTTGGTTAATAAAAGCCTTGTGACCAGAGGCCTGCAGGAACCTAACCCTGTATCTCTTCTAGGAACAATGATTTACTAATTCAGTATTAGCAGAACTTTATAAGAACATAATTACCATGAATAACCAAAATCAATCTCTTGACATACTTTACCTCATAACATTTTTTAAATGCTACAAATCTAAAATAAGGTCAATACAGTGAAAGGTAAATAGCAACCTAGGAAAAATATTTGCAGCACTTAGGACAGCAAAGGGTTAGTATCAATAATATATGAGAAAACAAACAGAAAAAGATGTGAAAATAGAATATATTAAGAGCCAATTGACTTTAATTCTACTTTGGTTAAAATTGTAGTTAAAATCATTGGTCACAAATTTGAAAAGTATTAATGAAAAATGTGAAGTAAAAAAAGCTCTTGACGTAGTGTTTTGTAAATAAAAGTACTAAGTTATTCATTACCTTTTCTCGGAAGAAAATTTAGCCAATATTTATGTACAGTTGCCATAATACTTTAATTAAATTTGTACCTAGTCTGTATCTTTTCATCATAAAGTTGAATTTCTTGACTTAAAGTGTATTTAATAAGAGTAATGATCTTTCTTATAAATAGTCAGATTTAATTAAAAATTCAAGAAGTGTTTTTGTGTAACTGTGATCTTGAAGGTGTATGTTATAAAAAACTGCATTTGGTAAAATATTCTGTGTAGAAAACTGTGTTTTTCCTTAAATTTCTGAATTATTTTTTCTTGGAGATTAAATATACTCACCAGTCTTGTAAGAGTTTAACCACCATGTGTAAATGAATTTCCTTGTTAGATTAGGAAGTTTTTTTAAAGGACTGTCTCTTAAAAATGTGCCATGTAAAAAATCAAACATATCCCTAATCTAATTACATTAAAATACAAAAAAAAAAAAAGAACCCCAAAGACCTTGTACATTCTTCCACAGGGGCAAATAGTGGAAACAGAAGACAAAGAGGCAATTTGCTAAGGCACTTCAAACGGCCAATAAGCATGTTGAAAAAATCAAAATCACTAGTAATCATGGAAATGGAAAACAAAAATGAGTTACCAATTCAGGATATCAGACTGGAAAAGATTTAGAAAGAAGGAGGGGAAGAGAAGTAAAGAAAGAAGGAAGATAGACTAAAGGATATGCGCCTGAACCCAGCGACAATCTTGTCATCATTGAAAATGGGGCAACGTGAAATTGTATGCTTCATGATATGGTATATAACACCACCCATAAAGAATTTTTGTAAAAAAAAAGAAAGAACTTGAATCCCATCAAGCCTTTAGATATAACCACCAGTTTATATGAAGAACAAAAAAAGAAAAAAAAAAAAAAAAAGAGGGAAAAAAGAACAGGTTAAACAACACCACAACTGATTAGTCAAATCTAGATCATGGAAAATTGTTGAGGAAAAATGACCCTATTTCTTCAACATATAAATTGAAAAAAAAAGAAAAACAGGAAATCATTACAGAGTTCAATTCTTATCTATTAGAGATATGCACTGAAGCACTTATGGGTAAAATGATATATGGATTTTCTTTACAATATTATAGTAAACAAAATAAATATCAGCATAGATGAAACAGAAGCAGTAAAATAATGATCATTGTTGAAGATGGCTGATGGGATATATTGGGGTTCATTTTAATGTTCTTTCTACTTTTTTGTGTATTTGAAAAAAACATGGGAAATAATTCTGGAAGGTCGTTTGTAAAATGCCAGTGGTACAAGTCCTCATTGTTATATATATTATTCTATATAAACAGTAGTCAAGAATGTTCAGTGTTTATTGTAGCATTGTATAAGAAAAAACTATGAAACAACCTGAATATCCAAAAATGGAGTATTAGTTAAATAAAATACACATATATCACTCATTAGAAATCATAACTTACAAGAACAATTATTCACTTTGGCTAAAAACAGGGCTTTCAAGTTAAGTAGACAGGTTCAAATCACATCTATGTCACCTACCAGCTGGGCACCATTGTATGTTACCTAACCCATGTAAACCTCAACTTCTTCATCCATAAAATGGTAAGTGTAACAGTACTTATATTAATGAGGTGTTTTCAGGGTTAAGTGTTATTAATTTCTGGGTAGTGGGATCATTGTTGATTTTTCCTTCCTTACAGTTTTAGGTTTTTCTACTATCTCTGTCTATCTCTCTCTCTCTCTCTCTCTGTGTATAAACGTCTCCCTCTCTCTGTATGTATAAATGTAAAAAATTAACTCACAATTTTTATAGACTCATAAATTTATCTAACGTTTTGATTTCATATGGTAAAATTTTTTTGTTCAGCTAAGAATAGAAAAATGTAAATATTAACATATTGAATCATCCTCTACTATTGTTCTGTCTAATTAATCATCTTTATGAATATGTAGAAGTGGGTTAGATTTGAATATTCAGAGGTTAAAACATCATGTTATCAGGATGAATGCACGGAATAAAAGTAACATTCTAAGCATTGTAAGAAAACAAGGCTGGCCCAAGTTCAAATTGTGAAGCCCACAGTCTCCCTCCATTCTCCTTTCTCTGATTTTACAGACTAGTTCTTTCCCTTCCCAACTAAAAAGCTTAATGTTTTCATGCTGCCTCTGCTAATTGTCAAAAATCCTATTATCTTGAAATATTTCCTATGGAGAAATACCAATTTTATAAATATCGTGTTGTATTAGACTACATGAACACGTTTTCTGCTACGTATCATTAAGTTAAAGATATATATGGCAACTTAGGGGAAATTCCAGTTCCTATTTTAAAGGTATTTGGGTAAGATATTTGGTAGAATATAAGATCTCTGAGGGCAGGGTTCTCACAGGTCTTGTTTGCTTCTGTATCTCTACCACCCAACAAAATGTCCAGTATGTTGAAACACTTAACAAATATTTACTAAATTTGTTGAAGAAACTGAAAAGAAATTAAGTTAGGGACTGAATGTGGCCAGGTGACTGTTCTGTCATATTTTTAAAGTTATTTTAAGGGGTTGTGAAAGCTGCCTGGCAGAGCAGGACTCTACCTGAGTGCCTGGCAGAGCCATCGCATTACATGACCACCTCCAGACAGCCAATGGGTGAGTGCAGCAGAGAGTTTCAACTGTGGTCTCAGAAGTCTCAGGCGGCAGGGGATGATGCCACAGTCTTTGGGGTTGAGGGTCATGCCAACAGCTTTGCAGAGCCTTGGAATGTGAGGAGGAGGGCTCTGGCAGAGGCAGGGGCCAAAGCCGAAGATGGCCAAAGAAATGCGCCTTGAAGAGTCCTTTCAAGTTAGTCTTGAAGGCACAAAGAAACAGAAGAGAAAAGGAATAAAAACTTGGTAGAAATTGGCAAAAGCCAAGTCATTTGTAGTTGGGCCATGCCAAATGATCACCAGCATTTCTACACTGTTGAAAAATTACCTGGACTATAATAAAATATTAGTGTTAGACTTGGGCAATGAAAAATCCAAAATGAGAAAGCCCAAGATATCATCCTAAGGTCAGAAAAGAATGTTACTACCTTGAATGTCAGCTATTTCCTTTGAAAGAAAAATATACTTCAGAACAAAGAGAAGAACCTGCTCAAAACCAGTAGGTATGTCCCTTTAGCATGAACTCCAACAGTAATGATGACTCCATTATTAACATAAATTATTATGTTAAAATGAATTATTAACACAAAAGAAGATATTTTTGAGCCTAAATTTGAACAAACTACACCTAACCTTAGAGATTCACACGAAAGAAAAAGATAAAAGAAAAGCTAACGTAAAAAGAAAATCAAATTGTGTATTAAGGTATAGAGAGAGAAAAAAAAAATGAAAATTAAACAGCAACCAAAAAAATCTGTCCCTAAAAATATTTGGATGGCTCTGTCAGTTTCAGTAATGCTTACAATCTTATTTTGGTATTATGTTACTCCTTTCTGACAAAATAAAAAGAAATGATTCTAAAAGAGAAGAAAGTAACGAGTCTGAAATGGGCACTAGTGAATCATGTCTAGGAGATGACAATGATGACTTTTATTTGCCTTCCAAAACACTTGGCTAGTACACTCAAAATCTTGTCAACCAATGAGACAGGAGCCCCATCACCAGGTCTCCATTAAAAGCACTAAAACATACTGAGGATCCCAAACCAACACAAACTCTTATCAATGCACCACCTGAAAGTCTTCAGTCAACTCATCTTATTCTGAAGGATATCACCAATGTCAATTTGTCTCCTGTTGTGAAAAAGCAGAAAATCAAATCCTTTTCCAAAAAAGAATAAAGAATAAAGAAAGCCCAGCCTTGACCTTGCCTAAGTGTAGGTGTGCAGTCAGAGTGAACTATCATGCTCTGATTCATTTTGAAACTAAAAAGAGCCGACCTTTATAGATTTGTGTTTCTTGAAATCTCCCATTTCCAACAATACAAAAAAAACACAACTCAAAAAAATATCAATCAAATATAATGACGCTTTTGTTGGATGGATGTTGTTGAAATTGTCCCACACCCCTCTCCTTCCTTTGCTCAAAGAGAGAATCTGTAAGATAGTATATACCCGGGTCAAACTGCCATGGCTATTTCTTCAAAACTATTCTGAAAATATGACGTTTTACCTTAAGCCTTTAAAAAATTTAGGCTGATTTTTTTTTTCTTTTAAACATAAATAGCTATAATTGAATACTAAAATAGTGTAGATTTCTTACACTGTCTAAAACCTTAATTATAATCAAAATATATATTATACTTACTTTATTAGAAACCAATAGGATGTTTTAATTATGTTTTGGGAACTTCGTGTTTTTTTTTTTTTTTTTTTTTTTTGCGGTACGCGGGCCTCTTACTGTTGTGGCCTCTCCCGTTGTGGAGCACAGGCTCTGGACGCGCAGGCTCAGCGGCCATGGCTCACGGGCCCAGCCGCTCCGCGGCATGTGGGATCTTCCCGGACCGGGGCACGAACCCATGTCCCCTGCATCGGCAGGCGGACTCTCAACCACTGCGCCACCAGGGAAGCCCAACTTCGTCTTTTTAAAGTCAGTGATATGATAGTGAGTGATTTTTGAAGATGGATGGAGGAGCTTTTGAAACTCCTTACTACAGTATTTGAGTAAAGTAACTCCTTGATATTCAGAGTAGGATACATCCTAAGTTGCTTGTGAACCCCTTATACCACTGTTGTATTTAATTTCTCAAACACAGTTGACCCTTGAACAACATGGGGGTTAATCAGCCTATAATTTATAGTCTACCCTCTTTATCCAGAGTTCCTCCACACCCACAGATTTAACCAAGCACGATCAGTGTAGTACTATAGTATTTACTACTGAAAAATATCAGCATAGAAGTGGACCAGTGCAGTTCAAACCCACCTTGTTCAAGGATCAACTGTAAAGTCTGTTTGAGATCACGACAAGAGAATTGATGGTTTCTTAAGATCAGGGACTAGATAAATGACTAGATCTGAATGTGCTCTAAAGTATACTATTTAAAGTAATGCCTCAGTAAAATCACAAGTGTTAAATGTGTGAATTCCAAGGGTATTTCGTACTTGCTTTATATAAAGTTTTCCATCAACCACATGAGAGGGAATTATTCAGTTCAGAAAGTTTGAGACATATATAGACACATATGTATATGTATATATATCTTTCAGGTTTTAAAGCAACTGTAGTTTATCCCTTTAAAAATAAAATTCTTTATAAGATAAAATAGTAACTTTGAGTTTGATTTTCAATTTAGTATTTAGGGATTATTACTCTAGCCTTTTGGTTTAGCACTGGGATCATTCTCTACATCCTACATCTTGGCACACTTATTTTTCCAGCCATAATTCTCAATGAGGCCTATGTTCTAGCAAAGTCAATTTTCATTCTAAATAAATAAATAAGAAGAACTCATGCCCTCCTACTTGTTATGTGTGTTTTTCCATACCACATCTTTACCTTATCTCAGACTATTGAAATCCTTTTTATCTTTCAAGACCCACAACGAATATAACCTTTTCTAGGAACTGTCCTCCAGTACCTAGAGTCAGGGACCAATTGATGTCCCTATCTAAATGGAACTACAGTTATATGGCAACTAAACCACGTATCTCAATTGCAATTATCCGTATACACATTCCATCCCCCTAATAGACCTAATGACTTCTAAGGAAGACATTTTGTACTATTATTTCTGGCATCCTCTACAGCATATAGTCAAGCACCTTGCACAAAGCAAGTTGTCAATAGCTTTGTTGAATGCATTCTATATATTTAATAGAAGAGTCCAGTTCTGTCAGGACAATCATCTTCACTAAGGTGAGAAGATACCTGCCTAGCCAACCAATCACTCTGAGGTCCAATGGGATGCCATATGTCAAAACCAGATTGCTCTCACACATTTGCTGAATGACTGATTTTTAATATTTTTCTTACATATACATGATGTGTCTTTTTACCTCATTGGCATAACACCATGAGTAGTAAATAGTTTAATTTTCTTTTACAGAGTAGATACTATTTAATTTGTATTATTTTATCTCTGTAACCCTACCATGGCAGGAAGTTTCTCAGAGCCACCCAAATACATGTTACCTCACCTAATGCCAGCAAACCCAGGGGATTGTGATAAAAATGGTAGATTCACATCTACTTATAAAATAATTACAACAAAGCCCATAAAACAATAAGAAGTGATGTTAAGACATCATAGTTCTTCACCAGAACCTAATCTATCATGCATATTATTCTCTTGGGGTCCTGCTCTCTGCTAGAGCTAATCCAGTAAACCAAATCATTAAATCAAGTTAAGGTATTAATGAGTTAATGTTTTTCTAGTTCCAAATAGCATCTTAATCTTACTGAAGGACTTCTGTAACCCATCTGCCTCTCACTAATAGCGAGGATTATTTGGGGATTTTACAAGTTGTAAATTATTCTAAAGGGCCAATACAAAATATCCCATTATTTTTTATAGACACTTATTTAAAATGAAAAATGATTTTGTTATGAAGGGCAAAAATTAAATTGTGGTATTTAGCTCTGTGGCCTAGGATCAAATCTGGAATGACTACTAAATAAAATAAAATTAGTAAACTGTATAATTTTTGAGAGGCTTGGAATTTTAGACTTTGAAAATAGCATATCTACCTATGTAAAACCCTAGAAATAGCAACATGGAAGTCATAACTTGTCTTCTAAAAAAGTCCCAGATATACACTTTTTCTCCCTGGGTCCAAAGAAAAGGAAAAAACAAATCTTAAAATATTCAAGAACTTGATAAGGCAAAAAAAAAAAAAAAAGCAATTTATAAAGCTGATGTAAATAAATTAAAATTTTTATACTGTTCATATGTTTGAAAAGTGATTCATTTATTTTCTAACCAAGATTTTGAAAGTTAAATCAAACTAATAAGGATACAGGAAGAAAAAGGCACAAGCAGAACAACTACAGGGAGACTGGTTACTATTCTTCCTAACTTGTCATCCACATTCTGGTATCCCAAAGAATATACAATAAATTTAAATATAAACATAATCAGAAATTTGGAGATTATTAAAGACATACTGCATAAGAATAAAAGGATTTTAGAGTTGTATGATACAAAACATCTAGCCCCTAGGATGAAAAAGCAATAAATGAAACCAAAATTTCTACTTATTTTTTGCTTAAAAATCTGTTTCCATTAGATATTGGAGTGATGCATGTATAAACCAAAGATTGCTAAGGGCTGCCTAAGCTTAAGTGATCAGAATCTAGAAGAGAGGCAATGGGACAGACTGATTTTTCCCTCTGAGCCTCCAGAAGGAATCAACCCTGCTAACACCTTGATTTCCGACTTCTGGTTTCCAAAATTATGAGGGAATATGTTTCTGTCGTTTTAAATCACCCAGTTTGCAGTAATTTGTTACAGTAGTCCTAGGAAACTAATATAATACAATAGAACAAGGGGGTAAAAATATAAAGAAATTCAATAATTTAAAAATTAATTTTAATTTGCTTTACCAAAATCCATTTCATGTGAAATTTTCCATTTTCAGGCTTTGTAAAATTCAGATATATAATAAAATATGTACCATAACATCTAGCTATATGCCACTTTTAAGAATCACTGGTCTATTTCAAAGAACATTTACTCTCTTGTAGTTTACTTTGTGTACAGTATTCTAATCATTAAGCATTATGGTCAATCTTGCACTGCTGATTAGAAATATTCTTTTGTCATTAGTACTATCAAGTAATTATGAAAATATAAAAACAAATGTATTAGAGTGAATCTATTTGGAGATGGAAAAAAAATGCTGTCAAAATTATAACTGAACAGGGAGACAGAAGATCTCGGTTCTGTTCCTTGCTCGGGCATTTTAAAGTAAGATGGGCATGGGACTAACTAAATCTCAATTTATTTGCAAAGTAAAACTGACAAAATTTGCCCATCTATCTCCTTAAGATTCTTTTTGAAAAAAGATGAAAAAAAATGAAAATGTTTTATACATTATTGGTGTTAGATACTTCAAAGTTTTCTTGAAAGTAATGTTTTTTAATCATAAAACTGCAAAGAAAATATATGTGTGAACCGGTATAAGTACCTTTACAAAACTATACAGCTATCAAAAGCAGCAGCTTCTTGAAAAGAAAAAAAAAAAAAATAGCAGCAGCTTCTTCTAAAGGTGAAGAAGAAAAATTTGATTAACAATTTTTAAATTTGAATATCATTTGGGCCTCAAATAAATGTATATTCTCCTTATTCTTGTTAATAAATGAAAAAGAAGAAATTAGGAAAAGTTTGGAGCATTACATGATGTTTTTTATTTTATCTTGTTGATCTGGCAAAAGTTTTATATGTTGATATTTTTTTAAAGTATTATCTTTAACAATTTGAAGATTATGCTGTTATGCTAAAAATTACTATATTGGCAGGGGAAAAGGGTGTTAACCTAAGTAACTCTAAATAAAAGGAGTCCACTAAAGGCAAAAATAACTGCACATAAGTACTGTTCTCTAGCTGATAAGTTGTTTCCCACAAGAAAATGATTTAACAATTCTGAAACCACTATACATATATAGTGGGACTGAACAACTAAGCAAATGGATAGCAAAAGGTGGAAAGTAGGTTCTTACTATTGGGATAGGTGGTTACAGAGAAATAAGAAGAGGTGGGTAGAATGATCCAGGTGGTAATGGATTAGAGTTGGAGAGAGAAGGAACTCATGTTTGGCTTAACATAGATACAGAGAGTTACATATAGAAATATTTTGGGGCATATATATACACAGGTTAGTATGCACACATATATTTTCTTGTTCTGTCAGCTGAGAGGGCCTGGAGGCAATGATACCTCAGTAGCAATAACACACCTAGTGCCTTGATTTTGGTTTCTAAAACCATTCTTTAATAAAAGATTCCAGAGCTCCTTGGAGAGATGGCTGATTCTAAGACTGGGATAGGAAATATGCAAGATGATCCAGGAGCATCTTGTAGCACCACAAAGTAAGGAAGTGATACAAAACTATGGGTGTGTGTCAAAGGAACTCAGAAATCAAATAATAGAGCATTAATAATGGTTAAAACTGGAACAATCTGAGCAATAAAATAAAGTTGTATTGGACTATAACCCAAAGTATAAAATAAACACCTATGAGTCACTATTGGCACTTTATCACTGTGTTCTTCCTCCCCAAATCCTATAGCCCCAGTCTAATTATAAGTAAAACATAACACAAGTCTCAATAGAGGGATATTCTAAAAAATATCTGACCAGTATGCCTCAAAACTAACAGGTCATCAAAAACAAGGAAAATCTGAAAAACTAACACAGTCAAGAGGAGTCCAGGGAGACATGATGACTGAATGCAATGTCATACCCTGGATGATAGAGACAGAAAAGGACATTAGGTAAAAACTAAGAAAACATGAATAAAGTATGGACTTTAATGAATAACAATGCATCACTATTTGCTAATTAATGGTGACAAATGTACCATACTAATGTAAGATAATAAACAGGAAAGTTGGCATGGGGGTATATGGGAGCTCCCTGTAACATCTTGTAATTTTTCTATAAATGTAAATACCTGTATTACTTCTAAAAAAGTTTTTAAAAATGATTATAGTCATGGAATTCTACAGAAAGAAGAAGCCTATTCCCCCATTCCAATGACTTCACCTTATATGTGAAACTAAGACACATACTTGCTCATGGTCACAAAAGTTATTGAATGAACTAAACTGAAATTTGTACTTAGTTCAATGTATTGTCCTCTGTACTATAATATCAATTACTGAAGACAAATGTAAAACTCATGGTTTTATATTTCTGTTACTTGTTGATGATGCCATTTCAGTAGACCCTTTACATAATTCAGTAATACTTTATATGGTATTAGTTCACAGTAATTTGCTACTAGTAGCTTTAACTAAAATATACTAAGTAGCACGTATAGAATATCACATTGTACATTTTACTTTTTAAATTAACAAAATATACTGAATATGACCTTTTCTAAACATCATGTATGTGCTTTTCTATAATAGAGTGATTCCCTAAGTTGAGTTCAGATGTGTATTTTTGTTTGCCTTACAGTTCTAAACTTGGCCCTTGCAGTCACTTCGTGGAGCTCATCTATCTCTTCCTCAATGACCGTATTTCTAGTTTTTACTTTGTTATACACTTTGCAAGTGTTTAGCAGCCAGCTCCCTTCTTCAGTTCTGTTACTTCTGAGAAGTCTGCTATGTTGTATGAAAGAGAGCACCAAAAACACAGAAGTCTTGGGTTTTGCTACTTTTTACCAATGTAATTTGAAGTAAATCTGTAATCTTTGTGAGCTTTTAAGGATGGTATAAAGATGCAATGAGATATATGCTACAGTCTATATATGTCTTAATTTTGTTTTCTATAGGAAATGAAAGTAGGTAACTAAGCTTATAATAAGATTTTTGAAACAAAAATAGTTACAGTAGAAATAAATAGCACCAATAACCAATAAACATATATTGAGAATTAACCTTTAGAGCTTCTAAGATGTCCTGCACTATACTACTTTACACCCATTATTATATTAAATCTCTATGTAGTATATTTATTACCATTTCCATTGACAGTTAAGGAAATTAAACCCCAGAGAGGTTAAATGACTAGTCCACATGAGTTTTAGTGCTGAAATTTGGGGGGCATTATTTTTCCAACTTGGAGTAGTTTGTTTTATTTTATTATTGCTAAATTTTAATTTTTCTAGTATGCATACAAAGCAACAAAAACAAAAATATAAACCCAGAAAAAAAACAAGGCTCATAGAATCACCACAAATAAGGTGCTGCTTTTTCTTCATTGAAAGTAAATTGTATCATTTGGAATGTATTTGGCTGAAAGTAATAGAAAACCTGGCTTACAGTGGCTTAAACAATGAAAAAAAAATATTGTTTTAGCTTGATGTATGAGGTAAAGTATAGTGGTAGAGTGGCTATAGACTTAGTCTGATCTCTGTCTCAAAAGGGTCACCATGGAACTGGGGAGCTTCCCTCCCTATTCTGCCAACTCCTGAATCAGATTCATTCTAAGACTGGCTAATTTTGTGGTCAAATATAAATGCATTGATTTCAGGTATAATATAAATAAGAAAATATGCATAGGAACAAAAGGAGCAATTTAATTTCTCTGTATTTTCTTAGGAGTGAAGAAACTTTTGCAAACCTCCTTTCATGTTTCATTGGCCAGAACTGGGTCTAAACCAACCACTGGCAAAGGATTGGAATGGCCATGATCAGGCTAGACCAGTCATGATTTACCTTGCAGCTGGAAATAGATACATCCTTCCCTGAGACTTGTGGGGGAGAGAGATATCCAAATAAAATTAGGGTTCTGCTAGCAAGCAAGAAAAAGGGACTGAATGGCAAGTAGATAACTAGTCATGTCTGGTGCCATCCCACAATCAAGTAAATGAAGGGGCCAAGGCTAAAAAACTCCAGGCTCCTACACCCACTACTTTTTATTTATATTATGTTGTTTCTGGTTTATCAAATGTGACTTTCTGATGAATGGAATATTATTTTCCAAAGCTTATATAATTAAAGGTCTTGTTATAGTTTTATTGTACTGAGTTAAAAAAAAATAAAACCTGACAACTTATGACATGGCTTAGAATGTAAAGACTGGAGTTCATCCTATATTAGGTCTAGTTTCCTGTTATAATTTACATAAATTATTTCTTGAGACTGGAAGGTCCCAAGCAAGGTATGGAGGTTCCCAGTGAATATTTATCCTGCATATATGCTCACAGAGTAAAGAAGCACTTGTAACAAGATAAATGATCAAGAAAGCTGCCAGTCTGCTTCCTCAGGTACCTAAAAGAATCCTTGGTAAATGTAGCAAAATGAAAAAAACAGGTACACCAAAAAGAAGTTGATGTGAACACCATCTGCACTCCATTTTATTTGTGTGATCCTAGGTCTATTACTTACCCTCTCTGGTCCTTTGATTCTTCATTTGTATACTGAAATCATTTCTTCACCCTTATGTGGTACACATTAGCTAAATGTAGGAGATGAGTAATGCACACTGTTTTTCCTTTTTATACTTCCCCTGTAGAGATTCTTCCTAGAGCTTGAGACACATTTGAGGCAATTACTGTGCTTCATTTGCCATGTCAAGTCAGGTAAGAAAACTGTGTGGACAAAATATATGAAATCTATGGTGACTCTGAAAAGTCTGAAGAACATGTATATAAAAGAAAGAGAGCAAAAGGCTCAAATGGGATCAAAGTTAATAATGTTCAGTAGAAATACCTGGAATGTGAAATCTGTAGAATGTTGGATCACTGACTTTGCTAATGGTATCCATGACTTAACTAATTTTGTCCAATATCCCTTTGTGCATTTTGGCTAGAAACACCTTGCTATGTGTTATGGTTAATTTTATGTGTGAACTTGTCTGGGCTACAGTGCCCAGATATTTGGTCAAACATCATTCTGGATGTTTCTATGAAGGTGTTTTTTTTGGATGAGATTAACATTTAAACTGGTAGACTTTGAAGAAGCAGATTACCTTCTGTAATGTGGACAGACCTCTTTCAATAGTTGAAGACCTTAATAGAAAAAGACTGACCTTCCTTCCCCTCTCCCTGCACCTCCCTGCCACACACACACACACACACACACACACAAAGCAAGAGTGAATTCTGCCAGAAACTCCCTTTGGACTAGAACTGAAACTTCTATGAGTCTCCAGCTTGCTGACCTGCCCCATGTGATTTGGGAGTCATCAAACCCGAATCATGTGAGCCAATTCCCCAATTCCTTAAAAAAAAACCCTGTGTGTATGTGTGTGTGTGTGCGTGTGTGTGTGTGTGTGTGCGTGTGTGTGTGTGTGCGTGTGTGTATGTGTGTAGATATAGATTTTATATATATATATATATATATATATATATATATATATACACACACACACACACACATATATATATCCCATTGGTTCTGTTTCTATGCAGAACTCTGACTAATAGAGCATGTATCCTGGGCCTGACTTAAACATTTCACAATGTAGTGGGAAGACACATATAATAGGAACAGAAGACTTGCTTTCAGATGGAGTCTGCCATTTCCTAATTCTTGGTAAGTTTCCTTGGTTGTTTCTTATTTGTTCTATCTGTAATGGGCTTCTATTTTCTTTATTTACTATATGGTGATAATCACATCTACCTTACAAGGTAGCTATGAATGTCAATATATGTGAAAGGTATTTTCTAATTACAAAGTATAATATTGGCTACCATAGTTATTCTTACCATGTTAAGCATCATTATTCACATTGCTTGCTAGAAAAAGACCAGTTGTTCAATGGAGACAAAGGGACTTTTCCCTAGGAAAGCATAGCCTATGCCTCAAAAATCTGAACCTGGCTTTTGGAGAATTCTTAGGAAAAAATTCTAATGTAAGGAAATATCTCATAAATTCTAACAATAACAATGAGCCTGCCCCCATGTCAACTATACACCCATTTACTGTTCAAGAAGGCCTTTACAAAGATTACCAGCCCAGAATTGTACTGCGTGTGCTTAAGATATTGCCATCACTACATATTTTAACTTATTTAAACTGGATCAAAACATGCTCCCTGAGATTCCCCATAGATTATTCCTGAATGTTTAGTCTCTGGATTGCAGGTAAATTAAGTTTAGTAACCTGACACTCAATAGAAATAGAGTAGGAAGAACTCACACTTTGTTTTTAACTTTTTAGCTACAATTTAGTTAACTGTGACCAAACGCATCTTTCCCGGTATGCATTAGTAGAAGGGACAACACATTTGTATTTAAATTTATTCAAGTGATACAACAGAATTTTGCTCCTTAAATCAATTTACCTCACACAGAAAAATTCCATTTGGTGGATGGGAACAGTCCCTCACCCGCATAGAATATTCTATTGTGATTTTTTTTTTCTGTCAAGTCTTCCTTGCTTATTCTCTCCCTATTTCTATGATTGTGATTTAAATGAAAGCACTGAGTCAACAAAAGTATTTGCAAAGGTGCAAACTACAAAGAAAGTGACCATATAGTTGTATGTTAATATGTGATATTGTTTAAATTAATATCCTAGTAGTTTATGTTGAAGTTAGAGGTAAATGGACATAATCAGAAATAGGTTAGTCAGTCTAGCAGACTGTCCCTCAGATATCTCTTCTTAGTATCATCCCACACTCCCTCTAAAACCTGGCCACTTGGAGGTTTCAAGTCCATAAACTTACTTCAGTCAACAGCAATATTGAACATTTACTATGGGTCAGGCATTTTCCTAGATGCCGGAGACACCTTGCTTGATGCTGTGATTCAAATTAAATCTTGAAGATCTATTATTTAAATTACACCTATTGGAACCAGTCTAATTTAAGGAACATTTTTATTTATAATATATGGTGAAAGGAGACAAAGGCTAGAGGAGGTGGGAAAGGCAGTAACTTGTTTTTCCTTCTAAAGACTCAGAGAACTCAAACCCTTTAGTTTAGAAAATCAGTTGTACTCTTTGTAGTCTCTGGACCTTTGTACATGAAATTATTTTTAGTTTTAAACTTTAAAAAATATTTATTTTTTAATCTATTGACTGTGTCTCTCTCCAGCGTCTTCCCCTTCTCTTCCCAAGATGTAAATGTCATTTCCACCCAGCAGTTCTCCTGTCTTTCTGTGTCTAGGTTTGATGACTACTTTCCTCTCTCATATCATCATGTATTTTCCCAGTCATAGAATTAGAATGCTAGCCTTGGTTTTGTTTTGTCTTTTCCACAAAACTATTAACATTCTGACACCCTGCATTTCTTTATTGATATTTATCTTTAGGGCACACAGTATGCACTCAAAATATATTTGTCAAATAAATAAATAAATGGATCAGTTAAGCCACAATCAGTACAGAAATTCCAGACCCTTTCCCTAAATCTAATGATCTTCATGTCTCTACCCCATTCATTCTTTCATTTTTTCATTCACAATTATGTATTAAGACTCTACATCTGTATTTTGAAATCAGAATTAAATATGCAGCATGTTCTGCTTAAGAAAATATATCTGGATATGAATTAGCTAATTAACAAGGTGATCAGTAAGTGATATTGAAATACATATTATTTTCAATATACTCTATAAATTACTTAGTTTTTACTTATCACATATCACCTATTTCCCTCCCCCTCCTCCGCTAGAGTATAAGCCCCTTGAGGACAGGGATTTCTGACAATTTTGTTCAGTGCTTTACCCTAAGTTCTTGGAATAGGCCTGGTACACAACAATTACTCAATACATATTTGTTGCATTAATAAAATAATGAATATACAGGAGAAAGAACTCTGGTTTGCAAGCTAAAGCCCTGGATTCAAGTCTTGGCTGGGAAATTCTGATAGTACCAACTCCACAGAGTTTTGTGAAGATTAAATAAAATAATGTTTGTAAAAGCAAATTGGGAAACACTGACCAAGTGTAAGGAATTATCGGTAATATTGAATCAGGAATACATCCTCTTATAATAAGACTGATAAAAGATAACAGTAGTATTTATTGGGTTTTATTTTTCAGTTTTATAAGATAGTCAATGAAAATTTAAATAATTTCTGAAATTAATCTGCCTGCCCCACCAACACACGAGACTGATACCAGACTGTTGTTCCCAATCAACACGCTGTAACTAGCTCTGTGTAGATCCTACGTAGCTCTTACACCAATGAGAGAGGAGAAGGAGAGGGAACACTGCTCACAGACTAAGCACACGCGCCACAACTGAATCCAAAGATGCATTTGTGGGTGAACTCCCTTTCTGTTACCAAAATAGGTATGAGGAAAAAATTTTCAAATAAGTTGTAATTCCAAATGAGAAAAAGACACTACTCCAACTGACTTCCCCAAATCTATCAGGAGAAACAGCCACCCGGACTGGGGAAGACTAATATTCTTCACACCACCAAACCTATATAAACTTGCACCATTGTTTCCTTCTATTTTCAGTGGAGAAAGCATCTCTCTACCTTTCAATGACTCCACAATTAGATTTCTTTCCTTCTTGCTTTTCAACAGCCTTCGTCTTTGGCTAGTCACTCTCTACTGCATCACTGAAAGAATATATATATATATATATATATATATATATATATATATATATATATTCTTTTAATTATTTTTAGATGTATATATATATTCTTTTAATTATTTTTAGATGTATATATATATTCTTTTAATTATTTTTAGATGTATATATATATATTCTTTTAATTATTTTTAGATGTATATATATATTCTTTTAATTATTTTTAGATGTATATATATATTCTTTTAATTATTTTTAGATGTATATATATATTCTTTTAATTATTTTTAGATGTATATATATATATATATATATATAAAAAACTGAATCACTTTGCTGTACACCCAAAACTAACACAACTTGTAAATCAACTATATTTCAAAAAAAAAAAAAAAGAAAACTCTTTGCTTCTCTAGTGGATCTTTCCAAACAAACAAACAAACAAAAAAATGAGAATATAAGTGGTTCCGCTTTTAGCTAAACCTGGTAACAAATTTCCCCACAAATCCAAAAGACTGACTTCCTATTCATTTGAGATGAAAGAAGAAGGTTTGTTCCAATTAAAGCTGAAAATGTATGTATAGCCACCATTTAGTTATGAAACAGGTTATCTTTCTCAGACACTTTAATAGATCCTATCATTTTCATCCATGGTTTTATCTCCAGTGGTTAACAGTAAGGGCTCTAGAATCAAGTGGCCTGCATTTTTGTTCTGTTTTCACCATATAATATGCTATGTGGTCTTGAGCAAGTTACTTAATCTCTCTGCTTTTTTTTTTATCCAGAAATTATAATAACACTAGGGTTGTGAAGAGTAAAGACAGTAATCCCAATAAAGTAGTTAGAATAATGCTTGACACAAATGAAGTGCTCTTATTATGAAGAAGGACTTGTCTCAGAAGAGAAAACAAAAAGTCTTTGCCTTAAAGTACCTGGATAGTCCTTCTCCTATAGACACAGACCCATAGGTATCATTGTTCAGTTACGTGTAATTGAGGATAATTACTTAGAAGAGTCAAGTAAAAGGTAATTAAATTACATAATCTACTCTATATGAGACAGTTTAATAGCCTGAGTAGGCAATCACTTACTGAATATATTATTAAATATATATTTTAAGTAAAAATATGTGCTTTATTATAAAAGCTGAGCAAGTTAAAGAATATTTACTGGAAACTTAAATGGCATAATTGTAGTTAAATATTTTCAAAAGGGGCAAATGATGGGATATTTGTACAGATTTCTTAATATATCAAATATATTATTAAAGTGCCATCTGGCAGAGTTAATTGCTGTTGGAATGAGTAACGTTATATATCATTTCACCACACTTGACATGGAGTAAAACCAGCACAGGTTAAACTTTACTATGTGTGGTAGTGCCTATTGCACCATTAGAGCAAGAAAACTAAGGTAAGAAAAATAATGTTGTAAGGGTAGCAGTTGCAGTGGAGTAATTTCTATTGAAAAAAAAATATGAATTACCAGGTAGCTTTTGGTCCAGTAGTGGTTAAAAGTCAGACTTCCCAGGTTTGAAATCCAGCACTATTCATTACCAGCTGGTAGACCTTGGTAAGTTAGTCAACTTTCTTGTGCCTTACTTTCTTCATTGGCAAAATGGACACTATGATAGTACCTCTTTCCTAAGACAGTTGTGAGGTTTAAATGAATTAATTCGTGGGACATGTTTAAAATAGTGCCTGATATATGGTAAATACTCAAAAAGTGACAACAATCATTTTTACAAAACTCTTTTTATGTACAGTGATATCATCTTCTACATATGTCAATATTAAAAGGGAATGATATGACTCCTTTTCACGCTTTAGGATAGTTTAGGTAACACTTCCTCCATGTTGAGTAGGAGTTAGCCAGGTATATGGGTAACAAAAGCATCGAAGAGAGAAGCAACGCAAGGAATGGAAAGTAAATGCAGGATTTGACCAGATCTAGGTTTTGAAAAGATACCTGTTGCCACCAGAGACTATGACTCAGAGGGCTAAAATATGGGTGGCAGAGAGACCAGTTAAAATACCATTGGAATAGTTCAGGCCAGAGATTTTGAGGATGAGGACTAAGGCATTGATAACAAGAAGAGAAGATCACAGGTGAGCATGAAAGTCTGTGTAAATAGAGTATGGACAGGACTTAGCAATGAATAAGATACAAAAAGCTAAGAAAAGGGAGAATTCAACAACAAGCTCTGAGGAGCATGTTATAAAAGTAATTCCAAAGGCATTTTAGAACCGTTAGGAGCCATAATAGAACTGTTAGCATCAGAACAGAGCTTTCCTGGAGTGATTTTGAGGAAGAGAGTACAATTGCACTTATATTACTATTTATATTCTGGAATGCTTTCCAAATAAAATTGGTCACAGTAAGCACAAACACTACTACTATAATCCTTTTGGAAAATAACTTCATGGTATGCATAAAGAGGCATAAAACTGTTTACAATCAATCATACAAGAATTTTACTTCTAATAGATGATTCCAATGTGTTTAGTAAGTAAGGGGATAAAGAGGTATATACACAAAAATGTTGATAATTTTGATAATTATTGATAATAGGAAAAATGTCTGCAGAGCCTGAATGACCTTCAGGAGAAGGCTAGTTATGTAGTATATCAACTTCATAGAACATTATACAGACAATAAGAATTACACATTTTAATAACTCCTACCACTTACTGAGTTCACTGTACTAGACACTTTATAGATTATTTCATGTAACCATCATAATTCTCAACAGTAAGTATTGTTATCCCCATTTTACAAGGAAAAAATTAGACTGCAGAGAAATTAAGACAATTTCCCAAGGTCACCCAGCTAATGAATGGCAAAGGGACTGAAGATGTTGCCTGTGGATAGGTTGTGTTAAGGGATGATCAGTTTGAGGGTTCACAGATGTAAGAAGTTCCCAGCCTCTGTTTCCACAGCTGGGAAATAGCAGAACAAAGATTTAAGCTCAGATCAGGTTCATCTGACTACAAAGCCTGTTCTCTGAACACCAGCTTAGCAAGTCATGTTTAAACGAGGAGAGCTGAACATCTATGGTTTCAAATGTGAAATGTATACACCAAAAAGGTAAAGAAAAGAAGGCTACAGGACAAATGAGAACTGTTGTGTTGTGAAAGTTTAAAAAATTTCCTTAGATATTGTTTCAGTTTTGTTTCACAAAGAAATGACATTTAAAAACAAGTAGGTATTTAATTTTTAAAAATCTTTTATAGTATATTTCACACACCCAAGACTCTTGCTGATATCTTAAATTGTCAGTATATTTTTAAAATCAAAGAATATTTATTGAATATCTACTATTTGCTTAAAAATAAATGTGAAACATTGCTATAACCACATGTGAATTGGTTCAAAAAGCAAAACAATATAAAAAAGTATAAAGCATGTGTTAGATGTTCAAATATAGTTTTATTATTATTAAGACCACTTGGATTCTATTGTGGGTTTTTCATGAACTTACATTATTTTTTAATTAATTTGCTTATAATAGAATGTGATTCCTTTCTCAATTATTCCAAGAATAATCAAATTTCTAAGTACAGAATTTTAATTTTATATGCTCCATTACTCACCCTCCCTTCCGTGCTACATACTGCAAAGTCCAACAAATTTAATTCACTTAAAAAAATGGATTCTTTGAAAACACTGTATACAAAATAAAACAATGTATTAATTAGAAATATCTATGTAAAAATTAAAAAAAACTAAAACTTTTATGAGGCATTAAAAGGTAGCATTTAAATGTCAGGATTTCTAGGTTTGGATCCTAGCTCTGTCTCTTAAGACCTTGAGAAAAATCACTCATCCTTTTCAATCACACCTTATGCTTTCCTTATTTGTAAAATTAAGAAGATAAAATTTCCTTTCTCCCAGAGATGTTGTGAAGCTTAAATACATGTCAGACATTTATAAAAGTATTCCTGATACATGAAAATATTAGCTGTTATCAATAAATCTAAAAGTAAGATGCTTGCCATTTCTACTCCCAATATAAGTTCTTAAATTTCCACAGTGCCCCCTAAATGATCAGTTATGCTTTAGCCAAAATCTTAGTAGAGGAAACACTGCCAGAAATTTAGTCCTGACCTCAAATCAGGCAATCTTCGCCCTCCAGATAGAAAATTTATATCGGCATTTGGCTAGCATTAGGTATTTTATAAATGACCTAAAACTCAAAAGTTATGAAAATGTTCAAGTGCTTCCAAAAAAGTCAGCTTTTTTTTTGAGAAAAAAAAAAAATTGTGCTCTCTCTCCTTTTTTTTTTCCTTTTTATTCTTTTGTTAGGAATAAAATACAATTTCTGTGAATTTTTCATTCTTGATCCCTTTCAGGTGATGTCTTTATGTTCTTTTGAATCAGCAGATTTTAAATCATGATTTAATTTCATTTAAAACTTTTATTAAATTGGAATATCTGCTCCTTTTTACAGACCGAAGGGATAAGGGATGTGTGTGTTGGCTTGTGTGGGTGTGGGTGTGGGTGTGTATGTGTGTGTCTGTGTGTGGAAGGGACAGGAAAGAGGAAAAAGAATATGAGATAGGCAAGATAACCTACACTACTGTATTGTAGCATGTGGCACAAAGTAATTTCCTTTATTCCCCTCTAGACTATAAAGTGTTTAATGGTAGGAATTAAGTCCATGCCTAGCACTTCACATAGTGCCTTGCATATACGGAACATAATTAGATTAATATAATTTTTAATAAGTGTTTACAGGGCAAGAAGGAGAAAAAAATTAAAAAGGAAATAAATGGAGGAATGAAAATACTGAGGGAGATGAGAAAAGTTTTTGTATAACTGAGGTAAAATGGTAGATCTGCCTTAAAGAGCTATTATACAGACAGATGTGTCAAATTTGCTAATGTTTTACTAATAAGAATTTTAAAATGCCCATTTTTTGGTTGATCTGATTCCTGTTTATTCTAATTAGATGAAGAAATGGACAGTTAATTACCCACTTGATCATCAATCCTGAATCACAGATTAGATTTCTGATGAATTTGTAGATAGTACAGAAAAAGAAATATTTATCTTGGTGATATTGGGTTATGAAAAATTGTGGAATCAGAGGAAGTTGTCAAAATACTAAAGATCAGATTTATAAATGTGCATAGAATGGAAATCTATCATGGAAGCTATTATTTTTATTATGCTTTTCTATAGGGAGATTATTTGAGGATCATATGGCTTTACTTCAAAGCATGTATAATTGATGCCTGCTAGGCAGAGAGATTTTTCCTCTTGACATCTATGAGGAGCCACTATTCTGTCAAATAGCTCCTTACTCCCCACCCTTTTTATGAAGTGGCAACATAAAGCATTCCCAACAATATTAGAAACTGGTGTGAACAAATGGAACCAAATGTATGTGAAGTGGAAGCCCTTTCATGGTAATTGAACGACTCATTTTTGGAGCACTGATTATTGAACATTTTATTTCTGCTTGTTTATTTTGAGGCAATCTTTGGAAAGTTTCAAGGAGTAAAGCAAATGAACCCCTATAACTGCTGGGTACAGCATCTTCCTCTGGTACACTATCCCGAATCAGTGATCAGTGATTGTACCCTGCTATTTTCATAGGATTTCCTAGAGTTTACTTTCCCATTTCAAGTAATCATTTTCATCCTCATCTAACAAAAATTAAACTTCAATTAATGTATAGCTAAGATCTCCTGTATTTAAGCAAAATAGCTATACTTTCTAACCACCACTTCTTAATGTAACAATATTAATAAATGATTATCAATGATATTTTATAGCATCTTATATATTAAAAAGTGTTTTCAGATTTATTTTCTTTCAATTCTTACATCTCTGTGAAACTAACAGAATTCAGGGACTTTCTACAGAGGTCATACACTGTATGTATTTGTTTTATTTTATTGAAGTATAGTTGATTTACAATGTTGTATTAATTTCTGCTATGCAGCAAAGTGATTCCATTATACATGTATATTCTTTTTCATATTTTTTCATTATGTTTTATCACAGAATATTGATTATAGTTCCTTGTGCTATACAGTAGAACCTTGTTGTCACTTTATGCATTTTTGATATCTGTAGCTTAAATGTAATATTAAGCCTGGGCTAATGAACTGGCTAGAATTGGACATGGTTAGCTGAACAGCAAATCTGTGACCAGATGCAACTAGGCCATGGTTGTCATTGTCAGGATTAATTGGACACACCATCACATAAGAAACCTGGAACATGTATATATTTCTACTACCTCCTTAATGCTCCAAAGACATGTATTCACCTGACATTCTAGTCAATTTTCTATTAGTGTATCACTAGTTGAGGCAGAGATTTCTAAAAAAGGCTTACCAATCCCCACTGTTGCTGACATTTTTGGAATACAATAGGCTCCCTTTGTGCAGAATAGTATATATTTTTAGGCTTCTGCAAAGGTTGCAAAAGTTCATGGCTGATAAAGCAATAATTGTTAGCTGTTGCATTTATTGTTAATATTATTAGACTTTGCTGATTCTGATTGCCAACCAACTCTGTTAAGAAGATGGAAGAATACAACATAACTTTATTGAGTACCTATATATGCTAGGAATTTACTGGGTGCTCTATTTACATTATCATATTTAATACTCACAAAGATTAATGAGATATTAGCCCCTGTTTGTAGATAAAGACACTTAAGCATAGCTTTTGTCTTCAATTTATACTCTGAGGATATGGAACATACAGAATAAACAATCAAATTTGTTACCTATCTTTTTGGGGGAAATTTTAGGATATAATCTTAAAAAACAATAGAATCTCTAAATCGCAGAAACTAATAATAAGACCATATATTTGGATATATTTCATGGATAATATTCATTCCTACATTTTATTCCCACCCTCTTAAACTGTGGAGACGGTGATCTTCACTGCAGAGAGAGAGGATGAACACAGTTAAGAACAAAGAAGTTATTGTTCAGCCTTGAATTTCAAAATAGAGTATTTAAGAACAATAGGCGGAAATCCAAACACTTGTTGAGAAAGAGGTTTTTCTTGGAATTTCAAAAGCTGGACATTAAGTACCAGAGATCAAGCTAGAAAAAAAAAAAGTGGTACAGATTGTGACTATCAGCCACAGAGTACAAACAAGTGCTTGGTGACTTAATATCTGACTTCCGACCCCAAAAGAAACACGCATTTCACCGTATAGGAAGAGGAAATGATTCAAAGTGAACGGAACTAGAGTATGGATACGGTGGGTGCCTAATGATTGGCTCACTGTTAGGATTAAAACCTCAGGGTGAGTGTGACAGAAATATCCAAATGGCTCTAATGGCATCTCTTCAGGGCTTGTGCTTCTCTTCCCAAAACATAACCCTCGAAGTCTACAAGCCTCTTAAAACACCTCAGATCCACAATTGGTATCTGGGCAACAGCCCAGGGAGGTTTCTACAGACATGGGCCCAAGGACCACCTCATAGAGTTCTTTGTATCCCAGTGATACCTGAAAGTTTCTAAACTAAATGTTTCTGAGGTGAGCATGAAGTGCTGAAGGGACAGATGTATATAAAGAGATGGGGAGGTGAGATAAGAACATAAAATACAGACACCTGAGTGATCGATGGTCCAGGTGGGTTATACAGAAATGCTAAGGGCAGCTGTAGTGTGGACTGGGTTGACCCTGAGGTCAAAAACTTCAGTAGAGGCCAGAGAGCAAAAGAAGAGGGGGTCATGGGGGATAGGTACCCCTCCCCCAGGATGTCTCTCTCTCTCTCTCTCTCTCACACACACACACACACACACACACACACACACACACACACACACGTACCAGCAGTAGCAGCAGCATGAAAAAGAAGGAGAAGAATATACTGTTTTAGATAAAAAGTGACTTGGTAAATTTGTCAGGAAAATATAAATTTAACAAGTACCAACTGAGAACTTTTGTGAGATACTTTGATATAGGTTATAAGTAGATTTTAAGAGTTGTATTTTGGAACATCAGAGTTTGTGACTCTAAGTTTAAACCTACTAAAATATTAAGTTAATATTTTAATAGTATTTAGTAGCTTACAGAACATTTCCATCTATTCATCTTTAATACTTTACAAAACATTTCCATCTATCTTACTTGATTCTCATGGCCAAATGGTGAGGTAAATATAAATATTATTATTTTCTTTACACAGATGCAAAAAACCAACCCTTAGAAAAATTATGCAGCCTGTTCCAAATTTCTTAGTTATTACTTGGTAAAGCTAGAGCCCAAATCCAGCTTTGATAATGCCAAAGCTTAGAGTTTCTCCACTTTTTTGTGTTGTCTTTATTTAATGTTGATATACTCAAGTTGGAAAATTAAATGTTTAGAATCTTCTTTCATCTGCATCTAACAAGAAGAAGAAACAGACAATTTAGAGTATAGGCCTGATCACATTATCCTTGATGGATCTATATGTATATACAGGTTCGTTGTCAATTTTTTGTTGTTCATTTATTCCCTTGTTATTCATTTATCCCTGCAATATTTATTGACTAGGTACTGCATGATAAGAGCTGGGTGTACAAAAAAGAATAAGGTGCTATTTCTGATATCATAATGCTCATCCTAGCAGAAAAGACACATAAACAATTAAAATATAATTAGACTTCTGGTAGAGGTATATGCAAATTACTTTCAAAAAGCAGAGGAAAAGCCACTAACTTTCTCTGGACTAGAAGGAGGAGAAAAGCTATAGAAAGGCTTCATGGAGAAAGTGATATTTGTAACTAAGAGCTATAGAATGAGTAAAAGTTTGCCAGTATTTCCGGCAGAGAACATGGCTTGGAGCAAGGCAGGGTACATTTTTGGAGCTTCTAGTAGTGCGATATGGCTAGAATATTAAAGGGATCTAGGAGGGGAAGTTAGAGCAGAAGTCACTGTGCATATATGTAATCCATGTCAAAGAGTTTGAACACAGGGAGTCAAGGATGATTTTGAATCAGGAGAGCTATCATAAGTAGAACTCCTGAATTTCACGAACTCTCAAGGCCAGAGAGCCCCACGGAGGTTGGATTGGAGGAAGAAGAGTCCAGAGGGAATAAGGGCCTGCCAGAGGCCACTGCAGTAGGGCAGAGGAGACATAAAGACGTCCTGAACAGAAAGAGCAGTAGTGAGACCAATGAGGGTAAAGGGATTTGAAAATATTTGAGAATTAGAGCTCACAGAACTAGAAGAAAAAGCCTATGTTGATAAGGGAGGGAAGAAGTGAGAGATTTTAAATTTGGGTGATTGAGTAAGAAATATAAGCAATAATCAAAGAGAAGTGATTTAAGAAGGAAGACACTTTCTAACAGTAAAGTAGTCTATGATATTATACCATATTTTAACACATGCATACTTAAAAATACCCCAATAGACATCTAAGTATACAAACATGTACAATATATTTCTTCAGGTAAATATACTAAAGGCAAGAAAATAGTACCTCGTACAAATGACATTGTTTGGATACAGCTGTGAAAAGGGCATGAACATGTTAGGAGTTACTAGAATCGCTTGGATTCTGTTGTGTTCCTCAGAATTCAGAAAACAGTAATTCCAAGGTTTAACAATAAATGGGATTCCTTAGAATCTTTGATTTTGTTGCTTAGTAATGGGCAAAAAAGACAGTATTTTGGAGAAATAACAAGTATTTAAGTAATACCCATTAAATTCTTAAATAACACTTGAAATGCCAAAAATAAAGTCAGCTAAAAATGCCTTTTTTAAAAAATTGGGGTATAGTTGCTTTACAATGTTGTGTAAGTTTCTGCTGTACAACAAAGTGAATCAGCTATATGTATACATATATGCCCTCCCTCTTGGACCTCCCTCCCACCGCCCCCCCATCCCACCCAGCTCCCTGCGCTGTACAGCAGGTTCCCACTAGCTATCTGTTTTACACCTGGCAGTTCACATGCATCAATCCCAATCTCCCAATTCATCCCCCCACCGCCATGTCCACACTGCCATTCTCTATGCCTGCATCTCTATTCCTGCCCTGCAAATAGGTTCTTCTGTACCATTTTTCATATATACAATGGAATATTACTCAGCCATAAAAAGGAACGAAATTGGGTCACTCATAGAGACGTGGATGGACCTAGAGTCTGTCATACAGAGTGAAGTAAGTCAGGAAGAGAAAAACAAATATCGTATATTAATGCATATATGTGGAATCTAGAAAAATGGTAAAAATGCCTTTTTAAAATTAATAGTTTGATTTAAAAAATCTTCATTGCCATTTACTAAACTGAAAAGACTTATTTTTCAATTAAAATAAAAATAAATAACATTTATCAAGAGTTATTGGAATTATTTTAGTTACTGGCATGCATTAGCTCATCTAAACCACCCCCCCCCCGCCCCAATACCCTATCAGAACAGGATTACTTGGCATATTTTACACATCAGAACCCAAGGCTCAGGAAGACTAATCTGTCCACGGTCTCACAGCTGGAAAAAGGCAGCATTAGGGCCTGTTCCAGACCAGCTGAAGCTAAAGACCTTGCTCCTGACCAAAAATGCTACATGATCTCCCTTCATGTTTTGTCTTTGTAATCAACAGAACATATACTTCACTGTGACCTTGGGCAATTCATTGGTACTTTTAGGGGAACTATGAACTCAATATGGCAAGTGGTATAAGGAGCAGCATTTATTAAGCCTCAACTAGCAGTGTTAGGCTCTTGTTGATTTGTATCTATTATCCTATGTAATCTTCAAAACACTCCTTTGAGGGAGCTTATAGTTATTATTTCAATTGTCCCCATTTTACAGAGGGGTAAACTGAAGATAAGAGGGGAATAGAGGAAGCGTTAGGCATACAAGACATACAGCTTACTGGTAAAGAGGGTAAAGAGTATGGAAATCCACAGAACTCCTCAACCACTTCATCACAATGCCTCCTCCTTGAAGGCATATACAAGGTCTCTTTGGAGACCTCAGCTCAGCTTAAACTGAGAGGAATATAAATAAAAAGAAGGAGCAGAGAATAAGTTTAAGAAAGTTGTAAGTGAAATTTGAAAGCTTGTGGACTTCAGCTTAAGAAATTGAGACATTTTATAAGCAGTGGGGAATTACTGGAGATCTCTCAGAAGGAAAATTAATTTTGTATGGAAGGCCTTCACAAAGATTAATTTGACAGATGGGTGATGGAGATTAAAGTCAGAAAAACTAATTAAAATAATATATTAAATTCTTACATATAGGGAAAGAGATAGGAGGAAATAAAACATTTTTAAATGGGTCAATATTTTAAATTGACAAAAATTGAAATTAAATTTATTTTGAAATTTTGGCTTATCCTGTAATATAACTGGAGAGAGTAAGCTTGACTGAGTGTCAGACCAGCTCTTGCTACCCCCGCTTTTTAACAATAGTAGATTTAATTCTGCAAAAACCTTCTGTTCTCTATAGAGTCATACTAGCATCCATAATCCTTCCATTTTAAGAAACATTTTTGTAAGCAAAGATTTGTATTTAGTTGATATTCACCATTTTTGTGATATAAAGGAAACAAAGGCACTACCTTATAAAATATATAAGGTAAACAATGGAACAGTTTGCTAATTAAAAATTCTAGAAAGATATATATTTTGGTAATAGTTCATGTAGTTCTTCCTGAATTCACTGGTGGCTGAAGGTGTCATTCTGACAAGGTCAGTGGCCCTCATTTAACTGGCTGCAAGTGTTTTATCACATATTGCACTTCTAAGAATGTTAACTGTGATTGCCCACAATTTATTCTTGACATCTGCAGGCTTTTCCAAAGCCTCTCTTTTTTGTGTTTATGGTGCAGATGAGTATCAACATCATAGACATTTCCATGTGTGATGGGAATTATCTTCATAATAGTGACTTAATTTACAAATATATAAATTATGTTTAAGATATAGACTATCATCTTTTCAAAGGCTTTATATTTCGTCTAGCCTGATCTATGCAAATGGTAAATATATCCCTGGAAAAAAAAGAACTACAATATTCTACAACATGAACTTTTCCTTATGCAATAAAACTTCCTGTTTCTATCTTTTCAACAAAAGAGAAAATTACTTTTTAGTCTATAAATTGTTCATGCTTCCCTTTCTCCTCTTAATTTGGCACAAAGACCTTTAATTAATATATATGTAATATAATATTACATATTATTTTATTTTTTCCTAAAAATCATATTTGCTCACAGAGTCAGTGAGCATTACATAAGGAAAAAAATTATAGCATGCCTAGATGAGTTCCTGAAATGACAGTAGGTCTTTAATAAATGTTAGCTTTCTTCTTCTCCTTTTACTCCATTTGTACGTGTATTCATTTTGAAGCATTTTTATAAACGTCCAAGATAAAACAGTTTGAAGGATAAGAAAGATAAAACTGTACATGAGTATAGCAGTTCCCACTCAATAAACATGTATGGAACACTTTGTATGGCATTGTGCAGTGCCGAAAGAGAATGTCGTGGCAGAGGTTTTCCACCGGAAGTGAACACTCATTTGAAAGAGAAAAGTAGACTAGGAGTTAACCAGGTGAAGAGAGCAGTTAATGAGAACAGCATAGGAAAAGACCCTAAGGTTGTAGGAAACAGGCCTGTTCGAGGCACTGAAAGAGGACCAACATTTTTGGACACGTAGGAAGTCAAGTTGGAGTGTGGATAACAGGCAGACTTGAGGGACTTGCAGAAAAAACTTTGGATTTTGGTCTTTGTCCCAAAACAAATGGCAAATTAATAAACTGTTTTCACTGGAGAGGAGATAAGGTGACTTGATTTGCATGACCAAAATATTACTAAGGCAACACTGTGCTTGATACTTTTTCTTACATAAATTATTTAATCATCACAACAGTTATGTGAAATGAGTAGTATTATGTTTGTTTCAAGGGTGAGTAAATTATGACGTGAGAATTAAAAATAACTTTCCTAAGTTTTTACCCAGCAAAAAAGTAACAGAAAAATGTTTAAACCCATATATTTGATTTGACTGCAATTCAACTACTCATATCACTAAACCACAGAGGGCAGCAAAATAAAATTTTGACAGACATTTGATAAAATAAAAATTTAAGGCCAGGACGGCAGAAGGCAAGAGAGTAATATAGGTTAGCCAACAAAGGTAATAAGAATTCCATGTCTTCTAAAATAGAAGAGCCCCAAAATACCCTCAAATATTTCTGTCATATAGGATAGTAGAGAAATGAAATTCTGAGGAAATAATCATTCTGTCCCCCTTTGCCTCTGAAGCTTTTTTTTGCTGATCTGCTTGGAGTTCACTTTCATAAAAACTATAACCAGTCACAACAGGATATTTAGGATAAGGGAATTAAGTGATCCCAAGCTCTGACAAAATCTAAAACCAAAGCCAAAGCCAAAACTAATGCCAAAACCAAAGAGCTATATTCAGCAAAATGAGTAAGTGTTTCCAACTGCCTCAGATTATCCTGGAGTCGTGTTTTCTCAACTATTTTGCTTATTTAGCTGAGCACAGAAGACACTCATTAAGAGGTAACGCTGGCAGTCCCAAATACCTTCCTGTCCTGCAGAGGCCTCGAATATACACTGATAATTTGGTGTGATAAAGTGAAACCCTCTGGGAGTTACCCCTCTGTCAATCGAAGGAAAAAAAAAAAAGGAAGAGCTAATGCAATGCAATCCTGGACCATAAGACAGTTCAAATGACTTTGCTGAACTCTAATTCTGTCGGTAACCTGTAACTGAAAATAAATAATGTCTATATTTTCTTAAAATTTCCCCAGTTGGGGGTAAAATGTTTTTCTGTTAAAATAGAAAGTGAGAAACTATAAAATAATTATATTTTAGCATGATAATTCTTGAATATAAAACATAGTGATTTTCAAACACAGCAACCTTACTTGCCTCTGTTTTATGCATTGGAGTTTTTTGTACTGTTTCACTTGATAAAAACGTTTCATGGGCTTCCCTGGTGGCGCAGTGGTTAAGAATCCACCTGCCAACGCAGGGGACACAGGTTTGAGCCCTGGTCTGGGAAGGTCCCACATGCCGCGCAGCAACTAAGCCCGTGCACCACATCTACTGAAGCCCATGCACCCTAGAGCCCGTGCTCTGCAACAAGAGAAGCCACCACAATGAGAAGCCCGTGCACCACAACGAAGAGTAGCCCCTGATCGTCACAACTAGAGAAAGCTGTGCACAGCAATGAAGTCAGGTGGTTTCAAAAGAACACCAAAGAAGTTTAAACATAAATGCTCTTATATATTTACTTTTGAATAATTTATTTTAATTATAAATACATCCAATTTTAAGGATTCCATCTAACAGAAAAAAATAAAACTTTCTTTGTGAAAATACGATTCATGAAATAAATAATGGTCACAAACCACAGTGCTAGATAAAGTAGGCCTGAATAAAAATAAAATATATAAGGTTTTGAACATTAAAAGGAATTTCAGATTATAGCTTTATCAGTTGATAGTTAACTGTCAGTTATCTGAGAGTTCCAAAGTACTATTCTTAAAATCTAAATCACTCCACAGATCCTCCAGACTTTCATAAAAGAATAAAATTTTACTTCATAACTAAGCTTCAGTGTTTGAAAACATAAATTCTGTTCCCCTAAGCTAAAACTGAGTTATTATTTATCTAAATTTCAAGATGAATGTTATTTTTTCAAAGTGCCCCATGGTAGGATAATAGCTATGCTAGGGAAATAGCAGGGCATAGTCCAAGTAATTTATTTGAGAAATTTATAAAATACATTTGAACTCAAAGAAAAAAAAATCAAAATATATACACAAGTAGTACTGTATTAAACAGATCTGCATGCTGGCCAGGATAAAAGGGGGAAAAAACAAAAGCAAAAACAAAGAAGAGAACTAAGAGAACTCACAGTTGATATCCACTGCCTCTATTATCTTTGGTGCCAATCCACTTGAAGGCAGTTCTGTTATGGTAGGAAAACTCTTTTCAAGCATAAATGCTAAGAATGCTACCCAAGCCATAAGCAATGATTTGAAAAGACTCAGAGTTCCTAACAGCATCACTGAGCCTTGATTATAGTTATATGATTTGTTTTAGCCAATGGAATGTGAATGGACATAAAATACGCTATGTGTGAGCAGAAGCTTTCACTGAACTTGAGTGGGTCGGTTTGGCCTCTTGTTCCTGTCCTCTACCAGAAGAACAACACGTCCCAGGTAACGGTACTCCTTCAGCCTGGACTGGAGTGAGAAGACTGGGTGAACAGAGCAATGCAGAGTTGCTGCTGTAAGTGAGAAATAAATGTTTGTGGTTGTAAGCCACTGAAATGTTTTGGTATCTTTAGTTACCACTGCAAATGCTAACTGGAAGAAGGGGTAAAATAATATTTTACTCAGTTAGCCCACAAATTGTTGGTTACTTGCAGCTGAACATATTCCTAAATAATATATCCATAATATGTACATAAATAAAAGATTATCACTTTACTTATATATGCACTCTCTGGGCAGCAATTTACAATGTGTCTGAACTGACAGAACTTAGCATCAGAAAATTATAAATGTGAAGGCCTAAAGGAAAGGGACCACACAGGGGATAACTTGCAAATGTGTGTGGCCTTGCCCAGAGAAGTATGCAGCATGGATACCAGGGTAGTTACAGGGCTACAAGAGGATAGGAAGTACGTGAGATGGGCTGCTTAAAACAAACTATACCAACAGTTAGCAGCCTTCTGTTCATCTCAGGCAACCAAATGTAAAAGGACCAGAAGTAAATTGCTCTTTCCAAACTTTAAAGCATAACAGAAAGAGGTAGAAGAAATTAGTATTTGAAAGGAATGGATACACATTCATGTTTTCTTTTCATGCCAGAGAATAATTAGAAGAAAAGCAAGAGAGCAATATCAAGTGAGTCACTCTAATGCATACTCAATTATCATTTATTTGAAAACTTTTTTTCTTAAAAAGAGGCTTTAATTATTTTCCCCACAAAAGTATTCGCTACATTTCCAGTAATTTTATATAGGGATGTTTAGCTTTATAAGCTGATGCTCTGATTCATGCTTCCTCAATATCTCAGTCAGTTGCTCAGTTTCCTTAATATTAGTGTCAATGTTCTAGTTACGCTTGAATAGATTAGCTCCCTATCCAGGATTCTTCAGACAATAAATTGTACCTCCATGTGTCCAGTTGTTCCTGTCAGAAATCTTGAAATAATCCTTGATACCATACTTATTATCTCTAGCCCTTTCCCACTATCAATTCAGCAAAGAATACAAGAGGTTCTACAAGGCATACCCACTTCTATCCACCTGTGCATTTCCATGACCAAAATCCTAGCACAAGATACCTTAATATCTTGCCCAACCTACTGTAAACATCTCCTAATTTAAAAATCCCTACTTCCTCTCTGACCTTCTGGTAATGCATTTTAAACAAAGCAGCTCAAGTGATCACTTAAAAATATCAATCAGTTCACACCACTCTTCTGTTTAAAAATACTTAATGACTTCACATAGGATGTAGAATAAAAATCTTATATTCTTAACTGGGTCAATAAATTCTGAGATGATCTGGTTGATGCCTGTCTCATATTAATGCCAGTCTCTCCTTGCTCCCTAATATTCAGCCACACTGGCCTCTTTCCAACTACACTGCCCTCCAATGCACCACCTTTTTCTGATTTAGAGTCTTTGCGTACACCATTTGCCCAGCCTGGAATTCTCTTTCTCCCTCTCTTTGCCTGGCTAACTCCTATCATCTAAGATGTCTTACTTAAATATTAGTTCATCAGAGATGCTACTTCTCCTGCTCAGATCCGTATTACATTCACTCTCAGTACCTTGGTCTTTTCCTTCGTAGCTCTTATCATAACTTGAAGTTTTATATTCCTAGAGGGATTAGTTGTTTAATGTCTGCCTACCCCGTTAGGCTATAAGTGCCATGAAAACAGGGGTCACATGTGTAATCAGCCTTGTCTAGCACAGGGCATGGCACAGAGTAACAGCACAATAAATATTCAAAATGGATGAATGAATTAATGCATGAACATGAGTAAAATGTATTAAACTGAGAAAATGTTGCAGATTCTAGTAGATTTGGTAGAGTTTTTTATTATAAGTATTGTCCCAACAAGCTACAGAACGATAAAATATGTATCTCGCTGGTTTCTTCAATTTGTTCACAAATCAGAGGAGCTGCTTCTGTGTGGTATGTACAAGAACGATGGCAGAGTTCTTAGACTTTAGGTGTATCAAAATATGTGTGAACACACAATTATAAACTAAGAAAGTCAAAGTGCTTCAAACATATAAAATTTTCTCAATTAGACTGATCTTTGTCTCTTTTAAATATAGCTTTTTAAATTACTAAAATTTTAATTACACATAAAACAGAATACATTTTTTTATACAACAGGTTCTTATTAATTACCTATTTTATACATATTAGTGTATATATGTCAAGCCCAATCTCCCAGTTTATCCCACCACCACTCCCCACCCCTCGACAACCGCTTTCCCCCCCACTTGGTGTCCATATGTTTGTTCTCTACATCTGTGTCTATATTTCTGCCTTGCAAACTGGTTCATCTGTACCATTTTTCTAGATTCCACATATATGCATTAATATATAATATTTGTTTTTCTCTTTCTGACTTACTTCACTCTGTATGCGGTGTCTAGGTCCATCCACGTCTCTACAAATGACCCAATTTCATTCCTTTTTATGGCTGAGTAATATTCCATTGTATATATGTGCTATATCTTCTTTATCCATTCATCTCTCGATGGACATTTAGGTTGGTTCCATGTCCGGGCTATTGTATATAGTGCTGCAATGAACATTGGGGTGCATGTGCCTGTTTGAATGACAGTCTTCTCTGGGTGTATGCCCAGTAGTGGGATTGCTGGGTCATATGGTAATTCTATTCTTAGTTTTTTAAGAAACCTCCATATGGTTCTCCATAATGGCTGTATCAATTTACATTCCCACCAACAGTGCAAGAGGGTTGCTTTTCTCCACACCCTCTCCACCATTTGTTGTTTGTAGATTTTCTGATAATGGTCATTCTGACTGGTGTGAGGTGATACCTCATTGTAGTTGTGATTTGCATTTCTCTAATAATTAGTGATGTTGAGCATATTTTCATGTGCCTCTTGGCCATCTGTATGTCTTCTCTGGATAGATGTCTATTTAGGACTTCTGCCCATTTTTTGATTGGGTTGTTTGTTTTGTTAACATTCAGCTGCATGAGCTGTTTATATATTTTGGAGATTAATCCTTTGTCCATTGATTAATTTGCAAATATTTTCTCCCATTCTCAGGGATGTCTTTTCATCTTGTTTATAGTTTCTTTTGCTGTGCAAAAGCTTTTAAGTTTTATTAGGTCCCATTTGATTATTTTTGTTTTTATTTCCATTACTCTAGGAGGTAGGTCAAAAAAGATCTTGCTGTGATTTATGTCAAAGAGTGTTCTTCCTGTGTTTTCCTCTAAGAGTTTTATAGTATCTGGTCTTACAATTAGATCTTTAATCCATTTGGAATTTATTTTTGTTTATGGTGTTAGGGAGTGTTCTAATTTCATTCTTTTACATGTAGCTGTCCAGTTTTCCCAGCACCACTTATTGAAAAGACTATCTTTTCTCCATTGTATATCCTTGCCTCCTTTGTCATAGATTAGTTGACCATAGGTGCATGGGTGTATCTCTGGGCTTTCTATCCCATTCCATTGATCTATATTTCTGTTTTTGTGCCAATACCATAGTGTCTTTATTACTGTAGCTTTGTAGTATAGTCTGAAGTCAGGGAGTCTGATTCCTCCAGCTCCGTTTTTTTACCCTCAAGATTGCTTTGGCTATTCAGGGTCATTTGTGTCTCCATGCAAATTTTAAGAATTTTTGTTCTAGTTCTGTAAAAAATGCCATTGGTAATTTGATAGGGAGTGCACTGAATCTGTAGATTGCTTTGTGTAGTATAGTCATTTTAACAATATTGATTCATCCAATCCAAGAACATGGTATATCTCTCCATTTGTGTCATCTTTGATTTCTTTCATCAGTGTCTTATACTTTTCTGAGTACAGGTCTTTTACCTACTTAGTTGGGTTTATTCCTAGTTATTGTTTTCTTTTTGTTGCAATGGTGAATGGGATTGTTTCCTTAATTTCTCTTTCTGATTTTTTGTTGTTAGTGTATAGGAATATAAGAGATTTCTGTGCATTAATTTTGTATCCTGCAACTTTCCAAATTCATTGATTAGCTCTAATAGTTTTCTGGTAGCATCTTTAGGATTCTCTATGTATGGTAGCATGTCATCTGCAAACAGTGACAGTTTTACTTCTTCTTTTCCCATTTGTATTCCTTTTATTTCTTCTTCTTCTCTGATTGCTGTGGCTAGGACTTCCAAAAGTATGCTGAATGATGGTGGCAAGAGTGGATATCCTTGTCTTCTTCCTGATCTTAGAGGAAATGCTTTCAGTTTTTCACCATTGAGAATGATGTTTGCTGTGGGCCTTTATTGTCATATATGCCCTTTATTATGTTGAGGTGGGTTCCCTCTATGCCCACTTTCTGGAGAGTTTTTATCATAAATGGATGTTGAATTTTGTCAAAAGCTTTTTCTGCATCTATTGAGATGATCATATGATTTTTATTCTTCAATTTGTTAATATGGTCTATCACATAGATCAATTTGTGTATAGTGAAGAATCCTTGCATCCCTGGGATAAATCCCACTTGAGCATGGTGTATGATCCTTTTAATGTGTTATTGGATTCTGTTTGCTAGTATTTTGTTGAGGATTTTTGCATCTATATTCATCAGTGATATTGGTCTGTAGTTTTCTTTTTTACAGAAATGTAGATCAATGGAAAAGGACAGAAAGCCCAGGGTGATGGTGGCCTAGTAGAATGAGTTTGGGAGTGTTCCTTCCTCTGAAATTTTTTGGAAGAGTTTGAGAAGGATGGGTGTTAGCTCTTCTCTAAATGTTTGATAGAAGCCATCTGGTGCTGGACTTTTGTGAAGTTGGAAGATTTTTAATCACAGTTTCAATTTCATTAGTTGTGATTGGTCTGTTCATATTTTCCATTTCTTCCTGCTTCAGTTTTGGAAGGTTATATCTTTCTAAGAGTTTGTCCATTTCTTCCAGGTTGTCCATTTTATTGGCATAGAGTTGCTTGTAGTAGCATCTCTTATGATGCTTTGTATTTCTGTAGTAGCATCTCTTATGATGCTTTGTATTTCTGTAGTAGCATCTCTTATGATGCTTTGTATTTCTGCAGTGTCCATTGCAACTTCTCCTTTTTCATTTCTAATTTTATTGATTTGAGTCCTCTCCCTCTTTTTTCTTGATGAGTCTGGCTAAAGGTTTATCAATTTTTTTAAACTTCTCAAAGAACCAGCTTTTAGTTTTATTGATCTTTGCTATTGTTTTCTTCATTTCTATTTCATTTATTTCTGCTCTGATTTTTATGATTTCTTTCCTTCTACTAACTTGGGGTTTTGTTTGTTTTTCTTTCTGTAGTTCCTTTAGGTGTAAGGTTAAATTTTTCTTATTTCTTGAGGTAGGATTGTATTGCTATAAACTTCCCTCTTAGAACTGCTTTTGCTACATCCCATAGGTTTTGGATCATCGTGTTTTCATTGTCATTTGTCTCTAGGTATTTTTTTATTTCATTTTTGATTTCTTCAGTGATTTCTTGGGTATTTAGGAATTATTCTTTAGCCTCCATGTGTTTGTGTTTTTTACATTTTTTTCCCTGTAATTGATTTTTAATTTCATAGCGTTGTGGTCGGGAAAGATGCTTTATATGATTTCAATTTTCTTAAATTTACCAAGGCTTGATTTGTGACCCAAGATGTGATCCATCCTGGAGAATCTTCTGTGTGTACTTGAGAAGGAGGTGTAATCTGCTGTTTTCGGATGGAATGTCCTATATCTCAATTAAATCTATCTGGTCTATTGTGTCATCTAAAGCTTGTGTTTCCTTATTAATTTTCTGTTTGGATGATCTGTCCATTGGTGTAAGTGAGGTGTTAAAGTCCCCCAGTATTATTGTGTTACTGTCGATTTCCTCTTTTATAGCTGTTAGCATTTGCCTTATGTATTGAGGTACTCCTATGTTAGGTACATATATATTTTTAATTGTTATATCTTCTCCTTGGATTGATCCATTGATCATTATGTAGTGTCCTTCCTTGTCTCTTGTAACTGTCTTATTTTAAAGTCTTTTATCTGATATGAGTATTGCTACCCCAGCTTTCTTTTGATTTCCATTTGCATGGAATCTCTTTTTCCATCCCCTCACTTTCAGTTTGTATGTGTCCCTAGGTCTGAAGTGGGTCTCTTGTAGACAGAATATAAATGGGAATTGAATACAATTTTATATTAAACTGTAAACTAGAGGTATGTCCATATAACAGCCCTATAATTGTGACACCATAAACTGGACATCAGGATTCTTTCACTAGAATTTCACTCAGTGAATTTGAAAGGAAGGAAAGTCTAGGTTACCTTGAGTAACAAACACTCCCCCAAATCTTAACACAACAATACATTCACTCTTGCTCATGCTACATGTTGAAAGAGATGACTTTATTTAATGTAATTGTTCAGGGGTCAGGCTGATGGAGGCCCCATCATGACAAATATGTCTGTAATTGCTGTATCAGGAGAAGAGCAAATAGTGCACTAGGTCATAAATACTTCTACTCAAGAGATACTCATCACTTTTAGCTCCTATTGCATTGGCCAAATTAAGTCACATGTCAGCCTAACTGCGAAGAGGGACTGGGGACCTAAATCCTATGATGTTCTCAAAAAGGAAAGAGAAGAAGAAATCCAGAGGAACCACACTAAAAGCTGCCAGAGTCAGAGACATTTAGAGGCATAAATGAAACCATTCATTCATACAACATGCATTTTTTCTGCACTATGCTGTGAACTAGTATGCTAGGAATAAAAATCAAGTGAGCCACTATACATGTGGAGACAACCACTTAAACAATTATTTAAGGATGCTAAGAATGATACATATTCACATTTTGAAGAATCCCCAAAAGACCAACTTACAGTGATCTTGGGTGATCACACAAATCACACAATTTAAAGCTCTGATCTTTTTAAAAAATATAATCAAAGCACTCTAAAGTTTCATTAAAGTATATTAATAGTTATATATATTTCATTTAACTAAGCAGTCTAAAAAGAATGTACCAACTTAACAGTGATCTTTACTCAGCTTAAGGGTAAATTTCTTACATGTCTCAGATCCAGAGGAGAGTGTAAAACTTTTCAAGTAACATCATAGGGTTTTTTGTTGCCTTCCTTCTCAGTGTAAATACTGGAAGCTATTATATTACTTTTTATAATGTGAGTCCATCTGACTATAATTCTTGACTCTCAATAAAATGTCCTACTTTTTATACCAAAAATATACTATTTTATCCATTGTTAAACAAAAATATTAAAATTTTAAGGACATTTAAGACAAGAAAATATTCATCCATATTTCCAGAATCCAAATTCAATTTTCTTTTTTCTGCATTCCTATCTATCTTTCACACATTATCATACAAAGAAATTCTACTTGGAAAAAGGAGAAGAAGATCAAGAATATATTCCATTCTAAAAATTGTGGATAACTTTACACATGCAAAGAAGACATGTACTCTTGAGCTTTGGGGCTGTCCTTGTCACATGCAGAGCCAAAAGGGGTGACAAGTGCATCCCCAAGACTGTGTGCAAAGAGACTGATGTTATTCCACTAGCAGTCACTATTACACCATGTATTCACAGCTGAATTTATGCTAATTAACAAAGAGTAGAGAAGATATATACCTTGCCAACTGTTCCAGGAGACAAGGGCCCTTGGCCTGGCTCAGAGGGTGTATTTAGGATAGGATGCATAGAGAATGTACCTAGGACTAAGAGCTTGACATATATACAATTATATTTAGGAAAAGCAGACATTAAACACTGTTTGTACAAACCATGCTTTAACATTTTACTCACCAGCACATTTTAGACTTTAAGATAAATGCATTCTCAATTACCCACCTTCCTAGTTTTTCCAATATATTTTCGTAAATGAGCATGTACCCCATCTGTTAATTCATATATTTATTAACTATTAATAACTATATTTAGTAACTATACTAATAACTATATTTACTAATAAAGCTTATTTTCTTCATAATTTTTATATAGAAAATAAATATACATTGCAGTTCTAGTAGTTTCTGTACCAAGGTACAAAGAATACATCACCTTTGCACCTTTCCCCTTGTTCATATCCCACTTTGGTATCCACTATGTTTGAGTTTCAGCAGCTTGCTTTTATTCTGCAGGAAGTAAACCTTAGTTATATCGAGATAGAAAAAGCAAGTAAGCAAGTAAATAAGCAAGCTAGCAAGCAAGGAATCAAATGCAAAAACTCCCTTACTCCTTGTAGTACCTGTCTAAATAACGTCTCTTTAAATAGCATTAGATCATTTGAAAGACAAAACAAGCATTATTATGGAGGTAATTCAAACCCTGGATGGGTAAAGGTTGACATCTTGTCTTACCTTTAACACCTAGTCTTAGGACATTCAGATTTTGTCATATAAAATGGTATGTGGGATTATATTCACAGATACAGAAATATGTTCCATTCTATCACACCCACGAGTCCCAGAACAGTACACTGAAAGCTGGCATGAATAAGAACCATTCCACAAATGAAAAGCAGAGCTAACGTTCTGATATGCAATGAACTAATTTAGTCACCATATTTTTTTCTTCAATTTTAAACATTAATGCTACACTAAGAAGTATTCATTTTTCCTTTAAAAATGGTTATGATATGTGGCTATGCAGGTAGTCTTGTTAAGTAGATATTTCTGTATGCCATTATTTATAAGCCAAATACATATTTTAAGAGATGTACATCATCATTTCAAAAATGTTTTATAATTGTTGCTAATATGTTTTGGTAGTAGGTTAGAAAACATCTTAAGTTTCCCAGTAACTGAAGATTCTAGATAAAATGTATTCAGAATTTTAGTATTAGAGAAAACATTAAATGAGAAACATTTGTTTCAATTTGTCTCATGAAAGAACAGAGAATTTCCTTCTTTAAAGTTGTAACAGTCATAACATAACAGATAAGTAAGTAGATATTTAGCAGTAAGAGGAAATTTATTATTTCAAAGTTTCCTCCAAATATAACTTTGTATGTATATACAAACTTTGTATATATATACAAAATATAACTTTGTAATGCAAAAAAAAATTAACAGAAATGAGTATGTTTTTAGAAATTTCAACTATATCATATTTTATTTTCCTGATAAAAATGTTTTCCTAATCAATATTCAAGGCAATATTTTATAGAAAGGTCTAACCTCACTTTAAATAATTCTTGTTTTCTGGTAAGAAAAATCATTGATTATCCTTAATGAAATTAGCAAATTCAGAAGAAAATTCATTTATTTAAAAGGAATTGAACTTTTCTCCATCATCTAATATTTAGTTGGCATTATTCTAAATAGATCAATAATTTAAAAGAACATTTTAATTTTCATTAAAAAGGCTGTAGTATCCAAACTTAGAATACTTTAATATTAGTGAAATTAATTCCATATTTCTTAAATAATGGTACCTTTGTAAAAATAGAATACTTAACAGATGGTAAATTTATAGAATTAAACTGCCTAGATAGTCAAATCAAAGTGGAAAGATAAGGCAATTGTCCAAAAATCTTAGGCTAAATAAAAACTCAGGCCAAAATTCAAGCCAAAAATGAAATGAGAAAGAAATGTATTTTGGGTGGGTCATCATGTTGGCTGACTTCATTAACTGAATTTAGTAGACGAAGATTTTCATCCTTATTTCCCTTTGCTAAGGTGTAAAATTTCCAGAAGTTCCAAGGGTGTGGTTTTAGTGGCCGAGGTTGGAAGCCAAGAGATCTGGTTCTATTTATGTTTCTCTCACTAACAGATGTGTGACCTTGTACAAGAAAGCACACTTATCTGGGCTTAGTTTCCTCTTTTGTAAAATAAGACCCTCTAAAGTCTTTTAACTCTCAGAAATGTTATGAACTCATGAAATAGTAAGATGACAGCTATGTGAGAGTATGTATTATAAAACAGAGCAATTACAGCTGTATGTGTATGTGTGTGGTATGCTCAATGTTCAACAATATGGTATTACCCTAAGGATATTGCTAATATTTAACAATCACTCGAAGTTTAAATAGGTATTTGATTTAATTATAATAGCTTTTATAATTGTCTTAAGAAATTAATCACACTTGAAGTAGGGAAGAAACTTTTTTTCATGTCTTGTGTTACACCAACTCAGAATAACACCGGAATAAATATTCAATGTGATGCCAGTGCTAAGAATATGTGGTCGGAGGTACATCTCCATTCTAATGACTCTGTAAGATGCCTACTCATGGTAAGAACTGCAATGGTGAATGCATTAGATGCAGAAAACCTAATAAGTTAATATTCAAGAAGTCTAATTATTTGCACTTTTAAATTATTTTAGTTACACCATTTGTGTCATATTAATTCTTCAAATTCAGCTGACACATTTTAGCTTTGTATCCATTACTCACCTTTTTAGTACAGCAAAGGTCTTCATAACATTTAGGCACTATCTCAGTAAGGTTCATTTCTTGCCTCTCCTTCCATTACCACATAATTTGATAATGCAGACAGCCATCTATAAAATATTTTGCCACTATACAAACCAATATTTATCTCTTTTAGTATAATAATAACATAAAAGCCTGTAATTTTTTTTTCTTGGGGAATTAAATCAAATGCTCTCTTAGACTGTTTTACCCATCTTTTCCTCTGCTAGCTCTGTATTCCACAGTACCACCTCCTTTTCTTTCTCCCTGTGAAAATCTCATAATAATAGTACTTACACTATTAGTATTTTTCTTTTCAGGTCACCTACCTCTTTTGTTTAACTGAAACCTACAGCATCTCACTTGTTCTCATACTATTTTACCTCTTGAAGAGCACAAAATTTAATTCTCTCCATCTGAACATACACACACACACACACACACACACACACCACACACTTACACATATATCCTGCCATTCTCTTGCTCTTAACAAATTTGTTATGCTACCACCTTGGGCCTGGGATCACCATCACCTCAACCTACTGAACTTCATGTAGAGTAAAAGTACCCTGGCACAACTGAAGAAACTGCATCTTTAAGAAGCCAGTAAATGAAGTCTTTAAACAATGTTAAGCATCTACGCTAGTGTTAAAATATTTAAATAGATCATGTCAATGCTAATATAAATTTCACTACTTCATCTCTGGTAACTACTATTGCTTTCATGTTTATTAAAGTGAAATAATATTTTTCTACGGAGATTTTAAGTAATTTATCAAGCAGTGAACAGTACAGTGAAAGTGAGTATATGCAGGAAATCCTTTGGGTTATTAAATTTATTTAATAATTTTTCCATGTGTCATTGAATGACAAATGATAATTTTTCTGTTATGGTTAATAATTTACATAGCATATATGATACCTCTCCAGAGGTTTATATATCAAATCACAATTTCAAAGTAGATATGACAGCTATTGACTCAAAATTGCTTTACTGAAAACTTCCTTACTGTACTTTTATATGACAAATTCTAATAGTTTATTAAATGTTTCTGTCATGAATTAATTATGCCAGGAAGATAAGCAGCAGTATCTTCTGTACCAATATTAAACGGTGGTCACAAAAGTAATATGGTGCATTATTGCCAAATATGTTGATCACTTTGAAAAGTTGTTTCAAAATATTAAGTTTTCTTAATTCATTAGGAAATAATTCAATGATCTACAGATTTCTGTCATCTAACAAGCACAATTTTTGCCTGTGAAGGAGAAGGCATAGGATGGAGAAAATGGTACAGAAGCCAAATCTGGGTTTAAATCATCACCTTGTAGCTATGTGACATGGACGTATTACTTCTGTCTTTGAACCTAAATTTTCTAATCTTTCAAGTGGTGAGAATAATGCTTCTTAAAGGATTATTTTGAAATAAGGCACTTATGGTAGGTCTTTAGGAGCTGGTAGCTGTTACTATAATTATGCACTATGGTAAGAGAAGCCAGATGACAAGGGATGGTTCCTGACCACAAAAGGTCAAGAATTTTAAGCATATCACTTAATTCCAAGATAGGAAATAAACATATTTAACTATTTAAATGGCATACCTTAAAAACATACTATGCCATCACGACATATAACCACACACACACACACACACACACACACACACACACATTACTATAGAAAACCTCATTTGTACCAAAAAGTTTATGTTGCACTCTTCTAAAATGTACCATTTTGTCTTATTATTTGCTATGTACTAGAATTATAAATTAGCAATTATTACTACTTCTATTTTATAGCATTAAAAGAGGCTGGTTTGTATTACCAGGATCACATGTTAATTCTGGAAGTACCTATGGTTTTCTTAATCCTCTTTCACTACCTCAGGATAATTCACTAGAGTATTTTCTATAAAAACATGGATATTTCTAATGATTCAAGCCCTATTCACAAAACCTGGCTAAAAACTTCATAAAGGAAAAATATTACTGTTTTGTGGCCATCATTTTTCAAACATTGTTGATTTATAGTACCACTTTGAAATTTGAGTTTTCATTGATAATTCACGAATCAGTATTTTAACATATATACAAAACCTACCATCTAGGCATCTCCTTTCTGATTTTGTGGTTCCTCAGAGTAGAATTTAATAGCTACACTATATGGTCAAATTGCTATTTTAATCTTAAAATTCCAATTTTTAATCCTGAGACATTAAAAACCCTCCACTGAATACTAATGTAGTAAACAGCTTCAAAGTAAAAATGTCAAGGTTCTCAGAAGATCCTAGAATCATCTTCTATATGTCCTTCCTTGAAGATATGAATTACTTAATGGTCACTTGGCTTGGCACAAACTAAAGGTCTGTTCTGTGTCACAGATGTGAATTAACGTTTCCCCCAAAGCCATCTTGCCAATTCACGTGACTGACTAGACCCAGCCAAAACAGAATATGGATGATACTCTACAAAGCAGCCATTCTTACTGGAGAGACCAAAGTACTCCAAGTAATGTCTTTTATTGGTTATGTGGTTGTTATAATTATTATACTCAGTGAATAGCATATATTGTCTAATGAAGAATTTTCCAAAAATTATGAAATAATTTATGTGAAGGAAAAAGAATGGAATATGGATCCAGAAATAACTCAGATGGTAATTTATCAATAGTTGGTTACTCTTTGTGCACTCTGTTAATTTGGATATGAAATGAAATTATAATATCATGGAATGAGGGATCCAGCCTTACACTGGGACAACAGTCATCAGAAGATAAAATTATAGTAAAAATAGGTGTAATTTTGATACATCAATGAAAACATACCTTATCTTCAAATTTTCAACTGTTTTATTTATTTTTTCAACTATTTTTAAAGGGTGGACATTTTAAGTCATGATTAAAGAAACTAGGTTTTCATATCAAGTATTACCATGTACTATGAACTGCAAATGAGAGAGATCTAAGAAATACCCCCGAGAATTAACACCATGTGGATAATACAGTCACTTAATGATTTCATAATTGATAAAAATTCATAGTGATATTAATCTGTATCTTTGCATTTTTTTTAAATCGAAAACACACAAAAATACAGATGCACAAAAGCACTTTAAGCTATGTTCTATATTTTATAGAGGAAGCAGAAAAATTAAAAGCTTACAAACAAAAGTGGAATGAGATTTTAATTAAGAAAATTTTAATGCCAGACTAAAGCAGCACTAAAATTCGGAATAAAACATGGCTACTGTAACTGAAGCAGGTTTATTTCTTTAAGAAGTGCTTTCTAATTCTGAAGCTGCATATGTGCAGGCACACGTGATGGGGAATGTAAGGGTTGCCATGGTAAGTACACATCTTTTCTTGGGCAGTCAAGTATTTTTAAAACTGTATAAAGAACTCTCACTTCATAATATGTCATGGAAATTGACTCTGCTTTCCTTACCAACACATATTAGTATGATGCAATGCAGCACAGGACAGAAATAGCCCACATTTCTAAAAACTTCAGCCCATTAAGATCGCTTATAAAACATGGAGTGAAAATGAAATAAGAAATCTCCAAGTCAGGGAACTAATTAAATGGTGGGTCTAGAACAAGTTCTACCTCCATTAAATTAATAAATAATCACACCCCAGGACATTCCACATGCCTGATACACTCCCCGGGAGTCCAAAACGCAAACAGCGCTAAACACCACCCTCAATATACTTTAGTCATATGACTTACTTTTAAGGAAAATTAAAATTATTCCTACAGCCCTACTTTCTCATTCTTCCCCGCGGCGATCAATGGTTTCCAAGAAGCAGGGATGTGACTCTTATCTACTGTCTTTTGCACAAAATCTCGTGGTGCTTCTCTTAAGAGTCTGTGAAGTCAGTTCAAGACGCCTGGATGGAGGCGTGACACTTGGACTGGGGAGGTGGCAGAATCTTTTGAGAAACGCAGCAGGTTCTGAGGCGCTAGAGAACCCACGTGTGCAGGGGCTGGAGAACTTTTCCGCCACGTCTCCCGGAAGGAATGCCTCACTTTTAAATAGGGTCTAGCTGGGGCGAGGGGCGGGGGTGGGTGGAGGGTGGGCAGTAAAAGAGGAGAGGTGGGCGGCAGAGCAGAAGGTTCAAACCCTTCACAGGTATCTACTCGTGCTTCTCCACATTCTATTCTCGCCCCCTTCAACTTTATTATTTTTCCTTCTTAAAGGAGGACTTAAGCAACAGGGATGCCGAGCATCTCATAGGCTCAGCCTGGAACAAAGAAAATCGAGTTCCTAATACTGTATCGCTCCTGTTGGAGATCACGTGTCCTGCTTTCACTGGAATGCACTCTTCTCGCCCACGCTATAAATTCTCTACTGTGCTTAGAAATTTTACCCAGGTTAAAATATGCTCACATACAAATTGCTTTTCATCTACCAAGAGAACCACACTTCAATGTAAACAGGTACACATCTTTACGTGGTGACCCAGTTACCACTGCAGGTAAATTCAGAAGTGTATTGGGAAAGTAATGGGAAAGAGCAGGTGGAGGACCTTTTATATCTCACTGAGCGTACCCCCCCTTACCCCCCATACACACACCTTTTCTAATTTCTTTTGAAGGACAACTTCGAAAGGAACGTGGGAGTCGTGGGAGTCTCAGATGGTTCCTTCCTGAAGCCGATTCCCGGGAGTTGTGAAAGTGACCCTTCCCTTCTCTGCCTGGCGCTGCGCCCTCTCGCCCAGCCCGCTCGCTTTGTGACTTGATGGGGAGGAGACAGTGAGGGAGAGGGCGGAGGCGGGTCCTTTATGCAGCCCTGATGGGCAAGAAGTAGTATAATGAAGCAATTCTGCAGCCATCTCCGTTATTATTAAGTCACATTCTTTTTAAAGGCATTCTGTACAAGCCGCATTCCCTCACCCCCATTCTTGACTCTGCAAACTGTAAGGCAGGACACCCTGTGGCAGCCAATTGAGTTGTCCGTGAGCTAAGGTGCTATGGTTATCGTAATGTTAATGTGCTTCCCTCCCTCTTTCCACGTAGGATCTGAAACTAGTCCTGCATCATTAATGACTCTAAGAGGAGGATGCTAGATGCTGAAGGGGGCTCAGCACTGGGATTGGGAATAGAGCTGGCTCACCAGCTTCGCCGTGCAACACAAAGAAGATGTGTGGGTAGGAGTTGTCTAGCTTAGGGGGAAGGAGACAACGCTTTTCCTGACTCCCAGGGAGAAAGCTTTCGCTCCATCGCTCCCCCAGTTCTTTCGGTCTTCCAGTCTCTCATACTCCTTCCCTTTCATCCCCTCCCCAAAACCCCACCCGTTCCCTTTAATCCCCAAAGGCATAAAGATTTTCTAATTGTATTTTTCAAACAAATAGACATCAAACAGGAATACTACAGCTTCTAAGATAAAGGGACAAACGCGACCTGCCACAAGTGTGTGTGTGTGTGTGTGTGTGTGTGTGTGTGTGTGTGTGTGGGGGGGGGGGAGAGGGAGAGAGAGAGAGAATATCAAACGAGCGCTTCATCCTTCAGACACCTCCAGGAAAAAACTGACTGGAGATACCCAAGATAATAAAGAACTAAGATCAACCTCAGCTCAACCAACGGTCCCAGCACCAGGACCCCAATCTAGCTCTTTACCTTTCCTTTTTGCAATATGTAACCCTTTAAGTTCAGCCCAGGCCGCTCGGCGCTCCCCTGCACCCGCACAGCTAGCACCCCATTCTAAATGCCCCGCAACCTACCACCTCCCCGCCGCCTCCGCGGGCCACCGCGCAAGCAGCTCCCAGAGGGCGCTGAAGGCTCCGGTCCTCCCACCCCCGCCCCCGTCGGCCACCCGGGTCCCACACCTCGGGCGCTGTGGCTGTCGCGGCGAGGCCCCCGCAACCCCCTTGGCCACAGAGCGATAGTGTCCTACTCACATCGCCGGCGGGAGAAACTGCCCATGAGGTTCCGGAGAGAGTGAATCGTGCAGCTGCCAAGGGTTATTCCTTAAAGTGTTCGGGGGTCCGCAGTGGAGTGGGCACGAGGTTCCTCGGAGGAGAGGAGCGGTGAAGGAGGAGAAGAGGAGAAAGAGGGGATTCCAGGCAGGTGCCACGTTAGACCATGATGCCCGTGCCCTTCAGGTGGACACCTGGAGAGGTTCCGGCGGGAAGCAGCCGAGGGGAAGCCCGAAGCGCTGGCGGGGGAGGCAGGAGCGCATCCACTGCCCAGCTTCCGCCTGCCCTGCGCGCCGCGCTAGCGACCGCAGCAGAAGAGGCAGCGGCGGTGGCGGAGGCGCAGCTCCCTCCCCACCCCCAGAAGGCTCCACAGACAATGAATCCTGGGCGGAGAAGATCCGAGCAGAAAAGGCGAATCTTGCACCCAACTCCGTAACACCCCCTGCCCGCTGCCGCGCCTCTCCTGGGCGAGGATCCCCGGGGACCGGGGCGCAGCGGGCGGTTCGGAGGGGCAGTGCGCTCCCGCGGCTGCAGGCGGCGGCCGAGTGGGCGGTTGCAGGTCCCTCCGGCGAGAACCCGCTGCCCAGGGGCTGAGTGTCCGTAGCTTCGAGCCCAGGGTTCGCCCGGAGTGGGGTCCTCCTCGGTGCAGTGGCTCGGTGAACAGGTGCCAGGATTGGCAGGCGAGGAGGCGCTGCTCCTGGCTCTTGGCTGTGTCTCCGTGCTCTCCCCGCCCCCTCTCTTTTTTCCCACCCCCTTTTCCGACGACACCAGCTGCAGCTGCTTCAAAGTGTAAAAAATGTCAAGGAGATTTTCCAGCAATAGGGGAGGGGGTGACCACGTTCACAGCCCTCGGCCTCTTTTTGAGATCCTCGCCTGCCCCTCTGACCTCCACTCGGGCTTCCCCAAATTGTGAGAAGAAAAATCCCAGTCCGGCGGCGAATTGAAATGGTCGCCTTCTCCCGGCTCCGGCACAGGCTGTTGTTAGAGAACGGGACAACAGGCCGAGCTCTCTGGGTTCTTTCAGTCGCCCGCCGTGCGCCAGGCAGGTGCCCGAGGCACGGCGCCGGGCAGCGCTGGGCCGCCGGTTCCTCCCGTTGCCGGACCGGCCCGTGGCGCTCGGGCGGCGCGGCGTCCTGCAGCGCGGGCGACTCCGCCGCACCAGCGCCCCCGGGCCTCTGCGCCTTCCAGAGCTCCCCTGCACCCGCACCGGCTCGGTGACGCTGCGCTCGTGGCTCCGCAGGCTGCCGCTCCTGCTATCTCAGCAAAGAGGCGGCTGGGAGCGCCTCCTCGGGGTTTCCTCCCCCGCCCGCCTTTCCCGCTGCAGGTTGTTGTCTGCCAAGGAGAAAAGTCTCTGCTAGCGGGTCGGTCGCTTCACGTCAGTCAAGGCAACGACCTTTGTGCCTGCTCTCACGTTCCCTTCTCTTTCTGGGGCCAGGGTTGCTGCCCTGGGAGTGCGCAAAATAAGAAGGGGTTTTCTAACTCTCCTTCGTGTTTTCACCGCCACGCCTCCTGCCATGAACACACACTCTCACACTCACACACACTCATATGCTTCCTCACGTAAAAGCACACACAGACACTTTATTCTCTCACACTTGTCTTTAAACTCTCATAAGCAGCAATATGTTAAGAAACATATTGACGAAGCTGGTACTATATTTAGACTTCTCTTTTATTCTCTAAACCCATTGGGTCAATTCTCTCTTTAAAATAAGATTTATTATCCTGGAATCACCTACTTTTTTTCTTTTCCTGGAATATAGGCTATACGCTTTTTGTTTCCTCATTATAGGAAAGGATTTCCCTTTAGTTCTCTACATCGCTAATACAGGCAGATGTCATGGTATTCATTTACCACTCTGGGGTGGATGCAAACTCACAGTTTACTAAAAAGAAAATGCATTTGCTCATATTCTTGGATTTGCAATGCTAAAATCATCAAGGTCAAAAATCATCTTTTCTGGCTGTTAAGGATTGTCTAGGAAGAGACTTTGGAGATTGACACCTAATCTGCAGAGTACCAAGAATTATTATTTTCCACTTTACCTGGGCCATGAAAGTGGGCTGACTTTTAAGGATAACTTCCCAGTATATCATATTATTTGCATGTAAAAGGAAAGAGGAATGAGAGCATATTTTGAAAATCCAGATCATTTTAAAAGTGTGTTATAAAACACCACTGAGAATGGGTTCTGAAACGGCAAGGAGATGAAAAAAAATTTTTTTAAGGACAAATTTTGAATTGACCTCTGTGGAGCTCTATTTTTTTCACCCATGGTTTTGTCCTTGTAAACATTTGCCACATCTTAGTGTCTCAGCTGGATGGAGTGATATGAAAAATTTTAGGTACTGATTGAAAATCTAAAAAAAGCATAACCTCGCACAACAGTTATACAATTGTAGCAATTCTTTACAGGCCTCCAATTCTTTTGGATACAGTTTACACAGAACTTTCACATATATTATTTTATTTAATCCTTTCCTAAAACTATTTGGTGGGTAACGTTTTCCACACTTATAGGAAGGGCACAAGGCTCATCTCAGAAACGTACCCAATTGCCGTGTACTTGAACTCAGAATTTCTTATTTTAACTCCAGGATTCATTCCCTTTTACCAAAATATTTGACCAAAAAAAAAAATTGTATGTAAAATCACAGCCAATTATGAGGAAACTGCAGATCATTGCAAACAGGTAACATACCTACCAATGAACTTACATCTCAGGTGTTCAGTGGAACTTTCCTAAATGAAAACAAAATTGTTCCCTTCTAATGGAGAGAAAGATATTTTTTTGGAAGCCCAAATTAAAAATTGATGATGCCCCTGTAATATATTTCAAATCATACGCCCTCCTTTCCTCTTTGTCATATCCTAGAACCTTGATTTCAGACTATATAGGTTCAAATAGATAAAATATTTTAAATATGTGCAGGTGTGATGCAGTGCCTATGGGTTTTTAACAAACATGATTTTAGCATGAAAAAAATAAGAAGGAAGTATTCTCTGTAGAATGGGCTTTGGATACAATGGCCCAATTTTTTTCTAAGGTTTATGAATCTTGAACAAATTTTGGCCACCTTCACTATTTAAACAATGAAGCATACTGAAGAGATTTCAATGGTTTCATAGAATTAAGGATCTATTGAAATGCAAATAAAGATGCTGTCTTTAAACTCCAAGTTGCCCTCTCATCAACCCTCTGGAAATGCAGATGACTGTCTGCAAATTGGAGAAAGATGAATGTAGAATATCCTTAGGCTGTCACTCAAGCAGAGGTCCAACACCAAAAACAGTAACAACTCAAAATTAGGTCAAGGCAGTTTTAACAGTTTAGCTGTTCAGATTACATCTAAGAATGGTTAGACATTGAATCCATAAAATTTTGTAAACTGTTAATCAATTCCTTTGACTCACACTACTAAAATTTTTGAAAGGATAAGCTGTTTCCAGGATAAGCAGGACTAACCTTGTTTGAAAATAAAAGACATATGGTGATATTAGACAATCAGGCACCAACTATCTTTCTAATATTTTTCTTTGGAAGCCTGGTATGTCACACTTGTCTTAAAAAGATTTCCTCTTCGGCAATTCCTGATTTTAAAAAACCCACTTATAGAAAGCACAATACTTTCAGTTTTACCAACCATTAAAGTCTTAACAGGATTATCTTAATTAGATATTGGTCCTTGGGGAAATAAAAAAAACTTTGTTAAATTTTGATTTATGGGGATATAGATCTGAAGAGCTCGGAGCTGGTAGAGCTTGGTAGGACAGGATCAGTATCAGTGGGGTACCATAAGAGTATGGAGTACTGTTAGCTTTTGAAAAACAGGGAGAAACTCTGAAAAGGAAGTGGGAGTCATTAGATTCTTCTTCAAGTTAATCTGTTAGACAGCCTTTACTGTGAAACTAATCTCTCAGATTAACAATCTAGTCTAGCTAAAGAGAATGGTTATTGTTATATTGAATTCATTTGGATAATTATTTTCTATTTTTAAACATTAATTTGCATATTTATGATATACAAAATACAATGAACACTAATGTACACATCATGCATCTCTTTTAAGAAGAAAAATATGATTGATAAGATTGAAGCTTCCAGGACTTCCCTGGTGGTCCAGTGGTTGAGACTTCACCTTCCAATGCAGGGGGTGTGGGTTCAATCCCTGGTCAGGGAGCTAAGATCCCACATGCCTTGTGGCCAAAAAACCAAAACATAAAACAGAAGCAATATTGTAACAAATTCAATAAGGACTTTAAAAAACATGATCCACGTTAAAAAAAAAAAATCTTAAAAAAAAAAAGGATTGAAGCTTCCTCTCCCATTCCTCTATTTCTTCTCCCCTTACCCCACAGAGGTAACCTCATTCCTAAACTTTTGTATTTATTTGTACATTTGTACATTACTAAATTTCATGCCCTTTTACTGCTAACAACATGTTTATATTGCTTTGCAAATTTTACTCTTACAAAAGTGATATAATGCAGTATGTATTCTTTTACAACTTGCTTTTGATTTTGAAAGAAAACGGCATTATGTCTATGAGTGTGAATTGTTTTGATATGTGACACTCTGGTTCACTAATTTTTACTGCCGCATGATACTTGACTTTATGAATTTGTCATTTTCACCTTCTGATGACAATTTTTACTTTAGTAATGCTGTTATAAACATGTTTGTTTATATCTCTTTATGTATATGGATGAGAGTTTTTCTATTTTATATACCATCTAGGAGTGGATTTCCTGGGTTGTGGAGTATATTCGATATTCAATTGTTTTCAAACAATTTACATTCCTGCTATCATTTATAAGAGTTTTCTTTGATCCATATCCTGGCAGTACTTGGTATTATCAGATACTCTCACATTGTCCAGTCCAGTCCAAGGGGTGTAAAATGGTATTTCATTATGGTTTAAATGTGTATCTTCCTGCTTAATTATAAGATTGAGAACCTTTTTATATTTATTAACACTCCACATTTCCAATATGAATTGGTTAGTTTATATATTTCATGCATTTTTCTATTGGGTTTTCTTGGTGTGTGTGTGTGTGTTTGTGTGTGTGTGTATCCTGGATTCTATTCCTTTGTCAGATCTCATCTTTGATTTTCACTCTTAAGATGATGTATTTTTATGAAAAGAAGTTTTAATTTAATACTGTCAACTTTATCAGTACTTTCCTTTATGATATGTGCTTTGTATCTAGTTTAAGAAACACTTTACTATCCCAAGATTATATATTTTCCTATATCGTATGCTAAAATCTTTAGAATTTGAATTTTTTACCTTTCAGACTTTAAACTATCTGACATTGACTAGATAGAATAAGGTCTTGTGATTTCACAATCTGTTTTCACGAGATCAGTGGCATGAGAAAAATTAAAGAAGCTATCATGGATTTACCCTGTACTTAAGAATTAATAGTCCAAAAAGAAAGGATAAAGAAAAGTCAAAGAAAAAGAATAAGATGAGGTGCCTTGCTTTCCTTGTCAATATTGATTGTGAAACTACAGTAATTTAGGACAGTTTTCAATTGAAACAGTTTAAAGAGATAGGTGAAACCAAATACAAAGGCCAAAAATTGAGCAATGAGCTTTTATACAACAGAGGAGGCAGAAGGCAATCAGCTACCTCGTGAGGAATAAAATGAAAACTTAAACAAAAATTAATACCTTACCTCACACTATAGACAGAACAAAATCATATTGGCGGTTTTCTCTCACAAGCAGTTCAGACAAAATTTAATATACCAGTACTCCAACAGGAAGGTTATCTTAAATGAAATATAAGTAAAAAGACCAGCTCTGAGGAATTTAATATATTTTTTTAAAAACATAATATAGGTGAGTTCACTAACACATTATGGTATAAACATTTTCTGAGAATGTCTTTGCTATCTCTGGGTAGTTTCCTATCTATATAAAATTTTAAATACATTTTCTTCAACCAGAAGTTCTTTCTGATTATAAAATTACATTATCCCATGATCTTAAATTTTAATACAGTATATTATTATTATTTTGAGTAGATAGGAATTATAAAAAACAGGTAAGGAATTGATGATTTTACTAGCAAAGGTTTTTTTTTTAACAACAACTATAAACTGCTGAAGAATTTTCAGTGGTCTGCAAATATAGGAATTCAAACTGCATAACTAACCAGAGTTCAGGAGGTTTCATGCACACAAAATCCAGAACATATACAACATTCACCTTCCCTTAGATAACATAATCCTTTAACCCAAGAATCTGTACGTTGCTGATATTAAGTTGTTTCTATGCTAAATCAGTCAGTAAGGAAACCAATTATCTTTCCTTAGAAGTTAAGGTAAACTAATATTTGTGGCTTTTTTTCTGCTTTGTACTTTGTCATACCTTAGCTGAGATAGGCTGAAAGCTAGGCATCTTGCACCAGTTAGCCAAGTTGTGAACGCAAAGGAAGAGTTCTTGAATGAAATTAAAAATGCTACTCCAGCGAACACACATATGATAAGAAAGCAAAACAGCCTTATTGAAAAGAAAACTTTTAGTGGTCTGGATAGAAGATCAAACCAACCACAACATTCCTTAAGCCAAAGCCTAATTCAGAGCAAGGCCATTACTCTCTTTAATTCTATGAAGCCTGAGAGAAGTGAGGAAGCTACAGAAGAAAAGTTTGAAGCTAGCAGAAGTTGGTTCATTAGGTTTAAGAAAAGAAGCCATTTCCATAAAATAAGAGTGTCAAGTGAAGCAGGAAGTGCTGATGTAGAAGCTGAAGCAAGTTATCCAACAGATCTAGCTAAGATAGTTAATGAAGATGGCTACACTAAACAATAGATTTTCAATGTAGCGAAACAGCCTTCTATTGGAAGAAGATGCCACCTAGGACTTTCATAGCCAGAGAAGAGAAGTCAATGCCTGGCTTCAAAGCTTCAAAGGACAGACTGACTCTCTTGTTATGGGCTAACACAACTGGTGACTTTAAGTTGAGGCCAATGCTTGTTAACCTTTCCAAAAATCCTAGGGCCCTTATGAATCATGCTAAATCTACTCTGCCTGTGCTCTATAAACCGAACAACAAAGCCTGGATGACAGCACATCTGTTTACAACGTGGTTTACTGAATATTTTAAGCCCACTGTTGAAATCTGCTGCTCAGAAGAAGACTCCTTTCAAAATATTACTGCTCATTGACAGTGCATCTAGTTACCCAAGAGCTCTGATGGAGATGTACAATGAGATTAATGTTATTTTCATGCCTGCTAACACAATATCTATCTATTTCACGCCTGCTAACACAATATCAATTCTATAAATAATACAATATCTATTCTGCAGTCCATAGATCAAGGAGTCATTTTGATTTTCAAGTCTTATTATTTAAGAAATACATTTTTTAAGGCTATAGCTGCCATAGGTAGTGATTCCTTTGATGGACCTAGGCAAAATAAATTGAAAACCTTCTGTAAAGTGTTTACCTTTCTAGATGTCTTTAGGAACATTTGTGATTCATGGGAAGAGGTCAAAATATCAACATTAGCTGGAGTTTGGTAGAAGTTGATTCCAACTCTCATGGATGATTTTGAGGGGTTCAGGACTTCAGTGGATGAAGTAACTGCAGTTGTGGTGGAAATAGCAAGCGAACTTTAGAAGTGGAGCCTAAAAATATGACTGAATTGCTGCAATCGCAGGATAAAACTTTAAAGGATGAGGAGTTACTTTTTATGGCTGAGCAAAGAAAGTTGTTTCTTGAGATGGAATCTAGTCCTGGTGAAGATGATGTGATGGTTGTTGAAATGATAACAAAGGATTTAGAATACTACATAAAGTTATTTGATAAATCAGTGGCAGGTTTTGAGAGGATTGGCTCCAGTTTTGAAAGAAGTTCTACTGTGGACAAAATGCTATCAAACAGTATTGCATGCTTCAGAGAAACTTTTCATGAAAGGAAGAGTCAATTGATACGGAAAACTTTAATGTTGTCTTAGTTCTGAAAAACTGCCAAAGTAACCCCAGCCTTCAGCAATCACCAACCTGATTAGTCCAGCAGCTATCAACTTTGAGGCAAGAACCTCAACCAGCAAAACCATTATGACTTGCCAAAGGCTCGGATAATGGTTAGCGTTTTTTAGCAATCAATTATTTTTAAATTAAGGTATGTACATTGCTTTTATAGACATAATGCTATTACAAACTTAATAGACTATTGTAAACATAATTTTATATGCACTTGGAAATCAAAATATTTGTGTAACTTGCTTTATTGTGATGTTCACTTTATTGTAGTGGTCTGGAACTGAACCCACAATATCTCCAAGGTATGGCTATAATTGTTTTCTTGTATAACACAAGTCTTGGGACCTCAATTATAGTGTCAGGAATTTGCTTTGTTCTAGAAAGAGAATTCTTAGGAAAGAAAGTCTTTCCATTCAAAGATGGGAAAATAGACATAGCCAGAAAAATAAATATTTATCCTATGTTTTTGCTTATTATGTGAGACCACATCTAAAACCTAAATGGAAATGATGGAGGAAAGTATAAGTTGAACACAATTCTAATTTAATTATAAGGCAAGATATACTAAGCTGTGATGATTTTGTCTATTTGCCTGACAGAAAATAGTCAAATAGTGGTGCCAGACACAGTAAGTTCAGCAATTTGAGGTTTTAAAAATTACTTATTTTTAGTAAAAGCAGGAGCAGTTTGGACATATGTAGTCAGGACCCCAGAACTTTTTGTTTAGGTCTCACTGTTATGCTTACTTCAAGATGAAAGAAATGGCTTTGAGTATATAAATCATACTGTAATATTTTAATATGTTCCAGAATGGTAATATTTAGCATAGAATCTAATCATAGTTCAGCGTGGAGACTTCATACTATTGACTATTAAGAATAACTGATATAAAGTTACACAGCTTGCTATTATCCAATTTTATTTATGTTTTCAACTCTATCATTAGAAAAAATGTTTGTTAACAGGAAACAAGTAGAGATTCATTTAGATCCAGGATAACATTTTATTTCAGTGAATTGTTTCTTCTCAACAGTTTACACTTAATACTTTATCATCTAAAATTATAAAACCCCACAGTTTCAAAATTTTAGGTTAGATGAAAATGTCTTTTTTTACACTTTACTCTTGAATAATAATTTAGTTGGTATATAATTCAAAGTTGACAGTTACTATTCCTTAGTACTTTGAAGATATTATTCCATGGGTTTTGGTCTTCACTGTTACTGTTAAAATATCTGCTCTCAGTCTAATTGTCATTTCTCTGTAGACAATCGTTCCTTTCATTCTTGCTGTCATTGAGATATTCTCTTTTTGGCTTTGTACACTGATGTATTTAGGCATCAATTTCCTTCCATTTTATTTTCTAGTTTTTAAAATTTTATTTCTCTTATTTATTTCTATTTTTGCTGTTATAGATTAATTTTTTTTAACTATTCAGCTTTTATCTCTTAAAATACTGTCTCTCTTCCATTCCCTATATTGTCGCTTTCTTATTTTATCTTCCATATCACTAACTACTCTGTAACATTTTTCTCTCTTCTGTCTCTCTGTGCTAGATTTTCTGTAATTAGTGGCCTTTATCTTTCAGTTAATTGATTCTTTTTCAACTATCTAATGTAATGTTTAACCTACCATTGAATTTTGAATCTCACTAATTATATTTATAATTTCAACAAGTTATTTTGTTATAAGATTTTCTGATCTGTTCCGAAAGCATATTTCTTGCTCATGTTTTTGATTCACTCTTTTATTTTGCATGCTGATTTAATAATTTTAATATCTGAAATTCAAGAAGTCTAATTTGGGGTGCTGATTTATTTTCTCTTGACTCTTGCTAATAGTGGTATATTTCCTTGGATTCGGAGCTCATTTTCAGTTGGATGTTACATGTGGGAATAATGTGAACCCTTGGTTAAAGATGTTTCCCTGCAATAAGGATTTGTATTTGTTTTTTTTTCCGATGACCCAAGGAGCTAGCTACCCAAATCATTTTAATTTTTAGCTGTGGGTTTCCCAGATTATCAAATAAGTCCCAAGTGCTGAAAAGACCATGCCTGTGATTACAAGGAAAAGACTTTCTTCCCAACCCAAAGACAAGGTTGAAGCAGACAATGTGCTGTTTCTGTTTTCCAGAAACAGAAAAAATTCCTGTTTTCCAGGGGTAAATATTTTTAAATTAAACTTAGTGAAAATGTAGGCCTTCAAGGGTTCCATCTTTAAGTTAATTCCCACCTTTTCTAGGCTAAAGGTCTAGTGTCCTATTCAGCTGCCTGTTAATAGGGAGATTCTGTTATAGATTACTTATTGGCAAATGCCTTCAGAGGAGTTGTATATTTAATGCTTCTTACCACTATGGTTTCCTATTTTATCAATTGTTTGGCTTTCAAGAATTAATCTTCTTTCTTGAAAGTTAATTGTCCACAAAACAATGACAAAAAATGCATAGTTTTTAAATTTTTATCCAGTTTTTCTAGATGTTTTGTCCTAGAAGTATTTTGATGATATTCAGACTGCCATGTTTTGGAAGTGGAACTAATTTATCTATTACATCACAATTTTTGAGGTGATATTTTTCAGTGTCAAAATGTTGAAGTTACTTAGGTTAAATAGTATTTGTATATTTCCTTTCTATGAAGCATGCTGTTAGAGGAGACAGTAGAAATGAGGCTTGCCACCAAGATGTTGTTACAAAGGACTTTATGGACTGATAGCTTCTAAGTGAAGCAAACAGAAACATACTTGGTTATTATTTTTGATGACCCTAATCTATTTTCAGGATCAGTGTAAGCAAAAGTCTCTTTTAATACCGGTTATCACCATCAGATAATAAACACGTTCCTCTAAATGAGTTATTTTTTTATTATAGGACACACTAATAGATAGCATTAATGATTATTATTCGATTAAAATCTACTCTCCCGATAACAGTATGCACAAACAACTTGAGTCATGAATGATGTTCCAAACATTCATCTAACAATTGAGAATTTATATCTGAGACATAAAAGGTAGAAAACCAATCAAATTTAGCTCCTTTTGAAATAGGTGGATTCTTTGATAAACATATAAGGGAATTCAATAATCTAGAAAATTATGAAAGAAGAAAAAGACTAGTAGCAATATAACATTGTTAAAGAAAAGGGTATATTAAAAATTACCAAAATGTTTCTCTGATATTTTTAATATTTTATTTTTTTTCTTATCACAGAATTGTTATGCTTATTGTTAAAATCTCAAGCAGTACAGATTTTATAAAGTAAAATATGAAAGTACTCTATAAATTTTTCCCTTTAAATAACCATAGTTATTAGTGTGGTGTACTCTTCTGAATTTATCTCAACATATAGTAACATAAAGTTACATACATTCTTACATTTACCCCTCAGAAATATATTGTTTATATGTATGCATATTGCCTTATTACTTGCTTTTGCTGAACAATATATGGTGAAATATCCTTCTGTTTCAGTTCTAATATAGTAAGATATCCTGTCCCTTTTTATAGCTTTATAGAATCCCATTGCATGGATATACCATAATTTATGTAACCTCTTTTCTATTAATGGCTGTTTGGTTAATTTTAATTTATTTCACCATTGCAACAATTTTGCAATGAATTTCCTTGTATATATGTCCTTGCATTCTTATGCATAACTTTTATAGCATATATTTTTAGAAATATAATTAGAAAACTGTATATTTTATATAATATTAATCCAATATATTAATAATTATTGTAATATAATATAGCAATATGATTACATAAAATAATTCTAGTATTATTGAAAACTATACATATACAAAACTTTAATAGATAGTACCAAAATCCCTCCCAAAATGTTAAACTAATTTATGTTGTCACCAGCTGTTCATCAAAATTTTTGTTTTTCACCTACTGTTGACCTTAGGTACCAATCATCTTTTAAACCTTTCCAATCTAATAAACAAGTACATCTCATGATTTAATTTGTATATCTGCAATAGTTATTAAATTGAGGTTAAGCTTTATGCCTTTTATGAAAGTTTGAAATGTGATGGTCTTGTTTCATCATATTTTTTATCTGTGGCAAGAAAATAAGCAGAAATGAGGCAACAATATAGAAATCAAAATCTTCCCTATAGAAAATTAGTTTTTAGGTAAGTCTGATGAGAGTTTAGTAGTAAAAGGAATAGGTGTTGAAGTTTTCTCAGTTCATTACATACCCCTAAAATCCCACCCCCTAGCTTCTTCTCATTTCTTTACCAAGAAAAAGGTCACAGATCTGAGCATCTCTGATATCCTCTTGCATTTAAACCACATCAGTAAAAAAAACTTCACCCAGTTGATTTAAAGGAATGTTTTACTGTTTGGACAGGAATTTGGCACCACATGGATATAGCCAAAGATTTTTTGATAACCTATTCTTCCCGTGAGACACTAACAGTTCACATTATGTAATCTTCAACCTCACTAACACTTGCTTAGTTTCATTGCTTGAAAATGACACAGACCAGTATCTCTGAGCTTGGGTTACTTAGTGTATTTATTCCTGCATAAGAAAATGAAATTAAATACAGTTCACTGTCAGTCATTTTGTTTTAAGCTTGATATTTGGTTTGAAATAAAAACAAATAGTATTTCTTTCTTTACAGGGGTTTCTCTATGCACTACGAAGCATTTTAAAATAATAAGTAAGAATCTAGGAGTGTTGAGAATGAATAGACAATATGTAAATCATTATGAATGCAATTTATTCAAAGTATTAAAACAGTGGAGGTGGTTTTTACTTTCATCATATGAATAGACACTGGATCAGGATGCAGACATTATCTTTTAAATCTAACAAGGTGTTTTATAATGTTAAATGCATATCTAAAATAACTGGGAAGATTTTACCATTGCTATTTAACCCTTATGTATTGTACATCTCTAAACATGTCAAGATATATTCCTGTTTCTCTAAAGTACACACTCGGATAATTTAAGAATTCTATGCTTATACTAACATTAAATTTAAAGAGATTATTTTACTTCTCTGGAAATAAATCAAAATTTTATATAGGTAGCAGAGTAATTACATAAAAAATTGAATTTAAAATTGAGCTGCCTGCTTATATTACCCACAGTGTGTTTAAATATCTTTATGACTGTAAGCTATACCAAAATGATTTAAGTAAAAATTCATTTTTATTTATACTTTACCACTGTTTTTGCTATGCCCATTAATATGACTGATTTTTGGAAATTATATGCCATTAGCTGATTTCCCTAAAAATGACTACAAAACTTAAGACTTTTTGAGTTCTGTTTTCAAATTCTACTTCTACTGAATATATGGTTAATTGTATAAAATGAGGTTCAATATATTTAATGAATACCTACTATGTGTAAAACACTTCCATTGAAAAGAAGAATATAAATTACACTGACTGATTTCCAGTTACCAGTGGGGGTAACTAAAGCTTTTAGAGAATAGAAAGAAGGTCAAAAACTCCATTCACTTGATGAGATTTATTCAGCAATTTATAAAGTTGATGCTAATGTCTGTTACTTTGCCCCACTGTGATGTTGAGAATTTCTTTGCATCTAGAAGTAGACTCCCTTTTAAAATATTTTTTCTAAGAGGGAATCCAAAATTTCAACCCCCAGAAGGCTACTTTCTGTTGTACCCTTTTTATACAACTGTACTCTGTTGATGTATCTATCAATTCCTGCCTATAAATTCCCATGAACTTCCACAGTGAAGATGAAATAGATCAAGTCTCTGTCTTACAGGAGCTTAAAGTCAAGTGAGCTCACATAAGTATTGTTTGGAAAACTCCTAACAAAAATGGGCTACTGGATTCTCTCCTTCCAGTAACATAAAATTCAACTATACATACTATTCAAGAAGTGTTGGAGATAAGGAAATATTCCTTTTGTTAATTCACTTTCCTAGATGGCCTGTTCTATAAATAAACCAAATAACATATAGTAGAACATTTACCTAGTGCAGAGAACTATGGGTGACATAGAGAAGTGAGGTGCAATCCCTTGAAGTAAGTTCAATCTAGTGAGAGGTGTAAAATATATACATATCTTTGAAAATTATTTATACCTTTTATTGTTTTCTAGAATGTGATGATTCTTAGTAGCTGGATGAGTTTATTATTTTATTTTATTTTTCTGAGGATTGGAATGGGCATGGGTATGAAAGCTGAGGGTAGAAGCTGATACTGGATACATTATTCGGCAAAATCAAGTGGGCAGTGGTAGTGTTAACAGCTGACATGAACAAGAAATCAAAGAGGAAGGTAGAGGCTACAAACCTGGGCACTATTTGGTGCAGAATTATTGAAGAGATCCCAGAGAAGGACATAGTTTGAGGAAGAAAAACCGATGATGAGATTATGGGAGGCAAATGCCACAATGTGATTCAGCTCAACTCCATCAAATCTGTACAGAAGGGACTAAACTGAGGAAATTCTGATTGTGTTTAGATTTCTTATAGTAAGCAGTAAAGGAACAGCAACCACAAACCAGCTTCTGGAGGATGAACAAAATCACCACATGAGGATGATCAGCTTACAGTGGGTCATATATATATATATATATATATATATATAAAGGTAAATAATAATTTACGGTATAACACAACTGATTTTGAATAAATACATCAACAGGAAGTATTTTATAAGTTCAAAAGAAGATTGGTGAGGAAAATTTGTTATAAAGAGATTTTGCCAATTTATGTCGAAAAAACACCCACTGTCAAACAGGAACCCAAGCAGCAGTTTTCTCTATACCTCACAAAGTTCCAAAGGATGGCATGCACCTGGGGAGGATACTCATATCAGAATATGAGTTTGTGTTCCAGAGAATGTGAGAATATGCTCCAGCCCTGTACTTATCCTGGCAGTTAGAGATTAGATTATAGTTGTTGTCCATGGGGACAAAGTACCTATCAGAGAAATCAGTATTAACCTCCGCTTAAAACTCTGATACAAAAGCATTTCCCTTAAAGATTTTGGCAGTTCTCTGTTTACATCACTGGACAGAGGAGCAAACTCAGCCTTTTTTTTTTTTTTAATGGGAATTCTCAAAAAGACATGCTGTCAACTTAAGACATGGTATCTTAAAATTACATTCTTGTAATTAATCCAAGCAACCATGAAGTGCTTATAAAGGAGTATACAAAAAGCCTTGAAAAAACAGCTAATTAGAATAATTAGGTATTACTTTCACTGAATATTAATATCCTTGGACTATCCTACCTTTGAGTAGTCCTAAGTCCTACTTATACTCTTTACTGTCTTTTGAACTATGATCATTCATCTACTCATTTTCAATATTATGTCAAATAATATAACTTGGATATACAAGGACATTAAAAACATTATGGGGAAACTAAAATACGATGAGTCCTGAAGAACCTGTACTTCTCCCTGACATAAAACATTAAATACAAAACTCCAGATGATGCACTAAAGAGGTAACCATTGGAAGTACACTAGTTATGAAGTTAAGAACAAGGTGTCAAATCTACATTCAAATCCCAGTTCTGCTAAACACTGTCCAAATCTTGGCAATTTCATTTTTGAATTTAATTTTAGTTATTTTTTTATACAGCAGGTTCTTATTAGTCATCCATTTTATACACATCAGTGTATACATGTCAATCCCAGTCTCCCAATTAATCATACCACCACCCCCACCCCCCGTTGCTTCCCCCCTTGGTGTCCATACATTTGTTCTCTACATCCGTGTCTCTATTTCTGACCTGCAAACTGGTTCATCTGTACCATTTTTCTAGGTTCCACATATATGCGTTAATATACGATATTTGTTTTTCTCTTTCTGACTTACTTCACTCTGTATGATAGTCTCTAGATCCATCCACGTCTCAACAAATGATACAATTTTGTTCCTTTTTATGGCTGAGTAATATTCCATTGTATATATGTACCACATCTTCTTTATCCATTTGTCTGTCGATGGGCATTTAGGTTGCTTCCATGACCTGGCTATTGTAAATAGTGCTGCAATGAACATTGGGGTGCATGTGTCTTTTTGAATTATGGTTTTCTCTGGGTATATGCCCAGTAGTGGTGTTGCTGGGTCATATGGTAATTCTATTTTTAGTTTTTTAAGGAACCTCCATAGTGGCTGTATCAATTTACATTCCCACCAACAGTGCAAGAGGGTTCCCTTTTCTCCACACCCTCTGCAGCATTTGTTGCTTGTAGATTTTCTGATAATGCCCATTCTAACTGGTGTGAGGTAATACCTCATTATAGTTTTGGTTTGTATTTCTCTAATAATTAGTGATGTTGAGCAGCTTTTCATGTGCTTCTTGGCCATCTGTATGTCTTCTTCAGAGAAATGTCTATTTAGGTCTTCTGCTCATTTTTGGATTGGGTTGTTTGTTTCTTTAATATTGAGCTGTATGAGCTGTTTATATATTTTGGAGATTAATCCTTTGTCCAAATATTTGTTTGCAAATATTTTCTCCCATTTTGAGGATTGTCTTTTCATCTTGTTTATGGTTTCCTTTGCTGTGCAAAAGCTTTTAAGTTTCATTAGGTCCCATTTGTTTATTTTTGTTTTTATTTCCATTTCTCTAGGAGGTGGGTCAAAAAGGATCTTGCTGTGATTTATGTCATAGAGTGTTCTGCCTATATTTTCCTCTAAGAGTTTTATAGTGCCTGGTCTAACATTTAGGTCTCTAATCCATTTTGAGTTTATTTTTGTGTATGGTGTTAAGGAGTGTTCTAATCTCCTTATTTTACATGTAGTTGTCCAGTTTTCCCAGCATCACTTATTGAAGAGACTGTCTTTTCTCCATTGTATATCCTTGCCTCCTTTGTCATAGATTAGTTGACCATAGGTGCATGGGTTTATCTCTGGGATTTCTATCTTATTCCACTGATCTATGTTTCTGTTTTTGTGGCAGTACCATATTGTCTTTATTACTGTAGCTTTGTAGTATAGTCTGAAGTCAGGGAGTCTGATTCCTCCAGCTCCATTTTTTTTTTCCTCAAGACTGCTTTGGCTACTCGGGGTCTTTTGTGTCTCCATACGAATTTTAAGATTTTTTGTTCTAGCTCCATAAAAAATGCCATTGGTAATTTGATAGGAATTGCATTGAATCTGTAGATTGCTTTGGGTAGTATAGTCATTTTCAAAATATTGATTCTTCCAATCCAAGAACATGGTATATCTCTCCATCTGTTTGTATCATCTTTAATTTCTTTCATCAGTGTCTTATAGTTTTCTGCGTACAGGTCTTCTGTCTCCCTAGGTAGGTTTATTCCTAGGTGTTTTATTCTTTTTGTTGCAATGGTAAATGGGAGTGTTTCCTTGATTTCTCTTTAAGATTTTTCATCATTAGTGTATAGGAATGCAAGAGCAAATCTTGGCAATTTTTGAAAAACCTGTCAGTGCCTCAGTGTTTTAATCTGTAAAATAGAAATATCTACTTATCTAGATTGTAAAAATGTTAAATTAAAACCTAAAAAAGTGCTTAACATGTGCTTGACACATAGTAAGGGCTCTGTAAATGATAGATACTATTTACCACTAACTGTCATACTTAAATGTTAATTTAGTCTATAAACAAAACCAATCACTTTCAGAAGCATTGCAACTACAAATAATGACTATCTTTCCCACCAGAGTATAAGCTTTATTCAAGCAGGAATAATGTCTATCATATTCAACAACCATTCCCATAAGCCTTGTCACATGGATGTTGTTGAATTGTATTTGTTGACTTATTGAATGAATATGCATCGTCTGGGGAATTTTTACAGAACATTAATGATCCCAAATAAATTTGAAAGACTACATATCTACCCAGGGTCAATCAGATAGTTGAACTATGTCTAAAAAAAAAAAAAAATAGTCAGTTTCACCAAATTCTACTTTGGCTGATGTGAAGGTGGAGCCAAGTTTGTAGTCATTCGTTTATGATAAAAATGCCAATAAAGGTCAACACAGTTACTTAGATTTTATTCTCATATTTTTGTGGTCAGCAATTCTCTTCAGGTAATGTTGTAAGGTACAAAATGATAAATAGTGTTTAATCTCAGAATCTAATAGAGAAGAAAAGCCATGGATACAAGGAAAAGAATGATAAGGACAATTAAGGGAGTACTATTAAAAAGCACTGAGTGCTCAAGTAGGAAAATATTTATTTATTGTTAATTATAAAAACTAACTACTAATAACTAATTAATATATTTGATAACAAAATCCTTATATGATCAATGTTCTCTCATCATTTTTGACTTCATTCTCTACTTACTACTCCCACTTCCTCTAGCTATACAGGTCCCTTCACTGTTCCTCCAACCTTCTAAACATAATTCCTTTCCAGAAATTTTTGTATTTTCTCTTCCCTCTGCTTAGACTGATTCTTTACCAGAGTTTCATAGAACTCAGCCTCTTACTTACAGATTAGTAATCAAAACTTGCTTTCTCAATGAGACCTTCCTTTCTCTGAAAATTTTAGCCACATACACAAGCTTCATATCACTCTTTTCTGTTTATTTTTTTTCTCCTGAGCACTTAACGTTAAGTATGATATATCTTATCTTGTTTATTGTTGGTTTTATCCTATTATAAAGTAAACTTCATGAGAGATTTTTGCCTTCTTCTTAACTTGTCCATGTCCAGTGCCTGGAAGAATGCTGGCACATTACAGGTGATCAATATATTTTTCATGGATTAAAGAATGAATAAACTAATGATTGTTTGAGCCTTTATGGTTCAGAAGGAGCACTCACACACATTTGTTCTTTTGCTCTTCCTAATGATTCTGTGCAGTAGATACTATTACCTTTAGCAGAGGAATCACTTGAAGACTTCTTAGAATGGATGGCATTTGATAAGACCTTGAAGCTTGAGAAGGAGATTTGGAAAATAATATTAAAAATATTACATTTCCAAATTTAAAAAAAAATTAAGAATTCTTATTGGTCCTACCATTTGATTAAAAATAAATATTATCTTTGTGACTGTGATTAATATTTTAAATTCAGATGTGTTTTTTATGCACATGTGTTTACAATTCCCCAACTTACGCACCATGGGCACCTGACATCACAAATGGCCCTGATCATCCTTTGCATGACTTTTTCCTTTTCCAAACTTTCCCCTCCAGCTTCTTTATTATCTGCCTGTCTTTTTAATAGAGCTTTGATTTAAAAAGAAAGCAATTTCATTATGTTCAAATTGTGTTTAAAATACTCAAAGAAAAATATTGTCTGGAGAGTAGTATGAGTGAGTAATCTGCCATGTTAGGCACCAACATTGCCTGTTAAAAAATCAGAATCAAGTTTTCAAATGTGATAAAATAGATTTCACTGTATTGTGAGCTCCTTGAGATCACAAGCTTTATCTCTCCATTTCCAGGCATGTAGCATGTGCTTATTCAATTTTTGTTTAATGGATATTTGCTGCATTAATATAAATCATTCACTGATTAGTCGAGAGTGGAGAAGTTGAATAGGGTTATGAATTTATTTACTTATTTCTTCAACAAAAACTGAGTAAGTTCTAACAATGTTTAAGGAACTATTCCTGGTACTGGAGATGTAATGAACTAGCAGGTTTTGACAGTGCCTTCAAGGAGACTGCAAGATAGTAGGAAAGACAGACATCAAGCTATAATTTAATTCTTCTTGTGGTAAGTGTTATGAAGGAGAAAGCGCTATGAGAGTAAATAGCAAGAGATGGTTCCTGATTGTAACGCTGCCACTATAACTTAAAAAAAAAATTTAAGTTTTTCTCCTAAAAATTGAGCAGACACGTGGAGTAAATAGTACAAAGGACCTAAACAGGAAAATTAAGATGAAAAGGTCCTTCTTTTTTTTTTTTTTTTTTTGCGGTACGCGGGCCTCTCACTGTTGTGGCCTCTCCCGTTGCGGAGCACAGGCTCCAGACGCGCAGGCTCAGTGGCCATGGCTCACGGGCCCCGCCGCTCCGCGGCATGTGGGATCCTCCCAGACCGGGGCGCGAACCCGTGTCGCCTACATCGGCAGGCGGACTCTCAACCGCTACGCCACCAGGGAAGCCCGAAAAGGTCATTCTTTTCTCTGATAAGTTTTAAACAAGATGTTTTAATGCTTGGAAACCTAAAGAAACAGAGTTGGGGAATGAGGAGGGTAACTGACAGAATGGATCTGGTTCTATACATCACCATATTCTTAAATCGCTATGTTTTACACACAGTATAAGCTCAATAAGTGTTACTCGACTTAATTAATTAATTAATTAATTTATGAAAGCAACACAAGATAATGGGCTAAAAGATACTTAGACTTAAGAGGCTATAAAAGTAGAATTATTTTAATTGGGGACTGGAAGTAAAATTTAGAGAGAAATTATATGGACTTGTACAAATGGATTTGAATTTCTTTTAAATCTTCTTCTTCAGTGCCTCAGTTTGTTTCAACATTACTTCTAATGTGTCCTTAGCTTGCTTACATGGTTGTGCTAAGAATCAGTGCTGATCCAGAGGAATATTAAAAAAGTTAAAAAGTCTATCTATCTACCTACTATCTGTCTATATATCTATCTGTCTGTATCTATCTGTCTATCAATGTAGGTTACAACTGTACCACTCTTCATTAAAACTCTCATTTTGAGATTATGCCATTTCTAATTTTTAAAGTTGAAATATTCTTCTAAGAAATATATAATATTTGTTAAATCACAAGGTGTTAAGTGAACTGGATTAGGTCATCTTTTCTATCACAGGTGACTGATTTGTAGAGACACTGATGTCCATATTAGTCCTTCCTCTCTCACCTTGGTTTGCACTAACCACCTGCTTATCTTCTGAGGTAAGTAAAAACAACTGATTATCCAAAGTGGTAAGTGGTAGACTTTGGTGGGAGTAGAGTTGTTTAGAAGAAACAGGGTTAAATTACATCTTATACAAGAGATGGTAAGGGACAGATATTGTTGGTTGCATATGCTCAGCCATTATCGTCTTCTTACTTATCAACAGAACCCAAATTTTGTTCAGATATTGAGCACTGATATGATAAAGGAAAAAAGGCCAATGTATTATGAAAACACTTTACCCATGCTTGGTTTGCGTTTGCCATAATTTGGGAGGAATAGTGTGCTGTGATTTTTCTGGGGGATTATCTTCCTTTCTGATAAAAAAGAAAGAGAAATATAGAAAAATCTTGTCCCTGCCCTTGCTTCTGACTTTGAATGGTATGAGCTAAGGCAGTCAGGTGGAACTGTGGCAGTCATCTTCAGACCGTGAAGAAAAGACAAGAGAACCACTGATAGGCTGACCCAGCACCCTGAATTTGTTCACCTGTTGAACTGATCCTGGGCCCACCTACTTTCAGACATTTTGTTATTATGGAAAGTCAAACTATTTTAAACCACTTTTAGTTGTGCATTCTCTAATATAAAATCAAAATCATTATAACTGATTCATGGGAAGTTTGTGTGAATCTAAAAGAAATCAGCTATGTGGTTAGTTTATATCTTAATTTATTGACATAGTATTTTGATCACAAGTGAAAATTATATACAAAATATACATAGTATACATTCTGAATAAAATAGTAACATCCTTGGATAGTCATCAGTGAAACACTTGGTTTAGTATACTATTACTCTCAAGTAAAGTTCTCAAAAGTGCTGAAAAGATAAGAATGCATTGGTTAAAGCACTAGCAATTGTAGTTAAACAACATATCTGTAAGTGCAGCATCATAAATTTTTATTGCTATGAAAAATATAAAGCCAAAGTTTTAAAAGACCTTACCTGAGGCCTGAATCAATCAGTCAAATGCTGGGGAGGGTGTTCTAGACAAATGGAAGAGCATGGACACCAGTTGCCCTGAAAATGCCACCAATGAGGGTCCAAAGCCTATAAAATTCTACTCAGTGAGAAGGCTGAGAATAAAAAGTAACTTTCTTACAGTATTTAGGATGCTTTTGGCTACAGAGATCAGAAAATAGGACTCTGATGTATAAGGAGTATATATCAGAAAGCCATTGGCTTAAATAATATGAACTCTAGACAGAGAGAAGTTCTCAGAGGTGGTTGGCCTAGCACCTCAACAGCGTCGTCAGAGACCCAGGTTCCTTCAGTGCCCTTACTCACAGGCACCCTAAGCGATTGGGTGGTTGCTAGTAGTAATTGAAGCCATGTTCTTTCTCATTCATATACAAACACATGGCGTGAGAGGAAGAAAGGCTTTTCATGACTCTCTTTTAAATGTTAGAAACAATTTTTTTCTAGAAGCTTCTACCAAACTCTCTCATTCTTACTGGCTGGAAGTGAATCACTTGTCCATTCTTCCATCAGTTCCAGACAAGGAGGAATGGGACTCTTAAAACAATGAGAACTATTCCAAAGCTAAGAGGTGGGGGCATTTTTCCTGAGCCATGTGAGCTGCATGAGAAGTGCAATTATACCTGAATAAAATTGAGGTTCTGATAAGAAGATAGAAGAAATAGATGGATGAGAATAAACAACAAAAGAAGCCGATTGCTTCTTATTCACCAAGAGCCTACTATATTCAGATTTGGTAGTGATAACTCTTATGTATTAAATTATGTAATTATCATATTGCCTACACAAGATAGTGAATATCGTAGTAGACACTACTAGTGACCTAGTGTATCTATCAAATTTGCTGGGTTATGCTGAGGGGATAACCCGCAAACCTCAGTGTCTTACAAAACCAGTGCTTCATTTCTTGCTTATGTTACATGGCCCAAGCAGCTTTGCTCCGTGTTTTCCTCTTTCCAGGACCTGGGTTGAAGTCATACCTTTGCATGAGACCTGCGGGCCTTTGTGGGAAAGGGAAAAGGATGATGTCAGAACTTCATGATGCAGTGAAAACTTCTGGTCAGAATTGGTTTATGTCACTTTCTACTCACACTTAATTAAGTAAAATAAATTTCATGGCCAATCCTGATGTCATTGAGTCAAGGAAGTCAAATCTTCTCACAGGCAACTAATAGTTGGGAACAATAATACACTAATACACTGTACCGCCCCTAAGTAGGACATTCAGTTCCTCCTCCTTCTTCACTCCTGATGTGCCTAAGTGGTGTGGCCAGGATTTGAACATTGGTCTGCCTACTTCTGTGCACCTTTTCTAACTAGTGGTCTAAGGGACCACACGAGGATATAGAATAAATTACTTTTAGATGTATTTTAAAATAAATATTTGAACTATTTTACCAATTTAGGAATCGGTGGTATTCTTAAAAATAATTCTATGTCAGTGTTTGCAGCTTAAGATACATGTCACTACAGCCATAGTCCATGAACAATTTGGTCTCAGGGCCTCTTTACACTCTTAAAAATTGTTGAGGACCATAGAGTTCTTATAATGTGAGTTATTCCTACTCTCCGTATTTACCATAATAGAATTTAAAATTAAAAAAAAAATTAAAACTAATTTATTAATTCCTTTAAAATTAACAACATTAGGCTCATTACATATTAACATAAATCATGTATTTTGTTAAAATAATTTATATCTCAAATTTTAAAAAGTGAGAAGAGAGGCATTTTTATGTGCACTATTGCAAATTTATTTAATGTTTGATTTAATAGAAGACAGGTTATTTTATATGCTAGATCTGTGATATATGTTTTTTTGTTTGAAGTACATGAAGAAAGTTCTTACATAGATAATAGGGAGAAAAAGGAGGAGTATTTTTAGACAATTTTGGATATTCTTCTTTGATACTACACTAAAGCTTGACAAGTGACAGCTTCTTAAAAGTTAGTTTCAAACAGAATCTGAAACCATATCAATAAACTTTCTGTATTCTGTTACAAAAAAATCCTTTGGTTTCTTCTGCATTTTGAATGGATCTTTTAACCATGCCTGATTTTGTACCATAAAGCACATTAATTTGAAAATATTGGTTCACTAATTTATGCAGATCTTTCTGCATAATTATGTTGCAAAAATATGTTGATGCATTTCATCATACAATAAAAATTATATTTATTAGTATTGACACTGATCTCATCAGAAAAGTTTTTAAGTATTGGGAAGCTGTCAAGCTCAAGATGGCTGACATAAGTTTTCTAAAGTTCTAATTTTTGCTTAAAAGCTCAAATTTTATCACTGGCAACAGTACTGTCAGTGTTGTCTTTGAAATGGCAGGCTCACTTTGTTGATTTTTGAAAAAATGTTTGCAAAATAGTCAAATAGTTTGCCTACTTGTCATTCTTTCAAATAAAAATGGTGTTTTGTGGAAAAAAATGATTATTTCAGCTTGCACCTTAAACAATTACACAAGTGCTTTTCTTGATTCAGATACATTTTTTTTGTGTTATTCAGAAATGTTGTGGCATACTTCCCATTTTTGTCACAAGGAATATATTAAAAAGAAATGCATTCAGAGGTAGAGTTTTAATAGAATTAATAATTTTTATTTCTTCATCAAGAACATTCTTAAGTGAAAATGGCACTTTTATTATTTATTATTTTATTATTATTTTTCATGAAAGTGTGTGGTGAAATACAGTATAGATAGGTGCCACTGCCTTGATTTTTGTTAAGAAGCCAGCAATCTAACCCACCATTTCTTTTGTACTATCAGTATAAATTTCAACATAGTGAATAAAGCAAATAATGTCTTGGTATTATAATGAAAATAGTTTTGGCCTTGTGGATTCCTTGTAAGTGCTTTGAGTTTATCCAGGGTTCCACACACCAGTCTGAGAACTACTGCTCTATAAAACCCTTGTAAAGTGTAGCCAATTTAACTTATATATTCAGCTTAGTTTAACAAAAAATTGCAAGCTCGTTCTCTTCTTGGCACTCTGATAGGTGATAGAGTTAAAAAGATGTATAATAATGTTCATGTTTTCAAGAAACAAGAGCACTCAAGAAATATTACTCAGCCATAATAAAGAATGAAATAATGCCATTTGCAGCAACGTGGATGGATTTAGAGATTATCATGCTAAGTAAGTCAGACAGAGAAAGAAAAATATCATATGATATCATTTATATGTAGAATCTAAAAAAATGATACAAATGAACTTATTTACAAAACAGAAACAGACTCACAGACTTAGATAAAAAACTTATGGTTAGGGCTTCCCTGGTGGCGCAGTGGTTGAGAGTCTGCCTGCCGATGCAGGGGACATGGGTTCGTGACCCGGTCTGGGAAGATCCCACATGCCGCGGAGCCTCTGGGCTCGTGAGTCATGGCCGGTGAGCCTGCGCGTCCGGAGCCTGTGCTCCGCAACGGGAGAGGCCACAACAGTGAGAGGCCCGCGTACCGAAAAAAAAAAACAAAAAACTTATGGTTACCAAAGGGAAAATGTGTGAGGAGGGATAAATTAGGACGTTGGGATTAACATATACACACTACTATATATAAAATAATCAACAAGGACATACTGTATACTACAAGGAACTCACTCAATACTCTGTAATAACCTATGTGGGAAAAGAATCTGAAAAAGAATATATATACAACAAAATCACTTTGCTGTACACCTGAAACTAACACAACATCGTAAATCAACTATGCTCCAATATAAAGTAAAAATTTTAAAAAATAAATAAAAGTCCCAATAGGAAAAAAGTAAATAACCAGCAAGGACCTACTTAATAGCACAGGGAACTATACTCAGGATCTTGTAATAACCTGCAATGGAAAAGAATGTAAAAAAAGAATACACACACACACACACACACACACACACACGTATATAACTGAATCACTTTGCTGTACATCTGAAACTAACACAACATTGTAAATCTACTATACTTCAATAAATATTAAAAAAAATCATTCTAGGCCCAGGAGTAGAACTGTGAACAGATAACTGCCTTACAGTGTTATAAGTGTTCTGATGGAGAGGCAGAGGGAATGATTGGAACAGAGAGTGACCCTAGTTTAGTCTCCGGTTTAGGTAACAACTCCAGAGCTGAAAGGAGTTTAGCCAGGTGAATAAATGGGTGCTAGGAGAGTGTTCTGGCCAAAAAAAAAAACCTCTGAAAAAAAGGTATGGAGGCGTAAGACTTATATGTAGTTTAATATCTCAAAAGGTGAAGTTAGGAACAAGAAAATTGAGGTAAGTTTTAGATCGCTTAAGTCTTTGTGTGTCTAGCTAATGGTTAAGACTTTAAAATGCTGGGATTAAATCAGCAAAACAAGGGAATAGTTAGGCATAAGTAATGTTGAAATAAGATTTTGGGGAGGTGATGTGTGGGAAAGGGGCAACTGTAAAAGTTTAATTTGGAAGCTCTTGAGTTTGTGTTCATGAGACACCAAATGAATTGGTGCTGCTAGAATATGAAGCTTAAAGGTGATATAAGTAGGGATATAAATTTGCTTCATTAGTGTAGAGATGGCACATGAAATTGTGACTGGATGAGATTACTAAAAGAACGAAGAAAGAACGTAGTGAACCAAGAATGGATCTCTTGGGAAATGGGTTTTAGCAGGGGAAAAAAGAACCTATGAAGGACATTGCAAGCAAAAAGGTAGAGAGAAGGGTGGGAAGCTGTTTTTTGGATGAGATCAACACTTAAATCTATGAACTTTGAGTAAGCTGATTGTTCTCCACAATGTTGGTGGGCCTCGCCCAAGCAGTTGAAGGTCTAAATAGCATAAAAAGTCAGCTTCTTCCAGCAAGAGTGTTTCTCCAGCAGCCTGCTTTTGGACTTCATCTGCACCATCAGCTCTCTGGGGTCTCCGCCTGCCAGCCACACTGCAGATTTGGACTTGGAATTCTCCATAATTGCTTGAGACAATTTTTTATAATAAATCATATACATATATGATTATATATATGAAATTTATATACAGTATTGATATTTATATATGTATGCCTATCTGCATCTATATCTACCTATAGCTATATCATTATCTCTCTGTATATCTCCTATTGGTTCTGTTTCTCTGGAGAGTCTTAAGAAATATAGAAACAGTAAAGGTATAGTATCATGAGAACAAAGTTGTAGAGCAGAGAGTAACCAAATATGTTCCTCAGGATATCTTTTCTGCGCATGCTAATGGGTACAAAAAATAGTTTTGTTGTAATTATATCTGGGAATTTCTTGGTGCCTTTTAAAATACACTCACAGTACAACCCACAAAATTGTAAAATGTGTAACTTTTTAATATTTCAAATCTAATTTTTCTCATTCATCATCACTCTTCTGGGTAGTCAGGAGGTTGTTTTCTGTTTTTTACAAAACTACTTTAAATTTTAAAAGATTACCTAGTTGTAATAGTTTTCAGTTTAAGTTAGTCCTTTATTGGTAAAGGCTCTGTTTCTCAGAGTTTTACACTCTCCCTCTGTTCTTCACTCAAATGTCATTTAGATTTCTGAGGGAAATTACTGTGTCCTTGTTGGGGCTACCAGTGATAGCAAAGTCACTTAGTATCCATGGGGTCATAAGGTGTCTTTTTGGACTCTGTATGGATTATTCCCTTGTCCATTTGGTCATTGCTCTTGCAGCTGACATTTGGTGCCCAAGTTGGCAGCTCGTGAGCATATGATATTTTTCCTGAGCTTGGCCAAGGGCCTTTTGTCCTCCCTGATGACTTGGCTCCACCTTGGTCCTCACCAGCACTTGAAGTTTGGATACACGCTAATTGAGACATAACCTGTAGCTAGAGTTACATTCCCCTGACCCAGCACTCTCTCTAGTAAACTCTTTAGCCAGATGCTTTCTGTACCCACTATAGGGCACGTGGGAAGGTCTGGACACCTGCCAAACCACAGGGCACCCCGATATTGACACTGTTGGCAAGTAACTCCGGTTAGCCTCTGTCCAAACACACGATGCCACCACCTGTACTTTGTTTAATATGGTTGCCTCTGGTTGTGCAGAATCATTCTGCAGGGGGCTCACCTCACCAATACTAGTGAGGGGATAGCCTTTCTGCTCCAGAATTGCCCCCCATCTACATAGCAAACAGCCCTTCCTTAAGGCTGAAGATGAAAGGTTAGAACACACACATCCCCTCAAAACCTAATTCTTCTACTTCGGGATTTCTTCATATTCCCAACATTCATCAACATTGTCAGAAAAGGCAAAATTTCCCCTTTCCCCCATTTTGTTTTCCTTTCCTCTCTTGATCTGAAGTTTATATACTATACACATTCTTTAAGTAAATACTTGACTCAATGAAGTTTATTCTTATTACATATTTCTGGCTTACTCCAGAAAACTACACGGACTTTGAAACATTAAATCTCCCCTTCTCATCTCTATCTGATGTCCAGTATTTTAGGTTCAACCTGATTATACACTGAAATTAGTCACTATCATCATTATTGTTTTATACAATTGATGCTTATTTAGATTTGCCAATACCAATTACTATGCTAATCATATTTCTTATACCACATTCTTTCTGGATTTAAAAATCTCCATACCAAAATGCAGAATTTAGTGGCTATTTCAAACAGTCTATGAATCACAAACCCTCTTAAGCTTTGTCTAAAATGTGTTTGCTTTCACTCCTGATTCACAATTTATATGAGAATAGAATTTTAGATTGATGTCATTTTTCTGTAGCATTTTGAAGAAGATATTCTAACATTTTTCTATCTCCATGACTGTTCTATTATTGCTGTCTGTCTAAATATAATTCTTTCTAGGCAAACTGTCTTTTGTTTTAAGCTTTTTTTATGTTATACATGCAATTTTTAAAATAAGTAACAATGCATATAAAGCGAATAGAACAGAGCATGGCACATAGTAAGTACAGAATAAATCTTAACCACTGCTATTGCTGTTACTTTAAACATACATATTTTTCTCTTGCAAGTTTCTTTATTTCAAGTTCTTAAGTTGCTGATTCTTTTGTACGTATTTTCTGCTAACTCTCCCTCATCATGTATCGGTTCCTTACATGGTAGTGGTTTGTCACGTTTTGTGTGTGTGTTTGTTTTTGTGTTTTCGTCTTTGGTAGGGAGGGGTGTGATTATAGCCATTTCCCTGAGGGAGCTCCCAGAACTGGTTGGTTTTTTGCTTTGTTTTGTTTTACTTTTTATTGAGTTATATTTGACATACAACATTCTGTTGTTTAAGATGTACAACATATTGATCTGATGCATTTATGTTGCAATATGACTGTCATAGCAGCCTTAGGTAATACCTCTATCATGTTACATAGTTATCATTTCTTCTAGTGTTGGAGACAATAAAATATTGTCTCTTAGCAAATTCAATGTTTATTATAAAGTGTTATTGTGTGTAATCACTATACTGTGTATTAGGTCTCCAGGATTTATTTATCTACTAATTGTAAGTATATACTCTAAAACAACATTTTTCCCATTCCCTCACCACCAGCTGCTGGTAACCATCATTTTACTCTCTGCTTTTATGATCTCAGTTTTTTTAGATTCCACGTATAAGAGATCTCATACAGTATTTGTCTTTGTCTGACTTATCTCACTCTACATAATGTCCTCAAGATTTATCCATGTTGTTGCAAATGGCAGGATTCTCTTCTTTCTCATGGCTGAATAATGTTCAATTATGTACATACACCTCTTCTTTATCCATTCATCTGTCAGTAGATACTTAGGTTGCTTCCATATCTTGGCTATTGTGAATAATACTGCAGTAAACATGGGAGTGCATATGTCTCTTCAGTACCCTGTTTTCATTTCCTTTGGGTATAACTTAGAAGTAGAATTGACATATTGTATGGTAGTTCTATTTTTAAGTTTTTAAGGAAACTCCACACTGCTCTCCATCGTGAGTGGCTGAACCAGTTTAAAATCCCACCAACAGTGAACAAAGGTTCTTTTTTCTCCACATACTCACCAACTTTATCTCTTGTCTTCTTGAAGACAACCATTCTAACAGGTGTGAGGGGATATCTCATCATGGTTTTAATTTGCACTTCCCTGATGATTAGTGATGTTGAGCACCTTTTCATGTACCTGCTGGCTGTTCAGATGTCTTCTTTGGAAAATTTCTATTTAGTTCCCTTTCCCATTTTTTAATTGAATTGTTTGGGGTTTTTTTTTTTGTTATTGAGTTTGAGTTCTTTATAAATGTTGGATATTAACCCCTTACCAGATATGTGGTTTGCAAAATTTTCTCCCATTCTGTAGGTTGCCTTTGTATTTTGTTGATTGTTTCTTTTGCTGTGCAGAATTTTTTAAGTTTGATGTAGTCCCACATTTGATTTTTTTCTTTTGTTGTTTATGCTTTTGGTGTCATATCCAAAAAATCATTGCTAAGATTTAGGTCAAGGAGCTTCTTCCAAATTTTTTCTTCTACGAGTTTATGTTTCCAGGTCTTATGTTTAAGTCTTTCATCCATTTTCAGTTAAGTTTTGTGAGTGGTAAGACAAAGATCCAATTTTGTGGTTTATCAGTTTCTCTGTCCTAACCTCCTGTGGAGATTTTTATTTGTTTTGTTTGTTTGTTTGTTTTCTTTCCTATGAGTACCCCTTGAGTCCTGGGTTCTGAAACTTTCCATAATGCAAAATTTTAATTTTGGTTGGGCTCCCTAGAATTTTGCTAATCTTGAATCAACTTTTATATTTTACTCTTGAAACTCTAATTCTACATAAGTATTGTCAACATGAACCCTGAACCACAAAAGACCCAGGGTAAAAGGGGAACCATTCTTTTTCTCATTTTAGAGTAGAAATGAGCTCTTCCAGGATATCACCTTAAGGAAGGCACCTGGGTTTCTCTCTAATGTCTCTCTAAATCTCCGCAGCATCAACTAATGTCATTATTGAAATGGCATTAGGTTACTTCTTTTCTGTCACTTAGAGTTTTTCATCTCTTTCATTTGAGGTTAATTATATATTTTTAAATTGCTGTTGCTTAAAATATTTCTACATATTTGTATGGGAGGCTGTTCCATGCCAACTCAATTTGCCATAATTTTGGAAATCTATTTGTTTTTTATATTGACACATAATAAGTGCTCATTACCACCAGTTTTTTTTTTAACCTCTGTATGGGAGTATAATTGTTTACAATGGTGTGTTAGTTTCTGCTGTATAACAAAGTGAATCAGCTATACATATACATATATCCCCATATCTCCTTCCTCTTGCATCTCCCTCCCACCCTCCTTATCGTACCCCTCTAGGTGGACACAAAGCACCGAGCTGATCTCCCTGTGCTATGAGGTTGCTTCCCACTAGCTATCTGTTTTGCATTTGGTGGTGTATATATGTCAATGCTACTCTCTCACTTCGTCCCAGCTTACCCTTCCCCCTCCCTGTGTCCTCCAGTCCATTCTGTACGTCTGCATCTTTATTCCTGTCCAGCCTCTAGGCTCTTCAGAACCATTTTTTTCCTCTAGATTCCATACATATGTGTTAGCATACAGTATTTGTTTTCCTCTTCCTGACTTATTTCACTCTGTATGACAGACTCTAGGTCCATCCACCTCACTACAAATAACTCAATTTTATTTCTTTTTATGGCTGAGTAATATTCCATTGTATATATGTGCCACATCTTCTTTATCCATTCATCTGTTGATAGACACTTACGTTGCTTCCATGTCCTGGCTATCATAAATAGAGCTGCAATGAATATCGTGGTACATGACTCTTTTTGAATTATAGTTTTCTCAGGGTATGCCCAGTAGTGGGATTCCTGGGTCATAGGCTAGTTCTATTTTCAGTTTTTTAAAGACCCTCCATATTGTCCTCCATAGTGGCTGTATCAATTTACATTCCCACCAACAGTGCAAGAGGGTTCCCTTTTCTCCACACCCTCTCCAGCATTTATTCTTTGTAGATTTTTTGATGACGGCCATTCTGACCGGTGTGAGGTGATACCTCATTGTAGTTTTGATTTGCATTTCTCTAATGATTAGTGATGTTGAGCATCCTTTCATGTGTTTGTTGGCAATCTGTATATGTTTGGAGAAATGTCTATTTAGGTCTTCTGCCCATTTTTGAATTGGGTTGTTTGATTTTTTTTGTATTGAGCTGCATAAACTGCTTATGTATTTTGGAGATTAATCCTTTGTCAGTTGCTTCATTTGCAAATATTTTCTCCCATTCTAAGGGTTGTCTTTTCATCTTCTCTATGGTTTCCTTTGCTGTGCAAAAGCTTTTAAGTTTCATTAGGTCCCATTTGTTTATTTTTGGTTTTATTTCCATTTCTCCAGGAGGTGGGTCAAAAAGGATCTTGCTGTGATTTATGTCATAGAGTGTTCTGCCTGTTTTCCTCTAAGACTTTTATAGTGTCTGGTCTTACATTTAGGTATTTAATGCATTTTGAGTTTATTTTTGTGTATGGTGTTAGGGAGTGTTCTAATATCATTCTTTTATATGTAGCTGTCCAGTTTTCCCAGCACCACTTATTGAAGAGGTTGTCTTTTCTCCATTGGATATTCTTGCCTCCTTTATCAAAAATAAGGTGACAGTATGTCCGTTGGTTTATCTCTGGGCTTTCTGTCCTGTTCCATTGATCTATATTTCTGTTTTTGTGCCAGTACCATACTGTCTTGATTACTGTAACTTTGTAGTATAGTCTGAAGTCAGGGAGCCTGATTCCTCCAGCTTCATTTTTCTTTCTCAAGATTGCTTTGACTATTCAGGGTCTTTTGTGTTTCCATACAAATTATGAAATTTTTTTGTTCCAGTTCTATGAAAAATGCAACTGGTATTTTGATAGGGATTACATTGCATCTGTGGATTGCTTTCGGTAGTATAGTCATTTAGAAAATGTGGATTCTTCCAAGCCAGGATCATGGTATATCTCTCCATCTGTTTGTATCTTCTTTAATTTCTTTTATCAGTGTCTTATAGTTTTCTGCATACAGGTCTTTTGTCTCCTTAGATAGGTTTATTCCTAGGTATTTTATTCTTTTTGTTGCAATGGTAAATGGGATTGTTTTCTTAATTTCTCTTTCAGATTTCCCATCATTAGTGTAGAGGAATACAAGAGATTTCTGTGCATTAATTTTGTATCCTGCTACTTAACCAAATTCATTGATTAGCTCTAGTAGTTTTCTGGTAGCATCTTTAGGATTCTCTATGTATAGTATCATATCACATGCAAACACTGACAGTTTTACTTCTTTTCTGGTTTGGATTCCTTTTATTCCTTTTTCTTCTCTGATTGCTGTGGTTAAAACTTCCAAAACTATGTTGAACAATAGTGGTGAGAGTGGGCAACCTTGTCCTGTTCCTGATCTTAGTGGAAATGGCTTCAGTTTTTCACCATTGAGAACAATGTTGGGTGTGGGTTTGTCATACTTGGCCTTTATTATGTTGAGGTAAGTTCCCTCTGTGCCAACTTTCTGGAGGGTTTTTATCATAAATGTGTGTTGAATTTTGTCGAAATATTTTTCTGCATCTATTGAGATGACCATATGATTTTACTCCCTCAACTTGTTATTATGGTGTATCACATTGATTGATTTGCTTATATTGAAGAATTCCTGCATTCCTGGGATAAACCCCACTTGATCATGATATATAATCCTTTTAACGTGTTATTGGATTCTGTTTGCTAGTATTTTATTGAGGATTTTTGAATCTATGTTCATCAGTGATATTGGCCTGTAGTTTTTCTTTTTTGTGTCATCTTTGTCTGGTTTTGTTCAGGGTGATGGTGACCTCATAGAATGAGTTTGGGATTGTTCCTCCCTCTGCTATATTTTGGAAGAGTTTGAGAAGGATAGGTGTTAGCTCTTCTCTAAATGTTTGATAGAATTCACCTGTGAGGCCATCTCATCCTGGACTTTTGTTTGTTGGAAGATTTTTAATCACAGTTTCAATTTCAGTACTTGTGTTTGGTCTGTTCATATTTTCTATTTCTTCCTGGCTCAGTCTTGGAAGGTTGTGCTTTTCTAAGAATTTGTCCATTTCTTCCAGGTTGTCCATTTTACTGGCATATAGTTGCTTATAGTAATCTCTCATGATCCTTTGTATTTCTGCAGTGTCAGTTGTTACTTCTCCTCTTTCATTTCTAATTCTGTTGATTTGAGTCTTCTCCCTTTTTTTCTTGATGAGTCTGGCTAATGGTTTATCAACTTTATTTATCTTCTCAAAAAAACAGCTTTAAGTTTTATTGATTATTGCTATTGGTTCCTTCATTTCTTTTTCATTTATTTCTGATCTGATCTTTATGATTTCTTTTCTTCTGTTAACTTTTGGGTTTTCTGTTCTTCTTTCTCTAATTGCTTAGGTGTAAGGTTAGGTTGTTTATTTGAGATGTTTCTTGAGGTAGGATTTTATTTCTGTAAACTTCACTCTTACAACTGGTTTTGCTGCATCCCATAGGTTTTGGGGCATCGTTCTTTCATTGTCATTTGTTTCTAGGTATTTTTTTTGATTTCCTCTTTGATTTATTCAGTGATCTCTCAATTTTTTAGTAGTGTATTGTTTAGCCTCTATGTGTTTGTATTTTTTACAGATTTTTTTTTCCTGTAATTGATATCTAGTCTCATAGCATTGTGGCCGGAAAAGATACTTGATATGATTTCAACTTCCTTAAATTTACCAAGGTTTGTTTTGTGACCCAAGGTATGATCTATTCTGGAGAATGTTCCATGAGCACTTGAGAAGAAAGTGTATTCTGTTGTTTTTGGATGGAATATCCTGTAAATACCAATTAAGTCCATCTTGCCCAATGTATCATTTAAAGCTTGTGTTTCCTTATTTATATTCATTTTGAATGATATATCCATTGGTGAAAGTGGGGTGTTAAATTCCCCTACTATTATTGTGTTACTGTCAATTTCCCCTTTTATGGCTGTTAACTTTTGCCTTATGTATTCAGGTATTCCTATGTCGGGTGCATAAATATTTACAATTGTTATATCTTCTTCTTGGATTGATCCTTTGATCATTATGTAGTGTTCTTCTTTGTCTCTTGTAACAGTCTTTATTTTCAAATCTATTTTGTCTGATATGAGTATTGCTACTTCAGCTATCTTTTGATTTCCATTTGCATGAAATAAATTTTACCATCACCTCACTTTCAGCCTGTATGTGTCCCTAGGTCTGAAGTGGGTCTCTTGTAAACAGCATATGTACGGATGTTGTTTTTGTATCCATTCAGCCAGTCTATGTCTTTTGGTTGGAGCATTTAAGCCATTTACATTTAAGGTAGTTATCGATATGTATGTTCTTATTACCATTTTGTTAATTATTTTGGGTTTGTAATTGTAGGTCTTTTCCTTCTGTTGTGTTTCCTGCCTAGAGAAGTTCCTTTAGCATTTGTTGTAAAGCTGGTTTGGTGGTGCTGAATTCTCTTAGCTTTTGCTTGTCTGTAAAGGTTTTAATTTCTCCATCAATCTGAATGAGATCCTTGCTGGGTTGAGTAATCTTGGTTGTAGGTTTTTCCCTTTCATTACTTTAAATATGTCTGCCACTCCCTTCTGGCTTGCAGAGTTTCTGCTGAAAGATCAGCTGTTAACCTTATGGTGATTCCCTTGTATGTTATTTGTTGCATTTCCCTTGTTGATTTTAATATTTTTTCTTTGTATTTAATTTTCAATAGTTTGATTAATATGCCTCTTGGTGTGTTTCTCCTTGGATTTATCCTGTCTGGGACTCTGTTTCCTGGACTTGATTGACTATTTCCTCTCCAATGTTAGGCAAGTTTTCAACTATAATCTCTTCAAATATTTTCTCAGTCCCTTTGTTTTTCTCTTCTTCTGGGAACCCTATAATTTGAAATTTGGTGTGTTTAATGTTGTCCCAGATGTCTCTGAGACTGTCCTCAGTTCTTTTATTCTTTTCTCTTTATTCTGTTCTGTGGTAGTTATTTCCACTATTTTATCTTCCAGATAAATTATCTGTTCTTCTGCCTCAGTTATTCTGCTATTGATTCCTTCTAGAAAATTTTTACTTTCATTTATTTTGTGGTTCATCATTGTTTGTTTGCTCCTTAGTTCTTCCTGGTCCTTCTTAAATGTTTCTTGTATTTTCCCTATTCTATTTCCAAGATTTTGGATCATCTTTAATATCATTACTCTGAATTCTTTTTCATGTAGACTGCCTATTTCCTCTTCATTTGTTTGGTCTGGTGGGTTTTTACCTTGCTCCTTCATCTGCTACATATTTCTCTCTTTTCATTTTGCTTAACTTACTGTGTTTGGGGTATCCTTTTCACAGGCTGCAGTTTCGTAGTTCCTGTTGTTTTTGGTGTCTGCCCCCAGTGGGTGAAGTTTGTTCAGTGGCTTGTGTAGGCTTTCTGGTGGAGGGGACTGGTGCCTGTGTTCTGCTGATGAGGCTGGATCTTGTTTTTCTGGTGGGTGGGATCACATCTGGTGGTGTGTTTTGCGGTGTCTGTGAACTTATTATGATTGTAGGCAGCCTCTCTGCTAATGGGTGGGGTTGTGTTCCTGTTTTGTTAGTTGTTTGGTATGGGGTGTCCGGCACTGGAGCTTGCTGATCATTGAGTGGGGCTGGGTCTTAGCGTTGAGATGGAGATCTCTGGGAGAGCTCTTGCCGATTGATATTACGTGGGGCTGCGAGGTCTCTGGTGGTCCAGTGTCCTGAAGTCAGCTCTCCCACCTCAGAGACTGAGGCCTGAGACCCGGCTGGAGCACCAAGACCCTGTGAGCCACATGGCTCAGAAGAAAAGGGAGAGGAAGAAAGAAAGAAGAAAGAAAGAAAGAAAGAAAGAAAGAAAGAAAGAAAGAAAGAAAGAAAGAAAGAAAGAAAGAAAGAAAGAAAGAAAGGAAGGAAGGAAGAGAGAGCAACCAAACCAAAAAACAAATCCACCAATGATAAGAAGTGCTAAAAACTATACTAAAAATAAACAGACAGACAGAACCCTAGGACAAATGGTAAAAGCAAAGCTATACAGACAACATCACACAAAGAAGCATACACATACACACAAGCAAAAAGAGAAAAAGGAAAAATATATATATATATATTTTTAAAAAAAGGAAGAGAGCAACCAAATCAATAAACAAATCTACCAATGCTAATAAACTCTAAATACTAAACTAAGATAAACATAAAACCAGAAACAAATTAGATGCAGAAAGCAAACTCCAAGTCTACAGGTGCTCCAGAAGTCCACCGCCTCAATTTTGGGATAATTTGTTGTCTATTCAGGTATTCCACAGATGCAGGGTACATCAAGGTGATTGTGGAGATTTAATCCGCTGCTCCTGAGGCTGCTGGGAGAGATTTCCCTTTCTTTTCTTTGTTCACACAGCTCCTGGGGTTCAGCTTTGGATTTGTCCCCTCCTCTGCATGTAGGTCGCCGGAGGGCGTCTGTTCTTCACTCAGACAGGACGGGGGTAAAGGAGCATCTGATTCGGGGGCTCTGGCTCACTCAGGCCGTGGGGAGGGAGGGGTACGGAATACGAGGTGAACCTGCTGTGACAGAGGCCAGCGTGACGTTGCAACAGGCTGAGGCACGCCGTGTGTTCTTCCGGGGAAGTTGTCCCTGTGTCACGGGACCTGGCAGTGGCAGGCTGCACAGGCTCCTGGGAGGGGAGGTGTGGATAGTGACCTGTGCTTGAACACAGGCTTCTTGGTGGCGGCAGCAACAGCCTTAGCGTTTCATGTCCATCTCTGGGGTCCGCGCTGATAGCCGGGGCTTGCTCCCGTCTCTGGAGCTCATTTAGGCGGTGCTCTGAATCCCCTCTCCTCCCACACCCCTAAACAATGGTCTCTTGCCTCTTAGGCAGTTCCAGACTTTTTCCCGGACTCCCTCCCAGCTAGCTGTGGTGCACTAGTCCCCTTCAGGCTGTGTTCACGCCGCCAACCCCAGTCCTCTCCCTGGGATCCAACCTCCGAAGCCCGAGCCTCAGCTCCCAGACCCCGCCTGCACCGGCGGGTGAGCAGACAAGCCTCTTGGGCTGGTGAGTGCCGGTCGGCACCGATTCTCTATGCGGGAATCTCTCCGCTTTGCCCTCCACACCCCTGTTGCTGAGCTCTCCTCCGTCGCTCCCAAGCTTCTCCCCTGCCCACCCCCGGTATCCGCCAGTGAAGGGGCTTCCTAGTGTGTGGAAATTTTTCCTCCTTCACAGCTCCCTCCCAGAGCTGTACGTCCCATACCTGTTCTTTTGTCTCTGTTTATTCTTTTTTCTTTTGCACTACCCAGGTATGTGGGGAGTTTCTTGCCTTTTGGGAAGTCTGAGGTCTTCTGCCAGGATTCAGTAGGTGTTCTGTAGGAGTTGTTCCACGTGTAGATGTATTTCTGATGTATTTGTGGGGAGTGAGGTGAACTCCATGTTTTACTCCTCTGCCATCTTGAAGGTCCCTCCCAGTTTTTGGTTTTATTATTGCACATCTGGATGGATATAGAGATCCAGTGCTTAAGAAAGAGATCCGTAGTCATTTACTGTACTCATTTACTAAGAAGATCATACAATTTTAGCTTATTGGAGACTTCATGACAGCATCATTCTCATTGTTTGGTAAGCAGCATCCTAATTCTCTTTTTACAAGTAAGGAAACCAAAGATGAGATTAAATTAATTACCCTCAGGCAACAGATACAACCAGGATGATTATCCAAGACATTAATTCCAAATATGGAGTTCTTTCCTCTGTAAGTTTGCTTATAAGTTTAGGTGAAAATCTCCAGACAACGTGAATATTATTGTATGTAATGAAGGTTTAACTCCTTACCCTCAGTAAGTATTATTATAAAGTATCAAAGGCATACAGAAATAAGTCAGAATTCCTGTCAGCGTTTTGTGTGCTGTGTCTATTTTACCTGCCCTGAAATCTAAAATGTGGCCAAAGCCCTTGGGTCAAGGGTAGTATATGACAAGCAACTACTTTCATAAGAATTATGTAGGTAAAAATGGAAAATTAATGTGTGATGATTTTGTGTTCAATGTCAAAATGTTAAAGTTACTTTTTCTTTTAAACTGACTTGATTCAAAGAAGGGCATCAAAATTGGGATTTAAAACCATACAACTATCTTATTTCTTTTTAAAATACTAATAAAACTATCCATGTTTTTATCAGATTTACTCCAAGCTTGCCTATGGAAATTTAGTCTGCAGTCATTTGTTTCAGATAGAGAAGTTTATTTGTTTAATTAATACATTATCTAAAACTGTGTATGTGTGAATGGACTCACACCTAGATACACATACATTATATTTATAAATGTTTTAGTGTAAAAATTCAGATGACTTTGGACTTTATAGTATAATTACTTTAACTATATATGGCATGAAACTGTAGGAAATACATTTTATAGGTAAAATATAAGATATTTTATCAGTTTTCTATCTATGAATATAAAAGCTAGAAGCAAAGTTAGAGATAAACTAATTCTCCCTTTGCATTTCAAAGATGAAATAACATCAAATCATAGAACCAAGATTAAAATCCTAGTTTTTGCACCTTTCAATATGTTATGATTCTTCTGAATATATTAAAATATAAAGGGTAAAGTCATGAAATTTAACAAAGTTAAATGCTTACTTTATTTATTTTAAATTGGGGTGTATAAAATATTTAATGAGATTCATTTATTCTGTATTTTCCCAGAACAAGCTACATCTATTTAGACAACAGAATTGATTTGATAATTCATAGTTTTTAATGTGGCTGCTTTACATGGTGAAATCAATTGAGTCAATGACACAACGCTCACATTAAAATATTTTTTTAAATGTTAGAGCTAGCAGTTTTGCTTTAATGTTTGTTACTAGATTTGAAATCAGACACCATCAATATTGACTTCTTCCAATAATAACTCTCTTGAAATAAAGAACAGTAATAATAAAATAGGTAACAGTTTTCCACTGGCATAGCAATTTTTCATTTATGAACTGTCTGGATTCAATACTGGGCCAGTTACTTAACCTTTCTGTGCCTGTGTTTCATCTGAAGAATGGGGATCATGATACCACTGTGAGAATGAAATGTGTTAAATACGTAGAGCACCTAAGGCTTCCCTGGTGGTGCAGTGGTTGAGAATCTGCCTGCTAATGCAGGGGACACGGGTTCGAGCCCTGGTTCTGGGAAGATCCCACATGCCGTGGAACAACTGGGCCCGTGAGCCACAACTACTGAGCCTGCACATCTGGAGCCTGTGCTCCGCAATAAGAGAGGCCGCGATAGTGAAAGGCCCGCGCACCGCGATGAAGAGTGACCCCCGCTTGCCACAACTGAGAAAGCCCTCGCACAGAAACGAAGACCCAACACAGCCAAAAGTAAATAAATAAATTTTAAAAAAAAGTAACAAATGTTCAAGTGCAATTGGTGTCTTTAAAAAAAAAAAGATACTATGCTGTCTCTCAAATAATATGTATAAAAAATATGTAAAGCATCTAGAAGAATGGCTGTTGCATAGTTAATAGTGAATGAGTCAGCTATTACTGTTTTTGTTGTTGGTGGTATTATTTTTGATTTATTTATTTTATTGTTAGGCGCACTTAACATGAGATCTACTCTCTTAACAAATTTCAAAATGTTCAATACATTATTGTTGACTATAGTTACAGTGCTGTTCAGTAGCTCCTTAGAGCTTAGTCATTTTGCATAGCTGAAACTTTAAGCCCATTGATAAGTAACTCTTCGTTTCCTCCTGCCGCCAGTTTCTGGCAGCCACCGTTCTACTCTTGGAACCTAAGATTTTGACTATTCGTTGTTATTACCACTATAATAACCCTGACAGTTGGGAGTCTTCAAAAGAGCTTAGACCACCTGATAAACTGAAGTAGAAAAATGTACTGATATCTTTAATTGTTTAGGTCATTAAGATTTATAGGGTAATTAAATTATTATAGAATTTAATTACACTAACCAAATGTGCTGTTTCCAGGTAGATATTTAGTCCTGGTCAAGAACAGCACTGTAATAGTGTGATTCCAGAAGATCTAAATCTTTTTTCATTTTCTGGATTTGTGTTAAGCATGGTTCTCAACATCTTAAAGAGGGCTAAAATAATTAAAGATAATATTAATATTTCAGATCACTGGTAAACTTGAGTACTTAGTAAGGCCAAAGTTGAACAGTACAATCAAAGGTTATTAATTCAAAGATAGTATAACTAGGATAGACTGAGATTTACTAAGGCAGCCTTCTCTGAGGTATTGCCTAATTCATCTGTTAAGTATGAATGATAAACTCTTTATTTAAAATATTAGATCAGATTAGATCTTCTTATCTTCTTTTCTATTTTTTCCATATGTGGTCCTGTGTGCCCAGCAAAGGATAAAGACATTCATAATTGGCAGTTGAAAGATTAGCAACTCTCCTGATGTTTATCTATTTTTTCTCACTTCAAAACATTGTAATGAATTATATTGTGATGCTTTGGCTTATATTTGATCATATTTACTAATGAAGTCATAGGTTTAAGACTGCAGAGTTTAGACTGCAGAGTTGTATTTGTAATAGATACTGTGTTTGTCTTGCCAGTATCTATATTACCTCTTTCCCATTTTGTAGCCACCATTGTGGAATTTTGACCACACCATGAGCAACAGTTGAGTTGAAGCAATCAAGGAAGTTCTGCATTTCTTGCTACAGTTAATGGTTTAGGGATGGGCATATAGCTTAAGCCAGGCTTAAGCCATCTGGTACAAGATATTCTCTTGGTTACAGTGAATGTAACCTAAGTTATTTCATTCAGAGGGGATCTTAGGACATTATTAGCAATGGTTGGAGAAAGAGAAGCCCCTTTTCTCCTGGATGTTATCAAGGAAGCATTAAACAGTTGTTTTTCTGCCATGAGAAAAGCAATCTGAAGATGCAGCTAGTCCATAATGATGGCAGAATTGAGAGAATCAAAAACATGTAGCTGCAAAGACATGTAGATGCATTTTTGAAGATATCTGCTCTTTAAAGAAAAAATTTCCCAGCAAATCCTTTGACTCTGTATTTAAAACACATTCAGGATCTGACCAGCTTGCACATTTATTGCTATGCCCTTGTCCAAGACACCTTATCTCTTGCTTGCCTTATTGCAATAGCCTTCGAAATGGTCTCCCTGCTTCTATGCTTGTCCCCATTTAGTCTATTCTCAGCACAGCAGCCAAGTAACTTGTTGAAGTGTGTGACCTTGCCACTTCTCAGTATCCCCTAATAGCTCCCCATCTTATTCAGAGTCAAATCTAAGGTTCTTATAATAGTCTATAGAGTTCTATGTGCTCTGAACAGTATTTCCTCTCTTGACCTATCTTTCTCCACCTTCACTCTCCCTGACTCTGCTCAGACCTAAGTGACTTCCTTTCTGCTTCTTAACATTCCAGGCAAACCCCTACTTCTTTCACTATTAATTCTCTCTGCCTGGAATGCTTTACCCCAAGATTTTCTCATGGACCACTCCTTCATTGCATCAAGGTCTTTATTCATATGTTACTTTTTCAGTGAGACCTTTCAAGATCAAACTATTCATATAAGCACCAACCCCTTATACACACACATGCACACACATATCCCAACTCTACTTGATTCCTTCTCAGCTTTATTTTTTCTTTAGAGTCCTTATCATCATCTAATTATTATTTTACTTATTACTTTTACTTATTTTGTCTTCTCTTTATTGAATACAAGTTCCAGGAATGTTTCTGTTTGATTTGCTGTTATATCTCCAAAACATTTCCTGGCACAGAGTTGGCACTTAATAAAAGCTTGTTGAATGCCTCATGAATCTCTGGATGAAATTATTCCTAAAGTCAATCTCTCTTTGAATTTTCAATTTACATAAAGAATACATTCCTTTTATTACTGAAGTCAATTTAAGTTGAACTATCTTTTCCTTGCAACTAAAAGCACTGTAACTGAGACAGTAAGTAAATATCTGATGGACAGAATGAGCTTGCCAGAAACAAAACTTAGGATGAGAATTCATGTGAAAGTGATTTATTAGGAAAAACTTTGTTATGGGTTGAACTGTGTCCCGTGAAAAGATGTTCAAGTCCTAACACCCCCTCCCCATACCTGAGAACGTGACCTAATTTGGAAGTAAGGTCATTGAATATGTAATTAGTTAAGATGAGGTCATACTGGAGCTCTTAATCCAATATGACTGGTGTCCTTATAGAAAGGGGAAATTTAGACATAGCCATGAACCCAAGGAGAAGGCCATGTGAGCATGAAGGCCAAGTATAGATGATGCTTCTACAAGTTAAACAATTACAAAGTCTGCCAGCAGCCCACTAGAAGCTAGGTCAGAAGCATGAGACAGATCCTCACAGCCCTCAGATGGAAGTAACGCTGCTGACACCTTGATCTCAAGCTTCTAGCCTCCAGAACTGTGAGACAACTCCAACCCACTTGTTTGTTATGGCAACCCTAGGAAATAAATACTGACTGCTAGGGGATTTCGGAAATGGGACTGTGACAGGAAGAAAAGCAAGCAAAGGGGCAAAGCTCTACAAAAGGTAACTTTTTTTCAATCTCACAGAACTCTATGAACCGTATAGGTACCACTTCTGAGTTGTCCTTGTCATGGCCAAGAGAGCAGAAGCTTTAGAACTTCAGTCCAGAGCAGCCATTGGTTAGGGGTGCCCACTTGGTCTGTGTGGATAGAAGAGGTTCTTCAGGGTTTCCCTGTGCTCAGACAAAGCTTGTTCCAGAAGCCAGAGACCAGCCTTCGAAAATGATCCATGAGTGCTTACTGCCAGCTCTTGGGAGGAAAAGAACAGTGGTGAATTTTATGAGGAAAATTGGCAAAGGGCTGGAGGATGTGGGTAAAGCACTGAGAGCATCTGCCACAATGGGTTGGGAAGAAATAAGGGACACTGAATAGCTGGAGAAAAGGGGGATGTAAATCATATATACAATCCATTGTTTTTCTGTCTAGTTAGGCTCTGGTGGTTATATTTATCTACATTATTTGAGTTAATAAAAGACCCCTATTGTAAACATAAGATGTGTGCTGAGTATCTATAAATAATTCCTAGTGTTTAAAATCATATTTGATTTGAGAAAAACAAAAATGGGAACAAATGAGAAAGTAAAATACTGACATAAAAATTTAAAAATGTATGAAGGTCACAACTGTCTTTTAAAAAATGTGTGTGTGAAGAGAGAATTGGAGGAATTCATATTTGTCTGCAGAGCCGTAGAAATACAGGAAAAGCAAAAAAGGACCTAATAATTGGCATTCTTTTAATCAAATATACTTGTTGTTGGTTCCCAGGTACAGAGGCAGTTTCATTTTGAGATATTTTCTTGCTTGCCTGCAGCCGAGAGACAGAGGGACTGGTTTCTAAAAGTTAGACAAGAAACACCTGATTCCACTGTTTATTAAAAAAGAATGTGCCTGTATGTTTACCTAGCTCCAGTAAGGTTAAAGAATTGTAGCAATAAAAGATATTGTCACCAACTGTATGGTTGACCTTTTCTGTGCAGGAATACACTGTCTTTCCTACTACACATAGGTCAAGATTGCATTTTAGTTTTCATTTGTGACTTTTCTTTAAAAGGCTTTTCATTTCTTACAGGTCATTATTTTTGATACATTTGATTGAATCCTTGCACTGCCTGATGCAGGATTGATTCTGACCCTAATATTTATAAAAAGTAAGGTTTTGTAGTCATAGATCATTGCATTGTCTTTTTTTTTTTTTTGTATTGTAAGGTATCTTGTATATAATGGGCATGTCTTTTATTTTGGAAGACTTTTTCAGTGGCTTAACCAACAGCCTTTTATTACTTCCTCTTGTTAATAAAACCATAATTTCATTCAAGAAACTATGTGTCTGGCCACATCAATATTTGTCAAAGCCCATCATAACTTGAACATTTCCATTCATCCTAGTCAGTTACTGTTTTGACCAATGGAACGCAAACATCTGTGAAAGGACTTCTGGGAAATATTTTTCTTCCTGGTAAAGATCCACAAAAGGGAGAAAGAACTCTTCCCTCTCTTCCTCATTTAGACACTTGTGACCTTGAGGAAACATGCCAGAGGGAAAAAGCCAGCAAGATGCACTTGCCCAAGAGGAAGGATTGAAAAACACCTGGTATCTTAACAATGTTGTTGAGTTGCTAGAAACAAACTTGGGACCATCAACTTCTAGTTTTGTTAATAAACACAAAGTATCTGTAGAGTATAAGCTACTATCATTCACGTCTGTCTCCTTTTATTTGGTACTGAATGCAACCTAGCTGAGACACTTATCTTTTGCATACTTATTATGTGTTTGCCTAAAGTATTTCTTTATTTTTGATATCTGAACATGAAGCTGTGCACTTGTGTTTGTTATTTCCCAATACTCTGCTGTGAGTTATTCCTTAATGTCACACATTTGTGATGTGTGTGATCATCATATCATTTTTTTCCAGTCTCTCTGTTTTAGCTCATCTTCTACCTATGGTGTTTTATTGATCTTAATTCAGCATGGTACTATAATGTAGGGTCCTTGCATTACACAAAGTTTAGTTCAAGCTCCTATTGTGCCATTTAACATCTGTGTCAAGTTAATCAAGGTACTTAACCTCTCTGAGGCTTCAATTTTCTCATCTGTAAAATGAGGAAACCAATGTATCTTCATTATCTTTTATTATGAGGATTAAATAAATGCTTAGTAAGTAACCAGCAGTGATGCTTATAAAGATAATGCTTCTGCCCTAAACATTTGCATTATTCATAATCTAGTGTGTTGGCTTGTTTGCCAATGAACTCAGTTCCATTAATACAGGGGTTTTGTTTGTTCTGTTTATTTTCACTACTGTATCTCTAGTGCCTTGAATAGTGCCTGGAACAGTGTAGGCACTTGATAAATATTTGTTAAATTATTGAATGGATTGAGTTACTGACCTTGGTTTTGGTGACCCTGTAGTCTAGGGCTCATAGTCTTAGAGAAAATTGCACAGTATTATAGGAAATAATTCATCTATTTAACAGTGTTTACATAAACAGGTACTTTGCAAAGAAATCTGAAGATCAGGGGTTGCCTACAGGCTGGATCTGGCTGACAGAGAAGTTTTGTTTGTCTTAAAAATGTTTCAATATTTTTTCAATTAGTTGTCAAACAAATTTTTCTAAAAAAGAAACTCTACATAAAATTAGTTTCTCTTTGCCACTGGAAGATGTTAAATCATTGCATGGCAATCATCTGAAACTGTTTAGTAGCTGCCTGCTTTAGATTGTGCAGGTTCTCAGAATCCCTGCCCTCACTCCCATTTGCTGACACTGGTTGCTACCACTCAGTACACTTGCACTATAGTTTTGGTTTTGTTTTTTAATTTTCAGCTTTATTGAGGTACAAGTAACAAATGAAATTGTAAGATATTTCAAGTGTACATTGTGGTATCTTGGTTATTTGATATATATAAACATTGTGAAAGGATTCCCCCATCAGTCAATTAACACATCTTTGTCTCACATATTTACTTATTTTATTTCTTTATTTTTTTGTGAGAATTGCATGATAGTTTTTGTTAGGGTTACCCTACTTCATATGTGACTATTATCTGTCTGGTTCTTGTGGGCATTTGAGTTTGTGATTTTTGCAGATCTGACCCTTGAATTTTACCTGAAGCTTGCTGCTTTATGATGACCTGTATCATACCCAAGTCTTCCTTTATCAAGAAATTTGACAAAAAAGACTCAGGATTATGAACTATTATTTAACTTATACTGTGGGGTCTCATTACTTTAGAAAAATTAACCTTCATTTTTAGTTCAAATAAAAAATGCACATAGTTCAAAAAATAGTACCAAAAAACTAATGCAGCAGGATAATAAAATGGAATCTCTTTTTCAGTTTCGTCTGATGCCCAAAGGCCAAGAACAAAACAATTGCTACCAAACACCCCTATATTCTGAAGCTGGATGCTTATAGATCTGTGTTGTACAGACTAGCCAATCGTGGAACTGATTCTCCCAGCTTTGATGATCCTCCACATCCTGCAATAATAGGGGAGGCTGAAGAATTGGAAGAGAGGATTCCTGGAGAGTTTTGTCATGTGCTGTGTGATTTTCACCTCTATGAGGTGGTGGGGGAGGGATGCCTCCCTCTCATCTCAAGATGCATGAGAGGACCCTTGAAAAGATCACTCTGATAATTTGCATATATCTCTTGGATTTTCATAAGTGCTGGTAGCTGACTCACATCTGGGAAGGCTAAAGGTGAACAGTAATAAGTGGAGTCGCTTGCCTGGCAGCAGAGCAAACAGATGAGGTTTTTCCAATTTTTTCCTTCCTTGGAAGGAAGCTGCATTTCCATTTTGTCTGGCAGGAATGTGAGACTTTCCTAGGAGCCCTGTGGACCCATAAGATGTACATGATCTGGAGCCAAGTTAAAACAGTATATTTTAAAGGCTGAAAGTGTTATTTGATACAGAAACTGATTGTACCATCCTAAGAGAACAAGAACCAGTGGAGAACCGTTACTGTTCACAGCAAAAAAGTTTAGGGGAGCCCCAGAAAAAACACCCCTGAGAAACTCACAGAAGTGCCGCTACCCACAAGAGGAAAAATCAGAGGGTGAAGGAAAAAGAAAAGCATTAATTAGAGAAGAAGGCTTCTATTCTCTCCCATCATCACTCCCAACGTTCACTGAAGTCTCCCAGCCTAGAATAATCCTGAGGATTGGGGAAAGGTTTTAAAATGGGCAAAACTGTGGAGCTCTGCAATTATGACCTGAGTTTGGATTATGTAGTTACTATGCTTAGATCTAAAAATGACCAGAGGACATTTTACTGTCTCAGAATGATCTGAAATACTAATTGTACCTGCTAGAAATTTTACCCAGGGGGTAGCGAAAAAGAGACTGCAGATTGTATTTGAAAGACTAGTGGAGGCATCAATTAATTTTCTACTTGCACCTTATTGAATCCTGCCCATATAATAAAATAGTTGCCATTATATTAAAAAATATCTTTATCCAGCACAGCCTCTCCATTGTTATGCTTCCCAGAGGCAGACACTTTGGAAATTTTTAGCTGTTCCTTTTAGTATTTACATCCGTATTTCCATATACTATGCATACTCAGATTTCTCTTGATTGATGAATTTGGACAGAATCTATTAAGCTTTTTATTATAGCAGTTAAGAGTTCGGATGAGCTAACAATTCTTCCTCTTATCTTCTCAATATAATTATATCATAATTCTTGGTAAAATCATTAGTATTTACATTACTAGGATTATGCAAATTACTGAGCCATGTAGTATACTATGAATACATTTCTTTAAAAAAAATTAATTTTACCTAGAGCTAATTATTGTCTCACTTTTATCCATTTGCTTAGTGTTACATGTACCAATTGCTATTATTTTTCTAAATACTCTAACAGGCCTGCCAATTCTTTACACTAATGTTCACAAATACTGCCAAACATCAGATGATTTATCATTTCCATGCTTTTATTTTCATCTCCTTTCTCTTCATCTCCCTCCCCACTCCAGTTTTTCTTCATCTTTTTTTCCTTATTTCTGATGAATAAGCTGTCACCCAGGGACTTCCTTCACTTTTATTTTAGAAATTCCCTTTGCTTATCTTCCATGTTGCTCAGATTTTTCTTTCTTTGTTTATCTCCTTGTTTTGCTGAGATATATCATTTGTTGGTCTCCTAAGAAGGTGCATGAGATGTAATTGTTTTACTCTTTACATGTAAGAAAACTTTGTCCTCACAAGTGATTGAGAATTTGATTAAATATACTATTTTAATTTGGAACTCATTTTTTCTAACTATATTGAAGACATTGCTGACTGTTTTCTAGTAGCTGAAGTTGCTGTTGAGAAGTCCAATGCCATATTTTCTTCTTATTCCTCTGACTTGTTTTTCCTGTTGGAAGGTTTTTAGGGTCTTCTTTGTATCCACAGTGCTCTGATATTTTATAATGATGCTTTGGTATGGATCACTTTTATTCAATGTGTTAGATCCTTGCTGGCTCTTATCAATGCAAAATTCAGGTACTTTGGTAATGGAAAATCTTTTAAATTAATTCTTTGGAAATATTTCTCTTCTTTTTCTCTAGTTTTTCAAAAACTTCTATTATTCAGATATGTGACCCCCTACACTGACTTTAATTTTCTCTCTTTCCTTCCTATTTTTGATATCTTTTCTTTTTATTTTCCTCCTAGATGACGCTATTTCCAACACTTTGAATTTTTCTTGAGTATTTTTATTTTAGCCATCATATTTCTTATTTTAAAGAACTCATTCTTCTCTGTTTCATTTTTATAGAATTCTGTTTTATCAATGCAATGTTTTATATTTCTGATAATATCAATTATGGTTTTTCATTGCTTTTTTCAAAACAAACTGGTCAGGAGATGTGACTTAGGAGTGATTTCACAGTCATCATTTCTTGACTGCTATACTTTAATTTTAAGGATTTTATTTAAAAAAAATAAAACTTACCTGATTATTAAAAAGACTACTTCTTTCATTCTATTATTTTTATTTAACTATAAGACTATTTATTATTATATAGACAATGTAAGTAATACAAAATAACAGTTATTTACACCACTTTACACACTAGAAATTATTTCTTCCATATGTATTTATAATGTTTGTGGATGATACCTTTGATATTCTGGTCACAAAACTACTATTCTAATAAGTCAAAAATGACATTTAAGTTTCATTCAAAATCTATATTTTGGTGTCATTGATAATGCAGGAAAAAATATTTTGCAGATTAGTATATGTGTACAATTATTGAAATAAATGTTCCATTTATAAAAAAAATTACAAGTGTTGTAATAAATAGTACTTGGTTTTTGTGTTTTGTTTCAGTACACACTAATTTGGGGGCCATATTTTCACAAAAAAATATGCAGTAGTTTCCCCTTGGATAGAAGAACAGCATATATTTACTATTTGCTGCAGTCTGCTGAAAGTCTGCAGCAGTTTGTGCCAAATGCATTGCAGATGCTGCAGCAGCAATAATGTATTCATGATATGTTCAACTACATTTTGACAGGAGCAGTTTCTAGATGTGTTTAGTCAACTCCTGGCCTTTGCAAGGAACATAAATATAGATTGTTTCATATTCTATGCATATCCATCAAATTTGAAATAGAATGGACCCTTATAAATGGTAATATAAAAATCCATGAAGGTGATGAAGAATAAAGTAATAAAAATTTCATTCAATATAATTTGGAATCTGACAGGTAACCTATGAAGTATTTGTTGTTTGGATGTACAGTGTCTACTTAATTCATGCTATAATCTATGAGCCAAGTAATTGAACAAGTCAAAGAATATTCCACATAATACCTAAAACTAAATATAATGAAAGGTGGAGTTAGCACCACTCAAAGATGAATATGATTCTTTAGATGGTTAGTGTAATTGAAGTTTATATATCAGTAAAGCTTTAAACTGTGCTATAATTGATAGATTTTTGTGATTAGAATTATGAATATTTTCTTTTTAGAAAGTGTGGTATAGATTTCTCATTTTCCATCACACTTTGTCTTCCCTCTTCCAGAGAAATAGATTTTAGCTAAGTAGAATGCAACTCACAATAAAGATTACATTTCCAAACCTCCATGTGCAGCTAAGTTGCCCACGTGACTAAATGTTTGACCAACAAAAGGTAAGTAAAAGTGATATGTGTAATTTTCATGTCTTTCCCTTATTGGGAAGAGATAATGTCTTTTCCTTCCCTTTCCTCTTTCTACTAGCTGCAATATCAACATAGTGGGAGATTTACTACTCAGACAAAAGCAACACTTTACAAATGATGGCGACTTTATGAAGTCATGTGGCAGGGTCAGCAAACAAACTCACACTTTTACATAAACAAGAAATAAATCCCTTCCTTTAAAGTCTTTCACAGAATCGTGCCTAATCCACCATGTCAGAATTAATCTCTTCCACCTGTATATTTACTTAGCATGTAATTAGAACCCTTGTATTTTCATCTTATCCTGTTTTGGATTGTTGTTGGTTTTATAAAATTTATTTATTTATTTTTGGCTGCATTGGGTCTTCGTTGCTGTGAGTGGGCTTTCTTTAGTTGCGGCGAGCAGGGGCTACTCTTCATTGCAGTGCATGGGCTTCTCATTGTGGTGGCTTCTATACTTGCGGAGCAGGGGCCCTAGGCTCTTGGACTTCAGTAGTTGTGACACACGGGCTCAGTAGTTGTGGCTCCCAGGCCTAGTTGTTCCGTGACATGTGGCATCTTTCCGGACCAGGGCTCAAACCTGTATCCTCTGCATTGTCAGGCGGATTCTTAACACTTCGCCACCAGAGAAGTCCTCTATTGCTTTTTATGTGTGTGTATTTGTTACTCTCATAACACCATGACACAGTGATGGTTTTTCCTATCTCAATTCCACCAAAAAGCAACTAGCATGCTATACTCCGGTCCCACTGGATTCTTTGAACGGTTTAAAAATAATTTTCTCTCAGAGTCTTCACACTTGCTATTCCCACTACCTGGAATACTAGTCTCACTGACATGTTATATAATATTATATAAGATAATATGACTTCTTTTGTTCAAGTCTCTATTGAAATGTCACCTCTCCCAGATGTCTTCCCGCATCCTATTTCACTTTCTTTACTCTGTTGATATGCAATCAGCAGAAATCTTGAGGAATTGCTGAGACAGAAAGTACGAAATATCGGGAAAGATTCCTGAAGTGATGGGAGTGATTTTGGGAAACTGAGCTGAGAGAACACAGGTAGAAGTAGAAGGAAGGAGAATTTTAGGGTCATCTCTTGGTGAGCTGCATTTGGAGCAGTTGAGGGATTGTCCCTTTCTTTTCTTATGGTTGGCTGAATGGTGAGTAGTCAGAGTATTTGCCCACAGGTTTTAAGGAATAAAAGTGTACATTGAAACCTGGTAAACAGAGTACCCACATTAGCAAATAACACAAACTGGAGTTTGGCATCCAACTTGCTTGCCAAACCCAACTGATTTGGCACCTAAACTCCGAAGATAAGTCCAGCCATCCCAGTGTCCCATCACAAGCACCACAGGCAGAGAGATAAAGAGAATAACCAAGAAACATTGACTGTTCAAGAAAAACTGACACCATGAAAGAGACACAAAACTCTACAAAAATATTAAAACAAACAGAAAAAGAAGTAACTATGAGTTTTTCTGAGCCTACTGTGTGTAATTTAAAAACTAGAAACACTAGAAATCAGAGAGAAGGCAGATAATGACTAGAACAAAAAAGTCATTGCTCAGTTTTGAGTTTCAAAGGAGAGATTTAAATTCCAAGACTGAGACAATGGTTTGAAAACCAAACATATTTGACTTTAGTTGAAAGGAAAGGTTGTCCTTGTTTTCATAAGTTGAGTTGTAACTATAAAAAGCAAAGCATGGAGGACTGAAACAAAGATTGCCATAGAACAAAACCATAGAAAGAGGAAGCTCAGAGGTGAGAAGCCTGGTGCTTTTTAGCTGGTAAGTTCCTAAGAAGCGGCTATCTCTACATTACCTTCTGCAAATCAAATCTTGATGTGCATGCATGTGTGTATGTGGGTGAATGTGTATTCGATAAAGATGACCTTTCTCTCAGAGACCTGCCAAAACATACTTATACAGAGTAGCAGGGATTTGGCTTCACACTTCCAAATCCAGAGAGCCTGCAAACTTCTTACAGATGCCCACTAGGGTTGAAGGATATGGGAAGGAATGTGTCTAGACCGATAACCTGAAGACAACTGCTACTAGGTGAAGGCAAACAGCTAAGAAGTTCAGAACTCCCCACCCCTACCCCCTTTACCATCAGCAGTGTTGGAGGGGCAAAGATACTGAGAGGGCAAAGGAAGAGGATGTAGAGTCTGTGGACCATGGAACAAGAGCTCAAGTGACACCAGATAAGAGCAGCTGATGCTAGTGCAGAGTGAGATTCAAGACTAGGTGTAACCATATATGTGGAGATCAGTAGGAGAGAGGAGAGAGGCTGGCATTCACAGCAGATTGCTCTTTCCTGACATCAGGATTATACATGCCTAGGTAACAGTTTTCACTTGTATAACAGAACTCCTCGAGCTAGTTTAAGCAGAAGATTAAATTGCATTCACATTCAGTTTTACAGGCACAATTGTGATAGATATTCATATTTACTTCTGAATTTAAATGCAATTATGAATAAATACTTTGTGAGTAAAATACATGTAACATTTCTTAAACTAATATTTTATTTTATCAGTCTTTTATTTTTATGATGTTACTATGAAAATTCTTTGATTCATCTTTCATTTGACTGGATTACTTCAAACAAAAATTTTAAAGTGATACATGGGTAATATATTTGAAAATGTCTTTTTATTGTCAACACATGTGAATGATGATCTGGATGGGTAAAGGTTTTTGATTTGTACTCTTATCCCTCAGCTTTGGACACTGCTCCACTGTCAACAGCTAAAGTTGCCAAAGAGAATTGGGAGGTAAACCCATTGCTTATTTGTTTTCCTTTATAGGAGACCTAGTTCTTTTAGCTGAATGTTTCTTAGATAAGCTAAGTATTAATATAAAATTTGTGACAAATAAAATTGTCAATCTTTGCTATTTGTTTTTTGCTTGCTTGTTTTTTATTTTTCTGACAAGCAGACCTCAGTGAATCCTTTGGAGATGCAGATTTATGTAGTCTTTCATTTCAGGAAAATTTTTGTTCATTAATATTTGAATTTGGTTTTGTTCTTATTTACTAGCTCTGTTGTATTCTCTAGGCATAACAATAATCTTTGTGTTAGATAGTTGTTTTTTCCTTCTATTACCTTTTTAAAACTGTTTTCCAATGTATTATGTATAATTTTCTGAAATCTCTGCCTCATGCCATTGATTTGACCCTCTGAAATGTGGACTGCATTCTTTCTTTTCTTTGTCTTGTTTGTAAGTTTTACTCTATCTTTACTTTTAAATTTATTTTCTTATTCTGCTACTGTCTCTTTCATTTAATTTATTATCATAACTTCTATTTCATAAAAGTTGTTTTCCTCAATGTCCTTAATTGTAATAAAAATATTTCTCTTTTTTATCTTTTGTCAAATTTTTGCTGAAGTTCTATTTTTTTCTGTTTACTTATGTTTATGTAGGATAAATTCTATTTTAAGTCCATGTGTCACAGAGTACTATAAGTAGAATCACCTCAACTCTCTTTATGTTCATCTGTGCAGTCAATGCACATATATTTATGGAGTCTCTGCTCTGCACCAGGCACTATTTTTGGCCCTGGACAAAAATAAAAGTTAACAAGACAGACAACCGACCAGCTCTCTAGTAGGTTACACTCTAGTGTGGAAACTTAGGCCATGATATATACATAGGATACTGTTAAACATCTGTAAGCACTATGGAGAAAGTGACAAGTGGGAATGCAGCAAAGCATGATTTTAGGGCTGATGCATATTTAACTACTATTAGGCTATCCTGAGGCTGCTAGAAACTAAAGTTATAAATTCAGTGTTTAGCACCATGGTTGCTGAATGGGGGCGCAAAGAACTGGGACCCTGAGCAATGCAATCTAAGTTATCCTCTTTTTTTAATCATATTTTTTCCATTAGACTAGGAATATGTTTTGCCCCATTGATGGTGTTTCCTTAGAGTTCAGTTTCTTCTATTTTGAGTGAAACAGTTATCTTGCTGAAAATTTATGTTAGCTGCCACATAATTACTAAAGCATTTTATATCACAGCCCAAATATTATTTATCTCTATATGGTTGTTTCTGATAAGTTAGCCTCTAACTCTCACTTTTTCTCATGAGAAGTTCAGGTTAGATGATAAATGTTCTAGTTCTGCCTATACTGATGACTTGAAGAAGTATGTCTTTTACATTTTGCCACAGAGCTGCCTACTTTTATTTTTAACCTTTATCTATCAGAACCTAGACAAACCAGTAGAACTTCCTGACTATATCTCATACAACTGTACTATACATTGGTTAACAGTGTCCTTCCTTAAGGTGGCCTAGAATTGTTTGTATCAGAAGAGTTTTCACCAGAACCTCTGGTAGGAGGTTGAGCTCTCTGGTTTTGGATTAAATAATATTTTTGTCTTTATTTGGACTTTTTGTTGTTGTTAAATTCCTTTGTTTTAAAAGGGGATTATTTGCTGATGTACTTATTCTAAAAATTTCACCATATTTGTTGGATGTTCTACTTCTTAGTGTTCTTCATTGTGCAGTTAAAATATTTGTTATTACTTTGCCATTATTTTGTCCTTTATATACAAAACATTATTTCTAACATTTACTTATCAAAGTAAATCTACTGGTCATATAAGAAGAAATGCAACACAACATTGTCCTGTCTTTATGAAACCCTCCAGATTTATTTGTTCTGACCCATTTCATAAACTACAGAAAAAATAAACAGAAGACAGAAACATTTTATGGTAATGTATTTAGTTAAGTGAGTCCCTATCATCTTTCAGTAGTACTGAATATTAAAATATACATACATGCATGCATACCATGAACAACTTACAGATATCAATCACTAAATAGTTTGCAAGGAGATATAATGATGATAGTATAAGGGGAGATTGGTTAGGAGAAAATAAAAAAGTGCATTTTGGTTTACTGCACTCTTAGCACTATAGAACTTATCACACATATTTTAAAAATAATGAGCAAACCCAAGATTCCTCACATTTCTCTTGCCTCCAGAAACTGGTTAAGTTTTCACTATTAATAATACAAAAACTATTCTCTAGAGAATCATGGTACTCTCTGACTAACACTGTGAGACTATATCACCTATGTTATTTAGTTATTTCAGGCCAATGATCTAAGGGCAAAAAAAAATGAACACAAAATTCATACTGAAACAAAAGGAAAAAAATCCTTTAATAACTTCCCTTTGTTTACAAAAGCCGTCGTAAAACTGCCAGTGCTTGTGTCCTAGGGGTATGCAAGATGATCCACTGTGGTGTAGATATAAAATTTTAAATTCCTCATTATATTTACCTTTATCTTATACTTTAAAATTGTTTATAATTTGCATATGCTTTTCAGAATAAGTACAGTAAAACACATCTAAATTATAAACAAATTAGTCTACAAATCTTGGAGGTGCAAAGTCAGACTTTTTTTTTTACTAATAAAGTACATAATAAAGAAAAAAATGAATGTCACTGGATGTAGACAAAAGTTCCCCTCATCATCCATTGAATTACTTTTGCACCTTCATCAGAAATCAATTTGCTGTATTTGCATGGGTGTATTTCTAGATTTTCTAAGTGTTCCATTGATACAGGTGTCCATCTCTTCACTAATATCACATTGTCCTGATTAGTGTAACTATATAGTGGGCCTTAATATCAAAAAGAGGTGCGTCGGTGACTTAGACCTCCTGGTCAATGGGAGCATGGGGCTGAGCTGCCCATGCCACCGTCAAGTTGCTAACATGATTATGCAGATCTATCAGACACAGGGAAAAAATTCAGCTACCTCACCCAGATTCTGCAATCCCTATGAGGCTGCAGCTGAAATACTGAAGAACTGTGTGGCTGACAGGGTCTTTGTGCTATGGCCTCATGTCAGACCTGAGCCTCTGAGGTGGGAGAGCCAAGTTTAGGACATTGGACCACGCAGAGACCTCCCAGCCCAACGTAATATCAATCAGCGAGAGCTTTCCCAGAGATCTCCGTCTCAATGCTAAGACCCAGTTCCACCAAACGGCCAGCAAGTGCCGGTGCTTGATGCCCAATGTCAAACAACAAGCAAGACAGGAACACACCCCTCCCATTAACAGAGAGGCTGCCTAAAATCATAATAAGTTCATGGACACCGCAAAACACACCACCGGACTCAGTCCTGCTCACCAGAAAGAAAAGATCCAGCCCCACCTACCAGAAAACAGGCACCAGTCCCCTCCAGCAGGAAGCCTACACAAACCACTGAACAAACCTCACCCACTGGGAGCAGACACCAAAATCAACGGAAACTATGAACCTGCAGCCTGCAAAAAGGAGACACCAAACACAGTAAGTTAAACAAAATGAGAAGACAGAGAAATATGCAGCAGATGAAGGAGCAAGGTAAAAATCCACCAGACCAAACAAATGAAGAGGAAATAGACAGTCTACCTGAAAAAGAATTCAGAGTATTGATAGTAAAGATGATCCAAAATCTTGGAAGTAGAATGGAGAAAATACAAGAAACGTTTAAGAAGGACCAGAAAGAACTAAAGAGCAAACAAACAATGATGAACCACACAATAAATGAAATTAAAATTTTCTAGAAGGAATCTATAACAGAATAACTGAGGCAGAAGAATGGATAAATGACCTGGAAGATAAAATAGTGGAAATAACTGCCACAGAGCAGAATAAAGAAAATAGAATGAAAAGAATTGAGGACAGTCTCAGAGACCTCTGGGACAACATTAAATGCAGCAACATTCGAATTATAGGGGTCTCAGAAGAAGAAGAGAAAAAGAAAGGTCTGAGAAAATATTTGAAGAGATTATAGTTGAAAACTTCCCTAACATGGGAAGGAAATAGTCAATCAAGTCCACAAAGCACAGAGAGGCCCATACAGGATAAATCCAAGGAGAAACACACCAAGACACATATTAATCAAACTATCAAAAATTAAATACAAAGAAAAAATATTAAAATCAGCAAGGGAAATGCAACAAATAACATACAAGGGAATCACCATAAAATTCACAGCTGTTCTTTTAGCAGAAATTCTGCAGGCCAGAAGGGGGTGGCAGGACATACTTAAAGTGATGAAAGGGAGAAACCTACAAACAAGATTACTCTACCGGGCAAGAATCTCATTCAGATTCGATGGAAAAATTAAAACCTTTACAGACAAGCAAAAGTTAAGAGAATTCAGCACCACTAAACCAGCTCTACAACAAATGCTAAAGGAACTTCTCTAGGCACGAAACACAAGAGAAGGAAAAGATCTACAAAAACAAACTCAAAACTATTAAGAAAAATGGTAATAGGAACATACATACCTGTAACTACCTTAAATGTAAATGAATTAAATGTTTCAGCCAAAAGACATAGACTGGCTAAATGCATACAAAAACAAGACCCATATATATGCTGTCTACAAGAGACCCACTTCAGACCTAGGGACACATATAGACTGAAAGTGAGGGGATGGAAAAAGATATTCCACGCATGCAAATGGAAATCAAAATAAAGCTGGAGTAGCGATTCTCATATCAGACAAAATAGACTTTAAAATAAAGACTATTACAGAGACAAAGAAGGATACTACATAATGATCAAGGGATCAATCCAAGACAAAGATATAACAATTGTAAATATTTATGCATCCAACATAGGAGCACCTCAATACATAAGGCAAACGCTAACAGCTATAAAAGGGAAATCAACAGTAATAAAATAATAGTTGGGGACTTTAACACCCCACTTTCACCAATGGACAGGTCATCCAAAGTAAAAATAAATAAGGAAACACAAGCTTTAAATGACACATTAAATTAGAACAAAAAATTTTACAGTTTGTATGGAAACACAACAGACCCCGAATAGCCAAAGCAATCTTGAGAGAGAAAAACGGACCTGGAAGAATCAGGCTCCTTGATTTCAGACTATACTACAAAGCAACAGTAAACAAGACAGTATGGTATTGGCACAAAAACAGAAATATAAATCAATGGAACAGGATAGAAAGCCCATAAATAAACCCATGCACATATGGTCACCTTATCTTTGATAAAGGAGGCAAGAATATACAATGAAGAAAAGACAGTGTCTTCAGTAAGTGGTGCTAGGAAAACCAGACAGCTACATGTAAAAGAATGTAGTTAGAACCCTCCCTAACACCGTATACAAAAATAAACTCAAAATGGATTAGAGACCTAAATGTAAGGCCATGCACTATAAAACTCTTAGAGGAAAACAGAACGCTCTATGACATAAATCACAGCAAGATCCTTTTTGACCCACCTCCTGGAGAAATGGAAATAAAAACAAAAATAAACAAATGGGACCTAATTAAACTTAAAAGCTTTTGCACAGCAAAGGAAACCATAAACAAGACAAAAAGACAACCCTCAAAATGGGAGAAAATATTTGCAAACAAATCAATGGACAAAGGATTAATCTCCAAAATATGCAAGCAGCTCATGCAGCTCAATATCAAAAAAAAACAAACAACCGAATCCAAAAACAGGCAGAAGACCTAAATAGACATATCTCCAAAGAAGATATACAGACTGCCAACAAACGCATGAAAGGATGCTCAACATCACTAATCATTAGAGAAATGTAAATTGAAACTACAATGAAGTATCACCTCACACCAGTCAGAATGGCCATTGTCAAAAAATCTACAAACAATAAATGCTGGAGAGGGTGTGGAGAAGAGGGAACCCTCTTGCACTGCTGATTGGAATGTAAATTGATACAGCTACTATGGAGAACAGTATGGAGGTTCCTTAGAAAACTGAAAATAGAGCTACCATATGACCCAGCAATCCCTCTACTGGACATATAACCTGAGAAAACCATATTCAAAATGAGTTATGTACCCCAATGTTCATTGCAGCACTATTTACAATAGCCAGGTTACAGAAACAACCTAAGTGTCCATCAACAGATGAATGGATAAAGAAGATGTAGCACATATATACAATAGAATATTAATCAGCCATAAAAAAGAATGAAATTGAGTTATTTGTAGTGAGGTGGGTGAACCTAGAGTCTGTCACACAGAGTGAAGTAAGTCAGAAAGAGAAAAACAAATACCTTTGCTAACACATATATATGGAATCCAACAACAACAACAAAAAGTTTCTGATGAACCTAGGGGCAGGACAGAAATAAAGACGTAGACATAGAGAATGGACTTGAGGATACAGGGATGGGGAAGTGTAAGCTGGGATATAGTGAGAGAGTAGCATTGACATAAATACACTACCAAATGTAAAATAGATAGCTAGTGGGAATCAGCTGCATAGCACAGGGAGATCTGCTCGATGCTTTGGGACCACCTACAGGGGTTGAATAGGGAGTGTAGGAGGGAGATGCAAGAGGGAGGGGAGGTGGAGATATATGTATACACATAGATGATTCACTTTGTTATACAGCAGGAACTAACACAACACTGTAAAGAAATTATACTTCAATAAAGATGTTAAAAAAAAAACAAAAAGAATATCAAAGCTAGTGATTTCACCCACTTTGTTATACATTGTCAATATTAGATTAGCTATTCTAGAGCATGTATCTTTCCATAGTAATTTTAGAATAAGCTCCTATATGTATACAAAAAAAACCTAGCACGATTTTGATAAAAATTGCATTAACCTATAGAACAACTTGGAAAGAATTGGCATTTTTAATATGTTAAGCTTTCCAATTCTTGAACATGGGATTAATCCTTTTTCCCCTCAAAAAGTTTCTGTGAATATCATTTAAATAATATACTGAAATAATATGAATATTATTCAGGTAATATGGTAACAAACAGAAACTTGGTCTTAGTAATTTAGATTTCTATTTCTCTTTTTTCCCATAACCACTTTTTGCATAATTTCTCCTGTGAGTTGCACTGTTATTGTATTGGTTTTTTTAACCACTTTATTGAGGTGTAATTGTCATACAAAAAGCTGTACAGTTTTAATGAATACCATTTAATAAGTTCAGAGATGTTTATACTCATGAAAGCATCACCACAATCAATGCCATAAATATATCCATCCTCTCCAAAAGTTTCTGTCCATTTTTTATTTATTACTATTATTATTTTGTGATAATAACACTTACTATAAGATACACTCTCTTGAAATTTTAAAGTATATAATATAGTATTTTTCACTATAGGGGCTATGCTGTATAGCAGATATCCAGGATTATTCATTTTGTGTCACTGAAACTTTGTACATTTGGGATATCACTCTCCATTCTGTCTTACTTCCAGCCTCTGGAAACCACCGTTTTACTCTCTGCTTCTATGAATCTGACTTTTCTGAATCCTCATATAAGTGATATCATCTAATATTTGTCTTTCTGTATCAGGCTTATATCACTTAGCATAATCTCCTCCAGGTTTATCCATGTTGTCATAAATAACAGTATTTTCTTCTTTTTTAAGGCTGAATAATATAAAGTTGTATGCATATACCACCTTTTCTTTCTTTATTCATCCACCAATGGACAGTTAGGTTTCTTCCACATCTTGACAATTGTGAATAATGCTGCAATGAACATGAGAGTAGAGATATCTCTTTGAAATCCTGACTTCAGTTCGATTGGGCATTTAGTACTCAGAAGTGGGATTGCTCAACCACATGGTAGTTTTATTTTTAATTTTTTGAGAAATCTCCATACTGTTTTTCATAGTAACTGCTCCAAATTACATTCTCACCAACAGTGTCCAAGGGTTCCCTTTTCTCTATATCTTTGTCAATACAAATTTTTTTTTTTTAATAATAGCCATTCCAACAGGTGAGAGATGATATCTTATTTTGGTTTTGATTTCCATTTGCCTAATGATAAGTGATGTTGAACACCTTTTCAAATATTTGTTGGCCATTTGTATGCCTTCTTTGAAGAAACGTCTATTTAGTTCCTTTGAACATTTAAAAATTAGGATTATTTGTTGTTTTGTTTGCTATTGAGTTGTAGAAGTTCCTTATAGCTTTTGGATACTACCCCTTTATCATATATATGGGTTGCAAATACTTTATTCCATTTTGCAGGTTGCCTTTGATTTTGTTCATTGTTTCCTTCACTGTGGTGAAGATTTTCAGTTTCATGTAATCCCACTAGTCTATTTTTACTTTTGTTACCTATAATTTTGGTGTTCTTTCCAAGAAATCATTGCCATAGCCAACGTCAAAAAGGTTTATTCCTATGTTTTCTTCAAGGAGTTTTGAAGTTTTAGGTCTTACATTTAAGATTTTAATCCATGTTGAGTTGACTTTTGTGAATAGTGTACAATAAAGATCCATTTTCATTCTTTTGCATGTAGATATCCAGTTTTCCCAGCATCATTTATTGAAGAGACTATGCTTTCTCCATTGTGTATTCTTTGCAGTCTTGTTGAAAATCAGTTGACTGTATACTTTTTACTTCTTTTTCTTGTCTTATTGCTGTGACTATTCCTAATTTTCTGAGGGTTTTTATTACGAATGAGTGTAAGATTTTGTGAAATGTTTTTTCTGCACCAATTGATATCACCATATGACATTTCTTCTTTCATCTGTTGATATGATCAATTAAATGACTGATTTATTTTCAAATATTGAACCAGACTTGCATACTTGGAATAAAAACTACTTGGTCATGGTATATAGTTCTTTTTTTATACATTGTTGGAATCTTCTTGCTAACACTTTGAGCATTTTTGTACCTTGTCCATGAGCAACATTAGTCTGTAGTTTTCTTTGTTGTACTCTCTTTTTCTAGTTTTGGTATCAGGATGATGCTAGTTTCATAATATGAATTGAGAAATTTTCCTTCCTAATCTATTTTCTGGAAGAAATTGTGTAAAATTGGTGTTAGTTCTTCTTTAAAAGTTTGATAGAATTCTCCAGTAAAACCATTTTGACCTGAAGATTTATTCTTTGGAAACTTTAAAATTATATTTAAATTTCTTTAATTTCTTAAACTTAAATTTCTTTAATGATCATAGGACTATTCAGGTCTCTTTCATCTTGGTTGAATTTTGGTTGTTCATAGTATTCTCTAGTATGTGTAGTGATATCCCTAGTTTCATTTCTGAAGTTGGTGATTTGTATCTCCTGTTTATTTTTGCCAGCCTTCCTATTACTTGATCAATTTTATTGATTTTTAAAAAATAATCAGTTCTTCATTTCATTAATTTTCTCTATTTTTTCCTGTTCCAATTTCATTGAGTTTTTTTTCTCTTAACTTTATTGTTTCCTTTCTTCTGCTTGCTTTGGGCTTATTTTGCTCTTCTTTTTCTAATTATTTGACAGAAAGAAATAAAATGAGGTGTTGATCAATGCTGTGCTGCCTTATCTAAGGCTGTGCCCATAGAATAACACCAAATAAAAGTAAAACACATATTTCATTTATATTCAAAATTGAAATCTCCCATCTGAATTTTGGTAAACAGCTGGATGAACTAGAACAACTGTATAGTTAGTGTCCTGAAATATGAGAAGTTGTGGGAAAACTCACTTTCTTTCATGAAAAATATGCTAAAGTTGAATTGTTGATTTGGAGTGGTATTTGCAATGTCCCCAGCTGATCCAAATTAACTGAATGTTTGACCTCAATCTGGATGTATGACAGAGCCTAAGTGGAATGAATGCTGCTTGATTATGATAAAATCAAAGCAGTGAGCAAGGGTTTTTTTGGTATCTTTTTTAGACAACATTTTAACTAAAACAAATATAACCGATTATAAAATATACGAAACTTTTGGTCTGCAAGTGTACCAGCAATAACCAAACAAGTATCTTTATATTGGATCAGAGAACCTTACATTAAAACAAATCTTTGATAAAGATACAAATTTTAGACAGATACAAAATGTAATACTATAACTTTAATATTTTCAATTAATTTCTTTGAAAATACTGCATTTTACTCTGGGTTAAATCTTAAAATAATAATAAAATCTTTAAATGATTCTTGAGAAGAGTGACCATGAAGCACAGAGTAGGTGTTTCATATAAGATTTTTAATGACTGGATAATTTTTTAATAAAAGTTCTAAAAACTTTTGGTAACTGTGTACACTTTACTTTCATATGGATGACCTTTAAGATTTTATAACCCTTAAAACTCAACTTGCTCATAATTAATTAAAATCCTTTTCACCTTTTTCATTTTCTTTTAAAATCCTGTTTACCTTCATTTCACTTTCTTCCTTTTTTTCTTTAATGCCCTCTTAACTTCCAAGTATTAATCTAGCCTAATAATTCCAGGTTTTTAAAAATATCTTTTCCTGTCACCACATCTCCACTTAATTCAGTTTATCACCTGTCACCCACAACATTGCAGTTGTCTTCAATTTCCCTGCCACTAGTCCTGCCCCCAACCAAAGCAACTTCTATCCATTGCTTCTAAAAGTAGGGGCCATTCACCAGATCACTGGAATCATATAAAGCTTTCTTCACCTGGCTTTACAAAAGGATAGATGTAGAAGTAGAACATGCCTTCCAAACACCAGAATGCCTTGAGATAAATGAAAGAAATTTCCTGTGAATTATCAAAGTGCCAAGCCTTAGAAATAGCCCAATTTAAATTATATGTATATATTTTTATGTGAGTGATATATATTCTATATCATGATATAAATGATATTCATATATATGATTTTACATATATTTTATGAATATCATAATTATGGCATCATTGCAAGTTGCCCTGAGGGGACAGGATGAGCATTACAGTGCAGTTTGGCTACTCTGAATGCTAATCTTTAAACTTGGTGTTTGTATGTTTTCTTTTTGCCATTTTTCTTTAAACTCATTGCTTGACTCAACACTTAGAGCTCTTAAGCTCATACTCTGCCTCTAAGAAAATAATAAATATTATTTCTCTCAAGGAGAAATAGCATACTGTAGTACAGTAAAAATTTTAGCTTGGGAGTCAGTCAGAAAGTAATGCAGACTTCTCAGAACCCAGTGCAGAGCTCCTTCACTGTCCGCTGTCTACACACTTAGCTTCAGGTCTGCCCAATTTGGGCTCCTTTTCCCTCTTCTCTTTTCCCTTTACAGAGATGGAGGCAGCTAGATTTTCAGAACAAAATCTACTTAGTAATAAAAAGCAGTGGTCTCTGGAACAATACCATGTGAAAAACAATAGGAGCCAGAATGTATGAGAAAACAATTATTATCTTTCTTTCTCAACCCACCCAGGATACAGAATATCAACCAACTCCCTGCCTAGACGTGGGATGCAGTTTTTAATCATTCTGAAAACAGCAGTATCTGCTTAGGTATTGGTGCAGAGCAAGGTACAAAAAAAAAAGGCAGGTTTTAAATTCTAAATCTTTCATTCCACTTAGATTTTCAAGTTACCTGAAATCTTTAAACCTTAGTTTGTCTTCTATACAACTGGACTTAGAATACCTTCAGTTTCAGAAGTAATTATTAATAACAACAGTAATAACTGATTTATTTACTGTTTACTCTGGTATCAGGATAATCTAAGTGCTTTGCATGCATTACTTCATCATCCAGTAACACTGCTGAGTGGCTTTTGTAATTATCAAAATGAGGAAATTTAGGCTTACTTTGCTTAAGGTGACTTACACAAAAATTACCAAACAGGCAATTCAAATCTAGGACCGCCTGATTCTGGAGCATGATTTTCAACCATCATACAATACTGCATTGGATTAAATGAAAATATGTATGTAAATGAAACTGATACATAACATGTGCTAACTAACTACATGTGAGTTTCTTTCTCTATTTATGTTTATAATAATGTTAGCATCTGAACAATGAAATCATAAAAATATTGGTTTTGCTTTACAGATTCATATATCAACAAGTCTTTGAAGTTTTAAAATAATTTTACAGTATTAAAAATAAACATAAAAGTATAGGAATAATCAAGAAAAATCTCTTGGAGAAGGTAAAATATAAAATGACTTTAAAGAGATGGTACATATTGACCAAAAGGAGGGAAGTGAGAAGGTGCTTTGCCCTATACATAAATATATATATATATACTTTTGTTTTAAATAGAATTAGTTGTATTTTTTTATAGATTTCAAAAAGTCCCTGTTACAAAGTTCTTCATTTGCCAGTAGAAGTTAAGAGTTTTACTTCCCCAATAAAATTGACTTTGAGTTGTAATGAACTATTTTAGTTGTATGAGCCATATCCTGGGAACTCTTTAAATGTGAGTGTACTCAGTTCTTCATTAACATCCTGACTTACATGTCCCTAAGTGCTGCTACAGCTGCTTAATTCAGCATAGGATCATTGTTGCAAATGCTTTGATTGAATCAGAGGCAAATGTTCTCTTGCTTCACTGAATGTATTCTGAACAACCAGATGTATTCATAAGCCAAAAAAAAAAAGCTTAAAAAATAAAACAGAGGTAAAAAAACTAGACAGTCACAGATTTTTTTTTGCAGAGATAATATATGTCTGTGAGGCTATTTACCAAATTAAGTGAATAGAACTTGATTTATGGTCATTTTTATTAACTTGCTACTTATGAGTAGTTTTACTTGGGCTGGGTCCACATACATAAATTTGTTGCACTTGGTCGAATAATAGATTAAGTTCCACCCATATCCATACATAAGTGTTTGAGTGTAGATTCCAAATTAAATTCTCCATATACTTAGACTATGTGGTATGCTGCCATCTTGTTACAGGAATAACTCAGTAAAACACCAGGTTAAACACTTGTACTTACAGAGTGTTCCTGAAATGTTGGTAGAGATATGTTAATAATCATCAAGGGATCCAATTTTATTATATATTTATAAATAAAAATCCAATGTGTTTGCACTTAAAAGTCAATAAAGTTTATAAAGAATGAATGAAGGTATTCCTGAAAAGGATAATTAATGGAACTAATGATTAATAATAATATGGACCAAGTATTATGGTAGGTGCTGTGATGGAGATTACAACTCTCTTCCAGCATCCATTTTCCTCTTATTTATTTTGGTATTAGACCCCAAACCTCCAAATTTAAGGCTGAGGAACAGGATGGTCTGCTAGAGACTACATGGTCCATGTAGAAATAAAAATAACGTACAACATATTTCAAATTCTTGAAGACAAGCTGTCTGCCCTAGACTTCCTCTCTTTCTTGCTCCCAAAACAGGAATGCAGACATGAGATCAGCCAGCTTCAACCACAAGTGCAACCATGCCATAGGTCTTAATAAACCATTAAGATGGCCAATATAAGTCCCTGGATGGCTTTGTGAAGCAGGGCTCACCTACCCACCCTGGTCTGTTAGGTGGCAGAGAAACACATTTTTTTTTTGAAGTAGCTATAATTTTAGGTCTTTTTGTTGTAGTGTCTTAGCCAACACCCAGTATAATAAATGGACTTTACATATTTCTCTTCATTTAATCTTTAAAACAACTGGATGAGGGGCTTCCCTGGTGGCGCAGTGGTTGGGGGTCCACCTGCCAATGCAGGGGACGCGGGTTCGTGTCCCGGTCTGGGAGGATTCCGCATGCCATGGAGCGGCTAGGCCCATGAGCCATGGCCACTGAGCCTGCGCGTCCAGAGCCTGTGCTCGGCAGTGGGAGAGGCCACAGCAGTGAGAGACCCCCATACTGCAAAATAAATTAATTAATTAATTAAATTAAAAAAACCCAACTGGATGGCATGGGTCCTATTATTCCTATGTTAATGTTCAAGAAACTGGTCTATGTAACAATCGAGTCTCCAGGTCATATACAGGTTTGAATACAGAACTCATACCTTTTTAACAACCATATGACTTTTGTTCTAAATTCATATCCCCCTTCCATTCACATATGTTTGCTACTGAACGTCTTTCTCTCCTCTTCTCCTAGGTGTCTAGCTCCTCTATGACTTCCCTGGTGTTGTCTTGCTTCATCAACAGCTAATCTCAATCATTTCTGGATTCAGCATTTCCCAGAATTGCAGTGATAAGTTGTTTTGGTTTGTAATGCATACGTTTTCAGGGTACATAATTGAAAAATCATATTGAAAAAGTTCCATTTTTCACAAGATCACGTAAACCAAAGAGAAATATATCTGATTGCATTAAAAAGAACAGTTCAATGAAATAAATATACTGTATTCCTTGTAGGTGTAGTGACTGAAATCTGGTTTATTTATTTATTTTTGAAATATGAGATATAGGCTCTGCACTTTACCTTCCCTGTAACTAGAAATATCGTCCTGTAGTTTTCTGGTAGCATCTTTAGGATTCTCTATGTATAGTATCATGTCATCTGCAAACAGTGACAGCTTTACTTCTTCTTTTCCAAATTGGATTCCTTTTATTTCCTTTTCTTCTCTGATTGCTGTGGCTACAACTTCCAAAACTATGTTGAATAAGAGTGGTGAGAGTGGGCAACCTTGTCTTGTTCCTGATCTTAGTGGAAATGCTTTCAGTTTTTCACCATTGAGGACGATGTTGGCTGTCGGTTTGTCATATATGGCCTTTATTATGTTGAGGAAAGTTCCCTCTATGCCTACTTTCTGCAGGGTTTTTATCATAAATGGGTGTTGAATTTTGTCAAAAGTTTTCTCTGCATCTATTGAGATGATCATATGGTTTTTCTCCTTCAATTTGTTAATATGGTGTATCACTCAGAATGGGAGAAAATATTTGCAAGTGAAGCAACTGACAAAGGATTAATCTCCAAAATTTATAAGCAGCTCATGCAGCTCAATAACAAAAAAACAAAAAACCCAATCCAAAAATGGGCAGAAGACCTAAATAGACATTTTTCCTAAGAAGATATACAGACTGCCAACAAACACATGAAAGAATGCTCAACATCATTAATCACTAGAGAAATGCAAATCAAAACTACAATGAGATATCATCTCACACCAGTCAGAATGGCCATCATCAAAAAATCTAGAAACAATAAATGCTGGAGAGGGTGTGGAGAAAAGGGAACACTCTTGCACTGCTGATGGGAATGTGAATTGGTACAGCCACTATGGAGAACAGTGTGGAGGTTCCTTAAAAAACTACAAATAGAACTACCATATGACCCAGCAATCCCACTACTGGGCATATACCCTGAGAAAACCATAATTCAAAAAGAGTCATGTACCAAAATGTTCATTGCAGCTCTATTTACAATAGCCCAGAGATGGAAACAACCTAAGTGTCCATCATCAGACGAATGGATAAAGAAGATGTGGCACATATATACAATGGAATATTACTCAGCCATAAAAAGAAATGAAATTGCGCTATTTGTAATGAGGTGGATGGACCTAGAGTCTGTCATACAGAGTGAAGTAAGTCAGAAAGAGAAAGACAAATACCGTATGCTAACACATATATATGGAATTTAAGAAAAAAAAAATGTCATGAAGAACCTAGGGGTAAGACAGGAATAAAGACACAGACCTACTAGAGAATGGACTTGAGGATATGGGGAGGGGGAAGGGTAAGCTGTGACAAAGCGAGAGAGAGGCATGGACATATATACACTACCAAACGTAAGGTAGATAGCTAGTGGGAAGCAGCCGCATAGCACAGGGAGATCAGCTTGGTGCTTTGTGACTACCTAGAAGGGTGGGATTGGGAGGGTGGGAGGGAGGGAGACGCAAGAGGGAAGAGATATGGGAACATATGTATATGGATAACTGATTCACTTTGTTATAAAGCAGAAACTAGCACACCATTGTTAAGCAATTATACTCCAATAAAGATTAAAAAAAAAAAAGAACCATCTTCCTGGACTTTCTTTAAATCTGGCTTATCATATTTTAGATTTAAGTTTAAATATCTGTGGAAGCACCTTTTTTCTATTTGTTAATTTCTGGTAAAAAAATTTAGCAGGATTCTTTTGTTGTTGCTGTTTTTGCTAATGCACATCAGTCTGTCCGTGTTACCTCACCTCCATGGTGTACAGCATTTAATATAGGAAGTATTATAGAATTTGCTCTGTTTTCAAAATAATTGACTCAGAGAAGTGCTAATGAAGAGAAGATTTTATGGACAATTTCTTTGATAATAAAACTTCAGCATAGTTATTCAAGGTGAAAATTAATGCAAAGGTTTTTTGTTTTGTTTTTTCTTATTATTCAGGTCACAGTCAAGTTGCTGCAGTTTGTGCTTAGCTGTGAAATAGCAACAAAAGCCAGTCTGTCTATGGTTTGCATACTACTCTTAGATACTGTACTGAGCTGTTTATCTATTCATTACAATTTCTCACTCTGGATTTAATCCTGCAAAGAACCCTAGGGAACGGGATTAAAGCCAATATGGATTAAGGTCCTTAGAAAACTATTCATGACACAGAGTGCATAATCGAGTGTGTATTCAGTTCAAAACAGTCAAAAATTCAATTTGATTGATAATATGTTACTGAATGTTATATTGGGATGGTGCTGCTCTTGCAATAGTAATTAAAAGTCTGTCTGGCTTTTATAAAACCTTTATAGAAGGTTGAAAAGAACTGTCTAAAGGTGAAACTGGACTCAGCAGGACTGTAATTTTATTTCACTACCTTTCAAAAATACAGTCAGCTTTTGTTTAAAAGTGTAAATAACATAGACATTACTCAAAGGTTATCTTTAACTAAAGGAGTCTTGCTCAAATTTAGGTGTGTCTTTGTATAGTGATACCTGCCTTCAAATGTTTAGAATTACTCATTCCTACTGAAGCTGGTTATGAGTAAGCCATACATCATAAGTTACCTAGAGACTTCATGTACCTCCCCTCTTAACTTTTCTCCGATTTCTACCTTATAAGACCCTCATGTCTTTGAAAGAAATTCTCTGAATTCCATTCTTTACTGGCTCTGATATATACTATCTACTAATTCAACATTAAATAATAAAAATATTGTCATCATATTTAATTGCCTTTAATCACAGGTTCTACTCAAGGGTCATTTTTACAATGCTGTTTTGAAAAAAACAGTTTCTGTAATTTGATTTTCTCTTTTTGAAAGAGCAATGCTAAATGGCTAACCTTAAATAACATAATGTAAATTTTAACTGGAACATAAAAACAGCTTTTATTCCTTTTATTTGTGAATGTACTAATATGTGTAAAAATTTAAATTCTAAAATGTTTGTGGTATATACCTATACTAATCAACAGTGAATGCCTGCTGAATTCTAAACCTTGTGGTAAGTTGGGAAGCCACACACAATTGTAAAAACAATCATAGCAACAATTACAGATGACCACAAAAACCTTTTATATCCTTCCTATTGAGTATTCTGCGTGACATAAATAACTGCTTTCATTGGCAGAATAAGGTAGAAATGATGTTGTACCAATTTCTGAATACATACCCCCAAACTGACCCAACCATTGTGCCACTTGCCACTTCCTGTATTGTGGTTGCCTTGCATTTTCTTTCTCTTGAGACTTTTTCACCATGCTGTGAGGAAGCCCAAATAGTCTTATGTGGAAGCCCAGGTAACAGCCAATGCCAATGTGTCAGCTGTGGTAGTCAACCTCTAAAGTGGCCCACAATGATCCCTGCCTTCTGGTATCATGACCGTGCAGTCCCCTCCCACACTAAATAAAACTGAACTGTGTGACCAATAGGATACTGCAGAAACAGCAGTATGTGACTTCTTAGGCTAAGTATAAAAAGCCATTGCAATTTCTGTTTTGCTCTCGCTTGGATTACTCAGGGGAAAGACAGCTGCCATTTAATAGGGTCATAGAAGCAGTTCTGTGGAGAGGTCCAAAAGGTGAGGAACTGGTCTTCTGCCGATAGCCAGTACCAAATCATCTTCCATCTGAGTGAACCATCTTGGAAGCAGATTCTACAGCTTCAGTCAAGCCTTCATATGACTGCAGCCCTAGTTAGTGTCTTGGCTGTAGTGTCATGAAAGACCCTGCACAGAACCACTCAGCTAATTCTCAAACTCCTGACCCACAGAAATTATGTGAACAAAGCCAAATGTTTATTGCTGATAAATTTACAATAAGTGATAAATTTGAGTTAAATTGCTATGCAGTAATAGATAACAAAGACACCAGCCATTGAATGAAGCCATCTTGGAAATAGATTTTCTAGTCCCAGTTCAGCTACCACACTGCTATTGTGTAGGACAAAGACAAACCATCCTTGCTAAGTCCTGTCTGAATGGCAGATTTGTGAACAAAATAAATGATGGTTGTTTCAAGCCACAAATTTTTGGAGTCATTTGTGTGCAGCAATCAATAACTGGAATGTATCATGATCAAGTAATATATGTTTCTACTACCAGAGAGTTTACCATACAGAGGCAGATAAATAAATTCACCAAAGTATATAATGGGGAGATAAATCAGGCCATCAGTGTACAGAGGAGGAGTGCCTAACCTAGACAAAACGGTAGGGATTCTGAGAAGGCTTCCTAGAGTAAAAGATATCTGAGTCTTGTAAGATAAGATTTTATTGTGATGTTTGGAAATATGGTACACCCATATGAATGAGTATTATTTACTTTACTCCTCACTGCCCTTGGAAATGCAGTTTATAGTCTTCTATAAATATTGATAAATAATAACTATCTTAACACAAATACTATTCTAAAATTGGTCATTATTATTGTCTTACAAAAATCAAAGCCAGTGCTTGATAGGAACAAGCACATTTAATATCTCTGATTAAATTAAGATTTGTGTTCTAGCTCTGATTAACCATCATCATATCTGTGGAGAGAACAGTTAGTCCCACCATCATCTAAATAAAAACATTTTATGCTGATTACAGATCTGGTTTCAGAATGTTTGTTTTTGGAATATTTATTGAACCATTAAGGTTTTCTTATTAAACTATTAAGGTTTTTCCCTCTCTGTCTTGCTCCCTCTGCTTCTTCTGGGCCATTCCAATCCTCCTGGTTGCTAGGATAAGTGTGTGGAAACAATCTAAGCATCAAGTTTCTACAATCATTCTGCAGCTTACATTGCTCATCAAGAAAAAGAACTTACACCACTTTCAGATAACGAGTTCTTCAAGACAGTGATACCAAGAGCAGAACTGGTGATATGTGGGTATGCAATTACATACTTCCTATATACTCTTAGCAAAATCATAGAGAAAAACAGGTGTGCCATTCACAAAAGATTTTTTAAGCACAGGTTCACATTAAGCATTGGTGATACAATTAAAATTCTTTCACTCAGGACCTTAGATTTTGTTGTTGGCACAAATACCTGGACCTACTTATTCTAAAATGGTGCTAATTAGGCAATGTGTGGCTGGTTTTATTTCTAATTTACTTCATTGGCATACAGTGTTATTCACCGTAATGGCATTAGTGTAGAGAAGGAGCCCTCCTTTGGGGGAAATCAGGAGGAGGAAATATGCAAACTATACTTGGGAAAACATCCACTTTGTTGTTTATTTGCTTAATGTTTGTGATTTGAGAACATATAAACTTTGGCCAATTTTCCTCTTCTTTTTTTGTCTATTTCTTACAACACTTTGGTGAAGTATGCCCTTGCTAAAAAATTCCAAAACCAAACTATTTTATTTTATCTGATTGCCTTTGATGCTTTTCCTTCCTCCTATTAGCAGAATCTCCTTCTCATCAATGCTGTCTATGCTTGTTAAAATACCTTTTTGGTTGTTCTAACAAAGACAAACTAACACTGGTTTAAATAAAATAGAAATTTCATGCAAGGATACAAGTATAAACAGTCTAGATCTTAAATGGAGGGTCCATAACATCAGAGACTGCCATCATCATAGTGTGACTACTATATCATAATCTAAGATGATTGCTATTATAATGACTACATTCCAGCCAATGGGAAAGAGACAAAGGGGAGTAGAGAGCATGCTTTTTCACTTGAAAGCACCAACCTGGAAGTTTCACATATCACTTTCATTCAAAACTAGAACCAGTCATATAAACCTACTTAGCTGCAAGGGATACTGAGGGATACAGAATTTTACTGGACACATGGCATACTAAAACTTGGGAGTTCTACTACTAAATAGAAAGAAAGAAATGGCAATGGATTCTGTGAGGAAGAATTACAGAAATGTTGTACACTATTTGTAATTATGGCTTCTGAGGAGATTTTTGTATATGCTGAATAAATATTGTTGCACAGCTATGTAGAATCTATGTTTAAGGATATGATAACATTAGAAATCATAATTATTCTTTCTTTGGAGGCAGAGCCTCCTGAAACTCTTAAGATTCTTCTGGTATCAAGGAACAGAAAACTATTCAAGGATCTCATGGATCTTAGAGAGGAAAAACTAGAAGTGGGAATTTCAAGTGGAAAATTATAGATGGTTCCTTGCCTCTCTCAGGCACTGTGTAATCTCTCTGTACTCTGCTGCTCTCCTGAGTTGGCTGCATTTATCTCTACAAAAAACCCTCAACCCACTCCGACTTAATCAATTTCCACATATACATATATTCAGAAAATGGCCACCAACTTCAACTTAATGTCATGACCTCCCAACTATAGTACATTCTATTAACAAAGTTAATTTAGATCCCAAATTCCTGGAATTGGAATCAGACTGAGCCAATTTCTATTTAACCACAATTCCATAGTCACTGACCAGCCTATGTGTGTTTTCTCTGAGTCTTCACACTTAACGTAATCATCACTGCCAGGTATCATTTTGTTTGCTTGTCTCACTTAGGGAAAAAAATTAAAACAAAACGTTAAAGATCATTTTATACTAAAACGAGAGAGGATAGGGCGGGGCAGTGGTAAATGCCAGAAGTCCACTCTGTACGTCATTTGCCAGCATCACCATCATCATTATCATTCTTTTTTTTTTTTTGCGGTACATGGGCCTCTCGCCGTTGTGGCCTCTCCCGTTGCGGAGCACAGGCTCTCCAGACGCGCAGGCCCAGCGGCCATGGCTCACGGACCCAGCCGCTCTGCGGCATGTGGGATCCTCCCGGACCGGGGCACGAACCCGTGTCCCCTGCATCGGCAGGTGGACTCTCAACCACTGCACCACCAGGGAAACCCCATTATCATTCTTATACGTCTATGATTATCTTCACGTTTTGTAGGGGGAACATATCATGTGATAGACATTTAAATAGAATTTTTGAGATAGATATCAATGCAAATAGCAAAACAAATGAGTTTAAAATCACTGAAAAGCTGGAAAACTGCTTAGTTTCTTTTTTTTAAATTAATTTTTATTGATGCATAGTTGCTTTACAATGTTGTGTTAGTTTCTACTGTACCTCAAAGTGAATCAGCTATATGTATGCATAAATCCCCTCTTTTTTTGGATTCCCTTCCCATTTAGGTCACCACAGAGCATTGAGTAGAGTTCCCTGTGCTACACAGTAGGTTCTCATTAGTTATCTATTTTATACATAGTATCAATAGTGTATATATGTCAATCCCAATCTCCCAGTTCATCCCACCCCCCTTTCCCCCCCTGCCTTGGTATCCATACGTTTGTTCTCTATGTCTGTGTCTAGTTTCAAATGCTTATTGAAGGACTAAATAATACTACAGGAGATGGGGAAGGGCAATATTAAGCCTAAATCACTGTAAAGAAAAATATAGAAATGAGAAATGTAAAAAAGAGAGGATAGTAAAAGTAAAGAAAGACATAGAAAGAAGAAAGGAACATATAATAAAGAAAATAGAAATTCACATATTTGCATTAAGAATTGGGTGCAGGGGCTTCCCTGGTGGCGCAGTGGTTGAGAGTCCGCCTGCCGATGCAGGGAACACGGGTTCGTGCCCCTGTCTGGGAAGATCCCACATGCCGCGGAGCAGCTGGACCCGTGAGCCATGGCCGCTGGGCCTGCACGTCTGGAGCCTGTGCTCTGCAACGGGAGAGGCCACAACAGTGAGAGGCCCGCGTACCGCAAAAAAAAAAAAAATTTCAGAAATTAGTTCAAGCACCACTCAGTGATGTCAGAAACACAAAGCCCAAGCTAAATGATTTTTTAAAAAATGTTTAAGGAATTTATGTAATAACTGACATCACAGTTTTGATATTTTTAGCTTATGCTATCTCAGGAAGCAAGGAGGAATGCATGCTACTCACAGCCAACTTCTATTCATATATTCCATACATATTTATTGAATGCCCAGTATGTGCCAAGTACAATTGGCCTTCAAGTTGAGATTCTTAATCAACAGCTCTTTCAGCAAACTGGTCTTGCATGTATGTCAATATTAGTAAATGTTGCAGGTGCTTTGAATGTAGAGTTATCTAGAGGAAGGGGAACATTTCTCAGAATAGTGGACTCTCACACCCCCTTTCTATGGTTATTAATCAAACACATAATTCTGTAGCACGTGTTGAGCAAATTTATTGACTACTGAGTAAATGCCAAAGATGTGTATGCCTGAAATGCTGATACTGATATGAGCTGTGACAAATTTATTATTTATTGAATGGTTGTACACAGGCAAAGGAATAATTTATATTTAGGAGGACTTCTTTAACAATGTTTTTATGATTTTGGAAAACAAGATTATATTTTAAAAATCAATGGATTATATAAATACTGTGATGGTTGATTTTATATGTCAACTTGGCTGGGCCATGTTGGCCAAATATGTGGTCAAACATTATTCTGGATGTTTCTGTGAGGGTGTTTTTAAATAAGATTAGCATTCAAATCAGTAGACTTTGCATAAAGTGAATTGCTCTCCATATTGTGGGTGGGCCTCATCCAATCAGTTGAAGAGCTTGATAGAAAAAGGTTGTCTCTCCCAAGAGAGAAAGAATGTTACCAGAAACTGCAACATTGGCTTTTTTCCTGGTTCTCCAGCTTGCTGGCCTTTGGACTTGAACTGTACTATCAACTCTTCCTGGGTCTCTAGCCTGCTGACCCACCTTAGGTTTTAGACTTTCCAGCCTCCATAATCACACAGTCAATTGTTTAAAATAAAGCTCTTTACACACACACACACACACACACACACACACACAAACACACACATCCCTTATGGTTCTGTTTCTCTGGAGAATCCTGACTAATATGATAAAAATACACTTTCTATTAATATTTTCATCTCATTCATATGACATGTTTGAAAAAATGACCAATTTAAGCTTAAACATGCATTTCAAGTGTCTTCATTTCTGAGGCATTATTTTCAGTTTGTCTAAAGAATTTTTTTCTGATACCATCTCCAAAAGAAGGCATTTTGTCTTCTCATTGAATATCACACAAAATTTTGTAGGATAACAAATGATGACTATTTATCCTTGGAGAAAAGACGGAAGTGTTTTTATGTACCTTTCCGAAGGAGATAGTTTTGGCAAAATTCCTGTGAAGCTAAACTGATATGGACCAGAGACAGATCTACGTGTCAGAACTAGTACTTGTGCCTCAGTTTGGCAGATCTTTATCTTGTGCTGTCAGAATTAAGTAAAACAGTGCTATGTTTACAAATTCATATAATCTTCACTGCAGAGATGTATGTATTTTCATTTTCTTCTGCTTTTAGCCTTACTGCTACTGTTAATTTCTTTCTTTAAGAAATGCATCCTCCCAACTTCCCCACCCCAGGACCCAGCTTCACCCACCAGCAGCCTGCACCAGCCCTGGGACCCTCTCCCTGCCCACCCCTCCCCATCCACCAGTAGGCCGACACCAGTTCCAGGACCCCTGGCCTACATACATATATTTGTATGGTAATGGATGGTAACTAAAATCACAGTGATAATTTTGCAATGTAGAGAAATATTGAATCCAATTTTGCAATGTAGAGAATTATTGAATCCCTATGTTGTGCACCAGGAACTAACAGTGTCTGTAGGTCAATTATACTTCAAAAACAAAGAAACTTACAGAGAAGGAGATCAGATTTGCGATAATCAGAGGTGGGGGTGGAGGGTGAGGGAACTGGGTGAAGATAGCCAAAAGGTACAAACTTCCAGTTAGAAGATAATTAGTAGAGATGAAATGTACAACGTGATAAATATAATTAACACTGCTTTATTTCATATATGAAAGTTGTTAAAAGAGTAATGCATAAGAGCTTTCATCACAAGAAAAACAATGTTTTATCTTTTACTTTTCTTTTGAATCTATATGAGATGATGAATATTCACTAATCTTATTGTGGTAATCATATCATGATGTATATTAGTCAAATAATTATAATGTACACCTTAAACTTATACAAGGTTGTTTGTCAATTATATTTCAATAAAACTGGAAGTGAAAAAAGAAATACTTTCTCCTCCATGTGCATCCCTGACTAGTTTTTAGATGTATTTAGTGTCTGTGTGTATTTGTGTGTATATATTTGTGTGGCTCTTGCATCCATGCCATTTATGGATTGTATGGATAATAGGAATACCTTGAAAAAGCATATTTGGCTCCAAGTTAAACCGAGTGAAAACATGAGATGCAAGTCCCTTGACCATCTGGCAGTGTCTTTGGTAAAGAGCCTCCTTGTTCACCGTTTCTGTGACATTTATCATTCTTCCTCATGAGCTAGAAGTGTCACTGTTATTCCTCTAGCCTGTAAGGGTGATCTAAACTGCCTAAAGTCCCATGTGAGTCTGAGTCTTCTTAAAATTCTACTGCCGTCCATCTCCTTCATATTTAGGGCCTTCAAAAGACCTCACTACTTCAGTATTTTGTCATATCACCATATCCTCTACTAGAGTATCAGAAAACCAGGCAGTAGGCTCCCAGTTTTCTTCCATTATCCTTTTCTCTAGGTCTCTGAGGCAAATTCCAATCAAGCTAACACAAAGTATATTTGAATGACACCACTCAATATCCTGTTAATAAATGTCCTTTGCTACCACGCAAACGAACTCTCAAAATGTGTTATGTGTGCTTAAACTCTCTGAGTTTTAGATAAATGGCTGTGTATCCACACTGGCAATAGCCCTTTATTTTCCATTTTTTTGAATTTTAATGCTGGTGTCCTGGAACCCAACATCTTTACTTCTGGAGCCCATTTTCAAACAGTAATACTCCTTTGGGCTGCTGGATTTCCGTAGATGGAAAATTTCTTTCAAGCGGCTTTATTCTCCACTGCCTTAGACAAGCTACTGATGTTAGTTACACAAGATCTTTGTTAACTTCAAATCATCAGGGTCTCACAGGACCTTTCAAGCTCTCAAAACACTCCTACCATTAAGTGAAGATCAAATGTCACCGGTTTTGTCAGTTCTCAATCCCATTGCTTCCTATCACTCCACATTAATATTATGGTTCAGTAAGATTTTGGTAGCCCCTCAGGTTAGTCCATATTTTCTTCTCCTTTGATATTGTTGCGTGTCACAAGAGATGCCTAACAAACTGTGATCTGAGGCACAAAGAGGTTAAGTAGCTAGCCCATGCACTGGGTTAAATATTGTAATTGAGAGATTATGTTCCCACCTCATCATGCTGGCTGTATGCATGGTCCCAGACTAGTTCTTAGATATATGTAGGCAGAAAAGTTAGAATTGAATATCTCCACAAAGACACAAAGCATAATTAATCCATATACATATAAGTACATATATATATATATATATATATATATATATATATATATATATATGTTACGCACACTCACACAAAAGCAGCAACAATATGCTCCTTCACTTTGATGGATAATGATAAGACATTTTAAGACTTACTGGGAGATTGTCTCTAGTCAGACAGATAATAATATAGGCCATGAATGGTTTATAACCAAGGAAAAATAAACTGGAAAGTAAAGAATACTCTTCACTCTTGTCATTTCTGGTGAAAATGGTGGACTACTTACTGAGTGTAGTCTGTCAACTTAATGAGAAAAATATAGATGGCTAGTTAGTGGTTTAGAAAAGAATATTCCAATTGCTTGCCCTTTTTTGGAAGTAAAATTATAATTGGTATCTTGGTTAACATTTATCATTAGGTTAATTAAGCAAATAATGAAAAAGTTGATTTAAAATCCATTATTGAATGATACATTTCCTCCAGGTAAGATACAGACCTAAGCAAATTAATTATCACTAGATCAATGTGCTCCAAATTTTAAAAAATCATTAATGTTACTCACTATTGATTACTTTCACACTGATTGAATAATTCTGGTACTATGACATAATATTACATAGTTTGTGCTATTTTTTAAGTAATAAACTTTATGTTTCAAGGTAGTTTTAAGTTCACAGGAAAATCGAGTGTTCCCATATAATCATCCTCGTATGTATACAACCTCTCCCACTATTGACTTCCTCATCACGGTGGTACAGTTATTACAATTGATGAACCTACATTGACACACCAATATCAGCTAAATTCCATGGTTTATTAGGGTTCATCAAGGTGTTGTATATTTGATAGCTTTGGGCAAATGTAAAATGACATGCATCCATCATATACAGAATAGTCTCACTGCCCTAAGTGGTCAAAGTGTATGGCCATGAAGTTGTATACCTTGCTTTCCAGTAGAAAAAACAGAGACCAATCACATGTTGCTTCCTGATAAGCTCAAGGAAAGTGACTAAGCCTGTTCTGCCTATGTTTGTTAGGTATATGTATATGGGCTGATTAGTTCTTTCGTATTTAAAGTACCTTGGTGACAATCTCTGGTCAATAAGGGTCACTTTCCATGCTCTGGGAAAATATCAGGAAATCAAAATGAATTTCCTGGGATTTACCAGGTCTTTGTAGCAAAATCAGCCTTTGGCAGAGTGCCTTAGTAGGTTTCCAATAAATAATTAAGAATTTGATTTAAGCAGATAGAAAAATCTAGAATACAGTTTAGTCCACATTAGAATCATTTGCTAAGCTTTTAAAACTGTAGATGCCTGGGCTCTACCTGATTAAAATTTCTGATTATGTCGATTTGTAGTATAACTTAGATATATGGACTTCAAGAAATCTAAGCAAATAATATGGAAGCAGATGAACTAGGCCAAATTGACGGGATAGAACGCAGATGCCATCTATTTGGGCAGCTTTCTGTCCTGCTCAGAGACTACTACCTGTATTGCTCAGTAATGACATGGACTATGTAAAGACAGAATCACAATTTACATGTCTTATTGATAATGTGACACAATGGAATTAGTAAAGGTTTTAAAATCGGTTTGACCTGGACTTTAACCCTGGCTCGGCTATTTATTTGAGTCAGTTTCCTCCTTTATAAAAAGCAAATACAAATACCTACTGGGTTCCTGTAATGATTAAAGAGTCATGTAATGAAACTGACCCAACACCTGAGAAAGAGTTAGTGCTAAGTAAATATTTCTCTCATACAATACCCCATCTCTGAACATGCCACACTCACAATATGACACATGTGACTGAACACAACTGAGAATGGTGGGCCCACCACATAGACATGCTAATTCAACTGCTCATATCTATAGAAACAGACTTGCCCAGATTTATAAAGAGAAATTGGTTGTATTATTTTAATTAAAATGGGTGGTCCCTAGATTGCTATTAATAGATTATACCTCAGGAAAAGAGTATGCTTTGGTTTTAAAATTCTCCTTTGTCAGCATCTGTTACTTTACTGCATTAAAAAAGTAAATAATGCATGTATTTGTGGGTATAAAAGTGGGATGATCTTATGCAGAGAGATGACGGTACATTTTTCTCCTTAATCTAGGTGGAGGATGTCCTGGTGCAGACATCATTTTCCTTTACCCTTGTTCTTTTATTTTCTGAACTTCATTCTGTCTTGAACCTGGTTGTGAAGTTTTACTAAATTTTCCCTGTGAGAAAATGATTTTGAACTTGTCAATCCATCAGGCATGATCACTGGGAAATATTTGTACAAAATGTACTTACCAGGAAGCTGAAACTATAAAGGTGTGTTTTCTACTTGTCACTGTAAAAGAGCATGACGAATTCATTGTTATTCTGACTTCACAGTTGTCAGCTATTCTACATACAGTGGTCACATAAGCGCTATGATTGTCACAAGCAGTAGAACTGGATGTATCTTTACAAAAATATCAAACATCACTGCACTACCAGGGACATGCCCATTATTCCTAGTAAGACAAGGGATATCAAAAGGTCTTTGATTAGTTCACTGTGTCACTATGTGGTTGGATAACTTTGGCAGTGAGCTAATTGTGGGTTTTTTTTTGTTTTTTGGCTTTTTTTTTTGTGGTACGCGGCCCTCTCACTGTTGTGGCCTCTCCCGTTGCGGAGCACAGGCTCCAGACGTGCAGGCTCAGCGGCCATGGCTCACGGGCCTACCCGCTCCGCAGCATGTGGGATCTTCCCGGACCGGGTCATGAACCCGTGTCCCCTGCATTGGCAGGCAGACTCTCAACCACTGTGCCACCAGGAAAGCCCCTAATCGTGTTGTTTTAATAGGTATTGGGGGAAGGTAGGTTTGTTACTTTTAGCTTTCAACCCACTTTCTAGCTGGTTTTTCTATAAATGTATGCAGTTGCTCATTTAAAAAAATCATATTAAAGCACATTTATCAATTATCAAAGTAAAAGACAAAAAAACAAAATTTTCAGGGTGACTACCACGTTCTAGACATTGTGTAAAATGCTAGGGATACATGGGTGGCTACATAAGATCCTCATTTTCAAAATACAGTTGACCCTTGACGTAGGTTTGAACAACACAGGTCCACTTGTACGTGGACTTTTTTTCAAGAAATTGCTGGAAAATTTTCCTTGAGAGTTGCAACAATTTGAAAAAAAACTTGTCGATGAACTACATAGTCTAGAAATATTGAAAAAAATTAAGAAAAATTAAAGTATGTAATGAATGCATAAAATATATGTAGATACTAGTCTATTTTATCATTTGCTACCATAAAATATACACAAATCTATTATAAAAAGTTAAAATTTATCAACACTTACCCACACAAACATTCACAGATCATACATGGTGCTAGAGAAATGTAAACAAATGTAAAGATGCAGTATTAAATCATAACTGCATAAAGTTAACTGCATGAAGTTAATATACTGTACCACTGTAATAATTTCATAGCCACCTCCTGTTGCTATTTTGGTGAGCTCAAGAGTTTCATGTCTCTGCTTAAAATGCCCTGGGACACTAATCATCTCCCAGTGAGCAGTTCTTCTATAAATTGCATATCGGAGTAAAAAGTGATCTTTTATGGTTCTCCCCTGTTTTGCGTGGTGCTTAACCCAATCCTGTAAACCTTGAATCCTACCAGGGATCCATACGAAGTGTCACTAGTGATGCTGGAAGTGCTCCAAAGAAGAAGAGAAAAGTCATGACATTACAAGAAAAAGTTGAATTTCTTGATATGTACCCTAGATTGAGGTCTGCAGCTGGGTTTTCCCACCATTTCAAGAGAAATGAATCCAGCATAAAGACGATTATAAAAACAGAAAAGGAAATTCGTGAAGCTGTCCCTCTAGCTATGCCAGCAGTCATGAACACCTTGCACTTTTTGCAAAATACCTTTTTATCTTGTATTGAATATGCAGTTTTTTTATGTGGGTTCAGGGTTGCTGTAAGAAAGGCATACCTATAGTCTAATATGAGTTGAGAAAAAGCAAAGTCATTATGTGACAACTTAAAGCAAAAAGAAGATGAAGGATCTAAAACTGGAGAATTTAATGCTAGCAAAGGATGGTTTGATAATTTCAGAAAGCGATTTGGGTTAAAACTTGTCTCTGAAGTTAGAAGTTCCAACTAGTATAGGGACTACCTTTTGAAGTTCTTTTGATATTGGATAATGCCCCTGGCCATCCAGAACCCCATGAGTTAAGTTTTGGGGGTGTCAAAACTTACATGCAGATTTTCGACTGCGGAGGGTGATGGTTAATGCCCCTCACCCCCTAGTTGTTCAAGGGTCACTCACAATCTATGGGAGGGCAAAATAAAGGCTTCTATATAAGTGTGACTTGTGCTGGGGTGGAGCTGCACACAGAGTGCTGTGGTAGCATAGAGATGGGCTGCAGTTAGGGGAGGCTTATTTGATGAGATTATAACTCTTGGTGTATATAATGCAGGAGAAAGATGGTAGAAAAGGGCATTTTAGGCAAAGGGAGTTGCTGGCACAAAGCCGCAGAGGCAAGAATGAGTGTGGGGCTTTGGGGAGCTGGTGGTTCAATGTGGTTGGAGTTTTGAGTGGGGGTAGTCATGACAACAGATAATGCAGATAAGTCAGAAAGTAACCAGATCAGAAAGGTTCTCAGTGCCACAAAGAAGACTATATTTTACCCCCAAGTTTACAAGACACCAGTGTAAAGGCAATGAACATATTTGCAGAGAAGTTCTGTAACAGCATGGAAAATAGATAGGATGGGAATAATATTAGAATTAAATTAAATCCCTTTGGTTAAGTGCTGTTAATACTGTTACTCAGCTTTTACTCTCCTGGAGTGATTCCTACAAATGCTGCAAAAGGAGGATGTTAAATTACACAGAACAGATCATCACTATTTCTGCAACCAGGGACAAAAAATACAACTCTCAAAAGCAAGCATGATTCATGTCTGCCTCCAGGGACACTTCTCATTAGATAAGGGCAGCACTGTTACAGCACTCCATAGGACAGAAGATCAGGCTGCACAGGAGGACTCGTGGTGGAAATGCATTTTCAGCAGTTAGAGAACAGAGTACACCTTCAGCCATTTGATCCAGGAATGCAGTCCCAAATTCTGCCAAGAAAAGTCTTCCGACATTCTGTGGGTAAGGCCTCTGATTACTGCTTCTTACTTCAAAGATGTCCACCATTATCTGAAGCTCACATATCTGCTTGAATTCAGACAAAATCAAGAAGTAAACTAATTCATTAAATTGTAAAAATTGCCCTCAATATGTTCAAGGGTTTGGGTTGTAGAAGTTCCCAAAAATGAAAGAATGTGACAGGAAGATATTTAGAAACTGCTAATAGGATTCTAACATTTTTACTTCAATAATACTTATAGGCCATGAAAAGGAGAATAGACTTATTCCACAGGGTTCTAAAAGACTCTTTAAAAGAGTATGTGGGGGGAAATGATAGAAAAATTGACTTTATTTCAAAATAATAAAAGTATTTCTGAAAATTCAGAGCTTCCTCATTTTAAAAAGCACTGAGTTTTCTGTGGCTGGAGGTGTCGAGATGTATGTTAGTCTAAGAACTGTCTTTAGTCTGCAAAGTATTTTTTTTTAATTTTAAATAATTTTTGTTTTATTGAGGCAAAGTGAACACATCCATGTGACTAATACTCAGCTTGGGAATAAAATATTATGTAATGAAGATAAAAGTGAAAAAACATTGTAATGACTTTTCTACAAGGTTAAATGTGTCTAGTGAAAAGCCTATCTTATCTTGAGCTTATGTCTTTCTTTTCTTTTTTCTTTCTTTTTTTTTTTTTGGTGTTTAGATACACTTTCTACTGGGAAATGATATGTGTAGATCTTAGACTTTCCTGGTCGATGTTTTTACTGTCTTTAACTTGACAAAATAAAGTTATTAAGGCAACACTGGCTTCCCTCGTTACTTATTGAAATGCCTGTCTTTCATCAGCTATTAAACCTAGAGAGTAGATAACTACCTATAAGAGATGATGGAAAGGATATTTACTCATTGTATAGATGAGGAATAGAATATCTTTAAAAGTTTTTTTTTTTTTTCCAAACTGGAAATCAAACCAATTAAATAAAATTTTATTTCAAGAGTTAAAGGACTGGGCTTCCCTGGTGGCGCAGTGGTTGAGAGTCTGCCTGCCAATGCAGGGGACACAGGTTCATGCCCCAGTCCGGGAGGAACCCACATGCCGTGGAGCGGCTGGGCCCGTGAGCCATGGCCACTGAGCCTGCGCGTCCAGAGCCTGTGCTCTGCAACAGGAGAGGCCACAACAGTGAGAGGCCCATGTACAGCAAAAAAAAAAAAAAAAAAAAAAAAAAAAAAGAGTTAAAGGACTTTTTTTGTATTTCTTTGGCTCATTTGAAAAATTGTTCTTTTCTACCTGTTTGTTTCTCTGAAAGTGAGTAGATCTAAGCAATGTATTTGCTTTTTGTTTTTTGTTTTTTTAAAAGATTTTTTTGATGTGGACCATTTTTTAAAATTAATTAATTAATTTATATTTATTTTTGGCTGTGTTGGGTCTTCGTTTCTGTGCAAGGGCTTTCTCCAGTTGTAGCGAGCGGGGGCCACTCTTCATCGCGGTGCGTGGCTCTCTCACTGTCTCTCACAGGCTCTCTCACCTGTCCCGTTGCGGAGCACAGGCTCCAGACGCGCAGGCTCAGTAGTTGTGGCTCACGGGCTTAGTTGCTCCGTGGCATGTGGGATCTTCCCAGACCAGGGCTCGAACCCGTGTCCCCTGCATTGGCAGGCAGACTCTTAACCACTGCGCCACCAGGGAAGCCCACTTTTTGTTTTTTTTAACAAATGTGTTTTCTTGTTTTCACAAATTTTAGCCTACTTCTCAATAGCTCAAGAGATGCTAGAATCCTTAATGGTAAGTACCTTATGATTTCACATTTAAAAAAAGAAACAACTACAAGCAAATTCGTTAGGACATTTTTAATTGTTCTTGAATAAACTATACTTCTAAATTTAATACAGCAAACATAGTGATTTTTATGAAAAAAATCAAAACATATATTTTATGCTTTTAAATTATTTTAGAGCTACAAAACATTTTAAATAGCATTGTATACTTTAATGTGAAATTTTTTCCTGAAAATATTATTAACAACAATAAACTGCTTTGTTATAATTTAAACTTGCCCAGAAATTTTTCAAACTACAAGAAAGCATCATTGCAAATTGCTACTCCCAGAGAAGCAACTCAAAACCACATTACTGCTGACATGTTAGCTGAATTAACTTTGCTTGCTGAAAGATAGGAGTTTAGAGAATGATGGTTGAGCAGAACTGACTGTTTTTCCAATCAAAACTCTGGCTGACATGCTTTATCTAGTAGCTTTGAGTAATGTCCTCATTTTTTAAAACTCTGTTATTATGTATCTGCTAAAGTCCAGAAATACAGTTATGTCCCCTTTGCCAGTTTGCTACAGATAAAAAGAAAAATCTACCAATATAAGTCTAGATAACAGATATATAACTTATGAATCTATTATTTCTCATGATGGTAAAATAGATCAGAATGAGACATCCATGAAAGGAGGGTATTGGACATATGGTAAGTGGTTTAAACAGAGAAGACACAATTTTGCACCAGGTCTAACCACAGCCTCTGCAGTATTATTTGAAGAGTGTTTATAATTACTGAAAAATGAAAGAAACAGTTATATTTAATTTAATCAATGTTTAATGAGTATATTCTATATCTTGGATATTATATAAAATTCTGAAGAGAATACAAAGTATACCACAAACTACTGGAGAAATGGACTAATTTATTGTTATAATTATGAAAATTTACCTAGTGGCTCAATTGACATGCAGTCTTTAAAATTACTCATTCCCAAATATAACACAATTTTTAATTTTGTAAGTGATCAAAGTTAATTCAAATTGAAATAAGAAGTATCATTTATAATTATTAATTCAAAATTAAATATTTTAAAATTCTTCAACACTGGAAAACTTGTAATAAAACTACAGCAATTATGTATTGTAACTGGTATTGTAGATTGGCACAAATATGTTTTAAAGACTATCAAGAAATGTCTTTAATGAGTGGCACATTGTTCATATCTTTTGAAATATTAATGGACCATTTGTTCCTGAGAATTAATTTTGAAAACATAGCTCTTTGGGGAAAAAACTATATGAATTTGGATGCTCATTGCAAAAAAATTTTAAATGAGATCATTGTTAATGTTGTGAAATAGAAAGATACTGAGGAAGTTACAGAACACCAGTTCAATTAAATATAATGTGATCATAAACATTTGTTATAAAAATAATTTAGCATATTTCTAGAATGATTTTTATGTCAGGAAAAAAAAATCTCCACAGAAATCATGATGAAAATATTAGAGTTTCTAGGGTAGCCAGAACTTGAGGGACCAGATGAAAAGAAGGGAAATTCATCAAGGTGTGCTCAACTTTCTACATGCTGTTTTTCCTCTTAAGACATTTGCTCATTTTCAGTAAAAGTCAGGAGGCCAAAAGGCCAAGAAGCTTGCCAGAACAGATGCTGCCAAAGAAGCTAGTGAAGTTTCAAGGCAATCTCTTTAGGCTGGGAAGATAAAATTTGAGTCTGAGATGGCCAAAACAGCTACATGTGAAAGTTCAAGATCTCAGTGAGAAGAAAAGTGAAAATAAGTCACCCTGACACATGTTTAACTCACAAAACTTTTGCTATTTCAGCTGCACATGACAAAAAAAGGTAAGGAATCAAGCAGAAAGTTACTGTGAAGCAGAGTAGAACTTTTGACAGTTCTCTGGTGCTGAAAAAAATGGAGTTCAGTAGTTACCAAGAATGAGGGCTTTAAAATATAACCCAGGCTGTCAGTGGGGACTCCAGGAACATAGGCAAAAAAGAGGAAGCTGGAGTCTAATAGAGACTGAAAACCAGCCTCAAGTCTTTTCTGTCCGTGATTAGATTGAGGTGATGTACCTATCAGAGTACAGTGTACACTATCTCTAAAGGGAGATAGCATTATGCCAAGCCCACAGATTTTCAGATGTAACATCTGGCATTAAAAATATATATTCTTGACACACAAGGAAACAAGATTAAAGGGAAGAACAGGCAATCCAAACAAATCCAAACTCTTCAGGAGACTGTAAGAGAATCCAGAGTTGCAAACATAACATTCACAATATCTACAATGTTAAAAAAAAAAAAAAGCATAGGAAAATATGACCCATTCTCAAGAGAAAAGACAAAATGGAGGCCATCCTCAAGAAGACCTATATTTGGAATTAATCTCAAAGGATTTATAATAAATGTAGAACTGTGCTCAATGGTGAAAAAGAAAATCACTGATTTCTCATTAAAAACTATGTAGTCAAGAAGATAAGGAAATAACATTTTTAAAGTGTTAAAAGTAAATTTTAACCCAGAATTCTATATACAATGAAAATATTCTGTAATATAGGAGGCAAAATGAAGATATTTTGAAATAAAAGATAACTAAGAGAATTCATTGGTGGCAGACCTATACTTCAAGGATTGCTAAAAAAAAGTCCTTCAGATTGAACAGAAATGATACCAGATAGGAATTTGGCACTTTAGGAGAAAATAAATAACATCAACATTTGTTAAATATCTGGATGATTGTAAATATCTTCTTCTAATTTCTTTAAAATACATATACTATTTAAAGCAAAATTATTAGTTTGTTATGTATATTAGATATGTTACATAACTATAACATAAAGAATGGAGGGAGATAAATGGACTTATATGGTGGCAGGGTTTCTAATTTTTTTTGTTAAATAGTACAATATTACCTCTAACTAGACTGTTAAACATTATGGACATATATTGAAATATCTTGAGAAACAAGCAAAAAAAAAAAAAAAGACAAAAAGTATAACTAAAACACCAGTAAAGAAATTAAAATGGAATCTAAAACTATTCACATAATCAAAAAGAAGTCAAGAAAGGAGGAATAGAAAGCAAAAACACAGACTGAGGGGCAGTGTCAAACAGCAAATGAATAATAAAAACATCAGGCCTAAATTCAACCTAAAATTATCAACCATATTAATAATTGTATTAAAGTTTCATGTAGCAAACATTAAAGTCAGAGGCTGTCAGATTCAAAAGAGGAAGACCAAACTATTTGTTATAATAAGGGGTGTACTTTAAATACAAAGACAAAAGGAAGTTGAAAACAAATAGAAAAAAATATTCTACACAAACAGCAAGCATAGGAAATTGAGAATCATTATATTAATATCAGATAAAACAGAATTCAAAATAAAGGATCTTACCAGAGATAGAGAAGAACACTTCTAAATGATAAAAAAAGTCAAAACATAAGAATGAACTAAAAATCATATGTGTGTATGTACCTAATGTCAAAATCTCAAAGTAGGTAACACAAAAATCAGTAAGATTAAAGAGAGAAATAGATAATTCCACATAGTCAAAGACTTTTTCTTTTCTCTTTTGACAATTAATAGAACAATTAGAAACAAAACTCAGTAAAGACATAGATGATCTGAACAGCACTGTCAGCCCTTTTGACCTAATTAATATTTATACAATCCTACATCCAGCAATCTTAGAATATACATTTTCAAGTGCACATTGTATGTCCATCAATACAGACTATATGTTAAACTATAAAACAAATCTAAATAAATTTTTCAAAATTCAAATCATACAGTGTACATTCTCTGACCACAATGGAATTAAATTAGAAACTAGGAGCTATTAGATAATAGTAAGATATTAAGAAAGCATAAAATACTTGAAAACTAAATTACAAACTACTAAATAATTCATAGTTCAGAGAAGAAGCTATAAGGGAAATTATTAAACATTTCCAACTAAATGATAAGGAAAATTGAGCTCACTAAAAAGTATGAGATGAAACTAAACCAGTGCTTAGAGGGAAATGTATAGCTTTAAATAGATATATTAGGAAAGAAAGAGATTTAAAATTAATGACCTAGGTTTCCATCTTAAAAAGATAGAAAAATAGAACAAATTAAAGCCAGAATAGGTAACAAGGATGAAATAAGAAATATAATAATGGAACTCAATGGAAAACAAACAATGGAGAAAATTTTAAAAACTAGGCTTAGCAATATTGATGAAATATAAAACAGAGAAAACAGACTCCCAATATCAAGAATAAAAGAGAGATTATCATTTTGAATTCCACAGATATTAAAAGGATAATAAGGTAATTTTATGACCAAGTTTATGCCTAGAAATTTTTCAACTTAGATGAAAAAATTAATATTTAAAAAATACACCTAGTCCAAATTGATACAAGATAAAACAGAAAAATCTGTTTAGCCCTACATATATTAAAGTTAATGAACTTCTTATCCAAAATCTATAGGCACTCCAGACTCACATGGTCTCTCTCAAAAACTTCTCTCAAATATTTAAGGAAGAAATATCACCAGTCTTAAGCTTAGTGAAAAAAGAGTAGGGAAGAATTAGCAAGTTATTGTTACAAAACCAGCACAATCCTAATATTAAAATCTTACAAGGAGAGTACAAAAAAAATTCCAGCCCCCCAAATCCTCTTTACTATTGGTAAAGATACTACCAAAATACTAGCCAAATACAGCAGTATATCAAGAGGATATCAAGTATATCAAGATTAAGTAAGGTTAATATAGAAAAATCAATTTTATTTTTATATGTCAGTAGCAAAAAATTAGAAAATGAAATTTAAAAAACTATTCACTTTATCATAGCAACAAAAGCCACAAACTAAGTAGTAAATTAAACAAAAGATGTGTAAGACTTCCACCCTGAAAACTGAAAAAGTGAGAAAATATTAAGAAGATCTAAATAGACAGATAATTCATATATTCTACTGATTGGAAATGTTTAATTTTATACAGAAATGAAAAGGGCTTAGAATCTCCAAAGCTAGATTGAAAAAGTACAAAATAGAAGATTTACACTATCTGACTTCCAGACATACTGTAAATCAAAACGGTGTGGAACTGTGTAAGGGTTGATAGAATAAGGAGCTCCCAAATAGATCCTCACTTTCAACAAAGGTGCCAAATCCAATGGAGAAAGGAAAACCTTTTTAACTAATGATTCAGTTTTATATATATGTTTCAACTATATATATATATATATATATATATATATATATATATATATATATATATATATATATGTTTTCAGATTATTTTCCATTATAGGTTATTACAAGATATTGAATATGGTTCCCTGTGCTATACAGTAAACCCTTGTTTTTACCTATTTTATGTATAGTAGTTTATATCTATTAATCCCATACTCCTACTTTATTCCCCCCCTTCCCCCTTGGTAACCATAATTTTGTTTCTATGTCTGTGAATCTGTTTCTGTTTATTTATATAGATTCATTTGTATTCTTTTTAGATTCCACTCATAAGTGATATCATATAATACTTGTCTTTCTCTGCCTGACTTCACTTAGTATGATATTCTCTGGGTCCATCCATGTTGCTGCAAATGGCAATAATTCATTCTTGTTTAGGGCTGAGTAATATTCCATTATATATAATGGAATATTAATACATATATTCTAAATAGTGCTGTTATGAACATTGGGGTGCATGTATCTTTTCAAATTAGAGTTTTCATCTTTTCTGGATATATGCCCAGGAATGGGATTGCTGGATCTTATGGTAGCTCTATTTTCAGTTTTTAAGGAACCTCCATACTGTTTTCCATAGTGGCTACAACAATTTACATTCCCACCAACAGTGTAAGAAAATATATACATTTACTTTTCTTAATCTCAATTTCTTCTTCTGTAAAATATTTATAAAGATTAATTAATTATAAACTATAATTACATACCATATACAAATATTTATTAATTACCAATATAAAGGAATATTATGAAGTTTACATGAGATAATGAATACAGTCTACACACTGTGTATTGTAAATGGTAGATTCTATTACTGCTACGATTATATTAAAAATCACATTTAAACTGCAAGGGTCAAAGCCACAGCTTGAAAAATCTGTTATGCCGTGAAAGGATTTTAGATTTCATATGTGGTAGAAAATGGAACGTCACTGAATAATTTTATCCAGAAGAGTACCATGATACAGTTTGCATTAAAGAGATCATACTTCTTGCAATATAGAGGTGAATTGGAGGACACAATAAGGAAAACAGATATAAGACTATTTCAGTGGTCCATGAGAGAAATAATAAAGGTTTGAACCAAGTCAACCACAGAAACAGAGAAAAATGTATAAGTATGAGATTATAAAAGGCTGGAAATAATGGAGCATGTTTACCAATATAATGTTGCAACATGAAAAAGGAAGGAATCAAGAATGACATCCAGGCTCCAGAAGGATGATGACTTCATCAAGATAGCAAATCCAACAGGAAATACAGGTAGGAAGGTAGGTGGTAGGAGGGTAGGACTAGATTAATAAGATAAGGTTGGTTTTGAAGAAGTAGAGTTTGAGTTGTCTATAGTACATAAAAGCACAGGAATCTATCACACAATTCGGTTATGTTGGCTTCAACTTGGAGTTTAGGACACTTGTGGGTTTCCTACATATAATACTTAGATAAAGTTATGAGACCATATGTGACTGCTTATAGAGATTAGAGTGATAAAAAGAGAGCTAAGGATTAAACTTTGGAAAACATAAATATATGAAACATAGGTAGAAGAAATAGAACTCAAAAATGGAGGCCGAGAAGACACATCCATGTAGTACAAGGGAAATCAGGAGATACTCATGCTGAGGAAGCCAAGGTGGAAGTGTAACAAGAAGGAAGCAGTCAACCTTACCAAATGCTACAGGTAAGTAAACTAAGATTAGGAGAGAAGAAATACCATATGATTTAACAATCATTGGGTGGTTTGTGATGTTTATAGAGGAGTTTCATTGCAATGGTGGAGGCTATAATCAGACTATAGAAGGTTGAAGTATGAATGAACCATTCAGTAGACTGTTTTTGTTTTTGTTTTCCAAAACTAAGCACAGCAATGTTTTGGGTCCCAAGTCTTCTTCCAGAATTTTGCTACACCCTATCAAAGGTGAAGTCTATTTCTTATTTCCTTGAACTGGAATAGGACTTTGTGACTGTCTCAATGAACAAACTATAGCAGTGTGACTTCCAAGTTTAGATCATAAAGGAAATAAAGATTTTGCCTCTCTCTCTCTCTCTGTCTCTCTTCTTTCTCTCCTTCTCTCCCTCTATCTCTCACTGCTGGTTCTTGAAACTTACATGTTGTGAGGAAGCCTAGGTCACATGGAGATTCTACATATAGGTATTCTGGCCGAAGGACCCAGCTAACTTCTCAGTGCTAACACCAGCACCAACTTCTAGAGTGAGCAATTCTTTTAATGATTTTAGTCCCTATCTTTTGAGCTGCTCCAGCTGAGACATCTGAAGCAGAGATGGGCTATCCCCATTAAGTCATTCTCGAATGGTAGATTACATATCCTAGATGCTTTAGGCCACTAGGTTTTCGACAATATTTTATAACCACAGTAAACAGCACAGATGCAAAGGAAAAGAAACCATAAATGTAAATTATTCTTTGGAAGTCCTTAGCACTGAAGAATTACAGGAGAAAATGAAATTAATATCCAGATGAAGATAGAAGGTAAAGAATGTTTGGGAGTTTTTAATTTTGTTATCAAAACAGGGTCATCATAAGAGGAATCAACATGGTGGAGTAGGAGGACCTGGAACTCACCTCCCCCGTGAATGCATCAAAAATACATCTGCATGGGGCTTCCCTGGTGGCGCAGTGGTTGAGGGTCCGCCTGCCGATGCAGGGGACATGGGTTCGTGCCCTGGTCCGGGAAGATCCCACACGCCATGGAGCTGCTGGGCCTGTGAGCCATGGCCGCTGAGCCTGCGCGTCCGGAGCCTGTGCTCCGCAACGGGAGAGGCCACAGCAGTGAGAGGCCCGCGTACCGCAAAGAAAAAAAGAAAAAAATCTGCATGTAGAAAAATTCTCACTGAAAACTAAATGGAGGCTAGCAGAAAGACTCCTATACAACCAAGGCTGTAAGAATGGGAAGAGAAGCGATCAGGTTGGGACCTGTGCCCCTGGGAGGGAACTCAGAGGAAAAGCAGAATTGCATGGGCAGAGACCCTCTATGTGGAGTGAGCAGCTGGAGCCACATATTGGGCACCCCAGCCCCAGGGTCCAACAAATGGAAGACAAGCCCCCTTCTCTTGTTGGAGGGCTGATGGGACCAACAAGAGGGCTATGGGAAGCCCAGACTCTCCTCATGAGGAGTGTGTGAATGCTTGCTTGTTCCCAAAGCAGGGTGAAGAGGCTGGATTGAAATTAAAACTGCAAGGTGGCTGACTCATTTCCCACAACCACCCTAGCATGCACCTAACATAAGCTGGCTGCTTGTGTCCTGTAGCAGCTCCACCCAGGAGCAAGCGGGGCTGCCGTGACCAAGGAAACTACTTGGCCAGCCATGAAACCCTGAGGCAGCTCAAACCCTAAGTCACATCTGAATAGGAAGGTGGTAGTTATGACTGGTGATTGCACAGGCTATGCATCAGAGGCAGTCCAGACTAGTGACAGTGACCAGACCGCCACAGCCTGCACCACAGCCCTTGTCAAATACTAACACCTGCCCCTCTTGTTCCAAGCACTGCTCCTCTCTGGGGCAAGGTAAGCCAGTGCCTGGAGGGGGAACTGAGCTAGCTCAGAATCAACCCTCAGGACGCCTGCTCCAGCAACTTGAGACCTGACCCTGCCCTCAATAAGACAGTGACAGCAACCGAGCAGAAGGGAAGCCCTGCTTCACACCTGGCTCTAGGCCTAACCCCTCCTTATCCAGCCCCACCTCTATCAAAGTAATAGCTGCCAGCACACTCTGAGAAAAGACATGACTTCTGTTCACATGAAAACCAGCTACCCCATCAAAGACAACCGGACAGCAAAAAGAAAAAAACAATTTAAATTTAAAAAAAGGAAAACCATTGAAGGGATATTTGGGATAACATCAAGCATACCAACGTTCACATTATAGGGATCCCCAGAAGGAGAAAGGATAGAGAAGGGGGTCAAAAATGTATTTAAGGGCTTCCCTGGTGGCACAGTGGTTAAGAGTCCACCTGCCGATGCAGGGGACACGGGTTCGTGCCCTGGTCTGGGAAGATCTCACATTGCCGCGGAGCAGCTGGGCCCGTGAGCCATGGCCGCTGAGCCTGCGCATCCGGAGCCTGTGCTCCACAACGGGAAAGGCCACAACAGTGAGAGGCCCGCATACCACACACACACAAAAAAATGTATTTAATGAAATTATTACTAAAAATTTCCCAAGCCTTAAAGAAGGAAACAGATATCCAGGTACAGAAAGCACAGAGGGTCCCAAAGAAGATGACCCAAACAGACCCACACCAAGACATGTAATAATTAAAATGACAAAAGTTAAAGAGAGAATTCTAGTGGCAACAATAGAAAAACAAAGAATCATACACAAAGGAACACCCATAAGGTTATCAGATGATTTTTCTGCAGAAATTGTGCAAGCCAGAAGGGACGATAGATCTAAAATGCTGAAAGGGAAAACCTGCAAGACTGTCATTTAGAATTGCAGGAGAGATAAGAAACTTTCAGATAAGCAAAAACTAAAAGTTCATCAATACTAAATCAAACAGGAGGTGGAGCTTCAAGATGGCGGAAGAGTAAGACTAAGACGTGGAGATCACCTTCCTCCCCACAAATACAACAGAAATACATCTACATGTGGAACAACTCCTACAGAACACCTACTGAATGCTGGCAGAAGACCTCAGACCTCCCAAAAGGCAAGAAACTACCCACGTACCTGGGTAGGGCAAAAGAAAAAAGAAAAAAACAGAGACAAAAGAATAGGGACAGGACCTGCACCAGTGGGAGGGAGCTGTGAAGGAGGAAAGGTTTCCATACACTAGGAAGCCCCTTCGTGGGTGGAGACTGCAGGTGGCGGAGTGGGGAAGCTTCGGAGCCACAGAGGAGAGCGCAGCAACAGGGGTGCGGAGGGCAAAGTGCGGGAGATTCCTGCACAGAGGATTGGTGCCGACTGGCACTCACCAGCCCGAGAGGCTTGTCTGCTCACCCACTGGGGCGGGTGGGGGCTGGGAGCTGAGGCTCGGGCTTTGGTCGGATCCCAGGGAGAGGACTGGGGTTGGCTGCGTGAACTCAACCTGAAGGGGGCTAGTGCGCCACAGCTACCCAGGAGGTGTCTGGGAAAATGCCTGGACCTGCCGAAGAGGTAAGAGACTTTTTCTTCCCTCTTTGTTCCTGGTGCGTGAGAAGAGGTGATTAAGAGCGCGCCTAAAGGAGCTCCAGAGACGGGCGAGAGCCGCGGCTAAAAGGGCGGACCCCAGAGACGGGCATGAGATACTAAGGCTGCTGCTGCCGCCACCAAGAAGCCTGTGTGCGAGCACAGGTCACTCTCCACACTGCCCCTCCTGGGAGCCTGTGCAGCCCGCCACTGCCAGGTCCCGTGACACAGGGACAACTTCCCCGGAAAAACCAATGGCGCGCCTCAGGCTGTTGCAACATCACGCTGGCCTCTGCCGCCGCAGGCTCGCCACACATCCGTACCCCTCCCTCCCCACGGCCTGAGTGAGCCAGAGCCCCTGAATCAGAGACTCCTTTAACCCCGTCCTGTCTGAGTGCAGAACAGATGCCCTTGGCGAGCTACACACAGAGGCGGGTCCAAATCCAAAGCTGAATCCCAGGAGCTGTGAAAACAAAGAAGAGAAAGGGAAGTCTCTCCCAGCAGCCTCAGAAGCAGTGGATTAAATCCCCACAATCAACTTGATGTACCCTGCATCTGTGGAATACCTGAATAGACAATGAATCATCCCAAATTGAGGAGGTGGACTTTGGGAGCAATGACATTATATATATATATATGGTTTGTTTTTTTTTCCCTTTTTCTCTTTTTGGGAGTGTGTATGTTTCTGTGTGTGACTTTTTTCTGTAGAGCTTTGCTTTTACCATTTGTCCTAGGGTTCTGTCTGTCCGTTTTTCAGTTTTTGTGAGGGTTTTTTGTTTGTTTGTTAGCTTTAGTATAGTTTTTAACACTTATTGGTGGATTTTTGTTTTAGGTTTGGTAGCTCTTTTTTTCTTTCTTTTTTGTTTTCTTATTTTAAAAAAAGTAATATTTTTTTATTTGAAAAACTTTATTTTATTTTACTTTATGTTATTTTATTTTTTTAAATCTTCTTTCTCTCTTTCTTTTTTATTCTCACTTTTATTCTGTGCTGTGTACATGACAGGCTCTTGGTGCTCCAGGCAGATGTCAGTGCTGTGCCTCTGAGGTGGGAGAGCCAAGTTCAGGACACTGGTCCACAAGAGAACTCCCAGCTCCACATTATATCAAACGACGAAAATCTCCCAGAGATCTCCATCTCAATGCCAAGACTCAGCTCCACTCAATGACCAGCAAGCTCCAGTGCTGGACACCCTATGCCAAACAACTAGCAAGACAGGAACACAACACCATCCATTAGCAGAGAGACTTCCTAAAATCATAATAAGGCAAAAGACACCCCAAAACACACCACCAGACATGGATCTGTGCACCAGAAAGACAATACCCAGCCTCACCCACCAGAACACAGGCACTAGTCCACTCCACCAGGAAGCCTACACAAGCCACTGCACCAACCTGAGCCACTGGAGGCAGACACGAAAAACAAAGGGCACTACGAACATGGAGCCTGTGAAAAGGAGACCCCAAACACAGTAAGAGAAACAAAATGAGAAGACACAAAAACACACAGCAGATGAAGGAGCAAGGCAAAAACCCACCAGACTTAACAAATGAAGAGGAAATAGGCAGTCTACCTGAAAAAGAATTCAGAATAATGACAGTAAAGACGATCCAAAATCTTGGAAATACAATGGAGAAAATACAAGAAACGTTTAACAAGGACCTAGAATAACTAAAGAGCAAACAAACAGTGATGAACAACAAAATAAATGAAATTAAATATTCTCTAGAAGGGATCAATAGCAGAATAACTGAGGCAGGAGAATGGATAAGTGACCCAGAAGATAACATAGTGGAAATAATTACTGCAGAGCAGAGTAAAGAAAAAAGAATGAAAAGAATTGAGGACAGTCTTAGAGACCTTTGGGACAACATTAAATGCAACAACATTCAAATTATAGGGGTCCCAAAAGAAGAAGAAAAAAGAAAGGGACTGAGAAAATATTTGAAGAGATTATAGTTGAAAATCTCCCTAATATGGGAAGGGAAATAGTTAATCAAGTCCAGGAAGCACAGAGAGTCCCATACAGGATAAATCCAAGGAGAAACACGCCAAGACACATATTAATCAAACTGTCAAAAATTAAATACAAAGAAAAAATATTAAAAGCAGCAAGGGAAAAACAACAAATAACACACAAGGGATCCCCATAAGGTTAACAACTGATCTTTCAGAAGAAACTCTGCAAGCCAGAAGGGAGTGGCAGGACATATTTAAAATGATGAAGGAGAAAAACCTACAACCAAGATTACTCTACCCAGCAGGGATCTCATTCAGATTTGATGGAGAAATTAAAACCTTTAAAGACAAGCAAAAGCTAACAGAATTCAGCACCACCAAACCACCTTTACAACAAATGCTAAAGGAACTTCTCTAGGCAGGAAACACAACAGAAGGAAAAGACCTACAATTACAAACCGAAAACAACAAAATGGTAATAGGAACATACATATCTATAATTACCTTAAATGTAAATGGATTAAATGCTCCCACCAAAAGACTTAGACTGGCTGAATGGATACAAAACCAACACCCGTATATATGCTGTTTACAAGAGATCCACTTCAGACCTAGGGACACATACAGACTGAAAGTGAGGGGATGGAAAAACTATTCCATGCAAATGGAAATCAAAAGAAAGCTCGAGTAGCAATTCTCATATCAGACAAAATAACTTTAAAACAACGACTATTACAAAAGACAATGAAGGACACTACATAATGATCAAGGGATCGATCCAAGAAGAAGATAAAACAATTGTAAATACTTATGCACCCAACATAGGAGCACCTCAATACATAAGGCAAATACTAACAGCCATAAAAGAGGAAATGGCCAGTAATACAATCAGAGTAGGGGACTTTAACACCTCACTTTCACCAATGGACGGATCATCCAAAATGAAAGTAAATAGGGAAAAACAACCTTTAAATGATACATTAAACAAGATGGACTTAATTGATATTTATAGGACTTTCCATCCAAAAACAACAGAATACACATTCTTCTCAAGTGCTCATGGAACATTCTCCAGGATAGATCATATCTTGGGTCACAAATCAAGCTTTGGTAAATTTAAGAAAATTGGATTCATATCAGTTATCTTTTCTGACCACAGTGCTATGAGACTAGATATCAATTACAGGAAAAAATCTGTAAAAAATACAAACACATGGAGGCTAAACAATACACAATTTAATAATCAAGAGATCACTGAAGAAATCAAAGAGGCAATCAAAAATACCTAGAAACAAATGACAATGAAAACACAACAACCTAAAACCTATGGGATGCAGCAAAAGAAGTTCTAAGAAGGAAGTTTATAGCAATACAATCCTACCTTAAGAAACAAGAAACATCTCAAATAAACAACCTAACCTTACACCTAAAGCAATTAGAGAAAGAAGAACAAAAATACCCCAAAGAGAGCAGAAGGAAAGAAATTATAAAGATCAGATCAGAAATAAATGAAAAAGAAAAGAAGGAAACAATAGCAATGATCAATAAAACTTAAAGCTGGTTTTTTGAGAAGATAAACAAAATAGATAAACCATTAGCAAGACTCATCAAGAAAAAGAGGGAGAAGACTCATCAATAGAATTAGAAATGAGGAGAAATAACAACTGACACTGCAGAAATACAAAGGATCATGAGAGGTTACTACAAGCAACTATATACCTATAAATTGGACAACCTGGAAGAAATTGACAAATTCTTATAAATGCACAACCTTCCGAGACTGAACCATAAGAAATAGAAAATATGAACAGACCAATCACAAGCACTGAAACTGAAACTGTGATTAAAAATTTCCAACAAACAAAAGCCCAGGACCAGATGGCTTCACAGGTGAATTCTATGAAATATTTAGAGAAGAGCTAACACCTATCCTTCTCAAACTCTTCCAAAATATAGCAGAGGGAGGAACACTCCCAAACTCATTCTGCAAGGACACCATCTTCCTGATACCAAAACCAGACAAAGATGTCACAAAGAAAGAAAACTACAGGCCAATATCACTGCTGAACATAGATGCAAAAATCCTCAAGAAAATACTAGCAAACAGAATCCAACAGCAGATTAAAAGGATCACACACCATGATCAAGTGGGTTTACCCCAGGAATGCAAGGATTCTTCAAAATACGCAAATCAATCAGTGTGATACACCGTATTAACAAATTGAAGGAGAAAAACCATAATATCATCTCAATAGATGCAGAGAAAGCTTTTGACAAAATTCAGCACCCACTTATGATAAAATCCCTCCAGAAAGTAGGTATAGAGGGAACTTTCCTCAACATAATAAAGGTCATATATGACAAACCCACAGCCAACATCATCCTCAATGGTGAAAAACTGAAAGCATTTCCACTAAGATCAGGAACAAGACAAGGTTGTCCACTCTCATCACTATTATTCACCATAGTTTTGGAAGTTTTAGCCACAGCATCAGAGAAGAAAAAGAAATAAAAGGAATCCAAATTGGAAAAGAAGTAAAGCTGTCACTGTTTGCAGATGACATGATACTATACATAGAGAATCCTAAAGATCCTACCAGAAAACTATTAGAGCCAATCAATGAATTTGGTAAAGGAGCAGGATCCAAAATTAATGCACAGACATCTCTGGCATTCCTATACACTAATGATGAAAAATCTGAAAGTGAAATCAAGAAAACACTCCCATTTACCATTGCAACCAAAACAATAAAATATCTAGGAATAAACCTACATAAGAAGCCAAAGACCTGTATGCAGAAAATTATAAAACAGTGATGAAAGAAATTAAAGATGATAAAAACAGATGGAGAGATGTACCATGTTCTTGGATTGGAAGAATCAACATTGTGAAAATGTCTATACTACCCAAAGCAATCTACAGATTCAATGCAATCCCTATCAAATTACCACTGGCACTTTTCACAGAACTAGAACAAAAAATTTCGCAATTTGTATGGAAACACAAAAGACCCCGAATAGCCAAAGCAATCTTGAGAAAGAAAAACGAAGCTGGAGGAATCAGGCTCCCTGACTTCAGACTATACTACAAAGCACAGTAATCAAGACAGTATGGTACTGGCACAAAAACAGAAATATAGATAAATAGAAAAGGATAGAATGCCCAGAGATAAACCCACACACATATGGTCACCTTATTTTTGATAAAGGAGACAAGAATATCCAATGGAGAAAAGACAGCCTCTTCAATAAATGGTGCTGGGAAAAGTGGACAGCTACATGGAAAATAATGAAATTAGAACACTCCCTAACACCATACACAAAAATAAACTAGCATGCATTAAAGACCCTAATATAAGGTCAGACACTATCAAACTCTTAGAGGAAAACATAGGCAGAACACTCTATGACATAAATCACAGCAAGATCATTTTGACCACCTCCTAGAGAAATGGAAATAAAATCAAAAATAAACAAGTGGGACCTAATGAAACTTCAAAGCTTTTGCACAGCAAAGGAAACCATAAACAAGACAAAAAGACAACCCTCAGAATGGTAGAAAATATTTGCAAGTGAAACAATTGACAAAGAATTTATCTCCAAAATTTACAAGCCACTCATGCAGCTCAATATCAAAAAAACAAACAACCCAATCCAAATATGGGCAGAAGACCTAATAGATATTTCTCCAAAGAATATATACAGATTGCCATCAAACACATGAAAGAATGCTCAACATCATTAATCATTAGAGAAATGCAAATCAAAACTACAATGAGATATCATCTCACACTGGTTAGAATGGTCATCATGAAATGTCTACAAACAATAAATGCTGGAGAGGGTGTGGAGAAGAGGGAATTCTCTTGCACTGTTGGTGGGAATGTATATTGATACAGCACTATGGAGAAAAGTATGGAGGTTCTTTAAAAAAGTAAAAATAAAACTACCATACGACCCAGCAATCCACTACTGGGCATATACCCTGAGAAAACCATAATTCAAAATGAGTCATGTACCAAAATGTTCATTGCACCTCTATTTACAATAGCCAGGACATTGAAACAACCTAAGTGTCCATCAACAGATGAATGGATAAAGAAGATGTGTCACATATATACAATGGAATATTACTCAGCCGTAAAAAGAAACAAAATTGAGTTATTTGTAGTGAGGTGGATGGACACAGAGTCTGTCATACAGAGTGAAGTAAGTCAGAAAAGAAAAACAAATACTGTATGCTAACACATATATATGGAATTTAAAAGAAAATGGTCATGAAGAACCTAGGGGCAAGACGGGAATAAAGACACAGACTTACTAGAGAATGGACTTGAGGATATGGGGAGTGGGAATGATAAGCTGGGACAATGTGAGAGAGTGGCATGGACATATATATACTACCAAACGTAAAATAGATAGCTAGTGGGAAGCAGACACATAGCACAGGGAGATCAGCTCGGTACTTTGTGACCACCTAGAAGGGTGGGATAGGGAGGGTGGGAGGGAAGAAGGCACAAGAGGGAAGAGATATTGAGACATATGTATATGTATAACTGATTCACTTTGTTATAAATCAGAAATTAACACACCATTGTAAAGCAATTATACTGCAATAAAGATGCTTAAAAAAAGAAAGAAAGAAAGAAAAAAATAACTAAATCAACCGTAAAAGACATATTGAAAAGTCTTCTCTAAATGGAAAAGGCTATAACGAGAAGCAAGTAACTATAGGAAAGGAAAATCCAGCTAGTAAAGAGACAATATATTAAAGAGTGAGGATCAATCACTTAAATAAGGTAGTACAAAGGTTAAATGACGAAAAAATGAAAAATCACACTGGGGGGTGTGGTGCTGGGATGAATTGGGAGATTGAGATTGACATATATACACTAATATGTATAAAATAGATAACTATTAAGAACCTGCTCTATAAAAAATAGAGAAATTAAATTAAATTTTAAAAAAGGAGAATCAATTATAACTGCAACAATCCATAAATGAATAAACATGAAGATGTAAAGAGTGACAATCAAAAATGTAAAGTGTGGGGGAATGGAGTAAAAAGTGTAAATCTTTTAGAACGTGTTCTAACTTAAAGGACTACCCGTTTAAAACAAATAGACATAGTTATAGGTCAACATATACGAGCCCCACAGATTTAAATCCTTCAATAGATACACAAAAACAAGACAGAAAGGAACACAAGCATATCACTAAAGAAAATCATCAAACCACAAGGGAAAAAACTAAAAGAAGAAAAGAACAGGGAAAGACTACAAAACCTAGGGGAAGTTTTCTGAATGTGCTTTGATTTTCAATCCCAGCATTATTTATACTTAGGTTACTATTCCCTTGCATTTATATAGACAAGAGAGAGTTGAATTCCACTTCCTTTTAGTTTCCATAACTTATATTCAAAGGAAATTTAATTGTTAACCCAATAATTAATCATATTTTAGGCAGTAGATCTAAATCATAGAACAAGTGAGGAGTGAACGAGAGGGTCTTCTTTTCATTTTCATGATATTTAAGGCCAGAAACCTTGAATATAAACTTGCATTTTTCTTGACAATTTGTTGATGTTTTTCCATCTTCTTTAATGAAGTAAACAGTACCTGATGCATTGTAAAGATAGTTTTCTTAAATAGCTAAACTAAGGAATGAAAGTTTTCAAGATGACAGTTACTTATTTTGCTTCTGCAGAAGACAGACTCATAGCAAGCTTCTTGCATACAGACAGAAAAATAATGCATTTTCTGTTAAAAATGAAGGTGCTGGGATTATTTCAAACTATGTACATAGCTAAGGGATACATATTTACGCTGTTTGGAGGATGCTCCATTTCATTTTGACAGCAAACAGATTCAAGTATGTACAATAAGAAATCACTGTGAATTTTCTTCTGACCATTCTTATAACTGCAGAAGTGGTTCAAAGATCTATGTTCAATTTGCAGATGTGCATGTACCTGCATGGGAAGTACTGAATTATATAAATGTTTATTTCCTGTTTGTCCTATTTAGTACATACTATAAAGCAACTTCTCCATGCTTTGTTCTTGATTAGATAAATGAATCCATAATCAGTCTTTGCACAGTGAAAATAAGCAGTAAGAAAAAATTCCCATTAAGGTTGCTCTGAATTATGTTCTGTTTTTCTAACTTAGCACCGGAGACTTTCCTGTATTTGATAATCTCTTATGTATCTACCATTATTGCTAACATTTCTTCTTTCTCTCACCTCAGTGATAAATGTGTACTTCTTGTTCATAATTTTTAGCCCATTTTTAAAGAGATAAGTGGATCATTTTCATTATGAACATGGAGCTGTGAGTTAACCTCACTGCTCTTCAGCTTGTTTCTTTGTAACACGGAACAATTATAGCAACTTCATGGATTTTGGTGAGTACCAAAGATATATCACTCTTGATGTGTAAATCTGTAAGCTATGAATTATTCTCCCCAACAGTTTCATCTTAAAAAGACTCTTGTTTAAAGACTATTTTCTATGCTGAAAGAACCTAAAATATTTGCAATATTTAAAAATATTTTGAAACTCTATATTTGTTTAGTAGTAAGAAGATGTTTCCCATTACTTTCTCGTCTTCATCTATAAAATGAGGATAATAATACCAACTTGTAGGATTGTGGTAGGAGTTCAGTGAAAAACTTATATACAAATCCCTAAGAAGAGCGCAGGGCATATGGTAAGCACACAGTAAATACATTGTTATTATCAATATTGCATAACCAAGTCCACACGCAAAGATTTGGAGACAACAGGGACCAATATGGAAAATAATCTGTTGTTTTCATTACATGAGGTTAGTTGATTTTCTCCAGGGAACATGTCCCAAGATAATGGATATGAACAGGGGCTGAAGATTTTTGCCAGCATATATAAAGAACTATTCCTCTTCTTTTCTTACTTTATGCACTCAATAACACATTTTGTAAATTTCCTGAACATGTTATTTGTTAAGTGTCAGCCTAGTCAGCTTGCATGTGTAAGAAAAATGGATTTCTCAGTTGGAAGAAGACAATTCATCAAGTAGGAGACACATGAAAGATAAGAACTGTGAAGATTATTTATTTACACACTTAGATGCTGTTTTCTATGTGGTATCCATTGTTTTAAGCACTTTAACCATATTAACTAATTTAGAAATCATTATATATATATATATATATATATGATTATAGTAGCCTCTATTACTCTTTCTGTTTTACATATAGGAAAATTGAGACACACAGGGTTAAGCAAATTTTGCAAGATCATACTGCTAATAATTGGAGTTGACTTGAACACAGTGAGTCTGGGCCCAGAGCCCTTGCTGTTAAGCACTACATAGGCTCTTTCTAGAAACTTTTGGTGCCTTCTATAATACAGCTCCTTTTTGCATTCTGGTCACTATATCACCTTTTGGCCTTTTGCTTTACTGGACCATTGATTCAATCTCCATGTGAGAATGTTTACTATCTTATCACTACTTGGCCAAGCAAGCATGGTTAGTGGAAAACACTCAGATCTGAGAATCAAAATTTAGATACTGTTTTCTTTGCTGTGTGAACTCTACTTATTCCACTATCTTCCATAAGGCATTATTTTTTGTCTGAATTTCATAAGGGAAGATCTATGCTTAAGTAAGTGGGAAATGATAAGTTAAAGGAACTTAAATAGAAATTTTAAATCACAGAATTTCCAAAAAATTGATATTCTGGGATTTTTCACAGATCTAAGAAAAATTATTTTACAAACTCATTTTGAATGAAACGCTTTTTATACAGAAAATCTCAAAATTTCATACCACTAATGCTTTGAAGAAAAGATTTTAGAAATTCTTAATTACTTACTTTAACTCTGAAACATACTTTCTTATTTTTATGAAAAAGAGTTTATTTTGTATGATTCTAACTAGACAAAAATCCTTTAATTATGACAAATAAGGAAGGAAATCAATGTCATTTATATTCACTTTGATTCATTATTATGTTTTCATGCAACATCTGATCAAATATCTGGAAAATTTCTTCCTTAGGAGGCTGGAAGATAAAGTAAAAACCAGGCTGAAATTAATACTCAAACTAATATTGATACAGTGAGTCTTCTGTAAATTTGTGTCTCATTTCTTAATGGCAGAAAATCTATATTACTCATCTTTGTATCCCCTATGCCTAGCGGAGTTCTTTGCACAGAATAGCTCTGGATGGAATGAAACTAGTATGGCAAGCTTTCTCAAGAAAATTCCAAGTAAGAATGACCACTGAGAGTGCCATTTAGGTTTGTTTTCAGTAACATTGCAATGTTTTTGTAATACAAAAGATATGCCCCTTAAATCCAAGGACAGCTTTATTGTTGACCAAATACAGAAAAAAAAAAAATGCTTGTTGATGGGTAGAAAACAACTTCTGAAGATCTGAACAGAAGTATTTAAAATGAAGTGTTTTCAATTTGTCATTTCTTATGTTTTCCTAAATTTACAAAACAATTTCTATTCAAAAATGATTTTTTAATGGATCAATTCTCTCATTGTACTGTGATAAATTTTAACACCCGAAATGTCTCTTCAAATCCAAGAACTTCTTCAGTCCATGGTGCTCAGTGCTTTATACTGAATTTCTATAAGCAACATCAAAGCTTTCTTTAACAAGCCTTTTTGAGTAGCTACTGTGTAATCATTCAGTTTCCTTTCTCTCACCAAAGTTCAATGTTTTATAGGTGCTACAGTTAGCAATCAAAACTCTGACACCCAATCATGTTAACTTAGACCATCACAGACATAACCTCAAGTTCTGTAAAAAAAAATCTGCTTTGTTTTGTGGGACATAGAAAGAGACAGAACATTAATTTTATTGACATGTTATACCATTGTATAATTAACAGTATTGCTACTAAAAGTATGGAGACCCCTGGATATCTTAAAGCCATATGGATTAATGTCCAGTGTCTAAAAACTGAGACTTTGGGGCAGCGCCAAAGGAAACAGTAAAAAGCATGTAAGTGGTCCCAAGGTGAATCAACCCAGGCTGACAGTGCTACTTATGAAACGTGCTGCTCATCTATATCCACAGGAGGTAAAGATATAGAACCAGAACATAGGAAGAAAATACCTTCTTCCAGACTCAAATATGAAGTCTACCTCAGTTGCCTGCTAACAATAGAAGGCCCAAGCACTTCTATTTTAATACCCTGTGTTCAGCATACTGAATTGTTCTGTTAAATTTGGATATGGCTGATATAAATATAACTCTTCCACAATGGTGGAATATGAAATTCACTGAAAATATTATATCTTGTTATATATCTTTTTCTTCTTCTCTGCCTCTGTCTCTCTCTTCACAGTCATGTACTTACACAGCTGTTTAAGGATATTTTTCTCCACAAATATTTTTCAGCATGTAATTTTCGGGCTTTAAAACCATAAGTAATGATGCCATACACCCAGATTTTAAATATCTAGCTCTGACCTATGTGTTACTGACTTAACACAGTCTATAAAAATTTCAAATGTTTGGCAGATTTTTCTTCATTTTAATAGTAATTGTTAGATTTTTTTTTTTTAAGATGTTGGGGGTAGGATTTTATTAATTAATTTATTTATTTTTGTTGTGTTGGGTCTTCATTTCTGTGCGAGGATTTTCTCTAGTTGTGGCAAGCAGGGGCCACTCTTCCTTATGGTGCACGGGCCTCTTACTATCACGGCCTCTCTTGTTGTGGAGCACAGGCTCCAGATGCGCAGGCTCAGTAGTTGTGGCTCACAGGCCCTGTTGCTCCGCGGCATGTGGGATCCTCCCAGACCAGGGCTCGAACCCGTGTCCCCTGCATTAGCAGGCAGATTCCCAACCACTGTGCCACCAGGGAAGCCCAGCAATTGTTAGATTTTAAAAAAATAATTATTGGTTTTATATATATATATATATATATATATATAGTTTTTTTTTTGGCGGTACACGGGCCTCTCACTGTTGTGGCCTCTCCTGTTGCAGAGCACAGGCTCCGGACGCGCAGGCTCAGCGGCCATGGCTCATGGGCCCAGACGCTCTGCGGCATGAGGGATCCTCATGGACAGGGGCACGAACCCGTGTCCCCTGCATTGGCAGGCAGACTCTCAACAACTGCGCCACCAGGGAAGCCCCGAATGGTTCTATGTTTATATCCTGAATGCCTCAGGGAAAAAGCAAATATCTTCCAAATACAACCTACTTCCTTAATAAAGGTGATATTTATTTGAGATTTGTTTAGTAGAGACTTTCAACAAATACATGTTATGCACTCTTACATAGAAAAGTATTAGAAAATGTCAAAATAAAATAATAAATCCAATAACGAATATATGGTGACTTAATTGTGACTTTAATTATACACCTTAACTGTAGAATTACACCCTATAATGAGATACACATACCAACAACCCCCCACATCTCAGACAAAACTTTACTCTTCTTAGATATAGAATTTAAACTTTATTTTGAAGTTAATTCAAAAGTAAAAAATAAAACAATGAAAAGCAAAACAAGGTAGATACTATAATTACTCTACACAATTTCTGATGTTTAATTAAGAATTAACATTTAAGGAAGCAAGACCAAATGGCAAAAAATTTGCAATAGAAATGGACCTACACATCATCCAGGGTAATGGGACATGGACATAAAATAATTATTATGAATATGTTCATAGAAATAGAGGGAAATGTCGAGAGAGAGAACTGGTCTGTGTAAAAAAAAATGAATCATATGTATATATGGATATATATGGAGATAAAGAACTTGATAGATTTGTTATAACAACAAATTAGACTTGCAATGAGAATAATAATAAATTAGAGGACAGAGCAAATCAATACACAAAGAGAAAAAATAAAGGGTGAAAATACCAAAAGAAGTGAAAGGGGTATGGTGAAAATATTTAATACCAAATATAATTGGAATTACAGCGGAGGAGAAAAAAGGGAGTGGGGTGAAAACAATAGTTGAAAAAATAGTAGTTGAAAAATTTCTAAAACTGATTAAAGGTATCAGTCAGTGTGATTCAATAATTTCTATGAACCTAGGAACAAATGGCACACACCTAGGCACATAATAATAAAATCTACTTCAAAAAAAAAAAAGAAAAGAAAATTGAAAACCTTTAACGTAAGTAGAGAAAAGGCAGATTGAGGGAATATCAGTGAGACTGACAGCTGACTCATCAACAGAAATGATAAAACCAAAGACAACAAATTGCTTTGTTAAAGTGCTGAAAGAAGTAGCTGTCAACCTCAGATTCTACACAGAGAAAAAGTATTCATTAGTAGATAATGCAAAATAAATCATTTTTAGACAAAGTTTGAGATAAGTTACTGTCAACAGTCATGCACTTCCAAAAATACTAAGGGATGTTCTTCAGACAGAAAGAAAATAATCTCAGATGGAATCACAGAAATGCAGAAAGGAATGAAGAGCACATGGTAAATAATGGAAAACACCACTAGAAATCTGAGTATATTGGTTAGGATCTAGCAAGGAGACAGAAACCAAACCAATTATTAGAACAGAGAAAATTTAATGTAAAGATTTGTTCACTAATCAAAGAAAACTAACTATTAAAAGGGGCAAAAGGGCTTCCCTGGTGGCGCAGTGGTTGAGAGTCTGCCTGTCAATGCAGGGGACACGGGTTCGTGCCCCGGTCCGGGAGGATCCCACATGCCACAGAGTGGCTGGGCCCGTGGGCCATGGCCGCTGGGCCTGCGCATCCAGAGCCTGTGCTCCACGATGGGAGGGGCCACGGCAGTGAGAGGCCCGTGTACCACAAAAAAAAAAAAAAAAGAAAGAAAGAAAAAAAAGGGGGGGCAAAAGAAGACTCTAAGAAGCACATAAGTAGCACATACAAACAAAACAAACAAACAAACAAAAAAGCCCAGTTGTTATTCCTAGGCAGAGAGAGAATGAAAAATAAAGAAACTGAAGGCTCAGAGACTGTCCCTCCCTACTCTCCCCCTGTGTCTTCCCAAAACTGAGATTCATATATTTGTTTTTTAAGAAGGCATGACTTCCATAGGAACACACTACCTCATAGGGTGAAGAAAGATTCCAGAAGGCACAGGTCAGAAATGGTCTTTAGAAATGATAGGTCACAGATGGAAAATGTCAGCAGGCTGGAGCTGATTTAAGGAAACAACTCTCTAAGTTGGGAAATAGTTCCCTGAGGATGTGACCAGAGCTGCTGTGCAAGCAGCCCACTGGAGCATCTCAGAAGCAGCCATTGGATAGGGAGAAATAGGTTCAGCCAGGGCTACCAACAAAGCACAATTAGAGCTTATGGAAATGGCTACTGAGCAGAGAGAGCAAGGCCTGAGGGTGCAGATAAAACTGGTCTGTGAGGTCTGTAGGGCACCCTTGCTAAATAAACCATGGAGGACCTTTACATAGAAGAAAAGTGTCTTCCTGTTTCTTTGCCTTCTGTTGTCACTACAGTTTCCTCTCTTAGCAAATTCTAACCTTTTTTCAGACAGCAGAAGAAATGTTCAGAGGGTACAGCCTGAGTATCACAAAGCAGGAAAAGAAAGATGGATTTGTAGATGAGAACAATAACTTGATATTGGTTCACTGATATTGTCTTGTGTGGTTTAATAATATGTATAATTGCAATGCATGTTAATAATAGCATAAAATTGAGAATTAGGTGAAAAAGTTATTTTCCTAGGCTACAAAATGGAAAATGTACCAATTTAAAGTAGAATGTACCAAGTCAAAGGTATTTATTGGTATCTCTAAGGAACGTACTAGAAGAATAGTAAAAGACAATATGACTAATAAGCTCAATTGGGAACAAATAGAATCATGAAACATGCTTGATTCAACAAATAGAATATAAGAAAGGGAATACAAAAAAGTGATGAAGCAAAAAGCAAAGAATAATATGGTAGATAAAACTCAAATCAGTATTTACATTATGGGTATAAGCTAAATTCACAGTTTAAAAGAAAGGTTTTAAAACTGGAATAAAAAGATACAAAGACAGATTGAGATTGAAAGTAAAATGATTTAAAAGATACACTGTAAAAACTGTAACTAAAAGAAAGCCAGGAAAAGTACATAATAATAGACAGCTCAGACTTGGAGGCATGAAGTATTGCCAGGAACAAAAAGGGAGTTTTCACAATAATAAAAGGGTTAATTCAACAGAAACATAATATTCCATAATTTATGAAATTCATATAATATAATTCATATCATAGACCTAAAATATCCATAGAAAATTCTAGCAGGCTTATAGGAGAAATAGAAAAACCTATAATTATAGCTGGAGATTTTATCATACCTCTGTCACTGAGGAAAAACAAAAACAAAATTTAGTAAAGAATAGAAGATTTAGACACCATGATTAACAAAATGTCCTAATTTACATGTTTAAGCATGGCATCAACAAATGTGGAAAACATTTTATATTCAAGTACTCATAAAAATTGACCAATTATTATGCCATAAAGCAAGCCTCATCGTGATTCAGAGGATTTGCCCTCCACGGAGAATTTAAGCTAATACTCAATAATTTTTTAAAAAGCTAGAAACTCTCCAAATGCTTGACATTAAGCCAACACTTGTACATAACCCATGGGTTATTTCAAAATGAATATTAGAATATATTTTGAATAAATTATATTAAAATGCTACTTATCAAAATGTGGGGAGCAGCTAAAGAGACATGTTTAGATATAAGTGCATAAATTAAAAATGGTTAAAAATTAACAATTACAATTATCTATCTCAAAAACCCATAAAAAGGAACAGTAAATTATCTCCAAAATATGGAAAAAGGAAATAATGACAGTATGAGCAGAATTTCATGAAATAAAAACAGACATGCAATAGAGAAGGGCAGAAAATCCAAAAGCTGATTCTTTGTAAGAGGAAATAAAATTGTTTATCCCTTAGCAATACTGAAAAAAAAAAAAAAAAGAGAGAGAGAAAGAACAAAAACAATTTCAGGGATAATATGGAGGACATAATCACATATCCAGAGGTATTATACAAGTTAGGAGAGAATATTATGAAAACTAAGCCAACAAAATTAAAATATAAATAAAATGAAAATTTTTAGAAAAATACTTAACAAAAGTAAGGAGTAAAAATCTCAATGACCTTATGTTCATTAAAGAAATTTAATCCATATCTAAAACTTTACCAAAAAGAAAACTCCAGGTCAAGATTGCCTCAACAGTAAATGAAACTGATTTTTTTTCATTTGTAATGTAACACTCTTATACAACTCTTTCAGAGAGTAGAAAAAGAGGTCACACTTCCCAAGCTGTTTTATGAGATTGGTATTATGTTGAGAACAAGAATTGAAAATGACATTACTAAGAAAAATAAATTACAAAACAGTTGCAAAATCCTAAACATAATATCAACAAGTGTAATCTAATAGTATATAAAAAGGATGCCACATCATGACTAAGCAGAGTTACTTCCAAGAATGCATGTTTGATTTTGTGTTAGGCAATCAATAAAAGTAATTCACTATATCAGCAAGATGAAGGAGAAAAACCATATGATTGTAAATATACCCAAATCACTTGATAAGATGCAAAACTCATAATAAAAACCATTGGTACACTAAGAGCAGGTGGGAATGTTCTTAACCTAATAATCTACAAAAAATTCTTTGGCAAAAAATTGTATTTAATGATGAGCTATCAAGTTTCTTGTGTGTAGAAACAAAATAAGATAACAAAGTATTAACACCAATTTTATTTAACATTGACCTGGAAAACAAGCTATTCCAATAAGGTAAGAAACATATAAAAAATATAAAGTTTAGAGAGAAATAAGTAGATTTTCATTATTCACAGAAGATTTGATTATGGATACAGAAAATCCAAAATAAAATACAAATAAATTATTGGAATTAATGAATGAATTTAGCAAGTTCACCAGATACAAAGTCAAAATAAAAAAAAAATCATTTGTATTCTAATCACTACCAATAAATTAGAAAATGGAATAGAAAAAACAATCTTTGAAACTAGGTGATGAAATTTCATTTAACTGAGAATAAACCTAATGCAAGACTTCAACAGGTAAAACTACAAAATACCGAGAAAAATGAAAGACCTAAATAAATGATGGAATATTGTGTATACATGGATTGGTAAAGTCAATGTTGTAAAGATGTTATTTCTACCCTAATTATTTACAGATTCAATACAATCTCAATTAAAATTCTAAGAGACTTTTTTGGTTTGGTTGTTTTTTGGGGGCAGGGAGGAGGGGTAGAAACTGACAAGCCAATTTAAAAAATGTTTATGGAAATCTAAAAAGTCAAGAATAGCAAAAACAATATTAAAAGAAGAACAACGTTGAGTGAGGACTTATACTACCAGGTATAAAAACTTATTACAGAGCTACTGTAATTAAAACAGTATGGTTCTTGTGCAAGGGAAAACAAATAGATTGATGACAAATAATCTGAAAGTCCAAAAACAAACCCACGTCTCTGTGGTCATTTTACAACAAAGGTGACATAGTAATGCAGTTGGGAAAGGATGGTCTTTTAAATAAATAATGTGTTTATTGGTCTAATTATCAGAAAAAGATGCACCTTAACCTCTAATTCACACATATAAATGTAATTTTTACCTCCTTTGTAGGTATAAATGTGAAATTTAAAACAATAAACCTTCTAGAAAATAACATAAGAGAATATTGTTGTGGCCTTGAGATTGGCAAATATTTTTAAAAATAAGAAACAAAGAACATCTATTATAAAGGAAAAGATAGAAATTAAACTTCCTCTAAATAAAAAATCTTTTCTTCATCAAATATTCCATTAATAAAGTGAAAACCCCAACCACAGAGTAGATAACAATTTTTGAAATACTAATATTTTTACAAAGGACTCATATCCAGAGCATGTATAAAATTTGTATTAAGCCATAAAAAAGGGACAGGTGGCACAACAGAAATATTAGCAAAATATATGAACAAAAAGAATATATCAAACTGACTATAAGCATATTAAAAGGTGTTGAATGTCATCAATCATCAGGATAATGCAAGCTACACCCTCAATCATATGCCATTCCACTTAGAATGGTTTAAAATTCATAATACCCAGTTTGGGTTCAAATGTGGAGAAACTGCAACTCTCATGCATTGCTAGTGGGAGTGTAAATTAGTTCAACCACTTGGAAAATTATTTTGCAATATCTACTAAAATTGAAAATATGCATCTTTTGGTCCTGCAATTCTAAACTAGGTAAAAATCTAACAAAAATGAGAACTAAAGACATATACGAGAATGTTCATAGCAACATTATTCAAAATAGTTCCAAACCAGAAGTAAATGTTAAAAACATTTAACAATCAACAAAAGAATGAATAAAATCATTTTATATTAATATAACCCAGAAATCTGAATGAACAAAGTGTTGCTTTAGGCAGAAACAGGAAGAAATCACAGATATAATATTGAAAAGAGGAAGCCAAACACAGAAGAGTACATATAATATTATTCTATTCATGTAAAACACACACACACACACACACACACACACACACACACACACACACACACTAAAAGGACAAAAACTAGTTTATGGGGATAAAGTAAAAATATGGTTTCCTTAAGATAGTTAATGACTAGATGGAGGCTTAAGCAAGGATTTGTGTGTATTGGTATCTTGGACTTGTGTGGAGTCTACATGGTTGTATTCATTCAGTTTATGGAGCTATATGCCAAAGATTTTGGGGGGTTTCATATTATATTTAATTTAAAATATTATATCTACAATAATATCAACAACAATAATAAATATGACTCTCTTTTGTTGACAAATTTTCCTAAGTTAACATACACAGTGCTTTTTAATGTTTCATTTAATCCTCACATCAGTCTCATGAGTATAATTATTCATTATGTTGATAAGGCATTGATTCTAGGAAGGTTAATCAACTTCCTTGTCACTGGTAAAGCTGAGATTAAAGCCCAGGTCTGCTGACTTCAGAAGACATGCTCTAAATCACTCTATGGTACCTTCCCCAATACATTGAATCATATTGCATGCACTGAAGGGAACAGCTTCAGGCTGAAGGTCTGTCTTACTAGAGGAGATACAAATGAGAATTATGATAAAACATTTAGGCTAGAATGACTGAGTACCACTTGGGACGTAATTGCTGCAATCAAGTTATGAGAGAAACCAGACAACACTGGCAGAATTACTGCTATTGACCCTGATGAGCTGAGGTCTGAAAGAGTGTGATGTTGGTTATCTAAAATGTCAGCTGGTCACAAGCACCATACAAAATGGTTCAGAATCATGACAAGCAGGGTAGTCCAAGAGGTAGGAAAAACGACAAGAAAGAGTCAGTGAATATTAATGAAACATTCTCAGATAGCACAAGGGTGGAGTAAGGTGGGTTGTTTTCATCTTCTTAGAGCACCTATTCATTTCTCATATGGTCCAGGGAGTACCCAGAGTTTTGAGAGGTTTTACAAGTGGATAGTTGGAAAGGCAGGAAATAGAGAATATGGCTTGAAAACCTTAAAATCTACCCTATAACCATAAAAATCACCCTGATCCACTTAGTAAAATTAATAAAATTTATTATCTGATTCATAGGCTTCGAACAAAATGCGATGTATCAGTGCATCTCAAACTTTCTCCCCAATACCCTCAATGGCTGAAGACAGTGAAGTCAAAACCCTCAGGGTTCTAGGAAAACAGTGCAAATTAGCTGAAGCAAGCATAATATTTCTTTGAAACTTAGTGTTTTATTTTAAGACTTTATGCTTATTTTGCAGTCTACTTCATAATACACTTATGTTTGACTTAATATGAAATTATGTTTCACATTACTTAGAATAAAATTGGTCTTCTAGGAAGCTTTGCCAACCCCTTTCATACTTATGTATCTCCATTGTATATGCCCATGGAATCTGAGAAAAGTTGCTATAAGAAAAAGACTTTAATTCTATTAACTGTAAAAGCCTGTGAGAGTATTGTTATTGTTTGTCATCGTTGTTATTATTGTTTTTATCATAAGACCACTACTTTGGTAAGAAAATGAGTTAGGAAGCAAATATTCAGCTGTCTTTTCCATCGGGCATCTGTTCTAATGGGTAGATGCAGTGTGATGAGGGCTGGCTCTATGCTTCAGGGCCGGACCATCCTGGGGTTTCCATCCTGCTTCCCTTCCCAGGGATTAGCAACAATCCAGGTCGTTTGCCTTACATCTTGGTGCCTGACAGTATGGGCTTCTGCCCATTAAAAACCATTTCAACAAATCACTGAACACAGAGTTTCTATGAAAACCGAGAATGTCAGGCACTACTTGACAATTTAACTGCATATGTACCTGCCATGAGTTATTTACCTACCTGTTAATCAATTTAACCATAAATACTTTTGTAAGAAAAAGAGAAACTAATTAAAAATCAGCTTACATGTGAATCAATAATCCCTCCAATGCATGATTTGTGAAAAGAGAACTAGATGACTAATAAATCAATTAGGGTCTCTATTCTACCCTGGGGCTCAGAAAAGACAAGAGATTGTTTCATAGTATGAAATGGATAGTGCCTTGTGCCTTGTGACTTAGGGGCAGTTCAATTCTTTAACTTGCCTGAAGAAAACATTTTAAATATCTAGTGACTCTGTTACTGCTTCTACTGAAAACTCCAAATAGTCCACTGGTCAAAAGGAAAAAAGTGCTAGAACAGAATGACCTATACACATGACAGTTTAGAATTTAAGATAAGACTGGCATCAAATGGTCTTGGCACAACTTTCAACCTCATCACTTACTGGCTGTGTAAATTTGGGGAAATGACTTCATGTGGGGAGTCTTGGTTTCCTAATTTTTAAAATGGAGAACATACATACCTCACATGGTTATCCTAAGGATCAAATATGATGTTTGTAAGATGCGTGGGGTAGTGCATTTTATATGAAGTAGGGAAAACACTCTATTGTTATGAGTACAGGTACAGGAGACAGACAGAATATGATTTAAGTCTGGGTTCTTCTGTTTTCTAGATGTGTCATCTTAGGCACATTTCTTGAACTCTCTGAGCCTCAGTTTCCTTATTTCTAAAATTGGAAAGTAAATTTTGGGTAAAAATTATGGAGGGCTGACAGCAAGCTAAGGGATTTTAGGTTTAAAAAATAGATGGTAGGGAGTTTTTGAAGTTTTTTTTTTTTTAGCAAAAGTATGGCAAAATGGATTTTAATTAAACATGAAAATTAGTTCTAGTATACATACTATGCATCAAGAATTGTGCTAGGCAGTGGGGATATAAAGAAAAAAATGAGACCTGAACCATATCTTCATTGTGCTTATAGTATAATAATGGAAACAGATGTAGTAACAATAATTACAATAGAAGTCTGTACAAGTGTCATAGACTTCATTGATTAAAAGAAGCTATTAATTCTATTGGGAGTATGTGTGTATGTGCATTCGGGGGTAGTTTAAAATATAAAAGTGCTCTCTAAGCTGATAAGGTGATAAAGTCAGATAGGACATACTAGGTAGGGAGGAAGCATATGCAAGAGAATTTAAGTAATGATCAGTGGGTAATGTTACAAGAACCTTCAGTTCCATATTTGAAGTTTGAAGAGCATGTGTGTGTGTGTGCATGTGAGCATCCATGCACATATGGGGACATGTGAATACATATATTGGGGAGGTTCAGCAAAGGAGAGAGAGAAGAGACTGGAGAGTGGTTGGGAATCCATACTGTCAAACTGAATTATAAAATATAACATAGATTTGAGAATTATAAAATTTTAACTTCATAGGTAGTACAACACCTTGGTTAAGAGCATGCATGACTTCTAGAGTCAGACTGTCTGATTCAATAAATCCAGTTCTAGTACTTATTATCTCTGTGCTTTCAAGTTACTTAACCTTTATGGAGGTAATAGCAGTACCTGTTTCATAAAGTGTGTATATGGATTAATGGGTTAATATTTTTAAAACACTTAAAGCAATATTTGTTAGATGAAAACAATTAGATAATTCATTTGAATATAGAAAATCTACCAGGTTGGTAAGAGTTAACTGTAACTTAATCATCAATATTGACCTATCTACCAAAAACAAAAAATTATGGACAGAAGAGGGATGGCCAGCAAAGACACTGAGTCCAGAGAAACAGTGAGGATTGGCCCTCATTAGTTGTTGAAGTTGAGGAGGATCCATGCAGCCCATGCTGAAACAAATGCCTGTGCTTGGATGTATTGAAAGTCTCTAGGCTTCTACTTCCTCAACATATTTCTAAATTAGAAGAAATTTGTTGGGAAAACAAATCAACAAAAATAAATGCCGTGGAAGTGTAGTTCTAGAGACTTGTGGGAGGCACACAATTGAGATTAGAAGATGGAAGAATGTAGAAGCTATTCTTCTGGAAGTGGCAGCAGCAGTAGCTCCAGCAATGCCCATTTCAAGTAGTGGCTCCAGAAGTGGCAAAGGTGAGAGGTATTCCCTCCACTCCTGCTAAATAACAGAGATGGCAGCTCAAAGAATATCAGCGGTGTGTGAACTCTTGGGCTCCTGCAGAGTGATGATGACTTCCTATAGTTTTTAACCTAAGGGTAATAACACAAACCCTTTGTTCCATCAGCCCTTCCAACATTTTTATATCTAACACTCTGAATTAAATTTCTGTCTACTTCAAAAACCTTTCTGTTTCTCTGATTTGATGCTTTATTTAGGACCAATAATCTTAGACTTTGGGTAGCCAGGCTTTTTGAGTTTTATCCCACTCTCTTAAGCAATGGCTATGATGAAGGATTCTTGAGAGGCTGAATAGCTACTACACTGGGAATGTCAAAGAATTTTATATGGGTTATAGAGTTACAACATAATTTGAATTCAGCCTTGTCATGTTTCTGATATTAATGTAATGACTGAGACCCTAAGAATGAGAATAGTTGCATTTGGGTGGATTTGGATGAATCTGAGAACTTTGAAGTTCTGTATTACCATGAGGTTCCCTTGAATATAGATGTAGCCCTTTCTTTTCTATTTGTGGAAACTAGGAAACTCTTGCTTAAAAAAATCAATGACCTTGCCTGACAATGTCTATTTTTCTCAATTTCCATTCCACTAACCTCCATTTCTATGACTATAATCAAAAATCCCAGATATATCCCAGTGGAACAAGTACAAAGTCTTAGCATGTAGGAGGCACCTACCCACTAATAAGTATGGTCAGGTTTTTATTTATATCAGCAGAGAAAAATACAGTAAATCCCCTACATACAAACCTTCAAGTTGCAAACTTTCAAAGATACGAACATGCATTCCATCAACACCAGGTGTGAGTGAACTTGCAGCTTGCCCTCCGTCTCCTATTGCTGATGATCCTTCACCTCTACCATCTCCCACCTCCTCTCCCTCCTCCAGTCATTAACTCTTCTTGCCTGTTCACTCGATGCCAGCCCCTATATATCAGCTGTTGTACTGTACTACTGTATTTCTCAAGGTACAGTACTGTAAGATTAAAAATGTTTCCTTTATTTTTTGTGTTCATTGTTTTTTATGTATTATTTGTGTGAAAAGTATTATAAACCTATTACGGTACAGTACTGTATAGTCGATTGTGTTAGTTGGGTACCTGGGCTAACTTTGCTGGACTTAACAAAGTGGACTTACAAACGTGCTCTCGGAATGGAACTTGTTGGTATGTAGGGGACTTACTGTATGTTTGAGAATGTATGTTGTGCTAGATCAAGGAAGACGAAACCACATTATACTGTGATGATTCTACTGATATGGCTGCACTTAACTAAATTTATGGACTGAACTGCCTTCTCCTTCCAGTGTCTCATGGTATCACCATATTTGAAGACAGACTCTTTAAAGAGGTAAAGTTATATGAGGTCATTGGGTAGATCCTAGTTCATGTGACTATAGTTGAAGATAGGGCCTTAAATGAAGTGACTGAGTTAAAATGATGCCATTAGGGTTGGGCTGTAAGCCAGTATGGCTGGTGTCTTTATAAGAAGGAGAGACATGAGGATGAACATGGAAAGACCATATGAGGGATGCATTGAGAAGGTGACCATCTGTAAGCCAAGGAGAGAGTTCTCACGAGAAAGCAAATCTGTCAATTGTTTGATCTTTGACTTCTGGCCTCCAAAACTATGAGGAAATAAAATTTTATTGTTTAAGCCACCTTGTCTGTGGTACTTTGTTATGACAGCCCTAGCCAACACTGACTCACATATTTAATGTGTTAGCCCCAGAAGCCAGGAGTGAATCAGGCAGTTCATTTAAATGATGTGAAACCTTTGAACTCATTTGATACCTCAACTCAGTGATGACCAACATTCTATTCCAGGATTTACCTGGAACAATGGAGAATGGTGGTGCTTGGCGGGGGTGGGGTGCAAATGAGAATTACTTGGAAGGCTTGTTAAAACATGGATTACTGGGCCCCACTCCCAAAGTTTCTGATTTAGTAAGTCTGGGTTGAAGGAAGAGAATTTGCATTATTAACAATTTCCCAAGTGGTCCAGGGGCCATAATTTGAGAATCACCAAGGCAAATCAGAAGTACTCTTTTCACCAAGGAACTTCTCAAAATCTTGGTAAAGGGAGCACCATCATTCATCAAAAGTTTTCTAGTAAATTCCCCCTGCAGATCAGGAAAAAACGGTTGGAAAACAAGGGGCAATAATAGGATGCTGGGGCCTCCCTGGTGGCGCAGTGGTTGAGAGTCCGCCTGCCGATGCAGGGGATACAGGTTCGTGCCCCGGTCCGGGAGGATCCCACATGCCGCGGAGCAGCTGGGCCTGCGCGTCCGGAGCCTCTGCTCCGCAATGGGAGAGGCCACAACAGTGAGAGGCCCACATAGTGCAGGAAAAAAAAAAAAAAAAAAAAAAAAAAAAAAAAAAATAATAGGATGCTGGAGTGGTGAATGCCTGGTGGCAATACTTAAAACACCAGACAAAAGATAGGATAGAGTTAATAGGCAGCAAAGCCAGAGGAAAAACAAAAACTCCACAGGGAGTTTTAGCAGTTGCTAAGTAATCACTTTGTTCCTTGGAATGGAAGAGATGGACAGCTTACTAAAATATTACTTGATCTAAATAAAATAAAAATAAAATTCTGGGTCTGGTGGCCAGAACTTTGACTTGAATTGCCACAAAGAGCTTTTTTCCAATTCATAGATCAAGAGTCACTTTATTCAAGGGAAGGTCAAGTTCTCTTGCAGTGCCACAAGTAATACTGTAAATCTTCAAGTGTTTACTAAAGGAAATGGAGGGAAGTAGACATGGGGAGGATTATTAAACAATGGCTCAGATTTGACACTAATCCTCAGAGACCTAAAATAACGCTGTGGTCCAATAGTCCAAGTAGGGGTTTGTACAGGTCAGATGTTAAATCAAATCTTGGTTTTAGACTTTCTCAAAGTGATTATCATACATAATCGTTCCTGAAAGTACAGTTGAAGTGACATTTTTTGGCAAAGAGTAAAATCCCATATTGATTTCCTGACCCGTACAGTAAGGTCTATTATTAGGAAGGGCCAAGTAGAAGTCACTGAAATGTCAATAATAAACAAAATAGAAAATCAAATGAAATATTGCAACCACAGGGACATTTCAGAAAGCAGTGTCACTATCAGAGATTTGAAAGATGCAAGGTAGTGATTGCTACAACATCTTCACTTAACTTATTTTTTGACTTGTGAATAAGACCAACGGATCCTGGAGAATGTGCATTGTCATAAACCGAATCAACTGGTTATTCCAATTGCAGCTCCTGTTCCAGGCTGATCTCTTTATTTTTAACATCTTTGTTGGAGTATTATTGCTTTACATTGTTGTGTTAGTTTCTGCTGTATAACAAAGTGAATCAGCTGTACGTATACATATATTCCCATATCCCCTCCCTCTTGCGTCTCCCTCCCACCCTCCCCATCCCACCCCCTAGGTGGTCACAAAGCACCGAGCTGATCTCCCTGTGCTATGCAGCTACTTCCCACTAGCTATCTATTTTACATTTGGTAGTGTATATATGTTCATGACACTCTCTTACTTCATCCCAGCTTCCCCTTCCCCCTCCCTGTGTCCTTAAGTCCATTCTCTATGTCTGCATCTTTATTCCTGTCCTGACCCTATATACTTCAGAATTTTTTTTTCCTTTTTTAGATTCCATATATATGTGTTAGCATACTGTATTTGTTTTTCTCTTTCTGACTTACTTCACTCTGTATGACAGACTCTAGTTCCATCCACCTCATTATAAAAAACTCAATTTCATTTCTTTTTATGGCTGAGTAATATTCCATTGTATATATGTGCCCCATCTTCTTTGTCTATTTGTCAATGGACACTTAGGTGGCTTCCATGTCCAGGCTATTGTAAACAGTGTTGCAATGAATATTGTGGTACATGACTCTTTTTGAGTTATGGTTTTCTCAGGGTATATGCCCAGTAGTGGGATTGCTGGGTGGTATGGTAGTTCTATTTTTAGTTTTTTAAGGAACCTCCATACTGTTTTCCATAGTTGTGTTATCAATTTACATTCCCACTAACAGTGCAGGAATGTTCCCTTTCCACAACACACTTTCCAGCATTTATTGTTTCTAGATTTTTAGAGTGGCCATTCTGACCAGTGTGAGATGGTACCTCATTGTAGTTTTGATTTGCATTTCTCTAATAATTAGTGATGTTGAGCATCTTTTCATGTGCCTCTAGGCTATCTGTATGTCTTCCTTGGTGAAATGTCTATTTACATCTTCTGCCCATTTTTTAATTGGATTGTTTACTTTTTGGTATTTAGCTCCATGAGCTACTTGTATATTTTGCAGATTAATCCTTTGTCAGTTGCTTCATTTGCAACTATTTTCTCCCATTCTTAGGGCTGCTTTTTTGTCTTGTTTATGGTTTCCTTTGCTGTGCAAAAGCTTTTAACTTTCATTGGGCCCCATTTGTTTATTTTTGTATTTATTTCCATTACTCTAGGAAGTGAGTCAAAAAGGATCTTGCTGTGATTTAGGTCATAGAGTGTTCTGCTTTTGTTTCCTCTAAGAGTTTGATGGTGTCTGGCCTTACATTTAGGTCTTTAATCCATTTTGAGTTTATTTTTGTATATGGTGTGTGGGAGTGTTCTAATATCATTATTTTCCATGTTAGTTGTCCACTTTTCCCAGCACCACTTATTGAAGAGGCTGTCTTTTCTCCATTGTATATTCTTGCCTCCTTTATCAAAGATAAGGTGACCATATGTGTGTGGGTTTATCTCTGGGCTTTCTATCCTCTTCCATTGATCTATATTTCTGTTTTTGTGCCAGTACCATACTGCCTTGGTTACTGTAGCTTTGTAGTATAGTCTAAAGACAGGGAGACTGATCCCCAGCTTCATTTTTCTTTCTCAAGATTGTTTTGGCTATTCGAGGTCTTTTGTGTTTCCATACAAATTGTGAAATTTTTACTTCTAGTTCTGTGAAAAATGCCATTGGTAGTTTGATAAGGACTGCATTGAATGTGTAGATTGCCTTGGGCAGTATAGTCATTTTCACAATGTTGATTCTTCCAATCCAAGAACATGGTATATGTCTCCATCTGTTTGTATCTTCTTTCATTTCTTTCATCAGTGTCTTATACTTTCCTCCATACAGGTCTTTTGTCTCCTTAGGTAGTTTATTCCTAGGCATTTTATTCTTTTTGTTGCAATGGTAAATGGGATTGTTTCCTTAATTTCTCTTTCAGATTGTTCATCATTACTGTATAGGAATGCAAGAGATTTCTGTGCATTAATTTTGTATCCTGCTACTTAATCAAATTCATTGATTAGCTCTAGTACATTTCTGGTGGGTTCTATATATACAGTATCATGTCATCTGCAAACAGTGACAGCTTTACTTCTTCTTTTCTGATTTGGATTCCTTTTATTTCTTTTCCTTCACTGATTTCTGTGGCTAAAACTTCCAAAACAATGTTGAATAATAGTGGTGAGGGTGGCCAACCTTATCTTGTTCCTGATCTTAGTGGAAATGGTTTCAGTTTTTCACCATTGAGGACGATGTTGGCTGTGGGTTTGCCATATATGGCCTTTATTATGTTGAGGAAAGTTCCCTCTATGCCTACTTTTTGGAGGGTTTTTATCATAAGTGGGTGCTGAATTTTGTCAAAAGCTTTCTCTGCATCTATTGAAATGATATTATGGTTTTTCTCTTTCAATTTTTTAATATGGTGTATCACATTGATTGATTTGCATATATTGAAGAATCCTTGCATTCCTGGGGTAAACCCACTTGATCATGGTGTGTGATCCTTTTAATCTGCTGTTGGATTCTGTTTGCTAGTATTTTCTTGTGGATTTTTGCATCTATGTTCATCACTGATATTGGCCTGTAGTTATCTTTCTTTGTGGCATCTTTGTCTGGTTTTGATATCAGGGTGATGGTGGTCTCGTAGAATGAGTTTGGGAGTGTTCCTCCCTCTGCTATATTTTGGAAGAGTTTGAGAAGGATAGGTGTTAACTGTTCTCTAAATGTTTCATAGAATTTGCCCATGAAGCCATCTGGTCCTGGGCTTTTGTTTGTTGGAAGATTTTTAATCCCAGTTTCAATTTCAGTGTCTGTGATTGGTCTGTTCATATTTTCTACTTCTTCCTGGTTCAGTCTCGGAAGGCTGTGTATGTCTAAGAATTTGTCCATTTCTTCCAGGTTGTCCAATTTATTGGCATAGAGTTGCTTGTAGTAAACTGTCCTGATCCTTTGTATTTCTGCAGTGTCAGGTGTTACTTCTCCTTTTTTCATTTCTAATTCTATTGATTTGAGTCTTCTCTCGTTTTTTCTTGATGAGTCTGGCTAATGGTTTATCAATTTTGTTTATCTTCTCAAAGAACCACCTTTTAGTTTTATTGATCTTTGCTATCATTTCCTTCATTTATTTTTCATTTATTTCTGATCTGATCTTCATGATTTTTTTCCTTCTGCTAACTTTGGGGTATTTTTGTTCTTCTTTCTCTAATTGCTTTGGTGTAAGGTTAGGTTGTTTATTTGAGATGTTTCTTATTTCTTGAGGTAGGATTGTATTGCTATAAACTTCACTCTTAGAACTGCTTTTGCTGCATCCCAAAGGTTTTGGGCCGTCATGTTTTCATTGTCATCTGTTTTTAGATATTTTTTGATTTCCTCTTGGATTTCTTCAGTGATCTCTTGGTTATTAAGTAGCATATAGTTTAGCCTCCATGTGTTTGTTTTTTTTACAGTTTTTTTCCTGTAATTAATATCGAGTCTCAGAGTGTTGTGGTCAGAAAAGACACTTGATACAATTTCAATTTTCTTAAGTTTACCATAGCTTGTTTTGTGATCCAAGGTATGATCTATCCTGGAGAATGTTCCATGTGCACTTGAGAAGAAAGTGTATTCTGTTGTTTTTGGATGGAATGTCCTATAAATATCAATTAAGTCCATCTTTTTTAATGTGTTATTTAAAGCTTTTGTTTCCTTATTTATTTTCATTTTAGTTGATATGTTCATTGGTGAAAGTGGGGTGTTAAAGTCCCATACTATGAATGTGTTACTGTCGATTTCCCCTTTTATAGCTGTTAGCATTTGCCTTATGTATTGAGGCATCCCTATTTTGGGTACATAAATATTTATAATTATTATATCTTCTTCTTGGATTGATCCCTTATCTTTATGTAGTCTCCTTCTTTGTCTCTTGTAATAGTTTATGTTTTAAAGTCGATTTTGTCTGAAATGAGAATTGCTACTCCTGCTCTCTTTTGATTTCCATTTGCATGGAATATCTTTTTCCATCCCCTCACTTTCAGTCTGTATGTGTCCCTAGGTTGGAAGTGGGTCTCTTGTAGACAACATATTTACGGGTCTTGTTTTTATAGCCATTCAGCCAGTCTATGTCTTTTGGTTGGAGGATTTTATCCATTTACATTTAAGTTAGTTATCGATATGTATGTTCACATTTAAGGTAGTTATCTATATGTATGTTCCTACCCAATAGGTAATGTTCCTATTACCATTTTCTTAATTGGTTTGGGTTTGTTATTGTAGGTCTTTTCCTTTTCTTGTGCTTCCTGCCAAGAGAAGTTCTTTTAGCATTTGTTGTATAGCTGGTTTGGTGGTGCTGAATTCTCTTAGCTTTTGCTTGTCTGTAAAGGTTTTAATTTCTCTGTCAAATCTGAATGAGACACTTGCTGGGTAGAGTAATCTTGGTTGTAGGTTTTTCCCTTTCATCACTTTAAATATGTCCTGTCACTCACTTCTGGCTTGCAGAGTTTCTGCTGAAAGATCAGCTGTTAACCTTATGGTGATTCCCTTGTATGTTATTTGTTGCTTTTCCCTTGCTGCTTTTAATATTTTTTCTTTGTATTTAATTTTTCATAGTTTGAATAATATGTGTCTTGGTGTGTTTCTCCTTGGATTTATCCTATCTGGGAGTCTGTGCTTTCTGGACTTGATTATTTCCTTTCCCATGTTAGGGAAGTGTTCAACTATAATCTCTTCAAATATTTTCTCAGTCCCTTTCTTTTTCTCTTCTTCTGGGACCCCTATAATTTGAATGTTTGTGCATTTAATGTTGTCTCAGAGGTCTCTGAGACAGTCCTCAGTTCTTTTCATTCTTTTTTCTTTATTCTTCTCTGCAGTAGTTATTTCCACTGTTTTATCTTCCAGGTCATTTATCCATTCTTCTACCTCTGTTATTCTGCTATTGATTCCTTCCAGGGATTTTTAAATTTCATTTATTGGGTTGTTCATCATTGTTTGTTTGCTCTTTAGTTCTTCTAGGTTCTTGTTAAACATTTGTTGTGTTTTCTCCATTCTGTTTCCAAGATTTTGGATCATCTTTACTATCATTTCTCTGAATTCTTTTTCAGGTAGACTGCCTATTTCTTCTTCATTTGTTTGGTCTGGTGGGTTTTTACCTTGCTCCTTCATCTGCTGCATATTTCTCTGTGGTCTCATTTTGCTTAACTTACTGTATTTAGGGGCCTCCTTTTTGCAGTCTGCAGGTTCATAATTCCCATTGTTTTTGGTGTCTTCCCCAGTGGGTAAGGTTGGTTCGGTGGTTGTGTAGGCTTCCTGGTGGAGGGGACTGGTGCCTGTGTTCTGGTTGATGAGGCTGGATCTTGTCTTTCTGGTGGGCAGGACCACGTCCGGTGGTGTGCTTTCTGGTGCCTGTGAACTTATTATGACTTTAGGAAGCCTCTCTGCTAATAGGTGGTGTTGTGTTGCTGTCTTGCTAGTTGTTTGGCATGGGGTGTCCAGCCCTGGAGCTTGCTGGTTGTTGAGTGGAGCTGGGTCTTAGCATTGAGACAAAGATCTCTGCGAGAGCTCTTGCCAATTGATATTACATGGGGCTGGGAGGTCTCTTGTGGTCCAATGTCCTGAACTTGGAAATCAGCTCTCTCACCTCCAATGCTCAGGCCTGACACCTGGCTGGCACACCAAGACCCAGTCAGCCATATATGGCTCAGAAGAAAAGGGAGAAAAAAAGAAAAATAAGTAAATAAAATAAAAAAGTTATTAATAGAAAAAAAATTTAAATATTATTAAAATAAAAAATAAGAAAAAGAAGAGAGAAACCAAGCCAATAAACAATCCAGCAATGATAACAAGTGCTAAAAACTAAAGTAAGATAAGCATATAAATCAGAAACTAGTCAGTCACATACAGCAAACCTCAGGTCTACAGTTGCTTCCAAAGTCCACTGCCTCAATTTTAGAATGATTCTTTGTCTATTCAGCTATTTCACAGATGCAGGGTACATCAAGTTGATATTTAATCCACTGCTCCTGAGGCTGCATGGAGAAATTTCCTTTTCTCTTCTTTGTTTGCACAGCTCCTGGGGTTCAGCTTTGGATTTGGCCCTGCCTCTGCATTTAGGTTGCCCTCTGGAATCTGCTTTTCGCCCAGACAGGAGGGTGTTAAAGAAGCAATTGTTTAGGGGTCTCGGGCTCACTCAGGTCATGGGGAAGGAAGGGTACGCAATGTGGGGTGAGCCTGTGGCGGCAGAGGCCTGCATGATGTTGCAACAGCCTGAGGCACACCATGTATTCTCCTGGGGAAGTTGTCCCTGGATCCCGGGACCCAGGCAGTGGTGGGCTGCATAGGCTCCCGGGAGGGGAGGTGTGGACAGTGACCTGTACTTGCATACAGGCTTCTTGGTGGTGGCAGCAGCAGCCTTAGCATCTCATGCCCGTCTCTGGGGTCCACGCTGTTAGCCGCGGCTCACGCCAGTCTCTGGATCTCGTTTAGGTGGTGCTCTAAATCCCCTCTCCTCACGCACCCTGAAACAATGGTCTCTTGCCTCTTAGGCAGGTCCAGACTTTTCCCTGGACTCCCTCCCGGCTAGCTGTGGTGCACTAGCCCCTTTCAGGCTGTGTTCATGCAGCAACCCGAGTCCTCTCCCTGGGATCCAACCTCCGAAGCCCGAGCCTCAGCTCCCAGCCCCCGCCTGTCCTGGCAGGTGAGCAGACAAGCCTCTCGGGCTGGTGAGTGCTGGTCAGCACCGATCCTCTGTGCAGGAATCTCTCCCCTTTGCCCTCCGCACCCCTGTTGCCGTGCTCTCCTCCGTGGCTCCGAAGATTCCCCCCCACCACTCCGTCTCCACCAGTGAAGGGCCTTCCTAGTGTGTGGAGACTTTTCCTCCTTCACAGCTCCCTCCGAGAGGGACAGGTCCCATCCCTATTCTTTTGTCTCTGTTCTTTCTTTTTCTTTTGCCCTACCCAGGTACGAGGGGATTTTCTTGCCTTTTGGGAAGTCTGAGGTCTTCTGCCAGCATTCAGTAGGTGTTCTGTAGGAGCTGTCCCACATGTAGATGTATTTCTGATGTATTTGTGGGGAGGAAGGTGATCTCCACGTCTTACTCCTCTGCCATCTTGAAGGTCCTCCCAGGTTGATCTCTTAATTGGAATAAATCAGCATAGCCCCTGTCATTTCATATGGAGCTATTAACCTGAAAAATGCTTTTCTTATAATGTTTACTAAGGACTATGTTAAGTATTGGTTTCATATGACAATGACAACCGTATACCTCTAATGTGTTATCACAGAGCTATGTCAGGTCTATGGCTCTCTTAATATGATCTAGGCTATAGGAATGTTGACCATTCTGCCTTTACAAAAATATCACATTAGTCCCCTATATTGATGACATCATGCTATTTGGACATTATAGCCAGAAGTGTTCTAACTGACTTGGTAAGACTCAAAAATCCCAGTGCAAGAGATACATTAATAAAAACTAAGGGGCACATAGTAAAATTTCCTTGAATATAGTGATCTGGGACATGAGTAAATTGAAAGGTAAATTTCACTCCATACACAACCTACTACTAAGAAAGAAGCATAATGTTTGGTGGACCTTTTTGGATTTTAGAAACAATACATAACCATCATTCAGGGTGTTTCTCTCATTCAATTACTAAATAACCCATAAACTTAACTTCTGAGAGGTGCCTAGCGTAAGAGAAGGTTTGATAACAGTTTCAGTGTGTATTGCAAGTTTTCCTCCACTTGGTCCATATTGCCCATTATATTAAATGATGCTGAAAGCATATACAGTAAGTTCCCTACATATGAACCTTCAAGTTGAGAACTTTCAAAGATGTGATTGTGCATTCGCATGTCCAATAATGTAAATTAGTTCACGTGTCTGGCATACATTGTCATGTGTGTGCACCCTCTACAAGTGGTCGTGCTTTTGCATACTTTACTGTATACTACTGTAAAGAGTACAGTAGTATAGTATCTTTATTTCAAGCCCAGGATGTTCAGAAGCAAGAGTTAAAAGCAGTGGTGATGTGTCGGTTACTGCTAAGAAGAGCCAGGAATTAGAGGCCGAGAGAAAGGACAAAGAAAGATAAGAGGAAGAAGAAGTAACTGAAGAACCAAAGAGAAGCACAATGCAGGAAATGACAAGGGGATTTTCTTTATTTGAGGAGGCATTGTTCGTTTTTGAGGCACAGGACTGGACCCCAACATAGAACAGTACATGAAGGTTGCAGCAGCCATTCAGAATGCAATCCAGTGCTACTATGGCATCTATGATGCGAAAAAAAAAGAGCTACTACCCAGACGTCACTGGATCCTTTTTTCAAGAAGATAGATTGAATTGAATCCAGCAAGGAACCAGAACCTGTGCCATCAATGTCAGGCATGAGTGAAAGTGCAGCTCGCCCTCCATCTCCTATTGCTGACGATCCTTCAGCTCTACCATCCCCCACCTCCTCTCCCTCCTCCAGTCAGTAACTCTTCTTGCCTTTTCACTCGATGTCAGCCCTGTATGCCAGCTGTTGTACTGTGCTACTGTACTTTTCAAGGTACTGTACTATAAGATTAAGAATGTTTTCTTTATTTTTTGTGCTTGTCTTTTATCTATTATTTGTGTGAAAAGTATTATAAACCTATTACAGTACAGTATTATATAGCCGATTGAGTTAGTTGGGTACCTAGGCTAACTTTGTTGGACTTACAAACCAACTGGACTTAACGAACATGCTCTCAGAATGGAACTCATTTGTATGTAGGGGACTTACTGTATGATAAATAGAAATCCTATTGATACAAGCCTGGAGAGGTGGTAAATCACAATGTTTAGGGAAAAAAGTCTCAAGTCCTCTTTAGAAAATAACTATTCTCTTTTATAAAAACAGCACCTTGCTTGCTATTGGCCACAAGTAATGTCTGAATCCCAGACTGTGAGACAGAAAGTGACAAAATTGGGTTCATCTGCTCCACCAAGCCAGTGAATGCATGCATCAAGTAGAAGTGAATAATACAAAATTGGGCTTGATCAGGTTTTGAAGGCACAAGTAAGTTTCATGATCTTGGACCGTTATGGTAACTACATTATTTACTCTCCTCCAACCCATTTTTATGACTCCATAGTGCAGAGGTTGGCAAACTTTTTCTCTAAAGCTCTAGATAGGAAATATTTTAAGCTTTGTGGGTGTTAATGATCGTTATCACACCTACTCAGCTCTGCCATTATAGAGTATACATAAAGGATTGTGACTATGTTCACATAAACCTTTATAAAAGCAGCTTGGATTTGACTTATGGGCCATGGTTTGCCAACTCCTGTCATACAGAGTTCCTTACAATTAGTTTACTGAAGGAGAAAAATATTAGGTCTGTGCTTAGTAAGCATTTGGCCCAATATGCTGGGACCACTCAGAAGAGAACTGTGCAACATTACAGGCATACTCAAGGAAAGTCCTGAAAGATAGAAAGGTAAGGGAATTCCCTCAAAGAGCAGAAATTCAAACAGTACATCTAACTGACACTTTAGTAGAGAGATGATGGGCCTACAATGTGTATATCTACACTGATTTATGGAACATAGCTAACAGTTTGGCCAGGTAGTCAGAGAAAAAGTTTGGCAAATTGTTAACAAAATGATATACAGGTGAGGTATGTGGATGACATCTCATGAGAGGCACAGATTGTGATTATGTGTTTGTTCCATGTGAATAACCAATAGAGGACATTCAGAGCAGAAGAGTATCTCAATAGTCAGGGAGATAAGATGGATTTTTGTTATAGTCAGTCAAGTTCAGTCAGTGTCTTTTTTCATCCTACTGTGTTTAGTGGGTTGAATTGTGTCCTGAAAAAAGATATGGCCAAATCTTAGCCCCTGGAACTTATGAATATGACCTTATTTGTAAACAGGGTCTTCGTACATATAATTAAGGATCTTGAGATAATGTCATCCTGGATTTAGGTGTTTTCTAAATCCAATGACCAGTATCCTTATAAAAGAAAGAAGAGGAAGGTCTGAGACATAGAGACACAGGGAAGAAGACCATGTATGTAAATATGGAGGCACAGATTAGAGTTTTTGCTAAGAGTTGCTGGCAGCCTTCAGAAGTAGGAGAGAGGCATGAAACAGATTTTTCCTTAAGGTCTCCCATAGGAATCCATCCTGCCAACCTTGATTTCAGACTTCTGGCCTCCAGTACTATGAGAGAACAAATTTCTATTGTTTTATGCCATCCAGTTTGTGGTGTTATAGCAACCCTAGGAAACTAATATATTATTTTTGCTTAATGAAATGTGGACTTGGCATCAAGGGTTGAAGGCTCTACACATGCTCAGTCACCAAGGTTGATATGGCTATTGCCCATGCAGTGTTCCCAGCCTGCCAACAATGAGATCAATGTGAGCACAGAACACAGCACCATTTGAGGGGAAGATCAAGCCATCCAGCAGCAGATTGATTGTAGTGAACCCTTTCCCTCATAGAGTGGGCAGTGGTTTATCTCCACTTCATGATATGAATAATGCCTTCCATACTTGCAATACTTTCACATGTGAACTCATAGAATGCCTTATTTAGGGTCATGATATTCCACAAAATATTGCTCTTGAGCAAATAACGAATTTTACATCAAAAGAAATATAATAAGAGCTTAAAACTATAGAATTCATTGTTTCTCCATTATCTTGTTGCAGATGGCCTTGTGAGACGTAGGAATGGCCCATTAACTAATCAGTTATGGTGCCTTGTGGGAGGCAAAACCTTGTGAGGTTAAGATGTTCTGTAAGATCCGGAATATGTTTGAGACATGCTGCTGTTTCTTCCATGGCCATAACTGGACTTCAAAAAGATAGTTGAGGAAGGGGGGTAGAAGAATTAAATTTGACCAAGATTCTGTGAGGAGGTATAGCATGTATTGAAAAGGATAAAATTTGATTTCAGCACATTTGTTTGTAGGAAATTTCACATTTGTCTTTAAAAGAAAAATAGTCTTCTTATTTTTTCATAAGTGGATAGCTAAGGTAATTAAAATAAACACTTTGAAAAAACTAGCATGGTAGAGTAGAACAGGAGTACGAGTCTATTCAGCAGATGTGAATACCCATTAATGTGAATTTAGAGCTATTCCAATATTAATAGCTATGCAAAAGTAACAGGCTGTTCTACTTTGGTTAAGTAATGAGTGCTTGGAAAATATTACATTAGAAATCCTATGTTCCAATGATATATTTTCAGTGTTCCTACCCCAACCCCTAGTACCACTATTCTTTTTATAGTTAAATTTTAATTGTTGATGGTTTTCTATTTCCTTCCCTTGATAGTCTTATTTTTATAAGTTAGCCCACTGTTGTAATATTGGAATTTGGGACATTTTATTTTCTGATTTTATGTTCAATTTTTGTTGTGCACTCTGTCCTCATTATTACAAGTGTAGTTTACCTCTATTCTTTAGACAATGATAGCTCAGATAGAGAATGATGAAGCACACATATTACCAGCTGTAAATATCACTGTCAAAAAGTCATTGTGTTACATTGAACATCAAAGTGTTTCTAATCACATCTATAAATCTTAGGAATATGATTAGAATATACAAGCCAAAAATAATGATTTCTATAACATGCTTAGAAATGGAACATAATGCAACATTCAATATGTAAACTTACAGAACCTAAACATTGTGGTATTATATAGTAGAATTTCAAGCCAATGAACAATGACATTTTTTAAATGATGCTTTTAAAATAAATGTATTGCATGCTGCCTTACATAGGTATACCCCAGATATACTGCAGGTTCTGTTCCAGACCACTGTAATAAAGTGATTATTGCAATAAAGCCAGTCACATGAATTTTTTGGTTTTTCAGTGCATTTAAAAGTATTGTTTACACTATGCTGTAGTCTGTTAAGTGTACATACCTTAATTAAAAACACTTTATTGCTAAAAAATGTTAACCATTATCTGAGCCTTCACCTAGTTGTAATCTTTTTGCCAGTGGAGGGTCCTGCCTCAGTGTTGATGGCTGCTGACTGATCCGGGTTTTGGTTGTTGAAGTGACAATTTCTTCAAATAAGATAATGAAGTTTGCTCCATCAATTGACTCTTCCTTTCATGAACAATTTCTCTGAATACGCAATGCTGTCTGACAGTATTTTATGCACAGTAGAACTTCTTTCAAAGCTGGACTCAGTCCTCTCAAACCCTGCCACTGCCTTAGCAACAAAGCTTATGTACTATTCTAAAACCTTTGCTGTCATTTCAATAATCTTCACAGCATCTTCATAAGGAGTAGATTCCATCTCAAGAAACCACTTTCTTTGCCCATCCATAAGAAGCAACTCCTCATCTGTTCAACTTTTATTGCAACAATTGCAACAAAGTTATATCTTCAGGCTCTATTTTAAATTCTAGTTTTCTTGCTAGTTCCACTACATTTGTAGTTACTTCCTCCACTGAAGTCTTGAACCCCTCAAAGTCCTCCATGAGGGTTGGAATCTTCTTCTAAAGTCCTGTTAGTGTTGATATTTTGACTTCTTCCCATGAATCACAAATGTTCTCAATGGCATCTAGAATGATGAATTCTTCTCAAAAGGTGTTCAGTTTACTTTGCTCAGATCCATCAGAGGAATCACTATGGCAGCTACAGACTTACAAACTATATTTCTTAAATAACAAGACATGAAAGTCAAAATTACTCCTTGATCCATGGGCTGTAGAATAGATATTGTGCTAGCAGGCATGAAAACAACATGAGTCTCATTGTACATCTCCATCAGAGCTCTTGGGTGACCAGATGCATTGTTAACGAACAGTAATATTTTGAAAGGAATCTTTCTTTCTGAGCAGTGGGATCAAAATATTCAGTAAACCATGTTGTAAACAGATGTCCTGTCATCCAGACTTCATTGTTCTGTATATAATGCACAGGCAGAGTAGGTTTAGGATTATTTTTAAGGGCTCTAGGATTTTCAGAATGGTAACTTAGCATTTGCTTCAATTTAAAGTTACCACACCAGTCAGAATGGCCATCATCAAAAAAATCTACAAACAATAAATGCTGGAGAGGATGTGGAGAAAAGGGAACCCTCCTACACTGTTGGTGGGAATGTAAATTGGTACAGCCACTATGGAGGACGGTATGGAAGTTCCTCAAAAAACTAAAAATAGAACTACCATATGACCCAGCAATCCCACTACTGGTCATATACCCTGAGAAATCCATAATTCAAAAAGACACACACGCACCACAATGTTCATTGCAGCACTATTTACAATAGCCAGAACATGGAAGCAATGTAAATGTCCATTAACAGAGGGACGGATAAGGAAGATTTGGTACGTATATACAATGGAATATTACTCAGTCATAAAAAGGAACGAAACAGTGCCACTTACAGAGACGTGGATAGACCTAGAGATAGACCATACAGAGTGAAGTAAGTCAGAAAGAGAAAAACAAATATCATATAATATTGCTTATACGTGGAATCTTGAAAAATGGTACAGATGAACTTACTTGCAAAGCAGAAATAGAGACACAGGTGTAGAGAACAGACTTATGGTTACTAAGGGGGGAAGGGGAGGTGGGATGAATTGGGAGATTGGGATTGGCATATATACAGTACTACGTATAAAATAGATAACTAATGAGAGCCTACTGTATAGCACAGGGAACTCTACTCAGGGCTCTGTGGTGACGTAAATGGGAAGGAAATCTAAAAAAGAGGGTATATGTGTATACGTATAACTGATTCACTTTGCTGTACAGCCGAAACTAACACAACATTTTAAAGCAACTATACTTCAATAAAAACTAATAGAAAAAATAAAGCCTCCAAAAAAAATAAATGAATAAGATTACCAGCTGCATTAGCCCCTAACAAAAGAGTCAGTCTGTCCTTTGAGGTTTGAAGCCAAGCATTGGCTTCTCCACTTTAGATATGAAATTCCTAAATGACATCTTCTTCCAATATAAGGCTGTTTAATCTACATTAAAAACCTATTATTTTAAGTGGCCACATTCATTAATTATCTTACTTTCTCCATCTCTTGCTGCAGCTTCTATATCAGTACCTGCGTATTTACCTTGAACTTTTATGTTACAGAGATTGCTTCTTTCCTTAAACCTCATGAACCAACCTCTGATAGTTTCAAACTTTTCTTTTGTAGTTTCCTCATCTATCTCAGCCTTCAGAGAATTGAAGAGAGTAAGGGCTTTGCTCTAAATTAGGCTTTGGCTAAAGGAAAGGTTGTGGCTGGTTTGTTCATCTATCCAGATCACCAAAACTTTCTCCGTATCAGCAATAAGGTTGTTTCACTTTCTTATCATTCATTTGTTGACTGGAGTAGCAATTTTAATTTTCTTCAAGAAAGTTGCATTCACAACTTGGCTGTTTGGCATAAGAGGTATAGCTTTTGGCTTATCTCAGCTTTCAACATGCCTTCCTCATTTCCAGCTTAATCACTTCTAGCTTTTTATTTAAATGGAAAGACATGTGACTCTTCTTTTCACTTGAACACTTGGAGACAATTGTATAGTTATCAACTGGCCTAATTTCAATATTGGTGTGTCTCAGGGAATAGGAAGACCTGAAGAGAGGGAGAGAGATGGGGAATGGCTGGTTGGTGGAGCAGTCAGAACACACACAACATTTATTGATTAGGCTTGTGGCTCCTCAAAACAATTCCAACATTAACATCAGAGGTCACTAATCACAGAGCATCATGACAAATATAATAATGAAAAAGTTTGAAATATTGGGAGAATTACCAAAATGAGACACAGAGATATGAAGTGAGCAATGCTGTTGGAAAAATGGTACTGATAGGGCTTCCCTGGTGGCGCAGTGGTTGAGAGTCCGCCTGCCGATGCAGGGGACACGGGTTCGTGCCCCGGTCTGGGAAGATCCCACATGCCGCGGAGCGGCTGGGCCCATAAGCCATGGCCGCTGAGCCAGCACGTCCGGAGCCTGTGCTCCGCAACGAGAGAGGCCACGACAGTGAGAGGCCCACATAACGCAAAAAAAAAAAAAAAAAAAAATGGTACTGATAGACCTGCTTCAGGCAGGGTCGCCACAAACCTTCAATTTGTGAAAAACACAGTATCTGTGAAGCACAATAAAGTGAAACACGATAAAAGGAGGTACCGCTGTACAGTAATGTCTCAGCTGTAGAGAGAACTCTTTTAATGAGAATCATGTAATTGAAACAAAATCATTGATCATGCTAAATAGAGCTGCACATCCATGCAAAATCCCTCAGTGCCCACATCTATATGTCAAGGCCCAACTGAACATAAATAAAGTAATTTTTGAAAAACCAGGATAACATCTGTATTAAAAAATTCTCCTTTACAATTTTTTTGCATTTTTCTCTCTAAAAATCCTGGTGGACAATTCCTAGAAACTGAAGCACTTAGTAACCTGTACCTCCACCTATTAAAATTAAGGCAGTTCTTATAGTTGGTGATCTAAGCTTGTGTATTGACTGGTTCAAATTTCAATCATGAATGCATTACCTTATTTGAGTAAGTACCATTTAACTCTACTTTCCTCCAATTTTGTTAAAGTAAAATGACCAGGACATTCCTTGGCACATAGTAGAAACATTACTCAATGAATGATAGGTGCTTTGTTCATTACTCCTCTCATCTCTCTGCACTTAATAAATTATCCTGAAGACTAATTCTCTGATGGTTCTGAGAAAGAAATTATTGTAGTGAAGCAGTGCATTTGGAGAAGGAGAAAACCACGATTTACCCATCTCTTGATCTACCATTATGCTTTCATATATGGGAATGCGGAGTGAGATGCTTATGTGGGCCTCATTGGACAGTTGGGCAGGGAATGTCTTTCTTGCAACCAGCTGAATCTTAGGAGGAGCTGTTAAGTAAGGGTTGTTCCGTGTTCTAATGCCTGCTTAAGCTCCCAATGCCTGTTTAAACTCAATGGCCTAGGGGAAGGAGAGAAGTCTGGTTACAGATTGGTCAAGTCAAATGAGTGGGCATTTGGTCCAGATTGGTCAATAGGGACAAACAGTGTTGTTAATCATTATGAGACAAATAATGGGGATTTGGAGAGTCTGTGGCTTTGTCATAGATAAGCAAGGACATCATCTAGGAGCCTTATCTAAGCCATATGGGGAAGAATGTTTCTTTGTAGTAAACCATTTCCTGGAATACAAGAGGGTGGAGGGATTTCTTAACCTTTGCTCTTTTCCAGGATCACATGCTTCAAGTAAAGTTCAGCAATGTCAGTCCTCTCCTTTATGTAAAATAGTAAAATGTTGGAAATAACACCAGCCCCTCTTTGAATTCACTCTATTTTGTAGACAAGTTTTGGCTGCAAATATCAGGTAAAACTATGGATCATCCACTCCCAGGGCCAGGTGAATTGCACCAGTTCCAGTATCCAGGAACTGTTTGTGGTACTTAGAGAATTCCACCCTCAGGCAAAGTTACCAACAGTTCAGGTGATACCTGGTTTATTCCAACATTGTATTTAATAGGGAATAAAGGGAATGTGAAATCTTTTTACCTTCTATCTCTTTAGTGTCTTATAATTACTGCCTCAGTGAAATCAAATAATCAAATAAACAGAATACAGTTTTCAATTTTGTCAGGTGTTTCTAACATAAGGTTAATAATGTTTTTATCTCTTGTTCTTATTGTGAAGATTTAGAGATAATATTTAATGATAGTTCAGATAAGAGCAGAAATCTTACGGAGGAAATACTTTTCATGTGGAGGTGACCTAAATCTTTAAATAATCCCAAGTAAGTGATTTTCTAACACTTAGTAGTTTCTTCTTTCAGCCAGTGAATACTTTATTTAGCACCTAGTATATGCCAGGCCCTGGATAATGGTAACACAAGAATGAATGGGATGCTTTCCTGCTGCCATGCCTTTATAGTCTAGTAGAGAGGTCTAACGTATAAAATTTACTTATAACCCAAAGCCAGGAGTACAAGTAGAGATTAGTACAGGATATTACTAAAAAGTAAAAGAAGGTGTAACTAACTTCTCCCTGAGAGAACTCAGGGATCCCCTCACACAGGAGTGACATTTGAATGAAATGCTGAAAGAAGAATGGAAATTAGCCAGACAGAAGGTGAGGAAGGACTTTCCAGGAAGTAGAAATAGCAGTTGTAGAGGCAAAAAGGCATTTAAAGCATGTCATATTTGAAGACCCACCGGTCATATAAGGTAGGGGTAGTGGAGAAATGGTTGGCTATGGGGCTATACAGCAGAGTATTTCTCAAAAGGTGATCTCAGGAACGCTGAATCTGAATGTCCTGGCCTGACTGTTAAAAAATCAGACTTGTGATCTTTAATTAAGACACCATGCAAAACTTGCCCATGGAGTAAGGATCTAAAATCTTCATTTTAAACAAACATCCCAGAGGACTCTGATCCACTCTAAAGTTTGAGCTTCACTGCTGTAAATGTTGACAAATTTAGATGATGAGGTTCCTATCTACTAAATGATAGCGATTAAACTTTATAAGTATTTGCATAAAAATGAAGGTTTTAAAATTGGAGTTAGACTGATTACATTTTCCATACAGTAAGATCACTGGCTTCAGTGTAGGTGATAATTAGGGAAGGGGGGTAGGAGGATGACACAAAAATAATAATAAAAAATGAGTTAAGACCTGGTTGCTACAGTCTCAGCAGGAGATGTTGTTGTTAAGGGTTTAAAGTAAGGTGCGAAAATATTTGAAAGATATTTAAAAGGCAAATTTTGTGAGCAATTAGAGGTAGAAGATAAAGTGGAAGAAGGAGCCTGGAATGACTGTGAGCTTTCTTGCTTTGGTGACAGTATTTCATAAAAGTGTGTGTGTTATTGCAAACAAAGCAACTGACAAGGGATTAATCTCCAAAATATACAAACATCTCATGCAGCTCAATATCAAAAAAACAAACAACCCAATCAAAAAATGGGTGAAGATCTGAATAAACATTTCTCCAAAGAAGACATACAGATGGCTAAAAAGTAAATGAAAAGATGCTCAACATCACTAGTTTATTGGAGAAATGCAAATCAAGACTACAATGAGGTATCACCTCACACTGGTCAGAATGGCCATCATCAAAAAGTCTACAAAAAATACATGCTGGAAAGGGTATAGAGATAAGGGAACCCTCCTACACTGTTGGTGGGAATGTAAACTGGTACAGCCATTACTGAGTGCAGCATGGAGTTTCCTTAAAACACTAAAAATAGAGCTACCATATGATCCAGCAATCCCACTTCTGGACATATATCTGGAGAAAACCATAATTCAAAAAGATACATGCACCCCAACATTCATTGTCCATCAACAGAGGAATGGATAAAGAAGATGTGGTACATATATATGATGGAATATTACTTAGCCATAAAAAAGAACAAAATAATGCCATTTGCAGCAACATGGATGGACCTAGAGATTGTCATACTGAGTGAAGTAAGTCAGACAGAGAAAGACAAATATCATATGATATCACTTATATATGGAATCTAAAAAAGGTACAAATGAACTTTCTACAAAACAGAAATAGAGTTACAGATGTAGAAAATAAACTTATGGTTACTGGAGGTAAGGGGGGAGGGATAAATTGAAAGATTGGGATCGACATATACACACTACTATATATAAAATAGATAACTAATAAGGACCTACTGTATAGCACAGGGAACTCTACTCAATACTCTGTAATGGCCTATATAAGAAAAGAATCTAAAAAAGACTGGATATATGTATGTGTACAACTGATTCACTTTGCTGTATACCTGAAATTAACACAAAATTGTAAATCAACTATACTCCGATAATTTTTTTTTTAAATGTGTGTCTGTCAAATGCTTTACACACATCACTATGTTAATACTTTCAACAACTCTGAAGGAGCCAAGATATTTGTCTTTATTTCTATGTTACAGTTCATGAGACAGGGTCTTAGAAATGTGAGTCAAGTTGTCCTCAGTCCCAAAGTACATAACAATTAAGTACCAGTGACAGGATTCAAATGCAGGCAGTCTGGGTCTAGGCTCCACACTTTTACTCTCACACCTACCATGTTTTCCTACAGAATTAACAAAAACATTGCTTAGGAAGGGAGGATTGCTATTGTTTCACTCTTGCACATAGCACTGAAGACCTCACTCAGGAAGTCTATGATGTCCTGGATAGATTATTAAACTACGCTGTAGTTTTTACCTTGCTTCAGTATTAATCGCTCAGTTCCCTCTTTTATGAGGTTAAGATCTGAGAATTAAAGAGTTGGTCTTCCTTTAAATAGCATAGTACCAAACAAATTGCTCTGTTTAGAATCACAGTATTGGCCACAACTTCTGTCCGTATGGGAATGGCATCATTTCTTTTCATAGTAAATGATCTTTCGCTTAACAAAGTATCTTCATAGGCTGTTTTGGGCAGAGGGAATGAGAAGTTCCTTATCTCCCTGTACCCCATGGTAGAAGGGAACTGTGAAACTTATGTCCTGCATAAGAAATGATGAGAGATGGGGATCTGGAAAGAAAGGAAGAAGACAGAAAAAGAGGAGACATAAAGGGGCAAGTGAATCTATCAGGAAACACTTTCTGGTGGTAAAGGTGGCCAAAGGAAGAAAAGTGTTGAAGATTCAGTTTTATCCTTGCTGCATGATGCTGTGATGTAATCCTTAACCTGTTAGACCAAGTGTTTCTTACTGATGGTGCTGTGAAAAAATAAAGGAAAAGGGGTAATGTCCCATGTATGAGTCACTATACATCAGAGAGTGTATTATTCTATAAGAGGTGATCACGTTCTCATAAACCTGTAAAATTAAAAAAAAAATTATCATCAAGCAGGCCTAGGAAATTTACATAAAATTGCCTAGAAATATCAATATCACATCCAGTAGGAAATCCAAAGCCTGCTTAATGATTTTTTTTTTTTTTGCAGCGCTGCATGTGGGATGGAAACCATGCCCCTCACATTGGAAGCACGGAATCTTAACCACTGGACTGCCAGGAAGTCCCAAGGGTTTTATTTTTTAAGTTGAGCAACAAAAGAAAGGGATGGGGGGAAGGAAATAGGGAAGAGAGAAAGAAAAGGGAGGGAAGTGAAAGATTTAGGGGCAGGGAATTAGGACCTAAAAGGTAAAGGGGAGCATCAGGGTGTGGGAGAGGTTTGAGGTGGTGATACAGGGAGAAATGTTGCTGGTTGTCATGAATTAAACCTCTTCAAAGTTTTATTAAGAATAAAAAGTAGCATGCTCATTTAATTTTGCAAGCAGCAAAATTAATGTTTCCTCTGTTTCGCAGTGGCTGGGTATTAGGAACCAGATTCTCTTGACTCCAGGGCTTGGAATACAATTACTGTTCTACTAAGAGGGGCATTTGAGCAGGATTTGGAAGTGGAGGGGAGGCAGAGCCATATTCCTTTGTTCTTTGGCGGTGGTAAGTGAGTGCCTGGGCTTTAGCAGATGTAAGATTTTGTAGAGGTTTTGCTGTTATTAAGAACAGCATCTGCAGTTTTCTGTTCTGCTTGGAAAAACCTGATTACCACCTGGTTCTCCACACTACACCTGTAGTGGTGAACCTGAAAGCTAGTGGAAGTTTCTCCTGATGTTTGCATCTTCAGCCCTCCCAGTGGTTTTGCAAACAACTGATTCCCTGTATTAAGCCCTCTTTTGCTAAAAATTCTTAGTGATTTCTGTGTCCTGACTGAAACTTGGGTTTGGAATTGATGATGTTGAACTTTACCTGAGCCCTGTATGCCTAGAAAATATCAATAGTTCTGAAATACCCCACCCTTTTGTTTTCAGAGGCTTCTGCCTGCGAATATTCTAAGATAAGACCTTGCTCCATCTTTCCTCATAACTCCTGTACTGCTGCAATGACTTCCTGTGTACCTGCTTCTGTAATACCGAGGCCCCTTCCTTCTCTTTGAGACAGTCTTCTTTAATAAATGTTCTCCCTGTTAACAATAGCCTGAACACAGTCATCTTGATTGTCTGGTGCATCTTGTCTTTCACAGGATCACGCTTTGTTAATATGACTCTGCACAGAAACTACTTATGTCAGGATTTCATAAGGGCTATATCAGCAATTTTTTCAAGATCAATGGATGAGACTTTTTCATTGCTTTCTATCACCTTCCTGAGACACATAGCTTAAAGAAATTTTCTAACACCCCGGTGTCATTGTGAGTTCAAATGACATGATAATTAAGAATTTATTGCAACTTACTCTAATATAGGATATTTCCTCTGATCTTCAATTTTTTTAAACTGCCCATTATGTTAAAATTGCTTTTTAGTTCTCAGGAAGCAGACTGTAAAAACACAAGCTTTCCCAAGACCAAGTGGGTAGGTCACATTATTCTTTAAAACTTCTACTGCTTGCATTTATGTCCTAGAGCAGGTCACTTATCTTTAAAGTTTAGATCCTCTGTAAAAGAAAATAATTGATTGAAATGTTATGATAATATACAACAAAGGTAGCATTCTTGTTTAGAAAGGTATAATAATATACTTATGTATTAATATAAATTTCTGCTATGAGCATGTTTATCTAATAAAAATCCAGATTTTAACCATAGAAAAGTTTACCTTTCTAATCATAGCCTAAAACCCAAACTTTTTTATTAGTTGCATTCATCATCTTGTCTTTCTTTTATAAAGAATTGTCAAAATAAAGAAAAAAATGTCCATAGGAATTTGAGACTGTAGTATAACATTCATGGCATTTTCCACTTGAAATAAAGTTAAATCCTTTCTTCTTTTCTCAAGAAATTTTTTCTGTTATGCCCCTTTGTTTTCACTATAGAAGTCCCTTTCCATATCCAGTTCATAATAGCTAATTTTCCCCATCAATGATTCCATCTTCCTTTCACATGTGCATAAATTATGGCTGATGTTCTAAGCAGTGGGTGACAAGAAGTGTGATGCAAAGAAAAGTGAGAAATGAAAAACTGTACAGATTTTGTGTTATTAAACACATCCAGGCTTGCTAGATTGAAAAGAAAATACAGGTACCACCAGAGTAGACTGTGGTAACAAATAACTCAAATTCTCAGTGATTTGAATATCATGTTTTTTTTTTCTTGTTCATGTAGGTCAATAGGGAGCTCTCTTCATCTTAATGTCCCAGGGACCCAGAGGACAGAGCAGCAGCATCTCAAATGAAATAAGTTACCATACCAGAGTGAAAGGAGGACTGAAAATGCCACTTAAGCAATTAAATGCTCTGTGGCTGAACTGGTAAATGTCACTTTCACTCAAATCCATTGGTCAAGAATAATCATCTGGCCCCACTAAATCACAAATTGTTCCTGGAGAGTAGATAGAAGAAAGCCAGAAATATTTGGTACATAGCACCATTAATGACTGCCACAGAAACTGAGGCAGATAATTAATTCTGTAAGATTTTTATAAATGGTATTATTTGGGTTGCACTAAGTGGGTCATACTCATATGTTGTATTGGGCTTTACCTACATGAAGCAATTTAGAGAAATTGGCTTCTTTTATACGGGAAATGATTAATGTCTACAGGTATAGCTATTGTATCCAATGTTCTTTTCATTATAAGATCACTCATGTATTTACTGAATATCCAGCATATATAAGGCACTCAGGAATACGAAGATGAATCATCATGTATGGTGTACTCAGGGAATTCACACCATGCAAAAGGAGATAAGATAGATGCATATTATTATAGAACTTATGAAATACTAAATGTGAGAATCTGAATCAGGAAAAGATTACTTTGGGCTGGGCAGGGAAATGAGAGTAGAAGAGATCATATTTTTGTTGGGTCTTGAAGATTGAGTATCAGTTGAATACCTGTAGAAATATGGGAGCATTGTAGAGAAAAGAATGGCATGAACAAAGCAATGGTGGTAGAACATTGTGGTTTGTGTGAGAAACAGAGGATATCAGCAAAAAATATGTGAAGTGAAAAGAGAGAATATTGCAAGTGTAGTAAAAAGCATGGCAATAAAGCAGATGAACTTAACTGCAAATATCAGCAAAGAATTTCATCTGATTTCATTTCAAATGTTATAAAGTTTAGACAATGATCTAGGGGATCTCAGGTAAGCCAAAAGATGAAATAATACCTCTATTTTATGATATGACATTGAGGAAATTAGGAAATTTAGCTGTGAATGAATTTTGAAACAGCGTTCTCAGGGAAAAAGTTCAAAATGATTTAAGGGTAACTCTAGCACATTTAACGTGTGGAGCTGACACAATTGATTACTAGGTAAGACCAAGACTACAGAGAAAGCTGTAATAAAAATTCATTCATCTGTTCACACATTTATTATTTTAGCAAGCACTCAGTCCAAGAAACCACAAGTAACTCAATGCTGCCAATAATCATGTAAGCCTGGAAGTAGATCCAACCTCAGTTGAGCCTCACATGAGACTGCACCCTGGCGGACAACTTGAGGTGTTGTGAGACCCAGAAACAGAGGACCCAGCTAAGCATTGCCCAGTCTACTGAACCACAGAAACCATGAAATAATAAATGTGCATTGTTTTAAGCCACTAAGTGTGTGGTAATTGTTATACAGCAATAGACAAGAAATACAGTGACTGAGCCTAGACTTTAGGCCTGCACACTATCTATAAGAGAAGTTGGAAAAATAAGCATTTGAACTTGCTAATTTCTCAAACACAGGAGATAGTCTCAGAGGTTGGGAACCTGTCTGTATTTTTTGTTTCCTAAGGTTGATGCAACAAATTACTACAAACATGGGGATGTAAAACAAAAGCAATTTATTCTCCAAAAGTTTTGGGGGTCAGAAGTCCAAAATCAAGGTATTTCCTGGACCAAACTCCCTCCAAAGGGACAAATCTGCTTTGCTGTTTTCAGCTTCTGGTGGTTTCTGGCATTCATTGGCTTGTGGCAACGTAACTTAAATCTCTGTCTCTGTTTTCAAATCATCTTCTTTTCTGTGTCTCTTTTTCTGTGTTTTATAAGCCCACTCTCATTAAATTTAAGGCCCACCTTAATCCAGTATGACATCATTTCAGTCCTTACCTTAATTACCTTCACACTAAATTTCCATAAACACAAATGTTCTTCCTGACCAGGATGAAGTTCTCCAAAAGTATTGCCATGTGATTAATTTACTATATCTTCATTTACCTGGTAAAGGTGACCTAGACAGGCCATTTTTTTTTCAGTATGGCTTGAACTACTTATTTATAATTCAATACTTCAATCAAACACACATTTTGGGGAGATTTAGGGGAGATTTCATCTTTGCAGGAGAAAATATCTTAGAGCTTAATACCAAACCAATGGTTTCTGTATTTTAATTTAAGCTCCCATCCTTGCTCTGTTCAACACTTACATGTGAAGCAAGAGTTCATATGCAAGTCCACTGAAATATAGAAGGGAATACAACTATACATTTGTAGCAGTGACATGAAGACCCTAAAATAATGCTCTGATTAGAAGAAGGAAATGGAAGATTTTTCTTTGAATAGGAAGTTGTTTGAACTCTGAGGGTATTTCTGATTGTCCTTCATTCAACTTCAAAGGCAAAAAGTTTTGCCAGAGCATTTTGAAGTCAAATGATTCTTTGCTTGTGAATTATGGCCAGTGAGGTCATGTTTATTGTTTTAAAGGTTCTGTCTGTATTCTGATAGTGAGCTCCAATAAAGAACCCTCCATATATTTTCTTCTGAATTTCAAAATGCTCAGCAGGATTGAGTTCTGGAGGCAGGAGGAGAGTTTATAAAGGAAAAACATTATTTTTGACATGATTTACTATAAGACAGAATAGCCACTTTTTGTGATTCAAAATAAAACCAGCTTCTGAAATTCTATGTAAAATTTTATAAGGATCTGGTTATGAAGCCAACCTTTAGGTTGATTCTACTAGACATTGAAGATGGATGTGAGCTATCCTCAAACTGCGAGCTATACACTCTGCCACCACTTTTTATCAACTATGTTTTCTACATCCTTTCCTTATCTGAAGTCAGGTATTATCTTCTGCTTATGTAACGAACTCTTAAAGTAATATTGATTTGGGGTTATTAAGTGTCAATCCTCCTACTTCATATATTGACTGATTCTCTGCTTTTCAAGCATTAAATTAAGAAATACTTTGTACTGTTAGTCAACATCATGCTATAGCTTAATGGTATTAAGTAGAATCATGATATAGCATGTAGTCTTGACAAATGCAATTTTTATTTACTGTACAATATTGAAAGTTGTTAGTATATTCTCCTATTATAGAGTAAGCTCTTGAGCAATGCACGAATAAAGAAGGAATGTAAGTTTGAATTATATAACTCAAAATTTTTATTGGCAATCTTCTAAACATTGTTAAATTATATCAACTTCAAATTTGACTATATTTGTCACTTATTAATCCCAAGATTAATTCAGTATCAAATTCTAGTTCAAGGTATAGAAACCAAATCCAACATGTTGTCTCTATTATTCAGTTTAAATATAGATGTAATTGTGACCTCAAAATCTATATTTGGACTGGTATCAAATATTCTTTAATTGCCAACTTTCTTCTGATGGGAAGAAAAGATAACCAACAGGATTCTTTAAAGATATATGTCTAAGGCTTCCCTAGTGGCGCAGTGATTGAGAGTCCGCCTGCCGATGCAGGGGACACGGGTTCGTGCCCCAGTCCGAGAGGATACCGCATGCCGCAGAGCGGCTGGGCCCGTGAGCCATAGCCGCTGAGCCTGCGCGTCCAGAGCCTGTGCTCCGCAATGGGAGAGGCCACAGCAGTGACAGGCCCGTGTACCGCAAAAAAAAAAAAAAAAAAGGTATATGTCTAATCAGTCAACCCAGCCAAAACTTAACACCATTCAAAGGAGCTTCCTAGAGGTAAGAATGTCTTACTTATTCATTCATTTAAATATCTTCCTTAATCTGCCACTATGGATCAGCCCCTGTGATAGGTGTTTTTACCCTGTATCAGGTGTTTTGTTGTCCTTTGTCCTCATAATTCTTCAGAGTAGCTGGAATTTTCTTCTTTTTGCAGATAAAAAAGTGAGAATCAGAAAGGTTAAATGAATTTATCAAATAAATTATTTGACTTTAACCAAACATACTCTATAGATTTATGTATAGTTAAGATTTACATAAAATAAATAAACATTATATGCTAATTAGGAACACTTTTTTTTTAACAGCAAATAAACTAAAAGTGAATTAAGCAATTTGAGGTTACTTTTATCATATGTCAGATATCTATAGATTTCTGCTGACATTGGTTGAATAGCTCAAATATATAGAAACCAATATTTCTGAAATTCCCTACCCTACACCCCTGCCCCAGCTACAAGAATTATCATATACACATTCCAGGAAAAAGAAAAGAGGAAGAAAGTGGTGGCGATGATACTGATTCAATCCTTTTAACCTAGAAAGCAAGAGCTTTCCCAGGAGCCATTCTAGCAGATTTCCAATTATACATCAAGATCTGTATCACATGACCACTCTCTTCTTACAAAAGAATACGAGAAAGTGAATATTCTTTCAACCTCAGTGATAGAAAGAGCAAAGGGAAAAGGGTAGGAAATGGGTGTTGGATTTCTCATACAATGCAACCAGAAATCATCACAATACTTGTCTAAAAATATTGCCTATACTTCATGGTAGGAAAGAAAAAAATCCACAAACAAAAACAAAACAACAAATAGTCAGTTCGGAAAAGAGTGTGTCAAAGTGTGTGTACACGTGTTCATTTACATGTGGGCCTGTATGTGTGTGGGAAAGGTGAGTGAAATATAAAGATCAATATCTGGAACCTACATAAAAGATATAGGCATAGGAAACAGGACCAGGAAAAAACAATAAAGGTTAGTTTTTAAATATGACAGCTAATTTGTAATCCAGGAGAAGTTGCAGAAAACACACTCCACATAATATCATTCTCTCAGTGGCTTCTCATTGCCTATTAATTTTGGTAGATCCTCCTAACTTGATCTTTAAGGTTCTTCAGTAAATGGTTTCAGACCAATTTTTAGTTTACCTTCTACTCTTAATAATTCTATATTACAGACACTCAGGTCAAACCTATTCCTTGGATATGCTCCATATTTTTCCAACTTACTCATGCTATCCTCCATCTTAATGACCTTTCTTATTTATATTTTCTTGTTTTTAATCAGGATGTCTGCTATTCAAATCTCAGGCTTCCTTTAAGCATGTCTTAGGTGACAGTTTCTCCATGAAGACTTTTAATTTCTCCAGTTGAATGTGAACATTCATACAACTGAATTTTCATAACACTTTAACACTTTTTTCCTTATAGGATGCTTGATGCTTGCATCGCATTTGTTTCATTTAATTATGTGCTTGTTTTCCTTTCATAAGAATATGTATTTTTTAACCTTTTGCTACCTTCAGCAGTGAGTCTAGTACCTTGGATAGAAAAAAAAAGACTGAGTGAAAAAAATGTGTTGATTTAATGAACAACACAGAATTTTCTACAGATGACTTTTATTGACGTTTACTTACATCTCATCATACCAGATAAGATTATCAGGAATCCTTAGGCAAGACAAATATTATTCACAGTAGCTGGATGATCTATATAAACACATTAAAATGGAATAATAGATTATGAGGATGAGAAATGGTGCAATAGGTCTGTTAGAAGTGTAAACGCCCATTTATAAGCATCAATTTGTAGGAAAAGCATTTAGAGCATCTCATTTCCCTTCCCTTCCGAGTACTCTGTGCTATATATAAATTTAAAATGACTTTGAAGTCTGAACTTGATGGCATGAGATCAACTGTTAGATATAAAGGAAAGAGTGATATTATTTTAATAATGTTTTTCTTATAAGACAAAGGACTTTTGTTAGGTTCTGGAAGGGATTTGTTTCAGAAGATTAAAATCTTTCCACTTAATCACTAAAGGTTAATTTTATAGGATTTATGTCTCATGAGCATGGAATCCATGGTCTCCCAGTTACACGTTGGTCTTGTAGAAAATCCAGCTGCTATCCTTTAGGCCAAGATTAAGGCAGTATCAATTACTTATTAATCATATTACTCTTGAAATATAGCTTTGACATCTGCACTGTGCTCACTAGAAGAGTCATTTACTCCAATACTCTTGATTTTGAACCACTGCACGTGATTCTTCCTCAACAACAGCAGTTCATATTGGATCTCATCCTACTAAAGTAGCTCATTTTTGATCTGTACTGATGGCTTGGCATTAAGCATATCAATTGTATTTCAGAGTTTATTACATGAGTCTGAAGCTCATACAATATTGAGTATAATATGATTACATGATTATTCTGCTAGGCTTCAAATACAATAAATAGGATACGGTTATGGCAGAATGGAGCATATTGAATAACATAGCTCAGCAGGTGTCATGACATCCATATTTCTTCCCAGTGCGGCAGGTACTAATGTCATAAACAGAAAATTAAAAATCAACTCTTTTGTAGGAAAAGTAAAGTTGCCTGCTGTTGTCGCAGTTTGAGTAGAAGACAGAGGCAACTGGAGGAGAAATACGCATATAGAAAACAGTGCTGAAAGGCATAGCAGGGTGCATACAAAGCACTTTAAAAGAAAGCAAATATCAAGGCTAGTATTTGAAATATTTACCAAGGAATTTTCCTCAGATCTTCTCTTACCCTTTGCACTCCCCCCTTTGGAGGGACAGTGTAGCATAAAAACATTAAAAAAGGTAAATCACTTAGGATTACAAAAGTCTAGTCTTTAGGTGTTTTTTTAAGTCTAGACTTTAAAGAGCTCAGATATAACATGCCACAAATGATAACTTTGAAAGAAAAGATGAAGAAATAGACTACCCACCTCATCTCTCTCTCCAGACTAGAAGTAAATGAGAGAAAGACCACAGAGAAAAGTAAATAACTTAATGTATGATGTTTACCTGAGAAGTGGATTTATGCCTTGCCCTTGCCCCACCACATACAGAGCTCTTGGGGAAGGATGGGGAGAATATTCTGGATATACTTGGAGATCTATGAGCAGAGAGGAATTGTAACCTTGTCCCCAGAGTAGAGCCTAGAGTAACCACACAACCAGTATGTTGCTAGAGCAAAAGCCAAAGCAAGAACTAAGCCAACACCCTTCAAAGTAGAAGTACAGAAGGTACCCATAGTCTGATGGGTTTAGAATTAGCAGAATGTATCTTTTGTACATGGAGAGCAGTGTGGCCATGCTGGAGGGATTGGTGCCCTGAGTTTAGAACAAAGAGGGTGAGCAGCTCCCTGGGTGAATCCCTGTCTATGGGTGAGATGGGAACAAGCAATGATTGTTAGAGTAGATAAATGAAAATGGAGATTTTATTGTGCTATCCCACTGTTAACATGGCAAGATCAGAGTGCTACATAGTCCCCTCTTCCTATAAAATTTGGATATAACCCCTGGGAAAGGATGGTGAGACTCCAAGTTAACAGAACATAAATTTCCAATTTCTAGAGGAATGTGGATTTAAAATAAAGTCCATTAATACCAAACATAACACTCCACTTCTTACACACTCCAGTTTATGGCTTGCCCAATATATACAACATATCACTGATAAAGACTTGGTGCTTAACCTGAATTTTAAAGAAAGATAACATGATTTTATCCATCTTGTAACATTAGAACCAAACACAAGATATCACCATTCTACAGCAAGTGGGTTTAAACTAGAGTTCTCCATGACTCAGAATACGACCATATAGGCAGAAGAAGAGTGGGGAGTAGAAGAGGATCAGAATAGAAACTTAGTCTTAAAGATATAGAATTTAATTTTTGTCATTTTTTTAAAATGAGAGAAGTTTAATTTTTTTTTTTTTTTTTTTTTGCGGTACGCGGACCTGTCACTGTTGTGGCCTCTCCCATTGTGGAGCACAGGCTCCGGATGCGCAGGCTCAGTGGCCATGGCCCACGGGCCCAGCTGCTCCGCAGCATGTAGGATCTTGCCAGACCGGGGCACGAACCTGTGTCCCCTGCATCGGCAGGCAGACTCTCAACCACTGTGCCACCAGGGAAGCATAGAAGTTTAAATTTTTTATTGTAACCTGGATATATGTTATTAAGAGTAAATAGTATATAATTACATATAGTAAAATAAATTGACTTCTGTTTCTACATCATGGGTTTGGTCATTCTTAACAAATCCTTTTGTCTTAATATGTTCTGAGATTGTGAACATTTTCAGGCATTGTTACAGATCGATATTTGACCAAAGTGTCTCCCATCTGCCTTTTATGATTAGGAGTGCCCTGTGTGAAAAAACTAAATTAGTTATACACCTTATGAAATGTACTTTATCAAGACTTCTTTCTTTCTAGATTTGCTGAATACTAAACATTCATTTTGGAGTCCTTGTATTTAACTTTTTGACCTAGATATTACAAAAGTGTGGTGTTCTAATTAAATATAGATGGATACAATTTTCCCTAAATCTTTATCAAGTACGTATTTGAAAATAAGCAGATTTCATAGGTCTTGAAGAATGGTATTAATATGCCATCTCCCATCAACTCTACTCCAACACCAACATGTTGAAAAAGTATTTTGATACATAACCTAGATCCTTCATGTAGAAGCCTGATATTTTCTCAAAAATATTCAGTGTGTTAGTAGAGAAGTGGGAGAAAAAAGAACTTAATATTCTTCTCCACTTAGAACACGAAATGTCTATCAGTGGAGGGGAAATAACATTTCAAAATGTAAAAAAAATGATACGAATAGACTGAACTATCTACATGTTTAAATGCCCCCCCACCCCCCCGCCAAAAGATCTCAGTATAAAAATGTGATATTCTCCACAGTACGTGGCACACCTATTTTAACCAGAAATGTATTAACATAGGACAGGGGGATGATTGGAGGGGTTAGCTGGAGCATGCATAACCAGTTGAGAGATTTTCTTTTTCATTCTGAATCCTAAAATACAATTTTTGAGATAAAGGTGAACAATTTCAAATTAGTCTCATAGTCAATGTTTAACTAAGCTCTCTGGATAAACCTTTAAAAATACTCTTAAACCTACTAAACAAAGGAGAATAGCAACTTGATATTTGTTGTTGTTCTAAGTGTAAGTACACAATTTCAAAATTTTCCACAGGCTGAAAACCTGTGGAAAAAGCATTTTGCTATGAAAATTTGGTATCAGCGTTTTTTTTGTCAGCGTACGTATTCTAGGGCAAGCAAGTGGCCCTGTGTATGGATTCAATGTTTGTATCCTTTCCCCACCCCGAGATTAACATATTGAAGCTCTAACCATCAATATGATGGTATTTGGAGATGAGTTCTTTGGAAGATAACTAGGGTTAGATGAAGTCATGTGGATGGTGCTCTCATGATGGCATTAATGACCTCATACGAAGAGCCACCAGAGAGCTCACTCTTTCTCTCTTAGCACAAAGAAGAGGTCATATGAACACACAATGAGATGTCTGCAAGCCAGGAAGACAGCTCTCACCAGAACCTGGCCAAGCTGGCACTCAAAGTTTGGAATTCCAGCCTCCAAAACTGTGAGAAAATACATTTCTATTGTTTAAGCCACACAGTTTATGGTATTTTGTTATGGCGTCTTCTACTACAGCCTCTTAAGTAATGAGTAGTATCAGAGTTCCAGGGGGTCAAGAGAGGGAGGGAGGCATTTTCAGCCATAACTTCCTGTGTTGCCCGTGCTTACAAAGCTTCTTAGTCTTGGGGCTCCTACACAATTACCTCTTATATTTCTTCCTAAAAGCCTCCCTTCCTTTTCTCTGTATTTCATGACTTTTGACTTCTGATCTCCTTTGACAATAGCAAGCAATAGGGCTTTCTGGGTTTTTTTTTTCTTCTGCTTTTAGTATTGCTGCCTGTGTCTCTGAAACCTACTTTAGATCAGGCATCCATCTGCTCACTGTTATTTCAATGAAGAAGCAGGTAGGGCATTTGAGTGTTTAGGGTGAGGTTGCAAGTAAGATGAAGGGACAGAGAAGAGAAGTAGAAATTATCAATTTACTATGTGAGAAAACAGAAGTAAGTTGAGGAACGATGCACTACTCTTTAAGGGTGATTTAATAGGAAATAAACAAAAGAATTGCAGTTGTTACACAGCCCAGGTTACTGCTAAGAGCTACAACCTGCATACCAGGAATTGGTTGGTTTGCCCACCTTTTAGAGGTGTGAACTTGTTATAATCTTAGGTAGGTCACATCAACTCTCTAGGCCTCAGTTTTCTCATTGGTAAAATTAAAAGTTTGGATCAGATGAATTCTGGGCTTGCTTTCAGATCTTTTTGGAATAGGATGCTTTTATTTTTGCTTTGAATTCTGTCAAACAAAGTTTCTATTAAAAAATAATATAGGTCACCTTTATTCTTTTTTTTTTTTTGGAACCAGTTGATCTGTCCTTCTTTACATCAGAAACCCTACAAGAGGGAATCTTAGACTCTGGGTTCAAAAGGAGTTTAGATCATGTACTCCATTTCACTCAATGCAGCCAATACAAACAATGCAGTCTTGATGTCCAGTAGACACTTGGCAGGCTCCTGGTTAGCTCTCCTAGAAAATGTTCACGAATAATTTTGGAAAAATAAATTGATTTTGTTGAAAAAAATCAAGATCTTTGATATTTCTTCTAAACAGTAATTTGTATTCAGTGTCTACCTATTGGTACTAGTCTGTTAGTGAACACTAAATGTGCTTGATTTCCACCTGAACGTCCTTCATTTCTTGCATCATTCTTCATATGACATGCGTTCTAGAGCCCTCAGGTCAATGTCAAAATTACTATAAAAATGCTCTGTTCTTGAAACATTTCTAATTAATTGTATGGTCTATAGTTAAGTGCTTGTGCCAAAATTCAAGACACCTTACAGCCAATGGAGAGCCTGGGAGTTTCATTCGCATTGTAAACCGAGGACAAATCATCATGGGTTACAGTACAGAAGACCATCGTTGGCTAAAGAAACCATGACAAGGTTTGGGGGATTGTAAAGGATACAACTCTGGAGTTTGTGAAACAAAGGGGAAAATGGCTTCATTATAGCTGAATACATGATACACTAAAACTCTGAGAGAAATGACATCCTTTGCAGTTAAAATGAGGGATAATTAGGGGAAAAAAAGGTTTTCTTAATTTGTACTTTAAAAAGCTGTCACAGATGCAATACTGATGAGACACTTGCCTTAAATCTGCAAGGCATAAATAAATACAAACATGAGTCCATTTACACATCGTTTCTTGACATAAAGGGGAGAAGGCTTGTAATATCTAAAACATCAAACAGTTCTTAACAAATATTTCCAGCCAAAGGCAAATTCCAACATGATAGGATTTTCATAGGATCTTCACATCTGTAAGATCACCTCTGACAAGAAAAGAAGTCTCTTTGAGGTCAAGTCCATTTTATAGTGATATTTTTTTCTTTTTGTGAATAATGCCTCATTTCACACAGAACTGTTTTTAAAGTTCTGCATTACAATGACAGAAGCTTCTCCTTTAGACATTTCTTGAACTTTGCCATTTTTAAAAATGTGTAATTTTTTCTGTGATTTCCCATTGCCTGTGGAATACCCCACCTCTTATTATGAACTTAAGGTGCGATACACTTCCAGTCCACCCTATTCCTTCCCCTTCCACCTCCCAAGATGATTAAGGTCCTCATCCCATTACAGCTTCAGTTCAAAGTCCAAAACTCCACCACTGAAAGCTTCTAAATAAGGTACCAATGAGTAATCAGTTAAATAAAATTTGGGGCAAAATTCTTCTCCATCCTTGGACTTTTGAAACAAATGAAACAAGTTATCTGCCCCCAAACATCCCAACATATAATCGTGGTGCAGGCATAGGATATAAACATTACTGTTAAAAAAAAAAAAAAAAAGGTGGAAAATGGAAGGTAAGACAGATTCACGGGTCTAATGTAATTTTGAAATCCATCTGGGCATAATCCAGCCAGAGTTCTTTGATTAGGTTTCAAGGCCTGGGAACTCTCAGTTCTGACTTCTGAGTACTTGCTTATACCCACTGGGCCCTTGGTTCTGCCTTCTGAATCATCATTCCTTTTTCATGAAAAGTAGCAAGTGTTTGCGGCTATTTTTATCAGCCTGCCAGTAGAATTTTGGGAGTCCGGGAGCTTCTTTTAATTTCACACTCTCTGTTTCTTATAGTCCAAGCTGGAAGTGTCTCTGCTGACATAATTTCCACAAGAATCTTGTGGGTCTGTTGTGAATTTCACAGGGACTCATTCCATCACACAAAAACTACATGCACAGATTTTTAAGATAATGCCTTCTCTAGCCCAACCTCCTGTTGAGGTGACTTAGAGAAAATATTCTCAAGCTTCCTAGAGGCCCTCTGGTTTGATTGAGAGGATCTGTAAGCACATCCTTAATCTCTTATGAATGAATCCTCTGATATTTTTGATCTTTCTGAGGTTTCATCAAAGGACTATAGAGTCACGCTCTCAACCTTTTCTCCAGAGTATGCTTTCCAGACTGTGAGTCTCTTAGTTAAATAGTTCTTCCCTCAATCTGTCTCTTTCCTGTCCCATTTTACCATAAGCAACAAGAAGAGACCAGGTGGAACTTTTTTTTTTTTTTTTGCGGTATGCGGGCCTCTCACCGCTGTGGCCTCTCCCCTTGTGGAGCACAGGCTCCGGACGCACAGGCTCAGTGGCCATGGCTCACGGGCCCAGCCACTCCACGGCATGTGGGATCTTCCCGGACCGGGGCACAAACCCGTGTCCCCTGCATCGGCAAGCGGACTCTCAACCACTGCGCCACCAGGGAAACCCCCAGTGGAACTTTCATATCTTTGCTTGGAAATCTCTTTAGCCATACACCCAGATTCATCACTTACGAGTCCTGCTTTCCACATAACTGCAGGACACAATTTCTGCAACTACATAATGAAGATCCATCCTTCTTGCCCTAATTTCCAATAATGACATCCTCACTTCTTCCAGAACCTTCATCAACATCATTCTTAACATCCATGTTTCTCTGAACAGTCTGCTCAAGGTCACTTTGGCTTGCTCAAGCATGCTCCTCACCGTTTTCCTTAAACTTCTCCCAGCTTCTGCTCACTGTTCAGTTCCAAAACTATTCCATTTATAAGTATTTGTTACAGTAGCACCACACTTCCAGGTCCAAAATCTCTATTAGTTTTCTATGATGATGTAATAAATTACAATTTAGCATCTTAAAACAATGCCCATTTTTAACTCCCACAGTATGTAGGTCAGAAATCTGGACATGGCATGGCTGGGTTCTCTATTCAGGGTAGAACAAGGCTGAAAAACAGATTTCTGCTGGGGCAGCACTTCTCATCTGTGGTTTGAGATCCTCCAAACTCACTGATTGTTGGAAGAATTCAGTTCCTAAGGATTGTAGGCCTGAGGTCCCCCTTTCCTTGCTGGCTGTCAGTAGGGCCACTGTCAGCCCCCTGAGGTCACTTGTCTCCTTGGGCAGTTCAACAACATGGATATTTGCTTTCTTCCAGGTCAGCCAGAATGCGTATCTCTGACAATTTATTCTGCGACCAGACAGAAAATTCTCTGCTTCTAAAGGGCGCTTATGATTATGTCAGGCCCATCTGGACGATCTCCCTTTTTTAAAGTCAACTGAGCCATATGATATAACATAATCACAGGAATAAAATCTATTATTTTCATTAGAGGTACATAATTTACAATTCCTGGAATTATACAGGGCATGTACATCAGAAATCTTGGAATTCTTCCTACTCTTATAATAATATATTAAACAATGTCATCTAGCCCACAGCCTGTCTCTAAAGGCCTACATAAATCAGGCTCAATTATTTCTTTTCCCATCCAGATACAATATCAAAGAGACAATAACAAAATTCCCAAAATTACTGTATTATAAGCTTTACTATTTTAAGTAATGCTTAAGGAATCCCAGTGAAATCTATATTGAGATTACAGGATTCAATTAACTAAATATAACACAACAGAAACCTAAATTTTATATATAATCATTTATGGAAAAAAAGTCTTTTAAGCACAAGTAATTCAATTTGTACTCAAAGATCAATCATCTTCCTTTCTTACAAAAACTGAGCTTACAGAAATCTTTATGGAAAGAGGAAACAATTATGTGTGTTTTCACATTATACATATTTGCATATCAATAAATATAAATGTTGAGTACCAAATGGGAAAAATAGCTTTGTGTATATATGTATATAAATGCAACTGAGAAAGACTTGGAGGTCCTTGCATAGTAGTTCTCAGTCTTGGCTGCCAAAATGTACTCAGGGAGAATGAAAAAAAAAACAAACTTCTGGGTACCATCCCTAAAGATATTAATTCAGTTGCAGGTCATGGCCTAATTATTCTTGTAAATGTCCTCAAGGAGTTGACAATTTAAAGTGAGAAAAAAGACACTACAAAAGTTAGCTGTTTTCACCAAGGCTTTAATATTAACTTTTAAAGTTTAATACAGAGAAGAATGCAAAGTCAAAATTGTATAGCTCAATGAATGATCACAAAGGAACACACCCATGGAAGGTCCACTCATGTCAAGAACAAAGAACCAGAGCATCCCTCATAATATTTCCAAAGTATTAAATACCTCCTCCCCAAGAATAACCATTTTCTTGAATTTTAACACCACAGATTAATTTTGCCTATTTTGAATTTCATACAAATTAAATAATAAAATTTTTAAAATCTGATTGTTTCACTCAACATTATGTGTGTGAGATTCGTTAATGCTGTCGTATGTAGAAGAGATTTGTTTTCTTCCATACTCTATTATTCCTGAATTGTATAAATGTATTACAATTTGTTTACTCCTCGCTTACTGGACATTTGGGTTATTTCCCAGTTTGGGACAATTATAATAATGTGATAAACACTCTTGACTTATACATACATGTCTTTTGGTGCACATATGTACACATTGCTAGGTCTGGGATTTCTGGACCATAAAGTATTCACATACTCACTTTAATAGTTACTTCCATGTAGCTTTCTTAGAGTGATTGTACCAATTTATACTCCTACCAGCCTGTGCGATAGTTCTCATTGCTCCACATATTTGCCAACAGGACTATTGCAAATCTTCTCAATTTTTAGCTGTTATAGTAGCTGTGCAGTGATGGCTCATTGCAGTATTATTTTTTATTTCATTCCATTTCTCTGATTGTGGCAATTTGAAAATTCTCTCATATGAAGTGCCTGTTCAAGTCTTTTTGCCCATTTTTCTATTGAGCTGTCTGATTTTTCTTATTGATTTATAGAAGTTCTTTATATAATTTGACCACAAGTTCCTATTTAAGTATGTGTTTTGCAAATGTCAAAACTACATAGATTGGTTTTACCCTCTTTTAAGGGTTTCTTTTTGTTTAAGAGTAATTTTAATTTTACTGTAGTCAAAGATGTACTCCTGGAAACTTATTGTTTCTACCTATAATCTATAAGCCTGACTGTTTGCCTTTCAGTTTAAGCTTTATTAAACATAGTTTTTATGTGTAGATAATTAAGTAAAGATCAAGTCATTGTTTTTCTGCACAGATATCCAGTTAACCCAGCACCATTGGCTGGAAATATTAGATGAAATTCTCTAGAGATAACTTGAGGTTCTAAATAATGTCATCTTACACTAGTGGGGTTTTAAAATTTCTTCTGTAAGATACTAGGTTAAGGGCATTTAACTTTAATGGAAACAGAGATTTCAAAAATTTGAAGCCCCAGGAGGGCTGGTATATTTCAGATTGACCCTTATTCCTGGGGCATAAGTTTTTGGTGTACTATTTTGGGACCCCTCCATTCTTGGTGGGCTCTGATCTGTTTCCCCAGATAGTGAGTCTGCCAAAAGTTCTGTTCACTTTCCTAACCTTTCAGCTACTACTTTCAAATCAGCAAATGCTTGAGGGGAAAGTTGTCCTAAGTGTCAGGTTCACATTTCTATGTTTTCTTCATCTTTGGGAACTTAGTCTGGTGAACTTTACTTCCTTGGTAGCTTACAAACAAGGCTTACACACAGATCTTGTTATTTTGTCTAAATTTTTTCTAGATGTTTTAAGCAGGAGAGTTGATTCAAAATAAACTAGTCTACATTGTCTAAAACAAAACTTTGTACACACTGCTATATTCAAAAATGTAATTAAGGCACCTAATGGCTATCTAATTTCTTAAAAGAGATAGGAACTCAGTGAATTTCTGTTTATCTGACTTCTCATGATATGGAATAACATGTATGTTTAATTTATTATAAGTACTTAGCTCTTTTAAAAGATGTCAATTTGGAATCAACTGGTGACAAATCAGTGGAAGAAATATATTTTTGGCCAGAGAAGGGAGTCCTTTAGGCACCTTTCAAGTGATAACTCAGAGCTAGATGTTAACTCCGTCTCTGTAAAGGCTCTCCTGGTAATGGGGGTGGTAGAGATTTTCTGTGTTTGTAACAGTGGTGTCTGAAAACTAATGACAACACCAGTTTCTATTGTACAATGACAACTATGGCTCAGCACCTGGTTTTCGGAGAGCAGAAATACTGCGATATCCTTTCTCATTTTGATTTTCCCCCATTTATTGCTCTGTCCTAAATCTTTGTATTGATTAAGAGAAACACAAGTTATGTTTGAAGCTATAGCTAGATGGTTAAGGAGAATCCATAGGTCAGGGGTGTTGCGTAGCTCATTCCAACCAAAACAGATCAGTTTGATCTATATCCCCCTTGTTTTCTCTCTTGGTCTTTCTACTCACGTTTAAGCCTTAAGTATATTTAAGCATATGATGTTATGATGGTTAGGACAATAGAATCTGTCTTTACTTATTAGCACATTAAAGTTTTCAGCTCTTGCTTCACTATTGATAATAATTATGCTAAAAATATTGGGAAGGAAAGGGACATTCTGAATCCATAGAGTTCTCTCAGGGTTTTCATATTCGATAATTTTCAAACATTAGAGAAAAGAATTTGGTACATTTCCTTCTCTTCTGACCAGTAGTAGTACTAAATAACTCAAAAGTATACAATAGGGCTTCCCTGGTGGCGCAGTGGTTGAGAGTCCGCCTGCCGATGCAGGGGACGCGGGTTCGTGCCCCGGTCCGGGAGGGTCCCACATGCCGCAGAGCGGCTGGGCCCGTGAGCCATGGCCGCTGAGCCTGCGCGTCCGGAGCCTGTGCTCCGCAGCGGGAGAGGCCACAGCGGTGAGAGGCCCGCGTACCGCCAAAAAAAAAAAAAAAAAAAGTATACAATAAAATGTTGAGATTTCTGAAAGTGTGGTCCAGAGATAAGCTGCACAGAGTCTGAGGGTCTTTAGAATGCATGTTTAATATTTATATTTATAGTCCTCACCCCAGATTTAAGTCTGAATCTCTAGAAAAGGGCCCAGGAACTGGAATTTTAACAACTTTCCTGTGCAAATATGATTTTTATACACATTATTTAACATTTACAGTGGGAAGTTTTTTACATACATTACCTCACAGAGACTTCTAGATAGGTAGGATTATCTCCAATTTCCTAATGGGCAAACTGAGACACAGAGAGGTCAACCACTGGGACAAGCTCACATGTAAGTTGAGCTGACACACCAGCCAGTTCTCCTGCCACCAAGTTCAAAGCTTGTCTCACTACATCAGCTTTATTCTCTACAAAGAATTTCTATCTTAGAAAAGAGATTTTTTTCCCCACATACAGCTTTTCTTAAGCTGCATAAGTCCAAACAACCTCATATTTGCTCTGTGATAGCAATTATTGTGACAGGGTATTACTAACAACTTTCAGTGCACACACTGGGTTTTTCGGTCGCAGAGTGCCCAATTTTGTCAAGACATTTTAGTGCTTGCTTGAAGGTTCTGTATATAAAAGCCATGCCCTGGAGAGAGTGCTTTTAACACCTGTGAGCAGCAGTGCAACGTGAGGTCACCAGGAGCAGGGATGCTGCCACTGTTAGAGCAGATACAGATGACTTCTAACAACCTTTGATGAATGACTCAGCCCCAGCTCCACAGAGGTGAAACTCAGCAGAACCACTCAGAATTACCTTCCGGAACAAACAAGAAAAAGTGGCATTTCTTATCTGAGAATAGGAAACTGGCCCGCAAAATAGTTACTGATAGAGACTACTGATTAAATTACTGATAGAATACTACTAATTTACTGGACTGACTGGAATTTGGGGTATTTTTTTTAGTTGTTTATTCCCTCAAGCAAATACATGAAGATAACAAGTGTGGCTACCACTGACAGCTACTGATACTGAATGCATCATATGCCACAAACTCAATGTAGAGCTTTATAACTACTGTCTTACTTTACTCATCACAACAAACTTATTATTTGTTTTCATAAGAGAAAACTAAAGACTACGGATGTCAAGTAATTTGCCCAGGGCCACCTTGTCTGGTAAATCCTTGTCTACCTGATTCTAGAGCCCATTAACTTAACCACTTTACTACATTTTCTTTCTTGATGTACTGAAGGTCCATTTTCATATGATGTAGATGTGTTATAATTTAAAACAAGTAAAGAGAAAAGACTAGAAAAATCTTTTTTCTCTCACTGAGTGAGAGATTTTCTAGTAGTACAGTACCATGAGAATGCTTTTCTCACTCTAACGCAAAGGATTAGGATATGGGGGCACTAGCCTTCATTCTTCTGCCCATTTTTCATTCCTGAAAATTTTATTTTATTTTTTTTTATTTATTTATTTTTTTGCGGTACGCGGGCCTCTCACTGCTGTGGCCTCTCCCGTTGCAGAGCACAGGCTCCGGACACACAGGCTCAGCGGCCAGGGCTCACGAGCCCAGCCACTCCGTGGCACGTGGGATCTCCGCAGCACATGGGATCCCCCTGGACCGGAACATGAACCCGTGCCCCCTGCATCGTTGGGTGGACTCCCAACCACTGCGCCACCAGGGAAGCCCGGAAATTTTAATTTGTTGAGGAATCTCCATATTGTTTTCCATAGAGGCTGCATCAATTTACATTCCCACTAACAGGGTATAAGGGTTCCCTTTCTCCACATCCTCACCAGCACCTTCTGTCTTTTGTCTTCTTGATGACAGCCATTCTAATTGGGAGCATGACTGTTAAATTTTAAGTGTGAATTTGATTAACTGGTCATGCAGGCTAAAGATATATGGTGGCCAGTAATTGGCTTGGCTATCTATCAGGCCAGCTGGCCAGTAAAACATCTAGAGTTTTAATATTGTAGAAAAGGCAAGAGATTTTACGGGTTAAAGGGGAAAAGGAGACATTTACATGCCCAAAGAGAAAACACAGTTTTGAGAGTATATGCCACTAAATTCAAGACCAAAAGAAACATAGGGTGGCTGTGTCCTGCATAACTGAATTTAACTCTCAGATGTGCAGAGTGCAAAGGAATAAGAAATGCAATGAATGTAGTCCAGGCAAAAATAGCAGTAGCAGTAAAAGTATTCTCTTAGGAGTTTTCCTGATCCATATTAGTAGGCAGAGCCACATCTTTAGAGGAAATTAGGTATAATTTAGGAGTTACATCCCTTGAATGGCTCTGATTCAAACATGCAGAACAACTTTGCAGCCCTGCTGGGCGGAAGGAAATTTTATTATTGCATGGTATTGTTCTCTGAAGTTATATAAATTGTCTATTTGGTAATGTTATTGGTATCCACACTTTCCTTTTTCCTTATTCCACAATGACTACTGTATCACTTATTTTCAGATAATGATTTTATACAATTACATTTTTCATATTTCATATCCATGACTATTCAAAAATATTTTTTTTCAGATAAGAAATTAAGACAATTTATATTCTAATCTTTATAAATCCCAAAATGGCTGAGCAAACTGGAGGGTAAAATTTCTAAAAATAAATATGGCTAAAATATTACATACTGGCACTTGACCATTACTAATGGGGATCATGCTCTCAGGGTATAGCATTACCAAAGAATATCACTGTATCAGTTAGCTATTGTTAACTACCCCATAATTTAGTAGATTAAAAAAAAAAACTTTTAGGGAAGGCAGAGACAAGATGGCAGTGTGGGAAGACATGGAGTTAGCATTTCCCCACAACTAGGGCACCTGCCGGTGGCTGGCAGGACTCTGACACCCAAGAAGAAGGGAGGAACCCTAAAGTGAACTGGTAGGACGTAGTGGGACTGAGGAGTGGGGAGAAGTGGAGGATAGAGAGGATAGATACCTCTGAGTCCAGGGAGATCAAGAGAGGCAGGTGGGAGGAGCTAACTAGGAGGAGCAGGAGAGGAGAGGAGGGATTTTATCCCACCCACTTGAGCCCAGGAAGTCTGCTGGGCTCCCACATGAGGTCCCCTGACTTCTGAGACCAGGGGTAGGGAGCACGCCTGGGCCCCTTCTGTTCCTTGAGCCTAAGCCCCGCTGCCCAGCCCCCAGGACCTTTTCCATCCCTGTGCATCTTAAGCATAGGCCCCACCCACTGCCCAAACCTCACCCTTGCTTAGGCCCTGCCCTCCACAACCGAGGCCTTTTCCCCCTTGTTTTTTTTTTTTTATTTTTTTATTTTCCCTCTGCCTCTTTTTTTACTATTGTGATACTGATGTACCTTCCGGTTGTTGATTCATCTAAATTTTTATTTTTATATTCTTTCTAACATATCTGTTAGTTTCCTAGCCTAATTTTATTTTTTATTTTGTTATTGCTCTTTTTTTTTTTTTTTTTGCCACTCCACGCCGCTTGTGGGATCTTGGTTCAGGAGCCACAGATTGGGTCAAAGCTAATGCAGTGGGAGCTCTGAGTCTGAACCACTGGACTAACAGAGAACCTCAGACCCCAGGGAATATTCATCAGAGTGAGGTCTCCCAGAGCTCCTCATATCAGCACCAAGACACAGCTCTACCAAATAGCCTACAAACTCCAGTGTTGGAAGCCTCAGACCAAACAACCAGTAAGACAGGAACACAAGCCCACTCATTAAAAAAAAAAAAAAAAAAGAGAGAGACAGAAAAAAATATGTCACAGATGAAGGAACAAGGTAAAAACCTGCAAGACCAAATAAATGAAGAGGAAATAGGCAATCTACCTGGAAAAGAATTCAGAGTAGTGATAGTAAAGATGATCCAGAATCTTGGAAATAGAATGGAGGCACGGATGAGAAAATACAAGAAATATTTAATAAAGATCTAGAAGAACTAAACAACAAACAAACAGAGATGAACAACACAATATCTGAAATGAAAAGTACACTAGAAGGAATCAATAACAGAATAACTGAGGCAGAAGAACGAATAAGTGAGCTAAAGACAGAATGGTGGAAATAACTGCTGAGGAGCAGAAAAAGAGAAAAAAAAATGAAAAGAATTGAAGACACTCTCAGAGACCTCTGAGAAAACACTAAATGCACCAACATTCGAATTATACGAATCCCAGAAGAAGAAGAGAAAAAGAAAGGATCTGAGAAAATATTTGAGGAGATTATAGTCAAAAACTTCCCTAACGTGGGAAAGGAAATAGTCACCAAGTCCAGGAAGGACAGAGAGTCCCATACAAGATAAACCCTAGGAGAAATACACCAAGACACATATTAATCAAACAAACAAAAATTAAATTCAAAGAAAAAATATTAAAAGCAGTAAGGAAAAACAAAAACAACATAGAAAGGAATCCCCATAAGGTTATCAGCTGATTTTCCAGCAGCAACTCTGTAGGCCAGGAGAGAGTGGCAGGGTATACTTAAAGTGATGAAAGAGAAAAACTTATAACCAAGATTACTCTATCCAGCAGGGATCTCATTCAGATTCAACTGAGAAATCAAAAGCTTTTCAGAAAAGCAAAATAGAAGAGAATTCAGCACCACCAAACCAGCTTTACAACAAATGCTAAAGAAACTTCACTAGGTGGGAAACACAAGAAAAGAAAAAGACCCACAAAAACAAACCCAAAACAGTTAAGAAAATGATAATAGGAACATACATATCAATAATAACCTTGAATGTCAATGGATTAAATGCCCCAACGAAAAGACACAGACTGGCTGAAGGCATACAAAAACAAGACCCATATTTATGCTGTCTACAAGAGCCCCACTTCAGACCTAGGGACACATACAGACTGAAAGTGAAGGGATGGAAAAAGAGATTCCATACAAATGGAAATCAAATAAAGCTGGAGTAGCAATACTTGTATCAGATAAAATAGACTTTAAAATAAAGACTGTTACAAGAGATAAGGAGGGACACTACATAATGATCAAAGGATCAATCCAAGAAGATATAACAATTATAAACGTTTCTGCACCCAATGTAAGAGCACCTCAATGCATAAGGCAAATTCTAACAACTATGAAAGGAGAAATCAACAGTAACACAATAAGAGCAGGGGATTTTAACACCCCACTTACACCAATGGACAGATCATCCAAACAGAAAATAAAGAAGGAAACACAAGCTTTAAATGACACAATAGACCAGATAGATTTAATTGATATTTAAAGAACATTCCACCCAAAAGTGGCAGAATACATTTTCTTCTCAAGTGCACATGGAACATTCTCCAGGATAGATAACATCTTGGGTCACAAATCAAGTCTCAGAAAAGTGAAATCATCTCAAGCATCTTTTCTGACCACAACACAATGAGATTGGAAACCAACTACGGAAAAAAAAAAAATTGTAAAAAACACAAATACATGGAGGCTAAACAGTGTGTTACTAAATAACCATGAGATCACTGAAGAAATCAAAGAAGAAATTTAAAAATACATAGAAATAAATGACAACGAAAACACAACAACTCAAAACCTTTGGGAAGCAGTAAAAGCAGTTCTAAGAGGGAAGTTTATAGCAATTCAATCTCACCTCAAGAAACAAGAAAAATCTCAAATAAACAACCTAACCCTACACCTAAAACAACTAGATAAAGAAGAACAAAGAAAACCCAAAGTCAGTAGAAGGAAAGCAATCATAAAGATCAGAACAGAAATAAATGAAATAGAAACGAAGAAAACAATAGCAAAGATCAATAAAACTAAAAGCTGGTTCTTTGAGAAGATAAACAAAATTGATAAACCCTTAGTCAGACTCATCAAGGAATAAAGGGAGAGGATGCAAATCAATAAAATTAGAAATGATAAAGAAGAAATCACAATGAACACTGCAGAAATACAAAGGATTATTAGAGACTGCTACAAACAACTATATGCCCATAAAATGGACAACCACGAAGAAATAAACAAATTCTTGGAAAGGTACAATTTTCCAAGACTGAACCAGGAAGAATTAGAAAATATAAGCAGTCTTATCACAAGTAATGAAATTGAAACTGTAATTAAAAATCTTCCAGCAAACAAAAGTACAGGACCAGATGGCTTCACAGGCTAATTCTATCAAATATTTGGAGAACAGCTAACACGGATCCTTCTCAAACTCTTCCAAAAAATTGCAGAGGGAGGAACACTCCCAAATTCATTCTACAAAGCTACCATCACCCTGATACTAAAACCAGAGAAAGATATCACAAAAGAAGAAAATTAGAGACGAATATCACTGATGAATATAGATGCAAAAATCCTGAACAAAATACTAGCAAACAGAATCCAACAGCACATTAAAAGGATCATACACCATGATTAAGTGGGATTTATCCCAGGGATGCAAGGATTCTTCAATATACGCAAATCAATCAAGGTGACACACCACATTAACAAATTAAGGAATAAAAACCATATGATCATCTCAATAGATGAAGAAAAAGCTTTTGACAAAATTCAAAACCAATTTATGATAAAAACTCTCCAGAAAATGGACATAGAGGGAACCTACCTCAATATAATAAAGGCCATCTATGACAAATCCACAGCAAGCATCATACTTAATGGTGAAAAACTAAAAGCTTTTCCACTAAGATCAGGAATAAGACAAGGATGGCCACTCTCGCCACTCTCATTCAACATAGTTTTGGAAGTCCTAGCCACAGGAATCCGAGAACAAAAAGAAATAAAAGGAATACAAGTTGGAAAAGAAGAAGTAAAACTGTCACTGTTTGCTGATAACATGATACTATACATAGAAATTCCTAAAGATGCCACCAGAAAACTACTAGAACTAATCAATGAATTTGGTAAGGTTGTAGGATACAAAATTAATGCACAGAAATCTCTGGCAGTCCTATACACCAACAACAAAAAATCAGAAAGAGAAATTAAGGAAACACTCCCATTTACCATTGCATAAAAAGAATAAATACCTAGGAATAAACCTGCCTAAGAAGGTAAAAGACTTGTACTCAGAAAACTATAAAACACTGATGAAAGAAATCAAAGATGACATAAACAGATGGAGAAATATACCATGTTCTTGGATTGGAAAAAGCAATATTGTGAAAATGACTATTCTGCCCAAAGCAATCTGCAGATTCAGTGCAATCCTTCTCAAACTACCAATGGCATTCTTCACAGAATTAGAACAAAAAATTTTACAATTCGTTTGGAAACACAAAAGGCCCCGAATAGCCAAAGCAATCTTGAGAAAGAAAAACTGAGCTGGAGGAATCAGTCTCCCTGACTTCAAACAATACCACAAAGCTGCAGTAATCAAGACAGTATGGTACCAGCACAAAAACAGAAATTAGATCAATGGTACAGGATAGAATGCCCAGAGATAAACCCATGCACATATTGTCACCTAATTTATGACAAAGGAGGCAAGAACATACAATGGAGAAAAGACAGCCTCTTCAATAAGTGGTGCTGGGAAAACTCAACAGCTACATGTAAAAGAATGAAATTAGAACACTACCTAATACCATACACAGAAATAAACTCCAAATGGATTAAAGCCTTAAATGCAAGACCAGACACTATAAAACTCTTAGAGGAAAACATAGGAAAAACACTCTTTGACATAAACCACAGCAAGATATTTTTTGACTCACCTCCTAGAGTAACGGAAATAAAAACAAAACTAAACAAATGGGACAATTAAACTTAAAAACTTTTGCACAGCAAAGGAAACCATAAACAAGGCAAAAAGGCAACACTCAGAATGGGAGAAAATATTTGCAAGGGAAACAACAGACAAAGGATTAATCTCTAAAATATACAAACAGCTTATGGAGCTCAATATCAAAAAAACAAACAATCCAGTTTAAAAATGCACAGAAGACCTAAATAGACATTTCAGCAAGGAAGACATACAGATAGCCAAGCAACACATAAAAAGATGCTCAACATCATTAATTGTTAAAGAAATGCAAATCAAAACTACAATGAGGTACCATCTCACACCGGTCAGAATAGACATTATCAAAAAATCTAGAAACAATAAATTCTGGAAAGGGTGTGGTGAAAAGGGAACACTCCTGCACTCTTGGTGGGAATGTAAATTGATACAACCACTATGGAGAACAGTATTGAGGTTCCTTAAAAAACTAAAAATAGAATACCATATGACCCAGCAATCCCACTACTGGGCATATACCCTGAGAAAACCATAATTTAAACAGAGACATGTGCCACAATGTTCATTGCAGCATTATTTACAATAGCCATGACATGGAAGCTACCTAAATGTCCATCAAGAGATGAATGGATAAAGAAGATGTGGCACATATATACGATAGAATATTGATCAGCCATTAAATAAACAAAATTGAGTTATTTTTAGTGAGGTGGATGGACCTAGAGTCTGTCATAGAGAGTGAAGTAAGAAAGAAAAACAAATATTGTATTCTAATGCATATATATGGAATCTAAAAAAAGAAAACGGTAGTGATGAACCTAGTTGCAGGGCAGGAATAAAAAGGTAGACATAGAGAATGGACTTGATGACATGGGGTGGGAGGGCGAAGCTGGGGTGAAGTGAGAGTAGCAACGACATATATACACTACCAAATATAAAATAGTTGGCTGGTGGGAAGCAGCAGCATAGCTCAGTGCTTTGCGATGACCTAGAGGGGTGGGATAGGGAGGATGGGAGGGAGGCTTAAGGGAGGGGATATAGGGACATGTGTATGCATATGGCTGATTCGCTTTGTTGTGCAACAGAAACTAACACAGTATTGTGAAGAAATTATACTCCAATAAAGATCTATTTTTAAAAAAAAGACTTTTACTTGTTCAAGGTTTTGTGGGTTGGCTGGGTGATTTTTCCAGTGTGGGTTCATTCATGCAATTACATTCAGCTGGTGGGTTTGCAGGGGGACTGGGCATCCAGCAGGGAGGGCTGGAAAGCTGGGCCTCTTTTTCCTTGTAGGGATTCATCTTCAAGGACACTAGACTGGGTTCCTTCACGTGCGGTTTCAGGCACTTTTAAAAGAGTGCAGTCCTCAATGACTATCAAACATGTACTGCATTCAATTTATCCTACTGTACAAAACTAAATGATGTGGCCAAGCCCTGCATCAATGTCCAAGGGGACTAAATGAGGGTGTGGATACCAGATGTAATTCATTGGGGGCCTTGAGAATAACAATCTACCACCAGCCATAGCTCCCCTTCTCTCTGATTTCATATGAGGAGTATTAACCAAGCATTTCTACCTCACATTCCCAAGTTAAGTCATGCTTGAGGACGGACTAATGCCCAAGTAGAAAAGATAAAATTCCCATAGTGGAGGCAAAAGTTGCTTCATGTGTCAAGGATTTCACCTGATTATTGTTGCCTCCACTCCATTCCTCTGTTCCCTTACCTACTCTCCCTCTCACTGACTTCTCACTTGCTATAGACATCCTTTCCCTTGTCTTCTCTTTTAGCACTTGTCTCAGTTAAGGCTCAACCAGAGAAGAAGATAGGAGATAGATATTAAAATATTTATTGCCAGACTCATGTTGATTGTGGGAGCTGGTTAGGAAAGTCCAAAATTCATAGCACAGGACATCAGGAAGGGCAAACTGAACTCTGGGATTCTGGGTCGTGAGATGAAGCAGCTATCCACAAATGGTATTTCTTCTTCAGGACAACTTCAGCTCTTAAAGAATCAGGCACACCCAGATTATCTAGGATAATCTCCCTAACATCAAGTCAACAGTCAAGATGTGATTAAGGACTTTAATCACATCTACAAAATACCTTCACAGGAACATGTAGATCGTTATTTGATTGAATAACTGGGGATTGTAGTCTAGCCAAGTTGACACATCCAAAGACCAGCACAACATTTTTCAATACTTGCTATACAGTAGCAAATTTGATATCTCTTATTGACTTGACTAGCCATTACTGCATTTTCTTTTTCCTAAAAACTGTGGTTTTTTTCTACAAGTTCTAGCTTGGCTGCCTAACCCTGACTCATGATATTCGTTTATCTAATCTTACGTTCTTGTACTGTTTTATTTTCTCTGACTTAGGGGTAGAAACTGGTCATGGATGCTTCTAATTTTCAGTTCACTTCACTGTTTTTTGTTTTTATTTTTCCCCAGTTTCCCAACAACTGTAAGTGCTTACAACTGTGTAATTGATTCCTTACATAAAACACCTTACCTGGTTGTTGTTTTCATGACAGAACCCTGACAAAGGCAGTATGTATAGTATAACATGTAGTTCATTATAGTAACTCAATGTATATTGGTTATTTCATAAAAGAAAAATATATATATATATGAGCTGCTGGGTTTGAGTGCATCCTTGGTTACATGTGATGTTTTCATTTTTCTTACATCCATTGTTATCTTTCTATTGATTCATCCTTTCACCTACCCATCATTTGACTATTCCTAAAGAACCTGATCTACAACAGTCTTTACCATCTCTGTTAATGACTATTGCATTTTTCCAGTAACTTAGATCAAAACCCTGGGCTTAATCTTGACTCCTCTTTTTCTCTCATATCCCATATCCCATATGTCAGTGAATCTGTTGGTCTCCCTTCAAAATATTTGCACTTCTCAACATGTGTTCTGTCACTACCTTGGTCTAAGCCTCCTTCATTTTAACTCTTGACTGGACATTGCTAACAGTGTCTATAATAATCTTTCAGAAATGAGTAAAAAATGCTATAAAATTTACATTAAAATATGGCTTTTTTTCAGTGCCTTCTGGCATTTGCTTTTCCCTCTCTCTAGAATGTTCTCTCCCGAATCCTCCTGGCTTATTGCTACAATTCCTGGAGGGTGTTATCCAAAAGCCCACTTCTTATTTCAGCCCTTTTTGACCACCACATGTTACATTTCAACCAACACTCATTTCCTGCTTTATTTTTTTCTTTAGCATTTTTCTCATTTATTATCTATATTTCCCTCATATAGCAAGTCAACGTCTTGAGGGCATAATTATTGTCCAGTTTGTTCCCTGGTATATCCTCCAAGTCTAGAACAATGCCTGTTATGGAGTAGATACTTAATTTTTTTTGTTGTTGAATATATAAATGAATGAATGAATGAATATTATTTAAGTGATGAAATGACTCTGGGAGGATGACTATATAGTTAAGAAAAACAACAACAGCAACCAGAAAACTCCCTAGCCAATGTATACCAAAGTAGACATGAAAAAGCATTAGGTTGTTGTTCAGCTTTATGAAAATTTCAGAATGTTTTTCCTTAATTGCAAATAGCCACTCTAAAATACTGTAGAGCATCAGAAGGAGAAAAATAAACTAAAATATAGAAACATAAAATTAAAGAATATTCTTAATAGTGAAGAATAGGTTTTATAGAGTCATAAAATTGAAATACATACTTTGGTAACTAATAGGAGGGGTAATTTTCAGTATTGATGGAATACTTAAGATCTTCTCTCTTCACAGAGTTCAGAGAGGCTTGAAAGATCTAAGGCTAAGAAGGAAATTAGGATGGCTTCCTTCCTAAATTGCACTAAGGGACCTCTTGGTATTCTTGAAACAACTTCCATATTGACAAATGCCCAAGTAATCTTCCACCAATTGGAAATATCCCCAAATTGTCATATATATGCTGGTCACAGAGTAGTCTTAAAAACTTCACTAGAGGTAGTGAGGTAGTGTATATGCCAGGAACTGGCAACAACATGGACTCATAGAAATGAACTAAGAGTCTCAATAAGAAGCTGATATTTCAAAACTCTAAGTCCAGATCTAAGACCTGGGGTAGGAGTGGGATTTAGTGAAGTCAAATGCAATTTGGGTTAATGTCATTTTCTAAAGTATATGCTATCTGTGATGTGGAGCTGTACAATACCTACTTCTTTGAGATAAATGAGATTTAGGGCATCAGTTGTGATGTTAAAGTCACAGTTAAGAAGAATCATCTAAGGCAATGTAATAGATACCAGAACCAGGATCCAGTTCTAGAAATCAAAACTGGCAGCCACTCATCAGCAGGTCAGGTGTCTTCCATTCAGCTTTGGATTTAGGTAGAAGTAATTCAGGAAAAAATAAATGTATGTAAGTATGTATGTATGTATGTATTGTACACATGTATGTATGTATTTATCAGAGAGTTAGACCAGGCAGATAAACTTGCCACAAGGGTAAGGAAGTTCTTGCCTAGTTCTTTCTCGGAGATTCAGAAATTACATTTTCCACAGCCACTTAGTCAATTGGATGTAGGAGAAGCAGGTTACTTACACACTCACGTTCCACAGAAGGTATAGAACTCCTGGTATCTCGTTCGGTCTCCCTATTATTGCCTCAGTGTCTGGATGAGGTGGAACCCAGGTCACTAGCCATAGCTGTTGGGAAAGATCAGTAAAGAGGGACTGATCCTAATGCCTGACTTTTTAATTAAGATATAAATTTTGGTTTTAGAGTGACAATAAAGTGAATGCCCCAGAAAACAAAAATTAAAAAGAGTAATATAGTAGTGTTCAAAATATAAGTATATTTTTGTAAACTATATATATAGAGGATGTGAAAGAGACAAAATATTCTGTAAAAAGTTAACAGGGTTAACTCTGAGTGAAGAAATCATGTATGAATTTATATTTTATTTTTCTATTTCTCCTTTGTACTTTGCTAGTATCTTATAGCTGTATATTTATTATTTTTCTTTTTTTTTAATTTTAATTTAGTCTAGTAGAGTTCCAATGTCACACATTTGCTGTTAGTTTCATGAATATTAAGGGGAGATCTTGTTCTAAACCAGGAGGTAGATCACCAAGATATATTGTGAATTTACTACTAGCCCCCAACTCTACCAAGTGCTCAAGAGCAGTGAGTCTTAATTTTTTAAAAAAAATTAGATTTGAGAATGCATAAAAGTTTTGAGCACTTTAGGTCAGCTCGGTGCTTTGTGACCACCTAGAGGGGTGGGATAGGGAGGGTGGGAGGGAGACGCAAGAGGGAGGAGATATGGGAATATATGTATATGTATAGCTGATTCACTTTGTTATAAAGCAGAAACGAACACACCATTGTAAAGCAATTATACTCCAATAAAGATGTTAAAAAATGCATATCTGAAAATTAATACATTTTGCATAAAATTTAAGGGTGTTAAAAATCCCTGAAATCCAACTTGGGGCCGTTCTGTGCATCACACATTAAAATCTGAGGGTTGGAAAAAAATGTAAAACCCTATGTCTGTTCCTTAGTTTTTATCTATTTATGGAAACCAGTCCTAGAGCCATGAAAAATTAAGCAGCAAGGGAGAAGCAAATGAATGGATGGATGAATAAATGAATAAATTAGTGATTGTATATATGCATACATGCATATGTACAAAATTTCTTCAAGGAAATATACAGGTAATAGATAAATGAGAAGGACTTATGTTGTACCAGCAAATTAGGTACAATTACACCAATTACACAAAGCAGCAGAATTATCTGTCAGGTAAACTGACCTATAAAATAGATTAATCCAATGGATCAGTATTAAGCTTTAAAAAGAAAATATAGCCCGAATAGTACTTGAAGTCCATTCCAACTTCCTAGATGTAATAATTCTACTTTGATTTTATTGTTGATATTTCTATATGTAGAATAAATAAGGAGTGACATAAAAATAAATATTTCCTAGTCAATCCAGCATTTGGCTTTGAAGTAGCATGGCATAGTGAAAAGAATTTGGAGTCTAAAACAATCTAAAATTGGAATTTTTTTTTACCATTTGTTAAATATGTTTTCTGGGAAAAATCTTGACCTTTCTGAGCCTCAGTCTTCTCATCTATAAAATGGGGATATTCTGGCTATTTATCGCTGTGTACAAATAACTCTAAAACTCAGTGGCTTTAAGGGATAATATTTCATTATACCTCATGTTATTGAGAATCACTAATTTGGGCATGGCTCAGCTGGACAGTTTCTCTGCTCCATGAAGTGTTGGCTGAGGTCACCCATGTGCTATTCATTTGGGAGATTCTCTGGCCTGGAGGGTCTTAAATGGCTTCACCCCCTTGTCTGGAACCTTGTGTGTGGGATGTTTGGACTCAGCTAGGCTTAGATGATTGGAGCACCTACATGTGGCGTGCTGTAACATGATACCCTCAGGGTAATTCAACTTCTTCATTGTGGCTTAGGGTTCTAGAGAGAGGTTTAAAGGGAAAGGAAATGGAAGCCCTCATCAGTCTCTTAAGGCCTCAGTCTTAGAAACTGGTAGAGCACCACTTCTGCTGTTTTTTCACCTTAGAAATCACAGAGACAACCTACATTCAAGGTGAGGACACACAGACTCCATCTCTTGTTGAAAGAAATGTCAGAGAGTTTATGGCCACCTTTTGTCTGCTTCAAGGAATAATATTTCCTACCTTATTAGAGCTATTATGAGAGTTAAATAAAATTTAAAATATATGAATCACGCTTAATGAAATACTTGAAAAAGTTAGAAAGCAAGCATGCTGCATGCTTATCTCCCAACAATTGCTCCTACAAACTATCTTATTTTCTGGGGTTTGTTTATCTTCAATCCTGCATAAAATTTCAACAGATATCATAAAACAGTTAGTCATCATCAGGTATTCAAAGGATGTTTTCTTTTCCCAGGTTTTACTAACAGAACAGTCCATAAACATTTGAAACATTGAATTCTCATTCAATTAAAAACTTTTCTTTCCCTTTATCCTCTAGTGGGGATAGGCTGGGAATGCTTCCATTCTTATTTTCACTTCACATCTTCCAATGCCAGGTAGTTGTTTTGTGACACAATAGATGGTAAGAAAGGTATGGAACAAAGGAGGTCTTACTTGTACTTTTAATGTTTCAGTGACATCCACTAGATGTGGTGGATGTCCAAAGCCATTTACTTATTTCCTTTGTCACTTCTATGGATCTCTGATTTTAGCTTGTTGGTGCATGTGACAATCTCCAGCTGGCCACATCCATCCCCCTCTAGCTTTTGCCTCTAGCTTCTTTATATCAAGGTCGCCTTAGTCTTTGGAGGAAGCAGATTGACGTAGTCATTTTCAGGACAATTCATGGCTAGCCTCTTTCTGACACATGGAACTCACACAGGAAAACTCTAAAAGTTTGTCTTGCTTTCAGTGAAGACTTTTTTATTCTGCTGCTATAGGCTACTTCAGCTAGTCAAAGCTGCTAGCCTTTAGACGTCTTAGGCATGAATCAGACAGTAGTCACTGCATCCTTCAAATTGCAGGAGTTGCATACCAGACTCTCCAAATTCTTAAAGAATCCCTTCATCTCAGGCAAGAGCAAAGTAATCTCCTCCCATGCCCTGTTTTTCACCGTGGTTGACATCAAGAAGTGGAATATAGGACATACTGACAATTTTTCCAAAGCAATCTTAATGTTTGCTAATTCCTCACATGTGTTATTTATCCCCAAAAAGGGTGGTGAGCTAAGAATTTCAATACCATTTTTACAATTTTAAGCATGCCATGCCTAGGCAATCTGATGCCTTGGCTTTTTGAAAACATGGCCCCCCAAATTTTGATTTCCATTAAAAGGAGGGTTTATGTCTCCTCCTGTTAAATGCATGTAGGCTTTGATCAATAGAATATGGGGAAAGTAACACTGTGTGACTTTTGATGCAGTGTCATAAAAGATGATGTAGCTTCTGCCTTGTTTGCTGAAACACTTACACTAGAATCTCTGAGCCTCCATGTAAGTAGTCCAAATCCCCTGAGGCAGCCATGCTGTGAGGAAACCAAGCCACCTAGAGAGGGCACACTCAGCAATTTCAGTTTTCAGTTCTACTATTTGAGTCCTCCCAGCCCAAGTGTCAGACGTGTGTGTGAAAGAGCCTTTAGAAGATTTTGGCTCACAGTTTTTGAGTCACCCCCAGCCCTGGAGTCAGTTGAGCGATCATATGTTGGTTACATAATTCTGACCCACAGAATCTGTGAGCATAATAAAATGGTTGTCTTATGCTTCTAAGTTTTGTCTTAGATGGTCACCCAGTAGTAATTGGAACAAGTACTGGCTGTGTGTGTCTGTGTGTGTGTGTACGTGTGTGCATGCATGTGTTTGGTTGGGATCTCAACCAAATCTGAGTAAGAAAGAGTCATATTAATGTATGATTACATAAAGCACTTGGAATACAATATGTACTTAATAAATAAAAGATAGTTGTTATTCTTCTTGAATAATACAAGGAACAAAATCTCAGCAAGACTGCTTTACTCTCAGTATGGCAAGATCCAGGAGTTTTTAAAACCATTTTTCTAAAACATGCCAATAGGAATAAAGAAGGGCTACCCAGATAAGTCTGTGCCATTCCATGCTTTGTCAAAGCATTTACTTGTTTGCCTGTCACCATACTGTACTGTTCATATGACATGTGATCTGTCATATGACAAGGATCAGTACTTCTGTACACAGCCTGTTAAATGCAGATGATGGGGTTTGGGAGAAAGTGGCAGGACTGTATCCAAAGTAAATACAGGAAAATCTCATTTGATCAGAAAACAAAATGTCAAAAGTGAAGGAAATTCTTGAACAGCATCTGCTCCCACCCACTACTCCTTCTATCTTACTTTGAGTCTAAAGAATCATGGGGAGCTCTGGGGAGACAAATGTGGTCCTTCATGAGAATTGTTCAGGTCTTCAGACCTGCAGAAACTCACATGCATCAAAGGGACTCATCTGTGTAAGAAATGCATCATGCTTTGGTAGTGAATTTTCTCCTGACAGCTTGCAAGCAAATGGAAATTCTAGTTCAAGAAATATTTGTGCTTTAATCAACTGAAGAATTTCAGCCTTTGATGAGCTCATATTTTTATATACTAAAGTCCAAATTCCTCAATACTCTACTATTTTGTAATGTATACCTACAGAGGTATTTGCTTAGCCCCTTGCCTTATCCTGAAAGAGATCCTTCTACAGTCATCATGGTGATATGTTGATCTTGTATCAACCAAGATTGAATTATCTCCATGCAAGAGACTAGCCAGGAAAATGTTCTTATTGCCTTATCATGAGCCAACTACTTATTTCTTTATCAATCAATCAGTTACAAAGTGACTACTGGGGACCACCACGACAACTGTATAAGGAGTTCTTTCAGTATAATGTCAGGGACTAAGCAAAAATTTCATGAGTATACACTATGAAAAGCAAAGAAAGACAAAATTATAGCCTATCAATTAGAGACAGTGTCAGCTGTGAGCATGGAGAATGAAGCCAACCCAGAGAGTAGAGCAAAGACAAATGATATAAAGGGAATTCTAATACCATTATAGTTCTGAATTCACTCCTTTCTTGGGACCAAAGAGTTCCTTGACATGTGGGTTCATGAGATATCACATTAAGCTTATAAATATAACCATTCCTTTACTTGTTTAAGCTAGAAACAATGTGTCTCTCTACTTTGCTCCAAAAGAATCCTAATACACTCATCTTTTAATATTCCCTCTTCACACTCTGAACTTTAGCCACAAAAATGTCTCAGATTCCTGAATTTGATATTCTCTTTCTTCTTGCTAAGTGTTTACACATGTTGCTCTTTCTGCCTTCTCCCTTCCTTCTCCTTCTCCTGGGCTCACCCAGCTTATTCTTGCCCATGCTCTATAGCTCAGCTTAGAAATCACTGTTTTGGAAGCTCTTCTTAACCCCTTACATTAGACTTAAGTTCTCCTTAATGCTCCCATAGTTCCAGTATATTTCCTATCATAGAAGATATTTTCCTATATTTGCCTGTGTCTTCCAATAGACCTTCTAATAGTAGGATCTTTAAGATACAAGGACCTGGGTCACTCTTACCACCATCATATCTCCAGGTCCTGCAATACAGTCTGGCACATGTAGGGATTCAATAGCAATATCTCAAATAAATGTACAGATTTATTTTAAAAAGGCACTCTCTTGCTCTTTCTTGCTTTCTCTCTCTCTCTCTCTCTCTCTCTCTCTCTCTCTCTCTATATATATATATGTATATATATACACTAAAGATGCATAAAGTACATTAGTAATACATACAATAAAAATAGTGAAGTAAACAAAATGTGTTCTTTTTAGTCTGAATAGTTTGTGCTTCTCTGTTCCTCTGAGCTTGATTTCCTTCTTTTGTTCCAACTGAAATGCCTTTGTTTTTGTTTTTACTGAATCTGCCATTCTTGAATGGCTTCTCATATTCAAGACCCTCTTATTTTCCTCTTCTCCAGCAAAACTCAACAATTTTGTGACCTATTCCTTCATATCCTTCTTAGGCCGGGACACTTATTGACACATTAGCACCATAGCCATTGCTAGCATGCCTTTTCCAGTCAGTTCATATGCATGGCCTGAGTGACCTTCTGAAGGAAATGTCTCAATCAAAAAATATAACTCACTTCATAAGAAATTCATGCAAAGGCAGCCCAGAGGGAAGGTAACATTTTTAAGCAGGTAAGACCCTGTATTCCTCAAATCAAATCAATAGCCACCCATCTTCCTCTATTGTAGGGTCAATCCCACCTATACATAATATCAGTGTATCTCACATATGTGAGGAGAGAATTATCAATTATCCTTACTTTTTTAAACTCATAAGAATAAGTACCTTGTAGATAATCAAGCACAAGAATATTTATGCTGACAATAAATAATAGGACCTAAGTAATTCCCCCAATCTGATTCTATTCTATTTAGCAAATTGCCCTTTCTCTTCAACACTCCTTAGTAGCTATATCACTCAATGAAATATGAATGTGGAGAAGAGCCAATAAAACTTGCTACACTTAGCAGAAGAGATGTGAATAGTGGTCAAAACTTGTACTTTCAGTATAGGTCATATTCTTTAATTTTTTTACTAAGCTCTTCAGCAATCTTCTTTGGTAGGGTTTAAGGTTATCTCTGCTGCACTTTATTCATACTGTTTTACAGCACTTTACCATGTTGTGTCATAAATTTTGTTCTCTGTTTATGTCCCCCATGTAATTGCTCTGTATTCAAGGATAGGGTCTTTGTTATATTGGTTTTGAATACTCAGTATCTGGTACTCTTCAGGCACTCAGTAAAGTTTCGTGGTAAAATAAAGAAAATTCATTCTACATATTATTATTTATTTGGATGCTTTAATAACATATAAAGTCTAGAATTCAAGTGATCTTTATTATTTATCTTAAATTATTTCCTTCTGAAGATGCCATGGCATGTTAACCAGGGTTCTATTACTTACTAGCCAGAAAGGAATGAACATGCAAACCTCACCTGTTTATGTTAAGGAATAAAGGCTGATGGTGTGATTTTCCCACTTTATTCCCAGCTGTGAATATACTTACATCCATGATTTCTGTTCATTCTCTTGGGGCTTCCTCGAGACTACTATCTGCAATTGTAATATATGAAAATTGTTTAATTAAAGAAGGTGTCTCTACAAGGTTTAAGTGTCAGACCCTATGGCAGTTTGAAATTTCAAAATCGTGAACTTTGTTCTCTGATTTGATCTTTCTCTAGCCACTTGTTTGTATCTTTATTTTGTAATATTCTTAATGTTAAATTCCATCTGTTTTTCTGTACATTTTATGTCTAGTTGCTTTTAGTTTCAATTACTAAATAAATTAGCTTGGTTATTCAAGCTAATAAATTCATCTTAATTATTATATTCTACAGGTACCTTTTCTTCATCCATCTTTTTGTTCATTCACTCCTTAAACATTTACTAAATATCTATTTTGTACCAGGCACTGGACTAGAGATATAAAGACCACGAATATAGTCAAGGAAAAAAAAATGCAGTTTTGAAAAACACAAATAAATGCACTTCAGTTTTTATATGTTTTTAGGAGGTTGTTTTTTTTTTTTTTTTTTTTTGTCACAAATAACAAAGTCTCAGCTTAAACTAGTTTAAGCAAAAATGGGGACTGTGAGCTATGAGTGGCCCATTCTGGACCATATACCCATCCTGAACTAATGGACTGTCCAAGTGGCAGTAAGTGGGGAAGAGTCTCTGATTGGCCTAAGCTGGGTTATGAATCACTCCTTATCAATGAACTGGGGTCACTGGGTCATGTCAAAGTTGTATAAAATGGCTACTTCCAAGGTAAATATATACAATGGGTAAGAAATAATTACTGGAAAATAGGCATGTGTAGGAAAAACTATTTTCTTAGCACAGTATTTGTGATAAGTTTAGGGAATTGTGGTGTCACAAGTAGGTCTCATATTTGGGGATGAAGTCAGAAAAACTTTATGAATAAGGTGTACCTAGAGCTTAAAGTCTCAAGTGATAAATGTGTGTTTGCTGGATGGGTCAAGATTGAGAGTAGAAAACTCCCCAGGCAAATGGAACAGCTGGAGCAAAGGCTTGAGTGTAAAAGAGCCTGATGAGTTACAGGCACAGTGTGTGGTCTGAAAACAGATAATACCTATGGATGGAAGAAAAATGATTGAAAGGGGGATTCAGGATGAGACACATATTGGAGGGGCAGTGAATGGCCGGAGGATGGATTTATTCTGTAGATTAGCTACTTTTGGAATTTTAAAGCACAGAAATTTTTTTCACTGCAATTAAAAATTTATGTGGAAATCCAATATATAAAAGAGGTAAAATATTGGCTTGCTCTGCCTGAAGGCAGAGGGGTAAGTCGGGAAGCAGACGGAGCTGGCCCAACTTGCTCTCATCACCCCTATAGTTTCCATGAAATATCTTGAGGACTACTGCTGTAAGCAAAGGAATCTGAAAGAGTTGTATTTTGGAAAGTGTTCTCTTAAACAGTATGGCTGATAGGGTGGAGACTCAAATTTGTGAGGAGATGATTTCAATAGCCCAGTTGAATGAAAAACTAAGACTATTTAAAGCTGGGATGAAGATAAGAAGCATTATAAGACAGTCCCTTGGGAATAATAATTACCTAGCATTCAAAGATCTCAGTTCATAATGATGCACACAGCAACATGAATGAATCTCAAATTCAGGCTTAGCAAAAGAAGCTAGACACAAAAATGTACATACTGCATGATTTCATTTATGTGAATTTTAGAAAAAGCAAAAGCAATCTCTAGGGCCTGAAAACATATCAGGGATTGCCTAGGGCCATGACTGGTTGTGATGGGGAATTGATTTGCAAAGAAGCACTGGGAACTTACTGGGCTGTTGTCAAGTGTTGTGTATCTTGATTGTGGTGTTTCATGGGGGTATGAAATTTTCAAAAATCACCGAATTGTATACTTCAAATGAATTAATTGTATTGTTTATAAATTATACCTAAAAAAAGTTGATTTAAGAGGGAAAAAACCCTCAATTCATAATTGGGTCTATTACTAAGTAACTGGGTGACTAATCAATCCAGTATATCTTCTGAGCCTCATTTTCTACAACTGCATGATAGAAATAATGAATAACTCTACTCCAGCCTATCTAACAAGTTTGCTTGTGAAGCTAAAGCCAAATCGAAAATGGATAAAAAAGCACTTTTTACCCACCATAACAAATAGAGATGTTATTATTGGATCAGAAATTTGAAGACTAGGATGATAATTTGTTCTAAATAAAGGATCTGGGATTAGTCATATTCTACAGGGCTGGTGAAATGTTTGTCAAAAAACTGTAAGTCATAATTCAATTCAAAATCGAATCAAAATTATCCTGGTCAATTTTTAAAAGAGATAAAGAGATTAAATGATGTAGAATGTTATTAATTTTCCTTAAATTTGGCTACAGAAGAAAATAATGAAAAGACATAATTTATATATTATTCTTGTTAAAATAATCTTGTTTCATCACTATCAAGGAGCATTTATAAACCATTTACTATTCATGAAGCCATGTGTGCTTAAAAAGAAATATGACATGTGTTAAGTTTAAATTAAATTTCATTTTAAAGTATTCATGATTTAATGTTAAAGCTACCACAGGGAAGCATTCAGGAGCTTAAATCTAGAATAATAAATTCTATAGCAAATATAATATAGCATGGATATCCTATCTTAAGATAGCATGAATAATTTGGATTAGATTTCAATACACTTTTACAAGAAAATAAAGGAGTTCGGACATAGCTTTAAAACTCCAGAAGTTCAGATGAAATGGGTGAATAAGTAGAACAGGAACTCCAGATATCACTTTCTTATGCTCCTGAAAAAGTAAAAGTTGTTGTAAGAAACAAAAACAAACAAGCAAACAAATTTTTTTAACTCTGCTTGTGGTCTTGTAATATCTGGTTTGTGCCTGTTTCCCGTGGAAAGGTGCATTCATTATCTGAGGAGAGGCATCACAAGTTGGCATTTGTAAATTTTTGTAAATTTTCTGTAGTCCAGGCTGTAACTCAGTGTTTATGGTCTCCAAACTTAGTTTTATAAAGCTATCAAGAAGTAATATAGGGGCTTCCCTCGTGACGCAGTGGTTGAGCGTCCACCTGCCGATGCAGGGGACAAGTGTTCATGCCCCGGTCCGGGAAGATCCCACATGCCGTGGAGCGGCTGGGCCCGTGAGCCATGGCCGCTGAGCCTGCGCGTCCGGAGCCTGTGCTCCGCAACGGGAGAGGCCACAACAGTGAGAGGCCCGCGTACCACAAAAAAAAAAAAAAAAAAAAAGAAGTAATATATTTTGTAGCAACAGATCCCCATAAAGTGAGTTTAAAAGTGATGAATAGAGCAAGAATACCAACAGAATAGCTTATGAGAAGTATAACTACTGTAAGAAAACAGTAGGTGAACATTGTCACTCCATTTCCTCTAGAACATAATTAGAATATCACTTGGTGGGCATGAAAATACAATAAGAGGCATTAGAAGAATTGGAATCAAGCTAAAATAATTTTTTCAAGATAATGAGAATAATTTGTGATAATGGTCTTTCCAACGGGATAGAAGTTAGGAGTACTATAAGGCGTTTTACTGAGTCTCCTCCCTGGTGGCCAGTGTTTTAGTGAAGTGGACAATCTTGCCTTTGTGACTCTTCCTTTATTATTCGGCTGTGGCAGACCAATCCCTGGTCACTTTCAATTGATGAACTCTTTCTTTATAATTATTATCATATTCAATTAGATAACATTGAATATGAATACTCTGAATCATGATATATTAGAGCTTACAGATACTTCTTGCCTTCTTGGAGCGCAGTCATGTTTGCATCATTTGCAATTTCTTTATTTTCTTAATAATGACAAGAATTACAGGTTTTTTAGGGAATAAGTTTTGTCATTTTTGTATATCTTATCTCAATTGCTAAAGTTCTAATCGCATGCTTGAAACATAATTATTGATTAATTAATTGACCAGCATGATTCAAAGTGAATTCTTTCCCTATTAGTTCAAACTATTATCCATATATTTAACATGGTGAATGATTAAAAATAAATATATACATAAGTAAATGTTTCCTGAGTAAACATTTATTTATAGTCAATCCTGGTGTTACACCAGAAAACTTATTTCAGTCTTTCTTTTCCTTTAGGATAAAACATTTATTCTCTGTTCATATCAGTCAAGGGTCTGTTGCAAGTATCAGATAGGCAGAAAATAGGTGGTGTACGAAGAACATTGTTGGAAGGGTTAGAGGACCAGTTGCAGACTGAGGAGCGATTACTTCCAGAACACCATCATAGAATGGCCACTAGGGGAGCTGCTGCCTTCTAATCAGGATGCTTAGAAGTCAGGGAGCTGTTCCTCTAACTCCTCGCTCCAGGATCAATCCAGCTCTGCTCAAGTCTGAAGGTCAAGATGTTCTCACCAAACTCTAAGCTCTAAGGCCTGACCACCTCAGCTCTAGTTGTGAAATAAATGAGAACCACGCCAACTACTAGCTTCAGGAGCATATTATCTCAAATATGTTTCATTCCAGTAAAATGGATGTTCTGCAGGTTCCTTGCCTTCCTTCTCCCTCTAAATGCCTGCAAATGTGGGGAACAGCTAATGGAACCTCTGATAAAGCTAAAAAGGAAAATCCACACTCCTCCTACTTGTGGGCCAGTAGAAACAGAAGAATTCCCAGGAGGGGGACTATGTATAACTTGTTACTTCCAAATCTCATAAGGGTGTATTTTGGCTTATCAGAAGCTAGGTCATAGGTGGAACTGAGCTGTCAGGGAGTTTCGGAAGCAGGATTGAGACTAGGGTGAAGCAAGAGAGACATCTAGGGTACAGAGTTTAAGGTGGCACTCATTCTAAGGTGCCAATCCTGTACTTGCACAAGCCTTAGAGTGAATGCATTCTTAAATATGTGGGACTGGACACCTCACTTGTCTCACTCTAGTCCTGGCCACATTGAGAAGCCTTTAGCAAATGGAGTGGTTTGGAAGAGAGTTCATAAGCCAGTCTGCAGTACTGGCCACAGTCTGAAACTTGTCTGCTTAAGATTCAGCCAGTCCTTTCTCCTGTAGTCAAACTACCAACAACAACCCAATGGCCACACAAAGCCATTATGTGTGCCTTTGTCTACCACAATACAACTACCTCACAAATAAATGAAAATTCAACACCTTTTCTCCATTTTAAGTGAAAGACAACTGTTATCACCTGTAAGATACCCAAAAGAAAACCAAATGCCCTGAGACCATAACATTCAGTAATCTGCTTATTTTATCTCTTTGTTCAAGAATCCTGGTAGCCATAAAAACATGGCTCTGATCAATCTGATTCATGGTAAAAGATAACTTTTTGTTATTCTATATATTCATTTTTTAACTGGAAAAGAAATTATTTCTGTATTCTTTCATAATTTAGAGTCATCTTGTAGATAAAATGTCAAAAACAAATTAAAACCATGATTCAGATTTTGTGCCTAGTAGGAGAAAACATGATCAGAAGATATTGCTGCAAAGTTCCATAGATAAATAATCCGAGATATGAGGATGTTACTGAAAGTTTCTTGAAGTAGTTTTCCCTTTTAACAAAGAATACACAGAGAGCTTACCTAGGATGATACTAAGCATTTAATAGAGGAGAAAGAATCAAGCCTATTTGTCTCTAAAGTAATTTCTCAGCTGACTGATTTGTGAAAGCATACTCAAGAGGAAAATTCTCCTTAATAAGACACTAAAAAGACAAAACATGCATGTAACACAGTACCAGTAAATTCCAATGGCAAAGATAAAGTGAGGAAGACAGGACCTGTCAGAGGGGTGAGGGTGAGAACTGCAGTTTTAGGTGGGGTGTCTGGGGAATGCATTACTGAGAAGGGAACTTTCTAGTAATAACCCCAAACTGAAGGAGGAAAGTGTAATGCTTGTAGATATTTTGGGAAAAGGGTAGAGCATCCAACAAACGAAAGCACTGAAGTAGACGCGCCTTCTGCAGTGTCCCGTGTGCCTGGGGTGGTGGGCAGGAGCAAGGTAAGGAATGCTATGGAAGAGATAATAAGAGAGCTGGGTATGGCCTCGGTTCTGGCCATTTGTAAGGACTGGTCATTTTAAGAAAAAACATTCATTCAGGACCCAAAAAAACATTCATTCAGGACACAAAAAATGGAGCAAAGACAAAAAATAAATACAGGCACTTCTTTAAGTTGATATAGGAGACCTACAGAAACATCTAGAGTGTGTATTATATTTAAAGATAAAGTATTGAGTTAAATATTCTGACTAATTGGATTTTAATGATTGTACCTTTGATGATTTTTATAGGGGATTTTATATTTGAACCACAAATATATAACAAGTCTGTTAAACAGATTTATTTTTATTTGGAATAAAAGTCTGTATATTCCAAGTTATGAAGATAGTCTTCTTTGTTATAGAAACATTATTTTTATTGTCTTTCACATTTAGATTTTCAGTACATCTGGGATTGATGTTAGTATATGGTATGAGGTAAGGTTAAAATTCTTTTTTTCCCATTCAGATATACAATTTGCATAGACCATTTATTAAAAAGTCCATACTTACCCACTGCTCTGCAGGGTCACTTTTATCATAAATCATCTAAGCATAAATAGTCCTACTTCTGTAGTCTGTGGTTTTTCCATTTGTCTGTTTTTCTACTCTTGAGCCAGTACTAAACTCTGTACATTATTGTTGCTGCATATTAAGTTTTGTTATTCTACCTTGATCTTCATTAAAACAATCTTGGCTTACCTTAAGCCTGCTGCAGTTCCAAAAAAAAAAAAATAATAAAAGTAAAAGAAACAAAAATATAACAGTTAGAAAGAAAAAAGAAAAATCAATATTGCAGGCGTTGCAGATGATATGATTGCTATTAAAAATAATGAATCCACAGATAAAAATATTAGAATTAATAAAAATAAAGGATAATGGGTATTAAGCCAATATTCAAGATAAAAGCAATGACTGATTAGAAAATGTAATCTAAAATAAACCATTTACTACATATAGGGAGGAAAAACATGATATTTAGGAATAAAAAAATAGTTTAAGATTTTTATGAAGAAGGTTGTAATATCTATCTGAAGATATTATAGAAAACCTGAATATGGAGAGGTGTTCATATCTTTAGATTCACTATACTAAAAATGACACCTCTCCGTAGACCAGTATTCCCACAGGATCTTTGTGGAAATTTACAACTAAGTTTTAAATTGTTTGGAGGTATAAAGTGTCAAAAATAACCCTGAAGAAGATTTTCTTTACTATAAAAAATTACTATGAAACTAAAATTATTTTAATAGTATAGTATTGGCTTAAGGATAGAATTCTAGAAAAATGGAACAGAATAGAAAGTCCATAAACGGTCATATCTGTGTATGAAAGTATAATTTAACTTATGACATAGTTGTCAGAGCAGATCAATGGAAATAAATGGTTTTGAATTATTGTTTATCCACTTGGGGAAAAAATGTCAAATTAACTCTCTACATCATTCAAGAATCAATTCCAGATAAAATAAATATTTAAATGTGAATGGAAACCTCTATAATTATTACAGGACATTTTTTATGACCTCAGGGCAAGGAAAAGTTTACTAAGCAGAAAATGCAAATCATTTAAAACAGACTGGGAAAATATATTACTAGATTAAAATGACTTCTGATCATCACAAATACCATAAAGACCACAAAATACAAGCTAAGAACTGAGAAAATTCTCACAACATATATAACCAATAAAGGATTATTACCCCACCAATCAATCAACAAGAAAAAAAAAACAATTAAAATTGAACAAAAAACACAGACATTTCATAGAAGAGGAATATGAATGACCTTTGAATACACAGAAAGATGCTCAAGCTCATTAGCAACCACAGAATTACACATTGCTGTCTCAGTAACACATTGTTTTACAGCACTCTGTGTTGTCAGGAGTGCGGGGCAATGAAAACTTTCATCCGCTGCTCATCAAATGAAAATTGTGGCAAACACTCTGGAAGACAGTTCGCCAGTGTCTAGTAAAACTGGGAAAATCCTGCACCAGTACGGAAGAAGGTAATTTACAAGGCAGGATTGTTTGTGGTAGAAAATAAATTTTAACATTTTTAATGCTGATCAATTGTAGAATAGATTAACAATTGTGCTAAATTCATACAGTATGATAATATTCAGCAATGAAAATAAATTGACTACAGCTATGCACTGGGTTAATCTAATTCCCAAAAACATAATATTGAGAGGAATATATCACAGAACGACAAACAGTATAATTCCATCATTTAAAAAATAAACAACACGGGGCTTCCCTGGTGGCGCAGTGGTTGGGAGTCCGCCTGTCGATGCAGGGGACATGGGTTTGTGCCCCGGTCCGGGAAGATCCCACATGCTGTGGGGCGGCTGGGCCCGTGAGCCATGCCCACTAGGCCTGCGCGTCCGGAGCCTGTGCTCCGCAAGGGGAGAGGCCACGACAGTGAGAGGCCCGTGTACAGCAAAAAAATAAAAAAAATTAAAAAAAATAAACAACACGAATTATATATTCTTTACAGCCACCTGTATATGTGGCAAAAACGATAGAGAAATTCAAGGAGCTGATTAGTACAAAAATAAGAATGGTGGTTTCCTCTTGAGATGAATGGGACTAGTGTGATTGAGGAGGTACACACAGGGGACATAGATGAAGCTCCTAAAATACTAGTCATGGTATCTCTTAACTTGGGTTGTGGGTCTCCAGTTATTCCGTTAGTTAATAGTCTTTAGATTTGAATATGTGTTTTAAAGTTCTCCAAACTTAAGGTATGTTTAACAGTAAAGTATTTTACACAAATAAATGGGTAATTTTTATCTATTTATCCTTGTAAAATAAAGACTTTGAGGTTTCTAAATTATTTCAGGACTCACCTTTACATAAAATACTTCTATGATTCCACTCACCCAGGTCTCCAGCTTTATTTGATTAATTCGCATGCCAACATTTTTCAGATTTCCTCAAAAATCTACATCCACTTACAGAGCTGTATTCTTTGATCACCTAAGAAACTCATTATCTGGTAGAGGAAAAGTCAAATGAAAGGAATTTTATCAGTATGTAATTATCCTCAGTTTTGCCTGTTTCAACACAGGGAATTGAAGAACTGCTGGATTCTGAATCAGATGATCTGCCAGGTATTTACAGACAGTATCTCAATTAATTCTCATGAACTCATAATGCATCTGTTAAACTTCTATTTTGCAAATAAAAAACAGTCTCAGGAATGATTAAGTAATGTATGCCTGAGTACCCAGCTAATAAAGGATAGAAGAGAGAAGTAATCTCCAGTTTTCAGGTCCTAAAGCCATGGCTCTTCCCACTGCATATGGCCACCTACAAGGAGACTGGGATTGCCAGGTGCCATAGACATCAAGCACAGTGCTTTCGATGGATTAAGAGCTTAATACATAGCTGATGGATGAAAGAATAAATAAATGAGTTTCCTGAAAAATACGGTCCTTACCTGAACATTGGTTTTTATTTTCTTAGTCTGTAGATCTTTCTCTCACCTTCGATAATGTGTCTGTATAACCCTGGACCACAGAAGTTCATTTAATAATTGGAAATCACACTTTCTCATACATAGAGCATTTTAAACAACATGCTAAATAAACAAAGTTACCATTATTCAACTCTTTTACCTGTTTTCTCCCCCTTTTTTATCACACTATATCGTGCCTTAGAAAACAGGACTGTAGCAACACACTTTACTAGTGGTAACTACTAATGATAAGTACTGCTATGAAAATTATATAGGATAAAATTTCAAGTTATAAAAAATAAATTATGTCTCTGTTACAAATTCTATAATTTCAAAATTCTGCAAAGTGATTGTATCACAGCCATATTGTGGTAGATGGAGGAAACGTTTACTTTTTAACATAAGGTTTCCTCAAACTCAAACTATACTTAATTCAAGAGTCTAGAGACTATCTCTCCCTTTCCACTGAAGTAGCTATGCCTATTAAATAATTATTGTGCTTCAACAGCTTCTTAATTTATAAGCAAGATCAGTTGGATAAGCAAGCATCTGTGCTATTCCCCAAGACCTCTATCCACCAGCTTGGGAATGTTTTGCTAATAGAATCACAAGGCTTTTATTGTAGAATTAGTGAACTGGAGAAGAACATTTATTTGCATGTCATACATGTAGTATTTTTTAAACCTATAAATAATGAAATAAAGTGCTTGGATTTTGCCTGAAAATAATTTCTAGGTGCTTTAGGGAATTGGTGCCAAGAAAGAGCCTGCTCAAGGGCTTGCTGACTGTTTTCATGTGTCATAAACCAGCTACAGATTAACTGATTCCCATTTTAAATAGTAAAGAAAGACAGACTTTTCATCTTTTGGGTAATTTGTATTTAATATTGATGAAATGATCAATCTGAACAATTTCACAATTCCTTCCTCACTGCTTCTCTCCTCTTTCTTTCTTTCTTTTTCTTTCTTTCTCTTTCTTTCTCTTTCTTTCTTTTCCTTCCTTCCTTCCTCCCTCCCTCCTTTCTTTTTCTTTCTTTCTTCCTTTCCTTATTTCTTTCTTTCTCCTTTCCTGCTATCCTTTATTCACTCTATTTTTCTCTTCCTTCTATTCTTTTCTAACAGGAAAAAGACAGCAAAGGTGGAATTTTTAAACCCTATTATTGCAATAGAAAAAAATAACCTCTGGGTTTTGAATAATGGAGCAACTTTAAGAAAAATTTAGTCCTGACAGTAAGCTGGTGTATTAATTTGTCAAAAAATTTATAATTTGCAGTGTCATACTCTGAAAACAATAAAGAAAATTCAATGTAGCTGAAGACCTCTAAACTAAGAAATAGTACAGACATCAAATGCAGGTCCTAGTCTCACCTCACCCTAGTTGTATAATTTTAGGTAGCTGATTTAGTATGCTCATCTACAACATAGAGTGTTTATTGAAGGAAACTCAGGTGAGATTTTTCAAGTCAAAGCAAGTTAAAAATGGCAAAGCTTCATATACATGCAAGACGTTATTATTTGAGAAGAAGAGAATGTTTCTTTTCTACCCTTTAATGTTTACAATTAAAATGGCTGCAATATTTCCTGGACTTACTGTAATTCTATTTGGCTTTTTGGAGAAGAGTAATTAGAAAATGGAAGTCTTCCAATCTGGCCTTTTGATAAAAAGTTGATATATTTGATGTTGTGGGTACTCATAAGAGAATATCATTTTACCTAAAGCAAACCAGCAGAATGCTTTGCCTTACAGCAGTAATCCTATTTAGTATTCAATTTGTCAGCTGTGTCACAATCAGGAATATTTTAAACTGATTTTATGTTAAATTCAAATGCAGAATGTGGAGTACATAAATATTTATCCAAGCTATCAAATAAACCAAATTCTTAGAGTGACAATAAAGATATATGTATATATTTTACAAGATTAAACTTCTTCTGTTTTCATTTTTACTGTGTTTCCATAATACCCTCTCATTTAACTTGTTGGTTGGTCTGCTCATACAGGTGAGTGTAAGTTTTTAGTTCTTGGCCTGCCCTCTCTAGCCTGGTATGATCAAGACCAAAAAAAAAGAGCTTGCCTTTGTTTCTTCTCACTCAGCGGAAAGCAAGTGAAGATTCTGGGCCGGGAGTGGATGGGCTCAAGGACACTGGCATCTTTACTTGGCAAAATTTACTTGCTAATTGAAACAACTGGAAGAAAAGAAAAGGTCAGAGAGAAGGTCTTAAAAAGGATTATGGAGCTAGTGAATGCTTTATTGAGTATGTCAAAATTCATTAATAATTTGGAAAATACTACCCAGAAAGTCTTCCATGATTGTGTTTGTATTGATTAACATGCTGAAATCTCATTTCCCCCCCAGCTACCTATAAATCCTTGGGGAAACTCTTGTTTTGAGTTTTAGTTTTCTTACTTATTCCCAGAATGTTTGGTGAACACCATACACTCTCTGAATTTTAATTTCATCTATAAAATTATAATAACACTAAGTACAGAAATCCTGAGAAGATTTCCATTATTATCTATAAACACATACAATGAGGAGGTTTAAATGGATGGGTAATTTGTACCCTACTTATATTTGTTTTGTTCATATTAACAAGCTTTTTCCCGGGGAATTGTCAAAAACGGCATGCTTCATTTACATGAACAACCATGCAACTTTTTGAATTCTTTATAACTTGAACAGGGTAGGTAGTTACTGTTTTATTTATCTATGAAACAAAAGAGTAGCAATACAATGATGTTGTTAGCAACCAGAAGAGGCATAAAGCAAGATTACTCCATTCCTTAGTCATTTTAAAGAAAACATCAATTGTTATGACTGCCTTTCAGCCTTTGTGTGATAAAAACTCACTTTGTCTCCACCCCTCCCACAGAAGAGTTTTCACTCATAGTATGAACCTGCATCCTTCCTGGGTTGGTCAATCAGAAACACTCCTTTTGCTTCAGTCAGATCTATCAGTTGAGGGTGGTGGGTGGGATCTAAGCTAGATAAAATAGACTTTCTTAAGACAATTAATATGTGACTAATCAGAATACATTCTTATACACTATATTCATGTCTTCAGAAATTGGTGACTAACCTTCATATCCTAGAGAAAACAGAAAAAGATTGAGAGATGTCTGATAACATTGGCATCAAAAATGAAAAATCATGGTCATAGAAAAACACTTAGCAATGTAACATTCTATTAGTAGCATTATGAAGCTTTATTTCCATGTCAGGTATGGTTCCTTACATTAATATCTCTGAATCAGGGTCTTCCCTGACGGTCCAGTGGTTAAGACTCTGTGTTCCCAATGCAGGGGGGCGGGTTGGATCCCTGGTCAGGGAACTAAGATCCTGCATGCTGTGTGGTGTGGCCAGAAAAAAAAAAATCTCTGAATCAGCAAAATTAAATTCATTAGACAAAGAACATCTAAGCTGCTTGCCTCAGCTTTCCCAGGTTAAGGAAGTAGTCCTTGGCCTCACATAGGAAGAAGAGAGAGCTCATCTAAAAGGAGACAAGTCAGATCCTGATCCTGGAGGAGCAGATCCTTTGTTTACCACTCAAGGTACCCAGGTGGAAGAGGAAGAGGAACAATGGTTCACACACATCAAAGTTAGATAGCATTTTATCTGCTTCGCAATCTCAAACCCAGAAAATAGTGTTCCCAAATTTAAGTAATATCTTCGTTCTTACAGAGGAATGTTTGCAAGACTTTGAACAAGACGTCGTCTTGTTCTAGCCCCAGATTCATTCTTGGATTACAATAAGTAAGAGAAAGGATGGAAAGGGGCACGATCATCTCTAACAGCAATTATTTTCCCCCAACAACCATCTCTCTCATATATATTCCCAGGTAAAGTACTGGAAGATATTTCCATTTATATTTTCCTGTAGGTGATTTCACTACTCCTTGGTTTTGAATCTTACCCGTATGCTGATAAAATCAAAATTTATAATTCAGCCTAGAAATGTCCCTTAAAATTCCAGACTTGTGTATCCAACTTTCTATACTTCCACCTGGTTGTTTAATATCATGTCTAAAAGAGAACTTCTGTTCTCCCAACTTTTCCTTTTTCAAAGTAACTACCTTTCTGTTCATGTTCACAATTTGGGAAAATCCTTCACTTACTCTTTTTAATCCATTCAAGCCAACTTCCTTCACACAATCACCGGAGAGATTTTTCTCAAATGTCTCATAAAATAGAAATTCTTTTGGCATGCTATGCCCTTTATGATTTACTTTAGTTCTATCTTTAACAAGTACTACTTTTCCAAATGACCACAGTAATCTAGTCATAATAAAGAATATCTATTTCCCATAAAGTGATATGCTCTTTCCATATGCTGAAACATTCCCGGAATTATCATCTCCCCACCCAGTTCCTGCTGGCTTCCCATCCATACTTTAGAATTCAACTCAAGCATCACTTCTTCTGTGAACTGACCCTGACATTCAGGAGCTGCCTTCTTTTGTTGCCATAGCATCTTCTGCTTACATATATTAGAGTTATTTTCACCTGGAATCTAACAATCTGAAATAATATGAAATTGTGTCTCTTTTCTCTTCTTATTAGATTATGAAGACTTTGAGGCTAACAATTTTTTCTGTTTTTCTTCTTGCTTAACTTTTTTTTTTTTTTTTTTTTTTTGTGGTACGCGGGCCTCTCACTGTTGTGGCCTCTCCCGTTGCGGAGCACAGGCTCTGGACACGCAGGCTCAGCGGCCATGGCTCACGGGCCCAGCCACTCTGCGGCATGTGGGAGCCTCCCGGACCGGGGCACGAACCCGCGTCCCCTGCATCGGCAGGTGGACTCCCAACCACTGCGCCACCAGGGAAGCCCACCTGCTTATCTTTAAATCAACAAGAACGTAGCACAGATTCTGGCAAAAGATGGTACTCTAATAATATTTTGTTAAAGAATAAATGCTACCAAATAAAAAGCATGGTTTTGTTCAAATAAAAAGCATGGTTTTGTTCATTTAAGGTAAATCATTTAAGAATTATTTCACATTATTTTGTTAACTAACATATTTTTGTTAACTAATATAGTAGGCTTTTAGTAGTTGTATTCCTCTGTTGACACCATCTTCACCCTTAATACCTGACAAACAAATCTGCAGCCTAAAATACATTTTTTACTCTGCTGCGAAGAGATAAAAATAATTTGTATGAAAGCTATGTTTAAAGAGTGAATTATTAAATCTCTAGCATAGTTCAAGGTATAATAAATAACTTTATCTGTGATTTGAGGTTTGAGACATTTTCATAAAAGGAGATTTGAAGTTTGAGTTTACAGTGGTTTTACAAGGACCATCCTGACGAGCAGAGAGATGTTCTAATCATCTATAGCTAGAGAAGAAAGCCCCAGGGTGGAAAGGAAATAAGAAGCTCTGGCTCCAGTTGTATAGAGATCATGATCCCTGAGCGAAATTAAAGGTGAGAAATCTAAATCTGGAAGAAAAATATTTTAAAATATTAGTGAGAGAAAGGAAAAAGCAATCTTGAAAAAGGAACATAAGGCTGGAAGTCAGCAGACCTTGACTCTGAACTTTGCTTATTGGGGGAACTTATGCAAATTCTCCATTTGTCCTAATAGTGTAGATATAGCCAGATATGTCTGCCTTTGCTTTCTGCCCTAAAGTAAGCAAAGGTTAAGATGGGAAATAAATGAGGAAACAATTTTGAGAAAGGAAAACCCTCTTCTAACTTAAGCAATTATTATTATTATTTACAATAATAGTAATAATGAACAGATTAAAAAAATATTAATAAAACAAGAGGGACTTCCCTGGCAGTCCAATGGTTAGGACTCTGTGCTTCCACTACAGGGGGCATGGGTTCAGTCCCCAGTTGGGGAACTAAGATCCTGTATGCCTAGCAGCATGGCCAAAATAATATATATATATTAATAAAACAAGGTGACTGGTGATGGTGCTCAGTTTTAGGGGGAGTCTGCCAATGGATACTAACTTTGAAGTGTCAAGTTGCTCCCCAGATATCTGAAACTATCTTGTTCAACTTCTTTACCCATTTACATTCTGTCATTCATTCACACTCAGATCAAGTTAGAGAATTTTAGAGGTTTTGGGTATTTCAAAAAATCATTAATCTAATTGCTCCTCTGTTTCATAGCAAAGGAAACGTATAAAGCCTGGAACATTACACAATTTGCTCTAAATCGCCCTGCCCAGGGTAGCAACACCACAAGATCATATATTTGCCAACCACCAATTTGATACCATTTCTGCGCCATGAATCTCTCTGTCTACCTGCAGCCCGGAGTCTAACTACTTGAGTTCACACAGCAGAAGACTGCAAATAAGAATCAAATCCCATCTCTGTCACTGACTGATTGATTTAGGCAAATAATTTATCTTCTCTGAACATCTATTTTTCATCTGCAAAACAAGAATATAATAAATGGAAAAAGTAATTAAAGAGAGATCAATGGAACAGGATAGAAAGCCCAGAGATAAACCCACACACATATGGTCACCTTATCTTTGATAAAGGAGGCAGGAATGTACAGTGGAGAAAGGAGAGCCTCTTCAATAAGTGGTGCTGGGAAAACTGGACAGCTACATGTAAAAGTATGAGATTATATCACTCCCTAACACCATACACAAAAATAAGCTCAAAATGGATTAAAGACCTGAATGTAAGGCCAGAAACTATCAAACTCTGAGGAAAATATAGGCAGAACACTCTATGACATAAATCACAGCAGGATCCTTTTTGATCTACCTCCTAGAGAAATGGAAATAAAAATAAACAAATGGGACCTAATGAAACTTCAAAGCTTTTGCACAGCAAAGGAAACCATAAACAAGACCAAAAGACAACCCTCAGAATGGGAGAAAATATTTGCAAATGAAGCAACTGACAAAGGATTAATCTCCAAAATTTATAAGCAGCTCATGCAGCTCAATAACAAAAAAACAAACAACCCAATCCAAAAATAGGCTGAAGACCTAAATAGACATGTCTCCAAAGAAGATATACAGACTGCCAACAAACACATGAAAGAAGGCTCAACATCACTAATCATTAGAGAAATGCAAATCAAAACGACAATGAGATATCATCTCACAACAGTCAGAATGGCCATCATCAAAAAATCTAGAAACAATAAATGCTGGAGAGGGTGTGGAGAAAAGGGAACCCTCTTGCACTGTTGGTGGGAATGTAAATTGATACAGCCACTGTGGAGAACAGTATGGAGGTTCCTTAAAAAACTACAAATAGAACTACCATATCACCCAGCAATCCCACTACTGGGCATATACCCTGAGAAAACCATAATTCAAAGAGTCATGTACCTAAATGTTCATTGCAGCTCTATTTACAATAGCCTGGAGATGGAAACAACCTAAGTGTCCATCATCGGATGAATGGATAAAGAAGATGTGGCACATATATACAATGGAATACTACTTAACCATAAAAAGAAACGAAATTGAGCTATTTGTAATGAGGTGGATAGACCTAGAGTCTGTCATACAGAGTGAAGTAAGTCAGAAAGAGAGAGACAAATACCATATGCTAACACATATATATGGAATTTAAGAAAAAAAAATGTCATGAAGAACCTAGGGGTAAGACAGGAATAAAGACACAGACCTACTAGAGAATGGACTTGAGGATATGGGGAGGGGGAAGGGTAAGCTGTGACAAAGCGAGACAGTGGCATGGACATATATACACTACCAAACGTAAGGTAGATAGCTAGTGGGAAGCCGCCGCATAGCACAGGGAGATCAGCTCGGTGCTTTGTGACCACCTGGAGGGGTGGGATAGGGAGGGTGGGTAAGGAGGGAGACGCAAGCGGGAAGAGATATGGGAATATATGTATATATATAACTGATTCATTTTGTTGTAAAGCAGAAACTAACACACCATTGTAAAGCAATTATACTCCAATAAAGATGTTAAAAAAAAAGTAATTAAAGAAACATTCATAGAACACCAGATTTCATGCTTGGTTCTGAAAATACAGATTTAATTGAAACAGACCATACTCCTAAAGATCTCACAACTTTTCAGTGCAGCATTTTATAAACTGTACTCCACGGCACCCTGGTCCTTCAGGAAGTTAACATTGTTTGGACGGAAAAGTATAACTGTATGTCAGCTTTTGGAGATTTGTAATGCACATTAGCATGTTGAAGACTTTCAGAAATTCTACTTTAAATCAGTTTAGTATAAACAAATAAAGATCTGAGATAATATTTATGAAAGTCCCTTGTTAAGTGTAAAATGGAAGACATATAATATTCATCCTGCTCTTCTGCAAATTCTTATTAGAGTTCCTACTTGTCTTTTTTTAATTTTTTTTACTTCACTAGTCTTTTTCTCTTTCTTTAGTTCATGTCTCCTAAGTAGTTAGTCATTGATGGGCTCTTGAGGTAAATTCAGATTCAGCTAATGCAATTTGCCAGGCACTGAGCTAAGCATATTCTCCATGCTTTCTGGCCCAGCACATAATAATCAGTGTAAAATTATTGGCTGCTGCTGTGAGGATGAAGCGGAACTACAGATTCCTCTGAGCTGGAGGCCAGTATCCATGAATCAGAGAAGTTGTCTTCAACACCTCTCAGAATTAAATTGCCACTCACTCTTCTCATTAGCTCCTTTGAAACTTGGTCCTTGATGAAATATATACGCTTTTGTTCTGAAAGTCACGTTAAAACAAGGACGATAGCAAACTGCTTCAGCACGTTTAATAACAGCAACTATTGACATCAATGAAGCACTTCCGTATGCCAGGCGCTGGGAGATTATACACGTAGGCATTTACTCCTCCCCATAACTCTACCAAGCATGTTGTTGTCATTGCTGGTTTCCCCTTTTTTTTTTTAGGCTACTGTTGAGATGATCCTGTTTTGGAGAGTTTATCCTGTTAATGTGGCAAATTAGATTTGTTGATATTTAAATATTAAACCAAAGTTGCATAACTGTGATAAAGCCAGCTTGTTCTTGATATAATTTTATTTGTTTTTAGATTTGAATAGCTAGTATATATGAAGAAAGTTCACAGCAATGTTCATTAAAGATATTAGTCTGTATTTTTCTTTTCTTAAAATCCTTAAAGTGTTTTCGCTAGGTTTTGGTATTGGAGATATACTGGGCTTATAAATAAATTGGGAAGTGTTCCCTCGTCTTCTATCTTCTAAAATATATTGTGAACATTGTTATTTTTCCTTCCTTAAAAATTTGATAGAATTCACAAAAATATCTTCTGGGCATGAAGTTTTGTTATTTTGCGAAGGTTTTGATAATGAAATCTTTTAACATGTAATTGCTATTCATATTTCTATTTCAACATCTTGTACCAGTTGTTTTTTTTTTTTTTTTTTTTTTTACGGTATGCGGGTCTCTCACTGTTGTGGCCTCTCCTGTTGCGGAGCACAGGCTCCGGACGCTCAGGCTCAGTGGCCATGGCTCACGGGCCCAGCCGCTCCGCGGCATGTGGGATCTTCCCGGACCGGGGCACGAACCCGTGTCCCCTGCATCGGCAGGCGGACTCTCAACCACTGCGCCACCAGGGAAGCCCGTACCAGTTTTTTGAGTTATGTGGTTCAAAGAACTTGTTCATTTTATCTAAGTCATCAAATTCATTGGCTTTATGTCATTCATAATATTTGCTTATTATCCTTTTATTGTCTGTAGGATCTGTAGAGATATCCCAATGTTATTCTTGGTATTGTTAATTTGTATTTTTTTCTCTTTTGCTCTTTATCAGTATAGCTAGGGTTTTATTAATTGTATTAATTTTATCAAAGGACCAACTTTTGCCTTTGTTATTTTCCTCTATTATGTCTGTTTTGTATATCACTTATTTTTGTTCTTCATATTTTTATTTTTCATATTTTTATATTTATTTTTCATGTTTCCATTTATCTTCATTTAAAATGTCCTTGCTTTTTCTAACTTCTTATGGTGGACAATTATAATATTGAATTTAAACCTTTCTTCTTTGCTAATATAAGCAATTAGAGCTATAATAGTTTCCCTCTAAGCACTGCTTTAGCAGTTTACCATGAATTTTGATATATTGTATTTTCATTATCATTCAGTTTGATATATATTCTAATTTCCCTTGTCATTTCTTTATTCACCCTGGGTTCATGTAAAATTGTGTTGTTTACTTTATAAATAATTGAAGATTTTCCAGTTATCCCAGATATCTTTATATATTAATTACTAATTTAATTATCTTATGGTCAAACTCTTCTGCAAAAATCAATATTTTCAAATTCATGAGAAATATTTTATGGCCCAATAGATGATCTGTCTTGGTGATGTTCCACGTTCATTAAAAAGAATGTGGGCTTCCCTGGTGGCGCAGTGGGTGAGATGCCGATGAGGAGGATGTGGGTTCGTGCCCCGGTCTGGGAGGATCCCACATGCCGCGGAGTGGCGGGGCTTGTGATCCATGGCTGCTGAGCCTGCGCGTCCGGAGCCTGTGCTCCGCAACGGGAGAGGACACAGCGGTGAGAGGCCTGCGTACCACAAAAAAAAAAAAAAAAAAAAAAAAAAAGTGTGTATTCTGTAGTTGTTAGTTTGTTAGTTGTTAGTGAAGCATTCCATATCAATCAGATTTAGATCTCCAGCCATGATTGTGGATTTTTTTTCTCGATTTCTGTCATTTTTTGCTTCATGTATTTTGAAGTCTGTTATACATATATATTTATATATACACATAGAAAGTGAGAGACAAGAAGTATGTGTGTATGAATATATGTATACATATATGTTTATATGTACATATGTGTGTATATATATATACATATCTGATAATAATTCTTGTTCTGATGTAGACTTCATCTAATCTTAATATAGCCACAATTGCTTTCTTTGCATGGCATATATTTTCTATTTATTTACCTATCTGTGACTTTATGTTTAAAATGTATCTCTTGTAGACAGCATAGAGTTGGGTAGTGCATTTTTATCCAGTTTGAAAATTTGTGGCTTTTAATTAAAATGATTAATTCAGTATATTTAATGTAACTTTTAGATTGTTTGCTTTAATTATAAAATTTTGCTAGGTGTTTTTTTTTGTTCTATATTTTTTCCCCTTTGTTCCTTCTTTTTTTGCCTTCTATTCAATTAAATGAATATTTTTGAGTATCCTATTTTAATTCTCCTAATGAGTTTTTCATTTTTATTACTATTCTATGTATTCCAATATGTATCTTTGACTTCTCAAGTCTTCCTAGAGTTAATATTGTATACTTCACACTAAATATATTTTTTAAATGCACCTTACAACACTAAAACTCCATTTTTGCTCTCATTGGATGTTCTATTTTTGTCATATATTTTACATGTATAAATATTATAAACCTCATAAGAAAATTTTTTTTCACTTAAACAGTCAATTATCTCAAGGAAATGAAAAAGAAAAAAAAATGGTAATCTATCCTATTTACCCAGAAATTTACACTTTCTAGTGGTTGTCAATCCTGTTTGTTATAGGTTGAATTATGTCCCCTCAAAATTCATATGTTTAAGTCCTAACCCATAGTACTTCAGAATATGATCTTATTTGAAAGTAGGGTGGTTGCAGATGTAATTAGTTAAGATGAAGTGTTAGGGTGGACCCTATTCCAATATGACTGGAGTCCCATAAAAAGGGAAAATTTGGACATAGAGACATATACACACAGCGAGAACGCCATGTGAAGATGAAGGCAGAGATCAGGGTGATGCTCCTATAAAATAAGGAACACCATAGATTACCTGCAAACCACCAGAAACTAAGAGGGAGGCAGAAAACAGATTTTCTTCACAGCCTTCAGAAGGAACCAAAGGCTGATATCTTGATTTTGGATTTCTAGCCTCCAGAACTGTGAGACAAAAAATTTCTGTTTCTCAAACCATCCAGTTTATGGTCTTTTGTTGCAGCAGCCTTAGCAAATTAATACACTGCTCACAGATGCAATTTTCTATTATAATTTCCCTTTAGCCTGAAACCCACTGGACTTGCTCTGTATATTTTCTGTAGGTATATCCAGTTCCTTAAAATTGGCTAAAGGCAAGTTTTTTCCCACTGTCCTTAATGCCCCAAACTTGACTCACTTCTTTTTTTCTATAGTTGTTTCTGATTTCCTTTTGGGAATATTCCTGATATAAATGAGCTTATCTATTAACATTTAAGAAAGTCATCTCAGAAAATTGGCCAAAGTGGCAGTTTTAAATTAACCTTCTGACAACTTATTTTGCATGTGAATATTTAAAGTAAGGAAGTCCAAACTGAAGGAAATAAGCAATCTTCCAAAATGGGCTTTACAAATAGTGATAATAATAAAAACAACTTATGTTCCCTATTCCTTAAAGTCGCAGCCATGCTGGCATTCAAATTACTGCTGTTAACTTAGGATACCACATTAATTTTCAGAAATGTTTCATTTATAAAGAAGCAGGAAAAGTCCTGCTTCCTGATAACTACCTCATATTTCCATTTCAGGTGAACAGAAGTTGAATGGAAATACAGTTCATAAAAAAAAATGTAAGCTGAAAATAAGTAACTTCTTGACATCCAGTAGAAATGGCAGCTTAGATGGGAAAGAAAATTTTGTTCATACCCAGTATCAAATGTATCTGCAATATTATTGAAGAAGTAATGAGAATTTATCTCCTGAAGTCATTTAATACCCATTACTAAAGGAGTTCTCAATTGCTTGTTCTGTGGGTACATACACACCTAGGCCTTTGGTGCACACACCAAAAGATATATTGCAATTATGTTGGCTGTATTTTCTAAGCCTAACATCATGTCACATAGTTTGACCATAATATTTAATATTGTAATCAAGATAACATTATACAATTTAGAATGTTATGATCATCATAATATAGATATGTACTAGAACTGAGAGAGAAAACTAACATTAAATGAATATTTATTATTATGCACTAGACATATTGTATATTGCTCTACTGATTTCTAACAGCATCATTATTGCTAGGCAGGAATTGTTATTTTTAATATAAAAAATTAAGATTCAGCTAATAAGTGAAAAGATAAAATATGAATTTAAGTCAGTCTGACTTATACAATATGTTAAAACATTTTATAACATCTTTCAAAGAAAGAAGATTAATTAAGAAGCCACTGAGCATTCAGATTAAGACTATATAAATTAAGATATAGTCAGTGGTAACATACAAAAAATATTTAAGAATATTTATGAAGTAAAATTTATAGAAGTTGTCAAATATTTTTATGTTAGTAGATGAGGGAAAAGAAGAATTTAGAGAATAAGTCAACAGTTCTCAAGTCCACATACATAAAAATAATACTAGCAACTCCCCTTTCTTTATCCTGAAATAAAATTTCTAGATATCTAAAAATTATCTGCATCCATTTGTTAAGCAAAATCAGTATAATCCTTTAAATGTGACATATAATAAGAGAAATTAAAGGAAAACAATTTTAGCAAAATGTACTTCAGTATATAAACCACAGCATGATTACCTTGGGAAAGCATAAGGAAGTTTTTATGCCTTAAATGGATGAATGAAAGAAGAATGAATAAAGTGATTCTACAAATTTTTGTACCCATATGAATGATAACTATGAATATGACAGCTACAAAAGCAGACTTATGGAGTAGTTATTATTGGAGACTCAAAGACCATGAGCTGTGTTGCCAACAGTGATATAATTTTCTGTAATGATGAAAACCTCTTGGCAGTATTTAGGAAAATGGACAGTTTACATGGTGTATGAATTTCTGGAAATTCATTATATATTGAAACTGCCAAAAATTCTGTATGCTTAATGTAACAGAGAGTTGGATTCAAGGATGAAGGAATTTTTAAGAAAAGTTTTTTTTTACCTTTCTGAATGTCCGGCCAGACATTTAAAATTCATTCAACTTGTGAAACAATTTTGGGGGGAATGTGGGCAACCTGATCTACAGGTTGTTTAGCATCTCTAGCCCCTACAAAAGAAATTGTACTGGTAACCCTCAATTTTTATGACAACCCCAACCCAAAAGACCACACAAATGTCCAAAATGCCCCATTAGGAGAATATCTTTCCTTTCGAGAACTGCTGCACTAAGATCTTGAGCCTTGGTGTTGGGGATTATGTAGATGCCGTTCATAAAGGTTGGGAACATGTAAGAAAGAGCAAGTTTTGGAAGGACAGATAATGAGATCAGTTTTAGATATATTGAGATGGAATTAATGTAGGATATTCATGTAGGGTTATGCATGACAAGTTGGAAATAAAGAACAATAATTCACAAGAGAGACTAGAGAGTAGTTTGGAACTATAAGAATGGGGTAAATGGTCAGAGAAGAGGATATAGAAATTAGAAGGAAAGAAATATAAAGACAGATCCATTTAAAATTATATTTAGGGAAAAGAAAATCAAATGGCAACCAGCAAATTAAAGCAAAAAGTAAAATACAGAGGGATAACAGAAGTAGGACATATATATATATATATATATATATATATATATATATATATATATATATTTTAAATTTATTTTTGGCTGCATTGGGTCTTTGTTGCTGCGTGTGGGCTTTCTTTAGTTGTGGCGAACGGGGGCTACTCTTCCTTGCAGTGCACGGGCTTCTCATTGCAGTGGCTTCTCTTGTTGTGGAGCACAGACTCTAGGCGTGCGGGCTTCAGAGGTTGTGGCACGTGGGCTCCGTAGTTGTGGCTCGTGGGCTCTAGAGTGCAGGCTCAGTAGTTGTGGCTCACAGGCTTAGTTGCTCCACAGCATGTGGGATCTTCCCGGACCAGGGATCGAACCCGTGCCCCCTGCATTGGCAGGCGATACTTACCCACTGAGCCACCAGGGAAGTCCAGGACATACATATTTTAATGAAGAAAACGGAAAGAGAGATTTAGAAAGAAAGAGTGGCTGGCACTCTCAAATACTTTAAAGAAGTGAAGGAGAACAAGCTGAAGAACAAAGATGTTCCGCAGGATTTGGTAGCATGACATAGTTAAACGCCACATGTGGAAGGGATTGAGAGGAGTAGAAACTGAAGATGCAGGAACGGGAATATGCATTGTTTCCTTTACCAGCTCTACTTGACATCAGACTCGAAACATTTAAGTTGCGAGCTTAGTCCAGGACAGACAATTGCTGAGAACAGCTAGACAATCTAGAAAAAAAAAACAATCTGGTAGCATTATAATGGCCACATTCTCATTGGCATGTGGATCTGGAATGAATCCTGTTTCCTTCACAGCATTCAGTGGATCTTAAATGAGCTCCGGGCATAAGACTAGCCATTCATTGGTCTCCATATCCTGTAGAGATAGAAATTCTGCCGTGGCAGCGCCAGTCTGACAGGGTCTGCACGCTCAGCCAGGCTCCTGTGCATGCTCTGCTTCTGAAACCAGACCAGCTCCAAAATCCCAGCGCCTGATTAGAACCCTCGTCTCACTGAACAGACCTTCTGATGTGCAGTCCTCTGTGCCTCGATGCAAATATCCCCACTAACCAAAGACATCTTTGAAACTTTGACAAGCCCATGCCAGGTGACACCAGGATCCCTTCCATTCCAGTTCTTCATGCTGTTATGGACACCATATTTAAAGTGTTGGCTTTACAGCCAGGATTCTAGCTTCTTGCTCTTCCCCATTAGCTTTCATGTTCCTACATCTATAAGAGGCAAGCCTAGATGAATAAACTCAGCTGAGGAAAAGGAGGTGAGTGCAGAATGCCCACTCAAGAAATTTAGAGGTAAAAACGGCACAATGGACATTTTCCTCAAGCAGTATTATTGATGAGATCATTGAAAAGCCATCCTGGGACAAAAAACTCAGATACTAAATAAATGACAACTTGCTTTAGAGAGAGAGAGAGAGAGAATAATAAGCCAAAAAATTCAGAGTAAGATAACTCTTCTGGGGTGTTAGGAGAGTAACATGATTGTATAGTGTCTTCAAAGGCAGTGCTCACACATATTTTATTTCTTAAAATGGGTAACAGTAGGTATTTGTTTTATTATGGATACACATATTATTGGGGTGTATGTAATATTGCACATGAATAGAAGGTATATTTTTAATGGGGTGATAACAACCAAAGCGTCATCAACAATAATCTAATCCTTTGTTATTTGTACATCATGTTCCAGATATTATGATACTATTTTTTTTTTGCGGTATGCAGGCCTCTCACTGTTGTGGCCTCTCCCGTCGTGGAACATAGGCTCTGGACGCGCAGGGTCAGTGGCCGTGGCTCACGGGCCCAGCCGCTCCGCGGCATGTGGGATCTTCCTGGACTGGGGCACGAACCCGTGTTCCCTACATCGGCAGGCAGACTCTCAACCACTGCGCCACCAAGGAAGCTCTGTGATACTATTAATTTTCACGGAAATTCTGTAAGATAGTGATTATTATCCTTATCACCCATATGCTATAGAAGATCAAGTAATGTGATTGCGAAAAAGGGCCCTGGAGTCTGAGGACTTAGGTTCAAGTCTATGAACTGCTACCCACTTGCTATGTGTCCTGAAGTAGTTTACACACTGTTTTTATGCCTCCACTTCCTCATCTGTAAAATGCGGATAATAGAGCTGTTTACCTCCAAGATTGGTTATGAAATAATCAATGTACAACTGTGTTGTTATTCTAATTCCTTTTAGTATTCCTAACTGATGGTGTCAAGCTTCATATTTCCAAAGTCTATGGTGTACCATTGTTTAACTTAAGGGCGGGACTGGCAGACTATTTAAGAGAGTGAGGATAATTAATAAATCAAGGTCTCAGGTAGTAAGAGAGAATGGAACGATCTCATTTCTTTTAGGATTTAGCCTAATAGGCATAAAAGGATAGAGCATCTAGTTTCCTTTTCAGCAGTAATTTTGAAGCTTTCTCTGCCCTTTGCAAAGCTGGAGATTTCACATGAGCTAGATCTCAAGGGCTCTGCTTGGCACCAGGAATAAGTACATTTGACCAGGTTTAATAGGATGAATAGCAATGCCTTTGCTGAAGTAAAAGTCAGACCATATTTTTCCTTCTTTTCAAATATCACACTTGATATCCCAGCCCGCCAGGAGAAAGATGTGCAATTTTCCATATTTTAAACACAGTACACACAAAACCAATCTATGTATCAAGTAGGAGCCATAGATAGCTATGATTTCTACCTGAAAATATTTTAATCTAAAAAAAGTCAGGAAGAACTTTGTAAAAATTGGACAGAATTTTATGGAGTCATTTGAATATATTCCAGGGAATGCCCAGTGTCCATCAGTGATCAGCAAATTAAGAGGTTATTCACATCACGATGGCTGTTTCAGAGGCAGTGTAACATGGTGGTTAATGCTGTGGCCTCAGGAGCCAGAGTGCTTAGCTTTGTATCCCGAGTCTGTCACTCACTAGCTGCATGACCATGGACAAATTACTTAACCTTTTTGTGCCTCAGTTTTCTGTTTTGAAATGGGTTCATTAAAAGTACTGACCTCATAGGACTTGCAAGGTTTAGGTGAGTTAGTACTTACTATACAACCTGCTGTTCTAAGAAAAATTCCAGGCACTTAGTAAGCAATCAGTTCTAAATGTTACCACAATATTAATTATTTCTTTATACCATTGACATTGTTTTATATCAGAGGAGTTTATTATAACTCATAAGAGACTGTAAAACTTTGTGAGATAGGAATGATTGATTATTCAATTTATAATAAATGATTTTTTAAAAAAATCAGTGGAAGACTTTTTAATCATCAAGTTGGGAGAAGACAATGGAAGCTAAAATATAATATTTTAGCTTCAGTATGGTCAAAATATTACACACCCTTTGAAACAGCAGTTCACTCTTGGTTATTTCTGCCAAAAAGAAAATTTCCAGCTATTTGTGCAAAAACAGACATAACGATGCTCAGGAGAGCGTATTTAATAATGCTAAAAATTGGACAGCAACCTGAACATCCAACAATGGAAAATTAATTTACTAAACCATGGCATAATACTATATGCATGAAAAATATGTTGTTAAAGAATATTGCTGTGTAAAATGGTAAGTAGAAAACTAAACGGCTACAAAACAGCATTTACATTATCATAATGTATAAAGGCAAACATATGTATTAAAATTTACGTACAAATTACATATACAACAAAATACTTATAATGGGGCATTTAATTAGTGGAATTGTTGATTGTTTTTCCTTTGTGCTTCTCTGTATTTTCCAAGTTTTTGGAATTGAACATATATTAACTTTATATTTATAAAAGGTTATTGAAATTAATTATGACTAAAAATATTGGATATGTAAATTGTAAATTTACAAGTATGTAAAGTTCAAGTTATAAAAATAATGATATTAATTTCAAGAAAATAATATCCAAAAATTTTAGTAAATATAAACACGTTTTCCCTCTGACAGATTCAGCAAACACAATCCAGATGCTTTAACAGCTCCAAAGAGGACAGAAATTTAAAAATAAGCCATTAGTTAGAAAAGCATCACAGGCCTAAACTTCAGGTGGCTGATTATTGGTAGACATTAGGCACTTTATGAACCTAACCGTGATTTGATTATTTATAATAAAGGATAACATAGCTGTAAACAAAGCATGATGTGGATTTTTGGTGGGCTGAAAACACTGATGTTCATTTCATTACCAGAAATTTCACTGATTAAAAATGTGAATATTGTAGAATTCCTTTACACTTATTAATTCATATATTTTTTTCAAAACTATTTACCAAATACTTTCTAAATTATTAATGCCTTGGACTAGGCAATTTAAATAGAGAAATGAATCGTATGTTTCCTGTTCTAAAGGCTTTATATGAGTTATAATACAATGTTTTGCAGTACATTGTATTGTTATGTGTTATAAATAATGCGTTGTATGTAGTTGTGTGGCCCTTTCCAGATTCTTGGACAGCAATACCATAGAAATGAATATCGTTTCCACAAGACTCTTAGGCAAGCAAAGCTTTTTATTAAAAGAGATAGATAGCTTCTGCACAAGGGAGAATGCAGGAAAAGAGTGCAAGCTCTCCAAGTAGAAGGGGCGAGTTGCTTTTATAACAAAAGGGAGGGTTTGTCTCATGATCACTGATAATTTCCAGAAATGGTCAGACTCCTATGATCAGCAGCAGGTGGCTCCATTGTGGCAATCAGGAATAGCGGGGGCTTCTGAGGAAAGGAAGAAATGCATGAGAATTTTCTGCAAGAAAACACAGGAACAGATAAGGTTAAAATTTACAGTTGAGCTTCTTGTCTTGTGGCAACTAGGTATACTCCTTAGTGTAGCAGAGATAGTTAATCTTTTATCCCTGGGAGCCTGACTTTTGTCTCTGGGACTCAGGCCCCCAGGGCTTTTGTTCTTTAGTTTTCAAGGCCTGTTTTGCCCAAGGCCATTCCCATGTTCTTTTCCAAAATGGCTGTACTCTTGTCTTTATGTATCATTTGTGTATAGTTACAGTACAATGTGTTTTGTTCTGGATTAGCACCTAAGGTGAAATGAATTTTGTTGCATTGTATTAACTCGTTCTAGAGTCTTCATCATTAGTACTGAGAAAACTGACTCATCATTTCACTTAGTACCCCATGTCCAAATAGACACCATACTCCAAACCGTGTGATACAGTAATTTTTAAAGACTTAAAGTCAAATGCTCTGTCCTTTATCAATCCAACTTCACCAAAATCAGCTTTAAACTACTTTAGTCATTATTAGTCACTTATGGATATGGAAAAGTACCTCTAGATTGATTAAGATAGTAACACCTGAAATTCATGAATTGCAACGAAGGAATAATACTTGTCCAATCCACTGGTTTTAAATTTCTTCCAGCTCTTCACTTGGCAAGTAGTTGTCTAAGAGCTTGACATAATCAGGATTAAATGTTGTTAAGTACAAAAGGATGAGAGTATATTTGGATTTTCATGTCATTGACATTCCATGGATAAGAGTGCACAATCAGTCACTCATCATTTTGAGCTGTAAAGAGATTTTGTGATTCAAATCAGAAAAAAAATTTTTTTCACTGAATCATCACAACTGTAGAAGTGGTTTTGACTTTGATGGCACTCAAAATTAGTGAGGAAAAAAACACCTCAAAAGCCTGCAGTAACATCAAAATATTAACATTGCATCAGCTGGCAAAGTTGTCTACCTATTTCAGGACTGTTTTAGCTCTATAGTTCAGAAGGATTAATAAACCTTTATCTTCCCAGTACACTATATACATTTCGCTGGGTCTCTGCCAATCTTTTGGATGGACCTGAGCTTATTAGTGTCCCTAAAAGTTGTAGCCAGAACAACTCAGAAGCAGTTCTGCTACCTCGAATATAGTTACGACAAACTCATAGCGTTGTGGAAGTAGAAAAAAGAATAGGATCAAGAATTCTTTGTCACTAATGGACAGAAATACTCTCAGTGAAAAATAACACACAGTAATCTTGACAGCCAAATCTGTCTGACCGTGTCCTGCTTCTCACATCATGATCAAGTCTACTATCTAAAGGGACTATAGCCAGAGTAATTGGCAGGTGTATAAAAACCCACCACGGAAGTTCTTTGGAAGGGAATATATGACTGCACAAAATAAAGTGGTTAGCCTCAAATAACGAAAGTCTGTTTTCCTGGCGTCAAAGAAGGACCTCGATTGGAGAAAAATAAGAAGATGATGAGATGATGATAAGAAGCATTTATATAGTTCTTACTAGTTGGTAATCACTGTTTAATTATTTGTATATTTTAATTCATTTATTCAGCAAAGAAACTCTTATTATGTTAGTACTATTTTCATCCCCACTTTAAAGATATGAAAACTGAAACTCAGTCAGGCAAATTCACTTGCCTAAGGTCACACAGGTAATACATAACACAGCAGGGATTTCACACTGGCAGTCTGCTCTGTGTCTGTGCTCTTAAGTCCTCTGTTTTGCCATCAGCAAATAGTGAGTGAATAGATGCATAGGAGCAAAATATTTTCAAGAATCAAAACAAACAAAAAGGGCTTCCCTGGTCGCACAATGGTTAAGAATCTGCCTGCCAATGCAGGGGACACGAGTTCGAGCCCTGGTCAGGGAAGATCCCACATGCCGTGGAGCAACTAAGCCAGTGTGCCACAACTACTGAGCCTGCGCTCTAGAGCTCACAAACCACAACTACTGAAGCCCACGTGCCTCGAGCCCGTGGTCTGCAATAAGAGAAGCCACTGCAACGAGAAGCCCGCGCACCACAACTAGAGAAAACCCGCGCACAGCAACGAGCACCCAACACAACCAAAAATAAATAAATTTAAAACAAAAAAACAAGTTCATATATACTCTTGAAAGTTCTTGGCCCTGTCTTTCAGAGACCTAAACAGTGATAAGCAACTTATGACCCATAGGTCGCACAAAATCTAATTCCAAAAACAAGAGAAAAAAAAAGTTAAAGCTGATGCAATGTGAACACTGCAACACGATAGCAGTTGAATAGCAGTTGATATTTGGCACCTGTAATTACTAAAGGCAATTTAATTATCCACGCCTCATATTTTTTAATTCTCTGGGAAACAAAACTCTCATCAATGTTTATTCCCTCAGCATGTGAAATGGCTGAAATCTCTGCTTTGTTTCTCATCTTCACAGCCCTGCTTTCTCAGCCTCTCAGCAACTATCTATGAATCAGCCAAGGCCTGGCAGAGAAAAGCAGTATGGACTTTGGAGCACCTCTCTGGATTTTCTTTTTCTCACAAGCCTTGTGTCTTGGTAGCATTCTGATAAATGAAAATAGATTTGCTTTTAAAATATTGTTTCCATCTACTCCAATTCTTCTGAATGTGAGGCTTGGTTCAAAGCAAGGCAAATTAATCCATCATTGTTAATTAAAGACCTGCCCTCCTACCTAAACTTTAAAGGGAGATTTTTTTTTCCAGAGCAGAAAATAGAGACCTTTAATCATTTGACCATTAAGACAATTGTTTACTCTTAAATGCTCACCAACCAGTAGTAGGTAGCTAAAGGGATGTACCTTTGCATACCAGTCTACATAATTTTCTCTTTTCTTTTTCTCAAATAGGTATTTTTATGGCAGTTATTCCCTTCAGGGTTCACAGAATATGGGATTCCAGAACACAAAATCCAACATCAGGGCCTTATAGGGGTAATGCACATCATTCAGTGACTATGAATTGGGAATTAGATGCAGTAACTGTATGAGTCTTTGGTTGTATCTTAATGGAAAGAGAGAGCATGCATTTTTAGTTATAGGAGAAATAGTTGCATTGTACTACTGTCAGAGAAAAAATGGAAAATTTTATTCAAGCCAAATTTGAGGATTATAACCTGGGAAGAACATTTTAGAAATCTCTGAGAACTGTTCCACTTGTTAGAAGTCAAGGCACAGTTATATAAGTTTTTTGAGACAGAAGGCTGTACATCAAATGACATATTATTGACAGTTTACATAATCCAGATCTAGGTGCCATGTGAACCCTTATCAAGAAGCAATATTATCTTTAAGGAGCTGTCTTACTGATGCTAGGAAAATACTGCTCTTTATGATTGAGCAGGTATTTCTGCCAATGAGGAAGGCTTGGTTGATACATAATGCAGGTACACCATGCACAGTGAGGGAAAGAGGAGGCCAAAGGAAAGAGATTTTTTCATTAAAATTTTTTTTGTCTTGCCATAACATATGAATTTCATTTCACACTACTTATGAGCATTATTTAAATTGTGGCAATGAGATGAAATTTGTGTTTGTGTGTGTACATTTGCACGTGCATGTGCCATCCAAGCAGTTGATTGTGTTTTATATTTGTTGCTTTTATAGCCAACATTCTGTGCTTCCTTCTATTAAGTGAATAGAGAATTTTATTTGAATATACCTTTTCCTTACTCCCTCAGTTCAAGTGATAATGGTATAGCTGGCTCTAACACTTGTGTATGGTCAGGCCACTCAAGATGGCTGTTCTCTTGCTCTTTGTACATCCTCTGCCCGACCAGTGCCTGCTTCACCTACACCCTACCCACTTGACTGACCTTCCTACATACTTGCCTCAGGCTCCAGTTACTGATTGTTCCAAAAGGCAGATGCAAACAGTTGCTAATCAGGGAAGTGAGGGAATGCAGAACCTAAGGAGGAGTAGTCAAGAAACAATAGTGCAGCCATGGGACAAGGTCCTGGTTCCTTCTTAAGGAATATACATAACAATATATCTTTGAGTTCTTTTATAGGAACTAAGGCCTCCACCCATATAGAAGATGGTAACTATAGGCTCAGACCCCAGACTGGTTGAAAACCAGAGGCTGATGATTGAGAGTCCTGGAACACTGCCCTGTTACCTCACCATCAAACAATCAGAAGAAAGTCACGCACCCTGAAGCCCTCACTCCAAATTTTGCCTGGAAAAATTTCTCCCCAGAAACCATCAGGGAGTTGGAGATTTTTGAACATGAGCCACCCATTTTCCTTGCTTGGCTCTGCAGTTAACCTTTCTCTTGCTCCAAACTCTGACATTTCACTTTGTTTGCCTCACTGTGTAGGAACTTGCATTCCATAACAAACCCACACTCTTCCTATAATTGTTAGACCTAGGATTTTTGCTAGAATTATTGGGAAAGAAGCATGCTATGTCACTGTGGTTTCTAAGCTGGGATGATATAAGTTTGAAATGGTCATGGGCCACCACAAGAATGTGTGAGCCTAATTGTGGGAGAAGTAGAGCTGAGGAATCGAGACAGATTCCTGATGATCTGAGTACTTCCTGATAACCACCTTTACCTAAAGGAAAAGGGAACTACTATAGAAGGATCCCAGAAGTCAGACAGAGCAGACTGTATACTTTCAGAATTTATACATTTCCTTTATGTTTTTCTTTTTGCTCAAGATAGTTTGAATTGGATTTTTACAATTCATATCTGAAAGAATTCAATTGATAAATATTTTGTGATTGCTTGATGGAGTAGGATTTGCTAAGCAAAAAAGAAATGGGAGAAATTTCAAAGGAAGAGATATAAAGATTTCACTGATGTCAGTAGATGAAAGTCATTGTGATGCTTCCCATAAGACCCTTGAAATTAGAAAAATAAGATTGCTTTGTGTGAATTAAACCAAGAAATCAATGCCTAATGAATAAAAATTAAGATAAGCAAAGTCACACTAAAGCTAGAATGTGGATTTTGTTCTGGTTGTATAGTCTTTGGAATTAAAAAGGAGGTCTATGGCTTCCTCTTTATCAGGCCTGGCATTGTGAAGGGTTAGTTGGAAAGCCTTACCAAACATCTTCATGGAAATTTTCTTTCTTTTTTTTTTTTTGATCAAAAAATCAGACCCAGCTCATCTTGTAACTGAGCAGGACCCTATGGAGCCTTCCCAGACCAGACTACCTCAGCACCATGTCCTCCACCTGCCTCTTGTCTGCAGAAAAACTGTAGCCTCCTCGGCCTTCCCCGAGGTCCAAAGAGTAAATTTAATCAGAGAAGTGAGAAAATGCAGTAAGAAAAGAGAACAGTCAAGCAAGACAAGATAATACTTTAGCCATTAAACAAAGTCAAGGATCTTTAGTTCCTCTTCAAGAGCTATAGATAATATTCTGGACCATGTCCTTCGAGTTGTTTTGAAGATACTGAAACGACTTCACCAAGTGAGAGCAGTTAACCGTATGCTACCTACAAGCACATATGTAAACCCAAGACCAGTTGGAACCAGGAGGCTGATGATGTTGATTCCTGATTACCTCACCACCAACCAATCAGAAGAATGTCCACGAGCTGATCACACACCTCACAACCCCCCTCTCTCACCTTATCTTTAAAAACCTTTCCTTGAAAGCCTTCGGGGAGCTTGGGTCTTTTAAGCACTAGCTGCCCTGGACTCCCTGCTTGTTGCCTGCAATAAATGCTCCACTTTCTTTTACCACAGCCTGGTGTCAGTAGGTTGGCTTTACTGCACACAGGCAAGTGGACCCAAGTTTAGTTCAGTAACTATTTGACCCAAATATCATTCCAGTAGTTGCACTGTGTTCCCTTTTGTGCTATGAGACATTTAATTTGTAAAATTCTGTGTAGAATGCTGAAACTCAGAGAGAGAGAGAAAAGGAGAAAGATTCCTGTAAGATGTTGCAAATCTGCCAGGGCGCCAAGACCCATGTGAAGGGAAGAGAGGTTGAATAAGGTTATTTTCAGTGAGCTGAAAACACTGTACTTTAATTATAAAATTGCAGGTTAAATAAGCTAACAAAAAGGACAGGAAATTAAGACAGAGGTAGTTTGGGAACCAAGGGATTTCTCCAGTTGCTGTAGCAGATGCTGGATTTCCTGCTGAATTACCTCAGAGAGATCTGCATTCTGGAAAGTCAGATCTCTTAAATAAACTCAGGAATTCCATCCTATGGATTTTTAAGATACATACCAACACATAAAGTGGTTTGATTACATTCTGGGAAAACAAAGTTCAACTTGGCCAACCAAATCTTTGGTCTCTAAAATATTGATTTGATTGATAAAAAATAAAATATTTCATTTCATTATTTTAGTGTCACATACAGTTCATATCTTTGGTCCCTGAACCATAGTAATTCAATAAATTTTGTAAACAAATCAACAAAAGTAAAATTGTCTCAATTTTCCTACCAAACCTCAGTGAGTTTGCTTCATTAAATTTGCAGTTGGTTTTACAGAATTAACTACTCCAGTAAGTCAAAATGCCTTATTCAGTCATTTTGTGTTACACTAGCTAACTTTTAAGATAAATGGCTGTAGCACTGCATTGAAATGAAAATAAGAGCAATAGGAATTTTCTCCTGGAAAAGAAAAATGCCGAGAAATGTCTACTATTAATTGCTTTTAGTTTGTGATGCAAAGAGAAAACACACAGGTAACATACCAGAAAAGGATGTATTTCTCTCCTGTGTAAATTATTGCACTGAATTTTGAAAATGTTTTACAGCTTTAATATGCTGGTTGAGAAACCATTTTTAGAACTTGCAAATAGAGCAGGTTTACCACTCTTCAGACTCTCTTTACTCTTTGAAATCTTCACAGTGGCCATATCAAGTTCCCACAGCATTATGTTGGCAGTGTGTTTTCTCTGACCCCTTGGGACTTTTGCAATAGTGATATTGACCCTTTGACGTCTACACTCAAATTTTTTTGATCTTGAAAGTAGAAAAATAAATATATTTGCTTATTTCTAAAACCATTTTCACACAAAAGGTCTGTATTCACCTGTTGTTTATTTCCTTGAATGGTTTTGTTTTCTATTGAATCTTTTCTATTTACAAAGTATAACAGATTCTAATAACTGTGTTATGATCTTTTGAGTTTCCTTTAGCACCCCAGTTAATTGACCACCAGCAATAGTAAGGTATTTATGCAGTGACAGATAAGTGTCCAGAAAGTAAAATCAAAGAATTTGCTTCGGCAAGAAATGTTAACAAAACAGCATTTGAAACAGCAAGTAGGTAGAAGCACAGCAGGAAGCTGGTGGTCAAAGGCAGCCTGGAAACTACATTAATGAACATCCTGTTTGAACCGGAGAGGACAGTGTCAGCTACTTACTTGCATCCTGCTCTGCGAAGATTAGTCCTCTACAGGGAAGCCCAGGAAATCAGGGTAGATTAGTGCCAAATTAAATGAAAACAAAATACACCCACAGAAGGAGTATTCTTTTCATCACTTTAGAGAATCCTTCCATTTCATAAACTGCACAGAATTAATGAGTTAAGTTTGCAGAAGCACTTGCCATAAATGCTTAAGATTAACTGCAAAAGATGTCTAGAATTCAAGCAGAATTGTGATGTACTAACAAAAACTTATTTCCAAATGGTACAAATCATGACACACATGCAAATGTAGAATGAACATATGTCTAAAATTTATTTGACTTATTAATTGATGAAGGATCAGTATGATAGTCAACGTGATTCAAAGGGCATTTTAAGAACTATATATTTATAGGATATTTGATAAAAGAATCTTAGGAAGAATTATTGTTCTATTATATACTGTTCACATTTAGGGTTAATTTTCTTACAATAGAAATTATTTGCACTTCTGCCATATGAAATCTCCAAGGTCACATGTAACTTCACAGTCTTAACTCTTAATAAATAATAAATATCAATGTCAAACAATGGTACATTCTCTTAAAGAATTAACTGTTAGGTGATTCAGTTAAATAATGCTTCAATGTGACATTGAAAAGATATGCAAGCATTCTTTTGCCTTATTTATATGTCATTTATATGTTTTTGGATACTTTTTCCTAACAATACTAAGCAGATAGGCAGGAACTAAGTCTTTGTATTTATAACCAAGATGTGCCATTATTTCCTCAATGTGTAATAGCCAAAAATTTTCCTGTTATGCCAACTAATTGTTTTCAAATACTGATCCTGGGACTTCTGTTGTAGTGCAGTAGTTAAGAACCCGCCTGCCAATGCAGGGGACACAGGTTTGAGCCCTGATCCGGGAAGATCCCACATGCCTTAGAGCAACTAAGCCTGTGCGCCACAACTACTGAGCCTGCGTTCCCGTGAGCCACAGCTACTGAGACTGAGTGCCACAACTACTGAAGCCCACACACCACAACTACCAAAGCCTGCGTTTTCTACGGCCTGCGTGCTGCAGCTATTGAGCCTGCATGCCACAACTACTGAAGCCTGCGTGCCTAGAGCCCGTGCTCCACAACAAGAGAAGCCACCGCAATGAGAAGTCCAGGCACCGCAACAAAGAGTAGCCCATGCTCACCGCAACTAGAGAAATTCCATGCACAGCAATGAAGACCCAAACGCAGCCAATAAATAAATAAACAAAAATTAACAACCTAAAATACTGATCCTATTTGTCATTTATCTCTTGCCTAAAATATTTTATAGTTCTTTGAGGGGAACTTAGCTTTCTCAATTTATAATATGTAAAATCTTCAAGGGCACACAGCTGAACTTGCTGTTAGAATATCAAAAATGGACCATGTGATTTCAAATCAAAGACAAGGACTAGCTAGATATTAGAATTTTCTCTTCTGGTTTGGTGGATGTAGTAGGAAGAATAAGAATTGGAGAAACACTGGAGAAAAAATGTAATATTTGAACTCAAAGAACTTGGTGAAATCTCGTTCTCTGATTTCAATCTGGATTGGTTATTATAACTTCTAATAGTTAATAAAATTTTCCAAGTTTCTGTGAGCTAGACAGTCTCTGCTTTCTCTAATTTTACTTTAGGTCCTATGAGGCTATGGCTAGTATAGGGAGAAATCCAGGGACAAATTATATCCAGATACTGATTGACAAAACTGTCTTGCGTAGCTGATTAACTTAAAGATTTTCTCAAGAAATTATCAATCTCACCTTTGAATCTCACTGGCATTAAACATGACAATAGACCTGGCAGTTCAATCTTTATTTTAAGAAAAATCATCAATAATCCTTGTTCTCATGCTATTGAAAACAATATAAATAGACATGACTTTTGCCTTTATAAAGTTGACATTTGGCAGCCATGGTACGGGCAAAAAATTTCAGGACCTGCATAAGAAATATGCAAATCAAGATAACTCTTGGTTGTGTCTGTATAGGTAACTGATGAATTAGAATTTTACATATTGTTATGTAAAAATGACTTTTTAAACTTTGAAAAAATACATTCATGGATATGAAGCAATATTTTATATCCTAGAAGTACTTTATTAATTCTTAGTCTCTTCCAACAATCAGTTTCTGTGTGCAGTTGTGAATTTAAGTGTATGTGTGAGAGAGAAACAAAATTTGTTTTGTTTTTTCTTTTGGAAAGTAAAAATCATGGGTGAGGCCAGACTGGGTAATACTGTCAGGAGAGCCAATGTGGTATGAAAGAATATCTGAGCACCAAGGTCCTTGAACTGTGACCTATGATCTAGAGAGTCTCTCAAAGGATTGTATGACTAAAATTCTGCCGTGGGAATGTAAAGTCTTGAGAGGCATATGTGAAGAACATAAAGAAGGAAGCAAGGATTAATGTAGCTGCAAAGACTTTAAAAAGTAGCATCACTGAACAACTTTGGTGAAACCAGTAGTTTTGCACATTAAACAGTAGACTTTTAAAAATGTTGAGAGAGGACTTTCCTGGTGGTCCAGTGGCTAAGACACCATGCTGCCAATGCAGGGGGCCTGGGTTCAGTCACTGGTCAGAGAACTAGATCCCACATACCGCAACTAAGAGTTCACATGCTGCAACTAAAGATCCTTCATGCCGCAAATGAAGATCCCACATGCTGCAACAAAGATCCTGCATGCTGCAACTAAGAGCCAGTGGAGCTAAATAAATAAATAAATAAAATGCTGAGAGAATCTGGGAAACTGCTATAGCCAGACTCATTCTAGACTCTTTACAGCCAACTTTGTGATGATAATCAGGATTAAAGGAGAAAAAATATCCTAAATAGCTGTTCATTGAGGCTGGCATGGACTTAGAGGAGAACAAACCAAGTAGGTGACAGGGACAGTATACTAGTAGACAGAGATAGGTGGGTGACATGGTGTTGAAAGAGGAGGAGGAGGACCTGAAACAAGAGGTAAAACTAATAGATGGGATCTGATTAGACTTATAAATGAGTGATAAAGAAGTTAGACCAAATGACCATGTCCTGAACATGGGGTTGACCATAAACTCAGATACTAGAGGCGTTCTAAAGGAAGAGATATCAATCATTCTGAAGTATTTGGGGAATGGCTCACTGGGGTAGGGTTATATCTTCAGGTTTTGAAAATTGTTAGGACTTTACTAGGTTGAATAGGGGAACTACTACAAAACAACTAATACTGAAAACTTGTTGAAAAGCTAGTATAGTGGGAAGCAGCCACATAGCACAGGGAGATCAGCTCGATGCTTTGTGACCGCCTGGAGGGGTGGGATAGGGAGGGTGGGAGGGAGGGAGATGCAAGAGGGAAGAGATATGGGAACATATGTATACGTATAACTGATTCACTTTGTTATAAAGCAGAAACTAACACACCATTGTAAAGCAATTACACTCCAATAAAGATGTGAAAAAAAAAAAAGCTAGTAGCTATGAAAAGCAACAAACTTGCCAAATTAAAAAAAAAAAAAAAACACATGCATGAGAAAATAGAAAAATAGAAAAGTGTAAAAATAAGATTTTTCTCTCAGGTCTGCTGCACATCTCTTTGCTTCTATTAAGTAGGTCTCTCGTACTCGCAGTGGGGTGCCCTTCAGAGACAAGGACATTTTTCAAATGTCAAAAAAATCTTCTAATCTGATTGCTAAGCATGCCATGATTAATGTAAAGAAAGGTCAAGTTCAATAACACAGACAAAAAAGGAGAGTCTGAGATTTGATCTAAATGATGGCTATAAGCATCGATTAGTCAAACAAGCCCAATCATAGCTATTGGTTTAGACTGTGGAATAGCTGCCCTTCAAGGTATATTCACTTTACAGTGGTTATTTCAGACCTTTAAGAACTGCTAAGAACATTGATGGTGGATGGTATTACATTTTTTAAATTCCCAAGGAGATTGAGGAATACAGTCAGAAAAGCTATGACGAGTCTGTTATTTGGATATTTTTTTTAAAAAATAGTTTATTTATTTATTTGGCTGCACCGGCTCTGAGTTGTGGCCTGTGGGATCTAGTTCCCTGACCAAGGATTGAACCTGGCCCCCTTCTTTGGGAGCGCGGAGCCTTAACCACTGGACCACCAGGGAAGTCCCTGTTATTTGGATCTAAAGTGTGGTGGAAAATAACACATTTTTACTGCAATAAAAGCCCTACTAAAAAGCTTGAATCTATTATGTTAACTAATGAAAGAAGTACTTAATGAAGTTTTAGCTAGGGTTTTAAATGAATTAAATATTGAGAATTAAAGTACACTTAGAGAATTCTAATTCCTAAAATTATCCCCATATAAATGACAAAAATATGTAAACAAATACAAATAATTTATGAACCCTGCATGATATGACCATAGTCCTACCTAAGAATTTCAGATTAAACAGATTTACCAGGAAAGATCAGGAAAAATAACACTATCTTGTGGGTGAGGGGTTCTTTTTTTTAATGAATTTTAATTATTTCCCCAGACTTTAATGTTATCTGTTAATGTACTTTATGAAAGATGAAAGCTAAAGTTTATTTTCTCATTAGCTTCATTATTGTCACTGGCAGACATTGATTCTCTCCTTCCCTGGGCCTTCACTTCATAAATATGTAGAAGAAATATGAACATAGTAGTCATATTCCAGTGGGGGGGATTCTTCTTGTCCATCAACCATCTCTTAAATTTCTTGATTTTCAATCAGACCAACTGAGTGTCTATTTAAAACTTTAAATAGCATGAGACAAAATTAAATTCAAGGCAAATTGAATGACATAGAAAGTACCACTTTATAACTGTAACTTGCAAATCCACAATGAGGACATAGTTTGTCATGAATATTTGAATATTACAGCACCAAAATACCGAAAGCCAAATCTTCAAGAATTACATGAATAAAAAGATAATAATAAATACAGAAATGTATCTCTTTTCCCTCATGTTAGATTGCATAGAAAATAGTATAAGTAAGAATAGAGGGTTTTTAACAAAAGAATTAATAAAGTTGGATGAATATAGATCTATAGATATATGTAGTAAAAGAAAGGAACTCAACCATGGAACAGTTATAAAAATGGACTACATATTAAACTCAAAGAAAAAGTCATTTAATTCCAAATTTGAAATAGTACAGACTGCATTATCAGATGATAATATAATTCAACTGGAAATCAAGAGCACAAATAGAAGCCAAAGAAAATCTCCAACTATCTCAGGTAAGCTCTGAAGGGGTTACCCTTCTGGGAATCACACAGTGGTCACACCTTGCTCCTATTGTTAAGCTTCAGGAGCCCAAGGATTTCTTTAGGTAGAACAGTCACAGGCTGCTACTTGACAGATTTTTGGCAACAGTTTCCTTAAAATCCTAGAAGGCATCAGGGCTATTTGATTCTGGTCAATTTCATAAGAGAGTAAACTATTTTCAAAGGCAAAGATCTTAAACCTCAATTTCCCTGGTGGTCCAGTGGCTAAGACCCTGCACTCCCAAAGCAGGGGGCCAGGTTCAATCCTTGGTCAGGGAACTAGATTCCACATGCCACAACTAAAAGATTCTACATGCCACAACAAAGATCCCGTGTGCTGCATCTAAGACCTGATGCAGCCAAATAAATAAATAAATATTAAAAAAAAAAGAGAGAGAGAGAGAGAGAGAGATCGTAAACTTAAGGAATCTTATCTGTTGGTCACTGGTCTTTTTCCCTACCCATTTGTTAATTTGGAAAATAACCACAATTAAGAAAACACCTCCTTTAATCCAGCCCTTGTCTGATTGTGCACTCCCCTTGTTTGTCAGGGAAAGCTTACAAGAGACATTTTGGAGAAATTCCTGGAACTTCAGTGTTGCCAATCTCATGCTTGCTAATTTTACTGCTTCAATACTGTATAGGATAGATTAGCGTTCACATAACAGAAATCATTGCAGCTAGGTTAAGTAGAAAAGGATTTAACAGAGGGAATTTGGTGCTTTCAAAATCACTGGGAGAGCTGGAGCTGGGTCTTGCAGGCTCTAGGCAGCACTGGAATCCACCTTTACAGTAGTTAGGATCCTGCCATTTTACCTCAAATGTGGCCAGCCTTAAGAACCTATTTGCTTCTCAACACTTACCAAAAAGCTAACTAATTAAAATATCAAAAATATTATGGTATGTTTTTGTTAAGTAATTGTTGCATTCAAAATTAGGTACCTCCTTCCCTGCAACTATGAAGACTTCATTCTAAATAGTAGTCATGTAACCCTTACCAAATGACATCAAAATACTTCAATAATTAACAAGATTAAAAAACACCATTGTTTTGGTTCATCATACTTATTTTTTCCGTGAGATGCAGTGCAGTTGTGTGGTTAAGCAAAAAGTGTTGATGTCATACAACATGAGTTCAAACTCTAGTATTAACTGTGAAAGCCTGGGGCAATTTAATGATGCTAAGTTTTAATTTCCACACCTGTAAAATGGGAATGATAATAATATGACTACTGATAGAGACATTATGCAACTTAAATGAAATAGTGTACTGAAGTACTTAAAACAGCACCTAGCACATAGTAAGCCCTCAGTGATGGTGAGACAGGTTTTACTGCCACCACCTTGCTACTTTTTGTTCTCTCGTTTTTCAAGTACACTACCTCTTTAAGTCATAATCTCACATCTGTCATCATTATGCTAGCAGCAATTGACTTCCTAAATCCCCAAATCCACTGATCTTTATTCAGTCCACATTCATCTTGGTTTCTCTGCTGGCTTTGACATTGTTCATCATTCTCATCCATTCTCACACCATTGACACTGATGGCATATACCAGCTTTCAGGCTTTGCCCCCAGTTCCACCCTGCGTGCTCAATCTCTCACAGTAACTATAGCAATATTTGTGGTCATCTTTTTCTTTTTCATCTATCATCCTCGTGCTAGGCCTCATTATCTTATGCCTGTGCAAATTTTTTATTCGCTTGCTGATGGCTGACTTTTCTTCATTATCTCTGCTTCAATTCATTTTGTGTACCAACTGACAAATGAATATCTTTAAAATACTGATTATGTCATTCTCGTGCTCAGAAATTTTCAGTGACTTTCAATTGCCTACCAAATGAAGTTCAAATACATTGGTCTGGTTATCAAAACACTTCTCATTAATCTCCTAACATGCCTTTAAGCCTCCTATCCAGTAATTTCTGAACTGTGGCACTCATCACATACTATGCTTCTATTGAGGCTTTTCTCCTCATAGAAATTTGCCTGGAATGCCCTCTTCCCAGCCTTTTCCATCTCCTGACTTTCTATTTATCCCTCTAACCCTGGTTAAAATGCTTTCTTCCCTAGGATAACCCCAATTAGGAGCAATCAATCTCTCCCTTTTCACAACATTAAAGATTGACAGGGCTTCCCTGGTGGTGCAGTGGTTGAGAGTCTGCCTGCCAATGCAGGGGACACGGGTTTGTGCCCCGGTCCGGGAAGATCCCACATGCCGTGGAGCGGCTGGGCCCGTGAGCCATGGCCGCTGAGCCTGCGCGTCCGGAGCCTGTGCTCCTCAACGGGAGAGGCCACAGCAGTGAGAGGCCCACGTACCGCAAAAAAAAAAAAAATTGATATTCATCATTGGGTGCATCACATACATGTTAGAGCCAATTTTTTTGTAATATCACCTAACTGGTATATTATACCAGGGTCAGAAAACTTCCTTAAAGGCCAGATAGTAAATGTGTAAGTAAATATGGCTTAAGGACCATATGGTCTTTGTCACAATTATTCAACTCTGCCTCTTTAGTGAGAAAGTAGCTGTAGACTGCTTATGTAAACAAATGGGCATAGCCATTTTCCAATAAAACTTTATTTACAAAACAAAAACAGTTGGCCAGCCCAAGGGTTGTAGCTTCTTGATCACTGCACTAGACCATCAACTTCTGAAATGCTGGAACCACGCTATATTTATTTGAACACTGTTAATACTACCACTAATGAGTCATTAAATACTCCCCTATAGTCTATGCCAGGAACTATGCAAATGCTTTTTTTTTTTTTTTTTTTTTTTTGCGGTGCGCGGGCCTCTCACTGCTGTGGCCTCTCCCGTTGAGGAGCACAGGCTCCGGACGCGCAGGCTCAGCGGCCATGGCTCACGGGCCCAGCCGCTCCGCGGCACGTGGGATCCTCCTGGACCGGGGCACGAACCCGTGTCCTCTGCATCGGCAGGCGGACTCTCAACCACTGCGCCACCAGGGAAGCCCTATGCAAATGCTTTTATGCACATTATTTATAATCATTGCAGTGACTTTAAAAACTCAGTATTGCTATATTCCTTTTGCAGATGAGGGAACTGAGGTGCTTACCACAAAGTGAAATTCTTATTTTTACATATTTGTTTACATATTTGTGGTTGAAGCTCTCTCTAAAAGGAAACTATAAAAACGAAGAACAAGTCTGTCTCCTTTGCTATTGTTTCTGGCACAGAATAGATATTCAACAAGTGTTTATTTAATCAATTAATGAGCGAATTAAGCACAGAGTAGCTAACCCATTTGTCCAGGGTCACACACACAGTAAATAATAGAGCAGGAATTCAAATTTACATTTTCCTTTTTTCAGTAGTCCTTCATTTTCTCCAAGCAAATATTTCTTGAAAACCCACCGTATGCCATGGGCTATGAGCTTTTAACCATACAGAACTGCCTATCATATTGTATACAATAATAGCCAACACTTATAGAGCACTTACTATGTGCCAGACTCTGTTCTGAGTACTTTATACGTATCAACTTATTAACAATCCTGTAAGGTAGGTATTATTATTATCACCTCTAGATATAAAGTTTAGGTACAGAAAGCTTAAGCAACTCACAATATCTAGTAAGTGGTATAATCCAGTGCTTTTTTTTACATCTTTATTAGAGTAAAATTGCTTTACAATGGTGAGTTAGCTTCTGCTCTATAACAAAGTGAATCAGTTATACATATACATATGTTCCCATATCTCTTCCCTCTTGCGTCTCCCTCCCTCCCACCCTCCCTATCCCACCCCTCCAGGCGGTCACAAAGCACCAAGCTGATCTCCCTGTGCTATGCGGCTACTTCCCACTAGCTACCTTACATTTGGTAGTGTATATATGTCCATGCCTCTCTCTCGCTTTGTCACAGCTTACCCTCCAGTGCTTTTTAAAACATTCACTTTATTGCCTTTTGATAAATAGTTTGTAAATACTGATAAACATTGATTTTTCTCCTTACCTCTTCTTTTGACTAGTCAGTAGATTATGTCTTAAAATAAGCTGACTTTCATAGCACTAAGATCCATGTTTCCTGAGAACCACTCCCCTCTAAAATTAAATTTTACTTCTGGTCATACAGAACATCTCATTGTCACCTTTTCATTTGCTTGTACTTCTTCCCCAATCTGGAATACCTCCAGAATACCTCTGTCACTTTAAACTCTCTCAAGGTAGGGAGATTTATATATATCTATATCTATATCTATATCTATATCTATATCTATATATATATATATATTTTTTAAGTTTAATAACACCATCTCCTAGAAGATAGAAAATGTTCACTTAACCTTTAAACTATACCTGAATTCAATTCAGTAACTAGCATTCCTGGAATGAATCAGCCTGTGGGTCATACCCTAATGTTTGAAATTTTACAAAAATCTTCCATTTCACTTAATAATGAGCTAGTAATATGTATAACACTCTGCATCCAGTTTTTGTCTTTTTACACATTTTATATCAAGTTTCTCATTATGCATCAAGTGAGACATTAGCCATATTTTAACTTCCCTTCCAGGTATTTAAACATGCCTTTCTTCCATCTCTGAGTTGTGATTTGGCTAAGAGCAGGGACTATGACTGATCCATCACAGTATTTTGCATAAAGCGTGCTCCTAGACACTTGTGAAATGACTGGATGAATAGGTATACATGTGCATATGCAACATCTACTTCATCTTCTAATTAGAACCCATCTTAAATTGACCTCCTAAATACTTCTCAGACTGCTGTTCCTGTCCTTATGTCACCACAACTGCTATGGTTCAGGCCCCCAAAGCCTTTCAACAACATTCTTAGCACAGCAATGGGCCCAGCTTCCTTACACTTCATCTCACCCAACTTCTCAGTTCATCCTACTCTTTGCTGCCAAACTGGGAAATTTGGTTTCATTATGGATTATATAGTTGTCCACAGGTTCCATGATTCAACAAACTGCCAATTAAAAATATTTTAAAAATTTCCAGAAAGTTCCAAAAAGCAAAACTTGAATTTGCCACATTCTGGCAACTGTGTACATAACATTTACATTTTATTTACAACATTTACATAGCATTTACACTGTATTGGGCATTATAACTAATGTAGAGTTGATTTAAAGTATATGGGAGGATGTGCATAGGTTATAAGCAAATACTATGCCATTTTACATAAGGAACTTGAGCATCTGTGGATTTGGGTATCTCAAGGAGGAAGGGGTGGTCCTGGAACCACTTCCCTGTAGATAGCAAGGGAAGACTGTATACTCTTCAGTGTCCTCCCTCCCATACTATAGATGTAGGTCAAAGCTCTTTCCACCTGCATGTAGCCCTCCTTGCCCAGCTGTCCGGCTCACATGCATTCTGTATCCAGTTACACTGAGTACAGTACTTGAAATTTCTGGAACACACCACACTCTTCTACTCAACCATGACTGTGAACATATATTTCCTTCTGAATGGAATACCCTTTTTCCCCCTCTGTGTGAGATGCACTTTTCTCCCAGTGTGGCACTCTTTCTTAACTTTTAAGACTTAAATATCACTTACCCCATGAAGCCTTTTGCCATGCCAAAAACTAAAATTTGTTCTCTCTCCTCTGCTCCTGTGGCAACCTTTTTTTTTTTTTATTCTGAATATAATGTGTTTGTATAGCTATTTTCCCCATTGAAATGGAAAATCTTTGAGAGTAGCAACCTTCAAACATCTGTAACCTTGTCACAATGCTGCCATATAGTCAAGCCAGCAATAAATACTTTTCAGTGAATGATTTAACTAATCAATCAATAAATTCATGCTGACATTAAAGAGGTTAAATATATGCTATAGAGATAAGAGTCATTCAATACAAAGTTTTGGAACTATAACATTGATAAAAAGATTTTGAGTATCGCATTCATTAAAATCATGGTATGTGGTTATATATGCATATCCTCATAACTTTATTTGGAAAGAAAATGTCACCAGTAAGTGATTAAATTGCTTAATCAAATAATATCTGGCATTTGAAAATGGATAACCTGCCAATTGAGTTGTAAGAAGTTTCTAATTAAAAATGGATATATAAAGGAAACTGCGTTGGTTTTTGATGGCTACAGTATAAAAATTAATTATATAGTTATATTAAATGTACCATGAGTATATTAATTTTCCTAAATGATATTTAGTTGTTGGTCTCAGGTTTTCCTATTAAATTACTGCTAATTGCAAATTTGAAAAGTATTTACTTTAATGTTGAGGACAATACCAAAAGATTTTATTTCAAAAGAAAAATCTACATAAAAAATAGAAAGTATTCCTATGTGACTGATGCGGCCAGTAAAATAACATTCTAGTATACCTCCCCTACCTGCCCCCATCCCGATTACACAGTTTGCAATGTTTGTGTGAGGGAAACTGCAAGCGAATAAAGTATCTACTTTCATCAACCAAATCAAAGGAATTTTCTGGTTTATTTTATTGCCAGTATCACAGGAATTTGAGGCACCTTTCAGTTACTTAGTGGGACATTTGATCAGAAGCAATCTTAGAAGACTATCATATTATCGATATTTTCAGAAGGAAAAGTTTGGCATAGGGTGTGAGTAAAAGGTATCAAGATACCAATCTTTCAAGAACACTTTTCCTCAAGTGGCTCCAGGGTCTGTTTAGAATCCAAAATGCTTCTGCCTTAGATAGTGGAGTAGGGGTTCATGTTGATGCAGAACCAGAGTTTTCCAGGGAAAATTATGATGCTTGAGCAAAATAAATAAAACACAGTCATACTAATAAATAAAGTAGAAAGGAATAGTCAAGTGTGGTACATTTTTTTTAACAACTGGTAAGTGTTCTCTGGCAAAATATAATATTTAGAGCTTAGGACTGAATTATTCACCCAATAGGTGCTCAATAGCCATTGGCTGAATGAATGAATATTGCAATTCAAGTTGTAAACATCCCTTGAAATAAAGCTCTCTCTTACAAAAAGAAGCAAAGACTCCAAGTTGGAGAATATCCAATTTTAGGATGGTGGAGTTATGCCCAATGAATGCAAACTAGCCTGTCCATTAGTCCCCAGTGAAGTCTCTCACAACTTTTAGCTTAAATACTCATAAGGAACAAGAAAAAAAATAAACTTTAAAAAAAAGTCTTTGATTTCCGTGGCATTTATTGACGGAACCCAAGAGATCATAATGATTCTGGTTTCAGCAACTAATTGATGGTCAACAGACACTTTATCTCATGAAAGAAAGTCCCTCTCTCTGCCTAAAATAAAATTGGAAAATAATGTATCTCTCTGTCTACGCCTTTGGTAAGAGAACCAAGATATGTACAAAACATAATATTTTACAGCTGCCTCTCCACCTTGGTAAGGCCACTGGCTCCATGAGGACCAAGTATGTTTATTTTAGTTCACCACTGCATTGACAGTAACTAGAACAGTGTCTGGTACCCTGTTTTGTATTTAATAATTATATTTCAAATGAATGAGTTTTTGAAAGCTATTTTTTTAGGATTATTTCTCTAATTCTAACTTCTCCTCCTCTCTGTCTCTTGCCTACCCATACTTATCTAATCATTTGGTAACTGCAACTCCTAAGGGACAACACATTTTATTCTGAAAAATGTGGACCCCACAAAGAAGTTCTGAAGAACATTATTAGTACAAATTAGATAATGTAGTTTTCTTTATACAACACCAATTAACCAGGCAAAATGGCCGGGAGAATATCCAATTTTAGGATGGCAAAATTATGTCCAAAGAATTCCAAGTAAACTACAATTTTTACCTGAGGAAATGCATATTCATCTGTCCGCTAGGCAATGGGGTGCTACATTGAACTGTGTTTATGGTGCTGTGTTTATCACTTGTTCTGGAGGTAGGGTGTAAGTCCTAATTTGTGGCCTTTGTTGATTTCTATGGTATATTTTAAGACCCTATGACTTAAGGCAGAGTTATGGAGCTGGCTCCAAGACACCACTATCTCCAAGTATTTATACCTCAATAGCAAATGCTTATACAACAAACAAAATAGTGATATAACAAATAAAATAAAATAATAAATAATAAAAAACTGCTCCTCACTAATTGCTAAGTACTATAAAAGTCCTTTATTTGCTGTCTATCTATTCATGTAGTATAGTACTTACCATTTTTATTTTTTATTATGATAATGCTGTGTCCATAGCAGATGGTAATTTACTTAAAAGCAGAAAATTACTTCAGTTATTTATTCAACAAATATTTTTTATCAACTGTATGAATTCTCCATAGTATACAACATAGTAGACTTAACTATAGAATGGGATTGAAAAAAAGCTTTATTTAAAAAATTAAATTCTCTCTGGATTCTCTGTAGTCCTGTCAGCTTCCCAATTTCCTCCCTGACTGATACGTCCTTGTGTCTAATGCATTCTCATGTAGTATTTGTTGTCTATACAACTCACATGAAGTTTATTTTTTTATGTATCTTTACATATATTTACAGTTAAATAACCCATATCCAAAATAAAGTAAGTTTCTTCTAAGTAGAGATTGGATCTTATTGTTCTGTGTCCTTAGGAGCCAGTCAAGGGTTTTTTATGACCCAATAGTTCTTTTATACCTCCTTTGGTTTCTAGCAGACAGATTAGAATCTCAATAAATATTGGTTGCATTTAGTGGAATGATTTTCTCAAACTCTTAAATAATTTCATTCAGTTTCTTGATGTAGTTATAAAATTTATATGAAAACTAAACATGTCACTGTTTTAAAATAATGAATAAAAGTTATAGTTACTTCTCCATTTTAAAAACTATATATCCAAAGTATATTAATGTTTGGTATCAATGATAAAATGTTTTCCTGACTAACCACTGGATATAAATCAAACCATATTGCCAAATAATGAGAGAAAAATATATATTACATTAATAAATCATTGAAATAAAGTTGTTAGCCTTTCTGTTGAACATATTTCCATGCTAACAGAAGATATTCCTTGAATATCTCCACATGTGCTTTATAATTAGGGAAAAAAAACTGATTCTAACAAAACCTTTTAGGATACAACCATATTAACTCTATCTGTATGTTGCTGAAATAACAAAAGGTTGTTAACCCAAGAATATAAACAAAGAGAAGAGTTAGAACTAAAGCACTTTTTGACTTTCCATCCAGATACGATACCTTGCAAACACAGTTACTCCTAAAGAGCAAGTCTCTGCAGTAATTTTTTTAAATTATAAAAAAAAACTGGAAAACAGAAAGGCAAGTGTAAACTGACTGTATGTTAGGTAATCTATTTTCTTTTCAATGTAATGAATAAAGAAGTAGACATGATCTTAAATTGACAATGACATAGTCCAATAAATATACTCACAGGATATCCTATATCCTATCAAGCAGGAACTATAAAACTGCCTTCTCTGAATGTCTTCAATTATTTATTATATCTCACACTTAATAACATAAGGTGTGACTTTAGAATATGGCATTGGTACAGTATCCAGGCAAGAAAATTCATTTCCCTTTTTTTCACAATTATTCTGTGGTAGAATATGTATATTTTCCTCCCTAATGTATTGATGTTTCATTTTAAAGTAACTTGTATTTGATTTTTGAATAAATGATACATTTACCTATTCAAAAAAAAAGTGTACTGTAGAAAGTCTTCCTACTACTACTATTAGTTTTTCTTTATCCATTCCCTCGTCTAGAAGCATTAAATGTTACATATTTTTAATCTACCCTTCCCTACGTTTATACAAACATTTTTTAATAAATGAAAAGATATTCAGTCCTCCTACTTCTTACTATTTTTTTGAAATGTAACAATATATATTTTAGGAATTGCTCCTTATCAATGCATAAACTTCTTCCTCATGTTTTTTTTTTATAACTCCATAATTTTCTATTGAATAGTTGTAGCCATAATTTATTAAAACAGGTGTTTATTGATGGCCTTTGAGGTTGTCTCAATTTCTTACTAATACAGATCTTCCTTGATTTAGGATGAGACTACATCCTGACAAATTCATTGTAAGCTGAAAATATTATACATCAAGAATTCATTTAATACACTTAACCTACCATCATGGCTTGGCCTGCCTGCCTTAAACGTGCTCAAAACACATTAGCCTACATTTGGGCAAAATCATCTAACACAAAGCTTATTTTATAATAAAGTGTTGAATATCTGATGTAGTTTATTGAATACTGTATTGAAAATGAAAAACAGAATAGCTGTATGGGTACAGAATGGTTGTAAGTGTATTGATTTTTTACCCTTGTGGCTGCATGGCTGACTGGAAGCTTTGTCATACTGCCACTGTCCAGCATCATGAGATGGTTAGCCTGAGAAATGATCAAAATTCAAAGTACTGTTTCTACTGAATGCATATCATTTTTCCACTGTTGTAAAGTCAAAAAATTGTAAGTCAAACCATTATAAGTCGGACACCGTTTGTACAAACAATGCTGAAATAAATAACTTTGAACATACATCATTTTGCTCATGTGTAAGAGTACCTGAAGAGTATATTCTTTGGAGTAGATTTGTGGGGAAGAGGAATGTGTGCATTTGTAGTTTTGATTTTTGATGCAATAAAAATTGTCTTCCATGGAGTTTGCACTAATTTACATTCTTACTATCACTGCAAGAGGGTATTTTCTTCTTCTTCCCTAGTCAAAATACTTTTAATATTTCTACCATTTTCATAGGTGAAAAACATGACTTCACTTTTTAAAGTGAAGAATGACACATGTACAGAAAAATGTACAAAATCACAACCGGATCAATGAATTTTCACAAGCTGAACAATTCCATGTAAGATAAGAGAAAGAGATTAATGATTAAAAAATAAAAATGTGGGGCTTCCCTGGTGGTGCAGTGGTTGAGAGTCCGCCTGCCGATGCAGGGGACACGGGTTCGTGCCCCGGTCCGGGAGGATCCCACATGCCGCGGAGCGGCTGGGCCCGTGAGCCATGGCCGCTGAGCCTGCGCGTCTGGAGCCTGTGCTCCGCAACGGGAGAGGCCACAACAGTGAGAGGCCCGCGTACCGCAAAAAAAAAAAAAAAAATGTGAAGATAAAACACAATTGTACTTAACAATAGTAAAAAGTATATGTCCCTTTGGCCAGAGAGGGTCAGTTGAAAATTTTCTATAAATGAGAAAATTCAGTCTGCATACCAAAATAACATAAAGAAATCAATAACTTTTACATATACAGAAAAAAGAAGCATTTAAAAGATATAATGAAAAAATATGTCTATTCACAATACCAATAAAATAATTAAAAATAAATATAGGAAAATATATTTTAAAATATATAGGAAAATCTATACTAAAAAGTAATTGTTATTGAGGGAAGCCAAAAGATTTAGAGAAACAGAAAGGCATAGAATTTTGAATAAGAAAATTTAAAGTTGTGTGTTCTTAGGTTAATCAAAAAGTAATGCAAAAACAATAATAAAATGCAATACTAGTAGCATTTTTATTTTTTTAATCATTAATTTCTTCTTCTTGTCTTAAGTGAACATATATAGTAAATACAACGTAACTTGTTGACACACTAAGTATTTTACAGCGTAGCTTTGGTCTACTTGATTAGCCACGGAATGAGAAAGATGAATTTTAGAACTACTGGATTTTGATTTTATTTCTTCTTGTAACTTTCATAATTAATGCTTTATTAATAAGAACTTAGTTAGCACTTAGATATTAATACTCATAGCTTATTTGTGAATTGAGGTCTTATAATTACAAAGTGACTCTTTTCTCATTTAATGTTTATTTTCTCCTGAATTCAACCTTGTCTAAAATTATGGTAGTGATCCTCTTTCCTTTTGTCTACATTTACCACATATAACTTTCTCCACCCCCAACTCTCTCTCTCTGTGTCTATGTGTATGTTTATGTGTTTGTATGTGTGTTTTCAATTTTACATTGTTTCTTGAATATAACAGATCTAGATTTTGTATTAGGATCAAGTCTTATGTAATCTTTTTGCTTTGTTTAGGGTATTTGTATCTTCTGCTATTGTTCAATGTTTCTTTTTGCTTCTAACAGTTAATTTTAAATGTATATTTCTGTATAATACCTTGATTTTCTACTTCTTTAGATAGTATCTACTGATTTCTCACCTTAACAAATGACATCATAATTCTATCTTCCTCTCCTTTCCACTCTGTTCCCTTTCCTCTCTTCCCTTTTCTCTTTGCAGATTATCTTATTTTTCTTAGCGTTTTTCTTTGTTTAATTAAGTATGTTTGTACTGGATATTCTCCACTTATTTCTCAAGAACCACTATCTGTAATTCTCCATTCTATTCTGTGACCTGAAAGGCTGACACATACGGTATGGGCTGAATCAAAAGTTTCTGTTACCTTCTGGCTTCCAAGTGCATCAGTCAATGGAAACCCCCATTGAGTGACCCTATACTATCTAATAGGTTCTCCCTTACCTTCACATCCGTAATAAGAATTCCTCACTGTTGCTAGCTCCTGGGAATTTTACCATTTCTTGCTGGTTTCCTTTAACTTTGCCAGCATTAAAAAAAAAAAATCCACTTGTCAACTCTTCTCAATTATCCCATTCAAGTATGTCATCTGCCTCCTGCTGAGACCCTGACTGATACATTATTTTTACCTTTACTTATTGATTTATCAACTTCACATAGTATCTCTGGACCTTTTGTTAATAAATATGAGGCAGTCAGCAGGCTTATATTCCCTCTCATCATCTCTATTCCTTTCACTTTTAGTTTCTTTTTGAAAAATATAATTTCTGTATTGTCTCAGCTTAAACTACTCACATTCCACTTTACAAGCATATTACTTAGTTTATTTAATATTAGACCCACTGTCAAATATTTAGTGTTCACTACCATTTCTTCTGCTATAATGTCCCTGCCATCCTTGGTTATGGAAATTTGTTCTATAGTGCTTTTATTTTTAAGAAAGAGTCATGAGAATAACATCTCTGATTTCTTGCTTCTTACATGTTGAAAATATTTGTGCCTTCACATTTGAATTATATTTGGCTGAGTACAAAATTCTTAGGGGGAACTCACCAATTCCCCCTCCCCTCAGCTGTTGGTAACATCTATTCTCTTTCTTTCTCAATAAATTTGCCTATTCTAGATACCTCATATAGGTAGAATCATACAATATTTTTCTTTTTTTGTCTAGCTTATTTCACTCAGCACAATGTTTTCAAGGTTCATCCATGTGGCAGCATGTATCAGAATTTCATTCCTTCTTATGGTTGAATATATTATATTGTATGTATACACCACATTTTCTTTATTCATTCAAATACTGATGGACACTTGGGTTATTTCCACCTTTTAGCTATTATGAATAATGCTGCTATGAACATTGGTGTACAAATATCTGTTTGATTCCCTGCTTTCAATTCTTTGGGGTATACGAGTACAGTTGCTGGATTGACATTTTGTTTTTAATCCTCTTTCACTTTTTTTGATGGTCATTGCTTGTGGTAATACTTCCACATATGTTATTGATTATAGCCATAAGAGGGCTCATAGTTTTATTACAGGATATGTTTATGTTTCCAGTTTTTATTTTTCTTGCTAATTTGGGTGTTATCTGAGAAGAAAATGTGAGATCATGCTAATTTTATTCTACTACTTTGAACCAGAAGTATTTAATCAGTTCTTACTGTCAACTGATTTGTCCAGAGATGCTTAAAATATCAATGCTAAACCGGTTTATTTCCCTTTCTCATATATATATATATATAAATTAATAATAAAGTTTAGTACTTAAAAAAATAAATGAGTAACCATTTAGCACCTACTATACTCTGGGTTGGGTGCTTGGGGCTTTAAAATTATATATTATTACTTAATTTATCTAATTTAATCATTAAAGTAAGCCTTGGTAAGGTAACTATTACTCCTATTTGTTAGATAGGTTAAAATCTGTAACAGAGAGCTTGAATAATTTTTCAAAGCTACAGATCTAGCAAGCTATCTAACTGAGAGTGTATTCAGCTCTTTCTAACTCTATAACTCATATTCTTTTCTTTGTAGCAAACTCCTACCCACTGTAATGGGTAAGTTAGTTTTCAGTAAAATCAAATACCTCAATTTATAGCACCAAAAATTATAAGTATAGGCATTAACCAATTGGAGACTTTTAAATGTAAGTGTATAATCCATTTGGTCCAATTCAGAATATATATATATATATATATATATATATATATATATATATTTAAAAACCAACAAACAAAAACACTGAGAAGAAGCAGGATTTTTGGTTTGGTGTCATCTCAAGAGACTGAACTCCCACTTAAAATAAGAAAAACATAATTTCAACGTTACCTGGTAGTTACCAATTAAAAGATTGACTCAATCTGCCATTCTATTGATATTTTCATTTCTCCCTAGGTTTCTTACGTACATCGTAGAAAAATGCTGAATACTGACATATATCTACAGTAAGGGCTAGCAATGCACACATTTGTAAATATCATCTTTGCTATGAAGATTATGCTTACCTTGGCTTAAATAAAATTTTGTCACTCTCTCTTAATGAAGATCATAAATTAATATGTCTAGGTGAAAATACATTTTCAATTTCAAAGTATATTTGCATGTTATATATCTTGGATGCCACAAGGTATACTTAACTTAATGAAACTTACACAGCTCTTACAATAAGACTCAACTTATAAGCCACTAAGTTAATATTTATATAGAATTATACAGAGAACTGTAATTTTAAATATTCTTATTGGTCATTTTTATTATACATTAATTGTTTTTCAGATTTCAGTGCTTTTATGGATCTTAAGAAATACAGTATGTATTTATGTACTGTCTTGTTGCAGAAATAATTTAAAGCAATGTATAAGTGGATATGTAAAATAAAAAAAAAAGAGAAGAATAGGGAGAACCAAAGGAAAAATAAGTGAGATATATATATATATATATATATACCTAATACATACCAATTATAGATCTTGATATGGTGAAGTACTTTACCAAGAATATAACCAAAGATATGAACACAAAGAAAAATTTTTGTGGGTTTAAATATATTACAGAAAAAATTTTGACACTTTAAAATACTATATATGAAATAAAATTTAAATAAATAGGTTGAAATATATATATATATTATAGACCAAGTTGTCAAATATCTATAAGGAAAGACTAAATAAATAAGGCAGTTTGAGAAATTCCTAGGTACCTGGCCCAACTGCCAGCTCCTAGTAATCTAATCTCATCTCAATTTATAGTAATACAATTTTTCACATTGTGGATTGACACAGACTGATAATTTTGAGCAAATATATCATGTAAAGGATTGAAAACAAACAAAAGCTAAAGAAAATAAAACAAAAATGGAGGTATGTATTGATAAAAATATTCCTCAGGTGAAAATTTGAATTGTGTATTAGGGTAAAATTTGGAAGAAACATAGATGTCTGAAAATAAAATACTATTAGATGGATAAATTATATGCCCAGAGGAGAAGTCGTTGTATAACCACTAAAATGTTTTTGCCAATAATATTTAAAGATATAGCAAGATATTTATTGCTAAGTGAATATCTGGTTAAAATGTAGTGCAGTTCGATTTACAAAACCATACCCTTGTCTTTTTCTATCTAAACATTTAGATATGGATTCTTATTTGGAGATTGTCTCGAGGTTATTTATGGGTGATTTATTTTCACCTCTGAATTTTTTGTTGATATTGCCCTTTTCAAATTTTCTACAGGGAACGTGCACTGCATTAGTAAACAGAAAAATTATTTACATGAAATAAACTGGTTGAAAAATGAAAGGAAAAGAAAGGTAGAGACATAAGTAGGTACTAGACATTTGGCAAAGCATGCATCCTGAAATGACCTAACCATTTGATCTGAACTCTTAAAAGCCAATAAGTAGTCTAACTTCATCCATAAGAGGAAAAAGGAATTTTTCAAAAGAAACCAAATAGTCATGGTATTAAAGCCAGACATGAATTACTCTAAGGCTGATTTTTAAAAACAGCATTCTGAGATAAAGAACAATATCTTTGGTAACATCCTTAAGACAAATATTTTATAATGATGCACAAAACTGTCCTTTTCCTTGACTAACTTTTACTCATCCTTCAGATCTTCAGTTGGGATATTGCTTTCTCTAGTAAGCCTTTCTGAAGCCTCCAGAATGAGTTCCAAGCTCCTCCACTTGGCTCCTAGGGCACCTTGCACTGCTCCCACCACAGCACTTTCCTCTCTGAGTTGTATGCATCAGTATACACCTGTATACATCACCAGGCTCCATAGGACTGAAGACATCTCTGTTTGATTCACTGTCATACCCCTGGTCCTTAGCCCAATGGTTAGCACATAGTAGGTGTTCAATAATTTGTTGAACTAAACTGAATTTCATAAGACTATCTGTTACTAAATTTCAGTGAGCTCTTGGTGTCATCAAATTAGAAGAAAATTTACAAAATAATTTGGCAGGAGCTGTAGCCTTTATAATATAGTATGTATGTTTACCTCTCCACTGATCTGGCATGATATTTTAGAATATCAGAGAAGGTGGATGGACGGTTTGTTCTGCATATAATTATTCCTGTACATTATATCTCTCAAATGAACGTTGGAAAAATACTGGGTTATAGCCAGCTCAAATTTGTTTAGTAACTGGCAAGGTCTTGATACACAAGTATTTTTTTGCTACCAGTTATATAAAGACTCATGTGCCTTAACAGATCATAGGAGATAATGATAAACATCCATTTTGAAAGTTGTCTGAAAACTCACCAGTAGGATCAACTCTTTTCTTCGAAATATTTTGATTTCATTTATGCACATAAGTAAATAGACAATTTAGATCCAAATTATGTTCCTTTTTTCACTGACACAGTAGTTACCTGCTTCAAATAAAAGTTAAGCAGTGAAAACTCACAGTTGTCCCTGCCATCATTAGAAATGTGATGGGTCAAAAAAAACCAGTCATTTGATCTATGGTATTATGCTCCTTATAAAGCAGTCAAAACGTTGAAATCATCTAGTAAAAATACTAACTTTGCTTATAAAATAACTGATTTTAGCTCTGCTTTTTGGCCACAATTATGCACCAGGACCAATCAAATGCTATGGCCTGAATTTCACCATGCGGACTATAATTGGTAAACCTAAATCAAAATCAATATTATCCTCCTAATTTTAACATTAACCAGGTGACAAATGTCCCCAAATATGAGAATCTCTTGTTAACTAGCTAGCTAAAGATGTTAATACACATTTGAACTGCTAATAAGATTGGCACTATTACCTCATGTGACAATATAGATATTTCATACCATCTTTGTTTTTTTTTGTTTGTTTGTTTGTTTTGGCTGTGCAGCATGCGGGATCTTAGTTCCCTGACCAGGGATTGAAACTGTGATCCCTGCAGTGGAAGCACAGAGACTTAACCACTGGACCACCAGGGAAGTCCCTAGATACTTCAGACTTAAATAGCTAGTTAGTGAGGACATTAATTAGAAATAGAACTAATACTTATCATCAAAGCTTATTAAAATGTTTTTGATAGTTTATCAACTTCCAGAGTTTAATCTTTGTACAAACTCATAATACATCTTTCACTTAACTAAAGTGGGGCCATTTTTGCTCACATGTTAACCGTAGTGTAAGAACAATCACTATAACACACTGGGCATACTTAATTACTTTCCAAAGGCTTATTGGCTTTAACCACCAGCACTCAATCCATAATGGTTGATGATATTCTTCACTTTATCAATTCAGTTTATATGAATTTTTTTCAGTAGTTAATGTTGTCATAGAAGTTCATTTATTTAATATACTTAAAGGATATTTACCACTTTCTCCTCATTTTATATACCAAGAGCCAAACGGCTAAATGACTTGCTCATAATGCAGAACTAGTTAGTGACAAAACTGGGAAAAGGTCTTCATTCTCTTAACTCTCAATTTAGCACATGTATTTACCATAAAAGAAATTTTAAGATTTAAATGCAAATTATTTACTTATGCATAAATGCATGTTTATAGAGATTTTTGAAACATTTACTGAATCCTTGGGATACAAATACTCCATAGACTTATTTTTAAATCATTAAATTCACTTTTTATTTGTAGGTAGATAAAAGAGAGATATATCTCTTCATTAGTCAGCACAAATATTAATAATATTATTTCAAGAGGAAGTGATGACTTGAAAGGGAGATAGCAGTCCTGAGAGGCACCAATATAAGTTCATTAGTTAGTCTCTCCTCAAAAAGCCATAGCCCTTGTGTGTATTAGGATTCTTAAAGTGAATTTGTTTTCCATATTGAATAAATTGGTATTCATATTCTTATTATTTTTTCCTAAAATATAATATTAAAATAAACTCATAGTTTATTTTTCTATTTTTATATTTCTGGGTTATTCTGCTATTTAACTTTCCAAAGTGTCCAGTTAGATGTAAAGTGTTTAAACCATTGCCATCTTATGACAACCTTGATACTGCTGATATCTGTCAGATGATAGAGGGTGTATATAGATACCTGAACAGGTTCTTTTTAAAATTCAGGATCAGTGAAAATTTAAGTCAAGGAATCAATCATTTTGAGGAATACAAAATATTGTTCAACTATTTTTTTCATCTTTAAAACTCTTATGTTCATAAATTGTAGGAAGCATATTTTGGTAGCAGATAAACTATCAAAATTCATCTTTGTATGAAAGAATGAGATGTATAAAGAAAAGTGCATATAAAAGACTACTTCCTGATTTTTCCCTCAGAATTTCAAACTGTGAATAGAATTTGTGAAAAATATGATAGTAAATTTTATATAATCTCTCTGAAAAATCATTTGTTAACTCATTTTTGACTAAAGGCCAAATATAATGTGTTAGTTTCCAAGATGTAAACACTGAATTCCATGCACAGCAGCTGTTGGATTATCGCCAACAATCTGAATTTACTTACATAGCTTAAAAAAATAGTTCCCTATATTCCTAACCACAGCTTTTCACAATCAAAACTGCCATATTCCTCACATAATTACATCTAAACATATCACTAACCCTCTAACAATTGTCTCTATGCTGTTTCTTTTACATTTTTACAGTTGAAACCTATAACTTAGCTCTAAATTTTTCTTTGTGTTCTGACATTTAAAAAGCAATATGCTGTATTTACCATTCTCTGCTAACTTCTTTGACTTCAGAAATTTCCTCCATTCCTTTTTCTTCTCTTCTTGTTCCAGAGTTACCTTTGGTTTTCTGTGCCAATTAGTCTACTCGAGAACATCCCATTAATTTTCTTGTCTTTCCTCTAACTTTTTCTATCCATAACAGTTTCTGCCTTGTTTCATTGATCAGTTCCTCTTGCTGGTTTAATCCTGGAAAACAACTGTTTCCATTATAAATCTTGTATTCTCTTCTTACCTGTGCTTAAGACCCAGAGCAGAAAGCAACATCTGGCAGCAACTTCTTATATTTATAGCATCCTTCTTACATCTACTTATTCACTGAATAAGCACCTTTCTAGATAGAGGGTGAATGAAGGTGAATACAATATAATCCTGCCCCATGTGGAGGGCTAGTTTAGCAAGGAAAAAGTTGTAAATAAATAAGTGAAACAATATAGGTCTCAATCAAGTAACTAATGAATCAAACATTTTACATACATCTGATTGAGGGCCTACATGAGGCAGGCACTGTACCAAGCCCTGAGAGATGACAGAAAACAAAATAAACATGGTCCTCTCCCTTGTGGAATTTATATCTCAATGAGGAGATAGAAATTGAATGTAGTCATTTAAACAGCACTTTGGAGACTACTAATTTATCACCTCTGTTTCTTTAATACTGGAACTACATTCTCGTGCTTCATAGTCTGAAGATAAATATGGCATTAAACAGAATGCTTTGACCTACATTTTATGTATATCAGGCTTCCTGTAATAATGGACTGAAATCACAATGCTCATCACTCCCTGGCTATTATTTGCTGCAGCTGCATCTGTGAGCTGAGCTGGTCACTGGGAGGCCTCCAACCATAAGGCTATGTGGAACTGTCATTTATCTTCATTCTGCAGGGTGATGTTTCACCTCACCAATATCCCCGTATTGACAAAGCTTACAGGGACCATTTTTTTCTTTGCTTATAAATTTCTGGGCATTGGACATATGGAAACACATTTTTGTGATCTATAAATGTCATGATTTGACAAAGAAAATCAAGGATAATGACAAAGTCAGATTTCCCAGAGGAAAGAAATCTCAATGGATTAGAGCAATGATGCTTCATAAAAATGATGTGGAACTTTGAAGTAAAATCAGCTAATGAATCATAACCAAAACAATTTCATATGCATTATCTTGCTTTCATTTTTATATCAACCTTTTCAGAAAGGTAGGACAGGTGTTATAATCTTCATGTTATAGGGAGAAATCTGAATGGCTCAAGATCATTGGATACAAGGTCCTTTGGATTCCAAAGTGAGGGTTCTTCTACAAATGGAGAGAGGAATGGGAATGCACCTGGATAAGGGAGAATGTCTGGTTGTGTCAGGAACTGTGCTGGTGAATTATGCATATTATCCCATTTAACTGAACAAGAGAAATGAGAGAGGTTCAAGGATGGTTAAGAAGCTGATGTCTAAAGGAGCCTTACAGAATAAGAATGTAAGAATTCCCCAAGCAGGCCCAAGTAGTAGGTTCATCTGGTCCTGTGTTCTTGCCTGTTTGTGACACTTAGAGGCAGGCCATCTGTGACTGAACCTCAAAAATTTGAAGATATATGTAGAAGACACTAGCACAGACACAGAAACACACACATATACACACACTCACTACTAGCTCTGTAACTTTGAATCATTCAAACTTCTCTGAACTTCAGTTCTCATTATCTCTTATTCTCATTAATATAGTTATTTTTTACTAGTTATATTGTATTGACATTACAGTTATCATAAGTCAACTCACTGACTCATTAGGTTCACTGACTTCTGAAAATAGTTTAACCGGCACGGGCTAGAGAGAGGTTTGCTTAGGGGTAAAAAAATAATCTACAGCAAAAAGAGAGCACATGCTTATGTCGTTCCCAACCCCATGTTCCTTTGAAGGCATATAGACAACTTCTGATCCTGATGAAGAAATGGTGGCAGGGAAATAATTCCCTGGTGCCAACTCTGTTTGCCAGCTCTGCAATCCGTATAATTATATGCACGATTTTCTTTGTTAGCAATAAAACTAATGACTAGGCTGGCTTATCCATGGTCATTTCAGCAGCATTCTAGGATTGCTGTCCCACTTCTGCAGAATTCTGTTTAAACATCAGACTGGCTAAGTTACCAAGATCCACCAATCAAATGCTTGCTAGAACTGATGAAAAGCTTTTCAAATAAATACCATAACAAAAACAATTCTACTAATTCACCATAAAACTGTAAGATGTTTTGACTTTATGATAATTGCTGGTCAGAAGCTCACTATTGTTTTCCATGCAGAATTTCAAAATTGACATTGATCTTGTCAGTGACATCCCACAAATGTTTTTCCTTTAAGATGAAAAGAGTACTTTGAGTGGTGAGCAGACACAACTGCAGGCCCTTTATGTGGCAGAGCCCTATTGATATTTGAGCCTCAGTAGATACACAACATCCTTCGTTATTCTTTATCTTTGCACCTTTTCTCCTTTTCTTTCTCTATCTGTTGCTTTCATGGGTATCCTTGATGGGAGAACAAGAGGATTTTTTCAAAGGATGAAGTATACTAGATTCATAACATCCTTTACACAGCAGGGAAACCAAATAAATAAAAGTTCTCTTTTTCAATGTTGTGCCTAACTGTGCTCTTAAGAAAGATAATTAACTGAGGAAAAATTGCCAGGAATAGAGGTGCAAGGATTAGACTTTGAAAATGAACCTGGAGTCACATATGTATTTGTTAATGGATAAAAGAAGAAAAATGCTTTCAGGAGGGATTGTTGAGTTTTTATAAGGTGTTTTCAAGACAGTTTAAATGTAAAAGGTTCATATCTACTGGATACATTTTTCTCAGTTCTTGTTCAAAACAGCAGTTTTTGAAATGAATGACACCAGCCTAAGATATTATATAATATGATACCCTAAAAATAAAATGTCTGAACATCAAAATTTCCTCAGTGTCCTGAGGTTCCCAAGACGAGTGGAAAAAAGGCTCTGAAATAGGGCATAGGATTGAGAGCTGTGAAAAGAAAGTTAAAACATACAAAACAAGGGCATGGAAGCTTAGAAAGTGCTTTTATCTGCCCATTTCATCTACTTTTCTGCTGGAAGTAGTGTTTCAATTAACCAATCTACTTTCTCCTTGAGCTCATAATGCAGTTGTCTTTTTTTATTATTTTATTTAAAATATTGGTTTTCTTACATTTTGTATTTCATCTCAGGACAGTGTTTGCAAACTCACAAGGGGTTTGAAGTTTCACATCCTGTTGAGGAAAGATTTTAAAGCCAGACATTTATATTGCCAGTTTCTAATTTGGCCCATGAACTGAGGTTACAGGGATTTAAGCTAGAATGTGAACTCATCCTGACTCCTGTTACTTAACTCTTTTCATGCTAACTCCAGTCTATTGTTCCCCATAACCTTGCCTTGATTATTTACTTCAGGTACATCAGTCTGAGATTCTGTGATGCTGCACATTATAATTCTTGTATTTTATACAACAACTGGGTTTAATAAGCATGAAAAAGAGGAAGGGATGTAATCTCTCAACTAATATCTCAGGTAGCAAAATAAACTTGTGACCTTTTTATTTTCTTTTGCTCAAGTTAGCTATTACTTCAAGAATTCCTTCAAGATACTCTGTGTTTCAATAGTAGTCATCATTGCAGTACAAGAATTCTGTTCATGTCCCAGATAGTTTTGCAAGTTTTTCATTTTGTCCTTTTGTTTGTTTATTTTTTGATGCTGTCTCCTGGCACCCCTTATCCCGAGTATCTGTAATTCCTGCCATGAGTGGTAGGATAGGAGAGGAAACCAAAAGAGTAATGGTACATTTTTCTCCTACCATTTTCTCTTTGCCTCTTCCATGTCTTTAGGGGCATCAGTGTAGGAGACCTGAAGTTCCCTGTCTTGCTTAGAGAGCCTTCTAAATAAATCTCTCCTGTTATCTCTCTCACAACACACTTTTATTTTCCTATAGGGCCTTTATCATAATTTGCAAAACTATTTATTGGAAGTGGGATGAAGAGACAGCTTGCTTAAAGAAGAATTCCAAATAATAAATATGGACTCCTCCCCTCCAGGAGGTGAAGCTTAATTCTCCTCCCCTTGAGTGTAGGTTGAACTCAGTGACTCCTTGTTGATGAAGAGTATAGGAAGGTAGGGGCTTCCCTGGTGGCGCAATGGTTGAGAATCTGCCTGCCAATGCAGGGGACACGGGTTCGTGCCCCGGTCTGGGAAGATCCCACATGCCGTGGAGCGGCTTGGCCCGTGTGCCATGGCTGCCAGGCCTGCACATCCGGAGCCTGTGCTCCGCAACGGGAGAGGCCACGACAGTGAGAGGTCCGCACACCGTAAAAAAAAAAAAAAAAAAAAAAAAAAAAAAAAAAGAGTATAGGAAGGTAAAAATAGTAACTTTGCAGTGGAGAAAACTGGCTCTACTTCTTGGCCAATGTTAACATCACCAATGATTAAGTCATGCTGAGAGCATGTACCCCCTAGTATAATGTAATGAAAGTACACTTTATCCTTGTATTCTTCTCCCAAACCCATAACCCCAGTCTAGTCATGAGAAAAACATCATACAAACTTAAATTGAGGGACATTCTACAAAAGTCCTTACCCGTATTTTCCAAAAGGATCAAGATCATGAAAAGTAAGGAGAAACTGTCACAGACTGAAGGTGACTAAGGAGACATAATGATTAAATGCAATGTAGTATCCTAGATTAGACACTGAAATAAAGGACATTAATGAAAAAAACTGGCAAAATCCAAATAAAATCTCTAGTTCAGTTAATAGTATTTACCTATGTTAATTTCTTACTTTTAACAAACATCCCATGGTTATATAAGATGTTGACATTAGGGAACTCTGTACTATTGGAACTGAGCAGGACCCTGTGGGGCTCCTGCACACAGAAGCTTTTCAATGTCCCCATTTCTTGTTTGTAGGGCATAGACTCCAGCCTCCATGACCTTCCCTGAGTTCCAAAGGGCAGATTTGAACTGTTGCTAATCAGGGAAGGGAGGGGATGCAGAGACAAGAGAGGAGCAGTCAAGAAACAGTAGTGCCTGTCTTGGGGCAGGGAGCTGGTTCTGCCTCAAGGGATACACATAACAATATCTTTGAGTTCTTCTGCAGAACTAAAACCCCCACCAAACTGAAGATGTTCCAGAGAGAAAGTCAGTTTGATAACCTAGAGAAACTCATCAGGAGACCACCTGAGGCCAGATTAAAGGAATGCAGGCCCTGCACACACCTTGATCCTTATTAGCAACTCTGCCCTTGAACCACTGCTATAAAACTCTTCACCAAATCCTCCCAGGTCAGGGCACACAGTTTTTGAGGCCTGAGACTGCTGTGTCCCCCTTTGCCTGGCAAAGCAATAAAGTTATTCTTTTCTACTTCACCCAAAACTCTGTCTCCAAGATTTGATTCAGCACCGGTGCACAGAGGCCAAGTTTTTGGCATCAAATTTTCTTCATCTTTTGTATAAATCTAAAATTATTTTACAATAATTTTTTTTAAGGAGAGTGAAAATCTTTACTGGGTATAGATTTGTTTACTGTCTGCCTCCCCCATGGTACTGTAAGCTCTAAGAGGCCAATGAACATGACTATTATATAACTCTTTTTTATCCTGGGGCCTGGAATTGTAAGATTTCCTGGGTAAGAACTCAGGAAATATTTGTTGGCTGAATAAGTATAACTGCATGCTGAGGACTTGTCCAACATCTGCTGTTTGCAGATTCTACTGGGATTTTATACCAACACCGGGGTGAACTCAAGACAACGTAGGCATAAAATGAGACCTAAGACATTTTCTTATACAAAAAAGCATGTACCTTCTTCTATAGTTCTGTCACAAAATGAGGTTCATTCAACTGACACACAGCAAGACAAACACTGAAACTCTGAAGTCTACAGTAGAGAAAAAGCTAATTCACAAGGCAGCAGACCAAGGAGGCAGGAAAGCAAATCTCAGATTTCTTTCTCCTAAGATAAGGGTTAGGGCTATTTATGGGAAAAAGAGTCAGGGTGGTTTGAGGTGTGGGGAAAGGTGGTTGGAGGTAAGAAAAGTGAGGTAATCAGTGGTCTGTGCAAGGGTAGTCAAGCTTCAAGGCTCTATGGGGTGCAAGTTCAGAAAATGGTGGCATTTACATGTTCTGAGGGTGGAGTTTGGGGCCCTCTGATGTCAAAAGGTTACCCATGGGACACTCACATAGGCCTGCTTGAATGGTTGGTGGTCTCAGCAGGTCTGAACTGGGCAAGAGCTAGCTTAATGTTTCTGAAAAACAATTTAAGCAACCATTACTACAATAAGGTGGGTGTTTAGTTTAAGATCAACTAAAAGCCAGTGACTAAAAGCAAGTGAGGCAGATTATGCTTGGTGGGACTAACCAGGGTTTAGCCCTCAGTTTCATTTTCATTGGTCACATTTTTTAATTTCCATTTCTGGCACAAATTTCTCTGATGGGGTTCAGGATTAGTTACTCCAGGATAAGCTACTTCAAAATATGGCAACTTAGCATGTTAAATATTTCAAGCTGAAGGAATTTGAGAAATGGTGTATGCAGGGAGGACTTTCTGACCTTCCCTTGAAGTAGGCCATACAACTCTCATGTGAGAAGTGCTCTCCCAATACTCAGAAGAAAGGAACATTCTTATCTTTGAAAATGAAGGGACAAAGAAGGAAATCTGAACAAACAGGCCTTGTTAAGTTTCCCCCAGTTTACTATACTTAGCTCACCTTTGTCCTATCACATCTTTTCAGAACTTCCCATTATTCATCAAACCTAGCATGAAAACACTCAAATTTAACCATTTCTCTGGGTCTTTATTTCCTTATGAAGGCTCCTGTGTCACATAAAACTTATATTAAATAAATGTGTATGCTTGTCTCTTGTTAATCTGTCTCTTGTTATGAGGAATCCAAGTAAGAACTTAAACAAGTAGGAAAAAATATTATTTTCCTCCCTTGCATTATTTTGATCCAATTACAAAAAACCAGATCTGACGATTAAGTCAGCCATTTGGAATCTTAGCATTTAGAGCTAGAAATGCATTCAAATAATCAGGGCTTACTTTGTTTTGGTAGTGAACCTTTATCTTTAAACAAAACCATTAGTGAAATTCAAGAGGGACAAAAGCTCAGCTCTCTATTTTTCTTGAGGTCCTCCCCATGTGGCTTTCTCCTTATACTTGCAGACCTTCAAGAGGAGGCCGGGGCTCTGCAGAACCCAGTTTGAAAACCAGAGCCATCATTTTACTGGTAAGGAACACTAAAGACCTGAGAAGTGAAATGATTTGGCCACATATCACTTACAGAAATTTTGATAAGATCAGGAGAAAAGCCAAACTTTCTTGAGGATCTTTCCTAATGAGCTCAGTTAGGTTGTTTAAATGCAAATTATTCATTTTCTCCAACACATTGAAATTATAATTTATTTTCCCTAAAAACAAAGATATTTTTTGACTGAATAAGATAAGAAAAATATTACTCTCCATCTTCCCATCTTCCTCATGGTTTTCTTCTTTGTTTCATGAGAATTTTTTTTCTTTTCAGAGCCCACCAATATATCTATGGGCAGAGAGAAGTTGAGATCTCTTGTTTAAACTTTGTAAATTATAGTTCTCAAATCCTAGTTTCCATGATGACTCTTATACCTCATATGAAGACTTATGAATTTCTCTAAAAGTTGATCTATGATGTGTACAATAAAGTTAAATGTTGAGATTGACATTTATATGAAGATATGTGAACCTCTCTGAAACTAGATCTCCCCAGGATATAATGAAATGCAATGTTAAGAATAAAACAATTAATTTAGAATGTGTGCCCAGCCTTACCAGGTAACTCAGAAAGAAATAAATCACTTCAGAGCATACATTATATTAATTGGAGTAACAAAGTATAATATAGTAGAAAAATTGTTTGAGTAGGGCATTAGGAAATCTGGATTCTACTTCTGATTGGGTTATACATTTTATACATTCATTTTGAAATCCCTAAGATTTGAAGGGGTGAACAGGACACGATGAACTTCTCAAAGTTGTGTCTAGATCTGAGTTTACAGTAACATCTTTGCAGGATGTGAAATGAGAGCTGCTTTTCAGGAGGCATTTCCTCTGCTTTTTCCGGAGCACAGGGAATACTTCATACATGTCTAAAGAATTCTAATACCTGATTTTACCTTCATACATTTTTCATGCCAGTGCACATTCCCTATACTAATGAGGCTTTCTGTTAAGTCCTTTCCTGCTAATGATGTCTAAAAACCGAAGGCCAAGTAATGAGCCAATCAATAGCCTCCATTAAAGTCTCTTTGTAGAGCCTCTTCTAATTTTATCTCCTATGGTGTGACCTCCAATTTGCATAAGAGAGATACTACTTAAACTTACATGCAGTAAGTTTGATTGACTGAACCTGACAAAGGTGGGGGAGCAATGCCTAATTTAAAGCACATCCAAAAGATGTGGAAAATGATTAAGACTGTGCTATAATTACTCTAATAATTCTTATTTCTGCTGGTTTTAAAAATTAACTCCCTCATATAATTTTAAAAGTAATACCCTCTAAGTTTATTTTCCTTAGGTCAGGGTATAAATCCCACTGAAATAATTCTAAATCAAGGGGCAATGAACAAATCAGTGGACATTTCAGGTACTGAAGGAAGAAGAAGAAATGCCTTATCCCAAGACATTTTGTTGCCTAGTGTCAAAAATTTTACATTCTGGTTTGTAACACCTCGCCCCCTCCCTGGGGCATTCTTCCTAAATTTCAACAGTTAATTATTTTAATGTGTTAGATTTGGCCTCAGAGATTCCTCTACCGCATTCACATTCAGTTGCTCCCTTGTTCTTATATCATCCTTCTAATGTTTTCTTTGCTGTCCAGGGACACATCTCTTCTTTCTTGGTGCCTCTCTTTTCAGACAATTCTCTCACCCATATCTCTCTTTATGGAAAATGCCAGTTTTACAACCTTGTTTTTAATACAGATCTTAGAAGTGTTTCCTTTTATCTCAAGTGTTCCTATTCAATTTATCTTTCTCAGTTGTTCCTATTACCATTATTAAATGAGTTTCCAAGGTTTAGCGAGAAGACATCATTGGGCACAGCAGCATTAAATCGATATTTAAAAGAATAATATCTAATATACACTGAGTGCTTACTGTGTGTCTGGCCTTGGGTTAAATATTTACATAAATCATCTGACTTTATTCTCATAACATCCTTTTTAATTAAATACCCAGTTTGCCCCCATTTATAGATGAGAAAGCTAAGGCTTGTTAAAAAAAAAAATTCAACAGACTAAATTTGAAGATTTAATTGGCTTTATTCAATGATTCATAAACTGGGCAGCATCCCATGTAGTCAACAGAAGGGCACTCCAAGGGGTTGTTCAACTCCAAGGGGTTGCTCCAAGGGTGGAGCAAGAAGGTATGAGCAAATGAAAAGAAAGAATTGTTTCTGGCCAAGCCATCTTCTTTTGAGGGTAGGGAAAGGCAGGGGTCTTTACCATGCAGATTACCTCCTGTTAATCAGGAAATTTCAGATTGACTGTTTTAAAGGTCACATTTCTGGAAGGGGTTGAAACTGCAATTAAGTCTTGTTTTACTGTCATAGGAGGCAAATGACTCCATTTGGGGCTTGTTATTTCTTTTTAACAATTTGCCCCTTTGATCAAACTCTCTGCCTAACTGAGAGATGTGATCAAAATTGAAGGCATTAAAGCCCCTCTCCACTACTGCTCTATATCTTATAGCTTTTTCTGATCCTTTGTGTGGTATCACTAGGTCATGATGTTTTTGCTTAATCCCTGAGACATTCACAGATCAGGGCTTCAAGTTTACAATCTTTAAGTCAGTTACTCTCTTTGTTTTTTATCTGACATTCCAGTCTTAGGGAGATCATATCTAGTGGTCAGCACCTACAAAAATGCATTTAAACCTTTTGATAAAATACAATGTGCCAGGAAGAGTATACGCATGATAATTCCAAATGTTTGGAGTGAACTTCAGAGCTATGGTCCCCAAGACCTGAGCCAATTAAAGAAAGACCCTGTTGAAGGAGTCACTCTTTTAAGCCAAATGGCTTGCTTAATGATCTTATGTAATTGAGTTTGAACTTCCCCAGAATTTTCAATCTGGGTACAACACATGGTGTTGGCCATCGCACAGACGTCTCCTTGCTCACCTAAAAGATAATCAAGGGCTATCCTATTATCAGGAACAACTTTAACCAGAGAGTCTATGGATGTTTGTTGGGCAGCAATTTTCTTAGCAATGGAATCTGCAATGTCTCCAAGAGTCAAGGAGTGATTTCTGATCATATTCTCATTTGTATGTATTCCTAATCAGGGAATATCCAAGGGTCAGTCAGGTTTTTAGTGCACGTGGGAAGAGAATTTCCTAGCTTGAAATAAAGAGTCATCCTAAATGCTTTACAAAGATGGGTACTGCTGGTGAGCTCCCTTAGTGAGTGGGGACAAATTTTACCTCTATTAGCATGGGAATGTGGAGGTGAAGAGAGGGCATTGTCTTTCCAGGCCAATGTGAGAATAAAGGAAAGAAAGACAAGAAGAAAGGGGCTCATGTTCAGTAAAAGTACGAAGTCTTGATCTGTCATCTTGGATGGAAGGAGTCTACCTCAGTCAACTGCTTCTCTTCCTCATCAATTTGATTTGGAGGTCCCCAGCATTCCTACAGGACCAGGTGTCAGGTAGGGTCTTCTTAAGCTATGAGATGTGTACCCAAGGCTCAAAGTCTTCTAGTTTTACAGAAGTGTCAGTGATCAGGGACAGTTGGTAAGGTCCTTTCCAATGGAGTTCCAGGAGTGTCTTAGTTCTTAGTCAGTCCAAATCAGAAGGATGGGAGAAAATTAGAAACATTAGTTTGGTGAGTTGTAGTCAGATATTTGAGGATATTAGAAGAATTCAGGATTCAGTCCAGTTTAAGGTATATAATAAGACCTCGAAGACAATTAACAGGACTAGAATTTAATGTCTACAAAGGTGCAAACATAATTTTTCTCTCCACAATTATCTTCATATTTTACCAGAGATAATCACAGTAAAACTAATTTGTTTGACAAGGAATATGAAAATAAGAATACTCACTGAGAGTTTCTGAATTCTGGAGGAACTAGGTAGGAAGATAAAGTAAATGCTTTACCTCTTTACAAAAAGGTATATCTTACCAAAGCGTTGATAGCTTTAGAGAAAAGATTTCTTTAAATCTGGAAAAAAATTAAGAACCTGTAATATTTTAAACACAAAGTCATAAAAATTATAATCATCCTCATCAGTTCATTTAATTCCATGTTAGTACTACTTCTTGTTCTGCTTTATCCGGTTTTTCCATTAGTTCTTTTGACCTTGCCTGATGATTGAGGGTAGGGACAGTGATAATTCAGGAGGTTTGCAAAGTTATCTTTAAGGATCGTATGAGTTGCCCAGTGAAGTGGCTGCCTTGGTAACTGGAGACTGTGGAAGATATACCACGAATGAGAAAAAACATTTTCTAACTTTCTTTGCCACTGTGAGGACATTGGCCTTGTAGCAAGGGAAGGCTTTAACCCATCTGGAAACCATACGTACAATAACAACAACATATTGATAACCCATACTAAGTGGGAGTTGAATGAAGTCCAGCTACAGGTGTTCAAAGGGTCCAGAGAGAGGAGGTCTGAGGCCTCTAGGGACAAAAATAGTTTTTCTTAAATGCACTATGGTGGGTAAAGGAATGCAAAAACCAGAAAATGGGTTTTCCAGGGAGCCAGAAAGAACCAAGCAGCTGTCTTGTAGTTCCCATAGCCCAGCCCTGAATGTTCATTAATATATAGCTATGTTTACTTCTCTTAATTTCTCTGATTTAGGAGCAGACTATTGTCATGTTACAAGGACATCAGGATGGCAAAAGTCTGGCAACTGAGTGGCCATTTTTGCAAAAGCAGAACAGATTTTGCCTACATTTGCCACGATCCTAATAGCTTCTGTTGCTGCTGCCTTTGCATGAAAGTCAGCTAGGGAATTGTCTTGATATTCAGATTCAGTCCATTTAGTATGAACCTAATTTTTTGTCATCAAATTACTTTTCAGAAAGTAAGAGAATAGCAGTGAGAAGATCACCTATTTGTTGCCCATTTTTGACCATGGTCCCAGAGAACATCATATGCTGTAAGATAATGGCTAGAATTACAACTGATAACATTATACCAAGGCATATCACATTTCTAGGAATTTCACACAGTTTCTAGAAAACTTACATACCTGTGCCAATACAAAATAAAGAAGGCCTAGTATTACTTAAAATATATAAATTATATTAAATATTTATTAAATATATAATATAATAGTAACACATTATACTAAACAAATATTTAACACTAGAATATATTTAAGTGTGATAGATCACAACTAACCTAGAACAATGTTTGGTATATAACAGGCATCCAATACATATTTGTTGAATATGTAACTGACTAAGAAACTTCAAATCCATGAATTAATCACATCTATGAAAAAGTAAGCCTTTGATGTCAAATAGCAATCTGAAGATATCTAGAAGATAAAACTATTACTGCCTGTGAGCCATTGTTAAAACAATATGGACGGACTACCCATATGTTACAGCAAACATGGGAGATTCCTTTTAATTTTATTTATTTTATTCTATTTTATTTTATTTTTTGAAAATTTAAAACATTTTTATTCTCAAACAAATATGAAAGGCTCTTTTACTTAAAATGTAAGGAAAGGAATATAAAGTAAATTGTTGATCTTATTGTACAGATAACTGTTCCATAAAAACAATTATATATAAACTTTCAAATGTCTTGCCCACCCCCTACCATGCAATAATCCCACTTAACTAAAGTTGTTGCCATTTATTTTTAAATACCTTTTTTTTCTATTCTTTTTCAAATTATTTTCCCATTTAGGTTATTACAGAATACTGAGCAGAGTTCCCTGTGCTCTACAGTACGTCCCCGCCATCTATCTATTTTAAATACAGCAGTGTGCATGTCAATTCCAAACTCCCAGTCTATTCCTCCCTCCCCCACCTTTCCCCCCAGTAACCATAAGTTCATTCTCTAAATCTGTGAGTCTGTTTCTGTTTTGTAGATAAGGTCATTTGTATCATTTTTTTTTTCAATTCTGCATATAAGTGATATCACACAATATTTTTCCTTTTCTGTCTGACTTACTTCAGACAGATGTATGTATGTATGATCTCCAGGTCCATCCATATTGCTGCAAATGGCATTATTTTGTTCTTTTTTATGGCTGAGTAATATTCCATTGTATGTATGTGCCACATCTTTATCCATTCATCTGTTAATGGACATTTAGGTTGCTTTCATGTCTTGGCTATTGTAAATAGTGCTGCAATGAACATTGAAGTGCATGTATAATTTCTAACCAAGTTTTTCTCTGGATATATGCTCAAGAATAGGATAGATGGATCATATGGTAGCTCTATTTTTAGTTTTATAAGAAACCTCCATAGTTTTTAGTATTACTTTTTATTTGGCATTGCTTTCCAGGTAATTTAACATATCAAATAAGCTTAATTAGTTGAATAAATCTTTTGAAATGTTCCAGAGACCCTCTGAAAAATTTCAAAGTTAGTTTGTGGTCAGAAGACTTCATTTAGAATATGATTTTGGAAAGTTTGTCAAAAATGTCAAAACGTTCTAAAACACTTTACTAAATAGGATGACAGATTATGATGACATAATACTTAATATCTTTTAGCAAAACTTAGCTCTTTTAATATTAAGAAGACTCAGTTTTCTTAAGTAATCAAAGACCTGATAAAGACAGGAAACAAAGAAAATTATTTTGATAAAACACAAAACCTTTGTTTTCTAGGTCAGTTGCTTAAAAGATAAAGAAGAACTTTGTTTACAATTTCTTATTAAGAGCTGATCTACAATCCCAGAAAACTTTTCCTTTCAGAAGATAAAAGAAAATTAAAGTTAATTTTACATAACATAAAAGCCTATTTCCAAAAACCCTATAATAACAAATCTTTTTTTTTTTTTTTTTTTTTTTTAGCCAACTTGATTATGCAAGGCAAGATTCTCTCTCTCCGAAATAACCAGAAGTTTTAGATTAGATAAAATTATTGTCATTTCCCTTAACAGGAATGTATCTTCATACCTCATGCCTTTTCTTAATCAAAAACATATCCTGCTTCCCTTTCATACAGAGTTGTTTCCTTTATTATTTCTAGTAGTTTCAATTATATATATTAGAATTTTTAACCCTTAGAAACCTTTAATTTCTGGTGAAAACTAAAAAGTAAGCAAGTATGAATTCTCTTCTACATTAGCATTCTGTGTATTGGCAGACTTATACTTGTTATAATTTCTGGAAAATGTGCTTTTTCATAGAAAATTTCTCAGTGTGACATAAAACATGTTTACTAATAGATCCAATTTTATCTTTAGTTTCTCTGCAATAGGAAGCCAAAAGTAAATAAATGTAGTTTAATAATTAATTTTTCACTATTTTATCTTACAATATGATTCAGAGGAGGAAAAACATCAGACATCTACAATACACAAACACAGACACACACACATATATATACACACAAACATAAACATATAAACAGACACAGAAACTTCAGTGCTTCCATTCTAAAAATTTAACCTTAAAGTGGATACGATAATGCAAAACTCACTCGTTAGGGGCTTCCCTGGTGGCGCAGTGGTTGAGAGTCTGCCTGCCGATGTAGGGGACATGGGTTCGTGCCCCCGTCCGGGAAGATCCCACATGCCGCGGAGCCGCTAGGCCCGTGAGCCATGGCCGCTGAGCCTGCGCGTCTGGAGCCTGTGCTCCGCAATGGGAGAGGCCACAACAGTGAGAGGCACGCGTACCACAAAAAAAATCAGTTACATCCAAACTGTTTTTCTGACATATGGAATAAGTTAAAGTTACCTGCTCCGATGACTAAGGGTTTTTTTTGTTGTTTTTTTTATAATATTTTTGGAGAAGACAACATTTTTTTTAAGTTTCAGATGACCTAAGTGTCAAATGGCCTTTCCCCATTCCCATAAGAATTGCTTTCCTAAAGTTTGCATTTCAAAGAATGGCTCTTATGTCACAGAGAAATTCGGGTAGGAAATCTACATCACAAAGGTACAGATTAAGTGCAGGGCAATTCTGTTTCCTGATCTCTTCAAGTGGTTTGCAAGGAATAGGTAAGGTAATGTGTATTGACAAAGAAAAAAAGCAAGTGAGTTTTGAACTTTAGAGCCACACTTTTGTCCTGTAAATATTTGATTTGTGAAACAAAGACAGCTGGGTTATTTTGAATGTTCTTCTTTCTCTTTGGGCACATTTAGCTTATGGGAGAAGCTAAAAAATTTCCTATTAGGCTCTGAATATTAGTTTCCAATTTGGCCAAATTTCTGATCATAAAGTTATTAAATTCTTTCAAATATCTTGTCAGTTTTCAGCTTGGAAAACAGTAAATATTTCTGGCAGTACTGAACAACCCCATTAATTTTAATTTTTTGTTTCCCCTTTACCATTTAAGGTAATAAACTTAGCAGTTTATTAGAAAGTCCCTCAGAGTTCAATCAATATTGGGAGGAGCCCATATGGGAACATTTGAGTTGATGTTGATGAATTTGCATAGAGCCTTTGAGGACAATCTCTTTTCCAGTCCCTCAGTTGATTATAATTGAGATATCAATTTCTGGGCCAGTGTTTAGATGATGAATCCCTAAGAGGGTGTAATGGAGGAGACCCAGGTGTTACTTTGGGTCTCTGGCCTTGGAGCTGTTGTAGCTGCAAAGCTATTTGTTTGGACGATTTCTGTTTGAAACCTTGCTCCAGAGTCCTTTCAAAAGGCTCAGCTATAGTCACAAGTTCAATCAGGTTGGTAGCCTCCCATCCTATATTCTGCCTTTTTATCCACTAATCTCAGGAAATAATCCATTTACAAATGGGCAGCTAAAGTAGGCTGGGTGACCTTAGTTCCTGTATGGAACTCCAAATGCCTTAAAAAGAAAGCTTCCAAATGGGCTTTAAAGTCTGTCACAGATTCATCTCTCTTTTGTTTGCATGATTGAAAAATAGACCAGTCAGGTGGACAGGGAAGATTTTAGGAATAGATCATGAGTATGCAGGTTAAAAAGGGTGGAGGAGCCAGCAGGAGTCACATCAGTAGTCACATTGGTCCTGCCACCCTTTGTTATAGATACCGCTAGTGTCTTTAATTTTTCATTAGCCTTTTGTAATGACTCTTTTAATGAAACTATTTTGGAATCTTGAAGCCTTTTATGAGCTTCTGCATACCAGTTAGAGTAGGCATTCCATTCTATCTGTCCAGTTTGGGATCCCTTTCTCTCAAGTGCATTTCTTAAATGAATGATATGGTCTAATTGGAATGTTCCACATAATGGCCATTGTAATTATAGATTATTTTTAGTAAAATATTACCATCTTATTAGATATCTGAAACTTTCAAGACTATAGTTGTCAAACGTAAAATGAGCAGGTGTGCTGGAATGTGGTATGCTCAACTTCTGGATATAAAGCATTCTTCTTTTAGCTAGGCCTTTGGTTCTCTTGGAGCCAAACTAATACCTAGAAGGGATATGCCATGGGGTTGGGAATTATGGGGTGTTTTACAGTGTGCCTTGTTTCACAGAAATTTTCTTGAAGTTGGCAAGTGACTAGTGTCAATCTAACCTGTTCCATGACTAACTTATCCTATCACAGGATCTTCTTGAGGTAACAAGCACTCTAACAGCTTTTAAATGCCTGACTCATGCCCATCAATTTTGTGACTTTTTGGCTTCCAGGATTTCCATAAACAATGACTTTACCTCATGTGCATATTAACAGAAACCAGCAGTAAACAGAAAACTAGAGACTGGAAAAAGGATTGTACCAGCAGCTTTCTAAGAATGAGAACTGCAGACTGACTCCAAACAAATGGAGAACTGAAGCTTCCACCAGCAGTTGTCAGAGTGGAATCTGGGGAAGAATTCCAAATAAATGGAGGAACTACAGCAGTTCCCAATGCAGAGTCTGGGGACAGAATTAAGGGCTTAGGTTTTTCATCCAAAGAATTTTGGTCTAAAAGGCTAGTGACTTGGCCCCAGGTAGAACTATTTGCTAGTTCTGTTGGGCTCCAGGCAGAATTGTTGCCAGCTCAAGCTGATCTGCCCTGTAAAAAAAAGTCAATGAGACTGGGAGCTCGAACATAAAGAGAGGGGAGCTCAAACTGAGAGGAATGAAGAAGTTACCAAACGCCCCTGGGAACAGCAAGAAATGCAGTGAACTCAAAAGGATTTGTGGAGTGTCATCTCTGTTTCTCATTTTCCCCAAATGCCATAGGAAGTTTGCTTCAGATCTCACTGCTGCCACCAATTTGTTAAAAAAAAAAAATTCAACAGAGTAAATTTGAAGATCTAATCAGTTTTATTCAATGATTCATAAATTAGGAAGCATCCCATCTAGTAAATAGAAGGGCACTCTGAAGGCTGTATAAATGAAACGTTTTTATAAGGAGAAGGAAGGTGGGGTAAGAAGGTATTAGCAAAAGAATATAAAGTATTGTTTCAGGCCAGGACATCTTTGGGGGAAAGGGAATTGCAGTGGTCCTTATCATGCAGATTACCTCACTAGCATTGATCAGAAAATTTCAGATTGATTACTTTAAAGGTCACATTTCTGGGAGGGGTTGGAACTGCAATTAACTCTTGGTTTGCTGTCATGGAAGGCAAATGACTCCATTTTGGGGTGCTATTTCTTTCGAACAGGCTTAAGACAGTTTAAACAGAAACAGATTCAACACATAGATTTAGGTACTTATCAAGATCACTGAAAAGTGGGAGGTGTGGTCTCTATGCAGGGTCTCTGGGAACAACACCCACAAACATAACAGGACAGGACTGATTTCCCTGCAGAAACGTGGGGGATCAGGAGGTCTTTGCTAAGCTATTAAATATAAGAACAGCTAGAGGTGCAAGCCATGAAACTGGGAGAAAGGACCAGGAAGCCCTTGAAGCCATCATGATCCTAGATACTTACAAAGCTAGACACTAGTGCACTGCTGCAGAAAATGCCCACATTTCTATGATATTTTCAAGCAGCATAGTAAACTAAGTGCAGTGGGAATGTGGTCTATGTCGTCTCTCCTCTACCTTTCAAAACTTTGTTGAATGCAATCGAATGAGTGAACCTAATTTGTCACCAGGTTCTGGCTGCAAGGGAATCTGGGAAATGTAGTTTTCAGTCTTTCAGCATCTACTGTAAAGGGAGGCATCCTAGTAGAAAGTGGGAATAAATGTGGAGTGCCAATTAAATAAGCTATATCCAACACAAAGAGTAGTGACTGTGACATAACACAGAGTTAGTAATCAGTGAAATTCAGAGTACAACTCAGGCTGACTTGTTTGTAAATCCTGACATCTATACTACACTGCCTCTACACCAAGATGCTCCATATTTCCAAATGCATGTTTTGGGGAACATTAATTTGTGTGTTTTAACAGGAAAAATCATTCAAACAAGGACTAGAAAGTGGAAAAACTACTAGATGTTGTCTTTCCTTTCCTCAAAGATTATTAGATTATTATAGTAATTAAGATACTATATGCATTTTTGATGTAGATAAAGACATGTGTTGCTTACTTACTATATGTAAATTATGCCAAACCAGAGAACATGGCTCCTTTGAAATATTCTGTGTTCAAATCTTATCATGCTGTGATCTGGAGGGAGGTTGATTCTTTTGATATTATTGTTATAATTTTAAAACCTTTGCAATCTATAATTTAGAAGTCTAAATATTTATTTCAGGAACTCCTACCAGATACACTTGGTATCTTCAAGGTTCTGGGATAAGCATCCACAACTGTCAAGATGTACCTGACTTCAGGACTCATGGTATCCAGAGATGATCTTGGGCTGACAGCATTCCTCTGTCAAAGGAAGTGTAAGGAACACAAAGATGCTAACAGCAGGAGGCCACTCTCCTTCGTCCTACCAACTGGAAGTGGAGTGACAGATAACTGCTAATGCTATCCCACCTGCCTTATGTTCTTTAAGATATCTGTGTACCTTAGGTTCTTATGTACCTTTAAGATTCACAAAGACATTTTCTGAAACAGAGCTTTCCCTTTTCCTTTAAAAAAAATGTTGTTGTCACTGTTATTCCCAGCTTCAGTGACTTTTTTCTTACACAGATAGGTCTGGGAAAAAATCAGTAATTGCATTCAGTGTGTTCATGAGAGCAGGGCATGTTGCTGACAGTCAGAATATCTGATTTCTCTACCCTTGACTTAATGTGTGAACTTGACTAAGTCACTCCACTTCTCTCAATCTCATTCATCCTCAAAAAATAGAAGACACATCACTGGATAATATTTGAGTGAAATCAATATTCAAAAGAATCTCAGGACTCCAGTTGCACATATCTTCCTGACTCTCTATTTTATTAAAATAATAAAGAAGATGGAAAAGTCTTTTTACATAGCTTTCAATCATAAGAATATTGGAAGAATATTCTATTTCATAAGAATAGAAAGTTAATGATGCACTTGCCATATTCATTAATTGTTTGTTTGTTTGTTTTTTCTTTCTGGCGTTTATCCTCCCCAAAGTGTTTTGTATTATGTTGTAAGGAAACTACCACTTCCAATAAGACAGGTAGCTTGAGTTTTCTGAAGAGAGAAGGGCAGTTATTTGAGTGGCAGAAGCTAGTAAACTTGCTTGAAGAAAACGCAATTTATATGTATGTGTGAAATCTATCGTATTTTTAAAAAAACCCAGAAAAATTCCCATTCCTAGCTGCCACTTCTTTTTGGTTTTCATAATTACAGTGGCAGGATAATAAACAGGCTGCCAGAAAGTGTGTGAACATACTCTTTTGTCTGGTCTCCTGAAACAGTCTCATTGAATAGGGTCAAGTATTCAATAATGATCTTTAAGCTCTTACTATGTGTAAGAAAAGTGTACAGCATTTAGGACCCTAGGATCTCTTTTACTCTTTGTTATGCATTTGTTGAGCAATGTAAGCAAAATCTTTCTAACTTTCTTATACAAAGAGGACCTGGTGTCTTACATTTGGCTTGGGTGCCAAGGACCTTTTTTCTTTAAGTAGAAAAATTCTCTCCTAAGACTTACACGGCAATTATGTAAATTCATTGAGTCCTGTCTAAACTTGTCAAGTGAATTGGAATACTTTACAGGTTTACAACGGATATGAACTTCTGAAATGTAGACTCCCCAAGTCAGAGGGTCAGCATCTTTTAGGGTAATGCTGACTTATCTGTGACTCTTTCAAATCAGTTGTAACATTCTGCCTTCTTCTTGTGGCCCTGGGGAAGGATGTGGTTCTGACAAAATAGCAACCTCTTTGATTGACAAATTGATCTACTATAAAGCAGGTTTTCTTTTTCTGGCTTGCATCCCTTTTTGTTTTTGTTTGTTCTTCTAGGAGCTGTTTAAAAGGGTGATCTTTCCACAAGAAGGAATACTGTTCTTTGGCCGAGCGTATTTCTTCCTTTTTATTTCCCACTAGATTTTAGACTCACTGAAGCATGGAGTGGACATTTTGTCTTAGTTATCTTTTTATTTTCCTATAGCTATATTTTCCTTGCCTACTTATACTATAAAACAATAATCAATCACCTGTATCAAATCAATATTTTAAGTGTGACATTTTTGTTGTGTCAGGCCCTCTACCAAGTAACTTAAGGAAGGATGATTACTGCCCTCTTTGAATTTATTTCCAAAAGAGCCACTGCTACAAAAAATAGTTCTTGGCATTCTTCATATTTTCATTATTATTTCATCATTTTTATATCATTTTATTTTCCATGGTTTTGCTCAATCATGACCTTATTTGTTTGTCCATTTTTCCCATTTGATTAATTCAGTGAAAGAGGGACAATATTTGTTGTTTATCACTTTATCGGCAATGTTGTGCTAATTGATTCTGTATCTATTATATCACTTAAACATCAAAACCAGCCTGTGATTAGGAATTACCATCTTCCTTTTACAGATAGGAAAACTACGCCTTCAAGACGTTAAGTGTCATCTTAAAGGTTACACACTTGGTAAGTGGCAAGGAATGATTGTTTCTAAGAGATCTACCATTCTCAAACATACTTCTCACAACATCTCTACAACATCTCGCTGTTGTTGGAGTTCTAAAAGGGGAAGGAAATCATGTTCTGTATGTGATACAAGACTCTAGTTCACCTGCAATTCTGATTCCACCTTGTAGCATGAGAACGAACAGAACTTGTTTTGATAAAACATCAACAGAGATTAATAGCTTTTTTCCCCCCAGATGTGATACAAGCATGCTAAGGTGCTCAGATAAAAGGTGTTATATAAATAAGCCGCATTCTTTTCAATCTAATATGATTATGAGTGGTAATCCAATGGTGATAGGTGACAATATAACTTTTAATTTTTAAATAGTTTTTATCTTGCTTTGTTGTAATCATTCTACCTAGTGTCTTAATTAAACATGCCACCTGACTTCATCCTCTCTAGAGAACATTTGCTATTTATATTATTATTTAAATATATCCAAACTTGTCATCACTGTGATGCCTAACATAATAACATTAATAGCTCTCTTTCATTGAGTATTTACCCTGTGCCATCATTCAGTTGCTAAGTATCTTCAATGCAAGACATTAATACTTTAAATAATCTTATGGAATATGCTATACTATCATTATTCTCATTTTTCAGATAAGGAGACTGAGGCTTATGGAATTTTCTCCACACTCAAGGCTCAGCTCAAATGTCACCTACTTACAGAGTTTTCCTAATCACCCCATATCAAATTGTATCTGGGTTTCCCGTGCCCTTACCATCTCATATTTTATGCCTATACACTGCAATTTTTTTAAACAAGTAACTAACCACCGTGTGAAATTATACATATATGATTCTTTTTGTGTTTTATATATATGACAACTTTTTGTTGCTGTCCTATTTTATCCACCTGCAATTAAGATCCATAATGCCGTGAGCTTGTTTTGTTACCACTGTTATCTCTAATGCCTGAAACAGCCTACAGCACAGACTTAACTTTAGATAAATAATTGTTATTGAATAACTAAATTAATGAAACAATTGACTTGGAAACAATGTTTAGGGCTGAGAAAAAGACCCAGTTTTTTCTACCTCTAGTTCAGTTCTCTTTGTATTATATTATGTAAGGATATATAAGAAACCTTAGTTTATGCATTTTTAAAGTTTGGGAATAGAAATACTGAGATTCATTTTTGTTTTATCTATAGCTATATAGTTTCCCTTAAATTATACTAGATTAATATGATTAAAAGCGAAAGTTTTTAATCTGCTTGGAGAGCAATCTCTTCAGAGAACTGTGTGCAGTTTGGTGCTCTTACTTATAATTCAATCTCATTTGTTTGTGAGAGCAGGAATCTTCATTAAACAATAAGCTATTGTCATAAGGTTTGAATTACTATACTATTCAGAATATATTTATTTTAATTTCTTTTAAAGTTGCCTAAAATTCACACGTTTACTCTCCTTTCTTTGATTAGTTGGCAGTAGTAAAGCCTTACTCTGTGTCTACACAGACCTCTTTGATATGGCTCACCGTCTTTGAGTCTGAAAATGGACTTTTTATGAAACCTCTCTTGGCTCATTTTGCTACAAGTTAGAAAAACTCAAGGAATGAGAGCTCAAGAACTGAATTTGTATTCGGATGACTTTTTTTTAAATTAATTTATTCATGTTTGGCTGTATTGGGTCTTTGTTGCTGCACACAGGCTTTCTCTAGTTGCGGTGAGTAGGGACTACTCTTTGTTGCGGTGCGCGGGCTTCTCATTGCCGTGGCTTCTCTTGTTGCGGAGCACTGGCTCTAGGCACTCAGGCTTCAGGAGTTGCAGCACGCAGGCTCAGTAGCTGTGGCACGCAGGCTCTAGAGTGCAGGCTCAGTAGTTGTGGTGCACAGGCTTAGGTGCTCCATGGCATGTGGGATCTTCCTGGACCAGGGCTTGAATCCATGTCCCCTGCATTGGCAGGCAGATTCTTAACCACTGCACCACCAGGGAAGCCCTGTATTAGGATGACTTTTAAAAGTACAAGTCAGTGGGCTTCCCTGGTGGCACAGTGGTTGAGAGTCTGCCTGCCGATGCAGGGGACACGGGTTCGTGCCCCGGTCCGGGAAGCTACCACATGCTGCGGAGCGGCCGGGCCCGTGAGCCATGGCTGCTGAGCCTGTGCGTCTGGATCCTGTGCTCTGCAACGGGAGGGGCCACGGCAGTGAGAGGCCCACGTACTGCAAAAAAAAAAAAAAAGTACTAGTCAATTGCCAAGAATGCTACAAATGTGAAATCGTTTCATTTGTGATCCTGCTAGGCAGCGGTCCTAATGACTCTGTCTGATTCACTTGGCTGTTTTACTTCAGCAATCTATCCCTAGATGGCTGAGACTAGGGACTGAGTTGTAGCTAGGATTTGGGTGGCAAATCTGCATATATCCTAGGTGAAGTACATTAGAAATTGATGCCAAATGAGGGCAATGGACCTTTTAAATTCCAGTTTGAAACACTGGATTTGCAAAGCATCTGCCAGATGCACTGCTTTGGCTTCAACTAGACTTTATTTTAAAATTCTTGTTGGGTAGAAGCAAGAGTCATGGCAGGATTTCTCAGTATGTGGATTTTATCACATGATTCTCATGTGAGTACATGACTTTTCCTAAATGAGAATACATACACAGAGAGTACCATACATACTACCAGGCTGGGCATTTAACTGTCTCGCACCCGCAATAAAGAAGCACATGTATTCAGAATTACAATTTTAGTAAGAGTGCAATGCATTGGGTGCTGAATCTGGGAGCTGGCATAAGCCTGTATGATCTCAGAACTGAGCTGAACCTGGGGTCAGCCGTTGGGGGAGAGGTATTTCTCCAAGGGTGGTGTGTGGCAGCATAAACATGACTGTGAACCATAATTACTATTATAAGGAGCTGATTCAGGGAATCAAATTCAGAGTGTTAACTTAAAAATTATTCCGGTATTTGTTAAAGATGGTAAGGAAGACTGCATTCAAGGGACTATTGCAACGGGGTTTTGCAGTAGAGGGGAGGACTTGGACTAGACTGTGTATACAAGGACAAATGGGAATGTATAGGCAAGGAGCCGGGGGGGGGGGGGGTCGGGGGGGTTGGGGTCTGTGGACCGGAAATAACTAAAGGAAATATCAGAAGTAAGGAAGGGGGGATTCTGGTTAATTAAACAAACTGGACAGGATTCTTGCTGAAGGCAGTTCAGGGTGATCAGATATCACCTGGGGAATGATGGGGAATGAGCAATTTGATCAAACTTTGGGGATGATCCAATTTATAGGGTGGAGGATTCTCACTAAACTGATTTGACAAGACTCTTGCTCTTGCAGACAAGGCCCAAGGACAGGGCCAAATCAAAAAAGTGCCCAGAGACTTCTGGGAAGATGGCAGAAGAGTAAGACGCAGAGATCACCTTCCTCCCCACAGACACACCATAAATACATCTACATGTGGAACAACTCCTACAGAACACCTACTGAATGCTGGCAGAAGACCTCAGACCTCCCAAAAGGCAAGAAACCCCCCATGTACCTGGGTAGGGAAAGAGAAAAAAGAAAAAACAGAGACAAAAGAATAGAGACGGGACCTGCACCAGTGGGAGGGAGCTGTGAAGGAGGAAAGGTTTCCACACACTAGAAGCCCCTTTGCGGGCAGAGACTGCGGGTGGCGGAGGGGGGAGCTTCGGAGCCGCGGAGGAGAGCACAGCAACAGGTGTGCAGAGGGCAAAGCGGAGAGATTCCCGCACAGAGGATCGGGGCAGACCGGCACTCACCAGCCCAAGAGGCTTGTCTGCTCGCCCGCCAGGACGGGCGGGGGCTGGGAGCTGAGGCTCGGGCTTCGGTCGGAGCGCAGGGAAAGGACTGGGGTTGGCGGCGTGAACACAGCCTGCAGGGGGTTAGTGCGCCATGGCTAGCCGGGAGGGAGTCTGGGGAAAAGTCTGGACCTGCCGAAGAGGCAAGAGACTTTTTCTTCCCTCTTTGTTTCCTGGTGCGCGAGGAGAAGGGATTAAGAGCGCTGCTTAAAGGAGCTCCAGAGATGGGTGCGAACCGCGGCTAAAAGCACAGCCCCCAGAGACAGACATGAGACGCTAAGGCTGCTGCTGCCGCCACAAAGAAGCCTGTGTGCGAGCACAGGTCACTATCCACACCCCCCTTCCGGGGAGCATGTGCAACCCGCCACTGCCAGGGTCCCAGGATCCAGGGACAACTCCTCCGGGAGAACACACGGTGTGCCTCAGGCTGGTGTAACGTCACACCGGCCTCTGCCGCTGCAGGCTCGCCCTGCACTCCGTGACCCTCCCTACCCCTGGCCTGAGTGAGCCAGAGCCCCCGAATCAGCGGCTCCTTTAACCCCGTCTTGTCTGAGCGAAGAACAGACGCCCTCCAGCGACCTACATGCAGAGGCGGGGTCATGCAAAGCTGAGCCCCTGGGAGCTGTGAGAACAAAGAGAAAGGGAAATCCCTCCCTGCAGCCTCAGAAGCAACGGATTAAAGCTCCACAATCAACTTGATGTACCCTACATCTGTGGAATACCTGAATAGACAACGAATCATCCCAAATTAAGAAGGTGGACTTTGAGAACAAGATTTATGATTTTTTCCCCTTTTCCTCTTTTTGTGAGTGTGTATGTGTATGCTTCTGTGTGAGATTTTGTCTATATAGCTTTGCTTCCACCATTTGTCAGAGGGTTGTATCCGTCCCTTTTTTTTGTTTGTTTTTGGGGGTTTTTTTGAAATTTTTTTCTTAAAAATTACTTTTTATTTTAATAACTTTATTTTATTTTACTTTATCTCTGTTCCTTCTTTCCTTCCTTCCCTCCTTTAGACAACAAATCATCCCAAATTGAGGAGGTAGACTTTGAGAGCAAGATTTATGATTTTTTTCCCCTTTTCCTCTTTTTGTGAGTGTGTATGTGTATGCTTCTGTGTGAGATTTTGTCTGTATCGCTTTGCTTCCACCATTTGTCCCAGGGTTCTATCCATCGTTTTTTTTTGTTGTTTGTTTTTTAGATTTTTTTCCTCTTAATAATTATTTTTTTATTTTAATAACTTTATTATATTTTATCTTTATTTTATTTTACTTTATCTTCTTTCTTCCTTTTTTTCCTTCCTTCCCTCCTTCCTTCATTCCTTCTTCCCTCCCTCCATCCATCCTTTCTTTCTTTGTTTCTTTAGACTTCTACTAATTCTTTCTTTCTAATTTTTCTCCCTTTTCTTCTGAGCCATGCGGATGAAAGGCTCTTGGTGCCACAGCCAGGAGTTACTGCTGTGCCTCTGAGGTGGGAGAGCCAACTTCAGGACACTGGTCCACAAGAGACCTCCCAGGTCCACATAATATCAAATGGTGAAAATTTTCCAGAGATCTCCATCTCAAAACCAGCACCCAGCTTCATTCAACGACCAGCAAGCTACAGTGCTGGACATCCTATGCCAAACAACTAGCAAGACAGGAACACAACCCCACCCGTTAGCAGATAGGCTGCCTAAAATCGTAATAAGCCCACAGACACCCCAAAACACACCACCAGACGTGGACCTGCCCACCAGAAAGACAAGATCCAGCCTCATCCACCAGAACACTGGCACTAGTCCCCTCCACCAGGAAGCCTACACAACCCACTGAACCAACTTTAGCCACTGGGGACAGACACCAAAAACAACGGCAACTATGAACCTGCATCCTGCAAAAAGGAGACCCCAAACACAGTAAGATAAACAAAATGAGAAGACAGAAAAACACACAGCAGATGAAGGAGCAAGATAAAAACCCACCAGACCTAACAAATGAAGAGGAAATAGGCAGTCTACCTGAAAAAGAATTCAGAATAATGATAGTAAAGATGATCCAAAATCTTGGAAATAGAAGAGATAAAATGCAAGAAACATTTAACAAGGACCTAGAAGAACTAAAGATGAAACAAACAATGATGAACAACACAATAAATGAAATGAAAAATACTCTATATGGGGTCAATAGCAGGATAACTGAGGCAGAAGAACGGATAAGTGACCTGGAAGATAAAATAGTGGAAATAACTACTGCAGAGCAGAATAAAGAAAAATGAATAAAAAAGAACTGAGGACAGTCTCAGAGACCTCTGAGACAACATTAAATGCACCAACATTCGAATTATAGGGGTTCCATGAGAAGAAGAGAAAAAGAAAGGGACTTAGAAAATATTTGAAGAGATTATAGTTGAAAACTTCCCTAATATGGGAAAGGAAATAGTTAATCAAGTCCAGGAAGCACATAGAGTCCCATATAGGATAAATCCACGGAGAAATACACCAAGACACATATTAATCAAACTGTCAAAAATTAAACATAAAGAAAACATATTAAAAGCAGCAAGGGAAAAACAACAAATAACACACAAGGGAATCCCCATAAGGTTAACAGCGGATCTTTCAGCAGAAACTCTGCAAGCCAGAAGGGAGTGGCAGGACATATTTAAAGTGATGAAGGAGAAAAGCCTGCAACCAAGATTACTCTACCCAGCAAGGATCTCATTCATATTTGATGGAGAAATTAAAAGCTTTACAGACAAGCAAAAGCTGAGAGAGTTCAGCACCACCAAACCAGCGTTACAACAAATGCTAAAGGAACTTCTCTAGGCAAGAAACATAAGAGAAGGAAAAGACCTACAATAACGAACCCAAAGCAATTAAGAAAATGGGAATAGGAACATACATATCGATAATTACCTTAAATGTAAATGGACTAAATGCTCCCACCAAAAGACACAGACTGGCTGAATAGATACAAAAACAAGACCCATATATTTGCTGTCTACAAGAGACCCACTTCAGACCTAGAGACACTTACAGACTGAAAGTAAGGGGATGGAAAAAGATATTTCATGCAAATGGAAACCAAAAGAAAGCTGGAGTAGCAATTCTCATATCAGACAAAATAGACTTTAAAATAAAGACTATTAGAAGAGACAAAGAAGGACACTACATAATGACCAAGGGATCAATCCAAGAAGAATATATAACAATTGTAAATATTTATGCACCCAATATAGGAGCACCTCAATACATAAGGCAAATACTAACAGCCATAAAAGGGAAAATTGACAGTAACACATTCATAGTAGGGGACTTTAACACCCCACTTTCACCAATGGACAGATCATCCAAAATGAAAATAAATAAGGAAACCCAAGCTTTAAATGACACATTAAACAAGATGGACCTAATTGATATTTATAGGACATTCCATCCAAAAACAACAGAATACACATTTTTCTCTAGTGCTCATGGAACATTCTCCAGGATAGATCATATCTTGGGTCACAAATCAAGCCTTGGTAAATTTAAGAAAATTGAAATTGTATCAAGTATCTTTTCCAACCACAACGCTATGAGACTAGATATCAATTACAGGAAAAGATCTGTAAAAAATGCAAACACATGGAGGCTAAACAATACACTACTTAATAACGAAGTGATCACTGAAGAAATCAAAGAGGAAATAAAAAAATACCTAGAAACAAATGACAATGGATTCACGATGACCCAAAATCTACAGGATGCAGCAAAAGCAGTTCTAAGAGGGAAGTTTATAGCAATACAATCCTACCTTAAGAAACAGGAAACATCTCGAATAAACAACCTAAACTTGCACCTAAAGCAATTGGAGAAAGAAGAACAAAAATACCCCAAATTTAGCAGAAGGAACGAAATCATAAAAATCAGATCAGAAATAAATGAAAAAGAAATGAAGGAAACGATAGCAAAGATCAATAAAACTAAAAGCTGGTTCTTTGAGAAGATAAACAAAATTGATAAACCATTAGCCAGACTCATCAAGAAAAAAACGGAGAAGACTCAAATCAATAGTATTAGAAATGAAAAAGGAGAAGTAACAACTGACACTGCAGAAATACAAAAGATCATAAGAGATTACTCGAGGCAACTCTATGCCAATAAAATGGACAATCTGGAAGAAATGGACAAATTCTTAGAAATGCACAACCTGCCAAGACTGAATCAGGAAGAAATAGAAAATATGAACAGACCAATCACAAGCACTGAAATTGAAACTGTGATTAAAAATCTTCCAACAAACAAAAGCCCAGGACCAGATGGCTTCACAGGTGAATTCTACCAAACATTTAGAGGTGAGCTAACACCTATCCTTCTCAAACTCTTCCAAAATATAGCAGAGGGAGGAACATTCCCAAACTCATTCTACGAGGCCACCATCACCCTGATACCAAAACCAGACAAGGATGTCACAAAGAAAGAAAATTACAGGCCAATATCACTGATGAACATAGATGCAAAATTCCTCAACAAAATACTAGCAAACGGAATCCAACAGCACATTAAACGGACCATACATCATGATCAAGTGGGATTTATCCCAGGGATGCAAGGATTCTTCAGTATATGCAAATCAATCAATGTGATACACCATATTAACAAATTGAAGGAGAAAAACCATATCATCATCTCAATAGATGCAGAGAAAGCTTTTGACAAAATTCAACACCCAGTTATGATAAAAACCCTTCAGAAAGTAGGCATAGAGGGAACTTTCCTCAACATAATAAAGGCCATATATGACAAGCCCACAGCCAACATCACCCACAATGGTGAAAAACTGAAAACATTTCCGCTAAGATCAGGAAAAAGACAAGGTTGCCCACTCTCACCACTCTTATTCAACATAGTTTTGGAAGTTTTAGCCACAGCAATCAGAGAAGAAAAGGAAATAAAAGGAATCCAAATCAGAAAAGAAGAAATAAAGCTGTCACTATTTGCAGATGACATGATACTTTACATAGAGAATCCTAAAGATGGTACCAGAAAACTACTAGAGCTAATCAATGAATTTGGTAAAGTAGCAGGATACAAAATTAATGCACAGAAATCTCTGGCATTCCTATACACTAGTGAAAAATCTGAAAGTGAAATCAAGAAAACACTCCCATTTACCATTGCAACAAAAAGAATAAAATATCTAGGAATAAACCTACCTAAGGAGACAAAAGACCTATATGCAGAAAATTATAAGACACTGATGAAAGAAATTAAAGATGATACAAATAGATGGAGAGATATACCATGTTCTTGGATTGGAAGAATCAACATTGTGAAAATGACTCTACTACCCAAAGCAATCTACAGATTCAATGCAATCCCTATCAAACTACCACTGGCATTTTTCACAGAACTAGAACAAAAAATTTCACAATTTTTATGGAAACACAAAAGACCCCGAATAGCCAAAGCAATCTTGAGAATGAAAAACGGAGCTGGAGGAATCAGGCTCCCTGACTTCAGACTATACTACAAAGCTACAGTAACCAAGACAGTATGGTACTGGCACAAAAACAGAAAGATAGATCAATAGAACAGGATAGAAAGCGCAGAGGTAAACCCACGCACATATGGTCACCTTATCTTTGATAAAGGAGGCAGAAATGTACAGTGGAGAAAGGACAGCCTCTTCAATAAGTGGTGCTGGGAAAACTGGACAGGTACATGTAAAAGTATGAGATTAGATCACTCCCTAACACCATACACAAAAATAAGCTCAAAACGGATTAAAGACCTAAATGTAAGGCCAGAAACTATCAAACTCTTAGAGGAAAACATAGGCAGAACACTCTATGACATAAATCACAGCGAGATCCTTTTTGACCCACCTCCTAGAGTAATGGAAATAAAAACAAAAATAAACAAATGGGAACTAATGAAACTTCAAAGCTTTTGCACTGCAAAGGAAAACATAAACAAGACCAAAAGACAACCCTCAGAATGGGAGAAAATATTTGCAAATGAAGCAACTGACAATGGATTAATCTCCAAAATTTATCAGCAGCTCATTCAGCTTAATAACAAAAAAACAAACAACCCAATACAAAAATAGGCAGAAGACCTAAATAAACATTTCTCCAAAGAAGATATACAGACTGCCAACAAACACATGAAAGAATGCTCAACATCACTAATCATTAGAGAAATGCAAATCAAAACTACAATGAGATATCATCTCACACCAGTCAGAATGGCCATCATCAAAAAATCTAGAAACAATAAATGCTGGAGAGGGTGTGTAGAAAAGGGAACCCTCTTGCACTGTTGGTGGGAATGTAAATTGATACAGTCACTGTGGAGAATAGTATGGAGGTTCCTTAAAAAACTACAAAGAGAACTACCATATGACCCAGCAATCCCACTACTGGGCATATACCCTTGGAAAACCATAATTCAAAAAGAGTCATGTACCAAAATGTTCATTGCAGCTCTATTTACAATAGCCCAGAGATGGAAACAACCTAAGTGTCCATCATCGGATGAATGGATAAAGAAGATGTGGCACATATATACAATGGCATATTACTCAATCATAAAAAGAAACGAAATTGAGCTATTTGTAATGAGGTGGATAGACCTAGAGTCTGTCATACAGAGTGAAGTAAATCAGAAAGAGAGAGACAAATACCGTATGCTAACACATATATATGAAATTTAAGGGAAAAAAATGTCATGAAGAACCTAGGGGTAAGACAGGAATAAAGACACAGACCAACTAAAGAATGGACTTGAAGATATGAGGAGGGGGAAGGGTAAGCTGTGAGAAAGCGAGAAAGAGGCATGGACATATATACACTACCAAACGTAAGGTAGATAGCTAGTGGGAAGCAGCCGCGTAGCACAGGGAGATCAGCTCAGTGCTTTGTGACCACCTAGTGGAGTGGGATAGGAAGAGTGGGAGGGAGGGAGATGCAAGCGGGAAGAGATATGGGAACATATGTATATATATAACTGATTCATTTTGTTGTAAAGCAGAAACTAACGCACCATTGTAAAGCAATTATACTCCAATAAATATGTTAAAAAAAAAATAGTGTCCAGAGGAACCTGACTAAAGTTTGGTTAAGGAACGAGTCTTCGTCAAGGGTGAGGTCTATGTACGCAGAGACAACAAGAAAATGGTTTACACAACCAAAGTCTCCATCCAGGGACATCTTAGAATCAGCAGTGAAGGGTGGCCGAAGACAAGACCCTGCATGCAGGCAGAATGGTGAATGGCATTTCCTTTATATGTTGAAGTCCACGGTCATGAGGGTGGAAGTGAGGGCAACTTGGAACAGGAGGAGAGGACTGAGCATATCGATGAGTTCCTTGCTCCCTAAAATGAGGGCTCCTAAAGCTAACACCTTGATAAAGATGAAAGCAGTGAGTAAAAACTGGGCTTTTTCTCAAATATGAAGCTTTTGTATCCTATCAGCCATCATCAGCCTTGTCCTGATTTTTTCAGTCAATTTTTTAAAGCTACTATAGGTGTGTTTTGTGGTAACACTCCCAAATCATTCTTTTAGCCTGTCCCCTTTCTGAGGGTTACAAAGATTAATTAATTTATTTTTAAAATTATTTTTAAATTAATTAATTAATTTCCTAATATTAACTAAATTCAAGCAGTTTTTTGTAAAATTTTCCTAGGTACTTTTATATACTTTATCTTACCTGCCCCTTGCAACAGTCATGAATGGGGTGTGTGTGTGTTTGCATGTGTGTGCATTAATATTCTCTCAGGTTGAAGAAACAGAAACAGAGAGGTTAATTGGCTTGTTCAAGGGCACACAGTTTGGAAGTAGCAGACCTGGGACTTAAACTTGAGGCTTCTGAATCCAAATCCTGGGCCTTAAAACAATATTTATGATGGAACATTACACATACAAGGAGGATGTTATTTTGTTTTTCTTTTCATGTGTTAAAATTGTGTCACGAAAAAATAGAGAAAGCTTCAATAATTTTCCTACCTACTTTCTCAAAAGATAATATACATGATTGTTTGTTTTTTGCTTGTTAAGAACCAAAATATGCTCCTGTTAGTGTCTGTCTGGTCACCAAATAATGGACATACAAATGCATCCATTTTTGTGAAAGCATTTTCATCAAGCCACATGCAGCCTCTGGGAGGCTCAGTACCCACAAATTCGCTAAGGGTTGGTTTTGGTTAGTTTAGGTGATTGGGGCCCAGGCTAAAGAAGTCATGATGAAAGACAAAGACAAAGCCCCTGGGAGGATCAGTGGACTTTCTTCTGCTCTAGGGTCAAGTACATCCCCCTGACCCTGCCTTACTAGTGACTGAAAGGGAAACTGCACCACAGAACTCTGGCTGATAGATTGATGGGTTGGTTCATTTACTCATGTACAGCCTACTTCATGCTAAGCACTTTGCTAGCTACAAGGGATTCTAAGAGGAACAACAATGTGGTCCCTTTTTCAAAAATTTATCATTTCTTGTTCAGTGGTATGGAAATGCTTGCAATAACATGAACTAAACAGAAGCCTGAAGTGACTGGTACATAGGACAGTAGAATGTAGGAAAGCAGCTTGACACCATAGTTAGAACACAGACTCTGGAATCAGACTGCCAATGTCTAAATGCCACATGTGCAACTTGCAAGCTGTATGGCTTTAGCCAAGATATTCCACCTCCTTGTGACTCAGTTTCCTCATCTGGAAAATGAGCATGAACTTACCGTGGCAGGGCTAGTTTGAGGGTTAAATAGGTTAATATATATATATATATATATATATATATATATTTTTTTTTTTTTTTTTTTTTTTTTTTTTTGCAGTACGCGGGCCTCTCACTGTTGTGGCCTCTCCTGTTGTGGAGCACAGGCTCCGGATGCGTAGGCTCAGTGGCCATGGCTCACGGGCCTAGCTGCTCCGCGGCATGTGGGATCTTGCCAGACCGGGGCACGAACCTGTGTCCCCTGCATCGGCAGGCGGACTCTCAACCACTGCGCCACCAGGGAAGCCCTAAATAGGTTAATATTTTTAAAGTGCTTGGCGCTTAGCAAGCACTAAAGAAGATTTCGTTAAATAAATAAAAATAGGAATCAGGAAAGGCAGGAAATAAGATTGGACAGGCAATCAAAATGAACATTTGTTGAGTATTTGTGAATGCCAGGCACTGTATGGCCCTTAACTTTTAACTGTCACAGTGACATGAGTCAGTAGGTTTAGGATCTCCATAATGCAGAGGTTCTCAAACTTGACACACATTTGAGAATGGATAATTCTTTATAGTGGGGAGCTGTCCTGTGCATTGTAGGATATTTGGTAGTATTCCCGGCTTTTGTTCACTAGATGCCAATAGCACTCTTCCCCCATTTGTAAAAATAAAAAAAAATGTCTCTAGACATTGACAAATGTCCACTGGGATGCACAATCAACTGCTTCCACCCCTACTGTGAATCAATCACTGCTAAAATCAGGAAAATGAAGCTGAGAGAGGTTAAGCAATTTTTCCAAGTCGCACAGTGAATAACAGTAAAACAACAATGGGAAATTAGTCTGTATGACCCCTGTAAAGATAAAGATATAATAAATAATGTTCTGTAAAGATGAGGACAGAATGAATAAGCTTTAAGAAAGTTTCTAATATCAGGTTGTGAAATCCATGCTATAGTGATTGACTTGATTGTTCATTGAGTGATAGAATTAACTTGATCAGGTGTATATTTGGTGTATAACATGGCACATGGACTGAGGAGGTGAAAAACTGAAAAGTGAGAAGGTATGCAATCATCCAGATGTGGCATGGTGAGGACTTGAACACAGGCTATATAGAACAAAAGAAACAATAACAAACCACCGCAGAGTACAATTTGTTGAGATTATTCATCATTGTAGTCAGCCTAGGTGAAGGACTCCATATGCCTTCTCTGACTTTCCTTTTGGTACTCTTGCCACAAGATAAACATATGAAACTGTTACTTAACTTTACACTTCAGAGAAAATGGGTTAGGTCCTGACAGATTAGTTACAAGCACACACAGGGTCATACAGATAGTCATTGGTTCTTAGTCTTTCATCTGAATCCCTGGGGCGCTGTGTCTCATCACACTTCTTTCTAATCGAAATGATCTCCCATGACTGACTGCAAGAGAATGGATATTTACAAAGCTAATCAATACCAGTTTATTGTATCTGCTTCAATCCACTTTACTTACTGACATGGTACAATCCTGAATAGCCTTTTCAGATAGGTAAGGTGCAGATCCTCTCACCTGTAAGTCTGATTATAAATCCCTTCTTCCTCTTTTCATTTATCTCCCTGCCTTCCCTCTCTCTCTCATCATCTGTTTTCTGCTCCCTCTTCTTTTGGTGTGATACAAATTGTACAAAGTACACTGAAGTTAATAATCATGATAATAGGATCAACAAAACAGCTGACATTTATTAATATTTTGCTTTGTGCCTGGCACAATTTTAAGCTCCCTGCCTTTATTAACTCATTTAATAGCACAACCTTATAAGGAGGATATAATTCTTATCCCCATTGTACAGATGAAGAGCCAGGCATACTTACTTCCCAGCATTATCAGAATCAAAGGGGCAAATGGATACACTAAAAAAACTGCAAAACACGACAGATTTGAGCTGATGTTATTATCAGTTTTCTGACTTCATTATCTAACAAAGTGAAATCTGACAACTCTACTTAACCCAGACCCTTAAAACCTACAAACAATAATTGGAATGGAGAGCAGATGCTCACTATTTAACAAGGCTTGTTCTAACAAATAATAAAAGCTCTTTTGTTCCTGTTTGCTTTGTTGAAAATGAATTTTTGTTCACTTTAAATTAGGTCAGGCATAATTAGGATTAAGGAGTAACCAGACTTGAAAAATGACTGTACATAAGTGTCACCTATCTGACCAATATATCTGTATTAAAAGAATTAACCTGAATGACTAAAATGCACTGACCTTGTGCATTTGATTTCTGTTCTCTACTCAAAATATTGAGGGATGGACTTAGTGAGAAACAGAATCTCCACCAGAGGATAATTTTGTCTTTCTACCAGACCATATCACAGCTATTAAGGCTAAGTATAGAAATCAGGCTAAGAGGAATATGCTATGATGTGTAAAAATCTGATTTTCTCTTAAAAATCTAAAATATTTCACCAGCCCACACACACTGTTATGGTGTGATTCTTTTTTTTTTTTTTTTTTCGGTACGCAGGCGTCTCACTGTTGTGGCCCCTCTCGTTGCGGAGCACAGGCTCCGGACGCGCAGGTTTAGCGGCCATGGCTCACAGGCTTAGCCGCTCCGCGGCATGTGGGATCTTCCCGGACCAGGGCACGAACCCGTGTCCCCTGCATCGGCAGGCGGACTCTCAACCACTGCACCACCAGGGAAGCCCCAGTGTGATTCTTTTGTGTTATGATTCCTACTCATTTTGTGTGAAATTCCTAGGATTTAAGCTATGGTAAGTAATTCAAGATGGAGTCACAGTGGCCAATGTGAACTCCACAACAGTTGTTTTGAAATGTCTGATACAGGACTGCAAGTGTCTTAGAGTGATCAATAAGAGTGTTACTTTAGATAAGGAATTGGTTTGGTAATGTCAGAGGAAAGACTTTACTGGAACATAGGAGCAACTATAGAGATAAAACCCCCTAGGGTGTAACCTTTACGCCATGCTGGCAGACTTCTTAAAATGAAACCACTGAGCCAAGACACTTGAAGGCTCCTTGCTGGAGGACCTGACTCCATGCTGCTGCTGGGAGCTGGTCTAGTCAGCGCTGCCAGAGGTCCTGTTGGAGCAGAAGGTGACTTTCCACTCAGGCTTGTCTCAAGATCTGTTGTTGGACTGAAGACCACTGCTCATGCTGAGATGCCTCTTCCTGAACTTCTCCTTGGAGTGGTTTGTTACCCCTTTTTCTAATTTCACTACTCTGACTAACCTGTGTTGTGTTCTAATTGTGTGCAATATACTGAGTGATTTGTGAGTTGAATATTAGCTACATTTCATGTATTTCCAATCCATGATTTTTACCTGGGCTTACCTCTGGGACCTGACAAAACACACACTCTGTATCTCATCTCACTTTTATCACTAGTATCGTAAGTATCTTCTTTAAACTTAGTGATTTCTTTTCCACTGCATCCAAGTTGAAATGTTTGTATAAGTGGTTCCATCAATTACCAAAAAGTGCCTCGTGGTCAGATCCAGTGGTCTCACGTCTGTCTTCATCCTTTCAACTATTCTTCGCCACATTTCATTGAACTTGCTTCACTTTTCTCTTCTTCACTCCTAAAATTTCATTTCTTCAGAATATTGAGTTTCTAGTGTTCAGCTCAGTCTTTTCTCTCTTCTGTCTCCTCCCCTTCCCTTCACTTCTCCCTACTTCCCTCTTCCTTTAGCTCTCTCTCCCTTCTCCCCCACACTTCTGTCTCTGTCTTTCTCTCTATTTTATTCTTTCCCCTGGACTCATATGCTACATTTTCCTAGATGATGCTTGAACTCAAATGCTTTATGTCTTTATAAATGTTCTCATAGTTCTCAAAATAGTGGCAGCCTCCCTCTCTGAGCTATACTATACTTTGATGTTTCTGGTTGTAATTAAAAAGATATTTTAGGACATCAGTAGACCAAATCCAGTGACATGTTTTCACTTTCTTTTAATGCTCCATGAAACAAATGCCAAGAAATACTGCATTCAGTTCTTTGCCAAAGGTGGGATTTATCAATATTCTGAGAAGTCCATGCAAGGCTAGCTGAGTGAAAAGAGTGCATAAAGAAGGATCCTTGCTGGTAGACAAGCTCTTATGAGCAACTCTTTCTTCAAGGGAGAAGGATTTGTTCTGATTCCTTTCATTATCCTTCTTGTGAAGAAATTAGGAAACATCGAAGCATAATTTTGCTTGGCTTTATTCAGTATTCAAAGGGACATATTTTCCTACAAGTTAGTTATTTAGGCGTAAACATACAAAGATAAACATGCATGATTTCTAAGTAAAATGGCTTTAAGTATGAAATTTGAAGAGGTTGTTTAATCTTTTAACGTAAGAGGAGCAGCCTACCTTTTTGGAAAGGGCAATCACATATTGACAATCTCTACTTAAGAGCAATAGAAAATAGTCACCACTTGTTACTTCCATTTGCTTTCCATGAAAAGGAAAAATTGCTACTTAGTGGTGTGATGGAGAGGATTCTGCTAGAATTGTCCTTTAACACTATGAGGTTTGAGCTCCATGTATATTTCCACTCTTCTAGGCAATGACAAAAGAGAAGGCAGGCAGATATCTTAACCAAGTTATGGCCGAAATTAAATTTACTAATTGAACTGCAAAATCTGCTCATTGACCATATTTCCAATTTCCAATTATATAGTCAATATCAATCTAACCCTTCAAACTCTAAAACTCAGAGTCAATTTTCTCTTCTCTTTCTTCTTTACCCTACATAAGCAATTAGTCCCAAAATCCTATTGTCATGCACTATTTATTGAACATTGAGTACATGTAAGTTACAAAGACCCCCCCCCATTTCTGTTCCCTTTGCCACGGCCTTAGTTAGCTCTCCTGTGAACCTACTGCTGTTGTCACCCCACTGGCATTCTGGTGTTCACTTTTTCAGCATTCTGATTTTATATTTCATCTGTTTCCTTTCTACATCCTTAGGCTTAGCTCTTCCTGTGGCCTTCTTTGAATATTTTACTGAACTTTTCTAATTTCTAGCCCTTTGCACACTTTGTTTTTCCTTCTCCCCAACTCCTGCTCATATTTCAAACTTTAACTTATATGCTGCTTATTTCTTTTTTTAATAGATCTTTTTTTTTTTTTCTTTTTGCGGTACGCGGGCCTCTCATTGCTGTGGCCTCTCCCGTTGTGGAGCACAGGCTCCGGACGCACAGGGTCAACGGCCATGGCTCAGGGGCCCAGCTGCTCTGTGGCATGTGGGATCTTCCCAGACTGGGGCACGAACCCGTGTCCCCTGCATGGGCAGGCGGACTCTCAACCACTGCGCCACCAGGGAAGATCCAATAGATCTTAATTGGAGTATAATTGCTTCACAATACTGTTTTAGTTTCTGTTGTACACCAAACTGAATTAGCCATATGCATACATATGTTCCCATATTCCTTCCCTCTTGAGCATCCCTCCCACCCTCCCTATCCCACCTCTCTAGATCGTCGCAAAGCACTGAGCTGATCTCCCTGTGCTATGCTGCTGCTTCCCATTAGCTAACTATTTTACATTTGGTAGTGTATATATGTCGATGCTACTCTCACTTCACCCCAGCTTCTGCCTCCCCTCCGTGTCCTCAAGTCCATTCTCTATGTCTATGTCTTTATTCCTGCCCTGCCACTAGGTTCATCAGTACCATTTTTTTTTTTTTTTTTTTTTTTTTAGAATCCATATATATGCGTTAGCATATGGTATTTGTTTTTCTCTTTCTGACTTACTTCACTCTGTATGCCAGACTCCAGGTCCATCCACCTCACTACAAATAACTCAATTTCGTTTTTTTTTATGGCTGAGTAATATTCCATTGTATATATGTGCCACATATTCTTTATCCTTTCATCTGTCGATGGACATTCAGGTTGCTTCCATGTCATGGCTATTGTAAATAGTGCTGCAGTGAATATTGTGGTACATGTCTGTTTTTGAATTATGGTTTTCTCAGGGTATATGCCCAGTAGTGGGATTGCTGGGTCGTATGGTAGTTCTACTTTTAGTTTTTTAAGGAACCTCCATACTGTTCTCCATAGTGGCTGTATCATTTACATTCCCACCAACAGTGCAGGAGTGTTCCCTTTTCACCACACCCTTCACAGCATTTATTGTTTCTAGATATTCTGATAGTGGCCATTCTGACTGGTGTGAGGTGATACCTCATTGTAGTTTTGATTTGCATTTCTCTAATAATTAGTGATGTAGAGCATCTTTTCCTGTGCCTCTTGGCCATCTGTATGTCTTCTTTGGTGAAATATCTACTTAGGTCTTCTGCCCATTTTTTAATTGGATTGTTTGTTTTTTGACATTGAGCTCCATGAGCTGTTTGTATATTTTGGAGATTAATCCTTTTTCCGTTTTTAATTTGCAAATATTTTCTTCCATTCTGAAGGTTGTCTTTTCATCTTGTTTATGGTTTCCTTTGGAGTGTAAAAGCTTTGAAGTTTAATTAGGTCCCATTTTCTTATATTTGTTTTTATTTCCATTACTCTAGGAGGTGGGTCAAAAAAGATCTTGCAGTGGTTTATGTCAAGGGTGTTTTTCCTATGTTTTCCTCTAAGAGTTTTACAGTGTCTGGTCTTACATTTAGGTCTTTAATCCATTTGGTGTTTATTTATGTGTATGGTGTTAGGTAGTGTTCTAATTTCATTCTTTTACATGTAGCTGTCCTGTTGTCCCAGCACTGAGTGAAGAGGCTGTCTTTTCTCCATTGTATGTTCTTGCCTCCTTTGTTGTAAATTAGGTGAGCATATGTGAGTGGGTTTATCTCTGGGCTTTCTATCCTATACCATTGATTTATATTTCTGGTTTTGTGCCAGTACCATACTGTCTTGATGACTGTAGCTCTGTGGTATAGTTTGAAGTCAGAGAGGCTGATTCCTCCAGCTCCGTTTTTCTTTCTCAAGATTGCTTTTGCTATGCAGGGTCTTTTGTGTTTCCATACGAATTGTAAAATTTTTTGTTCTAATTCTGTGAGGAATGCCATTGGTAGTTTGATAAGGATTGCATTGAGTCTGTAGATTGCTTTGTGCAGTAGAGTCATATTCACAATATTGATCCTTCCGATCCAAGAACATGGTATATTTCTCCATCTGTTTATGTCATCTTTAATTTCTTTCATCAGTGTTTTATAGTTTTCTGAGTACAAGTCTTTAGCCCCCTTAGGTAGGTTTATTCCTAGATATTTTATGCTTTTTGTTGTGATGGTAAATGGGATTGTTTCCTTATTTCTCTTTCTGATTTTTCGTTGTTGGTTTATAGAAATGCCAGAGATTTCTGTACATTAATTTTGTATCCTGCAACCTTATCAAATTCATTGATTAGTTCTACTAGTTTTCTGGTGGCATCTTTAGGATTTTCTATGTGTACTATCATGCCATCTGCAAACAGTGACAGTTTTACTTCTTCTTTTCCAATTTGGATTCCTTTTATTTATTTTTCTTCTCTGATTGCTGTGGTAAGGACTTCCAAAACTATGTTGAATGAGAGTGGTGAGAGTAGACACTCTTGTCTTCTTCTGGATCTTAGTAGAAATGCTTTCAGTTTTTCACCATTGAGTATGATGTTTGCTGTGGGTTTGTCATATATGGCCTTTATTATGTTGAGGTAGATTCCCTCTATGCCCATTTTCTGGAGAGTTTTTATGATAAGTGGGTGTTGAATTTTGTCAAAAGCTTTTCCTGCATCTATTGAGATGATCATATGGTTTTTATTCCTTAATTTGTTAATATGGTGCATCACATTGATTGGTTTACATATATTGAAGAATCCTTGCATCCCTGGGAAAAATTCCACTTGATCATGGTGTATGATCCTTTTAATGTGCTGTTGGATTCTGTTTGCTAGTATGTTGTTCAGGATTTTTGCATCTATATTCATCAGTGATATTGGTCTATAATTTTCTTTTTTTGTGCTATCTTTTCTGGTTTTGGTATCAGGGTGATGGTGGCTTCATAGAATGAATTTGGTAGTGTTCCTCTCTCTGCAATTTTTTGGAAGAGTTTGAGAAGGATCCATGTTAGCTCATCTCTGAATGTTTGATAGAATTTGCCTGTGAAACCATCTGGTCCTCTACTTTTGTTTGTTGGAACATTTTTAATTACAGTTTCAATTTCATTACCTGTGGTAGGTCTATTTGTATTTTTTAATTCTTCCTGGTTCAATCATGGAAAATTGTTCCTTTCCAAGAATTTTTCCATTTCCTTGTGGTTGTCCATTTTATTGGCATATAGTTGTTTGTAGCAGTCTCTAATAATCCTTTGTATTTCTGTGGTGTCTGTTGTGATATCTCCTTTTTCATTTCTAATTTTATTGATTTGCATCCTCTCCCTTTTTCCTTGATGAGTTTGGCTAAGGGTTTATCAATTTTGTTTATCTTCTCAAAGAACCAGCTTTTAGTTTTATTGATCTTTGCTATTGTTTTCTTCATTTCTATTTCATTTAGTTTTGCTCTGATCTATATGATTTCTTTCCTTCTACTGACTTTGGGTATTTTTTGTTCTTCTTTCTCTAGTTGCTTTAGGTGTAGGGTTAGATTGTTTATTTGAGATTTTTTTTTGTTTCCTGAGGTGAGATTGAATTGCTTTAAACTTCCTTCTTAGAACGGCTTTTACTGCGTCTGTGTCCCATAGGTTTTGGGTCATCGTGTTTTTGTTGTCATTTGTTTCTGTGTATATTTTTAATTTCTCCTTTGATTTCTTCAGTGATCTTTGGTTATTTAGTAGCACACTGTTTATCCTCCATGTGTTTGTCTTTTTTACAGCTTTTTTCTTGTAATTGATTCCCAATCTCATAGCTTTGTGGTCAGAAAAGATGCTTGAGATGATTTCAATTTTCTTAAGTTTTCTGAGGCTTGATTTGTGACCCCAAATGTGATCTATCCTGGAGAATGTTCCATGTACACTTGAGAAGAAAATGTATTCTTCCACTTTTGAGTGGAATGTTCTATAAATATCAATTAAATCTATCTGGTCTATTGTGTCATTTAAGGCTTGTGTTTCCTTATTTATTTTCTGTTTGGATGACCTGCCCATTGGTGTAAGCACAGTGTTAAAGTCCCCTGCTATTATTGTATTACTGTCGATTTCCCTTTTCATGGTTGTTAGTATTTGCCATATGTATTGAGGCACTCCTATGTTGGGTGCATATATATTTATAATTGTTATATCTTCTTCTTGGATTGATCCTTTGATCATTATGTAGTGCCCCTCCTTATCTCTTGTAACAGTCTTTATTTTAAAGTCTATTTTATCTGATACAAGTATTGCTACTCCAGCTTTATTTGATTTCCATTTGTATGGAATCTCTTTTTCCATCCCTTCACTTTCAGTCTGTATGTGTCCCTAGGTCTGAAGTGGGGCTCTTGTAGACAGCATAAATATGGGTCTTGTTTTTGTATGCCTTCAGCCAGTCTGTGTCTTTTCGTTGGGGCATTTAATCCATTGACATTCAAGGTTATTATTGATATGTATGTTCCTATTACCATTTTCTTAATTGTTTTGGGTTTGTTTTTGTGGGTCTTTTTCTTTTCTTGTGTTCCCCACCTAGAGAAGTTTCTTTAGCATTTGTTGTAAAGCTGGTTTGGTGGTGCTGAATTCTCTTCAGTTTTGTTTGTCTGAAAAGCTTTTGATTTCTCTATCGAATCTGAATGAGATCCTTGCTGGGTAGGGTAATGTTATAGTTATAGGTTTTTCTCTCTCATCACTTTAAGTATATCCTGTCACTCCCTTCTGTCCTGCAGAGTTTCTGCTGAAAAATAAGCTGATAATCTTATGGGGATTCCTTTGTATATTATTTTTTGTTTTTCCCTTGCTGTTTTTAATATTTTTTCTTTGAATTTAATATTTGTTAGTTTGATTAATATGTGTCTTGGTGTGTTTCTCCTAGGGTTTATCCTGTATGGGACTCTCTGTGCTTCCTGGACTTGGGTGACTTGCTGTCTAATTTCTCTCTTTTTTTTTTTTTAATGAGTGGGATTATTTTCCTGTCTTACTGGTTGTTTTGCCTGAGGCTTTCAACACTGGAGTTTGTAGGCTGTTGGGTAGAGCTGGGTCTTTGTGCCAAGATGAGCACTTCCAGGAGACCTCACTCCAATTAATATTCCCTGGCTTCTGAGGTTCTCTGTTAGTCCAGTGGTTTGGACTAGGACCTCCCACCACAGGAGCTTCAGCCCAACCCCCAGCTCATGAACCAAGATCCTGCAAGCCATGCAGGGTGGAAAAAAAACAAAAAAAGAAAAAGAAAAGAAAACAGTAACAAAGTAAAAAGTAAAATTAGACTAGGAAACTAACAAATATGTTAGAAAGAATATAAAAATAAAAATATAGATGAAACAACAACTGGAAGGTTAAACAAAACCACAATAGTAAAAAAGAGGAGAAAAAAGAAAAAATGGTGGAAAAGGCCTTGGCTGTGGAAGGCAGGTCCTTAGCAGGGGCGAGGTTTGGGTGGTGGGAGGGGCCTATGCTTAGGACCCACAGGGCTGGAAAAGGCCCTGGGAGGTGTGGGGGGTTGGGCTTAGGCTCAACAGAACAGAAGGTGCCCAGATGTGCCTCCTGCCTCTGGTCTCAGAGGGCAGGGGACCCCACCTGGGAGCTCAGTAGGTTTCCCAGACTCGAGTGGGTGGTGCCAATGCCCTCCATTCCTCTCCTGCTCTTCAGGTCCTGGAGGCCCCCTCCTGCTTGCCTCTCCTGTTCTCCCCTGGCCACGTTCCTACTCTTCCAGAACCAGCGCATCCTAGAGGGGGCCTCTGAGAGCATAGGACCCGGCCGAAGAGCCAGGCAGAATTCCCCAGCCAATTGGGCAGGGGAAACGCTGGGCACGCTCCCCCCAATCCAAGGCCCCGAGGGTCCCTCCATGCGTGGGAACACCTCAGGGCCACCAGTTGTGTCCAGCCTCCACTTGTCTCCCCCCTGAGTCCCCCCACATCCTACCAGCTTGCTTCGGGGTTCCTCCCATATCATTGGGTGTTGAGGTCCCTCACCAGCGGCTGGCAGGCGTCCTAGTTGTGGGGAGACGTGTTTTCATTCAGCAAACATATATTGTGTACTATTGTTTAAGACACTGTGATAGGTGCTAGATGCTAAATGTTACAGTCTTGTCATTTCCTACTGAGTTTACTTCAAGCTTCATCTAAAAAGTAAGGTTTTCCACAATGTGATTCCTACTTGTCTTTCTAAGTATCATTTCCTCTCTCTTCCATAAGCACTTGTTCAGTGACATGGTCATACCACTCACCACGAATACTCATCATCCTGCTCCCTACCCGTATGTTCCATGGATACTCATAACTCTGTGACTTTGATCTTTCTCCTTGTTCAATATTAAATACACACCAAGAAATTATTTTTTAATATTCATTCACTTAATAAATACTTATTATTTGTTAACTGGATGTATGCTAGTTATTGTGTTAGTGCTGTGGGTATGAGGGTTGACATCATAGGGTGTCCTCTTGAAACTTGTTCTCATCATTTTGAACTTTTATCCCTATGTTGTGGTTCTAGGCTCACCTCCATGAAACCTTTCCTGATAACCCCATCATATTTAACTCTCCTGCTCTTCAGCCTCTCCCATATTTACAAATCTTCTTACTACTTATTCATTCTGCTTTGTATTTGTGGTCAGTTGTTTATGTAAGTCTGTCTCTGCTAGACCTCTCAAAAGACAGAGAATATGTTCTATTCACTTGCTGATAGCACCAGGCTCATGTAGACTTAACATAAAGGCTTAATAAACATGTAAATACCAATTATCCAAAATAACAATTGCTTGTCAATGAGAAAAGTTGCCTGAGAGTTTCCTTTAGAATGTAATAAAGGAAAAAGTTTACTACATCCTGGCTATTCTGTTACAGTGTAAACTCTATTCCATTTTTCTCACGTTTGTGTTCTTAGCGCATAGTGCAGTGCTTGAACATCCTAGGCACTCAATAAATAGCTCCTCAGTGAATAAATAGACTGATTACTTACTCTTGTGTTAACTAGCTGTGTGCCTAAAACCTCAACTCTTTGAGCTTCAGTTTCCTCATCTATAAAATGGTATAACAAGTCTTAACTCACAAGTTCTTTGTGAAGCTTAAATAACTAAGTTAGACCTCACTTGTTGAATGTTGAGTTATTACCATTATTTGCTAATTTTAAAGTCATGTCTTGGAAATCTTAACCACAATTAAGGTCAGCATGACTTGTATACTTGTTAATGAGATAATTTAAGTGAGTATACTATTAGACTTCTACATTTTTTCCTCATTTTCTCTGTTCAAAAAAGTATACAGGTAATCAAAGGTAGATGATGTTTCATGTTCCCTGCTTTACTTCCTGGAATTCTAATATATGGTTCATTTTGACAAGGAAGTTTCAATGTATTTCATAAATATGAAATCTTAGGATTGGTTTGGACCATTGTAATCATCTCATTCTTTCTCTGCTTAATGAATGCAAAATTTAATTTTCAATAATCATTACTTCTTATCACCAAGCCTCAACTTTAATACCCCTGATATTAGGGAGTTTACAGGTATGATGTCTTGCCTTCTATTGTAGTGAAATTCTGCCCTGTCTCAGTTTTCCTATAGTTTTCGAAAGTTGTTCTTGTTCCCTTTCTAGAACTGCACTGGAAAATCCTACTTCTCCTCTAGGCCATTTGAACTCTCACTATCTTAAGGCAGTTATTAATTCATCCTTGGATAGTTTTTATCCAGCTAAGTATTTCCAGATTCTTCAACCAGCCTCATACCACATGGTTCCTGAGTCCTCTGGCATTCTGAATGTCTTCCTGCTAAATCAGATTAAATTATATTTTCCATATAGTGTTATCTACATAACTTGGGGAGCCCAGTACAACATGAAAATGTGAAACCTCTGGTTAAAAATTTTTCATAATTTAAGAGAGCAACAGCAGAGCCTTAAACCAACTGCAGAGTCCTTCTAGGTGCAGGACTCTGTGTAACAGCATAGGTTGCATGTTGATGAAACTCTGACTCTATAGAGAAATTTCATTTCCACAGTCTTCTATGACACCTCAAAAAGTGTTATGAGCCCTATTGCATGGTCACTTCTTACACTGATATTTTCCTTTGTATATGGTGACATAAATTCTAGTCTTGATTCACATCTGTTGCCACACTGTAATTATTAATAGTATCCTTTCACAATCTCAAAGTGTACTCATTTGGATGTTAAACTGTATACACATCTATCTCTGAAGCAGGAATCAAGTCAATTTTGTCCATTCCTGTATTTCCTGGCCCTTCATTGTGCCTGTAAAATAATTGGCCGCTTAATAAATATTAAGTGATACTGATCACAATGTGAGATCTTGGGAAGAAAAGACACATTACCAACTAACACAAAATCTCAATTTTCTTTAACTCTTGTGCTATAATGTTCCATATCAATATGTATATCTGCGCATAAATACTTGTTTCCCTTCCTATACTTTTAGTTCATTTCATGTATTCCCACTCATGAGGATTTCCTGGACTCTACCATGTAGAATGATCAGTTCAGATCTTTTTTGTGCTCTTCTATAACTTTGTTGTTCTTATCTATTTAATGACACTTACTACAATTGAATTATAAATCGCTTTTTTTTATGAACCTAATTCCACAACTAGCCTATAAGACCCTAATGAACAGGAATGTTATTCATAAGGGTGATCTGTGTTATGTGGGTTCTTAAAATATGTTTGTGGAATATGTAGTCAGAAGCAAAAGAAGTAGATGACAGTTGCAGTTTGAATTTCTAAGGAGAAATTCTGTTCTCATAGTTCTTGTGTAATACACATGTAAGTATCATTCAGGGGTTTTGCAAAACATTTCTGCATGTTGGAGAAAATTGCATTCCAGCAGTGTAGGACTCAATTTTGAATAGAACCTTCTTATCAGATTAAGAGTATTCTTAGAATTATCAGTCATGTTACAGAGGTTGAGAAAAGAACACACAGACTAGAACTCATGGGCCAAAGTTCAAAGGAAATTTGCTCTCAAGTTTTAGGGAAATATACCGCCATGTCTAATACATGGTAGGCACTTAACAAATCATATTTTCCCATTTGATTTAATTTGAAGCTGTCATTTGGTGTAAACAGTAAGTAAATCTAATATGTGCTGAGCGCTAGTTTTGTGAATAGGGGACTGCAGTGGATGTTGAGTAAATATATTTCTATAACTGGCTCTACCACTGATTGGCTATATTACCCTGGACAACTCATTTAGCTTCTCTGGGCTTGAGTTTTCTTATCTATAAAATTATATAACTAGATTTTTTAAAAACTACATATTACCTTCAAGCTCTAAGATTCTTCGATTCTGTGGGTTTAGTGCTGTTGTTGTACTACAGGGTATACACCTGAGGTCTATATGATTTGATTATATAGGGCTTTGAAAGTCAGAAACAAAGAGTTAATCATATTGCAGAAGGCAAAATAGACTCATGAAAATATGGGACATTATAAATGTCATAGGTAGCATTAGAAATCAGTAAAAAATTGAGATATTATTTAAATTGTACTGGGACAATTGGCTTATATACAGGAAAAATAATATTGATATCCTACCCCACACCATATACAAAAGTAAATTCCAGATTGATTAAAGACAAAAATATGATAAGCGAAATTTTTAAACTTTTAAAAGAGAATGCAGGAGACTATATTTATGTCCTGATTGGAAAGGCTTTCTTAAATAAAGTGGGGAAACCAAGTAACAAACCACAAATGAAGGCATCAATAAGTTGACCCCATAAACAAAGCTAAAAGAGAAACCATACACTGGGAGAAGATATTTGCAATGCGTGTAAGAAAACAAGATTAGCATTCATTACATATAAAAAGAAATCTACAAATCAGTATGTAAAAGACAACCCATTAGATAAGAGGGTAAAGATATGAACAGAAGGCATAAAGATATACATAAAGAAAAGATGTTCAACTTCACATTTTCACACCCATCATCAGATTTATAAAGTTAAAAGTCTGCTTACGTCAAGTGTGTGGAAATGTAAATTGAGGATGGTATTGTACCCAGAGGTGGGAATTCAGGCGGCCTTACAAGTGATTTGAGAGGAAGCTACTTAGGGCTCTGTCATTTCAGACAAAGGTTGCTGAAATACGGCTAGGAATTTAACAGATTCCATTTTAACCATAGATTATCTAAGGCATCAAGTCATGGAGGTAGTGAGTGGTTCCTGAAGTTCATCACTTACATATGTGTGTATGTATGTACGTATTTATTTGGTGGGGTGGGGTTTAAAAGGAAAACTGTCGTGGTGAAGCTGGTAGCTATTCAAGGCTGTAAAAGCAAGAAAGGGAATTCTGTGTTTCGCTGCTTCTGGGTAGAGGAGTGCCAGTAACAGCCCACTAGTCCTTTGCTTAGACATTCCCTGACTAGAGAAAAAGTGGAGCTAGATATACAAAACATCAAAGTTACAACCCAAAATATACTTTACGTGGCAACATAAAAAGAAGGCTCAACTGACATAAAGGGGCACCTCACCTACATTTTTCCACAAGGAAAAGAAAGTGCAGACTGAGCAACAAGCAAAAAAAATCTGGTAACAAGAAGGGAACACTAAATACACTAGAGAAATACATAAAACTACAAAATGTCTGTTTTTTTAAAAACCTTGCAAAAATCAGGGGAAAGCGCAAATGCAGTCCCCCACTACCTCAAATTATGCAGTCAAGTTTCCCACATTTTGGGAAATCAAAGAGGTCAGCACATCTGGAGTGCAATGGATAAGCCACGCCCTGGGAAGATCACCTTCATGATCATGGTATCTCCCCTGCCAGGTAAGTATGAAGTTGATCACTTTAAGAGGAAAAAAAAAAAAAATGTATGGTAGCAAAAGAGGTAGAATGCAAATGGCTAAAAAAGAAAAACCTCAGATAACCTTATGCACGTTTGCCACTGTTTTACCATGAAACTCTATTTCAGGCTTGCCCTGAATTTGCCTTCTCGGACCTTATACCACTAGCAATTTTGTTTTATTCCCTTGGCATAATATTTCCAGTAATAGCTCCTCCCCAGTGGCTCTGGCTATATTACTTGGTACTTCCTTCCCCTGGCTGACTGCTATAATTCATAGCATATATATACTCATATTCATAGCATAGATACATGTATCTCTGCTTAGAATTCTCTCTCTCCTGTGACTTAGCCATGCCTCCTGTTTTCATCACCCATCTAATGCCAGTTTTAGTCAATTTCTGACCTCTTCTGCGACAGCTTCAGAACTAGGCTACCAGTTCCTGAGCTTAGGACCTTAAATACATAGTTCATTTTGGGAAAACATAAGAATCCCAGGCTGTTTGTAATAGCTTAGATCCAAAAAGGACATCTTCTTGAAAAGTATGTTGGGTTTATATGATGAGTGACTTTCTAGTAGACTAATGGTTTTGCAAACACTTGTTCCACCACATGAAATAACAACTTTGATTGAATCATTTGTTTTTGTCAACTGTTTCTAGTGTTTCAAATTCAGCAATTACTTCTGGTTGTTTTTTGTTTTGTTTTGTTTTGTTTCATTTCCCTGATTCACTAAGAAAACAAGATTTATTCCCCTTCCTCATAATTTATCTTACTGTTTGTGACCCCTGCACTTTCTCTGGTAAATCAGATAGCTACATTACTTGTTTTTGTCTCTACCATCGAGACACTTTCTATGCCACTGCTGACACCAAGATTTTTTTAGTTTGATGAGTTGTTGATGTGTGAACATGTTTTGCTTTCATGACATGAACATGTATTCCTGGGTATGCAAATTGAATTAGGCTTGCTAAGCTGAATCAGGGCTGGTTCTCAAACAGTGGGAAAAATAACCATAATTTGCATGAGGAAATAGTCAGAGATTTGGTGTCCTAGAGACCTAGATTTTGAATCGTTGAGTCAGTCATTTGTGGGAAATTAGAAAAGTTAATTAAGCTTTCTGAATTTTAGTCTTATCACATATAATTGCCACATTTTCTTAATTTTAAGATATCAAACATAAGGCATGTCAGCAATTTAATAGCAGCATTTCACAAAAATTATAGCCTATATCAAATGCAATGCATGCATCAGTATAAAAAGGTATAAACAAGTAGATGTTTTAATATCGTGAAAATTTAATAAAACCTATCTTGCAAGGTTTTGTAATAAAAAAATAAGTTTTATTTATAGTAGGCACATCTGTGGGTATGCATGGCACAAAGTAGGCATTCAAAAAACAGTAGCTATTATTCTCACTTAACTGAAATAACATATGATATCTTGCTATTTTTTAAAAATTTAATACAAAATTAATCTGAACCCACAAAGTCTATGTCATGTCTACGGTCCTCACAATATTTCTGCACACCCCTCTGGGTTCATGTCCTCCCTGGTAGCTCTTGTTCCAAGTTCTTGCTTCTCTTGAGCTCTGACTCATCTCATTTTCTGTGTCTGTTCTCTTCTCTTACCTCTGATTTTCCTTTGATTTTTCCTCTCATTCATTCAGGCTTTTGTGTGTAAGGCAGGCTTCTTTGAATGTTTAGAGTAACTGGATTTGATCACCATAAAATATTAAAGATGACTTATAAGCTAGTTATTTTTGTTCATAAAATCTCCTTGTCTGCCTGGTCACCAGAAATTTCTTCCTAGTAATGTTTTCTTCAGACTCTGGAATTCTGCCATATTGCTTTCTTTCACCAGCACATTCTTCATTCCCTACTTTCTCTATTATAAAAACTTGGTCATTTCTCATGCAGAGTATTTTTTTTCTCTGTGAATATTTAATTGTACCCTTTTAACCTATGTATTTGGAGTCCTACCTCCTGCACCCAAAAGACTAACCAATATACACTCTGACATATAGAGAATTCTCTTCTTAATAAGTCTGATGCTAGTTATCAATATACTTTCCCAAACAGCTACAGTTCATGCAGGATGTATTTAATGTTGTCTAAAATGTTAAACCCAACTTTCCATCTACACTCTACCTGCACCCATGCAACTGAACATGGCTGGAGAAAAACATAAACTATGCTGACTAGTCTTACTTTAGATTTATGACCATGAACTTCAGATGTGCCCTTAATGCTGCCTGGAAATCACACTATGTTTCCTTACTCTATCCTTTGCTGCATTCTCATAAACAACCACTTCACAATTCCTCTTTATTTAACAACACAACACTGACCTTTCTTCTTCATTCTCTCTCTTTTATTTCAGCTTGGACCTTGCCCCTTGAAAATCTCATCCCATCTCATGGCTTTTAATGTTACCTATGTGCTGATACTATACACACACACACACACACACACAGACACACACAGACACACACACACACAACGAGGATGATCTCCTCCCTTACCACACTTTCCTTTGAGCTTTCTCGTTTGTATCCAACTGCCTATATGATGTCTCCACTTGGATGCCAAATGAGTATCTCAAACTTATGTCCAAAACTGCTGCTTCCTCATCCCTCCTCCACAGTTCGCCCCACTGATTACATTCCAAATCTTAGTTGATGGCAACTCCATTCATTCAGTCACCCAGGCCTAAAATCTTAAAATCACTCTTGCTGTCTCTGTCTCTAACACATGCCACCCCAAATAGCAAATGCTGTTGGTTTTATCTTCAATATATCACGAATTCAACCACTTCTTAGGGCCTTCTTTTCTATCTCACAAAACAATTTAGCTACTGGATTATTACAATATCCTCCTAATCGGTCTCTTTTCTAGCTCCTATGCCTTCCTGCAGACTCTTCTCGATAGACTATCCAGAGAGATCCTGTTAAAATCCAAGTCAAATCCTATCACGCCTCCACTCAAAATGCTCCCATGGTTCCTCAGTTTCGCAGAGTAAGAGCTAGTCCTTATAATGATCACAAGGCTGTGGTAGTCTCCACGCCCTCACTGCCTCTCTGTCCTCCTCTCCTATGAATGGTTTGTCTGTTACTCTATTCCAGCCACATCAACAGCCTTCTGCTCCTGAAGCCTAGGCCCCCTCCTCCCTGAGGACCCGCGCAGTGGCTTCGCTCTCTGCCAGAATGCTGTTCCCTCAATAGCCACACAGCTCGCACCCTCATCTCCTTCAAGGCCTTCCTCTAACATCACCTTCCACTCAGACCTGTCTTCACTACTGCATTCAAACTACAACTGCTTTCTGCATCCCGACATTCCTGAAAACTTTTATTCCATTTTTCATATAAAATGTATTACTTTCCTGCTTAACATTTAAGTTACTTATTTAATTTGTTGTTCAGTGTCTCATTTTCAATATCAGGATATAAGCTTTGCATCTTTTTTATGACGGATCTTCAGTAGTTGGTGTAGCGATTGGCAAACTATAGACACTCAGTAGATATTTATTGAATGAATAAATAAATGAAAAGATAATATACAATAATTCACTAATTCATTCAATTAGAACACTCAGAATGATGCTGAGGCTACAACATGAATAAATTCTAACAACTGAGGACTTTATAGTCTATTGGGATAGTTAAGTATATAAATAAAGGTAGCATAAAGCAATCAAAGGCACTGTTACAGAGTTATAAAAAAGGACTCTGGGAAACATAGAAGACTAACATGGAAAATATGGGTGACTTTAAACAATGTTTTGATGGCTCATAGGATACAGCTGGGCAATGAAGAAGAGTGTAATCTAAATAAAGGGGGTGACATGAATAGTACAGGTAATGAGAGTCTTTTGTTTTTCATTTCTCTCCAATACTGTATGACTGAGCAAGCCAGTTCAAAAGAGGTGTGCTCCATAGGTTAGAGATTTCTGTCTGCTGTATTCACTAGTATTCACTGTGTACCCCTAGTACCTGGAACAATATTGGGCACATGGTGGATTCACAGTGTTTCTTTGTAGAGTGAATTAATGGACTTCTTATTATAAAAAAGAGGGTTTTGCCAAATGAATTTAAAGTCTTTTTCAGTTCCATTATCCTAAATTACAATGAGTATGCTTTGAATTGTCAGGAAGAACCTAAGTGATTAGGCCAACCTCAGAACAAAGTGGCTATTCGAGGAAGTGGTTATCTCCCCATCCAACAAGGCTTTCACTGTTTAAAGATATACATGACCCCTTTCCAAGACACTGTACAAAGTATTTCTGAATTTGATCAGGAGTTATGCTAATGCCTGTCTTGAGTCTGGTGCTGCAAAGATGACTTAAAAAAAGAAAAATCCATGTGGTCCTCTCAGAGGCCATACAGTGCATAAAAGAAATCTAACCTTTTGCCAACTCTGCACCACCTTTGGATAAATCCTTGTTTTAGGTGTTGTTATCATCAAATGCATTTACCTGAATCCAGTCTATCTTTTATGATCACATAAATAATTAAATTACAACTCAGAAGAGAAACTCAGAAAAAGTATTTAAAAACTACAGGCATGGTTCTCTGTGTACCATATATTCTCAAGAGCTAAGGAATATCAAAAAAGAAAAAGTTAAAAAGAAGGACAACTTTCATTTTGTGGAAATTAGATGCGCTATTGTTAGGCAGTGTGTACATAACTTCATTAGCAAATAGTACTTATTACAGGACCTCAGAGACACTTTATATTTTTAACTCAACAACTTTTCAAAACAGCTGAGCTTGCTCAACCCACCCCACTGTTGGAGTGCCATTTGATCACCAAGGAAGATTCACAGGACCAGGTCATGACTCTGATGCAGGAGCCACCTGCACTGACCATCTGCTAAAGGATGGACAGTTTTATTTGGATTATTTTTGCTTAGAGCTTTTGGTTCTCATTTCATCCAATGCTTACAAGTCCCCTTAGTATCAGACTCTAATCCAAATATTTGTACAGCTTTCCACTGTCTTGTTCCTTGAGGGTCTTACAGCAGAGAAAACTTTAAGCTGTTGCATACTCTTTATTTCCACTGGAATTCACCACTACCAGGTAAACTAAACAGGATAATGTATGAACTTTTGGGGAACCCTTCTTTTGGCTTTCCCCCTTAAACCCTAAGCTAGAGCCAATCCAGTCACACTTTACTTCCTTTCCTCTTCTGAAAGGATGCATCATAGTTTATTGGTAATAAGCATGGGCTCCAGAAACAGACTTATGTTCCAATCGTAATGCATAATACCGGCTTCGTGACCTTGGGTGTATTACCTTTTTAAGCATCAGTTTTCTCATCTGTACAGTGAGGATAATAGTACTTGCTTTGTAGTTATAATGAATAGTTGAGATCATGTGCAATAAGCATAAATCACCATGTCTGACTTATATACTAAGTACATTATAAGTGACAGTAACTTTTATGCAGGACAGTCCATTCCTTACCTCAGTTATAACCTCAGTTATATCATACCAGCCACTGGATAGGATAGAGCAAAAGGCCTCCATCCTACTTTATGTTTGATCTAGTTAATTTTTCTTCTAAAGATTTCACTTCCAGTCTTTTAAAAGGATATAGGAAGTTCCCATATATAGTAGCCTCATTATTCAATTTTTATTCCCATATGTTTTTGACGCCAGGACATCCACATGAAATTAGAGGAAAGAGGGAGGCTTTGTGATCAACACCATTTCCCTTCAAAATGCTTATTCTTATCGAAAAACTTGTTTCTAGACTATGCAGCCATCAATGTGAAAGATTTTGAGTTACAACTTTACATGAAAACAGAGCTTAGGAAAAATAAAATAAACGTTGTATACAATGTTCTTTAATTGAAGATACCCAGTTAACCTGTCATTCTATGAGGAGGTTACGTTTCTGAGAACTACTCAGTAGTCTCAGGCGACAGATGCCTAGAATATTATTCTGTTGCCACTGCATAGGGCGAGAAGAGAAGAATGACTGATGGGTCCCTGGGGCTATTCAGTGATATTGTGCATTGCCAGAAATAGGACACACAGGGGACAGTGACATAGTGAATATCTTTATATCAGAGACATGCTAGTTATTCCTGTGCTATGGAAAGAGAGTAGAAGGAATCTGGATCTTCCATCTGGATCTCCAGGTGATACCATTGCCAGCTGCTGCAAACAGGTTGGTTGGGCAATGTGCTATCCCAGAATTCCACACTAGTGAGCCCATGTAGTCATTTATTCATTCAGCAAATATTTGCTGAGTGCCAGCACTTTACCAGGTGCAAAGAATACATTGACAATCAAGGCAAAAGGAATCCTTGCCTTCAAGGATGTTCTATATCAGAAGACAGATAAATGAGGAGAGTTGCTGTAAAACTCAACAGGGAGATTTCATTTAGGCCGGGAAGTTGGGACCAGGGATTCCCCACTCCTCTCATTCCCATCTTCTCCCTGCCTCCTCACCCCTCATTTGTGTCTCTTTGACCTACAGAATGCCTGCCTGAAGGGTGAGTTGCAGGGGGGATCTGAGCACGCTCCAAACCTCTGGTTTCTCTCTTCTGAATAAAGACCCTCAAGGGATTGTGCACCGCAGGATCTTCATTTCCCCAAGAAGACAGTTCAGCAGAGGGACTCTGGCCCTGCAGGGGGAAAGCTAGAAACGGTGTCCCTCCCCCTCAGCAGGGGGAAAGCTAGAAATGGTGAAGGGTTGGTTTAATTCAGACTTCAGTATTAGAGCTAAACCACATTCTCCAATCAGATTTATGGATCTAAAAATGAGCTGATATTCTGATAACCATCTGTCTGTCCTGAGCCTAATTTCTCAATGGATTCTAAACTTGGAAGAGAAAATAAACATGCTGTTTACTGATGTCCTTTATACCCCATCATCTCATAGCATTTGCCAGATATCTGAGTAGACGCAAGAAACTGGCATTTAAGAACCAAATTAATCCACTGGCAAAAAGAGAGATTGAGGTTTTTGGCTTAAACCGAGGAGGTATTGAAATTTTTTGCCAGTGCTAAAGCTAGGAAGTTTATCTGTGTGGGGCTTTGCCTTTGGTTACTGAAGACAGTGACACTTGGGGTATTGCAATAACCAGAGACCTTTATGACTGACCTTTATGACTGAACTTGATGTGATTTAAGAAGACACATAGGGATCAGATCATAGAGGAAAGAGAGTATATGTGTCTTACCTAATCCTCATCTTAAGATAAGCAGTACTTCAATACACTGGCTTTTTTAGGCCTTGCTGGGCAGAATAACTTTTTTTCCTGCATTTACTGAATTTCTTAATGAAGACTATAGATTAAATCTTTAAACTCTAAAGACAGCTAATCTCAGTGAGGGCTACCGAACACTGATATGTGTTTTGTGCCAGGCATAGGGAAGAAATGCAAGGTTATATACTCCCAATTCTGTTTTTCTCTATGTAGATCAAGGTTCAGGACTAAGTGGGGAACAAATCATGGCTAAACTCTAGGATTCATGTAGGTTATCTTTAGGGTCCTGGGTCATCTTCCCTACTAACAGGTTGTCTCTGCTTAGTACTCTGAGTTATTGGTTACCTAAGCCTTGACCATGGTTTTTAGATTACAGTGATTCATACCTTGGTATTGATCACAGAAGCATGTTAGTCTTTATTAATTAACACTTTGAAAGGAATGAAGAATCTGGCTTCTCCTTGGATTGACATAGAAACTCCATGAAATTTTCCTAAACTCATGAGTTAAGAAAGAACATACCTACATAAATACAATGGAATATTACTCAGCCATAAAAAGGAATGAAATTGTGTCATTTTCAGAGACATGGATGGACCTAGAGACTGTCATACAGAGTGAAGTAAGTCAGAAAGAGAAAAACAAATTTTGTATATTAACACATACATGTGGGATCTAGAAAAATGGTATAGATGATCTTATTTGCAAAGCAGAAATAGAGACACAGACGTAGGGAACAGACATATGGATACCAAGAGGGGAAGGGGAGGGTGGGATGAAATGGGAAATTGGGTTTGACATATATACAGTACTGTGTATAAAATAGATAACTAATGAGAACCTATTGTATATCACAGGGAACTCTACTCAGTGCTCTGTGGTGACCTAAATGGGAAGAAAATCCAAAAAAGAGGGAATATATGTATATGTATGGATGATTCACTTTGCTGTACAGCAGAAACTGACACAGCAGTATAAAGCAACTATACACCAATAAAATAAAATAAATAAAATAAAATAAAATAAGAAAGAAAGTACCTAGATTACTCAGCTTTTAGAAGTTAAACTTGCTGAACAAATCAGAAAGGCGAAGATAATTTTAAAATATGCTTATTTCTTACCATCAGAATAGTAACAGTGACAAGAAATAAAATTCAAAAAGATCAAAACGAATTAAAGAACATGATAGTTATTTCTAGATCAATAAGGATGATGAAGAGCAGAGGATAGAAAAAGAGAGTTGAGTTTTTAGAAGATCAGGGTTATTTCTCTAAAGGAGCCTGGAAAGGCAAGGTGCTGAGAAGCAGATGGCAGGTGTTTTGGTTCTCCCTAGGCCCACGTAGCTCAGGTTCAGAAGCATCAACAATATTTACAATGCGGGAAACTGTATGGTGATTCTCCGGTATAAACAAATATAGAAAAGAGGCTTCAAGTGTCAAAGAACTTTCACAAGTAACAGTGACAATGATCACTATGACAGAAGACAAAGACTTCTCACAAAAGAAAAAGGGTGGAGCCTATGTCACTCAACAAAACACACAACACAGCCCTGAATGCTAGAGGGTTAGAGGGAAAGCAGAAAGAAGAGATTTTGCATATGCCAAATGGGGAAGAATGGCATGTCTAGTAAGATCTCGTGACTGAAGCTGCCACTTGTGCTCAGTTATAATGTCTTTTAAAGAAGGCAGGGATGTCTCAAATGCCATGCTCTGAGAGTTGAGATGGTGTATATGTAGATCCTTACCCCCTGCTCTCCCCTTACAGACGACAAACATAGCATTACAATTAAACTTATGGGAGCTTTTTCTCATAAGAGCTTAATTTCACAGCCTGTAGCCTTCAGATTACTGACATGAATTAACAGGCATCCTGGTAAATCGCTAAAACCAAGACTTCCCTGTATCTCTCCTCTTCCTCAGCTACTACGTTTCTGCTTTCATTTCTGGCAACAACGTGGGTCTGGATTGTACAGAGTATAGGGTTCTGGGAACAGTATTTCTGTAGAGGCTGGAGACTGACTTGAATTTTTAAATTTTGCAATGTGGGGTTGAAGCTGTGATATTCTTTTATGTCCAAATATTAGAAAAAACATGGCACGTAAGCGGTTTTAAGTTGGATTAATTCCACATTGACATGATTTAGAAACTATACTTTTTAGTAGAAGCAGTCTACTGAGTCCCAACTCTACCCAACAATAGCATCAGAGATCTCTCTGAGTCAGACTGAGCAGAATAAGAAATTGGGTGATTGTGATGAAACAATTTTACATACTATTTGGTCTTAACTTGTAAAGAAAAAGGAATATAACCTTTGGACCTCCTTTTGTATCCATGTTCTTCATAATCAGAGATGGTTTTTATTCAAATTTAGGACTGCTTTAGGATTGTTTTTAGAGAACACGTCTATTTGTAAATCAGAAGGAAAAAACTAAAGGATAAATTTTCTACCCAGGATTCAGAAATTTGTTCCATTCTGGCCCATTTCAAAGCCTTTTGGAGGCAAAAGCTAAATTGCCCACCAGTTGCCTGGCAGGACTTTAAAGGATGAGTGTCAAAAAAAAAAAAAAAAAAAAGTATGAGTGTCTGATATTGTGAGGTGGCTTCAGGAAGGTAACAGCATTACCATCCTAATCTCTTCCCACTAGTAAACTGGCTACACCAACAGTTGACCATAGACTTAATGAATAAACTGAGTGGGTTAAAGACATAAAAAGCTGGGGACATTGGAGACAGATACTTATTCCATATTCCTAATTTTTCAAAGGGAAGGGGAATGGAGAAAGGAGAGAATTTCTACTCAACTTCCTGGGAGAGAAAGTTTTAGATGGAAGGCTCTGAGTTTCCCTCTAGCCCCAAGGGAGGAAGAGTGACTTGTCTGACACAACAGTTTGGGAGAAGAGACTCAGTTCGGTCCTTCTGTTTTTCCTCTGCTTTGGGAGCAACACTCTGGCCTGCTCTTTACAACCCCTGAAATTGGGGGATTAAGTCCAATTCAGGGAGAGTTGTAGAAGTCCCTCTGGCTGCAAATTTATAATTATATTCATCAGTCAGTTTTGCTTTCTCTCTGTCTTCTGCATCTTATTTCTCAGTTGGCTCTTAACTCAAGAGATCAAGGAAGGGTTTTTATTTATTGCCTCCACTGAAACCCTAACAAGGGCAAGACTATACAATATTGGCTTTCCTGGTGAACCTTTTAAAGATTTTAACAAATATAAGTTGTTGGGCTGGGCAAAGAAATAGTGATGGTGGAGTGGAGATTTCTAGGCTAAAGAGAATAGCTAAGCAAAGGCATGGCACTGATAGAGCAAATAACATAGTTAATAAACTGAAATAAATCCAATATGATCAGAGCAAAAAATGTAGCAAGTAAGCGGATCTACGTACTAAGGAAACATTGTGTAGAGCTTGGCTATGGAGTTGAGATTTTTGCCCTAAGGTAGGTTTGCCAGATTAAGTAAATAAAATTATAAGACTCCAGGGCTTCCCTGGTGGTGCAGTGGTTGAGAGTCTGACTGCTGATGCAGAGGACACGGGTTTGTGCCCCGGTCCGGGAAGATCCCACGTGCCGCGGAGCTGCTGGGCCCGTGAGCCATAGCCGCTGAGACTGTGCGTCCGGAGCCTGTGCTCCACAACAGGAGAGGCCACAACAGTGAGAGGTCCACGTACCACACACAAAAAAATTATAAGACTCCAGTTTAATTTGAATTTCAGATTAAAAAAACAAATATTTTTTAGTACAGGTATGTCCCATGCAACATTTGCAATATATGCAGTATGCTTACACTAAAAACTATTCTTTGTTTAACTGAAATTCAAATTTAACTAAGGGTCCTCTATTTTATCTCGCAACTCTATCCTTATGGAAATGGCAAATCACTGAAGTCTTGAAAACATTCAAGTGATCAGAAATCAGAGAGAAAGAAAACTAGTCATGCAGCAAAAGGAAAACGTCTCTTTCCAAATGTTCTCAATTTTCTTTAGAGCCCCTTCCAACATGGCCTCACCATAAAACCTATAATTATGAGAGCCTGTTATATCCTATGACTCATGATAATACTGTAAATACAGGCTGATAAAGATAAATTACAGTCTCAGTAATATGGCAGACGAGGCTGACTTGTAACAAAAATGGAGTCTGGATTCTATCTCTTACCGTTCATGCTCTGTAGAGAAAAAGCAATACACAAAAGTGACTGACGAACATAACAATTTCACCTGTGAAACTGGGCACACTCATTTTGCCTCCATTGAAATCTAGGTTCTACACCTCCCTAATCTACAAAGCCTGTGTTTATTGTGCCTGACCTTTTCAGAATGCAGTGACTTCTGCTGAGTTCGTGGCCACCTCAGTCTGATTCACAGCAAGGTGTTTTAAATGGACTGACGCTGCAATTACTCAAACGTGATCCATCAGAAGAACAGCATCCTGAGCTACCTGCAGAAGAAATGGGCACAATACCAGTAAACAGAAACCATTCTCCTGACATAATATCCATTTTCTAAACACAAATCCTCTTTTGTACTTGACTTCACTTGTTTCCTAAATACCTCTTTGTCCCTTCTTTGTAACCTTTTCCCTAGGAGTTCTCTCATATGGCAGTTGTTAGAATTCTAATTGCAACTCTCTGGGACAGAGTAATGGTCAGATTGGAACGAGTTGTTCTCACCTACTGATGGGTCAATTTGTGGGCTTGTAACTGTGTGAGTACACGCATCACCAGGAAACCAGTCTCTCCATAGGAGGTCAGCAAGTGGTAGGAGCAGTATTAAAATGGCAAAGAAAAGAAAAGGCCAAAACCTTTGAAAAAGCACTGACTTTTTTTTTTACAAGGCCAGGTATGTGGCTACAATACATGGTAGGTACTTTAGAACACCTCCCTACCCCAGAAATGTAACACATGTTATTGCTAACCTTCAGTATGTCCATCCAGTCCTAGTGTCAATATTACAAAAGTGAAACTGAAGTATAGGAAACCCAAGCCTGAGTACATGGCTGGAATTACTAGATTTCTGGGCAAGCCAAGACCATACTAAGTGAAATAGAGTTCAGCTAATAAATATCCATTCAGGCTAACATTTGATGAATGCTTACCATGTGCCAGGAACTGTCATCAACACTTTAATCATAACTATTTAATACTCACTACAGTCCCACAAGGTAGGTCTTATTATTTTTACCATTATACAAGTGAGAGAATTGAAACACATGAACACAAATTTTTAGCCAAGCTTACACAGCTCAAGAGTGATAGATCAAAGATATAATCCAGGCAATTTGACTGTAAAGTTGTACTTTGAACCACTATACTATTCTTATTCTGAGGATGGAACACCTTTTAACAGCGGAGAATCCTTGTGTGCTCTATAAAATACAAATGGAGATTAGCTTACATTGCTTTGTCTTGGTAATAAGTTCAAGTCTAACAGTTTTCTCAATTTCCCTTTGCAGTTCCATGATTCTAGGTGAATTTATAAGGATTTATGTTACATTTAAAAAAACAGTATGTGTGGTTGTGAACAATACTAAAGCAACAATCAGTTCTGTGCTTTGATTGAATCTATATCCATTCACTCTTTTATTCAAAAGTCATGCATGGAGTGCCTAGTGGCTGAGGTGCACTAAATTTGGCTATCAAGACATTGTTCTTGATCAGAAGAATTGCACAGCCTATAGGAATATATAGGCATGCAAGGAGAATATATGGGAATATATAGGCATGCAAGGAGACAATTAGAATGGTAATCACATTGCTTGTTTACTAATTGTAGGCTAGGCCAATGCTCTAGAGAATATGTAATTCAGTGTCTTAAGGACTCCCAGCCTTGCTCTTTTCCCTAACTGCTCACTTGGGACATTTCCACCTCTTGCAAAATACCCCCAAAGATTTCTAGAAATACCCAGTGGATGCTTCTTCTGGTACATGAACTGATCCATTAGCTACAGAGACTTTACAGTAGATGCACTGATTAGGAGAGTCACAGGAGAAGAGAAGGAACACCATCTTGTTCTCATTAAATTGCTAATGGGAACTTCACTAGGGCCACTGTTGACAGTGGCCCTAAGCCACTCCTCTCCCTTGGACCATGGTGGGGTGGGGAGATTGTCCGTGCTCTGATTCTGAGTTACTTAATAGGGTTTAGTTAGTAGGGCATTCTGTAGCATAGCCCAGTGGTACTCAAGGTCTCAGAGACTCTCAGAAAAGCAGTATCCCCAGCTGTGACTCTTCCTTCTCTAAAAAAGCCAACATAACCAAAGGACTAGGCAGGAACACACGCTTCATTATTTTCCATTTTTGTTTCTGTCTCTTAAGAGCTTGAAACAAACAGATAAAACACAACAGAGCAAACCTTTCCCTGTCCTTTAGCCAAAACACATAAAAAGTCTCATGCAAAATATTCATGCAAATTGTGGCCACCAGCCCACTAATAATGTGCACAGCCTGATTTAGTTTGGACTCAAATAGGACACCCTGCTACACACAGGACATGGTAAATGATATGAGACATGAACAGAGTTTGAGATATGTAAAAGATCACTCTGTCTGGAAGCTCTGGAAATCTTTTTCAAAACAGTGACCCTTGGGCTCAATCTTGAAAAATGAGTAGCAATTTATTGTTCAACGAAGAGACATTATGGCATGTTAGGCAGAGGAAATTGGATACAAATGTCTGGGTGTACAGAAGAGCTTGGAATTCTGGGGTGAGTGGGAAGTATAATGTGCTTGGGGCACAAGTTGTGCATTAGGCTGTCCCTGTGGGGATGCAGTTTGGGGAAGTGAGGCTAGAAATAAAGGATGGGATCAAATTCAGAGTAGCCACTATTCTGGGCTATTTTCAGTCAAAATTTTTCTAAGTGGATCTCAGTGTAGGGGAGGAAAACAATCATTTTCCTCTCTACCTATCTTAGGTTCCTTGGTTGGGGTCCTATAAATTAGACTAACAAAGGACAGATGACAAAGAGGAAAACAAACAGAAGTGTATTAGCATGCGCATCACAGGCATACACAGGGGGGCACTCAGAGATTAGTAACTCACAGGGGTGGGTAGAACTTGAGTTTGTATAGCATCTTAACAAAATAATAATAAATTTTAGAGAAGTGACAAGACAAAGGAAAACGGCTTGTAGCTTCTAGGGGCAGCAAATGTGGAAAGGCAAATATATGGAAAAACTAATGGTAGATAAGGGCTAGTTTGAGCAAGGTTTGTTATGTTGGTCCCTTTAGTGTCTTCTCTGGGCTGTTAAGGGTTTAGACTTGTCTCCAATGATTAACTTTTGTCCTTCCTTATTCAGAGGAGAGAGGGGACACCTTTACAAATTTATGTCTTACTTTTAGGCAAATATGGGGAGGGCAAAGAGCTTTTCTCATATCTGCTTATTCTCAAGTGAATTTAGCTAACAGTCTCTACGGCTCAAATTGCTCTCACATACAGTTTCTCCTTTGATCGTCACAATAATTTCATGGAGTTGGCAATGCAAAGGCATTATTCCCATTTTATAGATTTGGAGATTGTACCCCAAATGACGAAATGGCTTGCTCAACGTATTCAGCTCTCTGGAACCCTGCATTTTGTCATCCAGAGAAATTCACTTGTGTCCTGGATTCCCAGTGCTACCATAATAGTGTAACAATAGGATTTATAACATTGGAGTGGTGAGGGCATTGGCATGAAAAAGGGTGGCTTCATATCTTTGCTCTGGTCCTTACTAGCTATGCCCTTAACTGAGTTACTTTGCATCTTTGGCTCATGTCTTCTACTCTGTGACATAAAGATAACAATCTCTGCCTCTCAGAGTTGCTGTGTGCATCAAATGAGAGACTGTATATGAACAGCACCATACGTGGTACTTAATAAGAACTAAATATATCATTGCCTAAAATCATTATCATCATTTTTATGAAGTAACAGTGGATAATGGGAAATATAGTATGCAAATGAAGGGGCATGTAGATTCAGGTATTTATTCTGATTTCCTGCTCTGACCCTCAAATTCAGATTCCCAGAAAACAAACTTTTACTTCCATCCATATGTGTTTGCATTTAAAGAGTTCAGTTAGGTCTGATTGGCTGCTATTAATGCCAGAATGTTGGTTGAGCTTGGTTGCTTTATAGTCTCTCACAGCTTTGTAAAGTTAGAGAAAAGAATCCCTGAACTGTCATCGTGGGGGCCATGTTTATGAATTATTACATGTGTTGCTGGACCACTGTGAGCCCTCAAATTTATTTTTATGATCATTCTCACTTTTGTGTGACTCAAGGTCATTTATTTGGCCAGCTAATGACTATAGTAAAATTATGAGGAAATGGTCTAACACCACTATTCCAACAAAATGACTCATTGATATTTAATGTAATATTAACATTGCCTTAGATAATCTCTAAGACATGTTTTAAACATATATATCCATATTCTCCCCTGAGAGAGAATTTTACTGTTTATTTAATGAGTCAATTAAGCTGAAACAAGGCACTATATTCTTTTTTTCTCTTTGTATAGAAATAGTCATGTAACTTGACCTTCTGTCATCAAAAGTAAATGTATTAAGAAAATCAGTAGTAAACATTTTCCAGTGTAAATTTCAGCTTCATCCTTGCTTGCTGTCTGCAAGGGACTGCTGCTGTGGGAGCTTATGTCTTAAAGATTTCCCTACCCTTGACACCTTGGGTAACTTCAATAGCAGGAGCTTTGAGAATCTAAATTACTCACCTCTGCTGTGCATTTACTGCTGTCATTCAGTTGAATGAAATTAAACTTGCCACTTGTACCATCACACAGAAGAAAATTATAGAACTTTTTAAAAAAATGTTATTTCATTTAATTAAGGAGCAAATAGAATTCTGTTCTACTTCAATTCTTTGGTATAAAAAAATACAACATTGAAGAAAAGGGAAAGCATTAAGTTTCTATGAGAAGTTTAGTAAGTGAAATCAAAATCACAACTGGGCATTAATTTTAGATGCTATTTATGCAACTGTTCTTTCCACTACATTTATCAGAAAGTCTCACCAATGCCTAAAATTCTACCACTCCTACTTCCTTGTTAATTTTGTCCTTGGTATTTTTTTTGGGGGGTGGGGCGGGTTCCTCTGGAAATTACTTTCATTTCTGTAGAGAAGTTTGATTAATTCCTAACATGGAGAAAACAATAAGGAAGCCTGGGGAAGATCTTTTTCTTGGTTCTCACACTTAATTTTGTACTCGTTTTTAAAAATGCATAGATTTCACATGAAAATTGTGATTAGTGGATTGTCTTGAAAAGTCAGTAAATCTGGCCACAGTAAGCCTATGTTTCAGCATGACAATCATCAGTGGGAGCTGAGCAGCAGCTGCCTCCTTTACATGGGATACGTGAACTCCAGCTGGTCACAGTCCGCACCAGTCTCTATTGCCTCTCCACTCAATCAGCCTGCTTTACTCGGTTAAATTACTGGCATGACTCTGAAGATATTTGTAATTATATAGCTACTGATTTTTCCATCTAGATTTGGATTGATAGATATTATTATTACTATTATTTTATTATTATTACTATTTTTTAACAACAAAAGAATGCGTACCAGGGAGGTAGGCAGACTCAAAGTCTATCTCTGATGACTTTAAAATTTTTTCTAGGATATGGGTGACCTTAGGCATTTCTCATAGGTAATGTTCTCATTTTAAAACTGGAGATAGTAATTCCTATCTTTTTTAGTTTTATTATAATTAATAAGATGATGCATATAAAACATAATTCCTAAAGCAGAGTAGGTGTGCAATAAATGTTAGCTACAGTGTTCTATGATATAACAAAACAAATGTGGTTTTAAAAATTGACTCTGCATTCCTATCACTCCATTTCCTATAAAAGATGCTCTGTATCAGGATCTTTGATTTTCAGTTGCATTTTCCCCCTTGAGTGGTCTGGGATAATTGCCAATGGACATACTGCCTCTGTCATTCTGGGCGAATCTTTTGGTCATGAGCTTTGAGCAGGATAATGAATGAATTAGGAAAGCTGAAGCAAACGTGTGGGTTGATATCCCTTGTCAGAGCTTTGATTTAGATTCCTTGAAGAACAACAGAAATGTTCATTATATTTTCATTCCTTTCAAAATGCAAAGAATAGCAGAGCTTCAAAAACAGGACAGTAACGCACTACCCTAGAGGAAGTCATTTGAACAAATTTAAAAGCAGCCTCTAAGAATCAGGGCATAGATGCTTTCCTCATTATTTCTCCTGCACATTATTTGGCACCATTATCTGTTTTGATCCCTTTCTACAGATTTTCCAATGTTAATGTGATGCAAATGTGATTCTTGGATCCAGTAAAGGGTCTGCAGCTCACGCTCATGTAGAACACAGTAGGTCATTAAACAGATTCCTGATTTACTGCCTTTAATTTCTTCTTCAGGAGCAGCAACAGAAGCTTGTGGGTGGAGGTGGAGGATCTCTAATTACAATCATGGATAGAGAAATGGTTTCTTCTGACATTTTTCTTTCAGAGAGACTAAGCAAAACTGTGGTACAGTTTAACAGTACTCTTCTTAACTCACTGCAGGTTGCCATGGAAACAGGAATCTCGCATCAACATGAAAGGCATTTAGGGAATCTGTTAGGCTTTAATATTAGCATGATCTAAGCATTCTTGCTCACCACTAACAAGTCTAGCATCTCTTTAGAGTATCATTAATACTCATTAAATCTCTCTTCACGTGGTTTGGGGGATCTTCATATTGCATTTGAGGTCATTTTGGGGAGTGACCAACTCATCAGAGAATATGCATTTTGTAGAACTACACTTAGCTCATCTAGCACATGAAATAAGACTCACTCTACTTACACTGCTATTTTCACATGATCCAGATTTAGATTTTAATAGAGAAGAACATGATTGCAATGGCAATTAAAGAAATCTGCTAATATTTAGGAAGTTTATTTATAATAAAGAAGAACCAAATGGGAATTTTTGTTCTATAAAACAAGTTTAATAGAAACATGCCCTTTGATTACTTGTGGTAGGTAACTTTTAGGTTAGCTCCCATGTGTAAGTTTAGTTTTGCCAAATATATATTTTTAGTGTTTGTTTTTGAGGACAATTTACTTTGGAATCTTAAAACCCTAAAAGGCATATTGCTGGCAAAATCACGTGGACTTTTTGTTTTTCTCCCAAGAGCCATAAGAATGTGATTTAAGGGCCTTCCCTGGTGGCACAGTGGATAAGAATCTGCCTGCCAATGCAGGGGACATGGGTTCAATCCCTAGTCCGGGAAGATCCCACATGCCACGGAGCAACTAAGCCCATGTGCCACAACTACTGAGTCTGCGCTCTAGAGCCCGCGAGCCACAACTACTGACGCTCATGTGCCTAGAGCCCGTGCTCTGCAACAATGGAAGCCACTGCAATGAGAAGCCTGCGCACCTCAACGAAAAGTAGCCCCTGCTCGCCGCAACTAGAGAAAGCACGTGTGCAGCAACAAAGACCCAACGCAGCCAAAAAATAAACACCAACAACAAAAAGGAATATGATTTAAAAGCCACCAATTTGTTTAAGGCAATTATAGCAATGACTAAATTACCATTTTCTTTTATTTCACAAAAGAAGGGAATTTTGGTGGACTTATTGGGGAAAAAATGAGAGATGTTTTTGAATTATGTTTCAAACTCTTCCAATTATTTTTATGTGAATTGAAATAAGTCACTGATTCATCAGTTAGTCTTCTTCCCCACTTGATCTCCTGAAATGATTCTGTGTCTTCCCACTATTGAAAGGTTCTGAGTGGCTTTTAATGCCTATTCCTGGCATAGGGCAAGCAGCAAGTTTTTGTGATGAATATATCAGCTTTAGAGTCAGAAAGCCCAAATTCAATTCTCAGCTCCACTGGTTGCCAACTGGGTGACTGGGCAAGGTATTTAAACACTGTACTTCCATTTCATCATGTGGTTGTTATAAGGTTTAAGTGAGATAATGCATGTGCAGTACTTAGCAGATTTCTGCTATAATATATACATACTAGCATAAAATACACACACAGTGAATTTTAATTATGTCATTATTATATTAATTTTATAGCTTAAATAATCTGGCAACACTGCTAAGCCAATATTTCCCTTTTTATTAAAACCAAACATCGTAGCAGAAATTAGCTCTCCTTCCTTTCTCTGAGCTTGCTGTTCATCTTCTTGAAAAGTGGATTATACTAATAAAGTATCCAAAAACCAGAGAATAGGTAAGAAATGAAAATAATAAGGCCATCATAAACTAGAAATTTGATTTGTAGGTGGCAAGTTAAACAAAACCAGCCAACCAGTCATCTGTAGTTGAGAAGAGTTAAAATGTGTCTATCAGTAGTTTAGTTGCTGGCTCATCTAGCTTTTAGACAAGAATCAATTAGTTTGTAAAAAACTATTTATCATGAACAGATGCAGAAGCTATGATTACTCTCACTTGATGTTTAATTTCTTATATGTTGAGTTTTAAACATGTAAATGAATTATTTCCCTTTCTAAGTCACATGAAATGGAAGCAAAGTGAATAGACAAAATGGTATCAGATGGAGACAAAAGGTGAACTTAAATAAGGAGTTAAATAGTTAGCTCTTAAGGACATGGCTTAGGTTTGGGGTAATAGTGGAATTTTTAAAGCTGCACCCCAGAATTAGACAAGTGTGAACACCCAGGCATTGGAAGCACTAGAAAAGAGCTTCAGGGACAGAGATTACCACTAGAAAACTTGTAGCATGAATGAGAATAGAATGCATGGTCACAGTAGGCAGGCAGCTTCCAAAGACAAAGAAAGGATAGAACAGCTGAGATGCTTATGTCCAGTAGCTGCTCTGGCCAACTTCAGACTGGAGCACGTGCTCTATGGAAGTGGGCAGGTCTGAAATGAGAGAAGCGGGGAGAGTAAAGTCAAGCCAAGCATTCCCAGTTTCTCATCCCCCAAATCACCAATCAGATGAAAAGAAGTGACTGAGACAGAAGTGTTACTCCAATCGATGGTCCTCCACGTTGGTGGAGAATAAATACGTTTGTGAGGGCTGCTGTAACAAAATACCACAGACTGGGTGGCTTAACCAACAGAAATTTATTTTCTCACAGTTCTGGAGCTAAAAGTCCAAGATCAAAGTGTAGACAGGTTTGGTTTCTTCTGAGGCCTCTCTCTTTGGCTTGCAGATGGCCCCCTTCTCACTGGCTCTTCACATGGGCTTTCCTCTGTGTGCTTGTATCATTGATGTCTCTTTATGTGTCCAAATTCCGTCTTACTGTAAGGCCATCAGTCAGATTGGATTAGGACCCTCTCTAATGGCCTCATTTTAATTAATTATCTCTTTAACGGCCCTACCTCCAAATACAGTTATGTGCTGAGAGACTGGGGGTCAGGACTGCCACATGAATGATTTGGAGGCAACACAGTTCAGTCCATAACAATCAATGTGCCCGTAACAGCATAGTAATAGCTAGAGACTGTGCATCACAATGAATATTTCTGTAATTTCCTCTTTCCTTTCCTTCTTAGGCAGCCTTTTAGGGAGCTAAGCTGCCTTCACTATGAGGCACAATGAGGGGCAAACCTGCAGCCAGTAGCTTATAGTATCAGTGATGTACAGAAACAAAATGAGAAATTGCCAAGTCTATCTTAAAAAGACCATTTACTGCCTGGTTTCTTGAAGGACATATTAAATTCCAGCAAGTTCAAAATGTTTCAACGTGGCTAATCATTTCAGAAGTGCCAATAAACATGAAAGGATAGTTAATTTATCTTTTGAAAAATGAAGGATTACATTTTACCAGATTTATTCTGTTATATTTCTATGTGACATGGGGTTCTAAAATCACATTAAAACAATTTCCTCCTGGAGAACAGTTTGTTTTAATAAAGCTAAACACCGAGAGTAAGAATAATGATAAAACCTGTTATCTTTGGAACAAATAGCTATAAATGAAATGAAATTAAGTGAAACCATAAAGAAAATTCATTTGTTCTTTCATAGCACCTTTCCACGGAGACATTAACAACTTTACAAATGCTCATTAGGTAGGTTATCTAGTACACTGCACCTTGGAAATTACCTTTGTATTCAAATTGAAAATTTTCAGATCTTGCAACCTGACTATGGAACAAAGAGAAAAACAGAAGTTTCTTCAGAAATTCCCAGATCCACGCCTAGGTGCCTATGTTCTGCTCATCCTTTGAGTATGCCACATAAATGGGAAAGACAGGACCAGGCCTTCCCCCAAACTTCTGGATTTCACTTTAATCCATAGGTAGATAATGGAAAAAAATGGATTTAGGGGAAAAAAAACTCAGCCCCTATTTTTTTCATTGTGTTTAAATTACTAATATCAATATCAAGAATTAAGATTAATTGAATCCTATACCAGACATAAAACATTTTAAAGTTCATGATTTCAAGCCTCTCTTGAACACAATGACCATGGCAGTCTGTTAAGGGCTGTGGAAATACCAACACATGGAATGAAGCATGGTGTCTAGTCCAAGGATGCTCACAGTCTAACTGGGAAATTAGACACTAACAACTGTCATGTATAACCATATGTTATACACAGTATTATATATAATAACTGTAGTACTTGTTTATAAAGTCTAGGTTACTTAATGAATAGAAACAGAGGAAGCCAAGACTCACTAAGTTTAGAGAATCTAGGAAAGCTTCTCATAGGAGAAGACATTTAAACTGGGTCTTGAAGGATGTGAAGGATTTTGTAGGAAAATGTTTCCCAAAGGTTAAGAGAACAAAAGAGAAAAATACAGATGAGACACAGTGAGTGGAACACTTGGTGTGAAAAAGTTGTGAAAATCAGATAATGTAGGACCTTGACTAAGATTTTGAGAAATGGGAGAAATAAAATATGATTTGTTCTCCTGGAAGACAGTTCTGGAAGCATGTGAGGGTAGCATGCACATAGGAAAGCAGGCAGGTGGACAACTTTTCCTATCAGAGTTTACTAGCCAGATTTTCAAGGGCAACCTGAACATGATGTCCCTTCCTAAGTTACCTTATTGCTCTAAATAGCTAAGAGCTTTGAAGGTGTGGTCACTTTAATGTAATGTTCTCACATAGTCTATGAGTCTATCACCTCCCCCTTGAGGAGCATAATGTAACCTTTTATAAAGAGAAAAATTCTAGTTTGTCTAAACAACACAAAATCTAAATTCTTTCCAGACCACTCCTTTATTGAAAACTTTACATGTTTTTACCTTAAGTTTATGGCTCTCGGTTTAGCTATATCCTCCCATTTTTTTCCCCAGACTGTGAACAAGATCCTACTCAAAAATCAGGTAGTCAATGATAAGTATGGTTTGTTGCCTCCTCTTTACAAAATCTCTCTCTCTCACCTCTGCTGTTATTGACATCTCTTATTTCATTGTGCCATTCATTATATCTTCAGCCCATATGCCATTAAAAATGCAGCCAAATGTTGGCTGGAAGCCCATTCTCAGATGTTTTAGAGAACTCAGCAGTGATCTCAATCAGGTTGGGCAACATCACAATGGGTTTCTCCCCACTTCTTGGCTAGTGAACCTGGGCCGAGATTTCAGCTTCACCCTAAGGGTTTTATTCTTTTGAACAAATTCATGATGTCTCTTGACTAACGTTGCTGAAATAAATTACATTGAAGTACAGGACTTTTTACATGTGTTGCCAAATTGTTCTTAGTTTTCGATTGGTCTTCACTCAATGGTAACTTTAAAATGTGGACCTCTGAGTGTATTGTCTCTAGCACTACCAAATGCCTAACTGACACCTCCACTTAGATATATCACTGGTACCTGAAATCTAGCCTGTGTGCAAACACACCTCTGGGGGCTGCCTCCCACAGCTGTCTTCCCCATGTCATTCAATGGGGCCACTATTCACCCGGTTGACCAGGCCTTACACTTAAGTAATGTCCAGGCCCCTTTCTTTTTTCTCATTCTTTAAAAGCAATCTGTCACCAAGTCTTGTTAGTGATACTCTCAAAATATATCTCAACTCTAAGTAAGCTCTTCCTACCAGCTTCACTGCTACTTGCCAAGTAAAAATGGCCTGAATTGCTGCATAATTCTTTCAACTAATGTCCCTGCTTTTGCCCTTGTTCCCTACATTCCATTCTCAATATACCAGAAAGGGAATAAAACTTCTGAACATGTAAATCATATCACATAACTCCTTTGCCCCAAATTCTCCAATACTTTCCTACGACAGTCACAAAAATACCTTACTCCTGTTCACAGCTCACAGCTGAAGCCCATTACCCTTTTGACCACATCTGGGCAAACTGCTTAGAAGGCCTAGAAAGCTGCTCCCTCCTTCGGTGCAGGTGGGCCTCAGCCCCACCACTAACCACAGTGAAAGCCTAAGCCAGTCTCCTTCCTTGCACTGTCCTTTTTGTTAACCAGTTTGGGCCGCTCACCCTGTTCTTCCAACAAGTCTGATTATATAAGGAATAAGCCTTTTCATACTCTCTTGGGGTGTGTATGTGTGTGTGGTTATTGGTCTTGACATCCGGAACAAATTTTCGGGGGGGGGGGGTCCATCCTTGCTGTGCTACTAGCTAGCTAGCTATCTGTCATTTATCAATCATCCATCTATCTTCTCTCCTCACCAACTTGGAGTTTTCATACTTGCCTCATGTACTCTTGGTGGTGTGTATACCTTTTGCTCCAATTTATTCACATTTAAAAATTCTATACGAGGACTCCCTTAATCTCTACATATAGGCTTTGAGTTTGGGCCTTTATTCCTTCTCCTAAAAACTTTCTTTATATCATTTATTACCATGTGTTATCACTGACAACAACTCTCTCCTTGACCAAACTCTAGATAGGAGCCTCTGAGCCTGACTAGACCCCATCCTTGGCATGTCTTCAAGAACCAGTTTTAGGGGCTTCCCTGGTAGCGCAGTGGTTGGGAATCCGCCTGCCGATGCAGGGGACACGGGTTTGTGCCCTGGTCTGGGAAGATCCCACATGCCGTGAAGTGGCTAGGCCATAGTGAGCCATGGCCGCTGAGCCTGCACATCCGGAGCCTGTGCTCCACAACGGGAGAGGCCACAGCAGTGAGAGGCCCGCGTACCGCAAAAAAAAAAAAAAGAAAGAACCAGTTTTAGTAAAAATCCTGTCCAATCAGTTTAGCCAGAATCCCCCCCTTACCCCTGATGTTTCTCCTTAGTAGTTTTCTATCTACAGACCCCTACCCTGCTCCTTGGCTATAAGTTCCCCTTTTTCCTTGCTGTACTTGGAGTTGAGCCTAATCTCTCCATACTGCAAAACCCCACTGCAATAGTCCCTATAACTATCAAGACAGTTCTGAATAAAATCTGCCTTTCCATTTTAACAAGTGATCACTTCACACTTTTGATAATACTGACCAACCTCTGAGCACATGTATTGACATCCAGAGTCTCTAATCGTATTCACATACAAGTAATACTCCACTGTGTGGTTTCTCTGATTGCTTTTGTTTATTTTTAAACCTAGACACCTAGATGAAGTTACTCCACATTCCCATGCTTTAAGTTGTACACAGAGCAAATGCTACACTCCTTGGGCAACTTCTCTCTTTTGCATTTATAAGGAGCATATATTCCCAAGTCTTGTCCTCCTCCTTTCTTAATAATAGCTGTAGTTTTCGTCTTGACATTTTGTGTCTTTCTACAACAAACATAAATTATTACTCCCCTCTTGGTTTGGTGATCAGCACTTGCCTATCAGTCATGGCACACTTGCTATCACATGCCTTCCTTTTCTCCCTGGTTAACCTGTCTTACACTCTGTGACCAATGCTTCAGAATTCACTCAGAACAGTTTGCCAGCTGCCCATTTCAATATATTTAAATGATCTCAAGAGATAACATCTATTTGCTCTTCAGTATCATTGTCAAGAACCCTTAACATAGTCTCTTATCAAAACATTTTTCTCTTTTTTTCTTCCATCTTTTGTAGTTAGGGACTGAAATCTAAGAGGGGTCCGTCTGCTGGGCTGCTCAGTCCAGGCTTGACGACTGAGCCTGGATCAGAATCCTGGAACCAGTCTTCTGCCTCATTGGTCTTGAAGCACCCTTTTATTGATGCCCTCAGAATTGAGAAAGCTAAAACTTCCCCTAACTGAGCTCACAAGCAATTGAGACATAAAATAGAATGTTCCTCTATTAATAGATAAAACGTGGTAAAGCTAACCGAAGATTGGAATATTTATACTGTTTGATTTGCACATTCTGTTCCTCTGAGAACAGCTGTATGAGAAACTGTAGTGTTTTTATGTGAACTTGATATGACGGCAAGGTTGTCATAAAGGCTAGTATAATAGATCTACTATATTGTGATGAACCACCTCCACTGGTAAGGACAAGCCTGCCAAGTAGAGACTCAGAGCTTCTCTTGGATGGTTTTCTTCTGTTCTAGTCTGCATGCAGACCGCTTTCTCTCCATTCACATATTCTTTCATGGGACAATAGCTTCAAAATAATAACTACCTTATATTAAGTACCTGCAATGCTTCTAATGTTTTAAGATAATAATAATAAAATAATAATAATAATAAACACATTAAATACTATACTCCAGGCACTGTTCTAAATAACTTGTTTATCCTCATAACAACCTTATGAAGTAGGTACTTATTACAGTCTCTATGTTTAAAAATATATATAATCTTTACAAAGGAGTGTATAAAATATGAATATTGATAAAATGAACACCTAAGTATCCACCACCCAGCTTAAGAAATAAAAAATGCATCTCCCTCCTTTCCTACATTATCTCAATGGACCAGTATCTTGAATGTGTTGTTAATAACTCCCTTTTTTTTCTCTTGGTTTATTGGTTTGTCTTTTATCTTATTGACTTGTAAGGCTTTTATTTCACTATATCCTGAATATCAATATTTTATGTTTCATATAAGATGCTGATATCTTCTCCCAGTTTATGGTTTTATTTTCACTCTCTTTACTGTTATCTTTTGCAATTAATTTTAATGTAGTCCAATTTATCAATCTCTCTCTTTTTAAGTTAAAATTATTTTTTTCTTGTTGAAAAAATCCTTCCTGATCCTGAGGTTGTAATAATATTATTCAATGTCGCTTTCAAAGGATTTGATAGTTTTGCCTGTCAACCCCCGGAAATGATTTTTTATGAATGTTGCGGCAGATAGGTAATTAGTTACATCTTACAGATAAAAAATCTGAGGCGGGGACATTGTCTTACTCAGGTTTACAGATGTTAAGTAGCAGAGCTAAGATTTGAATCCAGGCAGTCTGATTTTGGAGCCCACACGCCTATACTGCCTTTGAGGGCATTATTAGAAAAATTATACAGATGTGGAAACTGAGGCTCAGCGAGGTTATGTGACTTGCCCAAGGTCACACAGTCAGTAAGAGCTACAGATAGTATGCAAACTTTAACACTCCTTAGATCAGAATTTGTATATTTTCCTTTATATGTCCTGTCTTCCTAGAACCACATGCTGGTCTGTGGATTCTATTCCCACAAACTCTCTGCTCTCTGTTTTATTTTGGGAGTGAGTCATTTTCTTCTCCTCTGCAGAGAGCTGGTTTTACCTGTACTCTTTGTTCTGAAATTGTTTAACCCACAAAGTAAAAATTTATCTCCTGGTCTTGTATCTTATCTCATCTTTTTCTGAATTTATCACATCACCTTATTTCTTAGTCTGAATTTATATGTAATTTTCACCTCTTAGAGCCCCATCTGCTGACCTTCTAATATTCTGCATTCAAATTCTATTTACAGCAGATCATTTTACTTTCAGCTTCATGTTTCCTCTTTTTCAGTGATGGCAATTAACACATCAAGGATTTCTTTGATCTTGCTCCTTCCCCGCTCCTTGGGCTCATCTTTTACTGTTCCTTACATTTAATTTTGTTTCATTCTTTCCTTCGTTCATTCAACCAGCGCTCACTCAATTCGACTTCCTATGTTTAAGGCCCTGTTCTAGATGCTGAAAGAAAAAAAATGTTTTCGCCCTCATGATGCTTGCATTCTAGTGGGAAGGCAGATAATAAACAAGTAGACGCATAACGTCAGATGATGAAAAGTGCTATGGGGAAAGGAAAGGGAAGGAAACGAGTGTGGTCAGCTGGAGTTGCTTTTTTTTTTTCTTTTTTTTTTTAATTAGTTGATTCATTGGATAGCTATGGGGAAAAAAACTAACAATTGGCAAGTATCCTGAGTCCTAGATTTGGTTAAGTGCTTTATTTATTTATTTTAAGTTTTATTATTTTTAAAGTATTTTTATTCAATTTCACTTACACTTAACTACTTCTCTAGAAGTCAAGGATGATAGCTGACTTCTCCTTGCCATGCCTTGCAAGGGCAAAGATACAGGTAAACCTTTTGATAAAAGTGGGCTACTGTTTCTGACTCTTAAAGATAAATGCTGGCTACTGTTTTTGACTCTTAAAGATGATATACATATGCTCCTTTCTATGGTTACTTTGAGTTCAAAGGAAGCAGCAAGCTTGTCACTTCTGGATTTTTAGAAGGTCCTTAATTCAGCCTAAATTATCTCACAGTACAGCCTTTATGCAAACAAACTACTCTTTCTATTTTGCTGATACATCTTCCTCTGCTCAAAATGTCATTTGTCCTATTGTCACATAATGAAATTCTGCTCATCTTTCAAAGTCCAAATTAGATATCACCACCCCATTCCCTGCCAGGGATACTTCTCTGACCACCTGATGCAGAATCCAAGAGCACACCCAAGCATGTGGCATCACTCTTAGTTCATTATACCTAGTCTTGCAGTGCTTTAGTGTCAAACACATAGAGTCCCCTAGTATATTGCAAGTTCCTTAAGGAATAAAAACAAGACTGATTTTAGGGAATTTCAACTAAAATAATATTCTTATTTAGTACTGTAGTTCTCCTACAGCCAGAATTTAATAGGCCTATTGTATAAACTTTTAGAAGTATTTATTGAACTGAATTGAATTACATGATTGGTCAGACCGAATAGTCTTTTCTTCTTTCATGAAATCATTTAGGATCTGCTCTATGCCTTGAACTGTGTCATGAAGTAAAGATAATAACATAACTATAACATCGGTCTTGTCTTATAGACTGGTGAGGTAGACAGATGAGATGAAAACATGCAGTGCAGTGGAAATACAGAAACTGGAAAGTCAGCACTTCTGCTTAGTTACCAGCTTTGACACTAGCTAGCTGTATGCCTTGGATATGTCTCTAATCTATTGGTGCCTAAACTTTTTCATTTGCAAAATGAGGGGAGTAAATTCCCACCTTTCAGAGAGACTTTTAGGTGTACAGATAATGCCCAGAGCATAATTATCAATAAGTGGGAGCCATTATTATCACTGTAGTATGACCTTGTGTATCAGCTAATGTGAGAGCAGCCAGGATTGTTAAACCAATTCAGCCTGGAGGATTAATCCAGATGACTAAGTCAATACAGTGGTATGTCCACTCAAACCAGACTTGTTCTTGGGGGCACAACACTGCTTGTAGAAATGACCACTGTCAAGATCACCTCAAATTTCATGTGTAAGAGAACGTGTAAGTAGAGGGACTTTCCTGGTGGAAAGTCAGTGCAGGCGACACGGGTTCCAGCCCTGGTCTGGGAAGATCCCACATGCTGCGGAGCAACTAAGCCCCTGCACCATAACTACTGAGCCTGAGCTCTAGAGCCTGTGTGCCACAACTACTGAGCCTGTGTGCCACAACTACTGAGGCTGCACTCTTGAGCCCGTGCACCACAACTACTGGGCCTGTGTGCCACAACTACTGAGCCTGCGCTCTAGAGCCCGTGTTCCACAACTACTGAGCCTGTGTGCCACAACTACTGAGCCTGTGTGCCACAACTACTGAGTCTGCACTCTAGAGCCCGTGCACCACAACTACTGGGCCTGTGTGCCACAACTACTGAAGCTCATGCGCCTAGAGCCCATGTTCTGCAACAAGAGAAGCCACCGCAATTAGAAGCCCACGCACCGCAACGAAGAGTAGCCCCCGCTCACCACACCTAGAGAAAGCCCATGTGCAGCATTGAAGACCCAATGCAGCCAAAATTAAAAATATAAATAAATAAATAAATAAATAAATTTATTTTAAAAAAGAGAATGGGAAAGTAGGTAACATTTATTGAATGACTGTTATTTGTTACATTCTTATTAGGTGTTTCATATACATTATTTCATTCAATCTTTACAATAGCCACGCTGGTAAGTGGTCATTATTATTCCCTTAGTATACACCTAGAAACTGAGATTTGGAGAAGTTAAATATATGCGTTTCTAATATTGTAGTCCAAAATAGCCAATTAAACTTCAAAAACGTGTGTATGTGTATAATATATAGACACCATAGTTGTTTCACTAGGAAGCATGTTATTAAATAGTGATTTTGAATATCTGCCCTCTTTAACTGCAATTCAGGTGTGTTTATAGAACAATGTCATCCCTTTGCCGAATCGAGTGACACATAATGTACTATCTAGCATAACAACTGAAACCTAAGGTGTCCTTTTAAAATTTCCAGTCTACTTTTCAGAATATAGTAGGCATAGGATTACTGGCAAATAGAAGAGTCATCTTTGCCCTCTCATATGAGCAGACAGCTACTGTACCTCCCAGGTAGTAGAATAGCAGAATATGATTTCTAGATGAAATCATCTGTTTGTTGGGGTCATCCCTGTTATTATATAATCTAGGCTGAGTTGATACAAAGACCATAATTAAACATTGTTAAGAATTTTCTCTGTGCCTCCTGTGGCACACCAGCGGCTATTCCCTTTGCTTCTTTTTCTTTGAATTACTAGAACACTGTTGGCTGTACTTTGTATTTCATATACCCTGGAATGTAGTCAGGCTCTTGATATTGTAATCCTTTAACTGAGAAAATATTTAGAATTGCTTTTATGAAAGAATATTGCTGTATATTCAAGGCTGAAGTATTAGTGCTCTTCTGCTCTGCCTCTATGATTTTTTAAAAATGTAGATTCATATATATGTATAATATACATATATATTTATATGTTGTATATATAAATAAATGTTTGAAGTGCATGTGAGTGTACCCATCGACAATATTCTTTTTAACAAAACAAACAACAAGATAATAAATAATGAGTAGGATTTTTTTAAATTGAGCACAGTGATAAATGTGCCCAGGTCTGCAAATGTGAAGAGCATTCAGCTAGCATTTTTAATACCAAAGATAAAAATGACATGTCAAAGGAATATATTTTTCTGTGATAAAAGGTAGATGACTATTCCAAGTCGGGATCTGTCATAACAGAAGTGGCCTCACAATATGGCATCCTTAGCCCTTGGCAACAAGGATAGTGAGGACAATTAAAGGAGACAGGGCCTGGCTCTGTGAGACTGGCTCTGTCGGCCTGCAAGCCTGGCATGGTTTGGACAGACCTCACCGCTCGGTGCCTGGGGAAGGAAGAGGAAGAGGAACGTCCAGCCTGGACTGTGCGGCACAGCAACGGCCTGTGAACAGTGCCGGTGGTGGGCAACTAATATCATTCAGCGGATGGTGTTCTCAGGATGATGCAGTGAATCTCACAGTCTTAGACAGGAAGTCAAAGCGCCACTAAGGAGAGGAGAACGATAGGCTGGTAAGAGCTAGACAGTTTCAGAGCAGTTCAGGTTATCAGGCAAATGGGGTGGGCAAAGAAACCAACGTACCTGCCTTGTCTTCTGGAAATAAAAGTATTAACATGGTATAGAGGTTGTGGAGCAGAGAATCCTGTGACTCAGAAGCTTCTTGGACTCAACCAAGAGCTTATCCATGGCACACTAGACACTGGGCCCATTGGCTGCATAATGCAGTCCAAAGCCCCTCACATGATAGCAAGAGACCTTCTTATGTAGCCTCTGACTTTGTCATAATTGGCTCGGGAGGGAGGTAGGCAGAGAGGAGCTTGGAAAGGTAAAGTTGGCTGAAATTAGGTTGACCTGAAACTGCAGTCTGTTACTGACCCACCAGATAATACTTGAGAGGCAGGAAAAGGAATGACCATTGTTCTGCTTTAAGATGAAAGGTATGCCCTTTGCAGCTAATATTTTGAAATTCTTTATTAGGGATTTTCCAATTTGAAAACAAAATCTTCCTATCCAAATGTCCAACTCAGCATTTTTGGGGACCCATAATTATCTGAAAAAAGAATAACAGAATGAATGCAAGAAACAAGATGCCTTAGATTAAAGAACAAAGGCAAAGACAGCCCTCATTTCTGTGATGTTTTTCACATAACTGAATGTCCCCAAATGCTTCACAAAGCATTTAATTACATGCTAGCAGCGGAGGAAATGCTGGCATTGCTGTGTGCCAGCTTCAGCCCACGTAAAGTGGGGAATGTCAAGTTAACTCTCTAACTGCAAGGAATTTGCAGAAAGCTCGCTCCCAGTTTTTTCTCTTGGAAAGCACAGCTTCTCATTTCTTATTACTTACACATTTCCTGGGGAATGAAGTGGCCTAAATACACTACTTCCTAGCAGGCAGTCACAGGATGGTAGTCAAGACAAGATGGTAAAAATGGGTGCTATCTGCAACCTAAGAGTCCACAAAAAAGACCTGAACATCTAGGAGTATGTAAGAATGGTGGGCAGGAAAGCATTTGAGAACTTCAGCTGGAGAGTGACAGAATCGGCAAGGCCAGGGGTATATAAAACAGGCTGGGAACATTTTAGGTTTTGCTTTAAAGGTTGGCCTACATTTCAGCACACCCACTCTCTTTAGATCCATAGGTAACAAAGAGCTCCCACAAGCTCTTTGTGGGAGCCCTTAGTGCAAGGATGGCATGATTGACCAGACCCTGAAATAGTTCAACTGTGAACCTGGATGAGTCATGGCCTTGAAGCCTGAAACCCTAACACGCACTGGAAGAACTGCTTATATTTTAGTAGAATGGGATCATGAATAAATGCATAGACACAGCAAAGACTCTAGACTAAGTCTCTTCTATGAGGAAGAGACTGATATACCACTGAGGTGAGTTCAGGCTTTATTCTGTAGACAAAGGGCATCTGTTAAAAGATTTTAAGCAATGATAAGTTAATTATTTATTCAATTTCTTAGAAAATATGTACTGAGAATCTTCTTGTATGCCAGGCACTGGGGATGTATAAATGAAACAACCTTTGATCCCAAGGAGCGCACAGTTTAGTAGAGGCAACTTCTTGTGTAAATAAATAAGTACAGTTAGATATTGGCAGTGCTTTAGTATCATCATATTTTATGTTTATTTAAGGATAACAAAGAGATATGAGGAATTGGTCAATTTGACCTGAGTATTTAAGGTAAGAGGTTTAAGAAATACAAGCTAAAAGAAGAGCCTGATGAGATGACTTTTGAAAGATCAGTGAGATCTCATTTGGTAAAGGCGCAGGAAAGGGGCATTTTGAGTACAGGCAGAAACATGGTCAGGGGCATGGAGACTTCAATCAGGCTGGCTTGTTTTGGAAACTGGAAGTAGTTGAGTATAACTGGAGTGCAGGGGTGAAGTGGTACGGTGGGAAGCAGCTAGAGGGGCAGATAATCATCTTATAGTCCACACTATGGGGTTCTGAGTCTAACAGCAGTGTGGAGAACAAGTTAAGGTTGATGTCAATGAGATAGCTAAGAGATCATCATAACTGCCCCTTCAGAATAGGTAAGAAGAAAATATTTGCAAAAGACACATATGATAAAGGACTGTTATCCAAAACATACAAATAAATCTTAAAACTCAACAGTAAGAAAATGAATGATTAAAAATTAAGCAAAAGAGAGACTTCCCTGGTGGTGCAGTGGTTAAGAATCTGCCTGCCAATGCAGGGGACACGAGTTTGAGCCCTGGTCCGGGAAGATCCCACATGCCACAGAGCAACTAAGCCTGTGCGCCACAACTACTGAGCCTGCACTCTAGAGCCTGTGAGCCACAACTACTGAGCCTGCATGTCACAACTACTGAAGCCCGCACACCTAGAGCCTGTGCCCGCAACAAGAGAAGCCACCACAATGAGAAGCCCACGCACTGCAACAAGGAGTAGCCCCTGCTCGTTGCACTAGAGAAAGCCCGTACACAGCAATGAAGACCCAATGCAGCCAAAAAAAATTAAATAAAAAAAATTAAAAATTAAGCAAAAGATCTTAAAAGACACCTCACCAAACAAGATATACAGATGAAAAATAAGCATATGAGAAAATGCTCAACTTCATACATCATTAGGGAATTGCAAATTAAAAACAATAATGAGACACCACTACATATCTACTGGAATGGCAAAAATCCAAAACAGTGACAATGCCAAATGCTGGTGAAGCTTTGGAGCAACAGGAACCATTATTCATTGCTGGTGGAAATGCAAAATGGTGTAGTTACTTTGGAAGAAAGTATGGCAGTTTCTTACAAAACTAAACATTCTCTCTTTAATAATCACACTCCTTGGTATAAAATCAAATGAGTTAAAAACTTATGTTCACACAAAAGCCTGCACATGGTTGTTTACAGCAGCTTTATTTATAACTGCCCAAACTTGGAAGCGACCAAGATACCCTTCGATAGTTAAGTGGATAAATAACCTATGATACATCTGGCCGATGGATTCAGGGCTAAAAGGAAATGAGCTATCAAGCCATGAGAAGACATAGAGGGAACTTAAATGCATATTTGTAAGTGAAAGAAGCCAATCTGAAAAGACTACATTCTACATAATTCCAACTACATGACATTGGTAAGAAAGGGGGAATAAAAAGGGAGAGCACTGAGGATTTTTAGGGCAATTAAACTAGTCTGTGTAATATTATAATGGTAGGTACATGTCCTTATACTTTTGTCCAAACCCATAGAATGTATTCATACAACACCAAGAATGAATCATAACATAAACTATGGACTTTGGGTGATAATGATGTCTCAGTGTAGGTTCTTCAGTTGTGACCAATGCATCACTCTGGTGGGGAATGTCAATAATGGGGAAGTTATGCATGTGTCAGGGCAGGGCATATATTGGAAATCTTTGTATTTTCTGCTAATTTGTTCTGTGAACCTAAACTGCTTTTAAAAGTAAAGTCTATTTAAAAAAAGATAGTGCCTAAACAAAACAATAGCAATGTGGATGAAGAGGAATGGTCAGATGTCCAACAGTTATTGCTAGAAATGTGATGTGGGGATGACAGTGAATTCTGGCCTGGATAACCAAGTAGTTGATGAGGTTGTCTATTACTTTAGACAACAGTATTTCTCCACATCATCACAGACTATTGAATCATTACTAATTTATAAATAGAAAATACTTTCAAGCATTTGTTGTTTTATAAAATATGTTTTTAGATGCAGCTCATTAAGCTTCACAACATCTAAGCATTTAACACATGGCTTGGCAATCAGCAACCACTTGTTGAATGAATGAGTGAACAAATGTACAATGATGTTGCATAAGGATTGAATTGTGTCTGTAACTTAAATCTTGAGTATTATGAATATTTTTGAATCTTGAGTATTATGTAATCTTAAGTATTATGCCTGTAATTTGGATTCAATTCTGATTCAAAGTCCAGTGTTTACTGCACTGCACCACAATTGCCACTTTTTAGACAGAAGGAAAAATACAGAGATCATGCCACAGTCATATACCCAGGATTGAACCCATCTTACCACTTGTACTCTGGGCCTCTGCTTACAAAATGGTAATGATATCATTCTCATGAGGCTGTTTTATGTTTAAATGAAATGAGATGATGAAATCTCCCAACACATAGAAGATATTCGACACAAGTTAAAGGAATCTGCTTTGATCATATGTTGTGCTAATTTATAGCAGTTCTTTACTTTTTTCATTCTTACCAGTTGCTACTGCTAATGTAGCAGATTACTGCTATAGAATCTGGTCATTACATTAACACTAGATATGATGTGGAAAGGCTCTCAAAAAAAAAATACTTCCCCCTTGTACTCCTTAAGAAAGTCCAAACATTAACAAGTCATGTATCATATAAATATGTCTCAGACTAAATTCTGTAATAGACAGTCATCTACTAGCAGACAGACACACTGATGGCCAAGCAACATATGTGGAAAGTGAAAGGAAGCCTCAGGTCTCTATCATTCCGGGTGCTGAAATAGTACCTGAGTGAAAAATTAACTCCAGAGAGTTATGAAAAATTCCAGTGTCAGGATTCTAACCTTATTGTTATAATCTTGAGGGAAAAAAAAATCATCAGAACAGATGGTCTAACCAAGGGCCAGTTATGAATCCTAACCCTTGGCCACTCTTCTGCCTGGTATAATGATTGAGTTCAGTAGACATCATACATGTATTTAATTATATTTAGTACACTTATAATTTAAGTGATGTATTTTAGAAAAAAATCACAGACAACACAATAAAAGGGAAGTTCAGTGAGGGGATGGAAAAAGCCTTTTGGAATCAGGACACATGGGTTCTGATCTCAGCCCTGCCAATAATGGACAGAATAACTTTGGGTAAATCACTTTGCTTCTCTGAGCTTCCATGAATTTTATAGCACATTGCAGCAATTTATAGCATTTAATATAATGTTCTAGTTAAGGATGCTTTATAAACTCTAAATTTCCATGTAAGTAGTTAGATTAAGATACTGTCTTTGTTGTTCCAATCATCATCATCATCATCAAATTTAGTTTCAAGCTCAGAGTATTAATCAAAATTGGAGCATAACTGGTCATCAGTGGGGACTGTCTTGATCAGCACAGTCCACTGAAAATATAATGCAAGATACATAAACAATTCTAAATTTTTTGGCAGCCATAATTAGACGTGGAAAGAAAAGGAACAGGTGAAATTAATTTAAATACTATATTTTATTTAACCTAATGTGTCCAAACTATTATCATTTCAACATGTGATCATCAGAAAAATCATTAATAAGATTTTCATGTTTTTTATATTAAATTTTAAAAATCTGATGTGTATTTTACACTTTATCCCATCTCAATTAAATACTGAATTTTCACCAAAAATACTTGATCTGTATTTAGATTTCATAAAATTTAGAGAAAAGGTAGAATCACATATCCAAGTATTCCCAAACATACTTAAAGTTTTCCCATAACTGAATTCAGTGTCAGTTTTAAAATTTAAATCAATTAAAATCAAAACTTCTGTTTCTCAGTTGCACTAGACACATTTCAAGTGCTCTGTATATGCAGGGCTAGTGGCTACATATTGGACAGTGCCAGCTCTAGAGTATAATGTCTTCAGGGGTTCAGGCGAGCTTGTAGATAAAATATAATAGTACAACAGGTACTAGGCATAAGCAGGGACACGAGGGTACAGGAGACAACAAACAATCTATAATAAGAAGAGTAACAATAATAATAATTCCTCACATTTCACTTTAAGAAGCACTTACTTGATATCAGAAATGTACCAGCTGCTGGGGGTTCAGTGATGAATGTCCCTGTCCTCAAGTAACTTAGTAGCCAACATTGAGTTAGATTAATAAAAGCTATATAGCAAGTTACAGTTTAACTACATTTATGCAGGTGTTACTTAATCTACTTAACAAACTGTGAACTAAGTAGAATTATCAGGGTTTTTTAGATGAGGGCAAGTGAGCTGAAAAATGCTATTCCACAACATTGAAATGAAACTTGGGGCTTAAAGACACCATTTGGCAGGGTCACAGAAAACTGGAGAGTGTTTTGGGCCCCCTAAAACAGCCCCCTATACCAGGGAGCACCTTATTTTCTCTCAAAGTGATTGGCACTCCAGTCCTTCAGTTAGTATATCTACACTATTGAATTGTGCACCCCAGTAAAATGTGAAAGAAGTCTAGAATTTAGCAGGTCTTACCGTTCAGTAATTAGTCTTAGGATCCATCAGCAAAGCACAGCGACCCCACCTTTAATTCAGAGACAGGTAAAGCTCAGTTGTATGCTTTAAAAAAGAAATGTTTTATTCTGAATTTCATCGTCATGGTTTATATCAATTTTTTCTTTGTGCTATGTAAGAGAAAAAAAGGATAGACTCGAAAAGGAGAGGATAGGAAAAGAGGAAGTAAAAGAATAAAAAACTGAGCACTTCAGGATCTTAGTTACTGCCAACATGTTTTTTTTTTTTTTTTTTTTTTTTGCTGTACGCGGCCCTCTCACTGTTGTGGCCTCTCCCGTTGCGGAGCACAGGCTCCGGAGGCACAGACTCAGCGGCCATGGCTCACGGGCCCAGCCGCTCCGCGGCATGTGGGATCTTCCTGGACCGGGGCACGAACCCGTGTCCCCTGCATCGGCAGGCGGACTCTCAACCACTGCGCCACCAGGGAAGCCCTTCCAACATGTTTTATTCTGGCACTGCGTATTATCTTTTACAATCAGTCCTGCTCCTGTTTCATGAACCTCCATAACATAAGAGCAGACTTCTAGAACCCCTCACAAGGACTTCATCCTAAACGTCTTTTCCTGACTCAGGCTGTACACCGCACTGAACCTTCTCCACCTAATCATTTTCGGATCTGATGCTTTAGCAAAATATTTATAGCTTCAACCCAAGGTTCATTCTCAGATTATGGTTATGATTATTCATTCATTATGATTATTCAATCATAATTATAGATTATGATTAAAAGTCTTCAGACTATAATGCCTCTGCTTCTCTTCATTTCCCCTTCCTTTTACAGCTCTGGGCCTGCTCGTTTGCAGGGCCTGCTCAGTGTAATCTGTACTGGGAGACCCTCCTATGGGTCAGGAGATACTCCATATCTGTGTCCCCAGATAGAGAGGCGAGAACACTCTGAGGTCTTAGTATCACCAAGGCTTGATGAATAAGTGAAGGGTGGATGGATGGATGGTTGAATGGATGGATGGACTGATGCATTAGTGATAAGGTGTGCAGAACAGATGGAAGGATGAAGCAAAAGACAAGGTGACTCTACATGCCAGAAGCTCTTTGTTACCCAGCATTCTATTACCTGGCCCTTCACCACTTCTGCAGCACAGCGATAACTGAAGCAGCTAAAAGTGGCCCTGAGGCTCTGAAAAAGCTAATGTGCCTTCTGAATTCTCCAAAGAAAAAGTGCATTCAAAATAATTCTATGCTCAGGATATTGGGTTGAACTCAAATGTTCTGATTGGCAACCCAAGTAAATACTGAGGTATACAACATGGATGTGATTTTTAAAATCATAGAAATTAGAGATGAAAAGGCAATTTGAAAATTACTTAGCCCACCAGTCTCATTTAATGAGCTGTCTATATTCCCGGCATCTACTTGCTCTTTAATTATTCATGAACTCACTTCTATCAGGTTTGTCCTCACCACTCCCCCAAACCGCATTTGTCAGGGATATTAATACCCTGAACAGTACTAGATTCTAGGGTACAGTCACAGTCCTCATTGTTTTCAACCTATTAGGCAGCTTTTGAAACAACTGATCACTCTTTCCTTGAAACTACGGCTTCACTTGGTTTCACTCTTATTCCTCCTTCTCAGTCTGCTCTGATGGCCCTGCGTCTAAACCTTGCTCAGGACGCTGGTCTTCTCTGTCTCCACTCACTCCCTTGGCAGCCACGTGCAATTCCATGGCTGCTTTATCCGTATTTCAGTCGTTTTCAGATTTTTATCTCAAACTTCGAGCTCCCCTACTCTCCAGGCTCAATTATCGTACTGCTGACTCGAGATTTCCTCTCGTATATACTTATATATCTGTATCTACATCTTTATCTATAGCTCTATATTTATATCTATGTCTATATCTATTTACATCTAACTTGGATCCTTTGATTCTTCTGTCCCCTCCCCAAATCCGCTTTTCTCACAGTGTTCCTCACCTCAGTAAATGGCATGAAATTTTAAAATCATCACAGATTATTCTATTTCTTATGCATCTCACATCAAATTCATCAGCAAAAAAGCTATGCTATGAAATGTCTTCAAAATGTATCTAAGACCCAACTATTGGGGGCTTCCCTGGTGGCGCAGTGGTTGAGAGTCCGCCTGTCACTGCAGGGGACGCGGGTTCGTGCCCCGGTCCGGGAAGATCCCACATGCCGCGGAGCGGCTGGGCCCGTGAGCCATGGCCGCTGAGCCTGCGCGTCCGGAGCCTGTGCTCCTCAACGGGAGAGGCCACAACGGTGAGAGGCCCGCATACCGCAAAAAAAAAAAACCTAACTATTTTTCTCTGCTCCCCCCGGTTCCCGTCCTAGCCCGAGTCATCAGCAGTGGTTCCTAACTGATCTTGCTTCTACACTTGTCCCCCTAACAGTATTTACTCCATACAAGAGTCAGAGTGCTTTAATAGAGCAATCAGATTGTGCCTCAAATCTGCTGAAAATCTTTCAATGGAGTTTTCTGCAACTCAGAGTAGAAAGGAAACACCTCCCCACTAGCTACAGGCCCTGAATGATTTGGTCCTGCCCACTCTGACCTCATCTTTTTCTACTAGCCTCTTCTTCACTGTGCTCTTACCACAATAGGACACTTATTATTTGTGGAACATGATAAGCATGATCTTGCCTCAGGCTCCTTGACTTTGCTGTTCCCTTTGCTTGGAATGCTCTTTCTCCAAAGATACACATGCTCACTGGTCTCTGCTCAAATACTACCTTATCAGAACGGCCTCCTCATACCATCCTATTTGAAAATTGTATCCCCTTGCTTCTTTAACCTCTGTACCCAGTTTCACTTTTTATAACTCTTACAATAACTTGCACACTATATGGCTATCCATTTGTTTTTGTCTTCTCAAATACAATGTGAATTCTATGAGAAAGAGACTCTGCCTGTTTTGGACATTACTACATCCTCAGCACCTAGAACTGTGTCAGCCCCTAGTAGTGACTCAACAAATATACATTTTGAAGTATGTGAATGAAATAGAGGCTCAGACAGTAGCTTGGAGAGTCAGTAATAAGAACTGGACCTCCTGACTCCCAGTTTGGTGGTATCCTGCCTGAACATTAGTACAACAAGAACCCAATCTCTGACTGTGGAGTTATAGAAAGGGTACTGTGCACACTCATATACTGACGGTAGAATATCAACAATTCATTCCATAATCATCGTTGAGTACCCACTTCTTGCCAGGCACTGAAGTACAGACATGAATAATACCGAGCCTCTGCCCTCAAACTACAAATTCTCAACTAATCGCGGTGTAGTTTGAACCCAGGCAAAGAATTCTTCCAGACTCATGGTGTTTGTGTAGTCAAAAACGATGATGCCTGGTAAGTCCTACAGAATAAAGAAACAGTGGCCAGGCAGCCAAAAAAACTATCCTAAACAGTAAGATGATACATGCAAACCCCCAGAGTCATAAGAGAGCCCAGCACGGTTAGGAAACTGCTAAAAGTATGGATGAAAGGAAGGCTTCAAGGAGAGGAGTGAGACTAAAGAGATAAGTAGGGACCACATGGTGGAATGCTTGAGATAAGGCTACAAAATAACACTTGTAGATAATTCTACAGGATGTGGACTCTAATCCTAAAGGCTGGTGGAAACCTCTGAAAGGGTTTTATATGGGAAAGCAACATGAGAAGGTTTGCGCTTCAAAAAGATAATTCTATTTGCCAATATTGAGAAACACTCTTGGAAAAGAGGCAGGAAGGCCAGTTAGGAGGCCATTGTCATAGAACCGGCGCAAAGTTATGGGGGTCTAAGGTGATGACAGTGAAATTTATTCTATTATGGAAATCCTATTGGGATTACAGCATTTCCAGTAAACATCAACATGATTCCTCTATGTTCCTGAAAGGAAGCAAGGGTGGCAAATAAGGATCATAATAAAACATCCTTCAAGGCCAGCATCCAAACTTTTTCTCATTCCGAGAGCAGAGGCATATTTATATACGAGAAGATTACTATCTTGATAATCAACTCTGACAGCAGAGGCTGGTATCAGTGACAAAAGTAGAAAAGATGAGGAGCTTGTAATGGTATATCTGAGATAAGCACCTCGGTCTTTTGAAAAGGCAGAGACAAGCAGAGGCAATTCAGACATAAGCCTGCAAGATTAGGGAGAGCTGGGGTGTGGGAAAAGAGGTGAGACCTTTCCAGGGAAGTTGGAAACATGACACTGAAAATGATATCCTTCTTGGGGCTGGTAGCAGGCCAAGACCCAGTGGGAATGTTGTTACCATTTACACTCCCTTGACTTATGAAGCCTTGTATCTCTTTATACAGAAGGACAATTGCAACTGTGAACCAGGGAGAAGCAGAGAGAAGGACTGGCAAAATAATCTGACTGAAAGAATGATTTTCCACAGTGTAAGACCCATTGGAAAGTGGCTTATTTCTTCCTAATAAAGACAAGATCTTTGAAGCCCAAGGTCTGATGTCTAACGATATATTGGAGAGCACAGGGAGAGAGATTTGAAGAATGTCAGGAAATTAGAAGATGAAGTTTTAAAGGTTCAATTTTGTAAATCATTCAACCTCCCTGTTCCTTTTTCCCCCTCACATCTAAAGTAAGGGTTATAGACCCTGCCCTGTCTGCCATACGGTGTGGGAGAATTACACTACCAAATGTAAAATAGATAGCTAATGGGAAGCAGCCGCATAGCACAGGGAGATCAGCTCGGTGCTTTGTGACCACCTAGAGGGGTGGGATAGGGAGGGTGGGAGGGAGGGAGATGCAAGAGGGAAGAGATATGGGAACATATGTATATGTATAACAGATTCACTTTGTTATAAAGCAGAAACTAACACACCATTGTAAAGCAATTATACTCCAATAAAGATGTAAAAAATAAATAAATAAAATAAAAAAAGAAACAGGAAAAAAAGATGTAAAAAAATAATCATAAAAATAAAAGAAAGGTGAAACCAGTTTGCAAATTCTACATGAGTATTGATAAATATCTCCCTTGGGAGATCTTTCTAAATGATAAATAAATCATTCTGTATGTTAAAATTTTAAAGCTCACATTAAAAGATACTTTTGCATTTTGCTTTTGTTGCTCATTTTCCCTCATGAAAAGCTAAAGTCACACTGAATTGTAAATGTTCAAACACACATACACACAATGAGGATCTGGCTTCCTGGATAAGTTGCTGCTCTATTTTCTCTTGCCCTTCTTTTCTTAGCTACTTTTAGACCATTCGTTCACACTGATCATTGGTCAGCAGGTGCTGTGTGAATAGAACTTTGTAGCTTCCAAGATGACAGGCACACAAGATGAATAATGAATAAGTGTAAAGAAAATGTGAATAAACCTCAAATGTTACCTTTTCTCACAGTCTGTGGCTGTAGGATTTTCAATACTGACTGTGACAGATGCATACCAGCAATTGTACAGCCAGGACTCAGACACTTAGAAAAACAGACTGATGCTAAACCCCATGATCTATGGAAGTATTCTGACTCAGTTCAGTGTTTTAAGTTCAAGAATTCTTAGAGGCTTGCAGGCACCAGCCACTTCCTGTTCTTGCTTCCTTTACAAGGTGTTATTTCCAAAAGATGTAAAATGTTGGGAAATGTAATTGAGAGGAAATATGTTCCTAATGTCAGGGGCAAACATCAAGGCTTGGTTAGCAGAGAAAATCACTGCTCCTATAGTCAGACCACTGGCGGTATAGGCACACGGCACAAGGTAAGCTAGTCGGGACACCAGGGTGCTGATGAGAAGAAAAGGGTGGACAGTGTATCGGGCAGAGTCCTGACAGCTGTGAAAGCAGGCTCATTTGGGGAAATTAAAGAAATTTAGTATGTGTGGAGCCTAGACTGAGAAATAAAGTGTGAGAAATAAAGTGGAGAGAGATAGGACTAGAAAGTACAATGGAGGCAAGACGGAAGGGCTTTCCATCCATTTTAAAGGTGGTTGAGGATTGTCCTATTTCTGGCTGGGGCAATGCCTGGACTGCAGTGTGTACAGCAGCTGTGACGTTATAACACATTGTCTCAGGGCCTGAATAGTAGCTGTTTTCAGGATTTGTTGGTGGTTGTGACCTGTCACTTAACGGTTAGGAAGGTTTATGAAGAAGAGGTGCTATAGCTTAGAGGCTAAAAATCTACTTTCTCGAGTCAGATAGCCTGAATCAAAATCTCAGTGAGCTGTGCAACTTTGAGCAGTTATTTAGCTTCTTAAATCTCAGTGTTTCATCTCTAAAAATGAGGGAAATAATAGTACCTATTTCATACTGTTCTTCGGGAGATTACAAGAGTGTTTAGTCCAGTAATTGGAACACATACAAAAAAGCAAACATGTTTGCATTTATCATTACAGTTATTATTTTTGTAAGTTGACTTCCATAGTTTCCCCAGCATGCATGATATACATATATATATATATATATATATATATATATATATATACACACACACAAACACACATCAGTGGAACATCTGAGAGATTTTGTTTTTTGTTTTTCTCTCTGTCAAATGGATAAAATTAACATTTACTATGTGTCAGGTACTGTGATAAATGCTTTCTATACATTACCTCATTTTATCCTCAAACTTTTCTGTTCTTCCCATCGCTGTTATAAGTGAGATCTCATGGCTTGTAAGAGGTAGAGCCAGATTACAATCTAGCTCTGTCCTAATCAAAGTTTAAAGCTCATAATCATTGTACTAGAATGCCTACTGTGACGATGATGGCTTTCCTTTTAGGATTATAATGCAGAGCCCTACAAAGATTCCCATTTGCATTCCTCTCTTTGGGGTTAGCATCCATGTAAAATACAGTATACTATATATGTTCATATAAATCTATATTCATTCCCTTTCAGGAAGAAAGATAGCACTACTGAAAACAATCATAGTATACAGGTATAGTTTTAAATACCAATAGTGGTGAGCAATCTGTGTACATACAAACTAATTTATACTAATCACTAGTAGAGTCTTCTATCTACACCTAATTCACAAGGTAATTCCTTTCATATGCCCACAAGAGGACTTTTTCATGTTTTGAGTCTCAATGATTTCTTACAATTTCATATCTAGTCTGTAGAATAATATTAATATCCTCAATATCAATTAATAATGTCAACAACCACAACAATAATAATACAGATTACTTATTAACACTGACACTCTACCATTTATAGAAGTAAGGTATGTCAGGCACTACTTAAGCACATTATATATGTTATTATATATATTACATATATACATGTAAATAAAAATTATCCCCATTTACCATATGAGGAAACTAAGATTAAAAGAGGTTAAGCAATTTGCACAGGGCCATACAGGCAGCAAATGGTGAAGTCAGATTTTAAATAGAAAGAGAACTGAGTCTAAAACCTATATGTGATCTTTCTACTTACTGTACTCTACCAGAAAGATTTTTTTTTTCATTCAGCACCATTTCTTCTTGCTACAAATCACACATACTCTACTCTTCAATGTTCTAGAAGTATTTAGAAATACTGTTCTCTTCAACCCTCCTCTACTACAGGACTGAGGGCAGGCATGGCCTACAGGGTTTTATGTGACTAGAGACAGAGAAAACCTTGGGGAAGGGCAAGAGAGGGGAATAGCGTTGCAAAAACTAAACTGTAAAACAACAGGTCCCAAATAGAAATTCAAAAATCAAAACAGGAAGTCTCAAAACTCTGTGAAGATTCAAAAAAGCTGAGAGAGCCAGAAGGTTTTGACATCTGTTGTATGTATGCAGTTTATAAATTTGCAGACAATATGGTGTGTGTGTGTATGTGTGTGTGTGTGTGTGTGTGTGTGTGTGTGTGTGTAATGTATTTGAATTTATAATCTAGAGGTAGTCATTTGAAGAATTCACAGGTCATAGGAATTCTAGAGCAGAAAGGCCCGGACTCCAGAAGTGGCTGTTACCTGAGTCAGCTATGTTTATTTCCAATCAATTCCAGAGGCTTTGCTAATTAACTTAATAAATATTAAGAATGGGTTTTTAATGGTGACAAATTAGTACTATTCAAGATCTATGCTTTGTCTAAGATATTTGGAGACACTCCGCACCCTGGCATAAATAGGAAGTCCAGTGAGACCTCCACTGTTCACTCTTCAGGAGAGTGGATGATGAGTGTAAGACTAATTGAATCCTGCTTCTATATTTTGCATCATCTCTAGTGAACCCAGAGACAGCATGTCATGTTCAGAACACCTAAAGAACCAAAAACTGGTACATCTTTGAATGTACAGAGTAGGGCTGTTGAGCTGTTATTTGTTACAGCTTTTTAAACAAATAGCATTTCTAAAAAATATCTCCAAGTGTGGGTGGATCTGCTCTGACACTTGCTTTTATAATAACCTGCTATCCAAGTATTGATGTTGTCAGGGAGTAGCTAACACTCATCTCTAGCTGACTGCAGCAGCTACCAAAATCTATCACAAGTAATCTAATAAATGTACATAGACCATTTGGCTTCAGCCAGTTCTCTACAACAGCAACATTCTAATCCTGGAATATGAGAACTTTGGAAATGAGTGCAGGGATAGAGGATTAAATACAAATAGAGGATGATCTCTGGCAGTTTGTCATAATAGGTATCAATGTCTGCTTTCCACATTTACAAATGAGTCCACTTTGCCACCACCCGCCTGCAGACATCTGAGATGTAAGATGTGGGGTGGAAGTTGACACCTTCCTTATAGCCAAGATTTCCTTACTGATGATCTTGCCAAAATAATGACAAGGAATATGAACTATCAGCAGCTGTTCTCTCTATTATATGCCAAATATCTGGTTATTTCCAAGAATCCAGCTTTTTGTCTCCATATTGATCTAACATGCAAGTTACCAATTCTTCACCTTAGTATCTGCTTAGACCAGCTTCACTCCATTTCATTAAGCACTTACTGAGTACCTAGTTATGTTATATGTGTATCATAGATTTCCTTAGTGAAAATCCTCAATAAACTTGATGTGGTTCTACAAATTGTTCAGACCAAATGATCATCTAAAACAGAGTTCAGTTCAGCGTGGAGGTTGATGCTGTGATGAATCTTCATGCTGATTTTCCATTTCCCTAAATACAAGTCACATTTTGTATTCACTTTTCTATGTCCTTTTCTGTTATTGTCACTAAAGGTTACAAACTTTCTAGAGAAAACCAAAGTCTGTGTGAAGACTTTCTATAATTAATGTAGGTGAAACATGCTGTCAACTCTTTTAAGGATTGCTATAAATGCACCAACATATAGCAGAGCCATTTATCTTTTCCAGGTTTTTTTCTTTCATTCATAAAGCAAAAATAAAGCAAATGAACAAACAAACAGAAAACAAACACACACAACACACACAAACAAAAACCAAAGAACCTCTTTCTTAATGACTTTCTCTAGAATGCTAGAGATCTTTTGCTGTAATATTGAGAGAGGGCTGGAAACCTATCAGCTTCATGGCCCTTTATTGCACTATACAGCAGGCATAAGTCAGACTGAATAAATCTGTTCCTCTTTCTTTAGTGTGTCTAAAAAAAGAAACAGTAAAACCCATCAAAGCATGTTCTAAAGAGAGGCAGTCTTCTGTTATGATTCTACCTGTTTGTGCCTGTTTGAGCCTGTACTTACTTTTTCATTCAGCACAGAAAGGTCAATATTTGGAAGAGAACAAGAAGGATATTTATGAAACTGTAGGAACACACATTTCATTTGGCAGTGCTAGCTGTGCCTTCCATACTTTTCTGAGCCATCTCCATAGGAAGCCAGTATAAATGCTACTTATTATTTTTGTGAATCGAGCTCTTAATTTGCATCTGCTTTCTATTGGATAAGTCCAGGAAATTGAGATCACAAAGTTTAAGAAGGAGAATACCTGTTTAATGTTCCATGGTAGTCAGATTTTGTGCTTGATGCTTGCTCACAGCAAAAGCCTTGCAGCCAAGAGGCAGAATGAGCAATTTAACCAATCACTGACTGCTTGAGTCCATTATGTAAATGGAAAATAAGGCCATTGTATTAATGGGGGAAAAAATGGAAAAATAAAGTCATATCTTAACAGTTCATTGTTTAAAGAGAGACTTATTTTAATGTCTGTCATATAAAATGGGTCTTTTAAAAGCAATACATAAAAATTCAAAAAGGAAGTCTGTTCTGGGATTATAAACATACATGAATCTATCATTAAGGTTCTAATATAGCATTTCTGTTTTCTTTGTTGGATCTAACAAATAGTAATCACAAACATCAAAATATATTGCACTGCGAAAAGCTTATAGACCTTTATTGGAAGTTGACTTTTTCAGCCTCAAAAACCAGCCCTTACTAAGTGCCACTTCTTTGTACATTTGTTTGTTTTAATCCTTACAACAACCTTGTGAGGCAGTTATTTTACTTTATTTTTTTTCTGATGATGGCTTGATGTTATATCTGTTTGATGATGTATCAGTTAGCTGTTGTTGAGTAACAAACAACCATAGCTCTCCATGATATACAACAGACAGTTGATAGCTTATGCATCTGGAATCAGCTCTCCTGATCTTGGCTGGGTTTCTTCACAGGTCTAGAGGTTGTCTGGCTATCAGCTGAGGTGACTGGAGCTATTTGGCTCTCCTCCACATGTCTCTCAAACTGCCACAGGCTGCCCCAGACATGTCCTTCTCATGGCAATAGCAGAGGTAAAAGTGGACTAGACTAGTGGAAATGTGCAGTTCCTTTTATAAACCTCTGTTGGCTCACTCCTATTAACACCTCATTGGCCACAGATATATATAGAGAAAATACACTCTGCCTCTCGATCGGAGGCACTCCGAAGTCCCATGACAAGGGATGAAGAATTGGGCCCATTAAAGCAATCAATCTCAAACAGACGACAAAGGCTTAATATTGTCTATTTATTTCACCAAATTGCTGTCCATGTTCTATTGATTTAACTTTCAACATACCTGCAATATTTGCAACTTTTCTATACACACTAAAAAACTAGAAACCAAACCAGACTCTAAACAGCTCTTCATGGATCATTTAATTATTCCAAAACTTTCCCAACTCGTTTATTATTTTTCTTAATAATGAAAATGGTGCTGTGACAGTCACCATTTATTGGCATTTGTTATATGCCAGACACTGACTAAACACTTTTAAATCTTACAGTGATCCTACTGAGTGGGTACTATGTTCCTAGTTTTATAGATGAGAGGGAAAATGAGCTGTAAGGATATTGAGAAACTTGTCCAAGTTTGTCCTGTTAGTAAGTATTGAAGCTCAATAGTAAATATTGAATGGAAGTATTGAAGCTTCCATTGAAGATGGAAGTCCAGATCTACTGGATGTCAATACCTGGACTCTCAATAGCCAGTCTATCACATTTTAATCCATCCAAATGCTAATCATTTGAATTGCCTGCATGTTGTTATCTCATGTCATTCCTCTGTAAGGAAAATTACAAATATTGCCTTTTGCCTTTTGCCTTTCAAAAAAAAGCTATGTCGTTCTTGTGACACACAAATTCCAACATACTCTGGGTACAATATCATAAACTTTTTCCCAGTAGACAGTATTTGTTCTAATTATGCAAAGCACTCGACCATGACCTGCAGAGGCCTGCTCCTTCCTACTTTCCTCTCTTTGTTCAGACTAGTTTGGGCCCTCTCTAGCAGTATCGCGCTTCACCCATCTGCCTTCAAGATGTCTCTAATTCAAGGAAATGTCTACTCCAGTTAAAATGACACTTTCAGTTTGTAAAATCATTTAAGAATTTACAGAATGCTTTTACATTTATAGACACATTACTCAATTCTTATAACAGGTGAAAGGGCATATAAAAATAAAAAATAATAGGCTTAATTCTCTCTATTGAAAATAAGGGAAGATACCCTTCTCCTCTCCTTTTTCTGACTGTTTACTTTAGAAAACTTATAAGTACTTTCTTTTTGCTTTGAAATGCATATAAATTCTTTGAAAAACTAGATAGGCCCTTTGTCAGCTTTATGACCAGGAGTATCTTTCTCAAATACGTGGGAGCCATTTCTTTGAAATATAAACATCAAGGGAGTTAGCACCGCTACCTCTTCGTTTCAGTGGGAGGGTAGGAACCCAACTTCATGGATCCCTTGCTCCAAGTTGCATAACTGCTTCCTATTATAAAGATATGAAAAGTTGTTTTTCTTCTGGATAAAGCCAATTAACTAATACAGACAGTCACTCCAACTATGAAGTGATATTGGGATGAACTATGTGTGGCAAATGGTATTGTCAAGTCCTCTTACTTGACAAGGACAAATTTTTCTTTATCTTGAGCACAGGTATGTAATGAGTCATATCAGCTTGGCTACATTAAAGGGTGAGATTTCTTTCTGTCTTTGCAGTCTCTTAGCAGATTGCCTGTGATGTGCAAAACTTCCTGGTTTAATGTTTGTGTAATAATAAAACTGTTTTCTTTCCCTACTAACTTTGTAGAGAGAATTTTTAGGTTGGGAGAAGATTTTTTGTCTTTAATGATATTTCCCCAACACAATCCACAAGGTAAATATTACTACACTCATTTTACATGCTAGGAAACTGAAGATCCAAAAGATGAAGTGATTTGCCTATCTAGACAGTCTTACAGCTTACTATGTTGTAGAACTAGTGGGTTTATAAATTCACGAAGATTGGGATCATGTCTGTCTTGCTGATAATTTTATTACCAGTGTTCCACCAAAATATGGCAATAGTAAAAGTAAACTTAGTATTTTTGGAAGAATAAATAAAACCCTGAATCCTAAATTCATTCCAATATTATATTTGCTGCTAAACTTGTAGCAATTTAGAGTTATGGTGTGGTACCCACAACAGCTAGGAAATTAAGGAGAAGGATTGTTATCTGACTGTGAACTAGTGAGAACAAAATATAATGGATCAGAGTAGAGATATTCAAAAACTCTGAAAGAGAATATTCTAACACCTAGGACTAAACTATAACTTAATTAAATATATAAAAAGATATAAATAAATAATGCAGTGGTGTTTGGGGATGGGGTGTGGTCAGCAATGGGATCACTGAAAAAAAGACAACAGAAGCAAATTCTGGCAGAGCTGATCCTGTTACTGGTCACATCGGTAGAAGCAACTTCAGCCAATAGTGTCACTGGCAAGATCATCCCTAAAGTGAAATGGGATCATCAGATGATCTTGTCTCAATCTTGTTAAATTATATAACTATCTAATTTCTGTAGGGCCATTAAATGGCTTAGTTAATAGATTTCAAGTTATTTCAGTCCTATTATTTTATTTTCTTAGAGTAAGTCAGTTAGTTTCTGGTTCATATTTGCTTTCTCATCAGGTATGACTAGCATAAAAGTATGTTCAACAGTCGTTTTTGTGTCTGTCTCAGTATCATTCTAACTTCAGTAGCCCACGTTAGTCAAACTCTTAGGAGTTGACCCCTTCTGGGCACTGACATGAGTGAATCTCTGGGCCTTCAAAGAATAGAACCATATTAGATGGGCCTTCTCTCACACCACCAGGTCTCAGTACATTTTACATATGACACACATGACAGTACAAGCTCACGTACCTAAAACACCATCTCCGGGAACTATGCCCTAGCTCTAGCCTTCCCCATTTGCTACTCATTCAAGAAAGTGTATGGGAATGAAAGTAAGAGAACATTACAACATATGGCATACTTTCACAAAAACATGCCCCATAAAACATTTCCATACTTTACCAACAGGCATGCTGTTAGACAAAAGGTGGGGAAACTATACAAGTTTAGAAAATTCTGATATGACAAAGCAGTAGGTTGCTGAAGCTGGTTCATACCAACTCATAAGAGCTAAATCTGCTAGTCTCTCATACCAACTCATAAGAGCTAAATCTGCTTGTCTCTTTCCATCTCTGCACTCAGTAATGTCATATGGGTACTTTGAAATAGGCCAAGGTGGGATTATTGACATGAAATCTGCAAAGACTACAAATTGGAGATTATTTTCCAGAGAGCAGTTTATCAGCATACCTTTGGATGATAAATTCTTTATCACAGGAATTCTGAGAGATTTTTAACTTATAATACCCATGATGTCTTTAAGATATTTGGCCATGAAATACTTTTGTCAAGGCAAAATTGAATGCTTTATAAACTATAAGAAAAATGAATTAATTAAAAAATTATATTATCAACTATTTTACTGGTTAATTACATATGGCATACCACCCTACTGATCATTCCTTCACTTATTGATGTATTTATTCAGTAATAATTCAAGAGCCTACTAAGCAACAGACACTAGTGTACCAAGATACTAGAGTTGAATACTGCTCTCTGATGCCACTTCCAGCTGTTAGTATATTCTGAGTTTTACTGTCCTCAGTGTTGAGATTTTCATCCACATGTCCCTGAAAGCAGCTCCTGTTTAGTCATTGGCAAACAGTGGGATATTCCATGTTCCTATACAGGACCTAATATCCTAGACATCATGCTAAGTTCCTTAAATACCTTATCATACCAATCCTCATCCTTTTATGGTACCATAGTATTTTTATTATCCTAACTATTACAGGTGACAAAATTCAGTCACATAGAGATTAAATGATATGTCCTAGGTCGCATGATAGCAAATTCTAGAATCAAAATTCAAACCTAATAAACAACTCATAGGTATACTTAACACTAGGATTTACCACCTCCGGACAAGATATTTAAGGTTATGTTGTGACACTTCCATGCACTCAGAGGGGAGGAACAAGCTGAATGTGTTCACTCATCTGTTCATTAAGCATTTATCTAGTACTTACCATGAGATATGTTAATCGTGTTTCTCAAGATATGTTTTGTATACACCAGGTGTGCTCAGAAGTGCTCCATGGGGGTTCCATGCAGAGTCTCAGAAGAAATATAACTCATCTTCCCAGAATTCAAAATTTCTAAGAGGAGGAGAGTATATTCTCATGTTAAAACAAAAAAAAGATGCGTTGGGAATAGAATGCAAAATTTATGTATGTTTTACATAAGCACTGGAAAATTCTCAGAGATTTCACATTTTGGAGTAGCAACTACCTTGGCCTAAGTGTCAGAATTCTTGTGGTCCATTGATGAGCTGGAAACACTTTGTAGCTGAAAATCTCCTAAATGTTAGCCATTACATTAGAGTGCAGGTTCCAGAGTCAGAGGACCTGGATTTACCTGACTGATAGGTCTTTTGTTATCTCTCCTGCTCCATTCCCCAAGTATGCTGGACTTCTTTCTGTTCCTACTCACTCTTCACTCTGGCTGGAACTCTCTTTACCTAGATCTTCTTATGCCTGGTCTATCTCCACATTGAGCTTCAGCTAGACTCTCACTTATTGAAACCTTCTTTGACTGTCCTATCTAAAGTCACAATCTAATTCGATTTTCAGTTTTGAGGAAACTGTAATGTTTTCCACAGTGGCTGCACCAATTTACATTCCCACCAACAGTGCACTAGTGTTCCCTTTTCTCCACATCCTCGCCATTTGCAAAAACATGGAAGGACCAAAAGCATGGATAGACCTAGAGGGTACTATACTTACTGAAATAAGTTAGAGAAACACAAATACTGTATGTTATTATTTATATGTGGAATCCAGGAAATGGAACAAATGAAATGAATATAACAAAACAGAAGCAGACTCACAGATACAGAGAATAAACTAGTGGCTACCAGTAGGGAGAGGGGTAGGGTAGGGGTAAGGAGGGGCTTAAGAGGCACAAACTATTATGTACAAAACAATCTACAAGGATATATTGCACAGCACAGGGAATATAGTCAATATTTCATAACTTTAAATTGAGTATAATCTATAAAAATATTGAATCACTACACTGTACACCAAAAACAAATATACCATTGTGAATTAACTATAAGTCAAGAAAAAATAAAATAGAGTAGATATCACCTTGTGATTCCCCAGCCGCTGGGCAGCTGGAGGCTGGGTGGTCAGGACTGCACCCCGCTCCCAAGGAGGGGAGATGCCAGCACCTCCAGCTCTGTGGTTGAAAGCAGAAGCCCCCTGAGTCCTTCATGTCTGATGTCCCATCGGCACCATGTCATTAGCAGTGTGGATGAAAGGTTCTTGGTTCTGCAGCCAGGAGTTACTGCTGTGCCTCTGAGGTGGGAGAGCCAACTTCAGGACACTGGTCCACAAGAGACCAGCTCCACATAATATCAAATGGCAAAAATCTCTCAGAGATCTCCATCTCAACACCAGCACCCAGCTTCACTCAACGACCAGCAAGCTACAGTACAGGATATCCTATGCCAAACAACTAGTAAGACAGGAACACAACCCCACCCATTAGCAGAGAGGCTAGCTAAAATCATAATAAGCCCACAGACGCCCCAAAACACACCACCAGACGTAGACATGCCCACCAGAAAGACAAGATCCAGCCTTATCCACCAGAACACAGGCACTAGTCCCCTCCACCAGGAAACCTACACAACACACTGCACCAAACTTAGCTACTGGGGATAGACACCCAAAACAACGGGAACTACGAACCTGCAGCCTGCAAAAAGGAGACACCAAACACAGTAAGATAAGCAAAATGAGAAGACAGAAAAACACAGCAGATGATGGAGCAAGATAAAAACCCACCAGACCTAACGAAGAGGAAATAGGCAGTCTACCTGAAAAAGAATTCAGAATAATGATAGTAAAGATGATCCAAAATCTTGGAAATAGAATAGACAAAATGCAAGGTACATTTAACAAGGACCTAGAAGAACTAAAGACGAAACAAACAACGATGAAAAACACAATAAATGAAATTAAAAATACTCTAGATGGGATCAATAGCAGAATAACTGAGGCAGAAGAACGGATAAGTGACCTGGAAGATAAAATAGTGGAAATAACTACTGCAGAGCAGAATAAAGAAAAAAGAATGAAAAGAACTGAGGACAGTCTCAGAGACCTCTGGGACAACATTAAACACACTAACATTCGAATTATAGGGGTTCCAGGAGAAGAAGAGAAAAAGAAAGGGACTTAGAAAATATTTGAAGAGATTATAGTTGAAAACTTCCCTAATATGGGCAAGGAAATAGTTAATCAAGTCCAGGAAGCACAGAGAGTCCATACAGGATAAATCCAAGGAGAAATACGCTAAGAAACATATTAATCAAACTGTCAAAAATTAAATACAAAGAAAACATATTAAAAGCAGCAAGGGAAAAATAACAAATAACACACAAGGGAATCCCCATAAGATGAACAGCTAATCTTTCAGCAGAAACTTTGCAAGTCAGAAGGGACTGGCAGGACATATTTAAAGTGATGAAGGAGAAAAACCTGCAACCAAGATTACTCTACCTAGCAAGGATCTCATTCATATTTGATGGAGAAATTAAAACCTTTACAGACAAGCAAAAGCTGAGAGAGTTCAGCACCACCAAACCAGCTTTACAACAAATGCTAAAGGAATTTCTCTAGGCAAGAAACACAAGAGAAGGAAAAGACCTACAATAACGAACCCAAAACAATTAAGAAAATGGGAATAGGAACAAACATATCCATAATTACCTTAAATGTAAATGGATTAAATGCTCCCACCAAAAGACACAGCTTGGCTGAATGGATACAAAAACAAGATCCATATATTTGCTGTCTAAAAGAGACTCACTTCAGACCTAGAGACACATACAGATTAAAAGTGAGGGGATGGAAAAAGATATTTCATGCAAATGGAAACCAAAAGAAAACTGGAGTAGCAATTCTCATATCAGACAAAATAGACTTTAAAATAAAGACTATTAGAAGAGACAAAGAAGGACACTACTAATGATCAAGGGATGGATCCAAGAAGAAGATATAAAAATTGTAAATATTTATGCACCCAACATAGGAGCACCTCAATACATAAGGCAAATACTAACAGCCATAAAAGGGGAAATCGACAGTAACACATTCATAGTAGGGGAATTTAACACCCCACTTTCACCAATGGACAGATCATCCAAAATGAAAATAAATAAGGAAACCCAAGCTTTAAATGATACATTAAACAAGATGGACTTAATTGGTATTTATAGGACATTCCAGTCAAAAACAAAAGAATACACATTTTTCTCAAGTGCTCATGGAACATTCTCCAGGATAGATCATATCTTGGGTCACAAATCAAGCCTTGGTAAATTTAAGAAAATTGAAATTGTATCAAGTATCTTTTCCAACCACAACGCTATGAGACTAGATATCAATTACAGGAAAAGATCTGTAAAAAATACAAACACATGGAGGATAAACAATACACTACTTAATAACGAAGTGATCACTGAAGAAATCAAAGAGGAAATAAAAAAATACCTAGAAACAAATGACAATGGATACACGACGACCCAAAATCTATGGGATGCAGCAAAAGCAGTTCTAAGAGGGAAGTTTATAGCAATACAATCCTACCTTAAGAAACAAGAAACATCTCGAATAAACAACCTAACCTTGCACCTAAAGCAATTAGAGAAAGAACAAAAAAACAAAAAAAACCCAAAGATGGCAGAAGGAACGAAATCATAAAAATCAGATCAGAAATAAATGAAAAAGAAATGAAGGAAACAATAGCAAAGATCAATAAAACTAAAAGCTGGTTCTCTGAGAAGATAAACAAAATTGATAAACCATTAGCCAGACTCATCAAGAAAAAAAGGGAGAAGACTCAAATCAATAGAATTAGAAATGAAAAAGGAGAAGGAACAACTGACACTGCAGAAATACAAAAGATCATGAGGGATTACTACAAGCAACTCTATGTCAATAAAATGGACAACCTGGAAGAAATGGACAAATACTTAGAAAGGCACAACCTGCCAAAACTGAATCAGGAAGAAATAGAAAATATGAACAGACCAATCACAAGCACTGAAAGTGAAACTGTGAATAAAAATCTTCCAACAAACAAAAGCCCAGGACCAGATGGCTTCACAGGTGAATTCTATCAAACATTTAGAGAAGAGCTAACACCTATCCTTCTCAAACTCTTCCAAAATATAGCAGAGGGAGGAACACTCCCAAATTCATTCTACAAGGCCACCATCACCCTGATGCCAAAACCAGACAAGGATGTCACAAAGAAAGAAAACTACAGGCCAATATCACTGATGAACATAGATGCAAAAATCCTCAACACAATACTAGCAAACAGAATCCAAGAGCATATTAAATGGATAATACACCATGATCAAGCGGGGTTTATTCCAGGAATGCAAGGATTCTTCAATATACACAAATCAATCAACATGACAAACCATATTAACAAATTGAAGGAGAAAAACCATATGATCATTTCAATAGATACAGAGAAAGCTTTCGACAAGATTCAACACCCATTTATGATAAAAGCCTTGCAGAAAGTAGTCAAAGAGGGAACTTTCCTCAACATAATAAAGGCCATATATGACAAACCCACAGCCAACATCGTCCTCAATGGTGAAAAACTGAAACCATTTCCACTAAGATCAGGAGCAAGACAATTTTGCACACTCTCACCACTCTTTTTCAACATAGTTTTGGAAGTTTTAGCCACAGCAATCAGAGAAGAAAAGGAAATAAAAGGAATCCAAATCGGAAAAGAAGAGTAAAGCTGTCACTGTTTGCAGATGACATGATACTATACATAGAGAATCCTAAAGGTGCTACCAGAAAACTACTAGAGCTAATCAATGAATTTGGTAAAGTTGCCAGATACAAAATTAATGCACAGAAATCTCTGGCATTCCTACACACTAATGATGAAAAATCTGAAAGTGAAATCAAGAAAACACTTCCATTTACCATTGCAACAAAAAAGAATAAATATCTAGGAATAAACCTACCTAAGGAGACAAAAGACCTGTATGAAGAAAAGTATAAGACACTGATGAAAGAAATTAAAGATGATACAAATAGTTGGAGAGATATACCATGTTCCTGGATTGGAAGAATCAACATTGTGAAAATGACTCTACTACCCAAAGCAATCTACAGATTCAATGCAATCCCTATCAAACTACCACTGGCATTTTTCACAGAACTAGAACAAAAAATTTCACAATTTTTATGGAAACACAAAAGACCTCGATAGCCAAAGCAATCTTGAGAATGAAAACCGGAGCTGGAGGAATCAGGCTCCCTGACTTCAGACTACACTACAAAGCTACAGTAATCAAGGACAGTATGGTACTGGCACAAAAACAGAAAGATAGATCAATGGAACCTGATAGAAAGCCCTGAGATAAACCCACACACATATGGTCACCTTATCTTTGATAAAGGAGGCAGGAATGTACAGTGGAGAAAGGACAACCTCTTCAATAAATGGTGCTGGAAAACTGGACAGTACATGTAAAGTATGAAATTAGATCACTCCCTAACACCATACACAAATATAAGCTCAAAATGGATTAAAAACCTAAATGTAAGGCAGAAACTATCAAACTCTTAGAGGAAAACATAGGCAGAAACACTCTATGACATAAATCACAGCAAGATCCTTTTAACCCACCTCCTAGAGAAATGGAAATACAAACAAAAATAAACAAATGGGACCTAATGAAGCTGCAAAGCTTTTGCACAGCAAAGGAAACCATAAACAAGACTAAAAGACAACCCTCAGAATGGGAGAAATATTTGCAAATGAAGCAACTGACAAAGGATTAATCTCCACAATTTATAAGCAGCTCATGCAGCTTAATAACAAAAAAACAAACAACCCAATCCAAAAATGGGCAGAAGGCCTAAATAGACATTTCTCCTAAGAAGATATACAGACTGCCAACAAACACAACACATGAAAGAATGCTCAAAGTCATTAATAATTAGAGAAATGCAAATCAAAACTACAATGAGATATCATCTCACACCAGTCAGAATGGCCGTCATCAAAAAATCTAGAAACAATAAATGCTGGAGAGGGTGTGGAGAAAAGGGAACCCTCTTGCACTGTTGGTGGGAATGTAAATTGATACAGCCACTGTGGAGAACAGTATGGAGGTTCCTTAAAAAACTACAAATAGAACTACCATATGACCCAGCAATCCCACTACTGGACATATACCCTGAGAAAACCATAATTCAAAAAGAGTCATGTACCTAAATGTTCATTACAGCTCTATTTACAATAGCCCGGAGATGGAAACAACCTAAATGTCCATCATTGGATAAATGGATAAAGAAGATGTGGCACATATATACAATGGAATATTACTCAGCCATTAAAAGTTAACGAAATTGAGCTATTTGTAATGAGGTGGATAGACCTAGAGTCTGTCATACAGAGTGAAGTAAGTCAGAAAGAGAAAGACAAATACCATATGCTAACACATATATATGGAATTTAAGGAAAAAAATGTCATGAAGAACCTAGGGGTAAGACAGGAATAAAGACACAGACCTACTAGAGAATGGACTTGAGAATATGGGGAGGGGGAAGGGTAAGCTGTGACAAAGGGAGAGAGAGGCATGGACACATATACACTACCAAACGTAAGGTAGATAGCTAGTGGGAAGCAGCCGCATAGCACAGGGAGATCAGCTTAGTGCTTTGTGACCTCCTATAGGGGTGGGATAGGGAGGGTGGGAGGGAGGGAAACGCAAGAGGGAAGAGATATGGGAACATATGTATATGTATAATTGATTCACTTTGTTATAAAGCAGAAACTAACACACCATTGTAAAGCAATTATACTCCAATAAAGATGTAAAAAAAATTAAAAAAATAAATAAATAATAGAGTAAAATACAGTCACACTCTATTACCATATCTACTGTATTTAGAACTATGTGTACTTTTTTTCATAGCATGTATCAGTATTGGAAATTATTTATTTTATATTTGTTTTTATTTATTGCCTCTATTAAGGGAATTTAAGCATTCCAAAAGCAGGAAACTTGTCCACTTGTCCACAGTTTTATTCCTAACCCTCAGAACAAAGCCTAGCATAAAAGGGCCTTTAATAACACTTGTTAAATGTTAAATGAGTGAATAAATGATGAAGTGTGTTAACCATTTGTTACTTTACTAACCCTTCTCTCTCAGTTTCTATACCTATTAAAAGGGGGAAAGTATGGCATTTTTTTTCATAGTATCACAATGAAGATTTACAAAATATATAAAAAGTGCTTATAAGAGTGCCCAACATATAGCAAGCACTTAATAAATTTATTATTATAAGTGAAAGACACATAAGAATCAATGTATACAACAAAGAAAGTCACTTTTCTATAGTTTCTGTGTTTTACGGGGACTGTATTGAAGAGGCATTCTAAATTAAAAACGTACAGATTCTTTAAACCCACTGTCTCAAACCACAACTAAGCATCAGGTAGATTTATGTTGGTCTTGTCACTGTGGACATAAGCTGCATTATCCCCAAAAAGTAGTGCAAAACATAAAATTCTTCCCGAATAGGAAGGCTATAAAATGTTAGCAATAACGTAAAAGACAATGGCCATAATGATTAACAGCAAGGGCATGGGCAGAAAGCTGCGTTATCTGGTTAATACGTTTTAAATGTTTATGAGTTGTGAATGTGTTTGTTTATGTATTCGGTGCTGACCACTCACACAGAAAAAATGACAATGATGCTCGCCCTTTTTAAAATTTGAAATCGTAAAATCTTTCATTGAGGCTGCTTCAATGCTATAAAAACTATCCTATGTGTTCATTATCAAAAACTTCCATTTTTAGACTATATTCCATGTTAACAGAAACATTTTGGTGTAAAGTGGGCATTTTACCCTAAAATCCTATTTTACAAAGCCTATCCAAAAATTGGGGTTATTTAACTGTTATAATTTAAGAATTACAGATTACGTTGGGGTTCTTTTTCACGGGTTGATAAACAGTCATATCTAGCTCATTTCTGAGCATTTAAAAAAATACCATTGTATAACCTATTATGAATTCTGTTGTAGGTACAGGGGAAAAAAGCGGTTTATATGGCTAACCAAGTCCTGTCAATGATGTTTACATTCTAGTGTTGGAGAGAGGGACAAAAATCAAGTAAGTGTCCAGAGCATCCTGAATCTCAACTCTGGCTCAACTTGTCTCGTGGATCTGAGGGCCATTTTTGAAGTTTTGGCATCCAAACTGGGATACTGCCAGAGTAACTGCCATGCTGTCAAGCACTTTGCCTTCTAAGGGTAAGTTAGAGAACCTCGCTTCCTAACACAGCCCACCAGTCACTGTAGCTGGTACTGATTAACTCTGTGTACTTGTCTTTCATTCAGTAGTAACAAGAGTCCTGACTGCCATGTTTTCAACTCATGTCCCAACCTCTTGCACTTGCTTTTCTTGTCTCCATATTATTTCTTCTCTTCTCTATTTATGTAGTTCAATCTTCCCTACTTCACCATCTCTATGTTTTGTATACTACCTGTTCTGTTGTGAACAAACTGGCGTTAATTTTTTTCCAGATCATGAAAGAAATACATGTTCAATATAAGACATTTATAAAATTTTAAAAGTATATATTAAAAAGAACAGTTGTATTGCCCCAAAAGCACAACCCAGATATAACATTTTTGGTATTCTGTGTTTGCCTACAATCTTTTTCCCCACATGTGTATCCTTACTAGTTAAATGATTTTTCGGAATTGTTGGTTGATATTTTCAAAATTGTGGAGGAAGCCAATTAGGGGATCACTCTGCTCCTTTGTTTCTCTATACACTGGTTCTCACTATTCTCCAAGAGGAAAAATCAGAGTGGAGGGTTTAGAAGTGGAAACTGGCACATGAGTTGTCCAGCCCCTTCCTCTTTTCCTTCTCTTGGGACCCAGTCACCTATAAAAGAGCACACTTTTTGTTCTGCTCCTCCATGTGGTAAGTCTTAGTGAGGTGGGTACCTGGTGGGAGGCCTATCCCAGCCCAACTCTGCTGAAGACCGAATGGGAAGCTCTGTCTAATTTTGGAGTGTTACAAAGACCACATGCCACTTTCTTCAACTGCAGCTTTTTTTGTAATAAAGGTGATATTTTAGCCTTCATTCTGAGGAGCTTTTAATCTTATTTTTCAAGTTGTTCAGGACTTGGACAGGAAAGAAGGATGTTGCTTTATTCTTCACACAGCGACAAAACACATGTGCTCTGTGATGGATGCTGTGATGTGCCATCTAGGTGGCCCTTTCATAAAAGCTTGTTTTCCCAGCTTCTGGAATTAGCATCAGCACAGGGCTGTCAGCCCCTTCAGGGACCACCTCAGGTGTGAAGAGCATCCCCATCCAAGGTCATGACCTTTCTTTGAAAGCCTACATCCAATAGCTGATTGATGCATGGGTATAAAGTCCTGGTCCATCTTTTGGGACATTCAATTGTCATTTTAGCTCCAGAGCTCCCTAAGCATCAAAAAAAGATTATCATTGGGTATAAGTCATAGGTTGGTTTCTTCTTTTGCTTCCTTTTTCTCTGTTCTACAGATGTTGTTCCCAAGGCCCCTCCTTAAGAAATATCCAACATACCAAATTCCATCTCTGAGACTGCTGAGTCTGCTTCCTGAGAAACTTAACCCCTCATATTGATATATACAAATACACACACATCACTTTATTAAAGGTATATGTTGTAATAACCACATATTATTAATAATACAGGAATCTAATAATAGAGGAATAATATTGTATTCAATGGTGATTCCATAATTATTCTATCTAACTCCTGTTCTTGGACATTTTTTGTATTCCTAATCCTTGCTGTTTTAAATATCACATCACAAAAAAACCTTTGTTTACAAATATTTTTGCACATATCTAAATCTAATTAATTGTGAAGGATAAATACATTTGTGAGAGTGAAATTACTGCATAAAATAAGATGCATATTTTTAAAACGTTTTGATGTTACTGTCAATTTGCCCTCTGAAAAATCTCACACCAATACACACTCCCACCAGCAGGAAAGGTGAAAATCTATTTCAAAGCACATTTACTAACATCGATGTTTTAAATAATATACTATCTAGTTATTTAATTATGTTTTTATTTTCCTTATTAATGAGTTAGAAAATTCATTTATATATTTATTAGCCAATAAATATTATCTCTTTCTTTGTGAATTATATGTCCACATACTTTGTTTATTCTTCTTGGTTGTTATTTTCCTTAAAAATATTTTATAAAACTTTTCAAAACCAAAGAGTAATGACATTTGTATAGTACTGAGCTTAACATGAAAGAAATCTATCATTCTCTCCATTTGAGTGTTCTTTCATGATATAGTCTATACCAATGATTCTCAACTGCCAGCAGTTTTGCTTCCCAGGGCATCTAGCAATGTCTGGAGACAATTTTGATTGTCATGACTTTGCAGGGAGGGTAGGGAAAGGAGGTGCTACTGGAATCTAGTTAAAATCTAGTGAATAAAGGCTAAGGATGCTGCTAAACATCTTACAACAGGGAAGACCACTAAAACAAATAATTATCCAGTCCAAAATATCAATCATGCCAAGACCGAGAAACCCTCATCTGTACAGAGAGTTCTGCAAAGTTCTTGGTTGAGTTTATTCATAGGGGTGTGTGTGTGTGTGTGTGTGCACGTGTGCAAGTGTGGGCATATAAAAATTCTTCAATTACATTTTCTGACTTAATGTTGGTTGAAATGAATTACTTTTTATGTGTGTATTTTGAAACTCTAAATCTTTTTTTTGGTATTTATATATTTGATTTCTTACTCTCCTGGGTTTTCTATTTAATGATATTGTTCCTGATAATAATACAGGTGTTATAATTTTGAAATTATTTTGTGTATAATGTAGGTAAGAAAAATTAGTAAGTGTACTGACGTTTTTGGAAATCAGGGTTTTCAGTTCCTCCAGGACCCTACATGCTATAAAGCACAACTATTAATTATAGTATAGGGCTGTTATTTTCTAATATAATAGTATCACTAGTAACAGCTACTATATACTGAGTCTCTCTGCTGTCTGTCTGGTGTGTGTCACTCTACTCACTGATACACATGCAATACTCCGTTTGTTCCTCATAATAATTCTATGAAGTGGTTATTATTTCCCCTGAACTTCACAAATGAAGTTCAGAGATTTTAGAAATATGTCAAATGCCATCCAACTAAAATATGGCAAAGATTCAAACTTTTGCGTGCTCAACTCCAAAGCTATCCTCCTTCTACTTAAAATACTAAAAATGGAGCTAAAATACCTTAGTGAATTCAGATCTTTAGCCTATAGCTGATACTATTTGTTCTTGCAGATGAAATCTGAGGATCCTTTTACCAGGTACTATCTACCTCTGAGACTGTGATTGGAATTGGACGCATAAGTATATGTAAGTTATTTTCAATTATCCACTAATCTAAACAATAAATATTTCCAGTCAGGGCAGTAATAAGAGGCACCGATATTTATCTTTCAACATTTTCATGTTGAAGGGACAACAACTGCTATTGATTGTCAGTGTGAATATTACTTCAATGTCACAAATTTCTCAATAGCTTTTTTGGTTTTATTGGCATGAATTGTTTGTTTATATATATCATTCTTTCTCAAGATGTGAATTCCTAGCATATTTATTTTTTCTTAATCCTCCTCAACATACATAAAATGTCAGTCTGGAATAATTATAGGTAGAGCAAATAATAAGTCATTCTATGTGACAGGCACCTAATGACTTGTGGGACCTGGTCATGTCATAAGCCTTCTTTACTGAAGTGCTTTTCTGCTCCAAGGAAACCTTCTTTGAGGCTGAAGCTGTTCTCCCCTCCCAGACTGAGAGACAGTAATGAGAGGGTTAACTAGTCCAATTATTTGCAAGTGTAATTGTCCATAATTTGAAGACGGCAAATATCCTGCTTTCTGGAGCTTATAGGAAAGAGAGGAAAGATTCACATTAACTAGGAGAGGTGAGCTTCCTTTGTCATTTCTCTTTCAAGGAAGCTTCAAACACTTTGCACTGAGGGAAAACAAAGGTGTTAGACTGTTAGAAAAATAATTGCAGCATTGAAGCTAGGAACTGCTGTGAATAGCGGCAAGTGGAGAGAATTGTTAGAGCTCAGGAAGTTAAGCAATGGACTCTTGTCTTGACCAGTTTATAACAGGAGCCATATTACAACCTAAGTAACTCTGGAGGTCCACTGGACTGCATGCTCTCAGTTTCTGGGAAATAGCCCTAGAATCTCATAAATTCTCTTGCTTCGCTTCAACTAGTTCAAATGGGTTTATTTCATCGAAACTAATGAGTTCTAACGAATAAAAGACTACAGTAACCAATTCAGATACTGAATCCTCTGGGGAAAGGTATATTCCCTTTTTTGAGCATTAAGCCTTCAGCTCTGGGAGACAGGCAAAATGCACACTGTCCCTCAGATGAAAAGTTCAGTTTCTCTGGGAAATCTATTTGATTAGCTGTAGAGCTACTTTGCTAACCAGTATGCTGAAGAGCTAGAATCTCCAGTATTCTAGAGCTAGAATCTAAGCTAGAATCACCCTTTTCGTGGTGCAGGTTGCATTTTCATAACAGGTCAATTAGACAATGAAAAATCACTTCTCGAAATTAATTCAACACACTCCATTGCCTTTATGTTGGTTTCAGCAAAATGTCTAAGATATATACTCATATGCCTTGAACAAAATGGTTCAGTAATTTGTCTTCAGCTGCTAGTCACTATTCATTCAGTTCAATTCATTTTAAGTGTGATTGTGTCCAGACTGTTGTGTGATCTGATTAAGGAACCACAAAAAAGACATGTAACTTCCCTTGGGAAATTTGTATTTTGGGGGTTTACATTTCTAGTCTGAAATAACTCAGTGGCTACTTGGTTACTTCACTACTTTATTTTCATTGAATAAATCATATTTTGGAGTCACAGCCTTTAAATTCTAGGTGATGCTGCCCAGGCAAGTAAAAGCCATGTGGCTGGTTCAGCGATCCATGGAAAACCAATTTCCCTTCCAAACTGAGAGATCTCAAGAGAAAAGAAGACAAAACAAAACAAAAAATACATGATTCTAAATGAACCAGACTCTTGAAGTTGTGTTCATCTCTAACAGCTATGATTCAATGATCCCAAAAGATAAATGTATGAAAACAAGAAAGAAAGACTTCACCTGAATGTAGAAGAAAACCATCCACTGAAGATGAATGATTCATGAAATATTTTTCCTATTTTTTAAAAACTCGTTTGCAGTAAAAATCTTTTTGAATGAGAAATTACATTTGGGAGATTTTCTCTATGTACACTAATGTCTTTTTCTTTTTTTTTTTTTTTCTATTTTTGTTCTTTGCAAATGGGTCTAATCCAAGCAAAAAAATAACTGGAAAATTCAGCTTTCTTCTCTGTAGAATGGGATTAATAGTACTTATATTTTAGGGCTTCTATGAGAACTAAAGGAAAAAATTCATGTAAAAATGTTTGAAATTCTAACCATTTTTATTAATGTAAGTTCATTTATTCATTCAGCAAGTATTTGCTGAGTGAGCCCTATGTGTCAGACACTGTTCTAGTGTTTGGAGATGTAGCAGTGAGGAAGACAAGCTCCATTCCTTCAGAGACCTTACTTACTAGTGAGAGAGAAAAACATTAACAATAAATGATAGTATTTAATTAGTGTTCATTTACTTTGATGTGATAACGGTTATTGGGATTGTGTAGGAAATTTCCTTATTCCTAGGATAAGGTGAAGAATTTAGGGGTGAAAGAATGATGAAGAATTTAGGGGTGATATATTGCAATGTTTGCAACTTTAAAATATTTGGCAAAAAAGTCTTATGTGTATGTGTATATGTATACATATATGTTTGTATATTTGTGTGTAAATGGGTGTATACACATACATACATGAGAGAGAGAAAGTAAATGTGGCAAAATGTTAACAACAACAAAAAAATTAAAACAATAAATAAATATATGCTATAATATTTAGAAATGATCTTTCCTATGAAGAAAAATATTCATTTTAGTATAGCTATTAAACAAAAAGCCATGACATATCAATAGGATTTCCGGACAAGAGGGATTACCAGATTTAGATGACAGAATAGAATGATCCTAATAGTATCATTCATGATCTTGTCCCACTAACCAACCAGACATAGTACAAAGAAACTTGAAGAGGATAGTAGAAGTCAAACTACTAGGGGTTACATATATTGTGAGTTTTGAAATCTTTATCAAAGTAAACAAACTGAACAATAGGTAAATTGTATCTTTTTTTGCGTTACGGGGGCCTCTTACTGTTGTGCCCTCTCCCACTGCGGAGCACAGGCTCCGGACACACAGGCCCAGTGGCCATGGTCCACGGTCCCAGCTGCTCCGTGGCATGTGGGATCTTCCCAGACCAGGGCACGAACCCGTGTCCCCTGCATCGGCAGGTGGACTCTCAACCACTGCGCCACCAGGGAAGCCCTGTATCTATTTTTTAAAAAAGGTTGTTAATTCTGGATTTGGTAACCTTTTTGAAGTAGGTTAATAAAAAGAAAATGTAATTGGCCAATATTTCTGAAATTGAATACTCTTTCTGCCCCTAAAGAACCTATTAAAATAGCAATTATAATAATGATAATGATTAATAAATACTTATAATGATAATAATATAGTAATAACAATTGTTAACATTTATTGAAAGCTTACAATGAATCACATTTTTGCAAAGCCCTTCAAAAGCATAGCCTCATTGAATCTTTAAAACACTATGAGGAAACAGACTCACAGACATAGAAAACAAAATTATGGTTACAAAAGGGGGAAGGGGTAGGGGAGGGATAAATTAGGAGTTTGGGATTAGCATATACAAACTACTATATATAAAACAGATAAATAATAATGTCCTACTGTATAACACAGGGAACTATATTCAATATCTTGTAATAAACTAAAATGGAAAAGAATAAGAAAAAGGATATATATATAGAGAGAGAGAGAGAGACATATATACATGTATAACTGAATCATTTTGTTGTACACCAGAAACATTGTAAGTTAACTACACTTCAATAAAAGAAAAAACACTTTGAGTTACTTGCCATTATCTTCCTCAATTTATGGGTGAAGAAACCAAGACTTACAGAAGTTCAGTACCTTCTTCAAGGACACAGAGTTGGTAGAGAAGAATGTCAAATGCTTCTCTATTGATTTCAGAGCTCTAAAAACACTTTGCCAATACTCTTTGTTCTTACTGGATTATGAACTTTTCCTTCATTACCTATTCTGTACAGTTTATTCAGCGTCCTACTATATTGGGTACCTTATATATCATGTCTTTCTTAATTATCTAAAAAAATATGATGAGGTATGTCTTAGTCAGCTATTGGTATATAGCAAACCATACCAAAAACGCGTGGCAAAATCAATAAGCATTTTTTCTCACTCATGGATTTTTGAGACAGACTGGGAGCCAGCTAATCTAGTTCAGTCTCAGCTAGAATTGGCTGCAAGCCATGGATCATCCAGATATGATCTACATGCCTTTCATTCTCTTTGGACCATTCAGCTAACTTGAGTATATGTTTCTCATGACTATGACAGAAGCACAAGAGAGCAAACCCCACCCAACCCCACCCAGCCCAACACAAGCAAATGTCAAGCCTTTTTTCTCATCAGACCTTATAAAATTCCTTCAGCCAAAGTAAGTTACATGGGCAAGTCCAACATCAATGGAGCTCGGGAACATATTTAGACTTAGTGGAAGAAACTGCAGAGGCATATGGCAAAATACATGGATACAAAGAAGATAAAGATTTGGTGACAATGATGCAATCTACCACAGATATCTACAATATTATTACAGCTGAAAAATTAGAGACTTAGGTTGCTTAAAAACTTGACTTTGGTTAGCTAGCTCTTAACTGAAACAGTAAATCTTTTCTGCCCATTCTCAAAGAAAAATGGCTTTCCAGTATTGGGAGATGTTAACGAAGAAAAAAGAAGGAACTTGAGAGAGTTTATGGTGCCTCTATTCTTCCTCTGTGTCCCTTGCAATACCTAATCTTGTTCGTGACCCACAATGCATGGCCAATAAATGTGTGATGATCAAGAAGTAGCCATCAAAGACTCCAATTAAACCAGAGGCAAATGCACAAAAATGATAGTGTTGAGTGGGACATTTTTATAGGTACCTTTTCTATACTCATGGTATTTGTACAGAAGGAATTTTAAAGTAATGCAAAAGTAGAGTTGGCCTTTGAGCAAAGAAATACATATATTTTGGGGAGAGAGATGATTAAAATGGAACTCTGGCATTCCTTAAGTAGCATTATTAAACAATCTATTTAGCAAACCTGTTATCCTCATCAGTTTTTACTAGGAAAAAACACAAAACAAAGCAAAACAAAAACAGACGAACCGTGATTACAGACTTGTGCTTCTCAAATGGAGGCAAATTTGGCCCTTTGTTTCTCATCCTTCTAGAGATGCAAATCTTGGGCTTTTTTTTTTTTTCTTTTTTCTTTTGCGGTACATGGGCCTCTCACTGCTGTGGTCCCTCCCGTTGGCGGAGCACAGGCTCCGGACGCACAGGCTCAGCGGCCACGGCTTACGGGCCCAGCTGCTCCGCGGCATGTGGGATCTTCCCGGACTGGGGCACGAACCCGTGTTCCCTGCATCGGCAGGCAGACTCTCAACCACTGCACCACCAGAGAAGCCTCAAATCTTGGGCTTTTAATAGACAGTGATAACTTGATTTGCTCTCAACTCAGTAGTTTTCAGTATAATTGATGCCAAGAAAACAAATGTTGCAGGGCAGGTACAATTGTTTTACAACTGAGAGAGATCATTTGGGTCCATTGCACTGCAAACACATTGAAATTAGTGAAGATATATAGAGCATGTGAACTCTTTAAAAGTAGATGAGAAGACAGAGATGCCCTATGAAGAATGAGAGTCAACGACTATAATAATAAGAGCTAAGATTTATAAAATGCCTACTATGAAAAAGTCAATACTGCACTATTATAATCTGCATTATCACACTCAGCCCTAATAAGAACTCTTTATTTTCTCATGCATTCAATAAATACATGGTGACCATCTGTTCTTTAGTAGACCTTGTGCTAGTTGGTGGCAATATAGTGAGGAACAAAAGTCATCATGGTCCCTGTCCTTATAGGGCTTATATTCTAAACAAATAATCACAAAAATAATTATACCATTGTAACTGTGTCAACTGCTGTATAGATGAATTTAATCAGTAATTAAACCTGACTGAAGAGGTCAAAGAATGCTTCTCTGAGGAAATAATTTGAGTTGAGATCTGAAGGACAAAGATGACTTAATTAAACGGGAGAAGAGCATTTGGTCAGAGGGAAGAGCACATACGTGCAAAGATGAGGCAGGGAACAGAGGTGCTCTACCCTCTGGAATGCAGAGTGAAGAAAAGCAGAGAAGGATGAGGCTGGAGAAGAGATGGGGGCCAGACCATGCAAAATGTGGTCGATAGAGATGTTTTGTCTTTATTCTAAGTACAACAGGAAGCCATTGAAGGGAGCCATAGGAAGAAGACCCAGCACAAGTGACATTATCAGATTTTCAAACTGTCTAGCTACTAGGTGGAGATAGGTTTGGATAGAAGAAGGCGGGCAGGGTGAATGCAAATGGACTACTTCAATAACTATTTCAATTATCTAAGAAATGATTACAGCTTAGACTATTTTGATGGCAGTGGAGATAATGAGAAATACTGTCTTTTGAAATTCTAAGGCACACTTGAAAAAAGTTTAACGTCTCTGAAATCAGGATACTTCTTATAGTCTCTGTGCTATATTAATTATCCAATTGCCATGGCCTGTGTAAGTGCATGGAAATTTTCAAAATCCAAAAGATAACAGAGCAATTCTCTTAGAAATGGTATATAGCCAAATTTCATGATGACAATACTGTGTGAAAAAACCTGGTGCTCTAGAACTCTTAAGTCAAGCAATATGTCAATGCATGCATTGGCAGCATTTTTTCTGTTATGGGTACTTAAAGTAATGGTGTATGTTACAGTTGATGGGATTTTAGATTCACTGAAATATGACAAAAGGATATTAGAGGTTAAACCAACAAAGGCTAGTTAAGTATTGATTATGGAAAATAAGGGAAACAGATGACTCAAGTGCCTGTTTTGGTTAAAAATATATGTAACTTTATGAATCAAGAGGTAAATAATACCATACCAATATTATTCCCATTTAACTGGCCAACTAATTGAAATAAGAGGAATTAAGAAAACTGTCAAAGGCCATACAATTTACAGGTGACAGGGACTGGATAGGTCTGATTGCAGTGCCTTATATGCTAAGACATATACAAAATAAAACCTGGACCAACAAATATCAGAGAGTAAGTAACTGATTCACTAATGTATGGAAGTATATTAAACATTACTTGATCTCACAAGTAATTAAAAAAATATAAACTAAAATAATAATGGAATATTATGTCTGTCACATTATTAAAAACAAAACAATAAATTAAATGATGAATAAAATAAATGATCAGATATTGGCAATATTGAGTATAAATTCCTTTTCATAATGTAAAACTAACATTTAAGAACAATAAAAATAAAATAAATGTGACAGAAAGGAACACGTGGGTCAAATATATGCAAATAATTATTAATTACACAAAGGAAACTGCTATTTTGACATTTTCTAGACTTGGGTAGCATTCTACATTTTCTTCTTATTGTTTTTCTTTTTCTTCTTTTCTTTTTGAGAGGGAGCGGACAGGGGGAAGAGGACACCAGCTTTCTTTTACTACAGTGTTTTCATGAACACTACTTTTGGCTCACGTTCAGGATCCTGGGATCAATTTCTAATTCAGACATCCTCAACTATCTCTCATGTCAAGAGCCAATTGAGATGACATCTATCAATGCCCAGCATAAACACTGTCATCCCAGTGAGCTTCAGCCTGTCTGAACAGATGGGGCTTAAATCTCTGGACTCATTATTTACCTTCCAAGCCCTTCCTCTCCTCTGGCAAAGCACTTGGACACAGTTACACATAAAGCTAAATGGCCTGCATTTTTGTTCATAGATTGTACCTTGTCCTTTTCTTCCTTTCGGCACCATGGTTTTAGCCATTTATCATCTTTACGGAACTGATTCAAGAAGATTTGTGTGACTAATCCACATCCCTAAATAATCTGCTATGGTGTAATCCTTGGCAATTCTGAATTTCACCTGGAATTCATGAGAAAGATGAGTGTCATTGGCTTGAAAGCCATGTGAAGTAAACCCTAACTCCAGCCTACCTGGCTGAAATAAACCAGAATATTGATTTCTGGGTTTCTGTAATATCTGTTGGTTAACGAGGGAAAGAATAGTTCAATCAAACTATTGAACATCTCATGACATGTACATGTACATTTGCAAGACCATGACTTGCAAATCCCACAAAGTGGTTGAAAAGTATAATTTGGGGGTTTAGAACTGACAATCACTAAGTAAACTTTTCCTTGTTTATCCCTTTCATCTTTATGAAGCTATCATCTTTTTTAAGAAGAAATTTTATTTTATTTCATTTCTGTCACTCTTGAAGTCAATGCAATGCCACTCTCCTTGAAATTAAAAATGGAATACTGAGCTCTGAGTAATATTAACAGAAGTATACTGAAATAAAAATGTTAGGCTCAAAGAGAGGCTGATTATTTTTATATGACAATGTTGTGATATTTTACCTAACATACCTGATATATATGCTAAAAGTTGGGACTGCAACCTTAGGAATCTTATACACAACAAGTTGCAAACTGTTGACATACAGTTTGAATTCAGCTTTCAGATGGTTTTTGCCTATTGTTAATTTTTTAAAAATTAGTTACCACAGTGAAAACCTGGAGAAATTTAAATAGAATTGAAAGCATTCTGCCATGGAAACAATCAATCACGTTTGATCCGTGTTAATATAGGATTTCTTCTAAGTTTCCAAGCTCATAGTATATTTATAAGTTAATCAAAGTAATTATTTTTCTCACAGTGCCAGTTTTTAGTTTTTTTAAAAATCCTTTTCTCTATCTTTTTCATTATATTAATGTGAAAATTTTGCCTTTTAGTTTCATCTCCTTATTTTTGTTTGCTTTGCATGTCTAATTCCCTAGGATGTACCAAGTTCCTTTATTTTTCATCATTTCTTGAAAATGTAGTCACTCAAGGCTATACATTTCTCCATGTGAATTGCTCTTTCTGTATCCTATGTTTCGATATAAGATGTTCTCCTGTTCCTTGTTTTATAGATAATTTTAATTTCACTTCTGATTTTTTCCTTGTTAATCTGAGTTATTTAATAGTGTCTTTCAAGTTGCTAAGATTTTTAGTTCTAATTTGATTGGCTCATAATCAGAAAATCCACCCTTAAAACATCCTGACTTTTAAAAAATCTTAGGACATTTTTATGTAGACCCATACTAAATAAAATTCTAGATATTATTTATTAAATGATTATAATATTTTATGTTTATTAAATCAAGCTTATTGATCACATCATTAAAGTCTTCATAGTCTTTATTTTTAAAGATTTTGTCTACTGAATCATTTTAATTTTGGAGAGGTATTTTGAAGTCTGTTATAAATTCACAATTCTATCTTTTTTAACAGTTATGCTTATGTAATTAGGTGCTGTATTGTTTGGAGTATACACATTTATGACTATTATGTCATCATATTGGGTCTCATTACACAATGACTTATTTTAGCCATTTTTGTGCTTTTAATATTAAATGCCATCTTATCTGATATTATTATTGCCATTATGGTTATCTACTTATAGCAATTCCTTAGTATCCCTTTTCCAAGCTGTACTAGATAGGATATGGGTAATCTATAATACACACAATATATATTCCCATCTCACAAATATCAAGATAGGTGATCCACAGTTGAATTTGTGGCTAAATGCTATTAAGTCCAGGGCTTCTATCTTCTCAATTCACAGATTCCATGTTGTATTCTAAAATAGCTCTCTATCTTCTATCACATCCACATTCCAGCTAATTGGATGGAAAAAGGAACAAATGAGCGGACAGGACCTTCCCTTTCAAGGGAATTATTTGCGAGTTGTAAACATCACTTCCATTTTTATCCATTCACCAATAGTTCATCTTCTAAATTTATTTTTGGTGCGTTAGCTCAGCAATTTCATACATATTTTCTCCCTGTACAATTTATAAGTTGTGCTATATATTTCCATTTCTTTTTCAGGTACATGCCTCTATAATATAAACTGAAAATGTTACCAAATAATTCCTCCACAAAAACGATTCTGTATAATAAAAACTTTGGTCTCAGCCCAAAGAGAGGTGTGGCCCTTGTCCCCGGTTCCTTTAGGGTAACATTTAGACCCTGATGATTTCTCAAGTAATAGAAGTAACTTTGTTATTCATGGTTGGCCCCTCTGATAACACTTGATCATTTATGCTAATGAGATGATTCATGGTGGGCCACTAGGTAATTTATACTAACAAGGATAGGGGCTGGCCATGTCAGAAGACCAACCATGTGATTGATTAGAGGCTTGGGACTTTGAGTAACATGCGATCAGCCTGACCTCCAGGGAACAGTAGTGGTAATGGAAGTTGAGTTCAACTAAGTGGGCAATAATGCAATCAATCATGCCAACATGATGAAGCCTCAGTAAAAACTCTAGATGCCAAACTCAGATGAGCTTCATGGGATGCATATACTGTTACACATCAATGCTAGGAGGGTAACACATCCCTGAGGACGTGGAATCTTCATGTTTGGAATCCTCTCAGCCCCCCATTCTGCCCTATATATCTCTTCCTTTGGTTGGTTCTGATTTGTACTCTTTTGCTACAATAAAACTGCAGTTATAAGGATAATGCTTTCCTCAATTCTGTGAGTTTTGGCAAATTACTGATTCTGAGGAATTCTGTGGAGACCCCCAAATTTGTATCAAGCTGGTCTGAAGAGAGGATGGCCCTTGAGAACCCTAAACTTGTGACTTGGCTGGTGTCAGAAACCAGACAGACTTGGAAGTTTTGACTTAAGGACTGTGCCCTTAACCCCAAATTTGGTTAATTCTGGGCACTCGACTGCACTACTTCTCCTCTACTCACTTACAACTATACTCTCATACTCTCTCCCCCTACAGATAAGTGATAAAAATACTTTACTTCCCCTCTTTTTCCTATTCTTACTCCAACTCTTTTTGACATATTATTACTCTTATTTCTGTACTATTATTAGAATTTATTTTGAATATGCTTCCTATATTTCAGGAACTTCATTTAACATTGCATTCTTGAAATGTTAAACATAACATTCATTCTCAAAGGATCTGTCACTATTTATTTAAATTTAACTGTTAGTTTTATTGCTCACCACTTGTTTCCTCCTGATTCATTTTTCCGATCCTGAGTTCTCAGCTTTATCTCCTGATTCTTCTTTTTTATTTTTAAATGGATCAAGTTCTTCAGAATGTTTCTCAAATGTGGTATATGGGTAGTGACAATTCATCCCTATTTTCCTAGGAAGTCCTACTTGTTTTGGTGGAAGTATTTGATAATGCCATTTTTCACTTTCCTTTAGGATGATAAATTATATCCCCCTCCAGCTTTCCTAGCAAGTCCTAGTTTATGCCTGTTATTGTAGAATAATTATTAATAGTGGCACTTTTCACCCTCAATTGGAATGATAAATTATATATTACCCTATGTAAGGGAACACATATTCTGAATTCTTGAGTATCTGTATCTATCTATCTATTTTGGTCTTATGTATTAATACCTTGGTCAGATATAGGTTTCTAATGTTTTAATTTTTATTTCTGACTCATTTATTATTTATTTATGTATTATTTATTTATTTATGTATTATTCCACCATCTTCTAGCTTATTTTACTTTTGCAGTCAGTTTGCTCTTTCTGTTTGAAATGTTAAGAGATTTTTTTTTCTTTATCTTTAAATTTAGAAATTTTAATGCCTAGGTACATGTCCTTTTTTTTTATCACTCATACCAGCAACTCAGTGCATCTTTTAAAATGATAAAATCTGGTCTTTCTTTAGTCCAGGGATATTTGTGTTAAATGGTTGTTAAATTAGTGTAACCCCTACATGTGTTCCTTTCACTTTTTCTGGAAGTTCTATTATTGGCATGTTATATCCTGGATCTATCCTCAGAGCCTCTTTTCCATCCATATCTGCACTTTAAAATATTTGCTCTGAACTTTTCTTTCCTTCTTCTATTTGATCTTTTGGATACTAATTCAGGTCTCAACAATGGTCACAATTTCTTCACTTTACTTATCAAATTGTTTAGTTGGAAATCATGTTTTAATGGTGAAATTTTTATTTCCAAAAAGTAATTTCTGTATTTAATCTGAATAGTCTTGTGTTTGTATTACTTTTCTATTCAAGTTGATGTTTTTCTCCTCCAGCAGCTATATTTTGTCAGCCATCTGATCTTTTGGTTGTCCTTTCTCTGCAGGTGTGGGACCCCCTTTAATATGTTATGATTTTTTTTTTTTTTTTGGTCAGCTTACTAGAGACAAGTTCTGAAATTCCCTAACTAGCAATCGGCTCACAAATTATGGGATGAAAAACATTTTCTAACCTTGTGAGCTGGCAGTGTTCAGAAGAGAGCCTAAGCTGGTGGTGCCCTGAATGGTCAACACAAAGAACTCTTTCAAATCCTCCTAAACTCTAAGCTTAATAAGTCTTTTATCTCTAACCTGAAAGCCAAACCTCACTGTTCTACAGATTACTGACACTGTGGGAAGGATGACCAGAAAGAGAGAGAAGCAAACAGGGAGAGAGAAGTTGTGAAGTTGTATAAAAAATTTTTAATTTGATTGGTGCTGCAAAATTGAGTATTTCTGCCATCAACAAAGATTCATCATCACAATAATAGTACCAGTTTGGAAAGCATAACAAGAAAGACAAAAATTGGTGGTAATCAGAGCATCAAAGCATCTAAGGTGGAAAACCAAAGGAAAATTACATTTTATGCCTGATTTCAATAACAATGCAGCTTAATTTTTTATTCAAAATTGTATCTTACTATAACAGTTAAAGAAGTCTTTTCCCTTGAAATGACGGTTATGATAATTGAAAGCAATATCTAAGGCATACTAAAAATGTGAAATTCAGAATAAATTTATCCAACTTTCATGAATTAATAAAATAAATATTGAAGATGGTGGGGGTACGTACCCTATAAGGAGAAAAAGTAATTTCAATAAATTAGCATTTGATTTGGGTGTAATTTTCTATGACTATGCTTTGTTTTTCTTATTTCCACCATATGTTTATTATCTTATAAATAAATTATGTTTAGTAAAATTTAATTAGCTGATATTTGTAAAGCTGTCTAAAGATGGACTTTGTATAATTGCTAAGAGGTTTTTTTTTTATTACTAAGTATCAATATTTTGTCTGTGCGCTTGCTGCAGATAAAGAACATTAATTTTTAAAATAGCAGTAGAATCTCTCATTCTACATAGCCTTATAGAAAGAATCAGGGGACTCTAAAGCATCTGAAGAAACATTCTCAAGGAGTTAATTTCTAGCTTATACAACTATTTACAGAGCTCAGATATATGTTCAAAGCATTTCAAGGCCTTGAAAAAAATCATGCTCTAGTCACAATGTCACTGTCCTCAATATTAACACACGGGTAATCTCGGGTTACAAAGACCAGCATTCAAGAAAGGCTGCTGCATGGTGTTCATGAGAAGATATGTAGTGTGATTGAGAACTGACCTATACCAATTTGGTCACAGATAAAAGGAGCTGCCAGTAAAGTCAGAGCTAGCTGGTGTTTCTTACTCCCCATAATATAGCTGCCAGGTTATAAAGAAAGCAAATCATGAATTAGTCCTCAGTTCTGTCCCCTACATGGACATTTATTAGATTACTATTTATTAGGAAAGCTGATACAGAAGGGGTTCATACAATCTGTTTTCTACACTTTAAGAATCCCCAGTTCCGGGCTTCCCTGGTGATGCAGTGGTTGAGAGTCCGCCTGCCGATGCAGGGGACACGGGTTCGTGCACCGGTCCGGGAAGATCCCACATGCCGCGGAGCGGCTGGGCCCGTGAGCCATGGCCGCTGAGCCTGAGCATCCAGAGCCTGTGCTCCGCAACGGGAGAGGCCACAACAGTGAGAGGCCCGCGTACCACCAAAAAAAACAGAATCCCCAGTTCTATCTCCTCTAGGTGAGTCCGTCACTAAGTGGTTTTGATAAGGACACGGCAAAATTCCTGAGACAAGGAATCCATCTAATTGGCATCATGCAATCCAGACATTCTTCCAAAACCAATAACTGGACACATGACCAATTAGGGGATCAAAAGCATGGATATTGTCTCTGAGAGGAGCAAGTAACAAGCAAAGATGGTTTAGCTAAGCCACATATCTTGAATGTTTTCAATTTTTCAAACAAGTCTCCTTTTAAAAATAAATGATGAATACAATGGAATATTACTCAGCCATAAGAAGAGACGAAATTGAGTTATTTGTAGTGAGGTGGATGGACCTAGGGTCTGTCATACAGAGTGAAGTAAGTCAGAAAGAGAAAAACAAATACCATATGCTAACACATATATATGGAATCTAAAAAAAAAAAAAAAAGGTTCTGAAAAACCTAGGAGCAGGACCGGAATAAAGATGCAGTTGTAGAGAATGGACTTGAAGACACGGGGAGGGGGAAGGGTAAGCTGGGACAAAGTGAGAGAGTGGCATGGACATATATACACTACCAAATGTAAAATAGATAGCTAGTGGGAAGCAGCCACATAGCACAGGGAGATCAGCTCGGTGCTTTGTGACCACCTAGAGGGGTGGGGTAGGGAGGGTGGGAGGGAGATGCAAGAGGGAGGAGACATGGGGATATATGTGTATGTATAGCTGATTTACTTTGTTATAAAGCAAAAACTAACACACCGTTGTAAAGCAATTATACTTAAGTAAAGATGTTAATAAAATTTAAAAAAAATGATGATCATAACAACATTAATTTCATCAGTAAAAACCCATTTTTATATCTACTGCCCACTTAGTAAAGTATCAGTTGTGGATTGGGTGTTGATAGCAGAGGATGTGTTTCTCTGCTATCTCTGGAATGTGACCCTTTATCATACTGCTAGTTGAAGACCTCTGGACTCTAAAGTCCTGATAGCATGGTACTGTCTAATCGCCCCTAGAGCTAAAAATAACTGGCACACGTTAACTATGTTGAAGTGTTTTAAAGCAAATTATAGGCATTATAAAAAAACGTGCTGGAAGAAGTATGGGATTTTGAACAAAGGTCTCTTTAGCAAATACTTGCTGAGGTATGTGATGTTTCAAAAATTACTTAACTTCCTGTAGTCCCAATATATTCATCTATAAAGAAGGGAATGTAGTAATACATATTTCATAGGATTGTGATGAGAATTAATTGAATTTTCAAAAAGTGCTTTATAAATGGTAAACATTACTTTTAGGTTTAATAAAGGTTAAATGATCCTTAAGGGTAGGTGGAAGTATGTTTTTGTAGACAGAGAAGGAGGGTTTTCTTAGTCCTACTTTATGTCAGGGATTTTGCTACTTGCTTTATTGAGAAGATAGAAAAATATAAGCTCTATAATCTTTAATGTCATAGTAGAAAACCTATAAGCTCCATACTGTTTGATTCAGTCATATCTAATAAAAATCATGCTGATACCAGAGGCTATAAGGGATCTTATTAGCAAATGTTAATGAAAATTGGGGGAGGATAAAAGATTGTGGACTCAGGTACATTGCAGGAAGCAAACTTCTGAACTCTAAAGTCATTTACTGCTCATTGATAAAGATAAAATTTTGGAATGTTTGCAAGGCATTTGACTTAGTGTTATCACAAATACACACTTTATTTCTTGCTAGAGTAAGATCTGTGTCAGATTTATACCTGTTCTCTATCTCCTCGTCATAAAACTCCTTGCCTATTTTTGAAGAATTTCCTTTAAAATTAGGGACTTCAAAAGTTTAAAGGCCTCTCTTATGAAATGTAACCAATAATTATGAAGCTATATATTCTAGTTGCTTGCAACAAGTATATTATGATTCATAATTGTTTGCTGCCCCTCCCTGGAGGACAATTATAATTTCATGGCCAGCTGATGACAGAATCAGCCAGTAAGTGAGAATAGAAATGAGTGAATTCCATTTCAAGCAGAAATTTTAAGCACCAGCTCACACTTTCTCTTTGTTATGAGTCAACAATGTTTTATACATTGGATATTGCAGAGGGCCCAGAGGGAATACACCATGAAGAAGAGCCATACACCACTCCATGATGGACACATAGCATTAGTGATAAATGAATCTTTGCTGTTGCAGAACACTGAGATTTTACAGTCATTTGTCACTGCAGTCTATCCTGCAGTGTTCCACTCACAATCTGTAACTTCATTTGTATATAAGACATTTAAAATCCATTGTTACTTTGTTAATCAGAGAACATCATATTTTGTGTCTGACTTTTTTCCTTCAAGACACAGGGTGACTGACACTGATTATTTTGAAAAATAATGTGAAGGGATTTTTTTTTTCTTCAACAGCAGCTCTACCTGGATCTAAATTAAATAGGAAGCCAGCAAGGCAGGTTTCTTGTGTCTTATATAAGAAAAGCAAAGAAATATCACTGGCAGTAGAAAAGTACTAATACTGCCCAGAGTGATCCCAGGCATGTAGTAGTTGCTCAATCAATATTTGTGGGATGACTAGATAAAATATAATACCAGTTAATTCAAGTAACAGTGACATGTAAATTGGTCTTTATTTTCCTACAGTATTAGTCCGCTCCTGCTGTAAAATAATTGTATAAGAGACAAACCCAGGATTTCAGTGGCTTAGGAAATTAGTGTTTCCTTATTCATAGGTCTGTGGGACACTTGGTATGGCTCTATTTCAGTCCAGTCTAGTTTATGACTGTTCCACATGTTTCTCATTCTAAAACTGGTTATTCAGTGAATTCTGTCCTCATGTGGAAACATAGAAGCTCAACAGAATAAGTCAAACCATGCAAGTATACTTTCTGCTTGCATACCTGTGCACATTTAATTACTCAAAACAAGGCACAGAGCCAAGCTGAATATCAACAAAGAGGAGATACAGTCTCTATCTACTCTCCTGGAAGGTCCATAGCAAAATTTACTGACACAAAGTTGTAAGATAAGGAGGGCGTAAAGGGTGGGAACAAAAATACTAACTCATCCACCAAAGATGACTTGTTTTTGAATAAAAATTTAAAAGCAACATCAATAAACAGCAGTAACCTCCTCTAAAGTACTAATTATCTCTGCTGAGAACTTTGCAGCAATCTTTGGTCCACTGAGGACTGCTTAAACTCAATCGTTATAAACAGTTGAAATTCTGAAATTGAGTAATGCATGACATGGGAATCTCTGCTAGGAATAAATGATCTTTTTAAAAAATCTAATTTTAAATTCAAGAAGTATTTGTGAACCTTTGAAATGTATTTTGAGTAAGGCTTTGTAATGAAACACATGTAACTATAATTCATATGTTAATGAACATGTATGATGGTGGTGGTTAATTATATGTGCAAACTTGGCTGGACCACAGTACTCAGAAATTTGGTCAAACACCAGTCTGGAGGTTTCTGTGCAGGTATTTTTTAGATGAGATTGATGTTTAAATTAGCAGACTTTGAGTAGAACAGATTATTCTCCAGAATGTGGGTGGGCCTCATCAAATTAGCTAAAGGCCATAAAAGAAAAAGACTGAAGCTCCCCCCAGGAAGACCGAATACTACCTCCAGACTACGTTTAGGCTCAAGCTGAAACATTAACTCTTTTCTGGGTCTCCAGCTTGCTGGCCTGCCCTGCAGATTTTGGGCTTGCCAGACACTGCAATTGTGTGAGCTAATTCTTTAAAATAAATCTATCTCTCTATATACACATATCTTATTGGCTCTGTTTCTCTGGAGAACCCAGACTAATACAATGACTAACATTACCTATGAATGGCAGAAAAGGTATGAATTGGGAGATAATTATGAATTTTACAGTTATGAATGATTAACGCATATAAAACATCTCTCATTTTCAACATGAAGTAAAAGTATCCACTCTTTATTAATTGATAATAATAGAGACAAGGTGAGGAATGCAGATACAGCATCATCATCAAATCTACCTTCCGCACCAAATCCTTTAAAAATTACAGAAAAATATGTTTTAAATATAATAAGTACAGAATATAATGGAAAATAAGATAGAGTGACTTCAGCAGAACAGAAATTTTGAGAACCACCTGAAAGGTGAATTGCAGACATAACTGATTGGCCAGAGACAAAATTAAGAAAACCACAGCCTCCAAAATATGAAGAAAAGCTGGAATGTAAATTCAAGCAATTTTAATGATTCTTGAAACTCAGAGTCAGATTGTACAAAGAGTCAGAGAGGACCCTGGAGAGTTTACCTAAGCAGGACTATACTTTTGGAATGCTGAGTTCTTTTTCTTCCCTTGCTCTAACTGAACAAGGAGCAGCAGGGACATTTCTGAGGCTCCTAGTGCGGGCCTGGGGGTTTGAGAGAAAAGCAGAGCAAAGCTTGAGCTAATGCCAGTTTGCAACCTAAGTTGAAGTTGGGGTAAAGGGATGGGGGAAGAGTGGAAAGCAAAGAAAGGTCATTCCTGACAGAAAGGAAATGATTTACAGTGCTTCCAAGTCAAGTCAAACAGTTTTATTCTGGTAATTGGTGGAAGCCTGGGGCAAGAGGACTAGTTCTTCTGTCTGTATTCTCCCCAGCACATCCTGAAGTAAAGCTCACTTGTTGCGTCCTCCACAAAGATACAAACCTCACAGTCACCTCAGCCAGTCAGAGAGAGGGCTATTGGTGACAAAGACTGGCATACGTGCAAACGAACTGTTTCTCAGTACCCTGACTAATCTGCTAGTCCTTCGCTCCTAACTCAGATTGGCAAACTATGGATCACCAGACTTCTGGAGAAAGGCAGTGAACTGAAAGAGAATGAAAAGATAAACAAGATATTCTGTATTTAATATATTTTAAACATATTTTTCTGTAACTGTTTGCAGATTTGATGCAGAACGTAGAATTGATGATGATGCTGTATCTGCATTCTTCATCTAGTCTTTATGATTGTCAATTAATAAAGCGTGGAGGGGCTTCCCTGGTGGCACAGTGGTTGAGAGTCCACCTGCCGATGCAGGGGACATGGGTTCGTGTCCCAGTCTGGGAGGATCCCGCATGCTGCGGAGCAGTTGGGCCTGTGGGCCGTGGCCACTGAACCTGTGCGTCCGGAGCCTGTGCTCCACAATGGGAGAGGCCACAACAGTGAGAGGCCCACAATACCACAATAAATAAATAAATAAATAAGAGTGGATACTTTTACTTCATGTTTAAAAAGAGAGATTTTTTATATACATTAATCATTCCATAACATTGTAAGCAAAGAACAGTTAACTTTGGTAAAAGATCAGAAATTCCAAAAATAAAGGGGGATTTAAAAAAATTATTTAATTAACATTCTCCAAAAAAGAGTAGCTCTTGCAATAACAAATATTAAGAATCTGCACTATGAAAATTACTAAAATGAAAAGAGTAGCTGAAATTAGAGAAAAATCAGAATGGTGAAGTAGAGAAGAGAAATGGCTAAAGAACAATTTAATGACGTGTAAAATTAAGTCAAAGAGATTTTTAAAAAAGTAAAAAGACAAAGAAATTAAAAGTGCAAACAAATTAAGACTCATAGAGATCAATGCAGGATATCTAATATCTGTCTAAAAGGATTTCCAAATCAAACAATAGAGATAATTGATGAAAAGAAATAATAGAAGACCTACCTTCCCACTGAGATAAAGACATATGGTCTTAGATGAAATTGTCCACTGAGTGACAAACAGCATAAATTTAAAAAGAAAAGAACATACACATATCCTGATTTACCTAAGAACTTCAAGAATAAAGAAAAACTGCTAAAATTTTCAAAATCACTAAGTTACTCACAAAAGAAAAAGATTTCCATTAGGGATCTGGGTGGTGCCTATATTGTAGAATGGATCTTACGTTTTCTACAGAAAAAAAAATTGGAAAATAACTTTGAAACTATAATTTTACACTTAGCCAATATGTTGGTCAAGAAGAGCAAGATATGACATGTGAAGACAATTAAAGGACATTCTGCAGGAAAGTGAAATGTGAAATCAAGAAAAACACTGAAATTTAAGAAAGAATGCTGAGTGAAGAAATGTAAAAATAGTAAAGTTTCTATAAATGTTGATATGCAATATCAAAAATAGTATGTGGATCAAAAATCCAATACAATCATTACATGAAAAATTGGGGAGGGGCAGATGGAAGAGGAACTTGGTGATAAGTGAAACTGCAAAGGTCTTCAGATTGGATTTTTTTTTTTAATAGTGTTTATTTATTTTTACTTGTTGACAGTTTTGCTTTATTTATTTATGGCTGTGTTGGGTCTTCGTTTCTGTGCCAGGGCTTTCTCTAGGTGTGGCAAGTGGGGGCCACTCTTCATCGTGGTGTGCGGGCCTCTCACTATCACGACCTCTCTTGTTGTGGAGCACAGGCTCCAGACGCGCAGGCTCAGTAATTGTGGCTCATAGGCCCAGTTGCTCTGCGGCATGTGGGCTCTTCCCAGACCAGGGCTCGAACCCGTGTCCCCTGCATTGGCAGGCAGATTCTCAACCACTGTGCCACCAGGGAAGCCCTCGGATTGGATTTTGATCAAAGAGAGAGTGTAAGTATTAACTTTAGACTTTATTATTCTTAGAAAAAATAGTCAAAATATCAGCTTCAAAATCAAAGGTAATCATTGGAAGCCTAGAAATATAATGTATAATTTTTAAAACAACTCAAGAACACTTCAAAAAACTGAAATGAATGATAACTATAGAAAAAGGAGAAAAGATAGCCAAATTTCTGCCTATAAAATGATTGGAATCACAAAATTTTATAGGCAATTCCTAGCAAATTTTAGGACCCAATTGTTTCTGTGCTATAATTTTTAACTCTATCCCTGACTTATATCTGTTCTCTTAATTAACAACCTCTGTGACAGTAAGAAATGAAATGATGAAGATCTAAACGAAGGATGACTATAGGATTAACACAGAGTAAAAGGATTTCCACGAGATTAAAGAGATAGAATTGCAAAAACTGGATCAGTGCAATGTGGGGATGAAGGAAAGGTAGTAGTTAAGGATGATTCCCAGTTCGGGCGATAACTTCTTAAATGTCATATACTTAGGAAGCACCATGTGTTGTGGGGAGAGAGGAGATGTTAAAATATAGGTACAGTATGGCATAGGACCTGGGGTCAAGGAGTATGACATTTGAAGGCTCCAAATCATTAACACCAAACCTCATTCTACCTGGGCAATTTCTTAGCCACTCCAATTGTAATGCTCAACCTTCTTGAGTAAGGAGTCAGAGTTAGTGTAGCAGCAATGGTTTTCCTTTTATTCCCAATCCTGTGCCCTGGTTTCTGGAGATAACATCTCAGGAGCTACAGTTCAACAGAGACACTCTGACGTCATGTTGACTAACCTTAGGTTTTAGCTAACCTTAGATTTTGTAAATCACCATCAGTCATTTATTACTTGAATATTTTGTACTCATGCAGGGGCTAGTCAGTCATTTCTGTTCTTAGAAAATTACTTGCTCTTCCCAGAACCATGCAGGTTAGTCTTAACTGTCTTTATCCACCTCTCTCAATGTACACATAGAGAGAGGGAGCAACATATATACATATATATATATATATATATATATATATATATATATATATATATATATATATATTCTGTAGGCAGATATATGTGATCAAAAAATACATATTTCAATATTCCATAGCTATTCATAGCTATTATATTCAAAACAGAAGCAGAGTACCAATATGTGCCAACATTATTAAGTTTTCAGAATATGTAAAATGATAAAAAGATTCTAAGATAATTCCACAAAGTAAGCATAAGTCCTAACAACAAAACTGGAGAAGGAATAAATGTATTCTAATCAAAAAGGATTTCTTTCTAAGAAATACAAGGAGGGTTTAGCATTAGGAAAATCATATTATAATTCACTACATTAGTAGATTAAGAAAAAACAATTTTGATCATCCTGATAGATGTAGAAAGCATTTGATATGATTTTTGTTTAAAAACATCTTAGCAAGTTAGAAATAGAAGGAAACTTATTTGACAACATGTGTATACCAGAATTTCCCAGCAAAACTTATACTTAAGGGTAAGTAGTTTTAAAAGTTACACTGAACTCAGGAACAAATTGTAGATACCAGCTACTACTGTCATTAGTCAATATCTTACTGGAGATTCTAGGCAAAGCAGTAGATTTAGAAAAATAAATTAAAACTTTACATATTTAAAAAAGACAAACTGTCAGAATTTACAAATGATATAATTCTCTACCAAGGAAATCCAGGAGAAATTATTTGAAATGTTCAAAAAATTCATAATTGGCTTTAGTAATATTACTGGATAAAAAGAGCTACGTACAAAAATATCACTACTTTATACAATAGAAATAAATAATAAAAAAAAGGAGAAAATATTACTTGAATTAGCACCAAAACTATAAAACGTTAGGAATATAACCACTACCTATTCAAACAAAGAGGTAAACTTTTACTAATAACCATAAAAGAAGACTTAAGTAGACATAAAATTCACAAATGGAAAAACTAAATATTATAAATATATAAAATTCTCATGTTAATCTGTAAATTCAAAGCTATCTCAAGCCTATATTCTCAGATGATTCTGACAAGTTAATTCTTCAATTCAAAATGAAAAGGAAAATACATAGGTAGTAAAGAAATTTTTGGAAAAGACAATAAAACCTTTTATATATCTAAAAGGTTTAACCTTTTCGGTATCAAGCAGACCCATATTTACATGTACCCAGAGTTATCTAAACTGTGAATTTTGAGGGCACATGTCCCTACAAACCATCCTCATTTCTGACACCAGTTGCAAGTTCATGGGGTTCCCCATACCATGCTTAGGTGTAATAATTAGCTAAAAGGAGTAAGGGAACTCATTGAAAACTGTTACACTCACATTACAAGTTGTTGATGGAAAAGGATACAGATTAAAATCAGCCAACAGACAAGACACATAGAGTCGAGTCCACAAGGAGTCCAAACATGGAGGTTCCAGTAGTCCTCTCTCCACCAAGTCATGAACAGCCTGGTCACATTGTAGACAATCTGCACAGAGAATTGCCTGCCAGGGAAGCTCACTTTCAGTGTCCAGAGTTTTTATTGGGGCTTTATCACATAGTGCCTGCATGGTTGACTTTTAGTCTGAAGCCCCTCCTAGAAGTTAGGCTAATATCTTTTGTCATCAGTTCTTCTGGAAGTTGGAATTGGTATGTTGCAGCTCAAAGTCCTCATCATAAATCACACTGTTAGATTGTCCAGTGGCCAAAACCCTTATGTCAGGCAGAATATTCCAGGGTTCTAGAGCTCTCTTTCCAGTCATCAAGGGCAAAGCCCAGACTTCTCTTTGGGTAAGGTTAATTCTTCACTACACAATATGGAAATTTAGTGTACAGCATGGAATTCAAATAGGAAATAATCTGCACATTTTCATATAAAAGTAATGGGAAATCTCTGGGAAAATGTATACTAAACTGTAAACTATAATATACGCCACTGTATGAAGAAAGCATAGGAATACTGGGGGTCAGGAGTGTAAGGAGGGATTCATTTTTTGCTCTTTGTACTTCTAAAGTATTTGGATTTTTTTTAAACAATAAGAATCAATTAATAGATATCTTGTGTGATTTAAATAACTATTTCAAAAAATGAGATTTTCCCCACTTCCACTAAATAAATATGAACGTAAATGTATACAAATCAGGTTTAAGAAGAGCCCCATTTTTAGCTCACATGCATTAGTCTGGGCTTACCGGCTCTCCTACTTACCTCTGAGAAGATGGAGGTTGGAATGAGCTGACTGCAACTCTATGAATCTATGAATATTATTTGTATATGTGGAGCCATTTCTTTTTTTTTTTCTAATTTTTTTTTCTTAATCATTATTCCCAGTCAAATGGCACAGGCTTGAGAAGGGCAAAGACAGCCAGAGATTGCACTCTGGCCTACCCTCAAAGTATCCTTTATGAACTACCCTTCCTAAGTCCACCCTTTAAAGTCAATGTTTCCCACACTTCCTCCCTTGCTCTGCTTCTCTCACCAGACTGCAAAGCCTCAGAGGGTGAACTCAACTACCTTGAAGTTGTCTTTTATCATTTGTGGCGATTCACGAATTATATTCCCTGCCTCCAATTCCATGGACTTCAATTTCTGTGTTTGACCTCTTTAACCTCTCTGTAACCTGTTTACTCTGCACTAATCCTAAAGTCAGTCTTAGTTTAGGTCTTCATCATTTCATTTCTTACTATCATAAAGGTTGTTAATTAAGGGACCAGGTGGTAATATACATAAGTGAAGCAGACCGCTCTAAGAAAATCCAGAGTAGTGAGGGCTATGATGGGCTGGAGGATTCTTGCCACTTTTAAAAGCATTCCCTTTCAAAGTTTTGTTTGCTGTGTCTGTGTTTTGTTTTGTTTTCCATCATTGTGGCTAAATACTTCTGTGGCCAAATTCTGAGCTAGTTTGCAAACTCCGTGAACATGGTCTCTATACCATGTATCTTACAAATCTATTTGGCTTCTGGAATGATCTGTTTAGAAATGTAAATCTAATAATGTCATTCCTCTACTCCAAAGTTTTTCAATGATTTAATTCTAGGCTAAAATGAAAACATCTTACCCTGGCACTCAATCTTTTAATGATCTGACTTCTGATTATCTTCAGCTATATCCCTTACCATTTCCATTTCACACTGTGATCCCGCTATTTTGAAATTCTGTCAGATCATACAATGTCTTATGCTCTATATTGTTTCTGTGACATTCGTGACTTTTTAGAAGACTTCCTTGACTTTACTTACTTCACTTACTTGACCTTCCCTTATTCCACTCTGATGTAATCCTCTTGTTCATTGTTTCTTCACTGCCACTGACCTACTTCCTTCAAAGCAATTTTTACACTTCATGAAATAGTATATGTTTGCTTTCTGCCTCTTTCACTAAAATGTGTGCTCTTTAAGGTAGGCTTGATGTTACGTTTATCTCTGTAGAAATGGCATTTGGAACTTAACAGAGACAATATCAATATCTCTTTTTTTCCTGAATGTATTTTTCTTCTTCTAACTGTAAAGTTAGCCATTACTTTCAATATAACACACTCGTGAACACAGCGTTTGGCAGCAACAGGATTCAATCCTTCCTCTACTAGGTACTACCTGTGTGACATTAGATAAGTTAGGTAACCTTGCTAAACCTCGGTTTTCCCGTAGTGCCTACCTCATCGGATGACTATGAAGATTTAAATAATATAATTCATTAGTACAAAGCCTAGCACTTTGGAGCTGTTCAAAACTGCAGATTATGGTCATGGTAATAGTACAGATCTTCCGCAACTTAGGATGGGGTTACACCCTGATAAAACCATCACAAGTTGAAAATATCATAAGTTGAAAATGGATTTAACACAGCCAACCTACCAAACATCATAGCTTAGCTTCGCCTAGCTTAAAGGTGCTCACAACACATACATTAGCCTACAGTTGGGCAAAATCATCTAACACCAAGTCTATTTTATAATAAAATGTTGAATATCTCATGTAATTTATTGGATATTGTACAGAAAGTGAAAAACATTACACTTCTAAGCATAAATTAGTTGTTTACCATCGTGACCATAAGGCTGACAGGGAGCTGCAGCTGCCCAGCATCACAAGAGAGTATCGTACTGCATATGGCTAGCTTAGGAAAAGATCCAAATCAAAATTCAAGGTATGGTTTCTACTGAATGTGTATCACCTTTGTACCATTGTAAAGTCAAAAAATTCTTCAGTTTAACCATCAGAAGTTGGGGACAGTCTATAGTAGCAGAAATAGAAATAATGCGGATATCATTTTAAAAATCAAACATTTGAAAACATTTATTTAAAAGCTAAACTGCAATTCAAAAGAAACAGTAAAGCACACTGAACTCTTATTACAGTGGTTCTCAGTAAACCCACACATACCTTTTCTTGCCTCAAACTGAACTAACTGCATCACCCTGTCCTTCATCCCCCAGAATGCTCCTCCTCCTGGGTTTCCTATGCACCGAATAGTATTGCCATCCACACCCTTGGCTAATCCAGTGACTTGGGAAGGCCTTCCTGACTCCTCCTCCTCCTCAACTCTAGAGCCAATCATCAAATCCTGTTGATTCTATCATACAATAGCCACCATACTAGTCTCACTACACTTTATCTTGCCGACCCTAACTGATTTTCTAAATAGCAACCAGAAATAATCTGAACATTTCTCTTCCCCTCAGTACTTCCCATTGTGCAAACTCCTTCTCATTGCCTAGACAAGTCTCACAAGACTTGCCAGACTATGTTCTGGCCCAATATTCCAGCATCATCTCTGGCTACTCCCTCCTTTACACTTGGGCTCCACCAGCTTATAATTCATTCCATTCCTCCAATCTATCTTGCTTTTTTTCACCACTAAGTCTTCACACAAGCCATTTCCTTGTCTATAACTGGCTTCCCAAGTCTTCTTAACCCGGCAATCTACCATTCATTACTCAGTTCCACCATATGTGTGATTTCTTCCAGGAAGCCTTCCCTGACAGATATCCCTTCTCCCTCTATGGCTCATGTAACAGAGCACTTGACCCGTTTCTGTATTAAAAATGCCTGCTCACTTGTCCTCCTTTTATGCTCCCTTATACTCTGAGCTCTATGAAAGCAGAAACCAGGTGTGTCTTGCTCACCATTGTATCCCCAGTGCTTACCTCAATACCAGCCGCACATAGTAGGAACTGCAGTACCCATGCATGATAAAAAGAATGAATGGACGAGTGGACTGTTAAGCCTATTTTGAAGCTGCATCTAGGTCAAACTGGTGGGTGTAAACTCCTTTCATCTTTATTCCAGCTTCTGTGGTGACCGTGGAAGAATCACTGTTTTCCTGAGTTTTCATAGATGTCTGTAGCTAGTCTGTTTGAAGTTCAGCAGTTCTATGAAGTTCTGGGCTGTGAAGTATAGCAACTCTCCTCTCCTCAGCAGTAAGAGACTTTTTCACACTTTATTTATGAGAATAGAAGTGCTGATTCTTTCACTGTGCATTTCTTCTCCAACTAATTGATTTTATTTTCATAAACTTAGAATTACTTTTCTAAAACTCTACTTGATTCTTCTTTTCAGTCCTCTGTGTTTAGAATGCCACTGATTTTTATTACCACTACAACTGGTAAAACCAACCAGCTATGCTGACTGGGTCAAGGTCTTCTTATTTAGTCTAGATATTCAAACTTCACTTTCTGACTTAAAAAAACAAACAAAAAGTACATTTCCAGGCATCAGTGATTTGATGCATATGGAATGAAACTATCGCTACCATCTATAATCTCAATTCTTTGAAGGAAATGGTGGAAAATCTATTCCCTATCTCTATTAGCAATTTCCAATGAGAGGAATGCTTAGATTTTAGTGATAAAAATCAAATTCTTCCCAAAAGTTTTATCATCATGCACTTATGAGGATAAATAAAGGAACAGTTCATCAAATGGAAAATACATATGGGCTTTGGAGCTGGATGAAAATGAATAAAGTTAGAGTCATGGCTCTGTGACTTCCTAGTTTCATAAACTTTGGTATTTTATTAAACTCTCTTAGACTCATTTTCCCCATTATTTCTTTAAACAGTTTACCGTAGTATCTACAATAGCATTGTTTTGAATGTTAATTGAGTAACACACATAAAGTGCCTTTTATCTAATGTTATTGTACAGAGTTTACCTATATATTTTACAGTTACTCTTTGCCATGAAGCAACATCTGCAGCAGAGTTTTTGCAACAGTATGCTGTTATATAATCTGAGCCTGAAAGATGCACACTGATCCTGTCATCTTTGTAAACAGTCCTTTGACGAAAGCATTCCCTGGGACCTATCTTTACATGTTAGACACTCAGTCTGATCCAAATGTTTCCTATCTTCACTTAAGGTGGTTCCAAATTAGTACAAAAGTTATAATATTCAAAGAGCTGTGCTACAGAGCATGTTCCAATGCTTGGCTTTCAGCTTTCAAGTTCATCTGATGTCAGGTGATGTGGATTACTATAATTTTTTCTGAACTTCCTTCTTGAGATTTGAAATGGCATATTCTCCCATACGGTCCTGCCTCTAAAAGAATCTGCTTGAATCTGAAAGCAGAATATGGATAGAACACTGCTCAGCCTAAGCTCAGCATCTGATATGCGTAAAGATTTTATAGAGTTGGCACTTCTCACCTGCTGACTCACATGGGAAGCACTCTCTACCTATATATTGTGGCCAAGATTTCTATTGAAAAGATGGTTCTTCAATTTTGTAAACATTTAATGAAGTGACTTCTCTAAGCTCTTTACCTGAATGACTAAAAATGACAGCTTTATTCATAGGGTTGCTGCTGAAGGGAAGGTGCTTTGACTATCTATAGCTGCTTCACAAGCCATCTAAAACAACAGACACACCCTAAAGTGACCAGCAATTACTCTTGTATAATTCCCCTCCCCTTAAGTGCATGAGGAATCTGATTTCTTTCTAACAGTATATGGCAAAGGCAATGAGCTATCATTCCCTTGATTAAGTTACCTTACATGGCAAAGGTGATGGGATATCGCCTTTGATTCAGGTACATTATATAAGACTCTGTCTTAGCAGATTAGAGCAAGAAATAAACAGCTACCTTGTGAACTGCAAGTGGAGAAGGCCATGTGTCAGGAAACTGTGGGTGGCCTCTAAGACCTGAGAGAGGTCTTCGGCCAACAACCAGTGAGAAGCCGAGGCCCTCAGATACATAGCTGCAAGTAAATGAATTCTGTCAACGACCCAAAGGGGCTTGAAAGTGGATTCTTATCTGGCCAAGGCTCAGATGAGATGGCAGCTTGTCTGACACCTCGACTGTAGCCTTGTGAGATTCTCTGCAGAGGACCGAGCCAGGCCATGACCCAGGACTCCTGACTCAGGGAAATGGAAATAATAAACGTATGTTTTAAGCCACTAAATTTGTAGTAATTTGCTATATATCAATACAAATGAATACAGTAGCCTGAAACAAAAATGTTTTTTTTATTTCTCAGGCTTCTCTGGATTGACAAGGGCTCACGTGGGGGTCAGCAGGAGTCACCATGTGGCTGCTTTCAGCTGGAAGCTCAGAATGCATGGAATGGTCTTAACACTCCCTCCCCCCTCCCCCCATGTCTCTCCAACAGAAGAGCTGGACTTCTTGCAGAGCAGCTCAGAGCTCTAAGCAAGAGAGAGTGTAAGTTGCCATCTCTCTTAAAGCCTGGACTCAGAAGTCCTAGAACCTCCCTTCTGCTATACTTTATTGGTCAAGGCAAGTCACAGGCTATTTCAGATTCAAGGTAGGGGAAATAGGCTCCACCTCTTAATGTGGGAGCATCCTAAACATCTGGAATGGGGGAAATTGTTGATGGCAATATTTGCAGGCAATTTGCTACAATCCACCCTCTGGCCACAGTTCACAATCATTTCACGTGCAGAAGGCTCTCACCCCCACTCAAAACTCAGAAGTCTTATCAGGCTTAATGTCCAGTTTCTTGTGATCCACATTCATGTCCAGATAAGGCTCTTCTAGTGTGGGTCTTGTCAATCTGGAGACTTGTAATTTAAAAAGACTAATTCAGCAGACAATGGCAAGGTACATGTTCTCGGAGCACCCCACTTTTGAACAAGGAAAATTTCTTGATTAGGATTCAGTCTGTTCCCTGGGAGTGATTTTTTATGGCTCTAAGCTTCATCCTTGAACCCTTACCTCTGCCTTTCAGATCATCTTTTTGCATAAGAAATGTCCTATATTTATAGCTGAGTGGCATTTTCAGCCTTCATCCTGCCAATACAAAGTTGAGGGCCTAAAAGTCTCTTCATTTTAAATTTTCTCTGTCCCTTTTCATCCAATCTAATTAAACTACCTTAAAAAAAAAACACTGTGTTTCCAAGGTATCAAATTATAATCCAGTACACTAGAAAAATGCCACAACCACAGATCTCTTTAGGTCACTCTCTACTTTGGGCTGAGATTCAGGATGCTCTGGGGTAATATCTTTAAAGTTCTTTGAAGCCTTTTGTCTGGTCAAAAGGGTCTACAAGGCACTGACTTAAATCTCTCAGTGTTTTTAACAAGCAGTATTAAAGTTATGCCATTGATTCGATCTTAACTCTGAGTCCACATTTTGCTGTCAGAGCTTCAATTTGATCTTTGTTCTGAAGCTATTTCTTATGCTGAGAACCTTTTGTAGGTTTGAGTAACTGGGAATGAGAAATAGTATTATTTTCCAACCCAGCAAAACCCAGTTGAAAATATTTCTTCTTGGTTCTGTTGAACACTGAAAAGTTCCTTCTTTAGTTCATTTGTCTCTTATAATATCTTCTCATAGCTTAAAAAATGTTTTCAAAATGTTGCCTGGAAAGCTTCCAAGCCATACAGAATTCATTAGGTACTTCTTCTATCTTCTAAGTAACTTCAGACAATAATCTTAATTTTTTCTGCCAATACTTAAGTACATACCCTACACTTTTTCCAGTCTTTCATAGTAATTTTCCCAGTTTTCTGGTCTTCCTTCATTAACAATCTCCTCATCACCATTCAGGCCTCTGCCAACTACTCAGTCACAATGCCAATGCCATATATTTTATGTTGGAAATAGCACCGAAGTTCTTACATCTGAATAACTGCCCCTGAGGAGCTTTATCCACATAGGAGTTTGATTAAGGTGACAGGATCCTTGACTTGGAGCTGATTTCATAATGGGATGTGACTGGGGAGAGGTGAAGGTGTTTTGCAGATTGGGGGGTGTGAATTGCTGTGGCAGAATACAGAGATAGATGGCCTCTGAAAATGGTTATCAACATTTCTTCCACCCTTGTACACACATGCCACTCTTCCCATCAAGAGATGGAGTCTGTTTCCTCTCTTATGGAAACCGGTCTGGTCTTGTGATTTGCTAGAATGCAGCTGAAATTACATTCTTGGCCCAAGTGTTAAGAAGACTGACATCTGCTTTTTGCCTCTTGGGGACAGTCATTAGACTAGTATATATCAAGAGGCTACATGTAGAAACACTGTGGTGGATAAGATGCAACTTTGGCCACTTCAGCCCCAGTGGACTTCCCCATTGAATGTGACCTCATTCAGTCTGTACAGTGTAGGAAAAAATACCCAATTTAGCTCAGTCAACACAGAACTATGAAAAATAATAAACTATTTTTACATCGCTAACTTTTTAGTGCTTTTTTATGGCAGCAACAAGTAACTGAAGCAAATCTTGATCATGGAATTATATACAACACGGTTATATTATGGGTCAGCTAAAACTGTGGTTTCTTCAAGCATAACTAACTTATATAATCATGCCACTAAGATAGTTGCTTGTATACTTCAAAATAAAGTATCTGAATAATGTGGGATTGAGAATAGTTTATTTACTTATTTAGTGATTTTATTAAACATATTAGGATAAGTCAGAAAGACAAAAGACTGAATAAGATATATTGTATATTTGGGTTCCACAGATGTGTAGGAATTGATTCCTTGATATCTTGTTTGTTATAAGGTGGTTGTAAATTTCTCAACAAATGTATACCAAAAGGTAGGGTGACAGATATTGAATATTAATAATGTGCCTACTAGATATGCTTTTAATCATGTGTACTCACATATTAGGATGGAGGCTGGATTAATATTCTTAGGAGAAGCTCAAATTAAATTGCCCTTCTTTGTTTAGTTTTCCTTTTCTCATTAGAATTCTATCCTCATTAGCTGAAAATACAGTGTCTTGTAGTTAGCAATAACCAAGCAAAGGTTATGTTTTATTTCTAAAAATTATATAACTAACCAAGCTCTATAAACTAAAGGTTAGGAAAATATAACCCCATAAGACACAATGAAATATAAAAATACTCAGATAATCATTGCTTTTTCTGTGGGGAAATTGAGTTTTCAGGGAGATCAAGTGTCTTGCCCAAGATTGAATCCACTTCTGTTTGTATCAGAAATCCATGCCTGTCTCTTTTTCTTTTCCTCTGTGTACAGAGTGCCTCCTAGAAACTGAGGTGCTTTGTAAAAAGTGAGACCTGGGAATATAACATTGAACAGAAAGTGGTGAAAGGTGTGTGGTCGAAGGCAACTCTAGATGGTACTATTCTTTTATAGAACATAATGTTTTTGCTTATTAATCACTTGTTGTGGCTGCCTTCATTTTCTGCAATGTTAGAAGGTCCAGTACGATGTTTCAGGTCTTAATTATACTACACCAACTTCCTCATCTCTCAAGAAAAATTTATCAAGGAGAGGGAAAAAAATGTCATCTAATAAAAAATATTGCTACATTTTAATGAGTGTTTACTATGTGCCCCCCAATAATTCTGTGTCCAAGAAATGTTTATGTAATATTTCTATATCTAAGGACTAATATCACTTATCATTGTTACACTAAAAGTCAAGACAGATACCAAGACAGGTCATGTTATTGCAAAAGTCTAGTGTAATGAAATCATTGTGCCCAACTGGTTACTTTATCTGGTTACACCACCAGAAAACAAAGCAGGAGAAAGAACCATGGGTCAGTATTTACAAAATCTAACCTAGGGAGCTCTCAAAAAATCTCGTTTCCTGTTCCACACCCTCAGAGATTCTGATTAATTAGTTTTATCAGTCACGGTTCCAGCAAGGGTCAAAAGAAGTGATTCGAAGAATTTATGAAGGGACTGCTAAAAAACACTAATGCAAAAAGAAAAAATCTATAATGTGGAAATATCACAATTTTAAATAAAGTGTCATATGGAACCACACTGGAACCTCAGGCAAAAGGAAAAATCAGAAATAGTGATCCTGTCTTTATTTAAAATTTTGACATTGTGTTCACCATGGATTTTTTTGCATTAATTTTGATTTTTAAAAATTAGTGCATTAAAAGGTTATTTATCTTGATTACCGAGTTTTCTGACATACTCCTTTCCCCTAAATTTTGTACTCAAGGTGTGCACCTGTGTCTCCTCATACCACTTGTGTCCTTGCCACACAGAATGTGTGACATCACCAGAAACATGGCACCACTTCTGACTGCTTAGACTCATACCACAGCTTTACTACTTATCAATCCTATAACCATGGATTATTTACTTTACCCCTATGAAAACTTTTTTCACAGATTACTTTTGAGAATTAAATGAAATAATCCTCAGAAACAGTACAATGCTCAACACAAAGTTAGTTCTCAATAAATAGCTAGTATTATTATGTTTGGAGTTCTAATTTTATTTGACTAATTGAGGAAGGGCAATTATTCCTTTTATGATATTATAGACTAAAATAAAGTGGGGTTTTTTTCTTCAGAATTTTAAGACGTTGTACCAGTAGCAACAAAGAAAAGCTCTGCTTGCCCTAGGCCTTCTAAGAGGTCTCATTCCAGACCAGCTTTCTGAAACAATGGAAATATTCTACAATCTTTACAAGCTACTAAAAGCTATTTCCCCCTGACCCCAACCCAATGGACTAGGCTTTTCTCACCACTCCAGCATTTGCTGATTTTACTACCTAGATTACATTCAAAGTCTGCAGTCTCTGCAGTAACCTCCAAAGTGGGAGCTGAAAACCCAGGAATATGTAAGATGATCCATTGGAAACAGGGAGAAAATAGAGTACATCATATTTATTTTTAATATAAATATGAGGAAGAAATTAAACTTTCTAATATTCAGTAAATGGGCCAACCTCTTCTTTATCTTGCCTTATTCAATCTCTGCCTTATTCAGTCCTCACCCTACCTAAGCTTATTATCAGAAAATAATCCCAGAAAAGAATGAACACTTCACACAACAGAAGTGTTGACAGTAGTGTTCTCATTGGGTGGTTTGTGTTTGAACATAAAACATTTTGCATTTTATGGGATATCATATGGTTAACTGTGTTAAAAAAATAAAGATTTAAAAATAAAATCTGTACAATACTATGTAATAAAATGAGAACTGGCTATAAAATCTTTTGGCAATATAGTAAAAAGATTTGAGCTGTTGACCTTAAAAGTAAATTATGTGTTTTTGTTTTGAAAAAGAAAACAGTTCCAAATTTGCTGACTTTTATTCTGGTATGACAAGTGGCTGTTGGGTAGCTGCTATTTATCAGATGTTTAAATAAATAAACTCTTTTAATTCATCCCTTCAAGTTAAAAGGGATATTTCAACAATAAGCAAGAAAATAATTGCTTTTTGAAAGAAATTCTTGCTGTGGAGAGAGAATATGGAAAATAGATGCTTAGAATTATTTCCATCCATCTCTAGTGTTGCTGCCCAAAATGCTGTATATCACCCATAAAAATGCTCATATCTGCAGACTCTAATCAGAAACATAGTCTTTTAACCTTCTTAAAATTCTCACAAATAGTATTCGGTGGGGAGGGGGTTTGAAACCCTTTTTTAAAAATGTAAAAGCACAGTGTTTTATAGTTAGGTTGAAAAACAACCAATTGAATCGGAGAAGAAGGAAATTTACAAGATGTAATGATATAAACTATCCATAAGTGGTGAATAAACTTAAAAATCTTGTGTAATAATTTTTTAAATTGCACTTTATGATGCCTTTCTACCATTTGGATTTGTAAATTTTTTTCAGCTATGGCAGCCATAAAAATCAGGAATAAAAAAAATGAAACCAAAATAAGACCTTTATATTGATATGTCACAAAATGTTAAAGATTAAAACGCAATGAGGCTGTACCACAATGTTCACTGCAGCACTATTTACAATAGCCAGGACATGGAAGCAACCTAAGTGTCCATCGACAGATGAATGGATAAAGAAGATGTGGCACATATATACAATGGAATATTACTCAGCCATAAAAAGAAAAGAAATTGAGTTATCTGTAGTGAGGTGGATGGACCTAGAGTCTGTCATACAGAGTGAAGTAAGTCAGAAAGAGAAAGACAAATACCATATGCTAACACATATATATGGAATCTAAAAAAAAAAAAAAAGGTTCTGAAGAACCTAGGGGTAGGACGGGAATAAAGACGTAGACGTAGAGAATGGACCTGAGGACACAGGGAGGGGGAAGGGTAAGCTGGGATGAAGTGAGAGAGTGGCATGGACATATATACACTACCAAACGTAAAATAGATAGCTAGTGGGAAGCAGCCGCATAGCACAGGGAGATCAGCTCGGTGCTTTGTGACCACCTAGAGGGGTGGGGTAGGGAGGATGGGAGGGAGACACAAGAGGGAGGAGATATGGGGATACATGTATATTTACAGCTGATTCACTTTGTTATAAAGCAGAAATTAACACACCATTGTAAAGCAATTATACTCCAGATGTTAAAAAACAACAACAAAAAAGACAATGAGCCATATTCAATCACATTGCTTTTCCCTTATGTATATTTATATATTAATAACAATATATTAGTGAGAGTAAAAATGATTGTATACCTTTAATAACATTTTATCTCATTCTTTTAAAGTGTATATTTGTATACATTAATGATATTCATAATACATTAGTACCATAACATGTGTAGGGTTTTTTTTGTTTGTTTTTTTTTTGCAGTACGCGGGCCTCTCACTGTTGTGGCCTCTCCCGTTGCAGGGCACAGACTCCGGATGCGCAGGCTCAACGGCCATGGCTCACAGGCCCAGCCACTCCAAGGCATGTGGGATCTTCCTGGACCAGGGCACGAACCCGTGTCCCCTGCATCAGCAGGCGGACCGTCAACGACTGCGCCACCAGGGAAGCCCAACATATGTAGTTTTTTAAAAAGAAATAAAAAGTCTAATATTGGGAAGGTCCAATTCTTTCTTTTGAGTTATCAAAAATGTCTGAATGTTTGGATAGTTTATTTCTAAGTCTACTCTGTATGTCTTGACTTCTAATTAGGTTGAAAAAGCCTTAGCACATATATTCTTTAACTTATGCTCACAGCCTTTAAGATATTGTTTACCATGTAAAAATAATAGGCAACAATAAAAATAGGTATCACTTATCAAATGCTATGCCAGGAATTATATTGGTGTTTCACAGTATAGTACAAGTTGCCAAGGAATACTCTGTTTAAGCCTCATACCATATTTATGAGGCAATACATTGCCTTATGATATACCACGAAACTGAGAGTCAGAGCAGCTAAACAACTTTCTCAAGTTTACAAAGCTAGTAAGTGACAAACTTATGATTTAAATACATTTCTTTCTGGATCTGAACAATAATATTACTAGTAAAATAAGTATAGTAATAATAATGTCTAAGATTTATTGAGATTTTATTACATGCCAGGATTCTAAGTGCTTTACGTTGTATCATATAACCCTTACAAGAATTCTTGGAAGAAGGTACTATTATAATTATCCTATATAGAGTTTATTAACTAGAGTGTAACATAGCATTTACATAACTAACCCAAGCTAGTAATTGGCAGAGGAATATTTAAGCCCTATAGACCATCCCTTAAGTATACTGTACTGCCCCTAAAGACTATGCTGTTTACAATATGGCATCGTCTTCTTACAGATTGATTGACCTTCACTGACAGTAATGGTATCATTGTTAATCTCATTACCCTAGGATTATTTCTATGGTTTTATGCTTTTAATGAATTCTTCAAAGAGATAAGATGAATGAAGATCATAATGTTGGAGGCCAAACCCAGAGAGAGAAATTTGAAAATTGAAAAATTTGTCTACATAATTTAAGTTCTGGACTCCTTTAGATAATTTAAGTGTAAGTGCTTTGTTTACTTGCTCAATTTAGCTTTAGAATTGTCTCACTTCTCCACATCACTGAGCATGTCTGCTGCTACGGACTATGTAAAGCAGAGCTCTTTTCATAATTAGACAATAATAGTGACTAAGATATTCCCTGTAAAATATGTGGTAAGTTGTAAAGCCCTTATTTAATGTTTAAATCAGGTTGTGGCACTTGTGAATTTTTTTTAATGGCGCTTGTGAATTTTGCATTCTAGGCTTTATACCTTGTGGAATTCAAATCACTTGCAGAAAAACTTAGATTTAAACACTGTAAGTTGTCTATTTATAAATGCCCTAACAATCTACCCTATTAGCTATTATTAGCTATTGATTGAAAGGTTTTCAAGAAAAATGAAATGTAAGATGTACTACACGGCAAATATACATTCTGCTTCCAGTGATGGAAATGCTTCTGTTAGATGTTGAGGAATCATAACTTTAAACAGGTTGTGCTTTTCCCCATAGATTCTGTAGAAAACTCACTGTGACTGTGTAGTTTCATTTCTATTGAAAGAAAATTTAGTCTCAATTCACTGATTATGATGCTATGTATTAATAACTTCCTATTATGCTAAACCAGCTGGACACACTTGACTAACTCTGGAAGGCAGTGGACAAATACATTAGCTGTGTGGTCCAAGTTCTAACTTTCCATCTGTGAGTTGGCCCCATTTGCTGATACACTATTTGGGAGATTAATAAACAAAGTTAAAAGAATGTTTATAAGAGCAGTGGAAGGTGGGCACAGAAAGGCAAGATAAAGAAGGCATTAGGAAATACAGTTGTTGCTATTCATTAAGCTTTTCAAACTTAGACCTCTTAGACCTGAGAAATAACTCAGGGGCTCTCTATATAAAAGAGTTACAAGAGAAGGATTGTCAAATCAGTTTAGTTTTGTTCCACAAATATTGATTCACCACCCCCAACTAAGAGTAAAACCAAATGGACTATTTTTCTTCAGTAATAGTGTATTGTTAAGCAGAGCCATGGGCTAATTCTGGATGTGACTTTTCAAACAAGCCTCTAGAAAAAAACAAAAATTCGGACTTTTTAAAAAAGATTCTTATTCTCTCTCTCCCTCTCTCTTTTTCTCTCCCTCTCGATCTCTCTTCCTCTCTCATCTATTAAGCTATCAATCTTATTTACAAAAGGCATTCAAACATAGATTATGATGGTAAATATTCAAATGGTTTAATGTTTTCTCCAAGGACAAAAATGTCTCTTGAGAAAAATTATGTCATTGAAAAAGAGTGAAAACAACAATTTTAATCATATACTACAACATTTTGTGCACAATTAATATTATTTCTCTCTAATATTCTGACACATTGACAATGCTGTGGATGGACCTAGAGTCTGTCATACAGAGTGAAGTAAGTCAGAAACAGAAAAACGAATATCGTATATTAATGCATATATGTGGAATCTAGAAAAATGGTACAGATGAACCTATCTTCAGGGAAGGAATAGAGATGCGGATGTAGAGAACAGATGGGTGGACACGGGGAGGGGTGGGATGTATTGGGAAATTGGGATTGACATATATACACTACCACATATAAAACAGATAGCTAATGGGAACCTGCACAGGGAGCTCAGCTCAGTGCTCTGCACTGACCTAGGTGGGTGGAATACCGGTGGGTGGGAGGGAGGCCCAAGAGGGAGGGGATATATGTGTACATGCAGCTGATTCACTTCGTTGTACAGCAGAAACTAATACAACATTGTAAAGCAACTATACCCCAATTTAAAAAAAAATACATGAAATTGATATAGCCACTATGGAGAACAGTATGGAGATTCCTTAAAAAACTAAAAATAGAACTACCATACGACCCAGCAATCCCACCACTGGGCATATACCCCGAGAAAACTATAGTTCAAAAAGAGACATGTACCACAATGTTCACTGCAGCACTATTTACAATAGCCAGGACATGGAAGCAACCAAAGTGTTCATCAACAGATGAATGGATAAAGAAGATGTGGCACATATATACAGTGGAATATTGCTCAGCCATAAAAAGAAATGAAATTGAGTTATTTGTAGTAAGGTGGATGGACCTAGAATCTGTCATACAGAGTAAAGTAAGTCAGAAAGAGAAAAGCAAATACCATATGCTAACACATGTATATGGAATCTAAAAAATAAAAATTGGTTCTCATGAACCTAGGGGCAGGACAGGAATAAAGATGCAGACGTACAGAATGGACCCGAGGACAGAGCAGGGGAGGGGAACCTGGGACAGGTGAGAGAGTAGCATTGACATATATACACTACCAAATGTAAAATAGATAGCTAGTGGGAAGCAGCTGCATAGCACAGGGAGATCAGCTCGGTGCTTTGTGACCACCTAGAGGGGTGGGATAAGGAGGGTGGGAGGGAGATGCAAGAGGGTGGGAGGGAGATGCAAGAGGGAGGAGATATGGGGATATATGTATATGTATAGCTGATTCACTTTGTTATACAGCAGAAACTAACACAACATTGTAAACCTATTATACTCCGATAAAAATGTTAAAAAAATACATAGATTAATTAGACTGTGGAAACCATTATGTGAACTTCTTCTACAGTCAAAGGAGTAAAAATGCTCTGATTTCCAGGGATTTGCAATGAGGTCAAAGGCTTCACCATGCTCCCTAAGATAATATTTTATGATAATTTCAATAAAGTCCTATTGAAGACCCAGTATAAGTCAAACAGAGCTCTTAACACTTAGCAAGAGAAGGAAGTGCAAAAGTGTATGTTCACATGATTATGTGGTGATGTGATAATAGCAGTAAGACCAAGGGAAGATGTTACCATGGATTGCTATAGACAATGTGTAAGAAAAGTTATGAAACAAGACTTCAAAGAAGAGCAGACTTACTCTACTCCTTTATTATAAAGAAGTTCATTGACAGGGGAGAAAGCAGAGAAAGAATATTCTAGACCTAGGGAAGCTGAGAGATAATGATAAATAATATTTATGGAGTAACTGCTGGACATTTTACTAAAATTCTAAGCATGTGCTTGCTCATTAAATCCTGATTTAGAAAAATCTTATGCAGTAGGTAATCTTATTTCAGTTGTAAAAACAAGAATGCTAAATCTCAGATAGGCTAAGTAATTTACCAAAGATCACAGAACTAGAAAATGTTTGTGCCATGATTTAAACCAAGATAGTATGATCACACAACCCATGTTTTTAAACAGTACATTACACTATATCCCAAAGGTGCTGAGATGTAGAATAGCATATTTCCAGGGAGTACCAAGAAGGTCAAGGAGGTACTTGCTTAAAGCAGAATGTGTATATATATATATATATATATATATATATATATGTAAATGTGTGTGTGTCTGCTATCTGTATTTATGATATTGCTTAGTCTTGGTTTCTGAGAAAGTAATTACTTGAGACACAGTAGATTTATGCCTTTATTGTTTTGCACCCAACATAAGACTCTAAATTCCTCAAACACAATCTCAAATAGATTGATTGATTTTTTTCATAACTATTTCTCACTAGGATTGAATGAAATATAAATTCCTTTCTTCCCTTTCACTTATTTGGATACATTCATCCTTTTTCTAATAACAGTTTCTAATTTTTATTAAGAAATCACTCCTCTCCTCTTAATCCATGAGGTTTGTAGAGCTAATATCATGCCCAGGGGAGATATAGGAACCAGCCTGGAAAATCAGACCATCACATACCTCTGAACACAGACAGATTTGTTTCATCGATGGCATATGACACAATCATGATCAATGAGAATTACTCTTGGGTTTATGGGGGTATATCTGGAGGAAAGAATTACTCTTTCGGCTCAGATTTATAAGAAGAGGATGCAAAGCGGGAGCTATTGTCAATCATCTTGCCACCGCATTTTGCCAACGGTTCTTATTCTGCCTAAGTATAAAAGTAACCATGAAGGAAAATGTATGACATTACTTTAGTCTTAAGTGTGGATAGTAATTGAAACAAATGTTTCTTGTTTAGGCTAGTTTAAGTATGACTTTCTGTTAGCTGAATATGAAAGACTGAAAGGCTCCTGAACAATACACTGATACATATAATGGCACTATGGTAAGCAGCTTCTGACAAGACCCCATATTAATTTTCTGTGGCAGCTGTAACAAATGACCGCAGACTTGGTGGCTTAAAACAACAGAAAACTATTACTTCACAGTTCTGGAGGCCATGAGTCCAGAATCAGTATCACTGGGCCAAAATCAAGTCAGCAGTGCTATACCCCTCTAGAGGCTCTAGGGAAGAATGTATTCCTTGCTTCTTCCAGTTTTGGTTGGCTGTTGACATTCCTTGGCTTGTGGCTGCATTACCCCAATTCTGAAGGTCAGCATCTTCAGATCACTCTATGCTCCATCTTCATATCCTCTTTTCCCTTCTATGTATAAATTTCCCTCTGGCTCCCTTTATAAGGATGTATGTATTGTTTTTAGGGTTCACCCAGACAATCCAGGACAATCACCCCATTTCAGGATCCTTAATCACATATGCAAAAGTTCTTATTTTGCCACATAAGGTAACATTCACAAGTTCTAGAAATTAGGACACAGATATCTTTGGGGAAGGGCATTTTTCAACCTACCACAGATCTCAATGATGCCCACTTCCCAGTAGTCATACTCTTGTGTGATGCCCTCCCCTGAGTGGGGGCTGGACCTAGTACCTTGCTTCCAATGAATAGAATATGGAAAAATTGATGTGATGTCACTTATGTGATTAGTTTATAAAACAGTTTGACTTCCATCTTGCTAGTCTTCTCTCTTTCCATTTCTTTCTTGGCTTACATACTTTGATGAAATAAGCTGCCATGTTGGATAGGCCCATGTGGCAAGGAACTGAGGGAAGTCTCTGACCAATAGCCACTGAGAATCTGAAGTTCTCAGTCCAACAGCGCATATGGAATTGAATCTTACCAACAGCTAAGTGAATAACCTTAGAAACAGAATCTTTCCCTAGTTGAGTCCTTTGATGAATACAATCTATCCAACATGTTCATTGTAGCTTATGAGAAACCGTGAAGAAAAGGACTCTGCCAGCCCATTCCCAGACTCCTAACTCACAAAAACTGTGAGATGATAAATGTTGTCTTAGGCCACTAAATTTTGAATTAATTTGTTAAGCAGTAATAACAAGGCACTAAGTAAATATCCACTGAATAAAATGATAAGTGAATGAGGCTCGTAAGTGTTAACAGTTGGTCTATGCATGGTAGAAAACAGGTAAGAACAAGAAAGGTGTGATCTGGAAAAGATTCAGTCCAGTAATCAATCAACAATAATTTGTAAATCTCACAGAGATGGTACACTGTTCTGTGTTACTAAATGAACAAATTTTATCTGGGTATAAATTAAAATATCTACTATAGAGTATATCGCCATGAAACCTTTGATCAACTTAGAAAAAAGTCACAAAAGTTATTGATTCTGTGTTTTTTGATAATTATGCCAATGTGCTCTTTACTCCTTTTATTTTCTTAAAATCTGTGTGTCTGTCAGCCATTGCTATATAAAAAATAACCACAAAAATTTCAGTGACAAACAACAATAAGTATTTATTTTGCTTACACATCCGTAGTTTGAATGGGTGGGTAAAGAATCAGTTGATCTAGATAAATTTCAGTTGAGCAGCTCTCATTCACAGGTTAAGAATAGATCTGATCTATGAACCTCTTTTCCACCTCCTGGAATTAAGTGGGCTTACCAGGGCACATATATTCTCTCCATGGCAGTGGCAAGAGGACAAGCAAAAGCATTCAATGGCTCTTAAGTAGAGCTGCCAAGTAAAATACAGGGTGCCCAGTTAAATTTGAAATTCAGATAAGCAACAAGTATTTTTTAGCATAAGTACATCTCATGCAATGTTTGGGACATCCTTATACTCAACTAAATTATTTCTTATCTGAATTTCAAATTTAACTGGACATCCTGTATTGTTATTTGCTATGTCTTGCAACCCTAATCTTAATACACAGGTATGGAACTGGCAAAGAAAGCCACATGGCAGAGTCCAAAGCAAAGGGTCTGGTACATATAAGCCATGGAGAGGAGAGAGTGAATATTTTGAACAACAATCTACCACAATTTGTTAAGCCCTGCAGTAAAAGCAATAGAACATAAGTTAGATACTTTAAACTTTTTTCTCTTACTTAGTTTTCAAAAACCCATGTCAGCAATATAAAATAATATCATCAATTCCATAGACCATAAAATAAAATCAGTCTCATTATCTTTGTTCTCATGTTTTACACTAAAGGTAATATACAAATATTTCCCAATAATATGTCAGTTAAATTTAAATACCCATTTCCTAAAATAATAGTATATTTTAGTTTCAATTCCTCCATGCATAATTTTGTGCCTGTTTGTATTAAAACAATTCTGTGCTTATCTGAATACTCTTTTTTTTTTATCATACCTTGGCTACAGTGCAAACTTCTGTTTAATCTCTGCGTTAGAGAATCCATTTCAAGCACAGCTCCAAACATGTTTATGTATTAGAAGTTTTTAATAGATTTTTAAAAATACTTTTTTTGAGTAGTTTTAAATTCAAGGATAATTTAGGGGAAAATACAGAGATTTCCTATATACCCCCCTACCCTGACACATGCATAGCCTCTCTATCAACATCCCCTACCAGAATGGTACATTTGTTGCAATCGATCAACCTATATTGACACATTATAATCCCAAAGTCCACAATTTACCTTATGGTTCACTCTTGTTGTTGTACATTCTATGGGCTTGATCAAATGTGTAATGACATGTATTTCATCATTATGGTATCATACAGAGTATTTTCCCTGCCCTAAAAATTCTCTGTGATCTGCCTATTCATTCTCCCCTTCCCCTTCAACCTCTGGCAATCATTGATCTTTTCACTGTCTCCATAGTTTTTTTTTTTTTTTTTTTTCCAGAATGTCATATAGTTGGAATCATAAGTATGTAACTTTCTCAGATTGGCTTCTTTCATTTACCAATATGCACTTCCTCCATGTATTTCCATGAATTGATAGCTCATTATTTTTAGCACTGAATAACATTTCATTGTCTGGAGGGTCACAGTTTATTTATCCATTCATCTACTGAAGGACATCTTGGTTGCTTCCAAGTTCTGGCAATTATGAATTAAGCTTTTATATACATTGATGTTCAGGTTTCTTTGTGGACATGGGTTTTCAACTCCTTTGGGTAAATGTCAAGGAGTGTGATTGCTGGATCCTATGGTAAGAGTATGTTCATTTTGTAAGAAATGACCAAACTGTCTTCTAAAGTGGCTGCTCCACTTTTCATTCCCACCAGCAATGAATGAGAATTCCTGTCATGTCATACCCTCGTTAGCATTTGCTGTTGTCAGTATTCCAGATTTTGGCAATTCTAATAGGTGTGTAGTAGTATCTCACTGTTGAGAGCTCTTCATATATTTTGGATAACAGTCCTAATCAGATAATGTCTTTTGCAAATCTTTTCTTCCACCCTGTGGCTTGTCTTCTCATGCTCTTGATACTGTCTTTCACAGAACAGAAGTTTTTAAGTTTAATGAAGTCCAGTGTATTAATCATTTCTTTTATGAATCATGACTTTGATGTATCTTTTGATGTATCTAAAAAGGCATCACCATACCCAAGGTCATCTAGGTTTTCTCCTCTGTTATCTTCTAGGTGTTTTATAGTTTTTCAGTTTACATTTAGGTATGTGGTCCATTTTGAGTTAATTTTTGTGAAGAGTCTGTGTCTAGATTCTTTTTTTTTTTTTTTTACATTTGGATGTTCAGTTGTTCCAGCACCATTTGTTAAAAAGACTATCTTTGCTCCATTGCATTACCTTTGATCCTTTGTCGAAGATCAGTTAACAATATTTAAGTGGGTCTGTCTCTGAACTCTCTATTCTGTTCTTTTCATCTAACAATATTTGTCTGTTCTCTCACCAACAGCACACTGTCTCGATTACTGCAGCTTTATAGTAAGTCTTGAAATCATGTGGTATCAGTCCTTCTTCAATATTGTGTTGGCTATTCTGGGTCTTTGCCTCCACTTTAGAATTAGTTTGTTGATATCCACAAAATAACCTGATGAGGTTTTGTTTCGGAATGCATTGAATCTATATATCAAGTTGGGAAGGACTGAGAAATTTTTTTAAAGTATATTTTTCTATGCATTATTTTATAAAATCAGAAGCCCTTCAATTACCTCTGGTAATTTTGATCCAATAACAGAGTTATTTCACACTCTGGATTAATGGATTATTTTCTCTTGTCCTAGTTTGTATGTAATTTGTGCCTACTCAGTTCCTGCTACATGCTCTGGCATGACATATTTTTAAAACTACAAGGTGAAGCATTATTAATATTACCTCAAAGCAGGAATCATTCAGAAGCAAACAGATAAGCAAGAACAGATAAGCATATCTTGACTTTGAATGAGAAAACTATTGCGAGAGGTATATAGCCTTTTGGATGCTTTATATGCATCTATTCACTCCTTTATTCATTATTGAGTGTACATGCATTTCTTAAGTATCTATAACATAATAGACATTGTGCTAGATGCTGAGAATAAAAAATGAAGAAGTCACCAATCTTTTAAAATAATATAATAATATATTTTTTTCTGAGTACAAGATAATATGCCACACAATTTGCATACATTGTTTCCTGTAATCATCACTGCAAACCAGATAAACTGGGAGTTTTATTTCTCATTAAACTAATTAAGAAACTGAGGGCTATGAGGCTGGACTTGCCAATGATTGTAAGTTAATGACAACAGGACCAGAATTTAAACCCCAATTTATTTCCGTTCTGGAAGCCATGTGTTTTACCCTAAGTTCACTGTCTGGTAAGAGAAACTTTTATGAATGTAGAACATAGAATTGCACAGGGTTTGAGAACATGTGCTTTGGAGTCAAATAAACCCAGGTTTAAGTTTTGACTGACACAGACTGTACAATCCTGGGCAAGTTGTTTAGAATTCCAATGTTCAGTTTATTTGCAAGGGGGAAAAATGGACAAAATAGCACTGAAATCACAGGCTTCTTAACTAGCATCATGCCTGGACCAGCCCAGTAGGCACTCAGTAAATCCTTCTGGATAGATGTAACAAAGCATATTAAACATTTTTCACACTCTTCCCAGACCATCATCAGTACTTAATAAATGTCAAATCCCTGAAATTCCCCTGACTACTGGAGTTCTGATTTCTAGTAAGTTCCTGCTTTTTTCTTTCTTTTTTTTTTTTTTAACATATTCCTCCACTTTTTTTTTTCAGTACGTGGGCCTCTCACCGCTGTGGCCTCTCCCATTGCGGATCACAGGCTCTGGACGCGCAGGCTCAGCGGCCATGGCTCACGGGCGCAGCTGCTCCGTGGCACATGGGATCCTCCCGGACCGGGACACAAACCCGTGTCCCCTGCATCGGCAGGCGGACTCTCAACCACTGAGCCACCAGGGAAGCCCTCCTCCACTTTTTAATAATGGCTAGTTTCCATCCTGTAGTGGCTAGGACTCTCATATTAACTTATCTAAATCAACAAAAAAAACCAATTAGTGAACCTCTGCTTTATAGAAACATGTGACTAATTGTGTTATACAGGAAACACTGCTTTCACTGATTTTGTCATATCACATTTAATCCACACAGCAATTTCAGGAGGAAACTGGGTTTCATAATATTTAATAAGAAACAAGAAATATTAGCTTGGCTTTATCCTCTGACTTCTCACCATAATAATCAAACTCAGTAATAGTTCATGGACCTGTGAATTTTATAAAATATGGGAATCTGGTTGTATTTACACAAAGCAGATCAAAATACCAAAGACTAGATGGTCTGAATCAATTTTTCATACCTGGGTAATCATCTTGAATTGCGTTAGTTGTAATGTAGGGGTCTGTACTAACTGTCAAGTATACTCGGGTCTGAGAGAATGATCATTTTTAGATTAATTTTGTCTGGTAATTTGCTTCACCTATCACTGCTTTATTTCCCCAAGTAATCAGGCTACATTCTACTTAAAGAAAATCCCCAAACACAGCCTTTGCAATCTGGTTGCTGTTATTAACCACTACTGGGCTGGAGGAAAGCAGAGGCATACTTGTTTGACTGAAGGAATTCTGTGCTATTCATCAATATGGAGTACTTTTTTAAAAGGTAGGATCTCAAACTTAATATTATTTGGTCTAGGAACTCAATTTTAAGTCAGATTAGGTCTAAGATGTAATATAAGCTTGGAAGCAGTATAAAATAGCTTTGGACTCAGAGTTATTCGATTTGAATCCTATGTCCTTCCCCTGTTACCAGCATGACCTTGGGAATTCACTTGTGATCCTGACTTTTGTCATCTCTAAATAAAGATGATAATATCTCTTTTTCCAGACTGTTGTAAGGATAAGATAACGTATGATAAATGTTTAGCACAGAGCCAGCATAATACAAGACACTCAGGTGAAGGTATCTAGTGGGCAATTTAATACATGGCCATGGAGCTCAGGAGCAAAGTTGGAGCTATAGAAATAGAGAATTGAGGGTCACCACTATATAGATAGTAATATATAAAAATGCCCTTACATTTGAAAAAAAGGTAGTTCATTTTGAAGACCAGGGCTTTTAGTACATCTGAAGATGCCAGTCAAATGAAAGGTTCATCACTAGTTATAACATCAGTATAATCAATCATGTTTTGAGTCCCAGGCCCTGTAATGAGAAAGAAAGCTAAGACTTTAGAAACCTAGAATGACAAGCCAGTGTTTCTGGCTGTCTGTTCAGTGGCATGTCCATGCTGATTTCAAACTAAATAATCATCACTCTGTTGGTGAGTCCGATGATGCTTTTATCACAGCAGGATAAATTCCCCTTGTCAAAACTGGCACCAATTATGCAAATGAAATTTGAAGGATTCATTAGCTAAATGGTAATTGGAGCAGCTTGCATTAAAGAAATGATATACAAAATTTCTATCAAGAAAAATTGCTTCATTTTTACAATAACCTTAAAAAGGTTTCTCAGAAAATGATAAATAAATCAAGATTTTAGAATAATTTTACAGATATTTAATGCATTCACAGCTGATACTCTATTCATGATGCATTTAACATGCATTCCTTTGCTAGTCATTGTCTTTGGTTACAATATACTTCTTATAGTACTAACAGGAAAGATATTAGGCATTATTTGAAGGTATAGCATTGTACTGTCAATGAAAAGAAATGTAAAATCAACAAGGTTTACTGGAAGAAAATTTAAGGTTTCCTAATCATCCCAGGTAGATTTGATCAATCCCTTATATGTACAGCAATAACATCTATCACTGACCTTACTCATTCAATGAGTTTGAAAGTATTTCTTTCATTTTCCAGAAAAGTTTGTATTGAATTGATATTTTTTTCCTTAAACACTTGTTATAATTTATCGGTGAAATCATCTGAGTCTGGAACTTTATTTGTGCTAAATTTCAATTTTAAGTGAGTTTCTAATAGTATATAGTTGAGTCTGGCTTTTTTTTTTAACCATTGAAATAATCTTTATCTCTAAACTGGGATATTTAAATCATTTACATTCAATGTGATTTCTGAGATAGCTAAGTTGATCACCTTGCTATTTGTTTTCTATTTGTCCCATTTCTCCCTGTTCCTTTCCTCTGTGTTCTTCTGGAGTCGCTGGGGAATTTTTTCCCCCCCCCCGCTGGGCAATTTTTAAGGTTCCTTTTTATTTCTCTTATTATCTTATTAGCTGTAACTTTTAAAAAATATTTTAGTGATTGCATAACAGTTTAGAGTTACATCCTTAATTTATTACAGTACACTCCAAGTGATATTATACTACTTCATGCATATTATAAAAATCTAAGAATAGTATACTCTTATTTCTCTCTTTCTGGCCTAAATGCTATTGTTGCCACACATTTTACTTACAGATATGTAATAAAACCCACAATGCATTGTTATTACTTTTGTTTCAACAGTTAATATCCTTTAAAGAGATTTAATAAGAAAACACTCATATATTTACCCACATGGTTACCCTTCCCAGTGCTGTTCATTCATGTAGATCCAGATTTTTAACTTGTATCATTTTTGCTTTGCCCAAAGGACTTCCGTTAATATTTCTTGTGCTGTGAGTCAGCTGGTAATGAATTCTTTCAGCTTTTGTATGTCTGAAGGTGCATTTATTTCACCTTCATGTTTAAAATATATTTTTGCTGGGTACAGAATTCTAGATTGACTTTTTTTTAAATTTCCATACTTTTAAGATGTTGCTATATTTTTTTCACATGCACTATTTTCAAGGAGAAATCTGCTGTCATCCTTAAATTTGTTCCTTGGTATGAAATGTGTCTTTTTTTCCTCTGGCTGATCTTACAATTTTCTTGTCATTGCAAGTTTTGAGGAATTTGATCATGATATGCCTTGGTTTCGTTTTCCTCATGGTTCTTGTTTTGGAGATTCATTGAGCTTGGATCTGTAGACTTACCTCCCTTCTCTTCGCTCTAGGAACTCTTCATTTGCATATTGTGCTGCTTGAAGTTGTCCCAACAGCCCACTGATGCTCGTTTCATTTACTTTGGCATTCTTTTGACTTTGGTCTTTTTTATATCTTCCATGTCTCTACTTAACTTTTTAAACATATGGAGTATAGTTATAATAATTATCTTAGCATTCTTTGCCTACTAATTCTAATATCTGTGTCTATTTTGGGTTCATTTCAATTTTTTTATTATTCTCATTGTGGGTCAGGTTTTCTTGCTTTCTTTCATACCTGACAATATTTGATTGGGTGCATACATTGTGAATTTTACCTTTTTATGTGCCAGATATTTTTGTCCTCATAAATATCTTTGAGCTTTATTGTGAAATATAGCTTAGTTACTTAAAAACAATTTGATTCTTTTGAATCTTCCCTTTATATTTTGTTAATTATTCCCCACTATTAAAGAAAGACCTTCTTGACTTCTCTACCAATGCCCTGTAAGTTTTTCCATTTAGGCTGGTGGAAAGAGGTACTATTCCCAGCCCTGCATGAGTATAGAGGCAATGTTCCCTTTCTTCTCCAGCCTCAAGTTGTTTTTTCACATGCATGTACTGATCACTTCATGATTGAATACTTGAGAGGGACCTTCTGTAAATTTCAAGGGTTTTTCTTCATGCAGCTCTCTGGTACTCTGTCAAGCCTGTTGGTTTTCTTGAACTAACTACTCATCTTTTCAACTCAGAGAGTCAGCTGGTTTTTACCCGAATTCTCTCTCCCTCAGCTGGAGCCTGAAACTCTCTCAAGGCACTAAGCTTAGGAAATCATAGGGCTTATCTCATTTGTTTCTTGTCTTTCATGGGTAATCTTTTGTAACTTAATTCCAGTGTATTAAAAACAATTTTTCCATATAGTTGTCTCTCTTTTTTTTTTTTTTTTTTGGTCTTTTGCAAGGTTGTTTTTTACTTGAGTAGAAGTCCAGATCCTGTTACTTCATCATATTAGATTTTAATTTAGATGTGAATTATAGTGTCTTATATTTTCTTCCATGTTCTTTACCATTATGCTACACTACATTATTGCGGTTTTTCTCTTATAGGGGAATTATAAAGGATATACAATATACAAGGGGTACTAAGGATGTAGATGGTGAGCTCACATCTCACTGAAGGAAAAAGAAAGTTGACAGCTATAAGGAGAGGTGAGGGAAAGAAAAGTGATAGAAGTCTAAAGGCTGGATATGCCACTGAAGAGAGGGAGCCAGAAATCCAATGAGGGATGAACAGACAGTTGCCAAGCAAATATCCACGGCCAAGTTGTAGTTGGACAGAACAAACCTCTGGTAAGCCAAGCTTTATGGCTCCAGCAAACACTGTAGTATAGAAGCAGGAACAGAGCAGAGAAAGTAGAATGTGAGGATAATGTCGGGCTCGGTACTGGAATGCAAAGAGAGGGGTGGGTCAGGGTGAGAGAAGATGTCGACAATAGAATAATAAAATAATTCAGGTAGCTGGGTTGGCAACAAAAAATACCATTTGGCCATAAGGGGACTCATTTAATACTTTAGGAAAACAATATTCTAAAATATCAATATGCACGGAAAACAATTTTTGTGCTTGAGAGGAAGCAATGCAAGAGACGACAGGTGAGGATGGCTTAATTTTGGACAGTACCGAGGGAACTCAGGGATAGCACTTTATTCTGTTATTTGTGGCACATGGCTGATTAGAAGTGGAAATGAAGGTTAATAGAGGCAGAGGGTAATTGACCATGAGATCAAGTGTCTGAAAGATAGCAAATGCATTGAAAGGAATGATATTTTTGAGCCAGATGCTGTAGAATTCCAGGCAGAGTGACACTACCAGGAGGGAGCTAGTGTGGATGCTTCCCCAGTGCTGAAGAGCAGAGGGAAGATGGTGGGGAAGTGAGGAGCTGGTGCCAGGCCAAATCCCATGTGTGATCTTTCTGGCCCAACCATATGCAATTACAAAGCTTTTCCTTGCAGGCCTCGTGGGACGAAGCTGCCTTCCCCACACCAGAGTTGGTGCATAGCCTGTGCATTGCAGTCCTGGAGGGAGTTATAGTCAAGGACTCAAGCCCCCCCATCCCTGGGCCAGCCAGACATGCTCATATACATATCTGTACTCCTAATTCAGGCACCTCCATTCAGTTCAGAGACTTTCTTATTGAGGGCCTTGGCGGAGGTACTTTTCTCCACTTAACTTAGTACCTTTCCGTTCCCATCCCTTACCAGCACCCCGTGCCACTACCACGCACACAGGTCTATAAAAAGGCAGTGACCTTCTGTCCAGGCTCCTCCACAGTAAGAAGATTCCCCTGCCTGTGCTAATCCACCTGACTTGCCTGGTGCATTCCACAGAAAACAATGGAAGGGCTTCCCTGGTGGCGCAGTGGTTGGGAGTCCGCCTGGCGATGCAGGGGACGCGGGTTCGCGCGTCCGGAGCCTGTGATCCGTGACGGGAGAGGCCGCGGCGGTGAGAAGCCCACGTACCGCAAAAGAGAAATGGAACACCGAGGAGCCAGGGCTACTTTTTGCCTCTTGCTTGCTCTGTCACAGTTAAGTGAATGAAAGCTTGAATGTTACTTTCAACTTGGCTCATTATCCTAATTGTGCACCTTGATATCTGGTTCTTCACCAGTCAGGGACTAAAAATTGAACTATTTTCAAACTAAAATGAAATTACTTCAGGCTCCATAGGACCAGTTGCAAAAGATAAGCCTAAACATATGAAACTCTGCTAGTAACAATGAAAGAATGTTAAATTGTCCTGGGTACAAAGTTTTACACATCACATGAAGATTTTTTTCCTCTATGAGTTTCTGCAAACTGGATAAAAGTCAGAAAACTAGTTAGTGAGGGTAATCATGGCATTCTTAGTAACCAATGCATAATGTCACAATTATAACAATTAAGCCAAAACTGATGCTGATTCTGTCATGATAGAATATGTGACTGATATTAAAACTGTTATTTGAAGATCAGAAACTTACCAATTTTATATAATTTACAGTGTTGAATTCAGTGTGTAAACCATGACAGGCACACAGTAAACATTTGTGATTCCCAACTAAATTAAATACTTAGGCTATTGTTTTGTTTTGTTTTAAATTTGATTTTTTCATTCATATGTCATTCAATCATTTATGCATTTTCTTCAAATGCTTTTTTATGTCTCCCACATACCAGCCACTTTATGAAGCCCTAAGATAAAAAGCTGAAAAATACATGGTTTCTGATCTCAGTGAAATATCAGTATTTATACAATGCTAGCTCTCTTCTGAAGACCATCACTCAGTGTTGATAAGATCACTTCTAATGAGACTGTACTAAAATCTCAAGAGGAAAATAAGCAACTTTTAAACATCAAATGCAATGGAGATCGCTGATAGTGAATGCTGTACAATAAAGAAAAAATAATAGATAGGGCTGTTTCTTAAGGATTCTTAGAGCACAGCAGAAAGACAAATATTCTTAGATTTTTTTACATCTGTGCAGGATTTTCTCCATTCTGATTGTTTTTCTACCAGTATCATGGCCTTGTCTCCAAAACATTTACTGTAGATGTTGTAAAAATCTAAGTAAAAAGTTTCTTCCCCATTTTCTTCCTCTCTTCTTCTCTCCCTGCCTCCCTCTTTTTCTGCCTTCCTTCTTTTTTTCTTTCATAATCATATAGGATTATCTCAGTAGAAAATATAGCAAGAAATTTGTTAGGTAAACACTTGACCTAATAGGCCTGTTTACGTGTGGTGCAGTGGCTTAAAATTGGGAAAAGTGAACCAGAAATATAAGCTATTTAAATTCACATAGGATGTCCTCTTAGACATGCTTAATGATTTGCTTGATTCTAATTGCAGTACAAGAATAAGATGAGTGCCCAGACCTCAAATCAAAAGGCAAATTTGTCTAAACTTTCAAAAAATGCACTACGTTTTTTCTTTTGGCATTTTGGAGCTAGAAAACAAAAATAATCTCATAGGCAAAAGCAAAACTGATTAAAACGTTTTGAGAATACCATTTATATATGTTTACCATGTCACATACACAGCACTTACTTAAGAAAAAAAATTGGGGGGGTATTAAAAGCAAAGAAAAAAGCCTGTAGTCAAAATGGATTCTAAGGAAGAAACAAACATTTTGACCAAGTTATCACAGTTATCTTACCACCTAGGAAAATAATATATCCTTGCTAAATATTCTAGGGCTAAAACCTAGGTTTAAATTACAGCTCTAGATTTAGGGATGCTGCAAACAAAATCATCCATTCCAGAGAATAAGGAAAATTCACTTATTCTTCTTTCTGCCTCCTCCTTTCGCTCTCTTTAATCTTTTCTTCTGTCTTTCCCACTCTTTTATTCCCCCCAAAATATGACTACTTATTATACAGCAGAGTAGGTACTGAGGTGATAGAAATAAATAAGACAGATTTCTTCTCTCTAGACGATCAGCTGCAAAAGAGAAGCTTAAAAATATGAAATTGGTACAATATATCATAGTGTGTGTCATAATGGAGGTTTTATCAAAGTGCAATGAGAACACAAGATCTAGGATCTATTTTTCTGCCTGGGGGGGATCAGAAAAGGCTTCAGAGGGAATATGAAATTTGAGTTGGATCAGGAAAGTTGAATGAAATTTTTTGCAAATTACCGTTACCCCTAGTTTTATCCATATGTCACCAGGGTCCAGGGCAAGGAAGAAGTGCTCACCAAATTCCTCTGGGATCTTGACTCTTCTCTGTCTTGAACTTTAGCTTCTCCTATTTCATGACAACAGGAGACAACAGGAGAACAGATGATGTTAACGGAGCCCTGCCCAAGGCAGTAAATCCAGCAGAGTCCCTCGGAGGCAGTCCCAGCAAAGATGCGGACAGGAGAGAGCTCTCTGCCAAATACCAATGACTTCATGGCAGCCTGTCAAGCTTCTGCATCCATCAGGAAATAGGAAGCATAGACACACAGGAACACACATGAAAGATCATGGGCTAAGGAGCAGGGTAGAGAAAATGATCAACATCACAAAAGAGTGAAAGAGGTAATATATAAGGATAACAATGCCTTACATTTGCATGGCAGTTCAGAATTTCATATATCTTTCAGCATTTTCTTTAAGCCTCACAGCAACTCTGTAAGACAAACAAGGAAAATATTAACTTTTCTATTTGACAACTGAGGAAATTGAGGTTCCAACAAGTTAAATGAGTTGCCAAAGGTCACACAGCTTAGTTTCCTGTTAGTCCAGGATTTCTCTTGTTTCTTGTAGTCTGATTGTGGCTTTTGCCTGAGGGTATTCATGCTGTTGCTATGAGTGAAAAAACCATGCTCCAGGAATCATGGTTTCCGAGTTTGATTCTCATTTCTGCCATTCATTCTCTTCATAATAAAGAAATAATAGTAATAAACAAACAAAAGGCCACTATTCTTTCTGATTATGGGGAGCAGAAAACCACAATCAGTACCTGATTTGTTAACTGCTTATTTTTTTTTGCCAGTTCCTGATTCAGAAGCACATTCATAACCTGAAATGATACATACCTGTAGTATATCTAACCTGTACCATACTGTACTATCCAAAGTTGCCATATCTACCCTCTGAAAGTGCCCAAAGTATGGTGACTTAGTAATTTTATAACCACACAAGACACAAAGCTCACTGTTTTAAAACGCACAACCATAGTGCTGTGCATCGTAGAACAAGTTCATGGGGCACATTCAGCTCTCATGTTTGATGAAAAATGCAGTAGAGGCAGTGACTAGCTCTCAATTTTTTTTCTTAATTTTGTCTTTTCATATAAACCTTAAAATAAACTAACAGGATGGCAATGATCTTTGTCCCCATATAACCAGTAGTGTAAAACAGAGTATTTAGATTAGCGGCATAATATAGGTAACATTCAGGAATAGAAGTTTGCCCCACAAAAAAATAATCTAAATGGTGATGCCCAAGAACATAGGATATAGCTTTCCAGTGCTTACCATCTCCAGGCATTTGTGTAACCATCTACCAGCTTTGCTGCAATGGTATATTACACGTATTGTTAATGTTCCTTCAACTTGAACTTTTTGCTTTTTCACTTAAATCGACTTATCTTTTAAAAAAATATCACTTACTCTAATAAGAGAGGAAGCCCAAAAATAAAAATGACAAAGTAAAATCATATTATTAAATTGTAATATTGTTCTCCACCTTGAGCTCTTAGATTGATGCCCCTCGCTTTCATGAGAGAGAGAGAGAGAGAATTTGTCTAGAGAAGAGCTAAAGATATGGGGGCATCAAATTGAATATTCTCTTTGATGATAATCAGAAGGTTTGGAAGAGAAGTAAAAAGAGCATGCCCAGTGTATGATCCACTGTCATTTAATACTACCTCAACATGTTACCTAAAACCATCTCTTACCCACAGCTAATACTTTGGGTTGCACTAACATATTAATTTTCTTTCTTCACATATGTAGTATATAGGAAATGATTAATAAATAGGTGTTAAATATATGTTAAATCAAATCTGGACTGATTATCTCTTTAGTACCTTTGTCTGAACCAATTACCTTATAATCCTAATTGATGGCATCAGACTTTCACCACAAATTCCAAGAACAAAGTAAATACTTGGTAATAACTAGTTGATCAGTATTTGGATCAGTTTGGACAGAACAGAAAGGCATGTATTCCCACCATCAAACTGAACGATAGGGATGGAGGCCCCTTTATACTTTGTGCTATGCATATTCAAATGAGATATACGCTATTTCTATTTTTCCATTAGTATGTTAGGTAGGATATTGAACTACAAAGTTTCACATAGAACTCAAAGAAAAAATAGCTTACATATGTTAACTATAGTATAAATATTATGGAAGAAGCTATTGCTTCTTTACATTGACTCATCTATTTAGGAAAGCTGACCTTTATCTAACTAGAGTTTCCAATTTAGACTTGCCCCTAAAATGACTATAGCACATGTTCACTGCCAAACATTCAACTGTTATTCATGTTGACATTTTTCACATATTCTGTCCTAATTGCATCAGGGAAGCATAATAAGGTTGTACCATGTTTTAAAGATAAAGAAGGTTCTGTAAAGCAATAAAAAAAAAATGTGTTTTACACATTAATACTGGCTCTCAGAGATCCCAGAGGTGGAATACAAGGAAACATGTTTTTTGAGAATGATAAACACCATTCAAGTTCAGAAGCATTTTAGTGATGTTGAAAACTTAATAAAGAAAAATATATAGAATCTAAAATGTGAATGCATTTTCATAAAAAATAAAATAAGAAAATTGGATACATACAATGTACTGATGTACTGATGATACTGATGTACTGATGATACAATACATTGGATCATCAGTAAGAAAAAAGGAAGATAAAATGAAACAAATTTTGATTGATACATACAGGTTAATATTAGGAGATATTTACACATATGTTTTAAGTTGTATATAGAAGTAATCTAGTACCTTTTTAAAACAAAATTAAACCACAGAGGTTAGAGATGAGGTCATGAAGCAAAGAAAATACACGCTTCCATGTACTTCACACTTTTAAATGTGCATAAAACTGACAAATTATAAAAGTAAGAAGTCACAAAATTGCTGTAATGTATATTTTTATTACCCCATTAATCCAAAATTATCTAATCACTATTCTGCCCAAATCCAGGGAGATGGGCTAATTAATGAATGTTTTAGCCATGTTCATCACTATAATTTTACATGGATACAACAATAGTAAAGGAGAAACTTAAATGAAAGAAGAACAAAATCTTAAAATACTGAAAAAAACCTCTACTGCTGGTGGGAATTCAAAATGGTACAACCACTTTGGAAGTCAGTATGACAGCTTCTTACAAAACTAAACATTCCTCCCACATGATCCAGCATTCACACTCCTTGGTATTTACTCAGAGGAATTGAAGACTTATGTCTACACAAAAAACTGCACACAGATGTTTACAGCAGTTATTCATGACTGGCAGAATGTAGAAGCAACCAAGATTGTCCTCCAACAGGTAAATAAATAATCTGTGCTATATCCAGACAATAAAATAGTATTCAGCCCTAAAAAGAAATGAGCTATCAAGCCATGGAAAGACATGGAGAAACTTTAAATGCCTATATCTAAGTGAAAGAAGCCAATCTGAGACAGCTACATACTGTATGATTCCAACTATGTGACATGCTGAAAGAAGCAAAACTATGGAGACAGTAAAATGATCAGTGGTTGCCAGGGGTGAGGCAGGGGTGAGAGATGAACAATCAGGGCACAGAGGATCTTCAGGGCAGTATGATATTATAATGACAGCTGTATGTCATTATTCATTTGCCCAAACCCATAGAATGTACAATACCAAGAGTGAACCCTAAGGTAAGTATGGACTCTGGGTGATTATAATGTGTCAATGTAGGTTCACCCTTGGTAAAAAAATGCACCGTTCTGGTGAGTGGTGTTCATAATGGAGGAGGCTATGCCTGTGTGAGGGCAGGGGGTAAATGGAAAATCTCTGTATTTTTCTCTCAATTTTACTGTAAACCTAAAATTGCTCTAAAAAATAAAGTCTTTAAAAAATATTTAGGAAGCCAACCATGTTCAAAGTAAAGATATTGGCAAAGTGATAGTTCTGAGCAAATGTCTTATTAGATTTACAGATTATGTTTGACAAAGTAGACTCCAGCATATTTATATATACTATTTTCTCAGCAAAGGGTGATAAGCTAATTTTATGGAGCTATATCTACAGGGAAGTCTTATCTTCAGATAAGTCTTTACATTTAAAGGTCTCAAAGAAATGGACCAAAGAACTATTCAATGTAAAATATTAGATACATAAGACTGGACAAAAATCAATTTTAGGGAACTCCTCATTCAATATTTCATCATTATTTACAACTCTCAGCAAAGTGATCAGTCTTATTCATTCAACAAATGTTTACTGTGTGTTGCCTGTATGTCAGACACAGCTTTAGTGTCTAGAAAGTTTTTTCTGCCTAACCAAACTGTCTTATTTGGCACAGTTCAATTTATTAGACAGTTTTTCCTTATTTCATTTTTCTGGATTAAGCCTTTGAAGCTACCTAGGTTAAGTCTTCTTTCTCTTTTAGAAGACATCCTCCAAGATTAAGGAAAACATCCCTAATTTACCAGAACAGACTGCAAAACAAAATACAGTTGAACAACACAGGTTTGAACTGTGTAGGTCCACTTATACATGGACTTTTTTCCAAAGTAAATACTACAGTACTACAGAATCTGAGTCTGGTTGAATCCAAGGATGAGGGACAGTGTACTCAGAGGACCAACTATGAATTACATGTAGATTTTTGACTAAGCAGAGGTCAGTGCCCCAACCCCTGCATTGTTCAAGGGTCAACTCAATTTCCTTTTCTGCTCCTAAGTTCTTGGCATATACCTAGTTTTAGTGCTATATTTAGTTCTTTAAAACACTAATCACAAAGATGTGACTAGTTGATTACATGTGGAATTTCCAATGTTCAATCCATGAGTCTCTTCCCACATGGAACAGTATCTCCAGGTTATTTTGTACAACAAAAACCTCAGGACTATGAATATCTTTTCCCAGACTTACTGATTGAGGTTCAGGCATGATTTTCCTATTGATTGGTGGTCATTTTAAATTGAATGTCTCACAAAGATATCAAAGCAAAATTTCTAAATCTAAATGTCTTCTCAAAGTCTTTTTTTTTTCACTTCTCACATTCTCTATCCTCGTAAATGAAGCCACTATCCACCCATTGTTCTAGGGTAGACTCTTTGAAGTCTCACATTCTTAATTCTTCCTCCTAATTATCTCTCAAAGATGGTCTCTTCCTTAGTTTAAACATCTATTATTTCTCATCTACATCACTGGAAATCCTCCAAGTTGGTTTCTGACTCCTGTTTTCCACCTTCTAATCATATGCCATGCAGTTCTATGAAAATTATGTCATTCCCTGCTTAAATTTCTGAAATTATTATACATATCTTGTATAGGATATGTACCCATGTAAAAGATTTTTCCCATCTTTCCTTCTACATTTTGTACAAATTCTATCCCTTAATTGTTCTACTCTAATTGAGAGTTTCACTTACCGAGTCCTGGTGAAATCTATAGTCTTATTTACTTTCTTGCATTAAAATCTGAATTTTATCTTATCTTCACTCACACTCTGCATTGGAACAGAAATTTCTGAATGCATTGGTGGTGTTTTCAGTCTCCTAGTCACATGCTAACATTTTGAATTACTGGGCAATTTTATCATAATGTTTTCCTTTCAATCCTATCCAGTGTCTTTCGCAGTAAATAGTGATCTCATGTGTACTCAGCAATTAAGAGTATATTGATGTCAATAGTTAGCACATATAAATATAGCAAGACTGTGTAAGCTCAAATCTTTACTGTTTATCCTGGAGTTATTCAACATATTATAGTCACTATATGCATGTTAGCCTATTGGTAGGGCCAAACAGGTTTCGAAAACATAGGAATTAGATAAAGATAATTAACTATTCAAGGTATTAAGTTAAAGAGTAAGCTTAGTGGGCAAATGGATACTCAGTTTTTCTCTATATTTTGTCATATTTTGATTTTAGGATTGTTTTAAACACTTCACTAAGAAAATTTTCATATTCAAAAATAGAGAGAATGAATTTCTATGAATTTCTGTCTATTCTGGCAATAGCAGTCTGTTTGTGTCCTGTGGTTTGTCACTTAACTTTTGTAATACCTTTTCTCCTGTGCTCTCAAGATAGAATGCCAATAACCTCTCCTCAGAGCTCTTAGAAATAATTTAAAAATTAAAGCTTTCTGATGGAAATGCTAAATACAATTTAGATTTAAATACAAATACAATTTAGATTTAATGGGAGAATTGGGGTCTGTAAATTTAGCAATCAGAGCAAGGGAGCAGGGTGTTGACTGTGTTTTATTAATGAGAACTGGGAATCAGGGTTGCAGAGTTATACTCCCAACTCTGTTACTTTTTGCTGTTATCAGGAGAAAACATTTAACCTGTCTCAATTTACCCATCTGGAAATAAAAATTGCTTTTCTTTTTTTTTTTTTTTTTTTGTGGTATGTGGGCCTCTCACTGCTGTGGCCTCTCCCGTTGCAGAGCACAGGCTCCGAACGCACAGGCTCAGCAGCCATGGCTCACGGGCCCAGCTGCGCCGCGGCATGTGGGATCTTCCCAGACCGGGGCACGAACCCGTGTCCCCTGCATCGGCAGGTGGACTCTCAACCACCGCACCACCAGGGAAGCCCTGCTTTTCTTTTCTGATGCAAGCCTTAACTAGATTATTAAGGCTGTCTGAACTCACTTTTTTATTATTTATTGCAAAAAAGATATACAATTTTAAAATAAATATTACATCATGCATAAGGGTGTTTGTATTAGAATGCTCAGTTTCCAAGCCTGAGATAAATGAGGCAAAGCCATCTGTATGGGATGCCAGACAGAGCCTCACATCCTAGTGGTTCAAGAGCCTAGCAGTGTAAGTGTTTATGGTCCATGGGTCAAAGCTAAGAAAAAGGTCACTTCAGGATAAAGATGATGTGCAACTAAGTAACTCCCTACCAACTCACACGCACAAGGCAATGAGCTCCAGTGTCCTAGGGAAAACAAGTATACAGAAAACCCAGATGCTGGAAAACCTTTAGTAAGATCAATGAACAGTAATCTGTGGGGAAGGACCAATTAAATAGATATATAGAAAGTAGCAGAGTAACAGATAGTTCTGACACAGGCCAATGGCCTATGTCAATGGTCAAGTCACAATTCTTTGTCCCAGAACTTTTTGAGTTATGTTTACTCAAAACTAAGGCAGAGAAGAGATTTCTGGATGTCCCACAATTGTCATTAGTTTTTCTTTCCCGTGAGACTGGTTTCTCCTGATTGGTTCTTATGTAGCAGAGAGGTCTGTTCTACCACTACCAGCACTATCACCCTGGTGTCTGTTAGGGGCATGCTGCTCCCAGGTGTGGACATGGAGCTGAAACCAAATGCAAGAGGGTTGAGATGCCTCTATGGGGCTAAGCTGCTTCTTAACTCAAGACTTTGATCCCACCCATCTCCCGCTGACTGGCATTATTCCTGCCCCCTCTTCAAACTCCAACAGCTATAGAAGACCTCATGTCAGGTCACCAGCTCTCTGCCTTTGAACTTGAAAGGATTTAGTAATCCACAAACTCTTTCCAGACCCTGCTGCTCTTGCCTAAACTGAAAACTTCCTCCCTCTGCCTTTCTTCTGATTTTTCTCTCAGATTTCATCAACCATTTTGCTTTGTGCTTTCCTCACCCCTCTTTTAATAAAAGTCCAGACCTTCTCCCTTTCCTTTAGCAGAGTCACATTGTTGTTCACTTGATTTCGGTTTTAGCTGTGGGATTATTGACCACAAAAGGATTGGAAAGGGATTTTAGAGATGCATCTAGTCCATATTCTCCATCTGGTATCTGACCACTCCATTGTACCTTCCAGTCTCTGCTTCCAAACCTCCACTCACATAAAATTCATTCCTTCCTGGGCAGCTTTTCTCATTTAAAGAGAATTAGATATTACCTGTGTACTTGTCAATTATTCATTAATAAAGCTGGAAAAAAAAAGAGTTTGCATGAGGAACTTAAAAAAGGAGACTTTGATCTTAGACAAAGAAATAACAAAAAGGATGTGGGGGTAGGTAAGTAGAAAGGTATCTCATTCCTATTTTAAGCTGACAATTCTTTAAAATTATTTTTTAAAAATTTAAAAAATGAATCAAATTCCTTGTATTTTAGTTTCTAATACATAAAATGGAACCAATAATAAACCTCACCTAAACGTCTTACCCTAAATATCTCATAGAGTTGTCATGGAAACCTAATGAAATAACGTATAGCAGACTCTTACTTGGGCCTCAATCAGATCCAGTGCTAGAGCATAATTTGTGAGTTGATGGGGGGGCCTGCTCAAAGAATCTATGTATTTGGCATAAGTGTCCCTGAAGGTGGAAGAATTAGCGGAGAAAATGTAGCATAAAATATGTTAAAGCAAAGCATTCTGTCCACTTCCATGGAGATCACAGCACTCCTCTGGCACCTCAAGGGTCAGCAAGGATATTAGCATTCTCACAGAGGCACTAGTGGGCATTTTTAAAGTAATCTGGAGAACATTAACAAAAGAATACAGTACAGATGAGAAATAAAATAAAGGGCTTCTTGTGGTAGCAGTAGCTGACACACAACATTGTGAGACAAGGTCAAACATCTCCTTGGGACTCCCAGAAACACCAGGATGGGAGGGGCTGCCAGTTTAAGTGCCAATGGGATCAGGATGCCCCACAACTGTTTTTTAATGTTAACATCACCTACTTGAATGTGAGGAAGAAAAGTCACATTATCTATATTAAAGAGCTTTGCAAACTACAAAGTTCTATGCAAACGTAATATAATACTATGCTTTTACATGAGTAAAGCCTCTGGGCGTGTCTTTTCTGTTACAGATGTACACTTTTAAAAGAAAAAAAATATACAAACTTTTTATCAGTTTTATGAAATTAAAGTGCAAATTTTTTTTCAGTTTTTTTATCAGTTTTATAAAATTAAAGTGCAAATCTGCACTACTGAAATGCAGAGAAAACAGGTTGCCTTACTTTTCTCCTGAGGAAGCTTCTGTCTATTTTTAGACATGTATAGGAGCGCTGCTCTTGAATAGCTAATTAAAGAGCTAAGGGGTAAAGTCAATGCGGGGGAAATTCTTTTGATTAACTTATACACTGCATTTATTTCCTCTGGAATAATCTGCATCATCCATAGAGTACCCACTTAATTAATGTTCTTTATCAAGCACCATTTCTGGGAAAGGAGGAGAGGGGCAGGCGTAAAAAATACTAAAGAATCCTTCCTCCCCCTCTTAAGCAAACCCCTTTAGTCACCTGTGCTCAATTTTATAATCTTGGAAACCACCTGTCTGAAAGATGAATTTCCCTCAAACTCCAGCATACTGAACTTTGTGCAAAGTTAAAGCAAACATGTTTTATGCATGATCTTAGAGTCTAGATGAATGCAGTGAGCAAAACTACGTGGACAGTCCTTTTCCACCTCTGCAGACTAATTATGGCCAGTTTGGGCCGTCTGACAGAATCCCAGTTCTGCTCTTAATCTAAATGTGGAGTGGAATGTCCCTAATGCATAAGCATTTACTTTCAGGATGGACAGAGACACTGGGCCCTATTCTCTAGAAACTTCAGTCATTTTATCTACAGTCTGAAACAACAAACAAATACATTCTGATATGTGGGAGGCACTAAACAAACATTGGTCATTAGTTGTTGATTTTATTCAACAGTGAGCGATTACTCATTGCCAACCCTGCGCTAAGTGGTTGGAATAAGGTTGTGAAGAAGACAAAGCCCCTCCCCTGGTGGAAATCACATGTATAATAAGTGCATAAACAAATAAAGGTTGTATTTTCAGATGATGTTCAATTCTTTTTTAAATTTAATTTAATTTTTTATACAGCAGGTTCTTATTAGTTATCTATTTTATACATATTAGTGTATATATGTCAATCCCAATCTCCCAATTCATCCCACCACCACCATCTCCTCCCGCTTTCCCCCCTTGGTGTCCATATGCTTGTTCTCTACATCTGTGTCTCTATTTCTGCCTTGCAAACCAGTTCATCTGTACCATTTTTCAAGATTCCACATACATGCATTAATATACAGTATTTTTTTCTCTCTTTCTGACTTACTTCAGTCTGTATGATAGACTCTACATCCATCCACGTCTCTAAAAATGACCCAATTTCATTCCTTTTTATGGCTGGGTAATATTCCATTGTACATATGTACCACATCTTCTTTATCCATTTGTCTGTCGATGGGCATTTAGGTTGCTTCCATGACCTGGCCATTGTAAATAGTGCTGCAATGAACATTGGGGTGCATGTGTCTTTTTGAATTATGGTTTTCTCTGGGTATATGCTCAGTAGTGGGGTTGCTGGGTCATATGGTAATTCTATTTTTAGTTTTTTAAGGAACCTCCATAGTGGCTGTATCAATTTACATTCCCACCAACAGTGCAAGAGGGTTCCCTTTTCTCCACACCCTCTCCAGCATTTGTTGTCTGTAGATTTTCTGATGATGCCCATTCTAACTGGTGTGAGGTGATACCTCATTGTAGTTTTAATTTGCATTTCTCTAATAATTAGTGATGTTGAGCATCTTTTCATGTGCCTCTTGGCCATCTGTATGTCCTCTTTAGAGAAATGTCTATTTTGGTCTTCTGACCATTTTTTGATTGGGTTGTTTGTTTTTTTTTTTAATATTGAGCTGCATAAGCAGTTTATATATTTTAGAGATTGATCCTTTGTTGATTCGTTTGCAACTATTTTCTCCCATTCTGAGGGTTGTCTTTTTGTCTTGTTTACAGTTTCTTTTGCTGTGCAAAAGCTTTTAAGTTTCATTAGGTCCCATTTGTTTATTTTTGGTTTTATTTCCATTTCTGTAGGAGGTGGGTCAAAAAGATCCTGCTGTGATTTATGTCAGAGTGTTCTTCCTATGTTTTCCTCTACGAGTTTTATAGTGTCCAGTCTTACGTTTAGGTCTTTAATCTATTTTGAGTTTATTTTTGTGTATGGTGTTAGGGAGTATTCTAATTTCATTCTTTTACATGTAGCTGTCCAGTTTTCCCAGCACCACTTATTGAAGAAGATGATATCCATTTCTATTTAAAATCATGCAGATTAATTCAGATGGTGAGTATAAGAAGGTATGAATCATGTAAAAATCTCGGGGCAGAGCAGCCCAGGCAGAGAGAACAGCAGATGTAAAGGCCTTGAAGGGGCAATGAACTTGGCGGATGGGAGTGACAACAAGAAAGGACTGTGGGAGCAAAGAGGAACACGTCCCAGAGACTGGGGGGACTTTGTAAGGCTTTGTGAGCCCTGATCAAAATTTGGGCTGTATCAGAATGAGAACAGAACTCTTGGAAAGAAACATTTTGGAAGGAAAATGATACAAACTGAACTGTGTTTGGAGGTGGCTGTGACTGCAATGTGGAGAATGGACAGTACACGGCAGGAGCAGAAGCAGGTCAACAGGCCAGAGAATTAATGAGAGGAAAGTTAGTGTAAGTTGTGATGAGAGTTCTTATTTTAATTTTTTCCCAATTTTTAGTACAATCGTAAGAAATATGGTCCTGTGCAGCTTTTTTGAGATTCCTTTTTAAAGAAGTCTGTTGCTAAGCAGGTTGCTATGGAGACTGAGCAAAGCCAGGAAGAAAATGACTTCAGTATTTTATGCAGACTTTATTTAAATACCAGCAAAGGGGAGCCAGGAGTAGTCTAATCTCCCAAAGGAGAAAAATGTATGAGTTAGAAAAGGTCAGAGAAGGAGCTTGTGCGTGTATATGTGAGTGTGAGTGTGTGTGTCAGTATGAGTGTATGAGTGACTGTGTGTATGTGTAAGCAGGTGTGTGTGTGTGTGTGTGTGTGTGTGTGTGAATGTATGTGTGTGTATGTTTTGGATGTATCTGTTTTAACCACTCCCAGAAGAAAGATTATTGGTGGCATGCCTCTGGGTGATTAACAATAATTTGTCTAGAAAGGGGATGTAACTCTTGATTCAAGAAAAGTTAGAACTAGTCAAGATCCCATTGGTTGATCAAAAAAGTAAGTAAAAATAGGAAAATTGAACTCATTTGGGGAAGAACGCAAAATGTAGTAATAGGAAGGTCTATCTCTCACTAGAGATGGTTTAGAATAGTGTAAAGACAAACCTAGACTTTAAAATTAGACAAAAAATTCAGTACCCACTTAAAAGCTATGAGACCTAGGGAAAGGTTCTTAAATATTTATAAGCTTTGGTGTCCTCAATTGTAAAATAAGTGGAAAAGTTTATTTTGCTGATGGTAGCTGAAAATGTTAGTGGCTCCTCCAACAAATTCATTCTCTTTCCATAGCCAGCAATACTTGGGAGACAACTGCCTAATTCAGGCCTATGTTTCTCATCTTCTTCCTGAGTCCTTGCTCTCTTCCCCCTCCCTTGATTCCAAGTTTGGTAATGTGAGTTCTTTTGGCTCATGGAATATGTGTATGTCACTTCCCAGGCAGTTTTTAAGAAGCAGTTGTGCTACCACGCATGCTCCCTTTTTCCTATTGGCTGACTAAATGTGGAGGATGCTGAGAACTTAGAGGAAAGAGCAACGACAAAATGGAGGAAGCCTGAGTTCTAGAATCACCCCATGTAGGAAAGAAAATCACTTAAAAAGATCAAAGATGGGACAATTTAGCTGTGTGTAAATAAACTTTAAGTTGCTGAATTAGTAAGCTACTAAAATTTGGGCACTGTTTATATTGCCAATACATGTGCTTATTATGAACACTGCAAATGACCCATAGTCCATCACGTAGCAATGCATGTTTGATAAATTAAATGTATTAGTTTTATTACCTTGCACAAATTACTTAACCTCTGAGTCTTAATTCACTCATGTGTAAACCATGTCTCCCCTAAATATTTTCATTTCCACTCTGAATATCCCCAATTCTGTTCATCATTCTTCAAATGGAGGAGTTTTCAGATCTTGCATTATTATTGTTTTCTTTTAAGTTTTTAGGTTGGTCAATGCTCCTCTTAAAGGGCACCACTCAGACTTAAACATATTACCATAAACAAGTCAGTATAGTGGGATTAAAACCTTGTCTGTGTTAAATATTAGACATTTGTTGTAGTTAAAGATCACATGGAAACAGGTGAAACCAGTGTCTCTCTACTTATTAAGATAGTAATGAGCTGATGTGTATAAGAGAGCCTATGCCTTCGTTTCGTACTGATGCAATCATATTCTGGGACCAGAGTATGAATATCATTGTATTTTTTTAACTCATTGTTTTACCATGGGTATCACCCACCACATTAACTATGTTTTCCAACTTTGTGTTATCTCCAAATCTGATAAACATGGCTCCTGTATCTTTTTCCAAGCCATTATTAAAATGTTGAGCTGAAAGGCCAAGTTCATTATATTTTCTTCTGGAGGACAGTTTTAAATATACCAATAAGTAGCCACATTTTAAAATATATATTTCCAAACAGCCATCAATCATCTTTATACTCAGAAAGTGATTTTGATATGTTGATGAATTTCCACTTTTTATATTCCTAGGTAATTTCAACTTCCTATTCACCCATCCATAACTAATCCACTATTTGGGGCCTATCTACTTGAGAAGCAGATGCATTCAACAAACATTTAACAAAGTAGTTCTCAAAGGGCAAGTCTCACTTTCAAAGGGGTGTTTTAGAAATTTGAGAGTATTTTTTCATTGTCACAATAATTAGGGGACCCCTTAGAATTAAGGGTATAGGAATGACCAGGGATGCTATATATACTTCAATGCACAGGCCTGTCCTGCACATTAGATAATTAACTCACATCTGGCAACTATCAAATATCCTGTAGGAGATTCATGTAGATGAATAATCTCTATATAATATCTGAGCTTATGTCCTAACTCTATTTTGCACGAAAATACAAACACACATATACACACACATTTTCTCTGTTTTAACTACACAGAATTTTTCAGAAATGCCATTATGCTAATCAGCAAAAAGTACTTTCTTAGTAAATCTATCAAGACTTGTTCACTTTTTTGGAAAAGCACATCATAAATTGAAATAATCTTATGAAATTTAAGTTTTCATACAACACTTCCATGTCATTCTGCACTTTTAGTTGCTGCATCCACACTATGTCTATGTATATATACACTGAGACTATATATTAGCTTATATTTCAACTAACAAAGATAAAAATGTAAATAATGTTCAAAAGCTTTCTGTTTTTCATGTAGTTTTCATAAGTAAATGCAAGTGTCTAACCACTTATTATGCCTTCTAGTGTATTCATACCTTATCCTTTACTAATGATACACATGCTATTTTATGATAAATTGGTTTCTTCTGATTTTTTTCTTTTTATTAGAGTTAGGATATAATATTGATATTTTTTAAAATGTGTTTAAATAGGCTTTATTATTTAAATTTCAGGACATTAAATGGGATATTTCATATTATTTGTTATAAAAAGGGAGGAGTTAGGTCTGATAGGATTAAAAACATCAATTTAATATTTTATATATATAAGGAGTTCTGTGGCTGGTTGGTGGAGACTAGATAAAGAATAAGAAATAGCTCTGGTTTAAGGAAGAAAAGAATAGATTAGAAACAGCTATGTAAAAAACACAATGACAGACATATGAAGAAAGTACAAACGACACACAGAAAGGAAGCACCTAATTCAGTCCTGAGCGTGTAGCAGGTGCTCTCATTGCCGCTTGACCCTCATCATTCCTTTATCTGCTGACAGGTTCTTACTGCAAGCACTTGTGATTTTTCTGCCTCTGGACATTCTCTGATCATCTTTCTTTGAGAATGTTCACCCCATGCTCAGGGAAGGCTGGAAGTACAACCAAGATAATGGCCTATTCCCTTGCAAGAGCAGTTCTCAAGCAATGAGGGAAAAGAGTTGCTGCATACATATCCCAGCTTCCTCATCCCTCAGGTGGGATTCTGAGGCATTTTCTATGCAATTTCTCAGAGATTCCCAACATGATTGAGCCCCAGGTTCCCACAGTGATAACTTGCTTATTAATTTTCCTTGTATCAGCTTCCTTACCTCCCCCACACATCATTTTTCCACTTCTGTTTTATATCCTGGATTCACCTCCCAAAGAAACTGCTTGAATGCAAGTCCTCATTTTATGGTACTTCTGGGTAAGCTCAACTTAAGACAGGTTGTAAATTTCATTCGCATGTTTGCTCTAAGATCCATTCCCTACCTCCTCCCTGATCTGCTTTGCATCTCAGGGAACTAACTTTCCCAGCCTCCCCTTGGCAACTGACATCTGGTTGGTGTGGGCATGGAAGTCACTGGTGGGCAAGGGCAAGAATAGAGGAGAAGGCAAGAGATTTATATATTTCTCACTCTGCATGACAGCATTTCCAGCAGCAGCTGTGCTTTCTCTGGTTCAACTCCCAAGGAGCAGCCTATCATCAGCTCCCACCTGGCAGCCCATACCATGGTTCTAGCTTTTGCAGGACAATCCCAAATCCTAGTTTCTGATAAACCACCTGTTTCTTTTTTACTTCCAGCATGATGTATCTAGGAAATTCAAACAGTTTAGTGTTGTTGGAATACACAATGTAAGATGGTGAATGACAGGAAATGAGCTAGAAAAGTAGGAAGCAGTTAGATGAAGGAGGATGTCAGATGCATTTTATGGAGTTTATCCTTTAAAGTAAAATTTCCTGAATTCAAGTGCTGTCTCTTACTTATTTTTTCTTTTAGAAAACCGTTCGTAGTGTTGAGTTATTCAACCGTATGTGAATCCTTACTTTTAAATTACAAGACACTTTTTTTCATATATTTTAGTCTGTATATTTCTTTGGGCAACAAAATTATTCCCTACCCCAGGGACAATGCAATGTAATGAGGCAGACATCACACTGGGGGTTAGGAGATGTGAATTATAAAACCTGTCCTCCCACTTTGGGATGATGATGACATAAACAAAATTTTTTAAAAAAGAACAAAAAGCACTGAAGATTACTTCAACATATGCATAAATAGCTGCCCTCAAAATACTTCTTAACTCTTGTTACTTTAAAGAAAATTACAGGCCAAAATTCAGATGTATATGGGTCAAGACACTCTGCCTTAAATGAGTTACTACTTCTTATCTTTTCAGTGAAAACAAAGTCTAAAGACTGTACAAGGACTATCTGTATTAACACAATTCAGGAAACTGTAAGTTAATTGCTTTTCTTCCTGGTTCCTTCTTCCCAACACTAAAAAAGAAGGGTAATACAAAGAATGGTTGCCATGATAAACCATGGAATACTAAATGCCAAAGTTTAATACAAACAGGTAGCAACAATTTTGTGCTTCCCTATGTTTTCAGAGGCCTGATGAATTCATTATAAGGGTTGATAAATTAGCTGAAGTTTAATTTATTTTAATCAATATATTGAAAAATGAAAACCTCTAAAACCACTGTTGCTATTTTATTTCCAAGCCCCGTCCCCATAACCAAATCTCAGCAGAAGTCATGATAAGTTAGGGAGCAAAGTAAAGCAACTTTGACAAAAACTGTGTTTGATTGATGTGTACACAGAGAGGGGTAAGCACAGCTCAGCCATTTCTAGAGACGATTCAAGTGCTTTCAAGTCTTCATATCCTACTGCACACTAAACTTCCTTAGTTACAAAAAAAAATGCTTTCCTTTGTGGGAAATTGGCAATTACCCTGGTATTGCAGTATGACGTTTTCCCCAATAGGCTGTCAAAAACTAGGGCATTGAATTGTAATTTTTGCCAGGTAGTTTCCCTTTTGACTTATAAACAAGTGATATTTCATCCTTCTTTACTGTATTCACTTAAATGCAACAGAAACTCAACTCTATGGGCGCTATCAAAGTGATACAAATTTGAAGAATTCAAAGAATACCTATTATTTCCTTAATTCCAATAACTATTTTCTGCTGTATTGCACTGTGTGACTTCTTTGCTTCAAAAGAAATTATCATTCTTTAGCCATAAAGAACTACTCGAGGGGCATGCCACTACATGATCCCCATGTATTCTGTAATTTAGAGACTGCCATGATTCTAAAACTGAAATACAGTTCGAAAAAAATTCAGTTAAGGGGATAGGCCAAGACTTCTAAATACCACATTTTTAAACAGGCTCATTGATTCCTGAGAGGTAGCAATTTGCCACCATATTTATAACTTTCATTAAATTGAAATCTAATAAGACTTTCAATTAATCAAAAAAGAGTTTATTGATCTCCTGTATCATGTAGCTTGTGTCTGACAGGCTTGGCTGTAAATCCTGGCTTTGGTTACCATCTTTACAATGCTGAAAGAAAACTCTAAATTTCCTTGAGTCTCAATGCCCTCATATGCAGAATATTGAAATACTGATTTCTTCTTTAAAGTAATGCTGTGAAGATAAAATTAGATAATTCTGTGGAGTCATATTCTGGATATATTTCTTTTTCTTATGTGATTTCAAGTACAAGTACTTGGCGGAGTTGCTGTGGGGAAGGATTTTAAATAGTTTGGGTGATTGCTATGGACTGAATGTTTGTCTCCTTCCCAAATCCATATGTTGAAGTCTTAATCCCCAATGTGATTATATTTGGAGGTGGGGGACTTTGGGATGTAATTAGGTTTGGATGAGATCATGGGGGTGGAGCCCCCACAGTGGAATTGAAGGCCTTATAAGGGGATAAAGAGTCCTGAGTCCTCTCTTTTCATCACGTGGAAACCAGGAAGAAGGCTGGAACTAGAACCTGACCATGCCATCACCCTGATCTCAGACTTCTCAGTTTCCAGAACTGTGAGAAATAAATGTTTGTTGCTCAAGCCACCCAGTCTGTGGTATTCTTGTTATAGCAGCCTGAGCTGACTAAGACAGTGATGTTACCTAACATCCACTCAGTGAGCAAATGTCCTAGAGCAAGCACAAAATTTTGCTGTTTCCTGGGATTAACCCAGTTTCCACTTGCCTTGCACATTTTGAGCATCTAACAGCACAGTGTTACTCTAGAGTTAAAAAAATATATTTTTCCTAATGTGACCCTTAAATGAAAGCCATTCACTTCATTACCTGCCCAACTCAAGAAACAGCAATCTGTTTCCATGATAAACAACAACAACAAACAAAAAACTGGTTGTTTTGGCCTTACTAGGAGATTCGATGACTGATTTTGGAGAGACAACAGTGAGCAGCAGCTGGGGGCTAGACCAGGATCGAATCCTGGTCACAGCAGTGAGAGCACCAAATCTCAACCACTAGACCAGTAGGGCCAGCAGACAAAGTCTGGGTCCCAGTTCTTGTCTGCCTTGAAAAAATGTTTTTTGACAAGGAGACAGTAGGTAAAGAGGAAAGTTGGGTGTTTATTAGAAAAGCAGAGGACATGCCAACAGATGCATGGGCGAGCTGAAAGAGAAGTAGCACCTTTGAGAAGTTTAAATCATTTATAAGAGGGCAGTCTTCTGGGTTTTTGTTTTCCTCTGACCAATCGTTTTGCTTTGACCCCATGGCTGATTTGCCTCAGGGCCCTCACTTATGTGTGTGCACATCCTTTAGCCAAGATGGATTTCAGTGCAAGGGCCTTTGAGGGAGTTACCACAACTTATTATGGTCTGGCGTCCCCTCCTTTTGACCCCCCAAGGAGCCTTTCTGTGCACGTGCAGTCGAGGTCTCCCTGACCCCAAGCATGAGAAATATGTGACCTCTTGGTCTTTTACCAAAGCAGTGCTTAGCCCATCTCTGCCCCTGCCACTACTGTTATCTTAAAGTGTCCACAGGAGACCAAGTTCAGCTATTTACCCTGTCCCTGTTGTATTTCTATCTTGAAGTATAAACAGGAGACTGGCTGTAAATGTTTAACCTGGGGCCCATCTATCCCCTGCCTCAAGAAATATGAACAGGAGGCTAGTTGTAAATGTCTGGCCTGGAGCCCATCTATCTCCTGCCTCATAACTATCTATAAAGTAATAACATATGAGATTTCTTTTTGCCTTTCCTGGAGAATCAGGTAGGATTCATGTTGTAAGGAATAGAAAAAACAACTCAAACTCCTTAAGCAATAAGAAAATTGGATCCTACTCCTAGATTAGGGGTGACTCAGGACTCAAACAATATTCCTGAGACACAGGTCTTTCTCATCATTTCATAGCTCTGCATTTTCAATGTTGGGCAGGTTCATATGAAAGTCCTTCCTCCTTCGTCCTCAAAAGGCTCTTGACGCTACAAAAATAGGAATTCAAATTTTCTCATGGCTCAGGTCAAAGCTCAGGAATTGTGCCCTGGTTGTTTTTGTGTGGGTCATATGACATCCCTGAATCAATAACTGTAGCCAAGGGGATGGAATTCACTAATTAGTTTAATTCAATCAGGACCCACTTTGGAGCTATGATGAGACCATGTCCCATCCAAATTCCACATGGCTGGAAAATGAGGGATTATAATAGAAAGGCAACTTGATTCAGTTTTTGTGGGCTGTATGTTTCTAGAAAAAAAAAATGTATATATATATATATATATATATATATATATATATATATATATATATAACTGAATCATTTTGCTGTACAGCAGAAATTAACACAACATTGTAAATCAACTATACTTCAAAAAATAAATTAAAAAAAAAGAAAGGCAACTTGATACTGGGTAAAAGTCTAACAAATAATCACCATGTGTGCTGACTTTATAATCAAATCCTCACATAAAATGTGATTCCATAGGAACCACGTAAAAATACCTCTCCTTGTGCTGGGCACACACATATTAATTTCTCATCTGCTCTCTTGTCTTTACTGTAATTGGATCTCTTATCTTATGTTAGGTCCAGAAGAGGATACAAAGAAAGTTTGGAGGTTCTGCCAGAAATTAAAATAGAACTACCAGGGAAGTCCCTGGTGGTCCAGTGGTTTGGACTATGTGCTTCCACTGCAGGGGACACGGGTTTGATCCCTGGTCGGGGAACTAAGATCTTGCATGTCATGTAGCCAAAAAAAAAGCAAAACTACCATATCATCCAGCAATTCACTTTTGGGTATTTATCAAAAAAAAAAAAAAAAGCAGTAACTCAAAAAGATATATGCACCCCCCCATATTCACTGCAGCATTATTTACAACAGCCAAGATAAGGAAACAGTCTGTGTCCATCCATGGATGAATGGATTAAAAAAATGGATAAAGATATATGTGTATATATATATATATATATATACACACACACACATGTAGATATATAATGGATTATTATTCAGCCATGAAAAAGAATGAAATCTTTGCCATTTGCAACAACATGGATAGACCTCTAGGGCATTATGCTAAGTGAAGTAAGTCAGACAGAGAAAGACAAATACTATATGGTATCTCTTCTATGTGGAAACTAAAACAAAACAAAACAACAAGATCATAGGTACAGAGAATAGATTAGTGATTGCCAGAGGCAGGGGGTGGAAGGTGGGAGAAATGGATGAAGGAAGTCAAAAGGTGAAAAGAAAAAAATGCAGTTGAAGTAAAACAGACACAGAAATTTTGAATCATATTCAAAATACCGACTCTCTCTCTCTATATGTTTACATTTTAAAAGTATAAAAAAAAATCTGCCCTCAAGGATTGGTCTTCATAAAAAAAAAAAAAGAAAGAACAATTTGTGAGAGTATTAAATTATGTGCTAAACTGAGTAGTACAGATATTGAATCATTTTAAATTTCTGGCTTTGCAGTGCATTATGAATAAAATATTCTATCTCACTGCCTTACATTTTATAAAAATGTTTTTGAAACATGGTGGGTTTCACAGTGCAATTCCAAAATCAGATTGAGGATGCTATTTTATAATAGCACAAATTTTAGAGATAAGCAGATCTGAGGTTGAGTTTATTCATTTAACCTTCCTGAGATTATTATAGTAGAGGTTATAGATATCTACTTGCGGAATACTGGGAGGATTAAATGAGGAGATGCACCTAGCACACTACCAAACACGAAACAAATAATAAATAACCATTATTGTTATTACTGTAATTTGTGCCTGGCAGTCTGATTTGGCATTCAAACAGTCTCTTCCATAGAGGCAATAAGGACCATATAATAGTTTGACATTTTGTGATGAGCCAAAGATGTTTTGGTATACACACACACACACACACATGTAAACACACACTGCTTCTCTGCAGAGTTGGTCACAGAACAGCTCATGGATGGAGATGCTGAGAGTTGCGGTCTGCAAAGTCAACACTCAAGCACAGGAAGGAATGTTGCCCACCCTATGGCATTCTGCTTCATCCTGCCCCCGTCCACACACATAATTTGCATGAGTAGGTGGTATCAACCCCTTAATCAAGCGTGACTCATTTCCTTCCCAATATATGAATCAAAAAAGAATAGAACATGACCAGACCCCCAGGCATTAGCCGGGTTACGCCATTCTTCCAAGAAGTTAAAGAAATACACATTAAACATTCAAGTGGCTTGTCGAGAAGGAATTTTCTGTTTAATGGAGCCATTCTGTCATTTTTTCCGAAACTGTCATGCAACTGCTGATAGAAATTCAGAAGAATTTTAGCCTTTGAAGCAAAACAAGTCAATCACAAGGGAAGAACCAAATGTCACAAAAGGTCTCCTTCCTTCTGAAGGGTCTTCAACTCAGCTATTCAAAAATGTGGTTCACTCTCTCAGCGGTATCCTCTCCTAGTTTTTCTGTGTTTGGGTGTGATTTCTGTCTTTGCTAGCAAGCCGGAAATAGCCTCTTCCCTCCAACATGTGCATGTGTTTGTGGGAATGGAAAGAGAAAGGAGGAGAGAAGTAAAAAGCAAATGGAGGCAAACGTGGGGCAGGCATCTCCCACGAGTCCCCGGCTTGCAAGGGTACACGGGCCCACTCAAGCCTGAGCTCTCCACGCTGGTCTCCCCCCTTCCTCTGGCCGCCGGCCTCATGAGTCATGACCAGAAGAATCTCCACCCTTCTCTGTAGGTGAGTAGGAGACTGTCTGGGCTAGAATCAAATAGACAGTCAACTGCTGCAGTGAACAACCTCTACTGTAAATTCTTCTGTGCTCGTTACCTCCAGAACAGCTCTTGATATTTTATCAATTTATTCACTGAGGGAGGAGAAGTATCATCAAGAAAACACATCGGATCTTGACAAATTTCTTCCTTCACTGCCTGCCTGTGCTGAAAGTGTCATCTTTTGAAAGTGTTTACATTTTTTTTTAGTGCATGAAAACGCTCATCTGCACCTTCCCCTGGGGACTTTTCCTCATCTCCCTTCTGTTTTAAGTTTGATTTCTTCTTCTAGAGTTTGGTATAATTCATGGAACTGTGTTTACAAAGGTGAGTTTCTTTCAAGTCAGCCACAGCTCACTAGTCCAGGGGCCAACTTGAACATGGGTAAGGGAGTCTATGGGTGTCCCTAGGAGAGAAGGCAAGAACTTACCCACAACTTAAGAAGAGATGTCCCTGAGATAACTTACTCCCCATCGCTGATGTCTGTATCAGCTGCTGACTTAGAATTAGATTCCACTCTGTGTTCACACTTATGGGGGTGGAGAAAGGGATTGGGCAGCCAAGAGTTATTTGAATGATTCAGCTACAGCTACCAAACTGTGCTAGGTGGTTACCAAGCAACAGTCTCAAAAGCCTCCTGGCAGCTCTCTTTAGGATCTCTCTTCCCTTTGCAGTCAACCCTCCTTTGCTTATCCTGTACTTTCTGCCTATAATGTCTGTCCCCTTCTGCTCTTGCTGAATTTTCTATTTACTCTTCATGACTTTCCAGGTGCCATCTCCTCTCTGAAGCCCTTCACTGCTCTGACATTCTCCATGGGAGAAAGAACAGTGGAGTGGAAATTAATCTAATTGACTCAGATCATCTTTCCGAGCCACACAAGCACACAAGTTAGAGGTCTCTAGCCTCCCCCCACTTTGGTGTATATGTCCACTATTTTTCTCCACTGGGATAAGGTTAAGATTATGGTACCAACATGGAATAAAACATGGGCATTTAGGCAATCGGGTCTGTTTTATAAAGGATGAAATATATCTCGTAGAAAAGGCAATATAAAATCTCTTCTCCCTAACAGCTCTCAAGCCTGTGCTCTATTCCCAGGGCCAAGTTGCCTCCTGACTGGCAAATAAGAAAAATATACCTCAAATCAAGGAATTTTATAGAGAAGTATGTGACAAAATATATGACTAAAAATAAACAAATCAATAAATGCAACTAATGGAAAGTGAGGGCTTGTCTATATCCTATCACTTCTAATGAAAAATGTTTCCATTTGAGTTTCACTTTGTACCTTTTCAGGGAGGTTTAACGTACATTTCCTCATTTTTAGTGGGCAATAACATGATCTCTGGAGTCCAAAGGACTAGGTGTTAGTCCCACTTCTGCTATTATTTACTATAAAGATTTGGCAGAACTATTTTATCCTTTTAAACTTCCTTTATCAGTAAAATGGAAATATGAATACTAGTTAACATTTATTAAGCATTACTATGCGCTAAGCATTGTGCTATATAAGCTTTACATATGCTACCTCATTTAATACTTGTAGGTACCATGTGGTTAGCCCCGGTTTATAGATAGGGAAGATCATAATAATAATTGAATTTATCACAAACATTGATTGAAGGGCCCTTTATACTTGAGGTAGATACTATTATTATCATTTATTAACAGATTAGGCACAGAGGTACCAAGAGGATAATTGCCTGCTCAAGTTCATACAGCTTTTAAGTACAGAGTTCAATTCCAACACCAGTCTCTCTCTAAAGCTTGTGCTTTTAACCAGAATGCACCACTGACCTAAAAGTTTCTGCTGCTGAGCTGCCTCATGCGTTTCTTGGGAGGAACCAATAAGACTTTAAAAATGAAAGGGTTTGAATGCTGCAAATCTCTATAACAGCAATGGGAATTGCATGGCTTCTGTGTCACCAATCTCTACCAATATCTCCCTCTGTCCACTAAAGAAATTGTTAATTGCAGGTGTCATCAAGCTATGGCCCTGCAGTGAGCCAAATTCTGCCTCCTGTTTATACAAATAGTTTCATTGGAACAGAGTCACGCCCATTTCTCTATGTATTGCCTTGACTGCTTTTGGGCTGCAGTGGCAGAGTTGAGTTGTTGTAACACAGGTCGTATGGCCTTCAAAGCCTAAAATATTTACTATTTGGCCCTGTACAAAAAAAATTGGCCAACCCCTAGATTACAGTATAATTTTCTACCAACCAATACATAGTTTCAGAATCATTATCAACAAATTGCTCCTGGCACCCCCTAAGACTGATTGAAATTTGACAAACAAATAAAACTGTTAGGTATTCCTATAATTTAAAATATCATTTATCATTACTACTAAATCAAACTGAATCATTTATAAATCAATGAACTTAAGTAAGGTCACATTTGGGAAGTCAGGTTTCTTGTTGCTTGGGCTTCTTAAACTTGGGGTGGAAAGCTCTCTTCTCTAACCATGAAAATCAATTAAAGCATATTTCTGACCCAGGGTTAGGTACGGGTCAGAGTAGGGATTACTGAGTAACCCACATGCTCATTCCATTATTTCTGGTGATCCTTCTGTATGTGGCCTCTGCAGACTTCAATATCACACTATGACTAACTCTGCCACCTAGATGAACCAAGTCTGATTCACCAAATATCTAAAACAAAAGGAAAAATGCAGATGAGAAAGGAGCTACCTGAAAACCTTCAAGGGAAAGCAGTGTAGAGAGAATGAAGGGGGTGGGGTTGGGTATGTTGCCCATTCTGGTACATTCAGAAATTCTATTTCACGTCAACGTCAAATCTCATTATCTTATTCCCAAAGGCCAGGCACAAAAATGACCACAGCACACCTATCTTAACCTTGGGAGGGACAATTTTTAAAGTGCATGACGTCAGCCATATACAGAGTGAGCCGAAGAGCAGCAATGAAGCCTATATACAGCAATGCCCAGTAGCTTATCTTAAGGAAATATTGTGCATGCAGATTTCCAAGACACCCACACCTCGGAGATAATGCCAGTGAGTTAATCAAATAGTTTTCTGCCTGAACAACTGTGATACCTAAAGCTGCTAGGAACGTCATTTTTAGACATCCGTGGGAGGGATTCTTTTTGTAATTCTGCATTTCTTTAACTCCCACCACATGTCTAGGCTTGCCTTCCAGAGACACACATTGCCACCTTTTCAGAGCATTTTTTATTTTCTTCCTTCCTTGTTTTTTTTTTTTTGGCTGTGGACTACTTAGTAGCCTTCCTAGGGCTGATTGCAGTAAATGCTAAAATAGCGAGCATAATTTCACTGGCACTACATGAGCTGATCTGCATAGAAGTCCTGCTGGGGACCCTAGAATTGAGTCCGTCATTCCTCCTTTCCCTAAATCTGCTTTGTTCATACCTCCTAAGGCACCATTCCTCCCCTGAAGCATCCAATGAGAACAAAGCATCAGTTAACTCTGACACCTTTAATTGAATGTCTTTATAAGACAAATCCTAGGACAATGTTGGTGAACAGAGCGTAGAGCCAATGTCCTGAAAGATGATCTCTGAGGGGCGAGCAAGATTCATAAATAGAACATGCAAAAGAGTGGACTAAGTTCTGTGACAGGAGTGAACACAAGAGAAAATGGAATCACATAGCGGGGAGGGAGTGTCGCGGAAGGCTTCCAAGAAGATATATGTAAGCTGAGGTAGGAAACATCAATGATATTTAGCCAAGAAAAGGTAGTGGAGAGAAAACTGTTCCAGCCGCAATGAACAGCATGTACAAAAAGACCTGGAGGAGACAGAAAACATTTGGGAACTGCAGGAAGGCAGGTAGAATTAGTTAAATAATTAGGCACATAAGCTTGGTGGTCCAAAAGCTCTGAATGTAAATCTCAGTTCTGTGACTTTGGGCAAGTTTTTTAACCTTTATATGCCTCAGTTTTCTCATCTGTAAAATGGCAGGGATAAAAATACTTGCCTTAGGGCTTCCCTGGTGGCGCAGTGGTTAAGAGTCTGCCTGCCGTTGCAGGGAACACGGGTTCGTGCCCTGGTCCAGGAAGATCCCACATGCCGTGGAGCGGCTGGGCCCGTGAGCCATGGCTGCTGAGCCTGCGCGTCCGGAGCCTGTGCTGCGCAGCGGGAGAGGCCACAACAGTGAGAGGCCCGCGTACCGCAAAAAAAAAAAAAAATACAAAAAAACCTGCCTTATAGAGTTATGAGGATTAAACAAATAAAATGCAAGTGGCACATAATAAGAACTCAAAAACTGTCAGCTATTATTACATTAACATTTTATTACATTATAATTAATTATTTGTAGTATTATCATTGTTAATTCTTTTTAATATTAAAATGTTACTTTTTATTATTAAGCCTCAATAAAAGTCTCATCTGAACAAAACTGAGAATAACAGTACCTTACCTTCCTGGGTTTTTACAAAGATTAAAATTATCCCTGGGTTTAAGTAAAAAAAAAAAAAAAATGGTGATACATAACTCTGTTAAAAATGCTTTCACCTGCAAATAACGAAGACCTTCTGATAGAGTCAACTTAAAACAATAAAAATAAATATTAGGGGGCATTTTTCTCACACAAAAAGAAACCTGGATATGGGTTCCTGCTGGTGTTGGTTTTGTAGGTTGACAGGGTTTGGGCTGGCATATCTTCAATTCTCTTGAAATTTCTCTTTTCTTGTTGCTTCTATCACAAATTGTGGCTTTGACTCCTGACATTAGATCCATATTCAAGGAAGAAAAACTGGGGAAGGAGTTATGTCAGGCACATGTCAGGTTATGTTCCCTTTGAATAGGGAGGTGAAACCTTTCCCAGAAACTTCCAGGAGACTTCTACCTACAACAAATTGACCAGAATAGCACCATGTGGCTACCTCTGGTTCAAGGGAGGCTGGAGAGTGAGCATTCACTAGGGAAAATGCCACTCAACTCAGTTGAAGTTTGTCAGCAGGGAAGGAGAGAATGGATATTATGCAGACAATCAACACTTTCGGCCATAGTATTATTTACTGACTCTTCCATGTGCCAAGCTCTGTGTTGAGTGCTTCATACGAATTATTTCATTTACTCCTTGCGTTTCATACAATGATGTATTTATTACTAGTACAAGTGTTGTTGTTTAATGGATAAGGAGACGGAGGCACAGACACAGAAAGAGACTTGGACACCATCATGCAACTACTAGGTAGTGAAGGTGGTGTCAAAGCCAGACAGACTGACTACAGGCCATTAAGCAAAAAAGAAAAGAAAAGAAATTATTCATAGAGCCTCTCAAAATTGTACTCGCAACTATGAGCTACTATCATGGTTGGAATATAATGTGTAAGATGGCAAGATTTCGTCTTCGTCTGAATGTCCATCCCACAACTCTGGCACTCAGCTTTTTACCAGTACCTGTATTGAGCACTGTGCCATCTCACACATTCCCCCTTCTATCACCACCCCTGCCCTTGTACTTCTTGAGTTAGCGATCATATCCTAAACTTCTTTAAGTCCATCTCTCCATCAACAGCTTGTCCTCAGCAAACCCAAAAGAATGCTGCTGATCAAAATCAACCAGAGTTTGTTTTTAAATTCAAAAGCCCCAAGTCTCACTTTCCTAGGCATAGAGTCTGTCCCTTAGAAGCCTCAAAGTGGTGGTACTGTAGGGAGAAGGGACCGCAGGCTGGGGACTCATGGCTGGAGACTGATTTCAAATATGCCAGCTCTTCTCAGCTAAAGTAACATCATTAACTCTTCTCCCTTGCTCCTCTTCTTAGGCTTTTCTCATTGCTGATTTGAGGGAATCAGAAAAATTCTGTATTTCTTGTTAGGAATAGCATAGTAGGGTTATGTGGCATCAATGTCTTGGCCTAAGACCTACCAGTCTGGGAATGTGTATCTTCATCAAACATCAGTAATTTAAGGTCTATTACAGAATGGAATAAGTAAATCATAAAAGCGAGCATGTGCCTAGACCTAATACAGATCCAGCAGTGGGTCCAACTCAAGTAGGAAACGAAACAAAACAAAACAGAATCAATTTCTATGCCTCTGTTTATCATTAGACTTTATGCACGAGAATAATTTGAGCTTGGTCGGTGTCGTGTAGTCGATGCTATTTGTTTGCCGAAAGTTCCTCTTTTAAACTGTGTTTCTGCAAGGTCCACCCAGCCTTGCCCCTTTTGCACTGGAACCTTGTGGTCAGTCAACTAGTACTAGTCCCCGTGGGTATCCTGTCCTGATGACCTGCCTGTCTAGACAACCCCTTCAGTAAGGATGCTCTGGGCAGAATTCTGCTCTAGGACACTAACGTGACAATCAAACCTGAGACTTTTCAAGGTAGAAAAGAGACCAGCGAAGAGTGGAGAGGAAATGGGGAAGCTGTGTATTGTGCTAAAAACACAAAAGTTGGATACACCTGACTTTGAATCCTAATACAAATGCACTAACTGTTTAAACTGGGGCAAATTAATCTCCCGAAGCCTCATTTTCTTTATCTGTAAAACATGAAGGATACAATACTAATACCTGACAGAATAGACTTTAAATTAATAGTGCCTGGTACACAGGCATTCAATAAATGAGTCATTTACAGCCAGACACAGGGCAGAAGCATTAACAGAGCATATGGTTAGCACAGGAATCTGATCCCAGGGGAACCAGGAGACCCAAGGGAAGTCTCTTCTTCCTGGAGATGCTTTCTCCAAGCTCACTTTATCTTAGGTCTTGCCCTTCTCTCTCCTCAGCTAGAGCTGCTCTTCTGAAATAGCCACGTGCTGGCCCCCTGTTCTCCTACCCACAGCTCTCTGTCAAGCCTGCGTGCTCACCAGCTCTGGGCAACTTTTGGTTACAAGGTAGAAGTTATGACAATTCCAGCCATGGGGTTTTTGCACTGTTGGTGAGCTTGATCAGAGGGATGAGCTGGACACTTCTCCTCCTCTGACTAATCACACGAGTACATCAGCCTCTGATATCTGAAGGAGACAGGGCCTTCTGGGTCTGTTTCTAAGACAGTACAGTCATTCCCACTGTCATCAGTGATTTCTGCATGAACAGCCTTACCTGCTAGCAACACAAGAGGAATGGGTGAGCTACAAACTGTGACTGGAGTCCCTAAGCCTGGTGCAGTAGGGCTGAATAGGATGAGAAGAGTCTGAAGGGATGGAAGGATAATTCAAATTTTACTGCTAAGCAGAACGCTTTTCAGCCTAATGATTTGTGTTTTAAACAATCTGCCTTGGCCATTTGAATTACAGACTGTATGTTTTCTCTATGGTGACCTCAGCCTCTGCCTATTTCAATATAATTTGCTATCGTTTGTCTGAGGTTTCCTTCTTAGAGGTCACATCTGCATGCCAACTTCCTTCACCAAGTAATTGGTGCATGAGACAAGTATGTAAGATCTGTCCGTGTTCTCCATTAGGATTAAAAGCCCATAGCTGGGAGTCAGTAAAGATATTTTAAACACAAAATATTTAACCTTGTCACACTCACAGAGCCACTGCACCATAGAGAATAGGAGAGGGTAGCCATTTGTGTTAGAAAAACAGTATATTCACATAGGAAGTTGCAATTCTAACTAGTACTGAAGCACAGTGGATATTAGAAAGCGTATTTGAAAGAAAAACCAATTTTATTTGTTTTACATAATAATGGATTCAGAGAAGTTTTCCAAACAGGAAAATTGGTTGATTCATCAAAGCTTATTTCCGGATCTTTTGATAGGCCAAGTATCTACAGACTGCAAGCCAAATCTAAGTGTCCTATGTGCTTTCCAAAGAACGTCTCAGTATGTCAATTTTCTTCCACTTTGGAAGAAAGGAAAACAAAACAGCTGAAGTTTTCTCAGAGCAAGAGGAAAGTATTAGCTCTGTTTTGCAAAGTAAGAGGTCAGCATTAAGTACCTTCCTTTAAATAAAAAAGAATTTTTTTTCTTTCTCTGCACTGTAAGGAAAATTGTGTCTTTCCTCACAATTGGGCAGCATTTCAACAACAAAAAAGCTTTCTGCTGAGATTAAAGATCATTCCAGACATCTAATTTCTCAGGGCATAGATTTCCTGCAGACAAAAATGAGATGAACTCTGGGATCAGGAAGAAAGCTTTCCAAAGCCTGTCTGTAGTTGAGTCGACTTGCCCGGCATGACATATTTGGATGATCCAATCATTTTAAGATAACAAATGCTCTCTTAAAGAGAAGGTAACCTCTAATATCATTAGAGATCCTAGTGTTGCTCTGATTATTACACTCTTTTCTTCTTCTTCTTTTTTTTTTTTTTTTTTTTTTTTGCGGTACGTGGGCCTCTCACTGTTGTGGCCTCTCCCGCTGTGGAGCACAGGCTCCAGACGCGCAGGCTCAGCAGCCATGGCTCACGGGCCCAGCTGCTCCGCGGCATGTGGGATTTTCCCAGACTGGGGCACGAACCCGTGTCCCCTGCATCGGCAGGCGGACTCTCAACCACTGTGCCACCAGGGAAGCCCAACACTCTTTTCTTCTTATCTATAATCTGATAACCGGTGGGAAGCCAGGAGAACAAAGCCATGTCAGACACTGTACATCAATAAAGAAATCAGTTGTAATACAAAGACAACTCATCTGGTGGTTTTGAAAGTTTATGCCACGAGCCAGCATAAAATGTAATCATCTCAGGAGTCAGGGCATGCTTTAGAGCTTGAGAGGATCAGCAGGAAAATACTTTATCGATGTGGATGATGGTAGCATAGATAAAAATCTTCATTTCAAAATGGTTTTAATAAACAATTCAGGATAAAGGAGGGCCTTATGTAACATTTCCACGGGGAGCATGGTCCTGAACGGCAGCATGGGGAAATTTAGAACAAAGAGCAGCAGGTGTGTTCCTCAGACACCATTTGTACATCCTTTCTAGTATAAGATCTGGCTAGCCCCACTGAGCTGTGGGATACCGCTGCAAGAAAAATACCTTCTCTTAAAGCCCAAAAGGATTGTTTTCAAGTATATATATATTTTTTCTGTCGTTGACAATCCAAAAAGGTCATTTCTCTGTTATTGGGCTCACTTCAGTAAAAGAATGATGTGGCACTCTAAGGTTCAGAATCAAGCTTATCTGAGTGTACTGAGTTTATCATTGATCTTCTGACATTAGCTGGCCAGCTGATGAGAGCAAAGCATCCTTAAGTGAGCTAGGTCCACAGCACAGAGGGAGAAAGTTGATTACGTGTTCTTACTTTTCTTAGTTCCAGTTACGTAAGAAGGTCCAATATCCAGCACTTTCTCTCTTGTGAAGCTGTGATGTTCTCCTTTTTCCCCAATATAATCTAGGGATTGTGATGTGTTTATCTATGTAAATGTGGGTTTGTTATGTCCATTTTATTATACTGAAAACTTCGTAAGATCTCCCTCCTAGGCCCTTTTAAATCATTGCCATTGTCAAAATCAATGGCATCATTTATCTTTACCAAACACTAACAATAAGGCAGGCGCTGTGCAAAATGCTTTCTATACATGATCTCATTTAATCCTCATAATCACCTTGTGAGGAAGATAATATTATCCCCACATTATGTAAATTAGAATATAGGCTCAAAAACATTAATTAACTTGCCCAAGATCACCCAATTAGCAAGTCACAGAATTGAAATTTGAACCTAGTCACCTGAACTCAAGGTCGTCTTTTAGGTGTTACTCTACACTGCTTTCCAAGGCTGAGCTTCAACCCCTCTTTCAACTTTATTCCATTTCCTTGCTAGAATTTTACATTTCAGTGACCACAGTCCCTCATGTAACACCCAGTGAAGAAAAACTGCAGTTTACTTTTAGTTTAAGGGGTTGGGGAGATCCAGTGACCCTGCAACAATCTAAAAATTACCCTATAAATAAAAATGCTTTGAAACTCTCACCCTTACACTATGTTCCAGCCACACTAATCTACTTGTTATTCTAACTGGGCTCTGCTTTACACTTGCTTTTCTGTTTGCCTCTAATTCCCTTCTTAAATTTTACAAAATGTTCAGCCTTTCCTTATTCTAACCCTTAATGTTCACTCTCAACAGCATATTTATTATCAGTGTTGCTAAGAAGATTTGCTCCCTCCAAAGCCCTCTGTCAAAGCCCTCAGGCTTCCTGCATGTGTTAACACCCTGTGTTTGGGTTCTCTTGTCTGTGTGTTTAATGCTGAAGCCTTTTCCCTCAGGATACTCCAAGCTCTCTGGCTCACAGCCTTGTGAACTAACCCCTTTGCTTTGTGTCACAAATAGAAGAGAACGCAACAAATAAAGGATTCTTTAAAGTCCCTTTCATAGTGTGAACTTAAAACAGCCCCTTTCCTACCTACACCACTCACTTCCTCAACTGAATAGAGATATAGACACTCTCAAAATTTCTATGTTAGATGCTCCACTTATCTAACTATTTTATGCTGCATTTCCATATCAAAAAACCCACATTTTATTGACTCATAATTCTTACATTTGAAGAGGATCTCAGATTTTTTTAGTCTTTTTGCACAGAATTATAAGAGATACTTTGGGCAGTATGTGAAGCCTTGAACAGAAAAAAAAAAAACAAGTGCTACTGCTCTTCCACCCTGAAAGTCCTGTTAACCCTTGCAAGGCTGCTGTCTCCTAACATCTATGTAGCTAGTTAGGGCTGTGCTTCTACATCAGTGGGGAGCATTTCTGAGTAGCTTTGCTAAGTAGATTACAGTACTAGCAACTGGTAAAGATGAAAGTATAGAATCCAAGGTTTCTGCATTCACGGAAGTATGTAGCTCTACTGTAGAAATTCTGCTGTAGAAATTCTGATCATGATGGAAGATAACACTGAACTTGTACGAGGTGCCAAGCACTGCATTAAGTACATGCATTCTCTCCCTTCATCTCCTATAGGGTGAAATAATCATTAGCTTTTGTTCAAATTTGAGGCAACAGGCTAAATGTGCCTGTGTTATCACAACCAGTAAAGGCAGAGTCCAGGTCTGGAGCCTATACCCTTGACCACTAGACAATGCTAGAATTTACTAAAGTGCTGCAGAAATGAACCTCTACTGCTTCCAAACAGAGTGGAACACAAGAGTACATCAGAAAATGACAATGAGGAAAGAAATAGACCATTTTCCTAAGTGAATTAATTGGTTGTATCCAATTTATTTATTCAAAAAGCATTTGTTAAACCTACTTAGTATGTGCCAGGCACTGTCCTAGATGATATATCAGTGGCTAAAAGAAACAAAAATCTCGCACATTTCTGGGGAGGGAATCAGACAATGATGATAAATATATAAGGTAGGTGTTTGATAATGATAGTTCTGGGTAAAAAAAATAGAAGGAAGAGCAATAAGGAGTCCCAGGGAGCAAGAGGTCAGGGAGATGAGGGAAAAACAGAATGAAGAGTGAGAAGGCTGGTCAATGACAGTGACAGTGATATAGGAGGAAAACCAGGAGAGTGTGATGTCCTAGAAGCCAAGTGGAAAAAACTTTCCAAAAAGGAGGGAGTAATCAACTGCGTCAAATGCTGTGGTGCCCTCGGATGTGTTGTTTGGGAAAAATGGTGAGGTCAAACACCTAAATGGAGCAGATTCAAGAGAAGACAAGGTAGACATATTGTAGGCAGCATGTTTGCTAGGGCTGCCATTATAAAATACCAGAGACTGAGTGGCTTAAACAACAGAAACTTATTTTCTCAGAGTTCTGGAGGCTGGAAGCCCAAGATCAAGGTGTCAGTAGGTTAGGTTTCTTCTGAGCCCTCTCTGCTTGGTTTGCAAATAGCTGCCTTTTCACTGTGCTCCACAGTGTCTTTCCTCTGTGTATTACACCTGGTATCTCTGTGTACCCAAATTTCCTCTTATAAATAAGGCCATCTGTCAGATTGGATTAGGGCCCACTCTAATGAACTTGTTTTAACTTAATCACTTCGTTAGAGGTCCTATCTCTAAATACAGTCACATCCTGAGATACTGAGGATTAGGGCTTCAACACAGGATTTTTGTGGAGACACAATTCAGTCCATAACACAGCAAGTATAGGCAACTCTTCTAAGGAGATATGCTGTCCAGAGGCATAGAAAATTGGGATTTAAAAAAAATCTTCTAGCTCCTTGCTGTGACATGGATGCACCTACAGAATGTCATACTGAGTGAAGTAAGTTAGACAGATATCACATGATATCACTTATATGTAAAAAAAATGGTACAAATGAACTTATTTACAAAATAGAAATAGATTCACGGATGTAGAAAACAAACTTTTGGTTACCAAGAGGGAAAGGGAGTTGGGGAGGGAGTAATTAATTGGGAGATTGGGATTGACATATACATACTACTATATATAAAATAGATAACTAATAACAACCTACTGTATAGCACAGGGAACTCAGTAGTCTGTAATGACCTATATGGGAAAAGAATCTAAAAAAGAGTAGATATACGTATGTGTATAACTGATTCACTTTGCTGTACAGCAGAAACACAACACTGTAAATCAACTATACTCTAATAAAAATTAATTTCAAAAATAAATTAAAAAATAAAGCATATGAGCATAGGACAAGCTATCCTGGAAATATGGAACAAAAAAGAAGTGAAAATTGGGATGGTAATTGGGTTCAGTCAAAAAAGAGGTTTTCTGTTGCCTTTTTATAGCAGAAATGACTTCCATGATGTTTCCTATTCTGCAACTGATCTGGTCAGAGGAACCGTTACATACTATTGCAAAATAAGAAATTATACAGAACACAATTATATATTATGTGTAGTTTGTTTTGTGTACTCCTGCTTAAGTTAAACCTTTAAGAACTGTACTCAGAATATATTCTTCCAAATTCTACTTTCAATGAATGTCAATAGATGGTTAAGGATAAAGGTATGAATTCACAAAAACTTGGAAAATAAATTTATTTACTAAAGGACTTCTCAACTTTTTCAATAAGTAAAGCGCCTTTTAGTTTTAAAGTAGGGAACAGACTATGCAGCATTTCCACACACATATAACTGCAATTTTCATTTTCATACATAATTTAATGCTCTGGTGTTCATAGCACAACTTTTGGGAAATGCTTCTCCATTTTAATAACAATAATAACAGTTAATATATATTGATGGCCTACTATGGGTAAAGCCAATGGGTCTCAATCCCAGTGGAAAGTCATTTTCATCTAGTCATTTGCTATTGATGTCACTGTTGCTGTTGTTTCTGTGTTGTTTTAATCCCTTCAGAGGTACTAAATCAAAATCTCAGCTAGAGTTGAGGATGATCATGCTAAGTATTTTCTAAGTATTATTTCATTTAATTGTTTCAACTGCTTTAAAGCATAGGTTCCATTAGTATAGTTCAATATATTAGGAATGGTAAAGGTTTGGCCTTAGGACTACCATTCTCACATCTCTCATCTATGGAAGAAAGCTCTAATCATTTGAACTGTTCTTTCTTACTGCATCTTGACTTTGCTTTGTAAACTTTCTTAACACAGTGCTTCAAGCAGCACTATCAACCTGAATTAGCCTAATAAGATTAATTTATTTGCTGTTTCTGTTACATATAAATTGTCTCACTGAGGAGACCCTATCTAACCATTAAAGTCAAGATTCTGTTGCTCAGAGTGGGTGAAACCAGTAAATAGCCATCACATCACTTTTAGGATATTGTTGCTTTAAAATTTTTTTTCTCTCCTGTGTACATTTTTCACAAATGACCTGGTAAAGGGAAATTTATTCAGATTATTTTTCTCCTAACACCTAGCTGAAATTACCTTAAAAAGAAAGTAATTTTGAATGGTATGGGGAAAAGGGGGGCATAATGGGATGTTAGGTTGCCAGCTGAGGTTTGAACAGTTAAAATATGGGTGAAGCAAAGGTAGCACCAGAATGAAAATAAGAAGTAAAGAATGAAAAGAGAGAAGGAAACCAAAACAAAGCCGCAAATTTTGAAAGTTTGCTGAGGATTCAAATGACTCTAATCCTGTTACTGGAGTTAGACTGCTTTAAAATATGCTTTTACGATATTATCTCTTATATGTTAAGCTTTACCGTTAGCTGACTGCAGGGTCAATTTCTCCTATTTTCCACTCGAACTGCCTTATTTGCATGGAAAAATACAAGAAAAAGTTCAGGACTGAATTCTCTCATTGTATATATTCTATTTTGAACCCAAATTTCTAATGCTCTTCTTCTTCTTAAAAAGCAAATTACATGTGACTTCGGAAGTCAATTCATGAATTTACCAGCCTTTCTAACTTTGCAAATCTTCTCACCTTGAACTGGAGAGTTAACCGCCTGGGAGGAACCTTAAATGTCTTAGACTCCAAAGTACTTGAGTCTCTTTTTTTCTGAAGTTTTCACTTCAATTGGCGTTTTGAGCTTGAAAAACTCAAATAACCAGTAGAAGTAAATTATCTATGAATGAATGAAACACCTGATCTTGGATCAAGAAATAGATGAAAGACCCAAGCTATAAAGCTAGAATGGGCTGCAAAGAGAAGGCAAGCATTTAAGATTAGATCACCTTGTGACACTGCAAGAAGTCAAAAGAAATCTCCAAAGAAGGTAAAAATAACCGTCCTAAGCAAACTGAGAAAGATAAGAGGCCTAAGCTAACAACAAAGATTCCTTATTCATAATTGATGCTCTATTTAAGTACTGTGCCGAGGAGAGGGCTTTGCCACATGTTCATCAGTAACAGGGTTATTAAAAGAATACATCAGTTAGTAGGATAAACAAAGATTGTGCTGCAGCTCACATTGTAAAAATCAAAACCTCATGAAATGTATCCTCTTTAAAAAAAAAAGAGTCAACCTGCTAAAGGAATGAAAGCTTGACCACCCTCGTCCTTCATCTTAGCTTGTTTTGTTTTTTATAATGTAACAGATTAGGCAGATTAACTTTAATGGGCAAATGAACTACATTTCTAGGAACAAAACTTTCCTCTTCCTTCCAGATTTAAATCAAGAGGCTTGAAGCTTTTGCTATTTAATCAGATTGTTTATTTCATGGAAATAATCAATGGTGTCAATAAGCAGCATCTGATAATTGGTCAGGGCCGTGCAAAGCAATGAGCATGGGTTGAGCTACATTTTTAAACCTGAGATGTTCAGGTCCTGTTTCAGTACTTTTCTCATCTTGTAAAGCTATTTGTGTACAATGCTGGCAGGGTACAAATCATGATAAATCTCTCTTTATTAAATACATTTAGGGTTTGGGGATTTCATGTTTTCCTACCTGGAAATAGCTTCCCTGCTCCCACCCTCCCCCTCACCCCCCATATTGAATGCAGCACCTTGCCACCCTAGCACTGAACTCTTATGAAAGATAAATTATATCAGTATCTCCCTCAGTCAGTAAACATACTTAGGCTATGGAACCACAGCTTTTACAAATGCCTGTCACCATATTTAGCACAAAGAGGGGACAGCGTCTACATTTCTCATTCTCTGATATATGGACTTTAGGTGGGAGAGGTTTGTAGCTGAAGACTGTTGATTATCATTCTTGGTGATCATTTGCGTTTATGCAGCACCTTTTACAGGAGTAAATCAAATCATTAAAGCTATTATACTAATGAAGGCAAGGTGGCAAGTGTCATTACCTCCATGTCTGTGGTGAGAGAGCGAGGGTCTCAGAGGAGCCAGAAAAGGAGCCCCCCACATGCTTCCCCCAGACTCAGATGGTTTCCATGGAGCTTACAGGCCTTGAGAGAAGTCCTTCAACACTTTGATGAGGTCATTTCTGATCCTCATATAATGAAAATTGTTTTCCAAAATTGTTTGGAGGCCCTGATTTTCAATTTGTGTCAGACAAACCCTGTGCTCCCGCCCATATCTGAAGGGATAGGGCAGTCCTTGTAAATGTTTCTCTTCAAATTCCATCAGAGGGGTGGTGCTCCTAGGACTAAGAAACTAAGCATTTTGATCCATCATGCCCATCAAACCGCAAGTCTTTGAAAGATCTTAAAATCGTAGTCTCTCAAGATTAAAAATGACATTAAGGTCATCTGCTTTGACCCTCCCTAAATTTCCTTTATAGTAGCCTACCAAGAGGTCCACTTAAGACCAGCTGTGTGGCCAAACCACAACTGATTGATGAGAGAAACTTCTGTTCAATGAGACAAAGTCTCTCATTTATTCAGCATCATTTACATAATTCTCTGCCAGTGCCACACCTTAAGAATACAGTGACAAACCAGAGGAACACAGACCCTGATCTCAGGCAGGTTTACCTGCACCACCACCCCCCCCCCATCACTGCCATGCTGTTAGGACTCCAAAGCAGGTTGAAGAAGGACAGATCTTCCTCCCCTGAGCAACACTTCTGAGATTTTATAAAAGTCTATTAGACCATCTTTTTACTTCTGGTGAATGTATTTCAAGCATTTCAACAAAACATTCCCTTGAAAGAAAGAGCTATTTTGTCTGCAACTTAAAACTTCTAAATCCTTAAGTCTCTCTCAGCTCAACCTTGCATTTACTTACCATAAACTGTCTTTGAATGTGGTGATCACTGTCTGGGTTTGTAAATACTGTACATAGCAATGCTCCTCTTCTGGCTCTTAGTAGGAAAAATATCTTTTTTTTTACCCTATTGCCCCACTCTAGTACCACAAGCTGACAGACACATAAACACATTTGCTGAAGATCTTGTAAGTGCCTCCTACTTAAGTGCTCCAGGAAATCATTTCATGGGTTCTCTCTATGCTTCTATTAAAAAATAAACTAAGGCATATTAAAATTTTAAGAGTTTATTTGAGCACTGGAGTGGTTAGGAGCACTCCACCAACCAGGAACTAGTGACAAAACTTTTATAGAGAAGATGCAGAAGCAAAGTAATGAAAGTATTTGATTGGTTAACAGTTTAAACCACTTCCTTATTTGGTAAAGCCTAGTTGGCTATTTGTGATTGGTTGTCCTCAGTTTCACTTTCTTGACCTTGAGGCATTTGCAGGTAATGGCTTTGGTTTACTTATTAGGCTGTTAAGGCATTAGAACCACCTTAGTCTAATAGCCACCTTATTTAATTAAATTTAACACTTCCATTACAAAGACAGCCTCCAAATTTTAAGTGGACAATTAATGAGTACCCAAGCATGTTTTCAAATTTAGGTGATATGTTCATTTGACCAATGAGAAAGATGTGCATTTGTCAAGGTCAAATCTGTTTTAAGCAGAGAGATTTCTAATTGAAGCCTCAAAATCACTAATAGCAAAGAAAATGAAAACCTTTATATATTCAGGCTGTTGATGTTTTTTTGTTTTTTTTTTTTTTGGCCTGAATATTGTGTCTCCAGCTAGATTTGGGAATTGGAATAAGATAATGCACATTCCAACAACATGTTTATCACATACTCTCCCAGGCACTTTTTGGAAGCTTAGTGATATCTCCCAAGCATTCAAGAACAATTAAATGATTTCTGTTCTGGTCCTGAGCTACTTTTCTACCTGTCACATTAAAATGATGGATGCTTTCTTATTTTCCCAGGGCAATTTTTTCCTAAAGGACTAAATAGAATCATCTGAAAGATGAGATGAAGAGACCATAAAAAGGGGGAGAATCTGGCTATTCAGGTTGGGTCACATGGAATCTTCAGGATTCAGGATTTGGTCTTCAAATTTAGATAACCTTTTTTATTTTTTAATTTTTTTGCATAAGCCAAGTTGATCAGAGTCTTGGGACTGACTTGTTAGCCATTTTATTACATCAATAGGTAAGTTAAATTCCTAAATGCTAATTTTCAAAAGGGAATATAACTTTGATGACTAGACTATTAACATCTAAAATTTTAGGGCACCGACTCACTGTGTCAGTGTGCACAAGAAATTAACTATTAGTCAAAGGCTGTTGCATCAGCATGTATGGTACAGTGAGAATAAAACGAAACAGAGCTAGTGGATATGGATATTGGAGTTAGAAGTCAGAGGTTTCAATTCCAGTTCCACCAGTTGTTAGCTATGAAACTAATTTCTTTGGGCCTCAGTTTTTTTATCTGCAAAATGGGTGTAGCAATTGTATCTAATTCACATCCTGTGAGGAACAAATGAATACAGAACACAGCTCTAAGTAAGCACTGAGTACATATTAGACCCTTTCCTGAAATCAGAGTAAAAAGATTTGTATAGTCTAAAAGCATATTTCATCCAGACTCCCCGAAGTCTGATGAATTCTCTGTGATCATTACAGAATTGACCACTCTGTTGCCAGATTACTGTAGTTCACCGGATGGACAGTCTTATTAATGCGTGATTTGTACTAGGTTCAGTTAGAGCTAGCTTTAAGTAATCATCCAGAAACTAGTCTCAGAGCACATAGGTGTGTAAAACTTTCTATGTGCTTACTAGAACTAGAACACTCTAGAGCTGTTCTCTCCAATGAGGTAGTTACTAATTTTACGTGGCCACTAAGTATCAGTTCTAATTGAATGTTTTGTAAGTGTAAAATGCACACCGGATCGCAAAGACTTAATGTGAGGAAAAAATGTAAAATGTCTCATGAATAAATTTTTATACTGATTACATGTTGAAATGACAGTCTTATTGATATATTGGGTTAAATAATATACATTTTAAAAATTAAGTTCACATATTTCTTTTTTACTTTTTAAAATGGCTATTAGAAAATTTATACTACATATGTGGCTGACATTATATTTGTATTGGACAGTACTGTTACAACAAGAGGAATGAGTTTCCACAATGAAACTTATTTTCATTTAATAGTACTTTTCTAAAACAAACATTTAATGTGTACACTAGAGCCCAGCAATTTCACTTTTAGGAATTATCCTGATATAATCAATGATATAACAATGGTGTTCATCACAACATTTTGCAAGCAACCTAAAAATGTCCATCCACGGGGAATTAGTTAACTAAATTAGGATTCGTCTACACTGAGGAATGCCTTGTAGCCCTTTAAAGTAATGATATCAATTTCTATTGCTTGTAGTGGGCAGCTGTTGCTTTCAACTTCTAATTCTTTATTTCTCTCTCTTTCTCTTTCAAAAAAATTACCCTCATTTTCTCTGGAAAATCACCCTTGTTCACATTCTCGGTCTTTGCTATCACGGTTTGTTCTACGCTTTACATGCAGAAGGCATGTAATCCAAGCTTGATTCATTTGTGTTTCACCCTCCTGACCTCAATATTTGATTCAGGAGTGGTCATTTCATCAAAGACTGTTCAATCAAAGCTAATCTTGGCACTTTCAAAGAGCTGGACTTGAAGGTGAGCATCATATATAAGCCTGTTGATATGTGCCACAAAGTTGTCTGCTTTTCCATAAACAAACCAATGAAGCCCATGCCCTCATGGAGCTGTAGGGGCAGAAAATTTTTCCCTTCTTCCCATCTAGTTTCTTTGGTCAGTCTAATAATTAAATTGACATAAGACAGATTAACAGAAGAAAAACAAATTTAATTTCGCGCATATAGGAATCCCATAAAAATATGAAACTCCAAGAAGTGACCAAAGCAGGAAGCTTTTAGACCTTTTAGACAAAGAAACAATTAATTTGTGAAGAATTGACAAGATAAAGAGGTTTGGGCTTGGGGTAGTAAATGAGTGAAGAAGTAACAAGATTTGTTTATATGGCCTTCTTGGTCCTAAATTCCCTATCTCTAGTAATAAGGATATCTCTTTACCTCCTGGTACAGGGAAGGTACCTATCACATGGAAGATTTACTTCCTGCTTTCAAGGGGATAAAAGAGAATCAGAATGTCCTTCTTGCACCAGCTATTTCTCAAGTAAATTTAATTCAAAATAATCAATATGCCAAAATGGCATATTTTGGAGTGGCATATTCTCCCCTTCAGTGTCAACAGACTAAGTAACTTCAGAGTGTTTTAGAGCAAATAAAATAGAATAGACAGTGGGGGGAGGGGTATGCTTTATCTATGATGGGCAAAGTAGGCCTTTCTAAGAAGATGACATTTAAACTGAGATTGAATGGAAAGAAAACAGATACATGAAGACCTGGGAAGATAGGGACCATTATCATATATAAAGCTCCTATGGCAGGAAGGGCCCAAATGGGTCTGTATCAAAGGGAAGTCTACTGAGGCCAGGGAACAAGTGAAGAATGTGAAGAGCAGAAGTCATAAAGACAGATTACATCCAGATCATGTAAGATCTTACAGACCATGACAACATTTAAAGTTCATTCATTTTGCAGTGCAAAGGTTTTAAGCAGAGGGGTAAGGTCTGCAAAGCATAAAGAAAGGTAGTCTGCTTGTCCCTCTTACAATAAGTTTTCCACAGTTAAGTATCTTAAGCTCATTATAAGAGAAAAAAGGTATATTCACAAATATCACTCAGAATAAGTGTATTTGTAAAATCTCTAGCATGTCATAATGCTCATCATTAATTTTTAGAACATAATGATTATGCCAGTGGCTAAGTGGAGTATTACATAAGGCAGAGATATATCATCCTTCAAGCCTAGCTCTCATTCAACCTGAACAGAGTCCTGGAAACAGAGACTATAGAAACAAGAGGAGTTAGGAATATTCTCAAAAGGTCAGTAAATGTTCCAGAGGAGAAACCACCAAGACAACCATGCAGAGTAGTAGAGTCCCAGAGGGTCTGCCGTTGAAAGAAATCAAGCCAGGTCTAAAAGAGAACTGGCAATGAGATAAACCTTTAAGTGCCACTTCACATTCGGTATTGATTTATTTGCTCCTGGATTTTAACTAATGTGCCATTCTTAAAGACACATCTGTAGGAGACCAAGAGGAAATTTTTTTTCCTTCAAGCAGATGTCTGAATGTCATTTACCTTTTCTGATGGCTGAAAAAACTTAGTTTACCAAATCAATTCACTTGGGCTAAGGTAGCATATTGAAATTAAAATGAGCCTATCCCTGGGCCAGCTTTGTGAAAAATTGTGAGTTTCTTTTGCATAAGTAACTTAGTATCAGGTTTCCAATTCTGAACACTTTCTATTTTCTTAGAGGACGGCTTTTTAAAAACCTTCTTCAGTAGCACTGTCCCTATCACTGGCGCCCAGACTATTCCCTACCCCAGTCAAAACCTACTTCTATCTTTTAATCATCTTCAAGTGGAAATGACTATGTGAAGTGCTAAACACACCTGTGGTTATATATATTTTAGTGGAATTTAAGTTTTTCACTTAACAAACACATACTGTGTACCTATTTTATTCCATACGAAGTGCTAATTGTAAGGAATAATGATAAAACACAAGGAAGGTCTCTGCCCAAGGATCTCAAACAATCATGATAACACTGTGGGATAAGCGATATGACAGATATATAGTTGAGGAATTATAGATGCAGAGAAAGGGTATGTGGAGGTGCTTCCTAGAGATGATGATGCCTGAACTAATTCTTGAAAGATAGGTGGTAAAAGCAGAGAAGTAACGGTCGTAGGGTACTCCAGGGAGAGGCAAGAGAAAACATGAAGTGTGCAAGAATATATCGCTAATCTGGTTGTGTAACTTCAGGCATCAGGCAATAGATGCAAAGGGAAGGAAACACGTGTTGGCCTTCCTCAGTGTCTGAAATCATGTGAATAAAGTAACACGCTGACTCTGAAAATATTAGACTTGGATAAAAACAAGTATAATCAAAAGTTAAGGGGTTTAATAAACTATCCAATGAAGCAGAACAATATCCACTCTATTTCTAATATAGTCCAGCATTTATTTTTGGAATCTGACTTTTTAGTTTAGTCTTCCAGGTAAAAGTATTTTATAATCTGCTTTATTACAGTAATATTTTGAAGCACTCTTATACAAACACATATCCACAAAATAACAAGATAAGAAAAGTGAAACAAGGTAGGGGAGTAATTCTTAATAAACATTTATGCAGTAAATGCATGCTGTATGGTTTGTGGTGGCCCTGGGTAGGGCTGCTCAGACATGCCTTTAAGAGAATCTGCTGTGAAGAGCATAGTTGGCAGATAGCTTCCAGCTGCCACATCTTTGGATGCACTACAGTGTTCTCTCCAAGCCCACACTCACCCTGAGTTGCTCAAAGCTAATGACTAACCTTGGAGGGGATACAAGAAGTGCACCATTTCTGCCAATATGACATGCCTCTGATGAGTAATCTTTATTCTGTGCTTCCCCTCGTCTGGACTGAGACTTTCTCGGAACCTCCTCACAGCCTGAGGCTCTTACTGCTCAACCCTCTTTTCTCTCCTCTCTCCTTTCCCAGGGTCCAGACCTGCATCAGGGTCTGAAGAATCTCCCTGCCTACTCCTTCCCCTTCCCTTTATCTTCATAGGCATTGCTTCTAATAAATCTCTTTCATTGACTAATTCTATTTTGGCCTCTGCTTTTTGGAGGACCCTAACTGACATCAAAGCCTTATATTTCCTAGAGATAGACTCCATTTTTGGTTCTGATCTTCTTAGCGCTGTTGAAGAGTGTGAAAGATGGTATGTTACACAACTCATACCACAATCTAATAGGGTGATATTATAAGAATAAGGGAAAAAGCAGCTATTTACAAAATAATATAGCAAAAAAGAGGTATAATATAGTAACATTCCTTGTTAAGAATTCTTCCCTTCTGTGGCATCTTACAGTGCTGTATTGCTGTTCATTCTTTCATTCTTAAGATTTTCTCTGTTCTTCGCTTCTATAACACACCTTATGGTTTTCTATTTCTTTGGTATCCTCTTGTGCTATTTACTCTTTAAACATTTTTTTTTAAATTTCCCAAGTGTATATTATTGATTACTTCTCTCACTCAATAGAACTATAGAACTCTATAGTACACCCTCTTCTTGTACTTCTACCCTGAGTTTGAGATGTGTTGGTAGGTGTATGTATGTGTGTGTAATGTATATGTTTTCTATTGCTATTGTAACAAATTATTGCAAATTTATCAGCTTAAAACAGCAATCGTTTATTATCTCACAGTTTCCATGGGTCAGTTTTGGGTACAGCATGGTTCATTTGTTGCCTCTACTTTGGGTCTCACAAAACTGAAATAAAGTGGTTGGCAGGCTGTGTTCCTCTCTGGAAGCTCTGGGGAAGATTCCATTTGCAAGTTCCTTCAGATTGGTGGCAGAATCCAGTTTCTTATGGTTGTACAGCTGAGTCCCCCTTCTTTGCTGGCTGTTAGCTGGGGGTTCCCTTTCGCTCCTAGAAACCTCACTCCAATCCATGCACATGGGTACTTACATCTCAGAGCCAGCAATGGCACCAAGAATCCTTCTCACACTTGGAAACTCTCTCATGTCCTTTTCTGTTGCATCTCTTTGACCGATTCTTCTGCCTTCTTCTTCTGATTTTAACGGCTTGTGCGATATTAGGCTCACTTAAATAATCTGGGTTAAACACTCTACCTTAATCTCTGATAGTAACCTTAGTTATATCTGCACAGTCCCTTCACAACAGTATATAGACTAGTGTTTGGTGGAATCATCAGGAGACAAGAATCTTGGGAGGGTGGAAATCTTTAGAATTCTCCCTATCATTATTTGTATGTGCTCAAGACACCTCAAATTGCAGTATGTCCAAAGCTGAATTTATTTCTTTCCAATTCCTTACCCGATATTATTTATCCTCCCGTATTTCCTCTCTCTGTTAATAAGACCGTCAGCCAGTGTCATCTAAAGCAGAACCTAGTGCCAATACCTTCTATGGCCACATCCAAACAATCAGTAGTTCAAAACCCAAAAAGAAGGAGCTCTGGAAAGACCTCAGGCTTTTACTTGGGATGCCAATGTTACTTCTGAAATGTTTCTAAAACCCCTCAGATCTGCCCTATCCTTACCATTACAATCCTGCTTTAGATCCTCATTATCTTTTCCCTATACCTTTACACTTGTGTTAATCTCTTGGTTTATCCCCTTATTCCCTACTTTCTACTTCTTCACAAACCCCATTCATTAGAGTAAACATATAAAATTTAAATTGAGTTCTAAATCCAGCAATGGTTGACTGGGTTATTTCAGACAAACTTTCTTATGGATGACAATTATAAAAGTCAGGCAAATCAGGCTTAAAAAATTGGAAGGAATTGAAAAGTTACCAACAACAAGAATCTGGGAGAGGAAGGAAGTTTGGCAATTAGTACTTGTTTTTTCTGTTCAGGAATTTACTAATTCTAAAAGTACTGTTGGAGATTTTGAGAAGGTATGCAGAGTTTCTGGCAGACTCAAGGGGCTGGGAGAACCAAAACTGGATTCAGGACTCACCAAGCAGGAAGGACCCTGATATCTACCTGGCTTTCTATTATGACTCCACATGGTTAAACATATGAGAAGCTGTGACAGCCATGAAAAGAACTCAAATCCTCTCAGCTTCAAATCTCAGGCCTTTATTGTATCAAGATAATCTGGTATTGCTATTGTCTTTAGCCTAGATGCAGGCTAGAAACAAAATTTAAAATTCTTTTTAGAGAAAAAAAATCCAGTCTCAAATGATTTTTATGTTTAATGTCTGACATTCAGTAAAACATAATTAAACATACAAAAAGATTTAATCAAAAGCCAATAAAAACAGCAAATATAAAAACAGACCCACCAGAGACACACGTAATTAAATGTTCAAACCTAGTCATTAAGATAAATGTAATAAATATGCTCAAATAATTAAAATACAAAGTGAAGAATTTAAGCAGAGGACTAGAACCTATATAAAAGAATAAATAGAAATTTAGTACTGAAAAATATAATAACTGAAAGTAAAAACTTAATTGATGGCCTTAAGAGAAGAATAGACTTAAATAAAAAAGAATCAGCATACTAGAAAGTAGTCTAGAAGGATATATCTAGACTAAAGCACTGAGAGATGAGAGGATTGAAAATCTAAAAAAAGGGGTAAGGCAGGAATAAAGACACAGACCTCCTAGAGAACGGACTTGAGGTTATGGGGAGGGGGAAGGGTGAGCAGTGACGGGGCGAGAGAGAGTCATGGACATATATACACTAACAAACGTAGTAAGGTAGATAGCTAGTTGGAAGCAGCCGCATGGCACAGGGATATTGGCTTGGTGCTTTGTGACAGCCTGGAGGGGTGGGATAGGGAGGGTGGGAGGGAGGGAGACGCAAGAGGGAAGAGATATGGGAACATATGTATATGTATGACTGATTCACTTTGTTATAAAGCAGAAACTAACACACCATTGTAAAGCAATTATACCCCAATAAAGATGTTAAAAAAAAAAAAAGAAAATCTAAAAAAAGCCTAAGAGAAATAGGAATTATGTTAATAAGGGCTACCACACAAATAATTGGAGTTCCAGAAGAAAAGAGGAGAAAGACTGGGCCAGAACCAATACTTAAACCTAGTCTGTATTCACTAATATGGATGGATAATTATCTTAATGGTAGAAAGGTTTGAATGCTCAGTCACCTTCATATCAATTCTCCTTTTTTGTTATTCCATCTTTGATGCATTTAGCATTCATAAAAATTAATATATAAGGTGCCCACACATCATGTATACTCTAATTCAGAGACAATTTAAGAGATTTTATGAAGTTATTTGATAATACATTATTTTTGCCTTTTAAAGTTGTCTTTAGTACCTAGTTCTCCCTTAAGTATGATTCCAATGTGTATTTATCAAAATAACTAGTTTATTTTTAGGCAGCTGAAATAAAATCAGTGTTTAAGACTAGCTAAAGAATAGGCCTAAAGAATAAAATCTTGGCTACTTGCCATGGATGCAAGACGCAATGTTATCCCATCCTGTTTAACTGCTAAGTTTTTATCTCCTCAAATTCCTTTAATTCTATTATTTATGGTTGAATTTACTTAAATTTTTATACTACTTCAAAATCATTTTCTCTGTTTCTTCAGCTGTCTTAACTAGTCTTCATATGACAACTTCTTCTTAAGTGCAAGCTTAAAATACCTTTAACTAGAAGATGTTTTCTTTGTGAGCTGGAATCAAAGAACTACATTCTCCTGAATCAGCTCTCAATTTAATGCACACATGACATTGAGGAACTTCCCCATTAATGTCATGTTTATTTTGAGATAAACCTATTTCACTCCATTCTACTCTTCTGCCTTGGTTATTAGAGACGGATTCTGACCCACTGAACATTCCTCAAGAAAATATTATATATATGTAATTATTTAATTGCATTCTCTTCTGAGCACATAGAATTTTTGCACGGTTTTAAAAATGTTTTTTGAAGGGAGATATTGATTACTAATATCAATGGGCCAGCTGTATGTAATACACGAGCAGACCAGGTTTTTACCCACATATTGCAGAAGATCTGCCTCTAACATAAATTATTACACATTTGCTAGTTATGATATTGTACCAATAGTAATTATTTTTATATGCTAATTACTATTTTAAAAGCAGATCTTCCTGAAAAGAGTATCACATTGAGTTTCTCACAGACAGCTGTATTTCAACATTTCAGCTTGCTGCCCCAAATTCATGAGCAACCTGAGATAAAGACGTGCCCTGGATCTTTGGCAGGCAGGTAAGCACACAAGATAGAGGATGGCCAAGGGGCAGAAAAAGAGAGAAGGTAGGCATGAGATGCCAAGGATATATTTGTTTATCTCCCAGTTTTGTGGAGTAGGCCAACATCTTCACCCTTGTCATGATTGGCCTTATGACCTAGAGTATAGTATGCTTATCTGGAGATACCTTTTGAAAATAGAAGTATGATTTATAAAGAATTACAGAAATCATCAATTTTAGTCTCACAGTGTGGTTTCAGGGTTTTCCAATCACCAATAATATTTTCTCCATCTCTCTCAGTATATTTCCTTTTGATTTATTATGGATCAGTTCTGGTCTATTTTGTCTATAAAGCTTTATCTTGTCTTGTAACCCACAAGGATTCCCTGATACTTTGAAACATTAATTTGACACTGACCTGTTAGACAACATAAAAGATTTATTATTTATATTATTGAAGCTCCAGAAGAAGCGAGTCTGGTGCAAAAATAAATTTTTGAAGAAATAATTGCTGGAAGAAACTTACAGATTAAACGCAGTTTAAAAAATGCCCTTAAAGGGTAAACTCATGGAAGTTCACACTTAGACACATGATTATCAAACTGGTGAAAACCAAAGACAAAGAAAAAAATCTTGAAATGAGCCAAAGAAAAATGACATTTTATCTATAGGGGAATAATGATTCAAATACAATGGATTTCTCATCTGAAACCATGGAGGTCAGAAGACAATAAGACATTTGCCAAGTGATAAAATAGAGTAATTGTCAACCCCAAATTCTATATCAAAGAAAATATCCCTCACAATAGAAGGCGAAATAAAGACATTTTCAGATGAAGGAAAAAAAGGAGAATCTGTTATCAAAAGACTTACTCTGAAAGAAATATTAAAGAAAATTCTTCAATAAGAAGAAAACTTTAGGTGGAAAGAATTTCAGAAATGAAGGAAAAACAACAGAAATGGTAAATACCTCATTAACTGTACTAAAATATTTTATCTTAAGTTTTGTAAAATATGCATAACAGTTATATTTAAAAATTATAACATTGGTGAGTTTTGAAATGTGTGTAGTGTAATATATATGCCAACTACAAAAAATGGGATAAAGTAAAGGGACTGTATGGTACAAGTTTTCTAAATTCCATTTAAAGTGATAAAATATTAATTCTATGTAAAGTGTACATAACTGTAAAGTTAATATGTATATTATAATCCTAGAGAGATCACTAAAAAAACTGAACACAAAATATAGTAAAAAATTAGAGAAGAAAAAGCAATACTAAAAAGAAGTCAAATAACTTAAAAGAAGGCAGGAAAGGGAAAACAACAGAATAAAAACAAAATAAATAATAAAATGCTAAACATAAATTCAAGCATATCAGTAATTACATATGTGTAAAAGATCTAAACACACCAAGTAAAAGATACACTGTCAAAATGGATTAAGCAAAACAAGGCCCAGGATAAATCCAAGGAGAAATAGGCCAAGACACATATTAATCAAGCTGTCAAAAATTAAATACAAAGAAAGCATATTAAAAGCAGCAAGGGAAAAATAACACACAAGGGAATCCCCATAAGGTTAACAGCGGATCTCCCAGCAGAAACTCTGCAAGCAAGAAGGGAGTGGCAGGACATACTGAAAGTGATGAAGGAGAAAAACCTGCAACCAAGATTACTCTACCCAGCAAGGATCTCATTCAGATTTGATGGAGAAATTAAAAACTTTACAGACAAGCAAAAGCTGAGAGAGTTCAGCACCACCAAACCAGCTTTACAACAAATGCTAAAGGAACTTCTCGAGGCAAGAAACACAAGAGAAGGAAAAGACCTATAATAATGAACCCCAAACAATTTAGAAAATGGGAATAGGAACATACATATCGATAATTACCTTAAGTATAAATGGACTAAATGCTCCCACCAAAAGACACAGACTAGCTGAATGGATACAAAAACAAGACCCATATATACGCTGTCTACAAGAGACTCACTTCAGACCTAGAGACACATACAGACTGAAAGTAAGGGGATGGAAAAATATATTCCATGCAAATGGATATCAAAAGAAAGCTGGAGTAGCAATACTCATATCAGGCAAAATAGACTTTAAAATAAAGACTATTAGAAAAGACAAAGAAGGACACTACTAATGATCAAGGGATCGATCCAAGAAGAAGATATAACAATTGAAAATATTTATGCACCCAACATAGAAGCACCTCAATACATAAGGCAAATACTAACAGCCATAAAAGGGGAAATCAACAGTAACACATTCATAGTAGGGGACTTTAACACCCCACATTCACCAATGGACAGATCATCCAAAATGAAAATAAATAAGGAAACCCAAGCTTTAAATGATACATTAAACAAGATGGACTTAATTGATATTTATAGGACACTCCATCCAAGAACAACAGAATACACATTTTTCTCAAGTGCTCATGGAAATTCTCCTGGATAGATCATATCTTGGGTCACAAATCAAGCCTTGGTAAATTTAAGAAAATTGAAACTGTATCAAGTATCTTTTCCAACCACAACACCATAAGACTAGATATCAATTACAGGAAAAGATCTGTAAAAAATACAAACACATGGAGGCTAAACAATACACTACTTAATAACAAAGTGATCACTGAAAAAATCAAAGAGGAAATCAAAAAATACCTAGAAACAAATGACAATGGAGACATGACGACCCAAAACCTATGGGATGCAGCAAAAGCAGTCCTAAGAGGGAAGTTTATAGCAATACAAGCCTACCTTAAGAAACAGGAAACATCTCGAATAAACAACCTAACCTTGCACCTAAAGCAATTAGAGAAAGAAGAACAAAAAAACCATAAAGTTAGCAGAAGGAAAGAAATCATAAAAATCAGATCAGAAATAAATGAAAAAGAAATGAAGGAAACGATAGCAAAGATCACTAAAACTAAAAGCTGGTTCTTTGAGAAGATAAACAAAATAGATAAACCATTAGCCAGACTCATCAAGAAAAAAGGGAGAAGACTCAAATCAATAGAATTAGAAATGAAAAAGGAGAAGTAACAACTGACACTGCAGAAATAAAAAAGATCATGAGAGATTACTACAAGCAACTCTATGCCAATAAAATGGACAACCTGGAAGAAATGGACAAATTCTTAGAAACGCACAACCTGCCAAGACTGAATCAGGAAGAAATAGAAAATATGAACAGACCAATCACAAGCACTGAAATTGAAACTGTGATTAAAAATCTTCCAACAAAGAAAAGCCCAGGACCAGATGGCTTCACAGGCAAATTCTATCAAACATTTAGAGAAGAGCTAACACCTATCCTTCTCAAACTCTTCCAAAATATAGCAGAGGGAGGAACACTCCCAAATTCATTCTACGAGGCCACCATCACCCTGATACCAAAACCAGACAAGGATGTCACAAAGAAAGAAAACTACAGGCCAATATCACTGATGAACATAGATGCAAAAATCCTCAACAAAATACTAGCAAACAGAAACCAACAGCACATTAAAAGGATCGTATACCATGATCAAGTGGGGTTTATTCTAGGAATGCAAGGATTCTTCAATATATGCAAATCAATCAATGTGATACACCATATTAACAAACTGAAGGAGAAAAACCATATGATCATCTCAATAGATGCAGAGAAAGCTTTTGACAAAATTCAACACCCATTTATGATAAAAACCCCACAGAAAGTAGGCATAGAGGGAACTTTCCTCAATATAATAAAGGCCATATATGACAAACCCACAGCCAACATCATCCTCAATGGTGAAAAACTGAAAGCATTTCCACTAAGATCAGGAACAAGACAAGGTTGCCCACTCTCACCACTCTTATTCAATATAGTTTTGGAAGTTTTAGCCACAGCAATCAGAGAAGAAAAGGAAATAAAAGGAATCCAAATCGGAAAAGAAGAAGTAAAGCTGTCACTGTTTGCAGATGACATGATACTATACATAGAGAATCCTAAAGATGCTACCAGAAAACTACTAGACCTAATCAAAGAATTTGGTAAAGTTGCAGGATACAAAATTAATGCACAGAAATCTCTTGCATTCCTATACACTAATGATGAAAAATCTGAAAGTGAAATCAAGAAAACACTCCCATTTACCACTGCAACAAAAAGAATAAAATATCTAGGAATAAACCTACCTAAGGAGACAAAAGATCTGTATGCAGAAAATTATAAGACACTGATGAAGGAAATTAGATGATACAAATAGATGGAGAGATATACCATGTTCTTGGATTGGAAGAATCAACATTGTGAAAATGACTCTACTACCCAAAGCAATCTACAGATTCAATGCAATCCCTATCAAACTACGACTGGAATTTTTCCCAGAACTAGAACAAAAAAATTCACAATTTGTATGGAAACACAAAAGACCCCGAATAGCCAAAGCAATCTTGAGAACGGAAAACGGAGCTGGAGGAATCAGGCTCCCTGACTTCAGACTATACTACAAAGCTACAGTAATCAAGACAGTATGGTACTGGCACAAAAACAGAAAGATAGATCAATGGAACAGGATAGAAAGCCCTGAGATAAACCCACGCACATATGGTTACCCTATCTTTGATAAAGGAGGCAGGAATGTACAGTGGAGAAAGGACAGCCTCTTCAATAAGTGGTGCTGGGAAAACTGGACAGGTACATGTAAATGTATGAGATTAGATCACTCCCTAACACCATACACAAAAATAAGCTCAAAATGGATTAAAGACCTAAATGTAAGGCCAGAAACTATCAAACTCTTAGAGGAAAACTTAGGCAGAAAACCCTATGACATAAATCACAGCAAGATCCTTTTTGACCCACCTCCTAGAGAAATGGAAATAAAAACAAAAATAAACAAATGGGACCTAATGAAACTTCAAAGCTTTTGCACAGCAAAGGAAACCATAAACAAGACCAAGAGACAACCCTGAGAATGGGAGAAAATATTTGCAAATGAAGCAACTGACAAAGGATTAATCTCCAAAATTTATAAGTAGCTCATGCAGCTTAATAACAACAACAACAACAAAAAACCCAATCCAAAATTGGGCAGAAGACCTAAATAGACATTTCTCCAAAGAAGATATACAGACTGCCAACAAACACATGAAAGAATGCTCATCATTAATCATTAGAGAAATGCAAATCAAAACTACAATGAGATATCACCTCACACCAGTCAGAAAGGCCATCATCAAAAAATCTAGAAACAATAAATGCTGGAGAAGGTGTGGAGAAAAGGGAACACTCTTGCACTGCTGTTGGGAATGTGAATTGGTTCCGCCACTATGGAGAACAGTATGGGGGTTCCTTAAATAACTACAAATAGAACTACCATGTGACCCAGCAATCCCACTACTGGGCATATACCCTGAGAAAACCAAAATTCAAAAAGAGTCATGTAGCAAAATGTTCATTGCAGCTTTATTTACAATAGCCCAGAGATGGAAACAACGTAAGTGTCCATCATCGGATGAATAGATAAAGAAGATGTGGCACATATATACAATGGAATATTACTCAGCCATAAAAAGAAAAGAAATTGAGCTATTTGTAATGAGATGGATGGACCTAGAGTCTGTCATACAGAGTGAAGTAAGTCAGAAAGAGAAAGACAAATACCGTATGCTAATACATATATACGGAATTTAAGAAAAATCAATGTCATGAAGAACCTAGGGGCAAGACAGGAATAAAGACACAGACCTACTGGAGAACGGACTTGAGGATATGGGGAGGGGGAAGGGTGAGCTGTGACAAAGCGAGAGAGAGGCATGGACATAAATACACTAACAAACGTAAGGTAGATAGCTAATGGGAAGCAGCTGCATCGCACAGGGATATCAGCTCGGTGCTTTGTGACCACCTGGAGTGGTGGGATAGGGAGAGTGGGAGGGAGGGAGACGCAAGAGATATGGGAACATATGTATATATATAACTGATTCACTTTGTTAAAAAGCAGAAACTAACACACCATTGTAAAGCAATTATACCCCAATAAAGATGTTTAAAAAAAAGGGCCCGTTATAAGATATATACAAGAAAGCCACTTTTAATATAATGATTTAGGTAGGATAAAATTAAAAGGATGAAAAATGATTCTCATAAAATACTAATCAAAAGAAAACTAGAAGAGTCATGATAATATCAGACAAATTATATGTCAGTACAAGAAGAATTACCAAGAATAAAGAAGGATATCACTAATGATAAAAGGATTAATTCACCAATAGGATATAATAACCCTAAATATATATGCATCTCACAACAGAGATCCAAAATACATGAAGCCAAGTTTATAGAACTAAAAGGCTAAATGGACCAATTCACAATTATAGTGAATTTCACTGATTAATAGAACAAGTAGATAGAAAATCAGCATGGATACAGATGACACACAATAAAAACATCAACCAACTAGATCTTATTGAAATTTATAGAACTATCCATTTAACAATAGCAGAATTCCCATGCCTTTCCAATGCACACAGGACAATTAACAAGATAGACCACATCCTTGGTCATTAAACAAATATTAATAAATTTTTAAAAAACGAAATTAAAAAAAGTTTGTTCTCTGGCCGAAATGGAATTGAACTAGCAATGAACTGCAAAAGAGATGTAAACAAAATCCTGAAATACTTTGAAATTAAACTAAGAGAAAGAGGAGTTTTCAAGAGAAACAGGAACATTTTTGAATTGAAAGAAAATGAGAATATATCAAAATTTGTAGGATGCAGCTAAAGCAGTTCTTAGAGGGAAATGTATAATTTTAACTATTAGTAATATAAAAGAAGAAAGGTCTCATAATCAATAGTTTACTTTTTCACCTTAAGAAACCAGAAAAAGAAAAACCCTTAACAAGCAGAAGAAAAAATAATAAGGAAAAGGACAGAAACCCATGAAGTTGAAATCGGGGAAAAAATAGAGAAAATTAGTGAAACCCAACTGGTTGTGATGGTTAATTTTATGTGGCAACATGGCTGGGCCACATAGCTCAGATATGTGGTGAAAAATTATTCTGGATGTTTTTGTGAGGGTGTTTTCAGATGATATTTGTATTTAGATTGGTGAACTTTGAGTAAAGCAGATTGTCCTTCATAATGTGGTTGGGCATCATCCAACTGGTTGAAGGCATGAATAGAACAAAAGACTGACCTCCACCAACCAAAAAAGAATTCTCCAGCAGGTTGCCTTCAGACTTAATCTGAAACACTGGCTTTTGTAGAAGACTGCCTGTGAACTCAACCGCAACTCTTTCCTGCGTTAACCGCCATATTAACAGAATAAATGTGAATCTTTGAATCATGATATCTCTAGTTTAGTTAATACCTAAATGCTAATTAGTTCAACCACCTCTGTTCCATGAAAATTTTACATAGCATCTCACCTACTGGGCCATCAAACTCCTACATAAGTATCTCCTATAAAGTACAAATTTTGTATAAGGGAAGCAGTCTGCATTTCAGAAATAGGCAGATCTGTTTTTGATTCATGGCTTTGCCAATAAGTAGCTATGTATTCATGATCATATCATTTTATTTCTTTAGGTCTCAACTTCCTCATCTTTGAAATGGGGATATTTTATGGAGATCTTGTAAAATTAAGAAATGATATACATAAATCACCTACACATTGTAGGTACTCAATAAATATGTAGTTCACATTGGTGCTACAGGAATAAGGTAAAATGAGTTTCAAAATCTTTTCTTTACTACATTTAACAATTAACAATATGCATCTTAAATGTATGTTCTGTCTTTTTTCTCTGACACTGGCACCTAGAACAACTCCTAACACATAAAAAGCACCTAATAATTTTGTTATTATCTGAATAAGAAATAGCTTATGTCAGCTGTTCTCAACTTTTTTTGTCTTATTATCCCTTTATACTGCAAAAACTACTGAGGATCCCAAAGAGCTTTTGATTATTTTGGTCATATCTATCTATATTTACTGTATTAGAGATAAAAAACAAATATTAATTAAATTTAAAATAATAAAAATAAAATTACTACTTGATAACATAAATAACAAACTTTCTAAAACAAAACAAAACAAAAAGTTAGTGAGAATAATGGTGTTGTTTTATATTTTTACAAACCTCTTTAATGTTTGGCTTAATAGAAGTTAACTAGATTCTTATGTCAGCTTCAACATCCTATCAATTACACTACGTGGTTTTAATTGAACTATGTGAAGAAAATTCAGCTTCACAAAGCTCTGTATTGGAAAGAGGAGTATTTCAGTAGCATTTTCAGATAATTATAAATATTCTTATATGATAGGATACCAAAACACAAGTGGTAGTTTCTTCAGAGTTATTTGCAATGTGGAATTTGAAGTCATGTCAGTGAATTCTGTTGCCTTAAATTCTGTTAATCTACCTATAAGCTGAGTGAATCTTTTACTCATACATGATTTTGTAACATCATGCATGGATCATTTAGAAAATATCGGTTCAATGATTTATGCAGACCTTCCATATGCAAATGCATTTCTTTAGACAATACCATCAATAGATCACATTTTTTAATATTATCACTGAGCTCAGCAGTAAAGATTTTTAAGTACTGTGAAGTTGTCAAGCTCACACTGCTGAATAAGAGTTTCCCAAATTTCTAATTTTTGCTAGAAAGCTCAAATTTTAACATTGGCAACAAATACTGGCAGTTATTTTTCTTAAAATGACAGGTCCACATTGTCTATTTTTGATAAAATGCTTGCCAAATACCAAAGTCTGAATAACCATAGTTACTCTGTCTGTTGTTCCATGAAAATAAAGCAATTAGCTCATTATTCAATCACACAAGCACTTTTCCTTGAGGCAACCACTGTACTTCAGTAGGCAGAATTGCTTTATGTGTACTTCCCATTTTGTCATACAATATATTAAAAAGCAAGTACTCAAGGGTCAATAGTTAATAAACTCAGTAATATTTTACTACAGATAAATTCCCCACTTATGATGGTTCAACTTACAATTTTTCAACTTTATGATTATGCGAAAATGATACACATTCAATTCAGGAGAAACCGTACTTTGAATTTTTAATTTTGATCTTTTCTGGGATAGTGATGCTGGGCAGTAGCAGTTGGCCGAAGTTCCCAGTCAGCCATGTGATCATGAGGTTATACTTACAGCCATTCTGTACCCACACAACCACTCTGTTTTTCACTTTCAGTACAGTATTTAATACATTACATGAGATATTCAACACTTTATTATAAAATAGTCTTTGTGTTAGATGATTTTACCAAACTGTAGGCTTATTTCTGAGCATATTAAAAGTAGGATAGGCTAAGCTATGATGTTAGGTGTGTTAGGTGTATTAAATGCATTTTTGACTTACGATGGTTTCAACTTATGAAGGGTTTATTGGGATGTAACCCCATTGTAATTTGAGGAAGATCTGTACTTCATTAAGGACATTCTTAAGTGAAATTGGCATTTAAAAAAATTATAAGTGTTTGATGGTGAAAAGCTACTAGGACAGCTTGTTGTCACAGCTGTAAGAGCAAGTTTACCTCCCATAAGCTCTCTAACCTAGTTATTGTCTAATAGGTCATTATTTTGGAATTCTAAAACATGCCTTTTGCATTTTTTATAAAATATTATAGTTTATCCTGGAATTTCAAAATAATTATTTTTAGATGATAATAAGGTTAGTGAGATTACTAAAGGTAATAACCAGTGACAGCAAAGTAATCACTGAGAACAAATTGAGTTAATCCCTGAAAAAGTATATATTTATACCCTAAATATACTACCTTAGAACATTTAAAATACATAAGTACACATTCTATTAGCTTTCAAAAGGAAGATGTCATCACACTTCAGGTAGCCTTTGGAAGATCCCACTGTATACTCAAAAGAGAATGAGTGAAAAAGGTGAATAACATCTTAGCATTATTATGAAAACAGTTTTACCTGCACGTAAACACTACCTTAAAAGGTCTCAGGTACTTCCAGAAGCTCCCAGATCAAACTTTGAGAACCTCTGGCTAATATCCTTTCTGCAAAATCCTGTGGGTTATAAAATATAGCATTATGATGTGCTAAAATAGGTTTCCTGGTCCTAGATTTTCCCTTTTTTCATGGTTAGAAATCTAGGGCTCTTCAAATCCACACTGAAACCGAAAGATCCTTTTTGGTCCACCAAAAAGAACTCTGCATTGCAAACTTCACTCAATGCAAAAGCCAGCTGAGGTGAAGTCACCAGAGGCCAATAGAAGTCAGGAGTAAAGCGCCACACAGCCTTCAACCACAGTAGTTTTCAAATTGTTTGGTCAGGCCACCTCTTAGAGCCCTTTCATCTATCATTTTATGCCTCTCTGTGTTCCTTTTTTAAGATTTTGTTTTTGTGTAATGTTGCTGGGCATTCTGTCCTCAATTTTCTTGTCACACAGTGAAGGAAGTGTCCTATCTGATATGAAGCCACATGTCAGCACCTGCTCTCTGGGTTGATTTGTTCAGTATTTTTATTTCTCTTTTCTGATTCTGCAGGGTCTCCTTCTGTCAACAGCAACAACCACACAACTGTATGCTGTGGGCCTGCATTCTTTTTTTATGGATGTCAAAATCCAGGGTCTGATGAGTGCCCTTGAGGCTCAGCCTATCACTTAAGGAGTATTTCTCTTTGGATGTTCAATTTTTTGTTTAACTGAACTTGCAATTAAGCCTTGCTGACATTTAAAATTTGACTTTGTCTATGCGGATGGATAATCTAATTGAAAAAGGGAGGTAACTTTTTACCACACTAGGAGACAATTATGCTTTTATTATGCACAAGGATATCTTGCTTTAGGTTCACACACTCAAACATCAGTCTAATACAGTGCAATCCAATTCAGTGTGGCAACCATATATTGAGATGCCACTGAGGATAGGCACTATGTATAAATGGACTGGGATTCTTTGGTAATAAGCAAATGATTACACTTGAAGACACAGGTAACACAGAAAGAGTGATGCCTTTAACCTGGCTAGGGTAGGTGACTTTAGGCTTTTGTGGCACATCAGTAAGCATAGTCCATCTACGTATTTTTTAATGGTTCATGGCAGCTTATATTTGTTAGGCAGATGATTGTTTACAATTAGGCAGATGGTTTTAAACTCAAATGGCCTGAGTAAGTAGCTTTACGCTTCAGGCTTCAGTAGAAATATAGGATTTTAACCTTGGTCACTGTAACATTAATACATTGTTCAGGTAAGTATTGTTTTCATAAAGAGAAGGATGCAGGTGCAGATCTTAGCACATGCCAGCTGTAGGGACCATAGTGTACTGGCCAATTAGAGTGGAGCTTGAACAACATAGTACTGCTTAGCTTGGTATTTTAGACAAAGCCAGAATAAGAATGAAATCACAAAATGAGGATGAGGAAACATGCATGAGGAAATATCAGACAAGTCAAAGTTGAGGGACATTCTACTTTTCAAAAATGTCAATGTTATAAAATAAGTAAGCTGAGCATATTTGTCAGATTAAAGGACATTAGAGATATGGCAACTTAATATAGCGCTTGATCTTGGAAAGGATTTGTACTGATAAAAATATTTCTTTAAAAGATAATATTGCTGTAATTACAAAACTCTGATTATAGACTATATATTAGGAACAGTATCAGATGCTAAATTTCCTGAATTTGGTGATTTCACTGCAACTATGTAAAAAGGAAATACATTATCTATGCTACAGTTTTTGTGAGTGAAAGGTCATGAGTTTTACAATTTTTTTCTCAAATGGTTCCTCAAATAAAACAATGTATATATTATATAGGTGCATATAAGGGTGTGTGTGTGTGTGTGTGTGTGTGTGCGCGTATGTGTATGTGGGTGGGGGAGAGAGAGAGAGATAAAGGAAAAAACAAATGCGGCAAAATATTAATAATGAGTGAAACTACATGAAGGATACGTGTATATGCATGTTCTTTGTAATACTCTTGTAAATTTTTTCTAGGTTTGAGTTTTTAGAAAATATATAGAGTAATGAAAAAACAGATCTTCCTTCTTATCCCCACCCCCACCCCACCCCTTCAAAGGCTTACTTTCCAGGGAGGATTGTGAAAAAATAATTGCTTCCTTTACTCTGATTCTCAGTCGGATATCTGGCCACAAGATCTGGACCTAAAACTCTAAAAGCAGATGAGAGCCTCCCTGGTGTAGAACCCTTTTGAATTTCTAGCTTTAAATCTTTAGTGTCAAGCCTTGGTAGGTAGAGCTGTAACAACTTCACCAAATTTAAGAATCACTCATCAGCCCATGACCACAACTTGTGATGGATTTTGCCCATTACACAAATTCTGAACTTAATTTCAGACAACCAAAGTGGCACATTCCCAAAAGAGTGAAAGATATTTTTTCATGAACAAATGAAAAATGAATGGGGTTCCTAATTTTAAATCAAATATTTTATTTGGTTAATGCAGAAAAACAAATCTAAGAAACTATGGCAAATCCAATGGACGAAACAGTATTTAAGTGAACTTCATTTCTAAGAATCACATTTGCCTAGAAAATAAGAGCAGAACTGGCATAGTTAAAAATATTCTTCAGACTTTTGATTAGAATTCAAAGCAAAGGAATGTAAATGAGTAAATTAAGGGGAAAAATGAAAACAAACTAATAAGCTAGAAGAAAAAATACATTTCTTGAAGAGAAATGATAAAGATCTTGAGGAACAGATTACTCATAGATGAAAAAGAAGATGAGATCTTAAAGATTAAGAGAAACTAATATGTGAAGAGGAAAAGGTCAATCACCCAGATCTAGTTATTCTTAAAGATGGTGTCAGTAAAAAGGGAGATGTTTTTTATTAACAGGAAAGGGAAATAGGGCCCAAAGTAACCAACAAAAGAAAAATGGCAAATGCATAGCTAGGAAACAGGCTGCCCAGAAAGTATCAGGTTCCAGGAAGCTGTTGAGAAGTACCCTCTTAAAGCTGCAGTTGGAGATTTCACAGTAAGCATATAAAAATACTACGCCTCCCGCAACAGCTAAATTAGAATATTACAAACTATATAGGTTTGAGATGAAAAGATCAGAAAGTGTCATAAGAACAGACTTTAAGAATTGCTAGTAAGATTTAAGGTGACACCCACCAGGAGTAGCATGTAGACACTCAGTGTGTCCTGAGAAACTATGCCCCTAAACTTTGGAATTATGGCTCTGAGGGTAGACAAAGCTAAGATAAAACAGATTAAAGTGGATATAAGAAAGACAGTAGGTTGAGTTCAGGCCTCGACAAAATATTGGTCCAATGGGTGAAATTATCCAGCTCAGAAAGCTAACACTGACAAGATTTATTTTTCACTGGTTGCTTTGGTCATTCCAAGAATTCATTAACTTCATATATCTCACTATAGGACAAACCAGAAGACAAAATCAGAAGTGTATAGAAAAATCAAACATCTGAGTGGAAGGAAAAGGGACGATGAAATGAAATAAAGTTTTTGGTTCCAGGTAAAAGTGCTCATGTAATGTGTGCTGGAGAAATGAAAAGTCTAAGAAGTCAGATAAGCTATTACAAACACAATCAAGCCTTCATAAAAGATATGTAGGGGGAGAGAAGAGAAAAATTCAAACACCAGAAGCAAATTTCACTATTGCAGAAACAGAGTTAGCAGAAAGAAAGACTTAAAACATTCCAAAAATAAGGAACAAGTGACTTGATTAGTACAAGGAAGAGGTCATGGGCATCACTAGGTCCTTGGGGAAACAAGCTTCAAAAAAATCAACAGTAGCTTTACTTCTGGAATCCACTGAAGATGATTATTCAGATGGAACAAATGTGAAGACTGTGGGTATCTTCCCAAGGACACAGGTTTCTCAGGTGTAAGCAATTCCATAGCAAAACTGTCAACTGTTACTTACCACAGCACAAAACTGAAAATGTCTGCTCAAAGTTAATAAGGAAGACATCAGTAAACAGAACCTATAATCAGTTCAGTACTGGTGCCAGAAAATGGGTGCCAAAGGTTAAATGGAAATTAATAAGTTTTTAATATGCTAGGTGGAAAAGAAAGACACCTCAAAATAAGATCTGGTGATTGGGACTGTAATCATTGCAACTGCCAAACTGCACTAAGTGAAATGTCAGGCAAAGAAAGACAAATACTGTATGTTTTCACTTACATATGGAATCTAAAAAATAAAACTAACAAATATAACAAAACAGAAACAGACTCAGATACAGAGAACAAACTAGTAGTTAGCAGAAAGGAGGGGGTAGAGGAAGGGGTAAAATAGGTGAAGGGGATTAAAAGGTATGAACTACTCAGTATAAAATAAATAAGATACAGGGATGTAATGTACAGCACAGGGAATATAGTCAATATTTCATAATAATTTTGTATGGAGCATAATCTATAAAAATATTGAATTACTATATTGTATACTTGAAACTAATAAATTTGTAAGTCAACTATACTTCAATTTAAAAAAAAAAAACTGCACTAAAGAATGTAGCAATGTCTCAGACACCATTCTCTACCAGCAGAGGACAGAATACACAGGTAGGCTTTTTTCTACCTGTGGTAATTTACATTATCTTGTAATTACTCTCCTGATGGGAGAGTTCTCCCAGTTGAAATTTTGTTCATAGTTTGTGCCATCAGGACAATTAACCTAAACTGCCAGTCATCCTGAAGTGGCCAACCAACATCTATTGCTTTCTCTTTTAACCTCAGATAACCAAGTCTTTGCTTTAGATTGATTCTAAGAATATTATTTTGACTCTAGAAGTAGGGATAAACTTTTTTACTTGTCCGATAGACTGAGATAGCTGTAGTAAAATTTTATTTCAGAAGTTTCTGCTTCTGGACATAAATGAACAACTACTGGACTAGCCCTCCCACTGTGAATAACTATGAAACTGGACAAAATGAATGAAATGACAGTTGTCAGATATTCAATAAGAAGTAGCATGGGACTGTGGTCCCTAAATAAGGGAAATCCATGAAGTAAGTCCCACAGTCATCCTGACTTTCTGTCTGCAGGTACTGGCTGTACTCTTACATTAGAAGATAGACCCCAAGCAAAGCATGATATTCTCAATAAGCTGATGAGGCAGAGACCAGAGTTTGGCAATGCTGAGGCAGATAAAATGTGCAGGACGTGATGCTGGATAGAAAAGTGCTATGTAGAATAGGAGAACCACAAACCTACAGTGGTATTCTAATGTCTTTGGCCAATATTAAATTGAATATAAGCTGGGAAAATCTCTTGGCAGAGGAGTCCTGGCAGAGAACTGCTACTGAGGAAATGCAAGCTGAATGGATATTCTTGAGATCATATAGTGCAAAGAAAAGTAGGAGTCACAAAACAGACAGAATAGGGATCTCAGTGAACACCTTGAAAATGGAAATGATACTACAGAAAAGCTGTAGGGCTACTCTAGTCCTAGAACAAGGGTTACTTATGATCTACCCTAGAAAAACTTAAAAAGATGCTTCAGAAGGATCAAGCTGATCCAGTAAATCAACTGCCTGCCAGGTCAAAACACAGCACTCTATAAAGAAAGATACAATCAAGATTCCGTACACCATACTATGAACAATAGGTAGCAAATAGTAAAAGATTACTAACCATGCAAAGAAGCAGGAATTTGTTACCTATGACCAATTAAAAAAAAAAAGAACTAGCATTTGATGGAAAAAGATACAGAGCTAACAGAAATTTTGGACTTAGAAAACAATGAATTTAAGAGAGCTATCACAAATATTTTAAGGAATTAAAAGATAAAACACAATAAGCGAAGAGGTAGGACATTTCAAAAACCAAATTAATGCCATGAAAAAATGGAAATCTAGAATTAAAAAATACAATATTTGAGATAAAAATTAAAAAGATTAATTTTATACTGATTGGGAAATACAAAAGTAAAGGTCTGCAAACTTAAAGACAATAGAATGTAAATGATTTAAAATGAAGCACAGAGAGGGGAAAAAAGCTGAGAAAGTTAACAGAGCAATGGCAAGAAGGCTAACATGCATAGACTTGGAGAAGAGACAGATTTCTCTTCCAGAGCAATCTGGAGATTGCTCCAGAATTGACAGAAGATACATAGATTACTACATAATCTATGAAGAGACTTAGATTGCAAAACAAAAAGTATTTGAAGAAATAATGGTCAGTAAAACTTACATTTCAATGAAGAATATCAAACCAAAGATATAAGCAGCTCACTGAATCCCAAGCAGGATAAACAGAGCGAACACCACATATTGGTAAATCATAGGGAAATTGCTGAAAGCCAAACATAAAAAGAGAATTTTAAAAGTATCCATAAAAAAATGATATATGATGTAAAGAAAAAATAAAAAAAAAGATACGATTGACTGCTGAACTCCAGCCAGAAATAAAGGCGGAGAACAACGGAATGCTGCTTTTAAGTTGCTAAAAGAAAAAAAAATATATGTAATTGCCAGCCAAGAATAAAATGCCTTACAAAAATATCCTTTAAAATGAAGGCAGTACACTCAGCAGGACCCACCCATGGTTAAGGGTCCAGCGGCAATGGGGGAGACTGTGGGGGAGACGGTGGGAGAGGGGCCAGTGCTTTCCCCGTCCACTTAGGCACTGGGAAGCCTGTTGGGCTCCCAGGCCTAATCCTCTGCCCTCGGAGCCTCCCTCAGGACATGTAGAGCCCAAGCCCTGCCCCTACACCCCCACCCAGGGCCCTGCCTCTACACTCGGACACTCGCTCTAATGCGCTGGGCCTAAACCACACCCACACACCCTCGCTCAAGTCCCTAACTCCAAACTCCAGAACTCCACACTCCAGAGGCCCTCCTTTCCATGTGCTGCTTCTCCCCTTCCAGGCAGGTCCTAAAAAGAGGCCCTACCCCACACTTGAACGTCACCCTACCTAGGCCCCACCCCATGCTCAAACGTCACCCCCCACCAACCTAGGTCCCGTCTCACCCTAAACCCCACCACTGCCTAAGTTTCACCCCAGCCTAAACTCCACCCCCAAAGCCAAGGCTTTTTATTTTTTTTTCTTTTTCCCTCTTTTTTTTTTTTTTTTTCTTTTTCCCTCTTTTAGACTGGGGTTCTGTTTTACCTTGTAGATTCATTGTTGTTGATGCTTTTATATTTTTATTTTTCCTAATAAATATTTTATCTTTCTAGTTTTATTTTATTCTCTATACTTTTTTAGTGAACACTCCTTTTGGCTTGTTCCCCCACCACTTTTTTTTTTTTTTTCTTTTTTCTGGTGTGGTTTTGTTGCAGTTCTTTCAATTATAGTTTTATTTTTCCTAATATATTTTTTGTCTTTCTAACTTTATTTTCTTATTCTTTGATATTGTACTGCTCCTTTTTTTCTTTCTTTCTTCCTTTTTTTTTTTTACAACACCATGAAGCTTGCGGGATCTTGGTTCCCAGGCTGGAGGTCAGGCCCAAGCTCCTGTGGTGGGATCTCCAAGTTCAAACTGATGGACTAACAGGGAACCTCAGGCCCCAGGGAATATCAATTGGAGTGAGGCTTCCTGGAGGTCCTCACCTCAGTACCAAGATCCAGCTCTATCCAACTGCCTGCAAATTCCAGTGCTGGACGTCTCAGGCCAAACAACCAGTAAGAAAGGGATACAGCACCACCCATCAAAACAAACAAAAAAAGGAAATGACAAAAAAACATGTCACAGACAAAGGAGCAAGGTAAAAACCTACAAGACCAAATAAATGAAGACAAAATAAGCAACCTACCTGAAAAAGAAGTCAGAGTAATGATAGTAAAGATGATCCAAAATCTTGGAAACAGAATGGAGAAAATACAAGTAACATTTAACAAGGATCTAGAAGAACTAAAGAGCAAACAAACAGTGATGAACAACACAATTACTGAAATTAAAAATACTCTAGAAGGAATCAATAACAGAATAACAGGCAGAAGAACAGATAAGTGAGTTGGAATATAAAATGGTGGAAATAACTGCCAGGGAGCAGAATAAAGAAAAATGAATAAAAAAGAACTGAGGACAGTCTCAGAGGGACAACATTAAATGCACCAACATCAGAATTATAGGGGTACCAGAAGAAAAAGAGAAAAAGAAAGGGTCTGAGAAAATATTTGAACAGATTATAGTTGAAAACTTTCCTAACATGGGAAAAGAAATAGTCAATCAAGTCCAGGAAGCACAGACAGCTCCATACAGGATAAACCCAAAAAGAAACACTCCAAGACACATATTAATCAAACTATCAAAAATAAAACACAAAGAAAAAATACTAAAAGCAGCAAGGGAAAAGCAACAAATAACGTCTAAGGGAATCCCCATAAGGTTAACAGCTGATTTTTCAGCAGAAACACTGCAAGACAGAGGGATTGGTAGGGCATATTTAAAGTGATGAAATGGAAAGACCTACAACCAAGATTACTCTACCCAGCGAGGATCTCATTCAGATTCCATGGAGAAATTAAAACCTTTACTGATAAACAAAAGTTAAGAGAATTCAGCACCACGAAATGAGCTTTACAACAAATGCTAAAGGAACTTCTCTAGGCAAGAAACACAAGAGAAGGAAAAGACGTACAGTAACAAACCCAAAACAATTAAGAAAATGGTAATAGGAACATGCATATCAATAATTACCTTAAATGTAAATGGATTAAATGCTCAAACCAAAAGACATAGATTGGCTGAATGGATACAAAAACAAGACCCATATATATGCTGTCTACAAGAGACCCACTTCAGACCTAAGGACACAAACAGACTGAAAGTGAGGGAAAGGAAAAAGATGTTCCATGCAAATGGAAATCAAAAGAAAGCTCAAGTAGCAATTCTCATATCAGACAAAACAGACTTTAAAATAAAGACTATTACAAGAGACAAAGAAGGACACTACATAATGATCAAGGGATCAATCCAAGAATAAGATATAACACTTGCAAATATTTATGAGCCCAACATAGGAGTACCTCAATACATAAGGCAAATGCTAACAGCCATAAAAGGGGAAATTGACAGTAACACAATAATAGTAGGAGACTTAAACCTCCCACTTTCACCTATGGACAGATCATCCAAAATGAAAATAAATAAGGAAACAAAAGCTTTAAATGACACATTAAATAAGATGGACTTAACTGATATTTATCAGATATTCCATCCAAAAACAACAGAATACACTTTCTTCTCAAGTGCTCATGCAATATTCTCCAGAATAGACCATATCTTGGGTCACAAATCAAGCCTCGGTAAATTTAAGAAAATTGAAAGCATATCAAATATCTTTTCTGACCACAACGCAATGAGACTGCATATCAATTACAGGAAAAAAACTGTAAAAAATACAGACAAATGGAGGCTCAACAATACAATACTAAATAACCAAGAGATCACTGAAGAAATCAAAGAGGAAATCAAAAATTACCAAGAAACAAATGACAATGAAAACATGATGACCCAAAACCTACAGGATGCAGCAAAAGCAGTTCTAAGAGGGAATTTTATAGCAATACAATCCTACCTCAAGAATTAAGAAAAATCTCAAGTAAACAATACAATCTTACACCTAAAGCAATCAGAGAAAGAAGAACAAAAAAACTCCCAAAGTTAGCAGAAGGAAAGAAATCATAAAGATCAGATCAGAAAAAAAAATGAAAAAGAAATGAAGGAAACAATAGCAAAGATCAATAAAACTAAAAGCTGGTTCTTTGAGAAGATAAATAAAATTGATAACCATTAGCCAGACTCATCAAGAAAAACAGGGAGAAGACTCAAATTGACAGAACTAGAAATGAAAAAGGAGAAGTAACAACTGACTCTGCAGAAATACAAAGGATCATGAGAGATTACTACAAGCAACTCTATGCCAATAAAATGGACAACCTGGAAGAAATGAACAAATTCTTAGAGAAGCACAACCTTCTGAGACTAAACCAGGAAGAAACAGAAAATATAAACAGAGCAATCAGAAGCACTGAAATTGAAATGGTGATTAAAAATCTTCCAACAAACAAAAGCCCAGAACCAGATAGCCTCACAGCTGAATTCTATCAAACATTTAGAGAAGAGCTAACACGTATCCTTCTCAAACTCTTCCAAAATATAGCAGAGGGAGGAACACTCCCAAACTTATTCTATGACGCCATCATCAACCTGATACCAAAATCAAAGATGTCACAAAAAAAGAAAACTATAGGCCAATGTCTCTGATGAACATAGGTACAAAAATCCTCAACAAAATATTAGCAAATGGAATCCAACAGCACATTAAAAGGATCATACACCATGATCAAGTGGGGTTTATCTCAGCAATGCAAGGATTCTTCAATATATGCAAATCAATCAATGTGATACACCATATTAACAAATTGAAGGAGAAAAACCATATGATCATCTCAATTGATGCAGAAAAAGATTTGACAAAATTCAACACCCATTTATGATAAAAAGTCTCCAGAAAGTAGGCATAGAGGGAACCTACCTCAGCATAATAAAGTCCATATATGACAAACCCAGAGTCAACATCGTTCTCAATGGTGAAAACCTGAAACCATTTCCTCTAAGATTAGAAACAAGACAAAGTTGCCCACTCTCACCACTATTATTCAACATAGTTTTGGAAGTTTTAGCCACAGCAATCAGAGAAGAAAAAGAAATAAAAGGAATCCAAATCAGAAAAGAAGTAAAATTGTCACTGTTTGCAGATGCCAGGATACTATACATAGAAAATCCTAAAGATGCCACCAGAAAACTACTAGAGCTAATCAATGAATTTGGTAGAGTAGCAGGAAACAAAATTAATGCACAGAAATCTCTTGCATTCCTATACACTAATGATGAAAAATCTGAAAAAGAAATTAAGGAAACACTCCCATTGACCACTGCAACAAAAGAGAATAAAATAGCTCAGAATAAACCTACCTAAGGTGACAAAAGACCTATATGCAGAAACTATAAGACACTGAAGAAAGAAATTAAAGAAGATACAAACAGATGGAGAGATATACTATGTTCTTGGATTGGAAGAAGCAAGTCATTGTGAAAATGACTATACTACCCAAAACAATGTACAGATTCAATGCAATCTCTATGAAACTACCAATGGCATTTTTCACAGAACTAGAACAAAAAATTTCACAATTTGTATGGAAACACAAAAGACCCCGAATAGCCAAAGCAGTCTTGAGAAAGAAGAACAGAGCTAAAGGAATCAGGTTCCCTGACTTCAGACTATACTCCAAAGTTACAGCAATCCAGAAAGTATGGTACACGTATATATGGAATCTAAAAATAAAAAAATAGAAAAATGGCTCTGATGAACCTAGGGGCAGGACAGGAATAAAGACACAGACATAGAGAATGGATTTGAGGACTTGGTGCGGGGGAGGTAAGCTGGGACAAAGTGAGAGAGTAGCATTGACATATATATACTACCAAATGTTAAATAGATAGCTAGTGGGAAGCAGCTGCATGGCACAGGGAGATCAGCTCGGTGCTTTGCAACCACCTAGAGGGGTGGGTTAAGGAGTGTGGGAGGGAGATACAAGAGGGAGAGGATATGGAGATATACGTATGAATATAGCTGATTCACTGTTATACAGTGGAAACTAACACAACACTGTAAAGCAATTATACTCTAATAAAGATGTTGGAAAAAAATAAATAAAATAAAATAAAACAAAGGCAAAAAATGAATGTTTTTTAAAAAGCTGGTAGAATTTGTCTCCAGCAGATTTGTACTACAAAAGTATTAAGGGAAATTCTTTAGTCATAAGGAAAATGACATCAGAAGGAAAGCTGAATAAGTATAAAACATTTCTCTAGAAAATGATAAATATATGAGGGAATATGAAAGACATTTTATACTTTATATTTTGATTTATTTAAAAGATAGTGATCTCATTTCAAATGCTCGAGTGGCTACTGTATGGATGGTACCATTCTAGAAAATATTGTTGCTCATCATATAAAAAATAAAATAAAATAAAAGGTAGTGAACTATTAAAAATTAATACTAATATAGTGAAGGATTTATAACGTATAGAATAAATTATTTGACAACAGCACAAAGATGGGAGGAAAGTAAATAAACATATACTGTTTTAGTGTCTTATGTAATATACAAGGAAATCTAATATTTATTGTGGGTGTGATAAATTAAGAATACATATAAAATACTTAAACAACTAGTAAAAGTAATATATAAAAATGAAGAGATAAATTTAATATGTCAACAGATGAGATAAAATTGAATACATAAAAAAATTAACTAACAAGATTGTCCTACTTCAGGCTGCCATAACAGAATACCATAGACTGGATGGCTTAAACAACAGAAAGTTACTTCTCATAGTTCTAAGGGCTAGGAAGTCCAAGGTCAGAGTGCTGGCAGATTCACTGTCAGGGCTCTCTTCCTGATATGCACAAGGCTGTCTTCTTATTGTATCCTCACATGGTGTGGGTAGAGAAAGAGAGAGAAAAAAATCTCTCTCATGTCTCTTTTTATAAGGGCACTAACATCACCATGAGGGCTCTGCCCTTATGATCTAATTACCTCCTAAAGGCCTTCCCTTCAAACACTATCACACTGGGGATTAGTGTTTCAGCATACGAATTTTGAAGATGACACAAACAGTCTAGAGCAAAAATGAAGGGAGGAAAGGAAGATTAAAGGAACAAAACTAGATCAGTTATTGATAAAAACAAATAGTAAATTGTGATATTAAACCCAACCATAGAAATGATTATATCAAATGTAAATGGACTAAACACTTGAATTAAAAGGCAGAGATTGTCAGGCTAGAATAAATAAGCAATACCCAACTAAATACTACTTTTGACACACACTTGAAATATAAGCACATTTTAAGTATGTTTTAAAGGTATGCTTTAAATATAATTATTTTAAATATAAGAATAAAAGTAAAGGAATAATAAAAGTAAATGCCATGATAAAATTAGAATAAAGATGCTAAAGAGGATCTATTATTATTGGAAGAAAATAGACTCCAAGATAAGGAATATTACCAGATTTTAAGGGGGATAATTAATAATATGAAAATGGTTAACTCATCAAGAAGACAAAAATATTAAATGGGTCCACAGTTAATAATATAAATACAAAATACAGGCAGTAAATACTGACAAAACTATTGAGAGAAAATGATAAATCCAAAGTTATAATTGAAAATTTTATCACTGCTCTCTCAATTGATAGAGAAAAGTGAGCACAGTTCAGTAAAGATATAGAAAAATAGAGTAACACTATCAACTACCTTAGAACAACTGGCATTTACAGAACAATATATCCAGCAACTGTATAGCATACATTTTATTCATGTGCACATGGAACATTAATCAAGGATATTGCTTTATATACTGCATGATAAATGAAGTTGCAATAAATTTAAAAATACTTAAATGATAAAAAGTATTCTTTCTGACCACAATAGAATTATATTAGATATCAATGACAAAATGATATTTAAAATTTCCCATGGGTCAAAGAAAAATTCTTAAGGGAAATTAGAAAATATTTTTAGAAAATATTTTAATGAAGTAAAAATAAAAACAATTCATATCAAAATGTGCAGGAGTGATTAGAGAACATTTTATACCATTAAATGCTTATATTAGAAAATAATAAGGGTCTCAATCAGTAATTTAATATCCACCTTAAGAAACTAGAAGAAGAAGAGAAAATTAAATACAAAGTAAGTAGAAGGAATGAAGTAACAGACAAACGTGAAAATCGTGTAAATGAAAAACATGAACAATTAAGAAAGTTTTTTCTTAATGGTTCTTTTTAAATTTAAGACTTTATTATTTAGCACAGTTTTAGGTTTACAAAAAAATTGATAAGGAGGTACAGAGATTTCTTATATATTCCTGTTCTGCACATGCATAGCCTCCCCTTTTGCCAATATCACTCAGCAGAAAGGGACATGTTTTACCAAGCACAAACCTAAACTGACCCCTCATAATCACCCAGAGGCCATAGTTTACCTTATGGTGCACTCTAGATGTTGTACATTCTATGGGTTTGGACAAATGTATAATGACATAAATCCATTGTTGTAATATTATACAGAGTGTCTTCTCTGCCCTAAAAATCCTCTGTGTTCTGCTTATTCTTCTTCCCATCACCACCACTTCAGGGAACCTCTGATCTTATTTGATCTTTATACTGTCTCTGTAGTTTTTCCCTTTCCAGAGTTTCATATAGTTGGAATCATACAGTATTTAGCCTTTTTCAGAGTGGCTTCTTTTCCTTAGTAATATGCATATAACTTTTCTCCATGTCTTTTCATGGTTTGATAGTTCAATTTTTTAGTTATGAATAATACTTAATTGTATGGATGTAACATAGTTTATTCAATTACCTATTGAAGGACATTACGGTTGCATACAAGTTATGGAAATATGAATAAAGCTGCTTTAGTCATCCCTGTGCAGGTTTTTGTGTGGCCATAAGTTTTCATCTCCTTGGGTAAATAACAAGGAGCGTGATTTCTGGATCATATTGTAAGAATATGTTTAGTTTTTAAAGAAACTGTGAAAGTGTCTACCAAAGTGGCTATACATTTTGCATATTTCCACCAGCAATGTAGGAAAGTTCCTGTTGCTCCACATTCTCACCAGCATTTGGTATTGTAAATGTTCTGGATTTTGGTCACTGTAATAGGTATGTAATGGTATCTCATTGTTGCTTTAATTTGCATTTCCCTGATGACACATGATGTGCAGCATCTTTTCATATACTTATTTGCCATCTGTATGTCTTCTTTGGTATCAGTTAAGTTCTTTTGCTGTTTAAAAATCTGTGTTTATTTGTTCTGTTTTCTTGTTGAACTTTAAGAGTGCTTTGTACCTTTTAGGTAACAGTCCTTTATCAGATATGCCTTCTGAAAATGTTTTCTCCTAGTCTGTGGCTTGTCTTTTCATGCTCTTGACATTGTCTTTTGAAGGGCAGAAATTTTAAATTTTAATGAAGTCCAGTTTATCAATTATTTCTTTCTCAGATTATGTCTTTGGTGTCATATCTAAAAAAGTATCACCATTACCAAGGTCACCTAGGTTTCTCCTATGTTATCTTCTAGATTTATATTTTTGTGTTTTATACACAGGCTTATGATCCATTCTGATATAAATTTTTGTAACTAGTATAACGTCTGTGTCTAGATTCATTATTTGCATGTGGTTGTTCAGTTGTTCAGGAACCATTTGTTGAAGAAACTACCTTTGGTCCACTGTATTGACTTTGCTTCCTTGTCAAAAATAAGTTGACTATATTTAAGTGGGTCTATTTCTGGGTTCTCTATTCTGTTCCACTGATGTGTTTATTCATTTGCCAATGCCATACTGTCTTGATTACTGTAGTTTTATAGTAAGTCTTGGAGTCAGGTGGCAAGTTTTGTTCTTCTCCTTCAATATTGTATTGCCTATCCTGGTACATTTGCATCTTAATATAAACTTTCAAATCAGCTGATATTCATAAAAGAAACCTCCTGGGATTTTGATTGGGATAGCACTGGATCTATAGATTAAGTTAGGAAGAATTGACATTTTGACAATATTGAGTCTTCCTTTCCATGAACATGAAATACCTCTCCATTTATTTAGTTCTTTGATTTCATTCACCAGAGCTTAATAGTTTTCCTCATATAGATCTTATAGATATTTTGTAAGATTTATATCAAAGTATTTCATTTTGGGGGATGGTAATGTAAATGATATTGTTTTAAAATCCAAGTTCCACTTACTTATTTTTATCTTATAGGAAAGGGATTGATTTTTATATATTAACTTTGTATTCTGCTACATCGCTATAATCATTTATTAGTTCCCAGAATTTTGTCAATTACTTTGGATTTTCTACATAGATGATCATGTCATCTGTGAACAAAGACACTTTTATGTCTTCCTTCCCAATCTGTATACTTTTCATTTCCTTTTCTTGTCTTATTGCTTTAGCAAGGACTTTCAGTTTGACATTGAAACAAAAGTTGTGAGAGGGGAAATACTTGCTTTGTACCTGATCCTGGAGAGAAAGCTTTCATTCTCTCACAATAAAGTATTATGTTAGCTGTAAGTATTTTGTAGATAGTCTTTATCAAGTTGAAGAAGTTTCCCTCTACTCATTTACTGAGAGCTTTTATCATGAATGGGTGTTGAATTTTCTTAAATTCTTTTTCTGCATCTATTGATATGGTCATGTGACGTTTCTTTCTTAGTCTTTTGATGTAATAAATTACATCAATTGATTTTACAGTGTTGAATTGGCGTTGCATACCTGGGGTAAATTTCATTTGGTCATGGTGTATAATTTTTTTATGCTTTTTTTGAATTTGATTTGCTAAAACTTGGTTGAGAATTTTTGCATCTATCTTCATTAGAGATATTGGTCTATAGTTTTCTTTTTTTGTAACTGGTTTTGGTATTAGGGCAATGTTGGTCTCAGAGAATGAATTAGGAAATATTCCCTCTGCTTCTATCTTCTAAAATATATTGTAGAGAATTGGTATAATTTAGTTCTTAAATGTTTGGTACAATTCACCAGAGAAACCATCAGAGCCTGGTGCTTTCTGTTTTGAAAGGTTATTAATTATTGATTCAATACATAGTCAGTCTATCTGTAACATCTATTTCTTCTTGTGTGAATATTGGCAGATTGTGTCTATGGAGGAATTGGTCCATGTTATCTAGGTTATCAAATGTTGGGGCATAGAGTTGTTCATAGTATTCTTTTATTATCCTTTTAATGGGATCTTTAGTGATATCTTTTTCATTTCTGATATTAGTAATTTCTGTTTTCTCTATTTTCTTAGGCAGCTGGGCTAGAAGCTTATTGATTTTATTATCTGAGTGATTCTTTAATGAAAAGTCAACAAAATTGATAAATCCCTAGTTACACTGGTCAGATTGAGAGAGAGGGAGAGAAGAGAGAGAGAGAGAGAGAGAGAGAGAGACAGAGAGAGAGAGATCACCAATATTAGGATTGAAAGAGGGGAACCACTTCTAGTGCCTAGAATTGTTTTAAAAGTATAATAAGAAAATATTAAGAAAAATGACATGCTAATATATTTAACAACTTAGTTGAAATATTAAAAAGTTACTTGAAAGACTCAAATTAACACAGGTGATTCAAGGAAACCTAAATATGAATAGCTCAATATATAATAAATAAGTAATACTTATTAGCCAAAACCTTCTCCCCAAGAAACACTGAGGTCCAGATGACTTTACTGGTGAATTATATCACACATTTTAGGAAGAAATACCAATCAGGAAATAGAGGGAAAAGTAATGTGTTCCAATGTTTTAATAAGGCAAAAGACCCTCATACCACAAACAGGAAAGAAATTTACAAAGAAAGCAAATTAGAGATAATATTCCTCATGAACATACATGGAAAAATACTTAACAAAATATTAGCATATTCAATCAAATAACATAAAAGTCAAATATATGTGTCTAAGGAAGCAAAGTTAGTTTAACATTGAAGAATCTGGGTAACTTACCATATTAAAAGAATAAATGGAAATCTATACAATTATCTCAATAGATGCAGAAAAATAGCATTTGATATAATTCAATACACACTCATATTTAAAAACTCTCAGAAAAATAAGAATAGAATTTTCTTCAACCTGATATAAAAAAACATGATAAAGTTCATATCAGAACTGATAAAACACTAAATAATTAAATATAGTCTTCCTAAGATCAGAAATAACTGAAAAATATTCTTTCTCACCCCTTTTATTTAACATTGTACTGCAGAACTTTACTGAAGTGTAATAAAACCAGAAAAATAATTAAAAGTCCTATAGATTGGAAAGGGAGAGATAAAACACTCAAATAGAAAAACATGATGGTGTCCATAAAAATCCCAATGAATCTACAAAGAAAAAATACTAAAACTAATAAGTGACTTTAGCAAGCTTCTATGATCCAATGTCAATATACAAAAAATCATTTTAATTATACTAACAACAAATGTAAAATGAAATATTTAAAAATAACAATTATAATAGCAAAAACAAGAAGTATGGTTTGGTTTATTTTTCTAAAAGAATGCAAAACCTCTACATTGACATATACTAAACATTGTGAGACACATGATAAAAAACCTATATAAATGTAGAGTAATAACATGTTTGTGGACCAAAAGACTTGATAATTTATATTTCAGTAAACTATAAATTCTCCCCATATTGATTCATTGATTCAATACAATCCCCAGCAAATCCCCAACAGTGTTTTTTGTAGAAATTAATAAGGTAAGTCTAAATTTAAATGGAAATTCACAGGGCCTAGAATAGTAAACACAACCTTGAAAAGAGAAAAAAAAAAGAACGAATACTTGGTCTATGTAATTTCAAGACTTTTTGTAAAGCTATGGTAAATAAGACAGTTTAATACTGTCCCAAAGATAGACAAATCGATTAAAGGAATAAAATAGAATTAGACCCACATGTGTATGGTCAATTTATTTTTTTGAACAAATTTGTCAAAGCAATCCAATGTGCGAAGTCCTTTCAACAGATAGCAATAAGACTACTGAGAAAACATAAACTAAAGCTTTACTTCATAAACCTAAGTATAGAAGCTAAAACTATATACTTTTTAGGTGAAAACATAAGAGAATATTTTCATGAATATTTCATGAGACAAATTTAGATAGGGCACAGAAAGAAGAAACCATTAAAAAAACTTATAAATTACACCTACTTAAAATGTCTGCTCATAAAAAGGCAATATTAGGAAAAAGAGTAGGCAAACTATAGACTGGGTTACAACAATCAAGTCACTGTGTGTGTGTGTGTGTGTGTTTTACATATCAAAGGACTTGTATCCAGACTATATAAAGAATTCCTACGTCACTAAGAAGAAAACTAACACAATTTTAAAAATAGTTTAATTCTTGAAACACCCATCAAAAAGAAACATAGGTGAATAACCATTAAGTGCATAAAAGAAGCTCGATATCACTACTCACACATTAGAATGATTAAAATATAAAAGACACTAGCTGTGAAGGTCTGGGGCACCCAGGTATCTCACATAATCCTGATGTAAATACAAAATGGTGCAATAATTTTGGAAAAAGTCCCATATAATTACCCTCTGACCCAGAAATTCTATTCCTAAATATTTATCCAAGAAAAATGAATACATGTGCAACAAAACACTTGTGTAAGAATTCTCATAGGTATTTATTCATAATAGTCAAACCTGTAAACAATCCAAATGTCATATAAATAAACAAAATTACAATAAAGCAGTCATACCCATTCTCTAAAAGAGCATAATCTGTGACAGTAACACTAATTTGGAATAACACGAAGATATTAAACACAGCTGAACTAAATGGAAAGAATCATCCTAACAGTATATTATATAAAATATCTACATTGAACAAAAGTACATGAAAACATGTGTATTTGTGAGGCAGGGAGAAGAGAAAAGAAAGGTAGCCTATAAATTTTGCACATTGGAGGGGAAACAAGGCAGAAATAGTAGTGCCTTATATCTTTAAAAGAGCCTGAGAGAAAAACACATGACGTATCTGCCAGATGTCATTTGATGATGATATCACACTACTTTTCAAAGTTCTCCATTTTACTACACTGGGTAAAAGCCTAGAAACTACATTCTTGGATAATCTTGGGGAACTTATTTGATATTTGAAAGGTGGAAGAAAAGAAGAAGCCATTGTTTTCCAGTAGTAACAATGGACAAATAAATGGATTAGAGAGATGGCAAATGTGGAATTTTGCTAGCAGGTTCCAGCTGTCCTTAAAATACCCCACCTAGACTTTGCAGGGATTTGAGATTATTAACATCTTCTCGGCAATTCTTTCTCTTCCGAATTTCCCTGAATTAAAAAGAAAAAAAAAAAAAAAACCCAGTAATTGTTCTAACGCCTTCATTCCTCTAGAACTTCCAAAGGTTGTATGACTCTAACTCCCTATGTTAAATCCCTTCTTACTTTAAACAATTAGTGTGGCTTCTGTTTTCTTAGGCAAACCGTGACTAATTCAACCTAAGACAAATATTATAGGCTTCAGAGTTCTTTCTGATTCCGAAATTTTATTTATTTTTTACATACCTATTATATGCCAAGAACTAAGCTGTTAGATGTAATTGTACATTCAGATACATTGATCCTTGCCCTCATGATTACATTTAGTGTGAAAATCAGGCAGTTAAAACTGATTTTAAGAGCATCTCAGGTGATCCTAATGTAAAACAGTTTTGAAGTCACAAGTAAGATTTTTATCTTTCCACCAAATCTGCTTTTCATCCCCAATTTCTCATTTCTCTTAATGGTACAATAATTCATCCAGGCATTCAAACCATAAAACTAGGAAGTATTCTGGACTCTTCCCTCCTTCAATCACTAGTATTCTAATCCAATCAAATGTTTGTTTCCTAAATAGGGCCTGATTATGTTCCTTCCTCACCATCTCATTGCACCTGAATTATGTTGATGAAAATTAAGAGATTTGGAACCAGATAAACCTTAATTTTATTTTATTTTTTAAAATTTATTTATTTATTTATGGCTGTGTTGGGTCTTCGTTTCTGTGCGAGGGCTCTCTCTAGTTGTGGCAAGCAGGGGCCACTCTTCATCGCGGTGCACGGGCCTCTCACTATCACGGCCTCTCTTGTTGCGGAGCACAGCCTCCAGACGCACGGGCCCAGTTGCTCTGCGGCATGTGGGATCTTCCCAGACCAGGGCTCGAATCCATGTCCCCTGCATTGGCAGGCAGATTCTCAACCACTGCACCACCAGGGAAGCCCCAACCCTAATTTTAAATTCTGGTTATGCCATTTGCTGGCTGTGAGAAATTGAATATATTATATAATTTCTCTAGGCCATAAAAACAGTAGTGCATAATAGAGATTTTTTTTGGAGGGTTAAAGATAGTATTTCCAAAGCATCCAGCATAGTGCCTGGCTCATTAGTAGGTATCTTCCTACTCTACCCATGTCCCATGTGTTTATTTCACTTAGTAATTGTGAGTTAGGTGGATCACTTCATTAGGAATAACATCCTAACTGACCTCTCTCTCTATTGTCTTGCACCACTTAAATATCTTTTCATTAATAACTCCAGAGTTACTATTCCAAAATATAAATTTAATTATATTCCTTTCCTGCTTAATGACTTTCAAAGTTTCCCTAAATTTACAGAATGGAATTCAACCTCTTTAAAATACTCCAAGACTTTTATTATCTGATCCCTAGGTACTTTGCCAGCATTCTTTGCTCTTCCTTGTATATACCTGCCATCTCAACCAAGACAAAATCTTAGTTTTCATGAGTGGGATAATTAAATTGATGCAACAGAAGTCTCAGCAAATGAGGTATTAAATTCTAGCTTTTTTACTTGTATTTTGGGAAAAATCACTTGTATTCTCTGTGTTTAACTTTTCTCATCTCTACAAAGAAGATAGTAACATCCATTTCGGTTGTCCTGAAGTTTAAGATGAGTGATACTGAAGTTCTTTTTAGGCTGAAACATTCCATGGAAATAGATAATTAATACTATTTGGTGTTGTCATTATATTGTGGTCATTGTTACTTTTATTTATCAATGTGTGGTAACGTATTGTGGGACTGAAAATGCATGCTTTTAGTCCTAAGGAAAAAGCTGATGCATTTGCTCAATGGCTACACAGCATGAAGAGTAGGAAAAATTTAGAAGCATCATTTGGATATTAGTAAATATGCAAAGTTCAGAAGAAAATTAAATGCCCTGTTATGTTTGTTTGCTTATTATTCAACAACAGACATATTTGTCTTAAAGTATTCAGTAAATACTGAGTAAAAACACTAAAGCTAGGTGAGCCTCTCTTTGACTGAAATCTCCTGGGGAGATTTTCAATTGTCATTGTAAAAGAAGCTCAAATTTTAGTTTGATGAGTTTTCAAAAGATCAGCCTTAATAAAAGTTCATCAGTGATATAGAGAAATCATTTTGGATCCCAATCAAAGGGTTTTTCTAAGTCTTTTAGAAGAGCAAGAGTTTGAGACATATACTTGGTTAGCTAACAACATTAAATCTTTGAGAGGATTTAGAAAAGGATTTAGTGAGTCAATCCCATCACTGTAGTGCTCTACCTGTGGTTGCCAGGGTAACAGGAAACTTGGGATTCCGAAAACGTATTTATCTTTCTAAACTAGCATCAGGAATAACACAATTATTAGCCAACTTACTGCTTCCCAGTGTGTCCAAACAAGTTTCTACATGCTACTCTTAGAAAAAAGTAAGGTTCTGTTCTGTTTCCCCTCTAGACAGACACATGTCCATTTTAAATAAATCACCTGCTCCTTTTCCATCTAACAACTCTATTTGCCTCTAAATCATACAAGGTAATTTCTTTGTGTTTTATGTTATTACTGCCAATCATTTGTGACCTGTCTGACTCACACAAATATTCTAGTCTCTTCAGAGAACAAAATCTACTTCTACCAAGAGTGAAAAAATGGGTCAACATCACATAATGCCCTAGGGTAGAACATGTACTTATTCACTTACTTATTCAATATTTAATAAGAAACAACCTTGTGCAAAGCCTGTAGTAGAGCCTGTGAAAACAAACAAAAAATAATAAAGTATAAACATACAACACGATCTTGGCCTCACGAGCTTCAATATAGTGAAGGAGACCAACATGTAGAGTAAAGTGCTTGTTAAAAGCTGTAATTAGAGTGCGCCTTCAAGATGGCAGAAGAGTAAGACGTGGAGATCATCTTCCTCCCCACAAATACATCAAAACTACCTCTACATGTGGAACAGCTCCTACAGAACACCTACTGAATGCTGGCAGAAGACCTCAGACTTCCCAAAAGGCAAGAAACTCCCCGTGTACGTGGATAGGGCAAAAGAAAAAAGGGAAAACAGAGACAAAAGAATAGGGACGGGACCTGCATCTCTGGGAGGGAGCTGTGAAGGAGGAAAGGTTTCCACACACTAGGAAGCCCCTTCACTGGCGGAGATGGGGGGTGGGTGGGGGGAATCTTCAGAGCCACGGAAGAGAGCACAGCAACAGGGTGCAGAGGGCAAAGCGGAGAGATTCCCACACAGAGGATCAGGGCCGACCGGCACTCACCAGCCCAAGAGGCTTGTCTGCTCACCCGCTGGGGCGGGTGGGACTGCGACGTGAGGCTCGGGCTTCGGAGGTCAGATCCCAGGGAGAGGACTGGGGTTGGCTGCATGAACACAGCCTGAAGGGGACTAGTGCACCACGGCTAACTGGGAGGGAGTTCAGGAAAAAGTCTGGAGCTGCCTAAGAGGCAAGAGACCATTGTCTTAGGGTGTGCGAGGAGAAGGGATTCACCGCCTAAATGAGCTCCAGGGATGGGCGTGAGCCGCAGCTATCAGCACGGACAACAGAGACGGGCATGAGATGCTAAGGCTGCTGCTGCAGCCACCAAGAAGCCTGTGTGCGAGCACAGGTCACTAGCCACACCTCCCCTCCCGAGAGCCTATGCAGCCCGCCACTGCCAGGATCCTGTGATCCAGGGACAACTTTCCCGGGAGAACACTCAGCGCACCTCAGGCTGTTCCAACATCACAACGGCCTCTGCAGCCGGAGGCTCGCCCTGCATTCTGTACCCCTCCCTCCCCCTGGCCTGAGTGAGCCAGAGCCCCCTAATCAGCTGCTACTTAAATGTCGTCCCGTCTGAGCAAAGAACAGACACCCTCAGGCGACCTACACTCAGAGGTGGGTCCAAATCCAAAGCTGAACCCCAGGAGCTGTGCGAATAAAGAGAAAGGGAAATCTCTCCCAACAGGCCTAGGAGCAGCGGATTAAATCTCCACGATCAACTTGATGTACCCTGCATCTCTGAAATAACTGATATATATATATATATATTTTTTGTCTTTCTCTTTTTGTGAGTGTGTATGTGTATGTTTCTTTGTGTGATTTTGTCTGAATACCTTTGCTTTTTCCAATTGTCCTAGCGTTCTGTCTGCCCATTGTTTATTGTTTTCTTTTAGTATAGTTTTTAGTGCTTGTTATCATTGGTGGATTTGTTTTTTGGTTTGGCTGCTCTCTTTCCTTCTTTTTTATTACTTTTTAATTTTTTGGTTTTTAATAACATTAAAAAATTTTAATAACTTTATTTTATTTTATTTCCTCCTTCCTCCCTCCCTCTCTCTCTCTTTCTTTCTATCTTTCTTTCTTTCTTTCTCCCTTTTCTTCAGAGCAATGTGGCTGACAGGGTCTTGGTGCTCTGGCTGGGTGTCAGGCCTGAGCCTCTGAGGTGGGAGAGCCAAGTTCATGACATTGGTCTACTAAAGACCTCTCAGCCCCACGTAATATCAAATGGCAAAAGCTCTCCCAGAGATCTCCATCTCAACGCTAAGACCCAGCTCCATTTAAAGACCAGCAATTTACAGTGCTGGACACCCTATGTCAAACAACTAGCAAGACAGGAACACAACGCCACCCATTATCAGAGAGACAGCCTGAAACCATAAGTTCACAGACACCCGAAAACACACCACTAGATGTGGTCCTTCCCACCAGAAAAACAAGATCCAGACTCATCCACCAGAACACAGGCACCAGTCCCCTCCACCAGAAAGCCTACACAACCTACTGAACCAACCTTACCCACTGGGAGAACACTCCAAAACCAAAGGGAACTACGAACGTGCAGCCTGTGAAAAGGAGACCCCAAACACAGTAAGTTAAGCAAAATGAGAAGACAGAGAAATACACAGCAGATGAAAGAGCAAGGTAAAAACCCACCAGACCAAACAAATGAAGAGGAAATAGGCAGTCTACCTGAAAAGAAATCAGAGTAATGATAGTAAAGATGATCCAAAATCTTGAAAATAGAATGAGGAAAATAAAAGAAATGTTTAACAAGGACTTAGAAGAGCTAAAGAGCAAACAATGATGAAAAACACAATAAATGATATTAAAAATTCTCTAGAAAGAATCAATAGCAGTATAACTGGAGCAGAAGAATGGATAAGTGACTGGGAAGATAAAATAGTGGAAATAACTACCACAGAGCAGAATAAAGAAACAAGAAAGAAAAGAATTGAGGACAGTCTCAGAGACCACTGGGACAAATTTAAATGCACCAACATTCGAATTATAGGGGTCCCAGAACAAGAAGAGAAAAAAAAAGTGATTGAGAAAATATTTGAAGAGATTATAGTTGAAAACTTTCCTAACATGGGAAAGGAAATAGTCAATCAAGTCCAGGAAGTGCGAGAGTCTCACACAAGATAAATCCAAGGAGAAACACACCAAGACACATATTAATCAAACTATCAAAAATAAAACACAAAGAAAAAATATTAAAAGCAGCAAGGGAAAAGCAACAAATAGCATACAAGGGAATCCCCATAAAGTTAACAGATGATCTTTCAGCAGAAACTCTGCAAGCCAGAAGGGAGTGGCAGGACATATTTAAAGTGATGAATGGGAAAAACCTACAACCAAGATTACTCTACCCAGCAAGGATCTCATTCATATTCGATGGAGAAATTAAAACCTTTACAGACAGAGCAAAAGCTAAGAGAATTCAGCACCACCAAACCAGCTTTACAATAAACGCTAAAGGAACTTCTCTAGGCATGAAACACAAGAGAAGGAAAAGATCTACAATAACAAACCCAAAACAATTAAGAAAATGATAATAGGAACATACATATCAATAACTACCTTAAATGTAAATGGATTAAATGCTCCCACCAAAGGACACAGACTAGCTGAATGGATACAAAAAAAAGACCCATATATATGCTGTCTACAAGAGACCCACTTCAGACCTAAGGACACATACAGACTGAAAGTGAGGGGATGGAAAAAGATATTCCACGCAAATAAAAATCAAAAGAAAGCTGAAATAGCAATTCTCATATCAGAACAAAATAGATTTTAAAATAAAGACTATTACAAAAGACAAAGAGAGACACTACATAATGATCAAGGGATCAATCCAAGGAGAAGATATAACAATTGTAAATATTTAAAACCCAACATAGAAGTACCTCAATACATAAGGCAAATGCTAACAGCCGTAAAAGGGGAAATTGACAGTAACACAATAATAGTTGGGGACATTAACACCCCACTTTCGCCAATGGACAGATCATCCAAAATGAAAATAAAGAAGGAAACACAAGCTTTAAATGATGCACTAAACAAGATGGACTTAACTGATATATATAGGACATTCCATCCAAAAACAAAAGAATACACTTTCTTCTCAAGTGCTCATGGAACATTCTCCAGGATAGATCATATTTTGGGTCACAAATCAAGCCTTGGTAAATTTAAGAAAATTGAAATCGTACCAAGTATCTTTTCTGACCACAATGCTATGAGACTAGATATCAATTACAGGAAAAAATCTGTAAAAACTACAAACACATGAAGGCTAAACAATACAATACTAAATAACCAAGAGATCACTGAAGAAATCAAAGAGGAAATCAAAAAATACCTACAAACAAATGACAATGAAAAGACGATGACCCGAAACCTATGGGGTTCAGCAAAAAGCAGTTCTAAGAGGGAAGTTTATAGCAACACAATCCTACCTTAAGAAACAAGAAACATCTCAAATAAACAACCTAGCCTTACACCTAAAGCAATTAGAGAAAGAAGAAAAAAACAACCCCAAAGTTAGCAGAAGGAAAGAAATCATAAGGATCAGATCAGAAATAAATGAAAAAGAAATGAAGGAAATGATAGCAAAGATCAATAAATAAAACTAAAAGCTGGTTCTTTGAGAAGATAAACAATAATTGATATACCATTAGCCAGAGTCATCAAGAGAAAAAGGGAGAAGACTCAAATCGACAGAATTAGAAATGAAAAAGGAGAAGTAAAAACTGACACTGCAGAAATACAAAGGATCATGAGAGATTACTACAAGCAACTCTATGTCGATAAAATGGACAACCTGGAAGAAATGGACAAATTCCTAGAAAAGCATAGCCTTCTGAAACTGAACCAGGAAGAAATAGAAAATATAAACAGACCAATCAGAAGCACTGAAATTGAAACTGTGATTAAAAATCTTCCAACAAATAAAAGCCCAGGGCTGGATGGCTTCACAGGTGAATTCTATCAAATGTTTAGAGAAGAGCTAACACCTATCCTTCTCAAACTCTTCCAAAATATAGCAGAGGGAGGAAGACTGCCAAATTCATTCTATGAGGCCACCATCACCCTTGATACCAAAACCAGACAAAGATGTCACAAAAAAAGAAAACTACAGGCCAATATCACTGATGAACATAGAGGCAAAAATCCTCAACAAAATACTAGCCAACAGAATCCAACAGCACATTAAAAGGATCATACACCATGATTAAGTGAGGTTTATCCCAGGAAAGCATGGATTCTTCATATGCAAATCAATCAACGTGACATACCATACTAAGAAACTGAAGGGGAAAACCTTATGATCATCTCAATAGATGCAGAAAAAGCTTTTGACAAAATTCAACATCCATTAATGACAAAAACCGTCCAGAAAGTAGGTATAGAGGGAACTTTCATCAACATAATAAAGGCCATATGTGACAAACCCACAGCCAACATCAATCTCACTGGTGAAAAAGTGAAACCGTTTCCACTAAGATCAAGACAAGGTTGCCCACTCTCACCACTATTATTCAACATAATAGTTAGAAGTTTTAGCCACAGCAATCAGAGAACAAAAAGAAATAATAGGAATCCAAATTGGAAAAGAAAAAGTCAATCTGTCACTGTTTGCTGATGACATCATACTATACACAGAGAATCCTAAAGATGCTACCAGAAAACTACTAGAGCTAATTAATGAATTTGGTAAAGTAGCAGGATACAATATTAATGCACAGAAATCTCTTGCATTCCTATACACTGTTGATGAAAAATCTGAAAGAGAAATTAAGGAAACACTCCCATTGACCATTGCAATAAAAAAGAATCAAATACCTCAGAATAAACCTACCTAAGGAGACAAAAGACCTGTGTGCGGAAACTATAAGACACTGATGAAAGAAATTAAAGAAGATACAAACAGATGGAGAGATATACCATGTTCTTGGATTGGAAGAATCAACATTGTGAAAATGACTCTACTACCCAAAGCAATCTACAGATTCAATGCAATCCCTATCAAACTACCAATGGTATTTTTTACAGAACTAGAACAGAAAATTTCACAATTTGTATGGAAACACAAAAGACCCCAAATAGCCAAAGCAGTCTTGAGAAAGAAAAACACAGCTGGAGGAATCAGGCTCCTGGACTTCAGACTATACTAAAAAGCTACAGTAATCAAGACAGTATGGTACTGGCACAAAAACAGAAATATAGATCAATGGAACAGGATAGAAAGCTCAGAGATAAACCGATACACATATGGTCACCTTATCTTTGATAAAGGAGGCAAGCGTATACAATGGAGAAAAGACAGCCTCTTCAATAAGTGGTGCTTGGAAAACTGGATGGCTACATGTAAAAGAATGAAATTAGAATACTCTCTCATACCACATACAAAAATAAACTCAAAATGGATTAAAGACCTAAATGTAAGGCCAGACACTATACAACTCTTAGAGGAAAACATAGGCAGAACACTTTATGACATAAATCACAACAAGATCCTTTTTGACCCACCTCCTAGAGAAATGAAAATAAAAACAAAAAGAAATAAATGGGGCCTAATGAAACCTAAAAACTTTTGCACAGCAAAGGAAACCATAAACAAGACGAAAAGACAACCCTCAGAATGGGAGAAAATATTTGCAAATGAAGCCACTGAAAAAGGATCAATCTCCAAAATATACAAGCAGCTCATTCAGCTCAGCTAAAAAAACAACCCTGTCCAAAAATGGGCAGAAGACCTAAACAGACATTTCTACAAAGAAGATATACAGATTGCCAACAAACACATGAATGGATGCTTAACATCATTAATCATTAGAAAATTGCAAATCAAAACTGCAATGAGGGGCTTCCCTGGTGGCGCAGTGGTTTAGAGTCCGCCTGCCGATGCAGGGGACACGGGTTCGTGCCTGGTCCGGGAGGATCCCACGTGCCGCGGAGCGGCTGGGCCCGTGAGCCATGGCCACTGAGCCTGCGCGTCCGGAGCCTGTGCTCCGCAACGGGAGAGGCCACAGCAGTGAGAGGCCCGCGTACCGCAAAAAAAAAAAAAAAAAAAAAAACTGCAATGAGGTATCACCTTACACTGGTCAGAATGGCCATAATCAAAAAATCTACAAACAATAGATGCTGGAAAGGGTGTGGAGAAAAGGGAACCCTCATACACTGTTGGTGGGAATGTAAATTGATAGAGCCACTATGGAGAACAGTATGGAGGTTCCTTAAAAAACTAAAAAAACTACCATACGACTCAGTAATCCCACTACCGGGCATATACCCTGAGAAAACCATAATTCAAAAAGAGACATGTACCACAATGTTCATTGCAGCACTTTTTACAATAGCCAGGACATGGAAGCAACCTAAATGTCCATCAACAGATGAATGGATAAAGAAGATGTGGCACATATATACCATGGAATATTACTCAGCCATAAAAAGAAATGAAATTGAGTTATTTGTAGTGAGGTGGATGGACCTAGAGACTGTCATACAGAGTGAAGTAAGTCAGAAAGAGTAAAACAAATATCATATGCTAACACATATATATGGAATCTAAAAAAAACGTTACTGAGGAATGTAGTGGCAGGACAGGAATAAAGATGCAGAAGTAGAGAATGGACTTGAGGACACAGGGATGGGGACAGGTAAGCTGGGATGAAGTGAGAGATGGCATGGACATATATATACTACCAAATATAAAATAGCTAGTGGGAAGCAGCTGCATAGCACAGGGAGATCAGCTTTGTGCTTTGTGTCCACCTAAAGGGGTGGGATAGGAAGGGTGGGAGGGAAATGCAAGAGGGAGGATATATGGGGATATATGTATATGTATAGCTGATTCACTTTGTCATACAGCAGAAACTAACACACCATTGTAAAGCAATTATATTCCAATAAAGAGGTTAAACAAATTTTAAAAAGCTGTAATTAAAAGAAGAAAATCCTCCCCCTTAAAATTTTTTATTTTCAATGTTGAAACTAGCAATGCACTTTCCACTTGAGAAGCACCTCTGAAAAGAGGTCATTGTGGGATCCAGGAGGAAGGAAGGGTGAAATTTTTTGCTGAAGTGTGACTTTAGACTTTAAGGAAAAGATGAAGTGTTAACCGTGGTACTCCTCTATAAAGTGTTTGTTTCAAGCTCACCCTTAAAAAATTACACCAGGTAAATAGGAGAGGATACCTGATCAGAAACAATAAAAATATATTGGTATTTATTGTCCTTATATTGAATCTCTTTAGAACCTAAGCAGGCATAAATCAATATGGGCAAGAAACAAGTAACCAAATCTCAACATTGATCCCAAATTAACAAAAATAGCTATTATTTTTGAACCACGTGTTGTGATCCTAGTATCTATGTCTAATTGTGGGACTTTGGAAAATGGGTCTATATTGATGAAAATAATAGCTTTATTTATTTATTTATTTATTTATTTATTTATTTATTTAATTTTTTCATATCCCCAGGCCCCAACTCAGGTTTAGTGAAGTAGAGTTTCTGGGGGAAATGACTCAGGCATCTGCATTTTAATAATCAGCCCAGGTGATTTTATTTGATTTTATTTTTTTACTTTTTTTAAAAAAATATTTTATATTGAAGTATAGTTGATTAACAATGCTGTGTTAGTTTCAGGTGTACAGCTAAGTGATTCAGTTACACACATACATGTATCTATTCTTTTTCAAACTTTTCCCATTTAGGTTATTACAGAATAATAAGCAGAGTTCCCTGTGCTATACAGTAGGTCCTTGTTGTTTACCTATTTTAAACATAGCACTGTGTACATGTCAATCCCAAACTCCCAATCTATCCCTCCTCCCACCCTTCCCCCCGGTAACCAGAAGTTCATTCTCTAGGTCTGTGAGTCTGTTTCTGTTACATTTATTCAACAACCATATGATCATCTAAATATACACAGAAGAAACATAAGAAAAAAACCCAACATCCTTCATAATAAAAATTCTCAGCAAACTAGAAATTAAAGGGAACTTCCTCAATGTGATAACAGTATTAGATTGACAATTTAGGGTATCTATTTCTTTTTGAGTGATCTTTGGTAGTTCATGTCTTTCAAAGAAGCCATTCAGTTCTCCTACTTTGTAAAAATGTATGGACATAAAGTTGTTCAAAATATTTCCTTATTATCATCATAATGTTTATATAGGATCTGTGGTAATGCCCCCTCTCATTTGTGATTTGTAATTTGGATCTCTTCTCTCTCTCACACACACACACATTCTCCCTCTCTCTCTCTTTCTCTTTCATTTTTATTTCTTGGTCTTTCTGACTAAAAGGTCATTAAAGGGATCCAACAAGAGTTCCATTAAACCACAAGCTATGGCTACCATCAGGGCTCTTTGGACTTATTGTGTCCAAAGACCAACAGGCAAGAAGAGGACTCACAATACTGGCAGGGAAATTGACTAATTAGCAGGAGAAAATAGGGTCATTTCTTTTCTTTTCTCCTTTTCTTTTCACTTTTTATTTTGAAATAATTTTGCAGAAGTAGGGCAGAGAATACTTGTGTATCATTCACCCATCTCCCTTAGGGTTAACATCTGACATATTTATGGTAATACTAGTATTATGATCTGTTTCTTACCTGCAAAACAGTTTTGACACTAAATATATGGGATTTCCACACTAAGCAGTTCTCCAATTTTCTGCAGACACCAACTGGGTGTCCTACAATTCAATTCTGACACTAACTACCTGGAGTAGCACAGACCCCACTGGTTAAGGGTCAGTCCCATAAAAATGCCCCCAATTTCAGATGCCAATCATAAGTAGTGGGTCTCCAGATTCCCCACACTTCTGCCTGACTTGGCTACCAATTGGTGGTTCCCATAACCCCCTCCTCAGGTTCAACAATTTGCTACAACAGCTCACAGAACCCAAGGAAACATTTTACTTGTTATTACTGGTTTATTATAAAGGATATTATAAGGCAGGGGTTCCCAACCCCTGGACTGCGGACCAGTATTGGTCTGTGGCCTGTTAGGCACCGGGCTGCACAGCAGGAGGTGAGCAGCGGGCAAGCAAGCAAAGTTTCATCTACTGCTCCCTATCGCTTGCATTACTGCCAGAGCCATCCCCCACCCCCGTCTGTTGAAAAATTGTCTTCCACAAAACTGGTCCCTGGTGCCAAAAAGGTTGGGGACTGCTGTTATAAGGGATACAAATAAACAGCTAGATGAAGAGGTACATAGATGAAGTCTAAAAGGGTCCCAAGTATAGTAGCTTCTGTCTTCATGGAGTTTGGGATGTACCACCCTCCTGGCACATGGATATGTTCACCAACCCAGAAACTCTCCACATCCCATTGTTTATAGAGTTTTTGTGGAGGTTCCATTGTGTGGGTGTGATTGATTAAATCTTTGGTCATTGGTGATTAACTCAATCTCTAGCCCCTCAACCTTCCCTGGAGGTCAGGGGTGGGGCTGAAAGTTTCAACCCTATAATCACATGGTTGCCTTCTCTGGCAACCAGTCCTCATGTTGATTCTATTTCGGGGTCCACTAAAATTCACCTCATTGACATATACCAGGTATGGTTAAAAGCGGAGATATATATATAAAATAATTGACGCTCCTCTCACCCCTATCACTTAGGAAATTAGAAAGATTTTAAGAGTTCTGTGCTAGGTACCAGGAAAAAAGACCAAATATATATTTCTTATTATATGACAATATCACAGGTACATTCATCAGATTAATAAATCAACATTGGTATAGGATGGAAGGGCACGTTAGGCGCATGTTAGGTGTACGGATTAAGAGATACAAACTCCTATAAAGCAGAGAGGCAACAAGGATATATAGAATAGCATAGGGAATTATAGCTATTATCTTGTAATTACTTTAATAGAGTATAAACTGTAAAAATATTGAGTCATTATGCTGTATAGTTTAAATATAATATTGTAAATCAACTACACTTCATTTAAAAAAGATCTACAATTCAAAAAAGATCAACATTGTTACAATACTAATGACTAAACTATCAACTTTATTTGGATTTCTCCACCATTAATGCCTATAGTTTATCCCACTAGTTTAACCTTCCTTTTCTAAGTTTCTCCTCAGAAAGAGAGGGTCATAGGAACCATGGAGGAGCTGTTCTCCAAAGCTGTGTGAAGTATATGCTGTGGAGCATAAAACATGTACTTGGAATCCATGAAAACATGGCACTCAGATCTCCTGCTTGGGGAAGGATAGTTGTTGGATGGCCCCAGCTGCTACCCACTGAATTCACCAGTACACTCATGCTAAGTCATACTGCCCATGGGCTGCTTGAAGACTCCTTAAATGAAGTCTCACCAATAAATCTCTTTTTGTTTTTCAACTTACAAATATACAATACAGTATTGTTAACTATAGTTACCCTGATGTATATAACATCCCCAGGACTTATCTATCTTATAACTGAAAGTTTGGTTCTATTTTTTTTTTTTCCCTTAGACTGAGTCTCACCAGTAAATCTCTTTAATGTCTAATCCCATCTTGGGATCTGTTTATAGGAGGCATAGAAATAATGCAAATGCATATTCTTCTATTTTGGGTGAAGTGTGTTGTTTTAAAATGTCAATTAAGTCATGTTGGTTTGTAATATTGTAAAGGTCTTCTATATTTTCACTGATTTTCTATTTGTTCTATGGATTACTGAGAGAGTAGCACAGAAGTCTCTCAACTAAAATTGTGAATTTGCCTATTTATGCTTTCAGTTCTATCAGTTTTCATTTCCATATTTTGAAGCTAATTGTTAGGTGCATACATATTTAGGATTGTTATGTCTTTTTTGTGAATTAATTCCTTTATCATTATGTCCTCCTTTTACACCTGGTAGTACTATCCCTTGTATTGAAATCTACTTTGTCTGATATTAATAAAACCACTCTTTCTTTCTTTTAGTTAGTGTTTACATATCTCTTTTTCTATCCTATTACTTTTACTTTTGTCAACATGCTTATATTTGTAGTGAGTATTTTTGTAGATAGCATATAGTGTGGTCATGCTTTTTATTCCATCTGATAACCTCTATCTTTTAATTTGAATGATTGATCCTTTTATATTTACTGTATTTGTAGTGTTAGAGTTAAATCTAGTATCTTATTGGATGTTTTCTCTTTGTTCTATCTGTTCTCTATTTTTAAAAATTATTATTATTTTTTACTTCTGTTGCCTGCTTTTGGATTTGATTTGAGTATTTCTAAGATTGTATTCATCTTCACTATTAGCTTATTAGAATATTATTTTCTTTTTTGGAGGTTGCCCTAAAGTTTATAACACACATCTTTAATTTATCTCAGGCTACCTTCAAATAATATTTCACTACTTCATGTATAGTGTAAGAACCTTAAAAGAAAACCTTTCATTTTTTTCCCTCCTCCCATTTCTGTTACCATTGACATACAGTTTAATTTTAAATATGTTATAGTCCAATAATATTAAAAGTTTTGCTTGTAATGGTCAGTTATATTTTAGATTGATTCAAAATAAGAAAAATGATAAATTTTGCATTTATCTTAACCCTTACCATTTTTAAGCTCTTCATTTCTTTGTGTATATACAAGTTTCTGATCTCTTACTTCTCTTGCCTAGGAAACTTCCTTTAACATTTTTATATCATAGGTCTTAGGTCTTAGCGAAGAATTCTGTTTCATTTTTTTTTTTTCTGAAGGAAAACTCTTTATTCACCTTCATTTCTGAAAGATGTTTTCACTTGGTATAAAATTAAGAGTTGGAAAATTTTACCTTAAAGATGTCACTTCTCTTTCCTCTCTTGCATAATTTATGGTGAAATTGTTATTAATAGTCTCTAATTATCCATATTTTTTCAATGTGTGTAGTATATCTTTTTGTCTATGTCTAATTTCAGTGTTTTCTTTTCTTCTTTAGTTACCATAAGTGTAAATATGCTCTATCAGGTATGCTTTATTTATCTTTTTGTGTTTCTCTAAGCATCCTGAACCTGCAGTTTTATTACTTTTATTATTTTGGGAAAATTCTTGGCTGTCTTCTCTTCAAATACTTCTTCTGCTATGTTCTCTCTAATTTGTCTGGGACCTCAATTACATGTGTATTAAGCTATTCGGTATTATTCGAGAGCTGTTGGATATCTTTTTTCCCCTACTGCTTTTCTCTTTGTGATTCAATTTCAGTATATACTCTTCATCTATACTTAGATTCACTGTTTCTTACTTCAGCTGTGTTAAGTCTATTCATGAGCCTGGCAAATGAATTCTTTATCTTTTATACCATGTTTTTTATTTCTAGCATGTCCATTTGATTCTTTTATAGTTTTATCTCCCTGTTGAAATTCCCCCTCTCTTGATGCAAATCATCAAATTTTCAGGTAGATGTTTTAAGATATCGAACATAGTTGTTTTAAAGTCACTGTCTGATAGTTCCAGCATCTGAGTCATTATTAAATCTGTTTATATTAATTGCTTTTTCTCTTGACAGTTGGTTGGGGGTGGGGGTGTGCTCACACCTGTGTCTTGTACTTTTTTTATATTAAATGTGAGACATATTATTATATATGAAACATATAACATATTTAACAGTGGAGACTGAGGTAAATATTAGCATTTATGCTTGAAAATGGGCATGGCTCTTTTTTTGGTTAGGTTATTAATATTAAGGGTTGAGTCAATCCAGTCAGGAGTTAAGCTGGGCTTTGTTGTAGCTATGGTTACCCTCAGGACACCATAAACTTAAAATTTCTCTGAAGTTTTATCTCAATGTTTGTGCTCCACCCTCAGCTTTCTACCACCCCAGTATGCTTACACCACATAGCTGGGTTTCTCTTCACACTTTTGACCTTTCTCTGTATCTGAGTACTGTCCCTGTTCCTCAGTGATTCCTACGCTGGTGATAGTGAGGTTCTTTGTTGCCTGGCCCAGATCAGTGTAGGTAGGCTCTGTGTGTCTGGGCTTTGGGGGTGGGGCTTCCTCAGTGCTCATGGCCCTCTTCTATGTGGCAGCCAAACTCTGCCTAGTGTCTGTGGTGGGTCATGTACAGGTGAAATATTTTTTCTCCTCCCCCTGTGGTAGGAGATGTCTAATAATTTTGTAGCATTTTGGGCAGAGGACTCTTGACTACACCTTCCCCGTGAGTAGATGGTGCTTCCCTCTACTTCTTTCAGCACAATGGGTCTTTACCTGAGCCTTGGTGGTGATAGGGTTTGATGCCCTTCCCAAAGGGGAGAGGGAAGAGAGGAGGGACAAATTAGGAGTATGGGATTAACAGATACAAGCTACTATGAATAAAATAGATAAGCAATAAGGATATACTGTATAGACAGGGAATTATAACCATTATTTTATAATAACCTGTGACAGAATACAATCTACAAAAATACTAAATCACTACGCTGTACACCTGAAACTAACACAACATTGTAAATCAACTATACTTCAATTAGGGGGAAAAAAAAAGCTCTTGCCCATTTGAGAAAAGGGTCTAATCAGGGAATAAGGAGTCATGCCTTTCCTGCAGTGGTGGGAGTGGTGGCAGATGCTCTCCTACACACCACCACTGAGAGAAGCTTGCTCTGGACTCCTGACTTGCCCCTAATCTATGAGTGAATGTCAACTCCCTTTGTATCTAGGCCTCCCAGTGATTCTATACTATAACACCAGCCTGCACTTGGCTTTTAGCAATCCATTAAATTTTTAGCAGATTTCTTCTCACCTACTTGTATAGATGCCACATCTTTCTCCTATTGTTTGCCACTGGTAACCCAAGCCCAGGGTCAGACATAATTGGCAGTGGTAGTACTGAAGCATAATACTATTACTTTACTTTAGATAGTTTTCATGTTCATTAGTTGTAGCATTAAAACTGTTAGCTGGTACTTTAAAAAAAAAACAGAATTCTTACAGAAACTGTGAAAGCATTTCTTGTTTCATTTGTTGTAATGAGGTGAAATACATATTTCTTGGAAAGGTACATACACTGCTTGGTGTGAGATCCTTGAGAACAATACCTAAGAGTTACATTTTATTATCCTCATTGCTTACCTAAGAAAGAAGGAAAAATAATATTCTGAACAATGAATGTCCTCAGTCTTAAAAAACCTATATAGTGGAAATTGACCGAGGTCTCCCAGAATAATCACATTCAGTAGCCAAGTAGTAAAGTAATGATTTGAACTCATGTGAGAAATAAAGGGTTAGCAGTAAGCCTATGATATCTGTGAAATACTTTTTTCTTTACCAGGGACACCTGGGAAAGAACAAGCTGCAATGGTCAAAGCCCCTTGCAAACTTACTAGCAGAAAGGTAACAGAGAAAGTCCTTGTATTTGAAATGCTTTTAACAAAATATATCTGGTCTGTCTATGATGCTTATTGTACATACCTTATGAATTCATAGATATATGGGACATGGCCCACTGGAAAATGTCATGTAAGCTATATTGAAGTTTTAAAAATGAGGTGCTCCATAACCAAAATGGCTCCTTCTGTAACAAGCAATGTCCTGCATGTGTTGCTTAGAACATCCTATGTTTAATCAAAATCAGAATAGGTCCTAGTGGATCTAGGGAGTGGCATTGGTCATCTCAAACCTTTCCAAAGGAAAATGCATTGCCTGTGTTACATTGTCACCCATACACTTTTAATTACTAGTAAAGCTCAGTACTGAGTATTATACCTGATTCTTGTGAATCAATTTTGACAATCCAAACTACTGATTTTTAATTTCAATAACTATCTCTGATTTCAAAGTACATACATGTTCCCCTGTGCAATAATGCCTGGTTCAGTCTGGTACATGATCAGAGTCTAAAGAAGAATCATTGAGTCAAATTCAGAATTCATGTTATTTTACCACACAGATTCTTTAACCACATTTAGGGAGTTTTCATTTATTCTAAGTTTTGAAATACCACTGTGTAATAATGATGGTATGACATGTGATAAAAATTCCAGAAAACAAAAAATCGTTATGCAGCATATGCGAATAAAACAGAAAAGAAATACTGCATATTGTTGCAAACTACGGAGGACAAAGACCATAAAATTAACCATAATGAATTTATTTTCCTTGGGTATAAGGTATTAGTGGTTGGCTATTTTGTGATAGACCATTGATCTGCTTTTAATAATAGCAGCCACATGAAATGAGTCTATCCTATAGGCATTGGGCTAGGTACTCTTTCTTTATAGTATTATTACAACAAAGATAAATAGACACAAGAAAATAATTTATTTGGAATGTTACTCAGGGCTCAACCTAAGTACAACCAATACTTGGTTTTCACACCCAATGGTCTTGATTTCTTTGATTGCTCAAGGTAGCTAACATAACGACTTTGTCTTTAATTGTATAGTTGGTTTGAGTAATGGATACATATAGTTCTGTATTATTAAAGAATTTTTATTTTTGTTATTCTTGAATGGTTTTGTTTTAATTTTTTCCAACCTAAGTTTTTAATTTATCGCTTATAAATTTGGAAGGCCCTCTAGGTTTAATAAACTTCATGCCTTGTTGTTAGGTCATTCATTTCTAAACATTAACACACACACACAAGTTTATTGTAGAAACCTTCATACCCTAACCCCTATTTCTCAGCACCTGGCTTCTATACAATTATTTTTTACACTGTTAAAATTCAGGCTATCCAAGTAGCCTCAAAAACAAGTCAAAGAGACAGACCCACTGGTATTGAAATTGTCTAGAAGACTTTGAGAGTGGACACAGGGGAGGTATTATTTGTGGAAAATACAAAAGGACAGCCAGAATTGGATTCTCAATGTTGTGTGCCTTTCCAGAGTAACTGTGCCTATGCTAAGTATGCATAATAATATTCTCTGTTTTCCTGTTTAGTGATGGGGCTTCACATGAGCACCCCACAATGGCTTTTAAACAGCTTGTTTGCTAGAAGGATAATAATCAGCCAGTATTTTGACAACAGCACTGGAAAACAACCAGTTTCTCCCTGAGTCAGAAGACCTTTTCAGATGTCTTGAGTAAAGTTCATACAAGAATCAAGTTTTATCCCTGATTTCTTTAATTGGTCTCTTATCGAGGGAAAAGGAAGCTTGCCACAGTATATTTTTTAGCCTTATGAATTTTCTGCCTTTACTCTTTATACATCAATCAATTAGGTCATTAGAAAGAAACTATAGAAAATGAAAATAATTCTAATTATAAAGAAGAATAACTATATAATTATAGTAATAGAAAAATTCTAATTATAAAATAATTCTATAGAAATAATTTCTAAATAAAAATAATTTGGAATCAGAGGACACATTTTTTTTTTTATTTATTAGGTTTCTGATCCCAAATAAGTCCCTAAATTTCTCTCAATCTTGCCTTCTTAATCTATTAAGTAGAAAGAAAATGTCTGATTTGCCTATTCCACAGGCATTTTATGAATATCAAATGAAAAAATGTGGATGAAATTCCTGGTAACTGGAATGTATATAAACATGTTTGATCCATCCAACCATGTATTTACGCTATCCCTTGAATCCATCATTCATTTTTCTGGTGTGTTCCTAAGTTAGAGTTTTGCCCAATTAAACCATACCTTGTCTTTGAGTGAGAGTAAAAGAGATTTCACCTCACATATCAACACGGCAAGTGATAGTGGCTGCCTAAAATACTATTTTAAATGGGTTTCTGAAAAAATATTAGGTTTAATAGAAAATAAGTATTGTTAATAATGACATCTCCCATGGGGACAAGTACAGAAATATAAGTGGCCATGCCACACATTGGCAATAGCTTCCTTAAAACTCAAGACACGTATTCCAAAAACTGGATATTCCTTGCTAACTTCAGGACCAAGATTAACACAGAACATAAAAGATTTACATTACCTAGCATCAGTCTCTCCCACCTGGCCAAGACAAACATCACCTAGTTTTTTCAAGAGTAATTAATAATAAAGCCTCTTTGCACGACCTTAAATTAGTTATTGAGGACATTAAAAATTTTTTTTGAAATAGAAAATGAATGTTGGATGCTAGAGGGATCTAGCTGTGAACTCACTGAAAAGCAAGGTGAACTCTGGTACTCTGACCAGTGAGGTAAGTATTCGTCATGTTGTTCCATTCAGACAGGAAGACTTTCCATGATAAAGGACTGTTTTTCAGTAAATGGATATGAATAGATGTGTGCATTTCCCTGTGAGAACATCCTAACAAGTCAGGCACCATGAAGGATAAATCTTAATCACTGACTTTTTCATAATTACAGATTGCTGTTGATGTATGTCAGGAAGATACATTTTGATATATTTTCCCCAAAGCAATGGTCTGAGGAAAAAGTATGACAGTGTATAATTTGAGCAATTAGTTTTTAAAATGGCTTATTAAATGCAACCCATTTAAGAATGTAGAAAACACTGGGGACTTCATATCAAAGATACTAAATGACCCCAGAAGGTCTGGTTGATACATTTGCCTTGTTAACATTCATTGACTCATCCATTTATTTATTCAGTGAATGATGTTTGAACACTATGTGCCAAGAGGTGTGCTAGATGGTGATAATACAATGGTGAATAAAACAAGCATGATTCCCTAGCTTCATAGGACTAACACTGTAACAGAGAAACAATCATTAATCAGGTAATTACACCTGTTGAGATTGCTGCAAAGGACACAGCATAGTATGCTAAGAAGATCATAATGAGAAGACTTAATTCTGTGAGATTAGGGAATGCTAAAGCCCTAAAGGTTTATAATGGTAAATATATGAGGGTAGAGAAATGGTAAATATTTTCTAGGTAAAAGTGAGGAACCAAAATGATCAACTTAGCCAACTGAGCCAGCCAGTCTAGATTTAAAAAAAATAAAGACAAGTAGGTTTGTTAGAAATAGAGTCACCCATTGTTATGCACATTTTTGATGCTGGTATTTTCTTCATTTTCACCTGAAACTAGGAGCTTTTGAGTGTGTTATCATTAGACTGACCTCAGAAGCAAATTCCTTTTGTCTGGATTCTCCTTGTTGTTTTGTTTTGTTTTGTTTTGTTTTCTTCCTTAGGAATTAGTCATCAAAACCATCATGTACAGCAAGAATCTGAAAAAGGCTTACCACATTCCCAGGGAATAATGCCAAGCTGCCTAGAAATCTATCCACACATCCTCAAAATATATATAGATGAACAAGGAGAGAATAAGAAAATTCTCAGTAGGGTCAGTCCATATCCAATCACTGTTTAACACAGTAATAAAAAGACTTCAACTTGGCACAGCTCTGAAAGACCTTCCCCAGCTTTTGAGCTCCCTGTAGGGTCAGCTGACGTCTTTGGTGAGACTGTTTAACAGCCCAACTTCTCCTTCTATTCAACTCTGTTTCTTTTTCTTCCCTTCTAAAGGTAGTATTCCAAGCTTTCCCTAATTAATCTCCTGATTAGTAATCTCAGCCCTATGAACTGAACTGTTTTCCCTCCCTCCCCAAAATCTATATATTGAAGTCCTAACCCCTAATGTGATTATATTTGAAGACAGAGCTTTTAGGAAGTAACTAAGGTTAAAAGATGTCATAACGGTGGAATCCTAATTCTATAAGATTTGTGGCCTAATAGGAAGAGAAAGATCTGTGTGTGTGTGTGTGTGTGTGTGTGTGAGTGTATCTTTATGTGTACACACAGAAGAATAGTCATGTGAGCATACAGTGAGAAGGTGGACATTTGCAAGCCAAGACGAGAACCCTTACAAGAACCTGACCATGCTGGCATCCTGATCTCAGCTTTCCAGCCTCCAGAACTGTGAGAAAATAAATTTCTGTTGTTTAAACCAGCCAGTCTACAATATTTTGTTATGGACGCCCCAACTGACTAATACACTCTGTCTCAGCATCTGCTTCCCAGGAAACCCAACCTGCAACGGTGGCCCTTGGCAATCACCACTGACTATGCAATCAGAACAATTCCTCAGACTCAAACGAAAATAAAACAAATAAATTATTTACGTGGAGATTCCAATATGCTTAAGTGCTTTCTGAGTTGAAACTCAAGCTTTCCACTTAGAAAGTATCTTCTCAGCCTGAATTACACTAAGAAGATAACCGCCTGGTGAGTGCAAAGCTATTCATCATATTCATGACTTGGGGAGAGGCTGCCTGTCACTGGTCCCAGAGTTTCTGGCAGGTGGAAATGGAGAGATTGTCATTTCTAGTATGTCATGTCCCCAGTGGTGCTGAATCACTTGAAATTCCAAACACCTGTATTGTCGCCTCTAAGGCTTCTTACCATCAAAATGCAAGATGCTGCAGAGCTCTGAGACAGGTGATAAGAAGGGTCCACTGAGCCAAGAAAACAACAAATAACTTTGTAGAAGCCTCTGGAAATTTAGCATTTCCAATCAAAGCCTTGTTTGCTCTGAGCAGAACTAAGTCCTGCTCTCCAAATTATTAGGTCTGGGAATGCAGGAAAACCTGAATCCTGCCTTGTAATCACTACTTCCTCATTTAAGATTTCTGAGGCAGATTTATACAAGGATCAATGCCTAGAAGATTCATAAAGTACTGCTTCACTGTGAAAGATGGGTCAGCATCTGATACTGCAATAAGGACTCTCTGTTGCTGGTAGATTAAATTGACCCAATTAAGACTGGACTGAAAGCCAAAGCAATGTCTCCATTTCCACCTTAAGCCCCAAACTCAGATTTCCCCTAGCTAGAAGTAAGGAAGAAAGAAACAAGAGAGATGCATGGAGCCTAAGCACACTTACTTCCACATTTCTACTCATGCTACTGCCTCTGTTTGGAAATTCTTCTTTAAACAATGCTCCACCTCACACCGTCCAGAAACCTCCATTAGTGACTCTTTATTTGTGCCTTCCACTTTAGATATATCCTTGTTGCACATTTCAGCCTCTTTATAATGACTTATCAGGTCCTTTTATTCACTAGAGAATGAGCTTCTTGGAAGCAGGGACCACATCTTGCTAAACTGTCAGATGATTCTAACACAGGACCTAGTGAAACAATAGGTATGATATACCCAGGAACATGAAATCACACATCATCTGGCCCCAATCTTTCTTTCTAGCCTCCAATCTCACTAAACCCACTAGTCCATCACTTACCCACATTTCCCTGCTTTATTCACAACACAAAACTCACTGACCTGCAAAACACACCCTCCTGCTTTCACTCATACTATTCCCTCTGTCTGAAATGTTCGCTGATCATTTGAAACAATAAAAATCTTCATCTTCCTCTGAGGTTCTACTCAAATACCTCTTTCTCCACAGGGTCTCCTCTTTGCTTTCCCATCATCTCTTGTTGATGCCTTTCCTTCCACACACAAGTACCCCTGAGAATACCAAAAATCACCAATGTTCAAGTATCATAAGTAAAATGGATTAGTATTTGCATATAACCTATGAATATTCTCCCTTATATTTAAATCATCTCTAGATTATTTATAATACCTAATACAATGTAAATTCTATGTAAATAGTTGCTGGCACATGGCAAATTCAAGTTTTGCTTTTTGGAAATTTCTGGAATAAATAAAATATTTTTCATCCATGGTTGGTTGAATCCATGTATGAGGAACTGAGGATATGGAGGGCCAACTGTATACACATGGCCAATAAGCATATGAAAAGGAGATCAACATTACTAGGTATCACAGAAATGCAAATTAATAATGCAATGAGATACCATACACACCCATTTGCTTTGATGAAATTTAAAGATTGAAAATACCAGTGTTAATGAAATTACAGAGCATCTAAAATTTTCATATACTGCTACAAAATGGTACAAGCACTCTGGAAATTTTTCTTAAAAAGTTAAATGTAAAACAATTTTTGAAAAAGTTATGCACAGACATTCTGTTCCTAAATATCTATGTAAGAGAAATGAAAACATATCTACACAGACTAGAACATGAATGTTCATAGCTGCTTTATTAAAATTATTTCAATAATTTATTTAGTAGACAAAACCAGAAAACAACACAAATGCCTACCAACAGGAAAATAGATAAAAGACTGTGGTATATATTCATATACTACAATGGAATAGTACTCAGCAACAAAAAGAAATGACCTGTTGGTAATTGCAACAACATAGATGAACCTCACCTCAAAATCATTATGCTGAGTGAAAGAAGCCAAACACAAATGAGTACATACTACATGAATCCATTTATATAAAATTCTAGAAAATGGGAACTAATGTATAGTGACAGAAACCAAGTCAGAGGTTGCCTGGGGCAGAGTTCAGGGGAGAAACGGGTTGTAAAAGGGCATGAGAAAATTATTGAAGTGATGGAAAATGTTTGTTTTCTTGATCGTGGTAATGATTTCACGGGTGTTTAAATATGTCAAAATTCATCAAATTGTATGCTTTAAATATGTGCAATTTATTGTACTTTAAATATGCCTCAACAAAATTGGGGGAAAGCCCTCAGTGGTTCCCTATCACCAATGAATAAAGTAAAATTTGTGTCACAGGGTTTCATAACTCAGACCCCTGCCTCACTCTGGCCTCCTCTCTAATCACTTCCCCTGTCACTTGCTGGACACGTGTTCTTTTTATAGGGTGTTTCCTTTCTGGAAAGTTCACTCATACTCCTGTTCATCTGGAAAATAATTAGTCATTTCTCAAAACTCGGTTCAGTGTGTGCTCAATAAGTAATTGTCCAATGTGTGAATGGGCTCAGGTATACCTCCTCTAGGAAGCATACTCTGACCCTCTATACATATCCCCCAGAGTTAGTCACTCTTTCAACAATTTGTTAGTATTCCTTATATCTGTTATCATCCTGTATTGCTTTACATGGAGCACTAAATCTGCTTCTTTACATGTGAACTCCTTGGGAATGTAGTAGGCAGAATTCTAAGATGCCCCCTCAAATTCTTGTCCAGTGTGCACACTAACCTTTACCCAATTATTCAATCAAATACTAATCTAGGTGTTGCTATGAAGGGCATTTTGCAGATGTAATGAAGGTCCCAAATAAATTAGCTTTAAGTTAGGGAAATCATCCATGTGGTCCTGACTTAATCATGCAAATCCTTTAAAAGCTAAGCATTTTCTCCAGTTGGTCACAGAAGAGATAATCATAGGTCCAAAGCATGAGAAAGATTCAATGCACCTTGCTGGCTTGAAGATGGAGGACACCAAGTGGTGAGGAATGTGAATGGCCTCTAGGTGCTGAGAGACTCCTGACAGCCAGCAAGGAAAATGGAACTTCAGTGCTACAACCCCAAGGAGCTGAGTTCAGCCAAAAATATAAATGAGCTCAGAAGTGGATTTTTTCCAAGAGTCTTCAGATAAGAATTAAATATGGCTAACAGTTCCATTTCAGCCTTGTGATATCCTGAGCAATGAACCCATTCATGCTGTGCCAAGCTTCTGAACTACAGAACTGTTAGCTAATAAATGGGTATTGTTTTAAACCTCTACATTTGCATTCATTTGTTACACTGCTGCATAAAAATAATACAGGGACAGGAACCACATCTTATATATCTTTATAGCACATGGCTTCTCATGTAATAAGTCCTTAATAATGTTTTTCAGAAAAAATTAAAAGAAGAATGAGAAGAAGAGAAGGAGGGAGAAACGAAGATAAAAAAATAAAAGGAATGAAACAGAATAAAACAGAGGGAAACATTTTACTTTCCAGAACTGTGGCCCTTGACCTTAGCTATACATTATCATCCTATGGAGAGCTTTAAAAAATATTATATCTGGGTTCCACCCCCAGTGATTCTGATTTAAGTGATCCAGGTGTGGCTTAAATCTCCCCAGATGTAGCCCAAGTTGAGAACCACTGATATGGTTGCTCCACGTGAATTGACTCCCAAGGACCAGTAGCTCAGCCAGAACTTCAGCAGATCCAGCTCCTGTGGAGACTGGCTGGGTCCTTAGCGTTAACCTGTAGAAAGCCCTTAGTTACTAGCTGTGTCCTATTCCACAGTTAGCTCTTCCCAGGACGTTAATGGGCCTCACTCCAGGAGATATTCATTCTTCTCTCCATTCACAGGTTTCTTAGTTTAGGTTTAAATAATAATCCCTTGATATTTTAATAAATTCTGGGCTCCCTCCACATTACAACCTTCTTGCACCCTGCTGATCACATAAATTTTTCTCTGCAGGATTCTCTACTGCAATCCACAGAGCAAATGTTGGTAATGTTCTGATTAGAAATGGTAGATGCCATTATCTGGATACTGTCCTTATCTATCACCAACACCTAAACATATTTCTCAGTTAAAAAAATTACTTTAATTGCTAATCAGAATTCTTTGGAGGGCTTTATAATCTAAAGAAGGCTATATTGGGATTCTGAGCTTTAGTTCTGGTTCTGCCCCTTATTAACTATATGAGATATCTGGCAAGACAGTTAACCACTATTTATAATAGTTTATCATCATTAAAATAAAGGAGTCTATATTATCTCATAAGGTTGATATCAGACTAATAGTAAGATAATGTAAAGGTTTGTTACAACAGCTTAGGTGTGTATATGTGCATGTATGTGTGTGTGTGTGTGTGTGTGTGTGTGTGTGTGTGTGTGGTGAGAGTGTGTATGTACACATATACATATATTGTTCAGATTTAACTAATTCACTGGAGTACCTAATATATTTCTGTCACTCTGCAGGGGAGTTGTTTAGAAAAAAATGTAAAATATTTCAATAAATTCTTTTCTTAGGGAAAGAAAGAAGGATGAATGGGTAGGATGCTCTACCTGGCATGAAGATACCAATATGTGGTATTGATTTTTAAGTTTAGCTGGTCTTTCAAAGGTAGCTGAGAGAGGAGAGGGAAAAGGGCGTACACATAAATTTTAGATAAGTCTCTTATGGAGCATACTCTATGTGTCAGCACCTAGGCAGTTATCTAAATAATTATGCAGAGCAAGCCTGTGAGACAGGTATTTTTATTCCCATTTTTGTAGATAAAACCATTGCAATTTACAGATGAATTGGAACTTGGTCAAGGTCATGCTGTTAGTAAGCCATGGGCCTGAGATTTGAATTGTGGGCTCTCTGACCTGCCAATAAAATCAGCATACTTGGTTTGGGTTGCCAACTATGTTGTCTTGGAATAACATCAGACTGTAAATTGGAAAACCAATTAAATACTATCCTTGAGGCTGAGAGGGGATGATGACGACATTATACAAGGAGGAACTCTATTCTAAATGTGAAACCTAGCAGGGGTAGGTACTCACAGCTGGGAGCCAATGGCCAGGAGGGGGCAAAGTTCCATGGGAGAGGGATGGGCCACTCGGGTATACCTGACAGGAAGACTGAACAGTCAGGGGATTTGCATTTCTAATAAATTTCCAGTGATGCTGATGTTGCTGATCTGGGGACTGCAGTTTCAGAACCACTGTACTAGAGATACACAAATGTATCTGACAAGACCAGTAGATCTCTTTGGAGACCCAGGTCACTATTAGATAGATGATCTAGTGTTTAGTTATCTATCTAGTTACTAGATAGCAGTGTTTAAGAGTGTGAGCACTGCAGCTAGATTATCTGGTTTCAACAGTCACTCTTATTGCTCAGTGGGTGGTTGATTTGGGGCATTTTATTTAAATTTGGCAGACAGGGACTTCCCAGGTGGTCCAATGGTTAAGACTCCGCATTTCCACTGCAGGGGTCGCGGGTTCAATCCCTGGTAGGGGAACTAAGATCACACATGCTGCATGATGTGGTCAAAAAATAAAATTAAAACAAAATTTTAAAAAAGAATAAGCTTTAAGAAAACTAGACAGACAGACAGTAAGAAATATGGATATATGTCTAACATTGCTTAGCACATAGAAAACCAAAGCTATCATTATGCACCAGTATGGCAGGGGTGTGGTTTGGTGGACATGGGGATGGTCCACCCCCATTCCTTTTCAAAGAGTCCTTGTTGCTAAGCTGTAGGGAGTGCTGCAGGCAGACACACTCCAGCTCTCAGTCCCTTTAAGGATTGCCTCAGCTGCAGAGAGCCACCTCACCCAAGATCAACTCCTCCCACAGGCAGGCACATCCAGTGACTGTTAAGGCAGAGATATAAAGGCCTGGTCATTTTGGCCCAATGCATGACAACTCTGGCACCAGTCTAGTCTAGAGCTTCCTGAGGGGTCAGCTGAAGCTGCATCACAGCCCGGCTTCTCCCTTTGCTCAAGTCTGCTCCCTTCCTTCCCTTTCACAGAGTCTGGTTCCAACGACCCTCCAATCTGAACTTATGGTGCACTAAACTGCCTCTCAAAGTCTGCATCCTGGAGAACTCAATGTGCAAGATGTGAAGCCCATTGAGACCAAAGGTGCAGGATTTGGTGGAGGAAGCACAACACAACATTAAAAACTTCAGACCCAGTTCTTGGGTTTCATATCTGATTTCAAAAAATTTTCTAATGAATAATAGCATCCATTCATTGCTACTTAGTTTGTGCCTTGATTGTTACATTTCATCATCAGAAAATGCCTATGGAGTTATTATTATCCCTAATATACAGATAAGGAAATGAGATTTACAGGTGCTAGGTAACTTTTATCCATAGCCATGTTAAATAACTTTGCCATGAATAAAACCTGATTGTGTTTGATTCTGAAGGCTGTGCTCTCATACATCATACTTTTCTGCTCTGGTTTCTCATTGAAGGAAAATGCAAGCAGCATTTTTCACAGGATGAGAGACTTGGGGCTTAGGAAAGCTTTGCTTATTCAAGCAGGTAAAGGTCTGCCTGGAAAGCTGCTGTCTCCCTTACAAAAGAAATTGTTTTTGAGCCACTGGGGACTTTGTTAATCACTGGTGCTGGACACTCCTGAAATTAGATAGCACTCTCTTCACTGCAGGCTCTCAGAAGAGTGGGATGTGGCTCAGTTAGTCATGAGAAGATGATATTTGACAAGGACCCAGCTCATGCATTTTTTGCCTACCTATATTTTGCTAATACAGATTCTAAAATAAAATATGTAGAAGGGACACTCTAGGCAAACGTGCCCATTTTTTTATCCTGCAAGACACTGGTCCCTGATCCCGTGTGGGAATTCCAGCATGGTCAAGCTGTACCAGTAGACAAATGGAGACAACCTTGACTTATAGTAGGCATATCCAAGTGTCCTAGACCAAAAGTAAACCATGGCCTCCTTGGAACCTTACCCCAGGCCCACACCCTAACTGGCCCTCTAAATATTACCATTACAGTGGTGAGAAGAGATAATAAAAGATAAATCCAAAAACAGATTTTGTCCCTAAAACCTGGGGCAATTGGCTGAGTTTTCCTCCCTTTCCCCCAAACCTTACCAAATAACCTAGGGTTCATTTTTTTAATTAAGTATATGGTAGAAAAGTAACATTTCATCATATTTCCATGCAGATCTCAGAGAAGACAAGAGAAAGAAATAATTCATGGATAGAAGCCACCTCAAGAAGAGACTCACCGTAGAAAACTGAATTTTTTAATCTCTTCACTCAACACGCCAAAATTTCTAGTCCCCAAGCACCATGCCCTAGTAATGCACTTGAACTTAACCCTTCCATGTTGGCACACCTCCTTGGGGAGAGAGGGGAAAGTGGTGTTTCAGCAAGTTCTGGAAGCCAGCAACCCCACAGGTGACAAAATTCTGAGACTTCACTGGCAGGTGAGAAGAAACAGCCTAACCCTTTGAAGAAAAGGCAGGTCTGAGATGACTTCAGAGCTGACTTGTATTTCTACTTTCATAGCACCAGAATTCCCCCTTTCCTCCCTCTTCCATTCCTTTGTTCCCCTCCCTTTGTCCCCCTCTTTCTTCCTTGCATCCTTCCACCCTTCCTTCTTTCTTTCCTTATTGCCAGTTGCTTTCTTCCCAAAGCATTAACAGATTATCTTTGAGAAGGAATATTTTGTGGACGTTAAGATTAGAGTTACAATAAGAAGAAAACCTACTTCACATATTTAATATTGGACCCAGGGCAAAAAACAGCCTGGCTGACCCTTAGTTTTCTCATCTGAAAAATACAGAAGATAATTTTGGTACATACCTCTTTAGATTGTTTGGGATTAAACAAGAAAATAGGTATAATTTAATACAGAGCCTAGTTCAGAGAAATAAGTTTATGTCAGTATTTATCATTATTTGGAATACTATGAGTAGTAGTCTTGCTACTATTGACCTGACATTGGACTAGGCATTGACAATTCAAAGGTGAAAAGCACATGGAGGTGACCTCAGAAAGCTTCTTTCTCAGTCGTTCCCTAACAATTCTCAGCACAGTTGTCTCACTAGCAGAATAAACTATTTCATAATTCAACAGTGATTCTCAGCCCTTATTGTGCATCAGAATAACCTGTAGTGTTTTGAAAACCACCTTAACCTGAGCTCTGTATCTCCCTCCCCCTCCCCCCTGGGAATCTGATTAAGTAGTTCTGAAATGGATCCAGGCATTGTTATTTTTAATCATCTACACAAGTGATTATGATGCAGACTGAGAAATGGGCAACAAGGAGTTGACCAAACTGGTGCAAGTAATTAATCCAACTGTGTCCAGGTGGAAAGCCTTCTTTAATAAATTCAATATCAACTTTATTGTTGTTTTAATCTGTAAGCTTTTTGGTCATGAAGCATTACAGTGTTGTGAACTTTGGAGTCCAAAAGGCTAGGCTTGTTTTCCAGCTCTCATATTTAATGAGCTCCCTACACATCTGTGAAATGGGAATAAGGATGGTACTTGTGTCACAGGATTGTTAAAAGAATTCAGTAAAATCCATTCATTCAAAATCATGTATTGGTCCCAGTTGGGGGTGAGGCCCCTCATGGAAGCCTCTAGGGTCAATTATATGAACACTGACTTTAACTTTTTGCTGTATATAAGAATGCAATTGCAGCAGAGTCAAGACAGTGGAATAGGAGGACATGGAGTTCATATCTCCTCACAAGTACATCAAGAACACATTGGAACAATTCTCACAGAGCACTCACAACATTACATGACACTAGTGGAGGACCTTGAACACCTAAGGGGACAAGAAAAATCCCTGAGCAACCAGGCTGGAGGTTGGGTCTAAGCCCCTGTGGTGGGAGCACCAAATCCGAGCCACTGGACTACCAGAGAACTTCAGGCCCAAGGGAATATTAATTGGTATGAGCTCTCCCAGAGGTTCTCATCTTAGCACCAATCCAGCTCCACCCAACTGCCTGCAAGCTCCAGTGCTGGACACCTCAGGCCAAACAACCAGCAAAACAGGAACACAGCTGCTTACATCAACAAAAATGAGATGACAGATAAATATGTTACAGACAAAGGAGCAAGGTAAAAACGTACAAGACCACATAAATGAAGAGGAAATAGGCAATCTACGTGAAAAAGAATTCAGAGAAACAATGGTAAAGAAGATCCAAAATCTCAGAAATAGAATGGAGGCACGTATCGAGAAAATACAAGAAACGTTTAACAAGGACCTAGAAGAACTAAAGAACAAACAAACAGTGATGAACAACACAATAACCTAAATGAAAAACACACTAGAAGGAATCAATAGCAGAATAATTGAGGCAGATGAATGAATAAGTGACCTGGAAGACAGAATAGTGGAAGTAACTGCTGAGAGGCAAATAAAGAAAAAAGAATGAAAAGAAATGAGGGCAGTCTCAGAGACCTCTGGGTCAACATTAAATGAACCAACATTCGAATTATAGGGGTCCCAGAACAAGAAGAGAAAGAGAAAGAGTCTGAAAAAATATTGAAGAGATGGTAGTCAAAAGCTTCCTTAACATGGGAAAGGAAACAGCCACCCAAATCCAGGAAGTGCAGGGAGTACCATACAGGATAAACCCAAGGAGAAACACACCGAGATACATATTAATCAAACTAACAAAAATTAAATTCAAAGAAAAAGTATTAAAAAGGGGCAAGGGAAAAGCAACAAATAACATACAAGGGAATCACCATAAGGTTATTGCCTGATTTTTCAGCAGAAACTCTTCAGGCCAGAAGGGAGTGGCAGGATATATATAAAGTGATGAAAGGGAAAAAACTACAACCAAGATTATTCTACCCAGCAAGGATCTCATTCAGATATGATGAAGAAATTAAAACCTTTACAGATAAGCAAAAGTTAAGAGAATGCAGCACCACCAAACCAGCTTTACAACAAATGCTAAAGGAAATTCTCTAGACGGGAAACACAACAGAAGTAAAAGGCCTACAAAAACAATCCCAAAACTATTAAGAAAATGGTAATAGGAACATACATATAGATAATTACCTTAAATGTAGATGGATTAAATGCTCCAAGCAAAAGACAGACTGGCTGAATGGATATAGAAACAAGACCTGTATATATGCTGTACACAAGAGACCCACTTCAGACCTAAGGACACATACAGACTGCAAGTGAGGGGATGGAAAAAGATATTCCAAGCAAATGGAAATCAAAAGAAAGCTGGAGTAGCAATTCTCATATCAGACAAAATAGATTTGAAAATAAAGACTGTTACAAGAGACAAAGAAGGACACTACATAATGATCAAGGGATCAATCCAAGAAGAAGATATAACAATTGTAAACATTTATGCACACAACATAGGAACACCTCAATATATAAGGCAAATGCTAACAGCCATAAAAGGGGAAATTGAAAGTAACACAATATAGTGGGGGACTGTAACACTCCACTTACACCAATGGACAGATCATCCAGACAAAAAATTAATAAGGAAACACAAGCTTTAAATGACACACTAGACCAGATAGACTTAATTGATATTTATAGGAATTCCATCTGAAAGCAGAAGAATACACTTTCTTCTCAAGTGCACATGGAACATTCTCCAGGATAGATCAGATCTTGGGTCACAAATCAAGCCTCGGTAAATTTAAGAAAATTGAAACTGTATCAGGCATCTTTTCCAACCACAACACTATGAGATTAGAAACAAATTAAGAAAAAAAAAAAGAACAACTGTAAAAAACACAAACACATGGAGGCTAAACAATATGCTACTAAATAACCAAGATATCACTGAAGAAATCAAAGAGGAAATTTTAAAAATACCTAGAAACAGATGACAATGAAAACACAACAACCCAAAACCTATGGGCTGCAGTAAAAGCAGTTCTAAGAAGGATGTTTATAGCAATACAATCCTACCTCAAGAAACAAGAGAAACCTCAAATAAACAACTTAATTTTACACCTAAAGCAACTAGAGAAAGAAGAACAAATAAAACCCAAAGCTAGTCGAAGGAAAGAAATCATAAAAATCAGAGCAGAAATAAATGAAGTAAAAATAAAAAAAAAACAATAGCAAAGATCAACGAAACTAAAAGCTGGTTCTTTGAGAAGATAAACCAAATTGATAAATGTTTAGCCAGACTAATCAAGAAAAAAAGGCAGAGGACGCAAATCAGTAAAATTAGAAATGAAAAACAAGAAATCACAACTGACACAGCAGAAATACAAAGGATCATAAGAGACTACTACAAGCAACTATGTGACAATAAAATGGAAAACCTGGAAGAAATGGACAAACTCTTAGAAATGTACAAACTTCCAAGACTGAACCAGGAAGAAATAGAAAATATGAAGAGACCAATCACATGCGATGAAATAGAAACTGATTAAAGATCTTCCAACAAACAAAAGTCCAGGACCAGATGGATTCACAGGAAAATTCTGTCAAACATTTAGAGAACAGCTAACACCCATCCTCAAAATCTTCAAAAAAATTGCAAAGGAAGGAACACTCCCAAACTCATTCTACGAGGCCACCATCACCGTGATACCCAAAACAGATAAAGATATCACAAAAAAAGACAATTACAGACTAATATCACTGATGAACATAGGTGTAAAAATCCTCAACAAAATACTAGCAATCTGAATCCAACAACACATTAAAAGGATCATGCAAGTGGGATTTATCCCAGGGCTGCAAGAATTCTTCAATATACGCAAATCAATCAATATGATATACCATATTAACAAATTAAAGAATAAAAACCATATGATCATCTCAATAGATGCAGAAAAAACTTTTGACAAAATTCAACACCCACTTATGATAAAAACTCTCCAGAATGTGGACATAGAGGGAACCTACCTCAACATAATAAAGGCCATATATGACAAACCCACAGCAAACATCATTCTCAATGGTGAAAAACTGAAAATATTTCCTCTAAGATCAGGAACAAGACAAGGATGTCCACTCTCAACACTATTATTCAACATAGTTTTGGAAGTTCTAGCCATGGCAATCAGAGAAGAAAAAGAAATAAAAGGAATTCAAATTGGAAAAGAAGAAGTAAAATTGTCACTGTTTGCAGATGACATGATACTATACATAGAAAATCCTAAAGATGCCACCAGAAAACTACTAGAGCTAATCAATGAATTTGGTAAAGTAGCAGGATACAAAATTAATACATAGAAATCTCTTCTATTCCTATACACTAACAATAAAAAATCAGAAAGAGAAATTAAGAAAACACTCACATTTACCAATGCAACAGAAAGAATAAAATACCTAGGAGTAAACCTACCTAAGGAGGCAAAAGACCTGTACTCAGAAAACTATAAGATACTGATGAAAAAATCAGAAGATGACACAAACCGATAGAGAGATATACCATGTTCTTGGATTGGAAGACTCAATATTGTGAAAATGATTGTATTGCCCAAAGCAATCTACAGATTCAATGCAATCCCTATCAAATTACCAATGGCATTTTTCACAGAATTAGAACAAACAATTTTATAATTTGTATGGAAACACAAAAGACCCCGAATAGCCAAAGCAATCTTGAGAAAGAAAAACGGAGCTGGAGGAATCAGGCTCCCTGACTTCAGACTACACTACAAAGCTACAGTCATGAGGACAGTATGCTGCTGGCACAAAAACAGAAAGATAGATCAATGGAACAGGATAGAAAGCCCAGAGATAAACCCACGCACCTATGGTCACCTAATCTATGACAAAGGAAGCGAGAATATAAAATGGAGAAAAGACAGTCTCTTAAATAAGCTGGGAAAACTGGACAGCTACATGTAAAAGAATGAAATTAGAATACTCCCTAACACCATACACAAAAATAAACCCAAAATGGATTAAAGACCTAAATGTAATGCCAGACTTGATAAAACTCTTAGAGGAAAACATAGGCAGTACACTCTATGACATAAATCACAGCAAGATCTTTTTTGACCCACCTCCTAGAGAAATGAAAATAAAGGCAAAAATAAACAAAAGGGACCCAATTAAACTTAAAACGTTCTGCACAGCAAAGAAAACCATAAACAAGACAAAAAGACACCCTCAGAATGGGAGAAAATATTTGCAGACAAAGCAACTGACAAAGGATTAATCTCCAAAATATACAAGCAGCTCATGCAGCTCAATATCAAAAAAAAAAAACAACACAATCCAAAAATGGGCAGAAGACCTAAATAGACATTTCTCCAAAGAAGACATACAGATGGCCAAGAAGCACATGAAAAGCTGCTCGACATCACTAATTACTAGAGAAATGCAAATTAAAACTACAATGAGGTATCACTTCATACTCAGTTAGAATGGGCATCATCAGAAAATCTACAAACAACAAATGCTGGAGAGGGTGTGGAGAAAAGGGAACTCTCTTGCACTGTTGGTGGGAATGTAAATTGATACAGCCACTATGGAGAACAGTATGGAGGTCCCTTAAGAAACTAAAAATAGAACAATCATATGACCCAGCAATACCACTCCTGGGCATATGTCTGGAGAAAACCATAATTCCAAAAGATACATGCACCCCAATGTTCATTGCAGCACCATTTACAATAGCCAGAACATGGAAGCAACCTAAGTGTCCATTGACAGATGAATGGATAAAAAAGATGTGCCACATATATACAATGGAATATTACTCAGCCATAAAAAGAAACAAAATTGAGTTATTTGTAGTGAGGTAGATGGACCTAGAGACTGTCATACAGAGTGAAGTAAGTCAAAAAGAGAAAAACAAATATTGTATATTAACGCATATATGTGGAATCCATTAATAGAAAAATGGTACAGATAAACCTATTTGCAAAGGAAAAAGAGAGACACAGACATAGAGAACAAATGTATGAACACCAAGTCGGGGGGAGGGGGTGTGGGATGAATTGGGAGATTCGGACTGATATACATACGCTACTATGTATAAAATAGATCAGGGGTCCCCTAGCTCTAGGCCACAGGCCAGTAGTGGTCCGCGGCCTGTTAGCAACCAGGAGGCACAGCAGGAGGTAAGCAGTGGGCGAGCAAGTGAAGCTTCATCTGCCACTCCCCATCGCTCGCATTACCACCTGGACCATCCCCACTCCCCTGTCTGTGAAAAAACTGTCTTCCGCAAAGAAGACCAGTGTCTTCCACTGGTCCCTGATGCCAAAAAGGTTGGGGGCCGCTGAAATAGATAACTAATGAGAACCTACTATGTAGCATAGAGAACTCTACTCAATGCTCTGTGGTGACCTAAATGGGAAGGAAATCCAAAAAGGAGGGGATATATGTATATGTATAGCTGCTTCACTTTGCTGTACAGTGGAAATTAACACAACATTGTAAAGCAACTATACTCCAATTAAAAAAACAAAACAAAACAAAAGCAAGTATTCAGTAGTGCCTCCTCTATATCAGATACTGTTTTAGGTCCAGAGAATACAGCAATGAACAAAGCACGTCTCCATTTTCATAAAGCTCACATTCTAGTGGGTAAGGGAGGAAACTCATAATACACATAAAGCACCTAGCATGGTATCTGGCATACTTAATATAATACTATTTATTACACATATATTCGGTGTACATTAGTTAGGTACCAGGCTGTTCCACATGTTGAAAATGCAGAGAACAAGAAAGGGTATCTGCTGTCAGAAAGAGCAGAAAACTAACAAGGAAATAGTTGTATAGGGCAATTTCCAATATTTGTACAGGACATTTCCATAGAAAATGGGAAGCTAAAATACAATAATGGGATAGTAATTGCATCTGTCAGTATGCTTTCCATTGCAAGGAACAGGAAACCCAAATAAAGCTGGCTTAAATAGTAAAAGGGCTTTATTGGTAACAAGGTCTGATGATAGAGTAGGATTCAAGCACGGTTATTCAAGACCTGGCTTTGTATGTATGTGTCTCTCTGCCTGTTATCTTTTGTATGTCTGTGTCATCTTCAGGTGGTACTTATGGTCACAAAAAGGCTACCAGGAGTACCAAGGCAGGCTTCCCTGGTGGTCACATCCCATAATTATGACAAAAGTCCCATGCTGTGACTGATTGGATTGCCAGTGAACAAATTCCTGTGGCTACAACAGTGGCATGGGTTAATTGACTTAGGACTGGATTATTTGAACTAAATAGTGTTGCAAGGGATCACATTGTTGTGATTGACAGTTTAGCTCCATTCTCCTCTCCAGTTTCCACTTCAGTAAATGATTGGGGAAAGGGCAAAATTTAGGATAATCATGGTATTTCTGAGGAGATGACCATCTGAGATGAGACTTGAATGTCAAAGAAACGTCTAGCCCTTTGAAACTCTGGGGTCAGAACATTTCATGCACAAAAAGAAATAAGTAAAAACAACCATGTATTAGCTGACTAGGGCTGACATAACAAAGTACCAGAGACTGGGTGGCTTAAACAACCGCAATGTGTTTTCTCACTATTCTGGAGGCCAAAAGTCCAAGATCAAGGTATTGTCAGGGTTGTCTTCTTACACCTCTCTCCTTGGCTTGTGCATAGCATGTATCTTCACATGATCTTCCCTTTTTGTGTCTGTGTTCTGTGTCTTAATCTCCTTCTTTTATAGAGACATGAATCATATTGTATAAGGGCCCACCCTAATGACCTCATTTTAACTTAATTAGCTCTTTAAAGACCCTATCTCCAAATACAGTCACATTCTTAGGCACAGGGGATTAGCACTTCAACACATGAATTTGCAGGGTAGTACGATTCAGCGTGGAACACCCCCCTATATGGAGAAATTGACTTGCCATATTTGACGGACAGATGGGCCAGTGTGCCTAGAACAAGGTAAACAGGGAAGTGTTGCTACAAAATGACATCAGAGAGTTAGGCAGGGCTCCATCCATCTAGGGCCTTGCAGGATATGGAATGTATTTAGATTTTACATTTTTTAAAAATTTATTTATTTATTTATTTATTTTTATTTTTGGCTGCCTTCGGTCTTTGTTGCTGTGCACGGGCTATTCTTCGTTGCGGTTCCCCAGCTTCTCATTGCGGTGGCTTCTCTTGTTGCAGAGCACGGGCTCTAGGCATGCGGGCTTCATTAGTTGTGGCACTCGGGCTCCGTAGTTGTGGCTCACAGGCTCTAGAGCACAGGCTCAGTAGTTGTGGCGCACGGGCTTAGTTGCTCTGCAGCATGTGGGATCTTCCCGGACCAGGGCTCGAACCCGTGTCCCCTGCACTGGCAGGCGGATTCTTAACCACTGCGCCACCAGCGAAGTCCCAGATTTTACATTTTTGATGGTTGTCAGTATTAGTATTAATATTATTACATTCAGAAAACTATGTATGAAAAATCAATGATTCTAGCTGAAGGGAGAAATAAACCATGTTTCCACCAAAGGAGTAAACAGGTAGAGAGATAGGAGGTCTTACTTTTAAAAGCTCAGCTGCATCTCTTTAAATTGGTTGAGAGTATGAATAATTTAAATACAAAAATGGGGCATAGCAGTTCTCAAGTAACCTACAATACATTCCTCCCTCCAATACCCCCTACACACACTGCCAACCCACCTGTGTTTGGCACATTTCCATGGTAACTGTCATGCTATTTAACTGCTGGATTATGTTGTTAATATGGTGATTTAACATTTTCCATGTGGGTTAAACTGGATACAAAAAGCTGCAACATCTTAGTCATGTAGGATAAATTTATGGAATTTTCAATAGCTTCATTAAGCCATGTTTCTTCATAATTTTAGAAGAGATTTATTGCTAAAATCAAGAGTTTAGCTCAGAATGGTACTTGAAATGTGCTTGTCTCCTAGGGGAGACTTTTTTCAAAATGGCAGTCTTGCTTTAGGCTTTTTCTTACCAGAGAGAAGAGTGATGGAATACAGCCAGAGGCCTGGCAGAAGGTGTCGAGATTGCGGATGTAGAACCAAGAGTCTGATGCTAATGAAACTGGATGGGAGAGTAGTTAAAAGAACTTCCCAAATAGTGGTAATAGGACTGGATATTCAGAGTGCACCCGGGGGTCCTGCGGATCTGCCTCTTGCTTCAGTGGGGTTTGGTGTTTGGAAGGAACATACTGGGGGACACCCCTTCTTCTGGTCTCTGAATACCCTCCAAACTCCAGAGCCAGCCAACACCATTTTTTGTGGTTAGTTCCTTATTATAGAACAAACATGAGCTCCCAGATTCATCAGAATTATTCCACCAAGGTAGAGGCTGCCATCAACCACTTGGCCCACCTGCATCTGCAGGCCTCCTGCACCTACCTCTCTCAGGGCTTCTACTTTGACCACAAGCATGTGGCTCTGAAGGGAGTTGAGCATCTCTTGAAGATGTGTCCTCTTCCAGGAAGTGTCCCAAGATGATTGCGGTAAAACCCTAGATGCTATAGAAATGACCGTAGTCCTGGAGGAGAACCTCAACCAGGCTGTTCTGGATCTGCATGCCCTGGGTTCTGCCTGCACAGACCCCCATCTCTGTGACTTCCTGGAGATCTGCTTCCTAGATGAGTGGGTGAAACTCATCCAGAAGATGAACAGTCACCTGACTTACCCCCACAGGCTAGCCAGACTCCAGTCTGGGTTTCTGAGTATCTCTTAGAAAGACTCAACCCCAAGCACAGCTAGGAGCCCCCAGAGCCCAGTGGCCTTTGAGGAGCCCCTCTGCATCCCCCTGGTGTCAGGGCTTCTCCCCGAGCCTCTTTCAGCTGCCACTAAGCAACTTTTTAACCAGCTGTCTCCCAAACCATGGACCGAATGGAAACAGTAAAGCTTTTTGCAGCAGGAAAAAAAAAAAAAAAAAATAGGAAGACTGGTCATTTCAAAATCGCCTGCAGAAATTTCAAAAAATACAGATTCTCAGGTCCCTTCCCCTGCCCATTCCAAAAACTTCTGATTCCATTGGTTTGGACTGAGAGTTGCAAATCTATATTATTTTCATGCATCCCAGGTTATTCCAGTCTTGTCCACTTTGGTAACCACTGCCTTCCAGCAATGAATACTGAAGTATGATCCCCAAACTACTTGCATAGGATCATTCAGGGAAAATGCTTAAACTTCAGATTCCTGGGCCCCCTTTCTACCCTGGTAAGTTACAAAGAAGGGCCACAGCAACAAGAATCTGAATTTTTGCCCATGTCCAGTCCTTCTTGGTTATTCTGGGAACATGACTAAGCTGTGTTCAAAGACATTTGATAAGTATGTATGTAACCAGCTGTCTTTAGCTGTAATAGGGAACAAAAAAAGAAGGAGGTATAGGTCTGCTTCTCAAGGAACTCAGAAAAGTCAAGCTACATAGTGAGGTAAGGCATATCCTAATGAAAGAGACCAACTTAAGGCAGTATTAGATGAACTACATTTATAATTCTGAGAAGTAGTCCTATAGGAATTCTAAAGAGAGAAAGATAGATCAGTATGATCTGGGCTAGTCTTGGAAGGCTTCCTGGAGGAAGTGGTACTTGAGCTCAGTTTTTGGATAAGAAGAAAAGTGGAAACAGTAGTATATTCTGCATGTGGGGAATACAGAAGAATAGTGATATAGACCTAGATAGAGATCAGGATGAAAATTTGCTGAGTTTTCAAAAATTTGTCAATTATTCACCTAAGAGTATCTGTTTCTTCCTTTGTTTCCTCATTTGTAGAATGTCAACATTGAACAAGATCATGTATGAATATGCATAACAAAAACCTAGGCTCCTAATGAAACATCAACCTATGCTGGTCCTACCCTCTCCTCCTTCAAGATGAAGACTGCAGTTACACATAATGTGAAACTATGGTTTTTTTTTTTCTTGTCCCATATGCCAAAGAGAATATGGTCTGTCAGTCATCATTGCTCTTGCCAAATGTCTTTGAAAAGGTTAGGGAAAACTATTTTATTGCTTTAAAAATATTTTATAATATAACTATGTGACTGAGCTATCTCAATTACCATCTTCAAAACTTAGATGGACTTGGTTTCCTTCAAGACTCAAGATTATGTGATAGGGTGTGACCAAGATGCTTCAGTACTAAAAATCTTTATTGAATGAATGGTATATATATACATATATATATATATATATATGTATATATATACACACACAATATTATATATATATAAATATATACACATATATACGTATATATACACACATATACATATATATTACATTAAATAATTTTTACATAGATGTAGAAAAATTTTAGATCATCGGAATTTTCTGATTCTTATAGGATCCCCTCAACTACTGCAGATACTTGTTTTCTTTAGATTTTACTATCAATTTTCTCGCCAGTAAGAATATCCTGGGATCTACAGATTAGTGACAAGTCAACTACTGGTAAAGCTTAAGGAACAGCTGTAGTGATAGACCACCTTAGGCTCACAAGGTAGGCAGGGAGAATGAAAAGTGCAGGGGCTGTGAAGTCATAGAACTTGGCTTGAAACCTGGCTCTGCCAAACGTCCTGGCAGTGTGACTTTGATCATGGCACTCAAACCCCCTGACATTCAGATGCAATATGTGTAAGAAAAGAAAAATAATACATGTGTTTCACGGTTGTGTTACCAGGAACCATTCTCTTATAGTATAGTACTATATGTGGCACTCAATAAACATGTGTAAGAGAGGAAAAGGTGAGAGGGAGAAAGGGAGAGGTAAAGAGAGAAAAGAGAGGTGAAAAGAAAGACAGTAATGAAGGCACTTCAGGGATGTTCAGAAATGTAAAAGAGAGCTGAAATCATTTAGGAGGTTTTAGAAATTTTTATTGATACCATTGATACTGCATACATCAGATCATGGAAATTAGACGAGGACCCTGGCTAATCTAAGCCTGATGGAGAGAGAGGATATTTCTCAAAGCTTTTCTAAGAGCCCCAGTATTCCAATGCTTTATCTAGGCCACAACCTTCCAACACCATGGCAACGTATATAACAAAACGGAGAAGAGGGTGCTGATGATTATCCAGAGAAGTGGGAGTGCTTTGTCTCCCTAGCTGCTCCGTGATCCACAGCACCAACAAGAATATCCAGGCTTAAGATGTAAAGATACCAAGTTATCAGAATTTTCTTGTATTTTACATTAGTAGGAAAATACGTCTTTTCCAGACTACAATCTTATTCACAAAGGCTGTAACTGGTCTCAAACGAACATGCCTTAGTTCAGATATTCTAAGTAATTAGGGGAACTGAGGAACAAAGGAAAAAAAAACAAAACCAAGAAATCCATGTAGGGCCGTTCACAGCTAACCTGTTTCACATAATGCTAGCCAATGTGGGTAGGGGATCAGGGCTCAAATTCAAATATTTTGTGCCCCTTCATATTTCAATTTAATTAGAATATTATGGTTAACATTAAGTAGCATCATTTGGCCTTTGCAATTTATATTCATTAATATTCCTCAAGGTAAGTATTAAGACCAAGTAGTGTAATTCCAGGAACATCAGAGGCAAAAACCTGTTTTGGTTGTTTTCCTCAGAACTCCAAGAACCCAGATTGGAAACTTGGGGCCCAGAAGGCTAAAATCATCATCCAGCTATTTGAATCATAGTTAGTAAAATAGCCTTCTGCCATTTCATCCAACAGGCATATATAAAACGTTAAAGACTTTTAATTAAAAAGTAACAAATAAATTATGGGTGCTAACTTTATAGAACTTAATTATATGCAATTAACTTTTACCTTATTATAAAATTATTTTCTTTGTTTGAGCTTCCCACCGAAAACAGCCTGGCCCAGCAATCTAAAAGAGATTAAACAAACATTTCCTCATTAGAGATCATGGGAGGACATGTCCAGGAACTAAACAGCTGATCTCTATTGCATTTCTGAGCTGCTATCTTAAAATGGGATGGATTCTTCACGCCTCCACCTCTCTCCAGGTTTTCAAGAGAGAATCACCTGGGAAGCTACACACATCTTTTTAAAGGATCTATTTATAAGGTGCAAATGCTCAGAAAAGGGAACTCAGTATCCTGGTCCAGCAAGAAGCCTCAGGGGTCCACACAGGGCAGTGCTAACCGCCCCTCCCTCTACTGCTTCCCAATCTCCTCAGAGTCTGTGAGGCATCTTGAGGGGGAGAGATATGGGAGGATAGAAGGGGGTCAGTTTCCATTCAGAACAGCCCCTCATATGAATTCATACCCTGAACAATAAGCACTGCCCTGCTTTGTTGTTCAGAGCCATGAGTAATGCACGGGAGCCGGGAGGCTGGAGAAAAGCTCTGGATGACGTAGGCTGCATCGCAGGCGAGCCTGCTCAAGTCCTGACGACTGAGCATGGAAATTTTGTATTACCTTTCAGAGTGCCAACTTCTTATCTGCCCAAGAGAATTTCCTTTTGAAAGCATACACATAGAGTTAATAGAGTCAGGGATAGAGTCTGTTCTTTAAGCGCTGTGCTCCCTTTTATCCTGATGATACAGAAGTTCCCACTTCTTGAGAAAGCCACATTTAAGTGGTGGAGCTTCAGGTAATTCCCTGGATTGAAGTTACTGCAAAAGTCACTCAGGTAATCTGACTATAATGATCACAAACATATCCTTCTTGTTATGAGAGGGAAAAATAAAAGAACAGACCAGTTGAAAAGTATCTTATCTCTGACTCTAGACCAGTGTGTAACTCTTAATTCTACCATCCACCTTGCTTGGTGACCCTAGGTTAACCTCTTTGGGCCTCTGATTCCCAGTCCACGAAATAGAAAACTTGGAAGATCTGAAAAGGTCCTTTTCTGCCTTAAGATTCCACAAATCTGTGTTCTACTAACTCATATTCCCTTACCCCCATTATTGTTCTATCATCTTACACTAGCAATAACAGGGCCTTACCCTATGCCATTGTGCTTTGTATTACTTTATTAATTTCTTACAATAAACTTATAAACTAGATGTTATTAGAGTGACCACATAACAGATAAGGAAACTCAACATTTAGAGATGATAGGCAATTTGTTTGGGGTCTTGTAGCCAGTAAGTGACCAAGCTTGGATCTGAAACCGTCTGTTTACCTTCAAGACCTGACTCTAAGTTTCTATGCTATATCACATCTCTTCTGAACAGCTGGTATGTGATATCATGATATCTTCTGATAGACTGGACTAATTGTACAGACATGTTTCCGTGGGCTGAGCAAAAGGGCACAGAAACAAGCACAGGCACATCATCAACTGTTTCGATTAAGCCTTCAAAGGGTCCACCATGAAGAAAATGATTCCTCAGGCTGCAAATACAGCAAGAACATCAGAAGCCATATATATAAGTATATAAATACGTATGTATGTATATATATATACATATATATGCGTCTATCTATATATCTATCCATATCTACCTATCTATCTTCTATCTATCTATCTCTATCCATCCATCCATCCATCCATCCATTCATCTATATCCATCTATCTGTTTCCCTTATCCTTCTGTTAAGTGTCTGCAATATCCTGGAGAATTTCTTACGACAATTGATTTAATAAATATTCTTACATGAACCTATGTAGAATATTTGGAAAAGACATTAATGTTTGAACTCCGAGAATTGAGAATCAAACCCAGCCATTTGACTATTGTAAAAGGAGCTACATTTTTTAAAAAGTCGAAGCTTCTTCCAAGTAAAACAACTCAGAAAAGATTTGATTCTTCATTTTTAATAGTACTTTTAAAAACTAAACAGATTTATTTTCACAAGGTTTATGTACAAGATAGGCAATACAAATGATTTAAACCTGTCTCAACAATGATAACTGCCAGAGGAGAAACAAATACTGCCCAGGACTAATGAGAATGAAATCAGACTCTTTACAGTCATACATTAGATGAGCTACAATGCCCCAAATCCAGCTATGGTATATATTATCCCCAACCTTACCAGTTCTATCCCAGTACAGAATACAGCACAGCACTTCACCATAGAGTCAATCTTGCAAGAGAGTAAGTCAGTGAATTATTTCACAGAAACAATTACATCAACACTCCTGAGTTTTTAATATTTCTGTTGCCCTTGTTTTTCACTTTCTATTGCACTTACACATTCAGCAATGTTTATTGATATATTATTGGCCATTAGATTTCTCAATGAGAAAAATACCTATTCCAGAAAATACTTATGTTAGAAAATACCTAATTCTAAACATACCAAAATGATCTCTACGTGTTTCTCACTTTTCATAACTTGGGAACAACATGCTGGCCTGCAAGCTCTGTAAGGGCGAAAACCTGGGTTGGTTGATGTTTCTTAAGTTCCTAGAATGGTGCCTGGCACTCAAAATATAATCAGTGGAAAGTTGAATAAATAATTATTATCAGAAAGGTAGGCTTATTTCCTCCTGAGTCAATTCTTGCCCAGTAAGCAAGTCAGAGATTTACTATATTTGGAAGTGTCTTGCTGTATAAAAATAAAGAAAAATCTACTTGACATCTTGAGGTCCTGCTGTCACCAAATCCAAATGACCATGTCACCCAGGTACTAATTCTTAAAAGTCCCAGAATAGTAGACAGTTTGTTCCAATGTTATATTCTCTCTGCCAATACAGAAAGTAACTGGCAGCTTCTCTCAGTAGAATACTATATTCAGACTCATTTAGATGCAAGTGACAGAACTCATTTCTACCAGCTTAAGGAAAGTAACGGTTTTTATTGCACAGTTCTAGAGGCTACTTAGAGCAGATAAGGGCAAGATGTATAACCAGGGATCTCCAGGTTCTGGAGCCAGAGCCTCTGTCTCTTTGGAAACAGGTAGTGTTTGTCCCGTTATCCCTGTGGATACGCTTTCATTGTTCTTTCCCAGTCGAGTGGGCCCAGTGCCTATCACAGTGCCAAGCATGCAATGAGTGTGCTGTTAATATATTTAAATGAATGAATGGATGGTATATCTCTGCTTCTTCATGAATATTGAGAAGAAATGGCTGCACAGAATTGCTTTTGATTCCAGCATTGCTGACTAACTTGTATCTCTTTTTGCAATTTGAAATTCTTAGGAAAAGAATCTACTGACTCAACTTGGCAATGAATTAACTCCTTCTTGGGTAAGGGTCTATCTTTTGTTTAATCAGCTCTTACTAGAGAGGCCTATCCCACTAAAAGTGAGGCAGATGTTCAGAAAAGGAGGCATTGCCTGAGCAGGTTTTCAAAGAAATATCCACTAAAACAGTGGTCGACTGTTTGCAAAGATGGCTACAATAATCCCTGCCCACAGGCCCCTCTGCAGTTGACTTTGCTGCTTCTCCCATCAAGAATCAGGGTCCATTTCCTGCCCTTGGTTCTGGGCTGGCTTTATAACCTGCTTTGAGTCGCAGAATGTGGGGGAACTGATGGTGTGAGAGTCCCTAAGCCTGATTTTCAAGAAGCCTGAGCACACTGCCACCACCATTTGAAGAACCCCATGTTTGCCGTTGGATACAGAGGCTCCTACTGTGAGTCAGCGCTAACCACCAGATAAGAAAACGAGGCTGCATTAGACTGTCCAGCCCTGGTTAAGCTAACAGATGGCTGTTGCCATGTGAGTGACCTTGGATGAGATCAAGGGAAGTACTGTGAGCAAATAAAATGGTCCATGTTTTAAGCTTCTATGTTTTGGGGTGGTTTATTATGCAGAAATGGTTAACTGATGTAAATGTTCATAAATTTTAGTAACTTTACTGTTCTTCAGTTGACAAAGAAGGTACTAAAGTAGAATCCTGAGTGGCACCAAGGCTTTCATTCATATATTGACTATTTATCTAGGTCAACCTGATTGAAAACAAATCAAAAAACTGTGAAAGAACTGAAGTTTTCCTTGTCACTTAAATAGAAAGAGACTTGGGTGTGTATCCTGGTTCCAATACGTATTAGCTATTCTAGTACTTAAGCTCCCTGGACCTCAGTTTAATTATCTGTCCAATAGGAACAATGATATGTATATTTCAGGCAGGGCTGTGAATGTTTTCTCCTACAAAATATGCACAACCATTGCACTGGGGTATTTTGTGAAAATTAAATGAGATCACTTATATAAAATTTATATTAAATGTGTGGTGAAATACAGGCATAAACTCCATCTTTCAAAGCATACTGTAAAGTTCAATTTGCCTCTCATAGGAGTTTAGGCACTAAATACATGGGGAAGTTTTGGGTACACAGCTGGGCACAGAGCCTTTAAACCAAGAAAGTACATTTGTGTGTATCCTCTCTCCCTCTAGAAGATAAAACAGCTCTGCCACCCTGTCCAAGGTGTTCCCTAGCTAACGTAAGTGGTAGTGCAGCTCTCCTTCAGATAAGTGAGCCCCAGACACCATCTCGTATAGCTTGGTCCTGGAAACTCTATCACATGATAGTTCTTTGAAAATGTGGTTTGGTGATCAATCAAGTTTAGGAAATGCCACCAAGTATCTGACCACCGGGAGATTGGTAATTTACATGAGCATATAAAGGTCCTGAGAAATCCTGCAGTAAATAACAAACAAAAAACCTTTTTTAGGGAGGGTGGGAAGGAGGGAGACGCAGGAGGGAAGAGATATAGGAACATATGTATATGTATAACTGACTCACTTTGTTATAAAGCAGAAACTAACACACCATTGTAAAGCAATTATACTCCAATAAAGATGTTTAAAAAATTAAATTAAATAAAACAAACCTTTCTTAAACAGTATTTTACTTTTTGTTTTAAATATAAAGTGACTTTCACCATATAATGCCTTTTAACACACACGGAACTAGGACTGTGGAACTAGGACTGTGGAAAGTCCTAATCTAATGTGACCGCCCCCAAACCCACTTTATAGAGGACACTGAGGTCCCAGGGGTGCAGGGATTTGTACACAGTCAAGTACAAACTAGACTCTACTATTCAGGTACAGCACTTGCCAGCCCCTTCATTTGCCTTCTCCTGTAATGACTCTCCCAATAAATCCCTTTGGAGTCATCTCCTACCTCCTATTTCTCCTCCCACATGCAATCATCCTCTTAAAGCACATAAAGGCTGGGGAATTCCTTCACCACCCTGCTCCACAAATGGAGAAGCAGCACTTCCATTCTGTCAAGTGTAGAGCAATGGCTTGGCTGGCTCCATCTATCTCTGCTAACGACCTAAGCATGCTGCTGTGGTTTATCTATTACAAACAGGGCACAAACGAAAAAACCACAGGCCTTCCTCACAGTCTGGATATTTGCACAAGCCTTGATTCTCCCACGGAGATATTTTCTTTGGCCCAGCTGGGTTTTCCTGAGTAGTCAGATGTGACAAGTGCATTTAACCCACTAGGGAAAGAGTAAGGGACTAAGGGAAGTTGATGACAGTCTTAAGGGACATTTGAGAGGCAGGACTGCCTAGTGATTAAGACCATGGGCTCTGTAGTCGGTCACACCTGGGTTTGAACGCCAGCTCCACCACCAGCTTGGGCAAGTTAACTAACATTTTTAACCTCTGTTTCCTCATCTGTGAAATGGCAATTATAAAAAGTTATACCTCATATAGTCACTGAAAGTATTAAATAAAATCATGGAAAAAAAAATCATGGATATAAAACGCTTAACACAGGCTCAGTAAACGATAGCTACTATTAGTAGCAATGTTATTAATACAAGGAGTCTCTAACTCCCTTAAAACAGCAGTCCCCAACCTTTTTGGCACTGGGGTCCGGTTTTGTGGAAGACAATTTTTCCTTGGGCGAGGCTGGGTGGGCTGGGCATGGTTCAGGCGATAAAATGGGAGATGGGGAGCAATGGGGAGCAGTTGACGAAGCTTTGCTTGCTTGTCCACCGCTCACCTCCTGCTGTGCGGCCTGCTTCCCAACAGGCCACAGACCCGTACTGGTCTGCGGCCCCAGGGGCTGGGGAACCCTGCCTTAAAATATGTATTCATTCATATAGCAAATGTCCGGGTCCTTCCTACCTGTCTGGCATGCTGTTAGATCCTGAAGATTATAGACAAAAGTAATACGCAAAAAAAAAAAAAAAAAAAAAAACGTAATACGCTACCTTTCTGTTCAAAAAGCTCACATTGTAGTAAAGACAGCAAACTGACAATGACCACACCTGGTGCAGGTGCGTTGACAAAGGAAAGCTAATAGGAGGAGCCCATAAGATTGCAGTCAGGGAGAGGTGTGCTTCAGTAAGGTGTGACTGCAACAGAGCCTTGGAGGATTAAATAATTTAACTACCTAATAAAGAGTTGGCCATATAGAATGTGCTTCACACCTAGTAGCCACATATAAGAGAGTAGGAGTTAGGCAGGTGAGGTGAAGCTGAAGCCGTATCAGGAAGATGACCAGCTTGAGGGGACAAGGACAGCATGTCAGATCCTGCAGGACATTTCTTCACAGCCAAGGCAAAGTGAAAATGAGGCTGGGCCAGTACACAGACTCTCTGTCAGACAGGGACTTTTATCTCAACAGAAGTGTTTGGCCATTTAATTTAAAAGGTTATGGGGGGCTTCCCTGGTGGTGCAGTGGTTGAGAGTCCGCCTGCCAATGCAGGGGACACGGGTTCGTGCCCCGGTCCAGGAAGATCCCACATGCCACGGAGCGGCTGGGCCCGTGAGCCATGGCCGCTGAGCCTACGCGTCCGGAGCCTGTGCTCCGCAACGGGAGAGGCCACAGCAGTGAGAGGCCCGCGTACAGCAAAAAAAAAAAAAAAGGTTATGGGGGCCAATAATAGATCTTAAGCAAGGGTGGGGATGTATACAGACTTGCACTTGGGGAGATCATTTCAGCAGGATCATGGAGCTTAGATTGTGGAGCAGCTTAATGAAACTGGGTCACGCCTAACTGTAGTAAATTCTTCCCTAAGAAGCCTTCCCTGCACCCAGGCCATGCCAAATCTCCTCCAGCAATGTGTCACATGCCTCCCCATAGACTAATATCACAGTAACTGATGTATATTCCTCCACTCCTCTACTGGGCTCAAAGAACTGAAGGAGTATTAACTGGCACCCACACACTTCTCCCTTCCTCCCAATACCTTGCATGAGACAATGGCCCCCAAATGTTTGTTGAATGACTGAAAGGAGACACAATCACACAAACTTGTTCCACCTGTAGATGACCTCCTTAACCGGAACTCCCTTCCTGTCAATCTTAACCAATGTCTCTTGGAACTGTCCTATAGATCAAACCAGAGTAGGCTTGGGAGATACAATACAGGATGTGCAATTAAATTTAAATTTTAGATAGACAAATTATTTTTTAGTTTAAGTATGTCCCATGCAATTTTTGAGACACACTCACACTAAAAAATTATCTGTTGTTTATCTGACCTTCAAATTTACCTGGGAATCCTGTATTTTTATTTGCTAAATCAGGCCAATACTACACCAGGCCAAGCGTGCTAATGTTGTCACTCTGGAAATGTCAGATGCCTGTTCCTCCCTTCTCCAACAGTTCATTTTCTCCATTTAACCCCAGAATTCCTAAGTGTTCGCCCTCCTACTTTAAAGCTACAGTGATGAATAACCATGTTTCCAAATCACAAACATAGACATGTCATATGATACACGAGCTAGAGTAAAGGTTATTTCTCAACTCTGCCACTTACAAATTTTGTACGGACTTTCTATGTATCTGTTTTGTCATTTATAAAATTAGGTCAATGATGCTTCACAGGGTTGTGACAAAAATTAGAAATAATATATTAAAGTGTCTCATACAGGGACTAAAATACAGATGTTCCATTCAACTGGTATTTCCCAGACACTTACTCTGTGCTAGGCAGACACTAGGAATTTCCCTGCCCTCACAGACTTTAAAGTTTGAGGTAGAGATGTTTATAGAGACAGAGACGGACATCATGGGGCCCTTAAAATATGTAGGCAACTTGATTACCATACCCACTGATTTTCCAATACTCACTCTTGTCTTATTTTTACACATGTGTGTGTGCACGCACACATACGCACCTATCATGACCGTGGCAGTAGCTCAGAAAGTCAGGTGCAGGGAAATTAGCCAAGAGCCAGCAAAAGCAACAGAGAAGGGCCAGCCAGACGTTGTCAGTGGGCTTATCTCAGTACCTGACTTCTAATCTGCTTCCGCCTTGGGGGATGACCCTACTCTGTTCCAAGCTGTTCCTGAACACCAGTAATCTCCTGTCCTACTCAGGTCCTCTAACATAAGAATCAAGTACAGTGTCATTGCAACCTGTGTCCCTGGCTCCAGGGACAGGATTCCAGGTGGCTGCACCAGCTCCTGGCAGAGGTGAGGTAGGCGGGACTGCTGGCAGTGCCCTTCCCATTATTTCTCATGCAGCTGCTCTCATCATCTACCTGAGCAGTTGGCCTGCTCTGCAGTGCCCCTGCCTGTTCATTCATAGGCACAAAGAGTCCCCTGCCCAATTCCTGGACCAGACTTGACGAAGGCAGGGAGGACACGAATAGCCTCTGACCAGCTGGTCAGGGCGAAAATTTATCTTGTGTGAGTCAAGTGTACCAGGGAGCCCTGACACTGTTTTCCCCTGGCTCTGGCTCAGTGTGCCCATCTGCATTCCTCATCTTTTGACCTTGCTTCTTGATTTGCACTTCATTTCCACTGCTGAGACCCTGGGCACAAGTTGCTATCTACTATCTGTCTGTATCCTTTCACTTTTCCTGAGGTCTCAACCCTCCCATCTAATATGAATAAATATCTTTTATTGTCAGCTCCTATGTGGGGTATTTGACATGTATTACCATATTTAAATCTCATCACAGCTTTACAAGATAATTATTATGTCCCCAATTTTATGTGAGAAACCCAAGGCTCACAGAGATTAATTAAGCTGCCCAAACTCACAGAGCTAGTTAGGGACTGCCAGGAATTAGAACCCAACTCCTTTTAGTTCCAAAGCCTTTGCATTATGCTTAACTTACCTTTGGCTAGAGTAGACTTCTCCAAATAATGTAAACCACTCAGATCAACAAAGCTGCCACCAGTCAAACTTTGCATACGCCCACTAACTATGGTTCTAATCTCCACGCCCTGCCCACCAGATAGAACCATTTGGGCCATGATGGTGGCTCCCTCCTCCAGGCTTTTATGAAAGTAAAATTTGGCTTGATGGCCTTCCTCTTCAGTGGTCAACTCTGTAGCTGAGCTAGTCCCTCCAGCTGTAGTCCTTATTTTTCCCTTTTTCGGCTGCGTCCCAGCCTGCTTGCCCCTCAGCTCCCAGCTCATGTCACAGCAGGGCTTACTAGAAGGGTGTGTTCAGGACCTTGAACTGGGCTGGAGTCTAGGAGCTGGGGCTGGCCCTTGGCTGTGGGACCTAAAGCCAGGGCAGAAAGGAGCATAAGTCAGCTTCTTGAATAGTAGTAGTGGGCTGGGGAAATGAAGATTTAGTCCCAGAGGGATGGAAGCAGGTGTGAGAAAACAGGCTAACAGTTAAGAAACTGCCTGGGAAATGAAGGTTGAGACCTCCAGTGTAGCTGTTCAGACAAGACACAGAAATTCCTTGTGGCACAGGTACAATCTTAGAGAAGTCTCGTGGTCTTGCCTGTTGGTGAGGAGGGAGCCAGCCTGTAAAATATGGCCCCAGTTGGCCTTTTGAAATACGAGGAAATACAAAGTGGCAAAGGACAAAGATGAAGGTTTCCTTTGAGTCTAAAAACATTTGGCTCTGGTCAGGGCAGAGTTGAAGGAAGGTTCACATCTTTCCCCTCTCCATGGTTCAAACCTTCTGTGGCTCTAGATGTAGGGATTGAATCCCGTAACTAACACCAGCCCTTCAAGGAGCAGCCCTCAGCACCGGCCTGCTGCCGTCTCCCCCAAAAAACAGGTGGGTTCTTTGAAGGGAAAGACAAAATGTACTATTAGCACTGTTCCAGTGAAACATAGAAATTATGCCATGAAAGCTTAATTGCCACTCTATTCAGCAATCAGCATTAACACAGTGAATATTTAAAGCTACAACAGACTGTGGCAGCCAGGAGTTAGGCAGCAGTGACTTCTAGAAAGCTAGAAAATGAAGACCTATGTGGACTGAGGTTGACTGAATTATTTAGGCCCTTTTCTGACCTGTGTGTGGAAAGGCTCACACTAGTGGGGTTGGCTAATCTAAAGGCATGTTGAGACCACTTACTCCTTTGACTTGTTCCCTTCCCCAAGGCCCCTCGGCTACAGTTCAACTGAATGAAACTCAATCAATTTAGTTCTTAATAAATATGGTGTGGCTAGCACTGAGGTTAATAACACAGAGCCCATGTCTTCAAGGAGTTTGTGGTGTATTATTGGTGATGAAAAAGTACAATGATGATTATAATCACGCCACCATATAATCAGGAAAGAGAACAGGCTTGGCCGATTCCTGCCTAAAACTCATTAGTGATTTGACCTTGGGCATTTTCCCACTCTTTAAAAGGGGGATAATATTATGGACCTAGTAAGGGTATAGAGAGTATTAAATACAATCTCATATGACCTATCACAGTGCTTGGTATAGACTAGGTATTTGTTACGTGGTTTTAGCCAAAATGTAAGACTAAACAAACAAAAAACAGTGCCATAAGAAAAACACAAATAAAATATTGAAAAAGTTTAGAAGACGTAGAAATGGCATTGCTTTGTGAAGGCAAAAAAGGCTTAGTGGAGGAAGTTGTATATGACATGGGCCTGAAAAATCAGGTAGACATTTTACAGGTGAGAACCTCTGAAAATCTTAGTAGTGCATAAAAAGTCGCAGTTGAATGAACGGATTAAAATATGAAGGGAGAGGATTATTTTTCAGGCAGAGGAAACTGGTAACAATGGCACAAAGGAGTGAAAATGTGGGATTTGTTGATGAAGTAGAAGAAGAATTAATTTGTCTGGAAAATAAAGAATTGCAGAAGAATGCAGGGAGTCAGAAAAGGCAGATCGGGCACATAGAGTTGTGAATGTGAATGCCATCCTGAGTGGGTTAATTAATGGTACAGACAGCAGAGGATCCATTGGAAATTTCTGACACAAACGAGCAACATTTGGTGGTGGCAGTAATGCGGGGAAGAGATTTGAGTGAGGGGAGGCAGGTGGCAGGGATGTTGATGAGAGGCTGTAATTCCAGTTCAGGCAAGAGATAATGAGGCCTGAATGAGGGTGCTAACAGTGAAGACAGAACAGCAGACAATGTGAGAGAGACTGTAGAATAGAATCCACAGGAATATGTAAGGAGTTGGATGTGGGGAGCAAGACATGCCCTATTCGGAAGTACTATGGCTGCCCTGAATGGTAAGCAGAAGAAAACAGCAGACAGCTTGATTGCCAGAAAGCGGTAAGAGAATCACATCATTAGAGAGAGAGAGAGATTGTTAGGAGGGAATTTGGGACCAAGTCAGAAAGACAGCCCCACTGACCTTTAGAAGATAGCCCCCATGAGGTCAGATCAGGCCAGCCATACATTCCTGGGCTCTACACAGGGTCACCTGCAAATGTGGATTTGAAGAACTTGAACTGGACTGCATATAAACTTCACCTCCTAGAAACCATGTTTCTGACCCCTGAGAATTTGCTCCCATTACACACTGCCTCTCTCTGACATCTCACAACTAACACAGACCATTCAGGAAGCCAGGAGTGTAGATGATTCTAGAGAAGATAGAGGAGCTCATCCACCCAGGCCCATTTACAGCCTCCAAAGTGGAATGTTCAGGATGAACAACTAAGGGATGGGAAATGAATTTAGAACTTTTATTTTTTAATATAAAGATAACCGCAGATTAAAAAATACTAATATTTAATATCCAGATTGAGACCAGCCTCTTGGCTAGAGTACATACGTCAGTGAAAGAAATTCCTGTCGGAAGAGTGGGACTCTAGCCCTCTTGGCTAGAATACATACGTCAGTGAAAGAAATTCCTGTCGGAAGAGTGGGACTTCACAGGTGGAGAGGTTGGCAGTGGCACCTGAATTGTGGGATTGTTTTTGACGTATTGCTACATATTATCACTTACATAAAGTAGGTTTACAGAGCAGAGTGTCTGATATTTAACAAGCTAACCCTCACAAAATACACTTCTGGTATATAATAATCCCCTTGGAGGAACTGCAGAGTGAAGACAATACAAATAATTTATGTAGTATCTCACTACAGAAAAATGGTTCAATTAAGTCTTCTATCCCTGGTATGAGGTCTTCATTAACCACACCAAAAAGTAAAGGTTGACATTCAGATCAGATTTGACAACAAGTTGGTTAAAATTATTGAAATTATTAAGACTATTTGTATGCACCATAATTAGTTATTAATATTTACTTAAATGTATGCTGTGCTTTTATTTTACTAATACACATATTGTGAGTATCTGCTCATTTGTATGCATGTAAATATAGGTATATATGTATTTATTTTCCTAAAACAGGTTTAGTACAAAAGGTTTGGAAATCACAGTTATCATTGATTTTCTAATCCTGAGGCCCTGTGGTTATTTCAATATACTGAGATTGAATTTTTTCTGAGAAGACTTTGTTGGGGCAAAAAATGGATATGTGGTGTAAAATGGACAAATGGAAGAAGTATACTATTATTGATACGAGAAGGAAAAAAATGCAGAGAGAGGAGCTAGGACCATCAAAACCAATAAATCTCCTGTTTTAATTTTACCCAGAATATCTGAGTGGCAAGGAAGGGACTAATCATTTGCTGGAGCAGAAATGTCCTGTTAGGGCTCTCATAACTAAGCTGCCCTTTGGTTGAAGCATTGCCAGTCTTTCCTGTGATATAATGGTACGAAAGGCTAGAAAGGAAGCTGTTTAGTGGATGCCATTTCATACAGCATTGCATCCTTTTCTTTTCTCCTCCCACCACCCAGAAACTGTTGCGATGGGCACATTTTTAGAATATTTAAAAATAAATTACAGTTAGTGGTGAAACTCATAAGTTAGAGAAATGCTGGGCAAGTGTGTGCTTCAAGCTACACAGCCCAAGGCTGCCGGGTATAAAAATACTCCATGTCTCCCATTTGGCTAAGTGAGGCTTTAGCAACTGGTAATTTTTGCATGTCATAGTCACTGCTAATTGTTGAATTAGAACATCTGTCAAAAGTGGGGATATTTTCCTCAGAACACAGAGCAGGGGAAATTAGCTCTTCTCTAAGGTAATACAAGGCACATCATGACTGTGCTCACTGCCAAAAGCAAATATTCCCTCATTCTGGCCATTATTTTCAAACGGGAAGTCTACTGAGTGGCCTCTGACCACCCTCATTAGAAACCAGGTAGGGCTTTTGCAGAGTCTCTGGATTTTCTCAGGCAGTGGCAACTTTAAAAATGTCCCACATGCGACTAGACAAGAGGGAGGGTTTCTCCAAACACACTAGCCTACTTACAATCTTCAGACACAGCTCTGACAATCACCTTACCCTTCAACTGCTTCCAGTCTCTCTGCTATTAATTCCTTCCCTTCTCCTTTGACCTGTGTTGTCCTCCTTCAAGGCCCAAATAAAGTTCGCACCTGAAACAGGAAGCCATCGATGCGACTCTACCCTGTCTCTTTCACATTGAGAACTTGAACCATTGATCTTCTGCACACATCATTTGCCTCCAGGATGCCTTAGATTATTATCTGTAAGTCTTGTTTCCCTACCAAGAATGTAACCCTTTTAAAGCGACTGGCCAGTATCATTCATTTTTGCGTCCCAGCAGGGCACAGTGTTTGGTACATGGTAGAATTAAGGGGATTTCGGTGTTTGAGTGGTTGAGTAAGTTGAGTAATTAGACTTATAGGATTAAAATCAAAATCAAATATCTGGCACCTCATGAGGTCCAGAATCAAATCAAACTCTTTCAGTGCTTACATACCCAAATTATCCATCTATCCATCCATTCATCCAGAAAAAGATTTATGGATTTTGGATTCACCATGGACTTTTACTTTTTTCTTCTTTATTGCCATATTTAATCAATAACCAGATTTCCCAATGTGAAACTCCTCCCCCATACACATATATTTAGGGAATCCATTCTCTCCTCTCCTACCAACAACTGTTACTCCAGTTAAGGCCTTGTCATCAGGCTAGAATTACTTTTTTAGCCTCCTAACTTAATTTTCCCTTTCCAGTTTGATTCTCCTTAAATCTATCCTTCATAATACCTCCAGATTGGTCTTTTTAAAATACAAATATGACCATGTCATCTTTCTGCTTAAAGCAGTTCATTTGTTCTCCAAAAATACAGATCAAACACATTAGTAGGGCTTGGAATGCCCTAGATAACCTGGCTCTTGTGTAATTCTCCAGCCTCATTGTTTGACACTCCTACACATTCTACATCTAGTAATACTGAACTGATTTTCTTCCCAGTGCCAACTGTTGGATGACTTTTTAGTTTTGCTCATTTTGTTGCCTCTGTCTGGCATGTCCTGGACTCCCCTGCCCTACTTCACTTGGGCAACTCTTCTTCATCCTTTAAAAGGCAAGTTTGGACTCTCTCCAAGAAGACTTCTTTTTATCTCAAGGCTTCATGAATTAGAGGGCCTCTCAGCTACCATGACATCCCAAGCATAGATCTAATTAAACGTTTGTTGAAACAACATAAATACAAATATATATCAAAATATAAAATATATTATATATATACACAAAACATATATAACTACGAAAATATTTAAGTAAATACAAATATAAGGCATGGTTAAATGTCTTATATTTCTATAATGCTTCGCAGGTGACAGGGTGTATTCACATCCATGATCTCCTTTGAGCCTTATTTTGGGAGAAAGTTAAAGCAGGCATCATTTGTTTCAGTACCTGAATTATAAGAGTTTAAATGACTTTCTGAAAATTATGAAGTAAGTGGCAGATAGGAATTCAAAGTTTAAAAGAGATGATCCAAGTCCAGTGCATAGCACAGTGTGTGGTACACGTTGAGCACACAGGGACTGGTAGCTCACAGGGAAGGTAGCTGCCTTCATCGTTATTATTACCCAGGTCTTGGTATTCCATCATCACCCTACCACCTATCCCCCACTGACACTAATGCACTCGGCCAGCAGCCCACATGGTTTGTTTTGAGAGGAACAATTATTCTAGTCCTCCACAGAGCAGATTCATGCCCAAGAACTGACTCAAAATCAAACCCACTATTAGGAGAAAGGGTGGGAGATGATTTATTTAGGGCCACATACTCCTATCCTAATTTCCCTAGTAGGCATCTGATCTTTCTCATCATTATTTTATCCTGTTAATCATGGGGCTGGTATTCTAGAACTAGTTTGTTTTTTCCCCTTCTTTTTCAATTTTTTTCATAATTGGTTTTAGATCATGCCTGGAAATGAGGAATTTAGAGGATATGTTTGTAGCATATGGTTTTGTACTAGGGGTGTGTGTATATGTGTGTATGTGTGTGTGTGTGTGTGTATGTGTGTGTGTGTGTTCCTGAAAAGTAATATGAATCAAATTCTGGTAAATCATATCCTATTTTAAATGCCTGAAAGGAGCTCCATGTTTAAAGGGCTCCTCTGGGAAATTATTTTATGAAGTGAAAATTCACTCCTTCCTTCCCAATCAGTATATTTGGATTTTCAGATAACCTTCTTAATTGATACATCCTAAATATACATGTTCAAAAATAAATATTTATGGATTGCTTACCAAGTACCAAACATTTTCTGACGCTGAAGATGTAGCACTTCAAGGAGCTTATATTCTTCTGGGTGAGAGAGAGTAAATCATAATTACACAAGTAGCCAGTCACTTATTTATAAATGTTGCATGTATTCCAAAGGAAAGTACCAGGCACTCAGGCAATTTGTAACAGGGAGACCTAGACTATTTGATCATGTCAGGAGAGTCAAGGAGCTGTGGTGCAGAGGGAGAGGTGGGGGGAGTGCTGAGATCTGAGGCTAGAAATGAAAGTAGGAGTCAGATTTTGGCTTGGGATATACCTATAATGAAATAGTGTCCAGACTTTTTACGTCATACCTTCTCACATGAGAAGAGGCAGTTCTTGTCACTTAGCTATGTGTCCAGGTCTTTCCTCCTCCATTGACAGCGCCCAACTAATGCAATTCTGGGAAAAGGTCCAGTGCAAAATTACCTTCCCAGATACTCCTGTTACCTAAGTGCTTAGCTAAGACCACCATTCTTTGAAAGCAGCCAAATGGTCACTATTAATCTCCTCCAATATTTAGATTAAAATCCATTCTTTGGAATCCATGCTAAAAAATCTGACCCAAATGATTAAGGTTATTACTTGAAAGTTTGACTCTTTTTAAGGGCAACTTTTTGGATCCTACAGTATATTTGCGTTCAGAAGTCATATTTTCATAAACTATATATGAGGACTCCTAAACTAGCCAAGAACTTTTTATTTGTACATTTATTCATTTTTATTAGGTAAGGGGAGAGTAAATTTAGGCTTTGTTGAATGACTCCGGTGGCAGATACTTTCTATGGTTACCCAGCATCTCCTTTGCCCACCTCATCTCTTTCTAGTTGACTGATAGAACCCTACTGTTTCAGGGATCCAGTTAACATCCTTTTATGTCATATATACCAGACCCTTACTTGCTCCAGCCCAGGTGTTGAATAATGATAATTTTATTACCCGTGGCCATTTATTGAACCCAGTTCTGGCCAATGATCTATAAAAGGGTACTCTGGTAGGGGAAGATTCTATTTCTGAATACAAAGCCCAAGCTTCCCAAAGAGAAGACTTTTTAATTCTTTTTTTTTTTTTCTTTTTCCCTCTTGCAACTGAAATCAGAGTTGTGAAAGTCATCTTGTGATCATGAGGTAACAGCTTTAGGATGAAAGGCAATGTTCTAAGAACAGTGAAAAGAATAGAGGATTTATGTCATCATTACTGAGCATCTCATCCAATGTCAATAATTATCTCTTTCTGAGATTTTGCTATCAGAAAAAGATAGAACCCTATCTGTTCAAAGCACTTGAGTGTGTGTTGGGTTTATGTTACTTGCTGCTGAAAACATTCTTAAATACACTTTTATTAACTGCCAGCTATTTTATATGTTGTTAGATCCTTTCAACATTTAATCCTCACAGTAACCAGTTGAAATAAACATTATTATCTTCATTTTACAGATGGGAACTGAGTCTCAGAGGAACTGCCCAAGTTCACACAACTAGAGAATGATGGTAGAGACTTCTGGACCCAATCCTGTATGAATTCAAAATCCAAGCCCTTCCCATTACAAAACTCTGCTTTATGACAGTACAAAGTCAATCTATTTTAATTATATAGTTAAAAATCCCATTTATCAAGAATCATTTAATTATATGGAAGTAGAATTACACTGAAAAAATGATTTCATTAATACAATTAGTGCAAGCTCTTGTTTTATTTAAAAAAATACTTTAATAAAAAGGAAACACAATATGATCTCTCAGTGTACTGGACTTGGATCAGGTGGGGCTGTGTGATCAGGTGGGGGTGGGGATTATAATGACTCCAACTTGTTCAATGTATTCAATACTTACTGCCCTCCAGTCCCTGTGTTGAGTACTTTACATACAATATAGCATGCAATTATTATGACAACCCTCTGAGTAGACAGAATAATTATGTCCATTTTACTGATGAGAAAACTGAGGCTTCCTATCCTAAACTAACTTGCCTAAGGTCACACAAACGTTTATTGGGGGTATTTAAATTTAAGCTTGAATCTAGAGCACATGCTCATATCCTCAGTGTACCATAGCTTCCATGCACACAACAGCCCTCCTTCCTAGAAGCCTTAGTCAAGCAATCCCAGATACATGGCTCTTTCCTCAGAACTCATCTTGGTATTCATCAGTGTTAATGGTAGCAGATAAACTGCATAGGCATTACATGACAGAGTGAAAAAACACAGGCTTTGAAACCACAAAGATCTGGGTTTTAGTCCTGATGTCACTTATTAGCTGTATGATAATGAGGTAGTTATTTTTGCAGATCCTCAGTTCCCCCACCTATATACGAGGGGTAATAATGCTACAATGCAAAATTGTTTTGAGGATCTAAAAAGATAATGTAATTAAATTAGTCCTTCTTCCCACATTATCTGCATATGCTGTAGCACTGCATTATTTCAGTGGCACCAAATGACGAAACCCAATTCTTAAATACTTAAGAATCAGGCAACATTTATAAGTCTGGAATTGGTTTACATTTTTCCCTGAGGGTAGTTCTGTAAGTTATATACTTTTCAGTTTTTGCTGCCTGTTCCCCAGAGAATCATTAGAGAATATTTATTTTGAACATAATATGTGTCAGGAAACAAGACTCATAGAGGCAAATAAACATGGTAGCTGTGAAGAGTAGTGGGCAATAAAGTTAGGCTGCCCCACAGGTTATGCATAGCTTCTTACATTGTAGACTGGCCCTGGCTGAATATATCATATAGGGCCACATATAGGTGCCCTGATGGCCTCAAGCTATGATTTTTAAATACCCAACAATGAGTTGACTGCATATGAATCACCTGGGATTCAGATACCTGGGATTCAGATAAAAATACAGATTCACCTGGGATTCAGATAAAAATACAGATTCAAGATGCTCCACTAAAAATTTTGATTCAGTAGTTTCAAATCTAGTCATCTTATTTTTAACAAGAATTTTATTTGTTATCCAGACATATTTCGGAAATACTGGCTTAAATTATGACATGGCTTATATATTGCCTCCACTTCGTCCTTGTTTTGCTGAGTGCATTAATATATAAATATTTTTGTATATAATTGTCTCATCTTTCCCTAAATACTTTCTATAGAAGCACACCAGAAAGGGTTATATAAGGAGAGCAAATAGCATTATATGAATGAAAACATTTATAAACTATCAGGAGATCAATGACAATTGCCGAAAGGGCCTGAAAATTTACTAATTACCCTATGTTCCCAATAAGCAAATGACCCCTGGACACAGTATACAGCTAAAAGGACTACACATTTCTTGTCTTCCCAGGGCCCTTGGGAGTAACTGTATAACCTTTTCACTAGCAGACAGCTGTGTTTCTGTCTCACTTGGGTTTATTCCGTGAAAACATTATTCCAGAATCACTGTTGCACAAAGGAGATTTTACCTTGGCAGCCAGAAGGAGCACAAGCTGTGACTGGAACTACAACAAATCCCCATTTCAGCAAAACCCATCAACACCCCCAAACCCTTGACCTCTTTCTTTATCGTAGTTCAATTGTGACCAAATTCCATTTGGTTATAGAACCTTTTATGGAAATAACTTATCACAAGGAATTCCAGTAGATTCAACATAAACAAAAGCACAGCTGCTCTGTTTGAGGCAATGGTGGTGGGCACAAAGCCTGCTTCTTCCTCTCAAGAAACCTCCATAATATGCAACTGTAAGAATTAGTCCCATTGCTTCACAGTATGAAAACAACTGTGGTGGGCCTGTCGCCCTTAACCTATCTTCATTTCCCTCCTACCCAAATGAGACCTCATGTCCAAAAACCATGCTTCCAGCATCTATAATTTTTCCACTCCTAGGTCAGTCTTAAACAAGGATCCACCCATATTTACAATTTCCTACTTCCCTTCTCATCTTCCCAAGCCTTGGTAGCAACATTGACGAGGCATTAATTTATACCATTAAAAATTTATAATTTCCCATCTCACTGGGTTGTTAAAACAATTCAACAGCCTTCTTGCTGAGTCTTATTGGGAGTCTTTCCTTGTCGTTTAATGTTCCAATTTTTGCTACACTTCCCAGGGCCTGCACCAATCAGTCCCTATATCAATGGTTTTAAAGTGTGGTCCTCAGACCAGCAGCATCAGCACCATGTGTTGAAAAGCAAATTCTCCACCCCAGAACTATTAAGTCAGGAGCTCTCGAAGAGGGACCCAATACTCTGCAGTGATTTGGGTGCACACTGAAGTTTGAGAACCATTGCTCTGAATCACTCTCAACACTTGTCTATCATGTCTCACTGAGAAAGCAGATGCTCTTTCAGCACTGTGAACAGACCTTATCACCACACATGCCAATTTATCAATCTCATGTTGGTCTTTCTTTCTGGATGGCTTGAACTTTGAGGATAGGTACAGTATCTTATTCACCTTCATCCTCAGATTCCCATATCCTAGTACAGTGCTTAGCACATATTAGTGGCACAAAAGATATGTTTGAATAAGTTAAATAGGGTTGTGGGAATTAAGAGTCACTATCCTCTCAGGTCGCAGTTTTCTCCTCTACGACATGGAGGTCAATCATTAATTAACCTTCTTTCTTTACAGGATTGTAGTAACAGTCAAGTCTAGTGAGATCATGGATATTAAAAATAACTTTTAATAAACTAAAAGTGCCATGTAAATGAAGATATCGTTATTCTTCTCTACCACATATCTTGTGAAATAAAAAGCCACCATTCCTTTAAAACTGAAAGGGCAACTGGATAAAATTTGAGTCATATAGGTCAGATATCTTCTCTCTTTGTTCTTAAAATCCTATTTTCTCTCCATCTGATAATTCAGGAAATTATACAGACTCACATTTTTGATGGCTTCATTTTCCACAAAAATACTATGGGTTTTGCAGCTCAAATAAAGACCATGATGTTGTAATTATCTCAGGGTGAATTTGAAGTACAATATTTTTTCTTCAAAGTGAACCACCATATAAATGTTTGATTAAAAGAGAGCTGCAAAAGAGTCTCCATTTGAAACACTATGAAAACAAACCATAAGACTTTAAGTCACGGTTTGGGGCTGGGTGTAAGGAGAGGGGATGATCCTGAGTAGGAAGAGAAACTCTGAAATGTTCTACTGGATTGTGCAGAGAGGGAAGATCCCCACGACACGACTGTCTGCTGCCTCCAGAGAAGCCAAATCAAAACTGTTGGCAGGGCAGCTCTTTACACAGCTATTCTCTCCAAATAGTTCTGTTATTGGGAGAGCCTCTACTGAAATGAGAGGAAGTGTTGTATTCTCTAATTCAAGTCAATTCTCTAAGTATTGATTGAGCTCCTAAGATGTGCTCAGCCAAGGTTGCCCTGACTTGAAACTGAAGAAAGTGACTGCCTACATCCTATGCTTCAAGTAGAACAAGGAAGGTTCCTGGGTCCTAAATAGCCACCTCCCCATATCCCTCTTCCTCCATATCACCTGAAACTCTGCTCAGTCTTCTGGGCTACAATACAGCACTCTCCAAGATACATTTGATGAACACTCATCCCAGGGATGCTTCACAAATATCCAGTTTCACGGTCAAGTTGGAGAAATAATGCAGTCTATACCCCCTTCTTAGAGATTCTTAATGTGTTTTAATGGTAAGACTCTGAGAACACGTATAGTAATGGTATCTGCTTAACTTTAGTGTCATTTTCCAGTCTTAATTGAGCATAGAACTCTTCCTCTCCAATAAAGTTTTTTTTTTTCCTTCCCCTTATTTTTAAGTAATTCTTCATAGTATAGACTTTAAAATAGGCAGAGGAAAGTCCAGTTCTACAACGAGCAGGTCTGAATCTTCCTCCCAGCTTACCCATCTATTAGCTTGGACCACTGGTTAAGTTACTTAACTTCTGAGCTTTAATATCCTCATCAATAAATGCAGACAATAACAGCATGTACATAGAGCTCATTACCTTTTCTTACTGGCAGCAGTTTCACACATTAGGGATCCGTTTAAGTTAAAAGACATTCATTTAAAAAATTAAAGGAATCCTGGGAAGAGTAAAAGGACTTCCATATTGGAATGACCCTACCCTTAAGACAAGACATAAACATTTTCTATTTCAACTCTTCAAGGACCATGACAAATGCTACTTTCATGTAGCCTTGGTATCCCACATTCAAACTGATTTCTCCCTTTTCTGAATTCTGTATACTTAATCCATTCTGCCTAATTTTATAGTTCTTACTACAAATGCTGCCTCTCCTAGACTAGTTTATGAAGTTATTAAGGCAGAAACGGTGTCTTACGCATTATCCATGATAGTGCTTGAAACAAAAGAAACATTCAATAAATGATTGTTGAATGATTTCAGGCTCACTTGAATTATCTTAATTGAATCACTTTCCTCCATTCACTTGACCTACATCTGTTGTTGTAAAGAAATAGAACCTTCTTTGAGGGAAAGAAGGAACACACTAGAATATGAGACAATTGGGATGAAGTTGGGTAGATAATTACCCAAGACAAGTAGTTTGAAGAAGTGCTAGGCAACATAATCACCAGATGTCTGAGTAAGAGTAGCTAGGGGTTGAAGAGGGAGGATAGCAGGTAGCACATTAGGGTTACATAGTACAAGTTTCTTATTGAAAGTCTTGCCCAGAGGGGCACCCCATGCCCAGTGCCTTTAAGGTTGCTATAAAATGAGCAGAAGGCACTCAGCCCTTAAAGAACTTATATCTAGTCAGGAGACAAGGCTTTATAGACATAATAATCATAGAAGTGGTGAATGCGTAAGACATAAGCATACGCTCTGTGATCAGACCACTTAGGTTCCCATCCTAGTTCTGCCACAACCCACGTGTGTGACCTTGGGCATGTTATTTAACTTCCCTGAGTCTCAATTTCCTCATTTGTAAATTGGAAACAACAGTACCTACTTCGCATGTTTGAAGTATTAAATGAAATAATTCATGTACTATGCTTACAAAAGTGTCTTACATATCATAAGCATTCATCAAATATTAGGTGTTGTTGCACTTACATTTTATTGCAATTATGCATTTACTATTGTAAGTCAATAGTAAATAGTGAGACTCACTTTGTCTCGCTTGCCAGCAAGTGTAATTGTGTGAAAATTATAGCAATACTCCAAATCACAATGGTCAGGGACCTCACTCTCTGGACTAATAGGAAGTCTTGCCTTTTCCAGAATCTCTCTCCCTAATCAGCCTCACGAGGAATCTCTGGGCCTGGGGAGAGATGTGATTCTCCACAAATAATCAGAATTGCTGCTAGTGGTTTTGTGGCCCTTCTGTTCCAATGGCTGCTGCTTCCATGGTCCCTCTTGGCTGACTAGTGACAAGTGGCTATAGCTGACCCCCTGCAGGCTTTCTCGGAACTGCTGGTCTCTGGCGCTCTTCTCCTGTGCCAGCAAGCAGCAAATCTCCTCTGCTTCTGGAGACCAAGTGATATGGTGCTCGATTTATACCACTACCCTGGACCTTCACAGAACACTGGACACTGGAGAGGAGAGTTTCAGAAGACCACCAGCCTCATACAGTTGCACCCAGGCCTTGCCGTTTAAGATCTTTAGCAAGAGGAGTATATGGGGGCACAGGGAAGACCCTGTCCAAGAGGCCATTTTCATCACGTGATTTTCCCTTACCGTTCTCTCCTTCTATATGCCTGTGCCCCAACGCTGGCCAGACTCATGTTCTGTCTCTCAAGTCTTTAGGATACTATGCAAACCACAGGATGGACATCTTTCTCAGTGTCCACAAATATTCTCTGCCAGTTAGGAACCTGGCCTTCCCAGAACACACGACAACTCTAGTGAGCATAATGGTCTATCTACATGGTTGTCTGTCAGAGTTCAATCTGACCCACATGAAGACTCTCATCTGAGCCTCCAGTAGAAGGTGAGTTCCACAAGGGCAAGAGATAATGTCTATCTTGAGTGTATGACTTAATATCTAGCACCTGTCATAATGCCTGGCATCCTGTGGGTAAATGCACAATAAATATACATGAAAGATGAATATAAGCAAGGGAGGGTCAGAGGGATAGGAGGAAAGGAAATCTGTTTGGGTCAGCTTAGACAAGAAAGTCCTTTCAGGAGAGGTGGGATTTAGTTAGGTCTAAAAGAATGATTATTTTTAATATAAACAGCTATTTTAGTGCTGCATCTACATCTTTGTATATCCAAAAAAAAAATAGAAAGAAATTATGTCCTTGAATTGAACAAAATTTTCAGGGAAATTTGTGCTTGTACATGATTCAGCTTCAGAGTTATCTTCCTTGTGGCTTATAGCATATTAAGCTGCTAAAAGCTATTTTTAACAACAATGTCTCTGCTGCCTCAGATGCAACTGTGGATGAAACACAAAGTAAAAACTGACTAAAGACAAATTTCAGTTCACAAAATGCAAACTTCTTTTGAGGATTCATTCATTCATTCAAAAACTATTGAGCATTAATGTAATACAGATACTGTACTAGGCACTGAAATACATGAATAAAAACACATACAGCCTTCCCTCAGGGAGCTTCAAGTATGAAATTAGAATACAAAACACAGTTATTTAATGGGAGTTGGACTAGTGTACAGCAAAGGTAGTCAAAGAGGGCTTTGCAGAAGTATACTTCCAGCTGACTCTAAAGAGGGTTGTAACACCAACAACAACAAAAACAATAGGTACATTTGTGGATTATTTACCAAGCACTATATTAAGAACTTGATATTAATTATATAGTTTCAACTTAATGCTAACCAATTAAAGAAGATATTATTGGTCCCATCTTATAAATGAAAAAATTAGAGCATTAAGGAGGTAAAAGAACTTGCCCAAGGCAACACAGTTATTAAGTTACAAAACCAGGACTTAAGCCCAGATTTAATGACTATAAACGCCATTCCCGTAACCAAGGGAATTTTATCCTCAGTGACTTGAAAGAACACTTGTTATGATCAAATGAGGTCAGAGATGAGAAAGCATGTGAGACCATCACAGAACTTATAGTGCAGAGCATCAGTGCTGTCATATACTGCCCCTTAATTTGCACCCTCCAATGCCCTTCTGACACTTTCAACCAGAAAACACCAAATACAGACCCCACTGGACTAGTCCTTATTTCATTGCCTGGTGAGTCAAGCACAACATCTAGAGTTGAAAGGAACCATAGCATTAGATAGTCCAGCAGTTTATAAACTTTAATTTTTAGCCATGAAATACTTATTTTAAATAAACTTTTGCAAAGATTTCCAATGTATAAAACAAAACTGAAAGCTTACAAGATCATATCACATTCTTTGATGACTTCTACTGCCAAACTGTAAAGCAATATCTCACCACAAATTTAAATGACTTTTCCTCTAGGTGGTAACTCCTTTACTCTTCTGTAATTAGGGATGTGGGTATGGGATGTAATGATGCGATTTCATCCTGTTGCCAGCCTGATTTCCCCACTGTAGCTTTAGCTAGAACAACTGTTTTGCGGATGTGTGTGTGGCTTGGTCTTTTCTATTCCCCTGGTCTGGGATATATCTTCCTGCTTTCCTGGGTCATTAAGGACTTTAATTTGAAAACCACTAGTTTAGTCCAACCTATTCACTTTATGATGAAAGAAAATGCCCAGAGAGAGGCCATAATTTGCCAGAGGTTACTGACTGAACACTGGTTGAATTAAAATTCACACTTAGGGCTTTTAACCCTACGTCCTACTTTTCTAAGAACCTTGAATTACTTTAATAAATGACTTGTAGCGAAAGAATGAGTACAGAACTTACCCCTCTCCCTTACCAGCACACAGGTCAAAGGTCAGAGCCAGATGAAAACAGATGTTAGAAAGTAGGGGAAAAAGAGAAGTTGCATAAAGAACTCTGGAATGAAAGCTGCGGAAATGTAACACTCTGTAAACTAAGAAACAAAGCAAATAAACACGTTCAAATGGACAAGTTTGGAGAAAGAGCTAATAAAGTTGCTATCTTGTGGAAAGTAACAGCAGCAACCCCTTAGGCTAGCTTCAGAGGAAAATATAAATGGGTTGGCATTTTCAAAATGCATTATACATGCAAATCTAACTGATGAAGGAGAAAACAAAAGGTGAAATTCTGCATGGCAGATTTATGTTGTTTAATTCTATGGTTTTCCTTTTCTTACATATCACTTGAAAAGAAATAAAAAGTGTTTCTAAAGCAATTATAAACACAGTTGACAGAATCATGTTGATTTTTCTATTCTGAGGACAGTGAAAGAAAAAACACTTGTGCTGCTGATAGAAGTTTCACTAAAGGGCAAATCACACCCCATATCTAGACAGTACATTACTATTCCAACAAAATAAAAATTAAAAAAAATCACTACCAAGCATGTTCCCATAGAAACTTCACTTGGATCCGTGAAGAGATCTGACCTTAAAGTTTAGCAATACAAGTTGTCAGAGAGTGTGATAGTGTATTAGCTGCATTAATCTTTATTGATCGATTCATTCATTCACTCATTCATACATTCCAACAAAGATTGTTGAGGGAATGAGACAGTACAGTAAAGGGGTCAAAACAATGAATAAGACAGGGTTTGATTCTCTAGTAAGCTCACAATCTAGTTGGACAGAAAATATATATGAATATAAGTACAATATAAAATAGATCAAGAAAAAGGAAATGAGTATTATGAAAAATTAATGCTATGAAAATTCAGAGGAAAAAACATCACAAACAGCTAGAATAATCTAGGAAAGCTTTATATAGTGGCTGAAACTTGAGATTAGACTTAAGGGTAAATAAGAGGAAAATATAGGTGAGCAGACCAGGTGAGTAAGCGAAAAGTGAGAGAGGAGGGGAAAAAAGGATGGCAATGGGATTTTCCAGGTATTGACTAGAAGAAAAAGTTTATTCTGGGAAGTTGTGAGAAGCAAGACTAGAAATGTATATTGGGTGAGATTGTAGAGAATGGTGCTTTCCAATGTTTTTCATGTAATGACATATATAGGAAATTATCATGTGCATACATTTCACAGGGGTAAATGCACTATGTGCTCATGGCCGGTGGCCTGGTGGCTCTCCAAGGGCTGAGGTGGCTGGGTAGCTCACATACCTGTAACCCATTCATAGCAAACTTATGTGTCACTTCACACCTGTTGGGAAGCAGAGGAACTTGAATGTCATTCAAATGATAACAAGTTATCCTCTGGCAATCATTTTTGCTTATCCAAACTTATTTTCCATACATGTTATCAGAAATTGTCTCAGAATATACTGAGTAGCCAAATACTGCTTCTCTGTTCTAGCAGAAGAACTTGGGAACAGCAGGCACAGCTGAGGCCAAGAGTAAGAAACCATATTGACCTAAATAATAGAATCTGACTCTCCTTCACTCACTCAGACCTCTGAATGTGAGCAGATGGGCTTATGACCCCCAAATAGGAGATTTCTATAGGGTTTCTATCTTGGAAAACAAAATAGGCCAAGAGAAAAGATCCACAGATATTGATTTTGGAGAAACATATCACCCTACAGTGAAACCCAAAAGAATACAAGCACCTACCCACTACTATCCACAGTTTTTAACCTTTCTTTTAGTGCCTCACTGTGAAATATAAGTGGACAGCCAAATAGTACCGGATGTTTAAGGAATGGCTCTAACATGAAAGACAGAGACCTAAACAAACAAGTAGCTTAGAGGTAATACAGGCAATTCAGAAAACAAAAGACAACTTCAACAACAGAAACCAGTGGTCTTAAGACATGAAAACAATCAAACAAATAAAAATGCTGTAAAAAAGAAAAGGAAAAAGAGATAATACTTGGGAATTAAAAGTATGATAGAAATACAATGTTTCATAGATGGCAGAAAATGTCCAAGAAATTAAAACGATTAAAAGTCTTGGGAAATAATAGAGAAAAAAAATAAGAAATTTAGAAGATCAATTCAAGAGTGTGGTTAATAGGAAGTCCAAAAAAGAAAACTGGAAAAAAAAACCAGAAGAAATCAGCATTAAAAATCTCAAGCAGGGCTTCCCTGGTGGCACAGTGGTTGAGAGTCCGCCTGCCGATGTAGGGGACACGGGTTCATGTCCCAGTCCGGGAAGATCCCACATGCCGCAGAGCAGCTAGGCCTGTGAGCCATGGCCGCTGAGCCTGTGCATCCAGTGCCTGTGCTCCACAACAGGAGAGGCCACAACAGTGAGAGGCTGCGTACCGCAAAAAAACAAAAAACAAAAAAAAATCTCAAGCAATTTCCCAGAATTGATGGATACCATTTTCAAATTGGCAGAAGCCACCCAATGCCCATCAACACAGGTCAAATACAGGGATTCAAAAATTGTAACACATCAGATCTCTAAATAGCAGTATTATGGGTTAGAATACAATGTAGCTTTCAAAATTCTGAGTAAAAACAAAATTTATTTCCAATCTGCAATTTTACACAGAATAAAATTATCAATCAAGGGTGAGGGCAGAAGAAAAGCACTTGCATACAGATGAAATGTGCTCCCTTTCTCAGGGTGGTATAGAAAGATAATGCATTAGTTAATTTTTGCTGCATAAATATACTACCACAAACTTAGTGGCTTTAAACAACATACATTTATGATCCCACAGTTTGTGAGTCAGCAGTCGGGGAACAGCTTAGCTGGGTCCTCTGCATGGCTGCAATCAAGGTCTTGGCTAAGACTAAACGGTTTCTCCTCTGCAGGCTTGCTGGAGATGGATCTACTTCCAAGCTCACATTTTTGTTGGCAGCATTCAATTTCTTGCAAGATGCCAGACTGAGGGCCTTAGTTTCTTATTGACCTTTGGCCAGAAGCTGCCCTCAGTTCATTATCACAGAGCTTTCTTCATGGGTCAGCTCACAACAGACAGCTCTTTTCTTTAAAGTTAGCAAAGGATAGAGTCTCCTACCAAGGCAGGCATTGCAATTTTATGTAATATGATCACAAAAGTGGCATCCTGTCCTTTTTGTTGTATTCTATTGGATAAGGGAAGGGGATTACAAAAGGCTTGGATACAGATAGGTGAGAATCATTGGGCCATCTTAGAGTCTGCCTGCCTCCATCCATTTTCTGGCCATCATTGATTCATGCCCCTTCCACATGCAAAATACATTCACCCCTTCCCAAGGTCTCCAAAAGTCTCATCCCATTACTGCATCTTTTCCAAGTCCAGAATCTTCTCATCTATAATAATTAAGTTCTCAGATGCACTGAACTATAAAACTAAAGAGACAAGTTATCTGTTCCATATACAACCAGCATACAAAGGTAGCACAGGTGTAAGATATCAACTATAGATATTTCCATTCAAAAATAGGAAAAATGAAAGGTGTAGAAGTATCACTGATCCACTGAAATTCTAAAATCCAGTTGTGCAAATATTGGGAGTTCTTTGATTAGATTTCAAGATCTAGGAATAATTTCCCCTGACTCTGGGCTCTACCCTCTGTGTTCTTGGTTCTACCCTCTGAGTGATCAAGAGTAATATGTGTTTGCTGCTGAGTAGTAATAACAGCCTGCTTCCTGACATTAATTTTGGGAACTGACAGCCTTCTTTCATTTTACACAATCACTATACCTTTCAGTTCAAGCTGACAGTGCTTTTGCTGAATAACTTTCTCAAAAACTTGTGGCTCTTCCACGGTTCATTCTATTAGGCAAAAGCAACTTTTTCTGCGATAAATTTTTGTCTATCTTGGGCTCCTGCTAAAATTGCTGAGGGACAACAGCTTTAATCTTTCTAGAGGCCCCAAGGTTTGAGAGATTCCACAAAACATACTCTTAATCTCTTTCAATGGTTCCCTGTGTGACTGAATACTACTCTAATCCCCTGATATTTCTGAAGTTGTAACAAAAGGTTGTACAGTCATACTCTTGGCTTTTCTCTAAACCATACACTTTCCTGATAGTACTCAGAAGACATATCCTAATTTTCCTGTATTTTGCCATCTGGAGAGGCTAAAATTTTTCAAAATCATCAATTTTTGGTTACTTCTTGTTTAACAGTTCTTCCCTTATATGTCTCTCTCCTTACATTTTACCATAAACAACAAGAAGAAAGTAGGCTAAACCTTCAAAACTTTGGTTGGCAATCTCCTTCACAAAATACATTTATCTCTTACATATTCTGCTCTGCACGTAACTGCAGGTGAGAATTTCACTAAGATTTCTGCCCTTCCTAATAGGGATGCCCCTTCATCCAGTTTCCAATAACATGCTACTCACTACCTTTGAGTCCCCACTGACAGCATCCTCCTTAAAGTTCAGATTTCTACTGTCCGTCAAGGCAATTTAAGCTTTCTCTATTATTCTCCTTAAAACTCTACTAGGCATCATCCACTGCCTAGTTGCAAGGTTGATCCCACATATTTAAGCATTTGCTATAACATTTCTAGGTACCAAAACCTATATTCAGTTTCTATTGCTATACCATAGTAGTATCAAAAAGTAGTGGCTTAAAACTACACACCTTTATTATCTCATATGTTCTGTGTGTCAGAAATCTGGGGGCATGGTTTAGCTGTGTCCTTTGCAAGGCTAAGACCAAGGTAGCCACCTAAAACTGGGTTCTCACCTAAAGGTTTAGCTAGGGAAGGGTTTCCTTCCAAGCTCACTTGTTTGTTGGCAGCATTCAGCTCCTTGCATAATGCCAGACTGAGGACCTCAATTTCTTGCTGACTGTCAGCCATAAGCTGCTTCAGTTCTTTTCCACGTGTCCCTCTCATAGTACAGCTCACAATATGGCAGCTTGTCTTTTTTAAAGCCAATAAAGGAGAGAGCTTTCTTGCAAGACAAGCATTACAAGCTTATGTAATACAATCATGGAACCAACAACTCATCACCCTTGCCATATTCTATTATCTAGAAATAATTCACTAGGTCCCCCCACATAGAGACATGTATACCAGGATATGGGGATCATAGCAGTAATCTTAGAATATCTGTGCCACAGATATGTTGTCCTAAACTGGAGTAAACCAAGAAAGATGAAAATATAGACTCCTGGAAATAGGAGATAAGTTAGGGTAATCATGGAAAGAGGGTGAAAGGAAACCTTGGGGTGACAGCTGTGCAGCAAATACAGAGAGAAAATGGTCCAGATGGGAAGAGGAGAAGAGAGGGCGCCCAGGGAGATATCATCACAATATATATATAATACAATGGATTGCTCAACCATTTAACAGTACTGAGAGGAGTTTCATAGCTGTGTTGGAGAGTTTGCAGATTAAGTAGTGATATATAAATAGAAAACTGAGCAAACAAAAAATAGGACAATTAATAACTCCAGGAAAAATTAAAAGTTAAGGAAAGAAAATGTAATCATAGTACATTTTGTTCATAGCTGCATATCTATGAACAGAATCAGTAGTCAGAATAATATAAATACTACATTTCTATTCATTCTAACTTGTGATATAGTATATTCAGAGGATGGCTAGAAGGAAACCTGCATGGCTGTAGGGCAAGAGGAATGAGGATGGTGAGCCTCATCTTCCATAAGTTTGAAATGCAAAGATAATGTCAAAAGCTGAAACAATAACTCAAGAAATAACAATATTTTTAAATATACTATTAAATACCAGAACAGTTAAATGCCCTTAAAGAGACTGTCACTGTGGAATGAGAATCAGGCAAAGGAAAATTGGGGAAAGAAGCTCCTGAATTTCCATTATAAGCCTTCAAGTATTAACTAATATTTTAATAATATACAGCATGGAGGTTCCTTAAAAAACTAAAATTAGGGTTACCATATGATCCTGCAATCCCACTCCTGGGCATATATCTAGAGAAAACTATAATACAAAAAGATACATGCATCCCAATGTTCATTGCAGCACTATTTACAATAGCCAAGAAATGGAAACAACCTAAAGGTCCATCAACAGATGAATGGATAAAGAAGATGTGGTGTATGCATATATACAATGGAATATTACTCAGCTATAAAAAAGAATGAAATAATGCCATTTGCAGCAACATGGATGGGCCTAGAGATTATCATACTAAGTGAAGTAAGCCCGACAGAGAAAGATAAATATCATATGATATCATTTATATGTGGAATCTAAAAAAAAAATGATACAAATGAACTTACTTACAAAACAGAAGTAGACTAACAGACATTGAAAACAAACTTACTGTTACCAGAGAGGAAAACCGGGGCAGGGGATGGAGATAAATTAGGGGTTTGGGATTAACATATACACACTACTGCATATAAAATAAACAGCAAGAACCTACTGTATAGCACAGGGAACTATACTCAATATTTTATAATAATCTATAAGGGAAAAGAATCTGAAAATGGAATCACTGTGCTGTACACCTGAAACTAACATGACAGTGTAAATCAACTATACTTCAATTAAAAACTTAAAAAATAAAATAAAATGAATAAACATGCATTATTTAGAAAAGAATTAAAAACTTTGATAAACCAGCAAAAAAGAAAAAAATACATTGCGATTTTAATTCAGCTCTGCAGAAAAATGTTGAACAGCCTTTTCAGTGTTACTAAATTACCCTTTCCTTTTTCCCAAATCCTATAGCACTTGTTGATGTTTCTTACCAGTAATGGATTATAGTGAGAGAAGGCTTGAGTGAGTGTGAAGTCTCCTAGGACCTTAGCACAACTAGCCAATGGGAATCAGAGGACTCTAGGACTAGATGCAGCCTTAGCCACTGCAGATTATTGGATGCATTAGGGAAAACAGGCTGTGAAGGAACAGCAACTTCACAAACCTGGGAGTGGTCGGACCTTCATCAATGGCAGGAGAGAGTCAGAGGAACTTAATTTCCTCAGAAAATATTGAGAGGAGAACTTCCAGACTATTTGTGGAAGGATTCCAGCTAGTCACAGAGTAATCAAGAGCAGAATACAGATCCTGAAGGGAAGGAGTAGACAGAAGACACAGAAGCATCAGAGTTCCCATGCAAAGACATGTAAATTAAGGCAGCCACTGTGAAAACAGATTGGAGGTGTCTCAAAAATCTAAAAGTAGAACTACCATATGACCCAGCAATTCTACTCCTGAGTATATATCTGAAAAAAACAAAAACACTAATTTGAAAAGATATATGCACTCAATGTTCATAGCAACACTATTTATAATTGCCAAGTATAGAACCAACCTAAGGGTCCATCAACAGATAAATGGATAAAAAAGATGTGAGATATATATATATATATATATATATATGCACACATACATATATATTTATGTATATATATATGTGTGTGTGTGTATCATGGAATACTACTGAGTCATAAAAAAGAAAAAAAATGTATGATATAACTTATATGTGAAATCTAAAAAATCTAAAAAATACAACAAACTAGTGAATAAAACAAAAAAGAAGCAGACTCACAGATACAGAGAACAAACTAGTGGTTACCACTGGGGAGAGGGAAGGGAGGAGGGGCAAGATAGGGGTGGGGGAAAAAACAGTTATTATAGGATTATATAAAATCATGTGTGTGAAACTTCTGAAAATTGTAAAGCACTAAAGAATTTAAAGAATCCTTCATTCAATTAAAAAAAAAAAAAGACATGAGACTTCAGCAAGTGTTCCAGTTCACGTGGAGTGCTGGGCAAAGAATCCAATTTAAAATTACACTATGACCTGAGCCAGAAGAGAGAGAGTACAAGTAGGATTCTTTAACTCAAGAGGTTATTCACAGGCCTTACCTGCAACCCATCAGATAGTGGGTCAGTTAAAAACAAACCTTTAATCCAAACCCAATCATACTGCAAAATGGATACCATTAATGTTCTCTGTCCCTGCCTCCATTAGCTCAGAAATCTGTGGGACCTGGTAGTCAGTGGGCCTTAGCTTACTGATAGACCTCATTGTTTAATCCAATTCAAGTACTGGAGAAGTCATAGGCATAAAGAAAAAAAATAACAATCACATTTTCATTGTGTTCAATTACAATAAAGTATTTGGTAAAACCAACTGTCAGCAAATATAACATGCGCATAATGTGGGTGAAAATTTTAAACAGCACAACCTTGGGTTTCTAGATTTGAATTAAAAGGAAGACTCTGAAAATAAGACAAAGGGAGAAATAACAACTTATTTCTATTCAGCTGGGGAGTCTTTATTGAGGTGGTACTCAGTTTGGAAAGAGGTATTTTCAACAGAAATGTCAAGAACATTTGTAAAGCAATCCCTTCAGGAATAGTAAAAGATATACACTGGAAAGGATAAATCCCAATGGCAATTGCAGCTAAAATTCCAAAACCCAGAGTGGGCAGGGTAAGTAGGACTCATAAAAAATGCATTTTAAAAGGTGAGTTTCTACCTTACTGTGTTACCCTGTTTAAAAACTCTGAACATATGCGCTAGAGGACTTGAGGAGACCACAGATTCACCTTGTGATGATATCTTTTGAGATCCATTTCTCAGAATGTGAATAGCCTTCCCAGCCCATAACGATTACCACTTGTCAGTTTGAGAAATCATGCAAGGCCTTAATCTCTAGCACACCAATTGAGCATGAACCAGGAGAGATTATAATGGCCTCGAATAAAGTCAGATCAAACCTACCCAACCAAGCGACAGCGACAGCAGTTCTAATAAGGGCCATTTGGAGAGAAGAGTCATGACTGTCCGAGAAGCATGGGAGTGTACAATGACATGTCCATGGGCTACAAGGATCAGCAGACCTTAGAGTGTCAGAGGACTGCATAGGTTCCTGCTTCTGACCCAAAGCCCCATTGGCAGGATGTGAACCGCAATAACCTGCTGCCTTTAATAATGCTATTTCTCCGCTGCTTTCAACTCACCAGGTACAGTGTCATCACAGAGAGGAAGAGAGAATGAGAAGCTGAAAATATTCCTTTAGAACATCAGCACTGATCGGGACAGATATTTTTAGTAAGCGATTGTCTGTCAAATCTGAGTCACGTGGCATGACACTTTAATGATCTGAGGGTTTGCAAGTCCCTGCAAAGTGACAGCTGCAAATGAGAATTTAGCAGGAGGTTCCACTAGGCAAGCAGAACATTGATCAAATCTATTGGCAGGAGCCCTAATCAAGGCAAAAATGTCAGTGGAGATGCTGAGCTTAAAATCTTCCAGGTGATGAAGTACTTTCTGGCCAGGCATTTTCAGTGTTAGCGTTTAAGAGTTATTGCTATATGAGACTGGTTTTCATCTTCAAGAGCCTGTCATGCTTTCACTCTACTACATTTTAAATATTTTTCCTCCTTATAAATATGTGATGGAATAACATTTCAAAAATAGATAAAATGTGAATTGCCGCACATTATGTTCTCTGTGAAATTTTAAATGAAAATTCTCCATGCATCGTGCTCATCCATCATTGACAGGTTGCAGTAAGAATCAAGGTGTCCATTCTCTCTAGTTTCTCTCCATGCCACAGGCCACCTTGCCCATTTGACTGGTCATTCACAGCCTTATGACCAAGGGATCATTTGCCTTGCCTCCATGTCACCCATGGATGTACCTGGAGGAGTATCCAAGGAGAACCTGCCTGAGGTTGGTTCTCTTTGTTGAATGGATCCTCTGAGAAGGTTGCATAAAGGAGTGAATAGTTTAGGGTACAAAGCTCCATACTACATCTCAGTTGCTCTCAGAGCCATTAAAATCAAGCTAGAATCATAGCAATTTTGCAGGAAAGCATTGGAGTTCCTCCTTCCTCTTGTCTTGCACTTCTCTTCAATAACTTGGCTTATGGCTTCAATTTTATTACCTTTGAGTCTTAAATATGGTCAAGAACCATGCCAACAGCTTTCAGATTTCTGCCCAGGTTTCCTTCCCTTAATCTCAGATATTTTCTTACCCTGCTGGATTATGAGCAGTCCTGCCCAGAACTCTGTTACCCTCTTGTAACCCATTGTGCTAACTGCTCTTTAAATTGTCTATTACCGACCCATTACTCTTGAACTCTGCTAAATCTCTTAGTACTAAAACATAATTTTTTTGCAACTCTTATTGCATGATTTTCTGCTTATACAAAATGCTTGTCTTCTCACAACCATATCAACATGGTATACTTTTCTCACAATGGAACTAAATTTATATAGCATTTTCAACAATGAAATTCTTCATGGATTCTCTATGCAAGTATTTTCATGAATAAGTGGAGATGGCATTCCACTTCATCATTTGCAGAACTCCTGAGAATATATGAACTATTATCTAAGCACTCTTAACATACATTTATATTAAAAAGTATGATTAGGCTTCCCTGGTGGCGCAGTGGTTGAGAGTCCGCCTGCTGATGCAGGGGACACGGGTTCGTGCCCCGGTCCGGGAAGAACCCACATGCCGCAGAGCAGCTGGGCCCGTGAGCCATGGCCGCTGAGCCTGTGCATCCGGAGCCTGTTCTCTGCAACGGGAGAGGACACAACAGTGAGAGGCCCAAGTATGATTAACAGAAATGCAATAGACCACATTTATCAACACAGTATGTAGACTGAGATTGTATTAAAACGTAGAGAATTCCTGATGATCCACAGACTGTAAAACTAATCACCTAACCTGAAAATACTTATGCTTTCTTGCGATGGAAATTTGGGATCTACCTCCTTTAGTTTCTTAGGGCTTTAGTACAAATGCTAAATTCTTTCTTTTGCCAGATTTCTCAGGTAACAGATGTATACTTTTCCCACAGAAAACATATACTGAATTTTGATTCTAGGCAGAAAATCCTAGAAAATCTAGGCAGAAAATCCTCTGATCCCAACACTGTCCCCTGCCTCAGCACTGGTATTTCTTGGCTAAAAGAAGAACATTCCAATGCAATGTTTGGAGGTAGCAATTTTGATATGGATTCATCACAATAGCCACATTACTACCAAGATAGGAGACACACATCCCTGATTATTATTCCAATTCTTTACTCCCATTCTGAGCTCTTAACCAACTTTGAGCTTTACTTCAACCTTTATCTCCTCCTGAGCTTCAACCTCTCCTTAAGGCTTACCCATTCCTCTGGCCCTAATCCTACCCCATTTGTCCCAGTCCCTGTTTCCATGAAGGCATGAACTTATGCTTTAGTCCACAAATCCACCAACATTCAATCCTCACATACTTTTCCTATTTTGTCTCTACAGCTCCAATTGCAGAATATCATCATTCCAGTAAAAAGAGGAGATCTCAGTTTGTTTTCCTATTAGTTCCTATACTCGTTTTAGGCAGCTCCACAATCTCCATGAAGAATTCTGGCAGCTTTTGAGCCACTGTTTCTCAACACCCACCCCACCTTACCCCCACTCACCCTAGGCCTTTCTCCTCACAGCCTGTCACAATTGTACCTGTTGTATTTCCCTAAAAAGCAGGTATCATCACTGCCCTCACCTTAAGAAACCAAGGTTTTGAAGATCGACTTGAAAACAAAAGTTAAACATGAGGAGTTCTAAGAACCTAATGATTGTATCAATGATTTGATAAGGAGAATAAGTGGAAGATGAAAGAGAAAGCCTTCAATTAGAAAAAAAAACAGTATAGCTACTGAAGCAATGAGGGAAAATTCCACTGTTCTGTATTTATTTTATCTATAACTCATCTTATAACCGTCACTCATCTCTTCAACTGGATATCTCACCATGCCAAACTGATAATAGTTTTCTAAGGATGTGTTCTTCATAGTTTTGCATATGTTATTTCCCCAAGTAGAATTCTCTACCTCTGACCTCATCACATCTTCCCTTTGTTATGCATTTGACTTCTTGATAAACTACCACTACTCCTTTAAATATTCAGCACAAATGTCACCTTTAATTTATTCTTTAAGCCAACCATTCCTTATTCCTTAACACCTGATATCTCCCTCAAATTTAGCCCTTATTCTACTGAAATACCCTGTTCTCTTGCCTACTACAGGGTGAGCTTCTTCCAGTCAGACTTTATCTTTGTATCCCAGCTTCTGGTATAGTGTGTATGGAGCATGCGCTCAATAAATTAACAAGCTCTAGGGAATATTTTCAGTAAACATCAGTCTATACAGTTCTTCTTTTTCTTTGAACCATTTTTAAAGTTAAGATTATCAATGGCGTACAACTTTAAACATCTGAGAAAGGGAATGGTAGAAGTACTGAGCAAAAGATAGATTGAGTTAGGAGGAGGTATGAGGAGGAACATGAAGGGAAAGCATGCATCCTTTCAGACCTTGCTACAGGGAACTCTCTTTGTCCTGTGGCCTCTCTGATTACTGCTCCCTCCTATCATTTTTACTCCCCCTTTAATTGAAGCACTCTCTCTTCAATCCTTCTAAGTCTGTCCCTGAATCCTCTTGTGCTTCCTTACTTCAGTAATGCTATGTCAAGGAGAAAACTAGGATAGCCAATTAGTTTCTTTGAAGGGAATTAAGAATATCGGTAGACATTCTGGGTCCGTATCTTCCTCTTATAGGGTAAGCTTGATATAAACAGGAGTCTTGACGCTTTCGTTTGGTGGATTTATGGGGCAGCTTCTGATTGTTAATTCTGGAGAGACTGAGATCTTTCTAGAAAGATGGCATTCAATAAATTGCTCCAATGGCCAAATAAGGATAGAATAAGCATCAGCATAAGTAAAATAACTTTGAATTAGGCAAAAAAAAATAAGATAACTCTGCAGCTGGAAGGGGAAAATGCCCAATACAAATTCAAATTTCCCATTTTCTTTTATGGAACAAGAAGCATTATACAAGTCCTCATAGCACAGCCACAGCTCGCACCTCTGGCAAAGCCTGGGAGACTTTTGTTCTTCACATTTCAAAAAGTAGCCCGTGAAAACAGAGCATCAGTCTCAAGCAATTGCAATCGGTAAGAATGAAAAAATGTGAAATTTTATTGTTTATGAAATTGGTTTTTCAAATAAGAAGTCTCCCATCTCTGAGAAGAGTTTGCATGTTTGGCAGCAGCACAAGAGGTTTCTGAGGGAGTTGAATGGATGCAGGTGGATGGAGTCCTCACTAGGTCAAAATGGTTACACTGTCTCGAATGAGGACCTGGCCCCCAACTGGCTCCCATGGTATTTGCAAACTACCAGTGGCAGATTTTAAATACACTGTGCTATGGATGCCGAACTGTTGGACATTCTGCTCATTGTGGAAGGTCACATAGGCTGATTTAAAGGGATGTTCCATGACTGCAAACTTTCTTCTTGAAAAATAGGTACATTGTGCTGATTGTTTTTTTACCTCAGGAACAAAACGGAAACTGTGGAGAGAGATGTGGAGAGAAAAGCAGCCCCATAAAGGCTTGTTTTCTTTAAAGCAACAAGAGAAGAATAGATCAAAGTTTCTAAGCAATCTCTAGACTTCAAAATGAACAGAAGAGCATTTAAGTCATTTGACACATCATCTTTTTGCGTGTCAGTGTGGTTATGCCTGCATACAACTCTAGTCCATTTATAACATTATAAAATAACAAAGTCAAATTCTAAAGCAGAAGGAGCTTGGGAAAATTTTTAATCTCAAGCTCCTAACTTTGCATATGAGGAAACTGAGATACCAAGAAGTTGTAACCTTTCCAAGGAAATGGCAAGAACTAGAACACACAATTTAAAATGCTTATTACCATGTACCATGTTTTCTCCACTATGACATACCCACTTGCAGGCAATTTACACTATTTTTTTAAACCAAGGAAGGCAGTTAGATACATTACTTTTAGTATGATAATGAATCACAGCTCTGGTCATAATTGAAAGAACTATCACACATAACATACTTTCACCTGTAAAAAAAATCTTACACATAAAAGTTCACCTTTTAGTGAACTATCAGTGAAACATTTTGACCACTATATTTACCCTTTGTAATTTTTTTCAACTTCTCCATAAACAGATTAGGAAAACAAAACACTGTCTATTGTGCACACCCATCCAAGAAGTATATATATAATGGCCAACACAGTATCAGACATTTTGAATTTTTATCTCCTTGGAACAGAGCCATCAATTATTGCTGGAGATCACTGAGAGTTTGCTATAGCTCATTCTTCATTTCTCATCCCTGGCTTATTTGTCACTGTTTCTCAGGAAAGTTAGGTTTGGTTAATATACTGATATTATCTATTGGCTCTCAGCATCCATTCCCCCTTCCTTTTTACTTATTTCACTAATTACAAGCCTGAAAACAACTTAACTCCAGCCCTCTTGCAGATAGAGATATACATGCAGTTTGGTTTCTTTCAACAAGATGCACTCATTCAAGATTTGGCCGATGGAAAGGAGTTGGAGGCCATTCTCCTCAAGTTCCAACAGATGTCACTGCTCAAGGTAGCTGGACTCATTGTTTTAGTGTCTAGTCACCAGCTGCATGGATGTGAGGTAGTTGTGACGTTTGCTAAGCAGCAAACGTCTGGTTTGCAACTTGTTGGATCTTGAAATCAGTAGTCCAGTAGGAGAACTCCTGACTTCTACTTCTTTAAACCCTCATTTTGTAAGCAACTAGTTTCTTACATTAAATCCCTTCCTTCTAGAAAAACAGAGTTGTTCCTCTTTCTTGCAATAACTCCTAACATAGTCACTATTTAAAAGTGAAAACTTTCAGGTCTAAGATCTTTTCCTTCAAAATCTTAGACTTTTCAGACTCCATCCAGGGTCCAAGCTCCTGGAACAATGTCTCTCTCCCACTCTTTCCAGTCTCCTGCTTAATTTGTAGAAAGTCTGGGGGCTGGAAGTAGACACAGCAAAGAACTCAGAGCCTGGAGTTAAGAGGCATCTTCTAGTTATTTATTACCAACTGATCTCAGGATAAAAAACCAAATCCTTAATATGGTCCATGAGATTGCTTTTTACATCTGTGACTCTATTTCTGTTTTGTAAATAAGTTCATTTGTACCATTTTTTTAGATTACACATATAAGCTATATCGTATGATATTTGTCTTTCTCTGTGACTCACTTCACTCAGTATGACAATCTCTAGGTCCATCCATATTGCTGCAAATGGCATTATCTTGTTCTTTTTTATGGCTGAGTAATATTCCATTGTATATATGTACCATTTCTTTATTCATCCCTCTGTTGATGGACATTTAGGTAGCTTCTATGTCTCAGCTATTGTAAATAGTGCTGCAATGAACATTGGGGTGCAAGTATCTTTTTGAATTATGGTTTTCTCTGGATATATGCCCAGGAATGGGATTGCTGGATCATATGGTACCTCTATTTTTAGTCTTTTAAGGAACCTCTTAAAAAACAAACTTATGGTTACCTGGGGGAAAGGGCGGGTGGAAAGATAAATTGGGAGATGGGGATTGACATATACACACTACTATATATAAAATATATAACTAATAAGGACCTACTGTATAGCACAGGGAACTCTACTCAATACTCTGTAATAAGCTATATGGGAAAAGAATCTAAATACATTTCATAGCATTCAGCACAGTTTGTAATTGTATTTTGTGTAATGATTTCACTACTCTCTGTGATCCTATCAGAACACAAGTCCAATGAAGATATGAAATGGGTTTGTTGGAAAGTAAAATATTATCATCTGCTGAAAAAATTTCACTTTTAATTCAAGTTTGATATAAACTGTTGCTTGCATTTCATCAAAAAATGACTTTATTACTAACGGATATGTAGAGTTTGGGGAAAGAAGACCCCAGTAGAAACTGGGAAAAACTTGTCACTTCAATTTATTACAACCTCAGTGGATAACAAAGGATTGCATTTGTGAACTGTCATAGTCTTCTATACAAGTATACCTTGTTTTATTTTGCTTTATTTTATTGTCTTCTCAGATATTGCATTTTTTACAAATTGAAGGTTCATGGCGACCCTGCATTAGACAAGTATATTGGTGCCATTTTTCCAACAACATTTGCTCACCTCAAGTCTCTGTGTCATATTTTGGTAATTCTCACAATATTTCAAACCCTCCACTAGCAAAAAGATTGTGAATCACTGAAGGCTCTGATGATGGTTAGCATTTTTTTTAGCAATAAAGTACTTTTAATTAAGGTATACACATTGTTTTTTATAGACATAATGCTATTGAACACTTAATAGACTACAGTAGAGTATAAAGAGAACTTTTATATGGGAAACCAAAAATTTGTGTGACTTGTTTAATTGTGATATTCACTTTATTGTGGTGGTCTGGAATTGAACCCACAATATCTCTGAGGTATGCCTGTAGTAACTAATCATATTTTAAGACCCATACAATAAATAAAATGTTTCACAAATCTTGAAATTGACACAATTACAGGGATTTTTTTTTTAATGTATGTCTTTAAAAGAGATAGTCTGTGAGGCACAACTGAAAGAGTTCCTAATGACTAGGATTTTTTGTTTGTTTGTTTGTTTCAGTCTTGTATAAAAGCCCAAGCTGGCCAAATGAAGAGCTTTTTGTACACAGAGAGAAGAAGAGGGAGAGAGAAAGAGAGAAAGAAACAGAACAGATAGACAGGCAGAGGGAGAGGGAAGAAAGAAGAAAGATGAGAGAGAAGAGAGAATGAGAGATAACAATTTCTGGCTAACTCACTATTCCAGACTCTAGCCATTAGACTCAACCCAGCTGAGGCCACAGATAACCATGAAACACACAAGTTGTTCCCATAATGTTCTGTCAGAATTCCCAAACCACAGAATTAGGAGATAAAATAGGAAAAAAAAGTTTTAAACTACTAAGTTTTGGGATAGTTTGTTCATGGCAATAGATACCTGGAACAATCTCCCTCATAATTTTTTATTGAAAAATATGTTTGTTGAAAAGTATTTGTTGACTGAATGTCTAATTAAGCAAATACATATTAAAGCAATGAATCTCTTCTCTACCCCTGTTACATTAGTAATAATCAGCAAGATTGCTAATAACATGTTAGAGACACAATGGTGAAACAAGACTCTCAGATACCATTGGCAAGGATGTAAATTGGTACATTCTCCTTGAAGAGCAAGATAGAAATCTCTATTAACAGTTTAAACACATGTTCCCCTTAGTCATGCTCATTTACTTCTAGGAATGTATTCCACAGATATACTCATGTGTGCAGAAACACATGTTCAAATAAATTCACTCACTGCAGAATTGTTTGTGAATGTTAAGGCCTGGAAATAATATAAATGCCCATCAATAAGAGATCAGTTAAATAGATTAAATCTTTTCAACAGAATAACTTTCCCCTGTTGATAAATATGAGATAAAATCTGTAGGTGCAGATATAAAACTATCTCTGAAGTGCATCGTTAAATGAGAAAATCAAGGTGCAGAATACTTCATACTGCCCAATGTGAAATAATGTGTGAAAGAAAGAGATATGTGCTTCCTGTAGAAGTGCTGTACTTCTTGGAGGCTGATTAAGAAACTGGTAATAGTGGCTGCCACTAGGAAGCGGACCAGTGATCTGGAATGGTGGAAATTTACTTTTCACTGAACATACTTTTGTACTGTTAGTTCCTTTCCCCCTAAGCTTGTTTTACTTTGGGTTCAAAAAACAAAATCTAGCACCCAATCACAGTTTTCAATTGATATGAAGAGTAAAAAAAAAAGATGTTATCACAAAAATGTAATCATAGCTTAAACTCAGAAAGTTGTGTCTAACAAAGAATATATGGCCTAAGGAATGTTTCACCTGAGAAGAAATTATATCTCCTTGGAATTCTGGAAAAATAGGTAAACCTAAAGAGTTTAGTGACCTTATGTCAGGACTTTTAGCTCTTAGCCTTTGGGACTCAGCTTTTCTCCTAGAGTATAATTCAGAGTAATGTTGATATCATCACACATCTTTACATTGGTTTGCAGGCAAAAGTTCGAAAGGGCAAGAAATGCATTCCCTGAACATGAAAGTGCTCTATACCTTCAACCCCTCATCTGGCATTATTTAAGCAGTGAATGATCATATACATAACATGTATATTTTGAGAACAATTATTAAGTAAGTATTTTGAATTTTGTTTGTTTTAGTAAAGAAAAGGAAAGAGAAAAAGGAATTCATCATAAATTCCTTTGATCTAGAGTGCACATGTGTATTAACATGGCTACTGTGGGCCAGAACCAGCCCATGGGAAGCATTTCTCTGCCTTTGCCTGTTGTGATCCAATAGCAAGACACCAACAGAAATTCACCTCTTTTCTACCTTATCAACTCTTGTTGTTTGGCAGCACTTCATCTTTTCCAAGGAAAAGGATTTGAGCCTCTGCCTGAAATTTCTAGGCTATGCATGATTTTTACACACCAAATTCCCACTGGAAACTACAAAATACCTAGGGTCGTATTACCTACATGAGACCCTAGGTATTACGGATTTACCTATAGCTTTCCCAGTTTGATCAAAGTCACAACCAGATGGGTCTCTTTTTAAGAGTTTCTATTAATCCACTGCAGATTTACTGTTAAATGTTAAAAGCTGGCATAGACTTCTTCACAATTTTTTATAAATTAAATTACCAGCAAAGCACTCCTTAACCATTACTTGTCATTCACTGTCTTTGTAAAACTAATTGGCTTTATAAATAATTCAGTTTGTCTATTATTGTCGTGAATGAATATAAGATATCCATGAAGCCTATTTGTATTATTTATTTTTTAAAAAACAGCTGAGATGATTGCTCAGATAAGGCATAGAGAAAAGAAAAACTTCCCCATTGGATTAATCTAATGTGAAGATTGAGAACTGAAAGGAATGATAAAGGATGTTTCCTACTTGATTATTTTTGTTTTCAGGCTGCTTCTTTCTTGACAATTGAAAAACTAAAATATTTAAATCTGCTCTTTCTTTTTTAATAGAACATAATCTAAAAGTTTTTCCTTCCTTTTCCTTTCCTTTTTCTTTTCTTTCTTTCCTCCTTCCCTTTCTTCCCTCCTTTCAGTCATCATAATTCCAAGCCATAATATGTAATCATATTCTTTTTTTTTTTTTTTTTTTTTTTTTTTTTGCGGTACGTGGGCTTCTCACTGTTGTGTCATCTCCCGTTGCGGAGCACAGGCTCCGGAAACGCAGGCCCAGTGGCCATGGCTCACGGGCCCAGCCGCTCCGTGGCATGTGGGATTCTCCTGGACCAGGGCACGAACCTGTGTCCCCTGCATCGGCAGGCGGACTCTCAACCACTGCGCCACCAGGGAAGCCCTCACATTCTATTTTAATAAGTCCCGATTTAAATTCACCCCTACAATACTTAACTTCTACCTGAAGTCTTACACATATACCAAAATTGACACTGAATGCATCTTGCTCTAAAGTTCTTTCTGGTAGGATGATAAAATATAGCCCTTTATTATTTCTTTGCACACATTTAAAAGTCATTGTACACCTAGAGAGGTAGTGTATTAGTTTTCTATTGCTGTCATAACAGCAATATTGTTTAGTGGCTTAAACAATATAAATTTATTATCTTATATTATCTATAGACCAGAAGTCTGACATGGATTTCAATGGCTAAAATCAAGGCATCAGTAGCACAGTATTCTTTTCAGGAGGACATGGAAAAGAATCTGTTTCCTTTCCTTGTCCAACTTCTAGAAGCTGCCTGCCTTCTTTGGCTTATGGCCCCTCTCCATCTTCAAAGCCAACAAAGGTAGGCTGAGTCTTTCTCATATTGCATTACTCTGACCTACTCTTCTGTCTCCCCCGTGCACTTTTAAGGACTTTGTGATTACACCAGCCTACCCAGATAATGCAGGATAGTTCCATCCGAAAAATTCATTCACCTTTGCTATGGAACGTAACATGTTTACAAGTTCTGGGAATTAGAATGTGGAGATTGGTGTGGGGGTGTGTGCATTATTTTGCCTCCTACAAAAGGTATTGCATCATGGAAAAATGCATGGGCTTTAATGTCAGGTGGGTCTAGTCTTAGCTTTCCATTTGAAAAATGAGTTTCATAATTCCTAACTTGCAAGATTTGTCCTGAGGACTACAAATAATATTGGGTTAGCCAAAAATGTTGGTTTGGGTTTTTCCATAAGATGTTGCAGAATCCAGACATCTTATGTTGGGTTGGCCAAAAAGTTCATTCAGGTTTTTCTGTAACATCTTGCAGAAAAACCTGAATGAACCTTTTGGCCAACCCAATATAAAATGTCTGGGTCATGGTAGAAAGAAAGTCAAGAGTAGCCATTATCGATCTTATTTAACTTATAATATGTTATTTTCTTTAAGCATTATCTCCTTTTCTAGAACATATATTAACCAAATGATAAATATTTAATAATTGATTATCAGATTATCAGATGTAAAGAAAAATAAGAAGGAGGTGGTAAAGCAAAATAGAAACCTAGGTATGGGAATGGAAAGTGCCTCCAGTAAGGTTATTTGGGGAAAAAAAATAGTCCAGAATAAAATGCATGATATGCCTGAAAATCACATTGTGTTAGATTGTATGCTCCAAGAGAGCAGAGGCTGGGCATGTCTTATTCAGTGCAAATTTCCTGGCATCTTGCCCAGCACCCATCACATAGTAGACACTCAGTAAATATTAATTGCATGAAATGAAAAGAAGTAGGCATGAAACTTGGATAGAATTCTGGGTTTGCACAGACTAAATATTTGTGAAGTTAACCCGTGTCTCTCAGCTGTTCAGTTCATTTACCTCTAAAAGATCTGTGCTAATACCCTGGGTCAGAATTAATAAAAAGCTTTCTTATCAATAACAACTGTCATTTATCAAACACCAACTACACACAGACACAAGAGTTTTACTCACGTCCTCTAATTAAACACTTACAAGACTATGTGGCAGGTATTTCTGTCCACACTTGAGAGCTAAGTTGGGAATCAGAAAAGAGATTTAATAGGTCCAAGGTCATCTACCACTTTAATGGTAGAAACAGGATTAAGCATAGCCTTTTTTTCCCCCCAAAGATCATGCTGTTTGGCTCAGTTCTGCTACTTCCCATGAAACAGTCTTTTTCGATCACTTGTGTAGTGTGTCAGGCCACTTCTAAGTGCTGGAAATACAAAATGTAGGTATAGCTTCTACCCTCAAAAATACAACTCTAATATGTTATGATGATAGCTATATTAGCAGTATAAACAAAGTACTTTGGGGAACACAGACATGACAACAATAATTTAGCATTTAGGGAATTAGGAAATTTTCCCTCTCTAGTTTTTTAATTGTAGTTTCAGGTGTACAACATAGTGACTCAATATTTTTATACATTATAAAATGATCACCACGATAAGTCTAGTTACCAACTGTCACCATACAAGGTTATTACAATATTGTGACTATATTCCCTATGCTGTGAATTATATCCCTATGACATATTTATTTATTTTATAACTGGAAGTTTGTACCTCTTAATCACTTTCACCTATTTTGCCCATCCCCCACCTGCATCCCCTCTGGCAACCACCAGTTTGGTCTCTGTATCTAAGAGTCTGTTTCTGCTTTGCTTTCCTTGTTTGTTTTGTTAAATCATATGGTATTGATATTTTTCTTTCTCAGACTTATTTCACTTAGCATAATACCCTTTAGATCCACCTGCATTGTTGCAAACAGAATGATTTCATTCTTTTTATGGCTGAGATGGCTGAGTAATATTCCATTATATACACACACACTCACATACACACATACACACACACACACACATATATATACATACACACATATATATCACATCTTCTTTATCCATTCATCTATCGATGGACACTTAGGTTGCTTCCATATCTTGGCTGTTGTAAATAATTCTACAGTGAACATAGGGGTACATATAACCTCTCAAATTCAGGTTTTCATTTTCTTCAGATATATACTCCAAAGTAGAATTGCTGGATCATACGGTATTTACATTTTTAATCTTTTGAGGAACTTCTATGCTGTTTTCCATGGTGGTTGCACCAATTTACATTCCCACTAACAGTGTATAAGAGTTCCCGTTTCTCTACATCGTCTCCAACACTTGCTATTTCTTGCTTTTTGGATAACAGCCACTCTAATGGGCACAAGGTGATATCTCAGTGTGGTTTTGACTTGCATTTCCCTGATGATTTGTGATGCTGAGCATCTTTTCATATGTCTGTTGGCTATCTCTATGTCTTTTTTGGAATAAAGTCTATTCAGGACCTCTGTCCATTTTAATTGAATTGTTTTTTTTTTATATTGAGTTGTATGAGTTCTTTATATATTTTGGTATCAACCCCTTATCAGGTGTATCATTTGCACATATTTTCTTACATTCCACAGGTTGCCTTTTTGTTTTGTCAGTGATTTCCTTCACCATGCAAAAGTTTTTTAGTTTGACACAGTCCCATTTGTTATTTTTGCTTTTGTTGTCCTTGCCTAAGGATACATATCAAAAAGAAAAAAAAAAAAAAAAAAAACTAAGACCAATGTCAAAGAATTTAATGCCTATGTTTTCTTCTAGAAGTTTTATAGTTTCTGGTCTTATATTTAAGTCTTTAATCCATTTTGAGTTTATATTTGTATATGGTGTAAGAAAGTGGTCCAGTTTCATTCTTTTGCACATAGCTTTCCAGGTTTCCTAACATCATTTATTGAAAAGATTGTCTTTCCCCATTGTATATTTTTCCCTCCTTTGTAGTAGATTAATTGACTATATAAGTGTGGGTTTATTTCTGGGATTTCTATTTTTCATGCCAGTACCATACAGTTTTGATTTCTATAGCTTTACAGCATAGTTTGAAATCAGGGAGCATGATACATCCAGCTTTCTTCTTCTTTCTCTAGATTGCTTTGGTTATTTGGGTTCTTTTGTGGTTCCATGCAAATTTTAGGATTATTTGTTCTAGTTCTGTGAAAAATGCCACTGGTATTTTGATAAAGATTGTATTGAATTTGTAGATTGCATTAGGTAATATGAACATTTTATCAGTGTTAATTCTTCTAATGCATGAGCATTGTATATCTTTTTATTTACTTGTGTTGTCTTCAATTTCTTTTATCAATATCATAGTTTTCAGAGTACAGGTCTTTCATCTCCTTGGTTAAATTTCTTCATAGGTATTTTATTCTTTTTGATGAAATTGTAAATGAGATTGTTTTCTTAATTTCTCTTTCAGATATTTCATAAAAGATTTCTGTATTTTAATTTTGTACCCTTCAACTTTACTGAATTTGTTTCTTAGTTATAATAGGTTTTGTTTGTTTGTTTGTTTGCTTTTTCTGGAGTCTTACAGCTTTCTTTATATAAGATTTCATGCAGTCTGCAAATAGTGACAGATTTACCTCTTCCTTTCCAATTTGTATGTCCTTTACTTCTTTTTCTTGCCTAATTGCTCTGGCTAGGACTTCCAATACTATGTTGAATAAAAGTTGTGAGAATGGGTAACCCTGTTTTGTTCCTGATCTTATAGAAGAAGCTTTCAGCTTTTCACTATTGAGTATGATGTTAGCTGTGGGTTAGTAATATATGGCTTTTAATTATGTTGAGGTACATTTCTTCTATACCCCTTTGTTGATAGCTTATATCATAAATGTATGTGGAATTCTGTCAAATGATTTTCTGCATCTATGAAGATGATCATATCATTTTTGTCCTTTATTTTGTTAATATGGTGTGTCAGGTTGATTGATTTGTGGATGTTAAACCATCCTTGCATCCCTGGAATAAATCCCATTTGATCATGGTATATGATCCTTTGAATGTATAGTTGAATTTGGTTTACTAATATTTTGTTGAGGATTTTTGTATCCATGTTAATCAGGAATACTGTCCTGTAGTGATTTTTTTCTGGTAGTGTCTTTGCTTTTGGTATCAGGGTAATACTGGTCTCATAAAGTGAATTTGAAAGTGGTCCTTCCTCTTCAATTTTTTGGAATAATTAGAGAAAGATAGGCATTTAACTTTTCTTTAAATGTTTGGTAGAATTCACCTGTGAAGCCATCTGGACCAGGACTTCTGTTTGTTGGGAGTTTTCTGATTACTAATTCAATTTTGTTACTAGTAATCAGTCTATTAAGATTTTCTATTTCTTCAGGATTCAATCTTGGAAGATTGTATGCTTCTAGGAATGTATCCATTTTATTAGGTTGTCTGATTTGTTCGCATGTAACTGTTTGTAGTATTCTGATTCTTTGTATCTTTGTGGTATTGGTTATTATTTCTCCTCATTCATTTCTGATTTTATTTGTTTGGGCTCTCTCGTTTTTTCTTAATGAGTTTGTTGATTTCTAAAGGTTTGTTGATTTTGCTTATCTCTTCAAAGAACCAGCTCTTAGTTTCATTGATCTTTTCTATTGTTTTTTGGACTCTATTTATTTCCACTCTGATCCTTATTTTCTTCTACTAACTTTGTGCTTTGTTTATTCTTCGTTTTCTTCTTCCTTTAAGTGTAAAGTTAGATTGTTTCAGGCTGTTTTTGTTTGTTTGTTTCTTGACATAGGCCTGTATCACTGAGAACTTCCCTCTTAGAATACCTTTTGCTGGGTCCCAAAGATTTTGGAATATTGTGTTTCCATATTCATTTGGATCAAAGTATTTTTTTATTTCCTTTTTGATTTCTTTATTGACCCATTCGTTGTTTATAGCATGTTGCTTAGTTTCCACATTTTTGTGTTTTTTTCCAGTTTTCTTGTTATAGTTGATTTCTAGTCTTATACTGTTGCAGTTGGAAAAAATGCTTGATATGATTTCAGTCTTCTTAGATTTATTGATACTTGTTTTGTGGCCTAACATGGATCTACCTTGAAGAATGTTACATGTGCACTTGAAAAGTGCTGCTTTTTTTGTTTTTGTTTTTTTTTTTTTGCGGTATGCGGACCTCTCACTGTTGTGGCCTCTCCCGTTGTGGAGCACAGGCTCCAGACACGCAGGCTCAGAGGCCATGGCTCACAGGCCCAGCCACTCCGCAGCATGTGGGATCTTCCTGGACCGGGGCACGAACCCGTGTCCCATGCATCGGCAGGCGGACTCTCAATCACTGAGCCACCAGGGAAGTCCTGAAAAGTGCTGTTTTTGAATGGAATGTTCTTTTGATAACTGTTAAGTCCATCTTGTCTAATGTGTCATTTAAGCCAATGTTTCCTTACTGAGTTTCCGTCTGGATGATCTATCCATTGATGTAAGTGGGGTATTAAATTTCCCTATTATTATTGTATTGTCATCTATTTCTCCCTTTATTTCTGTTAATATTTGCTTTGTATTTAATACCTATTTATATAGGTGCTCCTATGTTGGGTGTATAAATGTTTATAAATGTTATATCTTCTTGTCCGATTAACCCCTTTATCATTAGGGAATGCTCATATTTGACTTTTGTTACAGTCTTTGTTTAAAAGTCTATTTTACTGATACAAGTATTGCTAATCCAGCTTTCTTTTCTTTTCCATTTGCATCACTTTACTTTTTTTTCCATCCCTTTACTTTTAGTCTGTGAGTGCCTTTAGTTTTGAAGCGAGTCTTTTATAGGCAGCATATAGAAGGTCTTCATTTTTCTATTCAGCCACCCTATGACTTTTAATTAGAGATTTTATTCTGTTTACATTTAAAGTAATTATTAGTAGGTATGTACTTAATGCCATTTTATTAATTGTTTTCTGGCTATTTTTATAGTTCCTCTCTCTTCCTTTTTTCTTCTCTCCCTTTGTTTGTAGTTTGTTTTCTTTTGCATTGTGTTTAGATTCCTTTCTTAGTTTCTTTTGTGTATCTACTATAAGTTTGGGTTTTTTGTGGTCACCGTAAGGTTTACATATAACATCCTATGTATATAAGTCTCTCTTAGGTTAGCAGTGACTTAATTTTGAACACATTCCAAAGCTTTATACTTTTCCTCCCTTCTTCAATGTTTTATATTTTTAATAACACTTTCTACATCTTTCTATTTTATGTATCCTTTAATTATTGTATTTTTTATTAATTTTACAACCTTTATCTTTTACCCTTTATACTTTCCTTATAAGTGACACATCCACTTTTTTTTTTTTTTTTGCGGTATGTGGGCCTCTCACTGTTGTGGCCTCTCCCATTGTGGAGCACAGGCTCCGGACGTGCAGGCTCAGTGGCCATGGCTCACGGGCCTAGCTGCTCCATGGCATGTGGGATCTTCCCGGACCGGGGCACGAACCCGTGTTCCCTGCATTGGCAGGCGGACTCTCAACCACTGCTCCACCAGGGAAGCCCCTTACCTTTATTATTTTTTACCTTTTCTGGTGAATTCTTACTTTCATATGTTTTCGTATTATTAACTAGTGCCCTTTTTTTTTTTTGGTTTAGAGAAGGCCCTTTAACATTTCTTTTAAGGCTGGTTTGGTGATGATGGGCTCCTTTAACTTTTGCTTATCTGAAAAACTCTTGGTCTTTCCTTCAAATCTGAACAATAACCTTGCAGGGTAGAGAATTCTTGGTTGTCAGTTTTTTCCTTTCAAAACTTTGAATATGTCATGCCACTCTCTTCTAGCCCATAAGGTTTCTGTTGAAGAATCTGCTCATAGCTTTATGAGGTTTCCCTTGTATGTATTAAGTTCCTTTACTCTTGTTACTTTTAAGATTCTCTCTTTACCCTTAACTTTTATCATTTTAATTATAGTGTGTCTCAGTGTGGTTCTCTTTAGGTTCATCTTATTTGGAACTCTCTGGGATTCCTGGGTCTGGATGGTGGTTTCCTTCTCCAGATGAAGGAAGTTTTTAGCCATTATTTATTCAAATAATTTTTCTGACCCTTTCTCTCTCTCTTCTACTTTTGGGATCCCTATATTGAGAATATTATTCCACTCGATATTGTCCCAGAGGTGGGCTTTTTAGGTGTCCTGACTTCTTTTAATTTTTTTTTTTTCATTTTTCTGCTCTGTCTGGGTGTTTTCCACTGCTTTGTCTTCCCGTTTGCTGATTCATGCTTCTATTTCATCCATTGTGCTGTTGAAACCCTCTAGTGTATTTTTTAGTTCACTGATAACTTCTGTTTGGCGCTGCCTCTTTGTTGAAGTTCTCACTGTGTTCATCCATTCTTCTACTGAGATTGGTAAGCATATTTATCACCATTACTTTGAACTTTTTATCACGTAAGTTGCTTATATCCATTTCATTAAGGTAGTTTTCTGTGAGTTTGCCTTGTTCTTTGGTTTGGAACATATTCCTCTCTCTCATTTTGCCTATCTTTTTGTGTTTGTTTGTAGGTCTTGGCTACCTACCTCAGTCCTGAAGGAGGGGTCTTCTTTAGGAGCTGTTCAGTGTGGCCTAGAATCACAATCTCTCCTGGCCACCAGAGCCAGGCACTCTATGGGTGTCCCTCATGTGGGTTGCATGCACCCACCAGATGTGATAGGGCTGTGGCTGCTACATAGGGATAGCAGGGCTCAGGGCACTCATCTGGCCCAGTTGTGGCTTGGCCACTGTGCAGAGAGGGTGGGGGGCCAAGTTGCTTGCCCATGCCAGTTGTAGCTTGATTTCTGTTGGTGTGGCAGTGTTCAGGGCACTGCCCAGCCTGGGTACAGCTCATCTCCTGTGCTATAAACATTAGTTATAACAGCCAATCCCTGACATTCAAGACTAGCTTAAACATTTCTGCTTAATATTTCCCAAGAGCTATACTTTTGCCATAATTGTTATTTAAAAGTATTGAATATGTGCCAGATACAAGGCCACATGCGCAACATGAATTATCTAATTTGATCACCAAAATCAGAGTAGAGATATGAAAACTGAGGCTAAATGTCAGTAAATTTCTCATGGTCACACAGTTGATATGGAATGAAACAAGTATTCAAATCTAGTCAATTTGTCTAGATTAGCACACCTGTTACAGCACAGTTCACACTTTGACTATCTGTTCTTCTGGAATAAAGAACAAAAGCTGTGAGGGCAAGAATCTGGTTTATCTTGCTCACTATTGTTTCTCCAGTGCCTAAACTTGTAAAAGAATGGTTGGTTATAAATAAACTGAGCCTTGAAGGATTAGAAGGAATTTGCTAGGATTTGAGATAGAAAGGGATTTTGGTATCAATATGGTGGATGGACTGGTGTTAGAGTGACTAACAACAAGGAAACCAAGTAGAAGGTTGTTCACAATTACCCAGGTGAGAGATGAATAGAGCATGAACTAGAAGGGAGATCAGCAAACATTTTCTGAAAAGGGCCAGATAGTAAATATTTTAGGCTTTGAAACTACTCACTTCTACCATTGTAGCACCAAAGCAATCTCAGATAATACATAAACAAATGAACATGGATGTGCTCCAATAAAATTTAAATTAACCAAAATAGTTGGCAGGCTGGATGTAGCCTGTGGGAAGCTGTTTGCTGACCCCTGAACTAGAATACTGGCAATGTAATTGGAAGAGTCTTTGTGTCTTGCAGTGGTAGTAGTGTGCATGAACTAGAGAAATGTTTCAAATGCAAACCTGGCAGGATTTGTTGACTGACTATAAAGCATGGGAAAGAGAAGAGTTGAAGATAATCTTTCCTGACACAGGGAATCAAGGGTATCAAGGAAGATAAACTAGTTTAAAAGTAAAGAGTGATAATATCAATTCAGAACCCAAATAAGGAGTTTCGGATGGAAAAGAACATCCAATAATATCCAAAGCCCAGAATAAGAGTGAAAAGACCAATAGGTAGATGAAGAGTTCCCTAATATAGTCTTATAAATTCATTATAGGATCTACATTATTACCCATCCCTATCCTTATACTTGGCTACTTAACTCTGCGGGCACTTTTTTTTTTTTTTTTTTTGATGATTCATAGTTTCTCTCTGTTCTTATCAAGAGGGACACAGGCTGAACAGTTTATGCAATGATAAGACACATAGTCCAGTTCACAATTTAATTCACCTGGAAAACTTTCGAGGAGGTACCTTGTAAGGTCTTTTGGAAATTCAGTGCTCAAAGGAAAAACTTACTTTGAATTCTCAACTGACTTACAAATGAAGGAGGAATGTAATTTCTACAGATGAGATCTGGTCCCTAATTTGAGGTTTGCTATTAGGTACAGCAGAAAGAGGCAATCTATGCACTGAAAAGTATGCCAAAAGATGAATTCCTTTCCTTCATTCAAAGAAAAGTTTTAGAAAGAAAGGTAAGGTGGGCCTGGGTGAACACTCACTGCTTTTAATTTAAAATTACACCCCTTTCCACTACATAAAGGCTCTTTTAGAAATTTTTCTGTGCCACAAAAGCTCTTATAACATTAGGAATTTAGGTACTAGGTGGATTTTAAAGACAGTATTAATGAACAATACTTGCTATGAGTTATTTTCAAATTAATGGCCTGTATCAATATCTAGGTCTCAGAGGCTTCCCTGGTAGCGCAGTGGTTGAGATTCCGCCTGCCGATGCAGGGGACACGGGTTTGTGCCCCGGTCCGGGAAGATCCCACATGCCGCAGAGCGGGTGGGCCCATGAGCCATGGCCGCTGAACCTGCGAGTCCGGAGCCTGTGCTCCGCAACGGGAGAGGCCACAACAGTAAGAGGCCCGAGTACCGCAAAAAAAAAAAAACAAAAAAAAATCTAGGTCTCAGAGAAAAATATTTTCCTCTAAATTTTTTAAAAGACATTTGAAGCAACGAAGCAATCTAAGGAGTTTGCTCAAACAACTTCCCTTCTTGCGAGATGTAGTGATGGTCTCTGAGCGCAGAAAAATAAAGCTTATTAAAGTGAAGGGAGAATCTTTGCCAATAAATGCATCACTAGAATTAATAAACTGGCTTGGGAGGAAGGAATAGAACATCAGAATCTAGCTATGTGTCATTAGTCTTTCTATCCTTGCAAAAACATGTGTCATACCCTCATATAACTCATGTGAACTCTGAGTTGCAAGAAATTCTGGAACCTCGGAAGTGCCAACAGGTAAGTAGTGAGAGAAAGCCAGGATTGAGGGACCAAAATAGGCTGCAGGTTTGTGTTCTCCCCAGGCAGTAGTTCAATTGATGGTGTTCAAGGGGTAGAGCAAAGACAAGCTTTTGGGAGACCTTAGCCAAGACTCAGAATGGATCATATCTGGCCCTCAGGGAAGAAAGTTGGCAATGTCCAGATCAGATATCAACTGGGGTGCAGGTAAGAACATAGGCTGTGTTGGTGGACAGCCTGGAGAGCCAATCAGCCAGCAGGAGAATAACCACCACCACAAAGATGGGCTGGCAAAGGCTAAACATTGATGAATTAATAGGTGCCCACAATCTATTCTTTCAGATACACCACACACCGGATGCAATGGCAAACAGACAAATTTATAACCCTGAACACTCACCCCTTAACCTGGCTGTTAGGGTTAATACCATAGCTAACGTTGAACCAGTTGTGGTTCTTACATGAGTTGGAGAAGGCAAAACCTAACACAGTTCATTTTCTTCATTTCCACTCGAGCAAATTGTTCATTTTCTCTATGAATTGCAATAGAAATATTTGTTACCAAATGTCGAGACACTGTGCTGGACCCCTTTTATACGCTATCCTTAATCCTCATAAATCTTCAGAATATTAATTATTATACCCTTTTTTCAGTTTAGGAAAGTGAGGTTAAAAGAAGGGTAAGTGGTTCACTCAAGACTAAATGCCAAGGTCTGAAACAGGAATAACTAAAACATTATACCTGCTTTCCAGAGGTCTAGCCTACTCTGGATTTTAAAAAAATCAGTGTATAATAGTTACTCCAACAAGAGAGATACAATAATAAAGTAGTGAATCAGCTCTGTAGGAGCTAGGAGAAGAGAACACAACTATACTTGCAGAGGTCAGAAAAGGCTTCTTCAAAGAAGGTGACCCTAGATTCTGGGTCCTAACCTTCAGCATTTGGTAAGGGAAGGTCCTGAGGCTAGGGAAAGCCTGGAAAGCTGTTACCAGGATGGTTGTCCATAAGGGGAATGATGATAGAGTTGTGAAGTAAGTTGAACCCTGGAGTTAGGAGATCCTGAATTATGTACCAAGCAGGAGAATAAAGATGATACATATAGGAAATGGCCAAGGGGGCTTGCATGAATAAAGCAAGGGACAAGTGGTGGAGTGAGGGTATTTGGATGATCCAGGAAACTAAATAAGAACAGTGAACAAAAGTTGAGATGTTTCCTTTTTGTAAAGATGGTATTTACAGACCAGGCACTTTACACCATGTAAATAATGCTCATTAAACATGTTGCATCAGTCCAGGCACTAAGTTTTGAAGGTGGGCATGAGCTCATCTGGCAGGAAGAGGGAGTAAGGGTAATCTGGGCATAACACGTATAATGTGCCCAACTAAAGAGTAATGTGACATAACTAGAAACTAGCAAGTATTCCGACAGAGCCTTGATTTGTGGACATGGGGATCCAGAGAGAATTGGAAGATTGACATTAATCACATCATGTTGAAAGGCTTTTGATGTACTATATAGGATTCAGCTGTATTGCATATTTGCTTTCAGTCAGGGAATGCCATCCTCCAGCATTGTGAGGTCAGGGAACATGCTGGAAAAAGAGTTAGGAGGCTGTTACAAAAAACCAGGCAAGCCAGGAGTACGTGAAAGGGGAAGAAACAACAGCATTTCAATTATAGAATCTATTTAAATGTTATTAAAAAAATTTTTTTAAAGACTTTCTATTTAATCCTAACAACTACACCGCGAGATAAATACACAGTTGAATTTTGAACAAAGTGGGGGTTAGGGGTACCAACCATCCATCACAGAAAATCCCAGCTGTATAACTTACAGTCAACCCTCCATATACATGGTTCCTCCATATCCGCAGTTCCCATCTGCAGATTCAACTAACCTCAGATCATGTAATACTCTAGTATTTACTACTGAAAAAAATCTGCAGATAAGTGGACCCATGTAGTTCAAACCCATGTTGTCCAAGGGTCAACTGTATATTAACAACTGCTCATATTTATTGAGCCATTATCACACCACATGCCAAATCTTAGGGAGGCATTTGAGCATTTTGGTTAAGTGCTTTCACTGCTTACTAGCTGTATGACCTTGGGAAATGAAATCTCCTTATGCCTCAGTTTTCTTATCTGTAAAAATAGAAAGTCTTGCAGTGTTTCTGTAAAGACAAGTGAAATATAATGTACTTAGAATTATTCCTTGCATATAGTAAGCAATCAATAAACAACAGCTATCATTACCATGTTTAAATTTCACAGTGCTTTTTATTACTCGATGTGTGCCATGGTACTGAAGAAGAAATAGAATCTCAATGAGAAGTTAAGTAACTTGTCAATCAGAATCAGGCTCTTCTGATTCCTGATCTTACACAGGAGAGAAGAAGCACATGGCTTCCATCCAGCACAACTTCCAATTTCGTTATGATACATAAGAAACTTTGGATGAGGTAGATGCAATCATCTAAGGCTTATCCATTAATGGCTTGTATGAAAGGTCTTTCTGAGCCAAATAAGGATCTCTCCCCTTATCTAATTCATTGTACTGCTTCTTGGAATCCTTTTACAGCATTTCTATCTTCCCTGACATTTAATTTGCAATCCCAGGAAACCAGAAACTTTCACATATGCAGTTGCCTAGGCTTCCAAAGCAAGGAATACTCCCTTAACTAGGCAACAGATATTTCCGGCAGAAACCTCAGTCAGTTTACGTGGCAATGTGCAGTGGGTGTTCAGTTATGCTTGCAGTGAGTCAGCGAGATTTCTCTGCCCAGAGGTTCTTAGGGTTGATAGTACCATGTAAACAGGAAAATCAAGGTTGACCCTAATTATGATAAAGACAGGGTCCTACACCCTATTAAAACTACTGTTAGTCTATTAGTATTGTCTATGTGATATTAATCATACTAGTAAAGCTACCTTTACTGGTTGGTTACTTACTGTGTCATACAGGTAAGGCTCAAAGAGGTTTGCTAATTTGTCCAAGGTCATACAGGTAGTATATTAGTTTTTATGGCTGCTATCACAAATGACCATGAATTCAGTAGCTTAAAACAACACTAATTTATTTTCTTACAGTTCTGGAGGTGAGAAATCAAAGTCTCACAGGGCTAAAATGAAGGAGTCAATAGAACTTTCTGGAAGCTCTAGGAACCCATTTCCTTACCTTTTCTACATTTTTGAGACTGCCTACATACCCAGGCTCATGGCCCTGTTCCTCAACCTTCAAAACCAACAATCTCATCATTCTGACCTCTGCTTTCCTGGTCACATCCTTTCCTCTGCTTTCTACTTACATCTTAGAATTGGAAGGACCCATATAAGGGTTCCACTTATAAGGACCCTTATGATTACATTGGTCCTACCTGGCTAATCTGGGATAATGTCCCCATTTTAAGAACAGCCAGTTAGCAACCATAAGTCCACCTGAAACTTAAAAATCCTTTACCATGTAACCTAACACAGTCCAGGTCCTGGGCATTAACATATGCATATCTTTGAAGAGTCATTATTCTGCCTATCACAGCTAATAGAAGTGGCAAAGCCAGGATTGGAACCTAAATATATCTGATTCTGAAGGCTGTGTTCTTAACCATCACACTATACCAAACTATTGCAAAAATATCAGGTCCTCATCTTCAAAAGGAAATGATTGGGAATGGTTCCGATGATTCTCAACAGATTTATTCCCACAAGCAACTTAATGATTAATATTTATGTTGTTAACCTGATACTCTATGATCTTATTTGAGCACAACAAAAAGCGGGGTTGCGCCTGCCCGGCACTATAATCTGGGGTGTGACCAGCACAGCTGTGCCCACCTCGCTAGAACTGCACCCTCCTGGAGAGAACTCTGCCAGCTGACAAGAATCCTATAAAGCAGACCTGCTGTTGGCCTGTCAGGGAGAACGGTATACTCTAAGGCTGGAGCTCCACATTCTCTGTTCTTAGATTCTAGAATAACACTTTCCTTTGCTTCTGAACAAAACTCGGTCTCATTATATTGGTTAGCAAGACATCGGTCAGGAGGACCCTTGTTGGGGTCTGACTCCAAAGGGTCACTAACAATGGCATGAGACTGAAATGAAGACTTCCTTTCTAGATACCCAGATTTCTCATCCAAATATATGTATAATTTTACTTAGTTTGTAATCATAATTGTTGGTTCCCAAATTGGCCCCTGTACACAGAGGGAAAGGAGAGACTGAAGAAAGCGGCAGACTACCTCAGACTATTCCAGGTGACCCAGCTTACATAGTGTCAAAGCACTAGGTGGAGGGGGGTGATCTACAGTCATCATCTGTCCATGCTGTCACCTCGCTGGAACAATCAACAGCCGTGTGGCTGACAGGGTCTTGGTGCTCTGGCTGCATGTCAGGCCTGAGCCTCTGAGGTGGGAGAGCGGAGTTCAGGACATTGGTCTACCAGAGACCTCCTGGCCCCACATAATATCAAACGGCAAAAGCTCTCGCAGAGACCTCCATCTTAATGCTAAGACCCAGCACCACTCAAGGACCAACAAGGTACAGTGCTGGACACCATGTGCCAAACTAGCAAAACAGGAACACAACCCCACCCATTAGCACAGAGGCTGCCTAAAATCATAATAAGTTTGCACACGCCAAAACACACCACCGGACACGATCTTGCCCACCAGAAAAATTGGATCCAGCCTCACCCACCAGAACACAGGCAACAGTCCCCTCCACCAAAAAGCCTACACAACCCACTGAACCAACCTTACCCACTGGGGACAGACACCAAAAACAAGAGGAACTATGAATGTGCAGGCTGCAAAAAGGAGACCCCAAACACAGTAAGTTAAGCAAAATGAGAAGACAGAGAACTACCCAGAAGATGAAGGAGCAAGGTAAAAACCCACCAGAACAAACAAATGAAGAGGAAATAGGCAGTCTACCTGAAAAAGAATTCAAAGTAATGATAATAAAGATGATCCAAAATCTTTGAAATAGAATGGAGAAAATAAAAGAAACATTTAACAAGGACCTAGAAGAACTAAAGAGCAAACAAACAATGATGAACAACACAATAAATGAAATTCAAAAATCCCTGGAAGGAATCAATAGAAGAATAACAGAGGTAGAAGAATGGATAAATGACCTGGAAGATAAAACAGTGGAAATAACTACTGCAGAGCAGAATAAAGAAAAAAGAATGAAAAGAACTGAGGACTGTCTCAGAGACCTCTGGGAAAACATTAAATGCACCAACATTCGAATTATAGGGGTCCCAGAAGAAGAGAAAAAGAAAGGGACTGAGAAAATATTTGAAGAGATTATAGTTGAAAACTTCCCTAATATAGGAAAGAAAACAGTTAATCAAGTCCAGGAAGCGCAGAGAGTCCCACACAGGATAATCCAAGGAGAAACACACCAAGACACATATAAGTCAAACTATGAAAAATTAAATACAAAGAAAAAATATTAAAAGCAGCAAGGGAAAAACAACAAATAACATACAAGGGAATCCCCATAAGGTTAACAGCTGATTTTTCAGCAGAAACTCTGCAAGCCAGAAGGGAGTGGTAGGACATATTTAAAATGATGAAAGGGAAAAACCTACAACCAAGATTACTCTACCCAGCAGGGATCTCACTCAGATTCGACAGAGAAATTAAAACCTTTACAGACAAGCAAAAGCTAAGAGAATTCAGCGCCGCCAAACCAGCTTTACAACAAATGCTAAAGAAACTTCTCTAGGCAGGAAATACAAGAGAAGAAAAAGACCTACAATAACAAACCCAAAACAATTAAGAAAATGGTACTAGGAACGTACATATCGATAACTACCTTAAATGTAAATGGATTAAATGCTCCTACCAAGAGACATAGACTTGGATAGATGAATGGATACAAAAAACAAAACCCATATATATGCTGTACACAAGAGACCCACTTCAGACCTAGGGACACATACAGACTGAGTGAGGGGATGGAAAAAGATATTCCATGCAAATGGTGATCAAAAGAAAGCTGGAGTAGCAATTCTCATATCAGACAAAATAGACTTTAAAATAAAGACTATTACAAGAGACAAAGAAGGACACTACATAATGATCAAGGGATCAATCCAAGAAGAAGATATAACAATTTAAATATTTCTGCACCCAACATAGGAGCACCTCAAGACATAAGGAAACTGCTAACAGCCATAAAAGGGGATATTGACAGAAACAAAATAATAGTAGGGGACTTTAACAACGCACTTTCACAATGGACAGATCATCCAAAATGAAAATAAATAAGGGAACACGAGCTTTAAATGATACATTAAACAAGATGGACTTAATTGGTATTTATAGGACATTCCATCCAAAAACAACAGAATACACTTTCTTCTCAAGTGCTCAGGGAACATTCTCCAGGATAGATCATATCTTGGGTCACAAATCAAGCCTTGGTAAATTTAAGAAAATTGAAATCATGTCAAATATCTTTTCTGACCACAGTGCTATGAGACTAGATATCAATTACAGGAAAAAATCTGTAAAAAATACAAACACATGGAGGCTAAACAATACAATACTAAATAACCAAGAGATCACTGAAGAAATCAAAGAGGAAATCAAAAAATACTGAGAAACAAATGACAATGAAAACACGATGACCCAAAACCTATGGGATGCAGCAAAAGCAGTTCTAAGAGGGAAGTTTATAGCAATATAATCCTACCTCAGAAAACAAGAAACATCTCAAATAAAAAACCTAACCTTATACCTAAAGCATTTAGAGAAAGAAGAACAAAACAACCTCAAAGTTAGCAGAAGAAATCAAAAATGTCAGCTCAGAAATAAATGAAAAAGAAATGAAGGAAACAATAGCAAAGATCAATAAAACTAAAAGCTGGTTCTTTGAGAAGATAAACAAAATTGATATACCATTAGACAGACTCACCAAGAAAAAAAGGGAGAAGATGCAAATCAATAAAATTAGAAATGAAAAAGAAGTAACAACTGACACTGAAGAAATACAAAGGATCATGAGAGATTACTACAAGCAACTATATGCCAATAAAATGGACAACCTGGAAGCAATTCTTAGAAATGCACAACCTTCCGAGACTGAACCAGGAAGAAACAGAATATATAAACAGACCAATCACAAGAACTGAAATTGAAACTGTGATTAAAAGTCTTCTAACAAACAAAAACCCAGAAGCAGATGGCGTCACAGGCCAATTCTATCAAACATTTAGAGAAGTGCTAACACCTATCCTTCTCAAACTCTTCCAAAATATAGCAGAGGGAGGAACACTCCCAAACTCCTTCTATGAGGCTATCACCACCCTGATACCAAAACCAAAGATGTCACAAAAAAAGAAAACTACAGGGCAATGTCTCTGATGAACATAGGTGCAAAAATCCTCAACAAAATATTAGCAAATGGAATCCAACAGCACATTAAAAGGATCATACACCATGATCAAGTGGGGTTTATCCCAGCAGTGCAAGGATCCTTCAATGTACGCAAATCAATCAATGTGATACACCATATTAACAAATTGAAGGAGAAAAACCATGTGATCATCTCAATAGATTCAGAAAAAGCGTTCACAAAAATTCAACACCCATTTATGATAAAAAACCTCCAGAAAGTAGGCACAGAGGGAACTTACCTCAACATAATAAAGGTCATATATGACAAACCCACAGCCAACATCGTTCTCAGTGGTGAAAAACTGAAACCATTCCCACTAAGATCAGGAACAAGACAAGGTTGCCCACTCTCACCACTATTATTCAACAAAGTTTTGGAAGTTTTAGCCACAGCAATCAGAGAAGAAAAAGAAATAAAAGGAATCCAAATCAGAAAAGAAGAAGTAAAACTGTCACTGTTTGCAGATGACATGATACTATACATAGAGAATCCTAAAGGTGCCACCAGAAAACTACTAGAGCTAATCAATGAATTTGGTAAAGTAGAAGGATACAAAATTAATGCTCAGAAATCTCTTGTATTCCTATACATTAGTGATGAAAAATCTGAAAGAGAAATTAAGGAAACCCTCCCATTGACCGTTGCAACAAAAAGAATAAAATACCTAGGAATAAACTTACCTAAGGAGACAAAAGACCTGTATGCAGAAAAGTATAAGACACTGATGAAAGAAATTAAAGATGATAAAAACAGATGGAGAGATATACCATGTTCTTGGATTAGAAGAATTAACATTGTGAAAATGACTATACTACCCAAAGCAATCGACAGATTCAATGCAATCCCTGTCAAACTACCAATGCATTTTTCACAGAACTAGGACAAAAAGTTTCACAATTTGTATGGAAACACAGAAGACCCCGAATAGCCAAAGCAATCTTGAGAAAGAAAAATGGGGCTGGTGGAATCAGGCTCACTGGCTTCAGACTATACTACAAAGCTACAGTAATCAAGACAGTATGGTACTGGCACAAAAAACAGAAATATAGATTAATGGAACAGAACAGAAAGCCCAGAGATTACCCTACACACATATGGTCACCTTATCTTTGATAAAGGAGGTAAGAGTATACAATGGAGAAAAGACAGCCTCTTGAATAAATGGTGCTGGGGAAACTGGACAGCTACATGTAAAAGAATGAAATTAGAACACTCTCTAGCACCATACACAAAAATAAACTCAAAATGGATTAAAGACCTAAATGTAAGGCCAGACACTATGAAACTCTTAGAGGAAAAAATAGGCAGAATGCTCTATGACATAAATCACAACAAGATCCTTTTTGATCCACCTCTTAGAGAAATAAAAATATAAACAAATGGGATCTAATGAAACTTAAAAGCTTTTGCACAGCAAAGGAAACCATTAAAAGACAAAAAGACAACCCTCAGAATGCAAGAATATATTTGCAAAGGAAGCAACTTAAACAAGGATTAATCTCCAAACTATACAAGCAGCTCATGAGCTCAATATCAAAAAACAACTCAATCTAAAAATGGGCAGAAGACATAAATAGACATTTCTCCAAAAAAGATATACAGATTGCCAACAAACACATGAAAGGATACTCAACATCACTAATCATTAGAGAAATGCAAATTAAAACTACAGTGAGGTATCATCTCACACTGGTCAGAATGGCCATCATCAAAAACTCTACAAACAATAAATGCTGGAGAGGGTGTGGAGAAAAGGGAACCCTCTTGCACTGTTGGTGGGAATGTAAATTGATGCAGCCACTATGGAGAACAGTATGGAGGTTCCCTAAAAAACTAAAAATAGAACTACCATACGACCCCATTAGTGGACATATACCCTGAGAAAACCATAATTTAAAAAGAGACATGTACCACAATGTTCATTGCAGCACTGTTTACAATAGCCCGGACATGGGAGCAACCTAAGTGTCCATTGACAGATGAATGGATAAAGAAGATGTGGCATATATATACAATGGAATAGTACTCAGCCATAAAAATAAACGAAATTGAGTTATTTGTAGTGAGGTGGACGGACCTAGAGACTGTCATAGTGAAGTAAGTCAGAAAGTGAAAAACAAGTACCATATGCTAACAGATATATATGGAATGTAAAAAAAAAATGTTCTGAAGAACCTAGGGGCATGACAGGAAAAAACGACGCAGATGTAGAAAATGGACTTGAGGACACAGGGAGGGGAAGGGTAATCTGGGATGAAGTAAGAGAGCCACATGGCCATATATACACTTCCAAATGTAAAATAGATAGCTAGTGGGAAGCAGCTGTATAGCAAAGGGATATCAGCTCGGTGCTTTGTGTCCACCTAGAGGGGTGGGATTGGGTGGGTAGGAGGGAGATGCAAAAGGGAGGGATATGGGGATACATGTATATTTATAGCTGATTCACTTTGTTATACAGCAGAAACTAACACACCATTGTAAAACAATTATACTCCAATAAAGAAGTTTTAAAAAAAACAGAGTGGAATAAAGTGTGCAGCAAAAGGGTTATTATTATTATCCCCATTTCAGGTAGTAGGATCAGAGAAAATAAGTGTCACGAGCAGAGTTTCACTTTCAATAAACGAGAGAACCATCTCAAACCCTGAGGTTTTGATCTGGCCTCTTTAAACACCTCCCGTACACCAGGTGATATCAAAAGAACTCCAGTTTTAAAAAGTCATTTACAGTTGGACTCATATTGCAACTCTTCCACATTCTAGCTATGCGGCACTTAATAAGCCCCTCAAACCCTCTGAGTCTTGTTTCTCCATCTGTAAATGGAAAACAAGAACACCTATTCTGAAAGCTTGTTAGATAAAATAGTGATAATGACAGAAGTAGCCTGACACACAATAGGTGCATAATAGGTGCATAATAATGGTATCCAGTTATTACTGCATGAAAAAACAGCTGGCTTCACAATTTCTCTAAGAATGGCATCACATCTTACTGTTTTTGGTAATGTGCAGCTAGAGCCAGCTTCCTCAGAGTTCAAGACAGGTAGAATTCTCCATTTCATGACAAGAATTTATTCCTCCAGAGAGGAGCAGCCTCTTTTTATGGCTTTCTAGGATTCACCTTGAGGCGGAATTTGACTGGGCTAAAGATAATCAGCAAGAGACTAAAACTCACCTAGAATCTCCAGGACTTTCATTTTGTTGGTGGTGTTTTATTCATTTGTTTTATTTGTGTTTTTATGTTGTATTTGTATTGACTGCATTCTCCCATGTCCAGACCACAGACTGGAAATAAAATGGCTCTATCTGGAGGATGCTTTCCTTTAGGGTCTTGCTCTAAACCTTGAAGAGGGACCCTTCCTCAAGACTAACCAGAACAGAGATGCTTAGAGAGGAAAAAGTGAAAGCAGCAAGACACTATGAGTGCATACCAGGGCTCACTGGAGACTGCAAACCAACTCCCCAGGCCAACAGCTAATTCTCTCCCTATCAAGATCCTACATGTCCTTGGTCACTCAGTTTAGGAATCTTTCCACACTTCCCTCCATCTAATCTTTATCTAATACAACACATTGTTCATCTACTTGATTTTTATGCCTTGTAGTAGAGATTATGATCTATATAACTCTCCCAGTATTTTAGTGACTACTTTCCATCCCACTCCCCATTTCCAAGGTCTCAGCCCAGAATGCTTTATTAAATGTCTCATGAGGTAAATCTACAAATCTACATGTTAAAGGTGCTGGTGATGTCAAGAGTCAAAGGCTGTCTGTCAGGAGCATGATTTCCATTCGATGTTCATTCAAGGAGTATCTACTGAGCACTTACTCAGCCCCTGGTCCTGTGAATGATGAAAGACAAGGCCGCTCTCTGTGCTCAGAGAACACGTGCTGTGATGGAAGAGGGAGATAGACAGACTGCTGTAAAACATGAGTTAAGGGCACAGGGGCCCATGAGAAAATATAGAAGAGGATGTACCCTGGATTGAGGGATCTCTTAGGGAAAACTTTGTTTTGGTCCTGGTTTTGGTTCCTCATCTGTAAAATGAAGGAGTTGGAGTAAATCCAAGGAGGCTGACTCTCAGGCCATGGGTATGTCTAGCTCACAGATGCGAGATCCACCTACAGTACTGGCCTGCACAGAGGTTTCGTATTCTTTTTTCTTGAACAAATATGAGAGATGTTGGCAACATGGGCCCCATTTTTCCACTGACAATGATCTGCTGAACTGGAGTATGGATGCCCTCTGCATCTGCATGTACTCTTCAGTGACTCTATGAACTCTCTCACGTGGGTATCAAGTATCATTTGCCGACTTTCATCAGGCAGTAGGTCACCACCCTCATCAAACTTTAGGATTAGCTGATGTCTAATGTACCTCCCAATTTGAATAATCTGGCTTTCTGCTTACTTAAGTCTGTGAATAAGTCATTAATCCAACCTCTATGCTTGAATTAGGAATATGGAGATTAATTTAAAAATAGCTCTTATCTTCAAGGGAGGAACTAAGGAGAGACCAATTGTAGCAAACTATTGAAATAGAGTGTGATAAGTGCCAACGGGAAGATAGGCATGAAACAAGAGAGAGAGCACAAATTCCTCTGAGGGGCAGACAAGTTTTACGGCAGAACCTCACCAGGTAAAAAACAAGGGGAGGAGATTTTCCAGCACATTGCATATATTTGGGTATACTGTAGGTTCAAAGTAGCTGGCTACAGAATAGACTAGAATTAGCTGAATTCTAAGATGAGGAAGCAGCATGTACAAAGACAAAGAGGTAAGTGATAAAGACTTTCTATTCTAGGAGGTAAAATTATTTAAGCAGAGTTGTGTATAGAATTCACATTGAGAAGAAATGAGATATGAGGCTGGGGAGGCAGGAAAAAAATCCAATAATGTGATACTTGTGTGTCATGCTGATGAGGTTTAATTTATTCTGAAGATAATAAGTTACCATGTTAGGGGATTAAGTAGAGAGCACATGAACAGATCTGTGGGGTTTTGTGAAAGATCACCCTGTTAGGAGAGTGTGTGGTCAACTGGAGGGGTATATGCCATAGATAGAGAAATGAGTTGCCAGGCCATCATGATAACTGGCAAGACAAGATGTATCAGTGAGAATTTGTATGTTTCAAATGAGAGAAATTCCTAACCAAATTTAGTTAATCAATATATAAACTTATTGGCTCATGTAATGAAAGTAGTAAAATAGGGTGAACTTCAAATATGGCTTAATGTGGTGTCTTCAGATCCATTTTTCTGCTCTTCCTTTGTCTATGCTTCATCCTCTGGCTGGCTTCCCTCATGGTGGTAAATGAATCCAGGCTTTATATCATCACTGCAATATCCCAGAAATAATCTCCTTGTATCTCTTTGGCAAAATGAATCATGTACTCTTGATCCAATCTTTTGTCCCAGAATGTGAAAACCTAGGTTCCTGGACCAATTACTGGGGTAAGGTGTATATACAGAATTACCATTGGATTGACCAGACCTACCCCTGAATCTGGGAATTGGATCAGCTCTCCCTGAATTACCCATATAGTGGTGAACTGCACATATGGACAAGATTTAGGTTACTACTAGGAAGGGGAAAGTGGTGCTTAGGATGCAGTCATCAGATCCACCTGTATGATAATGACCTGAGTAAAAGAAGTGTCAGGAATGAAGTAAAGGAGAGGACAGAGAAATGTTAAAAAGATGGAAGGATTAAGACTCAGTCATTGTTGAATGTGGGAGGCAAAGAAAGAAAGGATTTGAGAAAGAATGCTCAACTTGCTGACACAGATAACTAGAATCCCTGGACGATAAGCATATTTTGAAGTAAAGATAATGAGTTGACTTTTGAACACGTTAGTTGTCCCTGATTCTTAATTATTCAAGTAGAAATCAGTTGAATGGTTAAGTCTGAATCACAAGGAATGGGACTAGAAATAAAGATTAGGAGCATGACAGAATCATAGATGGAATCCACCAGGGACAGGGTTATGTGAGAAAAGCAACTTCTGGACATGTTACAATAAAATTGTTTTGAAGAGACATGATGCCTACAAGAGGGCAAATCTCACCTCAGAGATAACAGACACCCTACCAACCTCTGAGAATAATCTCTCCACCCTCAAAAACAAGGAGATCCAGCCGAGTGACTGAGGGAGTTGATAAGCAGCTTTGTCACCTTCTTTTAGTATTCCTTCAAGTGAGCTGAAACGCACTGTAGCTGCCATTGGTGTCTGCCCTCTGGGAGTTTACAATGTTAGACAAGTATTCAGTCTATTTAGGACATGAACTGTGTCTGAAAATATGCCCTCATCACAACAGAGAAGCAATGGATTTCTAGTGTCCAGAAATATCATAGGGCTGACTGAAATTTGACTCAGACTTGATAATATACAGCTTGTCAGGATATTAAATATTACAGAGGTAGCTCATCACTGCAGATTAATGAAGTCACCAGAATCATTTAGAAAGCAATTGAGTGACTAATTTTAATCACAAATTTGATTGCTACTATTGAAATGAAACAAGAGAAACTTATACCCCTCACCCGCAAATGTTTTTCCATTGGAATAACGATTACTATGTCTATCTTCAGTTCATTAGTGGGTCTTTTCTAAGATTAAACATTAGATGGTTTCCAAAGAATAGATTATTATTTTAAGCAGGGAATACAAGGTAGCAGGACTACAATCAGGAAAACTCCTGGAATCAAAAAGACAGGATAAAAAAATGGCATTTTCTGAACCTAAGGTAATATAGTGAAAGAAAAAGTAGATAGATGGCATTACTCATTCTCCCAAGAAATAATATAAGATTTTCCAAGAAATAAGATATGATTGCAGCTCTGATGCTGACAGGTTGGGATGTTTTCTTCAGGTTGGCAAGGAGTCAAGTGAATTCCCCTAAAAAGGAAGAAATCCATTTAAAAAGAAACAAGTATGAAAACCTGAAAATGTTTATCATAAAGAAATTTTGTAACTAGATATAAGATGTTGATTAGCTTGTGTTTTTAGAAATGAAAGACCAGAGAATAGAAAATGTCATTGGTCAGAGCTTATCCTCACATGGAAAGAGAGGAAGTGACAGAGAAAAGGAGAGTGAGAGGGAAGAGGAGAGGCAGAGAGAGAGACAGAGAGAGAGAGAGAGAGAGAGAGAGAGAGAGAGAGAGACGTATGGAAAATATGCATTTTCCTCATCAAACTGTCAAACTGAAATAATGACCATTCTGTGGTCTCCACATGGACTGTACCATTCATGTCCAGCTTATTTCTAATTTGGCTTCCCAGGCATCCCAGTTCCTGGTGAGGGTGGAAAAGGGAATAGTCATGACTGAGAGCCTAACAAAATCAAACTACTGTTTTAAGTACTTTGCCATAGTTAAGGGTACCTTGAATAAAGGCAATTTTGGTCACTAAGATGCATGCTCCATTTTATATTAATAAACACTTAATGTGCTTAAATACATGATTCTTTGAGTTGGTGCACCATGAGTCACTCCCAATGAGTGAACTGGTAAAATCAAAACTTAGGATAAGACATTAATTCTAAGGGGATTTCAGAAAGTTCTCATAGTTTATTCTGTATTAAAAGGAAACAGAGAAACAAAAACCCAGATATCTGTCTCTATTGCCTCTCATCGTGACAAAGTGTATTATATATAGAAATATATCATCATTGGACAACTGAAATACTAACTAGAATTCTTCACTGGTATCTAAATGCTTTTTGCAAAGAAAACAAATGGTTGACCCAGTTCATTTATATAATGTAAGAAAGTGGTACATGTGGCAGACACTACTAGTGCTAGTTGCCTACCAAATTATCCATTCTCCTTTTGTGACTAAGAGACTCATCTGTTAAGAGCATCAATGTTCCCATCTTATAAAAAAATAAATACATAAATCCCAGTCTTCCTTTTAGCTAGGGTGTCCATGTCACATGGTTCTGGACAAAGAGATGAGTGAATGGAAATCTTATAGAAAGTTTTGGAAATGATTTTTTAAAAAGCTTTTTACCCATTCACTCTTTATTCACAAGATTTTAAGTAAGGTATCCACAGTGGACACTTTATTACAATTACCACATGCACAGCTTCCCAATTCATTTCATCCACAGCTCTTCTAAATCAAAGTAGAATGATCAGGTCAGGACCACTGCATTGCACAATTTCCATGGACACTGTAATCTATTTAAATAGTGTACTCTGAGGACTTCCAACATTTTACCTCTGGAATAGGCTCTAGCCAAATTCCACAGAACCAAATTGTTTTCTTTTTGGATGCAAAAATGTCTGCAAACTTTTATGTTTCTTTTGGAGAATTTATAAAACTGAGGTTTACTTTAAGAGAGAAGATTTGTTGGATTTTCACAGTAGTAGCTTTGTCATTATTCTTAAATTCCTCATCAAAGACTTGTACTTGAATGTTTTTCTTGAGATGGAAGTTCCTTACTTCAAGTGGTTTGGTTGTTTCTATATCTCCAAGAGAGGTTTGTCCTCTACAAAGGTAACTAGGGACAGGTTTTAAAATCCAAGTTAGAGGGAACATAAAGAAGATACAAATCTGACGGTGCTTCACTTATTCCAGGCCATGGATGGACATGGAAAGATGCACAATTCATCTCACAAGACCAGCCTGGTATTAATACACACTGTCTCTCCTATAGTCTTTTCCATAGCAGTTGATGGTAATTCCATTCTATTTGCTCAGGTCAAAAATCTTGGAGTAATTCCTGACTATTTTCTCTCTGTCACATCCTACATCTAGTCCAACCATAAATTATATAACCTCCAATTACCATTTAAATCTCTATGTGTTTTCTAGACATAGTTTTCTTTCTGACCTTGGACACAGCTGGAACCAGGGTTTGCAGGAACCAGGGTTTGCAGGACCATCAGAGTTAGATGGCTCATGTCTCTCCTCCCTGTTTTTACTCACTGTGACAAATATTCTCTTGTAATAACTTAATAATGGTACCAGGAACACATAGTTTGAAAGATGGGTTGAAGTCAGCATTTAAAGAACAGGTAAATCAGATACTATAGGAACTATTCCAGGCCATGAATGAACATGGAAATGTCTCTGATTCATTCCATAAAACCAGCCTAGTGTTTATACGGGTAAAATATGAGAAGCCCAGAACCAATGTTTACAGATCCAGAGTGGGTCTTGATGCGTGGGAATGGCACCCATGTCTCCTGATGCCTCCCCTACCCACACTCCCACCTCATGCTCAGAGATTGTTTCTTCCGAGAATTGACGCCAAAACCTCTGGGAAGGTTTTTGGTTTCCTGATACAGACACTCTCCTTCCTCTTTCTTTCTTCTCCTTTCTTTCGTCTCCTTCTCTCTGGAGCACAGATATGAGGTAACTCACTACAATGTTACTATTATTTGATTAGATCACTTTTATTTTGCCATCTCAATAAAATCTAAGGCCAATGTTACTAGGATAGATTATAATACACACATCAAGATTTGTCTTGTCACCTGAGTAACTCACTAGGTTAGACAACTACCAATCCCTAGATTGCTAAATTAGATTTTCTATATTATTCAGTAGATTCAATCATCCATAATAATTTAGTATCCTCATCAAATCAGTGTTTGGGGTGAGGAAATAAATTTAGTCACCATGATCTGCTTTTGATAGACATGAAATATCTAATGGAAAACAACTTTTCCTTGATCTGGAAATCCTCATGTCTAAAGTTGTTCTAAGAACTCTCCAAATTTGTTGAGCTAAATGCAGGAGAAAGAAATTCCTAAAGTAACTGAGGCCAGAGTTGATAATAGAGATATGACGTAGAAAGTTTTGTTTCAGAAGGTCAAGTTGAAACAATTCACCATCATTAATTATACCACACTTCCTACCTCTTAAAGAATGGTATACTTTAGATCATTGAACCTGTTGCTATAGATGCAATATGTTCAATTAATATATTTAATTAGTTAGAGTTCTGCACTTAGGGACCAACTTCATGGTAGAAATGAGAATAAATAGCATAAAAAATTTAAATCTATTTTCTCCCTGTTATCTCATGTCTTCAAGGTCAAATAGATTTAAATGGCAATTAGTTTGCATACTGGCTTTCACTTTTTTCTTTTCCCTCCCTTTGATTTCTGTTCCCACTAGCCCCAAGAGAATGTAAAATACCCTGGAATCTTCCATGTATAATTTTGAATTGACAAGCCTTCTAAACTTGGAACCCAGCCCATGTGGCACTTGAAATCTCAGTGGACCTCTCCTTTGTGTGAGGGTTACTGTGATGATGAGAAGATATAGAAAATGTTGTCGTTATTGAAACTGATAATATCTTTTAGCAGCTCTCTCTGAGCAAGCTTGGACTGAGAAGTTACCTAACTTCCATGGTAGTGGATTACATGGTAGTAATAAAAATTTTGCTGGTTGAAATATATGCATTTTCTTTTATTTTATCCTGGACCCCAAGTTGCCTGGTCCCAAAGGGGGAATCGAAGCACTGATAATGTCAGTACTCACCCGTCTTTGGGGCTCAGAGAATTACACATTGACCAAGGCATCAGTTCAGTATGGCCTGGCTAGAAGACTTGTAGAAAGAATTGAGGTCTCTTGTACAAATCAGGGTCACATAACTTAAGACAGTAAAAATGAAATGAAATTTAGGGAACATCTAATCCAAACATCTCATTTTAATAGACCTAGAGGCATAATGTGCCTTACCCAAATTTACACAGCCATTTAAAGCACAATTTGGGTTTAAAATTCACATCTGTTTAATGACTCTAAATGCATTGTTCAGTTCACTCTCTTATTTATTAACATTTTAACTATCTTTTATTGAGATATAATGATATAACATTGTATTATTTTTACATATACAATATAATGTACAGATTCTCTTCCCTTAAAGGTTATTATAAAATATTGAGTATAGTTCCCTGTGCTATATATTAGATCCTTGTTGGTTATCTATTTTATATATAGTAGTGTGTATGTGCTAATCCCAACTTCCTAATTTATCCCTCTCACCACCACCCCCTTTTCCCCTTTGGCAACCATAAGTTTGTCTTCTATGTCTGTGAGTCTCTTTCTGTTTTGGAAAGAAGTTCATTTGTATCTTTTTTTTTTTTTTTTTTAGATTACACATATAAACGATATCATATGATATTTACCTTTCTCTGTCTGGCTTACTTCACTTTGTATGGTAATCTCTAGGTCTATCCATGTTGCTGCAAATGACATTATTTCACTCCTTTTTATGATTAAGTAATATTCCATTGTGTATATATATATCACATCTTCTTTATTCATTCATCTGTTGATGGACATTGAGGTTGCTTCCATGTCTTGGCTATTGTAAGTAGTGCTGTTATGAACACTGGGGAGCATGTATCTTTTCAAATTATGGTTTTCTCTGGATATATGTCCAGGAGTGGGATTGCAGCATCATATGGTAGCTCTATTTTTAGTTTTTTAAGGAACCTCCATACTGTTCTCCGTAGTGGCTGTACCAATTTACATTCCCACCAACAGTGTAGGAGGGTTCCTTTTTCTCCACACCCTCTCCAGTATTTATTATTGGTAGACTTTTCTAATGATGGCCATTCTGACCAGTGTGAGGTGGTATCTCATTGTAGTTTTGATTTGCATTTCTCTAATAATTAGCAATGTTGAGCATCTTTTCATGTGCCTTTTGGCTATCTGTATGTCTTCTTTGGAGAAATATCTATTTAGATCTTCTGACCATTTTTTGATTGGGTTGTTTGTTTTTTGATATTGAGCTGTATGAGCTGTTTGTATATTTTAAGTTATTGGACACAAAATTAATACATGGAAATCTCTTGCATTCTTATACACTAACAATGAAAGATCAGAAAGCGAAGTTAAGGAAACAATACCATTTACCATCGCATCAAAAAAAATAAAATACCTAGGCGTAAACCTACCTAAGGTGGCAAAAGACCTGTACTCTGAAAACTATAAAAGGCTGATGAAAGAAATCAAAAATGACACAGATGGAAAGATATACCATATTCTTGGATTGGAAGAATCCATATTGTCAAAATGACCACAGTACCCACGGTAATCTACAGATTCCATGCAATCCCTATCAAATTACCAATGAAATTTTTCAGAGAACTAGAACAAAAATTTTTAAATTTGTATGAAAACACAAAAGACCATGAAGGGCCAAAGCAATCTTGAGAAAGAAAAATGGAGCTGGAGGAATCAGGTTCTCTGACTTCAGACTACGCTTCAAAGCCTCAAATCAAAACAGTATGGTACTGGCACAAAAACAGAACTATAGATCAATGGAACACCCAGAAATAAATCCTTGCATGTATGGTCAATTAATCTACAACAAAGGAGGCAAGAATATACAATGGAGAAAAGACAGTCTCTTCAATAAGTGGTGCTGGGAAAACTGGACAGCAACATGTAAAAGAATGAATTAGAACACTCTCTAACACCATACACAAAAGGAAGCTCAAAATGGGTGAAAGACCTAAATGCAAGACCAGATACTATAAAAACTCCCAGAGGAAAACACAGGCGGGACACTCTTTTACATAAATTGCAGCAATATCTTTTTGGATCCGCCTCCTACAGTAATGGAAACAAAAACAAAAATAAACAAATGGGACCTAATTAAATTTAAAATCTTTCACATAGCAAAGGAAGCCAATAAACAAAATGAAAAGACAACCTACAGAATGGGAGAAATATTTGCAAATGATGTGACTGATAAGGGATTTATTTACTTCTTTTTACATAGTATCTAAGCCTTTTGTACTATTAGTGCTTTTTCTATGAGGACTCAAGAGAGAAACCTTCCTCTGGCCTCAGTATCAGAAGTATGTTGTATTTCTCCCAGGCAACTAGTTTGTTTGGAGACCACTAATACCTTGTTTCATGTTTTGAACTTTTATAGGAAGTTCCATATATATCTTTCATTTAGCACTCAATCATCTATTGAGGTTCCATTATATATTAAGTGCTCTCTTAGACATCATAAACACACAGATAAAGCAAGGTCTCTGCCCTTAAGAGCTCAAAATCTGATGTGGAGGGCAAACCAGGAAATAGAAAATTCCTTGCTTTTTAAGGCAAAAGCTCTAGAGAAGATTGCTATGGAAACCTTGGGAGGTGTATTTAAGTCACAGGCATCAGGGAAGGATTTTCAGAAGAGGGAACATCTATACTAAAACCTGAAGGGCAAATAGAAGTTAGCTGTTCAAAGTTGAAGGGAAAGTAGGGAGGTTAAAAATATAAAACTTTTTACCAGGAAGAGAAGAAGAAAAGTACCAAGTCCCAGAAGAAAGGGACAGCATGGAATATGGAGGGAGCAGAAAATGTGTCTGGTGGGGGTTGGGTGTTGAGATGAAGGTGGAATGGTCAGGGGATTAGTTGAAGAGGGAGGAAGAGACTGGTTCCTAAAGGACCTCATATGTCTGCCAAAGGAGGTTGGATTGTCCTAAAGTGAGTGCACCAGAGAACAACTAAAGAGTCTTAAAAAGATAAATAACATTGTTTGCATTTTAGAAAGATCATTCTGGTGTAGACATTGGATTGGGTAGGGGAAAAGGGATTAAGCCTGAAATGCTGTAAACAAATTAGGAAACTAGGTCAATTCTCAAGTCAAAGATGAAAGTCTTAACAGTAAAATGAGAGGGGGAGACAAATGGGAGATGGATAAAAGATATGGAATCTATAATGATTTAGTGAGTGATTGGGTTAGGATTGGGTATGTGAATATACTATCCTGTCATCCTATGAGAATTATAAGCAAGTCTGGCCTTATATTTTTATTTCTGTTTGTATAACTTGGCTTCTATTACAAAAGAGTTGAACTAAGGCTGGCCTTATTATATACACAGATACAAAGTATCTGGGTATCTGTATAAAGTAATTTTAGTTATTTTCAAAAGACCCACTTACCCAAATAAAATACATGCCCACTTATGCCTGAAATTCTACAATTAGAGCACCATTCCTTCTGTTTAAACTAGATGCTCTGCTTATAAATCATTTACATCTCAAAGTGAATGAGTTTAGTATCTCTTTTCCTGAGGATATTAGGAGATTAGAAAGAGAACATGAGAGAATTTTAAGTTTGAGAGCAATGGAAGAAGGGTTGGGAAGGAAGTATATCACCACCAAGGAGAAGCTAAGGGCACAGAAAGAAGCAAGCAGAAGCTTTACTCTCCTAATAGGGTTCCTTTCTCCTGTCCTTGCCCTATTTCATTCTATCAATGAACAGCAACTATAGGCATCATGTTAGAACATAAATCAGGTAATATTATTCATCTTTTCAAAACACTTGAATGGCTTTGCATTTCATTCTGACTAAAAGCCAAAGTCCTTACAGTGTGGCCTCCAAGACCCTATAGATCCGATTCCATCCTTTGGTCTGTTCCACCACACCCCCTTCTCCATTACTTTTCTGAATCATCCCCTACCCTCTCTCTCTCTCACTCACATGCTGGTTTTCTAGTTATTCTGTAAACACCCGAGGTACATTCCTGCACCAGGACATTTGCTCTTTCTGCTTCCTCTGTTGGAATGACCTATCCCCAGAAAGCCAACAGTTTGCTTCCTTATTTTTTAGAGTCTATACCTATATTTCATGTTTTCATTGAGGCCTTCCTTGATCACCTTATTTAAAATCTGATCCTTTCCCCACACTCCCTACTTATTTTTTTCCATAATACTTACCATCATCTAACACACTATCCATGCTACTCACATTTTTTTATTGTCTGACTCTTTTAATGAAGCGTAATCTCCTTGCTGCACCCCCAGACATATACCTGGCACATAATAAAAGTCAGCAAATATCTGTTGAATTTCACATTACCAGAGGCCAGTCCTGTGGATCGGGAAGTATTTGCAAATCAAGATACAAAATATCACCAAGTAAACCAGTAATAGAGTTGGGATGAAGACACAGTCCATTCTTGGTCCATGACTTACCACTACACCATATAAGTTCTATTGTCATTGTCATTCTTTCCTCCATGATCCTCACACTTCATATAAAATTCTGACTGGATCAGGTCACTTGGGGGATCTAAGATATAATGTTTTTCTGCTCAATATATAGGCAGATTTCTAGAACAACCCTTCCCATATACCACCTTTTTCTTTGACAACCTTGGTTCAAATTTTCTATGCTGGACACACCAAGCATGTTCAGTTAACTGAGCTTTGCCATTCCCCAAGTACTGGGAAGACTCTTGCCAAGGGACTAACCTGGGGTGGAATCTGCCAGTGCTATTCTCTCTCTAATCCCAGGAATGATCCCTACCTTTGACCAGGGCTTTGAGTTAGTACTTAGAAATGGGTCCCTCATCAGGCTTCTTTTCCCATATCCAATCATGGGAAAGATTTCCTGACAAAGAGCATTGGTGGTCTAAAAGTTAAAATCATGACATCCCACCACATTTATATTCCAGTTTTGATCCTCAAGCCATGAGGTTATGGCAGGCCACACTTCACATTCCTTTCCCCTCATTACCAACTCCATCACAGACTTCATATCTCTGCTCAAATGATTCTTTACAGTGATCCCTAACTAGGACTAAGTACCCTATGGAAGTACCTGTCCCCCCATCACCATTACGTTATAAACATTTTCTCTGCCTTTTGTTTTGGTAGCACTTCCCACTATCTGAACACATATGTGTGACACACAAATATACATATACACATATATATTTGTTTACTTGTTTATCATTTGCTTCACCATAAAAATGTATCTTCCATGAAGGGCAAAATACCTAGAATATTGTGTGATATATTTCTTCTTTCCCTACAGATTGTATCTAGCTTTATATATAATAACTATTTTGATTGATCTTTGGGTTTCTCTCACCTTCCTTTTATCCTTGCAATCTATGGAAGGAGATGAGACAATAATTTTTGAGTATATATCACAGATTAAATATTGCAGTAGGTAACTTCATATCTAAGTTCATTGAATATTCCTAGCTACTCTATAATTTAGGGTAGTTAAATCATTATCTTCATCTTCACCAATAAAAATACTGACATTTCTGTTTCACAGATGGAAAACTGTGAATTAAAAAGAAAATTCTAATCCAAGATAGTGGTAAATCCAAATTTTATATTGCGATCTCAGTTCTCAGATGATGGTTATGTCAATGATGATGATGATAATGATGATGAAAATAGTGATACAATATATTTCTCCAGTGTTTTATATGTGTCAGACTCTTTGCTAGGCTCTTTATAAACATTATCTCTTTAATACTAATAATAACAGTAACACCTTATACTTACATAATGCTAGTTTTGTGCTGGCACTGTTCTAAACAGTCTAGGGTATTGACTAATTTAATCCTCCCAAGATCCCTATGAAGCTGCAGCACAAATTGTTAGCTGATCACCAAAATCATTTCCTTTGCCTTCTTGACAGTTATCAAGACTGCATTCCCCAGTCTCCCTAGCTATTAGATGAGGGAGTGTAATGGAGATGTAATCAATGGATTGTGGGTGGAGGTGATATAAACCTCATCGAGGCTCAGGCCATAAGAATTACTCACACGATCCTTTCATTTTTTCCGGTTAGTGGAATGGACATGACCCCCAAGGCAACCTTGGAAGCCATGTGCTGAAGATACCCAAGTTGCCATCAGCTTGAGCCCCTGCATGACTGTGTGAACTAGAGACCCACCCCCACCCCCATCTCCACCCTATATTGCCTAGATCGGCATTGGACTGCTCATCTGTTAGGGTAAGCTGCGGAATTTGGATTGCTTCTTTCTTAGAGTAGTTAGCTTATTTCTGAGTTAAGTAGTGTTTTTATCCACATTTCATAGATATGAGACCGAGGCACAGAGAATTTATGTAACTTGCAAGTACAGTTGACCCTTGATTAACATGGACTTGAACTGTACTGGTACACATATACGTGGATTTTTTCAATAAATATAGTACCTGTAATTTTCATTTTACAAATCTTTAAATTAACTAAGTGTGGGGGAAAGTTTGTGCTTGATTGGAGATCACAATACGTGGAATCAAAAGAACTAGGGTTTGAGTCCTGATTCTATCCAAACTGTTTCAGCTTCCGGCCCTTGGGTGAGTCGTTCATCAATTCCTTTGTTTTTAAGACAAAGGTAGCAGTATGTGTCTTTTGACTGTGTGGGGATCAGCACCTCTAACCCCCACGTCGTTCAAGGGTCAACTGTAGTTATTATCATCCTTACTTTATAAAAAAGGAAACTGAGTCTCAGTGAAGTTGAGTATTTGGTTATACTATGTAAGTCAGGTTAAGTTAACAAAACAGAACCCACATTAAGTTGCTCAATAAGGGATATTTAACATGCAGAACTACTCACCAAGGGGTTAGAGATGCTGAAAGGGCAAATAGGAGCAGTGAGGCAACTCAGAGCAGGAATAGAGGGAAGCCACCACCAGATCTAGGACTAGCAGGACAAAGTGTGGGTGATGTTACCAGAGCCCAAGTGCTAGGGTAGCCCAGTGTAAGCTAGAAACAATATCCTTCAGTAACTGGGAAATATGAAAAAAGATGGAACTACAGCCAAGGTTCTGCCTAAAGCAGAGAGAGCATAAGAGAAATTACCCAGTTTCTCTCTCAATTCCAGGCTTCTCCCCGTGCCCTCCATTAGTTGATCCTAGCTAGAATCCAATTGGCAAAAGAGCATGTGAAATGCAATTTGCTTAAGCCAGTGACCTGCAATACAGAATAGAACAGAGGAAGCACAAGGAATGGATCTAAGAGCAAATAGGCAAGTAACCAGAATGTCAACCAAGGGCTCACAGCACATAAATGACAGGCAAACCTGTCATTGAAACTCAGGCCTATATACCTCCCAAGACACATCTAGACCTAGTCTTTCTAATATGCTATACTGTCTTTCAAGTGAATATAGTTCTTTGTATGTAGTATATCTTAAATAAACATTTCCTTTTATTGTTTGTACCTTTTTAAAACCATTTAGTTCATAGAATAGAATTTATTTTTAAAAAAATAAGGAAGGAAAGTGATCGGCTTCCTTTCTACCACCTTTCCAGATAGTTTCAGGTAAACATTAAACAATGATATGAATGTCAGAAAATGTCACCACGATGGTAACAAGCAGCCCAGCATAATGGTAGTGAGCATGGGCTTTGTTGTTGGACAAATCTGGTTTTGAATATGGGCCAATCACAGTTACTGACTACGTAGTATTGGGGATACAATTATTTAAATTCATTGAGCCTTAGTTCCTTGATCTTTAACATGGCAATACTCATACCAACTGTTCATAGTTGCACCCACAGAAGAATTTATGAGGAATACATTATATTATATATATAACCTCATTAAGTTCCTGACTTAATTGACTGCTGTCAGTTAGTAGCAGCTACTGTTATAGCTGTAGCTGTTGGCAGCAGGTCATTCAGTAAGCAAAGACAGCTGGAAATGGGACGGAACAGAATGCAGTTTACAGCAAACCACACTTCCTTCAAGGTATTCAGTGCATTCAGTTAAAACTTAAAGGATGCAGAAAGTCAGAGTTTTTTTGCTAGATAGCCTCCCTCAAGAGTCATGCTACGAACCCCTGGCATTTTGACAGATTTGAAAATATATATATTTATTTTAGACACTGAAGCTTCAAAAATTCATTTTAGTTCACTCTAGTCATAGTACTTAGGAATAATTTTATCATTTGCAATGAACCCTCAACAGAAAATAAATTTCAAGTGATTATATTCTAATGGAACAGTACAGAAGTTTATGTAAGCACACTGAAGAGGTTATCAATAACTTGTGTCAATTTATTATTTTGTTATTTTTTTCACTTGGGACTAGAATGCAATATTAGCTAAAAATTCTCACCTAAATAGGCTTTTACTACCATGCCGTGGCAGAGATTCTCTATGTCAAATGAGAGTTTTAGGTGATAAATTCCCTAAGATAGAAAGTAGATACATGACAATTTGTAAGAATAAATTGGAAGGTATACTTTTTCTTATTTTGATGCTGATATGAATTCAATCTGAATATTGATGAGAAGTAGCTGTTGGAATCCCCAGGAACTAGTGAATTCAAGTCTGATTCCAAGAGTACAGAGGCATCATTATTAACTCCCTATTCTTTAAGACATTCATAGTCTCACCATCATAATAAATTATTTTGCCTTTAGGCATGCTGTTAGACATAAAAAATAATTCTCTTTTTCCCGTTCTGCACTGTATTTGCTCATGGGTTGAATTAAATCCACATGCCATTTTTGGTGTGCTCATATACTGACCAAACTAAAATTTACATTTATCTACCCTGAACCTTGACCCACAGTATCTATCACTCTGAGGGCAAGGCCATTCTAGTTTAAGGAAGATAAAGACATAAAGGAAAGAAGAAGCAAGGGTAAGAGAGAATTTCACAATACCCAGAATTTAGCAAGTCTGGGCAGCCCCCAAGCCAGTAGGACGTCCTCTGTACCTGTAGTCCTTCATCAAGTGGAAAACTTTAAAATGCCCCTAGAGACCAGCATTTTCCTACTTTTGATTTTTCCTTTTATTGAGATGAATGGCTTAGAGCTGGGTGTATGGTTAATTAGGGCTGCTAATATCCCCTCAAGGGAGGATATAAAGAAATAGTCAACACTTTCATAAACTGGCTTCCCCACATCTCCTGTCTCTATAACTTGAGTATCCATTCTATTTCATTTCAAGTTCAGTGCACTAATGTGCCCCCATTAACGAAAGAGAACAGAAATAGTATACTGTACTAGACTCTTATGTATCATTCATTTATTCCCCAAAATATTTGTTGAGCAATTGCTGTATGTCAGGCACAGTCCTACGTTCTAGGGATGGATATAGCAGTGATCAGAACAGACAAAAATTACTACTCTTGTTGAGCTTGCATTCTATTGGGGGAAAGAGATAATAAACAAGATAAGTACCAGCATCACTATAGCATTTATGAAAGCTCTGGGATCTAACTGAGAATTAATCTTGTGATGTATACAGTTATTCAAAATATCAGTCTCAAGGCACTTGCAGAAAAATGATCTTACTCGTTTGAATACTAGAAGTTTGACAGTAATTCATGAACATTTGCAGGACAATGTACTGGCTCATTTCATGATAGAATTCTTAGAGAACAAGGTCTTGAAGGATGACTGGAAAATGTTCCCACTCAATCAGTGAGCTGGCCAACTCTGGACAGTCTTTCTTAGTCCTCTGTTCCAATGTGATGCCTGGGCTCTTGCATGGCACTCTTCAAAGTGACCCTATCCATGGCTGGACCTGTCTAACCATATGACTTAGTGGATCTGACAGAACCAAGCCTGTGATGAGCATTTCAGTTCATATGCTTGCTTAATGGCTCATGGTCAGGAGCTCTGTTTATCAGGGCCCAGTAGCATGGCATGAGCAGTTTATTGACTGGTATGCAGTTCACTGCTGCAGATGGCTTGACCTTGCTTCAGAACACTGGAGAGTTATGTTGTGATTTTTCTACTGCAGTTTGCCATGAACTCCACATAGCATCTTTTTTTCCAATCACAGATATTTATAACACTATAGGAACTATCCAGATATATATCCCCAATGTAGCCTGTATCTGCTGAATAGCTTTACTGCTCTAGGTTCATTAATAGCTAATAGTCTTTCTAATCACTTGGCAAATGGGTCAGAGCCATATGTGTAGAATATGTGCTTCCAGAATGCAGAGTATTTACCAATGCAGAGTATTTACCAAGTGTTGTGCTTCCTTCTTAGTAGTGGAAAGTCCAAAATAAAATAAATGTGTCCCATAATGTAGAGGGGTTATTCTGGCATGCTCCAGAATACTGAACCTCTGACAACTTTACTGATTTTTCAAGACACTAAAACTTCATAAGATTTCTCTTCCAGCCTCTTCTAACATAGAGGAGTGTTTCTAATATACTTGCCATGTATTTCTTATCTGGTCTTATATATATGATGACTCTGATTCAGCTGACTAAAATGATATTCTGTTCAGACAATCCAGGTCCCTTTGGATTACATTATGACAGGTCCAGAGAGTTGTCACAGCCCTGGGGCAAAATCATGAATGTAAAATGTTGTCCATCCCATGTGAACGTAAGCTGCTTGCAGTCCTTCTTCCTGATAAAAATGGAAAAAAATGCATCTGCAACATCAGTGGACACATACCATGTCCTGAGGCAGCATTAATGTACTCTTGCAAAGATATCACATCTGGTACAGCAGCTGCAATTGGGACTAGTACTTGTTTAAATTTATGATAGTTCACTATCATCCTCCAGGACCTGTCTTTTTTCATGGTGAGAATGGTGAATTAATTGGTGAATATAATGGGATCATCAAACCTGTAAACCTTAAGTGCATTAAGGTAGACACTATTTCTACCATTTCCCTTCAGGATAAGGCTATTGTTGTTTTCTGTTGTTATTATCTTTCCTGGAGTGAAGGATTTCCAGAGCTTTCCATTTGGATTTCCCCCATAGAAGAGCTCTTACTCCACTGGCCAAGGAACTAATATGGGAGTTCTGCCAACTACCAAGTAGGTCCATTCCAGTTAAACATTTGGGGACAGAGAATTAACCATTATGTGGATCTGTGAAACCAGTGGATCCTCTGTGAACAGGTCCTGGCCCATAATTCCATTTTTACCTGGACACCATATACTCCCACTGTTACGCAAGGGGGCTCTGATGGCACTGGGCCCCTAGACATGGATGTCAGTTCGGATTCTATACTCAGCTGTTCTTGAAATGGCTGGATATTACCCTTTGTCTCAGCATATGAATAGCTAAGTAAATGACTGTAGATACCATTGAAGAAGAACAGAGAAAATCATTACTGTGTACAATTACTGTGGTACTGCAGGGTCCTTCTTCCTAGAGATTCAGTATCTCCTTCAGTTATAGAGTTACAGGTTTAAAAAAAGTCTCATGTCCAGAAACCATGCAACGGATTGTGTCTTCTAATGGGGAGGTTATCATCACCTTCCTCATCACCCACCCTTGATTTCTTTTGTTTGAATAAAGTTAGCAACTCCCTTATTGGCTGCCCATTTATTTTCCCTTAGGGATGCCATGTTCTATTAATCATCACTACAGCTCTTTGCAGGTCAAGCTCCTTTCTATGTTATTCTGACCATTATGATAATTGCACTCATTCTGTTTCTCATGATTGAGTGCCTGCACCTGGTCTTTATTATTCTGAGGTCCTATCGTCCCCATTGTTATTAGGCAAGCTAGTTCTTTAATAGCTTCTCCTGGTGTCAGTCTTGGCCTACACAGGACAGCCACCACTGAGTTTCTCAGTGATGCTGGTGATCCTCTAACCTGCGCAATTCTTTACTCTAGACTTTCCCACCCACCACAGTTGCCTGGTGGACCTTCCAACCCGACAGTCACTCCAATATGCACACTTCTTTGAAACTTTGGATATCCTTTTCCACCATGGAGCCTTTCTACCCCACTTAGTGCAGGCCATTGCCTTCTCCAGACTTTCAAGAGCCATCCTAGCAGCATGTTAGCAACATCACCAGGATCTTTGCCTTGGTATAAAATCCTATATCAGGTGAGAGTATCCTTGCATTGATAAACACTCTTTATCCAACTGACAGGCTATACAGTCGTTAACTCATGAATCTCGAGGTGTCCATGGGTGATGTGCCCATTCCAGTTAGAGGCAGAAAATTCATGAAGCACATGTAGGAGGTTTTAATGGCATGGCCTAGGAGTTATACTAATCACTTCCACTCACATTGCTTTGGCTCCAACTCAATACATGACCACAGCTCACTGTAAAGGAAGCTGGGAAATATAGTTCAACTTTGTGCCCAAGAAGAAGAGAAGAGTATTGCTCTTTGTGAGCAGCTAGCATTCCCTACTATAATAGCATAACCCAATATTCCCAATGTTCCTATGAACTATACTGCCCAGAGGACAAAGCTAGGTAAATGCACGCTCTATAGGGCTTTGAACCTTTTGCTTATAATCCAAATGTAGTCCCCTGATGAGCCAATGTAGACCTCAGAAAAAAAATGTGTTTTACCAATGTGATGTAAACCAAATAAAGCCTAGTAGCTTTCCTAGCTCCTTTCTACATAAGCTTAACTGCAAACTTGATCCTCTGTATTCCAAGGAGAATGGTGAGGAAAGGCTAGAGCAAGGAAGAGCAAGGTAGTCAATGAGAAGCAGCATATACAAGACAGGGGAGAGGGAGAGAGGGAAATAGAGCAAGGGAAGGAAGGAAAAAAAGGAAAGGAGGAAGGGAGGGAGAGAAAGAAAGAAAAAGAACATTTGTTCCAGCGCTTAGAGTTGTTAGGCAACTCACATAAGTCCTTCTCAAGATTGAGTCCATATTCGCCATTAGCTCTATGAAAATGATTCAAAGAGGAAAGAAAGAAAGAAAGAAAAACCAACAGACAATTGCTGCCAGGGTCCAGAATGTTAAATTCCTTTGCTTAGTACAGTGAAAGCATCTATTAGAAATAGGATTCAATAAAATATCCTTTACCTTAACATTGACTTGTTCTTTGGAATGAAGATGGAAAAGGCATAAGGTCTTCCAAAGGGCACAACTGAACTGCAAAAGACAGACAATAAGAAAATGATCAGTATCAGTGAATTTGCCAGCCACTGTGTTCTCTTAGCTAAAAAAGTGAGAAAAGTCATCATAATTCGTTAGCATTTCTGTGGCCTGTAAAAAGTGAATTTGCTTTTATGATTATGCGAAAATGCATTGCTTACAATATAAGCTCTTGTTATGGTTTTTAAAATATGCCATCAAAGAAAAAACTCCAACAGTGAAAAGTCAACTGATTGACAAATATTTAAGATTTAAAAATGTACTCTTACTAGTAATCATTTGCTAATGATGATAAGAGTATGGTGAAAATGGCACTTTTTTGTTAATGTCCATGAGGGTGTTATGTAGATACAGGGCAATTTGCAAGCTATATCAGGAGTTTCAAAATTATTCACATCCTTTGAAGTGACCTTCCCACTTCTAAGGAGAAGGTCATTTATCCTAAAAGAAAAAAATAATAAATGTACTTAAGGACATATGGGCTTACGTATACATCAAAACATCATTTATATGTTATTATTCAAAAAAGTACATTCTAATAGGACAAAAAAATAGGAAATATAGATTGGGGGAGGTACATAAATTTATACCAGCTAAAATCTCACTCCCCAGAAATAACCACTGTTAACATTTTCTTGCCTATTCTTCCAGATTTTTCCCCAAGTAATCAGAAACAAAAATACATACAAAGATAGAATATCATACATTTTCTTCAGTAATGCTTTTTCTCTTTAATAGATAAGGATTGTCCTCAACTTCTTAACACTGCATATAAATTTACATCATTTTGTTTAGGAACCACATGGCTTTCTATTGTATGGTCATGCCAAAATGTTTTAACAATACAGTGCTGTTGGACATTTAGGTTGCTTTCCATTATTCATGATAATACAGAACACTGAGATGAATACCTATGTATACACATCTATGAACACATTCAATCCTTAGAATAAATTCCAAGAATTTCTTAAAAGTACTCAATAATTAGGGTCTTCGATATATATGTCAAAATGTCTTCCAGGGAAGTTGTACCAACTTACAATTCCACTCTGTGTTTAGAAGTACCTATTTTCCCAGAGCCATGACAACACAAGGTGTTTTAACCATTTAAAACTGTAAGTATACATATTACTGTATATATGTCAATCCCAATCTCCCAATTCATCCCACCACCACCATCCACCCATTTTCTCGCCTTGGTGTCCATATGTTTGTTCTCTACATCTGTGTCTCTATTTCTGCCTTGCAAACCGGTTCATCAAATAGATAACTAATAAGAACCTGCTGTATAAAAAAATAAATAAATTAAATTAACTTTAAAAAACTGTAAGTACAATAGGGGAAATGATATATCATTATTTTAATTTACGTTCAATATCTTTTATTACTAGCATATGTGAATATTTTAAGTGATTGTCATTTTTTCTATAGTGAATCATCTACACATCAAATTTAAACCATTTTTATACCTTTTTTTAACATCTTTATTGGAGTATAATTGCTTTACAATGGTGCATTAGTTTCTGCTTTATAACAAAGTGAATCAGCTATACATATATCTATTTTTATTATTGATTTCTAAATTATTTTAGGTAGCTTTGTTTGCTATTTTTCCTTAAAATCTACCAATTATTTCCCTTGTGGTTTCTGCTTTGTTTTCTTGCTTAGAAAGACCCTTCACACCAAAATTATATAAATATTCACCCTTATATATTTCTTGCCTTTTTATGATACCATTTAAAATATTAAATCATTAATCCATCTGGAATTTATTTAGGATTAAGGTAAGAAGTGGGCTTTAACTTACAGTTATCCATTTTGAGTGGATTGTGTTGGGGAGTCTTTTTATTCCCCACTACTATGAAATCCTATCATGATTTTATTCTAAGTTGGAAATAAATATCCCACAGTAAAAGATAATTAAATCATCTACTCAATAGCATATTGAGATATAATTAAATATTATATTTATAATTAATTTGCAATATCTTAAAAATGCTTTTATCTTATGATAAGTGTGCAGGGGCGGGGGAAGCAAGAAACTAAATTCTAGAAGTGATAGGATTACAACTGTATTTTTTCAAATATTCAAAAATTTATATTTGGGAAAAAAATAAAAAATACACACACATAAAAAGTGATTATTTCCGTGGATTAAAAATGTGGCAGGATGGTAATTTCCTTGCTTCTTTTGGGCTTTACATTTTCTTTTTATAAGTATGTACTCTTCTTGTAATGGAAAAAATACATACATCTTTAAAAATATAATCAGTATATGTAGTGGGATTCTCTATCTTTAGGGGAAAATATCACAAAAATGTGATAAAGGCTCTGGAGTTTTCAGCAAAGGATGGAATTCAGACATTTTAGTTATCTCACCACTATGAGAGTTTCCATGTTTCCATGCTAACATACTATTGGGGAAGATGAATTAGTCAGAATTTTCCATTTCAGGTCAGCACCTCTGAATCTTTTCCCCCAGCCACAACCATTTATCCTAAGGGCTCCCATTTCACTGTATTATAGCAAGCTTGGATGCTTGCTCAAGGTCTGAGGGGGTCAGTTTGCTGTAGAAAATCGATTAGGTGCCATCCCTACAGAGTACTTAAGTTCCGAGGGAGCCTTAAATGAGCTTGTATGGAACTGTTCACAAGGTGGCTTTATAGGGCTACACGCTTTGAGAAATCGTCAGTACCAGAACTGGTATTGATCTATGCTGAGCAACAATTAACTGAAATTGCATAAGGTACTTGTACATCTGTGAGTGTGGTGGAAAAAAAAAAAAAAAAGCATAATGAAACCAGAAAGTACCTCTTAAATGGGATATGGTTGTCTGCTCTACCCAGAAAAAGATGGTGAGGAAAAGCCCAAAGCTGCAGTATAGAAGCCTGCATTGACTGAGATGTTTTTTCTTTTTCTTCTTTCTCATTAACACATTATCAATGTTTGCCCCTCTTTATGGGAGGGCAATGAAGTGGCCACATTACCTCCTGTTCAAATTCACCCACTTCTTCACTCTGTTTGGAGAAAAAGTTATCTCCATCTGTCCCAACCAATAGAGATTGTCACTCTCAAGTCTCTGGTTGGGGAGTAGAAAACTCAGTGATCCCAAAATGTTTCCTTTGCTTTCTACCTGAGTCACCCCATCCTAATGAGGTAGCAGGGTAGGAGTCTGGCATTTAAAAAATCGCACCCATGGCTTGATATATTGTACTGAAAAGAGGAAATGAACATGTATTTTGATGCTGAGACCAAGCACTTTTTCCTGACATAGCTCCCAGTGCTGACAGACATGCTGGTGCCTTTACCCTGCTGACAGAAATTGGTAGCAACTTCCCTAGGAATTTGACCAGACTAAGAGGAAAGACTTAATGATATTAACATTGAAGTATCATCTCCTGAATGGCCCAGTCAGACCAATTCAGTGAAACTCAGTCAATAATGCCTACCTGTGCACTTAGAGCCCTCACCTCAGGGTTTTTAAATCATAGGTTATCATTTGTCTGATAGTTCACATAGTAAGTATTATTATATGAATTTTAAATTCCAGATGGTGTGTAAATATGTGTATCTGTGCCTGTGTTTGTATGTTTGTGTGTATGTGTGTGCTGTGTAGTGGGTCCTGATATAAAAATTACTCTTTATTGAGAGTCATAGTCAAACATTTTTGAAAGTCAATGCTCTAATTTTAGTGATAATAATTAGAACAAAAAACACTGATAAAAATAACCTAGATGAATCAGAATCTATACAGATAGAAGAAAACTAAAATTAATTATGAACAAAGACCCTTACTATAATCAGAGACATAATTGCATTAGTGAAGTAAGTTACAAAAAAAGTAAAAGCAACACATAAAACCAAAAGAAGCACTTGGAAGTTAAACAATACCATCAAGATGCAATAGCAATTTAAAACTTCATAAAATAATGGGAAGATAATAGGGAAGAATCTTCCCAGAAAGCAAAGCAAAATAATATCTAAACTTTATTGACCAGTTATTAATTTTAGCACATATTATGTCATTTAATCCTCACAATAACCCATGAGGTAGATACTATTATCATCATTTTACAGATAAGGAGACTTAAATAACTTACAAATGTTCACACAGGTAATAAGTGGGGGAGCCATAACTTGAACCAATTTACTGCAATTCTCCTCTGCAGACTAAAATCATATGATTCTTTCTGCTCTGGTCCTGATTTTCCATTTTATTCATACACTTATTAAGCGTTTTGTAACTGCTTCAAATCCTTTTCACATACAGATGGACTATCAATACATTCAGTAAATAGATATACTATAAGTTAAGCATCTTACTAGACGATGAAGACAAAAGATGTATAAGCCATTATTTCAGTTAATTACACACATCTGTTTCTCTCATTGTATTAAATTCTATTATTGAGATATAATTGACATATATGTAAGTTTAAGATGTACAATGTGATGATTTGATACAGGTATATATTGTAAAATATTTACCACAATAAGGTTAATTTAATACATTTTTCACCTCACATAATTATCATTTTGTTGTTATTGTTATGGTGCGGACATTAAAGCACCACTCTCATAGCAACTTGCAAGTAAACAATATGGTATTGTTATCTATAGTCACCACACTGTAACTTAGATCATCAGAACTTATCCTTCCTATAACTGAAAATGTGTACCCTTTGACCCCCATCTCCCCATTTCCCCCACCTCTCAGCTCCTGGAAGATACCATTCTACTCCCTGTTTCTACAACTTCAGCGTTTTTAGAACTCATATATAAATGAGATCATACAGTATTTGTCTTTCTCCGTCTGACTTATTACACTTAGCATAATGCCTCAAGGTTTATTCATGTTGTCAAATGTCAAGATTTCCTTCTTTTATGGCTGAAGAATATTCCAATGTGTGTGTGTATGTATACATAGTTTTCTTTGTCCATTCATCTGTTGATGGACACAAGACATGTTTCCACATATTGGCTTTTGTGAATAATGCTGCAATGAACATGGGAGGGGAGATATCTTTGAGATAGTGATTTCACTTCCTTTGGACATAAAATTCTTGAGGGAAAGAACTTATTTTGATCATCCAAAGCTCACCACACAACTTTTTGGACATAGTAGGGACTCAGAAAATGCTCACAAAAATAATTTTAAATCAGTTGAATATTCCACTAGGATAAAGTTACAACTGAGTTAAAACTTTAACTCAGAAGAGGGCATTGATTACATTTTCCTCTTCCTAGAACTAGCAGACACCCTCCCCAGTGCCCACTAATTGTCTTTGATGTCTCCTGGCCATGACAGAGCTCAGCCTTCTCAGTTTTCCTCTCATATACATTCCTACATGGTCTTCAGAAAGCACCAGAATGGCCTATTCATCTGAGCACGTGAGATGAATGTGTGCTCATTATGTCCTGGTTCCCAGACATGAATTTTAGTCCCAGTGGGATTCTGTACCCAACTGCCATGTGGGAGACTTCTGTTTTTTGGCTGCCCTCAAGGAAGCTACTCATTCAGTCCCATCTCTCTGGCCAACTACCACTCCTGTTTAATCAAATTTGGCAGTCTCCCCAGTGAAAAACTTTGTGTATTTTCTCATGAGGCTGTCAACCTCCTGGGACTCTGCTTGGAGATGAAAGGGTTGGAGTAACATTCCGAATCTTATTTTTATGGAACACTGGATGTAAAAATAAAGTGGGAAGATGGTGATTTGCTCAAAATGCAGGCCTTAAAACGTCCCTCCCACAAAAGCCTTGGAGGAGGAATCAAGACAAAACTGCCACACTACCATCAGGACCTACAGCAAGCTACTTACCCTCACCATTTTACTTAGTCTGCCCTTCATTAAATGAGGCAGTTGGACTAGAGCCATGATTAGAAATTGTCTTCTATAGAGCCTTCGAGTTTCACAGTGGCACCTCAGGGACCAGCTAAAGCAGGGGTCTAGGAGAGACTGAGAAAGCAGGATTCAGGGTCTCCTACCCCTGCATCAATCTGAGAAACAGTTAACCTTGTTAATAACTCTGTTATTTGTATAAGATTTCATTTGTGAGAGGAAGATTCTGCTGCAAAAGAAAATAAAAGAGAAAATAACATATTCCATAACCTCTAAAACCCTTACCACCAGCTCCTTCAATGATTCTATAATATGTCTATGGACATATTATTTCTTAATTGTCTTTATTTTGAAAAAAAATTAGAAATTATTTACCCTGTAAGTAATTAACATTTTTACACACACCTCTCTCTCTCTCTCCCCTCCTCCTTCTCTTCTCTTTCTCTTTTAAATTATTCCCTTGTGTGTAGGTGACTCATCTTAGGAAGAGAACCTGCTCAATTGATGTTCTCAAATAAGTGCTGCTTACATGGGTATCAGTACAGCTGTTTTAACCCTAAGATATCATTCCTTGTCAGTACAGTACATAATTGAATCCTTGTGTTTCAACTGAGGATTTTTAAAGCCAAAGAAGGGTTCATTTCAAACAATTGAACCCTAAGATATCATTCCTTATCAGTACAGTACATAATTGAATCCTTGTGTTTCAATTGAGGATTTTTAAAGCCAAAGAAGGGTTCATTTCAAACAATTGAACCCACATAGGAAAGGGAGGGAGAGAGGGAAGAGAGAAAGACAAGGATGAGAGATGGAGAGATGGGAGAAGTTAGTGTTACTGAGCACCTACTCTGTGCAAAGTCCCACAACATGTAACTAGAAGGGCCAGGATTTGAATCCAACTCTAGAACACTCTTTTTTTAAATTTTTTTTTCATTAACTTTTATTGGGGTATAGTTGATTTACAATATTGTGTTAGTTACTGGCATACAGCAAAGTGAATCAGTTGTACATTGGAACACTCAAGTCCATGTTCTTTCTTCTCTTCCCATCTAGTTTACATGTTATTAATAATCATCACACATCCCAAGCCAAATGCTTAGTGTGAATTTACTGCTTCACTGTGATGTTGCTGGTTACCTTCTATGAAGGCATCTAGTAATTTTTTTTGGCTGCATGGAGTAATTTTTTTTAATTTAGGACTATGTATTGGCTCCAATTTTCTCACACATCTGACAGTTTGCTGTCCTAAGCATATTTCTCACACACTCATGTGCTCTTCCTATGCAATCTCAGTCTCTATCGTGGTTTAACCTAGGACCCATACTCTTCCCACTCTCAGTTAAAACTTTCTCCCAAAACTCCCTCCCGAGTCCTAGACCCACTCAGGACATCTCTACCTGAGTGTCTTCAGGCATGTCACATTAAACGAATTCAAAACAAAACTCATTACCTCCCCGCAAATTTCCCCAAACCAGGTTCTCTCCATCTCAGCTAACAGCACAACATTCATCAAGATAGAAACCTCAAAATCAGTTGTAACTCTTGCCTCTTCCACTCTTCATATCCAGCCACCATCAGTTTCTGCCAAAGCAACCTCTAAATGCCTCTTTTTTTTCCTCTTTGCATTCCCATTTCTATTGCTTGGTTGAGGTCTCCCGTTCTCTGAGAGTATTATGATAGCTTCCTGCCTCAAGTTTTTCTTCCATTTAGTTCAATTTCTAAAAGCAAATTTGATCATATTCTATCCAAATATTGAATACTGATCATATTCAACTCTTTAAGTTGGCCATCCTCTACCTCTTGAAATTCTCTCCTCCCTTAGCCTTCAGGTTCCACAATTTTTGGGGTTTCAACTTCTGTTACTGCCCCCTCTTATTTTTACTCATTGGCTTTATTTACTTTCCCTCTTTAATCGTACTTTTTTCTTTTTCTTCCCAGAAATTTCCTTTTTTGTTCTTTACCCTTCTCTTTATAAATCTTCTCCTTTCGCATGGCTTCAACCACCACCCATATGTTGACAACACCCACATCTTTATTTCTAGCCCTGACATCTCACCGAAGCTCAAGATCCATATTTCTATCTAGCTACTGAGCTCATTATTTTTCCTATGATACCTACTCTTCTGGATTATCATTCTCTCCAAACAATGTTAGAAGTTATCTATTCTCCAGAACTAGAAGCCTAGAAGAAAACCTAAACCTCTCTTAATTCTTCAGTCTCTGAATCGAACTAGTCATCTATTACCTTCAAACATCCCTTGGGAAGGTCTTTGAAATCCAGACTCTTCTCCATTCCCTCTGCCATTGTCACTGCCCAGGTCCTTTTCATCTTTCATCTGAAATGTGGTGCTATGTCTCTGAATAGTCTCTCTCACTTCCATTCATTTATCCACTCATTCCAAAATTATTTTCCACAAAAATAAATCGATCATTTTTTTTTTTTTTTTTTTGGTACGCGGTCCTCTCACTGTTGTGGCCTCTCCCGTTGCAGAGTACAGGCTCCGGACGCGCAGGCTCAGCGGCCATGGCTCACGGACCCAGCCGCTCCGCGGTATGTGGGATCTTCCCGGACCGGGGCACGAACCCGTGTCCCCTGCATCGGCAAGCGGACTCTCAACCCCTGCGCCACCAGGGAAGCCCCTTAATCGATCTTTTAAAAACCTACAGTTACTCCCAATTGTAAACAGTATAAAATCAGGTTTATAATACAGGGCTCTTCACAAGTGCCCTTACCTGAACAAGGACTGTCTGCCTCTATCCATCTTCCTTCATTCAACACCACTGGCCAAGGGAAGAGAGGCTGACAATTTGGATTAATCAGAGTCTAGGACAGTGGTTGGACCATATTTATTGGGTGAGTGAATTCATTAGATGTAATAGTTATTCTCTTTCTACTCAGCCTTCAGACCCCACTTAACTTGAGTGGATAAGTTAAGTTGGGCCCTGGTGTATAGAAACAACCATAACAAATTCAATGGAAAACAGCAGAAGTCTTTACCCCTAGCTTATACAATATTTCCCAAACCACATTTTGCAAGAAAGTATTAAAGTACTGCACTGGAAGTTATCATACTTTGTCCAGCTATTAATAAATTTTCTGTATGTGTGTGCTCATACATACATTAATACTTTTGGCTATTGTCCTTCGCACAGCTCTCTTGGTTAGAAATTACATGAAGAGAAGGGGGAAATTGCAATGGAAAAATATTTCACCTCTCATTCTTAGCACCATAAATCAGGAAGGTATCTAGTTTTTGTGAGGCCAGATGTCTATATAAATTTGGGGCATCTTTGTTAAGAAAAAAAATATAAAATTATAAACATAAATTCATGGTAAATTATACATTTTAGAAAGCTGTCAAATACCATAAATATAAAAAAACAATCCAGAAAATTAGTATTTTATCATCTAGAGTCCTGACATACTTTCTTTAATATATTTTTCTAAATTTTGAGGTTGCAAATTTCTTGATTTTCTCTTTATGCAATAATTTTTAATATTTTCTGTAGAATAGTAATGTTATTCTGAATTTCTTCTAGCTGGTTGATCTATATTTGTTTTTTACTATTGGTAGTTTAGAAATATTTATTTCCATTTCCTCTGTAACTTTCTTTATGGTTCTGCTAAGGTGCCATTTCTGGCTCAGTAACAAACCCAGTGAGAACTCCAGCCTTTGCTCTCCCTTGGTCCAGCACAGCCCAGACAGCTCCTCACTGACCTTAGCACCATGCCCCCACCCCCATACTGTCTTATCATGATGATCCTGGGAATTGGGGGGTCTAGGTTTCTATAATCTGAATCATAATGGCCTTAAGCAGGAGGCAGAGCAGCATCCTATCCAAATCCTTATTCTTGAGAATCTAAGACAGGGTTGGGATGACTGATGAGGTACTCTGGGGGCAGGGTGCTGATGGAGATCAGGCAGAGGTAGAAGTAGTGCTGGCAGCCTGCTGGCCCCACCTACAGCCCCAGGACCATCATCAGGAGCAGAGTTCCATGCCTCTAATATCCCATTTTTCTGCTGATTCCTACCATCTTAGAGAAGAACACATGGAGAAATAGAAGGGGCACACTCAAATAAGAGGCCCTGAAACTTAAACTTCATGTGCTTCATGGTAGTTCTGCTCCTGTACAGATCTTACCTTGATGATTCTTTTACAGGCATTGTTTCTTCTGCCTGGAAGTCTCTCCTTTCTTTTCTCTATTTGCCATATTCCTGCTCATTGTTTTATATGCAGCTAACATATGACCTCATCTCTGGAGACACCTGCCATGACATGACATGACATGACATCCTCTAATATTTTACTCATACTTTTATCAAAACACTGACCATATATTATAATTTGTATCACTGTATGTCTACCTTTCTCACTAAATTGAGATGTTATTAAGGAACTATGTTTATTAATGTTATGTTCCTTGCCTTTACAACAAAGCTCTTTCACATAGTAGACTTCTAACAGTCTGAATGTCCTAACTCCAAGGGTCACCACTTCTAAAAGGTTTTCCTGACACCTTCACACAGAATTAATACATTATGTCCAGCATCTTGTACATATTGAGTTCTTAATAAATTGTACAGCAGGAGTTTGTGCATGTATTAATCGCATCCACTAGATTATTAGACTGTCAAAGAAAAAATCTAGTTCTTGGTCTTCTTTTCTCTCAGCATCAAACACAGCACTTGGTATGGGAGTGGAGTCTGAATACTGTCAGAGAAAAGAATGAGCTACTTTGAGATAGAAAAAGCTAACATTTATTGAGTACATATTGGATACTAAGCACTATTCTAGGTGATTTACATGAAATATTTCACTTAATCCTTACAGCAAACCTATAAGCTACGATGTTATCCCTTTTTTAACAATAAAGGTACTGAGGCATTGTGAGGTTATATAAGCATAACAGTCACATGGTCAGCAAGTAGAAGAAACAGAACTTGACACTAGTAGGCTGAATCCAGAAACACTGCTTTGAACCACTTCACTACACTGTCTTCTAAGAAATCAATATTCAGTGGTCTGGGTCACTACATGACTCATTTTTACGGCTGCTCGTGATTGTTGAGTATGCTCTGTAACTTTATTTAAGTCACATACCATAAAATATCAGTCAACTGGAAAGTTCACAGCATCTAGCTAACTGAATTTTTTGATTAACATCTTTAGTAACCATTCCCCTGCCTTAGTAAGTACAGAATACAGAATACAACTGAATTCTTATCTTCAAATTTAGAATCTCCTAAGTTTCCAAGGATATAACTTTGACTCTTAGGAATTATTGCTCCATACATGGCTGTAGGAATTCTGGAAAATGTGTCTGGATAGTAGGAAAATAGAAGAGAGTGAAATGATTCAGAAGAGATGATCCAGGGTGCTATGGGTCCTGTAAACTGTGACACATGATGAACTGCTCAAAGAGCCCTACTTATCCTGGAAATGAGAAGACTCTGGGTGTCAATTAAGTTAATCATGACATTAGCACCATCGGCCCACTCAGTGCTGCTCCTTTAGGTCTCACTTGCTCACTTGCTGATTCATCTCATTGCCTTTTTTCCTCATCTTCCATTCTCATTCCCTTCCCCCTATGGCAACACACTAATGTATTTAATATATATCTTTTTTCTTTTTATGGGCTTTTGCAAAAATTGTATTGGTGTTTGTGTACATGTTTTAAATTTACATTAAGAAGTATTTGTTAAATATAATACCTTGCTCTTTTCGCTCAGCACTATGTCACTGAGATCCATTCATATTGCTCTATGTACTAATCCAACGGTCCCCAACCATTTTGGCACTAGGGACCGGTTTTGTGGAAGACAAATTTTCCAGAGCCAGGGGCAAAGCTTTTTTATCTATCTTCTATATAATAGTTTATAAAGCTCTTTTTGCTTGTGTTTTTTTTTTTTCCACAAAATGTGCTTGAGAAGTCTCTGAATTGAGGCAAATATTATTACTATCCCCATTTTAGATAGCTAAACTCAGTCTCAGAGAGTCAAAGTATCTGGCCAAGTGTTAAGTGTTGGAAATAGAATCCAAATTCAGGTCTAGTTGATAGTCAGGCTTAATCTTCCTTTTTGCTGAGCTGTCTTAGAGTCAGCTAAATCCCCTAAGGCTTTTTTTTTCCAACATGAATTGCCCTTAAGTTAGATTTCTCTCATGCAGAATTTGTGCAGGAAAATGTTGAACCTAAGTGTAAAATTTAATGTGTATCCTTTCTAAATTTCATCTTGATTATTTTGAACATCACTGTAGTCTAGGAATGCCTTTGATTCTTGTGTCCAAAGTATTTTTTTAATCCTTCCCAGCTTTTTGTCACCTACAGATCTGACAAGCTAGTCTACCATGCCTTCAACAAGTCATGGAAAGTGTTACCCAAGAGTACCGATACATGAGCAAGATCCTGTAACACATCATTTAAGAAATGCTTTAAGTTTTACACCATCTGTTAATCAACATGGAATATAGATTAGTAATTAAGTTATGAGTTCTAGAGTCAAGAGGCCTAGATTTTATTCCTGGCTCTGCCACCTAGTACCACTTTGAGGGAGTCATTTTACTTGTCTAAATCTTTCATCTATGTGATGGAAATGGTAATAACATATCCTCATAAAGCTTTATTGAAGAATAAGTGGTTATGTTATAGACCATAGCATTGTGACAACACAATCAGCTTTTTAAAAAAATGTTAAGTATTATTCTAATTGGCAATATTTTTACATGTAGGCTAATTTTGAGTTCAGCTAACCATGTTGTCTTATAACATGTATTTCACCCCAAAGCACAGAAGGTTTGGTAAAGCTGGAGATGTGTTACCTGATCCTCTTCAAGAAAGAACTTTCTGCCTAACTGCAGGAAGAGCAGTAGCAGACTGGAAATTCAACATCAAGGCTATATCTTTTTGTAACCCCCTCCTCTTGAATATGAGCTGGACTCAGTGACTTGCTTCTAATAGAAAAAACATGGCAAAATGTTTGAGTTGTCACTTCCAATATTAGATTACAAAAAGGCTGAGGCTTCTGCCTTGGGCACCCTCTCTTGCTTTTTTATTCTAAGGGAAGTTAGTAGCCATGTGTGTGTGTTTCCCTATGGAAGGTCATGCATCAAGGAACTGACGTTTCCAGACCACAGCCACCAAGGACCTGAGGCCTGCAAATAGTCACATGAATAAGCTTAGAAGTGGACTGTCCCTGGGTCAAGCCTTGAGATGACTGCAACCAGGGCCAACAACTTGATTTCAGCCTCATTAGACTGAATTAACGAGAGGCACCCAAGTAAGCCATCCTGGGATTCCTGACCCATAGATACTTTGAGATAATAAATGTTTACTGCTTTAAATCATAAGTTTAGGGGTAATATGTTATACAGCAATAAATAACTAATGGATCATCTCTCTTCTCTCACCTGCACTATTGCAATTGCTTCTTAACACATCTCTCTGACCACAGATTGTCCCTAGTACATCCTTCATACACTGTCAGAATTATTTTGGCACAGGTCGTATCATGTTATTTTCTAACTTAAAAACATTTCAATAATTTCTAATTGCCTCTTGGTTAAAGTCCAGACTTTTTAAATGGTTCTTCAGAATCTAATATCAATCTATTTTTTCAGTATTATCTTCTATTATATCCTTCAAGAACCCTACTACGATCCAGCCAGACCAAAACAACTTCTCATATCTTCTATATCATGGTATATTCTCAGTTGGGGATGTTAATATCCATCTTCTCCTCCCATAAAATTCCTTATCTTTCAAGGAAAATTTTAAATGCAGTTTTTTTGACAAATGGGCCCCAATTAACTCTGATTAAAATGAATTTTCTTTCTCCTCTGTGTTTCCTTACCCATTAATTGTATCTCAACTACAGCATCTATTTTAGTTCATCTGTATTATAGACTAGGATATCCATATGTGTTTGCCAATTTGAATAAACTCCCTGAAGAGACAAACTCTGTATTAATCATCTTTTTATCTCTGTATTCTCAATAGGGTATTTTGTTCATGGTAGTTGCTCACAAGTAGGTTGATCCAACTAATTCTAAACTTACCTTGGGAATAGATTTGTCTACCCATGGTCTGTTCTTTGCTCTCTGAAATAAAATATTATAACTCCCTATTGCTCATTCACTCTATACCTAAATTCAAGCTCCTTGCCATCTTACTAATCATAAGATTTACTCTTCTATTCTACTCAACCTAGAAGTTAAGGAAGGTCAAATGAAAAGAGGAGAGGAATGTGCATCAAAAGAATGGAAAGAAAATCACAGGAACGAATGAAGTTTTTTTTTTCATCCAATTCTTTTTCAACATGGTGGTAGGGGAAATCAAGGTGGAAGATTTAATGTAAAATAGATCTGGATACAAACATTAGGGTCAAGACTTTTAACTTAAAGTCTTTGGGCCTCAATTTCTTCAAGTGGTAAAAGGAAAGCAATAAGAATACCTGTCATGTAAGTTTGTAAAAGGGGATGAGATAACCTGGATAAGACATTCAACATTGATGGGTATTCTTTCACTCTACTTCCCCTGCATGGTCCTGGAACTTCATTTCCAATTGCTTCAGATTTTGTTCAGTAAAAACCAGAGGAGGTTAAGAAATGGCAAGAAGTAAATGAGGAAAAAAACAAAGGCTTTCAGGGAAAGTGGGAAAGGGAAAGGCAAGGGTCAGAGAAAAAGAAAGAAAAAGAGAAAATAATAATGTATTCAAAAATTTGTAGGGTTATTTATTCATTTTACATTCCCCAGCTGGCAAGGAGACTGTTTTGAAATATGGAGAATCATCCCAGATACAATTACACGTAGAGAAGTTGTGCTGGCAGAGAAAATAAACCATCAGGAAAACTTTGCCATTACCTATTGTACTTTCGCAAAACCCACTATCACTATTTTAAAAAATCTGGAGTTTAACTAGCTGGTTTAATATGCCAGCTAATTTCCTTGATCTCATGGAGACTTTAAATCAATGCAGATTGCATCATACAGCTTCTTTAATTTTCAAGAAAATATTCCAAACTTTATATTTGCAGGGGGTCCCAGAGAAATATTGCAAATCACTTTCCTCCTCCAAAAACTGAGTTCAGTGCCCTGAGGCTGCACAGTTCTAAAGAAAGTAAATTGACAGTGTTTGATGCCAGGTTTGAGGCATATGAAGTAAGAATTTACTACAGGTATAGCTCGAGGTTCTCCAAACTGTCCTATTCCATCTTCTCTGGTGCACCTCATGGTGTGGTATTGAATTATTGCTCTTTTTCACTGTAACATCAGATTTTTTCACCATAAAATGGACTATTCTGTCTAAATGACACATTCTACTCTATCTAAAAATGGAAACTCAGAGAAATATGCTATTGGAAGAATCATAAAATTGACATTTTAAAAAAACTCATTTCTCCTGCTACAAGCACAAAATCTTCAAGATGATCATGGGAAAAGATATTCTATCATAACTGAAATAGCATACTTACCTTTTTTGGGGATGATGACATTAAAAACCTTATAAACCAAAAATGGATATTTCATAGAGACCTTCATAAAGGAGCTATAACTTTCAATGCTAAATTTCATTATATTTCATTAAGAGACACCATCAATCAGTGCTATCTTATTTCTAAAAGATGAAAAGCTGTCCAGCCATTTCCCAAGCATCTGCTTCTCACTGACATCACCCAAACTCCTAACAGCAAGAGGAGCTAGGCTGAGATGAACCAGTCATAGGAAAGCCAAGGAGTTCTCAGATCCAAGAAGAAGCTCACCTAATGAATGACTGAAGGACTATCCTAAGACAGACAACAGAATAACATTGGCATCATAGGAGAGACAAACAGCTTTTTCAGAATAAGCAACTATTCCTTTTGATCTTCTATACTCTAGCCTTACTCCCAAGGAACTTAGTCAAGTTTTCTGAACTTAGGTTCTCAATAATTCCTATTCCTAATCCATACCCTTGCCTTCTAGGATAGAAACAAAAATTTTACAATAGGACTGATATTCAGAACTGTGTAATATAGAGGCATGCCTGTCATTAAAATGTTAAAATACGTTTTTAGTGTTTGATAAAGACTCCTACTCTGAGCCCCTAGAGTGCTCTCATCACCACAGCCACCAGAGCCCCATCTCCAGGAACCCCTGAATCTTCCCACATAACCACCTAAAGGGTTACTATCTGGCATCACAAAGAGATGTGCCCCAGGACCCTGCTTCAGCACCCTATACTAACTGGTGTCCTTTCTGATTGATTGGCTCTAGTAGCTAAACATATTTAATATTAGCCCTGTTTAAAAGGTCAAGAAGACAATGGAACTAATTAAATTAAGTGAGTGGGTATAATACAGTAGGAGGTGATAAGAAATGTAGGAAACTGGAAAGCATATACCCCTAAAGAAGTAGCTGCTCTGTGGCTGTGGAAGATTGTCACGTGGGAAGGTAGGCTAAGGGGGCTTAATATTCTGATATTTCAAAAGAAGCTGGAAATTTTTATTTTAATGAGGAACTTCATAATTTGTTAACATTTGCAATAAAGAAAAGTGTCTGCAAAATATTGTGTGTGCCAAACCAAACCCATGGGCCACAAGTTTGTGACCTCTGCTTTAGGGATCATGGAGTTTTTGTGACCTTGTCAGAGCTTCTTCATCTGTCACACTTGAAACAAGCCTGAGGAAAAATATGGCACTCTCAATTATATAATTACAAGTAATCTCAAATTGGAACTTTGAAATAACTAAGTAAAACTGATAATTATATCAAACTTCTTTTTTTATTGTATTTTAAGTCTTGCCAAGTGTGTTCAAGTACATTGTCTTAGATTTTCCTCATAAGTAGGATAAGTATTCTTAGGTATTTTTTACAGTTGAGGAAAATGGATCCAGAAAGACTAAGGAGACTGCTTTAACATCACTGAAATGTATGGCAGAACTGGGTTTTGAGGCACCAGTGGATCTGTGCCTCTAACACCTTCTTTAAGTTGTCTACCCTACTCTCAACTTTACTGATATTCCAGGCATGATCACAGCCCATTACTCCAGAATAATCACCTTTTGGACTCTATGTTTCACATTCATTTGAAATTACTTTTGATACATTTAAATAACTTCTTAAGGTCAAACCATGTGTTTGGAATGGATTGGATTACTGTTCCCAATTCTTTAATAAAATTACACATCAAACTCTTTACCGTGTGACTTTGCAAGGCCTCCCTGTAGTTGGGGTATATTTCCCTTACAGACTGATGTCAGGCCTAGCCAAGCAAATTTCTTTGCAGATGGATGAGGGCAGAAGGGACACTGTGTCAGTTTCTGAGGGCTTAAGAGGCATCATGTGTTTCCACTTTCTCTCCTGACCCCTGTGATTGGCTCTATGAGGAGCATGTCCCAGTACTCCTCTGCCCCTGATTTAGCCACAAAAGGAGACATGTGAAGCAGACCCAGACCTGACCTGCAGCCTAGAGCTACGCCCAGCCTAACTCAGCCAAGATCAGCAGAACTGCACATGACTCACAGGTCCATGAGTGAGAAAAATAAAAAATTTGTTGATATAAGCTGCTGAGATTTGGGGAGGTTGCTAGTCATGTATTATTGCAGCAATACCTGACTACTATACTGTTAAAATCATCCTTAGGAAAATAGTAATTTCCATGTTTATGCCTTTTAAAATGTATCTGAACAATAAGGAGAATTCTAGAAACAGCTCAATAATAATAAAAGGAGAATACAAGGTTTTGGAAAATGGTGTTCTTATATGTTCTAAACTAGTATTCCTAAAGACAATTAAGTAAGGTTCTATGCAAAGAAAATAGAAAAGAAATAAAACTCCATGTTTTAATAGGAATATAATGAAATTGAGATATCAGGTGATTAATGCCCTTTAAAATATTGTTATCTTTGACCAGATCAACCATTATTAAAGAAACACGTTTGTTAGTTCTTTTATTTGGAAAAACACACACGCGCACACACACACACACACACACACACACACAAAGGAAATAACAACAACAACAAAACCTTTGTTTCCTTTGAATTATTTCCACCTCTAATTGATTGAAACAATTTTTCCCCTCTTTTATCTTTTTCATATGCTTTGAACTGGAATGAAAATTGTGTCTCTGAGAATCTGAAAAAAACATCATAGTTGTTTTTAACCCAGGTTATGCTTTAGAATCACCTGGGAAGCTTTTTTAAAAAAAACACAGATGCCTGGGACTCTCTCCCAGAAATTCTGATTTAATTGGACTAGGTAGGGACAAAAGTACATTGTGATGCACCTCCCCAGATGATTCTAATATGCAGCCAGGGTTGAAAACCATTGTCCTTACAGGAGATATATTGCCAATTTTTTAAAAAGCTAATAAAAATATCTGTACAATAAAAGATAACATTTTAAAGAATGCTTTCAACTAAAAAGCAGCAACAAAGAAAGTCCCAGGAAAGCATCTTGGCTAATAAAATGAAAAGTTGTGTACGTCACCCTTTTCAATTAACACCTTCTTTGAAGTAAACTACCAACTGAGTAATTAACACATCTCACCCATTCCAGGTAGGAGAGAGCTGATCCTGGCAGCTGGAAGGGCAACATCATTCATATTTCTCATTCTTAATCACTGACTCAAATATGAAACGGATTTTCTTATTTGAAATGTCTTGATAATTGAGTTCCTAATTATCAGTAAACTATATGAAACAATGGGATTTCAAGTCTTGCTTTGCATACATAGTATATTTTCTGGTTTTTGGAATATGGCCAGGTCATTATGCTTGGTGTTCAAAATATGTGTTCCACCTATTAAAAGCTCAGAGTCACAATAGCATTCGTTTTTTTTTTTTTTTGAATTTTATTTTATTTATTTTTTATACAGCAGGTTCTTATTAGTTATCTATTTTATACATATTAGTGGATACATGTCAATCCCAATCTCCCAATTCATCCCACTACCAACACCACCACTTCCCCTCTTCACAATAGCATTCTTGATCTACCCATTTTATTTTATTTCATTTATTTTTTTATACAGCAGGTTATTAGTTATCTATTTTATGCATATTAGTGTATACATGTCAATCCCAGTCTCCCAGTTCATCCTACCACCACCACCACCACCCCCTGCCACTTTCCCCCCTTCACAGTAGCATTCTTGATCCACCATTTGAAAAGGTTCCAATGAGCTCAGTTACAACACATGAGCAGAGCACAGGGGGTTGTCAATAAATGAGATCTGCTATATAATCTAAGCATTTGTCACCAATTTTTCAAGACTTTAAAAGGAGGTAAATACATATAATGCTGCACGTTTACTGATTATAATTTAGGAGACTTGGAGCTGAAAGGTGTGATTTGCAGGCTGAAAGGTTAGAGCTAAGTTTACTTCAGAAATCAGTTTTGTTCACATTCCTCTCCCCCTCCCTCATTTCCTAAATGCAGTAACCAAATTTTAAGGATTCTCTCTCTCTCAGAACTGTCATCCATGTCCTTCATCTCACAGTCTTTCTGCCACTGGCAGCATTCAGTCCCCCAACATCTCTGCCACCGTCCCAGTACATTTTGCACACTGCCTCCAGGGTTAGTTTTGTAAACCTAAATATGATATAGTACTGCTATACATACAAATGTTTTGGTTCCTTATATGAAACAGTATCAATTCCAAAATTCATAGCTTTGCATATATGGTAATTTATAATCTGGGCCCAAATGAATTTCCAACATAATCTTTTTCTATTCCATGCACCCTATAGCTATCACATCATAGCCAGCTTCATGGTTGTTCAACCTTTGCATTCGCACAGGGTCCTGTCCTCAGAGGGGCCCCTCTTTTGGTTTAATGCTCTTGTTGTTGCCTTCTTAAAATTCCTAATAATTCTATCTTTGAACATCTGTTTTATAAGTGAAGGCCAATGGAACAACAGAACATGTGCATGAGCAGTGGAGGTACACGCAGTATGCATGTCTGCAGTTCTTTGCTTCTGTCTCTACAAATAGCATTTGTGATGCTCCCATGAGCACAGAATTCCAGAGAACACACAATGTGTGGGAGTTCAGTAGGACTCAAAGCAAATACAAGGTATGCGTGTTACAACTAAAACTAAGTAAGTGGGTTTATGATAGCCTTGAGAGTCGACATGACACTTTGAACAAGCACTCACTTTAAATGCAAAAAGAAGGCAGTGGCATTCTAAAAAGCACAAACAACCAAGGAATCCTATCATATCCTTTCTTATGCATGTTATCTCCCTATATTAACAAGCTACCTACTGAACATGATCATGTAGAAAGAAGAGACAGGAAAACCTATAGTTTCCTTTTATTCCCTTTTACTGCTCGGTAAGCTGAAGGTTGAGAGCAGTGGTAGAACATGCATAGATCAAGATGTAAAATAGCTGAGTTAGTTTTCTGTGGCATTTCCATTGTTGTGATAAGAACAAAATATAGATGCATGTATTTTCTTTGAAATAATTGTGTAATTTTGGTGATTCCACATATGAGTTAAACATTTGCATTTAAAACTGGCATTGCATAATATAAAGATGAATGGAAAAATTCATGATAGTAGTTAAAATGTTAATTTTTTTTTACTTAGGAAAACATTAAGTAGCAAATAAAAAACACCATGACAAGTCAAGCGAAAAACTGTGGAAGAAACCTTTAATAACTTTTTTTTACTGATTTTCTTTAAATCAAACAACCCCATATTTTTATTTTGCAGCTGAGCTTTGAAAAGTATGTAGCCAGCTCTGCATCACTTAACTTCTTGCTCTTTCTTCAAAATACTTTCATAGCACATGCATTCTTCTGCCTACACTATTCTCCTTCTAAACCTGAGAATTCCTACTCATTCTTCATAGCCCAACATGAATGTCACCTTCTCTGTGACAATTTTCCCAAAGCCTCTAGGACAAAGTTGGGCACTGCTTTCACACTATAAACTGGGATGCCTTTGAAGGCAGGGCCTGGGAACTGTTGCAATAACTAGCACATAAGTAGGCGTTCAATAAAAAATTCATTGAATGAAATGATGGTCAAGGAACTAAGTAGAAAAGGCTTTTTATTCTATGATTTGCCCTAGAATCCTACACTCATCTAGAGATGACACTGCTTTTGTCACGGGCTCACACTGGTTGTCTAATGAAAGTACTTGCAATTTAAAGCAGTTTTCTGCTTACTGAGTCAAGACCCCTTTATCTTTTCCTTTCAAGATGAGAGTATAACTGGTACAGCCAAAGGTGATCTTATTTCCAGCCATTAAGCAATGTTAATTTCATGGGCTACAGAGAGAAGAAGCTTATGCAAATGAATATGATTTGTGTCGGCACACGGTTTATTAATATGAATTGGTTAGCAATTCATGAGCCATAGCCTTCCCCGACAGGTATGATTCAAAAGGTTAGGATTTTTTTTTTTCCTGAAAAGAGACTCATATTAATATGCAGATAATTTCTCAGACGTAGGCTCAAGACCACTCACATTCTAAATAGCTCCTTCTACTGTACAAAAAGTCAATGAACTGCAGAGCAATTATGAAAAAGAAAGCCGAATGTCTCTGCACAATCCCACAGAATTCAGAGCAGGCACCAGGATACTACCTGCTGAACTTGATCCAACACTTTAACCCATTCAAGTACGTGTCGGATGTATCTATTGTAAGGTATAACACTTCTGAGAATGGAAATGTAATTTTTCATGGTGAAGGGTGCTGTTAGTATTTCCTGTGCTCATGAGAAACCTTAATAGTTTCCATGCCTCATTAGTACACATAGATTATGGATCTTTCATGTTAATATCTGAACAGTATATAATATGAAATATATTCATGAACAACAAAATGAAAGATCACTTAGCTAAAGCAGGTGTTTATCATGTCTAGATGTACTCATCCTTCTTTGTTTTAAAGCCATTTTTCTTACAATACTGTTAACCTGGTATCCCTGAAATGCCAGTTTTGTATTGTTTCTGCTAACAGTGGGGTGGAGCAGATTGCCTATGCTCTAATCTGATGTCCCCTGAAATTAAACTGTAAATGTGTAAAATACTGGTGAAGGTACCTTTTGAAAACCACAAAATGGAGTTTTTTAAATTGATTAATGCCTGGGAGTATATATGGCGTATATGGAGACCTACCTTCCTTTAGAACTCAACCTATCTGAGTGATATTCTGATAAATCAAGATTATCAACCTAGACCCCAAATATGAAAGTAGGAGGAAAACAAAAAGCATAAATCATTTAGTCCATTTTCTTAGTTCTGCTAGAAATCTCTCTCTAGCCAGCATAAAAAGTATGAGATCAAGTTAGGAAATGTAAATGATCAAAGTACAACAAGGAACACACACACAATCAGTAACAGAATCCTGCCAATTCTCCTTTCAAAATAGATTTTTAAAATCCATTTAATTTCTATCTGTACTTCCAAAAATGTAATGATGGGTAACAAAGAATCAGATTCCTTAAAAATCTTAACAATCAGGCCTCCAGAGAGCCTCCTTCCAGCGTTCCACACTTACAAAGTATCATTTTAGAAGCCATTTTGATCAATTGCCTACAAAACTTAAATCTCTGCAGTGACTTTCCATTGCTCTAAAATTCCAAACTCTAACCCTGGTTTACAAGGCCCTCCTGGCTCCTAGTACTGCTTCTATCTCAAGCCTCAGCTTCTTTGACTTTTTCTGTCTCAACTTTGTTCTCTAAAATTTGGTCATCTGAACTTTGACCCCAAACCATCATTCTCTTCATTGTGGTCTGGCTAACTCCTACTGAAGAGACAACTAGCCCTTAAAAATGATGACAATACAGAGAATTTTCTGCCCTCCAGATTAGATCCTCAGGATATGTATGCTCTATCACCCTATATTTCCTCTTTCCTAATACTTATCACAATGAGGATGAATTTGTTTCATCCTCATTGTGATAAGGACAATATCACAATATTTGTTCAATGTCAATATTTTCAACTTTTTTAAAGATCTGTGAGGCTGCAAATATAACTTCTTTATACAGCTCTCTACAGCTACTAGTTAACAGTATTAAATAAGAGGTGCTTAATGTCTGCTAAATCAACTGAAAAAAAGGTTACAAATGCTAGTTGGTGTCTTACTAAGGGGCCGTGAATGCCAAGCTAGAGATTTTGGACTTGATTCTGTAGGGAATGGAAAGCAAGTGAATGTGTTTGAGCAAGGAAACAACAGAATAAAAACCGTTGTTTAGAAACAGTAATCTAATAGTTTTCCGGAGAACGGTCACAGATAAAAGGCTACTGCAGTAACCTAGTTATGACTAAGTAACTTACAACCTAAACATAGTGTGTAGGGGATGGACAGTGAGAATATAAAGAAATGGAAAGATGTCATTTCATTGTTTCCCTATATTACTTGGGTGTAGTCACTTTATTTCATTAGGCCACCTCTTTATTCTGTAACTATAACAGGGGGATTATAATAGGGAAGAACAAATCTGACTCCATATTAGATCTGTTCTGTTCCCATGCTTATTCATGCCAGTTCTGCACATTTTGTAAAAGAATGTTGCCTATAGCTTGAAATATATAGGATAGCCAGCCTATTCTCAGGGCTCTGACCTTTAAGAGTCCATTCATACAGACAGAAAAAGTTGCAGAACAGAGAATAATATTTGTTTTGTTGGAGGATGACAGGAACATTATGACCCGACCTATGTGGACAGCTACAAGAACAAAGGATTCCGACACCAAGAAGTATGCAACAAATAACCAAGCCCCTCCCTTGCTTTGCCTTTAAAAGTGCTTTGCTGAAACGCTTTGAGGAGTTCGGGGGTTTTTTGGACTCAAGCCACCCATCTCCTTGCATGACCCTGCAATAAACCTTCCTCAGCTCCAAACTCCAACGTTTTGGTTTGTTTGGGCTTACTGTGTATCCGGCACATGAGCCTGCATTTGGTAACAGGATCATGTCACTGCCACCAGAGCTCAGGTCTCAGTGTGTAAGTGGTAGTCAAAGCTATGGGTTTTAATGCGATCAGTCCATAAATGTACATGGTAGAGGCCTGAAAACCAAACATTTCATCATCCTCTTTGATTGACCCCCTTATTTTTTCTCTGTTTTTTACATCTACATATAGACATACCTAAATTTATATCTGTATCTATGTGTTATAGTCATATTCTTCCATATGCTCTACATTCCCAGTCAGTAATCAGGCCAGCCATATACATAGCTTGTGCTCCTCATAAACCAATGATCCTCAAATGTTTTCCTATATTCTCCTGATTGTCAGAGAGTATAAATCCTAAATATTCAAATGCTTACTAAACATCCCTGTTCAGATGTTCCACAATCACCCTTAATCCAGTAGGTCCTGAGCTGTATTCATTACCTTCACGGGATGTGAGGAGAGTAGAGATGGTGAAATATTAATGTTTGTGGTTAAAGTTGTATAAAATTTATGAAAATTCTTTCTATATAATATTTAGCGGTAAGCATTCTTTTAGCTATGTACTGATGAGAAAACAAGAAGGCAGAAGGACAGGAAAACACACTCCAGACTAGACTCTACCCACGACCAGTGAGAAAGAAGCACTTTGCCCTAAGGGACAGAAGTTAGTAAAAAGTTAAAAACGTAGTATCTGCTTTAAAATATTAATTGAAAAAATATCCACATTCCTTCTGAACTAAATTTATAAAAGGCTATAGTTAAAAAACCAAAAGCATTCCCTAAAATGAAACCATTTTTAATGTAATTTTTAAAGCCTGTGTTACTCTTAAATAGTGTGCAAATGGAAGCCTCAACTTTCTTTCTTAATGAATTCAAAATATTCAAAGTGGCTGCTCTTGCTATTGAAAGGTGCTAGATGGCCAGGTACTGACCCATGGTTAATTAAACAAAAGGAAACTGTTAGCTTTACCAAAAAAGGTATGGAACTCTGTGAGAGTAGCATTGCCTTTCAAGCATTCCATCTGTCAACCTCACAAATAAAATATCCAGTTATTTTATCAGCAAAATTTAGGAAGAGCAGAGAGTTACAAATCCAGACGGGCAAGCTATGGTGAATTATAGGCAAGTCCAAAGAGACAACGGGAAAGTCAGCTTTTAGCAGGTTGTAGGGGGAAATTGGGTAGGGTTGTTTGGGATAAATGTTGATTGGAGAAGAACAAGAGTTCGAGGTTGTGGCAGTTTCTTGTTGGCTGCAGGTGGTGGTTAGTGCATAGTTGTTGGGAAGGGTGGAGGGGTGTGGTGGATCTTTCTTCCTTCTCTTAAATTCAGGAGATGAAATTCCCACAAGAAAACTGTCCTCCCTACTAGAAGGAAAGTAACATTCTAATCATCATGGATAGGAAGTTGAGACCAAGAGAATTTTATACAAAGAATTCTACACAAACAGACCTTTTAAAATAATTCTTATCTTCCTTCTTCCCGCTGGTTATGCAGACTACAAAAAGTGGTATATGCATGAGAGCTCTCCTTTCAGGGATTCCTGACTCCATTTAAAATAAAGTTTTCCTTTATTTTCACATATCTTCTCAAATATTTGTAGTTCTCTGAGCTGTTCAATCAGATGGTGCACCTGTGTGTATGGTGATTTGTTCATTTTGTTCCCTATTTTTAAAGGTCTAATCTTACATACATCTGTATCTTTTTCAGGTTATATAACTTTCACAGAGCTCATACAATGTAATTAATACACACAAGCAGTGCAATCTGGCTTCTGCATGGCATAAATTGGATACTCAGTACGTGCTTGTCAAATGAGTAAAGCACTCCATTTTAACTGCTACCCCTAAGTGATCCTCTGACTCCTTACAGAACAATCCATTGACCTATTTTTATTCCTTAATATTTACCTTCATTTCTATCTGCCATGTTCGTAGCCACCTGGCTCAGATTTATCTGGACAGAGATCTCATGCTTTGTCTACATCGGGTTTGTTTATGCTATTGCTGCTGCCTGTAATGCCTGCTGAGCCACATCACTGTCACTCTGCCCGGTCGAAAACTAATCCATTATCAAAGTGTCACTCAAAACACTTGTAACACTTAACTGAAGTCCTCCCTGTTCACTCTAGCTTGTGATACTTTTTTCCTCCTCCAAACACATATTTCATTTGCATCTCTCATATGGTACTGTTCTCTTTCTACCTGGCATTTTAACTTCTTAGAACTTATTCCATCTAAAATACAAAATCCTTAAAGACAGCACTCATATCTGAGTCTCACAAGCATCTGATGTGGTGCATTTTACACATAACTTTTATATATATATATATATATATATATATGTGTGTGTGTGTGTGTGTGTGTGTGTGTATGTATACACACACACACATATATATAAAAAGAAAGTTTTCTACCTATAAGAGGATCTTTTGGATTGTCTTTTAGGCCTCTTAACTTATAGTTTATATACTATTTCAAGAAGCTTGATATGAAGGAACAAGAAGCCAGAAAATACAAAAAGCAAGTACAAGCCTCCCTAAACTACAGCTCACTGGGGCCATTTATATGAGAGCAAATAATTCCCGTGCACCTGAGGCAGTTAGCATGATACAGGTCAGAGGAATAATTGATGTGCATAAAATATACCCTGATCCTAAACAAATACTTTAATGTGTTATTTATTATTTATTAACAATATCTTATTTATGATGCAGTTATAATGATTCAATAAACTTACAGGGAGATAACCTTTTAATAAATTATTAATAACTATTATTAACAATACACTTTTCATTATTCAGTCATAATAATTCAATAAATTTTCAGAGAGATTTAACATTTACAAAGCATTTTTACATCTACTACAACACTTAATCTTTATAATAAGACCAAATGATAGATGTTAAAGCTACCAGATATTACAGAAGGAAAAGCTGAAAGTCAGTTTGTCCAGGAAGATGTCCCAAGGTCATACAGTTAAAAAGTAGAAAAATTAGGGTCCAATTTTTAGTGTCCTAGTTTCAGTGAGTAAAACAGACAGAGTTCCCACTTACTGCCTGGTGAGGCACTGAAAAGCTATAAGCAAAAATAAATGAATAAGTAGTGTTTTTTGATAGAGACCAATAATAGGCAGAGAGCAGAACCTTTTGAGATAAAGTGATCCGGGAAGACATCATGGAAAGGGTTATTTGTAAGCTAAGGATTGAAGGATGAGCCACACATTAAAAGAAACAAACAGAAACAGTGGAAGAGCATTGAAATATAGAAACAGGTTTGTGCAAAGGCCTTAAAATAAGAAATTTCTGACTTCTTACCACAACATAAAATTTCCTTCATGAAGTGGCTCCCAAGTATGGGTTACGTACCAACTGCTCTTCATCCCTTCCACCCTTCACACTCGAAGAAAATACCCCCAAACATTTCCTGAACTGCATATGCCTTTATACTTTTGCATATGTTTTTCTTCTACCTGAAATATCCTTTCCTGGAATCTCTACACAGAAGAAGAGTATCAATATATTTAATCTGAAAAACTTTTCTCAGGTGGTATTAATTCTCTCGTAGTTTCTCTGTCTCTCCTCACGCCAGTCTAGCTGAGTCTCTCCCACATATTTTAAAATAACTCTCATTTTTATTAACAACGTCAATGAAGAATGATTTATATAACATAATATCACCTGTTTTAAATATACAATTCAGTGACTTTTAGTACATTTACAGAGTTATACAGGCATCATCACAATCTAATTTTAGAATATTTCCATCACTCAAGAAAGAAACTTCATGTCCATTTACAGTCCTTCCCCATTCCTACCTTCAGCCCTAGGCAAACACTAACACTACTTTCTATCTCTAAAAGATTTCCCTTTTCTGGACATTTTATATAAATGGAATCATACAATATGTGTTCTTTTGTGTCTGGTTTCTTTCACCCAGCATAACATCTTTTTTGAGATTCATTTGAGTTATAGCATGTTCATTATTTTTATTGATGAATAATTTTCCATTGCATGGAAACACCAAATTTTATTCATTCACCAGTTGATAGACATTTAGCCTAATCCACTTTGTTTATTGTGAATGATGCTGCTATGAACAAACATTCACATAAGATTATTTGCGAGGACATGTGTTTTCTTCATTTTCTGTAGGTAGATATCTAGGAGTAGTACTGCTGAATCACGTGGTATTCCACCTTTCCTTTACTTCTATGCCTTCCACACATCCTTCTATTAGCATGTACACCATTTTTTAATTGCTGTGATTTATTTGTCTTTGTTTTCACATATCTATCTCCCCCTATTGGGCTATGAGCATCATTACAGCAGGCGGCGTGGCTCAACAATTTCTTTAGCCTCAACAATAGCAGTCACAGGTAAATAGTAGGACTCATAAACTTGCTAAACTTTGATCCCAGATCCTCTTCTTCAAGATGGAGGCATTCATGATCACAGCTGCAGGGGGTGCTTGCCCACTGAAGCTCACAAATGAGCCTCTCCCCAGGAGCTGCCCTTTGCCAAGAAGCTGGTTTGCACAAGGGTATTCTTCCTCCCTATAGACAGCTGAGATCCAATGATCTATGTAAGGACACAAAGACTTGGTTTCTCACCTCTGTTCAGGACATCTCTTAAGGGCATTCTAACTCCACAGCATCCTGTGGGACTGGCTGGGGCCACTGCTACCACTGTACCCAGTTCATATCCTCTTTCTTCCCAATCCTGCTTTCCCTGTCCTCTCCCCACTTAAGTGAGGAAACACAAAATTTTGCTGACAGCACTCCTTAATAAACCTTCTGCAAGCAAGTCTCAGACACAGAATCTGGTTCCTAGGGAACTTGACTGGCCAATTTACATAGGAAATTCAAACAAGGAAGTTGCCTGTCAAGGAGATAATAATTTTCAATACCCCTTTTTTCTTCACAGGCAATTAGACCAGTCAATTGTTTGTGATATAGATGTGACTTATATGTAATTTAGGCTCTACCTAACTCTTGACAATGAGATGAGATCAATTTAAGCCCCTCTTCATTCCATGCCACTTGAAAATCAAAAGCCCTGATTGTTTTTGATGAATTATTGAGGAAAAGGAATAATAATGATCTCAGGACTGCACTGACCATTTGATCAGTTTGAAACATTTTATTGTCCTACCTACTGTCTTTATTTTGAACTCTATCACTCCAGACAAAAAAATTGACTCAATTTTTACAAAAATCCCATTCATTCATGAGTAGAGTTGACTTTGTTGAGTATCTGAGGACATCAAGAAAGGGTTGACATTTTAATAAAGGAAATATTTTCAATTGCAGGTTAGATTTCCCTGGGCTTAAATTTTCCTTTGGCTTTCCCATCAGAATATTTTTTTTTCATGGCCACTTCATCCCAGGGAGTATATCACCCTCATGCCATTTTACTGGCATTTGCCTTCCCCCTCTTTTTTTCTATCACTCACTTCTCTTCCTTTCCTCTTCTATCCCTCTCTCAGAAACACATTCCTTCCATTTTCTTATGTAGTCAGTAAGGCTTTCTGTTGTCTTTATACTCATATACTCAGTGTCTCTTTTGTATACCAAACGACTTTCAAGACTTTCTCCTAAACAAAGAGAGCTATCTCCTGAAAGGACTGTGTCAGGGGTCTGCAAGACTACCTGCAGGTTCAGTAATTGACTAGGAGGAGTCACAGGACCGAGAAGCTGGTACATTCAGGGTTATGGTTTATTACAGTGAAAGGATACAGATAAAACCAGAAAAGAGAAAAGGAACATGGGGTGAAGTCTGGGAGAACCCAGGCACAAGCTTCCAAGGGTTGCCTTCTAGTAGTCACACCAAGATGCACTTAAATCTCCCAGCAGTGATGCATGGCAATACAAGTGCAGTGTTGCCAACCAGGGAAACGCATCCAGCCTTGAGTTCAGGGTTTTTATTGGGGGTTAGGTTAGTCAGTCACTTAAGCAGGTACCACCTGCACAACTAGCTCAACTACTCGGACTCCAGAACCCCAAAGGAAAAACAGATGTTCACAGTAAGTCACATTGTTGGGTTTTTTAAAATTTTTTTCTTTTAACATCTTTATTGGAGTATAATTGCTTTACATTGTTGTGCTGGTTTCTGCTGTAGAACAAAGTGAATCAGCTATACGTATACATATATCCGCATATACCCTCCCTCTTGCGTCTCCCTCCCACCCTCCCTATTCCACCCCTCTAGGTGGACACAAAGCACCGAGCTGATCTCTCTGTGCTATGCGGCTGCTTCCCACTAGCTATCTATTTTACATTTGGTAGTGTATATATGTCCATGCCACTCTCTCAATTCTCCCTGGCTTACCCTTCCCCCTCCCCGTGTCCTCAAGTCCATTCTCTAGGTACATAACTCTTTTTGAATTATGGTTTTCTCAGGGTAGATGCCTAGTAGTGGGATTTCTGGGTCATATGGTAGTTCTATTTTTAATTTTTTAAGGAACCTCCATACTGTTCTCCATAGTGGCTGTATCAGTTTACATTCCCACCAACAGTTCAAGAGGGTTTCCTTTTCTCCACACCCTCTCCAGCATTTATTGTTTGTAAACCTTTTAATGATGCCCATTCTGACCTGTGTCAGATGATACCTTATTGTAGTTTTGACACAGTAAATCACATTGTTAAACTCTCTGGTCAAACTGTTACAGCATGCCCCAAGGTCTGCTCAAACATACAAAAAAACTCACCAGGCAGACATTTCAAGGGTTCAGAGCTCTCAGTTCCCATGGGCTAGCCAAGGTCCCATCCTAGAAACAGGCTTTTCTTGTGAATGTGCAGGATTTTAGCAAGCCAAGCCTTCTGAGTTAACCTTTTCCTGTATTATGGTGACTTAAGCATCTAATTTCAAGTTTCAAGTTTCTAGAATCCTATTCATTTTATTCATTCATTCATACAGGCATTATAATAGGACAAGTATCTCAGAAATACATCTAAAGCCAGCCATATTGTATGTGTCAGTATTAACTAAAGTCCTCCAAAGAAGACACCAAACCCAGAAACTTACTAGTCTCACGTCTGCTCCACATTTGGGGACAATCACACATTTTATAGCTTTCCTGGTGAAGGTGCAGAACTAGACCTTGTCCTTTTCCTGGAAGAGAGATTAGATGGGATCCGAGCTGAGCCTATTATGTATCTACCAGAGTATTTTCTACATGGCCCTGTCCGTTGTTTTGTCCTTTTGTGTCCATCATGGTTAATGCCATCAGCATTAGTGAAAATATTGAAGTTTTAAAGCGTGGGGAAGAGTAAGCAGGTAAATCAACACACTTTTCAGAGATATTGCTGTTTGTACTAGAACACTGAGAAATAAGGTCAGTATCTCCTTCATAGGCCACAGAATTTGCTAGGACTATAAACTGGGATACTGTCTACATTCACTGCTCTCTGTACAAAGCAGATTAATAAAACTGAGCCATTAAAATATAGGGCAGAGACAAAAGCAAGCAGAAAGTGCTTCCTACTGATATAACAAATATACCTACCACTCTTCCAGGGCTTCCTTTGGTGACATCTGTCCTTGCCCTGTTCCTTCCTTGCTTCCCTCTCTCCCCCCCATCTCTTTCCTCCTTCCCTTTGTCACTTTCCTCACCCCTTCTCTTTCTCCTTCCATTCTTTTCTTCCATTCTTTAAATATTTACCAAGCTCCACTCTGTTTCAAGAACTGTAGCACACACTCAGAATCCAGTGATAAATGAGACCAACATGGTCACTGTCTTCATGAAACTTACTGTCTAGCAGAAATGAGCCTTCAAGCATAAAGGCTTCAGCGGCCAGCTGCTCTCCACATCCAGACACCTACTTCACCTTCAGTCTTATCTCTAGTCGCTAACCATCACCTCCTTCTTCATGCTCAGCACCTCAAGCCACACTAAGCAAGAATACTGACTTGCAGAGCCTCACACATGCACATTCTTGCTCTGAGCTTTGCATTTTGCATCCTCTGTCGTAATATCCTTTTTACCTAGACCCTTGCACTTGACCTAGTTTCTTCTATTAATCCTTCAGGCTTCCTCCTAGCACTAACTCAGGGAAACCTTCTCTGACTGTCTCCTAAGACCAATACTGCTTCTGAAACATATCCACGTTGACATGTGGAAGCCGCAGGCATTGCAGCTATCATTTCAGGCTCCATGCCTGAACCACACAGGGAAACCTTTCCTCTGACACAGCAGATACACCCACAGGAAGCCATTCCTTTGAATTCTTCTAATTGTAGGGTACACTTGAGTAATTCCTGCGGCAACAACTGCTCTCCCAGGAATTAGGAGAATGTAAAACAAACAAAGAACCAACACCTCACTTCTGTCACTCTAGAGGAAACAGGCACAGGGATTTCTCTTTTTATTAATTGTTTGCCCCATTCTCCCTTCACTCAACACCCAATCATTGTTTAACTCTATAGTGACCCCACATACAAATGTTCTCTTCTCAGGGAGACTCTCAAAGTCTTTTTGTTGGCCGCTGTATTAGTGTCCTATGTTGCTGCAGCTAAAAATTACCATTAGCTTAGTGGCTTAAAACAATACAAATCTGTTTTCTTATGTTTACGGAGGTCACAAGTCTGAAATAGGTCTCACTGGGTTAAAATCAAGGTGTTCATGGTGCTGTCTTCCTCTGAAGGGGAGAATTCATTTCCAAGCCTTTGCCAGCTTCCAGAGGCTACCTGAATTTCCTGGCTCATGCCCCCTTCCTCCATCTTTAAAGCCAGCTCTTCAAATCTCTCCTCTCTCTCCCTCTCTCCTCTCTGTCTCTGTCTCTCCCTCAGTTCTGCTTTCATTGATATATCATCTTCCTTCTTATTAAGGACCCTGTGATTACATTGGGTCCACCTGGATAGTTCATAATAATCTCCCTATCTTGAGATTCTTAATCACATCTGCCAATTCTCTTTTACTATGTAAAATAACATATTCATGCATTCTGGGGATTAGGACATTGACATCTTAGAGGGACTATTGCTCTGTCTAGCATAGCCATAAATGGTTTCCTCTGCAGCCACTAGAGACATTCTTCCTACTTGGTACCATAAAGTGCTTTAAACTACTGTATTCTGCTCCCTTACTGTATTAAGCAACGATGTGAACCAGTCCTGGCATGACCATTGTGTGTTGGTCTTGGATTTTTTGTTTCCTGTTACTCTTTTTTTCTCTACCTCACTAGCCTTGCTACTAACATTATTGCATATAACTCACTGCTGGGAAGTTGGCTCCCAGTTGCCACATATATTGCTCATGCTGATGTGAGAGGTGAGGGGAGTCTCTCTACCAGTGTTGAAACTATTGTATTATGCTAGTAAGTAGGGCTGCCTTATTCTTTCAGTTTCCTAGAGCACTACTAGTATTATAATACTTTTATCCTCCATTTGTAATCTAGGGATTCAGGCTTAATTTTTAATCCTGGCTATTCCATGGACATGCTGTGTGACTTTCGGTCAATGAATTATCCTTCCTGTGCCTGAGTTTGCCTCATTTGGATAATAATGGATTTAGATAATAATATTCACATTGTAGATTTCTTATAGAAATTGATTGAGGTAGTACTTGGAATGCCCTTGCAGGCTATATATAGTAGAGACTGTAGGAATTCTATATATTGTTATATTGATAAGCATGATATCCACATGAAAGAAAACGTGAGTTATTAGGTTTGGAAATGAGATGAGGCAAGGTTATAGAAGGCCTTGAATGACCAGATAAGGAGGTAGTGTGGTACCTGGAATCAAACTTTAAGCCTTCCCTCAGGCAGCCCTTATCTCTAGATCCTGAGAGCCCTACCTACTCTTAAAGAGTCCTTCCCCTCTTTACCTAAACTGTTTCCCAGACCTCACTTTAGATTTTTGTGAACACTTGGAAGATCAATTGATTGTCTCAACCAACCCTTTCTGAAATGATTTATAGGTGTCTGCTTTCTCTCAACACAATCTACAGGAGGCCCTGATAATTTCCCTCTCAAGTAATGCCAGTCAGTTTGACCTAAATAGGTTCTTAGTCTTCCAGACAACTAATAGCACCTAGCCCTATAGTAGCCTCCTATCCTGAACAATTAAATGGACATCTGGGTGCTAGCACTATTTATTTATTTATTCAGATGTTAAGCTAATAAAAATTAATTTTTCAAGACTATTCCCCAATCCCTATCTTTTCGTAACTCAAACACCACTTCCAAAAGTTTAAAAGCTAGAACGATAAATCAAGGAATTTCCACAGGACATTGGTGTCTCCTATTTGTGGATCCCTCATAGCTTTAAGCTCAAATACAATCGATTTGCAAGTCAAAACAAGACTTTAGCAACTGCCAACTCATCTTGGCAAAATCAAGCTGTGTTCTGATGTTTGCTTCATAAATTAGAACCAACAATAAAGATTCTGGAGTCAGGGCTTAAGTGGCAATTTTGTTGATGATGCATGACGCAGAACAGAATGCATTTTGTTCGGCCACACGGTGCTGTCTTTGCAAGGCTGGCAGCAGTAGGACGTTTTCTGTGTAGGATGTTAGCTAAGGTTTGTAAAAGGCCACCAATTATATACCTTCTAAGCCAAAGAGATGTTTTTCATAGTTATTTATACACTTTAATCCTAAGTGGCCAGAATTCCAGGAGCTATCAAGGACAATGTGATCCTCAACAAAAGTAATAACCCCTTCTTCCTTCCAAGTTACACAGAAAACTTGTATGAGACCAAATCAGATGCAATTATTTTGGTGAACTTTGGGGAAAGGAGCTAATTTATCATGGTCAAACGAGCAGTCTGAGGCAGAGAGACACCCAACAAATTGCCCAAGTTCACATAGGTAACCATGAACTGAGACTAGGACTCATGATTCCTGATCCATTCCTTTTTTTCCAGCCATTTGACCCCAACTCCAAATGTAATCATTCATTTTTCATTTTTAAGGGCCTGAGCCTCCTTCTCTGCTTGATAAGACCCTATTTTGCTCCTTTCTACTGACAGACTTCCCTAAAGGTTATCATACCCATATCTTTATTTCTTCACTCCATTGTTGAGTCCTATAATCTGATTTCCATAGTTTCCCACCCCAACTAAAATTAGCCTCTAAAGGCCTCCAAATAGTTCCTTTCTGACAACTCAAGGAATATGTATCATCACTATAATTCAGAACTAAAACTAGAAAAATGGGATTTACTGTAAATTTCTTTTTCCTCAGAAAACATGTATTGTTCCCTAGAGATGAGAAACTTCTTTTTATTATTACATTTGGTGACTCCTACCCCTTCCTCAAAAAAACACCAGTAGAAATCCATAAACAAAACTAGAACTTAATTTAGGGTTAAAATTTGATACTGGAAGAAACAGGAGATTTACATGGGTACCTCACCTTGGCTAACCTGAGTATCATTACAACTAAATATACAACCTTGCAATGATAGAGAGCAGCCCTTTGCCACCATTCCAATTTGGTACCTACAGTCAGAGGCATCTGCAGCTAGCTTGTGCTACCCAGGTTACACCAAATTTCTTCCAACACCATACCCGCTACTCCATTTGCTAATGGAACAGCCACTTATCCTGGACTTCTTTTCCCCGCCTATCATGCTTCTGAGACCACCACCATCCATGAATTTGTTAAATGCTCTGAAGACACAACATCGTCTCTAATCAAAGGACATAATTTCACAGAATTTCAAATGAAAGAAGGGAGGCAATAGGCTGATGCCCTTGGGATAACTGGAATTATTAGGTAGCCTCTCATGCAAAAAACAGTTAGCTTTACTGAATGGTGGAAAGACCTACTTAAAACTTTCCTACAGTGACAGCTACAAGACATCAACCTGTGAGTTGCTGTGTATTTTAGAGGCATATGCCTTGAACCAATGACCCATAAATGATGCTGATTCTTCCATGGCCAAATTATATAGATCTGAGAATCAATCACTTTCAAATTTTGTTTCCCATCCCAAAAGCTCTGAACTATACTGGCTTATAGCTTTTGTTTCCAAGAGAATGACACATCCAATTAGGTGCACAGTAATTCTCAGACTAAATTGCAGTTGAGATTGTCATGTGGACATTTCTAGCTTCTTGGGCCACTGATGGAACTATTGGGAAATAGGACCAGTATTGGCCAAATTGTTGACACTAAGTCTAAAGAGGTAATTGGCTTCCACTATATTCAGTGCTTGAAAAGAGTATGGGTAGACCCCTAGAATTCGGAGGTTTCCTGGGCAACTCTTTGTATCATCATATCCAATGGAGCAGGTTAATGGAAAATAACCTCAATTTCATATTGGTAAGACTACCAAGGATTCAAACCTCATAGAAATGAAGATCACATCTCCTAAAGTAGAATCCCTGTTTAGCTGAGGTGTTGTCTGAAGATTAAAGGAATGCATATCATGTGGAAATGAAAGATACTGGTCTTCTCTCTCTTCTTGTTTTAAACACAACAATAATTAAGGTAATCATTACTATCTTAATCTTCTCTTTCATTAGAATGTGAAATTCTTACAGTTAGAAACGATTCTTTTATCTGTTTCTTCACACCAGGAAAATTCCTAGAACCTGGTGAGCATTCAATAATTGCCTATTAAGTAAATGAGAGAGGATAAGTGACTTGTCAAAGGTCACATAGTTACAGAGTTAGAATTGAATCTGGAGCATTTTCCACAAGTATGCCATATCTCACTGTGATGTATTTTCAAGTTAAAGTAAAATACTCTCATTGGATTCTCCATCATTATACAGGATCTGATAGGTATATCTCAAGGTCTCATGTTTCAAAAGCATTATGTTCTCTTTTTAGCAAGAAAACCTGACCAATATAAATTAGCAGTTTGATTGACAGGCAAAGTGATTTAAGCAGTACTTGCCAACCTAATCTTAAATGAGGAATCCTTTTATTCATGCAAAAAATTATAAAAGCTTAGTACATGATAATAACTGTACTTTTAGCATACATTGGGAAACACACACACACACACATACACACACACCCCTCCTTGTACTCATGACAATTCCATGGTTCTTAGATAATTGCACCCCATAGTCTGGGAGTCACAAGTTGAGTTGAAAGATCACTAAAGTGAAGTACAGAATTTTGGCTTCTGATTCAATTCTGCAACTGCCTACATGACCTTGGCCTGGGACTTGCCCTTTCAGAGTCTCAAAGCTCTTTTACCTACAAATGAGGCACTGGATTAAATACCTCTATGTCGGGCTTTGCACTGCACAACTGCACAACCCCAGGATTAACATTCACATAGATTACAATGCAAATGATGCCCCTTGAGCTGTACAATGCAACAGCCCTGCTTAAGAAAGTTCCAGCCCTAGCAGGCTGACTCTAGATAGGCTCTTTTCTAAGTGGACAATGGGAGAAGATTTCAGTCACTTGTTCCTAAAAGTGCCAGCCATTCTCATTATCTTCTCATAGTCCTTCATAACCAACCTGACAACTTGGGAGTCATGTCAGGAAGCCCTCTAGTTCTGATCTGACATTGGTACCTTTTATATGAAGCACTCTGACGCTATACTTATACCCTCCCTTTCCTACTCCCTCCAAACTCATCTCTCCACTTCCAAAACACTTTTATGGGCAAAATGACACAGAACAGGTCTTTTGGAGCCCCTGGGTTTTCTTATTTTCTTTTTTTTTTTGCGGTACACGGGCCTCTCACTGTTGTGGCCTCTCCCGTTGCGGAGCACAGGCTCCGGACGCGCAGGCTCAGCGGCCATGGCTCACAGGCCCAGCCGCTCCGTGGCATGTGGGATCTTCCTGGACCGGTGCACAAACCCGCGTCCCCTGCATCGGCAGGCGGACTCTCAACCACTGCGCCACTAAGGAAGCCCCCCTGGGTTTCTTCTTAAGGTTAATCAAACATTCTTAAGGGGTTGTTAAAAGCTCCAAGGCTTTCTAAAGCCAAATGCACACTTTCTCTCTGAACCACATCCGTTCCTTTTATCAGTTCCAGAAGCAATGATCATGGAGATTAGAGGCAACATGTTAGCTCAACTCTTCCATCCCCTGGCAGTGCTCTGGAGAGACAATGACAGTGGACAGGAATTCCTGCCCTCCTACTCCTCCTTGTGGCTCTCACCATTAAACTTTTTGGAACATGTCTCTCATTTCCCTTTAAAAAGTATTCTTGAAATATAAGCCCTGAATTTTCATATAAAGCACTCTTGAAGGAAGGAGTATGAGAAAGAGGGAAGGAAGAAAAGAAAGTAGTGAGAAGAGAGGGCCAAGGTAGGAAGGAAAGAAATGCAACATTTCAGGCATTTCGATCAACAGCTTCACTTACATTATTTTATTTAATCCTTTCAACTATCTTGTAACTTATGCATTGTTATTTTTCCTTTCAAAATATAATAATAAATGCTCAGAAAGGTTAAAACATGCAAAAAGTCACACAGTTTTAACATCATGTTTCATATGGTATCCATGCCCTACTTGCTAAAATAGCAAACTCTAGCACAGAGAGCTTGTACAGAGAGCTCTAGTATTTTATAATACAAAGTATTATTAAAATGTTTATAGAATTTTTAAATATATGTGTATTTATCTCTTTACATTGATTTGACCAAACTCCATCATTTTACATATGATAAAAATGAGGCCCAAAGATTTTATGCAAATGCCCCAAATCACACAGTGATTTTTTGGCAGGAATATAACAAGAACTCTGGTATATTTAAGTACTAACAATGTGATCTGTGACTTTGTGTAGAGTATGAAATAGTCCTTGGAGTAAGAGTGTCTTGGTTCCAAATTCTAGCTCCAGAATTTACCAACTATTTATTTTTGAAAAAGTTTCTTGGCTACTCTCTACAAGTTCTTGTTGGCTAGAAACAATTAAAAAAAAAAAAAAAACAACTCAACATAATACTTGCTGAACTTGAAGGGGTTTAGGAAGACTAGAGACATTATATGTACAATGCCTGGCACATAGGATGTGTTTCAGTTGGGACTTTTTGGCTGCCAGAAACAGAGACTGACTTATATTTATGAATTGTAAAGATGTCATTAACACTCTCCTGGGTGTCAAAGGGCAGAAAACAAAATATAATGGCTCCATACACACTGTGACTGAAGATGCAGCTACCAAGTCTCTTCTATCCATCTCTCAGAAGACTCCTCTTTGCTCCTCTCTTTGCAACCCCCCTATTCTTCTCACTCTTAAATAAAGTCCTTCCATTTGTGCATTTTATACGTTTTCCATCCTGGCCACTCCTGGCCACTATATCACAGCTTTCAGTTCCAATGCTAACCATTAACCCATTGCGGTATCTATGTCTTTCTTTTGTAGCATTCATATGATAGATAATCTGACTGCATCCCACCCAGTCAATCAATTGGTGGCCTTGTATCACAGTTCTATCCCATGTTCAACTAAAGATGGCCAGTTTGGGAGACACGAGACCCAATATACACCATGGGGAAAAACTAAGGTTCTGTGGTCAGACCAACCTGGGTTTGAATCTAGATTCCTTTACTTATTTATTTACTGCTTGACTTGAGTAAACAACTTAACCTCTATGAGACTCTACTTCACCCTTCAAATGGGAATAATAAGAGTACTTTCTTCAGAAGGTTGTTATAAGAAATAAAAAAGATACATGTATATCATGGATCACTTATTAAATGTTCAAAACTTCCGGCTAGTAAAAGTTGCATATCTAGTGCTGTGAGAGAGAGAAGGTTGTCTTCATTTTTTTTCTTTTTTCACCTACCTAATTCCTATTCATCTTTTAATTCTTAGCTCAGCTCTCCTCTGGAACGCATTATCTAGTATGGTTTAAACTAGTTTACACATTCCTTCCTTCCACTAAGTCTCCATAACTTTATCAAATGCATATTTCACTGTACTAAAATCACCTGTTTTTTAATTGCATTTTATTTTTTCCCCTTTATTAAGGTAGAATTGACCAATAAAATTGTAAGATATTTAAGGTATACAACATGACAATTTGATGTGTGTGTGTGTGTGTATGTGTGTGTATACAATGTGAAAGGATTCCCATTGAGTTAACTAATATACATCACCTCAGATATTTACCCTTTTTTTGGTGAAAACATTTAAGCTCTATTCTTAGCAAATTTCAATTCTGCAATATAGTTAAAATCACCTGTTTACTGTCTAAATTTATAGCTAGTATAAGAGATACCTTAGGGCAGAGAATGTGTCCTGGACAGCATTATATCACCAGAAGATAGGACAATCTTTATATATATATATATATAAATTTTTATATATATATATATATATATATATATATATATATATATATATATATATATATATATATATATATATCCTGGTTGAAATTAAAAGCATTCTTTTCTATTGAGAAGTGTTTCTGATTAACTGTGATTCCAGCCAGGAGTCCCCAGTCAGAGAAGCAACAGATGATAGTAGATTTTGAAACCTTATCTAAGGGATGACCCAATTATTTGCTTCTGCTGTACCCTTCTGTCCAAGAGTGGCTAATATTCCCACTGAGGAAGAGAACTCAGGAGTTTATATTCACCTTTGTCAGCAACCTCCAACCACCGCCCTCCTTCAAGGCTCAGTGGTTTCTTCCTCAATGTCCCTTTCCTCTTGCAGACAAGCTGCTCGCCTATTACTGCTTCAGTCTTTGTTAGGTTCCATTCATCAAGCCCCCACTTGTGGGCCCTTTGCTGAGCACTGCAGATATCAGAAAAACAACAGATTCACTTCACTGAGAGCGTTCCTCCATTAGTAAAAACTCTCTGTGAAGACCAAGGAAATAAGCTATGGCGTTTGTCTTTTAAATATTCAATACCATGTTTGTTCAATTGAGAGGGCTGAATGTGGGAGATTTTCTGGAGATAAATTAGTAAAATACATCATTGGCTTCTACTAAAAATTATCATACTTTTTCCCCAACTATCTTGCCTCAGGTTGGAATAACTGTGGCAAAATGAAAGGACAGAGTATTGATCAAAGACAGTGGACAACTTATATATGTATTTCCCAATCAGCCATGAAGTGGAGATATGACATGCCATGGACATGACCCATAATGCTGCTTTATTAAATGCATCCTGCACTGATTGTAGAGTAACCCATGTCTCCACCCCCAGGATTAGTGGGAAGTAACAGCCCTGTGACAAGGTATGACTTTCCTAAACATGTATAGAACTCACTGTGAACTGCTCTGACTTGTATTTTTATCTTTTCTTGGAAGGATTTAACGGACTTGCTATGCAATTACCTAAACGATGGATTAAAATACATGAAAAGCACTGTGCAGTTTTTTCTATAACAAACATTTATTGTTGGGGTTTCAGAAATCTTGTCTCTGCAGAATTCAAGCCACATTGTAGGCATTACTTAATTCAACCTGTCAGTGCTCAGGGAGATATCAGGTAAGTATCATTCCTTTCTATTTTACTTCTAGGGAAACTGAGGCATAAAATCCTTTTGGAATATACTTGAGTCAGTAAAACAATAAAAAAGAAATCATAGAAATTGTGGAACCCTACCCACAGAGTTAAACTATAATGTCTCAAGTAAAATTGTTACCAGTGTTCTAACTACTTCAGTAGTAAGACACAGAGGCCACACTATCATACCATAAACACAGCATCCTTATTCAGTAAATAGGAAAGGCTTTTGAAGCTCTGCTAAATAGGTTGAAAATTAGTTCTAGTGCTAAGGCAGTACCTTAAGGGACAGCAATGCAGCAATGGTGTATTACAGTGTTTTCCAGAGTGTGTTCTGCCAAAAAAAAAGAGAGAAAAAAATCCCAAATAATGATCCTTGAGAACAGTCAAATATGGTCAATTACTTTGTATGTTGTACCTCCTTTTGAAAATGTACACTAGCATGCAAAGGACTTTGAGAAATCTTAAGCATTACAAAAACACCAAAAAAGATACTTAATGAGTCTTCTTGAGTTCTTTGATTGTAAGCAACAGAAATGGCCTCTGGTTCACTTAACCAAAGGAATTTGTTAGAAGAGTACTGATAGAGAGCTCATGGATTCTAGCAGGGAATAAAAGAGTCCTCTTGAGGGACAGGAGCCAGTCAAGGCAGATTTGGACATGCACCTTCTTTAGGCCACATCAATCAGATACCTTGGCTCCAGCTTTCCTTCCCCTTCCATTCCTGTGTCTATATTCACTTTACCTGAATAGAGATCTGACTGGCTTAGCTGGGAGTCAAAGACAAAATCTCTGCCTAGGATGTTGCACTGAATTAGTTTGACCTTAAGCAAATCACTTAATGAAGTGATTGCTATGCATGATGAACAAAATTACTTCAGTGACTGTTTGTAGCTCTGAAATTATAATCTAAATAGAATTTTAGGCCTTTTACATTTCACGGTTGTCTTAAGAAACCTCCTCAATGTTTCTTTGGTTATTTTTCCAAACCTCTTTCTAACTGTGCTACATCATGGGCTCAAGACAGTTTAGTTTTATTTTCCTCTAAAATGTTTTTCTTTGTGAAATCTGAAATATGGTCAAAATAAAGCAAAGAGGGATTTGACCTCTAAAATGGAAAATTCCTCTCACTGTAAAAGCCAATAATAGGAAAAAAAAGATGGAATCATATTTTATGTTTGGATTCCAGCTCCCCAAACTATATGCTTCCACCAGCTGGCCATGCCCCAATATTTGTTTGCTGTCACACACAGTAAAAGGATTAGTTGCTCTTTGGGCCAGTTTAGACTATCTTTCCTACAATGGTTTAATGAAAAGAGTACAACAGGTAAAAAGCTGGGTGAGCTCTCCTCATCCACTCTTTCCTCTTCTACCTAAACAAAAGGGATATTAGTCAGACTCCAAGTCACCAGTTGGGAGGCATTTACAATGATAGGTCACTGTACATCAAAGTATGAAATTAATGAGAGTGATTCTTTTCCTCTTTCATCAACACAACCACTGCAACAAAGTGACCAGTGACATTTTCTCACCTGAAAAGCTCAGCCCTGTCTCTGATATTCTCTCTCTTCTGCACCCTTTCTCTGGATTGTAAGCTTCTTCTGGCTGTCACACATGTTCTTATCTCTTTCCTCTCTCAATGTATCTGGAGACAAAAGAAGACTGTGGCCTTTACTTGTTCAGGACAGGCCCAGGATGATGTAAGATCCTAATATTAGGGAAGATGTCAGAAACAGGTAGACCCCAGGTCAGACTACCTACTCTAGCAGAGCTTATGAGATTTCTGCTTGGAAGATTGGGCCCAACCTATCAATAGTGAAGTATCAGTTTGTTTTGCTTTGTTAAGATTCTTATTTATATATTTATTTCTTTAATAATATTTATTAATAAAGATCTCTAATGTGGGCTAAGGGATATAATGATATATGAAAACCTGACTCTTGACCTTGGAGAGTTTACAATTCTGTGGAAGTTACGAAAATCAATCACACGTAGAAAGATAATATTTTGAAAAATAACCAAGTGTTTCTTCTCAAAATCATCCTTGTTGCCCTGGAAGAGTGTGAATCAGCTTTAGCAAAAAGGTCAATTGAGTTTCTGAGTGTTTTTTTTAAATCTCACTGCAGGAACAAGTGTCTTGAAAACCAATGAAAAGAAGTTCAAGATAAAAACTTGACTCCGAATATCAAGAGGCAAAACCTTAAAGAGGTGGGTGCAAAGTTTATCCATAGCTTTATATTAGAAAGGCAATCAGGGAAGATGCAGTTTTCATCTGGAGTAGGAGCTTCAAAACTGGGAGAGAAAACAAGACAGTAAGCCTGTGGTTGGTGTGGATTGCTGAGAAAGGACCCCTGGCTCAGCCTCCTTCTCAGACAAATTCGTAGATAAGCTGGACTACAGCAGGGCCTCACCTCCCCTACTGCATTCTGAGAAGAAGGCAAGGCTTATAAGCCTTATAAACAAAATTCTACCATGACACCACAGCCCTGCTCTAGCTGTGGATGAGTGAGGTGTCCTAGGTAGCTGAGCCTGAAGGCAGCCTCAGAGAGCACAGAAGACCCCAGTGGGGTACAGAAACCCAACTGAATTTGAAAGCAACCTCTACCCCCTGCAACCAAGAGAAAATGGAGTCCTAAAAATAGGTCATCAGGCATCTGGGATGAAAATTAGGATTAGACATAGGTCATAAATGTGGCAATCAGAAGTCACAACAGGATCAGGTATAGTCAGCAGGCCTCTGGGGTAAAAATTAGGATGGCACATAGGGCATGAATGTGGCAATCTGAGGTCATGGCAGGATCAGGTATAGTAGTAGGAAATGCCAGCACAGGAAGGAACAAAGAAGAGCAGGTAGATACCAGCACAGGTCATAGAGAATAGAGAACCATTATGAACAAGGTACCCCATTCCTTCTCAGGTCCAGGAACACATATCCTCTTAAGAGAAGGGAAGGAGCTGAGGGGCGGAAAGCTCGTGAACTGAAAGAATAGTATTTATCTAAAAGAGACTGAAAAAAAATCTAAAAGTGACTTGTGACACTATGAATGAAATAGAATCCCAGGAGCTAAATCTTGTTGGACAAAATTAAATCACATCTTTGTACACATTTGCACTTTGTGACTATGAAAGTTCATAAAAGCACAATTTATATTTACAACCTGTGGAAAACACTGTAAAGAAAAAGTACGGGGTGTCACACAAGTATACAATAGGTCTAGTCTAGGATCTATGAAAAGTCTTCCCTATGAAGTTGACATTTAAGATGAGGCTTGAAGGATGTATAGGCATGAAACAGTTAATAGTTAAGCAGAAAAAGAGAAGAACACTTTAGACACATGGAACAGCAAGTGCAAAGGCTCCAAAGACAGAAGGGAGAATGAGATGTCCATAGAAGAGAAAGTCAGCCAAGGAGGCTGCATGATGGAGAGCATGAAGAGGTATGAGACTGGGGTGTGGATTTGGGGGTACAAGGAAGATGAGCAGAAACCACATCCCGAAGGAACTTGTAAGCCATGTTATGCATCTTGCTTTTCATGTTGAGGATGATGAGACCCCTTTGAAGTATTCCAAGTGGGAGAGTGACACCATCAGATGTCAGATGTCTTACAAACAATATTCTACCAAAATGTGGGAAATGTATTAGAGGTGGGCAAGAGCAAAGACATGGAGATTATTTATGGGGTTAGTACAGTGGGGTAGGGATGAGATTATAGAAAAGGGGAAGCATGGGGGGGGGTGGAAGGATATAGATAAATATGAGAAATAAGTCAAATGTTAACAATCAAAAGGACTTATAGAAATGGATTGCCAATGAGAGTGGGGAAAAGGCACAAAGGACTCAGTAAGGAGAATGGTTGCAGCCATGTTTGGGCATTACCATAAAACTTAGTATTAATACTATCAAAATCACTTTATTCTCTCTTATACATAAGGCATTAAACCTGAGAAGATTGGAAAAAACATCATGAATTACGCTTCACATGACTTCCTAAATAAAAATAGTTCATAGCTCAAAGTTTGAAAGCCAGTTTATCTAAAAGAATGCTTTAAAATTACTAAAGCTAACATTAATCAATTGTCTTAACAGTTTGTTAATCAAGCATTTAAAAGCTAGTTTTAAAGTTCCAAGTCATTTTTTGGTAATTTCCATTTATTTCATATTTCTGTTATATTACATAAATCAAGAGTAGCCCACACATACACACACACACAGACCCTCAAATGTGTAGATTCATCACATACAGAGGTAATCTCATTGCTCTTTTTTTTTGCCTTCTTCCTGGTTTCACTTAACCCTTTTATTTGTTTACCCAAACTTCAAGAATATAAATATGCTCAAATGAAGTATAATACTCTGCTTCATGTAAATGTTCAGGAAATGGACTGTATGCTTTCAGAACATTTTTCTTTTCAAAGTGGGAAAATAGACACATCTGTGGGGTAACAAAGAAGCACAAATTAAAAATTCTGTGCTTGTCTAGACATAATCAAACTCATTTCACAGCAGGTGTTAAATACTTCTAATTTAAGGAACTTTTAAAAATTCAAGAATGGTAGCAAAATGTTAACATTCAAAAATCAAAATTCTTATTTTCCCCAGGCTCCAATTTTGTCTCCAACTAAACCAGAAAACTTACTGGTCTGACTCTCTGTTAATTGATTATATATATATGATTGTTGATATATAATTATAATCTATATGTACTACATATAATAATATATAGAATAAACTATAATAAGCTTTTATATATTTTATATAAATATATGTATGTATATATGAGAAATGTTAACAGAGGTAACACATCTTTTTTTAAGTAGCATGCTATCTAACCTATTCTTTCTTCTCCAAGCTTTCCCAGATGTCTCTTCTTTCTCATAGTCTCCTCACCAAAAAAGGTTGATTTTTTCCAGGTGGCTTTGCAATTTCCAAGGAACACTTCAGCAGGCATGATGGACTAGGAAGTGAAAGTGAACTGCTTCTCACAAAGGGGGTACGCTACAGAATTTGACATATTATGATGTCACTTGTCAAAAGCGGATAAATTGCATGACTTCCCTCCAATGAGATAGGGTAGCCACCCTTCCTTTTATCTGCGCTAAAGTATTACTACCTGAAAGCATTTATCTGAGGATAGCACTGCACGGAAAGGCAAAGATAACTCCATAGACTAGATCTGTCTGCCTCCATTCATGAAGGCTAGTTAGGAATCAGAAATTAATCTTATTACAAGAGCTTTTTCCCAGCTTATACCTTTGTTTTAGCTATATCTCATTGCAATTTTCTTCACAGTTATACAAAAACACACCCTTGCAGGTCCTCCTTAACTTTATTTTTTCCTGACCTCAAACCAGGAAAAATAAAAAATCATTTTTCCAGTGTTCCATTTAGGCCAGAAACACTGTAGAAAAATGAAAAAAGATGCAAGAGGATTGGGAATAAAAGAGAGAGAGGGAAATGAAAAGCAAGCTTGCGGCAGTATTGTACAGAATTTTAATTCACCTTGAGGATTACTCATTTCAAAGCTTTGGAGAATTTTCTAAGTCTGTCTTATATAGTTTCCTTCTACTACAATATTAGAGAGTTAGATGAAGCTCTATCATAGAAGCTGATGATTACTTACATAGACTGTTGATCAGAGGAATCTTCTGGGGAGGCAGGACTTATTTTTCATCTGAACTCCAGGTTACTTTTTCATTAGTGTCAATTAGTATCATACAGCCTTCTGATAACAGTTCATAGGGTATAAAAGAAATGGGCACCTCACTCCTAATTTTGCACAAGTTTGTGCAAATACTTTGGTTTTCACTGTTTAGTTATTTTAACTTCCCAAATTCATTAACAGTGTAAAACTTTACTTCATCTCAATTGTCTACTAGGTTTGGCTAGATTATGGTGTTATGATAAACAACCCCAAAATGTCAGTGGCTTAAAATTAACATAGTTTTATTTCTTGCTCATTGTACATTTTTAGCATAGGTTGGTAGGTGGAGCTCTGTTCATGATAAATATTCAGAGACCCAAGTTGGTGATTCACCAATGTTAAGATGCTACCAAGAAGTCTTGAGGTTTGTACCAGCAGGGGAAATAAGGGCTAGAGAACTGAACATCAGCATTAAATGGTTCATCCTGGAGGTGATACTTGACACCTTTGCTCACATTCATTGGCTTTAAAGGGATAGAGAAGTGTAATCCTCCATGTCCCAGAAAGTAAAGGAGATCCTAAAATTGTTGTATAATATCTACTCAATCCCTTCTTCCCCAGATTAGGCTATTTGGGGTTGCAGCTTGTAGAGGGTAGATCCTAGGATGGCTCTCACGATTTCTGCCCCCTTGTGTTCATTCCCTGTATGTACCCCGACCCCCACCCTACCACCACCACTGCTCTTTGACTTTGGGTGGGACCTTTGTATTCATTTGATAGAGCTGTCGTAAAACAAACAAACAACAACAACAAAAAAACCCATAGACTGGATGGCTTAAACAACATAATTTTTTCACAGTTCTGGAGATTATAAATCTGAGATCAAGTTATTGATCAAAAGTTGATTTCTTCTGAGGCTTCCTCCTTGCATTGTAGATGGCTGTCTTCTCTCTCTGTCTTTAATAGTTTTTCCTCTATGTGTCTGTGTTCTAATCTCCTCTTCTAAGGTTATCAGTCATACTGGATTAGGGCCCCCCCAATGACCTCATTTAACCTTAATTACCTCTTTAAAGGTCCTGTCTCCAAATACAGTCACATTCTGAGGTACTGGAGGTTAAAGAATTCAACACATAAATTTTGGAGGGGGGGCAAATGGAGAGGGAATACAATTCAGCCCGTAACAACCTGTGACTTGCTTCTAGCCAATAGAATATGGCAAAGCGAAGGGATTTTGTGAATGCAAATGCAGTCTCAATTCAGTTGATTTTCCGTTAATCAAAAGGGAAATTACCCTGGATGGGGCAGAGCTAGCCAGGCCTAAGCCCCTGGAAGGGGGACTGAGCCCTTTCTAGGGAGAAAAACTCTCCTTGGGGGCTCCATGAAGTGAGCGGCCACACTGCAGAGGCCCATGTGACAGGTACTGTGGGTGGTCTCTAGGATCTGAACACAGTCTCCAAGCCAACAGTCAGCAAAATGCTAGGGCCCTCAGTCATACAGATGCAAAGAAATGAATTCTGCCAATAACCCAAACAAGCTTGGAGGTGGATTCCACACCTGCCTAGCCTCCAGATGATAATGCAGCCCAGCGAGCACCTTTGTCATAGCCTTGTGAGATCCTGAGCAGAAGACCCAGATAAACCACATGCAGATTCCTGACCCTGGAAACTGAGATAATAAATATGTGTCATTAAAGAAATATGTGTCATCACTAGATCTGTGATAAGTTGCTATTCAGCAACAGAAATTAATACATAGCTAGAGTGACTTCATTACCATTTGAGGTATAGCAATCTGGAAACTTGGAAACGTGATTTCAGACACTGATAAGAAAAAATGTGTCTGTTTTTCGTAACCCATTCCTAGTTCTTGTGATGTCTCTACCACTGTTTACTCTTTGCCTTATTTTTCTCTCATTCTACCTTTATTTTGTGTGTTTGCATGCATGCAGGCATGGGCATGTGTGTGTGGGGGGGGTGTGTTTTAAACAAAGCAGAAAATACCTTCTTAAACTCTACCACTAGACTGTCACGTAGCATTCAGTAAGCAACTTGATTACAATTCACTCTCCCTGTTTTTCTATATAGCTAGTGGAAGCTGCCAAACAAGGCTAGTTGAGCTTTTGGAAAGGATTAGCTTTCAGAAATTGCATCTTGCTACCTGTCATTTTCAAGATGTAACAAAATCTCATATTCTTTGAGTTGCTGATAGAGGCTCCAAGGAATGAGATCCTTGTAAAGGGTTTAGGCAAATGATGAAATTGTATCACAACTGATGTTTTTTGGGAAAGCACAAATCTGGAAACTTTACAATGTATTATTTCTAGTTTTAACAAAAGCATTTTAGACTCTTTTAAAACACTGTCTGGCATAATACACGGCTAAACATGTTTGTCAAAAAATAAATGGGCTTTACCTCTTTCATTTCTAATTTTACTGATTTGAGCCCTCTCCCTTTTTTCTCGATAAGTCTGGCTAAAAGTTTATCAATTTTGTTTATCTTTTCAAAGAAATAGCTTTTAGTTTCATTGATCTTTTCTATTGTTTTCTTCATTTCTATTTCATTTATTTCTGCCCTGATCTTTATGATTTCTTTCCTTTTACTAACTTTGGGTTTTGTTTGTTCTTCTTTCTCTAGCTGCTTTAGGTGTCAGGTTAGGTTGTTGTTTATGATTTTTCTTGTTTCCTGAGATAAAATTGTATTGCTATAAACTTCCCTCTTAGAACTGCTTTTTCCACATGCCATAGGTTTTAGACCATCTTGCTTTCATTTTCATTTGTCTCTAGGTATTTTTTTGATTTCCTCTTTGGTTTCTTCAGTGATCCATTGGCTGTTTAGTTGCATATTGTTTAGCCTCCATATATTTGTGTTTTTGATACTTTTTTTTTCTTGTAGTTGATTTCTAATCTCATAGCATTATGGTCAGAAAAGATGCTTGACATGATTTCAATTTTCTTCAATTTACTGAGGCTCACGTTGTGGCCCAGCATGTGATCAATCCTGGAGAATGTTCCATGCACACTTGAGAAGAATGTGTATTCTGCTGCTTTTGGATGGAATACTCTAAAAATATCAATTAAAAGGATCATTAAGAGACTACTACAAGCAACTATATGCCAATAAAATGGACAAGCTAGAAAAAATGGACAAATTCTTAGAAAGGTACAAACTTCGAAGACTGAACCAGGAAGAAATAGAAAATATGAAGAGACCAATCACAAGTACTGAAATTGAAACTGTGATTTAAAAACTCCCCCCAAAAAAGTCCAGGACCAGATGTCTTCACAGGCAAATTCTATCAAACATTTAGAGAAGAGTTAACACCTATCCCTCTGAAACTCTTCCCAAAAATTGCAGAGGAAGGAATACTCCCAAACTTATTCTATGAGGCCACCATCATCTTGATACCAAAACCAGACAAAGATAGCACACACACACACACAAAATTACAGGCCAATATCACTGATGAACATAGACACAAAAATACTCAACAAAATACTAGCAATCTGAATCCAACAATACCTTAAAAGCGTCATACACCATGATCAAGTGGGATTTATCCCAGGTATGCAAGGATTCTTCAATATCCACAAATCAATCAGTGTGATACACCACATCAACAAACTGAAGAATAAAAACCATCTGATCTTCTCAATAGATGCAGAAAAGCTTTTGACAAAATTCATTTAAGGTAAAATCTCTCCAGAAAGTGGGCACAGAGGGAACATACCTCAACATATAAAGGCCATACATGACAAACCTACAGTTAACTTCATACTCAAGGATGAAAAGTTGAAAGCATTTCATCTAAGATTAGGAACAAGACAAGGATGTCCACTCTCGCCACTTTTATTCAAGATAGTTTTGGAAGTCCTAGCCACAGCAATCAGAGAAGGAAAAGAAATAAAGGGAATCCAAATTGGAAAAGAAGAAGTAAAACTGTTACTGTTTGCAGATGACATACTATACACAGAAAATCCTAAAGATGCTACCAGAAAACTACTAGAGCTCCTCCATGAATTCAGTAAAGTTGCAGGATATAAAATCAATACACAAATTTCTTGCATTCCTATGCACTAACAACAAAAGAACAGAAAGAGAGATTGAGGAAACAATCCCATTTACCACTGCAACAAAAATAATAAAATATGTAGGAATAAACCTACCTAAGAAGGCTAAAGACCTGTACTCTGAAAACTATAAGACACTGGTGAAAGAAATCAAAGATGACACAAACAGATGGCAAGATATACCATGTTCTTGGATTGGAAGAATCAATTTTGTCAAAATGACTATACTACCCAAGGCACTCTACAGATTCAGTGAAATCCCTATCAAATTACAAAAAAAAATTAAATTTGTATGGAGACACAGAGGATCCCAAACAGCCAAAGCAGTCTTGAGAAAGAAAAACAGAGCTAGAGGAATCAGGCTCTGTGACTGCAGATTACACTACAAAGCTACAGTCATCAAAAAAGTATGGTACTGGGGGGCAGAGTAATGGTGGGATGAACTGTGAGATCGGGATTGACATATATACACTAATATGTATAAAACAGATAACTAATAAGAACATGCTGTATAGCACAGGGAAATCCACTTCGCTGTATAGTAGAAACTAACACAACATTGTAAAAAACTATACCTCAACAACAACAACAAAATAAATAAATAAATAATTTAAAAAAATAAACAGTATGGTACTGACACATAAAACAGAAATATAGATCAATGGAACAGGATAGAAAGCCCAGAAATAAATTCATGCACCCATGGTCAATTAGTCTACAACAAAGGAGGCAAGAATATACAATGGAGAAAAGACAGTCTCATCAATAAATGGTGCTGGGAAAACTGGACAGCTACATGTAAAAAAATGAAATTAGAACACTCTTTAACACCATACACAAAAGTAAACGCAAAATGGATTAAAGACCTAAATGTAAGACTGGACACGATAAAAACTCTTAGAGGAAAACATGGGCAGAACACTCTCTGACATAAATAGCAGCAGTATCTTTTTTGAGCCTTCTCCTAGATTAATGGAAATAAAAACAAAAATAAACAAATGGGACCTAATTAAATTCAAAAGCTTTTGCACAGCAAAGGAAACCACAAACAAAATGAAAAGACAACCCACAGAATGGGAGAAAATATTTGCAAATGATACGACTGAAAATGGATTAATCTCCAAATTTTACAAACAGCTCATGTGGCTTAATATCATAAAAACAAACAACCCAATCAAAAAATGGGCAGAAGACCTAAACAGACATTTCTCCAAAGAAGACGTACAGATGGTCAAGAGGCACATGATAAAATGCTCAACATCACTAATTATTAGAGAAATGTAAATCAAAACTACAATGAGATATCACCTCACACCAGTCAGAATGGCTATCATCAAAAAATCCACAAATAATAAATGCTGGAGAGGGTGTGGAAAGAAGGGAACCCTCCTACACTATTGGTGGGAATATAACTTGATACAGCTGCTATGGAGAACACTATGGAGGCTCCTTAAAGAACTAAAAATAGAGCTACCATATGATCCAGCAATCCTACTCCAGGACATATATCTGGAGAAAAACATGGTTGGAAAGAATACATGCACCCCAGTGTTCATTGCAGTGCTGTTTACAACAGCCAAGACATGGTAGCAACCTAAATGTCCATCAACAGAGGAATGTATAAAGAAGATGGGGTACATATATACAATGGAATGTTATTTAGTCATTAAAAAGAATGAAATAATGCCATTTGCAGCAACATGGATGGACCTGAAGATTATCATACTAAGTGAAGTGAGAAAGGCAAATATATCACTTATATGTGGAATCTAAAAAAAAAAAAAAATGATACAAATGAACTTATTTACAAAACACAAACAGACTCACAGACTTAAAGAATGAACCTATGGTTACCAGGGGGGGAAGGGTGGGGGGAGCAATAGATTGGGAGTTTGGGACTGACATGTACACACTGCTATATTTAAAATAGATAACCAACAAGGACCTATTGTATAGCACGGGGAACTCTGCTCAGTATTCTATAATAACCTAAATGGGAAAAGTATTGGAAAAAGAATAGATATATGTGTATGTATAACTGAGTCATTTTGCTGTACACCTGAAACTAATACAACATTGTTAATCAACTATACTCCAATATAAACAAAAATTTTAAAAAATAAATAGGCTTTAGAATGTAATTCTCTAGAATAGTCGTTCACTCATTTAGCAAACAGTTTTGAATGCCTATTATTATGTGAGCTGTGTACTGAGGAACAAATGGGGGAAAAGTAGAATGATGGAAGGAAAGAGGAAACAATTAAGGCTAGAAAGGAAATCAGAAAAGTTTGACAAACCCATGAATTTATCCAATGAATAAAGAGTTGCTGATCTCAGCTAAAGTGAGGAAAGAAGGAAAAATGAATTCAATGTAGAGGACACCACAGGAGCAAAAGCTGTGAGGTTTATATATGACTTATTTGTTCTGAGATTTGGGATAGTTTGATATGTTGGCAGAATTGTCTGGAAGAAGCCAGGAACTGGAATTTTCCAGATCAGATTTTTTTCATAGATGTGTTATGTTTTAACTGTACAATGATTATTAAAATTTTGAATTAGCTGGCCACATTGAAAAGAGCTTAAAATAATGCCTAGCCCATAATGTATGCTATATGCATGTTTGCTATTAATATTGAAAACTCAAAATATTTCTAATAAAACTCTAGATTTCCAGCTTTTTCTGGAAGATGAGAAATATGGAACCATTGAAGCAATCTACTGGAGAAGCTCCTTCATAGAAGACATGCTGCCTTACAATTACCACACCTCATGTGCACCATTCCTAGGTCTTGCTCTAAGTCATGTCAAACATTTACTCTATTCATTTGATCCCTGTAGGCATTTGAATTTTCAAATCCTGGTCAGGCAGTCAAGTTCAAGGTCTGTTGTTAACAGAGCATGCTCCTGTATGTCACTCTGAGGACTTTGAACTTTTTCATAAATACAATAGAGAACCATGAAAAGATTGTAAACTAAGGAATGACACAATTGTATCTATGTTATATTAGGTTGAACCATATGAAACTGTCTTTTTTTTTTTTTTGCTAGTCAAAAACAGTGAAATAGCAATTTCCTTTGGTTCAACCTAACAGAAGGATCATTCTAGTTACCTATGGCAAATGGAATGGAAAGGGAAGAAACTGAAGGCAGAGAAACTAGATAGGAGGAAATTATAATCATCTCAGCATGAAATCATGAAGGCCTAAACTATGATAATGGCAGTGAAAATAGAGGAAGAGAACTGAGATTATACACAGATTCATGAATCAGTGAGACCTATGCTTTTTGACTATCTGGTTCATACCCTCAGAAAGACAAATCAGAATAAACTGGGATATTTTTAGAAGTAAATTATACATGCTTAGCCTCTTCTCCACGAGATACATGTTTTAAGAAGGCTTGTTCCACTTATACCTAATTGAGAATTACTTTTGTTAGGAGCCATTGTTACTTATGAAAATGAATGCACCCTTCAAATGTGTTGGCACAGACAAATGTTGAAAACTAGAGTCACTTCAGGAGTTGATTAAATGGGGAACTGAGTGAAGAGACACAAATAACTGATGGTGGTGGGGTTTCAGTTTTGGTCACTGAGAAGATGATGATGCCTTTAATTGAGATTGTCCAAAAATGTTTTTTACTGAGTTATAGATCTACTTGAGAATCTGACAAAAGCTATACACTCTCAACTCTAAAATAAGGTCATATAGACAACAATTTGACAAATAATTTCCAAAAGTTCACAGAACCTTGAAGTCCACCTATCAACTCCCTAAGAAATAGGAACCCCTAGGATTCTAGGAAAAAGAAGCCCTGTGGAATATTGTCTCTACTGTAATTTTTTTACTTTCATGAAAAAAAATATTTACAAAAATCTTAAGCAGTACAAAACTCAGAAACCCCACTTAGGTACAACAAACATGGATATAACCCTAGGCCCTAAACTGAATAAAGATATAAGTTTGTCAGAGCATAGTAATCCTTAAAGAAGCAATCCTCAAATTCAATATGTCCCTGTACATTTTTAAATAAGCAAGGCTAGAATGAGTTATAAAGTTTTCGTTTTTAAGAATAAACTGAGTGGTGGTGGTGGTGTGATGAATTGGGAGATTGGGATTGACATATATACACTAATATGTATAAAATAGATAACTAATAAGAACCTGCTGTATAAAAAATAAAATTAAATTAAATTAAAAAAAAGAATAAATTGAGTGACAGATGGCAATTATAAGAAATCTGAACAAAGGTACATAAAATCTTAAACAAAATATTTCACATAGGTAGATCTTTACATAGGAAGATCACCGTGACCCATGTTAGCTTTTTTTTATGAGTTGAATTATTCTCTGGTATGAATACTCATTGACATAATGTTGAAATATTAAATATTAAATGGGGAAAAAGTAGGAGAAAGACAGGAGAAGGAAGGAGATCCTTAGAAAGAACACCCTCACCTACCAATCAGGTCACCTCGCATTAGGATGTTTTCTCCTTTGGTTTAACTCTAAACTCCAAGAAAATAGTGTGGTGCACTTTCTGGCTCAAGTGTGTTCTTAATTAGGCCCCAAATATGCTGGCTTGCTATCCTGACGATGATAAAGAGGACACTAAATGCAGACTATTCACTCCAAAGTTCAGTTGTAGACCTTGCTTCTTTTATATGTCATGCCTGTTTTGTTTTGTTGATAAGCAGAGAGAAAACCATGCTTACCCAAATTGTATCACTGACCCTTGCAGGCCTCCAAGTTGAACGTGAATAGGTATTACATATTTATCATCACTTCTTTAAAGACAGAAAAAAATCTTTCCAGTCCTCACCCTGTCCCATCTGCCTATCAACACCATGTTACATTGGACAGCTTCTTCTTTACCTAGAATATAAGGCATATCCACTACACTTCATAATATCTGAAAGTAGTCAAAGTCTAGAAAAGAGAACAAATTTTGTCTACTTTCTTATACTTACTGAAAGGTAAAATAACAATAAAACAAATTATTTTGAAAACTGCCTTCAAATGAGATTTTTCCTAAAGAAATCCATATACTTATGAGCCATTACCTCGTAAGTCAGAAAATAGCTTACTTACGTTATGCAAGCTATTTACCCACTCTCTGCCTCAGTTTTCTCATCTGGAGAAGAGAACTAATAACAGCACCTACCTTAAACAGTTGTTGTAAAGGTTGAATGAGTTAATAAATAAAAAGTGTTTAGAACATTGCTTAGGGCTTCCCTGGTGGCGCAGTGGTTGAGAGTCCGCCTGCCGATGCAGGGGACACGGGTTCGTGCCCCGGTCCAGGAAGATCCCACATGCTGTGGAATGGCTAGGCCCGTGAGCCATGGCCGCTGAGCCTGTGCGTCTGGAGCCTGTGCTCTGCAACAGGAGAGGCCACAACAGTGAGAGGCCCGCGTACCGCAAATAAAAAAAAAAATTAAAAAAAAAAAACATTGCTTAACACATGGTAAGCATGCAATAAAACTTGACCATATTATTATTACCATTATTACTTTTAGCAACTTCTCTAATTTACAGATGAAAAACTTTGATGCATAGAGAACTAAAGTAATTAATACAAGGTGTTCCAAAAAGTCAACAACAGAGTCAAGATTAGGACCTAGTGGAGAAGCCCTGAGAGTGGTGAGGAACAAAGATGCAAGATTGAAAGATTGAACGTTCCAGTGAGTATGAAGGGTTATTACAGTTGCGGTTTACAAAAGATAGACAGCCATCAAGATGGAAGGTGATGGTGCTTAGTATATAAATTTACAGTTATACAGGGGGTGCAGTTATTGGTAATGACAAGGTATAGGGTATGAGCATGGTAGTGTGCAAGGTAAGATAGAATAAAACTATTGCAGGAAAAGATTCAAGGGACTGAAAATCCACAGTGTTGGAATAATTATCACTATGTATATTGAAATCATTAACAATTAAGACAGGGTTAGTATTGGACAATGACAATGAGCCAGAAGCTAAAATCCTTGAGAAGTAAGAAGTGACCCAGGGGGTGGTGGATGACTAGAGCAAAGTAGAATGATGGGTGGCATAGCCTGATGATATAAGAATCAAAGCTTGGTGCTTTTATGGTGGATAAAGGGATAATGGTATGTTGAGAAATAAGGATACTATCTACCCTACTTTCAGGGCCTATGGTAGGAAGGGTTTGAGAGATAAAACAGGCTGTGATTGAGAGACATGTTGGGGAAACACCTGAGGAGAGACAGGTTTCTGCTAGAGCAAGAGAGTAAATAGGAAGCTCACAAACCAGTTGAGTTTAAAGACTTGCTGAAGATCAGTGTTGAGGTCCAGGGAGCATGGGGAGAGTTTCGGGAGTCAGAGAGGCTTAGAAGATGGGGAGGGTTCATAAATGAGTCAGAAATGTCACTGGGGGTTAGAGTCCTGGGTATGAGATATGAGTGTGGTTTTCTTGGGAAGACTAATTGATTTGGGTATCATAAGGGGCATGAGGAGATTAGTCTTAGCTGTCTCATGGCAGATAGTGATGGAGAAGTGATGAGTACATAGGGAAGAGAAGGACAAGATAGGGAGGATACTTCTTAGAGCGAGAAGAGTTCTGGGCCTCTCCTTTATTACTGCTGGTAAGGTGAGATATCCTGCAGAAAGGTGGTCTAATTTCAAATGCAGGAACCCTCTTCTCTCCTGCATTCTGCAGGGTGATAGTCCTATGCCAAGCAGACTAGAATGGTCTTGAATTTTGGGATAGCTGCTTTAAAAATAAGAATCTATACCACAATCTCTTAAGCATCTTCAATAGCAGACAACCCTCATCCTCTGATAATTTTAAAAATGTCCAGAAGGCCTTCAGAGTAGCTAAACACTTTGTTATGAAATAAAAGTAACTTATCATTTGTTTGCATGTCTACCACCATAACTGTGATGTATTGGCATTCAGATATTATATCACAGTCATTGCTGTACCCCTTAAATGTTTAACAGAACTTTTTATTGAGGTGTTGATGCTGAATATTTTAATATCTAAAAAACTTGGATCTTATCTATTTAATTGCATGCTCTACCTTAAAAAGTATTTACGACGGCTTCCCTGGTGGTGCAGTGGTTGGGAGTCCGCCTGCCGATGCAGGAGATGTGGGTTCGTGACCCGGTCCGGGAAGACCCCACATGCCACGGAGCAGCTGGGCCTGTGAGCCATGGCCGCTGAGCCTGTGCATCCAGAGCCTGCGCTACGCAACAGGAGAGGCCACAGCAGTGAGAGGCCCGCAAGTATTTATGTTTTAATGCTTTCTAATAAGGATGAATTCTTCACAATTCAGAGAAATGAATATGCAATTAAATTCAACATACATTGAATACTTGTTTTATACATGGAACAGCTCTATGCACTAAAGGGGACACAAATATGAGTAAAACATTGTTTCTGTCCTTGAGAAGCTAACTATCCAACAAGAGAGTTGAAATTTGGAATCAAACCAATTAATCCAATCAATTATCATTTTGGAATTGTATAATAGATTCATTGATCATGAAAAGCACAGCACCTCTTATCTACACCCTTTGAGGAAGGACTTGACTTCTGGAAAGCCAATCATTTCAGGTGAAGATGTCTAGCAAGGCATCAACAACCATCTTCACATCCAACATCATTAATTATTAGGAAAATGCATATCAAAATCACAATGAGACATCACCTCAGGCCTGTTAGAAAGGCTATTATCAAAAAGACAAGAAAGAAAAAGTGTTGACGAGGATGTGGAGAAAAAGGAACCCTCATGCACTGTTGGTGGGAATGCAAATTGGTGCAGCCACTGTGGAAAACAGTATGGAAATTCCTCAAAAAATTAAGAACAGCACTATCATATGATCCAGCTATCCCACTTCTGGGTATTTATCCAAAGAATATGAATACGAAAACTCTAACTCAAAAAGATATATGCACCACTATGTTCATCGCAGCATTGTTTATAACAGCCAAGATACAGAAACAACCTAAGTGACCACCGCTGCATGAATGTATAAAGAAGAGGTGGCATTTTATATATATATATAAAACATACAATATATATTATATATAATATAAGATATAATATACATTATATATATTATATAGTAGAATACTACTCAGCCCCATAAAGAAGATGAAATCTTGCCATTTGTGACAATATGGATGGACCTTGAGGGTATTATGCCAAGTGAAATGAGTCAGAGGAAGACAAATGCCGTATTATTTCACTATATGTGTAATATAAGAAACAAACAACAAAAGTAAGTGAACAAACCAAACCAAAAACAAAAACAAACATGTAGATACAGAGAATAGAGTAATGACTACCAGAAGGGAAGTGGGCGGAGGGAAAAATGGGTAAAGGGGATCAACTATACAGTGATGGATGGAAACTAGAATTGTGGTGGTAACATGCTGTAGTTTATCAGAAGTGGAAATATAATGTTGTATACATGAAACTTATATAATGGTATAAACCAATGTTACCTCAATAAAAAATAAATTAAAAACCAAACAAACATACAAAAAAACAACCACCTTCATCTGCAGCAATATTCCAGTAGCACAGTTAGTGAATATTGTGTCAGGAAGTTCTTGGTAGCTAAATTATAACACCAACAATGACAAAATACCCTCTCATATTTAAATATTTCATATATAATTTCAAACAGAAAAGGAAAAGGGAGGCTAGGTTTCTCCCTGCAATATGCACGCTATTTATGGGTTGTATTATACATAAAAATACATACGCTTTAACAACATCCTCAGTAATTTTCTGAGTCCTACTGAGAAGTGCTTTGAGAACTTGACAAAGAGAGAAGAAGAGAGTTTGGCAAGAAAAGTTAACAGAAGTCACATCTCGTCAGTGGGAGTCAAAATAATACAATTTACATGATTCTGGGAAATGGGGTTTCTAAGCAGCCACCAACAACACTACATATATTAGTCAGCCTGCCAGCCCCCTGATGAACTACCAGTTTGTAGATGAAAGAAAACACTGCCTCAAAGTAACTTAAAATTGCTGTGTGGGCAGGGTGATGAATGATCACCACAGATTGCTACCCCCATGCCTCTTAATGGGGCTTTATAAAATGCAGGCCCATGTACAAAGATGCCTTATTTAAAAATTCTCAGCCATTGGGGGTTTTGGTACTTGTGGAATGAAGATCCTATGTGCTTCCTCTGTCTCGCCTACCTGTTGGACAGAGTTTGAGGAGAAATTGATCAGCTCACCAAAAGGTTTAAGTGTGTCAGGGAAGAGCACAGTGATGGGCAAGGATCTTAGGACCTCATTTTATGACGTTCAGTGGAAGGAACAGGGCATGATCTGAGAAGTGTGTTTGAGTGTCCACTGGAGCAGTTCTTTCTATCTAAGGGTGCTAGCCTGATTGTCTGTCATTCAGACCATGTCAAGTATCTAATATGTGGCAGGCAACTAATGGTGTGCCTAGGATAGAGCAGTGAATGAGGTGGAAGTGTCCTCTTGTCTTGCAGATCTTCTGGTCTTATTGTAAGACACAGAATGGGAATGTGGTGCACTGAGTGTTCCCACAGCGGAAACACAGGTTTTATAAGAGCTCATAGGAGCTGCTCACCTAGAGGGAATGGTCACAGAAGACTCTTGAAAAGAAGGAAGCTGAACCTGGAACCAGCAAGATAAGTAAGCATTAGTATGATGAAGTTATATTGGAGGGAAGCACAGAGGAGGAGAGGCTATTTGAGGGAGAGGAAACTGCAAGTGCAAAAGCCAAGAAGTGGAAAAGTATAGTGCATTCAAAGAAATGAAAGAATTTCAGTATAACCGGATGAGGTGTTGTTTGTGTTTCTAAGGAGGGGCAGGAGAGGAAGGGGGTAGTGCCTGGAGGGGAAGCTGTCAAGATAAGAAGGTCCACATGTAAAGAGCCTTATACAGATTAATACATTTTGACATTTTCAATGAGAGACACTAAAGGATTTTAGCAGAGAAGTGACAATTCCTCAGAAGGTAGTATAGTACAGTGGTTGTGCCCACTGACTCCTAGGCTTCAACTCCCACCTCTGACACTTAACTGCATGTCCTAGTTATTTAACCTCTGGCACAGAGCAATCACTATGTAACCTGTATAAAAAGGGGTAGCACTTTTATTATCATCTGGGTCAAAACCGAGCTTAATTGCTTTCATACCTTTTAAGTTCTAAACATTGAATTTATTCTAAAAACTTGCTTCTATTCTTCTTTTGAATCCAAGATAGTTCTGTACCATGACTCACACCACTTTCCTGAGAAGCCAGTAGAGGTGACCTTACAAGCATTTCCCAGTAGAGTTCTCTGAGTCAGGGATCTCGGACAAGGTACCGTCTTCATCCACATTAGGGAAAACCAGGGTTTCTAAAGTCTGTGTAGCCAAAAGCTTCCAGTCTGAGACACTTAATGAATCCTCCCCTCCTCCAACTCACAGGTATCCAGCAGTCTTTCAATTTTAAAAATGCCCTCCAATAGCATCTATGAGGCATTCTTGCCAAAAAATAGAACCTGAAACATATCAAGCCTCTAGATCTAACTACCTAATTACAGGAAATACAGAGGACAAAGTAATATTTTATAGGACATCATGACAATCCAATCATCAAATCTAGAATGTGGGAAAGTCTACAGAACTAATGATATCATCATTTCACCAAATAAATTTTTAAGGAACAAAAAAGAGGGAAGGATCTATAGAATAAAATATCCTTAAGGGACATAACCAATTCAATGTACAGCCCTTATTTGAACCCTGATTTAAACAAACAAATCAACTGCTGAAAAAAGAACAACAAAAGAGGACAATTTGGAAAATTTGAACACTGAATACATATTTGATGACATTAATAAATGATCAAATCAGGGGGTGTGAGAATGACATTGTTGCTATATTTTTAAGACTTCTTATATTTTAGAGATAACAAATTACTTATGAATCAAATGATACATGGATTATCTTCACAATATCTAGCCGTGGGAGGAGTTACAGATAAACAAGATTGGCCATAAATTAATAATTGTTGAGTTGGCGTGTGGGTATGTAGGAGTTGATTATTCTGTTCTCTTCACTTTTTTCTACATTTGAAGTTTTCTATAATAAAAAGCTAAAATGCTCTCAAAATATAAAAGGCCTTCAAAAAATAAGTGGAAGCTCATTTACTCAAAATACACTAGACCAATACCACTCAAAAGCAATGTCTTTCCTAGAGAACTTTGCAAACCAAAGAGGATTATTAAGCCTTTTGAAATAATAGTGATAGTGATGGAATTTCAGGTGTCCTAAGAGGTGGGGATGAGCTGGGCACAAACGACAGCTGCACCGCTATCACATGGGAGCTTGTCAGAAATGCAGAATTTTAGGCCCCACTCCAGACCTACTGCATCAGAATCCGCATTTTAATAACCTCCCCTGTGACAGATACACACATTAAACTTTGGGCTCAGTGGGCTATAGGTCAGGGAGGTTTCCATAGCATGGTTCTACATTAAAGCCACAGTGGGGAGGGAGAAGAGGAGGAAAAAAGGCTTTATGTGTAAAACTGTGCAATTTACATAAAAGATGCTATTTCATTTGTTCATTCAGCATATACTTACTGAGCACATGCCATGTGTGGGGCATGGTGTTATGTGCTGAGGAAACCACAGTCAATAAAATAAAAATCCATGACTTCATGGAATTTAGTCTAATAGTGAGTAGCTCCCACATACTGAGTGCTTAATAGGTATTAAGAACGGTTCTAAGCCCCTTTATATGTGTAGTTCACAAGAAAAAAAGAGGTTAGCAGCTGAAAATAATGCTCAGAAATTATCAGGTTAAAGCATGATATTAAACACTGAACAGGTCAACCTAACCTGACAAGCAGAGCTGACTAGCACTTCTATCTGTCACACACTGTTCCTCTTTCCTTGAGCTTGGCATAGTAGCCCAGGACATCGTAACTTCCAAACTCTGCATTTGTGATGTTCTATTCATTCCTGGTCCTCTGTTTCCTAGAATCCTCACCATGGCCCAGTGTTACATGGAGCGGCACAGAAATGAAAGGAAGAGAACAGACATGGTTTGAGAATCTAGTCTGTGCTAGGTACTTTATTAAAAACATTCATTCAAACTCCCAAAATAATGCCATGAAGTAAATATTTCTAACATTTTATTGAAAAAAATTACAACTCAAACTAATTAAATAATTGGTCCCAAGACAAAAAGCTTCTAAGGGGTAAGCCCCTCTATATTCAGAGTCCAGTGCTTCTCCAAATTAATAGGTATCTGAATCACCTGAAGGGCTTGTTAAAACAGGCCCCTCCCCAGGGTTTCTGATTCTGTAGGTTTGGGCTGGGGCCTGGGAATTTGCATTTTAACAAGACCCTGGGGGATGGTGAAGCTGCCACTCACAGTTCAAGGGCAACTGCCTTAGTACACATTCAACCTACTTCATAGAATAAGTCTGCTCCCTCTGCCATAAAATGGTCCCCTCAATATTTTATAGTTGCTATTTTACTGGTTAGCATAGCACTAACAGTTATAACAGATATACTCCAAAATGTAGAATGGCTCAAACACAAGATGAAAGAAATATCCAGAAGGGGATTTATTTCCCACACGTGTGACAGTCCAAGGCAGGTGTTTCTGATCAGCAAGACAGTGTAGACACTTAGGGACCCAGGCTAATGGAGCCTCTGAAATCTTCAACATGTGGCTACCAAGATCATGAGAGCCATCTCAAGTCCAGCCATCCAGAAGGGAGAAAAGGCATGGAAAAGCATGATTATGAATTCTGTATGGGTCAGAGCTGGAAAAGCACAGGGCACATATTACTTTTGCTAAAACACAGTCATAAGTCACATGGTCACATCCAGCTGCACAGGAGATTTAACGTGTACTCTAGCCTTGTGCTCAAGAAGAGAAAATGGATTTTGGTGAGCAGCTTTCAGTCTCTGCCACCACATTCTGCCACCCTGTTCACTTCCCTGTCTCTTTTCCCTAGTCTTCTTGCTTGCAGTTAAAGTTCCTAATTCCTTGGGCAACACATATTTATCAGTACATATGTGCCAGGCAAAGTCCTGGACCCTAGGGGACTCACACAGCAGTACATGCAGTCTAATTTCCTGAAGCGTACTGTGTATCTAGGACTTTACATTAAATAAATAATTACAATTATTATAAGAGCAATGATGAAACAGAGTTGTAATGGGGTCCTAACATAGTTGGCCCAGAGTGTGGATAGGTGGAAAGGTGTGCACAGAAAGCTTTGTTGAGGAAGAGGTGTTTAAGGCCAGACCTGGAAGAAAAGTATTGATAGGTATTTGCTGGGCACAGACTGCAGTGGGAGGAGCACAGGAGAAAAAGCCAAAGAGAGAAAAAGCATGCAACCTTTAAGGAACTAATAAAAGACCACTGTGGCTGGCACTTGGAGAGTGAGGAGGAAGATGGCTCCAAATGGGACTGCTGAGGCAGTCAAGACCATGACAGCAGTGCTAAAGGTGGTTCATTTATCCAAGAAACATTTACTAAGTGTCTTTCGTGGTCCATGTTTTCAGCTGGGTAATGCAAATACAGAAGTATAAAACACAATCATGGTCCCTGACCTCATAGAGATCACAGTTTCATGAATAAGACTTTTAAAAAATAATTATCTATAAAATTAAGTACTGTAATTTATTTTAAGATAACACATAGTGTTATGAGAACATTTTAATAGGGAGCTAACATAGTCTGAAGCTTCAAGAAAGGCTACCCCGAGGAAGTGATCGTAAGCTAAGACATGAAGAATGCTTATATTTTGTGGGTCAAAGATATCCTTGTCCCCATTTTGTACATGAGGGATGAAACAAAGGCTATGATAACATGGCTAATTCACGACAGAGCAGAGATTTGACCCAAGTGTCTAACTGTAGGTCCTATGTTCTTACCATCATGCCAGACCTAGGTAAGTTCTATGAAAGAGAAAATAATGAGATAGTGACTCTGTTCTAAAGAGCTTTGGAGATCATAAAACAAACACAAAAAAAGAAACAAATAAAAAGGGCTTAAAATTATTTTAAAATTATTTTGTGATCACAGATCAAAATAGTCAAGGTTGGCTGTTGGGAGAAAATAGAACTTGGACTGTGCTTCAGTAGACCCAGAAAGAATGAGAAGAGGAAAGAATGCATTCTGGGAGCAGGAATCCCATTGTATAGATATTTAGTACAACTCTTCAACCAGCTACTAATCCACTGAATGCTAATTTTATCCAGCTAGTATCTCCCCATCTGGTGCATCAGCCTATCAATTAGAATATGTCAAATGCCTTGCTAAAATGCAGATAAATGTCAGCACGGATTTCACATTTTCCTTTATGTGAACCTGCTTCATTATACTTCCAGTGCTAAGGGAACCTCACTGAGAACAAGAAAAGTCAACCATTAAGGTTAAGCTACTGAAGAAAGATGTGTTCCTCCAGGGTTGACTGCTTGTCAAAAGTGTAGTTAAAATTCTGCCTTGTCACAACTAGACCAGTGTGTGGCACAGAAGACATATAGGGCTGGATTCAACGGCTCCTTGGCTTCCCATATGAGTTCTGTCACTACCAAACCACTCATTCATTCGACTCAGCACTACTCATCAACACAGAGATGGGCTGAGGGGAAGAGATCAATCAGTATATTTCATTTTTTTCAATCAGCCATTTACTGGTTGCCTACTCACTGTCAACTATAGGTACTGAGGTTATAGAACAGAATAAGTCAAGAGCCTCCCTCTTGAGAGACTCATATTCTAGCTAGAAGAGCAAACAGAAAACATGTTTATGATACAACATGAAAAATGCTAACTGTAAGCACAGAAGAGAACGTAGTTAATACTGCATGGGGGATTCAAACAAGCTTTCTCATCGAAGATAACTTTTGACCACGTCTTAAGTGAGGAGTATAAATTCAAGAGTGGATGGAGGGTGCATAGAGGGCTGTAAGGACATTCCAGGCAGAGTAAGCAAAGAGCAAGGTGCGGAATTCGGCACAGGGTTGGTCATACTCAGGAAACGGTGAGAAGATTAATGTGGCTGTAGTGGGTGGAGATGAGGTGGGGGAAACTGCTAGGAGATGTGGTTGGAGAGGAAGGCTGTGCTGATACTATGTCAAATACTATGCCAAAGTGTCTATATTCTATCCTGAGAGCAATAGAGAAACATTAGACATTTTTTAAAGCAGAAATAATGAAGTCACATTAACTTTGAAAATAAGGTCTTATTAAGGTCATATAACTTTGAAAATAAGATTCTCACGTTTGCAACAATCCAAGTACAAGCAATAACTCGTGAAACTGGTGTAGAATAACACAAGAACTTGACTTCCTACTGCTTACTAGCTAGGTGACTGTAAGTAATTAACATCCTCTGTAAGACTTCTATGTATAAAATGGGTATAACAATAGTTCACACCTGAACTGCCTGGAATTGAGTATGAATTCAGTAAATATTAGTTGTGGTGGTGATTTTGTAAGTTTAAAACCATTATTCTAAGGATTCATGGGCACATATAATAATAAGAATATTATTATTCTTAACAATAACATCAATAATAATAAAGGTTATATTTATATATGCCTGGTAATATTTACTTCATAAATATTTCAATCTCATAATATCTCTAAGGGATAAATATTGTAATTGTGATTTTATAAGTGAGGAAAATGAGGCTCAGAGATCCTAAATAACTTGCCCCAAGCAACAAAGCAAGTTTATAGTGAGGCCTGGAATGAAAACAATGGAAAACTTGTTCCATTCCACCATACTGTTTCTTGGCTTAAATAATAATGACATGCTATCATTCTCCTGCAATGATCTAAGCCAAATACATTTTTGAGCCACAGTTTAGTAGAACAACGAGAATACTGTGCCACGGGGGCTGAAGCAGTTGAGATCCTTCCGCTTTTACTTGTTGTCACATGGACCATTAAGAGGCAAAGATTCTCTACTCTAGGAGTTTACTCACACCTTATCCTGTCCCCTACTCCTTCCTACCCTACCAGCTATTCAGGGGGCTGTTTTTCTATCTCCTCTCGCTTTTTTCCTCTTTCATGCAGAAAGCACATAGCAAAGACCTGGCATTTGGACCATGCTGTCATTTGGGTGAATTACCTCAGGACTTCTATTAGAATCTGATATGTGAGAAAGACTGTCCGGTTCAGGGTGGGGGTCAGTAAGGAGATTATGCTGGGAACCCCACGGCTGAGTCTTGCAACTAAAGACCCTGAATCTTGAGGATCCTGAAGACTTGGCTACCTATTGAAAATATTTATTTGCTTACAATGTGGCAATTATTTCTACTGTCAAGACCTCTCAGTAAGAATCCCCATAGGAGAAAAAGAGTGAGTGGTAGGAGTAAGGCATGAATATTCCACTCTGAACGCATAAAAATTAGTGTCAGAGAGATGGCCCCAAACTCCAACCTCCTGTCTTCCAGGTGATGCTCATTTGTCAAGTGGCAGTGTGGTATAGTTGTGATGGATCCATAGGGCTGGTGATTGAGGGCACTGGTCTGGAATCAGACAGAGATGACTTTGAGCTCTTGCTCTTTTTTTTTTTTTTTTTTTTAACTGCATGACCTGAGGATGGTTACTCAACTTTTTATTCAGTTTCAGTTTCCTCATTTGTAAAGTGGGAGAAATAATACTTATTTTGCAGGGTTGTAAAAATTCAATAAAATAAAGTATGTAAAGTGCCAAAAATAGTGCCTGACATACAGAAGGTACCCAATAAATAGAGGCATCCTATCCTACTTATTATATAATAATTATGTATCTTCTCTGAATGCACTGATCAGATTTAACCAAAGAGTGGGCAAGTCTCCATTTCACAAGCTGCTGTGAAGACACGACTTGATGGTTTGAAAGTATTATTTATGAAAGAAAAATATAACATGAGTTATCCATTGTTTTCCTTTTGAATTATTTATGAAGTGTTTGGTAATAGGAATTCAGATCAGTCAGAATAAAAGCTATGAGTTGATGTTTCCTGTGCCATGCTTAAAAAAACTGAGTAGCTTGAGAAAACATTATTTCACAAATTGTGTTCTTGCTTAATGACTTAATCACTAAGGATACATGTTAACAATCACTCTAAATAAGCACTTGAAAGAAAAATATACTGCTTCTCACCACCCACCCAACAATCTGTAACTTGGCTTTTTGGAATTAAATGGTCACTTGGAAAAAAAAAAAAAAAAAACTCATCTGTAGCAACGGCCTAGGGAAGATGGAAAAGAAAAAGAAAACAAGGCCCATTTAATGAACTGAAAGCAGGCATCAAAACACAGACATAATACTCCTTCCAAGATGCCTAGGATAACTTCCTCAGGAGAAAATACTACCTGCCAGGGAAATAGTGAGCAGATTTATTTCAAATCTAGCTTTTATCTATCCACCACTACCCCTATTATACAGTAGGTAATAAAACCCCAGAAATATTAAATAACTTGCTTAAGTTCATGGAACTAAAAATGGTGAAGAGGAAACTCTAAACAAAGCCCTGACTATGCCCTATCGTATGCTGCTGCTTCTTTCAGGCCTACAAAGGGGCTGGCATTTATCATCACTTCTCATCTAACTGGTAAAGGACACTTAAACAGTAATGACCCTACCTATCAGTTTACAGTTCCCATAAATTCCATCATCATACCCTTAGAGAACTGTCCAAGATTCCAAAACTCCTTAAGAAGGAAATTGTGGCAGAAACTACTGACTGACTGTGTAACAGCCATCTGACCCTTATGAACAAAGCCCTGAATTTGTTTAGTGGGTGGGCAGCAAGTACTCAAAGGTAGATTGGTTTACGATGAAGCTTCAGGGCCCCCTCACTTGCATGGCTGCTTCTGAAGCCTTCATAGGGGCCCTAGCAAGTTAATGTTTGGAATTTTGTATTCCTGTCCTTAAAGAACTTTTAGGCTTTACAAAAGCTAGATCCATTCCTGTGTTAAGGGATGGTGGACCTTTGCCCCAGATCCAAGAGAAAAATCATGATTAGTAAGGCTAGTCAGACAAATCATAGTTTTCTACACTAGTGAAAATGTGCTGGAAGCTTCTAGAAATAACATTGGTCCAGGATAAAATAAAGACTCGCATAGGAAAAACCGTTTTGCACCATTCACCTCACCACCCCTCCCTCTCTTGTTTTGGACCTTAGCATGTTATGCCTCAAGCTATGTAAACCATCTTAGAACCATAAGGAATGCCAAGTGAATCACACTCAAGACAAATGATCAGCCAGATATGAATGAGTTACAGGATCAACTCTGGGACTCTCATCACCAAATTCCTTGTAAAGAATGGTCATGATCATTCCTTTACAGGTATGACCACAATTTATGTGTGGTCCATTCACCAGTTGATGGACCTTTGGGTGTTTTCCAGTTTATGTCTGTTATGGATACAGCTGCTATGAACAAGTGTGCATGTGCACTTAGGTCTTCATTTTTCTTGGGTAAGTATTTTGGAGTAGAATTAATGGGTCCTACAGTAAGTGTATGTTTAACTGTATAAGAAATTATCAAACATTTTTCCAAAGTGGTTATACAAGTTTGAATTACAAACAACAATGTATGGAGAGTTACAGTTGCTTCATATTTTTGTCAATACTTAATTCTATCTTTTTCCTTTTAGTCATTCTAGTGTGTGGTGGTGATAACTCACCATGGTTTCAATTAACATTTATCTAATAACTAAAGATGTTGAGGATTTTTCCTGTGCTTACTTGCCATTCTTATATCTCCCTTTGTGAAATGTCTAAATTTTCTGGTTTTATTGTTTTTACTGAGTTGTAAGAATTGTTTATATATTCTGATTACAAATCCTTTATCAGATATATGTTATGTAAATATTTTCTCTCAGAAAGGGGCTTACCTTTTCAGATTCTTAACAATATCTTTTGAAAAGCAAAGTTTTTAATTTTCAAGATGTCCAATATAACATCATTTTCTTATGCATTGTGCAGTTGGTATCCCAAGAAATCCTTGCCTAACCCAAGGATAAAAAATTTTTCTCCTATGGTTCCTTCTAAAAATTCTGTAATATTAGCTCTTATTTTTACATCTATAACACATTTCAAGTTAATTTTTATGTATAGTGTATAGAAAGGGTTGAGATTTATTTGTTTGTACATGGATATCCAATAGTTCTGGCATCATCTGTTGAGTCTTTTCAACAAATCCGTGAATTACCTTGGCATCTTTATCAGAAATCAACTGACCTTTTATGTTTTGTCTGTCTCTAGACTCTGTCCTATTCTGTTGACCTATAGGTCTACCATTTGTAATACCACACTTCCTTGTTTGCTGTAGCTTTATAAGTTTTGAAAGCAATTAGTGTATGACCTCCACCTTTGTTTTCCTTTATCAAAGTTGTTTTTTGACAATTCTAGGTCTTCCTTTTACATTTTCATATGACTTACAGACTCAGCTTGTCAATTTTTACACACACACACACACACACATAAAAACGCCTGCTGAGATTCTGATTAGGGCTGCATTGAATCTACAGATGAATTAGGATAGAACTGACAGCTTAGAAACATTATGTCTTCTAATTCATTAACATAATATATCCCTCCATTATTTAGGTCATCTTGAATTTCTCTCAGGATTGTTTCATGGTTTTCATTGTGGAGGTCTTAAACATATGTCATTAAATTCACCCCAAAGTATTTCATATTATTTAATGTTATAATAAATTGTATTTTTATTTGAATTTCCAATTGTTTGCTGTTACTATATAAACATATAATTGATCTTTGTATATTGATCCTATACCCTGTGAATGTTCTAAATACAGTTAGTTCTGGTAGCATTTTTGTAGATTCCTTCAGTTTTTTGGCAAAGATCATCATATCATCTGCAAATATAGTTTTAATTCTTTTCTATTCTAGATGCCTTTCACTTTTCGTGTTGCCTTCATGCACTGGCTAATGTCACTGATAAGGTTAAATACAAGTGGTGAAAAGAGATATCCTTGACTCATAGGAGAAAGACTCCAATCTTTCATGATGATGTTGGCTATAGGTTTTTCCTAGATGCCTGTTTTTCAGGTAAAATAACTACCTTTCTGTACCTCATTTTCTGAGTTTTTATTTTGTTTTGTTTTGTTTTATTAATGGCTTTTGAATCTTGTCAAATGCTTTTCTGGCATCTATTGGGATAATACTATGAATTTTATTTTTCTTTATTTGAATATACTGACTTGCAGTGATTGATTATTTTAACACTAAACCAACCATATATTTTTGGGAAAAATCCTACTTGGTCAGAAATATTATCCTTTGTATATATTGGTGAATTATATTTGTTAAAGTTTTTAAAAGAGTCTTGCATCTATGCTCATTAGGGTTATATATTGTTGTTATTGTTGTAACAATCAATATCTTTGGTTTTAGTTAGTATTTTTACTTTTAGTTAGCATGTTGGCCTCAAATAATGAGGTGAGATTTATTTCCTCCTTTTCTGTTGTTTCAAAGAGTTTGTGAAGAATTTATATTATTTTTCCTTGAATGTTTGATAGAATTCACCAGCAAAGCAATCTGGGTCTGCAGCTTTCTTTGCCAGTGAATTTTTAACTAAAACTTCAATTTTTAAAATAAATATTAGATGATTATTTACTTCTTCTTCAGTGAGTTTTGATAGATTGTACATTTTAAGGGATTTGTCCATATCATCTAAGTTGGTGAACTTATTGGCATTAAGTTTTTAATAACATTCATTTCCTTATTACCCTTTTAATATCTCTAGACTATGTAGTACTATCAACTTTCTCATTCATGGTGCTGGTTATTTTTGACTTGGCCCTTCTTTTCCTTACAAATTTGGCTATGGAGTTATTAATTTTATTAATCTTGAAGAACTAGCTTTTGGGTTCATTGATTTCCTCTATTGACTTCTTTTTTCTATTTCACTGATTTCTGCTCTGATATTTATTAGTTTTTGTCATCTACTTGATTTGGGTTTCCTTTGCTCTTCCATTTTTAGTTTTTTAAAGTAAAAGCTGAGATCATTGATTAGTTCTTTGTTTTTTTTCTAATATAGACATTTAGTGCTATAAATTTCTTTAAATTTTGCTTTAGTGGCATCCACAAATTTTGATATACTGTATTTTGTTTCCATTCCATTCAAGATATTTTCAAATTTTCCTTTTGATTACTCATTTAATCCATGGGATATTTAGGAGTTTTTTATTTAATTTCCAAATATTTGGAGAGTTTCAAGATATCTTTACATTATTGATTTCTAGTTTAATTCCACTGTGGCCAGAGAATTTACTTTGCATGACTTGATCATTTTTAAATTTATAGAGACTTGCTTTATGCTGAGAATATGGTCTATATTGGTAAATGTTCCATGTGCACTTTGAAAAAAAATACATATTTTGCTCTGTTGTTAGGTGAAGTGTTCTATAACTGGCAATTAGGTCTAATTGGTTGATAATGTTGTACAGATCTTGTATATCCTTACTGATATTTTTGTACACTTGCTCCATTGATTATTGAGGGTGGTATTAAAATATTTAAGTATAACTGTAGATTTGTCTATGTCGCTTCATAGTTCTGTCAGTTTTTGCTCCATTATTTGAATATTTAGGATTGTTGCATAAACCTTTAGAATTGTTAGGTCCTATTGATGAAATGATCCCTATATTATTATGAAATGACATTCTTTGCCCCTGGTAATATTCTTTCTCTAAAATCTATTTTGTCTTATATTAATATAGCCAAATAAGCATTCTTTTAATTAGTGTTATCATGGTATATTTTAATCATCATTTTATTTTTAACCAATTTGTGTTTTTCTACTTACAGTGAGTATTTTGTGGGCAACAGAGATGTTTATCCAATCTGACAATCTCTACCTTCAAGATGTGGTTTGAGACCATTTACATTTAATGTTAATATTGATATGGTTAGGTGTAATTCTACCTTAACCTTTATAATTCCTCAGTATATAAACTTCTACTTCACTATCTCTCAGCCAAAGGCCTAGTTTGGTAAAATGAGGAGATATTTAATTAGCAAAAGGTTGTGTTATAGTCAGCTATTCCAAAGAATCTGATACGGTGGCCCCAATCTTTAGTGAATTTCAGGTACATGTGAGTCCGACAATCCAAGAAAAAAATCAGAGAATGGGAGTAAAATAATCAGGAGCCAAATCATACTTCAGTGAATTATCAGACATTAACTATCATCTAGCCACAAAATATCTGTTCTAATAATACAATAAATTTCATCCATTGGATATATTGTGAAACACAGGACTTGTATTATTTAGAATTTTTCCATAATGTCCTGAGAGCTTTAAATCTAGTTCCCTTGCCTCCAATCAAACTTCCCTATCTGAACACACATATAAAATGTGTGGAGGAAGAATGAAACTTGGGAGGTTATTACCCTCAAATGAATAAAAATCAGTAAGACAAAAAAAAAATGACACAAACATAAAGTAGCCCCCAAATGCTATGTTTTCTAAAGGCAGACTGCAAATAATACTTTCACAAAGATTTCTAAATAGATCAGGAGCTCTGCTATGACTAACGAGAGGAATATCTCCATCGCCAGAAGCTACCAGCTTTGGTAAAAGGTCTTAGGTCACATGCAAGAGGATATCTTGAGGACATTAAGATTTTTATCCTAGGGGACTAGAAATTTTTTAAAGATAATACCAACACTCTTCTCAGGATATATAGGGAGGCTTACAATGTACCTTATATCTTCTCAGCACTGAATGTTGGGTTAAAAAATAAAAATTTCAGAGAAAACATCAAAGAATTCTTAAACCCTATGTCACATAACAGGAGGTTAATTATTTTTCACCAATGAATTGACTTTGTACAAGCAAAGCTCTTATGGATCAGACTCATCTTTTTCTTTTTTTCTCTTACCATACATCTTATGATTTTTTAAAGTAATAATGGCAATTTAGAGAAGTTGTCAGATATAATAATTCAGAAAATATCCTTGTAGAAAAACTAAGAATTGGTATAAGGGAATGCATGTGACATGGATAGGGGACCCTAAACAGCATACTATTCCTGACAAGAGGAAAAAGAAAAAAGAAAAAAAAGAGAACTGGAGATAATCGACCCTGTCTCTATAGTGGAGCTGTCATCTTTTAGCAGAGTTGCAAATATGTCTTTCCACTGCAACACGCAGTGGAAAAGTTCAAGTTCTCTGTGAATCATCCTGGCCACAGTGATATAATAAAATACAATGAAGCAGCAGCTTGTGAAAGATACATTCAACTAATAAAGAAAGAAGACTATATCTTCCTTGGTTATTAAGTAGATAATATATGCACACATATGGCACAGACAATAACGCCTCTTAATATACATATCTTTCTTGATGGGTTGTGGTAAAACTGTATAATAGGATCAGATAGAACAGCATCACATAAAATCCACTCCTCCGGGGGGGGTGGTCTTCAAAGAAGGAGCCACCATGACTCTGAGGATATATTACTAATCAGTGTGGCAATGAGAAGGAACTGCTCAATACAAGGCACTACTCAACATTCCTGCTTCATTACTCCCAACAACCCTATGTTTCAGATCTGGTGCACTACCAACCAATCCCGAAATACACTGAAGACACACTTTCTTGCTCCTTTGCCTTTAGAAGTATTATTCTCTTAATAAGACCTTTGCCTTTGCCTTTTCCTTCATGATGCATCTCACAAGTTAGATCCTCTCTGATGTTCCTGTCCTTCACCCATTCCCACAGCTGAATTCTTCTGAGCTGCTTAACACTCTGTACCTAACTCTCACAGGAACTTATATCACAATTGCTTCCTTTGATAGCAAGTGCTTCCCTTTTAAAGTGACTCTTATTTAATGTTTTTATATTTACTATATACCTACATCTTTCCAAAAAGAAGTTGAGGTGGCTTATAATAAAAGACAGTGCAATCAAATATTTAAATGGAAATAGAAAACTAGGACCTTGGAAAAGAATAATATAAAATTGTCAAACATAAAACTGCCCTGCTTAGGCTTCAAATATATCTTTCTGCTTCTTGGAATTTGCCATGAAAAGATTCTCATTAGAAAGGAGGAAAACACTGGTTCTTCAAGGGAAACAAATTTATTCCCAGCAGAGAGTTCTAAAGTAAAATTCATCATAGATGACTGTATATAGAAGACTCTAATCCACATGAAACATAATATTCTCAACACAGTTTACCACAGTAGCCCAAATGAATTGCAAATGACTATTTCTAATCTCTATCTTCAGCATAAGTAGAGTTCACAATATTAAAATGCAATATGGTGTTGGTGATTCTGAATAGTCTGGATCAAGGTAAGCTAAACAAGTAGCCTTCTGGTAATTTAATTAGCTAAAAGGATAAAATTTCTATACAATACATATTTAAGACAAAGTTTCCTAAGTACTTTCTTCAGATGGTCTCTTAAAAAAAGAAGGGAGATCCAACTAGACAAGCATTGCCAACACTGTGTGGGTATTGGGTATTCTCCTAAAAAACGGGAGGGGGAAATGGAAAAATAATTTGAGAAATATTGGTTTAAACAAAATTAAACAGACTCCTTTTCATCAGGCATTCTCAGAGAATTAAATTTACAAATATGCTTCATAAATTCCCAAGCAAAGGTTACAGTTTATAGCAGTTCCCAAATAAAAGGTTAGGAAACTGAAGGTTAGGAGAAGAAACTAAGGTTATGTATTATACTGCAAGTGGGCTTAAAAAAAAGCAGGGCATCCTGGGACAATTTTATAGCCAACACTGATATAGTGCTTACCACATTCCAGACAATATTCTAAGTGCTTTTCATATCACTACTTACTTAATCTTCCCAACAAACCCTGACATAAGTACTATTGTCTCCATTTACATATAGGAAAACTGAGACATACAGAAGTTAAGTAACTTGCTCAAGGTCACACAGCTGGAAAGCTGGGATGTGAATCCTGGCTACCGAGTTCCAAAGTCTATGCTCTTAATTACCACTTAGAATGTAAGAAAAGCCTGGAAAAGGTAATATCATAACTTGGCTCTAAAGGCTAGAACTGCAAAGAGACAATCCGAAGGGCAACATCAAACCGGTGAAGAAAGTTCATGCGTGGTTCAGGTTGTCATGAACTAGAGGGATAGATTACAGGCAAGACTTGAAACCAAGTGCAGCACTAGCAGATTCCAGGAGACAACCCCTTTGTGGGAGCAGATACCTGGGTTAGAATCATGTCCAGGCACTCAGTAGCTGGAGGAAATCCTATGGGTCCCAGTTTCCTCATACATAAAATGGTGATAAAATAGCCTGCCTTGGAGAGCTGCTTCAAGGCTGGAAAATCTGTGTGAAGCATCTTGCACAGTGTCTGTCAAAAGCAGGCACTCACTGAAACACAGCATTATCGGTCAGTCCTCATGATCGTGAGGTAAGCACACTTAGCTCCGTTTTGTAGATGAGCAAGGTGAAACTCACAGATGTCAAGTCAAATAACTTGACCAAGGTCCTACAGCTGGTGAGCAGAAGAGAACAGGTCGCACTCATCTCATGTGACCTCAAATCCAGTGTTCTTAGCTCTGAACAACAGAAATGAATGATGCTAAAGAGTTTCTAATCCACTTGCTACAATAATGAAGACCGATAGCATCAGTAGAGGACAAACTGAGGTTAAAAACGTACACTACAGAGACATAAGCAACCTCCTAGAGACCGAGTAACGTGAAGAGAGAGTATGGTACATGAGCAAGAGAGAAAAATTTAGATCTGACGGAGATTTCATGGCAATGATGAAATACTTAAACAAGCCCATCTAGAAGGCCTTGAGAGAGTTCAGAGTGAATTCTGATGGGATGAAAAGTTTTCCAGCTACTAATTTAGCCCTGGGTTTGTTTCTACACATGTGCATACACTGATGTTCAAGTCCAGGAGTAATTCTTTCTATGAAATGACTGTAGTTTACTTCCAGGACTTTGCAAACCCTTTACTACGTAGCAATAGGTTGGAAGTAGCCAAATTACCCTTCTTGCAGGAATTCATCACTCAGTTTATTTATTTATTTATTTTAACATCTTTTATTAGAGTATAATTGCTTTACAATGGTGTGTTAGTTTCTGTCTTATAACAAAGTGATTCAGTTATACATATACATATGTCCCCATATCTCTTCCCTCTTGCATCTCCCTCCCTCCCACCCTCCCTATCCCACCCCTCTAGGTGGTCACAAAGCACCGAGCTGATCTCCCGTTGCTATGCGGCTGCTTCCCACTAGCTAGCTATTTTACATTTGGTAGTGTATATATGTCCATGCCACTCTCTCACTTTGTCACAGCTTACCCTTCCCCCTCCCCATATCCTCAAGTCCATTCTCTAGTAGGTCTGCATCTTTATTCCTGTCTTGCCCCTAGGTTTTTCTGACCATTTCTTTTTTCTTTCTTTCTTTTCTTCTTTTTTAGATTCCATATATATGTGTTAGCATACGGTATTTGTTTTTCTCTTTCTGACTTACTTCACTCTGTATGACAGTCTCTAGGTCCATTCACCTCACTACAAATAACTCAGTTTCATTTCTTTTTATGGCTGAGTAATATTCCATTGTATATATGTGCCACATCTTCTTTATCCATTCATCTGTTGATGGACACTTAGGTTGCTTCCATGTCCTGGCTATTGTAAACAGAGCTGCAATGAACATTTTGGTACATGACTCTTTTTGAATTATGGTTTTCTCAGGGTATATGCCCCGTAGTGGGATTGCTGGTTCGTATGGTAGTTCTATTTTTAGTTTTTTAAGGAACCTCCATACTGTTCTCCATAGTGGCTGTATCAATTTACATTCCTACCAACAGTGCAAGAGGGTTCCTTTTTCTCCACACCCTCTCCAGCATTTATTGTTTGTAGATTTTTTGATGATGACTATTCTAACTGGCATCACTCAGTTTAGACAACAGCACTGCTATGGTTTGGGAAAGAATCAGGGCCTTTACTACTTGACCCAGGATTTCAAAAGTAGCTGATTTTCCCTTAACATATATTCATGCAAGTGTCACAAAAGACTTTAATTTAGAAAGAAATACTGGTGTGTTAGCATTCAGTCTGAAAAGCAGCCACTTCCCCCTTAGCCAAACGACTCTAAACTGTCTTCCTGCTAACCTAGTTTCAGTCAGCTAACCACACATTAGAATGTGGAAATGTTACTGAAGTATTCATTTCCTTGGGCTTGAAGTATTTAGGTGGAGATGGATGATATTTTGAAAACTCTCTAGAGTGCTTGGAATGTTCCTAAAGAGTTCAACTGTGACACTATTCTGTACTTTTTCAGAATCACATTCAGAGAAAAAGAGAGGAAGGGACTGATGGTTATACAATTAACATGCCTAAACTAGATAACCAATATTGAAAATAAACCAAACAATTGAAATCAAATACACTAGAAGTTAATAAGTGTCTATGATTCTCCTTTTCAGAGCTGTAAAGGAAGAGAAATGCCTAGCTTCAAAAATGCATAAATCATTTTTTGTTGACAGAGATTTCATGACAATGATGAAAGGTTTACAGAGCCTGAGCAATTAACCCATATTTACCCTTTCAATAATGTTACTCATAAAACAACCTAGGCTTTGGTTACCTGTCTATAAAATAGGTGATGGAGGATGAGAGCAGATTGGCTCTCCAATTCTACAAGTAGATCATTTGATACCAATGGCAGACAAAAAAGGAATTCTATCAAATTTAGTGTCTGGAGGAACACACAAAATAAACCCTAGAAAGAAACATTCTATTTTACCTTGTCTTTAGCCAAATCTAATCACTATTATTTAAAAAAAAAAAAAAAAAAAAAAAAAAACTCAGTTTTCACATGTAAAAGCATTTATAAATATTCAGCTCACCAAAAAATAAACATGTCAATGAAAACTGAATTCATTGAATTTTGCTAAATAAACCCATGTACATCTATCTTCTGTTTTATGTGGTCTTTTTGTCAGAAATAAATGTTAACAGTTGTAATAAATTTCCCTCAGCATTTTTATATGATTCTATCTGTGAGTACAAAAAATATTTTTTTAAAGAAAGCCATATATATCAAAGCACATGATAACAGATTGTTAATATTAGAACAAATCAATCAATGTCTTTTTTTTTTTTTTTTTTTTTTTTTTTGTGGTATGTGGGTCTCTCACTGTTGTGGCCTCTCCCGTTGCGGCGCACAGGCTCCGGACGCGCAGGCTCAGCGGCCATGGCTCACGGGCCCAGACGCTCCGCGGCATGTGGGATCCTCCCGGACCCGGGCACGAACCCGCGTCCCCTGCATCGGCAGGCAGACTCCCAACCTCTGTGCCACCAGGGAAGCCCCAATCAATGTCTTTGATATAAATACCAATGACATCATCAATGCTATAAAATAGCTCTGTTACAGTGACATAGTCTTTATGAGTTTCTCAAGTAGGAGGGTAGAAACAGTCTTCACCTCTCAGGAAACTCCATAATATTAAGTGAGAAAAGTGGAAATATTCATTCCAAATTTTTAATCTATGGAATGCCTCAAGCAAAATATGCCACCTTCCTCCCTTTCCTGCTTGGAGTCCACTGTCTAAAATGGGAAGAGAAGGAGGCACTGAGTTGTGGACAAACCAATATGAGGATCTTCCTAGGTATGTGTTAATATATCTAAAGTAAAATTCCAAAGGTCAGCTTTTTCTACCCACTCCTTCAGCAAAGATCCTCCCTTCCAACCAGATCCCCAGATGGGCAGTTATCTCAAATCCCCAAAGAAATATTTGCAAAGAATCTAAGAAAGAGTGGATATATGTATAACTGATTCACTTTGCTATACACCTGAAATTAACACAACATTGTAAATCAACTATACTCCAATAAAAATTATTGAAAAAATAAGGCAAACCCCAAATACATACATACATACATATTAAAAAAGAGAGTGAGAGAGAGAGAGTGAACAGCCCCAAAGTCCTTTTCAATATACATATAGCCCGCTATGGGTAGCAGAGTTAAGATCACAGACTGGCTCAGGCTTTCAGCCTTCGAATTCCTGCTCAGCCACTCTGTGACACTGGGTGGTAATTTACCTCTTTTAGCTTAATTTTGGCATCTGCAATATGATAATAATAATAATAGTAAGAATTGCATAGAGTTGAAGTGAAAGCTAAATGAGGTAACAACTTATGGACAGTATTTGACATAATATCTGGTGCATGATACAGTAAGAATTCAAAACAATGTTAATTACTGTTACTGATAACATTTGTATGGGAAAGCACTTCCTACACCCTACTTCACAGGAAGCTATAGTATAAACGATGATTCTGACACCCTTGTGAGGTAAATATTGTAGTCAATCCCATTTTATAGATGAAGATTCAGAGGCCCAGAGAAATGTTTTAAGAATTAACAAATTTAATTTTAAAAAATAAAAAATCTGATAGGTGACAAAGCAAGAAGCCAAACTTAGGTTTTTGACTCTACAGGTCAGGCCCCAGCCAGTACTTCACAATTCTTACTCTCAAAGCAGGTATAAATACCTTTGAAATGGACAAAAAAATATTACTGGGTGTCTTCAATGGAAAACTTTTCTCATTACCTAATTTTACAAGGTCCCTGTACCTTTCATTGTCTTTGAGCTATTTCATAATTCTGTAAATAGTAGATAACTCATAACACAAATGATAATTGTCCATATATGTGCAAATGGATTTTGACTGGTACAGATGCAATGATTTTTCCTCCCCTACTTCAGAAATCATTTTTGTGTTTATTAAGCAAATTCATTAAGTGCCCTAATTGCCTATAAATATTCCTGCTCTTGGGTTTTCCGTTGAATCAGTTGTAACACCTTACTGGTTTCTTCATTAATTAATGAATTAAATAAAATCATTCACATGCATTCATTTCATATTTGTGTCATGGTTTGACTTTACTTCTTAGAAATTATCCTTTAACACTGGGGAGATCTCGACCAGCTCTCATACCCTTCTAGGAACACAAGGGAAATTTCCCTGGGGAGTCTCTAGCCTGTGAATTTTGGTGGCAGAAAGATGATGTGCTATATCAAATATTGAGCCTGATTCTCAAAATGTGTAAACTGCTCTCTGTTAGTCACTTTAGGAAACTGTATTAACTCTTATAAGTCCTAGGATATTAGCCACAAATTTAGGCTTTTGTTCCATGGGTCCAGATTGAAAGTAGCAAGGGGACAGAACAACTTGGTGAGCTCCTATTGGTCTTATTTCTTAATCTCTCTCCTTTTCTCAACTGCAGTATTACAGAAAACAGAATGGTCACTGCAACAGCATTTTTCTCTGCCTTGGTTCTTAACTGAGCAATTGCACTCTGCTCCCACAGAGCCTACGCACAGCCAAACCTTTGAAGTAACTATGACTTTTCTGAATTCTAGCAGCCTGGGTGTAAACAAGACAGAGCACCCATTATGGACTCCCTGCACCCTTGCTAACCCAGGATAGAAAATGCTGGGCTCTGAGAAGCCAGCACTTCTCTTGCAGTAGGAAGAGAAACCCTTCCTCTCCCTTCCATGACTCTCCATGCTGCATGTTGTCCATGTTCCGGGAGGGGTGTAAAGCCCCTGTACTCATTTATAAGGTAGGGAAACAGATGGAACTGGCTTCATTTGTGAAGACAACTAGTTATCTTATAAGTACAGATGGAGTAAGTAGCACAATTATTACCAGAGAACTGAGGCTGCCAGATGGTTTGGTTAAAAAAAAAAATTTTTTTTAAAGGTTGGCTGCCAGATTCACAGCAGGAAATAGCCTGCTCCCAGGGGTATAGAAAACCATGCAGATTTAAATCACCCTGCTATGTGCCTAGTAGTCTGCTCCTTTTCTGGGGCTGCAGAGGGAATAGGAGGAAGACTAGGATCACCAGGTGGTCAGAATGGCATATTAGCAGGCTTTCCAAAGGTGAAAATGAAGAAAGGGAAAGGGTTGTCCATGGTACAGGTGGTGTAAGAAATCAGCTTTTTTAAGAATAAGAACTAAATTTTTAAAAGGGCACAATGGTGCAAGATAAAGAAACTGTGTTCTTTATTTTGCTTTTGTTTGTTTGTTAGTAAAGTCCACTGCTTGCATTCAGAACTCTTTCTTTCTTGGCAGTCTCCCTAAGAAGATGGAATTTTACTGGCTGACTCTGTTCTCAGGCTCAGCATCAATGGCTGAATCACTCCAAGTACCAAGTTAATTGGTCTAGCAAAGTAAAAAAATCAATTAAAAAAAAAGAAAAGAGAAAGTCAGTCCGCGCAAACTTTAAGCAATCTGAGCCCTGTGGCTAATTTTATCTTTTCTAGGGAGAGCGGGCTTCTTCATCCTGCAGCAGCTCCTCTGTGGATCACATCCATTAATGGTGAGGGTGGAGGAAGGTGTCTAAACACCAACAGAACCCTGTGAGTTAAAAATCCACAGTACTTTTTCCTCCATACTGTAGGTGCTGTTGCTTTCTTCAGCCTCTTGCCACAAACAGTTAGCTATGCTCATTTTAGAATATGAAAGAATATTGCTGCCCTGTGGGCAGAAAGCCATGAAAATAAGAATCTACAATCTTGTTCCTGTGAGACTGAAATCTAGGGAGTCTAACAGCATGCCAGGGCTGGGACTTGATAGAGATATTATAGAATGATTGCCAAAGATGTTTTATATGTCTCAAAGCCTTTCACTCTTGTCTTTGTTTTTTAATCTTATACTCATGTAGAGTAAGCATTTTAAAAATTACTGATTGAAAAATGCTGTCCTTTCCCCAAACATCTACAAACTGATTTAGCTATTCATTTAACAAGTGTTTAGCAAATCATCTCCCTGTGCCAAGGCCCCCTACGATGATGAAAATACCGGCATGCTCAATCCTCTCAAACTCTGCCACTGCTTTATCAATGAAATTTGTGTAATATTCTAAATCCTTTGTGTCATTTCAGCAATCTTCATAGCATCTTCACCAAGAGTAGATTCCATCTCAAGAAACCACTTTCTTTGCTCATCCACTAATAGAAGCAACTCCTCATTCATTAAATTTTATCACGAGATTGCAACAATTCAGTCACATCTTTACGCTCCACTTCTAATTCTAATTCTCTTAGTATTTCCATCACATCTTCAGTTACTTCCTCTACCTGTCTTGAACCCTTCAAAGTTATCTATGAGGACTGGAATCAACTTCCTTCAAACTCCTGTGAATGTTGATATTTTGACCTCTCCCCATGAATCACGAATGTTCTTAATGTCATCTAGAAAGAGGAATCCTTTCCAGAGGTTATTCAATTTACTTTGCCCTGATTCATCAGAGAAATCACTATCTATGGCAGTTAAAACCTTAGAAAATGTAGTTCTTAAATAGTAAGATTTGAAAGTCAAAATTACTCCTTGATCCATGGCTTCAGAATGAGTGTTATGTTAGCACACATGAAAACAACATTAATCTTGTTGTACATCCCCATCAGAGCTCTTGGGTGACAAGGTGCATCATCAACAAGCGTATTTTGAAAGACATGTTTTTCTGAGCAACAGGTCTCAACAGTGGACTTAAAATATCCAGTAAACCATGCTGTAAACAGATGTGCTATCATCCCAGGTTTGTAGAACACAGGCAGAGTAGACTTAGCATAATTCTTAAGAGCCCTCGCATTTTCGGAATGGTAAATGAGCATCAGCTTCAACCTAAAGTTACCAGCTGCATTAGCCCCTAACAAGAGAGTCAGACTGTCCTTTGAAACTTTGAAGACAAGAATTGACTTTTTCTCTCCAGCTATAAAAGTCCAGATGACATCTTCTTCCAAAATAAGGTTTTATATACATGGAAAATCTGTTGTTTAGTGTAGTCACTCTCATTAATTATCTTAGCTAGATCTTCTGGATAACTTACTGCAGCTTCTACATCAGCACTTACTGCTTCACCTCGCACTGTTATGTTACGGAGACAGCTCTTTCCTTAAACCTCATGAACCAACCTCTACTAACTTCAAACTTTTCTTCTGCAGCTTCCTCAACTCTCTCAGCCGTCACAGAATTGAAGAGAGTTAAGGCCTTGTTTTGGATGGAGCTTTGGCTTAAGGGAATGTTATGTTTGGTTTGATCTTCTATCTAGACCACTAAAACTTTCTCCATATAAGCAATAAGGCTATTTCACTTTCCTATCATTTGTGTGTTCTTTGGAGTAGCACTTTTAAGCTCCTTAAAGAACTTTTCCTTTTCTTTCATAAGTTGGCTAACTATTTGGAGCAAAATGCCTAGCTTTTGACCTATCTAGGCTTTCAACCTGCCTTCCTCACTAAGCTTAATCATTTCTTGCTTTTGACTTAAAGTGTGAGACATGTGGAGGTGTGGCTGAGATGGAGATATAGGAAGACCCTGAGCTCAACTCCTCCCATAGCCACATCAAAATTGTGACTATCTACAGAGGAACGATCTATGAAAATGACCTGAAGACTAGCAGAAAAGATTTCCACAACTAAAGATATAAAGAAGGAACTACAATGCGATGGCTAGGAGGCACAGAAATGTGGTACGGTTAAGACACCTACCACTGGGTAGGCGACCCACAAATGGGAGAAAAATCACAATTGCAGACGTTCTCCCCATGGAACAAGGAGTCTGAACCCTACATCTGCCTCCCCAGCCTGGCGGTCCTATACCAAAAAGACAAGTTCCCAGAATGACTGAGTTTGAAGGCCAGCAGGGCTTGAGTATGGGAAATCAGAGGGCTGTAGAAAATAGATACTCTGCTCTTAACGGGTTCACACAAAATCTCACAGGCTATGAGACCCAGCAGAGGCACTAATTTGAAAGGAGCCTAGGTCAGATCCACTTGGCTGATAGTGGCCGACAGAGAGTCAGGAGGCAACTGGGACTTCCTCTGGGGACACAGATGCTGGCAGCAGCCATTTTGGGGAGCTTGTTCTACAACGAGGACACGTGCTGGCGAGTGCTATTTTGGAGCCCTCCCTATGGCCTATTACTGTGTGTGTGTGTTTTGGGGGGGGGGGCAGGCCAGGGCCAGTCTTGGGAATCCCCCGGTCATGCAGCCAGCTGTGTGGGGACCTGACCATATCCACAAGCAGATCAGCACCAGCCCCAGGCTGCCCCAGCCCCACAGCAGCTGCCCAGAGAAAGATCCCCTCACCAGTGGGCTGGCATGAGCCCCAGGCACCCCAGGACCCTGCATCCAGCTTCTTTGGGACATGGTGCTGCCCACCAGTGGGCTGCCACCTGTCCTGGCAACCCCCAGGCTCCACAGACAGCCACTCTGGGATCTAACCCTGCCCACCAGTGAGCCAGCAGCCATCCCTTGAGTCAGCACCTGGCAGTTACTGAGACCAGGCCCAGCCCCGTCTACCAGCACACCTGCAGTAGTCAGCCCCATCACAACGGAAGGGCCCATGCAGCCTACATATGGAGCACCCCTTGAGTATATGGCTCTGGTGACCAAAGGAGAATGTGCTGCTGGGTCCCATAGGGCGTCTCCTACATAAGGCCACTTTGCCAAGATCAGGAAATGTAACCAACCCTCCTAATACATAGAAATAACCGCAGGGGATTAGCCAAAATGAGTAGACAGAGGAATACATTCCAAATGAAGGACCAAGACAAAACCTCACAAAAAAGAACTAAACAAAGTGGCAATAAGCAATCCTACCCGATAAAGAATTCAAGGTAATGAATGAAGCTCAATGGACTCAGGGAAAACATGCAGGAACATTGTGAGAATTTTAGCAAAGAGTTAAACATCCACGTTGGATGTTGAATTTTGCCAAAAGCTTTTTGGGTTTTTTTTGCATTTCTTGAGACAATCATATGATTTTTATTTTTCAATATGTTAATGTGGTGTATCACACTGATTGATTTGTGAATAGTGAACCATCCTTGTATCACTGGGATAAATCCCACTTAATCATGGTGTGTGATCCTTTCAACGTATTGTTTAATTCAGTTTGCTAGTACTTTGTTGAGAATTTTCACATGTATGTTTATCAGTGATATTGGCCTGTAATTTTTTTTTTTCTGGTGTCTGTCTAGTTCTAGTATCAGGGTGATGCTGGCCTTGCAGAATGAGTTCAGAAGCATTTCTTCCTCTTCAATTTTTTTGAAATAGTTTGAGAAGGGTAAGTGTTAACTCTTCTTTAAATGTTTTGTAGGGAAATTCCCTGGTGGTCCAGTAGTTAAGACTCCATGCTTCCACTGCTGAGGGCCTGGGTTCAATCTCTGGCCAGAGAACTAGGATCCTGCAAGCTGTGCAGCATGGCAAAAAAAAAACAAAATGTTTTGTAGAATTCACCTGTGAAGCCATCTGGTTCTCGACTTTTGTTCGTTGGGAGTTTTTGTTACTGATTCAATTTAATTACTGGTAATTGGTCTGTTCATATTTTGTATTTCTTCCTGATCAGTCTTGGGAAATTGTATAGTTCAAGGAGTTTTATCTGTTTTTTTCCTGTTGCTCCATTTTATTGGTGTATAATTGTTTGTGGTAATCTCTTATGGTCCCTTGTTTTTCTGTGGAGTCAGTTGTAAAATTCTCCTCTTTTGTTTCTTATTTTATTTATTTGGGCTCTCTCTTTTTTTCTTGATGAGAGTGAGTAAAGGTTTATCAATTTTGTTAATAAACACATTTTTGTATTTTTGCAGTTTTTTTCCCTGTGGTTGATTTCTAGTCTCATACGATTGTGGTAGGAAAAGATGCTTAATATGATTTAAATCTTCCTAAATTTATTGAGATTTATTTTGTGGCCTAGCATATGATGTATTCTGGAGAATGTTCCATGTGCACTTGAAAAGAATGTGTATTCTTGTGTTTTGAGATGGAATGTTCTGTATATATATCCACGTATACATATGTATAAATCCATCTGCTCTAATGTGTTGTTTAAGGCCAGGGTTTCCTTACTGATTTTCTGTCTGCATGATCTATCCAATGATGTTAAGTGGGTGTTAGAGTCCCTAATATTATTGTGTTACTATCAATTTCTCCCTTTATGTTTGTTAATATTTGCTTTATATGTTTAGGTTTTCCTATGTTGGGTGCATATATACTTACCACTGCTATATCTTCTTGTTGGCATTATTTCTTTATCATTATTTAATGTCCTTAATTGTCTTTCATTACAGTCTTTCTTTGAAAGTCTATAAGAAATGCTACCTCAGCTTTTTTGCTTCATTTCCATTTGTGTGGAATACCTTTTTCTATCCCCTCATTTTCAGATTGTGTGTGTCTTCCGATCTGAAGTGAGTTTCTTGTAGGCAGCATATATATGGGTCTTGGTTTTTTTATCCATTGAGCCAACCTATGTCTTTTAACTGGAGCATTTAGTCCATTTACATTTAAAGTAATTATTGATAGATATATACTTACTGCCATTTTGTTAATTGTTTTCTGGTTGTTTTTGTATTTCATTTTGTTCCTTTCTTCTTCTCTTGCTCTCTTCCCTTGTGATTTGACGACTATCTTTAGTGTTACCTTTGGATTCCTTTCTCTTTTTTGTGCATGTATCTATAATAGGTTTTGGAGTTGTGGTTACCATGAGGTTCATATATAACAACCTATATGAATATATGTCATTATTATAAGTTGATGATCTCAAGTTTGAATACATTCTAACAATCCTGCATTTTTACTTCCCCACCCCCTCATATTTAATGTTTTGACATTATATTTTACATCTTTTGTATTGTGTATCCACTTTTTGTGAATATAAATGATTTTACTACTTTTGTCTTTTAACCTTCCTACCAGCTTTATATGTAGTTTATCTGATACCTTTACTATATGTTTGCTTTTACCAGTGAGATTTTTCCTTTTATAATTTTTATATTTTTAGTTGTGGTCTTTTCCATTTAGAGAAGTCACTTCAACATTTATTGTAAAGCTGGTTTAGTGGTGCTGAAATCTTGCAGCTTTTGCTTGCCTGTAAAATTCTTTATTTGTCCTTCAAATCTGAATAATAGTCTTGCTGGGTAGAGTATTCTTGGTTGTAGCTTTTTTACATTCATCACTTTGAATATATCATGCCACTCCCTTCTGTTCTGCAAAGTTTCTGCTGAAAAATCAGATTATAGTCTTATGGAAGTTCCCTTGTATGTAACTACTTGCTTTTCTCTTGTTGCTTTTAAGGTTCTCTATCTTTAATTTTTGTCATTTTAACTATAATGTGTTTTGGTGTGGACCTTTTTGGGTTCATCTTGTTTAGGACTCTCTGTGCTTCCTGGACGTGGATGTTTCCTTTCCCCAGTTAGGAAAGTTTTCAACTATTATGTCTTCAAATATATTCTCTGCCCCTTTCTCTCCCTCCTTCCCTTCTGGGACCCCTATAATATGCAACAATACGGGTATACAGGGAACTTACCTCAATATAATAAAGTCCATATATGACAATCCTACAGCCAACTTTATACTCCACAATGAATAGCTGAAAGCATTTCCTCTAAGTAGAGGAACAGTACAAGGATTATCACTCTTGCCAGTTTTAATCAACATAGTATTGGAAGTCCGAGCCACAGCAATCAGACAAGTAAAAGAAATAAAAGGAATCCAAATTGGAAAAGAAGAAATAAAATATTACTATTTGCATAAGACATGATACTTTATACAGAAACTTCTAAAGATACCACCAAAAAAACCATTAGAGTTAATTAATGAATTTAGTAAAGTTGCACGATAAAAAATTAACATAAAGAAATGTGTTGCATTTCTATACACAAATAAAAAAGAATATCAAAAAGAGAAATTAAGGAAACAGTCATTTTTACAATTACACCAAAAAGACTAAAATATCTAGGAATAAAATTAACCAAGAAGGTAAATGACTTATACTCAGAAAACTCAGAAAAATGACTTATACTCAGAAAACCTAAATATAGTTTTATTCAGAAAACTATAAGACACTGATGAAAGAAATTGAAGATGACACAAATGAAAAGCTATACTGTGCTCATGGATTAGAAAATTAATGTTAAAATGACATTACTACCCAAGGAAATTTACAGATTCTTTGGAAACCCTATCAAAATACCAATGGCATTTTGTCACAGAGCTGGAACAAATAATTCTAAAATTTGTACTGAAGCACAAAAGACCCAAATACGCAAAAGAATCTTGAGAAAAAAGAACAAAGCTGAAGGTATCACACTTCCTAGTTTTAAACTATACTACAAAGCTATAGTATTCAAAACAGTATGGTGTTGGCACAAAACCAGGTCCTGGCACAAAAACAGACATGTAGATCAAAGGAACAGAATAGCCCAGAAAAAAACCCACACTTTTATGGTCAGTTAATCTACAACAAAGGAAGCAAAAATATACAATGGGGAAAAGACAGTCTTCAATGAATGGTGTTGGGAAAACTGGACAGCTACATGCAAAAGTAGGTAACCAGACCACTTTCTCTCACCACATACAAAATAAACTCAAAATGGACTAAAGACTTAAATGTAAAACCTGAAATCATAAAACTCATAAAAGAAGACAGAGGCAGTAAACTCTTTGACATTGGACTTAGCAATTTTTTTTTGGATATGTTTCCTCAGGCAAGGGAAACAAAAGCAAAAATAAACAAATGGAACTACATCAAACTAAATAGCTTTTGTACTGCAAAGGAAATTCAGCAAAATGAAGAGGCTGCCTACTGAATGGGAGAAGATATTCGTAAACAATTTATTTGATGAGACATTAATATCTCAAATATACAAAGAATTCATACAACTGAATGTCAAAAAAAAGCAATCTGATTAAAAAATGGACAGAATACCTGAACAGACATTTCTCCAAAGAAGACATACAGATGGCCAACAGACACATGAAAAGATGCTCAACATCATTAATCATCAGAGAAATACAGATCAAAGTCATGAGACATCAGTACACACCTGTCAGAATGGCTATCATCAAAAAGACAACAACTAACACATGTTGACAAGGATGTGGAGAAAAGGGAATCTTTGTGCACTGTTGGTGGGATTATAAATTGGCCACCTATGGAAAACAGAATGGAGGTTCCTCAAAAGTTAAAACTAGAACTGCCATATAATTGCAATAGCAATTTCATTTGTTGGTATTTACCTGAAAAAAAAATAAAAACACTAATTCAAAAAGATACATGAACTTCAATTTTCATTGCAATATTATTCACAATAGCCAAGATATGGAAGCAACTTAAATGTCCATTGATAGATGAATGGATAAACTTGTGTTTTATACATATATATATACATACACAGACACACACAATTGACTATCTTGCCATTTGCTACTATGTGGATGCATCTGGATAGTAATATGCTAAATGAAATAAGTCAGATAGTGAAAGACATATACTGCATAATCTCGCTGTGGAATCTAAAAAACAAAACAAAACAAAGTAACAAATGAAACAAAATGAAAACAGACTCATAGATACAGAAAACTAACCTGTGGTTGCCAGAGGAAGGGACATGGAGGGTGTGAGCAAAACTAGATGTGAACAGGATTAAGATGTAAAAAACCTCCAATTATATAATAATTGTCATGGGGATATAATATATGGCCTAAGAAATATGATCAACAATATTGTAATAACTTTGTATGTGAACAAATAGTTACTAGACTTATTGTGGTGCTTTCACAATACATTCAAATGTCATATCATTATGTCGTACACCTGAAACTAACATAATATTGTACATCACTATATTTCAAAAACAACAAAAAAGACAATAAATAAAATATATTTTAAAAATTCTCAGAGATACTCCTGAGAGTTGCAGGGGGTTTATGCTAGGCTAGAACTAAAACATAAAACAATATATCTCATCAACATATCTAATGGGTGGGTAAAATTCAAGAAAATACATCTTTATATGGCAATCCACAAAAAATACTACTAATAATAATGAAGTGTGAGACATGCAACTCTTCCTTTCAGTTGAACCCTTAGAAACCATTGTAGGGTGATTAATCGGCCTAATTTAAATATGGTTGTGTCTCAGGGAATAAGGAGGCCAGAGGAAAAGGAGAGAGACATGGGCAAGTGTGGCTGGTGGAGCAGTCAGATCACACACAACATTTATCAATTAAATTTGCCATCTTATATGGGCAAGGTTTGTGGCACCTCAAAGTGATTATAATAGTAACATCAAAGATAATTGATCACAGATCACCATAACAAATAAAATAATAAGGAAAAAGTTTGAGAGATTGTGAGAATTACCATAATGTGATACAGAGACATGAACTAAGCAAATGCTGTTGGAAAATTGGTGCCAATAGACTTGCTCTACCCAGGGTTGTTACAACCTTCAATTTATAAAAAAAAAACAAACAAAAAAAAAACCGTATCTGCAAAGCACAATAAAGTAAAGAACATTAAAATGAGGTATGCCTGTATACTGGGCAGTCATTGTAATGTTGATTCTAAAGGCAGAGAGACGTGGGTTTGAATCCCATCTCCGCCTTACCTGACAAGTAAGCAAGTTATTTTACATCTCTAGTTTCCCCAGTTATGAAATGAAGATAATATATAGTACATACTCCCTGATGCTGTTATTACAATTTTCAAGGCCACAATACAGTATAAATATGGTTAACCAAGTGCCTAGCACATAGAATTCACTCAGTCAGCAATTAAAGTTTTATTTCTCACACCTGTATAAACATTTCATTTTTATTCTGAACTCCATCCTGCCTTATTCCATCTTTCTCCTTTCAAAGGGTCTATCCAGCTCAGTAATTTTAAAAGTTGCCTCTTAGAGGAAGTGACCTGAGATGGGAAAGGTAGTAGGGAGATTTGGAGAAATTATTCTAAGTAAAAAACATTTCCAAAGGACCTAAGATATAAGTTAGACGGACACTGAAGAGTAATCATTGAGAGGGATGTGCGATTTAAGAGGTGAGTAGGAATTTATTCATTTACACCATTCATAGTTCCATGCATTGAGGATCCAGTACTGAACAAAACAGATAAAAATTCCTGCTCTCATAGGGCTCATATTTCAGTGGTAAGAGATAGCCAATACATAAAATAAATTAGTAAATTATAAAGGATATAATGCTAAGGAGAGAAATGAATCAGGGAAGAGAGAAAGGAAATGCAAAATGCAGTTTTAAATCAGGTGGTTAGGAAATGCTTCAATAAGAAAGATCACTTTTAATAAAGACCTAAAGGAGACGAGGGAGTTAGTAACAAGGGAAATCAGGGGAAGCCTGTTCCAGGCAAGAGAAACAACAGAAACCGAGTTGGGAGAAGAGCCTGCGTGCGCTGGGAAGCAAAGAGGTCGGTTGATATGGCTAGAAACAATGTATAATAGAAAGGGAGAGAAAAGGAGATGAAGTTAGGGAAGTAATGGGAACTAGATCATGCAAAGCCTGTAGGCCATTTTAAGGACTTTATTTTTCTTTCTTTCTGAGTCAAATGGAAATCCATTGGAGAAGAGCAGAGAAGTGATGTGATCTGATTTATGTTTTAAAAAATCAATTTGGCTCTGTGTTGAGAATGGATTATAGGTAGAACCAGAAAGACCAATTAAAAGGCTATTGTAATAATGCAGGTAAAAAATTGATGGTAGCATGTATCTGGTATCAGAAGGGATGATTAAAAAAAAGTAAACAGATTTTGACCCATGATTTCCTTACAGGTTAGATGTGGGTTATGAGAGGAAGGGAGAAGTTAATAATGACTTCCAGTTCAGTTTATTTCTTTTCCCTAAACAACTAGAAGAACAGGGTTGCCATCTGATGAACAGAATTGCAATTTACTGAGTTGGAGAGGACTTAGTTGGAAGAAGTTTAAAGAGGAATATCAGTATTGGGCATCTCAAGTTTGATATGATGGGTAAATATCCTTTGGAGGTGTTGTGGTGGCTATTAGACAAAGAGTCTAGAGTTAATGTGAGAGGATCAGTCTGGAGCTTTAAATTTGGGAATTATTAGCAGATAGATGACATTCAAATAAGTGATACTCTGTGACATGTCCAAGTTAATGTACAAAGAGAGGAGGGACTGAACCTTGGGACACTCCAAAGAATGACCAGCAGAGGAAACTGAGCAAAAGTAGTTATTGAGATAGAAGAAATGCAAAGTGTGTTGCACTAGAAACAAAGTGGGAAAAATTTTTCAAGAGAGAAGGAATGAACAACTGTTCAACTGCTTCAAACTGGTCAAGTAAGGAGAAGACTGAGAGTCAATAATTGTATTCAACAACATGGAGATGATGTTTGACCTTAAGAGAGTAATTTTGTTAACAATGGGTGCAAAAACCTGAATGAATTTTGGACAGAGTAAGATAAGACTTGTAAACAGAGTTTAGAGCACTCTTTAAGAAATATTCCTGTGAATGGAGAAAAGTGAGATTATAGCTAAAGAGAAAAACACAGATAAAAACAACAACTTTAATATCACAACATAGAACGAACAAGGTAAAGGAGAGAAACTGATAGTGCAGGAGAGACAGGAGAGTTAAAAGGACAATGTCCTTAAACAGAAGGTTTGGATAGGCAATAGGTGGAGGTGTTAAACCATAGGAAAATAAGAAAGTCAAGCATATGCATGAGGATACTGCAGGTGTGAAGGCAGGAGCTTTGGGAAGAGCACATGTCCTGTGTTCCGTAGAAAATATGTCAGTTTCCCAAGAGCAGGCCCATTAGGGGTTCACCCCTTATACTGCCAAACCCTCCATATAATAGAACCTCAACAAGTTATTCTTCAAGAAGAATAAAGTGGTACACTCTTTATATATACTACACAAGAACACACACTATATCTGTGTGTACACAGTTATTCATATCATCCTTCTCACAGCTTCAGCAAAGAATAATGTCTAAAACTGTTCTATAAATGTTAAATATCAAGCTCAAGTGTAACAAAAACTCCAAAGAAAGAAGTGACATAGCTTTCTCTGTATATACTCATATTTAATGACCTACTTAACACATAAGTTTCCCCTCACACCAAATCATTTTTACTTTGTGAAATAAACTTTGCTAAGCAGACTCAGTACCTTGTCATACATAATGATATTTCTACATTCTCTTAAGATGATCAAAACTGAACCCAAAGGTTTATTTATTTGTTTGTTTATTTAGCATTTGCATGGTCTCTTGTCATTTGAAAACTGATTGGATAGCTTTTTAAATTCCTTGACCAACCAAGCAAGTAAATTAAATTAAAAATACTGACTCACTCTATTTGGGGTAAAAATCTAATTTTCCAAATGAATAGGTTGACTTCTGTCTCTGGCACTTTGGCAACTATATACCCTGGCTGACACTACCACTGTACATGATCGAAAATGAAGCATAAATGATATTTTGATACTCTTGATGTATCAGTGGACTAGCAAGTAAGAAATACTCAGAAACAACCAAAAAAGAAGTGAAAAGAGCTAAGCTGAACTAGTGAACTTGAGTTTTGTTTTTTATGAACACAGAGAATGGAAGACAAAAGTTGGGGCCAATCAATAAGATAGAGTCTAACAGAAGACCACCCCATATAATCCAAGGACCCCATGTAAACTAGGGATTCAAGGGAAAGGAAAACTAGAAAAGACCCTTCTCCCTCCTCCCAGTGTCTTGCAAAGAACATTGCTTTGCTTGAATTTGGCACTGAATGGATGGAGATAAAAATCTCCCTGGATAATTTGGAACCTCAAACTAATCTTCACTTGGCTTTACAGGCTGAGATCACACTATGATGGTCTGAAAAACCTCAACTTGAGAATTTGATTATAAATGTCTTCACATTTGTAGTATTTCCAGGTACTTGAAATAAGCAAACACAAATCTTCTGTAGAGGAATGCATTTCCACCACAGATCTCAAAGAGTTACCAGGAAGAAAGTTCTAAGGACTATGATTATAGTCTAAAATGATCTAAGTGACAAGAAATAAAACAACATGAGGAAGAGCCAGTAGAAATAAAAACCAATAAAATTAGATCTGAAAAAATTCTAAATTTAAACTATCAGATATAGACTATAAAGTATGTATATATTACAGATCTTAAAAATAACATAAGAAATTCCAAATACAAAAGAAGAGTACGAGACTAGGTCAGTATGGCGGACTAAATACTCTGAATGGCCCTCCAGTTCAAAACAATAAGATCATGCATAAAATGTAACTTCCATGAATTCCAGATTTAGGAGAAGAAAAATTCCCAAGCAAAAACACTTCAAGAAATATGAGGTAAATCAATAGCAATGAGTACTAACTACATACAAAATGCAGAGTGGTCATGAGAACAACTGCCATGTATTGGAAGACTGAGTTTTGAGACAGTAGCAAGTTGATTGAGCTTAACTTAGGTCATGGGGACTATGGACAATGGAAAGAAGCTAAGAAGTTCAAGGACAGAAGGTCCCTGTTGTTGAATAAAGCAAATATTAAATGAAGTAATTATCAATTTCAGTTTCCATATTCATCACAGTTTAAGGTCAGCTAAGAATGGGCTCAAAATCAGAAAGCACAAAATACATATGAAAATGACATTAAGAGACTGCTCATCAAACAATAACCATCAAATTTAGATCTTAAACAGACATACAATATTTAATAACTATGTATGAGATATTTAGAAATAAAGAATGGAATAAAAACAATGAGTAAGTAATAAGAGATTATCCCAAATAATTAGGTATATTTACAAAATAATAACTAGAACTTTCAGAAAAGAAAAATATATAGTAGTTAAAAATTTTTAAATGTAATGGGTGGGGTTGAAGAGCATACTATCTATAGATGAAGAGAAAATAAAAAAGCAACAGAACTGAAGGAATTACCCAGGATGCAATATAGAGAGACAGGAGATAGAAAATATAAAAGAAAGATGAAGAGATATAGAAGACAGAACGAAAAATCTAACATGAAGCTAACTGAAGTCCCAGAAAGAAAGAATAGAGAAAAAAGAGAAGAGACCATATATGGAGAAATAATGGCTTAGAATTTTCTAAAATTGAAAGAAGGCATGAATTCATGGTATAGGAAGCACAGTTTATACCATGTAGAATAAGCAAAGAGAAGACAACACCTAAAAACACAATTGAAACTGCAGAAACCAAAACAAAGAGAAAATATAAAAAGAACTGAAAAACAAAAGACAGTGCAGCTAGAAAGAAGAGACAATTAGGCCAATCCAGGCTTCTTAATAGCAACAATGGAAAACTAAAGAAAGCAAAATTATATATTCAAATTGCTGAGAGAAAATAACTATCTAGTGTCACTTTTGTACCCAGAAAACCATCATTATTTTTCAAGGAAGAGGGAAAATAAATCCAGCAGTTAATTAAGGAAACAAAGTGTTTTCAACCAACACTCATGTGCTAAAATAATTCTAAAGGATGCATTTCATTATTAAATAAAATTATCCCACAAAGAATGTATGAGATGAAATGGTAAGCAAAGAAGTTTATAAACTTGAAGGAATGGTTAGCAAAAATATATATAAGCATGTATGTAAATCTCAAACACAAAATAATATATAGTAATTAGGATGGGGTCATTAAAGTGTTTCAGGCCTTTGGATTATTTGGAGAAGGAGCTAAAATACTAATCACTGAATTTGTTAGGTAAGTATGCACCAAAAAGTTTTGATGTTAACTACTAAAAAACAGTAATAGGGTATATAATTCCCATACCTTTAAAGTGGGGAGAAATGGAATAGGAAAACAAACAAACAAGAATAACCACAAAACTTAATCAATGACAAAAATAAAAAAAAACAGAAAGAAAAGAGAAACAAGCATAAGAAAATCTGGACATATGAAAACAAAGAGAAAGATGCTAGAAACACGTTCAAATAAATGAATACTCACAGCAAGTATAAGTGAGCTAAAGTTGCCATTTAAAAGAAACAGACAACAAAATTTAATTTTTAAAAACCCTTATGCTGTTTAAGAGAACTACCAAGAACATAAGGACAAAAATAGAAGTTCAAAGGTGGGAAAAGATACTAGAAACACTAAACAAAGGACGCACTAATGTAATATTGCCAAGCAAAATAGATTTTAAGAAAAGTGTTGCTATGGGTCGAACAAATTATTACATAAAAGTAAATTATTCAATTCATAAGATATAATATTAAATATAATAAAAAAGCCTCAAACTTTGTAAATACATTTTAGTGAATTGTAGGAAAAGATGAATAAATCTATCATCAAAGTGAGATATCAACACAATCTCAATTGAAAAGACTACGAAAAATGTAAGTGAAAATATAGAATATTTGAACAACACAGTTAGCAACTTTGATTTATTGGCCACAATTCTTGTTTCTATGCCCATCAGCTAGAAAGTGCAAATATTTCTAAGTGCACCTGAATATCTACAAAAAGTGACCTCTTACCAAGGGGCTTAAAGCAAGTATCAATGAATCAGTATCATACAAATTGTCTGCTGATACAGCAAAGATATATTAGAAGTTAATTTAAACAATTAAAAATCTGTCTATGTTGGAATTCAGGGCACAGTTTTAAATAATCTATGAATCAAAGGAAAAATCATGAAGAAAATTTAAATGTATAAGAATTGAATAAAAATGAAGATATGACATATTGAAACCTACGAAATGCAAATAACACATAACTGAGACATTTGTAGCCTTAAATGCTTACATTTAAAAAGTGAAATGTATGTTAGAACAGGAAGATGAAGTAAGTTTAGGTGCTTGAGTTATTGGTAAAGGATAATTTAGGCCAAAATTTAATGGAGAAATAATGAAGGATGTTACAGAGTCTATTAATTTTATCTGATGTGCATTACAGAAGAATTGAGCAAATGACATTTAGGACATATGACACATTTTAAAAAGAATAAGTCAAGAATCAAGCAAATCTCAATTGAAACTAACAAACAATGCATGCACAATGGTAAAGGCATGTGGCCATTAAAAAAAAAAAGATTGCTTTTACAAAGTATCAGAACTTACTTACTTGAGTAATTATTTTTTGCTACAAAGGAGTTACTATTGGTCATATCTAATAGTATAAAGAATAGTAAAGTGATTGCTTTAAAAATAATCCTATAGGTTTTAGCTTCTGGAAATAGCTGAGTATACCCTTAAAACCAAACTTCCTGCCAATAACAATCATAAACTCTGAGCAAAATATATTTAAAAAATAACTACCTGGAGGTACTGGAGAGTGAAGAGAAGCAGGCAGGTCGGGGGAAGGGGCGGTGGCCAATATTTGAGAAAAAAAATTAGCATAGGAAAGTTTTCCATTTGCCTTAGTGCAGGCCCTAGTCAGTTCTATCAGTTTAGATGGAAAGATAACAAAGAAACAAAAAAATAGTTTTACTGACATTATGATCCAAGAATGTGATGCCTACAGCATAGTATACAGAGAGTGCTCAAAGACTGAAGAATTCATTAGCTATTTATAAAGAGAATATGTAGCTAAAATAATCATACAAACACAGCGATTATTCAAGAATTAATATTGAGGACCTACTACATATTAAGCATTGCAAAAAGATATGAAGTTAAATGTGGCACTGTTTCTGCCCTCAGCAGCTTACCACTAGATAATTAACAGATTCATCAGTCCTATCAATTAATCAGTCCTATCAATAAGATACAAATAAAATTCTGTGAACTTTCAGAGGAAGGGGTCAAGCAAAACTCTGAAGAGAAGGGTCTTAAAGAATGAGAAGCTTTGGATTTTGCAGAGAAGATAGGAAGTGCACTGCAAAAGGAAGGACCAGCACAGACAAAAGTGAAGAGATGAAAAGCAATTAAGAGATGGAAATAGTGAATTGTGGAAGAGAATAGCTAGAGTTGAGGGTAAGTGGATGATACTAGCGGGCAAGTGTTTTGACAAGGTGGTCAGAGGCCACTTCTCTAAGAGCTCTTAATGCCAACAACAACAAAATGGCCAAGATGCCTCCATCTCTTGAAAACCTAGAGTGCTAAAAAATTAACAGCTAGAAGAGAACATTTAATTAATACTCTTTTCAAGGAACTCTAAATCTCTAAGTGGAGAAAAAGCAATAAAACAGCTGTGATTTAGGTAAAGACGTCAAAGAAAAAAAAAACTTAATGCTGTAAGACTAAGACTATATGAAATATATAATCTAGTGATGAGTGAGGTTAGGAAGAAAGAGCTATATAAATAAAGACTAAAATGAAAGAAAGATAATAAATAGGAGGTATGAACCAGAGGGCACACACCTCTTCCAGAGTATTTACCAGAAATATCAGGTAAGAGAGAAATATTGTCCACTCAACTCTGAGTACATAAGAGCTGGGGAACATATGATAGGGTTGTTTAACATATGCCTCATATATATCCATTAGAAATGAGTATGGGAGAGAGAAAAAGAAAGCTAGTGAATATTTCTTCCAGTGTATATTCCAGTGTACCAGGAAATAAATTATTTCTCAGAAGATAATCAAATAATTATGGGAAAAACTTCTCTCTCAGGAGGCTCACAAGAGCGTGTGCTACTTGGGTCAACTAAACGGTCTAAATAATTGACACTGGTCTTTCTGGGTTTGGCACAGATCTTGTTTGTGAACTGAAAACACTATTGTAGTGTGTGTGTGTGCGCATGTGTGTGTATTTTAGGGGCTGAATGCTCAGTCTCTTTCTTTTCTATTTTCACTACATTGGGAGGACATCTCTTCTAAAAGATAATTCAGGCAGTTTTGTTTTTACACATACACACACTCACACACACGCCATATTTTTCTAGGGGTGCTGCTGCTAAAGAACAGGATAGTAATGACAAGAAGAGCACAAAATGACTGATAAACACTGCCTAATAGGGTTTCCTCTCGAGAAACTGAGGACAGTCTAATGAAGCTTCCTGTTATACACAGTCCAGGCACTGCCATGGTGGCAGGATGCCCAGTTTTTCCATAACCGGAAAACACAAATTCTGAAGGCTCAGGGGAAGAGGAGGATCTGGTTAGCAAGCTCAGCTGATTTCCTCCCCTCATGTCAAATGCCTTATCTGTAACATGGGCACTTTTGAAACTTCAGGGAAGCCATTAGAAGATAACAAATATAAATCAGCCAAAGAAACTGATATTACCTTTTTCAGGAGTCTAAACCAGACAGGAATAAACAAATACACACAATCCCACAAACACAGACATGTAGTCTGTGCATCTATAAATTACCCAAAGATCTCCGTCTAGAGAGAACCATATTATGGGTCTTCATTTTACTCTGCCAACTAGTTCTAACATAAAAGATTGTCTTTTTTGTTCTTAATTTTGGAGATATCATCTTAGTTTGCAAAACTTAAGTGCCACCTTTTCTATTAAGCCATCTAAACCTCTGCGCTAAGGCGGAATGGATCTTGCTTCCCATTCTGTGTCCTCTATAGATTGTACTCCTATTGGCAAACTTTCTTAATGTCAATTTCCTCTCTACCTCCTTGGATATCTGAATGTCATCCACACTTTGACAACATGAAACAAATAAATACTATAGAAAGCCATAGATATTGTGGTACAAAACAGAACACTACATGAATCTCTTTTACTTGCTTTGTCCATTTATCAGGACGTATCATTAGCCAATGCTGGCAAATTCAAAATTCATTCAACAAACACTTATTGAGTGCACATAGGCCAAACAGATTCCCAGGCACAGTGCTAGTGATAGGGACTTGCCAATGAATAAAATACAATTTCTACCCTAAATGAGCTTAACAGCTGATGGAGGGTAATAAGACAAAGAGTGAGGCATACCATAAAATCATAAATTTTTCACTTTAGTTTATTGATATATTCCCAGAACCTAGAATAATATCTGGCATATACTAGGTCTATGAATAAATGATTGAATGAATGAATGAATGAAAAAAGTACAAGAGACTATGGCAGTGCCTTGGAGAGACAGTACTGAACTGTTCACTACTGCAATAGCTTTAGAATGACATTCTGCCTCCTGGACTGGCCTTCCTATGTCTATCTAAAACCATGGTCTCCTCACCTTGCCCTATATCCTAGCAGCCAAGATTTCCAAACACCTACCCTGCCTGCCTTGCTACTCAGTGCTATTCTTGATTGTGCCTACAATGTTCCTGAAATTAATTACCATGATAACAACGATAATCAGGAAAATCTGATAAGAAAATGTCAGCTTGAAACTAGAGAGTACGTGTCACAATGGTTTCAACCACCTTTCATATACAGCAGGCCTGAGTCATAGTCCAAAGCTTTAGCGGCAAAGAATTAGGATATTTTATCACCTCTGCCCAGATGCCTGTGAATTCCATTATTGGACTTACTACAGATGTAGCTGCTATTCTCTGCACCCACCTCACTTACTTTTTCCGTAAGAAGAAACCCTGACGTCTCTAACTAGAAACTGAGAAAAGAAGTCAGAATGTGCATCGTTCAGCCCCTTTGCTGGCTCTCTTTGGATTCAGCCTGACCTCAGGATGTACATATTCTTATCTCCTCCAGGTGGAAAGGTTACAATTTCCAAATAACTTCCTCAGACCTTGAGCTCTGCAATCCTGCAGTGGAAAATACCTTCCACATAGTCATGCCAACCTGCTAGAGAAGTAAAGAAGCGTAATTCTGCAAAACAACAAACTTGTAGTGGCTCCAACCAAACTAGTAGAGTGACCAACATGTGCAGCACCTAGGAAGTTCTCAAGTGTGTAAGCTGCTGGAATTGTTTTTATTTCAAACTACATGGATCTTGTGATCTCATTCTCTCTTAAAACTGCTTTCAAACCTTTCTTAACTAAAGCAGAGTTAGCTGGTGGGTTGCTCCTCATCTACTTATTTATTTATTTATTATGTGTGATTTTATAATGATAATGCTTGTGGAGACTTCTGCCAGCTGCATTCAAGACTTACTGCATTTTTGTAGATGCATATGTGCAAAGTACTTGAACTTTTCCATATTATCTTACTTTTATCACCTTACCAAGCAAGTCTCCCGATTTAACTTAGTGGCTGGGGATCCAAAACAGAATAAAAGCACATCCCCAAAGACATCGGATCTTTTCCTAAGGCTTTAAAAATAAACATAATTGTTATTTTTAATTCTGTATATGCATTTCATTCCATATTACTATTATTCTACTATAATTAAGTACTTTTTTTTTTTTTTTTTTTTTTTTTTTTTTTGCGGTATGCGGGCCTCTCACTGTTGTGGCCTCTCCCGTTGCAGAGCACAGGCTCCGGACATGCAGGCTCAGGGGCCATGGCTCACGGGCCCAGCCGCTCCGCGGCATGTGGGATCTTCCCGGACTGGGGCACGAACCCGTGTTCCCTGCATTGGCAGGCGGACTCTCAACCACTGCGCCACCAGGGAAGCCCCTAAGTACACTTTTAATTTTATCAAATTCAATCGATGACCTTACGATCAGTTATTTTGGAGGAAATCGCCATTTGACATAGAACCTCGTGCCCACAAATTCAAATTCAATACAGTTCTTAATATAGTGTTCTCATCTTTTTCTTCCTTCTCCCTGCCTTTAAGCTAAGTGATGTGCCAAGTGATGTTTTTAAAGCACATTGTATAAATGAGAGGCATGACAGTATGGTGTAATGAGCATAGGTTTTGCATTCATATGGACCAATTCTTAGCTCGACAGCTTAATAACTGTATGATATTGGTCAAGTTATTATCCACTCCAGGACTGAGCTTCTGTAAACAAATAATAAAAGTATGATCATCTCATTTGCCACCTTGCGATTAAGTGGTCACAATCACATTATCTGGGATGTGAGGTATAGTGGTAAAGTAATTTACCATGCCTGGGAGTTTTGGAGTTTTGGAGTAAGCTTGCTTCTGCAACCAACTCAGTGAGTAATATGGAGAAGTCAATCCTTCTGTGTTGCAGTTTACCACTCTGTAAATTGGGACTAATAATGTACCCAGAGTGAAACATAGGCACTAAACACGGATAACAGAACTTAGTTACACAGAATCTCAGTAACCCAGTATTACTACCAGTACTTTTATAGTTGTCATGGTTGAATTTTGGTTATCTAGTGAGTGACAATAAAGCTGAGAATTTCCTGTCATGTACAAGTATGTTGGCAAGTTGGAACAAAAACATGATGAACTTGTCTTAATGGCTCAGTTTAATAACTAGCTTAATTATTTCTGTTAGCCAAGCAAACAGAACAAACTTTAATAAAGATGAAAGCATCTCCACAGGATGGCAACCGAAGATCACCCATGTAGTTTTAAATAAGTAGTTAGGACAAAGTGGTTCAGTGGTTCTGGATCCAATTCTCAGCTCTACCACTTACCAGCTGCATGACCTTGGATAGGTTTTTACCTACTCTAGGGCTCAGTTTCTCTAAGGAGAAATAATAAAAGCAACATAAGGTTACTGTAAGGATTAAATGTAGATAAAATATGCAATGTTTGGCACATAATTGTTCAATAAACATTATTCATGTTTATTTACTAACTTGCCGAAGTCTTGGGAAAGAACTGGCAAAAGTTCAGTTAGAGAACAATAATAATTGCTAACATCAACTGAAGCCTTTAGATGGCAGATGCTATACTCAGCACTTTATAGGGATTATCTCAGTAAATCTTCAAAACAACCTCATGGCAACACTATGGATTGAATTTTACAGATATGTCTTAGAGAGCTTTACTAACTTGCCCACAGGCTTTCAGCTGTAAGTAGCAGAGCCAGGCATCAAATCCACATCTCCTTCCCTTCTGAGTCATTGTTCCTAGCCACTGTGACACACTGCCCCTTTTCCCCTCCAAAAATGGAGTGATATGGGTCAATAAAAGTGAGTGATTAAGATAATAAGTAACTATTTTCGTATAGGGCATTTAGTTATTTATTCACTCAAAAAGCTGTGTTTTATTTTTAACATCAAGTATTGTTAGACGTCAAAATACAAAGATGATTAGGACTTAGTTTCTACCCTTTAGATGCTCACATTTCAGGGAATTTCAACAATGATTACAGGTCAGTTGGCATAAAATTTAAGATGGAGTTTCATAGGCAATATGATACTTGACACATAAATAAAAACTTGTCTACCTAGAGACAAGTCAGTTCTTTTGACGAAATCACATCTGAAATGATCATCCCCAAGGTTAAGAGAAGACACTGTAGCAAGTTGGTTATCTAATCTGGCCAACTGCAGAGCTATAAGCAGAAAACTCACCCCAGTTGTTGGTCAAGGATTAATATATGAGGTAAATACTATTAATGTTCAATATCCAGTTCTCCTGCCCCTCTGGGCATAAAGACTGCACTTCTGAACCTCAAAGGGAGTAGAACCATGTGACTCATTACAGCCAATGAAAAGGAGCAGAAGAAACACACATCTCTCTGTTTCAGGCTGAGCAGTGAAAAGCCCATGAGAATTCTCCAGGCGCTCTCTTCCTATATTATGATGGCCAGGGAGGCCACTTACTCTTGATATGGCAGTCACAAGTTTGTGGAGCTTCTGTCAGTTCAGGTCACTGAAGGAACAAGGAATAAAACCTTGTTATGGTAAGCCTCTACAATTGGGAGATTATTTGTTCCTTCAGCATAACCTGACCAATTCTGATTAACACAAAGTAAATCCCTCAAGACATACATTATTGACAATAATAGGTACTCGGGACAGAAATTGGTGTGGAAAAGTATACTTTCTGTGGGAGAACAGAAGGGAAAGAAGCCATATTGAGGAATTTCCAGATTTCACTGAAGCCTTGAGAAATCAAATCCTTTCAGAAAAGCTTTCCTTATGGTAGGTTTTTCAATAACTTTTTCAATAGAATACAATTTACCTAGTTAATAACTTTGGTTCATATTTATATTTATTAATATAATATATAATTAATAAATATTTACTATTTATAATAATAACTCATTTATTGAGTTCTTACTATGTGCCAGTCAGAGACTTAGCACTGGGGATACAACAGTTAACCAGACACAGTCTCCATTCTCAAGTCGCTTAAAGTCTAAATTGGAATGCAGCCAAAATAGGAAATTGCAGTTCTCTGTGCTAAATGCAGTATTAGAGAAAGCAAAAGGATTACATAAGAAAAGCACCACACTAGACTAAGGGGCTGAGGGAAGCTAGGACCTAAAGGATGAGCAGGGGTTAGCAGCCATAATAATGAGGATTACATGATTCATATTTGTATTTCAGTAATATTAAGAATTGATGTTTCTATTACACATACTATGGGTCAACCACTCTATTATGTGCTTTAAACATATGAAATAGCCTTCACAACTACCTTTGAGGTAGGTACAATTGTCTTCATCCTTATTTTACAAATGTATAGGTATTTTCCAGAAAAAAAATAAAGGAAGGTGGAGATTACAAACTGAAGGAGCACAGTAAGCAAGAATACAGAGGTGTGAAACATTCATAGCTCAGAAAGACCAAAGTATAATTCAATGGTGGCGGGGGACAGTGTGAGAACAGGAAGGGAAGCAGTAGATCAATCTGGAACCCTGGAAGCTCTTCTCCCAGGTATTCATATGGCCAATACCCTAACCTGCTTCAGGCCTTTGCTCATCGTCTCCTTTATAAAGATGCCTTCTCTGACCACCCTGATTTAAACTGAACACCACACCTTTACTCTCCATCCCCCTTCCTGTTTAATTTTTCTTCACAGCCTTGCTACTGGTTGACAGACTGTATGGTTTGCTTATTTAACTCGCTTATTGTCTGCCTCTCCTCATTGGAATATAAGCTCCATGAGGCAGAGATTTTTGCCTGCAGGTTTCTGTCTGGTGCTATACCCCTGATGCCTAGAACAGAGCTTGGGATATAGGAAGCATTCATTAAATGATGTTGAATGGTGTTCTTAATTTTATCCTTGTTTTATAAACATGGAAACTGAGGCACGAATTTTAGTAACTTGTCAGATTCATAGTAAGTGGCAAAGTTGGAATTCAAACTGAGGAAATCTGCTCTGGATTCTATGTTTTTAATCACTGTATTGGACCCCTCCTTCTGAGGCATTCATTTAGTAGGGGAAAAAGAAAACAAAGAAATAAATGAATACAGAATATAAAAGCAGGTGGTGATACATTTTTTTTAAATGAAGAAGGAAATTGCAGGGTTAGGCAGTGGGAAGGGGTGTCATTTTAGATTATGCAATTAGAACAGTTCTCTCTGAGGCTCTGATATTTGAAAATAAAAAAAAAAATGCTGAATGGAGGTAGCAAGGCATGCTCTGCACACTAGTCTGGACCACATACATAGATCCTGGAGCCATAAGCAACATGGTGATGTGAGAGTAAATGAGATCTCCCAGGCTGAGGCTGTAGAAAGAGAGTATCTTCTAAGGACTGAATCCTGGGAAACACTAACGTTTAAGCCTGATGAACAAAGAGGACCGAGAAGAAACAGAAAAGGAGGACTATCAGAAGAGAATGCTGTCATGTGAGTAAATCAAGAGAAAAATTGTCCCCTAAAAGAGCTCAAATTGTTCCCTAACATTAAAATGAGATCACTAAACATAGCAACTGAACAGAATGCATTGATTTTGGCAACTAAGGGAGCTGACTAGGAGACAAAGGACTGCGATACAATTTAAAATGAAATTAGAGCATGTATATCTAAGGAAAGAGGGAGACAATTGACAGCAAACTTGAAAATGCAAGAAAGAAAGAAATAGTGCAAGTTTTATAAGATGCTAAATGCCAGACTGCAGAAGCAAGAGCCCCAGTAGAGATTTCAGCCTTGATCAGAAAAGGGGCAGCTTTTTGTGCAGCCATGCAGCAGAGCGGTTAAGGGCAGACCCAGGTTTGAGTTCTGGCTTCTCCACATCATAGCTGTTTAACTTCAGACAAATTACCTCTATATTAGTCAGTTCAAGCTGCCAGAATAAATTATCATAGACTGGCGAGCTTAAATAACAGGAAGTTAGTCCTCACGGTTCTGGAATCTGGGAAATCCAAGTGCAAGGTGCTAGCCAATTCAGCTCTTTCATGGGTTGCAGATGTCCACCTTCTCACTGTGTCCTCATTTGGTGGAAGAGAAAAAGGTGTAGAAACTGGGCCAACAGACCAATACTACTGCATACAGCAGCAAGATGGAGTCATGACTGTTGATGAATATGATAAGAGGGAACATTTAAGCAAGACGTACTCTGTGCCTGACACTGATCTAAGTCTTTTACATGTATTAGTCCTTGTTTCCCACAATAACCCTCTAAGGAAAATACTATTTTTATCTTTATTTTCAGTTCAGGACATTGAGGCCATCAACAAAAGAAACCTGGCAGCTAAGCCTCATTTCTAATCACCAGGAAGAGTCTGGAGACCAAAATAGTTAAGTTCTGATGGATCCAGCAATTTCCATCCTGATAACATATGTCTGATGGATTTAAAGCTGGGCTTTGAAGTATGTAGACTATAAGATAGAATAAATATATAATTATCAAGGTTGCTCTGTGAGCTCCAACCCATCCTCTATCACCATAATCCCTAGTCAGGATGCAATTGCCAATACACAAATGTAGGGACAGCAGCAAGGGCCAGAAATGTTCCTCAAAGCCCCATCCCACCTTCCCCATTCCAACACATAATCTATTAATGTGTGACCTGCTCTCAGACCCACTTGAAAGTACAAAAACACATGAATTTATTTGCTGGTAAAGCATGTGGATGTTAAAGCTTTCTGACATTCAGGCAGTTAACCCTCCTTTTAAAAGCCTTCACCACTACAACAGCCTGAGGCACAGTCGAAGAAAAAGTCAACAATATCCAGAACGCTCAAGTGAATAAATGGGCTTCTCTCCATGGCCCCGGGAAAGAGCAAGCTGAGCTTAGTAAAAACACAGTGGGAATCTTGCAGTATTAGCCACAGCTATTGCAGGGACATTCATATCACCATGCTTAAGGGAGGGAGCTCTTCAGGTGGTCATCCCTCTGCTGTCCTAAGTATTAACAAAGAGAACTGCAAGATGAAGCAGGAGTGAGAAAATATAGAGATGGACTTTTGCTCTCAGCTTCAACACTTTATTGTTAAGACTTCTGGTTCTCCCTCTCCCTCTCTCCCTCTCTCTCCCTCTCTCTCTCTCTCTCTCTCTCTCTCTCTCTCACACACACACACACACACACACACACACACACACAAACACACAAAGATGAACAATGAAATCTTCTTTAAAGAAGCATCCAATGATGCAGATAAAACTGACTGCTGGGTAGAAACGGCTAACCAAAAAGCCAAACCAAAGATCAAACCTAATTTTAATAGAATCTATATTTGAAGATGCTTTAAAATTCATGACTTCACTGGAGAGTCAGCTGGCTGGAGTTGCCTTGGTGCAGGGTTCTAAAATCTCCTAATGAGGTGCAAAGCTGGTGATCATGCTGGTCTGTGCATGCACATGCAGGCACATCCTCAGAAATCAGGCACATCCTCAGAAATCAAATTCTGTGAATCTTAGTTTAAAATGCTCATCGTCTTTTGGGATTTGGAGATTTTTTTCCCCTTAAAGCAGTTATTGAGAAGCAAAGATACCTACCTGAAGCTGCAATTCAGCAAAACCATTTCTTTAAAAATTTGATAAGCAGATTTACTATAAAAATACATATTTTTCAACTATACATACAAGAAAGTGTTCAATTCAGTGTATTTATTGCTTTACTGGGAACAGGAAACACCTAATATGCTATCAAAAAGTATATCAAAATATAACATGAAAATACAGATAAAATAAAAGCACATGTCAGTTGTGACTTACATATGATAATGGGTGCTCTTCAGCAGTTCCATGATCTGGTCTAGTGGGAGGCAATCCCCTTAACCAGCATTAGTGCCAACTCATTCAAAATAGAATATAGTACTATTTTTTAAAAAATATTCTTTAAATATTGAATGAATTAAGCTACTTTCTTTTTAAGAAAATCATATAAGCTAAAAGTGTAATTGGACCTTTAAGATGGTTTTACAGTTTCTGGAAAGTCTCAGCTATTTTGGACTCTGACAGACAGCTGGCATAGCAATGCAAAGCATATTTCAGTTCATCTTTCTGATGCTCCTTCCTTTTGGAGGATAAGCTGCCAAGAATAATTCAAGGTGCTTTAAAAGGAACTCTTTTGCTATAGTGCTATCTATGGGCCATTTCAGTACCTGGAACAGTTTAGGCAAAGCCATTGCCAGTCTATAGACTTGCACGTTAGAATAAATACACAATACTCTTAGGACAAGGTATCAAACGCTAAAGTTTACCTTGATATTTCATAGAAAATGACTTTTTTCATCAACACTTACTAAAATAGGATGGGAAGAAACAGGATAAACCACCATCCTCCCTCTTCTTACTTCAGGCATCTTGGCTCATGAGCCAGGCTGGCTAGGTCTAAAGCTTGTCTCAGCCACTTAAAAGCTGTGTGAACTTGGACAAGTTCCTTAACCTCATTTTTGGCTCAGTTTCTTCATGTGTTAAAAGGAATTCTTACAGTAACTGCAAGTTTTTGTAAGAATTAAGGAGGTGGATATTTTTTAAGCACTTAAAACAGTGCATAGCATATGGTAAGTGTTTAATGCATATTAGTTAATATTATAATTGTTATGTACATAGGTTAAATATGTTCTCCCTGCATATTTTCCCAAAGCTTTAAAGATCAGCAATATTCCATGACAATAAACCTTTGTATCTCTAATGCCAGTGTATTTCTTAGGCTCTAGATCTGCACTGTGATTTGACTGCCTCCATGCTTTCCCTTCCCTTGTCAGATGTGCACTCCTTTATTCCTGGTCCTAGTTAATGGTGTCACAATCCCCTAATTGTCTAAGCAAAAGTCTTCAAAACCAGTTAGCATTTATTGAGTACTCTATTAAGAGCTGGTTAATCCATGGTAAGCAAAATAGATTTGATCTCTGACTTTATGGAATTTACAGCTATGTCAGGAAAACAGATATTGAACCAATATCGAGTAACGAGTATGACTTGGTAACTATTCTCTGAGATCCAGTTACCACAACAGTTCTAAAAAGAGAGTCCAGGAAAGAGCAAGGATTCCTACTAGCCTACTCTTTTTCCTGAGTTGCTATGGAGGACTGATAAAACAAGCTTGATAAAATGTTCTCTGTGCCACCTCATCAGGAGGGAGGGCCAGGCTGGATTCATAGTGATTCTGGGCAGCAGGTTGACTTTAGAGATTCACAGAAGACTGAGATATTTGAGGGATGGCATACTGCTACGGTGTCACAGTGTCCATCCCTGTTTCAGAGTCTGTCCCTTTGTCCCCATAAGTACACTTAAACTTCTAAAACCACAAGCTTATAGGGCTAATTTTTTTTAACTTCTTCAGAGAAGACCAAGTACTTCTCTCCAACACCTGTTTCCCATTAGAAGTTACTCCCTGAGAATGTCACATTATGGTAATCATTTCTACTTGCTTTCAGGTGCTCCAGTCCCCGGAGTTTTAAGACTCATATAAGCAATGACTCCTCATTAGTACATTCAACAAGTATGTATGAGCCCTGGCTATTTGTCCCACACTGGACAGGTTTCAGAAATGCCATTGTAAGTAAAACACAGTCCCTAACCTCGATGAGTTTTCAGTCCACTGAAGGAAACGAACAGGTAATTACGATGAAAACGTATTAGGGGCACTGAAGAAAGCCACCTATGTTAGACAATTGAAGTAAACAAGGCTTTAGAGAGAAAATGACATATGGGCTGAGATTTGAAAGATAATAAACATTGGGCAGAGGGAACAGAAAAGAAAGAAAGAAAAGAAAAATGAGTCCCAGGTAGAGGGAACTATAACTTTTGCAAAGGCTCAGTCATCAGACATAACGTGGCACATTAGAGAAGCTAGAAAAAAATCCAGTATGGCTGGAGAAAGAGCTGTTGTGAAGAACTGTAGTGGGGGGCAGAAGGCGGAGATGGAGCTGGCAAGAAAAGCGTTTGCTGGATCATAAGTAGCTTGTAGGCCGTCCTAGGGAGATGACATTTTCTTCTTAGGACAATGCAAATCATGAATGATTTTAAGCAGAAGAATGACATATGGTGAGGTTTATGCCTAGTGTGGTAAGAGATGAGGAGTAGGACCAGAGTAGTGGAAGATGAAAAGGGGAAAAAAGTCATTGTATTAGAAAGATAGCAGAGATAAATATGGTAGGATGACTAATTAATGGTGATGGCAAGTGAGAGGGAGCAGTAGGTTCCATGATGTCTGACGTGGGCAAATTAAGGCAAAGATACTGCCAATTACCAAAACGGAGGACACAAGATAAAGAATGGATTTAGGGAGTTCAGGTCCCCATTAGATCTGAGTTTCTGAACTTATTTTCAGGGTTCTTCTCAAAGACAGAGTTGTATATAAGCAGGATTATTAATGGTCTCCATACCTTCTGTTATGAGCTGAACTATGTTCTCCCAAAATTATTATGTTGAACTGGATTTGGTGATGGAGCCTTTAAAGAGGCAATTAAGTTCAAATGAAGTCCCTAGGGTGGGCCCTAATCCAATCTGACTGGTATCCTTATAAGAGGAAATTTGGGCACGAAGAGAGGCACCAAGGTTACAGTCACACAGAGCGAAGAACATGTGAGGACACAGCATGAAGGCACCAACTGAAAGCTAAGGAGAGAGGCCTCAGAAGAAACCAAAGCTGCTGACACCTTGATCTTGGACTTCCAGCCTCCAGCACTGTGACAGAATAAATTTCTGTTGTTAAAAAAAATACCAATTCTGATTTGGAAGGCTGGGGTTAAGACCTCAGATTCTGCATTTTTGTCAACTGCCAGGTGATGCCCATACTGAGGGTCAGGGCCACACTTTAAATAGCAAGATTCTAAATGAGAATTTCTCAAAGTGCAGTCTAGGAGCTCCTTAGAGCCAAATCACCTGGGCCCTTGTTAAGCAGGCAGATTTCTAAGCCCAGGCTTTTGAACTAAAAACTCTAGGTCAGAAGGTGGGTCCCAGGGATATACACTTCTAACAATTTCATTAAGCAATTTTATGCACACCAAAATTTGAGACTTAGTCCCCAAAGCCATCTTCAAGTACCACAGATGCGTTTAATCTCTTGTTTACCTGTCACCTGGTCATTTTTCCCTTGGAAGCTGCTATGTGCTTTGAGGACACCAGCCATTTTCAGTGCCTCTTGTGGAGAGACATTGCCTCTAATATTTGGGAGGAAACCTTGTCAGGAACTGACACCTGGGATAAAAGTTAAAAGCAGTTCACAGACTCAAGGATAATTTGGAGAAGAACCTTCCAGGCTTTTTAAGCAGCCGTTTTTGCATATGAAATGTGAAAGTTGAGGCAATGAAACCCAGAGGGGGTAAAAAATGTTATAATACTTCCAGGTTTCTTCTAAGGAATGCAATTTGCTTCATCAACTGAGGCTTCATACCTCCTGGAAATCAAGAGTATCACCCCAACACTAGGTAATTTTGTTTTTTGTTTTTGCGGTACGCGGGCCTCTCACTGTTGTGGCCTCTCCCGTTGCAGAGCACAGGCTCCGGACGCGCAGGCTCAGCGGCCATGGCTCACGGGCCCAGCCGCTCCGCGGCATGTGGGATCTTCCCGGACCGGGGCACAAACCCGTATCCCCTGAATCGGCAGGCGGACTCTCAACCACTGCACCACCAGGGAAGCCCCACTAGGTAATTTTGGACACAACTGTAAGTAGGTACAATTTGCCTGTCACCCGGATCCCCTCGTCTTGCTCTTTTAATCTTCACTTACCCCCTCCTATCTCCTGTTCTTTTCCAATGTCCACCTCACCAAAACCAGTTCTCCCTCCACACAGCCAAAGGCTGCTGTTCGACACATAACGTCAAGCAGATTGACCCCTGACAAGAGAGGGGGCAGGATCCAGTGTGGAAAGTCTGCTTTTGCTGTCAGGAGACCAGGGTTCCATTCCCTGTAGGTGTATCCTCTAAGTCTTTGAACTCCTCAGGTAAGTATTATCACCCTGGCCCTCAACTTCCTCTCATCATGTGTGAAACCATGTTAAAATGATTAAAGAAGACAATTTAGGTGATATAAACAAACTTTAATACTTCACAAAGGAAGCAGTCTCTAATCTCAACAGTTCGGAGAACTACAAAGTACAGTAGTCCCTCCTTATCTGCGGTTTCACTTACTGTGGTTTCAGTTACCCATGGTCCAAAAATATTAAATGGAAAATTCCAGAAGTAAGCAATTCATAAGTTTTAAATTGTGTGCCATCCTGAGTAGCATGATGAAATTTCATCTTGTCTGGCTCCGTCCTGCCTGGGAAGTGAATCATCCCCTTGTCCAGTGGATTCTACCCTTAGTCACTTAGTAATCCTCTTGATTACCAGATCAACTGTCACAGTATCACAGCGCTTGTCTTCAAGAAACATTTATTTTACATAATAATAGCCCCCCCTAAGCACAGGAGTAGTGATGTTGGCCATTTGGATATGCCAAAGAGAAGCCATAAAGTGCCTTCTTTAAAAGAAAAGGTGAAAGTTCTCAACTTAATAAGGAAAGAAAAAGAGTGTATGTAGAGACTATGAAGATCTACAGTAAGAAAGAATCTTCTGTGCATGATATTATGAAGAAGGAAAAAGAACCTGTTCTAGTTTTGCTGTCACACCTCAAACTGTAAAAGGTAACACCACAGCACATGTTCAGTGCTTAGTTAAGATGGAAAAGGCATTACATTTGTACAGTAAGATATTTTAAGAGAGACCACATTCACATAACTTATATCACAGAAGATTGTTATAATTTTTCTATTTTATAATTAGTTATTGTTGTTAACCTCTTACTGTGCCTAATTTATAAATTAAACTTTATCATAGGTATGTGTAGGAAAAAACAGTATATACAGGGTTCAATACTATCACAGTTTTGGGCATCCATTGGGGGTTTTGAAACATATTCCCTGAGGAAAAGGGGGAACTACTATAAGGGAAAAGGCCTGCAAGATTTTATAGAAAGAGGCAAGCAGGAAACAAGGAAAAAGTACTTGGAGGTTGATTGGCTAGGGTTTCACATATTTAGAAAGATCAAGGAACACGGAAATAAGTACAGAGTCCAGAGTTAGCTTGGCATTTGGGAATTGACTAACTGGATATACTGCATTTCTGGTCAAGTGAAGCATGTATAGGGACACAAAAGTTATCTAAGTTTCAGTTTGCTGGTGTGGCACCCTGGGCAGGAGCGGCTCCATCTTGGACCTAGAATTTTTTTTCAGCAGTCAATAAAATATTTGTATTTTACAAATGAATATAAAGAAGTCATTGATCTATTGCTGCATTAATGTTTCACTAGTTTCCTTTGTAAACCTGAAAAGTTCAACTCAATATTTGTGATTGAGCTAATAGGATAATCCCAGACTTCCCCATGTTCTCCCTGCCAAATTCTGACCACTGCCTGCTTCCAAGGTCAACATTTGCCCAACAGATGGGCCCAATTTTACTTGCTCCCTATCCAATTCACCTTGTAGGGGTGGGAGAATAGGGGACCACAAACCCATTTCCCTTTCAGTATCACAGAACCTCATAAATTCAAATGAAGGAGGGCAGAGCTATGGCTACCTAATGAGACACAAATTCCTGGCTCCAGCTCTGCAGTGAGACAGTGGGCTTTGCTGAATACAGTTTGCTCAAAATTTCTCCTCAGCTGGGACAGCAGTTACTATATCCCTGGTTCTTGAAGAATAATAAGTAGCAATCAAAGGTTCTATACCACTGAGCCTACACTGTGCATTCTAATTTAGAGATGAAGTCTAGGATTTAGAGTTAGAATTTGGTTCAAATCCAGGGTCTTTTACCTACTTGGGTAGTTTACCCGACTACTCTGAATCTGTTTCCTCCTTTGTAACATGGAGTAATCCTCCCTTAGAATCATTAGGAGAATTACATGAAATTATATACATAAACCATTAGGAGTATAAGGAGAAAATATTAAGTGTTAAATAAGTAAATGGTAAATAAATCATTATTTCACTCACCCTACACAAAAAGGAGACCAAACGAGTTTCATTATGCCAAAATATCAGATCCCTGGGACAGAGTGGACCTCCCTAAGCATGATAACTATTTCCAGCAAGGAGGCATCTTAACACTTCAAAGGACATCCCCCATCTGAAAGTGCAAGCTCTGACAAACGAAAGGTACACCTAACACCCTGATGTGGACATTCTACAGTTGGCTCATGTGTCTTTAGCAGGGAGAGCAGTACTTTTCCTTTAATGAGCTCTTCCACAGTCTGGGGACACTGGGGGAACACTAGAATTTTCCTCTGCAAAGTGAACAAGGCTCGCGGTCCCATAGTAACCACAGCTGAATAATTCAAACTAAGAAGTTTACAAAATGGCAGTTTACCTAAGAATGTTTTTATAGTCCCTTATGCTATAATCCTAATGAAAGGGCTTCTCACCAAGGCTGTTATTATTCTACGAAAAAATACACACTCATATATGCACATAAATACACACATATCTGCACCTTATCTTCAGTATTTTCTCAGTAGAATACTTCCAAAACGAGAAGAGAGAGAGTATTTATAAGTGAGCAAGGATTCCGTTCTTGTGAGCAACGTTGCCTTCCCTCCCAATACTTGAAATGGAGCTTCATTTTGAATTACAACGCATCTGGGGCATAACTAGAGAGACAGGAACAAGTGCAATCAGCAGAATCACTGATTACACCTATAATGACTGTCAGAAATGTGCCTGTGGGCAAAAAAGGCATATCCATAGACCTCATTCACCAGAATCACCTGGAGAGATTTTGTTAAATTATGGATTTGGGGGCTCCACCCCTGGAATTTCTCATTCTGTATATCTGAGATAGAGCCCAGGAAGCAGTATTTTTAAAAGCTTCTCTTAGATGATGTATTATAAGATTTGTCACTCATTGCCTCCCTAATTGGGATATGTATTATACCACCTGAACTAAGGATGTCTTCCAGGTTGGGAAAAATTCACTCTGAGTCTACAGTATATGCCATTAAAATGTGTGGCACTGAAGCAGGGATAGAGGAAATATATCTACACATCAACAACTTGTTTTTAAATGCTAAGATCCTCCTGAATTCAATTCTTAAAATTTGAAATAACCAGAAATACATTTTCCAGATTACCTGACGAAACAAAACTCATTCCTTTAAGAGAAAAAGGCAAAATATTTAAAATAAGGACATACAAGAATTCCATTTTAAAGAAATCAACTTCTGAGGTGTGATCCTGGGCTTGGGTCCCATTCACTTTCAGCTCCTAACATGCTGAGTTATGAGTCATTAGCATGTTGACCCAAGGGCATTGCAGGACTCTGAATCTTCGAAGCAGTGTTCAGTTATGTTCATGCCACTGTGCTAACTGTTAGCCTGAAATGTTAACACTCCTCTTTATGCCAGACCACTCTGGATTTCAGGGCTTCCCGAATGCCCAATACCCAATTCCCTGAAGGGTGTTTAAAAGATGAAATGTATAGGCTAACAACAGATTAATCAGAACACTAATCCAAAAATAAAGAGCTCAGGTCCTTTCTACTACTTCAAAAAAATAAGGGATGGACTGTTCACTGATAATGAAATAGAGTAATCAGGAGAGAGATTTTGGATACATTTTTATATAGAAGTCATATCTGTACCTAATTGGCCATGACAGAACAGGATCCTTGCCTGAAAGGACAGGATTTGACCTTGAGGGTCAATTTTCAGTAATCTATACCGCCCTAAGTCTGGGGTCAGGTTCTTTGACACTTAGGGAGGAGAAGAAAATGTAGATTAGGTTGTTGGTGATATAATTAGAATAAAAGGGTTTTCTAGTTAATTCTTACTTATGTGAAAGATCCAAAGTGGGTCTCTGTTAGACACTTTACCCATCTCATTCCACTTTATTCACATCACATTATTTAGTAGCTCTTTTTAAATCTATTTTACAACTGAGAAAACTGAGGCTCAGAGAGATTAAGTAACTTTTCCATGGTAAAAACACAAGTAACTTTCAAAAATAGGACTAGTACACCTCTTTAGTTCCTCAAACACCGTAACCTCTTTCTCTCTCAATATTTTTTCTTTAGTATCTGATGGCAAAATGAAATCATAGATTCATTGTGCCACTGTTAATGATTTTCTCCCTTACAAATCTATGGGTGCCATGGGGACAGGGACCTTCTCTCTTTTATTCTCTACTATTTACCTAGACACCACAACAATGCCTGACTTACAGTAGACCCTCAATAAATATTTATTGAATGTAAAAAGGCCTAACTCCATTACCCATGCTTTCCCTACCAACTTCATTCTCTTCCCTAGCCTATTCCTGCCATCACACATTCCAAATAATCCATCCAGTTACCTTCTTAGTGCACCTTTATTATCAGCATAGTGTAGAAAATTATTCGGGTTTACTTTTAAATTTGCGTGGATTTTTTCTATGTCATGTAGACAAAACTCTAAGGAAATATGAAAAGGCTAGATAGCATCTAACTTTTCCTATAAGATGTAAAACCATGGAAGACACCTAGAGAGAAAAACTTCAAGCAATATGTATTAAGAAGCTGACAATATAACCTTAGTCTAGACAAAAGAATACCCTAACGTCTAGATCTTTTCGTCATCCCCCAAAAGCACTTCATCCAGAATTCATGTTTTTCAATCCCTTTCCTTTCCCTGGTTGGAGTAAGCTTGGAAACATGCATGCCTATCAACAAACCAGCTTCTAAATTTTTCTCCCCCTTTTTTTCATCATATTCATACAGAAGATGCTTTTTCTTCCTTTTTAGGGCTTTTAAAGATCTCTTCCAGTCAGCAGCTGAGGAGTTTCCATGGCACAGCTCCTCTGCTAGCTCATTTCAATTTGAATTCCTCCCCCTCAGACTGCAGCATTTCTGTTGTCTTCATGAAAATGGTATTTGGGGGTTCTTATTCAGGTTTCTTACTTCTGTTTCAGGGATAGTACCTTTGTATTTGTGCTTGATAGCAGTTCGCACATTTTTCATCTTATACTCTGCCCCAGATGAATCAATGGACAGAAATACATTTGGGCATTTTGTTTCCTTTTATGGTTGATTACAGTCAGAATAGCTAGTCAATCCATCTGTACCGGCTTAGAAGGCTTTAGCTTTTGTTAAATAATAGAAATTTGGGTAAGGACAGTATAGCATCTAAACATTTGACTTAATAATTAAACACATGCGTGAAAGATTGACTTTCTTCTTAACATTTTATATGATACCATACAGCACAGCCCATCCTCTTAAATCCGTTAAGTTCCCTTGGAACTTTTATTTGAGATGCTAATTTTTACCTTTCTGTTTTTAAATCACATATGTTCATATTTTCAGAAGCATTCTCTCAAGTTGGCTGCATAATTTAATGTTCTAATATGTGTTTGTGCAAAACATATTCACAATTTAAAAGGGCATTTGGATGTGTAGAACAGTTGCTTAAATTGTGACACAACAGTGCAAATCAACAAAGTATGACTTGAATCTGAATGGTATGAATTTTATATAATATTCACTGGGAAAATTAAAACTCTGCTACTCCTAGGAGATAACTGATAAAAGATACATGCAAGAATCTTTATGCAGGGCCTGCTACATGCCAGGCATTATGCTAGATGCTAGGGACATAAAGAGGAATAAACAGAAGAAACTTCTGTCCTTGAAGTACACACTATTTAATAAGATAAAAATTTACACTAATAATTGACATATAACCTGATATAGGCTGTGACTGAGGTATGAAAAATATAGAAATTTTCATTTGCCTGAAATTAGATGTCTTCAAAATTAACAGCATCCCAGATCTAAGATATTTCTCCACTGGTGTTTTTTTCTCCTTTTTTAAACAAATATTTTTCTAGCAAGAAAGTATTTGGTAATGCCTAACAGGAAGAATGATTTAACCAACTTTCTCCTTCTATTTTACAGTTGCACCAAACCATCAGCAAACACCCATTAGGATCGATTCAAGGAAGGGGAGTGAGAAAAAGTAAAACCGTAGTGAAGAAGATAAATGTTTTCAATTCTTAAATCTTAAACAGGGAAATCATTGTCTTGGAGAGAGAATTCCATGCAATCCAAAGCTTCACAATAGAGAAAAGCATCCACACATTTGCTGCAGTTAATGTGTCTCTACATGGGACTATGACATGGTAGGAAAACTGCTTAAAATTGAAGGGGTATATATAGAAAAGGAAGACGGCTGAGGGGGCGGGAAAGAAGAGGAATTGCAGTGTCCTAAAAGGATAAGGTTTGCATTAGACAATATGCAAGTCAACAAGAATAGAGTTATAAGAAAACAATACTTAGTCTGTCATAAGAGTACTAAAAAAAGCTCGGGCATGGAAAAAGTAAAAACAAGAAAATCTGTGGCAGTGCTGGACTAAGAGGGGAATGAACCAGAGGAAGGAGGTGGAAAATAATGCTCCCATTTTCCCACAAGCATTATCATTCTTCCCTTAGGTGTAACATTTATAGAGCATACATTTCTTGAGCTCGCATTGTATGTTAAACTCTATACTAGTGAGTGCGTGTGGAGGTGGGGGGAAGAGTACATATAACATCCAAAGGAACGGGTCCCCTTGCTAACTGCACTATGATTGAAATGATTGACAATTGCCAGCTTTGAAGTCTGCATAAAGTTTAGAGCCTTCCACCTGGAATTCCGGTATTTCTCCCCAGCTACTCTGGTTTTACCAAGAGTCTGGGAATAAATGCAATTACGGTTGCTGTTTAACTTGCTGCTCATTTCTTCCCACCCTCTCTGATACAGTACAGCCTTTGTGTTCACATCCCAATCTGGCTATTAAGGAAATCAGCATCACCCTTTGCAGTAACTGACGGTGTCAGTCTAGGAAAGGAAAGGAATGCAGGAGAAAGGAAGCAAGTGACAGTGCAGAATCTCAGAAAAGTTCAGCAGTCTTTCAACTGTCAACCTCCTTTACAGAAAATCAAAAAATGACAATCAATTCCTGAGAAAGGGTATAATTTCCCAAACCAGATAAAAAGACAGTGCCAAACTGCAAACTGTGGTGAAATTTCAGGAGGCTCTCACTTGTTCCCTATCTCTCTCACTGTCTCTCTGTCTCTCTTTCCCTCTCCTCTCTTCTCCCGTTACCCCCCTCCTCTCTCTCTCTTTCTCTCACTCCATACACACATACACACACACACACACACACACACACACACACACACACACACACACACACACATATATCTCCACTGCCAAGAGTTTTCTCACATTAAGCTACTGCCATAGGTTGCAAGTGAATGAGTTGAAAACAGCTTTTGACTGAATTGAGAGGTTTAAAACAAAGGTTTTTATTTGTCTCTAAGTCTCAGCTGTGCTATCAGCCACTCTGGAAAGTCTTTAGTAACCTCCCTGCACCCCTATGCTGTGAAAGTTTCCATAGTAGCTGCATATTAGACTTTTTTTTTTTAATTGTCTGAATCCCCTAAAGACCCTAAGGCAATGGGGATCAGGGACAGTCTTTTATCTCTATGTCTTCATTTCCTACCTAAATGCTTGGCATGAAGTAAGTTGCAATAAGTAATTTACTGAATGAATGAATGAGCATTATATTCTTGGTTTGGTCTCTCTCTGAGGTAAGTGAGAATTTTTATGTTTTAGCAATGGTCTTAGATTCAGAAAAATGATATATTCCCCAAATTCTCATTTATGCATTCAGTCGTAGATCAAAATGTGTTAAAAACTATTAATGGAAGGAAGATGGGCTTTTCAATCAATCAAACTTGGGTTCTTAGCCTGAATTCACCAATTATGAACTGGCTAACTCTTGGCAAGTTACTTAATCTCTCAGAATCTGAGTCTCCTCAACTGGAAAATGGAGATGATATCTAGCCATATGGTTATTTGAAGACTTAAATGCATAATGTATATAAAGCATTTGGGACATAATACCTATCCCACACTAAGTACTACATAAGTGTTAACTATTATTGAACTGACCAGGACAGTGCCAGGCACACAGGAGGAGCTGGATAAATGGGGGGTAGTTCCTTACCCCATAGCTTCACTTATATGCAAGGCATTAAAGGCCAAAGATATTGTCTTTAAAGAATGTGCATGACAGTGGCAGAAATAAGATATTTCTTCCATAAATCAAATATAAGTTGGTGATGGATGCTGTGATAAATACAAAGTCCTGTGATAAATACAGGGGTCCTGTTTCGTCACTGGCTTCCCAGTAAGGTTACATTTAATTTGATACATGGAAAGGAATATGTCATAACTTACTTTGGGGTATTTTACCAAAGATTTAGTGCAAACCTTAACTTTACTTGTGCCTATAGAGATTTACATTCTGTTTCTAGGTCAAACCATTTGGAATCAACTCCATTGCATATATTAGGAAATAAATACCCCATAAATATACTCTTGCATCTATCCTGCCCCCTGGAACCTGGAGATAACCACGAATTTTTGTTGCACTTTTCATTTTTCAGAAATGGCACATATAATAAATAAATACTTGAAAGGCAAATCAATACAATATAACGTTGTTATAAGAGACTCTTGCATGCCCATTTTAAATAGGCTGTCATGAATACAGAATTGCCATTTCCTTCTGCATTTCAATATAAACTGCAATGTGATCTACCCCATGGATTTAAATTCTGAACACAAAGATCAACAAGAAGCCTGATGATACATCATATTCACTTTTTAAATAATCTCCATTTTAAATGAAAAATATTACAGTTCCAATTAAGTGGTTCCATAAAATGTGAAAAGAATTTATATGTACATGTTCTCCATACTGATAACTTAGAAAAGAATTAAATTTTACCCGTGCACACACAAAACAATAGATTGTATTACAATTATTGGTGACACCATTTGATAATAATGATAATAACCATGATAGGTACTCTTTAATGAGTACCTCTAAGATGTCAGTCTCTGGCTATAGGCTCATTTAATCCCTACTACAACCTAAAGAGGTAACATCACCCCCATTTCACTCATAAGATAACTGAGACACATGAACTTTCTGTTTACCCTCTGTGTCCGCTTGGTCAGCCGGCAAGTTTTACATCAAATAACACAAATTTAGATTCTAGTCCTCCTCGCCTTCACATTGATCAAATACAACCTGTGCACTACCTTTATCCTTTCCTTCCTAGGGACAACCTTTCTGGAACACTGGAAAACTGAGGCTCGAAGTAGCCAAAGCAACACAGGAACTCAAAAACATCTCAGGGAAGGAGTGATGGAGTGAGCTGAACCTGTTTCACCACACCACCTCCCTCCCATTGTAAAGATTCAGAAAGAACAAAATAGCTGTGTTCAAATATCTAACAAATTGGCAATAGAAATGACATTACACATATTCTATTGAGTGCCAAATGGTAGAGCTATGACCTAGTTTGACCACAAAAAGGAAAGTTTTAAGCATTTCCTTCTAATGATCAGTTAGTTGTCTGTTGTTGGTGCATAGTTTAAAACAGAAACTAAAAAGCAAACAACAACCAACCAACCAATCACCTGCTCCAGTGGTACAGGATTTGAGTACCTGCTTGTTGGTTCTATTGAACCACTTTTCAAGCATCCTCCAACACTGAGGCTCTATGATCCCTTCTTCTGTACTTTAGGGGAAGGAGGAGTCTAATGTTATACTACAATGATAAGCCAGCAGTTACCTGGTTTTCTCTGTTAATTTATTCAGATCTCTTCAGAAGAATATCCAGTATGTAAGAAATCTGAGATGCTTCCCATGAACAAGCCCTGTACCACCTGTAATTTACAGGATGGCAGTACTGTGCCTACCTGACTTATGAAAATTCAAGATTTACTCTTGCAGATGATTTGTTCCCCATTTTTTACATTTCTTTTTATATATGTACTTGTATAAGGTTTAAGACTCTTTTTTCTCACTTAGGATCCAGTCCCTTCCCTCCTCTTCCCATATTCTCAAAGTCTATCTCAGTGATGCTCAGTGATTCCATCTGGCCCCTTACTCACTTAGATCACATGATCAGTCATGTCAAAGGTCCTCATTCCCTAGCTCTACCTTTAAGCCTTCACTTGCCATGATGTTTTTACCAGAAACTCCACAGAAAATACCACCCATACTGTCCCCCCGATAATAAGTAATGATCATGGGCAACTACTGCTCTAAGTTTTAACTCATTTAGTCTTCATTCCAACTCTGTAAGTACTGTCATTATTCCTACTCGAGAGGAGAGTTAGAAGAGAGATAAGGTTAGCTCAAGTGACATATATAAGGTCTCAAAGTTAGAGGTAGAGCTAGGGTCTGCTCCCAGGGACAGCACTCTTAACGACTATGCTACATGTGTCACACTGAACACCTTCAACCTCCCCTTCTCCACCTAAAATCTCTCTGTCTTGGTTGTCCCCCTCATTTCTTTCTGGTCTCTGTCCTCTCTTCCAAGGCTGTCTCCCATTGTGTTCTCAATAACATTCTCATTTCTGTGTTTTCTCTATCAATCCATCTTTGATTCTTCCCATCTTCAGTCTCAATCCTTTCCCTGCCTTAACTTGTTGCAATCTAGAATCTGTTTACCACCCTCACTTTAGTAGCAGTGCTTAATCTACTCTTAATTCACCTGCTTTACCTAAGTGGTCTTCTTTATTACTGTCTCTATGTTGTCGATCCTGTTCACACCACTCCACTGGCAACTCTCTTCTCTCTTCTATTCAATTACTTTCTTTGTCTCTGGTTCTGCTCCTATTTTTCTGGTCTGTCCTTTCTCCTTCTCAGGCTCTTTGTCCTCCTCTCATCATCTAAAAATAAGCATTCCCCAAGGCTCTGTCCTTGACTTTCTTTTCTCCTCTGTTTGCATTCTCTCCCTTGGCAGTCTCACCCACGGAAATAGTTTCAACAATCTCCTCCATGCCATGAAATCTCTCTTGTGAAAGTTAGAATCATCTGGGGCTATTTCCTTATCGTGTCTTCGCGTCCTCAAATATAAGGTCTTTGAATGTGTTGGGCACAGAGAAATGAGAAAGGACAGATTCTCTGACAGTAGATCTTCCTGGAACTAAAAAAGAAGAAAAATGATATTGAGAAGAGGAATCAAAAGAGAAGGAAGAATAGTCCCTTCAGGAAGAAGCACAAGATAAGGGAGAAATGGTTCCACTCCCAAACTTCTAGAATGTTCTTAATGTTATACCTCTAGTTAAGGATTGTTCTTGATTAATTCTCACCATTAAGATCAATTTAATACTTCCTAGAACCTAAGGTTCTTGCCTCCTCTCTAGCCTCATCTTCTACATTCCCCCGAATGCCTGCTTCACTCCAACTGTGTCAAAGTCTTTGTGATTCTCAGTGTACATTATTCTATTGCATCCTCTAGGTCTTTGAACATGATGCTAAAGAATTATTCCTAAAGTATAGTTTGGATGATGACATTATCCTGGTAAAAATCTCTGCAGGTTTTCCTACTGACAGCTAAGATAGCCTAAATTTCTCCATCTACCAGATGAAGCCCACGTTTTCAGCTTCTCAATATTGTCCGTGACTGACTCACTTTGCTCTACAGCAGAAACTAACACAACATTGTAAAGCAACTACACTCCAATAAATTTTTTTTTAAATATATTCTGTATGTATTAAGCCTATGATATTCACTGTTCTCTAAATATGCCCAGAATTCCTTGCCTCTTGTCATCTTATGCTGTTAGCCTAGACTGTAATTCCTGTAACATTTCATATCCTCAGCTGCCAAAATTTTATTTGCCCTTAAAGCTTACCTCTAAAGCCCACAGGTTTGTGATCTCTTTCTTTATTCTTCTACCTCTAAGAAGATACAATCTTTCCATCATCCCAAAGCCCTTAGATCTAATTCTGTACCTTATTTGATTGATCATTACATTTGTCCAATTACCCAATAAATTGAAAGCTATTTGAAGTCAAGAAAAATGTCTTTCTTAATTTTCTATCTCCTGCAGATGTAATAGAATGTTTAACCTAAAATAGACAATAAATATCTGTTATCTTAAATATGGTAACTTTCTTCCTCAATTTCTAGAGAGTACGTGCTTTATTTAAAAAAAAAAAAAAAAACTTCTCCACAGAATGCCTAAAGTTCTCAAGAACACAAATTATATTTTAATTGAAATTATAGTTGTATTGATTCAGTTTTTATCAGAAAGAACCTATTTCTGGAGAGATTAAAGTTCTATCTCCAATAAGAAAAGCTTCTATTGCATTTTAACTATTTTGATTTTCAAATTCTTTCCAACCATTGATAACAGAGGAAGCATTTGATAGTGTTACACCCACCATAAGGAAGGGATAAACTGAGACACATTTTCTAAAATTCAGAACAGCTTAAGTTGAATTATAACACATAGAAATTGGCATTCTCTTAAGATAATATTGGTAAAATTTCCCATATTTTTTTTTCCCTTTCTGAGTACCTGAATTTTGACCTTACCAATCTCAAGAGAAAAATACCAAGACAGTACCAGACAATACAAGAAAGATTATTAAACTTTATATAAATCCAGTCAAAGATTATTGACTAATTTCACTCACATGAAATGAGAACATAAACCCCACTACTGCCTTGCTAACTTGCTAACCTTTCAATATGCCTCTGCTAATTTCAAAATTTGAGAGTATGTTCCAAACTGAAGAAGGCACTTAAAAGAAAGAAGAAAATTAATTGTCAGAATAGCCAACTAAAAAAGTACCTGTACAAAGTCAGAGTTTATATTTCCACAGTTCTCTAGTCTTCTGATACTCATAATTTTGGTACTCCAGAAAAAAAAAGACAGTCTAGTCATACATTTTAAAAGAAAATTGATATCATTAATATGCATCAACTCTAGTACATATTTCCTGACCCTTTGAGTTTCTTGTATTAACAAATATACATCCATGAGGTTCTGAATCAAAATTTTGTGTTTCTTTTATTAATATACCAAAAAGAAAGGAAATGTTATTCTACTCTTTGCATGCTCTTTATTTTTATTATTCTACTTTACCTTTGGAAATAAATGCCCATGAACGAGGATGGGACAGAGAATATAACCCATTGTATATTATATTCTGTGTTTATATAAAAAATAAAATAGGAATATAAAATATGTTTTACAAAAAAACATTTATTGGGGCATTTATAATGTAGATTTAAATATAATCAAACTTCATGTGCCAAAATTCTTCCTACCATTTACAACTTTCACCACTCCATGCTACTAGTGAAGTGAACTTGTTGCTATTTGTCCAGATTAGGACTGAAGAGATAAGAGTACCAAGATTTGGGTCAACATTATAACCCAAAATTACATGATCTACTCACCAAAACTCCCAACAGACAATCTCCAAAAGCATACTGTCCTACAAAATTTTTAAATTTATTATTTAATATTTAATTTAACAATCTCCAATTATTTAATTGGAGGTAAGTAGAGGAAAGGTAGGGAAAAGTTCAGCTATGAAAATCATCAGATATATTACAAGAATGCTAATAAAAATAACAATGTTCCATATATTAATAAGCTTATGTATATATATTACATATAATTTATTTATATATATTATTTCTATTTATTTACATATTTTATATATCATACAATTATTTCTAAGAGTTGCAATACTGCAAACATGAACTCTATTTTAAAGTTTTGTTGGGTTTTTTTTGGTTTTTTGTTTTTGTATTTTTGGCCACACTACACAGTTTGCAGGATCTTAGTTCCCTGACCAGGGATTGAACCTGGGCCCTCAGCAGTGAAAGCGTGGAGCCCTAACCACTGGACCACCAGGGAATTCCCCATAACTCTATTTTATAAATAAGGGAAACAAGGCTTAGAGTTTATATAGCTAACAAGATGTAGAGCTAAGATTCAAATCAAGATCTGTGTCCAAAGCTCTTTCCATTATAACATAACTATTTAAATGTAAATTCAGAGCCAGAGTGAACTCTTCTCTTGTATTTTATTTTATTTATTTATTTTTCCCTTGTATTTTAAAAAGAGGCTGAGGATAAATGAAAATATTAAATAAAGAAAAATAGGGACTAATAACTTGTTCTGTCACAAGCCTTATACCCTCTGAATTCCAGAACCACTTCCCCTCTTCTTCTATTCTTGTATACTTAAGAAAGACATGATGAAGGTACACATGATTTTTAACTTGGGGAAGGATAAATTAGAGAAAATTAGGAAAAATAAAGACATGGTGTGATTCATCAATAGTCATGATTCCTTCAGGCAAGTGCAAGAAAAGTTAGCCAGATTTCAATTACATCTTATTCAAACATTTGTTAATTCAACAAATATTTAGTAAGTACCAGTTCTAAACATAAAGAATACAATACTGACCAAGTCAGATTAGGGACCTGCCCTCATGAAGCTCATATTCTGCTTATATTCCTCAGACATTACTCCTTCAAAGCTCATTCTCTCACACCACCTGCTTTAGGCTGAAACAGGATTGGTCTCTGCATCTGTTTCTCTGACATCATAATGTTCTGATCTTTCATCATTTTTCATGTTATAATATTTTGTTTATGTGAGTCCTTCCCCCCTCTAGACTGTGATTAACTTGAAGTTAGGGCCTACAACTTACTGAACTCTGTACCTCAAGCTCTTTCCATAACGACCAGCACACAAGAAGTGGCCAATAACTGTTTATAAAATGATTGAAAAGAAAAGGCACTGGATTTCCATTTTAGGAATATGGTGTACTAGTGACCTGGACAGACTATCTTGTTTAAATCAACTTATAGTGATAGATGGGAAGTCTTTTTAACTCGTCTTAAATTTATCCATAAACTAACAAAACATATGGGCTATTTGGGTGAAAAACAAGGTGAAGGCAGGAATCTAGAAAGGTAAGATATGTAAATTATTTAAAATAGTAATAATTTTAGTATTTAAAATAGTTATATATTATATTTATTAAGTAGTAATTATTTAAAATAGTTTTTGCTTGAGAGTATTTATAAAACCAGGGAGATCAAGCCTTTGTTGTTCAGCCTTATGAAGTTTGAAGAATAGGAATAAAATCTCTAGGGCTCACTCAAGGTGGAGATTACAATAGATCCCCCCACTATAAAATGTAAGCACCAAAGGGCAATACTCTACCATCCCTGTTCTGATGGATCGCACACACACAAAAAATGATGATCTCAAAACTTTGTGTTAGTGAATAAAAAACTATCTTCCCTGAAAAATTATAACCAAAAACTAGACCTCATATTGTTTGTGAATTGAGTTCATACTACATTGGTGGTCAGAAAAGCTTCAAGCTGAGAATTTGCTGGGAGTAGTCCTAATCAGGTAAGGCCTCTAGATACCTGCCAGAAGCAAACAACAATTCTACCTAGACCAACTCTCTTTTATCCAAGACCTTAGAGAGTGTCCACAGAAAAAGTATACCTAATTATCAAGAGTTAGTAAACAGCCAAGGACAAAAAACACATCATGAGGTAAAACCAAGCAGAAAAAACATAACAGAATCAGATCCACACAGAATTTAAATACTAAATTTAGCAGAAACAATATATTGACTACCCATGTTTAATACATTCAAAGAACTAAAATAGAGGTTTGATATTATGAATGAGTTAAGAACCAAATTATTTGAAAAGGGACTAAAAAGAACTTCCAGAAACTAAAATATAATAAAAAATAAATGGAAATACCTAAAAGCAAATTAGACACAGCAAAAGAGATACTCAGTAAGCTGAATGATAGCACTGAAGAAACTATTCAGAATATAGCACAGAAAGACAAATAAGTATCAAGAGATGTGAATGACAAAGTGGGAAAAGCTAAAATAAAAAAAAAAAAAATTTTAAGTGGGAAAAGCTAACCTACTGGAGTTCCATAGGAAAAATGAGTGAGAATAGGGCAAAGACAATATTTGAATAGATAACGGCTTGGAACTAAGGAAACATAATATCACAAACTCAAGAACCCCAAAAATCCAAGTAAGAAGAATATTGAAACTGTAGAATGTTAAAGGATCTTAAAGTCAGACAGACAGAAAAGGTAGATTGTATTCAAAGGAGAATCAATTAGACAGATGGCTGATTTAGCTTCAGCAACAGTGGAAGCAAGACAGTGGATGATATTTTCATTACAAAGAGAGAAAATAACTCTTATTCTAGAGTATTATAGTAAAGTTATTTTCGTAAGTGGAGAGAATGTAATGATATCAGGAAAATAAAGTTTTAAGTTTTCCACCAACGAACTTTCACTAAAAGAAATTATAAACAACATATTTTAGGCAGCAGAAATGTGATTTCAAAGCAGGTGTGAATTTCAAGAAGTAATGAACATCAGAAAGAATTGTAAATATTTTAATAATTCTAAACATATTTTGACATACAAAAAGAATAAAACATAATATTTTAAAATAATACACTAAAATATATGACAACAATGGCATATAAGTTGGAAAAGGATGAATGGAGATACAGTATTCTAAGGTGTGTGTATATTATATCAATAGTAGGCAGACAGGTAGAGCTGATAATCAGATGTTTTGGCTGCTATCAGTTCTGACTATTCAACATCTATTTAAAATTATCAGAGCTCATAGTGTGCTGGTATCAAATATTTTGAATACGAACTGTGGGTAAATGTTTTTAACTTTGATAAGATATGGGTGCATGTTTTAATTTCTCAGATAACCATGAAGAGCATTAACAGAATATATAAATTCAAACAACTGAAGAGGAAAATGAAATCATAGCCCAAAAAGAGCAGTGAATCAAAAGAAGGCAAAAAAAGAGAGAAGAAAAAATAGAACAAGGAGTAACAATAGAAATCACAAAGATGGTGAATTTAAATCCAAGTAAATCTGTAATTATGTTAAATGTAGCATACTTAAGATCTGTATCATTTATTCTATAGAAAGTATACCTCAATAAAAAATATCAATAGACTAAATTGTTAAGTTGAAAAAGAAACTTTGTCATGTTGAATTTTAAAAGTACAACTAAATACTGCATAAATTTGAAACATTAGAATATTAAAAGGTAAAAGAAAAAAATGGAAAAATTCTATCATGCAAATGGTAAACCAGATAAAACTGGTATATATAACTACAGCTGAAATAAACACATTTAAGGGAAAAAACACTGCAAGAGACAGCATGTGCTGTATAATAATAAAGGGTTTAATTCATCATGAAGACATAAAAATCATATATATATACAAAACCCTAAATATATAAGGTATAAATTTGAGAACTAAAAAGAAATTGAGAAATCTACCATTATAGTAGATTAGCATAGATTAGTATAGCATTCTCAGTAATTGATAGATTAAGCAGAAAAAAATGAGAGAATTCATTTAAATGAAATAATTAATAAATTGATCTAATGTCAATACATAGAACACTGCAAACTAACACCAAAGATATATACATTATTGTCAACCACAATGGAACATTGATGAAAATTGATCCTATGCTATGCAAAAAGTCAAGCCTAAATGTATTTAAAAGATTTAGGATTATATGCATCACAATACAATTAACTTAAAATCAATAACAAAACATCAAATAGTAAAACATCATGAGTTTGGAAATTAATAAACACTTTTAAGTCCATGAGTTAAAGGGTCATAATGATAATTAGAAAATATTTAGGACTTCAAACTAGTGAGAAATACTACAATTCAAAACCTGTAATGGTACAGCCAAAACTGTTCTTAGAATGAAATATATAAAAGCTTAAAACTTAGAAAAGACTAACTAAAATTAAATAGCAAAACATCCATCTTGAGAAGCTAAAAAAAACATCTAAAATAAAAGAAAAAAAATACCTTTAAAGAGAGCAAAATAGTGATCCTTAAAAAATACATAGGTTGGATCTATAAAAACTGTCAAAATTGACAGGTCTCTGCTACAATTCATTAATCAAAAGTGAGACAGAAAGCAAAATAAGCAATATTGTAAATGATAAAGAGACATTACACATTCAGCAGATATTTAAAAGATGAGCAAATACTCTGGTCAACTTTATGAAAACAGTTTGAAAACTTAGATGAAATAGATACATTCCTTTAAAAATGCAACAAAAACTCATTTGAAAAGAAATAGAAAGCCCAACTAGGATTAATGACAACCATTAAGTAGTTGAGTCAGTATGTCAAAATCTTTTCACAAAATTACAGGCCCAAATGACCTTGTTTGCAAGTTTGAATATATTTTATAAAACAGTCAACAAACAAATCTATTACCACACAAAATATTCCAGATTATAGGGTAAAAGAGGAAACAGTTGCATTTCATGTTATGAGCCAAGTTAATTTGATTCCAAAACCTTAAAAGGACAGAACAAGACAGGAGAATAAAGACCAATCTTGCTCATGAATATAGTTACAAATAACTCATACTAAATTTAATACCGAAACTTAAAATGATAGTACAAGGAAGGAAAAGTAAAGAACAACTCACACACACAAAAAAAAGACACATAAGGTATACACACATACACACCACACACACACACGTGTATGTTAGAAATACAGAATATATGTGTGTGTGTATATATATATACACACATATGTGTATATGTACATTAAATACATAGAAAATATATATGGGTCAATCACATGGGGAAGAAATGAGATTGGATCCTACCTCAGACCATATGCTAAAATCAATTCCAGATATATTAAACTTCTAGAAAAGATATTGTGATTTACTCTTATTCATAAATATTCTGTTTCTCCCAAATATTAAAAAAAAAAAACCACAAAATAAAAATACCTGATGGGACTACAACCAATTTAGTCTTCTCGCTCTCTTTGTCTATCAATTATCCCTAGCCATTTTGAGTCCTCACCTGAGCCCTATTTAATTCTAGCAACTCAAATGCCATTTCTGATAACTGCCCTAAATCATCTCATCAGAAAGAAACATTAAGCTATGCTATCACCCTGCCTTCCTTATTTTCTTTCATTTCTTGAGAAGAAACTGAGGAAAGGATCAAGCCTGCACATAAAAGTACTGCCTATCTCACAATCCACCACTGCTTAATTCAATTGGGAGTTTTGTTTTGGCTTTTTCTTTCCTCAATTGGTAGTCATGGGTAGGAACAAGGTAAACGTTTTGTTTATATTTTGTTTGTTCACAAAGATTCTAAATTTGTAAGAACCTATTTATATTTGGCAAGCATTATTGTCAAACAGCTCTGAATATCCAAGCTTCTCAAATGCTCCATTAACTGAGTTTCTCTACAAAAAGTGGCAGATACATCCTGTCAACTTTGACTCTTGGCATTGCATGTCTTTTTATTCATTCACTTATTCATTCTCAATTCACTTTATATATGTCTAGTTTATTTCTCTCACTTATATCTAAACCATCACCTAATACATCCAAAACCCTCTTATTGATTCTGTTTTCATTAGTAAACAAAATAGACAATTTTTTTTCTCTCGTGGAATTTAAATTCAAATGGATCCAAAACAGAAAATAATAATATAAATAATAAATTGATTTGTTATTAAGTTAGATAATAAGCGCTTTGGAAAAAAAGACAATATGGTGAAAGGGTTGGGGAGCTGGGTAGCAGTTAAGTTTATAAAAGGGATCAAACAAGGTTGCATGAATAAGAAGACACCTGAGGAAAGATTTGAAGCAGGCGAGGAAATGCATAAGGATTTTTCCTGGCATTTAGCAATGGTGCTGAAAATCGGCCCTATGATAAAATTTTGAGCTCATTATACTATCCTTCAAAAATGCTTAACATTTTAGAAGGATAAGCATGATGATGTATACTTGTCCCCTTGGTCCTGAAAAACAAACTGTGTTGTAGTGAAAAAGTAAATATTTCAGAGTTAGAAAAACTTAAGTTCTTATCTCATTTCCAAAATTTACTATTCTTATATCCCTAGGCAATTTTTTTTTGGAAAATGTTGAAAATAAATTTATTTGGGAAAGTTCAAGATATCTTACATTACCAAATATAAGGTGAACATGAAATAAGGCAATTCCCCACTTTTCCAGAAGAAGATCCAATTAAAGATTTTTTTCAGTCAATTTGAAATACAAATACGTAGGGATGCAAAGAAGGTAGTCAAATGTCTACTTTTTTTACGGTACACGGGCCTCTCACTGTTGTGGCCTCTCCTGTTGCGGATGCTCTGGATGTGCAGGCCTAGCCGCTCTGCGGCATGTGGGATCTTCCCGGACCAGGGAATGAACCCGTGTCCCCTGCATCGGCAGGTGGACTCTCAACCACTGCGCCACCAGGGAAGCCCTCTACTTATAATATTAAACTAATTACCTTATTCATGTATATTAAAAACTTATGTAAAATAATAAAGTAATTACTAATATTGCTTTATTCCACTTTAATGTCATGATTATTTTAAAAAATTCTTCACTGTATCTTTTACCTCAGTCTCTCAGTCATCAATAGGAAAGTTTTAAAGTTTTTAAACAAATTATTTCCAGAGAATATTTTCTCTTAATTTTTATTGGAGTTTGGTTGCTTTACAATGTTGTGTTAGCCTCCACTGCACAAAAAAAATGAATCAGGCATACACATATAGATATGCCCTCCCTTTTGGACTTCCCTCCCATTTGGGTTACCACAGTGCATTAGGTAGAGTTCCCTGTGCTCTACAGTATGTTCCTATCAGTTGTCTATTTTAACATAGTATCAATAATGTATATGTCTCAATCCCAGTCTCTCAATTCCTCTCACCCCACCCCTTTTCCCCTTGGTATCCGTGTATTTGCTCTCTATGTCTCTTGTCTCTATTTCTGTTTTGCAAATAAGATCATCTATACCATTTTTCTAGATTGCACATATATACATTATTTGCTTTTCTCTCTGACTTACTTCACTCTGTATGCTACTCTCTAGGTCCATCCACGTTTCTACAAATGACCCAACTTCATTCCATTTTATGGCTGAGTAATATTGCATTGTATATATGTAGCACATCTTATTTATCCATTCCTCTAATGATGAACATTTAGGTTGCTTCCATATCCAGACTATTGTAAATAGTGGTGCTGTGAACATTGGGGTGCATGTGCTTTTTTTGAATGATGGTCTTCTCTGGGTATATGCCCAATAGTGGGACTGTTGGGCCATGTGGTAGTTCTATTTTTTGTTTTTTTAAGGAACCTCCATACTGTTCTCCATAGTGGCTGTATCAATTTACATTCCCACTAACAGTGCAAGAGGGTCCCCTTTTCTCCACAGCCTCTCCAGCATTTATTGTTTGTAGATTTTTTGATGATGGCCATTTTGACCAATGTGAGGTGATACCTCATTGTAGTTCTGATTTGCATTTCTCTAATAATTAGTGATGTTGAGCACTTTTTCATGTATTTGTTGACCATCTATATGTCTTCTTTGGAGAAATGTCCACTTAGGTCTTCTGCCTATTTTTTCATTGGTTTGTTTGGTTTTTTTTGATATTGAGCTGTATGAGCAGCTTGTATATTTTGAAGATTAATCCTTTGTCAGTTGCTTCATTTGCAAATATTTTCCCCCATTCTGAGGGTTCTCTTTTCATCTTGTTTATGGTTTCCTTTGCTATGCAAAAGCATTTAAGTTTAATTAGATCCCATTTGTTTACTTTTGTTTTAATTTTCATTGCTCTAGGAGGTGGGTCAAAAAAGATGTTGCTGTTATTTATGTCAGAGAATGTTCTGCCTATGTTTTCCTCTATGAGTTTTATAGTGTCTTGTCTTACATTTAGGTCTTTAATCCATTTTGAGTTTATTTTTGTGTATAGAGTTAGGAAGTATTCTAATTTGATTCTTTTACATGTAGCTGTCCAGTTTTCCCAGCACCACTTATTGAAAAGGCAGTCTTTTCTCCATTGTAAATCCACTGACTTTTCTCCATTGTCTATTCTCCATTTTGTCTCCTTTCTCATAGATTAGGTGACCATAGGCTGCATGGGTTTATCTCTGGGTTTTCTATCCTGTTCCATTAATCTATATTTCTGTTTTTGTGCCAGTGCTATACTGTCTTGATTACTGTAGCTTTGTAGTATGGTCTGAAGTTAGGGAATCTGATTCCTCCAGCTCCATTTTTCTTTCTCAAGATTGTTTTGGCTATTCAGGATCTTTTGTGTTTCCATACAAATTCTAAAATTTTTTGTTCTAGTTCTGTGAGAAATGCCATTGGTAATTTGATAGGGATGGCATTGAATCTGTAGATTGCTTTCTGTAGTACAGTCATTTTCACAATACTGATTATTCCAATCCAGGAACATGGTATATCTCTCCATCTGTTTACATCATCTTTAATTTCTTTCATCAGTGTTCTACAGTTTTCTAAGCACAGATCTTTGGTCTCCTTAGGTAGGTTTATTCCTAGGAATTTTGTTCTTTTTGTTGCAATGGTAAATGGGAATGTTTCCTTAATTTCTCTTTCTGCCCTTTCATTGTTAGTGTATAGGAATGCAAGAGATTTCTGTGTATTAATTTTGTATCCTGCAACCTTACCAAATTCATTGATTAGCTCTAGTAGTTTTCTGGTGGCATCTTTAGGATTTTCTATGTATAGTATCATATCACCTGCAAACAGTGACAATTTTACTTCTTCTTTTCCAATTTGGATTCCTTTTATTTCTTTTTCTTCTCTGATTGTCATGGCTAGGACTTTCAAAACTATGTTGAATAATAGTGGTGAGAGTGGACACCCTTGTCTTGTTCCTGATCTTAGAGGAAATGCTTTCAGTTTTTCACCATTAAGAATAATGTTTGCTGTGGGTTTGTCATATATGGCCTTTATTATGTTGAGGTAGGTTCCCTCTATGCCCACTTTCTGGAGAGTTTTTATCATAAATGGGTGTTGAATTTTGTCAAAAGTTTTTCTGCATCTAATAAGATCATATGGTTTTTATTCTTTAATTTATTAATATGGTGTATCACATTGATTGGTGTATATTGAAGAATGCTTGCATCCCTGTAATAAACCTCACTTGATCATGGTGTATGATGTTTTAAATGTGTTTTGGATTCTGTTTGCTAGTATTTTGTTGAGGAATTTTGCATCTGTGTTCATCAGTGATATTGGCCTGTAATTTTCTTTTTTTGTGATATCTTTGTCATGTTTTGGTATCAGGATGATGGTAGCCTGGTAGAATGAGTTTGGGAGTGTTCCACTCTCTGCAATTTTTTGGAAGAGTTTGAAAGGATAGGTGTTAGTTCTTCTCTAAATGTTTGATAGAATTCACCTGTGAAGCCATCTGGTCCCTGGACTTTTGTTTGCTGGAAGATTTTTAATTACGGTTTCAATTTCGTTACTTGTGATTGGTCTGTTCATATTTTCTATTTCTTCTTGGTTCAGTCTTGGAAGGTTGTACTTTTCTAAGAATTTGTCCATTTCATCCAGATTTTCCATCTTATTGGCATATAGTTGCTTGTAGTACTCTTTTATGATCTTTTGTATTTCTATGGTGTCAGTTTTAACTTCTCCTTTTTCATTTCTAATTTTACTGATTTGAGTACTCTCTCTTTTTTTCTTGATGAGTCTGGATAAAGGTTTATCAATTTTGTTTATCTTCTCAAAGAGCCAGTTTTTAGTTTTATTGATCTTTGCTATTGTTTTCTTCATTTCTATTTCATTTACTTCTGCTCTGATCTTTATGACGTCTTTCCTTCTACTAACTTTGGGGTTTGTTTGTTCTTCTTTCTCTAGTTGTTTTATGTGTAAGGTTAGGTTGTTTATATGAGGTTTTTCTTGTTTCTTGATGTAGGATTGTACGGCTATAAACTTCCCTCTTAGAACTTCTTTTGCTGTGTCCCATAGGTTTTGGGTCATCATGTTTTCGTTGTCATTTGTTTCTAGATATTTTTTGATTTCCTCTTTAATTTCTTCACAGATCTCTTGGTTATTTAGAAGTGCATTGTTTAACCTCCATGTGTTTGCATTTTTTACAGTTTTTTCCTTCCTGTAATTGATTTCTAATCTCATAGCATTGTGGTCGGAAAAGATGCTTGATACGATTTCAATTTTCTCAAATTCACTGAGGCTTGATTTGTGATCCACGATGTGATCTATCCTAGAGAATTTCCATGAGCACTAGAGAAAAAAGTATATCTTCCACTTTCGGGTGGAATGTCCTATAAATATCAATTAAGTCTACTTGGTCTATTGTGTCATTTAAAGTTTTGTGTTTCCTTATTTATTTTCTGTTTGGATGATCTGTCCATTGGTGTAAGTGGGGTGTTAAAGTCCCCCTCTATTATTGTTACTTTCAATTTCTCCTTTTATGGCTGTTATGGCTGTTAGCATTTGCCTTATGTATTGAAGTGCTCCTATGTTGGATGCATAGATATTTACAATTATTATATCTTCTTCTTGGATTGATCCCTTGATCATTATGTAGTGTCCTTCCTTGTCTCTTGTAATAGTCTTTATTTTAAAGTCTATCTTGTCTGATATGAGTATTGCTACTCCAGCTTTCTTTTGATTCCCATTTGCATGGAATACCGTTTTCTATCACCTCACTTTCGGTCTGTATGTGTCCCTAGGTCTGAAGTGGGTCTATTGTAGACAGCATATATACAGGTCTTGTTTTTGTATCCATTTAGCTAGCCTGTGTCTTTTGGTTGAAGCGTTTAATCCACTTACATTTAAGGTAATTTTATGTTCCTATTACCATTTTCTTAATTGTTTTGGGTTTGTTCTTTAGGTGTTTCTCTTTTCTTTTGTTTCCTGCCTAGAAAAGTTCCTTTAGCATTTTTTGTACTGCTGGTTTGGTGGTGCTGAATTCTCTTGGCTTTTGCTTGTCTGTAAAGCTTTGGATTTCTCCATCTATTCTGAATGAGATCCTCACTGAAGTGTAATTCTGGTTGTAGGTTTTTCCCTTTCATCACTTTAAACATGTCCTGCCGTTCCCTTCTGGCCTGCAAAGTTTCTGCTGAAAAATCAGCTTATAACCTTACGGGGATTCCCTTGTAGGTTATTTGTTGCTTTTCCCTGCTGCTTTTAATATTTTTTCTTTGTATTTAACTTTTGTTAGCTTGATTAATATGTGTCTTGGCGTGTTTCTCCTTGGGTTCATCCTGTATGGAACTCTCTGTGCTTCCTGGACTTGACTATTTCTTTTCCCATGTTAGGGATGTTTTCAACTATAATCTCTTCACATATTTTCTCAGTCACTTTCCCTTTCTCTTCGTCTTCTGGGACCCCTATAATTCGAATGTTGGTGCATTTGATGTTGTCCCAGAGGTCTCTGAGACTGTCCTCAAGTCTTTTCATTCTTTTTTCTTTTTTCTGTTAGGCAATTTTCTTAACTCTCTTCATTTTAATTTAACCATTTGTAAAAAATGAGTGTAACAAATCCCTTTCATATGATTGGGATTGTGATTAGCTTTATATCAATATTATATTAAGTGTTCAATGGATGGTATAAGCATATAGTTTTAGATTTCCTTAATGTTTCTGAAGATATTTTCAGGATTAAAAAAATGAGAAACATAGTAATGGTCCATAAGTAAAGTTGTAACTGAAAAAAGTAAGTTAAACTATATCACAACCTACTTAACTAGAATATAAAAATAATAAGATTTGTCCAATTATCTAATGCATCCACTTAGATTATTGAGTGTCTACTGTCTGTCAGATACTGTTTAAGATTCTGGAAATCCAAAGATGAATTAAAATTTCTTCCTAGATGAATTAAAATTTTTCTTTAGGAAAGAGGTAGAACTACTGTCAATTATAGTGTAATGTGATAAATGTTGTAATGCAATAATACTAGGTCTATAATGTAAGTGGAGTGAAGTACCTGATTTTGCCTGAGATAGTTCGGAAAAAGTTTCAAAGAGGAGTTTATAACTTGAGATGTGATTTGAAGTACAACCATGAGTTCAGCAGACTGGCACACAGATAAATACATTTTATAGGGAATAGCAGGTGCAATGAAACCAAAGCATAAGAAAGCATAACTATTTTAAGGGGACTCCAAGTAATTTTCTCTGACAAGAGCAAAGGGTGGAAAGGAAGATCAACAAATGTTGAAAGGACAAAGAAGTCAGCTAGGACCACATCCTGGGCACTACTGACTTTACCTTATGTGTAATGTAAGGAAATGACATGGTCCACTTTGCAATGAAGCTGTACCATGCTGGTGGCTACTTAGAAAATGATGAGGCTAGAAGGCTATTGTTAATTAACACAAGTGAAAATTTACGAAAGTCTAAATTAATATAGAGAAGCAAGATTAACGCTAATCAAGGGATGGAAATAAAAGATACTTAAGAGGTAGAATCAATGAATCACAACGAACATTCTGGTTGATATTAATTTCGTTAACGTACACAAAGATATTCATTTAGATAAAATGGAAACTAGGAGCAAGTATATAAACATGAGGGATGCAAGTGCTAAATAGAGAGGAGATAAAAAACCTGGGAAGGAGTCTGAGGAAAACTAGTATGAACCTTGCAATAACAATAGACAGTGGTACCATAAAAACCAAAGTATTTCTTGAGTATTTCTTGAGTTTTCAAGAAAAAAGAAAGTCAAACAAAGACAAAAAGAAGTCAAATAAAATAAGTACCAAAAAGTATCCATTGAATTTGCTAGCTAAAAAGTGTGTTTATGAAGTTTTAAAAGACAAAAACCCAAATTAGATGGGCTTAAGCAAAACCAGTATACCTCACATGGCTGATATACCCAGAAGTAGTGCCAGAAATTTGAAGCTAAAAGGCTGAGAAATTGAGGTAAACTTTCAGAAGTCTTATAAAACTGAGAAGACAAACGTTGGATTTCAGAATCTACTGAGGTAAACAAACTCAGTAAATGTCCCAGGCATTCAGTTGATATCCCTGAATAGCTACATGTTAAAATAAGTTGCAAAATGGAAAAAACACCAGGAATGTAAAAGACTAGTCAATTTCAGTCTGACATATAAATAATTTAGAAGTTGTCACTACCATCACTTGATCTAATTTATATTTATAAAATATTCCATTCAACAATAGCAGACTATACATTCTTTCAAGGACCAACAAAACATATACCATGATAGGCTATATTCTGGATTATAAACAAACCTTAACAAATTTAAAAGAATTGAAATTATACAGAGTGTTCTCTGACCACAATGGAATCATATGAGAAATCAATAACACAAAGATGCAGAAAATCTCCAAACCCATGCTAACTCTAAATAATCCATGAGTAAAAGAGGAACTCTCAAACAAAAGAAAATTTAAATACATTGAAATGAATGAAAATGAAAATACTTCCTAACAATTTTGTGAGATACAACTAAAGTACTAAAATCAGTCAATTGTAATGCAATGTGGTAAGTGCTACAATGGAGTGGGAAATTTATAACACTAAATGCTTATATTTGAAAAGAGGGAAAATCCCAAATCAACAATCTAAGCTCCCATCTCAAAAGCTTAAAAAAGGAAGAGCAAAATAAGCCAAATGCAAGCAGAAGGGAAGAAATAATAAAAAGCAGAAATCAATAAAGTCAGTGAAACAAATGCTGGTTCTTTGAAAAGAATGATAAAATTGATAAGGCTGTTGCACTACAAACAGAAGAAAGATATAAATTATTTAATATCAGGAATAAAACAGACAAGATCACTACTGACCCTGAAGACATCAAAAGAATAATAAGGAAATACTACAAACAACTCTACACCCATAAGTTTGATGACTTACATGAAATGAATGTATCAATTCCTCAAAAAACACAAACTACCACAACTCACCCAAAATGTAATAGATAATTCAAATAGCCCTAAAACTATTAAGAAAAACAAATTCATAACTTAACAATTCCAAAAAAAGGAATCACTGGGCCCAAATATTTTCACTGGAGAATTCTACTAAACATTTAAAGAAGAATTAACATGATTCTAAACAATATGCTAATAAAAGAAATCAAAGATTTATTTCATTAGAGAGATATAGCATGCTCATGAATTGGAAGACTTAATATGGTAAAGATATCAATTCTCCCCAAATTGATAAACAAGTTTAACATAATTCTTGTCAAACTCCCAGCAAGATTTCTGTAGATACAAATAAGACTATTCTAAAATTAATGTAGCAAGGCAAAGGAACTAGATTAGCTGCTATGGACTGAATATTTGTCTCTCCCAAAATTCACATGTTGAAACCTTAATCCCTAACATTATGGTATTTTTAGATGAGCCTTTTGGGAAGTAGTTAGGTCATGAGAGCAGAGCTTTCATGATGGACTTAATAACTTTGTAAGAAGAGACAGGAGAGAGCTTGCTTCCTCTCTTCTCTCTGCCGTGTGAAGACACAGCCAGAAGACAGCTATCTGTGGTTTTGCAAAACATTAACATTGGGAGAAACTGGGTAAAGCATTTATGGGACCTCTCTATATTATTTCTTATAACTACATGTAAATCTATAATTATCTCAAGATTAAAAATTTAATTTAAAATAAATTATTGTTGAAGTAATAAATGTAGTGAATGAACTAAGAATAAAGGAAAAATGATTCTCCAAAGAAATTATGGTGGTGTTACTAGAAGAATAGAGAGTGAATACTGTGTGCAAACACACAGCTGTCCAACATAGAAAGACATCAAAACTTATTTACTCCTGTTACTAGATGTTATTGTTTCATATTTATATTATTTATCATCAAAGATTTGGAAAAGCAAACACGATTTGTCTTTCCTCTACCAATGGCAATCTTGGAATTGCTTACTTTCTGATATAGTCTTTAATAATACTTTGGAAAAATACACATATAACCTACTACTACATCAAAGATGATAATGTGTATTAGAGATGGGGGAATAAAATAAATAAATTAGATTTACAAATAACACCTTCCTGTTGACCTCAAATTTTTATAAATTAGAGAGTTGTACAGAATATCTAAAGTCACCACTGTTACAGAGTAATGAGCTTATTGACAAGCTCTTAATAGTCATCATTATAGTATTTAAGGTTCTTTTTTAAAGATGTCCTGCCTCCATATTCCCTGTGTTCAAATTACAGAAGTCTGTCTCAGCTAAGCAGGAGAATGAAGCACAAGGAATTGGAAGTTGGCCAAGTTACCATTAGCACCAATCAGCATCCTCTCTACACTCACAGAGGGCTTGGAACTGGACTATCAAGGAAGCAGACTCCAAAGAAGCAGGTCTTTCTTGGACTCACCAAAGGCTTTTTAACTGCCTCCAAAAGTAAAAACGTCATTTATGCAGACCACTGAGGAAAGTGTGGCTTGTAATTGGATATACCACTTCACACTACAATGGTACCGTGTTCAAGCATCCATTGCAAGGAATAAATATTATCACTCTACAAAGCAGTATATAAGCCTTGCTAGACAGGCAAATACAGTGGTGTGTAATTGGCAAAGTGGCCTATAAGGTGCCTTTCTAATTTAAGATTTCACAATTTCATAAATACTACTAAATGTTAATGATAATGAGAGTTCACATGTGTATGATGCTTTATGTTTGAAAATCACTTTCACTTCAATGATTGCATTTTATTCTTACAATCTGCCCTATGAGGCAATTATTCTTTCTTTTACAAATGAGAAACTGAGGTTTGAAGAGCTGAAGTGACTCTAGAAGAATATAAAGCCAGTGAGTGGTGGCATGTGGACCTGAACCCAGGTCTCACTATATGCAATTCTCTGGCTCTCTAATGAGACCATATCCTATTAACAATGTATCTGGTACCATAGGAGCAATGGAAATAAAATAATACTTTCAAAGAAATAAAATTAGCTCTAAATTCTTTTACCTACAATCCAATTATATTAAGAAAGTGGCTTGTTTACAAATCTGAGAATTGGATAGTCTGTGAATGGTAGTCAGAAGACCCCCATTCAACTGCCAGTAATGGATTACTTCTTTACTTTTTATTGATATGCAGCATACCCTTTTACAGATCTCAGGCACATTTACACAGCACAGTAATAAAAGACAGTGCCTGAAACAAGGATTACAGACTGTGCATGTAAAACAGAAGCAGAGTGGATATACACTCATAGAGATTTACACACACACACACACACACACACACACACACACACACAAAACTGCTGGTATCTGAATGAAAAGAAGCTGACTCCTGACACTCAAAGCCAAAATTTAATGGTTAGCAAGTAAGAAGCTATTTTCCTAGGAAGCATAATTTGAATTGGGTAAGATGGGTTGCTTTTCTAAGGTCTGCAGAAGACCATTTTTCAAGGTTCAGGCTATTATTAATAGCTTTTTTCTTTTTCTAAAACTATTTTGTGTCTGGCACTGAACTAGGAGAAATTTACATATATTATGCCTACTCATTACAAAAATACTACAGGGTAGGTATTTCTATCCACATTTAACAGAAATACAGACTAAGGTTCAAGATGTTAAAATTGCATGCTTAAGATGTTACAGCTGGTAACTAGGACTCCAGTCTAAGTATGTTGGACTATAAAGTCTACTTTATTTTTTTACCATCATACCCCAGTTTGATTTTATGAACGTGGTCACCCATCTTTTCCATCTCTTGTCACAGATATTTGGCAGGCATTAGAGTTAGGAAAGGTGGGGATACTCTATTATGCCCCTTTTCTGTCATTTGATAGTAGGAAGAAGTGAAAGGCTCTCTTGCTTTGGGCAGGTACTCATGTACCAAAAGTAAACAAAACATCAACTGAGCAATATAGTACTGGCACAGGGATATACTTACAGACTAATGGAATAGAATTGAGAGTCTAGAAATAAACCCATATATACATAGACAATTAATTTTGACAAGGGTGCCAAGATGACTCAATAGGGAAAGAAGAGTCTCTTCAATAAATTATGCTGGTAAAGCTGGATAACCACATGCAAAATAGTGAATCTGGACCCCCCACTTCATACTTTATACAAACATTAACTCAAAATGGATCAAACACTTAAATGTAAGAGCTAAAACTATAAAACTATTAGCAAGAAAACAGGGATAAATCTTCATGACTTTGGATTTGGCAATGAATTTTGAGATTTGACACCAAAAGCACATGCAAAAAAAGATGGTAGCTACATTAAAAGATAGACAAATTAAGCTTCTTAAAAATAAAAACTTAGGTCCATCAAAGGACACTCATACCCATACATACATATCAAGAAAGTAGAAAGATGACCTACAGAATGAGAGAAACTATTTGTAAATCATATATCTGATAAGGGTTTAGTATCAAGAATGTATAAAGAACACTTAAACAACAAAAAGACAAACAACCCAATTAGATAATATGCAAACTACTTCAATAGACATTTCTCTAAAGAAGATATAGAAATGGCTAACAAGCATATAAAAAGATGTTCACTGATTGGCCATTAAGGAAATTCAGATCAAAACCACAATGGTATACTACTTCACACCCACTAGGAAGGCTGTTAAGTTCATATATACATACATACATACAGAAACTAACAAGTGTTGGTGAGGATGTGAAGAAATAGGAACCTTCACACATTCCTAATGAGAATGTAAAATGTTGCAGCAACTTTGGAAAATAGTTTTGTGTTTCCTCAAAAGATTAAACATAGAATTACAATATGACTCAGCAATTCCACTCCTAGGTATGTACCCCAAATAACTGAAAATGGGTAGTCAAGCAAACACTTGTTCCTGAGTGTTCAGAGCAACACTATTTACAATAGTCAAAAGGTGGAAACAACTAAATGTTTGTCAACAGATGAATGGATAAGCAAATTGTGGTGTATTACACAATGTAATATTATTCAGTCATAAGAAGGAATCAAATACTGATATATACTACAACTTGAGTGAACCTCAGAAACATTATGCTGAAAAAATCAAGATGTAAAAGGTCACATGTATGAGTCCTTTGATCAGAAGTGTCATGAATAGGAAAATCCATAGAGACAGAAATCAGTTAGTGGTGCCAGAGATGAGAGTAGGGAAAAATAGAGAGTGATTACTTATGGAGTACAAGGTAGGGATGTTCTTATGTGATGAAAATGTTTAGAAACTAGAGAGGTGGTGGTTTCACAACACTGTGAGTGTACTAAATGACAATGAATTGTATACTTTAGAAAGGTTAATTGTATGTTATTTGAATTTCACTTCAATAAAAAACAAGTGAGCAGTTCTGAGCTCAGTCATTAGCTCAAACATCTTTGCTACTTTATTTCTGAGATAAGCTTGGGTTGACTCTGATCTCTGTGTTTATTATATTCCCTATCTAAATTCCTTGCTTTCATATATCTCATTTTTCACCACTATAACTATATCACAAGGAGATAAAGCACCCCACTTCATTTAGCTCCTGTCTTTAAGTAATGTCCAAAATACACATCTTTTACCTAATAAGATGTCCGTATATCCTCAGCCTTTTAATGATATATTAAAAATTTTTTGAACTTCTCTCCATAAATATCATGAGAAAAGCTTTATAATCAAATATCTTTTGATGTCATCAAAGCACTGAGAAAATGACTGTCATCCAAGAGAAAAATATCAATACCAAATTGATTTTGTTAGCATTCAAACTGCACCACAGAAAAACTAAGAAAACCTAATTTTGATTTGATCAAAACTTTTTGCAACTGTAAAATAAGATAAAAGGTACAATGAAGAGAATTTGAATGACTTAGAAATATTCATCAAGTCAGCAACCAACAGAATCACACATTACCATCTTGACATCTTTAACAGTGACTTCAGATTATATGATTCTCATGGACTGGCAGATGTGGGCAGGGCTAAATCTGATTTTGGAATTTTTTTAAAAATCCTCTTTGTAGTCTAGACAATGTTGCGCTTTTTAAAACTTTGGAGGAGTTACTTAATTTTCAGAGGATTTTTTTCAACCAGAAAATGTGGTCATATGTGGAAAAATGTTTTGTGAAAATACAAATAAAACACCAAAAAAACTACAGTATAAAATAACATTCTTTACACACTCTCTGTAAAAATTGGTGACAAAAAATATATATAACAATTAAAGCTGCTGGATCATGTAATGAGATTTTTAACAAGTGTATTCATTCATTCAACATTTATTGGACTTAACGTATGGTAGGTAACATAATAGGTACTGGGAATATGGAAGACAAAAAGAAAGTCTTTGACCCAATTTGTTCTCCGTATGATGAGTGCTACAACTTAAAGACAGGATACAGTCAGAGGACAGATGGAATATGATGAATATGATGGAAAGCATCAAAGGATGCTTCCTATGAGATGTTATATCAATGCATCACTTCAATCCTGAGAGATGGGTTCAGCAAATCAACAAAAACTAAAACTAAATCTCTGTCTGAGAGTTAAACAGACAAAGGCACCTAGTCATGATAAATGATGTTGTATGTGGAGAAATGCAAGTATTTTAATAGAAATAAAGGACAGGAAGGAAAAGTTATATAAGTTCAAGCTAAAATGCTAAGCAAGGATCAAATCATGAAGGAAGTCAAATCAGATGACTTGAAAAGGAGTGTGCCCTTGATATGGAAGACATTCAGAAAGAATCAAATGCTTTGAACATATGAGAGATTTGATAATATTTGCAGTTGAGTATAAACCTGGATTGCAGTATGATACATAGGTTGAAGAGACTTCATTTCTAGCAATATTGGAGACTAGATGGTAGACTAGATGTGTGTAAAACCCTTCCAGTACAAAAAAAATTTTTTTATTAACAATGACTGCTTAAATTTAAATAACATTTTTAACAATGAATGAAATGGAAATAAAGGGAAATCATCTGAGGTCCAAAATGTCAAAAGAGCATGATTCCTAAATATAGGTGAGCTCTGTGGTCTTCATTTTCTCAGGGGGTTGGGATATCTTACAATCCTGAGTACACAGGAGCCTGGGTATCAACAGGAAAGCCACTTATACCTATCAAGAACAAGAGAAAAGGTTTGGTGCCAGTCATTGTGAGAGGTCAGACCAGAAACCCCCAATGAAGCAAAAACCCTAGAAAAGAGATCTCACTAGGTGGTAAACTAAAAAAAAAACAACACAGAGATAGAAAGTAAGGAAAGTTTGGGTACAGGGCAGAAAATCTCCCCTAAAGTTCCTAATCAGCACTCATAGAGTATTACAGTTTGAACTCACACTACCTGTAAGCCTTCCCTTTTCCCAGGAAATCAATAGTATAGTTTTGAAGAGGCCCAGGTTGGTCATGCAACCAGCACCAGGCAAAAGAAAATGAAAATGCCCTGTGACATTAAAACCAGGAATTGCCACAGGTGGAGTTTCATAGAAATTATCTAACAATAGATGAAAATCACAGAACACCAAGGAAATAAATCATTAGGAATGAGAATTCTATATAAAAAACAAAAATCTGAAGATATTAGGATTATCAGACACAACTTATAAAATATGTTTCAAGAACCAAAAGAGACTAAAGAATAATAAAAGAAATAAAAGACTATCAAACATGATCCAGGCAGATTTGATAAAGGATAAAAGAAACATCCTGGAAATAAATATTTTAACTGAAATTTAAAACTTAATGGACAGGTTTACCCGCTAAAGATGGAATTCATACATTAAAGAATAGGCATTTAAAAATAAAGAATTCAACAAAGAGAATATACAAAATAGTATATGTGGAAAAGACATTAAAATACATAGAGTATCAGAGCTCTAAATGAAGACACTAGAAAGTATGGGGGAGGAGCCATATTAGAAAGAGTTATTGGCTGAGTCTTTTGCCTCTGGCTATAAAGAAAAAGCTTTTATCAGAGCAACCTCCTACTAAGAAGAACTGCAATACTGGATAAATAAACAAACAACTGTTTAAAACCATTAGCAAGCAACCAAGACAGCTAGGATGTTAAGTGCCAAGATCCTGGAGAAAAGAGAAATCTCATTAAAAGTGAGCTTGACATTCTCCAGCTAAATTTTCCCCTCAAGACATCTGCTGATTTGTAAAAATCTCCAGGTCACGCAATAAGCTGTCGCTCAAATCAGAGTCTTCCACTTCTGGAAGATGTAGTAACAGGGACTAGATTTACCTCCCCACCCACTGAAATAAACAGAGAAAATACAAGAAGAAATGGCTTTCAGGACATGGGACACCAGGCAACAAAGAACAGTAATCCCTGAAAGATGTGAAACAAATAAATTATACTGTACTGGTGAGTTTCTATAGCCCAGAAAGTGATAAATTGTTACCAATATGATAGGTAAGAAATACTACTTTAATTTCAATTTCCTATTATAAGTGAGGATAAATATATTTTCTTATATTAAAGGACCATTTCAATATTGGTTGTTTCTTCATGTCTCCTGCCAACTTTATATAAGGTCTTTTTCATTTCAATTTTTTAAAGTTCTTTATAAGTTAGAAATAATTCTCTTTTACCTGAGATATACATTGCAAACACATCATTTTGTCATTTGACTTTGTCATACAAATCTTTTCTATTTGTGTAGTCAAATGTACCAATTGTTCTTACTGAATCTATATTTCAAGGCATAGTTAAGGAAGTACCCAGTTTATCGTTTGTGAATGTGAAGTCATTCATTCCTGTATGTTAATTCTATGCCTGCTATCTTACTGAATTCTTTTATTGTTTAGCTCTTAACACTGATCCTTTGGTATTTCCCGGGTACACTATATACTATTGTATCATCTGCACATAGAGATAGTTTTACTTCTTTTCCAATTCTTATAACTCTAAATGTTTTTTCTTGTCTAATTTCATTTGCTAATACCTCCAGTATAATGTTAAATATTAGTGAATATGATAGGCATACTGCCTCTATGACCATGAGGTGTGTGTATGTGTGTGTGTTAAGAAAGTATTCATTAATTCTATTTTTCTCCTTACCACTCTTAATACAGTATATTGCATTGGTAGATTTTCAAATATTAAACCAACTATGCATTCCTAGAATAAATCCTACTGGGTCATGAGTGTTTTATTTTCTTCTTGTAGTATTGGATTTTGATTGCTAATATTTATTTAGCATTTTTTTGCAGTGATGCTTGTACATTACATTGGTCAGTAATTTCTTTGTACTATCTTTACCAGTTTTAGCTGTTAAGGTTTTATTTGCTTTATAAAAAGTGTTTGGATATTTCCCTTGATTTCCTTTGTTCTGGAACAATTTATAGAGCATTAGGACTATCTATCTAGACTTTAAATATTTGATAGAATTCCCTTCTGAAGTTGTTTATTGATAACTTTTGATATTTCTTCTGTGAAAATTGGTCTGTTTAAACTTTATATCTCTAATGGGTTCGATTAAACAAGTAAACTGTATTCCTCTAGGAAATCATGCATTTCATCTAGATCTTCAAATGTATTTGCATAGAGGTTAGCAATATAGTCTCTTTTGACTGTTTTAGAATTTCTTCTGTTTCCATGACTACTTTTCCCTTGTCATTTCTTAGTTTGCATTACTTGTGATTTCTCCCATTTTTGCGGGGATTAACTAATGGTTTGTCTATTTTGTTAATTCTTCTCCAAAGCCAAAATTTCATTTATTAATTAGATACACTGAGTCTCAAATAGCTAAATCATTAATTTCTGCTTTTATCTTTACAGTTTCCTTTCTTAAGCTTTCATTCTTTTTTTTTATTCTTTGTATAGCTTTTTGAGTTGAGACTTTAATACATCTATTTTCATACTTTTATTTTTATATGTTTTCAAGGCTGTAATATTTTTCTCAGCTCACTCCTTTCATGTAACACATAGATTCTGATATGTAGTGTTTTCATCACAGATTTTTAAAAATATTATAATTTGTTTGCACTTCCCTTTTCACCCAAGAGTTGATAGAAGTATTTTTAATATTTAGATGAAAAGATATTTTTGTTATTGAGTTTTAGTTTATTTCATTATGACCACAGAGTTAATTTACTAAACTTTCTGATATTCTCTTTGGTGACCTAATATATAATTGATTTTTATAAATATCCAATATAGGCTTGAGAAGTTTTATTCTCTAGTATTAATATTAGTAAATATATTTTCATAACTTCTAACTTATTACTTTGTTAGATTTTCTTTATCTTACTTATTTTTGTTACTTGACCTGTCTTGTACTGAGATTGGTATCTTAAAGTTTGCTCTTATCAGTGTGTTTCTTGCTCTGACTAATTTTTTTTTTTTTTTTTTTTTTTTGCGGTACGCGGGCCTCTCACTGTTGTGGCCTCTCCCGTTGCGGAGCACAGGCTCCAGACGTGCAGGCCCAGCGGCCATGGCTCACGGGCCCAGCCGCTCCGCGGCATGTGGGATCTTCCCGGACCGGGGCATGAACCCGTGTCCCCTGCATCGGCAGGCAGACTCTCAACCACTGCGCCACCAGGGAAGCCCAACTCTGCCTAATTATTAATTGTTATATCTTCATTATGATTTATGACTTTTAGAATATACAACTATTCTTTTTTCAAGTTCAATACTTTTATTCTGTTAAACTTTATTTGATATCAGGATTGCAAATCTGTTTTTTTTTTTTTTATTGCTTTCATTTACCTGGATATCTTTGCCCTTCCTATATGCCACCCTTTATAAATCACTTTTAGGTTCGTCTCTTGTATAAAACACATAGTTAGATGTATTTTGTGAACCAAATTTAAAATCTCTTTCTTTTTATTTGGTTAAGCCCATTCACATTTATTGATATAACTGATAAATTTTAATATAAATATTACATGTACTATGTTTATCTTCCATGTTTGTTTACCTATATTATATGTTTTTTCTTGTTTTTAATTTTGTTTCTTTGGTATTTAGAAAGATTTACATTTTGATTGTATTGGTTACTTTTGCACTTATACAACTGTTAAAATTTCCTTATAATCCTATTTTCTTATTTAATCTTTTACTATCTAATACTACTCTTTGGCTCTCAAATATTGCTTATATCAATGTGCTTATTCTACTTTCTCATTATTTCTCCCTACTCCTATTTTAGCTGCATTATTTCTACTTCCTAAAAGCATATATTTATACATTATTCTTCTACCCATCCTCATCTTTATTAATCTTATATTTTATTTTTTTTAATAAATTTATTTATTTTTATTTTTGGCTGCATTGGGTCTTCATTGCCATCTGTGGGCTTTCTCTAGTTGCAGCAAGCGGGGGCTACTCTTCATTGTGGTGTGCAGGCTTCTCTTGTTGCGGAGCGTGGGCTCTAGGCATGCGGGCTTCAGTAGTTGTGGCTCATGGGTTTAGTTGCTCCACGGCATGTGCGATCTTCCTGGACCAGGGCTAAAACCCGTGTCCCCTGCAATAGCAGGCAGATTCTTAACCATTGTACAACCAGGGAAGCCCTAATCTTATATTTTAAATTAAAAAGCTTCTGTTGCTAAATTTCTCTAGTCATTTCTTGGTTGGATGAAGTTCACTCTTTAATAGTTTGGCCCAAGAAGGGCTCAAGGATGCAATATTATTTGAGTTATTGCAAGTTTACAACTATTTTTACATGGCCATGATATTTAAAGGACAACTCATATGGATATAAAATCCTGATTCACGTTTCATTTCTTTGAGTTTCTTGAAGATGCTGCTCCTCTGATAGCTTGATTTACATGCTGCTTTTCTAGAGGCCCTGAGAGTTTTCTCTTTATAACTTGTAGTTTTACTTGAATACATATCAGTGTTGGTAATTCCGGAACAATTTTCCCAGGTAGGTCCTTTTAATAAATAAATAAATAAATATATATATATATATATATATATATATATATATATATATATATATATATATATTTCAGAAAATTTTTCTTCTATTAGAATTTTACATATTACTTCTGTTTCCATGTTTAATTTTTCATCTTCAGGGATTCCAGACATTACTACATTGTATCTTCTTTGACAGTATTAATTTAAATACTTTATCTCTGACTCTTTTTACTTCTTTATTGTTGTTTTCTAAATTTATTTAGAGTATCTTAGTTTTTATTCAAATCTATTCCTTCCGGGCCTCTTGTAACTTGGTCTTTATTTCTCATGTGATTTTTGTCATTTCTTATATTTTCCTGAATTCAATCCATTCTTAATTTATTTCTTCTTATTGTTTTATGTTCACTTTTGTACTAAATTTTAAAATATCTGATATAAGCTATTTCTTCATGCGCTTGTTTGATGATATATGCTTCAGTATGGAATTATGTATTACAGTTATCTTCTGCTTCCTGGTTAATTAGGGGTGGGGGAGTGGGATTTTCTTCATCTGAAAAATTTGTATTAGCATTCATGTGTTCCTTTTTTTTTCTTATAGTACATTTTTATATGTAAAACTGCTTGTACTATTGCATTTCTGTGAACAGGCTGAAAGTTTGGGATAGTTTAAAAGATTGTTAGTTCAAGAGCACTTTTCTGTCAGTGTTACAACATAGTTTCTTTAATAGATGGTTCTTTTTTGAGAGGTGGTAGTAAAGGGTGATATCCTTTGATTATTTTAAATTTTATTTTACCTTACAGGATCATAAATTTCCCCCTCTTGCTCTTTTTCTCTTTGCCATGAAGTTTCCAAAATGTGCTGCTTCTGTTCTTTTTACTCTCCTCTTCACAAATGTTGCCCTTCCAATTGCCTCCTTATACGCCTCCCTCACCTTTAAATAAGCATCTTTCTTACACCCAGTGCTCAAAATTAGCAGGACTCTTTTTTCAGTATTTCCTCACATAGATTGACTTTCCCTTTTTCCTGTTGATTTTAGTTCAGTTCTAGGCCCTTCATTTCCCTCTTCTTTCTTCCACAATTTTTCTGTACCCATCTTGCTTTCTGCAAAGGTTTGTGGTGGAGATCCAAGAAATAGCTCCACTGAAAATGATGTTTATTTTTTTACTTGTGGGCATTTTAAAGTATGTAATTTCTCTGACTTATAATTACACTAAAGGTATGGGATTTGTGTGGTTATATTTGTTCTTCTACTTCAGGAGTCAGTAAACTATGGCTCCCAGGCCAAATCTGGTATACCACCTGTTTTTGAAATAAAGTCATGCTTTTTTTACTTATGCATTTTTTATGACTGCTTTCACAATACAATAGCAGAATAAATTAGTTATAACAGAGATTCTGTGGCTCACAAAGCCTAAAATATTTTCTACCTGTCTCTTTACAAAATAAGTTTGCTGATCCCTGATCTACTTGATTTTTATAGTTTTTGGAGGATGTGTTAGAAGATTCAAATTTAGGTGCGTGCCATTAACTTGACTATTCAGACATCCTCCTAGAGAACTGAATGTTAAGCATTCAATTTCCTTAAAATGTCATAGCCTTAAGAGCCTTAAAATTGAAATGTAAAAAACAAAACAATACCACACATAACCCTATTTTTTTCTGGCAGTAGGAGAAACATAGTAATATTTCTAAATGCCTACTGTGAGATAGGCACTTGGAACTTTGCATATATTATAATATTCCATGCCAAAACTCAGGGATTTATTCATTATCCTTTCCTCTGCCACAGATGAGGATGCTGGTGCTCAGAAAGATTGCTTACTTTGTTCAAGGTATTTTTACTGATAAATAGAAGAATTGGTATTCCAGCTCAGGTTTCTCTGGTTCTAAATCCTATATTCTACTAGATCTCTTCTGCTAATTCATGAATGTAAATTAGGCAAATTATGCAGCTAGTTCAGGTTAAGGCTCAAGAATTAAATGCCATTCAAGAATATTCACTTTTCTGTTTAAACTAGCTCCTATCCCTAATTAACTTGAACCATTTAATTCCACACCACATACTCCCAACCCCTTTCTTTATTACTGTGCCTAACTTTCATGAAAGATAACTGTGCCCATATGAAGGAACACCAAGCCAAACATTCTAGTAATACACTGTCAACCATGTCAGGAAAATTGTACCTTGGGGACCTATCATCTTTCTCAACAAAGAGCTATCAAATTTGGTCTAAGAGCTTAGACCAAAGAGCTATCTGCTTTGGTCTAAGTATAAAACCCTGAAAGCCAGAATGATTATATATTTCAAGTCTTCCTGTTGTGTCACATGTTGCCAAGCCTCACAAATCAAAAAGAATAAGAATGGCACAAACACACAAACACACACACACACACACACACACACACACACACACATACACACACACTATGTACAGATTTGCCAGAGCAAAATATGCACTGTTCAGGAGCTCCTGAAATTGAGACATTAGATTGCTTAGACTGTACCCCACAATAAAGTAACCTGAAGCAAAACATGCACCCAGCGTGCCCTGAGAAGCTGTTTGGTGTTCTTCATAATATGTGCTGCCCATTTCAAAACAATCAGTCCTTCTATCCCTCACCCCATCTTAAGAGTGTGTTTCTCCAGGCTTTGCCTCTCATTACAACCAACAAACTATTGAGTCCATTTGTATTGCACAAAACAATTTCATATGGGAGAGAATTGGTACAAAGCAATCTAGTTTTGACACCAGTTGGCTAGTGTACATTCAAGGACTTTCTCTGAGCAGACAGTGCTCCTCTGGTTAAAAACTGCTATTTTAAAAGTTGTTTGGGGAATTCATGGAGTTTACGTAAGACCTTACTTCCTTCATTCCTCCAAAATTAGATTTCCTATAGTAGTCATTCCACAGACACTATCTCAGGCAGTTTCTACTCAGAATATGTTTTGCTTAAAGTGGAAAACAAAGAAATCTTGTAGGCTTGCAGTTTGGGGATAGCAATTTATTTCAGTAATAGGAATGACAACAAACTGGATAATTTCTGCATTTAAAAATTCTGTTTGATTCTGGAAGTTTTAACCACAGGAGTGAGTGTAACCACAAACATGATGGGATTCTAATTAGATGGATATGATGATATCAGTCAAAGCTACACTGAGTATATTCCCCTTTCAGATATCTATGAAAGGGGAACCTCATTTTTTGATAATAAGAATAAAATAAGAAAAAATACATGCACTTGAAATAAAAGTAAAAAATGGGAGGACCTCACACAGCTAAGTAGGCTCCAGCCATGAGAAGGTATGTGAAAGAGTTTGTACTCCTGACAAAAGAATGCCAACAAATGAAAGAATACGACTTATATAAGAAAAAAAAAGGATGATTTTAGTCTGTTTACTTGAGGAAGTTTTCAGCTACTGCTGACATTTTGTTTCTCCTGCTACTGGTCAGAGGCAGGGTTAGTAATAAACTACATTATTATACAGCTATGTCTCACCCATCCATTTTCACTTTTCTGCTTGGAAAGAAACTCTAGAACTCAGGAATCCAGGGCTGGGAAAAGAGTGATGTATACTTTACTGAGGTTATGAATAAGGTTCAAGGAAATATCTGTAGCCCACTGCTGGGAATGCTTGACTGCTTTTGCATTCCTCCAGAGGTTTGGGATAACCCAGAGAGGGGGCATAGAACAGAGTCAACAAACTATTAGCAAAATACTATACTTAGGTTTATAGGAGAGTCTATTATAAGTCAGACATGATTGTAGCCCTGATTCTACCATTTATTTACTCAGAACCTCTATCAAATTACATTACATCTCAACTCTCAGTTCACTCATTTATGTACTGAGGGTAATAATTATATTCACCTTCCAAGTGGTTTTATGCATAAAAGGAAATAATACATTTAAAGTTTGAAAATTTTTGTTATCAGTACAAACTTTAGGACTTGCTGCATATAGCACTCATTTTGTACTTGAGCCACGTAAGTTTTTTAAGCTCCTTTAATGCAGGGACCATATTTTATTCTTCCTCATCAATTACTTAGTTCCTATGCCATTTCTGAGTCAATAACAGAGAAAAAGAGAAGTTGAAGAAGATTTTGACTGATGGTCTCAATTTTTGTTAAAAGGAGTTATATGTTATCTGTTAAGATTGAGAACAAGAGGGGTTAAGGAAAGAGGTACATACTTATAATACTTAGTGATGCAGTGGGAGAGGGAGTGAACCAAAGATAAGTAAAAGGATTGAAAGTAGCTCTAAAGACTCAGTTCAGGTTAGGGAGCATAAATTTGCATTGTTTTAAATCATCCTGGGAATTGAAGTTAAGAAAGGAGAAGGCAAGGACCCAGTGTATAGCACAGGGAACAATACCCAATATCTTGTAATAACTTGCAATATACTGGTAGGAACACTGAAACGGTAATTTTGACAAATTTCTGGAGGATGAGTATGGAGAAATGCGAGCAGGAGAAATTTCCAGGAGCTATGGTCTCAGGTGAGCATCCAAACTTTTATGGACTTTACCTCCAGGAAACCCACTAGATTCTCAAGGTGAAGATCCAAGAAAGATCCCCTCAGGTGTCTAGCAGGAGAAGAAAAAGGGTAATCACTGTGAAACAAGCCCAGAGTCCTCTCCATAACAAAAGCCTATCCTCCAGGGGGAAAATAAAATTACCCTCCAGCGCCCTCTAGCCTTCCTATCTCAGATAAGGTGATGAGGAATGTATACAAGAAGAAACCCTTATGAAGTCACAGGCCAACTCACCAAGATAAAAAGGGAAAGGGCTCAAATCAATAACATTAGAAATGAAAAAAGAGAAATTCAACTGACACCACAGAAATACAAAGGATCATAAGAGACTACTACAAACAACTATATGACAATAAGATGGACAACATGGAAGAAATGGACAAATTCTTAGAAAGGTACAACCTTCTAAGACTGAACCAGGAAGAAATAGAAAATATGAAGAGACCATTCACAAATACTGAAATTGAAATAATGATTTTAAAATTTCCAACAAACAAAAAGTCCAGAACCATACACAAAAATAAACTCAAAATGGACTAAAGAGTTTGAGGTAGAAAATACTACCTCAAATATTTCTTCTACTCAGTTTCTTTCCCTTCTGTTACTCCAATTACATATACATTATATCTTTTGAAATTGCCTCTCCTTTATTTTATGAACTATTCTTTTTCATTCTTATTTCTCTTTGCATTTCAATTTGGAAAGTTTCTGTTGACCTACTTGCAAACTCGCTGATTCTTTCATCAGCTATGTTAAGTCTACTGGCGATCACACCAAAGATATTCTTCATTTTTGTTACGGTGTTTTGGATTTCCAGCATTTCCTTTTGACCCTTTCTTAGAATTTCCATCTCTCTGATTGAATTACTCATCTGTGTTTGGATGTTGTCTACTTTTCCTTAGAGCCCTTAACATAGTAAACATAGCTATTTAAAATTCTCTGCCTGATAATTCCAATATATCTGAATCTAATGGTTGCTTTGTCTCTTCAGGCTGTGAATTATTTTTTTTTTCCCTTTGCTGTGCCTTTTAATTTTTTGTTGAAAGCAGGACATATTGCATTGCGTAAGAGGAATTACATTAATTTTCTATTGCTGCTGTAACAAAGTATCACAAACTTAGTGACTTAAAATGATACAAATTTGTCTTACGATTCTGGAGGTCAGAAGTCCAAAATACGTCTCCCTGGGCTAAAATCAAGGTGTTAGTGTTCCTTTCTGGAGGTTCTAGGGGAAAGTCAGAAGTATTTTCTAGTTTCCAGTGGCCACCTGCATTCCTTGGCTAGTGGCCCCATTATGTACTCCATCATCAAAGCCAGCAACATTTGGCTGAATCCCTACAAACTGCCATCTCTCTGGTTCTCTCACTCTGCTCTCCTCTTTCACTTAGCCTTATAATTACATTGGGTCTACCTGGGAAATCCAGGATAATGTCTCCATCTCAAGATCAGCTACTGACAATGTTAATTCCACTTGCAACCTTATTTCCCCTTTTCCTTGTCACAGGTTCTGAATTAAGACTTGGACATCTTTTGGGGAGGGGGCTGCATTATTTTACTTACCACAGGAACTGAGGTCAATAGGCCTCTTGTTTGAAGATTTATGTTTATTCGGCTAGGAGTTGGGCTTTGTTTAACGTTTTCTGAAGCTATAAGTGCCAGGGACTTCAATTTCCTCTAGTGTTTTGTTTTGGCTCCCCTCTTGACTTTGACCTTCCCTAAATATCTCCTCAGAGAAAATCTGTGCCTTACAGCTTTTTCAGTTGTAATCTATAGGAGCCCTGTTGGTGTGGTGGTAATGCATGGGAGAGGGGAGTGTTTTATAATCTTTTAATTAAGTCTCAGTCTTTTAATGGACCCATGTCTCTGTCCTGTAACTTTCTTCTTTTTTTTTTAATTTTTATTGGAGTATAGTTGATTTATGATGTTGTGTTAGTTTCTGTTCTACAGCAAAGTGAATCAGTTATACATATATCCACTCATTTTTAGATTCTTTTCCAATAAAGGTCATTACAGAGTACTGAGTACAGTTCCCTGTGCTACACAGTAGGTCCTTATTAGTTACCTATTTTATATACAGTAGTGTGTATATGTCCATCACAATCTCCTAATTTATCCCTCCCCTCCCTTTCCCCCCTGATAAACATAAGTTTGTTTCTACATCTGTGACTCTATTTCTGTTTTGTAAATAAGTTCATTTGTATCATGTTTTTTAGATTCAACATATAAGTGATTTCATACAATATTTGTCTTTTTCTGTCTGACTTACTTCACTTAGTATGATAATCTCTATGTCCATCCATGTTGCTGCAAATGGCATTATTTTATTCTTTTTATGGTTGAGTAATATTCCATTGTACATATATATATATATATATATATATATATATATATATATATACACCATATCTTCTTTATCCATTCATCTGTTGACAGACATTTAGGTTGCTTCCGTGTCTTGGCTATCGTAAATAACACTGCTATGAACATTGGGGTGCATGTATCTTTTCGAATTAGAGTTTTCTCTAGATATATGCCCAGGAGTGGGATGGCTGGATCATATGGTAAATCTATTTTTAGTTTTTTAAGGAACCTCCATACTGTTCTCCATAATGGTTGTACCAATTTACATTCCCACCAACAGACTAGGAGGGCTCCCTTTTCTCCATACCCTCTCCAGCATTTATTGTTTGTAAACTTTTTGATGATGGCCATTCTGACCTGTGTGAGATGATACCTCATTGTAGTTTTGATTTGCATGTCTCTGATAATTAGTGATGTTGAGCATCTTTTTATGTGCTTTTTGGCTATCTGTTTGTCTTCTTTGGAGAAATGTCTATTTAGATCTTCTGCCCATTTTTTGATTGGGTTATTTGTTTTTTTGACATAGAGCTGCATGAACCGTTTGTATATTTTGAAGATTAATCCCCTGTCAGTCTCTTCATTTGCAAATATTTTCTCCCATTCTGTGGGTTGTCTTTTCATTTTGTTTATGGTTTCCTTTGCTGTGCAGAAGCTTTTAAGTTTAATTAGGTCCCACTCATTTACTTTTGCTTTTATTTTCATTACTCTAGGAAGCGGATCATAAAAGATCGTCCTGCAATTTATGTCAGAGAGTGTTCTTCTTATGTTTTACTCTAAAAGTAGTGGAAAATACTCTACTCAGAGAACTTTCCAAACTTAATGGTAAACACCAAACCACAGATCCAGGAAGCTCAGAAAACATTAAACAGAAAAAATAGAAGAGAAAAAAAAAAAAAAAAAAAACTCTATCATATTCAAACTGCAGAACACCAAAGACAAAGGGAAAAAAATATCGAAAGAAGCCAGACAGGGAAAAGCACTTTACCTGTAGAAGATCAAAATTTTAGTGGACTTCTCATCAGAAACCACAGAACCAAGAAGAGAGTGGAGTGAAATATTTAAATACTTGGGGAAAAAACCCCACCAACCCAGAATTCTATATACAGCAAAATTATCCTTCAAAGGTTAACAAAAAATACTTTATCAGACAAATAAAAATTGAAGGAATTCAATGCCAGCAACTGCAAGAAATATTAAAAGAAGTTCTTCAGGGAGAAGAAAATGTTATGTTAGAAACTCAGATCTTTATAAAGAAAGGAAGAGAATCAGAGAGGGATAAACGAATAAATGAAATCTTTTGTTTTTCTTATTCTTAGTTGATCCAAACAATAACTGTTTATTTAAAATAAAAACAATAATAATAATGTATTGAGTGATTATAGAATATGGATGTTAAATGAATGACAGCAATATCACAAGGTACAGAAGAGTGGAATCAGGAGTACTCTAAGGTACCTTACTATTCATAAAGCGGAATAGGGTTATTTGAAGGAGGGCTTAGATTATTTATAAAATACATATTGTAAACTCTAGAGCAGCCATTAAAAAAGTTTTAAGAAGTATAACTGACACACTAAGAGAGGATATAAAACTGGAATAATATAAAATGCTCAATTAAAATGAGAGGTAGAAAAAGAAGGCTCTGGCAATGAATATATACAGTTATAAATATGGTTGATATTAATCCAAATATTTCAAAAATTACTTTAAATGTGAATGGTCTATATACACCAATTAAAAGTCAGAGATTGTCAGAGTGGATTAAAAAGCAACACCAAACTATATGTTGTCTGTAAGCAACTCACTTTAGATGTAACGACACAGATAAGTCTATAAAATAAAGGGATAGAGAGAGACATACCATGGTAACTCTAATCAAAAGAAAGTTGGAAGAGCTATATCAACTTCAGACAAAGCTGATTTCAGAAGAAGAAAGTTATCATGGACAAAAAGGACATTATATACTATTAAAGGGATCAATTCTACAAGACATACCAATTCTAAATGTGTATTCAACCAAAAAGAATGTTGAAATATAGGAACAAAAGCTGACAGAATTGCAAGAAGAAATAGACAAATCCACTCTTGCAGTTGAAGACTTCATAGATTTAAGTAATTGATAGATCAAGCCAACATAAAATCAGTAAGGATACATTTAACCTGAACAGCACTATCAAACAAATTGATCTAAATCACATTTATAAAATACTCCATCCAACAACATCAGAATACACATTCTTTTCCAGCTCACACGGAACATTCACCAAGATAGACCATATTCTGGGCCCTAAGACACAGCTTTAAAGAATAGAAATCATGGGGCTTCCCTGGTGGCGCAGTGGTTGAGAGTCCGCCTGCCGATGCAGGGGACAAGGGTTCATGCCCCGGTCTGGGAAGATCCCACATGCTGCGGAGCGGCTAGGCCCGTGAGCCATGGCCGCCGAGCCTGTGCGTCCAGAGCCTGTGCTCCGCAACGGGAGAGGACACAACAGTGAGAGGCCCGCGTACCACCAAAAAAAAAAAAAAAAAAAAAAAGAATAGAAATCATGGAAAGTATGTTTGCAGACCACAATAGAAAATATTTGAAAATTAAAGAGCCAACTTCTAAATGACACATGAGTCAAGAAAGAAATCTTAAGGGAAATTTTTAAATACTTTGAACTAAATGAAAATGAAAACAAAAGTTATCACGGGGCTTCCCTGGTGGCGCAGTGGTTGAGAGTCCGCCTGCTGATGCAGGAGACACGGGTTCGTGCCCCGGTCCAGGAGGATCCCACATGCTGCGGAGCAGCTGGGCCCGTGAGCCATGGCCGCTGAGCCTGCACGTCCGGAGCCTGTGCTCCGCAGCGGGAGGCCCGCGTACCGCCAAAAAAAAAAAAATTATCACGTTTTGTGGGAGGCAGTGAAAGCAATACTTAGAGGGAAATGTATAGCATTAAATACATATTTTAGAAAATAATAAAGGTCTAAAATTAATAACCTATTTTTGAACATTAGGAAATTAAAACAAGAATAGCAATTTAAGCCTAAAGCAAGCGGAAGAAAAGATATAATAAAAATTAGAATAGAAAGCAATGAAATTTAAAATAGGAAAATGATAAAGAAAATCAAGGAACTGCAAAGATGACTTTTTAATATATCAAAAAACTGATAACCCCTAGCCAGACTAACAAGAGCAAGACAGAGACAGAGAGAATACAAGTTACCAATATCAGAAATTAAAGAGGAGTCATTACTACTGATCTAATGGAAATTAAAAGGATAAACAAGGAATTCTATGAACACTGTAAGACAACCCATCCTTGCCTTTATTCACGCAACATTTGCATTTTCTCCATAGGCTGTAAGTTGGGTTGCTTTGCGAAACTGCAGAGCAAAATAAAGCATTATTGTTTAACTTTTCAACTTATAAAATATGTTCTTGAAACTCTGTATAGAATCAATAGTCCTGAATGCCAGTGCTTTGGATTATAAATAGACTTCTTTATAGAAAGCAGTATTTGAATTTAAAAAATGCTAAAAGCATGAAGAACATAGGACATAAATTTTGTACCATAAATGACAGTGTTAGAAAAACTGCATGGTCTTGTAAGAACCACTGAAAAGTTCAATTAACCGGGGGAAGCACGGAGATGGTTTTTCATTAGTGAAGAATACAGGGAAATTTGTCCAGTGTTGTGAGTAGGGGAAAGTGCTGGGATCCTGCCCCTCTTCAGGATGATTCCCAGAGTGAGGGATCTTAGAATCCTCAGAAAAGTTCAGGAGAATCTTGGAACTCTGAGAGTTGGCATGCCTCACAGAAAAGTCTTGGTCCAGTATATTACCAAGTATATAAGTTTTCTTTCACTACTGAAGCAAATTACCACAGATTTAGTGGCTTAAAACAACACACATTTATTGTCTTGCAGTTCTGTATGTTAGAAATCCAACACAGTTCTCACTGGGATAAAATAAAGGTCTTAGCAAGGCTATATCCCTTTCTGGAGGTTCTGGGGGAGAAACATGTACAGAGTCTATAGACCAGCTTTATTCTTTGGCTTATGTCTCCTTCCCTCCATCTTCAAAGCAAGCATTGTTTCATCTCTACAACTGTCCTTTCATAGTCACATCTCACTCTGACCTCAGTTGGGAAAGGTTCTCCACTTTTAAGGACCTCTGTGATTACATTTGGCCCAACTGGATAATTCAATATAAACTTCCATCTCAAGATCCCTTAACTTCATCACATGTGCAAAGTACTTTTTGTGTCATGTAAGGTAAATTACAGGTTCTGGGCGTTAAACACATGGACATGTTTGGGGGCGCCATACCTACCAGGCAATGCCAGAAGAAGATGTATAATTAGATGGGCCTGAATGGAGTCTTGAAGTACCCCATATACTATTTTGGGAAGAAGCATATATTTACTTTCTTTTCAGAGGGCATGAAAGTGACTGAGAGAGAGCAGACTGACTGGGACAGGCTCAGGAATATGGTAAACAGCCAGGTCAGAGTGTACAGTGTGGTACACTCTATCAATGACCATGGAAAGACAAAGGACATAAACAGTAGATATGTCAAAGAAAGGGGCCATTGCCTCATGACTGGGCTAAATAACTTATAACTCAATGGCTGCCAGCAATGGACAGAGGATAGCCACAGATAAGACATGTCTCCCCCTGATGTCCAACAATGCATAACCTCCTGGAATTAGAGTTTACTGGTACATCTGTGCGTAAATTCTTATTTCACTGAGTTCATATCATGGTATAACTGACCTTACCTTAAGGGGAATAGATTAAGTTACCTATAACCAGATGATAGGCAGCAAATAAGTTTATCAAAAAAATAAATAAGTTAGGTGTTTGCTCACCTAAATATGACTATGAAATTTGTTTTCACTTTGCAAACTTGAGTTTTAAATTCAGACAGACTAGAACAAAATCTCAGTCCCACCATGTTCTAGCTGTGTGACCTTGAGCATATAATGCAATGCCTCTAAACCTCAGTGTTTTCAAATGTAGTAAAATAACTTTGTAAGCTATTTAGTAGAAAATTGAGACTCTGGGGCCTGTGTTGTTGTAACCAAGGAAATGAGAGCAATAAATTGCTCTTCTGAATAAAATAAAATGAAACAAAAAATTCAGAGATTAGAACAAAAGAGTACAGAAAAATATAAGCAAAACAAAATATATATAGGGTATAGCTTTGTTACTTTTAGGATCAGGAATAGCTAATGTTGAATTTTAAATTGTGTTACCATGATGAAAATACTTTCATATTTTCAACACCTTAAATAAGTCTTTCACACACACACACACACACACACACACACACACACACACACCCCTTTGTGTGAATGGTTTATGTGATAATAATTTAATTAACTCAGTTAATGAGAGGTAGAACAGACACAAACAAAATGACAAAATTAATCCTTAAATTCAACTAATGCAGTGAAAGCAGGTGGAAGGCACAGAGAAGAATAAGAACATAAGCCCCTAGTAATGGGCAAAGATCTTAGAAAGGGTTTATATTTCTTCAGGGTATAGAATAAGGGATTTACTAAATTATTTCTATAGCAATAACTGCCCCCCATCTCTAACCTCTAATTCCTCTTCATTTTTCTTTATATGAATATTGTATCTCCATGTATTTTATTTGTGTATTGTCTATGACCCCCTCCCAAAAAAATGTATCATGAGAACAGTTCTTGTTCACTGTTTCGTCCTTGTAGACTATAACAGTGCCTGGAACATATCAAGATTTTTTTTTAAAGTTGTTGGCTGACTGTATACTCAGATCTTAAGTTATAAGATCTTAAGTTGCTAATCTCTGAATTATAGGTGTAAATAATTATAAAACAAAATCAGACCAACACTGAATGCTAACACAGAAGGATATGGGTTAGGGGCTTGTAAAAGGGCTTGTAAAATAGAATGGAGATCATAATGGAAGATCCATTTTAATGGGGGAGAAAACAAATTGTTAAAGAAAAAATAATGAAGGCACCCACCAAAACTGGATAATGACCCAGGAACACAGGAAACTGTGACATTAAGGACACAGATCACTGGGTTTGAAATTACTGTTCTTTTCTCCCTCAGAGCTTTTCCTTCCAACTCTGATTGGTTAATTTGGTAGATAATGAGAACAGGAATTTTGTGAAACCTTTGCTACTTATATGCAAACTTCAGATTCAATTTTTCATTATATAAATACATAAAATATGCCATATATTTGTTTCATATCTTAAATTTTCACCCAAAATCTTGTACTAAGCATGCTGCTGAGAGGATTGTGCTATGACCTATATCAGTTCTCTACAGCATCTATGTCAGGTAGTAAGTAAGCAAATGCAATAATCTTGAGTTTGTGATTTGGTGGACTCGTGGGAGGAAAATGCCTGACATTACTGTTTACATGAACACTCAGAAACATGGTGTCAACATACTCAAATATCTTTTCTCAGTCGGAAATTTTTCTTCTTAATACGATTTCTATAAAATTTTCCAATCTTCAAAAAACCACAATTCTACAATAGTTCAATAGAACATATGCTGCAAAGAAACCCTGTGCTTGGTGAGTCTGCAAGTTCGTCTCTCCCTAGTCTGTGCTGCTGTCTGGCTGAGTTTTGGTGAAGTCATTCTCAAGCCATGTTTTGATAACTGAAGGTGGCCATTAGCAAACTAATGCTTAACACTCAATGTCTTCTCACGTATTCTTCAAGAAAGGGACAGCAGCTTTATTCTGTTTTTAGAGCTATCTTGATATAAAAGTGAAATTGAATGTGAAATATATCAAATTTTTCTATATCTTATCTGACTGTTTGGTTCATTTGGGAGAAAACTGTCTCTAGCATGTAACAGTAGTCTACTCCAAAACAATCCTGTTCTCTGGGCATTTCCTATATGTTCTATGGAGCACGTTTTAGGAATGTCTCCCTAGCCTCATACTACCTATTCTCTCTTTCTTGGATTATAGAACAATTTTAAACTGAGAGCATTTAGCATTAGGCGAGTAGATCCATCCTTTCTGTAATTGATAAGGGATATGTGTACACACACACAGTATGTGTTTGTATATGTGTATAAAAATACACATATGCCCATACATGCATGAGTGTATATGATTTATTACTTTCTTATAGCCCCATAAACATAAAACTCATATCAGATCAGATAATTTTTCCAAAAGACTCCATACTAAGTCAAATACACTAATTCCTCAAATAAATATTTAAGTGACCATAACGTGCCATTTTGACAGGCACTGAGGATATAGCAGTGAACAAGAAAAATGGGCCCTTGCCTTTATGGAGCTTACAGTCTATCAAAGAAAATCAGAAACTTAAACAAGTAATTGTGATTAGGTGTATGATAGGGTTAAGGCAGGTTGTCCAAGAGACTAAAGAGTAATGAGACAACCGTTAAGAGGCAGAGAATAATGTTCTAGTCAGAGAAGTAGCATATATAAAGGCCCAGCGACAAGAGAGAACATCTAAGATTTAGATGTTCTAAGGAATTACATGAAACGTATTTTCACAGGAGTGTGGAGTACAAGGGTGGGTCTGTGAGACGGGGTGCATAGTGGTGGCCCACAAGAGGGAATAATAAACTCTGCCATTTACAGAGGACAAGTCATGGCAACTTCACAGAAGTTAAGGTTGAGGTACAACTGGTCTTACATGTAAGCAGTTTTTCAGGTAAAGGAAATAATAGCAACTACTCCAAAGTTCATGCTTTAACCCCATAAACAGGGTTGGAGCCATTGCAGGACAGCAGTGAAGAATACAGAAAGAGTCCTCAAACAGCTGGTCTGTGCTACACCCTAATGACAATCAGGCTATATTTAGATCTTTACCATTTACAGTGCACTTTTCCATTGAATCCTCACCCCAGCACTGAGTCTCAGTATATTGAATCAATGTGTAAAGAACTCATACAACTCAATAGTTAAAAAAATAAATAAATAACCCAATTAAAAATGGGCAAAAGAATTCAGCAGACATTTTTCAAAAAAAGACATACAAATGGCCAAGAGGTATATGAAAAGGTGCTGGACATCACCAATCATCAGGGAAATACAAATCAAAACCGTAATAAAATGTCACCTTACACCTGTTAGGATAGCTTCTACCAAAAAAGACAGGAGACAACAAGTGGTGTTGAGGGTATGGAGAAAGGGAACCCTTGTGCATTGTTGGTGGAAGGTAAATTGGTACAGTCATTATAGAAAACAGTACAGAAGTTCCTTGAAAAATTAAAAATAGATCTACCATATGATCCAGCAATCACTTCTGGGTATATATCCAAGGAAACAAATCAGTATCTCAAGAAGATATCTGCAATCCCACGTTCATTGAAGCATTTTTCACAATAGCCAAGATATTGAACCAACATAAGTGCCCATCATCTGATAAATGGATACATATGTGATATATATATATACATATATATCCATTTATACATACATATACATACACACAACACACACATATATATATACTCAATACACTGCATGTATTGAGTATATATATGAATATTACTCATCCATTGGGAAAGAAGGAAATTCTACCATTTGAAAAAACATGAGTAAACGAGAGAACATTATGCTAAGTGAAATCAGCCAGACAGGGAAAGACAAATACTGGATGATCTCACTTATATGTAGAAACTTTAACAAAAAGGTCAAACTTATAGAAACATAGAATGATAGCTACCAGGAGCTAGGGCATGAGGGATATGGGAAAATGCTTGTCAAAGGGTACAAGCCTTCAGTTACAAGATGTATAAGTTCTGGGGATCTAAGGTACAGCATGGTGACTATAGTTAATAATATATTGTATACTTGAAATCTTCTAATACAGTACATCTTAAGCATTCTCACCATACATGCAAAAAAGGTAACTACGTGAGGTGATGGATGTGTTAATTAACCTGATTGTGGTAATCATTTCACAGAGCATACATACACCAAATGATCACACTGTATGCTATAAATATATACAATTTTATTTGTCAATGATACCTGGAAAAGCTGAAAAGAAATTTTTAAGCTATATCAGGTTTTACCAAAGAAATTAAAGAATGATTAGGTATCCCTATAACCTTTTAAATAGAGAGCACTGAGGCCTGTTACCTGCTGTTTATCTGTTTCTTAATTTTTGTATATTCTAGTCACTTGCCTGTGTAGCCTAATTTTTAGCAAATACCTATGGTGAGTCCACTACATTAGGCACAGTAAGGGGATAAAATAACTAAAGTCATTATCCCTGCACTAGAATCATTTATCATTTAGTAGAAGAGAGATGATATATCAATACAAAACAAATAGAATCAATAATAAGAGCAGATATATTCAATTAACAGATTCAGCAGAGCCAAGTAGGGTTAACCTGGAATAATATCACCAAGAAATCAAAACTTGACTTGGTAACATTTACTCATCCATCTCTCATTTATAAGTTAATGAAGGCATTTTTAGAGTTAGTCTCTAGAATAAAAAAGACCCAGCATCTCTGTCACTCACTAGCTCTTAGAAGTTGAGAAAGTTACTCAAGCTAGCTGTACCTCAGTTTCCTCCTTTGTAAAATAAGGGTAATAACACGTCATCAGGTGAAGATTAAAAGAGCTAATACAAATAAAATACTTAGCATAATGTCTGGCACAATATAAGCCATTATTATTCATCAAATATTTATGGGGGATTTAATAGGTACCAGAGACTCACATTATGCCAAGAATACAAAGATGACTCAAAGAACATTGGACTGATAAACCACCTGCAAATAATTCTACCAAGGTGATGTTTAAAGCAGACATAACTTCTACATTCAGGTTTCTATGACTTGAAAGCTAATCATGAATTCCGCCAAATTCTTTAAGTGTTAAGAATAAGAATGATTTGATGTTGCGAGGGCAAGTAAAAGAACAGCCTTAAATTAGACCTTTTCAAAAAGAAGAATTAGCCTCATTGTTCTTATTAAAGATATAAAGTAAACTCCCATGCCACTCATAAAGAAATCTCTCATAACCGGTAGCTCCTAGCACCTAGAATAATTATTGTTTAGAGTTTAGACTGTTCAAGCAAGACTAGTCCTTGTAAAGATACATTGACCATAAAACAGGAAGCCACCTTGAACTGAAAAACAATTGCCTTAACTGTTTATATGCTACACAGTTCTTTCCTGTATAAACAAATTACATTGTGCAAAACTAAAAGATACTCCCTTACTAGAAAAACAAAACAAAACCCAAGTATGGTATATGCTAAACTTATATTTATGTCTTTCTCTGTATAGTGAATGTCCTTTGTTGTTTTCATTTACATAAAATCACTAGAAAAGCACATATAAGACAAAACTAACATAACCTATAATAGATTTCTGTGCCAATATAAGGAATTTAAAGCATTATGTATGTCAACATAGGAAAACTGAGCTGAGAATTTTCTGAAAGATATGTTCCTTATCTATCCTCTCAAGACCTATCCTAAAACTGCCAACCAAAACCTTTAGCAGGAGAGGTCAGTATTTTTTTTCCTACAATAAGTGTATTTTTTATTGAGGTATAAATTGACATACAATATTATATTAGTTTCAGGTGTGCAACATAGTGATTCAACATTTGCATACATTGATAAATGATCACCATAAGAAGTCTAGTTACTATTTGTCACTATACAAAGTTAATACAATATTATTGACTTTATACTCCATGTTGTACTTTACAACCCCATGACATTTATTTTATAACTGAAAGTTTGTACTTGTCACCAATTTCACCCTACCTGCCCCCCCATCACTAACTCCCAATAACCCCCCTCTCCTCTGGCAACCACCAATCTCTTCTCTGTATATATAAGTCTGGGTTGTGTTTAGTTTTGATTGTTTGTTTGTTTTTAGATTCCACATAAAAGGCAAATCATGCAGTATCTGTCTTTCTCTGTCTGACTTATTTCACTTAGCATAATATCCTCAAGGTCCATCCATGTTGTCACAAATGGCAAGATTTCATTCTGTTTTATGGCTGAGTAGTATGCCATTGCATATATATCTTTTTTAACCATTCATCTGTCAATGAACACTTAGGTTTCTTCCATAGCTTGGCTGTTGTAAATAATACTACAATAAACATAGGGGTGCATATACCTTTTTTTTTTTTTTTTTTTGCGGTATGCGGGCCTCTCACTGCTGTGGCCTCTCCTATTGCAGAGCACAGGCTCCAGACGCACAGGCCCAGCTGCCATGGCTCACGGGCCCAGCCGCTCCGCGGCATGTGGGATCCTCCCGGAAGGGGGCACAAACCCGTGTCCCCTGCATCGGTAGGCAGACTCTCAACCACTGTGCCACCAGGGAAGCCCACATATACCTTTTTGAATTAATGTTTTTCTTTTCTTCCAAAAAATATCCAGGAGTGGAATTGCTGGATCATATGGTAGTTCTATTTCTAAATGTTTTGAGGAATGTCCATACTATTTTCCATAGGGGCTGCACCAATTTATATTCTCACCAACAGTATATGAGGGCTCCCTTTTCTCCACATGCTTACCAACATGGTTATTTCTTGTCTTTTTTATAATAGTTATCCTGACAGGTATGAGGTGGTATCTCACTGTGGTTTCAATTTGCATTTTCCTGATAATTAGTAATGCTGTGCAGCTTGTCACATGCCTGTTGGCCATCTGTAGGTCTTTTTTGGGAAAATGTCTATTCAGATCCTCTGCCCACTTTTTAAACAGATTGTTTGGGGATTTTTGGTGTTAATGATATGCATGAGTTCTTTATATACTTTGGATATTAACCCTTTATCAGATATATGATTTGCACACGTCTTCTCCCATTCAGTAGGTTGCCTTCTCATTTTGTTGATGGTTTCCTTCCTTCACTGTGCAGAAGCTTTTTAGTTTGACGTAGTCCCATTTGTTTATTTTTGCTTTTGTCTCCCTTGCTTTGGGAGTCAGATCTGAAAAAACATCACTAAGACTGATGTCAAGGAGCTCACCACCTATGTTTTCTTCTAGGATTTTTATTAAAGAAACTGTCATTTATTACCATACCAATAAACACCATTTATTAAAGAAACTGTCCTTTTGAGAGGTCAGTATTTTTAACAATACTCCCAGATATCATTATAAACAAGCATAGATTATTACTGAATCACAAATATTTATTGGATGAGTATAAAAATAATAAGTAACTAATGCTTATTACTACATATTATTTAGAGGCACTTCACTCTACCTTTTACATGTATTAACTCATTTCATCCTTATAATCATCATGTGAGCTGGGTTCTATTATTATCCATACTTTACAGATGTGAAAACAGGCACTGAAATAACTTTCCCGAGGCCATAAAGTGAACTACAGTTTCTTCATTTGTTAGTAGTAATGAAACTAACATGCTAACTGTGCTTTACCACTTACAGTGAGATCTTAAACATATTTTTCTATCTAGTCCCCAAATCACCCTAAGGTCAGTAATGAAGTTATTATCATGTTTGTTTCACAAATGAAGTCAATTCAGAAATGTCACAACTAGAGTTCAAAGCCAGGTTCTCATTTTCTTCACACTCATTTTCTTCACACTCTGGTTTGAAAAGTTCCTTTCACTTTCAGTGTTCTATAATCGTATGAAATTGCAGAACTCTTTTCACATATAAATACAGATACAGCTTATATAGCACTTATTTTTATGTCAAGCCCTTTTCTGAGTACATTACATATATTTTAACTCATTTAATCCTCACAGTTCCAAGAGTCGGTAGTATTACTATCCACACTTTATAGATGAGGAAACTGAGGAAATGAGAGGTAAATCATTTGTTCAGCAAAGTATTTGCAGCAGCAAACAGTAAAGCTAGGATTCAAACCCAATTAGCTGGACAGAGAGACTGTCCTCTTAAACATTACATGGCCCCCATGTATGATTACATTATATGGACTCATATAAAAAGTCAATCTTAAACGCTTCTTTTTAAAAAGAAATACTGCATAATGTTTGAAACAGCATTTCTGACTTAAAATACCATTTAGAAGGTGAGGTAAATAAATAAATCAATAAATACTTATTGAACGTTTGCTTTGGGCAAGCATTATATTAAGCACTGCCTAGAATATAAACAAATGTAAGCTGTATCCCTGGTCTCAAAAGGAGTTTAGTCTAGTTGTTGAGAATAGGCCTACATGTATAAAGTAAGTCTTCAACAAAATTGGGACAATCAGTCTTTATTGATTCAGGTACAGTGTAAATATCATATGTGTAACAGATAATAAATGCTATAGAAAACTACTAAGAAATGGAATAAAACCTAAACAAAATAAACCATGAACAGGGAAGTCCTACAGCAGCTTAAACCAAAATGAAGATAAAGATGATTTCTTATGAAAATAGCATCGTTTTCATAAAGAAATACAAAAAGCAGGATTTAGCAAGAGATTTACCCTAAACCTCATCAATCCTTTCAAAAATATTATATTACTCTGTATTTTAGACCACTATTTGGAGCAACAGAGAAAGAATAAGAGGTGAAAAATGTCTGACATTTTTTGTAAAGACTTAAGTTATTTTAAACACCTGATTACTGAAGAACTGTCTGCAGAATTTAATGAAATGCTTTGCTAAATACTAGATAACACAATATGCTTGCTTCTTTCTTTCTTTCTTTGGCTTAAACAATTTATTCCTCACAGTTCTGAGATTGGAGAAATCCAAGATCAAGGCACCAACAGATTCAGTGTCTGGAGAGAACTTCCTGGTTCATAGGCCATTGCCTTCTTGCTGTGTCCTCACATGGTGGAAGGAGCAAGGGAGCTTTCTGAAGTCTCTTTCCTAAGGTCACTAATCTCAATCATGAGAGCTCTACCTTCATGACCTCTAGAAGACCCACCTCTTAATACCATCATTTTGGGGATCAGGGTTTCAACATTCAAATTTGGGGGGAAACAAACATTCAGCCCATAATATCAAGTGAGTCAGATACAAAAGAAATGTGGGAACTACTGAATTCTACTCTAAACCCTTGCTAATCAAAGTGTGGTCCACTAACAGCATTCACGTCACCTGGGAATTTATTTGAAATTTTAAATCTCAGGCCCCACCCCACATAACTTAATCTGCACTTTTACAAGATCCTAGATGATTCATATGAACTTTTAAGTTTGAGAAGCAGGCACTGATCCAAACCATTGTGTTCCTAGACCCACAGTATCAGCATTACCCAGGAACTTGCTTGAAATGCAAATTATCTGGCTCCACCCCACATCTATTGAATCAGAACCCCTCTGGGGATGGGTCTAGTTGCTGCATTATTTCTTGACAAGATCAGCACTTTATGTCTGTGATATAGGTGATAATATAATGTACTATGCAATGTCCAAAGAAAACGTGCAACCTTAGCTTATTCCTTCCTTTCTGTGTCAGGCATTTAAGAGCACCTGCCTCCTCTTCCAGTGTCCTACCCTTGATGGAGTTTGCAGTATCTACAGTATTTACATTATAAATACAAGGTCCACTAGGAACAAAAATAAAGGCGGAGTAGCAATTGGATCACTGAACATCATTAGTAAGTGATGTTCATTTTGATATTAATGAATATCCTAATTATTCATCTTGATATTAATGTTAGTTGTGCTGCTGGTTAATTATATTTGAATAAGAAATCAAAAACACACAGAGAAAAAACAATCTAACCACACTGAGAAAAAAAAATGAAATAAATCACACTTGGGCATGGAAATTCATTGTAAAGGGGTAGAAGCTTATAGGAGAAACTTCTGTGTCAGGAGGCAAATAATCTGCCAGAGTCTTTTACACTGAAGGACTTATTTTCTTATAAGAAACATTTCAGAACCACATACCATTATGTAGGTGCTAACTACAGAAATGTGAAAAAAAGACATAGTCCTTGACATTTAGGTTCATATTTATCGAGAAAAACAAGCACAATAAAGAGATAATTACAATACACTGTGTTAACCATTGTAATGGAGATTGGTCCCATCTCTGGGAACATGTAAGAATTCTGGAAGAAGCAACTAACCCTCTGGAGAAATTAGGGAAGGCAGAAATGAAGAGATGACTATACATGGCATACTGAGGCTTGAATAAAAAATGACTACACAAGGAGGAGGAAGGCAGGAAAAATAAAGCCCTAGAATTACACCAGACTTTTCTTCTACAAAGGAGAAAGTTTATTGCCAAGTGACCAAAATGAGTGAGCTTTTCTTCTTAATAAGAAAAATTTCCTGTGAAGGGCTGATTAATTTTATCTAATTTTCTAAAACAGCTTCTGCATTTGGAAAAATCTTAAACCTGTCTCTCAGGATCTTCAGATTAGTCAAAAATCTAGTGTGTCAGGAAATGGAAAGGATGCTATCCTCCTGACCACTCCCACCACTGCCCTCCACTTGTAAAAACACTCTGTAGGTAAAATTCACAAACGGATTGATAAGATAAAATTTACTGATTCTTTGCTAGAAATTATCTGCAGCAAGCATATTCAATGCTATTCTTTATTGTAATGCAAGTCACAACTCCACCCTCGCTGCAAGAACTACTGCATTTGAACCAGTCAGAATCTCATTTTTTGGACAAACGATAGCACCAACGATCCTCAAAAGAGGATTGTAGTTTTCCTAACAAGGAAGAGCAAAGGTCTCTCTGAAACAGAGCGGCATATTTAATCAAAATGGTTCACACTCTGCAAAAGCAAAGGAGGTTGGCAAGCATGAAAAGGTCCTCTTTGGCAGTGACCTTAAAGAAAGCCAATATTGAAGAACAGGACCAGACTGTAATTCCCTGAAGACAGCCCCTCAACTCTATAATATGCAAATTCCCTGTGGACATACTGAAGTTACCAGGCATCCCTCCATCAAATGTATATTAATGAGTCCTGCAAAGATTCTCAAACTCTGAGCATTAGTCCCCTGAGTAAATCTGGCTGGGCAGCTAGTGTCACGTAGGATATTTATTAAACCCATTTTCAACCGACCACATGGTATTACTGTTGCCAAAAATAGATGACCCAGTGATTTAACAGAATATAAGATACGTTGGTTTTTTTTCTTCTCTGTCTTTCCAACTACCCCTGGGGTCCTGTTTTGAGAGTAAGTTAAACAAGGACAAACAATTGAAACAATACTTTCTGTGGTTTCAGAAACTACTCAAGGAAAGTGGTCTAAGAGACAGATGACAAGGTGACAATCCACTTCTAAAAAACATGAAGAAAAATTCCTGGGAAACCATATTTTAAGTTTAACTCTTTGCCAATGGCAAATGCATTTCAAGAGTAATTTAGTTGAAGAATATGGATTGTCTGCTGCATTTCATAGTTCTTATTTATTACAAGGCAAATCACAACTTCCTCTTAATTTGGGGGTAGTGCCACATTCAGAACTATTAGGAATTTATTTTCTTCATATATAATAAGGTAGGTCTCTTCTGAACATATCCCACCTCTCCCTGTTACCAAACCATCAGATAGATTAAAAAAATTTTTTTATAAAAGGCCACTTGCCTTAAAGTGAGATGATTCCTTGATCTCTTCCAAATCCATCCTATGGAATACAATATAGAAATTATCATGTCTTTAGTTTGAGATTTGAACTTCAAATTTTTGAGACATGAGGAAAAAAATGCCATTTTTTAAGCAGTAAATAGCTTTTCTCATTTTCTAGATATTAAGGATTTGATTCACCTCCAAGACAAGACTAGATCTTTGTTTTAGGGTAAGACAATTTAACACATAATTTGGCTGGGCAAAATAAACAAAGAACCCATAATGGCATAGGAATGTGTGAGATATTGAGGTGCTTAAGTGCTCCTCATGAAATGTCGATGGCTATGCGTTCATTGCTGGTGATAATTATAAATATCCAGAATGTGTTTCTTCTTCAGGATGCTGTTTTTCCTTTCAGAGAGCCTGAAAAGTTGGGCCTGAACTTAGTAGGAAGTGGCAGGATCTCTTCAAGGCATTCTAATTGAAAGGAAGTAGACTCTTCTCTACAACAGGGTAGAAAGACAGAAACTAAAAGATAAATGGCCAGCAGGAGACTTCTTATGGAGAGTCTTGGTTATGAGGTTGGAAGCCATTATGTATAGCAGAGTAGCTAGTTTTAAATTATTTTTCTTCACTGTTGTTCCAGTTACTATGACCACATAACAAATTACCCCCAAGCTCAGTGGCAAGAAACAAACCACTTATTTTGTTCACGGTTTTATAGGTGAAGAATTCAAATAGGGCACAATAGAAATAACTTGTCTACACTTTATGATGGCTTAGGTCTCAGATGGAAGACTCAAAGACAAGGGACTGAAATCATCTAAAGTCTGGCATGCTTACAATGTCAGGCATTTGATGCCTGCTGTTGGCTAGCAGCTTCTCCTCTCCAATGGCCTCTCCAAGAAGTCTCTCCAAATGGTAGCTTCAAGGTCACAGGACTTCTTTCACAGCAGTTCATGACTCCAAAGGCACATGTCCTGAGAGAAAGATATAAGGAGAAACAGAGAGAGACCTTATCAACCTCTATGACTTAACTTCAGAATATCATCATTTCTATTGTATTCTAAGGTGATTAGAAGCAAGTCACAAAGAAGGATTCATATTCAAGGGGAACAAACGTATGGACCCCACCTCTTGATGGAAGAGTACATCCACATCGCTATAGTGGACACGCTCTAAGGGGGGCCCAGTGAGACATGCACTAGTTTAATTCCCTCCCCTTGAGTTAACCTTACAACTGTGCTTCTAACCAATAGAATGTCACTCCTTTGATTAGATTATGTTACAAGGTAACAACAGTGCTACGTTGCTGCACAGGAAGTATTGCTTAAATATGCTATGGTCAAAATGTTTGTGTTCGCCCCAAATTCATACCTTGAAGCTCGAACTCACATTGTGATGGTATTTGGGAGGTAATTACATATTAGGGTGGGGCCCTCATGATGGGATTAGTATTCTTATGAGAAGAGACATCAGAGAGCTTGCTCTTTCTCTCTCTGTTATGTGAGGGCACAGCAAGAAGGTGGTCACCTGCAAGCCAGGAAAAGAGTCCTCACCAGACATGACCATGCTGGCACCCTTACCCTGGACTTTTAGCCTGCAGATTAGTGAGAAATTCAAATCTTTTTTCATTCCAACATGTTTTTATATTCATCAATAACCAGTTAATAGTCACCTATTGTGTTTTAGGCTAAAAGTACATAGACAAAGCCATCCTTAATGGAGAAATCAAATATGATCAACAAGCATATGGATTTTTCACAGTTCCCATTATTTTACTCAGGCAATTTTTTTATTGCCTTAAAACACATAAAAAATACTGCCTTCATATTTTATCTTTTGGGAAAACATAATAATGTTTATGATAACAATAATAAAAATATCTAGGGACTTCCCTGGTTGTGCAATGGTTAAGACTCAGCGTTTCCAGTGTTTCCACTGCAAGGGGCGCAGGTTCGATCCCTGGCCAGAGAACTAAGATCCCACATGCCACACGGTGCAACCAAAAGAATTTTTTTTAAAAAAAGTATATATATATATATATACATATATATATATATATATACATATATATATATATATACACTATATATGTATATATAGCTAATGTTATTGACTATCTTTTAAGTGCCACATGCTGTGCTAAAATTATATTCATTACATCTTTTAATTTTCACAATGCTTCAAGGTAGATACTATTATTATCCCAATTTTACTAGTGAGAAAATTGAGAATTAGAGACTGCAAAGGTGGCTTAAGTTAACACAGTAAGTGGTAGAGGTAGGACAATTGATATACAGTTAGAATATGAAAACGTCTTTTTATACTCAGAATCATGCAAATTAATAAAAGATCTTAAAAGTCATTTAATCTCACTACCTTTCAAAGGATTCCTTGGCAAGGAGGAAATACTCAATTAACATAGATGTGGATTCAGAATTCTAGCCTCACAGTGTGATACACCACATCAACAAATTGAATAAAAACCATATGATCATCTAAATAGATACAGAAAATGTTTCTGACAAAATTCAACACCCATTTATGATAACTCTCCAGAAAGTGGGCATAGAGGGAACATACCTAAACATAATGAAGACCATATACAACAAACCTATAGTTAACATCATACTCATGGCGAAAAGTTGAAAGCATTTCCTGTAAGACCAGGAAAAAGACAAGGATGTCCACTCTCACCATTTTTATTCAACATAGCTTTGGAAGTCCTAGCCATGGCAATCAGAGAAGAAAAAGAATAAAAAGGAATCCAAATTGGAAAAGAATTAGTAAAACTGTCACCGTTTGCAAATGACATGATACTATACATAGAAAATCCTAAAGACACTACCAGAAAACTACTAGAGCTCATCAATGAATTTGGTAAAGATGCAGGATACAAAATTAACACACAGAAATCTGTTGCATTTCTGTACAATAACAACAAAAGATCAGAAAGAGAAATTATAGAAACAATCCCATCTATCATCACATCAAAAAGAATAAAATACCTAGGAATAAATGTACCAAAGGAGAAAAAAAACCTGTACTCTGAAAACTATATGATGCTGATGAAAGAAACTGAAGATGACACAAACAGATGGAAAGATATACCATGTTCTTGGATTAGAAGAATCAATATTGTCAAAATGACTGTATTACCTAAGGTAATCTATAGATTCAGTGCAATCCCTATCAACTTACCAATGGCATTTTTCACAGAACCAGAACAAAAAAAATGTTAAAACTTGTGTGGAGACACAAAAGACTCCAAATAGCCAAAGCAATCTTGAGAAAGAAAAACAGAGCTGCAGGAATCAGGCTCCCTGACTTCAGACTATACTACAAAGCTATAGTTATAAAAACAGTATGGAATTGGCACAAAAACAGAAATACAGATCAAAAGAACAAGATAGAGGGCTTCCCTGGTGGCGCAGTGGTTGAGAGTCCACCTGCCGATGCAGGCGGGTTCGTGCCCCGGTCTGGGAAGATCCCACACGCCGCAGAGTGGCTGGGTGTGTGATCCATGGCCGCTAAGCCTGCGCGTCCAGAGCCTGTGCTCTGCAATAGGAGAGGCCATAACAGTGAGAGGCTCGCGTACAGCAAAAAAAAAAAAAAAAAAAAAAAAAAAAGAACAAGATAGAAAGCCCAGAAATAAACCTACACACCTATGGTCCATTAACCTATGACAAAGGAGGCAAGACTATACAATGGAGGAAAGACAATCTCTTCAATAAATGGTGCTGGTAAAACTGGACAGCTACGTGTAAAAAAAATGAAATTAGAAGACTCCCTAACACCATACACAAAAAAATAGACTCAAAATGGCTTAAAGACTTAAATGTAAGACTGGACAGTATAAAACTCTTAGAGGAAAACATAGGCAGAACACTCTCTGACATAAATCGCAGCAATATCTTTTTCAATCTGTCTCTCAGAGTAATGGAAATAAAAACAAACAAACAAACAAAAAAATGGGACCTAATTGAACTCAAAAGTTTTTGCACAGCCAAGGAGACCATAAGCAAAATGAAAAGACAACCCACAGAATGGAAGAAAATATTTGCAAATGATGCGACCGACAAGGGATTAATCTCCAAAATTTACAAACAGCTCATGCAGCTTAATATCATAAGAACAAACAACCCAATCAAAAACTGGGCAGAAGATCTAAACAGACATTTCTCCAAAGAAGACATACAGATGGCCAAGAAGCACATGAAAAGCTGCTCAACATCACTAATTATTAGAGAAATGCAAATTAAAACTACAATGAGGTATCACCTCACACTAGTCAGAATGGCTATCATCAAAAAATCCACAAATAGTAAATGCTGGAGAGGGTGTGGAGAGAACAGTGGGAACCCTCTTACACTGTTGGTGGGAATATAAATTGGTACAGCCACTGTGGAGAACAGTATGGAGGTTCCTTAAAAAACTAAAAATAGAGCTACCATATGATCCAGCAATCCCGTTCCTGGGCATATATCCAGAGAAAAACATGGTCCAAAAGGATACATGCACCCCAATGTCATTGCAGCACTATTTACAATAGCCAAGACATGGAAGCAACCTAAATGTCCATCGACAGAGGAATGGATAAAGATGTGGCACATATATACAATGGAATATTACACAGCGATTAAAAAGAATGAAATAATGCCATTTGCAGCAACAGGGATGGACCTAGAGATTGTCATACTGAATGAAGTAAGTCAGACAGAGAAGGAGAAATATCGTATGATGTCACTTACATGTGGAATCTTTAAACAGTTGATACAAATGAACTTGCTTACAAAACAGAAACAGACTCACAGAAGTAGAGAACAAACATGGTTACCGAGAGGAAGGGTGGGAGGAGGGATAGTCAGGGAGTGTTTGGGATTGACATGTACACACTGCTGTATTTAAAATGGATAACCAACAAGGACCTACTGTATAGCACAGGGAACTCTGCTCAATATTATGTAACAACCTAAGTGAGAAAAGAATTTGAAAAAGAATACATACATATATAACTGAATCACTTTGCTGTACACCTGAAACTAACGAAACATAGTTAGTCAACTATATTCCAATGTAAAATAAAAGTTAAGAAAAAAAAGGTCCAGCAAAAAAAAAAAAAAGAATTCTAGTCTCAGCCTGATCTACTGGGAAGCTCTGGCGCAAGAATTATACCAGAGAGTTTTTCCCACCCAGAGGCAAGATTACTAGGCTGTTTACACCCCACTTTAGAAAGTCATTGGCTGCAAGGTTGGTGCAGTGGGAGACGAAGCAAGAAGGGAAGGGCATAACCTCCCCGCCATATCCAGGCAAGATTACTCCCATTAGGTTAGGGAAATCCTCAGAATAAGGGTGCAGGTATGTGCCATTAACCACCAACACCTGTAGTAGCCAGAATATGGATACAAGGCCTGTTAATCTGGGCATGGCTCCAACAATATCTGATAAATTTGCCAAGTGTTTAGCCAATCCCTGCCTAGATACTTCTAGAGAGAAAGAATTCACCATCACACCCCCTTCTTCACCTAACAAGGCAGCCTGTTATAATCCTTGGACATTTTAAATAGAAAAGTGTTCCTTTTTTTGGATGTGGGAGGATGGAGAGAAGTCATTCCAGGACAGCATATGCAAAGGCACAGAATATGAAAGGGCAGAATGGTATGTGTTGTTGCTACCACTGGTACTAAGATTTATTGTAGTTCGAACTTAAGGTGTAGAAGTAGAAAGTTAAAAAGATGAGTCTAGGAAGATGGTTATAAGCCAGATAGCCAGATAATAATGAAAGACCTACACGCCTCATTGAAAACTTGTGATGATGCTAAACATAAGATACCAATAAATGTATTTTAGCAGAAAAGGAAAATGATCATCTTTTACAGAAAGCCCATTCTGGCAACAATGCAGAGAGAAACCCTACCTCATTATATTAATGTTATGGGGCTTTCACATCTGTGTTTCCTCTGGGCTGTTGGTTCTTTAAGGACAGGAAACTTGCCTTCTTTATCCTTCTATTGTGAATGCCTAAAACAATAAATATTTATGGAACTGAAGTGAACTGATCAGAAGAAAGAGAAATCATTACAACTCGGATGAGAGATGTTCTAAATTAGGAGTCAGAAAACCACAACCCACAAGCCTAATGTGGCTCACCACCTCTTTTTGTAAATAAAGTTCTATCGGAAAACAGCCACAACAATTTATTTACACGTTGTCTACAGTTGTATTCATGCTGTAACTGCAAGAGTTGGGTAATTACGACAGAAACCATATGGCCTACAAAGTCTAAAATATTTAGTATCTGGCCCTTTACAGAAAAAGTTTACTGACCCCTGGACTAAACTGAAGCAGTAGTCCTATAAATGAATAGGTGGGATGGATGCAAATGATATTTAGAAGGCAAAATTGTTTGGTGTAGTCACTACTCTTTGTTCCCAGTTCTATTTCTCAATATCATATACACATTAGAGGCCCACATTATAAACATGTATAAAAAGCTTTCAAGTGTCCCAACGCAACTTTTGACAAGTCTTATTTACTTTCTCAAATTTAAATTGAACTATCATTTCCATAAAGATCCTTAAACTCTGAAGAACACACAGTGGAGTCCACTTACCACATAGGAATAGAGATCCAAAGCAGAAGCAGTATCTGTTTGGTCCACTTAGACAAAGATAGTCCTGCAGTAATGGGACAGTGTCAGCCCTGGGGTCCCTTATATAAATCTTCTAAAAGGCTCCCAACCTCTAAATTATTGTCACGTTCTTGTTTTCACTGCGGGTCTTCAGAGATGGCCTAAATCTTTTTCATCTCATTAAACTGCTTTGCACCAGAGTCCTCTAAAAACTTTTCACCCGAAAAGTCTCCATAAGGCTTTTTGAATTTCTTTTCCCTTCTCTATGTGGTCAGAACATAAAAGATTGCAATTCAAAGAAAAAGTAAAGAACTGTCATGGTCCTTTTTGTGGGTGTTAATCTCTGAACAGCAGATTTAGGGTGACTAACTTGAAAGATAAAGGTAAGCTACTTTCTTTAAAAAGAAAAAAAAAAGTAATCTTCAGGCATAGAAACATCTAATCTTAGTCATAGCACCAATACCCCTAGGCAGGCCAAAAAAAAAAGACAATTTAGATTAAAAGTTGCTTATAAAAATGGATTTTTAAATATCACACCTTGAATAACAAATCAATGAGAAAAATTTTTCCTACCTTCCATGGAATAAATTTAAGGAAAATGAAACAAGAAATAATGTATTGGTACGCTTATATTTGAAGATTATTTGCCTCAACTATTTAGTTGCTGTCATTATTTGGAAGAAAGTAAAGTTTAACCCTACCATACATCATACACCAAAATATTTTTCAATTTAATGAAAGATTTAAGTGTGAAGACAAGCACAAAAAAAAAAGAACTAGAAAAATGTAAGTAAATATCTCTCTGATTTTAGAATGGAGAAGGATTCTTTAGGAATACGAGTAAAAGCAGAATCTAAAAGACAAAGTGACAGATTTAAATACATAAAAACTTAAGACTTCTGGGTATCCTAAAACAGAATATTCAAAATTTAAAACAAATAACCAATATGGAAAATATTTCAATGGGTGTGACTAGAAGTTTTGTCCTTTTTTTCCTGCAAGAAGAAACACATGAAAACATAATTTTTAAAAATGAGCACAGAATATGAAGCTATTCATAAAGAAGGAATAAAAATGACTAATAAATATATGAAAAAATTCTCAGCCTTGCATATAATCAAATAAACTAAAACAGCAATAAACTTTTTTTTGTCTGTATATGAGTAGATATATTTAAAAAATATTACACAGATGTATTAGTTCAAATGATTTTGGTAGCAAATAACAGAAAATTGATTCAAAACAACTTAAAAACATTGGAAAATTAGTGACCCCTCAAAAATTTTAAACTCCAGAGAAAAGTTTGCCTTCAGGCATGGTTTAATCAGTAGTCAAGCTCTAATTCCCTTCAATTCTTTGGATTTGGTCTATTTATCAACATTGTGCTAAAGATGGCTACCCTCATTAGGTAAAATAACTATAAGAGTTGGCTTTGCACAACACCATTCAGAGAAAAAGAGAGTTATTTCTCTATTAACCAGCTCAGTCCTGGTTTTGGCATTCATTCTGATTAAATAAATTTAGGTCATGCGTCCAATCCGTAACTAACCATGGCCAGGGAAATAGCACCTTCCAATTGGATTAGTTAAGTGTCCATGGCTAAACCAATCATCACAGCAAGGGCGACAACAGTTTGATGATTGACTTAAAGCATTCAGGGCCCATTCTTGGTGTCCAAGGTGGGGTGAATTCTCTTTAAGTCATGTAGCTGTTACATAATGGAGGAAGCGGGATTGACTAGTTGCACTGAGGTTGTACAGAAAAACAAGTTTAGTTAGGCACAGTGTATGAAACAATAAATTATTTAAATATTTATGGAAAAATTGGACTAAATATTAGAGCCATAAAAGTGTATACACATTTGTTCCAGAATATCAGATCTTAAAATATATCCCAAGGAAATAATCATGGTTAAATACAAAGATATATCTATTATGTTGGTTTAGGATATCCAAAAATTAATGTACAACAATGGAAAATTAGTTAAATAAATTCTGATACATAAATATAACGGTATATTATACAACCTTTACATATAATAATGTAGGAGAATAGTTACTGACATGTAAAACTGCTCAATATATATTGTACATTGTTAAAACCAACAGAATAATCCATGTTGGCTACCTGGTTTTAAATTTTGAATATTCTGTTTTAAGATATTGTCGACTAAAAGAAAAACACACAATGTAAGAGCTGTGAGTTGAGTTTTATCCAGGGTCTTACTGAGGACTATAGCCCAGGAAACAGCTTCTCCGTACCTCTGAGAGAACTGCTCCAAAGATGTAGGGGGAGAAGCCAGTACAGTATATATACATAAGATTTTGGCTACGGAATACATGCAGTCAAGCATACATCTCAGTAAAAGGTTACTGTTAGTCACAAGCAACAGATATCTTGGTTAACGATTTTAGTGCTCTTCTATGTATGGGAAGATGCAAGAATCTGCGTCGTTAAAATTCTTCCTGAAATATACATGTAACTATCTAAGAGGCATATTTTTCCAAAGCACAGAGTACCTCATCCTGTTTTTCATCCTGAATTCCTCTTGCGTGTACTGTTGGTCAGCGACTGCAATGGCTACTGACTTAATCCTTGTAGAACTGGATGGTGAGCAACATTTTTTGTTTTACAATGTTCCGAAGTCTTAATAAATTATCCTATTTTTGTAAAATAATATATATATTCATTGAAAAAGGCTTAAATACATCAAAATATAAATGGTTGTTGTCTCTGGATAGTTTTCCTTTTTAATGACTTTCTGTATTTTGTAAATTTTCTTAATGCTTATGAATTATTCCAGTAATAAAAATTTTAGTTTCAAATTTACTTTAAAAGAAATAATAAAGCAAATACACATTTTAAAAAGATTTAATGGGAACTGTGACTTTAAGAATGTGTTGGTGAAGAATTTTAAGAGTTCCAATTGCAAGTTGAGAGTAAGCCTACAAAAAGGTAGAGCTCTAGACATGAAATCTTTAAGTAATCTGCATCTTATCCCTGGAGGAGCACCAGCATGCAGCCACCCTTTAGTTATACTGCATTAGCTCACCTGAAACCCAACATGCTGATTTTATCCATAATTCTCCTACCCCCTTGGGAAGAGCTTAGGGTAAACAAAGAATTATCAAACCTCTCAAGAGGACTTTCCAACTCCCTAAGGAATCCCTTTCTTGAGAATAGGCACAAATACTCGCATTTATATATCTATGTAAGTGATGGCTAACAGTCCAAAATTGCACTATATGTAGCCCCAACTGCACTATAACAGCTTCAACTTTCACATAATTGATTCATAGAGCAAAAGTTGGGCTGGCCTACCTAAAATTATGTGTACACTGGGCTATAGGACTAACCATCTCAACTGAATTTAATAATTTTTTAAAAGTCAGTTAAAATATAACTAAATTTATTGATTTCATCTATTAATGTATCACTATATATGCACAGACCATAGAAGCTAAACATGCATCATCTAAAGGAGAGCTGCAAGACTGAATAATGTACGGCCCTGTATGATGTGAGAGGATTCAACACAAATATGCTGTCTGTACATAGCTGATCCTAACTCTACTGCTGTAGAATGTACCCTATTCTTCAGTCACCATAGGCCAAATATACTGCAACAAGTGAAGAAAAGGCAAGAGCAGAGCACAAGTATCAGGGAAAAGTTTACTTTTCTGATTTAAGAGAGTAAAATTCAAAGCATTCATTTATTCAACATCCAATTAATACTTATACAGAATAGAGAGATGAGTTAAATGAACAAAAATCCCTGCTTCATGGAGTAGACATTCTAGTGGATACATGGGCATATATACAAAGTCTAAATAGGTTCTTTTCCCTCTTGCACTAAGATTCAGGGAGAATGAAAAATGAAATTAGGTATCTAAGACAGAGGCTGTCAAGGATTGAATGACAGATATCCTTCGATAAGAAGAAAGCTTGGAGAGCCCATCCTATCTGAATTCTGGGAAGAGGAAGAGGAAAAGGCAAGTCTGTAGGCAAAATCTAGTCAGAAATTTGTCACTGGTGCTCCCTTCTGCCTTTATATGAGGTGATCCTCACCCAATTACTGAGCCCTCTCTTTCCTATTCCTCAATACCAACCATTCTTTCAGATATCCCTAGTCAATAGTGGATGAACAATGCCATATATATTTTCTCTCTATGGATGCTGCTGTGCCCACCAGTACCTGACCCATATGAAAACTACTAAGGGAAGAAGATGGTGGGAGATGGATGGATGGATGGAAGAATAGATGAATGGATGGATTCTTTCATGAGCATGGCTTAATATGCGAGAAAGTAAGTGAATAGAAAAGTAAAATAATAAATGAAGGCATAAACAAAAAAATAATTATACAAAGTAGGGGAAAACTTAAAGGTGCTCATAGGAAGCTTGTGAAGTCAGTCCCATGGTAAAGATGGGAGAGAAAGAAAAAGAAATCACACCCTAAAGATGTGAATAAGGTGACAGAATCTAGGAGAAGAAAAACAATAAATAAAATTGTAGAACTTGTAAGCCCCAGGGAAAAAGAAAAAAAATCACAGCATCTCTTAAAGATGAGCGGAGGAGCCAGGGGGAGGTTAGAGGATTTGCTCTGCCTACAACCTTGAATCTTGATGCAGTGAGAATATCTCTGCTTCTGAAAACAGCAGGCTCTGAGAGTTTCACTGAAAGTGGCAATAGGCTTTCATGAATAGAAGTATGCATAGAAATATTACAAACTCTTGTTAAGGGCTCAAACACTGTGTACACCAAGTTGAGATAAATTCTAGCCATTTATAAATAGCCTTTATATTTTTGATAAAAAATACACCTTCAAAATTGAGAAACACAAATAAGAAAAAAAGAGATTAAAATCATCCATAATATTCTAACAATCAGAAATATTTTTGCAAGTTTTATACCAGCTTAACATGTGTGCACATGCACACGTGTGTTTGTATGCGCTTAGTATAATATATATTTAATTAAATTAGCTTACTATAAAATATAGTTTATATATTTTATATATATTGTTTAACAGGTTAATATTATATATATGCTTTTAATTCTTTTTTCACATAAATATATTGTAAATATTTCCATGGTAGGAAACTGCCTTCAGTATTGTAATAGTTTATCATCAGCTATTTTATTTTATGGGTATACAAAATTTAATCAAGCAATCTCCCATTGTTAGAAATTTAGTTTTGTTCCCCCCATGTTGTTATTTAAAATAATTTATTTTTTAATACTGTTTTTTTTTTTTTACTTCAAAGAAATTTTATCTTCTTTCATTGTAGAAGAAAACACCATGAATTACAATCAATACTTTGCTGGATTTTTCTCACACCCAGAATTATTTGTTGTATACATTAGACACAATGCCAGGATGGTGCTTTTAGAAACCCTGCATCTCCATATTTACCTAGAAAGAATAAAATTACATACTGTATATTAAGTTTTTTCTCTCTGCTCTTTTTTTAAAATTTTTCTTGTGGTATAGCTGATTTACAATGTTGTGTTAGTTTCAGGTGTTTTTAATACTGTTTTATTTTTTAAAACAAAGTGCTACATTCTCTAATTATGTCATTATTTCAAAAAATTTGTGTTGGAATTACTTGGTCAAATTCAAAATGTTAAGGCTTTCAGGTGCTATTAATGGCACTAAAAAACCAATCAACATTTAAATTATTATTTAAATGTATTAAATAATAAAGGCTTTTTAATGGATCTCATAGAGTCCAGAGATAATTCAGGTCACAAAATCGGTTTCCTCCAGTAGCTCAACAACATTACATCCTGCTTCTTTTTGTCTTCTGCTCTGCCTACACTGATAAGAGCCTCCTTCTCACTTACATACCAAATGGCTGCCAACAACTCCTGGGAACACATTTTTCCTCTTTTAGGTTCAGTGAAAGAGCACATCTTCCCCAAATCTCCAACAAAAATCCTAAATCTTACTCTAGATCAGTTTGTGTCATATGCCCATTCTTGAGCTTTGACAAGCAGCTTACATATTGTCAATATATAGTCCCACAAATAGGGTGAGTTCAGGTTTCCTCCAGCCTTCACTAATGTTGAGAATTAACATTTTAAAAAATCACAGTAAAATCAAAAGCTGCCAGACAACTAAAAAGAGTAGGCCATTATTCTCTTTTTTCTTTATTTTCTTTTCTTTCTTATCAGTGTGGACTTTTTAGTTGTGAAAACATGGGCTCTAAAATCAGATGGTCCCTGACTAGGTAGAGTTGTTTCATCTTAAACAAGTTAGAAAATTCTCTGAAAAACAGGAATAATAATAATAGAATCCACCCCTTGAGTTTTTATGAAGACAAATGAAATAAATTTTTAAAAACCTGGTAAATGTTAGGTTTTGTTTACAATTATTATATAACTTTTATTACTAAATTGTTGTGATTACCTATTCATTCTTTGTACTCATTTTTCCATTGGGAGTAGCCATTTTTAATCATAAAAAAGGGAAGTTTTACTTCATTGTTTGAAATGTCTATTTCCTCATTTAAGACATATATGTAAGTACCCATATTTTCTTCACTAGTCAGATGGCAACACCTACAGACACCAGCCATGAGTATCTGAAAAACTGAAAAAATCAGTGACTTTAGAAACACTGGAAAATCAATCACTGATAAGAGGGTGAGAAAATTTTGGCCTATCTTCCTGCATTTCCAAGATACTTTGCATATAAGGCATTTGTGCTATTAAAGCTACAACACTGAACTTTCTTCTCTATAGCATTTCAGACAAAAATGCCAGCAATGACAGTTAATGACATGACTAATGCCAAAATGAGTCACCTCAAAGACAGCTGAAATCATATACGATAAATGTTGTTAGACCTTTTATAAATTCCACAAATAACTCTAAATCTCAGCCTCTTATTATGATAAATATCTTTTTAAAATAAAGAGAATTTGGGGGGGGGGAAATAAACAGTAGAAGAAATCTCTCATTTACAAGTTATGAATACTCCTGTCCTAATACAGGAATAGCTTAATTTACCAAAACTTTATAGGAAGCCATTCCTCTAACTGGAAATAGAAATGACATTTTTAGTTTGTTCAGCGTGCAGTGCGATTCTTGTCTGAATGGTGTTATTTCTGGCTCCCCTATGAGCCACTGTTAGGATTGGTCAAAAAGGATATGGGCTCCCTTCTTCCCTTTTGGATGTTTTCTTCCTCTGAAATTGGTTAGAACAGACAGCTTTTTTCTTCCACCTCAAAATTCAGCAGTTCTCTGATTCCTAACAGATGAGCTCTAAAAAACCAAAACTTATTTCACTGTGCCCTCAAAATCTCCCTCCCTGCCCCATACATGCAGCATACCATAGCTACATTACTAATGGGTGCGATTCAACCTTCACTGTTCTTCATCTCCCATTATATATAAATGGTGATTGTGGAGAGCTCTCTATCATGCATACAGTCCTTATTATCTTAAGCTAAAAAAAAAAAAAATGCCTTTTAAGAAAGTGGGAAGATTTGCCCTATTCTGCAATATTTGGCAGTATTCATTTTAACTGATTCACTTGTTAGGGCAAAATTACTGTAACCTGTAATAAATGTTAAGATTGTTGGATGCATACTTGTACTGAATTAATATTTTATAGCTTCTTGGCCCTGTGTGGGCTAACTGTTCTACTGGAATGCTCTAGCACCATGGAAACGCTGGGAGATATTTTCTCTTAATTGTAAGAATGTTTGACAGATAACAGTACAGTACCATGGAATTAAACTCCATTACTGATGAATTCTGATCAGCTTGTAACCTGTTTTATTATATTATTTGAGGGTTTTTTCATTTTATTTTTAAGCTTTGCAACATCTGTCCTTGCCCATATCACTTCTTAAAAGTCTTAGTAAGTATTGTATTGTCTATATAGTTACCATAAGATAAAGACATCCAGTTTAATTAAATATTTTCTCCATTTAGAAAAAAAATCCAACCTGTTAACTATGATTAAAATCTTTTTGAAGAAATACATTTTTAAAGAAGAAAAAGTTCTGCTAACACCTCTCTATTGCTAAATTGTAATATAAGTCAATTACATTAACCTTAAATTCTAATGCTAAAAATATCAGTATTTAGCTTAAAAAATATTTGTAATTTTAAAAACAAAATATAAATAACGTGTTTTATACACTTTTATGTCTAAGAGAAACATGCTATGCTTCCACCCTTCCAGTCCAATGAGATAGAATAGAAAATATTTATTATTTTTCTAAGCTCAAGATTTTGAACCAGTTGATTAGAGTTTTACCCTAAAGCTCCCATGGCCCTCGAGAATCAAGTTCATAATGGAAGCCAAGCGTCCAAATCTCTAGGCAAGGTTTCCCAGAGAAACACATAACTGCTGGTCACATTTTGTTTTTCTTCCTTGCCCTTTCTCAGAAACACTTAATGAGGGTTCAAATAGCTGTTTGTAGCCAACTCATTAAAATGCCTTTTTTTCTGCTAGTACAGCACTGTGATGGACATTGGGAGGCTCTGCCTCTCCTACTCTAGAAGAATGAGGTCTTTTATTTCAGCCTTTGGATTCTACCAGATTCCTCCCACTAAGGTCCCTCTTCAGCGCTAGTATTCTGACACACCACTACCAGGACTAACTATAAGCAGAACCCTGGGAAGTGCAGCTCATCACCTGACTCAACTGTCTTCCTTACAAACCTGCCCCATGTAGCTTTTACCCTTATCCTTCACAGAGTTCAGAAGTGAAGAGAAGCTAAGAAGACAGTACTCAAAGTATTCAGTTGAAGACTGGTGGAGAAAAGCTGTGGACACATTAAAAGTGTCTCTCCTAACACAGGGAGTTTACTGAGGGAAGAGATTATTTCCTGTTGGGAGTAATTGGGAAAGATTTTATGGCAGAAAGGATACAAACACACATAATGTGTGCATGTGTTAGGAAGAGTAGCAACCCAAGGTGGAAAGAGAGTACAAGCCAAGTGTGGTAGGCAGAAAAGGGTCCCTGAAAAGGTGTCCATGTCTTAATCCCAAGAATCTATGACCATGTTACCTTAACATGGAAAACGGGACTTTGAAGAGGGGATTAAATTAGGAAGTTTTGAGATGGGGAGATTATCCTCAGTATCCAAGTAGACCCTAAATGTCACAAGTGTTCTTTATAAAAGGGAGGCAGGAATGTGTATGAGAGAAGGAGATGTGAGGACAGAAACAGAGGTCAGAGTGATGCAGCCTCTAGAAGCTGGAAAAGGCAAGTAAATAGATTCCCCCAAGTACCTCCAGAAAGAATGCAGCTCTACAACACATTGATTTTAGCCTCCTGAGACCTGTTTTATATCTCTGACCTCTAGAATTATAAAATAGTAAATTTGTGTTGTGTTAAAGCACTAGTTTGTAGCTATTTGTTACAGCAGCAATAGGAAACTAATACACAAAAGGCAAATGGAAAAATGTGCACTATTTGTAAAGATATTAAACTTCAGAGTGGAGGGTGCACAGGGATATCCAAGGGAGAACAAGATGAAAAGAAAAATAACAAAAAGGAATAATGATAATATTTTGCTTTCCACTTAAAGTGCTTTCATATTCATTATTTTAAAAATATGATTCCCACAGCAACCTTTTAATCCAGGCATTTAGATACTCTCCAATTTAAAGATGAAGTAGCTATGGCTTGTGGAAGTTCATTGTTTTGCCCAAGTCCACAGTTCTGTAAGTTGTGGAGCTGGGCGGGAGCCGAGGTATGCCAACTCCTCACACCTCTTTCCACTGCATCACATCCCTTGTTCAAACCAGGCCACCTGATTTCAGAGGGGTTCAAATGTCAGGTCAAAGGGTGTAAAATTTATTCACCAGCAATAAATTAAAGGTTTTTAAGCAAGGAGTGGTATAATCAATTAATTTAACAGCGTAACATAAAGTAGATTATAGAAGGAGGGAAAAAAAATTGAGGGACTGGTTAGGCTACTGGAATAGTCCAGGAGACAGGGAACAAAGGCCTGAACTGAGGCCAGCAGTGGGAACAGAGAGAGGTGTGTTGTTTTATATAAGATGGGGAGAGGATAGGGGCAGGTGAAAATAGGAGCAGGAAATTCATCTTTCTGGTTTATTATCAAAGGAAAATTTATGGTTTTCTAATATATATCTCTCGGACAATAAATTAGTGTACATATAAAATAGGTTTTACTCATATAAATCATAGTTTCCAAATAAAAATTAAGTTTTTAATCTACATCTGACTATTTAACTTTCTAAATTACCATTTCAGAAGTTTTTTTTTTTTTAATTTGCTTAAAATATAGACGAATCAGGGCTTCCCTGGTGGCGCAGTGGTTGAGAGTCCACCTGCCGATGCAGGGGACACGGGTTCGAGCCCCGGTCCGGGAGGATCCCACATGCCGCAGAGCAGCTGGGCCCGTGAGCCACGGCCGCTGAGCCTGCGCGTCTGGAGCCTGTGCTCCGCAACGGGAGAGGCCGCATCAGTGAGAGGCTTGCGTACCACAAAAAAAAAAAAAGACGAATCCCAATACAGTATTTTTTACAATAATACCTGAGTTCTTTATGTCTCATTGAGGTCAACTAGCTGGCCACCAATGAAATTTGAAACTAGAAAAGTACCGCTCTGCTCCTCTCACAGCAATGGCAATACACTCTCTAAATTGTCACCTTTCTGACAGGGCTTTCTTGACCCCATCCATCTCACACTGTTACCTGTTTTCTATTCCCTTTGTATGCTGTTGGTAAGCTACAAAAATATCTTTGGGTGGTCATCCTTGCTATATATCTGAAACATTTGCTGCTGCATTATGACATGTTATTTATTGCTGTTATTCATACGTCAGTTCTCATCATGCCCATTTTTCAATCTTTGATTGCCTTTTTTGACCTTGATTCTTAGAAACTTTCACCAACTTTTTTTCCCTCTTTTATCACAAATAGTTCAGAATTCTGATGTTGGCTTTGATAGGCTGAATAATGGTCCACCAAAGATGTCTATCTCCTAATTCCCAGAACTTAATATGTTACCTTACATGGTAAAATGGACTTGGCAAATTTGATTAAGGATTTTGAGATGGGGAGATTATCCTAGATTACCCAGTTGGGCCTAATGTAATCACAAAGGTCCTTACAAGGCAAAGAGAGAAGCAGGAGAGAAAGAGAGATGGAAACAACAGAAGCAGAGATCAGAGAGGAGAGAAGATGTTATGCTGCTTGGTTTGAAGATGGAGGAAGGGGCCACAAAGCCTAGGAATGTAGGTAGCCTCTAGAAGCTGGAAAAAGCAAGGAAACACATCTTCCCCAAGAGCCTCCAAAAGGAGCATAGCCTGGTGGACCCATTTTAGACTTCTGACCTCTAAAACTGTAAGAGAGTAAATCTGTGTTGTTTTAAGCCACTATGTTTGTGATCATTTGTTATAGTAGAAATAGGGTAACAATTTCCCAACAGAAAAAGAAATCCTATATGTCTCACCTTTTTTATATATTTAAATTGAGAGAAGAAATTAGAGTATCCCAATTAAAGTGGTCTACATCATCTTAATTATTATGCCTTACTTCATTTCCTCAGTTACTCAAAGAAATAATTCCAGCCAATTATTTCACCTTGCAATGTCAGTGTAGAAAACCAAAGATTGTAATCCATTCCATAATCATTTGAAAAATAAGTAATTTAAAATCTATTCAGAACTTCATACATGGAATCATTCATCCATTCATAAGAGCCATATAGAAAACTTTTGTGAGTAAAAAACTGTGGTGAAACTAAAATGTCTTTTTTGGTCAAATAATGCTATAACTTTTTAAAAATAGCAAAAGATTTAATGTTGTAAAAATAATATATTAGGCAACCCACACTTCCTTCAACATTACTCGGATGAAATCTTATATTCCCTTGATCCCAACATAACAGGGCAAGATCTAAAGTTTACCTGGAATTCTCTGACTGAATGCTAAGAGAAGTAAAGGAAAAAGGAGACAAATTGGAAAGCACGAGGGAGGGTTACAGATGAGTAGGGGAAGAGGGATGAGGAGAGGCATACAGATTCTCAGAAATAACCTGATCTAAAAGCAACATCAGCTTTTACTTACTCCTGTACCCAAGCAATGGGAGGGATGAGGTGAAGTAAATGTCCTCACACAGACCAATGTTATTACAGGAAAGATGAGGCAGAGCTACATGACACCCAGCCCTTAGATATCATGTTTAGCTTGGATACATAGTGGGTGGCAGGTGGGAGTTGACAAGGGTTACTTAACAGTTTTCAAAAGCTAAAAAAAACTTTCATTGAAATATCCTGTCACTTTTATGGCCACGTTCTGCCAACTCCACCCCCACCTCTCACACATCTCCCCACCCCCCAGAATGAGGGCAGAAAGAAAAAAGAGAAAAGGACTTGATGTTTCTGAGTACCCATTAATGTCAGACAAAATACAAGATGCTTTTAATTTGTTATTACATTTCATCTTCATGAAAGAGTTAAAATTTCTGAGCCTTTAATGTGGGCCAAGCACTGTGCTGATGCTTATGTATAGTTTAATAGATTAAACTATACATTACATAGTTTACCTTATCTCGTGCTAATAACTACTCTCTGAGGTGCGTAGTATTGATATCCTCATTTTGTAAATGAGAAACTGAACCCTACCAAGTTTAAGTAATTGGCCCCAAGTCAAGCAGCTGGCAAATTGCAAAACTGGGATTCAAACATAGCTTTATCTACCTCATGCTAGAGCCTAGTTCTTAACCATTTCTCCAAGAGGTAAATACTATTTTTCTTTCTTTATAGATGAACATATTTGAGTCAGAGGGATAACAAGAAACTTATATTACTGTGTCTAAATCAAAATTAGCTAATTCAGACTTCAGAATATTAGTTATACACATGATAGTGAGCTTATATTTATAAAGCAGATAGTTCAGTTTTTGATGGCTTTACAAATCGTGATTTTATAAAAATCACCCCTAAACTTACACTGGACAGCTATCCTATTACTCATGCGTTCTCAGTATCTACTAATTGATTTAGAGTAAATCCCAGCTTTCAGAGCTACAAAGTAGGACCTACTGATTCACCTAAGGGCAGAATCAAGATTTGATATAATGGTGTCAAAGTCTGAATTTGGAATAATTAAGTCTCTCAAGCACAGCTGCACTTTTAATTTTCAAACATGCTCTTAAGAGAAAATTTGTGTTACATTATTCCAAGGGTTTATTTCTCTTAGATCCAAATAATTAATGAGATTTGCAGTGGGAAGAAGCCATTAACAGAACTTCACACAGACCTCAAACCAGAATCTCATCATGGTGCATCCAGGTTTCATAGGATGCCCCTTTGGCCACCAGGGCTACGTGGAACCCATATGACTCAGAAACATACTGAGTTTCTTCCTCTTGGATCAGTTTGCTTCAGACAACCAAGTCCAAATAACAAAATCGAGGATTCTTTTGTACTTCTTTCTTTTGGTTCAGACTTATGTTCCTGTGAAAAATACTCAAAAGGCTATTATGTTTTGATTAAATCTTCTAATCTGGGCAAGGCCAGAGCTAAACTTGGATACCACAGAACTCATCCATTTTGTTCCTACCACTCTTTTAAAATGTGTGTTAATTTACCCAGAGCTTGTGCCACAGTCAAAATAAATTCACATGTACCTGTAATACCTCACAGCTCGAGGAATATGAAAAGAAAAAAGTTCATGAGAGTTATATGTGTTCTGGTAAGAATACAAAAGAAGCTACTAATTAGGAAAAACAAAACCACCATCGATGGAGCAGCTGCAGTAATTTTCTGTGCCTTTCTGGCATTATGGGAAACTGCATGCATTATCACAGTCACTTGTCACACCACAGAGAGACTGCATTAGTTTATTTTTTCCCCATAAATTCATCCACTTTAGGCTGCAGAAAAGCAGTTCACCAACCTAAGGCTGAAATGCTGAAATTCAGAAAATAATGCTTAAAAAGTGGCCAATAACAGATTTTGAAAACAACTTTTTTGAACAATTTTCAATTAGAGTCACAAAGTATTTAGTTGCAACATTTCTTTTCCCTTGATGAGAATTCAGGAAAACCACTATTTTACTTGCTGAAATGTGGTAGGAATATAGTCTTGGTTGGCAATAAGTAGAAGAAGATGGGGAGTTGGGTGCGAAAAGAGGAGAGAAGTTAAAGCTGCCAGCCGAACAGAATGAAAGTGTTTACAATACAGTTCTGAGAGAAGTAAAGAAACCTAGTCAAATTCCAGCAGGACTTAGAAGCACACTCCCTTGAGATGGGGAGTGGGGGGCGGGGGGTACAGTGGGAAGCTGAGGGGCTCCAGATACTGCAGTGTTGCTGAGTTCTGTCACACTCTGGAATGAAGGATAGTATGACCTGAGCCAAAAATGGACACCCCCAAATCTGGACATACAGAGATTCCCTCTTCAAATGCACCAAACCGAGAGTGCTTATAAGCATGGTAGTCATTCTGGTTTTAAAAGTCATTACTCTATCCAGTGGGCAAACAAGAGTACACCCATTCCACCATACAGAGAACTCTGCTCCCTGTGTGCCTGCTATTTTCCCAGGTAAAATGAGATCTTTGTTAAAGTATAGGGTGTTGTGTAAATAATTTTAAATAGTAATATAATATTTAACTAAATGTGAGCTCAGGATTGAGTTGAGCCACATCCCTTCCTCCCACAACTGGGAGGCCATGTGGGAAGCAGGCCCGGCCAATCTGTCTTATATAGTTGGCATGGAGAACGAGAACCATGCCTTTCAAGTGCTTTCAACAAATAGTAACTGAGCATCTGCTGTGGCCCCACCCAAATATAATGAGGCTGTAGGATGTCTATGGAATATGGTGTGTGAAACTGAACCAAATAAGCTTATCCAAAATAGAAAGTCAAACAAGGGCAGCCTGGGGAGAATACTGGGAACTGAGATGCAAGGGAAACGGCATATAGGAGCCCATGAACAAAAGCTGATCTAAACAAATTTGGCAGACAGCTGTTACTGCCCATCGAAGGGGTTTTTTCACCTGCTCTTGAAACATTCATGTGAGTGTATCAGTACCAAAGGAGCTGGAATGTGAAGATATATCACACTATTTTTAAAAAGCAACATGGTCAAATAAGCAGCTTGTGGTAAAGGGTAATCATTTGAACCTATGTATTTAATACCCACCTTCCTGAATTCTCTCTGAAAAAAAAGAAGAAACATAAAAATTAGAAAAACAACACCTGTACAAATACGGGAACCAAGCAGTGTCAAGAAATAAACCTTTTTTGATGTAAGCCATTGAAATCTTGGGAGCTTGTTTGTACCAGCAGCATATTGATATGCTATTTTTCCACTTATAAAATGAATACAATAAAGCAATTTATACAAAGGTATAGAAGTGGATTGCCAGTTTAAACATCAAATTAATCACAGTTGTTAGCTCTGGAAAAGTAGAAGGAATGGTGCTGACGATGGTGGATAAAAGGGATTATTTCTTCTATTAAAATAAGAATTGAAGCAAGTATAGCAACATGATAATAATTATTAATTTGGGTTATGGGTACATAAGTATTTTTTATACTATTCTTCGCAGTGTACTATATTTTAATATATCAAAATTAAAAATAAATAAAATTATATACATTCACTGAAGATAATTTGGGTATGTAATAAAAGCATGAAGAAAATTAAAACCACTCATAATTCTACAACCAAGAGGCAAAACTGTACCAAACTGTAAATATATATACATACTACTTTTATAAAATAACTTTATAAAAATGGGGCCTTGTTGAACGGTCAATGCCCTGCTTTTTTCATATAACAATTAAATTTTTTCATTATATTAAATAATATTTTATAACATTATTTTCTTGAGAAAAATACCTATAAAACAGAAGATCAAAGATTTCTTATTTCCCTCCATCATTTAGTGTTATCATTCCTCTATTATTTGTCAGCTCAATGAGTGAAAAACATTCCACCTTCTTTATTTTGCATTTCTTTGATTGTCAGTTAGGCTGTACATTTTTGTGTGTACATATGACATTGTATATCTGTAGCGGCCACCTGGTCTTTTTGCCTGGCCTGTACCTCCCTTTCTGAGAACTGTCTCTCTCATTTCCCATGTGGTTCTGATGGAGCTGACATGCAAAATATCTTTGCCTGCCCCTAACTGCAGGAATCAGCATGGAACCCAATTATCCTCCAGATGAGATCCTATTCCCTGACTACTGTGATTACTCCAAGAGGTGGGCTTTTGCCCCAACCAACACCAGAGGATCTCCCTGAGATTTAAATTTTGAATGCTGGAGGGTGGCAAGGGGCAGGGAGCTATTGTTTTCTTCCTCAGAGTTGATGATATACAATTTAAAAAGATGAAATTTGTGACATCAAAAATATAAAATGTGGGGGCGGTGGTAAATGGGTAGAGTTTTTGTATGCAATCGAAGTTGTTAAAGCTTAAAATAGACTATCATGTTTATAAGAAGTTTTATGTAAGCCTGAGGGTAACCACACAGCAAAAACCTATGGTAGATATACATAAGATAAAGAGAAAGAAATCAAAGCATACCACTAGAGCAAATAAGCAAATCTTCAAATAACAGAGGAAGCCAGCAAGACAGAAGGAAAGGAACAGAGGAACTATACAATAGCCAGAAAACAATAAGATGGCATTTGTAAATTCTTACCTATCAATAATTACTTTAAATGTAAATGGATAAATTCTCCAATCAAAAGGCACAGAGTGTCTGGATGGATAAAAAAACAAGACCCAACTACATGCTGCCTAAGAGACCCACTTCAGATTTAATGACACACAAAGGCTCAAAGTGAAAGGATAGAAAAGGATATTCTATGCAAATGGAAACTAAAAGAGAGGAGGGATGGCTATACTTATATCAGAAAAAAATAGGCTTTAAATCAAACACCATCAAAAGAGACAAAGAAGTTTATTTACAGTGACAAAGGGGTCAATTCATCAAGAGGATACAACTGTGAATATATATGCACCCAACATTGGAGTACCTAAATATATTAAACAAACAGTAACAGATCTGAAAAGAGAAGTAAACAACAAAACAAAAATAGTATGGAATTTCAGTACTCCACTTTAAACAATGGAAAGATCATCCACACAGAAAATTGATAAGAAAACATTGGACGTGAACTATACTTTAGGCCAAATGGACCTAGCAGACATAAATAGAACATTCCATCAAAAAGCAACAGAATACACATTCTTCTCAAGCACACATGACATTCTCCAGGACAGAACATATGTTGGTCACAAAACAAGTCTTACCAAATTTTAAAAAGACTGAAATCATACTAAGTATCTGTACAACAATAGTATGAAACCAGGTATCAATAACGGGAGAAAAACTGGAAAATTCACAAGTGAGTGGAAATTAAATAACACACTCCTAAACAACCAATGGGTCAAAAAATAAATCAAAAACAAACAAAAATGGAAACACAACATATCAAAACTTCTGGGATGCAATAAAAGCAGTTCTAAAAGAGGGAAGATTATAGTGATAAATACTGACATGAAGAGGAAAAAAAAATCTCAAACAACCTAACTTTACACCTCAAGCAACTAGCAAAAGGACAAACTAAGCCCAACGTTAGCAGAAGGAAAGAGGTAACAGAATTCAGAGCAGAAATAAATGAAATAGAGAATAGTAACCATAGAAAAGATCAATAAAACTTAAGAATTGGATTTTTGAAAAGACAGAATTTACAAACCTATCTTTGTAAACCTATCTTTGTAGCTTTCTTTGTAAGCTAGGCTTACAAAGAAAAAAAGACAGAGGCCACAAATAAAATTACAAATGAAAGAGGAGACATTACAACTCATAGCACAGAAATACAAAGGATCATAAGAGACTACTGTGAATATTTATATGCCAACAAACTGGACAGAATAGAAGACATGGATAAATCCTAAAAACATATAAACTACTAAGACTGAATCAATAGAAAATCTGCACAAGCCAATAATGAGTAAGGAGGTTGAATCAACAATTAGAAACCTTCCAACAAATAAAATCCCAGAACCTGATGGCTTCCCTGGTGTATTCTACCAAACTTTTAAAGAAGAATTAATGCCAATCCATCTCAAACTCTTTCAAAAAGTTGAAAAAGAGAAAACACTCCCAAACCCATTTTACAAGGCCAGCATTACCTTGATACCAAAGGCAGGTAAGGACACAATAAAAAAAGAAAACTTAAGGCCAATATCCCTGATGAATAGAGATGCACAAAAAGAAAGAAGGGTATAACAAATTTCTGTGCAGTCATCACCCCAGTTTTAACAAATCATCAATATACATAAGAGTATAGTATGCTTTATACTATTAGTTTAAGTACAAAGGAGCTAGCTATACTGAGTTTCCTGGAATGCTGTCAGGTTTAAGGGTTTGGAGTTCAAGGTGACTATGTATATAGGAACATTAATTAAAAATTATAGTAAGTGTTCAAGCTATGTAAAATTTAAAATGTATGTCAAAATATCATTAAAAATTAAAATGTAAACAATAGACTAAAATTTATTTGGCACAGATGTGATATTTTAAAAACATCTTTATTATATAAAGAGATCATACTTAGTGGAATGTTCTATAAATATCAATTAAGTCCATTTGATCTAATGTGTTGTTTAAGGCTTGTGCTTCCGTATTGATTTTCTGTCTGGATGATCTGTCCGCTGATGTTAGTGGAGTGTTAAATTCCCCTACTATTATTGTGTTATTGTTGATTTCTCTTTTTATGTCTGTCAATATTTGCCTTATATATTGAGGTGCTTCTATGTTGGGTGCATATATATTTACAATTGTTATATCTTGTTCTTGGATTGATCCCTTGATCATTTTGCAGTGTCCTTCTTTGTCTACTGTAACAGTCTTTATTTTAAAGTCTATTTTATAGTCTGATATAAGTATTGCTACTCTGGCTTTCTTCTGATTTCCATTTGCGTGAAAAACCTTTTCCCATGCCCTCACTTTCTGTCTGCAAGTGTCTCTAGATCTGAAGTGATCTCTCTTTTTGTGCATGTTCTAAATCTTCCCATAAAAAAGGCTAAAACATTCTTTTGCACTTTGGACTTATTTTCTGCTGCCTTTCAAGTTTCATGTACATAAATCCCTAATTTGTGACCTTGGACAAATTTGGAAATCTCTAAGCTTTGGTTACCTCTGCTACTAAAAATCAAAACCAAACAAAGAAATAAAAATATACCAAATGTGTAGGAACCTTAAAAGGATGAAATAACCATGACATAAATCACAGCAAGATCCTTTTTGACCCACCTCTTAGAGAAATGGAAATAAAAACAAAAATAAACAAATGGGACCTAATGAAACTTAAAAGCTTTTGCACAGCAAAGGAAAACATAAACAAGACCAAAAGACAACCCTCAGAATGGGAGAAAATATTTGCAAATGAAGCAACTGACAAAGGATTAATCTCCAAAATTTACAAGCAACTCGTGCAGCTCAATATCAAAATAACAAACAACCCAATCCAAAAATGGGCAGAAGACTTAAATAGACATTTCTCCAAAGAAGATATACAGATTGCCAACAAACACATGAAAGGATGCTCAACATCACTAATTACTAGAGAAATGCAAATCAAAACTACAATGAGGTATTACCTCACCAGTCAGAATGGCCATCATTGAAAAATCTACAAACAAATGCTGGAGAGGGTGTGGAGAAAAGGGAACCCTCTTTCACTGTCAGTGGGAATGTAAATTGATACAACTACTATGGAGAACAGTATGGAGGTTCCTTAAAAAACTAAAAATAGAACTACCATACGACCCAGCAATCCCACTGCTGGGCCTATACCCTGAGAAAACCATAACTGAAAAAGAGTCATGTAACACAATGTTCATTGCAGCTCTATTTACAGTAGCCAGGACATGGAAGCAACCTAAGTGTCCACCGACAGATGAATGGATAAAGAAGATGTGGCACATATATACAATGGAATATTACTCAGCCATAAAAAGAAACGAAGTTGAGTTATTTGTAGTGAGGTAGATGGACCTAGAGACTGTCATACAGAGTGAATTAAGTCAGAAAGAGAAAAGCAAATACCGTATGCTAACACATATATATGGAATCTAAAAAAAAAAAAGGAAAAAAATCATTCTGAAGAACCTAGGGGCAGGACAGGTACAAAGACGCATATATAGAGAATGGACTTGAGGACACGAGGAGTGGGAAGGGTAAGCTGGGATGAAGTGAGAGAGTGGCATGGACATATATACACTACCAAATGTAAAACAGATAGCTAGTGGGAAGCAGCCGCATAGCACAGGGAGATCAGCTCGGTGCTTTGTGACCACCTAGAGGAGTGGGATAGGGAGGATGGGAGGGAGATGCAAGAGTGAGGAGATATGGGGATATATGTATATGTTTAGCTGAGTCACTTCGTTATAAAGCAGAAACTAATTCACCATTGTAAAGCAATTAAACTCCAATAAAGATGTTAAAAAAAGGAAAAAATGAAAAAATGCATATCTAGCATATAATATGGTGCCTGACATATACCAGATTCTCAGTAAAGTTTTCCTTTTATTATTATTATCATTATTATTATTACTACTACTACTATTATATTACTACTATTATTATTTCAATTTCTATGTGTCAGACTTTCTTGTTGCAAGAATCAGAAGCTGATCCTGGCTGATTAAATAGAAGAAAAGTTTATTTCAATGATATTGGGAATGGCAGAGGACAAGTTCAAGGACAGTTTACGAATGATGCCAAAGGCCTGATTTCAGGATTTCAGATTTCAGATTTCAGATGCCAAAGGCCTGATTTCAGATTTCAGGAGAAATCTGCTGTGGCAGCTGCAGGCCAGCTGAGCACAAGCGGAAACAACTCGGCCACAGTCACACTCACATAACCAGTCCTGTGCCAGAGCTGGATGCCCACCCCCACACTGGCCCACAAATGTTTCTGAGGAGGCCCTGCTTCCTCAAACTGCTCCTTTGGGTGCACTGTACCAGAGAATCCTTGAAGAGTCAGACCCATAAGGCTGAAAACTCTTCAAACAGGAATTTTTAAATGCTGACAACCAGGCGGAAAATTTAACAATGTTCTGTACACTTCCCTCGCTAGCTGCCCAAATTTCACATAGACCCTCCTTCTATGCTGGAACTTGACAATGACAACAATTGTTACAACAACAAAAATTCCACAAGTGGGGTCATTAGGCATGGCTGCCCTGGTAGGTCCTTTCTGGAGAGACAGCTGCCTTAACAACTCAAACACTGGGGATCCTGACTCCAGGCTGCTGAGCATAAAGTTTAGAGTTCTGGGATGGCTGGAGCTTTCCCTTAAAATCCAAATTTTTTTCGCCATACTGCGCAGCATGCAGGATCTTAGTTCTACAACCAGAGATTGAACCTGTGCCCCCTGCAGTGGAAGCATGGAGTCTTAACCACTGGACCAACAAGGAAGTCCCCAAATCCAGATTATTTTATGCCACTGAATCCCCAAGAGAGCACATTGCTAAAGAAAATGCTCTGGGCAGTTCTGCTTGATTTGGAGGAATGTGTGATTAAATAAATGGGTGATGAAACAAATGTGTTTGACCACTGAATCCCTATCTGTTAACCTTGGGTGGAAATATATTCCAGGTGGAAAAGACTGTTCCAACACACAGTTGGAGGAATACTGCTGTATAGAAACCAGAGTTGATTTTGTAACTCTCAACTACATGGAATTGTTCTGAGAGTATTGATTAAATAACAGACGTTTAAAAAAAGAGAGAGAGATGCAAAAATTCTCAACAAAATACTAACAAACTGAATTCAACAGCACATTAAAAGGATCATACACCACAAACAAGTGGGATTAACCCCTGTGATGCAAGGATTGTTCAACATATGTCAATCAAACACTACATCAGTAGAATGAAATATAAAAACTATATGATCCTTTCAATAGATGCAGAAAAAGCATGTGACAAAATTCAACACCCATTTGTGACATAAACTCTCAGAAATTTGGTATAGAAGAAATGTACCTAAACATAATAAAGGCCATATATAACAAACCCAGAGCTAACATAATATACTCAATGGTAAAAAGCTGAAAGCTTTTCCTCTAAGATCAGGAACAAGACAAGAGTGTCAAACTCTCATCAGTTAGAGTCAACATAGTATTACAAATCAAGCCAGATAAATTAGGCAAGAAAAAGAAAATAAAAGGAATTCAAACTGGAAAAGAAGTAAAATTGTCTTTCTATGAAGATGATATGATCTTATATATAGAAATTTCTGAAGACTGCCAAAAACTGTTAGAACTAGTAAACAAATTTAGTAAAGTTGCAGCATACAGAATCAACATACAGATATCAGTTGCATTTCTATACACTAATAATGGAATATCTGAGAGTGAAATTAAGAAAACAATCACATTTACAATAGCATCAAAAGAATAAAATACTTACAAATAAATTAAACCAAGGAGATGAAAAATCTGTACACTCAAAACTTTAAGACTCTGATGAAAGAAATTAGAGAAGATGCAAATAAATGGAAAGTTATCTATGTTCATGGATGGGAAGAATTCATATTGTTAAATTTGACAATATGTCTAGTATGTATATACAAAGTCTACTAAAGATTCAATGCAATCTATGTCAAAATTCCAATGACTTTTCACGGAAATAGAAAAAACAATCCTAACAATCCTAAAATTGGTGTGGAACCAGAAAAGATCTTGAGATTTAACAGTTCTGCGTAAGAAGAACAAAGCTGGAGGAATCATGGTTCCTGATTTCAAACTAAATTATAAAGCTACCATTCTCAAAACAGCATGGTATTGGCATAAAAATGGACACACAGACCAATGAACAGAATCAAGAGCTACGAAATAAACCTACAAAAATATATGATCAACTAATCTTGACACAGGTGCCAAGAACACACAATGGGGAAAAGATAGTTCCTCCAATAAATGGTGCTGGGAAAACTGGATAATCATGTACAAAAGAATAAAATCTGATCCTATCTTATACTCTCACAATAATTAACTCAAAATGGACTAAGGACTTATATGTAAAACCTAAAACTGTAAAATTCCTTGAAGAAAACAGGGAAAAAGCTCCTTGACAATGATTTTTTTGATATGACACCAAAAGCACAGGCAACAAAAGCAAAAATAAACAAGTAGAATAACATCAAACTAAGAAGCTGCTCAGTAAAGGAAACAATTAACAAAATGAAAAGGCAATCTATGGAAAAAAATATTTGCCAACCATATATCTCATAAGAGGTTAAGATCCAAAATATAAAAGTAATTCATACAATTCAACAGCAAAATACAAACAGCCCAATCAAAAAAAAATGAGCAAAGGTTGGGCAGGCTCCTGCACCCAAGGTCCACCATGGGGGGGCTCCTGTGCCAACCACCTCCTCCGCAGGCCCCGGGAGCAGATGCCAGAAGGTTGCCCACGTACAGAGGCAGGGCTGAAACTGCAGCTGAGCCCCAGGGGCCGCATGAGTTAGGAAGTAGGGCTGAAATCTCTCCTGATGGTTGTGTGAGTCATGGATTTACACCTCTGCTGCTGGCTTTGTAAATTCGGCACCTGCAGGACATATGAACGAACAACAGGTGCTCCTGTGGCTGGGATGAGTCTGGCCTTAGCAGCTGTGGGCTTTGTGGGTGCAGGCACACAAGGGCTAGGCTGGGCCAGGGTCTGAGCTGCCTCCATAGGTCCCACAACAGGTCCAGCTGTGCAACTACTGTGGTAGATCTGTGCTGGTGGTCTTGTGAAAACAATGACTGAGGGACACCAGGGCCAGTTGCTGGCATTCCCACAGATAAGGCAGGGCCAAGGGTAGTGCCAGAAACAGTGTACTTTGTGAGCCCACACAATGGGTGAAAAGTGAAACAACACTCATGGGTGAACAGCTCTGGCAGAGGAATACTCAGTGAGTCCTCTCCCAGTGAGAGTACTCCAATCCTGCCTACCTCACAGCACAGCTCAGAAACGGATCTGGGGGCTTCTATTCCAACAACTAGGGAGCAGACCCTGCCCTTGATACGGCAGTGACAACCACAGAGCAAAGAGAAGGCCCCACCCAATATCCAATGCAGGCTATGGTCCCCACAACACCAGTCACACCTCCTATCAAGGGTATACAGCCAGTATACACTGAGGAAAGAGGCCACAGCCATCCATACTAAAAACAGCCCTTGCATCAAAAAATAATAAACCCCGGCAGGTTACACAGGGATGCTCCCACATAAAAATAGCCCTCCAAGACCATAGCAAATAATTGCTTCTCCTAAACTCATAGAGCAAGAAAAATATAAGTAAAATGAAGAAGCAGAGGAACGACTCCCAGTTAATAGAGCAAGAGAATTCCCCTGAAAGAACAAACAATGAAACAGACCTCTTCAGTCTAATAGACACCAAGTTCAAAAAGGAGATAATGAAAATACTGAAGGACTTAAGAAAGGCTATTGACAGAAATGCAGATTACTGTAAAAGGAGCTAGAAAGTATAAGGAGGAGCCAAGAAAAGTTAGAAAGTTCATTTGCAGAGATGAAAGCTGAACTAAAGGCAATGAATAGCAGAATGAATAATGCAGAAGAATGAATAAGTGATCTGGAAGACACAATAATGGAAATCACCCAATTAGAACAGCAAATAGAAACCAAAATGAAAAAAGAAAAAAGAATGCAATATAAGAGACCTAGGGGATAATATAAAGTGTGCCAATCTGTGCATAATAGGGATCTCAGAAGGAAAGGAAAGAAGAAATGGGATTGTAAATGTATTTGAAGAAATTATGGCCGAAAATTTTCCAAACCTAAAGGAGGAAATAGATAACCAGGTACAGGAAGCACAGAGAGTCCCAAACAAGATAAATGCAAACAGATCTACACCAAGACATATTATAATTAAAATGACAGAAGTTAGAGATAAAGAGAGGATTCTAAAGGCAGCAAGAGAAAAACAAAAACTTAGTTACAAGGGAACACCCATAAGGCTATCACCTGATTTCTCTACAGAACTGCAGGCCAGAAGGGATCGGCAAGATATATTCAAAGTCCTGAAAGGGAAAAATCTGCAACCTAGGATACTCTACCCAGCATGATTATCATTTAGAATAGAAGGAGAGATAAAGAATTTCTCAGAGAAACAAAAACTAAAAGAATACAGCAATACTAAACCTATCTTAAAGGAAATATTGAAAGGTCTTCTATAAATAGGAAAGAAGTAAAAATCTACAGAAAAGAGGAAATCACAATTGGGAAGTAAATCACTTAAATAAACCAGAACACAGATTTTTTTAAAAAATCAAAAATTTTCTGTAAAGCAATAATAACCACAATGAACAGAAAAAGGATAAACATGGGGCTTCCCTGGTGGTTCAGTGGTTGAGAGTCCACCTGCCAATGCAGGGAACACGGGTTCGTGCCCCAGTCAGGGAAGATCCCACATGCCACAGAGTGGCTAGGCCTGTGAGCCATGGCCACTGAGCCTGTGCATCCAGAGCCTGTGCTCCACAACAGGAGAGGCCACAACAGTGAGAGGCCCGCATACCGCAAAAAAAAAAAAAAAAAAAAAGGATAAACATGAAGATGTAAAAGAGGACATCAAAATTATAAAATGTGGGGGAGGAGAGTAAGAAAATGCAGAATTTTTTTTTTCTAGAATGTGTTTGAGCTTATATGACTACCAGTCTAAAGCAAGTAGATATAGGGAAACCAGCAACCACAAATCTAAAACATACAATAGATTCACAAAAAAAAAAAAAAAAAAAAAGACAGAGAGAGACCATAAGCATAATACAAAAGAAAACCATCAAACCAAAAAAGGAAACACAAAAAGAAAAAGAGAGGGACAAAGATAAAAGATGAAACATAAAACCAATGGGAAAACAAAGTTTAATGTATGGGAAATACAAAGTTTAAATGTCAATGGACTAAATGCTCCAATCAAAAGACACAGAGTGGCATGAGACTTCTCTGGTGGTCCAGTGGTTAAGAATCTGTGCTTCCACTGCAGTGGGTGTGGGTCCAATCCCTGGTTGGGGAACTAAGATTCCACATGCTGTGCAGCGCATGCCATGCTGTGCACGCCATGCCATACGGAAAAAAAAAAAGACACAGAGTGGCAGATTGGATAAGAAAAAAAAAAAAAAAACAGAGCCTATAATATGCTGCCTACAAGAGACCCACTTTAGGGTAGAGGACATACATAGAATGAAAGCAAGGGGACGGAAAAATATATTTCACGAAAATGGAAAAGACAAGAAAGCAGGGGTCACAATATTCATATCAGACAAAACAGACTTTAAAACAAAGGTTATAAAGGAAGATAAAGAAGGACCCTATATAATGATAAAGGGATCTATACAAGGAGAGGCTAGTACACCCATCAATCTATATGGCACCCAATATAGGAGCACCCAAATACATAAAACAAATACTAACAAGACATAAAGAGAGAAATTGATGAGAACACAATAATAGTAGGAGAATTTAACACCACACTCACTTCAAGGGACAGATCTTTGAGACAAAAAATCTATAAGGCAACAGAGATCCTAAATGATGCAATAGAACAGTCAGACCTACTTGATGTTTTCGGAACATTACATCCAAAAAAAGCAGAACACACCTTTTCAAGTGCACATGGAACATTCTCTAGGATTGACCACAAAACAAGACTCAAGAAGTATAAGAATACAGAAGTTATATTTCAAGCATCTTTTCTGACCACAATGGCATGAAACTAGAAATCAAACACAGAAAAAGAAACGAGAGAAAAACAATTACATGGAGACTAAACAACATGCTACTAAAAAACCAATGGGTCAACAATGAAAATCAAAGAAATTTAAAAATACCTTGAGGCAAATGACAATGAAAACACAACCATACATAATCTATGGGATGCAGCAAAAGCTGTTCTTAAAAGAAAGTTCATAGCAATATAGACCTTCTTCAAGGAACAAGAAAAATCTCAAATAAAAAACCTAACCCAACACCTAAAATAATTAGAAAAAGAAGAACAAAACCTAAAGTCACCAGAAGGAAGGATATAACAGAGATCAGATAGGAAATAAATAAAATAGAGATTAAAGAAACAATAGAAAAAAATCAATAAAACCAAGAGCTGGTTCTTTGCAAGGGTAAACAAAATTGACAAACCTTTGGCCAGGCTCACCAAGAAGAAAAGAGAGAAGACCCAAATAAACAAAATAAGAATGAAAGAGGATAAATCACAACTGATATCACAGAAATACAAAAAAAAATTAAGAGAATGCTATGAACAATTATATGCCAACAAATTCGACAACCTAGAAGAAATGGACAAGTTTCTAGAAACATACAGCCCAACAAAATTCAATCAAGAAGAAATAATTTGAACAGACCAATCACTAGAAGTAAACTAGAATCTGTAATTTTAAATATTCCCTGCAGGGCTTCCCTGGTGGGGCAGTGGTTGAGAGTCCACCTGCCGATGCAGGGAACACGGGTTTGTGCCCCAGTCCGGGAAGACCCCACATGCCGTGGAGTGGCTGGGGCCGTGAGCCATGGCCGCTGAGCCTTCGCATCTGGAGCCTGTGCTCTGCAACGGGAGAAGCCACAACAGTGAGAGGTCTGTGTACCGCAAAAAAAAAAGTTAAAAATTCCCTGCAAACGAAACTCCAGGACCAGATGGCTTCATAGGCAAATTCTACAAAACATACAAAGGAGAACTTATACTGATTCTTCTCAACCTCTTCGAAAAGACTGAAGAGGAAGGAACACTCCCAAAGACAATCTATGAAGTCTCCCTCACCCTGATACCAAAACCAGACAAAGATACTACCAAAAAAGAAAATTACAGGTCAATATCTTTAATGAATATAGATGCAAAAATTCTCAATAAAATATTAGCAAATGAAATCCAACAACACATAAAAAAGATCATACACCACAACCAACTTGGATTCATTCCAGGGTCACAAGGATGGTTTAACATAGCAAATCAATCAATGTGATACACCACATCAGCGAAAGACAAAAACCACATGATCATCTCAATAGATGCAGAGAAAGCATTTGATAAAATTCAACATCCATTCATGATTAAAAAAACCCTTACAAAAGTGGGTATAAAGGGAACATATCTCAACATAATAAAAGCTATTTATGACAAATCCACAGCCAATATAATACTCATCGGTGAAATGCTGAAAGCCATCCTGCTAAAATCTGGAACAAGACAAGGATGCCCACTCTCACCACTTCTCTTCAACATAGTACTGGAAGTCCTAGCCACAGCAATCAGACAAGAAAAAGAAATAAAGAGTATTCAAACTGGTAGAGAAGAGAAAAATTGTCATTGTACGCAGATGACATGATACTATATATAGAAAACACTAAAGACTTCACACAAAAACTACCAGAACTGATAAACAAATTTAGAAAGGTAGCAGGACAAAAGATTAACATACAGAAATTGATTGCATTTTTTTACACTAACAGTGAAATATCAGAAAGGGAATGTAAACAAACAATCCCTTTTAAAATCTCATCAAAAATAAATAAATAAATAAAATGCTTAGGAATAAACCTCATCAATGAGGTGAAAGACTTATATGCTGAGAACTACAATACATTAATAAAGGAAACTGAAGATCATTTAAAGAAATGGAAAGATATCCCATGCTGTTGGATTGGAAGAATTAATATTGATAAAATGGCCATACTACCCAAAGGAATCTACAGATTTAATGCAATCCCTATCATATTACCCATGACATTTTTTACAGAACTAGAACAAATAATCCTAAAATTTATTTGGAATGATAAAATACCCAGAATTGCCAAAGTAATCCCAAGGAGAAAGAACAAAGCAGGAGGCATTACACTCCTAGAATTCAGACAATACTACAAAGCTACAGTAATCAAAACAGTGTAGTATTGGCACATAGGGATCAATGGAGCAGATTAGAGAGCCCAGAAATAAACCCACACACCTATGGACAATTAATTTTCTACAAAGGAGGCAGGAATATACAATGGGGAGATGACAGTCTCTTCAGCAAGTGGTGTTGGGAAAGTTGGACAGCCACATGTAAATCAATGAAGTTAAAACACACCCTCACCACCATATACAAAAATAAACTCAAAATGGCTTAAAAACTTAAAGATAAAACACCATAAAACTTCTAGAAGAGAACATAGGCAGAACATTCTCTGACATAAACCATACCAATATTTTCTTAGGTCAGTCTCCTGAGGCAACAGAAATAAAAGCAAAGATAAACAAATGGGATCTAATCAAACTTATAAAGCTTTTGCACAGCAAAGAAACCATAAACAAAGCAAAAAGACAACCTACAGACTGGAAGAAAATATTTGCAAATGATGGAACCGACAAGGGTTTAATTTCCAAAATACACAAACAGCCCATACAGCTCAATATCCAAAACACAAACAACCCAATCAAAAAATTTGCAGAAGACCTAAACAGACATTTCTCCAAAGAAGACATACAGATTGCCAATAGGCACATGAAAAAATGCTCATCATCACTAATCATTAGAGAAATGCAAATCAAAACCACAGTGAGGTACCACTTCACACCAGTCAGAATGGCCATCATTAAAAAGTCTACAAATAATAAATCCTGGAGAAGGTGTGGAGAAAAGGGAGCCCTCTTACACTGTTGGTAGGAATGTAAATTGGTGCAGTCACTATGGAAAACAGTACAGAGGTTCCTCAAAAAACTAAAAATACAATTGCCATAGGATCCAGCAATCCTACTCTTGGGCATATATACAGACAAAACTATAATTTGGAAAGATACATGCACCCCTATGTTCATAGCAGCACTATTTTTGATAGCCAAGACATGGGAACAACCTAAATGTACATCGACAGATGAATGGATAAAGAAGATGTGGCATACATATACAATGGAATATTACTCAGCCATTAAAAAGAATGAAATAATGACATTTGCAGCAACATGGATGGACCTAGAGATTATCATACTAAGCAAAGTCAGAAAGAGAAAGATAAATACCATATGATATCACTTATATGTGGAATCTAAAATACAACACAAATGAACATATCTATAAAACAGACTCACAAACATAGATAGCAGACTTGTGGTTGCCAACAGAGAGGGAGGCTGGGGGAGGGAAGGATTGAGAGTTTTGGATTACCAGATGCAAACTATTATATATAGGATGGATAAACAACAAGGTCCTACTGCATACACAGGGAACTATATTCAATATCCTGTGATAAACCATAATGGAAAAGAATATGAAAAAATATATATGTACAGCTGAGTCATTTGCTGTACAGCAGAAATTAACACAAAACTGTAAATGACCTATACTTCAATAAAATTTTAAAAAATAAAATAAAATGGGCAAAGGACCTAAATAGATATTTATAAAGATGACATACAAATGGCCACCAGGCATGTGCAAAGATGCTCAACATCACTGATCATCAGGAAAATGCAAATCAAAACCACACTGAGTTATCACTTCACACCTGTTAAAATGGCTATCATTAAAAAGATAAAAGTGTTCCCAAGGATGTGAAGAAAAGGGAATCCTTGTGCACTGTTGGTGGTAATGTAAATAGGTACAGACACTAAGGAAAACAATATGGAGAGTCCTCAAAAAATTAAAAATAGAGCTACCATATAATCCAGCAATCCCACTTCTTGGTATATATACAAAGAAAATAATATTACTATCTAGAAGAGATATCTTTAGCCCCAAGTTTATTATACCATTATTCACAATAGCCAAAACATAGATATATGTATGAATGGAAAAATACTATATATATTTTCTATTTTTGTTAGCTTTACTTTTTTTATTTTTTTAACATTTGGCCAGGATTTTAATTTTTTCATTGTCAATGTGCTTTTCTTGTATTGCTTCTTCATGAACTGCTATACGTAGAGAAACCTTCCTTAACCTGAAATCATGTAAATATTTACCTGTGTTCTCTTCTAATCCTATCAATGGGTACTACTTCTAGAAAAAATATATATATAATAGTATATATATTCTATTTCTCTGGAGAACGCTGACTAGTACAAAGCCCTTGAAATTCTGCATATTTTCTGCTCCAAAGGATCTGAAGACGTGAGACTCAAATCAGTCACTTGAATTCACTAAATTTCATATCAGTTCTGTATCCATCTTCACTACTGCATACAGACATTTTCTCTATCCTCACACTAGCTACAACCTCAGCTATCAAAGCTAGGAAAGCAACTTCATCACTGATGTCACTTAGGCATTATTTTCCATAGATTGGGACTATGCTATTATGGCATTTAGAGAGTGCTACTTCTAACTGAAAAATGCTTTATTACTCTCAGTATGCCTCAGCTATGGAGTTGCTTGATTAATTTTATTCTCATATGTAGGACATACACTGCCCAGACATATAAACCCAGGTGCTGTGCCCGTGGGAGTGGTGGTGGTAATGGTGGTGTGTTTGTATACATATGCATACTTGAGAGTCTTTATATAAATATAAAACTTAACTACCTAAATACTAAGATGCTTGTTCCTAGTGTCTCATAACCTTTACTCTAACAAATATGGTTCTGGGGAACCCTGCTGTGTTAAGCAATTAGTAAATCCTCCTGCCCTGGGCTGGACACTGAGGGGAGAGACATTAAGGAAAACTGACAACTTCTGTCCTACAAGAATTCACAGTAGAATGAAACAATAAGGATCAAGAAACAAACAAACAGAAAAAGACAACTCTAAGTATCAGAAACTTAAAAAAAATAAATATCAGCTATAACTTAACAAGACACAGATACCAGAATGGTTTTAACAGTTCATTTCAGCTCTAAAAATGTTTAAGAAGCGGGAATTCACATCTTGGCTAGGACTTGAGACCTTTGTGTCTACATACAGGTGTCATGATCATCAGCTGGTTCTAATGCTGGTCTAGAGGAATAGATTATCCAATTTCCTTAAGACTCTGTGTTAATATCAAATAAGATGCAAGTTCTCAATACTTGATGAATTATAAAATGTCTCTGCCCCTTCCTCTTTCTACCTCATCTCTTTTTTCACTATTAATTTATGAAAAAAATATTTTTATATTTTCATAAAATATAAAATTCATTTATAATATCTACAGTTGAACAGGTTCTATGTTAAGCAGAAGAAATATAGAGATAAAAAAATTCAGTTCCTTGCCTTATAGAGTTCACAATTTAACAGCAGGAGACAAACAACTGCAGGATAGTATGAAAAATCCTACCAGTCTAGGGAAAAGAGGGACAGAAGAAGACATGGGGGACTCTCCTGGTGGTCCAGTGGTATAAAACACAGAAGACGCGGGATCGATCCCTGGTCAGGGAACTAAGATCCCATATGCCACGGGGCAACTAAGCCCGCGTGCCACAACTACTGAGCTCAGGAGCCTCAACTAGAGAGCCTGCGTGCTGCAAACTACAGAGCCCATGCGCTCTGGAACTTGTGTGTCACAACTACAGAGTTTACATGCCCTGGAGCCTATGTGCCACAAGTAGAGAAGAGAAAACTGGCATACCGCAACTAGAGAGAAGCCTGTGCACCACAACAAAAGATCCCGCATGCCTCAGTGAAGATCCTGTGTGCTGCAACTAAGACCTGATGCAGCCAAAAATAAATAAAATAAATAAATAATAAATAAAATCTAAAAAAAAAAAAGGAAAAGAAAAGAAAAAGACATGGGAGGCTTCCTGGAAGAAATGTTACTCACAGTGAAACTTGAAAGATGAATAGAAATCTGTAGTGTGTGTATGGAGAGGGTGGAAGGTTTATGTGGTTAGAGGGGAAAGGTCATAAGCATTGTACACCATCTCTGAGAGAAGCACTATCAAAATAAACAATGATCCGCTATGCTTCTATAACTCTTTGCCGGTTTACAAAGCACTTCCTTCTTGGCTATAGACATTGACAGAAATAGAAAAGAAGTGACAGAATCTCAATCTCCGAATCCACAAGGAGCTACCTGCTGGCTTCAGCCACTTCGGCAGGGTTCTGGAAATAAAAATCATGCCGAAATGTAGATCTTAGAAATATAGATCATACAGACCTAGAAAATATATGGTATTTACTAAACGCCAGGGCTATGGCCCTAGATCAATGAGTATTTTCCTACCCTAGAGAACTGGACTAAGCAAAAAATTCCTTTGGTGTAGACCACTGATTTTCATACTGTGTGCATTGGGGTCCCAGTGTTCTCGAGAAGGGCCACAGAAAGAGTGGGACGCTGAGCAGGTAGATGCCCAATATTTTACTCAATAGTTTATTGGTTTATATATCAGAATTTTGCTAACACTTTTCTTAAAGAGGGTTCTGCTGCTCTTTTAGAAAAAGTTTAAAACCGTTGTCCCAATGCCTTATATATTGATTGACTCTATTTTTCAAGAATGGTGTCTGGAATATCCTTAACCTCTAATGAAATTTAGAAAGATATAATGGTGGATTCTGCTGTCTTAAGGTCTTTCCTGAAATCCTCTTCTTCCTTTGAGCAACCTCTCCCTATATCCAACCCCTCTGGATTCCCATTTCCATATCTTTTTAAAATTTTTTATAATAATATCCATTTTTTTTCTTTTTTTTTTTTTTGCCACATCACACAGCTTGTGGGATTTTAGTTCCCCAACCACGGATTGAACGCAGAACCTCAGCAGTGAAAGCACAGAGTCCTAACCACTGGACAACCAGGGAATTCCCTCACCATATCTTTTTGATTCATAACGGCCATTGCTAAATTGAGTTTGGTCTCAAGATGCTATTCTTTCCTGTGAGGAAGGGAACCTGTATTTATAACAAAAAATCCTCCAAGTGAAATCTGTGGCTTTGCACCATCTCCACCATCCAAGCTTCCTACTTGTTAGTTTATATTCAATGACTCTGGTAAGTTCCCAGGGCCTTCTTGTCCCATCTGGCCTTTTTCTGCCTCTTGTCCCATCTGGCCTTTTTCTGCATAGCTGCTGCCTCTACCACCTCCTCTAGAGGAAGTGCCTGTAACTTTTGAGGCCAGCAGATTCACCCTTTGCTCCTATATTTGTCCTAGTTGTAGATTTTCCTCAAAAGATGTTTTAATTGTACTTGCTACTGTTCATGCTTCATATGCCAGTACATTCATGGGCCCAGAGAAAACTGATGTGTACTCAGCCATGTGCTCTCCTCCAAAACTCTTTTCTCTACCTTAAAATTATTCAGGACTATGTACTTTAAACAGTAGCATGCACATACGTTTCTGCCACTCCTTTCTACTGCTAGATGTACTTCCTCTGTGCTCACCCCATTCCTTTTATGCATGCTCAGCTGGGTTTTAAAAGTTCCAATCTGTTTCTTAATTTGCTTCTGCATTTTCTCTCAGCTTTTTTATTTTTGCAAGTAACAAAAACTGAATGCAAACTCTCATAAGTAAAACAATCTATGCAATTGGGAAGCCCAAGGGATGCTAACTTCAGGCATAGCTGAGTCTAGCAGTTTTCAATTCATGCTTCTTCTCTCTTCCCTCTTCCCTCTTCCACCTTTCTCCTGTATTGGCCGGTTCTCAGGCAAACTCTCTCCATATGTCAACAAATGTGCCCCTTAGCACCTGTGATTTTAGAAGCAAAGGGACTTTTTTTCAGTAACCCTATCAGAAAAGGATACCAGTTGCCCTTGTCCAAAGCACATATACATCCATGGACCAATCATGGGAGAAGAAGAGTGTCTATTGACCAGCCTAGACCCCTGACACCCACCTTCAACTCCCTCTCTCACCCTTGGTCTCATCACAGAGAAGGAAAGGGCTCTGCAATTATCAGTCAACCAGAATTATATGGCCTAGTGTTAAGGCAGTTCACAAAAAGAAGCAAATAAAATAAGAAATAGATATAAGAATTAGCATTATTTGTTGAACTGAATGTCTTCCTTCCCTTGTTAATCCTCTCACAGTTCCTTATTTTATTGCAAAATTTAAAACTTATTTAAGCTAATGCACTTCCACTTTGAGTTTCTGATATTCTCCCTCAAAAGCTTAAGCAGTAGCTTTAATTCTTATACCAAATTCTGAGCCTTTAATCAGCTGATTGTGTTTTCCCTTTGCCTGGAAGAAAACAGCTCTGAGATCCAGAGTGTCCTGGGTGAAATCCTTCTTAAAATTTCTTGCTTCATCTTTGGGTTTGCAATAAATCTTCTAATTTTATTTGGGAGGGGTATAGTTGTTTTACAATGTTGTGTTAGTTTCTACTGTACAGTGGAGTTCCCTGTAAATCTGCTAATTTTTGTCCCTCCACTCAGCCCAAGGGAATACATTCTTGATATAATATGAACCCCAACATTTCTCTATTTCTTGCTTCTTCTAGAAATATATATCAGGCATGGATGGATGGTTGATAAATGGTAGATGATAGATGGACAGACATATGTACAAACAAATAAAGAGAACCAAACAGAACAGAAGCCATCCCACTAACCAGTAGTTGGCAATTCCAATCCATACAAGGAGTAAGCCTAACCAGGCTCTAAAGCAGTACATTCCCACTCCCTAGCAACACCCAATGAGATCCCTTCCCAGTGCCAGACACTCTACCTCTAGCCAATGCTCTTTGAAGCTCTTTGAGCAGATTTTCCCTGAATAGGGAAATGGAGAAATGACTCCCTATACCTTCCAAAGCCAGATTGCTCCAAGTAGATGGTGGTTTTCCAGGTGATCTGACTGCATACATCTTCTGACTGAGCCCCAGAAAATAATCTCTCTTCCTATCATCCCATTAGTTAGAGGCCATAATCAAGATCATCTCCCAAATCAGGAATATTTTTCTCTCCACATAAGATATCAACCACCAGAAACTGCTCTAAGTCTTAAAATCCCTAAATGAACTTGCCTCCCAAAATTCAGGTCCTGATACATATCCTAACTCCCATCAGATCAACTATGCAAATGACAGTCATATCTCTGAGAGGTAAGACCAGGCTCAGTCTGATTATATCCTCCCATGAACACAAGAAAGAAAAGAGAGGCACCCTTCTTTTTACCCATACCATCTCTCTCTTAAATCATCCCTTCATCTCTACTTGATCTTTAAAGGGCCAAGAGACACAAACCAATAAGAGATACCACATGGGAATCACAGAAGAAAAATATAATAGAAATCCAAAAAGGAAGTGGTCAAAGTGAATACATCACCCAGAAAAGGTAGGCCTTAAGGAAGTTTACCAAGGGACATCTCAGGAAAAATATTTGCCCCCGTTATAAAGGTTTTTTCAGCAAAACTCACTGAGCAATCTAGAAGAACTTCCTCAGCCACCTTTGCTTTTCTACACATACAAACAAAAACTACTTTATTTAAACCCCAACATATAACAGTAATAAATATTGCATAGAGACCCTACAGTAATGAGGTAGAAAGTTTATTTAATTGAAAGAAATGTATGCTTACTTTACGCTCTTTGCTAAAGAAAAATTATTTTTGTCAGTAATGTAGCCATTAGCATTCTTGAAGAAGATAATTTTGGAGAGGTAGAGCTCCATGTTCAAAAAATGATTAATGCTCAATAAACAGTACAGAATGGAGATCAAATTGGTACATTCAGTCAGATCTTGTTTCAAATCCCAGCTTCAAATGGGGAATCCTGGGTAAGTTACTTAATCTCTCTGAGCCTCAATTTTCTCTCCAGTAAAATGTAAACTTCTCTCCTAGGGTTCTAGGGAGAACAAAGTAGAAATATGACACAGAGCACCCAATAGATAATAGATAATAAACAGTAGACTTTTATTATAAGTCTATTGCAGTTGAAGAATTGGAGTGGTAACACTTCCTTTTCTCCCTAGACCTAGTAAATAATCTTAAGTGTTAGAATGAACCATTAGCTCATTTAGAATCCACTGCCTAAACAAAAAGTCCAATTTAGCCAGGCAAGAGTTTACTCAAACCAACTCTACTATGAAACTTTATATGGTAATATTTCACAGTGCTATAATAGATTTACCCAAGTCCTATCAATCAACAACTCTTCAATTTCTCTATCCCCAATCTGAAGTATTTCAACAAAATGCATCTTCTTCTACTTTTATGGGTCAGCACTGTCTCTTCTCTAGATTACAAAATGACAGCAATAAACAGATAATTGTTTCTGAGTCACTCTAGCATTGTACTTTCTTAGTATATCAGCACTGGAATCAAAATCATGCTTGACCTTAAAACGTTTTCTCCAAGAAAATAATTAGAGCATCCAATTACTAAGAAATAATCAATGTTCCTGCAAAGTAAATTCTCAGATATTTTGCAGTTTTTCATTTTCTGCCCTTCAAGTTAAGAAAACATAAAAGTAAAAGGAAATAATAACTCTATGTGACATAGTACTCACTAAAGATACTGAGAACATGCTCTCGAGTATAAGAAAGAAACATTGAATCAGAGTCAAAAAACCTAGGGTTGAATCCCACCCTCACTGCTCATCAGCTTTCAACCATGTAAGCTCTCTAAACGTCAGTTTTCTCATCTGTAAAATGAGAATAATAGAATGTACCTCAGAGAGTAACATAAAAATTAAATGGAAAATGCCATCTCCATGTTTTCATATAGTAGGTTCTTTAAAAAAAAAAAAAGTATAAAATGCCTAAATACTCCTGCAATTATCTCTCCTTCCTGAGTCATAAGAAAGAAAATTAAATCAGTTAATCATGACATTTCCTAGTAGATCACTAGTTTTCCAGTAGTTTTAGTGCCAGAACTATTTTCTCAAGCAAAACTTTATGTAGAAGCATAAAACATTATGTTAAAATACAGCCAGAAGCAGAGCTGCTTCTTTCAACCACCTACCCACCCATCCATTCACGCACTGAATATCATTGGTGTCGGGCACCGTGCTAGACACTGGGAATACAAAGAATAAGACATGGCTCCAGCTTTCAAGGAAACTGGCATATTATCATGTTTACTGTCTTCTGGATGAATCTTAGATGCTGGTTGGTTCAAAGTGAAGTATCCTGGATAGCTACACAAAAACTAAGGTCAGAAGTAGGGGTATATGAAATGGGATATTTGCTGCAGACCCAGCATAATATAACCCAGAATCAACATCTTGAGTGAGACTGCTTAGAAACGAGGAACAAGTCTGAAACTTGAGTGCACAAGAACAGATGGAGAACAAGAAGTAATTACCATAGGAAGGCTCAACACTTAAGCCAAACAAGGCAAAGTAAGGATTCCAGAGGCAGACACTGGAAAGATCTCATGTGGTGATCATTTGCTGGGGAGGGGTTATAATTCAAGGGGCATGGCTGCTTGAGGGTTGCGTAGAAGGAAGTAGTAAATGGCTTAGAGCCAGTTTGGAGGTGGAGGTTATAAAAGTATAGGAAAACACATTCAATAATATAATAATATGTGACATTTTAGAAGTATAAGGTTCAGTAAGGTACCTACCGCATCCTAAGTGAAACATTGATGATTTACAGTGCATTTAGAGGAAAGAACTACATGAGTAAAATGGTTCAGATATTATTTCACGCAAGGTTTGTGAGAGGCAACTGAGTTTATTTGGCCTGGAGAAGAAAGGGTTAGGGATGCCGTGATAGCTGACTTCAAATATCTAAATGGCTATGGAGGAGAAAGGAAATACATTCTGAGCAACCCTACAAAAGCCATTCCCAGAGCTTTCACTATGATCTCTAGTCTCTTCTGAGATCCAAACAAGTAAATCTAACTATTACATAAACTGAATAATCTTGGCTGTCCACTTGAACTTTAAACATAGTTGCCTAAAACTGACTGTGTTATACTTCCCTCCCAAACTCCTACTCATTCTATAATCCGCATCCTTTTTTATTGGCATGTCCATCTTAGCCACCACGAAAGAAACCTGAAAATTTCTATAGTATGTCCACATCAATTTAACTACTAAATTCTCTTCATTCTACTTCCTTCAAATACAAAGGGAGTTTTCTAAAAATCTATGACCATAGAGTAGTTCCCTACCTAAAACTTTTGAATGGATCTCAGTAGAAGGTAGAGTAGACTTTCCCAAGGCACATGGTATCAAATATAATCTTATGGACAGGGTTTGCGTGAGTGGGTAGGAGTGTCTCAGGTAGAGAAGTTTGGGAAGCAATTTAATCAAAATCTCTCTTAATGATCACAGTCAACATTAGCATACTAAAGTCTGAGAAATATTTCAGTAAAGAATATTGTTCTAAATCTGTGCGATCAGTATCTCTTAGTTGTTTTTTTCTTTGACCACAATATCTCTTAATTTTCCAAACAGTTAGTATCCTATAAAATATATTTCAGTGAACATTGTACTATAAAATGAAATGGCCTATAAAGCCATTCGTAAGAGGTTTTCAACTTTATCTACTACTGTATTTATCGATTAATCAATTCAGGATATATTTATGGAACAGCTACAATATTATGTGCTAAGGATACAGTGGTGAACAACTAGACATGGTTCCTGCCCTCAACTATTTACTTATCATTTCCAAAAATTACAACAATTTTTTTTCTCCAAGCCTTTGCCCATACCATGCCTATTAAGTGGAATGTCTTTCACTTGACAAACTCTTCCCCATTCTTCATCTACCTACACCCTTAACTATTGCTCCTTGACCACAGAATGTATCTTGTTTATTTCTATTTTTCTATGCTTAGCAGTGTACCTGACACATAGTTCTATTCAATAAATTGTATCAATAAATAGATAAATGAATTAAGATATTAAAATGTCTTATTTTAATATTTTGAGAAATTACATTTTTAAATGAAACCATGTACTTTTGTAACAAGTGTAAAAATATTAATAATTTATTACTTTAGGGAGATGCTTATTAGTGTTTCTTTTTAAATTTTATCTTCTGACTTCTTATCATACTTGTTTGGCATAAGTTATAGGTACACCTGTCATGTTCATAACTGTACATGAAGTACTAATTTGCAAGAGTTTTAAAAATTATGTTACATGGAAATTGAAGTAAAATAGCAATTAAAAAACTGAAGTTAAATTTTAAATGATCTAATCTCAGAAAATCACAAATATACTTGTAAAATTGCTTTGTCTTATCACTAACATACACTAAGTATCATAAATGTTCACCTTTTGGCATTTCATATGCTTGATGAAGCTAATTGGAACCAGCATGATTTGTCAATGGGTTGAGAAGTTGGAGAGGTAAATTACTTTTTTACACTAACAACAGTGAATATGCTAGTTTTTTATAGATCATATATGGTTAGAATGTTACCTAAATCTATTACAGTCAACAAATGGATCACTCTGGTGAATGGGGCCAAAAGAATACAGAAAATTTATAAAGACATATTTATATACCAGTGAAGATAAAGAAAGAGACATGGTATAAATGGGGAGAAATAAACTTGAAGAGGCTAAAGACTGACAAAAGGCAGGCAACTGTAGAAGCTAGATGACAGAAATGTGGGGGTCATTATACCAGTCTATCTACTTTTGTGTATAAATTCTTCCATAATAAAGTTTAAAAGCAGGGAGTCAGGAAAGCAGGGAAGGAAGCAAGGAAAGGAAGGAGGGAAGAAAAGAGAAAGGAAGGAGCAAAAAAGAGGAAAGTGTAATGAAAAAGGAGAAAAAGAAAACAAACATAAGGAAAGAAAAATATCTTCTAACCAAGCTTGACTATATCATGGAAACATTTGGTTGGCCCATGATTCAGTACACTTGATCATGTGGGTCCCTTTTGAAACATAATAATGGCTTGATCATGTGGGTCCCTTTTGAAACAATAATATTTATTGAATACTTCTTGTTTGTATGCTGGAGCTTTACATGTATTATCACACTTAGTCTTTGCAAGAACCCCATGAGATTAGTACTATTACTATCCACATTGATAGATGAGAAACTGAAAGTTAGAAAGAAGTGACTTGCACAAGGTCTCACAGTTGATAAGTGACTGCCAAATTTCAAGCTAGAGATGTTTGACTACAGGGACAGAATTATCACATGCTCCTGTATGTTTTATATACAGTTCATCTGCACATCTTGCTCTAACTTGTATTTTGATTTAGGTTGATCCAAGGCTGTCATGGTAAAGTGTTGTTGAGTAACTGGGGTATCTGGAACCAGACTGTACACTAAAATATACTTCATAAGAGAAGTCATTTTACTTTCAAATTAAAACCCACTTATATATTAATGGGCCCAAGAGAATATTTTTATTTATTTACTTATTATAAATTTATTTATTTTATTTTTGGCTGCATTGGGTCTTCATTGCTGCACGTGGGCTTTTCTCTAGTTGTGGCGAGCAGGGGCTACTCGTCGTTGTGGTGCATGGGCTTCTCATTGTGGTGGGTTCTCTTGTTGTGGAGCACGGGCTCTAGGCACGCAGGCTTCAGAAGTTCTGGCACGTGGGCTCAGTAGTTGTGGCTCACAGGCTCTAAAGCACAGGCTCAGTAGTTCTGGCGCACGGGCTTAGTTGCTCCGTGGCATGTGGGATCTTCCCGGACCAGGGATCGAACCCGTGTCCCCTGCATTGGCAGGCAGATTCTTAACCACTGCGCCACCAGGGAAGCCCAAGAGAGAATATTTTTAAATGGTATTACATTTAAAAGCTTACTGATGCCTACTGCAGATATTCTATTTTAATAAACAAGTTTTTTAAACACACAGCAATGACAAATTTCAGTTCCAAATTGAAAGGTGCCAGCAATACAGCATTACTTCTACAAACAAGTCTTAAATTATACTTTGGGCGCCCATTCCACCATGTGTAGGCACCTATGTTTTCAGATAATTTGAGGCCTCCCCACCCTATCTCTAATACTACATCTACATTCAGAGCATTTCTGTAGCATGGCAGCATAGGAAGGAACTAGTGAAGAGGTGTATCTGATCCTTCAATGCCATCAAAAATGCACAACGGCATCCCATGAGATATTCCTGCCTACTCTTCAGTCATCAGTACACATGGATCTCTGCAGCTCTCCTCCATGTCAAGCTCACAAAGCTTCTTCAGGTCCTGTTTACTTTCTCTCGGTGGCTTCCCTGTCCTCTCCAAAGTTTCTTCACTACTCTGGAGCAATAAGAAATTCAAAGGGGCTACCTAAGCATTCCTGTTAAACCACCAAGCAACTATTTCAACTATACTGTGCCCCCTATCTGCTAGATAATGAGCATTATAAGATTTTGTTAGCTCCTTGCACTGTACCCAGAGATAAAGGTTCTCTTGTCTGCCTGTTATACCAGCCCAATCTTAGATCTCAGTCCAGGGTTGAGGTGAGTAGGGCACATGGCTACTTCACAGTGATCCACTAGCATCTAAGCTGTATTATGTCCCTCAATATAAGAAAACTTTCCCAGTCTCCAGGTGGGGGAAATACTGGCTCTCATTGATAACATATTTTTCTGTGTACGCTGGTTTTACCAATAGTCTGAATTTCAGACAAGTGTTTGATCCGTTGTTACTTTTTGTTATTAAGAAAAATATGTTTTGCTTTGTATATAAAATATATCTCAGTTCTTTTATCACAAAATTTAAAAAGTACATGATATTCTTAAATCTAATCTAGGCTCCTTCTGTAGGTAACAGAAAAGAACTGTTGAAGGAGAAATTAAAATTCAGTAACATACTCTTAATGATGGAGGTGATATACAGTATCATGATGTACTAACTTATTCTGCTGCTATTCCTGCTGTCCTAGTCAATTATGGGGATAGGCATACATGCATATTGCATGTATTAAATATTTTAATTATTGAATGTCTGATATGTGCCAAGTACTCTGCAAGGCACTAGCAATATAAAAATCAGTTGCGAAGAGACCTCTAGCTTCCACTCTGTGACTTAGAGAATTGAAGAGAGTATTCCTTCCATCATTATAATGAAAAAACTTCCGTTAACTTCAAATTTATAACTTTTTTCCCAATCCAACTGAGATAAGTTTTCAGAACAAACAAATGACCCAAAATCTGGAGATATAGACACCTATTGGAAGAGAGGAAATGTGAGCACTTAACTTGAGTAAATGCAACCAGACACCAATAAAAATAGTTTACCTAGAATAATTGACAGGTAAATGGAAGCTGTGTGTGAAACTAGGGAACAGTGTGATGTCCACAGAGACTGCAGGAACTGAGGGAGTCTATACTCTTTTCTAGGCTCTTTCTCTATGAATACTATGGAACACTCACAGAGTAGATCAGAAGGATCCCAAAGAAGTTTCTGTTGTGGTTCAAACCCAGGAGAGGGAAACAGCAGCCATGCTGAAGGGGCAAGAAATTCTACGCAGACCCTTCTCTCCTATGTCATTTATGGAACAAAAACCTTAGTCTGTGAGGAGTAGGGCAGCAAACATTGCCACCCTCAGGACAGTGGTAAAAACTCATTGCAGCTAGAGGAAGGGACAGAGGGGGGAAAAAATCTACTCTTAAATAATGGGTAGTAGAACTGAGAAGTCCTTACCTCTAAGAACCAACAAGAATACCTAAGAATGAGGCTTAATTTAAATATAAAATACACCCTATAGCTAAGCTAACAAGCTTTGGCTAACCGCAGAAGAATCCTGTGAGGGGGAAAGGAGAGAAAGAAGAGTAGGAAAAGAAGCGAGGCACAACACAAAGGAACAACCTACAGCTTAAGGTCTTCCCAATAATGCATAACCCGAACCTAATCATGAGAAAACATCAGACAAATCTAAATTGATAGATATTCTGCAAAATAACTGGCCAGTACTTTTCAAAAGTGCCAAGATCATTAGAGACATTTAAAGAAAGACTGAAGAACTCTCAATATTGAAGGAATAAGAAAACATGAAAACTAAATACTGGATTAGACTCTGGAAGCGAAAAGGAACATCAGAGAAACAGTTGATGAAATCCAAATGAATCATGTAGTTAATAATATTTTACCAAGATTAATTTCTTAGTTTTGGTAAATGTTCTATGGTTATGTAAGATTTTAATACAAGAGGAAGCTGGATGAAGTTAGAAGCTGCAGAAGTTGCAACTTTATAGAAGTTGCAACTCTTCTATAAATCTAAATAAGTCTCAAATTTTAAAATGTGAAAAAATAGATTATTGATTAGTCTAGGTCTCAATGAACTCAAAGTCTATTGGGAAAGAAAACACACAATACAATGTTATAATGTGATAAGTGTAACTAGAGATATAAGGTATTAGGAAAGCCAAGGACTAACTACTGAGCAGATGAAAGACTGTTTCTAGGAGAAAGTATTTGAGATGAGCCTTATACAATGCTACTGATAAGAAAAGGAAGCTAGAATTTCCAGAAAGAATTGTCTTAATGTATGAAAGACTACAGAGTGTCCCAGAAACTACAAGTGGGTTGATTGTTGTTGAAACAAAGGTGAAGTGGTAAAACTTGAAATACAAGTAAACATTAGGCCTTGAGGAATGTTATCTTCTATTCTAGGTAACTATGAGTAACAAAAGTACTTTATATCAGGGACATGACAGAGGCAGTTATGTGTTTTAGAAACATCATTTTGACAGTATTGTGGAGAATAAAATGAAGGGACACAAAGTGTTTACTTACTAGTTCAGTGTTCATTATTCCAATTTAACTTTTATCTAGATTGATATATTAATGCAACCTATGATATCAGTTTCATAGAATCTTAATAGAAATATCTGAAGGCTTCAAATGCCAACACATTAATGATCCTCATTCCTCAAGTGAATCAACCCAGAAATGTCTATCCTTGCTACAGAAAACGCATTTAAAATTCAAATATTATGCCTACTTAATATATCAAAAATATTCTTTATACTTCCTTTGACAAAATAAATAATAATATAGCTAACACTATCCTTTGTGTAGGCAATAATATTTATTGATCATCCACTATGTGCCAAGCACTATTATAGGTTTTGAAGATTTAATATTAAAAGAAAGATACAGACCAGAAAAGCCTATTCTTCACGGAGCTCATGTTCTAGGGATGAGTGGTAAGATAGAAAAAATAATTAACTAAATTATATATTTATAGTATATTGGAAGGTGATAAGATCTATGGGGAAAAATAAAGCAGAATAAGGGTGATCGGGAATGCTGGGAAGGAGGAGGATGTAAAATTTTAAATAGGGTAGTTGATTAGTTCTTGTTTAAAAAGTGATATTTTGTGGCCAACCCTTGTAAATATCTGAGGAAGCAAGCTTTCCTAGTATAGGGAAAAGGTAGAACAAAAGCTCTGAAAAAGAGTATGCCTAGAATATTCAAGTAAGAACAAGGAGCTAGCTCAGCATGGCTAAAGCTGAGGGAGCAAAAGAGAGAGTAGTATATAATTTTGGAGCAGTAGCATGAGGCAAGGTCTTATAGGACTTGTCTGGCCATTTTAAGGACTTTGGCTTTTATTTTGAATCAAATAAGGACTATTGGAGGATTATGAGCAGAGAAATTAAAGTATTTGGATTATGCTTTTAAAAGAATACCCTTGTTTCCATATTGCAAATAGCCCAAATAGGGGAGACAGCAAGGACAGAACCGTAAAAGTCAAATAGGAGGCAGTTGCAGTAATTTAGGAAAGAGATTATGATGACTTATACCAGTCATCATACAAGTATATGGGACTGGTGATCCGACGGGAGGAGTGGTCGGATTCTGGAGATATTTTGAAGGTAGAGCCATTAGGATTTCCAGACAAATAGAACATGGAATATGAAAGGCAAATAAACTTCAAGGTTTTGACCTAGGCATCTAGAAAGACAAAGTTGACATTAACTGGGACAAAGACAACTGTAGATGAAACAGATCTGGAGATAAAGATAAGAAGTTCTATTCTGAACATGTTAAAATCAAACATATTTACTATTTCGACTATTAGACATCCAAGTGTATGTCTTACCAGCAATTAGATTTATAATTCTGGGGGTTTAAGAGAGTCTGGTCCAGAAATACAAGTTGAAGAGATATCAGTATATAGTATCTGAACCATGCATCTGAATGTATTCATGGAGGGGAAAAGAGTAAATGTAGATCAGGTATTAGCATGCTTTTCCTGAAAAAGGCCATAGAGTGAATATTTTAGGTGTTGAGAGCCATGTGGATTCTGTCACAACTACTCAACTCTATCTATGCAACTCAAAAGTAGCTACAAATAAAACATAAACAAATGAACATGGTTGTATTTCAAAACAACTTTACTTATCAAAACAGGCACAGGTTGGATTTAGGCCATGGGTCTTAGTTTGCTAATTGCTGGTATAGATAAACAATAAAGAAGGATCAAGAACTGAGCTCTAGAACACAACAAATTTAAGAGGTCAAGGAGGAGAAGAACAAGGATCTGGCACAGGAAATTGAAAAGAAGTAGCCAAGGAGGTAATAGAAAAACCAAGAACAAGTGGTGTTGACAGCAAGAAGCAAAGAAAGTATTTGAAGGAAGAAAGGATGATTCAAGTCTATCAATGCAGCTAATGATTCAAGTAAAATGAAGAAAGAATTGTCAGCAATTTGAGGGTCATTGGGATCTCAGCAAGAACAGTTTTGGTAAAGTCATTAGGAGCAAAATCTAACTGAAGTGGTTTCACTATAGACAAAGAGTAAAGGATATAAGAATAGGGACTTCCCTGGTGGCTCAGTGGTTAAGAATTCGCCTGCCAATGCAGATGACAAGGGTTTGAGCCCTGGTCTGGGAAGATCCCACATGCTGCAGAGCAACTAAGCTTGTGCACCACAACTTCTGAAGCCCGTGTGCCTAGAGCCCATGCTCTGCAACAAGACAAGCCACCGCAATGAGAAGCCCACACCATGCAATGAAGAGTAGCCCCCACTCGCCGCAACTAGAGAAAGCCCGTGCACAGCAATGAAGACCCAATGCAGCCAAAAAAATAAATTTAATTAATTAATTAATTTTTATAAAAAGAATATAAGAATATTAAACTCTTGCTGGGAGTTTTGCTGCAAAAGCAAGAGAAGGTGAGGTCAAGAATTTCTCATAAAAATAGGACAAAACTGGAATCTTTTTATGTTGATAGGAATGACCCAATAAAGAGAAGGAAATCATTAGTATAGAGGAAGGAGGAGAGAATTGCTGAAAACATGTCCTCCTTATTTTGGAAAAAATAATGGAATATAGCCTACAAATAGAGATGACATCCTTAGATAAAAGTGGGACAGTTCATCCATAATAATCAGGCAGCAGTAAAGAAATGGTGGCAGGTAGTTAGAACTGACTGTGGGAGACTATGAAAGCCATGTTCTGAAAGTCAATAGCTGAGAGTGAAGATTGTTGAAGAAGGTTTGGAGATTTGAGAAAAGAGAATAAGGTATGAATAATTTAAGGAAGTGGGAAAGTGGATGGAAAAGTATTGTGATTGACAAGCAGCATTAAAAGATCATATAATATGGACTTTTCTGGTGGCACAGTGGTTAAGAATCCACCTGCCAATGCAGGGGACACGGGTGCGAGCCCTGGTCCAGGAAGATTTCACATGCCACAGAGCAACTAAGCCTGTGCGCCACAACTACTGAGCCTGTGCTCTAGAGCCCATGCTCCACAACAAGAGAAGCCACCGCAATGAGAAGCCTGCACACTGCAACGAAGAGTAGCCCCCGCTCGCTGCAACTAGAGAAAAGCCCACACGCAGCAACAAAGACCCAACACAGCCAAATATAAATAAATAAATTTACTTTAAAAAGTTCATGCAATAAATTCCAAGTGAAAGCAGTCAGCCAGGTTCTTTTGATTTTTTTCCTGCCTTGTTCATCTACAAAGGAGCAAACAAACCTATGCTAAATTTAACAAGTACTCAAGTTTCACAAAAGTATATGGCATAAAGAAGAGCTAATACCTATCCTTCTCAAACTATTTCAAAAAATTGAAGAGAATGGAACACTCCCAAATTCATTCTCTGAGGCCACAATTACCCTGATACCAAAACCAGACAAAGACACTGTTAAAAAAAGGAAAATTACAGGCCAATATCTCTAATGACTATAGAAATCCCTAACAAAATATTAGCAAACCAAATTCAACAATACATATAAAGGATCATACACCATGATCAAGTGGGATTTATTCCATGCAGGCAAGGATGGTTCAATACTCACAAATCAATCAATGTGATACACCACATTAACAAAGGGAAGGAAAGATAAAAATCACATGATCATCTCAATAGATACGGAAAAGCATTTGACAAAATTCAACATCCATTCATGATAAAAACTCTTGTCAAAGTTGGTAAAGAGGGAACATATCTCAAAATAATAAAGACCATTAATGACAAAACCCACAACTAGCATCATACTCAATGGTAAAAAGCTAAAAGCTTCTCCTCTAAAATCAGGAGCAAGATAAGGATGTCCAGTCTCACCACTTCTATTTAACGTAGTATTCGAAGTCCTAGCTACACCGATCAGTGAAGAAAAAGAAATAAAAGGTATCCAAATCGGAAGTAAAGAAGTAAAACTGTCACTATTTGTAGATGACATGACACTATATATCAAAAATCCTAAAGTCTCCACCAAATAAACTATTAGAACTAATAAATGAATAAAGTTGCAGAATACAAGATTAATATACAGAAATCAGTTGCTTTTCTATATACTAATAATGAACTATCAGAAAGAGAAATTAAGGAAACAATTCAATTTACAACTGCATCAAAAAGTATAAAATACTTCAGAATAAACCTAGCCAAGGAGATGAAAGACCCATACTCTGAACACTATAAAATATTGATGAAAGAATTTGAAAACAATACAAAGAAATGAAAAGGTATCTCACACTCTTAGACTTGAAGAGTTAATATTGTTAAAATGTCCATACTACCCAAAGCAAGCTACAGATTTAATTCAATCCCTATCAAGATACCCAGGACATTTTTCAAAGAACTAAAACAAACAATCCTAAAATTTATATGGAACCACAAAAGACCCAGAATTGCCAAAGCAATCTTGAGAAAAAAGAATAAAGCTGGAGGTATCACCTTCCCAGATTTCAGACTATATTACAAAGCTACAGTAATCAAAACAGCATGGTATTGGCACAAAAACAGACATGTAGATCAATGGAACAAAATACAGAGCCCAGAAATAAGCCCATGCACTTATGGTCAATTAATCTACAACAAAGGAGGCAACAATATACAATGGAGAAAAAACAGTCTCTTCAATAAGCGGTGATGGGAAAATCAGACAGCTACATGTAGAAGAATGAGATTAGAATATTTCCTCACACCATATACAAAAATAAACTCAAAATAGATTAAAGACCTAAATTTAAGTCCTGAAACCATAAAACTCTTAGAAGAGAACATAGGCAGAATGCTCTTTGCCATAAATCATAGCAGTATTTTGGGGGATCTGTCTCCTAAGACCAAAGAAATAAAACCAAAAATAAACAAATGGGACCTAATCAAACTTAAAAGCCTTTGCAAAGCAAAGGAAATCACTGACAAAATGAAAAGACAACCTACTGAATGGGAGAAAACATTTGCAAATGATATGACCAATAAGGGGTTAATATGAAAAATATACAAACAGCTCATACACTCAATATCAAAAAAAAAAAAAAAAAAACAATTGAAATATGGGTGGAAGATCTGAATAGACATTTTTCCAAAGAAGATATCACATGGCCAACAGGCACATGAAAAGATGCTCAACATTGTTAATCATCAGAGAAATTCAAATTAAAACCACAATAAGATATCACCTCACATCTGCAAAATGGCTATTATCAAAAAGCCTACGAATAACAAATGTTGGTGAGGACATGGAGAAAAGGGAACCCTAGTACACTGTGATGGGACTGTAAATTGGTGCAGCCACTATAGAAAGCAGTATGGAGGTTACTCAAAAAATGAAAAATAAAACTACCAGAGAGATCCAGCAACTCCACTGCTGGGTATATATCAAAAAAGATTAATTAATTCAAAATATTAATTCAAAAGATACATCTACCCCAATGTTCATAGCAGCATTATTTACAATAGCCAATATATGGAAGCAGCTTAAGTGTCCATTAACAGATGAATGGATAAAAGAAGATTGGTATATATATTCAATGGAATACTAGCCATAAAAAAGAATGAAATTCTGCCATTTGCCACAATGTGGATGAACCTAGGGAGTATTATGCCAAGTGAAATAAGTCAGACAGAGAAAGATGAATATTCATGTTATCAATTATACATGGAATCTAAAAAATAAAATAAACAAATGTATATAACAAAACAGAAACAGACTCACAGATATAGAGAACAAACTAGTAGTTAACAGTGGGGAGAAGGAAGGGGGAGGGGTGAGGTAGAAGTATGGGATTAAGAGATACAAACTACTAGGTATAAAAGAAATAAGTAACAAGAATATATTGTACATCAGAGGGAAATATAGCCATGATTTTGTAATAACTTTAAATGGAGTATAATCTATAAAAATATCACTATATTGTACACCTGAAACTAGTATAATATTGTAAATCAACTATACTTCAATTTAAAAAAGGAGGTATATGGCAGAGTATTAAAAAGGCAAGAGAAATAACTATGTGCAGGAGGATGACTGTCATAAATCATGTCACTTTCCTTTTTATCTAGGAACATGACATTATGAAAGGGTGAGGGACAGTGGAAAAGGTGGTAGGATCAAAGGATTGTAGGTCCCAGTAAGGCTGAAAGATTGTTAAATTTGGAGAATTATATGGAGTAACCCAGAAAGAGACGAAGTACTGACCAGAAAGTGGGATGCATGAAATTGATATTATGGGGGTGTATAATTGCAAGTAATGATAAGGTCACTGCCTTTTTACCAAGACCCAGACCTTATTCCAGGCACTTGATATGTATTCATCCATTTAAATGACACAAAATACTGATGACCTACTTAATATCAACAAGCATGATAAACCATTGCAACAAGGAGTAAAGTAGTAATTACTGACTTTTCTTCTCTGTGGCAATCCAGAGTTTTCTTCGGAGGCAGATCATCACAGTTCCCCCTCTTTTAACCTTGGATAAGCAAGGACAACATTCTGGGGGATTTCTGTGTACCTCTAAAGAAGACACTAATCACTTCACAGCTTGCACAGAAGTATCTGCCTGATCTTTAAGGCTCCCTGATGTTATCAAAGACAGTATTTATATCATTTACAAACAATGATGGTAAATTCTGCAGCAACAGTAGATTGGCTACTTGGTGATTTAATGAATCATCTTCCCTAAAGAAGAAATAAATATATCTTAGAACTTAGAGGAAAACATAAAATTCAACAAAATAACTAAAGAGGTTAATATACATAAAATATATAATTCATGAGTTAACCTTCTTAGAATACACTCAAGTTTTTCTCTAAACCTACCAAACTTCAGAACACTGTTTAGTTCTCAGTAGAGTGCCTGGAATTTAGTTGGAGCTTCATAAGAATTAAATGAATGAGTGAACACAAAGTGAGACTATCCTCCCTTGGAAACCAGTGACCATATCCAACATTTATTTATTTTCATTTTCCTTATGATATAAAATGTGTAAGTCTTATTTTTTCTTTCTCTGGGACTATACTTACACAAGTTATTCTCCAACTCGCATTAGGTAACAGCCTTGCTTCATGAATACAATACTGACAGAAAAGTACTATTTACAGTCTCTTGGCTTCAAAAGACATTTCCCCTCTCATTAATTTGTTTCCTTTTGGTCTCAAACCTCACTCTTTATAGGAAGATATGTAACAGGGACAAATCTTCCCCTGCTTTGCTCATGCTCAGGAGGAAGATGTGAGCCTGGAAAGCTATACTTCATATACCAAGATGATACCAGCCAAGTCCTGGCAAGAGAATAATGGAACATTCTCAGATTAATTTCATGGTTATTTGTTCCATCTTAGAATCACATCAAGCACAGGTCTCCAAGTTGAAATTGTATCACTCTGTCTTTGCTGCCCAGGTAAATGAAAAATGAGCATATTCTCCACCTTCTAATGATAAATAATGACTTTTCCCTTCACAACTGAGATACATTTTATAGCATCATCAGAGAAGTCTAATTACCAAACAAAATGATAAGATATATCAGGACACAGGGAGCTTAGATTAAACTCACAAGAAATAGGCATTTGCATCTTCGCCATCCTTCAGACTCACTGCAGTAATAGAAAAGTGGCAACTGGAAGTTGCATCATGAGTATTCCATTAAATATCATTTGGATTGTAAATAACTTAAAAATCTAAACTACCCAGTAAAAGATTGTAAGGGAAAGATCCAAACATGTCCAGCTGCTAAAGGAGAAGTGACAAGCAGAGCTGGAGAGGAAAATAATAGAGGGACATTTACCATGAATTGGGTAAAAAAAATGCTGCTGTGGGCCCACAAAGACAGGAAGCGAAGCATTCATTTTTAAGAATTTCACAGGGCAAATGTGGCTTTCACAAATTTTGATCTGTAATTATCCAGGTGGACTTATATTATGCTTTCTGCAATGGGGTCATTCTTGTAATCACTTTTTTTTACACTAATAGTCCCTTAACCATAAGCGTGCTTTTCAGCATTTAGAGGTTTTCGTGGTTGTGAGCTTATTCCTTGTTTTAGGTTTTCATGACTCATTGAACTAGGTACTGAATCGAGACTTTGGTTCTAGATTCTTGTTTATTGAGATCAGCGTAGTCATTCCAGCATCAATAAAAGAGAAATGGTAATAATAACTTGTTGGAGACAATGGGGGGGCAAAAAAAGATTGAAAAAGAAGGTTGAAGACATGGCATACAGAAGGGATTTAACATTCACTGAATCACAGAGATTCAGATACCACCTAAGTACCTAGCAGTTATATATATAAAATCTTACTTTTTTCAACAACCACTCTGCCTGGTTGGTATTAGCATAATCCATCTTGAAATGAGAAAAATGAAGTTCAGAAAAATTAAGAAACTTACCAAAAGTCACACAGTAGGAAAGAGGTAAAACCCAAATATGAACCTATATAAACTCATAGGCCTTATTATTCTCATTATCTCATACAGTTTTATTTGTCCCTGTGAAAGCCATTATAGATCATAATAAAAAATGTAAAAATTACAGGCAGATTCAGGTTGGATTTTGCATACCCAGTACCTCTTAAAACGCCTGGCAAAAAAGTATGCAACCAATTAATATGTGTTAAAGAAGGAAGGAAGAAAGTGAGAGGGATGAAGGGACAGAGGAAGAGAATCATCCTGCCACATTAAACTATTTTAGTAAGATCATAAGTATAAACAGTTAAAGATAACTTTTAAGAAGTAAAACATATGTAAATATAAAATGAGCACATGGGCCAAAGATTTTATTTAACTCATTAAATGAGGGAACGAGTAAAATGTTACAAATGGCACAAAAGGGAATTGAAGGAACCACGCACATGTAGGCCATAAAGAATGCTGAAATGAATTTGCTTAACAGATGTAAAACTGGTTAATGCCCACAGAGCAATAATCAACTGAATTTCCAGCGGGACACAATTTCCATTTCTATGGACAAGAATCATTTACTATTTGCATCACGCAATGCTAAGAATTGTAAAATAGCTCAAAGAAAATGAAAGGCAGAGATAATCCAGAAGGATACACAAGACAGGAGACCCTCAAAATCTTTTTTTGCCATTTTAGTCTTTCATAATTTTTTCCTGACAAACTACACACACACACACACACACACACACACACACACACAGAGTAATTTCAGTTTTACAAAGTATCTCAAAAGTTTGTCTCAAAGGATACCAATGTCTTGCTGATCATTACCATTAACTTGTTAGAAACCATTGGCTATCTATGAAACAGAAGTGCTTAGAGCTATTGCATAAATCTCTTCATAAGGGTATACCATTAAATGGAATATTTTCTCTAAAAATAACTTGCAGAATTAAGCAGCAAGGAATTCTAATGCCAGAGCTAGAACGCAAACTCTGCCGGCTGTCATGGTTCTTTCATCTTGGGCTCTTTTACCACTGCCAAAGCAAGCCTATAGAGTTCATGTCTGCCTCCAGGTTTGCTGGTTGGAGTCTGTCATCCTTAACTTTTTTGTTTGTTTGTTTTGCTAGATCTCTCTTTTTTTTTTTTTTTTCTTACCATCTCTCTCCCTTTCTTGCTGCAGAGCTTATATGCTATACAGGTCTGTATTTCTAAAACCAGAACTCAGGACAAACATATGAATCAAAGAAATGTGTTTTATAAGTAACTTTTCAGGAATGTACGTCATCCACAGGTTTAAATATAAGTGTACCATTACCTTAGAGCCTGATGTTATTGCCTAAGATTTAGAACAATTGAATTCTTAAAGTTTATTGCCACTGGCTTACTGGTTGTTACCATACAGTTTTCTTTGTGGGTGGTGCATCAATCTCCCTGTTCATAGATATTTTCCATTCATCAGTGAACATTACATACTGAATGTGGTACATTATATCACTCAAAACAACTTAGTAATTTATTGTTTGGAATGATTAACAATCATCAGAAAATATTTCCCCTGGGTTTAGGACATATTTGATAGAGGACCTGGTTAAGTATGAAATGGCATTCACCTACTTAGCATGAATGTTTGTGCTATGGTTGGTCTAGTCTTGCCTTCTACTTCAGATGCAGGAATAGTGTAGGTGGTGGAGTATCTCAGAATGGTGAAAAGAACGTCTGTTCATCTACAGCTTACAACACAGTCTAGAAAGAAGCAAACCATGGCCAGCACATGTCAGCACAATACTGAAAGTTATGTATGAGTGGCAATGTGAAGGCTTTTATAGCAGCTACTAGAGTGCTGCCCATCTAGGATTTTGCTTTGATGGTTTTGAAAAGGCACTACGAAACTTTATGCCAGAAAACACATTAGGCTATTGGCAGCATAGGTATTATTCTGTCCTAGAAAATAACAGGAGCACAATACAAAGATGCTCTTCTATTTCACCACAGTGTTCTCCTCAGCACAACAGAAGACTCCAGCTTTTTTTGTTGAAGTGTGTCTAGATCTTTGGGTGAAAGATACTTCAAGAGTGTTTTAATTATGCATGGTAAATGAAAACAATGGTCCTTTGATAACTGAACACCTGGATGATAGGGAAAAACAGTTACTACAACATTATTTTTATTACCATACAATTTATATCCAGATATGTCCAAAAAGGATTTAAGATGATTCAAAAGTCATTCAGCTAGCATTTTGCTGAATTAAAATATGACATGGTCTCCCTTTGAAGAATCTATTTGGAGGAGAGAGTCATAAACTAACTAGGTAAAGTACTAAGGGAAGGCAGAGAAGGAAGAGATTAATTTTGCTCAGAGATAATCCTGGAGGGTTTCACACAATTAATCTGAACCTTGAAGGACGAATCCAAAGACAAAAAGGAAGAAAGGCTTTTCAGGATGTTTTCAAGTGAAGGATAAACTTACTGAGGGAATTACAAGTACAAGAATCAAGGATATCAGAGGGCAGAATGGGGAGCTGGAACAGAAAGGGGAGTGTAATGCCCCAAATCCAAAGAGCATTATTATGAAGGGCATTAAATTTCATGTTAATTATTTTGTACCTAACCTATTGGTAACAGACATCAAGATTAGAAAAGCAGGGGAGTATCTAGAAGTATCTGGAAGTAACAGATTCTAGAAGTCAGGTAAAGGAAAGATTTCAAGAAGGGAGTAGATAATGGTACCAAGGTCCACAGAGTGATCATGATGTGGACTGTTGTATTTTACTGCTCAACATTTAAGGCCCTTTTTTAATGTTGGGGAAAATCCTATTTTATGTGAAGGGTAAAGGGCCATGTATCCACTAGAGAAGGTAAAGAGCAGCCAGGGTTTCTTGAGACAAATGACCCAGGTTCAGGTAATTGGATATTCCACCCAGGATTTTCAGTCTCAAGTTGAGGATGCAAATGTATAGCAACAGCTCAGAATGTATACTCAGTGGCTGCGGAAGAGTCCAGTGTTCCCAAGCATTTAGCTGAAGTATGATTTGGCCTTGGTACCTATTACTCAGCTTCCTTTGCTTCTTTGTACATTGCAAAGAAGTGAGATAAAAGAGAAAGTGCATATATCTCAATTAAGGAAGATGGTAAAAGGTTAGAAGAGTTTAAGACCAAGAAAAGATAATTACTTATGGAGAGTATGAAGAAAATGTTTGTTGAATAATACTCAGATTGAAAAATCAACATGAACATATGATACCAATCAAAAACACTTTACAAATAAGGCAGCCATATTCTTCATAAAGCCATTTCTTAGGAAAATCTGTGACCATAATTTTGAGCCAATCCAGTGAAGACTTTTTTGCAGGAAGCTAAGACAGGACACTGTAAGCATTGAGATTTCTGGTCACCTAACTTTCTAAAACATGGAAATTAAAATGAATAGATTAATGAATCATATGTAATATATCTCATAATATTTTCTCCACTCAAAATGTCTTCACTCTCACCACCTAGAAAATGCCTATTCATTCTTCAAGAATCAGTACAAGCGTGACCGCCTCTCTCTAGAGCCTTTCTCTACCCATAAAATACAATATTCATCCTTCTTGTCTAGTGTTTTTGTGGCACCATGTTCAAGAAATAATTTTATACTTCTCACATGATAGATCATTACTAAGTCTACCTCCCATGACATACTGTGAACTCCCTGGAGATAGGGATGACATGTTATTTTTTTTAACATGCTACTTTTTAGTGGAACCCCCAAATCTACAACAGTACCCAACATATAACAGGAGCTCAACACGTGCGGTTTGAGTGGGTTAATGGGTATATGAAATTCTATTGAATGCCTTTATGCTAGTCAAGTGATTGATAGGATCTGACTAGTTCAAGGCAATCCCTGAGATAAGGATTTTGAGCACAGATTCTCCGCAGTTTGCTAAAGAAGGATCCATACTGTCCCAGTGGTTTTGTTCTCTGAAGTTCTGGAAAGTGCAATAGAGTATGTTCTGTTAGTTCATGTTAAGGACATTAAAATGCTGTAGTTTAAGTAAGGAATGTTAACAATTGTGACTCTAACATCTTGGACAATAACTTTATATATCATACAGAAATAGCATATATTATACTTTTGCTGCAGTGACTCCTGCTTTATATCATAAATAGACTTCCATATAGTAGCAGATTCTAGATTTCTGAATATGAGGAGCTTTGGAGCCGCACTCTGGTTGGATGAGTTCATGTGTGTGTGGTGAGCAGAGAATAGGTTCTGAAGGACTTGCCTGAAACTGTAACCACATTCCAAAAATATTGCTTTTATGCAGATTGTATGTTTAATGTGGGGTGGTTTGGGGGAGACATTAAAAATTGGGGAGGTTATTGCTACATCATTACCATCTCAATGGTAAAAAATAAATTGTCTCCCTTTGGGGACCATAACTTCCAAAATTAAAACCTTGATTACACTAATGTGGTAACATACATAATAAGTGCATCTCATCTCTATGGACAAGTATTTATTTTATCTTTAATCATTTAGAATAAAAGGAAGACTATGGAAAAGTATAAAAACATATTGACTAAAATATGCTTTCCCTCCATTACTGAGAAACATAACAGAGAGCTGGGTTAGGAACACTTTCATGTGTATCAGTAGCACCTTGTACTTCTTTATATCCTAGTTAGAACTGCCTGTTTAGTTGTTAGCCTCTCCTACTAGGTTGCAAGCATCTTGATATAGAAACTATGTCTTATTTACCTTTGTCTCCCTCATGCCTAACACAATCCTTGGCATTTAGTAAGCATTTCATAATTTTTTGAGTGAACAAACCTATATAAGGTAGATGCCCTTCATCAAGTGAAAAAAGGTCAACACTGATTCTCTATAGAAGATGTACATTATGTGAATGTTTACTTGGCTTTTAATTTGAAGGCTAAATTAACTGTTATTTAACTCTGGATTCTCACATTACTATTTCATTGTTTCATCCTTTACAGCTTATTTAATCACAGTGTCTGCCATATCTAATCAAAATATGAAGAAATTAAAATGTTCTTCCTCCCTTTGTTGATCAAAATGCTATGTAGTAACAGGAAAATAATTACAAATGGCATGCATTTGAAAAATATATGATTCATATTTGATTTCTAGATTTAAACACCACAAAATTTACAATCATAAAAGTATACGTAGTTGTCATAAATAGGTAGCTTCAGGACTCAAGTGAGAATTTGAGGTCAAGGCTAAAAACATAATTCTCTAGGGGCTTCCCTGGTGGCGCAGTGGTTGAGAGTCCACCTGCTGATGCAGGGGACACGGGTTCGTGCCCCCGTCTGGGAAGATCCCACATGCGGCAGAGCAGCTAGGCCCGTGAGCCATGGCCGCTGAGCCTGCGCGTCCGGAGCCTGTGCTCCGCAACGGGAGAGGCCACAGTGGTGAGAGGCCCGCGCACCAACAACAACAACAACAAAAAAAGTAGAAGTGACTAGCCATCTGCCAAAGTAGCATATCCCATGAGGTTTTGATTCATCTATACCTGGCACAGTGACCCTCGGGGAGCTGATATTATAAAACCTACTGAAATAGTAGAGCATGGGCTACGACCACTGTAGACTATTCTGCCAGGTGCACTTCTCATGAGAAACGTAATAATGAAGCACCTCGTGTTTATATCTCACTCTCTTCCGCAATCAGTTAGTGTAGCGGGTTTCAAAGAGCATAATCAGCCCCTTGCTGAACTGATAAAAGGACATTCCTAAATCTACAAACCTGAGGAATGCATTTAGGACCCCTGGTGACCCCCCTGCCATTCAGATCCCTGTAAGCTCAGTCTAAATCTTTCCACAAACCTCTCTCTTACCATCTTACCTTCAATAGGTTACAGAGTCACTGGATTACTGGGTGAGGAGAAAAGTGTCCCCTGAGAAAATAGCCAAGGTCCTGCTGAGACATGTGTGCCTTCTCACATACCACCACCTCATTTGGCAAAGTGACAAAGGAATTTATTTCCTCCACTAAACCTGCTGATTGTATATTTTAATGTTAATGGAAACTGTACTTCTGGGAACAGGGCAACCAAAAATCCTAACTGAATATTTCAGTAAATCCATGATGGTCATGAGGAAAATAAATAATTTCTGACATGTTAAACCCAGATCTCTCAGAGTACAAAATGTATTGTAGCTTGTTATATTTCTTCAATATTTTATCTGTGGACAGACTGTGACTAACTACGGTATGCAGCAAACTACATTTCATAATTTTATCCTATGACTCATTCTCTCAACAAGATGGTTGCCTCTAGACAAATGAAATGGTTTTGAATTCAAGCAAACAGAAGCTTCACAGCTTCCAAGCAACACCACATTATGCTGAGCATAAAGCAAACAAGTTCCTTTTCTAGGAGTCCTCCAACGAATAGAGGCTGCCTTGAAGGGCATCCTTAGAGGCACTCAAGAAACTGCATGGCCATCCGTTCTGGAGATGCAGAAGAAATTACTGCATGCAAATAGAGGGTCACACTAGACAACTTCCAAGTTGGCTTCTAATCCTAAATCTGCTATGAAAGATTATGTAGATTACAATCAATATAAGTGCCATTTAAAATTTCTCTTCTTCAAAATAAATATCTACATCAACTTAGAAGGAAACAAATTATATTAGTCAACCCAAGTAAAAGGGGCAGTAATTTGAAAGAAATCCTAAAACAAGATTCACTTAAGAAGAGAGATAATGAGAATATTCCTGACATGCAAAGATCTGTTTCCTAAGGAAGAAATGGCAATTCTCCTCAGGAAACACTGGCATTGAGGTTTCCTGCTCTTTAAAAATAACATAAATGTGTAGGAGTCTTTTTTCTTTATGAAACTAATGTTTTATTGTTAGATCTTCTTGGAGAAATATAATTTTTTATGATTTTAACTGGCATCTGAAATCTATTTTGGGGGCTTAACAAGAGAAGCAACACTACCATCCTGTGGCAAAAGAGATTAAATTTATTTTTAAAAAAGGAATAGTTCCAGTCAGAGATGAAATTTAAATCCCCAAATGAAAGTTCTAACCAAATGCATATTCATTCTTTTAGCATTAGCATAGCATTTCTGTCTTTCATTAAAAAATCTGCAACTTATCCAATTTTTTGTAATTAAGGCAAAATTAATATGAAAAAGGAAACTGTTTAAGTTAGAATGTTAATAGTGGCTTCCTGTTTCCTTGTGCCTAATCAGTAAAACAAAAGAAAATATTTGAAGGCCCATAAAAGTATCAGTGACTTTACTACAATAATGCAAGTCATATATACATAAATAAAGAACTCTAAAAAGATAATCAAGCAAAGAACAAAAGCTAGATTGCTTAATATTACCTTATATTTGAAGTACTTTTGCATGAATTATCCTAGTTGATCCTAACAACAACCCTCTGATGTCATTATTAACATCCCCATTTTACTCTTGAGGAAACTAAGATCCAAAGATAAAAGTTTACTCCCAATTAGTTCACTCAGCCAGAAGGTGAGATCAGCTCACTTGTCTGTCAAGATTCTCATGACGAATGAAGGAAAAATTGGCCCTTTTCTTCTGCAACCCTGCTAATACTTTGCAACTAACTTCTAAGAGCTTACTGCAGTGCATTGTAATCGTGTACTTTCTCCCTCAGTTGGAAGTACGATACTTGAACTTGGTGCTATTCATTCAGTAAATATTATCTAACTTCATCTACTCTGAATGAATGCCCTGGAGTAGCATTTCAAATACAGACTTCTCTGCATCAGTGGTTCTCAAAGTGTGGATCCTGTGGCAGCAGCTGCAAGCATCACTTGGGAACATGTTAGATATGCAAATGTTAGGCCTCTCTCAGGACCTATTAAATCAGATAATCTGGGGATGGGGCCCAGCAATCTAGGTGAAAAAGTCCTCCAGGTGATTCCAATGCACCCTCAAGCTTGAGAGCCGCTGCGCTACCCAGATCACCAAGGCGGCTACAGCTGTGTGTAGCCCAGCGCTGCCTGCAGGATGGAGGCTCTCATTTTGCCAGCCCCTAGGGGCATAGACAGCTGACAGTTCTCAGCTGAGTCCTTCTCAGAGCACAACCCACAGAGAAAAGAGTGTCCCCTTACCCAAGGTCACACTTGAACATCACCTCACCCAGGAAGCCTTCCTTAAAAAATATGTTCTCAACGTGGGTTGAGGGTCCCTGCTGTGTGTTCCCATGGCACTCTGTTGATTATTCCATCATAGAACTGTGCCTGGCACATAAATGGCACTTGGCAATAAAGAATTATTTAATGAATATTACCTGTCAAAATATAAGTTGTCTATTGAAGTCTCTATTAATGATCTTCCTGTCTGGGCTGTATGCTCCTTGAAGGCAGAGACAATACTTCGTTTATACACTAATGTACAGCTCCTGGCACACTATCAGACTGATCAATGCTGCATGAACACTTGTTGAATTAATAAACACTCTATTTTCTGTGGATTCAAAGATGAATAAAATATGGACCTATCAATGAGGAGTCCACACTCTAGTTGAAAAAAGAGATATGTGAATAGATAAATCATGGTGCCACCTGCTACTGGTTACAAAAGAGCCATGAACCAAGTGCCTTGCCCTACACCAGGCATAATCCCATCTCCTTTCCATTTATTTCAACCTTTTCTTTTACAGCTCAGCCAAAGAAGACAGGTCTCTCCCTGCCCTAAATTCCTATAATATGTGCTCTCTGCTTCACACATTTGACCCGGACAATATGTATATTGCTTAGCAGTGTTTAACACATATGCCCTGCCTACCCATAGAAGTTAAAAACTTACATCAGAAAATATGTTTTTCTATCTCCAATGCCTATCTCAATAACTCAACAACTGTCATACAGTTTTCAATTTAGTAGGTGTTGTCTATGGAGATTAAAAAGAAATCATCCCCACTTAGGGTTCTCTGTCAAATAGATTCTGAACAGAGATTTGCACACAGAAGAGCAACTGAGGAGTGTTTGTCTGGAACAACACCTGTAACTGGGTCTCTCTGCTGTCGCAGCAGAGGACTCAGCACATCCTACAAGGAGCTGTGGAGCCAGGATGGCCCTTCAGTGCTGTCCCACAGTGAAATCTGAGATTTTGTGTCCCCACATCAACCACTAGATGCAGGCTGTCCCCACGAAGGGGCATAACCTTGGGCAAGACAACTCCCTTCTGCAAAGGATAATTCTTAGAGAGGGAGTACCTGTGAACCATCATCAGACAGTACTCACAACAGCTGGGGGAAGGAGAATTGTGGTCCTATAGAGGGATCTAGGCAGGTCACCTCTGCAACACTACTGTACTGATTAATTCTTTAGTTGTGAGAACGAATTATACATGTGGAGAGACATATTCACTGTTATTTGTACTTTGCTTACTGCTTGACGTATTGGATTCACATCTCCATTAGACAAATTTTGAAAACCAATTTGTCTCAATAATTTAAATAGTAACCACACTCAATAAATTCCTTTATAAAGCAATTTAAACTGCTGTTATTATAGCTGGGTCTCCAAATACTTTCCTTTAAACAACAAACATGCACAGACTCAAAGATTCTAAACTCAGCTTTGCAAGATATGCCTAACTTGATCTAAAACATCAACGGCACAGATATAAATTATTTCTTTATTATTCTCATACTTTTCAGAGTTATTGCTTTATTTATATTGAAAGTTTCCTAAGATTTCTGAATTATTTTCATTCCTTCATAAAAATCCAGGTTGCAGAATCTGGTTGGGACATAAGACCCGGTAGCTTATGTATAAATAATTCAAAAATGCCATGGTCATTAGATTGAGCCCATTCTAATGTGAAGATTTACATGTCACAACATCAATTTTTAATGTTTCTGTCATTTGGTTTTAATTTTTTGAAATTTGGTATCTTTCCCAAAATGATCTGTTCTAATTTTGCATAGCTTACAATTCCTAACTCATTGTCCTTTTGTTATGATTATCAGTACAAAATACATTTTCTATTTTTTAATACCTGAATTTACTATTAGTGTTTTATTATAATTACCAGAGACATTTAGAGGACTCATCTTTACAGGCCATAAGGAACTGAGTGTTGTAGTTAGCTCTCCTAGTCAGGACACTTGTCATTTTGGAACACCATATTGAAATTTCTTTACAAAACTGAGCCTTCAACCCATGAACATGGTATATCTTTTTATATATTTAGGTCCTATTTAATAATGTATTTCAATAAGGTGTTCTGGTTTTTCTCCACAGTAATCCAACTTTTTATTATATTCAAAAAACATCGTGTTGCTTTTGCAAGTGATACCTTCTTAAATTACGTAAGATTAGTTTTGATGGGATATAAAAATAAAATTGACTTCAATATCAATATTATATATTACAGCCTTGAAAAACTCTCATTAATTTTAATACTTTGTGGGTTACTTTTGGTTTTTCAAGTAGACAATTACATTGGCTGAAAATAATTTTGTTTTTTCTATGTATTCCAAATTTCTTTTTTTTTTGGTCGTACCACAAGGCTTATGGTGGGATTTTTAGTTCCCTGACCAGGGATTGAACCTGGGCTCTCAGCAGTGAAAGTGCTGAGTCCTAACCACTGGACCACCAGGTAATTCCCAGATGTTATTCTTTTAATTGACTTATTGAAAAGGCTGGTAACTAGAAAAATGTTGAATTAAAGAGGTGATATCAGGAATCCAAGTCTTCTTTCTGATTTTTGAGGATATACTCTTAGGAGTGATGTTTCATGTGAATTTTTGTGTATATCTTTATCAGCCTAGGAAGTTCTCTTCTACAATTTGCTTTCTAAGAGGTTTTTTTTTTAATATTGAATTAGTGTTACAATTTTCCATTATATTCTTGAGATGATTGTATCATTCTTGCCCTTTAAATTATTAGCATGAAATACATTGATTTTTCTAAATCTGAACAAATGCTTATTCCTAGAATAAATCTAACCTCATAATAATGCATTAGCTTTTAATGAATTATATTCACTAATATTTATGTTTTGTGTGTTTCTGTGTGAAATAGGTCTATAATTTTTTTCCCCTTTTCTTTTCCCCCCATTTTGTTTTGGTATCAAGGCCTTACTAGCCTCACAAAATGAGTTAAAAATTGTTAGTATTTCCCAGTATAATGGTATATTTGTCAGTTCTCTCGTAGCTGTGCCTATTGTTTTCACGTATATTTAAAACTAGATATTAGGTGCATGCAAGTTTAGAATTTAATATTTTCATAAGGAAGAGAAATTTTTTATCAAGGCACACTGGTTATTTTTCCCTAGTAAGCCCTTGTTGTAAATTCCACCTTGTCTGACATTTAAGTAGCAGGCAGTTTATATGAAAGCTTTTTGGTGTGGCATCAACATACAATACACATGAAATTCCAAAGTAAAGGGTACATCAAGTCTAGATTTTCAAATGATGGATCTGACAACTGGTTCACATATTTAAAAACTATTTGCTCACAATAAGGATAAAATATATCAAAAGTAACCAATAGGTAGGATTTAACAAGGACGATTTTGAAGTTACTCATTGTACTGCTAGGAGTCAACCCTCCCACTATCACCACAGGCAGAAAAACAACGTTAGAAACAATTCTCCATGTATCTTTCCTAGGTGTCTAGGCATTAACAGTCCATTTGTTCCATGACTATTTTTTTATGAATGTTTGCAAGGGGCCTTGGCAGGATAGAAACAATGACTCACTCTGCAGCATATTTTTTTACATTAATGTATAATAAAGATATAGAAATCTCCTCTCATGGAGATATTACAAGGTAATATAGATGTCTCCCTCTTCTCCCCAGCGAGATTTGTTTATAGTCCAGGGTAATAAAAATAACCTCTAGCAAAGAGGATGGGTAGATTTACCATCAGCCTCTTATAAGATTTTGTAAGATCAGTACTCCTCAGCTTTGACACAGATCCACTGTGGGCACAGAATCCACCTAGATCTACTTCCAGATCACTTTCTGGGACTTGGAGGAAAAGGGAAACTGATGTGAATGTGGAACGTATGCTGCCTGCTGTGCTGTAAATAATAAACTCTAAATCTATGTGGGCTCGCTATCTCCTGATCAGCCAAAACTATTGAAGACAAGCTAGCATGTCACTATGCTTCTGTTTCAGAGCTGCCTGAGAGGAACTTAATGTCTGATAAAGGAGTTTGCAGAAGCTTTAGTAACTTGTCTCTTACAAAGGTATCAATACTTGAATCCCAAGGATAAGACATGAAATTTGTGGTTAGAATGTTAGTATGGGATCATTTTTAAGGGTCCCTAGTCAAGAGAGCTTATTGCTAGGATAAGATGACCCTAATAGAAAGGAAATGTGGAACGTATTGTCAGGGGCACATGATGAAAGGGCATCATCTGAAGAACCACTGCCCACTAAGAAAGTTGTAGTTCAATGGGCAAAGCAAGTAAGTTTCCACAGAAACCATGACAGGGTCCCACAAGAGAAACACTGGTCTGAATATCAGTCAAGTCTATAGAACCAATTTATGATAAAATCAAATAAAAATTTTTATATACCCTTACTTTTCCAACTCCAATACCATTTTCACAAAAACTATTCAATTACAACTAAATATTTAAATGAATATGAAAGTGTTCATTAATGTTTGGAAGGGAATCTGCTTTGCAACTTAATATAATTTTTAATTTATTTTCTAAGAGTAAATATAAAAATTAAAGGGACTAGAATTCTCACTAAGTAGAAGGGAAAGGATTAATCCACTTCAAACCACTGAGCATGTTTAAAAAAAAAAAAATAGGTGATGACAAAAGTAAAGTTGGTTTCATGATTAAACCCCATAAATCCTGGGCTTCCCTGGTGGTGCAGTGGTTGAGAGTCCGCCTGCTGATGCAGGGGACACGGGTTCATGCCCCGGTCCGGGAGGATCCCACATGCCACGGAGCGGCTAGGCCCGTGAGCCATGGCCGCTGAGCCTGCGCATCCGGAGCCTGTGCTCCGCAACAGGAGAGGACACAATGGTGAGAGGTCCGCATACCGCAAAAAACAAAAACAAAAACAAAAAAACCCATAAATCCTGATTTTTCAATACAGACAGTACATTAACAAGAGTTAAACTAGCTTCCTTTTACTTTGCATTTGCCTACTATAACTTTTCCTAATCTTTTTTTAACCCTAGTTTGAAAATTTTTGTCTTTTACCTAACTGAATCCATTTACATATATTGTTTTGTAATTTTTTTTTCTTATTTTTCTATGTGATTTTATTTCTTCTTTCTTATGTTCTTTCAAATTGATTGTTTTCTTCAATTTTTGGGTTTTCACTCATTCCACTTTTTCCCTGTTTTGAAGTTAAGTTAATCACTCCACTTTATTCATTTTAATAGTAACTTTAGAAATTTTAACAACAAAATCTAGAATTTAAGAAAAAAAGCATATAAGTTTAAAACCTCAAATAACATTTATTGAGTGCTTACTAAATGCCAGGCATTGTGTTAAACACTTTTATACAGATCATCTTATTTAACCCTCTCAACAATCATGTGAACCCACTATTATTATCCCTTCCTACCAGATGTGGATATTGAGGCTTAATAAAAGGTAAATTACCTGCCTAAGATTATCTCATAAGCAGCAGAGCAGGAAATCAAACCCAAGTTTTTCTGGAGCTCTTATGTATTTTGCTTTCCATTTAACCCTCACTCTCCATCTCACAAAAGGCTGTGAGAGAAGAATTATTGTCTCCATATAAGTTTAACAAATTTCCAGTCAATTTACTGTTATTTTTTTATTGCTAGTATGTATGTGTGTGTACTTGCATATAAAAAAATTGACTATATGCCATAGTATCAAGTATGATGCCTTGAGCATAGTTAGGGTTGAGTAAATACAAGTTAACTGATTTTGTGCTGTGTTGTTTCGTGACATCATCTTACACCACATGCAGGGTCAGATTCTACTTCTTCATGCCCCCAGAGTGCGCAATGCATAGTGTGTACTCCAGGAATCTTATCCACAGTGTATGTTTGTTACTTAATCTATTTCTATGTTTGTGATTCGGCTATGACTCTTTCAGTTCTCACCCAGATATTTTGTCTGCTATGACTTTTATTTTAATTTTTTTTTATTGGAGTATAGTTGCTTTGTGTCAGTTTCTGCTGTATAGCAAAGTGAATCAGCCATATTTATACATATATCCCCTCTTTTTTGGATTTCCTTCCCATTTAGGTCACCACAGAGAACCAAGTAGAGTTCCCTGTGCTATTCAGTAGGTTCTCATTAGTTATCTATTTTATGCATAGTAGTGTATATATGTCAATCCCAATCTCCCAATTCATCCCCCTCCCACCACCTTTCCCCCTTGGTCCATAGGTTTGTTCTCTACATCTGTGTCTCTACTTCTGCTTTGCAAATAAGATTGTCTTTACCATTTTTCTAGATTCCACATATATGTTTTAATATATGATATTTGTTTTTCTCTTTGTGACTTACTTCACTCTGTATGACAGATACTAGGTCCATCCACGTCTCTGCAAATGACACAATTCCATTCCTTTTTATGGTGGAGTAATATTCCATTGTATATATGTACCACATCTTCTTTATCCATTCCTCTGTTAATGGACATTTAGGTTGCTTCCATGTCCTGGCTAATGTAAATAGTGCTGCAATGAACACTGGGGTGCATGTATCTTTTTGAATTATGTTTTTCTCTGGGTACATGCCCAGTAGTGGGATTGCTGGGTCATGTGGTAGTTCTATTCTTAGTTATTTAAGGAAGCTCCATACTGTTCTTCATAGTGGCTGTATTAATTTATGTTCCCACCAACAGTGTAAGAGGATTCCCTTTTCTCCAAACCCTGTCCAGCATTTATTGTTTGTAGATTTTTTGATGATGGCCATTCTGACCGGTGTGAGGTGACACCTCATTGTATCAATAGTTTTGATTTGCATTTCTCTAATAATTAGTGATGTTGAGCATTTTCATGTGTTTTTTGGCCATCTGTATGTCTTCTTTGGAGAAATGTCTATTTAGGTCTTCTGCCTGGCATTTAGTAAGCACTCAGTAAATATTAGCTAATTCATTATATTCATTTAAAGTGCCCAGCACAGGCCTGATTTATGTAATTTTTAAACACATTATGTTTTATTCTTTTTTCCCTGTCAACAAGAAATATTGTTATTAATAAGAAATAACATGCACAGCTATTTTATACAGAATGGATAAACAACAAAGTCCTACTGTATAGCACAGGGAACTATATTCAATATCTTGTGATAAAGCATAATGGAAAAGAACATGAAAAAGAATGTATATTTATAACTGAATCACTTTGCTATACAGTAGAAATTAACACATTATAAATCAACTATAACTCAACAAAATTAAACAAAAAAAACCTTAATTAAAATAATTTCTTTTGACTTCCATTCTATTGTCCAGAAGCTTAGTCCTTTTTTTAAATGTTCTATAATTTCATCTTTTTATAACCTTAGATGTTAATACATTTACTCACACGGTTATCATTTTCTTCTCTCACTATTTCAAACCACCTTGTCATTATTTTTCTTATAATTGAAATATCTTTCAAAGATTCTTTAGTGAGAGCTTGATAACAGTAAGTCTTCTCTCTTTCTCACTTCTTTTGTATGCCTGAAAATTCCATTAAGACAATTATTTTCTCTCCAATCTTTAAACATTTTATTCTAATGCCTTATGGCTTCCCTTGCTGCAACTGAGAAATTAGTTGTCAGGCCAACTACAGTTTTTTTGTAAGTAATCATTCTTCTTCTCTTTGGCTGCTTTAAAGATTTTTCTTTTGTTTTAAAAAATTAGAACTCTGATTAGATACAATTAGACCCTCTCAATCTAGTCACCATATTTCTTAATTTCTCTTCTTTACTATCTACCATTTCTTAGTCTCTTTTTGTTTCATTCTTTAATTTCTTCAGATTTATCTTCCAGTCCTCTAAGCTATTTAACTATCCACTTTATTTCTAATATCTAATTCTCCATTTAATGAAGTTTCTGAAACTTTTTTTCAAATATGACTAATAATTTTTATAGTTTCTTGTTTTTGTAAGTTCAAAAATATTTGTTCTACTTATATTTGAAGAATATTTGGGCAGATATATAAGTCTAGAATAACAATATTCCAGTATTGGATGTTATGGTGAAATCTGTGGCCAGCTTGATATATTTTGTACTTGAATAACTTAATCTCTTTGTGTGTATACACAAAATATTTTGTGTTTATCATTGGCATACATTAAATATGAAAGAAAATATAAAAGACTTTTTTCTTCATTAAAAATGTGTAAAATAACTGTAAACAAAAATTATATCAACACATTATGGAGTTATGACCTATGTAGAAGTAAAATATATGACCAAAATAGCACAAATGATGGGAGGTGGAATGGAAGTACACTGTTGTAAAGTTTTTACACTATTTATAAAGTGGTCTAATATTACTTAAAGAAAAATGTGATAAATTAAAGATGCATATTTTAAAGTCTAGATCAGCTACAAAAAAGTATACAGCTGATAACGTACTAATGGAGACAAAATAGAATATTTATTAAAATGCACAATCTAAATAAAGACAGAAATGAAGAAAAAGAACACAGATAGGAAATAAAAAGCAGAAAGCAGACTTAAATCCAAATATATTGAAAATTACATTAAATATAAAGAGTCTAGACATGCCGATTAGAATGCAGAGACTGTCACAATGATTAAAATCCTGATAGGAATTTTTCTGTAACAATTTCCCTTGGGATATGGTATGACTTTTTTAATTTATTGATTTCAACCTTTTCATTTCAGAAGATTTCTTGAACCATATTTTTCAATCTTTTTAGTTCTGTTCTTCAGTCAAAATAATTATGGGTAACTGGAATCTCCTTTGTCTCTCTTCCATGCATATAAATTTCTCTCCAATTCTGGGCCCCTTCTGTTATGGTGTGCCTAAGCCCCACACACCACAGCCCCCAGGGACTTTTCCAGCCCTGTGGGTCCTAAGCATAGGCTCTGTCCACCTCCCAAACCACCCACTGCCTAATACCGCCCTCCACAACCAAGGCCTTTTCCACCTTTTTTTTTTTCTTCTCCTCTTTTTTACTATTGTGGTTATGTTTTACTCTCTGGTTGTTGTTTCATCTATATTTTTACTGTAATAGTCTTTCCAACATACCTGTCACTTTCCTAGTCTAATTTGATTTTTATTCTTTGTTATTGCTCTCCTTTTATTTTATATATATTTTGCCACCCGCCACAGCTTGCAGGATCTTGGTACATGAGCTGGGGGTCAGGCTGAAGCTCCTGCAGTAGGAGCTGCAACTCCAAACTACTGGAATAACAGAGAAACACAGACTCCAGGGAATATTCATCAGACTGAGGTCCCCCAGAGGTCCTCATCTTGGTACCAGAGCCAGCTCTACCCAACAGCCTACAGACTCCAGTGATGGATGCCTAAGGCCAAACAACCAGTGAGACAGGAACACAATCCCACTCATCAAAATAAATAAATTTAAAAAATGAGAGGGCAAAACAATGCGGCACAGATGAAGGACCAAGATAAAAACCAACAAGAATAAATAAATGAAGAGGAAATAGGCAATCTACCTGAAGAAGAATTCAGAGTAATGACAGTAAAGGTGATCCATAAACTAGGAAATAGAATGGAGACATGGACTGAGAAAATATAAGAAATGTTTAACAAAGATCTAGAAGAACTAAAGAACAAACAAACAGAGATGAGCAACACAATAACTGAAATGAAAAATACACTAAAAGGAATCAATAACAGAATAACTGAGGCAGAAGAACGAATAACCGAGCTGGAAGAAAAAATGGTGGAAATAACTGCCGAGGAGAAGAATAAAGAAAAAAGAATGAAAAGAATTGAAGGCAATCTCAGAGACTTCTGGGACAAGAATAAATTCACCGATATTCAAATTATAGCGGTCCCAAAAGAAGAAGAGAAAAAGAAAGGGTCTGAGAAAATATTTGAAGACATTATAGTGGAAAACTCCCCTAACATGGGAAAGGAAATAATCACCCAAGTCCAGGAAGCACAGGGAGTCCCATACAAGATAAACTGTAGGAGAAACACACCAAGGCACATATTAATCAAACAACCAAAAATTAAATTCAAAGAAAAAATATTAAAAGCAGCAAGGGAAAAACAAATATTAACATACAAAGGATTTGCCAGAAGGTATCAACTGATTTTTCAGCAGCAACTCTGCAGGCCAGAAGGGAGTGGCAGGATATACCTAAAGTGATGAAAGAGGAAAACCTATAACCAAGATTACTCTACTCAGCAAGGATCTCATTCAGACTCAACAGAGAAATCAAAAGCTTTTCAGACAAGCAAAAGCTAAAAGAATTCAGCACCACCAAACCAGCTTTACAGCAAATGCTAAAGAAATTTCTCTAGGTGGGAACACAAGAGAAGAAAAAGACACACAAAAACAAACCCCAAACAAACCCAAAACACAAAAACAAAAACAAAACAATTAAGAAAATGGTAATAAGAACACATATATTGATAATAACCTTGAATGTAAACAGATTAAATGTCCCAACCAAAAGACACACACTGGCTGAGTGCATACAAAAACAAGACCCATCTATATGCTGTATACAAGAGACCCACTTCAGACCTAGGGACACATACAGACTGAAAGTGAAGGGATGGAAAAAGATATTCCATGCAAATGGAAATCAAAAGAAAGTTGGAGTAGCAATACTCGTATCAGATAAAATACACTTTAAAATAAAGACTGTAACAAGAGATAAGTAAAGACACTATATAATGATCAAGGGATCAATCCAAGAAGAAGATAAAACAATTATAAATGTTTAAACACTCAACATACGAGCACCTCAATACATAAAGCAAATGCCATGAAAACGGAAATCAACAGTAACACAATAATAGTAGGGGACTTTAATACCCCACTTACACTAATGAAAATATCATCCAAACAGAAAACAATTAAGGAAACACAAGCTTGAAATGGCACAACAGACCAGATAGATTTAAGTGACATTTATAAAACATTCCACCTGAGAGTGGCAGAATACACTTTCTTCTCAAGTGTACACGAACCATTCTCCAGGATAGATCACATCTTGGGTCACAAATCAAGTCTTGGAAAATTTAAGAAAATTGAAATTTTATCAAGCAGCTTTTCTGACCAAAACGCTATGAGATTGGAAATCAATTACAGGGAAAAAAATTGTAAAAAACACAAATACATGGAGGGTAAACAGTACATTACTACATAACCAAGAGATCAATGCAGAAATCAAGGAAGAAATAAAACAATTCATAGAAACAGATGACAACAAAAACACAACGACCTAAAACCTATGGGACTCAGCAAAAGCAGTTCTAACAGGGAAGTTTATAGCAATTCAATCTCACCTCAAAAAACAAGAACCATCTCAAATAAAATTTCTAACCCTACACCTCAAGCAACTAGAGAAAGAAGAACAAAGGAAACCCAAAGTCAGCAGAAGGAAAGAAATCATAAAGATCACAACAGAAATAAATGAAACAGAAATGAAGAAAACAATAGCAAAGATCAAAAAAACTAAAAGCTGCGTCTTTGAGAAGATAAACAAAATTGATAAACCATTAGCCAGACTCATCAAGAAAAAAAGGGAGAGGATGCATATCAATAAAATTAGAAATGAAAACGCAGAAATCACAACTGAAACCAAAGAAATACAATGGATTATAAGAGACTACTACAAACAACTATATGCCAATAAAATGGACAACCATGAAAAATGGGCAAATTCTTGGAAAGGTACAATTTTCTAAGACTGAACCACAAAGAATCAGAAAATATAAACAGGCCTATCACAAGTAAAGAAATTGAAACTGCAATTAAAAATCTTCCAACAAACAAAAGTCCAAGACCAGATGGCTTCACAGGCGAACTCTATCAAACATCTAGAGAAGAGCTAACACTGATCCTTCTCAAACTTTTCCCAAAAACTGCAGAGGGAGAAACACTCCCAAATTCATTCTACAAAGCTGCCATCACACTGATACAAAAACAAGAAAAAGATACCACAAAAAAAGAAAATTATAGACCAGTATCACTGATGAACATACATGCAAAACTCCTGAACAAAATACTAGCAAACAGAATCCAACAACGTATTAAAAGGATCATACACCATGATCAACTGGGACTTACCCCAGGGATGCAAGGATTCTTCAATATATGCCAATCAATCAATGTGATACACCATATTAACAAATTAAGGAATAAAAACCATATGATCATCTCATCAGATGCAGAAAAATATTTTGACAAAATTCAACACCCATTTATGATAAAAACTCTCCAGAAAATGGGCATAGAGGGAAACTACCTCAACATAATAAAGGCCATATATGACAAACACACAGCAAACATCATACTCAATGATGAAAACCTGAAAGCATTTCCTCTAAGATCAGGAACAAGACAAGGATGTCCACTCTCACCACTCTTATTCAACATAGTTTTGGAAGTCCTAGCCACAGCAATCAGAGAAGAAAAAGAAATAAAAGGAATACAAATGGGAAAAGAAGAAGTAAAACTGTCACTGTTTGCAGATGACATGATATTATACATAGAAAATCCTAAAGATGGCACCAGAAAACTACTAGAACCAATCAATGAATTTGGTAAGGTTGCAGGATACAATATTAATGCACAAAAATATCTGGCATTCCTATATACTAACAATGAAAAATCAGAAAGAGAAATTAAGGAAACAATCCCATTTACCACTGCAACAGAAAGAATAAAATACCTAGGAATAAACTTACTTAAGGAGGTGAAAGACTTTACTCAGAAAAACTATAAAACGCTGATGAAAGAAATCAAAGATGTCATAAACAGATGGAGAAATATACCATGCTCTTGGATTGGAAGAATCCATAATGTGAAAATGACTATACTATCCAAAGTAATCTACAGATTCAATGCAATCCCTATCAAACTACCAATGGCATTCCTCACAGAATTAGAACGAAAACTTTAACAATTCATATGGAAACACAAAAGACCCAGAATAGCCTAAGCAATCTTGTGAAAGATAAACAGAGCTGGAGGAAGCAGGCTCCCTGACTTCAAACTATACCACAAAGCTACAGTCATCAAGACAATATGGTAGTGGCACAAAAACAGAAATATAGATCAATGGTACAGGATAGAAAGCCCAGAGATAAACCCACACATATATGGTCACCTAATTTATGTCAAAGGAGGCAAGAGCATACAATGGAGAAAAGACAGCCTCTTCAATAAGTGGTACTGGGAAAACTGGAGAGCTACATGTAAAAGAATGAAATTAGAACACTACCCAACACCATACACAAAAATAAACTCTAAATGGATTAAAGACTTAAATATAAGACCAGACACTATAAAACTCTTAGAGGAAAACATAGGAAAAACACTCTTTGACATAAACCACAGCAAGATCTTTTTTGACCTACCTCCTAGACTAATGGAAATAAAAAGAAAAATAAACAAATGAGACCTAATTCAACTTCAAAGCTTTTGCACAGCAAAGGAAGCCATAAACAAGACAAAAAGACAACCCTCAGAATGGGAGAAAATATTTGCAAATGAAACAGTGGACAAAGGATTCATCTCCAAAATATAGAAACAGCTCACGGAGCTCAATATCAAAACAACAAACAATTCAATTAAAAAATGGGCAGAAGACCTAAATAGACACTTCACCAAAGAAAACATACAGATGGCCAAGAGGCACATGAAAAGATGCTCAACATCACTAATTATTAGAGAAATGCAAATCAAAACTACAATGAGGTATCACCTCACACCAGTCAGAATGGCCATTATCAAAAAGTCTAGAAACAATAAATGCTGGAAAGGATGTGCAGAAAAGGGAAACTTTCTGAACTGTTGGTGGGAATGTAAACTGATACAACCACTATGGAGAACATTATGGAGGTTCCTAAAAAACTAAAAATAGAACTACCATATGACCCAGCAATCCCACTACTGGGCATATACCCTGAGAAAACCATAATTGAAAAAGAGACATGTTCCACAGTGTTCACTGCAGCACTATCTACAATAGCCAGGATATGGAAGCAACATGAGTGTCCATCGACAGATGAATGGATAAAGAAGATGTGGTACATATATACAATGGAATATTACTCAGCTATAAAAAGAAATGAAATTGAGTTATTTGTAGTGAGGTGGATGGACCTAGAGTCTGTCATACAGAGTGAAGTAGGTCAGAAAGAGAAAAATAAATACTGTATGTTAACGCATATATATGGAATCTAAAAAAAAAAAAAAATGGTACTGATGAACCTAGTGGCAGGGCAGGAATAAAGACGTAGACATAGAGAATGGACTTGAGGACACAGAGTGGGAGGGGAAGCTGGGGCAAAGTGAGAGTAGCATCGACATATATACACTAACAAATGTAAAACAGTTAGCTAGTGGGAAGCAGCAGCATAGCACAGGGAGATCAGCTCGGTGCTTTGTGACCACCTAGAGGCGTGGGATAGGGAGGGTGCGAGGGAGGTTCAAGAGGGAGGGGATATATGTATGCATATGGCTGATTCACTTTGTTGTACAACAGAAACTAACAGAGTACTGTGAAGCAATTATACTCCAATAAAGATGTGTTTAAAAAAATAATAAAATAAAATAACAAACAACAAAAAAAGCACTGTTGCTTTTGCCATGTGATCTTTGAATTACTCAGCATGAGGGAAGCCAACCACCATGTTGTGAGGACATTCAAGCAGCCTGTGAGGAAGCTCACATCGGAAGAAACTGAGGCCTCCCACCAACAACCAGCACCTATTTTCCAGCCATTTGAGTGGGTTACCTTGAAAGCCGATTTTCTAGTTCCATTTAAGCCTTTAGATGCCTACATCCCCAGCTGACAACTTGACTGCAAACTTCATGAGAGACTTCAAGCTAGCTAAACTGTTCATGAATTCCCAACTCAGAGAAACTGTGAGGAAAATAAATACTTATTATTTTTTAAGTCACTAAGTTTTGAAATAATTTGCTATGCAGCAAAAGATACTTAATACATGCATGTAACATATTATAAATTAAGAAATAGAATAAAATGGACATCCATGAAGTAACCACCAAATTAAAACCAGAATATTGCCAATATCATACACCAGAGGTATTGGTGATCTTTCCTCTTTCAATCTGCCTCACCTTCGGACTGTTTTCTTAAAATACAGCACATCTGTGTAATTCCTCTTTCAACTCTATCTCATGTGATTCCCCTCTGTGCTAGTCTGAATCCAAGAAAGCTTCTGCAGGCAGCCCAACCATCCCAGTCCTCTTATTTAAAAGGGATTGTTGACATTTCCCTTCAGGTTATGATACCAATTTTGGAAAATAGTAACCTAATTTTCTTTTTCTTTTTTTAATTGCTCTTCAAAAGCCCAGCTTTCAGAGCTGTTATATAAGAGATGTGCACTAAGGAATATGTTAGTTTCTCAATTTTTTTAAGATTCCTAAAATTTTAACCATGCATTAAGACAAAGCATTAAAAGTAGCAATCCTGAACCACTACATTCTCTATTTTCCCTTTGCCCCATCCATTCACCAACTACTATCTATTTGCAGACCTGTGCTTTCTTATTATTTCATTCACTTTCACTGAAGGCCATCATAAAGAACAGTAAGTGGAGAAACACTGATGCACTGCTTTTAAAGTTGCTCTCGATTTAATTTTCTATTATGCTACTTATGCTCCTTACCCCCAAAGACTTTTAATGATAAATTTATCATAGGATTCAAGACCAAGGAGGAAAAAATAGTTTTATGATGAACTAGTATATAATTTCTTACTGGAAAATTTTCTGGTTCAGAGTTTATAAAAATGGGATCCATGTGCATATATTTAGTGTTAGTATTACATCAGTACCAAGTAGAAAGGAAGGTTTAATAATAGGTATAATAGAAAAAAATGGAAGAATTGAGTCTTCACAGGAGAGAAATTAAATTAGTAAACGCTTCCTTCTGTAAACTAAAACGGTTTTCCAGAATACTGTTACTTACAATAATGTATACCCTTTTCTCAATTAAGGCTTATAGTAAGGACAATATGAAAGTTTATTTCTAAATCTATGTATCATACTTCTTGCTCCTCCTATCCATTTTGAGATTCTCAAATGGGAATGCACAACAGCAGTCCTGGCATTAGGCATCATCTACACAACACTTTAAGTAAGTCTTTTCATTTAATGTCTTTTCATCTTGTGCCCTAATTTGGAGGAGAGAGGATGGGAGAAGAAAAAAAAAAAGGTATTACAAAGATACCACACTCAGAAGAACAAGTGTCTTAGCTGTAAGACTTCCAAGTTGCAATTTTATGTTAGTAAATGTCCAAAAATACTTTTTTATTGTTGAATTATCATTAATTTATACATTTATTTTTCTAGTTTTATCTATGTATAAGTTCTAAAACAGAGTACACACTTTGTAAATTGTATTTCAGTTCCATTTAAGTTATATTATGAGGCAGTTAATTTAAATCTTATGAATATGTTTTTCCTTTCCTCTAAAATACTGATATTGATCAATTGTTTTTCCCTCTTTGCCCTGGTTGCTAAGAAACTCAGAGCTAAGCTTTGTTATCAATTGCTACTCCATCACAGATAGTTCCCTATACAGTTTTCTTCCTTCCTTCCTTATGTCTCCATTTCTTTTGTCTTTGGTAAATTTTTTTGACCTCATCATATTTGTTTTTTACAAGATTCCTAAAATAAATTTAACACATATAGAAAGTAAAAGTAATCAATAAAGTATATACTAAAGTGCTATGCAAAAATTTGAGTCTGTATTTCTATAATAGTACAATCAAATTTAACTTTCTGCAATGATGGAAATGTTCTATATTGTAGCCACTGTTCAGTATGGTAGCCACTAGACACAAGTGCCTACTGAGCACTTGAAATGTGGCTGTGTGACTCAGGAACTGAATTTTAAATTGTATATCATTTTAATTAATTTAAATAGCCATACATATCCAGTGGCTACAATATTGGACTGCAAAGGTATAACTTATATTTATGGATTTCTTCCCATAAGATATAAACTTCATGTGGAATATTATATATTTTATATAATGCCTCAAGCACACCAAGGCAAGTTCATAAATAAAAAGTAAGATAGTATACTCTTTGCAATGGACTGAATGGTCATGCTCCCCCAGATCCATATGTTCAAACCCTAGCCCCAATATGATGGTATTAGGAGAGAGGGTTGAGCACTCATAAATGGAATTAGTGACCTTATAAAAGAGTCCCTAGGGAGCTCCCTTGCCCCTTCTGCTATATGAAGACACAACAAAAAGACAGCTGTCAATGAACCAGGAAGCAGACTCTTAACCAGACACTGAATCTGCTAATGCCATGATCTTGGATTTCCCAGCCTCCAGAACTGTGAGACATTCTTCCTGTTTCAGCCACCCAGCTTATCGTATTCTTTTACAGCAGCCTGAACAAAGATATTCTTGTTCTGTGAAAGACCATTAAACCATGAAACATTTTTGAGTTTTTTACATCTAATGCAAATCAATACACCACTATGAGTTCTTCATCTATAAAGTCCAGATATAATGTGATTCCTACTATATCTCACAAAGTTATGTTAAGAGTTGATAAAAAATACTTTATTACTGGGCTTCCCTGGTGGCGCAGTGGTTGAGAGTCTGCCTGCCGATGCAGGGTATGTGGGTTCATGCCCCAGTCCGGGAAGATCCCACATGCCGCGGAGCAGCTGGGCCCGTGGGCCATGGCTGCTGAGGCTGCGCGTCCAGAGCCTGTGTGCCGCAACGTGAGAGGCCACAGCAGTGAAAGGCCCACGTACCGCAAAAAAAAAAAAAAAAAAAAAAACTTTATTACTATGTTGGAGGCTTAGGAGAAGAAGCTTGGTATTCAGAGGGCAACACTTTTATTGTGTTATGACCTCCCTTTTATGGTTTGAGTAATGAGTTATTTAATTCACATAATATTAAACAATTTAAATAAAACTTTTGGAGATGGCTAAATTAAATGGTTTGATGGCATAATGTTTAGAGTTAAGCAACTGAATAAAACTGTAGGGAGCATGTGTAATCAAGCTAGATTTAAGTAACATCTGATGCACATTTATGGAATAATAGCCTTGATGATAAGCTAATTTGAGAAAAGTCGGTCCAGCTGTATATTCATTAGAAAGAAGGAAAATGCTCTCCTTAAAACATAAAGCAACACACAAGAGGCAATCTAGTAAAATATCCATTAACTTAAGGGTATGTGTAATTTCAACAGCAGTCTTAGTTCCCTCATTGACTAAGCAAGTTCATTTCAGTTCCTTCCTTTATGTTCCAGTGCCTCAGAAAAATAGAGGGGAACAATAGTATATTTGTCTTGCATGTTTCATGAATACATTGTGATTATAAGTATACCAATATGGATGAGGGAACAGTGTATACTGAACATTTTAGGCAATGTATAATATTATTTCAATTTATTAGAACAAGAACTTCATAACTTTTCAAACCATACACAGTGTGAAAGAACAGTATGTTATCGTTAAAGAGTTACTTGTATGCAGTCCAAACTTACTTGCACTTACTGACTTTAATAAGTACCTGTAAAATTCTTTTAACACCTGAGCAATTTCATAAAATGTTTTCAGAATGAAGTTTTAAAAATGTTTACAAATCCATGCTGAGGAGTACAGTATTCCTCACTCTGTTCTATGGAAGATCACAATGTGATATATCACAAAGATGGGCTTTATGCGCCCAAAAAACTTGAGTTTGAGACTCAAAAAATAGTTTGTTACTTAGTAATGTTACCTCTTCATGTCTGTTTTCTCATTTATAAAATGGGTATTATAAAACCTATCAGTATGTTTTAGAAAATTAAGCGAAAAACATATGTATTTAGCATCTGTGATAACATAGATGCTTATAAATATATTCTTTACCATTAATTCTGAAGTTATTCGTCAATTTGTTCTCCCTTACTCCCATTGCTGTGCATTTCACCCTCTTTCTATACCACAATCTGATCATATGATTCAATCACAAGAGGATGAAGAAAGAACATTATATCTCCTTTCATTTCCTTTCGGGATTATAATCATGGGTTGAAAAACTACAGCTCGGGCCATACACAGCCTGCAGCCTGTTTTTGTATGGCCCATGAGCTAAGCATAGGTTGCAAAGAAGAAGAGGGCAAGGAGCAAAAGAAGGAGAAGGAAGAAGAGAAGGAAAATGGAGAGGAGGAGAATATGTGACGGGCTACATGTGGCCTCTAACACCTACAATATTTACTCTCCGGCCCTTAAATGAAAACGTTTGCCAACTTCTGGACTATACCCCGAAATCTTTATGATTGAAGGTCTCCTCTTATTGTGTAGTATTGAGAATTCAGCATAATTGTTTGTAAGGAAATAATAAATAAAAAACCTAGAGTTGGAAATAACAATGTTCATTAACAATAAAGAAACCATAGGAAGATTAAAGGTATAACAAATCTGTGATTATTTTTAGATATTAGTAAAGATAATTCTTAGTTTCACAGAGTCTGAGTTAAACTTAAATTCATTTGAAATGTTGCTTAAATTACTGGAGGGCTTCCAGTTTTGCAACCAAAAAGGCTCACTGCATCATGCATTATTTGAATATTATGCCAGTGAAAGTTAGATGCTTAACTAAAAAGCCTAAACCATGATATTAGTAGTTATTTATTGAGCTGTTATTTCAGAGTGTTGGAGGAAATACAATTTATATCTAAGGCAGGCAATAAAAATTCCAGTAACAGAGTGGAGTCAAGATGGCAGTGTGGGAAGACACAGAGTTCACATCTCCCCACAACTAGGGCACCTTCCAGAAGCTGGTGGGGGACCCTGATGCCCAAGAAGACAGGAAGAACCCCCAAGCGAACTGGTAGGATGTGTGGGGACTGAGGTGGGAGGAGAAGTGCAGGCCAGACAGGACCAGAGCGCCAGAGGGGTGGCTGAGATGGGGGAGGGATTCCCATGCCTGGAGGGACCCTCAAGGGCTCAGACCAGGGGGGAACCGACCCAGCATTTCCCCTGCCCAATCGGCCGGGGAAGTCTGCCAGGCTCTCGGGCCGGGTCCTACACCCTCAAAGGTCCCCTCTGAGCCAGATTGGTCCTGGGGACATAGGAGAGAGGCCGGGGAACAGAAGAGGAGCAGAGGGCATTTGCCCCACCCACTTGAGCCCAGGAAGCCTGCTGGGCTCCCAGGTGGGGTCCTCCACCCTCTGAGACTAGAGGTAGGAGGCACACCTGGCCCCCTTCTGTTCTGTTGAGCCTAAGCCTCACCCCCCACACCATCTCCCCTGGGACTTTCCCAGCCCTGTGGGTCCTAAGCATAGGCCTTGCCCACGGCCCACAACTCACACCTGCTTAGGCTGCGCTCTCCACAGCCAAGGCCTTTTTCCACCTTTTCTTTTCCTCCTCATCTTTTTTACTATTGTGGTTCTGTTTTACATTCCCATTGTTGTTGCATCTATATTTTTATTTTTATGTTCTTCCAACATATCAGTTAGTTTCCTGGTCTAATTTTAATTTTTACTTTCTTATTGTTCTGCTGTTTTTTTTTTTTCTTGCCGCCCCACGTACATTAAAGGACCTTGGTTCGTGAGCCAGGGGTCGGGCCAAAGCTCCTGCGGTGGGAGCTTCAAGTCTGAACCACTGGACTAACATAACCTCAGACCCCAGGGAATATTCATCAGAGTGAGGTCACCCGGAGGTCCTCATCTCAGTAGCAAGACTCAGCTCTATCCAACAGCCTACAAACTCCAGTGTTGGAAGCCTCAGGCCAAACAACCAGTAAGACAGGAACACAATCCCACTCATCAAAAAAAAAAAAAAAAAAAAAAAAAGACAGGGCAAAACAATATGTCATAGATGGAGAAGCAAGGTAAAAACCAACAAGACCAAATAAATGAAGAGGAAATAGGCAATCTACCTGAAAAAGAATTCAGAGTAATGATAGTAAAGATGATCCAGAATCTCAGAAATAGAATGGAGGCATGGACTGAGAAAATACAAGAAATGTTCAACAAAGATCTAGAAGAACTTAAGAACAAACAAACAGAGATGAGCAACACAATAACAAATGAAAAATACACTAGAAGGAATCAATAACAGAATAACTGAGGCAGAAGAACGAATAACTGAGCTGGAAAAGAAAATGGTGGAAATAACTGCCGAGGAGCAGAATAAAGAAAACAGAATGAAAAGAATTGAAGACAATCTCAGAGGCCTCTGGGACAACACTAAACACATCAACATTCAAATTATAGGCGTCCCAAAAGAAGAAGAGAAAAACAAAGGGTCTGAGAAAATATTTGAAGATTTTGTAGTGGAAAACTTCCCTAATATGGGAAAGGAAATAGTCACCCAAGTCCAGGAAGCACAGAGTCCCATACAGGATAAACTGTAGGAGAAACACACCAAGACACATATTAATCAAACTAACAAAAGTTAAATTCAAAGAAAAAATACTAAAAGCAGCAAGGGAAAAAAAAAATTATATAGAAAGGATTCCCCATAAGGTTATCAGCTGACTTTTCAGCAGCAACTCTGCAGGCCAGAAAGGACTGGCAGGACATACTTAAAGTGACGAAACAGAAAAACCTATAACCAAGATTACTCTACCCAGCAAGGATCTCATTCAGATTCAACAGAGAAAACAAAAGCTAATCAGACAAGCAAAAGCTAAGAGAACTCAGCACCACCAAACCAGCTTTACAACAAACGCTAAAGAAACTTCTCTAGGCGGGAAACACAAGAGAAGAAAAAGACCCACAAAAACAAACCCAAAACAATTAAGAAAATGGTAATAGGAACATACACATATTGATAATAACCTTGAATGTAAACGGATTAAATGCCCCAACCAAAACATACACACTAGCTGAATGGATACAAAAACAAAACCCATATATATGCTGTCTACCAGAGACTCACTTCAAACCTAGGGACACATACAGACTGAAAGTAAAGGGATGGAAAAAGATATTCCATGCAAATGGAAATCAAAAGAAAGCTGGAATAGCAATACTCATATCAGATAACATACACTTTAAAATAAAGACTGTTACAAGAAATAAGGAAGGACACTACATAATGATCAAGGGATCAATCCAAGAAGAAGATAAAACAATTATAAATGTTTATGCACCCAACACAGGAGCCCCTCAATACATAAGGGAAATCCTAACAACCATGAAAGGGGAAATCAACAGTAACACAATACGAGGTGGGGACTTTAACACCCAACTTACACCAATGGAAACTCCATCCAAACAGAAAATAAATAAGGAAACACAAGCTTTAAATGACACAACAGACAAGATAGATTTAATTGATATTTATAGATCATTGTACCAGAGAGTGGCAGAATACACTTTCTTCTCAAGTGCACATGGAACAGTCTCCAGGATTAATCACATCTTGGTTCCAAATCAAGCCTCGGAAAATTTAAGAAAATTGCAATCATATCAAGCATCTTTTCTGGCCACAACACTATGAGATTGAGAATCAGTTACAGGAAAAAAAATCTGTAAATAACACAAATACATGGAGGCTAAACAATACACTACTAAATAACCAAGAGATAACTGAAGAAATCAAAGAAGGAATTAAAAAATACATGGAAACAAATGACAATGAAAACACGATGACCTAAAACTTTTGGGACACAGCAAAAGCAGTTCTAAGAGGGAAGTTTACAGCAATTCAATCTCACCTCAAGAAACAAGAAGAATCTCAAATAAAAAATCTAATCCTACACCTAAGGTAACTAGAGAAAGAAGAAAAAAGAAAACCCAAAGTCGGTAGAAGGAAAGAAATCATAAAGATCAGAGCAGAAATAAACGAAATAGAAATGAAGAAAACAATAGCAAAGATCACTAAAACTAAAAGCTGGTTCTTTGAAAAGATAAACAAAATTGATAAATCCTTAGTCAGACTCATCAACAAAAAAGAGAGAACATGCAAATCAATAATATTAGAAATGAAAAAGGAGAAATCACAACTGACACCACAGAATTACAAAGGATTATAAGAGACTACTACAAACAGCTATATACCAATAAAAAGGACAACGACGAAGGAATGGACAAATTCTTCGAAAGGTACAATTTTCCAAGACTGAAACACGAAGAATTAGAAAATATAAACAGACTTATCACAAGTAATGAAATTGAAACTGTACTTAAAAATATTCCAACAGGGCTTCCCTGGTGGCACAGTGGTTGAGAGTCTGCCTGCCGATGCAGGCGACACGGGTTCGTGCCCCGGTCTGGGAAGATCCCACATGCTGCGGAGCAGCTGGGCCTGTGAGCCATGGCTGCTGAGCCTGTGCATCCGGAGCCTGTGCTCCACAACAGGAGAGGCCACAACAGTGAGAGGCCGGCATACCGCAAAAAAAAAAAAAAAAAAATCTTCCAACAAACAAAAGTCCAGAACCAGATGGCTTCACAGGCAAATTCTATCAAACATTTAGAGAAGAGCTAACACTGAACCTTCTCAAACTCTTCCAAAAAACTGCAAAGGGAGAAACACTCCCAAATTCGTTCTACAAAGCCAACATCACCCTGATACAAAAACAAGAAAAAGATATCACAAAAAAAGAAAATTATAGACCAATATCACTGATGAACATAGATGCAAAAATCCTGAACAAAATACTAGCAAACAGAATCCAACAACATATTAAAAGGATCATACACCATGATCAACTGGGATTTACCCCAGGGATGCAAGGATTCTTCAATATATGCAAATCAATCAATGTGATACACCATATTAACGAATTAAGGAATAAAAACCATATGATCATCTCATCAGATGCAGAAAAATATTTTGACAAAATTCAACACCCATTTATGATAAAAACTCTCCAGAAAATGGGCATAGAGGGAAACTACCTCAACATAATAAAGGCCATATATGACAAACCCACAGCAAATATCAAACTCCATGATAAAAAAACTGAAAGCATTTTCTTTAAGATCAGGAACAAGACAAGGATGTCCACTCTCATCACTCTTATTCAACATAGTTTTGGAAGTCCTAGCCACAGCAATCAGAGAAGAAAAAGAAATAAAAGGAATACAAATGGGAAAAGAAGAAGTAAAACTGTCACTGTTTGCAGATGACATGATACTATACACAGAAAATCCTGAAGATGGCACCAGAAAACTACTAGAACCAATCAATGAATTTGGTAAGGTTGCAGGATACAATATTAATGCACAAAAATATCTGGCATTCCTATATACTAACAACGAAAAATCAGAGAGCGAAATTAAGGAAACAATCCCATTTACCACTGCAACAGAAAGAATAAAATACCTAGGAATAAACTTACCTTAGGAGGTGAAAGACTTTACTCAGAAAAACTATAAAACGCTGATGAAAGAAATCAAAGATGTCATAAACAGATGGAGAAATATACCATGTTCTTGGATTGGAAGAATCAATATTGTGAAAATGACTATAGTATCCAAAGCCATCTACATGCAATCTCTATCAAACTACCAATGGCATTCCTCAGAGAATTAGAACGAAAACTTTAACAATTCGTATGGAAACACAAAAGACCCAGAATAGCCTAAGCAATCTTGTGAAAGATAAACAGAGCTGGAGGAAGCAGGCTCCCCGACTTCAAACTACACCACAAAGCTACAGTCATCAAGACAATATGGTAGTGGCACAAAAACAGAAATATAGATCAATGGTACAGGATAGAAAGCCCAAAGATAAACCCATGCACATATGATCACCTAATTTATGTCAAAGGAGGCAAGAGCATACAGTGGAGAAAAGAGAGCCTCTTCAATAAGTGGTACTGGGAAAACTGGACAGCTACATGTAAAAGAATGAAATTAGAACACTACCCAACACCATACGCAAAAATAAACTCTAAATGGATTAAACACTTAAATATAAGACCAGACACTATAAAACTCTTAGAGGAAAACATAGGAAAAACACTCTTTGACATAAACCACAGCAAGATCTTTTTTGACCCACCTCCTAGACTAATGGAAATAAAAACAGAAAGAAACTAATGGGACCTAATTCAACTTCAAAGCTTTTGCACAGCAAAAGAAACCATAAACAAGACAAAAAGTCAACCCTCAGAATGGGAGAACATATTTGCAAATGAAACAAATGAAACAAAGACAAAGGATTCATCTCCAAAATACAGAAACAGCTCACAGAGCTCAATATCAAAACAACAAACAATTCAATTAAAAAATGGGCGGGAGACCAAATAGACCACAGAAGACATACAGATGGCCAAGAGGCACATGAAAAGATGCTCAACATCACTAATTATTAGAGAAATGCAAATCAAAACTACAATGAGGTATCACCTCACACCAGTCAGAATGGCCATTATCAAAAAACCTAGAAACAAAAACCTAGAAACCTAAACCTAAATAAATGCTGGAAAGGGTGTGCAGAAAAGGGAACCCTCCTGCACTGTTGGTGGGACTATAAATTGATACAACCAACCACTATGGAGAACAGTATGGAAGTTCCTTAAAAAACTAAAAATAGAACTACCATATGACCCAGCAATCCCACTACTGGGCATATACCCTGAGAAAACCATAATTCAAAAAGAGACTTGTCCCACAATGTTCACTGCAGCACTATTTACAATAGCCAGGACATGGATGCATACTAAATGTCCATCAACAGATAAATGGATAGAGATGTGGCACATATGTACAATGGAATACTACTCAGCCATAAAGAGAAATTAAATTGAGTTATTTATAGTGAGGTGGATGGACCTAGAATCTGTCATTAGAGTGAAGTAAGTCAGAAAGAGAAAAACAAATACTGTATGCTAATGAATATATATGGAATCTAAAAAAGAAAAAAAAATGGTACTGATGAACCTAGTGGCAGGGCAGGTATAAAGACGTAAACATAGAGAATGGACTTAAGGACACGGGGGCTAGGGGGAAGCTGGGGTGAAGTGAGATTAGCATTGACATATATACACTACTGAATGTAAAATAGTTAGCTTGTGGGAAGCAGCAGCATAGCACAGGGAGATCAGCTCAGTGCTTTGTGATGACCTAGAGAGGTGGGATATGGAGGGTAGGAGGGAGGCTCAAGAGAGAAGGGATATGGGATTTATGTATGCATATGGCTGATTCACTTTCTTGTACAACAGAAACTAACACAGTATTGTGAAGCAATTATATTCCATAAAGATCTATTAAAATAAAAAATTCCAGTATGAAAGTCAAACTTTCAACCACCATTCACTCCAGCAGAAATTTAACTTTCTTGCCAAACTCAATTTATTTTCATATATCCAGGCATATGGAAATGAGCATAGAACTTAGTCAAAGTACAAAAGAATCAAACTGTGGACAAGAAATTTAATAAAAATTAGAAAGGTAATTCATTAATATTAGTGGCCTTAAATCTTGAGTCCTGATGTTCACTGTGATACATAAGCCCTTGTCCTGACTGACTCATGTCACACAAGTGTGAGTCCCCTTCAGTCCTGTTTGTCCCATATGATTCTGTCAGCATGGCCAAAACTCATCCAAATTGACTTGATCAAATCTTTCTCCTAAAATTGGGTTTCTAATTCATTAATCAATCTCTATTAACCCCTTGAGCTCTTGTGGAGCTAAGGAAGGGTTACTTTTCAGACATATGTATAGAGAAGCAGATTAAAAAAAATCTTTAAACAAGTAAAACTTCAGAAGATTCAGAGTAAATCCAGGACAGACCATGCCATCCTGTACGTAAAGAGTCTGTGTCATTGCCTTGTGTCCTGATGGCTTTTGTGTTTCTGTTTCACATCCTTCATGAGGCCCACGTGACCTACCTGTTCCCCGGTTGCATGAAACACTATGGCTCCATGTGTAGTACATATAAGTTTGCTCTATAGACTAGTCACTAGAGTCTCTAATTAGTATGCCTAAGAATTTGTATTTCTAAAATGTTTAGAAGTGAAAATAAAGTCTGAGGGTCAGTTAATAGTAGTATTGGTTTATTAGTTTTGTCAATTTACCAATGTAATGTGACATGTTACCCATAAGGGAAACTGTGTGAAGGGAATATGGAAATTCTCTGTATTATCTTTGCAACTTTTCTGGAATTCTAAATTATTCTAAACTAAAAATGTTATTGTTTTTAAATCCTCTGACATAACAGAATAAAAAATTAATGTAGAAAAAAATAAAATAAAACATTTACAAGTGATTCTGACATATGGAAAGGAACCATACTTCGAGAATTACTACCCTAAGTTCATACACACAAAAGTCTTGGGTTGGAGTGATGGGATGGGGTGGTTAACGGAGTGATGGGATGGGGTGGTTAAGTTATTGAATGGAGTGGTTACATACATAGTTCAACAAATTCGGGGAAAGGGACTATGGTCTTCACTTCCATATCATTCCCCTGTGACATGAATTGTCCCATCATCCCTTTATAGACTAGTGTTTATAGCCGCTCTGTGATAACTTAGGATTCAAGGAATAATTAGTAAATGTCTCAAGCCATGACTTCTAGTGCCACAATACATTCAGTCTTATGGAAGATCCATTACTTCCAAAAACTATGGGTATGAGGGGAACAAGATGCTGGTCCCTATTATTCCAAACAACCTTCCATCATCTGTGACACCTAAACAAAAGAACTCTAACACTGTCTCTCCCAGGGTGGAATACTTCCATTGGAATCCTTCCAGCCCAAAACAATCAATTTGCATCGCCTTGATGACTCTAGCTTTTCAAAAACAAAGGTTCCGTTTGATATCCTGTAAAGACAAGAGGCTAAGTTTCTGGAGGATGAGGGGAAAATCTCTGAATATAAAATGCAGGTAGTTAGCTTTAGGCAGGTACTGGAATGGAAATATAATAAATTTGTACAGAGCAACTTCATAAAGTACAGGGTCTTGAAAGCATTTCCTCTAAAATCGGAAACAAGACAAGGATGCCCACTCTCGCCACTTTTATTCAATATATATTGGAAGTCCTAGCCACAGCCATCAGAGAAGAAAAAGAAATAAAAGGAACACAAATGGGAAAGGAAGAAGTAAAACTATCACTGTTTGAAGATGACATGATACAATTCCTAGAAAATCCTAAAGACACCACCAGAAATCTACTACAGCTCCTCAATGAACTCAGCAAAGTTTCAGGATATAAAATTAATACACAGAAATCTGTTGCATATCTTTATACTAACAATGAAGAAAGAGAAATTAAGGAAACAAACCCATTTACCATTGCATCAAAAAGAATAAAATATCTAGGAATAAACCTACCTAAGGAGGCAAAAGACCTGTACTCCAAAAACTATAAGACGCTGATGAAAGAAACTGAGGATGACATAAACAGATGGAAAGATCTACTGTGTTGTTGGATTGGAAGAATCAATACTGTTAAAATATCTACACTACCTAAGGCAATCTACAGATTCGATGCAATCCCTATCAAAATAACAATGGCATTTTTTGCAGAACTAGAACAAATAATTTAAAATTTTACATGGAAACACAAAAGACCCCAATAGTCAAAACAATCTTGAGAAAGAAGAACAGAGCTGGAGGAGTCATGTGCCCTGACTTCGAACTATACTACAAAGCTACAGTAATCAAAACAGCATGGTACTGGCACAAAAACAGACACATAGATCAATGGAACAGAATAGAGAGACCAGAAGTGAACCCACACACTTATAGGTAATTAATCTACGACAAAGGAGGCAAGAATATACAATGGGGAAAAGACAGTCTCTTCAACAAGTGGTGTTGGGAAAATCGAACAGCTACCTGTAAAAGAATGAAATCAGAACATTCTCTAACACAATATACGAAAATAAACTCAAAATAGGTTAAAGACCTAAATGTAAGACTGGATACTATAAAACTCCTAGAGTAAAACATAGGCAGAATACTCTTTCATGTAAATTGTACCAATATTTTTTTGGATCTTTCTCCTAAAGCAAAGGAAATAAAAGGAAAAATAAATAAATGGGACCTAATTAAACTTAAAAGCTTTTGCACAGCAAAATGAAAAGACAACCTACTGAATGGGAGAAAATATTTGCAAATAATATGACTAATAGGGGATTAATATCCAACATATATGAATAACTCACACAACTCAACATCAAAAAAACAAACAACCCAATTAAAAAATGTACAGCAGAACTAAATAGACATTTAACCAAAGAAGAAATGTAGATGGCCAACGGACACATGAAAAGATGCTCAGTATCACTGATCATCAGGGAAATGCAAATCAAAACCACAATGAGATATCATCTCACACCTGTCAGAATGGCTATCATCAGAAAGAAGACAAATAACAATGTTGTCAAGGATGTGGACAGTTGGGAACCCTAGCACACTGTTGGTGGGATTATAAATTGGTGTGACCACTGTGGAAAATAGTATGGAGGTTACTCAAAAAACTAAAAATAGAACTACCATATGACCCAGCAATTCCACTCCTGGGTATATATCCAAAAAAAAAACAAAAACACTAATTTGAAAAGATACATGCACCCCAGTGTTCATAGCAGTATTATTTACAATTGCCAAGATACGGAAAAAACCTAAGTGTCCATCAACAGATACATAGATTAAGAAGCTGTGGTATTTATACACAATGAAATACTACTCAGCCATAAAAAGAAAAAAAATTCTCCATTTGCAGCAACATGGCTGTACTTGGAGGGCAATATGCTAAGTGAGATAAGTCAGACAGACAAAGACAAATATTGTGTGATATCACTTATATGTAGAATAGAAAAATACAACAAATTAATGAATATAACAAAAAAGAAGCAGACTCACAGATATAGGGAACAAACTTGTGGTCACCAGTGGAGGGGGGGAGGTGCTTCATAGGGTGGAGGAGTGGGAGGGACAAACTACTGGGTGTAAGACAGGCTCAAGGATGTACTGTACAAAATGGGGAATAGAGCCAATATTTTGTAATAACTGTAAATGGAAAGTAACCTTTAAAATTGTATAAATTTTTTTAAAAAAATAAAATAAATTGCTTCCATTTCAAACAGAAATAAAATAAATAAAGTACAGGGTCTTTCTCCCAGCCTTGAAGAGAAACTCCACCCACAACTACTTAAGGTGAGAACTTCAGAATATCAAGTCACCTTGGCATCAAAACCAATTCCTGAAGATGCTTTACTCATTCAACAAATATTTGCTGAGCACACGTACTTCAGTGGAGGATACAGGCTTTATGAGGCCTTAATCTTTCACAGTTTAGGAGAAAAGGGCCTCTTTTAAAAAAGTAATATAAAATTATAAATACAAAAGCATCTAGGAAGGTATTTATTTGAAATGTTAAAATAAATCAAAAAATTACAAATTTTATTAAGTTGTAATGCCAAAAACATAAAATGAGAAAAATGGCATATTTCTATCAATTAACTTCCTTTACTAAATTAACTTTCAGGTTCACAAATTGTCATTGGTAACAAGATGTAAAATTTTAGGATTGTTGTCATATTTGGGAAAACCTCTATCAAGAAGACGACTATTTTGACTAAGTTTAATGAGTACCCATTTCTCTGCTTATACTTTACTCATCCAATGTATGGAAGAATTTTCCACAAATTAGCTTCTGGTTCTGAACATTTCTAACTTTGTCTCTCCCCACATACTTTAGGTGCTGAAGCTGTAGGACACATTCATATGATAAACAACTGCCTATGATGCAGTTTTATGTCTCAACCCTAACTGAGTGAACACAACAGGCTATAGTAATATTCCTAAAAATCATCTCTGCATCAACATGGCTAGCAGTGATTTAACTATATGAGGGAGCAACTGCAAACCACATAAATAAATCTCATTATTCAAGTGTATTACCAAATCAATTTCCTCTAAGCCAGATCCCAAAATTGCCCATGGCTACTTGAATGCCAACTCAGTACAAGGGAAAGTAAGATAAAGGTGAAGATGAAGTGGACAGACTGACTATAGATATTTTAAAATATTACTTTAAAAAAATATTGCAAAATCTTACACAAATATATGAACATTTTTAGGGCCTCTCCCTAGACTTTGGAATGAGTCCAGGCAAAGTAAGGGATCCTGAAACTATGCTTCCTTTAATTCATGCTAAACCTGCCTCTGCATCCTCTCACAAGCAAGACTAGGACTTTATCTTAGAAAAATGGGTGATGTGTAAAGGGTAAATGCTCTGGAATCAAGAAGGCTGGGTACGACTTGCAGGCCCCTATTTAACTGCTGTTGGCAATGGGCCGTGTACTTGACTTTAGTTTCCTCACCTCTAATATGAGGCTGATGACAATAATGTCTCCCAAAAGATTTAATTTAAGTATATGCAGTTCTTAAACTATAGAGTGCTCTATAACTGTTCATAATTATTCTTATTAACATTATCAGTACTAGTATTAGTAGTACTGTTAGTATGAATAATCAACTTAAGGTTATAAAAATTGCTTTTGCCCTTCTGAATTCTTAGCATCTAGACTTTAATATTTGCTCTTCAGTTGCTAACCTAGATGAAATGGAAGCACAGCAAGATTACAGCCTTGTTATACATGGACTCCTAGTACACAACTATCCTTTACCAGTGGGGAAAAAATTTCCTTCGTAAGTTGTCTTACAAAGCCCATTCCTCATAGATACCTGAAATAGCCAAGCAATAGGTTGAGTATGCAAGTTATTTCTTTAGCAATCTCTATAAATTCCTAGCAATTTTTTGAACAGGACTTCTTAAAAAGATTATATCTTCTTCCCTTTTCTAAACATTGTTGAAATGCATTGGAATGGCACCTTATGATTATTTTTGTGTTTTTAACAAAGATATGTGTTGATCTGCTCATATCAAGTGATGAAGCAAATGTAACTCATGACGGTTCATGGTTGATCTCCCAGGTAAATCTACTTGGAAACGCAGTAATACTCCCAAAATTTGTAAGAAATTATAAAACATGTCATTTAATACTTTACATCAAATTTCATTCATATTTCTCTAACGGACTAAATTTAGATTTAAATTTTCTCTTGAATACTTTGCTTGGAAATCAAGTTTTCAAAAAAGAAATTTTAAAAGCTAGGAAAATAATCTGGCATTTTAAAGTGAGTATAAAAGTCTTACAAAATCACTTAAGTGCCAAGGGGACTATTTTAATGTGATTTGGAAAAGAATGAACAAAAATAAGAATATTTCTTGGACAGTGCCTTTTAATAATCCTAAGTAAATCTGAGATCATTTCATAGCCATTATATTACAGCAGAACTCTCTGTAGAAATACAGTAAAGTTTTAAATTTATTTCCACAGTTCTCATAAAGTAATTATTTAACTAATAAATGGAAAGTGAAACCAAAGCATAAAAGTATAGAAATCTATACAATAAATACAATGGTATCAAAGGGACCAATTTAAGAACTTAGGTGTTTTAATCTATAAAGATGATGTTAGCAATTTCTCTGGGTGCCTATTTCCAGGACTGTGTCTTCTCTAGCTGTTGTGTGTTACAGAGTTTAGGATCAGGTTTTCTGGGTATTATGTTTGTCTTTTAATTCATTCAACAAATATTTATTAAACCCTATTATTTTGCATATAGACCCTGGAGATACAAAATCAGAACAGGAGAATAATGATCCCAGATCTCTGGTATTAATTTTTAGTCCAGTGTAACCAAGGACCATATGAGATTTTGTCCTGTTTTCTAGGAATTGCTGCAAAGACTCAAAATTAAATGCAAAACATGCAAAATTCTTGCATTCTAAGCTCAGAGATCACTAGGAGTTGGGGCCAGACACATCTTCAAGGTCTAATGAGAGGCAGAATCCAAGCATCTTCTCTTCCATATCTAATGCCCATAACTCTGACAGTCAAAACACATAGAAGACTGGTGGTAAGAAAATGAACTGCCTTTTCAGAAGCAGTGTCCAAGAGGAAAGACTATTTTCTTCCTTTTTCAGCATGAGCCTATAGGAATGCTTATCCTTCCAAAATCCACTGGAAATGGGGAGCTTCATGAGAATCACTTATTCAATAGTAGGATTTCTGCCAGAAAAGGAGAAAAGTATTTTGTCCCCCAGTTGTACACTGTGTAACCAGCAGACTCATTAATCTGCCCCTGGGTCACCATGAGCTGGGAAAAGAAGAAGACAGGGCTAAAATAGAGGGAAAAGTGAAACTTCACATACTGTTAAGGCTGAGGCGAGTGAACATTTCAGAAGACAGCTGGGTTTGAGCTATCTTGAAAGAACTTCTCCCAAGAGGAACCTAAGCAGGAAGGTGTTGTGGGAGAAGCCAGGAGCTACGAGTACAGGAGGTGGAAAATACCAAGTCAGAGCTAGATCTCCCATATCAGGGACTCAGCAGGAAATCTGAACGGAGCCCTCCTGGGTCCCATGACAGAAATGACCAATGTGAGCCAGACACCTCTCATCAACGAACAAGTAACTGCTTTCACCTACAGTCCAATAAGGAGAGGTCTGCCTTTTCCCTCTCTTTCCTCTCTACCAGAACCTAACAGAGAAGCTAGCACCTAGAAGGAGGAGGCAGATGGAGAAACTGCTCCAAGATGCTAAAGACACAGATAGTCCTACCTATGCTTTGAAGAGAAGAGAAAGCTTTGAACTGAGTTTCAGACAGAAGTTTTAAAATATACAAGACTGGATGTTAAATGCTGAAATAGGACTGTCCTAATAACTGAAAAGTGCCTGGAATGTGAAAGAGTCTATTCACAATTACATTAGGCAAAGTGAATGGCTTTGCTCTCCCCAGAGTTTGGCCCAAGTCTTAAGTAAAGCTATCAGCAATAAAAACTCAGTTAAGCAGATGTTTTGTTGAAAGCTAGATGTAGGGCACAGGCAGGCCTGAATCCCAGAAAAGGTATCTGAACTGAAGGCACGGAGTTGGAAGCTCTTAGCACTTAAAAATAATATCACCAATAAATAATATTAACCAAAATATATTAACAAAAATAATAGTATTAACAATAATAATGAACATTTATTGACCTCTTACCACCGGCCAGGCCCTATACTGAGAGTTCTATATGAGTTACATAATTTAATCCTTAGGACATCCTAATGTACCTAAGGTACCACTATTGTGCTTATTTTACATGGAAGTAAAATGAAAATTTAGAAAATTTGAGGAACTTGCCCCAGTTTCCCAGCTAGTAAACAATAGAACAAGCATCTAAATAAAAGTAGTTCTGACTCCAATGTCCACTTGCTTAACTGAATTCATTAAACTGCCTTCTGAACATTTTTAACTGTATGAAAGTAGATGTTATCATTTAGAGACACATGAAGTAAGAAGGAAGGGGAACTCTGAAAAACAAAGTAGAAAAGACAGAAAATGAATAAAAATAAGTAAGGTTAATTTAGATACTTTGTAAGATGAGGGCAGTGAGATGATTACAGAAATATAAAAGTTTTTTTCTTCCCAATCAGTGTTGAGGGCCAATTTAGGATGGAGAACATGTATTTATAATAGCACCAACTTTGCTGGTGGTTGCTATATCTTCACAGGTAAAATGCTTGTTTTCTTTAAGAAATAACACTTCATCTACCAATTCCATTCTGTATTCCTTGATAGCAGCACAGGATAAGTACATGATTAATAACTTCTATGTATGTATACCTATATGGAAAAGCTACAACTAGTGGATGAGTATATATACATTTTTAAAAGTAGAAGTATAATCTGTGGATCACATTCTTTTAACATAATTCATTTTATGGGTTACAGAACTTATTTCCAGTAAGGTGCAGGAAACTAAACTAAGACTGTTAAGGTCCATTTCATAGCTAAATATCCAAAGCTACTGCATTCACTATCCCTCTTGTTTTATATAGTCATACCTCATTTAATTGACACTGCTCAGGAATATGGTATGCAACATAGATCAATTTTCCAGATAGCTAAAGCTTGCCCACTATAGTATCAAATTGACTCAATTTTAATGAATCTGATAGAAACCTTCTAAAATATATACTTCCTGTCCTTCTTACAGTAGGTGTATTATATAAAATGTATCCTTTTCTTGATGGTCTAGAATCATCCTTATACACATCAGTGTTTGTGCTGCACTATAATATAGTAATGCCCTGAGGAGCTATCCAGGTAGTTTTTCCTTTAGACAAAGACTACTCCAGAGTTGGCATAATTATATTGAATAAAACAAAGCACAACGAATAACACCATGAGCCTTGAATCCAGCCATATATGAATTAAAATTGTGGGTCTCCCATTCAAGAGTTGGGTTACTCTTTAGGTAAGTTATTAACCACTTATGAGTCTTTGATTTCCCATTAGCAAAATGGAGGTAAAATAAGAGCTAATATTGAGTATGTGCTAAGTGCTGGCCACTGTGCTACAGTCTTAACTCCACACTGAGAAGCATACAGTGCAGGAATCAAAAACACAGACTGTGGAGCTGGACCATTTCCTAGCTTTGTGACCTTAGGCAAATTACTTAACCTCTCCATGACTTAGCTTCCTCATCGGTAAAAATGAGACCATAAAAATACCTTCTTTATGGAGTTACTGTGAAAGTCAGTATACTCAAAACACTAAAAGGAGTGCCTGAATCCTAGTAAGCGTTGAGTAAGTGATGATGATGGTGATGATCTCATTTAATCCTCAGAGCGATCTTGAGAGTAACTTAATAACTCCTTATTTTGGAGATGAGGAAGCTAAGATTTAGAGACCTTAATTAACTTGACAAAGTAACAGCACTAGTAAGGAAGTGCTGACTTCAGACACAAAGATGTGACCACTAAACATGGCCACTAGATGCACACTCCAACACATGCTGTTCACATTGTTGGTAATGACCTGGGACTTATGCAGGACACAACCCAAACAGCAGCTCTACTCCCTAGGCTAACTCTCTATTTCATGCAACATTTTTTTGAAGATTAAATGAAAGTATGAAGGCACGCAACACAATTTTTCGCACATAGCCTTTCAATAAATGATAAATCCTTGTTACCTCAACATGCTTCAGTTTTTTTAGCCGTTTAAGCCGCATCCAATCTAGTACACTGTGAATCTAAAGGGAAGTGAGATAACTTGTCAATTCAATAATTAATTCGAAGCCACTTTCTGGCCTGAAAAATATACTCTTATCTCCTACAAGGAAAAGTTCATGGACTTTTTGACAGATGTTTTATTCTGGGTGTTGTAGGTAGTTTCTAAAATGGTCCCCAATGATCCCCACCTCCTGCCTTTGGGTAATCTCTTTCCCTTGAGTATGGGGTCAACCTAGTGACTTGCTTCTAACAAACAGAACAGGGCAAAAGTGATGAATGTCACTTCCAAGATTAAATTATGAAAACTATGACTCCTATCTTGCTTGCACTCCCTCTCTTGTCCTCTCACTTGCTTACTCTGATGAAGTTAGCTGGTATACTATGGGCTGCCTTACAGAGAGGCACTCCTGGTGAGAAAGTAAAGGTGGCCTCCTGGTAACAGCAGCAAAGAACTGAGGCCCTCAGTCCAACAACTCACCAGAAACTGAATCCTACCAACAACCACATGAGTGTGCCTGGAAACAGACCCACTCCTGACAAACCTTATGATGACTACAGCCCAACTTTATTCCAGCCTTGTTAGGGACCCTGAGTCAGAGGACCCATTAAGCCAGCTCCTGACCCACATAAATTTCCAGATAGTTGCTTTAAGCCATTAAGTTATGGGATAATTTGCTACATGGCAATAGAAAAGTAATATAAATCTCTGACAAAACTTGCCACATGGAATTGTCATTATCTGACTCCTTTTCTGCCTATCCTACCAGACTGTGAGCTCCTTGAGAGCTAAAATTGTATCTTTTGCCTTTATTTTTCCAAAATCAGGAGCCCTGTTATCTAACAATTAAAATATCTAGAGCAAGGTTGAAAGACATAGATGAAGTACAAGCCCAGGAGAAGCAACAATACTGGAAGGTAGGGGAAGGGGAAAGAGGAGGCTGTGATCAAAGAGAGATTTCAGAGTTTGAAATCCTACAAACAAAACAATCAGAATGATGATAATGTGTGAAATGTGACAGTACTCTGCTAGGCGGCTGGGCACACAAGCCATTCTTAATTAGCTCTTGAGTAGTAGCTTGTTAAAGGCAATGACCACACGAGGAAGAATTAGTGGTGAGCCAAGCTCCCTCCATTTTGAGAAAGCAGTCTAGAGCTAATGCTGACAGCCCAATGCCTCTCTAACATTTCCTGGCCTCAGTAATGAGATCCAGGATGAGAACATCACACCCAGTTCCATTTCCAGGCCCAGCACGACAAAAGGAGTAGGGGCCCAAACCTTGACACATCACTTAGACTGTTAATCAAAAGAAAAAAGTGTCTGTATGAAGTTTCATGAGCAGAGCTTTGAAAGGTTACTATTAACATTAGTGTATTTTATCTGCCCAAGTTGACCTGATCTTTGATGATAACTTTTTAAGACTAATTCAGAAATGTCACAATCAGTTTTTGTTTAATAACCACTCTACTTTTAACAGCTTAACAAATAGGAAAGAGACTATATCCTGTGGAAACAACACAGATCAGAACACAGGAAATTTGAGTGCAAGTCTCAGATATTCAGTAAACAAAATGTGTCCTTAGGTAATACTTGACTCCTTTATGGCTTAGTTTCTTTATTAGTCCAATTGGTATGATAACTGCTACAGAATTTTTGTCTAGATAATATAGAATGATGTGAAAACCCTTTGATAAGGTTAAATGAGCTGTTCAGTGCAAATTATAACACAAACACCAATCTGCTTCTATGACCTCCTTCAAGAAAGAACTCACTTTCATTAAGAAACGTTCTCTAACTCATCAGCAATCTCCCTCACTCTAGAATTATTCTGTCCTTCTTGTGTGGTTTATTTTATCATGTGCTTATTTATAGTTACAAAACTTTTCACTCAAGTTAAAGGTACAAAAGTAGAAAAGGTTTTTAAGTTATATATCAAAGTGAAGTTTCACCTTCCTGTTAGCACCAAACCAAACTAAATGTGTGCCCCCATGTAATTTGTTAACCTCTCCAATAACCTGATTGAATGTTTTACATCTAGGATATTCCACAATGCCATCTCTCACCACCAGCAACAACTGGCCAATACTTTCAGAATCACGTTTTTCAGGATGCACAATAGCATTTCCAGGAAGTTGGTTTTGTTTATAGGGAATCAAAACCTCCTGGTTTCAGGAAAAATCCCTGCAAGAGATAAAGCCTCATGAAAGAAAGAAATAGAAACAAATGTCTCCACTCTTGCCCTAAGAAGCCCACTTCCCTCTATCCAACTTTACCTAACACCTGATTAGAGCTGGGCCATGGTGCAACCTTCCAAACACACAAGTCCACCCTGCCTAGAATTCCAGGCCAACTGTGAGCACACCATGCTGGACACTTTTCAATGCCATCTACAGACACCCAGTGAGGTAAACTTTGCAGGTTAGAGGATCCAACATCAACAGGTCTTTTTCCTTTGCTGCTGTGGCAGGAGCTCCTCATTTTCTCCAAAACTCTTTTCCCTGTATCTAGGGAGTTCCTCTACATCAGGTACAGGTAAAATGAATTACAAGCATTTCGCAGCTTAAGCAAAACTTAGTTGATTCATATATCATCTCTACTTTTTTTAGGGTTTTACTCCCAGTTCATTGTCCCAGATTTGCTTTCCCCTGTCTTTTGGTGACTGGTGTGGTGGGAGGAAAGGTGAAGAGGAGACAGTGACACATAGTCCACTAACTCCACAAGGGATCCTACCTCAACAGGAACATTACAGAGATGCTAAATCGCTAGGTTGTTAGCACCGCAGTCCTTCAATTGTAATCACAGTGCCCCATCTTTGAGTTACTTCTCTGGCATGAAGGCATTTGCCAGTGCTTTCAAAGTCATCCAGCCTTCCAGTATAGTCACTCTTATCCCAGAGTACACTAGTCATCTCTTACTATTATTGCAGCTTCTACAGAGTATATAGTCAAGACTCCCCAAAACTGTGCTCTCTTTCAAAAGGCAGGAAGCTATTCCTAGAGAAGACAGCATATTCCAGATAAGTTTAAGTCTCTCTTACGTGCACCTACAGCACACTGTGCATGCCCTTATTAAAGCACCTATCACAGCATTGTATTGAAATTATCCATTTTCACAGTTAAAGTGTAAACTCTTTGAAGACACATACCAGATCTTAGCATTCTTTTTTTAGAGCTATGCATCTGTCTTTTAAACTGAACTAAGTGAGAGCAATGTACTGGGAAGTTGTAAATCTCTGGGTTATCCTTGCTATATTTCATATGATCAAGATAGAAAATGTTCCTAAAACCCTTGTAATGAAAATTTTCAAATATAAAATATGCTCTAGGATATTGAATTTATAAATGTTAAAATCATTTTTTATTCTTTAATTTTTCTGTCATTAAGATTTTCAAAAATGTGTATATTTCTTAATATTGATATATATTAAGATTCTAATTCTTTGGCTTTAACTCAATGTTGCATTATTCAACTACCATAATAAGATACTCTCACCAAAACAGAAAATCTCATACTTCCCATTTATAGAATATGATAGTAGTACAAAATTGGATTATAAAAGATTGTGAGTGCTTGGATAAGCAGTGATTAGGAAGTAGAAATGTATCAAATTTTCTATATTAATTATGATTTAAGGAGATAATAAAGTCTTGAAACTAAGCAACTGAGTAATTGCATAACAGATTAGAAATTGCTTTAAGTGAAAAGCTAGTCATCTCATTTTTTGTTTTAGACTATTAATCATAGGGTATTCTTACTTTTTGCTTTATATTAATAGATGGTATCATAGTAATAAAAACAACATAAATTCAGCTCTGTGATTCCTGTAGGCCCCTTGATTTCAGAGTAGACAAATCTCAGTCTCTGTAAAACTGGCCATGCTCATAGGGACCAAGTGCTATCCAAGTGTATTTCTCTCTCCAACACTGCCCCAAACCACCCACCTAACCACAAATACACATAAAGAACCTCCACAGGTACAACTTTTATTTTATTTCACATAAGAGTAAACCTAGCTCTCTCTAAAGAGACAAAGCTTGGTATTGCAGCATGCCATGTTCCTTGACTCAGTCCACAACATTTACTGAAGAGCCACACTATGTCAGCCAACTCCTTCGTTGAATGTGCAATCCAATAAGCATAATCCAACACTCAAGCTCATCACATCCTTAAGACTCTGGCCATTCAAGCACAACCTAAGCAACTTCAATTATTCTTCTCTACACACTTCACTTAGTAGAAGCCCATCTACTTGTACATTTTGTAATACCCAGGTTCTCCATCAGAGTATCTAGGTCCCCATGTGCTGTCACTCTCCCAGAGGTCTGGAGTTCACTTGAAAATAACCTGGAAATAAATTATCTTGACCTCTCAAAGCCCTCTTGTCCATAAAGATAGAAATACTCATTGCCACCATAACCTTTAAGTCATGCTCTTTCTCTCCTGAAGGCTTTGGATTCTACAGTCTATTCTCCTTTAATTTTATTCAATCATCCATCTTGTCCAGCCAAACAAGATTATTTGTTTTTATCTCACTATGCTGTAGGAAAATATTAAAACACTAACTTGAAGGAATAAACTCAGAAATGAAACTTCCAGTGATAAGAGGAGAAAAAAAAGCAAAAGATATCTGAGAACAAGGTAGCAGAGACATTAAATTAACATATACTATACTTGAAAGCCATGCTGATTTTTCTGGAAAACTGAGGATAAACTAGGTAATGAAGCTAACAAAAATGGGATTGATATTTCACAAGGACATTTCTTATCCCTTATCATTAAGGGATAAGAAAGAACGGAAGCCCTCTGGAAACAAAACTGCAAGACAAGCAAATAGATACATGAATCCACTGTCAGGTAAGAAAACAGTAAAGGAAAGTTGCTGACAGATTTCATCAAGAATCATTATAGAATGCTTGGTTTATGACGCTTTACCCATATAGAATTATTTATTAGTAACTGATAATTATGCATGATAACATTTCTTTATGATCAAACATTGTTTCATTCATTTGTATCTGATCAGGATTATATATTAATTAGGTTCATGGCATCATTTAGAGTAGAGAAAAAGTATATGAACTTTTCTACATACTGATTCTTTAGGAGATACAGAATAATATTGAACTGGAATAATAAAGCATCACTATTTACAGACAGGTGTCAGGAGATCTCCTTGTGCAAAGTTACTCAAAAATCAAAGACAGCTTCAATCATCTCTTCACTTGGCTGATTTGCTCTTGGCCTTGAGTGTTATTCTAGGCCTTCTTTGAGTTAGATGTTCCTCTTATGTACTCCTATAAAATCTCATGCTTCTATCACAACACCAGTTAAACTTTATATTATTGGCTTATATTTCATGCTAGATTTCAAATAAGTTTTACTGACTAATATAGCATTATCTAGCAAAGTCCCAGAACACAGTAGGCAGTCAATAAATATTTACTGAAGCAATGTATGAAAGCTTACATAGGAATGATTACTTACCAAAGAGTCAAGAATATGTAGTCTAAAAAAAAGTTTGTCATTTCCTGATAGGTACTCCTGGAGAATCTTAGAGAGAATTAATGTTAACATGAAGGCTATGATTGAAAGCATCATGGTCCCTAGGAAATGAATGCCTATTAGAAACTTGGGATTTGAGGAAGTAGGCATCCAACCTAATTATAGTCTCATGATGATGACAAGAGAAGGAAGATTAACTAGACTCATTCCTGCCCTAGCCTGATTCTCAGAGTCCTGTAGTTCATTTTACAGTGTTCATGACACCATGTTTCCTATATTTAGAATTCCTTGTAATGACTAAATTCCAATGAGACTAAAGTCTCTGATATGCAGTTGAGATAGAACAATATTAAATGTTCACGAGCTTTAAAGTACCAACTACAATACAATCCCCTTGCAATTGCTTGTAATTCCAACTTACATATGTTTTATAAAGGGACAACCCAGAAATAAATTAGAGTTTTAGTAATTTTGATACAAGTAAACACTTTTTCCTCCTCTATACTCAGTAGTTAACATGCGTCCTGAGAAGTGGTTTTGTAATTATAAATCCTTTCATTTAATAAAAGATTAAAGAATGATATTTACTGCTATGACCACTTACACAAGAATTTCATTTTAAATTTATTTTTTAAGTTATAATAATGAACCTAATATTTTAATGAAAAGGGAAGCAAGTATAGTAACACAAAATTTCATGTATTGCATCTTAAGTTTTCAAAGAACAAATGCTATTGAAATGGTTGAGACTATTTGATTGATAGGATATTTTGTACTATGCTGGCTGGTTTTATATAGTTTAACATTTTGACTGTTTCTTCAGAAACACTTAGGCCTTTGTTTCATTTTGAATTATTAGAACACATTAAGATCTACAAACACTGCACTTTAAAATAGTAATCAGACTGAAGAGACACATAAAACATAATTTTTTGAAAATCAGTAACATACTAAACCTGTAGCAAATACTTTGTGGAGTAAACAATGATGTGAAGAACATTATTTCTTTCAGGATAACAAAAGACAATTTAGTTTAATATCTAAAAGAAGACTTTTACAAGAGAGGAATTAAACTTCCCCTAATAAAAGAAAACAGATTACTTCTAAAAAGTATTTCATTGAAAAATTCCTAAATTGAGAAGCTATGATAACCTCTCATCCATAATGAACCAAACAATTATTTATTAATAATTCACTACTGTACCAAATACAGCTATAAAACCTGAACAGAATGCATAGGGCAGTTACTTGATTCTAAGAATTAAATTGTAGCAAGCAGACTGGGAAAGAAAAAACAGAAATCAGAGTGCCACTAAACCGACATTGAGTTTTAACTTTTATTTTACTCTGGCATCCCGTGTCTGGACTCAATTCAGTCTGAAATTCAGAAATGGAATTTGGTCAAGAACAGCAAATGCCAAGAGAATTCCTGCAGTTCTGGCTCAAGAACTGAGAAAGGTGTCCCCTAACACTCAGAGAGAGAGCAAGAGCTCTATTTTTCTTCCTTTTTCTCCATTCTCTCATGCCTCAGATCCAAGCAAGCCAATGGTGGCTCAGTGACCACGGCAAAGGTGGCAATGAGAGGTATGGGAGCCTAAAACTCTAAGTGAGGAGAACTTTCATCTCCTGTAGATAAGTTGTGGTCCAAAGAGGGTAAGGCAACTCCTCCCCACCCACCCACCTTTGTCTTCTTGCTACTTTGCATCAAATGTCATATTTAGAATTCCTCCCTATGATAGAGTCATAGGAAGTATGAGAGTAGAGTAAATAAAGACATATTTCTGGCCAGAGGACCAAAAAGGGGAGTCCCAGGAAACAGGTAAGTACAGTAAATACTGCAGACTAAGGATTGTGGGAAAGTGACATCACAAATTGTTTATGAACTACAGTGCTCAACCCTAGCTACATATGTGTGTACTTGACCTTAAACAGCACACTAACAACTCTGAGAAGTGAATCAGTATTTAGACCACTGCCCAGATCCCATACTGGCCATTGTGAGTGGTACACATACAAAAAGGACCCTTTGCACTATAAAAACTTTGAAAACAGAACTGACCTTGAAACCACATTCTGCAGAAAGCTGGTTATAATTCGTGGTCTGAACCCAACTTGGCCAACTGCCAGCTAAAACAAAAATATCAATATTTTTCATAGAATTTAAACAAGACCCAGCACCTCATAACATAATATTCAAAATGTCCTAGATATAACCCCAAATTACTTGGGGTTACCAAGAAATCTCTCACAGGGAAAGAAAATCAATAAATGCCAATGCTGTAATGGCAGATTCTGTAATTATCTGACAAAGATTTAAAACCATTTTTATAAAAACATTCCAACAAGGTCAAATACCTTGAAATAAATGGAATGATAGAAAATCTTGAAATAAAACAGCAATTATAAAGAACCACCAAATGGTAATTTTAGAACTAAAAATACAATAACTTAAAAATTTACTGAATGGGATCCATGGAGATGACAAAGGAAAAAGATTAGTGAATTTGAAGATAGAGCAATAGAAACTATGTAATCTGAAAAACAGAAAAATGATTTAAAAAATTAAATGGAACCTCAGGAACCTGTGGTACAATAATAAAAGGTCTGATATTTGTATGATCTGAGTCCCAGACAGAGTGGAGAAAGAGTACATTAATAAAACATATATATATATATATTTGAAGAAATAATGGTTGAAAACTACCCAAATGTGCAGGGAAATGCACAAACCTGAAAGTTCAAGAAACTCAGTAAACCCAAACAGAATAAACACAAAAAAAATCCATGCCCAGACTCATCATAATTGAACTGCTGAAAACTATAGACAAAGAAAATATCATGATAGCAGCCAGAGAGAAATAATGCATTACGGATAGAGAAACATTTACTCAAATTAACAACTGTCTCATGGAGGCCAGAAGGAAATGGAACATTTAAAAATTGCTGAAGGGCTTCCCTGGTGGCGCAGTGGTTGAGAATCTGCCTGCCAATGCAGGGGACACGGGTTCGAGCCCTGGTCTGGGAAGATCCCACATGCTGTGGAGCAACTGGGCCTGTGAGCCACAACTACTAAGCCTGCATGTCTGGAGCCTGTGCTCCACAACAAGAGAGACCACGACAGTGAGAGGCCCGCGCACAGCAATGAAGAGTGGCCCCCGCTCACCACAACTAGAGAAAGCCCTCGCACAGAAACGAAGACCCAACACAGCCAAAAATTTTTTTAAATAATTAATTTAAAAAAATGCTGAAAGAAAATAATTTTTAACCCAGAATTCCATATCCATAGAAAATATCTTTTAGGAATGAAAGTAAAATAGTCTCAGATCAAGGTAAATAAACTAAGAGAATTTTCTTGCCAGCAGATCTGTTCCAAAAGAATTGTTAAAGGAACTTCTTCAGACAGAAGAGAAATAATACCCAAAAGATGCCTGCAGCATTGAAAATGAAGAAAGAGCAACAGAAATGGTAAATATATGGGTAAACATAATAGACTATTCTTATCCCCTGTAGTTCTTTAAAATATGTTTGATATTTGAAAGCAAGAATTATAACACTGAGTTTTAAAATGTGTGTAGATATAATACATAAGATAGTTACAATACAAGGCAAGATAATAAAAACTATATGGTGGAAAAGTAAGTGGGTGCTTTATAAATGATAACCTATAGGAAGACAAAACTAAATATAAAGATTCCAAATGCAGTGTGACTGTCTACAGGAAAATGACTTCAAAAGTCAGAAGCAAGGTTAATCAGAAATAGATTGGGGAGTGGTATAATATGAAATCCTCACACAGCATATAAGTATGCTCATGATCTTGACCCATCATGAGGACTGCTTACCTCTCCAGCTTTATCTCACTCTTCATTTCCTTGTACTATATACCCTAGTCATATAAAAATTATTTGCAATTCCCCAAATATTCCATACTAACAAACCTCCATGACTCTGTATAAGCTACTCCTTCTCACGAGACTTCCTTCATTCCTTTCTTCACCTGGCTAATTCCAATTTATTTGTCAAGATTAGCTCAGGTGTTTCCTTCTCACACAGGACCCAAAATTAGGTTTCATGACTTTCCTATGCAGTCCACATACATATTATTATATGCATATGTATATTATTATATACACAGTATATATGTATATATACATATTATATACACATATACATATAATACATATTATTATATACATTATTATATACATATTAATTATATAATACATATATAATATGCTAATATATACATAAATATTAATTATTTGGTTTAAACTTTCTAACAAATGCTATCAAATTAGTACATAATAAAATTATAAAGCAATAAAACTATTTGGGGAAAAAACAAAATTACTCTTAAATCAATACATCAGTAGAATAATTGAAAAATGAACTAATTTAAAATCATTTAGAATCAGTAAAAAATGCATTTAAAATTATCTCTAATACACTCTTATTTAGTTATCATCTTGCTACCATTATTAGAATGATCTTAACTAATGTATTAAACTAAATGCCCTAAGGTAAAATTACTTTTATGAATAATATTTAATGATCCAGAAGAATAATATTAAACCCACAAAAATGTTTTTCAAAACCCATTTTTAAAACTCCGTATTAAAATCACTGTTAAATAAACGTGTGTTCTGGCATTTGATAAATTTATTACAAGTTTGCTGGAACTGAATGAATCTAAGAAATCTACTTCAACTTCTCTATTTTACAGACAAGAAAACGAAGAACCAGGGAGGTGACTTGGGCAAGTTACATAGCTAATTAATGGTAGGGCTACATTAGAATCAATAGTCTTTGACTCCTTCCTAGAGCAGAGTTCTTTTTTTTTTTTCAATTTGGGGGTATAGTTGCTTTACAATACTGTGTTAGTTTCTACTGTACAGCAAAGTGAATCAGCTATATATACACATATATCCCATCTTTTTTGGATTTCCTTCCCATTTAGGTCACCACAGAGCACCAAGTAGAGTTCCCTGTGCTATTCAGTAGATTCTCATTAGTTATCTATTTTATACATGTAGTGTATATATGTCAATCCCAATCTCCCAATTCTTTCTAATATGCTACCAAACCTCTCATAGATACAATAAATTCTAAACTTATGAATGGATTGTATTTTAAAAATTCATTTATGATTCACTTTCAGTTAGAACTGGGAATTAACTTTTCCCCTAGAATAATTTTTTATTTGAGTTGAATTCCTAAATTAGTCCCCAAATATAGGTACTCTGAGGAATTAACAGTCCTTTAATTCAACGATCTGAACAGAGAAAAATTAAGTTTAAAGGAAGGGCTATTTTTATGTGTAGATCTTTGACGCTCATAAATTAAACTCCTTGAACATGCCACTAATGATTATTGCTATAGTTGAAAATGCAAGATGACTTTCTAAACAGGTATTACTAGGATTCTAGCACAACTTCCTGACTTTCATGATCCAACTTTGTAAAATTATATTTGGGGATTTTCCCCCCTTCCTTATGGTATCTGCCAGATGTTTTGTAGTTGCTAGCCATCTTCAGCTGTGTACCTACCTGACTTCACAACCCTCCTATAGGAGCTGGAAGGATTTTTATAGAACATGGCAAATTCAACATACTCATTGGCTTAAATCCAACCAACACTAACTGCATCCAGGAGAACTGAATGTTCTTATTGGTTTAAGGCAATTCAGGGCTACCCCCTGAGCTGGCAGTAGTATATCTCCCTGAACTTATGGGCCATGTACCAAAGGGTTGGATGGTCTAAGAAAAATCTGGGTATTATAAGGAAGGTGGGTAAGGGAAAGAGATGTTATGTAATCAATCAATAAATGTCCACTACACTAGGAGATAATGTTCCTTGTTCTATGAAGTTCCTTCAAGGCAGAGTCATTTATAGTCTTCATGCAGTCTTTAATGACCAAAAAATACACAAACTGCCCCTCCTCTATAAATTCCCTTCTACTAATGTTTTTGTCATACCCTGAGTTTACCAGATTTCCCATGTACATAATATAGTTATGGAGCAGTCCACCAAAGGATTTTTTCTGATTTGGGAATTCATACATACATACATACATTCATATCTTAAACATGTATAGTTGTACAGCTAAAGACCAATTGATTATTAATGAATCACTTTTAATTGAAAAACACAAAAATTCCATTAAACAAAGGGGAACCCAGATATTTGATGGTTATATATTACATTAGCATTTTCCACATACACTGACTAAAATTCATTATTAATTTTTACTCCCTGCAGGATATTAAAAGCCCCAACTAAGCAGAGTTAAAAGAGAATAAAGAATTAGCACTAAAGTTCAAAGAAAAGTAGAAGTCTATAAAATGACATATGATATGAAGACTAGAGTTCCCTGTAGCCTCCTTCCTTACTGCTACTTCGCCATCAGATGAGACAAAGGATGAAGGGGAAAAAAGTAGATAGAATAAAAGAAGACATAAGGGAAAACTACTTCATGTGAATGGCTGTAAGGAAAAAACTAAAGTTCTGCATTAATGGCAGAATATAATTTATAAAACTGTATTGCCTATTGTCATGCACTAAACAAACACATAAACACACACACACACACACACACACACAAATTAGAATTATTCAAAGAGAAAAAACCCAGGGAGGGGGACTAAACACTGTAACATTCAAGTATAGTAAAACCCTAACCGAAACAAAATTAAAAATTACTTAAAAATTTTTCCATATAATTTTAATATGCTTTTTTTTTTTTTCTTTTTGCAGTACGCGGGCCTCTCACTGTTGTGGCCTCTCCTGCTGCGGAGCAAAGGCTCTGGACGCGCAGGCTCAGTGACAATGGCTCACGGGCCTAGCCGCTCCGCAGCATGTGGGATCTTCCCGGACAGGGGCACGAACCCGTGTCCCCTGCATCGGCAGGTGGACTCTCAACCACTGCGCCACCAGGGAAGCCCTTAATATGCATTTTTAAGCATTAACACGGCATCAAAGGAAAGTGATTTATTTTGGAAAGATGTTCAACAATAATATTGAAACCAATAGTATTCTGATTAAAGAGAAAATTCTGATTAGCTAGTATACCCCACATACATTCAAGATTTTTTTATCTGAATTTCAATTTTATATACACACATGCACATTCAACACACGATACTTAAGATATAATTTTCACAGAGATTAGCTTAAATTCTAAAATGCAGAATTTCCCCTTGAAAGCTATTAGATATTGATATTAGTTTTTAAGGAAATGTTCAATTCCTTATCTCTGAAGACTTCTAAAATCTGTTGTGGTTTAGGAGCCATCAAGCCTAAATCAGTACACTTACGTGCGGCTAAACAGACAACTCCAAGGACAGTCCACTAAACAGCTAATATGCAAATATGTGAAAACATTCACATAAACCACAGGAAGAAATGTAGAAAAGGATTCACCGTCACCTTTTTACTGTGTTCTCCCATACATGAATGAGGTGTCTCAGAATCATCACTGCTATTTTTATTATTATGGCTATTGTTAACCAGCTCAATTGCAAATTCCTGCTTTTCCTTATAGTTTCCATTAAGTCTTGGCTAAGAAGCCTTCCCTGTCTCCCCTCAACAGGCTTGGGTCCTTCTTCCTTCTATGATCCAAAGCACTTTGAACACATCTTGATTATCAACATTAAATTATTGCATTTTAATTACTTAATTGCATGACCATTTCCGAAGTAGGTTTCTCCTAGAGAAAGATATTCTATCACTTTGCCTAAGTAACTTCTACTTTGTTGGAGTTCAGTATATGCCTGTCGAATGAATGGTCAATCAAAATCTGTATCAGAGATTAATTCCTTCAGCTAATTATACAGAGTAGGAGTTGAGATGGCAAGACAGTTTTTCTGACATGTTTTCCCTTCCCACACTCTGTATTACTAAAGAAAAAGCCTAAATTGCCTTCTTAATAGAAGGGAGGGAGTATTTCCTGCTCCCATCAAAGGTCAGCATAGCCACTTCTATTCCATTCCCTCTCAGTCTCTCATGGGGTTTGCTCCCACAATTATCCCTTTCCTGCATCATCAATTATTTTCTTGAGCTTAATTATTCCCATCAGCTTACAAACATAGCCTTGTATCCTGTATCTTAAATTTTTTAATTATAAATACATCAAATAGAAACCCCCCTGTTGCCTTCATATCCTCTCCCAGCTATCTTCACATTTCTCACCTCTTCTTCACTGCAAAACTTCGTGAACCTGTTAGTGATGTCTGTCTTAACTTCCTCATTCCCATTCTCTTGTCAAGTCACTCCAATTGTCCTTCATTTTTCCCACACTACACTAAGACCGCTCTCATGAAGGTGCTGCTGATCTCTGTGTCTCCAACTCCCACAGACAACTTCTCTGCCATCATCCTGCTCAGCCTCTCAGGTCATTGGACAGCGTGGGTCACTCCCTTCTGGAGAGTTTATTCTCTTGGCTTCCTTAACACACAGGCTAGTTTCTTTTCCTATCTCAATGACTGTGCCTTTTCTGACTTCTCTGCTAGCTCTTCTTCCTCTCCTCAATGTCAGGAGTGACTCAGTGATGAGCTCTATTCTCTTCTCTATCTACATCTCTTCCTATAATTTTAAATAGAATCTATATACAGATGCCTCTCAAATTTCATTCTGTAACTCTGACCTCTCTCTAAGACTCAAAAATCTTATGTCCAACTGCATATTTGACATCTGCACTTGAATTTCTACTTGGCATCTCATAATTAACAAGTCCAATGCAGAAATGTTGGTTTGTATTTGTTCTTCCCCTAATCTTTTCCATCAGGATAAACTCTACTACCATTTATTCAGTTGATTTCTTGAGAACAATGAAGATCTTTATATTAATCATGTATTGATTGCTGTGTAACAATTCTCCCAAAACTTAACTGCTTAAAACAATGAACATTTATTGTGTTGAACAGTTTCTGTAGGTCAGAAATCCAGATATGGCTTAGTAGCTCTGGCTCAGGGACTCTCATAAGACTGCAGTCAAGATGTTGCCTGAGGCTGGTCGTCCAAAGCCTTGACTGGGGCTGAAGGATCCACTCTAGTGGCTCAACAGTGCTGATTGTTAAACAGAGGGTTTCAGCTCCTCTCCACAGGGACCTCTCCAAATGCCTGCCTAAATGGCCTCAGAATATGGCAACTGACTTCCTCCAAAGCCAAAGATCCAAGAGATAGCAAGACTGGAGCAGGAATTTCTTTCTGATCTAGTGTCAAGAGTCACAATGTCATTTCTGCAATATCCTATTGGTTACACAGGTTAGCCATACTTGGTTTGTGATGGGATGACACAAGGACATAAAAACCAGGAAGCATGAATCATTAGGGACTCTCTTGGAAGCTGGTTAATACAATTTTGCATAGGGGAAAAAAAATCACATAATTGAATCTTTCACAGTCTTTTCAACCCCAAATGTTTCTTTCCTGTAAATTACTCCATCACACACAAACACAACACAGAAAAATATGGAATAAGGCAGCCTGACTATAGGTCCACATCCTCCTCCTTCTCCTCTCAAACCTCAGTAGACTTGGATAGTGCATTTGAAAACATGAGCTTTACTAGAGGCTTTGGAAAAATAAGTTAGGGACTTCCATCTACTCTGTACTAGGTAGGAGATTGAGGTCTCATGAAGTAAAACTCCCCCCAAAAGACACAACACTATAGGTCACAGAAATAGCTTAGTTGTCAAACACCTGAGAAGCTCTTCAGGAAGACCAGCACCTGATTGTCAGCAATCCGGATAATCTCCCCAATGTAGTCATATGGCTTCTGTTACTATATAGAGTTCTGTAACATAGTGGAATGATATAAAACCTTACCAAGGAGTTAAGTGGCATCCTCCCTAAGAAATATCAACATCATTAGTGTTCTTGAAAAATTCTCTTTTACTGGAGATCTTTATGTAACCGAGCAGGACCCTGTGGGTACTTCCTGGGACAGGAACCCCCCTTCAACCCCATGTCCTCTGCCTGCCTCCTGTTTGTAGAAAAGCCATAGTCTCCTAGGACTCCCCCTGAGTCACAAAAGCGTGGCTCAAGAATTAATGATTGAAAGAATGTGAACATGTAGTGACAAAAATATTAGTTGGGCCAGGAGAACTGGTAACAATTTAAACAGTCAATCTGCCATTTATCAGTCACAGAAATTTTAGTTCCTCCCTGAAGAACATAGGTAACAGTGTCTGATGCACATTCCTGAGTCATTTTACAGATACTAAAACTCCCACTAAATGGAAGTTAACTACTTGATGATCATGAGCACAGAGCCCCCGGATCAGCTGGAGCCTGAGGATTGATGATGTTAACGCCTGTGACACCACACTGTTACCTCACCATCAACCAATTAGAGAATTGTGCATGAGCTGGTCACTCACCCTGCGACTCCCCACCCTCACCTGGCCTTTAAAACTGCTTCCCTGAAACCCATCACTGGAGAGTTAGAGGGTTTTGAGTATTAGCTGTCCATACTCCTTCTCTGGCACCTGCAATAAACACTGCACTTTCCTTCACCACAACCCAGTGTCAGTAGACTGGCTTTACTGCACACAGGCGAGTGGACTCAAGTTTGGTTTGGCAACATTTAGATGGTGACAAATATCTAAACAAACTGAAAGAAAAAATTATGAATCATGTAATCAAATCATAGGGATATAACTAGCCTCAGAAAGACTAAAACTAGCTCTCTCTAGCTCTCCTTTCTGTTTCTTCTTTGGCATCAGTGCATTTTACCAGACCAGAAGTCTCCATTCAGTTATAATTATAGCCACCACTGCCTCCTGGCTCATATCTTCTCAGTTCAGTCACAAGAAAGAGAAGGCTCTTCTGACCTCTTGACCCAGTTTGAAAAAAATCTCATAGGACTCTGCTTGACTCAGCTTGGTCACATGACTACCTCATTGAGTCAGGGGAGCAGAATGCTATGACTCAGTTGGACATACTGTTCATTCCTGAGAGCAAGGAATATGGAAGAGTTCATTCAGAATACATGCTACAGTGGGAGAAGTAGTGTTCCAAATGAGGAAGTATGCTATTCTCAAAAGAAATAAGAGTCAGTTGCCAGACAAAACAATGAATGTCAAACATACTTCCAACCCTAAACTATAGCATCTGTCTGCATACCTGAGGATACAGGAATTGAGAAATTAATGGTTGAAAGTAAAAAGTAGTTATTTTTAAATACTTGCATGGACTTATCCAGTCTCCACAGGGACTCATCTCAGTTACCGATGGTAAATTTTTTTTAAAATCTCTTATAAGAACACATAAATTAAAGAAAATTAATGTATGCAATGAAAAAAACAGCAGTTCAAAGAAGAGGGTCCTTTTTGAGCATATAGTGAGTTACTATAAAACATAAGAGAGTAAAAGAAATTGGACCAGTGAATTTAAAGCTCAGTTGGAAGAATTCTCTCAGAACTTAAGGGAAAAAAATAATAAAATGAAAATTATGGAAGGAAGGACTTTAGAAAAATAAGATAGGGCTTCCCTGGTGGCCCAGTGGTTGAGAGTCCGCCTGCCGACGCAGGGGACACGGGTTCGTGCCCCGGTCCAGGAAGATCCCACATGCCGCGGAGCGGCTGGGCCCGTGAGCCATGGCCTCTGAGCCTGCGGGCCCGGAGCCTGTGCTCCGCAACGGGAGAGGCCACAACAGTGAGAGGCCCGCGTACCACAAAAAAAAGAAAAAAAAAAAAAAAAAAAAAGTTTCCTAGGAAAGATAACTGAATTACATCACCTATAGATAAGCTTTCTTTTTAGTGATAAGAAACTCATCCATTCGCCAGATATTTACTAAATTCCTACTACGTACTGTTTAGCAGCTGGAGATAGAGCAGTGAACAAACTACACAGTCTCTGCCATAGAATCTTCACTCTAGTGGGAAAAAAATTAAACTGCAAGGCAAAGTGGAGAAAGCTTACCAAGATAGATAATCTCTGTCAAGGTGGAAAAATTTTGTTTCATCATATTTTATGTCTCACCATATTTAAGAAGTGATGCATACATTTCATTTTACTTTGAGATATTCATTCTGTCAATTAGGATTAGGTTCAGCCACAAGAGTAAATTAACAGAGGCCCTTATTTCTTTCACATATAAGTCCACAGTTAGGCAGTCTGTGGGCATTTTAGCAGATCAGCTCCATGAAATATACAGAGACTCAAGACTCCTCTATTCCTAAGAATGTACCCTGTACCACCCTACCATGCCCAGCCACATACATACACTCCCCCAAAACTGTTTGGGGAATCCAAGGAATCTGCATTTTAACAGGTATCCCAGGTAATCGAAATGCAGGTAGTTTATAACCCACCTGAGACATCCTGATATAGAAGACTGAGGAAAAAGATGATAAAATGACTCCTAAAACCTTGGTAATGAGAGAAATAAAATTACTTCTAAGAATCAAACTGTGAAATCAATAAATAGTTCCTAAAAGCAGAGATAAGTAAAGTCACCTTAAAGAAAGCCAAACCACCCACATTTGACAAAACCTCAACTTTTAGGTATTTTCTTATCTAAAGAAATTGTCGGAGTGAAGGTGGATGATGCAGAGTGAGCCCATAAACAATATGGAAGCAACTAAAAGACAGTCTCAGAGGTCTTCTCCAGACATGATGCCTACATCTTATTGCACACATTTTCAGAACTCCTCCAACCATTCTCTTATGAAAAGTTTGGATTTACTTTTATTGTTACCTTTTAAAATGTTTCACATGAAACTTTATAATTTTAAATTAATTTTGTGCCATTAATAGTATCCTCTGTCAGGTTATGTCTTGGAAACATAGGTAATATTAGGCTGTGGCTACTCATACCAAAGGCTGTATATCAGATAATGTTCAACTACGGAGCTGGGCAAAAATGCAAGATAAATTTTGGCTTCCACGTTCTCATCTTCATTTCATTCTAAAGGGAAATAAGAAACAAAAGAAAAGAGAGAAGAAAACCCTAGAACAATGTGTCATAAAGCCAGATTAAAAAAAAGGGGTTAACACTATTTTGTAACATCACTGTACTTCTTTTCCATAACACAAATGCAAAACTGAGTTGATTATTCCTGTCCACCAAGAACTTTTTAAAAATTCCTGAAAGAATTTTAGGTCCTGTTCAGAAAATATATGTATCTCCAACGAAATAATCCTAAATTCAATAGGTAAGTTAAACTGCATGCCATTATACTACTCCACCCTAAAAAATTTTCTCTTACCTCTCCTTTTTACTAAAGCCTATCCTTTCAAATTGCTGTTTAATTTCCAAATTAATTCTTCCACAGCTTCACATCACTCAGGTAACCTCTCAGTCTCTGAATTAAGGGACTCCCACCACCAGTTTCCGGCTGGAGATAGAACTTTTATTAAAAGTACGAAGTATGAGGTCAGCCAACAGGACCTGAGATTTGGGGCAAGTTCTTCAACGCTGGGAAACTTAGCTTTTTCATTTGAAAAATGACGTTTGATGCAGATTTCTAAAATTCCCTCAAATGTATAACGGTGATTTAAACATAACCAGAACTCTTGTTTGATATGGCAGTAGATTTTCTTAAGGGAAGCAATTTGGCAAGTTTTGCATCACCTGTCCCAAGCCCCTTATTGTGTGCACTTACGGAAAACTACTTAAGCTCCATTTTACTACCGAATTAACCGGTGGGGAGGTGGAGCGGGGGGCGGGGATGTTAACCTACATTTTAGCACTGGGGAGAATGGAACTGTTGCCCCTGCAAAAATCTACGAAAGGGACAGCACTGCAACATACACCCAGGAAGCTTTCCAGAAGCAAAACCAAGGGATCTGTCAGGTGAAAAGTACGCCCCAGGTTGGTTTCACATGCTAACCACTGCCTGAGATCCCCTAAGGCCAGGCAGAAAACGGTTGTCTGTTCTTTTTTTCTTTGCAAATTTCAAATTCCTTCAACCCAAAGGCTTGGCTCCAAACCATGCTGTGGGGAGCTAAACCGCCTCACCCGTTCTGAATGTGGAAACATGACTCCGCCTCGCCAACAACCGCAAGAGGGAGAAGCAGCTACAGGGAAGCCAGGTTAGGCCGGGCGCCTGTCTCGTCGGCCCCGCCCGGGAGTAGACCAGCCGGCGCAAGCCCCACGGCCCCGCGCGAAACCCTTAAGAGTCCACAGCCCACGCCGACGGCGGCGGGGTCAGGGCGGCGCGTCACGTGGCCCAACGGCGCAGCCAATCAGCGCAGCCCTCTGAGGTATTCAAATCGATGGCGGGGCCGACGGTTGTGGGAGGTTGCGCTGCCGCCGGCTTCTCGGGGGCTGAGTGTCGCCTTGCGCCGCCATGCCGGGCACCGGTCGCTGACAGACCTTCGGGCCCAGTGGGAGGAATGGAAAATCAGGGTGTGCCTCCCGGGCCTTATCGGGCCACCAGGCTGGTAAGACCGCGCGTGAACGAGACTGGCCAGCCGGGGTGATGGCTGCTTTTACGTGAGAACGTTTGTAGCTTTCCCTCGGGCGGAGGGATAGGTCCCAGAACCTCTTGGGTGGCTGAAGAGGAGAATGAGGGGAGTTCACGGATATCGCGGACCCTTGCAGGACACGCCTGTCCCCCTCCTTTGCTCCGGGCACCCCGGGTGGGCGCATCGGAGTCAGCTTCTGAAGCTACCCCTGTTCTTGGTGCTGTCGGCGTCCTCTGAAATGTCTTGGAATATTCTGAGTTTAGCCGCTCCGCACGCCTGATTTTCTACCCGCATAAGGATTCGAGAAGAGTTTTGAGTTCCAGTGCTTTGTAGGGTCAGACTGGGGGCAAGCCCGATTGTTTGTGACAGCTTCGTTTAGCCGGTCCTGTAGAATTTAATGCAGGATGCACCGACTGAATGCCACTCAGTAACAGCTATTTCATAACTAAGAATGTTTTAAATACCCATCAGGAACCACTGTTGGTAGTCACTGGATTTGTACTTGCATAGAGTGGCTTGTGTATTTGGATCATCAATCCAAGAGGATACTGTGCCACTGGTTATGTGACATTAGGAGAGTCACTTCTGTGAGCGTCAGTTTCCACCTTGGTAAACTACAGCTAATGATACATACCCAGGCTAAAAGATGTCCTAGAGTAGACATACTGTATGTGAAAGTGTGCTGTGATCTGTAGAATAACAAACAACTTATTCTCTGGATAAATTGCAGCTCAATATAAGTTTCTCGAATAATATATGAAATGTGGAAGTGTGGAAAGAAAAGAATACAGTTATTGTGTTTTCAGCCCTTAAATTCTGTGTTGTGATGTTGGGACCACATAGGTTAGATAAGTGGTAGCATAGCGAGTAGTAGCATAGTTGGGGTTACAAATCAGATTTCTTAACCTCTAATGTAAGATTTTTTAATTAAAAAGTTATATGTTTATTCTATACCACTCCCCGTAGACCTGCCACGAACCCAAAAGTTTGGGTAATTTGAAAACAGTTTTGGAAAGTGTATCTTTTGAAAATGTAGATATATCACAGCGTCATTAAACAAACAGTAGACTTAAAACTTAACTTACCGCATATGTTCTATGTAAATTATTGGGATCTTCACTAGTAAATATACTAAAGGTATATTAATACTTTAATTAAAGGTATTTTACCAATAAAACTATTGCCTGCAAAGAGTTTTGTTTGGCCTGCATAGTTAGTTATGAGTACAGGTTCTAGAGTCAATCCAATGCCTGGGTTTTAGCTGTGTGACCTTTGTCAAATTATTAAATATCTCTGTGCTTCATATTCCTTATCTGAAAATGGGATAGTAATAGTACCTATTCATAGAATTGTGAGAATTAAAGTGAAATAATGAGTGTAATGCATAATGTCTGACACAAATGCTACTATCATATTATTAATATTAGTTGAGGTTAAAGAAACAGGAAGAAACAGGAATAAATGCTTTCTCTGTTGAGGACTAAAGGCAGGTTCATTGTAGTTCTCCTTTATTCCTAGGTTTCCTAAGTAAGCCAACCAGCCAGTGAAGTGCTTGTAGTCCAAAACTATTACATAAAAATATTATTACAATACTAGAATTAATAAAAAGAAATCAGTATGGGATGTAAAATTTTCTTTAGCACAAATAAGACAAGTGATTTCTTCATGAATTTTAATGATTTAACAAGATGCGAATGAGAGAATTTTCTTTGTCTAATTAAAAAAAATTTTTTTCCTTTCTATTTGCAGTGGAATGAAGTTACCACATCTTTTCGAGCGGGAATGCCTCTAAGGAAACACAGGCAACACTTTAAAAAATATGGCAATTGTTTTACAGCAGGAGAAGCAGTAGACTGGCTTTATGACCTATTAAGAAATAATAGCAATTTTGGTCCTGAGGTTACAAGGCAACAGACTATCCAGCTATTGAGAAAATTTCTGAAGAACCATGTCATTGAAGATATCAAAGGCAAATGGGGATCAGAAAATCTTGATGACAACAGTCAGCTATTCAGGTACTAAACAAAGAAATAACTGCAAAACTGAATTACTTAACAATGAAGTTTCACTCCACTTCTAATACTTTTACTAAAACAGCAGCCTCTTCAGGGGAAGTAATATTTTCTGCAGAAAACTTACTGCTCTTAGTCCAATTAAAACCATTTAAAAGTTAAAGTTAGTTAAAGGTTATTGCTGCACAATTAAAAATTATAATAAAATAAGGAGTTGGGAGGAAAGAATGAGATAGTGTCACTTTTACATATTCTGAAAGCTCTGTAACATGTCAAGGACAGAACATTATCAACCTTTAGTTTCATAGATTTAAGAATTACATGACAAGTTCTCACAGGTCCTTACCTTCAAGTGATATGTAATCTATATAATCTAAGAACACATGTGATGAAATAAATAATAGCAAACTTTATATAATAACTAACAAAAGAAATATACCACAGGTTGAAGAGATTATTTATTAAGAATTTATCATATACCAGAAGCCCTACTTTATGAGTTACATGTTTTCTTTGTTTAATCCCTAGAATAGCTCAGCAAGGAAAATATTAACTCCTTCTTACAGGTGAAGAGCCTGAGACTATGCGTCAACAAATTTTATTCCCTTGGTCTGAAATATGTTCATGTGCACATTCATCAGATTAGTAAACACGTTTCTTCTCATGTCAGCTGTATTGTAGCATCTGTGGGGCCTTTCTGACTCCCTCAGGCCCCATAATTGATTTTTCTCTCTCGTACCCGGAGTTCTTGATTATATATCCCTTAAATTAGGTCTTTGAATTCTAATACCCATGTGTTTTTTTGTGGGTTTTTTTTGTTTTGTTTTGTTTTGTTTTTTGCGGTACGCGGGCCTCTCACCGTTGTGGCCTCTCCCGTTGCGGAGCACAGGCTCCGGACGCGCAGGCTCAGCGGCCATGGCTCACGGGCCCAGCCGCTCCGTAGCATGTGGGATCTTCCCGGATCGGGGCACAAACCCGTGTTCCCTGCATCGGCAGGCGGACTCTCAACCACTGCGCCACCAGGAAAGCCCCCCATGTTTTTTTACTCTGCAAAATTAGTACTTTTCAAATGAAATGTAGAAATTGATTCTTGCCTATGTGTCAAAGATGATATGTCATACAAGTAAACTGCAATAACAAGCATATGAATATCTTGTATAACACCCTACAAATCTTTCCTCTCTCTACAACTCATCAGTCACCTTTTGAGTTCCTATGCTGCTGCTCATCCTTTAGCTTTCACTGTCCTCAAGGTTCTAGGCTTGTCTACCCTTCACCTCTCTCCCTGGGCAATCTCATACCATGTCTCCACTTACTTTTCTTATGATTTTCAAACCTCCAACCCAAATACCTCTCCTGAGCTTTAGGCCCACTTTTGCCTATTAAACAGGCACTTCAAATATAGTATATGGAAAATCACTAACATCTCTTAACCTAAATTCTGACCTCTTATATCCATATCTGAATGAATGGCACAGTCTTCCCTGTAGTTACCTTCATTCTTTCCCTTCTCCCCTTTAAATCTGATGTAATTATCAAACCATGTCTATCATGCTGCCTCAGTATTCTCTGATCTGTCTACTTCTCTTAATGAATGTTCTTTTCGTGAGACTACTATTCCCTCTTACCTGGAATTCTGCATAACTCTTCAACTAGTCTCTCTACCTCTAGTGTTTTTATAGTGGTTAACAAAACTATGACGTAGTTAAAAATAAAGTATAACAAAAATGTGTAAGACCTTACTGGAGAAAATTATCAAATTGTACTTAAAATAATAAGTGGAGAAGGATATTCTGTTCATGAATGAAAAGACTTAGTGTCATAAAAATAAGTCACTTCTTCCCAAATTGATGTATAAATTCAGTGCATCTTCATTCAAAACCCCTACATAATTTTTTGTAGGATTTAACAAGCAGATTTTAGAGTTCATTTGATAATGTAAAGGTCCAAGTCAATTTTGAGGAAGAGAATTGCCTTACCTGATTATCTGGGCTTAATTAAATTTAAATTAAGACCATTAAGTGCTGAGAATATAAACCCTTACATATAAAGAAACTTGGTGTGAGTTATACATAAATTAAATACCTAAATATGAAAATAAAACTCTTCTGAAAGAATATAAGAAACTATTTTTAGGACAGAGGAATAAGAAAAAAACTTCTGAGGTGACTAAAAACTTATGCATAAACTTGATGTATGTTAAAAGATACCATAGAGATATTGTTTATGTATATTTATTTAAAGTATGAAAACATGAACAAGAAGGAAATACACTAACTATAGGTTAATGATTTCCCTTAGGAAGAGAGAAATAGAATTAGCAAAGAATTTCTTTCATTAATAAAAAAGATAATGGGGCTTCCCTGGTGGTGCAGTGGTTAAGAATCCACCTGCCAGTGCAGGGGACACAGGTTCAAGCCCTGGTCCAGGAAGATCCCACATGCCGCGGAGCAACTAAGCCTGTGTGCCACAACTACTGAGCCTGCGCTCTAGAGCCTGCAAGCCACAACCACTGAGCCCACACGCTGCAACTACTAAAGCCCACGTGCCTAGAGCCCGTACTCTACAACAAGAGAAGCCACTGCAATGAGAAGTCTGCGCACCCCAATGAAGAGTAGCCTCCACTCGCCACAACTAGAGAAAGCCCACGCGCAGCAATGAAGACCCAACGTAGCCATTAATTAATTAATTAAATTTTAAAAATAATAATAAATTAATTTTTTTTAATTTAAAAAAATTTAAAAAGATAATGAAGTCTTGGTAAAATGTTAATAGTTGCATTGGTTGATGGTTACCTATGTGGATGTTGTTTTATATTATTTTCTGTACTTTTTTGTATCTTTGAAATACATACAGTTTACTAAAGAAAGCAGGAAACTATTAAAATTCTTTTAAAGGTTTAATGGGAAAATTAATTTATGTAGAAGATTCATTCCTTGATAATGTAAATAAATCCAGTTTTTTTAAGTTATTTTTAAGATAAATGGCACTAAAAGTTTGTTTATGATCTCACATTATTTAATTGCATATTATTCTTAAACCAGATTTCCTGCAAATTCTCCACTTAAAACTCTTCCACGAAGGCATCCAGAATTGAGAAAAAACAGAATAGAGAACTTTTCCAAAGATAAAGATAGTATTTTTAAATTACGAAACTTATCTCGGAGAACTCCTAAAAAGCATGGATTACATTTCTCTCAGGTAAAACATCCTTTACTAGTTTAAATATAATTACTACGTGCTTAATAATAGAATCATTAAAAGTGAATGATTAATATTTGAAGCCAATACTTGGAATCTCTTAACTATATTATATTCTAAAAATGTATGTGTAAATTTGTTTGGAACTCACAGAAACGAAAATAAAAATGGTAGTGGGACGTACTTGAAATAGTATTTGTATAATTTAAGCATGTTTTGTTTTAAATTAATTTGAGGGTGGTGGAGGAAGCTGCAAAACCGAAAGCTCTATTACAATATATTGCATTATTTCTTCAAGTGACACCTTACAGCTCCACAATGGGCTGATACTAATAGAATTACTAAATATTAGAAGTGGTGTCAGTTCATTATCTCCAAAATGTGAGCATACCATATTAAACCAAAGTAATTCTTTTTTCAGGAAAATGCAGAGAAAATGAACTGTGAAATAATCAATGAACATCAAGAAAACTCCATTGATAATAGAGAAATAAGCCAGAAAGATGTTGAAGAAGCTTGGAGATATGTTATTCTGATCTAGTAAGCTATAACTAAGCTATAAGCAAGTTCCTGAGGTGTTTAGAATGTTAATTTGATATTTTCATCAAGATATGCAGTTGAGGAAGAACAAATTAATTTGCAAAGCTTAGAATTTAACCTGTATATGTGTTTCTTAATAAATATTCTTGCGATAGTTCCGGTACAATAGAAGTAGAATGTTTTCAATATAATTTGCTTTTTCTTTGACTCAAAGTTGTAGCTCTAGTTTGGGGTCTATATTGGAATCCTGCAACGGTTATTAAGATATTTTAAAGTAAATACTAATATAAGTCTTAGAGGTTGATTTAAGAAAAATATTCCAAAAGCTTTGTTTGTTTTCCATTCAAACTCTTTCATATTTGTATTCTATTCCACTTATTTTATGGAGGAAAAACAGTTTGTATTCTTTCTCCTATTTAGCCTGCAAACAATTTTAGGTGTGTCATCCCTAGAAGAAGTCATAAATCCCAAGCAAGTAATTCCTCAATGTATAATGTACAACATGACCAATACAAGTAAGCACGGAGTAGTTATACTGCAAGACAAATCAGGTTGGTATCAATAAAAGAAGTTGGAATCATTTTAAACATGCTAACAAAGGTTGCAGCTATTGTGGGGATAAAGAGAGACCAAAATGTAGAAAGTAGAATACTTCAGTTGAGAGAACGTCAGGGAGACTACTGATTTATCAGAGGCGCTTTAGTAATCATAGTGGGCTAATTTTTAAATGAATATTATTCACACTTATTTTAGCTCTTAAGGTGGATTCCTGAATGATTTTTTTTTAATGACAGGGTTAAGCATCCAAAAGATATGCAAATATAATTAAAACTATTGATTAATCACATTTTATTGAGGACCTACAATGTGCCAGGCACTATGCTAAAGATTAGTGATGAGCAAGAGAGAAATGGTCCATGCCTTCCTGGAGCTTACATGAGAAGTTATATACAAATTTAAAGGGGTCAAGACATACATACAAAACCAAAGTAACACCCTATAAAATAAGTCAAAACTCTCATGAACAGTATTCTAAAGAAATCTGGCTTTGTATTATATATGTGTTTATATAATATATTGATTTCAGATATAAGATAGGAAAATTGGGGAAATAATTTAAGCCAGATGTATTGGAAAGCTTATAGGAAATGTATTAATAAATTTACTGAAAATGTTGGCTCATTTTTTTATAATCAATTGCTGTCTGTAGAATTAATTGACATGCATTACTTTGAGTTTCTTTTTGTGGGCAAGAACTTTGAGGGTTTAATTGTAGGAGCAAAAAAGTAAATGTTAAAACTTAAGAACTATGTTGTGTATGCTTGTAGCTTTGGACCAGTTGTATCTTTCATTACCTAAAATAACTTGATTATATGCTCTCCATCTAAGCTTTCTATTCTTTATAACTATTAACTTTTCAAGTCAAATGTATGTGTGGTTTTTGTGTTTGTGTCAAAAAAATGCTACACTTATGTGTCATGTTTCACATAGTGGCAATTGAAAGATTTTAAGCAAGCCTCACTGCGAAAGTACCTTAATATTCAAATATAGCTTGTTTCAATCATAGGTCTCACTCAAATCAGTAATATTCAAATAGCATAGCTAACTTTTTAAACTTGTATTGTAAAATACTGTCTTGGCCCTATGTCTTATTAAATATGTAATCATTTTTAATCCTGCTGGTACACATACGTGTGTGTGTGTGTGTGTGTGTGTGTATATACACACATGTATGTATAATTATATAATATAATAAGTGTTAAGTTTTAAATATACTATCATCATAACTGTATGATTGAACACTATTAATTTTTTGTGTAGATGACCTTCCTCACTGGGTATTATCTGCCATGAAGTGCCTAGCAAATTGTAAGTTAAACAAACTGTGTGTGTGTGTGTGTGTGTGTGTGTATTATATTGATAAAATATTTAATAAGAAGCAAGGAATTATTTTTAATAATTTATAAAGTCCTGATAAAATTAAATTATATTCTTTCTGTTGATGTTTAAATGAATATCTAGTAGAACTGATTACACTTCTTTGCATGTGGAGTGTGTTATAGAGCCCTTAACTTTTTCTATGCAGATAGTGATTTTATAATCCAAGCCCGTCATTTATGACTCAGTTCTCATAAATCATAAAATCATAGGCTAGAGGATCTCAGAGGATTTTTAGGTATAATCTACATCAATTGCTTTAGTGAGTCCAGAGAGTTCAAATAGCAACTTCTAAGTAATGCAGCTGGTAAGTTGAAAGTTTCCGTCAGAAATGAAGTCTTATAAAACCCACTTCAGTCCCCTTGCCATTGTACACGGCTTCAACATTTGGTGTTTCATGACATGCTTCTACTCCATAGGATATATTAATGGGACTTTTATGTTTATGAAAAAAAATGGTCTGTCATTAATCAGATCATTTTTTAGCATTTCATTCTTCAAGTTTTTTCCATAGTGATCAGTGATAAGTGAGTTTTATAATTTAAGACCCTAGTTCTAGTACAAAACCCTAATTGCTCTCAAAAATCAGTTTTTAAAATATGCAGAGGTGTATGCTTCTAAATCATCAAAAGTTAAATTATATTTTAATAATTTTGTTACAAAAGTATTTTTCTAGTTTTTATAAAATTAGTATTTTATTAATGTTCAGGATAAGTATATATTCCCTTGTTGTCCACTGGGTGTCAATATGACAAAATAACAGGATAACTAGCAATAAGTAAATAATATTAGTTATAGAAAAAAGTTATCAATTCAAGATAAAGATCTTGATCAGAAGCTAAAGATTTCTGAGATTCTCTTTCTACCTTCTCGCTACGTAACTGTCCTTCTCTCTCATACCTTGGCTCATGATTAGCAACTCAGATAGCATACTTCCAGGGATTTCTCTGATGCCCCATCTTTAGGGATTTGTTTCTTTTTCTTCTCAGTCCACATTACACATAAATGATACCAAGATATAGCTTACTAAATTCCAGTTTAACAACAATATGTCTAGCCAGAGGCAGTATTAAGACTTTTACTTAACTTGTTTGTTATTTAATCCCCCACTGTAATCCTGTGACATACAGGAATCAAAGATCAGTATACTATTCATAATTTTTTTTCTAGAAGAGAAAACTAAGGCTTAGAAAGTCTTTTTTTCTGATACATAAGGAGCTATGTATTCAAACCTAGATTCTCTAACTGTAAATTCTGTGTTTTTAATTCCAGTAAAGTATTTTCTATCTTAGAAAACTTTTAATGATTATCAATTTTTTTATTCTACATATTAAGAATATTTCTTATATCCTCCTCAGAAAAATCGTCTATTTGTTCCACATAAAATCCTTATTAGCCTTTAAGCTATTAAGTGTGTATATGTGTGTTAACTTGAAAGATAACATAGTAACTCTCAAATCTGAGTGCATATCACAGTCGCTAGAGAAACTCAGCAAATATTCAGATTCAGTCGATTCAGTATGTCAGGATTTTTTTTTTTTTTTTTTTAAATCATGTCTCAGAAGATTCTTACAGCAAGATGCCCAGCTCCGTGTTAGGAAACTACTTAATTAGTGAACCAGAAGCAAACATTTCTAGATCAGTAATTCCTAGCTCCATAGGAATTCTGATAGATTCTGGACTGTTTAGAGGAGATTATATATACTTTTAATATGTACACTGGATGATTCTGATTATGTAGTCCATGGACCACACTTTAAATGCTATTAAACCTCAAGATCCTGTGACTTGCTCTCGCTTTATACTGCTCTAGATTCTAATTTTAGCTTTGCCACCAAACCTCTTTTACCTTGAGAAAGTTGCTCTGAGCTTCAGTTTCCTCACCTGTAACATAAGATCAGAATTTATTTCTGAGGAAAATACTAATGAGTAGACATGATTATTTCAATAATGTTAAGCTAATGGAACAGCGATGTAAAGATATTATTTAAACTCATTCAGGGTATGCTTCACGTCAGGCAAAATTTAATCACAAAAATGTAAATTTACAAAAGACAATTTGAAAGAATTATTTGCATAATCCAAATAATCTTTGCTTTATAAAATGAATTGTGATAAAATCCCATTAAAATAAGCTGTCCTGATGCTTTTAAAATATATTTCAAATTTTGCTTTATATACAATTTTTCAGTCATATAAATATTAAAATTAAACAAAATGCTAATAGTTGCAGTGATTTCTAATGAAAAGATGGTGAGAAGGAATGAGATATGCACAACCCTTTAAATTTTTAAATTGTGACAATTTGTTAAACATAACTCCTTCATGAAATAAGTATATGTTTTATGCTTTTTATAAGTATCTTTAAAAACTATATTTAAAATAAATTATATTTCATCTTTTTTTTTAATTTTTTGCCTCTACTTAGGGCCAAGAAGTAATGATATGAATAATCCAACTTATGTTGGATTTGAACGAGATGTATTCAGAACAATTGCAGATTATTTTCTAGATCTCCCTGAACCTCTACTTACCTTTGAATATTATGAATTATTTGTGAACATTTTGGGTATGTATAGATTTTTATTTATTATTTAAATGTATTTTATTAGTTTCCAAGTCCCCCATAATTTAAAAGATCTAAAAGTATAGGTAAACATGAAGGTGGCAGGCTATAAATTATTTTAAACTTCAGGAATACTCTGGTTGTTGTTATGTTGTTTTCCAGTAATTCAAATATACCATTCCAACACCAATTCTCTACACCAATAGGGTGTCTTACAATTCAGTTCATTTCTGACACTAACTACCCAGCATTAACCCAGACCCCAAAAAGTTGAGGACAAAGTCTTTCAGCTCTGATACTAACTACCCAGTGCTAGCTCAGACCCCAGAGATCAAGGGCTCAGTTCCACAACGCTGCCCTCACTTCATTCACCAGCTGCAAATGAGGTCCTCAGGTTTACTGACATTTCTGCCTGGCTAACTACCAAGTTAGGGGTTCCCACAACCCCCTGAAGTTTAATAATTCACTGTAACGGCTCACAGAACTCTGGAAAGTGCTTTACTTAATGATTACCAGTTTATTATAAAGGATACAAGTCAGGAACAGCCAAATGGAAGAGATATATAGGGCAAGGAATGGGGGTAAGGGTTGTGCAGAGCTTCTATGTTCTCTCCAGGAATGTCATCCCCCACAAGCGTGTCCATGTATTCACCAACTGGTAAGCTCCCATAGCTGTGTTGTTTCAGAGTTTTAACTGAGATTTCATTACATAGGCATGGTTGATTAAATCATTGCTCATTGTTGACTAAGTCTGACCTCCACCAACAACCACTACCCCACCACCCCCTCCAGGGAGGTCTGAGGTAAGGCTAAAAGTTCCAACCTTCCAAGAAGGGCTAAGCCTAAGTCACCTCATTAGCATAAACTGAGGCTAGCTCTAATAGGCTCATTGTGAATAACAAAAGACTCCTGTCACTGGAAATTCCATGGGGTTTAGGAGTTCTATACCAGGTAGCAGAAACAAAAATGATATATATGTTTTATTAAACTACAGTTGTCTTATAATTAAGATTTTTCTAATACTTGTAGACTGAAAGTAGATATTTTTTCATGTATTTGACTGAATCCATTTAATTAGATTGTTGAAATAAATTTTAAAGTTATTTTCATCACAAGTTGGAAAACCTCGAGTCTTGCACTTTGTAACTGAATGTTGCATGTGTCCTATTTAAGTGGCTTCTGAATTAAGCAACTGCTATTTGTACTATACTAACAATATGTACTATAGTGATGCTTTGTTTTTTTAACGTTACTCTTGTTTTTGTTTTATTTTTGTCCACTGTCATACAGTTGCATCTTAATTTTTGTTTCATTTCCTGGTAGTTGTTTGTGGCTACGTCACAGTTTCAGATAGACCCAGTGGGATACATAAAATCCAAGATGATCCACAGTCTTCAAAAATCCTTCACTTAAACAGTCTGAATTCCTTCAAATCAACTGAGTGTCTTCTTCTCAGTCTGCTTCATAAAGACAAAAACAAAGAAGAATCAGATACTACTGAGAGACTGCAGATAAGTGATCAAGGATTTCAAGAAAACTATGCTAAGAAAATGCAGCTAGTTAATTTAAAAAACAGAAGAGCCAGTGTTAATGACATAATGGGAGGAAGTTGTCATAATTTAATAGGCTTAAGTAGTATGCATGTTCTATCCTCTAGCATCAAACCAAGGTGCTATTCATTAGAAGGAATTATAGATTTACCAGGGAGTTCAAGTAAAGAGGTCTCCAGTGTCTTCCATCAATCTGTTCTGAACATAAAAGGACAAAATAATAAACAATTTTTAGAGTCTGAGACCAAACAGGAATCCCTAATGCATCTTCATTCAGAGGAAAGTATTCAAAAACCACTCTGTGTTGGTTTTAAAAGAACCTCTACTTTGACCGTTCAAGACCAAGAGGAGTTATGTAATGGAAAGTGCAAGTCAAAACAGCTTTGTAGATCTCAGAGTTTACTTTTAAGAAGTAGTACAAGAAGGAATAGTTATATTAATATGCCAGTGGCTGAAATTATCATGAAACCAAATCTTGGACAAGGCAGCACAAGTGTGCAAACAGCTATGGAAGGTGAACTCGGAGAGTCTAGTACCACAGTCAATAAAAGACTCTGCAAAAGTACAATAGAACTTTCAGAAAACTCTTTACCTCCAGCTTCCTCTATGTTGACTGGCACACAAAGTAAGGTTGATGCTTTCAACGCATGTAATGTTAACTTTTAGTGTTTACTAACCCTGTTTCACTTACCTGGCTTTTCTTCTCTGAAATTGCTTTACTTTTTCCCTCCAGAAGGAAAGTTTCATATTGTAAAAGACTTGTCATGGCATAACCAAGATTTATTCTACTTACCTAAAGCACTCCTTTTCTTTCCCTTAAATTGCACTTATTCTGAGTCACTTTATTTGTAATAAGTGAAGGATTTTCAATCCTTCATAATCCAATGGGTTATGAAGAAAATAATGAGTATCTTACCATGCTTTTGAAGAATGTGGAAATTTCTGGGAATAGTCAAACGAAATATTAAAATATTATTTTGCCTTCTTTATATAACTATATGCTGGTAGTATGAAAGCAGCTAGTGTCATTGATGATTTTTTTCTGGGGGGTAATTTGCCTTCTAGGTTTGCTACAACCTCATTTAGAGAGGGTTGCCATCGATGCACTACAGTTGTGTTGTTTGTTACTTCCCCCACCAAATCGTAGACGGCTTCAACTTTTAATGCGCATGATTTCGCGAATGAGTCAAAATGTTGATATGCCCCAACTTCATGATGCAATGGGTACAAGGTCACTGGTAAGTTGATTTCTTAAGGAAAGAATAAGTCCAGTTCATAAACTGCACCGCACCCCCCCCTCCGAAAAAAAAAAGAAAGAAAGAAGACCAAACCATCTAAGCATACTACTCAAGTGATGTCATGGTCTTGAAATCCTAGATTCTTGAGTTAAAAAAAGGCTTTTGAAAGTCTAACCTTTCCTAGCAGCAGAATACTGGTGCATTAATCCTTTGTGCCCAGTCTTTTATACTTTCACATCTTGATCTTTACCTAAGGACTTTGCCTATTCACTCACGCTGTATCACTTCATAGTGGTTAACTGTCAGACCATATTATATTGCCTAGAGCCAATTCTGTTTGGTGGGGAAGGAAGAGGAGATGTAGGCACTGTTGAAAGCCAAAGGGCACTATAACCCTGTGAAATAAAGAATTAATGGGAAATTCATGTGTAGTAAGTCAAAGTGTTTCAGATATTGTAGTAGTGGGAAAATTGTATTTGATGTGTTATGTGAATTAGGATAGCTTGTCATTGTGGGCAGGAAGTTGGGAGAGGTACTGTGAAGCAGTCTTAGGCTCCATATGAAGATGAGGGAAACAAGGCATTTATATGCAGATGTTGACTGGAAATGAACTCTTGAAATAGTATCTCTAATATCTCTTTCCCTCCCTCTCTTTATCTCTCTCTTCCTCTCTCTCTCTCCCTCTCTCTCTCTCTCTCTCTCTCTCTGTCTTTCTATAAAAAGCTGCCACTTCCTCAGAGCACAGCTTCAATTTACAGATTGTTCTTGTAGCAAGGAATCTGTAGCTAAGCTCCGTTCTTCCACTTATTAAGGACAGTTTTTTAATAAAACGACATACCTAATATAAAGAGGAAGAATTATTCTTAAGTAACTGTGGCATCATTAAAAAGCATAGGGAAGTTTGTAGGAAAAGATATTTAGAGAGATATGAGTAAGAAGGAGGTAATTTTGATTTTACACTTTTTGAGATTCAGGTTATAGAATATCTAAGTGAAATTTATCCTACAGACAGAAGGTTGGAAATGAATCTGGTGAAGAAATATTAGGGCAGAAAGTATATTTTTTGTAAAAGTGGTAGTTGAGGCTATAGGAGTAAATGAGTTCTATAAAGCTGAGCAAACAAAGAATAAAAGCTGAGGACTGAGCATTGGAAGAAGATAGGAAAACCTGCCAGGCATGTAGGAATAAAACCAAAAATATTTCAATTCAATAAATATGCTCACCATCTATTATGTGCAAAATACTTAAAATACAATTCTGATATTCAAATTATTTTAGAATGAGGTGTGTGAGTGTTTATGTGTGCGTGTGTACATGTGTGTGTCTTATATTTGGTGGGTTATATGGACATGAATGAGAGTAAATTAGTTTTGAAACACAAAATTTACCCCAGGATTTGAAGATTGTCATGATGGAATTGAAAAATACAATGTACTAATTGTTTTTAAAGACTAATAGAATAGCATTAAAAACTGTTTTCCAATTTCAAAAGATAAATGATGCCAACCTTGTAACCACTTGTGTTTATATATTCTCCTAATCTGTGCTTTTATGGGGTTAATTTAATAAGTCACTGTTCTCTAACAGTCTTTAAGCACCACATTTGTATGGTATTAATGGAACCTAGGTGTTTAGTGATAAAATTGAGACAAAACTGAAGAAAAAGCTAGGCCTTCTGTAATCATTTGGAATTTATATTAAGGAAATACTTAACAAGCACTATAAAAAAATTGGCATTTTATTCTTTCTAATGTAATAAGTTATTGTCCTCATTTTGTAAGCTGAAGTCTGCTTATCACTTTATCTCAATCCTTTAGCATAATACTACCTAGAAATTACTGGTATTCTAATTTATATAAAACCTTAAGTTTTTAAATTCACATCTTTTAACGTTTCTAGATGATACATACTTTCTCTCGGTGTGTGTTACGCTGTGCTGAAGAAGTAGATCTTGATGAGCTTCTTGCTGCACGATTAGTTTCTTTCTTGATGGATCATCAACAGGAAATTCTCCAAGTACCCTCTTACCTACAGACTGCAGTGGAGAAACATCTTGACTACTTAAGAAAGGGCCATGTATGTATTCTAAGTCTTAAAATTCTCTGCATTAGTCAGTTGTAAGTGGCAAACTCATCTCAAACTAGCCTAATCAGAAAGGGAGACTTTATCAGCTCACATAAATAACCTCCAAAAGTCAAGAATGTAGACAGAATATGGATATTCAAATAGCAATAGGACTGTTTCCATCCCTTCATCACTTATTTCCATTTCGGTCCTATATTTGAAAAATGGCTCCTTCACATGATTGGATATGGCTGATTAAAGCTCTTGAGTCATAGACTTATATTTGCCATCCAAAGGGAAAAAAAAAACCATTCCTCACCTCCAATTTGAAAAGTTAATGGTATATACATAGAGTGGCCAAATCTAGATTAAATGCACATTCTTTAGGTGGTTGAGGGTGAGTGGGTTGAAGAGAGGGCCCATTCTCTGAGTGGCTCTACATAGATTAGAGAAGAATCTGTTCTTCACGAAAGGTAAGGATGGTTGGAGTAGAATGGGAAGAACTTTTATAAGGAGAGAAGGAATCTAAGCAACCAAAAACAACAGATGTCTGCTATATTCAGTCCTTAGCTGCCCAACACACATATTCATATTTCTTCCTATACATACTATTCTAATATTGCCATGACTTACTGTAATTATAACTATCCCCTACAATTCTTTCTCTTGTCTACATATTTTTTTTTTCCTACAGCAAGTCCTAATTGGTCATCAATTTTATACACATCAGTGTATACATATCAATCCCAATTGCCCAATTCATCACACCACCACTCCACCCCCCCACCGCTTTCCCCCCTTAGTGTCCATACATTTGTTCTCTACATCCATGTCTCAATTTCTTCCCTGAAAACCGGTTCATCTGTACCATTTTTCTAGGTTCCACATATATGTGCTAACATACGATATTTGTTTTTCTCTTTCTGACTTACTTCACTCTGTATGACAGTCTCTAGATCCATCCACATCTCTACAAATGGCCCAATTCCATTCCTTTTTATGGCTGAGTAATGTTCCATTGTATATATGTACCACATATTCTTTATCCATTCATCTGTCGATGGGCATTTACATTGCTTCCATGACCTGGCTATTGTAAATAGTGCTGCAATGAACACTGGGGTGCATGTATCTTTTTGAATTATGCTTTTCTCTGGGTATATGCCCAGTATTGGCATTGCTGGATCATATGGTAATTCAATTTTTAACTTTTTAAGGAACCTCCATACTGTTCTTCATAGTGGCTGTATCAATTTACATTCCCACAAACAGTGCAAGAGGGTTCCCTTTTCTCCACACCTTCACCAGCACTTGTTCTTTGTAGATTTTCTGATGATGCCCATTCTAACTGTTGTGAGGTGATACCTCATTGTAGTTTTGATTTGCATTTCTCTAATAACTAGTGATGTTGAGCAGCTTTACATGTGCTTCTTGGCCATCTGTATCTCTTCTTTGGAGAAATGTCTGTTTAGGTCTTCTGCCCATTTTTGGATTGGGTTGTTTGTTCTTTTTAATATAGAGCTGCATGAGCTGTTTATATACTTTGGAGATTAATCCTTTCTCCGTTGATTCGTTTGCAAATATTTTCGCCCATTCTAAGGGTTGTCTTTTCGTCCTGTTTATGGTTTCCTTTCCTGTGCAAAAGCTTTGAAGTTTCATTAGGTCCCATTTGTTTATTTTTGTTTTTATTTTCATTACTGTAGGAGGTAGATCAAAAAAGATCTTGCTGTGATTTATGTCAAAAAGTGTTCTTCCTATGTTTTCCTCTAAGAGTTTGATAGTATCCAGTCTTACATTTAGGTCTCTAATCCATTTTGACTTTATTTTTGTGTATGGTGTTAGGGAGTACTCTAATTTCATTCTTTTACATGTGGCTGTCCAGTTTTCCCAGCACCACTTTTTGAAGAGATTGTCTTTTCTCCATTGCATGTCCTCGCCTCCTTTGTCATAGATTAGTTGACCATAGGTGCGTGGGTTTATCTCTGGGCTTTCTATCTTGTTCCACTGATCTATGTTTCTGTTTTTGTGCCAGTACCATATTGTCTTGATTACTGTAGCTTTGTAGTATAGTCTGAAGTCAGGGAGTCTGGTTCCTCCAGCTCTGTTTTTTTCCCTCAAGACTGCTCTGGCTATTTGGGGTCTTTTGTGTCTCCAACCAAATTTTAAGATTTTTTGTTCTAGTTCTGTAAAAAATGCCATTGGTAATTTAATAGGGATTGCATTGAATTTGTAGATTGCTTTGGGTGGTATAGTCATTTTCACAATATTGATTCTTCCAATCCAAGAACATGGTATATCTCTCCATCTGTTGGTATCATCTTTAATTTCTTTCATCAGTGTCTTATTATACTTTTCTGCATATAGGTCTTTTGTCTCCCTAGGTAGGTTTATTCCTAGGTATTTTATTCTTTTTGTTGCAATGGTAAATGGGAGTGTTTGCTTAATTTCTCTTTTAGATTTTTCATCATTAGTGTATAGGAATGCAAGAGATTTCTGTGCATTAATTTTGTATCCTGCAACTTTACCTAATTCATTGATTAGCTCTAGTAGTTTTCTGGTGGCATCTTTAGGATTCTCTATGTATAGTATCATGTCATCTGCAAACAGTGACAGTTTTACTTCTTATTTTCCAGTCTGTATTCCTTTTATTTCTTTTTCTTCTCTGATTGCCGTGGCTAGAGCTTCCAAAACTATGTTGAATAATAGTGGCGAGAGTGGACATCCTTGTCTTGTTCCTGATCTTATAGGAAATGCTTTCAGTTTTTCACCATTGAGAATGGTGTTTGCTGTGGGTTTGTCGTACATGACCTTTATTATGTTGAGGTAGGTTCCCTCTATGCCCACTTTCTGGAGAGTTTTTATCATTAATGGGTTTTGAATTTTGTCAAAAGCTTTTTCTGCATCTATTGAGATGATCATATGGTTTTTATTCTTCAGTTTGTTAATATGGTATATCACATTGATTGATTTGTGTATATTGAAGAATCCTTGCATCCCTGGGATAAATCCCACTTGACCATGGTGTATGATCCTTTTAATGTGCTGTTGGATTCTATTTGCTAGTATTTTGTTGAGGATTTTTGCATCTATATTCATCAGTGATATTGGTCTGTAATTTTCTTTTTTTGTAGTATCTTTGTCTTGTTTGGGTATCCGGGTGATGGTGGCCTCATAGAAGGAGTTTGGGAGTGTTTCTTCCTCTGCAATTTTTTGTAAGAGTTTGAGAAGGATGGGTATTAGCTCTTCTCTAAATGTTTGATAGAATTCACCTGTGAAGCCATCCGGTCCTGGACTTTCGTTTGTTGGAAGATTTTTAATCACAATTTCAATTTCATTACTTGTGATTGGTCTGTTCATATTTTCTATTTCTTCCTGTTTCAGTCTTGGAAGATTATACCTATCTAAGAATTTGTCCATTTCTTCCAGGTTGTCCATTTTATTGGCATAGAGTTGCTTGTAGTAGTTTCTTAACGATGCTTTGTATTTCTGTAGTGTCTGTTGTAACTTCTCCTTTTTCATTTCTAATTTTATTGATTTGAGTCCTCTCTCTCTTTTTCTTGATGAGTCTGGCTAATGGTTTATCAATTTTGTTTATCTTCTCAAAGAACCAGCTTTTAGTTTTATTGATCCTTGCTATTGTTTTCTTTCTTTCTATTTCATTTATTTCTGCTCTGATCTTTATGATTTCTTTCCTTCTGCTAACTTTGGCTTTTGTTTGTTCTTCTTTCTCTAGTTCCTTTAGGTGTAAGGTTAGATTGTTTGAGATTTTTCTTGTTTCTTGAGGTAGGCTTGTATAGCTATAAACTTCCCTCTTAGAACTACTTTTGCTGCATCCCATAGGTTTTGGATCGTCATGTTTTCATTGTCATTTGTCTCTAGGTATTTTTTGACTTCCTCTTTGATTTCTTCAGTGATCTCTTGGTTATTTAGTAATGTAGTGTTTAGCCTCCATGTGTTTGTGTTTTTTACGTTTTTTTCCCTGTAATTTATTTGTAATCTCATAGTGTTGTGATCAGAAAAGATGCTTGATATGATTTCAATTTTCTTAAATTTACTGTGCCCTGATTTGTGACCCAAGATGTGATCTATCCTGGAGAATGTTCCGTGCGCACTTGAGAAGAAAGTGTAATCTGCTGTTTCTGGATGGAATGCTTATAAATATCAATTAAATATATCCGGTCTATTGTGTCATTTAAAGCTTCTGTTTCCTTATTTGTTTTCATTTTGGATGATCTGTCCATTGGTGTAAATGGGGTGTTTAAGTCCCCCACTATTATTGTGTTACTGTCGATTTCCTGTTTTATAGCTGTTAGCAGTTGCCTTATGTATTGAGGTGCTCCTATGTTGGGTGCATATATATTTATAATTGTTATATCTTCTTCTTGGATTGGTCCCTTGATCATTATGTAATGTCCTTCCTTGTCTCTTGCAACAATCTTTATTTTAAAGTCTACTTTATCTGATATGAGTATTGCTACTCCAGCTTTCTTTTGATTTCCATTTGCATGGAATATCTTTTTCCATCCCCTCACTTTCAGTCTGAATGTGTCCCTGGGTCTGAAGTGGGTCTCTTGTATACAGCATATAGATGGGTCTTGTTTTTGTACCCATTCTGCAAGCCTGTGTCTTTTGGTTGGAGCATTTAATCCATTCACGTTTAAGGTAGTTATCGACATGAATGTTCCTATGACCATTTTCTTAATTTTGGGAGGTTTGTTTTTGTAGGTCCTTTTCTTTTGTGTTTCCCACTTAGAGAAGTTCCTTTAGCATTTGTTGTAGAGCTGGTTTGGTGGTGCTGAATTCTCTTAGCTTTTGCTTGTCTGTAAAGCTTTTGATTTCTCCATCGAATCTGAATGAGATCATTACCAGGTAGAGTAATCTTGGTTGTAGGTTCTTCCCTTTCATCACTTTTAAGTATATCATGCTACTCCCTTCTGGCTTGTAGAGTTTCTCTTGAGAAATCAGCTGTTAACCTTATGGGAGTTCCCTTGTATGTTATTTGTCAGTTTTCCCTTGCTGCTTTCAGTAATTTTTCTTTGTCTTTAATTTTTGCCAGTTTGATTTCTATGTGTCTCGACGTGTTTCTCCTTGGGTTTATCCTGTATGGGACTCTCTGTGCTTCCTGGACTTGGGTGGCTATTTCCTTTCCCATGTTAGGGAAGTTTTCAACTATGATCTCTTCAAGTATTTTCTCGGGTCCTTTCTCTCTCTCTTCTCCTTCTGGGACCCCTATAATGCGAATGTTGTTGCATTTAATGTTGTCCCCGAGGTCTCTTAGGCTGTCTTCATTTTTTTTTCATTCTTTTTTCTTTATTCTGTTCCGCATCAGTGAATTCCACCATTTTGTCTTCCAGGTCACTTATCCATTCTTCTGCCTCAGTTATTCTGCTATTGATTCCTTCTAGTGTAGTTTTCATTTCAGTTATTGTATTGTTCATCTCTGTTTGTTTGTTCTTTAATTCTTCTAGGTCTTTGTTAAACATTTCTTGCATCTTCTCCATTTTTTCCCCCATTCTTTTTCCGAGATCTTGGATCATCTTCACTACCATTATTCTGAATTCTTTTCTGGAAGTTTGCCTATCTCCACCTCATTTAGTTGTTTTTCTGGGGTTTATCTTGTTCCTTCGTCTGGTACATAGCCCTCTGCCTTTTCATCTTGTCTGTTTTTGTGAATGTGGTTTTTGTTCCACAGGCTGCCGGATTGTAGTTCTTCTTGCTTCAGCTGTCTACCCTCTGGTGGATGAGGCTATCTAAGAGGCTTGTGCAAGCTTCCTAATGGGAAGGACTGGTGGTGGGTAGAGCTGACTGTTGCTCTGGTGGGCAGAGCTCAGTAAAACTTTAATCCACTTGACTGCTGATGGGTGGGGCTGGGTTCCCTCCCTGTTGGTTGTTTGGCCTGAGGAGACCCAACACTGGAGCCTACCTGGGCTCTTTGGTGGGGCTAATTGTGGACTCTGGGAGGGCTCGCACCAAGGAGTACTTCCCAGAACTTCTGCTGCCAGTGTCCTTGTCCCCAGGGTGAGCCACAGCCACCGCCCACTTCTGCATGAGACCCTCCAACACTAGCAGGTAGGTCTGGTTCAGTCTCCCCTGGGATCACTGCTCCTTCCCCTGGGTCCCAATGTGCACACTACTTTGTGTGTGCCCTCCAAGAGTGGAGTCTCTGTTTCCCCCAGTCCTGTCGAAGTCCTGCAATCAAATCCCACTAGCCTTCAAAGTCTGATTCTCTAGGAGTTCCTCCTCCCATTGCCAGACCCCAAGGTTGGGAACCTGACGTGGGGCTCAGAACCTTCACTCCAGTGGGTGGACTTCTGTGGTATAAGTGTTCTCCAGTCTGTGAGTCACCCACCCAGCAGTTATGGGATTTGTTTTTACTGTGATTCCGCCCCTCCTACCATCTCATTGTGGCTTCTTCTTTTTTCTTTGGATGTGGGGTATCTTTTTTGGTGAGTTCCAGTGTCTTCCTGTCAATGATTGTCCAGCAGCTAGTTGTGATTCTCATGTTCTCTCAAGAGGGAGTTAGAGCACGTCCTTCTACTCTGCCATCTTGGTTCCTAATCACCTTGTCTACAGATGTTATGGGCCCTGCCCATGCTCTTACATCTCAAAAATAGTAGATGAACCCTTTATTACCATTTCAAAACGTTAATGTTTTAAGATGAATTAAAATATCACTTTGTTAATGTTTTGTAGTTAAAAGAATAAAATCCATGGTTATTGGTTCTAATGGTGTTAGCTACCTTTATTTAATACTTGTGTGCTAAGCATTTTATATACATTATCTCACATACATTCACATTTTACAGGTGAGGAGACAGACCAAGACCAGTTTAAATAACTTTCTGATGGTTATAAAGCTAGTAGGTTGTAGGGCTGGGATTGAGACCCTACTGACTTATTGCTACTCTGCTGCATAATACAGTTTTCTTAAAGTGTTGAATGTTTGGTGGCAAAATAATAGGTATTAAAACCCATCAGAAGAACCCTTTACCAAATAGGAACATGACCAGAATTAATAGATTTGACTGTATGTATCATTTTGTTCATTACAGATTAAAAATCCTGGAGATGGAGTGATTGCTCCTTTGCCAACTTATTCATACTGTAAACAAATTAGTGCTCAGGAGTTTGATGAACAAAAAGTTTCTACCTCTCAAGCTGCAGTTGCAGAACTTTTAGAGAATATTATTAAAAATAAGAGTTTGCCTGTGAAGGAGAAAAGGAAAAAACTAAAACAGGTAAGGGAATGAACAAGTTTCAATCGTAAATATTTTCTAATATGCTATTGCTGATTGTTATTTAATGACATTTAGAATCGAATTTCTCATTTTAATATTTTGAATTTTAAATATCATATATGTAGGCTATGTATGACTACCTGCCTGGTTTTACTCTGTCCTGAAATTTTCATAATAACCATAATAACAGATACTCTCCTTTACTTCCAGTGTTTTATGTTTAAAGCATGCATTACCCTGGGAAAATAATTATAAACTTAGGACTATAATATGTAACTTTTAGTGACTCATCATTACCATTTAGAATTTTTAGCTCTACATCAAAACCCTGTAGCCACATGATTCTGGCAAGTCCAATTCCTGGTCTGAGACACTCAAAGAAGTACGAAATGTACTAACTAGATCCTTGCGACCTTCATAGGCTTTACCAATGAGAAGGAAGAACATCTGGAATTTAGGAGAATTAACAGCAGAAGAGAATCCTAGATGTTAATGCTAACTGGAATCTAAGAAATATTACAGGGTACCTTTCATGTGTGAGAAAGTGGAGGGAGAAGCAAGAATAAAGTGAAAGGATACTGATCTCTGTAATACATCTTTGAGAAAGGCACTGAATCCTTATAAAATGTTGACCAGTGGCTTCAGCTCAGATAATAATGTTAAATACCCTCTAATTCCTCACCTCATTTTTAAGTTTCAGAAGGAATATCCCTTGATATATCAGAAAAGATTTCCAACCTCTGAAAGTGAAGCAGCACTTTTTGGTGACAAACCTACAATCAAGCAACCAATGCTAATTTTAAGAAAACCAAAGTTTCGTAGTTTAAGATACTAATTGAATTGAAAATTATGTAATACTTGTGGAACTTTGGTAAGTGAAGCCATATCTAAGAATTCAGCTACTAAAAAGGAAGTCTCTTTATCAATAAGGTTTTTCTAAATAGAACATTATGTAACGAAGTGCCAAAATAGTTTTCATCAATGTGAAACTGCTGAGAAACTAGTGAATCTCAATGGAGAGCAAGTGACAATAGGTGATACCAAATATTTTCATCAGAAATAATCTTTTGTTTTTTATACAACTATCTGGAAAAGCTATCATAATGTGTGCTAAAGTTTCATTTACTTGAATTTTGAAAAATGACATTTGCTCTTCAAGATTAAGCTGTAATTCTTTAAAAAAAAAAAACTTATCTGCATGTGCTTATGGATGTTAGCTTAAAGAACTAGTTGTTTAGGATTACTTTTGTTTCTAAGTGTAAGAATGTGAAGAATATTTGAAAATTCAATGAATTAATTTTCAACTGCTAAATATTGCACTCATATGTTCTTTTGCTACTTTTTATCTATTTATATATGTATGTGTTTTTAAAATATGAATATATATTATAAGACTTTGGTTTGCCTTAAACATTTACCCTAACTGCTTCAGTCATTCATTTTTTCAATAAATATCTTTTGCATTCTTATCTTCATGAATCTACTAGAATATAAAGATATGAAAGAAGTATAAGGCAATCACGTATTCATTTAAAAGATATTTATTTAGCAACTACTATGTGCCTTTCATTCTTCAAGATGTGGAGAGAAAATGACGAATAAACCAGAAAACCTCTTCCCTAAAGTATTTGCTTTCTAATCAAGGGAGATATACCTACCAGATACTTAAAAAAACAATACACCCCCTGAAATCAAGTCATGAGGATTCATTCAACTGAAGACTAACCTTTTTAATTATGCAACAATTTCCTAAGCTAGTGTTTTCAAATTGTTGCATAATAGAATCACCTGGAGAGTTTTAAAATAATACATGCTCAGGCCCTACCTTATACTGATTAAATCAAAATTTTAAGGGATGGCATATAGGCCTCAGTATTTTTTAAACTCTCTAGGTGATTCCAATATTCAGCCACCTTTGAGAATCAGTGCCCTAAATACTTTTTATAAATAAAATGTCAAGCTGGTTTCACACTGGCTTTATTATTTCATTGGAAGAAAATGCCAAGTGTAAATCCCTCTCATCTTAATAGAAGGTTCTACAAATTTCTGCTTGACTAACTGCGTACAAACTTGAAGCAGCTATTCTTCCACATTTTTCTGAAGATTATTTAATATCTATTTGGTAAGTGTAAAGATATACATAATGCCTGGGATGTAATAGACACTTATTGTTCAATGACTGTTTTGATTTTTCAGTGTCATGTTGTACTGTAAAATGACAATGTTCCATTTGAAATTAATATTTTTATTAAAAATATGGACAGAAAATAACTATATCTTTTGCCCAGAAACCTTAGCTATAAAAATATTGAAGCGAATTACAATTCTTCCCAAGGTGTTTGTATACTAAAAGTTTTTCTGTTTAAAGGTATGTAATAATGTGAATTATGTTGCATATTGAGATAAAAACTATTGTGGGTTTTATAACAATTTAATTTTATATTTATTGATTGATATTAAATATATAAATATTATAAAGACATATAAATTTTGATCTCCCTTAATGTGCCGCAATTGAGGTTACAAAATACATGATGTAACACTTTAATAATGTGAACTCTGAAGTCAGATTTGAATCCTACTGTGCTGTTTACTGTGTAACCTGAGACAGGTTATTTAACTTCTCTAAATCCCAGTTTTCTTATCTGTACAATAAAGATTATAATAGTACCTGTTCCTTAGGATTGTTGTGAGTATTAAATAGAATAATTTGTGAGAAGTTTTTAGCACAATGTCTAGTATAGAATAGGCACTCTATTAAATGTTAGAAATTAATACTAGAAATACCTAGAATTATAACAATAGAAGAGATCTTAGCAAAAATACAGTCCTCTCAATTGCTTTGAGCAGAAAGGAACCAAAACAAAATTGTGAACAACTGGTGAGTCTTATTAAACTATTTTTTAGTCATGAAACACAGCTTCTGATTGTACATACTGGTTGAAAATACCTGGTCTAATATAATGAGAAAATTTGATGAGGAAGGAAAGCATTAATATCTTCAGAAGCAATATCCTTGAATATGTGAAAGCATACAGGACACATTACACAAATAGAAGCCTTATTAACCTTTGGCTAGAGCATGGACAGATACCGTTGTATCAGAAAAAAAGGGCAGAGTCTTTAATTTCAAATATTGATGGGTTGATTTGATGTTGAGTGCTTATAAAAAGTATCTTCTAGTTGCTTTTGCCTTCTCAGGAAATAAGAATCAGAGTCAACACTTGAGAGTAAAGCATGGTGGGGAAGATATTGCAAGTTTGAAGGGAGAGGGTGTGAAATAGTAAATCTGTGGCAATGCACAGGGAATTGTAGTTCTGGTCCCAGAAGTTATTGCCACCAACCATTCCCAACAGCTTCTGCTAATTGTTGTCATTTAGTGATCCACTCTTCTCATATACTGTCTAGTTATCTAGCACTCAGTAGTGGAAAGTATCAATACAAGGAATTTCCTACTGACTAGCTTCTGTCCTTGGAAAATGTAAATTCTGAGTTTTCTCATCCATAAAATATGAATAATAACATCTACCTAACTGGGTTGTTAAGATAATTTAAAGCAGCAATATATTTAAATCTTGACCTTAGCAAGCCCAGGCTCAATTTCTAAGTCCTTTCCTCTGATAATGAGTTTAATAAGATTTCTGCTGATTAAAACTCCTTCCCTTCCAAATCTCTGTCCTCATATCTCACAATATATTTTCTTTTCTATTCTATCAGTGGCGATATTTTTTACCCCATCTTTGGAAGAATTAAAAATAGATCCAGAATTTTATATCCTGACAGCCTGTGTATCTCTCCCAAAGATATATCTCCTTTTGATTTTGAAGGTAAAGCACATATGTGTATATGTATATGCATGTGGTGTTATTGTTGAAATGAAACTTCTAGGAGAGAAAGGATTGCTGGTTTTAATATTAAACTCTAAATTTAAAGAAATAAAGTCAGTTCACTGGAATAAACTTAATAGTTCTAAATACAATAAAGTATAGCAACTAAGAATCTTTTGTTATCTCAGAATTAGCTTTTGTATTAACTAAGAATCTTATTTTCTAAGAACTGGGGGAAAAAATGTACAGAGTAGCTGTTTTTAACTCTCCTGAAAACCTCTCAGAATGTGTACTGAGGGAACACAGAATGTATAAGACATTTGAAAGTAGTTTTGACTTTTTGCTCATTGTAAAAACAATTTTTGTATCATTAGTTGGTCTCTAACTTATCCTTCCATAAGCAAGTAGAAAACCAAAGTATATGCAACAACTGTTTCTAGGCATCGAACTACAGGTAATAAAAGACTGATTCCTGAGAAAAGGAAAACAAAGGAGGTAAGTCCTATGATTGTCCCCAGATTACTGCCTACAGGCAGTTGCCAGGCCACCGTGCAGGGAGGGGCAGCCAAAATAAAGCCCAGTGTCTCACTGCATTAAGGAGCTAGAGATCAGAGTTCAGGATGACTGAGAGAGATAGTAAAAAAAAGAAAAGAAGAAGAAGAAAAGAAAAAAACCTTCAGAGATCTGCAGTGGTCTAAAGGTTTTGTTGAGTACTAATTGGCATGGAGCACAGTGAAGTAAGTCAGTTGAGTACTAAAAAAAAAAAAAAAACTAGCCAAGGAAAGAATGAGAACGGACTGGAAAGCAGTAAAACAAGCAATCTCTGTACCTCATGGATCTGGGAATAATTCATATTCCCACCAGCCAAAATATAGAGATCTTCTAATACTTGGGACATTGGGTAGCATCTTCAGAAGAGTTGTGCTTCAGTAGTGAGGCCAAATTAGCCCTAGAATAAAAACTGCTATAAACTCACCCTAATAAATCTTAAAAACAGCCTGAAAATGTTCAAATTGCTCCTCAAGTAACTTCCTGTATGCCAGAACAAAGTTCAATACTTTAAAGAAATACAACAAAATCCAGCACTTAACAGTGTAAAACTCACAATGTCCAGCATCCAATCAAAAATTACCAGTCATACAAAGAAACAGAAAAAAATATATAATCCATAACCAGGGGGAAAAGCGATCAATAGAAACATACCCAGAAGTGACAGATAATGAAATTAGAGACACTTTAACAGTTATTATAAACATTATAAATATATGCTAGGATATAAAGAAAATCAGGAATATAGTGATAGAAATGAAAGATATAAAAAAGATTAAAGAGAAATTCTGGAGGTTAAAAATACAATACCCCAAATGAAAAATACATGGAATGAAATTAAGAGCCAATTAGACACAGCAGAAGAAAAGATTCATGAACTTGAAAACAGCAATAGGAACTACCCAAAATAAAGTACAAAGGAAACAAAACTGAAAAAGTCAAAGAACAGAGTCTCAGTGAGCTATGTGAAAATAACCGAGTAACATGTGGATTGGAGTCTATGAGAGAAGAAAATGAGAAATGAGAGAAGAAAGAAAAAGGGAGGGCATAAAAGTTATTGACCAAAAATAATGGCTGAAGTTTTTCTAAATGTGACAAAGACCATAAACCCACAGAAGCTCAAGTAACCACCCCCAAAAAAACATAAATTTGCAACAAGGCACACGTAATCAAGTTGCTGAAAACTAGTGATAAAGAGGAAAATCTTAAAAGCAGAGAAAAAGCAGTTTATACAGAGGAACAAAAATAAGAATTATAGACTTCTTTTAAAAAACTGCAAACCAGAAGACAATTAAGTGATATTGTTTTAGATTTGTTTTCTTGGCTGAGAATTGGTGCCAATTCACCACTAATAAAAATTTTGGCAGGGACTGTCAGTACTCTACCAACCACCAGTGATAGTCTCCTCATTACAAGCCAGCCATTGATTGATCCAGATCCAAAATTCTATTTTAGTCAGCATCCTAAGACTAGTCTTAGTTCTACCTAAGGTCATGTTACCCATAATATTGAGACAAATGTTTGTGTACTGGATGGTACACTTAGGAGCAATACTTAAAGTGCTGCAGGGGATGGGGCAAAAGAAAAAGTTGAACTACCACAGAATTGTAACAGAGGCCTCAACTGATCCAGTGAACAGGCTGTGGAGCTGGGATGGGCCTTCAGAATTGTCCACAAGAGAGAAAAGGAGCTGGGCCTTTGTACCTTCATGTAAACCAGTCACTGAATATGGGTTGATTCGGGAGGAAGTGTAACCTTGGGTAAAGCAGTTCCCTTCAGCCAAGCACAGTTCCTAAAGAGGAGTGCAGCCAATATTCCTGACAGCTGGGAAATGAATGAGTGTGCACTGAGGGGTTCTATGGAGAACACCTCATATTCACTGCAAAGGATCCCTAGCATTAAAACGAACAAACTAGAAAAGGGATTGTGTTACTATGAGAGAGGTTATGAGAATTGATGTTTGGGGATTATTTTTTACTTTATTATTTGTTGATTTTATTAAAAAGTAATGTCTGTTCATTATAGGTGATTTGGAAATGAAAAAGTTTAAATCACCTATAATCTTATCAACCACATAAAACCCTGTGAAATCTTGGAGTATTCTGTGTCTCAAAAACTCAAAAGAAAGTGGCTCTCTTTTTTTCTAAAGCTTATATGATTGACTAAGGTTAGAGATTAGCAATAATTTTTCTTAAAAGTTCATGGTGAAGCTAAAAATACAGTGAAAAGACCTACATTCTTATTCCTTATGTACAGTGTCTTAGACTTTTGTATTTTGGGGTTTTGATCAGCTTTCTGATTTATATCTTGGAAGTTCTAAAGACTGCATCCATCTTTAGATTTAGCAGTTTCAACCTGTCTCCTCACAATTAAGTGACCTGATTTGTCAGGCAGTACTTTATGCTAAAGCAAAGAGTCCAAATGTCTTTCTCTTCCCCAGCTTAATATTCATGTATCCCCTCCACTCAGATTTATGTTCCACCTATTGCTAGGCTGTAGGGCTATTAAACATTGCTATTAAGTTCATTAAACAGAAAATTAAATTTCAACATCAAATCATAAATTGGAAGGAATTACACAATTTATAAATCACAGATGTTGGTGGAAGTTTAACTTTTGGAATCAGTGTTATATAATTCCTAAAATGACTGTGTATTTATTTTTTAAAAAAACTATTAGTAATTAGATTTGGATGACTTATGGGCAGCAGTGCCATCTGCAGGCCTCCTCTGTTGTAGTTCTTTTTAGTCTGATGTTCTTTTTAAAAGGGATTTGACTCTACTGAATATTTATGGCTTTATAATGTCAAGTACAAAATGGTATTAATCACAGACTGCAGAAGGGTGAACTTACAGGTACAGATCCTCATTAGGGATTTTTAAACCACTGAGCTAATATCAACTGTCATATCCATATTTATAATTCAAATATTAAACATAATGTGTAAGATCTAGCATATATATAGAATGAGTGTGGGTATTGGAATCAGGCAGAACTGAGTTCTAATTGTGTTTATATTAGTTGTCAGCTGTGTGATATTAAAAAATTTACTTCTCTGAGTTGCAGGTTTTTTATTAGTAAAATGGGGATAATACTTCCTTCATGACATCCTTGAGAGCTCAAAATAGATAAAATGTATAAAGTACCTAGCACAAACGTACATATAATATGCCTCCAATTGATAATAGTTCCCTTTCCCTTAAAATTAAAACAAAACAAAAATCTCAAGACCATTTATTGCCTTTGTACACAGTGCATTTGAGAGTTATAAAATATATCATTACCTTTTTGGATAAAGTGGAGTTTGAAGGAACAGTTTTACTGGGATACTTATTATCCATCCTGTCCTGTATGTCTTTTCATTCTTATGTCTTTTAAAATTTAAATGTAGATATATGTTAGAAGCTGCATAGAGTATTTCTGCGAGGTATTTACAAGAAATGATAAACAGTGATTCCTGAATTTTGGGGATATGATGGAGTCTTATTTTTTTAATGTGTATACCCTTGGAACTGTTTTAATTTCTATCATGTACAACATTGCTTTTTCCAAACTAAAACAGTAATAAATATCAACATTTGGAAAAGGAAAATGTCTGAGATTATCCTTGTATTAAAAATGAATCATAGTGACTTCCCTGGCATTCCAGTGGTTAAGACTCCACCCTCCCAATACAGTGGGCACGAGTTTGATCCCTGGTTGGGGAGCTAAGATCCCACATGCTGCAAGGCACAGCTAAAAAAAAAGAATGATAATTTGGTCTCCTCACCCCCACCTCCAAAAATCTTTGCTTCTAAATGAAACAAGACAGAAAGGAGAAGGCTAACCTGAGCAATTCAGATTTTGAATAAACTTTCTCTGAAATTGTAATATTGATATATACTTTCAAGGGAAACTGTATACAATTTTCTTCAAAATTGATAAGAATAGAATGAACTGCCTAAGATCTCTCCTCTCAGGAAGCAGAGGCTGACATATTATCCAACTGCTAGCTCTGTGATTATGTAGTAGACTATGATTTGAATCACCTGACATGCATGCTTCCAGCTGAGGTTGAGCAAGATGAGGCTCTACCTTCTTGTTTTAGCTCTCATGCTATGAACAAGTGTCCTCTTTGCAGTCTATGTAGTGCCGTGTTTTTCTTATTTTTGTGGTTTTTATAGGTGATTTCACTGTTTAAATTGAACCCCAAGCATAGTGCTGAAGTGCTGCCTTTTATTCCTAAGCATAAGCATAACAAGGTGGTGATGTTCCTGACAAGCAAATGTATGTGTTAGATATGCTTCACTCAGGCATGAGTTACAGTGCTGTTGGCTGTTAGTTAAATGTTAATGAATCAACAATACATATTAAATAATGTGGTTTTGAACAGAAACATACATAAAACAAGGTTATAGATTAGTCAGTTCCTGAAAATATTATGACCAAAGGCTCGAAAGAACCTAACCCTGTAATTCCCCTAGGAGCAACGGTTCAGGATTTGCTATTTCAGTGTTTGTGGCGACTTTATAGAAACATCACTGCAAATAATGAGAATCAATTGTATTGCCATATGTGTACAAAAGAGTGGAGGTATCATGGCTGACTTTTTATTTCTCCTGTACATTTCTGTATTTTCCAAATTTATTCTCATGAACATACACTAATTTTATTACAAGGAATAAAATTTTTCAAAATATATACATTCTTAGAGACAGTTTGATATAAGTAAAACACATTGATTAGCAGTCAGATGTGGATTTGAGTTACTGCTCTGCCATTTAATAGCTATGTAACTTTGGGAAAGTTGTTTAACTTTTCACAGCCTCTATTCCCATCTATAAAACAGATAATATTATGTAACTTGGGAAGTTATTCTGAGGATTAGGAGCAATGTATCTAAGTTGTCTAGCTCAATATCTGGTATAGGATGGAACTCAAAAATTGTAACTACTAATATTAACTCCAAAAAATGTAACTATTAATATTAACTCTCTCCTAGGACTAAACTACAGAAGCCCAAGCCTCAGAGACTTACAGGTCTTTGGAAAATCATGATTTTTTATGCCAGTTGTTATCCCCATTCACAAGCACAAATTTTATAGATTCAGTGCTTCAGTTTCTCTATACTTATTCTTGTTCCATCAACTGTTTGTTGAGTATCCACAGTGTGCTGGAACTCTTCTAGTGGGGAATAAAACAGACAAGGTCTCTGCGGTCTGGTGTGTTAAATCATGTAATTTAGGCCTTTGTAGAAGAACTTTAATGACTTTGACCTCCACTGATGTATCTCATCGAATACCCGGATTTGGAGACTCTGACAATTAACCCTAAAATACACATATTCTGGAAATTGCTTCCTTTTTTAATCAAATCCATCAGATATTTGCTTAGGTATTTTTAATCCCTAAACTGTTTAATATGTGTGGCATTATAAGGCTTGATTTTCCTTCTAACAATACTTAGATCAAACTTTATTGCACCTGCTCCTTTTTTTTTTTTTTTTTTTTTTTTTTTTTTTTTTTGAGAGTTCATAATATCTCCTTTCTCTCTCTACCAATCTGGGGAGATTAAAGTTGCCGAACATTTACACTATGTTAGTTTGAGATGGTGAATAGAATCTGACTATTATACAAATTTAGAAAGTTTCTAAAATGGAAGCTCTATTTCAAAAATCAGTTTTTGAGAATAACTGAATCCACATCTCAGACAAATTTAATAAGGATGATTTAACTTGGGCATAATTCATAACAGAAGTTATGCTTCTAAAAATAAACTACACAAATGGGAGTTCTATTTGGCCTCCCATACACAAAGAGGTAGCAGTGTATGTCTGTGTCTCTTTGCCCTCAGTCATGATCTGCTAGCTGTGTTGTCCTTTTCCTTAGTATAAGGTGCTGGAATGTCATTACCTGTGTTCCCATGCATGTGTTTTCCAAGAGGCTGGCAAAATCTGTCCATGTGTGGTCCAGTGTCCCATTGTGTCCATTACTAGTACAGCTTAGCTGACCTCACCCATGTGCTGCTGCCCTTTTGCATTTTTCTATTTTATCTTGTCTCTGCTTTTATGTTGCATTCAGCTTTTCTCTTCTGCACACTGCAATGTCCTCTCTGTGCATCCTCTTTTCATCTGCTTCAGCTCTCAACCATGTGGGAGAGACCATTTACCTTTGGGAAATGATTTTATTTTGTCACCGGAAAAACCAACCCCTTCCCCAAGTGCTTATTTTCTAACACACTCTGGATCTTGGAAACAGGAAACAGTAAGTAGTTTTTCTTCATTCCAGAACATCCTGGGCCATAGCTGCACAGCAGAGATCAAAGCAGGCACACATCAAAAGCACCCCAACCGAGAGGAGCAGCCCTGAAGCTTCAGTGCCTCCGGCTCTTATTATCATCACTGCCTGTGAGTCATGTATATCTCATCTTTCCCCTGTCTGCTATTCCTTTTCTAGGCTCAGCAAAGAAAGCTGCTCTTTACCAAACTTTCTTAACAACTCAAGATAAAAACTCCTTCAATTTTTCCCTCCCTCCGTCCTCTCATAATTATTATAGTTAAACAATTTCAGTGATACTCATTTATTTGACATTTCTTAAGCTCTTATTGTGTGCCAAGTACTGTGCTGAGTGATGAGGCTAGAAAAAATGAATGCTACACTCCCTACTCTCAAGGAGCTTTCAACTAATGGAACAAGGCAAACAACACATAAACAGATAGTTCTAATATAGTGTGATCAAATCCACAGTAGAGGCAGGCAAAGGTCTTTTGCTAGTAAATGGAAGGGGCACCATTTCACTGGTAAGGTGATTTATTGGATGAGGGTTTTGCCAGGCAGAGGGTTAATGGATGTAGGGACAGGGTATGGGAGGGCTAGGGTAGTGTAGACAGAGGCAAATCACAGGGGGTAAGATATAGCAGATGTGTTCTTGAGGGAAGGGTAATAGAAGCAGATCAGGATTGCTGAGCTATGTATTTGAGGCGGGGAGATACTGCTGGGAAGAACATCGTAAAACTTTCATTTTTTTTTCCCCTTTGTTCTGCAGCAGTGATTTCCATCAGTCTGTCTTCCAGCTCACTTATTTGTTCTGACTCGTTTATTCTGCTATTGATTCCTTCTAGTGTATTTTTCATTTCAGTTACTGTATTGTTCATCTCTGTTTGTTTGTTCTTTAAGTCTTCTAGCTCTTCGGTAAACATCTTTTTGTATCTTCTAGGTCTGTGCCTCCATTCTTTTTCCGAGATCTTGGATCATCTTTACTATCATTACTCTGAATTCTTTTTCAAGTGAATTGCCTACCTCCACTTCACTTAGTTGTTCTTCTGGGGTTTTATCTTGTTCCTACATCTGGAACATATTTCTGTGCCGTCTCATTTTGTCTAACTTTCTGTCTTTGTGGTCTCTGTTCCACAGGCTGTAGGATTGCTTTTGCTGTCTGCCCTCTGGTGGGTGAGGTTGGTCCAGGGGCTTGTGCAGGCTTCCCGGTGGGAGGGACTGGTGCCTGCCCACTGGTGAGTAGAGCTGGGTCTTGTCTCTCTGGTGGGCAGGGCTGTGTCAGGGGGTGTGTTTAGAGGCTGCTGTAGGCTCAGGACACATTAGGCAGCCTGTCTGCTGATGGGTGGGGCTGTGTTCCCACCCTATTGGTTGTTTGGCCTGAGGCGTCCCAGCACTGGAACCTGCAGGCAGTTGGGTAGGGCCAGGTCTCAGTGCCAAAATGGCAACCTCCAGGAGAGCTCATGCTGATGAATATTCCCAGGGGACTCCACCACCAGTGTCCTTGCCCCAACAGTGAGTCAGAGCTGACCCTCACCTCCCCAGGAGACTCTCCAAGACCCAGAGGTAAGTCTGGCCCAGGCTCCTATGGAGTCACTACTTTGCCATAGGTCCCAGTGCACATGAAACCTTGTGTGCACCCTCCAAGTGTGAGGTCTCTGTTTCCCCCAGTCCTGTGGAGCTTCTGCACTCAAGCCCTGCTGGCCTTCAAAGCCAAATGCTCTGGGGGCTCCTCCTCCCAATATTAGGCCCCCAGCTGGGGAGCCTGACGTGGGGCTCAGAACTCTCACTCCTGTGTGAGAAACTCCACAATATAATTCTTTTCCACTTTGTGGGTCGCCCACCCAGCAGGTATGGGATTTGATTACATCACAGAAGTGCCCCTCCTACCATCTCATTGTGACTTCTTCTTTGTCTTTGGATGTAGATTATCTTTTTTTGTAGGTTCCAGTCTTTTTTGTTGATGGTTGTTCAGCTGTTATTTGTTATTTAAGTATTTTCATGAGAGGAGGTAAGCTCAAGTCCTTCTACTTTGCCATCTTGTATCCTTCCTGAACATCATAAAAATTTATCTGACACACATTCAAGAACGTGGACTTTATTCTATAAAGGTGAACTTTACTAAAATGTGACTTCTTGTGTTAGGTTGAATAACAGGCCCCCAGATAACTTCATGTCCTAATGCCAAAGCCTGAGATTATAATGCCTTATATGATAAATATATATATATACTTTGCAAATGTGATTGAAATAAGGATCTTGGGATAGAGGGATTACCCTGGATTATCTGGATCATCTGTGTAAACCCAATATAATCACAAAGGTCCTTATAAAAGAAGCTAGGAAAATCAGAGACAGAGAGAGATGTGAACATGGAAGCAGAAGACAGAGAAAATGCTGTGCTGCTGGCTTCAAGATACAGGAAGAAGCCACAGGCCAATGAATATAGGTGGCCTCTAAAAGCTGGAAAGGTCAAGGAAATATTCTCTGCTAGAGGCTTCAGAAGAAAAGCAACTCTGTGAAACTAGTTTAGACTTCTGACCTCCAGAAACGTAAGACAATAAGTTTGTGTTCTTTAGTCACTAAGTATGTGGTAATTAACAGCAGGAAATTAATATGCTCCTTGAGAGCAGAAGTTTTTGGTTTATTGCTGCTCTATCATCTTGAACAGTCCCAGAATAACTTTCAGAGAAGAAAAAGAAATAAAAGGAATCCAAATTGGAAAAGAAGTAAAACTGTCACTGTTTGCAGATGACATGACACTATACATAGAAAATCCTAAAGATGCTATCAGAAAACTACTAGAGCTCATCAATGTATTTGGTAAAGTTGCAGGATACAAAATTAACACACAGAAATCTCTTACATTCTTGTACACTAAGAATGAAAGATCAGAAAGAGAAATTAAGGAAACAATCCCATTTACCATCACATCAAAAAGAGTAAAATGCCTAGGAATAAACCTACTGAAGGAGGTGAAAGACCTGTACTCAGAAAACTATAAGATACTGATGAAAGAAATAAAAGGTGACACAAACAGATGGGGAGATATACCATGTTCTTGGATTGGAAGAATCAATATTGTGAAAATGACTACCCAAAGCAATCTACAGATTCAATGCAATCCCTATCAAATTAGCAATGGCATTTTTCACAGAATTAGAACAAAAACTTTTACAATTTGTATGGAAACACAAAAGACCCCTAATAGCCAAAGCAATCTAGAGAAAGAAAAAGGGAGATGAAGGAATCAGGCTCCCTGACTTCAGACTATACTGCAAAGCTACAGTCATCAAAAAAGTATGATACTGGCACAAAAACGGAAATATTGACCAATGGAACAGGATAGAAAGTCCAGAGATAAACACACACACCTGTGGTCACCTAATCTATGACAAAGGGGGCAAGACTATACAATGGAGAAAAGAAAGTCTCTTCAATAAGTGGTGCTGGGAAAACTGGATAGCTAAATATAAACAAATCAAATTAGAACACTCTGTAACACCATACACAAAAATAAACTCAAAATGGACTAAAGACCTAAATGTAAAACTCTTAGAGGAAAACATACACAGAACACCCTTTGACATAAATCGCAGCAAGATCTTTTTTGATCCACCTCCTAGAGTAATGAAAATAAAAACAAAAATAAACAAATGGGACCTAATTAAACTTAAAAGCTTTTGCACAGCAAAGGAAACCATAAACAAAATGAAAAGACAACCCTCAGAATGGGAGAAAATATTTGCAAATGAAGCAACCAACAAGGGATTAATCTCCAAAATACACAAACAGCTCATGCAGCTCAATATCAGAAAAAAGCAGACAACGCAATTAAAAAATGGGCAGAAGTTCTAGATAGACATTTCTCCGAAGAAGACATACAGATCGTCAAAGAACACATGAAAAGATGCTCAACATCACTAATTATTAGAGAAATGCAAAACAAAACTACAATGAGGTATCACCTCACACCGGCCAGAATGGCCATTATCAGAAAAATCTACAAACATAAATGCTGGAAAGGATGTGGAGAAAAGGAAATGTTGGTGGGAATGTAAATTTGTACAGCCTTTCTGGAGAACAGTATGGAGGTTCCTTATAAAACTAAAAATAGAGCTACCATATGATCCAGCAATCCCACTCCTGAGCATATATCTGGAGAAAACCATAATTCAAAAAGATTCATGCACCCCAGTGTTCATTGCAGCACTATTGACAATAGCCAGGACATGGAAGTAACCTAAATATCCATCAGCAGATAAATGGATAAAGAAGATGTGGTACATATATACAATGTAATATTACTCGACCATAAAAAAGAACAAAGTAATGCCATTTGCAGCAACATAGATGGACCTAGAGATTGTCATACTGAGTGAAGTAAGTCAGACAGAGAAAGACAAATATCACATGATATCACTTCTATATGGAATCTTAAAAAAGGGTACAAATGAACTTATTTACAAAACAGAAATAGAGTTACAGATGTAGAATAGAAACTTATGGTTACCGGGGGTAAGGGCGGAGAGCAACAAATTGGGAGATTGGGATTGACATATACGCACTACTATATATAAAATAGATAACTAATAAGGATCTACTGTATAGCACAGGGAACTCTACTCAATACTCTGTAATGGCCTATATGAGAAAAGAATCTAAAAAAGAGTGGTTATATGTATAAATGATTCACTTTGCTCTACACCTGAAACTAACACAACACTGTAAATCAACTATACTCCAATAAAAAAATTGTTAAAAAGAAATATTGAAGTAGAATCTACAACTTGGTTAGAGTCAATAAATAAATAAATAAAAATGAAAGCTGGAAAAGTCAAGGAAACATTCTCTCCTAGAGGCTTCAGAAGGAAAGCGACTCTGTAAAACCAATTTAGACTTCTGACCTCCAGAAAGATAAGATAATAAGTTTGTGTTGTTTTAGTCACTAAGTGTGTGGTAATTAACAGCAGGAAATTAATATACCCCTTGAGAGCAGGAGGTTTTGGTTTATTGCTACTCTATCTTGAATGATGCCAGAATAATCACCCCAAAATATGCTTCTTTGAGCTAAAGGCCAGTAGAACCTGAACACCCAGGAAAAGCTCTAAAACCAGGGCACAAGATTCCCTTTTGTAAAGCAAATTTACATTTATGAAGGAAACTTACATTTGTAAATAAGATGTCTTATTTTCCTATACCAGAAAGAGGAGGACTCTTTTAACTCTTGTGAATGGAGAAGGCACCAAAAAAAACTGGTTAACAAACTTTATTAAACAACTCTTGTTTACCATATTTTTCTGGCCGCCTTCCCCTAACTAACTTCTCTCAGAAGCCCTTTATCCCTTTATCTTACCTAAGATGGTATAAAAACCCATATTCTAACCACATTTTGGGTTGCTCATCTTTGGGTACTCTCATGTGTACATGCACTGTGCATATTGATAAACTTCTCTTTGTTTTTCACTTGTTAATCTGTCTTTGGCCCGATTATCAGGGTCCCAGCCAAGGAACTTAAAGTGGATAGAGGAAAAGACATTTTTCCTCCCCTAGACTTCTGGCAATGAGAATGGGCTAGCTGGGACACCCCACTTACTCTGGAGACTGTAGCTGAAATCCAGGACCCCTGACAAAGCTGGCCGAATGTAAAAATTCTTACCAAAGTCAGCCTCCCAGGTTTCTATCTGCAGGGTCCAATCAAATCAGGGTGGTAAATGTCTCTTTCTCTTATCTTTTCCAAATTTCGATTAACAAGTGAAAAACATTTGTAGAAATTAGTTATTTGGATTTTTACTCATGTGAATTTGGTTCTGAGGGACTGATTATTGATACTTTCCCTCCCAGGGACAGCTATTGCTTTCTTCTTTGTCTAGTTCTGTGCCCTGAGAGTTTGGCTTTCCTCCTGCCAGGGCATGCAGGTTGTCATACCTGCAACTGCAGGCAGCCACCTGTCAGGGAGGTGGGGTGGAGGCCAAGAGCAAGTGGATGGGTTGCACTGCATTCACAGCTGGTGTCTTACCATTGCCAGTTCTCAGGGTTGGTTTGTCCAAGTCTTTCTTGCTTTTGGCTACCTTTGGATAGATCATGAGATCTATCATGAGAGCTTCTTTTTTTGCACCTTCTATGGTGATGCCTCTTGTGTCCCTGGTTATGCTATAAGAAAGCTAATGTTTTTGGCTTGAGTCACAATTGGAATAGTATATCTTTGTTTTAAAAAATCTCCAAGACCTAAAACAGTATCTGGAACATAGAAGGTCCTCAATAAATATTTATAGAGGGGTGAAATAGGACTTAACAATGAGGTACCCCAAAGAGAGAACCAGAGGCCTTGTGAATTTTTATCCTTTACTGTATCAACAGTATATAGAATTTTTTTTTTGCTTGACCACCTTAAGATAATGTGCTTTTCCAACAGGAGAGGTCATATTCCAGGGCATAACCAGAGACAAATAGGACTCATCTTTCTGCAGAGTCAGTTTGTCATGAAATTTTGGAGGAGAAAAATATAAATAAATAATCTATACTATGTGATAGGGTATATGAATATTTTACAAACTTAAAGGAAATTTAATCCTCCAAGCCAGTAGCCTCTGGTTATGCCCACAGATGCTTAGAGGGTGAGTGAATTCTCATCCAACATTGAGACTATTTGGGTGGAGAGACTTGATAGGCACATATCTACTGGTAATGATGCAAAATACCTCAGTCATGCAGAACTGCTTTCCTAAGCTTTCCATGGTCACATTCTCTTCTCTTTCATAAGAAGTTCCTGAGCACTTTCCTTTACTTTGCTTCCAAAATCAATATGCATTTGTCCTCATTCCTTTTTATTCTCCTAGCATTTTGCAAATCTAGCTTTACAATTACTTATATGAATGACATTTTACAAATCACTTTACCTCTTTGAGTTCCAGTTTCTTCATTTGTAAACTAAGGAGTTTATACCAAGATATCTTAAAGTCTATACCAAGTTTAAAATTCTATGATAATATGGTTTATAGTATTAACCAGCTGCTAGTAGTTGGCTTAGAGTAGCAAATAAGCCAACATTTATCACTTGACATCTGTCCCTCATCTTTAATTACAAGATATCAAGTAGTTATTTTTGCATTAAACAACCACCCTCAAAATCTAAAAGCTTAAAACGACAACCGTTTATTTAGCTCACAATTCTGCAGTTCAATAATTTCAACTGGGCTCAAAAGGACAGTTTTTCTGATCTTACCTGAGCTAGAATGGCCTCAGCTGAGATGACTTATCTTCATTTCATGCAGCCTCTCACCTTCCAGCAGGCTAGCCTGGGCTTTTTCTCATGGCAGAGCAAAGGCCCAAGACACAGAGTGGAATTGCACAATGCTTCTAGAGGGCTAGGCCTGGAACTGGCATACCTTCCCTTCTACTGCATTCTGTTGGTCTAAGGAAGTCACAGATCAGCCCAGACCCAAGGAGTGGGGAAATAGATTCCATCTCTTGATAGGAGGAGTTGCAAAGACACGTTGCAGAGGGCATGGAAAAGGGAGAAAAATTGGGGTAATCATTGTCCTCAATCTTCCACATAGTTCAATGATTCTTTTCTTTCTACCCCCAGCATCATAACTACTCTCCTTCTGAAGTGACAATAATAATAATAACTCACATTTGTTAAGCACTTGTTGCCAGGCACTCTTCTGAGCACATTACATTAACAATTCATTTTCTTCTCACAAGAACTTGTTGAGGTAGTTATTATTGGTATATTAGAATGAGAAAACAGGCACAAAGAGGAAAAATAATTTACAAGATCCTTTCCACCAGGAAAGAAAAGTTCTTAGAGGATAAGCCATGTGGTGTTGATGAGAATTAAGCCAGAATTGAACAGCTCTCCAGGTCATCTGAAGGCATAAACACCTTTCCATTGCTTTTCCAGAAGATTCAAAGGCTAGAGCACTCAGGAGAATGAAGTTGTCCCACCATTGTTAAAGAGATATTTGTACATTTACAATCTCAGCCAATGATTTTAAAAAGGCAGATTTTAAAATCATCTTTAATGGAAAGAATTCCTCTGTATAAATTTTCTTCATATCCCTATGGAATCTATTTTGTTTTAATTCCAGCAATCTTTATCAAGTGACAGTGATGCCAGACACTGGGGATATCAAGAACCATGGAGTCTTTTAATTTAACATAACAAAATCAACTTCAACTAATTATGCAGTTCTAGAGGAAGCATCAGCTAGGTAATTCTAGAGCATTCAGCCTTTCCTCAGAGCCACTAATGTCACTCAATGACCTCAACTTTTAAGCACACTCTAACTAATATGACCAAAGACATCTGCCTCTATGTCTGAACTATCTCTGATCTTCCTCTTAAGTTTTTTCTCCCCTGGTACAGCCATCTAAGCTCTATTGTACCTGCCTTGCCTGTGCTAGCCCACAGACCCTATTTTAGTGTTTTCCAACGTTGCCTAATCTATCACATCAGACCTAATGAGTCTGAATCTGCAGAGAGAGAATCTGTATTTCTAACAGTACTCCAGGTGATTCTTATGACTATGTAGGTTTGGTAAATGCTGCCTTATCTTTTATCTAGCATGATTTTAATTAGAATGATTAGTTTAATCTAGCATGATTATAGTCTAATTCTAATTGGCTTGACTGAATCCTAAAATCTGGGTTCATGAAAATTGTTTTTCATGGCAAGAAGTAAACTTTGCCTGGGAACTTAGTCTCATCATTCATACTGGGTATAGCCTAATAGGGAGACAAGATCTGGACCCTCCACCCATGATAATTAAAAGTGATGTAGAGAAGTACTATCTGGTATCCATTTGGGCCATACATGGGCTGTTGGAAGTAAACATTCTCTGGTGGGGAGAAAAGACTAAGACTGATAGATATGTAAAAAAAATGTGTTTTAAATATCTCAAATCTAGTTGCTATATCCTATACCAAGGCCATTTCAATTCTAACCTAATTGAGAATAAAAACAATGAATTCTTGGGCTTTTACTAATAGGTTAGGTAATTGATCTTTTTGAGTTTTAATTTCCTAACATGTAAAATGGGAAGCTTGTACTAGATATTCTCTAAGCTTTTTAAAGACTAGTGTCTTGGATTCTAAGAGTTAGTTTAGTCAAATAAAATATGACAAGTCATTAGATGACTGAAATGTTTATTGAATTTATTATAGCTTTACTATACTGATCTTATTGGTTAATTCAATAATGACTAATAAAGCTATTTGTTTCTGTAAATACAGCTAATGTTTTTCACTTATTCCAAGTTTGGATATGGAGGAGAAAGGAAGAAGGAACACCTAGTCCCTCCCTTTTCTCTTCACCTTTTCTCTTCCAAGAACCTCTGAAAGGGTCCAGTGGTCCAATGATTGGTTGGAGTAGTTGCCACCCATTCCAAAATAGAGAAAATCACTTAATGCCCTTCAGAGAAGGAATGGTGCCCCATTTCTTCTTTTACTCTCTTTCAAATGTTAACTTTACTGATTCTTTCAAACCTAGAATCTTCTAGTTAGGAGCATCACAACCATAATAATCTAACATAGATCTTTTGAATGTAACAGTTAAAATTTAATTTCAGTGTGGTTGGAACCTTTCTAAATCCAGTTGTTAAAAGAAATTCCTAATTAAATATAACATCTCTAATTAATGAATGCAAAAATAATACATTAGGCACTCAAAAATGTGTCCTCATGCAAAAAAAATAAAACAGAAATTTGACTCAACAGTAGATAATTCAGGCAAAAATTGAAAGTGTTAATTCAGAAATATGAACATTACAGGTCAAAGTAATTTTTTAAGACCAAGATTCTTTGAATAATTGCCTCAACTGCACACAACCTGGACAGACATGATTAACTTAGCTAAAGAATGATTATGAGGAATTTATGTGGGAAAAAATTACTTGCAAATCTGATTGAATGTGAATTTCTGCATTTACGATTAATGCCAGGAAAAGACATTGTAGCAGTCTCATGGAATATCTCACAGCTCTAGTGCACATTTTTGTGCCGTTATCAGCAGTTGCAAACTAATCGACAGAGCTTGCATGGTAAGCAATTAGAATCTACTAATCTCCTTTTTTTCCCACTCAGCCTTTTTTTTTTTTTTTTTTTTTTTTTTTGGTATGCGAGATAAGCAGAGTCTGGAAATAAATAACTCAACAAGTCTGATTTGGGCATCTTCAGTGGATTCTTTTCTGATATTTCACCTTTTCATAATTATATTTGATGTCTTATCAAATGTTTGGCCAAATTTTTAATTATAAAATATCATTAAAGCCCTATAACTTATGCACAACTTTACCACATTATCTTTGTGCATGGCTTTTTTTCTTCTCTTCCCCTGTGTGCCCTTTTACTGTCCTGCTGTTTACGGAGAAATATCTTCTGAGAAGCAAGTTAAAACCTGACAGAGGTTTTCAATCTGACATCTCATTTTACAAACTTGATTGGAATTCAGGTTATTGAATCATGGCTTGAATAACTTGAATATAAAGCTAAAGCCTTATATTCCACAAATATTCTGAAAAACAATCTGCTCGCCCATTTTCTGCAGTGGGCCAAGGCCATTTGATTAGAAAATATCTGCTTTTTTGAAGAGGCAGCTTTAGAAGAAACCCTTTGAGAAATGGAAATTCTCTTCATAAACCATAATAATGCCATCCTCATCAGATATAGAAATTTGAAAATGAAGTCACCTATTTCTTTTTTTCAGCTATGCTCCCAGAGTCATTTTGCTGATAGTGAATTAGCCTTGAGAAGGATGAGATGTTGTTCATTCATCTCTTCATTCATTTCTAGGCATTGTTCTAGATCCTAGAGACACATACAAAGATCCTGCTGCTGTGGACATGAGCCACAATTGTCTGCTGCCTCTTTTTTTTTTTTTTTCTCTTTACGTTGACGATCACAGAACTGCATTTGTCATATTGTGAAGTAAGTACTGAGTAATACTCAAGTGGATACATGACTAGCTTCTCACTTCTTTGAATTTAGGGAGTACTGCTGCTCATTTGTTTAAATTTGAAGGCAAAACAACTTGAAGTTGTCATAGAAGATTAGTATTAAAACTTAAGAAAAAATGTACTGAGCACTTAACCTATTGTTATTACATACCAACCTCAGTTGTGCTTGAGAATAAATGTGTTGGCCATTTTGACTGATGGGTATTAGGGCAGCGGTCAGAAGGCCCATTTATCCAAAATAACTCCCTTGACAATCAACCCTAGTACAGAAAATTTGCACCGTTCATTTATCCATTCATTTATTCACTCATTAGTACCTGCTATGTGCTCTGCATTATGTACACAATGGGGTTAAAAGACTAAATAAAACACCCTAGTCCTGATATAGAGATGCTCACAGACTGGTTAGAGGAAGAGATGAATAAATTGCCAATTATAATGTAACAAGTGCTATAACAAAGGAAGTATAAGGCTACGAGGTAACATATCATATGTTGTGTATTTTTTGGATTACATCATCTACCGTAATTAAATAAAGCATCTCAATTAAGTGAATATAAAAATACTACATTAGGTACTCAAAACTTGATCTCATACAAACTGGGATGAAGTTTAATGAAGGAAGGGACTTTGTCATTTTATTCACTGCCATATATACCACAGTACATGACACTATTTGTATCTTATAAGTCTTAACAGAAAAGTCTTTCTTAAGTTTCTTGCCTCCTGCATTATTTGACTTCCAATACCACCATATCATATGTAATGCCTTCAGTCATGAAACTCCATAATCTCATTTTCTCACTTCTAAAAATGCACAACAGAAGCTCCCTGCCACTGTTCTGTATGTCACTCAGGCAGTTCTCTGAAATTTATTTCCAAAAAAATGTATATTTATCAATCAGTGAACTTTAGCTCCCAAACAAAATTAAGTACTAAGGACCAGATTAACTCTCCTATCTGAAATAATTTTTAAAAGAAACAACACTGTTCATGATATGGGACATCATCAATAAAAAAAACAGTGGCCACTAGACAAGGTAAACCATCCAACTGCACCAGCTTAATGCTATGAAAGGATTCTAGGCTGTGATGCCCAGAAAGTGAATCTAGATAGAGCCAAAAGATTCCAAGTTAAGGAGATGGAGCTGAGAATTGAGGAAAACAAGGTGACTAGAGTTCATACGAAGGAGTCCTGTGAAAGAGGAAGTCTACAGAGAGAGAATTCTGAAGCTCTGCAGAGTGTCCCCCTAGAATATTCAACTGAAATACTTATTAGTGCTTCTGTGTGAGGAGATTACCCAAGGCCAAAAGAATCACCTGAGTGGATTAGAGGTCACAGTGCTAGTCACCCACACAGAGATGAGAAATAGTACCTATTCCCAGCACCCAAACTAGAAAGTCTCATGATTCATGGAGAATTTGGTAAAATAATCAAAAAAGTCTTGAACTCAGTATTAGACAGTAATGCTGCATAATACAGTGTTGAGGAAAATTGGTCTTACACTGAGCACTGCTTCAATCTAACCTAACAAATCCTTTAAACAAAACTCAAAAACCAAACTGTTTCCAAAAACAATGAGTCACAGAATAAAGCTCAATAATATTTAAAGGAATACAAATAAACCTAGCAAGCAATGAAGTAAAACTTAAAATGTCTGGCACCCACAGAAGGGAGTGGCAAGATATATTCAAAGTCCTGAAAGGGAAAAATTTGCAACCTAGGATACTCTACTCAGCAAGATTATCATTTAGAGTAGAAGGAGAGATAAAGAATTTCTCAGACAAGCAAAAACTAAAGGAATACAGCAATACTGAACCTATCCTAAAAAAAATATTAAAAGACCTTCTCAAAATAGAAAAGAAGCAAGAATCTATAGGAAAAAGAAAATCACAGTTGGAAAGTAAATCACTTAAATAAGCCAGTATACAGATTTTCTTTTTAATCAAAAAAATTTCTGTGAAAGTGATGATAACCAAAATGAACAGAAAAGGATAAACATGAGGATGTAAAAGATGAAATCAAAATTATAAAATGAGGGGGAGGAGAGTAAGAAAATGTAGTTTTTTGTGTTTTTTTAGAATGTGTTTCAGCCTATATGACTTTTAGTCTAAAACAAGTAGATATAGTAATGGGTTAACATACTTGAAAAACAGGGTGACCACAAATCAAAAACATACAATAGATTCACAAAAACCAAAAAGAAGAGAACACAAGCATAATAAAAGAGAAAATCATCAAACCACAAAAGGAAAAACAAAAAGAAACAAAGAAGAAATACAAAATCAACTGGAAAACAAGGTTTAAAATGGCAATAAATACGTATCCATCAATAATTACCTTAAATGTCAACGGACTAAATGCTCCAATCAAAAGACATAGAGTGGCAGATTGTATAAAGAAATTGAAAAGTAAGCCTACAATATGTCACCTACAAGAGACCCACTTTAAGGCAAAGGACACACATAGATTGAAATAAAGGGAATGGAAAAAGATATTTCATGCAAACAGAAATGACAAGAAAGTGGGGGTCACAATACTCATATCAAATGAAACAGACATTAAAACAAAAGTCATAAAGCAAGATAAAGAAGGACACTATATAATGGTAAAAGGATCAATACAAGAAGAGGATACTACACTGGTCAACATATATGCACCCAATATAGGAGCACCCAAATACATAAAACAAATACTAACAGACATAAAGGGAGAAATTGATAGGAATACAATAGTAGTAGGAGTCTCTAACACCCCACTCACGTCAATGGACAGAAAATCAATGAGGCAACAGAGATCCTAAATGACACAATAGAACAGTTAGACATAATTGATATTTCTCAGGACATTACATCCAAAAAAGCAGAATAAACATTCTTTTCAAATGCACATGGAACATTCTCTAGGAATGATCACATACTAGGGCACAAAACAAGCTTCAACAAATTTCAGAGTATATAAATTATTTCAAGCATCTTTTATGACTACAACATCATGAAACTAGAAGTCAACCACAGAAAAAGACATGAGAAAAATAAAATAGCATCCAATCAAAAATTACCAAGCATGCAAAGATGCAGAAAAATATAACCCATAATTAAGACAAAAATCAGTCAATTGGCACCAACCCAGAACTGAGACATATGTTGTAATTAGCAGACAGGTACATTAAAACATACAGAAAATTAAGCAAAGGTATGGGAAATATAAAAAAGAACCAAATAGAAATTCTAGAGATGAAAACTACAATGTCGGATATGAAAAATAAACTAGATGAGATTAACAACAACAAAACTTGATTTAATTCAAAAGAAGGCAGAAAAAAGGGAGAAAAGAACAAAGAACAGAAGAGCCGAACAAAAGACAACAAGATGATAGACTCACGTTTAACTACATCAATATTTACATTAAATGTAAATGGTCTGGTGGCTTCCCTGTTGGCACAGCGGTTAAGAATATGCCTGCCAATGCAGGGGACACAGGTTTGAGCCCTGGTCCAGGAAGATCCCACATGCCGCGAAGCAACTAAGCCCATGCACCATAACTACTGAGCCTGCACTCTAGAACCCGCGTGCCACAACTACTGAAGCCTGCGCACCTACAGCCCATGCTCCAGAACAAGAGAAGCCACCGCAATGTGAAGCCCGTGTACCACAACGAAGAATAGACCCCACTTGGCGCAACTAGAGAAAACCCACACGCAGCAACGAAGACCCAACACATCCAAAAATAAATTAAATTAAAAAAAATGTAAATGGTCTACCAAATACTATATGATATCACATATATGGAATCTAAAAGAAATGATACAAATGAATCTATATACAAAACAGAAACAGACTCACAAACATAGAAAACAAATGTATGGTGACCAAAGTGGAGAGGGAGCGGAGGGACAAATTAGGAGTATAGAATTAGCAGGTATAAACTACTATACATAAAATAGATAAGCAACAATGATTTACTGTATAGCACAGGGAATTGTATCCAATATCTTGGAATACCTATAATGGAATACAATCTGCCAAAAAAATAATAATAAACGTCAAACTAATACAATATTGTAAATCAACTAGACTTCAATTTCTTTTTAAAGTATATAGTCTACATAGCCCAATTAAAAGGCACATACTGTCAGATTGGATAAAAGAGCAAGACCAAATCATAGTTGACCAGCAAGAACTGCAGTTTAAACATAAAGACACAAATAGGTTGAAGATAAAAAGATATTTCTTTGAGAAGATCAATGAATCTGATAAACCTCTAACTAGACCTACCAGTAAAAAAAAAAAAGGAAAAAAGGTGCAATTACACAATACTAGAAATGGGAGATGCAACATAACTACAGATTCTATAGATACTAAAGAGATAATTTGGAATTATTATGAACAACTTTATGCCACTGTATTCACTAACCTAGGTGAAATGAACATATTTTTAAAAGATACAAATTAACATATCTCATAAAATGAATATCTCAAATGAAATAGATAACCTAGAGTCATATATCAACTAAAGAAATAGAATTTGTAGTTAAAACTCTTTCACAAAAACAAAGCTCCAGTCTCAAATGGCTTCACTGGTGAACTCTACCAAACATTTAAGGAAGAAATAATAGTAAATCTGTATAAAGTCTTCCAATAAAGTTAAGAGCTGATAACAATTTCCAGTTTATACTTTGAATCCATCATTACCTTGATATCAAAGCCAGACAAAAGCATTACAAGAAAAAGAATAAAAAAACACTATAGACCAATATCCTACATGAACACAAAGGCAAAAACTCTTAAAATTTTAGCAAATAGAATCTAAATGTTGATAAAATATGTTTCTGGTTTATCCCCAAAATGCAAAATTGGTTTAATATTCTAAATAATGTAATTCACCATATTAACAAACTAATAAATAATATCCATATGATCATCTTAATGGATACAGAGAAAGCATTTGACATAATCTAACATCCATTCCTGATTTAAAGCCTTCAATGAGTAGGAAATTTTCTCAACCTGATGAAGGATGTCTGAAAAAGCCTACAGTTAACATCATCCTTTGTAGTGAAAAGACTCAATACTTTCTCCTTAAGATCAGGAACAAGACAAGGATATCCTTTCTTGCCACTTCTATTCAGCATTGTCCTGAAGTTCTAGCAGTGCAATAAGGCAAGACAATAAAAGAAATAAAAGGCATCTAGATTGGAAATGAAGAAGTAAAACTGTCTTTATTCATAGCAACATGATCTTTATGTAGAAAACATGATGGCTTATTTTAAAAACCTACTAGGACTATTAATGAGTTTAGAAAGATTGCAAGATACAAGATCAATATACAAAAATCAAATATATTTCTATACACTAACATCAACAAGCAGAAGTTCATGTTAATAAAACAGTAGCATATGCAATAGCATAAAATGTTTAATTACTACTTACTAAATGCTGGGCTTTACGACAAAGTGACAAATAAACAGGGGCACTGTCCTCAAGACGCTAAGTGGGGAAACAAACATAAAAACAAATAATACACTCTGATAAGTAAAGGAATAGAGTTAAGTGTGGACATTCGGTCAAATATTCCTAACAACTTTCTCTTGTTAGGAAACCTATTCTCCCATTGTCTGAGAATAACTCATAAGCAATCCATTAATTCCATAAACTGGATCAGCACAGCCAGAATTCTTAATGCGATTAGAATAGCTCTTTTTTCTGATGTCCATGTGCCTGAAGTTAAGAGGATAAGTCTTCCTAATCCACATGTGAGGTTCTTTTGTCTAATAAACCAGTTCTCTGGCCCAGAGAGGGGGGTAAAAAGTCTATTCTAAAAGATTCAGTTGCCTTTTCTTTTTTTTTTTTTTTTTTTGCATTTATACCAGCTGGCACAACCTGAGAACTTAAAAGTGTACGGAGGCCTTCAATAGCTGAGGCACCATAATCCAATGAGGCTGGCCCAGAACCTTCTTTTGTGTGCCTTTTTTTTCCTGTGAAGCAAGAGCTGATTAATTAAAATGAGTATAATCAAGATTTTCAAGTAAAAGTAAAATATTTCAAATTCTTTCAAAAAAACAAACCCAAATCCTTAAGCACTCATTTATAAATACAATTTTTAAATTATTCTTGTGTTCAGTTCATTAAGGCAGTTCTTCTAGTGGCCTCTATTAACTTGGTTGAAGAAACAGGTTTTATTGACTTCTTATACTGATGCCCTGAGCATAATGATGCATCAGTGTCACAGTAGGCTGCTGCCAGACCCTAAGTTTTTAAGATATCAGATGTCAAAATACTCCACACTCAAACCAGAGACCACAAGCAATTTAAATTATTACTGACACAGGCATATGCAAAGCAAGGGGGATTTCCTGAGTAAGGGGCAGGACCCACCAGCAAGAGGGCACTCTGATATCCCCTGTAGGAGAGAGAGAGGCAGAATGTACATGGTCAGGAGGATGTATATACATATATCCCTCCTTCTCTATGACCTTTTTGAATGATGCAAGGGCCGACTAAGTTCTGGTGATGGGGGAGGAGAAAAGAGGGGCAGGGTGAGTTGCCTCACATGTCACTTTTGGGGGTGCAGGAGAAGTAAGTGCAGAGCTTTTGATAGTCTATTGGTTTTCACCCTGGGGGAGCAGCATGGTGGCTGCCAGTTTCCATCCTGACAGGTGTTGAATGATTTAGCCAAATGTCATTGTGCTAGGGTGATTTAATTCTCTCTATCTACAATAAGCAAGAAGCCCACAATCAAAAGTGGAAGACAGACATGCTAACAAATGAAACGACATGATGTGATATATACAAAAATAGACTTATATGTGAGTTTCAGAAAAAGTACAAAAGAGAGCATCCTGTCTGAGGCATCATAGAAAAGCAATGCTCTATCAGGGTTGTGATAGAAACTGGGAATTTACCAGGTAGACAAGGGAAAGAAGGGAGTTCCAAGTAAAGGAGCTAGCCTGTGTGAAGAAAGGGAAGCATGAAACAGTTGACAAGAAGCAGTGAACAGCTTGGTACTGCTGGAGCACAGATGAAAGGGGAGAGTGGCAGATGTTGACACAGAAGTAGGCAGGGGTCAGGTGTGTGAGATCTTATATAGCTGTGCTAAAGTGCTTGGACTTTATCCAGTGGTCATGCAGACCTCTTCAATGGTGCCAAATATAGAAGGGACATGATCTGATTTTCCTTTAAGAGGAATGACTCTGACAGTATGGTTGGGGAATGGTTGAAGGCACACAGTAGGGGCAAGTCAGCTGAGAAGCTTCCAGGAGCATCTGTCTACAAGGAGCACTAAAATATCACTGAGCGTGTAATGAAATCAAGAAAATAACATTTACCGAAACTTCCATTTGTGGATGGAAGTAATACTTATAACAGTACAGACCTTAGAATCCGACTGCTTTGGTTTGAAACCTATTTCTACTGAACAAGTTCCTTCAGGGTAAGGAGGATCAGGGGGTGCTACAGGAGGGAAGAAGGATAGACAAGTAAGCCCCATGGAGAAGATGAACGTTTTATAGCATCTCAGATTTTACTGTGAATTCTTGATATACCCATTCCCACTCAACCTTTCCTCCTTTAGTCTTAAAGAATAGTGTAATATTCATTCAGCTGCTCAAGCAAAAACCTAGAAATCCAATTTGGTTCTCCCATGTGCCATGCTACAAAAATTGCCCGGGTTTTTCATCCTTTTCTATGTCCGTGGCCTTTGCCATGTGACACTGCAATTCTCACTAATGACTAAAAAGGCAGAGGCTATTTTCACACCCCTTGATGCATGGACTGGACTCATGACTTGTTGGATTGACCTAATGGAAGATGGTAGAAGTGACAGTGTATTTGTTCTGAGCCTTGGCCTTAGGCAGCTTTTCATGTTTCTACTTGCTCTCTTTCATCTCTGCCATTGCCAGGAGATTATGCCCAGGTCACCCTACTGGAGAGGAGACCTGTGTAGTAAAGCCAAGCTACCCCACGCATCTCAGCTGAGACCTGGATCAGCTGACAGGCAGGCAAAGGCCAGTTACAAGAGCAAGTCCAGCCAATATCAGCAAATCTACCTTAATGTTGTATGACACTGAGGTTTGGTGTTAATTTTTATGCTGTAATTTTTATGCTGCAATATTTGCAATAAATAAATGATATACCCCATTAGCCCCATTTTCTTTCATCCTAGACATATCACATGAGTCCTATATTCCTACTTACAAAACAGATCTCAAATCCATTCACTTTTTTCCATCTTCATTGTCCCACTCTAGTTTAAGAACCATCATACCTCATCTGAACTACTGCTTTATCTACTTCCATGCCAGACACTTATAATCTATTCTTCAAATACCAGGGAGAGTGATTTTCCCCCAAATAACATATATTAGATCACCTCAGTCATTGCCCTGCTTAAAATCCTTTAATATCTTCTCATTGCTCTCAGAATATAATCCAAATGCCTCATGATGACCTCATGGTCTGCCTAATACCAAGATGAAAAAGTAGCTTTTATTTTACCTTCAGAAATGGTTTCTTCAAAGAAGTGTGGGATCAATTCTTATTTAGAAATCTCTGCTTGAAGAAAGTTGATTTACTGTTTCAACTCATGGAATATTATTTTGGTAAAAGTACCAAAATATATCAAAATGAAACAGTTTCTTTGGAAAACACAGAAATCAAACATGATGATTTGATTTTACCAAATAGCAAAAAATTAAGGTGGAGAATAAGAGGAGAGGATGAAAGAAAAAATAACAATCCATTGGTGGTCCAGTGTATCACATTGAAATGACAAAACGATACAATTAGACCTGAAAGAGAAGTCTACATTTGGAGCTTTGGAGAGTATATAACCCAGCTGTTCTCTAACTTCACAGGGACCGGAGAACAGAGGAAATAAGTTACCCTGAGGTAGGAGGTATAAGCTGGAAGATTAGACATGAAATCAAACTCCCTCAGAATCAGCATTGGTAAGTATTACTTAATACTTACATACAGTACTTAGCTAAAAAGTACTTTTGCTTATTTTGCTTCATTTATACCTGAAGACCTTGGGGTCTAGTGAGGTTCAGTGGATAGTAATTAGTTTTCATTCTGACATTAGGTAACTTGAGAATCCACACGATCCATGAGTCTGAAGCCTTCCCATAATGAATTGCCATTATTTGTATTTTTAAAACAAATAGCCGTCAAGCAGCTGCCTCCTACGATGGAAGCAGGCTGAAAAATAAAGCCTACCAAAGATGCGAAATAAAATGCAAACATCACTAAAATCAGTTCCTGTTTTTAAATAATGTGGCTACAACCCCAGAATACCAAAGGCAGCACAGGAATACCTAAGACAGGCATTTGGTGCAGTTGTGGGCACCAGTAAGATTGACTTTAATCTCCCTGGAAGTGATATTCAGTATTAACTGCGGTTTGTCAATGCCCTGTCCCTCAGGGCATAATGTTGTGCAGTAGTGTAGTATAGTGTAGTGTAGTTTTCTGGCACCTGACTACCGCAAAGCCTTCTTCTTTGGCCCCTTGTAATGGGAGGTGTACAGGAAGAAGAGCAGCTGGGTCCTGGTATTCCTGGAATTTCTCTTCAGTGGACTGCCAGTGTACAGGTATCACAACGTGGCACATGGCTGTACTCAAGATGAGACTCCTTCTGAGAAAATGAAATCTAGCAGAAGTGGTACAGAAGACAGAAAATCCTTCTAACGTGTGCCTCCCAAACTGCCTTCTCTCCCTCTGTTCCCTTCACCAGGAGTGTCCTCTCCATCTTCTCTGCCTTCTCCACACCCTGCCTATCCTTCAGATTCCAACTCATCACACTTCCCTATAAAGCTTTCAAAGTATACAACCCCCAGTGATCTCTTTCTTTAATAAACATATATCTCAATCAGAATTTATTCTCTCTGCATCGCTGACACATCACACACAGACTGCACTATCCCAATGAACTGTACCATAATTCAAGCCGGAAACCTACTCGTAATCCTTGTCCTGCCTTTTATTTCTCCATACATTCACCAATCACAAAGTTTGATCAGTCTTCCTCTGGAATATCTCTTAAATATCATATCCAGCCGCAACCCATCCCCCTACATCAACTACCTTCATTTGTTTGGTCTCTCTCTAATTTATCTTGCCCAAATCTCCCATTCCTACATATTGTCCACAATGTAATTAGAGTGGTCTTAATAAAAGGCAAATCAGATCATGTCACTCTTCTGGATAAAGTATTTCAGTGATTCCCTCTGTTTTGGTGATATGGGTATCAATTTCTTTACATAGTTCACAAGGCTCTGCAAAATCTGGCCTATGATTATCTCTAGTCTAGCTTCATCTCTTGCCATTTCCCCAAATCATGCTCGCTTCCAGACTTTTGTAAATTCCCCCAAGCCGTGCCTGAACACTCTTCTCCCTACACTTTTACTGGCTAACATTTACATATTCTTCCTACCTCAGCTTAGATACATCCTCAAAAATCCTTCCGGGACCTCCATATACCAATATAGATGTTCATTATATGTGATACCACTGTATCCTATATTACCATCATTTTCTAGAGACAGAGCTCTTATCTGTAAACAGTGAAATCAACTCTAGTTCATCAAAGCGGCAAACAAAATTTTTAAATATTAGGTAGCTAACAGAATCTCTGGGATCACTAAAGAATGAGACCTGGGGATCACCAGGCCAGCGATAATGCTCCAGGCTTCACTGTGGAACGGCTCCACACTACAGCTGCCTTGGAGGAGTGGAGACAACACCGATGCTAAGCACTGGGTGCTACCACTAGGACCTCCGGCCCTGCCTCTTACTGATGGAGCTCAGGTCACATTCCTGAATCCTCACTGCAAGGCATGCTGGGACAGTAAGGTTTTGTCATCTATCTTGAGGAGTGTTCAGATTAATTGTTTTATAGGTTTGTTGAGGAGCTTGAGGGTGACTAGCCATAACCACTTATTAATTTTTTATATCAGTTTTTTTAATATTTCTTTTTTTTAACATCTTTATTGGAGTATAATTGCTTTACAATGGTGTGTTAGTTTCTGCTTTATAACAAAGTGAATCAGCTATACATATACATATATCCGCACATCCCCTCCCTCTTGTGCCTCCCTCCTACCCTCCCCATCCCTCCCCTCTAGGTGGTCACAAAGCACCGAGCTGATCTCCCTGTGCTATGTGGCTGCTTCCCACTAACTATCTATTTCATATTTGGTAGTGTATATATGGCCATGCCACTCTCTCACTTTGTCCCAGGTTACCCTTCCCCCTCTCCATGTCCTCAAGTCCATTCTCTACCTCTGCATCTTTATTCCTGCCCTGCCCCTAGGTTTTTCAGAACTTTTTTTTTTTTTTAGATTCCATATATATGTGTTAGCATACAGTATTTGTTTTTCTCTTTCTGGCTTAGTTTACTCTGTATGACAGACTCTAGGTCCATCCACCTCACTACAAATAACGCAATTTCGTTTCTTTTTATGGCTAATATTCCATTGTATATATGTGCCACATCTTCTTTATCCATTCATCTGTTGGTGGACACTTAGGTTGCTTCCATGTCCTGGCTATTGTAAATGGAGCTGCAATGAAAATTTTGGTACATGACTCTTTTTGAATTATGGTTTTCTCAGGGTATATGCCCAGTAGTGGGATTGCTGGGTTGTATGGTAGTTCTATTTTTAGTTTTTTAAGGAACCTCCATATTGTTCTCCATAGTGCCTGTAACAATTTACATTCCCGCCAACAGTGCAAGAGGGTTCCCTTTTCTCCACACCCTCTCCAGCATTATTGTTTGTAGATTTTTTTGATGATGGCCATTCTGACTGGTGTGAGATGATACCTCATTGTAGTTTTAATTTGCATTTCTCTAATGATTAGTGATGTTGAGCATCCTTTCATGTGTTTGTTGGCAATCTGTATATCTTCTTTGGAGAAATGTCTGTTTAGGTCTTCTGCCCATTTTTGGATTGGGTTGTTTGTTTTTCTTGATATTGAGCTGCATGAGCTGCTTGTATATTTTGGAGGTTAATCCTTTGTCAGTTGCTTCATTTGCAAATATTTTCTCCCATTCTGAGGGTTGTCTTTTCGTCTTGCTTATGGTTTCCTTTGCTCTGCAAAAGCTTTTAAATTTCATTATGTCCCATTTGTTTATTTTTGTTTTTATTTTCATTTCTCTAGGAGGAGGGTCAAAAAGGATCTTGCTGTGATTTATGTCATAGAGTGTTCTGCCTATGTTTTCCTCTAAGAGTTTTATAGTGTCTGGCCTTACATTTAGGTTTTTAATCCATTTTGAGTTTATTTTTGTGTATGGTGTTATGGAGTGTTCTAATTTCATTCTTTTACATGTAGCTGTCCAGTTTCAGCAGCACCACTTATTGAAGAGGCTGTCTTTTCTCCATTGTATATTCTTGCCTCCTTTATCAAAGATAAGGTGACCATATGTGCATGGGTTTATCTCTGGGCTTTCTATCCTGTTCCATTAATCTATATTTCTGTGTGTGCCAGTACCATACTGTCTTGATCACTGTATATTTGTAGTATAGTCTGAAGTCAGGGAGCCTGATTCCTCCAGCTCCGTTTTTCTTTCTCAAGATTGCTTTGGCTATTTTGGGTCTTTTGTGTTTCCATACAAATTGTGAAATTTTTTGTTCTAGTTCTGTGAAAAATACCAGTGGTAGTTTGATAGAGATTGCATTGAATCTGTAGATTGCTTTAGGTAGTATAGTCATTTTCACAATGTTGATTCTTCCAATCCAAGGACATCGTATATCTCTCCATCTGTATCATCTTTAATTTCTTTCATCAGTGTCTTATAGTTTTCTGCATACAGGTCTTTTGTCTCCTTAGGTAGATTTATTCTTAGGTATTTTATTCTTTCTGTTGCAGTGGTAAATGGGAGTGTTTGCTTAATTTCACTTTCAGATTTTTCATCATTAGTGTATAGGAATGCAAGAGATTTCTGTGCATTAATTTTGTACCCTGCTACTTTACCGAATTCATTGATTAGCTCTAGTAGTTTTCTGGTAGCATCTTTAGGATTCTCTATGTATGGTATCATGTCATCTGCAAACAGTGATAGTTTTACTTCTTCTTTTCAATTTGGATTCCTTTTATTTCTTTTTCTTCTCTGTTTGCCATGGCTATAACTTCTAAAACTATGTTGAATAAGAGTGGTGAGAGTGGGCAACCTTGTCTTGTTCCTGATCTTAGTGGAAATGGTTTCAGTTTTTCACCATTGAGAATGATGTTGGCTCTGCGTTTGTCATATATGGCCTTTATCTTGTTGAGGTAAGTTCCCTCTATGCCTATTTTCTGGGGGGGGGGGGGGGGGTTATCACAAATAGGTGCTGAATTTTGTCGAAAGCTTTTTCTGCATCTACTGAGATGATCATATTGTTTTTCTCCTTCAATTTGTTAATATGGTATATCATATTGATTGATTTGTGTATAGTGACGAATCCTTGCATTCCTGGGATAAAGCCCACTTGATCATGGTGAGTTTCTAAAAAAGTGTTAAAGTTGTCAGCTGGTATAGTAAGTATCTTGTCTGTTTCATGGGGACTCCTTTGGTCAGTACCATGTCTGTGCTGGCAAACAACTGAGGCTAAATAAAGGAGTGTGGAAATATGAATGAAATAGTGCTATTTACTATCTGAGTGCAGCACACATACCAATGAACAGGAAGGTGATGTGGAGATCAGGAAGGCATTAGTAACAAGCAAAGATATGAAAGGGGTTCATCTGCAGCAAATCAAAAGAACATAACTGAAGTCCTCAGCCTGGTCGGAATTGGGCCCTGAATGGAGCCTATAAGGTGACCAGAGAGAGTTAGACGTGCTACAATATGCTTCCATAACACTCTATACTTCTCCAATCATAGCACTTATAAAATTTTATTGAAGAGTTTGTTAGTTTCTTGTTATTCTTGCAGAGTTACAAGATGTGTGAAGACAGAGATGGCTCATCCATGCCTGCTCCATAGACAATGTGTAATAGATATTTTTAAAAATAAGTAAGTGAATGAATAAATGAATGGGGGTAAAGATGAGGGCACAGAAGTGGAAGAGAGAGGTAGGCACCAGAGAATGTTGCCTGGTTCCAGTGGGGTGACCTGGATCAGCACAGGCCTGATGCTAGCCACTCCCACACAACTCCTTTCTTTCTAATCCACTTCTCATTCTCTTTGGGAAGGATTGAGGTCTCTGGAAAATAGCCAAAAAACAATTAAGGGAGCGGCCAGCCCAAATTAATGCTCAAGCCTCAGGAGTATCTGAGCACTGAAAGCCACTTCTATTCATGCTCTCTCAGATCAAGGGGTGAGAAAGGGTTCCCAAAGCCATAACTCTTTTTAGGTGGATTTAGAAGGCATATAAAGGCCCCTGGCTGAGGACTTGCCTCCTCATTCCACAACTGGTGCCAGCACTCTCAATCCTCCACTGAGAGAAAATGTCCATCCAGTAAGTATCTCTGGGAGATTATTTTTTTAATTCCTTAGTGTGTTGATGGTAAATGGTCTATTTCAAGAGCTCCTGAAGAGGATTGATGACCCCTTTAGGGAAGGCCTTGGCTCATGGTTGGGGAGTTTATTCCTATTTTATGTATTGAAGCAAATATCTAGAATTCAGGTCTAAATTACAGTGGGGTTTGTGTGGCTTGGAATGGGCCTTGGAAGTAGTAGTGAGCATGAAGATTTCAATAAGGCAGACCTGGGTTCCACTTCTTGCCCAGCCATTTCCTAGCTGTGTGATTTTGGGCAAATTACTTTTTGAAGTCTTGGCTTTTCTGTATATAGAATGAGTAGTACTTACCCCCATTATGGTGTTGTGAGATTTAAATGAACGAATAGCATACAAAGTCCTTTTAAAAGTATGTGGCACATGGTAAGTCCTTAATAAAAAATAACTATCATAATTAGGCAGTCTGGTCAGCTCTCACTCTAAGAAGTTATAAAATGGAGCCAAAGTGAGAAGGGAGAAAATAATCAAAAACATAAGACCTAAATCTCCTTGTCTGACTATATTTAAAATGTACTGTAGCTCTTGGAGATTGGTGATGAAGTGAGATGATGGGAAGAAGTGATGGTATAATATGGGTGAATAACAAAGGATGACAAATTGATCCCCAAACCTGTGGTCTCCCAGTGCATAAGAGAGAGAGGAATGAGACTGTCTGGAAGGCAAGAGAATAAATGATGCCGTAAAAGCTGAGGGTAGGGACAGGGCAGGCTAATTCTGTAGGAAGGACTCGGTCAGGAAGAGAAGTGACAATGGCGGGATGTTTTGACTTGTCTTCAGAAATATGGGAAAACTGCAGAGGGCAAGCAAGTCCACTGTGGCATTAAAAGGGAGGTCATTTTCTCCTTTATCAAAGGAGGAGCACTGACCTGGGCCCCTTTGCCAAACTGATACATTTCTACCACCACACCACACCAAAACACTGTGTGCTCCCAGCCCAGGCTAGACTGGCAGTATGCACCACCATTGAGCAGAGAGCATCTTTTCTCCTGGAACTCTGCCTCTATCTCCGTGGACTTCCTGAGATTCCACATGAGATTCTTCCTCATTATTCCACCATTTCAGAGTCGAACATCCTGCTGGTGGTTACAAGAAACTGTTTGAAACTGTGGAGGAACTGTCCTCACCGCTCACAGCTCATGTTACAGGTTGGTCTCACCTATCTTGAAGCCATCTTCTCTTTTCTGTCTCAATCTCTCTTCTCTGTCTCCTTATTCATTGGCATCTCTCAGAACGGGCTCCCCCTGTGGGCTACAGAGAGAGGAATCTGGACATTTGGGCTTTTTATGCTAAGAACCCATTTCCTCTTTTCTTTACTTCTCTAATATAGAAAAATGCTACCTAACTGGAATTCCTTAACAACTGGGACTATACCTTTGTCATCTTTAAGGTGTCAGTGCCTAGCTCAGTGCCTGGCACATAGAAAATGTCCTGTAAATGTCTGTTCTATCAGTTGCAGAATAAATGAAGGCCTGGTGACAAGCATCTGGGAATATGACAATAAAGGGTGGTAGGTTTCATGCCCATTATATCAGAAGTCTTGGTTCTGGAGTCAGGCAGATGTAGGTGCTAACTGTAGCTCTATTATTTTACTATCTGTGAATCCTTCAACAAGTTATTTAAACTTTCTGAGTCTCAATTCATTCACCTACCATAAACCAAATTTTACCTCATCGAGATGTTGTGAAGATTAAATGAGATAATGTAAATCGAAAGATTCACACAGTATCCAACACAAAGTTATCAATAGATGGTTGTTATTATTACTACTGCTATCATTATCCAAAGTCACCACATGACCCACATAGCATCCTTGCTTAGACATGGTGTTATAGGAAGGTCCAAAGCCTGGGCAGGTCTCTTTCCTCCCAATTGTCTCTTGTGCAAAATAGAAGGAATGAGCCCGGTGCTCTTTCTCAACTAGATTCTGATGCTAACAATCTAGGTTCTAGCAATCAAATTAATGCTGTGCCTTTTAGTTAAGCCATGCCTTCTTTTCAAATTTTTATCAGAAATATACATCCTTGTAAAGTGGGCTGCTGAAATTGAGCTATATAAAATAATACATTTGTGTTTTTTTTTAATAGCAAGGATTATAAAAACACTGCCAAATGCTTCACTTTTCAAAGGATCAAAGGGCACAAACTTAACTGTTTAGACTGAACAGACTTAAGGCCTTTCTTGTGTGCCCCTCATTTTGCAGAGAAGGACACGGAGGCCTAGAGATGGCACATAGCAAATCCTGAACCAGAATTCAGGTCTCTGACAGCCCTTTGCACTTTCTGCTATAGCAGGTTGACCTTTATCTGGACAGTAGCCCATATTCTCAAAGGAATATAGGTCTATATTTTAAGAAGCCAGTATTCTTGTTTTTCATTTAAACGGTTTGTTCTGTAGACACATCTTTGTTTAGTATCTAGATCCCTGCTTCTAATCCATCCCTCCTATATATCAAGAAATTTGAAATTTTTCTTAAAAGTGAGACAGTAAAAAGGCAAATGTATTGGTAGCTGGGGAAATCTGTTAGATGGAGAATCCCATTCCATTCGAGATACTTTTCCCTGTCTCCTTCCAACCCTTTATCTAAACTCTGAGATGTTGCCACATTTCCTACCACTTGGTCTCCTAGTGAAAGGAGAGTAGGCCAGCAGGCATTTCCTGAGAGCTACCCGCCATGAGAACTGGGAATGGAAATGACTGCCAGCTTTAAAAGTAAGAGGCTGCCCAATCGGGCTGCTTAGATAATCACTGCTCTTTACCTGGGTGAGAAGGGCAGGGGTAAGAAGCAATGTTCTGAGTCTTGCCTTCATCACAGGCAGGATCCCCCTCTGGTTGACCGGCAGTCTCCTTCGATGTGGGCCAGGACTCTTTGAAGTTGGATCTGAGCCATTTTACCACCTGTTTGATGGGCAAGCTCTCCTGCACAAGTTTGACTTTAAAGAAGGACACGTCACATACCACAGAAGGTAAAGAACACTAGGGCCCACTCCTCCTAGGGTTCGGACCTATCTTAGCTCCTCCCTCCAGGTACTTTTCAACCTCCTGAACCCAAGAGGAGACTTTTATACTCGCCTCCACTCAGAATCCTCCTGGGCCAGTGAGTCTGTATGGACACCTCAGAGATGTACTATGGGATAAAGAAGCAGCTAAGAACTAGGGCTTTGGGGTCTGACACGCCTGGCTTCAAATCCCATATGCCCTACATACCATTTGCCTAGGTGGGTGCCCTTTGGCAAGATGTTAGTCTCTAATTCTTTGTTTTGTCATCTATAAAAATGGGAGAAATAAGAGAATTTACTTCAGGGTTTATTACAAGGATTAAATGAGAACATGGTTCCTAGCCCATAGGAAGCATTTAATAATAATAATAGTTATTATTATTAAACCATGGGTCTCTTGATGTCTTTCCTTTTTTATAATCAGAAAGGCCAATGGGAAGGAGGGAGGGGTGTTACAAAGGAGGCAAGGACCAAATATGTCTTAATAATACAAGAAAGAGAAGTTTTCTAAAAACAGAAGATTGTTGCTAAAAGACTTGAAGCCCTAAGCCATCACTCCAATTTCATTACAAAGCTTCATTAACACCACAATAAATAGTTTGTCTTATGCGTTAATATTCAGGCCTGTTAGCAGCTTTGTTGATCACCACAGATTTCAGGCATTCTGAAGAGACATCAAAAGAAAGAATAAATGGAGTCTTGAAGTAGTCAGGATAACTTGGACTGTAATAGAAGAGAAACAGATCAGGTCAAGCAGAAATTTAGTTATGAAAGCATATTTTGGAGGTCAGGCAAAGCCTTTATATGCCTTCTAAAGACCTTGGTACTTTTTCCTCTTTATGGAAGTGCAAAATCAGATTTTAATTGGCTCTCCACATGAGAAATCCTAGGCAACGTATGCCATCTAGTCTGGGAGATATGGTTCAGGAGGTCTGCCTGTGCAAGAGACCAGATTCAAGAATATCTACTTTTAAAAGTAGCAAAATAAATTTTTAAATTGAAGAAAAACATAAGAGGGACATGAGGAAGATTGAAAGGAATATAATTCAGCATAACATGTTCTATACTTCCCCGCTCAGTGTAGATTGTTGAATTATAGGCTACAGGAAGTCAGAGGTCCAATGTGAACTACCCATGGGGCTGCATAGTGTGATATGGAACAGGCATGTTTTCTGGCTCTGGCCACATATGCTGATCACTTAATTTCTCTGAACCTTGATTTCCTCATATGTCACTGTGAAGTTTATAAGACATAAATTTAAGCTCGTGGCACATTGTCTGTTTCTCCTTCAGTCACCCCAAGAAAGTTACGAGACTCTTCATTCTTCGTGTTGTGGATTTATGATTCTGACTTTAGGAGGTCACATAGAATGACCATTCTAAGCTCCCCGTGGACTACACTAATTGCCCTTGTCTGTGACCCTTTCCCGTGTCTCAATGTCCTTCAGGTTCATCCGCACTGATGCTTACGTACGGGCAATGACTGAGAAAAGGATCGTCATAACAGAATTTGGCACCTGTGCTTTCCCAGACCCCTGCAAGAATATATTTTCCAGGTTACTGAAACCCAACTGCATGTTATTAAAGACATTTTACATTAGCCCTTTTTCTCTCATGGCGTGAAAGTTACTGGACTGAAAAATCCATTTGCTTCTGCAGGTTTTTTTCTTACTTTCGAGGAGTGGAGGTTACTGACAATGCCCTTGTTAATATCTACCCAGTGGGGGAAGATTACTATGCCTGCACAGAGACCAACTTCATTACAAAGATTAATCCTGAAACCTTGGAGACAATTAAGCAGGTAGGACACAGTGCTCAGACTATATCGCTCAGGAATTTAGAGTTTGCAACTTAGAATTAAATCAGCTGTGCATTTGGGTTTGAAGAATATGAGAGCCAGATAGATTAAGTTTCAAATCCCTGCTTTGTCATCAACTACTAGCAATGTGACATAGGGCAAACTTTGTTTCTCCATCTGTGAAATTTTAAACATTTATTATGTGGATTGGAGGAAAACCGTATAAAATGCCTAACATATTTATTTGTGACACAAATATTTATTGAGTCCCTTCCATGTACCAGAACTTATGCTAGATGCAAAAGATATACCAATGAGTAAGACAACATCGTCCCTGCTCTTCATGGTTTTTATAGACTAGCATGGAACTGGCACATTTAATATTGAAAACCCTACCATTCATTGTTCTAGGAAAGTGTGTTGTACCAACTTGCCCCTTCTTATAGACACTTCTTGTTAGAAATAAAGCTATATCTTAAAAGAAAAAGCATAGAGAAACATGTCAGCAGTATTAAAAAGTGATAAATTTTGATGAGAACTTAGGCAATCTTGGTGCAGCATTTGATAAGATAGATCTACATTTTCAACCAATATTTATTAAGATGTAACTATTTGCAAGGCATTGTTCTTGTCTTCAGAAAGCTTAACACCTAGGTGGAGAAATCAAATAAATACATTACTTAACTATAATAGGACACAGAATGTGAGGACTCTTTTCACAGAGGGAAAACCTTCTATGAAAGAACAAAGATTGCTTCTGGCAGTAGTTGGTGGATGTGAAGTGGGGCAGATCAAGGAAGGTTTAAAAGTCTTGCACTTGAGTTAGAAGTTAAAGGGAAGGCACAACTTCATTGATTTTGGAGAAAGAACATTTCATATACAGGGAGTACCATGATCAGCTGTATAGAGGTGGGAAACTGGAGGATAAAGAATAATTTATTTGGCTAGATTTGCAGTATTTCTCAATGGACGTGGCAGTGGCGTTGGGCCGGTGGTACTTCATCATTGTGGGGACTGTCCCACCCACTGCAGAGGTTTGGTATCCCTGATTCCACCTACTAAACACCAGACATGTCCTCAATCATTGTACAAACTCCAAATGCTCACCAACATTTCCAACTCTCCCCCTAGGGGGCAATAGCACTCCCAGGTGAGAACTAGTGATCTAAAGCATGCCACGTCAAGGGGAATAGTGAAACACAGGGTAGGGTGAAACTAGAAGTTTGAATAATGGACAAAATTTGGAATAAGTCATTTAGCTGATGGGAAGCTACTCAAAGTTTTTGTTCAGGGAAGTGGTATAAGCAGAGCTGTACTTTAGGTTATTTAATCTGGAAGCCACGTGTAAGCTGTATGGGAGGACAAAAGAGATAAGGGATAGCTAGGAGACCAGTTAAGTGGAATTGAAGACCAGAACTAGATATTCAGTGTAGTAGGAATAGAAAGGAAAAGCAGTCCCAACAATGGGTCTCAATATCACAAGCTGATTTATAATCCCCAACAGACTATTTACTAAGGCTTAACATATTCTCGATAGCTCTTTCTTAGTTTAGATGTATGTTTGAAACCACATATGAGTGTATGTGTAGATCATTTAGAGAAATACTGAAGCTGAGTTTCTAAACCATCCATTTGACTTTGACAGTGAATCCAATTACTATAGTAATTTAATTGGAAGTGTGAAGTTCATGGTATGGCTCCAGAATAGACTTTATTAGGAGTCAGGTTTCATTGTGAGCAGCACTATACCCTGACTTCGTATAAAAATGTAGTTTTAAAATTTTGAGTGTTTTTTTGTTGGTTTACTAGTACTGAAATAGACTCCTAACAAGTTCCTTTGCCTCCAGCCCGATTCCCTTAAATACAGCTTCCTTAATTCAGTAGAAGCAATTTTCTTTTCTAAAATGCAAGTATAGATGTGTTATTCCAATTAGTGCACCCATAGTTTCCAAGATAAAGTTAAAAGCACAGACCTTTGTGGCTGGCCCATTTTATTTCTCCTCTTCCATGTGTGTGTATCACCACAGCCATGCTGAATGACTAGTAATCCCCAAGCAGCATTCACTTTTTGCAACTCTATGCCTTTACATTAGGGTTCCTACTCCCTAGAACACACTGTCATCCTTCTCCATCTGGTAAATTTTACTCATCTTTCAAGCATGTGTTGGAGTCATTGCCCTTGGGAAGCCCTGCCTAATCCCCTAGTCTGGGTTAGATGGCCTTTCTTTACAGATATCATTTTGTACCCACTGCACTGTATACCAGCTTATTGGTCTAATACAGTGCTATTAAATGGAACTTTCTACAATGATGGAAATGTTCTATGTCTTCATTGTCCAAGTGCTATTGAGCACTTGAATGTGGCTACTGTGACTGAGGAACTGAATTTGAAGTTCTATCTAATTATGGTTAACTTACATTTAAATTGCTATATGTGGCTACCATAGTGGACAGTGCAAATCTAGACTGAAGTTCTTGAAAGCAAGGGCCATCTCTGTTTTCCTAGACCCTGACACAGCACCTGGCATATAATAGAAGCTCAAGGAATACTTGATGAATGACTGAATGACTGAATGAATGTCTTGCCTTTTATTTAAATGAGGGTGCTAAAAACTCCCTATGCTTTAAAACATACTCTCCTAATCACATAGAAAGAATTTTGGTTAGACAAATATATACTCCATCGATTATTCATTCAATAAATCTTTATTGAGCAGGTTCCAGGTAGAAATTCTAGTGCTCTGCATCCTTAGATAAATCATTTGATCTCTCTGACACCTCAAGTTCTTCTTATGTAAACTGAGAGGTTTGTGGTAGATTAGTGGTTTTGAATTTTTTATGAGAATCCAAAACGAATTAAAGCACTGAATCCTATCTTCAAAAAGTTTCCATTAACTCCAGGAATTCATGGTTCCCCTGAAGTCTATTTGGGTTAAGACTTTCTATACTAGATGAATCCTGAAGTTCCTTTCAGTTCCAAATTCATTCTGTATGTAAGATACTGGATTTGGTATTTAGGTTGTATCATAAAAAATTGCCATTTTTATAAAATGAAAATTATTGACTATCAGCGTACAATTCAATGTAATTCAATAAGGAGAATGTAAAGAAGTTTCAGGATTCAAATTCGTCACTGTTTGAAGACAAACTGCATGTGCAAAAGGAAAGTAACCAACCAGAGTAATATATGGCCTACATCAATTGAAAAGCTCAATCAGGGAGAACTTGAAGATTTCAGAGGCATGAGGGGTCAGCATGGGGGTCAGAGGAGAGCTCAGCGCTAAAGATGGGACTTCTACAGACTTAAAAGAGGGTAAGAAAAAAATAAAAAAAAAAAAAGAGGGTAAGACCCAGAGAGATGGAAAGAAAGAGAAAGCACACTTAGGGTGAGGGTGCAAGTGGTAACGGTGAGGTCAGACTGAGGAACCAAAGGTGTAATACGATCTTCCTCTTAACATGGGTGACGTTTGTTCTCCTTCCATAGGTTGATCTTTGCAACTATGTCTCGGTCAATGGAGCCACTGCTCACCCCCACATTGAAAATGATGGGACTGTTTACAATATTGGTAATTGCTTTGGGAAAAATTTTTCAATTGCCTACAATATTGTAAAGATCCCTCCACTACAAGCAGGTCAGTTTACCACTTTGACTCTTCTTAAAACAAGTATCTAGGGGCTTCCCTGGTGGCACAGTGGTTGAGAGTCCGCCTGCTGATGCAGGGGACACGGGTTCGTGCCCCGGTCCGGGAAGATCCCACATGCCGCGGAGTGGCTGGGCCTGTGAGCCATGGTCGCTGAGCCTGCACGTCCAGAGCCTGTGCTCCGCAATGGGAGAGGCCACAACAGTGAGAGGCCCGTGTATCGCAAAAAAAAAAAAAAAAAAACAAGTATCTGTAACATGAGAAAGTTACTGGAAATACAGGGTGTCAGATCAGAAATATCAGGCTAGCACTATATGGACAGTTAAATTACTCTCAGATTTTAGGACAACTGCCCCTCACCCTTACCCTACCAGGGGACCAATGCCAAAGAGCACCATAGCAGGAAATGACATCTTCAAAAATAAGTTGCCGTGTTCTATTCTACAGTGTCTCAGAGGTGTAGTGTATATGTGACTTTGATCATATAAGATTTAGATTCGAATCCAGCAAATATTTGAGCACTTATCCATGTGCCAGACAAAATTAAGATTTTAAACAAACATGTGTATGTGTAATAGGATACACACATGTATATGAAAGTGTAGTAAGTATTTTGTGTGTATTTAATTCCCAAAACTAAAAACATAACTTTTTAACTCATATACTATAGAGAAAGAATATTAAAACAGAAGAGAGTACTCTTTAGAATTCTCCATTCATCCTCCATTCATTGCCAGAAATTTGATAATGATCTTGATAATAGAATTATTTGAGTATATATGGATTTTTACATACAAATCTTGAGCCCCACCTGAGGTAGACTGAATGAGTAATTCTAGGGGTGAGCCCATAGTCAGTATTTTCAGAAGCTTTTTATGTGGTTCTTATATACACTAAGGTTTGAAGACACTGCCTTAGTAGTAAATAAACTTTAATGTGCTTAAGAATTATTGTAAAGGGCTATGGACCCAAAACACATATGCCATAACTTTATAGATAACTTAAGAGATTGTAAAAGGCACTTTGACCATACTAAAATTTTGCCTTACTCCCTTGACTTAGAACCCACCTCCAGACGTAAGATGTGACTCCACTGTACCCTGTCTGCCACACACTGTTTGAGTATACTTTCCAAATCTGCTGCTATTTGGATTTTCCTGGGTGATTGCAGCTCCGCGTGAAATTTCTCTAAGAAATGCCAGTGACTGAGAAAATGGAAATAAACTCTTTAAAAAATCAAGATCTGAAAATGTATTTCTTTGCTTGCATAAGCTGTTCTAAATGCTTTGTATTTAAAAAAAAAAAAAAAAAGAGGCTGTTCCATAGCCTTTTGAAACCACTTTATTTCAGACAAGGAAGATCCAATAAGCAAGTCAGAGATCGTTGTACAATTCCCCTGCAGTGACCGATTCAAGCCATCTTATGTCCATAGGTAACTTGAAGGCCTGCTATGAATCTTCAGGAAAACTCAGGTTTAAAGATCTGCTTTGCCTACCTTTGATACCAATCCTGATCATGACATTTTCTTGCGGAAACCTAAATTTAAATGTAGTTAATTTCATGTAGGCACTGTTGATTCATATAACTGAGTATACCTCATGTATACATATTTCTCTGTGGTTTGAGAATCAACCCTTCCCACTCACAAGTTTATTTCTGTTTCTGAACAGTTTTGGTTTGACTCCCAACTATATTGTTTTTGTGGAGACACCAGTCAAAATTAACCTGTTCAAGTTCCTTTCTTCATGGAGTCTTTGGGGAGCCAACTACATGGATTGTTTTGAGTCCAATGAAACCATGGGGGTAAGTCTTACATTTATTTGTCAGCTTTATGGTTCTGAAGAATATGTCTTTCATAATGCACACTTTTTTTTCTTTCTAAATACATCAAAATATTCTCTTCACTTTTCAAGGTTTGGCTTCATATTGCTGACAAGAAACGAAAAAAGTATATCAATAATAAATACAGGACATCTCCTTTTAACCTCTTCCATCACATCAATACCTATGAAGACAGTGAGTTTCTGGTTGTGGATCTCTGTTGCTGGAAAGGGTAAGAAAGGACATTGGATAAATGTTACATCTCCAGTTGTTCCTGGAAATTAGGGTTTCTTTCGGAGATGCCACTCTCAATATTTAATCTGAATTACATCTAAAAAGGCAAGAAGAATGCTTAAGTCACAAAATATGATTGAAAAGGCTGTAGGGAGTTTAGATAATCAGAAACACTAACTGAACCTCAAAACTATGGTTAATGATTGATCAGGTCCATCAGGTTATGATCAGGTCCATGAACCAGACCTGAAAATAAAAGATTCTGTGACTTGATGAGTAAACTTAAGCTTAATTTCACTCAAACTTAACAAGATCCTTTGGGGAACCTAGAACTCCACCTAGTCTGGGTTTGGGAAAAAGAGATATGCTTTCTTCAAAACAGCAGGTCACTAAGAAAGACAGTAGCCCCTGAAGACACAGACAGAATGGTGAGAGAGAAACAGAGCAGAACGTTTTAAAGGCTGTTGTTATTTAAACATATCCATGAGCAGGATTCTTTTCTCCACCCAGAGTGGGCAGGAGAAATGGCTCCAGGATTCCTGAGTCTTTAGCAGGTTCTGGGTTGGGGTCTGAAGAATAGGGAGGCACTTGTGCTTTTAAAAGGCATGAAGCATGTCTCTAAATTATTTGTAATTGGCTGTCCTCATGTTTGACTTCTTATTTTTGCAGATTTGAATTTGTTTATAATTACTTATATTTAGCCAATTTACGTGAGAACTGGGAAGAGGTGAAAAGAAATGCCAGAAAGGCTCCCCAGCCTGAAGTTAGGAGATACGTACTTCCTTTGAATACTGACAAGGTAACCACCCTCTACATAGATTTCAGATATAACCAGAATGTTTCATCTCGCTCAGGATTTTTTCTCCTGCTGTGTGTTTATACATAAAGTCTTGAAATTTCAGAGCTGGAAGGAACTTTAAAAATTAATTCCACTTCCCTCATTTTATAAGCTAGGAAACTGAAGCTCAGAAGAGTCACATGACTTAGCAAAATCCAACTGTGGTGGAATCAAAACGAAAACCAGGTTTTGACTCTAAACCTGTTGTTCTTCTATTTACAAAATCCTTTCAAAGTGATTGCAATCCAACTGGTTAGAACATAAGCAAAAACAGTGGAATAAGTGGGCAAAAAAGCTTAAAAAAAAGTAGGTTGGCAGTCTTTGAAGGCTTTCAGGCCAAAAGGTTTGTGCTTTATTTGACAGGTGATGGGGAGATAGTCAAGGTTTTGAACAGAAGAAAGCCATATTCAGAGCTGGTGGACTGGGTATCAAGCGTACTGACTACCCTAGTTGTCCCTGCTACTAAATGTCCGGCTTCCCTGAGCAAGTCACTCAGTGAGCAAGTCCCCCTACAGTTCTGTTGCCTGCTCAGAAACCTAAGTAAATTGGACTAAATAATAACTAAGGTTATTTGCAGCTTTGATTTTCTAAAATAAGGCTGTGTTGTGTGTAAGTAGTATTGGAAGTAAAGAAAGGATGATGATAAGGGACCTGGGATTGGAGACAATGAAAATCACTCAGGTGATAGAAAAATGTAGTGGTAGTAGGAACAGACAAACCGACAAAAGTGAGAGTTCCTACAGGTAGAATTAAAAGGATCTTACATTTGATTGGATGGTAGAATGAATTAAGTCTTATACATGCAAAAGACCATAGAGATCCTTTAAGCCTATGTGTCTAGAGTGTTGATACCTTTGGAAATAGGAAATGTAATAACAGGCAGAGCAGATTTGGAGATAAACCTGAATTGTAGAACTATGAGGAAGTGGGGAGAATGAGTAAAAGGGCTGACTTCAAGACAGACCCAGGTTGACCAGGGCTTCCAGCATTCTAGCTGTTTGATTCGCGGCAAGACATTTAACCTTTTTAAATCCCCTTTTCTTTATCTATATCCACCATACAGGATTTTAGTGATCAATAAACAAGGTGACATATGTCAATCACTGAATATAGTCCCTCACACAAAGTAAGTGTTAAATAATATTGATTATAATCATCATCAACAGCAAAATCAGCATCAACAACATTTTCGTGAAGATGTCTTGTAGGCTTTCATATGGAAGTACAGGTCCTTGCGACACAAAGTAGGGTCAGAAGAAAAGATCTGATAGTTATTGGAATTGAAATGATGATCAAATATATGAAGACAGATAAGATTGCTAGCAGGAAAAATTCATACTTTAGAGTGTTTTAAAAGAAACATACAAATTTGTTTATTTTAAAAATGATGAACTTGATAGCCATAACATGCTGAAAGAAAAGAAAAGATGGCCAAGCACAAAAGTTGGGGAAACATCCATGTGCAGAAAGTGGTAAGAAAAGAGGAGTCAGAAAAAGAAAGAGAAAAACGTCACCAAAGGGCCCTAGTTACAGCTAAGAGAGGATAGTGCCACATGATAAGGCAAGAGAAGGGTTTCACTGGTGCCCACTGCTATATATAGACAAGTTGAAAAGAATGAAGATGAAGAGCCAGAAAACAGATTTAGTGATCTCCAGGGGAGTAGGGAGGGAGGCAGAAATCAGGTTTCAAGGCAATAAAGGTGAGCAATTGATGAGAATGTGGGAGCAATTACTATAGCCTGCACTTTTAAAAGTTTGGCAATGAAGAGAAAAATAAGTCATAAATTAGGGAAATAAGAGATAAACAGATTGAAGGAAGGAGAGGAAAGAGTATGAGTGAAGTTTCCAGTTTAGTGATTAATATAACAGTGATATCTTTAAAATATACCTTTATTATTTTTGAATAGGCAGTGAATTTAAATGGTCAAAAACTCAAAATGATCTAAAAAGGTACACACTGGAAGTGTCGCTACAACCTCTCTCTGCCTCTATTCCATACCATTCCCCTTCACTTCTGTGTGTAACTTTTAATGTCTTTCCTTTTCCTTTTTTTATGCAAATATAAGAAAATATAAATATATATAATTATTATTTCCCATTTTTACACAAAAAGTAACTTTCTATATCCACATTTTTGTTCCTTGCTTCTTTTCATTTTAAAATATATATTGAAGATCTTGCTTTCTTCAACTGCACGGTATTCTTTTTTGTGAACATATCCAAGTCCCTCACTGCTGAGCAACAGAGTTGTTTCCATTCTTTGGCTGGTACAGATAATGTCACAAGGAATAACTTTGTATGTATGTTATTTTATATATGTGCAGATATAGCAATAGGATAGACTCTCAGAAGTGAAATTGCTGGGTCAGGGGATAAATGCACGTGTTAAAAAAATAGTGAGGGGGAAGAGTGAAAATAAGGAGCTAGTTTGGAAAGCAAAGATAATGTTACACATCTCTTACATTAAAAACCCTAATTTAATGGTGGAAAAAATAAGATACAACAGAGTAAAATCATTAAAGTTACAGTCGCATAAGTAATGTGTTCGACATCAACATTTGAACTTACCGAATACATGTATAAATATGTATGTATGCACACATGCCGCTCTCTCCTTCCCAAAATCACCATGAAGTGCCTCGAGGCCCCACTTCACAGAATCTCACAAGACCCATCCTCACCTCCCATCTCTTCCCAATCCTGAAAATCTTTCACTATTTCCTTTTAATTCATTGTACATACCAGAAAAATTCCATCTATCCTCTGCTCAGAAGGTTCCTTCCACCTTCTTTCTTTTACCAAAAAATCTGACACTCTCTCTAGGACACTGGTCTCTTCAGCAGCAATTTCCAGGGGTAGCAGTTTCTCCTCCTACAGCGCTTGTACCACTGGGCCTGGGGCTGTGGTACACTTGTTCCACTTTGCTGCTTCCAGACCATTGCTCCTTCCACCCACCCTTAAAATCTTTCAATTTCAAATCTCACTTCAGCTAAGTATATAGCCAAGTGGTATGTCTACATTTACATATATACACCCCTCATTATTATTCTCACCAATTAACCACCACTCCTTCTCCCTTCTGGCTCAGTGTCACACTCCCCTGATCTACTCCTGACTCTCAGTTATTTCAATATACACATCATAGGTGACTCTTCCAACAACTGGTCTCTCAGTTCCATGACGTCTTCCACTGATTTTGTCTTCCATTCTATCTCAGCCACTCACTCCCCACAGTCATGCAATTGACCTTGCCATTACCTTTGACTGTGCTTCTACCATAACCTTGGTTTCATGCATGACACATTCTGACTACCACCTATTATGTTTCAAGATTACTTGCCCTATTGCAGTTCCCACCAGGAACCTCCAATCTATTGAACCTATTACCTTCTCATCATCTCTCACTCCCTTGAGGACTTACCTTCCCTCCTTATTCAATAACAATTTCATGGTTAATCATTGTAATCACCCCCTTGAGTAGATCTTCATTTCTCTTCCCTCTTTCTTACTTTATAGAACTTATTTGTCAAAATCATAATCCTAGTTAAATTCAACCCTCCACCCACTCCATGCTTGTACCTCTAAGGCTGAAATTAAGTGCTAAAAACACACAATTGTGTTAATTGGCCCATTTTTAAGTGCATGACAACAAACCTTACTGCTACATTTCCCAACTTCACTTTCCTAGTTAAATATTTCACACCCTCCTCTCTTCAACCTTCTAACACCTCCCACCTCCACACTCATACTCAACTGATGGCTCTGCTTCCTATTTTACTGAAACAAATGAAAGAAATCAGAAAAGAACGTAGACTCCTGCCACCACATCTACCCACCCACCAGCATCTGTACTCATACTGAATTATCCATCATCCTATTCAGAACTAGTCTTTCCCATCCTTCCTCACCCTCTCCAGGACAACACTCTACAGTTCTCCCCCTCTCTCATATATCTCACTCTCCTCCTGTTTTCATTAAATCATGCATATCATGCTATTATTTTGCCCTCTTACAAAATCCTTCTTTTAACTCTTCTTGCCCCCACCACCTATCCCCTCATTCCTCTCTTGAAGACCCCTTAATGTTGGAGGGCACCAGAACTCAGCCCTTTGTTCTATCTTCTATCTGTACGTTCACTCCCTTTGTAAAGACTCATGCTTTAAAGCAGCCTAGAATTTCACTTCCAACTTTCCTTTTAACTCAAGGTTCTTATATGCTACTGCCAATGCCATGTCTTTATTTTGATGTCCAATAAACACTTCAAGTTTAATAAGACAAAACCTAAACTTCTCCTCTTCCCCTACCAAAAATTACCTTCAGTAATCCCCATCTTTGTTGTGACAACTCCAACTTTTAATTATTCGGGCCAAAAACCTTGAAGCCCTTCTTGACTCCTTTCTCAGTTTCATGCCTCTTCCCCACCCCATATCTGAACTATCAGGAAATCCTCTTGGCTCTACCTTGCACTCCTCACTGACTTCAATGCTACTAGCCTAGTCTGAACCATTGTTTTCTTTTGACTGGACTACTACAAGACAAACTGGTTTCCCTGATTTCACTCTTTCATCTCCCCTTTTTTTTTTTTTTAATTTACATGTATTTTATTTATTTATTTATTTTTGTATCTCTCACATATATATATATATATATATATATATATATATTTTATATAGCAGGTTCTTATTAGTCATCCATTTTATACACATCAGTGTATACATGTCAATCTCTATCTCCCAGTTCATCACACCACCACCCCCACCTGCCACTGCTTTGGTGGTTTGGTGATTTGCTGCTTGGTGTCCATATATTTGTTCTCTACTTCTGTGTCTCAATTTCTGCCCTGCAAACCGGTTCATCTGTACCATTTTCTAGGTTCCACATATATGCGTTAATATACGATATTTGTTTTTCTCTTTCTGACTTAACTTCACTCTGTATGACAGTCTCTAGATCCATCCACGTCTCTACAAATGACCCAATTTCGTTCCTTTTTATGGCTGAGTAATATTCCATTGTATATGTGTACTACATCTTCTTTATCCATTCGTCTGTTGATGGGCATTTAGGTTGCTTCCATGTCCTGGCTATTGTAAATAGTGCTGCAATGAACATTGGGGTGTATGTGTCTTTTTGAATTATGGTTTCCTCTGGGTATATGCCCAGTAGTGGGATTGCTGGGTCATATGGTAATTCTACTTTTAGCTTTTTAAGGAACCTCCATACTGTTCTCCAAAGTGGCTGTATCAATTTACATTCCCACCAACAGTGCAAGAGGGTTCCCTTTTCTCCACACCCTCTCCAGCATCTGTTGTTTGTAGATTTTCTGATGATGCCCATTCTAACTGGTGTGAGGTGACACCTCATTGTAGTTTTGATTTGCATTTCTCTAATAATTAGGGATGTTGAGCAGCTTTTCTTGTGCTTCTTGGCCATCTGTATGTCTTCTTTGGAGAAATGTCTATTCAGGTCTTCTGACCGTTTTTGGATTGGGTTGTTTGTTTTTTTAATATTGAGCTGCAAAAGTGATCTCAACAGAGCAGTCAGGGTGATTCTTTTAAAAATAAATCAGAGCCTGCCACTGCTCTGCTCAGAACCCTCCAATGACTTCCCATCTCTCACTCATAGAAAAAGACCAAGACCTCACAATGACCTATCAGTCTTTACCCCTCCACTCTCCTCTCCTGTTCTTCTCCCCAAGCTCAGTCAGTGCAGCCACACTGGTCTCTTTAACGTTCTCCAAGGATCTTTGGCGTACTCCTACCTCAGGCCTTTGTAGTTTGTTCTCTCTGCTCAAATGCTCTTCCCCAGATACCTGCATTGCTAGCTTCCTTCATCTCCTACAAGTTTTATCCCAAATTTCACCTTTTCAATGAGGCTCACCCTGACCACCTACTAAAATTACAACTCACCTACTCTTCACATTTCTGATTCTCCTTACTCTGCTCTATTCTTTTTCCTCACATTCATGATGTACTAAACACTTTGTCTATTAATTATATTTATATTGTTTATGTTCCCAAATTAGAATGAAAACTTCATGATGACAGGGACTCTGTTCTCTGAAATATCCCAAATGCCTAGAATAGAGTCCATCACAAAACATGTATTTAAGTATTTGATGCAGGTATTACTAAATGAATATGTTCTTTGAAAGAGCTCATGATATTCATTCCTTTCATAAAATAATCTGAAAAATCACGTGGGAGCAATGTGGGTGACAAGAGATCTTAGAAAACATCTGATCAGTAGTTTTTTAATTTGTTTTCTTTTTTGACAACTTACGAGTATGATTTTGTTTTCAAATAAAATAAAAATATAGCCTAACTATAAAGGAGACAAACACTGTATGGATACCTAGAGGTTGAAGTCTTTGTTGTTCTGCAGAAAAATACTTCTTTTTCCAGAGCCCATCCTCAGAGCTGTAAATTTTCTTCGAGGTCAGTCTCATTTCACTGATGAGAAGACTGAGGGCCTATGAAGTTGTATGACTTTCCCAGTGACACACAGCCAGTGACTGATGTGGACACAGACAGCTTTCCCAGTCATGTTCCTGGGCTCCCCTTTCTAGAGTTTTCTGCACTGCCTCTCCCTACATGTTGTCTTAAGAAATGAAGAACACAGGAGACAAAACTTGGGAAGACTATATTTATGACTGCTTGATTTTTCTTTCCTGATCACTGAGGTTTCTGTTATCCTCTTTCTTAGGCTGACACAGGCAAGAATTTAGTCACACTCCCCAACACAACTGCCACTGCAATTCTGTGCAGTGATGAGACCATCTGGCTGGAACCTGAAGTTCTCTTTTCAGGGCCTCGCCAAGGTGAGATGATTTAGGAAAAAACCTCACATGAGAGAGAACAAAATGTTCCATTCAAAGAGATTAACGAGTTTTCCTAAGCACGTGCTCTACTTTGCAGCATTTGAATTTCCTCAAATCAACTACCAGAAGTATGGTGGGAAACCTTACACATACGCATATGGACTTGGCTTGAATCACTTTGTTCCAGACAGGGTAATTAATCCATCTTCCTAATATTCAAACAGTACTTTGAGTCACATGCTAGTCAAGTAGAGCATATTGACTGATTGACTGACTGATTGATTGACTTTTCTTTCTTACAAGCAGCTCTGTAAGCTGAACGTCAAAACTAAAGAAACTTGGGTATGGCAAGAGCCTGATTCATACCCCTCAGAACCCATCTTTGTTTCTCACCCAGATGCCTTGGAGGAAGATGACGGTAATGAAAGTAATAGATGTGTCTGAACACTCTCTTTTCATTGCAGTTCATATAGTTAGTTAATTAGGAGAGGAGTTATGTTGATTATTCCCTAATGTTCAGAAATAATCCTTTATACTATTGAATGGGACAGCACTAAAGAATTTAAACTTATTTGAGAATAAGTTTTATCTTATGGTCAGGTTTCATTTGGTACTGTTGGAAAAATGCTAAAGCACCATCTGGTGTCACGATGGAACATCAATGTCTGCTCTAGATGAAGGAGAGGAGGAAGAAGGAGCAGCATGCGGTCTAGGTTTTTGCCTTTCCTGACCTAGATACATTTCTGAAAAGGGATAGAGTTCTAAGGAGGGAAACTGAGTATTCTAACAGATCCAAGAGAATGAGGATGAGGCTTTGTGTTTCTAGTTTTGGTTTTTCCTTTCAGTAAGCTGGGGCTAGAAAGGGATCCAGAGCAACAGCCTATAAAACAGCAACTCAGTTACAAAGAGTCATCTTAGTTAACTATTGATTATCCGGGACAAGGAGGTAGGTTATCCTCTCTGGGATTAAAATATGGAAAACCACAGAGAAATGAATAAAATAAAGAATTGTAGAGCCGTTTTACACTAAGTGATTTTACATATACAGCCTTTCCAGTCAAAACCGCAAAAAGTTTGTTCTTATTTTGTTTGAAGGAAGTAAGCTTCCAGCTAGGTCTTGGAAATTATAGAAATAATATACCTTACCATTTTCAAAGTCTTTTTTTTTTTGGCCGCACCGCTCAGCTTGCGGGATCCTAGTTACCCGACCAGGGATCGAATCCGCTTCCTCAGCAGTGAAAGCGCGGAGTCCTAACAACTGAACCACCAGGGAATTCCCAGAGTCTTTTAATATACATTTTTCACTTGATTGTCACAACATTTTTTTTTTTGCAGTAGGTAGAACAGGTGTTAAATCGTATGATACAGATAAAAACACAGAAACATTCATTAAATAAGAATTTAATGAATACTTACTATGTTCTAATCATTGCAGTAGGCTATTGGGATACAACAGTGGGCAAGAGAGATAGGGTCACTCCCTTCTTAGAGCTTATAGTCCAGGGGACATGAAAAATTTTAAATCCCTTTCAGGGTTACCACACAGCCAGGTGGTAGAAGAGTCAGAGCAAGATTTCAAGGCATCTGGTTTTCTTTATTTGTCAATGTAATGCTTCCTTGCTTCCTGTATTATTTCAGTGACACTTAATCTATTGCTATGGGCTTTTTTTTTTTAATTCAACATTGCCTTATTAACTTCTGATTAACAGGTGTAGTTCTGAGTGTGGTGGTGAGCCCTGGGGCAGGTCAAAAGCCCGCTTATCTCCTAATTCTGAATGCCAAGGACCTGAGTGAAGTTGCAAGGGCTGAAGTGGAGATTAACATCCCTGTCACATTTCATGGACTGTTCAAAAAATCCTGAGCACATTCTAGCCTAATATGTTTCTGGTGACAAAACCCAGAACAAAATAGGTCTGCAGTGAAATTCTGTTCAGTTTTAGCCTGCTGTATATGAGTTTTAACTTGCAGATGCACACAATTTTGCAGTGTTTTACAGAACGCACAGAGTTGAGTAAGCAATTCCTTTTAAAAAAAGTGCATATTTAGGTAATCATACTTTCTCTGTGAGACAGACACATCATAACTAAAAACTCTTTATATATTTACAATCAAAGAGCAAATGAATGTGGATTTATTAACCTGTTTTTTTATTCCTATTATAAAAGTGTATTTTAGGTACCTATCTGCTCCAATTATTTTTTAACACTTAAAAGCCAGTCCTCTACACCTGATTTGTATGTGGCTTTGCCAAGTCAAAGCAGTATCTTACAAAAAGGCTTAATTATTAAATGTCAAACCAAACTTTTTCTCAAACAAGGGACTATCATCTAAGACAATCATTGTAATCGTATGCATATATATATTATTGTTCAAAGATTCTCAAGTTTTATAAACTTTAACATTTCCATTTAATATAAGCAATTACTACTATTTCTGATTTTACAATGAGGAAACCTATCTCTAATCCACTGAGGGCTCTCAACCAAATAATTTCTCAGAGATTAAGTTATCTATTAAAAGCTTACATTACATCCAAGCAATTACATATAGTAGTGACTGTAATTTTTTTGAAAAACAGAGCATAAAATACTGACAAATATAATTTCTGTTTAAAATCAGAGTATGGGGTAATAATATGTGTGTGGGGTGTTATACTTTGTTGCCTCGTCTGCTTAATTATATTTAAGCACTGTGCAATCACCTGAAAGTGAAAAAAGAGAAATATTGTCATTAACTTTCCAATATTAATATATTTTAAGTATTTATGTTTTTAAAATTATTCTCTTCTGAGCTAGATATTGCAAAAAAATGAAGATTGTCAAAAATGTTTATTCTATATCTTAATCCTGGCATCTATTTTATGCTCAAAAGTATTACATATCATTGTATTTAAGATGATCAGCATTGTGTCTGACTAAGTAAAAACAGCTTGAAGGAACAGACTGACTAGTGTACTTGATGCATCCATTTGATTTCTTTATTTAGATAAAATGCAAACTCGTTTTTTAAAATTATAAATACTCATTAAAACATACTTTTCAAAGAAAATCTAAAATTACAAGAAAGTGGAAATTATAAAGTAAAATCATACACAGCTCATCTAAGCTCAACTACTGGTCTTTTCCATCATTTTTCCCCCTGTGGATTTTTAATGTAATCATTATTTCTTTGTGGGTAATTTCTAGGTAGAGCTAGATATCTCAAAAAATAAAAAGGAAAATGCCAGAAAATAACATGGAATATGTGACTATAGATAAACATCAGTCTGTTATTTTTGTCTCTAGACATGGCACATGAACATAGTTCCACAAAGAAGGCTATTTATCCATTTCTTTTAAAAATGAAGAAAATAAATTACTGAATAATTACTAAGTTTTATACTTATTTAAGTCTTTAAATTTTAGAGAATTCCCCAAACTGTCACTTCCTACACTTGCCAATCAGTCCCTGCCTTCTTCCCATTCCTTTTCCATAAGCAAGTCTGGCTATTTGGTGTGCCCACTTCTCCTGTTGCAGGATCCCATTTTGAGTCCTGTGCTCTGTGGAGATCACCACAGTGTTAAGAAGGGAGAGAGGCACATCTGACTAAAACATTCTGACAATACCATTTCACCAAAATTGGAATTGTCTATATAATCATTGCTAATATTATACCAAGAAGGCTTAGGAGCTGTTTTCAATTGCAAAGATGGAATTTGAGCTTTAAAAACTTACATTAGAATAAGGGAGATTTAAGTCAGGCAAGAAGGATTAACTTGGAAAGTCAGATTGAAAAAATTAAGTAACCTGGTTTCTAAGAATCAGAGGTATTCATCTAGGGAAATCTAGAGAATCATGTCCCATCCATAAACAAATAAATCTGTCTTAAGGGGAAAATTCAATTGAATTAAGATAAATAAACCTGCTAATAAGTAGTTATTTTTAAAATAAGTTGTTTGAAGTCAACCTTTTTCCATTTGGGACACCTTACATTTGTCATAGCCAAGGAGAAAGGATAATAACATCTTTGACAATATCAAAAAGTAATTAGTAACTGATAACTGCCTCATGGCAGATAATCTAGATAGAGTTCCTATACTACATGCTAAACCAGAAAAGATCAACAGACAGCAAAGCCAGCCTACCTTCCGACTAGTATTAAGAGAAAATATCCCCTAAAGGATCCCCTAGGGAATGCCAAATCTGGTACAATTCAGTCTCAGTGGAAAAAAAGTCTCTGAAAGACAGGAGAAAAGGAAACTTTACTTATTGAGTGCCTTTTACTTTTACAGAAAAGTGGAAATTACTCCTAATACTATACCCACCATGGTACTATAGTCACCATTTTAAAGATTAGGAAAAGGAGGACCAGTTACTTTTCTAATAGTAGCAAAACTTAAACTGAAATCTAAACCTATCATTTCTTCCACTAAAAATTTGGTTTCTGATACTTTCTAAAATATTTCTACTAATTTGAAATTTATTTCAAATACAACCACTATCACACTACTTAGTCATCAAGTCTGGATGCAAATAAAATCTTTGACTGTTCAGTAATTCTCACTATTGATTAGTGGGCCAAATGCTTCTTGAATAATCGTAACCAAGTAACAAGTATATATTATGCCAGGGATTCCACTAATTAGTCTTTATGTATAGATTTGATGATTCTATTTTGCAGATGAGGAAAGTGAATCTCAATAAAATTAAATAACTTGGCCAACTTTCCACACAGGATGAAAATCTGATTCCAAACATCATCTGTGTCTGTTGGGCACTGTGAACTACTACCTTGAGGTAGTTCACAATTTCAACATTAGATCACTACATTCCTTTTGATGACATTTTAAAAAACTAGTTTTCCATTGGTTACTGTGAAAATATAAGTACCATGCAAAAATTAACGTGGAACGCAAAATAATAATGACTGTGTCCAATCTGATTCCAAACTTTGAGAAGTTCTGCCATGTCCAAAAGGTACTAGGCTATTAGAACAAATGTATATATTATGTCACTTGGACTTAACTATGTAATAAGCAGAGGTGTTACATATTTCTTTCAGAGTGCCATAAAAAAGTTACTCAGACATTAAAGGCTTTGTGAAGCTAGAATGTTAGAGAATCTCTGTTCAAGACTCTGGTTTTTAACTTAGTAGGTAAATCTCTAACCTCATAGGACCTAGTCTACAGGGTTGTGACTTAAATAACTTCATAAATTCATCCTCAAAACAAGTCATTTTATATCAGTTCCAACATTAAATTTATATCAAAGAGCTTTACTTATTTAAGAAAAAGAAGAAAGATGAAACAATCATATCCAATATTTCTATGATTAGTCTGTTTGTGGACATTTCTTGTTCTAATATGTTCATAATATTGTACTAGATGGATGATAAAATAAGTTTAAGAAGCTACCAACAAAAATCTCAAAACTTGCTGTTTCTCAAGTTTCTTTAACTTGGATTCATCCATATACATATCTTCATCTCCTTCCAGAAGGTGAGCAAAGGGGTATCTCCCATTTACAAGAGCAACCCTTGCAATGGGACATAGGACTAAGAATTCAGGTTCAAATGATCTACCACACTAAAAGAAGAAACATTGCCAAGTGTTAGGGAATTATGTGAATAGTGCATTTGTATTAATGATCAACTAATCCAAGAAGCAATACATTATTGCTGAAGCTATTATAAAGAGAGTTGAATAAGTACTTAAAAACCTAGATGTGAAGGCTAAGCTGATGTGAAATGTACAAGAGACTTAAATATTCTTCATAACCATGACTGGTTATGAGTTACTATTTCAGTGGCATAATAGGAAATAGTACTAGACCTGACTTTGATTTGGGGGAGATATTAAGTACCTAACATAGTGCCTAAGACATAGTAGCTACTCAACAAATGGTAGTTAATATTTTTAATCTGGGGTTTCAAAAACCTTAACAGCTTTCTTTGCTACATGATTTTTCATTAATATTTAAAGTATTTTATGGGAATTCCCTGGTGGCGCAGTGGTTAAGTCCGCCTGCCAATGCAGGGGACACAGGTTTGAGCCCTGGTCCTGGAAGATCCCACATGCCACAGAGTAACTAAGCCCATGCACCACAACTACTGAGCCTGCACTCAGAGCCCATGAGCCACAACTACTGAGCCCGTGTGCCACAACTATTGAAGCCTGCGAGCCTAGAGCCCATGCTCCACAACAAAAGAAGCCACTGCAATGAGAAGCCCACGCACCACAACGAAGGGTAGCCCCTGCTTGCCACAACTAGAGAAAGCCCGCATGCAACAATGAAGACCCAACACAAACAAAAATTAATTAATTAATTAATCAGTTTTTAATAAAAATAAAATAAAGTATTTTATGATATCCTACATGGGAGAGAATATAAAACAATTCTCAACCTTATACAAGGATAGAGCCATTTTTATTAACATATATCATGAGACGTATGTTCCAAAAACAAGCTAGAATGCTGATAAACATCCAGTGCTTTTAAATTAAGATGTTAAGTGTAATCACCAGGGCAACCACTAATAAGGTAACTAAAAAAAATGTACTAAATATTAAAATATACACTAGAAATATTTAACAAAAAAGAACACAAGTGGAGGAAGAAGGAACAAAAAAGACAAAAGATACAGAAAGCAAATGGCAAAATGTCAGACAAAAATCATATCAGCAATTACATTAAATATAAATGGATTAAGCATGCCAATCATAAGGCAGGGATTGGCAGGATGTATTTTTTTAATGATCTAATTATATGTTATCTACAAGCAACACATTTTAGATTAAAAGGCACAAATAGGTTAAAAAAAGGGATGGAAAAAGTTATACTGTACAAAAAGTAAGCAAAAGAGAACTGAAATGGCTATACTAATATCAGAAGAAATAGACTTTAAGACAAAAATTGTTACTAGAGATAAAGACATTTTATAATGATAAAAGGGTAAATTTATAACACATAAGGGAATTCTATGAACAACTCTATGCCAATAAATTAGGCAACCTAAATGGAATAGACAAATTTCTAGAAAGACAATAGCAACAAAAATTGACTCAAAAACAAATAGAGGGGCTTCCCTGGTGGCACAGTGGTTGAGAGTCTGCTTGCCAGTGCAGGGGACACGGGTTCGAGCCCCGGTCTCGGGGGATCCCACGTGCCATGGAGTGACTGGGCCCATGAGCCACAACTACTGCGTGTCTGGAGCGTGTGCTCCGCAACAAGAGAGGCCGCGATAGTGAGAGGCCCACGCACCGCGATGAAGAGTGGCCCCTGCTCGCCCCAGCTAGAGAAAGCCCTCGCACAGAGACGAGGACCCAACACAGCCAAAAATAAATTAATTTAAAAAAAAATAGAAAATCTGCATATACCAATAAGAAGTAAAGAGATTGAATTAGTAATTTTAAAACTTCCCCAAAGAAATATCTAGGCCCACACTGCTTCACTCATGAATTGTACCAAACATTTAAAGAAGAATTAATACCAATTATTTGCAGACTTTTTCCAAAAGTGGACATAGAGGAAATACTTCCCAACTCATTCTATGAGGCCAAATTTACCCTGATAACAATATCAGACAAAAAAATCACAAGAAAAGAAAACCACAGACCAATATCACTTATGAATTTACATGAAAAATCCTCAATAAAATACTAACAAACCAAATTCAACAATACATAAACAGGACTCTACACTATGACCAAGTGGGATTTCTCCTAGGAATTCAAGAATTAGCTTAATATCCAAAAATTAATATAATGTACCATATTAATGGAACAGCAGACAAAGCCACATGATCATTTCAATAGATGCAGACAAAGCGTTTTGAAAATATTCAACAATCGTTCATTTTAAAAAATGAAGAAAAAAATCACAAATAGAAGGGAACTTCTTCATCCTGATAAAGAATATCTATGAAAAACCCACAGTTAACATTATACTTTATGATGAAAGATTGAATTTTCTCCCCAAGATTAGGAACAGAATGTCTGCTCTCCCACTACTATCCAACACTGTACTGGAGGTTCTAGCCACAGCAATTAGGCAAAGAAAAGAAATAGAATGTATACAATTGGAAAAGAAGGAAAACAATTTATAGATGACATGATTTGTATGTAAAAAATTCTAAGGAATTCACTTAAAAAATCCTATTAGAACTAATAAACAAGTTCAGCAAAGTTGCAGGATACAAGACCAATATACAAAAATTAGTTGTATTTCTATATACTAGCAATGAACAACCTGAAAATAAAATTAAGATAGCAATGCCATTTAATAGTATCAAAGAATAAAATATTTAGAAATAAACTTAATAAAATGTTTCAAGGCTTGTACACTGAAACTACAAAACACCATTGAAAGAAATTAAAGAATTCTTAAATAAATGGAAAAAATCCCATTTTCTTGCATTGGAAGATTTAATATTGTTAAAATGGCATTACTACCCAAAATGACCTACAGATTCAATGCAATTTACATCAAAACTCCAGCTGTCTTTAAGCAGAAGTTGACGAGCTGATCCTAAAATTCATAAGGGCATGCAAGAGACCAAAAATAGCCAAAATGATCTTAAAAGAAAGAACAAAATTGAAGGATTCATACATTCCCACTTCAAAACCCACTACAAAGCTGTTGTAATTAAGACAGTGTGGTACCACCATAAGGATAGAGACATAGATCAAATTAACAGGGTCAAGAGTCCAAAAATTAACCCTCACATTTGGTCAAATGATTTTCAACAAGGGTAGCAAGATAATTCAATAGGGAGAGAATAGTATTTTCAACAAATGATGCTGGGAAAACTGGATATACACCTGCCAAAGAATGAAGCTAGACCTCACATCATATGTAAAAATTACCTCAAAATTGATCACAGAATTACATGTACGGGCTAAAACTTCAAAACTCCTAGAAGAAATCATAAGGGTAAATCTCCATAACCTTGGTTTAGACAGTGGTTTCTTACATGTGATACCAAAAGCATAAACAACAAAAGAGAAAGGTAGATAAATTAGACTTTACAGAATTTTTTTTTTTTCTTTTTGGCCATGCAGGGAGGCATGCAGGATCTTAGTTTCCCAACCAGGGATCAAACCTGCACCCCCTGCAACCGAAGCAGGGAGTCTTAACCACTGGACCGCCAGGGAAGTCCCCTATGGAAATTTAAAAAATTTGTGCTTCAAAGAACTCCATCAAGAAAGTGAAAAGACAACCTACAGAAAGGGAGAAAACATCTGCAAAAAATATAGCTGATAAGAAACTGGTGTATCGGGGCTTCCCTGGACGCGCAGTGGTTAAGAATCTGCCTGCCAGTGCAGAGAACACGGGTTCGAGCCCTGGCCCGGTAAGATTCCACACGCCGCGGAGAAACTAAGCCCATGCGCCACAACTACTGAGCCTGAGCTCTAGAGCCCATAAGCCACAACTACTGAACCCACATGCCACAGCTACTGAAGCCTGCGTGCCTAGAGCCCGTACTCTGCAACAAGAGAAGCCATGACAATGAGAAGCCCGCGCACCGCAACAAGAAGTAGCCCCTGCTCACCGCAACTAGAGAAAGCCCGTGCGCAGCAACAAAGACCCAACACAGCCAAAAATTAATTAATTAAAAAAAGAAACTTGTAGGGTTTCCCTGATGGCGCAGTGGTTGGGAGTCCGCCTGCCGAAGCAGGGGACGCGGGTTCGTGCCCCGGTCCGGGAGGATCAAAAAGAAACTCGTGTATAATATATACATATATACATTTTTATATATTCTAATAATATTCCTAGAAATATTTATTAATAATTGTTATTCACTCGTATTTCAAAGCTCGCTTTGACGAAAGCTTAGTCGTTTAAAAATTGTACGTGTCATTGTGTCCACTTTCCATCATATATTTTATAAAATAGAGAATACATAATCCTTGACATCCTTTTAGAATAACAGAATCTTAAAATTGAAAGAACTTGAGAAGTCATCCAGGCCAGCCTTTATCTGGTAAAAATCTTTTTCACATTTTAGGGAAGGGATTATCTAATCTCTTTTTCAACCCCCTGGTGACAAGAACCCACTATTTCTGAGACAGTGGGTACACTAATTTACAAATCTATTTGTGAGAAAACTAGTTTTTACTGAGACAAAACCTACTTACATTAGGATTATAAAAAATAACTCTGTTACCAAGAGGAACAGCAGGGAAATCTTGCTTTGTTCTAAGAAAGTGGTGCTTGTGAATATTTTTTATTTTAGCCTTTAGATAACAGGTATATTCAAAGTATATAAACCACAATATCACAAACAGTCCAATAGTAAATAATCACTAAGATATTAAATTTTGTGGCCTTAAAAATTAAATGGTAGAACCATAATGCCTCAAACTAGAAATGTGTTTAAGCATCATGTAAGAGAGATGAGTCAGACAGAGACATTTATTTTTTTCTGACTTCAGGGGAGTTCACTTGCAACTAATAAACTTAACATTTAAGAAAAATATTAGTAAATTGACTTTATGGTATAAATAGCTTGAGTTTTACATGAAGTTATAAGTAATCTTTGACAACGTAAATGTTGAAGATAAAAGTTACTATAAGACATGTAATAAAAGAGCTTTGGCAAGGCTCTACTGCTATCCATAGGATTGTGAAAGTCTCCCCACCTCTCTGCTCTCCAGTGTCCTCAAAATGAGGGGGACTGGACCATATTATCTTTATGGTTCCTTCTAGCTTTGATAATTCTGTATAGGATGCATACATTAGGAGAGCATAGGGGTTATTCTATATTGATTTAGAATTAAATAATATCTTCAGTATTTACTGATAATCAGCTGTATGCCAGGCTCTCTATTCCAAGCACAGTGGTGAAACCAAATAGGCAAATATCCCTGAAATCGTGGAGCTCATGTTCTAGTGATTGAGCAGAAATGAACAATGTAAGTAAGTAAAAATACGTATGTTTGACAGTGGTTAGTGTTAAGGAGAATAAATAAAGTAGGAAGGAGGTATATGAAATATTGGGAGGGGATTAAAACTTTAGATGGGATGGCTAGGCAAAGTCTTAATTAGGTGAAATTTTAGTCATGCCTGAGGAAAGAATCTACAATGGAGTGAACTAGTGAAGTATGAAGATGAAAGCAGAGAAGTCTCGGGAACTGGGAGGTTGGTGAGATCATGTGGACTTTCAGATTGCAAGCCATTGGAGAGTTAAACAGAGGTGTAAGGTGATCTGGTTTACGATTTAACATCATCTTTTGGGTAGCTATTCAGAGATTAGACTGCAGTGGAACAAGCCAGAGATAAGGAGGCTGTTAAGAAGCTACTGCAGTAATCCAAGTGAGAGAGGATGGAGGTTTGGACTAAGGAAGTGATGAAGGTGATGAGAAGTGGAATTCTGGATATATTGTGAGGATAGGACCAACACAATTTGCTGACAGATTTGGTTGAGGGGAAACAGTAAAGAGTCAAAGATAACACCAAAATTTTTGTCCTGAGCACCCGGAAGGGCAGAATTACCATTAATGAAAAAGTCAGTATGAGGAGCTGGTTTAGTGACAAATATCAGAAACGGGTTTTGAAATGTTAAGTTTGAGATGTCTATAGCAATCCACACGACATATCAAGTAAGCTGCTGGTTATAAGTTTCTGGAGTTGAGGAGAATTCAGGTCTGCAGACATATATTTGAGAGTCATTACCACATATACGGTATTTAAAGCCATGAAATTAAGTAAGATCAACAAGGCAAAGGATAGAGAAAGGGAAATAAAGAGTTTCAAAGACTGAGCTCTGGGGTGCTCCAACATTTAGAAGTCAGGGAGATGAGAAGGAATTAACAATGAAATTTTTTTCCCCTTTTTTTTTTTTTTTTTTGGCAGTACGCAGGCCTCTCTCACTGCTGTGGCCTCTCCCGTTGTGGACCACAGGCTCCGGACACGCAGGCTCAGCGGCCATGGCTCACGGGCCCAGCCGCTCTGCGGCATGTGGGATCTTCCCAGACCGGGGCACGAACCCGTGTCCCCTGCATCGGCAGGTGGACTCTCAACCACTGCGCCACCAGGGAATCCCAACAATGAAAATTTTAAAAAGGTAGACAGAAATGTATAAGAAAAACAGTCAAGGTGGGTGTTATAGAAGCAAAGTGTTTTAAGAACAAGTGGGTGACCATCTGTGTTAAATACTAGAAGAGGTCAAGTTAGAGAAGGATTGAGAATTGACCTCGTCTCATCTAACTTAGCAATGTGGAAGTCATTGGCTGACTTTGTTAAGAGTAGTTTCTGCAGAGTGGTGGGAAAAGATACTTGACTGGTATAGGTGCAAAAATGAATGAGGGGGAAAATTGGAAATATAAAGCATAGGAAACACTTTCAACAAGTTTTTCCATAAAGGGAAGGAGAGCAGTGAGATGATAGTGGGGGTGACTGGGAGAAATTTAGATACAAAAATCTCTTTTTAATGGAAGAAGTTATGGCTTATTTATATGCTGTTAAGAATGATCTGGTAGAGAGGGGAACATGATAATTTGGTAGAAACAGTGGGAAATTTCTGGAGCAATGTCCTGAACAGGCAAGAAAAAAATGGAATCTGGGGCACATATACTTTGGATAGGTTGAGGAAGTTTAGTATTTATGCAAAAAACTTATTATAATGAATAGACATGGAAGTTAATCAGAGTGAGACAGGAAGATAAAAAAAGATCATGAGGATAGGGTCAGTGGTCATGTCAGGCCAAACTATTTTGGGAGTAAGAGAAAATAGAAGGCAATGGTTGCAAAATGGAGTGTGTGAAATTGAGATTATAGACAGTTTGCAGTAAGGGGTATAACAAGATTAAGAATAGGACATGGGAATGAGTGACCAAGGAAGGGTAAAGGAGAGGAGTCAAACAACCTATGATACCAGAGCACAGGTACAATCATCTAAATGAATGTTGAAATTCCCAAGAATTATGACAAACGTGGTATTGAATGGGAAGAGAGTGATCCAACAGCTAAATGCTCAACAGATGAAGGGTAACAACCTAGAAAATGCTTAAATAATTACATTAGGAGAAATAAGAGATGGTAAAATCCGATAACATGAGATTTAAGCTGGATGATTTTTATGAAGGAGAAAGAGAGAAACGGCCTGAAATGCCAGGTATGTTTCTGGGAACATACGTCCTCTTAATACATGATTCTTCTCTTTGTTCCCATATGCCCCATGTACCTTTCTGCTAATTCACTTACCATAATTGTTTCATAATTAATTGTTACCCACTAGACTCTAAACTCCTTAAGAGTAGAATCCTTGTTTTATTTATATTTGTGTCTCAGTAGCTAGCACTGTGCCTCGTACTTAATAAGGACTTAAATACTCATTGGGTGAGTGAATGAATGAACAAATGAATAAAGACCAAACTGCTATTTGTATCTATGAATGAAAATCTCACATGAAATTTTAAATGTAAGTTTCTTGACCTTAAATATCCATTTGACTATTTCCAAAGACCAAATGTATAAGGCGTTTACAAAGTTGTCCACATCAGTCTCTAAACATAGACTCAGTCTCCATTTGCTATTCTCTTATCATGAGAGTTGCTAATAATTTGTATTTCAGTATATTTTCATTGTATGAAGGAATCCTAGGTTCCTAAGAAAGTGGTGTTAGACCACTATCAGTAGCATCTAAGAAAATAAAAGGTTAGGGTTTAAAAATCCTAAGAAGCAAAATAACTTTCACTATAATGCTAGCCCTTTCTCATCGTGATTATAGCTACAGGCTTCATGGTAGAACTATTCCAGAACTTTTACAGCCACATCCTTCATTTGAACCAAGCAACCATTGTCCAAACAGCCACTGCAATCAGAGCCCAAGAAACTCTAGAGCAGGAGGTCTCCATGGGGGTGAAACAACCATAGGGGAATTTTGGAAATATATAAGGCACATTGTATCATCAGGAAGATGGGAAAAGGAACACACTGATAACATTTTAAGCCAATCCAGAGATGTCAGTTTTCCTGTAATCTAGGGAACTACTGATCAAAGAAGAACTCTGTACTCTTTGTAACTTCAAATGTCATGCTAGACATTTAAAAGAGTGAAAAACTTGCTCATAATTATTAGAGCCTAGAACATGGCTCAATTTTACATTTAAATCTAGTATTTTTTCCTTGATTTTAATATACACAGAAATTGCCAGGAATACATGACCATGTGCAAAGAGGGAATATTGTCCTTTATTGGTTTGAGATTTTGATTGTTGACAATTTCATATGATTATGTCACTGATGGCAAAACCACTCTGAGTTGCCAATACAGCAAAGCTGTGTGAGTTTATATTTGCAGCTGTTGCATTTGTGGTGATTCTGCATAAAGGTGCAAGCCTCTAGGCACTCATGTGTTCTAATGGAGTTGTTCCCCTATATTTCCTACCGAAATACATATTATTTTATCAAAATTTGTTTTTTCACATTTTCTCATTCATATATATATATATGAATTGTGTGATGTTATTATATAGCTTTAAAATTACATGTACAATTGGGTTATATCACCTATTTCACTTCAAATTAGTAAAGGTGATGTTACAAAATCTAAGTTATTAAAAACTGTTCTATAGAAATACTGTTTGAAATCATGAAGGTTAAGAAATTCTGCTGTAGAGCAGCAGTGTCCAATAAAACTTTCTGCAGTGATGGAAATGTCCTATATCTGCATTGCTCAATGAAGTTTGTACTAGCTACTTGTGGCTATTGAAATGTGAGTATAAGGAACTGAATTTTTAATTGGCATTTTTATAAGCAAGGAAACCCAGGGTCAATATCCTTTTGAGGATATTGAGAAGGATAAACAGGGCTCATGACAGGGAAAAGTAATGGATATGTCTGGACCGATTCAGAGGGCCCTGTGTAAGGATTTTGGTTTTGATCTGTTAGCATGTGAGAAATCATTGTTGATATGACCATATGAATCAAATTATTAGTATAGTATCAGGCCAAATTCAGCTTACTCTCTTTTTCATTATGGTTGAAGCTATTACTAGAAGATTGATTTTTAACAGAAAAACCGTAGATGAAATTTTATAGTAGAATGTCTTATAGCCATAAATCATCATTGAAAAGTCCCATTTCCACAGAATAAATAAAAACGTTTCCACATAACTGAAGCATGTGTAGGAAATAAGTATTGCCTTGGGGATCAAGATTTTCATCACGTATATTCTTTAAAAATACTGGCTTTGTGTTGGATACTTTGAACAGCTAAATAATTTAAATCTCCTACATAGCAGCTACAAATAGCTTTTGTTGGTTATCTGAAGGAATAATATGCTGAAATGTGAATGAGAGAAGTCATTAATCACACAAAGTGTCAGTGCACTAGAATTTGGGAGAGCTGTTTCTCCATATGTGGATGTTGGGCGGGAAGACTAAGGCAGGTTCTCCTCTAGCGAGTGGTGAAGAGTTAGGTTTGGTGACAGACTTCGGTTTGAATCCTGGCTCTGCCATTTCTGAGCTAGGTCTGGTGCCCCATTGGTAGAAAGGGGTTAATGAAAGCTCCTATTTCACATGTTTACTGTGAGGATGAAACAAGAGAAAGCATGTGAAGTGTTAAGAGCAGTATCTGAAACTGAAGGAGTACCAAGTAAATGTTGGTTGTCATGGTTAGAGTGTTCGTAGAGGGGTAGGTTTTGGGGAGGTTTTCTCAGATGTTCTCTCAAGCAGCAAAAAGGGTTTTAGAGTCAGATAGACCTGGACCAGAATCCACATTCTTCCGTATATTATCTTTGTGAACTTTGACAGTTTATTTAAAATTTGCATCTATAAAATGGAACAACAAACAACGGTAAGTACCTTGTTTCCTTCTCTAGAACCTAAGTACCTTGAAGGGAAAGGCTACCTCTTATCATTTTTCATATCATTCTTGACATACTGCTGTACTTAAGTTCTCAATAAACAGTATTTGTTCACTAACTGATAGAGTGTACTCAGAGCCTCAAAGGATAGGAACACAGGCTCTGCACTCTGAGGAGCCTTGCATGGCACATTTTGGGACACATAGTACATACTTAATAAGTAGGTCTTTTGAGAGCACGTGGACTGCCTAAACTTTATCTGAGATCTGTCATTCACTTTTTAATTCTGAAGGGGAGAGAATGACTGCTGTATTTATAAAAAGCTTGCTAAGTCATAGTATACTGGTAAGGTAGCTAATGTTCCTGATTTGCTAATTTGCTTTTTAATGAGTAAACCAAAGTTCAGAAAATGTAAGTAACTTGCCCAAATGTACTCAACTAGTAAGTAGTGGAGGAGACATCAGAACTCAAACCTATCTGACTTCAAAGTCCATCCTTTCCTACCATTCTTCATTGCATCTAAATTAAGGAAAGATAAAAGAATGGCAAAAACACAACCCAGTTTAAAGGGTATTAGAGGAAACTGAAATAGGTTCAAGTCAGTGTCTATATCTACTACTACCTACCCACGCGTTCATCCCCCTTCATAGTAAACCAGGCTGCAGAGTGTAAAGGAGTAAGTATCAGAAGCCCTGAGTTCTAGCCCTATTTTCTTCTCATAAGCTATGTAACCTGAAGCAAAACACTCACGTAAAATGCCCTGAAGTTTGTCCACAAAGTTGCAAGAATTATACCAGCCCTAACAGCCCTCCAAGATTATTCTAAGACAAGTGAGATGACATATATAAACATCTTTGGTAAACTGCGGAGATGGATTCAAGTGTGAGGCACTGATTCAAATAATGTAACTGTTCGTTTTGAGAGTAACTAAATAGACCAATTAGCTGTGAAGTTCTAAAACCATAATAAACAAAACCAAATCACAAAGAAGTCAGGTCACTTTTACTCCTATTATTGAAAGCAGCTTTTTTGTCATCCACAGAGGTTGCTTGGGAAACCACTGCAAGTGGATTACAAATATGTTGACTGCCAGCTCTGCTCACAGCCACCACACACACACACACACACACACACACACACACACACACACACACACACACTTCACATTGTTTCCCCAACACAGACTCGCTTCACAAAATGTTTGTAAGAGTGATCCCAAAGGGGTTTTGGAGTGAGAATCAAAAGGTTGAAGAGAAAAAGGAACAAGAACAAACAGGGCCATACAGTTATGTCAAGTTCATCCTGTTTCCTGTAATCAAAAGGGAAGGTTTGTTTAACTGCACAAACAGTGGCCATGAGGAAACACCATTCCTAAAAGACAAACAGTAAAAATTCATTCTGCCTCCACAGAACAAAAGGTCCTCCACTGAAGTATTTGTTGTTTGGAAGCCACCATGGAGAGGAAGATTCTTCAGCATGCCCAGATCACTCACCATTTGAAAAGAGCTTTGATTCTCAAAAAACTCTGTGAAGTAGGCAAAGCAAATAAATATTGTTTACTCAGCCCTTTCGCTCAACTAATATTATTGAGCAACCACTATGTTCCAAGTACTGTCTAGACCAGTGAAGGTGGAAATGTTCTGTACCATGTTGTCTGATGCTATAGTCACCGGCCACATAGGGCTGTTGAGCACTTTAAATGTGCCCAGCATTTTTACCCACCCTCCCTAAGCTGGGCCCCAATAAGAGTCCAGCCCCGTGTTGTTTGAGGCAGAAGAACGAAACCAAGTTTTGTTCAGAAGCAAAGGAAAGTTTTCTTCTTTGATCAAAGAATGGACAGGTGAGAGTTGCGCTCTAGAGCGCAGGCTCTCCCCGACAGGCCGTGGGCGGGACTGCTTTATAGGGGTCTCCTGGCAGGGCGGGGGCGGGGCTCTCACAGGTCTGGCCCTGCCACGCAGCTCCCGGCACTCGCTGCAAATCTCGGGTGCCGGGGTGCAGCGTCTCTGCACACGGCCCGCCGCCACCAGCTTGGGTGGAGGTGTCCTGCATGGAGTCTCGACACAGACCCCTGAGCGGAGGTGCTGGCTCAGCTGTTTAGCACTGGGAACTCTGGTCTGAGGAGCTGGGGGCTAGGCCTCCGCACATGGCACCCTATTAGCAAATGAAACTGGACGAAAAACAAAGGAAAAAAAAAAAAAGAGGTTAAACTTTATCTTATTACCCAATTTCTATTTTTTTAATTTATTTATTTTTGGCAGTGTTGTGTCTTCATTGCTGCGCGCGGGCTTTCTCTAGTTGCCGCGAGCGGGAGCTACTCTTCGTTGTGGTGCGTGGTCTTCTCATTGCAGTGGCTTCTCTTGTTGCAGAGCACGGGCTCTAGGCGTACAGGCTTCAGTAATTGTGGCTTGTGGGCTCTAGAGTGCAGGCTCAGTAGTTGTGGCTCACGCACGTAATTGCTCCACAGCATGTGGGATCCTCTCGGACCAGGGCGTGAACCTGTGTCCCCTGCATTAGCAGGCAGATTCTCAACCACTGCGCCACCAGGGAAGCCCTATTATCTTTTTGATTAATTTTATTTTTCATGGAGATATGACATATATGCTAAACATGTAAAGTGCATTATATTAATTATACAATTTGAAGATTTTTTTACACCTGTAAAATATGATGTAACCACCACCAAGATAAAGACATGGTAACTCCTATCATTACAGATTAGTTTTGCCTATTCTTGAATTTCATGTAAAGTAAATCATACAGTTAGTATTCTTTTGTGTCTGGTTTCTTTCAATAACATACCTGTGACATTCATCCACGTAGGTAATTGTATTAGTAGTTCAAATTCTTTGTCGGTTTCCTATTGATAAACATTTAGATTAGTTCCAGTTTGAACCTGTTAGGAATAAAGCTATTGTGAACATTTTTGCACATGTCTTTTGGTGGGCATATATACTCATCTTGGGATTACTGAGCAATAGAATGTTTTTAGCTTTAATAGATATTTCCAAGCAGTCTTCCAAAGTGCTATATTAGTCTATACTCCCATGAGCAATGTATGAGAGTTCCAGTTGCACAATATCCTTCCTAAGAGTGGTTGTTGTCAGTCTTTTTAATTTTAGGCATTCTCTTGGGGGGTTGATTATATCTCCTTGTGGCTTTAATTTGCATTTCCCAGATGAATAATAATATTAAGCACCTTTTCATATGCATACTGGTCATTTGAATATCCGCTTTTGTGAAGCATCTACTTCTAATAAAATTTGAAATGCACATACACCTTAACCTAGCACGTCCACTTCTAGGAATTATTCTACAAAAATATTCAACCTGTTTCTGCAAGAAATATGTATATTGGAGCATTGCTTATAATACCAAAACACTGAAAACAACCTACGTGTTTTGTATAGGGAAATATGAGAAACTAGGCAGCTATCTGTATAATGAAGCAAATCCATGAAAATCAGAGTTTGAACACTTTTCTTCAAACTCTGAAGGGGGATATATAGAGTCCAGCCAGAGATTTTTCGCACTTTTTGAGGTCTACACTTCCTATATATATGACAATCTTCAAAAAAAGATAATACCTTTCCTATCAATCTCACTGATGTTTTAACAGTCTGGCCACACCAGACCCTCCAGCACCATCAGCCATCATTTTCCCTTGCTCTCTCTGATCCAGCTACAGTGGACTACTCTCAGTTTGTCAAATATATATGCTCTCTTCTACCTACGGGTCTGTCCACATACTTTTTTTTTTTTTTTTTTTTTGCGGTACGCGGGCCTCTCACTGTTGTGGTCTCTCCCGTTGCAGAGCACAGGCTCCGGACACAGAGGTCCAGCAGCCATGGCTCACGGGCCCAGCTGCTCCGCGGCATGTGGGATCCTCCCAGACCGGGGCACGAACCCGTGTCCCCTGCATCGGCAGGCGGACTCTCAACCACTGCGCCACCAGGAAAGCCCCACGTACTTTTTCATTTACCTGTATAGCTCATCTCCATCCCCTACACCTTGTCCTTATCTCCACCCAGTTAACTCCTATCCATCCCTCAATTTTAGCTAAAGTATCAGTTCCTCAGGAAGGACATCTCTGATTCCTAGACTAAGTTAGATATCCTAGTACATGATCCCACAGCTGATTTAACTGAAATATCTAACATATGTATTATTAGTTAATTAATCTATATCTTTCCTACCAAAATAAAAGCTCCAAACATGCTTACCTTATTCATCATTATATCCCCAGCCCCCAGCAAAATACCTATCTCAAATCAAGTACTCAGAAAATATTTATTGAAACTGATTGCAGAATTCCAAATAGGTGAAACATTACCACATTATCATTAGTTAGCTCAATCATATTACTGAAGAAAAAAGACCCCAGAGTTAAAGAAATTAATCCCCTTAATTACTTTCATAGCTAAGAATTAGCATAGCTGAGACAGAATATCATCAATGTTCCAGAAATCAAAGATGATGAACCTCCTGCCATGAGTGAAAATCGTCAACACTGTCCAATGATAACAACTGATATGAATCTATACAGAAACCAAATGACTAATAATTCATCATTCTGACTATCACTTACATAGTAGCAAGAATGCTTCTCCACTATCGATGAGGTACACAACTGCAAGGTGGTTCTTGCTTGCATGTCATGTGCTCACAGTTGTTTCTTCACCATAATTGGGTATAGTGACACATCTTTCATGGTTGCATCATTTGCTACTAACATACGCCAGACTCCATATATCTTTCCAGTTCCTGTAGGATAATGTATAATTAATTGGATCTTAAAACAAGAAAAATGTTGGTGTTCATCCACAAAGGCTGTTATCTATTCTCTCCCTCTACGTTCACCTTTTCTCCCTCAAAATAATATAAAGTTGCCTCAGCCATTAACACCTGTTGCAGAAAAGCATCTGGGCTAACAGTGATTTTTTCAGGCAGCCTGAATAAGTTCCTTCTAGTCCACTCTCTGGCTTTAAGTTAAGCATAATTTTACACTATACTCTTAAAAAACAGAGAGTATTTGTTGGATGTGTGGTAGATGTGTGGTAAAAATTGGCAAGAAATTCTCCCCATCCCATTATCCACACCCTTTGGCAAAGTAACTGTGCAGTTTTTCCCATTGAGATGGAGTACTTCTCCACCGTCTAAATCTGGGCTTGGTCATGTTCCTTCCTGTGACCAATGGGATTTTAGTAAACACGATGCAACTAGAGTCCTGAAAGGTGCTTGGGTTTTGGGGTTTGCTCTCTCTTGCTACTTTTAGGAACCCTATCACCACCACCATGTGAACAAGCCTGGCAATATTCATTACCCCTGATGACAGTTAACTGCCAACCAGGTAAGTGAGGCTATATACGATTGCTAGGTGACAACACACGTGTGAGTGAGACCACTCAGACCAAATTGCTAACATACAGAAGAGTCAGCAAATAATTGTTGTTTTAAGCCACCAAGTTTGGGACTGTTTGCAACACAGCACAAGCTGATATAGGATTATCAGAAAGACATAAACAGACTCAGCTGCATGTAGCCCTATTTTACCAGTCCTGGCCCCGGGGTGGAGTTGTCCGTGAGTCTGAGGGTATTATTCCCCTCAGAGTGATGTAGTGTTCACAGAACCTGAAAGCACAATGGCTTCGTTGTTTGCGGGCATCTTTCCAAGCCCAGCAGGAGCACGAGAAGTGGGGTTGGTTCACAAACGTAACACCAAAGGCAAAGACATTTCTTTGGTGATACCAGTCTCTCCAACGATAGTATATTAGAAAGTGGGGAGAAGGGTTATTTTTCATTAACTAGTGAAGAGTAAGAGAATATGCCACTTTGGCTTTGATTATTTTGAGCTGTAGGTACTTGAAAAACAGCAAATGCAGGGAGAATCTTTCTTTGAACTCCTCTTATCTTCCTAAAGACAGATCCTCCTAAAGGAAATCCCCTGTTCTAATGCCCCTCCCAGGAACTTTCATCAACCAGGGAAACGGACTCTGATCACAGGAGAGGAGACCAGAAGTCAACACCACACCAAGACAAACTTTGTCACAATCTATCATACCTCCTAGCTATTCTTCTGAAGGTCCATTCATCTTTCCTCAAAATCATTTACTCTGCCCTAAGAGGCCTATATCTCCCTGACCCTTTCCCTATTAAGATGGTACTTAAATCTGAATTCTAAGCCTCCTCAGGGAGTTACTCATTTTTCCTGGGTGTTTCCCATGGGTACCTGAAGTACACATGCTAATAAACGTCTGTTTGTTTTTCTCTTGTTAATTTGTGTTTTATTACAGGAGTGTCAGCCAAGAATTCAGAAAGGTAGAGGGAAAGTTATTTTTCCTCCCCTACTCTGATTAAAGGAACAAAATCTGGCAACACTCAATTGAAATATACTTCTGATTGGTTTGTATTAACTAGAAGGATAAAGCTATTTCTAAATCGAAATTATTTCAAGGCAAAATATATTTTGTTACATGAATCCTTACTATGTCAGTATATTTTTGCTTCCGTTTTAAGGAGGAAAAATCCACACTAATATTAAGAGGGAAATGTTATTATACATGTTTAAAATTTTTCTTCCCTATCCCCAGTACTTTTTCTGAGAATGGTTCCCTCTAGCACCTCCTCTCCCCCATAGCACTCTGCTTCTCGTGGTCTTTACTCTTATCATAACACTTCATTGCCCTCCGCCACCCATACAATATACTTTGGTGGATGAGGATAAGAACTGATCCATTCCTGATATCATATCCCTCAGCACTTAGCACAATGCCATGACAGGCATGCAATACATATCTATTGAATAGAAATGAATCTGAGAATAACAAAAGAGCAAAGGCCTGGACAAGTAGCCAGTGTTCAAAAATACTGGTTTGTAGATTGCTAGGGCTTGGAGTTATCGGTCATTTCACAATGAACTCAACTGTCACATGGTCAACCAGCTTCAGGTTTTTTTTTTCTTAATTTTTATTATAGTTGATTTACACTGTTGTCTTAGTTTCTGCTGTATAGCAAAGTGAATCAGTTATACAAATATCCACTCTTTTTTAGATTATTTTCCCATATAGGTCATTACAGAGTATTGAGTAGAGTTCCCTGTGCTATAGAGTAGGTCCTTATTAGTTACCTATTTTATATATAGTACTGTATATATGTCAATCCCAACGTCCCAATTTATCCACTCCCTTCAGTTATTTTTAAGATGTAGTTTTTAATCCTCCTTCCCTTGCCGCTTGGTTCAAGAATGGGTATGTGACCCAAACCTAAGACAACCAGTACAGAGTATTCCCATGGCCATCAAAATAGGACATTAGATGACCTTATCAGAGCAAAGCTCAGGACCCTTGTGGAAAAGACTCCCTCTCTGTCCCTGGTGTGAACAAAGAGGCATGTAGCCCTTATTGCTGAGGGCAGCCATCAGGCAACCATGAAGGAAAACAGTCTGAGGATAAAGAAGATGAGGGCCAAGATAATTGAAAAGAAATATATCCAGGTCCTTGATCAAACTGTGTTTGATGTCTACATTACTAGTGGAATTTTTAGTTTTGTTAGCTAACATATTTCCTTTATCATTAAAGCCACTTTGGGTTATATTATTCATTAGCTGCAACCAAAAGAATCCTAAATAATGCAAACTCTAAGAGGATTACTTCAAGATCAAAATATCTGGCTATGGCCTTTCTTCTATTTCAAAGACTATCTCAAGCTTCAACTCCATCATGAAGGATTCTCAGACAACTCCAGGAGAGAGTATTATCTCCATCCAAAGACTCCAGAGTATCTCTTGTTTATGTCCTTTGTCTGTTGTGCACTGTTTTGTAATCCCTACTATATATTTATATTGTATGATCATGTTTCTCTCATTATTTTAATATATAGCATTCTCAATAACATTGTAATTTCATTGAGCTCGTGACCATCTTTGTATCTTGGACAACATTTTGTAGTCAGTAGACTGCTGATTAAATTCAATCAGAGGTTAAACAATTCTTTCAATTTCCTATATCAGTAGGAAAGACATACCTATGATGTTGAAGGAAAATGTCAAAGCCAACCTATTGAGAATGTGTATCTGACAACAGCACCTGAAAGCACTTTAAATGCTTGTAGTAAGGACTTTACCCAATGCCACATATGACATGAAACACTTTTCCACGTTATAAAACATAACAGAGTACTAAAGGTTTACTGAGTACTAAATTTTACAGAACACTGTGTATTACTGTACCAGGCAGTTCCACCTTGCCTCAGAGACTTTTCCCTTGTCTATTCTTTTTTTAAAAAATTTATTTATTTATTTATTTATGGCTGTGTTGGGTCTTCATTGCTGCGCGTGGGCTTTCTCTAGTTGCAGCAAGCGGGGGCTACTCTTTGTTGCGGTGCACGGGCTTCTCATTGGGGTGGCTTCTCTTGTTGCGGAGCACAGGCTCTAGGCGCATGGGCTTCAGTACTTGTGGCTCACGGGCTTTAGAGCATAGGCTCAATAGTTGTGGCGCACGGGCTTAGTTGCTCCGCAGCATGTGGGATCTTCCCGGACCAGGGCTCGAACCCGTGTCCCCTGCACTGGCAGGTGCCACTGCGCTATCAAGGAAGTCCCCCCTTGTCTACTCTTATAATCTGATGTGTCACTACTCATATTTTAGGATTAACTTTCCCTGAATCTCTAGATTAAGGCAGATTCCCTTATTATAAATTCTCATTGCATTCTACTTATGCCCTTCATTGGATCTATTATATTTGCTATTACATTAATATCTGTTTAAATTCATCTATTCTGCTACACTGTAGCATCCACTAGAAAAAGAGCTAGAGCCATTTTACTCTCCTGTGTATTAACATTGACTAGAACACAGCTGGCAAATCCTCAATAAATACCTGTAGAATGAATTAACACTTTGGGAGACGGTTGCAGATTAAGAATGGTCCCTCACTCAAGAACAATGCCACTGTGCCCTTCATCCCTGCCATCTTTGGTAATTGGCCAAAAAGCAAGGCTCTGTAATCCACTATTCCCTTACGTGCTATCCTTTCTATACTATGCTATACTCTTCCTCACCTCTGATTCTTCTTTCCATAGCTGTCCTACTTCTCAGTGCTCTACAAAACTCTTGATTTTATTTCAACCATCCTTTTTATATCCCCAACCTAGTTACAGGATGTTCCTTCACCTTTCTAGTCTTACCAGAAACCTGAATCCCCCATGGGAATTTGTTTTCCCCTAAGTCCTCTTAAGGCTGCTTATTTTCTCACTCCAAATACCACAGAGTCCAGGTTCTCCCATATCCTTTTGTGCATTGTTACTTTTCCATACTCAGGCTGAATCACTTACCACTTTGATATCCATCTATACCACTCTTTATCCCAAATTATTGATGTCATCTACAGACATCCTAGCTACTATCCCTCATTCACTGAGCTCTTTGACTTTTAGTCCAAGTCTTCTTTTTATTTAACTTCTGCCTCCTTTATGTATAATTTTAAGGTTCACATATAAAATTAATCCGCAAAGCCACTGGCAATGTTGGGGACCATTTCAACACAAACAATCTTTATTTACCCTCTAGTCCAATGAACGATCTCTGTACACATGTATGCAAATGACTCCTAGGCACCTCCACTTGGATATCCGTATGTTCATTCAACAAATGTTCATTTAGTTTTAGGTGCTGGGGATGCAGTGATAAACAAAATATGTAAGGTCCCTGCCCTGAGGAAGCTTACTCTAGTAGAGAAATCAACAACCAACAAGAAAATAAAGACTTGCTTCTCTTCTCAGTGAAATAATAATTGGGGCAAGAGACATCTCACCAGTGAAGTTGCCTGCATTCTAGGTAGTGTCATAGGTAAGTCATGGCTTGCTAAGGGTGACACCTCCAGAATGTTTTCATCATCCAGGAGTAAACTGAGTTGCTCGTGTACTAGCAGTTTGTAATTAGTGCCCTTGTGTCTCAGATGTCCTTTTTCTTTCTTTGTCTGGATGCTGTCAGTAATTCTGAGTATCTGGCTTAAAAAAAAAAAATGCATGAGAACTAATAATAGCTTTTGAAAATATATTACTACATTATACATTAATATATTACATGTTAATACATTCCAGTAATTTATAAATACAAGATGATTTTGTTTGGTTGATTGTGTTTTTTTACATTTTTATTTCAATGTTGAAGAGAGATGAAGAAGCCCCTGCTTGTATATCCATGATTATTTTTGTTTCTTTATACTTTATGGCTCTAGAGTACTCCAACTACTTGTAATTACCCTATGTAGTGCATAATATTTGTTTCACACCTCCAAATCGTTGTGCATCTTGTTTCCTTTGATTGGAAGACTGTTTTCACCCATTCTAAGCCTAAGTAATTCCTACTGTTTTGTCAAGACTCAGCTCAGCACCATTCTCTCCAGAAATACTAGGAATCCCTCTTATGTGCACTCATAAACATTTTCACATTGTATTAAAATTATGTGTTTCATCTATAAGACTGCAGGCATTTATTCACTCACTCAAAAAATTTTATATCTATTACTAGACAGATGTTCATTCACCAAATATGTACTGAATGCCTACTAGGAAACATGTACTTCTTCTTGGCGTTCAAGATACAATAGTGAATGAGACAGTAAATTGCCTGCCATCATGAAAGTCGCATTGTTGTGTAACATTTTGGATAACGATTAAGAGTGGGGTAAGGGGCTTCCCTGGTGGCGCAGTGGTTGAGAGTCCGCCTGCCAATGCAGGGGACACGGGTTCGTGCCCCGGTCTGGAAAGATCCCACGTGCCGTGGAGCGGCTGGGCCCGTGAGCCATGGCCACTGAGCCTGCGCGTCCGGAGCCTGTGCTCCGCAACGGGAGAGGCCACAACAGTGAGAGGCCCGCGTACCGTAAAAAAAAAAAAAAAAAAAAGAAAAGTGGGGTAAGAGCAAGTCAATGATTGGGAGTGGGTGGGATCTATTAGGTAGGGTGGTCAGAAAAGTCCTCTTCGAGAAGATGGTATTTCAGAAGAGATATCAATTAAGGCAAAAGAAATGCCAGGGAAAGAATCTCACTGGCAGAGAAAAAAGCAATTTTCTAGTTTCAAAGGCAGGAAGGAATTGCTCTATTGTAGGGCAGCAAGGAGAATGTTGTAGGTGGATGGGAGTGAATAAGGCAGGAAATTGTAAAGATGAGGTTGTGTAGTCAGTAGCCAGATTGCATCACACCTCATAGGAGTTTGGAATTTATTCTGTGAGATGGAGAGTCACTGGGGGTTTTGACAAGCATAGTAATTTGATCTAATTGTTCTTAAATATTATTCTGGTGGCTGTGCAGAGAAGAGATCAAAGGGGAGCAAACAGGAAAGCCGAGTGGCCAGACATGATACCCAGTACTAGGGATGCAACGATGGGCAAGAAAGAGACTTAACAGAGAGCCACACAGGAGAGTGATAAGGAATATAGACTCCAGCAAGTCTATGTGAGTTTGAACCCTGGCTCCTCCATCTTATGCTTTGTGACCTTGGGCAATTTGTTTTTCAGCTTTTGCTGTATTTCCAGTCTTCATTATGCTGTACTTTAAAAAAATTTATTTATTTTATTTATTTATTTTTGACTGTGTTGGGTCTCCGTTGCTGTTCAGAGGCTTTCTCTAGTTGCGGCGAGTGGGGGCCACTCTTCGTTGCAGTGCACAGGCTTCTCACTGATGTGGCTTCTCTTGTTGAGGAGCACGGGCTCCAAGCACCGGTCTCAGTATCTGTGGTGCAAGGGCTTAGTTGCTCCGTGGCATGTGGGATCTTCCCGGACCAGGGCTCAAACCTGTGTCCCCTGTCTTGGCAGGCGGATTCTTAACCACTGCACCACCAGGGAAGTCCCTATTATGTTGTACTTTTCAGACCAATACCTTCGGTCCCAAGTTGAATAAAGTATGTTGATAATGACCATCCTTGTCTTGTTCCTCATCTTAATGGGAATGTTTTCAGCATTTCACTATCAAGAATTATATTTGTGGGGCTTCCCTTGTGGCGCAGTGGTTAAGAATCCATCTGCCAATGAAGGGGACACAGGTTTGAGCCCTGGTCCGGGAAGATCCCACATGCCGTGGAGCAACTAAGCCTGTGTGCCACAACTACTGAGCCTGCGCTCTAGAGCCCGCAAGCACAGCTACTGAGCCCGCGTGCCACAACTACTGAAGCCTGCACGCCTAGAGCCCGTGCTCCGCAACAAGAGAAGCCACCGCAATGAGAAGCCCGCACACCGCAACGAAGAGTAGCCCCCGCTCGCCGCAACTAGAGAAAGCCCGTGCACAGCAACGAAGACCCAACACAGCCATAAATAAATAAATAAATTTATTTTTTTAAAAAAGAGTTATATTTGTGGTATTTTTTTCTTTTTTTGAGGATGTCTATTATCAGGTTATGAAAGTTTCCTTTCACTCCTAGTTTGGGAAAAATTTCTTGGGCAATTTAATGCCTCTGTGCTTCAGTTTCTTTGTATATAAAAATAGGGATAATGAAAATAATAAGTACTTATCTCCGAGCGTTGCTGTAAAGATTAAATAAGTTAATACATGTTTAGTGCTTACACCCAGAACCTGGCACAAAATAAATTCAGTACAAATGTTAGCTATAAGCATTACAGCCTGTGAGGAGGTTAGATATACCAGACAGCACTGGAACTGATCATTTATAAAAGCAACAGTGAGTGTTAGTACAAGGTGCTGGGAAAGCTCGTAGGAAGAGTTCCTACCTAGTCCTGGGTAGTCAGCACAGTGGTTGGGCACATAGTAGGTGCACAAATAAATACTTATTGTGGTCAAATTTTATGGCCTTTCATTTTCAGATAGATTTTTTGGGTATCAATTTTAATTCCATAAAGTACTATTACTGGTATACAAGAGTCACTAATCTCTGTGTTTATTTGCTACAGTAGAATTCATCTCCACTTTTAAGTATTTTTAATTAGTGTTTCCTCTTAGAATTTTATTATTCATTTAAGCCTAGTTATTCTCCTATGAAAAAAGTTACTCCTTGATAACAAATAGATACTGAGGAAGATACAATAGCTCTACAGGTTACAAAGTTAGAATCTGCACCAATGGTTTCCTAAACGTTCCCCCACCTTCAGTCTGAAAGCACCCTTGCCTTCCCTAATTTATTAGCAATGAGTCGTTACAGCACAAAAGTAGCGTCCAGATTATGTATGGAAATAAAATGAACTAAAGAAAATGGCCTTGTAAGAAAATGTAGTGAATGACTCTGTGTAATTACTAAAATACCACCATAGGAGGGCCCAGTGTCTTTCCTTGAGTGTGGTGTGTTCTTTGGAAGAAAGACCTCTAAGCCTCCTGACTCCCAAGGACAAGCACATAAAGGAGATGAATCACTTTCCAGTTTTCATCAGTGAATCACGGTTGAGATCACCACTACTTAATTTGAGCTTTTCAAATGTATGAGTCACCACACAAGTCTCTGCATTCTAAATTAGAATGAGAACAGATTTCGTGATGTTCGGTCAAGTAGCTCTTAAGGGGTCTTTCTTCCTGGAACCAGGGCAGTTTGCCTGGACTGGAGGAATGGGGATAGTACATCATATGTATTCCAAACAGCCAGTTCAGGCCTAAATACGCTATCCCAGCAGCTCTCTGGTAACTGGCTCAATAGAAGTCAGGGGATAAAGAAAACTCTGTCAACGGTATACATAGTACATGTAAGAGCTCTGCTAAAACCACAGGATCCAGAGACAATTTCAGGCATGGGAATCCCACCAATCAAATTCAGGTATTTCCTTCTTTTATTAAAGATATTAGCACTTAACTCACACTTGCCTCCTGTAATCCAAGGCATGCTGTCATCCACCCCAGGAGTCCCATAATCACATGGATGACCCCCTGGATTCCTCAGTCTGTGACTTCTTTGACCTTCTGAGCGCTAATGACCTTCACCTCACATCTCTCTCCCCCATCTCTCATGTCACATCACTCACTCCCACGTCCATCCTGGATTGCTACCTATGCTCCTATTCCATCTCTTAAGGCTTAAATTCAAACTCTCCACTCACTGCAGACTTCCTTCCATCTCTCTCATTCAATTACTGCCACAGTATTATTTCTTCAACTTCATCATGACTTCCAGATACCCTCTGATTCCTCTCAAAGCATCCCCTCTTGTCTTCACCACTTCTTCAATAATATAGTTACTACAACAGTAGTAATTACAATAACAAGTAAGTAATAGCAATTAACAACAATGACTAGCATTTATTGAGTTCTTAGTTTATTCCAAGCACTGTATTAAGCATTTTCGTGCCTTACATCATTTAATTCTCAGGACTACTCTGTGGACTAGGTGTAAAGGGCCTTAGTCAAGCCTTCCATTCTGAGCCCTCTCTAGGTCTCAAACTGAACACATATACACTGCTCATCATTACAATGTAACTGCACACAAGAGATGCACAGCCGTCACTCTAAAACCTAGGACAATGTAGCAGGATGGCACTATGGCTTAGTAAGGAATTATACCTGGAACCTATGTTGTTTAGATACAGGTAACGGGACTTGCCAAAGGAAGTTTTTTCAGCCTTATAAAGTAATTATACTAGAGTTTGGGGGTGACATATTATGGAATATAAGAGGCTTGGTAAGCTCCCCCTCAGGACTTCCTGCAACCTGGCAGGATCTCATCCTAGACAGGTGAAACATCATCACCACCAAAGTAGGCAGTTCTGTGAAGAACTAGGGAAACAAGATGTTACACTTACTTCACATATATTCGGTGAGATAATCTGGGCATCCTTTGCTTAAAATGTTTCCTTTGCTCTTATAACATCCATACATTTATGTATTAGAGTTTGCCAAACCTCCAGCCTGAATACCTTATACAGATGTTATCCCCATTTTACAGATAAATAGCCTAGATTTTATCATTGCAACCACTCTCTTGCCGACAGTTTCAATCCCTTTCCCAACAGTAATTTCATTGCACCTACTTGTCCAAACCTCTATCCAGACCAGATTTTTCTCCTGACTTGTAGAACAATATTAGCTACTTCCTACTTAACATTTCCCCTTGGTATCCCACACATATCTCACACTCAACATGTCCAAAACTGAGCTAAGCTCCTCCCCCAAACTGCTCTTCCTCTCGGTTCCCATCTTTTTGACTGATGCAACTAGTTACCCAGCCTCACAAGCCAAATACCTGGACATTAACCTTTGTTCTTCTCCTTCCTCACAGTCCAGGTGCAAACAAACACATGTTGCTCTTATCCCTATTACCTCTCAAGGCCATATCATCCTCTTCATTCCCACCATCACTCAGTTCAGGTATCTCTAACCTGGGAGAATTTGGTCTGATGTCCCTGCAATTTGATCTTTTCCCTACAATTCATCTCAAAGATGCAATTCGATCTTTTCCCTACAAAAATCCTTCAGATTTTTCTGAAGGGAAAGTTTGATAACATCCTTGCTATGCATAATACTTCTAATGGTTTTTCCCACTAGGGCTTCCCTTGTGGCGCAGTGGTTAAGAATCCGCCTGCCAATGCAGGGGACACGGGTTCAAGCCCTGGTCTGGGAAGATCCCACATGCCGTGGAGCAACTAAGCCCGTGTGCCACAACTACTGGGCCTATGTTTTAAAGCCCGTGAGCCACAAGTACTGAAGACCATCACCATCCCCCTCTCATGTTTGGATTAGGTCATCTTCATATGTGCTCCTGTATTACCCAATTATAGTAGTTAACACATTATATTGCGATTATATAGTTACTTGACTGTTACACCTATCCAACATAAGCCCCCTGGAGGGCAAGAAATATTTATCATTCAATCCCCAGTGCTGAGCCCAGTGTCTAGTGATGCATGCAAGATTCTCAATAATTTATTGGAATGATTTTGTTTGATTGAGATCTCAACTCTCTGAGAGTACTTACTACCCAGGTATATTCCTCACAGAATCTCCCAGAAGCATAAAGCAAGAAGAAGCTTAAACCTAGAGCTATCTCTTTTTATTAAGGGCTTTTAAAAAATTATTAGAATCATATGTGTACCATAAAATTCATTTCATCACTGACCTACCAAATTGTTCTATAAACCTCTGGCTAGACTGATTCTATGTTGTTTGGTAAAAATGTAATCTCTTTTGCTTAAGAGAATGCATGCACATGCATGTGCGCGTGCACACACACACACACACACACACACACACACACACACACACATTGGTTTTCTATTGCTGCATAACAGATTACCACAAACTTACAACTGTAAATAACACAAATGTATTATCTCACAGTTTTCAGGAGTCAGATGTCCAATACACTTGAACTGGGCCCTTTGCTGAGGGTCTCAAAGGTTGACTAAAATCAAGAGGTCAGCTGAGCTGAGCTCTCCTCAGGAGATTCGGCGGGAAGAATATGCTCCCAAGACCATTCCTGTTGCTGGCAGAATCCAGGTCTTGTGATTGTGGGGCTAAAGTCTCCATCCTCTCACTGGGGGCTGTTGACCAAGTGTCACTCTTGCTCACATTCCTCAGCTTGTGGCTCCCTCGTCTTCAAGCCAGCAATTACATGTTGAATTCTGACTTCTGCTTTTCCAACCAGAGAAAAACTCTATTGAGTTAAAGGGTTCATGTGATTAGAACAAGTCTACCTTGCTCTCGTAAATATTTATTTTATTTATTCATTTTGGTTGCGCCAGGTCTTCGTTGCAGCAGGCGGGATCTTCGTTGTGGCATGGGGGATCTTTTTTAGTTGTGGCATGTGGGCTCATAGTTTCAGCATGAGGACTTCTTAGTTGTTGCATGCAAGCTCTTAGTTGCGGCATGCATGTGGGATCTAGTTCCCTGACCAGGGATCAAACCCGAGGCCCCTGCATTGGGAGTGTGGAGTCTTACCCACTGGACCACCAGGGAAGTCCTACCCTCGCTCTCTTAGGGACAACCAATTAGTAACTTTAATTACATCTGTAAAATCCCTTTTCTTACGTAAAATCATATAATCAGAGAGTAACACGAGAGGACAGAGATCAAGGGGCCATCTTAAAATACTGCCAGAATACTTAGAATACTATCCAAATTTCCCTCTTCTTATAAGGACATCAGTCAACAGATTAGGGTCCCCTCTAATCCAGTATGACCTCATCTTAACTTGATTATATGTCCATACACCCTACTTCCAAATAATGTTACATTCATAGGTTCCAGGTAGACATGAATTTGGGGGGGAAACTATTCAACCTATTCTATTGTCCTTGCATTAATTTCACAGGGTTTTGCTCCATTAGACAAGAGTCATACCCACATATCTTTTTGAGAAGTTCTCCTCTCTATCTTTGGCTTCTGCAGAGATGGCTAAGGAATACACCCCTAAGCTTCTGAGAGACCCTCTGGTTTGATTAATGGGATCTGTGCATCACACTCTTAATCTCTTAGAAGAGGCTTTTGTATGATTGAATACTTTGACCTGTTGGTCTTTCTGTTGTTTTAGTAAAGACCTGTATAGACACGGAGTCCTTCTTTCCTCTATGTCATGCTTTCAGAAGTCATTTCTGACATTTAGCATCTTTTACCACCTGAAAACCCTGAGAATTTTCAAGATTTTCCAGTCCTCATCTCTTTATGTTTACCAGATTTTCCCTAAAATTATTTCTTTTTCACATTTTAGTATAAGCCGTAAGGAGAGACAAACCAGCACCTTTAACACTTTGCTTGGAAAACTCCTGAGATGTATATCTAAGTTTGTCATTTACACATTCTGCTTTTGACATAACTGCAGGTCACAATTTTTCTAAGGTTTCTGCCACCACACAAGAAGGATTCTCCTTCCTCCTGTTCCAATAACATGTTTCCCACCTCCTTCTGAGTCCTCACCAGCATTGTTCTTAAAGTCCAGATTTCTAAGAACAGTCTGTTCATGGTGATTTAGGCTTTCTCAGAGAAAATCTAAGTTTTCTCTATAATGCTTCTCACTTCTTTCTGAGTTTTCACCAGCTGAATCTTTAATGTCCATATTTCTGCAAACAGCCTGTTCAAGGCAGTTTGGGTTTCTTTTATCATGTTCCTCAAACTTCTTCTAGCCTCCAGCCACTGCCTAATTCCAAAGCTACTTCCACACTAGGTATCTGTTACTGTGGGGCAGTACCCCACTTCTAAATACCAAAATCTGTATTAGTCTTCTATTGCTACACAACAACTTACCACAAACTTAGCAACTGTAAACAACCCATACTTATTACAGACATATCTGTTTTATTGTGCTTCACTTTACTGCACTTCACAGATACTGTGTTTTATACAAAATGAAGATTTGTGCTAACCAGGCATCAAGCGACTCTATCGGCGCCATTTTCCCAACAGCATTATATTTTAGTTAAGATATGTACATTGTTTTTTAGACATGTCACTGCACTCTTAATGGGCCACAGTATAGTATAAACATAACTTTTATATGCAATGAGAAACAAAAAAATCTGTGTGACTTGCTTTATTGCGATATTCGCTTTATTGCAGTGGTCTGGAATCAAACCTATAATATGTCCGGGGAAAGCCTGTACCTGACAGTTTCTGTGAGTCAGAAGTTTGACGTATCTTACCTAGGTCCTCTGCTTGGGATCTCAAAGGCTGAATCAAGGCACTGGCCAAACTGGAGGCTCTGAATAAGAATTTTCTTCCAAGTTCATTAAGGTTGCTGGCAGAATCCAGTTCTTTCTGATTGTAGGGCTGAGGTCTCCATGCACTTGCTGGCTGTTGGCTGGGACTCACTCTAACTCCTAGAGGTCACTCACATTCTTCAGCTTGTGGCTCCCTCCATCTTCCAGCCAGCGATGCTATGTTGAATTCTTCTCATGCTTTGAATCTCTGACCTCTGCTTTTCCAACTAGCCAGAGAAAAAATTGCTTTCAAAGGGTTCAAATGATTAGGTTAGGCCCACCTGAATAATCTCCTTATCTTAAGGTCAACTGATTAGTAACTTAAGTAAAATCTCTTTTGCCATGTAACCTAATCGTAGGCATAACCTCAGAGGGTGGAAATCATGGGGGCCATCTTAGAATTCTGTCTTTTATGCATCCTCACACTGAAAATACTCTAGAAATGTATTCATAGTGACAACTCTGAGTTTTCATTTCTTTCTCCTTTTTCATTTTGTGCAATAAAAAAACATATGACTTGGCAATCAGGAAAAATACAGAATGACACCATTATTAATTTAGTTCAAATCACTGTGACCTTACAGAATCTTGGAGCTGTTTGCCCATTTGCAATAACTACGACTGCATGAATTACTGATTACAAAAGATAGTCAATTTTTAGAAAACTGCTTTTGTTACATTGGAAGGTTTTTCTGCAAACACATACACACACACACACACACACAGGCACACACATGCACATATAAGTATTTCTAATAAAACAGATGTATTGTTAATGACAAGCCTTGAGACTAGGTGGTTTAAAATAAGTGTGCCTAACACTTTTATTAGGTCTCACTTTACCTACTTTTATAGCAAAAGAAATACAGATGCTGATGTCCTATTAGCTATAACAAACCAGCAGAGCAGGATTGCATAATACAATTGGCTTTCAGTTTCTGTTTATGCACCAAATGTTTATGAACTCCCACTATATGCCAAGCACTTGGGTACAGAGATACAGATGGTATCACCATGAACCCAAATGAAGAGCTCAAAATCTCTCATTTTTCCCAGCAGGCAAGTTTCTAATTTCACTATTTCACCTAAACATGTATACTTTAAATATTAGTTGCCAGATTCTGGAGGGCATTTGAGAGATCCTAAAAATGTTTTCATAATTAAACAAAAATACACCTGCATTACAATCAGTGTTTATTCCTTGTTTCTTAAGAAACTGATGTTTTAAAAACAGAATTTGGCAAATTGTAATTTTTCTTTAAACATGACCCTTGATCGGACATTTTCTTGACTATTTTTTTCAGAATCAGGCAAAAGACCAAGGTCACCTGTCTTTGGGGTCACGTACCTTTAAGGTCACATCTCTTTGTCAACATCGTCTGTTCTTTGGAAACATATAGTAGTTGGCCCCAAATGCCACTTACTTTGAAAAGATCTTGTTGGCTTAACCTCAGCCTAACCCAGCCAACCCACTGAATCAACCCAGCAGCAAGCCGGGCAGACGCTGGAAAAACGGAACACCAGGCTGCTCATGGGCTGTTTCCACTAGCGCATACTGCATTTTACGGGTGAAAGGTGATTAGTCATTTAGAAGGCCTACCCCCGTGGACATTTTAATGCAGCCTGGCATTTCTGACACAACTTTAAATTGCTTGGCTGTTTAGTTGCTGTTCTTCACCTGCTTACAATTCCCCATCCTGAACTGCAATTCTTCTGACCAGAAATGGAGCAAGTGGGGAAGGACTACAAAGAGAAACTCCAAAATGTTCAGTGTCCTGGAGCTGAGAGGAGGGAAAAAGGAAGAACCGAGTCTGACAGATGGGGATTCTTCCGCTATTCCTCTTTTCTATTCTGCTGCCCCATTTAACTGTCTTCTAATTTCTTCCATCCCTTTCCTCATCTGAGAGATCTTCCTTACCACCATTAATTCTCAAACACCACCCAAACATCCCCACCTTCTTATCCTTCTACTAACACAGGTGCTACAGGTGCTAACATAGCCATGCTGGGCTTCCAATGGTAAAAGTTAAAAATCACAGCCTTCCATTGACTTACTGTTCACCTCTTCTTTCATTCATTCAAAGGACATTTACCAAGTGCCTTCAAGGTGTCAGGCCCAGGGCTAGGTGCTAGGGATAAGCAGGGGAACGATACCTGGTCTCTACCTTCAAGGAGATGGAAGGAACAGTCATATACACAAGGGTCTGTAATACATTGCATTAAGTGTTTATGCAAGAGCACGGAGAAAGAGTTGGACTCATCCTAAATAGGGGCACTAAGGGAGGCCAAATGTTAACACTCCTCCGCCCAATAAAACCCTATATGCTAAAACAAACAAACAAACCAGTCCAACTCAATCAGGTACAAAATGATAAGAATTTTCCAAGGATATCTGGGAACTGGGTTGAATTGGGGACAGAACTGCTTTCCAGGGAACAGGCACAGGTAAAATAAGCATATTTCTAGAAAGAGGTTTGTATGCCAGGAGAAATGGAGGTCAAATTTGTGAAAGACGTGCATTGCAGGAGGATTCAGGATATACCGCATATCTGTTTATCTTGGTAAATTTTTTGCTCAGAGAGAAGAAAGAAGTATGAAATGAACTTAAGTTCACAAATATGGGAGGCAGGATATGCATCAGTGCATTTTTTAGAGCGCTTACCTTGGCTAAGAACAATGCAGTGCGGTCTCTTTGCAAATCAATAAGTAGAACCATAGAGACAGAATTGGTGAGACTTAAAGGTCACCCTCTTCCCCAGCCTCCTTGTAAAACATTTGAAAAACCTTGATGTTCCCTTGCAATGTTATAAAGACTACTCTTTGTAACAATATCAAATGTCCTTTCCATGGAAAGATCTCCCCATTCAACCTTTTTTTCATTGCTAACAACCAGAGACACATATTTGCAACTTAATTCTAGGCTTGAAGGCCATGATCTTGAAAAATCACTTTCAACATTGCAAGTTTCAACCTATAATAAAAACATTCTTTAAAAGTGGGCTGGAAAGAGCACCTATTCCCACAAAGGGTTTGGCAACCCAGACCAACTAGGGGATGCAGGGATGAGGTAAGAGGAAACTTCAAAGTTTCCTTTGGAGCCTGGCCTCTTTCATTCTTTTTTCAGACATTCTTTATTCATTAATGAAATATTTATTAAAAGCTTTGTCCATGCCAGTCACTGTACATGATACTAGGAGCACAGAGATGAACCAACAGTTCAGTTCAGCCTCTCAAGATAGTCCTCATCTAAGGCTGATGACAGAGAGGTATATGATCATAATACAGTGTGAGGAAGACAAAAACCCGAGATGGGTGCCAAGCCCCAAGGAGTATAAAGGAGAGTGTGCTGCATTAAGGCTAAAGGGGTCAAGGAAGACCACAGAGTCACCCCTGTGTGTGAAATTACCTCTTTATACAGGCTTCACTGTTCTTGAGGTTTGCTTCTCTGACGGATCTGTGGGCTGGTTGATGGATCCAGCACTGGGAAGGATGCACTGACCCTGGGGTTGCCTTTAGGGAAGCCAAAAGATACAGAATTCCAGGTATCCCGGAGGTTGTCTAGCTGCTATGTACCACACCCAGGTTCTCAGCAAAGGCCAGGGCCCCCTGTGGCTGGTAAGGAAGAACCTAGAACCTGGGCCTTCCCTGGAGAAGTTCTCGTGGCAATAGCAGAAGCACAAGATGGCAAGTTCAACCTTGTAATCACACTTTAAGCCTCCTCTTACATCACATCTGTTAACTCCCATTGGCCACAGCACATCACATAGCCAAGCCCAAGGTCAGGAGTTTAGAAGTACATTCTGCTCAGCTGAGGCCAAAGCAAATCATAGAGTATCAAGCCCAACGTCAATTGAGTTAGGGAAGAGAATTCTTCCCATGAGGTCACAGGCAGGGAATAAATATTTTGAACAATAATATAGTTCGCAACACTTCCTTTTAGAGGGCATCTGAAACTTCACCTCATCTTGGGCTACACTGATTTAGCCCAATAAATTATAGCATTTGGTCTTTAATCAAGTGTTGGATAAATCTTTGAAGTCAAAAAAAAATAATTAATAATTAATTAAATTAATAATTAATCAACAATTAATTGAAGCCCAATAAATTATAGCATTTGGTCTTTAATCAAGTGTTGGATAAATCTTTGAAGTCAAAAAACAATAATTAATTGAAAAAACAATAATTAATAATTATATTAATTGTATATCTAAGTTTATTCTCTGAGAGCAATAGTCCTGTCCTTGAAGAACAAACAATCTGAATGGAAAGTCAGGAAATAAACTTATTTATATAAATTGAGCACCCCCTTCAATTTTTTCAGGAAGCAGTTGCCTTTTCTGTGAAATGTTCATATTAAGCTATTTGATCACTAGAGATATGTATTTTTAATGATTTTAAAAATCATTAGGATATTTGTTTGCTGGATATGCTATTAATCATTAACTCTTCTAGGGAGTAAAAAAAAATTGTTTAATGCTTTAAACAGCTTTATTGACACATAATTCACAATCAGAAAATACACTTCCCCCCAAATTTGCCCATATTAAATGTAAAATTCAATGGTTTTCCATAAATTTAAGTTTACAGAGCCATCACGACACTCCTATTTTAGAACATTTCCATCACTCCCAAAAGCTTTCTCAGGCCTATTTGCAGCCAAACCACTTTCTCACTTCCAGCCCTAGGCAACCGCTAATCTATTTAGTCTCTATAGATTTGCCTTTTCTGGGGATGTTTCATATAAATAGTATCATAGAACAAGAGGTCTTTTGCATCTGGCTCTTTTCAGAGCATAATGTTTTTAAGGTTCATCCACGTTGTAGCAGGTATCAGTAGTTCATACCTTTTTATTGTTGAATACTATTCCATTATGTAGACATAACACATTTTGTTTATCTATTATAAATATTCTTATCTTAAATTCTATTTTCCCTTATATTATTATAGCTGCTATATCTTTTTTAAGTTTACTGCTTGCATACACTCACACAGGTACATATATATTTTTTAAATCAACTATTTTTAATGTTTTAGATTTATAGAAAAATTACCAAGATAGTATAGAGTTACTGTGTAACTCACATCCATTTCCCCCTATTATTAACATGTAGGATGTTAATAATATCCTACATTATTAAGGTACATTTATTAAAATTAATGAACCAACATTAATACATTATTATTAATTAAAGTCCATTCTTTAATCAGATTTCCTCAGTTTTTCTCCAGTGTCCTTCTTATGATACAGGATCCCATCCAGGATGACACATTATGTTTACTCATCGTGTTTACTTAAGCTCCTCTTGACTGTGACAGTTTCTTTGATTTGCCTTGTTTGTGATAACCTTGACATTATTTGAGGAGTACTGGTCAGGTATTTTGCTTAACGTCCCTCTGTTGGGGTTTGACTTACGTTTTTCTTATGATTAGACCGGGGTTATGGGTTTTGCAGAGGAAAACCACAAAGGTAAAGTGCCACTTTCACCACATTTTATCAAGGATACGTATTATCATCATGACATCACTGTTGGTGTTGACATTGATCCACTGATCAAGGTAGTGTTTGTCAGCTTTCTCCACTATATATGTACTCTTTTTTTTCCTCCTTTCCACACTACGCTCTTTGGAAGGAAGTCACTATACACAGCCCAAAACTAAGGAGTGGGGAATTACGTTCCACATTTTTGAGGCAACAGTATCCACATAAATTATTTGTAATTCTTCTGCATGGGAGATTTGTCTCTTCTCCCCCATTTATTATTGATTCAATCATTTATTTATATCATTATGGACTCATGGATACTTATTTTACAGTTAGGGTTATGATCCAATAGTATTTTATTCATTTTGTTCCTCAAACTCTTCCAGCTTTGGCCACTGGGAGCTCTTTCATTTGCTTCCTGTGCCCCAGACATATCCCCAACATTGTACATGTAGATTGGTTGGTTGTTTAGTTTTTTTGAGCACTTTCTTACTTTCTGGCACCATAAGATGCTCCAGGCTCATTTTGTATATTTCCTGTCCCAGTTCTAGAATCAGCCAGTTCTCCAAGGAACCCTGGTTCCTTTGATTGGAGAATAGTTTTAGAAACCAAGATCTGGGGACTAGGTGTGCTCATTTCTACTGGAGTGTTATTGCTTCTGGGCCTGCTCAGCTGACAGAACAAGGAAATATATGTGTATATACTAACCTGTGTATATATACATTTCTATGTGTAAACGTCTCTACTGATATTAAGCTAAACCTGAGTTCATACTGACATCTCAAACGCTAACCCATTTCCACTTGAATAATTCTAGCCTCCTCCCTTTGCATATCTCTAACTTTTCAGTGCAACAGTGAGACATCTTCTGACATCATGTAACATCTGATTCCCATCATCTGACATCAATTTACTTAACTGTTCAATTCCAGAATAGCAGTATCAGAACTGTTAAGCTATATGGCCGTAGGTAATAACGTTATCAACTAGTGACAGTGTTTATGCACAGTTTCTTTTGTCATTAGTTTTACAGACTCAACTCATTTCCAAAGTTACTTAGGTTGGTACCTCTTACCCCTACCCCCTTCAGTGCGGTTGCTTCATACATTTGTAACACATACAGTTTGATTGTTCCTTCACATACATCATTCAATCCTGAGACTCCTCCAATCTCCTAATTGACTTTTTTACATTTTTGTTCTTTTTGCTCCTGAAGTTTTGACAAACATATAATGTCACATAACCACAATTATATTATCACACAGAATCCTTTCCACATCCTTAAAAAATGCCTGTGCTTCACCTACTGAATCTCCCCCCAACCCCACCACAGCCTCATGCCAAACCCTGAAAATTACTGACCTCTTACTGTCTCAGTAGTTTTGCCTTTTCCAGATTGTCATATAATTAGAATCGTAGAGTATGTAGCCTTTCTAACTGGCTTATTTCACTTACCAATATGCATTTAAAATTCATCATGTCTTTTTTATGACTTCATATCTTTTTATCACTGAATATAACATTCTATTCTATGGATGTACCACAGTTTATCTCTTCACCTACTGAAGGACATTTTGGTTGCTTCCAGAGTTTGGTTACTATAAATAAAGCTACTATAAACATCCATGTGCAGGTTTTATGTGGACATAGTCTTCCAATAAGTTGGGTAAACACCTAGGAGCACAATAGCTGGATCATATGATAAGATTATGTTTGGTTTTGTAAGAAATTGCCAAACTGTCATCCATCCAAACTGTCATGATGCAAAGTATCTGCATCATTTTACATTCCCACCAGCAACGTATGAGAGTTCCTGCTACATCCTTACCAGCAACTGGTGTTCTCAGTTTTTGGATTTTGGCTATACTAATAATATGTTTTTTCCATGCTTTTGCTTTCAACTTATTTGTTGAAATTTTATTTGGAGTTATTTATCTACATATTTCATTTTTTTCTGTTCTTTATTGCCTGTATTGTATTAATTTTTTTTTTTTTTTTAGATTTTCATTTTTATTTATTTATTTATTTAGGCTGTGCCAGGTCTTAGTTGAGGTACGTGGGATCTTCATTGCGGTATGTGGGATCTTTTTGTTGTGGCATGCAGACTCTTAGCTGCACATGTGTGCAGGATCTAGTTCCCCAACCAGGGATGGATCCTGGGCCCCCTGCATTGGGAGCGCAGAGTCTTACCCACTGGACCATCAGGGAAGTCCCCTGTATTAAATATTTTCTAGTGCACCATTTAAATTCATCTGTAGGATACTGTGATGGACTGAATGTTTGTCTCCCTGCAAAGTTCATATGTTGAAACTCTAACCCTCAATATGATTGCATTTGGAGGTTGGGGCCTTAGTGAGTTAATTAGGTTTAGATGAGGTCATGGGGATGGGGTCTTCTTGATGGAATTTTTGTCCTTATAGGAAGAGGAAGAAAGATCAGAGCTCTCTTTCTCTCTGCCACATGAAGACACAGGAAGAAGGCCACCATCTCTAAGCCAGAAAAAAGGCTTTCACCAGGAACTGAATCTGCCAGCACCTTGATCTTGGGCTTCTCATTCTCGAAAATTGTGAGAAATAAATGTCTGTTGTTTAAGCCATGCAGTCTATGATATTTTGTTATGGCAGCTTGAACAGAGTAATACAGATGCCTTTGACTATATATATTTTAGTTATTATCAGGCACAATTTGTTGAATATTTTTTCTTCCCTTTTTTATCTCTCCTGAACTTCTGGAACACCTGTGTTGGATCACCTGATGATGTTCCTCAGGTCTCTGAGACTGTTCATTTTTCTTTCTGTAATTTATAATTTTTGATCCAGCTTCAATTTCATTGATTCATTTGATTCTGCCATCTGAAATCTATTGAGCCCCTCTAGTAATTTTTTTCATTTTAATTATTATACTTTCAACTCTGGAACTTCTATTTGATTTTTAAAATAATCTTTATCTCTTTACTGATAGTCTCTACTTAATGAGTCCTTGTTATACCTCCTTTACTTCTTTAACTGTTGTTTCCTTTATTTAACATGTTTACAGTAATTGCTTTGAAGCCTCCCTCTGCTAAGTCCAATATCCGACCCCCTCAGAGATCATTTCTATTTATTGCTTTTGTAGGGGAGGCAAAAACCTTACCTCTACTTTCTTAAAGTGTCTGGCTACTCCTGAGAATTAAATTGACAAAAGACATATTAACAGGAGAAAAGCATACACATTTATTTAAGGTTAGTTTTATATGACATGGAAGCCTTCATAAGGAAATGAAGGACCCAAAGAAGTGGCAAAACCTGAATGCTTATATACTGGATTGAATAAAGAGTGGCAAGTGTGGAAACATAACTAAAATAAATGAAGAAACTAAAGGAAGATAAGAGGTATTTTAACAATGTCTGTTAGTACAGAATTCTCCTGGCCTTGACTCCCATTTCTGGTGATAAGAATGTTTCTTTCCTCCTGGCACAGGGAGGGCAGATCTCACATTGGAGTTTTAGCTTCTGCTTTCAGGAAGAAAAAGGAGAATCAGAGTGCCTTTCTTGCACCCACTGTTTAAGTGCCTTTAACTCAAAATTATCAATATATCAAGGCAGGTTATTTTGGGTAGCACATCCTTAACCCCTTCATCTCCCCAATTTGGAAATTCCCCAGAAGTTTCACATATGAAAAGCTGAGTTGGAGGCCGAGGAGAGAAGGAACAGGTTACTAGCTGATTGGCAAAAGATCTTCAAAGGCAGAGAATAACATAGATAAAGCACTAATAAATAAGCAGAAAAGAAAAAAAAAATCTAAGTATGTTTCCCCATATCCCTTTAAACCAGTCTCCCATCCCTGGGAATAGGTCAGTACAATTAAGAAAGAAAAAAGGTTAAGACTCATTTATCTGATGATTTATCTGATGGAGAGTGTTTATCTTGTCCTTTAAAAGGACAATAGTGTAGATTAGACATTATTTGTTCCAAGTGATTTACATAGAAACCACATTCTCCACAGATGATCACACAAGCTCCTCCTTGTTGGGCTATCAGTGTGTCCAGAGCACAAAGATTTTGGAGTTAAACAGAAGCTAAAGTATTAACTCTAATTGAAGTGCTTCCAGTATTTGCACATTAATGCTGAACTCTTGTTCTATCACTATGAAAAGATTTCAAACTGCCTTTTCCAGCTCATAAGTTCCAAGGCCTGGGGAAAGGGATCTCAATACTGAAAAGAATTTAGAATTGTGATACACAAGTGGGTTTTCTATGACTTCCTGCCTAGTACATTTAGTATGAATATGTGGCACTCTTTTAAGAACAAAGGTGCCTAAGTTTGTAATTTTATTTAAAGTAAAGTACCTGATGACAGAAGGCATCAGGCGTCCAAATCCACATTGTCCCGACTATCTAGATGGGAATCCTTCAAATACCTTGTCGTTACATAAGCCAAAAAGACCAGCAATGCTCATGGTTAAGGTCAGAGTGGAACTTTTGACCCACTAGGGTGGAGTTTGTTGTGTTTTGTCATCTGTCATATTGGCATCTGCACAACTCCATCTTCCACATATCCCCATCAGTCTGTAGGAATGGAACAGGTTGCAAAATATCTAATATAGGAGAGCTGCAGTTCAGCTTTGGTAGTTATGAGGCTTGCTTTTGTCACGTGGCCAACCTAGTCCAGAATTTTGGTCTACTTTGGTCTACAAAGACTACCCCATATGTAATCTTTGGCAGTGAGCATCCTAATTAGGGGAGCAGCTGAGCTGCTGAGCTACCCAAGATTGCACAAAGGTGTCTTGTGACCTAGCCACAATATTTGATGATCTGGCAAGTGTTTGTACCATAAGTGCTAGGACCATCTATAACCTTTGTGTGAGGCTTGAGCTTGTCACCTGTGGAATCAAACCACAGAGTCTGATTGAAGCATTGCCTTTGTACGTCACCTAGGACGGGTCAAGCACCATGACTGTTTTCAGTGCAAAGGGAAAAATTCCCTTCTAATGACTTCATCTGAGCAAAGGATGGTCCTTGAGATTCTATAGAGATTTTTTTCATGCCCAATGAACTCAGCAGAACGAGAAGTAGGTGATGTTGTTTACTTGGCTGTGGATACCATACACCTATTTTCTAGATCTGTTCTACCAGACGTTCACACTGGTAAGAACAAAAATTAGGTCAGGTTCTTTTGCATGATCTAGATGTTGACGTAACGAGTAATTAGACTGGTTAGCTAATGTGGCTAAGGTTTGGGAAAACAATGTAAAGGAGTGTCAGGTCTGTCCCTGACCTATTGAGAAAATAGTAAGGGTTAATAAGAATGAGATGCAGTTTGAAAGAAAGGCCCTAGTGGAGGATCAGAGGGAGAATAGGACAGATTGGGACAAGTAATCTCAGTCAACCCTTAATATAATGGCCAAAGAAAGGGGAGGCTTCATTAAAAGGAAGAGGGTTGCTTTTATGTGTTTGTTTTTCTGTGGAGTTGGAAACTTAGTAGGGGAAGAAAATAGGTGGAAATGGAGTTTTTTAATCCATGTTCTTGGGAAAAGCTGTCTAATTCATGATGTCATCTGCTTCCAGGGCTTGAGAATTGATGCTAGAAATCATTACTTTAAGGTCATTTGTAAGAATGGTCCTCCACTGGTCCTGGGACTGCTGATCTGGGTCTAGTTTGGTGTCACTCATGTGAATTCATCAAAATTCTTCTATTTTGATGGCAGTGTAGGTGGTTAGGAATACTTCATAAAGTCCTTCCCAATGAGTGACAGTGTGTACTTTCTTTTAGAAGCCTTGATATACCCCCGATCTCCTGGTGGAAAGGATGGCGAGGCTAGTTAGTTGGTGGAGGCCATGCTTTCTCACCTGTTGATGATGTGCTCCAGGTGTACCAGGCAATTCTTGTATGTAGCTAGTCTTAACATCAAATTGTTCTCTTAAGTCTCCATAACATTCACTCAATCTGGGAATGGAAGGTTAGAGACGCCAGAAGGCAAAGGGCAGCCAAACATTATTTCAAAATGGGTTAATCCAGGTCTACTATTTAGAGTATTCCAGATTTTTATAAGGACAGTGGGTAATGTTTAAGTCCAGTTTCTTGACAGACTTTTCCTAAAGTCCTTTTTATGTCTGGATTTTTACATTCCACTTGCCATGATGATTGAGCATCCTCAATCATCAGGTAGGAAATTCTGATGAGTATGCCAGAGTTTTTGCAAGTGAGTGGTTTATTTCTGCTGTAAAACTAATTGCTTGATCTGATTCAATTTGTAAAGGAATGCCAAAACAAAAAATAATCTGTTATTCACTTCTTTACCACTACTGTAAAGTAAAGTGGCATCAGCACATCTAATGGATAGCATTCACTCTATCCCACTGAACATACAGACAATTACCACCAGTGGGAATAGCCTAAACCTCTAAATCCATCTGGAGTAATACAAGGGGCGTGTGGACCTTGGAAGACTTCCTAAGGTATGTTGGCTTCTAAAATTTGGTGAGATTACAAGTAGTGCACTGGGAGATAACTGAGTCATAAATTTTATGAATACCAGAGCAGAAACAAGTATCTTTTAGTTCTTTGACTATCCCCCATCTGCACATATGTCCCATCTTATGGGAGATCCGTGCAAGCCAAAAGGTCAGAAGAAAGGGGGCCACACGAAGTCTGTTTGGCCCGATGTAAAACGTGTCTGACAATTGTTTGGCACTTTTTTGTATTCATTTGTCTTTTTTCAGACTGAGGAGTACTTGTCTGATAATCAATAATATCAGCCACAGATAAAGGCAGGTTTATAAATTGGGTGGAGAAAGGGTGGGGATCCGTTTTAGGCTGTGTATTTAGCAGCTCTGTCAGCCCTATCATTCCCTAGAGATGTACAATAGTATCAGTCTCCTTAATACAGACTGGACAATGGAGGTGAATAGCCTCTCACAGGGCAGCCATTGGCAATAGGAGTACCAGCAGGGTTTAAGAATCTGTGGGAGGGCTTCCCTGGTGGCGCAGTGGTTGAGCGTCCGCCTGCTGATGCAGGGGACACGGGTTCGTGCCCCGGTCTGGGAAGATCCCACGTGCCACGGAGCAGCTGGGCCCATGAGCCATGACCACTGAGCCTGCGCGTCCGGAGCCTGTGCTCCGCAACGGGAGAGGCCACAACAGTGAGAGGCCCGCGTACCGCAAAAAAAAAAAAAGAATCTGTGGGATTTCTAGATTGTGCCAACAGCATGGCAGACTCGAAAAGCATATCTCCAGTCAGTAAATAGGAGCATTTTTTTCCCCTTGTCAGCGTGCAAGCTCTAGTGAGATCTGTAAGCAGCCCAGGCTGATATTACAGTGGCAAAGGGTACACCCCAAGCATTTCATGTGGGAAAACAGTTATTATGTTTTCCCAGAAATTGTATCTACAAGAGCCATCACAAAATAGAAGTAAGTCTGGGCTGTCTAAAGGGGGCATCTAAGAGGTCTTCTCCTTGCTTTGAGGCCATTATATATGTAGTTGCAAGGCAATCACGTGGAATGGACTGAGGCTCTCTGTCAGCCGGGGGGTGGTAGAGTAGCCAGATTTAAAGTGTTACAACAATGTAGGATGACGGAGGGATTCCAATTAGGGCTTATTCGTAGGTGGTCTGCCACCATGTAGAGAGATGCTATGTCTTACGAACTTGTAAGAGAGTATGGGGAATATGCTTATTCTTAAATTAGGCATGTACTGTAAGAGTACTGGCTTTGTCGTTTAGGGCAGCATCTGAGGCTACAACATGCAGGCATGGGGCATCCTCCCTGCCACAAGGTCCAGGGACATGAGAAATATTCTTTTTTTTTTTTTTTGCGGTACGTGGGCCTCTCACTGTTGTGGCCTCTCCCGTTGCAGAGCACAGGCTCCGGACGTGCAGGCTCAGTGACCATGGCCCACGGGCCTAGCCCCTCCGCGGCATGTGGGATCTTCCCAGACTGGGGCATGAACCTGTGTCCCCTGCATCGGCAGGTGGACTCTCAACCACTGCGCCACCAGGGAAGCCCCATGAGAAATATTCTTTAGGACGTATGAGAGGTTAAAGGTTGTCCTGCAGCAATCCCATTATTTTTTCATGGCAATATCTGTGAAGAGGTTTGTGAAAATTAAATAAGCGAAGAGCTGGGGGTGTGGACAATGTTAATTTTAAGGCGTCAGAGGAAGTTAATGCCTCTAGGGGCCAGGAAATATACTCTGAGGTAGTATCTGGAGGAGAGCATATAGGGGTTTAACAAGGGCAGAAAAGTGATGAGTCCATTGGCGGCAATAGCCCGCTGCCCCTGGAAATTTATGCAGCTGCTTTTCTTGTTTTGGGAGAGGGGATGAACGAAATTGATTCAAGGCATTTTAGAGAGAGCTTTTGAGTGCCCTGAGATATTTCCTGTCCTAAATAGGTAACGGTTATTTGCACCCATTGAAGTTTAGACTGGGAGGCTTTATGGCCTCCTTCAGCCAGTGCCTTTAGGAGAATGACGGAGTCTATAAGAGCACCCTGTTCAGTCTGGTTAGAGAGTGAAAGGTCATCAACATATTGAATAAGAGTGGAACCTTGGGTCAAGGCTACAGAATCTAAATCAGCTTTAAGGACTGGGAAAAGTATTAAGGGAGACCCACACTATCCCTGAGGTATGGAAGTCCATGTCAATCATCTTCCTCTAAATGTAAATGCAAAAAGAAATCGTGGGTCAGAATGCAATGGAACCAAAAAGAAACCTGAGCAGACATCAACTACTGTAAACCAGGCTTCATCAGCAGGAACTGAGGTGAGAATGGTACCCGGATGAGGACTATGGGGTGGAGGAATTACAAAGGAGTTTGAGGCTCTTAGATCTTATGCAAATCGATACATTTAATTTCCATCTGAATCAAATTTCCCTTCTTTCTTTACTGGCAAGATTGGGGCGTTATAGGGTGAGGAAGTAAAGATAAGGACACCCTGATATAAAAAAGAGTCTATTATAGGTTTAATTCCTCACTCTGCATCTCCTGAGAGGGGCTACCAGGCCACCGATGGGAAAGGTTTTTTTCCTTTTCCTGGCTCTGCACAAGCTCTGTGCTCCACAGCAATCCAATCTCATCTGCATGTGAAGCCCAGAGACTAATTGGGACAACTTTAAGGTTGCCTCCTCTTCAGAGGATTTAAATTGAGATGAGATTTCCTTAGGGAAACTAGGAAGCTTGAGGTTTAGTCTGGGGGGGGGGGGGGAAGAAAACTGCCTTTTTATTACATTGTATGGTGGCATTAAAGTTACATAACAAATCTCTGCCTAAAAGATTTGCTGGTGAGGAGTCAGAAATTAGAAAAGTATAATGGGAGTTGACAGCCTAAGGATATTGGGGTGGCCTGAGATGTGGACAATGGAACAGGCTGTCCAGGGACTCTGACACCTAGAATAGAATCAGAGGTGACAGGTAGTATTAAATCCTCTGAGCAGATGCTAGAGAGACTCACACCAGTGTCAATTAAGAAGTCCAGCTTCGAATCCTCTATTTTAAGTTTAATAGTGGGTTCTGCAGTGTGACTGAGGATTGGCTGACCCTGTCAGTTGATGGAGTATTTATTGTCCCAGAGGAAGGAGGAAATGAACCTTCTGATGGTGCTGGGGCTTAGGGAAAAGGTTATTTGAGCTTTTTTTCTTTTAAGTTAAGGATAATTGTCCTTCCAATGTCCTGGCTTCTCACAGTATCTGCAAATACAGGGAAGGCTATGTGATTGGTGAGAAAAATGAGTGGACTTTGAGTTACCCTTAGAGTCATCATTTTTGTTTTTGTAAAGACTCAATGTGCCCATCAAGGTCTGTTCATTTTAGTTTCTTTTTTGTCTTGTTTTCCTGCGTGCTATCTACAAAGAACTATGTAGTTGCTTCTATAATAATGTTAAGAGACCGAACTGCCCAGCCAATGACACTATTTTGGATTTATCTCTCCATATCAGAGAGAAGATTTCCAACCAAGGCAGAAATTAAAAGATGTTCTAGACTCCAGAGTTTACTGCAGCGTGCCTTTGCAAAGTCTATATAAAGCGTTCCACCAACGTTTTAAGATGTTCCTCTTTCTCTGAGCACATAATTCAACCTGAGACCAATTTACCTTAGGGGGAGGCCTCCATTATCCCCACATCAGGCCTTGAATGTTGGTCTGGCTGAGCCTTTTCCTGTTATTTGCAGGAGGGCCTGGGAGATTCTGGTCACCTGTTTCCTCTGGGGAAGTGTTGGGGGAGGATTTCCCACCTGAGGCCATCTAGCCTGATAATTACAGTATAATCAAGGGTGGAAGAATGTCCTTTAATAACCAGTCCAAGTCCCTAGAGTGGGGCTGTGAAAGGCCACTAATCTTTCTAACTCTTCTCTAAATTTGGTAGAATCTTCTGAAAGTGGTGGCAAAAAGGCTTTGGAATTTAAAAGATCTGGTGCTGTCCAGGGAAGCCAAATTCTTTGCTGTGGAGGTCCAGGATACATCTTCATGGGACATTGCACAGGAAGGCCTAGAGATGACTGAGTTTAATTACAGAGCCCCAGGAAGTAAGAGGGGTTGTAAAGTACTGCAAAGTGATCCCGGCTGTGAGCTCCTGGAGCCTGTGCCAGATTTATTTCCTGGCTATCAGTGTTTATACAAATAACCTGTATATTCCAGGCCTGAAGATCAGGCTACAGCACTTCCTGTAAATCTTACAGGGAAGGGCAACTTAAAGCAGGTATCTGGGCGTTTAAGGGATTTGGGGGGGTAGTTGGAGCAGTTCTGGGGGAAAGTTGAAGGAATTTGCTGAGGAGATGGGGCCAGATTTTGAGGACAGGAGTTTGAGGCAGGGGGTCCACAGATCTAATATATCTGTGGTCAGGGACAGGTAGATGGAGATAAAGGGAGTATAGGTGGGTAGAGAAGGAAGATTTATAGTGGGTGTGGATTTTAACTTTTGTTTTTAAACCTGTTTTCTGTTCTTTAATCTTTTTAAGGGAGTCTCTAAGGCTAGCCGATAAAATCCGTTGTGTCCTCTTTTTAATTTGATCTTCCCATAGAAACCAATGGGATATTTGTTTAGGATGAGAGCTCTGTAAAATTTTTTTGAATAAAGAAGTTTTTCCAATTCAAAGGATCCATCATCTGGTTATTGACAAATATGATCTTCAAGGGTATGTTTATTTCAATAGCAACTCAATCCAATAAGCCTTTTTATGGAAAGACCAGAGGTAATTTTCTAGGCACAGACACAAGACACATCCCCAAAGCAGGTCTAGAAGATGCAGCCCGCAAAATCCAAGAAGTTTCACTCTAAGAAAGCAGAGATCCTCATTGTCACGGGAGGTAAGAATAGCGTTTGTGAAAATTGTGACTCCAGTCTCCCACAAGAATTTGAGATTCCTCTAGTCGCAGACCTACTAGTTTGTGACACTGGGTAGGCAATACTAGGAAGGGGCTTTCCCAGCACTAGGGAGATAAAGGTCCCTTATGGACTGGGATCCTTTATTAAGACAAAATCCCTGAAAGCTGTCACGGTTGGACAAAGAAACTGCTGCATGTCACTTCTTGTCTTGGGTTCCCAGCCTGTGGGCAGGTCACTTGAGGCAAACCCAACTGGCAGAGACCAGAGAGAATATTCTCACTGGTCACAATGCCAAGCTCTCAGGACATAAAACAACATGAAGAGAGAATCTGATCCAGTTGTTGTTGTTGTTTTTATCTGTGACCCACAGCAAAGTTTGTCTAAACAGATGCTGATCTGGTGAGAACTATAAACTAGTCAGACTGTGAGGCCAGCTCGAACAACAGCCTTGTGAGACCTATACCTCTGTTTTACCCTATGAATCTCCTCTTTATGACAAATGACATAGAAACAGAGACAAAGGAAAACTATCTCTGGGAGGCAGGAGATCAACAGAAAACAAGAGTACTCCAAACAGAAAACATTAGAGGTGCTATGTACAAAAAACTAGTTCACACCAATGGTTTTCCCTGCCAATCTGAACTTGAAAAGAGAAAAAGACAAAGGGAGACTCATCACTCTCGCCCTCCCACCCAGATCCTACAGGTGGAGATTTGGGAGAGAGTGACATAGTAAGAACTCTTACCAACTTCCAGCGTTTGTCAAATGTCCCAGGATCTCTCAGCTTCAGCCCCGAGAGTGATAAGCAGTGACCCAGTCAGTACTATCCCATCTTCACTGCCAGAAACGGTAGGGGAGGCAAACGCTGTAGGGGAAACATAACTAAAATGAAGAGACCAAAGGAAGATAAGAGTTATTTTAACAAGGTCTGTTAGTACAGAAGTTTCCTGGCCTTGACTCTCATGTCTGGTGATAAGAATATTCCTTTCCTCCTGGCACAGGGAGGGCAGCTCTCACATGGGAGTTTTAACTTCTGTTTTCAGGAATAAAAAGGGAAATCAAGTACCTTAATTTCACCTGCTCTTTTTCAAGTGATTTCAACTCAAAATAATATGTCAAGGTGGCATATTTTGGGGTGACATGTCCGGAAATCCCTTCACTTTTCTTCCTGTGTATGTATGGTCATACCTTCCTAAGCTTTTTTTTTTGCATGCAATTTTTTAAATTGGAAATTTGTAGATAATGTATTGCAGCAACTCTGGATTCTTATCCCCTCCGGGGTAGTTGTTGTTGCTGATTTTTTTTGTTTCTGTAATGGCTTGCCTGGATTAACTCTGTAGAGTCTGTCTTCCCGGCAGTGTGTAGCCGCTGACGCCTTTGTTCAGGGTATTTTTTTGTTTTTTATTTAATATACTTTTGCTTTATTTTTAAGTCTGACTCCCTAGGGGTCAGCCTAACTTAATGGTCAGTCAATGATTGATTAGAGGTTGTACATAAACATCTTGAACCAGTAAGGTTTCCACCCTTTGCTGTGAAGTTGCGTGTGTTTTAAGGAATGTCATCAAAGTTCAGGCAGTTTACAGTCTGCTCTAGCTTATTCTTTCTGCATACTCAAGACTTCACATTCATCAGGGACAAGTAGATAGCCAGGGCCCTATCTGGTCTTTCCTCTGTGAGTGCATGTCATTGAGCATGCGTACATCTGCTTCCAAATCACCAGGGCTAAGTGGACACTTCTGAACCCCTCTATCACTCTCTTGATCTCTGGATTTCCCTTTTAATTTTCTAGCTGGTCTGTCAATCTCTCACTTGCCCAAGCAGTATTGACACCTCAGGCAGCCTTCTTAAATTGTTTGCTATTATCCCTGGATTCTCCTGTTATCATTTTTGACAATGCCCTTGTGTATTTGTGCTTCTCTCCAGAGCAAATCAGCCCCCTCTAGTAAGAAGGCTGCGATTCCTCACAGCTTGCCTGGCCCTTATAAAAGTACTGAGTAGCAGAGCTGGGTGGGGAATGGCAGAAACCCCAGGATAAAATGCACAGACTCCCAGTATTCTTAATGATGCTTAGTTTTTCTTAAATAAATGCTTCTCAATTAGATAGATGCCTTTGGTCAATTTCCAAAATCCTGGAATGGCTGTTTTTAACAGCTTTGTCTGATTTTGTATTTGCTTTTTAGGGAGAGGGTTTGCCTACTGCCTCACTCAACCTTTCCAGAAGTCCCACCTCACATTCAAAATTTTTGCTTTGGGCCAGAGGTCATTGTAACGTTTCATTATGACATGTGAAAAAGGGAAAGATATGCAAGACTTATGAACAAGCTTATGAATGAGGAGATACATCATATTTTTTTAATAAAAAGATTCAATATCAAAAACATTGAACTATAGATAAAATGAAATTCCAATTAAAATATTGAAACAGGAGGGAAGGGGGCAGGGCCCAACCTTTGAGAGAATGACATAGCCAGAGGACATGACATAAACTGATTAGAGCCAAATGGGTCCAAGATGGCAGACAAGTCGACTTCCACTAGACCTTGAGCCTCAGTATACGCTCACTGTAACACATCAGTAAGCTAAATGACACATCCACAGGCACCATGGCAGTTCCAAGACCAACCATAAGGATCAAAAAGTGGGCGGTGGCCCAATTCCTGGAAATCCCCGCCCCTTCCTGAAATAGCTGGAATACTCCTTCCACTCATTAGCCTATGAAATTAGGCGCCCCTATAAAAACTGACAACCCCATACTCTGGTGCTTTTCTCACCTTCTGAGATGGCCCACACTCTGTCTGTAGAGTGTGTTTCTCTCTAAATAAATCCACTTCTTACCTATCACTTTGTCTCTCACTGAATTCTTTCTGTGATGAGACATCAAGAACCTGAGCTTCATTAAGTCCTGAAACCAGGTGTGTGACCTCAGTTGGAAGACCTCAATTGGAAGACAGTTTTGACTGGGTTTGAATCCTAGCTGTGTGGATTCAAGTCCCAATCAGGAGTTTGGCTGGGTTCAAGTCTCAATCTGAAGTGCACAGTTTCAATATCAGCGGGGCTCTTGATGGAACATGATTAGACAGTATAGATACTGACACAGGAATAAGCCAATGGCAGAGGTTAGAAAGGCTACAAACAGATTGTGTAGGCAGAATTCTACGAATGACTCCCCTTGGACCGAGGTAGAATATGAAATGTCCTTTCCATGATTACATTACATTATATGAAAAAATAAAGATTATCTAGGTAGGCCTGGTCTAATCAAATGAGCCCTTTAAAAGTAAAGAATTTTCTCTGGTTGGTGGAAGAAGAGAAACTCAGGGATTGGAAGGCCGAGAAGAATTTGACACGGAATTGCTGACTTTGAAGATGAAGGGGGCACAGGACAAGGAATGTGGGTGGCCCTGAGCTGCTGAGAGTGGCCCCAGGCTAACAGCCAAGGAAATGGGGACCTTACTCTTATAGCCTCAAGGAACTGAATTCTGCCAACAACCTGAATGAGTCTGAAAGCAGATTATTCTCCAAAACCTCCAGATAAGAGCCCAGCCCAGCCAACTCTTTGATTTCGGCTTTGAACCCAGCCAAGGCTGCCTAGACTTCAGATCTACAGACCTGTGAGATAATAAGTGGGTGTTGTTTTAACCTGAAAATTTTGTGGTAATTTGTTATGCAGCAATAGGCAACTAATACATAGCCCTATATTTATACAAGTATTTGACAGATGACAGAGAGCTGGCTTTGCAGATTCTTGGTGAAAGGAGATCTCTTCAATGAGTAATTCTGGGACAAATGGTCATACATATAGAATACAAAAAGGTTGGATCTCTACCTCAAAATGTGACAAGCAAATAGAAATTTTCGATGTAAGGAATTCCTTAATGAAAGATGTAAAACACATAAAACGATTGAAAATTCAAGTATGCAAAAAATTTTAAATTCTATTTATCAAAGGTCAACATTGAACAAAGAAAAAAGAAGGAAAGGACAAGAAGTCTGAAAAGCAGGAGTGTACAGTGTCTCAAGAGTTCCGAGAGAAGCATGTTTGTAGAAAGGAAGTTGCCATCTTTGCTGAATTCTACTGAGGGGGGAATTTGAGGAAGAGAGAAGAATGTGCACTGGATTTGAAGACACAAGGAACACTGATGACCAGAACAAGAGCATTTCAATGGAGTAGGAGGAAACCCAGGGTAGTGCGCAGACAGCTGTGTCTCTTGTTCATCACCCTTCCAGAAAACGCCACACCTTCCTAGATGCCTAAAACGCCCTATCACTTGCATATTCACAGCTCTCCTAAAATATCTGAACATGGTAGTGACAGGTTCTAGTTGGCTTTTATTCTGTAACAGAACAAGTAGAATTATGATCTGTATCATGATTTACTTAGCTGATATCACATGCTTTTGAGAATTCTATCATTTTTCTGACATTTCTTCATCTCTAGCAAGATGAGAAAGAGAGAAACCATAACAAAATTGTGGCCATCTCTACAGTCAAAATAGGTCTTAGTTGTTTCTAGTCAAGCCGAACTTTCTGGAGGGTCAAGGGATGGAAATTTGAGGTGCATTTTGCTGTGCTGAAATCTTACACTATATGTATGTGTGTGTATATATATATATATATATATATATATATATATATACACACACATACATATAGTATATATATATGGTGTAAAAACCCTGAAATTAATCCCCCCCCTTCTTCCTCTCATTGTACCTTGCAATGTTGACTCAACTGGTCATTTTGACCCCACTAATTCAATAAAAAAAACAACTCAGGATAAGGGGGCACAGGGGATGGGAGAGAGGCCCAGTCGTGTGCTCCCTAGGGACTGGTTGTATCTCAAACCATGGAATCTTGAAAATATTCCCCTTCCTCAAAATTATTCTCCTCCAACCAAAATAGCTCCTAAACTATAGAAGCTCTGGATGTGCAAAAGGATTTCAAGATTTCACTAATGAAGATTATAATTAAAATATTTAAATGGGTTTTTAATTTTCTTTCTGGGCTATGCTATTTCCTAGTCCTCTCGAGGAGCTGCTATTGTTCAATCCTGACAGAATTCTCTGTTAGAAATTATAGCCTGCTGCCTTTCAGCATCTTCATTAAAATGCAATGCTGCCAGATATATCTGCATGCATATGAATGAAGCATCTATAGAATAATTAAGTCATGAATAACACATTGCTGAGCATGGCTTTTCCTGAATAGGGAAAGACTATTATTTATGAACCAGAGATTTTATATTATATGAAAAAATAATTGGCAATAACAAGTATTATTTGAAGACACATTAATTTAAATTATGATTGCCCTTCTATAGACTCCATTTTTAATAAAACAGCATTTACATTAGAAAATGGATGTGAATTTATGTGCCATTTTTCTTTATTTTGCTCAAAAGGCCACCTGAAAGCTTTTTGGCAATGGGGATTGCATAATTTGAGAATCTTGAGGTCTTTTACAAACAAAAGGTCATTAGCATCACAGCGACTTCATAGGCCTGGGTTCAAACTAATAGCTACATATCAATGGAAAAACATAGATACTGTTCACAAGCAGTACTTAGGCTTTTTCAAGGAACACTGTGGAAGCAAAAGCTGAGCTCCCCTGAATCCACCCCTCCCCCATGCAGTGTGTTTGAATCAAGAAACAGTTCTTTTCCAAAAGCCCCAGTTTAGCAATGACCACATTCTAAAGTTAAACTGTGCTGTAGTTTCAGCACTGCTTAATGTTTAGCTCTGGGCTCTCCTGAGACCTTTAGCCACAGTGCACTGCGTGCTAAAGTACAGAGGCAGAGGAAGAGTAAGTGAGAAGACATGAGAAAGACCAGAGAGGGAAAAAAAGGACACAAGGCTCAAGGTGAAAAGAGAAAGGAAACATCTCTTCCTTCTTGACCTCCCTCAGGTCCCTTGGTTGAGTCTCTTTCTTGGTCATATCTCTTTGTGATTCATTTCACATTTGGTCTTTCTTCTGCTTCTTTTTAAAAGACAACACACCCAGTAAAGTCTCAGTAAAGTCTCCCTGAGGAAGGGTCAGAGTCAAATGTCAACAGAGCAAATAAGCCTACCATCTAGTTAGTCCCCATGGCAGTCAAAGGACCTGTTTCAAATCTGGGGAACCCGTTTCCTCTTTTCCTTTTTCCCTCACAGGTGCCTCAGTCCACCCTGCTCCCTTTGTACCTGGGTCACAGCATCTTCCCCTCTAATGCCCTGTCCATAATCTCCCATCCCCCCACCCAATGCCCCACCCTGCCTTTCTACCCTCCCCAGCCCTACCCAAGTACAAGTACACTCCCTAAACCATCTCTGATTAAGTCATTTCTCTGATAAAAATTCCACAGCGGTTTCTCATGGTGCTCAGGATCAATTCCAAACCACTCAACATGATTCAAACGCCCTGCAGGTCCTGGCCACAGACCACATCTCCAGATCCTTCTGCAGAGCCTTGAACGGTCTGCTCTCTCCAGTCTAAATGAATTACTCACCACTTTTTGAGTTCATCTGTTCCATGTCTTCAGACATACTGTTTCCCTAACTGACATCTATTCCTCCTTAAACATTCACCTCAAAGGCCCGCTAGACCTGCAAGCGTTCCCTGACCATCCCCACTCCCACTCGTTTTGATGTCCCCCATGGCACTCTGAGTATCACATTTATATCTCAAGGAAAACCCTTTCTTACTCTTTACTATAATTGTTGATTTGCTTGTCTATTTTCCCCACTATAGTCTCCTTAAAAGCAGAAAATATTTTCTTGGACTTTGTGTTCCTACCACCTGTCCCAGTGTATAGTATTAAAAGCCCCTTGAATGAAAGAACTACATATAACATAAGGCAGAATGAGGTAGATGCTGTCACCTTCTGCCTTATATGGCAGTGAGTAAAAGCATAGCTTCTTGGAGACCAGAAGGCTTGGGTTCACACTGTGACTCTACTATTTACTAAGTGATGATAAGTTATCTTATTCCTCTGATCCTCTGTTTCCTAATTTGTAAGGTAGATATATACACTTGTTTTTTTACAGAGTTATTTTGAAGATTAAATTAAATAAAAGAAATTAAATGTTTAGTGGGAGGACTGGCACATAGTATGCAATGTGTAGTAGTAGCTGTTAGTGTTGTCGTTACTCTTTTTATTACTATCAAAGCACAGCCAATAAAAACTTAAAAGGCCATTTGGGGTGGGGTGGGATATATTTACCTTCATTTTAAAGATTCATTGTATCATTAAAATAGAATACAAGACTCCCAGGTAATCCACAATGAAACATCATAACTAAAACAGCATAAGCAGACTGGCAAGCCAATCTTATTTTGCCAACAAAAGTTTTGCCAACAAAACTTATTTTATTCAGTTCCTCTTCATGGTGTGGTGGGGAAAAGGATACTCTACTTTAACTGTAATCATTAAATCACATTTTTTTTGTTGTTGTTCCCACGTTCACCCAATACAGATCTTTCAAGAGGCATTGCACTTAGCACTGAGTGACGAGTTTAAACAACATTGAATACTAGGACATATCCTGATCTCTGAGTAGAAGGTCTGGCTTAACTATGGCATTGGCCAGCCGTGTGATCAAGGGTAAGTCACACCTATTCGGGTAGCTGTTGTTTCTTCATCTATGTAGTTAGAAAAGTGGACTATCAGATCTCTAAGGTTCCTCACTTCACCAAAATCATGATTACAAGTGGAAGCGTGGCCCCTACTCTACAAAAAAATTGTAATTAAACTATCAAAGTATAAGCGACCTGGTATTGCCCATTTTGTCCCCTCTCCCTGCTGTTCTCAGGATACTGCCAGACTAATACTCAGTTTTCATGTAATGGAATCCCCAGAATGTGGAAGGTGGAGAAAAAACAAAAGCTAAATGGGTGGTTATCTGGAGGAGAGCAGAGAGAGCTGCAAACTGATAGAGCAGGTGGGTGGAGAGGAAGGATGTGGGAGCAAGAAGAGTTGGGGGAGGAGACTGAGAGAGTATAGGGATGGGATGGCATAAATGAGGGGAAAGTTACAGGGCACTGCAGGAGGTAGCTGGGGATCTTCATGAGTTGCCATAAAATATAATCTCCATTCCTACTTATGTTCTTCAAGACAGACAAGTGAAACAGAGTCAGGGCTTCCCTGGTGGCGCAGTGGTTGAGAGTCTGCCTGCCGATGCAGGGGACACGGGTTCGTGCCCCGGTCCAGGAAGATCCCACATGCCTAAGAGCGGCTGGGCCCATGAGCCATGGCCACCGAGCCTGTGTGTCCGGAGCCTGTGCTCCGCAACAGGAGAGGCCACAACAGTGAGAGGCCCGTGTACCGCAAAAAAAAAAAAAGATTCAGAAGGTCTGTACTTCCTTGAATGTAGCACCTCCTGAGGGATTGGACCAAATGGGTCAGAGCGTCAGTGGACTTACACCAATTAGTGAGAAAACAGAGAGAGGTACCAATTGATATGCCCACAAATATGCGTACTCTGAGTATGTGTTTAATTCTCACAGTAAAGGAGATGAATGAAGTATGATTTGAGGTGCCTTAAGAATACTGTAAAAAAATTAAAAGGTTGACATTTTAGAGATAAGGGAAAGAGAAAAGTGGTGAACTTCATTATCATCCAATGATAAGCCGTCAGGCCTAATGAAATCCATGTAAATGATATAATTGACAAAAGTAAAGAAAGTATTCCAATACTGTGGATGGAAAATTATTTCACAAACGTGAGGATTACTCAAAAAGTTTAACTTTTTTTTTCCTCTCTTTTTTAACATATGTTAATAAGGCATGTAACTTAAGTCTATGTTTTTTAAAAGGTATGGCTACCTTTCTACTCAATGAGGCTGAATTTTTAAGGAGAATAAATATCAGTTAGGGAAACAACATAGTGAGGACATGGAACCTGATATACTCAAGGAATCATAAATCATTTAGTTAGACTAATTAGGGGAATAATAAGTATAATATAACAAAGATTATCCTGGTTGCAGAGTGTAAGATGGCATAAAAGGAAGCCTAGTTAGGAAACTGGGGCAATAATCCAGCTGGGAAACAATGGGAACGTGAACCAAACAATGTAATTGAGGATGAAGGGGGAACAAAAGACTTGGGTTCAAGTCCCAACATTCTCACCCTCTATACATATGATCTTGGACAAATTACTTCTCTAAATCTTAATTTCATAAACTAGAAAATGTGAATAAGAGTACATAGGGCTGCTGAAAGATTTTTAAAAAATAAGACATGCAAACCATTCAGCACAGTACCTGGACTGAAAAATATAGACATGGAAGTACTCAGCAAATATGTGGGAGTTAAACTATGAGGTTGTCCAAGTAGTAAGTATGGAGTAGACAAGGAGAGGGCCAAGGTTGCCTAGGTTAAGAGGGTGGATTTCTGACTCCTTAAATTCTAACCCTCCTGCTCTTCCAGAATTCCACTGCTTCTTCATGGAAGATAAGACACATACCATGTAAGTGATGACACTGCCACTACCAACCAGCTATTTGCTTCCTGGTAGCTCTGTCTATGGCTCATGTTTAGAACTAGCAGCAAGAAACAATAGGAAGAAAGCATAAGTGAAGGTGTGTGGTCTGCCTTCTTGATAAACCCCATTCCCCACCCGGCCTCATGAAGCTGTATGATTTTTCTCAGTGTTTCAGATAGGATGGAAAAATGAGGCCTGCTTTTTTGTGCTGTTTTGATTCTGAGGTTTAATTACTGTTGTTTCTGGGGAATTCATTGCTTTAATTAATAATGTGCCCTGAATCTCTTAAGTGAAGAATGCCATTGAAAACATGAATATGTAATGAGTACAGCCTTCTTTATCCCAGATGAGGAGGGTGGCTGTTACTTGGCTATCACCTCTCAGTGCAAGTACAAGGACCTCAGGTACTAAAAGGAGCTGGGCTTCAAGGTTTTATTTGCATGTCTGGTTTCTTTTTAGTTCAAGAGTTCTTTTGTTTTATTTAAAAGCTGGGTCTATTAACAAGGAAACCAGAGGGAAAAAAACAATCAACTTGCTTCGGTGCCCTTTCAGACCTCCTCTTAACTGCTTATAAATCAATAAGCTAATTTCTAAATCAGGGTTTCTCAATCTCAGCACATTTTGGACCAGATAATTCTTGCTTGTAAGAGGTTGTTTTGTGTATTGTAGGATGCTTAGCATATCCCTGGCCTCTAGTAGCATGTCCCATTCGCGACAATCAAAAAAGTCTCCAGAAGGAGGCAAGAATATACAATGGAGGAAAGACAGTCTCTTCAGCCAGTGGAGTTGGGAAAGCTGGACAGCTGCACGTACATCAGTGAAGTTAGAACACTCTCTCACACTATACACAAAAATAAACTCAAAATGGCTAAAGACTCATGTCACCATAAAATTCCTAGAAGAGAACATAGGCAAAACATTCTCTGACATAAATCATAGCAATGTTTCTTAGGTCAGTCTCTCAAGGAAATAGAAATAAACAAATAAGACCTAATCAAATTTATAAGCTTTTCCACAGCAAAGGAAACCAGAAACAAAATGAAAAAACAACCAAAGGAATGGGAGAAAAATATTTGCAAATGATGCAACCGAAAAGGGCTTAATTTCCAAAACGTACAAACAACTCATACAACTCAATAACAAGAAAACCAAACAAGCCAATCAAAAAATGGGCAGAAGACCTAAATAGACATTTCTCCAAAGAAATGTCTTGTGCCTATCTTGGCCAATGGGCACAAGAAAAGATGCTCAACATCGCTAATTACCAGAGAAATGCAAATCAAAACTACAATGAGGTACAACCTCACACCGGTCAGAATGGCCATCATTAAGAAGTCTACAAATAACAAATGCTGGAGAGGGTGTGGAGAAAAGGGAACCCTCTTGCACTGTTGGTGGGAATGTAAATTGATACAGCCACTATGGAGAACAGTATGGAGGTTCCTTAAAAAACTAAAAATAGAGCTACCATATAACCCAGCAATCCCACTCCAGGGCATATATCTGGAAAAAACTCTAATTTGAAAAGATACATGCACCCCAATGTTCATAGCAGCACTATTTATAATAGCCAAGACATGGAAGCAACCTAAATGTCCATCAAGAGATGAATAAAGATGTGGGGTGTGTGTGTGTGTGTGTGTGTGTGTGTGTGTGTGTGTGTGTGTATAAAATGGAATACTCCTTAGCCATAAAAAAAAGAATGAAATAATGCCATTTGAAGCAACATGGATGGACCTCGAGATTATCATACTAACTGAAGTAAGTCAGACAGAGAAAGACAAATACCATATGATATCACTTATATGTGGAATCTAAAGTATGACACATTTGAACTTATTTACAAAACAGAAATAGACTCACAGACATAGAAAACAAACTTATGGTTACCAAAGGGGAAAGGGGGTGGGGGAGGGATAAAATAATAGTTTAGCATATACAAACTAATATATATATATATATATATATATATATATATAAAAATCATTTTGCTGTACACCAGAAACTAACACAACATTATAAATCAACTATACTTTAATAAAAAAAAAAAATGTCTCCAGGCCTTTGCAAATGTCCCCTGAAGGCAAAATTGTCATGGGTTGAGAACCACAGGTCTAAATGAAGGACTTAGTTTGCAGGACAGTGAAAGCAAGGCATATTAACAAGCAATAAACATATGTTCATTGAGGACTTGAAAAACACTGTGCTTGGTGTTGTAGGAAATACAAAAATGCTAAAGTATTATGTAACATTGGGAAAGTCCTTGGACCAGCGGTCTAGATCCACGTCTGCTGCTTACTAGTCATGGGTCCTTGAGCAATTCATTTATCCTTTCTGAGTTTCCTCATCTTACTAAGGAACAAGTGTGAGAAACGTAGGGTGCAGGAATATATGTATTTGCAATTGGATGAACAGTCTTTATAGTCTTATCTAAAGGTCTCTAGTAGTGAATCCAAAGTCTTTGTTTGCTAATCTGATCTGACTAACATTTTATTAATGACTTAAATGAATGAGGACATAATCGACATGTTGATCAAATGTAAACACAACATGCACTTGGAATGGCCATTAGCTGGATAAAAGCACCAGAACTGAAGACGATACTGAAAAGCCACATCTAAGCAAAAGGTATTTGCATACAGATAATGTAAAGTCATGCATTTGGACCCAGAAATTCACACCAGAGCACAAATACCAGATTGGGGAATTCAGTGTGTATGTAGGTGAGCAAGAAAGAGAGTAGTAGAAGATGAGATAAGAGATAAAGGAGTTCAAATTATATAGGGCCTCACATCTCATATTAAGAGAACTTTGTCATTTACTTGGAGTGAGGAGGAAAGTCATTTGAGGGTTTGAACAAAGGACTAACAGACTGGACCAAATTTTTATTTTATCAGATTACTTTGGCTGCTGCATTGAGTATAAATTAAATGGGGATAAGAACAGAAATAGGGAGACCAATGAGGAGGCTACTGCAGTAAACCAGGAGAGACACTGCAGTGACTTAGATGAGGTGTAGCAGGAAGATGTTACAGATTAGATTTGGGTTGTCAGAAAAAGAAGGGAGTCGATACTGACTCTAATCAAACAGAAGGATGGAGGGCCATGAACTAAGATGGGAAAGACCGAGGGAGCAGATTTTGGATAGGCAAGTTGAATGGTATAAATGTAACACGAAAAGAAAATAGCTGTGAAGGAGAAATTTGGCTCATTCTACAAAATTTTTGAAAAAAATAAACAAAACAAGATGTAGAGTTTACAGGTATGACCATCTGATTCTGGATAAGAAAGAATTGGCAAAAATGAAATGGGTAACCATGTGAAATAGTGACTTAATAATACCAACCTTAGCTCATACTTCCCATGAGCCAGCCACTGTCAAGGACTTTGCAATTATTATCTCATAATCCTCAAATCAGTCCTATTTTACAGATGAGCGAATCATAGCTCGTAAGTGATTAAGCTACCCAAAGGCTGGTCTAGGTTCAGATCGGCAAAACTGATAACTCTAGGTGAGCTAAGATTAAATTTTCTGCGGTTTTACTATTGCTTCAACTAGTAAGCAATGCAAAGATACACAGAAGAGCAAGATGGGAAAGAGATAAATCTCTCTCGTGACAACTTTATTTTTCAAGCATACCTAAAGTGGAGTAGTTTCAGCAGCTCATGTGCTGTGGAGATCCTCCAGGTTGGAAGAATCTGCAACACTGTACTTACCCTTCATTTCTTTTTAGTCTGGGAGAGAACCACGTCATTTAGACCCTAGTGTTGTGGTTCCAGAGTCAGAATTTCTGGTTGAGCCACTGTTACCTAATCCAATTATCTGCCTGTTTTGGCTCTTGCATGGCCAGTGTGCCCACTTGATTCTTCAGTGCAGCTGGTCTGGCCATGGCCTGCCATAGCAGTGAGCTAGGATTTGAGCCCAGGCAATCTGATTCCTGAGTCTGGTCTTAACAACTGCCCCACACTATCTGCACGTAAAAGCTTTCAAAAGGGACTCAAAATTCATTTGGAAAAACGTAGTGGAAGAAATTTAAACCTCAGATATGGCATGAACTAGGTAGCTAATAAAGCAACTTCGAATGTCTAAAACATAATGCTACCTCTCTGCTAACCTGTTGGGTTGGTGAACTCTAATAAAATGTAGGAAAGAACTGGAGAGGTGTTCTTGTTATATATTCCTGCAGAACGGAAATCTAAATTGCGACTACATCTCTACCATTGGGATGTCCTCCGTTCTACACCTTACTCAAATTTCTTGTCTCCAAGTAAACCATATGTGGTGTCTTCACACATATTGTTTCTGCTTCCAGAATACCTCCTCTTACCCTCTTTTCACCTGGATAACAACTACTTCACGACTGGAGTAAGACACCATCTTTTCTGTAAAGCCCTTTAGCATCCCATCCTCTATCCAGTCAGCTTTGACCTCTCCTTCCTCTCTGCTCCCAGAGACAGCCTCTTGGACCTGCCTCTTGCACATTGCAAAGTGCTTATCTGATTGTCATATGTATATTTATTTACTTACAGGTTTCCTCCGACAATATAGCCTCCTTTCCTTGGATTGCTGATAATATTTTTTCTGAGCTCTTTTCCAAGATACTGTTACAAAATGCTGTTGCTGACCATTTTGCATTCATCTGTGTAAGTATATTTCTGGCTAGCACATGCAGGATGAATTGGAAAATGAGATGGGGAGTGCAGGAATCCATATTTGAGGTCCTTGCAATAGTCTAAGGTGTAGAGGGTGAGAATGGAAAAGAAGAGGATTAAAGGAAAAATGCAAGAGATGTTGTGGAGGAAGGGTGAGAGATGTAAACATATGAGAATAAATAAAAAGTCTTTTTTAAATGAATGAATGTTTCTGAAAATATGGCTATAGAAACATTAAGTGAAACCCCTTCTAGAACAGCACACCAGAAAATGCTAGGAAAGATTTTTCTTAAAACAACAAAATTTTGAATGTATAACTCAGCTAGTGGGAAGGAATAGAATTATTCAAAGTTCAACAATGCACAAAAAATCACGTAAGTACCAGAGCCAAACTTTTCCTTGGAGGCATTTACTGAGTTCTGATGGTCTAAAGTCTGAATTTTAATGGGCCACTGGCAGTGAACAGGAGACAGAGCCAGAAGCTGAGCAAAATGGGAGGTTGTATCAAAGACCCCTTTCACAAGAGTCAGGACCACCAAGGGCAATACTCTCAATGAGTGAACTAGAAACAACCTCTCCCTAAAAGAGAGTCATGGAGATACCACCTTTCTCAGCCTTAGCTTTGTCTGATAAGGAAAAAATATAAAGAAAAAAGAAAAAATGTCTCCAAAGAAATTCTTCACCCAGATCTGCATTCTCATGGTTTGAGGGCCAAAAGCCACACTGCCCATGTATTTAAAACCCTAAACCAAAGATAATTTGAGTGACCCTTGGTCAACAGTGTTCCCAGAAACCTGGCAGAAAAATCCACTCTGCTCCAGAGAAATTAATTTTGGGCATAGACTCAAAGAAAATTCTGAGATAGAGTTCTAAGATATGTAAGTTCACAGTCAAAATTATCATACTGAAAAGGAAGCAAATCATGATGAGTGAAAGCTAGCATAAGAACAAACAGCAGATTAAGACAATAAAGAATAGATATTGGAATAATCAGACCCAAAATATTAAATAAGTATGTTTAATATGTTTCAAAAAATAAAAAAGTAACTTGAAAGTATTGAAAAGGCACAAGAGACTATTAGAATTGGCCAAGTGGATATAAAAGAGAACCAAATAAAAATTCTAGAAATGGAAAAAATTAAAATAAAAAAGCAAGAGATTAGATTCAGCAGTGGAGAGATTTAGTGAACTGGAAAGTAGAGATTAAAAGCAAATTACAAAACAATGCCCAAGAGAGACAAAAGGAAGATGTGAAGTAGAGAACGAGACACATGAAGGAGACAGTGAGAATGCCTGCTACACTCAATCACTTGGTAAAGAAACTCTGAAGGAAATATGAGCAGTAGCAACTGTAAAATTTAGGTAGACTTCAAAAGCTGCCTCCTGCCATGTAGATTTTAATACTAAAGGAGCATGGATAATTGCTGAGTACAAAGCTGCGAAGAAAGCCTGCCAACTTGAGGGAAAATACAGATGAAAGGGGAAATCTGACCACCCTTCTCTTCCTTCCTATTCAAAGTGATAGTGACACATTAATATAATCCCAAAAGAAAGAGGGAGCTGTGTCTTAAAGGCCACATGCCTAAGAATGAACTTGTAATGGGACCAGCAGCAGCATTGATTGTTGCTCATTCTCTCTGTTTATATAACACAATTGGAGTAATCTAGAAAATAATTATATGCCCCCTCCCTCCTCTTCATAAGTCATCAAAGATCTGTCTCTAAGAGAAGGTCTGAGAAGCCACCTGTGTATCCTGGGCATGGACATAAACATCCAGTGTACAGGCTGAGGAGACATTCCAAGGGGAAGCATAGCATTAGAAAGCAGATGAAGGGATGTCCCTGGTGGCGCAGTGGTTGGGAATCCACCTGCCAACTCAGAGGACATGGGTTCGATCCCTGGTCCAGGAAGATCCTACATGCCACAGAGCAGCTAAGCCCGTGCACCACAACTACTTAGCCTGTGTGCCACAACTACTGAAGCCGCGTGCCTAGAGCCCAAGAGAAGCCACCTCAATGAGAAGCACGTGCACAGCAACAAAGAGTGGCCCCCGCTCGCCACAACTAGAGAAAGCCCGCAAGCAGTGACAAAGACCCAATGCAGCCAAGTAAATAAATAAATAAATAAATAAATAAATAAATAAATAAGCAGATGACATTGAAGGAAGTTTACCCCATGCCCTCTTCTCTGGATCTTGTCCCTGCTATTATAAAACGTCATGCACTTCATTTTATCACACCTCTAGCTACACATAAACAAGGATTTCCCAGTAAATAAGAATTTTATGATTTTTTAATTATAAAAACAACATAATGCTTTCTTTTGCCATTTTGAACAAAATAAGTATGCGTACAAATTCTCAAGTTTTTGTTGGGCAAATCAAGAAATATGCATTGTAAGATTTTTACATAATAAAATTGTTTTCTCTTTTCACCTCAATTTTTAATCAATGCAAAATAATAGCTAATATTATTGATTGTTTAACATGTCCAGGCACCATTCTAAATACCCTACATGAATTATCTTATTTAATTCTCATAACTCAATAAGGTTGGCACTATAACTGATTTGCAAGATATACGTTTAACCTGTGATAGCCACTTAAGATACCCACCCATTTTACTTTCCTTTCCTGCTCTCCTCATACCCACTTCAAAGCGCCTCAGATTAAGCTCAATGAAGAACTTACCATATGAGACCAAAAAAAAAAAAAAAAAAAAAAAGAAATCTGAGCAAACTAGAATGGCTCATCTTCCCAGACCTTATGCCCTTGCTAGAGGAAGAAATATAAAAACAAAAATGAGATGAAGAATAGGAAGAGTTTTTTGGGGGTCAGATTCAAGTTCCTGGGTGCTTGAGTTTGTTGCATGAACACTTGCTCCCTCACTCCTGATTTGGGGGAGCTCCATAAGCCAGACAGCTGTGTTACGGTGAGACTACAGGAAGAGGAGACTGGCACCTTACTTGCCAATTGCTTATCTGCTGAGCCTCAGGGCTTGCAACCAGAACTTGATGAAAGGAATTTTAGGAAGAAGGGATAGGTATTGGCAAAGTAAGGCAGAAGAGAGCAGAGCTACTCTCTGAGGTCAAGAGGTCAAGATCAGGAAGACTGGGACATCAAAAGATGAATAGGAAGGGAAGGAAAGGCATTTGCCAAATGGACCACATTCGTCACAGCTGTAGGTTAGATGACTGTCAGGTGAAAGGTGCAGCCAAATACTTCACAGAAACCACACAGATGCCTAGACAGCTGCTCAGAGACAAGTCCATCACCATCCAGATCTGTGGGTCTCCCTCATCAGGAGATTTGGAATGAACTAAATCAAAGGTGATGATCGACTCAGGAGTGTGCAGCCAATTAGCCATCACCAGATCCTAGTGGTCAAGAAAGTATCTTCTCCCTCAACATTTCTTCTACTTCCTTTCCTCCAGATACGGCAAAAGGAGAAAGGAAAACACTGCAGACCCTTTCTCAATGGAATTCTCCCAACTGAATGTATGTGTTATTTCAGATCCTTCAGGAAGCAAATGCCAAGATAGAATTAGATATACAAATAATTAATTGGAGGAAACAACTATGAAGAATAAGGGAGAAGGAGCAGGAGTGGATGGGGAAAAACTTCAGACCACGATGCTCACCTGACACTTGTGCAAGGACAGAAGAAGGAAGGAGGACTGGGAAGGCAGAGGCCCCAGACTGCAGTGGAGATCTCAGAAAGGCTTGACCAGGCCAGTGGGGTATTGTAGAGCAAAGTTTGTCCATTAGAGGAGCCCCATGTTGGGCAGGAACGGCCCAGCTCTAGTATACATACCTGCTTTGCTCGGTTATTGGATTTGAGCAGCCCAGGGAGCGTGTAACCTCCTTGTCATGGACACTTCAGAGGATCCCAGAGTTACAGCCTCTGGAGGCTGTCAGCTAACTATTTTCTTTGCAGCTTGTTCTCACTTCAAGGGAGATGTGGACAACACACTCCATTAGCTGCCACAAGATCCATTAAGTCTATTCTGGGATGATGATGTGGGCTTCACACTTGGACATTAGAGTGAACTTATAAATATTTTGCTCTAAGCCAGAGTTAATAAGATCCGTCACAACCTCTTCCCATTCAGCAGGTTATAACAAAGAACTAGGACACCTGGTTCATCTGCTCTACATCAGTCATTTTTCACATTCACCCCCTCCCACCTCACTGCTTCCTCTCACCTTTCAGCTACTTGTCTGTCCTATCAACACCCACTCTGGGATCAGGTCCACCTTCAGACAAAAAAATTTACCTTCAGTGCAGGTAATAGCTAAGTATAGTTTGGTCACTGCTTTTAATAGTTGACAAAAGGATGTGTGAATATTTTTGACTGGTTTCTGTCTTAGCGTCTCATTCTTGTTTAAAGAGTAAAAATGTGGTCAAGAAAGAGGAATCACCCCTAATTTGGAATAAATCTCAAATCAAGCATATAGTGGTATGAGAGGTTAGAATAGTATTGTTGAACTTAAAAGGGAGGTTTATTTGAGGAAATGGCTCAGAGTTAAGATCTGAAAAGGGGAGGGAAGAACATTCCAGGCAGAAGAATCAACATGTACAGTGGCCCTTAGTGACTGGGGTAAGGGTTCAAGATGAGACTAGACCAGGTGGGTAAGAGCCAGATCTTCTCACAGGAGTTTTCATTGTCCTAAAAGTAACAGTAGGGTTTTAATCAAAGGACTGGGATGGGTGGAAGATGATATGTTAGGATTTGTACTTTGAAAAAAATCCCTCCGGATGAAGAATGGAGAACAGATTGAAGGATGCATGAGGAGATATTAAGAGATATTTAGGAGTTTTGTTTTGTTTTAATAGCCCAGGTGAAAGATGAGGCTATCTTGAACAAAGAGAAATAGATTTTAAAAAAAAATTTAAATGGCAAAACATCCAAAACTCACTGGTAGATTAGATATGGGGCTTGAGAAAGAGAAGGGTGTCAAGATGTCTCCTAGGTTTCTAGCTAGCATACTGGATGAATGATAATGGCATTGACTAAAATAATAAATACCAAAAGAGAATCAGGTTGAAGGACAAAGCTGTGAATTCAGAATTAAACAGTTTACCGATTAGGAATCTTTTAGTCACAAGTTATTAAGAAGCCCAATTCAATCTGACTTAAACAAAGAAGAGAAGATATTGCTTCGCCTAATTATAAAATCTATTAGAGAGGCTGGCTTCACCAGTGGCCTCATTTAAGAATCAGATGATATCACCAGGATTCACCTCTCGACTCTACTTCCTCTCGACTGGCTACATTCTCAGACTTTACATGGTGGTTCCTGTACAACTTCAGGCTCACACCATCACAAGACTAGTTCAGTGTAAGAGGAAATTCTCTTCCCAAAAAGTTGAACAAAAATTCAAAATCTCATCTCTTTAGCCTTTATGGTCTTCTTCTGGGCATATGCCCAACCTTGAACCAATTACAATTGCTTAGGGTGATTAAATATGCTAATTGGATCCTGTAGCCTGAGGCTTAAGTCATATTCAAAAAGAAGTTCATGAATGAAAATGGAGGAGAGTTACATATCCCAAAACAAAATCATGTACCACTGCCACAAAAAGCATAAGGGAACACAGGGTAGTGAAAACAAAATATAACTATCTCGTTTAGGTGAACGTGATTTCTGAGATTAACAACAGGCAGGATGTGGTGGACATCTGAGAAAATCAAAGCTTCACTGATAAAGAAGGGGTACTTAAAATCACCTCTGAGCATTAGCAGAGGTCAAGACTATGGGCTTTCAGTAACAACTGGCTCAATACAAGAACATAGACCACATGGGACAAAAGCAACATAAGGAACCTCCAAGAAAATCTATTTTTGGTGAAGATTCTCTGGAAGGTCCATCAGATGTCTTGCTGTAAAATAATCAGAATTGAATTTTTTTCTGTTTATGTTTAATGCACATCATATGATGTGAGTTCAGTCAATCTTACTTTTTCCATTATTAAAGTATTGATACTCCTCCAGGTATCAATAGAAATATGTAGACTCCAGCACCTAGAATGGACAAAAGCATGACGACCACCCTCTTTATTTCCTGTTGTGTCAGCCAGACCTATTCCTGCCTGGGAATGCTAAACAGTACACACACACACACACACACACACACACACACACAAAACCCTTTGGGGGCTGTCTTGGTAAGATTGAATGTGAAAAATAGTTTCCACTAGAGGGTGCTAAGCCTCAAAATAAAAATACAAACCAAGTACGTAGGATTTTCCCATACTTTCCAATATTCATTGAGCAACTAATAACTATTAACCCGGACTCCCCAAAAAGCAGAGCCTGAGGCAAAGCTTATGTGCTACTACTTTATTATAGAATGCAATCCCAGGGAGCAGGAATGAGGGCAAAGGAAAAGGAGGCAGGGAAAAAGTGAGAGTCAGTCCAAGAAGTTGTATTACTGAGCCAGTCACCTCTTGCTATTAAACACAACTGACTCCTAGATCTTATTGTACCTTCCTCTAAGAGACCATATAAAAAGCTGCTTCAGGGCTTCCCTGGTGGTGCAGTGGTTGAGAGTCCACCTGCCGATGCAGGGGACACGGGTTCGTGCCCCGGTCCGGGAAGATCCCACATGCCGCAGAGCGGCTGGGCCCGTGAGCCATGGCCGCTGACCCTGCGCGTCCGGAGGCTGTGCTCCGCAACGGGAGAGGCCACAACAGTGGGAGGCCCGCGTACCGCAAAAAAAAAAAAAAAAAAAAAAAAGCTGTTTCATAGAACAGTCCATCCAGACTGGCTCAATCATCCATTGTTAAAGTTTTACCCAGTGGGGTATTAATTCCCTCCTTACGTCTGAGTTGCGAAAAAATACCTTGTCAAAGATAATGTCATGCAAACAGCAGTTGGAGGATGTTTGTCCTTTGACACTAAACGTTAATTATCACTTCTCATTTAATAAGACAACTAGTTGTGGGTTTCTTAGGTATTTCTTGGTTGAAAATAATTTCCATTAGACTTGCTAATCATCTAAGAAATTAGCTTTGTTGTTTATCTTTGAATTAGTCTTGTTTACCTTTGCCAAATGAATGCTACATTATAACTGATTGAATAAGCAGTGCTATTTGTTTTTAAGAACGAGAACTCTTTGTTTTTTCAAGTTGATTTATTTTGAAATATTTATAGCTTTCCCCATGGCTTCAGAAACAGACTAGGAAGACATTTAGCTGCTTTTAAACAACCGTTGTATAACACTACAAGCTTTTTTTCTGTTTGTCTACTTAGTAAATCAAGCATATGTTTTCTAGAAGGCTTTGTCTAACTGCCATAATATCAATAATTTGCATCCATTTGTCCTACCTGCTAAATAATTTTATGCTTTAGATCCTTATCAGTTATTCTTAACGTTCTTATAAAATGTGCCATTTTTACATTGACTTTTTATTTGGAAATAATTTCAAACTTACAAAAAGTTGAAAAAATAAAAATAGTACAAATGAATACCCATATGCCATATACTTTATCCAGATCTATCCATTTTTTAACATTTTACTCTGTTATATATGGTTGTCCATCACGGCCCTTTACCCCTAAATACTTCAATGTGTTATTTCCTTAAAATAGGGATAGTCTCTCAAATAATCAATTATATAATCTACTGTCCATATTCCAATATTACCAACCGATCTACTAATGTTCTTTATAGCATTTTTCCCTCCAATACAGGATCCAGTCTAGGGTCAGGAAGGTATTTAGCTGTCATATCTCTTCAGCTTCCTTTTGTTTGGAATAGTGCCACAGTTTGTCTGTGTTTTTTAAGACATTAATATTTTTGAAGGATACAGTCCCACCTCCCTTTTTTAAAAACAGAAAATTTCTCATTTTATGATTGTCTGATGTTTCCATGTGATTAAATTCTTTCTCCACCAGCAAATGCACAGGTGATGTTATGTCCTTCTCAGGGTATCACATTTGGAGCTCCATGACTTCTGTCTGTCCCTCATTGGAAATACTAGCTTTGATCACCTGGTCAAAGTGTTCTCTGACTTCTCCACTATTGTTTTTTATTCCTCCCTGCAACTAATCAGCAATCTGTGAGAAGACACTTAAGACCATACAAATATGGTTTTGCTGTTCCAAAGCAAAATTTCTCTTTAGATTTAGCATGGATTGATTATGCTTGGCTAATCCAATCTTCACTGTGATGGTTGCAAAATTTGTGAGTTTTTCACTGCAGAACAGTCAGTCCTTGGCATTCTGCTGTATGCAAGAGCCCTTCCTTCTCCCCCATTTATCTATCATCAGTAGGGACTCATGAATTAATATGCTTTTCAATGGTTTAGATTTCATTATTGAACTTTATTTTGCTACTTAGATTGTCCCAGATTTGGCCAGTGGGAGCCCTGCCAAGCTAGCTCCCATGTCTTTGTGACATCTTTTTTCCCCAGCATTTCTTACTATCTGGTACAACAAGATGTTCCAGGTTCATCTTGTACCTACCCGGCTCCAGTTCTAGAAACCAGATATTTTTCTAAAGAGCCCTACTCCTTTTAGTGGGGAATGGTATTAGAGATCAAGATCTGGGTGATAATGTACGTTCACTGCTACTGTTGGGGGAGAGGGATCTTTGCTTCTTGGCTCTTTCAACCAGAGATAGAAAATCTGTGCGTACACATGCATACAAATGTTCATATATACATTAATATTTAAAAATAAAAATACATAGGCATGCCCACACACACACACACACACACACATACACACACACACACACACACACACACACACACACACATTTTTTTTTAAGAAATCAAGTGTTCACACTGGTTCTTCCAATTCCAATTCATGCCTACGGAGTTCTTTCTTTCTCTTCTGTATTCCCTATTTGTATGGCCATGCTGCACAGAAAGAATTCCGGTTCCCAACAACATGCTATGTATGCATTTGCTCAGTCCTATGATGCATCTAAAATGGTTTCAGAATTTTGCCAATACTACTAAAAATACAATACAATAAACAAAACTACTGAAAAGAGTTAAAGATTTATTTCCAATTCTCACCTCCCCTACTGTTCCACCCCAACACACACAGCTATACACACCCTGTTCTGGCCACAACTAATGGTGTAGAGTCAAATATATATACGGTCAATAAAGGCATATTTTGTAAACTTTGCTATTTTTATTACTCTTAACAAACAGGATAACACATGTTAGCCTTCTCCTTTCCTAGACATGCATATATGTCAGCACACCTCTTCACATGACATATTACCCAGCCCTTCCTTTCCTTTTGGACTATGCCATTTTATAATCTATCCCATATGCAGCTTTCAAAAAAAAAAAAAAACTTCCTAAGGTGTAGCTTCACACATGCCATGATACTGTTCAACAAAACTTTCTATCACTTCCAATTACCCAAGACAAAGAAACAAGTTCATCTTCCAAGCCTTTTGTAATAGGGTCCCAAACTAGCTCATATATCCTAGCTCCCCAAATTACAGTCTATATCTGATTCTGGTCAAAATGGATTATTTGCTGTTTCCCAAACTGTTCCCATACTTTGTCTCATGCAGTTCACACTTGCTGGACGCCTTTTATTATCAGATCACTTGCCTTTTAAAACCCTATCAGTCCTTCAAGGTTCATCTCTAATACCACCGGTTCTCCCATGATGGCTTTTATTTTTCCAATTTATGCTGATTTTAGTTATGGTCGAAAAATAATTGTTTTCTGTATATATTATCAAAAAGAATTTATTTTCTATCTAGTATTTGGAAGAAACTGTGACAGAGACCAAAATAACCTGTATCTACTAATATATTGTGGGGTCTTGATGATTTGACCTTGGGGAACCCAACTCATTGTTGGTGGATCCTAATTTCATTACCAAATAGCTGTGTGGCCTTGGACAAGTAATCTCTCTGGCCTAAGTTTATCATCAATAAAATAGACATAAAAAAAGTATCTTCACTGGAGAATTGCTGTGAAAAACAGAAATAATCTTGCACATAGTAGCCTGTTTTGTCATTGCTGCTGAATGTGCTTAATAAATGTCTCAGATGAATTGGGATCCAAGACAGACCGAATTCTAATCCCAACTCTACCAACACCTTGGACATATCACTGCAGCTTTCTAGGCTTCCTTATCTTCCATCACGCACAAAGCCAAGTGGTGAAGCCCACGCCCTCTGACTGAGTCAACCTGGCTGAGTCCCTAGGTGGCAGTGTCTTGGGTTTAGGCCCATACTCTGTGTGGCCACTAGCTGGCAGGATTGCCACATGGTTGCTTGGCCACTCCCCATCTCCACCTCCATCTCCACCTCCAGGAAGGCCTTGCCTTAGGGACTTTGGACCAAAACAAACAAAACAGTCCAGGCTAGCTGCAGCCAAGGCTTCAGAGTGGAGTCTTATGTGGCTATAAAAGGAGAAGAGGAAGCAAGATCTCCAGCACTCTTGTACAAGCCTAGAGGAGGGACTAGGATTCCAAGGACAGCTGACATCTCTCCAGCCCATCTATCACATGGTAGATGCCCCTGTAAAGTGCTACAGGTGACCCAGGTCAACACCAGGGTGCCCTCTGAAGAATCAGATGCTGCCTCTCTTGGAAACCATATCTCATGCCTCACGAAATACTTGTGAAAATTTGGGACTTGGGCTTGTAACGTCCAAATGGGTGAGCAACTCACTTTGATCTCTTCGCTCCTCAGTTCCCTTTGTTGTAAAATGAGTGTAAATCAGGCCTCTGATCTCCTTGTTTTGTCTTCCGTGCTATAGGCAGTGCAGAATCCTGGAAATAATGTGGGCTTCGTGAACACACAGACTTGCTCTAAATCCTGTTCTTTCCATTTGTATAAATCTGAGGAACGTTTCTAAGTTTCCTCATCTACAGAATGGAGATAGAAAAGCTATTGATTTCGCAATTTTTTTTGATGAATGGAATGAAATAAAGTAAGTGAAAATGGCACATAAAGTTGCTTAATAGTGTTAATTCCCATCCCTGATTATAAAAATACAAAACAGCACGATTTCATAGTCATTAAAAATGGGTACACATGCATAAAAAGGACAAGGTCAATATGTACCAAGCTCTTAGGATTTATCTCTAGTGATAAAAATTCAAGTGATTAATATTTTCCTCTTTATAGCCCTCTGTAGTTTCTAAATTTTCTAAAATGAACCTTTATCACTGTTGTTCCTTTTTTTATTGTGGTAAAACATACATAGCATAAAATCGACCATTTTTAAGTGTACAGTTCTGTGGTATTATGTACATTCCCAATGTTGTGCAGCCACCACCCACTGCCATCCATCTTCAGATGCCTCTTATCATCCCAAACTGAAACGCTGTACCCATCAGATCACAACCTGCATTCTTCCCTCCCCTGCCCCTAGTAACCACCATTCTACCTTCTATCTCTATGAATTTAACTATTCTAGACACCTCATGTAAGTGGAATCATGCAACATTTGTCCTTTTGTATCTGGCTTATTTCTTATTTCACTTAGCTTAATATTCTCAATGCTCATCCGCGTTGTAGCACGAATCAGAATTTCCTTCCCTTTTAGGATTAAGAAATACTCCCTTGTATATGTATACATACATATATATATATATATATATATAATATTTTGTATTCATTTATCCATCAATGGATATTTGGATTGTTTTTATCTTTTTGGCTATTATGAATAATGTGAACAACAGTGTACAAATATCTCTTTGAGTCCCCGCTTTTAATTCTTTTGGGTGTATACCCAGAAGTGGAATTGCTGGGCCATATTGTAATCTGTGTTTAATTTTTTAAGCAACTGCCATGCTCTTTTCCATATCAACTGCACCATTTTACATGCTTATTTTTTTTATATATTTAAAAGCCGTCCTATGGGCGTGAAGAGGTGTCTCATTGTGGTTGTTACATTTATGTAATGTGCCGATTTGCATTTCCCTAGTGACTAGTGATATTGATCATCTTTGCATGTTGTTAAGTAACTAAAAACAAAACCCTTCCTACTAAACAAATGAATATATTATGAAACAGAATATAATATTTGTACACATTTTCAAATTGAAACATGAGACTTCAAAGAAATTTCCTGTATGTGGTGGGCAGCTTAGATCTATACCCCTAGACTCCCCAGGAGTCCTCATTCCTTCTTCTCCACCATGGGGATGGGTCAGGAAACCATTTGCAAAGACTGCTGGTCCCTGAGTTCACAGGAGGAGAAAGGGTGTAAGAGGCCAAGAAGGTTACATCTAATAAGATAAAGTTTCCAGAGGAAAGTCAGCCCCGAATTAAAATGAAACCCATTCAATAAACATTTAAGACACCTGAAAGCTACTCTGCATATGACAGTGATCAAGTTACTCCTTGTGAAGTAGTGAGTAAAACAAACATTGAATTATGGTGTGACAAAGCGAGAGAGTGGCATGGACGCATACACACTACCAAACGTAAAATAGATAGCTAGTGGGAAGGAGCTGCATAGCACAGGGAGATCAGCTCAGTGCTTTGTGTCCACCTAGAGGGGTGGGATAGGGAGGGTGGGAGGGGGGAGATGCAAGAGGGAAGAGATATGGGAACATATGTATACGTATAACTGATTCACTTTGTTATAAAGCAGAAACTAGCACACCATTGTAAAGCAATTATACTCCAATAAAGATGTAAAAAAAAAAACCATTGAGCACTTGTTACAACAAACAAACATTGAGCACTTGTTACCAGTTTAGTGGGTACTACCGATGTAGAAGTACAGTACCACAGGAGGGTATAATAGGAGGATTTAAACAATGGAGTACAAGAAGCCCAGAGCCAGACACTAAACTGACATGTCAGGAACTCCAGAGGGAGATAAAAGGAGGTAAAAGGAACACATGGAGCAGTTATTCCCAAACATCTGTCTGTGGGCAAAGTGGTAGCTGATCAGCAGTAAAAAGAGAAAAATAAGGATACTCTCATGAGTTTTACATAAAGCTAAATTTACCCTGTACAGAACTATCACTAGGGATTAAATGTCCTTTCTTTTATAAAGTAAAAAATATTCTTAGGGGCTTCCCTGGTGGCACAGTGGTTGAGAGTCCGCCTGGAGATGCAGGGGACGTGGGTTCGTGCCCCGGTCCGGGAAGATCCCACATGCCGTGGAGCGGCTGGGCCCGTGAGCCATGGCCACTGAGCCTGCGCGTCCAGAGCCTGTGCTCGGCAACGGGAGAGGCCACAACAGTGAGAGGCCCGCGTACCGCAAAAAAAAAAAAATATATATATATATATATATATATATATATATATATATATATTCTTAATAAGCCAAAATAAAAGGAGCAAACCCACATCATTTCTTAAATTTCGTTGTGACCTTTAACTGCTCTGTAACATTTCAGTACTCTCAGCACTCCAGGAATTCCTGGCTAGGAGCAAGAAGCAGGTGTTTTGACATGGAGAAGGGCAAGCCAGTCAGGATGAGTGGAGACCCACAGAAGGCCTGGCCTAGGTTGGATCTCACGGACTCCAAGCCCTTCCAGAGAAGCCACTTGTAGGTGTTGCTACATGCAGCCCCCTCCCCAACCCTATCATTCTGAGCCAGGGACAGGGATTTAAAGAGACAGGAACCTGCTGACGTCTTTTGAACCTGTCTGTCCCAACCTGTAGAGAGGGGTTGGCACACTTTTTCTGTAAAGGACCATACAGTAAATATTCTAGGCTTTGTAGGCCATCTGATCTCTGTCATGACTACTCAGTGCAGATGTTGTAGCTCAAAAGCAGCCACAGACAATATGTAAACAAACTGCCATGACTGTGTTTCATTGAAACTTTATTCACAAAACACAGGCAGAGGGCCAGATCGGGCCCACGGTCCACAGTTTACCAAGGACTACTCTAAAGAGCCTCGTACATCCCAGATCAGACTCAGCAATAAAAACAGATCCCGGTCATTTTGTAGACATGAAACTTGTGGCATAGAGAGACTTGTGGTTTTGAGTTCAGCTTAAGCAGTTGTCTGCTGAACACCAATATCATCACCGTTCCTAGAATTTTATATCTAGCTGCTATACACCAAGAAATATACTAAGTACACCATACGGATTATTTTACTTAATTTGCACAACAACACTATAAAGGGCTATTACTACCATTTCTACTTTACAGCTAAAGGGATTGAGGATTGAGAGGTTCTGTAAGTTGCTGAGGCCCACACAGCTGGTGAGCAGTGGAGCTGTGTTGATAAAGCAGGAGACGTGGACTTCCGCTTCTAGCCACGATGGAGCAACAGGGACTAGATTCACATTCCCACCTTAAACAGCTAAGAAACTGAACAAAATCTATAAAAAGATCGTTTTCAGGCATTCAGTAAGTGGCACAGCGGGACAGTGATTCCTACGAGAAAAGAGGTGAGCCCTACCTAGGATGCCCCAACTCACTGTCTGCATAAAGTTTCCTGGCTAATACCAAAGGGAACAGGAACCAGACAGAACCCAGCCAAACAGAACCCAGCATCTGGAGTCTGGGAGGCCAAAGCAGCTAAAATTTCTGGGGCAGAGTACTAGAGAGGAAAGAGTCACACAGAAGGGAGCTCCAGAGACATGCAGAAGGTTTACCTTATGTCTTTAGCTGAGAACTAATCAGCATGTGTGTGCAAGAAACTACCAGTGCAAGGAGAGAACCATCAGAAAGGAGCATTCCTGGAGCTCACCCAGGGTTGGGAATATTTTATGTTCCTGTAGCCACAGTAAAAAGATCTCCTGATATATACCTACTCAAAAGGTATCACGTTAGTAGTGGGACTAAACCAGGCCTACCCTAAAGGATACTCTGGACCTGCCTAACAAAAATTAAAAGCAAGTCAAAAGAATCAGTTTGTTTCCAAGTAACTCAACTGCATCCCCCAAAACAAGGCTTAAAAGATATATAAAGGATTAGAGAAAAAAATCTGTGCCCAATCACATAAAATTCACAAAGTCTCCCACCCAACAAAAAAATAACAGGCATTCAAAAAAGCAGGAAAATATGCCCTTAAAACCTGGGGAGGCGGCACGGGGAATCAGTCAATAGAAACAGATACAGAAATGCCACAGATGATACAATTAATAGACAAGGATGTTAAAACGACTTCTATAAATATGCTCCATATGTTCAAGAAAGTAGAGGAAAGCATAAGCAGGACGAGAAATGAAGGATATAAAAAAGATCCATATAAAACTTCTAGAGATGGAAAGCAAAGAACAGTAATATCTGAGATGAAAGGTCACACAACTAGCAAGTGGCAAACCTGAGATTCTAACCCTGGACTGACTCCAAGTTTGGTTCACTGCACTACTGGATCAGTTTTGTAGCATAGGCGACTGACAGAGAAGGAAAATCAGTACCACTTTCTTAATTAAGCCAACTGGTTCACAGGTGTAAGTAGCATTTTTAAAATTTCCCTGAATGTATTTATTTATTTATTTTAACATGTTTATTGGAGTATAATTGCTTTACAGTGGTGTGTTAGTGTCTGCTGTATAACGAAGTGAATCAGCTATACATATACCTATATCCCCATATCTCCTCCCTCTTGCGTCTCCCTCCCACCCTCCCTATCCCACCCCTCTGGGTGGTCACAGAGCACCGAGCTGATCTCCCTGTGCTATGCAGCTGCTTCCCGCTAGCTATCTATTTTACATTTGGTAGTGTACAGGAATAAAGACGCAGACGTAGAGAATGGACTTGAGGACACGGGGAGTGGGAAGGGTAAGCTGGGACGAAGTGAGAGAGTAGCATGGACTTATATACACTCCCTGAATGTATTTAAACTGTCTTCAGCTTATGCTGCACGCTGGGATGGAAGCTAACTAGACACGGCCGTACATCATCTCTGGCAATCCAAGTAGAGAGTACTATAAAAAGAAACAAAAAACAACCATTGCTACCCAGTGTAAATCTAACCATGCCTGGTGAATTTGCTTAGTTCTCTTTCCTGCTGAGAATATTCATACCTCTTTTTTGTTGTTATTGAGACAACCATATATGTGATAAAAGAATGAAAGATCATTCATTGTTCTTCATCTCAGGGACTACTCAGATGCTATAGAGATTTCCCTGATCCATCAAAGACATAAGAGGCATCAAAGAAAGAAAGGACATGATTCTTAATGAGGAAAGAGCCTGCATATCCCCAGGGTTAAGTCAGTCCCTGATTCTGTCACCCACATTCCACCACAGTGGGGCTGGAGCTCATCTTTTGGCTTTTTAGGATATTTTCAAGAGCAATATTTAAACAGTAAAAAGGAATAAAGAGTTTTCATGTCCCTTTGCCACATTTATCTGTATACTATACATTGCTAATTATACCTGAGTTTATCTACTCAGGAAAAGCAGATTAAGAAAGACCATTGTTCCATACATCATATAATAACATCTTAAAATCAGACACAATCTCAAAGATCATCTAATCCTTCCCTGTCATTTTAAAGATGAAGAAACCTAGGCCACACACACAGATAATGGCAGAACTGTGACTAATATCTTTACTCCTCAGAAAACTGGAGTACATGTGGGAAGAAAAGGATCCACCTTTTAGAGGCTGTGGGCTGTTGGGCTAGATCCTTAACCTAGGGGACAAATATCTTCTGTGGATTAGATAAAATAATGTATGCATGTTGTATTAAGTTTACATTTATTTCAGTGGTTGCCCCATGTAAAGGGCCTACTAAATGGATTTAATGTCCCCAGAACCCATTGACTAGTAACCCTCTAAGAGACGGAAACCAGTTGGAATCAACACAAAACTGGAAAAAGTCTACCATCCTAAGAGCCTCATAAACATGTATATTTTCAAGGTCTAATCAAAATAACTGGGATGAAGTCTTAGGAAAGTGTAACTAGAATACAGCTTACGAGGGCAAAAGAGCTATGGCCTAATGAATTTATTTTAATCTTCCTAAAGAAAGATAACAATGGAAGAGAAGGCCTGGCCTGCATGGGAACTACAAAAGGGCAATGAAAGAACATAAATTGGCCATGTTGCTTCCATCTCTGTCCAAGAGAGGCGATGCCATGAATTGGATGACAGTGGCTGTTATTTTCAACCAGAGAACTCTTTCCTTTCTGTTTCTGTGTTTCCTCTTCTCTCCTCCCCTCTCCTCTCCCTTTATCTTCCTCCCCGACCCTCTCTTGGTCCCATTCAATTTTGGGCCATGTGCATGCAGATGTAAAGCCAATGCATCCATTTTGCTACCATAAAAGAAACCAGCCTTAGAATGAATACAGCATCTCAGGGGGCAGAGATAAGGCACATGAGGCGCGCGCACACGCACACACACGCACACACACACACACAGAACAAACAACTAAAACCAGAACTTGATAATACAGTGAGTGCTTAAATCAGTTCAACTCCAAGTTCATTCTCCTTTGGATTTCCAATTGTAGAAACTACCAAATCCTCGCACTCATTTCACCTATTTTGTTTCTTTTTTTCATTTATTTTTATTGAAGTATAGCTGAATTACAATGTTGTGTTAATTAGTACTCTACAGCAAAGTGACTCAGTTATACATATGTTATCTATAAATCACCTATTTTGAATTGTAGTTTCTGTTACTTGCAACAGAATGCAACATAATGAATCAAAATTGGTTCGTCATGAGGACTTTCCTACATGGGATATAATGTTCTAATCAGCCAGCATATATATGTGGTCCACCTGAAGGATGGTTTTCGAGCAAAATTAAAAACCAACATTAAGTTTTATGTTTAGGTCACATATGATTTTGTTTAGCACGATTCATTTACTTGTTGTGTGAGACGTGTCTTCTAGCCTTGTTGAGTGGATCATTTCTAGCAATACCAATATTTTCACATTTCTGGACCTACACATCTAAGAGCCAGACCCTGAACTGTGGCCTCCATGCTCCAGTGTTGCATCTTGTGTGACCTAGACTATGTGCCTGCTCTGTTCATCTCATCTCTCTCCTTAATGACTCCCATTACAGTGCTCTTTCCACCATGCCACATGCTCATTAGGTGGTTAATTACATCATGAGCTTGAAGTAATAAGATAGCATTTCTTACTATTTGTTAATTCAGATGGTAGGCCTTCCCTCCAATTAGTGTAAATTATTAAGGTTTTATTATATACATACATATGTGTTTATGTCTGTAAAGTTTCATTGATGAATAATGACTGTGCAGCCACCCACAGACCAGATGGAAATGATTGGAGAGCATTAAATAAAACATTGTTAGGTCATTTCCAGTATGTAATCAGCACCAGTGGCTGTGGTTAGACTTGTTAAATAAACAGATGGAGGAAAGGATGACTCACTGAGAACAAAAATTATTGAGGCCTTAGGTATCCCCAACACAGACCTTCCAAGGAAAAAGCTTGGAGACTGCTGAGCATGGCTTGGGGGATGTCCTAGGTTGAAGGGTTGGTGAACAGCACAGAATCTTTGCTCTCTGAGTATTGACTATAGTTTAAGGTTATAAAAACAGTCTCTCCTTCGCCCTTCCTCCTCCTTCCTCCTTCCCAACTTTCACTCCTTCCTTTATTTTTTTCTTTCTTAGAAACACTTATGAATGTCAAATATGTGCCACTCACTGGGCTGGGTATTAAAAAAGACATAATCCTGACCACCGCCCCTACTATTTCCTGGTTTTGTGGCCTTGGTCAAGTTGATTAACTTCCAGAAGCTCAATTTTATCATTTAAAACTGAAGATATAGTTGCCTCTCCTGTCTCTACTTTACAGGTTTGCTTTGAAGATCCAATGTCATTAGTGAGGTAAAAGGAAGGAAACCCCTAAGAATTGTGATTGCTATTCCATGCCCACTACCGCGGCCCTCTAACAGATAACATCATCCTTGCGCTTTGCTTCTAAGCATATTTTCACTAATAGTTATGTAGTACTTTAAAGTAGAAAGCATATGGCATTTATTATCAGAACAATCAGGCTTAAGTCCCAGCTTCACCATTCAATAGCTGTGTGACATTAGGCAAATCCCTTAAAGTCTTCGAAACTCAAGAGATTGTTGTAAGGAAAAAATTAAGTTTAAAAAAATAATAACAATGGTTAGAAATCAGTTACATTTGGGGGAGGTGTGTGTGTGTGTGTTGGTTGCAAGGACCACCTTTAAAAAGGGACGGAGTTTATTTCCAGGACTTATACTATCTAGAGCAGGAACAAGAGGCCGTCAGGACTTGAGACTGTCTGGGGACCAGACAAATTCTTCAGACTTTCTCACTGCATCTCCGTTTCTCTCCACCTGTCTGGTTTGTATCCACTGCACAATCTAGATGGAATCCTAAAGTGAACCAATCTGAGTGGTTTAGCAATTCACCACGGCCTCTGTAACGCAGGAGCCCTCCATACAAGGTTATCTCCAAACAACCCGAGGACTAGCTTGGGGTGGCCCAATCAGTGGTCACTTCCGCTCAAAGAATAGCCAAGCACGAGTCTCCTGATTAGGGGGCTGTGGATGGGCTGAGGGATGTTGTATGCGGCAGGAAACATCACTGACTATTTCAAAGTAAGGCAGGGATGTATGAGTACATTCTATTGGGCAAGAAGTAGCGAATAGAAACTGCCCCCTGAGCACTTTGAGGCTATATTTAAAGATGTTACACAGGGACTTCCCTGGCGGTCCAGTGGTTAGGACTACGCACTTCCACTGCAGGGGGCACATGGGTTCGATCCCTGGTCAGGGAACTAATCCCTCCTGCTCTGTGTCTCGGCAAAAAAAAAAATAAATAAAAGTTACACAGAAGGTGTATACTTAGGGAGGAAGAGATTAGATTCCAGGCAGAAAATAACTTTTCTCTCTAAAAATTTCCCTTCACTGCAGCAAATAGAGAAAAGAAAAATTAACATAGATGTGAGGGGTGGGAAGGGGGATGAGGAGACATCCAGAATGTTAAGATTAAATGAGGGAAGCAAAGATGAAATACACTGCAACCACTCCCACAGTAAAAAGTAAATCAGGCAGCCGGCATTTTACAGCAGGTTTGGGGGGATCTGGTCTCCTCAGCAATATTGATGACAAATTTTGAATACTTAATGTGAATTCTGAGTAATATAACATAAGCAATTACTACTAAGTACCCTGAAAAACTAGCATGGAGTAACTTGGGGAAAAAGAATGTGAGGCACCATAGGAAAATCAAAGGAAGCCAGAAGATGATAAATCAAATGGTATCAAAATCAAAGGTCTTTCCTCAGCAATACCTATCGGTTAGGGGTCGAATTGTGTCCCCTTCACACACACACAGAAAAAAGATATATTGGTACGAACCCCCAGTACCTCAGTATCTGAGAATGTGACCTTATTTGGAAATAAGGTCTTCACAGAAGTAATCAAGTTAACATGAGGTCATTAGGGTGACCTTATATGATTCAATACAACTGGTGTCCTTATAAAAGAAGGAAAATTTGGACACAAAGACAGGCATGCGTAGAAGGAAGGAGATGTAAAGACATAGTGAGAATGCCATCTTCAAGCCAAAGATTTCCAGCAAACCTCCAGAAGCGAGGAGAGAGAGGCCTGGGACAGATTCTCTCTCACAGCCCTCAGAAGGAATCAACCCTACCAACTTTTTGGTTCTCTACTTCTACCCTAAATTTTTGTTGTTGAAGCCACCTGGTTTATGGTACTTTGTTATGGCAGCTCCAGGAAACTAAATACACCATCTGAGGATGTATACCCGTTCCTTAAGGAGAAGAAGAAAAGAAAGTGACAGTCAGAACCCCATTGATAAGCACACATTCTCATTGCTCATAAACAATCCTACCATACTGCTTTTGTAAAATATGTAAGTTCTCAGTCTCCCATACAGATTCAGTCCTTGAATCATCTCCTTCCAGCCCTGAGTTGGATGCTCTCTAGAATTTTTTGTAAATATCTGAACTTGGTGTATTCTACCTGAGTACTGCAAACAAGATTCCAGTAGCTAAAACCAGAATTCCTCTTCAAACTAGAATGGCTAATTTTTTTCCAGTTTTACTGAGAAATAATTGACACATATCACTGTATAAGTTTAAGGCATATAGCATGATGGTTTGATTTACATATATTGTGAAATAATTACCACAATAGGTTCAGCTAAGATCCATCTTCTCATAGAGATGCAATAAAAAGAAAGAAAAAATTTAAAAGGAAAACTTTTCTCTTCTTGTGATGAAAACTCTTCGGATCAACTCTCTTAACTTTCCTACATCATACAGCAGTGTTAACTATGGTCATCATGTTGTACATTACATCCCTAGTACTTACTTATCTTATAACTGGAAGTTTATACTTTTGGACCACCTTCCTCCAATTCCCCCTCCTGCACTCTCCCCCTCTGGTAACCACAAATATGATCTCTTTTTCTATGAGTTTGCTTATATATCCCACCTATAATGAGATATGCAGTATTTGTCTTTCCCTGTCTGACTTATTTCTCTTCAAGGTCCATCCATGTAATTGCAAATAGTAGAATTTCCCATTTTTTAATGGCTGAATTATATATATATACACTCACACACATATATCTCACAACTTCTTTATCCATTCATCCATTGATGGACACTTAGGTTGTTTCCATGTCTTGGCTATTGTAAATAATGCTGCTGTGAACATGGGGGTGCAGATATCTTTTTGAGTTAATGTTTTTAGTTCCTTTGGATATATTCCCAGAAGTGGAATTGCTGGAATATATGGTAGTTCTAATTTTAATTTTTTGAGGCTCCTCCATACTGTTCTCCATAGTGGCTGTACCAATTTACAATCCCTCCAACAGTGCACAAGGGGTTCCTTTTCTCCACATTCATACCTGCATTTGTTATCTCCCGTCTTTTATTTATTTATTTATTTATTTATTTATTTTAGCGGTACGCGGGCCTCTCACTGTTGTGGCCTCTCCCGTTGCGGAGCACAGGCTCCGGACGCGCAGGCTCAGCAGCCATGGCTTACGGGCTTAGTTGCTCCGCGGCATGTGGGATCCTCCCGGACCGGGGCACAAACCAGCGTCCCCTGCATCGGCAGGCGTACTCTCAACCACTGCGCCACCAGGGAAGCCCTCTCTCATCTTTTTGATTATGGAAATTCTAACAGGCATGGGGTGATATCTCATTGTGGTTTTGATTTGCATTCCCCTAATAACTAGTGATGTTGAGCATCTTTTCATGTACCTGTTGACCTTTCACATATCTTCTTTGAAGAAATGTCTATTCAGGTCATTTGCCCATTTTTTAATTGGGTTATTTGGGGTTGTTTGTTTTTGTTTTTTTGCTGTTGAGTTGTATTATACATTTCTTTATATATTTTGGATATTAACCCTTTATCAGATACATGGTTTGCAAATATTCTTTCCCATTCTGTAGGTTGTCTTTTCACTTTGTTGATGGTTTCTTTTGCTGTGCAAAAGCTGTAGAATGACTCTTTAGTATGGCTTTTGTCTTTTTATCCAGGTGGGCTATATGATACTGAAGCACTTTACAGACTGTGAAATACTATGAAATAATAAGAACATATATCCTACTGATAAGAATATTCTCTGTTTTGTGTCTCTTCCTTCTCAACAAGGATAGCTGCAGGAAAATCCTATAAAACTCCAGGAAAGTCATCTTAGGTACATTGGAACATACGTATTGTTCCAGCAGGAAAATGACTGCATGTCAGAAACCATGGCAAAAGCCCAATCACACCAGAATTATCCTCACAGTAACCCACAAAATCCCCTCTGGGAATCGATTTCCACTCCACTCACCACCTTTCATCTAGGGGAATTGTGGGGAGTCTCTAAGTGGTAGAGACTAGTAAGTGTACCTCAACATCCCTACTCCTCTTCTTTAGCAATAAGCCCACAGATTGTTATATGGAAGCATAACCATCCAAAGTAAAGTCAACATTTCATGCCTCCACATATGTGTTCCCATGTGATTAAGTTCTGACCAATGGCACACAAATAGAAGTTTCGAATGTGGTTTCTATGTCCATAAAAAGGGAAGACATGTGATCTGTATCCTCCTGTCTTCCAGGTTGGAATAGCAACATGATAGCCAGTCCTCGTAACATTGTCTATTTAGAATAGTATAACAACATGATGAAGGAAACACAGGCCTTTGCCACTATGGAGAGCCTATCCTGGGTTGCCAACATCAGTACATTTTTATCAAGAGAGAATTACAAATCTATATTGTTTAAATCACGATTATTTTAGGATTTTGTAAAATGTAGCCAAAATTCTGCCTAAATGATTCAATGCCCTTGAAAACAAAGAACAGAAAACATGTCATGGTGGTTCAAAGAATATGGAAACATATCACATAAGGAGAAATCCAGAGGTCAGGCAGCCATAGGGCTGGTTAATTCAGCAATTCAAGAAGGTCAAACACCCAGATTTTTGCATCTTTCTGGTCTGTTTCCCACTGTTTACCCACAAATACTATACTTCAGGCTTGATGAACTACTATTGGTTCCCTAAGTATGTCATGTTCTTTTAATTCACCTTTCAATGAAATATGCTGTTGCTTCTTCTTGGAACATCCTTCCTCTCCTTTTAGCTGGCTTAATCAGCTCAGGCTGCCATAGCAAAATACCATAGATTTGGTAGTTTAAACAACACAAATTTATTTTCTCACAGTTTCTGGAAGTCCAAAGTCAAGGTTCTGGCTGATTCAGTTTCCAGTGAGGACTCTATTCCTGACTCGCAGAAGGCTGCCTTCTTGTTAGTCCTCATGTGGCTTTACCTCAGTTTGCTGGGGTGGGAGGCAAGAGGAGGAGCGTGAGGGAGCTAGCTCTCTGGTGTCTCTTCTTGTAAGGACACTAATCCTTTCAGACCAGGGCCCCACCCTTATGACTTCATCTAACCTCAATTACTTTAGTAAAAGCCCTATCTCCAAATATAGTCACACTAAGGTTAGGGCTTCAACATTTGAATTTTGGTGGGAGAGACACAAAAATTCGGTCCATAATACCTGGTAAGCTCCTCCTAATCCTCTAAGATATAATCAAACCTTATCTCCTTTCAAAAGCCTTCCCAGACCACTAAAGTAGAGTTAGGTGTTTCTTCCTCAGTTTCCATATTAGTTCCTATCATGCAATGCTAATCACACTGAACAGTAATTAGGAGATGTTTGTCCCTCCTTGTTAGCCCACAAGACACTTAAAAATAGGACAGTAGTTTATTTGCTTTGTATTCCTAACACCTAGGGTAATGCCTGGCACAAAGTTGGTATTAACAAATGTTTAAGGAAGGAAGAGAGGAAAGAAACATCACACCTTTGAAAGAAAATGTGATCCTGTGCGCCAAATAACTGAATTACAAATGAACATCAGAATAGCCATCATCCACTGGATTTGTCTCAATGATACATAAATTCAATCACCAGATTGCTAAACTTGGCTTAGTGGTTAAGAGTGTCTGAGCAATGCTGTCTTCCAACCTATTGGCTATATGACTTGATTATTTACAGTGGCATATTTAAAATGATTCTCAGTTCTTTGATGTCCCTCCTATTCCCTTCTCCTTGAATCTTGGCTCATCTTAGTGGTGGAAGTCACCTTCTGGGGGTTCTGAGGCTATGCCATAAGAAGCCTTGCAGCTTCAGCTCAGGCCTCTTGGAACACTTGCTCTTGGAACCGTGGGGCACCACGGAAGAAGCCAACTACCCTGAGGCCACCATGCAATGAGGAATCTCAAGCTGGCCTGTGGGAGGCCATGATGCATGAGAGATGCCTTACCAGCCCCCAGACATTCCACTCATCCCAGCTGTGGTTCTAGACATCTTGGAGCAAAGCAGAGCTGACTCTGCTGTGCCCTGTATAGTTTCATGACCCCAGAAAGCATGAAATAAGTGTAATAATAGTGTTGGAGTAGGTTTTTAAGTGGTAGTAGATGATGAAATACTTACTCCACTGGGCCTCAGTGTTCTTTTTTTGTTTGTTTGTTTTTGTTTGTTTGTTTTGTTCATTCTTTTTTTTTTAACATCTTTATTGTGGTATAATTGCTTTACAATGGTGTGTTAGTTTCCGCTTTATAACAAAGTGAATCAGTTATACATATACATATGTTCCCATATCTTCCCTCTTGCGTCTCCCTCCCTCCCATCCTCCCTATCCCACCCCTCCAGGCTGTCACAAAGCACCGAGCCAATATCCCTGTGCCATGCGGCTGCTTCCCACTAGCTATCTACCTTACTACGTTTGTTAGTGTGTATATGTCCATGAGTCTCTCTCGCCCCATCACAGCTCACCCTTCCCCCTCCCCATAACCTCAAGTCCATTCTCTAGGAGGTCTGCGTCTTTATTCCTGCCTTACCCCTAGGTTCTTCATGACATTTTTTTTTCTTAAATTCCATATATATGTGTTAGCATACAGTATTTGTCTTTTTCTTTCTGACTTACTTCACTGTGTATGACAGACTCTAGGTCTATCCACCTCATTACAAATAGCTCAATTTCGTTTCTTTTTATGGCTGAGTAATATTCCATTGTATATATGTGCCACATCTTCTTTATCCATTCATCCGATGATGGGCACTTAGGTTGTTTCCATCTCCGGGCTATTGTAAATAGAGCTGCAATGAACATTTTGGTACATGACTCTTTTTGAATTTCGGTTTTCTCAGGGTATATGCCCAGTAGTGGGATTGCTGGGTCATATGGTAGTTCTATTTGTAGTTTTTTAAGGAACCTCCATACTGTTCTCCATAGTGGCTGAACCAATTCACATTCCCACCAGCAGTGCAAGAGGGTTCCCTTTTCTCCACACCCTCTCCAGCATTTATTGTTTCTAGATTTTTTGATGATGGCCATTCTGACTGGTGTGAGATGATATCTCATTGTAGTTTTGATTTGCATTTCTCTAATGATTAATGATGTTGAGCATTCTTTCATGTGTTTGTTGGCAGTCTGTATATCTTCTTTGGAGAAATGTCTATTTAGGTCTTCTGCCCATTTTTGGATTGGGCTGTTTGTTTTTTTGTTATTGAGCTGCATGAGCTGCTTGTAAATTTTGGAGATTAATCCTTTGTCGGTTGCTTCATTTGCAAATATTTTCTCCCATTCTGAGGGTTGTCTTTTGGTCTTGTTTATGGTTTCCTTTGCTGTGCAAAAGCTTTGAAGTTTCATTAGGTCCCATTTGTTTATTTTTGTTTTTATTTCCATTACTCTAGGAGGTGGGTCAGAAAGAATCTTGCTGTGATTTATGTCATAGAGTGTTCTGCCTATGTTTTCCTCTAAGAGTTTGATAGTTTCTGGCCTTACATTTAGGTCTTTAATCCATTTTGAGCTTATTTTTGTGTATGGTGTTAGGGAGTGATCTAATCTCATACTTTTACATGTACCTGTCCAGTTTTCCCAGCACCACTTATTGAAGAGGCTGTCCTTTCTCCACTGTACATTCCTGCCACCTTTATCAAAGATAAGGTGTCCATATGTGCATGGGTTTATCTCTGGGCTTTCTATCCTGTTCCATTGATCTATCTTTCTGTTTTTGTGCCAGTACCATACCGTCTTGATAACTGTAGCTTTGTAGTATAGTCTGAAGTCAGGGAGCCTGATTCCTCCAGTTCCTTTTTTTGTTCTCAAGATTGCTTTGGCTATTCGGGGTCTTTTGTGTTTCCACACAAATTGCGTAATTTTTTGTTCTAGTTCTGTGAAAAATGCCAGTGGTAATTTGATAGGGATTGCATTGAATCTATAGATTGCTTTGGGTAGTAGAGTCATTTTCACAATGTTGATTCTTCCAATCCAAGAACATGGTATATGTCTCCATCTATTTGTATCATCTTTAATTTCTTTCATCAGTGTCTTATAATTTTCTGCATACAGGTCTTTTGTCTCCTTAGGTAGGTTTATTCCTAGATATTTTATTCTTTTTGTTGCAATGGTAAATGGGAGTGTTTTCTTGATTTCACTTTCAGATTTTTCATCATTAGTATATAGGAATGCAAGAGATTTCTGTGCATTAATTTTGTATCCTGCCACTTTACCAAATTCATTGATTAGCTCTAGTAGTTTTCTGGTAGCATCTTTAGGATTCTCTATGTATAGGATCATGTCGTCTGCAAACAGTGACAGATTTACTTCTTCTTTTCCGATTTGGATTCCTTTTATTTCCTTCTCTTCTCTGATTGCTGTGGCTAAAACTTCCAAAACTATGTTGAATAAGAGTGGTGAGAGTGGGCACCCTTGTCTTGTTCCTGATCTTAGTGGAAATGCTTTCAGTTTTTCACCATTGAGGATGATGTTTGCTGTGGGCTTGTCGTATATGGCCTTTATTATGTTGAGGAAAGTTCCCTCTATGCCTACTTTCTGCAGGGTTTTTATCATAAATGGGTGTTGAATTTTGTCAAAAGCTTTCTCTGCATCTATTGAGATGATCATATGGTTTTTCTCCTTGGGCCTCAGTGTTCTTGATCGAAAATGGAGATATAAACAGATGCTACCTCTTGGCACTACAGTAAGAGTGAAAGAGTTAGAGCTTGTAAAGCACTTAAAACTACCTGGCTCAAAGTAAGTGCTTATAAATATGAGATATTGTTTTTATTTTACTTTCATTTCTTTATTTTGATACTTTTTATTTCTGTAGATCAAAACTATTTTGTTTTGGTGAAATTAATGATTGATCAGAGCTAAGGTACATTGCAATTTTGATGACTGCGACTTTGTAGTTAGTGGGACTTGATTCAGACCCCATAGAGGTAAGGCCCTCTCTGCTAAGAGCCTGCAGGTGTAGAGGGTGAAGAAGCAAGCCCCTGCCCCAATTATCAAATACTAATCATCTTCCTAAGAGGTCAGAGCTATGGCTTGGGCAGAGGAGAGAGGCTCCCTAGCAAGCTTCCAAATCCTCTGTTTACATTGCTAGGTTTTTTGCCTTCTCCCTCCTGGGATAATTTGACACTAATGGGCAAAGCTCTTGAGGATGGAAATCGTTGGTCTTTTCTCCCTGTGAGCCTAAAATCCAGCTTCAGAGAAGGAAAAACACAAACATGACACTAATGGACTTCCCTTGTTCTCAGTTCTTCTCATTTCAAGACAGCAGTCCCCTTGGCATCAAGGCTCCTCATTTCAGATCCATTAGTGCCGGGCAAATGAGCCGTGTGGTTTCTCTCATCTCCTGCCCAGAAACCACCACACGTACCCCTCTCCTGACCCCTCCCTCTAGTTAACATTGTTTAACAGACTCAAGGACACAGTTGTGGTTCTTTTATTCCTACAAGAGAAAAATGTGCTAATGCTTCCTGACCTGGTCACCTGGCTTGGTGGCAACTCAAAGCCAAGGCCTGAGCTGTTTGATGCTTTCTATTTTGGGATGTTATTGAGGACCTGGGCGATGAAGAGGGCCCCCGGAGCCCATGACACTACTGTGTTCCTCCACTGACATACCCTGGCACACCCCAGTCATCTGCCCTCTTCTGACTTTCCAGTGTGGCTCTGGTTTTACTGGCCTCCTTTAGGACAGCATCAGGGCCCTGAGGCCCTGGGAGGAGGGGCTGAGATGCACAAGAGGAATTGAGAAAGACTTGCACAACCAGTACCTAACTCAGCTAACTTATGAGGAAAAGAGAAGCATTTATGGGTTCAGTTGGATAGTTAACCAGCATCTAGGGTAAGGGAAAGTGTATCAGTTTCAAAACTGTAGACTGGGGTCTCAGGCCCTCTCCACTTTGTACTAGCTGTCTGACATTGGGTAAGCTATCTAGATCTCAGCCTACTTATTTATATAAATGGGAATATAATATTTAACACAGAGGGCTATTTTGACAGTTGGACGAGATAAAGTATTGCCTTTATGAAACACAACACCTGGGACGTCATGCAGATATCAAACATGACCAGAAAGGGTCCAGTTTTCTTGTAGTTGGGTCACAAACACACTTGGAATCCAGAGGACTCTGCAAACTGTTTAGCTACTCTTCCCAGCAGGTTGTATTTCAGTCCACACAGAGTTTGCCTTCTCTATTTCCTCTTTACTTCCTTTTTCTTTTCTATCCTCTGCCCTCAGTCCCAACCAAGGTTAGGGTCTGTCCCTCCCGTCTGAGTCTGGGAGGAGCCCTATGCCAGGAGCCTTCTGAGTAGAGCTCCTGAAATGAAACAGGACTCTCTTGCCCATCCTGATGGCCTCTCTTAGCATATCTTTGATGTATAATAATGTTGAAAGGTCTGTCTCTACCATGGATGAGAATGGGAGCAGATTAAAGGGACAGAGAAGTGTACCCTGACAAAGGTGGGAAGTGCCTAGCAGAGTAGGTATTCAATAGTGACACTGTCCTCCTTTAATGTTTAACTAATCTTTATCCTAACTCTTCAACCTACTAACTATGTGACCTGGGTCAAGTTGCTTAACCTCTCATGCCTCAGTTTCCTCATCTGTAAAATAGGGATAATAATCCTTATTATCATCCCAGGTCATAGTGTTGTTATGGGAATTAAGTGAACTTATACATATAAAACTCTCAGAATGATGGCTAGCAAATAATAAATAACATATACGTGTTTGCTGGTATTACTGTCATTTTTAACTATTTTGATTGCATTATTTGAAATAGGCTTTCATCCAGGTTAATGCAATTTAAAATGGGAGGTTCAAACAATACAGTCTCCTCCTTCTCTCTCCTTATTCATTTACAGATTTCTGAAAGTTGTTTCATACTCTTCAAATTCCCGTTTGTTAAGGTGTAGGGTGCCAGACTGGGAGCATACGGGTCTGAGGTCTCCAAGCTTGGCCACTGTGTGACCTGGGGCAAGGCACCTGGCCACATGCTCCTCCCTTTTCTCCTCTCCTCTAAAAAGGGCAGCACTCTCAGACCACACAACCTGTGCAATGAATTCACCCTCCGGCCAGGAGAACAGCAGGGCCCCTTTGATATGGCATCCTTGTATTTCTCCTTCACCCTGGATTCCAGGCAAGGCTGAAGGCAGCCTGTTTTCAAACTGTTTAACTCCCAAGAGAGGAGGAAAGCCTGCCTTCAAACATAGCTTGCTGCCTTTCCCCAAGATAAGCATTCCCCCAACCAAGAGTCCCTGATTATCAAACATGTCAGCATATTCTAAGAATCCTGTATAAAATAAGCAAACCAGTCCTCTGGGAAGACCTGAGGGACTGCTTTGAACAAAGTGAATGAGCATTAATGCATAAATGGATACATCCTCATTAAGCTGCAGAGGCCCAGAATCACTGGGATGGTGACCTCTATACAAAAGGTGCTGCACCTCTGTGGATGAGGGGTCACCAGGGAGCTTAATTCTCTACCCTCTGCGGAATAGTCACCCCCAACATCTTTATATTCTCATGATGATACCTGTAGAATCAAGATCTTTTTTTCTTTCTTTCCTTTAATCTCTCTTTCCAAAGTAGTCTTGAGTCCCTGCTATGCACTAGATACTCTGCTTACTGACAGTTACATAGAGAAAATTAAGACATGCTTCATGCTTTCAAAAAACTTATATGTCGGTTGGAAAGACTAAAATATAAAGAATTCTATAATACATTGCCAGGCTAACTCTGGTTCCTCTGTTAGCACGTTGATAGCACTTAGTACTTTCCCTTCACTTATCATAAGTCAGTAATTGTATTTGTGTTCTCTATTAATTAATATCCACCCTCCCTCACACTCCTTCACAGTGTAAACTGTGATGCTTTGAGCTAACATATACCGGTACTTATTATATACAAGACACTGCTTTAAGTGCCTTACATATATCAACTTTTAATCTTCACAACTACTTCAAGATAAATGTACTAAATATTATTCTCATTTTACAAATGAGGAAACTAAGACACAGAGAAATTAAGAACTAAGTAATGTGCCTCAGGTCACGCAGCTGGTAAGAGTCAGAGCCAGGTCTTAAACCTAAGCAGTCTGGCTCCAGACCTCTGCTCTCAATTACTAAGCTCTGTATTAAAGGGATGATACCACGGCTCTTTTTAAGGTAATAGATAAGTACGTGATACAGTCTAGACAGATTTCCTTGTCAAATTATTAAATTTTGATAATGCAGATAAACTTCATTTGTCTGGAAAATTCATTCCTATGGAATCCCTAGTGTCAAATCCAAGTAAGTGAGGTATTGGGTTGTATACAAAAGAAGAGAAGGGAAACGGCAGTACTTAGATCAGACTAAGGAAAAGAACATGCACTGCAAAGCAAGTCTATTTGTAGAACTGAGAAATGTTGCTACCTAAAAGCAAAGAACTATGTACACTGTCAGATTTCTGACTTGATCTAAATTTTTAATTATGGAATCGAAGAAAAATGGCCTACTAGTTCTTAAAGAAAGAACCCCATCCTGACTGCTGTAACAGCCCAATCCATTCATCCATGGGCAGCAGGCATTTCTCTGATAGACTCTTATCATCTCATAAGTTAAAAGAGCAAAATGTCTATCAAAAATAAAAGTTAGTTTACTTTATGCAACTATGTAATTTAAAGACTTACTAGATTTCAGGGCTTCCCTGGTGGTGCAGTGGTTAAGAATCCACCTGCCTAATGCAGGGGACACGGGTTCGAGCCCTGGTCGGGAAGATCCCACATGCCGTGGCGCAACTAAGCCTGTGCGCCACAACTACTGAAGCCCGCGCACCTAGAGCCCATGGCCCGCAACAAGAGAAGCCACCGCAATGAGAAGCCCATGCATTGCAATGAAGAGTAGGCCCTGCTTACCACAACTAGAGAAAGCCTGTGCGCAGCAATGAAGACCCAATGCAGCCAAAAATAAATAAATAAAATGACTAAATTTATGGGAAAAAAAGACTTACTAGATTTCAAAACTGTTTAATTGTTCTCTGCCTTTTGAAAATAAAACATGAAGACTTTCTATCTTGATGTGTTAAATTCCTGTTGGTAATTTAAAGCATGAGATCACACCAATTAGGTTTCGACCCCAGCTCTCTTACTAATTATCTACAGAGATTTGGACACGTAATGTAGTCTCTCTGGTCTCAGTGTACTTAGCTGCAAAATTAGGAGACTGAATTAGATGGTTTTTAAGACTCTTTCGCTCTCCTCTAACATTCTGAGATTTGGTGATATATTTTTATATCAGCCTGTTTATGTCTTTCTATAATGTTTTATTTCCATGCAATGATGTTAGAAGATACTTATGTTTGACTCCAGTTCAAATTCTTTCCATGAACATTTACTATAATAAAAACACTAAATTCACTTACAAAATAAATTTGGAGTTAGGGCCAGTGTTCAACAGAGTAAAGTGGTTCCCAGAGCATCAATAAATAGATGGGATAGGGACATCAGCTGTAGAGATTGCTAGTGTTTACAAATACCAGTGCTCTGTTTTTCTTCTGGGCACATGGCTGGACCACATCCTGCAGTTAGTTGAAGCCATGTGTCTACACTTCTACCAAGGGAATGTGAACCTATGTGACATGAGCCACTTCTGGGCCTGAAACTTAAAAACCTCCTTCATGCATTCCTCGTTCTTCTTCCCCATCCACTGGCTAAATAGACAGAATTTGGAAAGTGGAAAAGAGGAGCACAAACTCAAGACAAAAGCAGCCTATGCTCCAGAATGACCACATACAGCAGAACACTACTGGATTGTTACATGAAACAAAAATGTTTATTGTGTCACACCACTGAATTTTGGGCAATAGCCTATCCTAACCAACACATCAACCTTTTAGATTTTTATCCAGGTGAAACTGGGTTATGATGAGCCTCTGGTTCAACCTCGAAGGGAGGCAATGTCACAGAATGGTTAGTCTGAGGACTGTTTCTGGTGAGGAAAGATGAATATTTTTGTTGGGCATCTTGAATCTTTCTCCCTTGTTTATCCTATGATACTACTGGGTTTTGTTTTGTTTTGTTTTGTTTTCGGTAAGCGGGCCTCTCACTGTTGTGGCCTCTCCCATTGCGGGGCACAGGCTCCGGATGTGCAGGCTCAGTGGTCATGGTTCACGGGCCCAGCCGCTCCGCGGCACGTGGGATCTTCCCGGACCGGGGCACGAACCCGTGTCCCCTGCATCGGCAGGCGGATCCCCAACCACTCCACCACCAGGGAAGCCCAATTCTACTGTTTAAATACCTTATCCTATCATCTTAAAGGTCACCCTAGTTTTGCCAGCGCTCCTACTGCACTTACAGCACGTCCCTACAAAACGCCACTTCTGCTGCTCACTATCCAAGTCGCTCCATTATCCAAATCTCCTCTCTAGTAAATGCAGCTTAGCCGTTCTTCACTTATTTTTTATTTGTCATTTTCTATAGCATTAATTCTAAAACATTTTCAGTTTCTAATCTGTCACATTATTGACTAATCTTTCACCTCAGTCAAAACTGAAAGCTGTCGGACTTCCCTGGTGGTGCAGTGGTTGAGAGTCCGCCTGCCGATGCATGGGACACGGGTTCATGCCCCGGTCCGGGAGGATCCCACGTGCCGCGGAGAGGCTGGGCCCGTGAGCCATGGCCGCTGAGCCTGCGCGTCCGGAGGCTGTGCTCCGCAACGGGAGAGGCCACAACAGTGAGAGGCCCACGTACCACAAAAAAACAAAAAACAAAAAAAAAAAACTGAAAGCTGTTTAAGAAACCTGTTTGTGTACTGATCTGTTTCTCCTTGGCGTTCCATGAGTTTTTGTTTCATGTATTTTGAAGGTCCATCATTAGGTGAATATCTGTTTAAGATTGTTATGTCCTCTTATTGGAATGACCCCTTTATCATTATGAAATGACATTCATATTCCTGGTAATATTCTTTGCTCTGAAATTTACTTTGCCTCCCTGCTCCATTGCCTGGAAACTCTCTAAAGACAGTAAGCTGGGACAATGGCTGGGTTTGCCTCAGTTGGTTCCCATCTTTCAGGAATTACTGTCCTTTGTTGCTTGTTGCCCAGTGTCTTTTTTTTTCTTAATTTAATTTATTGATTTTGGGGCTGCGTTGGGTCTTCATTGCTGTGCGCAGGCTTTCTCTAGTTGCGGCGAGCAGGGCCCACTCTTTGTTGCAGTGTGTGGGCTTCTCATTGAGGTGGCTTCTCTTCTTGCGGAACACGGGCTCTAGGTGCATGGGCTTCAGTAGCTGTGGCTCTCGGTCTCTAGGCACGCGGCCTTCAGTAGTTGTGGCTCACAGGCCTAGTTACTCTGTGGCATGTGGGATCTTCCTGGACCAGGGCTTGAACCTGTTTCCCCTGCATTAGGCAGGTGAATTCTTAACCACTGTGCCACCAGGGAAGTCCCACCCAGTGTCTTAAAACTATTCCCTCTTCTCTTATATTTTAGCCAGTTTTGGGTTGTTTCAGCCAAGAGGGTAAATCTGGTCCCTGTTAACCCAATCTTGCCCTGAAGGGAAAGTCACTAATGCTTTTATTTTTATTTATTTTTTTAAATCAATATTTATTTATTTATTTGTTTGTTTTTGGCTGTGTTGGGTCTTCATTGCTACATGCAGGCTTTCCCTCATTGCGGCGAGCAGGGGCTACTCTTTATTGCAGTGCACGGGCTTCTCATCGTGGAGACTTCTCTTGTTGCGGAGCACGGGCTTTAGGCGTACAGGCTTCAGTAGTTGTGGCATGCAGCCTTCAGTAGTTGCGGCGTGTGGGCTTCAGTAGTTGTGGCTCATGGGCTCTAGAGCACAGGCTCAGTAGCTGTGGCACACGGGCTTAGTTGCCCCACGGCATGTGGGATCCTCCCAGACCAGGGCTGGGGGAAACGGAGACTCCACTCTTGGAGGGCACACACAAAGTAGTGTGTGCATCAGAACCCAGGGGAAGGAGTGGTGGTGCCATAGGAGACTGAACCACCTACCTGCTAGTGTTGGAGGGTCTCCTGCAGAGGCGGCGGGTGGGTGTGGCTCACCGTGAGGACAAGGACACTGACAGCAGAAGTTCTGGGAAGTAGTCCTTAGCTGAGCCCTCCCAGATTCCACCATTTGCCCCACCAAAGAGCCCAGGTAGGCTCCAGTGTTAAGTTGCCTCAGGCCAAACAACCAACAGGGAGGGAACTCAGCTCCACCCATCAGCAGACAAGCAGATTAAAGTTTTGCTGAGCTCTGCCCACAAGAGCAACACCCAGCTCTGCCCACCACCAGTCCCTCCCATCAGGAAACTTGCACAAGCCTCTTAGATAGCCTCATTCACCAGAGGGCAGACAGCAGAAGCAAGAAGAACTACAATCCTGCAGCCTGTGGAACAAAAACCACATTCACAGAAAAATAGACAAGATGAAAGGGCAGAGGGCTATGCACCAGATGAAGGAACAAGATAAAACCCCAGAAAAACAATTAAATGAAGTGGAGATAGGCAACCTTCCAGAAAAAGAATTCAGAATAATGAGAGTGAAGATGACCCAGGAACTCAGAAAAAGAATGGAGGCAAAGATCCAGAAGATGCAAGAAATGTTTAACAAAGAAGCTAGAAGAATTAAAGAACAAACACCTAGAAGAATTAAAGAGCAAATAAACAGAGATGAACAATACAATAACTGAAATGAAAAACACACTAGAAGGAATCAATAGCAGAATAACTGAGGCAGAAAAACAGATAGGTGACCTGGAAGACAGAATGGTGAAATTCACTGCCGTGGAACACAATAAAGAAAAAAGAATGAAAAAAAATGAAGACAGCCTAAGACACCTCTGGGACAACATTAAACACAACAACATTCGCATTATAAGGGCCCCAGAAGGAGAAGAGAGAGAGAAAGGACCCGAGAAAATATTTAAAGAGATCATAGTCAAAAACTTCCCTAACATGGGAAAGGAAATAGCCACCCAAGTCCAGGAAGCACAGAGAGTCCCAGGCAGGACAAACCCAAGGAGAAACATGCCGAGATACATAGTAATCAAACTGACAAAAATTAAAGACAAAAAAAATAATTGAAAGCAACAAGGGAAAAATGACCAATAACATAAAAGGAAACTCCCATAAGGTTAACAGCTGATTTCTCAGCAGAAACTCTACAAGCTAGAAGGGAGTGGCATGACGTATTTAAAGTGATGAAAGGGAAGAATGTACAACCAAGATTACACTACCCACAAGGATTTCATTCAGTTCAACAGAGAAATCAAAAGCTTTACAGGGCTTCCCTGGTGGCGCAGTGGTTGAGAGTCCACCTGCCGATGCAGGGGACATGGGTTAGTGCCCTGGTCCGGGAAGATCCCACATGCCACGGAGCGGCTGGGCCCGTGAGCCATGGTTGCTGAGCCTGTGCGTCCGGAGCCTGTGCTCCGCAACGGCAGAGGCCACAACAGTGAGAGGCCCGCGTGCTGCAAAAAAAAAAAAAAAAAAAAAGCTTTACAGACAAGCAAAAGCTAAAAGAATTCAGCACCACCAAACCAGCTCTACCACAAATGCTAAAGGAACTTCTCTAAGTGGGAAACACAGAGATGGAAAGGACCTACAAAAGCAAACCCATTACAATTAAGAAAATGGTAATAGTAACATACATATTGATAATTACCTTAAACGTGAATGGATTAAATGCTCCAATCAAAAGACACAGGCTCACTGAATGGATATAAAAACAAGACCCATATGTATGCTGTCTCTAAGAGACCCACTTCAGACCTAGGGACACATACAGACTGAGTTTAAGGGGATGGAGAAAGCTATTCCATGCCAATGGAAATCAAAAGAAAGCTGGAGTAGCAATACTCATATCAGATAAAATAGACTTTAAAATAAAGAATGTTATGAGAGACACGGAAGGACACTATGTAATGATCAAGGGACCAATCCAAGAAGAAGATATAACAATTATAAATATATATGCACCCAACATAGGAGCACCTCAATACATAAGGCAACTGCTAACACCTCTAAAATAGGAAATCGACAGTAACACAATAATAGTGGGGGACTTTAACACCTCACTTACACCAATGGACAGATCATTGAAAGAGAAAATTAATAAGCCAACACAAGCTTTAAATGACACAATAGACCAGATAGATTTAATTGATATTTATAGGACATTCCACCCAGAGACAGCAGATTACACTTTCTTCTCAAGTGCACACGGAACATTCTCCAGGATAGATCACATCTTGGGTCACAAATCAACCTCAGTAAATTTAAGAAAATTGAAATCATATCAAGCATCTTTCCTGACCACAACGCTATGAGATTAGAAATCAATTACAGGTAAAAAAATGTAAAAAACACAAACACATGGAGGCTAAACACTACGTTACTAAATAACCAAGAGATCACTGAAGATTTCAAAAAGGAAATCAAAAAAATACCTAGAGACAAATGACAATGAAAACACCATGATCCAAAACTTCTGGGATGCAGGAAAATAAGTTCTAAGAGGGAAGTTTATAGCTATACAAGCCTACCTCAAGAAACAAGAAAAATCTCAAATAAACAATCTAACGTTACACCTAAAGGAACTACAGAAGAAGAACAAACAAAACCCAAAGTTAGCAGAAGGAAAGAAATCATAAAGATCAGAGCAGAAATAAATAGAAACGAAGAAAACAGTAACAAAGATCAATAAAACTAAAAACTGGTTCTTTGAGAAGATAAACAAAATTGATAAACCATTTGCCAGACTTCATCAAGAAAAAGAGGGAGAGGACTCAAATCAAAATTAGAATTGAAAAAGGAGAAGTTACAACAGCACGGCAGCAATACAAAGCATCCTAAGAGACTACTACAAGCAACTCTATGCCAATAAAATGGACAACCTGGAAGAAATGGACAAGTTCTTATAAAGGTATAAACTTCCAAGACTGAACCAGGAAGAAATAGAAAATATGAAGACCAATCACAAGTAATGAAAGTGAAGCTGTGATTAAAAATCTTCCAACAAACAAAAGTCCAGGACTGGATGGCTTCACAGGTGAATTCTATCAAACATTTAGAGAAGAGCTAACACCCATTCTTCTCAAACTCTTCCAAAAACTTGCAGAGGAAGGTACACTCCCAAACTCATTCTATGAGGCCATCATTATCCTGATACCAAAACCAGATAAAGATACTACAAAAAAAGAAAATTACAGACCAATATCACTGATGAATATAATGCAAAAATCCTCAACAAAATACCAGCAACAGAATCCAACAACACATTAAAAGGATCATACACCATGATCAAGTGGGATTTATCCCAGGGATGCAAGGATTCTTCAATATACACAAATCAATCAATGTGATACACCATATTAACAAACTGAAGAATAAAACCATATAATCATCTCAATAGATGCAGAAAAAGCTTTTGACAAAATTCAACACCCATTTATGATAAAAACTCCCCAGAAAGTGGGCATACAGGGAACCTACCTCAACATAATAAAGGCCATATACAACAAACCCACAGCAAACATCATTCTCAATGGTGAAAAACTGAAAGCATTTCCTCTAAGATCAGGAACAAGACAAGGATGTCCACTCTCACCACTATTATTCAACATAGTTTTGGAAGTTTTAGCCACGGCAACCAGAGAAGGAAAAGAAATAAAAGGAATACAAACTGGAAAAGAAGAAGTAAAACTGTCACTGTTTGAAGATGATATGATACTATACACAGAGAATCCTAAAGATGCCACCAGAAAACTACTAGAGCTAATCAATGAATTAGGTAAAGCTGCAGGGTACAAAATTAATGCACAGAAATCTCTTGCATTCCTATACACTAATGATGAAAAATCTGAAAGAGAAATTAGGGAAACACTCTCATTTGCCACTGCAATATAAAGAATAAAATACCTAGGTATAAACCTACCTAGGGAGACAGAAGACCTGTATGCAGAAAACTATAAGACACTGATGAAAGAAATTAAAGATGATACCAACAGATGGAGAGATATACCATGTTCTTGGATTGGAAGAATCAATGATGTGAGAATGACTATATTACCCAAAGCAATCTACAGTTTCAATGCAATCCCTATCAAATTACCAATGGCGTGTTTTACAGGACTAGAACAAAAAATCTTAAAATTTGTATGGAGACACAAAAGGCCCCGAATAGCGAAAGCAGTCTTGAGGGAAAAAAACAGAGCTGGAGGAATCAGACTCCCTGACTTCAGGCTATACTACAAAACTACAGTAATCAAGACAGTACGGTACTGGCACTAAGACAGAAATATAGATCAATGGAACAGGATAGAAAGCCCAGGGATAAACCCATGCACCTATGGTCAACTAATCTATGACAAAGGAGGCAAGGATATACAATGGAGAAAAGACAGTCTCTTCAATAAGTGATGCTGGCAAAAGTGGACAGCTACATGTAAAAGAATGAAATTAGAACACTCTGTAGCACGATACACAAAAATAAACTCAAAATGGATTAGAGACCTAAATGTAAGACTGGACACTATAAAACTCTTAGAGGCAAACATAGGAAGAACACTCTGACATAAATCACAGCAAGATCTTTTTTGATCCACCTCCTAGAGTAATGGAAATAAAAACAAAAATAAACAAATAGGACCTAATGAAACTGAAAAGCTTTTGCAAAGCAAAGGAAACTACAAACAGGACGAAAAGACAACCCTCAGAATGGGAGAAAATATTTGCAAATGAATCAAGGGACAAAGGATTAATCTCCAAAATATATAAACAGCTCATGCCACTCAATATTCAAAAAACAAACAACCCAATCCAAAAATGGGCAGAAGACCTAAATAGACATTTCTCCAAAGAAGATATACAGATTGCCAACAAACACATGAAAGAATGCTCAACATCATGAATTATTAGAGAAATGCAAATCAAAACTACAATGTAGTATCACCTCACACCAGTTAGAATGGGCATCATCAGAAAATCTACAAACAACAAATGATGGAGAGGGTGTAGAGAAAAGAGAACCCTCTTGCACTGTTGGTGGGAAAGTAAATTGATACAGCCACTATGGAGAACAGTATGGAGATTCCTTAAAAAACTAAAAATAGAATTACCATATGACCCAGCAATCCCACTACTGGGCATATAACTAGAGCAAATCATAATTCAAAAAGACACATGTACCCCAATGTTCAGTGCAGCACTATTTACAATAGTCAGGTCATGGAAGCAACCTAAACGCCCATCAACAGACGAATGAATAAAGAAGATGTGATGCATATATATAATGGAATATTACCCATAAAAAGGAACAAAATTGGGTCATTTGCAGAGATGTGGATGGATCTAGAGACTGTCATACAGAGTAAAGTAAGTCAGAAAGAGAAAAACAAATATCATATATTAATGCATATATGTGAAACCTAGAAAAATGGTACAGATGAACCAGTTTGCAGGTCAGAAATAGAGACACAGATGTAGAGAACAAACGTATGGACACCAAGTGGGGAAAGTGGTAGGTGGGGGTGGTGGGGTGGGATGAATTGGGAGATTGGGTTTGACATATACATACTAATATGTATAAAATAGATAACTAATAAGAACCTACTGTATAAAAAAATAAATAAAATAAAATTCAAAATAAAATAGCAGCAATATAACACTCCCTAAATGGGATTTTAACTAATGTATAATAATTAGTCTTATCATAACAGCATCTCTTTACCACATTCAGAAGAGAACCCTGCCTGTCTGCCATAAGTGGTGTTATTAGAGGGAAGAGAGTGTTTTTCCTGCCCATTCATGCTCCAGATGCCATTTAGCCGCGTTCTGTGGGGACAATGGTCCTTGCCTTTCATAGAGTACAGATAGAAATGCAGAACTACAGCATTCAGAGATTCTGCTGTCTGCCACAGAATTCTAGTCAGCCCCATTTCTTTGAAAATGCATAATATTTCTGAGCAGAATGAAAACTTTCTTTCAAAAGAAAACTGCTTTCTGAGTCTACTGTAGCCCAGAAAGAGAGGTCAGATACGGAGAGTTGCCGCAGCAGACCTGGCCTTTAGATAAAATGCCTTTTTCATTTGTTGAATGCAAAGAGAATTTTTGCATGAACCAAAACTTACTTAGTTGCACAAAAATCTAATTGGAGAGCTCATGTTGCCCTTGAACACAATAGCAGGAAAGCATCTGCTTAGACCCAGACCCTCTGCAACTTGCTGAAGTAGAAAAACCATGGGCTTTTGCACCATATAGACCTGTGTTCAAATTTTAACCTGCCGTGTAGGAGCATAGCCTCAAAGCCAATGCTATCCAATAGAACTTTCTTCCATCACAGAAATTTTCTGTATCTGTGCTGCCAAATAGAATAGCCACTAGCTACATCTAGGTATTGAGCACTCGAAATGTGGCTAGTGAAATTGGGAAACTGAATTTTTACATATTCTTAAAATTTTAATTCATCTAAATTAAAATAGTCACATGGTTAGTGGCTACTCTATTGGACAGCACATCTCTAATATAAGAACACTTTCTGCATCTTGCACCTCCTACCATTATGACAGAGTTACACCTCCCAGCACTAAGTTGGCCTCTTTGGGTTTCGGAGGCAGCACACGCTGCACTCAGGAACACTGCTTTGTCTCATTTATCAGGTGAACTATAAGACTGCCAATTCCACATAGAACCCAGAGCAAGAGAGGGGTTTGCAGCAAGTTGAGGCTGGGAACCCGCCTGCCCACTCAGCTACAAACTAAAAGTAACAGTGGCAGATGAGAATGCTGAGTGGAGGACCAAGCAAGTTTCAATAGGAGAGTTGTTACATCGTCTCCTAGAGCTTGAGAGTAAGGCCATGGCTTTTACAGCAGAGAACAACTTTCTGTTTGAAAATCAACAGCTGGCATTCTATTGGACCCTAGGAGGGACTGAGTACTGCTCTCAAGCACTATGTGACCAGAGCTGCCCATTATATCCTGGGTATTGTTTAATTCACTGTGTCATAAATTCAAGCAGGTGCAACACAATCCACTACTCTACATAACGGATTGTGTTGCAATCCATTAATGTACAGAAACGGTACATTAGAGTTTGGGCTTAAGTGATTCGAGAAGGCACAAGTACGTTGCATTAACAGCTCAGACTTCCACATCATCTGTCCCTATTGTATCAATACCTCTTCTAAAACCCAAACCTATAGCTCATGGGGAATACCCTACAACCAACTGTCAGAAGAGGAATGAACTTGGGCTTAGTTCACAGATGGGTTGGCACAATATGTTGGTGCTAACTGAAAATGGACAACCGCCATTATAATTCCACTCAGGGGTATTTCTAGTGAACAATGGTGAAGAGAAATCCTCCCAGCGGGCAGATCTGCTAGCAGGACACTTGGCCATCCAGTGCTAATGGAGGGAGATGTAGCTTGAGGTACTTAGGCTCCTGGTTAATGGTTGCATGACTTGGCTAGTTGTTGAGAGGCCTAGAACAAATAACACTGGAAGGTTTAAAACAAGTAGTTCTGGGGAAGAGGTATGTAAGCAAATCTATAAAAGTAGGCACAAAGTGTGCAGATCCTTGTGTCTCACAATAATGCTCATCAGGAAGTATTCCCTGCAGAGGAAGCTTTCAATAGTTAAGGGAACAGAATGACTCAGTAGACGTTATTTTTCTCCTTTCCTTAGCAACCTAAAGCCTCATGAACTGGGCCAATCAACAGAGTGGCCATATGAAGAAATAAAGACACTAAATGGGTCTAACAGCACGTACTTCCTCTAATCAAGACTGATAGAGCTACTGCCATGGTGAATATCCATCCAGTTTCCTAGGAGAAGAGACCAACTCTGAGCCATCACTATGGCACCATCCCTTGAGGCAGCCTCAATTTTAGCAGGAGGTCAATTACAGTGGACCACTTCTACTATGAAAAGGGCAGTGATTTTTGTCTCACTGGAATAGAAATCTACTGACAATGTTAGTTTTCCTTTCCTTGCACTTCCCTCAGCACCACCATCCAACCAATAGATGCCTGATCTATCAGCATCATGTTCCATACAACATTTCCTTGGAGCAAGATCCCTATTTATGCCAAAGGAAGAGCTACAATGGATGTACAACCACAGGTACCACTGGTCTTCAATATACACCCCTCACCAAGAGCATCTGTCTAGAACACTGGAAAGCCGTGTTGAAGGTTAAGCTAAGGATTGATTGCTGTCCTCTAGGATGCAGGGTAAGTACTGATAAATGGTAGATACACAGTGATGCTTTATCCTACATAGCAAAAATAAATGCGTCTGGGAAGCACAGGGTCAAAATAGAACTGGGTTCTTTCACCATAATTTCTAAAACTCACAGAATTCGCACTTTCTGATCTTAGGTTCTACGAAATTAGAGATTGTGTTTCCTGGGGATCAGATAGGTAGAGTGGAATGGGAGCATGCATCTATCAAATGACACAGAAAAATTCCTACTTAACTTGAAGGTATGACCTACCTGTTCATTTTGAGCTCCTTATACCAAGAAACATCAGGCAAAAAAAGGTATTAATGTCTTGTCAGGGGTAATTGATCCCTGTTATCATAAGAAGAAATCCAGAATTGCTGCTATACAATAGGGATAAAAAGGGATGTGTCAGCAACCCAGGAATTCACTGAGGTATCTCTTGGCGGTTTTATACCTGGCAAGTGATCAATTGTAGCAACCACAGCCTGACAAAAGGCAAGGCCACTATGGATACGTACCCTCAGAAATGAGGTCACTCCAGCAGGAAAGCAACTGAAGGGGAGGAAATTCTAGAATAGCTGGTGAAGAAGGGAGATTATATTTATTATACCCTTGGAATCAGTTGAAGCTGACAGCATGTTGTTTCCACCAAGAGAAAAGAAAGAAAAAGAAAAGAGAGAGGGGTCTCTTATTTCAGAATGGTAGCCAGATATAATGAGAGCACATGAGTTGAGGTGACTGGTGCAAGGGGGTGAATTGTATCATATACCACTTATGGTTGCTTCAGATTCTCTTGATCTCAGCTGTTTCTGTCATTGCCACACTTGTTCCAGAATCAACAGTCACTGTATTGACACAGTCTGGCTGGACACTAACTCATTTCATGTGGCCACAACCTAACAGCATTTGCCACATGTCTATTCAAAGCACATCTTGCCTCTTGTTTCAGATGATGCTGAGGGATAAGATGACATGGGACCACGTATGCTCAGCTCAGAAGTATCAAAGAATTAATATCCTAGGGAGCAAGCATTTGACTAATGAGAAATGGGAGCTAATGGATAAATTCTCCTTCCTTCTTTTCTTGGAAGGACTGACTTGAGAAGTAATTGTTTTCATAGTCTCTTAGAAGAAGGTCCCATGAATCAGGTAACACTGTCACTTGATACCACATATGGCCAGCTTGATAATATACCTTTTTATTGGCTCTTCCCCCACTTTCCCTACCATGCTCTCCTTGTTCCTCAGATCTGCTGCCCAGGATTAGGAGAACCCAGGTCAAGAGACAGTGGAATTACTGAGATTTTCTTGAAAAAAATAAAATCCCAGGTTTATAAAAACTGCGGGCTATGTTTAAACATCTTATGAAGAATAGAGTTAATAGGCACTTCAGGAGGTCAGCCTAACTCTTGCTTCCTGGCTGGCTGTCAATTTCAACTCATCCATCCTTTAGAACTGACCCAAGTCCTTCAGACAGCAGCACCAGAAGACACAGAGAGATACCCAGAAGAGGAGAGGGCCATAAAGAAAAGGGAATTAATATTAACTAAGCACTGTACCACATATACTCCATATATTATCTCAGCCAATCAGCCAAGGTAGGTAACATTATTATCTCTATGTAAAATAGAGAGGAAGGAATGTAAGTTCAGACCAATACTACCCAATTACCAAGTGGCTGGGATCAAACTCAATTTTTTTCACTAATGTAATTTCTCCATATTAGATTCCTTTATTGAGAACCAGAGTTATATTTAGACATTAGCGTTTTGTGACCTCATTGGACCTAGAGAAAAGGAAGTTGGTACTTAGGGAGCAAAAAAACCCCAAACCCCACAAACCATCTTAGCAAAAGTAGAAGTTAAATACAGTTATACGTAAAAGAGAAAAATAAAAGAGAACAGAGAAAGTCAGAATCTTGGACGGCATTTGTCCAGACCAAAGTTTTACAAATATGTGATGCAGAACACATATGTATCAAAAAATTTGGATGTGTTACTAATTTTTTTTTTCGGTACGTGGGCCTCTCACTGTTGTGGCCTCTCCCGTTGCGCAGCACAGGCTCCGGACGCGCAGGCTCAGTGGCCATGGCTCATGAGCCCAGCCACTCCGCGGCATGTGGGATCTTCCCGGACCGGGGCGCGAACCCGTGTCCCCTGCATCGGCAGGCGGACTCTCAACCACTGCGCCACCAGAGAAGCCCGTGTTACTAATTTTTGATCAATGTTCCAATATGTTTTGGCTATCACTAAAGATACTCTATTTGACAATGCCTGTCAGATTAAACATTGCATTACAGTGGGTTGTGCAACATGGTGTAGGGCAGAGCAAAACTTGCTATGAACCGGGAAGGACTGTATCACAGATTCAAGCAGGTGACAAAGAAAGAAGTGTTTAATGGAACACTTGAGAACATTGTCTTCTGTGTGTATAAGAAAGAGTAGTCATGATAGTTGATATTTCTATCAAACATCAACAGTGGTGCTGTGAGATCAAGGGAATGCTGAAAAAAATACTAAAATCTGATGCAACATTATTTTTTGTAGTTCAGACTGATCAGTAATAACTGCTGACTTGTTTACTGTTGTCAGATGAGTCTTTTAATCTTTCAAATTGAGCTGCTAAAAATACCTTGAATGTGAAAAGTGTGAGAACTGTTGTTCTAAGAAACCTATTTACCCGACCAGACTTGCCACCCCACCTAAGCTGAGAAACAAATGGGAAATTGCTGGTTTAATTGCTGGCTAAAGCAATTTATTGTGTTAAAAAAGCACTTTTCCTTACTAGTACAACTGAAATGAAAATAGTGATAGTGATGTATAGACTAGTGATACAGAGACCCACATTCATGGAGCTCTCTATCAGAATCAGCAGCATCTCTTTGAGCCAAGTGACCCATCTGGACCCAAATGACCCAGAAACCATGAAGGGGAGAACACCTCACTCACTAAGAATGTATTTAGGAAGTAGAAGAGCTAAAAATCAAATTCCCTGAGCCTTGGGCAGTGATCACAACATGCATTAGAAAGGACCAGAAAGAGCTGAAAAAGAAGAAAGCCAGGATTTTGCTTTGGCCTGCCTCTTCTCCCTCCATGTGTTGGCATATGAAGGAAGCCTGCAAAATGGAGAGAATTTCTTCAGTAAATGGCAGACCCCGCATCTGCTGAAGAACGGAGGTGAAGGTAGCCCCCCCACCAAAGCTCCAGAGTGGCTTTGAATGGTCAGCCAGAGACGGAGGAGGCCATTATTAGCCCTGCAGGCCGGCTATTGCTCTTTCAGGAGAATCAATGGCAGTTTTCTTTGAAAGATTCAAGGACAAGGAAACAAATTTCACTTGCTAAGATCCCTTCTTTCCCATTTTATCAAGATTTGATGGCAACTCAATATGCAACACTGGCTTCCACGTTTGGCTTCTGATGCTGTTGCGAGAATAACAACCAACATTTGAAGGTGGGCCCATGGCGAAAAGGACAGGAATGTAAGGGCCATAAGGCCCTGGATGAAAACCATAACTCCACCACTTCCTGTTTAAGAAGTGAACTCTCTGAGCTGCAGATTGATCCCAGTTAAATGGGAAAATGATACCTGCCTTATAAGAGTGTTATGAGAATGATTTTGTGTATAGGGTCCAGCTCTTAGATGGTACTCAATAAATGTTAATTCCCTTGCCCTGACTTCAGTTAAATTCAATGTCTCCTTTAATCCTCAAAACTCTACAAGGAATGCAGTCAGGTACCACCCACTTGTAAAAGGCAGGGAGAAACTGAATCTCATTATGCGCCTAAAAGTTGATGGCCGATAAATGACAGAATTAAGAGTTATTTCCACGTCTTTTAAAAATTCCTAACATCTCTGCTCCTTTGCTCTAAGTCACAGGGTTTGATTCATTTATTCATTCATTCAACATTTGTTCAAGTGCCTAACACCCATGCCAGACTTAGAAATCAAGGATTGAAAAAACCAACAAATCTCTTTCCTTATAGAACTTACATTCTAGTGAATGGAGACAGATAACAATTAAATATGAAACATGTACAAAGGTGACAATGCTAGAAGAAAATACAGTGAAGTAGAGCAGGAGTCCCCAGCCCCTGGGGAACCGGGTCACACAGCGAGAGGTGAGCAGCGGGCGAGCGAGCGAAGCTTCATCTATATTTACAGCCGCTCCCCGTCACTGGCATTACCGCCTGAGCTCCGCCTCCTGTTAGATCAGTGGCGGCATTAGATTCTCATAGGAGCGCAAACCCTACTGTGAACTGCGCATGCGAGGGATCTAGGTTGCACGCTCCTTATGAGAATCTAATGCCTGATGATCTGAGGTGGAGCTGAGGCAGTGATGCTAGCGCTGGGGAGCGTCTGCAAATACAGATTATCATTAGCAGAGAGGTTTGACTGCACAGAGACCATAATAAACCAATTGCTTGCAGACTCATATCAAAACCCCATCAGTGAGCGGCAAGTGAAAACCAGCTCAGGGCTCCCACTGATTCTTCATTATGGTGAGTTGTATAATTATTTCATTATTATATTACAATGTAATAATAATAGAAATAAAGTGCACAATAAATGTAATGTGCTTGAATCATCCTGAAACCATCCCCGCTCCCGCCAGTCCATGGAAAAATTGTCTTCCACGAAGCCAGTCCCTTGTGCCAAAAAAGTTTGGGCACCACTGAAGTAGAGGACTGTAGGGCTGAGTGTGTGTGCACTAATTAAGGAAGCTGGTTGGGAAGGTGGTCTGATAAGCTGACCCTGGAGTAGACCTGAAGGAGTGAGAAGTGAGCCATGTGGATATCTGAGGGAAGAGTGTTTCAGGCAGAGGGAATCACCAAGTACAAAGGTCTCAAGGTAGGAGCATGCTGCTTTTGTCAGAGGAATATCAGAGATATTGTGGCTGGATGGAGTGAGGTGGGTGGGGGGGTAGTGGTGGGATATGAAATGCAAGAAGCATGGGGGAGGTAGGTTTATTCAGGGCTTCCTAGGTGATGGTTAGCTCTTCGAATTTTACCCTAAGATGGGAAGCCAGTGAATGTGTTGAACAGAGAGGTAATATGATCTTAAGTTTTTACAGAGATCACTCTGCTGGGGGGCAAGGGGAAAGCATGAGACAATTCACTAATTCAGGAGAGAGATGAGGGTGGCTTGCTTAGGATGGTAGTGGTACAGATGATGAGGGGTGGTCAGGTTCTGTATATATTTTAAAATAGGTTCGAAAGAAGCTGTTTATGAATGAATTTGAGTGTGAGAGACAGAGGGAGAGATGTCAAAGATAGCATCAAGATTTTGTTGTTATTTTTTAAACACCATAGAAAATCACCAGTGATTGTTAAAGTTTCAGCTCTTATAAGTAACCCTGAATTAGTCATTTTACCCCTCTAGCTTTAGTTTCTTCATTAGCAAATGTCTTTTGATTGGTCCAGAGGCAGCATCTGTTCCCTCCAACACCCCTTCCCTCCAGCATCTTTTCATGCCAACAAATTTAATTTGAGGGTGGTGTTTCCTCTTCTCATTTCAAAGAGTTTCTCTTCCTCTTCATGCATCATTCTATTTCCCTCAGGTTTTCTTCTTCCTCACTTCCCTTTTCCCATTCAATTTGCCTCTTCCTGAGTCATGGAGAACTGAGGATACATCGTCACAATTTGGAAGAGAAGCATTCCCCTTCCCGGGGATTATGCTGGCCATGTATTCTCAATCCATCAAAGGCTAAATTTTTAGCATCTACAGTGGATCAGGTATCTTGGGAAGATAGCTCATGTCCTCAGGAATCAGTTGCTTCTCCTTGCATTAATATCTTGATTCATATAGATCCCTTCAGAAGAAAGTAAGGGAAACAGAGTACTGCAGAAATGAATCTTAAATCTGATAAGTCTGGGTCTAGCTAAAAGCTTCATTTTCCAGTTTTGTCACTTGCCTCCCTCAAACCTATTCCCAGCACTCCTAAAGTATAGACACTTGACTGATTTGAAAGCTAGATAAATAGAAATTCTACTGGACAACGAGAAATTCTTCATATCTCCTCAGCACTGAATGGCTTATAGAGCATTCTCATATCCTTTGGACAGCACTATGAGAAAGAAGGGAAGGACAGAAATTATTTCCCCATTTCACTGGTGAGAAAATTGAAATTCAAATAACTATTATTGCCCAAGGAAACAACTGCTAAATGCAGGATCTACACTAACATCACTAGAATGTGGGTCTTCTGATTTCTAAACATAATGCTATTTCATAATAATAGCTTCTATTTATTGAGCTCTGTATATCTAGTGTTCTGTGAACAGTTTTTATAAATTAGCTTATTCGATGTTTACAAATGCCTATGTATTGTATTGACCTAATTTACAAATGAGGAAATTAATACTCAGAAAGCTTAAAAAAGTCAATTATACCTCAATAAAGCTGAAATTTTAAAAAATAATGAAGTTCTTATATTTACTTTTAAAAAAAAAGGTTAAATAAATTGTCCATCTGACACTCATAAGAGATTTAGCCAAGATCAACCTTGCCCCCATGGGCGGTGTTGTTTACCATATAAAGAAACTTAGTGGTTACAAATGGATTTCAATATAGTTGGCTACTTCATTCCTACAACACTTGCCTCTCCTAGGTTTCTTTTTTTCCTACAGTCATCACTTACGATCTTCCTCCTACCTCAAGGTCATGGCTTTTTGGTTTCCTCACTAACTCATTTTCCTCTACAATCATATTTTTATTTATTTATTTATTTTGCGGTACGCGGGCCTCTCACTGTTGTGGCTTCTCCCATTGTGGAGCACAGGCTCCGGACGCGCAGGCTAAGCGGCCATGGCTCACGGGCCTAGTCGCTCCACCGCATGCGGGATCCCCCCGGACCGGGGCGCGAACCCGCGCCCCCTGCATTGGCAGGCGGACTCTCAACCACTGCACCACCAGGGAAACCCCTCTACAATCATCTTAATTTTGGATTCCCAAAGGCAAATCTTGGGCTCTTTCTTCTTCCTTTCTCTATATGATTTTATCCATCTCCTTAGATTCAAATACAAATGAACTTCCGGAGACTCTCAAACTTCTGTCTCCAGCTTAGCAGTCTCCTCTAAGCTCTAGACTTGCCTCCATATCCAGCTGACATTTTGGCATATCTCCTTGCCTGTCTTGTTGACATCCCACACTTAACATTTCCAAAATGGAACATGTGATTCCCTCTTTACCCAACTCCTAAGCTGATCATATTGAAGTCTTCCCTTTGAAAGGGAAGAAAATGACAGAACCACCCAAATAGTTGCTAAAGCCGGAAACCATGGTTCTTCCCTTTCCTCACTCTTCACAACCTATCAGCAAGTCCTACTGGCTCTGCTTTCCAAATATATCCTGAAACTCTACTCCCCTCTGTTTTAAGCCACCCTCCATTTTTACCTATGCCACCTCATAGGTGGCCCACTGCACCCACTCTTGCCCCTCTCCCATCTGCCCTCTCTACAGTAACTTTTTTGGAAAATGTAAACCAGCTCATGTCATTCCCCTATTTCAAAGCCCTCAGTGACTTCCCATAGACTTAAGAAATCTTCAAACATCTAAAGGCTTATGTGATGTGGCTCCTGCCTTTCTCTCCCCATCTTTCCTTCCTTATACACCAGTCATGCTGGCTTTCTAGTAGTTCTTCAAATTTTTCCAGCTCCGTCCCACCTCGGTACTCTTGCTGTTGCCTCTGTCTGAAAAGCTTCTCTCTTGACCCTTCACTTGGCTGGCTTTTTGGTCTCATCTTAAACATTGTCTCCTATGAGAAGCCTTCTCTAACTACTGCCATTAGTCTCCGTCACAGCACCATGCTTAACTTACTTCATCACACTTATCACAACCTGTAATTATTTATTTGTATATGTATTTGTCTAACTCTACTTGAGGGCAGAGTTTTGTCTGTCTTGTCATTCTCACAATACAGTGTCTGTACATAGGTGTTCCCAGTACACAAAGCTTGGGAGATACTTACGAAATGAATGAAAGAATGAATGGATGAAACTCACTTTTAGTTATGCAGACTCCCATTTTCATAAATATGATGTCTTGGTTATGTTTATCCTCTGTGTTCTGTGCTCTAACAACTCAAGGAGGCATCCCAGTGATGAAGTAACATAGAAATGAGTTGTGGTCAGGACCTAACTTCTATGAAATAAGAACAAAGAGGACAGGGCTTCCCTGGTGGCATAGTGCTTAAGAATCCGCCTGCCAGTGCAGGGGACATGGGTTCAAGCCCTTGTCTGGGAAGATCTCACATGCCGTGGAGCAACTAAACCCATGCGCCACAACTACTGAGCCTGTGAGCCACAACTACTGAACCTTGTATGCCTAGAGCCTGTGCTCTGCAACAAGAGAAGCCACCACAATGAGAAGGCTGCGCCCCGCAATGAGGAGTAGCCCCTGCTCGCCGCAACTAGAGAAAGCCTGTGTGCAGAAACCAAGACCCAACACAGTCAAAAATAAATAAATAAAATAAGTTTATTAAAAAAAACTTATAAAAAATTATTAAAAAAAAAAAAAAAAGAACAAAGAGGACAAATTATATTGACCCAAAAGAATCCAGGCCGTTAAGCCAGGTGCCAGAATTTTTTGGCTTTTTCATTTCCTCAGGTACATAACAGACTTGAATTTCTGAGAAGTCACCCAAAGTATGACCATGTGTTACAAAACCCATTTCACTTAGCCCTTAAGTACATGTCATGCTCTATTTCAATATCAGCCAGAATTCTCATCAGCATTTACAGGGTTGGAGGCCATGTCTAACCCAGGCCTTAATCTTTGTCACTAAAAGTAGGCAAATATATAATCATAACTATTTGTCTTATTTTAAGAGCCTACTTATGGTAATGACAAGTACTCCCAGGTACTAGGTGCTCTGTGTTTTATTTCTACTTAATCTTTGCAACAAACCTATAAGGAAAATTTTTTGCCCAACTAATAGTTGAAGAATCTGAGGCTCAGAGAAGTGACATTACTTGCTCTTATGTCAGGCTTATAAGCTGGTAAGAGGTAACGCAGAGATTAAACTCAAGTTTTCTGATTCCAAAGTGAACATTATTTAAACTACATTGCCTTTTGAAAAAAAAAATCACACCAGTATCTTTTTAATAAATTATTTAAATCACTAAGTATACCATATTTTCTGATCAACTAATGAAATGTGGTTCTCTTTAAGAGGCAATCTGTGTAAGCTCTCTGGCTCTCCATTATATCTCTAGGGTGAATCCTATCAGTGACTCTGTCACAGAGAATAATCTTAATTTGCCTTCTCTGAGTAAACAGTTGGCTCACAGATAATAGTGATTCCTCTACCTGAAGTCTCCTCAAAGAGGAAATGAATTCATTTCAGTAACGATCTGTGGAACCCTTGGATTTCATGAAGTTGCGGATGAGGTTCTTACAAAGAGAAGAAAATGGCGCCATTATTCCATTGTTTATTTTCTATTTTGGGGCTTTAACTTAAATTTTCATTTGAAGTTTGAAAACCACTGCCCTTGAGAAAGAGAAAAAAAAAAGAAGGAAGGAAGGATGGGAAGGAGGAAAGGGGAGCGGGAGGAAGGAAGGAAAAGGGAAGGGAAGAAAAGAAGAAAGGGAAGAGTCTTCTTTTTCTTGGAATGGCACTACAATTAAGGTATCCTGACACCCTATCTGACTGGAAGAGAGGGAGAGATGGAAGACCAAGGGTAGAGTCTTCTTACGAAGGAAGGTAAAAATAGGTGTGTTCCAGCCCCAGAAAGAAAAGTTAGATTGAATGAGAGTATAAACTCCTTCAGCTAGAACATCTAACACAGATGTGAGGAAATAAGAACAACCTGATTTAGCTAGAGAGAGTCAAAGAATAAATTGTATGACATAAACAGACCCCCACTTCTGTAAAGAATTCCTAAAAAACAACAGGCACTAAAGTTATCTGGGTAAAAGTTCAGCACGAAGTCACGCAAACAATGTGAGAGGTGTTCTACCCCCAGGAAGTTAAATGTATTATAAAACTCCTAATTACACTTTAGATGATCTACCACCAGCATGTCTTACATATTCTTAGATTTAGTTTTTCTTCTGTAATTAAACACACAGTTGTCCGCCTCAGATCCAATGGATGACTACTTGAGACTCAGTATATCTAATGATTTTTCATATTCCATTTTGTTACAAGAAGCATCATTTTCAGAATGGAAGTTCTCCTCTGCTATACCGATTAATGTTGGTGTGATCCAGAAAGGGGGGAGTAGGAAGCCTACTGCTCTTCTCTAACCACACGTTCTCTCCAGGTAAATACCTGTAGTCCCATGGCTTTAAATAATATCCATGTGCCACTGCCTCTTAAAGCTTCATCGCCAACTCTGATCTTTCACCAAAACACCCTTACTGATATGTCTAACATCTCCAATAAGATGTATAGGAGGTATAGGAACTTCCCTGGCTGTCCAGTGGTTAAGACTTCGCCTTCCAATGCAGGGGGTGCAGGTTCGATCCCTGGTCTGGGAGCTAAGATCCCACATGCCTTGAGGCCAAAAAACCAAAACATAAAACAGATGCAATATTGTAACAAATTCAATAAAGACTTTAAAAATGGTCCACATCAAAAAAAAAAAATCTTAAAAAAAAAGAGGTATAGGAGGTATAGATATCCTAAACTTGAAATACCCAAAACAATATTCCCATTCCCCAAAATGTAATCATCCCCCAATTTTTCATCTCAGCAAAGGTCTATACCACTCATTGCTAAAAATAAACAACCAAACAACTCTTGGAGTCATCCTTGCCTCCTTTCTCTTCTTCACGTTCCACATCCAATGTTGGCTTTACCTCCAAATTTTATAGTATTCATCCACTTTTCTCAATCTCTTCAGCTACCAAGCCAACATTATTTCTTCCTCTAGATGAAATACAACAGCTTCCTAACTGGTCTCCCTGCTGTTACTCTCACCCACCTTCATACAAACTTGCTCTCTAGACAGCAGTCAAAGTCAGTTTTCAAAATGTGAATTAAATGTTACTCTCCTGCGTATAACTTTTCCAAAGGTTTCCAGTTATACTGAGAATAAAATCCAAACTGCTTACTATAATCTAGGACAGAGCTTTCCAAACCAAGCCATTACTAGGTTGTGAAACCAATGTACTGGGTAAGGATCAGCATTTTAAAATAAAACAAAATATCAAAGTTTATTGAAAGAACTCTTTCAGGAGCGTGTGTGTGATAGTGGACTGTAATATAAAATGTATTTCTTACTGTGGGTCACATTAAAAGAGTTTGAAAGCCATTGGCCTACGAGATCTTAAAGATCTGTTAGCTCACATCTCCTGCGTAACATACTACCCCATCCCCTGCTCATCCAAATACCTCAGCCCTTCTAGCAGCCTTATTGCGTCTTCAGAGAAGGCAAGCTTCTCCCCACCTCTGTCCCTGGCACTTGCCTGAATGCTCTACTTCCAATTATTCTTAGGGATGAATCCTTCTTACCATTCAAACCTCAGCTCAAATCTCACCTGCTTAGAAAGCCTTTCCCCCTCTAACTAATGTAAAGCAGTCCCTACCACTTCTCTATCACACCACCCTGGTTTATTTCCTTATGTGGCTAACCATGCTTTTGAATATTTATTTGTTTGTACACTGTCTTTCTCGGCATAATGCAGGGCCCTTAACTCTCCTGTTCACCACAGTTCCCCACACACTTATAACAGCCTCTCAATAAGTATTAGTTGACAGAATGTTGAATATTTCAGTTTTATGTGTGTTTTTATAAAATAGGGACACCTTATGATGAAATCCTTAAATAATTGTAATAACACTGCTAGGAAAACAATGATGCTGCTGCTGAAACTGAACAGTGACTGGTACGCAGGACCCATGGGAGAGCCTGAAGGTTCGTTTGTCAGCTGATGGAGGAAAACCCAACTGTAGCATATAAAAGGTAATTTCCGGGCACGCAAGGAAACTTCAGATTGGTTGACACTGAGCATAGAAAAGTTAGAGACTTTGTCATAGTTTTTGCCTAGTGCCCTGTGGTTTCTGGCAACAAAACCCCTTAAAACCAAAGTGTTCATCTTGAATTCCCTTCCATAGTGGAACCAGGAGCAAAAATCTGCATCCAATGCCTTCAGTCCTGAATGAAAGAAGAGGGACCCAGGAAGGCAAGAAAAGAGTGGCAACTGCCAGGAAAGACAAGATGGGGGCAGGGTCAGAGTGGGAAGTGCCCTCGGGGAGCCAGGCCCACAAGTCGACTCCGGAGTCAGAGGGAAAGAGGCCCTGGTTCCCTTCACAGCCCCATCTAGCAAACTCCCCCAAGAGGGGATTAGGATTATCGCCTCTGTCTGTCTTTAATTCTTTCCAGGTGCCTGTCATAAAGGGGCTTGTGTGCTAAGCTGAGGAGTTTGAACTTTCTGGGGAAACTTTGAGGAGTCTAAGCAAGGGGATGGCCCATTGCGGTGTCTCAGAGAGATTCCCCCTGGCTGCAGGGGGGAGAGGGCTGCTGTCTGCATGCTTGGAAGCGGGAAGCTCTGCAGCAGATGCACCTGATGAGAAGCAGTGAGCGTCTAAACGAAGACGAGGTGTGTGGGACCCAGAGGCTGTGCAGAGGGAATCTGACTCCACCTGCCTACTAGTTAGCGCCCCCAGTCCGTGGCCCCAAGCCGGTTAGGAACTCCAAAGCCTTTTTTTCTTCCTTGTAAAATGAAACCGGAGACTGGCATCTCCTTCAGAGATTGCTTTGAGGATTGCCTAAGATCATGCGTATAAACTCTAAGTGCCTGACACATAGTAAGTGCTCAATAAATGTCAGCTGTTACTTTTTTTAGGCAGACACTAGCATTGTCTTTTAGCACGGTGGGAGACGCTGAAGCGGACAGAGACAGACAGACCCCACATCCAGCAAATCATAACTCACGTTGGATGGTCACAATGCCTTGAACACACGTTCTTGCCAGAGATGAACCTGGAGCTACAAGGGAAAAATAAACAGCATTTTATTCGTAGAAGCAGTGGACTTAGACTGAAAACAGCAATGCAGGAGAATGAAAACCGAGTTAAAGCTCGACCTCATTGGGGTGAGCGTGGGACTGAGGCGGGAGAGGTACCGCTCGGGCCTGGCCCGCTTAGAATCCGGGCTCCTTTCCCTTCGCCTCCGGCTCCTCCTTTCGGAGACAAGGCTCCCGCCTTAAGCGAGCGGGAGAGGCGGCAGCTATCCAGGCCCACAAAAGGTCGGGGGTTGAGGGCCCCTCGGCACAGGTTTTGTCTGCAAACCCAGTTTCCGAGGTGCCTAAAAGTGTACAAATAGTGAAGCCAGGCCCAGGCGAGCCAATTCATTACCTCGTCTCCGCGCTGCATGCTGATTATCTGCTCTCCATATCACCTCTCCTCAGGGGGCTCAAAGGAATCAGCAAATCCCCCGCATCAGAGCTACGAATCCCCAGCACAGCCCATTCACACACAGCGGGGCGGCTGGGGATTAATTGGAGGGGGGATGTTGTGAATTCCAGAGAGTTCTTTCTCTTTGCCTCACAGCCGGTGGCCGGGGATATTGCTACATGAAAGCTTCCCTGTCAGTAGCAATCATCATTGCCCCGGCTGCTACATTCCAGAGAATGAATTGGCCTCATTTGGTAACTCAACTGGAGAGGGGGCTGGGGAGGGGGTCATTCCTCAGGGGTCCCCATTTGTGGTCCCCACTTCTCGCTCCATAAGTGGTTTGCAAAGCCAAACAGAAACCCCCAGGGCCCAGCTTTCTTTTCCTGTTTCCTTACTTTAGTGATGCTTGGTACGGAGTGAAGCCAGGAAGGGTGGGAAAGGGCGGGACCTGGGTTAGGGCCCGGGCAGGAAATTAGTTGGGGCAAAGCCGCTTCGGAGGAGAGAAGCAGGCCAATAGACCCCCAGGGTTTCTCTGATTGCTTTGATGCGAGGCCGACTTCCCCCTCCCATCCCCGGGCTTCTCGGCAGGAGGCCTGCGGGCTCTCCCCCAACCTCGCGCCGAATGGCGCCCGGGCCTGGAAGCCAAAGGAGCCTAAACCCCGCCGCGCCCAGAGGCAGGGCTGCTCCAGCAAGGCAGGTAACATGAAATGTAAGCCTCAGACGTTTTCTTCGAGGAAGCAGTTTCTGGGAGCCCCGAGAAAGGAGAAGAAGGATTTCATCTCTGAGGTCGGCCGACTGAAACCTTTCGCTAATTCTTTACCTTTTTAAATGCAAGATTGCCCGACTGCCTTCCCCTCCCCCGCACCTTCTGAGCATTTCTCTCCGATCCTCCTCAACCCTCCCGCTGCCTTTTTGCAGAATTCCCTGAAACTCCCACCAAGTCCATAGTTCAGAGAATGTACCCTGGGGAATCCACGAGTCTGGGCCTCTGCATGCCGCCGTAAGAGGTGCCTGAACTGAGGGTCCTCAGGGGCTGAATCCCCCGCCGGGCTCTGCTCAGCCACTCTGGGGCTGTGTGGTGTGGGGCAACTCGCTGGGCTCCCTCTGTCTCGCTTAGTGCATCCATAAGACATACGATAATAACTGCTCTGCCTCCCTAATGACTGTGTAGGGATTAACGGAAGAAGAGATTAAAACGCGTTTTGTGATTTGCAAAGTGCTCAGCATAAGGTATGATTATTATTCAGTTCTCTCATTGGGCTCAGTATTGGGTGTACTCGTGATCTTTATAAAAACCTCATTCTGCATTTATCTACCTCTGTCAGGAGAGTCCTGGTGACGTATGCCCAGGGAGGGACAGAGATAAAAAGATAGGCCAATATACACAAAGGAAAAACAAAACAAAAAGCAGGAGTGTTAGTATAATTTTCAAAAGTAAAAACAGAGTGATATCCCTGCCGCATTTCAAATTACGGATGCCCGGAAGGTGACTCTTGCCCTGTGGGCATTATTCTAGGCCAATAGTCTATCTGCTGGGGATTCTTTGGCGTGGCAGCAGGCAAGCATTGGCCTGCAAAGCAGAAGACTCTGTGTAGTATTGAGCAAGTCATTTCCTCTCTCCGGGCCTCAGTTTCCCCTTCTCTAAAATATGTGAATAGGACTGGATTTCCTTAAAATCTTTTCCAATCTGTCTGTTTTATGATTCTTTGTATGCCTTGATAAGGATTTAGCAACAGTTGGGGCTCCAGTGTCATTTCATACTTGCTAGAACATCATAGAGTTTTACTAATCTTCATCCTGGGATGAAGGACTAAGTGAGCAAACAATCCAAAATCATGCCAGCCACTTAGGGACCCTTAAGTCTACTTAATCATAATGAGAATTTTTCAACATTTGGAAATTAATATGGGAAGAAGCATGACATCATGCCTTAGAACATTCCAGTGCAACTGGCACAGGATCTTATTGCAATTGGCACAGTTTCCCCACCCCAAATGCTTTACTACTAAAAGTGCCTGCTTCACTTAGTAACTCCACTCTAAAAACTGACACCTGAAAACCACAACCTTGGTGTTGCAAGAATCCTAAAGACCACAAGTTCAGCATTCCATTTCACCTTTCTGTCTGCTAAATCTGAACTCTCATCTTGAGTTCCCCAACCAGGGTCTTTATCTCCCAGCTGCACTCATCTGCCTTAGAGAGATGCATTTCTTTTCTTCCCAGCTTCTGTCAGCTGGCTTGTCTGTCCTCAGTGGGAGACTTCAGGTTCAACGCTCTGTCTGGGGAGTTCATATACAGCCTTGACTATTATTCTGATAGATCGTTTTAATTCTCCCCACTTTGATCATGTCAGTTTCCACAACAAACAAGCCTCACCAGAAGCATTCCTGGGCTCACAAAGGCAAACATGCTTGGCTTTGCCTCACACACCAGAGGCCAGAATTCTTTGGTTTTGGCTTCAAGGCTATTTTAACCCTTGGTTACATAAGTTTCCCAGTTAACGCGTTTAACCTTCACTTCCTGCAACCAAAGGCGTGTTAGCCTCCTTCAGAGAAATGCAATGATTTCCAGCCTTTAATTAAGTAAGGATCCAAGTGGCAGATGCAGTTCACACACACTGGAGCCAAGCCCTGGCTACGAAGATTCTTTTGCTCCAAATGCTCTGCAGTTCACTAAGAGTAACTTCAGCTAATAAAAATAACTCTGTCTATTGAGTGCCAGGAGCCATTTCAAACCACTTAAAATATTATCTCATTTAAGATAGGCAAAATGTTAATGTGAAATGGGGATTATGTTGACTTCATAAGTGAAGAAACCGAGGAGATAGAAGCTAAGAGGTCTGTTTAAGATTATACAGCTAGCCCAGGATGGCGCAGGGGTTTTAACCTAGATTTGTCTGACTTCAGGGGAGGCTCTAACACTGAAATGTTAAATGTTAGACATCAGCACTCATTCATGCTGTAGCAGAAAGAGCTCTTGATTGAGAGTAAGGAGGCCAGAGTTAAAGTCTCTGACTGTGGCCATCTCAAGCAAGTCAATTTTCTCCATGCTTTGATTTCCCTAACTGTAAATTGAGGACAGAATTAAATCAGTTTTTTCCCAAACCTCCATCATGCACTTTATTACTTATACCATTCATACTATTATTTAATAACTTTTTTCTTTAAATACAAATGTTTTAAAATTAAATGTTATTAAATTAAAAACCGAAATGTCGTGCTCTAAGTAGATGGTAGTAATAAAAATAAGATGATAAAAAATATACCGTTAAATTCTAGCTGGACACTGTTGCTGGCCTAAGGCTCTAAGACACCTTAGGCTAACCTTATGTTAAATTGGAAAATATGCAAGCTGGTTAAAGACACTGCAAGTTAGTTAAGTTATATGGAGGACATACTAACAGTCAAGCTAAGACTTGGCCTCAATGTAACCACATGGAAAGAGAAACCAACAAGAGACAACTTTCTCACTCCCTTACTCAATGTTACTTAATGTTTGGCTGTGTATTACCTAAAATATTTTTTGCGTACAACCAGTGGTCCCCATCTCATATTTGACCAGATGATGTTGTGGGTTTCTCTTTTAGCATTTCTAGCTCTAAAATACTTCGATGCTAATGAGGAAAGTTATATTAATTACTGGTAAATTTGAAACTTAATTCATTAGCACCTAGTGAGTATTTCCTGAACTGCAGAGAAGGTAAATAGGGAGGGAATTTGACAGTAAAAAAATCACTGTTATCAATTTCTTTGAACAGCAAAATACAATAAAGAAAGACTCTTCTCTGGGAAGTATGGGAAGGACTTCCAACCCTTTAGCCAGGTAATAATTTTTCATATTTACCATGGTGTGTACAGTAGGTTTTCAAAGTGTGGTTGAAGGCCCTGGGGATAACCAATACCCATTCGGGTCAAAACTATTTTCATAATAATACTAAGATGTTCATGCCTTTTTTACTCAGTTTTCCAGAGGCTACATGAAGTGAGATACTGCAACAGATGGAAAGCAGAAGTAGATATGAGAATCCAGCTGTCTTCCATTGACACAGACATTAAGGAGATTTGCAAAATGTTAAACAATGTCACTCTTCTCACTAATTTTTTTTTAACATGGGTAAATCTATTTTTCCATAAAAATTAAGTTATTTATGTTAACATATAATGAATTTGTTATTTTAAAATAAATATTTTTAAAATATCTCGATTTACCTTCTTATATGGTAAATATGGTTGATATAATCCACATTAAAAAATCTTGATCCACCAGAGGGCAGACAGCAGAAGCAAGAAGAACTACAATCCTGCAGCCAGTAGAACAAAAACCACATTCACAGAAAGATAGACAAGGTGAAAAGGCAGAGGGCTATGTACCAGATGAAGGAACAAGATAAAACGCCAGAAAAACAACTAAGTGAAGTGGAGATAGGCAACCTTCCAGAAAAAGAATTCAGAATAATGATAGTGAAGATGATCCAGGACCTCGGAAAAAGAATGGGGGCAAAGATCCAGAAGATGCAAAAAATGCTTAACAAAGATCTAGAAGAATTACACAACAAACAAACAGAGATGAACAATACAATAACTGAAATGAAAAATACACCAGAAGGAATCAATAGCAGAATAACAGAGGCAGAAGAATGGATAAGTGACCTGGAAGACAGAATGGTGGAATTCATTGCTGCGGAACAGAATAAAGAAAAAAGAATGAAAAGAAATGAAGACAGCCTAAGAGACCTCTGGGACAATATTAAATGCAACAACATTCACGTTATTAGGGGTCCCAGAAGGAGAAGAGAGAGAGAAAGGACCCGAGAAAATAGTTGAAGAGATTATAGTCAAAAACTTCCCTAACATGGGAAAGGAAATAGCCACCCAAGTCCAGGAAGTGCAGAGAGTCCTAGGCAAGATAAACCCAAAGAGAAACATGCCGAGACACATAGTAATCAAACTGGCAAAAATTAAAGACAAAGAAAAATTATTGAAAGCAACAAGGGAAAAACGACAAATAACATACAAAGGAACTCCCATAAGGTTAACAGCTGATTTCTTAGCAGAAACTCTACAAGCCAGAAGGGAGTGGCATGATATACTTAAAGTGATGAAAGGGAAGAAACTACAACCAAGATTACTCAACCCAGCAAAGATCTCTTTCAGATTCAATAAAGAAATCAAAAGCTTTACAGACAAGCAAAAGCTAAGAAAATTCAGCACCACCAAACCAGCTCTACAACAAATACTAAAGGAACTTCTCTAAGTGGGAAACAGAAGAGAAGAAAAAGACGTACAAAAAGAAACCCAAAACAATTAAGAAAATGGTAATAGGAACATACATATTGATAATTACCTTAAACGTGAATGGAATAAATGCTCCAATCAAAAGACACAGGCTTGCTAAATGGATATAAAAACAAGACCCATATATATGCTGTATAAAAGAGACCCACTTCAGACCTAGGGACACATACAGACTGAAAGTGAGGGGATGGAAAAAGATATTCCATGCCAATGGAAATCAAAAGAAAGCTGGAGTAGCAATACTCATATTAGATAAAATAGACTTTAAAATAAACATTGTTGCAAGAGACAAGGAAGGACACTACATGATGATCAAGGGATCAATCCAAGGAGAAGATATAACAATTATAAATATATATGCACCCAACATAGGAGCACCTCAATACATAAGGCAACTGCTAACACCTCTAAAAGAGGAAATCAACAGTAACACAATAATAGTGGGGGACTTTAACACCTCACGTACAACAATGGACAGACCATCCAAACAGAAAATTAGTAAGGAAACAGAAGCTTTAAATGACACAATAGACCAGATAGATTTAATTGATATTTATAGGACATTCCATCCCAAAACAGCAGTTTACACTTTCTTCTCAAGTGCGCATGGAACATTCTCCAGGATAGATCACATGTTGGGTCACAAATCAAGCCTCAGTAAATTTAAGAAAACTGAAATCATATCAAGCATCTTTTCTGACCACAACGCTATGAGATTAGAAATCAATTAAGGGGAAAAAACGTAAAAAACACAAACACATGGAGGCTAAACACTACGTTACTAAATAACCAAAAGATCACTGAAGAAATCAAAGAGGAAATCAAAAAATATCTAGAGACAAATGACAATGAAAACACGATGATTCAAAACCTATGGATGCAGCAAAAGCAGTTCTAAGAGGGAAATTTATAGCTATACAAGCCTACCTCAAGAAACCAGAAAAATCTCAAATAAATTATCTAACCTTACACCTAAAGGAACTACAGAAAGAAGAACAAACAAAACCCAAAGTTAGCAGAAGGAAAGAAATCATAAAGATCAGAGCAGAAATAAATGAAATAGAAACAAAGAAAACAATAGCAAAGGTCAATAAAACTAAAAGCTGTTTCTTTGAGAAGATAAACAAAATTGATAAACCATTCACCAGACTCATCAAGAAAAAGAGGGAGAGGACTCAAATCAATAAAATTAGAAATGAAAAAGGAGAAGTTACAATGGACACCGTAGAAATACAAAGCATCCTAAGAGACTACTACAAGCAACTCTATGCCAATAAAATGGACAACCTGGAAGAAATGGACAAATTCTTAGAAAGGTATACTCTTCCCAGACTGAACCAGGAATAAATAGAAAATATGAACAGACCAATCACAAGTAATGAAATTGAAACTGTGATTAAAAATCTTCCAACAAACAAAAGTCCAGGACCGGATGGCTTCACAGGTGAATTCTGTCAAACATTTAGAGAAGAGCTAACACTCATCCTTCTCAAACTCTTCCAAAAAAATTCAGAGAAAGGAAACCTCCCAAACTCATTCTATGAGGCCACCATCACCCTGATAAGAAAACCAGACAAAGATACTACAAAAAAAGAAAATTACAGACCAATACCACTGATGAATATAGGTGCAAAAATCCTCAACAAAATACTAGCAAACAGAATCCAACAACACATTAAAAGAATCATACACCATGATCAAGTGGGATTTATCCCAGGGATGCAAGGATTCTTCAATATATGCAAATCAATCAATGTGATACACCATATTAACAAATTGAAGAATAAAAACCATATGATAATCTCAATAGATGCAGAAAAAACTTTTGACAAAATTCAACACCCATTTATGGTAAAAACTCTCCAGAAATTGGGCATAGAGGGGACCTACTTCAACATAATAAAGGCCATATATGACAAACCCACAGCAAAAATTATTCCCAATGTGAAAGATTTAAAGCATTTCCTCTAAGATCAGGAACAAGACAAGGATGTCCACTCTCATCACTATTATTCAACATAGTTTTGGAAGTCCTAGGCACAGCAATCAGAGAAGAAAAAGAAATAAAAGGAATACAAATTGGAAAAGAAGAAGTAAAACTGTCACTGTTTGCAGATGATATGATACTATACGTAGAGAATCCTAAAGATGCCACCAGAAAACTACTAGAGCTAATCAATGAATTAGGTAAATTTGCAGGATACAAAATTAATGCACAGAAATCTCTTGCATTCCAATACACTAATGATGAAAAATCTGAAAGAGAGATTAGGGAAACACTCTAATTTGCCATTGCAACAAAAAGAATAAAATACCTAGGAATAAACCTACCTAGGGAGACAATAGACCTGTATGCAGAAAACTATAAGACACTGATGAAAGAAATTAAAGATGATACCAACAGATGGAGAGATATACCATGTTCTTGGATTGGAAGAATCAATATTGTGAAAATGACTATACTACCCAAAGCAATCTGCACATTCAATGTAATCACTATCAAATTACCAGTGGTGTTTTTTACAGAGCTAGAGCAAAAAATCTTATAATTTGTATGGAGACACAAATGATCCTGAATAGCCAAAGCCGTCTTGAGGGGAAAAAATGGAGCTGGAGAAATCAGACTCCCTGACTTCAGAGGATAGTACAAAGCTACAGTAATCAAGACAATATGGTACTGGCACAAAAACAGAAATATAGGTCAATGGACCAGGGTAGAAAGCCCAGAGATAAACCCACGCACCTATGGTCAACTAATCTATGACAAAGGAGGCAAGGATATACAATGGAGAAAAGACAGTCTCTTCAATAAGTGGTGCTGGGAAAACTGGAAAGCTACATGTAAAAGAATGAGATGAGAACACTCCCTAACACCATACATAAGAATAAACTCAAAATGGATTAGAGACCTAAATGTAAAACTGGGCACTATAAAACTCTTAGAGGAAAACATAGGAAGAACACTCTTTGACATAAATCACAGCAAGATCTTTTTTGGTCCACCTCCTAGAGTAATGGAAATAAAAACAAAAATAGGGCTTCCCTTGTGGCGCAGTGGTTGAGGGTCCGCCTGCCGATGCAGGGAACACAGGTTTGTGCCCCGGTCAGGGAAGATCCCACATGCCACGGAGTGACTAGGCCCGTGAGCCATGGCTGCTGAGCCTGCGCATCCGGAGCCTATGTTCTACAATGGGAGAGGCCACAACAGTGAGAGGCCCACATACCACAAAAAAAAAAAAAAAAACAAAAGAAACAAAAAAAACAAATGGGACCTAATGAAATTTAAAAGCTTTTGCACAGCAAAGGAAACTATAAACAAGACGAAAAGGCAACCCTCAGAATGGGGTTGGACAAAGAAAGGATTAATCTCCAAAATATATAAACAGCTCATACTGCTCAGTATTAAGAAAACAAACAACCCAATCAAAAAATGGGCAGAAGACCTAAATAGACATTTCTCCAAAGAAGACATACAGATGGCCAAGAAGCACATGAAAAGCTGCTCAACATCACTAATTATTAGAGAAATGCAAATCAAAACTACAGTGAGGTATCACCTCACACCAGTTAGAATGGGCATCATCAGAAAATCGACACACAACAAATGCTGGAGAGGGTGTGGAGAAAAGGAACGCTCTTGCACTGTTGGTGGGAATGTAAATTGATACAGCCACTATGGAAAACAGTATGGAGGTTCCTTAAAGAACTAAGACTAGAATTACCATGTGACCCAGCAATCCCTCTACTGGGCATATACCCAGAGAAAACCATAATTCAGAAAGACACATGCACCCCAATGTTCATTGAAGCACTATTTACAATAGCCAGGTCATGGAAGCAACCTAAATTCCCATCGACAGACAAATGGATAAAGAAGATGTGGTACATATATACAATGGAATATTACTCTGCCATAAAAAGGAACGAAATTGGTTCATTTGTAGAGACGTGGATGCATCTAGAGACTGTCATACAGAGTGAAGTTAGTCAGAAAGAGAAAAACAAATATCGTATATTAACGCATATATGTGGAACCCAGAAAATGGTACAGATGAACCGGTTTGCAGAGCAGAAATTGAGACACAGAAGTAGAGAAAAAACGTATGGACACCAAGGGGAAGAAGCCATGGGGGTGGGGGTAGTGGTGTGATGAATTGGGAGGTTGGAATTGACATGTATACACTGATGTGTATGAATTGGATGACTAATAAGAAAAATAAATAAATAAATAATAAACATTAAAAAAATCTCTTTTGCTCCTCAATAATTCTTAAGAGTATAAAGATGTTCTTCAGCCTAAATGTTTGAGAATGTCTAAGGCCATTACAAACAGCAGGTCTAGAGTACATCAGCTGGATTATGAAGTGAGTGAAGTCAACAGTAGTTCATCACAGAACTACCTATAAGGGGGAGGAGTAGGAGAAAAGTACAGTTAGCAATAATGAATTATTATGGTTAGTAATAATGAAGTTAGATTTTCTGAAGTGATCATCAACTCAGTGACATCATTTGTGATTGTGGCAAAGGAAAATTAAGAAGAAATGTAACCAGAAAATGTTTACATTTTATATATTAAAAAACAGAAGCAGAACTTTGAGTTCCAAACTTTGTGACTGCAGCAACATAAAACATGTCTGCTCTTGCGCAGGCCTAGAATCGAATGTGGAAAATGAAGACTTTTCTGGGAAGTTGGCATAGGAAAATTTATTCTTTCACAAATTATTTTTAATGGTGTCCCCAGTTGGCATATATAATCACTGTACAGTGGTAGTTAGTTTAATGTCTTGTGTAGTCAAGAGACTGCTGAAAGGTTGGGATACCACAGAGATGGTTCTCTGGTCACACACTTGATTAAATCAACAAGTTGGGCCAATGTAGCCTAGCCACTTTACTAACTGAATCCCATGAACTATATGGCCTTTTTTTTTTTTTTTTTAAAGGGCTGGAGAGCACCCGCGGGTCTCGAACCACTCTCGGAAGTGTGGTTGAACCATGATGAAGTATGGCCATAAATTGATTGTGACTATCAGCCGAGACCATGGCCGAAAAAATATAATTGTCGGGCTTCCCTGGTGGCGCAGTGGTTGAGAGTCCGCCTGCCGATGCAGGGGACATGGGTTCGTGCCCCGGTCCAGGAAGGTCCCATGTGCCGCGGAGTGGCTGGGCCCGTGAGCCATGGCCACTGAGCCTGTGCGTCCAGAGCCTGTACTCCGCAACGGGAGAGGCCACGGCAGTGAGAGGCCCGCATACCGTGAACAAAACAAAACTAAACAACAACAACAAACATATATATATATATATATATATATATATATATATATATATATAAAATTGTCAATTTGTATGTTTCACGTAGATAAGGCCAAAGTGTATTTGCACCTACACTAAATGCCTCACTCTCATTTTGATTCTGGGAGCTCAATTTACAAAGAGAATTAACATTTCTCTTTATTTTAAGTGGTTTCTATGGATACCTTCTATGAAGCATTTCATTCACATCTATCCAATTTAAGCTTCTCATTTTAATTTAAATACATTTTCCATTCCTTCAGAATCTGTATATGATATCCACAGTTCATTTTCTGAAAATAACCTATGCAAAGCATTTATGCACATAAAATTTTAAATTAATATGTTTAAGAGTTAAAAACGAGAAACTCCTATAATACAAAAATGCATAATCTCAGAGTTAGAAGTCTATTTTCATCTGCCTCATACTCACTGAAAATCTGAACTGATTTTCTGATTTCAATTTTTTGGTCATTATTCAGTGCTTTTTGGTCCCTTTCGTAATCTTTTTTATTGTTGTTGCAGTTTTCTTACTTAGCAGAGTTGGGATTAAAACTTTTTAGGTTCTAGTGCCATTAAAATTCAATAAGGTTTCTACTTAATGTAGAAAAATGGGGAAAAAAAGGTTTTAAATGACTACAACCTCAGATATATAATATTGCCAGTATTCCCTAATCTAATAAGCACTTATACTGTTAATTTCCTTTTTTCCAAGAAAAACTATTATATATAAACTCTTGTTAGAGGAGAGGTCTGATGTCATCTCCAGCTACAAATCTTTCTTTTTTTTAATCTATTATGCAGACTTTATATACCCCAGCCTAGAAACTAAGATCTTCCACATTTTGATTCCAGACTTCTGCCACCTCTATCCACCACCTCTCCCTGCACAGACCTACTATGCCACAAATAGGCCTACTGAGTTCTCCAGGGGGTTGGTCCCCTTGCCAACCTCTGGCCTTTGTTCTCACCATTCTCCTTCCTGTGAAATGCCTCCTTCAGGACCCTCACTCTCTGTTAATTGAAATTTTATCCAGGCCGCCGAGGCATATGACCAACAACACTTCCCTTAGAAAGACTTTCCTGATCCTCCCAAACAGAGGTGACCACTTTGCTCTTAATGCCAAAGGACTCTCATTACTCAACAGGATACCTGTGTTTTTTGACTCATTTGTGCATTTGCTTTATCCTCTACTTCAAAATGAAAACTCCTTTAATTTTTTTTATTTTTAATAAGTAATGCATGCATACAATAATATACTAGTCAGAGAGCACCAACGGATATTCAAGGAAACATGCCTGCTTCTTACCCTCACCCAGTTCTCCCCACAGGCGCCCAATGTTACCAATTCCTTGTATCAATATATCTTCTCAGAGACAGTCTATGCGTGTGCGTGTGCGTGTGCGTGTGTGTGTGTGTGTACACAAATGGCAGCGTATTTTCATGTTATTCTGCAGGGTGGACACATGATGTTGGGCAGTTTGTGCCTTATACAAGGGCACCCAGTGGAAAGGGCATGGACCGTGAAATTCAGCCCAGGCTTCTCCTGAAAGCTGTCTGCTCTGTGGCTTTCCTAAGTACATTCTAAAGAAAGAAGGCTGTCTTCAAATTTCCGCCAATGCTGCTTGGAGGCTATCAGTCATCCTACTGTGTATTTTTATTTCATTTTTAATTTTCACTTTATTGTGAAATATCTTTGTTGTTTTCTTCACTTTGCACTCTTACAAGAAAGGACTTGCATTAAAAATTCATATTTAAACACTGTCATCAGGAAAAAATTAACTTGCAAAACCTGTTTTCAAGCACTGGCCTATTTCTTTCAAGACTTGCCAATTTACAAATCATCAGTGAAAATACTAAGTTGATATTATTGTTTTTAAATGAAATATCCATGAAAAGCTTTCAGAAATCATGAAAATATCAATTGTCATAATGATTATTATTCTTTTTAGAAGCAAGAATTTTAAGAATGTTTACTAGATTAGGTTATTTGGAGTTTATTAAATCTAAAAAATTTTTAATCTAATAATTATACCTTTTTTCTTTTCTCCAAATGAGTCTAAGATATATTTTTTTAAAAGGTACTGTTTTCATACCCTGAGGGCTCATTGGGTGTCAGTTGCAAATCATGTCAAAATCCAAGGCTCTTATAGTTCCAGAAAAAAATTTATCTTTAATGCTTCTCACTTCAGGGGTCCCCTTTTGATGTGTTGCTGCCCTCATTTTCCAATAGTTAAATCTAAACCTGTGTTTTTTCTTAGAAAATTCATCATTCTACTTCGGAGCCTGAGATTTGCAAGCCAAGACCATGGCTCCTTCCTGGATGTGAGAACCCAGGAATTCATTCTTCCATCCAACCACCTATTTGTATTTTATAAACCTATCTAGATTATAAGCCTTAGATGCATCCCTTTCAGAATTGTGTTTTAAATGGCTCTATCACTCTGCTTGGACATGTTACCTTTAGGTCAGAATCTCTGGAAGACAAAAAAGATATTTCCCCATGGCTTAAAAGATGAGAACATAAATATTTGTAATGCCATAGACATTTAGTACTTCCTCCTGTTTTATGACCTTAAAAAAAACACTAAGCTTTTAGATTTTTAACATAAAAATCAAATAATATGCCATCATTTGCAAACTGAAGGACCTTTATGTCTATTCCTCACACTCAGTTCACCTCTGACCTCAGGCTCAGGGAAGAGTGAGCAAGATGATGATGATAAAGTGATGAACAGAAGAAGGAGAAGAAAAAACTATGAAATTAATGATTGGCCTCTTCGGGTCTCCAAATGCCAGGGAGCCAAAATTATTGTCAAAACATCCTGCTTCTTTTAAGATAAGATGTATTCCTGGCTTATTTTTCACAAAGCAGTAATAAGTATTAAGACATTATCACCTTTCTCTGCATTGAAGGGGCCCAGAATACTCTGCCGTAGCATAAAACATAATGTTGAGCTGATGGCATTTGAAAAGTCTTTTTTCCTTAATACTCTCATCTGCCTAAGAGCAGAGCCTCCCAAAAGAACTCAAGAGAGCTCAATTGCCATAAATTCGCTTCCTGGGAGCAACCAGGAAAGTCTGACTGTCATCACTGTCAAATAGAAATCAGCACCACACCTAAGCAGACTGTCTTATCTCCTATCTATTCTCTTAAGGACTTATTTATCTTTCTTTAAAGTCATTTGTTTTCCAATAAGTACCCTTCCCCTCCTCCCCTTCCTGTATTAAAATAGTACATAAGCCCCAAATTTTAACTGTCTCCTAGAGCTACATTTTTTTGTGTGAACTCCCATGTGCCTTGTACTTAGGTGGATAAAACTCCGCCCTTTCTCTTGCTAATTTTTGTCAGTTCAATTTGTGTGCTCCCAGTGACTTAAGAGGGTAGAAGAAAAGTTTTTCCTCCCTGACAGTTTGGCAATGAGGATGGGATGGTTGGAACTTCCAGCTTGCTCCAGAGACTGAAGCTGAGACCTCAGGACCACTGATGAAGCTGGCAAGGGTAAGATTTCCTTACTAGTCTGTCTCTTGGATTTCTGCCTGGAGTCCAGTTGAACAAGAGTAAGAGCTTCTCTTTGGTTTTTCTAACTTTAGGCTGGCAGAAGAAAACACTTGAAGGAACTAGTTTTGGGGCATTAGGACTCTTGGGTGACTCTCAATTTCGACTACTCTTGACTATAGATCCTTTCCTTCACATGGGTCGCTACTATGTCCTGTTTGTCTCATTTTGTGTCCTGAGAGCTTGGCTTGTGTTTAGTGAGAGTGTGTTTGCTCTGAGAGTTTTCATCTGCCAGGGAGTGCAGATTGTTGGACCTGCATGTGCAGGCAGCCAACCATCAGTTTGGGGGCCCCAGGAATTTGTAGTCAGCTGAACAGAAATGCAGGAACCTGCGGTACAGCTGGCACCGTACTGACCACTGCCAGCTCTCGGAGGGTTCATCTGTCTTTCCTTATTGCCTTGCTAGTGCTGAGACTGCCTGTGGCAATGAGAGTCTTTACTTTCTTTCTCTTTGGCTATCTTTGGGGATGAATTTAAATCATGGGGTCTGCATCTTCTACACCCTTTGGGGGCTCGCCTTTTGCATCCATGGTTAAGTCATAAAAGGGCTTATTGGTTTTGAGTCACATTTTTCTGTGAACTCTCATATATACATATGTGGATGAAAATCTGTCCTGTCTCATGCTAAGCTTTCTTTTTAATTCACAGTTTAATTCACAGGCCTCCAACTACTGAACATAAGAGGATAGAAGAAAAGTTTTTCCTCCCTGACAGATCATCTCTTCCTAGTGAAATAATACCCTTTAAGACCCAGCTCAAACACTGCATTATAGAAAGTGTTCTCACCTTCTGACTTTCCAAGAAATTTGCTTATACTTCTTTTAGAGCATTTCTGCAGATATCATAATGATGTATGCATTTATATTACTCTCTCATATTCTTTTTTAAAAAATATTTATTTATTTATTTGGCTGCGTCGGGTCTTAGTTGCGGCATGCCAGATCATCGCTGAGGCACTCAGGATATTTTCATTGGGGTGCGCGGGCTTCTCTCTAGTTGTGGCATGCTGGTTTTCTCTCTCTAGTTGTGGCACGGGCTCCAGAGCACGCAGGCTCCCTAGTTGAGGCGCGCGAGCTCAGTAGTTGAGACACGTGGGGTTAATTGCCCTGTGGCAAGGGGGATCTTAATTCCCCCACCAGGGATCAAAGCCATGTCCCCTGCATTGGAAGGCAGATTCTTTACCACTGGACCACCAGAGAAGTCCCACTCTCTCATATTCTAATATATGGTTTTAAAGACAAAGACTGGATCTACCCTATCTTTGAATTCCCAGTACTACTAAGGACAGTATCTTGTGTATGTAATAAATATCAGTAGAAAGGAAAAAAGAAAACTTATCTAATGGCCCCAGCATTATAAATCTGAATAGTTCCTCAGGTGGTCAGTTCTTAACTATTAGTCTTGGGCAAGTTCCCTCCCAATCTCAACCTTAGCTTCCTCCTTAGCAAATGAGAATCATAGCACCTATGTGGAAACATTCATTTTCATGATGGGTAGATGAGCTACCTCATTTAAGCACCTAGCAGAATGTCTAGGACATGAAAGATGCACTGCAAGTTTAGTTCCTCTGCTCCCTCACACCTACCTGAACATACCTGTGAAGACTGAGGAACATAGCAGTCTTCACATCTGGATCCTATCTGAGTCTGCCACTCTCTCTCCCAGCCAGGTGAAAATTTCCCCAAATAAGAGTTTCTCCTTTCTATTGGGCTTTGCCTATTCAAACTAGAATAACAAAAAACACTAGACTAATTATCTGGAGACCTGGGTACTTGTCCCAATCTATAGTCAATCTCACAGTTGTTTGGGGATGGTTGCTTAATTTCTAAGCCTTAGAGTCTTAATCTGTATAATACAGGTAATAACCCTCACCAGTCCTGTTTTTCAGATCATGAATATTGTAAAGTAAAATGAGAAGTGAAAAAGATGGCTTCACGCTAGATAAATACAGGTATTATTAACTGACATTCAAATTTAGAGGGTATGGCTATAAGGAGTATTAAATGTGATGATTTGGAAACTCAAGAAGCCTGAAAAAAAAATGCTGGGCAAAATCCCTTCGAGGGTCATACAGAGTCAAAACACCAGGACTTCTAGAAGCTGCCCAAGTCTTTTTCTAGGCCTACTGTTAGATTATCTTGTCAGGTAGTTCACCGTTTCCTGTGTCAGCTGACAGAGGGAGGTTTCAATGGTGCTGGTGGTGAGAGAGGATTGAGCTGGTAGCCTTGAGAGAGGAGTGGGGATGAAAGAGGTGGCCACACAAGACAGCGGGCCAGCAAAGGGAGGGCTTTGGTGACGAGAACAGTGTCCCCATCACTCTGGGAATATTTGTGAATTTGTGTGAATCTGTTTGTCCATGCTTATGCGCACAGGAGAATTGCCCACAAGAAACCCACACATCTATTCATTCATTCATCTGTTCATTTTAATCAAATTAAATGCACTTTTAAAAGTGCTCCAGGTACTGGGGGAAAAAAGATAAGTAAGATAACCTATGCCCATAAGGAGTCTGATTACAGTTTATTTACAGTCTGTTGGAGTCAGACAAGTAAGTGCTTTACAAGTACTCTTGTAAGAGAGGTTAGCGCAAAGCACTAGGACAGCAATCAGGGAAAAAGCGCTGGAGAAAAGGGGAGAAGCACTAAGCTGGAGTTTTCTTCTCCTCTGCACGTTCTCCATTTACCTTTGTATATTCTCCATCCCATTCCCTCCCCACCCCACCCCAGGATTAGTTTGGAAGTAGAAACAAATTTAACGAGACTTTTTGTTTTCTTTTGACATGTGCTGAAAGGCCAGTACTGCACAGCTTTTCCTGTCTGGTTTAGGGACCACCCTTTCCTCTACCAATTTCAAGTGAGCATATTAAAATGACTTGCAGTTACTGTGTTTCCACTCGTTAGTTGTGGTAGATGGTAAGCACCAGCACAAGGCCTACCACACAGAAAAGGTTCAGTAAATATCCTCTGGTTGGTGAGGGAGGGAGGGAGTGAATGAAACTAGGTCTGACTTGTAACGTGGAGATACCGCCTCCTGATTCTCAGTGCCGTTGTGAGAGTAGCCTGATGCTGGGCCTGGCCTTTGAGAAGCACTCAGTATATGATAGATAGCATTGTGATTATCATTATTAATATTAATAATTACACTTTAGTGGATTATACCCAAACATTTAAAATGTTTAATTTCACTTTTAAAGTAAAGAAAGAGAAAGAAAGAAAAAAAAATGTTTGGGCCATAATGAAAGCCGTGTGGGTCCCTCCACGGCTCTGTATTCCAGAGCTCTACGTGAGCACCCCATGGTGTTCCCCCCTCTTAGTCAAATTCCAAGTCCAAGAGTTACCCCCAGGAGAGAACTTGCCATTTTGGCCAGTGGCCATTATCTTGCAACCCTTGCTATCTAAACAGATTGTCTCCTTGGATGAGTAGATAACCACACCTGAGGACAGGTGGCCCTCTGCCATCTCCTTAAGATTCCAGTCCCTTGGGTCACAGCCTTGTGCCCGAGGAACCCAGGCAATGCCAGCTTCCTAGGGCTGCCTCACTCAGGACTCAAGACTTTCACTCCTTTGCCTCCTGGGCATTTGTGACTGCAGAATTCTCCACTAGGACACTGGGCCAGGGTGCAAACCAGTGTGGTTCCCAGGTCTGATCCTAACTCAGCCGCTCACATCTTACTTTGCTGAGACCTACACGCTAAAGACAGAAGGATGGAGTCATCTGCAAATGCCACCATTGGGTTTTTTATTAATAAGGGAAGGGGGTTATTCATTATCATTTGTGAGAAACATCTGGAATGCCACCTCAAGCATGGAGACCATTTTAATCCACTCATTCCAATCACCCAGATTTTCATTTTGAAAAGCTGACTTCTGCTACAGTCCTGCTCCCAATTCAAAAACATCTCCCACATAGTAGGTGCCCAAGAAATATTGTTTCAGTTCATGGAGAAAATGTCATTTAGGTCTTAACTTGAATGAAGACATTTACCTTGTCTGGGTAGAGATTTATGCTTTGCGGGATGGCTAGTCTCTTAGGCTACCCATTCAGAAAGAATACCTCTAAGGAAATTATATGTGGCAGGCAGTAGGCATTTATAAACGTTTTGCTTCACAATGGTAGACCTGGAGGTATAGAGAGGACAAAAGGGAACATGTGTATATGTATTACTTGTGTAATTGAAAATTTTTATACATAGAAAAAGACTAAAGCAAATATGACAAAATGCTAGCATAAATTAACTTTTCATGTGTGGGAATACATATTACATCTGTTCTTTTCTATATTCTACTTCTATATATTCTATATTTTTCAAAATTCTAAGTTAAAAAAAGTATGTTGCCTGGATTTGGCCATCTATAGGATGGGGATTAAAGGGCACAAAGGTGGGAGTGGCTTCTGCTGCCTCTTTTTATAAATATAGGCTGGGTCTTGTATCCCTCGTACAACCTTAAGTGTCAGGTATTAAAATACTCATTTTACAAATAAAAAAGAGAAAGAGAGAGAGAGAGGTTAGTTAATTAGCACAGATCACACAGCTATAAATGGTTGAACTCTGCTTCAAACCAAGCAGACTGCCTCAGAGCCCTGCTTTTTAACCACTATCACGATGAACTGGAACTCCTGAAATTGCCGTCATAGCATAGAACACCAAGAATAGTCCTGTCTCCTGTCTTCTTCCTGGAATAAAAACCTGAGCTAAGAACTTTATGTTCTCTCTAAGGCAGTGTTTCTCAATCTTCTTTTTCCCCTAATCACCCCTTCCCCGTGAACTTTTAATACCACAGGTATATTGTATATCTATTTATGTACTGAGAAGGGCCACAAACCATTGTAGTATCTGATCTGGTTTTTCTCACCCTCTATAACCAATTTTCACCTCCTTGCCAATAATACTGTCCTCTGTTAAGCATGCATGCTCTAAGGAAAGTCTGTAAGACCTTTTGTACTGTCATTGCCTATCCACATATTACAACACTGTGTTATGAAACAAAAGCCTCCATGTAGGCTGACTTCACAGGAAATGTAGTAATGGAAGAATTTGGGCTCTTTCTCGCTAGCTTCTGAGGTTGTGTGTTTGAGGGTGGCTGCCGGTATGTTTTGAGAGAACAGGGAATAAGTAACACCAAAGTAACTGCCTCCAAGCTGGAGATTCCAGTTGTCCTTATTATATACAGTCAGTTTTCAATTACGTGTGCTAATGAGGTCCAGCAAGAGGATGGGTAATTGAAATCCACAAAGAATTCCCAAATCTCATTTAGGAAACAGTTTCAAGCTCCTTCTTGAGCCTGTGAACATGTAAGAACCACACTAGGATAACTATTGTTTCTATTGTTTCCAGCCTCAGATGGAGTTGGAATAACAATGGATGCCATGTTCACCTTGTATTCATCCAGTAGAGCCTTCTCTTTACCAGGTAAACTTTGTGAGTTCTGTTCACTGAGGTATCTTACTTAAGCCCGCAGGGTCCATATGTGGTAGGTATCATCTTTCTATTTTAAAGAAATGAAACTGACTTGCTCCAAGTGCTGCCAGTAGGAAATGGCAGAATCCGGTTCAAACTCAGGTATTTCTAATTCCAAGTAAGTTCCTTTGTAGTATCATCAAAACCTTATGCAAAAGCTAGAAAGACCTGGAAAATGTTCAATTCAGTTGAATTCAGTGCACTTTGAATTGTTAATCAATTCAAATGCTAATTGTTTGAGCTTTAACGTTAGACAACTTGGATTTATTTCTTTCTAATTACGTGTCCATAAGCAAGTTTCTTAACTACGCTTGTGTTTCCATCAACATCCTAATCAGTAAAACTGTGTTGTAGGGAAGATTAAATGAGACAGTGTTTTCAAGCACCTAGTACATCATCTGCATCAAAACATCCTGTTTCCTGTCCCATCCATCAGTTTAGTCCTCATGTCACTTATTTGGCTTTTGTGCTACACTTCCCTGCATTGTTACATGTCACTTTACAGTATCTGTCTGGCCTTTTTTGCTGTTCTCATAAAGGTTGTTGTCAAATTTCCATATTTATATCTTTTCAGTGTATGAAATTGTATACATTGCACATTGATACTCCTAAAAATGACTGTTCTGAGCTAATTTTAGACTTCTTTACATCACCCAGTGAGCACGAATTTGAACTTTGAAATGGAGGCGCCTCCAGGATGGCCACAATTTTTGTTTGTTCTGTTCTATGAAGAGTTGATTGCATTTGCCCTTGAAATTTTAGAATGGGTGAAAAACGGTGATGAATAAAATTGTGAGATGATAGAAGATATACTCTAAGTGGCAGATCTATGGCTTCAAATGGATGTTTATTGAACTTCAGCCTATATCTGTGTTCAGTTGTGAGGGTAAGAAGAAAATGAAAGGTCATCCATGAAACATCGAGGTCTATCTTCTCAGACTGCCTCAAAGGAGAGGAGTTGGGGATATGAAGAGATCTTTAGATTATGAATTGTGAATCTATGTAAAAATTATTGCTATAATTTGAATGCCCAGAGGAGTTCAAGGCTGAGAGAGATATTGCCAAAGGTAGAACTCACACAGATTCCTCCCTCGAGGAGAGAATGCCAGAGTTCAATTCCTTTTGACAAAACTTCAAAAAGAAAAAACCAGAAGTTGCTGCCATAAGGTCATCTTTATAAACTCCTGCTCAATGTTCTGCACAATCTCATTTTGCAAATCCTTTTCTCCACGATGAAATGATGTGTTTTTTCTGTTTATAAGATGCCATCTTTAGAAAGTAAGTTCCTTACAGGCAGAAATATATTTTGTTCACTGAAGAGCTCCAAGCACCCAGATCAGTACCTGGCATGGAATAATCACTTAATAATTATTTACTGAATTTAATTCAAGTAAAGTCAAGTTGGAATAAGACATTACTTTATAAAATTATTTGCTATATTCAATTTTCTCTGTGTTAAATAATCATGTGTACCTGGTGTCACCCAGGAGTTTAAGGAAAGCTAAAATGGAGAATACAATTAGGATTTTATTATTTTAGCTCTTTCAGGTCCAGAAAAGTTAAGCACCAGGTTAGGTTCTGTCTTGCATGAAAGGTGTAATATTGATCAAGTCACTAAACTTCCCTGAACCTGATTTAAGATAGATAAATAATGACATATTTATGTAGCAAACTATTTGTTTATCTATGTATCCGCCTCACAGAATTAGGACACCTTCTAAGAATACATACAATGGACCAAAACAAATTAGATAAACTGAATAAAGAAGTGTATAAATACATGTGTAAGTTTCAAATAAACTATAGGCTAAAGGAGAAGATATGACAAAGAATAAAGCTTTGTTTTTTTCAGTTTTAAGTTAAGAAATAGCACCAACCTTGCAGATTAATGTATTGAATGATTTTATGTGATATTAACTTGTAAGGTTAACACATTTTAGGTCTTTTAGTTGTAATAGTAATTGTAATCTTAAAGATGAGTAGGGTAACTTCATGTTTCCTACCTTCATACCATTTGTGGCATGAATCTCCCCTCTGCACTGTAATCTTTGTGACAGTTGTGGATGCTCAGTGGGTATTACTGAGGGTGACACAGTGTGTGGTAGATTATATGCAAAGATGGCCATTAGCAACACCTCCTAGTCTTATATGTCTGCTGGGCCTCTCCTCTAGAAGCGCAGTTTATTTTCCTTTCTCTTAAATCTGGGATGACCTTGTGACTTGCTTTGTCCAAAAGAATGGAACGGAAGCAATATTGCACCAAGCTTTGTGAAGTGTTGAAACTTGTATTTTCACTCTCTTGGGAGCCCTCTGAGACACCGTATAAAGGAGTCCATCTACCCTGCTAGACAGAGAGGCCATAAGGAGAGAAACAAGCCCAGTCATTCCCAGCCATTCTAGCCACCCGCTCTAGCTGGAGCTCCAGTCATGTGCGTGAAACCATCTGAGATCCTCCAGTCCAGGGGAGCCACCCAGCCAAGACCACATGGGGCAGAGAAGAGCTGTCCACCCAAACCCTGGCCAATTTGGAGAACTGTGGGCAAAAACGTGGCTCTTGTTGGAAGCCACTGACTTTTGGGGTGGCTCTCTACGCAGCAATAGATCAACAGCATGGTTTTCCCTGGGCAGAACACCAGCCTCAGAAGTGCCCTATCCAATAGTAGTTTGTTTTGTTTGTTTCACCTGCTATCTCCCATCCTGAGCAACTTCCTCTTTATTTCTTCAATTACCACTCCATTAGCTGTCCATGGATTTTCAAAGAAGATCAGTGATGCTGTGGAAAGGGCCTTGACCTTTGATTGGTACCCCAGAGAAGACTATCAGGTGTGAGGACTAAGTGAAGATATTTAAATATTTAAAACTCAGAGTTGTTTAACAATACAGAAATGGAAATCTAGGCTTTCTATAGGCCAAATACCAGAAACTGGATGTCACAATGGCTTGTTTGTGTAAGGCAAAAAGGAAGGAAAATGACATTAATCAGTCCCAGTGGACCGCAATAAGATATTGGTATCGCACAGGAAATGCAACCTCACTTCCCTTATAAAGTGAAAAAGCAGCGTAACACACACAAACATGCCCTTTTTATTTTCAATTTTAATGTATTGTACAATCAATATTTTAATGACAAGGAAAAGAATAAATAAGCCACAGCCTTACCACCAAATGCAACTATTTTGCCAAGTTCTTTTCCAGTCATCTTCCATGTGCGTTAACTGTAAGCCCTTATTTTTAGCTGGTTAATTATCCAGCTTCTCTTGCACAAGGATAAAGACCAATAGGAACCGAAAGCAGTGAGAGAGGCAGGGAAGGGAAATAAGGGAACTGTGCCCCCTGTCTCCATGGAGGCATGGAGAGAAGGTGTTAACGGTTAATTTATTTCTTCATTTATTCAGTCAATGAACATTATTGCAAGTATTTTAAGTACTTTCCATTTCTTAACATTCTTCAGCTGTGTAACTACTTGTTCATTGGTCTTCTGCCCAATTAGACTGTGAGTTATACATGGCAAGATCTGTTTTTATTCACAACTATTTTTCTAGCATTTAATATAATGCCTAGCACTTTGAAGGTATTAAGTAAATATTAGTTGGATTGAAGCACGGGAATGGCAAGTCTAGAGAATATATTTACCAAACCAGAGATGGAAGGAAAGAAGTAAGGAGGAATGGTAGTTGTTAAATAGTGGGTAAGAGACTATGTATTAAAAGGAAAACATGCATGGCCTAATGTACTTTAAAATGTGGTCTATTTGATTAATGCTGCTAGTTAGGATTTGGGTCTTCTGGAAAAAAAAATGATGAAACCATCTCCAGAGACATTGTGTATTCAGTTCATTTAATATTTATATCGAGCTTCTTAACTCAGCATCCTCAAGGAGACCGAAAATGATCTTTGGAATGTGCAGTGATACTCAGGAGGATGGGGTAAGAGCGCTCCCCACTCTCCCAGTCCCAGATAAATCAACATAGATTGAGTTAAATTTAGGTACGTTCCTGAAGGGCGGAGGAAGCACTATAGAATATTCAGAAAGGAAATATCCTTTCTCATCTCTTTCTCCACAAGACTCTAGCAGAGGTTTAAAAAGTAGGTTTGCTATTACGAGGAATAAAAAATATAAGTTAGGGGCTTCCCTGGTGGCGCAGTGATTGAGAGTTCGCCTGCCGATGCGGGAGACGCCGGTTCGTGCCCCGGTCCGGGAAGATCCCACATGGCGCGGAGCGGCTGCGCCCGTGAGCCATGGCCGCTGAGCCTGCGCGTCAAAATTCAATGGTTTTCAAGAAGATAAACTTTTATTGTGCTCTCTCATAGTAGTCTACAGGTGGGCAGACCAGACCAGTAGACAAATTTGCTCAACAAAATAACTGACATTTAGATTTTTTTTCCATGGATGTTGACCCATCATCCGCTACTGAGGCAGTACTTCTCAAATGTTAATGTGCATTCAAACCACCTGAGGCTCTTGCTAAGATACAGATTCCGGTTCAGCGGGACCAGGATGGGGCCCAAGATTATGCATTTCTAAAAGGCATCCAGGTGATGCTGATGCTGCTAGTCCAAAGACCACACTAGGGGTAGCAAGGCCCTAGGGCGGCACCGTCATTATCTGCATTGTCAGAGCTGGGTGGCTGGCATATTTTGATTCCAGTTTTCAGGAAGGGGAAAGAGAACAAGTCCAGGGCAAAAAGTTTCCTTAAAGTGAACAATGTAGAGATTATATGCATACCATCTGTTTATATTCAAAATCAAAGTCTTAGTACGATGGTCATGCTGGGGTTCCAGGGGGCTGGCAATGTGCTTAGTCTCTAGTTGGCAGCCATGTTGCCAGCAAATATGTGGAGTGGAGGAGAAAAGCACTATTACCCTAGGAAAAGAGAGAATGGCTGTTGGGGAACTTTATCAGTCTACACACAAAAACAAAGGAGGCAGGAACGTGTAATGAAGCAATAGAGATGAAATGGAACACCAAGAAATAGGATGTATGAGCTAGATATTACCCTGAAACCTATGAAGACAGCTTTAGCAAAAAGCTATTGGATCATAAGTCTATGGGCACTGACAGAATCCCATTTTAAGTTTTCAACCCCCGGTATGCTTTGCTTGCATGTCCTCTGTGACTTATTCTTGGGGGGTGCTGACAATATGATAGGTAAGTGGGAATGACTCAGAGACTATTCTATTTTATTTTTGGCTGCAGTGAGTCTTAGTTGCTGTGTGCGGGCTTTCTCTAGTTGTGGCGAGCGGGGGCTACTCCTTGTTGCGGTGCACGGGCTTCTCATTGTGGTGGCTTCTCTTGCTGTGGAGCACGGGCTCTAGGCATGTGGGCTTCAGTAGTTGTGGCTCACGGGCTCAGTAGTTGTGGCTCGCGGGCTCTAGAGCGCAGGCTCAATAGTTGTGGTGCACAGGCTTAGTTGCTCCGTGGCCTGTGGGATCTTCCCTGACCAGGGTTCGAACCCATGTCCCGTGCATTGGCAGGCAGATTCTTAACCACTGCGCCACCAAGGAAGCCCCCAGAGACTATTTTAGAGATACTGAGTAGACACTGACATCTGCCTATGGTTTGAGAAAATAGATGTAAACAAAAATCAAGAACATAGCTAAGATGTCATTAAAGACATTAGGCTAAATACTAAGAAAATCCAAGCATAAATTAGGAACTTCTGGACATAGTTAACATGACTTTTTATCCCTGTGACCATCAGTTTACCCGGGACATATTTTGAAATTTGCTTCTGACAGCATCAGAAACAAAATTCATTGCCTAGCCCTTTGATATGACAAATTTTCTCAGAACATTCAGTTGCATAATGAATTTGAGAAGCTTCCAGCAAAGAAAATTACATAACCTTTTCTGTTAGTCCCACCTCATTTCAACATTTAATTATCCTGTCTTACATAAGATCTTGTTTGGATCTAACGTCGTTAGAGTGACCATGTTGGAACACTTCTGAAATTGAAATGGGCATTGTTAACAATTATGCCAGAACAATAGGTATAAACCAGGACTGTCCTGGGTAACCCAAGAGATATATAACTTAGTCTAGGTAATACCTATCATATCTTCTTTCTCTCTCTCTCTCTCTCTCTCTCTCTCTCTCTCTCTCTCTCTCACTCTCTCTCTCTCTCTCTCTCTCTCTATATATATATATATATATATATAATTTCTTCAGTAAAAGTAGGGAACATTAACTGTATTAATAAGGTTCTTTAAGATTGTAATGAATAGTCAGTTGCAGATTGTCTTTGGTAATGAGAGTTTGTTCCAATAAAAATAACAAGAAGGTGTGGCTGGGGAGCTGTGCAATCAGTCACTGTTGACTCTAATCCTATACTTTCAAGAATGGGATGTTCAACATCATTCAGGATATAGTCTGGGTTCCACTGTCTCTTCCTCTCTGTGTGCCTTTGTTGGGCAGAGATATTGCCAAGTCCAAAGCACTGGGCCTTCATTCACATCAAGCGCATTCAAGTTTGCCTTGTTCAATCAATAGTACCCAGGGAACAAAGACAGTTTACCTCATTGAAAATGTTGTGAACTTTAGGTGGGCTTTTTCTAGGAAAAAAAACAAAAAACAAATCTGTTGTGTTGTATATTTCCACTTATGTTTTTTTGCTTTAAATGGAGGAAGCATACAATTGATTGGGATATTCAAAAAGGAAATAACATTCTTTCCTATCTCTTTTTCCATGTGACTTTGTAGAGGTTAAAAAAGTAGATTGTGGATTGTGGTCCATTATGACCATAAAGCTTATTTGGTCATTTGATTACTCCTTTGTAGGATTCTGTTACCAGAAGAAGTGGGGAGAGTGAATGTGATGGGCAGACAAAAATACAAATACTATCATGCTGGACAAGTGATAAAAGCTGATAGAGTGAAGTAGAAAATGTGTGGAACTTACCCCAGTGATACTGGCAATCTGAACAGGAGCTGCCCTCCAAGATGAGAGTCTAGATTGTGTCTGGAGAGGAATGCTATGTAGAAGGTGTGAACTCAGAATCACATAGCCCAGAGAGGGTTTCATAATGAAAGAACGCATTATGCAGGAAAGGGAGCTAAGGTTATAACCTGGAAAAAATCAGATGTTGCCTTAAGCCACAGAGACTCAATTGGAAGTATAAATATGGTAATGCATATGATAAAGACAGTTAAGTGAGGGATGAGGGGATGCAGGGTCAAGGTCAGGGATTTTTGTATATGGCTTCTTGAATTTTGCATATCTGGTAGAGAATATTTCTTTTAAATGTGGGTCCTAGCTTGTTTCATGATAATGGAAAATAACTCTTAAATAAGTTGAAAAGAACCAAATTAGATAAATTTCTCATTTCAAGGAAGTACAAAGCACTGAGATAGAAATTCCCTTCCATAGACACCCCACTGCCTGGGCGAGAAGCATGAAGCCAGCAAGGAGGCCACGAGTGGGCGAGTGTGATGGTATTTTGGAGGCGAGAGCTCCTTGAGCATTCACTCTTTCCTTGTTGTACCAAGTGCCAACACTATCCATAGTTTTTTGGGTTTTTTTTTTTGTGGTATGCGGGCCTCTCCCTGTTGTGGCCTCTCCCGTTGCAGAGCACAGGCTCCGGACGTGCAGGCTCAGCGGCCATGGCTCACGGGCCCAGCCGCTCCACGGCATGTGGGATCTTCCCGGACCGGGGCACGAACCCGTGTCCCCTGCATCGGCAGGCGGACTCTCAACCACTGCGCCACCAGGGGAGCCCTATCCATAGTTTTTAAATGTGCTGTTCCCCAACAGAGTGGAGACATGCAATAAAACTTTATTGGATGAATGTATGATTGGTACTATTATTTCCCTTTTCCCCCTTCAAATACAAGCGAAGCCTGAATGTCCAACCTTCCCTCTCTCTAACCACTGTGAAGGAACCAAGCCTAGAAACAGAATCAAGCCTAAGGTGTTCCTTTTAATAGTTTCCACACGCTAAATAAACTTTAACCTATTCAACTTGCTAATGTCTAGACCCAGTGTATTCTCTTAATTATATTCCTTTTCAGGGCCAACAGGACCAGTTACTAAGGTATAAGAAGGAGCATGTATAGTTAACCAACTTGAATCAGAGACAGGGATACAGAACCCAGCTACTAATCACGGGTCAAGGGCTTACTATGGCAGAGACTGAGCTGGTATTCACCAAATCTATTTTCTCTTCTCCCTGAAACATTTTTCAGTCTTGTTTGCAATTAAATGTGATTATGTTTTAGCTAATAGAATGTGAAAAAAGTGATATGTGCAAATTTTAGATCTGCTCAATAACCTTCCATCCTTCCATAGCACACAATCTTTGTTTTCGTTTCTATTCCCCTGGCTTAGTGATAATAAGCATGGTGACCTGGGATGCCATAGTTTGAAGATAACAGAATCACAAGATGAAGGAAGTCCCAAATCTTCACTTGGAGGAGAGCCACCTGCCTATCAGATGTCTGTTTTGGACTTTATATGAGTAAGAAATGAACATCTTTTGTATTATGTCACTGATGCTGGTGTCTATCTGCTGTAGCAACTAGCATCACCTAACTGATTCCTATACACATGAAGAAAGAATCATGGAAATTAGAGCTGGAAAGGGCCTTAGAAATCATCAAATCCAACTCTCTCAATATTCAGAAGTGTGGCCCAGAGAGGTAAAATATTTCCCCAAGACTAATGAGCTAGTACTAGAATCCATGTGTTATTTATTAGTCAGGATGAACTGTAACTGTACTAAACAAAAAACAGTAATGTATTGGCTCACATAACTGAAAAACTCATGGGTAGGGCTTCATCCAGAGGCTGAGACAATATCATCAGGATTTGGCCTTGCCCCCTCTCTCTGCTGTTCCTTCCACTGGGTGAGCTCTGTTCTTAGGAAGACTCTCCACTTCCGGCAGCAAAATGTCTGCTGGCAGCTCCAAGATACACCCCCAAGAGAAGGAGAGTTTTTCTTTACTGCACTTTAAACAAAAATCCTGGAATAATTGCTTCTGATTGACGTAGCCCTGTCGTATGCCACTCTCAGGACCAAATGCTGCAGCCACCAACCTAGATGACTTGCTAGGTGGCATCGACCCCACGCATAAGATCTAGAAAAGCCAGAGGCCAGTGTTCTTACCTTACATAACTAAATGCACCATCTCTTCCTCACAAGAGCATTGACCATGCATTTACTCATTGTACATTTGCAGTATGCCAGGCTCTGTGCAGGATGCTATAATGGATACAAAGATAAACGAGACACAGGTCCTTCACTCAAAGAACTACCAATCTTGTGTGTTTGATAAAACATATACACAAATAATTACCTGGCTACCAGGCAACCATACGAGCAAGCTGTCAATCATAACTAGGATATGCTTAGAGCTTATGATTGCAATTTCCTACCATGGGACAACATGTTTGTTAAAATCCACAATCAGTGCCACTAAAAAGAGGAGAAACAGTTGAACTAGGGAATTAAAGAAAGGCCAACTGAAACATACTTGGGGAAAATAGAATAAAGCTGGTTTTCCCTTGTAATTCCAAATTCCAACTTTAGTTACTAAAACAAAAGCCCAATTCATCAAAAGTAGTTTAAACAAGATAGAAGTGTATTTCTCTCTCATAGAACATTTAAGAATAAATGATAATAAGGCAGCTTCATAGTGTGGAAGGTCTAAATTCCTTCCGTCTGCATCATTCCTGATGGTGCTGTCTCCTCGTGCTTGAAGACGGACTGCCAACACATCTCCTCAATCAGCTTTCGGCAAGCAGGAAGACTGAAAGGTTCAAGGGAAAGACAGGCTTTTTGCTTCTAAAGGTACAACCCAGAAGTTGCAAACATTACTTCTGCTCATATCCCATTGACTACAAGGGAGACTGGGAAATAGCTTTTGTAGCTGAGAGTTCTAATAAGGGACAAAGGGAATGGGCACTAAGGGATGGCTAGCAATCATGCTACACAGTAGAAATAATGATTTAATCTATCCATGAATGATTAGGGAGAACTTGTAGGTATTATTTAGTCAACTTCTATTATAGGAAACCAAGATTCAGAGAGGTTGAATGATTTAGCTAAGGTCACACAGCAAATTATTGAGGGAGCCAGGACACAAATTGGTGTTAGTTGACTTCAAATGGTAAATTGTTGTTATCACCCTGTGCTGCCTGTATTTTATTATTTTTTAAAATACATGCACTTTTTTTTTTATTTTTAATGCTTCTAGTACTCTTTGTTTTTAAATTTATTTATTTATTTATTTTTGGCTGCTTTGTGTCTTCGTTGCTGCGCGCGGGCTTTCTCTAGTTGCAGCGAGCGGGGGCTACTCTTCGTTGCGGTGTGTGGGCTTCTCATTGCTGTGGCTTCTCGTTGCAGAGCACGGGCTCTAGGCTTCAGTAGTTGTGGCACATGGGCTCAGTAGTTGTGGCTCGTGGGTTCTAGAGTGCAGACTCAGTAGTTGTGGCTCACAGGCTTAGTTGTTCCATGGCATGTGGGATCTTCCCGGACCAGGGCTCGAACCCATGTCCCCTGCGTTGGCAGGAGGATTCTTAACCACTGTACCACCAGGGAAGTCCTGTGCTGCCTTTAAAAGTGCTTTGTCACATAATGTTGTAAAAAAGAAAATAGTAGTGTAAGATGTCAATGAGAGCTTTTATAAGAAATGTTAAAAGACAGAAATACTGATTTTTTTTCATTGCATAGTTGATAGAGCTTATATAGATTTTAAGATATTTGGTTGTGTTATTTAATGCAAATTAATATGCAGTCATAAGAATTAAAGTATCACAGAAGTGGTTAAAAGTAAAAATCTTCCCAGGCATGACCGCTGTTAACAATTTGTGCAGAGATCTTCTCAGGTAGATTTTCAAAGGTTCTTGCGTCTATTCCCAAAGTGATGAGACTCCCAGCAATATTTTTTTAAGTAGAGTCAAAGGAAAAAGGCAAGTAGATCAGCAGAACCATTCCCAGTCACTGCAAAGTGGGGTGATTCTTTGGTTAGGAGACTTCGGAGGCACCTGGGGTCAGGCCACAGAGAAGTAAAGAGCCAGTACAAGAGGTGGGCACACCTGCAGTTGTCATCTTGCCAACACCAGGACTGGTTGCTTGGCATCAATTCCTCCCTCCATCTCCATAACCCAGCGCCCCATCCAAGCTGATATTATCCCTGAGGGCCCTGCCTTCCTTCCTCTCCAAAGGCTGGCTTCCACAGCCACATTCACTTGGTGGAAAATATTAAGTGTAGGGGCAAAGGGAGAGGAAGAGCACGAGTTTTTTGTGTGATTTTCTGACCATTCAGAGTGACAGCCCAGAACTATATTCCCATTCATTCTGTCTGTCCAAGAGATAGTGTGTGCTGAAAGGCAGAGAGCTCAGTTCAAGGCCTTGTGCCACTATTTACCATACATGTGCCTTGTAACCAGTCACTTAGCTCTCTGAGCCTAAATTTCTTCATGGTGACCAGGGACAATTAATCTTACTGGGTTGAGAAAATTAGTGAGATGCTGTATAGAACACTGTTGTAACTCTAAGCCTTTGTGGAAGAGAGGTTTAAGGCCCTGCTATCAATGGGCTACACTACCTTCTTTCTTGATTCAAGTAATTTCTGATATTAAAAAGAGTAAACATGTTCATACACCATTGAAATTTGTGTTGAAAACCCCACAAGTTCTAATTTATAAAAATATTTTGAGAAACAGGACATAACAACAAAAATATTAGACTAAAATCTAATATTCGTAATTCTTTAGGGACTTAGCAAGCCTCAGGTTATAGGTTTGAAGTGCCCTGGATATTTTTAGCATTAATAAAAGGATTCTTCTTAATGAATAGGCAGTAATTCTGTAACATTATTCTTAATCCCAGAACTAGATCAGAGGGGCTAGTCCTTTTATTTTTTGTTTTTATTGTGACTTCTATTACTTCCATCTTTAGTTCTAAACTTCATACGAAGATTCTCTGGGCCATTACTATGTTGGCCACAAGGGAAATGGATTGAGGAAGCCTAAAAGGTGGGGTGATAGCCAGCAGGTACCATTAATTCCGGCTAAAAGTGGTGGTTTAAGGCTGGCCTTTCTTCTGATTAATACCTGAACCAGTGCTAACAGGAACCTTTTCATTAAAGAAGCAAATGTCAGTTTGAAAATCAACTCATTCTTGAGGAGAGGAGAGTAAACTTAAAGCATCTTTACTTTTGGGCAGAAAGGTTTAAATCAAAGGCAGATATGGTTTTTTCTTGGCAGATATGTTTTTCAACTCCCCAAACAAATGTCATTTACAAGTTGACTGAATTGCATAGATTTGCCCTTGAGCTTTGGCCCTGTTTTAAACATAGTTTGGGGTTGCTTATAAAATAAGCAAACAAATGAATCAACCTCCTCCGCTGCTCCCCTCTCTGCAAAGAAACCCAACAAACAAAATCAGTGGTGTCAGGAACGCACTAACCCTTCTTGCTCATAGACATAGCATCATGTGTGTCTTTCTTCCCAAGATCCGTTTTCAACCAAGAATACAAGCAAGTGCATATCCTAATCCTTACCCTTCCCTTGAAGGTATTCCTGAATCTACATTTTCTGTTTAAATTTGAAAAGCTCTAAGCGGAGATTTTATATATATATTTATATATATATATATATATATATATATATATATGTGTGTGTGTGTGTGTGTGTGTGTGTCAACCCCAAAGTGTTTGAAGACAGCAATTTGTGAATTGGTTGTATCTGTTTTCCTTCTTTATTTCTTTCTCTCTTTCTTTTGAAACATTTTAAGCTAGTGACTAATAAAACTAAGATTTTCCAGCTTTTCAACCAAAGATTAGAAACCCTACCCATTTCCTGGCCTCTGATAATTTTGCTTCCATTTATAGGACACAAAGAAAAGACAGCATGGGGAAATCAGTTAAGTCAGAAATTACTTCTCTGTCAGTTGTGCATATTGAAATAAGATATATAGACATATAGAAACAAAATTATGAGGAAAACAAGAAATTCAGAGAACTCAGTCATTTCTATGATGACTGAATCAAAACAATTATTTAAGCCACTATATCTATCAAGTCTAAGCATAGCTTATATAAATGAGGAATAAAGTTTGAATTACTCCAAACTATCAGGTTATTCTATTGATACTTTTCTACAATACACTGAAATATTCATTATCTGTATTTTAGATTTGCGATTGTGGGTGATCAATTGCTTTCTTTTTTCTTCAAAAAAATTTTGACTCACATATACTACCAAAATTGGTGTTACTTTTTAAATTAGAAAAGTGAATAAAATAGTCAATTTTTATCATTAGAATACTCTTTTCTGTTCTAAAATGTTGATTCCACAGTGAAAAGTAAGAATTAATAGTTGTTGACTTTGCTGTTGTCCTCTACTGTTCAATTAATCTTAGAATTTTTTTGATGGAATCTTTGTTGGCAAGATACCACAATTCTGAAGTCAGTGTACTTTCATAAAATTGAATATTTCTCTTATGTAATAAGTCTCAGGGAGGTAACAAAATCTAAATTATTCAACCTAGAAAGAGCCTGAATCACCTCTAGTAGAAGCTAAAATTTATAATTTTGTTTAATTTTGCCTTATGCTGATTTTATGAACTTTAGTTTCACCTAAAGAAGAGTCGGGTACCTGATTCTGACCAGAAAATGAAACAAAGACTAGGCACATTTGCCTTAAACAAAGTAAAGTTTTGAATTTCTGACAGTAATATAACCATTAATATCATATATTTTTTATATTTAGCAACCAGATAATTTCTAAGAAAGATTGACTAATGAGTAACATTAGTCAGAGGAACTCTAATAGTCAATGAAAATTCCCCCAAAGGAAATATCACAACAGTCTTCCTTGGTTTAATTTATGAAATTTTTGATTAATAAACCTGAAATACAAATTTGCCTCCATGACAAAGATGAGCAGTTTATTGTGACCTCTGAATATTAGCAGTCAATCCACAGCAACATTAGACAAGGAACAGTTAAAACATGTTAGCTTTCAGCAATTTAATGTGTTCCCACCATTAAAATGATTATTTCAAACCAGTATCCCTTCTAATGTTTCAGTGTCTTAGGAAAAGAAAGCTTCTATTGACTGTCTCAACAAATTCAGATGTTTATGATTTTTTCCCAAATTGAGGTTAAGAGTTATTGGAAGTTTTTTAGCAGTAAAGATAATAGGTATGACTGCAAATAAATCATTTTTGTGTATGTGTTGCATTTTTTACTAGAAATGAATTCCGTCTATGAAAAGCAGAACAGCCTGATGTTTAAGAATACAGATCTGTGTCAGAACCTTGGAGTCAAATCTTGCCTCTGCCAATTACTAGTGGTAAAACGTTCAACAAGTTATATAACCCACCTGACACTCAGTTTCCTCATCTGTAAAATGGGAACATCTCATTGGAATGTTGTAATGATTATACAAAATACAAAACTACAGTTTCTTATCCAAAACCCTATGGCCTAATGTGTTTCAGAATTTAGATAGTATGTTTACAAAGGAAATATGGTGAACATGCTGTATATTATGCAATACCCCCACTAGAGTCTGGGGTGGCACTCCAAAATCAAACATGTTGTGTTAGTCAGCTCCTGCCTCAATAATTCCTCCTAACAAAACACACTAAAACTCAATGGCTTACAAAAGCAATCATATGTATATGTTTTTTATTTGTAGGTCTGTGGGTCAGTTGGCATGACCACTTCAGCCTGTGGGTCACCTGAGCTCAGCTAGGATTGGCTGGGTTTGCTCCAGAAGGGAGCTTGTGGAGGCTGTTCTGCATTTCTTCTCATTCTTCTCAGACCAGCAATTTCCTGGGGCAGGCTTTCTCATGGTGAATCATAGGAAGGCCAGAGGCAAACCAAATTCAAACCTCACCAGCAGATTTAAAGCCCCTGCTCTCATCACCTTCACTCCATTCCACTGGCCAAAGCAAGCCACATGGCCAAGTCCAGAGTTAGGGAAATACATTTCAGAATGAAATAAGTGAATTATTTCTGTAAAATACTCAAATCTATCATACATATTAACATTTCTTCAGTAAAATATACAAATATACTCATATTAAGTGGAATAAACACTAACTATAAATAACCTCATTATAGTCTGGTTTTCAGAACTTTTTGAATTTTATATTTGTTACTAAGACATTGTGGATCAGTAATGTAGGCAAAGAAAGCACTTTTACAGTGCCTGATAATAGATAGTCTTCTTCGGTGCTCACAGATGATGTATAATCTTTATGGTACCTAGGGACTTAACTATTGAAAACTTTTCCCCATGTCATGCCAAACATATTAAAATGTATTTCTATCCCCTCTTGCATATATGAATAAAATTTAACTGTAACTAGAGGACATAATTCTAGATTGTAATGATGCCTAAACATTTATTAAGTTTAATTAATTTATTTTAGTTTTCTTCTTGAAGATTGAAACGAGTAATATGTCTTTAAATCTGAAGTACCTACATGTAAACACAACATAGAGCTTACCATGAGCCAGGAACTATTAAACTTCACATGTAGAGCTAATTTAATCCTTATAACCACTCTGTGAGTTAGGCACTATTGTTATCCTCAGTTTGATATCCCCAGATAAAGAAACTGGAGCATCTTAGATGCTCTAAAACTTAAATCAAGTTCACATAACTAGGAAGCTGCAGAATTGGGATTCAAATCCAGGGGGGGCCCACTCTCTTCTCCTTTCTCTAAACCTTGTGCTAAGTGTTTTTGTAAACACAAAGAAGCTTAAGTTTTTCAACAGCGGACCAAGAATCCGTTGTGGATAAAAAAAGTCCCTGTTTGCACATGAATCTAGGACTTCTCCAGCTATCTTTTAAGATTTGGAAGATCTAGTCACTAGTTTACTTTTTGTCAATACCGTTTATCTGTGAGCTCCTGAAAGGCAGGAGGGCCGTGTGCTATACCATCATATTTCCAGCGTCTGGCATAATGTCTGGCATGTAATAGGCACCAAATATATATTTGTTGAACAAAATGAATGACCAAATGAGTAAGCTATATGTAATTAATGCATTTTAAACATGGACCTTTAAGGTAATAGTGTGTATAATTTCCATCAAATCACGTGGTATTCCCACTCATCCTTTTACTCTGCAATTCCTACTCCTGAGACTAAGAGCTGCAGTAAGGATGGCCTCCCCTCTGCTCAAGGCAGGCAAAAGCTACTGCTGGTACCTGATTCCTAATGTTCTCCATGGCACCTTGGCTCTTTCAGATTTCATCTACTTCTTTTGTTGCTCTCACAGGACCTAACAAAAGCTTCAGACCCACAGGAGGTCCATAAAATAATGCTTATTCAATTGGATTATAACGTCAGTGAAGGCTGTAGATGATGCAAGCCAGTTGTGAGAAGACTTGGGGAGTTAAGCCCCAGGGATGTTCCTGCCATTCAGCTAGTGTATCTCATCCACTCCTATTCTGTAATCACTCTGCTTAAAGAACATCTGAACAATTTTCAGGTGGGTTAATTAAACTTCACATTTTCCATTTATTTACTAATGCATACTGCCATGTTTTTAACCAGAATGAGATAGTTACTTAGACTTCAATAATATTCTCCTAAAATAAAGAAAACAAATCTTGGCAATAAAGTTATACTTAACATTTAAGGCCAGCTAATAATTAGTGACGATACCATTTATGTATTCCCTTAGTTTTCTGAGAATCATGTTTCTAAGGGGATTTGAAGTAAAGCTATGGACTTGTATTTAGAGTGGAATATTGCCCAGTAACAGTGCTATCTACCATATATTTATCCCTAACCCTTTTGGCCTAGATTGTAATTAAAAGAGAAGGTTATTACAACAGCATGGTTATTACTTGTTTCATGTTACAGTAGGTTGGTTGATGTCTTCTTGAAAAATAAAGAACTCAACTTTAAGCTGAGGGATTTTTCTAAATACCCTGATGCCATTCTTGAGTGCACAAAATTATGATTTCTCAGGTTTCAAAAGAAGATAAATCCAAAGATTTATGAAAGAAAAACCATAGAAAACAATACTGCTGAATTACCGGCAATTGAACCAGACAAAAGAGTCAAAATGAATTACATTTATTTTTAAAGCTAAATCATGAAGAAATAGCAAATCAAAAATAAATAAAACAAGAGAAATTTTTATGCTCACAAAGGAGATTTCTTAGCATTTTTCTGGGACTTCAAAGATTCTCACACACATGCACAATTGACAAAAATTTTCCATTGCTTTTTATTTTTTCAAATTTATTTATTTATTTATTTTTGGCTGCGCTGGGTCTTCGTTGCTGTGCGCAGGCTTTCTCTAGTTGCGACGAGCAGGGACTACTCTTTGTTGTAGTGTGCCGGCTTCTCATTTTGGTGACTGCTCTTGTTGCGAAGCATGGGCTCTAGGGTGCGTGGGCTTCAGGAGTTGTGGCATGCAGTCTCAGTAGTTGTGGCACACGGACTTAGCTGCTCTGCAACATGAGGGATCTTCCCAGACCAGGGCTTGAACCCACGTCCCCTGAATTGGCAGGCGGATTCTTAACCACTGTGCCACCAGGGAAGTCCTCCATTGTTTTTTAAAATTAACTATTTTATTACAATAGTAATATAGGCTCAATATTTTAAATATTAACAGAATAGAGAGGTATAGGTAAAACAAAATTTCCCTGCCTTCTGTCCTTCCTACTCTGTAATCCCACTTTCTGGAGATAACTACTGGTAACATTTTCTTCCTTTTACAGCCGTTGAAAAGGTTTCACTTTTACTGTTTGTATTAGTTTGCTAGGGTTACCATAACACAGTACCACAGACTGGGGGCCTTAAACAAGAGAAATGTATTTTCTCACAGTTCTGGAGACCAGAATCCCAAGATTAAGGTGTTTGAAGGGTTGATTTCTTCTGAGGCCTCTCTCCTTGTGTCATACACAGCTGTTTCCTCCCTCTGTCTTCTTGTGGTCTTTCCTCTGTGCATCTCCATCTCTCTGAGTCCTAATCTCTTCTTCTTATGGGGACACCAGTCAGATTGGAGTAGGGCCACCCTAAGAGCCTCATCTTAACCTAGTCATCTCTTTAAAAGTCCTATCTCCATATACAGTCACATTCAGGGGATCTGGGGGTTAAGGTTTCTACATATGAATTTTGGGGAGACACAACTCAGCCCATAACACCATTAAAAGCAATACTACAACAAAATTGTGAAATTCCTGTACATATATCTTCAAAAACCTTTGCAAGTATATGAGTAGGATAAATTTCAACATGGAGGTCAAAGGATATGCTCATTAGTAATTTGGAAAAATATCGATAAATTTCCTAAAATGGTTTATAATAATTTATACTATCAGCAATACATAGAAATATCAGTTTCCCTTTAGCCCTGAACTGACCTAATCTTTTAATTTTTAATTGAATAGAAAAAAATGGCAATTTATTCTTGTTTTAATTTGTACAATTTAAAATATGAATATGGTTGGGTATCTTTTCATGTATTAATTGTCTATTAAGATTTTTTTCCATGAACTCCCTTGTGCATTTTTTCTCTTGGGTTATTTATCTTTTATTTACTTATTTGTGAGAATTTCTTGTATATTAAGGATGCTTTTTCATATGTATTACAAATATTTTTTCCAATTTGTTATTGTCTATATTTTTGCCCTTTTTTATTGCATAGTCTTAAAATTGATAAAAACTTAAAATATTAAGATATAAATTTGGATATTAAATGTTCTTGAATAGCTTGAGACATTTGAAAAATGCTTTAGAAAGGCCTTTTCCATGCCAAAATTGTTTATGTATTACTATTATCTCAAGTTCTCGTCCAGGTATCTTATGGTTTCTTTGTTCACATTTAAGTTTCTTTTTTCACATTTTAATATAGAAGGAGAAGAAGAATACTCAGCTTTATGTACGTCAAATGTTCAGCCATTCTCACCAACATTATTTATTCAACAATTCATATTTTCCTAATTTATTAAAGTTGGCTTTTATCACTTATTAAATTCTGAAAATTATTCAAGTTTATTTATGAATTATCTCTTCTGTCTCATTGATCTGTTTGTCTAATCTAAGGTCAGGGAAATACAGTTTTAAATACTTTACTTGTTACTCTCCTCATGATTTTTCTCTTTTAGAATTTTTTCTTACACGTACATTTTTCACATAAATTTTAGCATCATTTAGTTCAAGTTAAAAAAAAAACAAAACCCAAAACCTTGTTCATATTTTTGATTGATTCAAAGATAACTAATGTCTTTTTAAATATTGACTCCTCTATCCAAATTAAGGATGTCTTTTCATTTATTTAACTCTTTTTTTAGGTACCTCAGAGGAATTTTTAATTTCTGTGCCTTTCTTGTTATATTAATTCCTAGAATCTCAATATTTCATAGTAATTGTGAATGAGACTTTCCTTTAATTCTACTTTCTGATAGTTAATCATCACGGTAAAGTAACTGTCTTTTATATTAAATTTGTGATTAACCATATTAATGAATTTTTATTGTGCTAAATAATTTTTATTTGAATTGTTTGTAGTTTTTAGGTTTATAATTATATCAATTACAAATTATTGTAAGTTTGTTTCCTTTTTGCTTCTTTTTTAATTCTCTTGTCCAGTTGCACTGGCTAGCATTTCCAAAATAAATATCAAATAATAGTGGTGACTTTTCAATTTTACATTGTACTGAAAGAATTGACCATAACTATAAGGTAAGAAAACAAAATAAAGCTGTAATGTTTGGAAAGGAAGAAGTAAAATTGTCATTATTTGTACATGACATGATCGTTCATGAAAAATTCAAAAGAATCTACAAATAAATTATAAAAATAACATAATTTTGCAAGGTCACTGGATAGAAGGTCAATATAGAAATATATATATAGGTACTAAACTAGAAAATAAAAATTTTTAAATTACCATTTATAATAGCACCAAAAAAATCCAATATTTAAGAACAGATCTAACAAAAGAAGTGTAAGACCTCTTCCCTTAAAATTAAAATATGACTGAGAGAATCTAAAGAAGACTCAAATCATTAGAAGAGACCCCATGTTTATTGATTGGAAAACTTAGTATAGTAAGATGTCAATTCTTGCCAAATTGGTTCAATGCAATCCTCGTCAAAACACAGCGAGTTCTATTGTGGAAATTGACAAGATGATTCTAAAATTTATTTAAAGTTCAGAGAACTTAGGAGAGCCAAGGCAATTTTGAAGAAGAGCTAATCTGGTAAACTTAATTTATATCAAGTTTTAGCATAAAGCTTTAATAATTAAAACAATCTAGTGTTACCACAAATTGAGATAAATAGACAAATGGCAGAGAATACAGATCCCAGAAGAAGACCTGCACAAATATGTTTACCTGATTAGCTACATAGCAACTACTGCAATTCAGTGGGAAAGAAGTGGTGCTGGATCAATTGGCTAGACATACAGAAAAATTAATTTGAGGTGAATCTTAATCTTTTACATGAAAATAAAACAATCGAGCTTCTAGAAGAAAACACAGGAGAATATCTTCATGACCTTGGAGTTAGACAAGGTTTCTAAAAATGGAACATCAAGACAAACTGTAAAAGGAAAGATTGAAACATTGAACTTAAGAATTAACATTAAGAATGTCTATTCATGAAAAACACCATTTAAAAAGAGAAAAGACAAGCCATAGACCAAGAAATGATATCTGCAATACAAATCCTGAAGAAGGGTCTGTATCAAGAATATACAAAGAACTGCAAAAATCAACCAATTTAAAAATGGAAAGAAGACTTGAACAGACATTTCACAAAAGAGGATATCAAATGACCAAAAGTCAACAGCATTAGTCAGCAGGGAAATACAAATTAAAACTCCAAAGATATACTCATACATCCCACCAGAAAGGCTAAAATTAAAGAGCTGATAATGCTAAGTGTTGATGAAGATGTGGAACAACTGGAGCTTACATTGCCAGTATACGTTGGCACACCTACTTTGGAAAATTATTCTACAGTATCTGTTAACATTGAATACAACCATATATCTATAGCCTAGCAATTCCACTTTTGCTATATACCTAGCAGAAAGGAATGGTTATGTCCACCAAAAGACATATATAAGAATACTTACAGCAGCTTTATCATAACAGTCAAAAACTGGAAGCAACTCAAATATTGTATAAATTGTAACATATTTACACAATAAAATGAAATAAAATACTGCTACATGCAATAACCTGGATGGATCTCACAGACATCATTTGGGGGGAAAAACAGCAGTCAAAAAGATAACAACCCCATATTATGAAGTTCTGAAACAGGAAAAAACATCAATGGTGATAAAGATGAAAAGGGATTAGCACAGGAGGATTGATTGACTGGAAGAGAGCACAGAAGAACCTTTTGAGATTAAGGAAATGTTCTATACCTTGATCTAGGCAGTATCTTATATATGTATTTTCTACAGCTGAATTATGTCCTCCTTCAAAGTCATATGTTAAAGTCCCACCCCCAAGTACCTAAGAATGTAACTATATTTGAAGATAAGGTCTTTAAAGTGGTGATTAAATTAAAAGAGACTGTTTGGGAGGGGCCCTAATCCAATATGACTGATGTTTTTATGAGAAGAAGGGACATCAGGGGTACAAACACACAGAGCAGAGGTCATATGAAGAGACAGTAAGAGACTGGCCATGTTCAAGCCAGGAGAGAAGTCTCAGAGGAATGCAACTCTGCCAGCACTTTAATGTTATATTTACAGCCTCCAGAACTGTGAGAAAATAAATTTGTTACTTAAGTCACTCCGTCTGTGGTATTTTGTTATGGCATCTCTAGCAAACAAATACAGTATTCATTTGTAGAAATTCATCAATGCGTATACCTATGATTTATGTAGTTTCCTGTATGTAAGTTATATATACATCAATCTAAATTAAAAAAAACAAAGTTTCCTCTGGCAGACAACCTAACTTATCCCAAACACATCAGTCCTACTCATCATTGGAAACCTGTATCATAGTTTATCCAGGATTTTCTGCAGAGCTCATCACTCTATCTGATTATCTTTAGCTCCACCTTAGCCTTTTCAGCTACAATATTTTGCTCTATTTTTCCATGACAAGAAGAGGAATGGGAGGGAGAGTGTGGAATTAGCATGATCTTGTTATTTTGGACACTTCAGTGAGCTGCAATTTAGAGTCCCATTTCTAGGTCCATCAGTAACTTTTTGTGCAACCCTGGATTTCTGCCTTCCCTACCTTGTACTTCTGCTTTCCTGTGTGGAAAATGGTGATAATTATAATTGGCCAGACCTCCAAGGTTGTGAAGATTACTAAGATAGTATCTTAAAATTGTACAGAATTGGTGCTATACTAACACAGAAGAAGTGTTATTATTCCCAGTCCAATAACAAACATGGTTTAAAATGATAGCTTTTAAAGATCTATAATCATAATGAGAACATCACTTCTCCACCCTTGTTATGTTCCTATTTCCCATGGCTATAGGTCTCCAAAGCAATATGGTGGAGACACAATGACACATTATACTACCTCTTTTGTATGAGCTTTAGGAGTTACTGTTCTCTGATTTTAATATTGCCTATCTATCTATCTATCTATCTATATATTTTGCCTACTTGGAGAACACCTGCTCATTTTTAAAAACTCATCTAGAGTTATCTTTTTCTCTAAAGACTTATATGAACTCCTTTACTCACTCTTTGTTCTTGCTTCTCAATGCCCATGTTTCCTTATATGGTAATTCCATTCAAACAACAACTACTGCTACTACTACTAGCTACAGCTGCCCTTTACTTAGTGTTGCCATGTTCCAGGCAGTGATCAAAGTTCTTTATATATAGTAAAACTTAAAATCTTGATAGCAATCATATGATGTAGGCATAAGTAATTTAAACGAATTTCCTAAGATCACACAGGAGGTATGTAGCAAAGCCAGGCTTTGAACAAGCTCTATCTTGTTCTAGAGTCTGTGTTTTGTGTTTGTTTTTCTTTTTCTGGCCACACCACAAGGCATGCGGGATTTTGGTTCCCCGACCAGGGACAGAACCTGTGCCCCCCGTGGTGGAAGCACGGAGTCTTAATCACTGGGCCACCAGGGAAATCCCTAGAGTCTGTTTTCTTAACCTCTTTGTAATTCTACCTGTTATACTTCATTGTACTTGTTGGCTTCAATGTCCTTTTCATTTTCTAGATTTTTATTTTCTGAAGAGAAGAAACATTCTCTGGAGTATTTAGTGTCTTTCATACAGTAGGTATTCAATAAATGTTTGCTTAATAGGTAGATGGTTGACTGAATAAAAGAGACCCTCACTCTCATACTGGAAAGGTACCTAAAAGTTTGTGTTAAATGATCTGAGAAATAGAAAATTCCAAGGAATTCTGAAACAAGCCTTTAAAAGAGTAAAAGTATACTCTTTTGCACTGAGTATTCACTTCAAGGTTTTTATGGGTTTCCAGTTTGAACTTTTATTCAGTTTTCTTTAAGTTTATCTGTATAGGTAATCAAGGAGAAAAATGACACCTACCTCACAGAGGGTGTTGTAAGGACTGAATGAAGTAATACATGTAATATATTCAGAGCAGTGCCTGGTACACAGAAAACCTTAAGGTATGCTACTATCACTGCTATTTGAATCAAAGGCAGAAGAGAGCATCTGTTAAGTGCAAGGACTTTGGTGTTATACTGATGGGGTTCACAGCCCAGCTCCAGTGTTTATTAACTGTGTGATCCGGGGTAAATTACTAATCCTCTCTAAACCAGTTTCCCTAGTGTCTAAAATAGCATAATAGCATGTATCTCAAATGGTTGTTGTGAGGTTAAAATGTTCTAAGTGATATGTATAAGAGTACACTTAGAACACTAATCCTCACTACAACTATTTGAGGTATATATTTGTATTATACTCTAGTAGTTCTAAGTGTTATATATTTACACATTCTATCTATCTATCTCCCTAACTATCTCACTTCAAACAGGGTCTGTCTGATATACTCTGATATGAGTATTTTGTGTTATTATAATGATGCATTATTTATGATGCCTGGCAGGTAATATTGTCAGTATCTCTTGACTACATTTACAAATGAGAAGTCTTGGATAATTTCTAGGTTTCCATTGAGTCTCTGGATAGCCAGCACTTTTAAACAGACAATGCAACAGGAAAAATACCACGAAATCATAGCTTGGTGACATCGCCTTAGCGGTCAACTAGTCTATCCCAATAATTATGTCACAAGGAGAAAGACATAAGCTAGACTGTGAATTATACACAGTGAGGTACAAAGAAGTGCCTTGGTGAGTCCGGGAACAAAAGGTAGTACAAAAGAGCTATATCTTAGAGTACTCAGTGGAATTTTGCTAGACAAGGGCTTAAAAAGTAGGCTTTATTTGTAGGCAGTGGGAAAATACCATAGAATTATATTCAGAAAGTGAGCAAAACGGATCTGTGTTTTATAATGATCATACGTGGAAACTGTGTGCAGACTGGATTATCTAGATTAAGAAACCAGAGATTGGAGAATTGTTAAGGAAGGTCTTCAGTAGTCCCAATTTGGAGAGATAATGAGGGTCTGGAGTTGCAGAGAAGTGGGGAAGATGGAGAAGAAAAGGTAGCTCATTATGGGTAAGAAAGACAGAATCTGGTCTGGATAACTGATTGGATGTGGGGTAATGAATCAAGGATTGCCCTGAGACATGTAATTTGGGTAATTAGTTGGAAAGTTGGGCCATTAAGTGAGATACGGAAGACACCCGGTTGGTTTGGAGATCCATGTAGGCAGAGATGTCTAGGAAGTGACATCTATAGACTCTATGAGTCTATAGTTCAGTCAAGAGGTCAGGGCTGAAGATCCAGATTTGCCCATGGATTCTATGAGAAGAGATGAGGTAAAGGAAAGAATACTCAGGGATATTACCATTCGAGGAGTGGGCAGAGGAAATGGAGCTGGTGAAAGAGAGCGAAGGGGATGTTAGAGAAATAGGAAGAGAATCGAGAAAGCAAAGTTATTAAAGCTGAGGTACGGAGAGCTTTTCCAAAAGGAGTGTTACATTTCAGAGGCATCAAGTAGGGTGAAGACCAGAGAGGTCACTGGTGATATTTGTCAGAATAGAGAAGAGTAGAGTCAGTGGAATATTGGGTCTGGAATCTAGATCATCTGCAGTAAGTCAGGGCGGGAATGGGAAATGAGGTTATAAAGCCTGCAGATATGAACACTCTTTCCAGAAATTTGATTCACAGCCAAAAGAAAGAAGCCAGTGAAGATGATGGATTAAGGAGAATGTGAAGGATATATTTTAGGATGGAGATTTGAGAATAAGATTGAAGCAAGGTAGGAAAATAAGATCATTAAAGAAGCAAGTTGTAGAAGGTGATGGAAGGTAATTAATAATAATAGCTAACAATTATTGATTGTATACCATGTGCTAAGTACTCTATCTAGGAAGTGCTTTCCACAGGCTAATTCATTTAATCCTTATTCTCACCCTGGAGGCAGGGGCTAAACAGAGCACATACTCTTAACCCTTAGGCTGTGCTGGCCAGCTCTCTAAAATAGGCCGAAGAGCATAAGTAAAGGTTGATATGCACCAGTAAAGTTGTATGCTTTGCCCAAGAGGGGGCTCATTGCTTCTTTGGAGATCAGGCATCGGAAAATATTGATGAGTTTGGAGGCTAAGAATGTTTAAACCTGATGGCTCCTTCCCCCAAGTTCCCCAGTAAAATAGAGCAACTGTTTTGAGAGGGAGGTGAAGAGACAACGATGAGGAAGAAAGATCTGTAAGAATCACTACAGAACCTCGGTTTCTAATAGAATTAAATAAAAAGTCTTCTGAGTAAAACACAGTCCTTTTACCTTAAAAAAATGTGTGACTTAATAGAGCAGATATGACAAGTGCCCAAATAACTACAATATCAGGTAGCATGTGTGAAGGGACATAATAGACATAACTATATGAGGGTTCACCCAAAGGAGATACTGTATCTGCTTATGAGGCAGGAGAATCAAAAAGAATCTCCAAGTATATTTGTGATACTGGAAAAATAGAGTTTCAGCAAGCATTCCTAGAGGCTTAGTATCCCATTCTTTCCAACAGACAGCTCTACAGCTCCGTAAGAGCAGGGTTCTTCCATGAGAGAGTTTTCAACAAGGATTTCAGGGAATTGGAGTTGATGGGAACAAAGCACGGGGGAAGGAAGAGTCCCTGAACAGGGAAGGATGGGGAGGCAAGGGTTGAGAGCACTGAACCTGTTTTCCAACTAAAAAATGTCAGCCACCTCTAAGATTATTCTCCTCTTCTTCCTCCAGCTCTTCTCTAGTTCCTCATTATTGAGTGCTTATCAAATGCCTGGTACTTTACTAAGCTCTCTATACATTGAATGTATTCAATCTTCTCCATAGCTTTTGTGAAGATGTGATCCTCTCTACTTTATAGGTGACTTAGCTGAGGCTCTAAGAGGTCATGTTACTTGCCCAGGGAATTCCACCCAGATCCATTTGATCTTTATCCTTGCTTCTCACACTGCCTCCAATAATTATACAAACAGCACCTGGCATATAGGAGATATCCCATACATTAATAATGATGATAATAATAATAATTATTAATGGATATATATCCAACAACACGTGGTGCTTTGGGGATTTATCAAGATGTTAAAGTGAACAGAATCCAAGGTACATTTGTGGGAGTGATAGAAAAGGAAAAAAATTATTGTTTATTTATTTTTAGCAAATCCATTGAACTTAAAATCAGGCAGTTTTAAATACTTTACACAAATTATCCCATTTAATCTGCGTAATGATCATACTTGGGGAGGGTATTATTATTCCCATTTTACAGGTGAGGGTACTGAGTGACGAAACAATTACCCTAACTGGCCCAGGCACACAACCAATAATTGGCAAAGCAAGGATTCAGATCCCAGGTAATCTGGCCCCAGATCCATGCTCTTCACTGCTTCACTATGCTGACTCTGAAGGTTAAATGGAGCCAGAGTGTGGAGGACCTCGTACATCCAGCCAAGGAAGGCACACCCCCTCTCAGAGCACATTCCCTTTCTCTTTCTCAGATCAGAGTTTCTTCCATGTGTCTTACACCAGTGATTATTTAGGACTTACTATCTTGGCTAATAGAGCCATTGCATCACCAAGATCCTTGGACACACCTGAGATTATAAGCTTTACGAGAGTAAATCTGTCCTTTTTGTATTTGCATCCCAGCACTTGCCAGACGGTAAATGTATAATAAATCTTTATGAAATAAGTGAAAAAAAGTATCATCAAATCATTCAGGCTTCAGGTATCAGATTTCCTAGAAAGGTAAGACATATCAGAAGTAGGAATTTTTACCCATAAAAATGATACAATAAGATGAATAATATTTATAAAGCAACTTGACACTTTGTGTAGAGACAACATAATATCAAACAAAAATATTTTAGGACTCAATCTGCAGCTTAGCTGAGCCAAAATTAATTTTGTTCATTGAATGTCTTTTCCTAATGTATGTTCTTCAAGGATGTTCTCAAAACACTGTGAAATCATGCTTAACAATTTCTTCCATGAGTCATTTGACTTGAAAATTGATCTTCAACTTGGAAAAGCCTTAGTGGCAGATCCAAGCAAGGAAAGAATTGCAAAGATTGAAGGCTTTATTGGAGGGAGTTTGACCCGAGTGAGAGTAAGGTGCTGAAGAAAAAAACAGAGTTGAGTGTATGAACTAAGTAGTAGCTGAAAAACACTAAAACAGGGCCTGTCTCAGAATTGGCAGGAAAAGGGGTTTCTGAATGATCGTCTCCTGAGGGAAACATGGGAAAGCAGGAGTTAGGCCCCTCAGCCCAATGACAACATGATTTCTATTCACTTCCACAGCCTTATGGGGTTCTTTCTTTGATAAGTTCAAAGGGCATGGCTGACATAAAGGAGGTAAGAACCTAGGCTCTGAAGTGAGCTTTCGAAAGTAGGCTGCATGAGGGCAAGGCCTGTGTTGGGCTCACTGCTCTTCCCCAGGGTCTAGATCAGCCCCTGGCACTTAGAGGAGTTCAGTACATATTTGGTGATTGAATGAATGGAGTGTTGCATCTACTTTAGAATCTTAATTCCCCACGTTACTAGCTCTGTGGCCAAGGGAATATTCGTTACCTTCTCTGAACTGGCTTTCCCCTTTTAAAAATGATAAAAATAGTACCTACCTCAAAAGTTGTCACGTGCATTAACGGTGACAACATATGTAAAGCATTTCATGGAGTGCTTGGTACGTAGGAAGCAATATAAGTTCTTGTTGTTGTTGCTGTTATAATTATTGGTGTTATTATTAGGGGCTATTTGCTGCCATGTATCTGACATTTGGGGAATTACCTGCCCTCCCTCACTCCCAGTCATCCCAGTTTCCGTTGGCTAGTGGGAAGTAGAAATATGAAGGTCCTTGACTTTCACATATTTTATTCTCATACAATCTTTACTTTCCCACATTACACATAGATGCCTGAAGCTGTTTTTATTGGAGATTGTCCTTCATGCTGAGCTGCTTAGTGATGATTCTGAGCTAATTTACAATTAACATGGGGTAAGGACCGGGCTTTGGTCCAAGTCAGGGCCTATTCTCACCCCAGATGGTCTAGGGCTGACGTTAAGTCTGAGCTCCTCTTCTTGCCATTGGCCACCTGTGGGGGGCCTTCTTGAACCCCTGGACAGCCAGGGACTGGGACATGTTCATTGGTCATTCATTCATTCAGCAAAATTTTTGTGCTGACTCTGTGCCACGGTGTTGAGTGCTGTCCACACATCATAGGATCTCTGTCCAGCCTCTCTTCCCACTGTCACTGTCTCTGGGGAGGAGCAGATGGAAAGGAGCTTGTGAGCATGACAGAGCACAAGGTGAGATGGGGAGAGCAGTCGTGAGAGGATGGGGAGTGGGGGAAGCAGTCAGCTCAGACCCCATTAGGCTTATACAGGCTATGAAAACACGCTAAGAGAAAAAGCCCTTTCCTCCACCTCTGCTCCAGGAACCCAGCATGTGTGACCTCTGAGGTTTAAACACTGGAGGCATGTCTGCTCTCTGCCGAAGCTTCTTTCAAGCCTGGGAAACAGCAGGGTGCTGGCTCGCTACTTCAAGTTGTCAGCTGCCTCCCACCAGAGGTCTCTGGAAACGTATAAAGTTTCTTACCTGCCATTCCGGGTTGCAATTTCAAAGAGACAATTTCATAAGAGACAGTAATTAGGTGTTTCATAGTTCTTTGGGTTTTTTGTTTGTTTTTTTCTATCTGGGAACAGAAATCTCCTCCTTTATAACATGCAAAATGTTTGTTGAGTGCCCACTTTGTGCCAGGCTCTGTGCTAGGCACTTTGTAACGTTATTTTGCTTAATGCTCACCACAAACTATGAGGTTATATTATCACTTTTTTAAGTTTTTTTAAGAAATAAGAAAAATAAATATCAAAAAGGTAAGTAATTTTCTCAAGTTTATTTACACAATTAGTAAGACTTAAAGTTGGGCATGAATAAGCCTAATGTCTGAAATGTATGAGGAATGTGAAAGAAAAAGTGAAATGGAGAACTTCAGGGCAGGTGCTGATGTGTAAAAAATGGAGGGGTGGCGGGGTATTTATTAATTAAACAAATTCATCTGAAGATCAGGTTGAAATACTGGTCTTCCAAGCTCTGGGTTCTACATAGTTCCTATCCAAGGTTAGCCTGTGAATGTGGGGGGGAGCTGGGAAGGGTCTTGTGTGTATACACGAAACAAGACAATGGGACTCAGAGAAAGAAGGGAAGGGTGGTTCTGTGTGGAAAAAAAAATAAGCATTTTAAAAGAAACTGAACATATATATATTCAGGGAGTATATATATATATATATATATACACACACACACACATTCAGGGAGAGAGACAGAGCGAAGGAGAAAAGTGACGCTGAATAATAGAGTGTGAACCCCAAATGCCTGCTCGCATTCACAGGCACTAACTGTGAGAAAATACCAACAACGGAGGAGCTGCAGGGATGCCATTTATGGATAAAAGCTATTTATGAGAAAGAGAAGCCTCAGAGTGGGACTATTACTCTTGTTAGGTCCCTCTGAGAAGTAAATTACGTGTTGGAGTAGGTAGGTGCAACTCTTTTGTATTTCTATGTTACATTTACTGCGATGACAATAATGATATGCCACCCTTGGCTTCCAAAGGGGGCTTTCTCAAATTGAGGAACTGAGCCTCGCTCTGTGCAAGTTGCTGTGCTGGGGCTGTGAGAGACACAAAGGCTCAGGTCATATCTCCTTGTTTTTAAGGAGCTTGCCAGCCACGGGTGACAATACAGCACATATATAGAGATAGTGTGCAAACTTCAGCGCAGGAAAATGTGTCAGATAGGCATTTCATCAGTGAACGCTATACAGGAATTAGGGGTTGGGAGAGGGGGAGGAATTGCAGTGAATCCACCTTCAGTTAGATATTCATTTATTCATACGTTCGTTCACTCATTCATTCATCCATTCAATAAATATGCACTGCAATCTTTATGACCTTCCATATGACAAACCCTTCAAATAAATCAATGGATAAATCAGGATCCCCATCTTATAGTCTAGTGACGTGGACTTGGAATGATCAGTTTCAGCTGGCAGAGTTGGATTGCATCCTTGGATTATCTGTCTTTTGGACAATGTACCTAATGACTCCAAAAAAGTGTTTTACTGGTGATTGGGTGCAGTTTTTAGAATAGAATATCTATATTTAAGGTTCACTGAGTGTTGTTCAGAGTTCAGTACTAGATGTTGGCCTTGTTAACACTTTTGTCAAATAGTTAATCACCCAGACTGATCCTAAAATATGCTTCCAAAAATAATTATAATATGATAAAATTTTAAAGCTGAGAACAAACCAATTAGTGAACAGTTTCTTCTAAGTGTTCCTAAATAGAATCATCATCATCATCATATCTTGCGAGAATACCATGAGGTAGGTACTATTATGATCTCCATTTTACAGATGAGAAACCTGAGCCTCGGAGTGGGTAAATGACTGTGTAATGGTTTATGGTGATCACATATAGCAAGAGGCAGAGCTGGGATCTAGGCTACACCCCAGATCCAGCGGACTCAAACACTCATGCTCTTTTCTACGCATCTGTGTTATTCCCTTGGGAAATAAGGATCCGATAGTCACTTTTAATATTCATAAAGACATAATAGACATTGTGAATTTTTTAAAGCAGTTCATGGTGATGAATATTGCATGTTGTCTGCCCTGCACTCAGTTTGGCAGTATTGGTCATCTCAGGCAAGCTAGAAGCATTTATTAGCAATTAGAAATATCTCTTTTTAATAAAAATGGTTATATAAGTGCCTGTTCAAAATAGGGGATCATAGTTGTGGGGAACCAGTATTTTATCCCAAGCCTCTGGTTTCCAGATGTGGACACTGGAACATAAGGAGTTAAGCCAGTTACTCTGAAGAGATGCATTTGGGAGATACAGGGATGGGGTGTGTTGTAGCAGTTGATAGAAAAATGAGTTGAGGACTCATTAATCTTAAATGAGTAAACCAATGCAGCTAGCCAAGAATATCTTATGGATCCAATTCAGACTTGAAGTGCGTGGGACACCCATTTCTTTCTTCTTAAATTGTGAAATGTAATATCAAATGGAGAGTAAATCTTGATATTGAATCCTGTCAACCTTACTTTAGAAATATCCCTTGATATTAAAAAAAGGAATTCTAACCCTAAGGCATTATTATTAAAATGTGTGGAAGTTGCCAGGTTGTTGAGATGAGAACACAGAATGTGGAGTTAACTAGCAGTAAGGTGAGAAGGACATTCTTACTTCTTTTTATGATGCTCTGGAACCAATTCTGACAGGGAAAAAAAAATGATGTAAGATTCTGAAAAGGTAAAGAAGGAATGCAAAAATAACCTATGCTGGTCTATCTATGTTTGGGTACCAAAGTGTTGACCGCTATTGTTCACAACAATTCTGTCTGTTTTTGACCATTTGCCATTTGATCTGCTGTTCTTTAAAGTAAAGACGGTTAATCACTATTCAGTGAATAACAGCTAGTCTGGGGCTCCTCCAGGTCAAGGGCAAGTGTCTTCACATCTTGGTATCCTCAAGTACTTCGAAAAGAAAACTTGGGACAAGTTAAGGGCGCAATATATGCCCATTGGTTAAAGGGTTAAAGGAAAGAATAAATAAATAGCAACTGTATCCTCAGAACTGTTAAAAACTGTTAGACTCCAAGGAGATGGAATTTTATATATGTATGGTTTGGCACCTGTCCTTAAGGAGGTCCTGGTCTAGCTGGAGATTAGAATTGAATACTTCTATTAAGTGTAACCTGCATGGCATCTTCTATAAGGGCACTGAGAAATCAGGAACAGAGTAGAGGAGGAGACAGGACTTGGGATATTCCCTTGGCATGAAGAGGGTGTAGGTGGAGGCGAGGGACAAGAAACCAGGCAAGTAAGGGGTGGTGGGTGGTGGAAACTGTGTATGTGTGAGAATAGGGTGTTACCAAACCAAGGGTCTGTTGGGCAATGTGAGCTATACTGGCCAAGTGGCTAGTTTATGTAACGTGGAGCAGCCAGGCCCAGGAATTTAGACTTGATGGAGCAGGAAATCTCTAGAGTCCCACTTACCTTTCCCCCTGGAAGTTAAGCATAAATATAAATATATCCTTACAAAGAGAGGACAAACATTGTAACTTAATATGTGTTCCCTCTAAGGCAAATAAGGTCTCAGGCTTTTGAAATGCACACCGTGGGCTTGCTTTCACATTCACTTATTTATTCATTCCACAAAACTTTACAGAGGACCTACTAGAGCTAGAATTTTGTTAAGCACCACGGGGGGTACAAAGATGAAGAGCACTCGGTCCCTATCCCCCAGGAGTTTACAGCTGAATGGTGGAGACAAACGTGTACACACAAGTCCTTGCAATAGGAGGTAAGAACGTAAACACAGGAATTGTAGGGGCTTAATGTCCGGAGATATTAAAAGGAGGTGGTTTAGAAAGTAAGAAAGATTTTTCAGGCGAGCTGGTTTTTAAATGAGGTTTAAAACTCCGATGGGGTAGAATATATTTTCTTTCAAGGCAAGAGCCAGGGTTAAGGCTCTGGAAACCTATGGAGTGGGGGGATAATGTGGTAATGAACAGTGGCCTGATCTGGCTGGAGCGCAGGGTTCCCCAAGGGGTGCAGTGGGGGGATTTAGCTGGCTATTTGCCCAATAACGAGGCTGGGATCAGGCAGAAGGAAGCCCAGCTGAGACTTTATTCCGCATCTCCGTGCTTTGACCTAAGCATCTATTGGGTCCCTTTAAAAGATTCTCCTCCTCTTTCCTAAAGAGAGTTCTAGCAGTTGGGGGTGGGGACCATTTCCTAAAGTCAAGGCGTAAGTTAAAGGTCTGCCGAGCTGCCCACGGGGGATTTAAATCTCGCACCAGAAGAGGAAACGTGTGGGAAGCGGAGTAGGGGGAACCCACTAAAGAACAACATCAACCCCCAAACGACACGAGCCCCTGGCGGGACAGGTTGCCTTCCAGACCCGGGAGCGGGACACCAGCACCCGCCAGAGCTCGGAGCCCCGCACTGGCGGGCAAGAGGGAGTGGAAGAGCGGGAGGTAGGGAGGGAGGGAGGAAGCGCGAGAGGGAGGGAGGAAGAAAGGGAGGGAGGCGGCGTCATGTGATCCGCTTCCCTGCTCCTTTAAGCGTCCACAGGCGGCGGAGCGGCCACAATCACAGCTCCTGGCATTGGGGGAGCCCGAGCCGGCTGTGCCGGGGGAATCCGTGCGGGCGTCTTCCGTCCCGGTCCCATCCTCGCCGCGCTCCCGCACCCCTGAAGTTTTGCAGCGCCCAGAAAGGAGGCGAGGGAGAAGGGAGCGTGAGAGGAAAGGGAGCAAAAAGCACACCCTAAAACATTTATTTCAAGGAGAAAAGAAAAAGGGGGGCGCAAAAATGGCTGGGGCAATTATAGAAAACATGAGCACCAAGAAGCTGTGCATTGTTGGTGGGATTCTGCTCCTGTTCCAAATCATCGCCTTTCTGGTGGGAGGCTTGATTGGTAAGTGCGAGAGCTGCAAACTTTTCCCCCTTTCTCTCTTTTCGGGCCCCTTCCCTCTTTGCCTCTTCGGCTACTTGTTACAGTATCACTGCCTTGCTTCTATGATCTAATTAGTCCGGCTATTGTGCTTAAGAAAGCAGAGCTCCATGGGGCTCCGTGGGGCACAATCCAGTCTAGTGGCTAAGAGAAAAGGAGGGGGAAAAGTTTTGGCCTAGTTTCAGTATCCACTTGAAAGGAAGGAGGGGGGTAGCGGGGGTGGGAATCTTAAGCATGGCGACGGATCGCGCGAGGAAGCGCTGGGTTACAAAGTTGATTGCCGCTCCCCCCGCTTTTTCCCGCGTTCCCCCCCTTTTCCTCTCGCTTCCCTCCCAATCAGCTCCCGGAGGGCAACGTAATCGACTTTATTAGGAACAACTGAAGAGTCAGAGAACTGCGCCCGGCGCAAACCCAGAGAGCCCTGTTACAGGGCTGTGATCTCTGCATGTGTAAACGCTTTGGGTTGTCTCAGCTGGGGGCTGAGAGTTTGCATTTCGGGTCCTGACCTTCGTGCCCTCAGCTTCCTCGTCGCACTCCCATCCCACGCCCCGCCGTGGCCGTCCGCAAGGTCCGAGCCTTGGCCCGGAGCCTGGATGGGGTGAGGTACGGTGGGAGAGAGTCCTTGGATGGCGCTGCGGGAAGTTGGAGAGGTCGGAGGGGAAAGGCGTATCGGAAAGGTGTTGCTTTTGGCCTCCCGCCCTCTCGCGAATCTCCCCTCCCCCACTTCTTAGAGCTCCGAGAGCCGGTGAGTCGGGAGCCCCGGGTCCTGCCTTGGCGCCTAGGAGGGCGGCCTGCGCCCCCGCCGCAGCCCCCCGCAGGTGACAGCTCCCCCCGCTGGGAGACCTCCCCTGGCGTGCATCGCCCGGACCTCTCGAGCCAAACACGCTTCCGGGTGAAGAAGATGGTTTCACGGATCTTCCACTCAAAAATACTCCCTTCTTCTCGCCGTGTCTCCATCTCCATCCATCCTCCCGCCTCTCCGCACACTCGCTTTCCCCTTACCCTCGAGATTTAGGACGTCCCGGCGCAAACTTCAGCGCCAACTTCGCCACGGGTGCGGATGGGAGGCTTGGCTTCCGTATTTCGCAGATCTGTAAAACTTTGCGGAGTGGAGAGTCTACGGAGGGGCTTTCTGCGCGCGTCCCTCTTCCGGAGCCCGCGCGGCGCGGGTGTCGTCGTGGTCGTGAGAGCTGCACAGGCTTGGGCACCTCGAGTCCTGTGCCTGGCGTTTTGTCTCCAGACTTGGGTTTGATGGGAACAAATGAAAGGGAGTCTGGTTTTGTAAATCACCGTAACATCCAAGCTAATTGTTTAAACAAAGGAGAGTGGGTGAACCTTCACCAAGGAGAGAAATTTCTGGAGGAGATCGTGCCTTTCGCTGTGTGTGTATCCACAAAGCAGAAGGAGGTTCGGAGTTTTCCAAGCTCATATCCTCAATTTGGGTCAAACAGCTTAATCTTTTTATTCCTGGAACCCTCCCTCCCACCCCTCCCGTTAGGAGCTCCTGTTTAGCTACCTGCAATCTCCATGTTTCCCTGTATTGGATTTTTCGAGGCTCTTAATACGTTCTCTACTGGGAGCTGAAGGCAGCCTTCTCTGTGCCCTCACGGTGATTATGCAGCGGTTACAATTACACCTCTTGTCTCCCTTGATGAGCAGTTGCAGTTAGATGCCATTGGATCTTGTGTGATTTCAGTGGCAGACCATAATTAAAATTTCTTGCACCTTGTGCTTTCAGAATTAAATTGGCCTATTATCCCTGTCTGACCTTCATCCTCTTTGAGGTTTTTGCACAAGCAGTGAACCATTACACATAGTTCCCTGGTATTTGTTGGTGTGTGTTTCTTTTTCTAAAGTTGATCTAGCCCGTTATCCACTGTTGTAGGTTTCTTAGGGCACTTCTGGAACTAGCATAATTTCTGGAATCTTAGTACTGTGGAGAAGGTCCAAGGGCACTGGTGAATGGCTGCTGGACATTGGAGTTTCCATAGGATCAGAACAGTTGTATGTTCAAAGAGGGGTTTGTTTGGAGTAAGTGGTGCCAAGGGTTGTTTTTCCCTGAGAACTTGATTAGTGACCGTATCTGATAACAATCTCAAAAAGTTAGTGATAGGTCTCGATTCCCCTCAGTAAATCAACTGATTTAATTCCATCTTTACTTGAAAAAGAAAACTATCTCTGTATAACACTTCTTGGGGGAAATTGTTGTGTACGTTGACCTCTTACCTCTCCTCCTTCCTCAGTTGCCAAGGCTGTGTCCCTAGTTCTGGCCTGAAGGCTGAAAAGATCAGATCCGTTTCACCGCAACACTTGAATAGTGGCTTAGCCTTTACCTCAACCAGTTATAGAGTAATTTTTTTTTCTGTTAAACAAATGTAAGAACTTAGGTATGCTATAAGACCCAAACATGGGAAATAAATATCAACAAAAGGTAAGTGATATGTTTTCCCTCCAAACTTCCCTAAACTGGAAAGCAGGTGAAACTAAGCAAAGGATGGAACTTCAAGAAAGTGAGTGAGTGGAATCAGTAGCTGAAGAAGAAGTGTGTAGGCTGGAAAGTCTAAGTCCAGAAACCTCCTCTTCCATGCTCCGCAGTGAGAAGAGAACTTCTTCACTGCTCAACCCTATTGATGCGTAGGAAGTCCGGTGTCTTGGGTGTGCAGTGTCTTCCTAATTCATCAGCAGAGGCCAAGTGAGAAAGTGAAATCTTCACTTTGAATTGGCCTCGGTATATAATGTTCCTTTTTGATCACTGTTGTCCTAGATGAAAGGAAACATGACAGCCTAGAAAGGGGAGGATCCGAATGGCAAAGCTCCTGATGGTAAGGGTGTAAGTACTCCACACACGCAGAGGCAAAACAAAAACAATCAACCACCACCCCCGAACAATAATGACAAACCCGGCACCCAAGGTGACAGGCAGCTTTTCAGTTAACCAACAGGCTTCAGTCTCCTCATTGGTAGGTTGATGAGTTTGAGATTCCTTTCAGTTGTGAAATTGTATGAATTTTTCAGTGCTTAAGTTTTATGTGGCATTCAGGCTGGTGTTTGGTTGTAGCCTTCTAGAATTGATGGGGAAAAATTTAAACACTAGGTAAAAAGGAAATAAGAGGGATTGGGTTTTGGTTTAGTCAGCTTAAATCCTCCCCTGCTCCAACAGCCTTCTTAGAACCAAGGGTTTTTTTGTTTGTTTTTGTGCTTGTTTTGTTTGTTTGTTTTGTGCCAGGGTCTGTATACTGCTAAGCCTTTAATGGGATTTTTCAAGAAGTCTCTGGAAAGCAATATCTTATGTGGTAGAATTTGGGGTACTTAAGAATTCAATGAATTATGCCATGCTTTTGTAAAAACTTTGAGTCATTATAAAATCATGCATCTGATTGTTTTCTTATGTATTGAGAAGGTTTCTTAAGTGGCTAACTTATTTTGTATTTAGAATTCATTTAAAAATTTAAGAACCCCTGAAGGAAAAGAAAATATTTTTAGAGATATAGCTTAATCTTTAGCCTCCTTAAAAATAAGCCTGCAGAAAATTAAAAAAATAATTTTCCTTTGATTTCACGTTTGGTGAGTTTAGTTCATGGAGAAGCAGCTGCAGGGGTGGTGGAAGGGGGGAGGGGAAGGAGACCATGTGTGCTGAAACAACAGTGCAGCCGACTAAAAATCATGAACTTGATTCCCTGGCCTATTATGTGCAATTTGCTCAGCTTCAAATTAGTCATGTCTGGGAGATATAATGGTTGGAAAAGCAGGTCACCGTTCCCACCTGTTCTAAAACTGGTAAGAGTATAAAGATCAGGGTTGGATGAATAGAAAATTATTGCATTGTTTTAAGCATACCCGTAAATTAGAATATTCCAAACTTAAACCCAAATAAGTATCAACAAATTGCCCATTATTATTATTTTAGGAAGGATTGCTTTCTTTCAAAGGCTTAGTATGTTAGCAGCCTTTTCTTGTTTTTTATTGCTGAGAGTATTATATGTGTGTATACATGTATAATACACATACATATACACACGTATAATCAGTTTTCTCAATTTTAGCATGGACTTATCTACTGCTTTTCAATGATATAGCCGTATTATTGGGCTATTATTGTTTGAATGGAAACTATGGGTGGTTTTGATTGTGGTCCATTCATATGAAGAGTTTTTGTTTCTGCTACTATCACTTATTTGAAAGGGGCAGGATTTTAAGAAATTTAATAAAATTACAGTTATGCAGAGTATATAAGTGTTTGCTTCTCAATATATTAGGTTTTAAACTTGTTGTGGTATTTATTACATTTTAACATATATTAATAATGCAGTACTTGGCAGTTCTGCAGTGTTTGGGTATCTGTTGAGAAAAGAACTAATGAACTTGCTTTTGGTTGATGTTACTCCACAGTTTTCTGTATTTGATTCTTATTTTATAAAATTTCATATCTGACTAAACCATGTCATTTTTTTCTTTGTTAACTATCAGTATCTAATACGGTTCGTAGAAGTACTGTGCAACCTCAAAATTTCTTTTGTAAAGAGTGGGAAATTTTTTGTAATTGAAATTGCATTATTTGACTTTTAAAAAACTATCTAAGCCATCTACTTGGTTATTGCAACAAAGTCATGCTAGTGCTAACAGTCTCTAATCATGCTTTCATCTAATCATTCAGTACAGCCTGTCTAGGCTTCTGTTGGAACTTTCCCTTTTCCCTGTTCAAAGTGAGAAACATTTCCTTGAGATAATAGTGTGGCTTTGTAAGGTTTTCAAGTCCCCTGCCTGGAACCCAGATCTAGACTCAAAGCCTTTCCTAGCTAGTTGACATTTTGCAATAATGCAGCCTTAAAAAAAAATTTTTTTTTTAATCCATGTAGACTGAGGAAAGATTCTTACCTTATCTTCCCCATAAAGGTGTTTCTATGGAGATTTAGAATTTGGAATTGTGTGAAAGTCCTTAGCTTAGAGCTCATGTATGTTACCTACCTACCGTGCAAAATATTGATTAGAGCCTAATGTGTACCCAGCATAGTGCTACAATGCTGACTAGGGCTTAGGAAAGAGGGGACTTGAAGCCTGAGTAACCTCGGGGAGCCAGAGGTAGAAAAGAGTCCCTCTTAATCCAAGTTCACTAGCTAAAGATTTCTTATGATGAGGTTTTTAATATCATGATAATTCTCACTCATTTACTGGGAATTTGAGAACATGTGAAATGAGAAGCCCTGTTAATTATGTCATCAAATAGTTATATTAGTATTTCATCTTAACATATTAATATAACAATATAAATAATACTAAACATGTGTTAAATATGTACTGTGTGCCAGACTTTGTTTAATTTGATTCACGCAAAGCCTTGCCACATTGGTACTGTTGTACCCATTTTACATATAAGTAAACTGAGGTACAGAAAGGTCTAGAAAAATTGCTCAAGATTACCTAGCTAGTCAGGGTCAAAACTCGGATTGGATTCCAGTCAATCCAGAATTATCAACCATTAGGTGCTCCTGACCCCACTTCCCAAAGCCTTGCCTTCTAGGGCTGAATAGAAATGGTTTGAATGTAGACAGACATGATAAGTAACACTGTAAATGCAACTAATTTCTCATTTCTAACCAACAGGTAACATGTTAAAAGAAAAAGTATCAAATCTGATGATAAGTGAAATGGAGTCCAGCTGTACTTAATAAAGCAGAGCCTTGACCCAGCTAAGGGAGGACAACTTCTGAGAAGTCTATGTATGCCAGTCCAACCAATTTCTTACAGGTTCTAACCAGTACCCATAATTCTATGAATAATCCAACTGGCTGAGCAGCCAAGTTCATTAGCCACAAAGTGTTTGAGTTCTGCTACCTTAAGGAAGATTACTCAATTTTATTTTCTCTAGTTAGTGGTTTTAACAAATTTATACAGTTATATAAGTCTGGACTTTTCAAAGGAAGAGGAGAGAAGAAATCAACTGAGGTTGGAGAGGTTTTTTAGAGAGTGTGGATTGGCAGTGAGAGCAGTTGAAAGAAGAGCCTCTTACTGAAAGTTGAAAATTCAGTTTCCCCAAAGGATAATTTTTGTTTATATACACACCCATGCATAATAATGAGGGCATTTCACACCGGAGGCTTCCATGCTGACGCTGTGAATAGGTACATGTCCCATTGGAAAAAATGTTGATGGATTTTCTCTATTGAGAGATTTACTACCCTCGGTTTTGATAGAGACTCTAAGAGATGAAGGGAGACAGAGAGCATCAAGACGTGAAAAGATCATGTCTATTTCATTTGTCTTCTGTTTTCTCTGAGGTGTTGTAGCGGTGGCACAATAGAATAGACGAGTGTGCCAGATGTGTATGGTTCCCAGAAAAAGTGCCTGGATGGGGATGGGAGTGGAGAGGAGGAGCTTGAGGCACTGAAGTTCTCAAACTTGATGATGAAATGTTTTGCGTTTTTCCCTTTTCATAATAGGGCTAATCAAAAAGAATTGATAAATAACAGAAAAGAGCAACTCATATGTTTTAGAATACAGAAATCCTAAGGTTCTTTAGCCCTTTAGCACTACCTCTCCCTCCCCTCCGTCCCTCCCACCCTACCATGTTCCACCCATAATTAAATTTTGTTGAGGAGTGAAAGCAATAATCAGAGTGTCATCTGACCAGTAGTGAGGGATTTGGCTAATTATGATTTGTTGCTGTTTTGAAGATTTATTGGGTGACTATGGAAAACATTTTACATGTATTGATTCACTTAATGAACATAACAAACTAGAGGAGCAGGTACTTTCTCCAGTTTTCAGATGAACGGGAGGCTCACTTAAGGAACTTTTCAGAGTTAACAGAGATGGTAAATAAGAGGGCTGGCATTCAAGCCCATGATCCTGAACTGAATCAAGCCATGCTCTCAAGTCTAATGCCACTCTCCTCCTATTGTTCCTTCAATTTCTATGGGAAACAAAGAGTCAAGTGTGATGAAACATTCTACACAGATTCAATAGAAGATGAAAGCTCAGACTAGCTTTTTCTGCTTCTACGCCTTTCCCAGACCACATACTCCCATCACTGCCTGGGTACTATTCACTGACCTAGTTACTTCCTATACAAATGATCCCAATTCCTAAAATATATTAACCTCCTTCACCAGCTATTGTAAGTGTTGGCCAGTGCTTGCAGGCCATGCTGAAGAGGGCTAAACCTGAGGAAATTACACCCCAGCTCCCCCCCACCACCAAAAGAAATTATTACACACAGCAAAGAGTAACTGAGAGTTGTAATTGAAAACTTGTCAAAGAGTTGCTTCGACTTGAATGCCAGCTAGACTTAGTATACACAATAGGTCCTGAATATAGCTGTTAAATACAAGAGAGGGGAATGTGGGTGGGGAGAAGGGAGATAGGAGTAGAATGTGGATTCAGGAAAGGAAAATTAAGGCCCCTATAAACATATGAGAACGTCTCTTTGGGACATAACTTATGCCTGGATTTCCAAAATCTACTTCCTATGTCACCCACTCCTCCCAAGCTGAGCTAGTGTTTCTCTCTACTTGCCTGTTTAAATCCTGGGCCTTCAAGTGCAATTTCTGCTCCCTCTTTTTCTTTTCTACTCTATTCTTTTAATATTCCCTGGTAAAGGGTGTTCTTTCTTCACTGGCCCACAGGAATTATAGGGCCTTCTTAATCTTCTAGTTAATTCCCTGGGTTAACTAAGAGGCTTTATCCATAAACACACATTTCTAAGAAAGCAGAAGAAATTGAAAGAAGATGCCAAGTTATTACATTTGTTTCGGCAAGGCATGATGATTTTTCTTCATGTAGAAGGTAACTGGTCTGTAAATGATTGGTTCAGTTTTTTTTTTTTCAAGCCCCAGATTAAGGAGGTTAAGCTCATGGGAGCTGGTTGGGGGCCAGTTATCTGCTGCTTTCAGTTTTGGACTGAGCCCCTCCCAGGGAGAGAGTGCCTGGTCTCAGGGCAGCATCATGTAGTGGAGAGGAACTTGGCTGTAACTCTGCAGACGATCTGTGGTCTCCGTGATCGCAAATAAGTCACAAAAGCTCCTTGGTTCTCCCCCTCAACTGTGCTGTGGGGCAGAGGCCTCCTATTTCATGGATGACTGTAGTGAGGAATCCACTATCATGAGGATAAGGCACCCTTTGGGTTTCTCATTGAGCCAGGCCCACCAGAGATCTGATTCCCAGAGGACATTTTGCTGAAACCATCTGCTTAACTTGTATCTGTTTCTCCTACTTTTCTTTCTCTGTACCTCTCTGCTCTTAGATCTGGAAGAATTTAGCCTTGATGTCATTTATTTTCTATTCTTTTTCTTTCTTGAGTCACCACCACTTTGTCAAACACCTCCAGATTCATGGATCTATTTAGGCAGAGGGAAGTGGATTGACCCAAAGCATTACTCATTTTGGGTTTGAAGGTGCCCAGAGAGGTCATCCTGCTTTCTAACATGAATTCCCATTATAACTGTATGTCTCAGAATGAGCCTTCCCCAAATGGTAGATATTAATATTGTTGCAGATAACTAGCTAAAAAGAACGTGAGTCTAAATCATTGTCCTAAAGCATGCACATTTTGTTCCAGGTTAACTACTTTTGCTTTATAGGCAATTTTAATAGAGCTTGGTTATGCCATTTTCTAAGTCTACAGCAGTTGGGACAATTTGCCGCAGAAACTCACTGGCAGCAGAGAGATGTAGATGTGCGGTAGGTACCATGAGGACACAGGAAGAGAAAGGGAGCATGCCCCGGGTTCTGGGGTCTCTGGATATAGGCAAGTCATTTCACACCTAGCAGTAGCACCCCTTCCCCCTCCAGTGGCATCATTACATTATAGGCTGGGGTATGTTAATTGATTCCACTCTAAAGCTTTGTGATCTTATCACTTGCCATGAGTGCAGCTTTTTGGATCCACTGTGTCTGTCCCCTTTGGTGGTATCTGGCCTGAATGGAAGCTGTGAAGCTTGTTGCTATTAAATTGTAAAGATGAAAGGGCCTTGGAGACCGTCTTGTCCTACCTCCGAGTCCCAAGAAAGGGAAGGGGCTCAGTTTACACAATTAGAGGCAGAGCCTTGGTTTAGACTCAGGTTCTAATGCCAGTCAGCCCTCCAAGCATATATCTCTTTCTGCGTTTCAGCGTGAAGATCATCTGATTTCCGTCGTATAGTTAATGTGCAGAAAATTCCCAACTTGTGGTTCTTAAAGCTCTATTGACTTTCCTGTTACTTGAAAATAAAGTAGCAATAAACTTTACTGTCTTCTGCTTGCCTTTGTGTACTTAATGTTCTTAGCTAATTTCTGATGAAGCAATGGGATTATATGGAGTGTTAAGCTGTTCTATGTGGATTCTAAAGAATACCACATAATAATAAAAAACAAAAATAAAGCTAAATTTCTTCCTTGTTTGCTGAGTGGGCGGTACATCCCCTTTCTCCTGCTTGAGAAAATGTAAATTTAAAACTTAAAACTGTGCACTATGGTCCTTACCAATCCAACCAAAAGTGACATACATCCACATGTTTAAAGACTTCGTCAGTCTAAAGCTTCCTTGTCTAAACGTCTGTGACTAACTTTTGTGCTTTCAGGAGATGTTTGTGGCAGGCATAATTCTGAAGTTGTAGTGAGTTTAGGGGAAGTGACATGCCCTGTATTTTCTGGGTCTGTTTTACATACAGAAGAAACAACAAAGTTGCTCATCCTTTGTGTCTGCCATTTCTTCACTCTGAAGGTAATGGCAAGTAGAAAATTCAAATTGCCGAAACAGGGCTTAGAATGTTGAAGGCCTTATGCAGTTGTGTCTGACAAGCATATTTTTGTGATTTCAGAACTGCCAATATTACAGGGTAGATTCTTCTACTTCTTTTATTTTTACTGAAACTAAGCAGAGTCACAAAGCACTGTTTTTCTGCGTCCTCTGATTTAGCTGTGATGAATTTTTTTTTCTTTTAATTCTCTCTTTAACATGCTTGCCTTCAGGTGATCCCAACCAAAAAGTTGGCATCCATATTTGTGAAACCCAGCCCTCTCTCAAGGCAGATCAAGCCTTTTTTCTGTTCCCTTTACTCCGGGTTCTTATATATTTTATCTGCTGTCATTTAGGTTAGAACTCACCTGAGAACGAAATGCCTCAAATGTAGAAAAGACACATCCCCACATTCCTTTCTTTGCTCTGCTCTGTTGAGCTAGTTCTGGCTTGTGTGAAATGGGCTCTGAGTTCAGCCCCTGCGTGCCTGGGCAAAAGGAAGTTGTAGATAAGATTTTTACTGAGGCTTTGGAAAGAGACTGCACCAGGGGCCTTGCTGTCACTTAAAGAACACATCTGTACTTAGAAGGGATCAGCTTCTTCTGAATTGTGAGGTGGCAGTGGGTGAGGTGGGGAGGGGCTTGTGACAGGCAACTCCAGGGCCTTGGACATACGTTCAGTCACCCAGTCTCCTAACTGTACAGTGTTTGCATGTTCACGAGCCAGCCTGTGTTAAATCCTCGGCCGGCATCGTTCTTTGAACATGCCCAAATGGAACAGAGTTATGCTCTATGAGAATGTGGTGTTTCTGGATAATAGTTGATGAAAGAGAAAGAAACAGAATAATTTGTAGATGCCTAAGATTTTTAAACTTAAAGTATGCTAAGGTCCCCTTTCAGTTAGCATCTTAGTTTTTTCCAGAGATTGGGAGAATTCTCTCATGTCGCTTCTCTACCCCACCTACTTGTTAAAAAAGACAAAGAGGGCTTCCCTGGTGGCGCAGTGGTTGAGAGTCCGCTTGCCGATGCAGGGGAAATGGGTTCGTGCCCCGGACCGGGAAGATCCCACATGCCGCGGAGCGGCTGGGCCCGTGAGCCGTGGCCGTTGGGCCTGCGCGTCCGGAGGCTGCGCGTCCGGAGCCTGTGCTCCGCAACGGGAGAGGCCACAGCAGTGAGAGGCCCGCGTACCGCAAAAAAAAAAAAAAAAAAAAAAAAAAGACAAAGAGAGAAAATATAGTTTGGGGGAGGGATGAGCAGTAGGTTTGGGATTTGAACAAAATCAGCACTAGTATATATTTGAGAAGACAACATTTCCAGGTCAGGATGTGGTTAGGTACTGATACCAGCTCTGTCTAGGGAAGCCGACAACTCTGTGCATCTCACGTTAGAGTAACTCTCCCAGCTAAGCAGTGACGTTACAGGAATTTGGAAGTTGCCTTTAATGACTTGCGCTTCTTATAAGATTCCTAGGAAATTGTCACACTGCAAAACAACATGGTGTTGGCTCAGGGTTTTCCATATGATGTTTCTGTTCAAATGATAGACTTACTGATTTAAAGTGATCAGATTTCTAACTGCTGGTATGCGGGTTTTGGGTTGATCGATGGGTGTGATCCGGTTTGTTATCAGACTTGGACAAACCATTTACATTCTATGAGCCAGCCTCAGTTTCCTCGTCTGAACATGTTACCTGTGCGTATGTGCTAGATCCTTCAATGTATGTGAGACATTTCCCTGAATTAGGAGTCGTCACTAATTAACTTTTTAAGGATTTTTTTGAGTCATCCCATGTCTGGTTAGGCTCATGGCAGCTTATTTCTGCCTCTTAGTGAATTACATAAAATTAGAAACCCAGCAACCCTGCTTCATAGCCTTCCCATTAAGCGTAATCCATGCAAGCCAGCAGTTCAAGAAGCATGTCATCCACACATTTGGTGAATTAGAGCAGTTAACTTACTTTTTGATCCAGTTAGTGATAGTTTTCACCAGGGTTTAACTTGAATCTTAAATTTTGCCTTTTAAAATGCTTGCCAGTATTCACCGCTCTTTATAGCATATATAGCCCAGGTAGCTTGGCTTTTAAATGAATACCACTCTATATGTGGAAGAGAGATTCCATCCATGCTTGCTGCATAGCAAATCCCAGTTGTTCTGTTTTACATTATAAAATTGAAGTCATCATCCACTGGGAAATGTTTTTGCTTCTAGATATAATATAAATGACAAAGACCTTTGAAAATCAAGCTTCAAGGAAAGAAATGATCTTTTATAAAATATTAACTACTTCTGAAACCTTAGCTAGAGTTATCACACTGTATTATAAGGAATTATAAAGAAAAATAAAGTTAAAATATAATCCCTGTAAGACTATAAGCTACATGAGAGCAAGAATGGTCTAATGTGCTCATCTTTATCTCCAGTGGTTACCACAGGGTAGTGCAGTGTAGGTGTTCAGTAATACTTTTTGAAGAAATAGATAAATGCCTTGCATTTTGGACCTGTTGCAGGGGTAGCTAAAATGCTTCAACTTTAAGGTCAGCCCTAAAATTTCTAACACTCTATTCTGGGCTATTCTTTTATAATTTAAATGAGGACAGGTTTCTTATTACTTACTTGAACTTAAAAGATTATGTCACCTTCATGGTTTATATGATTAGATTTATAAAATTGTAAGTTTGAGGAGTTTTGGGAAGGGACCTTTTCTTGTTATGTTGTATAATAGAAACTAAAGCTCAGAGAAATTGCAATGAAAGAAGATTTGAACCAAGTTTCCTGACTGCTAGGGGAGTGTTTCATTACCTATGCCTAGTGTTGCAGTGATTACTACTAGGTCTGATTTATGTATTCGGTCTTTATTTGGCCATAAAGGCAGCAAATTGACTGTGGTTATCCATACTAGCTGATAAAGTCTGCTGGGAAAAAGGAACACACCCTAGTACATGAATCCTGAATATTCCAATGGGAATGTGGAACCATAATGGAATTTTGTGATTTATTATCTTTAAGAAGTAAGTGTGTTTCTTCTGCTCCCTGAGAGCTGTTTTTTAGGGGCTTCTTTAAGAAGCTCACATAATTTGCTTAATTTTCTATAAACTTTTAAAGATGGAAAATTCATCTTTCAGAGTTTCCCTTCTAAGAGTTTTGCAGATGTATTTATGGTTCTTGTTAGGGACCAGTAATGTATTTGTGATGTCAGCTTTTATAACCGCCCTTGACAAGAAAGCATAAGACATTCAAATAACCACCTCTGCATCCCATTGTGTTCAGCTTGTTGATCTGGTGGGTGGGAATGAATTCATCCACACGTTCTTCCAGGTTCCTGAACTGTACTGAAACGTGCTGTGTGGAATAGGTGCCTGCAGGCAAAGAGGAGCCTGGGCCTGCTGACTTTCCAGTAGAGCCAGGTGGAAAGGTGGGAACAGAGGTTTAAGAAGCAGATGTACACTGATAGGGAAGGAAGCAAAAACCAAGGAGAAAGCTACGCAAAAGCTGGACTTGGACTCCTCTTAGCCAGACCTTCCAGCTAGAGGTGGAAGCATTGGGGAGGGGACACAGAGCTGACACAAGAGTCAGGGGAGAGGAGGCGGTGGTGATGGAGAGAAAATGGGCTTGAAAGAGGCGACAGGAATTCCTCCTTGGCTGGGTCATCACATCATCATGCAGGCCTTCCCTCTAAAATAATGACGTGTGTGTGTGTGTGTGTGTGTGTGTGTGTGTGTGTGTGTGTGTGTACGCTATGAACCTATCCACTGCTCTAAAGGCTAGGTAAAACCACAGCGGAAATGGAAGTTTGCTATTCTAAATATAAGCAAGAGTGTTGCGTTCAGAAGGACTGGATAGAAATCCTGGCTCTACCCCTTGGTGGCTAGGTGGCCTTGAACAAATGATTTAAACTCAGAGCCAGAGTTTCCTCATCTACCTCTTGGGTAAAATGGGAGTGGTAGCGCTTGTGACATTGCTGTGAGGATTAAATGAAATAATCTGTGAAATGAAAAGTATGTATACAGTAACTTGCAAATTGTAACCACATAGAATATGCTACATGTTATTTTATTATTAGTCTTATTCTTTTAACCCAAGAATGATTTCCCAGTGTTAAATCATCCAGAGTCCTTTGGGAGCTGACACAAAAGGTTTTCTGCCTGCTCCGACCCTGGACACAATGGTTCAGGGAGAAGTAGGTGGCTCTAGAGTTGGGTTTAGATTGCTTGTGTGAAATTATAATCTAGTGACTATAAACATGCATTTTTGTCCCCTCCTAATCTTATTTGTTTTTAAGCAAGAACACAATGATATTAAAGGAATTAAAAGCAAAGAAAAAAAATCCTCCTAAAATGCACCATTTTAATACAATTCTGTGTTAATTTTTTATTTTTTCACACTTCTGTGACTATTTCCAATTTTATATAAAAGAAATGTAAAAGCCTAGTTAGCAGAGGCTCAGACGTTTATTGTTTATGCCTCTACCAATTATGTGTTTTCTTTGGAAATTCAGCAGTCAGTTCCTCCTCTCCTTCTAAAACTCTTCTCTCATACTTAACTCAAGATTGCTTGTTGAACCATTGAACCATGGGAAATTCATTTTCAAAATCTGCTTAATTGCTGTGAGACTTTTAATTTGTTCTGGATGATGGTGCTAATGTCTGGGAACTGGGACCGAAGCCCTCCAAAGTTGTTAATTCAATCAGCCACTGTGCCCTTGCCATGCCTAATGAAGGGAGGGGGGTATCCAGACCCCTCTCACAAAGAGGCTGGGTCCCTCCTGACCACCTCGTCAAAGATGAATAAGAGGGGACCCCACAGTTAGGTCGAACACTTGGGGCAAATTACCAGGGTGTCAGTCCACATTATCCAAAGCCCTGGGTTGTGCTTTCCCAAATAATTATTCAGTTGGTTTTATGTAGGAGCCCAGAGTTTTAAGGCATGGTTTTTGTGTGCATGTGTTCACACCTGCTAATCTGCAAAATTCTTTAATCACCAGCGTCTATTTGGCTGTGTCTGCAATCTGTAAGATCATAAACATCACCCCCAGACTATTGATATTCCTGTTAACCACTGAAGTTTTCCATGGCGAGACTGGTGAAAGCTTGCTCTGTCCTCATGATAAATTAGCTTGTTTATTCCTCTTCTGCTTATTTCTATCCTGCTGTTGGTTAGTGTAATGAAGCAGAAGTCCATTGTGTATGTTCATTGGGTAGCGATCCTCTGGCACCAAAGGGGGTAATTGAGTAGAAAGGCAGAATGCTGTTGGTGCATGGGAGAAGTTAACACCACATGAGGTCACCAGGCTTCAAGCTTTAATCAATGTGGACACAATGCAATTGAGATTTTGAAAAGGGTTTGTTTATAGTGTGAGAGTAAGGGTCAGTAGTTAATTTGAAATGCTGTAGGTGTGTTTTCCTTGAACCAAGAAGGTACAGAGCATGTGTCATAGAGGATTGTAAATATCCTCAAGGGAGGGATGTAATTGGGGTGGAGGCTTAAAAAGAAGGGAATTTAAGAACTTCAGTGTGCTTATTATTGACCCATCCATGTTTCATTTAAACTTTTACCATTCTTCACAATGGGAAAAAGACTGTAGGAAAAAACCCTATAAAAGTCCATAGTACAGAGGCACAGCCCTACCAAGAAACAACTTTTTTGGTTTTTTTAGAGCAATGCTTTCCTTTGGGAAGATATTTGGAGTGCTATAAAATATTGCACTAAGAGTACTTAGTAGTACTAATATTACTCTTAGTATTAGCTGCTAATTCTCAAAGAATTCCCACTCTCAAAAGTTTACATCTTTTAGGATTTTTAATTGCCGTGGCTTGAATGAGATAATATGAAAACCCTTAACCCCTCTACTCATTTATGCTGCTGCCTCTTTCCATTTCAGGCTCCAGTCTAAACCAGGCATGTCTGTCTGCTTTTTGGATTATCTTTGACATTTCTCCCCATTATTTAATTACCTAACTTTCAACAGCTAGAAACACCATGCTATTATAATCACTATTCCAATTTGAAAGTAGAGAGGGCCCTATCCTTTTGTTGCAGGGAAACTCTGCAGACCAACGTCTGGTTTTCAGAAATGACTACAGGAAAAGAATGTGAAGGCTAGGCAGAGCCAAAGACTAGACATAGACTCAGAGATGCTTTGTTAAGTGCATGTTAAACCTAGGTGATGACTTCATACTCCTAATACCTCATATTTGTATAGTGCTTTTATCCTTCTTCAAAGCACGTTCATAGAAATGATCTCATTTGATCTTAATAACAGCACTCTGAGACAGGTCAGTCCACCAGGAATATTCACATTTTAAAGTTATGGAAACAGAAATGGAGAATAGCTGGTTTGTGGTTAGTTTTGTTTGAGAAGGGTTGATTTGGTAAGATTTATTTGTGGTGGAGTTACTCTGAGGATTTGAAGATTAATTGCTACTTGATGATATAGGATAAAGTGTTGTAAAAAGCTTAGTTATTTAATATAGAGAATTACTTCTTACAGAAGTTGCTGTATATTAACCAAACATTACTTTCTGAGCTATCTTCTAGGACAAGTACATGTCACCTGTGGTCCATCATGTTTAATTTCCCCATGTAACACACAGCTGCTCCCTTAAACAATTGTTAAGCAAACATGTCAAAAATATCTCTTTGAAGGAACAACAAATTTTAGCCTGTTGAAGGTGTCCAGATATTTTGACCTTTCCCTGGGCAGATCTGGGTCTTTAGAACCCTATGGAAAATCTTAAAGAAGGAACCAGGGAGCACCTAGAGATGAGAGTGAAATTAATTTCGTAATTTTAGCTAGTAAATGGCGCTGTGGTATGGTCACCCACTTAGTAACTCTTCCATGGTATGCCTTTCTCCCTTAAAGTCATGCCAACAAATACGCATTGAAAAGCCATTTTTGGTGTTGGTATGATAGCCCATAGAATGGATTACCATAATTAGTTTACCTAATCTCCTACTGTTGGACATTGATGTTATTTCCAGTTTGGGGGCTATATAATAGCACTACTGGGAAAACCTCCCGTGTAGTTAAATTTTTATTCATGCCCTTAATTATTTTCTTAGCAATTTCACTTCTGTGAATTTATCTGAGGTCAAAAATCATGCCCATTTTTAAAGATTTTGATAATCTCCATCTCGCCCTTCGAGATCAATGATAACCTCACATATACCTCATAAGTCAATCCTGGGAGTGTCCATATCCCTGCATCTTGGCCTGGGCCCTGGGCATTAATTTTATTTTTAAAAATTTTGCTAATGTGCCAAGAATATTTTTTTCTTTTAATTTACATTTCTTTGATTACTGGTGAGGGTGAACCTATTTTCATATGCTTATTGGCTACTTATACACTTTTGTGACTTGCCTGGTTGTTTCCTTCCTTTATATACTATTTTCAAAGTTGATCATCCTTGTAATACAACTTGTTAGAGATTAGGGAAAAAGGGAAGACTTACGGAGGAGGATGGTTCAGCCTAATTCTGTTGATAGCAGGATCCTGCATTTCCTTTGTGGTACCTCCCCTTTCCCACTCTCAGACCATGAGCTTTAGGAGAATCTTCATCTCTGACTCCAGTTATGGACATGTGACCAAGCCACAGGGGACACGTGGCTCAATTTAGTTTAATCAGAATGAAGTCTGAGATTTGTTGTGGAAGCTACCAGGAAGAGATGTCCTCTCTGTTTATTACTGAACTGAACCCAGATAATATGAGCCTGGAACTGCTGGAGCCCTTCCAATGAAGTCTGAAAATGAAACTAGTAAAATATGATAGAATTCAGTGACCGTAGAGAGATGAGATCTGTTGATATAATTTGATTTCTCAAAACAACCACTATCTAAAGACCGTACTGTCTCTGGACATTTTTCATCCTCACCTTGCTAATTGATTAATTTAATTTTTGCTCAAGTAGCTTTGTGCAGGGTTTCCTTTCTTTTGCAACCAAAAGACCCAGACTGATTTACTTACTATGCCTTTGGTTTAAAGATAGGTCAATGGAGACTGCTGCTATATCGTAGAAGGTGTATTTGGAGAGTTTGCTCATGTTAGGTCTTTGGTAACAAATAAAAAATAAAATTAGGTATGGAACCAACTTCTGTTAGGCACAGCTCTTCCAACTATAGCAATAGTTGAAATGGTGTGTGTGTGTGTGTTTGTGTGTGTGTGTGTGTTGTGTCACGGTTGGAGCACCAACTGGCTGGTGAAGATCATTAGTGACAATTCTTGGAACTTGGCCAGGCTGTTGGCTTTGAAGAAAAGCTCATTGCAACATGTACTCCTGCTGAGCTAGATGTGTGTGTGAAATGGATGGCAAGAGGATGTCCCAGCAGCTAAAATGAGGTTCTTGATGGCATCACAGGAGAAGCTTAATGACTGCCCAAGCAGGCTAGTATTTGGGGGGGTGGTTGGGAAACTTGAGTAGGTATTATGGTGACTCGAGGTTTCTTTGGGGCATCCAGAAATCTGTGAGGCAGAACAAAGGATGAGCTGGCACATGTTACTACAATCCCTGAGCTGGGTTAGTCATGGGCTACAGAAGGAATGCACACATGGATCATGCCTTTGGGCAACTTAACATTGATTAGAGAGATAAGAGCGATAAAATAAGACAGTCTGTTGTCAAGGTCAAAGTGGGTGAAATGGACTAAGTGCTCTAAGTATTTTTTAGATCAGATATAAAGATATTTTTGAAGAATTAGGGAGTTTGACCTGGGCCTTTGCAGTGTGGGTGGTCATTGGAAGCACAATTTGATGTACATAATTCAAGACAAGATTCACGTCATTCAGGGCACTGAATTAAGAGCAAGCTTAATAGAAAAAGCTATGAGTAGAGTATCAAGAGATCTGGCTCTAGCCCCATTTGCCTCCTTAGACATATCATTTAATCTCTCATGCTTCTTCTTGCCTTTGATTATTTGCTGAGTAGACCTGGTAATGCTTTCCCTTGGCAAATAAAGACAGAGGCATGTCTTTCTCAAAGCCAAATACGTTGGCTTTTTCCACCCATTTCTTTTCTTTTTTTAAAGGCATTAAAGTAAGTCCTCAGAGTCTTTAGGTTACTGGCAGATTAGAAGTTTGTTTAGATGGTGATTAAGGTATATCTTAGAACTTGGCTAAATTCTGGGGAACATACAGAGGCAGAAATCATGATAATCTGCTCCTCTGTCATGTCATGGAAAGAAAGCGTGAAGTTAATGAGTTGAGATCTCAGGGAACCTATTTCTCACCAGCTATGAGACTAGGTTTGCTTTTAGTATCTTGTCTGTACCCTACCATAGATCTGTAAATCGGTAAATAAGAGGATGTGTATGAAGGCAAGGCAATTATCTTTTGTAATGTACCAAAGACAAACGAGGTGGCACCATTTTAGCTGAGTAGACAGGCAGGACATACCTAAAAATATCATTAATAAAACAGAGCATGGTGTGGTAAAAATATTAGGTAGTATTAATTGAGCACTTACTATGTGCTAGGCAATGTGCTAAGTGTTTTATATGCATTATGTTGGCCCACTAACATGGTTGAGCTGGAACTAGAATCTTTGTTTCACTTGCTGTTTTCATGTTTAAAGGTCTAGAGAGACTGAATGATCCTTAAAGCACTGATTTGGACTTCTTTAACTCGATAATTGTATTTTCTTTAAAAACTGTAAGTTCGAAAAGCAGTGGAGTTTTGGGGACAAAACCTGGGGGTGGTTGTAAATTGACCAGAAGGTTTACAAATACCCATAAGGACGGGCATTGTGTTAGACATTGTGGGCAAATCCATTCAGCCTAGGGCCTTCCGTCTGTACTTCCCTTTGTGAACTCTTTTGCTGAATGTCCCGTCATCCTTTGTGAGGTGAGGTCCTGTTCATCCTGTCTGCTTTCACGACATAAATGTTTTAGGAACTCTCCACAGACTGGCTGGATTGTCTCTTTGGGCTATGAACAGATTGTGTGGGTGATGAGACAAGTAGGAAAAGACTCAGCAATCAAAAAAAGGGGGTGGAAATCTCTTTCTCTGGCTCTCAGAATGGAGCTTGGACACAAAGGGAACTTCGTTAATCATGCCTCCTTTGTAATCAGAATGGTGGAGGCATTTTTTTTAAACCACTATTATTTTGTCCTTTGTCTCGTCTGAGTGAAACCAATTGTTAATAGCTAATCGAGGGGTTAAAAATTTCCCAGACATGGCCAGGCAGAATCAACTTCACTTGATAAAGTAGTGGGTTGATTCTGGTTGGAACACCAAGTCAGGTGTGGTGACAGGCTTCTTGCAGACATGGTGCTGGTCTGATAGGATACCCTTGTCCAAGATCTACATGGTGGCAGCTTTGTGCTTAGTTGTTGAAAATTTCATGCATGTGTGAGAAATGGGGAAGAGATAGGTAAGCCTTGGGGGTTTTGGTGAGTTAGGATTCAGTCACTTTGTAGTACTAAGTCCCTAAAACAAGCACTGAGTGGACAACTCCAAACATCTCAATTTACTGAGCAACTTGGACAGCTTACTTGTTTAATCTTTCTGTAGTTGCTTTCTTAGAAATCAAAGGAGGATAATAATCTTTGGTACCCACTTAATGGGTGTAAAATAATGAGAATGTAAATGCTTTGAGTGCCCTGGAGATGAAGAGATAGGGAAAATTCTCTTAATGTATTATTCATATATAATATGGTAAGATGAATCAGTATGGTTTTTTTTTTTGAAAACCTGTTATTATTTTAGCACCTCCTCCCTTTTACAAGGGAGGTTGTGTGCCTTAGCAGAAGTTGACTTTGTCATAATTTTATTTGCCAAGACAGGTCCAGCAAATTTACAATGTGGTGGGTTTTCCAAGAGGAAAGGTTGAGGTTAGCCCTGTCCTATCCATTCCCTGAATCTGGTGGCGAGTTGTTTTATAACGAATTGTTGGTTGAGGGCAAGTAGAGGATAGTGAAACCAAAGGCAATATCAGTGTTTAGAAGAAAGCTGTCAACTGTTATTCTAGCTATTCCTTACCTGGATGTTTGTCTATTTTCTTTAAAAAATTGAATGGATTTTTAAAATCAGATAGTGAGAGCTGCCTGTAAATTCCAAGAAAGAGGCATCACAGTGTTATTAGGGTTGGAAGACAAAAGAAAGAGCTGCTTGATTCTTGGTCCTTTTTTAAAAACCCTACTGCCCTACCCCTTCATCTATTCAGAAGAGAAAAACATCCCCCACAAGGTCTTCCCCTCTCATCTGGTACGACCTAAATGATATTCTCTTCCCAGGCAAGATGGGAGTCTACCTCTCCTATTATGGCGATGAACTAATGCTGGTGCTTTTTGCCCAATGGAGATCCCCACCTTTCCCACCCTCCATTTGTCTGTTTTCAGCAGGAATCCACAATTTCCCAATTCTTTAGAGAAACAGAGATTCTTGTTTTGTAAGGGGCCTGGGAATTTGTCTAGTCTAACCTCACCCACACTGGGGTCTCCCCAACACAGACGACCTCCCTGGCAGCATTTTTTCCATTCCAGTGACGGTTGCTCAGTAGACAATTAAAATTGTTTAATTTTTCAATCTAGTTGAAACACTGTGATGGTTAAATGTTCTTTCTTATAATTCAATGGAAAACTGGTTTCCATTACCACATTGTATTTTCCACTCATGAATCCTGGACTTTCCTTTTGGAATAATCTAGAATATGTGCTGCTTCCCTTTTGTTAGATGGTGGCCTTTCAAATAATTGAAGATGACTATCATTTCTCTCTGACTTTCCCTTTTCCAGGTGAAAACACTGTTGTCTGGTAAGATTCCTTACCAGAATCTTGCTGTCCCTGTCTGGTGATTGTATTCCCAGTCAGGATTAAGTTTACCTCTGCTACCATGGCAACCAGCTACTGCTTGTTGTTTCTGCTTAGAGGAAACCACCATTTTCCTGTCTTCAGTAGAAAATCCATAATTCAAAAATCAACTTGTTAGTGTCCTTAGAACAAATACACCTCTATTACTGGTGATCAGCTTCGTTCAGAGAGCACCGAGTTCTACCACAGTCTATGTGCTGGCCTCCCCATTTTAACTCATGTAACTGACGCCAAATGTACTTCGCATATATGTCTGCACTGGTTTTTCTCATTAGGAGAAATAGTGCGACCTGAGACAGAGAGAGACTCTGGACTCAGATGGATTTAGGTTCAAACCCCAGCTCAACCCTTTATTGCCTGTGACCTTGGTTGAGTTATTTACATTTTCAGAGCCTCATTTTACTCATCTCTAAATGGAGATAATGATATCTACCACTTACTGCTGTATAAGAATGAAAATCAATCCAGTTAAATCCCCTAGCCTACTTCCTGGCACATATGAAATGCCCAGCGATTGGTAGCTGTTATAATCATTTACAATTTGTAGATGACAACCTGATGCCCTTTGCAGCCAGTCCAGCATGCAGGCAACTGTGATGGTTATGGATTATTCAGAGCCTGGAATCCCCGTAGTTGCAAATTCTGAAAAGGGAGTGTCGCAAATTGGCTTAGTGGGGTATGAATTTTTCTCCGAAGCCCGAGTGATTGGGATAAAGCCGGGGTTCTCAACCAGGAGTGATTTTGCGCCCCAGGGGATATTTGGCAATGTCTAGAGACATTTTTGATTTGCACTACATTCGGGAGGAGGAGAGAAGATGCTCCTGGCAACTAGTGAACAGAAGCCAGGGCTGCTGCCAAATACCCTGTTGTGCCCAGAAGAGCCTCCACATTTATCCAGCCCCAAATGTCAACAGTGCCGGGGATGAGAAACCCTGGGGTAGAGGGATGGCGGCAGTGTAGCCAGGAGTATTAAGAGGGAATAGGCATGTGCAGCTCTCTGATTGTAAAGAGCCCAGGCTTTGAACAAAATATTGAAATAAAATGATGATGAGATAGTGTAGGTGTAGCTCTAGCCTCGTATGGCCAGCCCCATAATCCTAACTTGCCTTTCTAAAATGTCAATCCTGTCCATCTTCCCAGTGTCATGTGCTGATTAAATAAGTCCTGCCAAAGGTTTGGATGACTTTTTTGCACCTGTTAATCTGTTTTGTTTGTGTTGCCCCCATGTAAAGACATGACTAGCCTAATAGAGCCATCTTGAAGTAGTGATTCTGTCAAAGAAATAGGCAATCCCCCCAAAATGAATTTAAAGTCATATAATAACTTCAGTTCTCTATTCATACTGTGAAACATGGTAAAGAAGACATAATCTGTAGCACTACTTCTAGAAACCCCCCTTTTCTTCGATGCTTCTAACTTCTCTCTTCCAAAATACCCCTAAAACCTCCTCTGCTAAAATTCCCCCCTAGCCCAAGCCCATCTCTTCCACTTGTCCCTTTTCTCTTGATTGTGTATCATGAAAACTCAAAGAATCCATTTAGCAATAAGTTGAACCCCTGCTGGGGGCTGGTGAGGGCCTGCAACAGAGCAAGCAAAACCAGCATTCTCTCTATCTGCAGGGAGGAGGCAATGGAGTAGGGAAGACCCACATTAATACTTTTGGCTATAGTCATTTTCTAATAAGTTATGGAAATAACTGTGAAAAAAGATGTTATGAAGCCCATTTCACTGAAGAGAAAATTAAGAGCTAATCCTGTGTTCAAACAACAGGCTGCTTAGGATATCCCTGGGATGTTTCTTAGGGAAAGACATCTTAGATGTTCAAGTTAAAATTCTGATAGAATCATCTCCGGTTGCTGAGAACCTCTGTTTTTAATGACCCAAAATTCAGACCTTCTAGTTCCTTGAATGTTTAGATAAACACATCTCTGGTGGGAAGGAGGGGGAGATAGAATAGAGAGCAAGGAGCATGTCACCATCTCCCACCAGATTATTCTTCTCCATCTGCTGGCAGCTTTCTTATTATCAGTAGTTAACATTCATTAAGGCCTCACTATGTACAAGGTACTGTGATAGGCTCTTTTTACTATTTTATCTTTACAACAAACCTACGAGGTGGGTACTCATAGTAAGCTTTTCCAAAGGAGGAAACCGGCATTTTGTAAGGCCATGAAAATTGCCCAACTAAATTGCTAGTAAGAAACAGAGTTAGATTTGATCCCAAGTTTTTCTGAGTCTAGAGCCCTTGCTTTTAATTTCTCTTGTTCTGTTTTTGTAGATGCCTACAGCAACCTAAAGAACCCTTTCAGTGAAAGCATTTCCCTTGCTGCCCTGTAATTGTCATTTTCTCTTATGGAACATTTTTTCATAGAGGGTAAATTTTGAAATATATTAAGAACCCAGCAGTTTAAATGAAAATCTGAATGAATGTTATGAATTGATGTCTCGTTAGCAAATTTTGTCCGTGATCTTTTGGCTTAGGGCAGTGTTTGCCATGACTTCCATTTCTTCTGAATAATAGACTCAGCTCTGTTGAGCCTATTTCTATCAACCTGAAAAACAGAGGTTGGACATACTCCAGATTATTTCATTGTGTTGGAATGTCTTTGTGTTGTTATACTGCAAGTGTATGGGCCATTGGCTGGAAGCTGGAATGGAGTTTTGGGTTTTTTTCCCTAAACGTTTTCATTATGATTAGGTTGGACCACCTTCCCATAGTATGTATTACAGGGGTATATTTCATCGTGCTGAATATATCAGTATGAAATTTTACATATACAGTTGGCTCTAGCTTGCCTTTGCTTTCTGGAATAATTTGTTGATGTCAGCAGTTGTTGGAAGATAGAAAACACCCAGAGCCCATTTCGGCCTCAATAAGCACCAGAGAAGAGTAGGAGAGTACAGTGTTTTCCTCTAACAGATGTGAAAATACAAGGAAGATGAGGGGAGAAGGGGCTAGATGGGCAAGGCATGGCAGCCTGTAGCATTGGCATACACACTGATCCTAATTTAAAAGGGTATTTTTCAACCTTAAAAGAATGACTTTCACCGTAACATAGAACATATAAATTCCCTTTACAGTCGAAGAATTTCTAAGTTAGGAATGTCTAGCAGTTAAAATACTGCCCTTTACAGTTGAGAGAACTGGGGCCCAAGATTGGTTGAATACCTTGCCTGCTTAGTGGCATATCCAGTACTAGAACTCCGCAATCCTGATTCATCGATAATTCATGATAATTGATAATTCATTCTGCCAAGGTTCTTATCCTCAAATTTGTAGTAATTCAGGATAGCAGACCAATTTGTGGCCCAGAGTTGGAGCTCTAAATGTCTGAAGAGTGCTCATAGAATATAATGATGGAGAAGGCCCTAAAGGCTGTCTTTCCATCCTCATCCAGTGCTCAAATGTCCTCTGTGCTCTTTGCACTTACCAAGTGTTTCTAGCAGGAGCATTTGTACTCACACAGGTATGAGTAACTCATTGTGTTCAACTGGTCAGGTTAACTTCGGACCATCTGATTTCTATTGCTCTCAGATTTCCTTCCTTAGAACTTGCAACATTGGAACCACCTAGAATAAATCTAACTCCTCTTCCAAATCTTAGTCATTCATGTATTTGACCTTTTATCTGTAACACCCCCTGCATCTTACAGACTGAGCTCTTTAATTTAACAAGCTTTACACCCCCCGCTTCTTTATATTCTGCCTGTCATATGACATATCACTCATTTTCCTTTGATTCCTCTCTTAGCTAATGACATTGCCATCCATCTGCTGCCCACGCAAAGAACTTGGACATCCTTGACTTCTCTGTCTCACTCACGCCGCGCGTTAACCAACAGGGCCCACAAATTCTTCCTCCTAACTAGCTCTTCCCTCCAGTCACAATTGCATTTGCCTGTCGCCATTCAGAAGCTCCATGTGTCATCTCAAGACTTCTGATACCATCCTGTGCTCCACAGTTCCTTCAGCACCAGAAATCTTCCACTGCTTTTCTTTGCTACTCTTTTGTGAACTTTCATATGTAATTCATTGGACCACAGAGAAAATCTCATTTAGAGCTGCTAGGTAAATAGATCATGATGCCGCAGAAGATTCTTTTGCCCGGGTTTCTGTCTGAGCTGTTTTGTAGATTTGATCTCAAAAGTAGGATTTGATGCCTTTAAAAGCAAGTGACTTGTGTAGGGGATGTTAATGAAATGGCCAAAAATTTCCCTATCTATGTTCTTAGGAATATAGATTTTGTTATAAAATCTTCAAATTTGCAGCCACTAATTATATACACTTAAGTCTAAGATGTGAATATTTTATCTCATTTTGTCTCCTATTTTTCTTTCCACCGTGCAGGCCTTGATCCCTTCAAGGCAGCACTGGTATAGGGTAAATAACTGTTAAGTTCTACCTTTGTGAACCTCAGTTTCCAGGAAATAATGATAAAGAGTGGTATCTAAACATGCTCCCACAATTTTAATATGGGCTGCAAACCCTCATAGTAAAAAGATAAAGACTAATAAGTAAACTGGCAATTGAGGCAATGTGGTGTATTGGAAGGCGCAGCAGATGTGAAGTGAGACCGGGGTTCTAGTCCCAGCTCTGCCACTTACTGGTGGGACAAAGCTACCAATCTTCTGCATAGGCAGTGTGGACCATTATAATAACAGCTTCACCTGTTTCCTATGAGGATTAGATGATCCAAGTGTCTGAAAGTGCTTTGTAAAATGCAACGTGCAGTTCACATATTAGTTAGTATTCGTGTTTATTATTAACATTGGTAATATTGATAAAAGTAGAATATCTGTAATTTATAAATAATACATGTCTGATAATAATAAATTATAGGTGATAAACATGTGAAATTATTGTAGAATGTAATAGGTACTTCAGAACAAAGCAGCCATTTCTCCTAGAAGATTTAATTTAGGGGTTTTCTAACCCTAAAGTTTCACTCCAAAGGTGTGCCAGTGGTGAGCTTGCTGGTTCATAGAGCCAGGTGGCCACGTTTGTGTCTTCCCTACCCACGTAGCTGCCAAGAGCAGCTTTGGGGGCCTCTACAGGGGCTCGGAGAGATTTTCCACACAAAAGCTTGTTCACCCTCCATGCTGGGTTTATGAGATCATAGCCAAGGTAGTAAATTATAAGATGCTATAATTCACTTTCCATAGGTGGTCTTGGCTGCATTCCACAGCCTTTTGGCTGAATGGTGGCTGATTTTGACGCACTGGCACAAAGTCAGAAATTCAGCCCAGATGACTGGTTTGCTGAGCGATGAGCAATAGTGTCAACAGATGAGCCGTTTGCTTTTTCTGTGGAGGACTTTTGTGTTCACTTCGTGTGTAGTTTCTAGCGTTTTGAGTATTTTTGAAGCGATGGAGAAACAGTAATTGTAGGTATTTTTCAGAGCTAGAGGTCAGAAATATTTGATGTACCTGTCAAGCTTCTTAATTTAATCTCTGTTCGTTGCCAGACACCAGAGTTGAGGGTCAGTTTTTTTAATCTGAATTCAGGATTGCTCCCCCAATTAGCACGTCTAATGGTTGGCAGATTTTATGTGCTAAAACTCTGGCAGGGCTCTTTATGTGCATTTTATTATTTTTTCAAAAAGAGGGAAAAAAAACTGGCACTAATCTTGAGCCTAAAGTAACTTCATGTTTACCACAGCATTTCAAATACTATGTAAGAATTTGGCTCTATGTCCCAAAGCACAGTAATTTTTTTCCTTTTGGTTCCAGCGCTCCTCAGTTCCACGGGATCCAAGCCAGACAAGTAATGGAAGCCAAGTGGCGCTTCATGTTTGCTGTGTAGATTCTGACAAATGTAGAGTAATTCTTCTATTCCTCAAAGCTGTCGCATCTTTGGCTCCAGAACAATTGAGGTTGCAGGCTAAGCATTGAAAATCCTCATCAGCCTAAGATGTAAACATACACTATTTTTCAATATTTTTTAAGGAAGGAATGAATTACACAAGTGTTTGCTACAATTTCTGAAACTTTCCTGTCAAAATGTCTGTCATTTATTCATAAGTTTATGTTGTAGGGAACTGTTTTAAAATACGTGTTTGACTTGTGTGTGTACAGTACAAATTACTTTGCATTCATCTCTGCTATGTGGGGTGTGTGTGTGTTTGTGTGTTTTGGTGGTGGTAGGTTAGTGTAGAGGAATGTTCTGCTGTGTTTAAAAATTTAGCTTTCTTAGAACAGATGTTAGCATAATTAACTACTACTTACTGAAAACGGCTGGCAAGGATGAATTACACGTCACTTAGTGTACCCCGTTATGCCCACTGGGGCATAGCTAGGATAATTCTGAAAATTACTTCTCCAGATCTTGGCCCTGCACACCCACTTTTGGTTCTCTAGTGACTGAGATTGAATCATGAAATAATATTTTAGTTAGTAATCTAGTAAGATTTAATTGGTGTGGTTGAAATATAGGAGAATTTTATCTTCAAAGTCAATGGCATAGGTAGAGTGAGTGTCTGACCATTACAACTTCAGAGCAATTTATGTGAAGGAATTAACAGACCGAGTCAGTTAATTCTGAAGCACTCAGTTTAACACAACTATGTACACTTTCTTTAGCCGAAAAGTTTTGAAGTGGTCATTATTATGAGACATTCTAAAACTTAGGTACATGCTGTGGTAGATACTAAGAAATCTTTTTAGGAACTGACCTGGAGGGAACAGTAAGCAGAATTGGTCAAGGAATTGCTAGTTGTCTCAAATCTCTCAACTCAACCAGATAATATGATCTGGCTACTTCAGTTGTATAGTATATCCCACATGTATCCTTTTAACTAGAATTAAGGTAGAAGGTTTCTGAGCTTAAGAAAGGCAGGTGCAGTCTCTGAGGGAATTCAATTTAATACATTTAAAAGCTAATTGTTAAATTTAGCTGAAGATTCCTTTATGTTAAATGAGTGTTTGGGGGGGTGATTTGAATAAAACTTGTAGTTGTATAAATAACAGGTATTTGTCTGGTCTCCTTGGTTTCTGTGGCCACCTATGTTCCTCTGCCCCTCTTTTCCCCATCCCCTTCCTTGGGAGGGAATCAAAAAATTCTAAGCAAACCCTGGAATTGTCCAAGGGCCTTAAAGGCCCAATGCATTTCATATAAATTCTCATTTAGGCAAGCATAGATATTCAGATAGGCAAAGCTTAGAACCAATTTGAGTATATAATCTTTTATGAACATCTTATACATACCATCCATGATGAACATCTTATACATACCGTTCATAGCCAGGAAATGGAAGTTTTCTTTATATTACAAAGTGAAATAGATATTGAGCCATTTAGCTTTGTAGTTCAGCTGAAAGCTGTGGGGCTTACATTATCCAGCTATTGCTTTCGTAGATACAGACATAGGCCAAGTAATTCTTAGTGCCCCAAACATTAATTCCATGCTTTTAAATCAGCCTCAACTCGTTTTAAAAAATAAAGTCTAATATTCACTTCCTAGTATCCAAAATCTATTAGGGAACAAAGTAGAGAACAAATAAACAAATTAAATTGTAAAAAATAAATAAACCAATTATTCATGTTTATACAGGTCAGAGATCATGACAACAGATTTTGAAGTAAGACCAGATTTAAAGAGTTAAATCAACCTCCCTCTTGGGTCAGTAGAAAGTATCTGCTAGCAATTGTCTGTGTTTTAATTAATTAATTAATTTATTTTCACTTTAATATTTTAATACGTCTCTCTTCTAAATATAATTCTGTCACATATTTTTACACCTATATAAACAGCTTAATAAGTTATTTTAAGAAATGGGAATAAAATTAAAGGAAATAACACCTTAAATTTTTATTAATTAGCAAAAGCAAAATAATCAAAAATAAGAGTAATGAACTCTTATACAAGTGCACCATTTTCTACAACAAAGATAACACTTTCAAGAAAGTAAATAATTGTTAGAATATAAATAATGCACTTTGTTTAAACAGCTCTATAGTTTACCTGGATCAGACTTATTGCATATATTTCATAACAGTTTAAAAATTTATCCAGATTTAAATGTTAAGTCCCCAAATTTATAACATTATATATCACATTTCATTCCAGAAGAGAAAATGACCTGGTCTCAGGGATAGTTGCTTACAGCTTGGATATTTTGTAAACTTTTATATGAAGTATTAATACAATTTCTTTCATTCAGACAATTAAAACAATTTTCCTGGAATACAGTAGGGTACAAAATGTGTAGAAATCTTATAGTTAAATGGGATCAAATCAGACAGCAAAGATTTCCCAGACCATAAAATCTATGAAGACAGGAAGCAAGTGATTTAACTTTCAAGATGTTAATTTACAGATCTAACTATTCATTTATGTTTGACATTAAAACAAATTTTGAATAAGTACTGTTACAGCATTTTTTTCTAGGGACAATCTTATACTGGTTGGGTTATTCTGTCAGTTATTATATATTCATTATTAGATCATATAATTAATGGGAGTCTACTCAGCTTTGTTTCATTTCATTAATTTTAAGGGTGTGTTTTTATTTTTTTTAAATGTTTTTCTTCCAGTTTTATTGAAATATAGTTGACGTACAGCACTGTATAAGTTTAAGGGGTACAGGATAATGATTTGACTTACATACATCATGAAATGATTGTGTTTTTTTGTTTGTTTTGTTTTTTTTTTTGTTTTGTTTTTTTTTGCGGTACGCGGGCCGCTCACCGCTGTGGCCTCTCCCGTTGCGGAGCACAGGCTCCGGACACGCAGGCCCAGCGGCCACGGCTCACAGGCCCAACCACTCCGCAGCATGTGGGATCCTCCCGGACCACGGCACGAACCCGCGTCCCCTGCATCGGCGGGCGGACTCCCAACTAATGTGCCACTAGGGAAGCCCGATTGTGTTTTTAAATCAGTGTGTATAGTTTTGTTTTTTCACTTTTGTTAGCTAAGATGCTATTATGAAAATAAAATTCTCTAAAATATTTCTGAAATGTTTGACCATTTTTAATTAAAATCGTTACTTTTTCAATTAGAGAGGTTCTGGTTATTAATGCTTGTAAACATGAATTACCCTTTTAAGTGGTCTGTTTTCCACATTCCTTCCCCTTGGAGCCCAAAGCACATTAATCCTGAAATATCATTTCTGTTGCAAGGAAGACAGTCTTCCTCTAATTTAGGTGAAGGCTGTTCTGATAATGGAGACTGCACAGGCTCTTCGGAGACCCCATTGCCTTTTCCCTTCCTTCCGGGGCACCGTGTTGCTCATGTCTGGCCTTGTGGCTACCTATAAGATACCAACAGTGTCTTAGAAGGAAAGATTCCCCCAAATAAAAGTTCTTTGTTATTTGTGGGTCTCTTCATGTCGCTGTACAAAGTGAAGCTGAGACTGTTGGGAACAGAAGCCAAGGCCCCCTAGAGAACTAGACCCCTGGTCAGAGAAAGCAAAGGGCTGTAACAAGGTTAGGGCTGTGCAGCATTTTCACCTAGTAAATGATCTCTTCTTAAATTTAATGCTCAAACACAGACCGTACGATTGGCCTTCGGTATCCTCAGATCAACCAGCCAGGGATTGATCTGCTGATCAGGAGGACCGACTATATTGTGCCATTTTATAGAAGGGACTTGAGCATCCTCAGAAATTGGTATACATAGGGGCCGTGGAAGCAGTCCTCCACGGATACAGAGGGACGACTGTATTGTGGTTTTCGAGATAGCCTCTGACCCAGCACATGCTCTTCTTCAGCGCCTTCCCTACTCCTGTCCCCTTTTCCACCTGGCTAACTAACACCTGCTCTCTGTGAAGTCTAAGTCCAGGCCTCGGGCAGGCAGCCCTCCCAGCCCCCTTCACAATTGATGCCTCCTGTGCAACATCTGTAAGGGCACGTTTCAATCAGGATGGGCTTCTCTGCCAACTTCTCACCCTCCCACACTCGACTGTGAGCAACTCAGGGTCTGGGACTGTCATTTGTCTCTATCTTTAGGTTGCACAGTGCCCACATAATAGTAATACTCCTAGATAACTGCTAAAGGAAACTTCTTTACTTGTAATAAAGCAAAGAAATAAATAGTCTGTGTTGGCTTAAACGGAGACCATGTGTCATGTCAGCATGTTGTTTTAATTTTATTTTAACTTTTCTAGGAGGCAACCAAGTCTTGTGTCTCTGTCCAACTCTCTAATTAAAGGTTCTGGCGGGAGTAGGGGCTAATGATTTGATGTTGACTCAACTTTGAGCATGATAGCGGTAGTGGTTGGCCAGATAGTAATTTGTAAACGGGACAGCCATTTGAGATGCCATAACAGGAAGCTGACTGGAGTCAATGAATATTCTTCCAAAAGAAGTACAGGTTTAGTCATTGTTCACTTACATTTTTATTCAAGGTTGCATTGTAATGATGACTGGAATTTTTGCCTCATTCTAGTGAATTCATTTCTCCTGCCTTCCAAATATCTGACTATGGCCCTTTCTCAGGTAATGTCAGGGTAAATATAGTATCACCACAACTATAATTACTTTTTCCTGTAATTATTTATGTATTGTCTGTTTTCCCCATTATTTTTACATTCCACATGGCTGGTGTCTCTTAGGTTCCCTCAAGCACCTAACAGTGCTTCGTGCATAGTAGGTATTCAAGACATATTTGGTGAATGCAGTATGAGCCTTAGTGATGTATGTCACTGAAGGGTCACTGAATTTTTAGAGGCTTCACGTTGTGTTTGTACAGTTTTTCACAGCCTCGAATTAGAAGTCTTATTGATTTCACATCACTTGAAAATTAAATGTTGTGTAGTGTCAGATTTCACAGTTCTCTGCTCTTGTGGAGAGACGGAGGCCAAAAATACTGTGTTGAAATACAGATAAAAAAAGGAAAAAAAATGGCCTATGTTTGACACGGTAAAGAGAACTGGCCTCAAAATGGGGTGGTGTTTTCAAAGAGTGGCTTGTGTTTTATAGCTTCTGTGCCTACTCCCAAAGTTGTGTTAACCTACCATAAACTAACCAGTCCGTAGTGCCTGGGCATATTCATTTTGGGCCAAACTGCTCTGTCTATGAAATTGTACTGATGTAGAAGTAGCTTTGGGCCACTTGTTTTCAACTAAGTGCTACGAATGGGTAGAGGGGACATTTATAATATGTGCTGAAGCAGCTGGATGATATTACATTACTATCCTAGGAGTACTGAGGAGTGGTTATTTTTAGCTTTCACCTGAGCAAACATGACTCAGTTTGTTGACCTGAATCCATCTAGTTCCTTCTTAAGCACACAAACTATTAATCCCTAGAACCACGCTGGCGACTGAGGCCTTCCTTACGTATAACTGTTGGTTAGTTGACTGTGGCTTGTTCAAAGGTCACCGATAATTTCAGCTTCTCCCATTTCATTCTTTTCTCTTACAATAAAATCCCTCACACTTTTTAAAAATTTAAAGACAGAAATCAAAGTTCTTTTGATTTTAGACACTGCTTTGTGATCTACGTAGTCACATTGTTGGCCATAGCTGATGAAAACACCTTCTAGAGTAGGCAACCAGCTAAGAGCTATAGACTTTGTTTTTGGCTTACTTTGTTATACTTTCTGCATAAGAAACACCTGGAAATTCACTTTTAGCTGGAGTAGGAAGTTGTCTTGAACTGTAAACATATTCAGGGAACATTAACTGTCCATGTTTGAATAACAGAATGTCTGTTTACTTTCTCAAATGATACAAGTGTTTCACCTTTTGAGCACTATTAGAAATGGAAAATGTTGAATTATCTTCAGGTTTTTAAAGTTATACAAAAGGTTTTTTAGACTAGATTTATTCAAGTGAAGAAAAATACTTGTGATTCTTATAGTACAGCTTGAGATGCACTTGCGGCTTCCCAAGTTCATTGCCATGATATTTATGAAAATATTAGTATTCCTGGGATTTTTTTCTTTATGCAAGAAACACTAGACTAATGAAAGAATGAAAATAATTCAGGCTGCTACAAAGGCAGGCGTTCACCGTGTCCATTAAAAATGCAGCCTTTGTGCCTGTAAAGTGTTCAGCTTCTCTGTTATTAAGTTTGGAATGTGGTTTTGGAGGTTAACTAGGAACTCAGATAGTTATTTTTCATTTTGGTCTAAGGAGGGAAAGACTTGTTTTTCAAAAGGAAAAAAAAAAATAAAGAAATGAAAAAAGGTTAGGTTCATTTTGGAAGAATAGAAGTTTTAAAATGTAGTAACTATTTTCTGCAGCAAATAGTCAGTTTGAGTATGTTAGCCAAAAATAGAATTCATGACTTTTGTCTCCCTGTTTATTCTCCAACCACATTAAAAGAAGTTTAGTTAAATGTGCCATTTGGTCTTTGTAACGTTGGTGGGCTATTTAGCAGAGTCAGGATAACCAAAGTTTGATTGGTTCATATTTCTAATAATAAGTGAGATGTCTGATTTTAGATGGATTAGGTGTAGAATGTATTCATGATACAGTTTTGAGTTTTAAAGAAAAACTTCCCTGGCCTGGATTAGTGGTGGCTCTGTGTTGTGGTATTCAGGATACTACATTGAAGAACTTTCAGCCAGAGTTTAGCAGTGCTGTGTTTTCTGGTAAGTTTTAGTAGGCATCATCCCAACTTTCTGGGAACGTAACATTTTACTACTCAAAATTTACTGTTAGGATTGATATTTAGGGGTAGAAAAATGTGTATTTGAGCACTAGAAGTAGAGCAAAATATTAATAATACACACTCTTGCGTCATAAATGACTTTTCCTCTTGCTTTACATATTCCTCTAGTTGCTATTTGATCTCTGTCAAGTAAGAGATGATTTCTGTTCATAAAGGGTCTGAAAGCTCTGTGTGTCAAGTATCATATGTGCAAAATTAAACATATTTAAACCATGCACATAAACCAGATTTATGTTTTCCTTCCACTACTTTCAGAGAAAAGTTTTATAAATAGATTTAAAAATATATTGTAGTAGAAGGATCCACATGAAGAAAACTATGAAAATTTTCAAAGAGATATTAAAATGGACTGCAGTTAATAGAGAAGTGATCACTGTTCTTGGTTGGGAAAACTAAATGTCAGGAAAGGATGCCAACTCTGTCCACATTAATTTATAGATGTAATGTAATTTCAGTCAGATCCCAGCAAAAAATATAAACATGAAATGGCATGGGGGAGGGGTTTTACTCTATCAGATATTGATATAAACCATCAGTTTACGTGACTTAAAACCATGTTGTGTTGGGCCATGAATTTACAGTCCAATACATGGAAATAGACTAGATTGTCCAGAAATATCTATTTGTATACATAAGATAAAGGTGCTGTCATAAAGCGACAACAAAGGAGAGTTTGTTCAGTAAAGAATAATTTAAATATTTAGAAAAATGAAACTAGATTCTCACCTCATCCCTTATATCAAAATAAATTCCACGTGGATCAACTATTTAAATATTTAAAAAATGAAATTGTTAAAAATGACTAGAAGGTAAAAGTTTATTGAATTTGGAGATTAGAAAGTCTCTCTATACACAGAAGAATGGGAAAAACATAAAAGTGTGATTGTACATGAAATCTGGGATTTCTCTGTATTAAAATATGCCATAAACAAATTGAGACAGCAGAGGGAAAAGTTGAGGTAAATCACTAACAAAACATATTAGGCAAAGAATTATTCTTATTTATAGACAACCTTTACAAAACAAGGGGTGGAGGGTTATAGGTAAATTAGAAGAGTGTATTGTGTGATTATTTTGCAACCACTAGTTGAGAAATTTTAATTACATAGAAAATATAATATAATAGCTAAAATTAATTCTATATTTTTTCATGTACTTTCAAGCACTGTTCTGAATACTTTTCATATGTTAATTTGTTTAATGTATACAACGACTCAGAGAGTGTGACAAGATCTGAGACATCGAGGAAGTGATTCCAAGGGAAATCGAAGCCAATGACATTGTGTCTTCTGTCCACAGTCCCCTCCCCTCCATGGAGATGAGTCCTTGGTTCCAGTTCATGCTCTTTATCCTGCAGCTGGACACTACATTCAAGCTATTATTGTTGCCATTTAAGAGATAACAAGACTAATACACAGACAGGTTTAGAAATTCACCCCAAACTTTGCTAGCTTGGATTCATGGTGACACAACCAGAAATGAGAGAGCCAGGCAAGTTGGCTTCACAGCTTGTGTTATTTACCACTGTTCTACCCTACTTTGCTAAGTGATTAAAAAGAAGAAGCTACAAATAGGTATGACCCTATTTTGTAACAATATGTGTTAATATTAGTATGTATTTTAAAGTTATAAAAATTAATTCCTCTATAAATTTGTATCTAGTTACACACTCATAGAAAAGACAGATAATACTTTGATATTTTTCCAACAGTGACTACTTCTCTTTAGTGGGATTTTGGGTAACTGTTGTTTTGAACTTCAACATTTCTGTATTTTGCAAATTTTCTGTTATAATTATGTGACCATTTTATAATCACAAAATTGTGTTGTTAATGTTATATATTTCAAATTTGATGATCCCTCTTGAAATGCATGTATCGTATTTTAGTATACCCTTGAAGTGTCAGTCAGTGTTTGGGTTCCATCCTCTGATAGGTACATTAAATGGGGGCCCAAAGTCAGAAGACTTCTTTCTCTCAATCAAAAGCAGTGTTGCAGAATTTCAGAGTTAAGAAGAATCTTAGAAACCAGCCATCTTGGTTGAATTTTAGAAGCCAACCATCTTATTTCTCAGATGAGGATCCTGAAGCTACTATAGATTTAACCAATTTACCCAAAATTACCTGAGAGTAAGTCATTCAACCAGGCTTCAGACCCAGGTCTTCTGACTTCAGACACTGTGTTCTGTGAAGCCCCAGAGGTCTCCAAGCCCTCAGGCAGGTGGAAAGTGAAGCACAGTTGATTTTTGTGACGTTTGTTTGGAATGATGAGGGAACTGAAGAAAACAAATGTATTCTTTCAATAAATAACCGTCACTGAAAACAATGGGAAGGCTCTTGGGGATGCTTTATGATGCCTCTGGAGGTCACTGAAGGATCCTCACCCGGATTTTGGAGATCTCTTGGTATTAATGACCTCAAGTTATAGAAGGTGGTGTGAAAAATGGAGAGAGGACAGTAGTGGAAAGAGTATTAGACAGACATAGGCACTTCCATGGATGATTCTTCTAAAACAGGAAAATATTCTCTTTTCAGCTCCAGGACCCACAACGGCAGTGTCCTACATGTCAGTGAAATGCGTGGATGTCCGTAAAAACCATCACAAGACAAAATGGTTAATGCCTTGGGGACCCAACCAGTGTGACAAGATCCGAGACATTGAGGAAGCGATTCCAAGGGAAATCGAAGCCAATGACATTGTGTTTTCTGTTCACATTCCCCTCCCCTCCATGGAGATGAGTTCTTGGTTCCAGTTCATGCTGTTTATCCTGCAGCTGGACATTGCATTCAAGCTGAACAACCAAATCAGTAAGTGCATTCTCCCCATCCCTCTCCTATCCTGGAGAATTTCTCTCTTCAGGCTTTTCAGAGCCAGTTATAATAACAGTAAAATAAGAGTATTACTAGTGACAATTATCGACTGCTTTCTACTTACTAGACACTTTTCTGAGTACTCTACCTGAATTAACCCATTTAATTCCTAGAGGTAGGTCTTATTTCATTTTACACATAGAAAACTCAGGCATTGGTGAGACTGCCCAAAGTCAGAAGGCTAGAGAATGGAAGAACTGGAATTCAAAGTCAGGTGGCCAGAGCCCTGCCCTAACCAAGTTTCATAACCCCTCTAGTGCCGAGAGGGGACTCATCCTAGTGGAGTGATTTGAGGGTTTCTGAAAGGTTGCATCTTTGCAAATGTCTTTTCTGGCTGGACTTTGAGTGAAGCCATTGCCTTAGAAAAATATACCTGTCAAAATGGGAACACCAACCCACAAGCACCCATTTTCCCACAAACCGGGTTATTTTTCTAGCTTACTCAGTTGTGATTCAAGACTCTGAGGGCATGAGGCATATAAACATTTTGTGAGGAGATTATTGGGTGATTTTGGAGAGGAAGATCCACTTGTGGCATCTGAGGACAGTACAGGGAATCTGAAATTGAGAAGGAAGAGAACATTTTTTACTGAAGCAGGATCAGGGGTGAGAGTGAAAGAGAAAAAGGTGTGTTGAAGACAGCTCTGCCTAGGGCCTGTCCATGGGTTAAAGCACTTTTTCAATTCTAATTTTCCTGTATCAACAATTATCTTGATACACAATCACATTGATTTTACTCTGTTTAGGAGTTGGAGCAGTATATGTGCCTGGTTGACATTTTATCTGGAACAGATTATGCTAAGATAATTTTTCAGAATGTAGAGTTTCCACCCTACCCCTAATTCCTTCAGTCTCTTGCCCATTATTTCAAACTGTTTTTGAGTACCCACTACGGCCACATACCAAATTGATGGCTGGACATGTGGTTACATGTGAAGACACTGTCCTTCAAGGGGCTTATAGTTAAGTGGAAATGACAGGCAAATAACAAGTCATTACAGTATAGTGTGCTAGGTGCTGTGACCAAGGTATACCCAGGAGCTGTGGGAGCATAAAGAAAAGGCTTCAGAGCAGAGAAAGGGAAGGCTGCCTTGGTGCGCATACACACACGTGTGTGTGTGTGTGTGTGTGTGTGTGTAGAGGTGAGCAGACACACCTTTGAGGTGAGTGTTAAATAGTGAAAACCCTGACAGAGTTGGGGTGAGGGTGGGTGCAAGTGGAAGAGCACTTTAGGTAGAAGTAATGGCTGATGGGCACATCTGGACCTTCATAACAGCATTCAAGTGGTACTTCCCACATCCCTATTCTCTTGCCTATTGACTTGCTTACTCATTCATTGCTTGCATAACACATTTGTTCATTCAAGCTTTATTAAGTCTCAACCATGTGTTAAGCAGTAGGTACTGAAGATGCAAGATTGAACAAAGCACTAGGGAAGAAGTGGTTGGGAGAAAGATACTTAAACATACCATAAGGAAAGATAAGTGCTATAACGAGAGGAATATGCCATATAATGTGTGAGATTCGGGCAGCAAACTGCTATGAGGTTAAAAACTGAGACTAAAGCTAGTGTATATATCTTGAGGTTTGGGTTTTCATATTCCTAATTCTAAGAATGTATTCAAGAAAAGGAGAATTACAACAGTTGGAGGAGCCATGGTAGGCTGACATCGGTAGGTTAACTGGCTTATTTATGTTTTGGTGTGAAGGTCCAGGACAGAGTTCTCTGTTATCTGGTTGCCTGTTGTGTATTTCAAGAATAATGTTCCCAGACAGACTCCTAGCTCCAAGTATAAAGGAAATGATTTACTCTGTAATAGAAATTAAATAATTGCTCCGTAGTGACTGTATTAGTGCTGGGTATAACAAATTATCCTGAAATTTAGCAGCATACATCAATAAGCATGTAGTATCCCCTCTTTCTCTGGGTCAGGGATCTGGGTACAGCTTAACTTGGGAGTCTCTGGCTGAGCTTCTCTTCTGAGGTTGCAGTCAAGCTGTTGTTCTGGTCTGCAGTCTCATGAGAAGGCTTGAAGGCTCGACTGGGGGAGATCTGCTTCATGTGGTCACTCATGTGGTCGTTGGTAGGCCTTGTTCCATCACCACATAGGCCTTGCCATGGGGCTGTCTTACAGTAGGTCGCCCCCCGCCCCAATAAGGGCTAGTGATGAGAGAGAGGAAGAGAGAGAGAGAGAGAGAGAAAACGCAGGTGCCTAAGACAGAAGCCACTCAGTCTTAGAAGTGACATCTCATCTCTTCTACTGTATTCTACTGGTTAGAAGTGAACAAGTAAGTCCAGCCCACACTTGAGGGAGATTACGTAGGGCATGAATATCGGGAAATGGACATCATTGAGGACCAATGAGTTGATCAATCAAGCCTATATGATGAAGCCTCCATAAAAACCGAGAAGGAGAGCTTCCAGGTTGGGGAATCAGAATGCTTCCACGTGGCACCATACTGGACCCCAAACTCCATGAGGACAGAAGCTCCTTTGTTAGGGATCTTGCCCTATGTAGTTGGACGTTGATTTGTATCTACTTTAATATCTTTTGTAATAAACCTATAATCTAATGAATAAATGGGTTTCTGAGTTCTGTGAGCAGCTCTAGCAAATTAATCAAACCTGAGAAGGGGGTTGTGGGAACCTCTAGTTCGTAGCTACTAGGTTAGAAGTACAGGTAACAACCTGGACTTGGCAGCTGGCGTCTGAAGTCTAAGGAGGGGATCATGGGATCCTCCAATCTGTAGCCAGTAGGTCAGAAGCGCAGGTAACAACCTGGGCTTGTGATTAGTGTCTGAAGAGAGGGGCAGTTTTGTGCGACTGAGCCCTTAACCTGTGGGATCTGATGATATCTCTGGGTAGATAGTGTCAGAATTGAGTTGAATTGTAGGACACCCTGCTGGCATCAGAATTGTTGGATGTGTGGGAAATTTCACACCCCATCTTTACTGGTGGTCAGAACCTATCACATATCTTAATAACTTCACAGATGAATTGTTTCCCATCAAATATTAATTCTAAACATCAAAAATGCCTATGTTGAGGCCTCCCTGGTGGCGCAGTGGTTGAGAGTCCGCCTGCCGATGCAGGGGACACGGATCCATGCCCTGGTCCGAGAAGATCCCACATGCCGCGGAGTGGCTGGGCCCGTGAGCCATGGCCGCTGAGCCTGCGCGTCCGGAGCCTGTGCTCCGTAACGGGAGAGGCCACAACAGTGAGAGGCCCACGTACCGCAAAAAAAAAAAAAAAAAAAAAAAAAAAGCCTATGCTGGTAAGGCTTTAACTAAAACATTGCTATATGTAAATGAAATGTGAAAGCATCTTATAGTTTTTTTTCCCAAGTACATCTTCAGGTTCCAAAATATATTTTATCTTCATCTAGAAAAAGAGTGGACTAAAGATTCTTTATCTTAGAAACATACTTTAATTTCTTATAACGTGAGGGTCTGCACTTAATAGGGGCACACTAAAAAATTATCTTCCAAGCGGGGGCTACTCTTCGTTGTGGTGTGCGGGCTTCTCATTTATAAGACGTGGTAGGTCTGGGTTTTACCCTGATCCTTATATTAAAGAGTATGTACAGCTGCCGGTTCACTTCTTATATTTTATCATTGTTTGGATGCCTTTCTGACAGCAAGAGATGGGGCAGAAGAAAAAAGATAAGTGTGGTGAACAAGATCCTATTATATGTGGATGGCTTTCTGTTTATCAGAGATTCAGCTCTAGCAATATTACCTCAAATGGAAGGAAAAGTCAGGCCAATCCTGTTTTTTCTTTAAACTTTCCTAGACAGTCTGTGAAATAAGTTTCAGATTTCAAGTAGTAAGAGATTTCACATTTGGACTATGAAATTAAAGTTAGGATTATATGTATATGTGTATATATATATATGTATTCAGAGTTTTCATGTATCTTTGAAGGGTCTTTGAGCAGATAAAATAATCTAAGGACTGTATATTTTAAAGGACAGTCATTTGGTGCTAAATTTTATTCATTTTATTTTCAAATTTATTTATCTATTTTTAAAATTATTTATTTATTTATTTTTGGGTGAGTTGGGTCTTCGTTGCTTCGCGCGGGCTTTCTCTAGTTGCGGCAAACAGGGGCTACTCTTCGTTGCGGTGTGCGGGCTTCTCATTGCAGTGGCTTCTCTTGTTGTAGAGCACCAGCTCTAGGCATCGGGCTCAGTAGTTGTGGCACGTGGGCTCAGTAGTGGTGGCTCTCGGGCTCTAGAGCGCAGGCTCAGTAGTTGTGCTGCATGGGCTTTGTTGCTCCACGACATGTGGGATCTTCCCGGACCAGGGCTTGAACCCGTGTCCCCTGCACTGGCAGGCGGATTCTTAACCACTGCACCACCAGGGAAGCCCTGTTTATTCCTTTTAAACTTTCAAGTTAAGATGATACAGGTTTTGGCTAGGATTTGAAATCTTGACAATCCATCAGAAACTGAATAAACATTGACATTCACTTTAAAAACTGGTCATTGTTTCATCAACTTCAAGATTTCATCAGACTGATGTTTTTCGGAGGGAAATGATGATATTATAGGGTAATGTATAGTAATAAAAGTGTTTAGAGAATGTGTATATTTTATTTGATCATTGAGAAATACGATATTCCATGCTTATTATTCAATAAAAGTAATCCATACTTGAAAAAGCAATTTTAAACAGAATCCCTCTTCTCATTGTTAAAACATAAACATTTAAAAAACCTACAGTTGTCATTCAGTAATAAGTATGAAAAGTAGTAGCCAGTTCAACTTGTAAATGGTGATAGTTTTAAAACTATAATCTGCAGGATCTGGGAAGGGAAAGCCAGTTGAATAGAATCTAGTTCTAGATGCTTAGAAAGTGGACCTTTCAGTAAATGCCAATTACAGGTGGCCCTCCATATCTCATCCTTGGATACTGAGGGCCTATTGTACTATGGTACTTTGTATAGGTGACTTGAGCATCCATAGGTTTGGGTATTTGCTGAGGGTTGGGGGTGGAGGGTGGTCCTGGAAACAATGGATAACGAGGGATGACTGTACAAATTCTGAGCAGACCTTTCTGTTGAAATCTATGTTTGGGTCACTGCTGACTTTTACCTAAACATTTCAGGGGCATGGAATTAACGTGTTTGTCAGGGCGCAACCGTGGTGCTTCTATAGAGCTGAAAGAGACAGAGAACTTCAGTTTTTGCTCTGGAGAGTTAGAAAATGGAGGGAGTGTGAGTGGACTAAAAAGTGTCAAAAAAATGTCAACCTAAACATCTGGTGTCTGGATGGTTGAGCATTGAGAAAAATGAATGCTTATCTATGTGATGGGCTTAGATTGTTCCGTAACAGCAAATTCTGTTATTTGAAAATATCCTCTAGAGTGGGTGTATGTCATTTTTTTTTAAAGTGTTTTATCAGTCACTTAATTTATGTATGTATTTGTGAAATACAGGTTTGAGTTGGTTAAAATGGTACCCACTTGTAATGGAATGTCGCTCTACTGATTACAGCTGCAAGTCACATACTTAGCATAACCTCAGACTCTACATGGGGCTTCTTTTGAGGAACTTGGGTGGAGAGATCAAAGAAGGAGGGTTTTTCTGACATGTCTCTACCCAGCTTTCAAATCTACTGTTGAAATAGAAGCACTGAAATTCTTTGGCAGAAAGCCTCAAGGTGGATTGATCTGTCTTGAGTAGTAAATCTAGGATTTCAGGGGTCTAAAAATCCCTTAGGCTGAAGAAATACTGACAAATGGTGTGGGATGGGGAAAGCCAGAGCATTTATTCTGTTCTTAGGTAATGAAGTCATTATGTTTTGCTTTGAACCCCGTGCTGTACGCTATAATTGAATATTGTCTTATTTGCTTGTTTCATTCTTGCAAATGACTACACGTGACGATGGAATTATTTCTATAACAAGTGATTTTTCTTTTCTCAAACTGAAAACATTTCTGTACAACATTTCTAGTAAAAAAAAAAAAAAAGTAGAATGATATTATTACCCAGTCATTTTTCAAGTTAGATGGCTGAGTGTCCTGAGAGGAAATTGCCTAACTTTTTATGAAATGATTGTGTGCTTCCATTTGTGTATCGATTATAGAATGTTAGTTAGACACCACATGAAGACAGTTAGAATAAAGCAACAATCTGCTGACTGTAAAAAATAAACTGTCATGTTATTTAAAATGATTAGGGGCGAATTTATAGAAGGAAGAAAGACGGAATCCTATTGTGATCTTATTGTTGACCATCAGCAAGAGTCATGCTTCTTAATTCTATTATATTTTGAGATGCCTCTTGGGAAGAGTCCACAAAGAGAGCTTAATGGGGCAGAGGATTCTGTACACCATAAAACTACAACTACTGTGATGGAGCAGACCATTGGTAATATGGTATTCACATAACTGGAATTCCATGCTTCATCAGATAATCCTCTTTAACAAACTATACCGAAGCAAGTCACTGAGAAGAAATCTAATTCTACCCTCCCACTCCCATTCCCCCACCTCCCCTAATAGAGACCTTCTTTGATTCATGACCATGTCACAGTCTCTATAAGAAACATTTCTGATTGGACAGTTTTTATTATAGGCTGGTGACACCAAGATTTTTTAAGTTACCTTTTAAATTTCTTTACCTGCCCCAGAGTCAGTGTGAGCAGAAATAAAAACTTCAAATTTTTCCTCTCCTCTCTCCCCTCCTCCTTAAAAAAAGATAAGCTGAAAAAGCTCAAAACGCACCAGAAAGATGGGGCAGACTTAAATGGAGTGGGGTTTGAGGTGGTGGGTAAAGGTTAAGAGGTTGTCACTATTTGAGAAGGATTTACACGGCCAGTCCTTTTTCTTATGGAGTTGTGTTTCCCCTTCAAACAAAGGCTAGAACCTAGAACTTACAGGCATGACTCAGTCTTACCTACTGACTTGAAACAGAAGGAAACTGAAATCATGGGAGAAGACCATATTTTGTTGATTAACCCAGGATAGTGACTATTAAGGACATCATGTTAGTTTACTCTCATTGATAGATTATCTTTCCCTTTGTGGGAATCATCAGGCACAGCTTTGGAATTAACCATTGTGAACATGTTTATATTGGCAGGAGCGTGGGAACCTTTGGCTTTGTTTGATTTGGGTGTGATGGGTGTAAGCACGTGACTTGGACAGCATCACTATAAAGCTGTCTGGATCTCTATATCTGGCTCAATGGTTTCGTGTTATATATTTCCAAATGAAAAAATCCAGTTGAGAAACAGAGTTGGCCTCTCAAAACCTTCCCAAGATGTTTTATTAATGTTTATAGTTTGCTTATCCAGTCCCTCCCACTTCCTTCCAGTCATTCATTGATTTACCAGTCAATTTAACATTGGAAGCTAGATCGTTTTGGATTGGTCTTTAGTCTTAGCAAAACACTCATCTATGGTGTTGAATAATTTGCAGTAATTGTTACTAAACATCAACTGTGTGATTGCAGACTCTGAGCACTGGAAGATAGGTTAGAGTGCTGCTGGTCTAATTATCTTCAACCAGGAGTCTATGGGTAGGGTTCAAGGGCCACATGAGCCCCTGATACTGTGTGAAATTTTAGTCATATTTACTTATGTGCATTTTGGGAGTAAAAGGGTTTGTGGCTTTTGTCAGGTTTTCAAATGGGTGTTTGGCCCCAAAATGTTAAAGAACTAGTTCTTTAGTTTACTAGATGAGGAAACCTTACAATACTTGCCCACTGTAGCACAGCTGGCTGGAGACAGAGCAGGATCTCCTGGTGTACATCAGCCAGGTAGGCAGGTGGATGGTACCTAGCAACAAGTAGCTACCGTATACAGGGCAGTGAGCCTTCTGCCAAACAGCGGCCTCTAAGATTCTTGGACAGAAGTTGTGCTGGTCTTTCTAAAATGGTGTATTCTCTCTGGTTTTTTTTTTTTTTTTTTTTTTTTTCATCTCCCAAGTTCAGGAAATGTAGTGCAGTCTAGAATCTAGACTAGGAGGTAGGCTGGTCCTGTTTATAGTGCCACAGCTGCAGATCACCCATGTGTCTCATTTCCTGCTCTGAGTTTAGAATATAAATGAGGAGATTCTGTTTGCATCCATAACAAGTATATCCTGGTTACTAAAATAAAAGCCTGGTGACATCAATGAAAAATGGGAGCAGCAGAGCCACCAGCGGCAGCAGATTCCTTGTTGGCGCTCCACTATATAGAAGGTGTCTTTGTGCTGTTACCTCCTCTTCTAATTTTGGGTATTTTTGTTAATATTTAAATGCCAGCCAATCACCACATAGCTAATATGAGGTTATTTTATGGGGAATCATACCTTTATTTTGGGTAACCTAAGAAAATATGAAGTAAAATTATTTTCTGGATGATGCTTTTCAAAGCAAAAGAAAGTTAGATGGGGAAAGAAAATCCTTTGTTAAGCAAAGCAGAATTCTACTTGCAAAGGTGCCAGGGATTCTACAATGGAAAAAACCACTTTCTTCAACATCTACCTACTGTCTACACGCTGATGCTAGAAATGGTTCCAGTTCCTCTTTTGCTTTAGTAAGTTAGTGCTAATGGTATTAGTAGGAGAGGTAGTAGTAATTCTTTAAAGGAAGAAGAGGTTCTGGTTTTTTAATTGTTCTGGTTTAGGTTGTTTCCTAAAGTAATTGTCCAATGAATCTATCTTTCCTGCCCCACTGGTTATTCATATTATGACCACAAAGGAAAGCCCAGGCCTGACCTAACAAGCAAGATTATGTGTTCTTTAAAGGTAAGGGTTGGGGGAAGATTGTAAACATTTAAATTTAGTATCTTCTAAAAAGTTACTGTCAATGTAGAAAAGAGTTTTAATAGTTGAAGTTGTTCAGCAATGAAAAGGCTGTCTCTTCAAGTAGTGAGCAGCCTGTCATTGGTAGTAATCAACCAGAAGCTGGTTGAGGGGGGAATCATAATGATGACCCCAAGTGATAACTTGCATTTGGTGGTGATTTCTTTACAAAGTACTTTTGTACTAGGGGTGCTGGTGGTTGTCTGTGTTGCCAGCCATTTGCTTTGGCCTCATGTCATTTTCCTGCAGAACTTGTCTATCTCTCCTCTCTGAGTGTGGGCTTCCACCGTGCCTGCTGAGTGGGCACCTGGCCACATGATCAGTCCCCCAGCCACAACTGATTGGATTAGGATGGGCCCTTGCCCCAAGGGGGAACAATCAGTTTCTCTCTTATAACAAATCGGGATTCACTATTTCTAGGCCCACCTTCATTGGCATTTAAACTGAAAAGTCCTGGGGGCTACCTGGGCAGGAGGTGTTGGAGATGTTGGAGAGAAAAGTTGTTTGGCAGATTGGGAAAATCAGATGCAAAGAGAAAAATGGAGACAAAGGACCATAATTATGGGGTATAATTATGATCAACTGCAAATGATGAATCTCTCTCTGACAGTCTTCTCTTCCTGGTTCTGGTTCCTCAAGCTTGTCAGCACTTTGTGTCCTGAGTTTCTTGAGATACCTTTGTACCAGCTAATTTCTGCTTAAGCTAGCGTGCCTAAAATCCTGTTACTTGCAAACAAATCATCTCTGATTAAGACAACTTTATTTTATTTCATCTGATCATCTTAATAGTTCTTCTCCCTTCTAAAATCAGAGGAAACTGAGGATGAGAGAAGCTAAATGATTTGTCCAAAGTCCCCCAGCTGAGAAATAGAGGGGTTATAAGTGAAAGCAATCTTGGAACTCTAGTGCCTTCATCCCACTGAGTCTATGGCATGAGTCCATCCATAGTGCCCTGGAGAGCCTTCCTGATCTGAGTGGGAAATCATACGAGATGACTCCTAAGGTTCCATCCACTCTACATCTCTTTTGCGGAAGAGTCCATGACTCACTTAAGATTTTTTGGCTCTATAAAAATCTCATGAGTATCCCTTCAGCTTTGTGAATCAGTTACTTCAAAGACCCTTAAGTGTAACCATTTTAGAAGATGCTGCTCAGTGGGGATGGATGCCTCTTTGTTCGTGGGTGAACTTAGTGTTGAAATGAGTGAGTTTTCTTGTCTTTTATTTTGTTACGTGTTACCTTGTGTTCATTTCTAGTCCTTGGGTAGGCAGACAGGGTTGGTGTACTGGAAGTGTATTTTTAGTCTGACATTAAAAAATGTATCATAGACACCAACACAGGAAACAGTTTTTTAGGTGAGTCAGTATACAAATAACCTCAAAGAGTTTTCATAAAGGGATGGCAGATCTTTTAAATTTAACAGTCCAGTTTCTGAGGCCCCCCTCCCAATGTCCTGCATTCATTTATTGCTTATTTATTGGGCTTCTACTACATGCTGGCATTTTTTACTCAGGAATTAAGGTATAAAGATAAGTCCTTATCTTTCATAATACAGTTTCAAAAAACATCATGACCCTTCTTTGTTTACTCCTCTCTATCCTGAAAGACTGAATTTTGAGGGAAAGGACTGTATCTTGTTCATCTTTGGGTCCCTAGCACAGCCCCTGGCACAGTAAATACTTGAGATGTAGTCAAAAGAATTAGGTGCTCACTGTCTAGTTCAGAGAGAAAGAAACAAAAAAATCACACTAATGTGTTCAGTGCTAAGTGCCCAGAATATTCTGTGAATACAGAAGGGGAAATGATGAACTAACTGCGAAGATAGTTTTTTAACTGAGAATTGAAGGGTGGAGTCTTAAAGGAGATGTTGGAATTTGTGACTGTCTACTATCTGATGGCAAAGAAACAATCCAAGGGCAGCCTTATTTTGTCTGGGAAGCCAGAGTTTTGGGGCCAAATCCCCGACCTATCACTTATAAATTATATGACACTTTTGGTAAGTTTGTGAACTTCCTTATACTTTATTTTCTTTAATCAACAGAATAGATATAATAGTAGTACCACCCTTATTAGGATTGTTTTAAGGATGAAACTAGAATAAAATACACGTGAGGCCTCTACATAGTAAGTGTACAGAGTACATGCTCAGTAAAGGTGAGTTATTATTCTTGGACTTGAGCAGAGAGAAGAAACGTGAGTTCTGGAGAGAATATAGTAGCCTAGAAAGGGAGGCAGCAGGGTCAAATGTGCAAAACAAGGACCTGGGTGGATGATGGCCTTAGGCCTTTCATTACTTCAGGACAGTGGTTCTTAACTTTGGATCAAGGACCTTGACCTTGGGAGAAAAATGTGCATAAGCCCCATTCAAATATTTTGTATTCATACTTCAACAGAAGACCTGAAGGTCGTCTGTGGAATTTAGAGGTTTATGAATCTCAAGGTAAGAGTTCCAACTTCATGGTATAGGTAGACCCCATGAGTGCCAAATTTCATGTTGATCACCACCTAAGCAATTGGAGAACACCATAAAATAGAAGTTATGGGAAATTCTCAGCATCCTTAGGAGAATATGTCCACAAGGGATGATTTAATTTTATTTGACTGTAAACATATGCATATGTAAATTAAAATGTTTGGGAATAGAGTAATAAGTCAAGATGGGAGCGGAGGTATGTGGGTGACAAGCTTTTAGAAGTCTGCAAACTGAGATTATAGAAGGTATGTGACTTCTCCAAGGTCATCTGGTTTGCAGCTGAGAAAGGCAGAACTAAGACCCATATTTTTCCACCGTGAAATACTGTGAAATGACGTGTTGTATGCAAAGGACAGTAAATTTACTTGTTAGAAGAATTCTAGATTGGAGAGAAAAGATAAGCTCCTGAAAGATAGAGGGCCAGTCGGTGAGTTGCCTTGATGACCGGGCTAAGAAATTTGGAGTTTGATCCTTGAGAAAAGGAATTGAAAATCACATATTTAGGGCTGAAATGAAATGTGGAATTCAGGATTTGAGACTCATAGCTTGTCCTTTGAATTATACAGCAGCTGGAAATCGAATTTCTTTTTTTTCCATCTGGACTTCTCGCATGGTGGTCTTCCCGACGGGAGGGCATCTGTGAACTTTTTAATGGGAGAAGTCGTAAAGCTGTGTTAGGGCTGTGTTCGCACAAGGCTGGCTTCCGAGGCAGGTAAAATCGAACTCCCCTTTTTCTTTTCAGTTACAGACACAGCCATTGCTGCCACCACCAGCTGAGTGACTCGGAATCTAGGGGTTGCCAGTAATTGTGGGTTTTAAGTCACAGAGGAGAAAGATAAGAGGCAAGCAAGGCTGGTTTTTTCACAATTAAATGTTGCCTCTCGGGCTTCTCTGTCGGCAGGAATCCAAGAGGTCAGGACCCACCAGCCATATTATTTTTCTCCCTGGCTGCCTGCTGTCATTCTTATCCCCTCCTCATTCATGGGAACGAAGAAAAGGTGGGTTGGAAATAAAAAGCTTGTTCTAGCCTACTTTTTCCTTTACGAAACTTGTCAGAAACAAAGCTTTCCCGTGAAATAGACGGGATCCCTTCTGGTAGCTGGCTTTTCCTGCCAGCAGCACAAAGATATTTTTTGGGGGGGAGAGAAACCATTGTTGAAATGCACTTTTGTCCTTTTATAGTTATGACTTTGTTTTTTCTCAAGGACTGCCATGGACTCTGGTATTTTTGTATTTGTTTCTGTTTAACTCATGTTAGTCAAAATCAAGTTTTTATCCCTGGTTGCTCCAACTCCATTATAAGTGCCCTGAGGGCAGGAATTGTTCTACTGTTCTTTGTTTTTACTGCAGTGCCTCAAAGGTAGAAGGCAGTCAAGCAGCTAGTGGTTTAGTTTTCTGCATTCATGAGATGTTAGAACTAGAAGGACCTTAGTCATCATACGTCCAACTTCAGTATTTAATGAAAGAATACAATGTGTACAGTGACTTACTCCAATTGTACAGCTAATTAGTGGCTTTTCTAGAGCAAGAAACAGGCCTCGTCCCCGAACTCATGACATGATAGGAAAGGCCTGGAGTGGTGGAGGTGGGCAAGCCTGGTTCATAGTTTGCCTCCTTCCCAGTTTCCTCATTTTGAGATGCAGGTGATCATTTACATCTGGCTGGCATCTATGTGCAGCTGAAAATGTCTGCACATAATAGGCACTCAAAAATGTGAGCTTTAGGGCTTCCCTGGTGGTGCAGTGGTTGAGAGTCCGCCTGCTGATGCAGGGGACACGGGTTCGTGCCCCGGTCCGGGAAGATCCCACATGCCGCGGAGCGGCTGGGCCCGTGAGCCATGGCCGCTGAGCCTGCGCGTCCGGAGCCTGTGCTCCGCATCGGGAGAGGCCACAACAGTGAGAGGCCCGTGTACCGCACAAAAAAAAAATATGTGAGCTTTAGAGAATCATTGTTTTATTTCTTTTTAAAATACAAGACTTCCTTTATAAGAAAACACATTTCTTTTTTAAATTTTTATTTTATTTATTTTTTTATGTCTTTAGAATATCCTTTATTATTATTTTTTTAACATCTTTATTGGAGTATAATTGCTTTACAATGGTGTGTTAGTTTCTGCTGTATAACAAAGTGAATCAGTTATACATATACATATGTTCCCATATCTCCTACCTCTTGCGTCTCCCTCCCACCCTCCCTATCCCACTCCTCTAGGTGGTCACAAAGCACGGAGCTGATCTCCCTGTGCTATGCGGCTGCTTCCCACTAGCTAGCTATTTTACGTTTCATAGTGTATATATGTCCATGGCACTCTCTCACTTCATCCCAGCTTACCTTCCCCCTCCCTGTGTCCTCAAGTCCGTTCTCTACATCTGTGTCTTTATTCCCGTCTTGCCCCTAGGTTCTTCAGAACCTTTTTTTTTTTTTTTTTAGATTCCACATATATGTGTTAGCATACGGTATTTGTTTTTCTCTTTCTGACTTACTTCACTCTGTATGACAGACTCTAGGGCCACCCACCTCACTACAAATAACTCAATTTCATTTCTTTTTATGGCTGAGTAATATTCCATTGTATATATGTGCCACATCTTCTTTATCCATTCATCTGTTGATGGACACTTAGGTTGTTTCCATGTCCTGGCTATTGTAAATAGTGCTGCAATGAACATTGTGGTACATGACTCTTTTTGAATTACGTTTAAGAAAACACATTTCTGAGATCTCTTTAATGTCAGAAAACGTAGCCCGATTGCTGTTGTGAGAACAACTTAGGAGGGAGAGCAGGTTAATAGGGCTCCTGGTTGGATGCAGCGTAGAATTGCCTACAAGTGGAAACTGGTCCTGCCCACAGATAAGAAAGGCCACAAGTGCAATGCCTTTGCCTGGGTCCCATCAGCCCTCGCTGGAAGGGAGCTGGGTTGCTATGTTCAGCAGTTAGTAAGGGATGCCTGCTGTGCCTGCCTTGCTGAGCAAGAGGCTCGACTGTAGGGGGTGGGAGGGCACGAACGAGAGTCCACGGGCCCAGCTTGCGTCAGGAGTGAGATAAACATAAACGACGGTAGGCGGTGCAGGGGGAGAGGGGAAGGCCAGGGGCTGAGGGAACAAAAGAGGCACTAGCACAAGGCACGCAAGAGGACACTGCCCAGGCCTAGTGTTGTTCAGAGGCAAGTTTGTGGAGAGGTGCACAGACAGACCGACAGAGATGAAGGGGGTGCCAACATTACATGATAGGAAAGAGGCTTTCCCAGGAGAGACTGAGGGAGACGGCTGGAGAGGAAGAGCAGAAGAAGGAACCTCCTTTCAGTACTGGTGGCTTTTATTGAGGGAGGGGCCGTTGAGGTCTTCGGGGCCCAACCCAGGGTCCTGGTTTTCTTCTCTCTGTCTCACAGACACACATGCCTTCTCCACCCTCTTTGTGGTGTTGTGAGTCCAACCATCTCCCGGAAGCCTGAGCAGCAGCCCAACATTGTCTCGTTGCTGCCCGGAGGTCAGGGAATGCCCTTGCTGATGATCAAGGGGAGGACCTGCTCTGCAAATAGCACCCCAGTCCCGTGTGCAATAATTCCCCACCTAAGCTGCACGGAGCACATACTCTGTGCAAAGAACACTGGCCTGACTCCAGCAGTGACACAGCTGTTGAAACAGCTTAGTCACCGGGGCGATGGAGGTGGTGTGGCTCGGGAATGCGGGGTGCAGCGATCTGACATTTAGCTGGCTGGCAGCCGCCCTGAGAGCCAGCACAGATCTGTGGGAGAGCTGCAGAGAGAGTCTGCTTCCTGTCCACAAGCATTCCCTTGTTTCTTTTGAAGCCCAACCATAATCCCCTCCCTGGGCAGGACAGACTGGGGAACAAAACGTTTTGGGACCAAGGAGAGGAAAAAAGAAAGGGTGAATTCCTTTGAGACACCTGGTTTCTTTCCCTTAATGATCCATGTTAATTTACTGGATAACTTTTTTTTTTTTTTCCTGCCTCAGGCTAGGCAGAGTGTGATTTAGACTTCCTGAAGGTAGGGTGAGGCAGGGGGAAAGAGCTAATTTATCTAGAAAATGGAGTGACTTTCTTAGCTTTTAAGGTATCCAGGTGATGTAGGAAAAAGTTAAGAAGACAAGTCCTGGCCCTCCTGCCTGATCTTGATTGCATTTCTTCAGCCGTTTCATCTGCCAGAGCTCCTGTCTGAAGGACTCTGGGCAGATCTGGGCACACTACTTCACTGGTTTCATCAGGATTTGAGGAGGACTAATACACTGCCACAGAGTGACCCCATTCCTCTTCCAGCCCTTTGAAGAAGTGACCTTTGTGTTTTCTCTTTATCCTGGACTTCTTCTGCACTGTTTGTTTTGGGAGTTGTTAAGTTAAATTAGCCATCCCTTTCCTCTCCTGGTTACTGTATGAGAATGCAGCTGTCAGTCTGTGAACTCTGCTGTCCTCTATTTTTAGATTCAGTGTGAATGAAGCTCTCTTCTCTAATTGCATTCAGAGTGGGGGGAGAGAGAGAGGGAGAGAGAGGGAGAGAGAGAGAGGGAGAGAGGGAGAGAGGGAGAGGGAGAGGCAGGTAGATTTTCCTAACAATCACACTGGCTATTATTCTAGATGCTCTGTGCGCTGATGGTGTCCTGGGGAGAAAGCAAAGAAACCCACTGTGTGTTTCCCTCCCTTGGCTGTCAAGTTTGTTTTCACTCCACACTTATGTTGATTATGGTCGAATAGGAAAGAGCAGTGTGGCCACATTTGCTTTCCAGTGTTTTAACACTTGCCAGCTTGGATGGTTCTGATTTCTCTAGCTTTTTTAGGAAAAGATTGGCTCATTGTTGAGTTCAAATTCCTTGGAAAATGGGGAAGGTCCTTCTGGTGACCTTTACTATGAGATGAAATAATCTTAAACATGCTGAAAACTGTGTAAATGCAGTGGGCCACAGTTTCTTCTAGATCTCTCTACCCCTTCCCCCACCTTATCCCAGTCTGCCTTTCACACAGCTGCCAGATCTCTTTGCTTAAACATCCTTCTAAAGAAAATGCTGGGGCTTCTCTGGTGGCGCAGTGGTTAAGAATCCGCCTGCCAATGCAGGGGACACAGGTTTGATCCCTGGTCCGGAAGGATCCCACATGCCACAGAGCAACTAAGCCTGTGCGCCACAACTACTGAGCCTGCTCTCTAGAGCCCACGAGCCACAACTACTGAGCCCACGTGCCAAGAGCCCGTGCTCTGCAACTAGAGAAGCCACCGCAATGAGAAGCCCGTGCACGGCAATGAAGAGTAGCCCCCGCTTGCCACAACTAGAGAAAGTCTGCGTGCAGCAACGAAGACTCAACCCAGCCAAAAAAAATAAATAAGTAAAATATTAAAATAAATAAAGAAATAAAATGCAGTGTTCAGAGCACGTTTCTTCTCTTTGTCAGAAAATCCTTTCTCCTCTGTTTGTTTTCTCCACTCCTTTTCCCATTCCCTGCCGTATTGAATTAGTTGATTTCTCTGACTACACTGTCCTATTTTTTGCTTCCGTGACTCTTTAGGCATGCGGCTCCCTCTGCCTATAATTTCTTCTCCTGCTTCCTTACGTAGTGAACTCTTACTCATCCTGTGATTCACAGTTAAACATCATCTCTTCTAGATGAGATAATCTAGAAGATCGTGCATTCTATGCTGCATTTCTTGTCCCCCTACCTAGCACTCTTGACATCTTTGTGCTGACTACAGTCATCCCTCGATATCCCTGGGGGATTGGTTACAGGATCCACCTGAATATCAAAATTCATGGACGCCCAAGTCCTTTATATAAAATGGTGCAGTACGGTCAGCCTTGTATATCTGCAGGTTCTGCGTCTGTATATAGAGGACTGACTGTATATACCTACTTTAGATGTACTACCCACATGAGATAATACTTATTTATGTATATGGCTGCCTTCCCCACCTTACTGTGAACAATCAAGGGCAATGACTTTGCCTTGTATGTCTTTTTCATCCCCACTATTGTGCATAGAAACTAGTAGGTGCTTAAACATATTTGGTGGAGGAAAAAATGAATTGGATTGGATGGTCCATTTAGAATTAGAGGTTTCAGAGGTACATTATTCCATCTCGGTGGCCACACCAGCTGTTATGACATCCTGTTACGAGTTCCTGATGGGCTTCTTTTCTGTCCTGGAAAAATAGGCTTGAGTAGATTACCAGAGACCTGACGTGTTATACCCAAATGGGTGCTGTACAGTTTTTCTTCTCTGAAGTCTCTTGCCAGTAGTTCCACCTATTCTCTTATCCCTATAGACTTGGGCAGGCATGATACACACCTCAAAGACCCATCTTTTTATTGTTTTACTTAAACCTTAAACTCTAGAACAGGTCAGAGGACTATTTGGTTTCTAGTCCCTGTGGCTACATCCTTTCTCCTCCTTTACCCCTACTAGCCCTCTCAAGCGGAACACTACTGCAACCCCATATTATAATTCAGATGGAGAGGGAGGAAGGAGACGGTGCCTCCCTCAGGCTCATCCCCTTCCACCCAGTCCCGGGAACAGGCATATTGCTCCTTGATGGGACCCTTGGCCAAATTTGAGGAACATCCTTTTTTCTGAGTGTGTGTGTGTGTGTGTGTGTGTGTGTGTGTGTGTGTGTGTGTGTGTGTGTTGGTGGGGGCGGGTGGGGGGAGAAAGGAAGCAGGCAGTGGGGAAAAGAAAGTGAATGCCACCAGAACACAGCAAACTATAGACTACACACGTTTGTTATAGAGGTGATGGAGTGACAGAGGGAATTTTGGATTGTAGGAATATTTGGAGGAAGAAGAATGATATTCATTAATTTGGCAAATATTTAATGACTATCTGTTTTGTAAAGACATGGGGTGATATAGCTGTGAGCAAAACTGAGGTTGTCCCTGGCTTTCATGAACCTCTCAGTCTAAGTGGGAGGTGGGTAGGGAAAGAGATACAGGTAAATAGGTAGCTGAACTGCAGTAGGATACGTGTTACAGTGCTGGACACACAGGGTATTGTGCGAGCAAGAGGAGGGGCACTTCATCCGTTTTAGTGGGCGAGGGAAGGCGGGAATGAATCTGTAGAATTCTAGAGGATGAGCAGGAGTTGTTCTGGCATGAGTGGGAATGCCAGGCACTATCTGCAGAGTACTGTCTGCAGCCCAGAGGCAAAGAAGCTCTTTTGTAATTCATCCTCTCAAAGGGGACACCTATTAAAAACCTGGTATGCAAGCAGGGACCCCAAGTGCAGTAAGTGTAGGTAACCTTGAGTAGCAGACTTAAAAAAGCAGTCAGCATTTACTGAGTGCTTACTGTATGCCAGGGCTGTGCTGAGTGATTAGCACATTTAGTCCTCACAACCATAGGAGATGGGCATGCTGTTCTCCCCCTTTTATAGAGAGAGAAGTTCAGTGGCTTGCCTACTGTTGTACACCTTGCCTACTTGGCCACCAAGTGGCCAAGGTGGGCCATGATTCCAGGCTGCCTCTCTCCAGAGCCTGAACTCTTACCCATCTTCCAGGCTGGAGGCAGGATGGCGAGGTGACTAGTCTGGGGAGGCAGGAATAGGGAAGAGTTTGCGAGATGAGACCCTGGGATGCTAACCGAGAGTCAGATCTTAGTCTCTTATGCCATTTAAGGAGTTTCAACATTAGACTGAGGGTAATGTAAAGACATTGAAAGTATCTCAGAAATCATCTATCTGGCTACAGTGTGAAACACAGGCATGGGGCATGTGTTTGTGTCATCTAGACCTGAAATGATGGTGACCTTGAACACGGGGAGTGGTGGTGAGGAGAGAGACGGGGATAAATCTGCAAGACTTGATGAGCTGAGAGAATTGACCAGATCTGGTGGTTTGGCTTTCTTTTCTGAACCACAGAAATAAAGCCATCCAGTGGGTAGTGAGCGTGCAGATTTGAAACTTAGGAGAGGAATCTGAACTTGAGAGGTGGCTGGTGTCCCAAGAGCAGATGAGACCCCTCAGGTCAAGTGAGCTGAGTTGGAAGGGGAAGGGGCTATTCTACAACCCAGTGAACACCAGGATGTATTTGTTCTATATTCTGTGGTCCTGCAGATTCATTTGATGCCCCAGCTACTTTTCCAAATGTATAGCCTTTAAGCAGTCCAGTAGGGTGCAATATGCGTGAGTGGATGTTTTCTAACTGCAAAGGGCCTGATGTGTGGAACATTCCCCTATGCCCTAGTCATGTTTCATAGACAGCTTACTTCAATTAGGAGATACTGCTTCAGAATATAGCAAGGGATCATTCTGATGATGCTTAGAAAAATGTCTTCCTACATGTGGAAAATATTTCTCCACAACGCGAATGCTTGACGTGATGGGGGAAAAATGAGAGAGGTGGTGTGAACTAAACTGTTAGGCTGGTTTGCGAAATAATTGTACTCATTCATTTTATAACTGCTTACACGCAGGCCTCTAGGGCATCTTAAGAAAACAGCGGAGACCAAATTTATAATTAGCTGAGTCCATTTTTGCCAGACCTAACGGTGGATATTGGACAGGGTTGGTTTTTTTATTTCCTTAATTGAAAACGTCAAGAAAATACAAGCCAGGTCAGGGAGTTTTTGATCAGGGTAGGAATGCTGGCATAAATAACCCCAGATTATATGTCTGCAGGAGGCTGGGAGGAGGCTGGTCTGCACAGCCTCCTTCTGAGGTTACCCAAACAAACCTGGTGACTGGTAGCTCCCCTATGTAATGTGGGAATGCATGTGAGCATTTTGAAATCTCTTTAATTCTTTCCCAGAACAAGGGCCCAGGGAAATCAAGGTTTCTTAGGGAACTGGAAAGCTTTTGACAACCATAAAATAATTCTTTAATAACTCTTAATGTAACTTGTCCTCCCCCTTTTCCCCTTTATTTCCAGTTAATTGATCAATAATATAACATAACCATCCTAGGACTGGATGGAAAGGGAGTGAGTATTTTTAAGTACCTATATGCCAAGTGGTCCTGTCAACAGCCTTGAGAAGTAGGTCCCACTATTTCTATGTTGCAGAGGTGGAAACTAAGACATTTCAGGTCTCTTAGCTAGGAAGACATAAAGATTAAATTGAAAAGCAGATCTGTTTGGCCGCCAAGCTCTTTGTACTATCCTGGCTGGCAAATACCTGTTTCTAAAAGTGTAAGTAAGAAGCACTTTGATTACTTTCTTTCTTTTTCCTCAAGGAAGGCTCATCTTTCATAACTTTAGCCCCTCCTCCCAGGGACCATTCTTACCTTAAGCAGCTGCCCTAGGTTTCTTGAGGTGCTCACACTGTTTTCCTAGCTATTTGTCCCCCCACCGTTTTTGGCTTATGCTAAGGACTGGCTCACCTCTCTGGCCTTCCACTTGTCTTCAGAAAACTGATTGGCAAACACTTTTCTCATGAAGGGCAGGGCGTTTGTCCCCCCCCCCCCCCCCCCGCGCCCCTGGTACGCGGGCCTCTCACTGTTGTGGCCCCTCCCCTGAGAAGCACAGGCTCTGGACGCGCAGGCTCAGCGGCCATGACTCACGGGCCCAGCCGTTCCGCGGCATGTGGGATCTTCCCGGGGCACGAACCCGCGTCCCCTGCAACGGCAGGCGGACTCCCAACCACTGCGCCACCAGGGAAGCCCAGGGCAGGGCGTTTTAACTCATACAGAGATAAATGCTTCTTAAGGATATGATTGGTCTATACTTCACAGTATGGAAAGGCACAGATCTTTCTGCTTGTAATGATACTCTGCAGTCTGGGTCTGCTTCTCCGGAACCCTGGAGTGCAGGTTCCTCACATCAGAGCACTGCTCCCATAACAGGATGGAAATACCGAGTGTGCCTTTCCACACCTCCCTTCCCAGTATTGAGAATGGATTTTCCCTGCAACCAAAATGTGTCTCCAAAGCCATTTGAGAAACGCGAGGCTCCGACAGCCCACAGGATAGCAAAGCTGCTGGTCTTGTTTAGGTGTGGAAAACCATGCATTTCAAATCTATAAATGCCCTATGCTGATATACTTCACAACTTTACCCCATGGAACTGGTATAACCAGCATCCTTGTTTTATAGGGAAGGTTCTCCAGGTGCCAGAGGTAGCCTTGGCCTTCCTGCCATTCTCCCTGGGAGTTCAAATTGGATGCTTTACTTTCATTATCTCTGTGGGGAGGGGAGGGGTGTCATGAGACCAGTGTTTTATTACATGCAACATAGTCATTAAAGCTGAACTTTGTTTCCGAGTCCATTGGAGACAGAAGAGGAAGTGATTCTGGTGGCTGACTTCAGAGCTTTGCTGTATTTCTCTGCCCAGTGTTTTCCTTTTTCTGAGTTTTGTGTTCCAGGTTTGGATACGGGTTCATAGTGGGAGGTTCCATGTCCCTGAAACCTGGTAATTATTTTGAATTAAAGTAAGTATAAGACTGACTTTCACTTCCCTAATAAAATGATAAAAACAATAGCTAACCCTTCATGCTTTCTGCACTATTCTAAGGATTTTTCATGTAGTAAATGATTTAATGATCACAGAATCCTAGGAGGCAAGTCCTATTCCAACAGGGTAAGGAACCTGAATGTTCATGGCAGGGTGGGTAGGGGAGATCACAGAGTCCAGCCAGGGAAGGCTCGAGGGCCACTTGAACCGGCCATTCTCCCTGTGGTTTCTGTAAGAACTATACGCCATGAAACTCTAGAAGCTTGAGTGTCTGATGTGTCTAGGGGTGAAGCTTTCCAAGTCTTGGCTTCTCTGCCTCACAAACAGGAATGATAACACCTGCCCCCAGATGGCAAAGGAAGTAAGGAGGTGATGTGTGAGGATTAGGCAGGGTATGTGGTAAAGTTCATGAACCAAAATAGAAAGCTTTAGAAAGAACTTCGCCTAATGCTGAAATGGAAAGAAAAGAACGGTGGTGTGGGGGGAGTAGGAAAAGTGTCCCCCCAAAGAATGACACAGCTTGCCTGATGTCTTATTAGCTGACCTGCGCAGAGATTTTGTTTCCTTTCATTTTTAGCGAATTGGTTATTGACATGTAAAGATTGAGAGATGTTGTATAACCATCTGCATTTCTGGCTTCTCTTGAAAGAAGCAGCAGGTCTGGTCGGAAGACCTGTGCTGCCTTACGATGATGGCTGGAGCAGCTGCCCCCAGTCCACGGGGCTCACTTCTGTCCCTGACTACACACCTGGTTAGGGCCAGATCCACAACATGAACACAACCGTCGCCAGGCTTCCGACTCCACGCTGGGACGGGGCGGGCGGGGGGGGTCGCATCACACTCCTCCAGTCAGTTTTCTGAAGTAGTGGTGTGTTTCTCTCCCGTAGAAAGTTGTGTTTGGTCAGAGTTGAGTGGTCTCTGCACGCAGTGTGTTTGATTCAACTGTTAAGTTTCTTTTGAATTCTGTTTCTACCAACAAAGGTAACAGAGGGTGGTGGGGTCTGGGGTGATCCGGACTGAGGTTTAAGGCCCAGCTCTGCAATTACTAGCCATGTACTCTTGGACAATTTATATAACTAACTTCTTTATAGGATGGGTGTGATGACCGAAGGGGACAGTGTACACGTGGAGACTTGCTTTTATTAAAGACCTACCTATTCATATTTTGTGACTAGTTTGAGGGGCTTCTTTCATCACAAGTTACCCAGTTTTCTTTACGCCATACAAATAAGATGGTTGTCTTTTAAGACAGTTTCAAAATACTTCTCTTTCTCATGTTACCAACAATAATACAGCTTCAGGCAAGTCACTTCATATCTGAGGACCTCGGTTTACTCACTAATCAAAAGGAAATATCCATGCCCACTTTATAAGTTGTTTCATGAGGTCATTTAAATGAAGGCACGGAAGTCATGAGGGCCTAACACAGAGTAATTGTACACGAAAACAGTGTTTAAATTTTTTTTTTTTTTTTGCGGTACGCGGGCCTCTCACTGTTGTGGCCCCTCCCGTTGCGGAGCACAGGCTCCGGACGTGCAGGCTTAGCAGCCATGGCTCACAGGCCCAGCCGCTCCGCGGCATGTGGGATCTTCCCAGACCGGGGCACGAACCCGTGTCCCCTGCATCGGCAGGTGGACTCTCAACCACTGCGCCACCAGGGAAACCCCTTTTGTTTGTTTTTAACAGCATATTTTAAAACAGTCTGGGGATTCCCAACAGGTGGCAATAAGTTTTAAAGCTGGATCAGGCCAGGAGGCCAGTCTGTCTGGCCCTTTCTCTCCCTGAGGCACCTGCTCTGTACCAGGCCCACTCCTAACATTTGTGGGGTACAAGGTAAGAGTACCTATGAAGGCATGGCTGCCACATGTCTAAATATTTTTAAAGTGATAAACTTGGCTTACCAAATTATTAAACCAAATAAGTCTTATCATCCAATTGTAACAAATTTACTTTTGTAATGCACTGGAAGTCTGGATGTGAATTTAAGATTCTTGGATGCCTTGGAATTCTGTGCCAAAAATGTGATGGACCAGGGAGTGTGGGCTTCTAGATGTCTTTTCTTCCCACCCCTGGCTCCATCCCATACAAAGAGTGTGTTTCTGTGTGGACACCCCACCCTCCAAGCTCAATCTCTGTCTGTATCCTCCTCCAAACAGCAGCCGTTTGAGCACTCCTGAGCCCAAGGGTGCACAAGCAGTCGTGTAGTTCCCTCTGGGAGGCCAGATCTGGGGAAGAGGTCCCCCCCAGTCCCACGATGTGGAAGTAGGCTCAGAGCTGTCTGGGTACCTATTCTGGGGTCCCGAGCTCCTGGACCATGTTCTAAAAATTGCGGAAGGGGTTAGGCTCTTGATGAACATGTCCTCTTCACTTCAGGGTCTTCTCATCCGGAGAGGAAGAGAACAGCTGGAAAAGGGCCAGACCGAGCGGGACCCTTGAAAAGTGTGGCGCCCAGATTCAGGACCCCTCCTGCTGTGCTGTGTCTAAGGCCGGTGCTGCTCTGAACCCTGGTCCTCCAAGGAGCGCAATATGAGAATTGATAACTTCCTTTATACCTTTCAGATTGATACTCTTGAGTTCTGTGGTTCTGGAAGTGCCCTTTAGACAGAGTTGAAAGTCCCAATTCCTAATTACAATGTTAGAAATGAAAAGGAGGTACCCTGGTGCCTAATATTCAACTCACAGATGGGAGCTCTGCTCAGTTCTTTCTTTGGACCACTGAGGCTGCCAAGTGACAAACGGTTGTAGCCATTCTGGTTCCTAACCAAGAGGATGTACAAACTCTGAGCATTGCTTCTGCCAAGCCAGGCGTTCCACAGTTTCTTATACAGACTCTTATTATCCATTCTCAGCCCTGGGTCTCTGCACAGCCTGGTGTCCTCAAGTCCAGAGTCTCCTGGACTATGTGAAGATGGGAAGATGGATGAGAACTGGGGTTCCAGCGATTCTGTGTACAGACTTTGACCCCACTACCCCGTTGTCAGCATCTTGCCTCTTCTGTCTTATGTCACACCTGGTGCTTTCCAGTTCTGAGTGGCTTGGGGGTCTGTTGGACATGTTGGCTCACTTTTCCAAAATATCCCTTCCATGGAGTTTCGGCTGTGCCCATCTCTGTGGCTGTCAGGAAATCCTACTTCATCTGTTTTTCATCTTCGAAAAAATTGTTGCAGTCTCTGGTTTGCTCATGTCACTACCATTTTTTTTTCCCCTTGTGATTTAATATCCTTTGTGTTCTTTTACTGTTTTTTTGTTTGTTGTTTGGTTTTTTTGGGGAGTTTCAGGAGTGAGAGGAGGAAAACATAAGTAGCCAGTTCACCATGTTTGACAGATTTATTATCTTTTGTTAATTTTTCATTGAAGTGTAGTTAATTTACAGTATTATATTAGTTTCAGATATACAGCATAGAGATTCAGGTTTTTTTTTGTTACAGATTATGCTCTATTAACAGTTATTATAAAATAATGGCTATAATCCCCTATGCTATACAACATACCCTTGTTGTTTTTTTATTTTATACATAGCAGTTTGTATCTCTTAATCTCATACCCCTTACATGCCACTCACCCCTTCCCTCTCCCTGCAGGTAACCACTAGTTTGTTTTCTATATCTGTTTCTATTTTGCTATATACATTCGTTTGTATTATTTTTTAGATTCCACATATAAGTGATATCATATAGTATTTGTCTTTCTCTGACATAAGCAAAGCATAATATTCTCTAGGTCCATTCACATAGCTGCAAATAGCAGAACTTCATTCTTTTTTATGGCTGAGTAATATTCCGTTGTGTGTGCTTATGTGTGTATGTGTGTATTTATATATGTGTGTATATATATATATATTTATACCACATCTTCTTTATCCATTTGTCTGTTGGTGGACACTTGGATTGCTTCCATATCTTGGCTACTGAAAATAGTGTTGCTATGAACATTAGGGTGCATGTATCTTTTCGAATTAGTGTTTTCATTTTTTCTGGATATATACCCAGGAGTGGAATTGCTGGATTGTATGGTAGTTCTATTTTTAGTTTTTTGAGGAACCTCCATACTGTTTTCTGTAGTGGCTACACCAATTTACATTCCCACCAACAGTGTACAAGTTTCTTTTTTCTCTACATCCTCACCAGCACTTGTTTTTTGTAGACTTTTTGGTGGTAGCCATTCTGATGGGTGTGAGGTAATATCTCACTGTACTTTGACTTGCATTTCTCTAATATTAGAAATGTTGAGCATCTTTTCATGTGCCTGTTGGCCATCTGTATATCTTCTTTGGAAAAATGTCTATTCAAGTCTTCTGCCCATTTTTTAACTGGATTGTTTGTTTTTTTGATATTGAGTTGTATGAGCTGTTTTAATATTTTGGATATTAATCCCTTGTCAGTTGCATCATTTGCATATATTTTCTCCCATTCTGTAGGCTGTCTTTTTGTTTTATCATTGCTTTCCTTTGCATGCAAAAACTTTTAAGTTTAATTAGGTCCCATTTGTTTATTTTTGCTTTTATTTCTTTTGCCTTAGGGGACAAATCCAAAAAAATATTGCTGTGATTTATGTCAAAGAGTGTTCTGCCTATGTTATCTTCTTTATGGTATCATGTTCTACATTTAGGTCTTTAATCAATTTTGAGTTAATTTTTGTATATGGTGTGAGGAAATGTTGTAATCTCATTCTTTTACATGTAGCTGTCCAGTTTCCCCAGCACTACTTATTAAAGTGACTATCTTTTCTCCATTGTATATTCTTGCTTCCTTTCTCATAGATTAATTGACCACAGGTGTTTGGGTTTATTTCTGGGCTCACTATTCTGTTCCATTGATCTATGTATCTGTTTTTGTGCCAGTACCATGCTGTTTTGATTACTGTAGCTTTGTAGTATAGTCTGAAATCTGGGAAGGTGATACCTCCAGCTTTATTCTTTTTATCTCAATATTGCTTTGGCAATTCTGGGTCTTTTGTGGTTCCATATAAATTTTAGGGTTATTTGTTTTAGTTCTGTGAAAAAGGTCATGGGTATTTTCATAGGGACTGCATTAAATCTGTAGATAGCTCTGGGTAGCATGGCCATTTTAACAATATTAATTATTCCAATACAATAGCATGGGAGATCTTTCCACTTCTTTGTATCATCTTCAGTTTCCTACATCAGTATTTTATAGTTTGCAGAGTATAGGTCTTTTATCTTCTTGGTTAAGTTTATTCCTAGGTATTTTATTCTTTTTGATGTGATTCTAAATGGGATTTTTCTTTTTTACTTTCTTTTTCTGATAGTTCATTATTAATGACTGAGGGTTTAAATGATACTAATAAAGGAGCGGGTGCTGATGTTCATGAAGGTTTGGTCTATATCAGAATGGCCTCAAATTCCTTCTTTCCTGCATTATTTCCTTCTCTTCCTAGATTTCCTCAGAGAACCAGGGATTCATCACACTGTCAAATTGTCTACAGGCCACACTGGGTCAGTGGAAAGAACAGCCCTAATTTTCCAGACAGCAATTATTCTTATCTTTCCCTTGTGACCTGATATTCAGGTTCCAGAGCCTAGAACTGAGCCCAGTCTCATAACCCCAACCAAGGTCATTTTGGAAATGTAGTCTGTGCTTTTTTTCCTCCATTAAGACTCCTCTGTTCTTGAACTTGCTCAACAGAGTATAAAACAGACAAAATGGGTAGAGGCAGTTTTAATTACTCTAATCTCCTTAATGAGTTCTATGGTGAGTTAAACCCATTCATGGTCCTTATTGATATGGAAGTGTATGTGAACGTTCCTTTGCACAATTATGAACTTATTATTATATTCCTGTCTGTGCATAAGTCTTTAATTTGGAATATTATATTCCTGTCTGTGCATAAGTCTTTAATTTGGAAAAACCCTTTACCTCTTATATTAACTTTGTCCATACTCTGAAGAAGGGGTTTTGAGAAGCAGCAGAGCCTATATTTGAGAGCTTCTTGGGAGTAATTTTAAAAAGGATGCTTTCAGACTAGATTGTGTCCTGAAGAAAGCACCCAAGGTACTTAAATCATGTCTCTGAGGGGTGGCTGAAAAAGTTGGTCATTTTTATCAGAGAGGAGAGGAAACACAGGCAGATGAGTTGCAGGTTTCAAGTGCCTAAGGAACTTTTGTGGAAAAAGGATCTCATCTGCTGTGGGACTCCTACAGGCAGACCTAGGACCAGTGGTGCAAGTTAAGGAGGATGAATGCTGACCGTGAGTTGGAATGTGACCATTTGAACTGCCTCAGAGAGAGTGAGACCCCCGCCTCTGGAGGACTTTAAGTGGATGCTCTTTGACTCCTTGGCAGAGCAGTTGGTTATGGGAGGGGACCCAACGTCCAGCTTAGACAGTCGTCCTATGACTTTTAAGTCCTCAGGTTTGGAGAGTCAGGTTTGGCATTTGATAGGAACTGATACGTCTCTTTTGTCTTATTGGTTTCCATGGTAGAGCCTGTAAGAATTTTTAAACTGTTTCCAAAGTATCTTCCCAGAAGCTGTTTCTGAATTGTGCATCCTTTCTCTTGCAGGAGAAAATGCAGAAGTTTCCATGGACGTTTCCCTGGCTTACCGAGATGATATGTTTGCTGAGTGGACTGAAATGGCCCATGAGAGAGTGCCCCGGAAACTCAAATGTACCTTCACCTCCCCCAAGGTAGGGTACCTTGAAGTCTCAGTTGATGGGATTTTTTATTTGGTTTCCAGGTATGTGGGAACGTTTGCTCAGACACATTTCTTGTTCCTAAGCACGCATGAGCCCCAAAGGTTAGTAGTCACCGTCCTTTGTCCTAAAAGAGGGCAATGTAGATATTTCACGTCCCTGCAAAGGAGAAAAGAACAGAAGAAGGAATGTCTGTTTGAAGTGATTTAGTTGTTTCTTTGAAATACCTCCATAAAAATAAATTCTTGGTTCTTTGGATATTAACAAAAAGTGTTTGAAGATCATTGCTAAGTTAATTTTAGATGTACAAATCTGTTCATATTGGTTCCATGCATGTGTCTGCTTCTCTGTTTCATCGGCATCTCTGTTGCCAAGTCAGTGTGCAGGTGTGAAGACTAACAATCCCAGAGAACAAACACCACAGACACAAAGAGGACCTGAGGGAGAAATCTAGTTTCCTTTGAGACCTCTCAGTTCTCTTACATACTTTTAGGACTCTCCCTTCTTTGGTTCTTCCAGGAAGACTCATTTAACCACCAAGGGGAGGAAAGCCACTATCCTTCACTGAGAGTAGGGAGACACTTTCTCTTGGACAAAGGCCTTAGATTCTCCAGGAAGTAAAATACAGGCATGGACTCAGTGACCCTCAGAGGATAGTGGGATTTGTCTGTATAAGGACCAAATCAGAATTAGTGAGGGGCCCTTTTCCAGTGCCACATGCTGCCCTCACACATGCCTCCCCAAGATTCTGTCCCCCTCCCCACTCACCACCCCCTTCCCCCCTTGAAAGTCTCTGTGAAGTTGAAATGGAGCCGTAGTTACTGTTACTCATGGCTACTCACATTCCTCAAGAATGTTGACAAGGAGTACCACCTGCTAGGTGATCTCTGATGTCCCTTCACAGACATAAATAGTCTTGTTTTCTTTGCATGAAATGCACGAGAGACCAAACTGCACTGAAGCACATTCCTGATTATGTCATTTGTCACTTGATATCTTCAGGTCAGTTGCTCCTGAAGGATTTGGGCTACTTTGTAGTACTCGCTCTGTTGACTGATTTAGTTCCGCTCTTCTCCTAACATTGGCCTTTCCTAACTTCACTTTTGCCTATAACTGGAAAATTGGGGTTCCCTGTGGAATGGTAAGAATGGCAGGTTGAAGCCTCTGAGGACCATGCCCCTGCCCTGTCTGTCCTGCCCCGAAGAGGAGTAAGATGGGGCCGGGCAGGTTCATGAACATTAGTTAAAGGCCTGGATTTGGAGCAAAACATACTTGGCTTCACTTCCAGGCTGTTTCACTTACTGACTGCATGACCTCAGGCAAGCTTGCTTCAACTGTCCAAGCTTCAGTTTCTCCTTTGCAAAATGGGATAATAATACTTGCCCTGGGAATTTTTATAAGGACGAGATGAGATAATGAACCTTATCACTTAAAATCAAGTCTGGGACATGTTTCACCAGTCGGGCCAACAGGACAAAAGGTATAAATTAAAGCTCTCATGGGCAAACCATGCACCCTACACATAAGCATCTTTTGGGGCACCTGGTGTTTGTTAATTCTCCCTCCCCAGGTTCCCTATACAAGAGCTATGGGAAGTGTGGTCTAAGGACTAACAGTGTCAGCATCACCTGGTAGCTTGTAGGAAATGCAGGTTCCCAGGGCACACCCCAAACCCATGAATCAAAATCTCAGCATGTAGGACCAAGGAATCTGTGTTTTAACAGGATTTCAATTCCTTCTCTTAAGCTTGATAAAGTTTGAAAGTCACTTCAGTAGACCCTTTGCTGAATGGTCAAATATAGGGTTCCCCCCACCCAAAAGCCATCAGGAATTGTTTTGGGTAGGCCTTTGGGGGCAATCTATAGGTAAAAATGAATGGTCAAGAGAAATTGGAGGTAGCAAGAGAGAGATATGTAATATTTCTAGACCTTTGTATGCAATGGAGGAAATTAATTAAAAGTTGACCTCATCATTCAGAGGTAAGACTGGTTGGCTGTCTAAGCTAAAGGATATAAAGCTTTTGGATATGGAATATCAACCTCAGAAAAGGGAAAAGTCATTTCTCACCTTACGTATACACTTAGAGGGCACTGAGAAGCAGAGTCGGGGGAGGCCGTTAAGAAGACTGCAACTGCTTCTTAATGACAGTTGCTTAATTATCTTTAGGATGTGTTGATCCCTTTCAAGAAAGATATTAAACCTTGAAAAGTGTGAAGGAAATGAATCATCAAATCTATGCTTTTTGATTGCAGTGAAATTTAGACTTGAGTTTGAAGATTAAATGAGAAATTGCTTTAAAGCTTTTTAGTCCCTGGTGGATTGTGAAGTTAAAAAAAAAAAGTCAAGTTGCCACCTGCTGTAATTTGTCCTAATTAGCCAGGCTTATGCTGGATTTGGGGGAGGGTGGAGGGGCATGGGGGAAAGGAAAAGGAGGGAGGAAGAGAGAGAAGGAAATCTTTCTTTCTAAATGTGCTAAATACTGGCAGAGGCAGAACCTCAGTGAATAAGGAAAAGTCCCCAGCAGGATACAGTGAATTTGTCTCTGAGACAGGTAGGCCAGGCCAGGATCCCAGAACCCTGTGTGTCTCTCTCATTTGTTGGACTTAGGTAAATTTATCTCATGTGATGGTGTTACCCTCTCTGTAGAGACAGGGAAGTGGAGGACACATAAAGACCCATGACAGGGCATTAGAAGGAACCCCAGAGATCATATAATTAAACTTTCTTGCTTTACTTAGGAAGCAAGTGAGGCCAAATGAGGTGGATGACCTTCCCTAGGTACCCAGCAAGGGGTGAGGTCAGGACGAGAATTTCAGCCTCCTGGCTTGAAGTTCAGTGCCCTCCTCATCAATGCCTGCCTTCAGGCATGTCTGAGGCAAAACAGCATTCCTTTCTTCCTGCTGCACTCACGAGTCCTCCTCTGCATCAGAGCTGGAGGCTGGACTTGGGAGACCCACGTCCTCAACTCAATTCTGCCATGACTTTTGGACCTTGGGTGAGCCCCATAATCAAGTCAGTGGCATTAGACTAAATAAGTTTTGTTTCCTTCAAACTCTCACTTTCTATAAATAAGACCCTGACTGGAAACACATCAGAAAACCCACCTCTTGCTGTTACCATAGCAGGTAATCAGCCTCCTGAGTGCAGCTTCATCTGAGCCTGAATTAGAGCCTGTACTGTATTTTCAGTAGTTCTGCAGAGTCCTAATAATAGCCTTGATTTGTAAGTATAAGAGAAAGGAGCAGAGGGGAGAGGAAGACAGATCTATACAGGAAAACTCAACCAACCCGAAGCTGGGGTTTGGAAAAGAAGGATCCTTTCTACAGAAGAATTTTTAAAATCTTATATGCCGTGTCTAATCAACTGGTATTTCTGATAAGAGCCCCTTAGACTGTAGAGGATGAAAAATTATCATGATTGATTAGTGATGTCTGCCATGAATGGGAAATGGAAAAATGGAAGTGCATAAGCAAGATATTTGCCTGCTCTACCTCTACTTATGTCATGTGTGTCTTCCATTCCTGTACAAAGGTCTGTTTATTGCACTCTAAGCTCTGACTGTCCAGTAAAGAGCCCTCCCGCCCCATCCCCTGACCCAAGATCACAGAAGAAACGGATTGCTTGGTATCTTGCTTTTGATTTCTCCACTGGACTTTTTACTCTGAAGATTTACAAGAAATTTTGGAGGCCCTGAGAATTCAGGCTTAGGAACACCAAATCAGTCCCCCATCACTTCATCAGGAGGTGACAAGCAAACATTGAAGCTGGCATACAAACCCAGCAGTGAAGACAAGACACTCATTTGCTTTATCAGGGAAGAGTCCTCGGTTGCTGAAGCTCCTGCCTATATGTGTCCGTACTTACCCGCTTCCCCCACATAGCTGGGACACATAGCCATGTGTCCTGTGAAGGTAGAGCAGAATTTAGTTTTCAAAAGCAAGTTGTACTACTTGCCAACCTCCCACTTCCATGTGCTGGCTGGTACCTCTTAAATTGCTTGGCAGGAAGTCCAATAGGCTTTTCTAGAAACTGAGCTAAATTTTTGTTTATTTAATTTCTGCTCCCTCTGCCATCTTGTCTCTTGGGCAGTTAGAAAGCTTTAGAGGCAGAGAATTGCGAGTGGTCATCTCTAGCAAGCTAATCTCATTGTTTCCTTTCATCCCCCTATGTCTTCCCCAAATTCCAAGGGCTCCTCGGGTAGCTTCTTTTTTTTTTTTTTTTTTTTGGTCAAATCAATAAAAAGTAGATATTTTCAGCTTCTTGTAGCTTCTCCTGCAGGCCAAAACCATGTAAATAAGTAGTCATCATCCAAGAAAGTGATGAACATTAGCAAGGGCTTCCTCCTGGACATTTGAGTTGACTGTTCCACAGAGCCTTAGAGGTCTCCGATGGTATGCTGCGAATAAAATTGTAGCCCTGGTAGACCGGGTTAGTCTGACGTGAGGCTCTAATGAGGACTGAAGAGCTGAGAAAGGTGTCGAAATAGAAGAAATTTCTGCTTGTTACCTAAAATTTCTGGTTCTATCTCGAATGTGGCTGGGTTTTATTTTTATCTTTTTATAAATTTATTTATTTCTTTTTGGTTGTGTTGGGTCTTCATTGCTGTGTGCGGGCTTTCTCCAGTTGCAGCGAGTGGGGGCTACTCTTCATTGTGAGCAGCTTGTAGATGCCATGCCTCCAGTGTACCCTATTATCTGTACCTCTGAGGGATACCTTTAAGCATTAGCTTTTTAGAATTGGTGATATGAGGCAAAGGCAAGACAATTCAGACATAGTCTATTGGAAATAGTGACCGTGCCTCAAACCCTCCACTCTTCTTCCAGACCGCAGAACATGAGGGCCGTTACTATGAATGTGACGTCCTTCCTTTCATGGAAATTGGGTCTGTGGCTCATAAGTATTACCTTCTAAACATCCGGCTGCCTGTGAATGAGAAGAAGAAAATCAATGTTGGGATTGGAGAGATTAAGGATATCCGGCTGGTGGTAAGTGAATCTGATTGATCCAGGCAGCCTGTCACATCAGAGCACTGGCTAAGAACACTGGTTGTGAGCATGTGTATTGGAAAGACGCTCCATCTCAATCTTGAATTTTCCATGTCTCAACTGTTTCATTAAGAAGTAAGAAGAATAACAAACCCATGGAAATGGAAAGTAATGCAATTATTGTGTCCATTTAAGATTTTATTATGATGGTCATGATTATATAGTGAATAACACCAAGATAAAAGTAATTTTTTTTTTACATGTTTCACCTTGCAAGCACAAATGTTAAAGGGAGCAGTCGTGATTTAGGTTCTTTCCATTTTATCTCTTTAGTAGGGGAAAATAAAGAATGTGCAGCATGACTTTTTATATCTAATTTAGGTTTTTTTACGTCTAAAAAACAAATACATATTTACTCTAGAAAATTAGAAGCACAAATAAGCACAGAGTAGAACATAAACGTTACCTGTAACGTCCTGCCATCTAGAGAAATAACCACTTTGAGGTTATGCTGTATCTCCTCAATTTTTTTCTCTGTGTATATAATCCTTCCCTTACAAAAAAAAGGCCATCATACTCAACTGACTCTTTCATTCCTTGCTTTTTAAAATTAATTGTATGTATCTTTCCATGGAAGAAATTTTGAGAATATTTAAAATGTCTTAATTTGGGATTATTCTACATGAAACCCAGAATTTCAGTGTTTCTGTATCTTCATTAGCAAATACTAAAAGCACTTTGATACAGTGGTTTTCAAGAGTTTCTTCACTGTGAAATATGGTCGCTGGTGCTTATGTATATACCAACTTTCATGGGCATACCATGTCAGTAGGCACCCACAAAATCTTTTTCATTTCTTGAAGAGAGAATGTGTTTATATGCAACTCCTGTGGCAATGACATCCATTCCACCCCTTCCTCTCCACTAAAGGAAGGATATTGTAACACAAGTAAGGTATAATGAAATTTTATGGGAATAACCTGAAAGCCATTCTAACAAATTAAAAAAAAAGTTGTTATCATTAACAATACTGTATTAATAGAAACAAATCACATTACAACCGTATTCCAACTGTTGGCACAATGTAGGCACTCAATATTTGTCTAATGAGTGTATTAACCAGACACCCACATATTACTGAATGCCCACATATTATTAAAAACGTGATGGAAAATATTTGTGTTGAGATCTGGGATTGATTCACCAATGAATGACAAGGGTGTGTGTAAAGTTACATATGTATTCAAGATGTTGATAATATAATACATTTCTCTGAGTTCATAAAGAGTTTGTGACCAAAAAAAAATTAATGGTATATTGTGAATACAGTATAAATATACTTTGTAGAACTGCTTAGCATTCCACAGTACGGATTTACCTTAACACGTTTTACCAATGCCAACATTTTGGGCATCTAAGATAGCTCCAATTTTTCAATGAAAACCTTATAGACAAATCTTTGATCATGTTCTTAATCGTTCCCTTAGGATAGAGTGAGTCTATCTTTATGCCTTTTGATTTATATTTCTACAGTGCCTGAGGAGGGACCCAGGCAGGTAGGATGAGGACAGTACATGCTGTGAATGTTAGCGCTCATTGATCTTGAAAGTTCAGCAAAAAAGATCTCCATTTACCTCTCCCCAGAATGCATCTGCTGGTAGAAAATAACACTAAGATATATTGACCTTCAAAATTATGATTGGTCTCTATCTAGGGAATTCACCAAAATGGAGGCTTCACCAAGGTGTGGTTTGCCATGAAGACCTTCCTTACACCCAGCATCTTCATCATTATGGTGTGGTATTGGAGAAGGATCACCATGATGTCTCGACCCCCCGTGCTTCTGGAAAAGTAAGAGCTGATTTTGGAGCACCCTTAAGGAACGCTGGCATCCTGTGATTTGCCTGCCATGGACCTGGTTTTGCTGGGGGCCTAGTTCAAGTGGTCAGTGTGTTATCAATACTTGGGCTGGTGATTTGACCGCAAATCAGCCTGGACTCCTTTTTCTCCTTCAGCTTTCATGTGCAAATTATTATTAAATCCTAGGGGTTCTGCTGCTCTCATATTTCCAGCTCTCTGTTGTATCTTTGCTCTTCATTCCCATGTTCTGCATCAGATACTTCTCTCTATTACAGTGGACGAACTGCCTTGCTGCTAACTGATCCCAACCCCTCTCACTGCCAGACGGATTATGTTTCTGTAGACATAGCCCCTTTCTCTCCCACATTATTGACATTTTCCTTTCTGCTGGATTATTCCCATTAATACACAGGCACACTCTGCCTTCTCCCATTCTTAGTCAAAACTCTTTGTACTTCCCCCTGAAGCCACCACACCAATTTTCTGCTCCTTTTTACAGCAAAACTCCTCAAAAATCTTGTCTATATATCTTCTCCTCCTGCTTTTTCTTGAGCTCCTTCAACCCCTTATTAAAATTGCTCAGCAGAATCATCAGTGACCTCCACATTCCAAATCCAGTGCTCATTTCTCAGTCCTCGCTTTTCTTGACTTGTCATTAGCATTTGGCGTAACTGATCACTCCCTTTTTCTTCATAGAGGCTCCTCCACATTCTCATTGTTATTCTCCTTTGCTGACCACTCAGTCTCCATGGCTGTTTCCATCGATTTTTCCGACCTCTTCAACTTTGGACTCGGTCTTTGGACGTCTTCTTTTTCTTAGCTACGCTGCTTTCCCTGGGTGATCTCATTTAGTTTTGTGGTCTTAAAAAATCTTCTACACTCTGATGACTCTACATTTACATGGTCAACCTCAGCTTCTCCCAAATCTAGACCCAAATATTCTACCTGTTTACTTAACATCTTCACTTACACAGAAATGTAACACATACGAAGAACACTTGTTTTCCTCTCACTTCAAACTTGCTCCTCTTCGGGGCCTCCTGGTCTTAGGAATTGGCAACTCTATCCTTTCAGCTGCTCAGAAGCAGCTGAGCAGACGTGTAGGAGGCATCCTTTACTTCTCTTTCTTCACACGCCTCTTCCAACACACCAGGAAATCTCACCATTTCCATTCCTGCCACCCTAATCTAACTCACCATGATTTCTCATTTCTCACCTAGATTATAGGAAATAGCCTCTTATTTGCTATAAGATGCTCCTCTTGTTTCCATCATTTTCCTTCCTGAAACCTATTCATACAGCAGCCAGACTGTTCCCTTTTAAGTAGAAATTGGATGATGTCAGTGCTCTGCTCAAAGCTCTCTATTGGCTTTTCATTTCCTTTGCTCTGGCCTATAAACCCTCGATGATCCCAGCTCTTCACCACCTCTAAATTTTATCTCCTATTCTCTGCACCACCCACCATCCACCTTGATGGTTCTCAGACAGGCCCAGCATGCGCTCACCTTAGAGCCTTTGCGCTTGCTATTCTCTTCAGCTGAAGTGCTCTTTCCCAGGTATCATTGTGGCTCAATGCCTCATTTCCTTCAGGACCTGATATAATTTCTGTCTTAAAGGCTTTTTCCCATCTACCTTATTTAAATTGCACCCGATCTCTCGCCATTCTCCTACCTTGCTTTATTATACTTCTTCATAATACTCATTCTCTATTTATTTATTATCATTCCTCCCATACCCCTCCACTCACCCCATCTGAATACAAGCATCACTAGAGCAGAATTCTTGCCTACTTTGTTGACTGCTATATCCCCAGCATTTAGAATAGTGACTGGAACATAGTAGGAGCTCAATAAATATAAATTTGTTGAATGAATGAATGGAATGATGTCACTCCATTGCTTAACCTTCTTATTGGATCCTCAGTCCTTTCAAGATAATTTTCAAATTCTCTAATGAGGCATGCAAGTTTCTTTACCAGCTCAGCCTTCTTTATTTCTCTGGTATCATGTCCTGTCATTTCCTGATATGTGTCACATACAGAACCCCAAATGCTTCAGGCTGTCCCAGACTCCCGTGCCTCCCTCCAGGCTCTTCCCTCTGCTTGGAATGCCCTTCCACCTCCCTAATCTTGACTCACAACTCAGTTCAATTTCTGTCTCTATCAAAGTGAGAAGTCCTGGTAGCAGCCTGTGCACACTTCTGTCACATTACTTATCACACTTTGTCTGGCTCAGCCACTGAATATACCTCCTTGAAGGAAAGAACTGGTGCTATTCACTTAGGTATGTATGTCCCTAACAAAATGCCTGGTACATGATTTGTGCTTAATAAACATATCATGGGTATGAATGAAAGTGTCAATAAGTCAGTAACAAAATGAGTGATATTTTGATAGAGAAGTGGAAATAATAGGAGAAAGGCAAAATAAAAATGAAACAAGCAGCTAAAATAATTTGTATTTCATATGGTTTGGAGTCATGTATTATTGAAACAAATATGCTTGTATACTTTATAGTTGCTGAGGATATCATAATAATGAGTGTTCTTAACGATCAGGTTAATGATAACCTGAATAGGTAAGAGCAGATAATTATATTCAGTGAGGTCTGTTTAAGAAGGCAAGGGAGGGTGAAAACACTGTAGGAAGCTCTTGATCTGAGGTGGCACCGAGATAAAGTCCAGAGCATTCAGGAGGTTAGGTTCAGTTACTGTGTAGAAAGATTAATGTAACACTCCTTCATTCTGCAGTGGTGCCAGTGAAAGAAGACATTCAGCATGTCCGTGTAAAGACTGATTATGAGAGCAAAGAAACTGATCATATGGCTTCAGTCCCAATATGTAACATCTCAGTTCCCAAAACTGGGTTTTGATTTTTAAATCAAAAATGTTTTGCCTCCCAGATGCAAATAAAGTAGTTTCATAAAGTATTCATCCCAGATGAATAAAGTAGTTTTCCTGATATTGTCTCACCATCAGAGTCATCTTTGCCCTTGGGATTTCCATGACTTTTATCAATATCCCAGTGGAATGGTTTTCCATTGGGTTTGACTGGACCTGGATGCTATTGTTTGGCGATATCCGACAGGGCATCTTCTATGCAATGCTTCTCTCCTTCTGGATCATCTTCTGTGGTGAGCACATGATGGTAAGAGCACCCTGGGGAAGAGGCAGTGGGTGAGGCAGAATAAACTAGTGGTTACAGGAGTAGTGAGCTCAAGAGCCCCGGAGTCAGACTCATGGTTCAGGTTCCTGCGTTACCACTTATAAACTAGCTGGCAAGTGACTTGACCACTCTGATTCTCAGGTTCCTCAACTATAAAATGGGTTTTAAAGGCTAATGTGTAGGTTTTCCGTGAGGTTTAAATGAGATAACATAGACAAGTATTTAGCAGAAAGTAAACGCACAAACATTAATGATTATCACTCTTTCTTGTCCTTTGGCTTCAGCTCTGCTTGTCCCTAGGACCAAGGTAACCGCCAGAGAATGTGGGCCGGGCTCTTTCCAGCCGGCACTTTGTCCAGGTGGCCTAGTAACCCCTATTACCCTGAAATACTGACCTCCCTGGTCTCAGTTTGCACAGACACCAAATCATATTTCAAGAGGGATTGAAGATACCATGGATAAAAATAAGAATGGTGCAGTCATCACGTTGTGGCTAGGAGGATAGGCCAGCTGGAGCTTGGTCCTTGTGTCAGGCACATGGGCCTCATAGTAGAGCGGACTGTTTTTAAATTCCTTTATGGTTGGATCATTGCTTCTGAAGCCTCGCAGCCCTTCCACAAGAGCAGTGGGCGGAGAGAGAGGCTTTTCCTTACAGCTGGGGTGGGCACGAGGGGTCCTTCAGCCCTCGGCAGCAGGGATGGGAGTTGAGGGGACTCAGGTGCAGCAGCAGGACAGCCAGTCTGGGTGGATTTCCTAGCCTGGATGCTACGACATGTCTTTTACCTTTCCCTGTTTTCTCACTTTACATTCCTTCATTTTCTGTCTCTTAACATCTTTGTATGTCTATCAAGAGGAATCATTCTTCTTTTTCATGAAGATAGACTTTATTTCTATTTTCCTAACCATAAGAGACCTCTTACACTTGACGTATTTTAATGCATTTAAGTCTTTATTTTGTCCTCTGGGAACTACTCCACCTGAAAAAACACAAGTGATAAGTCACATAGGAATTTAATTCTGAACGAGTTATTTTGTGGATCACAGAACTTCCACTATCTAAGGTATGTAGGGGAGCAAAATTTGCCACTCAAAACCAAAATATCTCTTTGACGTGTGAATTATTTCTAACTGAAACAATCAAGGTTCAAAGACTCAGGAAGAAACTTGGACCTTCCCCCTAACTGCCTAAAAGAATTTCAGTAGAGGCCCTGTTGCCTGAATAGAGCTATCACCAGAGACATCTGCAAGAATATGGGCTGGGTGTGGTGGGGAAGACTCTAGGCAGGGCCTCAAAAATCAGTTTACTCCATCTCATTGCGTCTGCAGGGCCCAGCAAACACTTATTTACCAAACATTTGCTTTTCCATCTCCATGTGAATTGCCTTCCTTCCCTTTGAAGTTCCAAACCACTACCCCCAACAGCCTCTTTTGTCTTTAGCTGAAGATGGTATTTAAGAGGTGAGGGTCAGCAGTCTGGTGATTAGGTCAAGGTCTTTATAAAAGCTAAGCAAAGGGTGGATCTATTTTTTAGAAAATTTATGGAAGATGTCAAGAAAGAGTTGATAAGGCTCTATGATGTAATTTTTTTTAAAAAAACAAAAAGATATGTACAACTTAGAGAAATGTTTTCCATTTGTGAACACTATGTTTCTTATCTGTATCATGAAGGAATTATGGGATGGGTGCATTTTTCTCTAAATTTTCCACCCATTTATCGCTATCCAAAAAAAAGGGAGGTGAGGGTTTTGGCCATTTGGGCAAGTTACTCAGTTTTCCTGGGACTATCCTATGTTATTAAACTTTTGTTTGATTTTCACCTTGTTAATCTGTCTCATGTCAGACCAGCCAGAAGAACCTAGAAGGGTAGAGGAAAATATCTTCCTCCCTGACAGGTACAAGGCCTTTCTTTGTGTTCCCTCCTGTGGCATCCCGTCCTTATGAGAACAGGATGAGAGCCCTTATGGATGGGCTCGTATGCTGGTCTAGCACGATGCTTGATACACAACAGGTGGCCAGCAAGGATTGTTGGATGACTGAGTCACCTATGGAATTGCTTTGCTCTCCCACATCTTTATCTCATTTTTCAACTTGGCTTTCCTCAGGATCAACATGAACGGAATCACATAGCCGGGTATTGGAAGCAAGTCGGACCAATTGCTGTGGGCTCTTTCTGCCTCTTCATATTTGACATGTGTGAGAGGTGAGCAGGGGGATCGTGGGACTCTGGGCTGAAATGCATGTCACCAGGTCCACTCCCAGCTCTTTTGAAAAGGAGAGGGGGTGGTCGGGAGCCTGTAGGATGAAAGCACTGGACATGGTCACATCCTCAGATAAGCACTGGGATTAAATCAGAGACAGAGCTCTTTATAGATACAAAATATTTGAGCTGATTGTATTCTTCAAACTCCGTTTCTCTTTTAAGTCCTCCGTGACTTAGTCTAAATACAGTCTCCGCCCCTCTGGCTGAAAAGCTGAGAGTATGTAAGGAGGAAAGTTCCCCTTTGCCTCTGTATTAATTGTTTCTTGCCTTTCCATCTTGTTTCTCTTTGTAGAGGGGTACAACTCACGAATCCCTTCTACAGTATCTGGACTACAGATGTTGGAACAGAGCTGGCTGTATCCTTTCTTGATGGGCTCAGGGTTTTATTTCGTCCCATAGCCGCCTGGTCCCCAAGATCATTTTCTAAGTCCCGCTGATGCTCTCCATATGTGCTCAGCCAGGGCTTTGATCTTCAGACCAATGATAACAGCACAATTAAGGCAAATAATGAGGAGAATTAGTGCTTGCTTTCAAGCCTGGGTGACAGCAGGCCAAATGAGGAGGCAGCAGCACATCCCCACGGCAGAAGAATCAGAGTAGCTGGTCTTACTGCTGCCTGTCTAAATGATCTATTATACACTTGTTTACTGCAGACTGAAGCATGACTAGCTTTTCCCTGGAGCCACGGAGGTTCATCTCTGGGCCCCTGTGGGAGAGCCTGTTTCTGAAGTCGTCTGTGTGCAAGGCTTCTTACAGTGACTTTGGTGTCCTGGCATCCCATGCTGCTGCCATTCATTTCCAAGACCAAGTGGAGATAAGGCTAAGGGGATTAGTTCCAGAGGAGTCGCCCAGGCTTCTGGTTGGTTGGCATAAAGTGTCTGAGTCATCTTTATGAAGCAGAAGCGACAGTCTTAGCTTATCCCTTTTAGGATGCTGGATTTAAATATTTATCTTCCTCAACAATATGTTAAGTGCTTCAGGAGAAAAAGACTGTCCTCTGGAGAGGGGGCTTGAGTTGTATTCTTTCTTGGTAGATAATATGTTGTCATGTGCTGGTGAATATGCTTTGTTTGGTCATGATCAATAGTATCATTGCTTAAAAGACGAGAGAGTTGAGCTCCCCCTTTCTGCTCCGCACCCCCTCAAATGTGAGCTGCACAACACCAAGAATATAACGTTGAGTCTGCCTCAACCCCTTCATTCTATAGATGTGATGGAGGTCTAAGGAGGCAAATAAATTGTCAAGTCTTGCAGCAAACAACCCTTTTCATCTAAGGGTACCATTGATTTTAGGAAAGAAAGAGAAACTGCATTAAATATATTATTTAATGAAACATAAATGCTGAGTTCACACTTGTTAAAATTTTTTAAAATATGCAACTTGGCATGGAGCTGGAGTGGAAAAAAGTTGGAGTCTGGTCACCTGCCTCCCAAGCCAGCTCACTCTACCCCAAACCTGGTTGGTTCTCAGATTAAGCTTTGAAGATCGGCCTCAGAGTATATTGCTCCCACCCTCAGCTCCCACTTTGGCCATGAGTTCTTCTGCTCCCCGTTCCATTTGACAAGACTTTTCTCGTGGTGAGAGAAGATCGCGACAAAACTTCATCCCTGGTTTTACTTGAAGACCTGCAGTCTCAGGCCCAGTATCCCTTGTAGCAGCAGCTGCTGCTATTGCACCCAACCCCACTCCATCCCCTTCAGATTCCAGGGTATCCCAATCTCCTTATAAAAATCCAGGGACAGGCTTCCCTGGTGGCACGGTGGTTGAGAGTCCGCCTGCCGATGCAGGGGACACAGGTTCGTGGCCCGGTCTGGGAAGATCCCACATGCCGCGGAGCGGCTGGGCCCGTGAGCCATGGCCGCTGGGCCTGCGCATCCGGTGCCTGTGCTCCGCAACGGGAGAGGCCACAGCAGTGAGAGGCATGCGTACTGAAAAAAAAAGAAAAAAAAAGATTTTTATCCTCCCGAGAATTGCCTAAATATTTGGAGACAAAGAGTATCGCCCACAGAGATGGGGAGAGAAGTACTGAGTCCTTGGCGATGAGCTGGCCATTTCCTTGACCGGACGCCATCAGATGGCCTTCATCATTGTGGCTGGCATCTGCCTCTGCCTCTACTTCCTGTTTCTGTGCTTCATGGTCTTTCAGGTGTTTCGGAACATCAGCGGGAAGCAGTCCAGCCTGTCGGCCATGAGCAAAGTCCGGCGGCTGCACTATGAGGTGAGCACATCTCTGGGCTCATTCAGGAACTACTTGTTGTGAACACACACACCCCACTACATCTGGAGATGTAGGGGAGATGGAAGCTTTTATTTCAAATACACAGGGAGAGATTCTCATGTAATGTAGAACCTCTAGGCAAAATAAGAGGCTAAATCCTACTCTGAGAGGCATCTAGCTTTCTGGCTTATCTAGATCTTGGAGTTTTCTGTGGTATAAATGTATTTCTATCCCCAATAAGGAGTAAACTTGTTCAGCAGGTTCTTGAGCTTTGGAATGGAATGTGGGTGTGTGCTGGATGGGAGACCTGACTATGGTAGAATTGGGAGTTGGCTTGGAGTGAGGCTATATTTAAAGTTCTCTTGCTGAAAATCAGCCTTGAGAGTGGGGTTCAGCCCAGGTGATCTGATTTCCAGACTTCAGTTAACCAACTGTCCCCTAAAATATCCAGCAGGTGCTCGCTCTGTTTATAGATCATGTCCTTAATCAAGAGAAACACACGACAGCCTCACATCGCTAATGCAGGCAACACATTCTTAATTTTTCAAGGATCCCTTAGGCTCATGCCTAAGTGGCTGTCCTTGGAGACATGGGCCTAATTCCTTTGTGCAAAGAGAAACAGAAACTGCAGAACCGCAGGGTTTTTATATGCAGTGGAAATAAGAGCCCCTGAATAAGAGACGTCTCTCCCTGAAACACAGGTTCCCTCAAATCCTCTCAGGAAAGCAGGGGCACTTTCAGAAGCTTTGCCTGTGTCTAGAGCTGGAGTGACACATGAGAAAATTCAACCAAATCCACTTCATGCTGATTAATATGCACATTTCTCTTTGTTCACTGGAGCAGAGTTTTATTACAACCGCAGAAAACTTGGATTTGGTAACTTTGAACCCTTGCAGAGAAGCATAACTAGCTTAGCAGGGAAATTAGCAGCCTCATGACGTGCTGTGAATATAATTTCCCAGGCTCTGGTATCACTGTTTCATGACAGATAAGAACGTTGGAAATATTGGGCCCAGTACATTTTCCAGCCATATTCACCTCTGCAGGAGAAATGTTACTTTGTGAAATTATTTTACTCTTACTCCTAGGGATTTGGTTTTACAGATTTCTTTAAAATTAGCTTTTGATAGATTTATATATTGAGAAAAGGATTGGTGGTAGCTGGTAGAATGTTAAACTGCTGTTTCTCTCTTTCCTAATAGGGGCTAATTTTCAGGTTCAAGTTCCTCATGCTTATCACCTTGGCTTGTGCTGCCATGACTGTCATCTTCTTCATCGTTAGTCAGGTAAGTTGACCCTGAGAGGTCAGGATGAGAATGTCCTGAAAAGGTGCCTCTGCTTTGCACAGAAAATTCTATAGAGCTAGAATTTAGGAGCAGTGAAAGGAGCAGAGAGGCTGTTATGCGGGGCAGCTGATCAAACCATTGCTTTCAGGCTGCTCTAATCTGGGACTGTTATCACCTGGCCAGAGGTAGACTGAATTTTTCTTTCAGTACAGCCTCGTAGGAGGAAAAAGTTGCTAATTAAATTAAAAGCCTGCAGCTAGACTGAAGGGCACCTGTTTCATTTACTTAAGAGAATAACTTTTCAAGCCCCGTAGCAGATCACCAATAAGCAAGTATTCATTTGATTTGATCCTTATCTAGCATTAACATAGATCCTTTTACAGTCCATCAGCCATTCTTTGGAACAATTATATTGCCACTTAAACATGAAATGTAATTCAAAATTCCCCTTGATAGAGCTTTATCTTTCTTCTGGTTATTTCCAAAGCTCAACATTTTGCTCTACTTGAAAATCTCAATAATGGTAATGATAATGATTTTTAAATATTGGTAACTTGCTATGGAAAGTGGAAAGTACTGTTTAAATCATACATATTATGTACCTATCATACTTTTGAGCTTCACAAAAATCTGATGGGTAAGTAGGATAGGAATTGCTATGCCAGTTTGCTAGAATATGAAGTCTAATGGCCTCAGAGACATTTCTCATTTATGCTGTTTTCCAACTGGGTGGGACTATGGATGGATTACTGAACACTTCTAAGGTTTAATTTTCTTATCCATAAAATGGATATAATAATAGCACCACCTGAAGAAGGCGGCTGTAAGGATCATATGAAGTAATGCTTGCAGAGTGATTTGCAGAGGGCCTGGCAAGCTGTGAGCGTGGGTAGCTGCGCTCTTATGAATAGCAGCAGGGTGAGTGCTGTACCAGAGGACATACAGTGAGTTAGGCACCAGAATCCAGTCTTTTGATTTTCTTTGCCAGCTGCTCTGTCATCCCTATATTTGATTAAAAGTGAGAATGGTAGTAGTGCAAATAGAGCCTTAGGACAAGACTTGCCCCATTTTGCTAGCAAGCTTCCTTTTAGGAGAGGGGCTCCTAAGCTTTTTTGTGTCCTGGACCCCTTAGGTAACCTTAGGTGAAGGCCATGGCCTTCCAAACGTCCAAAGGCCTCTTCTTTGAATGTTTTTAAATGAACAAAATACTTTGGATTTCAAAGGGAATCATACAGATACATAGATAGATAGATAGGCGATGTATATTTGCAGTTATACATATTACAGAGATTTCAGATATATAAGTGTAATCGATATGAAAATATGATTTCTATTGGTGATGGAATTACAGGTATTGCTAATATTATGGGGATTTGTTTCTTACATTCATAATTGAAAGAAATGGTAACTTTCAGTTAGAGACTGAAAAGACGTAATTTTATAAAAATTTTATAAAATTTTTTATAAAAATATTTTTTATAAAAAATTTTATACCATTTTAATTTTATAAAAATAAAGACGTAAAGAAAATAAAGACATAATTTTTTCCCGCTCTAGTTCATGGACCCCTTGAATTCTATCCAAGGATACCCAAGGGTACCTCTAATCCCTAGAGCCCTGTTGGCTACACCCACCGAGCAGTGTGAGTGCTGCTGCTGAAGGCTGATGTGAATAGAAAAAAATACAACAAATATACATACACATCTTCAGAGGTTCTGTGAACCACCTCTGCTTTGACCTATAACAGTGCTGTGTTTGTATCAGACTGTTTGTTTATAAAGCCTTGGAAACTTCACCCTCCACTCCAAAGGCAGTAAAAATATTTCAGATTCTGAATGAGTTTTTTATTCAACCAGCTGAGGCTCAAACAAGGGTGTCTGAGACCAGACTTATCCCTTGGCTGATTCCCTCATGTGCCCAAAATGCTTTTCAGTCCTCAAGTCCCTCAGTAATGCACTGTGACACTTAACACAACCAGTTCTGCAAGGCTGCGAGAGCAGGACACACTCCTTGGAGAAACAGAACCTCGAGGAAGATGGGCTGAGGAGTAAAAGGTAATACCAAGATACGTTCTCAGGGAGGCAGAAAGAAAGGACCCCTTTGCTCCTAACACATGCTTCTGCTACTTTAGAAAGCTGAAGTCGTTGCCCCATGGCCCCATCCCATCCCACTCACTCTCTTGTTTCTGCAGAGCGTCTCTCCCATCTGAAGGCAAGAGGGATTTTGGGCTGATTTTTAAGCTGGCTACATGTTGCCCAAATTTAATCTGGTACATGTTTCATTAGTACACCTTTCTGAAGCAAAGGAGGCCAACCTTCCAAGTCGCAGAGTTTGTGGCTTTTCTTCGGAGAAAAAGATTCATATTCTGCTGCCCAGTATTTTCTAACACGGCTGCAGCCTGTGGCTGGCTTTTTATATCTGCTGCGACAGTTGGCCTGGAGTGGATTTCAACTCTAAGGGGGTAGCGATGAGGTCTTTTGGATTCCATTAGCTCTTTACAGTCCTCCTGCTGGGTTATTTTTTTTTTAAGGTTTATTTATAGATATCTAAGACGTTTTCAGGCATAACTCTCAGTGTCCCAGGTACTGTATTAATACAATCATCAGAGGATTTATTTTTTAATGTCATTTTGGAATGTCTCAGCAATGAGCTCACCTGAAAGAAAACCTATTGGGTAACTTTCTGAAATAGATCCCAGCCTTAGGTAAAAGGAATGTATTAAAACTCCCATTATACTCTCAGGCTTGCTGGGAGAGCTTGCATTTAAGCCTCATGAAATATAATGCGAAGGGATCTCTCCAGGATATTGAAGCTCTGAGGCCAGGAATGAAAGGCCGACGGAAGCTGTGGAATGCAGTGACCTTGAGGCTTTGTAGTTGGGTACTGAGGTGCAGTCTTTTAATGCCTGCCATTTAAATGGCCTCAGTCATAGCAACCAAGTGATGGCACGTCACAGTCTGGTATTTTAGCCCCTTCCCTCTGGAAAACAAAGAAGCATTCCATTTAGGGATGGCAGGCAGTAGGGAACAGAAGTGCAATGCAGGAAAGATGGTCACTGACCTTCACTAAGGGGATTCCAGGTGCCTGACATTTAGGTCGAGCCACGTGCAGCAAACTCCCAGAGAGCCTTCCCCAGTTCTTTTTCTGTATGTGATCACTTCATTCTGTTACTTACAGAGGAAATGTTTCCAGTAAGAGAGCCTGTGTCTGGGATTTGGAAATCTCGTTGTAAAGTGGAATGTTGGTTGTCAAGACTACTGGGTGTAAAGGGATTTGACCTTCACTTGGCTACAGGGGTATAATTGGGTGGTTTCACACAAAAGTAAATTGTTCAAATGTGAAATCAGGAAAAACGGGGACTTTTAGAATTAAGACTTCAGGCAGAGGGGAGATTCTTTTCTTTTTTTCTGTTTTTTTGGTTGGGGCTACCTGATTTTTCTCTCTGGAAGTTTAAAGGGGGTGACTGTCACCTCTTTGCCTTGCCATTAATAAGATTTTGGATTTACAAGGCCTGCTCTGTTGAGGCTGCTTATTGTGGTACATATTGGTGGGAATGTACTCGGAGCTCAGGATGTCTCAGGCATGAGTAATTGAGAGAGAAGAGGGGAAAGCACAATGGGGTCTCCAAACAGTAGAGTGACATTATGTATACAGTCCGTTTATGCAAATTCAACTCCTTGCCCTCAGCAGGAAGTAATGCATTTAGAGATTACAAATCAAATAGTATGGGTAATTCTGCAACTGCATTTTAAACAAGTGCAGGTGTCCCAAAGCAAGCATGGGACGGGGGCTTGAATCTACTGTTTCCTCAGCCAGTCCTGGTTCCAATGCATCCCTCATAGTATAAGCATCTCATTTCAGTGCTTCTACTGTAAAACTGTATTTTGCATATATATATCTAGTTTGTTATATACCAAACATTACTACATCTGGGATACATAGTTCATATAATTACAGATTTGAATATAAAAACCTGTGTATGTATATGTGTTTATATATATATATACACACACATACTGTATAAATATTGTGCTCAATTAAGTGAATTTCAAAGGAAATCTGACCTAATAGTTGCCTCTTAGTCTCTCTAACTAAGAGACTCATCCTATTTAAGATAATATTCCTACTCTTGTGTTGTATAATGGTTAAGAACACCCACCTTTCTGGTGGGTTAGAGCCACACCTTTCTGGCTGAGCAATCCTGGGCAAGATACTCTGTGTCACAGTTTACCACCAGTTGAGTGGAGATATTACCTGCCTACCTCATAGAAGTGTTATTAAGACTGAATGATATCTTCCACGTACAGTTCTTAGTATAGTGCCTGACACATCATTAGCACTGAATAAACGTTAACTATCATTATCCTTGTTATTATTTCTACAAGTCTTAGCTTTGTTAATATCTACGTTGACGATTTGTTTTAAGTGATAATAAAGGAATATAGTAGAGAGCACTATTTAAATGATTTGACCTATTGACTACTCATTAGGTCATTGACTACTCCTTTTACTTTTAAGTGTAATTATTTTGGTTTACTATGGACTGCAATATTTTTTTATTTCTTAGATATTTCCTAAAAGTGACTCTTTCTGTACACCCTTTCTACCTCCCTGTATTTGTGCTGGCATTCTTGCACTCATCCCTGTGCTTTTGCCCGTATTGATTCAACAAATATCTGTCTGTAGCGCGCCATTGTGTACCAGGCATGCAGGGAGGTGTTTCCGTAGATGGATCAGTTATGCCAGTCCCAGCAAGAATCAATTTCAGCAAAGTTGTCAATACTGAGTATTCCCAGCTTATATTATGGGAAGCAGGCTCTCCTGCAGGCCCTTCCCCTAGCTGAGGGGCCCACTGCCTTAACAGAGTAGAAGAAAATAAGAACTGCCTTACTCCACATTACCTTTAGCTCTCCCAGCCTCATTTCCCCTCCTTGATCACATAAAGAAGAGTTCCCTTTGTTATGAGAGCAGGTACATGGATTTCCAAAAACTATCTTAAGGCTACTTCTCCCCTTCCATTATATGCATTAAAAATCATCTTAAGTATGCTCTAAGTATTGTAATTTTTATAAAGTTAGGATATTCTGTACTTAAAAGTAAGAAGAGTGACATTTGGAGATGTCTCTAAGAAGCAGTCCTAAATAGCTTGAATGCTGTACATTTTTCTAAAATCATTGATGGTTATGAAATCCTTCTTTGCCATAAAAACTTTCCTGAGCATGTCATATAAAGTGAATTATTTCCCAAAGTAAATAAGAGTTAGTGGTGGTGGTTTGTTTATGAATCACAAAAATGAAAATTATGTATTAACAAGGCCAAACTAAAACTGGCAAGTCTATAATCCATTAACCTGGTTAACTGACACTCTAGGTCTTTCAGAAGGAAATACCTGTCCTTATAGCTTTATTCTGCCTGGGGCCCCTGTGTGTCATGGGTTATACAGAGGGTACCAAATGAATATAGACCCATTGCCTCATAAACAGGAGGTGAAATCAACCTGCTTGTTTAAGTCATTAACATTTAGAGGTAGCTTGCCATCTTACACTTTAGCTCCTAGAAGGAGGGGCTCCTAGATATGGTTTATATAACCCAGCCTCATCACAAGAACATCAGTCCAATACTTTCTTTTACTCCCATTTAAGATTTCCTGGAGCAAGCAGAAGTGGTCAAAATCATTTCATTGATCTCAGAGCTGGCACAAATTATTAGTTCCTCTGCTCAGCAGTTTTCTTGACAGTTCTTAGTGCAATCCATATGTCATCAGCCCTTAAAACAATTACCAAGTCATTAACATAGACAAAACCAGCCCCAAAACGTTCTTGCCAAATTGTAAAGCATATGAAAGCTTCGTAATTACCTTCGTGAGTGACTTACATAGGGTGACATTATGAAATAAGATTTTTTGAGTGTTTGCTGTGTGCCAGGAAATTTCTAGAAATATTTTTACTTAATTCTCCTTAGTAACCCTGCAAGTTTTTGTTTTGCACTTCAGAAAACTGAAGTTTAGAGTCTTAATCCTACTTCTCTTACATTAAACAGAAAGTGAGTGGTAGAGCCTGGACTTGAATCCAGGTCTTTGACTTCAAGCCTGTGTCCTTCTGCTTCTCCATACTGCCCCACTCAGGAAAACTACTCACTCCGAGGACCCATTTGTTTATTTAACCAACCCTGTGGTATATCAGGTGCTGAAGATACGGCAGAAAACAAACCAGAACTGGTCTCTGCCTGCAGGGAGTTTACATCCAGCTGGGAAGACAGGTAGCGGAGGAGGAACTATAATTGTAGATGAGCGTTAAGACTCAAATGCCGTTTCATTAAATTAGGGATAATTATGTGCTGCTGTTTTAGGAAGAGACACTACCCAGGTGATGCTGATGCAGCCAAGATGAGAACCACTGACTTTGTGCCTGACACATAGTGAACCCTCAGTTAACCTTAAATTCATACTAGTATGATTCAGATTAAAAGATGGAATCTTACATGGCCCTTCACTTTCACATATATGGAAGAGACTTGGTGTTCGTGTTAGTTGGTTCCTATGTTGGAGTTGTTTCTTCTTGGTTCCAATTGAATGTCACTCCTTTATCCTGTAGGTGACTGAAGGCCATTGGAAGTGGGGCGGCGTCACGGTCCAAGTGAACAGTGCCTTTTTTACCGGCATCTATGGCATGTGGAACCTGTATGTCTTTGCTTTGATGTTCTTGTATGCACCATCCCATAAGAACTATGGGGAAGACCAGTCTAATGGTGAGTTCCAGCCTCTTTGGCATAGCTTTAATCAGGATAAGTAGGCTTCTGTCTCTACAAGACTTAGATAGCAAAGGCTCTGGGTTCCCCAGTCGAATGTTCCCTCCAAGTGTGAATGAACACCTCCAGGGACTCTGGGGCCATAAGACAAAACGCCAGCATAGGGCAGATATTTCTATTAAGTCCTCATTTAAAAAAATCTTTAAAATACATTGGGAATATTGCATGCTAGTCTACAATATCTCCCAGTCTTAGTACAAAAATTAAATTTACTTTCCTCAATTTTTTGAACAAAATTGACTGTTGGAAAGTGTGCTACATTTATTCTTCTAGTTTGAGAACCACAATCTGAGATATCGGGTGGATGGGGACTGAGCCCTGAGTGGAAGTGGAGCTAGCTTTGTTTTTCCTCTGCTCATTTTCCTGCAAGCCTGTTGACACATCCAAACCGGTAGCTATTCTCCTGTCCCCATAGCCTCCCTCCCCTTAAGTGCTAGTATGCTGTCTTTGGTGCTGCTGCAAGGAGCCTTGGAGAATTTAGTCAGTCCAGTCATTTTATAGATGAGGAAACTGAGACCCAGAGAAGGGAGAGGCTTGCCTGGGGTTTCTCTACCAGCCATGGCAGAGGGAAATGAACATTACTGCCTGGGCCAGTGCTGTTAACATGGAAGAGGTGACCTGGTAAACAACACATCTGAGAGCTCCTTTTTCTTTGTATACTTAGGCCTACATTGTCTGGCTCCACCCTTATTCTTTCTTCCCGTTTTCATGTCTGCTTTACCCTGGCCACGTGCCTCCTATTCCCCAAACAAAAGATGTTTTTTGTCAAATCAGAGCCAGTGCCCTTCACTCTGCCCTGAAGCAGAGATCAGGGCTTTAAGGTCTGCATGTCTGCGTGGCACCAAGGGTTGGCCTTGCTCATAGGAAGTGCTCAGCAAGTGTCTGCTGAGTCGATGGATTCATATCCCCCCTCCACCTGGGCCTGATAAAACCCTACTCGTCTTTTGGGTCCATTCAAAATGTTTCCTCCTCCTTCAGACCCATTCCTGATCACCCCAGTTGGAGTCTGGCAAGTTACGTTCAGTAGAATATTGTTGCCATGGGATGTTGGTAGGCTTTAGTAGTCAAATGAGTTTGAGAATCATTGGGTTTTTAATCAGCATTAATATGATTTTACTGCAAGATATCTTAATGCCTTTAGCGCATTAATTTGTACTATGTCTTCTAAAATGGGTGGGGGTAACAGCACTTCCAAATTATTATTTTTTTAAATTATTTATTTATGTATTTGGCTGTGCTGGGTCTTAATTGCGGTGCACGGATCTGTAGTTGTGGTATACGGGATCTTTAGTTGTGGCATGCGGGGTCTAGTTCCCTGACCAGGGATCAAACCCAGGCCCCCTGCATTGGGAGCACAGAGTCTTAACCACTGGACCACCAGGGTAGTCCCACTTCCAAATTATTAAATCATTTGGCCCTGGAAACCTTTTTCCAGGCATGGTATCTTTTGGAACTGGTGTTCTGAAGAGCAGGCCTGGGGGAACATGACTACGCTTTTCACATGACACTCACCGTGTAGGTGTAGTAGATGGGTTTGCCTGTGCCTTCTCTCTCCTGCTGGAACACTTAACTCCTTAAGGGCCAGGATCGGTTCTTAAGGGTGCTTTGAAAATGTTGAGTGCATTAATGCTTTAGAAATAAGAGTTCTATATTAGCTTTCTTATTTCACAGATGGGCCAGTGATCTTGAGATAGGTCATCTTGAGATGAACATGAGGGATGGAGCAGGGACAGGAGGGCATCTGTGCTGAGGGTCAAGGGTCGTGGAATGGTCTCAGCCACCATCTGTCCCCAGTATTACACCTGCCTCTTCTGTACAAAAGCATCCTAGACACCAGGCCTCTCTTCCTTTCTACTCCATGACTTCCTGTCACACTATCAAGTCCATCTCTGGCATGGGTCCTGGGCAAGGATAAAGACCTTTGGCTCACCTACCCACCTGCCCAACTCTTGGTTTGATTGACTTCCCTTCTACAAAGCTTGTGAGCCAGGTAGCCTTCAGCTTCCTTTCCACTGCTAGCACTCTGTGTTTTACTATATGCATGGTAATGGGAGCATGTAGTCTCTTCGTGGCCCTCCATAATGCCAAAGGAAGGGATTCTGGGCTTGTGAACAAGAATCTTGATTTCATTTCATGGCCATCCTCTTGGACTTTGACAGAAACCATATGGACTTGTCCTTGACTTGAGAGTATTAAGCAGGAACCTAGTAGGTGGAGTTCATGCCTTCCAGGGAAATACTACCTAAAGCAATGGCTGGACTTCCTGGGATGTCGGAAAAATAATCCTAGCGGGTAACAGTTATTGAGTACTGACCGCTTGCTACAGCACTTTATGGACATAAACTATTTTGGTTGTTTTTGCTGTGGGACTAGTGGTGAACTGCTTCCCTCTCTGTGCACCACTTCTCCCACCTGTACGTGATCTCTTAAAATCTTTTGGGACCGTAAAATTCTATGGTTCTCTTCATTCCCGTTAGCGAGGAAGTGGCAGAAGAGCACCTCCTTTCATAAAGTGGTAGCCCAGAGGGTGATTCCGTCACACGTAAGGGATTTCTAAACACTGGTGAGAATTCGCCCAAGCCCAACACTTTCAGGCACATGGGAGGCCAGAGCTGTGGCCAGGCCTGCAGAGGCAGGATGACTGCCTGCCACCCTGTGGCGTCAGATGCTTGAGCCGCAAGCCAAGTGTTAGGCAGCTCCCATGAGGACGTCTTACTCAGCACAGCAGCCACCCTCCTAGGCTTCGAACCTTGCCATTGAGAATAGAACTTGATTTGTTCCCCAACAGATTTGTTGCTGTTTTTGAAGTCTACACAACACACAGATTGGTAATTTCACAGAAAGCTCAAAAGCTATTCTCAACAGGAGGTCGTATGCACTGCAAAGAAGTGTTTGGAAACTTCTTGCAAAGAAGTGTTTGGAAATGTCCATAGCTGTCCTGGATTGTCATTTATGACAGGGACGTGCCACTGGCATTTAGTGGCCAGATTCTAGGGATGCTAAATGTCCTACAAGGAGCAAAACAGTCCCTTATAGTAAAGAGTTATCCTGCCCCAAATGCCAATAGGGCCCTTGTTGAAAAACATTCAAGCAGTCTAGCAGGCAGACTCTTTTGGGACCCTGTTCTGATCATAAACACAATTTTTAGTCACAGGATTTAGCAGCCCTGCAGTGGTGACATGACCCACTGTGACTTTGCAGAAGCCCGTAAGCCCCTAGCAGCTTGTGCCCTTAGCTTACCTGGCTGGTGCTGTGCCCTGTGCATTTGGAAAGGGCTCTTCCAAGTTGGGTTCTCCGATCATTTTTCTTCTCTGCTCTCTTCCCTTTTCATCTCTTCATCCACCACCAGATCACACATTGTATCATAGGAATTATGGAGCGTTTGTCAAAATTTTGAAGCTCCTTGGAAAAAGCTAATTTGGAATATTACATGGAAACCTAGAAAATGAACTCTCAGAGGGATACACTGTATTTTTTTAAATATATCTTTATTGGAGTATAACTGCTTCACAATACTGCGCTAGCCTCTGTCGCACAGCAAAGTGAATCAGCCACGTGCATACATACATCCCCATATCCCCTCTGTCTTGAGCCTCCCTCCCTATCCCACCCCTCTAGGTCATCACAAAGCACCGAGCTGCTCTCCCTGTGCTATGCTGCTGCTTCCCACTAGCTATCTATTTTACATTTGGTAGTGTATATATGTCCGTGCTACTCTCACTTCACCAAGGCTTCCCCCTCCCCTCCGCGTCCTCAAGTCCATTCTCTATGTCTACGTCTTTGTTACTGCCCTGCCACTACGTTCATCAGTACCATTTTGTTGTTGTTGTTGTTTTTAGATTCCATATAGATGCGTTAGCATATGGTATTTGTTTTTCTCTTTCTGACTTACTTCACTCGTATGACAGACTCTAGGTCCATCCACCTTATTACAAATAACTCAGTTTCGTTCCTTTTTATGGCTGAGTAATATTCCATTGTATATATGTGCCACATCTTCTTTATCCATTCATCTGTCGATGGACATTTAGGTTGCTTCCATGTCCTGGCTATTGTAAATAGTGCTGCAGTGAACACTGTGGTACATGTCTCTCTTTGAATTATGGTTTTCTCTGGGTATATGCCCAGTAGTGGGATTGCTGGGTCATATGGTAGTTCTATTTTTAGTTTTTTAAGGAACCTCCATGCTGTTCTCTGTAGTGGCTGTATCAACTTACATTCCCACCAACAGTGCAGGAGGGTTCCCTTTACACTACACCCTTTCCAGCATTACTGTTTCTAGATTTTTTGATGATGGCCATTATGACTGGTGTGAGGTGATACCTCATTGTAGTTTGGATTTGCATTTCTCTGATAATTAGTGATGTTGAGCATCTTTTCATTTGCCTCTTAGCCATCTGTATGTCTTCTTTGGTGAAATGTCTATTTAGGTCTTCCATGCATTTTTAAATTGGATTGTTTGTTTTTTTGATATTGAGCTCCATGAGCTGTTTGTATATTTTGGAGATTGATCCTACTTCCATTGTTTCATCTGCAAATATTTTCTCCCATTCTGAGGGTTGGCTTTTCATTTTGTTTATGGTTTCCTTTGCTGTGCAAAAGCTTTTACGTTTAATTAGTTCCCGTTTGTTTATTTTTATTTTCATTACTCTAGGAGGTGGGTGGAAAAAGATCTTGCTGTGGTTTATGTCAAAGAATGTTTTCCCTGTGTTTTCCTCTAAGAGTTTTATAGTGTCTGGTCTTACATTTAGGTCTTTAATCCATTTGGAGTTTATTTTTGTGTATGGTATTAGGGAGTGTTCTAATTTCATTCTTTTTTTTTTTTGTGATACACGGGCCTCTCACTGTTGTGGCCTCTCCTGTTGTGAAACACAGGCTCCGGAAGCGCAGGCTCAGCGGCCATGGCTCACGGGCCCAGTCGCTCCGTGGCATGTGGGACCTTCCCGGACCGGGGCATGACCCTGTGTCCCCTGCATCGACAGGCGGACTCTCAACCACTGCGCCACCAGGGAAGCCCTAATTTCATTCTTTTACATGTAGCTGTCCAGTTTTCCCAGCACCACTTATTGAAGAGGCTGCCTTTTCTCCATTGTATGTTCTTGCCTCCCTTGTCATAAATTAGGTGGCCATATGTGTGTGGGTTTATCTCTAGGCTTTCTATCCTGTAGCATTGATCTATATTTTTGTTTTTATGCCAGTACCATACTATCTTGATTACTGTAGCTTTGTAGTATAGTTTGAAGTCAAGGAGCCTGATTCCTCCGGCTCCATTTTTCTTTCTCAAGTTTGCTTTGGCTGTTCAGGGTCTTTTGTGTTTCCATACAAACTGTAAATTTTTTTCTAATTCTCTGAAGAATGCCATTGGTAATTTGATAGGGATTGCATTGACTCTGTAAATTGCTTTGGGTAGTGTAGTCATTTTGACAATATTGATTCTTCCAATCCAAGAACATGGTGTATTTCTCCATCTGTTTATGTCATCTTTGATTTCTTTCATCAGTGTTTTATAGTTTTCTGAGTAACAGTCTTTCGCCTCCTTAGGTAGGTTTATTCCTAGGTATTTTATTCTTTTTGTTGTGATGGTAAATGGGATTGTTTCTTTAATTTCTCTTTCTGATTTTTTTGTTGTTAGTGTATAGGAATACCAGAGATTTCTGTGCATTTATTTTGTATCCTGCAACCTTACCAAATTCATTGATTAGTTCTAGTAGTTTTTTGGTGGCATCTTTAGGATTTTCTGTGTATAGTATCATGTCATCTGCAGACAGTGACAGTTTTATTTCTTCTTTTCCCATTTGTATTCCTTTTATTTCTTTTTCTTCTCTGATTGCTGTGACTAGGTCTTCCAAAACTATGTTGAATAAGAGTGGTGAGAGTAGACATCCTTGTCTTGTTCCAGATCTTAATAGAAATGCTTTCAGTTTTTCACCACTGAGTATGATGTTTGCTGTGGGTTTGTAATATGTGGCCTTTATTATGTTGAGGTAGGTTCCCTCTGTGCCCATTTTCTGGAGGGTTTTTATCATAAAGAGGTGTTGAATTTTGTCAAAAGCTTTTTCTGCATCTATTGAGATGATCATGTGGTTTTTATTCTTCAATTTGTTAATATGGTGTATCACATTGATTGATTCACATATTTTGAAGAATCCTTCATCCCTGGGATAAATCCCAGTTGATCATGGTGTATGACCCTTTTAATGTGTTGTTGGCTTCTGTTTGCTAGTATTTTGTTCAGAATTTTTGTGTCTATGTTCATCAGTGATATTGGTCTATAATTTTCTTTTTTGTAATATCTTTTTCTGGTTTTGGTATCAGGGTGATGGTAGCTTTGTAGCATGAATTTGGGAGTGTTCCTTCCCCTGCAATTTTTTGGAAGAGTTTGAGAAGAATCAGTTTTAGGTATTCTCTAAATGTTTGATAGAATTCGCCTGTGAAGCCATCTGGTCCTGGACTTTTGTTTGTTGGAAGAGTTTTAATTACAGTTTCAATTTAATTACTTGGGATAAGTCTGTTTATATTTTCTAATTTTTCCTGGTTCAGTCTTGTAAAATTGTACCTTTCCAAGAATTTGTCCATTTCTTCGTGGTTGTCCATTTTATTGGCATATAGTTTGTAGTAGTGTCTTATAATCCTTTGTATTTCTGTGGTGTCAGTTGTGATTTCTCCTTTTTCTTTACTAATTTTATTGATTTGCGTCCTCTCCCCTTTTTTCTTGATGAGTCTGGCTAATGGTTTATCAATTTTGTTTATCTTCTCAAAGAACCAGCTTTTATTTTTATTGATGTTTGCTATCGTTTCCTTCATTTCTTTTCATTTATTTCTGATCTGATCTTTATGATTTCTTTCCTTCTGCTAACTTTGGGGTATTTTTGTTCTTCTTTCTCTAATTCCTTTAGGTCTAGGGTTAGATTGTTTACTTGAGATTTTTCTTGTTTCTTGAGGTGAGATTGAATTGCTATAAACTTCCCCCTTAGAACTGCTTTTGTGTTCCATAGGTTTTGGGTCATGATGTTTTCGTTGTCATTTGTTTCTGTGTATTTTTTTATTTCTTCTTTGATTTCCTCAGTGATCTCTTGGTTATTTAGTAGCTCACTGTTTAGCCTCCATGTATTTGTGGTTTTTACAGTATTTTTCCTGTAATTGATTTCCAGTCTCATAGCATTGTTGTCAGAAAAGATGCTTGATGATTTCAATTTTTTAAAATTTACCAAGGCTTGATTTGTGACCCAAGAGGTGATCTATCCTGGAGAATGTTCTGTGTCTACTTGAGAAGTGTATTCTGCAACTTTAGGGTGGAATGTTCTATAAATATCAATTAAATCTATCTGGTCTATTGTGTCATCTAAAGCTTGTGTTTCCTTATTTATTTTCTGTTTGGATGATCTGTCCATTGGTTTAAGTGGGGTGTTAAAGTCCCCTACTATTATTGTGTTACTGTCGATTTCTCCTTTCATGGTTGTTAGCATTGGCCTTATGTCTTGAGGTGGGTTTATGCACCCTATGTTAGGTGCCTAAACATTTATAATTGTTATATCTTCTTCTTGGATTGATCCCTTGATCATTACATAGTGTCCTTCCTTATCTCTTGTGACAGTCTTTATTTTAACGTCTATTTTATCTGATATGCGTATTGCTACTCCAGCTTTCTTGTGATTTCCATTTGCATGGAATATCTTTTTCCATTCCTTCACTTCCAGTCTGTATGTGTCCATAGGTCTGAAGTGGGTGTCTTGTAGACAGGCATATATATGGGTCTTGTTTTTGTATCCATTTAGCCAGTCTGTGTCTTTTGGTTGGGGCATTCAGTCCATTTATGTTCAAGGTTATTATCGATATGTATGTTCCTATTACCATTTTCTTAATTGTTTTGGGTTTGTTTTTGTGGGTCTTTTTCTTCTCTGGTGTTTCCTACCTAGAAAAGTTTCTTTAGCATTTGTTGTAAAGCTGGTTTGGTGGTGCTGAATTCTCTTAGCTTTGGCTTGTCTGAAAAGCTTTTGATTTCTCCATTGAATCTGAATGAGATCCTTGCTGGGTAGAGTAATCTTGGTTGTAGGTTTTTCTCTTTCAGCACTTAAAGTATATCCTGCCACTCCCTATGGCCTGCAGAGTTTCTGCTGAAAAGTCAGCTGATAACCTTATGGGATTTCCTTTGTATGTTATTTTTTGTTTTTCCCTTTTAATATTTTTTCTTTGAATTTAATTTTTGTTAGTTTGATAAATATGTGGTTTGATGTGTTTCTTTTGGGGTTTATCCTGGATAGGACTCTCTGTGCTTCTTGGACTTGCGTGACTATTTCCTTTCCCATGTTAGGGAAGTTTTCCACTATAATCTCTTCAAATATTTCCTCAGACCCGTTCTTTTTCTCTTCTTCTGGGACCCCTATAATTTGAATGTTGGTGCATTTAGTGTTGTCCCAGCGGTGTCTGAGATTGTCTTCAATTCTTTTCATTCTTTTTCTTTATTCTGCTCCTTGGCAGGTACTTCCACACTTTTGTCTTCCAGCTCACTTTTTTGTTCCTGTGCCTCAGTTATATTCTGTTACTGATTCCTTCTAGTGTATTTTTCATTTCAGTTATTGTGTTGTTCATCTGTGTTTGCTTGTTCTTTACTTCTTCTACAGCTTTCTTAAACATTTCTTGTATTTTCTCAGTCCATGCCTCCATTCTATTTCTGAGATTCTGAATCATCTTTACTATCATTACTCTGAATTCTTTTTCAGGGAGATTGCCTATTTCTTCTTCATTTATTTGGTCTTATAGGTTTTTACCTTGTTCCTTCATCTGTGACATATTTTTTTGCCATCTCATTTTTTTGTTTTTTTGATGAGTGGGATTGTTTTCCTGTCTTACTGGTTGTTTGGCCTGAAGCTTCCAACACTGGAGTTTGTAGGCTGTTGGGTAGAGCTGGGTCTTGGTGCTGAGATGAGGACCTCTGGGAGACCCCACTCCGATGAATGTTCCCTGGAATCTGAGGTTCTCTATTAGTCCAGTGGTTCGGACTCGGAGCTCCCACTGCAGGATCTTTGGCCAGACCCCTGGCTCATGAACCAAGATCCCACAAGCTGCCTGGAGCAGCCAAAAAAAAAGGGGGGGGGAGAACAATAACAAAGTGAAAAATAAAATTATACTAAGAAATAACAGATATGTTAGAAAGAATGTAAAAATAAAAATAGAGATGAAACAACAGATGGAAGGCAAAACAGAACCATAATAATAAAAAAGAGGAGGAGAAAAGAAGAAAAGGTGGAAAAGGCCTTAGCTATGGAGGGCGGGGCCTAAGCAGGGGTGGGGTTTGGGCAGTGGGCGGGCCCTATGCTTAGGACACACAGGACTGGAAAAGGCCCTGGGAGTGTTGGGGGTGGGGCTTAGGCTCAACGGAACAGAAGGGGCCCAGGTGTGCCTCCCACCTCTGGTCTCAGAGCACTGGGGACCCCACCTGGGAGCTCAGTAGGTTTCCCTGGCTCAAGTGGGTGGGGCCAACGCCCTCTGTTCCTCTCCCGCTCCTCCGGTCCTGGAGGCCCCCTCCTGCCCGCCTCTCCTGATCTCCTCCCCGTCTCCCTCCTATGCCCCCAGGACCCATGCAGCCTGGAGTGGGCCTCTGAGGGCGTAGGACCTGGCCCGAGAATCAGGCAGACTTCTCTGGATGATTGGGCAGGTGATGCGCTGGGCATGCTCCCCCTGATCCAAGCCTCCAAGGGTGAACCCCTTCCCCCTCTCAGCCGCCCCTCAAGGGCACCGGTCCTGTCTGGCCTCCACTTCTCCTACCTCCTCAGTCCCCCCACGTCCTACCAGTTCGCTTGGGGGTTCCTCCTGTCACCTTGGGCTTCGAGGTACCCCACCAGCACCCTGCCGGTGCCCAAGTTGTGGGGAGATGCAAACTCCTCATCTTCCCACACTGCCCTACAGTGTATTTTTAAATTCTCCGACTCTCTGGATAGCATTCCTCCTCCTTCCTCAGCCTTCCCATGCTCCTTTTCCTTTCTTGTGGAAAGTTTTTATTTTTAACTGGCTTGGACTCCCTCCCCACTCTAGCTTGTAAGGTCCAGAGCCAAGAATTTGGATCTCTTGCTATGGAGAATGAATCCTAGGTATGTGGCTCTTCTTGCCTTCGTGAGATGGATCCTGAGTGGAGCTCTGGAGAAAGCTCATTTCCAGGAACTTGGCAAGCAGTTTCTGATGCAGCAGAGGCCAGAGGGGCTAAGGAGAGAGAAAAAGCCATTGAGAAGTGTTGTTTTGTTTGGGAGATGGAGAGAGATGCTGAGAAATGTGTGTGTGTGTGTGTGTGTGTGTGTGTGTGTGTGTGTGTGTGGAGGGGGAGTGGATAGGAAGGAAATGAAAGCAGAGAGCACAGACTTTTGCTTCTCCCTTTTGGTCAAGGAATGGCCAGAGAGAAAGCGGGCAGCAGGTGTGAGAGAGGGTCAGTTTCCAAAGAACATTTTCTCTCACGTAATTCTGTTTATTGTGTGGCTCGGAAAATGAGCCTTAACAATGAACCAGTGAGTGCCTCAGCGCCTCGCACTGTGCTGGGTTTGAGAGGATGAGTGACAAAGACACATGCTTGTTCTCACAGAGCTAGCAGTCTGATCTAGGAGATAAGACTTCCTCCTCTGCCTCAACATGGGACGTGGCAGGACAGCTCCAGCCAGGGTGTCCAAGCGAGAATGTTTTCATGTTGTCAGCAGCTGATTGGTGCCGCAGGGGTGTGGTTCTCCAGGGTCCTAACTGTCGGTGGATCCACCATAGCTGCAGTGTTGGTATAAACACATTCAAATCAGCCTATATATATATGGTTGTAAAATTAATTTACGTCCATGTTTACTAAACGATTACCCTTAGTTTTGTAAACCATAGAGATCCCAATTCTCAGATTCTTATATCAGAAGAACAGGAATGTTTGTGAATGCTTGTAATCTGTATTTTGATTGGATCATACAGTGGATTTTGAAAGGCTTTATTTAGACTATGTGTGTACTTAATATACGTTAATTAATAAAACTGAATAGTTTTTAATGTGTTAAAAATATATATAATGAGGGCTTCCCTGGTGGCGCAGTGGTTGAGAGTCCACCTGCCGATGCAGGGGACTTGGGTTCGTGCCCTGGTCCGGGAAGATCCCACATGCCGTGGAGCGGCTGGGCCCGTGAGCCATGGCCGCTGAGCCTGTGCGTCCAGAGCCTGTGCTCCGCAACGGGAGAGGCCACAGCAGTGAGAGGCCCGCGTACCGCAAAAAAAAAAAAAAAAAATATATATATATATATATATATATATATATGTATATATAATGAGACTATCAATGTATACATATGTATCTGTTTACATATAATCATCTTATGTGTATACATATATATAGATATACATATACTTTTTTTTCTTTAATTTAGCAAAGATACTTTAGACCTTCTCTTTCAAGGACCATTCACATTTTCTGCCGTGCTCCTGACGCCTTTTCATTAAAGCTTTTCCTTTTACCTGTTTCCATAATCTATCTGCAAATCATTCTGGATGTCTTCCCAGGCAGAAACAAACTGCAACACAGGCTGATGTTAACCCTCAGCCCGGAGCAAAGGCTTCATCTCGCAGGGGTACACCATCGATGCCCTGCACACAGGACACACTGTCCAGATCCCCTCAAGTCACCAGTTCATGTAGGGAAAAAAAGTTGGAGTTGCTTATGAAGTCAATTCTTGATACTAGCTTTCATTTTTGTGTTATTTCGTTTATAAAATTCTTATCAGAAGGTTTTAGAAAAAAAGTGAGAAATGGAATTCCTGACTAGATGACTATGACAGAGGGAACAGGAGACACTCTAAGTGCCAACAGGTTCCTTTCTATTTCTATTCCCACTAAATGTCTTCTGTCTGACACATTCTTTCTGCTGGAAGCCACAGCAGCAACCCCAGGCCCTGTGTCTTGGTAGCTACCGTTCAGGGTCAGTTTTGCTTCTGGAGGCTTCTGAGGTCTCCTGCTGCTTGTTTCACAGGAAAGGTGGCTTAGGCTTTTGTTGCCTCAGTAAATGTTTGGTTTGAGTCATGAGGCTTTGACAGTGGCTGCCTTTTGTTGCGATCTTTCCCCTGCTTGTGTGTTAAGTGACACGCACCTACCCATGGCCAGGCTGGCTCCCCCTTGATGTCTGTGAGCAGCGATGGAATCGGTCTTCCCTCCAGGGCTGGACTCAGATTCTGAAGTGGGTCTTGATAGCCTGTCTCTTCACATGGTCTTCCCTCTGTGCATGTCTGTATCCTCATCTTTTTTTTTCTTAGAAGGAGAAATTATGGTTATATTGGATTAGGGTTCACCCTAATGACTCCATTTTAACTTAATCACCTCTTTAAAGACCCTGTGTCCAAATATAGTCACATTCTGAGGTACTGGGAATTAGGACTTCAACAAATGGATTGGCGGGGAGGTACAATTCAAGCTACGATGCTGAGATTTCATGCAAAATGTCTAGGATTTATTGTTCCCCTCCTTAGAGGTGCCTGGCACTGAGTGTCTGGAGGCACCTTGGAGGTAGATGGGAAACGGCTCACTTCAAGCCTGGTATAAACCAACTTGATCGTTGAAAGGGATTGAGAGATCCCTGAACCCTTCCTACCAAGGCCACTCTGCCTTATCCCCCAGAAGGGATCACAAAGGCTGAGTCATCCCAAAGCACACCTGTTTTTTTTTGTTGTTTTTTTTTTGCGATACGCGGGCCTCTCACTGCTGCGGCCCCTCCCGTTGCGGAGCACAGGCTCCGGATGCGCAGGCTCAGCGGCCATGGCTCACGGGCCCAGCCGCTCCGTGGCATGTGGGATCCTCCCGGACCGGGGTACGAACCGGTGTCCCCTGCATCGGCAGGCGGACTCTCAACCACTGCGCCACCAGGCAAGCCCAGCTACACCTGTTTTCTAGCTGAGTGTTTGTCCCTAAACCCCAGTGGGGAATTCCAGTGCTGGAGTGTTGGGCTAGATAGTACCGTGTAGAGCAGAGCAGGGAGGAGCTGGACCGGCCCATGTGAGGAAGTATTGGTGGGTGTTTTTAATGATCACTTACTACACAGCAGATACTGTGCTGGTGATTTACATTCTTTAATTTTTTTTTTTTTTAATTTTTAAAGATTTAGAAAACCCACCATCCAGTATTTTGTTAACACCCAAAATGTAGAAAGGATATAATTGTAAACAACAGTCTTTGGCATGGAAATAATTTAGCTTTACTAACAATACTCTCTCCTTGATTTTCTCATTTTTCCATGAACCAGAGACATCATTACAGAGAGTTATCATTTGAGCTTAGCATTGAAGGTGAAAATGGGAAGAGGTTTGTTGTGGGACTGGAAGAAATTCCACAGAAAAGTAAGGAGTGTTATAGAAAGAACATAAACTTTGGAGGTAGACACAGATGGTTTGGAATCCTGGCTCCAATATATACTGTGTATGACCTCAAGAAATAAATATAAACTCATAGTATGAGAGCTTTCTGGCTTCCACATCTGGGTAATGAGGTATTAATTTGCCTTAGTGGTTGTGAGGACAGAATTAGGTAGCCCTTATTAATATTAGAAGAATGTGGATCTCTCCCAAATTCTGTGAAACCACCTTGGAATTAAATTAGAAGTTTCCCTTCTTTGACTAAAGTAGCCACATTTACACAAATAATTGTCATTAAAATGCTGCCAGTCTTAGGAAGCTGTGCTCATCATTATATCATTAGAGTGCAGTTTATGTAGCTTTCTGCATCCCCGGTATGCATTCCAGCAGTTCAAATCAAGCAACAGCAGCGTATCTGTGGATGTCGTACCATAGATGTGGATCTATTGATAGTCCTTTGAGATTAAATCCCATGGCAGAGATTGGTCTCATTTCACAATGGTTAGAAACAAGGCTTCATCTTTTGCGGTACGCGGGCCTCTCACTGTTGTGGCCTCTCCCGTTGCGGAGCACAGGCTCCGGACGCGCAGGCCCAGCGGCCATGGCTCACGGGCCCAGCCGCTCCGCGGCATGAGGGATCTTCCTGGACCGGGGCACGAACCTGTGTCCCCTGCATCGGTAGGTGGACTCTCAACCACTGCACCACCAGGGAAGCCCCCCACATCACTATTTATCAACTTGGGTCTTGGGAAAGTTACTTGACCTCTCTGTGCCTCAGTTTCTTCTTCAAAAGAATGGAAATGATGAAATGGTACCTCTCTCAAAGGGCTGGTAATGAGGATTAAATGCATAAATATTTGTAAAGTGTTTAGAATGGAGTCAGACATAGGACAAGCACTATAACATAGGTACCTGTTAAAATTAAAAAGCCCAAGTAATTTTGGCTGTTTTTTCACATGATGTGATCTGTAACGGTCATACACATTTTCCAGGACCTGCAATTTGGAATCACATTTTAAGCTTAAATAATTGGTGCCTTCGGTTCAAAACCTGAGTAGAATTACAATCTAGTATCTATTTCTACGAAGTCTTCAGTGAAAGGGATTCCTTAGGTCAACACTTGGAGGTACTAATGGGTCTGCTGGGGTGCTCAGGACTCTCTTTGAAATTTTGATGACTCTCAGACATGCAGATCATGAAATTGGCTTTGAAGTTTTGGTTGGCTCACCCAGATATGCAAATCCAGAACTAGCTTTGACCAAGAAATTTGAGGCTTAAGCCCGTTCTTGACTGAGGAGTGGACTAGAAGTTGCAGCAGTGAGAATGTAAGTTAGTGACTTGGGAAAACTTGCTCATTGTATAATTAATGGTTCCACGTGGCCCCAGGCAGCTCTGTGTAAAGCCTTTAAGCAGCCTTTCCACCTTATTGGTGCATGCCAAGTGCCGTACCATTGGAGTCTGGGCTGATACTCCTTTGGTACCTGCTCTGCCCCCTGTCCTTGGATTGGACACTTGCTAGAACAGCCCCAAATTGCTATTAACAGTTTCTGCAACAGCTAATGACCCTGCTTCTGGGACTAAAGATTCTTCTGGGTAGAGAATTGCAATTCCAGCATTTCATAAGAGTGATTTAGTTGCACAGCTGCTGGGGGTCTACAGTGAAAAACGAATACCCTGTGGCACACATGAAGGTCACCAGCCAAGCAGCCTGCAGGGTGACCCCTAGGGTCCTAAGGCCATCAGATTAATGGATGCCCAGCAGTTCCTAAACTAGTGACGAGATATTAGTTGGGCCAGCGCTTTCTTCTAAGTAATAGTATGGAATCCCATTTGAAAACAGCGCTTGTGTGTTTAATTCCATGCTTTGAAGTAGGAAAAATTTCAGTTCCAGCAACTATGAAATCATATGTGTACAATGTAAGTAAAAAAATAATCCCAGACATAACCTTAACCTTTTGTTCTCCAGCACCCCTCTCTGCAAATATGCCTGTACATGTGCTCCCCACATACAGTCTAACTGAGAACCACTGGGTCTTGGTGTTTTTCGTTTTCCCTTTGCCAACTATATATTCACTTGATGGTCTTACGGCAGGTAGCAGACTCTAAGGGTTTAACACAGAAACTTATTTTTCTCCTGCTAGTTGAGAAGAGGCCACATTATTCCATTTTAGCAGAAGAATACCTTTGTCCACTGGTGATGACTCCAGAACACTGGTGTTGTGTAGAATCCTGGGGGCAACAGAAAAGTCAGAGCACATTTCTTACGTTTTTTTCCTGGAGGAGAAAACCCCTAATTATTCCTAAAGGCATTACACGTAGTGCCCTGTCCAATCTGTTGGTAAATATAGGCAGGTCGTCTTTACCTTCACATGGCCGTAGCTGCTTTGTAAATTATTCACAGCGAATGTGTACGTGATTTTGGAGTCAGACCTACCTTCCTTGGCCTAGTTCCCGGCTCCATCGTGTGTCTGCTCCTCTTCCTGACCCCCCCCTCCCAGCTTCCTCACCTGTAAAGCTGGCAAGACCAGAGTTCCTGCCTCGGAGGGCTCTCGTGAGGATTAAATACGGCAAAAACCGCATGGTCGTGTCAATAGACGCAGAAGACGCATTTGACAAATTTCAACCATCACGTATAAAGCATCAAGAATAGCGTCAGGCACAAAGTAAGCTCTATTAAATGTTAATAATATTACGAATAACGTAGGCAGCAAGCTGACTCATCTATCCTTAAAATGTCTTCTCTGGGAGACGGAAATGCTAAGAAATTACTGGCGAGTCCGAGTGCAAAGGGTGGGAGTCAGCCCTACTTTTAGGTGTCTGTGCCCTGGTTTTTTCTCTAAGCTCAGAATGTGAAAGAGCTCTGGTGTTGGGCGGTTGTTACTGAGACGAATCCCAGCTTTCTCCTTCCTCCTTGATCACATCTAACACCAAAAACCCTGTTTCAGGCGATCTGGGTGTCCACAGTGGGGAAGAACTCCAGCTCACCACCACTATCACCCACGTGGACGGACCCACCGAGATCTACAAGTTGACCCGCAAGGAGGCCCAGGAGTAGGAGGCTGCAGCATCCGGCTGGGACTGTCCCCCACGCCCCAGCCCCGCTATCTAGAGTGGGGAGTGTGCCAGAGAGCTCCACGTGCAAATGAATGCTCTGTCTCTTAGCTGTGGTTTACTTGGACCAGCAGCGTGGACGTTTGTCAGCTTGCCTTCTGATGGTAACTCTTGGAGGAAGATTCCTGCAGCCACTAATGCATTGTGTATGATAACAAACCCTCTGGTACGACACATGTTCTGTGATCATTGTTAATTAGTGACATAGTAACAGCTGTAGCAGGTGGTTAGTCAACCTCATGTGTTGGGGGTGCACTCCTTGGGGGATGGTTTGGGCCAGATGGCGTCTATATGGAGTGGAATATTTGATTCTTTTTTTTTTCCTGTTTTAGATTCTAGGATAGAGTTTAACATTCTTTGCTGTCCGAGATGGGCTGGTGTCATAGTCTTCTTAGTCCATGACCACTTTTTTTTTTCCCTATTTATATCACCAAGTAGCCTATCGAGTTAATATTTAAGTTGTCAATAGATATGTGCCCTTATTTTTTACGGCATAATATAAAATAACTGAATTTCATGAGAAGGTCTGTTACACCAGGGGCATTTCAGCTTTGAAACCAAATCTGTATATCCAATACTAACCAGTCTGTTGGATGTGGGTTTTAAAAAATGTTTGCTAAACTACCCAAGTAGGATTTATTGTATTAAATGGCCTCTGGGTCTGAAAAGCTTTTTTAACCTCTTGCTTAAAATGTGTTTTCTTTTGATAAGATGCTTCAAGCAGCCTCCGAAAGTGTAGATCCGATCATTTAAATAAACCTGTATGTATATGCACACATGTATATGCACACCTCGTCCTCATGCTCAGCCAGAACACGTGCTTGCAGATTCTTTTCCGTGTTGCGTCTATGAGGTAGGGGGAAACAGCTCTATGAAAAATTAAAATATTTTGCCATCAAATCAAAGTGTTTGGGGGTGGTATATATTTCTGGAAATAGGGTAACATTTTCTGCACTGGATGGTTAACGCTGGCATGTGTGACAGAAAGTGTGGGGGGAAAATGTACATGATTTAGAAGTAAATTATGACCCTCCTACCTATGCCCACTTCCCCAAAGAGCCTGTTTCATTGTATTTTAACTCTGCCATTCGGGAGACAACATGGTACAGCAGAGAGAAAGGATACTGGATCTGAGATTAGAAGGCAGAGTTTCCTAGCAGAGACCCAACATTTATTACATAGCATGACCTTGTTGAAGCCACCTGACCTGGCTGTTCCCTCACCTACGAACTGGCGTTCATAAACTTTAACTGCTCCACGGGGTGGCAGTGCAGACTAAGTCAGTTAATGTGTATGGAAATGCATTTTAAACTCTGAAGCTGTGTAACTCTGTTCTTTCTGGATTTTAAAGACAATTTCGTGAGTGTCCTGTTTTTCAGACATTGATGCCTGGAGGTTTGGGGCACCATCCATTTAATTCACCTACTCGGCACTCCTTCTCCATCCTTTCTTTTCCCTGATTTTGGCTAGAACCATGGTATACAGTGATGGGAGGAATTACTTTGGCTTTGGCTTTTCTCTCAGGCCTTTTCCTGTCCTGGTAAACATTTGATGGTGTCTAATCCAATGCACTCAACATCCACTTCTGATCGACCACTGTGGTGCCAGGAATTAAATGTAACCCATGCTTCACTGTCTGGAAGGGAAGATGAACTTAAAACATGACAAGTAATCTCCTGCCCCAGAGGATGGATGAGTGTTTCTCCTAAGGAGATGCGGAAAGGGCCTGAGATAGGCCTTAAAGAAGAAGAAGTAAGATTTTACGAGGGCTGAAGGACAAAGGGAACAACAGTAAAAAATCATAGAGGAAGTGAAGAACAGAGAATGTGTGGACAAGGCTGGTCATCAAGGCCTGATTGGCACATAAAAGGAGTGGATATAGCAGAAGATGGGCCCCATGCATCTGTGAGCCAGAATGAGACGGGTCCTTAATGCTATGAGAAGAGCTATCAGACTCAGCCTAGAGTTCTAGGCAGAAAAGTGATATGATCAGAGGTACTGTTGGAGCAACAGAAAGGCTGGACAAGCCCAGCAAAAAGATCACAAACCCTGGAACCAGGGCAATAGTAGAGGACATGGAGAAGAGGGGGTTAATTTTGGAGATAAAACTGGCAAGGCCTGAGCATTCTGAATGTGGACCTCATAAAAAGCAAGAGCAGAATCAAATTTCAAGCCCTCCTAGGTGAAGGAACGTTAGGGCCCTTGACAGAATTAGGGAGTTTTGGAGAGGAAGTATCAGTGAAACTATTACCTAAGGGTCTGTAAGTACTAGAAGCCAAGTCTAGCAAGCTTAACTAAAAGAGGGACTTTAGTAGAACTTTCTGAGAGCACCCAGCACCAGGAATTCATGGACCTTTCCCCTAAAACACTACCATTAACTAGTCCAAGTCTTTGTCTCTCTCGCTTCAAAACTAGGGGAGGGTGCGTGAGTGGCTCAGTCTCAGGCAGGTGGCTGCCCCTGTGCAGATCACCTGTGATCAGGAAGCCAAGTCAAATGGCTGCTAGCAGCTTACCCTGTGGATTGACATCAGTTTCTAAAGAATGGAGAATCCATTTTGAGCTGGGCACACAATCAGAAAAGATGAATTACAGTGGGCCAGATGAGGAGTTTGGAGTTTTGGGTTTTAAAAGCCATCTTCTGGAGGAATTGACAAGCTAGCAGTTGGAAACGAGAAGAAGCGGACCAGTCAGGGCAGGAGGCTTTGCAGCCATCATCACTGAGAATGAAGTTCAGCTTTGCAGAGCAGCAAAGTGTCAGATAGCTGTGAGTGATGAACCGGGCACAGCCCATTCAAGAGGTGAGAGGAAGAAACTCCATGACTCACAGGAACGCAAGGTGTCAAAGAAGCCAAAGAAAGAACCAGACCCGAGGGAAAAATGTTCAATACCCTGAGAGATTCAACAGCATTTAAAGATTGAATAAGGCCTGTGGGATTTGGTGGTTTGGACATGTGGGACCTCATGGCAAGGACAGGCATTAGAGTGCTCATGATGGGAAGGAAAGAGGTAGGACGGTGGTCCAGGAGGAACCAGAGTCTGGGGAGAGAATGGGACTGAGTTTGTAAACTCTGAGGGGGTGAGAGTCAGCCATGAAGTCAAGACAATGATGAAGTAACATAAGCCCCAAGGAAGGTCAGAGACTTGGGATAAAGGACACAAGCTGATGAGTTAGCTTTGAAGGAGTGAAAGGTCACTTTTATCCAGAGACAGGAGAGAAATAACCGATGGATGTTAGAGGAGAAACTTTAGGGCAAAAGGAGAGAAGTTGCAGCCTGTCCCTTTGTGTGTTCTGTTTTCTCCATGAACATGAAATGAGCTTGGAGTTCTGCTGAAGAAGTTCTCAGTTTCAACAATGCAGGTTGAATACAATGGTTTTCAATCAGTTGGAGACTTCAAGAAACCCTTCAAGAGGCAAGAAAAAGCCTTTATTAAGGACTATCAACCTAGAGCAAAAGTTAATTATTGGCCATGTATGCATTTTACAAATTATCTTAAATTTTTAAAGTAGTTTTGAAGAATATTATGGAGAAGTATAAAATTCCCCAACTATCTGCCTTTAAAAAATAAGAGAATTTACGATTATATTCATCAAACAAGTAAGATACAATTGCTATTTCCCATAGAAAACAATCAGTTTTATGTTGGTTAAGCCATTGGGTTCACGAGGTGTTAGTCCTTCATTTTCCCCTTAGGGGTAGAAAATGTCCATAAAAATGAAATTAGTGGTTTCTCTCACGACCTCTTGGTAGTTCTAATCATTTCTCAGAACTGAGATGATGTCTCAATTCTGATACCTAAGAGCTGGTGAAGCCTTTGGAAGTCAGACCCCTCGGGGTTCTGGCAGGTACCTTGAGAAGCTCTACAGAAGTGTCAGAAGGGAAGTTGGTCTTGGGTCTCATCCTCATCTTGGCAGTTCTAGAAACTCTATTTTGTCAACTTTTTCAAACTGATCCAGCTTTGAGAGGCTGCCTGGTCACATCGGGGAGTCTCAATGGATGGCAATTCCCATGCAGTCTCAACAGTGAAGCGTTCGACACGCCTTGTGTCTCCATCATCAAGGACGTGTTCTTCCTTGCTATTGTTGGGTAACCATGGAGGCTAAAAGAGGAAATGGGAGGTTTTCGGTGCACAGGGGATAAAAGCACAGAGACATGAGAGCCCTCGAAAGAAATAACATCTCAACCATGACGAAGCCGTACCTCCAAAGGAAATACACACGGCTCCCTGAAGAGTGCTTAGCACAGTGTGGGAGTCCAGCTGGGGAGCATTGGTGGGTGAGCCAGTGAACGCACCTCAGCTCATCCCATTCTCTCGGACTGCTGGGGATGCCCTTCTTCCCTTGATTCAATCAGACCCTGCTCCTTTCACTGCCATTCAGCATCGGGATACGTTAGTGCAGTTGATTAGGCTTCATGTGTGGGTGTAGCCTGACTTCCATGAGCCTATGCCTCACTCCCTGTATTTCAAGGTCCTCTCGTACTTTTGTGCTACGGGAACCATTCTGACTTCGGCGGCTTGCTCTTGCCCGTCACATTTTGCTACAGGGATGACTTTCATTGTACAGGGATGACTTGGTTTCTGAGACAGTGTCAGTGGTGCGTTTCTTTCCTCCTGACATCAGAGGGCTCTTCAGGCACTCCTGGATCCACCCCAGTGCCCAGAGCTTCCTGTCTCTATGATCATGCACTTAGCTTCGGTGGTTGAGAAGACCCTTCAGTATTGAGACCCGACCCCCTTTGCGACTTTGGCCTTTTTGTTCTGACTACAGTTCCTCCCACAGGTCCTGTCCCACCCAGGACTGCTCTCCTCCAGGCTCACGTCTTGATTCCTCAGCTCCTCCTCCATATGTGGTTTCTGGACCCTTGCCTCATGACTGCGCGCCTATTAAGTGCCTTCTAGTTTCTCATTGTTCTAGAATTTGATACTCAGACTGCAGCATTGCTCCGGCTGGCACAGATTAGTGTGAAAATACTTCTACTAGGGCTCGACATCCTAAGCAAATGGCACTGGATTTGAAAACTTATCCACTTCTTACCTTTTTGCTTCTCATGAACATGTGACCACTAAAACACTTAAGAGTTTTTAAAATTAATACAGGCATACCTTGTTTTATTGCACTTTGCAGATACTGCAATTTTTACAAATTGAAGGTTTATGGCGACCCTCTTGTCAGATGATGTTTAGCGTTTTTTAGCAATGAAGTGTTTTTTAATTGAGGTATGCCCGTTGTTTTTTAGACATGATGCTACTGCACACTGAATAGACTATAGTATGGTGTAAACATGACTTTTATATGCATTGGGAAACCAGAAAATCCATGTGAGTCCTTTTATTGTGGTATTCATTTTATCACAGTGTTCCGGAGCCAAACCCGCAGTACCTCCAAGGTATGCCTGTATCGCCAATACCCGCCTTTGTATTCAGCACTATTTTTCAACTGAATTGTAGGACTTTACAAGTGTATCTGTGAATTTCACTTTTTCCCACACACAGATTCAATAGGTAAAGCACATCTGTAACTTTTAAATAAGCACAGTTTGAAATGTAAATAAAAGTAGTTAAGACGTAAGTGCAGAATGGGTTGGTTTCAACTGCTGGAGAATTTCCTCCCTCAGCCTGGATCTCTCCTTTGTCCAGCTCTCTCTCTGTCTCTCTCTCTCTCACACACACACACACACACACACACACACACACACACACACACCCCATTACTGTTAAGCTCCTTTTTTCATGTGCATGTGTTTTGTAATATGGAACTTTATAATTTACATATTTTTCCTTTAATATCTCCTCTTCATAGTCACATAGTGACTACATAAAGGAATGAGGTTCAGAGAAGTGAAATGACAAAGTTGGTACTAAGAAGAGATCTTCAGTCTCTGAACCTGTCTCTTCATTGGCATATTTGCAGCAGAAGAGTCAAGAATTTTCTTTTGGGCTGCAACTCTCATTAGAGCAGAATGACCTTATTGGGAGATGTTATTCCAGCCTAAAAAATATCTGCTTCCTCTCCACTTCCATCGATGGCAAGTGTCTGCCCTCTTCCGGCCAAAGGGAGGATGACAGCTACCACTGAGCTAATTCTTAGAACAAAAGTCAGACCTTGGAATGGGGGAATTTCAGTTGCTCCATGATAATTATTGCTTTTTAGTGAGTTCTTGTCATAGCTTTGCATATGACTTTGCTCTGGGACCCTTAGGGCAGTTCCCTACACCCCGTTCACCCGTGAACTAGGTGATCTCTGAAGTCCTCACCAGCCCTGATTCTAAGAACGGTAAAGGAGGCTGTGTGTTAATGACATCTTACAGCAATGCAGGGCACTTGATCCAGATCCGCTGTGGGCAGATGCGCTGGCATCGAAGCCTGAGGGGGTGCTAGTGTAAATAGATCCCCTGCATTTATTGATTCGGAAGCCCCTCCGATCCTTCTCACTGTTCTTCTGAGCTCCTCTGAAGCTCTGAGCTCCCTCAGGTGGCTGCTCTACCCAGCAACTCTCTCCAGGGGGATGAGTCAAGGTCAGGATGGTCTTCACTCCCATGATGAACTCTTCTCAGTTCAGGGACGCTGAGAGACTGAAAGTGGGCCAAAGACAGGAGCGGCCAACACATGAGATCTTTCCATCGCACGTGCTTGGCGGACGTTCCTCACATGCTGACCGGATGGAAACTCCAGGCCAGCACAAAAAGGCCAGAAGCCGGTCAAGACTCACTGCGAACTGACAATCCGTTTTAAAGAGACTCTTCCTGTGTTTGTGAAATGCTTCACAAGGGAGCTGTTCCTAGAAATGGGCAGGAGTGTTAAATCACGTTTGTGTGGCTTAGCCTGGTCCCCCGAAAGGCAACTGCTGAGACAAGGATTCCTGTGCAGGTTCGTAAGGCGGTCCGAGGAGACACTGAGAGGGAGCGTGGAACTTACACTGAGAAAAGGGAAAGCTCGGGACCGTCACCACTGCGCTGCTCACTCAGACTTCTTCGAGCTTCGGGCTTCCGGCTCCCTAGAAGGGTGAGCGGCAGCCCCGCTGAGCAAGGAGGCAGGGCCTAGCCAGCACCCGCCCTCTGTTGGTGCAGGGTCACCCCTGAGCTGTTAGCTACCTGGAACCAGAGTCAGCTTGAGTAATATGGGTGCTACGTTGTGTTCTTACCTGATTCCCCAAAGCAAAACAGGCTTGTTGTAAAAACCTTGGAAAGATGCATGAGTCAAGAAAAAAAGGCAAACTTTTCAATACTTGATCACACCAAGTATTAGACATAAATACTTAAAATGTCAGTGTTCTTACACCAGTTTTTATATGCATGTATGCACGTGTGTATATTATATGCATAGATCATATTTCCTATGTTTATATATGCATGAATATATCATATATGTGCGTATATATCAAATATATGTGTATATATATATAACATATGTATTTTTTATATATTACAATGGTATTATATACAAAAGATTTCTGGAGAATTTCTCCAGAAATTCTCTAGAAAACAGCATTATGTGACCTGCCTCCTTCACAATACACTATATCTAGAAACTCCATATCATTATATCATCTACAACATGATTTTAATGACTTTATTATTGTAGTCTCTAATAAGGATGTTTGTTTATTAAGCCCCTATTTTGGACATTTAAATGATTTGCAAAATTTGACTATTATAAGCTGAAATGAACATCCTTGGATATAAATCTTGTTGTAGATCACTGATGGTTGCCTTAGGATCGGTTCCGAAGAGTAGAATTACTGGGGCAAAAGTTCAATCCTTCATTCATTAGGTGTATGTTGAGCACCCTAGTTATGGGCTAGTGCTCTTCTAAGTACTTGGGACAGACAAGTAAGCAATGTCCCTGTCACCAAGGTGCATATTGACCTGGTAGGGGGAAGCGGTGAGGGGGAATAAGTAATAAATAAACACAGTGACGGTGATAAAGGCTATGGAAAAAAGCATTCACGATGGACAGCTGTAAGCTTACCATGGCCCCCAGAAATGTGCCATCAGCAGAATGGGGGCCTGTGGCTTCACATCTTCACTGACACTGTGCAATTTTGCAATTTGCCACTTTAAGGTGCAAAAAAAGTTGCATTTTACTTATATTTCATGACCAGTGAGATTGAACATGTTCTATATTCCTGTGAGTTTATATTTTTAGGTTGTCAGTTCAGATTCTTCATCCGTTTTCCTCTGACATTCTGGTTTAGGATATTCATCCTTTGTCTCTCATACATGTAGCCAAACTTTTCCCAATTGTTACTTGCTTTTGATTTTGTTTTTGAGGTTTCTTGGGGGCATGGAGCTTTTTAATTTTATATAATCAAGTCTGTAAATCATTTCCTTTATATTTTCTACCTTTGCTGTAATGCTGAAGGAAATCTCTCTAATCCGAGATAATAGAACAGGTCAACCGTATTTTTTTCTAGTTTTCTAAATTTTCTTTCTAAGTTTTCTTTCTTTAATTCATTAATTCATATGGAATTTGTTTTTCAGTAGGAATTTCAAATACTTTTTTCTAAAGTTTTTTGGATAATGATTGGGAAAGACACTATCTTAAGAAAACTAGGGAGGCTGTAGCAGTGGGCCACCCATGAGCTGAGACTCTGGGACAGCCTTGAGGCTGAAGTGTGGGAACCGTTCCAGCCACCAGGCATGCTAGAAGCTGCCTGTGAGAAGTAGAGCTCTCTATGCTACGCTACCCAGGTGCTACCCAGGTCCTCACCTTGACCTGGCGTGGGCCCTGTCATTGGGGAAGATGGACTTGCACTGGGTCATGGAGGAAACTTGAGAGGAGTGGGCAGGGGCCGAGTTTGCTGAGGGACAAGTAGGCAGTGGTTGCTGACTGTCCCCCGTGCCTGGACCTCCCAGGGGGATGCCCTGGGAAGCAGTCAGCTCTTCCATTGCAGAGTTCAGGGGAATAGCATCTGGGGTCAGAAGCTGATGATCACATTGATTGGATCAATAAATGGGGACCGCTTGAGTCTTCTCTGTGGGTAGAAGGAGAGGTGAGTGATGACCTGGTGGGATGGACAGAGCAGAATGTCCTGGCTTATGCTGTAACTTTGCAACTAATTGCTGTGTGTCTTTGGCCAAGTTACAGTACCTCTCTGGGTCTAGTTTTTAATCTATCAGATGTTCTTTCTATTATACTATATTTAGCAGCACTAATTGATTGGGAAGAATATCCACTCTAGACTTAATGGTTTGGAGTACAAGGTGCAGTAGTACAGATAGAATTTGGGAATGTGTACAGTATACTAGCTTGATGCATTGGAGTGAGTGTGTGTGTCTGTGGTGTGTGTGTGTGTGTGTGTAACAGAGAGAGAGAGAGAGAGAGAGAGAAACATAATTAGAGAAAGAGAAGGGAGGAGGGAAAGAATGGAGGGAGAGAGGGAAGGAGGAAGGACAGGAAGAAGGAAGTTGAAAATAAGTTGGCCCTGTGAGAATATCGAAGCAAGGTTTGTCGTGAGTTGGAATTTCTGCCAATCATCCTAACTGCATAAAGGTAAGTGGGAGGGGTAGGGGCCACTCATACAGGTGCAACAGCAACCTTTCAACCCACCAGCTGGATCAGGAGGGGACAGTCCTGTTAGCCTTCAAAATTAACATTTAAACCCCCTTGTCCAGAATGACTGTAAGTCATAGCTACTTGCTGCCCTCTGCTGGTCAAAATAAATAATGTCTGCATTACAAAAGAGTTCTAACTGATTGTAATGATGATATTTATTTACCCCCAAAATATTTATGGAGCACCTATTAAGTGCCAGGCACTGTTCCAAAGCAGACCAGTAACCAAAACAGACAAATATCCCTACCTTCATGGGATTTAATTCAATAACAACAATGATAATATCTAACATTTATAGATCCCATGCTACGCATGTGCCAGGTAGCATTTTAATTCCTTGATATTTATCAATTCATTTCCATCCTCAAATCAGTCCCAAGAGGTAGGTATGATTACTTCCATCGTTTTAAAGCTGAAGAAACTGTTGCACATCGAGGTTAAACGATTTCCTTGAGGTCAGACAGCTGGGAAATAACTGAGCCAGGTTTAATTCATTTTGCTTCTAGAGCCTGTTCTTAACCACTCCATTCACTGCCTTTACTGGCGTTTCTAGCAGATACGCTTCTCCTCCTGTCCCAAATACTGTGTAGGCACTGGCATTATGAGGTGGAAAGGCAAACACCCACCTGCTCCTTTGGCTCAGTCACTCATCCATCTCAGTCTCTGTGTGCCCTCGAGCCAGTCCCTTACCCCATGCAGCTGTGGGAAGATTAACACAGGGCGAGGGCATGCTGACAGCAGGGTCCTGCCAAGTGTTGTCCCTGTCCTCCGCCATCCCCTAAGCTGACCCTCAGATGGGAGGCTCAAGGAAGCCGCTGGAGGGGTGGAATCTCTAACCTGCTGCTCCAGGCTTCTGTCTTGAGGTCCTAGTGAGTCCTTCTCCAGTTCAGCACTAAGGGCAGGAGGCAACCTGGAAGTTAGTGATGAAACTCAGAGTTCTTTCCTGCTTGGCCCAGATTTCTGGGGCAAAGGGATGGCATACAGCAAGAGGGCTTCAGGTCAGCTCCAGGGGAGAGCTGCACCTACTGACCTGGGAGATGGAGCTCCCCCAGTCTCCAGGGAGAGCTGCACTAAAATGCCAGTGGCTGCTGCCAGGAGGGAAAGGGTCCAGAGCAGTGGGGTACAGGAGGAACGAGGAAATCCTCAAATTTTGTAAGCCCTAGATTTCTACTTGTTAAATTTTTTGTCATGTGTGCCCGACCTAATATAAAATGTCTCTCTTATTGGGAGAGAACATATTTTTAAATTTTATTTTTAAAAAATCTCTTCAGAAATTTGATGTTTTTAAAAGGCAAATTTAAGAAGTATTCTGTTATTGTATACCCCAGAATCCCCTCTTGTAACCAATGTCTAAATAACATTATAGGAGCTACTCTTTAGGAAGCACTGATGATGTGCCAGCGCCTCACAGCAGCCCCATGACATAGGTACTTTATTCACGTCACTTACAGATGAGCAAGCTAAAACTCAGAGAGGTTAAGTCATTTGTTCTGGGTCACACAGCCAATGCTCAAGGCTGTGCCTGGATGACTCCATTACCACCACCCTATACTATGTCCCAAAGTGAGGAAAACACCATAATCTGAGTGATTGACTTCTAGGTCCCAGGGACTGATAAGTGTCGTCCCAAGAACCAAAGATGATTTATCCGTGGGTTTTGTCTTAACACACAATAGGGGTTTTATCCTCATCTCTGGGGTTCTCTCGTGTGATTTGGAAGCAGCAGATCTGCATGTCCGTGGGAGAGGGGTGATTGGGCCAGCTCTCATGTGATCCGGATCTGCCAGCCTGGAGCAACCACAAGCCCAACGGAGCCCCGGAAAGGACCTCGTGAGAAGCAGTCGGGGAGTTGAAACAGGAGGTGCCAGGGACTGTCGCACACGCTCGGTGAGAAACTTTCAGCAGCTTCACGTGGGGACGGGGAAGAGGGGTATCATTATTCTGAACACTAAAGAGGAGGGACGAAGGGCCCGAGGAAGAGAGGCCTGCCAGAGGCCCCGCAGCACCTGGGGGCCAGAGCGGGTAGAGCCCAGGCCTTACAGAAGCAAGTTTAGTCCCACCTTGTGTCCTGCCTTCCAGGTCTGCCCCAGCAGCACTGTCACCACCTGGGGCATGATGGAAATGCAGAATCCCAGCCCTGGCCCACTACTGAGGTTGCTCCAGTCTGCACCTGCCCACTTAGGGCTACCTCACACCTGAAGTGACACCCCCAAATTGCAGACAGGAGAGACAGTCTCCCAAAGGGGATTCGACTTTCTTGGTTCACACTATTTCAGTAGGAAGGAGACCAGAGCGTGGTAACTGGAAGTTTTGCTGAGGCACAAATTTGAGTCATGGCCACTGCCAGGCTGGTGCTCTAGGCAAGGCTCTCAGCTCTTGGGGGCTGGCTAGGAAGATAGAGGGGACCCAGGGACCACTTCCTCCTCTGGCTGGTTTGGTCCTGTCACCTAGATCTCAGAAGTTGCATTCAGAGTAAAAGGGGTGGAAGTGAGGAACCATCTCTGTGCCTCAGTTTCCTAGTGTGTAAAATGATTCACACTGTTTATCTCATTGCGTTGTAAGGAAACGTGAGCTAGGACAGTGCTTGGCGTGCCAGAAACTCTCCATAGATGTTAGCTGTTATCATCATCATCATCGCCACGGATTCTTGACACCTGTGAGTATGTGTAGCCCAGACCCTTTTCCAGTTCCCTAAAGGACAAATAAGGAACGCTTATATTGGCTCCTGGGTTTCTCCAAATGACACGTTCCATCTAGAATGCAGTGTTTCCTATGTACATCCTCACAATGCACGTTAACCAGCAATTTAAATTATCTCGAAGGCTTATCTCTCATGCAGTGGTGGTATTCATTGAGATGCAGTGTTTTCATTACCCCATGAGCTTTGCCACGGACTCAGTCAGAAGCAGAGACCAACCCAGCCACGTGAAGGAGTAGTCCCTGGGTCCCCTCCACAACCCTCCCCAAAGCTCCCCAGAGCTGAGACTTTTGCCCAGAGCCCCAGCAGTAGGCATGATTCAAATCTGTGCCTCAGCAAAGCTGCCAGTTATCGTGCTATGGGCTCATTCCATGTGGAATTGTTTAAACTAAGTAAGTTGAAACTGTGACTGTCAGAGAGCCATCACGGTTTTTCCCAAGGTGGGTTTCACAGGACACTAGTTCCGTCGCATGTTTACAGGTGCTGAGTCATTGTTGGGCTGTCCAGTGAGTTTGAGGAACATCGGCATTTTAAACAAGTTCCTTTTCTGAGGACATCTGCACCTTTCTCATGCCAGCTTTCTGAGTCTGTGAGGGAGGGACGGGTAGGCTCTTCCTCAAACTTATTTGACCATCTACTCTTTTTTGTGTGGGACATGTTCTATCGCAGTGCTTTCCAAACCTTCACCTGCACATGGTTCACCTGGGAGCTTAGTCTCGTGCAGTTTCTGACTCAGAAGATCTTGGGAGAAGCCTGAGATCCCGCATTTCTACCAGCTCGCGGGGATGCTGCTGGTACACAGACCACACTTGAAGCAGTGGGGTTTGAGAAGATATTTCTGAAAGGTGTGTGCTGTATTCCCTACCCCAGGGGCTCCTGTGACCTCTGTCACAGCCTTAACACCTGCTCAAGTGCTCGGATCCTGGGAAAAGTGAGCTAGGCACTGAGCTGGAGTGGAAGCTCGTGAGAGCAGAGTTCCATCTGTTTTGTTCCCAGCTGTATGTCCAGAACCTAGAGCTGTGCCTGGATCGCAGAGGGGCTCAGTCATACCTGTGGAATGATGGTGTTACTAGGGAAACTCAGCAAAGATGCCCGTTTCCAGGGATTTTCTGAAACATGCTGTGCTGAGTTGTGGTGGATTTGAGTTTTTAAGTGGTCTGAGATGGCTGCAAACTCACCAAAGAGTTTGAAAACCACCCAAAGCATCTCTTTCTTAGCTCATAAATCTGACTCGGCCAACATCTAGGTGGGTCCTCCACCTGTGAGGCACAGTTGCTTTTCTTGTTATGGGAGCTTCAGCCCATGTGACCTCCAAGCACTCATGAAGAGAAGTGCTTCTCGCTCTGGCGTTCAGGGGTGTGAGCTACAGGCGGACCAGCATCTCCAGAACGAAGCACTTTCTGTGAGAAGGGACCAAGGTAGCCCAGGCCGAGTTCACGGGCAACTTATTAAGCCAGGTTCACGGATTTGGCCTCAATCTTGTCCTGATGTTCTCATTACCAGTCCAGGCAGGGAGCCAGACTCCTTGCTCTTCAATCGTTGGTTTGTTTGTTTGTTTTGATCTGAGAGAATAGGTGAAGCTATTTGTTACCATGGTAACTGCTCAGTGAGATTCTTATTTATTTATTTTTTATTGAAGTATTGTTGACTTTATATTAGTTTCAGGTGTACAACAGAATGATTCAGTATTTTTATAGATTATACTCCAGTTTTAGTTATTATAAAATATTGGCTATATTCCCTGTGCTGTACAATATATGCTTGTAGGTTATTTTATACATAGTAGTTTGTGCCTCTTAATCCCCTACTCTCATCTCACCCCTTCTTCCATCCCTTTTCCTACTGGTAACCACTGTGAGTCTGTTTCTGTTTTGTTATATTTGTTCATTTGTTTTATTTTTTTTGATTCTACATGGAATTGAAAATATACAGTACTGTCTCTCTCTGTCTGACTTATTTCACGAAGCATAATACCCTCCAGCAAGTTTCTTAAGTTGGGGAACATAAGTCTCCTCAAAAGCTTCCTACCTTTGAGAAACTTAGGATCTTTTTTAGGGAGCTAGGCTCTCAGTACATGAGCTGTGCAGTCAGTGACCAATGGGAAGGGAAGTACAGTGGGTGCTTTGCGGTGGTTTCTGAGCTGGGGCAATACGGGACCACTTCTCAGAGAAGCGAAAATGAGCTTAGTCTTCAAGTGGGTGGATAACAGGGCAGGATAAAGGAAGAGTGTGAGAGTGTGAAGATGAAATTTCACAAGCATTTTTTGGAAGACGGTGACTAGAGTAGCCTGCCTAGAAGAAAGTCTGATGCGTAGTGGACAGAAAAGCAAATTGGAAGCAGAGTGTAGAAGGCCTTGAATGTCAGGCCATGGGGGCTGGACACCTGGACCCATCTCTTTAGAACTGGAGTCCAGTTCAGGCAGTCACGAAGCAGTCACAGAAAGGCAGGCTCCTCCTGAATGAAGCCAAGGCTGGGTCACCAGACTGATAGGGAGCAAAACGGTTTGACTACTAGGTACAGTGGTACAGCATGTGCACTGCCCAAGAGAACCTGGGCAAGGGAGCAGGTTCTCACTCCTCATCAAGCTATGCACCCTGGCATGGGGCTGCCTTCTTCTAGAGGGGCCCTCCATCCAGTGTTCATAAGCTGGCAGTGGTCTGATCCTCTAAAGCCACAGCCATGGGTGTTTTCTCCTCACGGCAAGGCATTTTCTCAGAGCAGCCAGTCGTGTACGTTCCCAGGGTGTCCCAGGGAGGGTGCTGCTCAGCTTTGCAGGGGACGACAGAGCCCAGAACACAGAGTGGTTCTGAGAATGCAGCTAGAACTGGAGCAAGCCAGTTTTCTGCTCCTGGGCAGACAGACCAGCGAGCAAGTGTTCTGTAACTGTCCACTTCAACCGAATTTAACCAAATCTTACTGAGAGGACGACTTACTGCGAGGACGACTTACTGCTCCCAAGCAGCAAAGGAGTGAGGACAGAGCATCTTGCAGCCCTAAAGATTCTGAAGTTAGGACCAGCAGCCCTCTGTCCTGAGAGGTCTGGGCAGAGACTTGCTTGCTTCCCAGAGGCCAGCAGTTACCAGCTGGGCAGGAGTGAACATCACATATACAGACAGAACAGAGAGACGCAGAGGACTCCGAGGATGGGAGAGCTGGTGTGTCTCACCAGGGCCACTGCTGGCCTTTTGGCTCCCAAGTCCCTGTGACAACCAGGAACTTTCCCCTGCATGATTCAAAGGCTCTCTAAGGAGGGTTGAATCACCCCCAAATGAGAACTGAGCTAGCAGCATGTGGATAGAGGCAAGGGTCCCAGCCTCAGTCAAAGGCTGCTGAGTGGGCAACGCCACTACCTCCCAACAGGTCCTCGGCTAGCATCCTCAGAAGAGTGAGTTTACTCACTGGGACACAACCCCCAGCAAGGAGGGGGTGTCCCCAGTTATTTTCAGGGAGGTGAACCCAATGGCAAATCACCACTTAGATAGAGAAGGCCATGTGTGGCTTTGGTTGTTTACTGTTCCTTTGCCTTATTTTCATATTTTATCACATTCTTTCTTTTTTTAATTTTAATTTATTTTTGGCTGCATTGGGTCTTCGTTGCTGCGTGCAGGCTTTCTCTAGTTGTGGCGAGCGGGAGCTACTCTTCTTTACGGTGCGTGGGCTTCTCGTTGTGGTGGCTTCTCTTGTTGCGGAGCACGGGCTCTAGGGTATGCAGGCTCAGTAGTTGTGGCGCACGGGCTTAGTTGCTCCGCGGCATGTGGGATCTTCCCTGACCAGGGCTCAAACCCGTGTCCCCTGCACTGGCAGGTGGATTCTTAAGCACTGCACCACCAAGAAACTCCCTATCACATTCTTATGAATGTTTAAACGATGTATTGTTTCATCTTGCTCGTTTGGGAATGTTAGAAAAAGATCATACCCTAGGTGAGCTACATTTTTTTAAAATTCAAAGCGATGTTTGTGAGATTCTTTTGAGTTGGTGCAAATAGCTGTAGTTCGTTCATTTTCACATTCTCATTACAGGTCTCCCAGTGCACATGTGCAAGAGTCTCTCCAGGTATGTATTTAGGAATGGAATTGATAGGTCATAGAGTTAGCAAACTTTCAACTTCACTAAGCAGTACCAAATCATTTTGCAAAATGATTGTGGATTTCATACATAGTTATTTCATATTTATATATGATTATTTTAATATTTAAAGTCCTTGAAGATCTAAATCTGGTGTACTTTGTTTCTGCTGCCTCTGGCCCAAAGTGGTTTGACTTCTTATGTTTTGGTTTCTTAAATCTTATTAAGAGCTTATATTTTGTTGATCTTAATCTGTGGAAATCCTAGAAACCCTAAATGAGGAAGCTTTGCTCCAGAGCAGAATTGTATTGGCATTTGCTGAGAGTCAGTGTTACCCAGCTTATACTTTAGCCCCCCTATAGAATCCCAGACTTAATCTCTTCACCTTGTTACTTAGCTTTGAGTTTTGGTTTTAATATCAGCATTTGCCAGCAGGGCAGCACTACCTTTCTCCCATACTTATCACTGTGAGTTCAGATCTCTGGGAGAGGGTGAGTGTGGGTGTGCAAGAGTCATACATCCCTTCTTGCAAGCCTGGGAATGAGATAAAAGGTATGTTTTATCAGGTTGTATTCATTTCGTAGTAGTGGAGACTCCATAGCACGTAGTTCTCCATAGTGCCAGAAATGCCTTTTAACACTTCACTATTGGCTTCTATTAACAGGGAATTTGGGTGTAGATGGTCAGGATAGAAATCATCTGGGCTTCACAGTCATCTCTACCTCCCAAACACCTTTAGGCAACACCATTCGTTTCCTTTGTATTTCTTTGGCCTTTCTCTGAATCTGCAGCATCTTTGGTGTGCGAATTTTTCCCATGATGAGAAAATCTCTTCAGTTTTTTGCAGCTCTTTTGTTTCTGTTTTACCCTCTCCGGAGAATAAATCTAGAAGCCTGCACTGTTCAGTGTGATAGCCAGTAGCTCCATGTGGCTATTTAAATTTAAATTAATCAAAATTAAATGAAATTAAAAATTCAGTTCTCAGTGAAAAATCTCAAAAGAGAAAGGTGTTCCAAGTGACTGCATTCAGCATGTTGATGGATTTCTTTGAGGCCAGCTCACCACTCTTTGGCGTAGCTGCTTACCTCATTCTAATCAACCCCAGTAGAGAAGGGAGTTGGGGGCTGGGGGTAGATCACAGAACACAAAGCAGGGCGGGAGAGGGGAGTGTACTGCCTTAGAGGGAGCAGGGAGACAGTGGCGGGCATTTCTAATATCCTCCATGACTTCATTTGGTTCTCAAGAAAATCCTGGTACATTATGACCCCTGTTTAAGCCCCCTTTTAAAAGATGAAGAAACTGAGACTCTGAGAAGTAGTGAGTTGACCAAAGATGCAGAGCTATGAAGTGTAAAGCCACACACACACACACACACACACACACACACGATTTATAGAATAATCCTTTACGCACTTTCCTACTGAAGGTCTTTGTGCGTTCCTCTGACTTTCAGTGTATAGTACTGAAAGGTCTCCCATAGATGTAGCCGCAGAATCCAGTGCTGTCTTCCCACCCCGGCTTCCTAAGTCAGACTCCTTGCTCTAAGACTGAGGTTACCCACACCCTCCACATTCTAATAAGTATAATTTTCCAGTTTTACATGGTAGCTAGTTTCTTAGTAATTTTTGAGTAGAATTCAGAGAGAAAACTAGGATCCTTTCTTGTCTGGGATTTGGACTTTCTGGAGAGCCCAGGGCAGTGAAGTCTGCCATCGTTTCATAGCTTGAAATTTGCAAAGTTGCCACTCATGACCATTTATTTCTTCCTGGAATCTTTCTTTCCAACGAGGCAGACCTTGGTTATGGCTTTGTGGCGCATAAAACTAGATTTTGCATAAAAGTCACTGAACTGAATGTGTCCATTTTTATAGACCCGGGAACTCTTCGTTAAAACAATTAAGTAGCACAAAAACAAGGAATACTAAACAATGTGAAAGGGCTACACAAAATATAAACACTCAGGTTGGAAGTCTTTTTCCAAAATCCTAAACTATTACCTCTCATATGGATAATAGATATATATATTATCAGATAAACTAATTATGATGATTCAGTAGATCAGAGAAGGAGAAGGACTCCTCAGCCCCTGCCTTTCCTCCAGTTTTTCTGTCAAGGAATTGGAAAGAGAGACTAGGCATTGATAAAGGGTGGATTAGACATTTAGTTTCATTAAACATACTGGTTTGGATAAGTTAGAGCTGAGGAGAACGGGACCATGCCAGTGAGATCAATTATCCACAGGCAGTGACCTCCTGGGACCTTAAAGACCAGGAGAGGTGCCAAAGAGCCAGAGACAGCAGGCTGCCACCTCTACGATCCTGAATTTTCCAATGCTGAAGGTGAGCTCATAAACTTGACAACAGAAGCAGACAAGGAGCTAGGAGTCCTGGACATCCACGGTCCCAGTAGAGCTGGGGTGGGGGCCATGTAATGTTGCACCAACAAACGAGAAGCAGCCTGGGGGTTCTCACTGATTGCAGACTCCAGCATGAATCACCACGGGGATGTAGCAGCCACGAGCCAATGTGACCTTCAGCCGCATTCACGGAACTATGGTGTTTCCAAAAGAGAGCACAGCGACTCCCCACACCCGCCCCCAGACTTAGCGACCTCTGAAACACCGAGTCATCCTCTGTTGATCTGGATATTGTATAAAGAAGAGTTTTATATGACATTTACGCTGGGCAACAGGGTCTGTGCTTTGATTTTTTCTACCGCAATGAAATAAACATCACGGGGCCCTAGAGACAGTGGTTCTTCTCTTTGTTCTTAATCAAGCGTTGTATCAAGGAACATTCTGGTTTTTTCCCCACTGCTGCTCCCCTCCATCTGAAGGTAGGAGTCCCCAACTGAATGGATAGTCCTGGGTCCCAGAGCCAGTGTGGCTTATTGATGATGAGCATATAGGACAGAGGAAGGATATGTCTCAGCTTATAAACAAGCCTGTGGGAACTTAGCCAGTCGACTGCATCAATGAGGGAAAGTGCCACCTACCCTGCATCCCATTTTTTGACTATAAGGCAAATTTCCTAACAATCAGGGCTGTTTAAAAGTAAAATTGGCTGTCTTGGGGAGGAGTGAGTTCCTCATCATTGGAAGTGTGCAAGAGCAGAGTGTGGGTGACCCTCTGAAAATGAACCTGGATCAAGAAAAGGCTTGGGGGCTTCCCTGGTGGCACAGTGGTTGAGAATCTGCCTGCTAATGCAGGGGACACGGGTTCGAGCCCTGGTCTGGGAGCATCCCACATGCTGTGGAGCAACTAGGCCCGTGAGCCACAACTACTGAGCCTGCGCGTCTGGAGCCTGTGCTCTGCAACAAGAGAGGCCGCGACAGTGAGAGGCCTGCACACCGCGATGAAGAGTGGCCCCCGCTCGCCACAACTAGAGAAAACCCTCGCACAGAAACGAAGACCCAACACAGCCAAAAATAAATTAATTAATTAATAAACTCCTACCCCCAACATCAATGGTGAAAAACTGAAAGCATTTCCACTAAGATCAGGAACAAGACAAGGTTGCCCACTCTCACCACTCTTATTCAACATAGTTTTGGAAGTTTTAGCCACAGCAATCAGAGAAGAAAAGGAAATAAAAGGAATCCAAATCGGAAAAGAAGAAGTAAAGCTGTCACTGTTTGCAGATGACATGATCCTATACATAGAGAACCCTAAAGATGCTACCAGAAAACTACTAGAGCTAATCAATGAATTTGGTAAAGTGGCAGGATACAAAATTAATGCACAGAAATCTCTGGCATTCCTATATACTAATGATGAAAAATCTGAAAGTGAAATCAAGAAAACACTCCCATTTACCATTGCAACAAAAAGAATAAAATATCTAGGAATAAACCTACCTAAGGAGACAAAAGATGTGTATGCAGAAAATTATAAGACACTGGTGAAAGAAATTAAAGATGATACAAATAGATGGAGAGATATACCATGTTCTTGGATTGGAAGAATCAACATTGTGAAAATGACTATACTACCCAAAGCAATCTATAGATTCAATGCAATCCCTATCAAACTACCACTGGCATTTTTCACAGAACTAGAACAAAAAATTTTGCAATTTGTATGGAAACACAAAAGACCCCGAATAGCCAAAGCAATCTTGAGAACGAAAGAAGGAACTGGAGGAATCAGGCTCCCAGACTTCAGACTATACTACAAAGCTACAGTTATCAAAACAGTATGGTACTGGCACAAAAACAGAAAGATAGATCAATGGAACAGGATAGAAAGCCCAGAGATAAACCCACGCACATATGGTCACCTTATCTTTGACAAAGGAGGCAGAAATGTACCGTGGAGAAAGGACAGCGTCTTCAATAAGTGGTGCTGGGAAAACTGGACAGCTACATGTAAAAGTATGAAGTTAGATCACTCCCTAACACCATACACAAAAATAAGCTCAAAATGGATTAAAGACCTAAATGTAAGGCCAGAAACTATCAAACTCTTAGAGGAAAACATAGGCAGAACACTCTATGACATAAATCACAGCAAGATTCTTTCTGACCCACCTCCTAGAGTAATGGAAATAAAATAAAAAATAAACAAATGGGGCCTAATGAAACTTAAAAGCTCTTGCACAGCAAAGGAAACCATAAAGAAGACCAAAAGACAACCCTCAGAATGGGAGAAAATATTTGCAAATGAAGCAACCGACAAAGGATTGATCTCCAAAATTTATAAGCAGCTCATGCAGCTTAATAACAAAAAAACAAACAACCCAATCCAAAAATGGGCAGAAGACCTAAATAGACATTTCTCCAAAGAAGATATACAGAGTGCCAACAAACACATGAAAGAATGCTCAACATCACTAATCATGAGAGAAATGCAAATCAAAACTACAATGAGATATCATCTCACACCAGTCAGAATGGCTATCATCAAAAAATCTAGAAACAATAAATGCTGGAGAGGGTGTGGAGAAAAGGGTACCCTCCAACCCACTGTTGGTGGGAATGTAAATTGATACAGCCACTGTGGAGAACAGTATGGAGGTTCCTTAAAAAGCTACAAATAGAACTACCATATGACCCAGCAATCCCACTACTGGGCATATACGCTGAGAAAACCATAATTCAAAAAGAGTCATGTACCAAAATGTTCATTGCAGCTCTATTTACAATAGCCCAGAGATGGAAACAACCTAAGTGTCCATCATCGGATGAATGGATAAAGAAGATGTGGCACATATATACAATGGAATATTACTCAGCCATAAAAAGAGACGAAATTGAGCTATTTGTAATGAGGTGGATAGACCTAGAGTCTGTCATACAGAGTGAAGTAAGTCAGAAAGAGAGAGACAAATACCGTATGCTAACACATATATATGGAATTTAAAAAAAAAAAAATGTCATGAAAAACCTAGGGGTGAAACAGGAATAAAGACACAGACTTACTAGAGAATGGACTTGAGGCTATGGGGAGGGGGAAGTGTAAACGGTGACAAAGCGATAAAGAGGCATGGACATATATACACTACCAAACGTAAGGTAGATAGCTAGTGGGAAGCAGCCGCATAGCACAGGGAGATCAGCTCGGTGCTTTGTGACCGCCTGGAGGGGTGGGATAGGGAGGGTGGGAGGGAGGGAGACGCAAGTGGGAAGAGATATGGGAATATATGTATATATATAACTGATTCATTTTGTTGTGAAGCTGAAACTAACATACCATTGTAAAGCAATTATACTCCAATAAAGATGTTAAAAAAAAAAAAAAAAAAAAACAAAAAAAAAAAAAAAGGAAAGGCTTGGTAGAGATGATGCTGGGCCTTCCTCCAAATCTAACACCATGATCTTACATTTAGACCACCCTGCTTTTTGCTGGTGATAAAATTTTCCAATTAGCTTGATCCTCCCCGTTTGGAGTTAGCAGCCCCCTGTGAATTACAGCGTTAGGATTCTGAATCCATTTTAAAATAAAAAGCCTTTGCAGATGTTCCTTTACCTCTCTCCATCACTATCGGTGTAGTCCTCATTGCCTCTGCTATGACCACCTGAATTCATAAGAAGGGAGAGACTGCCCTCTTGGGTTTTCTGGGTTTTCGGGTCCAGTAGAAGGACACCATGGTGTTCCCTCTGGCCTCCTCTCTAATCCCCATAGCCTTTTTGGCAAAGCGATGGAAAAAACACTTTATAAGGAGTGTGAGCAGATTGCCATGGGAGCCAACCTGTGATCATTCTCTCCTCCTCACCTGCTTCCCAGCCAGCTCAGTCCAAAAGCATTTGAAGCGAGAGCATGAATTACTCTAATTTAGGGCAATTATAGGATTTACACATTAAACATATTCCCGGTGGTTTCCCTGGCAACCACCTCTGAATCACACAGTGAGATAAAACTATTATTCTATTTAATAGAGTCCACTGTTAAGAGAAGTCCAACTATAATTCACAGCGAGTACCCACCTGGTGTGGGCAGAAAGAACACTGGGCAAGGGGACAGGAGACCTATATGCAGGTTCCAGTCCACGGGGGTCAGATCCAGAACAGGAACACATCCTGAGACCCTGGTGACAGTGCCCCAGCAAAGCAAAGGGGTCTGAGCAGGGCCAGGAGAACGAAGACTCAGGTGCTTCCGAGTGAGTGAAAACAAGCACAGAACAATTTGAGGCAAGGAGTCTATGTGAACGATGATGAGATGTAGTAGGGTCCGGTGCAAAGCAGGCTTATGCAGTGCCACAGGGCTCAGGCAGTGCTTAATTAATGCAGCAGGGCCAGGCCAGGCAACCGAGCAGTCTTGGGCAACATACTTCACTATGCTGCTAGCCTTGGTGGGGTCTGGGAGGGCGAGCCAGCAGGAGGGCGTTCAGTTCGCAGCTTTTTACCTGTACAATAGAGACTTGAGCCATATCCCTTTCAAGCCCCCTTCTAGCTCTTCTGGGCAGTAGGACTTATCTGGTTCTGGAACAATTAAAAACATAGTCATACTTATAGTAAGATAGAGATGAAAATAGCAGCTTTATTGGTGGTCGTGTTGGAGCACTTCAACTGGACCTACAACCAAATGACCTTCAAAATGATACAACCCTGACCGAGTCTGGACCTGCACGTGGGCAGAATTGGGGCTACAGCTCAGGAGTGTGCAGCTTGCCTCGAACCCACGAATTCTGGAGAAAGGCGTGTCCCCCTTGACTGTGGACTGGGATCCAACTGTTCTTCTTACAGGAAAGCAGAAACACTCAAAAAAACTCTTCATCCAGCACACAGCCAGCCTAACAAAGAGAGTCCACGTTTCAGGGCGCTTCTCCAATCTCACCAGAAAGAGAAGTCTTTCCCTCCCCTGGGAAGAAATGAAGGAGAGGGAGAAAGATGGGTGTGCGCTAGCTCTCCAGTACCCCAAAGAGGGCAGAGATTCCTGTTTTGTGGACTGACAAGAATGCCGGAGGGGAGAAAAGGATTCCCTAACACAGGGCCGGGGGTGTTGAGTGAAATACTAGAGGCACGTAGCTGGCTCCTGGTGGACGCACTTTGCCTCTTCTTGCTTCCCAGACAAAAGACGTCTGGCCACCTGCACCCCTGTGTGTGCATGGAGAGCCTGCAGCTCCCAGCAGCTGCCACCCATACACGGACAAGTCAAAGTCCCTTTGAAAATTACGTTATCTCATTTAATCTTCACAGCAAACCCATGGGCAGTGATTATCATCCTCACGTTACAAATGAGGAAAAGGAGGCTTGGAGACCCTTAGGTAACTTGCTGTGCGGTCTCGCTAGAAAGTGGTGGAACTTTGCCAGCTTATACAATTTCATTTTAAATTCTTGCCAAAACCTTTACCCTCTACCTATCCATTCCTCCTCCTCCCCAAAGTTGGAGATTTATTCAAAGGAAATCCACTTTGAACGTGCCTGTGCCTTGAGTGTTTGAGTTTATGGGTCACTCACACTTGATTTGTTTCATTCATTGCTCTCTGTACTTAGGGACAAATGGGAGTTTGGAGAGTAAGAGGACAGTTGGGGGAAGGTGGGATTTTGGAACCTGCAAACACGCTGGGTGCGAAGATCACAGGCCCATTCTCTGCATTCCTCTCCCTGGGCCAGCTCCAGCCATGGAGTGTTGGGAAGAGCAGCAGACTGGAGCCGGTGCCCTGGCTCTTCCTCTACCTTAGCTACATGAGTTCGGCCACTAGATTTCCACTCTCTGCTTACAGTTTCCTGCACTGTAGCACAAGCACGTTGGGATTGATGAATGTTGAGTTTCCCCTGAGCATCCGAGCTAAGTAATTCAATCTCACATCACTCAGTGAGAGAAGCTGCTAGGAAAGGCTGTGTTTTCTCTGAGCAACTGTTTTAGCTTGTTTGTTTGGCAAATGCTTATATAACATGTACAAGTAACTACTGTGTACTGTTTTAGGCACTTTATGAATATCAACTTATCTAATCCTCTCAATAGTCCACGTGGTAGGTATTCCAGGTATTATTATTATTATCCTGTTGATAGGCAAGGGGTCTGAAGCACACAGAGATTTACTCAAGGTCCCAAAACTGGTGAGCATGGAGTCAAGTTGAATCGAAGCAGTCCAGCTCCAGAGTCCACATTCTTACCTTGTTTTTATCTCCTGGACAGTGGAATTGTGTAACTGATCCAGTGCCCCTCTTTAACTTGACAACCCAGGCTACCTCTTACGTTTAGCAAATGTACAAGCCCTGGGAGTGTGTGCTTTAGGCACTAGGTTCACCCCCAGCTTCATTCTGCCTGCCTATTTTCCTCTCATCCTTCACCCCACCAGATTTTTTCTGCCTGTTTATGAGTATACCTCTTTGCCACTCACCAAAACATCCTTTTGGGAAGATGATAAGAAATTTTAAGAATAATAATAAACATAAATATAAAGATGATTCAATGATGCAAGTTTGAAATCCTTCTAAGGGGCTTGCTGTATCCTCCAGTGTCTGTGTGGTGCTTTCACAGAGTTTGGGAGAGAGAGTTGGGGTGAGGAGGCAGATCTACCTCAGGGGAACAAGGTCAAGGTTCTCAGCAAGGATGACAGTGCTTCCTGGTGGGGGGCAGGGGTTGTTGGAAAATTTATTGTGGGAGGGGATTGATTATTGCAATAATTGGGGGGGTGCTATTGGGATAAACTAGGTGAGGGACAAATCCACTAAAGTCCTACAGTGAGGGAGACAGCCCCACACAGATTACAAATGCCCCATTGGAAATATATGTAGGTAAAAATCTCTATGGTTACCAGAGCCTAACACCTAACTCCGTTTTACATATGTTTAAAAGGATATTTTACATGGTTTTGACATATACTGAATTTTCCAGGAATGCAACTCCCATATAAATCAAGAGAAGATTGAACTTTGTTTCGGAACTTTACCAAGAATTGTTCACCACTTGGAAATATTCCATCATCAACAACAGCACTTCTGGTGCCTGAGTCAACAATGCAATATACCATATCAGTTTACACTTGTAGCTGTCACATTCATATTGATACTACTTATATATATATACATACACAAATATGCTCATTTAGCTTTTATCTCAAAATGTTCAATATAAAGAAAAAGTGTCAACAATAAACATTATTTGAGTATTGCCTTACTTCTCATACATCCAAATTTGCTCATTAGAACTAGGAGCAAGCACCTGCCAACTTCAACATGTCTCTAGTGTAATCATGCCTAAACATCTCCAGGTTGAAATACACACTCTTTTTATTATAAATTACTTTTCATTTATTGATTTTCTATTCAAGAGGATATTGGATTATTTTCTAAAAATTTGGACTATTTGTGAATTTCTTTTCAGGCTATCAAAGGGGGGAGTTACAAACGTATATTTACAATGATGGTGTTGTGTCTGATAGGTTTGGGAACCATTGGCTAAGGCCTCAAATATACAGGCTCCCGGCATGCACAAGGGTCTTCTTCAACTGTGTGCTTCCCAGCTTAATGTGACAGTAAGTAGTATTTGGTCACTGTGTCTTCATGTGTTTCTGTTTCACTCAAATTTATTCATTCATTCCTCAAGTAATTTATTGAATGCTACCAGCTGATAGACACTGTGCTACGTGCTAGAAGGGCAGTTGGCTTAAACCCAACAGATGCTACAAAATTAACAAGAGAATAATATAAATAATTTTTGCCAGTCAACTTGAAATTTTACATGACATGGATAAATTCCTTAAAAGTCATTACTTACTGAAACTGACCCAAGAAGATATAGAATATATGAATTAGTCCTATAAATATTTTTTTAAATTTAATTCCATGTTTCTTTCCCAGAAAGAAAAGTTGGGCTTCACTGGTGAATTGTACCAAACATTTAAGAAAGAACAATTCTAATTCCACAAAAACTATCCCAGAGGATAGAGAGGAAAAGCTTCCAATTTGTTTTATGAGGTCCTATAACCTTGATACCATAACCTTGTTATCAAAAATCATAGGCCAATATTATTCATGAACTTAGGTGCGAATACCCTAAAGAAATATTAGCAAACTCAATCCAGCAATTCATCAAAATCATGTTGGATGTTTTCTAGGAATGCAAGACTAGTTTAACATTGGAAAAAAATAGGCAGTGTAATTCAGCATATTAACATTAAGAAAGCTGTAAATCTTTTGGACATTTCAATAGATGAAGAAATATTTAATTAAATTCAACATCTATTTATGAGAAAAAAACTTCTCAAAAATTATAAATAGAGAAGAATTTCCTTAATTTCATAAGGGGTTGCTAAAAAAACCACAACATCATACTAAATGGTGCAATGTTGAAAACTTTCTCTTTGCGACTAGGGATAAGACAGGTATGCCCAGCATCACCACTTCCATGTAGCATTTTACAGAAAATCCTAGTAAGTACAACGAGAACAAAAAATAAACAAAAGATATAATGAATGTAAAGTAAGAAATAAAACTATTATTGTTTAAAAAACTATTATTGTTTACAAATAGTGTTGTATGCAGAAAAAATTCATTTACAAGTAAATTATCAGAAATAATAAGTGAGTTTAGCAAAGTTTGTGGATACAAGGTCAAGGTACAAAATCAATTAAAGAAGCAAAAATTAGAAAATACAATTTTTTTAAGCAGATACCATTTATAGCACCAAATACCTATGAATAAATCTTACAAAATAGGGCAAGGTTTCTGCAAAACAATAACACAATATTGAGAGAAATTAATGAAGACCTATATAAGTAGAGAAATATCTCATGTTTATGGATTGAAAAACCCTGTAAGATATAAACTGCATAGTTTATAATCCTGATAAAAATCACAGGGTGCTCAGCTCGGTGCTCTGTGATGACCTAGATGGGTGGGATGGGGGGAGGGAGGTACAAGAGGGAGGGAATATATGTATACATATAGCTGATTCACTTCACTGTACAGCAGAAACTAACACAGCATTGTAAAGCAATTATACTCCAATTAAAAAAAAGAAAAAAAACTTATGAGCTGCTTCTAAAATATATATGGAAATAAAAAGGGATACTATGAAAGAGTAAGGTCAAAGAACTTACACACTAGATATCAATACTTATTATAATGCTATAGTAATTAAGACCGTGTGGTACTTGTGTAAAGGTAGACAAATAGACTAAGAAAAAAGTCCTCAAACAGGTCCACACATATTTGGACATTTGATCATACAAGTTGGGGAAAGGACAGTTCAATCAATGTTTTGTCTATTGGGTAACTGTATGGGAAAAAGAAAAGAAACTTGATTATTATGTCACAGCATACATAAAAATCAATTCTCAATTGATGGTAGCTCTAAATGTGACATTTCTTTAAGATAAAATAAGAAAATATCTTCATGATGTGAAGATAGAGAAAAGTATTTATTAAATGACACATATACTCACCAACAATAAAGGAAATATTGATAAATTGGACTACATTAAATTAAGAACTTTTGTTTATCAGATGACATCACTAAAAGAGTGAAAAAGTAAGCCACATAGTAGGAGAAGATACTTGTGACACATAATTGACAAAGGACTTATGTCCAAAATACGTGAAAAACTTTTTATAAATCAGTAAGTAATACAGATAATTCAATATATCTTCTTTACAAAAGAGGATATCCAAATAGCTGATATATCTACAAAAGGTGCTCAACCTTATTAGTAATCAAGGAAATGCAAACTGAAACACACCTACCCTGTGACCAGCAACTCCACTACTAGGCATATACCCAACAGAAGTGCAAGCATATGTGTACCAAGACATTTACGAGAATGTTCATTGAGGCATTATTTGAAACAGTCCCAAACTGGAAGCAACCCAAAAGCTCATTCATAATAGAAATTGTGGTATACTCATTCAGTGAAATACTCTTCAGCAATTATGATGAAAAAAACCATGGAAACATAAAACATGAGCAAATCTCATGAACATTATTTTGAGAACAGAAATCCAACACAAAAGAATATATACTGTATGACTCCACTTATATAAGGTCAAAAACAAGCAAAACTTAACTGTAGCTTTGGAAGTCTGGGTAGTAACTAAATAGGGAGAAAGCAGTTTTGGAAAGGGGACCTGAGCTTGGCTTTTGGAGGTGCTAAAAAGGTCCTATTTGTTATGGTGATTGATTATATCAAGTTGTATGCTTATTATTTGTACATTCTTATTTAGTGAGGCACATTTCAATAATTTTTTTTTAAAATTCAGCAATGCCCTAATAAGATTAATCTTACGGAATTATTTGTTTACACTATCAGTTATAATAACATAATAGTTGATGTGAAAATTTATAAGTGACATTGATGAAACAAAAGTGAGAAATTATCTATGGTTAATAACTGCCAATAAAAAATAAAGTTGAACTCATGGAAGGAAAGCTACACACAGAATGTAACCTGAAGATTTTGAAGAAGGAAGTTTAACAAAGATCAAACACCTTAGAAAAAGGCTTCTTGCTTGACTCAAGACTTTGGGCCCTGCTGGCATCCAAGCATGCTCTGTCCTGGCCTATGAGGCTCTTTCTGGTTTATACCCAACTTACACCTCCTCTGGTCCCAGTGAGTCTTTTGTATTAATCTTGGACCAGATGAGGACAGAACTCTTTGAGCACTGACTGGTTCATAGAACTGAAATGTTTCCAATAACACAAAGCTACGAATTGCTATGATTTATCCTGAGTGCATGCAGCCCTTGGAGAGCTTTATTGTAAGAGGAACACACTTCCCAAAACCCTTCTGTATGGCCACAACCTCGCTCGTCTACATGTGGGATGCTGAGATTTGGGTTTTAAATATTAATCCAAGAGCACAGATTGGTATCTGGACTGTTTTCCTCTGTGAGGTTTTGTCTTTGCTGTTGCCATTGTTATTACTGTTGCTATAAGAGAAAGGGAAGGAGGGCGGGAGAAATCTCATATTCTCTTGCCTGGATTTCAAGACCCTTATAATGGTTCCCCAAGCTACCTTTTCAAACATATCTCCCACTGATCCCCTGAGTGGTGCCTATGTTAACCGAACAAAAGTCACTACTGCAAAGTACTGTGTGCTTCTTGCTTTTAAGCATTGTTCCACACTTTCCCCACTCATTTCTTCTTAGATGAATCAATTCCGCCTTCAAGGCTGAATTCAATGCAGCTTCTACCGGAAGGGTTCACTGACCATTCCCAGCCCCTGTGAGTGCTCTGTCCTGCTCACTCTAATGGCTGTTTAACTGACCCTATTTTCCATACCCTAAATCAGAATGCATAGTCTGCAGGGGACTTGTCAACCATTTATGGGTATGAACAGCCATCTATGAGACGTTTGAAGCTGGGAATAATGGAATTTCACATCAATAAATTTTTTCCTGCTGTTAAAGTATATATCCCGTGCCAGGCACTATATGAAACACTTCATCTACATTATTTCATCGAATCCTCATGATACTCCTGGTTGGTAGACATTATCATATATCTGCCCAAGGTTATTCTAGAGACAATAAACCGCAGAGCCAAAACTCAAACCCAGAACTGACTCGTCAGGATATGCTCCCCACTCTGCTACAGAGCTGTTCACAGATGTGGAGAGGGCAGGGGTGCAAGATGTAAGAGGCTGAGGCAGCATTATGGAGAGAAGCTGGGAGAGATGAGGCTGGGCCTGACCATGTTTGGTCCATGTCAAATCTGGAGCCCTGTCCAACAAGCAGCAGGAAGACAGCGCATGTGAGTACGAAGGCTTCAGCGAGCTGCCTGGAAATACAGATCCGGTAGATCCTCACTAGCTTCAGAGTTGGCGTAGTGCAGCGGCTGCAAGCATAGACTCTAGAGCCAGACTGCATGGATTTGAATCCTGGCTCCGTCACTTATTAGATGTACGACTTTAGGTAAGTTACTCGCCCTCTCTGAAGTCACTTGTCCATTCTGTTCCTGTTTTTTTTAATCTGCAAAATGGAGATGATAGTACTTATCTTGTAGTGATGTTGTGAAGATGAAATGAGTTAATATGTGGGAAGCTTTCTGCAGGGTTCCAGGCACACAGTAGGTCCTGTGGGAGAGTGGCTTCTTCCTCTTCTTCTCTGTTTGGGCCTCTGTAAGTGAGAGTTGGATCAGATGGTCCACAGTACGGCCACCATAACATATGTTTGTGCTCTCCTCTTAGTTTTCATGAGTTCTTGGAAAGTCTAAACTCTGCTTCTAATTTGCTGCATCATGCTGGCAAACCATTGAAATGGAGAAGCAGCTAAATGACCCTGAATAGGCTACTTGATGTCTCCAGTCATCACTCCTGCTTAACTTTTCTAGGATCCCAAACAGAATAGTGCACACCTCCTAGCTGAAAAGTGTTTCTGGGTCCCCCAGACCTATGGAGTGTTAGAAGCGGGACTGTTTTCCTCTTTCAGCACCCATCTGCCACCTGCCAACTCGTGGGCAAGTTGCCCTTGAAGGTAAGGTCCAGGTGAGGCATTTCCGAGGTTAGCTCTGTGAGGGGGGAAAGCCGAGAAGACCACGTCCACAGGTGTGTGGGCAGCAGTGTGGGCTTTAGGCCCTCATAATTCTGCTGCCTTCTGCAGCCCGTTCTTGGATGAAGACAATTGGCATTTTCAACATTTGATATGAAGTACTGTATGTATGCAGTTCAGGCTTCACTCCAACCCAAGGACTGCCCCTTAGCCCCTTAAATCAGGGGTTCAGGAGCCACTGATGCCTGCAGGCTTCCTGTGAAGGTTCACCAGTGCACACCGCAATCCCTTGCACAGTGACTCAGGCAACAGTTTTCTCAAATATTTTGCCATAGCAAAACAGGACTCCCCAGCCTGCCCGTCTCCAGTACCTGTTTCCTCACACAGTCAGTGTCACATGCTTTAGTCTTCTGTTATGGGAGCATGCACTTCAAAGTACCAACTTCTAATTTGGTTAGGGTAGTCTAAGCCATGCTGTGATTGCAGACAGGCCCAAGCATGTCATGGCTCAACAGGAAAGCAGTTTACTTCTCACTTGTCTCAAGGTCTAGCAGGTTGGATCATTCTTTTCAAAGCAGTGATTCAGGAAACACAGCTCCGTCTACCCGGTGGTTCTACCATCTACAATGCATGGCTCTCAGAGTTGGGAACTTGGGAGTTCACTCCATTCCAGTATGATGGGGAAGGAAAAAGAGAAAGAGAGAGAGTGAGATGGGCCTGGAAGTGTCATCCCTGACTTTCATCCGTAACCTTTCTGTCCACCTGGAACTCAGTTGCATGCTGCCAGCTAACAGAATGGAGGCCGGGAATGGAGTCCAGCTGTGGGCCTAGGAAGAAGAGATGGCTTTGTTGAGCATCCTGCCAGTCTCTGCTACTGTTAACTATGGTATTGGTCCAAATCCTGTCTATTCTGCCTCCAAAAGTTTTCCACTTTTTTTTTTAAATTTTCTCCTCCTATTCTTTTTTTTAACATCTTTATTGGAGTATAATTGCTTTACAATGGTGTTGGTTTCTGCTATATAACCAAGTAAATCAGTTATATATATACATATGTCCTCATATCTCTTTCTTCTTACATCTCCCTCCCTCCTACAGTACCTATCCCACCCCTCTAGGTGGTCACAAAGCACCGAGCTGATCTCCCTGTGCTATGTGGCTGCTTCCCACTAGCTATCTACTTTATGTTTGGTAGTGTATATATGTCCATGCCACTCTCTCACTTTGTCCCAGCTTACCCTTCCCCCTCGCCGTGTCCTCAAGTCCATTCTCTAGTAGGTCTGTATCTTTATTCCCATCTTGCCCCTAGGTTCTTCATGACCTTTTTTTTTTTTTTAGATTCCATATATATGTTTTAGCATACGGTATTTGTTTTTCTCTTTCTGACTTACTTCACTCTGTACGACAGCCTCTAGGTCCATCCACCTCACTACAAATAACTCAATTTTGTTTCTTTTTATTGCTGAGTAATATTCCACTGTATACATGTACGACATCTTCTTTATCCATTCATCTGTTGATGGGCACTTAGGTTGCTTCCATGTCCTGTCTATTGTAAATAGAGCTGCAATAAACATTTTGATACATGACACTTTTTGAATTATGGTTTTCTCGGGTATATGCCCAGTAGTGGGATTGGTGGGGCGTATGGTAGTTCCTTTTTTAGATTTTTAAGGAACCTCCATACTGTTCTCCATGATGGCTGTATCAGTTTACATTCCACCAACAGTGCAAGAGGGTTCCCTTTTCTCCACACCCTCTCCAGCATTCATTGTTTGTAATTCTTTTTTTTTTTTTTTTTTGCGCGGGCCTCTCACCATCGTGGCCTCTCCTGCTGCGGAGCACAGGCTCCAGACACGCAGGCTCAGCAGCCGTGGCCCATGGGCCCAGCCGCTCCGCGACATATGGAATCTTCCCAGACTGGGACACGGACCCGCGTCCCCTGCATTGGTAGGCGGATTCCCAACCACTGCACCACCAGGGAAGCCCTGTTTGTAAATTTTTTCGTGATGGCCATTCTGACCAGTGTGAGATGATATCTTATTGTAGTTTTGATTTGCATTTCTCTAACAATTAATGATGTTGAGCATTCTTTCATGTGTTTGTTGGCAATCTGTATATCTTCTTTTGGATAAATGACTATTTAGGTCTTCTGCCCATTTTTCGTTGGGTTGTTTGTTTGTTTGATATTGAGCTGCATGAGCTGCTTGTAAATATTGGAGATTAATCCTGTCAGTTGCTTCATTTGCAAATATTTTCTCCCATTCTGAGGGTTGTCTTTTCATCTTGTTTATGGTTTCCTTTACTGTGCAAAAGCTTTTAAGTTTCATTAGATCCCATTTGTTTATTTTTGTTTTTATTTCCATTTTTCTAGGAGGTGGGGCAAAAAGGATCTTGCTGTGATTTATGTCATAGAGTGTTCTGCCTATGTTTTCCTCTAAGAGTTTGATAGTTTCTGGCCTTACATTTAGGTCTTTAATCCATTTTGAGTTTATTTTTGTGTATGGTGTTAGGGAGTGTTCTAATTTCATTCTTTTACATGTACATGTCCAGTTTTCCCAGCACCACTTACTGAAGAGGCTGTCTTTTCTCCACTGTATATTCTTGCCTCCTTTATCAAAGAAAAGGTGACCATATGTGGGTGGGTTTACCTCTGGACTTTCTATCCTGTTCCATTGATCTATCTTTCTGTTTTTGTGCCAGTACCATACTGTCTTGATTACTGTAACTTTGTAGTATAGTCTGAAGTCAGGGAGCCTGATTCCTCCAGCTCTGTTTTTCTTTCTCAAGATTGCTTTGGCTATTTGGGGTCTTTTGTGTTTCCATACAAAATGTGAAATTTTTTGTTCTAGTTCTGTGAAAAATGCCAGTGATAGTTTGATAGGGATTGCATTAAGTCTGTAGATTGCTTTGGGTAGTATAGTCATTTTCACAATGTTGATTCTTCCAATCCAAGAACATGGTATATCTCTCCATCGATTTGTATCATCTTTAATTTCTTTCAACAGTGTCTTATAATTTTCTGTATAATGGTCTTTTGTCTCCTTAAGTAGGTTTATTCCTAGATATTTTATTCTTTTTGTTGCAATGGTAAATGGGAGTGTTTTCTTAATTTAAGATTTGTCATCATTAGTGTATAGGAATGCAAGAGATTTCTGTGCATTAATTTTGTATCCTGCTACTTTACCAAATTCATTGATTAGCTCTAGTTGTTTTCTGGTAGCATCTTTAGGATCCTCTATGTATAGTATCATGTCATCTGCAAACAGTGACAGCTTTACTTCTTCTTTTCTGATTTGGATTCCTTTTATTTCTTTTTCTTCTCTGATTGCTGTGGCTAAAACTTCCAAAACTATGTTGAATAAGAGTGGTGAGAGTGGGCAACTTTGTCTTGTTCCTGATCTTAATGGAAGTGGTTTTATTTTTTCACCCTTGAGGACGATGTTGGCTGTGAGTTTGTCATATACGGCCTTCATTATGTTGAGAAAAATTCCCTCTCTGCCTACTTTCTGAAGGGTTTTTATAATAAATGGGTGTTGAATTTTCTTGAAAGCTTTCTCTGCATCTATTGAGATGATCATATGGTTTTTCTCCTTCAATTAGTTAATATGGTGTATCACATTGATTCATTTGCTTATATTGAAGAATCCTTGCATTCCTGGGATAAACCCCACTTGATTATGGTGTATGATCCTTTTAATGTGCTGTTAGATTCTGTTTGCTAGTATTTTGTTGAGGATTTTTGCATCTATGCTCATCAGTGATATTGGCCTGTAGTTTTCTTTCTTTGTGATATCTTTTTCTGGTTTTGGTATCAGGGTGATGGTGGCCTCGTAGAATGAGTTTGGGAGTGTTCCTCCCTCTGCTATATTTGGGAAGAGTTTGAGAAGGATAGGTGTTAGCTCTTCTCTAAATGTTTGATAGAATTTGCCTGTGAAGCCATGTGGTCCTGGGCTTTTGTTTGTTGGAAGATTTTAAATCACAGTTTCAATTTCAGTGCTTGTGATTGGTCTGTTCATATTTTCTATTTCTTCCTGATTCAGACTTGGCAGGTTGTGCATTTCTAAGAATTTGTCCATTTCTTCCAGGTTGTCCATTTTATTGGCATAGAGTTGCTTGTAGAAATCTCTCATGATCTTTTTTATTTCTGCAGTGTCAGTTGTTACTTCTCCTTTTTCATTTCTAATTCTGTTGATTTGAGTCTTATCCCTTTTTTTCTTGTTGAGTCTGGCTAATGGTTTATCTATTTGTTTATCTTCTCAAAGAACAAGCTTTTAGTTTTTTTGATCTTTGCTATCATTTCCTTCATTACTTTTTCATTTATTTCTGATCTGATCTTTATAATTTCTTTCCTTCTGCTAACTTTGAGGTTTTTTTGTTCTTCTTCTAATTGCTTTAGGTGCAAGGTTAGGTTGTTTATTCGAGATGTTTCCTGTTTCTTAAGGTAGGATTGTATTGCTATAAACTTCCCTCTTAGAACTGCTTTTGCTGCATCCCATAGGTTTTGGGTCATCGTGTCTCCATTGTCATTTGTTTCTAGGTATTTTTTGATTTCCTCTTTGATTTCTTCAGTGATCTCTTAGTTATTAAGTAGTGTATTGTTTAGCCTCCATGTGTTTGTATTTTTTACAGATCTTTTCCTGTAACTGATATCTAGTCTCATAGCAATGTGGTCAGAAAAGATACTTGATATGATTTCAATTTTCTTAAATTTACCAAGGCTTGATTTGTGACCCAAGATATGATCATCCTGGAGAATGTTCCATGAGCACTTGAGAAGAATGTGTATTCTGTTGTTTGGATGGAATGTCCTATAAATATCAATTAAGTCCATCTTGTTTAATGTATCATTTAAAGCTTATGTTTCCTTATTTATTTTCATTGTGGATGATCTGTCCATTGGTGAAAGTGGGGTGTAAAAGTCCCCACTATGATTGTGTTACTGTCAATTTCCCCTTTTATGGCTGTTAGTATTTGCCTTATTTGTTGAGGTGCTCCTATGTTGGGTGCATAAATATTTACAATTGTTATAACTTCTTCTTGGATTGATCCCTTGGTAATTATATAGTGTCCTTCTTTGTCTCTTGTAATAGTCTTTATTTCACAGTCTTATTTTGTCTGATATGAGACTTGCCACTCCAGCTTTCTTTTGACTTCCATTTTCATGGAATATCTTTTTCCATCCCCTTACTTTCAGTCTGTATGTGTCCCTAGGTCTGAAGTGGGTCTCTTGTAGACAGCATATATACAGGTCTTGTTTTTTTATCCATTCAGCCAGTCTGTGTCTTTTGGTGGGAGCATTTAATCCATTTACATTTAAGGTAATTATCAATATGTATGTTCCTATTCCCATTTTCTTAATTGTTTTGGGTTTGTTATTGTAGGTCTTTTCCTTCTCTTGTGTTTCCTGCCTAGAGAAGTTCCTTTAGCATTTGTTGTAAAGTTGGTTTGGTGGTGCTGAATTCTCTTAGCTTTTGCTTGTCTGTAAAGCTTTTAATTTCTCCATCAAATCTGAATGAGATCCTTGCTGGGTAGAGTAATTTTGGTTGTAGGTTTTGCTCCTTTATTACTTTAAATATGTCCTGCCAGTCCCTTCTGGCTTTCAGAGTTTCTGCTGAAAGATCAGCTGTTAACCAGAGGGGTATTCCCTTGTGTGTTATTTGTTATTTTTCCCTTGCTGCTTTTAATATTTTTTCTTTGTATTTAATTTTTGATAGTTTGATTAATGTGTGTCTTACCATGTTTCTCCTTGGATTTATCCTGTATGGGACTCTCTGCGCTTCCTGGACTTGATTAACTGTTTCCTTTCCCATATTAGGGTAGTTTTCAACTATAATCTCTTCAAATATTTTCTCAGTCCCTTTCTTTTTCTCTTCTTCTTCTGGGACCCCTATAATTTGAATGTTGGTGTGTTTAATGTTGTCCCAGAAGTCTCTGAGACTGTCCTCAATTCTTTTCATTCTCTTTTCTACTCTGCAGTAGTTATTTCCACTATTTTATCTTCCAGGTTACTTATCTGTTCTTCTGCCTCAGTTATTCTGCTATTGATCCCTTGTAGAGAATTTTAAATTTCATTTATTGTGTTGTTCTTCACTGTTTGTTTGCTCTTTAGTTCTTCTAGGTACTTGTGAAACGTTTCTTGTATTTTCTGTATTCTATTTCCAAGATTTTGGCTCATCTTTATTATCATTATTCTGAATTCTTTTTCAGGTAGACTGCCTATTTCCTCTTCATTCTTTAGGTCTGGTGGGCTTTTGCTTTCCTCCTTCATCTGCTGTGTGTTTCTCTGTCTTCTCATTTTGCTTAACTTACTGTGTTTGGGGTCTCCTTTTCACAGCCTGCTGGTTCGTAGTTTCCTTTGTTTTTGGTGTCTGTCCCCAGTGGCTAAGGTTGGTTCAGTGAGTTGTGTAGGTTTCCTGGTGGAGGGGACTAGTGCCTGTGTTTTGGTGGATGAGGCTGGACCTTTTCTTTCTCGTGGGTAGGTCCATGTCTGGTGGTGTGTTTTGGGTTGTCTGTGGCCTTATGATTTTAGGCAGCCTCTCTGCTAATGGATGGGGTTGTGTTCCTGTCTTACTAGTTGTTTGGCATAGGGTGTCCAGCACTGTAGTTTGCTGGTCATTGAGTGAAGCTGGGTGTTGGTGTTGAGATGGAGATCTCTGGGAGATTTTCGCCGTTTGATATTACGTGGAGCTGGGAGGTCTCCTGTGGACCAGTGTCCTGAACTTGGCTTTCACACCTCAGAGGCACAGGCCTGATGCCTGGCTGGAGCACCAAGAGCCTTTCATCCACATGGCTTAGAATAAAAGGGAGGAAAGAAAGAAAGAAAGAAAGAAAGAAAGAAAGAAAGAAAGAAAGAAAGAAAGAAAGAAAGAAAGAAAGAAAGAAAGAAAGAAAGAAAGAAAGAAAGAGAGAAAGAGAGAAAGAGAGAAAGAGAGAAAGAGAGAGAGAGAGAGAGAGAAAGAAAGAAAGAAAGAAAGAAAGAAAAGAAAGAAAGAAAGAAAAAGATAAAATAAAAGTTATTAAAATAAAAAATAATTATTAAGAAAAACAATTTTTAAAGTAATACCAAAAAAACCCAAAAAAACAGACGGACCGAACCCTAGGACAAATGATAAAAGAAAAGCTATACAGACAAAATCACACACAGAAGCATACACATACACACTCACAAAAAGAGAAAAAGGGAAAAAAAAATATATCTTTGCCCCCAAAGTCCACCTCCTCGATTTGGTCGTTTTGTATTCAGGTATTCCACAGATGCAGGGTACATCAAGTTGATTGTGGAGCTTTAATCCGCTGCTCCCGAGGCTGCTGGGAGAAATTTCCCTTTCTCTTCTTTGTTAGCACAGCTCCTGGGATTCAGCTTTGGATTTGGCCCCACCTCTGTGTGTAAGTCGCCTGAGGGCGTCTGTTCTTCGCTCAGACAGGATGGGGTTAAAGGAGCCGCTGATTCGGGGGCTCTGGCTCACTCAGGCCGGGGGGAGGAAGGGGTACGGATGCGAGGTGAGCCTGCGGTGGCAGAGGCCGGCGGGACGTTGCACCAGCCTGAGGCGCGCCCTGCGTTCTCCCGGGGAAGTTGTCCCTGGATCACGGGACACTGGCAGTGGCGGGCTGCACAGGCTCCCCGGAAGAGGGGTGTGGATAGTGACCTGTGCTCGCACACAGACTTTTTGGTGGCGACAGCAGCAGCCTTAGCGTCTCCTGCCCGTCTCTGGGGTCCATGCTTTTAGTCTCTGGAGCTCCTTTAAGCAGCGCTCTTAATCCCCTCTCCTTGCACACCAGGAAACGAAGAGGGAAGAAAAAGTCTCTTGCCTCTTCGGCAGCTCCAGACTTTTCCCCCGACTCCCTCCCGGCTAGCCGTGGCGCACTAGCCCCCTTCAGGCTGTGTTCACCCAGCTGACCCCAGTCCTCTCCCTGCGCTCCAACTGAAGCCCAAGCCTCAGCTCCCAGCCCCTGCCCGCCCCGGCGGGTGAGCAGACAAGCCTCTCGGGCTGGTGAGTGCCGGTCGGCACCGATCCTCTGTGCAGGAATCTCTCCACTTTGCCCTCCGTACCCCTGTTGCTGCGCTCTCCTCTGTGGCTCCAAAGCTTCCCCCCATCTCTGCCTGCGAAGGAAGGGGCTTCCTTGTGTGTGGAAACCTTTCCTGCTTCACAGCTCCCTCCCACTGGTGCAGGTCCCGTCCCTATTCTTTTGTCTCTGTTTTTTCTTTTGCCCTACCCAGGTACGTGGGGAGTTTCTTGCCTTTTGGGAAGTCTGAGGTCTTCTGCCAGAGTTCAGTAGGTGTTCTCTAGGAGTTGTTCCACATGTAGATGTATTTCTGATGTATTTGTGGGGAGGAAGGTGATCTCCGCTTCTTACTCTTCCGCCATCTTGAAGCTCCTCTCCTTTTTTTAAGAAAATTTAATTAGTTCATTTATTTTTGTCTGCATTGGGTCTTTGTTGCAGTGCATGGGCTTTCTCTAATTGCAGCGAATGGGGGTTACTCTTCGTTGCAGTACGTGGGCTTCTCATTGCCGTGGCTTCTCTTGTGGACCACGGGCTCTAGGTGCTCAGGCTTCAGTAGTTGTGACATGTGGGCTCAGTAGTTGTGGGTCACGGGCTTAGTTGCTCCGTGGCATGCGGGATCTTCCCGGACCAGGGCTTGAACCTGTGTCCCCTGCATTGGCAGGCGGATTCTTAACCACTGCACCACCAGGGAAACCCTTATAACTGCTGTTTTTCTCTAAGTTTTTATCCTTCCAGTTTCCTTTAAACAGTTGCCAGTTACTTTTCCAAAACTCAGACATGATCATATTACTCTCCTTACCCCAAAATCTCAATGTCCCCCACACCTATGCTCATAGAATAAGGTGCAAACTCTTTAGCCTAGTATAAAAGTTCTGCCCATCCTGTGTGCTCAGATATTAGCTCTCCATTTCCTATGTCTCGTCCTTTCCTTTTTCGTGTTAGTGCACGTGATGTTCCTTCAGCCTCCTCTATCTCTTAAAACCATACTCACATGTCCTACCCTTCATGAAACTATCCTCAAGTTGCCTGGTTGAAATTGTTCTTTTTTCCAATATTCTCATAGTCCTTTGTTAATCTCTGCATTTGATTCCTACATTATTTCTATGATATGTTACAGTATTCTCACCTTATGTGGCCAAGGACAAATGTACATTAGCAAAGAGCAGAACCAATTGGAAAGTTACACATATTCACATCTCCATATTGTACAGGAAAACAAAAGTAACATTCTTGTGAGTCTTGTCAATTTAAAGCTTTATCAAATCAGATTCTTCATGCAATCTTCATGTGTCAGAAGGAAACAGCTCTCCCACAGTTGGTACAGGGGAAGGGAAACCTCTTCTCGCTCTTTTCTGAGAATCCTTTTGCTAATTGTAATGACTTCATTTTTAAGACCAGCCTCTGGAATTTCATTAATTAGTCTTAACATTTAAAAGCAGGCTTATAAGTATAGGATGGAAAGGGAGAAAAAGAAGAATAACTTTACAGTGAATAAACCTGACAGTCACCACCTCAACCAGGTGATCAAGGATAACGTCAACAGTGATGAGTCATGTTGATGGTGTATCCCTTGATGTGGTATGATGGGAATGATACTGTACCTCTGTGGTCCTCCTCCCAAAACATTACCCCAGTCTAATTATGAGAAAAACATCAGACAAGCCCCACTTGAGAGACTTCAAAATATCTGACCAATAATCCTCAAAACTATCAAGGTCATCAAAAACAGGGGAAGTCTGAGAAACTCACAACCAAGAGGAAACTAAGGAGATAACTAAATATAATGTGGTAAACTGGCTGGGATCCTGAGACACAGAAAGGACATTAGGAAAGAAAATGAGGCTATCTTAATAAAAAATGAACTTGAGTTAATAATCATGTATCAGTATCAGTTCATTTATTGTGACAAATGTACCATACAAATGTGAGATGTTAATAATAGGGGAGGGCTTCCCTGGTGGCACAGTGGTTGGGAGTCCACCTGCCGATGTGGGGGACACGGGTTCATGCCCCAGTCCAGGAGGATCCCACATGCCGTGGAGCGGCTGGGCCCGTGAGCCATGGCCGCTGAGCCTGCGCGTCCGGAGCCTATGCTCCGCAAAGGGAGAGGCCACAACAGTGAGAGGCCCGCGTACCACCAAAAAAATAATAATAATAATAATAATAATAGGGGAAACTGGCTGTGGGGTATATGGGAACTCTCTTTACTATCTTTGTGATAATTCTGTGAATCTAAAACAGTTATAATATTTTAAAATCCTTTTAAAAATTCAGTCTTGCCGAATTCAACTGACAGAAACATGATTTTGTTTGAAAACAGTGAAAGAAGGAGTATATACCATTGTGTTCTACAAAAAAAAAAAAATAGCAGAGTCCTGATGAAATAACACAATGGGGTGAAAACTTATTTCTCTTTATGGACTTGTACAAAGAATGCTTTTGTTTAGGCAATGAGTATTTTACAGTGGAAACACTGTGCACATGGAAAAAATCAAAGGGGAATATGCTGCAAAACTAAACTTTTTAACTTAAAAGGGGCATAAAATGTGCTTCTTGTTTTTGATGGGGATAATTATTTTCATTCTTTAATAATTAGTCCTCTCTTTGTAGGCAGCTCTTTCCTGCTACTTTAATAGAACTTAGTGGCACAGAGAGAATTGGGAGCATGGGCAAGGGAGGTGTTGCAACTTTCTAGCTGTGTAAACTTGGGCAGATTACTCACCTAGGAAATGAGGTAATTAAACCACAGATTATTTCTAGGAGGGATTCCAATTCAACTACTATTTCATCCATAGATGCTTTCTTGGCTCTGTGCCCTTTTGGCATCATTCTTCCGTCCATCTTTTCCCCAATAGCCTCTTCTCCCTTCAAGGTTCTCTCCAGACAGCATGTTCTCTAAAGCTTTTCCTCAGATTTCAGATTTAAATAAAGACTAGAAGAGCATTAGAGATGGAATAAATAAAAGTAAAATAAGTTTTTAAATTAATTGATCTAATAGATAACTTCAAAGTGATAATAGTAACAATGCATTAGGTGATTATAGCATATGGATGAGTGAAATGAGTGACATAAATTTATAAGGGATGAGAGGGATTAATTGGGAATATTATAGGTCACCTGTCTTTCATCTGAAGTGTTATTTGAAAGTGGACTTAAATTTGTTATAAATGTATATTATAAATTGATATGCTAAGAGGAGAGAAAATGGAATTATATAAAATGCTCAGTTAAAACCAGAGAAGGAAGAAAAAGAGGGAAAAAATAAAGAACAAGTACAATGAATATAAAACAGCTACAAACATGGTAGATATTAAACCAAATATACTGATAATCACATTAAATATGAATTGTCTAAATATACCAATTAAAATACAGAGACTGTTAGAGTAGATAAAGAAGATCCAACTTTCTCTCTCTCTCTCTCTCTCTCTATATATATATGTTTACAAGAAATCCATTTTAAATATAAAGACACAGATAGGTTAAAAGTAAAGGGATGGAGAAAGATATTCTATAGTAACACTAATCAAGAGAAAGCTGAAACAGCTATATTAATTTCAGACAAATTAGACTGCAGAACAAGGGAAATCATCAGGGATAAAGAAGGTCATTACATAATGATAAAGGAGTCAATTCTCCAAGAAAACATAGCAATCCTTAATGTGTGTGTACCTAACAATAGAACACCAAAACATGCAAGGCAAAAACTAATAGAACAGCAAGGAGAAATAGACAAATCCATTATTACGGATTTGGAGACTTGAATACCCCTTCAGTAATTAATAGATCCAGCAGGCAAAAACTGAGTAATAACACAGTTGAACTGACACAGCACCATTAATCAACTAGACTTAATTGACATTTATAAAATACTTTATCCAACAATAGCAGAATACACAGATACCATGCCATGTTGATCACTATAGCTTTACAGTAAGTCTTGAAGTTGGGTAATTGCAGTCCTTCAACTTTGTTATTCTTCTTCAGTATTGTGTTGGCTATTTAGTTTTGTTTTCTGTTTGTTTGTTTTGCCTTTCCGTATAATCTTTAGTTTGTTTGATATCCACAAAATGGCTGCTCAGATTTTAATTTGGATCATATTGCATCTATAAATCAAGTTGGGCAGAATTGACAACTTAACAATATTGAGTCTTCTAATCCATGAACACAGAATATCTCTTCATTTATTTAGATCTTTTTGACTTTTTTCATTCGAGTTTTTTATTTCTATGCATATAGATCTTATATATATTTAGATAGATTTATACCTAAGTATTTCAAGGTTTTTGATGCTAATGTAAATGGTACTGTGTTAATAATTTCAAGTTCCAGTGTTCATTGTTGGTATGAAGGAAAGCAATTGATTTTGTACATTTACCTTGTATCGTGTGACCTTACTGTAGTCATTTACCCATTTCAAGTGGGTTTTTTATTTTGTCAGTTCTTTGGGATTTTGTACATAGACAATCATGTAACCCTCAAACAAAGACAGTTTTATTTCTTCCTTTCCAACCTGTACACCTTTTATTTTTTTTAATATTTAGCCCTATTGTCCCCGTAAGTGGGAATAGCTAACATTTACTGAGTGATTACTATGTCCAGACACTGTCCCAAGCATTTTATATGTATTTACTCATGAAATACTCATTATTTACTCACAAGAACTCTATAGAGTAGGATACCACTATTATCCCAATGTTACAGATGAGGATAGAGAAGTTAAGAAAATTGCCTAAAACATTGAAATATCCCAAGAATGTCAACACTTTGGTATTAAAATTTTCTCTCTTGAGTCTGGGAGAAGCACAGAAATCCACTGCAAACCATGGTTTCCAGTTCTTGTTCCAGGAAATATAATCATGAAATCTGTCTAACCACTGATAATCATATTAAATATGAATTGTCTAAATATACCAATTTAAATACAGAGACAGAGTAAAGAAGATCCAACTATATATATATATATATATATATATATATATATATATATATATATATATATACAAGAAATCCATTTTAAATATAGTGGATTTATATCCATCTTTCCCTGGAGTTCTATTCAATAGTTCCAACTGAGTACTAGAAATAGTCTCCTGTGTGTCCCACAGGCATCTCCAATTCAACGTATTCAAAATCATACTCAAAATTTTCTCCTCCAGTTTTGCTTTTCCTCTTGTGTTTCTTTTTTCTTGTTGTTATCTCTTCTTTCTTTTTACCTTTTGACCCCCCTTCACTCATTCTGTTAGGTTAGAGATGGGATGATGGATTAAGCAAGGTGCTAAAGTAGTTTCAAGCTTTCTTCTGTATCAGAATCACCTGAGGGCCTTGTTAAAATGCAGACCCCCAGGTGTCACCCATAGAGTCTCATTCTGTAGATGTGGGTTGTGTATTTTTTTTAATTGAAAAAAAATCGTGTAGCATCATGTAAGTTGGGTTGAGTATTTTTAACAAGCATCCCAGTTGATGCCAATTCAGGTGATCCTAGAACCACAGGTTGAAAAGCACTCCAGGGCTCAGATGAAGGCATCAGCCTTGGATGGAGAAAAGACAAAATGCTGCAGGATATGTGTGGGCTAGGGGCTGCTGGAGTTTTATCTGGTGTCCTCCTTTCTTTATGAGGTAGGAGCTAGTGTCTCTATGAACAAGGAGCTGTTTATAGCATCAGGGTGCTAAGAGAAAGCAGTCAGGCTGGGAATAGAAGTCATAGGAATGGGAGAAGGTCGTTGCAGGGTTAAAGGAAGAGAGTCTGAAGCAACACTGATCTTGGAAATGAAAACTGTAAAGAAGATACTATTTTTTGGTGAAAGGTAGGGAACACAACTGCCATTAGTTGTCTACAGAGCTTAAAAGAGGGGAAGAACCCAGAAAGAAATGGAAAGAAAACAGATTCCCCAAATTATGATTGTGAGGGTCCTAAACATCACCACCTGTCTCTGCTAGAGAGGCAGCATGGTGTGAAATACACAAGTCCGAGAGGTAGCCAGAATTCCTAGCCTCTACCATGCAGTTAATCTCTCTGTGCCACGTCTCCTCATTTGTAAAATGGAGACAGTATTAGTTCCACTTCATGGACTCATAATATAAGTTCCAAATGAATAAACACATGTAATATATTAGGCTCATAGCAAAGACTCAAATGGATGTTAGCTTATTCACATTCCACAAGCAATACCCTGCTTGAATTTTACACACATAAGTCAATTAATCTTACTTCAAATAGGGGTACTTTTGACCCCTTTTTACAGATGAAGAAACTGAATATAAAAGGAAAACAAGTTATTTGTCTAAGTCCAAACAAGTGGAATATGAGCAAACAGGAACTGGAGACCAGGTCTCCAAACTCCAGCTGCATTTTGAGTGTCTACTTGTTGCCAGGTATTGAGGAAGGTGCTTTTAACATGTCAGCACTTGCCATGTATTTCCCTATTATCAGTTGAGGATATTAAGGATAGAATTAAAGGCCAAATTATAAACAGGTGGTGGAACCACAGCTGGAGAGAAGCCAGCTGGCTCAAGAGCTGGGAACTCCTACAGTGACTTCTACCCCTCTTAATGGAATCTACATTACCCCACACCATCCTGGTCACCTCTGAGAGCTACATGCCGGTGCTTACTAACATCTGTGAGGGAATCAGAGATAAATGAATCTCAGTTTCATCTGAGAAAAGCTCATAGCTTTGCGGAGAGTATAAAACAAGTATATACAAAGCTATAATACAAGGTAAAAGGTGCGTGGGAATTCAGAGGGAGGGATTCCATCCAGCTGGATGTGCCATTTGGAGGTGAACCTAGAAGGAGGGCAGGATTGGGGCATGTGGATGAGGGAATGGGGTTGGAGGATGAACTGAGTGGAGAAGCAGACACAGGAACTCCCAAGAATATCCAGTTATTAAGCCAGTGTGTGTAGACTTGTGGAAGGTAAGATTTGAAAGGGAATCTGGGATCTGTTTGTAGGGAGCTGGAAATCTGAAGATGAATAGTTTGAACTTTAATTCTGTAGGCAACAGGGAGCCACAAGAGATGTGTTGTTTTTGGCTTTTTTGCAAATGCCTCTTAAAATTAATGATTTTACTTGGAGATAACTGAAGACTGACATGCAGTTGTAAGCAATAATACAGAGAGAGCCTGAGTAACTTAGTCTCCCTCGATGGTAATATCTTGCAAAACTGTAGTCAATATCACAACCAGGATGTTAACATTGATACAATCCACTGCTCTTATTCAGATTTCCCCTGTTTTACTTGTACTCATCTGTGTATGCATTTAGTGCTATGGAATTTTATCAAATGTATAGGTTTGCATATCTACAACCACAGTCAAGATACAGGACAGTTCCATCACCATGAGAATCTCTCCTGTTGCCCTTTTACAAGCATACCCACCTTCCTTCCATGCCCCTTCCCTAATCTCTAAGCCCTATTACTAGAACCGTTTCTATAATTTTATTTCAAGAATGTTTCATAAATGGAATCATAGAGTATACAACCTTTGGTGACTGGCTTTTTTTCACTCACCATAACTCTCTTGAGATTCATTCAAACTGTAGCCTGTATCAATAATTCTCTCTCTCTCGCTCTCTCTGTCTCTCTTTTTTTTTTTTTGGAGCAGTATTCCATGATATGGATGTACCATAGTTTAACCATTCACCTGCCAAAGGATGGCTGGGTTGTTTTCAGTGTTTTACTACTATGATTTAAGCTGCTGTAAATATTTGTGTACAAAATTCACACATAAAGTTGTGTGCATTTTGTGTGAACATAAGTTTTCATTTCTCTGGGATAAATACCCAAGAGTTCTGGGTATGTATGTTTAGTAGTAGTAGGTATGTACGCTGGGTTGTATGTTTAGTTGCATCATTAATTTTATAACAAATGAATATATATATATAACTAATGTATATATATCATACATATTCTTTTCCAGATTATTTTCTATTATAGGTTATTACAAGATATTCAATATAGTTTCCTGTGCTATACAGTAGGTCCTTGTTTATCTACTTTATATGTAGTAGTGTGTACCTGTTAATTCCAAATTCCCAATTTATCCCTCCCTCCCCTTCCCCCTTTGGAAACCATAAGTTTGTTTTCTATATCTGTGAGTCTATTTCTGTTTTATAAATAAATACATCTGTATCAATTTTTTTTAAGATTCCACATATAAGCGATATCATATGACATTTGTCTTTCTCTGTCTGACTTACTTCACTTAGTATGATAATCTCCAGGTCCATCCATGTTGCTGCAAATGACATTATTTCATTCTTTTTAATGGCTGAATAATATTCCACTGTCTCATTGTGCTTTTAATTTGCATTCCTCTAGTGGCTTATGATGTTAAAAAACTTTTCATATGGTTATTTGTTCTTTGTATATCTTCTTCAGTGAAATGTCTATTCATGTCTTTTGCCCATTTTCTAATTGGACTTTGTATTATTGAGTTTTGATAGCTCTATATTTCTGGCATCCTAGTCATTTGCCAGAAATGTGGCCTGCAAATATAGCTCCCAGTGTACTCCTTCTCTTTCCATTAGTTTTACAAGGTCTTCCACAGAATAAAAGTTTTTAATTTTCCTTTTATTTATCAAATTTTCCTTTTATGGACTGTGCTAATGGCATCAAGTCTAAGAACTCTTTCCTTAGACTTAAATCCTGAAGATATTCTTTTCAAAAAAACAATTTTGTATTTTTACATCTTATGCTTAAGTCCATTTCCATTTTAAGATAATTTTTATATAAGGTGTGAGATTTAAGTTGACTTTTTTGTTTGCTTATTTGTTTTTGTCTATGGATATCCAATTGCTCTAGCACCATTTGTTGAAAAGACAACAACAATCCTTCCTGCATTGAATTGCTTTTGCACCTTTATCGAAAATCAGTTGGTTGTATTTGTGTAGGCCTACTCCTGGGTTCTCTGTTCTGTTCCATTGATCTATATGTCTATCCCTTCACCAATATGACACTTCCATGATTATTGTAGCTATATTGTAAGCCTTAATATCAAGAAGAGTGATTCTTTTCACTTTATTCCTCTTTTTTCAAGAGTGTTTTAGCTATTCTAGATACTATGCCTTTTCATATAAATTTTAGGATGAACTTGTTTATGCCTACAATATCCTTGCTGGGATTTTGACAAGAATTTCATCAAACCTGTAGATCAGTTTGGAGAGAACTGACATCTTTACTAAGTTGTCTCCTAATCCATGAACACATTGTCTCCTAATCCACGAACACATCTATTTAGGTCTTCTTTGATTTCTATTATTAGCATTTTATAATTTTCAGCATTCAGACTATTTATGTGTTTTGTAAATTATACACAAAGTATTAACTTTTCTATAGAGTGTAAATAATACTGTGTTTTTTAAATTCTGGTTTCCATGTATTCTGTTTTACTATGTAAAATCAACCTACCTATGTCATTGAATGTGAAGTGAATTTCTTCTTACTTCAAACACCATACAGTTGGCTTATGTTTCTTTTGTTTGTTTTATCCACCCTGCCAATCTGCCTTTTTTGTTGTTGTTTTTTGTTTTTTGCAGTACGCGGGCCTCTCACTGTTGTGGCCTCTCCCATTGCAGAGCACAGGCTCCGGACACGCAGGCTTAGCGGCCATGGCTCACGGGGCCCAGCCACTCCGCGGCATGTGGGATCTTCCCGGACCGGGGCACGAACCCGTGTCCCCTGCATGGGCAGGCGGACGCTCAACCACTGCACCACCAGGGAAGCCCCAATCTGCCTTTTTAATTGGTGTATTTACACCATTTACATTTAAGGTGATTCTTGATATATATGAACTTAAGTATGCAATTTTATTATTTGTTTCCTGGTTTTCCTCTGTTTCTCTTTTATCATCTTCCTGTGGGTTACTGGAATGTTTTATAGGACTCTATTTTGATTTATTTTTAGTGTGTTTGAGTATATCTCTTTGTATAGAAAATTATTGCTTTGGGTATTACAATATGCATATATGACATCATAATCTATTACCATTTGAGTGAAGTATGAAAACCTTACTTCTATTCAGGTCCCTTTGCCTTCCCCAATTTTTAATATCATTGCCATGAGTATCAGGTGTTATAATTTTTGTTTTGATCATCATGATTGTAAAAACTTATGAGAAGAAGGATTGTCTATCATATTTACCCCTACTTTTTCTTTTACCTATCTTGATATTCTACTTTCCTTTATGAAGTTCCAAATTATCTTTTCCTTTCTGTTTATAAAACTTCCTTTAGCCACTCTTTAAGGGTAGGTTTGTTAGCAACAGATTTTCTTAGTTTTTCTCATCTGAACATGTCTTTTTTCATGAAGGACCATTTTTGGATATAGAGTTTGCAGTTGACAGTTCTTTTCTTTCAGCACTTGAAAAATGTCATGCCATTTCCTTTGGCATCTGTGGTTTCAGATGAGATATCTGCCATCATCTGAAATAATGTTCCTCTGACAGGTAATATATTATTTATTTCTAGCTGCTTTCAAGAATTTTTCTTTGTGTTCAGTTTTCAGAATTCAATTATGTGTCTTGGCATGGATTTCCTTGGAATTATCCTGGTGGGGTTTGCTCAGCTTCTTGGAACTGTAAGTTTGTGTCTTTCACCAAATTTGGGAGATTTTCAGCTGTAATTTCTTCCCATACTCATTTAGACTTTTTCTCCTCTCCTTATGGGACTCTGATGATACAAATATTGGGATTTTGGTTACTGTACCACAGGTCCTTGAGACTCTGTTCATTTTTTTCCCCAGTCTATTTTCTCTCTATTGTTTATATTGAGTAAATTTTATTTTTTATCCTCCCTCAAGTTTATTGATTCATCCAATGTCATCTCCATTATACTATCAAGACCATTCAGAAAGTTTAAAAAATTTCTATTATTGTATTTTTCAGTTCCATAATTTCCGTTTAGATCCTTTTTATACATTTTATTTCTTTGTTGAACTTTTTTTTAAATTTTATTTTATATTGGAGTATAGTTGATTAACAATGTTGTGATAGTTTCAGGTTTACAGCAAAGTGACTCAATTATACATATACATGTATCTATTCTTTTTCAAATTCTTTTCCCATTTAAGTTATTACAGAGTATTGAGCAGAGTTCCCTATGCTATACAGTAGGTCCTTATTGGTTGTCTATTTTATTTTTTATTTTTAAAAATATTTATTTATTTTAGGCTGTGTCGGGTCTCCGTTGCTGCATGCGGGGTTTCTCTAGTTGCAGAGAGCAGGGGCTACTCTTTGTTGCGGTATGTGGGCTTCTCATTGCAGTGGCTTCTCTTGTTGTGGAGTGCAAGCACTAGGTGCACGGGCTTCCGTAGTTGTGGCATGCAGGCTCAGTAGTTGTGGCGCCCGGGCTTAGTTGTTCCATGAAAGTGGGATCTTCCTGGACAAGGGATCGAACCCATGTCCCCTGCATTGGCAGGCGGATTCTTAACCACTGTGCCACCAGGGAAGTCCCTGGTTGTCTATTTTAAATATAGCAGTGTGTACATGTCAATCCCAAACTCTCAGTCTATGCCTCCCCACCCCACCCTTCCCCTCAGTAACCATAAGTTCATTCTCTAAGTCTGTGAGTCTGTTTCTGTTTTGTAAATAAGTTCATTTAGTATCATTTTTTTTAAGATTCCACATATAAGCAATATCATATGATATTTGTCTTTCTCTGTCTGACTTACTTCACTTAGTATGATAATCTCCAGGTCCATCCACAGTGCTGTAAATGGCATTCTTTCTTTCTTTTTAATGGCTGAATAATAGTCCATTGTATATATGTAGCATATCTTCCTTATCCATTCATCTGTTGATGGACATTTAGGTTACTTCCATGTCTTGGCTACTGTAAACAGCGCTGCAATGAACACAGGAGTGCATGTATCCTTTCAAACTATGTTTTTCTCCAGATATAAGCCCCGTAGTGGGATTGCTGGATCATACGCTAGCTCTATTTTTAGTTTCTTAAGGAACCTCCATACTGTTCTTCATAGTGGCTGTACCAATTTACATTCCCACCAACAGTGTAGGAGGGTTCCCTTTTCTCCACACCCTCTCCAGCATTTACTGTTTGTAGACTTTTTGATGATGCCCATTCTGACTGGTGTGAGGTGATATCTCATTGTAGTTGTGATTTGCATTTCTCTAATTAATTAGCGATGTTGAGCATATTTTCATGTGCCTCTTGGCCATCTGTATGTCTTCTTTGGAGAAACGTCTATTTAGGTCTTTGCTGAATGTTTTTATTTTTTATTTGTTTCAAGAAAATTTGTAAGTGCCTGTTGAAGTATTCTTATGATGGCTGCTTTAAAGTCTTTGTCAGATAATTCCAACATCTGTTTCATCTCAGTGTTAGTTTCAATTAATTGTCTTTTCTCCCTGATATATCTCCAAACTCTGGATCCTAACTAGCCAATATTTGCTCCAGAACTCTGGTCTGGCCCTTTCCTCTTTTTTTAATTAATTTTTTTTTTTTTTGCCGTACGCGGGCCTCTCACTGTTGTGGCCCCTCCCGTCACGGAGCACAGGCTCTGGACGCACAGGCCCAGTGGCCACGGCTCACGGGCCCAGCCGCTCCGCGGCATGTGGGATCATCCCGGACCGAGGCACAAACCCGTGTCCCCTGCATCTGCAGGCGGACTCTCAACCACTGCACCACCAGGGAAGCCCTTAAATTAATTTTTATTGGAGTATAGCTGTTTTACAATGTAGTGTTGGTTTCTGCTATATGGCAAAGTGCATCACTTATACATGTAGCAAGGGGGAAGGGGGGGTGGGATATACTGGAAGATTGAGATTGGCATATATACACTACTACATATAAAATAGATAACTAATGAGAACCTACTGTAAAGCACAGGGAACTCTACTCAGTGGCCCATTTCTTTGACACTTCTGGCCCAGCACAGTGCTGGTTCCCTGGGCTAGGGCTCTTAAGGTTAAGATATTTTATACTGGCTTTTGAGGTGCAAGACTTGGTTTGGATGTAGAAGCTATGGTTTCAAATTTTCATCATTCCTTGTGAATTCTATTTATGATCTCTTAATTTCATCTCTCTGGCATTTGAAGGATTTAGCTTTGTAATATATATTTCCACACTCCCTAGTTTTTTTTTTTTTTTTTTTTTTTTTTTTTTTTTTTGCGGTACGCGGGCCTCTCACTGTTGTGGCCTCTCCCGTTGCGGAGCACAGGCTCCGGACGCGCAGGCTCAGCGGCCATGGCTCACGGGCCCAGCTGCTCCGCGGCATGTGGGACCCTCCCGGACCAGGGCACGAACCCATGTGCCCTGCATCAGTAGGCGGACTCTCAACCACTGCGCCACCAGGGAAGCCCCCTCCTAGCTTTTTTCTTCTTCTTCTTCCTCCTCCTCCACCTTCTGCTTCTCATCTTCTTTTTGGGCATTTCTTTGTTTTAAATGTCTTGCCTGCAGAGGCATCTTCATTTATCTTCCATATCAGTGTTTTCAGGAGCCTCTTTCCTTTTTTTTTTATGTTTAAAACATGTATTTTTTCGTTTTTAGTTGTTTTCTTTTTACTGTAAAAAACAAATGTGCATTATAAAAATTGGAAAAATCTAAAAAGCGGTGGAGAAAAAGACACCCGTACCCCTCAAGGAACAGTTATTTTCAAACAGAAGACGAGGCTGAGGGAGAGAAGAGTAAGCTTGGTCAGGAGTCGGGGCATGACGTAGCCTCTGAGGTTCAGTTTCCTCATCACCAAAATGAAGGGCTTGGCTAGATGATCCTCAGGCTACTTTCAATGTTATGAATGACTTAGTGATGGGACATGACTGTCTTCAAATGGCTGAAAGGATATAAAGTTATCCAAGGGAGCAGATTGATCAATGCAGTTCCAGACTCCAGAAGATGAAACTAGAATCAGTGGGTGGAGAAACAGGTAAACTAAGAAAACTTCACTGATAATTAGAACTACGCCCCAATATAGAGGACAACTTGTCAAGCACCAAGTAGCCTGCTCTGGGATAAACCGATGCCTGTCAGTTTCAGTTTCCAGAGCCTCTTTTCTAGTCTTTCTCATTTCTAAATACTTTGTAGTTGCCCTAATTTCAACAGACAGAGTGATTCTTGTGGTTTAGGAGGAATGTGAAAAGATTTCATTAATGCTTAGAATTCTCACCCTACTTCCCCCCTGACCCAAGTTCTTCTATCAACTTATTTACCCCCAAACCTGCTATGTTTTCCAGACTGAAATCTGCTCTTCTTTGGATTAAATAAAAAGATCATTGCCACTTCCAAAAAACCACTCTTAAAATACTCAAAGACTACAGGATTATGTGTATACAGACTTCTGTATTACTATGTGAAGGTCAAAGCTGTCATTTACGTTACCTATTGCATTCTATATGCCTTCTAATTAGTCTTCAGGCAGTAGCTCCTTAAATCCTCCCCACAATTCTTTCTCACAGGTATCAGTTCCCCTTCTGCAGAAAAGTAATTTCTCCAGGACCCCGCAGCTCAAAGGCATATTAAGATGTACTCAAAAGAAGGAAAAGGGAAAAAACCCACAAACATTCTAAACCTAGTTTTCTGCCTCTAAAACGTGTGCTCTTGATCTCTACCTAACACGCATGAGCTTTTGGGTAAGAAAGAAAAGCTATAAACATGTTTTCACTAGTGAGTAAAATATAGTGTATCAGGGCTTCCCTGGTGGCGCAGTGGTTGAGAGTCCGCCTGCCGATGGGGACACGGGTTCGTGTCCCTGTCCGGGACGATCCCACATGCTGCGGAGCGGCTGGGCCCGTGAGCCATGGCCTCTGGGCCTGCGCGTCCGGAGCCTGTGCTCCGCAACGGGAGAGGCCACAACAGTGAGAGGCCCGCGTACCGCAAAAAATAAAAAATAAAATAAATAAATATATACACACATATATGTATATAGTGTATCAGCTTAATGACACAGAATGATAATACCAGAAAAAGAACAAGACTTGGAGTGAGGAGAACTAGGTTTGGGCCTAGGTTTGTCATTTATGAGCCCTGTAGCCTTGAACAAGTAATTTTACCTGCTGCATTCGTTTTCTTTTCGTTTGCTGTGTAACAAACTACCACAAATTTTGTGGCTTAAAACGACTCCCAACCACAGAACCCACAATTCTGTAAGTCGGAAGTCTGGATGGGCTCCACTGGATTCTCTGCTTAATTAAGGCTAAAATCAAAGTGTTGGCGGTCTGATCTTATGCGCAGTTTGCAGAGAAGAATCCGCTTTCAAGTTCATTTAGGTTGTTGGGAAAATCTGGTTGCTAGCGCTGCGGTCCGTGTTTTCTTATTGGCTGTCAGCCAGGGGTCGCTCTCTGCTCCTAGAAGGCTGCCCACATTCCAGTCTCGAGTCTCTTGTGAGGATTTTGTGATGATGACTAAATGAGACGTATTGTACACAGAGTGATGATGGATGTGATAGCTGCTTAATGTCGCTGGGTGTAGAGGATACCCCTCAACCCTTAAACACAGCACATGTCTATACAACAGGAAATCCTACCGGGGGCAGGTTCTGAAGTCTCTTGTAACAGAAGAGACTTCTGTTGGTCTTCCCCTACAAAGACAGAAACTGGGTTTTGCGCCGGACAAATGTTTACTAAGTGAAGTGGATGAGATGCGGTGAAGTGTCTGGCACCAGTAGTGGGAAGAATTCTAACTGGCCATTCCACAGTGAAAAGAAGGTGGCGAGGCTTGGGAAAGGCTAACCCCGCAGGGGGCAAAAGAACAGAAGTGGTGAGGAATGCAGTAGGTGAGAAATGCCTGCATCGCCAGCGCTGTAAGCAGAGCCCCCTCAATGGGCGGGCACCTGTGAACTCAGGACCGCCTCCCACCCCCGCCCCCGTCCGGGCTGTGGGTACCCGTGTGGGGGACGCCGGGGGGACTGCGTGGGGGGTGCGTCTGGGCTCGGTCAGCCCCTCATAGCCCAATCCCCCCTCCGTGAGCCATGCAAGTGGAGTCTCCCAGTCTGCGCCCCCTGGCTCTGGCTAACCAGCCTCAGTCCCCCCGTTGGAGCATTTCGCCCCGAGCTTCCGAGCGCACTGGTTGCCAGCTGCAGCTCGGAGCTTGGTTACGCAATTACTTGCCGCCGCTGCGACCGCGGCCAAAGCCCACCCCGGCAAGGAGTGAATTTGCCGCCAGGTTCCCGCCTCGGAAAGAGGTAAAAGCTATCTTCCGCCTTTTTTTTTCGGGCACATGAATGCGCGGCATAGCGGGCGAACCAGCCTGGGTTATCGTGGGGGTGGAAACCGGTGGGTGCGTTGTCAGGGAAGCGGGTACCTGGGGACAGTTGCTTCAGGTAAGGGGTCTCTGTTAGCTTCACGAATCCTGGACTCTGTGGGCTCCCTTGGCGCCCCTCGCTGCCCCCGTGACCACACCCTGGATCGCGATGTCTGCAGCAACCTAACCTTGCCCGCAGTAATCGATCCATGTCAGAGACGCGCACAATTTTTCATACCGAAGGAGAGAAGACAACGAGGGCTTATTTGGGGAGAAAATGTTTGGTAACATAGCTCAGACGTGCGTGTTTTAAGGGTTGGCAAGTTGTCCGTTATTGCGGCCTTCTGTAGAGTGGAGTAGTGTGGCGTGAAAAATAAAAATGGGTGCATAGCCACCGCGAAAGTAACAGTAAGGTATCATTGGAAGAGGTGCGGGGCGAGACTGCCCTCCTCCCCGCCCGCATTGCCTTCCGTAGGTGCGTGGGGTTGGTGGCTGGCTCGCCGCAGAGAAGGGAGGAGGGAAGTGGGAGGAGGGTGGGGTTAGGGAGCGAGATGAGGCAGACACCCCTCCCACCTCCCCCCGTACCCCCGCCCCCAGTCCCCAGGGAGCGGCGGGCCAGGCAGGCGCTGCGACAAAACACCATTCCGGGTTAGACTCCCATCGCTCACTCTTCCTCTCTTTCTCTCTTCCTGCCTAGGCGTCCCTCACTGCTGGCCAAGTGCCAGAGAAGGTGTGCACGCATCTCCCCGCCAAAACCCAACCATGGGCAACTCCTGCTTTGGCCTCAAGGAACGGCTGATGAAGCGGCTGCGGCCTCTGCCTACCGTGATCGTCATCCGTACCTGCCTGCCCCAGAGGAGGAGCAGAGATTTCCGCGTGGTGGTGCTCGGCTCGGCCGGCGTGGGCAAGAGCGCGCTGGTGCAGAGGTGGGTGCGCGGCAACTTCCGTGAGGCGTACCTGCCGACCATCGAAGATACCTACCGCCAGGCGCTGGGCTGCAGCCACAAGGCGGGCGCACTGCACATCACCGACACCACCGGCGGCCGCCGCTACCGGGGCCTGCAGCGCCTCGCCATTGCCAGGGGTCACGCCTTCATCCTGGTCTACTCCGTCACCAAGAAGCAAACCCTGGAGGAGCTGAAGCCCCTCTTTGAGCTGATCCGTCAACTCAAAGGCAACAACCCGCAAAAGTGCCCCATCATCCTGGTGGGCAACAAGTGCGACGAGAGCCCCCGGGAGGTGAGCGAGAAGGAAGGTGCTGCCTACGCGTCGGAGTGGAATTGCGCCTTCTTGGAGACCTCCGCCAAGATGAATATCAATGTGCAGGAGCTGTTCCAGATGCTGATAAACTTCGAGAAGAAGCCCGCCGCCGCCGCCGCCGCCGCCCAGCCTCCCCAGAAGAAATCCCAGATCCCCAAGACCGCCGAGAAGCTGCTGGGCAAGTGCATCATCATGTGAACCCTGAGCCTTAAGGAGCCCGACCCTCTTCTCCTTCAGTGTGCTGAAAACATGGACCAACCCCATTGTGCTGTGTCACCTGTACACGACTGACTTTTGTGCTGTGGTTTGGGTTGTAACAATTAGATGTCAATAAATGTCCCCTGTGAGTTAGTAACTTTTCTTTTCCCCAGGCAAGAGAACTTGAATTGTTAAAATATGGACATTGGAGGAGGAGAGGAAAAAGGAACAGGATGCATTTTAAAGGATGGGACTTGGACGGACTTTAGAGATTAATGTTTAAAAAAGAGAATGGAAATAGCAAAATGAATTGAAAGATGTCACTGCCCTTCTTGTAATCCTATTATTGTGTATTATTCTTAAACATTTTGAGTCCTGTAAATGTCTGATCATATCTTCCCATTGTGTATTTAATTGTTAAGAGATGTTTTTGCAACAAAATCTCTGACATATGACTGTGAGACAGATACTAAACATCATAAATAAATGAATGTTCTATAGTTGAGCGCTGAGGGTGGGAGCAGAGAAAATTGTGATAGTGGAACTTGCTTACTAAATATGTACCAATTGTTTCCTAAGTCATTTAAAAATGTTTGAGTATTCTACACTGCAGTTTAAAAAAATTGTAACAGTTCCGTGACTTAATAAAGCTTTTCCTGCATGCAATCAGCTGTAATAATTTCTTTTTCACTGAACAACAACAAAAATCACCCATTGCATTACCCATTACCCGTTGCCAGTCATATCTGGAGAAGATTTCTAATAAGAATTTTTCACACTAATGCCCCTGCCCTCTTGAAATTAGCCAGTTGGGGGTGGGGCTGGTTCATGGGTCCCTGCAATGCAGAGCTGGTTTGTATCCATCACCTTTCCTGGACTGACATCCAGAAGAACTCCAGGCATCTTTGAAGAGGGTGCTTGCTCATTCTGCTGCTGTCTTGGAGGTAGGTGGTGAAAAGCAAACCTTGGCCTTTGGCTGCCTCAAAAGTCTTTCCTCAACAAGTATTGGATATAGGGAATGGGGAGTGGGATGGAAGGTAAGGGGAGAAACAGGTGGGATTTGAAATCTGAGAAACTTCTCCTTAAGAGAGTTTTTTAAAGACTCCTATTTGAACATAATTTTTTGAGTGAGGGAATCCATATCTATACATGTTCTTGTTTTCAAGTGTTTTTTGTTTTTTTTTTCAGTTAAGGGGAAGAGGAGAGGCTTTTAGTCTGGTGGGTTTTTTCCCCCATAAAATATCCCTTATTGGATAAGTATTTATTGAACAACTTAAATGTGTTTTTTAAAAATGGCTTCTTATAACTTGATTTTTAGGGGAGAAGTACATCGTTGAGAAGGAATCATAAACATCTGTCTCATAGTAGTAGAGTCAGAGTTTTGAGCTTAGAAAATTAATTCAGTGGATCCTTTTAAATAGTTATTTAAAAATTTTCTTGTTCATTTTCAAAGCAATTATTCTCAACCACTAGAAAATACCTAAATAGTTCTTCCATATTGCTTTTTAATGTAGTCTATTTAAAAAAAAATATTTCTTAGCTAACATTCCAAATGGAGTAATTCCATTTCTAAAAGAAAACACTCTATCTTGGCTATTTTCCAGGTGAATTTTCCTTGAAAAAATATATGCATTCATTGTTGTTCTTTGTAGATGAGCAAAGGGATTACTAAGTGGCAAATACTGCCCTTTAGAAAGGGGAAGGAGATTTAATGTTGCAAGTAATGCTTAGTAAAAAATATTTTTAAATTATAGCAAATATATATACAGTCTATCTACGTGCCAATGTTTCTACATTACATTAGAGCAAATATTTATATACTCTTTCTACATGTCAATGTTCTACATTATATTATTTAATCCTCACAACAATCCAATGAAGCAGATACTGTTATGCCCATTTGGCAGACAGATAAATGTTACAAAACCAGTAAGTGACAGAGCCAACATTTAAAGCCAGATGTTCTGCTCCAGAGTCAGTGCTCTTAACCACCATGATGTACTTCCCTTCTAAGATGACTAGTCCAAGGACAAGTGAATTGACTTTTCTGTTCTCTATTTGTGCTATACAGATGTGGAAAAGGAAGCTTTCTCAGAGCCTCCCTAGAATCCAGAAGGGAGGCAAAGAAGCAAATTGACAATTACAAAATGCACAGGATTGTTTAGAAACAGGGAAGAGAGCATTTTATATGGGGTGTTGGAAAATTTTCCCTGAAGGCATTACATAGTTGGAATCTTTTATGCCTAGAAACTTAGGGCTCTCCCAAACATAATTACAAGCAAGAAAGAAGCTTTACATTATTACTGCTTGGATCAGGGAAGATATAAACCATTCTAACCATTCTTCGAGCTAATAGTGTTATTCAAAGGAGCTGGAACCTATAGCTTCTATTTTTGCACTATACAGTATAGTAGCCTCTAGCCTTACGTAACTTCTGCACTTGAAATATGGCTAGACCAAAGTGAGATGTATTGTAAATATATCACATTATTACAAAAAGAACAAAGGTAGAATATCTCATAATTTTTAATATTTGTTACATGTTGAGATAATACTTTAGATATAGTGGGTTAAATGTAACATACTAATTTGGTATTTCTTTTTACTTTTTTAAATGTGGCTACTGGAAATTTTAAAATTGTATTTGTGGCTCATCTTTGGCTCACATTATATTCCTCTTGGGCAGTGCTGATACATACTAAGAGTGGCTAGCAGAACTCATTTCTAACTTGAATTTTATTACATACATTTCCTAGGATCAACAATCAAGTGTTGAGAAACATTAGCATGTATTTAAAATAATAGATGTTGTCAGATATCTATGTAACTTCATGAAATTCAAGATTAACAGAAATGTAACAAAATCCACTGAGAGGTATGTTTGCATATAAATGAATGTGAATAGTACATCTATAAGCTACATCTAGAAACCTGGACCCACAGGGCCAGAACTTGGAAAAATAAATATGTAAGAGAGTGAATTCAGGGAGTTGGTGAGGATTAAAATAAATGAAAACTGAAAATATGCCCACTTCACTGATATGATGTTTTTTCAGGCTACTGGTGCTGACAAACCTGCCATCCGTTTGATGTTGGGAAGTGAAAAAGTGGAGGAAAGAAACCTGGTATGGAGATAAACACAATTTTATACACTGAGATTCAAAAAATTTAACTATTTGACACCAGTATTGTGGGTCTATGTGGGTGCATTCATAGATGCTCATCTGTTTTCAGGTTAATGGACGTGGCGTAGAAAAGATCTCACAAACTTAGCATAGCATTAGAATCCCCCATGTCTGCCTCCAAATTTCCTTTCCAGTCTCCTCTGTGAGCACATCACACCATGTACCCTTTCTCCAAACAGCCTGGACAGTTTTCTGTTCCCTCAAACATCTTATGTAGTCATTCCTTTGTTGTTTCTTCACACAAAGAAGAAACATTTTCTTTCATTTTCTGCCTATCACAATTTTATTCACCCTTTAAAACCCAGCCCAAATACCAAATACCAGTCCCATTGAAGGCTTCCTTATTTTTTAATGCTAATTATTCACAAATGTTATTAAGGGTCAGCAATATCCTGGCCCAGTGCTAAGCCCTGGGGCTCAGAGTCCCCACCTTCAAGAAGCTCATAATCTTAACAAGGGAGACGGGAAAAAGTGCACAGCAGAGTGTGAGAGGTGTTATAAGACGAGTCCATTCTCCACCCTGCTATTACATTGATCTTTCAAAAATGCAAGTTGATTACACTGCTGCTGTTCTTAAGAGCCATCATTTGCCAGATATTCTGAAAAATTTGCACAAAACTCTGTAAAGATGTGTTACAGCATTGTTCATTCTACCTCTCCCACTTGTTGTGTGTCTGTGGGGCAAGTCCTCTGGGAATCATTTTCCTCAGATGTAAAATGGATGATAATAATAGTTTCTATCCAGGACGGTTGTATTGAATCAGTTAATACATATAAAGTACTTAGAATAGTGCCTGGCACATTCCAAGCAATCCATAAATATTAACTATCGCTATTATCAACAGAAGACTGGAAATTACCTACCTGACTAACAATGTGGGCCTAGCTACATTAAAATAATGAGGTGATATGGGCCAACACACCATATCTCCCAGTCTTATTTTAAATTTGCTCCCATTTGAGGGCTAGAGTGTGTGTGTATGTGGTTGTATATGCATAATAGAAAACTCTTCTAGAAGGATATTCAAGTAAATGTTAATAGGCATCACCTCTGAGGAAGGCACTGGTTGTTTAATGGGGAAGGAAGACCCACTTTTCATTTTATAACCATTAATACAGTTTGAATTATACTGCCATGTGCAATGTTGTTTTTCTAATTATTGAAAAAACCAGATAATTTCCTTATGAGTCTCAGAAGGAAAGGAAAGAGTGGGAACTAGAATCCAAATTTTCTAACACCAACACCCAGTGCTTTTTAAATTATATTCAATATTAGTAACCCCAGTGAGGAACCACGTAGTCTAATTGAAAGAAAAAAAAACTGTAAGTGTATTGTGCACATAGCATATGGCATTTAACAGACAGGGGACAGATAAAGCTCAGAACGGTTAATAATTAACCTAAGGTCACACACTGGGATCACTGGAGCTGGGATTCTTCCCCAGATCCTCCTGACATCACCAAAATGAATCCAGAATCAAAAATGTAGGTTCAATACTGTCTTTCCTTCCTTATTTATTATTTTTATTTTTTGCTGCTCACAGCCTTGTGAGTTGTGCAAAGGGAATGAACTAAAACCTGTGAAAGCATTGTACACAAATGCCTGGCACATAGTAAGTGCACCACTGCTCGGTTGAATTGGATTGTTGTTTCTTTCCCTCTTTACTTCTGGATATTTATTCCATGACTAATGCGAATGTTGTTCTACCCAACACCCACTGCCTCAGAGATTATGTTCACCTGATATTTGTAGGAGAAGCACATCATCTAAAAAATTCCATTTCTAAAAGCTCTATACTCAGGCGTGGGAGGTAACCAGCCCTCCACATTAATGCATGTCCTCCTGTTTACTCCTTTGGCTCTGAAAGCTCATGTGGACTCTTTGTGAAGGCAGTCATTAATCCAGAGTGGGAGAGAAAGAGAGGGTTTCAGAGAAAAATTACTCGTAATTGCAGAGCTCTATTAGTGTGTTTTTCTCTGCAACCTGGAGCTGAACATTGTGAAATGTATTTGTTCCCAGTGTAATTTAAATGTGAATTAAGCAGTGCTATTAGGCCAGGCTGTTTGAGGACAAGGCAGTTTATCACGTTTGGAATTATTGCTTGAAAATGCCCACCTGAGTGAAAAATGCCTCCTATCCTGCTGGTAGAAGGACTCCTTAAGACACTAACTATGATATCAGCTCTGCTATTCTTAACTAGCTGGCAGCCTCTGGAAACTTCTGTGGACTGCAGTTCTTTTCATCTTGGAAATGAGAGGATCTCATACTCAAGGTCCACAGTGGGCAAGTAGGGAGTCTAGTTGAGGGTATGCGGGAAGATTATGCCCATCTATAGGGAGCTACCTCTACTCAGTTCTACTGGGAGATGTGGACCCAGTGTTACAGGTTTTTTCTGATTTTGGGGGGAATCTCACAATTTTTAAACAATGACAATTAATTAGAAATTGTTGGCACAAAAACAGACACATAGATCAATGGAACAAATCTATAGAGAGCCCAGAAATAAACTCATGCACTACGGTCAATTAATCTACGACAAAGGAGGCAAGAATATACAAGGGAGAAAAGGCAATCTCTTTAATAAGTGGTGCTGGGAAAACTGGACAGCTACATGTAAAATAATGAAATTAGAACATTTTTTCATACCATATAAAAAATAAACTCAAAATTGATTAAAGACCTAAATGTAAGACCAGAAACCATAAAACTCCTAGAAGAAAAGATAGGCTGAACACTCTTTGATATAAATTGCAGCAATATTTTTTTGGCTCTGTCTCCTTAGGCAAAGGAAACAAAAGCAAAAACAAACAAATGAGAGCTAATTAAACTTAAAGTTTTTGCACAGCAAAGCAAACCATCAATAAAACAAAAAGACAACCTACTGAATGGAAGAAAGTACTTGCAAAGGATATGTCCAATAAGGGGTTAATATCCAAAATATGTAAACAGCTCATACACCTCAATATCAAAGAAAATCCACGTAAAAATGGGCAGAAGAACTGAATAAGACACTTTTCCAAAGAAGGCATGCAGATAGCCAACAGGCACAAGAAAAGATGCTCAGCATCGCTAATCATCAGAGAAATGCAAGTCAAAATAATAATGAGATATCACCTCACTTCTGTCAGAATGGCTATCATCAAAAAAGAAAAAATCTGCAAATAACAAATGTTGGAGAGGATGTGGAGAAAAGGGGACCCTAATACACTATTGGTAGGAATGTAAATTGGTGCAGCCACTATGAAGAACAGTATGGAGGTTCCTCATAGTACTAAAAATAGAACTACCATATGATCCAGCAATTCCATTCCTGGGTATATATCTGAAGAAAATGAAAACACTAATTGGAAAAGATATATGCACCCCAATATTAATAGCATGCTTATTAACAATAGCCAAGGTATGGAAGCAACCTAAGTGTCCATCAACAGATGAATGGATAAAGAAGAGGTGATATATATACGTATAAACATAATGGAATACTACTCAGATATAAAAAGAATGAAAATTTGGGGAGTTCCCTGGCAGTCCAGTGGTTAGGACTCAGCACTTTCACTGCCATGGCCCGGGTTCAGTCCCTGGTCAGGAAACTAAGATCCCGCAAGCTGCTTGGCATGGCCAAAAAAAGAAAAGACATTTTGCCATTTGCAGCAACATGGATGGGCTTGGAGGGCATTATGCTATGTGAAATAAGTAAGACAGAGAATGACAAATACTGTATGATATCACTTATATGTGGAATCTAAAAAATCAACAAATTAGTGAATATAACAAAAAAAGGAAGCAGACTCACAGATATAGAGAACAAATTAGTGCTTGCCAGCAGGGAGAGGGGAGGGGGAAGGGGCAATATAGGAGTAGGGGGTTAAGAGGTACAAACTATGAGGTATAAAATGAGATACAAGGATATATTGTACAACATGGGGAATATTGCCAATATTTTGTAATAACTATAAATGGAGTATAACCTTTAAAAACTGTGAATCATAATATTGTATACCTGTAATTTATATACTACTGTACATCAACTCTGCTTCAATGAAATTTAAATAAATAAATAAAAGTATTAACATAATCATATTCTGGATGAACAGTTTATTATCAAATACTAGTTGAGGTGCTAGAATTTTTGCTTCTGTTTATGACTGTACTAGTGATATGTGTTCCCTCTTTAATTATCTCAAACTCATGAGAAAACACCTTCTATAAAAGATTGTATTCTCACCCGCACTTGGTTATATAGCACTCACCACCTCCATTCCCACCAAGAATTTCTGAGAGCCCCTTGAATTACAACTATATACAAATTGTTCATCCAAGTGCAGTCCCACTTGGCATCTACCATGTTCTTCCAGAGCTACTCAGTCTCCCAATAGCAAAGTCCAAAGCTAAGTTCACACGATGCTGTTCCCAATGCTCGAAAATGTCGGGATTTTATGCAGAAGTTGGGATAATTGCCTTGTCTCAGATTCTGTGTACTTTGTCACCTGGTCCCCAAAGTAGCATGACTTATTCTAGAATCTTACTAAACCTCTTATGAAAACAGAATCTTTATCTCTAATCCTAAACCATAGCTCAACATCAAACTTTTTTCTCTTTCCTTGCAGCCCACACACCCACATCCCTTCTTTGCCTAACTCAGTTTAACCCTCACTGCCTCAGTTAAACCTTCTCTGATTGTCCAGACTGGGTTATTTCCCCATTGTAAGTTCCCATCACACCTTGTCTTTCCCCTTTGCATTGTTATTTGTTTAATGGTTTTGCAACCAGATAGAGTATAAGATTATGAGCATGAGGCCATGAGTAGCTTTTGCTCACTGGTGTACCTCTAAAGTCTAGCACAACGCCTGGAACTTAATAGGTGCTGAATAAATACATATTAATGGAGGAAGTCACATTTTATAAAGGAAATTGAGGCTTAGAGAGGTTAAGTATCTTCCCAAGGCACAGAGCTAGTAAGGGGCAGAACCAGGATTCAAGCCTAGATTTGCCCGATTCCAAAAGCCCTGATCTCCTAACCACCATAACCAAGAGCATAGCCTCATGTTCTATTCCCAAGTTCACTCTCCCAAGGGAGAGCACAAGTCAAACAAATCTGAAGGTAGGATTTTGTTCTTAAGTCAGAGTCATCAACCAACTTTTCTGTGCAGATCGAAAACAAGAGCTAAATATATGCTTTGAAGTGCAATTACCCCATTGTTGCCGGGAAACTTGTCATTCTGAGGTTGGCTTCATCAGGTATGAAGCAGAGAAGCTTCTGGGATGTCAGATCCTAGTAACAGACCAAAAGATTTCCTGGCAGAATAAGAAATAAAATTCTCAAGTAGACTTCTTACCTCCCCAGAACACATTGGGGAGGATGGTGTCACCACAATGTCTTGGAACTGATACATGATGACAGGCCAGGAGCTTGAGGAGGCCATGGCAGGTGCCACAGATGAAAAGGAAGCATGTTCAAGACCCAAGCAGGTACAAGTGAGCCACACAATGGGGCCCCTAATCCAAAGGGAGATATTTGAAAAAAATTAAGTTATTAATAACAACCAACTTTTATTGAGCTCTCCATCCATCTGTCTAACCATCCATCCATTTATCCAATCATCAAACTTCATCCATCCATCCATCCCATCCATCTCCATCCATCCCTATCCATCCACCTATCCATCCATCCATCAACCCCCACCCATCAAATGTTTACTTGGGACCTATTAGGTACTGGGGACTTTTTTAGATGCTGAGGATATAGAGATGAATGCAACAGACTGAGCCCTTGCCCAGATGGAACATACATTCTATTGGGATGGAGAGTAGAGGGAGGAGACAATGAACAGATACATAAATATTATATAATATAACCTCAGTGATAAATGTCATGAAGAAAAATAACACAGGATGAGGGGATCAAGAATGTCAGGGGAGTTTTTTAGATAACATGGCCAGGACACTTCGTTAAGCACGGGACAAAAAACATGATTGCACTTGCTTCTTCTCTGCAGTACATACCAGTTTTCCTACAGAGGAGGAAACTGGACGGTAGTAAATTAACTTGTGTCCAAGAGTTAAGAGTCAAGCTCAAGCCCATCTGATGCCAAAGCCTACAGTCTTGCCACTGATGTGCAATCCTAGGGATTTGGGCTGGTCAAAGCTGAGTCAGATAAATGCTGGTTTGTTGCTATTATTTTTTCTCTAGCACAAATATCTATGAAGTTTGCATGATGTATAGGACGCTGCACCAAACTCTGGGAAATAGACTGTCCATGCTCTAAAGGAGCACACAGTCTGGTAGGAATGTAGACAGCTGGGCAGGCACTTAGAATACAGCAGAGAGAACACTAGGTCTGCTGTAAGGGCCAGTGAAAGTGCTGGGATGGGAGCTCTAGTGAAGGCTGGAGCCCCTCAGCCTGACCCCCAACCCGAGGCCCTCCGTGCTCAGCCCTGCCTTCCTTGGATCTCACCTCCTTTCACTCACCTCTTGCTCAGGTGCGCCACCCAGCCTGACCCCTTGCTCTTCTTCAAGCCCACCCCTCTTGCTCTTGCCTCAGACCTTTCACCACTCGCTGCACCTGCATTGCTTTCCATTTCCTACCCTATTTTCTTCAAAGAGTTATTGCTATCCTCACATATAGTGTATAATTTCTGCTTCTGTGTTATTTTATTTCACTTTATTTTTGGCCGCGCCATGCGGCATGCAGGATCTCAGTTCCCCGACCAGGGATCGAACCTGCGCCCCCTGCAGTGGAAGCGCCGAGTCCTAACCACTGGACCGCCAGGGTGGTCCATCTGTTTCTGTGTTTATGAGCAGTCTCCTCCACTTAAACATCAGTAGCAGAGAGTTTGTTTTATTCAGTGTCATCTTCCTGGCACCTTGAAACAGTGTCTGGCACAACGCAGGCCCTTCAGCATTCAATGTGTGAGTTGAATACTTGAATGAAATGAAGAATGTACAAATGACTCTCTCTGGGCTTGGTGATAGCTGGGGGGCTTGGTAAAAACGCAAAAGCCTGGTCCCACCCTGGGGAATTAGTAATTGTGGAATAGAGCCTGAGCATCTGAAACTGTCAAACGCTGAACAGTTAATTCTAAGGTACCAGAGCCAATTGTTAATTCAGGAATTTTGTGAGCTGGTTGCTAAATACGGCCATTGTGAAAAATTAGATTATATAAAGCCACAATTAAATAAATTATGTTTAATCATACTTAAAACAAATATACTCAAACTCAAAATACCCCAAATTCAACACTATCATTCCTAATTATTTTACTACAGGTTACTATTATCTGTGCTCTTGGGTTTTTTACATTGACTATATTTGTACGGTGGGAATACTCTATGACATGAGCTACTGCATGGCCCTTCCCAGCACTGGGTTCAGTGATGTCACGTTGGTAGCTGGAAATTGGCTACTATAGGAGTATTTACACCCTGGAATTTGCTAAATGCTACAGATCATGGCTTGGTCCCTCTGGAGAACCAGCTGTTGAAGATTTACCACCGTCAAGTACAAGAACGACTGACAGAGTGGAAAGAGAGTGGATTCAAATCAACCATGCCACTCACTTGCTGTGTGACCCGAGTGGTTTCTAAACCTCTCTGAGCCTAACTTTCCTTAGCTCTAGACTGGAACTGATTATATTTTCCCCCTCCCTGAGCCTTCTTTTCCCTGTCCCAGCCTAACTCAGAGGAAGAGAAAATATAGGTAAAGTAATGATTACTATGCTTGGCATATAAGAAGCTTTCAGTAAAAGTTAGCCCTGGAGCTGCTCTGGGGAGCTGAAAGAAGTTTTTCCCTGAGGTATGGCTCTCAAGCTGAGGACTAAAATGTGCAGAAGTATTGGCAGGCCAAGGAGGGGCAGGGAAAAGTTATGTGGCTAGGGAAGTTATCCCTATCAAAGAGGGTCATTAAAAGAAACCTGAAGGAGAAGGAGAGAGAGAACATGACACTTTGGAATACTCTGTGTGGTTCCACTGGGCTAGCGCAGTAGTTCTCAAACTTTCTGGTGCTGGGACTCCTTTATAGTGTTAAAAACTATTCGGGACCCTCAAAAGATTTTTCTTATGTGGGCCCTATTTATGGATATTTACTGTAAAACACTGAGTTAAAGCTAAAAATTTTTAAATGTGTTTATTAACTTAAAATAATAATAATAAGCCGATTAGGTACTAACATCAATAACCTATCTTTTATGAATATTAAATGCATTTTCCAAAACAAAAAATTTAGTGATGAGTTAGGAGATTGGGATTGACATATATACACTAATATGTATAAAATGGATAACCAATAAGAGCATGCTGTATAAAAAAATAAACTAAAATTCAAAAAAAAGAAGTAGATGCTTATATGTGAAAAGGTCAGTAGAAATAAAGTATTTTGATAAGAAAAAAGAATTTAGAAAGAAGCTGACATAATTACATTTTTACAAATCTCTTGTTGGGCTTGATAGAAGACAGCTGGCTCCTTGTACCTGCTTTTGCATTCAGTCTGTTGGAGTATGGCCCATCACGTAGCCTTGGGAAAACGTCACTGAATACTCATGAGAGAATGAAAGTGGATAAAGAAAATATTGTCTTAGCATTATTATGAAAATAGCTTTGACCTCAGACCCTTTGAAAGGGCCTTGGGGACCCCATGGGTCCTCGAATCTTGTTTTGAGAACCTCTTGTGTCATGTACAAAGTCCAAAGTATGCAGTAGAGGAACTGATGGATTGGAGATAAAGCTTGGGAGAGAAGCCGGGGCCAGATGGCATCTGATGGAGTTCATGGAGAGCCACTGAGGGCTTAAAAGCCAGAGAGTGACAAGGTCGCTTTTATTTTGGAAAGATCATGGGCTCTAATGAGGAAACTGGATTAGAAAAGCTGAGAGGGGATGGGGTGAGGGCCCAGCCAGGAGGTTGTTGCCATAAAGCAGATGAGACATGAAAGTGGCCTGAACTGAAGTCGTGGCAGTAGATCTGGAGAACAAGGGCAGCCTGGTAGAGTTGCAACAATTTTGCGATGAGTTATGTGTGAGGGGAAAGGAAGGTAGGAAGGGTGTCCCCCAGGTTTCTGCCTTGGGCAGCTGAGTGGGTGCTGGGGAGGAAGAGTGGATTTGGTGCAGGAAATAATTAACTCCATTTTGCACATGCAAAGTAGAGTTTTCTAGTAGACAGATGACAGGTGGGTCAGAGGATAAGAGAGGTATCTGGGCAGAAAAGAGGTGGCCTGGGGAAAGTAGCCAAGGCTTATAGGGACAAATTGATTTGACTGTGGTCATACAGCTTCTAAGTGCCTTTAAAATTTTTCAGCAGGATACTGCATGAAAATGTTATCGCAGTACCTAGTACACGATGGTTATGCAAATAAATTGGTTATATTTTGCCTTTATTTGTTTATTTTTCTCTGACTTGTAAATGAATTGTGTAGGTGGTCCCCCTGCAGTCCATTCACAGGTCCTTGACGTCGTTCATTTGCGACAGTACAATGTGTGGGCTTAAAGCGAAAGTCTTAATGCAATTTTCTTCAGCTGTGGCCAGGAGAATTAGTAAGATTGGAAAATATTAGGTAGCTGTTCTGCAACTTGCCATGGAAAAATCTGAATAGTGTAGAAACCTGGGAGTAGAGTCTAAGGCATTTACCCCACCCCAATGCTTTAGGAGCGGAAGCAATATCGTGCAGAGTTAAACAGCTACTGCATAGGCTCTGCCTGTGTTGGCATTGATACTGACCACATGAATGATGTGGATAGGATTTATAGTCACAGGGTGCCCAGAGGGTGAGGGGTATGGTCAGTAAAGGCTCACATAACTGTCATTCAGTCATACATTCACTCAACAAATATTCGTTGAGTATCCAATAGGAGTCAAAACAAGATGGCAGGTCCTGTGGGAGTTACAAAGTGGAATGAAATTAGGATCCTACCTTTAATGAATTTACAGCCTCTAACACAAATAAGGAACATTTCTTGAACTCTTACATTATGCTCGGCACTGTTCTAAGCCTTTGACATGTATTAGGTCTTTTGATCTTCACAAAAAATATATAGGGCACATGTTATTACTACAGTTCTCATTATTCAAATGGAAAAGCTGAAGCAAGCCGGAATTAAGGCACTTGCCTAAATCCCTAGAACATGTGCTCCCGTTGGGGGGGATAAGTTAAAGTCTCTGAGAGTGAAACCAAGGGTAATCATCACTTAGATCCATTAAACTTGTAACCTGTCTTCACCGTGCAAGCTCACTTTAATTGTTGCTACAAAAACTTGCATGTCCTCCAAGTGTCACGTAGCCTAAACAATAAAGAAGTTTGCCCAAGTTGTTTTCAGGAACTTGGAGTCAGCTGTGTCCAATTTAAGCTCAAGCCAATTAAGATTGTTAGGACCACCAACCCTCCAACTTGGGCTTGCACGGGTGTTTGCTCGTGGCCTTTTGACGTCATAGGGCCCAAAACTCCACCCTCAGAACGTGCTAATGCCTCCATTTCATGAACGTGCATCCTATGAAGAAGACTGTAGCTTAGTTACGCCTGCGCAGAACGATGATTACATCACCTTTTAATTTCCAATCACCTTTCCCCACGCTCTGCACACCTCAGCTTTATCCCATAAATACCCCCACCCTCGCACTTTTAGGGGAGGCTGGCTTGAGAGTTCTGTTTTCTTGTTTGGCTGCCTTGTGAATAAACACTTCCTCTGCTGCAAACCTCAGCGTCTCAGCATTTGACGTGCTGCACGTCGGGGAAATGAGAAATGAACCTGGTTCAACAAGAAGACGCACTGAGTCACTGGGTCTTCCACAATGGAGTGTGCCAAGGAGCAGAAACTTGCAGGTGGGAGCATATGAGACTGGTCTGGGGCAGAGGCAATATATGGAGCATAATGGGAGGTGAGGGGGGGAGGCATGGAGCCAACCTGGCACAGAGTTGGCACTTCATGAACATCTGTTGGATGAGGATTTGAGGGGGAAAAAGTGCTAGTAACAATACACAGATAGTATACTGTTAAAAGGTTGCTGAAGACATGGAAGGCCACGTTTAGGAGTTATTGTGTATATATACATGCAATATATATATATATATTTGCAGTGAAGAGCCAGAGAATCTTTAAAGCAAGGGATTATGTAATAAAAAGAATGGTTTCGAAAAAGTGACACGGCAGAAGGTGTAGCAGAAGAGTTGAAGGAGAGGGAGAATGAAGGCAGGGGAATATAGAATTAGGACCCCAGTGATTCCCAGTGATTCTTTGATCCTCTTCTTTGAAAGAAGACATAGGGTTAGCTTGTTTCTGCAATTGATATTCCTTATAACTCCCTTTCACATTTAAAGTAGCACGTGCCTACTATAGGAAATTTAGAGCATACAGAAAAGTGTAAAGATGAAAAACACCCATGAGACTAGTATTCCAAGGTAATTACCATTAACATATTTATTTACTTCCAGGCATTTTTCTAGGCATATATCCTCTAGGTAGATTGAGAGATGATGGATGGATGGATAAATAGAATTGATTGACAAAATTGGAATCGTATTGCTTGTCGTTTTGAATCCCGGGGTTCCCTTCTCCTACCCCACCCCCATGGTCAAATTGCAAATGTTTTTCCCCTTCTATTAAACATTTCTTTAAACAACCATGTATTTGGTTGATCGAAATATGACACAATTTAAGTAATTTACTATTGTTAGATATTTTCTGTGGTTCCTATTTTGCTTTTGTACTTGCAAATAGTACTGCAGGGAACAACCTTGTATGTTAACCTTACCCCCTTGTCTCTGAATATTTCCTCAGGTTTAATTCCTACGAGTGAAATTACTGGGTTAAGGGGTCTGAGCATTCTTAAGGTTCTTGATCTGTATTTCTAAATTGCTTTTTGGAAAGACTGCAACAATTTGCATATCCACCAGCCCTGGGCAAATGTTCTGCCAGTGGATTGTGCATTCTGCATCAGCTTTTAAGTATCTGGCCCTGAATTGTGTCAATTATGCCAGACCACAGTTTCAAATTGGATTTCAAATATTTTGACTTGGATCATGTGTCAGATCAGGAGAGTTCTTTCCTGAAGCCAGGTTTGTGCAGTGGCCCGGGCATTTGATAAGGAACTGTTTATGTCATGGGAGTAGAAATGAAATTAACATCATTGAGCTCATTGCCTGACAGAAAAGAATGCAACTTGGAAAAAGCTCTTTAAAGAAATGGGAGGATTGGCTTTTCAGACACCTTACTTTTAAGTCAGCTTCAAGGTAGGCAGTCCTGATGATTTAGGGCCTGATTACCATGAATTTTGAGCCCTGTTCTGTCTCCTTCTGATGAGATGGCATTTGACCAGTTCACTTTTCATTAACACCTCCGCCAGAGGACTGAATGAAGGACTAAAAGGGAAAGAAAATCAAAGATGCCCAAGCTTTTTTTTTTTTGATTGATGGGAGAATAAACTTAGAATGTAAGTGAACACTCTAGCAATCCCTGCTCTTTGACCCTCAAATCACAGAAAATTGAGAAGTTGTCTTAGAAATGATTGGGAAGAATGTTTTGTTTGTTTGTTTGTTTTTGTTTGTTTTCTTTTTGCGGTATGCGGGCCTCTCACTGTTGTGGCCTCTCCCGTTGCGGAGCACAGGCTCCAGATGCGCAGACTCAGCAGCCATGGCTCACGGGCCCAGCCGCTCCACGGCATGTGGGATCTTCCCGGACCAGGGCACGAACCCGTGTCCCCTGCATCAGCAGGTGGACTCTCAACCACTGTGCCACCAGGGAAGCCCGGGAAGAATTTTTTTTTCGATCATAATGATGCCGGATTTTTCTAGATCTGTATATTACATGTCTAATCTTCTTTAAACCTCTAACATACAGAAGGCCTCATATTTCTCCACGGGACTCCCAGGGTTTTGTCATATTTCATCCCACTCATCTTCATAGCATGCCCCAGTTTGTTTATCTGTATGATGAGAAAGAGGGGATGAATTAGGTTATTGTCACCTTTAACCCCAATGATTCTTTGATCCTAACATCTTAATCCAGAATGAATGCCCTATTGGGGAAGATTGGGGGAGCAGAGAACCCTCGTGTTTTGACATTTCCTGTAGGCAAACTATAGTTCCTTCTCATAACAGCTACACTATGCTAAGTGCTCTATAAATATTATCACATCTGGTCCAAATGATGACAGGTACTATTAATAGTGCCAGGGTCTATAGATGGGGGAATTGAGGCACAGAGGCTATAAGTAATTCAGCGAAGGTGTCACACAGTAAGTTGTAGAGGTGTGTTTCAAACCAAGCTGGCCTGGCCCCGAAGTGAGTGCTCTCAACCACTGTACTATGCTGTCTCCACAATAGAGCCTTCCTCAGTTAGCCTCCAGATGGTCCAAACCCTGCTGACTCTGCTTCCCATGACTGGCCCAGTAAACAGGTCTGTATGTCTCGCTGGCCTCAAACTGATGGAGGGAACACAAGCATACCTCACTGTGCTGGCATGCAGCATAAATACTGTGTTGTTTATAATAACTTTATTCATTTATTGGCATTTGCTAGCTGTGTGACCTAGGCAAGTTTACTCTCTCTGTGCCTCAGTTTACCTATCTGTCAAATGGATGTGATAATATCCATTTCAGGGGATTGTTGTGAAAATCAAACGAGTTAATACATGTGAAGTACTCAGAATAGTATCTGGCACAGTGAAACTGCTCTTTAAGTGTTGTTAATATCAATACATTACATTATAAACTACCAGGCACTGTGCAAAGCATTGGAGAAACAAGGTTAAATAAGACAGGTGGGTTCCTCCCCTCAGGTCTAGTGGAGGAATTTTTTGAACAAATGCAAATGATAAAAGTTAGGAGTGTTACCAATGAGAACTATACATTGCTCTAGGAGCAACCAATAAAAGGCTCAAACCAGGACTGGAGATCAGGGAAGTCTTCTGTATGAAGGTAACTTAGTGTAGCAGACACTGACATCTTCATTTCACCCCAGGGGTATTTCTCCTTACTTTCTGGATCGTCACTTCTGTTTTCTTCACCCCCACCATCTAGTCCATGAACAAGATCTACAGGCTCTTATTCTAAAATAAACCCCCCCAAAAAAATAAATAAAATAAAATAAACCCCAATTTTATTTGATTCCACCAATACTACCCTTGTCTGAACCACTCATATGTCCACCTTGCCTCCTGCAGGGTTCTCCAAAGGTTCTCCTTCCGTGCCTTCTCTCTGTCATCTCTACGACTCGTTCTCCATAGCGTCCAGGGTAATCTTTTAAAATGTAAACATAATTTAAGATGCCCCAGTGACTTCCATTTATAGTTAAAATCTGAGCCCCGTACCCATAATGCCCTAGATGATCTGCCCCACCTACCTCTGTGACCTATGGTATACTTTTCAATCTCCATCACTGGCCCTAGGAACAAGCCTTCTCCCCGCCCCCCCATCTTGACTTTCCAAAGCTTGTCCTGCCTCAGGAACTTTGCACTTGCTGCTGCCTCTCTCGTGTATCCTTCTTACCAGTGTCACAGCTCAGGTCACTAAGAGGTGAACCAATCAATGTATATGGCCCTCTCCCACCCAACCACCACCCTCCAGAGAGCCTGGAGTTCCCCCATCCCTTCGTTGTCCTTTAGCACCCATCAAAATCATCCTGTTCATTCATTGCTTGCTTGTTTACTGTCTCCCCAGTGCTAGAATATGATTCATGGGACCCAGGGCTCTGCCTTTCTATTCACTACTGTCCCCATCATCTAAAACAGGGCCTGGCACACAGTAGGTACTCAATAAATACAGTAAGTCTCCTACATACGAACGAGTTCCATTCTAAGAGAGTGCTCATAAGTCCAATTTGTTCATAAGTCCAACAGAGTTAGCCTAGGTACCCAACTAACACAATCAGCTATATAGTACTGTACTATAATAAGCTTATAATACTTTTCACAGAAATAATACATTAAAATGTTTTATTTTTTGTGTTTGCTTTTATCTTACAGTACAGTAAGTACAGTAGTATAGTACAAGAGCTGGCATACAGGGGCTGGCATCGAGTGAACAGGCAAGAAGAGTTACTGACTGGAGGAGAGAGGGGGGGTGGGAGATGGTAGAGGTGAAGGATCATCAGCGATAGGAGACGGAGGGCAAGCTGCAATTTCACTCATGCCTGACGCTGATGGAACGCGAGTCCATATCTTTGAAAGTTTGCATATTGAAAGTTCATATGTAGGAGTGTTTTTGTGATTTGAATGACTGAAGTTCATTTAATATGAATCCTAAAAGAAGGATGAGAGTTAACCAAGTGAAGATGAGCAGCAACAGTTTTCCAGGCAGGGGGACAGTATGTTCAAAGGACTAGAACTTTGGGAAGAGTGTGGTATCTTTAAGGAAAGTGAAAAGAAGGCCAGTGCAGCTGAGTACCAAGAGCAGAGGAGGGCATGGTACAAGCTGAAGGTGGCAAGTAAGTAGGGCCAGAGCATCCTGCGACCTGCTAAAGACTGTGGACTTTTGTAAGGGCAGTAGGAGGCTGTTTTAAGGCTTAAGCCACAGACTCAGGTTAGTGTTTCTAAAAGAACTCTGTAGCCGACGTGTGGGCTTAGGGTAGAGACGTGACACCAGGTCATAGCTCCCTTTCCCTTGCCTCAATCTTAACAAAACCCTGTGGGGTAGACAAGAAAAAGTATGGTTACTTCCAACCTATAGATGTTAAAAAGCAAAGATTCTGGACTTCCCTGGTGGCTCAGTGGTTGAGTGTCTGCCTGCCGATGCAGGGGACACGGGTTCGTGCCCCGGTCTGGGAAGATCCCACATGCCGCAGAGCGGCTGGGCCCATGAGCCATGGCCGCTGAGCCTGCGCGTCCGGAGCCCGTGCTCTGCAATGGGAGAGGCCACAACAGTGAGAGGCCCGCGTACTGCAAAAAAAAAAAAAAAAAAAAAAGGCAAAGATTCTGAGAGCATAAACAAGTGGCTGGTGGTCAGTGTGACTTTATGCCAGCCTCTCCTGTCTTCAAGCAGCCATGAACAAAGGACACGGGAGGTGCTTATGGGGAGCACCCAGATGAACGCCCTTGGCGTCTCTCCTCTTCCCTGTCCTAAGGAGGGGGGGGCGGGCATCAGGCACACCGTACATTAGAACCTGTGCTTGTAATAAATCTTCTGCTTCCTTGTGAAAAGACCATCATGAATCTTGTGTCTTAAAGAGCTTCTCTGCTCTGTGAATTTTAACAGCCTTCTTTAGTGTAGACACTCGGACCCTTGTTCATGTTTGAAACTCAAATCTTGGATGAGTAGATATATTACACCACTGAGCTGCAAGAGCGGGTAGGCCATCCATCTATCTGCCTCCATTTAGGTCAATCTTTTTCACCTGTAACTGATGAGTCCTCTGCTCTGGTTTGCTTCCACATCACACTTCACCCCGTCCCACCCCCCAAAGATGACAGCCCAGAAGTGACCGCTGCAATGGGAGGAGGGGGGCAGCAGCTACCGATCAAGTGCCAGGCTTCGGACGAGGTGTGGCGCATGCCTGATCTCACGTAATCTATCTGCAGCAGTCCCTGCCGTGTTTTGCTGATTGAGAGATCTAAATCACATGTTTCAGGTAAAACGTACCAACACATTGGAATTAAAGTCAATGTTCTCTGTTCTGACTGCCCCCCACGCTGGATCCACCCCCATCATCCCTCACATTGTCAGAACTACCTCCCCGGTGACTCAGCCTCGGATTTTTCTCCCAACTATCTCATGCTCCATTACCAGCAGTCATCTGATTGAAGCACAAATCTGGTTAGGTTTCTGCCCAGCTCAGAAACATTCCCTGGCTCCCCACTGCCCACAGCTTACTATCTAATAAGGAACAAAACCAATCATGCTAGAAGAACAATAATAGAAGAGGACTGTTAGGGCAACGGGAGGGGGATGATTCAGACGCTTTTGCTGCGGGAGCAGTGGGGGGGGGGGCAGGGAGACTCCACAGAAGGTGGCTGAGCTGGGTTTGGTGATGGATAGAGGGGTCTCTCTGAAACGAAGGCAGCAACACGAGCAGAGGCACTGAAAGGCGAAAGCCACGGCTCTGGCTGCCCCTGGGACACATAACGGGTTGTTATTGCACCATGGAACCTTTCTTTCTGAGCTCTAAAGAGCAGCATAGCAACAAGCAATGATTTGTTACAGCTAGGCTGTCAGGCAGTTTATCTGATGTTAGCGCCCACGTGAACTGCATGATGATTTATGAAACTCAATTTCTCCACCAATACAGGCAAACAGATTTAGCTGTGCAGTTAGGAAGAGCCTGGGGAAAGGCAGCCTCTAGGGAGAGACTGAGACTACCCTTCCCCCATGGCCCCAGCTGCACCTCCATGGAACACTGGAGCGCTGATTGGGATCAGGGCCCTGGAACATAAAGCCGCAGGGCTGGGGCAGAGCTTCCAGGGTGATAAGAAAAACGATTAAAAAACAAAACAAAAAACAATGCTGGAATCCAAATGCCATGGTGTCTCTGACTTTTCCCTTTTTGCCTTCTAGATTTGGCTTTGGAACTCTCTTCTCCTGTGGGGCTAAGGAAGGGGTATTGGTGCCCTGGGAAGGTCAAGTAGATGCCACAAGGGCACCAATAGAGGGGCTCAGGAAAAGGGAGGCTTCCTCTGTCTCTGAGGCAGTTCCTAGCCTAGACTTAAAGCTAAAGGGGTGAAGAGTCCTCAACATTTTCCCAGCTCTGTTCACTGGGACCAAGGGTTCCACAGAGGGACTAGGTCTAAATCATTGCTAATAATAGAGAGGGTCCATTTCCCCAGGCTTGTTCTCTGTGTGTTGCTTTCGTGAAACTTGGCAGCCTAAGGTCAATGGTAGTTGTCTAACCTTGTGATTGGTTTGTCGGGGACTCTGGCAGGAACCCACAGTAGGATCTAGAAACAAGGGTGGGGACAGAGCTCTAATTGCCTTCAGCCAAAAGCAGAATTGCCACTGATAAATGCACACTAACCCATCCTAGGCCACCTGCCCCTTTGGCACTGCTTCTGCACACCCTTCCATGTTCTCTCTAGACCTGTGTATGTATTTAGCCAGTCCATAAGAGTCAACTGATCTATAGACTTAGTTCAATTTCTATAAAAACCCTAGCATGGTTTGGTAGACATAGACAAGCTTATTCCAGAATTTATATGGAAAAGGAAATGTGCTAGAATGGCCAAAAAGAGGAATAAAGTAGGAGTAAAGAATAAAGACTTTTCAATGTTAAGGCTTAATGCATAGTTACAGTAATCAAGGCAGTATTGTATTGGCACAGAGAGGCACACAGATCAAGGGGGCAGAACAGAGAGCACAGAAATTGACCTGTAACATACGCCCAACTGATTTTTGACAAAGGTGCACAGGCAATTCAAGAATAGCCTTTTCAACAAATGGTGCTGGAGTGATAGGATGTTGTGAATGAATAGTGTCTGTCCCACTCTCCCACAAATTCATATGTTGAAGCTCTAACCCCAAGGTGACTATTTGGAAGATAGGGCTTTTAGGAGGTATTTAAAGTTAAATAAAATCATAAGGATAGGGTCCTAATCCATATTAGAAGAGGAAGAGGGAGAGATCTAGGGTCTCTTCCTCTCTCCCCACTCCCTCCTCTATGTGAGAACACAGCCAGAAAGGAGCTCTCTGCAAGCCAGGGAGAGAGGGCCTTCACCAAGAACCCAATCCTGATCTCATGCTTCCAGCCTCCAAAACCATGAGAAAAGAAATTTCTGTTGTTGAAGCCTCCCAGTCTATGATATTTTGTTATGGCAACCTGAGCTGATTAACATACATCTACAGGCAAAAAAAGAACCTAAACCCCACACCTTATGCAAAAATTAATGCAAAATGATTCACGGACTTGAATGGGAAATACAAAACTACAAAACTTTCAGAAAGAAACATAGGAGAAAATCTTTGGAACCTAGGACCGGGTGAAGAGTTCTTAGGCTTGACAGTAAATGCATGATCTATAACAGGAACAATTAAAATATTTTCATCACCATGAAAATGAAAATTAAAAATTTTTGCTTTGTGAACAACTCTATTAAAAAGATGAAGAGACAGATATACAGGCTGGAAGAAAGTAATTGAAAGCTCAACATGTAAAAAATTCCAATTAGAAAATGGGCAAAAGACACGAACAGACATTTATCACAGAAGATCTACAGATGGCAAATAATCACATGAAAAGATGTTCGGCATCATTAACCATTGGGGAAATACAAATTGAAGCCATAATGAGATATCACACACTCCTACCAAAATTGCTAAATTTAAAAAGGTGATAACACCAAATGCTGGGGAATATGTGGAGAAACTGGCATATGTTGATGGTGGGAATTTTAAATGGTACAACCACTCCGGAAAAATGTTTGGCAGTTTTTTAAAAGGTTAAACACAAATTTACCATATGACCCAGCAATTCCACTTCCAGGTATAGATCCAAGAAAAATGAAACATACAGACTTGCACGTGAATGTTCATAGCAGCTGTATTCATAATAGCCCAAATGAGGAAACAATCCTGATGCCCATCAAATAGTGAAGGAATAAGCAAGATGCCTGTTGGTGAATGGATAATCAAACTGGGGTACATACATACAATGAAAATGAAGTACTGATACATGCTACAACATGGATGAACCTCAAAAACATCATGCTGCTTGTCCCTGCCCTTTGCCTCTTGGAACACCCTTGATGTGCTCAGCTGAGTGTCCCACAGGCCCAGAGTGTTTATTGTTTTTTAAAAAAAGCAAAGTATTCAAAGCCATTCCAAGCCCCTTGGAGACCACAGCCATGAATAAGGAAATAGGACTACATTTCTATGTGGGGTTTTGTTTGTTTGGGTTTTTTGGATTTTTTTGGCCACAGCACTACAGCATGTGGGATTCTAGTTCCCCGATTAGGGATCGAATCCTGCTCCCCCTGCATTTGAAGCACAGAGTCTTAACCACTGGACCACCAGGGACGTCCCTCTGTGTGTGTGTTTTTTCTTTTCTTTTCTTTTCTTTTGTTTTTTGTTTTTTTTACAGTAGGTCCTTGTTGATTATCTATTATAAATATAGTAGTGTGTACATGTCAATCCCAAACTCCCAATCTATCCCCCTGCCCTTCCCCCCTGGTAACCATAAGTTTGTTCTAAGACTGAGTCTGTTTCTGTTTTGTAAATCAGTTCATTTGTATCATTCCTTAAGATTCCACATATAAGCGATATCATATGATATTTTTCTTTCTCTGTCTCACTTAGTATGATAATCGCCATGTCCATCCACGTGGCTGCAAATGGCATTATTTCACTTTTTATTGGCTGAGTAACATTCTATTATATATATGTACTACATCTTGTTTATCCATTCATCTGTCAATGGACATTTAGGTTGCTTCTATGCACCCCAGTGTTCATTGTGGCACAGTTTCCAGAGTTCTGTTTTGTTGGTCTTCAGAACCGAAGTCATGGTTCAAGGGACAGCTGGGGGATACTTGTATTGCACTGCTAGAGATGAAATTCATGTACAGACAGAAGAAACAGAATTATTTATCAAGAATGTTTAACTTTCATCCTTGATCGAGGTAGAGATAAAGCAATGCAAATTAGGCTATGTGACAATGTAATTCCCACGACACTTAGGGCAGCTTCTGGTAAACCAGTCTTTGAGTTCTAGGGGCAGTATGGTTGCAAAGCTTAAACTTAAGGGAACTGAAGAAGGGTACCCACAGCAGTGGCACCTGTGACTTAATTTGATTCAACAGGGGGATCCTTGGCCAGCCCAGACAGACAAGATTGATGGCTCCCCACTGAACATTCTAAGTTGATGGAGCAATTCATCTAGTTAATTCTGATAAGGAAGGGGATTCTGGCACGTTAACTAGTTATGTGACCCTGAGCAGCCAGTGTGTCCCAGCTTCTTACAGGGACAAGTAGTGGTCAGCCACCTCACATTGACCATTATCAACTCTGTGATGCCTTTGGATGGCCAGGGACACCCCAACTATACTAACCAGCTCTGGGTGCGCCTAACATATGTAAGAGGTGTGGGTAATGTATTGAACTCAGTTCCCAATCCATAACTGCAATTACTCCTCCTGAAGGAGGAGTCCCCAGTAAGTGCAGGTCATAAACTTTCATTGAGTCCCTGCCCTTCATGCATTCAGTCAGTCCCTCTTACTGACCATATGGTGTTAAAGCACTGGGGATCAGCCCCTCTGCAATGGCCATGGCCCTGGTGGAGTGCTGAGGACCTGGTCGAATTTGACTTCGTAAAAGAAGTAAGGTCATAACAAGGCTTCTATAAATGAACACGGGGAAGGATCAAGATCTGTTGTTTCTTTCTCTGCACTATGCAGAAAGATCTGATGCAGTGTGGCAAGCTGATCACAGTCAAGAATCAAGTTGTGCTGAGGTGTCACCTGTGGCTTGCCCTTTCAGCTCCCTCGGGGAGTCCCAGGAATGACCAGCGCCAAAGTTTTAGTTGGACAGACTGACTGACTTCCAAGGGAACATAAGAAGCCAGACACAGAAGACCACGTATTATGGAATTCCATTTATATATCATGTTCTGAAAAGGCAAATCTGTAAGAGACAGAAAGTAGACTATTGTTTGTTTAGGGCTGAGAATGGGAGCCAGGAGTGAGAGTGGGCAGGAGGGATCCTTTAGAGATTATGGAAGTGTTCTAAAATTTCATCACGGTTATGGTTGTACAACTCAGTAAATTCACTAAAAATTATTGAATTTACATGAGTGAATTTTATGTAGGTTACACCTCAAGAAAGCTAATAATTTTTTTGAATTGACTTTTAGTTTGAAAGTTTAATTACAGAAAAGCTACTAAGAAACGAATAGCATATTTAGTGTGCAGATATAGCTTTAAGGTAATTTTCAGTTAATAAAAGTTGGGGAGACCCTTTGTTCTATGCCCTAGAACTATGGAATAGTTCTATGCTCAGTTCTGTTCCAGCACTGAGATTCCTTGATGCTAAGACGCTGAGTTGAAATCAAAATTTATCATGGAGGACCACAAATACAGTGGGTCTGCTGTTATCTCATGACATATTGTATATTTAGGTTTTCAGACCTCCCTTTCCTAGAGCTGTCATTATTAAAGAAATTATGGCTTTTTGGAGAAGTCACTCCATATTAGAATTTCCATGTTAAATTTAAAAATCATTTCAGTAGCAGAAATCAAAATGGTCCATCTTGTACCCATGTTTTTATCTCACGAGAAAAATTTCACCCAGTGTAAAATCATTATTGTTAGTTTTACAATTTTACCCTGTTCTCTGGCATTCTTAAATTCATTCCCAGGCTTGAAAAGTGGGGGAAGTCATCATTTATTGCAAAGAAGTTCAGCTATACTTAGAGAACAAATAAGCCAAATTAGAGAGTTCTAGTGAGAGATCAACATGTGGGTTGCCATTATTTGTTTGCTAAAAATATGTTTACTATAGTAGAACATATTTTCAGACTGCCAAGATGTGGAATCCTCAACTCATTCTTTTAACTCTCCATCTGTTCAGTGCTCTGCCACTTTTATTTTTATAGCATGAAGATAACTTAGTCCCAATAGAATAAGCGACTAAAATTACAACAAGGTGTGTGTGTGTGTATGTATATATACACATATATAAACAAAGTATTATATATGCATTCTAAAATATATATATCATGCTGTGCAATAGCTTTAGAGGTTTTTTTTTTAAAAAAAGAATATATATATATATATTTTTAATCCTAAAGAGGAAACTCTACCTTCAGTGATCATGGGTGATGTTATATAAAAATGTTTGAAAACCATTTGTAACTAAAAAGCAAGTTGACATACAGGACCATTTGGGTGAAGAAAAGGAGGCTTGGGTTCTGGTCCCTCACATGGGCCAGTCACTTCCATCTTTAGGGCCCCTTTTTCTCATCTTTGAAATACTGTAAGAGATTTAAGGAAGATAATCTCTAAAGTTCCTGTAGACCTAAAATCTGTGATTCAGAGATTTTTTTTTAAAAACGGATTTGTTCAACGGACAATTGAACAACAGTTTTATATATGACACTTTGTAGCGTTGTGGAAATACAATGGTCTTTGGAGTCAGAATTCTTCCTCTGCCACTTTCAAATTTGTTACCTTGGTCAAATTACTTCATCATTCTGAGCCCTAATTTCACTGCCATTAAGCATGAAGTTAATTATGTATACTTAATAGGGGTGCAGTATGGTTTAAGGAACACTAACTGATAGAAAAGATAAATCCCCAATTCTCAGTGGATTACACACTAGATGTTTGCTCCTCTTAAAAGACTGCAATGGTGAAAGGGGACCAAGGCTGCTTCTACTTTATGGTCCCCCTATTAACACACAGTTTTCCAGTTCTCTGTAGCAGGGAAAGGAAGAATGAGGAAGGTGTACATGCTTCCTAACCACATCACCTCTGCTCAGATTTCACTGGCAAAAACTAGTCATGTGGCCATACCTAGATATATGAAATATTATAGGAAATGTAGTCTCTGGTTGGACAACCAATTTCTAGAAACAACTCTGCACTATGGCAGGAAAACACATTTTGTATAGAAAGCTATCACTACCACAGGTTGTTAGGAAAATTAAATGTCTTTCTTTTTAAAGTGCCTAGTATAATATAGGCACTGAAAAAACTTAAGATTTTTTTTTTACATCTTTATTGGAGTATAATTGCTTCACAATGGTGTGTTAGTTTCTGCTTTATAACAAAGTGAATCAGTTATACATATACATATGTTCCCATATCTCTTCCCTCTTGGGTCTCCTTCCCTCCCACCCTCCCTATCCTACCCCTCTAGGTGGTCACAAAGCACTGAGCTGATCTCCCTGTGCTATGCGGCTGCTTCCCACTAGCTATCTATTTTACGTTTGGTAGTGTATATATGTCCATGCCACTCTCTCACTTTGTCACAGCTTACCCTTCCCCCTCCCCATATCCTCAAGTCCATTCTCTAGTAGGTCTGTGTCTTTATTCCTGTCTTACCCCTAGAGTCTTCATAATATTTTTTTTCTTAGATTCCATATATATGTGTTAGCATACAGTATTTGTCTTTCTCTTTCTGACGTACTTCACTCTGTATGACAGACTCTAGGTCCATCCACCTCACTACAAATAACTCAATTTCATTTCTTTTTATGGCTGAGTAATATTCCATTGTATATATGTGCCACATCTTCTTTATCCATTCATCCAATGATGGACACTTAGGTTGTTTCCATCTTCTGGCTATTGTAAATAGTGCTGCAATGAACATTTTGGTACATGAATCTTTTTGAATTATGGTTTTCTCAGAGTATATGCCCAGTAGTGGGATTGCTGGGTCATATGGTAGTCCTATTTGTAGTTTTTTAAGGAAACTCCATACTGTTCTCCATAATGGCTGTACCAATTCACATTCCCACCAGCAGTGCAAGAGTGTTCCCTTTTCTTCACACTCTCTCCAGTATTTATTGTTTCTAGATTTTTTCATGATGGCCATTCTGACCAGTGTGAGATGATATCTCATTGTAGTTTTGATTTGCATTTCTCTAATGATTAATGATGTTGAGCATTCTTTCATGTGTTTGTTGGCACTCTGTATATCTTCTTTGGAGAAATGTCTATTTAGGTCTTCTGCCCATTTTAGAATTCGGTTGTTTGTTTTTTTGTTATTGAGCTGCATGAGCTCCTTGTAAATTTTGTAGGTTAATTCTTTGTCAGTTGCTTCATTTGCAAATATTTTCTCCCATTCTGAGGGTTGTCTTTTGGTCTTGTTTATGGTTTCCTTTGCTATGCAAAAGTTTGAGGTTTCATTAGGTCCCATTTGTTTATTTTTGTTTTTATTTCCATTTCTCTAGGAGGTGGGTCAAAAAGGATCTTGCTGTGATTTATGAAATAGAGTGTTCTGTCTATGTTTCCCTCTAAGAGTTTGATAGTTTCTGGCCTTACATTTAGGTCTTTAATCCATTTTGAGCTTATTTTTGTGTATGGTGTTAGGGAGTGTTCTAATCTCATACTTTTACATGTACCTGTCCAGTTTCCCCAGCACCACTTATTGAAGAGGCTGTCCTTTCTCCACTGTACATTCCTGCCTCCTTTATCAAAGGTAAGGTGACCATATGTGGGTGGGTTTATCTCTGGGCTTTCTATCCTGTTCCATTGATCTATATTTCTGTTTTTGTGCCAGTACCATACTGTCTTGATTACAGTATGTCTTTGTAGTATAGTCTGAAGTCAGGGAGCCTGATTCCCCCAGCTCCGTTTTTCGTTCTCAAGATTGCTTTGGCTATTCGGGGTCTTCTGTGTTTCCATACAAATTGTGAAATTTTTTGTTCTAGTTCTGTGAAAAATGCCACTGGTCGTTTCATAGGGTTTGCATTGAATCTGTAGATTGCTTTGGGTAGTAGAGTCATTTTCACAATGTTGATTCTTCCAATCCAAGAACATGGTATATCTCTCCATCTATTTGTATCATCTTTAATTTCTTTCATCAGTGTCTTATAATTTTCTGCATACAGGTCTTTTGTCTCCTTAACTAGATTTATTTCTAGATATTTTATTATTTTTGTTGCAATGGTAAATAGGAGTGTTTTCTTGATTTCACTTTCAGATTTTTCATCATTAGTGTATAGGAATGCCAGAGATTTCTGGGCATAATTTTGTATCCTGCTACTTTACCAAATTCATTGATTAGCTCTAGTAGTTTTCCGGTAGTATCTTTAGGATTCTCTATGTATAGTATCATGTCATCTGCAAACAGTGACAGTTTTACTTCTTCTTTTCTGATTTAGATTCCTTTTATTTCCTTTTCTTCTCTGATTTCTGTGGCTAAAACATCCAAAACTATGTTGAATAATAGTGGTGAGAGTGGGCAACCTTGTCTTGTTCCTGATCTTAGTGGAAATGCTTTCAGTTTTTCAGCATTGAGGACGATGTTGGCTGTGGGTTTGTCATATATGGCCTTTATTATGTCGAGGAAAGTTCCCTCTATGCCTACTTTCTGCAGGGTTTTTATCCTAAATGGGTGTTGAATTTTGTCGAAAGCTTTCTCTTCATCTATTGAGATGATCATATGGTTTTTCTCCTTCAATTTGTTAATATGGTGTATCACGTTGATTGATTTGTGTATATTGAAGAATCCTTGCATTCCTGGAATAAACCCCATTTGATCATGGTGTATGATCCTTTTAATGTGCTGCTGGATTCTGTTTGCTAGTATTTTTTTGAGGATTTTTGCATCTATGCTCATCAGTGATATTGGCCTGTAGTTTTGTTTCTTTGTGACATCCTTGTCTGGTTTTGGTATCAGGGTGATGGTGGCCTTGTAGAATGAGTCTGCGAGTGTTCCTCCCTCTGCTATATTTTGGAAGAGCTTGAGAAGGATAGGTGTTAGCTCTTCTCTAAATGTTTGATAGAATTCACTTCTGAAGCCATCTAGTCCTGGGCTTTTGTTTGTTGGAAGATTTTAAATCACAGTTTCAGTTTCAGTGCTTGAGATTGGTCTGTTCATATTTTCTCTTTCTTCCTGATTCAGTCTTTGTAGGTTGTGCATTTATAAGAATTTGTCCATTTCTTCCAGGTTGTCCATTTTATTGGCATAGAGTTGCTTGTAGTAATCTCTCATGATCTTTTGTATTTCTTCAGTGTCAGTTGTTACATCTCCTTTGTCATTTCTAATTCTATTGATTTGAGTCTTCTCCCTTTTTTTCTTGATGAGTCTGGCTAATGGTTTATCAACTTTGTTTATCTTCTCAAAGAACCAGCTTTTAGTTTTATTGATCTTTGCTATCGTTTCCTTCATTTCTTTTTCATTTATTTCTGATCTGATCTTTATTTCTTTCCTTCTGCTAACTTTGGGGATTTTTTGTTCTTCTCTCTCTAATTGCTTGAGGTGCAAGTTTAGGTTGTTTATTTGACATGTTTCCTCTTTCTTAAGGTAGGATTATATTGCTCTAAACTTCCCTCTTAGAACTGCTTTTGCTGCATCCCATAGGTTTTGGGTCATCGTGTCTCCATTGTCATTTGTTTCTAGGTATTTTTTGATTTCCTCTTTGATTTATTCAGTGATCACTTCGTTATTAAGTAGTGTATTGTTTAGCCTCCATGTGTTTGTATTTTTTACAGATCTTTTCCTGTAATTGATATCTATTCTCAGAGTCTTGTGGTCAGAAAAGATACTTGATACAGTTTCAATTTTCTTAAATTTACCAAGGCTTGATTTGTGACCCAAGGTATGATCTATCCTGGAGAATGTTCCATGAGCACTTGAAAAAAATGTGTCTTCTGTTGTTTTTGGATGGGATGTCCTATAAATATCAATGAAGTCCATCTTGTTTAATGTATCATTTAAAGCTTGTGTGTCCTTATTCATTTTCATTTTGGATGATCTGTCCATTGGTGAAAGTGGGGTGTTAAAGTCCCCTACTATGAATGTGTTACTGTTGATTTCCCCTTTTATGGCTGTTAATATTTGCCTTATGTATTGTGGTGGTCCTATGTTGGGTGCATAAGTGTTTACAATTGTTATATCTTCTTCTTGGATCGATCCCTTGATCATTATGTAGTGTCCTTCTTTTTCTCTTCTAATAGTCTTTATTTTAAAGTCTATTTTGTCTGATATGAGAATTGCTACTCCAGCTTTCTTTTGGTTTCTATTTGCATGGAATATCTTTTTCCATCCCCTTACTTTCAGTCTGTATGTGTCTCTAGGTCTGAAGTGGGTCTCTTGTAGACAGCACATATACAGGTCTTGTTTTTTTATCCATTCAGCCAGTCTGTGTCTTTTGGTGGGAGCATTTAATCCATTTACATTTAAGGTAATTATCAATATGTATGTTCCTATTCCCATTTTCTTAATTGTTTTGGGTTTGTTATTGTAGGTCTTTCCCTTCTCTTGTGTTTCTTACCTAGAGAAGTTCCTTTAGCATTTGTTGTAAAGCTGGTTTGGTGGTGCTGAACTCTCTCAGCTTTTGCTTGTCTGTAAAGGTTTTAATTTCTCCATGAAATATGAATGAGATCCTTGCTGGGTAGAGTAACCTTGGTTGTAAAAACTGAAAATTTGTTAGATATAGAGGAACTATTTTGATAGGGAATATATATGTATTTATATAATACAAGGTAAATAGTGGTATCAGAGAGTATAGTTAAAGTACAATGGGACTTTGTATTAGTCTCCTGTTGCTGCTGTAACAAATAATCAGAAATCTAAGAGCTTAAAACAACACAAATTTATTATTTACAGTTCTGGAGGTCAGAAGTTTGAAATGGGTCTACAGGGCTAAGATCAAGGTGTCAGCAGGGCTGTGTTTCTTCTGGAGGCTCTAGGGGAGAATCAATTCTTTGACTCTTCCAGCCTCTAGAGGCTGCCCTAATTCCTTGGCTCATGGCCTTATCTCTCCAACTACTGCTTCCATAGTCGCATCTTCTCTGACTCTGATCCTCTCCCTCCCTCCTATAAAGACCCTTGTGATTACATTAGGTACATTCAGATAGTCCTAAAAATAATCTCCCCAGCCCAAGAGTCTTTCCTTGACCACATCTGCAAAACCCCTTTTGCATTGTAAGGTAACATATTCACAGGTTCTAAAGGTTAGGATGTGGACACCTCTTGCCAGGGGTAGGGGGCTGGGAGAGCATCATTTTTCCTATCTTAAGAAGGAGAGACAGTGGTTATGATTTTAGATACAGAGAGTGACATGGACTTGAAAACTAGCTCTGTCTTTTACTAGCTAAATTACCTTGAAATATGCCTCTTTCCTTTTCTTTAAAATGGGGATGGCGATAGTGACTACCTGACACACATGATGTAAAGATTATGAGATAATGTTTATAAATTACCTGGCACATACTTAAGACAGGAGATTCATTCTTATTTTACTATTACATGGTATATACTGGCCCATATACACCCCATTTATCATCTTTGGCTCCTCTAAGATCACAGCTGAAGCAGAAAACTGTACCATGGTTTCTTTGTACAGAGAGACTATCAATCATGTTCAGCATACTGACCTTCTCTTGGAAGAAAAGCAGATTAATGTGTTTTAGGGAATTTTGCATCAGCAGAGATTAAGCACTATGGTTCTTCTGCTAAGTCTGGTAACCCATATATTCCAGGATATCATTATGGCTTGAGTTTTCTGAGCCTGTGGTTTTACTGTGATCACCCAAGAAATTATTGGTGGAGACTAAGAAAACTGAAGCATTTTCTCCCATGAGGTACATGGTCACACAAATTGATCACAAGAATCTGGCCACACAGTGAGCAGGAACAGGAATGACTTCCTGGGAGGCCCTCTCCTTCCTAGCATAGGAGCCCCAGCCCTACCCACCCCACTTCTAGGTGGCTTAGAAGCTTCCCTCTTAATTTTTGTCACAAATATAAGATATCATTTCCAGGTAGAGAAATCTCTGGCTGCCATCTTACCACACACCAAAAGATTTGTAGGCTTGAGGGGGAGTGGGGGAGTGATTGATTGGGAGCTTTGGATTAGCAGATGCAAACTATTATATATAGAATGGTTAAACAACAAGGTCATAGTGTATAGCACAGGGAACTATATTCAATATCCTATAATAAACCATAACGGAAAAGAATGTGAAAATATATGTATGTGTAAGTGAATCACTTTGCTGTACAGCAGAAACTAACACAACATTGTAAATCAACTACACTTCAATAAAATACATTTTTTTAAAAAGATTTGTAGGTTCAATTTTATGGTAAACAATTTGGCTTCGACGACATGATCATATTAGTGTTAACTCTTGGGTAGGGTCTAATCATGTAGAATGACTTCAAAGTTCCTCAGTTTGCTCATCAGCAAAATAATTCTAATAATATATGTCATAGCAACTCTATCATAAAGTGGGGGAGCCCCCCCTCCCAAGGTCAGCTTCAGATGTCAGATCCCTTAAGAGTATGATCAGAGAAAGAAAAGGTTATGACTCACACAGATAGGAAAGCCCCAAGGTGAGCAGCAAGGGGGATGGGTCTGGGGGAAAATATCCAGAAGTGAGAGTGTAGAGAGTGCATGAGCATTTTTTAAAATTTTTATTGGAGTGTAGTTGCTTTACAATGTTGAGTTAGCTTCTACTGCACAGCAAAATGAATCAGCCATACTTATACATATATCCCTTCCCTTTGGGATTTCCTTCCCATTTAGGACACCACAGTGCATTAAGTAGAGCGCATGAGCATTTTATAGAGAGGAAAGTCCTGCCAGTGGGAGGCGAGCCCACTGACTGCCATGAAGTTTGAAAGAGGCAGTAAGAGCACACATAAGCTTTAGGGATGGGAGTGGAACAATGCGAACCTTACTGGACAGGAGATGAGACTTAGAGTTTACTGGCACTAAATCAAATGTCGATTGGGGGACCAAGTTTCTTTCCTATGTTCTTTGTAATTCATCTGAGATATTTGGGTTAATACAGCAACCTCCTAGTTTTCCTGTAAATAAACATGTACTTGGCAGAGACTAAGTTTTCAAAGCCAACACAAAATAATAAGGCCAGCAATTGTTATGATAGCTCCTTGAAAGATAGTGGGGAGTCAGCAAAAGGAGATAGCCAGGAGAAGAAATCAGTGGAGTCCAGGGAATCTCTTTGAGTATTTTAGTAATAATATTGACTATTTTGGTTTGCTGTTTTATTTGTTGAACTCTTCTGTAGCTCTTTCCTATGTTATTGACCCACATGAAATAGGAGCGTCCCTTCAAGGCATGCTCTCCTTGAGATGCCAATAGGTAGTCTAATGCCAATCTATTACCAACTAGCATAGCAACCAGAGAGCTTTGTCCCTCATTAATGGCATCTAGGGCTGGGGCTGTTTGATATATGTGGTATTCCAGGAGTTGTGGCATTTGTGTGTCCTCTCTGAGTTGTGACTGTGTTACAAAATTGAAAATACCTAAATTTATGCCTGTTGCACGAAAGATTGGGATGAGGTCCAATATAATAGCTAAAAGGTGGCCCCTTTGAGGAAAGGCTCCATGAGAGAAGTGAATTCTCTAGTTGGAAATAGAGTGACCTGGGTACTGTATGTGTGTAGGACACAGGCCAAGTCACCTAGCTGGGAAGGGGTGGGGTGGAGAAGTAGAGTATAGGACCCCATGGAGGAGGAATAGTGCCACAGGAGAGCTAGTAGCCCAGGGGTCTTACAGGGTGGAGATTCTGGTGGGCGAATTTGTATCAAAGCAGACATGTGAGGACCAAATAATCCCAACAGGGGGTTGGGGAGACACAGCTGTATGTAATCCTGATTGGTCAAGGAGGCAGAGAAAGGTAAGGAGTCCATGGAGGGAAGGTTAATACAGAAGCACCTGATGAGGCTGAGGGAGTTCTGAGCTGGAGCGTGACTGGAGAGGATGACGAGCAGCTAAGATGAATATTGCAGGTCTATAAAAGGGCAGGAATTAGTTGTATAGTGGTTGTCTAGGCTCGGGTGCCTGAAAGCAGGCCTCACATTGATGGAGGTTTAGCTCCAGGTGACATGCTCTGATACTGTTACCTAGATATTGTTCATCAGGTCCAGGAAAGTAGGAAGTGGAGCTGATGACAAGGGAATAGTGAAGAGTGAAATGATGGTGGTTGGATGAGAGGAAATCAGAGCTGATATGTGGTTGTAGGGGTCATGGTGGGAAATGATGTGCGGGTGGTCATAGGAGTAGTTATTGTAGCCAGGTCTCAACTGTTAAGCATGGTAGGGAGTAGAGTTTTATGCTTTTGTGTAGGGATAGTGGAGATTGGGATCCCAATTCAGGTGTTAAGTATCTCAGGGGAGAGATACATTATAGGGCACCAGTGCAGTAGGTCAGCTAATTTTCAGGGTGCTAGCTTCCACCAAGAAGCAACTCCATAAAGAGGGAAAAGAGTGGGTCAAGCAAAATCTAAATAATCTAGTGGGAGTTCCTTGATGCAGTGGGTTAAGGCAAAGGTAGGTCCCTGTATAGTGCCATTCATCAGGCCTTGGGTATGTCTAGGCAGGACAGGGCCTCGCAGTAATCATTAGCTTCTTGCATTAGTCCTTACATTGCACAGGAGAGGATATGGAGTTGTAGAGACTTACATAATTTGGGTGGATGTGATCTTTATCAAGCAGTCCATAAGAGGCCTGGTGAGGTGGCCGTCAGGTTGGGAACAGGATTAATCTAGGTAGGACTGCGTTGCATAGATTGAAATTTGAGGAGCCAGTCAGAAAGCAAGAAAGAAAAGGAAGTTGGGAAGTTATAGGGGATACGGGTGTGTGGAAGAGCCACGGTTAGATTTGGGACAAGAGAGAGGATCAGGGAGCAGAATCTTTATTTGGCAGGTTTCAGCATGAAATTGTGTTAGCAGGATACCTTGGAGTACCAGTGTTGAGCCTGGGATTGATTATTGGTTGTGCCGAGGTCGCCATCTAGGATGCATTGTCTGCTGGGCTGAGGTGGTCGTTCCTGAGGTGATTGTGCTGTTGACTGGGATTGATAGTGGATAGTAGCTGTAAGAACCCTAGTGTGGCTGGTGTGGAGGCTCCTGAGGTGGGTCCTGGACTAGCCCCAAAGTCTTGAGGCAAAGTTTTACGCTTGAGAAATTATTACAAATATGACCGAGGATCAGTATTCCTTTCCCTCTAGGAGTTATGGAGTAACTTGTTATTGGGAAGCTGTGGACTGATTGACTGCCCCAAACAAGTAGGGGTGACAGCAAGGGCAGAAAGGAGCCTAAGGCATTTGACACTGAGCTGGAATAATAGAATCGCAGTCCCAGGATCCTGAATATCAAGTCTATTTGAGCCTATTGACTAAACCAGAAAACAAGACCATTAATTACTACACAGGAATCCTTAAGAATGTGAACAATGGGCTTATATTTATTGAGGGCATCCTCCAGTATCCAAGGTAATTATAATCAGATCTGTGAGTTGGGCCAACAGTTGGACCCCATCCTATAAAAGGAATGTCCCTGTAAGGGGATGGGAAATGGCAACCATCATGTTGGCTCTATTACATGTAATGGTGGTGCTGCCATTCATGAATTAATGGACTCCCTTTTTGCTGAACTCAGTTTATCCTAGAGGGCCCCCAAGTTGTCAACAGGGCTGGAAGAGGGGCATCCTCTCCTAGATCTATGGACTGTGGCAAGGGAAGCCACATCCTCTTGTAGTTTGGGTATGTCTGAGGGCCTGTCCTACAAGTGCCATTTCTATTGTGAAAAGGAGGCTATGATGGGCTGTACTAAGCTTGTGGGATGTCATTTCCATGGCCTAAGGTAGAATGAGCAGTTGATTCCGAAGGATCACAGAGTCAAGGACCATGGTAACTCTGGACCAAGAAGGACCCAATAGGCCACTAAGAGTTGTATTTCAAGAGGAATATCTTTTGGCTGTTGACGGGACCTACTTGCTTCAGAAGTCCATAGGGAGTCATGTGACATCATGTGTGGTCCAGAGACTGTAGGAATAGAATAGAATTTGTGGTTTGGTTCATTTCCTCCTTCCTATCCTACATCTTCAAATCCAGCAACATAGTACTGCTTTTGTCATCTTTTTCTGACCCTATCTTCTGACTCCCTCTTCCACTTTTAAGGACCTCTGTGATTATATTGGGCCCACTGGAATAATTAAAGTTAATCTCCATATTTTAAGGACAGCTGAATTGCTACCTTGATTACTTCTGCAAACAATAATTCCCTTTTATCATATAACCTAATACATTCACAGGTTCTTGGGATTAGGACATGGACATCCTTGGGGGACCATCATTCCACATATCACAGATGACATTTTGGGTAGCCTCAAGGTCCTATTGTTGGAGTGACCCCATTTGAATTGAACTAATTTTCTGGTGAGCATAAATAGGTTTTAATAAAATTTGTAAATGGGAAATATGTTGTTACCAGAGGCCAATTAGGTCAAATAGGTGTTGGGCTTCAGAGTAATAGAGTGGAGAGCACCAAAAATCGTTTGCAAATATGCAATTTCGCAATATGAATTGACCTTCCACAGACCAAGTTATACCCCGAAATTTGAGGTGGTAGACCCCTGGACCTGTTTTTAAAAGATTTATTTATTATTTACTTATTTATTTTATTTATTTTAGGCTGCGTCGGGTCTTAGTTGCGGGATCTTTCGTTGAGGCGCACGGGTTCTTCATTGTGGTGTGCGGGCTTCTATATAGCTGTGGCGTGCGGGTTTTATCTTCTCTAGTTGTGGCACATAGGCTCCAGAGCGCGTGAGCTCTGTAGTTTGCAGCACGCAGGCTTTGTTGCCCTGCAGCATGTGGGATCTTGGTCCCTGACCAGGGATTGAACCCGTGTCCCCTCCATTGTAAGGCAGATTCTTTACCACTGGACCACCAGGGAAGTCCCCCCCACCCCCGGACATTCTGAGGTGCAATGATCCAGTTGTAGTTAAAGTCTAGACAACAGTTCTAATGTCTTTTGTAATAACTTGAATTTCTTCCCTCTGTAGAACTTGTCAATGTAATTCCATAGCAGAGTGCCTGAGGACAAAGTAAACCTTAAAGATTCTGTCTGCATAAATTATGAGCAATGGTGGTCTATTAACATATCCCATAGGTAAACTAGTGAATGTATATTGGGACTCCTCAAAAGTAACTATAAATTGTGGCTGTGGTGTTGGTGAAATGGGGACAAAATAAAACATTATCTAGATCAACAGCTATGAAGAACTTTCCTGTGGCAGAGTGAATGGAATCAGTAATTTTAATAATATTTAGCAAAATGTCCTTAATTAGGGGGTACCATCACGTAGATGGCAGTAGTTGACTGCGAGCACCATTCGTTTTTTTCAAGTATAGTTGATTTACAATATTGTATTAGTTTCAGGTATACAGCATAGTGATCCAGTTATATGTATATATATTTTTCCAGATTATTTTCCATTACAAGCTATTACAAGATATTGAAAATAGCTCCCTGTGCTATATAGTAAATCCTTGTTGCTTATCTATTTTATGCATAATAGCTCATATCTGTTAATCTCATACTCCTGATTTATTCCTCCCCTCTTCCCTTTTCCCTTTGGTAACCATAAGTTTGTTTTCTCTGTCTGTGAGTCTCTTTCAGTTTTGTATATAGATTCATTTGTATTATTTTTAATATTCCACATATAAGTGATAGCACATAATATTTGTCTTTCTGTCTGACTTACTTCAGTAAGTATAATATTCTCCAAGTCCATCCATGTTGCTGCAAATAGCACTATTTCATTCTTTTTTATGGCTGAGTAATATTCCAGTGTATATGTGTGTGTGTGTGTGTGTGTGTGTGTGTGTGTATATATACATGTATATACATACATATACATACATACATATCTTCTTAAGCCAATCATCTGTTAATGGGCACTTGGATTGTTTCCATGTCCTGGCTATTGTAAATAGTGCTGCTGTTAACATTGGGGTGCCTGTATATTTTCAAATTAGAGTTTTCATCTTTTCCAGACATACCCAGGAGGGGATTACTGGATCATATGGTAGCTCTATTTTTAGTTTTTTAAGGAACCTCCACCCTGTTTTCCACATTGGCTGCACCAATTTACATTCCCACCAACAGTGTAGGAAGTCTCCCTTTTCTCCACACTCACTCCAGCATTTATTATTTGTAGACTTTTTGATGGTGGCCATTCTGACTGGTGTGAGGTGATACCTCATTGTGGTTTTGATTTGCATTTCTCTAATGATTAGCGATGTTGAGCATCTTTTATGTGCCTGTTGGCCATTTGTATGTCTTCTTTGGAGAAATGTCTATTAAGGTCTTCTGCCCATTTTTTGATTAGGTTGTTTTTTTCGATATTGAGTTGTATGAGCTGTTTAGGTATTTTGGATATTAACCCCCTGTCGGTTACATTGTTTGCAAATATTTTCTCCCATTCTGTAGGTTGTCTTTTCATTTTGTTGATGGTTTCCTTTGCTGTGCAAAACTTATAAGTTTCATTAGGTCTCATTTGTCTATTTTTGGTTTTATTTCTTTTACCTTGGGAGACTGACCTAAGAAAATATTACTACGATTTATGTCAGAGAATGTTTTGCCTATGTTCTCTTCTAGGAGATTTATAGTGTCATGTATTATATTTAAGTTGTTAAGTCATTTTGACTTTTTTTTGGAAGGAGTTTTTTTTTTTATTGCTGTATAGTTGATTTACAATGTGTTAGTTTCAGGTGTACAGCAAAGTGATTCAGTTATATATATATTTATATGTTTTCTGATTCTTTTCCATTATAGTTTATTACAAGATATTGAATATAGTTCCCTGTGCTATATAGTAGGTCCTTGCTGCTTATCTATTTCATATATAGTAGTGTGTATCTATTAATCCCAAACTTCTAATTTATCCCTCCCCACCCCTTCCCCCTTGGTAACCATAAGTTTGTTTGCTATGTCTGTGAGTCTATTTCTTGTTTGTAAATAAGTTAATTTGTATCATTTTTTAGATTCCACATGTAAGTGATATCATATGATATTTATCTTTCTCTGACTTCACTTAGTATGATAATCTCTAAGTCCATCCATGTTGCTGCAAATGGCATTATTTCATTCTTTTTTATGGCTGAGTAATATTGCATTATATATATATATATATATATATATATATATACATATATATATATATATATATCACATTTTTTAACATCTTTATCGGAGTGTAATTGCTTTACACAGTTGTGTTAGTTTCTGCTTTATAACAAAGTAAATCAGCTCTACATATACATGTATCCCCATATCTCCTCCCTCTTGCATCTCCCTCCCACCCTCCCTATCCCACCCCTCTAGGTGGTCACAAAGCACTGAGCTGATCTCCCTGTGCTATGTAGCTGCTTCCCACTAGCTATCTATTTTACATTTGGTAGTGTATATAAGTCCATGCCACTCTCTCACTTCATCTCAGTTTACCCTTCCCCCTCCCCCCAAATCACATTTTCTTAAGCCAGTCATCTGTTGATGGACATTTAGGTTGCATCCATGTCTTGACTATTGTAAATAGTGCTGCAGTGAACATTAGGGTGCATGTATCTTTTTGAATTACAGTTTTCGTCTTCCAGATACATGCTTGGGAGTGGGATTGCTGGATCATGTGGTAGCTCTATTTTTAGTTTTTTAAGGAACCTCCATACTGTTCTCCATAGTGACTGTACCAATATACATTCCCACCAACAGTGTAGGAGGGTTCCCTTTTCTCCACACCATCTTTAACATTTACTATTTGTAGACATTTTGATGACAGCCATTCTGACTGATGTGAGGTGATACCTCCTTGTGGTTTTGATTTGCATTTCTCTAATAATTAGCGATGTTGAACATCTTTTCATGTGCCTCTTGACCATTTGTATGTCTTCTTTGAAAAGTGTATGTTTAGGTCTTCTGCACATTTTTTGGTTGGGTTGTTTGTTTTCTTTTTGCTATTGAGTTGTATGAACTGTTCATATATTTTGGAAATTAATCCCTTGTCAGTCACATCATTTGCAAATATTAGGGAGTTTTTAAAATTACAGATTCTATTTCACTTCTAGTGATTGGGTTGTCCAAATTATCTGTTTCTTCTTGACTCAGTTCTGGCAGGCTGTGTTTCTAGAAATTTGTTCGTTTCTTCTACATTGTCCAATTTGTTAGCATAAAACTGTTTATAGTATTCTTGTATGATTTTTTGTGTTTCTGTGGTGTCAGTTATTTCTCCTCTTTCATTTCTTACTTTGTTTATTTGAGTCCTTTTTCTTTTCCTCTTGGTGAGCCCAGCTAGAGGTTTGTCGATTTTGTTTACCTTTTCAAAAAACCAGTTCTTGGTTTTATTGATTTTTTTCTAGTCTTTTTTTAATCTCTATTTTATTTCCTTTCCGATATTTATTATTTCCTTCCTTCTGCTGACTTTGGGTTTTATTTGTTGTTCTTTTTCTAATTCTTTTAGGTGATAGGTTAGGTTGTTCATTTGAGATTGTTTTTGTTTCTTGTGGAAGGCCTGTATCACTGTGAACTTTGCTCTTAGAACTGCTTTTGCTGCATCCCATAGATTTTGTAAGGTTGTGTTTTTTATTTTCATTTGCCTCAAGATATTTTCTGATTTCCTCTTTGATTTCATTGTTGACCCATTGTTTTTTTAGTAGCGCATTGTTAAGTCTCCACGTGTTCATTCTTTTCCTGTTTTTCTTTCTGTGGTTGATTTCTAGCTTCATACCATTGTGGTCAGAAAAGATGCTTGAAATAATTTCTATCCTCTTAAATTTGTTGAGACTTGTTTTATGACCTAGTATGTGGTCTATCCTGCAGAGTGTTCCATGCACACTTGAAAAGAATGTGTATTCTCAGTTTTGTTTTTTGGATGTAATATTCTATAGATATCAATTAAGTCCAACCAGTTTATTGTGTCATTTAGGACCTCTGTTGCCTCATTGATTTTTCTGTTGGGATGATCTCAGTGGGGTGCTAAAGTCTCCTACTATTGTTGTATTCCTGTTAATTTCTCCCTTTATGTCTGTTAGTATTTGTTTTATATATTTAGGTGTTCCTGTATTGGGTGCATATATGTTAACAAGTGTGATGTCCTTTTCTTGTACTTATCCCTTTATCATTATATAATGTCCATCTTTGTCTGTCTTTATGAGCTTGGTTTTAAAGTCTATTTCATCTGATATGAGTATTGCTATCCTCACTTTCTTATCAGTCCCATCTGCATGAAATACATTTTTTCATTCCCTTTTAGTCTGTGTGTGTCTTTTGCCCTGAAGCAAGTCTCTTTTAGGTGGCATATTGTAGGTTCTTGTTTTTTATATCCTATCTGCCACTCTGTATCTTTTGATTGGAGCATTTATTCCATTGATATTTAAAGTAATTATTGATATGTTTGTATCAATACTTACTGCCATATTAAACCTTGTTTGCTAGTTGTTTTCATAGTTCTTCTTTGTTCATTTCTTCTACTTTGTTTTTTCTTTTGTGGTTTTCCTTTTGTCAAGTATGTTGACCCATAACTATACCTACTTGCTTTAAGTGGATAGTCATACAAGTTCAAACACATTCTAAAAGATCTACATTTTTATACTTCCCTCCCCTACATCTTGTGATTTTTGATGCTCTAGTTTACATCTTCATGCATATCATTTTGCTATTAATTGTAGTTTTAATTGCTTTTACAAAATTTTTTGTCTTTTAATCTATGTACTGGCTTATTTAAGTGATCTTGAATCCTCTTATATATTTGCCTTTCCTATTGTGATTTTCCCTTCCTATAGATTCTTGCTTCTTTTCCATTTAGAGAAGATCTTTCAGTATTTCTTTTAGGGTAGGTTTAATGTTGCTGAACTCTTTTAGTTTTTGCTTATCTGAGAAATTCTTTATTTCTCCTATTCTAAATGATCTAGTAGATTACTTTAGGTTGTAGGTTTTTTCCTTTAAGGACCTTGGATATATCATGCCAACCATTCATTTTTATTTGGCTTACAGACAGGCCAAATAGAGCTATTAAAGGGAGAAATGGTGAGAATGAGGACTCCTTCTGTAACCAAATTATGAACAATGGGTCTTAATTCCCTAATATGTTATTTAATGTAATATTGTAAGATGTTTACAATTTTAATAGAGTGTGGTAGATCCACTGGGGTCCACTTAGTATGGTCAGTTGTAAGGGCAATGGATTTGGGCCTAAACCAATGTGAATCTCTTTTAGTTAGAGAATCTATTCCTATGGTAGGATTGGGTGATTTCATTGGGGTCACCACTTTGCAGAGTTTTCAAGTTTAATGGTGCCTGTGGTAAAGGTGAGAGATATTTGAACTCCATGGACTCAATGTCCAGTGACACTGCTGATACTTAAGGATTTCCCCTTTTTTAAATTTGAAAGGTTAATGGGCAGTAAGGTGACCTGGGATCCAGTATCAAAGAGGACTATAAAAATTGAAAATTATGTGGAGACCAATATAACTCCAGTGAAGTATATGGGATGTGTCCACAGGGGATGGTCATGGTATCCATGGACTGTGAGGTCCCTAATGGGTTAAAGGGCTTCATTGATGGAGGAGAGAGAAGGCCTTGAGTGAAGCAATGGTTGGCATGGTATCTGGAAGAGCAGTAGCAATACTGGAAATGGCATTAGGAACAAATAATGATTTAATGACTTGTTGGAGTAAGGCTTGCCACTGATGGACTTTCCCAAAATCAGATGATTAGAGAATCCTAAATCCCTCAGTCTCCTGTACCAAACATTTGGAATGGGGTCTTAATGGGGGCTTGTTTGAGAGACCCCTATTTTATTTTTATTATCATTGTAATAATTATAAATTTTACTGAGGCTACTCTTTCCTTGTGTTGGGTACACTGTGTTATCCGGGAGAGATTTATGTTCAGTTAATAGTTATAATATGTCTAGAGCCTGGTGGCATGGCCTATTTAATGCAATAATGAGGCAAAATACATGCAAGAAGGTCCTTGTAATAACAGTTGGAGGATGTCTAAGTGGAGAGGAACCTGTTCAGGAATGGCTAGAGCATCTCTTCCTTCAGGGTATTTGGCATAGTAATAGATTTGTAATAAGACCAAGTAGGACAATGCCTATTTTCCAAAATAATTGGCAACTCTCCTCTGAAATAGTCTGATTACTGATGATACATGTATTAAGAACAGTGACAGTTGGATGGGCTATCCTCCATGTCATCAACACCTATTGGAAGAAGGGGGAGGTCAGGGTTATGTCTGCCTGCCAGGCATTGGGAAGGTTTGAGCTGGCTACTTGAGGACCTAGGTCAGGGATCTCAATAGATTCAACTTAAGGATCTTGAGAAACACTGGACATATGTTTAATTTTGAGGTGGTTGAATTCTAAGTCTGTGTTAAAAAGAGATAATCAGTAGACTGCCAGTTGTAAGATAAATAAGTACTAGGAATGTAATGTACAACATGATGACTACAGGTAACACTGCTGTATGGTGTACAGGAAAGTTGTTAAAAGAGTAAATCTTAAAAGTTCTCATCATAAGGGAAAATATTTTTTCTTTCTTTTTTGTATCTGTATGAGATGACGGATATTAACTACATTGTTGTGCTAACAATTTCACAGTATATGTAAGTCAAATCATTTTGCTGTACACCTTAAACTTATACAGTACTTGCTGTATGTCAATTACTTCTCAAAACTAGAAAAAATGAGACACAAGAAACCATTAAAAAAGAAAGTGATATTCCAAAGCAAGGTAGTCATATTATTGTATAGCTTACTTATTCAATCCAAAACTCATTCATTGAACACCAATTACCAAATTATAATTACAAATACCAGTTTGTCCTGGCTGCTGTGAATGGTGAATGAATGATACAAAGGAGAAGTTCCAGAAAATAGGAAAGGTGGTTGCTAAAGGATACTAGGATAAATAAGACATGGAAGACAGACATGCCTGTAAGGTTAGGAGGAGAGGGGTGGGGGGAGAAGAGGAAAAAGGAGAGAGATTAATTCCATAAGATTGCCGTGAGCAAAAGAATAATGATTACAAAAGGGAGCAAGTGAGTCATGCTGCTTCTTACAGGAGCAGAGAAGGAGCTAAAGATGGGAGGGAGTGGGTGCTCTTAACCTTTCCCGTTGTACTTAACAGCTTCCTCTAATGCCTCTTATTGAGTTTGTCATTTTTTTCACATTAACATTTGGTCCTTTTTAAAATTCTTGAGATAATCACAGTAATTATTCTGAGGCTACAATCCGCATAATTAATATATCACGACTGGCTCTATGAATTTTAAAGCAGAATCAAGGTTAAAAATTGAAGTTATACTTTCTTATTCTTTCAAGCTGGAGGTAAATATCTCCCATCTCTGAACTCCCACAACATTTATCTGTTATGCTTTGTACTCTGGCATTTGTGTGAAGTTGAATCACCTCTAATAGACTGAATTCCTTGAGCAGAAGGACCATATCTCTCTCATCTTTCATCCCCGCTGCCTGACACAATGCCTAGCACATTGAAGGTGTCATTAAGTGCTGTGTTGTTGAAAAACGATGGAAGGATGAATTACTATTAGATAAATCAGTCTAGTCCTTGGCTATTTGCCCTGGACATACTTTAGTGAATGGGAATGTCTACCCGGAAGAAACCATTAACCTGGAGATATCAAGGAAGAATATTCGACTACATTTTGGAAGCACGCAACTTCTGACTTTCTACGAAAAACAAGAAATAATTTTAGTCACGAATACTGGCAACTCACCCTGCCAAGAATTCACAGGAGTTTGCAGATTGCTCAGACATTTTTTAAGACCATTCCACAGGATTTTTGGAAAGTTCATCAGTGTGACTGGGGTATGTATGAAGAGGGGAAGAGGCAAAAGTTATACAAGGCAGACTCCTGTCTTAAGAGAATTTAAGCATTGTTGGAAAAATAAGCATTACACATTTTGAACAATAAGAGTAAACTTTAAGTTAGGAGCCAAATTGAGAGGCCAAGAAGAAAGAGAGTCAAAATGGAAGGCCTGAGATTGGACTTGGTAGGCATTAGTGAAAAAAGAATAAAAATCTCTGTCACAAGACCCTGAGGTCCCAGTTATGTGGTTGAATGATGTGTGTAACTTGGATCTAAGCCTCACTTTTCTCATTTGCACAAAGGGGTTATTACTAACGCATACCCTGCTTATTTGCAAGGCTAATTCGTAAATTGAACAAGGTCCTCTATGTAAATGCATTTTGTAGGTGGGAGAATGCTGAACAAGTGATGGTTAATATGGATAAGCCTTGAAGGATGGGTTTTTCCTTTAAGATTGGCAAAAAGAAAGGGTAGTGTGTCCCATAGAGATGAATAGCACGAGCTATGAAGTATGTAGGTAAAAAGTTACATGGGAGAGTGAAAATCCTGGCCTAACTGGAGCAAACTATACAGTGAAGACTAAAAAAATATTGTTGCTCTTTATCTGAAATTCACATTTAATTGTGCATCCTATACTATCATTTGATAAATCTGACAACCCTACCCAGGCTTCCCCATTTCTGCTGCCAAAGTCCAGCTCACGTGTAAAGGGTCAAATGCCATTTTTTTCCACTGGGTTTTTAATTTCTGCCAGTTAGGAGATCTTTCTCTTCAGAAAGATGGGGTGGGGGGGGGAGGTTAAGGAGAGAGCTGTATCCTTTAGTGTTTAAGACCTTAGGCTCTGAAGTCAGATATCCAGGATTTATAGTTCATCTCTCCTGTTGACCATTTGTGTGATCAAGGATTTTTAAGTTTCTCTGCTCCCCAATTTCCTCTTCTATATAAGAAAAATACTTATTCCATGGGATTGTTCTGAGGATTCAATAAACTCTGTAGTGCTTGGCATGCTGCGTAGTCTTATCCATCCATTACATTTTTGAGTACACACTGTATGGAAGGAACCCAATATACAGAAATGAAAACACATGGACTCGGCCCTCAAAGAATTCATAATCTAGGAGTTCATAGAAGTTGACACATTTAAAATAAAACCAAGTTCATCCAGTTTCACGTCTTTCCTGGCATCTTCTATTAATGACTTAAAATCTTGCATTTCCTTCCAACTACTCTCCCATAATTCATACGCTACAATCTCCTGCACCACCTGCAAAGCCTACAGACACGTCAACCTCAACAAGTCCAAAGTGGAACCCTAGGCCTTTTTATCCTTTTGTACTCCCCACCTTCGTGAACTACACCACCAAGTCACACAAACCACAGAGTCTTTCCCTCTTCCCAGTTCCCCCATGCAATTAGGAAGCAATTTGTATCTAGTCTAGTTTTTGCTGTTGTTGTTTTGTATAATCTGTGGTAGGCAGAATTCTAAGATGGTTCCAAGATTTCCTGCCATGTACGCCTCATGCATAATCCCTGGGACTGTGAATATGATGAATTTTACTCTTGCCATTAGTAATGGCAATGGTTAGTAATATGGCACAGTTGACTAGGAAGATCAGGTTGTCTGGGTGTACCCAATCCAAACACATAAGTCATTTGAAAACAGAATTTAGTCAGGATGGTCACAGAAAGGGAAGTCAGAGACGCAATCTAGATGACTTGAAGAAAATAAACATCTGTGTTGTGAGCTGCAGATGGAGACGGATATTCTTGGGGAGCTAACAGTAGCTACCATCTGACAGCTAGCAGGAAAACTAGAACCTCAGTCATACAAATGCAAGGAAATAAATTCTGCCAACAACCTGAATGAGGAGGGAGGAGGACCCTGAGGCCCAGATGAGAACTGCAGCCCTGGCCGACATGTGATTTCAGCTTCGTGTGACCCTGTCCAGTGAACACACCCACATCAGGCCCAGACTTCTGACCGGCAGAATTGTGAGCTAGTAAAAGGTTCCTTTTTTCCGGCTGCTAAGGCTGTGCTATTTTGTTCCACAGCAATAGAAAACAAAGTCACCATCTCACAGGCGCGCCACTTTCTCCACCTTCCTATGGCTACTTTGACTTAGTTCTCCCCTGGACCACCGCAGCTGCCTCCTGACTAGTCTCCTTGCATCCACTCTCAAAGCCTCTCACATCATCCAGGTTGCACACAGATGATAGAATGAACCTACTAAAATGTAAATCTGCCCACCCCACCCCACTGCTTTAAACCTTCCCACAGCCCTCACCACAGGGTAAATTCCAACCTATTTTTTAACATGGTTTAAAGCACCTTTAATATTTTTCGTGTGCCTACCACCTCTGTGACCTGCATCTTGCCCCCTCACACCAACATTTTAGGCCTGCGGCCCCTCCAGGCTGTGTTAAGCCTCTGCACCTCTGTTCTTCCTATTCCCTCTGTGGGCATATTCTTCCACCTTCTGCTTTCAATATGGAGCCAGGCTTAGCGATTCTATGCCTCTCTTGGGTATCCTTGCAGAATTAAATGTGTTCTCCCATATCCCCATAATATCTAATTAAGATTACTATCACAGTACCTAAATAATCCATTGCGTGAATGTTTATTTCTGTATCACCCTCCTGGAGAGGACGTCGATGCCTGAACTATACACAGGTCCGATTCCAGTGTCTGGAACACTGAGTGCTGAATAAATATGTGATTGATAAATATTCATTTGGTGAATAAACAACAGTTATTGTGCTGCTACGGTGTTCCCTGTTCCTTCTTTCAGATTCTTTTCTTACAAGGCAGTAGTTAGATTTAGGTGCCTACTCAGGACCAAATTGAATAGAACATCATCTGGGGTAAAAAGAGCTGCTGAGAGGCCAACATTAAATTAGGTTTTTCCTGTTGCCTGAGAACAGCTGCTGGCTCTGTTACTGTGTCCAGTATTATTTCACAATGTTCATGCCCTCAAGGGTTAACTACTGAGTTTAAAGATTATATGGGCAACATGTTTCTCTGGCTCCTTCGCTTGGTCCTTGCCTTTTAATGTTTCTTTCTACTGACTAAGGATAGGCAAGACCAAAAAGGAGGTAAACTCTATCAAAGTTAATTTTATTACTCATCAGTAGTCCCCAGAATGTTGACACAGTAAGAAATTTTAGAATAATATGGTCTAAAGTCATCATTTTACAGATGAGAAAATGTAACTCTAAAAAGATGATGTCTCTTGCAGGCCCTCACCTGAGACCTGAGCCAGGCCCAGGTTGATAAATTCTATTCATAATAATAGTAACTTAAATATATTTTTTAAAACACTCGAATTAAAATTATAATTGGAATGATAAACAGGAAAAAATATCTACAGTAAATCACGAACCAATTCATTAAGTAGAAGAACACCATGTAACAGAAAAAGATGAGAATGTTAATAGGTACCATATTTCACTGATTCTAGGATGCACGTTTTCTATATTTTAACACCTCTGAAGTCAGAGTAGCTATTTCAAATGATAACAAGAAGTATTTGTGATATAGTTTAGCAGCAGAGGGTATATTTGAAAATTTTCTTGGTGGTACATAAAATAATGTTATGTTTTACAATCAATAGTTCCTCAGGGTTAATGACATGCCATACTTCACAGCAGAATAAATGTACATTGTCAATAAACATAAAAATATAACACACTAATAATATGCAATTCAGTTTGCAGATAAATGCAAATTGAAATTATATACTTAATTTTGGCCTATCAGATTGAGAAATATAATTTTCTTATGATAACACCAGTGTTAGCTATAGTGCCAGAAAATGGTTCATCTTTTATACTGTTAGCAAAGGAGCAGATTGGTATAAACTTTTTGAAGAAATAAAATTGGCAAAATGTATCAAAAGTCTTTAGAATATCCGATCTCTTTCACAGGGAAATACCTAAGAAATTAAACAGAAAAAGGCATCTTTTAATTTTTTGGCCACCCAGCATCCTTTCCCCTTTCTTTTGTTTGTTTGTTGTTGTCTTTAGTATGTTAAATTCCTTTGTGAAGCCACTCTTTTTCCATTATCATTTCATACAACTTGGGTTGAGCTGGTATCTCTCTAGCTCCAGGGCTAAGCCGTTCAATGCTTTCCACTCATCCAGCCACAGTCACAGATTCAAGGGTGGACTCATGACTCAGTATGGTCCTTATGAGCCTAGGATTTTTATCCAGTTCTGAGAAAGAAACTTTCCCCCTTTACGCTGGACTGGAATACAGGAAGAATTGGCTTGGGGCTGTTTTGTCACCATGTGAAGCCTGAGAGTAAGTCTAGTATGAAAGAAGCAAGGTAGAGAAGTGGAAAGGTACTGGGTCCTGCTAGAAATGATTCAGTACCCAGATCAAGCAGCATCAGCTCTAGCCCTGGATTTTGCAGTTATACGAGCTGATACTTTTATTTATTAAATTATCTAACTGTCCATTTATTATCTATTTTGCTTAAATTAGCTCAGGTTGGATTCTTTTGTTGTTGTTAGTTGCAGTCAAAACAGTCTTAATTGATACATTTGCTGAGAATATAATTAAGGATGTATAAGAAGATTTTGATCTAAGTAGAGACATTTCAGAATTATTTATAGTGAAAAATTGAAAATAACTAAAATATCCAACAACAGAAGAGGAGTTAATGTCTAACATGTTCACAGAGGTACTGCGTGCCAGGCACTGTTCCAGGACCTCTATGTATATAGTAACTCATCCAATCCTCCCAAGAACCCTATGGCATAGGTACTAGTATTATCTCTATTTTGCAGATGAAGAAAGTGAGACATAGGGAGGTGAACTAACTAGTTCACAGTCACCCACTTATAGTAGTAGAGGTGAATATGAATGTAGACTGAATAACTCCAGAAACTATGCTTTTAACCATTAGGTTTACCAGTTCTCAAATCAATTGTAATCTATCCATATAATGAAATATATATCAAACTGTTGAAAACATATTTACTGATATCAAATATATTGGTAATATATTGTAAAGGAAAAAATTAGGTTATGAAAGAGCATGTAGATTTCCAGTTTCCAATTCAGCATAAAATGAGCTTAGAAATTGCCACTCCAACCCAACAAGTAAAAACCTAAACAGACTGAAAACTCCACTCTTCTTGGATCCATCAGAGATGTGAGGTCACAGGGCAAACCGCTGCCCCCCAAACTGGAGAAATAGGCAGATACAGAGAATCATAATTTACTGGAGCAGAAACTTCGTGGAAAAATCCTCTGTGGGAACCAGTGCCGGGGTAGGGAAACTGCAACTGTAATTGATGAATCACTGGAGGTTCAGTGTAGACAAGCCTGAGAGAGAGAACCCCCAGGGAAACCCAGTCATAGGAGGTCCCCAAACTTTTGTGAGTTTTACCTCCAGGATCTCAACAAGGTTTTCACATTGAAGACTGGAGAAAAATCCCTTTGTGCTTCCAGCAGGGGGAGGGGAAAAGGAACCATTTTGAAATATGTCAAAGAATTCTCTTCTTAATAAGGCTTGCCCTCAAGAGAAACCATTTTACCAGAGCCTAAACTATTCAGGTTTTTTTCAAAGCCAAACCAACCTGGGGGAAAGGAAATACCCAACTCCATCCCGCTCTAGCCATCCTGTCTCACCTAAAGTATGGGGCAAGGGGCACTGAGAAGCAAATGCTAAGCTCACAATCTAGAGGCACAGTCTCACTAAAAGACTGAGACCTCAGCATAGGATCATACAACACTTCCCCTCCAACCACACCTTTCCATCGCATTACTAAAGGTCTATTACAGCAGTTCCTTTTCCCTAATGTATCATGGCCAGCTATCAAGAAAAAAATGACAAGGCATACTAAAAGTCAGAAAACACAGTTTGAAGAGACAAAGCAAACATTAGAACCAGGCTTAGATATGGCAGGGATGTTGGAGTTATCAGACTGGGAATTTAAAACAACTATGATTCACATGGTAAGGTGTCTAATGGATAAAATAGACAGCATGTAAGAATAGGTGGATGATGTAATCAGAGAGATGAAAATCTTAAGAATCAAAAAGAGCAAGTATGGATATATCATGTGTATGTGCATTTTCTTTTTTCTTCAGAAAACGTGTTTCTTATGTAATAATATGTAAATAGTTGTAAGAAATTATTCCTCTTTACTTTTTTTTTGAAAATTAGGTTGTTGGTAATTGAGGCTGTAATAATCTTAGATAAAATAAGTTTAAAAAAATGTCAAATATCAGCAATTTCATATGGCTTGATGTAATTGCTAACCTTCTTTGCCCAGCGGAGACAAAGCATGGCCATCCAGCTTCTTTCATCAGGAGACAGCTTCCTCATTCCTCAGCCTTCATTGCTTGTCTACTCTCTCACTTTATCTCCTGCTTCCAAGGATAATTTAAAACAACCGCACATTCACAAAACCTGTTTAAAAGTGTCATGTTGATTGCTTATGTGCTTTATATTCCCATCTCAACTTGCCCTGCTGTTAAAATTTAGGCTGCACATTTCCCACTGCACTGTGCCTCATAAATCCAGAGGTAAAACAGTAGGCTAAATACCATCTGTTCCAGGAATTAACACACACACACACACACACACCCCTAAAACTGTGTCACTGATTTAAGAATTATAACACAAAGATGATTTCAATGCAGCAAAATAGAGTAATAAAACTTTCACATAGCCTTAAACATTTTTTTTAACATCTTTATTGGAGTATAATTGCTTTACAATGTGTGTTAGTTTCTGCTTTATAACAAAGTGAATCAGCTATACATATACATATATCCCCATATCTCCTCCCTCTTGCATCTCCCTCCCACCCTCCTTATCCCACCCCTCTAGGTGACCACAAAGCACCGAGGTGATCTCCCTGTGTTATGCGGCTGCTTCCCACCAAATGTAAAATAGCCTTAAACATTTAATACATGTGTCCTCCAACCCTACGATATTAGAGAAGATGGAATTCCATCCAAGAGTCCCACAAATTCATCAGCCAAGGGAACTCCCAATGAAATGAGTAAGCGCCCATGAATGCCAATGGTAGATAAAAGCAGAAGAAAAAGAAGAGGAAAGAAAAGGGTCATATCTTGGGACAGTTACTAGCAAATCCATTAGGAATGCTGCTATTAACAGAACACCCAACTAACATTAGTTGAAACAAATATAGGGTTTTTTTTTTCATAGAGCAATAAATGTGTTCAGCTAGATGATTGCTAGTATTGGTTCAGCAGCTCAATAATAACATCAACACGGTTCTTCTCATCCTTTTACTCAGCTGTGCATAGCTTGTTGGCTTTTGGTCCTCACACTTGTCACATCATGGATACAACATGGCAGTTGTAGCTTCTCACACATAATGTCTGGCACGTTGTAGGTTCTCACAAATGCTGGTGTCTTTTTCTGCCCAACTTCTAGTCCTTCATGTAGGGCCTGCAGGAGTAAGAAAAGATTTGCCTTCTCTTTGCTCACTCAGCAGGCATACTTCCCCAAAAGGAGGGTTTGACTGACATCTCTCAGTATGGAGTGCCCTTGCTGGGCAGATATCCTGCCGGGACCCTCAGAGGCAGAGGCTTCCTTGCTACATGGTCACAAATGGATCTGGTCCAGTCAGCCATGGTTGAGATATCAGGCCTGGGTTCACTGTAAGGGCATTGCCTTGGCCATCGGAGTCCATATAGAGGAGAGCTGGGCCCACTGGGCTTCTTTCCCTATGAGGTAGCTATGTACCCGGTGGGCTCCTGACAGCTGAGTTTTCAGAGGTTCTTCCTGAGAATCCTGCCTCATAGAATGAGGCACTTTCTTGGGGAAAGCATTCACGAGAAAAAAAAAGGAATGATCTACGGGAAGCTACTACTATTTAGCACTAAAAGCAGATGTTAAGTTATCTGTTCTTCTGTTCATTCAACAGGTATTTTTTGAACCCTCACCGTGTACCACACACTATTTTAGGTGTTTGGGATATAGCAGTGGATTTAACAGACTAAATCCTCATTCTCTGTATGCAAAACACACATATACAGACACAGAGCAATGCTTTCTCTGCCCTCCTCTGTGTTCCAGGAGTCTGCTTCCTCACAGATCTCACAACCCGGGCTGCCTGGCTTTCTACCTTTTCGTAAGGGTTTGGCCAATGGAAGGTATAGCAGGAAATTGGAAGTTGAGAGGTGAGAGAAGTCAAGATATTTCTTCCCCTCACTCCCAGGACTTTGGTCCATGGATTCTAGGAAGGACTTCATCCTTCTGGACCATGAGCTCCTACCAGGTAATCGCTCCTCCATGGCCCCAGCTCTCACTGGAATCTGTAATACTTTTCTCTCTTCTTGTTCCTACAGCTCTAAGTGTGGTAACATCTTCCTACCATTGCTGGTCTATGGATGTTTCAGTATTCTTTTCTGGTTAACTCTCCTCATTCTGTAAGTATTCCCTTAATTAAAGTCCCTTGAACCATTGCAATTGCATTCTGCTTTCTGCTAGGATCCAGACTCCAAGCTGGCTACATAACTTGTGAAGCCCAATGCAAAATAAGAATGGTGGACCCTTATTCAAAAAGCAGGAAAAAAAATGTTAAAGGTAGATTTAAAAACTTTTTCCTTTAAAAATATTTTATTGTTTATAAAATGAAACTGTAGTAATGTTGATATATGAGTAATAACATATATATTGAGAAAAGTATTTCTGGTGTCATAAATTTATATAATACAATAAATAACATTAATATAATAGTTTGATTATAAGATTTCTTCTGGATCATTTTTTCTGCAAATTATTAGGTCATCAAAATGTAATACTTTTAGCAACTTCATTTCAATAAATAAAATTAAAGAAACATCAATCACTCTCGGCAAATGCAAGATTGCAAATAATGTTGGAAAAGTTTAATTCTGAGAAGGATCTTTCTGCTGATGCAGCTATTAATAAGCTGTTAAGAGTATTTCATAGGCTGTGACAAACAGGGATAAATTTCAGGCAAATTATTTTAAAATATAAATTGTATTGCATTTAGAGCTGATGATTTTTGTGGGATAATTTTTCTGAAAAGATTTAAGTTCATACAAATGAGTTTCAGGTAAGTCTACATTTAATTTTAAATGCAAATTTATACAATAGTATTTTAATGTTTCCTTTGACTTTCTTTAGTTCATGGATATTGTTTAAGGAAATGAAAGTGACTTCATGATTTGTATATAATTTTAAATGCTTGTTTCTGCATTCTATCACTGTTTCTTCAATTAGAAAGAAACATTCATTTAAAATTTAAAAATTATCTTCCTTGTTAATAATTAGTTCATCTGAAACTTCGTATGAAAATGGTGTCCTTTTCTATTGAATGCAACGTCTTTACATTTAATTTCTATCTCTGTTTGTGAGTATTTACTTTGTAATACTGCAGCAGCTTTCAAAAATCAGGGATTCCAAACTGTGAAGAATTGTAATGACTCCCTGATATGCTTTATTGCAATTTCAGTGTGTGTGCTTTTGTTTTGTAATTATTTGCTGACAGTTTGCTGACTGGGCACAAGCAATTTTTGTCCAGCACTTAGAATGGAAAGTTAATATTTGTACAAAGCCTTAAGAACAAGCTCCCGGGATGGATGGGCAAGCCCGCCTCCCACCAGGGGTTCCGGAGTTGCTCCCTCCTACATCCATGGCTACTGCTGCTTTTGCTGCTGTTGTCGCTGTGACTGTTAGTGATCTGAGGCTTATCCTGGCCCTAGACCCAAGGCCGCAAAGCACCCTGGACAGCCCCGCAGTGTGTGCATGCACATCAAATGGCCAGGCCGACTGTGCCTGTGGACGTGGCTGCTGGATCACAGCTGTGCGTGTGCATGCTATTGTCCAGAGTATCTCCTCTGCTCATCCTCTCCTCTGTGCATACCCCATTGTAACTTTAGACTGTATGTACTGCACACAAGTTAAAAGGTAAAATTGTGAAGAATTTCAAGACAGCAGCAGCAGGGACATAAACCAAGCACTGTGTCCCACTGGGCATGCAGCCCTGTTCAACTGCATAGGTCCAATGCTCCTAAGTCAGCCCTAGTCTAACATGTACAGTTCATGAAATTTATCTTCAGTAGGAGACACTGAAAATGAACAGATAAACAAGGAAATACATGCTAAGATACCTGGTGGTGATAGTGAAGTATTATAGAAAACAAAGCAGAGCAAAGGAGACAGTGTCAGGGGATGGGGTGTATCTATACTCTGTCTAGGGTGGTCAGGTCAGGTCTCTCTGATGAGATGATATTTAAAGAGAGACAAGAATGAACCAAGAGAGTGAATCTCAGTAATGACTGGGAGCAGAGCATCCCCAGTAGAAGGAGAAGCAGGCACCCAATCCCTGATATGGGAACATGCTTGGAGAGTTCAAGCAAAAACAAGAGAGGGACAGCGTGCCAGGAGGGCAGCAAGCAAGGAGGAGAGTAGTAGAAAGTGAGGTCAGGAGAGGTCAAGGGGGCCTGATTGGACTCTGGATTTGTTGTAAGTGTGGGAAGCATTGGAGAAGCGTTGAGAGCTGGAAGAGACAAGATCAGGTGGTGGGCGGAGGGTAGCAATGCTGGAATTCTTCTCTTCCGCCTCACTGGTGCCACTCTCCTCCTCTCTCTTGACCTCGTTCGTTGCCTTGGTCATAGTAGTCATCTCCCAGGTCTTCAAAGACATCTTTCCTCCCTGGAGCCCTCATTCATACTGTGCTTTCTGCCTGGATGCTGTCTGACCATGCTTTTCATGGTGGACTTCCCTCAACTTTCTGGTCTCCCCTTAAACTTCACCTACTCAGGAGCTGACATCCTGTCCCATGTATCTCCCCCACGATTGTATCTCAGCTCTTTTTAAGTTTCCTTCATGACATTGATTTATATCCACATGATCTGTTTGTTTACTTACTTGACTACACTCTGCATTTTAAAAAATGTGTTTACTTATTTTTGGTCTAGCTCCCCAACCAAAATGTAGAATCTATCAGGGTCAGGACTATGTCTTCTTTTTTTTTAATTTTTGTACAATTTTGAAAGGTTACTTTCCATTTACAGCTATTACAAAATATTGGCTATATTCCCTGTGTTGTACAATACATCCTTGATCCTATCTTAAACCCAATAGTTTGTACTTTCCACTTCCCCACCCCTATATTGCCCCGCGGCCCACTCTTAACCACTGGTTTATTCTCTATGTCTGTGAGTCTGCTTCTTTTTTTGTTATATTCACTAGTTTGTTGTATTTTTTAGAGCCCACATATATGTGATATCATGCAATACTTGTCTTTCTCTGTCTGACTTATTTCACTTAGTATAATGCCCTCCAAGTCCATCCATGTTGCTGCAAATAACAAAATTTTGTCCTTTTTATGGCTGAGTAGTATTCTGTGTGTGTATATATATATACACACACATATATCTATGTATATATAAATACATATATATACACACACACATATATACACAACATCTTCTTTATCCATGTATCTGTTGACAGACACTTAGGTTGTTTCCATATCTTGGCAATTGTAAATAATGTACTCTGAATGTTGGGGTGCATGTATCTTTTCAAATTAGGACTATTTCTTGTTTCCCACTCCTGGAAATCAGCCTTCTCACAGCTCCTGGTGTATAGCAGTGATGAATAACCATTTGCCGAATAAAGGAACCTCTCCTCTGTACATACCACCACAACAACTATCCTGTGGCTTGGCAATTCTGCACCTTCACCTGAAATTATAGAATTTTATTCCCACACTTGTCATCCAGTAAGTATGTGCTTATCCTTCAAGTCTTAGATGCATCCTTACCTTCACTATGGGAAGGCTTGTGTGTTATGTACACATACACATATATACACACGCTTCACTAAATATGTCTATTGTTTCTCTGATGTGTTTCCAGCACCCTTTGTCCCTACCTGTCAAAGGACCCACCACATTGTATCACATTATATTATAATTATCTCTTTACATGTCTGCCCTCAAGGGGCTTATAGCATTAAGGGGAGACAGAGGGTAAATCCAGCTCAGTTTGGCAATCCCTGCTTCTAGCACTGCCCTGGCACATGGAGGTGATCACGTATGTTTGGGAAAGGAGTAGATGCATCTTAAAAGCTTCTTTATACACAGGCTGCTTCAGTGATCAGATCAAATGTTACTCAGACACTGCAGTTAAATTAACATGCTGTATTTTACATAGTTTTATGATTTTTCAGAGAAATTTTAATGCAGTAATACAGACTCTCATGCTTTTAGAGTCACCTTCCAATTTGATATCCCATCCATTGCTACCCCCAATTTTGAAAACGCATGGTCTATTGATAAAGCCTTGGGCCCAAAGAGAGAGTGCTGAACCACAATGTCACCATGGTGGCTCTGAGATGTCGTTATTAACCAGCATTTACTGCTGGACACAACATACCTGGAGTGAGAAAAGGAGAAGCCAGAGGTGGAATGAGGCTCCACTCCGTGTCGGCTCTGAAGCTAGACAGCCTAGTGCGTTTTCCATTACAGGTGCACACAGTGAGCCCGTCTCTCATTGGCTAGGTGATAATTATCCTTAGGCTGGCAGCCAAAACCTAAGGCTGACTCTACCCTAGCCTGGCAAATGCACCTGCTGTCACAGGGTGGGCTTATTAGATTCATTAGAGATTAGGCTGCTGCCCAGAGTGGTCAGTTCAGAGCAGGGCTCACGACTCACTTTAATCCCTCACACTCTGATTCTCCTGTCACAGCACAGTACGTGGTGATCCTCTGATAAAACCCTCTCACCAGTTACCTCTCTCTGCCTTCTCTCACTTAAAAAAAAAAAAAAATATATATATATATATATATATACACACATATATATTATAATACTATATATAAGTTCCATGCAAACCACTTTATAGGCATCATCTCAGTTAAACCTCAGGACAGCTCAGGGAGACAGGCGTTGCAATCCCCATCTTACAGACCAAGACCCTGGGCCTCCACTGTGTTAAATAGCTTGCATAAGGAAAGGACTTACCCAGGATGTAAGCTCTTATCTGTTGATATACACGTGATGATATATGTATCAAACCACTCAGGAGTGACTGAGAGTTAAAATTTGTGTCTGAATGTATATTATCTGAATATATATATGCTGGCTTGACTTTATAACTTAAATATTTTAAGTGTGAAATTAAAAACAGAATTATAGACACGAAGAATTATGGGTTTAGAAGGGACTTTATTGATTATCTAGTTCATTGCCCTCACCCTCATCGGACAGAGAGGATAAAACTGTCACAGAATAGAATAGCCCAGCATCCCCTACTTTAGCCTGGTCAGCCCTGGTTGGGAATGTCCCCAGTGTAGTACTACATTACTAGAAAGCCCTTTTCCAATTCTCCACTGTGATTATGGCCTGAGTCCTACCTAGTTGTAGTTTTTCTGTTTGTTCCATTTCTCATGAAGCCCCTCAGGCCAGGTAGGAAGACAATTTCCTTTCTCTCAGTCTCCACCGCGTCCACGCCAGCACAGATGTGCTGACAGGATTCCGCCAGGCCAGATTCTGAGCCTATCCTTCACATCTGCAGGCTCCTTCCAGGTGAAAAACTGATATGCCACCAGAGAAGCTTGCGATGGACACTTGTTTGATGCCCCAGGGAGGCAAAGGCCAAGCAGCATTCTGGAAGTCCCATAGAAAACTAGGCCCATAAAAAGAAACACAATTGAGTTATTTGTAGTGAGGTGGATGGACCTAGAGTCTGTCATACAGAGTGAAGTAAGGCAGAAAGAGAAAAACATGTACTGTATGCTAACACATATATATGGAATCTAAAAAAAGAAGGTTCTGAACAACCGAGGGGCAGGACAGGAATAAAGACAAAGACGCAGACGCAGACGTAGAGAATGGACTTGAGGGACACTTGGGACGAAGTGAGAGAGTGGCATGGACATATATACACTACCAAATGTAAATAGATAGCTAGTGGGAAGCAGCCGCATAGCACAGGGGGATCAGCTCTGTGCTTTGTGTCCACCTAGAGGGGTGGGGTAGGGAGGGTGGGAGGGAGACGCAAGAGGGAGGGGATATGGGGATATATGTATACGTATAGCTGATTCACTTTGTTATACAGCAGAAACTAACACACCGTTGTAAAGCAATTATACTCCAATAAAGATGTTTTTTAAAAAAAAAAGAAAACTAGGCCTTTAAAAGCCCCGAAAAGCTAAGACAAACCCTTTTCACTGTTTCAAGACATATGAAAGGAGTTTGATGTACAACCGCTCAGGACAAAAGTAAGCTGCTTGCTCAAGGAAAATATATTTTACGAGATCACCAGGATCACCTCTTTGGCAGGCGGCCTGCATGCTGAGCTGCAAATTCTGTGCCACCGGCCTGACATGCAGGCCCTAAGCCCAGAGGCCCACTCCTAACCCCAAAGGGAGAGGCCTGTGCATAACCGTGAGCCCTGGCTCGGTCTTCTCCCCCGGAGCACAGTAGGGAGGAATCCTGGAGGAGAAAGCTCATGCCAAAACAGATGCCAGAACCCATTCCAGGAGTCTGTTTTCCATCAAGCAGAGAAGACAAAACATGCTTACTAGCTTACGAGCAAAACGATTGCCGACTCCTTAAGCATCAGCTCAAATTCCACTTCCTCAAATTCCTAAACCCCTGAAACAACACATGTCTGCCTCCTCCACACGCCCCTCTAGAACATTTTTTAAACATATGAGCCTGTATGGCTTTATGGCTCTTTTTTCATGTGTCTTTTATGACACAGTGTGAGTTAGTGACCAACCAGGTTCACATACAAATTTTAACTCTCAGTTGCTCCTGGGTGGTTTGATACATGTATCAGCAGGTATATATCAACAGTTAAGAGCTTGAATCCTGGCTAAGCCCCTTCTTTGTGCAAGTCAATTAACCCAGTGGAGGCCCAGGGTTCTGATCGGTAAGATGGGGATTGCAATGCCTGTCTCCCGAGCTGTCCTGAGGTTTAAGTGAGATGATGCCTATAAAGTGGTCTGCGTGGTATTTGATACTCAGTGAGATACTCAGTAAATGTTTTGTTTCCACACCAGCCCCTCTCTTTACACAGGCGTGTAATCCATATATAGAAACTCTTGCAGTCAGAAGCATTTCAGAATTGAGAATTTTCGTATTCATAATGCCCCCATCAGGTCTGAGGCGCACATTATAAATTAAACATATTAATATTCTCCAGTGATATATCTGAATACATGGCATACATTTAAATAATTGGAAAAAAAGTCTATAAATGACTTCAGATCAGTCTCAACAGGTTTGCTATCAAACAAGCATTGCAAACTTCCAAAAAATTTCTATTTTTGAAGTTCTTTGGACTTTGGAACTGTGACTAAGGGGTTGTGGACCTGCGTAATGACTATTGTTAAAGACATAACATCCCCACCAGGTATTAAAAACAGGGTTAGCTTTTGTTTTGCTTTGTGCCTTACTCAGAGCAGAAATTCAATAACCCTTTCTGAGTGACTAAGCAAATGAAGGAACGGATGTGTACTCCTTAAGAAACATGAAAGCGGCCCTTTCCCTCCATCACTCCCAGATAGAATTAGTCTTTGTTCTTCCTCTGTGTTTCATCCCCTGCACACGTCCATTTGACCAGACACTGCAGGCGGGTGGTGGGGTGGGGTGAAGTACAACATCAGAGTAGATCGAAGCTCAAAGGCAAGTGTGCCTCTGGCTTTTTCTTCCTTATGCTTATGAAATTTATTCTTAGAAAGAAATATGGTTGGATATTGTCAAAAAGATTTGACTTGAATAATTGTTCTGGCACCGGACAAGAAGTCAGCAACTTTTAACTACGGTAGAAATGATCGTAAAGATATAGTTTAAAATTGCCTCGTACTCAAAAGAACTGAAAGGTTTGTGGTTCAAGTTTACCATAGTGCACTAGACATTATTCTCCTATATATGATACCAGCTAAGCAAGAGCTGTGATAGGAGTGACACAATGCATGTTTAACATAACATTGAGTACTTTTAAATGCTGGTAAGGTGCAGGACAAGTCAGAGGAGTGGAAAGGTTGGGAGAGTGTTAGAATGATCCCTGAAGGTGGTCCCTGAGGAGGCCGAATCCTGAGCACAGCATGAGGGATGGATTGACCTTAATTGGGAAGAAAGATGTATTTTCCAAAAATTTGATAATGAAAGAGTCTAGGATAGGGGGGAATATGGATCAGTTTATAGGCAGGGGTTCCAAAGGATGAGGACATGTCAACCTAATGCTTGTATTTTCTTGGTTAAATAGGGTCCAGGGTTCTCTACTGAGTGTCCAGAGTAAGAGATGGAGCAGAGGAGCTTGAGCAGAGTGAAATTAGACAGGGCCATGTGGGAAGTGGGACAGAAAACTCACTCCAGAAACACAAAGGGATGACTTGCTGTTGAGGGGTCTGTGGACCAAGGTGCCATGACTGTAATTAGCAATTCCACAAGCTCTGTGGACTTCTCCAGCAGTGTCTAGCACCTTGGGTCCAAGAGCATATAAAGCATACAGTTGATTGATTCAAGGGCGGGGGGAGGGGGGTGTTACCCTGTGAATACAATGGAGGTATCATAGGAAATGGGACTTGAGGCTATCTTCAGGGGAGTGTTAAAGTCATCAAGCCTGGGACTTCCCTGGTGGTCCAGTGATTAAGAATCCACCTTCCAATGCAGGGGACGCAGGTTTGATCCCACATGCTGCAGGGCAACTAAGCCCGCACCGCAACTACTGAGCCCACGCGCTCTGGAGCCCGTGCACCACAACTACTGAGCCCAATCACCCTAGAGCCTGTGCACCACAACTAGAGAGGAGCCCGTGCGCTGCGATGAAAGATCCCACATGCTGCAACTAAGACCCAGTGCAGCCAAAAAAAAAAAAAAAAGTCGTCAAGCATGTACTCTGAAGGACCTGAAGATATGGGAAGAGGTTTGATCTTTCTCCCCAGGTCTGCTCTTCCATAAGGTGGTATTGTGCAGTGGTTAAGAGCACAGACTCTGGAATTGGACATTATGCCTTCAAAATCCACTTACTACTGGCTGGGAGATCTTGGGCAAGTTATTTGACCATTTTGTACCTCCCCATTTCTACTGATAAAAAGGGGATGTTAATACTACTTGCCTCACTGGGTTGTTGTGAAGATTGAATGAGTTTATATACTTAGGGTGAAATTGGTATAAAATAAGATCTATTTAAGTATTACCTATTATTATTCCTCTAGAAGTCTCCATTTCAGTAAAATGCACCTCCACTGACCCAGAAGGTCATTATAGCAACTTGTTGAGGAAACATTGTCTCCTAGATCCTCCAGAAAAGAATGCAGCCTGCCTACACCCAGATTTCAACCCAGTGACACCCGTTTCAAATTTCTGAAACACACAACTGTAAAATAGTAAACCTGTGTAGCTTTAAGCCACCAAGTTTGTGGTAATTTGTTATAGCAGCAATAAGAAATTAATACAACCCCTTTTTAGCTATAGAACCTTAGCGTTAGTTACTTAAATTCTCTGAACAACAGTTTTTCAATATGTAATAATAATAAGAAGAATATGTAACCCTTGGCTATTGTGAGGAATAAGTGAAGGAATAGAAATAAGTTATTAGAGCAATGTCTGGTGTTATGGGCAGAATTACGCCCCTCCCCCCAATTCATATGTTGAAGTGAATAAGTCTCTACCTCAGAATGTGACTGTATTTGGAAATAGAGTCTTTAAAGAGGTGATTCAGATTAAACAAGTCCATATGGGTGAGACCCTAATCCAATATGACTGGTGTATATAAAAAGGAGGAAAGACACCAGGGTACACACACACACAGAGGAAGGGCCATGTGAGGAAACAGCTAGAAGGCGGCCACCTGCAAGGCAAGGAGAGAGTCCTCAGGAGAAACTGAACTTGCTAATGCCTCCATTTTGGACTCCCAGCCTCCAGAACTGTGAGAAAATTTCTGTTGTTTAAGCCCCACAGACTGTGGTATTTCATTATGGCAGCCCTAACAGACTTATACCTGTGGCCCTACTAGGTAGTTAAAAATGTTGATTCTTACTATCACTTGTTCTTTATTAATAAATTTGGATACTAGGACTATTTTGTGGAATTACATTTAGGACTAAGATGATATAAGAAACCCGAGTTCTACTTTTGGCTCTGAATCTGTGGCAGCATCAGCTTGTCAGGACATACAAGTCCTATGTGCTCTCCATCTTTTTGTGTTGATGTTTTCTCTCTTCTGGTTGACGATGGTAGATTGAACACATGTGGCTTTCCCTGGATCCCTCAGCCGCATTCAAAAGATAATAAGGGGATTTTCTTTTAAAGGTATAAAGAAAACAGGAGAGAAAAAAAGCAACAAAAAACTTGGAAGCTGGAAACAAATGGATCGAGGAAAACTGAATGAGCAGATGACCTCATTCAATGAGCAGATTGAACCCTAACCTGTCCACGGGAGAGTGCAGAAGCAAGCTGGTAGGCACGCAGAGCTGAAGAGTGACTTGAAAATCAGCAGCATCAAGGATCGATGAAAGTGTGTGTGTGTGTGTGGTGTGGTTGTGTGTGTGTGACGGGGCGGGGGTGGGGTTAGGAGTCGACGGGTGTGTGTGGTGGCTAAAAACCAGAAGACTGGTCGAAGAGCTCTTTAACACAGTTAAACCCTTAGACCCCCTCTCTTACTTCTCTAAGCTGATAGCTGTCCCTGCCCTAGAAGTAGAAGACAGAAATTGACTTTCTGGCAGGAGTGAGACAAAGGGATTCTGGATTGGGGGACATCTAGTTGGTGGGCAGGTATAAGGTACTGAAAATGGGGGATTTTAATGACAATCCACATATTGAATTCCAAGACACCCTTACCACCTTCCCCCTTAGGTTCTGAGAAGGCCGGCCATCAGGCTTGTAGTCTCCAGGCTAGAGATTAGAAGAGCCTTCTTTAAGAAACCAGCCCATCCTACGAGAGAAGAGATGGAGGTACTGCCATTTTTTATTCTGACCCGCCTGCCATGAATTCTATCCATCCACCAGCTCCGCTCGTGCGCCTTCCAGCCTCCATATCGCTTTCTTAGTATCCTGCTCTTAAAAATGTGCTGACGGCTCAGAGCTGGCTGAAGACACTTGAAGAAAACCTCTAACCTGAATATTGGAGACTCAAACTAACAAACACCAATAAAAAGGGAATTTGTAGGAAAGAGAAATAATGTAGGGACAAGGAACTTAACAGAGAAAAATAGCTATCATTAATATCCTCATACAGAGGGGAGACTCTATTGCAGCCACAACATAAGAACAGCTTTTATTATTACAAGGAATATTCATGAAAGAGAGCTTTTGGAAATCTAAAAATATGGTAGCAAAAGAGAAAAGCTCAGAAGAAGAGCTTGCAGATACCAAACCAAAAAAAAAAAAAAAAGTGTGCAAGAAGAGTGAATACCTTATTGTTCAACTATGAATAAAATTCACCTGGTCATTTTGATGCCACCAGAGATTATGATACAAATATTTTAAGAGGATGGGGGAAGTGAAGTTTATGGGGGATGTGTGTGTATGTGTGTTTGTATGTGGTTTTTTTTTTTTGTTTTGTTTTGTTTTTGTGGTATGCGGGCCTCTCACTGTTGTGGCCTCTCCCGTTGCGGAGCACAGGCTCCAGACGCGCAGGCTCAGTGGCCATGTCTCACGGGCCCAGCCGCTCCACAGCATGTGGGATCTTCCCGGACTGGGGCACGAACTCGTGTCCCCTGCATCGGCAGGCAGACTCTCAACCACTGCGCCACCAGGGAAGCCCTGTATGTGTTTTTTAGGAGGGATAAGAGAACTGAATCCTTGTCATCCATAGCAAGAAGTGAAGACATAATACCTAAAATGGAGAAGTAGTCACGGAAGCATGTTATTAAGAAATGCAGAGATAACTAAGCAAAGAGACTGCTAGAAGGTTCACAGCAGTTGTCTCTGGGTAGTGGGAACGATTGTTGGAGTGTGATGAGTATGGCAGGCTGGCTGATTTACCTTTACTAATAAGCCTTGTAGAAATAATTAACTTTGAAAACCGTCTACATATTTTTTAATTTGAAATTAAATTTTAAAAAGACTAGACGTAGCGGTTGGCACAGTGTCTGGCACATAGTAGATATTCTATATAACATCATCGGTTTTCTAATTTTATTATTTTATGATTCATTCTTGTTATTTTGACTCTTCAAATGTTGTTTATAATATTCCAGGGAGCATTCTTTTTTTTTTTTTCAAAACTTTATTTTGTATAGCAACAGAGACACTTATCAGGAAGTTTTTAAGGCATGTTTTCCGGTGAGAATGGAGTAGGCATCCTGCCTTCTTTGTGACCAGCCCACCTATCCCACTGCTGATGAAATCAAGTTCAGGATGTATTCAGCTCCCTTTGCTTAGCCAGGGTCTGGAGTGAGATGGTTCCAGGAGGGGATAGAGGAAGTCCAGCGGTCTTATTCGTATGGACCCAATGCATCAGCTGGAGCTTCTATAAATTGATGGAGGAGAAACAGAGGACAAGGATCTTAGCAGCTCAGCTTTTGGTCAGGTAGAGAGTTGGCAGTTCTGATGCTTTATGCACCTGCACTTAATTTGCTTCCCCGGTCTTTTTAAGTGGGAGCCCATTAACACCTCAAGACTGATGGCTCTCGTTTTACATTCTGATTGAATGTACCTTCGCATAATGGAATGTGTGCTGTGACTGCTTCCCTGGAAAAGCTGCCCTATTTATTCAGCCACCCTGGAGAAAGGAGAGAGATTTTTCTTGCAGAGGCAAGAAATAGCCACAAGCTGCTATTAAACATCTTGGAGTTATAACTTTTCAAATGTTGTTCATTTATGCTACCTTATAACATTATAGGTTACATTAATATGTAACATTATACAGTGGTGGAAGGACCCATATTATCGTTATTCTCACTTTGCAGATGAGAAAACTGAAGTACAGAGGTGATATGCCTACAGTCACACAGCTCAGTAAGGATGAGTCACCAAATCCCATCTTGATTTCAAATCCTGAGTCCTCTCTACTGTACCAGATAATTCTTTTTCTTTTTCTTTTTTCTTTCTTTCTTTTTTTTTTTTTTTTTTTTTTTTTTTGCTTATTTCCATGTGGATCAAACCTAGAGATCTGAGCCAGCACAGAGGAATATAAAGATAGTATGACATGTTAAGACCCTATAAAAGAAGACATTAAGGGTAAGGTAGAGGTTTGGCCAATGGCCTGAGCCAATCAAAACATGCCCTGGAGAGTTGTCTCTTGGGCAGACTAGCAGTAAGAGCTGAGAGAAGGCTTCTACTCCAGTGAGATGCCCTGGTTCTAGGAGTGGAATTGCAGAGGTGAGGGCTGCAGGAATAGTCACAGGCAGCAGAGTTCCTGTCATCATAGAGCACAAATCGGGGACGGCTGGGCAGAGGAAAAAGTATAGGTTTCATCTCTCTTGATAGCATTCATCAAATGGTGGAAGCTGATAAGGATTCTGAGCTGGAGGCCAGGCTCAACAGGAAGATTGCCATGGTCAATTTGCAGCATCACCAAGGGCTCGGGAGGGTTTTGAAAGCTGTTGCTAAGTGTTTGTCATCCCTGGGCAGGAGTTTCTGTCAGATGCTCCCTCCCGAATGATAGGGTTGTCCTTTGAGCTGTGTCACCAGGAAGGGCACAACGGTCCCATCCGTCAGAGAGTCAACAGGTGGCTACTGCACAACCATCACCGTGGCGCTCAGTCTTGGCTAGCCACCGGATTCAGTAATGGCACGTCACAACAATATACACATTTGGGCCTCACCCCTATTATTCTCGTTCCTTGGACCTGGAGTGGAGCCCAGAGTCAATATTTTTTAAATCTCCAAAGTATATTTTGATGCCTATTTAAGATAGAGAAAAATGTATAACCAATTTTGTGCAGGGCATGATCATACCCATTGGGGGGTGTGTATGTGTTGGGGGGTGTTTTATAACCTTTTTTCACCCCATCAGTGAGGGAGGGAATCTAGGCCTAGGGTTTGGAAGGTATCCAAACTTACAGCACCGGAAGCTGAGATCTAGAGGAGTTTATTAGACGAGTAAACTCACAGCCCAGGGAAGGAGGACACTGTAGCCCTGCAGGATCACACGGAGGGTGCAGAATGCCCCCGGGGGAGCAGAGTGAACCAGCAGGGACTGTGGGGGGCAAGTTTTGTAACAAACAAGAAAAGGGTGAGGTGACTGCTAGTTCCTGTGGGAGGATGTGATTGGACTGTTCGAATAATCCTGTGGGCTGTCAGGAAACTGAGACCCATCAGGTTGAGGACTGGGTGGGATGCAGCTGACTCCGCTGATAAGAGATAGGCCTGGTGAAAGCAGTGGAACTCACAGTTAGGACTTTGGGGTACTATGGGGCTCGAAGGTTTCAAGGCAGCACGTGACGTTTTAGGCTTTGCAATACTGTCGCAGGGGTAGGGGGAGATGAGATGATAAAAATGAGCATGACAGAAATGGTCCCCAGGAGTCTAACGGAAAACAAAGAAGAGTACACAGACCATTGCCTGTAGTGATAAATGCTAAGATATGAGAGTTGGGGACTGGGGCCAGGTAAGTAGGGTAGCTAGGATAATGGTTTAGTTTTTGTTTTAACAAAGCAAAGCGCTCCTCCTAACCCTCACATTCAACCAGAAATGTGAGGGTTAAGAGAAGTTGTTAGTATCCAGATCTTCCTGACCCCAAAGCTCAAGCCCCTCTCTCCACTGCAGGAGTGGCTTCTCCTTCTAGATGTGTCACACTTATTAGCACAATGCTTTGCACATGGTAGAGATGCAACAAAAAATATTTTTTGTATGAATACATTCCTTAGAGCAAGTTTAAAGGTATGTGGTAAGACTCAGTCAAAGATAAGTAATATTCATGTTTGTTAAGTTGAGAAAATGAAGGCTTTTTTATTTTAAACTGGGCACCTCTTGTGTATTTGCAGTCATTCTGCTGGGCATTGGGGATACAAAGAAGAGATGTGGTCTTTGGCTCATTGAGGTTATATTTCACTGGGGACACACACACACACACCACAAAAAAAAACAATGCCAAATGGTGACAAGTGCTCCTCTAAAGGAAATGAACAAGGCACAGAAAGAGGAAAAGTAGAGGAGAAGTGACCTACCATGGATAGGTGGTGGGAGTTGGGCTAGGTCTTTCTGGGTACCATTTATAACCTGAAACTGAAAGTGTAAGAAAGAACCCTGTATGTGAAGTGGACAGACCTCTTTTGCAGGTAGAGTAACTATTATGTGTAAGCATTCTGAGGTGACAGAAGCTTAGATTGTCTGGGAAAATGAAAGGCAACTCATATCAGGATTGCAGAGAGCAAAGGGAAGAAGGATAAGAAGTAGCAGCAAAGGTTAGCAAAGATACATTGACCATGATAAGGAGTTTGGATTATTTTCTGAATGCAGTGGAAAGTTGGAAGGGTTTTTAAGCAGAGGAGTACCATAATCTAATTTACATTCTGAGAAGATCACTCTGGGTGATATTGTGATAGATTATAGGCACAGGGAATAAAAAAGTAGCAAGCAACCATTGAGTTGGTTATGAGTTATGGTAAGAGAGAATGGTTGATGGTCCCATCCAGGTGACAATGGAGGAGGAAGAACTTGGATAACCTTGAGATATAATGTATTTCAGTGGTAGAATCAATAGAAATTGCTAGTGGATTGGATGGAAATGTGAGTAAGGAATCCAAACTGGCACCTAGGTTTCTGGCTTGAGTGAAAAGGTTGATGGTGATGCCATTTTGTACACGTAGAAGACTGTGGAAGAATGAGGTTTGACAGGTAGTCATCAAGGGCTCTTAGACCATCTAAAAATTAGTAACTTGCTTGAGGCCATAGAGCTAGAGAGTGACAGAACCTGAATTAGAATCGATCCTGTGATTCCATTATACTTGTAAATAAATCATTACAAATTGCCATGGTTTAATCTTGGCAAAGAGGGAAATAATTTCATTATGATTTATAGGCAATTACATTAAGCTGCAATTAAGCCTTTGCTCTTTCAAAAATAAATGTAAAAAAAAAGAAAAAAAATAAGGAGAGGATTGCTAGAATAGTTTATCAATGTGCACTTATTGACCAATGTTTATGCGTATGGCGTTGCTAGGTAATGCCAATATTTTCAAGACATGGCTCATGCCTTCAAAAAGCTCATAGTGTAATTCAGCAGTTTCCAAATTATTATATACCAAGAGATATCTGTGAGTGTTATATGAGAATATGGGCAATCAGTTAAAGAGAGAGCCTTTTATCAATTAACATATTTTGTGAGAACTGAGAGGAAAGAAATATGGTTATAGCACTTTCTAAGCTTATTTGACCTAATAATCTTTATTTGGCAGATCTTTGTCTTGCAACATTATAACATACTTGTGCTTCACAGAACAGAGTCTGGAACAACTTTATCCAGTTGGAAATATGGGAACCTGAGGCTTCCATATGTGAAGCTATCTCTTGAACAGATCACAAGCTCTGTAAGCATAAACTTATACTACAGTAAAGGATTCTTTATATCAGTAATAACAACAACAAAAACAGTAGCTAACATTCACTTGGTTGTCATTCTACAAATATCAGTTGAGCCTCAGTCATGTGCCAGGCACTGTGCCAAGAACTAGGGACATAAGTGGCAAGAAGCCAGACAAGGCTAGTATCCTTCCAGGGAACCTAGAGTCCAGTGAAAAGATGATGTTAAAACTCAGTCTGGATGAGAGCCAACACAGCCATAAATAAATAAATAAATAAATAAATAAATAAATAAATAAATAAATAAAATTTGTTAAAAAGGCAAAATTCCTTAAAAAAAAAAAAAGAAACTCAGTCTGGATGAGTGCAACTAACAGCAGCTGTGAGCGGGCAGGCACCAGCCCTCCCCAGCCCTCTCCCCCATTCTTCTCTATATCCATGTCAGCTGCTGAGCTCTTCTGAAGGGCTGCTCATTGTTGACTTGGATGAAGGCAGAGGCCTTTCCCACAACTGCCACAGGGGAGCATGGAGCCAGGGGATCAGGACCCTGTCATTTAGCTTGGGGTCCTTGATCAGGATGTATAATGGACCTACCTTATACAAAGTAGTAAACACAGAGAATTAGGCAAAATGAAGAGACAGAGGAATATGTTCCAAATGAAAGAACAAGACAAAACCTTGGAAAAAGAACTAAATGTAGTGGACGTAAGCAATCTACTGAATAAAGGGTTCAAGGTAATGATCATAAAGATGCTCATAGGGGTTTCCCTGGTGGCGCAGTGGCTGAGAGTCTGCCTGCCGATGCCGGGCACATGGGTTTGTGCCCCAGTCCAGGAAGATCCCACATGCCGTGGAGCGGCTGGGCCCGTGAGCCATGGCTGCTGAGCCTGCATGTCCGGAGCCTGTGCTCTGCAACGGGAGAGGCCACAACAGTGAGAGGCCCGTGTACCACAAAAAAAAAAAAAAAAAAAAAAAAGGCTCACAGAACTCAGGTAAAAATGGAAGAACAAGTAAGAACTTTAACAAAGATTTAGAAAAATATTTTAAAAACAGAGCTAAAAGAATATAACTGAAATAAAAAATACCCTGGAGGGAATCAATGGGAGATTAGATGATGTAGAAGAATGGAACAGCAAACTGTAAGATGGAGTAGTGGAAATCACTGAAGATGAACAGAAAAAAGAACAAAGAATAAAAAGAAATGAAGACAGTTTTAAGAGACTTCTGAGACAACATGAAGCATACTAACATTCACATTATAGGGGTCACAGAAAGAGAATAGAGAGACAAAGGGGCAAAACTTATTTGAAGAAATAATAGGTGAAAAATTTTCCTAACCTGGGAAAGGAAACAGACATCCTAGTCCAGGAAGCATAGAGAGTACAAAACAAGATGAACCTCAAGAGAGCCACACCAAGGCACCTTATAATTAAAATGGCAAAAATTAAAGATAAAGAGAGAATCTTAAAAGCAGCAAGAGGAAAACTAGTTACATACAAAGGAACTCCCACAAAACTATCAGCTGACTTTTCAGTGAAAACACTGCAGGCCAAAAGAAAGTAGGACAATATATTCAAAGTGAAAGGGAAAAAACTATAATCAAGAATACTGTACCTGGCAAAGTTATTATTCATAACTGAAGGGGAGATAAAGAGTTTTATGGAAAAACAAAATCTAAAGGAGTTCATCACCACTAAACAGTCCTTATAAGAAATGTTAAAGGGACTTCTCTAAGCAGAAAAGGAAAGGTCACAACCAGAATTAAGAAAATATGAAAGAAAAAGATATGATTGTAAAGGCAAATATATAGTAATGGGAGTGGATCAACCACTTTAAAGCTAGTATGAAACTTAAGAAACAATAGTGGTAAAATCATCTATATCTAAAATAAGTACTTAAGAGATTTGTAAAATTTTTAAATGTAAGATATGACATCAAAAATATAAAAAGTATAAAAAGGAAGTAGTAAAAACATGGGGCTTTTAGAATGTGTTCAAATTCAGATATCATCAACTTAAAACAGCTTTATACACAGGTCATTATATGAATTCCATCGTAACCACAAGCCACAAGCCTATAATGGATACACAAAAAATAAAGCAAGCCAGAAAACAATTAACAAAATGGCAATAAGTACATACCTATCAATAATTACTTTAAGTGGACTAAATGCTCCAAACAAAAGATAGAGGATGGCTGAATGGATATTTAAAACAACGAGGCACATATATATGCCCTCTAAAAAGACTCAGTTCAGATCTAAAGACACTCACAGACTGAAAATGAAGGGATGGAAAAAGATATACCATGCAAGTGGAATAAAAAGAGCTGTAGTAGCAATACTTACATCAGACAAAATAGACTTTAAAACAAAGACTGTAACAAGAGAAAAGAAGGACACTACATAATGATAAAAGGATCAATCTAACAAGAGAATATAATACTTATAAATACGTGCCCAACATAGAAGCTCCTCAGTACATAAAGAAACTATTAACAGACATAAAGGGAGAAATAGTAACAATAATAATAGGGGACATTAATACCCTACTTACATCAATGGATAGATCAACCAGACAAAAAATCAATAAGGAAACATTATCCTTAACAATTAGACCAGATAGACTTAATAGATATCTAAGGACATTCCATCCCAAGATAGCAGGATACACATCCTTTTCAAGTACATATGGAACATTCTCCAGGATAGATCACATGCTAGGCCACAAAACAAGTCAATAAATTTAAGAAGATTAAAATCATAGCAAGCATCTTTTCTGACCACAATGGTATGAGACTAGAAATCAATTGCAAGAAGAAAAATGGAAAAAACACAAACACGTGGAGGCTAAACAATATGGTACTAAACACCAAGTCGGTCATTGGAGATATCAAAGAAGAAATTTTAAAAAAATACTTTGAGACAAATAAAAATGAAACACAATGTACCAAAAATCTATGGGACACAGCAAAAGCAGTTCTAAGAGGGAAGTTTACAGTGATACAGGCCTATCTCAAGAAACAAGAAAAATCTCAAATAATCTAACATTACTCCTAAAAGAACGAAGTTCAAGGTTAGAAGGAAGGAAATAATAAAGATCAAAGTGAAAACAAATAGAGACAAAAAAATCAGAAAAGATCAATAACACTAAAAGTTGGTTCTTTGAAAAGATAAATGAAATTGATAAACCTTTAGCCAGACTCACCAAGAAGAAAAGAGGGCCCAAATAAATAAAATCAGAAATGAAAGAGGAAAAGTTACAACCAACACACAGAAGTCAAAGGATCATAAGAGATTACTATGAACAATTATATACCAAAAATTGGACAACTTAGAAGAAATGAATAAATTCCTAGAAATATACAATCTTCCAAAACTGAGTCAGGAAGAAATAGAAAATACGAACAGACCTATTACTAGTAGTGAGATTGAATCATTAATCAAAAATTCTCCCAAAAAACAAAAGTCTAGAAGCAGATGGTTTCAATGGTGAATTCTACCACACATTTAAAGAAGAGTTAATACCTATCCCTCTGAAACTATTCCAATAAATTTTATAGTTCTATAGGTCCAAGATTACCCTGATACCAAAACCAGACAAAAACACTACAAAAAAAGAAAATTACAGGCCAGTATCCCTGCCGAACATAGATGCAAAAATCCTCAACAAAATACCAACAAACCAAATTCAACAATACATAAAAAGGATCATACACCATGATCAAGAAAGATTTATCTCAGGGGTGCAAGGATGATTCAATATCCACAAATCAATCAACATGATACAGCACATTAACAAGATGAGAGATAAAAATTACATGATCATAAAATCCAACATCCATTTTTGATAAAATGCTCAACAGAGTGGGTATAGAGGGAACATACCTTAATGTAATAAAGGCTATATGTGACAAATCCACAACTAACATTATGCTTGATGATGGAAAGCTGAAAGCTTTTCCTCTGAAATCAGGAAGAAGACAAGGATGGCCACTCTTGTCACTGTTGTTCAACATAGTATTGGAAGTCCTAGCCACAGCCATCAGACAAGAAAAAGAAAAGGCATCTAAATTGGAAAGTAAAACTAATTGCAGATGACATGATATCATGTGTAGAAAACCCTAAAGACTTCACTGAAAAAAAATGATTAGAACTAATAAGTGAATTCAATAAAGTTGACAGATACAAAATTACTATAAAAATCTGTTGCTTTTCTATACATTAATAATGAACTATCAGAGAAATAATCCCATTTACAATTGCATCAAAAAGAATAAAATACCTAGGAGTAAATCTAGCCAAGGAGGTGAAAGACCTGTACTCTGAAACTTATTAATATGTTGATAAAAGAAATAGAAGACAACACAAACAAATGGAAAGATATACTGTGTTTATGGATTGGAAGAATTAATGTTGTTAAAATGTTGACACAATCCAAAACAATCTGATTCAATGCAATCTCTATCAAAACACCAATGGCATTTTTCACAGACCCAGAACAAATGATCTCAAAATTTGTATGGACTCGCAAATGACCCCAAGAGCCAAAGCTATCTTGAGAAAGAACAAAGCTGGAGGTATCATGCTTCCTGATTTCAAACTATACTACAAAGATATTATAATTAAAACAGTATGGTACTGGCACAAAAACAGACATGTTGATCAATGGAACAGAATATAGCATCCAGAAATAAACCCATGCTTCTATGATCAATTAATCTATGACAGAGGAGGCAAGAATATAAGTGGGGCAAAGACAGCCTTTTCAATAAATGGTATTGGGAAAACTGGAGAGCTACATGCAAAAAAAAAAAAATTGAAGCTGGTCCACTTTCTTATGGTTCACCATATTAAAAAATAAACTCCAAATGGATTAAAGACTTAAATGTAGACCTAAAACCATAAAAACTCCTAGAAGAAAACATAGGCAGTAAACTCTTTGACGTCAGTCTTAGCAATATCTTTTTGGATTTGTCCACTTAAGCAAGGGCACCCAAAGCAAAAATAAGCAAATGGGGGACTTCCCTGGTGGCACAGTGCTTAACAATCTGCCTGCCAACGCAGGGGACATGGGTTTGAGCCCTGGTCCAGGAAGATCCCACATGCCACGGAGCAACTAAGCCCGTGTGCCACAACTACTGAGCCTGCGCTCTAGAGCCCACGAGCCACAACTACTGAGCCTGTGTGCCACAACTACTGAAGCACGCATACCTAGAGCCCATGCTCTGCAACAAGGGAAGCCACTGCAATGAGAAGCCCGAGCATGGCAACAAAGAGTAGCCCCTGCTTGCTGCAACTAGAGAAAGCCCACGCACAGCATTGAAGACCCAATGCAGCCAAAAATAAATTAATTAAAAAAGAAAAAGCAAATGGGACTACATCAAACTAAAAAGCTTTTGCACAGTGAAGGAAACTATCAACAAAATGAAAAGGTAACCTACTAAATGGGATATTTACAAATGATATATCCAGTAAGAGGTTCATATCCGAAATACATGAAGAACTCATACAACTCAATATAAAAAAACCAAGCAATCTGATTAAAAAAATGGGCAGGGGACCTAAGTAAATAGTTTTCCAAAGAAGACATACAGATGGCCAACAGATACATGAAAAAAGGCTCAGTTATCAGGGAAATGAAAATCAAAACCGTAATGAGATATCACTTCACACCTGTCAGAATGACTATTATCAAAACACAGAGGTTGTGGAGGAAAAGGAGCCCTTGTACACTGTTAGTAGGAATTTAAATTGTTGCAACCACTATTAAAACAATATGTAGAAAATATTTGAAACAAAGCAAGTGACAAAGGATTAATCTCCAAAATATACAAGCAGCTTATGCAGCTCAATATCAAAAAACAAACAACCCGATCAAAAAATGGGCAGAAGACCTAAATAGACATTTCTCTAAAGAAGATACACAGATTGCCAACAAACACGTGAAAGGATGCTCAACATCACCAATCATTAGAGAAATACAAATCAAAACCACAATGAGGTATCATCTCACACCGGTCAGGATGGCCATCATCAAAAAATCTAGAAACAATAAATGCTGGAGAGAGAGGGTGTGGAGAAAAGGGAACCCTCCTGCACTGTTGGTGGGAATGTAAATTGATACAGTCACTACGGAGAACAGTATGGAGGTTCCTTAAAAAACTACAAATAGAACTACCATATGACCCAGCAATCCCACTACTGGGCATATACTCTAAGAAAACCATAATTCAAAAAGAGTCATATGCTAAAATGTTCATTGCAGCTCTATTTACAATAGCCAGGACATAGAAGCAACCTAAGTGTCCATGAACGGATAAATGGATAAAGAAGATGTGACATATATATACAATGGAATTTTACTCAGCCATAAAAAGAAACGAAATTGAGTTATTTGTAGTGAGGTGGATGGACCTAGAGACTGTCATACAAAGTGAAGTCAGAAAGAGAGAAACAAATACCGTATGCTGACACATATATATGGAATCTAAAAAAAAAAAAAAAAAATTCTGAAGAACCTAGAGGCAGAACAGAAATAAAGATGCAGACATAGAGAATGGACTTGAGGATACGGGGAGGGGGAAGGGTAAGCTGGGACGAAGTGAGAGAGTGGCATGGACATATATACATTACCAAATGTAAACGAGATAGCTATTGGGAAGCAGCCGCATAGCACAGGGAGATCAGCTCAGTGCTTTGTGACCACCTAGAGGGTTGGGATAGGGAGGGTGGGAGGGAGATGCAAGAGGGAGGGGATATGGGGATATATGTATACATATAGCTGATTCACTTTGTTATACAGCAGAAACTAATAAAGCATTGTAAAGCAATTATACTTCAATAAAGATGTTAAAAAAAGTTATTTCTACCATGTAATAATCTAATAAATCAAGAAGTCAAGATTAAAAAAACAAAACAAAACAATACGGAGTTTCCTTGAAAAATTAGAACTACCATACAATCCAGCAATTCCACTCCTAAGTATCTAACCAAAGAAAATCCAAACATTAATTCATAATGATATATGCACTCCTATGTTCATTACAGCATTATTAACAATAGCCAATAGCCAAAATATGGAAGCAACCTAAGTGTCCATCAATAGATGAATGGATAAAGAAAATAAATATTCCATTCCACACAATGGAATAATATCTTGCCATTTGCAATAACATGCATGAATCTAGAGGGTGTTATACTAAGTGAAGTATGTCAGACAAATACCATGCTATTTCACTTATATGTGAAATCAAAAAAAAAAGCAAATTACCAATCACAACAAAACAGAAACAGACTTACAGGTACAAAGAACAAACTGGTGACCCAGAGGTGAGGGCCATGGGGAAATGTGTGAAACAGATGAAGGGAATTAAGAGGTACAAACCTCCAGTTATATAATTCAAGCATACCCCATTTTATTGTACTTCATGTTATTGTACTTTGTAGATATTGTGTTTTTACAAATTGAAGGTATGTGGCAACCCTGCATTGTTAGTTGATGTTTAGCATGTTTTAGCAATAAAGTATTTTTAAATTAAGGTATGTAGATTGTTTTCTTAGACATAATGCTATTGTACACTTAATAGACTAAGACATAGTGTAAACATAATTTTTATATGCACTGGGAAAACCAAAAAATGTGTGTGACTTGTTTTATCGCAATTTTTGCTTTATTGTAGTGGTCTGTAGTCATAACCTGCAGTATCTTTGAGGTATGCCTGTAAATAAGTCAAGGATATATAATGTACCTCATTGGGAATACAGTCAACAATATTATAACTTTGTATGGTGACAGATGGGTTATGAAGATCATTTCATAATGTATATAATTGAATTGTACACTATGTTGTACACCTGAAACCAATATTATATGTCAGCTATACTTCAATAAAACTAATTAATTAATTAAAGAGGATTGAGCCACAGGGGCCAGGAATGCCCCGTCACCACACATCTAATAAGCAACTTTCTGGTTTAACACCTATGACAAATCTAAAGCTAGAACCACCAATTCTTCTGAACCTTGAACTTTTCGAGTTTTAAAGATTTACACGCTTAGCAACTTTCAAATATACAATATAGTGATATTAACTATAGTCACCATTTTGTACATTACATCCCCAGGACTAATTTACTTTGTATCTAAACGTTTGTACCTTTTGACAGTCTTCACCCATTTGGCCCACCCCAGACTCCCTGCCTCGGGCAACCACTAGTCTGTTCTCTGTATCTATGAGTTTGGTTTTGTTCTGTTTTTGTTTCTTTATATTCCACATAAAAGTGAGATCATACAGTACTTGTGTTTCTCTGTCTGACTTATTTCACTTAGCATAATGCCTTCAAGGTCCACCCATGTTGTCACAAATGGCAGGATTTCCTTCTTTTTTCTATGGCTGAATAATATTATATATCTGTGTCTCATATTTTCTTTATCCATTCATCCATCACTGGACACTTAGGTCATTTCCATGTGTTGGCTATTATAAATAATGCTGCAGTGAACATGGGGGAATATATATTTTTTCATGTTAGTGTTTTTCTTTCCTTCAGATATATATCCAGAATCGAATTTGCTGGACCGTGCAGTAGTTTTATTTTTAATTTTTTGAGGAACCTTCATACTATTTTCCACAGTGGCTGCACCCATTTACATTCCCACCAACAGTGCACAAGGGTTTCCTTTTCTCCACATCCTCGCCAACACTTGTTATTTCTTATCTTTTTTGTAATAGCCATTCTGACAGGTATGTGGTGATATCTCATTGTGGCTGTGATTTCCATATCCTTTATAACTAGTGATGCCGAACACTGAACCTTGAATTTGACCAGAATGTTTAGAACCCAAAGAAGTTGAGGAACCACTCAAAGATGTTCAATCCTTGCAGGTACTAAGGAGTTGTTCTCTTAAGGAACAGTGGGCAGATCCACTAGGAAGGCAGTGACTCTGGGCTTGGGGCTTTCCCCCATCAGGTCCTTCTCCCTCTTGTTTCCCTCCATTCAATTCAAGTTTCTGCTTTATAGATGAAGAAACAGGCATGATAGGGTTTTTTAATTTGTCTAAAGTCACACAACTAGTAAAGGTGGAGCCAGAATGCAAATCCAGGTCTGTGGAATTCACCTCCTTCTCATCATTAATTTTGCCAAAATTAAGCACGCATGAGGCAAAAGGCCAGCACGGGGAGCCGGGAAATGGCAGGTCTCCCTATACCCTAGCCTGTTTATCCCCTTTCTGAAGGTTTGTGGGGTCCTGGCCAGGATTACTGGGGCAGATACATCTGAGCATGCTCCAGGCTCTCTCTGATGTAGAGATTTCGGCAGATTTCCAGAGAGATCACCAAGGCACAGAGACCACCCTGATGCCATGGTTAATTATAATAGCAAACATGCATAGTGGGCTTACTGTGTGCGGGCGTTGACCTAAGCTCTTTACCCATATGAACCCATTCGATCCTTTAACTCTGTGAGGGGGGTACCATCATTATCCCCAAGTTTACAGTTGGGGAAACTGAGGTACAGAGAGATCAATGAACTTTCCCAAGTTTGTCGAGGTGGTGAGTGGTGGATCAGGTTTCAAACGGTGGCACTCTGTCTCTGTACCCCTGCTCCCCTCGTTCCGCCTCTCCACGCCCAGGAGCACACACTTTGAAGCTACATTGATATATCAGGTTCAAATCCTGGCTTTGCTATGAAACCTTAAGCATGTCCCTTAAGTTTTCTGGACTTGTGTCCTCAATCACCGTAATGAGGATGAAAAACGTGCTTCCTAGGGTTGTTGGGACATGAAATGACTAAAGCATGTGAGTCACCTGGCAAGATGCCTGACACGTAGTAAGTACGGGATAAATGCTGGCAGATTTTGCCATCGGATGGATTTAAGCACCCAGTAAACCCCTTAACAGATGGCTCCCTCCTGTGGTGTGTAGAGCCACCTCAAGAGCTAGGTGGGTGGTGGGGAGGTGCAGGGGTGGGAGGGAGAAGGAATCTTCCACTTGGGGCTCTGAGGCTTGGAGCTGGTGAGCTGCCAGAGGATGAAGGAGTCCAGCAGACCCCACCTCTCAGCTCTGCGTACACCAAAAAGGGGGTGCTTGATTTGGAAGGGAAGGAAGGAGAGAGAAACCAGACTGAGCTCGCAGAGGGACAAAGCCAGCTATCTCCACAACTCTAACTGCTGTTGGCTCTCTGCGTGGTTCCTTCCAGAGCCTGGCACTGCATGTCAATGAAGCTACCTTCCACACCCTTGAACACTGGGGTCTGTAGCCTCCCGAGTCTGGACGAGGCTGGTCTGAGCCACTTCCCCCCTGGCTGTCAGGTCCCTGCCCTTGGAAACCTGTCCAGGCTCAGTCTTGCACACTCCCCAGACGCCTCTGCCTCTGGAAGCCTCAGACACCCTGTGACTATTGAAGGGAACCCATGGATGGCTTGGGAGGAGATGCAGGTCTGTGGTCTGTCCACACCTGCCCCCAGATATGACCTTAGTGAGAGAGAACATTTCCTGGAATGTTAGAGATCAGGAAGAAAAAGAGCCCAAACTCATGGAGTTGAGGACAAAGCCCCAGTGCAAACCTGCAACCGTGTTAGAATAACAGCTGTTAGCTGAGTGCCAGATGCAGGGCTCTACCTGTGCACTCTCTGTTAAGCCTCAGAAGAACCCCATGAAGCAGGTATGATTAGGACTCCCAATTTGAGGACAGTGAAAAAGTCCAGAGAAGTGAAGTCTCTGATCCCAAGTCACACAAGGAGTTGGCTGCAAACCCAGGTCCAACCAAGTCCAGAACCCTTGCTCTCAAGCCGTGTCTCTGCACCAAATTCCTGGCACCAGCCCCTCTTCTCTACTCACATGTCTCAATCCTGCTGCAGCTGTAAATCAAATATCAGAGCCTGCCACTTGAATGAACTCCCTGTGATATTGTCAGTGCTTTTTAAAATCAGAAGCAAACAGGAAAACAGAGTTTCTCCAAAGTTTAATTAATTCAACTCAACTCGACAAATACTTTTTGAGTATCAAGTCAGTGACAGACACAGGTTTAAATGCTATAGGGAATGTGAGGGGTGTGGGAGGAAAGGGGAGAGGCCAGAAAGAGGGAATAAAATGGGAAAACACTCAGTCCTTGTTCTCAAAGAGCTTTTTATCTGTAGGTGAAGACACCAAGTGATCAGACCTGGACCTACAAAAGTTTTTTAAACAACTTAGCCGGGAAGAAAAGGTAGATAAAAATATTGTCCAAAATGAACACGAGCCAGGCTGACATTTCCCTGGGCTCAAGTGTCAGACAGTGACACACACGCCCCAGTCTCCCCGGCTCTACTTTGCCTCACCATGGTAACCGCCTGCCGGGGGGCCCTCATCTGCCAGATGGTTTTTTTTTATATGCTCTGGATGTAGCCAGAGAGGAGAAGATGGATGAATGGATGGCTGAAGTACCCTCAGTCTCTCTGCAGCCCAGCAACCCCAAATGTGTCTCTCAAAATGAGTCCCCTTATAAGCAGCACATCTTGAGAAACCTGTGTATCAGAAGATGGACATCTGAAACAGGTGCAGATCAAAGCCCAAGTATCCCAGCCCGGGGGCAGCCCTGGGTGGTGTATTAGTTTGCTTGGGCTGCCGTAACAAAGTACCACAGATGGATGGCTTAAACCACCATTTATTTTCTCACAGTTCTGGAGCCTGGAAGTCCAAGATCAAGGTATCTGGCAGGTTTGGTTTCTCCTGGCCTTAATCACCTCTTTAAAGGCTCTGTCTCCAAATACAGTGACATTCTGAGGTAGGGAATTATGGCTTCAACATATAAATTTGGAGGCAGTGGGGGTGGAGGGACACACAGTTCTGTCCATAACACCAGACGTTGCTCTAATGACTTTATTTCTGCTTCTTCACTTGTTCTTCACAATAAGCAAAGGGTTAAGTACCATGATTATTAGGTAAAGAAACTTGTTCAGTCCAGAGAATTTAACTAACTCTAAAGCTCTCTAGCTAGAAAAGGGTTGTATTAGTTTCCTATTGCTGCTATAACAAAGTGCCACAAACTTGGTGGCTTCAAACTACACAAGTGATTAAGTTAAAATAAGGCCAGTGGGATGGGCCCTAATCCAATCTGACAGGTGTCCTTAGAAGAAGAAGAAATTTGGACACACAAACACCAGGGACGTACGCACAGGGGCAGGGCAACGTTGAGCACACGACAAGAAGGTGGCCATCTGAAAGCCAAGGCGAGAGGCCAGGGGAAACCAAACCTGCCAGCTACTTTGATCTTGGACTTCATCTTACAGTTGTGTAGTTCAGAAGTTAGAAATGGGTCTCATTGGGCTGAATCAAAGTGTCAGCAGTCTGCATTCTCTTCTGCAGGATCTAGGAGAGAATGTTTTCTTGTCTTTTCCAACTTTTAGAAGCTGCCCCCATCCCTTAGCTCTCAGACCCTTCCTCCATCTACAAAGCCATAACCAGTAGGTCAAATGCTTCTTACACTGCATCTCTTTGACCTGTTTTGTCTTTTCCACTAGGCTATGAGGCCAGTGATATTTTTCACCCCTATGTGATCCCAGTGCCTAGAACAGTGCTTGCTTACGTATTGTAGGAGCTCAATAAATTAATTATTTATTAATTTATTATTAAAAATTATAAACATTAGAAGATGAATGGACAAAGCAGGCAAAGACTAAGAAACTTGGATTATGCCTGGTTCTCCCCCTATTCTACTATGAGAGCTGGAGAAATTTATTTCACTTCTCTGTAGTTCATCTTTTTCATCTGCATTATGACGGTATTTGTCTAACCTTGAGTATCTATGCCAGTTCTAACACTGCATGATTCTCAGCCAAGGTACCAGCAGCTCCTGCTTTGCCTTTATTTTTGTTTTCCTATTTCACAAAGTCTCAAGTTTCCTACAGCTCCAGGGAGCCTAATCCTTGTCACTTGTCAGTCATGTCAGTTGCCACATTGCCTCCGATCCATTCCATACTCTCTCATCTTTCCCAGATTGCTTCCTGGCCTGTGCTCAAGCCATTAGCTCTGCCTTCCTCAACAAGCCCTTTTCATCATCAGAGGCTCAAAGCAATTTTCTTCCTCTGTGAAATGCTCTCAGACACTCCAGCCCCCAGAACTCTCTTCTGTCTTGGCATCAATCACAACAGCGCTCAGAGAATAAAAGCTTCAGTATCACTGCATCAGGAGTAAAGGGACAAAGAGGTTATTCATTCCTATAACAAATATTTGTTGAGCAGCTCCTGTTTTCCTGTATTCCACCAGTTTGCGGGGGATATACTAATGAGCAAAGCATCCGTAGTCTGTGCCCCAAGGGAATCCGTGTGTCTACACATGGGGGATAACACGATTACCAAATACAGGGACATCTCAAACATCACATAGTTAGGGGGTTGGGGAAGATGGGAGAGATGACTACAAAGGAGCAACAGGAAATTTTGGGGTGATAATACATCAGCATCTTGGTCATGATGAAGATTTCATGAGTGTACGCCTACATCAAAACATCGGATCGTACACTTAAAATATGTGCAGTTTATTGCACAGCAAGTATATCTCAATACACCTGCTAAAAGTTAAGTTTTTCTGATAAAGAAGATGAGAAATTTGATGTGTGTGTGTGTGAGTGTGTGAGAGAGGAGTGGGGAGAAGGAAAGTGGTAGGAGGCCGTTTAAAGAGGGGGAGGGAGGATAGATCTTTTAGATATTTTACCATCTTAAATATCAGAGCTTAGGAATCACATAGACTCACTTTCAGTTTCCGTCCTGGAGTCTGAGACCCAGAGAGTTGTGATGGTTTTCCTAAGGTCCTGTAACTCTTTTCTGGTTATTAATACTGTGAATAACAACTACCATCATTTAGGCAAGCACTAAGAACCATGCCCTATAAGAGGTGCTTGAAATCCATTATCTCACCGGTCCTCACAATTTCCCTTCTAAGTAGATATCATTATACCCTTTTGTGAGGAATGGGGAAACAGGCTCAGCTAAACACCTTTCTGAAACACACATGGCTAGAAAATTGAAGCGCTGTGATTTAAATCCAGGTCACTCTGTGTCCAAAGACAGAGCATTTTTCATTTTACCTAACATTACCTACATATAATTACCTACAAAGCATTTTGATTCCAAGTATAAGGTGAAATTATCATATAAATTTTATGTTATAAAACACAGGGACTTTGGGAGTGATGAAAATGTTTTGGAGCTAGATAGAGGTTGTACAACATTATGAATGTACTAAATGCTACTGAACTGTAGACTTTAAAATGGTTAATTTTATGTTTTGTGAATTTCACCTCAATAAAAAACAAAGAAAGAAACATTTAACTTAATTTAAGGTAAAACACATATCTTTCTTCATCATTAAATTCGGTAAAAGGGAGTTACTATTTCTAGCCTGATATTATATTAATAGACCTATTATTTTGAAAGCCCTCTGGAAATTTTTGAGCTGCAGAATAATAATACATGACAAATTAGCGTGCATTAGCAGTGCAGAGGGTATGGCAGAAAAAGGTCTCAGCTGTAATCAGGGAGGCTGCATGGAGTAGGGTGGGCTGGGAGTTTACCCACCGTATACTTTGGGTGAGGTTTTTTGCTTTTTGAAATCTTGGTTTTCTTAGAATCAGAATGATACAACCTGCTCTGCCTTTATGAGGCTCCAATAAGATCCAGTTGGAAGCTCTTTGTAAATCTAAAAGGCTAAACAAAATTCGGGCGTTATCATTATCATCCAAAACAGTGTAATTTAAAGGAAAGAGCTTCTCTGTGGCCCGGTGGCTGGTAAGGAGCAGAGATGATGGTCACAAAGGGTCTGATGAGCTAGTCGTGAATCCGGACAGGCTCTGTGATTCATGTCGCCGATGTAATATGGCAAAAGTCATACTGCTCCAGTTTCTGGGCTTAATACCTATAAAACCAGCAACTTCTGATTTCTGTCTCTTCCTGTCAGTCTTGGAGAAGCCAGTCACCATGTAAAAACTCTGACTATCCTGAGAGCACCCTGCTTTGCGGAAGCCCAAGCCAGCCACAGAGGGAGGCTGCGGGGAGGGACGGAGATGCTGTTCCAGCCATTCAAACCCAAGCACTAGATGTGACAGGGAAGAAACTATTTTGGACGTCAGTGGATGTGATATGGAGGAAAAAACAAGGAAACTAGTGGAAAGTTAGAATTGAGACCCCAGATAGATGGCCCCAGTAGAGCTACCTTCAGCTCTTGGGGCTACTCCAGCTGAGACCCCAGTCATTGTGGAGCAGAGATGAGCCATCCCTACCGTGTCCAGCCTAAATCCTTACGCACAGAATCATGAACATGATAAAACAGTTGTTTCACTCCATTGACTTTGGGGGTGGCTTGCTATGCAGCAGTAGATAACTAGAACCCCAGGAAAGGAGAACCATCACAGACCATGGAATCAAGCCAAATATGATTCCTGGCTCTCCCACTTCCCTCCGCATTGTGTGATCTTGGGCACCTTAATTAATATCTCTGAGCCTCAGTTTCCTCATCTATCCGGAAAGGAATGATCCCACCTACACTGCAGGGTTATTGTAAGAAATATACCAAATGTATGCAGACTTGCAGGCCAGTAGTGGCACTTAATAAATAGCACCTATAACGGTTATCATTTTAGTTCTTGCTGAGTTTTTAGTCCTCCTACATGCAAAAATGGAAACATTTTTGGAAGCTTTTCTGCAATTAATTTTTTAGTTTAATTCGGCTGAATCCAAATAGGCTACCAGACTGTTATCTTAATCAGAACCCCTTTCCCAGGACTGTGCCCTGTTGGGAACTGCTTTTGGCGGGGGGTACCACCTCCCATACTGCTGCTGGCATCCTTTCCACTTCCCCCTTTCCCGTTTTCCTTTGAACCTGGGGCTCTGTGTGGGATATCTGGGGGGCTCCATGCTACAAAAGGCTTCCAGAGTTAGGAACTATAGGTCAGGATGACAGGGTGGGGTTTCAGTCCTTTCACCCTTTCTCACTAATTAAACTCCTGGCTGAGAGTCTGGCAGAAGGCATGAGGTTTTGATTTGCAGCCAACTGTAGACTAGGCACTCTGGGCAATCAATGCCTGTGCTGCAGCTGTCAGCCCTGGCCTGGGGGTCTTTCTGGATCTTGGGCGGTGATGTGAATGCGAAGCATCCCCCTCACTCCCCTGCTCTGCTCCTTCATTTGCTTTCTCCTGCCATAGCCACTGTCTGGCATGGGGGCCGTGTGTGGGAGCACAGGCTGTCAGCCCCCCTCCCAAGGCTCTTTAATTTCCTGTCCTTCCAAATCCAAGCAGCCTCTTAGGACCTGTTTAGAAAGACTGATTTATCAGTTCCAAATACCAACAGCAGGATTGCGGGAGATCACGAGCAGCGGGGCTAGAGACTGGAAACGTGGTTTCTTTATAAATGTTTCAATTAACTAGACAGAATTTTTCTCCTTCTTTTTCTCCCCCTCCTTTAACAGAGTCCCAGCCGGGAAAACATGAGGGGCTGAGAGCGCGTGAGAGACCCCTCGGGTACCAGGTCTTGCTTGCCATGGCCACGTGAGGAGCCTGGGTGGCCCTGAGCCTTGGGACCAACCACCTTCTCAGATGAAAGGTGCTAGAGTTGGCCTCGACCCTGTGAAACAGCAGCTGGAGCACTACAGTCTTGACATTTATTTCCCCATCTTCCTGTAAACACGGTAGCCCCTTAATTAGTGCCCGCCGTCTCTGACGTCAGCCAGCAGCGCTCCTGTGGACAGCAAATCCATTTATCACCAGCTCAAACTGGTCTGGCTTCCAGGAGCAATTGGTGCCCCCAGATGATTTTCTCTGTCTGGAAAGAAAGAGCCAGAGGGAGCCAAGGCAGTGAAAAGAGGAAAATGCACACACCAACAGACCAGCGCTAATTTTCTTGGGAGTTGCTGGCTGTTCCCAGAGCCCTGACTGTAACTGAGAGATGTGGGCAGGGTAGCCGTGGGCACCTCTTCCCTCTGAATCTTCTGAAAGTGAACTCACATTGATTGAAAGAGGGGCTTCAGAGAACTCTATTTTATGTGTCTGCTTTTATCCCCATTTCATAGAGGAGGAAACTGAGGCTCAGAGAAGTTCTAAGCACCCAGCCTGTGTTCATTTCAGTACAAAAATTACTGTAAAACAATTACTACAGACTGGGTGGCTGAAAACAACAGGAATTTATTCTTTCACAGTTTTGGAACTAGAAGTACAAAACCAAGGTGTCAGCAGGGCTGTGCTCTCTCTGAAGGTACTAGGAAAGAATCTTTTCTTGCCCCTTCTAGCTTCTGGTGGTTGTAGGCGTTCCTTGGCATTCCTGGGTTTATGGCAGCAGAATTCCAATCTCCGCCTCTGTTTTCACATGGTCGGGAGAGAAGGAAGGAGGAAAGGAAGGGAGAGGAAGATGAGGAGAAGGAAGAGGGGAAGGAAGGAGGAAGCCATCAGGACAAGTGGCTCATCTTTCTCTTAGAAACTGCTTCCTGGTTCCTAAGATTCATCCAGCTCTAGCATTGGGTAACAGTTGAAAATCTGCATATAACTTTACAGTTGGCCCTCTGTATCAGCAGATCCAACAACGTACTGTATCATGTAGTCCTGTAGTAGGTTTTCTTATTGAAAAAAAGGGAGAAAAAAAGGGAGAAAAATGTAAGCATGCTTATTGAAAAAGAAGAAGTAAAATAATCTCTCTTTGCAGATGATGAGATTTTGTGTATAGAAAATTTTAAAGAATGACTAAAACTGTTAGAACTAATTAGCAAGTTCACCAAGAGTGCAGCATATAAGATAATATACAAAAATCCATTGTAGTTCTATACATTTGCAGTGTATAATCTGAAAATCATGCACTTAACAATTGGTTTTTCCTTTTCAGTGAGAATTAAGATAGGGTAGGATAGGAATTTCTCTCATTGTTCTTTCTGCCTATTGAGATTTAAACTTTTATGGAAATTTCTCCATTCATTGATTTAAAAATACTTTTTGAATGCCTGCTATGTTGCTAATCTGTGTTTGTGTGTACAAATGCTTGAGGACATGTAGATGGTTTATTCTCTTGAGAATTTCAGGTCAGCATTGTAGCTCTTCTTTTGCGTCATGCCTGTGGTCAAATCCTTGTAGGGAACATATTAGGAAACAAGTCTCATTTTCACCTTGTAAAATAAACTGTGTTCCAACATTTTCTAAGTTACTTCTTTGCAACTCAGAATACATTTTTGCATTGTTTGTAGAGTAGCCAACAACTATCATTTAACTCTGAGTCTGGCTAAAATGCTGCCTTACTAAAAATACTAAATTTCATTTTGGAAGGCCTTGTCCCAAGTAAGCACTACTGAGTGCTCCCATTATAAACCTATCAACTCTCATAGGAGACATTGTATTTAATTAGTTATTTGCTTTTGTCTGTGTGTGTCCCTTTCTCAAAAGAATGTAAGCTCAGCAAGAACAGGCACTGTGCCTGCCTTGTTCGCCTCTGCTTTGCGAGTGCTTAACTACATAAGCACTGTGTGTCTGGCACACAGTAGGGACTCAGTGAATATTAACTGAATGCATGAATGGACCCTATTGGCCACCAGTGTTAGTAAATCAGACATAAAACTTAAGCACTGGGGTATGAGACGGCAACGTGAGGTGCTAGAATGAGCACTCTGAGGAGAGGAAGAAGGCCCAGTTCAAATCTCCTATCATTGGTGTAGAGGAGGAAAAATAATTTTCTCTCTACCCTTCTGAGTTCTTGATTGAGACCCCTGTAATAAAAGATAGATTAACTAGAGAAAATCAAACAGAAGTTTATTGACATATGTACTTTGTCTGTATCTCTCATGTCTACATAGGAGATACCCAGGGGGAAATGAACAAACTCTCTGAGGTAGCTTACAACCTCAGCTTAAATACCATCTTCAGCTAAAGACAAAAGAAAGAAATGTGTAGGGAATGCCAGTTATGGGAAGGCTATTAGGAAAGGCATTAGAAAAGAGTAAGATTTGTTGTATTGGTGCCTTTTATTAAGGATCTTAGGTCAGCTCTGGGAATTAACCTTTGTCCCTCTGATTTAGAGGGGAGGAGGGATACCTTGTAAATTTATGTCCTGCTTTTAGGTAGATAGGGGAAAGGCAGAGAGCTTTTCTTGTTTCTGCTTCTCCTCAATTGCCTTCAGCTCAGAATAATCCTTATGCCAAGGTGGTATATTTTGGGGTGGCCTATTCCTATTACCCTTCATCTGCAAGCCACGTGTTCTTCAGCAAGTAACTTCTCTTCTCTAAGTCTTAATTTCCTCAGTACAAAATATCTCTAAAGTCCTTCCCAGAGATCAAATGGTATGGAGGCATACTTGAATTTACTTATCTTCTACAATGCTACTTGAAGTGGGACAGGCATGATTAGAGAAAGATGGAGAGGTAGACAGGAACTTTCTGGGAGATTCTGAAGGAGACTTCTGAGGACTTTGAAGGACCTTGCAAGTGATGGCACCGTTATTATAATGTCTTCATTTTCCCGGAACACTTACGGCTCTCTTTTCTCTTTAGTTATAAGTGTGTCATTAGAGTATCCTTATGCCCATCATTTGTAATTAGGGCCATTTTTGCGCTCATGACAAGTCTGGAGAGAGAGCATTTCATGATATAATGAGGTAAGAGACAGAAAAGGATCTGGGTAAAGGAGATGTACGTGTTTGTGTGAGAAGGAGGTGGCTGGTGATGAAGCAAACTGGTTCGTACGCAGCAAATGACAGAAAAAAAACACAGAAATAATGTTCCTCACGAAGAGGAAGAAAGGAAGTGGTGGGGAAGAAATGGTGAATTAACCAGTTCTCCATACTGTATATCCAAAGGCAATGTCACCTCACAGTGATTAGAGGCAAGAAGAAAAGAATGTATCTCTATGTGAGAGAGATCAGTTACCCTTTTGCTGTTGGGTTTTTTTTGTTGTTTTTTTTTTTAACTTTTTGTTAACAGAGGGCAGTCTCTTTTTACTCAATACCTCAATTCTTTTGCAACTGGGGTGCAGTTTTGATGTCTTAATCTAGCGTGGATAACTCCCTCTGCATCCTGATGTTGAAGCAGGTAGCAAACTCTGTTGCCTCCGGAAAGGGGGAGGATTCTGGCAGGACTGAAGGCAAGACAACCCTCAAAATGTCTCCCTAGGATAGACCATTTGTCATGGGGGGTCACGGAGGGAGAAGTCTATCCTCCAGAGATATGCCAGGCTGAACAGAAGAGGAGGATGAGGGAAGAGAAGTCTATGGATCTTAGAAAAAAGGGAGTCCCAGACGATGTATCAGAGCCACAGAGGAGAGGGCCACTGCCTGTGCTGCTTGGAATGCTACAGAAGTGAAGAGGAGAGACCTGCAGAATGAGTGGTACCTTCTGGACTCTAGATTGTCCCAGAAAAATCCCTGTGTCCCAAGCATGGCATGGAAGAGTGTTGCTGAATCTGAAGGGGGTGATGAAGTTTCATTGGCTTGCGGAGAGAACAAGACACCATTCTACACTCCCCAGGCGTCATTAGGCATGAACATATTGGCCCCCGTTATGGGCTGAACTGCGTCCCCTACAAAGATACATCGAAGTCCTAATCTTCAGGTACGTGTGGGTGTGATGTTATTAGGAAATAGCATTTTTGCAGAAGTGATCAAATTAAAATGAGGTCATACTGGATTACAGTGGGCCCTCATCCAGTATGTCTGGCGTCCTTCTAAGAGAGAAACAGACACAGACACAGAGGGAAGACAGAAGTGGAGATTGGAGTTACGCAGCCACAAGCTAAAGAAAGCCTAGGGCTACTCAGAGCTAGAAGAGGCCAGGAAGGATCCTCCCCTAGAAACTTCAAAGGGAGTATGGCCCTGACAACACCTGGATTTTGGACTTCTAGCCTCCAGAGTTACTGTGAGTGAATAGATTTTTATTGTTTTAAGCCACCCAGTTTGTGGCACTTTGTGAAGGCAGCCTTAAGAAACTAATACAGCACCCTAAAAGATCTTGGAACTGTGATACAATCCAAGAGAAGAAACTCTGTAAGAGGAAACAAAATTTTAAAAAATACTTAAATTAAAAAGATTTCCCTCTAGGCAACAGAAAAAGAGAACTTCCCCTCTTCCTCTCAATTTAACATTTTCTTTAGAAAAACGTGATACTATTGTAAATGCTTTCTCTGTTTCTTTGAGATGTATGCAAATCTTTCTAAAAGTTAAATAAGCCACTTGCCAGTTTTGCATCCCAAGAATGTCTTCCTTGGAGGCCTCAGGGCTATCTCTGAACATCAAGGAGGGTGGTGTCTGCATCTGTAGGAGTTTAAGCCTATGCTTGGCTCCATGATGTAACTTTTTGTTCCTCATAATTATGGAAGTTTTACTTTTCCTTTTGGTAAAGACAATTAAACATGAATGTAGTGAATTGTATCTGCCTGGCTATATAAAAGAGTGAGATTTCTTTCTCTTGGCAATTTCCTTAGCAGATTGCCTGTGATATGCATCACAGTCTGGTTTAATGCTTAGGATTCACTGGGTTGGCACGAAATTTTATATTGAATTATTTCCCTTAACAACTCCAATACTGGAGTGGCATGCCAGACGCTCTGGGTTTGAATCTGGTAAATCTACTCCACGTACAATTGCCTTATGTTGCTATAGCCACTCTGCTTTCTTGTGGTTAGTGTTTGCATTATATAGCTTTTTCCACTCTTAAACTTTTTAGACAAACGAATCATATTATTTCCATGCTTAGAAGTTTCAGTGGTTTCCCACTCTCAACCCATTGTCTAAATCCCTCAGCATTGTATAAATTATCTGACTGCGATCTTCCTAGCATCATCTACCATCAGGGCTTTGTAGCTGGAATTTTTGACATCTCTATATGATGAGGTGATGTCATATGAGCAGAAAGCTAAGGAAAAAGTGAAACTAGGAAAAGTTTTCTAGTCCTAATGAGGCCATGAACTGTTAGACAGAGGTCTAAAAAACCCACTTCATTTATTTGGTCTCAACTGCTTCATCATAAAAAGAAGATTGTAATAAATTGTCTCTAAAGTACACATCATACATCACTGGTACACCTCAACTGTGATATTCTGTGACTCTAGCAGAATCAAGTTTAGTTTTTCAAGTCACTGACCAGCATGATGCCTCAGTACCTTGGCTGGATGTTCAAAGATAAAAATCAATTTGTGCTTCTCTTTCTACCCCTCTGAACCTTGCAGGAAATATTACTCTGAAGAGAGACCCATGTTCAAATAGTCAGAAGTTTCCTCTCAGGGTCTCTGCTCCTTCCTCTTACCCATCCCCATTCTCTTCATTTCTTAGTTAGAGTTAGCTGGAATGTCATCCATGCACTGGTCCTGAGCTTTGTTCCGTGGAACCAGCTCTGCATATCCTCCTTGACTGAACCCCTTCATCTGAAAAGTTAAGATTAACTTTAGGATTAGCCTCGAGGAGTACACTTGGCTTGTACGTTTCTGTTGGGAGATTCCCGCCGCAGGCCTGCACTGCAGGTGATGACTACTGTGATTGCGGGTTGTCAACTATAGCCTGTCTTTACTTAAGTTTGCCTCTTGGTTTCCCTGAAGAACAAATACTGAGTGAGCCTGGTACCTGAAGTTAGACTAGTCATTCATCTATTCATTCATTTATCAAGTACCTACTATTTACCAGACACTGAATTACACACCAGGGATGCAAAGGTGAATAAATCAGATTCCCTGCACTCACAATCACAGTCTTCCCAAATGCAGGACTTCTTCAGGTGGTCTGTGTCACACAAACCCAGGGAGCACATTCACATTGTGACCACGTGAAGAGTGAGCACAACCACTGTGCTGCCTCCCCCACCGCCAAGAAATGGTGCTATGCAGTGGTCCCGCTTGGCATGTTTCTCAGCTTTCAATAACATTCAATTCAGTTTGAAAGTGTGCTTCAGATAAGCCAAGAATAAGATTGTCTTTAACTTGAAAAATTGAAAAAAGGTAATTAACAAGAAGCCTGTTAAAAAGGTCTTAGAAGATAGGGCAGAGTGCAGAAGCAAAAAAAGAACTACAATCTTGCTACCTGTGAAATGAAAACCACATTCACAGAAAGACAGACAAAATGGAAAGGCAGAGGGCTATTACCAGATGAAGGAACAAGATAAAACGCCAGAAAAACAACTAAATGAAGTGGAGATAGGCAACCATCCAGAAAAAGAGTTCAGAATAATGATAGTGAAGATGATCTAGGACCTTGGAAAAAGAATGGAGGCCAAGATCGAGAAGATGCAAGAAATGTTTAACAAAGACCTAGAAGAATTACAGAACAGACAGAGATGAACAATACAGTAACTGAAATGAAAAATATACTAGAAGGAATCAATAGCAGAATAACTGAGGCAGAAGAATGAATAAGTGACCTGGAAGACAGAATGGTGGAATTCACTGCCATGGAACAGATTAAAGAAAAAAGAATGAAGACAGCCTAAGAGACCTCTGGGACAACATTAAACGTACCAATATTCACATTATAGGGGGTCCCAGAAGGAAAAGAGAGAGAGAAAGGACCCAAGAAAATATTTGAAGAGGTTATAGTAGAAAACTTCCCTAACATGGGAAAGGAAATAGCCACCCAAGTCCAGGAAGCGCAGAGAGTCCCAGGCAGGATAAACTCAAGGAGAAACACACAAAGACACATAGTAACCAAATTGACAGAAATTAAAGGCAAAGAAAAATTATTAAAAGCAACAAGGGAAAAATGACAAATAACATACAAGGGAATCCCCATAAGCTTAACAGCTGATTTCTCAGCAGAAGCTCTACAAGCCAGAAGGGAGTGGCATGATATACTTAAAGTGATGAAAGGGAAAAACCTACAACCAAGATTACTCTACCCAGCAAGGGCCTCATTCAGATTTGATGGAGAAATCAAAAGCCTTACAGACAAGCAAAAGCTAAGAGAATTCAGCACCACCAAACAAGCTCTACAACAGATGCTGAAGGAATTTCTCTAAGTGGGAAACACAAGAGAAGAAAAGGACCTTCAAAAACAAACCCAAAGCAATTAAGAAAATTGTAATAGGAACATACATATCGATAATTACCTTAAATGTGAATGGATTAAATGCTCCAGCCAAAGGACACAGGCTCACTGAATGGATACAAAAACAAGACCCATATATATGCTGTCTACAAGAGAACCACTTCAGACCTAGGGACACATACAGACTGAAAGTGAGGGAATGGAAAAAGAGATTCCATAGAAATGGAAATCAAAAGAAAGCTGGAGTAGCAATACTCATATCAGACAAAATAGACATTAAAATAAAGAATGTTATAAGAGACAAGGAAGGACACTACATAATGATCAAGGGGTCAATCCAAGAAGAGATATAACAATTATAAATATATATGCACCCAACATAGGAGCACCTCAATACATAAGGCAAATGCTAAGAGCCATAAAAGAGGAAATTGACAGTAACACAATAATAGTGGGGGACTTTAACACCTCACTTACACCAATGGACAGATCATCCAGACAGAAAATTAATAAGGAAACACAAGCTTTAAATGACAAAATAGACCAGAGAGATTGAATTGATATTTATAGGACATTCCTTCCAAAAACAGCAAATTACACTTTCTTCTCAAGTGAGCATGGAACATTCTCCAGGAGAGATCACATCTTGGGTCACAAATCAAGCCTCAGTAAATTTAAGAAAATTGAAATCATATCAAGCACCTTTTCTGATCACAGGGCTATGAGATTAGAAATCAATTACAGGGAAAAAAATAAAAAAAACACAAACACATGGAGGCTAAACAATATGTTACTAGATAACCAAGAGATCACTGAAGAAATCAAAGAGGAAATAAGAAAATACCTAGAGACAAATGACAACAAAATCATGATGTTCCAAAACCTATGGGATTCAGCAAAAGCAGTTCCAAGAGGGAAGTTTATAGCAATACAATCCTACCTCGAGAAACAAGAAAAATCTCAAATAAACAATCTAACCTTACACCTAAAGGAACTAGAAAAGAAGAACAAACAATATCCAAAGTTAGCAGAAGGAAAGAAATCATAAAGATCAGAGGATAAATAAATGAAATAGAAACAAAGAAAACAATAACAAATATCAATAAAACTAAAAGCTGATTCTTTGAGAATATAAAAAAAAATTGAAAAACCATTAGCCAGGCTCATCAAGAAAAAGAGGGAGAGGACTCAAATCAATAAACTTAGAAATGAAAAAGGAGACGTTACAATGCACACTGCAGAAATACAAAGCATCCTAAGAGACTACTGCAAGCAACTCTATGCCAATAAAGTGGACAACCTGGAAGAAATGGACAAATTCTTAAAAAAATGCAACCTTCCAAGACTGAACCAGGAAGAAGAAAATATGAACAAACCAATCATAAGTAATGAAATTGAAACTGTGATTAAAAATATTCCAACAGGGCTTCCCTGGTGGCACAGTGGTTGAGAGTCCGCCTGCCAATGCAGGGGACACAGGTTCATGCCCTGGTCCGGGAAGATCCCACATGCCGCGGAGCGGCTGCACCCATGCACCTTGGCTGCTGAGCCTGCGCGTCCAGAGCCTGTGCTCCACAATGGGGGAGGCCACAACAGTGAGAGTCCTGCGTACCACAAAAAAACACAAAACAAACAAACAAACAAATATTCCAACAAACAAAAGTCCAGGACCAGATGGCTTCACAGGTGAATTCTATCAAACATTTAGAAGAGAGCTAACACTCATCCTTCTCAAACTCTTCCAAAAATTTGCAGAGGAAGGAACACTCTCAAACTCATTCTATGAGGCCCCCATCACACTGATACCAAAACCAGACAGCGATACTACAAAAAAAGAAAATTACAGACCAATATCACTGATAAATATAGATGCAAAAATCCTCAACAAAATACTAGCAAACAGAATCCAACACATTAAAAGGATCATACATCATGATCAAGTGGGATTTATCCCAGGGATGCAAGGATTTTTCAGTATATGCAAATCAATCAATGTGATACACCATATTAACAAATTGAAGAATAAAAACCATATAATCATCTTAATAGATGCAGAAAAAGCTTTTGACAATATTCAACACCCATTTATAATAAAAACTCTCCAGAAAGTGGGCATAGAGGGAACCTACTTCAATATAATAAAGGCCATATACAACAAACCCACAGCAAACATCATTCTCAATGGTGAAAAACTGAAAGCATTTCCTCTAAGATCAGGAACAAGACAAGGATGTCCATTCTCACCGCTATTATTCAACATAGTTCTGGAAGTCCTAGCCACGGCAATCTGAGAAGAAAAAGAAATCAAAGGAATCCAAATTGGAAAAGAAGAAGTAAAACTGTCACTGTTTGCAGATGACATGATACTATACACAGAGAATCCTAAAGATGCCACCAGAAAAATACTAGAGCTAATCAATGAATTTGGTAAAGTTGCAGGATACAAAATTAATGCACAGAAATCTCTTGCATTCCTATACACTAATGATGAAAAATCTGAAAGAGAAATTAAGGAAACACTCCTATTTACCATTGCAACAAAAAGAATAAAATACCTAGGAATAAACCTACCTAGGGAGACAAAAGACCTGTATGCAGAAAAGTATAAGACACTGATGAAAGAAATTAAAGATGATACCAACAGATGGAGAAATATACCATGTTCTTGGATTGGAAGAATCAATATTGTGAAAATGACTATACTACCCAAAGCAATCTACAGATTCAATGCAATCCCTATCAAATTACCAATGGCATTTTTTACTGAAGTAGCACAAAAAATCTTAAAATTTGTATGGAGACACAGAAGACCCCAAATATCCAAAGCAATCTTGAGGGGGAAAAAACGGAGCTGGAGGAATCAGACTTGCTGACTTCAGACTATACTACAAAGCTACAGTAATCAAGACAATATGGTACTGCCACAAAAACAGAAATACAGATCAATGGAACAGGATAGAAAGCGCAGAGATAAACCCATGCACCTATGGTCAACTAACCTATGACAAAGGAGGCAAGGATATGCAATGGATAAAAGGCAGTCTCTTCAGTAAGTGGTGCTGGGAAAACTGGACAGCTACATGTAAAAGAATGAAATTAGAACGCTCCCTAACACCATACACAAAGATAAACTCAAAATGGATTAAAGACCTAAATATAAGACCAGACAGTATAAAACTCTTAGAGAAAAACATAGGAAGAATACTCTTTGACATAAATTACAGCAAGATCTTTTTTGACCCACCTCCTAGAGCAATGGAAATAAAAACAAAAATAAACAAATGGGACCTAATGAAACTTAAAAGCTTTTGCACAGCAAAGGAAACTATAAGCAAGACAAAAAGACAAACCTCAGAATGGGAGAAAATATTTGCAAACGAATCAACGGAGAAAGGATTAATCTCCAAAATATATAAACAGCTCATGGAGCTCAATATCAAAAAAACCCAATCCAAAAATGGGCAGAAGACCTAAATAGACATTTCTCCAAAGAAGACATACAGATGGCCAAGAGACACATGAAAAGCTGCTCAACATCACTAATTATTAGAGAAATGCAAATCAAAACTACAATGAGGTATCACCTCACACCAGTCAGAATGGGCATCACCAAATATGTACAAACAACAAATGTTGGAGAGGGTGTGGAGAAAAGGGAACCCTCTTGCACTGTTGGTGGGAATGTAAATTGATACAGCCACTATGGAGAACAGTATGGAGGTTCCTTAGAAAGCTAAAAATAGAATTACCATATGACCCAGCAATCCCACTATTGGGCATATACCCAGAGAAAACCATAATTCAAAAAGGCACATGCATCCCAGTGTTCATTGCAGCACTATTTACAATAGCCAGGTCATGGATGCAACCTAAATGCCCACTGACAGATGAATGGATAAAGAAGATCTGGTACATATATACAATGGGGCTTCCCTGGTGGCGCAGTGGTTGAGAGTCCGCCTGCCGATGCAGGGGACACGGGTCCGTGCCCTGGTCCGGGAAGACCCCACATGCCGCAGAGCGGCTGGGCCCGTGAGCCATGGCCGCTGAGCCTGCGCGTCTGGAGCCTGTGCTCCGCAACGGGAGAGGCCACAACAGTGAGAGGCCCGCGTACCGCAAAAAAAAAAAAAAAAAAAAAAAAAAGTACCTGAAACATATATACAATGGCATATTACTCAGCCATAAAAAGGAATGAAATTGGGTCATTTGTAGAGAGGTGGATGGACACAGAGACTGTCATACAGAGTGAAGTAAGTCAGAAAGAGAAAAACAAATACCGTATATTAATGCATAAATGTGGAATCTAGAAAAATGGTATAGATGAACTGGTTTGCAGGGCAGAAACAGAGACACAGATGTAGAGAACAAACGAATGGACACCAAGGGGGGGGAAGTGGGGGCAGGGGGTGTGTGGTGGGATGAACTGGGAGATTGGGATTGACATGTATACTCTAATATGTATAAAATAGATAACTAATAAGAACCCACTGTATAAAATAAATAATTTTTTTTAAAAAAAAGGCCTTAGAAGAGTTTCAGTCTTTTAGATTTTAGCTTTAAATAAGTCAAAATCAAAGCTGAAACAGAAGTTCCCACTTGGGCATGTTCTTATTCTGTTTAGTTTCAGACCAGTGTCAACAATTCTGTTTAAGATGCCTCTGGATTGACATTTCCCCAAATACGTTCCATGAAACACATATAGAAGAGTTATTTGATGAAAAGGTTCTGAGGTTAAGTAAGTCCGGTAAACACTAGGTCAAATAGGTTTCTTTATCGCAAAGTCTGGGAGGGATGGATATGCTAATGAGAAGTGTGGGTCCCTAAGAGAAGGAATAGTGTGTTATATTAGATCAACAGAACACTGTTTTCAGGAAGCAGATCACAGGCCCGGTCTTCTGTTAAAGCCGTTTTGGGAAGTCTTCCAGATGATCCTTTGACCTTGGCCAGTATCACCTGTTAATGTGTGTATATTAGTGGGGGATGTAGTATATGGCAGCAAGCAGAACTGGGTTGGGGGCAGAGCACAGTGTGTCCTTTAGGGAAAAAGTAAACTTGAATGTTATGGTATTCTGTGACATTGACCTTCAAAGAATAATGACTTTCAGTTCCTGGAGGGTAAGGGTCAGCTCTACCTTCTCAGTGTTTGGGGCAGTATCCCGCACAAATTGGTATTCAAGACATGCCTGTTGAAACGAATTTAATGCACGGGTTTGCACACATATTTCAGGCTTCACATGGGTGTATATAGGTTTCTATGCGTGAGCAACTGCATTCACTTAATTCGTCATAAACATTCTGTCCTAGTGTATCTCTGACACTGCCTGTATAAGGAACTTTTTATCACCAACACAGAATAGAGTGCTGCTTTGTTCTAATTGTTTCTGAAAGCCAATAACACTGTGATCAGGAGAAAATCAGCCCTGCTGCTGAGGCTGAGAGCCACTTGCAGGTGACCTTTTCAGCACGTAAATTGTTACCCTCTTTGCCCTGCCTGCCCTGAAGTTTCCCAGCACTGGTCCCACAAAACAGAGTGGCAACAAATGTCATCTTTGCACCTGGCTGATTGAGGCATAGCACAAAGACAAATCAGTATTACTTCTGCCTATCCTTTTGGAAAGAAAAACTCAGCAGTTGTGACCTGCTGTGGGTCAAATTTTCCCTCAGATGATATGATTTTTCTTCCGGATTTTAGATAATTTCCATATTCTAAGGAGGAAGGGAGGGAGCAGCTCCCAGAGAGAGGCCCAGGCTGCAGCAGCCTGTTCCTAATTCTCTCTCCGTGTGAGTCAGCGGCAGGTCCAGCATATTAAGTACTTCGTGGCGTTATTTTTCTTTTCTAAAACGTCAATGCTGGTGTAATCTACAAGAAGAACCTGAGTCCCCAGGGGAGCATTTGGAGAGAGGCTTAGTCATAAGGACGCACGTATTGATGTTACCTGCCATGCCCCGAGCTCTGCAAGGACCTGGAACTTTCAAAGAAACAGCGCCTTTGTTTATTACCTCCATTTTTGGACTGAAATATCTCCAGTGATGGGGCTGTGCTAGTGGGCACGGGAGTTATTTTTTGTTTTTGTTTTAATTTTCTCACTCTGAAAAATTTCTAATATACCCCGAAGTAAGATAATTAAGTAATTATCAAGGCTTTGTCACATGGTTTCATCTTTCCCCCCTCCCTTCTCTGGCTGAAGTAGTTTAAAGCAAACCCCAGACATAATGTCACTTCGTGCCTACCTGCTTGAATATACATCTCTAAAAAAAATAAATAAATAACCAAAATACCATTGTACTACTCAAAGTACGACATCATAACGCATAGTTGGTTATCATACTTATAGTATCCGGCTATTTTCAAATTCCCCAATTGTTCTTTTTATGGTTGTTTTATTCAAATGAGACTCTATAAAAAGGGCCACACATATCGTTTGGTTGCATGTCTCTTAAGTTTCTTTTAATCTAGAGCAGTACCCTCTCCCCTACTTTTTTCATGCCACTGACATGTTGAAAATAAGTTATGCTACCTTAAAGAAGTAGATCTCTAGTATCATTCCCTTTCTCTTCCATCATCTCCCCCCTACCCAGGAAAAGGGGGAGCTTTAATATCCATGGAAGAGAACACTGGTTACCAACCTCATTTCTGTCCTTCAAAGGAATGGAGTTTTAAGTTGGGCCCTTGACTGCTCAGTAGAAAGACCACATAGCCCAGGCACCTTAATAGTTAGATGTGGCCACGTCTGCAAAAGTGATGGTGAACTTTGTAAGTTCAAGATGGTATCCTTTAAGGACAGAGGCTCTCCCCACCCTAGTTCTCCCCATTGCCTGAACTGCAGGCACAGTGTGAGCCATCTTGGACCACGCAAACAGGACAGCATCCCAGGAGTGGCAGAGCCGTGGAATGGAAGGTAGCAAGCTCCCTGCTGATTTTGTGGGGCAGAGCTGCCATTCCAGCTCAGACTTACATCAGAGATAAGCGTCTACCTTGCTTCAGCCACTGTTACTTTGGGACTTTGTGCAATGCAGCTACACATATTTGCTTACAAATTTAATATCCATATTTCGTATATCTTCAACCTAATTTTCTGTTTCTACGCCTTTGGGAAGGTATTTCATCTCACTAATTCTGAGTTTCCTCAAATATTAAAAGGAATGATATTAGTACCTCTCTCATAGCATTGTTGCAAGAATTAATTCATGCATGCATTATTCAACAGATATATATTGAGTACCAGGTGTCAGTTAATATGCTGTGTGCTGGCTGGGCGTTTAGTGTTGAATAAGACTCTTTTCATGCCCTGCAGGAGGTGACAATCTATCAAGGGTGTCAATGAGTAAACAGATAATTAAAAAAACAATAGGAGAACTTAGGCACTGTGTGCTGTGGAAACACAGGGGAGGATCAACCAGCTCTGTCAGCGTAGGACATTAGGAGGAGTTCCAGGTCAGGAGTGTCCAGGCCTGAAGAAGGGCAGAATTAGATCAAAGGAGCCTGTACACCATTGGGAACTACTGGACTGTTTGTTGCCTTTCTTTCTTACCCACTTGAAAACATACTTTGGTGTTCTTCTTTGTACCAGGCACTGTGCGAAGTGCTGCACACACAGATAACTAAAACGCTATCTGTGTTTTGCTTGGGGGAAGCACAAAGTCTAGTGAAGGAGACAGATGTTAAGAGAGAAATTATAAAACACAGTGAGAAGTGCTTCAACAGGACCCTGAATGCAGCGTTAGAAAGACAGAGCACAGACAAAAATAACGGCAATTAACATTTACGGAGCTCTCCCCATAAGCTCAGCACTGTGCTAAGCACTTTATGCATATATCTGATTTTTAATGATAATAACAACACTAATAGGGTTTGAGCCAGGCAATCTTCAAAATACTTTGCATGCATTAATTTAGTTATTTGTATGATGATAGCCCTAAAAGGTAAGTAATATTATTATCTCCATTTCTCAGATGAGAAAACTCAGGCCCCGAGAGGTTAAACAGCTTGCCCAAGGTCATGTGGCTGGGGAGTGGCACAGCCAGGATGTGAACTTGGGCCCTAACTCTGTACTCTCAGCCACTCCAGTGAGGCTGCCTCCAGAGAGCACCTGGCCACATGTGGGCAAAAGGGAAGGCTTTGGGGGAGATGAAATGATATGGACCTCTGCTGAAGCAGAGCAATAGGAGTAGAGAAGAGACGGTAGTTATCTGAGGCCGATCTGATTATTAGATATTGGTGAGAGGTGGAGGGGAGGCAGAGAGAACCAGGGAGCTGATGAGGGACCATGGAAGGTCTAGCATAGGAGGATAGGAGGACGGCAACGCCATTGATCGAAAAGATGAAAAAACAGACGTCGTACGGGAAAGACGAAGAAACTTCTTTGATCATGTTCCCTTTGAAAGTCTTGGTGGATATCCAATTGCATTTTAGGAGCTGGAGCTCAGGAAAGAGGATAAGGCCAGAAATAGAGATTGCTCTGTCATCAGCAAGGTGTGGCAGGTCCTAGAAGACGTGGGATGAGATCATACATGGAGTGATGTGTGAGGCAAGAATAGAAGAGAACCAAGAATGGAGCCAGGAGAAACCCTAACATTTAAGGGTAGACTGAGTTGGTGAGACCATAAAAGAGATGGTGTCAGGTAAAAGATTTCTCCTTATTGCCGTGAACATGGAAATAAATTCTGGGACATCAGCAGCCATCCTATAACCATGAGGTAACAAGAGGAGGGAAAGACCAAGAGAATCACAGATATATTGATCCTAACATAGTTAGGTTACCAAATCACACTAGTATTTGGCCTTCTACAGACTTTTCTTTCCTTTTTAATTGAAGTTTTGTTGACATACAATACGATATTAGTTTCAGGTATACAACATAGTGGTTTGACATTTATGTACATTATAAATTGATCACCACGATCATTCTAATAACCATCTAAAACCGTATAAAGTTATTACAATGTTACTGACTATATTCCCTATGCTGTACATTACATTCCCATGATTTGTTTATGATATAACTGGAGGCTTGAAACTGTTAATCCCCTTCACCTATTTCCCCCACACTCCCACCCCCCTCCCTTTCAGCAACCACCTGCTTGTTCTCTGTATCTATATCTGTCTGTATTTTGTTTTGTTTGTTTCGTTTGTTAGATTCCACATGTAAGTGAAATCATCAGTACTTTCTCTGATTTATTTCACTTAGCATAATATCTTCTAAGTCCATCAGTGTTGTCACAAATGGCAAGACTTTATTCTTTTTTAATGGCCGAGTAATATTCCATTCCATTTTGTGTGTGTGTGTGTGTGTGTGTGTGTGTGTGTGTGTAAAACACATCTTCTTTATCCATTCAACTATCAAAGGACAGTTAGGTTGCTTCCATTACTTTTATTGTAAATAATGCTGCAATGGATATAGGGGTGTATATATCTTTTCAAACTAGTGTTTTTGTTTCCTTCAGACAAATACTCAGAGGTAGAATTGCTGGATCATATCGTACTTCTTTATTTTTTAAATACATCTTTATTGGAGTATAATTGCTTTACAATGTTGTGTTAGTTTCTGCTGTACAACAAAATGAATCCGCTATATGCATACATATGTCCCCATATCCCTTCCCTCTTGAGCCTCCCTCCCACCCTCCCTATCCTGCCCCTCTAGGTGGTCACAAAGCGCCGAGCTGATCTCCCTGTGCTATGCAGCATCTTCCCACTAGCTATCTATTTTACATTTAGTAGTGTATATATGTCAGTGCTACTCTCTCACTACATCCCAGTCTCCCATTCCCCCCATGTCCTCAAGTCCGTTCTCAACGTCTGCATCTTTATTCCTGCCCTACCACTAGGTTCATCAGTACCATTTTTCTGGATTCCATATATATATGTTAGCATACAGTAGTTGTTTTTCTGACTTACTTCACTCTGTATGACAGACTCTGTGTCCATCCACCATGCTACAAATAACTCAGTTTCGTTCCTTTGTATGGCTGACTAATATTCCATTGTATATATGTGCCACATCTTCTTTGTCCATTCATCTGTTGATGGACATTTAGGTTATTTCCATGTCCTGGCTATTGTAAATAGTGCTGCAATGAACATTGTGGTACATGACTCTTTGAATTATGGTTTTCTCAGGTTATACGCCCAGTAGTGGGATTCATATGGTACTTCTACTTTCAGTTTTTTGAGGAATCTCCATACCATTTTCCATAGTGGCTGCACAAATTTACATTCCCACCAACAGTGTAAAAGTGTTCCCTTTCCGTCACATCCTCGCCAACACTTGTAATTTGTTGTCTTTTTGATAATAGCCATTCTGACAGCTGTGAAGTGATATCTCATTGTGGTTTTGACTTGCATTTCCTTGATGATTAGGGATATCGAGCATTTTTCATGTATCTGTTGGTCATCTATATGTCTTCTTTAGAAATATGTCTATTCAGGTCCTCTGCCATTTTTTAATCAGATTGTTTGTATTTTTGATGTTGAATTGTGTGAGTTCTTTATGTATTTTAGATATTAACCCCATATTGGATATATCATTTGCAAATATCTTCTCCCATTCAGTACGTTGACTTTTTGTTTTGTTGATGGTTTTCTTCACTGTGCAAAAGCTTTATAATTTGGATGTACTCCCATATTTTTCCTTTTGTTTCTCTTGCCTGAGGAGACATGTTCAAAAAAATATTGCTAAGACTGATGACAAAGAGCTTAATGCCTATGTTATCTTCTGGGAGTTTTATGGTTTCAGGTCTTATACTTAACATCTTTAATCCATTTTGAGTTTATTTTTGTACCTAGTGTAAGAATGTGGTCGTTTCATTCTTTTGAATGTAGCTGTCCAGTTTTCCCAACACTATTTATCGAAGAATCTGTCTTTTCCCATATATTCTTGGCTCCTTTGTTGTAAATTAATTGACCATCTAAGCATGGGTTTACTTCTGGGTCCTCTGTGCTGTTCCATTGATCCATGTGTCTGTTTTTGTGCCAGTACCATACGATTTTGATTACTCTAGTTTGTAATATAGTTCTTTCTTAAGATTGCTTTGGCTATTTGGGGTCTTTTGTGAATCTTTACAAATTTTAGGTTTATTTGTTCCAGTTTTATGGACTTTTCTTAGTAGGTAGTTATTAAACATAGAGATTATTCTTAGCTATAAAGTGAGAATAGCTGTCACAGAGGATGGCTGTCCTTTCACAACTCTCCTTTGTGACAGCTAAACCTAGAACAGTGCTGTGTATTCAATACACCATAAACAGATGTGGCATCAAAATACATGGTAGTAAGATTTTCTTAAGCATTATCTGACAATCTGGGAACAGTACCAAAAAAAGCAAATGGTTGGATATCTCTTAAGTTGGGGACCAATTGCAAGGGGTAAAGAGAATCAGTTATACAGAAGAATTGGTAAAAATACAAGTTTTCCTTGACCATTGGGTCCAAACTGGGTAGGGAAGAAGGTGGATCCGGGTGGATGCTGACATCTTGGATCTTCCCATCTTGTGGAGAGGTTGAGTCCTCAATGAGGACAAACTATAAGACTAGTAGTTAAAAGGGGATAGAGGGCTACATCTTGTGATTAGAGAAAGGGATTCCCATAATTTAAGATTTCGGAGGTAAAATGGGTTCAAATAGTGACAAGTATTGGTTGGCCAAAAAAGTTCGTTGGGATTTTCTGTAACATCTTATGGAGAATCCCAAACGACCTTTTTTGGCCAACCCAATACAAAAGTAAATGGTTGCAATGGAGTGGAAGTGAAGTCTACCATCAGAATAATTAAAATTAATAGTCAACATTTTATCTCAGTTCTTTTCTACCAGATTCCAGATATACTGGAAATACTGTTCAGGCTGCTATAGCAAAGTATCACAGTCTGGGTGGCTTAAACAACAGACATTTATTTTACGATTCTGGAGGCCAGAAGTCCAAGATCATAGTGTCAGCAGGTTCAGTCTCTTCTGAAGCCTCTTTCCTTGGCTTATAGGTATTTGTCTTCTCCCTGTGTCTTTACATGGCCTTCCTTCTGTACCTCTGTGTCCTAATCTCCTCTGTTAATAAGGACACCAATCATATTGGATTAGATCCCACACTGCTGATCTCATTTTACCTTAATTACTTCTTTAAGACCCTATCTCCAAACACAGTCACATTTGGAGGTATTGGGGGTTGGCACTTCAACATGTGAATGTGGCATGAGGCAGGGAGTGGGACACAATTTTGCCCATAACCCCCAGGCAATGTGCTATTATTTTCTATACATGAGTGCTAAGTTACTCTATGCAACATTTAATTCTCACACAGACTTTTGAGAACAAAGGTACTATTTTTCAATTTTACATATAAAAAAAACTAATATGTACTCAGGTTAAGTAACCTGCCCAATGTCTTATTCAGTTTGGGCTGCTATAACCAAATACTGTAGACTGGGGGCTTAAACAACAATTTATTTCTCACAGTTCTGGAGGCCTGGAAAGTCGAAGATCCAGGTGCCTGGAGATTCAGTGTCAGTGAGAGCTTTCTTTCTGGTTTGCAGATGGCCATCTTCTTGCTTTGTCCTCACATGGCAGAGAGGGAGAGATTTCACTTTTCTTCCTTTTTTATAAGGACATTTATACTGTCATGAGAGCCCACTGTCATGACCCTCATCTAACCCAAGTTACCTCCCAATGGCACCACCTTCAAATACCACCACAAAGGGGATTAGGGCTTCAACATATGAATTTGGGAGGAATGCATTCAGCCCACAGCACCCGAGCACGCACTGCCGTTGCCTGGTAGTGCTTTTAATCAAGCTCAGATCTGATTCCCAAGCCCATGTGACTTTTTTTTTAACCTTGTTTCTTCCTCTAACTTAAATTTTATACCCTATCTTCTTCCAAACCAGGTTAGAGGAGGCATCCTACTTTTATTTCTAACATGAATTTAAAGTAGTTTTTAATCCCCAAGTTCTGTGTTTTAATAGGTAATATGAAGTATAGAGGAGGATTCATCAGTCATGAAAGGGAACAAATAAGAAAGTTTTAAAGGAGACCAGTATAGGGAGAAGAAATAAGTGATCTCCTAAGGAGAGCCATGAATGAAGCATAACTGCAGGATGCTGCATTTCTGTTTGCCTACAGTATTAGTTTCCTATTTGTGCTGTATCAAATTACCACAAACTTAGTGGCTAAAAACACCACGAATTTCTGAGAGCTCTTGAGGTGTGTAGTCTGAAATAAGTCTTATGGATCTAAATCAAGGTGGTAGTAGGACTGTATTCCTTTTGGAGGCTCCAGGGGAGAATCAATTTCCTTGACTTTTCCATCTTTGAAAGGCTGCCTCTACTCCTTGACTCATGGGCCCTTCCTCCATCTCTAAAATGTATTCTGTCATATCTCCTTTTTCTCACTGTGGCCCTCCTTCCTCTCTCTTATAGGGACCATTGTGATTACATTGGACCTACCCAGATAATCCAGAATAATCTCCCCAAGTTAAGATGCTTAATCACATCTGCAAAATCCATTTTTCATAGGTTCCTGGGTATTAGAACATGGACATCTTTGTGGGGGCCATTATTCAGACTGCTGCCCCTACTAATGGTTGTCCATTAGTGAATAGTTGAACTAGGAGGGACAGTACCATGGATGTTATTAAAGCAGGTTGCAATCGCAGCATTTAAAAACTTTTGAAAGAAGAATTTGGGAGGAGAGTAGCACTGATAAATCAGTTGAATAATGTTCCTCTATATATTGAAGTATGCAATATGTATGGTGTGGCCAATTGTAGCTGATGATGATTGCTCTGAATAATGAACATCTCCAGGCATAAGATGTATGACTCTTATTATGTTAATGTTTGGGAGCTTAAAAGCAGAGCGTGAATTATGCTCATGATTCACTCTTCTATGTGAGTTGTGAAAGGGACAATAAAACACTGCTATTGTCAAGCACAGGACTTGATTTCTTTCTCTGCCCCTTATAGCAAAAGCCATCTTAGGCAAGGGAGATGTGCTTTCTCATCTAGAGAAATGAAATAATAATAACTTCTTTGTAGGGCTGCTTGGAACTTACACAGAGGTGGAGGAGGTAGTACATGAGAACACTTTGTAGTGTTTACTTTTGTTCGACTACCTATGGCCATGCCACCATTTTCAGGTATTTGGTACCCACTCCTTCCAAACCCACAGGAAAATTGTCCTTCTTGAAGTTAGAAGGAGTCATATAATTTGCTTTAGCCAACAAAGATGATTGAAGACTCTCAAGCTACACTTCCTCTGCAGCAGTGATTGTGAGAGCAAGTCTTGACATCCAGTATCACATACACAAAATACCTGAAATTCTGAGCCTGCACATGGAGGAAAATTGCACTGAAAAGCAGCCCAGACTCAAGCAAGATGGATACAAACAAGAAATAGACTCTTGCTTAAAGCCACTAAAGTTCTTGGTTGGGGGTGGTTTTGTATAATTAAACAAGCTTAATCTGGCTAACTCAGAGTTACAGAGATAAACCTTTGAAAGTGGGAGAGGCTGCTTCAATGAGATTTTGATGCTAAACTGCTTCAGAGCTTTAAGGCTTTCAGGTTAATAAGTAGTAGTAACGTTAATAGTAATATCATTGTTACTGGTGCCGATGAGACTGAAGGCACCATGTCAAGCACTTTAGATTCGTTGTACATACATGTCTGTATTGCTCATAGTGGCATCTGCAGTGCCAATAACAGTGTAAAAACACACAGTGGGCACTTAATAAATATTTGCTGAACTAGTAAATTTCTGTTTTCTATTAGGAAGAGATTTTAGCATTAAGTTAAAGAAAGCTAGAGTTTGATTATGTTGTAATTGGTAGATGTTCACGTTAAATGAAGAAGTTTACTCACTGCATGTAGGCATTCATTTGCTTTTCAGACTTTCCTCTTTACTACTGTCATCATCAACCAGTGAATTGAATGTTTGCTATGAATATATCTGCTTAAATCTTTAATGGCTTTCCTAGGTGTTTTAAGACTGTTATAACAGAGGTAAGGTGAACAAGCAAAAGACAATAGGCATCATTGGAGGACAGAGTAGAATCTTTTTTATAATTATTAAGAAATATATCCTACATTCAAAATAGTACATATGTGTATTTGTCTAGTTTCATAATAAAACACACATGCCAGGTACCCTCCCAGAGTTTCAAAGAAATTCCAGTACCTCTTAAGTCCTCTGTGTGCCCCAGCCTGATGGACTTCCCCTTCTCCATGCATACGGTCACCCTCCTGAACTTTGTGTTAATCATTCCTTTTTTCTCTTAAACTTGTACTTTCTATGTGTATACAGTATCCCTAAAGCATATATTTTTAAACTTTATATTATACTTCATGTCATACTGTATGCATTCTTCTGAGTCATTTTATTGTGCTTAATAATATGTTTTGGAGATTCAGTATTGACGCTGTATAGTTGTTTAATCACTTTCATTACTGCAAAGTATATTTTATGACTTTACAGAAAAAAAATGTATCCATACACTTTTTGATGGATTTAGGCATTTACCTGCTTCTTTCTATAATGAAAACTTGTGCTATGGATATTCTTGTACATATGCAAGATTTTCTCCAAGTATTGTTTCAATTAGGCTTGCTTTCAGCCATGAGTGATAGAAACCCAAAATAGCAATGGGTTAAACCAGATAGAAATGTATTTCTTACTTAAGTGAAGCCTGGGTGGATGTGGTGCATGACTAGTATTGTAGTGCTGCTCTCCTAAGTCCGCAGAGACCCAGGTTCCTTCTAGCTCATAGTGCTGCCATTTCTAGTGTGTGGCTCTCATTCTCACAGTCCAAGATGATGACATTCTGTATTGCAGCCAGTGAGATGAAGGAAGAATGAAAAAGCGGTACAAAGCACACAAATCACACATTAAGGAAGTTTCCTGGAAAATGTCACAAATATTTCTACTTATACCCCACTGGACAGAAATTGTGTGGCCACACCTAGCTGCAATGGAGGGTGAGAAATAAAGTCTTTATTCTGGGAAGGCATATGACCAGCTAGAAATTCTACTTCCATGGTGTAAGAAGAGAATGAATATTGGGAAAGAAATGAAAGGCTTTACCACAGGTACATACCTAGGAGTAAGACTGTTGATTGACAGGCTGTGCATATGTTCATTTGTGCAAGGCAATGCCAAATCATTCTCCCAAGTGTTTGTACCAGAGGGTAAAATCTGAATATATTCATTCATTAAACAAGTATTTACTGAGCACCTACTATGCATCAGCATTATTCTAAGAGCTGGGCTGTAACACTAAGCTCACATTCCAGTGGAGACAATCAATAAACAGGTAAATAAATAAATGTTATAATTTTGGTATAAAGTGAGTAGCAGTGAAGTAGAGTAGCAGGTAGAGATTGTGGGAGTGCTAGGTTTTAGAGAATGGTCAAGAAAGACCAGTCTCCAGAGGCTGGAAAAATAGAGCTGACAGAGCACAAGTGGACTAAATTCAGATCCTTTTGTGTCTTTCCTTGGCATATAAGAACAAACTTGTCTTTTCTAACAAGTGGCCTTCTTGTTTAGCACATCAAAAGAATTGAGCATGATGTTACTGATAATGCATTCAAATAATGACTATTCTGGTGAGGCTCTCTTACCTGGAATACAATAGAGATGTCAAGTTCAGAGTCCCGTCTCTCATTTTCCATTTATTCGTCAAGTACATCACATGTGCAAAGCATTGTACTGACTAAAGGGATATTAAAAATGCACAGAACAAGAATGAAAATGCTAGCTTTCAGGCACAAAAACAATGCAGTTACACTGCCATTAAAGTGGGTACAGGAGGACAGGTAACCTGCCTGGAAATGTGCAAGGCTGGGGTGCATACTCCAGGAAGCAAGTCCCAGGTGCAGATGCTCATATTTAATTTTCCCAAAATATGCTAAGAGGGCTTCTTCAGATCAGCAGCCAAGCTGAGGGCTTTTTCTTTCCTACTGTAGTTATAATTCTACTACCACTAATCCAGCTCCCATTGACTAGGAAAATTATATAAGAATCAGCACAATTTGAACATTATATAGACACATTCCCTCTCTCTTTTTTTTAAATCAATCGTGTGTGAGCTATGTGGTATTATAAAAACACACATTGAAACATAGAAAATTCTATTTATACCCTCATTGCATATTTCACACTTGACTATCCAGTCCCTGAATGTAAAACTTTTCTTGATATAACTCAACATCCCTGTCCCTATAGCACTATTTGACCATTGATTGCTGGCTAAGCTTTTTCCTGAAGGGTCAAGGAACAGCACGATGCCAATCTACCCAAACGTGACTTGAACTTGTAGCCTTGTGATAAATAGGTCTCAGCTTCAGGCAACCGAGTGAACCAACCTTGAACAGCAGGGAAGCCAGAATGAAGAAAGCAGCCGCCATTCAATAAACAAACACCACAAGTGAGTGTAAAAAGCATTCTTTTTGTGAACACTGTTGACCTAAAACAAATAAACTTCTAGATATTGCTCCAGCAATGATGGATTGACTTGGGATTAGCAGGGAAATACAATTCAGATTCTGCAATCACGGCAAACCACATGCAAGTCCCCGAGGCAAGGGAAGAAAACAAAGAGACCATGGCTTTCCATTGGCTGACTTGCTGCCAGGAACGAAGAGGGGTCTTTGATCTTGTTGGGCTCTGCTATCATTCCAGGACCTGAGAGCTCCTCCCCCTTTTTGTCTCTCAACTCTATTTAATTGAAGTTTCTGTTTATTATTTTTTTACATTTCCCTCTTTTGATCAAGATCTTTCCCTGAAAGCATTACTGATCAAGAGTTGGGTTTTCTAGTTTCAGTGGCTTTTGTCCCCCAGTGCCAGGAAGGACCTTTCCTGGGAGTAGTGTCTCACTTCAGAAGGAAAGTTCACAGATTGGAAACCTATTGAGGTCACATTTGAGTAACAAGGAGAAGTAGGAGTGAGAACTCTTGGGCACTTTTTATCTGAAGTCCATATGTTATCAAGATCATAGACACTGGAGATCATCTGAAGCATTATATCATCATCAAAGGTCTGGCAACAACCTTCCAACAGGCCTGATCCAGATATCTTGGGAAGCTGTCTCATCAGATATCACCTGCTTCAATTCTGGGAAATCTTTATTTTCAGGTCACCAGATGATATGAAGGATCCAGTCAGTGTTTGATGCTTTCTTTATGTGTGTCGTGTGAATCCAAGAGTCTAGTCCTTGGAGTTTGGCAGCACAAACGTTGGTTAGCAGTGCCTGATAGGGGCCTCTTCAGTGAGGTTGAAGGGAATTCTTTGGGAGGTGTCTCTTTCCCATAGATGAAATCTCCAGATTACAAGAGCACACAGTGAAAATATTGCTCTACCAAAACATAGTTATTTTAATAGAAGTGATTAGGCCTTTGCAATATTGGAGTAACTCTCCTTTTATCAGTTGTGGGTCAAAAGACACAGAAGTCAAGTGCATTGGGCTTCCTGTGACCATCTAAAGGGTGAGAGTTTATGAGTTCTGAAAGAGGTGACTCTGAGATTTAGATGAATTGCTGGCAATCCTTTTGGCCAAGGTATTTGGAGGACCTCTACAAAGTTTACCAGCTGAGTCCTAATAATGCTATTAGTACATTTAACTAAACCAGAGGATTGAGGATGGTAAACACAGTGAAAGTGTTGTAAAACCATCCACACATCACAGACTTGTCAAAGTGCCTGGCCAGTAAAATGGGTCCCTTGATCATTATGAAGTTTGAGAGGAGTTCCCCGGGTAGGAATAATCTTTTCCAAAAGAGCTTTAGCCTCAGAAGAGGCAATAGCCTGTCTACAAGAAAAGACTTCAGTCCAGTGTGAAAACATACAGACCATGACTAAAGCATTTATATACATGAGACAAAGGAAGTTGTATGAAATCTACTTGCCAGACCTCAAATGATCCATTAGACAGTTAAAAATGTCCAGAGGCAGTAAAACAGGCTTCCCCGGTTGTACTTCAAACAAACGGGACAAATGATGTAGGCACTTTTTGCAGCCTTGCTAACGTTTCCAAACCAATATTGACCATGAATACTATCATTTTGTCAGTAGACCAATGGTTTAATGCATATACAGTGGTGAGGACAGGGACCTTTAGAATCTCAGATAGGACTATGTTGTTATTTGGTCCAAATCACAGCTTTCTCTTTTTATCAAACCAGCAATTGTTGGATTTCCAATTCTGTTTTTCCTTTTCTGACGCCAATTGTTGGGCTTCTCTAGCTAATTTTTCCAAGTTATCATTTGGGGAAATGTCCCTTTGAACCATGACAGAGGTTTGGCTGCTGTTCGTCTCTTTAAGGGCAGCATTCCTTGCAGCAATATCAGCAAGGTAATTTCCCTTAGCTTCCATAGAGTCAAGTGTATAATGCCCCAGAATCTTAATAAAAGCTAGAGCAGCAAGTAAGAGTATCACATCCAATAATTCCTGACTATAGGGGCCATTTTAAATTTCATTTCTGCTAGGAGTAAGGAACCCACTTTGCTTCTGCAACATTCCAAAATCATGAGATACTTTGAAAGCATATCTGCTATCAGTAAAATATTGGCAGTTTTGTCCTTGGCTAAAGTATAAGATTATGTAAGAACATATAATTCAGCCTGTATCAAGCCTTAGGGAAAGATGTTGCCTCAATAACATCGAAAGGAGTAGCAATAGCAAACCCAGAACAATATTTGCCACTGGCACCTTTTAAAAAAGAACCATCAATGAACCATGAGGACTCAGTGTTACATGGAGGAATTTCCTATAGATTGTCACAAGGAGTAAGAGGTGATCCATCAGCATCAAGCAGTCATGAAGGACTTCATCGTGATGGAGGGAAGAAGAGTAGCAGGGTTAAGGTTATTATAACGTAAAAGAGTTATGTGAGGAGCAGTTAACGAAAGGACTTCATAGGAGGTAAGGCAGCTGACTGAGAAATGTTGAGTGTGATAAGAACTCAGGAAAGCTTCTACCGCCTGAGGTACAAAAATGGTTAAATGGGATCCCACAACAATTTTCTTAGTGGCCTTAACCAAAAGGACAATGGCGCTAAGGCAAGGAGGGAATCTCTGTGCCCCAGTTTCTGGCTATAATACCCTGTGGGTTGATGGTGGTCCTGTGATCTGGGGTGACTACTCCAAGAGCATTTCCTTCCTTTTTATATAGAAAAAGGAAAAAGGGAATCTGATAATTGGCATGCTTAAGAATAAGTGGGTTCATCAAACTGTCCTTTTAGGCCTTAAAAGCTATGTTCTTCCCATAAAATTGGGTCAGGGTTATTATTGTTTGGTAAAACATACAGAGGTTTGGCCATCAGAGGGAAATTTTGGATCCAATTTTGGCAATAACCAGCTAGCTGGAGAAAACTTTGCAGTCGGCACTTAGTGTTGGGTTTGGGGAAACTTAGAACACCATGAAGACCATCTGGATCTAGGTGTAGCCCTTGTTTTGATATCAGATGCCCTAAATATCAAACTTGGGTTTGGGCAAACTACAATTTTTCTTTGACAACCTTATGTCCTTTAAGGCTAAGAGCTTTAGCAAATGGATGTTTTCTTCCTTTGAGGAAGCTTAAGGAGAGTAAAGAAGCAAATCATCCACATATGGCAACAAAGTAGAACGTTCAGAGAACTGTATATCATTCCGATGAGCCTTCAGGATTTGCGAGAAATAAGAAGGACTCTCAGTAAAATCCTGAGGCCTTACCGTCCAGGTGAATTGTTTTTCTTCCCAAGAAAAGGCAAGGAGGTATTTGGCTAACTTCATCAACTGGAACTAAAGAATTCCCTGCATGAATCAATTACAGTAAAGAATTTGCTTCCAGTGGGAATGGAGGTTAGTAATGTATTACATGAGGGTTAGAAACAACAGGGTGTTGAGAAATAACAATGTGTTTATTGCTCAGGGGTCATGAACAAACCTCCACCCTCAGTCCTTAGGTTTTCTCACCAGTAAAATGGGAGTGTCACAGGAGCTAGTACAAGGCCTTGAGCCTTGTCATTTTCCATTATGGGCTTTATGCCTTAAGGGGTTTCTTTACTTATAAGGGTATTCATTAATTCTGGGAAGAGATTTTGAGACATCTATTTGAATTTTGATGGGAGGTGTGCTGTGAGTTTTGCCAGTATCAGTTGGAGATTTTGCCCATAAGGAAGATGGCAATCGATTCGATAGGGACAAATGATCAGTGTTTCCAGAATCACCTCTAGCACTGTCAGAGACAGAACAAATAAAAGATGTCAAAGGGTCGTTTAATTCAGCTGGTTGGTTACTCTGATGACTACTGTCAAATTCTAGAATTATTTCCCCCTTTTGAGAGGAAGAAATTCTGACACAATAGTTCACTAAGAAGTCTCAACCTAACAACTGGGTAGGAGCAGAAGAACTAAGGTGAAAAGAGTATGTATCTTTCAAAGGGCCTAATCAAAATGGAATATATTCAGAAACAGGAACCTTTTGGGGTTCACTGGAGATTCCCACAATTTAAACTCTTTTAGTAACCCAAGTCAGGGGCTGGCTGCTTTATAGTAGTGGGGTTGAGCACCAAGAGTGTGTCTCCAGTATTAATTAGGACTGGAATAGATTCATACCCAATCTGGAGAAATGTTTCTCCAAGCTGATTAAGAGGGAGGATTAGGAATAGCCCCTGCAGTTTCTTAGAGCTCCATCATTAAGCATTGGGAGGACACTGGAAAGGCTGGTTAGAGGCTGAAGGCACTTAAAGTGCTTTCATTTGTAACAATCTCTTTTCCAGTGTCTTGGCTCTTTGCAATAATAGCAGAAACTAGGATGGTTTTGTTTTTCGTTTTGGAGCCTTCATTTGCTGAAGTTGAAGATTCAGAATTTTGACAGTCTTCATTTCTGGTGACTCATCTAGAGTGTGAGAGAGCTGGTTTTCCAGATTAACTAAATCTGAAGGAGACATAGTTTCTCACTCCATCCTGGTCCTTTATACTAGAAGGGAAAGGTCCCAGTACAGCCCATTAATAAACATAGAATTAAAAGTTGCCTGGTAGAATCAGCATCTAAAGGAAGACAAGAATTTTCTTTAGAAATAATCTGAAGTCAACTGTAATAGTCATGAACACGTTCATCAGATTTTTGTGTGCAAGCTTGAATTTTGTTCCAGTCAGCAGGCTTTGGAAAAGCCCTAGGTGTTGCATGATGAAGTCACCTAACAATTGCTTGAGTCTGATCATATAAGTTAGCAGGCTGGTCTCCCGGTTGGAATTCTAGAGATCTTTCAGGATTTTCCCAATTAGCGGTTTTCATCCAGTACTGGCCTGGCCTTTACCAACAAGCATACAAACTAGCTGATAAAACTCAGAGAAACCAGGTTGATAAGTTTGAATTACTACATTAAATTCCTCAGCAAATCTGTGAGGATCTTTAGCTAACTTTGGGAAAACTTTTGACTACGGCTTGCAGTTCAGGTTTAGTCCAGAGAATATGAGAAATCAAGGGTATAGACTCTGATCCTCAGAATGCTTAAAGGGACAGGTTCTGACACGTTCACAGGTAAAGGGGGTGGGGAGAGTTTAAGAGAAAAGGGAAAGTTTGATGGGAGAATTAGTATGAGAGATAAGGGTACAGAAGAAGTGTAGGTGGTACAGAAGCAAAGGAGGAAGATTATGCTGAAGGCAGAGTCTGGCCATTAGAAGCCAAAGGAGACAGAGACAAGATGGTGCTGGAGGAGAAGCCTGTGACAAAGAAGCCAGGGAAGAAGAGCCTGAGGCGTTGAGAGCCATCTTACCTTTCTTTAATCATTTGTTTACCTCAGTTAATCTTAAAATCTTATTTTGCAGGGAGGTAGCTTTAGCCTCCTGATAACATTTAGAAGACTCAAAATACTAATCAGAATAGTCATTCCACTCAGTTCTGGAAATTTCTGAGCTATTGTAATCCAACTTAGTTTTAAGAAAATTGAGTTCAGGGATTTTAGAAGTTCCCCACAATGGCCATTGATATTCTAAATTGCCTTTGGTCAGGTTGATTCATTTAGTTAGCAATGCACATGAGGAAGGACTGTGGTTTTTAAACATAAAATCAGCTGGAGTCCCTGTTGGGGGGGTACCCTCAAAATATTTAGATAACTAGGATTCCATTTCTCAGTGGGTTTTCTCTAGAGTAAAAGAGTAATTTTCAAACCGTTCAAACAGCTCAATTTAAACAGCTTGCAAGCTAGTACAAGCCAGTTCTAAGGAAACAGCTAGGTCTCAGAGGAGCCAGGCCAAATGCTTTTCAGCCAATTTCCAGACAGTAACCCATTTTCCAAAGGAATGGGCTGCCAGCTGAACTGGCACAGTTTCAATGTAGTGGCTCCTGTTCCCAAAGGAATGGGCCAATGGCTTCTCATCCAGCTTCAGTTGAATTAGTTTGATCTCAAAATCAGACCAAAGTGTCAAATGAATACTCACATACAAAACAAGGTCTTAACCAGAAAGATGAAACCTTAAAATAGATTCTGAATAAACCCTGGAGAGCTTCAGATGCAAAGAGGGCATGAGCTTGGATCCAGGAGAAAGATGTATCTTCAAATTCCAGGGTTGGAGAGAAAAGCAGTGAGTGACAATGGACTCAATTGTGGGTACTGCACCTGTTTGCTCACCAGCCCCAGAGCCATCAAGGGTCTTCTCTGGTCCCTGTACAGGCCACCAAAATTGACCTAAAACAAATAGACTACCAGATATTTCTCCATCAAAGATAGGTTGATTCAGGATCAGCAGAGAATTACAATTTGGAGTCTGCAACCTTGGGTAGTCATGCACAAGTCCCCGCAGGCAAGGGAAGGAGAATGCTATTATAGAGGAAAAAAGGAAATTGGGAAGGTTATAGGAAAAAAAGAGTTCATGGATTTTCGCTAGCTGAGCCCTTGGCAGGAGAGAAGAGGGGTCTTTAACCTTCTTGTTGGGCTCTGCCTTTGTCACAGAGCCTGAGAGCTCCCCCTTCTGGTAACCTGACTCTGTTTAATTAAGGTTTCTGGTTTTTTTTTTTTTTTTTTACAACACCACAGTGGATCTTACAGGGTGCCTGTCCTTGAAGAGCATAGAGTCTAATGGGGCACCAAATCTACACAGAACTAATATTATAAAGCACAACATGGGATGAAGTAAGTGCTGTGCAACCTGGTGATGAATCGCACTTACTTCTTCTGGAGCCCCATAGAGATGCTAGTGCAAGCCCCATTTTGCTAGTTTTGTAAGGTGGCTGGGACCATCTATTACATTGAGCCAGGCAGGGCTCCTTTACACTCCCTGCTCCCCCCTCTCCCCGCAGAACATCTTGGAAGCAATCTTGGCACACAGTTTTATTATAAAATGTTATCACCCTAAAATAATCTAAAGACATTGTCAGGAAACAGATTAAGACACTTGGCAAGCCCCTTTCCCAGGCTGCCAAATTTCTGATCTTCAGAGTACCCTTCACTTCACCTATGAGATACAGGCCTGGAGTTGAATTCCCAGTTTTCAGCTAGCAAACCATCATGCTGTCAGGGACACATCCTCAACTGAGTGGGTTACTGGAACCCAGGGGTCCAGACTATCTGTGAACTTCAAGAAAAGGAAATAGAGGCTTTCTTAGCCATCTTGTCATCTTCTGTCCCCTGCATTTGTCCCCCATCTATCTCTACCCAGAATACTCTTCACCACCCCACAAAAAGGGAGGATCACTTCCCATCTCTTCTGCAGGCCTTCACAATTCACCAATCCGCAGATCTTCATTTCCTGTCCAACCCACACCCCATAAAACCCCTGCATTGCAATAGCCAACAGCTGATACATCCTATAAAATCAGGCTTTTAACAATTATATGTTAAATTGAAGTGACATGCATTGGACTTGTTTAAAGCCCTACTGCAGCTACAGGATTACTGAAGAATAATTTAGTAATTTCTATGAGGAACTGGGGAAGGCCTCTGAGAGAAGCGGGCATTAGGACCATATCCTGGAAGATAGAGTTAGTCTTCTTAGGCAAAAAGGGGGGTCAAGGGCTTCCCTGGTGGCACAGTGGTTGAGAGTCCGCCTGCCGATGCAGGGGACGCGGGTTCGTGCCCCAGTCCAGGAAGATCCCACATGTCATGGAGCGGCTGGGCCCGTGAGCCATGGCCGCTGAGCCTGTGTGTCTGGAGCCTGTGCTCCGCAGCAGGAGAGGCCGCAACAGTGAGAGGCCTGCGTAATGCAAAAAAACAAAAAACAAAACAAAACAAAAAGGAGGGGGGGGTCAAGGCATCCAGGTCGATGGAATAACATGAGTAAAGGTATGTTCAGGAAACACTGAGACAGTGGTGACAGCACAGATTGTATGAAGTTGATGGGAAATAAACTGGAAGAATGGGCTGGAGCTTGGTCATGGAGATCTACATACCAGTTTAAGAATTTGGATTTGATTCAGTAAACAACTAGAAGCCATCAAAAACTTTTGTGGAAAGAACTTCACCTGTCCTTTAGAAAGTCAGAGCAGTTAGAGGTTACTGCAGCACTCCAGGTAAAAGATAATGGGGGTTTATCATAGAAGGTAATAGAATTAAATGGACGGGACCAGATTAGCAAGTCACTGGGGAAGCTAGGACTCGGCTGCTGACTTCCTAACTACTAAATTGAGATGGATTGTTTAACCTAAGGATAACTAGAAAAATCATGAGTCTGCCCACATTTTTATCCAGAGGCAGGGAAAGAACAAAGCCTAATGAATAAATGTATGGAGACATTGGGAGAAATAAATAAAATTGATTTGTAGTTAAATCCCATGAGTCACGCACCATCAGCGTACTGGTTACTTTAGGGTCTTTCTTATACACTCACCAGGGAACAGTGTTATCCTAAAGGCAGCTAAGCGTCCTTACTAAGTGGGAACAGCTTCATTTATTCACCCATCAAACATTTATTGATCACTTACTATATGCTAAGTGCTCTGTACATAATGAACAAGACACAGCCCTTGCCCTTGAGTTGTTTATCGTCTGGGGTGATGCAGGGAGTCACACAAATGAGGCAATTCCAGTGGAGGGGGAAGCAGTTAAGACAGAGGCAAGCACGGGACACCCACAGAACACCAAGGAGGCAGCTAACTGGATCCTGAAGGAATAAAGAAGCATCGGCCAGAAAAGCAGGAAGGCAGTAAAGGGAAGGATACTCACGTTAAGGAGAACAGTGGAAATAAAAGCCCCAAGGTGAGAGAGGGCTTGGTAGGTGTGAGGTGAGAATAGTGGGCACCAGGCTGCGTCCAGACTGCACAGCCTCCCAAAGCGTCCCAGGGCCTTGGGACTATATCCCAAGGCCATGGGAGCCACTGAAACCTTTAAGCTACGAAATGACAGCCTCATGTTTTAGAACGCTCACTCTGGCTGCCGGGAGGAGGACAGATCAGAGGGGTATGAGGCTGCAGCTTGGGCGCCTACCATTCATCATGTGGCTGTCCCTGCCAGCGCTGCCTTCCACCTGTAGAAATCCACCTCATCCATCAACACTTAGCTCCTGGGACACCCTCTCTGTGTCTGCCAATCACAGTTAATTGCTCCTTCTTCAGCATTTCCATCATCCGGTTGAGTGTGCCTATGTTTCCCTTAATAAGCCCAGCTCTACAACACCTCTTGGGATATTGAAATCCTGAGAACGCCCTTTGTAAATTATAAAGTGTTGGACAAATGTTTGCAGTGTGATGACAGTAGCAATGAGGTTGTTTGTCTTCTCAGCTAGACTGAAAGACCTCTGAGAACAGTGATTGTGTACTAAATCTCCCAAGTCCTTGCTGGAGCAAGTCCTTATTTCAGAGAGTCTTTCGTGCTGAAGAGGCACTGAGATATATATCAGAGATCACTGCGAATCCAGACAGACCTGGGTTTGAATCCCAGCTCCTGACTGGAAGTGTAGTCTTAAGTGCATTTTACCTCTCTGAGCTTCAATTTCTGTATCTGTGAATAGAAACAAAAATACTTAACCTATGAGGTTGTTGTGAGGATCAAGAGTATATATAGAAAGTGCCAGGCACAGTAGCTGGCCCTCCACAGTAGTGGCCATCGTCTCCATTTGTATACCCATCCTGGAGAAACCAAGTCCCAATTTAGAAAATGATACTCTGAAGAAACTAGTAGATGAGCAGGAAAAGCTACAATCGGGCGAGATAAATTAGGAGTTTGGGACTAACATATACACACTACTATGTATAAAACAGATGACTAACAAGGACCTACTGCATAGCACAGGGAACTATATTCAATGTCTTATAATAACCTATAATGGAAAAGAAGCTGAAAAAGAATATATATATATATATATATATATATATATATATATATATATATAAACTGAATCACTTTGCTCTATACCTGAAACTAACACAGCAGTGTAAATAACTATACTTCTATTTTTAAAAGTTACTGAAAAAAACTAAAATGAAAAATCATTTTACTAAGATAAAAATTCATAAACAAGTCCTAGAAAGACAAGTCGCTCATAGTGACAGTATATTCAAATAGAATTTTCCGTGATGATGGAAATGTTCTAAATCTGCACTGACCAACATGGAGCCACGAGCCACGTGTGGCACCTGAGCACTTGGAATGTGGCTAGCATGAATTTTTAACTTCAATTAATTTAAGTTTAAATAATGACCTCGGGCTTGTGGGTACCATGTTGGACAGTGCAGGTAGATGCTATGTTCTCAAAGCCGGTGTGATGGCGAGGATGTACCAGGGCAGGCAGAATGGAAGGGGAGATCTATTTTCAATGCTGTCCAGAAAGGTTGAGTCTTTATACAGCGGTTATAAGAAGTTATAATAAGGAAGGGCCAAGTGGCCAGGCAGCAAGAGAATAGGAGCTACGGAGGGCAGATACCACACCCCAGCATAAGGATGGAGATGATCATTACTATGTGCAAGGAAGGGAAAACCATCCCCAGAAGACTGTGCTAAGTGCAGGCCCTATCTAGGTTATCTAGTATAACGTCCTTGTGGTGTCCTTGCAAGTGAGCTACATCAGCAGGATGGACGGTTTGGTGCATAAGAGTTTTATGATCTTGCTTCACAACCTTTGGCTGAACCTTAGATTCTACCCCAAAGGCAATCAGTTCTGGAGAGCAGTGAGCAACTGTCGGAGACTGCAGGGACAGATGAAATGCTAGAGCAGTATCCTGAATTCCAGAGGAGGAACCCCCTGCTCTGAGTTATCTCCTCTCACAGTGTCACATGTGAATTTCACTACAGAACAAGAGGGAAAAGGGGGCCGGGAAACCTGCTTCACTCTCCCATTCCTTCACCCACCTGCAGCTGGACGACTGTCCATGACATTCCAGGTCACCAAGGAGAGAGTCCCAGGGAGGCTCACCTTCCTCCCTCCTTCTTTGTGGGCCTATCAAACAAACCAGAGGGGGAAGGAGGCTGATCCCACACCCACTTGGTCATGTAGATGAGGTGGCAGCAAGCCAGAGACTGGGAGGGAAGGGAAGAAAGAAACGGACAGAACAAGGGTCACATGTGGAAGGGGTTTCAGCTTGGTGGGATCTGAAATATTTTAAAATTCTGGGGAATCAAGAGAACATAATTCTATGGAATTATTATACCCACTTCCTCTCCTAATTTTTCTCCCTTGGTGATATAACCAACTATTGAGCTTGCATAGAAAAGTTTAGCTCAATTCAACAAATATTTATTGAATATCAGTTGAACCAAGCCCCGAAGGATACATTCAAATTAGGCAAAATCCCAGCCTTCTAGGAAGGAGCCAGGAGGAGAGTAACAGTTGTCAGAGAGAAATAAACAAAACACAGCAGGAACAAAGAGAGAGGGGCCCCGATAGGTGTTCAGGGAAGTCTGCAGAGATGAAAGATGCTGGAGTGTTCCTGGAAGGATAAGAAGAATTCCAATTAGCTTAAAAAATAAATCAAAAACATTCTTAGAAGAGAGATTAAATGAATAAAGGCCCAGAGACATGGAGGTGCCATGGGTGATAAGGGACAGAGTAATGCAGGGTGGCTGTGTTGTAGGCGACTACAGGATATGAGAGGAAAAGACAGTGGTAGGGAACGGAGCAGGAAGTGTTGATTACGCAAAATTCAGAAGGCACTTTGGAAACCATGCCAAGATTTTCAGACATCAGCAAAGGGGGCCAATGAAGATTTTTGTGCAAATAAGTGACATGTTCACTAACGTTTTCTTTTAACAAACTTTGCTGAGGACAAATATTCATAAAGATGAAAAAGACTTAAACCCTTTTGTGGGGTTCTCAGGGCATGAATGACAAGATGCAGGCATTTTGGGAAGGACACTGGGGCAGCAGTGAATGCAGAGGTGGAAATGGAATATTAAACGACTGCAGCAAGAAAATGAGTCAGGAGGCAGCTGATGATGAAGGCCTAAACCAGGGGAGTAGTGACAGGGGAGCGGTGATGGAAACGGCAGGAAGATGTGGTTGGGTGGGAGATACCCAGCTGGCCAAGACTCAGTGGTCCATAGGATGGGGGTGTGGGGGAAGGGATCAAAGGGAGAGGCTGTATGAGGAAATAGGAGAATTTCTTAATCTGTTCGGAGAGAAATGAAAGGATCAACTCTACTCTCTCTCCCATTTACCCAGTGAAGTGAATTAAAAAAAAATAGTAAATTGAACCCCAAGGCAATCATCCACATACACCCAATACTGATCACCATCCCAGGGAAGACCACCAGTCATTATCCCAACACGTCCCAATAGCTCTGCATCTAAACGTATGTGCACATACATGTGCACACATGCATACACGTGCAACATGCAATGTGCACATGTGCTACACAAATATACCCAAACTGCTACTTGTTTTCTCCTACTAACCACTCTTAAATTGCTGTCAGCTAGGGGCAGTCATTCTGTATTCCTTATGTGTCTATATAAGACAATGAGTTGAGGAAGAAAGGACCAGCTCAGGATTACCAACACTGTGGTATGTCACTATGCATCCAAGGTAAGCTTTGGCTAAAATTTGCCAAATTTACCAACTGAAGGCTGAAGAAAAGAGGACACAAGCAAACCAGGACAACACAAAAACAGTTTAAAAAATTGTTTTTGAACTTGGTATTCCATGGTTCCAAAAACAGAAATATCTGGATACTATCAAGGAAGTGAAAAGACAGCCCAAAGAATGGGAGAAAATATTTGCAAACCATGTATCTCATAAGAATCTAGTATCAAGAATATATAAAGAACTCTCATAACTCAATGATACAAAGACAATCGAGTTTTTAAAATGAGCAAAGAATTTGATAGACATTTCTCCAAAGGAGATATATAAATGGACAGTAAACATATAAAAGCATACTCAGTGTCATTACTCATTAGGAGATGCTAATCCAAATAACAATGGAATACCCCTTCACACTCATTACAACAGCTATAATCAAAAACATGGACAATAACAAGTGTTGGTGAGGATGTAGAAAAATTGGAAACCTCATACAGTGCTGGGGGGATGTAAAATGGTGCAGCCACTTTTGGAAAGAAGTTTGGCAGTGCATTAAAAAGCTAAACATAGTTACCATATGGCCCAGCAATGCTACTCCTATGTATGTACCAAGAGAAGTGAAAACACATGTTCACACAAAAACTTGTACATGAGTGTTCATATCAGTATTATTTATAACAGCCAAAAAGTGGAAACAACCCAAATGTTCATCAACTGATGAATGGATAAACAAAATATGGTGTATCCGTTCAGTGGAATATTATTCAGAGACCAAAAAAAAATAAACCGGTACTGATACATGCTACAACACAGAAGAACCTTGAAAACATGATTGTAAGTGAAAGAAGCCAGACATGAAAGGCCACATATTGTATGATTCCATTTATATAAAATGTCAAAAAAAAAAGTAAATCCATAGAGACAGAAATTAGATTGTTGGATGCCAGGAGCTGAAGGAAGGGAGTGGAAGGAAGAGTAACTGTTAATGGGTATGAGATTTCTTTTGGGGGTGACGAACATGTTCTGGAACTAGGAGCTGCTAATGGTTATACAACTTTGTGAAGATACTTACAATCACTGAATTGTACACTTTAAAAGGGTGAATTTTATGGCATGTGAAATATATCTCAATTTTTCAAAATCATTTGACTCCTTGGTCTAGTACTCTAGGTGTTTTTTTGAGGATAATATGTCTTTCTCACTTGTTGATTTAATACACACTGTGATGTACCTAGGAGTGTATGTCTTTTAACTTAACCTGCTTGGAATTCATTGCCCTTTTGAAATTGGAGGATTAGAGTTTTTCATCAATTCTGGAGCCATTATTCTTCAAAAATTGCCTCTCCATTATCTCTCTTTTCTCCCTTTGGGACTCCAGTTAGACTCATGATAAATTGCTTCACTCTCCTTTCCATATCTATTAACATTTTTTTTTTTGGTATTTTTCAATTTTTTGTCTTTCCTTGCTGCATACTGGTTGATTTCTTTAGATTTATTTTCCAGTTCTGTCTTCAGCTATACCTCATCAGTGTTAAATCATCAATTAAGTATCTAATTTAATTTAGTATTACCATCCAGGTGATGGGAATTCAGTCTAAATGAGGCCATATTGTGCTTGAATGTTCAAGCAGATATTTCCCCCCTTCTAATATGCATCTAAGCTCACACTAGGCAGTTTCCTTATGTGTCCTTGGTCAGGAAGCAGGTGACTATTTTCGTGTTTGTATATGAGCAAATATTTTTGGCAAAGAATAAGTGGATGGCAAGCATTAGTTAAAGATGGTGTATAACCCTGAAGAAATCTGCAAGTTTATCTCCCTTGGAGCTATTTGTCCAAATTTCAAAGGGTTTTGAAGAACTAGGGACTTTCCCCTTTCTTCCCAGAGAGGATCTGTTCACATCAGAGAGCAAATATTTCCCTCCCTCTCTGCAGGGGGGAGGGTGGCCACTGTGCAGCAATTCCTATATAAACTTGGAGAGTCATAATTTCAGGGCTCCTCTCCTGTAGGATAGACCCCTTGTACATGCAGAGTGAACACCTGCTCTTATCACATCACCCCAAGAGGGAAAATGGAGTCTGGGAAGCCAGCACTGTATTGGCTATACATAAATATTGGTCTGATCCCTGATCCAGAAAACTGGTGTTTGCTATCAAGATAAAATAACTATACAGAGACATAAAAAAACATTATCCCCTGAGTGGCCAGAGAGTGAGAGGCTGGTTTGTTTTCTGGTCACCTCTACATTAAAGGTGTAGGACTTTGCAGTGCAGCTCTGTACAGGTGCTCTCCTACTCACCAGTTTGAGCGTTTTCTCCATTTCCCATCACCCTGTGAAACTGAAAGGGAAAAATCAAGATCACTAGAGTTGAATGTATGTCCTCAGAGTAAAGACCCACCTCACAGCTGAAGTTTAAGTTTGAGTTCCTGGTATCACTTTGCTTTTTGTCAGTTAGTTGTTTTTGTTTTCTTTTTACAACCTTATTGCTGCATAATTGAAGTACCATAAACTGCACGTATTTGATCAATTTCAGCAGTTTACACTCATGAAGCCATCCCTATAATCAAGATAATGGACATCTCCATCCCCCCCAAAGGTTTCCTCCTGCCCCTTTGTAGCACATCCCTCCATCTACCCTCATCCCCAGGCAACCACTTTCTATCACTGCACTGTCAACTATCACCATAGGCTTACTTTCTATCACTGTACATTCATTTGAAGTTCCGAGACATTTATAGAAATGAAATCATGCCGTATGTACTGTTTTTTGCCTGGCTTCTTTCACTCAGCATAATGGTGCTGAGATTAATCTATTTTGCATGTATCAATAGTTTGCTCCTTTTTATTCACTTCAGTCTTGGACTCCAAGTATTCTCTATTCACTTTTTTTTAAAATATTTTATTCAGATGTTTCAATTAGTTTTGGTAGGAGGGTCAGCCAGAACATCTAGTTTGTTGTACTTCCAGACACAGAATTTCATCTTAATGTCCTGTGGAAAGAAATATCTTCTGAGACCTCTTGATGGCCATTGTGGGGGAAATGAATGAGGCATGCATAACAGATCCACTCCAGGATTCCTATCTCCCCTAAGTGTTTCATTTTTGCTATATTATACCAATGCATTTCTGGCATCTCAGTTTCATTTAGGTTACAGAAAGCATAGGGCTTTATTTAGAGAGTTACAGGTAGTTTGAGGCAGGCTTTATCTTCCCCCCAAATCTCCATTAGCCCTTTACACTTTGCAGGGACAATTGGTATTTTTTCAATCTTATGTAAAGTTCTAGGCAAATGAAGTTTGCCATGTATCCTTTCCCTTCCAATTTGATTACCCCTCACAATTTCTTCCCATGTTAACCCTCTGAATTACAGTAGTATGTAGAGGAAACTTATGGGACCGTTTTTTTTCCATCAGTGTGTATTGTGCCAACAGGCAGGATCCAAGACACTGCAAGTTAAGGACATCCCAGGAGGGGTTTCAGAAATGCCAGAAGGCGGTGAGTAGCTCCAAGGCAATAGAATGACTATAAACAGGGGCATTCCTAAGGGACAGCAGACCTGGAATTTATCCCATATCTATAGCTCCATCAACACCCAACAGGTTTAAGCAGATAAAATAAGGTTAAAATGAAGCACTATGGGGCTTCCCTGGTGGTGCAGTGGTTGAGAGTCTGCCTGCCGATGCAGGGGACACGGGTTCGTGCCCCGGTCCGGGAAGATCCCACATGCCGCAGAGCGGCTGGGCCCGTGAGCCATGGCCGCTGAGCCTGCGCGTCCGGAGCCTGTGCTCTGCAACGGGAGAGGCCACAACAGTGAGAGGCCCGCGTACCGCAAAAACAAACAAACAAACAAACAAAACCACAAAATGAAGCACTATGGCAGCCCAGAGGTGGGAAAAGAAGTCAAAAGTCATCCTATGTCAACTTTCTTCTACTCTTTGTGTATCCACAGAGCCAAGCCCTAGTCTTGGCATATAGTAAATGCTTAAGAAAAAATCAAATTTGGTGACTTAATATAGGGATAAATACCTCAAGCACTGGAGAGATCCTCCTTCCTTATGGTTGAGGTATAGACTTGTTTGCAAATGTTTGCCGAATTCAATACAAATGCAAAATAAATAATTTCATTGTTTAGCATGGGTCAGAGAAGAAGAAATTGTCAATATGGGTATTGTGGAAAGAATGGACATGGTGTCAGAAAACCTGAGTTCATATCCAAGCTCTGTCACTTATTAACCGTGTAGACAAGTCACTTTGGAGGGAGGGAAGAAGTATTTGATTCTTCATATTTAAATGAAAAACAAAACAAAACAAAAACAATCTGCCCTGATTATCTTATTACTTTGCCAATTGTTACAATCAACAAGTGAGAGAATAGAGATGGAATCTCTTTGAAAAGAATATGGTGATAAATCAGTGTAAGGAATAATAATTATTATTATTGCTGCTGATAATAGTACTAAGCACTCAATATACTCTCTCATTTGAATGGGTGCTTTAGCATAGGAAACCCAGGCAGGAAAATCTATTTGTTGCTTTGGCCAGAACATACTCATTGACAAGGTATGTCTGAGTCATGGCCTTGGCTCCTTCTTGTCAACTTTATGAAAGATTGGAAAAGACCTCAAATTAGATAAGACAAAAAAAAAAAATTAACTGGCAACCTCATGGGCCAGATACTTTGAAGGAGAGTTTGCATGGATTGGAGCATGAAGGAGATGGTTCCCCTGATGCCGAGTTATTTTAATCCCCTTTAAGATGGAAGGTCACAGGCTTTTTAGAGCCAGGAAGCTCCAAACATAGGCAACTATCTCATTCTGACTCACAAAGATAATTTTCCACTCAACAGTTATTTTCCCATTCTCCTGGCAAACAGGGGTTACATTTTATTCTGGTGTTTAATCCCTTCCTTGCATGACTCAGAAGGAAAATCCTAATTAGTTTGTCATTCCTGATCCCCATTTCCCTCTCAACATATATTTATTGAGCATCTACTATGTGTCAGACACTGCTTGAGGTTCTGGAGAATCAGCAGCAACAAAACACAGTCCCTTCCCTCAGACTAGAGGGTAGATAGATAACAAACAAATAAAAATACATAACGTTGTATCATATGGAAAGAAGTACTTTAAACAAAAATGAAGGAGAATAAGGGCTCAAAGAGTCATGGAGGGTATGATTTTTAAGTAGTCAGTACAATTTTCAGAGAAGGTAACACTTCAGCAGAGACTTAAATAAAGACAGGTTAAAAAATAATTATAAACACACCTTGGTACAGCAGTACCTAAAGCACTTCCGGAATAGGTGTGCCTTCTATTTACACTTTTTATTAATACTAGTATTCAGAGTTTATTATTTCAATTTTTTTTTTAAATAAAGGAAGAACATACTAAAGGCAGTCTTCACAGATATTACTTCTGAGGCAGTAGAGGAGGCCAACCCACCATCTCATCATCGCCAAAACTGTGATTACGTGATTCGTCTGACCATCCCCCAGTGGGCTTGTTACAGGCAGCCATGTGACTTGGTTCTGCCCAGTGAGATATGCGCCGGAGTCTGCAGAAGGTATCTGGTCATGTTGGGAAGGGGGAAGCTGGGGTGAAGTGAGAGTAGCATCGACATACATACACTACCAAATGTAAAATAGCGACCTAGTGGGAAGCAGCCGCCTAGCCCAGGGAGATCAGCTCCATGCTTTGTGACCACCTAGAGGGGTGGGATAGGGAGGGTGGGAGGGAGACGCAAGAGGGAGGAGATATGGGGACATGTGTATGCATATGGCTGATTCACTTTGTTGTACAACAGAAAGGAACACCGCATTGTAAAGTAAAGAGGTATTAAAAAAAAAGAGACACATATCTGAAAAGTTTACATACTGTACGACATTCCAATCATGACATTCTAGAAAAGGCAAAATTATGGAGACAGTAAAAAGTTATTGCCAGAGGTAAGAGGGGAGTCAAGGATGAATAAGTGGAGTACAGAGAATTTTTAGGCCAGTCAAACTACTCTGTATGATACTATAGTGGTGGATGCCTGCCATTATTCATTCTTCCAAACCTATAGAATGTACAACACTAAGAGTGAACCCTAACTTAAGCTACAGACTCTGGATGGTTATGATGTGTCAGTGTAGGTTCATCAGTTGTAACAAATGTACCCCTGTGGAGTGGGATGTTGATGGAGACGGAGGCTGTGCCCTTATAGGGGAAGGAGGTATACGGGAACTTTCTACTTTCCATTCAACTTTGCTGTGAACCTAAAATTGCTCTAAAAAAGTCCATTGAAAATAAAAAGGTAGAGAGGGAGAGACACATGAACAGAAATAGTACCTCTTCCTCCATTAAGCCATGCTGTGGTGGCAAGCTATCTTGGAAAACACAAAGACAGCCAGGCGAGGATGGACGAATAGAAACTTAGATTGTTACATTTCTCCATTAACCAACCCTAGTGCCACCCTAAATTTCCCTATAGTTTAAGCCTGTTGGGATTTTCTATAACTTGCAACCAAAGCACGCTAATTAATATAAGGCTAATTAATACAAATAATGCTAATTAATATGAATATAAATGTCCCAGAGTGAGAGGAAAGGAAGGGCCAGTGGCTGGGGAAAGCCAGGGCACAAGCCAGCCTCCTGTGTGGTCATTGTCACTCAGGACAACGCCCACTGGGCCACGCTCTCTTCCCAAGATCCCCTCCATGCCTGAGGAAGCCGAGATGAGTCACTGACCCTGTGGAGTCACTGTTCTTGTTCCCAAGAAGACTCTGACACTCTGATTTTTTTAAAGGTCCCCAGAGGGCAGAATCATAGAGCACTTAAGGGGAGACCATTCTCAGACAACACTGTGCCTCCCCTGATTGCCAGCACCTACCCAAGCCACCTCCAATGCGCATTTCTCTACCCATGCTCTGACCGTTCTCACATGTGTATGACACATGCCTGGTGCACCCATACTTACATGTGGTCCCATAGAACCACGTGTGCAACTGCGTAGGTATATTCATCGGACAAATATGTATTTGTGCCACGTGCTGTTGTGGCTCCATGATTTGAGGAGTGAAAGGATTAACCAGATGGAACGTTTTTCCTTTCTCCTATCTCTTAAATGTTGCTTTATCAAGGATCTTCTCCTTAGCCTTCAGCCCTCACATTTCCCTCTTCAGGCATTGTTCTTCCCCTGATCTCAGCCTCACTTGGGCTTCTGCTCCCTCCTGGGCTCTGAAAACCTCTAAGTCTCTATTCTCCAGCCTAGATGTTTTTCCAGTTTTATTGAAATATAGTTGACATACAGCACTTTATAAGTTTAACATGTATAGTGTAATGATTTGACTTACATATATTGTGAAATGGTTACCACAATAAGTAATTAACATCTATCATCTCATATAGATACAAAAAAAAACGAAAAGGAAAAAAAAATTTTTTTTCATGATGAGAACTCCTAGGATTTACACTTTTAACGACTTTCATATATACCGAACAGCAGTCACCATGCTGTACATTACATGCCTGGTACTTATTTTGTACCTTTTGACCGCCTTCCTGCAATTCCCGCTTTCCCATCCCCCACCTCTGGTAACCACAAATGTGCACAAATCTTCTCTCTTCTAGGAGTTTGGATTTTTAAATTTTCTTAATTTTCAATTTTTTTTGCCTTTGTGTTTTCCTTTTTTCCCCAGTTTTATTGCAGTATAATTGACATATAACATTTTATAAGTTTAAGGTGTACAATGTTATGATTTTATACATGTATGTATTGAGAAATGTTTACCACATAAGGTTAGTTAACACAACCTTCACCTCTCAAAATTACAATTATTATTGTTATGGTGAGACCATTAAAGCTCTACTTTTTGGGCAACTTTTTTTTTTTTTTTTTTTTTTTGCGGTACGCGGTTCTCTCAGTGTTGTGGCCTCTCCCGTTGCGGAGCGCAGGCTCAGCGGCCATGGCTCACGGGCCCAGCCGCTCCGCGGCATGCGGGATCTTCCCGGATCGGGGCACGAACCCATGTGCCCTGCATCGGCAGGCGGACTCTCAACCACTGCGCCACCAGGGAAGCCCTGGGCAACTTTTAAGTATACAATATAGTATTGTTAACTGTAGTTACCATGCTGTACATTAGATCTCCAGAACTTTTTCATCTTATAGATGAAAGTTTATACCCTTTGACAACATCTCCCCTTTTACTCCATTCTTGAGGCCCTGGAAATCATCATTCTCTGTTTCTATGAGGCCAATGTTTTTAGATACCACATATAAGTGAGATCATACACTATTTGTCTTTCTCTATTTGACTTATTTCACTTAACATAATGCCCTCAAGGCCCATCCATGTTGTCTCAAATGACAGGATTTCCTTCTTTCTTAGGGCTGAATAATATTCCATTGTGTGTGTGTGTGTGTGTGTGTGTGTGTGTGTGTGTGTGTGTGTGTATCACATCTTCTTTATCCATTCACTCCTAGATGGACACTTAGATTGTTTCCATATCTTGGCTATTGTGAATAATGTTTCAGTGAACATGGGAGTGCAAATATCTCTTCAAGACAGTGATTTCATCTCCTTCAGATATATACCCCAAAGTGAGATTGCTGGATCATATGGTAGTTCTACTAATATTTTGCAGAACCTCTATACTGTTTTCCGTAGTGGCTGCACCAATTTACGTTCCCACCCACAATGCATGAGGGTTCCCTTTTCTCCATAGCCTCTCCAGCATGTTATCTCTTGCTTTTGATGACAGACATTCTAACAGGTGTAAGGTCTTACGTGGCTTTTTTTAATTTTAATATTTATATTTCATGTATAAGTCAGATCATACAGTATTTGTCTATCTCTGTCTTATTTCACGTATCCAGCCTAGATCTCTTTCCACCCTTTCACATGCAGTTAAAAGAACCAACTCCACTTCTGTGGCTACTACTGCACTCACAGTCACCCGTCAGTCCCAGAGTTTGCTTTTTTTTTTTTTTTTTGCCTCACCTACAGTGACTAACTCATCCTGGTTTGCCTAGAACTCTCCTGGCTTTATCACTGCACGTCCCACGTCCCGGGACCCCTCTCAGTCCCAAGCAATGGGAACAGTTGGTCGACTTAGTCACACCTTCACAGGATCTTTTTTTGCAAAGGTCATCATATCTTCTCCATTTGTAAATCCAATGGACACTTTTTAAACATCATCTTATTCGAGCTCTCTGAATTTTGACACCGTTCACCACATCCTGATTCTCCTTCTGCATCTCAGTTATTCCCTCTCAGAGGCTCCTCTTTTTCTTTCCTCGCTTTAAATGTTGTTTGCCCAAGGTTTGGTCCTCAGCCTGCTTCACTTCTTACTAACCCTCACAGTCTCTCTGCGAGCAAGTGACCTCATTTGCTCTATTGACATCAACTCCCGTCTCTGTGACTGCGATTCATCAATCTTTACCTTAGAACCTCTCAGGAGCCCCAAACCCCTATATTCAACTCTTCTGGAGCCTCACATCAATATTGGGTGTTCAGACTGGCAGGCCTGATAAATAGTCCCTCTTTGCAGACTATTAACAAGGCTTGTTTACATCAGAGTGTAAGACAGGTTACACTGGGAGATACACCAAGATAAATAACACATGTTATCTGGCCTTAAGGTACTGTTTTCACAGTCTAGTAGGAAAGAGTGATTGTTTTGCAATTACCACTAATTCAAAAAGAAAGTACCACAGTGAAGTCCAACTACAGTGATAGGGAATTCACAAGAGGAAAAGTTTGCACCTAGCTGGAAAAGTCAAGAGTGCTTCAAAGAGTTAGGTATTTAAGCTGGGACATGAGGTTGAGTAAGACATGCAGTGACAACATGAAGGGCAATGCAGATGACAGGATTTATGTGCACAAATGCACAGAAGAAAGACAGCATGGAGAGTGTTTGGTATAGAGGGCTGCCTGGGGTGTATATGTGTCCTCACGTGTGCACAAGCCCTTATAAATAAAAGTGGTAAATTAGAAATTGCCACAGCTACTATTTATCCCCATTAACGATGATCACCAACAGCTTAAAAATTATTTTGATCCTTCAGACCAGCATAGTCCATTCAGAAGCAAACTCCAGTCTAGGGGAAGCAAATATTCCATTGGTCTGACGCCTCAGACCTAATTCTCTCTCATTTGCCCCTTTTAACTATTGTTAAACAATTTATATTTTAGTTCCTTATACATACATGTTAGTGAGATATTTCCTTATCTTTAAAATGTATCTTTCTACTCTGCAAAGGGATTCCAGGAGTTAATAAGGTATTGAAGACAAATGTAAACATACAGCTGCATTGCTTTGCCTCTTCATAATTGAGGTATAATGAATTATGCAAGATAAAAATCTGCATTTGGAAAACAACTGCCACGTGCTTAGCCCTGTCCTAGACCCACTATGTAGTATGCAAAAGAAGTAAATGACTGTGTTTCACATCCTTCAGTCTTGTTAAGAATACAAGATGTACAAAATAAATCATGTAGAAAAGTAAAGGGTAGCCTGGTTCGGATCATATAGAATTCCTGGGTAACATTAAAATCAGTGCCAGGTGAAGTAAGTTAAGAAGAGCTCTTGATCATCAGAGCTTAGAGTAGGACTCTTTTACAAATAGTCTAGGTCATGGTCATTAAAGACACTGACCCTATCTCTTGTCCCTGGAAGCCATCACAAAATAAACACTGCACTCTTCCTGCTGAGCTCAGATTCAATAGAAAAATCCTTGTCAACACAGAGCTCTTGGCAGCCACAGCTGGCCAGTTGAGACGGAATCTGCTCACCATCCTATTTACGGACTAGGAGTCCAAGATGCAGAGAGATTAAATTACTTGGACAAACTTAAGAACATGCCAGGCCAAAGCTCAAGTTTCACAACTCCTAGAATCACAGGGAAGTAGCTAGCGGAGCTATTTGGCATGGATGTTGGAATGAAAACTGTCCTGGATTCTATCATTTTCTGTATCATATTAGACAAGTGAGTTAACACTCTCCTACCTCAATGGCACATCAAAAGCAGAAAATACTACATACTTTATATAACTGTTGTGAGGATTAAATAAGGAAAAACATGCAAAAAGCCTGGCCATCAATAAATATTGTTACTATTGCAGACTTACAGGGTCAACAAGCATCTTGGAAGAAATCTAGCTCAATATCACAATCACTTTCAGAAAAGATAGGAGGGAAGGAACCACGATATACATGGTAGAAAGAGCGCTGGCCTGGGGGGCACAACATGTGGGTTCAGCCTCAGCCCTGCTATTTATAATAATAATACTTATAAATAAAGTATTACAAGCTGCAGCTGTGTGATTGGGGAAAGTTACTTCTCTGACACTATTTCTTCCTCTCTTGTATGGGGATATACTCAACATTTTATGGGTTTGGTCTGAAGATTTAATAAGGAAACAAATGTAAAAGGCATCTGCAAACCAAAAACTGTTATACGTTATAGGATTCCTATTGCTACTCTTTTATTTTCCTTTTTAATATAAACTTGTCTATACAGATTGTGACCATTTGAAAGGCATTCACCCCCAAGGAAAGGAAAAGTATGAACCTATATAACTAATTATAGATTTTAGCCAAGCCCCAAACAACTGAGGTAGCATCTGCTTGTGATTCTAATACCAGCAGCAGAATGCCTCGCTGGGAGAACAGATGTATCACACCTATCCATGGCTAGCGTGATCTGGCCCCTGCCTGTATCCCCATCTGCATCTGTTCATCTGCCATGTTCCTCCTCACTCTCTCCTCCAGCCGCGCTGGTCTTCCTCGACTTCCTTGGACATGCCAAATTTGTCACCCCTGTGTCCTTTATACATGCTGTTCCCTCTGTTTGAAATGCTCCTTTCTCACCCATCAGGCTCCTGACCATCTTCAATAAAACAGATGCCTACCCCCAACCCCATCCATCCATCTCTTTCCAGCCCTTCCTTCATAATGCTGTAAAATTAGATTCTTTTTTCATTAACTTGCTTTTTGTCCATACCCTCTATGCAGTGTATTCTCCACAAACACAGGGGTGGGGTCTGTATGTTCACCATTGTGTTCCAGCATCTACTGTGTAATATTTTGAATTAATTATGAATGGCACACACTGCGGTTGTGAGGCAGGGGCTACAGCTGAAGGGAAAGCCTGTGGTGATGTTTATGCCACCATCAGACTCCTCCATCTCTAGTTCCTTCTGTGGCTAAGCAGGTAGCAGGTCTCCCAGCACATGGCCTCCCGCAGGCCGGTTTTCCAGATTCCTGCCGAACCTTAAATGTTTCCAAAGCCTCTTCAGGAAAGCATGACAGTTTCATGATGCTCTAGGCAAGCCACAGAGCAACTGCTTTTTTGTAGCAAGAGTGAGGCCTCTCTTTCAGGCACCTGGATGCCTCCTCCTTTGCCTGCAGCTTCTCTTTAGCTCTCTCCATTTGTCCTGTCTCTCTGGACCCTGACAATTATCCTCTACATTAGGGGAGAGCCCAGGGAAAAAGACACCCCCAGCATGACCACCACAGGGTACACTACTTTATTAAGTCAGAGATTATTGAACACAGCATGCAAAATTATACAAATGTTCATGCATATGCATGTGAATGTTAATTATATGAAATTTATGTTCTGACCGCCTGGGGCTGGAAATATGGTAACTTTAATCAAGGGTTCCCTGAGGGAGGTAATGCTGACAACTTGCCTGGGACCTGAGGGATTCCAGGTGTGTGTGTGAAGGAACTGTTCTGTAAGCAGCTGCTTTTTATTTCTACCATCAATCACTGTTAACCAACAGCTCCCGAACCCCTTTCGTGAACTGGGTACTGTGTCAGGCACTACTATCTGCCTGCTTGCATCACTCTCATTTGTACAATGTACATGTTTCAAAACACTTTGGAATGAGGTAGTATGAATTAGCTCATTCAGTTCTCAGACTAAGTCTGAGGTGAGGAAGAAGGGGTATTTTTACGCCCCTTTGATAGATAAGGAAACTGAGGCTGTTCAGATGCAACGGCACTATAAGGAAGCATATGATATACACCAAAGCTGATGCCTGTAACGTATGCTCCAGGTTGGACCCTACACACCTAGTGCTGTGTTGGTAGCATAGTGTAGAGGGAAAGGCCAGGCCTAAGGTTCCAAACATCTGTGTCCAGTCCCAGCTATTCCCAAACTAGCTTGTGAAACTTCACCACCCTTCAAATGTTTGTTTCCCTGACTATTACATGAAGCCATTGGACGAAGCAGTGGTTCGCCGCCTGGGCTGCATATTAGAATCCCCAAGGGAGCTTTTAAAAATTCCTGTGCCCAAACTGCACCCTGCACCAGTAAAATCCAGTCTCTGGGCCTGCAAGATTCAGACCCACCCATGTTTGTTTAAAGCTCCCTTGGCTATTCGAAAATGTAGCCAAGATTGAGAATATTGGCTCTGAACTAAATGATCCCTTAGATTTTTCAAAACACTGTAAACTCCCATCTGAAGACAACTTGCAGCCTCTGATCAATATAAATGTTTACTGAGTGAGCCATCCCCAAAGAAACCCATTTAACATTGTTTAACCAAGCCTCTCCCGATCAGGTGTGGCCACAAAAACTCTCCTCCTGTGATAGTTATAAAGATCCTATTAATATCCCAGAGTACTGATGTATTCTGGAAAACACTCCATTCAGAGTCCACCTTGACAAAAACAATTTTGAAGAATTTGATTCCCTAAGCTGTTTGGGGATGTCGATTTATGCCTTAGGAAACACTCTCTTGCAAAGTTCCAGCACCTGCCAGCACATCCCCAGATGAGATGATGGACACTGCTGCTTACCTCTCCTGGGTTTGGGTGTAGCTAAATAATTAGAATTCTCTTCAGATGTTCTGCGTCTAGAGTAAAGAAGAGAGAACCTTGTTCTCATATTAAACATATGTTTAATATGTTTCAAATGTTTTAAAGACCATGAAAGTAAAAGCATAAAAGTATAAATTACAGCAGAATACACAAAGGCACAACATGCAAAAGCAAGAAAGGCAAATACACTTGAATACATCCGACTTTTAAGTGGCAAAAGACCCCACAGACCACAAATATAAGAAAGTATAGACTGGGAGGAAATATCTATCATATATATAAAACAGAAATGCGGACTATGTAAAAAAGTCTAATAAATCAACAAAACAAAGACACGTAGCACCAAATAAAAGCAAATGAAGACATGAGGAGGTAATTTGTAGAAGAAAGCCAACTAGCCAATGAGAAAAGATGCACAGCCTCACTAGTAATCAAGTGAAAACAAATTAAATAACAACAAGGCATCATTTTTCACACAAGATCGGCACAAAATGTAAAAAGATTGATAACAGCAGGTCTTTCTGAGGAATAGCGAAAGGTGTATTCTTGCACACGATTGGTGAGGAAATAAATTGAAAAAGCCTTTTTGGAGGACAATTTGGAGTAGCTAATCATTTTTTTTAAATTTACATTCCCTCCCACCAGCAATTCCACTTCCCGGTCTCTACCTTGAAGAACGACTTGCAATGCCGTGCTGTTTACAACGGAAAAAAACTGGGCCAATTCTAAATAGCCATCAGATGCCCATATGTAAATGCATAGAGAAACATTTGGAACTCCAAGGGCACTGGTATGTGGTGGTCAAAGTGGACTTTGGGAGTTCCCTGGAGGTCCAGTGGTTAGGACTCCGGGCTTCCACTGTAGGGGGCACGAGTTCGATCCCTGGTCGGGGAACTAAGATCTCACGTGGCCATGACCAAAAAAAAGTGGACTGCTTTATCTGCATTATTTCCTTTTTTTCCCCCTCTTTTTGCATAAAATTGTCTTAATGACAGTGCCCAACTCATACAGTTGCAAGTTTTAGATGAGTGAATATACGTAAAGCATTCAGTGCCTGTCCCACAGTAAGTATTCAAACACATGTCACTGGTAGTATTTTTGTCATCTCTAGCCACAGAGATTTAATAACTGCCTGTTACCCAGGCATGTCTTCTTGCTTCAGCTCTGGCGTTGCTGTGGAGGGCCTCTGTTACCTACCCTGGCTTCTGGGAAGTCCTTTAAAAGTCCCTTCCTTCTCCATTCATGCAGTGATCACTGCAGTCCTCTTCCTGGGTCAACATGACACAGCACATGTGCTTTCTCAAGCCTCTGAGGCGCAGCATCGTGGGAAATCTGCAAACCTCCGTCTTCAGGCTTAGTAATGGTGCTTTGCCGACTAGCAGGTCGCTTCTTCCAGAAAACCTGTTTTCCTCTTCTTCAGGGAAGATCCCCAAGCCCTGCTGAATGTGGGATGGGGGCCAGAAGTGGGGAAGGCAAAGAGTGAAGGAGCATCACATTTTGTTTCAGACAAATGCTTAGTGAGACTTCGGAGACCGTCTTTCTCAGCCTCTTCTCCGAAACGCATGGACAGTTTAGCCCTGGAAGAATTTAACCGGCAACCACAAAGAAAGTGCTGTTCAATAAATTAATTTTTCTCACAGCACTAATGAGGCAATGGCCTAGGATGGGGGAAGGACTGTTAGAGCTTGGTAAATTGGCGCCGCCCCGACAAGGAAATTACACCGAGGACTCCCGCGGTGAATCGTTGCTCAGGAAACGGGGAGGAAAGTGAAGAGCCGCAGGCTCTAGGAAATGTGCAGCGCCTTACTGGAGATCTGTTTATTTCTTTTTATCTCCAGTTGCTTCCTCTAACATACTTTGTTTTTTTAAACTTTAGCTTTGCAAGTAGGAAGACCAGACATTTCAAATCAAGCCTATAAACTTTTCTTCCCTGCTCACTTGAAACCCTGCTTCCTTTTTACCTCCTTTACCAGGAGCTGCTCTGACCTGTATGAGGGCTTTATCCCATTCACCTTTTGCTGAATTTGACTTAGTGGACTTCTCATCCCCTGAGGGAGGTTTTACCCAGAGATCTGTGCCTACTCCCTGCCTTTCTTCTCTTCCTCTCCATTAGGGAATCTCTCCATGCTCAAATTTTCATTTCTATTGGGAGGCAAGTGGTCTCAGATTCCTTGCAGACTATCAATACAATTCTGACGCAAGGCTATCACTTCCAAAGCTCTGTTTCTCTAGCTCCATCTCTCTGGGTTCCTGCCAAAGTCCCAGCTGTCCTCTGGGCACTGAAGTGTTCGGGAATATCCCCCTTGTTTCCCCTTGCCAACGTAAATCTCACTAGGTCTTACCTTGTCTAAGAAGCCTTTTGGGGGCCTCCCCACCGAAGGGATTTCTCCTAGTCTGAATTCCTATGGCACTTAATGTCTATATCTCTTAAACACCCCACCATCTATGTAATCTTTGAAAAACTACAAGGAATATATGAGGTGCTGACAGATGAAGTTGTATGCATGTGTTCAGGGAAACAGCTCTACCTTCTAGGTGTAGTGCTAGGCATAGGGAATGCAGAGATGATCAAAAAGGGTCCCTCCCTTCGTGGGTTCTTTATAGTCTAGGAAAACACAAATTTAGCCACATTTTCTCCCTTGGGTGAATTGAATGGTTGGAAGTATTATCATTTGGTCCTTTTGGGGTCACTTGCACCTAATGCCTGAACTAGTCAGTATGACTCAGGCCCTTTGATGAGATAACATGTACAGAATACCTTTATCCAGACAATTTTTAGATTAATTCCTCGAGGCAGTTAGTTTCATGGCCTAATAATAATTTCTCATTGGTATATTTCCCTAATTTCTTTTCTTACCACTATAGGAAATATTAGATATACAGGGCAAATAGCTGTCACAAAATCATACTAAAATGTATATTTAAGAGAAAATGCTATATAACATACACATTTCATATTAAATATGCAGATCACATCTAGACACTGAGAATCCCTTTGTGATCCCAGCTTCTAAACCTGATTCACTTTGCCTGCCAAACTGCTACCCTAACAGTCCTAACAGACTCATTTCCAAAATCTTAGATTTCCAATTTTCTTAGCTGTCCTAACTCTGCTATATTTGTTGATTTAGATTCTACCCAAACCTGCGCTGGAAGCACGTATATCAGATTTTTATGTTGCCCTTGCCCGTGAGATACTCCAAATATTCAGACTGAGCAGAAAATGCTCCCTGAGTTTAGAAGTACTATTTCTCTATACCACCTAGATGTTAGTGGCCACTTTTCAGGCTCTTTTCCTTTGGCTCAGAACTTTCAAATCTATACACATTCTTTTTTTTAATCCCTTTAAAATTTTTATTTGTTTTTTAATTGAAGTATAGTTGCTGTACAATATTATATGTTACAGGTGTACAATATTGTGGTTCACACTTTTTAAGTATTATACTCCATTTACAGTTATTATAAAATATATTCCCCATGTTGTACAATATAGCCTTGTAGCTTATTTTATATCTAATAGTTTGTACCACTCAATCCCCTACCCTTATATTGCCCCTCCTCCCTTCCCACTCCCCACTGGTAACCACTAGTTTGTTCTCCATATCTATAAGTCTGTTTCTTTTTTGTTATATTCACTAGTTTGTTGTATTTTTTAGATTCCACATATAAGAGATATCATAAAGTATTTGTTTTTCTCTGTCTGACCTATTTCATTTGGCAAAATACCCTCCAAGTCCATCCATGTTGCTGCAAATGGCAACATTTCCTTCTTTTTTGTGGCTGAGTAGTATTCCATTATGTATATGTGTGTATATATGTATATCTCACATCTTCTTTATCCATTCATCTGTTGACAGATACTTAGGTTGCTTCCATACTATATACATTCTTTTAAAATGATCATTTCAGGGCTTCCCTGGTGGCACAGTGGTTAGGAATCCGCCTGCCAGTGCAGGGGACATGGGTTCAAGTCCTGGTCCAGGAAGATCCCACATGCCGCAGAGCATCTAAGCCTGTGAGCCACAACTACTGAGCCTGTGTGCCACAACTACTGAAGCCCGCACGCCTAGAGCCTGTGCTCCGCAACAAGAGAAGCCACCTCAATGAGAAGCCCACGCACCACGATGAAGAGTAGCCCCGCTCATGGCAACTAGAGAAAGCTCATGTGCGGCAACAAAGACCCAACACAGCCAAAAATAAATAAATAAACAAACAAACAAAAGATCATTTCACTGGTTGGAACTCTTCCACTTCTGTTCCCCCTTAGATATGTTCTCTCTCTCTTTTCTCTCTATTTGCTCCCCTAAGTGATTTCAGGTTCTCCTTGGACTGTTCTCATAGCCAATCAATTTCAAAAGGTTTTTCTCTACACATAGCATTCCCATACTACGGCCTCCTTCCAAATATGTCATGTCATGTTCCATCTCTTATTCCTCTGTCTAGCAGCTCTAAGTTATCCCTCCTGCATTAGAACTCCTGTAGAACATTTTGATTCTCTTGTACTTACCACTTTCTGCCTCAGTGTGGAATTACTCAGCTCCGTAGCTGGTATCTCTAGTGTATTGGAAATTCCTTGAGAACAGGATCTGTGGCTGCCTCATATTTCTATTTGCCACAGCACCTAGTACAATGCCCCTCTCATGAGAGGCACTCAGATATTTTCGTTGAATTAATTAAGGATTAATTGGTGGCTGGGTGGGTGGATGGATGGATGGATGGTCAGGTAGAGAACATGAGATGAAGTGGAAAAACTCTGGACTTAAATTCCAAAGAATGGAGCTCAGATCCAGTTCTTCTACTTCTCCTACTTGTGACCCTGGACATGCCATTATGCCTCTTCGGGTCTCAGTTTCTCCAAAAGAAAAATGAGGATAATAGAAGCTGCCTTACCTAAGGTTGTTCTGAAGATCAGTTGAGATATTTTATGTGAGAGTGCTTTATGAACTCTCTTTAGAGTAAAGAACCTAAAAAAAAAAAAATAGAAGGAATCAAATGGTGACTTGGAAGCTTTCCATGTAAATTGTATTTAAAAGCATTCAAAGAATTTCTTTATCTGGTACCACGACAAGAACACTCTCATCCTCGGCAAGCTAGGTCAAAGACTAAAAACATAAAAACAGTTCAGTATATTAGTATCCATCACCCTCTAAGTTGTCCTTCCAGTAGCAAGTAGGAGTGAATTTTGATAATTAGGTGAGTTTACAGCACTGTTATCTTATATTACAAATCAGTTACAATATATTATAAATTTGTGTTGAAAAGCATAAAAAATCTTCCATGTGTTTTACAAACACAATGTTGTTTTTATCCTTCTACCTTTGGGGACAGTTGGGTGCTCTGCTTGTCATAGAAATGCAACATACACACCATATTTCTCAGGCCTTAGCAGCCTAGAGGGAAGGTCGGGGCACGTAACCGAGCTGTAGGCCTCTGGCTCTGCCTGGATTTCTGAACTGAGAAAACTCCAGCAGACACCCCTCCCTGCTCAGACCCCAGGTCTCTGGGTCACTGTGATTCTCCTCCACTGCTGCTTGGGCACCCTTGTTCTTGTGGGGTGTGCAAATGGAATCTAGAGTGATGTGTCCTTCACATGGCTACCAGTGACCTTGAGGAACCCTGGGGCTTATGTTGTGGCTCATGGGAGGTGATCTGGGAGGTGTGGCTCCCTGACCAGTCTTCCATGGTTCTCACCCTTTGTGATGTGGCCAAATGGGGAAATACTTCTCACCTACAGAGTAATTCTATTCTTGTTTCCGCTCCCCTTTCCAGGTCTTGGGCAAAAAGACCTGGTGCAAAGGGTAGAACCAACAGAAGTGTGAGTAGGATACCTCCTATCATATTCCGCCCCCAGTAATGATCCTTTGTCCACAACCCAGGCATGCCTCTTTCAGTAGCCTCTCCTCTTATACTGAATTCCTTCTCATGAGGATCCTTGGACCAATGGACCCATCCCTCCCATTGATAAGTTTGCATAACCAGCTCCCATCATAAGACCCTGAAAACAAGTTCATCGTGTTTCACCTGTGCTAAGTACAGGCTGTCATTCGGAACAAATATCATAAGATATCAGATATAGGACCTTTTATAGAGTCTGCCTTTTTTTCCTCTTGTGGGTGGAGTCATTATAACATGGTGGTTAAGAGGATGGACTTAAGAACCAAGATGCCTGCATTCAAATTTCAAGTCAACCTTGAGTAAGTTTTTTTAGCCTCTCCAGTGCCAGTTTCCTTATTGTAAAATGGAGGGATGACAATATCTGTCTCATAGTGTGGCTGTGAGGATTATCAAAATTGTTCATAAGCTAGATCATAAACCAAGCCTCAACTAATTTTGAAGTATTGAAATTATTCAAAGTATGTCCCCTGGGGGCTTCCCTGGTGGTGCAGTGGTTGAGAGTCTGCCAGCCGAAGCAAGGGACATGGGTTCGTGCCCCGGTCCGGGAAGATCCCACATGCCGCGGAGCGGCTGGGCCCATGAACCATGGCCGCTGAGCCTGTGTGTCCGGAGCCTGTGCTCTGCAGTGGGAGAGGCCACAACAGTAAGAGGCCTGCGTACCACCAAAAAAATAAATAAATAATAAAAAAAAAAGTATGTCCCCTGGAATTAAGTTAGAAATTGATAATAAAAAGACTACTAGAGGACTTCCCTGGCAGTGCAGTGGTTAAGAATCCACCTGCCAATGCAGGGGACATGGGTTCGAGCCCTGGTCCAGGAAGATCCCACATGCCGCAGAGCAACTAAGCCCGTGAGCCACAACTACTGAGCCCACGTGCCACAACTACTGAAGCCCGCGACCTAGAGCCTGTGCTCTGCAACAAGAGACGCCAGCACAATGAGAAGCCCACGCACCACAATGAAGAGTAGCCCCCGCTGACCACAACAAGAGAAAGCCCATGTGCAGAAACGAGGACCCAATGCAGCCAAAAATAAATACATAATTTTATCAAAAAAAAATACACTATAGAAAATCCCCAACTGACTGGAAATTAGGCAACCCATGGCTCAAATAGGGTACTCAAGCTTTGTCTGCCTGGTTTTCCTATGTGCACTGTATACCTCAATTATCAATAAAAGTAAATAAAAGCTGCCTAAGCAGAGAGCCTAACTAAGTGCTACCTAATGGATGCCTCCCTCAGCCATCACATGTAGACAACTGGGCGATGTAGGACTCTCAGAATCGTGGGCTTTTGCTTCCTTCTTCACGTGGGAGCATATGTTCACACTAAACAGGAGAGTGTCACCCCTTCTTAATACACACATTTGCACAAACACACAGCTAGGTGAATTTCTGTAATCATTTTCCAAGGAAACAAGTACATTTTTCTAAGCAGTGCACAATTTACCCAGTTCATCTTTCTGCTCAATAAATACAGGAAGCACAGGAAGACAGAACTGGAGATTAAAGACACTGTTTCTGAGTAGAATTCATAGACTGGAGGCCTTGTGGGCCAGGAGGGGTGCTAGCTGATTCACTGGTGTGATAACTGTAGGATAGTGCAAATGTTTCCAACTTGCTAAACAATTTGCACTTGGCTGGGGCCAGGACATTTTGTATTTGCACCCATGCCCAGTATTTCCGTTAGCACATATGCTAAGGATATATCTCCTAGGAAACATGAGGAACTAATGATAAAAATGTGAATCATCATCCAGGGTTAGGAATTAACCAATCCTATTCCACTCAGCAAACATTTATAGAACAACTATATTTAGACACTGGGCTAGGGTAACAGTGCCACTAAATGCAAACATCCAGATGGACTTGTTATAGAGAAAGCATTGAGTCTCAGATCAATTTCACAGGTAGGCTGGTCTAAGAAATGAACAATGGATGTGGTGTTGGAAGTTTTGTGTCCTGGCTCAAGCTCCGAAACTTTCGCACTGTGTGTCAGCAGGCAAGTTTATTAACCCTGCTTCTTGTCGCACAACAAGGAAAGAGTAAACCAGTCATTTCCAAATACGATAACGAATGTGAAAGCTGTTTTAATACAGTTGAGGAGGCTCTTTGTGTAACGCTTGGAATGAGCTCTAAGAAAGTGTTGTTAGTTTTTTTTGGAAAAGGGTACAGAAAAGTGCTTTTCCATTTTTGTAAAAAAGAGAGAAAATGAATACACCTGTGGACTGTTAAGTACATAGAATATCTTCAGAGGTATACACCAAGAACAGTGATATTGCTGACCTCTGGGGAGGGTTACAGTGTGGATGGTTAAAATGACAAGAAGGCGAATTTTTAAAATAGGGGAATTGAAACATGCAGAGGTTAAATAACTTGCCAGAGGACACCTGGTGAATACCTCAAAAAGCAGGGATTCAGAATTAGGGAGTCTATTCATAGAACTCAGCCTTACCACCATGCCCTGCTGCCTCCTGCTGTTCAGACAAGAGGGTAACTCCATGTTGGAAAGGTTAATAGCCTCTGCTCTAAAAGCACTGCCGTCATCTGTAGAATTCAATCTACCAACAATTTCCCCCTCATTTCCAGACTGATGTGCTACCCTGGCTGAGAACATTATGTGTTTCATTAAATTACACTTTATTTCTCTGGTACAAATCAAGACAAAATCACAATGATTTCTCTAAAATCATACACAACATTCCTGTCCCTGGTCTGTTCTTCAACATCATATCCCTGAGAGCTAGAGAAGAATCACTTATTTTAACAGAAATGATCCTCCCTGAATGACACTGATTGAAGTGTTGTTCATGTTCAGAAGATGTCTGAACAGAAAATATGTCTAATTTGTTGATGACTTTCCAAAAGCCACCGTCCACCCCAGGGATCTTTGACCAGACATCCCTTGGCTCCTTTCACTTAACTGGAGATGTTTGCAATGTATTTTGGTTGTGCCGGTGGTTCCTGCATTCTTCTTGTCTCTCTAGCTGCCCTGTTTAAAGTACCCATCAGCCCAGTTGGAGTTCTTTCCAGAAATTTTCAATGTGACCTGCCTGTTTTAAGATTGGAGCTAAAACTGCTGTTCCTCTTGGTTTCAGTTATCTTAGCAGACTTCAAATTGATATCCTACTGGGTCACTTCAGTGATCAGAGTCACTCCCACCCCCCTTCAAACAAAGCCTACATTTTCTGGCCCTTCTTTGTGCCAATAATTTCGTTTCCATCCTATTACAGGAATCTCCTCACTCCCATGGCCACACCCAGGCCTTAGCATTACCATTCTCTTGATTCCCACCTCAGAAATACAAGATTTAGAAAGCCCACTGTCTGATCACAGCTTCTTGAGCCTCTACCTGTAGAGCTATAAAACCATCCCAAAGTACTCTTCAAGAATCCAGTACCCTCAAGTCATCAGTCCTCATCTGCCTTCACTTTCCTGTTCAACCTGGATCCCAAGGTCAAAGGCTGCAAACCCAATAACTGCACCATCACTTCTTCACTGGACTACTGTTTAGCTGCCTCTGCTAGAATGGCTCCCAAGTCTTGGAGAATTCATCAAGTCTGTGCCTCCACTTCTGCTTCCAGGCTGCCTATAGTAGAGAAAAGATTGATGACTCCCTCCACTGAGGCCTCAGCTCATGAATCACTTTCCCACTCACCATAGAGAATGTACTAAAGCTTTAATAAGCTCCTGTTTCAGTTAGGATTGTATTTAGGTACATATAACTGAAACACAAAATAACAGTGGTCTAAACTTGATCTAAGTTTATTTCTTAACTAGGTAAAAGAAAATCAGAGATTGGCAATCCACATGTGCTATGGAGACACCACCACAAAGTCATCAGAACCTAGCTATCTATCTTTCTGCTCTGCCATCCTCAGCAGATGGCTCTATCCTGAAGATCACCTCATGACAAAAATGGCTGCTGGAGCGCCAGTCATCATGTCCTAAACAGCCAGAAAGTGAAAGGCCAGAAGAACAAAAGGGTTTCCTTCAAAGCTGAGTTATCTCCCTTTAAGAAGTCTTCCTAGAAGTTCCATATAATTTATGTATACACACATATACATACACACACACACACACACACACACATATATGTAAACACTATAGTCACACAATCACATTTAGTTGTAAGGGAAACTGGGAAATGAAGTCTTTTAGCTGTCTATGTCACTTACCTAAACAAAATCAAGACTCTATTACTAAGGAGGAAGAGGAGAATGGATTGGGGGTAAGCATCTAATTGCCTCTATCACATCTCCTTAATACCTCAACTCTCACACTACCATTCTCATTTCAATCAGATAACTCTTACTGAGAAATGAGACCATCAGATGTCAAAACCCTTAATACCTCTCCCCTCTACTTCTAACTTATCTATTTATAGAGCCCACCCTTAGTTTATTTCTATCTCAGAGGAAGAAGTGCCTATACTCTTCCCCAAGGCTAAATAAAACCTGTGCTTTTAATACGTGCAGTTTAGCATACGTCAAGTATACATCAATAAAGCTGTTTAAAAATTTTAAATTTTTCTCCCGTTGCGGAGCACAGGCTCCGGACGCGCAGGCTCAGCGGCCATGGCTCACGGGTCCAGCCACTCCGCGGAACCTGGGATCCTCCTGGACCGGGGCATGAACCCGTGTCCCCTGCATCGGCAGGCGGACTCTCGACCACTGCGCCACCAGGGAAGCCCAAATTAAAAAAATTTTAAACTCATTTACTTCTTAATCCCTTACCATCCGTTTTCCAGTCATTATTCTCCTGAAACTCTTCTAGCTAGGATCAACAATTAATATCAAATTGCTAAATCTGAAGTAAGTTTTCAGAAAACAATTTGGTAGTTCCTCAAAAAGTTAAACGTAGAATTGTCATGTCACCCCACTATTCCACTCCTACAGGTATACTCTAAAAAAGTACATGTTCGTGCATATCCATAGCAACACTATTCACAATGGTCAATAGATAGAAGCAGCCCAAACCTCCATCAATGGATGAATGGATAAAAAATCATATGGAATATTATTCAGCCATATGAAAAGAATGAAGTACTGATAAATGCTACCTTGTTGATGAACCTTGAAAACATTATGCTAAGTGAAAGAAGCCTGATATAAAAGGGCACATGTTGTATGATTCCATTTATATGAAATATTCAGAATAGTTAAATCTACAGAAATAGAACACAGATTGGTGGTCACCAGGGCATGGGGAAGGGGGATGCGGCGAAACCACTTAATGCATACAGGGTTTTACTTTAAAGTAACGGAAATGTTTCAGAACGAGATAGAGGTGATGGTTGCACAACACTGTGAATGTACTAAATGCCACTGAATTATTCACTGTAATATAGTTAATTTTATGTTATGTGAATTTCACCTCAATAAATTACTTTAAAAAGTCCATTTCGGCGGGGTGGGGGAGGGATGGACTGGGAGTTTGGGGTTAGTAGATGCAAACTATTACAGGTAGAATGGATAAACAACAAGGTCCTACTGTATAGCACAGGGAACTGTATTCAATATCCTGGGATAAACCGTAATGGAAAAGAATGTAAAAAAATAATGTATATATGTATATAACTGAGTCACTTTGCTGTACAGCAGAAATTACACAACATTGTAAGTCAACTATACTTCAATTTAAAAAAACCTATTTCAGTCCTCAGCTTACTCATATTTTCCACCAGTGACCAGCCATCTACTTCCCAAATTCTTCCTTCCCTTGATTTCTTGAGCATCAGTTTTTTCTGTTTTTTCACCTGTTCCTCTGACCATTCTCACTGTTTCTTAGGCTGCTCTAACTTTTTTTTTAAATCATTGATTTTGGAGAATTCTTTAGACTCTTTATTTTGGTCCTCTTTTATTCTTGTTCTCCCAAGTTTCTCACATCCATTATTTCAGTTCTATTAGAGAAAACTTTACTCTCCTATCCTCATGTTTCTGGATAAACATCTTTCTATTCAGGGAAGAAACAATATTGGAAAACCCCACGTGAAAGGAACCTTTTCTTCCCATGGAAGGAGAATTGATGTATGTAATTGAAGAGTGACAAAAATCTGACACCCATTTTTATACAGACCTTTATTAGGGAGAGGTTAAGATGTTGAAGCCCGTGGTTCCCATGTGGCCTGTCCTCTCTCTTTTTGTACCAGCCTCTGTGTGGAAAGCAAAAGTCCTGCTTTCCTCCATGTGCTAAGCTTAACTTTTGAAGTTGCAAAGTATACAACCCTCTGGAGAATCAAAATTATTAAACATCAGAGCATTATACAATTGATGACACAAAATTGAGGAATCAAGGATGGCAGGATCTAAGGAGTCATTTTTTCCATATTCTTGATCTTGAAAAATGGCCCAGCATCCACCCAGTCTCAAGAACAGAAGATGAATGGCAAAATCTCACAGGAGCCTGAAACAGAAATCGGGAAGCCATTAAGAACTAAGACAGCTGACCTTGTCCTTTAAAACTCTTCTCATTATTCCAGGAGCTACTGCAGTGTTCTTTTCACAAGTGTTTTTCTGTTACTTCCAGTTAGAAACCCTCTGAAGGGTTTCTCCTACTTGCAACCAATATCCGATGTTTATTATGTTATTTATACTTTTCATTTTTCTTCCAGGAAAACCTTGAGCATGTAATACTTACTTAAAGCATGTTTTTAAGTATAAAGTAACACACCCCCATATCTTAATCTGTTTGGGTTGCTGTAACAAAATACCATAAACTGGGTGGCTTATAAACAAAAGAAATTTATTTCTCACAGTTCTGGAGACTGGAAGTCCAAGATCAGAGCACCTGCATGGTTGGGTTCGGGTGAGAAGTCTCTTCTGGATGGCAGACTGTTGTCTTCTCATATCTTCACATGGCAGAAAGCAGAGAGAGGAAGGAAGCTGTCTCGTATCTTCTTATAAGGGCACTAGTCCTATTCATAAGAGCGCCACCCTCATGACCAAATCACCTCCCAAAGGCCCTACCTCCTAATGCCATCACTTCAGGGGTTAGGATTTCAACACATGAATTTGGGGGGCCACCAACATTCAGTCCGTAACACCACACTACACTTCATTTGCTCCCTGTGATGAACTGATAGACTGACTCCCTGTTCAGCCTGCTTTCCTCCCTCCTGCTGCCAGGCCTGTCTGTACTGCAGAAATTGGAAGCCTGCATTTCCAGACTCCTTTGCAGCTAGGGTGTGGACACAAATTGTGTCTCACCAATTAGAAGCACTTGTGCAAAATACAGAAGGCATAAATTGGGCAAAGCCCTTCTCCTTGCCCCTTTCAGACTGCTTTTCTTCTGGCAAACACTATCTCAGAGACGGGAGATTTTGCTATAGCAGGGTCCCAGTGTCTGTATGAGAGGCAGGGGGGTGGGTAGCCTCTTGACTTTGGCTTCCTGATCCTTGGAAGTGCCTCTCAGATCATGCAATGCAGGGTCCTGGCTCCAGGATGGGGAGTTTTTCCACTCAAAATTTCTGGGGGTGGCCTCAGAGGTGGTAAGTATCCAGGGATTGGTCCTACTGTTCTGTAAGAAGGATTTTGCTCCCCCTATCCTCCCAGTGACTTTTACTAGCACCTAATTTCCTTCATTAAATTCCTTCTTGAATAAATAGCTAAAGTGGCTTCTCTTTCCTGCACTGACCCCTAACCAATACACTATACTACTTTCTAGCCCCAGGAGCAGCAAGGAGTTAAAGTGAGGTATTAATGATCTTATGGCCAGGGACTCAGGAATGCCCAAATCCTGCTCCACACATCTCCCCCCTTCCACTGGAGTTCCTGAGGGAGCCATCTAAAAAAGGAATAATAAGTAAAAACCAAAGTACCACTTCATTAATTGTTGTTCCCAAGCCTAAAACCCAAGTGCAAGGGCTTGATAAAGGTTACAGTGGGGCCTGGGACCTCCTGCCCTACATTTCCATCTTGATATCTTATCATTTTGGCTGAACACGGGCAGGAAAGAAGTTGAAGAGAGAGTGAACCAACAGAATTATCTAGAATTCACTTACTCATCTAGAGCTGTGAGAAGTAGGAGAGTAAGAGAAGGGGTTCATGCATTTTAAGGTGTAGTAGCCTCACCCACTAGTCACCATGGCCCAATCAGATGTCCTGGACCCTGACCACGCAAACAAAAAGCTCTCCCCATGGGGGAATTAGGCAAGGCACTGAGATAACTGGGTCAGCAGTGGGAAAAGCGGGGGATGTACGAAAAGGGAGTGGCCCGACAGAGCAGAGGGGCAAGGACTAGTGAATCTCCCTCAATGAGTGTATGGTCTCCTGCCCCATGTGAATGCTCTAAAGTAGGTTTACATCTGCTCTGTCCCTGCAAAGTCACTTGCAGAGCTAAGTCCTTCAGTTTTCATGAGCTTGTAACAAATGAGAGAGTGTGTGTGTGTGTGTGTGTGTGTGTGTGTGTGTGAAGGAAAGGAAGATAAGAGTGGTGGGGAAGCTGACCTGTGGGTAGTGGTATTAATAAAACAGGACAGGGCTTCCCTGGTGGTGCAGTGGTTGAGAGTCCGCCTGCCGATGCAGGGGACACGGGTTCGTGCCCCGGTCCGGGAAGATCCCACATGCCGCAGAGCGGCTGGGCCCGTGAGCCATGGCCGCTGAGCCTGCCCGTCCGGAGCCTGTGCTCCGCAATGGGAGAGGCCACAACAGTGAGAGGCCCGCGTACCACAAAATAAATAAATAAATAAATAAAATAAGAAAAAATAAAACAGGAGGTATTGCTCATCATCATCAAATGTGTATGAATTTTTAAGATTGATTTGCCTTAGTGAAAATACTAGTAGAGACACTGCTAAAATACACTGATTTTTCTGGGAGGGAGAGACTAAAAAGAGAAATCTTGGATGTACCTATAATAGGATGTTTGACTTAACCTATCCAGGAGGGTAATATGAACTTTAAAAAGTCCCTTTTAAAGTTTTGCACTTCTACTCTGTACTCCAAACTGGAAGCACCTCAGAGTTTTTGCAGTCTCTTAAAAGCTTCCTGAGTCAAATAAATCAACAAACACTACCCTCTATACAGGTAATAACTACCTCCTTAAAGACACCCCTGTCGATTCCCCTCATCTTTGCCTGTGCTAAAGAAAAGGATACATCTTTCTGAAAACAAAGAAGGTAGACTTTGGAATTTCTTTTTTAATTCAAATTGATCCTTTGTGAAAAGAGGCAGGAGAAAATCAGAAAAGTTATATTTGCCAGAAAATAAAATTCTATTTTGTCTATATTGTTGAAAATATTGTTTATATTGTTGAATGGTCTGATCATGAATGACTCAAGTTTACAGCCAAGCCCTTAACTATCATCACTCTGACAATATTTAAGGCTTTACTTCAATACTATCCTTGAGAATTTATCTCAAGAATTGTGTCATCTCCACCAGAGATGAAATTTCTTGGGGGCAAAAACTGTCTCATTAACACCTACATCCTTCACAGCATCTGCGTGCCATAGTAGATTCTAGGAACCATTGGATGAATGAAGAGATGGTGGGGTGGAAGATTAAACAGATGGTTGCGCAGATGGCTGGGTGGATGAATACGATAAGTTATTTTTGTTATCTCAATCAATACACTCCTTTGGAAGGGCTTCAAGAGAAATCTGTCTAATATTAAACTCTGTTGAAAGAGAGACAGGAGGAGCCAGGGATGATAGTAGAACCCAGACAAAACACAACAAAACATACTAGTATTGAAAGTTTTTTTAAAATTTACATGCTGAAGTCAATAACCCTGATTCAAAGTTTTTCTTATAATACTTTTAAATTTTATTTTTCATTTCTTATTTTTCAGTACACTTAAATAATACCATGTCAATATGTGCTCTGAGGAGGGTGTTTGAATACAGCTATGCTCTAGTCTGGAACTCAGCTACTCAAAGTATGGTCCACTAAACGGCAGCATCCCCATGTCCTGGCACCATGTTAGTGTGGACAGGGAATGTTGCCTACCATTCCAGAAAACAAGAATCAAGCTGTCAGCCACCGCAGCTGCCCTCCTCCACCATGGTGCACCCAGAAGGGAATTCAGGGTAGAGAAACACAGGAAATGTTATGTGCTATGGATACTGGCCCTAGACAGTTAAGATGCATATCTAAGGAATAATTTCAATGAGCCTGGATTCTTGCATCTTTCTGTACATAGAAGAGCACTAAAATCATTAACTTGAGATGTCTGGTTTTTGTGATTCGCTTTAATCTTTTGATGTTTGACCACATGTTTGGTTTTTTTTCCCCAGCAAAAAAACTTCTGTAAATCTTGGTTCCTCCCTTACCTCTCCAGAACAGTTCTTCAGAGATATCTGAGAGGCTATGCTCCCAGGCTAAAGTCCTCAATAAGGTCCCAGAATAAAACTTAACTCACAACTTTTAGATTGTGTGTTTTTCTTCAGTAGACATTAGAAATGCCGAATCTCGGGCTCCTCCCTAGACCCACTAAGCCAAAATCTGCATCTTAACAAGTACCCCAGATGATTCCCATACATAGTAAAATCTTAGAAACACTGGTCTAGATTCAAGATAATAATGAATGAAAAGCCAGGGCCTCTGGCATCAGAGACTTAGTCCAAGCAAAGTATGATAAATCCCAAGTACTGTCCTGCTGGCGTAGAAGAATGAGGTGCTGCGGAAGAGAGTTTGATATGGTGGAACATAAAATGTGAGCTTTGGAGGTGGAGAATGGAGGATGTGGGGAGGGGGGACAGTGTGTATGTGTATGGGGTGGAGGGAACAGTAGTAAAATTCATCTCCTGGAATAACAGGAACCACAGGAAATGCAGGAGGCAACAGTCAATGCACTGAGATACAATGCAAGGCCTCCCCTAGGTTGTACTGCACTAAAAGAGGATGGAAAATCCTATGGTACTCAAGTTGCCCCAAAGCACCCTGACTTCTCTGACGTCACTGCTGAGCCCTTCAGCCTCAGGGAGGGCAGCCAAGTCCATGGCCTGCTTGGGGAGGGGGACAATTGAGAATGAACAGCCCAGCCACAGCAGATTTTCTAATTTGGGCTAGAGGCCAAGTGTTACTGAACCAAACTTAGGTCTGCTGGCTGGCATGCAGTAAAGTCATCTACTGACACCAGCTTATGGTGATGGAAAGTGCGGTGTTTATTGTAAGGCACCAGACAAGGAGTCCGGGACAGCTAATGCTCAAAAAACCTGAACTCCCGATGGGTTTCATGAAAGCAATTTTAAAGGCTAGTTGAGGGAGAGGAGTCACAGGGTATGTGATTAGCTCATGCACAGTTCTCTGATTGGTTGATGGTGAGGTAACAGGGCGGTGTCACAGGGGTTAACATTATCAATCCTTGGGCTTCAGGAGGCCTGGGTGCTATGGGCTCATGGTCATTAAGGAGTTTACAGCTCCCATTTGGTGGGGGTTTTAGTATCTGTAAAAAGACTCAGGAAATGTACATCAGGTACTATTAACTAGGTACTTCAGAGAGGAGCTAAAGCAGAGGATATGGGGAGGGGTCTGTCCTGCTCATTACACAAGTAGCCTGCAGTATACTGGGTGCTCCAAAGAAGTAAGTCAGATGTAAGATGGGAGATCAGAGCCTAACAGTGAGGATGTGTGGCTGGTATTAATATCCTGAACTGACATATGAAGAAACTAAGGCAGATAGGTGAAGTGTCTCGTCATTCCCACTAGCTGGTTAGGTGATGCTGTTCAAATCAATTCACTTCTTAACTCTAGTTTTTGAGTTATTTTCTTAATGATTGCTCTAGGGATTACAATATACATCTTATTACAATTCATGTCATGTTAATGCTGGCTTAATCCTGGTAAAATATAGCAGCTTTGTTCCAGTGCCTTCTTCATTCTTGGTGCTATTATTGTCATTATGTGTACACAGGTTGGTTTCAAGGCTGTCCCAGCTTTCACTTTCTACTAGGCACCCCCAGGACTTCTTGTGTGTGCACATCCTCTCAGTCAGCCAGTGATATGTAGAGAGCTTGTCTAATTTCCAAGGTCTCTCTGTTGGATTTCTGGCCACAGCCTCAGGCAGGCAAGGCTATAGGCGTTTCCTATTTGTTTTCCAATGAGTTTTCTAATTTTACGGACAGTGCCCTCCACCCCAAATCAAGTCAGTCCCCTCTGGCAGCTAAGCTGCAGGTTTTCACAGGCAGCCCCGCCGTAGCAACACTTTTGTTCCAACAGATCCGGGGCAGGGGTATGGATCAGTCCCAGGCAAGCAAGCTACAGACTCCCGTTGTTCTTACCCAAAGTTCAGCAGCGTCTCATGAATAAATGTTTATCAATTTGTTATTTGCCTTTGTCAACTTTCAGAGCCCTGCAGTGGTTGTTGGGGATCATTGTTTCCAGTTGTTTTCGAGGGATAGAATTTGTCATCTTCTTTACTCTGCATTTCTGGAAATCCTGCCTCTTATTCATTTTAATGAGCCTTCAGTCTCTCATCAATAAAATTAGGTCTCTTCCTTCCTAGCCTTGTGCTAGGGACCAGAAAACCAAAGGTTTTGAGGAACTAGAGGAGTATTAAAATATGGCATGAGATGTATTACCTAAGGTTCAGATATGAGCAACCTCGCCTGTATCTGGCTGACATATTTTAGAAGGATATGGGGCAGCTCAGAGACAAGGCTGCAATTAGTACAAATGAAAAAGGATGCTCCTTCAAATAAAAAAAATTGCTGTTAGTTTATTATTGTACAAATAAACACCATACCACCCAGGGAAAGTAGAAACCAGGCATGTAACTGTCTCATCGGTAAAGGAAGGAGAAGAGCAGGGGAAGGGAAAGGAGTGAATAGGTAAAAAGGAGGGGCAGGATTCTATCAATCAAACTTATTTTTTAAATTGGCCCAAATATATATGTCCACTCAAAATAAAGTAAAATTAAAGCCTCTTGCTTGGACACTGCTATAGTCTGAATGCTTGTGCCCCACAAAATTCACATATTGAAATCCTAATGCTATTAGGAAGTGAGTCCTCTGGGAGATGACTAGGTCATAAGGATGGAGTTCTCATAAATGGAATTTGTGCCCTTATTAAAAATGCCTCACAGAAATCCCTAATTTCTTCTACCATGTGAGGGCACACAGAAAAGTTGGCAGTCTGCAGGTTGGAAGAGGACTTTCACCAGGACCCAGCCATGCTAGCCCCCTGACCTTGGACTTCAATCCTCCAGAACTGTGATAAATATATTTATGTTGTTTATAAGCTACCCAGTCTGTGGTAGTTTGTTCTATCAGCTCAAACAGACTAATACAGACACATACCATTGGTTTTCCAGACCCTCCTAAAGGAAGTCTGCAAGGGCCCTGGCAAGCAGAAGCGGTAATGGCATGCACACATGTATGTGCTCATAGTTCTAGCTGCTCAGCCACATCCTGATACGGGAGCATACACACCCTGACAGTAGGCACACTCCATGCCCTCAGGACTGCTCCCCAGCCAAGGGGACTGTGTTTAGATGGGTAGTCTCTCAGATGTGTCAGTGCATCTGAAGGCAGTGGGGGAATGGGAGAAGCAACCTCAGGGAATACCCAGAGTTGCATAGGAATAAGACCTGTTGTGCATGTGCAGGCATCAACAAATGGACATACGGGTCTCCAAAGTGAATGTACATTCCTGGATGCCAGTGCAAGTTTGTTGTATTGAGAGCTTTCCTCTGCTTCAAGATGCAGCCAGAAGTCCCAGACTCTCCATAATCCACCCCCATTCTCACAGGAGTTAAAATAAATCCATAAGTTGAATGCTTTCCTTCTCTTAGAAATAGTGCCCTTATACAGTGCACAACATGAACAATCATACAAGGGAAAGCTGAATAACCAAATATTGAAAGCACAAGAAAAACAGCCATTTGAAAAATCCCAGAAGCAGGACACCACCACTGGGATAAATGAACTTCAACTATATTTAATTACTACATTGCTCTACTCAAGATACAAATTCCAGAGAGAAAGCATCTGATTGGCTTTTCTTGGGTCATATGTCCATACATTGGCCAGGGCAGAACAATCTGATTAACAGCACTCCAGCACTGTATCCAAGCAAGAGGAATAGTTCCCCAGAACAAAATTAGGGTGCTGTTCCCAGAAATGACAACACATACTAAACATGTAAAAATAACGGATGGCTAACCCAGAACAATTAATTCGGGATCAGATTCTTTACTGTAGGACTTCTCAGAGCCTTTAATTAGCAAATTTTGTTTTTATTAACTTTTAATAGGAGATAAAATACGGAACATTTCTCAATTATTTTACCAAAGAACTTTTTCTTTTTCAACAGAATATTTCAGGAGACTAATAAGTGATTAAGACAGCAGAATAGGAAGACCCCGAACTTACCTATTCCCACAGGCACACCAAAATTACAACTGCTTACAGAGCAACTATCTATGAAAATGACCTGAAGACTAGAAGAAAAAAATTTCCACAACAAAAGATATAAAGAAGGAGCCATAATGAGATGGGTAGGGGGGTGGAGATGTAGGCCAGTCAGGACCCATATCTCCATGTTGGTGACCTACGAACAAGAGGAGGGATATTGTTATATAATCACAAAGGTCCTCCCCAAGGAGCAAAGGCCTTGAACCCCACGTCAGGCTCCCCAGGCCAGGGGTCCTGCATTAGGAAGATGAGCAACCAGACTGTCTAGCTTAGAAAACCAGCAAGGCTTACATTCAGGAGAGCCAGAGGGCTGTAGGAAACAGAGAGTCCACTCTTAAAGGGCACTTGCAAAATTTCACAAGCTCTGAGTCCCAGCACAGAGGCAGTGCTTTGAAACGTTCCTGGATAGACCCACTTGCTGATCTTAGAGAGCTACCAGGAGGCAAGAGGCAGATGGGACTCACCCTGAGAACAGGAATGCAGGCAGCAGCCATTTTGGGGATCTCATCTTACCATGCTGACACTGGCACTGGCAAGAGCCATTTTGGAATCCTCCTTCTAAGCTATTAGAGCCAGGGACCTACCCCACACACACAACCAGGCCCACAGCAGTTGCACGTCACCAGGCATTGCAAACCACCAAGCTGAGGCAAAGCCTCTAAGCTACTGGGCCAGGAGCCGGCCCCACTTACCAGCATGCCCACAATAGTTGACTGCACTACAACAGAAAGGCACAGGCAACTCACATAGGGGATAGCTCTGGAACATCTAGCTCTGATACCCAGAGAGGAGCATAGAATGGCCTCCATAGGTTGTCCCCTACATAAGGCTACTTCTCCAAGACAGGGAAATGTAACCAACTTACCCGTTGCATAGAAATGAGCATAGAGAATTAAGCAAAATGAGGACACAGGAAAATATGTTCCAAAATGAAGGAACAAGACAAAACCTCAGAAAAAAACTAAATGAAACAGAGGTAAGCAATCTACCCAATAAAGAGTTTAACATGATGATCATAAAAATGCACACCAAACTCAGAAGAAGAATGGACAAATACAGTGAGAATTTCAACAAAGAGAAAATATTAAAAAGAAACAACCAAAGCTGAAGAATATAATAATTGAAATGAATGCATCTTTATTCCCATCTTGCCCCTACATTCTTCTGACCATTTTCTTTTTTTTTAGATTCCATATATATGTGTTAGCATATGGTATTTGTTTTTCTCTTTCTGAATTACTTCACTCTGTATGACAGCTTCTAGGTCCATCCACCTCACTACAAATAACTCAGTTTCGTTCTTTTTTATGGCTGAGTAATATTCCATTGTATGTATGTGCCACATCTTCTTTATCCATTCATCTGTTGATGGGCACTTAGGTAGCTTCCATGTCCTGGCCATTGTAAGTATAGCTGCAATAAACATTTTGGTACATGACTGGTTTTGAATTATGGTTTTCTCAGGGTACATGCCTAGTAGTGGGATTGCTGGGTCATATGGTAGTTCTATTTGTAGTTTTTTAAGAAACCTCCATACTGTGCTCCATAGTGGCTGTATCAATTTACATTCCCACCAACAGTGCAGGAGTGTTCCATTTCCTCCACACCCTCTCCCGCATTTATTATTTGTAGATTTTCTGATGATGGCCGGTCTGACCGGTGTGAGATGATATCTCATTGTAGTTTTGATTTGCATTTCTCTAATGATTAATGATGTTGAGCATTCGTTCATGTGTTTGTTGGAAACCTGTATATCTTCTTTGGAGAAATGTCTATTTAGGTCTTCTGCCCATTTTTGGATTCGGTTGTTTGTTTTTTTGTTATTGAGCTGCATGAACTGCTTGTATGTTTTGGAGATTAATCCTTTGTGAGTTGCTTCACTTGCAAATATTTTCTCCCATTCTGAAGGCTGTCTTTTCATTTTGTTTATGGTTTCCTTTGCTGTGCAAAAGCTTTGAAGTTTCATTAGGTCCCATTTGTTTATTTTTGTTTTTATTTCCATTTCTCTAGGAGGAGGGTCAAAAAGGATCTTGCTGTGGTTTATGTCATAGAGTGTTCTGCCTATGTTTTCCTCTAAGAGTTTGAAGGTGTCTGGCCTTACATTTAGGTCTTTAATCCATTTTGAGTTTATTTTTGTGTATGGTGTTAGGGAGTGTTCTAATTTCATTCTTTTACATGTAGCTGTCCAGTTTTCCTAGCACCACTTATTGAAGAGGTTGTCTTTTCTCCACTGTATATTCTTGCCTCCTTTATCAAAGATAAGGTGACCATATGTGCATGGGTTTATCTCTGGGCTTTCTATCCTGTTCCATTGATCTATCTTTCTGTTTTTGTGCCAGTACCATACTATCTTTACTACTGTAGCTTTGCAGTATAGTCTGAAGTAAGGGAGCCTGATTCCTCCAGTTCCATTTTTCTTTCTCAAGATTGCATTGGCTATTCGGGGTCTTTTGTGTTTCCATACAAATTGTGAAATTTTTTGTTCTACTTCTGTGAAAAATGTCAGTGGTAGTTTGATAGGGATTGCATTGAATCTGTAGATTTCTTTGGGTAGTAGAGTCATTTTCACACTGTTGATTCTTCCAATCCACAAACATTGTATATCTCTCCATCTATTTGTATCATCTTTAATTTCTTTCACCAGTGTCTTATAATTTTCTGCATACAGGTCTTTTGTCTCCTTAAGTAGATTTATTCCTAGATATTTTATTCTTTTTGTTGCAATGGTAAATGGGAGTGTTTTCTTAATTTCACTTTCAGATTTTCATCATTAGTGTATAGGAATGCCAGAGATTTCTGTGCATTAATTTTGTATCCTGCTACTTTACCAAATTCATTGATTAGCTCTCGTGGTTTTCTGGTAGCATCTTTAGGGTTCTCTATGTATAGTATCATGTCATCTGAAAAAAGTGACAGCTTTACATCTTCTTTTCCAACTTGTATTCCTTTGATTTCCTTTTCTTCTCTGATTGCTGTGGCTAAAACTTCCAAATCTATGTTGAATAATAGTGGTGAGAGTGGGCAAACTTGTCTTGTTCCTGATCTTAGCAGAAATGCTTTCAGTTTTTCACCATTGAGGATGATGTTGGCTATGGGTTTGTCATATATGGCCTTTATTATGTTGAGGAAAGTTCCCTCTATGCCTACTTTCTGCAGGGTTTTTATCATAAATGGGTATTGAATTTTGTCAAAAGCTTTCCCTGCATCTATTGAGATGACCATATGGTTTTTCTCCTTCAATTTGTTAATATGGTGCATCACATTGATTGATTTGCATATATTGAAGAATCCTTGAATTCCTGCGATAAACCCCACTTGATCATGGTGTATGATCCTTTTAATGTGCTGTTGGATTCTGTTTGCTAGTATTTTGTTGAGGATTTCTGCATCTATGTTCATCAGTGATATTGGCCTGTAGTTTTGTTTCTTTGTGACATCCTTGTCTGGTTTTGGTATCAGGGTGATGGTGGCCTCATAGAATGAGTTTGGGAGTGTTCCTCCCTCTGCTATATTTTGGAAGAGTTTGAGAAGGATAGGTGTTAGCTCTTCTCTAAATGTTTGATAGAATTCGCCTGTGAAGCCATCTGGTCCTGGGCTTTTGTTTGTTGGAAGATTTTTAATCACAGTTTCAATTTCAGGGTTTGTGATTGGTCTGTTCATATTTTCTGTTTCTTCCTGGTTCAGTCTCAGAAGGTTGTGCATTTCTAAGAATTTGTCCATTTCTTTCAGGTTGTCCATTTTATTGGCATATAGTTGCTTGTAGTAATCTCTCATGATCCTTTGTATTTCTGCAGTGTCAGTTGTTACTTCTCCTTTTCATTTATAATTGTATTGATTTGAGTCTTCTCCCTTTTTTCCTTGATGAGTTTGGCTAATGGTTTTTCTATTTGTTTATCTTCTCAAAGAACCAGCTTTTAGTTTTATTGATCTTTGCTATTGTTTCCTTCATTTCTTTTTCATTTATTTCTGATCTGATCTTTATGATTTCTTTCTTTCTGCTAACTTTGGCGTTTTTTTGTTCTTCTTTCTCTAATTGCTTTAGGTGTAAGCTTAGGTTATTTATTTGAGATGTTTCATTTCTTAAGGTAGGCTTGTATAGCTATAAACTTCCCTCTTAGAACTGTTTTTGCTGCATCCCATAGGTTTTGGGTCATTGTGTTTTCATTGTTGTTTGTTTCTAGGTATTTTTTAATTTCCTCTTTGATTTCTTCAGTGATCTCTTGGTTTTTAAGTAGTATGTTGTTTAGCCTCCATGTGTTTGTATTTCTTACAGATTTTTTTCTGTAATTGATATCTAGTCTCATAGCGTTGTGGTCGGAAAAGATACTTGATACAATTTCAATTTTCTTAAATTTACTAAGGCTTGATTTGTGACCCAAGATATGATCTCTCCTGGAGAATGTTCCATGAGCACTTGAGAAGAATGTGTATTCTGTTCTTGTTGGATGGAATGTCCTATAAATATCAATTAAGTCCATCTTGTTTAATGTATCATTTAAAGCTTGTGTTTCCTTATTTATTTTCATTTTGGATGATCTGTCCATCTGTGAAAGTGGGGTGTGAAAGTTCCCTACTATGATTGTGTTACTGTCAATTTCCCCTTTATGGCTGTTAGTATTTGCCTTATGTATTGAGGTGCTCCTATGTTGGGTGCATAAATATTTACAATTGTTATATCTTCTTCTTGGATTGATCCCTTGATCATTCTGTAGTGTCCTTCTTTGTCTCTTGTAATAGTTTTTGTTTTAAAGTCTATTTTGTCTGATATGAGAATTGCTACTCCAGCTTTCTTTTGGTTTCCATTTGCATGGAATATCTTTTTCCATCCCTTCACTTTCAGTCTGTTTGTGTCCCTAGGTCTGAAGTGGGTGTCTTGTAGACAGCGTATATATGGGTCTTGTTTTGGTATCTATTCAGCCAGTCTATGACTTCTGGTTGGAGCATTTAATCCATTTACATTTAAGGTAATTATCGATATGTATGTGCCTATTACCATTTTCTTAATTGTTTGGGTTTATTATTGTAGGTCTTTTCCTTTTCTTGTGTTTCCTGCCTAGAGAAGTTCCTTTAGCATTTGTTGTAAAGCTGGTTTGGTGGTGCTGAATTCTCTTAGCTTTTGCTTGTCTGTAAAGCTTTTAATTTCTCCATCAAATCTGAATGAGATCCTTGCTGGGTAGGGTAATCTTGGTTGTAGGTTTTTCTCTTTCATCACTTTAAATATGTCCTGCCACTCCCTTCTAGCTTTCAGAGTTTCTGCTGAAAGATCAGCTGTTAACCTTATGGGGATTCTCTTATGTGTTACTTGTTGTTTTTCCCTTGCTGCTTTTAATATTTGTTCTTTGTATTTCATTTTTGATAGTTTGATTAATATGTCGTTGCGTGTTTCTCGTTGGATTTATCCTATATGGGACTCTCTGTGCTTCCTGGACTTGATTAAGTATTTCCTTTCCCATATTAGGGAAGTTTTCAACTGTAATCTCTTCAAATATTTTCTCGGTCCCTTTCTTTTTCTCTTCTTCTTCTGGGACCCGTATAATTCGAATGTTGGTGCATTTAATGTTGTCCCAGAGGTCTCTGAGACTGTTCTCAATTCTTTTCATTCTTTTTTCTTTATTCTGCTCTGCAGTAGTTATTTTCACTATTTTATCTTCCAGGTCACTTTTCTGTTCTTCTGCCTCAGTTATTCTGCTATTGATCCCTTCTAAAGAATTTTTAATTTCATTTATTGTGTTGTTCATCACTGTTTGTTTGCTCTTCAGTTCTTCTAGGTCCTTGTGAAACGTTTTTTGTATTTTATCCATTCTATTTCCACGATTTTGGATCATCTTTACTATCACTATTCTGAGTTCTTTTTCAGGTAGACTGCCTATTTCGTCTTCATTTGTTAGGTCTGGTGGGTTTTTGCCTTGCTCCTTCATCTGCTGTGTGTTTCTCTGTCTTCTCATTTTTCTTATCTTACTGTGTTTGGGGTCTCCTTTTCGCAGGCTGCACATTCGTAGTTTCCGTTATTTTTGGTGTCTGTCCCCAGTGGCTAAGGTTGGTTCAGTGGGTTGTGTAGGCATTCTGGTGGATGAGGCTGGACTTGTCTTTCTGGTGGGCAGGTCTGCATCTGGTGGTGTGTTTTGGGGTGTCTGTGGCCTTATTATGATTTTAGGCAGCCTCTGTGCTAATGGATGGGGTTGTGTTCCTGTCTTGCTAGTTGTTTGGCATAGGGTGTCCTTCACTGTAGCTTGCTGGTCATTGAGTGGAGCTGGGTCCTGGCGTTGAGATGGAGATCTCTGGGAGATTTTCACCGTTTGATATTACATAGGGCTGTGAGGTCTCTTGTGGACCAGTGTCCTGAACTTGGCTCTCGCACCTCAGTGGCACAGCCCTCACGCCTGGCTGGGGCACCAAGAGCCTGTCCTCCACACGGCTCAGCATAAAAGGGAGAAAAAAAAGAAAGAAAGAAAGAAGAAGATAAAATAAAATAGTTATTAAAATAAAAAATAATTATTAAGAAAAAAAAATTTTTAAGTAATAAAACAAAAACAGACAGAAAGAATCCTAGGACAAATGGTAAAAGCAAAGCTATACAGACAAAATCACACACAAAAGCATACACATACACACTCACAAAAAGAGAAAAAGGAGAAAAAATATATATATCATTGCTCCCAAAGTCCACCTCCTCAATTTGGGATGATTCGTTGTCTATTCAGGTATTCCACAGATGCAAGGTTACATCAAGTTGATTGTGGAGATTTAATCTGCTGCTCCTGAGGCTGCTGGGAGAAATTTCCCTTTCTCTTCTTTGTTCGCACAGCTCCCGGGGTTTAGCTTTGGATTTGGACCCGCCTCTGTGTGTAGGTCGCCTGAGGGCATCTGTACTTCACTCAGATAGGAAGGGTGGGACGGAGGGGTACAGATGCGGGGCGAGTCTGTGGCGGCAGAGGCCGGCGTGACATTGCACCAGGCTGAGGCATGCCGTGAATTCTCCTGGGGAACTTGTCCCTGGATCACGGACCCCTGGCAGTGGCGGGCTGCACAGGCTCCCGGGAGGGGTGGTGTGGATAGTGATATATGCTTGCACACAGGCTTGTTGGTGGCTGCAGCAGCAGCCTTAGCGTCCCATGCACATCTCTGGGGTCCGCGCTGATAGCCATGGCTCACACCCATCTCTGGATATCCTTTAAGTGGCACTCTGAATCCCCTCTCCTCACGCACCACGAAACAAAGAGGCAAGAAAGAGTCTCTTGTCTCTTTGGCAGCTCCAGACTTTTTCCCGGACTCCCTCCCGGCTAGCCGTGGCACACTAGTTGCCTTCAGGCTGTGTTCACTCAGCCAACCCCAGTCCTCTCCCTGGGATCTGACCTCTGAAGCCCGAGCCTCAGCTCCCAGCCCTGCCCGCCCCAGCGGGTGAGCGGACAAGCTTCTCAGGCTGGTGAGTGCCGGTTGGCACCGATCCTCCCTGCGGGAATCTCTCCGCTTTGCCGTCTGCACCCCTGTGGCTGCGCCCTCCTCCGTGGCTCCAAAGCTCCCCCCGACTCCCTGCCACCTGCAGTCTCCACCCGCAAAGGGGCTTCCTAGTGTGTGGAAACCTTTCCTCCTTCACAGCTCCCTCCCACTTGTGCAGGTCTCATCCCTATTCTTTGTCTCTGTTTCTTCTTTTTTCTTTTGCCCTACCCAGGTAGGGGAGTTTCTTGCCTTTTGGGAGGTCTGAGGTCTTCTGCCAGCGTTCAGTAGGTGTTCTGTAGGAGTTGTTCCACTTGTAGATGTATTTCTGTTGTATTTGTGGGGAGGAAGGTGATCTCCGTGTCTTGGAGCCATCTTGAAGCTCCTCGCAAGCATCTTTTCTGACCACAAGCGTAAGAAAGTAAAAATCAACTACAAGAAAAAAACTGGAAAAAACACAAACATGCGAAGTCTAAACAATATGATACTAAACAACCAATGAGTCATAGAAGAAATAAAAGAAGAAATTAAGAAAATATTTTGAGACAAATGAAAATGGAAATACAATGTTCCAAAACCTATGAGATGCAACAAAAGAAGTTCTAAAAAGGAAGTTTATAGCAATACAGGGATAGCTCAGGAAATAAGAAAATCTCAAACAGTCTAACCTTACACCTAATGGAACTAGGGGAAAAAGCATTAGTAGAAGGAGGCAAATAAAAATCAGAGCATAAATAAAATACAGGCCAAAAAACAATAGAGAAGATTAATGAAACCAAGAGCTGCTGCTTTGAAAAGATAAACAAAACAGACAAACTTTTAACCAGACTCATCAAAAAAGAGAGAGAGAGAGGGCCCAAATAAATAAAATCAGAAATGAAACAAGTTACAACGAGCACCACAGATACTGCATTTTTACAACTTGAAGGTGTGTGGCAACCCTGCATTGTCAGTTGATGGTTAGCATTTTTTGGTGATAAAGTATTTTTTAATTAAAGTATGTTGCACCCTTAACTACAGCATAGTGTAAACATAACTTTTATATATCCTGGGAAACCAAAAACTTTGTGTGACTTGCTCTATGGCAATATTTGCTTTATTGTGGTGGTATATAACCAAACCTGCAATATCTTTGAGGTATGCCTGTAAATAAGTCAAGGGGATATATTGTACATCATAGGTAATATAGTCAACAATATTGTAGTAACTTTGTATAGGGACAGATGGTTGCTAGACGTATCATGGTGGTCATTTTGTAATGTATTTAAATGTTGAATCACTGTTTTGTATACCTGAAACTAACATAATATTTTATATCAATTGTATTTCAATTAAAAAATAAATGACTTCATCAAATCTCAAAAAAAAAGAAAAAAAAAAGAGAGAAAGAGAAAGTATTAAGTGTCCCCAAAACACCTTTAGGGTAATTAGACCACGTCACCTCTGTGCCCATATGTATTATAGCCCCTGAGGGCAAGAAATTGCCTGTCTTATTTACCATTCAATCTCCTATGCCTAGAATAGGCCTGGCACAGAGAAGGCACTCAATAAATGGAGGCATTGAAGGAATATGTTTATATTATCTGTGTATTTCATCCCTGAAAGTCTGAATTGCATGAGGCATTGCAAGAACCATGCTCATCAAAGGGAAATTTAGTTAGGTTGATTTTATTGTGCTCAATAAGGCCTGAGCAAACTGTTCATCCTCTACAGAGCCCCAGAGTTATATCACTAAAGGGAAAACCCTGCAGTCCCTCCTACACCTTAAACTCTCTAATACTTGTCTCAGGCCTACAAGCATAAACTCTGGAGCATTATACACACAGCTTTCCTGCGCCCCTGTGCCCCTGTGCCCCTTCTGATCACATATCCTGCATCTCCCCAACCCTCACATTAGGTTCCAGAAAAATGGCTTATGAGTCCCTAAATATGGAGGTTGTTTTACTCCTCTGTAACTTTGCAAGTACTGTTCCTATGTCTGAAATGCCATTTGCTCCTCCCCTTAGCCACTTAAAAATTTCATCTTCAAAATCCAGCTTAACTGTTAACTCCCCTGTGAAGTTTTCCCTGATCTCACCCAGCTGCTAGCCCAGTCCTTCAAATAATCTCTCTCCTCTGAACTGTGCACATTTGTGAGTTGCTGCATTCATCACATGTTGCTGTTTTTTCTTTTCTTTTTTTTGGAGTATAGCTGACTTACAATGTTGTGTTAGTTTCAGGTGTAGAGCAAAGTGATTCAGTTATACATAGACATATATCTATTCTTGTTCAGATTCTTTCCCCATATAGGTTATTACAGAATATTGAATAGAGCTCCCTGTGCTATGCAGTAGGTCCTTTTTGATTATCTGTTTTATATAGTAGTGTGTATATGTTAATCCCAAACTCCTAATTTGTCCCGCCCCCGACCTTTCTCTTTTGGTACCCATAAATTTGTTTTCTAAGTCTGTGAGTCTGTTTCTGTTTTGTAAGTAAATTCATTTTTATCATTTTTTTAATATTCCACATGTAAGTGATATCATATGATATTTGTCTTTCTCTGACTTACTTCACTTAGTATGATAATCTCTAGGTCCTTTCATGTTGCTGCAAATGGCATTATTTCATTCTTTTTTATGGCTGAGTAATATTCCATTGTGGGTGCCCCCACTATTATTGCATTACTGTTGATTTCTCCTTTTATGGCTGTTAGTATTTGCCTTGTTTATTGAGGTGCTCCTATGTTGGGTGCATATGTAATTACAATTGTTATATCTTCTTCTTGGATTGATCCCTTGATCATTATGTAGTGTCCTTCTTTGCCTCTTCTAACAGTCTTTATTTTAAAGTCTATTTTGTATGATATGACTATTGCTACTCTAGCTTCTTTTGATTTGCATTTGCATGGAATATCTTTTTCCATCCCCTCACTTTCAGTCTGTATGTGTCCCTAGATCCGAAGTGGGTTTCTTGTAGACAGCATATATATGGGTCTTGTTTTTGTATCCATTCAGCCAGTCTGTGTCTTTTGGTTGGAGCATTTAATCTGTTTACATTTAAGGTAGTTACCAATATGTATGTTCTTATTGCCATTTTGTTAATTGCTTTGGATTTGTTTTTGTAGGACTTTATTCTTCCCTTCCTCTTTTGTTCTCTTCTCTTATAATTTGATGACTATTTTTAGTGTTGTGTTTGGATTTCTTTTTCTTTTTTGTATGTATATCTAGGGTAGATTTTTGTTTCAGTTACCATGTGGTTTTGATATAGTAGTCTATATATAAAAAAGATTGTTTTAAGTTGCTGGTCTCTTAATTTCAAATGCATTTCCAATATCCTGCATTTGTACTCTCCTCTTCTCATGATTGCTGGTTTTGATATCATATTTGTATGTAGATTACTTCCTACCTTTACTGTATGTTTGCCTTTACTGGTGAGCTTTCCCATTTGTAATTTTCTTCTTTCTAGTCGGGACCTTTTCTTGTCCACCTAGAGAAGTTCCTTTAGAATTTGTTGTAAAGCTGGTTTGGTGGTGCTGAATTCTCTTAGCTTTTGCTTGTCTGTAAAGCTTTTGATTTCTCTGTCAAATCTGAACAAGAGCCTTGCTGGGTAGAGTATTCTTGGTTGTAGGTTTTTCCCTTCCATCACTTTAAATATATTGTGCCATTCCCTTCTTACCTGCAGAGTTTCTGATGAAAAATCAGCTGATAACCTTATGGGGATTTCCTTGTATGTTATTTGTTGCTTTTCCCTTGTTGCTTTTAATATTTTCTCTTTGTCTTTAATTTTTGTCAGTTTGATTAATATGTGTCTTGGTGTGTTCCTCCTTGGTTTTATCCTGTATGGGATTCTCTGTGCTTCCTGAACTTGGGTGGTTATTTCCTTTCCCATGTTAGGGAAGTTTTCAGCTATTATCTCTTCAAATATTTTCTCAGGCCCTTTCTCTCTCTCTCTTCTCTTTCTGGGACCCCTATAATGTGAATGGTGGTGAGTTTAATGTTGTCCCAGAGGTCTCTAAGACTGTCCTCATTTCTTTTCATTCTTTTTTCTTTACCATGTTTCACAGAAGTGATTTCCACCATTCTGCCTTCCAGCTCACTTATGCATTTTTCTGCCTCAGTTATTCTGCTATTGACTCCTTCAAGTGTATTTTTCATTTCAGTTTACTTATTGTTCAACTCTGTGTTTTCGTTCTTTATATCCTCTAGCTCTTTGTTAAATATTTCTTGGGTCTTCTTGGTCTGTACCTCTATTCTTTTTCTGAGATCTTGGATCATTTTTACTGTCATTACTCTGAATTCTTTTTTGGGTAGATACCCTATCTCCACATCACTTAGTTGTTCTTCTGGAGTTTTATCTTGTTCCTTCATCTGGAACATATTCCTCTGCTGTCTCAGTTTGTCTAACTTTCTGTTGCGTTCTCCATTTCACAGGCTGTAGGACTGTAGTTCCTCTTGCTTCTGGTGTCTGCCCCGCTGGTGGGTGAGGCTGGTCTAGAGGCTTGTGCAGGCTTCCTTGTGGGAGGGACTGGTGCCTGGCCCCTGTTGGGTGGAGCTGGGCCTTTTCCCTCTGGTGGGCAGGGTTGTGTCAAGTGGTGTGTTTAGAGGTAGCTGTGGGTTTAGGAAGACTTTAGGCAGCCTGCCTGCTGATTGGTGGGGCTGTGTTCCTGATTGGTAGTGGCCTGAGGCATCCTAGCACTGGAGCCTACAGGCTGTTTGGTGGGGCCAGGTCTTCATGTCAAAATGGCAGCCTCCAGGAGAACTCATGCCAATGAGTACTCCCTGGTACCTCCACCACCAGTGTCCTCGTCTCAACAGTGAGTCACAGCCTCTCCCCACCTCTGCAGGAGTCCCTCTAAGACCAGCAGGTGGGTCTGGTCCAGGCTCCTACAAAGTCACTGCTTTTTCCCTGGGTCCTGGTGTGCATGAGACCTTGTATGTGCTCTCCAAGAGTGGAGTTTCTGTTTCCCCCAGTCCTGTGGAGTTCCTGCAATCAAGCCCCACTGGCCTTCAAAGCCAAATGCTCTGGGGGCTCCTGCTCCTGATTCCAGACCCCAAGACTAGGGAGGCTGATGCAGGGTTAGAACTCTCACTCCTGTGGGAGAACGTCTGCAATATAATTATTTTCCAGTGTGTGGATCACCCACTTGGTGGGTATGGGATTTGAACATATCATGAATGCACTCCTCCTAGTGACTCCTTGTGGCTTCTTCTTTGTCTTTGAATGTAGAATATCTTTTTAGGTAGGTTCCAGTCTTTTTTTGTTGATCGTTGTTCAGCAGTTAGTTGTGATTTTGGTGTTTTTGTGAGAGAAGGTGAGCTCAAGTCCTTCTGTTCTGCCATCTTGTCTCCAACCTCTCTTCACACGTTGCTGTTCTATAAGCTTGTTTGTCTTCCCTTTTAGCAGATGAGCCACTTGGGGATAAAGGTCATGCTTGTTCATCTGAATAGTTGTGGTAACTAGTACCTAGTTTCATCTAACCAGGATAAGAAAAATCCTTCTAGGAGTTTCAAACAAAAGGACTGTAATGCCAGGAACTGGATATATGAGTGATAGAAGAAGCTGAGAAGCCAACCAGGAACAGTAAGCATCTTAGTTTGGATTTCCAAGAAGCAGCCTCTGAGACAATATTCAAATGCAGGCAATTTATCAGAAAATGCAAGGAATATAGGTAGATGGGGAGAAGTGCTACAGGAAAGGAAGGCAAGGCAACTTGCCCACAAGGGCATCTATTTAGCCAGATACCAAAGTGGGCAGCTGGAACTTAATTCCACATGGACACTCTAGAAAATAGCACAAAATACACATCTCAGAATTATCCTCACCAAGGGGTAAGGGAGCTGGGGTATTTACCCTAGTCAGTCATTGGTTAAGGGCTATCTCCTGAGGAAATGTTAATAATTCTTAGGCACTTACAGCCTGCTATACACACCAAGGGGGTGTCAGCTGCTTGGGGGTAGCTCTCCAACAAAGATGCAAGCAGGAGATTACCTTTGGAAGTCAGGCTGGCTGACTAAAATGGTAAGTGGATTCTTAGAGATGTGGACAGAGCATTGATAACATCAGCTATAGTGAGGCAACTCAGAAGTTAACAGAATCAATAGCTGACCTTGATGTCCAGAGTCTGGGGCTGGAGTACTGGGTCCCAGAAGCCAGGAATACATGTAGAAGCTGGAATGCTCATTGTGGGCTTGTTCTTGTTTGGCAGACACTAGAGCCATAGAGGGCATTTAGCCTCTCCCAAAGACTCCCACAGGAGGCAAGCAGAGGCTTCTTCCTTCCTCCTGTCCTGCAGTCGCCACCAGTGCCTCCCTTGGCCAGAACCAGCTGGAAACCACTTGACAGGAGCTTGGGAAACCAGCCTGCTCTCCAGGATGCAGAGCAGAGTGGATCAGAGTAAGAGCAAACTGGCCCCAGGACTGGCAGGCTACCGTGACACTGTGACATACAGAGCTGTGTTCCCCCCCAAACCACCAGCGTCACAATTACCTGGGCAGTTTGTTTAAAAGGCAGATTCCTGGGCCCTAGTCTTGGCCTGATGAATCCGAACCTCACTGATGAGGTTGGGGTCCCAGGAGTCTATTTTTAACAGGTCTCTGAAGAGGTTCTTATACATAACTAAATTTGGGAACTACTGTAGAAGTGACTCAACAAAAATGTTTTGGAGATGTAAAAAAATTAAAGTGAATGAAATAGGTAACAAGCTGAAAATTCGATTTCTTGCCAATCCAAAAAAATCAATTAACAAAAATGGTCCTTTCCAGTTAATCTAAGTTTAACGGCTTAAAAGTAAGTCTTTGATTTTCATTTTACAAAAAAGTAATCAAAGTCAAAGGATACTAGAAAATATATCCGTAAAAGCCTGAGGTAGCACCAGGGAGCAGGATCCGAACTGTAGATGCTTTTGTTGACACATTTATACTATATTGCTATTATCGTTGTTGTTGTTATTGTTGTTGTGTTGTCATGGCCACCTACCCTCTACTAGACTCTGAGTTGAAGGGGTGTGTCTTGCTACTTTCTGCACACCCAGCACAAAACATGGCTAATTACACAGGAGGGGTCTGAAAAATGCATGTAGAATTGAGTTCAGAATCTAAAGCTTCCCCTTAGCCACTAACGTCTCTGAAGCTGGCTCTTTCAGCTACAGGTCAACTCAGAATGTGGCCAAAGGATTTCTTTTTTTCTTTAAATTTCCAAAACCCTTTCAGGTTTTCCATAAAATTGGCCTTTATAAATTTTTCTCTTGGTTTCAAACATTCATGTGGTAAATTTGTTCAGTGATGCATTACACATGATATATTGTGTTTATTTTGGAATAATTAAGCAATTGTTATCATAGAAATTGCATTACTCAGTTTTATTAAGAAAAAGCTCCCCTTTCCTAAAACGGTAATATATTCGATTAAAAAATATTCCAAGGCAAGAATCAGACAAAATAAGCATTCAAAAGCACAAATCCAAAATAAGAAAAAGATTAACTGTGTTCCAAAATGAGATGAACTAAAACGACTTATCAATTTTACTGTTTCAAGGGAGTGGACAAGAGGATGAAAACTGCATTAAAAAAAATTCCATTACCATAAAAACTCATATAGGGACAATTTATTTACAAGGAAATAAAATAGAAACACAATGCTGCATGTAAAATAGGAAGCCTGTGAGCATCAAACTAGATTCACTTAGGAGACAGTTCCCAGAAAGTAAGAGGACACACTGAAATCAGTCAGACATGGGTTGAAATCTAGGATCCAGCATAAAACACCTACATGAAATTATAAGATCTGTACCTTAATCCTTTCAAAAATAGTAACAATAGCACCTACTTTATAGGGCCGGTTAACCAGTGAGCTGTCTCTCTATTAACCGCTTTCTCAGTATCTATAAAGTCTGGAGCTAAATAAAAATACAAATTTCCCCCATAGAATTGGCTTCTGGCCATCTAACATACCTAATGAAATAATCTGGCATGGAAAAGGAACTTCAGGGACACATGACAGTGAAGGAGCATGGGTTTGGGGTCCACCACAGAGAGACATCAACTAAGGGGCAGAAGGGACATAGGAAGGGAAGTTATTCCCAGATCAAGCAAGCTAGGGGGCTTGAGTTTGTGTATTGGTCTATACTGGGCAGTTACAGGATAGTGATGGGGATCAGGGACTTTTAAGTTACTCTGGGTCTTAATCCTCGCTCCATCATCCACTAACTAGCTGTAGGAAGTAGAAAAAGTTATATATTCTCTCTGTGCTTCAGCTTCATCATTAAAATAAAATAACGTAACTCATTGGATAGCTGTCAGAATTGTGTGATCATGTGTGTAATGTGTTTATCACAATGCTTGGCACATAATAAATGTTCAGAACATGCTAGCTAGTAGTAAGAGATGTAGTAGAGTTTGTTTCCTTGGTTCAGGAATAGAATGCCTGCTCCAACATGATGAGAACTGAAAAGGAAAAATTACAGTCACAATTCTACATAGACCGTGTTATCAAGGTATGCACTCCACAGATACAGAAACAAGGTACATGTGGGAGATCAGGTCATAATAACAGGGTAGAAATGCAGTAACTAAAACTGGGACAGATAATCAGCTTTGAACTAGCAGCAAGTGTGACACAATGGTTGGACCAAACCTACTCACAGAGATCAAGTTTTCAGCTGGTGGTAGAGAAGACATCTGGGAAAGGCAGACAGGCAACTCATAAACATATCAAAACTGAAGTCAGTAACTCCGTATCTATCCAGAGTAGTCTCATTCAGTAGTCTCTTTGGCTCCATAAGTAAGCAGACAAGCCTTCTGAGCAATCTTATTCATTGTCATGAAGCCCGTGGAAAAAATACTTATCTTTTACTCATAGGAAGCTTTTCATCCCCTCATTCAGACCGTGTTTACTCTTTTTGAAACTTCTTAAACTGAAGTATAGTTGATTTTCAATATTGTTTTAGTTTCTGGTGTAGAGCAAAGTGATGTAAAACAGACCCTATTTACTCTTATTTTACATGCAATTTTTTTTTAAGAATCAATTTTATTGATTTATTTATTTTTGGCTGCGTTGGGTCTCCATTGCTGTACTCAGGCTTTCTCTAGTTGTGGCGAGCAGTGCCTTCTCTTGTTGCAGACCACAGGCTCTAGGCACGCAGGCTTCAGTAGTTGTGGCATGTGGGCTCCGTGGTTGTGGCTCATGGGCTCTAGAGCACAGACTCAGTAGTTGTGGCGCACGGGCTTAGTTGCTCCACGGCATGTGGGATCTTCCCAGACCAGGGCTTGAACCCGTGTCCCCTGCATTGGCAGGTGGATTCTTAACTACTGTGCCACAAGGGAAGTCCCTTTACATGTGATTTTAATGAACAGTTGTATTTGGTTTCCTAGCCCATGACAGGTTTTGGGAGAAAGGGGAAATTTCTTTGGTGGGAATCCTGTCCAAAAAAAGTACTATAAAATTATGTAAACTAGAAATAGCCTTATTTTTAATTTTGTTTTATAGTTTATTTATAGCTTAAAAACTTTGAATTTGTCCCACTTAGAGTATTTTGACTAAATACTGTTTTTTTTTTACATCTTTATTGGAGTATAATTGCTTTACAATGGTGTTTAGTTTCTGCTTTATAACAAAGTGAATCAGTTATACATATACATATGTTCCCATATCTCTTCCCTCTTGCATCTTCCTCCCTCCCACCCTCCCTATCCCACCCCTCCAGGTGGTCACAAAGCACTGAGCTGATCTCCCTGTGCTATGCGGCTGCTTCCTACTAGCTATTTTACGTTTGGTAGTGTATGTATGTCCATGCCACTCTCTCACTTTGTCACAGCTTACCCTTCCCCCTCCCCATATCCTCAAGTCCATTCTCTAGTAGCTCTGTGTCTTTATTCCTGTCTTACTCCTAGGTTCTTCATGACATTTTTTTTTTCTTAGATTCCATATATATGTGTTAGCATACGGTATTTGTCTTTCTCTGTCTGACTTACTTCACTCTGTATGACAGACTCAAGGTCCATCCACCTCACTACAAATAACTCAATTTCGTTTCTTTTTATGGCTGAGTAATATTCCATTGTATATATGTGCCACATCTTCTTTATCTATTCATCCAATGATGGACACTTAGGTTGCTTCCATCTCCAGGCTATTGTAAATAGAGCTGCAATGAACATTTTGGTACATGAGTCTTTTTGAATTATGGTTTTCTCAGGGTATATACCCAGTAGTGGGATTGCTGGGTCATATGGTAATTCTATTTGTAGATTTTTAAGGAACCTCCATACTGTTCTCCATAGTGGCTGTACCAATTCACATTTCCAGCAGCAGTGCAAGAGTGTTCCCTTTTCTCCACACCATCTCCAGCATTTATTGTTTCTAGATTTTTTGATGATGGCTATTCGGACCGGTGTAAGATGATATCTCATTGTAGTTTTGATTTGCATTTCTCTAATGATTAATGATATTGAGCATTCTTTCATGTGTTTGTTGGCAATCTGTATATCTTCTTTGGAGAAATGTCTATTTAGGTCTTCTGACCATTTTTGGATTGGGTTTTTTGTTATTGAGCTGCATGAGCTGCCTGTAAATTTTGGAGATTAATCCTTTGTCAGTTGCTTCATTTGCAAATATTTTCTCCCATTCTGAGTGTTGTCTTTTGGTCATGTTTATGGTTTCCTTTGCTGTGCAAAAGCTTTGAAGTTTCATTAGGTCCCATTTGTTTATTTTTGTTTTTATTTCCATTTCTCTAAGAGGTGGGTCAAAAAGGATCTTGCTGTGATTTATGTCATAGAGTGTTCTACCTATGTTTTCCTTTAAGAGTTTTAGTTTCTGGCCTTATATTTAGGTCTTTAGGATTCTTTAGGATTCTCTATGTATAGTATCATGTCATCTGCAAACAGTGACAGCTTTACTTCTTTTTTTCCGATTTGGATTCCTTTTATTTCCTTTTCTTCTCTGATTTCTGTGGCTAAAACTTCCAAAACTATGTTGAATAAGAGTGGTGAGAGTGGGCAACCTTGTCTTATTCCTGACCTTAGCAGAAATGCTTTCAGTTTTTCACCATTGAGGAAAATGTTGGCTATGGGTTTGCCATATATGGCCTTTATTATGTTGAGCAAAGTTCCCTCTATGCCTACTTTCTGGAGGGTTTTTATCATAAATGTGTGTTAAATTTTGTCAACAGCTTTCTCTGCCTCTATTAAGATGACCATATGGTTTTTCTCCTTCAATTTGTTAATATGGTGTTTCACATTGATTGATTTGCGTATATTGAAGAATCCATGCATTCCTGGAATAAACCCCACTGATCATGGTATATGATCCTTTTAATGTGCTGTTGGATTCTGTTTGCTAGTATTTTGTTGAGGATTTTTGCATCTATGTTCATCAGTGATATTGGGCTGCAGTTTTCTTTCTTTGTGACATCCTTGTCTGGTTTTGGTATCAGGGTGATGGTGACCTCGTAGAATGAGTTTGGGAGTGTTCCTCCCTCTGCTATATTTTGGAAGAGTTTGTGAAGGATAGGTGTTAGCTCTTCTCTAAATGTTTGATAGAATTCGCCTGTGAAGCCATCTGGTCCTGGGCTTTTGTTTGTTGGAAGATTTTAATCATAGTTGCAATTTCAATGCTTGTGATTGGTCTGTTCATATTTTCTATTTCTTCCTGATTCAGTCTTGGCAGTTGTGCATTTCTAAGAGTTTGTCCATTTCTTCCAGGTTGTCCATTTTATTGGCATATAGTTGCTTGTAGTAATCTCTCATGATCCTTTGTATTTCTGCAGTGTCAGTTGTTACTTCTCCTTTTTCATTTCTAATTCTATTGATTTGAGTCTTCTCCCTTTTTGTCTTGATGAGTCTGCCTAATGGTTTATCAATTTTGTTTATCTTCTCAAAGAACCAGCTTTTAGTTTTATTAATCTTTGCTATTGTTTCCTTCATTTCTTTTTCATTTATTTCTGATCTGATCTTTATGATTTCTTTCCTTCTGCTAACTTTGGGGTTTTCTTGTTCTTCTTTCTCTAATTGCTTTAGGTACAAGGTTAGGTTGTTTATTCGAGATGTTTCCTGTTTCTTAAGGTAGGCTTGTATAGCTATAAACTTCCCTCTTAGAACTGCTTTTGCTGCATCCCATAGGTTTTGGGTCATCGTGTCTCCATTGTCATTTGTTTCTCGGTATTTTTTGATTTCCTCTTTGATTTCTTCAGTGATCACTTCGTTATTAAGTAGAGTATTGTTTAGCCTCCATGTGTTTGTATTTTTTACAGATCTTTTCCTGTAATTGATATCTAGTCTCATGGCGTTGTGGTCGGAAAAGATACTTGATACAATTTCAATTTTCTTAAATTTACCAAGGCTTGATTTGTGACCCAAGATATGATCTCTCCTGGAGCATGTTCCATGAGCACTTGAGAAGAATGTGTATTCTGTTGTTTTGGGATGGAATGTCCTATAAATATCAATTAAGTCCATCTTGTTTAATGTATCATTTAAAGCTTGTGTGTGCTTATTTATTTTCATTTTAGATGATCTGTCCATTGGTGAAAGTGGGGTGTTAAAGTCCCCTACTACGAATGTGTTACTGTCTATTTCCCCTTTTATGGCTGTTAGTATTTGCCTTATGTATTGAGGTGCTTCTATGTTGGGTGCATAAATATTTACAATTGTTATATCTTCTGCTTGGATCAATCCCTTGATCATTATGTAGTGTCCTTCTTTATCTGTTGTAATAGTCTTTATTATAAAGTCTATTTTGTCTGATATGAGAATTGCTACTCCAGCTTTCTTTTGGTTTCCATTTGCATGGAATATCTTTTTCCATCCCCTTACTTTCAGTCTGTATGTGTCTCTAGGTCTGAAGTGGGTCTCTTCTAGACAGCATATATATGTGTCTTGTTTTTGTATCCATTTAGCCAGTCTGTGTCTTTTGGTAGGAGCATTTAATCCATTTACATTTAAGGTATTTATCGATATGTATGTGCCTATTACCATTTTCTTAATTGTTTTGGGTTTGTTATTGTAGGTCTTTTCCTTCTCTTGTGTTTCCTGCCTAGAGAAGTTCCTTTAGCATTTGTTGTAAAGCTGGTTTGGTGGTGCTGAATTCTCTTAGCTTTTGCTTGTCTGTAAAGCTTTTAATTTCTCCATCAAATCTTAATGAGATCCTTGCTGGGTAGAGTAATCTTGGTTGTAGGTTTTTCTCCTTCATCACTTTAAATATGTCCTGCCACTCCCTTCTGGCTTTCAGAGCTTCTGCTGAAAGAGCAGCTGTTAACCTGATGGGTATTCCCTTGTGTGTTATTTGTTGTTTTTCCCTTGCTGCTTTTAACATTTTTTCTTTGTATTTAATTTTTGATAGTTTGATTAATATGTGTCTTGGCATGTTTCTCCTTGGATTTATCCTGTATGGGACTCTCTGTGCTTCCTGGACTTGATTAACTATTTCCTTTCCCATATTAGGGAAGTTTTCAACTATAATCTCTTCAAATATTTTCTCAGTCCCTTTCTTTTGCTCTTCTTCTTCTGGAACCCCTATAATTCAAATGTTGGTGCCTGTAATGTTGTCCCAGAGGTCTCTGAGACTGTCCTCAGTTCTTTTCATTCTTTTTTCTTTATTCTGCTCTGCAGTAGTTATTTCCACTATTTTACCTTCCAGGTCACTTTTCCATTCTTCTTCCTCAGTTATTCTGCTATTGATCCTATCTAGAGTATTTTTAATTTCATTTATTGTGTTGTTCATTGTTGCTTGTTTCATCTTTAGTTCTTCTAGGTCCTTGTTAAATGTGTCTTGCATTTTGTCTATTCTATTTCCAAGATTTTGGATCATCTTTACTATAATTATTCTGAGTTCTTTTTCAGGTAGACTGCCTATTTCCTCTTCATTTGTTAGGTCTGGTGGGTTTTTATCTTGCTCCTTCATCTGCTGTGTGTTTTTCTGTCTTCTCATTTTGATTATCGTACTGTGTTTGGGGTGTCCATTTTGCAGGCTGCAGGTTCATAGTTCCCGTTGTTTTTGGTGTCTGTCCCCTGTGGTAAAGTTGGTTCAGTGGGTTGTGTAGGCTTCCTGGTGGAGGGGACTAGTGCTTGTGCTCTGGTGTGGCTGGATTTTGTCTTTCTGGTGGGCAGGTCCACATCTGGTGGTTTGTTTTGGGGTGTCTATGGACTTATTATGATCTTAGGCAGCCTCTCTGCTAATGGGTGGGGTTGTATTCCTGTCTTGCTAGTTGTTTGGCATAGGGTGTCCAGCACTGTAGCTTGCTGGTCATTGAGTGAAGCTGGGTTTTGGTGTTGAGATGGAGATCTCTGGGAGATTTTCGCCATTTGACATTACGTGGAGCTGGGAGGTCTCTTGTGGATGAGTGTCCTGAATTTGGCTCTCCCACCTCAGAGGCACAGCACTGACTCCTTGCTGCAGAACCAAGAGCCTTTCATCCACACGGCTCAGAATAAAAGGGAGAAAAAGTAGAAAGAAGGAAAGAAAGAGGATAAAAGAAAATAAAATAAAGTAAGATAAAATAAAATAAAGTTATTAAAATAAAAAATAATTATTAAGAAAAAAAAATTTTAAAAAAGGATGGATAGAACCGTAGGAAAAATGGTGAAAGCAAAGCTATACAGACAAAATCTCACACAGAAGCATACACATACACACTCATAAAAAGACGAAAAGGGGAAAAAGTCATAAATCTTGCTCTCAAAGTCCACCTCCTCAATTTGGGATGATTTGTTGTCTATTCAGGTATTCCACAGACGCAGGGTACATGAAGTTGATTGTGGAGATTTAACCCGCTGCTCCTGAGGCTGCTGGGAAAGATTTCCCTTTCTCTTCTTTGTTCGCACAGCTCCTGGGGCTCAGCTTTGGATTTGGCCCCACCTCTGCATGTAGGTTACCGGAGGCTGTCTCTTCTTCGCTCAGACAGGACGGGGTTAAAGGAGCCACTGATTCTGGGGCTCTGGCTCACTCAGGCCGTGGGGAGTGGGTGGCATGGAGTGCGGGGCGAGCCTGTGGCAGCAGAGGCCGGAGGGACGTTGCACCAGCCTGAGGCGCGCCGTGCGTTCTCCTGGGGAAGTTGTCTCTGGATCCTGGGACCCTGGCAGTGGCGGGCTGCACAGGCTCCCGGGAGGGAGGTGTGGATAGTGACCTGTGCTCGCACACAGGCTTTTTGGTGGCGGCAGCAGCAGCCTTAGCGTCTCATGCCCGTCTCTGGGGTCCGCGCTGTTAGCCGCCTCTTGCGCCCGTCTCTGGAGCTCCTTTAAGCCTAAATACTGTTTTGTTCTTTTGTTTAATTTTCTATTTTAGATTAGGAATAGTCTTATAAAGCATAGCAGTCTTGCACTATTCATACTAGGGCAAATTACCCCAGGTGACTCATAAACAAAGAAAGCACAGTGGATAATTTTGAGTGCACTCATCAAAATAAACGGTATCAGCACCACCCGGCAGATCAAGCCAAAAAACCAAAAGTCACCTTCTTTGCCTAATTCTATAAATCCAATCCATCAGCAAGTCTTATCAGTCATAAGTTCAAAATGTGTTCTGGGTTTGTTCACACACCTCTCTTTACTTCCACTTTCACCACCCTAGTCTAAGCCACCACAGTCTCTTGCCTGGACCGTAGCAATGGTTCTGTTTACAATAGCCAGGTCATGGAAGCAACCTAAATGCCCATCGACAGACGAATGGATAAAGAAGATGTGGTACATATATACAATGGAATATTACTCAGCCATAAAAAGGAACGAAACTGGGTCATTTGTTGAGACGTGGATGGATCTAGAGATTGTCATACAGAGTGAAGTAAGTCAGAAAGAGAAAAACAAATATCGTATATTAACGCATATATGTGGAACCTAGAAAAATGGTACAGATGAACTGGTTTGCAGGGCAGAAATTGAGACACAGATGTAGAGAACAAACGTATGGACACCAAGGGGGGAAAGTGGTGGGGGGCTGGGGGTGGTGGTGTGATGAATTGTGTGATTGGGATTGACATGTATACACTGATGTGTATAAAATTGATGACTAATAAGAACCTGCTGTATAAGAAAATAAATAAAATTAAAAAATAAGATCAGGACTAAAAAAATAAAATAAAATAGATAAACAACAAGGACCTACTGTATAGCACAGGGAACAATATTCAATACCTTGTAATAAACTGTAATGGGAAAGAATCTGAAAAATAAAAAATATATATGTAAAACTGAAAAACAAAAACACACCATCCTGTAAGTCAGAAGTCCCACACAGCTCTCTGGGCTAAAACCAAGGTCCAGGCAGGGCTACTTTCCTGTCTGTAAGCTCTAGGGGAGAATACATTTCCTTGCTTTCTGCAGCTTCTAGAGGCTACCCACATTCCGTGACTTGTGGCCCCTTCCTCCATCTTCAAAGCCAGCAGTGTTGTGTCTCCCTAACCCTAGTTCCATCATTGAATGTCTCTCTCTGACCACAATTGGAGAAGGTTCTCCACTTCTAAGGACACTTGCAGTTAGATTGGGCCCACCCAGAGCAACCAGGGTAACTCCCCATCGCAAGGTCCTTAACTTAATTAAGTACATATGCAAAGTCTCTTTTGCCATGTAAGGTAATATTCACAGGTTCTGGTGGTCGGAGTATGGACATCTTTGGAGGGCTGTTATTCTGACAGTTACATGAGATATCCCATAGATTTTATCTATTAGAAGTAATGTTTTAAAATGGTGCCTACTCCCTGTTTTGTAGCTGGATTCTCCTAGTAGCTACTCAGTCATGGGAGGAAGAGAAAAATCAAAAACTTGACTTAAACAATTTTATTTTTAACTTTTTAGAAATGTATTTTTATTGCATTTATGCATATCCCCAACTTGTTCTAAGAGGAATTTAAGGACCCTTAAGGGTCCTTAAGAATATGATAAGGATTATGTGTCAGGTACAGGAATGGTAGCCTCCTGTCTTTCCCTATTTTCACAGAAACCATCCTGCAAGGTAGAGCCTAACAGTTCAGAGCATAGACTCTGGGGCCAGACTGGGGCAGAGACTGGACCCATGCCCAGCTCTGTCACTTAATAACTGTGTCTTTTTTTTTTTTTAACATCTTTATTGGAGTAAAATTGCTTTACAATGGTGTGTTAGTTTCTGCTGTATAGCAAAGTGAATCAGCTATACGTATACGTATATCCCCATATCTCCTCCCTCTTGTGTCTCCCTCCCACCCTCCCTATCCCACCCCTCTAGGTGGTCACAAAGCACCGAGCTGATCTCCCTGTACTATGTGGCTGCTTCCCACTAGCTATCTATTTTACATTTGGTAGTGTATATAAGTCTATGCCACTCTCTCACTTCATCCCATCTTACCCTTCCCCCTCCCCATGTCATCACGTCCATTCTCTAGTAGGTCTGTGTCTTTATTCCCATCCTGCCCCTCGGTTCTTCATGACCATTTTTTTTTTTTTAGATTCCATATATATGTCTTAGCATACGGTATTTGTTTTTCTCTTTCTGACTTACTTCACTCTATACGACAAACTCTAGGTCCATCCACCTCACTACAGATAACTCAGTTTCATTTCTTTTTATGGCTGAGTAATATTCCATTGTATATATGTGCCACATCTTCTTTATCCATTCGTCTGTCGATGGGCACTTAGGTTGCTTCCATGTCGTGGCTATTGTAAATAGAGCTGCAATGAACATTGTGGTACATGACTCTCTTTGAATTATGGTTTTCTCAGGGTATATGCCCAGTAGTGGGTTTGCTGGGCTGTATGGAAGTTCTATTTTTAGTTCTTTAAGGAACCTCCATACTGTTCTCCATAGTGGCTGTATCAATTTACATTCCCACCAACAGTGCAAGAGAGTTCCCTTTTCTCCACACCCTCTCCAGCATTTATTATTTGTAGATTTTTTGATGATGGCCATTCTGACCTGTGTGAGGTGATACCTCATTGTAGTTTTGATTTGCATTTCTCTAATGATTAGTGATGCTGAGCATTCTTTCATGTGTTTGTTGGCAGTCTGTATATCTTCTTTAGAGAAATGTCTATTTAGGTCTTCTGCCCATTTTTGGATTGGGTTGTTTGTTTTTTTGATATTGAGCTGCATAAGCTACTTGTAAATTTTGGAGATTAATCCTTTGTCAGTTTCCTCACTTGCAAATATTTTCTCCCATTCTGAGGGTTGTCTTTTCGTCTTGTTTATGGTTTCCTTTGCTGTGCAAAAGTTTTTAAGTTTCATTAGGTCCCAGTTGTTTATTTTTGTTTTTATTTCCATTTCTCTAGGAGGTGGGTCAAAAAGGATCTTGCTGTGATTTATGTCACAGAGTGTTCTGCCTATGTTTTCCTCTAAGAGTTTTACAGTGTCTGATCTTACACTTAGGTCTTTAATCCATTTTGAGTTTATTTTTGTATATGGTGTTAGGGAGTGTTCTAATTTCATTCTTTTACATGTAGCTGTCCAGTTTTCCCAGCACCACTTATTGAAGAGACTGTCTTTTCTCCATTGTATATTCTTACCTCCTTTATCAAAAATAAGGTGACCGTAGGTGCATGGGTTTACCTCTGGGCTTTCTATCCTATTCCATTGATCTAATAGCTGTGTCTTAGCACATGTTCCCTAATTCTCTGTGACTTAGCCTCCTCATCCATAAAATGGGAGTTCATTCATTTAACCAGTATTTATTGAGCACTTACTATATGCCAGCATAATTCTAGGCACTGGGGATTCAGCCAGAATACATATATATAGTGTCACTTGTTATTAAGAAATTCACCCACCCTCATTAATTAAATGAATTACATTTAATTAATTAATTGAATGACCCTAACCCTAACCCTTAGAGCAAGGACTGGCATATGAAAAGTTCTAAATTATATATATATATTTTTAAAAACCTATTATTTTTACCATTATTTCAGAAGTATGTCCCATTGAACAAAGTTCAAATGTTTTCCTCCCAGGGCTATAAGTTCATTCCTCAAAACACCCTCCAGGGGTGTTTCAGTACCTCAGGGTTCCACTGTGACCTGCGTGTCCTCATTCCTGTATGGCCTCGGCGTTAGCCCATATCTCTGGAGATGTCCAGACTTGGAGTGACAGAGATCCTTTCACACCCAGGACCTACAACATCAGATTTTGCTTGCTCTTCCACCAAGGAGAGATTTCATGATATTTAGAAATTAAGTTTGAGCGGGAATCCTTAATAATCACCTTCCACGTATTGTCTTGGAGATTGAAGTTAAAGCTACATCTTCTACCACTCTAGTTTGCTGTTCTTGTCTTTTCTTCTTCCCTAAATATCCTGCCCACCACTCTCTATTTACCCAGGGGTTTCAGAGCTTTCCCTAGGGCTCTTTCTAGGCTGTGCTCAGCACAGTACCCTGGAATCCTCCCTGTCAGCAGTGCCTTTTCCATGATAAGAGTGGTGGCCCTTATCTCAGTCACTAGGCGGCTCCATTTCTAGGAGAGGGTGATCAGTTTGTGATGCAGATATGGGGTGTCCAAAGAGTTGTAAAATCCCAGTTGAATCCCCCAAAACACACACACACACACACACACACACACACACACACACACACAAACACACTGCAAGTAGTATGTCCTATCCCACAAATTCAGAGTACAGATATGGTCACATCACCTTTCTTTTTTACTTGAAGACACCCTCATGCCCGACTAGCAAGAAGTGATATATAGGGATATTCTCAACTCTAACTAGTCCAGTGATCTCCCAGGAGCTTACACGAAGCAACAACATTCAGACCTGCCCCTCCATACCAAGTTGAAACAAGTGGACGGATGTGTCCAGAGCTGCCATGTCTTCTACCCAGTGTCACCATGGGGGCTGGTTCTGCCCATTCCTTCCCATGCCTGCCCCCTTATTTTAACTCTGAAGTTACGGGTCTTTCCAATGACACCCTTGCTCTCAGGAATTCTCTCCTATATTCTTTTCACTGTGCTAGGATAGTTAGTCCAGAAAAGCCATTTGATGCACTGTGTAAGACCTAGCCCTATGTCACAGACTGTAAGGTCTTGGTCCCAGGTCATCAGCCTAGAGGTCTCCTCTCTATAATGTTGATTTTATTTTAGGAATCTCATAGCCCTTCCCTGTCCTGGGTTAATGGGAGCCCTCCACCCACCCTTCTTCAGCAGCTCTACCCAACCAGACCTCAGGGAGCAGAATTTAGAACCTTGGCCTCTTGTCTTCCAAAACACCTTGGGCTCATATGCAAATCAATTGTCATCTTCACCCCAAATCAATTTCCCCAAGTAGCAGGCTTACTGGATTGACAAAATTCAGACATGCCCAAAACCCAGAACAATGGCTGCTTCTTAGCTCTATATTAAAGGGGCCACTCAAGAAACAGCACAGCAGACAGACAAGCCTCACTTGCTAATACATATATATATCCAGACGTTTCAGATGAAAAAGCAAAGGCTGAGGACAAAATCAGATAATGCAGTGTGAGCTATTTGTATCTGACACATTTTTATTTGATCTGTCTAAACATCATAATACATTTCATTAATCTCCTCTTTTGTCCAATTTGGGTGTGCTCTAGAAGGCTTAAATAATTAAGATGTGCAGATAGTAATATAGATAGTGTAACTCTTCTTTAAATACGTTGGTTACTGACAGAGTTTTCAGGAAGATATTTTGATATAGAAACTCTAAACTCTCCTTGGTTAAAAATATTTGTTAAAAGCCAATTGCTGGCAGATGGAAGCCCTCAAGACCTCCTGAAGCAAGAGGAAAGCATTGCTACTGTGGGTAAATGATGCGCTAGGTCCAAAGACATCAACCTGTTTCCTCTCTGTGCTGAAAGGAAGCGATAGCAGGATGTGTCATTACTCTTGATTGAGCATCACAGCACAGAGATGTAATGCGTTAAGATGTGCAATTTGAATAAACTGGGAGAAACACATTCCACTCAGCAGAATTGTTAAACAGTTTACAAAACAACACTTTGGGAGAGTCTGATCCCTGGCCAACAATATCCGTGGCCGTCTTAATCTTCAGATCCGTCTCTGCATGTCTTTTAGTCTGGAACTTATTGAAAAACCTCAATTTCCTCTCAGAGGGAGAACTGATTAGGAGTCAGCTCTGTCAGACTCTGAATCATGTCCGCCTGAGCCAGGGAGAGCAAACAGATTTTCATCTAAAGGGCCAACTCTGATCAATAACGGATTCTGCATCTACCTCCAGCCGACAGCCAGGAGTAATGTCTGCGTAGGCACAGGAGGGACGTGCGTAGGCTGTGGTCTGACTCATTCACCTCCGTGCTCCCAGGGCCTCAAACAGTGCGTGGCTCACAGAAGGCGCTCAGTCACAATGTGTGAATGAATAACGGATGAACCAATTAATCTATCACCTCCGGCTCCTATCTTTGAAAAAGTGCAGGGTTGTAGAAATCACACTGAAATAGGAGATGTTAGTTGCCAGGCTACCAACTACCTGGTTAAGTCTCTTTACCATTGAGTCTCAATTTCCTTCCCTATAAGATGAACACAGCAGCATCTACCGTGATTAATAAGCAGTTGAAATAATGCACTCTGCTGAAAACAACCCAGCACCATTTTTTTGTAGCTGAATCCATCAATTCGCCACTTTGCCATCAACGTCTCAGAATGAACCTGCCTCTTTTAGCCTGTCTGATCTCAGGACCTCCTGGAGACATGATTATCTTTCAGGCGCAGCCCCCTCTGGGAAACCAGCCTCAGAAGGATGGAGAAGGGCTAACAAGAAGAATAGGGAATTTGCAATGAATAGATGCATCGGTGATGAAATTGTTAACTCCTGCACAAAATTACATGGTGAACTTTACAATAACATAATAAAAGGAGAACATGAAAAATCTAAGTGCTACATCGTGACATTTAGATACAAGAGAAGAGGTTTCCAGAGGTATCTCCTTGACAACCAAAGGCAGAGTGGAGGGAGTATAACCTTCTGTAGCCTGTTTCTGTCAAAACAAACTATCACATCATTACACCTGTTCTAGGTTGGGGGGCCTCTCTGAGTTCCACAAAAAAAATCATAGTTATTCATTAGAGTAGATTTCATACTCTGTTTAAAGATTCAGAAATGAACATCGCAGGGACATTACAGAATCACATTCAAACTTCTTAGAGCAGCATTCCAGCTTCTTCATGATCATGCCCCATCTATCTCCCATTCTCTCTCCTCTGCTCAGATCTTCCCAAAGGCTTTCCATCCACGTGGAATAAAACTCCAAACCCTTACAACACTGATAAAGCCTGCAGAATCTGGCCAGGCATCACCTCCCTACATGCATCTGCTGCTGCATTGCCCCATACCTACTCTGCTGTAGACGTGCTATTCTGTAAACAGTGATCCCCCCTCCACATGTTTGCATGTGCTGTGCCCTCACCCTGGTACACTTTCCACCTTCCTCCTTTTAGGTCCCTGTTGATGTGTCACCTTATCAAAGAGGATTTCCCTAGCCATTCTATTTGAATTAGCAATTCCCACCCCATCATCCTTGGTTCTCTAACCCTTCTAATGTTTTTTCTTCATTGCTCTATACCACCTGACATTTTGTCATATGTGCATACATACATATGTGTGTGTGTGTGTGTGTATATATATATATATATATATATATATATGCCATCATGCACTGTTGCCCCTCCACGTAGGATACCTTCTCCCCTGTTCATCATTCCCAGGGGGATTCTGTCTACCAGATACGAGTGGAACTGACTGGGAGGAAAGGACAGAAGGTGGGAAGGAGGAGCCTGCGAGAAAAAGGTTGCAGCAGAAAAGAATTGTGATAGGAAACGCAGGGAGAATGGAAGAATCATTTACTCTAGAGAAAATGAAGGCAGTGAGGAGGAGAAACTGAGCAACCATCCTCACTAACATCAGCCTCGCTCCTCAGACATGCGTTTAAACGTCTGCTTTGTTGCCAGCATCTAGAATATAGCCTCTCATCTCTCCTCTCTTCCACCTTTCCATCGACCAAGATCTTTCTTTTTTTTTAATTTATTTTTTATTGAAGTATAGTTGATTTACAATGTTGTGTTAGTTTCTGGTGTACAGCAAAGTGATTCATATATATATATGAATATATATAGTGATTCATATATATATGTATATATACATATATATATGCTTTTTCATATTCTTTTCCATTATAGTTTATTACAGGATATTGAATATAGTTCCCTGTGCTATTCAGTAGGACCTTGTTGTTTATCCATCCTATATATAATATTTTGCATCTGCTAATCCCAAACTCCCAAGATCTTCCTTACCCTTTCAGGATCAATTTAGATGCCCACACAGAGGCTCCCCTGCCCAACCCCTCAGAGTTCATACAGCCCGGAAACCTTGGTTAGATCCTCTCTCCAGCTTTAGGGAGATTTTTCTTTTTCCACTTTTTTTTTTTTCCAACCAGATAGTAAACTTCTAAGGAAGCAAAGGTGTATAGACTTTTGAGATATGTTTGAATCCTAACTCCAAAACTTAGTACTGTATTTCATTGACTCAAAACTGACGTAAGACACAGCATTATTTTATATACCAATAAAAACAAAAATACTGCCCATTAACTACAAGACACCATCAACTGTAAAATGCATCCCGATTGCAGAGATCTGAGAACGTGAAAAGGGTGCATCAAAGAATCGATGACAGATGGAAGCTGTGAGGTCTTAAACAAGAGGCTAAACTTCTTTGAACTTCAGACTTTCCATTTGTGAAATGAAAACCAGGCTTTTTCATTTATTCAACAAATATTTATTTGTGCTTACAACTTTTTATTAAAAGGAACAGGAACTGGCTCTGGTTAACTTAAACAATTGGAGATTTACTTAAGGGAGGGTACTGGGAGCTCAGGGCACTAAAGAGAGGCTGGAGAAGCAGGACCCAGAGGAGCACGAGGCCAACGAAACAGGAACCACGGCAACAGTCTCCCACCAGGAGGGGCCTGGTTAGGACAGAGATACTGGTACTTAACACTTGCTCTTGCATTGGGTAAACTTGCATTGGGTAAATCCTCTGATGGATGGAGCCTGCCCCCTGGTGTAGGGGTCCTGGCCAGCTTCTGCCCATTTTGACCTCCAAAGTAGGAGACAAGCGCCTGAATTTGCCATCCTATCAAGGCTACACACAACAGGACAGAGAGAATTACCCAGAGAGACATGGGACGCTATTAGGAAGGCAAGAAAGGAGGAATGGATGCTTTGTGGCAAAACAAAAACCCAAAGAAAGATACATTTCACAATGAGTTCTTAATATGTGCCAGCTTTCACAGGAGTTTCTATCCAGTGAAACAGGCAGGCATTACCATTTTTTTTTCCCAATGGAGAAAAGAGACTGCTATGAGAGAGGATAACTCGGGAGACCTACTGCCTCATTTCACATGAACTGTCAACAGCTTTTTTTTTTTTTTTTTTTTTTTGGTACGTGGGCCTCTCACTGTTGTGGCCTCTCCCGTTGCGGAGCACAGGCTCCGGACGCGCAGGCTCAATGGCCATGGCTCACGGGCCCCGCCGCTCCGCGGCATGTGGGATCTTCCCGGACCGGAGCACGAACCCATGTCCCCTACATTGGCAGGCGGACTCTCAACCACTGCACCACCAGGGAAGCCCTGTCAACAGCTTTTGACACAATTGATGACTCCCTCTCTGTGAAGCATTTTCTTCACTTGGCTTCGAGAAGATCATGTCCTTGTGGTTTTCCTCCTTCCTCACTAGCTGTTCCTTCTCCTTTGCTAGATCTTTCATCACCCCAGCCCTCAAATACTGGCAAGCCCCAGGGTTCAGTCCTCAGACCCCTACTCTGTCTACACTCCCTTGGTGAGTCCATCTAATCTCAAGATTTTAAATAATATCTGTACACTGAAGACTGATATATTTATTTCTCCAGCCAGAACCTCTACATTGGACCCCAGACTTATATATCTAACTGATGTCTCAATATCTCCATTGAGATGTCTAATCACAGGTCTAACCTATTGGGTCTAAATCTAATTCCTCATCTTCCCTCTGCCAAGCCTGCCCATAGTCTTCTCCATTTCAGGCAGTGGAAACTCCATCCTCCCACAAACCGTGGTGTCACCTTGGACTCCTGTCTTTCTCTTATACCCCACAACTAATCCATTGGCAAACCCTACTGGCTCCAGATCCGACCACTTCTGATACCTCCACCACCACCCTGGTCCGAGCCAACCTCGTCTCTGAACTATTGTAATAGCCCCCTAATTGGCTGGCTCATTTCTGCTCTTGCCCCCCTACATTCTAATTTCAGCACGATGTGTTGAGTAATCCTTTAAAAATCTAGATCAGATCACGCACCCCTCCTCAAAATCTTGTGACGGTCCATAAGTCCTCACACAATGTTCCTTCTAACCTCTCCAAACCTTATCCCCTGGCTCTGTCTCATTTATCCACTCTGCTCTAGCAGGATTTCTTCCTCCAAGTTTTGCAATTGCTTGTCTACTTCCAGAATGTTCTTTCCTCTAGGTTTTCACATGGCTTCCTCCCTCACCATTTCAGGTATTTGACAAAACACAATCTCACCACCAAATTTAAAATTGCAACACCACCACCCCCAAACACACACCCACACACAACCCCGTGCCTGATTCCCCACTGGATTTCCTCCATGCCTCTCATCACTATCTGGCATATTATATACTTTATCTACATGTATGTTCCCCATTAGAATGTAAACTGTGTGAGGGAGGGGCCTTTTGCTCACTGCTTACAACATTGCCTGGCATATAGTATGCTCTCAATAAATATTCATTTAATGAATCAAGTTGCCTAATCTATCTGAATATCAGTTGAATAAATGTTAGAAATAACCCATGCCTACAATATAAGATTAACCTAAGAGGCCAGTGAAATGCTGTGCCTTGTAAACTGAGCTATGCTGTATAAATGTAAGGAAGTATGAGAACCTGAGTTCCACGTGGCCACGCTTTGACACTCTGCTCATTTAGCAGCCTTTTACATGGACTGAAAACATAAAAATTGGTTTTGCTACCTGCAATACAAGTTAGAGACCAAAAAAATCTTTTCCTTCCCTCCACAAAGGTATATTTCCTATCCTCTTCTCACTATACCCTCATTACCTGTCCCCCCCAAAACCCCATATGAAATCAAAAGAAGCTGACAAACACCTATAAAGCAATGTTACTGGAAAATAATAATAATAATTGGTAGCATTTCTGAAAACGTGTTTTTAAAACACACAAATATTTTAGGCTTTTGTAAGGGAAAGTGAAGCATCTGGCAGGCTGAGCTAGGAGAGGAAGAAGATAAATACAGTGGGGGGTGGGTGGCTGGCTGACCCCTGCCAAAGAAATATTCCCTGTAGCTGAACCACAGGCACTAGCATCGTGCTGGCTTCCTCCCAAGACAAATCGGAGCTGCATTCATATTGTGTCAGCCTCCAAACAAAACGAGTGCTTGGACCTATCCCACCTGGCAGGCTGGGAATATATAATTATAAGTCCTCTGATAGCAATTGTACATGTTTCAGTAGATTAGGAAAAGCAACTAAACAGAGAGTAATTGAATTCAATGCAGCGTGTTAGGAAGGGGCTGATTTTCTGGCATTTGTGTTCCGTTCAGGCGCTTCCTCCCTCTCCATCTTCGTGGCTTGCCTGTCCAATCAGACAAGTCAATTACAGAAGGACTCTATCTTCCTGTAAATGCAGTGGGGAGGAAGGATTATCAAAGAGGAGCACCTGCCATGAGGCAAAGCTTAAGAGGACCTGGAAGGGAGTCTACCATCTTGCTGGGACTCACGTGCTTCCGTTGTGAGTTCATGCCTGGAAGCCTGCCCACGACCGAGGCTGGCAAAGGGTAGAGCCTTGAGGGAGGGAGAGAGGGGGTAAGGGTCACTGTGGGGATAATATGATAATGATTTGTACCAGGACTGTGCTAGGCACCTTGTAGGCATGCATTATATAATCTCATACTCGCCCTAACCTAGTGAGGTTGGTACTAATATGTTCATCATTCTACAGATGAAGAAAGAGGCTGGGAGAGGTGATGTGAGGCTTCCAATGTTACTCATGTGCTAGCACTTAGGATTAAGGGACTGTTTATGATACGAAGCACCTGGTCCCAGTTAGCCCAGGCGCCGGCCCGCTCACACACACACACACACACACACACACACACACACACACACACATACACACACACGTCTTTGTCTCCTTTTAAGAGGCCTCAGAAGGATCTGCCACTGTCTGTGCACATTACTAGAAGTCAGCAGGCAGGGCTTCACTTTCAATGATTTGGACTAGACTCTGGCTCTATGCCCCCCCCCAAGAATCTACCTTGATGTAGTGGTGGCCAAGGTATGGTTTCTAAATCTGGGCTTTTATAAAGAAATATTGCCATCTGGTGGACACCTGCCCACACTTTTAAAAAATCTCCATGAAAAAAATGTCAAAAGCAAGGGGAAGGGTGAGGATGTATTTTGAACTTGAGTTGTTCTCTTTTAGCCTCAACTCTTTCAGACTCAGTTGTAGGTTTCTTGTATGTGCTATGCTATTAAATAGGCTTATTCTTTTTGTAGACACACACCAGTCTGCAGAACTCACATGCATCTAAAAGGAACATGACCACCATCCACTGCCTACCACCCCCATGCAAATCAAGTCCTCCTCTTGTTTTCACCATCTTGGTAAAGTCACCTCCATCAACCTGGAAGTTATTTTTGACCCCTCTTTCCTCCTCACCTGTTCTCTCTGCCCCCCAACATACAGTCCCTCACCATGTCTCATCAATCCTATCTCCAAAACATACTTCAAACTATCTACTTCTCTCTCCATTCCCTTGGTTACAATGCTGATTCAAACCACCATCTCTTGCTTGAACTATATAGTAGTCTCCTAACTGATTTTTGTGCTTCTTATCTGGGTCCTGCCTACGTAGCTAAACTCATCTCACATTACTCTTCTGCTGTTGCTCTGTATCCCTGCTGCACTTGCCTGCTTTTGGAGTTATACAACATCCTCAGCTCTTTCCTTGCCTCAGGACTTTCCCACATGCTGTTCTCATGGGCTTAGTTGCTCTTGGCCCCAAAGTACTTGAATATCACCCATTCATTTTTCAACTACAAATTGGAAATACTTGACTCTCAATGTAAATTAAGTCTCCAGTATTCTTTTTTATGACATCTTTTTTTTTTTTTCTTTTAGGGCACATCATTTGTGTAATCACACATTTGTGTATTTGTTTTTTAAAAAACTTTTCCAATTCCTCACCCACCTCATGAGTATAAGTTCCATGAAGGAAAGAGCCAGATCTGTTTGGTTAACCTTTGTATCTCTGGTGCCTAGCATAGAGTTTTATGCACAGGAGGTTTTTTTTAAAAAAAAAGAAAGATTGAAACTTATTGTGACCAATATTACTACCATTGTTAATAAAAATATCCCACTTTCCTTTAGCACATGGTTTATTTAAAATGCTCTTGCCACTTCACTGAAGAGGATATACAGATAGTGCTATGGACTGAATATTTTCGTCCTTCCAAAATTTATATGTTACATCCTAACACCCAATGTGATGGTATTAGGAGGTGGGCCTTTAGAAGATAATTAGGTCGTAGGATAGAGCCCCCATGATAGGATTAGTGCCCTTATAGGAAGAGGAAGACAGTCCTTTTTCTCTCTGTCATGTGAGGATACAAAGAGAAGATGGCCCTCTGTAAACCAGGAAGAGGGACTTTACCAAGAACCCAACCAAGCTGGCACCCTAATCTCAGACTTTCAGCCCCTAGAACTGTGAGAAATAAATGTTTGTTGTTTATGCCACCCAGTCCGTGTTATTCTAGTATAGCAGCCTGGACTAAGACAAATGGCAAATCAGCACATGAAAAGACATTTGACATTAGGTGTTAATAATCTCTCTAACCATATCTACTCATATCTTAATTGAATTATCTTTCACAGTTGTACCAAACTACGTCTTTGTCAGCCACTCATGTCCATTCTAGTCTCTAATTCCTGTCTTATGTGTAACCAAAGGGCTCACTGAAGTGTTCTACAAATAAAAGTCGTTCTTTCTTCCAAAATTGTGTCAACAAACCTCCCAAAACAATGTTTTCAATTTGAGGGTCCCAACCCATTAGTGGGTCAAGAAACCCATTGGGTTGCAGCTAGCACTGATATAAGAATAAAATAGAAAACCTAGCTACAAGTGATGTTTAAAATAGCGGCATTTTTATCTCCACTAAACAGAAACATTGAGAAGAGAAACTATTTTTTTCTTCTCCCCACATTTCCACCTCAACCCACAGCAAAGAGAATGTTTTTTCCTGGCTTCCAGAAGAAAGAACATCTCCACCCACACTTCCAGGCCATTTCACAGTTGTCCTAAAGGAGGAAACCAGCAGGTGCTAATGCAAAAGGTTGGAGCCTAATTCACATTGGGCCACTTCTTAATGGCTGCCTGATCTGTTACCAGCATTCTCATCTACGTTGTGTGCCCTTGCATGGTGGCAGTCATACCCTGGACACAGCTGTCCCCATTGGAGGTAGACCGAGCAATACTTGTGCTTTCTGCCCAGGTTTTTGGTCTGCAATGTGAGGGTGAGGCAGCCAGCCTTTCTCTCCTGCACAGCAGGTTAGGTGAGTGAGTTAGAACCTGCTGCACTGGCCTCGCCCTTCTAGACTCAGCCAGTCTCCACTTGCGGGACCAGGAAACCCCTTGTTGGTTTCTAGGCCCAACCCTCCATCACAGCTAACCAGACATCCCTGCTCTTTTATTAGATAAATCTGGTACTTTGTTTTCTAATTGGCTATTGATATGTAGTTCCCTCAGCAGGGAGCCTTAGAGGTTTGGGGCACCAAAACCCCACTTCAGATTCCTAATAAAGGACTTCCCTGGTGGCACAGTGGTTAAGAATGCCAATGCAGGGGACACGGGTTCAAGCCCTGGTCCAGGAAGATCCCACATGTCGCGGAGCAACTAAGCCCGTGCGCCACAACTACTGAGCCTGTGCTCTAGGGCCCGCGAGCCACAACTACTGAGCCTGCTCACCTAGAGCCCGTGCTCCGCAATAAGAGAAGCCACCACAATGAGAAGCCCACGCACCACAACGAAGAGCAGCCCCCCTGCTCACCACAACTAGAGAAAGCCCACGTGCAGCAAGCAAGACCCAACACAGCCAAAAGCAAATTAATTAATTAATTTTTTAAAAATTCCTCATAAGGAGTACCTGTGACTTTGATAATAAAGAAACCAGATTCATTTCATGAATATTTAAAAACTTCACTCATTTGCCGTTAAGACTTTAGGCAAGTTTTTAATCTCTCTTAGTCTTCTTTTTAATTAATTTTTATTGGAGTATTGTTGATTTACAATGTTGCGGAATCTCTTAGTCTTGCATTTATAAAATAAGGTGATAGAATCCAATATCTCATCCATAAAGTGGAGATGATAATATCTATCTCATAGGAGAATAGTAGAATTTCATAAGATAATGCATGTCAAACTCTTAGGACAGTGTCTTGCACACAGTAAGAACTTCATAAATGTTAGCTACTAGTCTTCCTATTCCTTCCAACTTTAAAAAAAATACTATTTTACTGTATAACAATACATATATGGGATAACTAGGAATGTAGTCTGAAGTACTTTCTCACCATGGGTATCAAAGCAAGGAAAAGGTGATAGTCAAAGATACGGGACTTCCCTGGTGGTCCAGTGGTTAAGACTTCGCCTTCCAATGCAGGGGATGCAGGTTTGATCCCTGGTCCGGGAGCTAAGATCCCACATGCCTCGCAGCCAAAACAAAACAAAAAAACAAGACATAAAACAGAAGGAATAGTGTAACAAATTCAATAAAGACTTTAAAAAAAAAATGGTCCGCATCAAAAAATCTTAAAAAAAAAGATAGAAATAAAAGAAAAGAAAAATATGATTTGAGGAATAAGAAAGTTAAATGAGACATGTTCTAAGGGCCAAGAGAAAAAGAGAAAGAAAATGAGCCATGATAATAGAGGCCTAGAAACAGTGTGTGATCTCATTCTAAATTCAAGCAATACAGCTTCACAGAGATGTGACTATCAGAAAATCTAAACATGATACTGCCACCGTCCAGGGTAGCACCATTTTTGCCTGTCAAGCAAGCAATTTTATGCCTGTAGAGAAGAGCTGAGAAGAGTTGCTGGTATGTGACTAAACAAAGTCAGTCAAACACGGAATTATCTCTATTCCTTCCCAAAAGCCCCACTAAAATAATATTCAATAAAAAACAAGAAGGTATAAGTCACAAGAAAAAGGAAAATGGGAGAGAAGACTAAAGCAGACAAGAAATAGAAAGTAGATGAACAAGTGACAAGGCAACCGGCTTAGCAGAACCAAGAGAGTGGAAATCTGAATGTCTGTGAAGGGTGGAGGATGTGAACATAAAGCTGGTCCATTCCACCAAAACCTAGAAAGGCTCAGAATTGGAGCCACTGAGCACTTTCGAAGATAGGGATGTGAAAATGGGACTGAAAATAGGAGGACTGGTTGAAAGTCTTTATAAGGAGCACTTAGACCTCCAAATCCCCCCACTTCCTTTTGCAGCCACCCTATCCCCACCCCCACTCTGACAGAAGACTGGAGATGTTGTTTCTATTAGAATGTAAGCTCCATGAGGGCAGGACTTTCATCTGATTTGATTACTGGTAGATCCCAAACACCTAGGATTATGCTTGGCACAAAGTGCTAAGGGGGTACTGGATAAATATTTGTTGAATGAATAAACGATCAGGCATCCAGAAAGTATGACATGAGTCACAGTTGAGGACAGGGTACTCAAAAAACAAGGTCAACTGAAAATCTAGATTTAAAAAATAAAACAAAACCAAAAAAAACATGATGAAACTTCCAGGCTCCTAGAATGATGGCAGCCAGGCTTAAACCTTCCCCACCCACAAGTGCAGTGTCTGATCCTTTCTGGTGTATCCGACTAGCCCAAGAAAAGGGGCCTACAGAAACCAATAGAGGTCTGTAGGCAGACAAAAGAGGCAGATCTACACTACATCACCTACTCCCCCTATGCAACAAGCCCTGCACACACACACACACACATACACACACACACACACACACACACACAGACGTTCCAATCAGAATCAGCTAAGGATCAGTAGACATTTGAGGAAGGCTGCCAACACAAAAGGCACAGATTTTAAAAAGGAAATAGAAATTTTTTTAAAGAGAAAAGAACAGAGACAATGAAAATAATAGAAAACACTCAAAAAAATCATTAATACTCTCAAAGAGATGAGCAGATATTGCATCCTTATAACCAAAACATTTATTATTAAAAAATAAGTGTGTATGGAAGGGGACAGGGTTGGGAAAGAAGACAGAGAATAAAAGAGTTTTTTTTTTAATTCCAAGAAGACAAAAATAACTGTCAGTAACAATGGACATAATTAGAATGTATAATTCTTAGAGGGGAAATTTATAACAGGAGATGCATTTTTGGAGAAAACTATGGCCCATCATAACATCTAATTGGAAAAACTTGTAAGTATTATTCATATATAAAAGAGTATACAATACCATTAATATACCACAGTAAAATACATGTAAAAAAAATAACAATATATATATTTTATAAGGACACATACAAATAAAAAGAAACACAACAGAATTAGAATGTTTGCCTGTGAATAGGAAGGGAATGGGAGTAGGAGTAGGGTAAAAAGGGTATGAATGAAAATTCAGTCAATCAGTCAAGTAAGAAGGCCCTTGAACGATTAATGATGAGAGTAAGTCAAGAACTGAGAATTATGATTAGCTGAAGCTTCTGCACCTGAGTGAAAAGACAGAGTGTCACTGTATCATTCACAATTCTCCTGACTGGAAATGACAGAAACTCAACATGTACTAGCAAAAACAAACTAAAAGGAATGTACTGGCTCACTGCAAAATTCAGGGGTAGTTCTGCTTCAGGCAGAGTTGGATCCAGGTACTCAAATGATGTCTACAACTCTCAGCTCTCCTGTGCCAAAACTTAACAACTGAACCATTTTACTCTGTTCATAAGCTTGTATGTTAGGAATTCAGGAAAGGCTCAACTGGACAGTTCATTTCTAATCCACTTGGTGTCAGGTGGTATCTAGCCAGGGCCAGAAGTTCCTCTTCTACAATAGCCTTCTTCATTCACATGTCTGGTGTGTTGGTAATCCTTGTCCCCCCTCCTATGCACTCACACACATGTGCGCACACACACACACAAACACACAATGTGCTGGGCTTGGTTTCTACTCAGTTGCTGTTTCTGTATACTTAGCACGTCTAAAGTTCATTATTTCCATCATCTCTTCAGTAATTCAGTCTGTTAACACTCACTGATGGAGTCTCGGGAAATATTCATGGCCTTGCAGTTATTGTTCTGGGTCCAGTCTCTAACTGGGCCTAACAGGCTTCATAGAGTAGAACTAATTATACACAAATCTTGGCTGAGAGCAGACCCATGTTCTGCTGAAATCAGAAGGCCTGTAGGCAAAGTTCAGTGCATTTAAAATTACGTGTTGTACAGATGTGAGGGCTTATTAACAGTTGTGGACTGAATGCGTCTCTGCATAGAAAAGCTCCCTTCTTTTCAACTGTCACTTACTATAAAAATTGTTTTCTTATATTGAAGCCATAGAACATTTGGGGGTTTTGGGTTTTGTTGTTTTTATTTGTTTGTATTGGTAGAGGAAAGGAGCACAATTAGAGGTGCCTTCTAGGAAGAGTAATCTGGCCTCACTTAGGGTGGATTGGGAGAGAGACTAGATCTGTGATCTCTAAACATTTTTATTGTGCACTCCATCAATAAATATTTTGAGTATGCAGTCCAATATATGCGTTACTTATATATTTAATCCCTGAACTATTGTACTAACAAAAGGAAAAAACACAAAATAAGTGTAGCTATAATTTCTAATTATTTATTTATTTATTTATTTATTATTTTTGTGGTACACAGGCCTCTCACCGTTGTGGCCTCTCCCGTTGTGGAGCACAGGCTCCGGAGGTGCAGGCCCAGCGGCCATGGACCACGGGCCCAGCCGCTCCGCAGCATGTGGGATCCCCCGGACCGGGGCACGAACCCATGTCCCCCGCATCAGCAGGCGGACTCCCAACAACTGCGCCACCAGGGAAGCCCTAATTTCTAATGTTTTTATCCTGCCTCCAGCAGACTGTCTTAAAGACAAGTCAGAAAGACCAGAGGAGAGACTTTTACAATTATCATGTGAAATTTAAGAAAGTTGCTTGTCAAGCTTATTGTTAGGACACTAATTAATTTAAGGATGTTGGTAAAGATAGTACCCTAACCTTTCTCTTTTAGGAAGGAGGAATAAGCATGCTATTATGGGACAGAAGTGCTGAACACTGGTCTCAGTGATAGCAGCCTAAGAAAAAAGGTCAGGGTGGCAACTCCATTGTGAGACATAATTAATATTTGTAAAGGGCTTAGAGCCAATCAGATTAAGAGGCAGGGTCAAAGGCAAGATTCATTATGACTGCCAGGTTCCTAAGTTCCAAGCAGATTCCAAAAAATGTGACCTAATCTACCAAGAGCTTGGGCAGATTTACACAGAGAGGAGCTTGAGTGAAGTCACCAGCATTGCACCCCACAATGTCCTCAAATTGCAAATGAATAGAATTTTACTTATGTCATTCTAGTCTTGGAATAAGAGCCTCTGCTCTCAGCAAAACTTGTTCAGTTTCCTTGCTGGGCATTCAAAGCCTCCCATGATCTGGCTCTGGTCTAGCTTTCATTCATTCATTCATTCATTCAGTATTTAATGAGCATTAGAATACATCAGGCAAAGTTATTATAGCTGAGGACACAACAGTAAACCAACAGACATAGTAAGTTCCCTCATATAGCTTATGGTCTGATGAGGGAGACAGACACTAAACAAATAAATGTGCAAAATAATGTGATATAATGATAAGTGGAAAAGAAGAATAAGGCATGGTTTTGAGTGACAGGGGAGACTGCTGCTTATAGTCTAGATGGAGTAAAAAACTGGTTTTATCCTCTTACCTGAAGTAACCTAAAAACAGACAAAATATATGAAACAACAATTTGCAAAACACTGTATATCAGGTGACAAAAGGACAGTGATCCCTGAGAGATGGAAAACAAATGGAGTCTTACAAGTCCCTTAACTGACTGCTTCGAAGGAGTTTCCAGGCAAAGCAGAGACGGGGGAATTCAGGAAGAGCTGGTGGGCTCCTTGGGTCGAGGAGATGGGGATGCAAGCTCAGGGAGATCAAGGCAACTAGGATTCACTGGGAAGAGCACCAGACAGAAGAGAGCTGAACAGAAAGAGAACCCAGAGACTAGCTGAGTGTCCCCCCTGAGTATGATGATGTGTATGATGAGTAAGGATGAACTCGTGCAGGTAAAGCAACTACTCAAGGCCAGGGAAGAACCAGCTGGAAGGGTTAGATGTAACGGTACCCGATGCTGACACAGGACCAGGACCAGAAATGCTGCCTCTTCCCACCAGCCGGACTGGAAAACCTCAAGATTTAGGGATCATTGGGTAGACAAACAATTTGCCTTCAGTAGGGGGAAAAATTAGCCCTAGAGTGATAACTGCCCTAATCCTGCCGAATTATCTTAAAAGCAAGACCTAAAAGGATAAATTTGGTTCCAGTAACTTAACTATATTCCAGAACAAAGATCAAGGCTATTTATAGCCATACAAAAATATCGAGCACAATTCATCAGAGACCTCTGGAAGTAGATCCGTGCCCAAATTGGTACTAGGACCACACATGACTAATAAATACAAGAAAAGATGCTCAGCCTTCCTAGTAACCCAGGAAATAGGAAAGAAAATAACAATAAGACACCTGGGGAGTGTTTAAACAGGAGAAGAGTATGGTCAGAACACTCTTTAAATGAATGCACCTTTATTACATTCAAAATTTGAAAGTGTATGTAATTCGCAGGGTAGTCTCAGGATAGAAACAGTTCATATTTTTATTTTTAGAAATACTGAGATAATGGAATAATACCAACAACGATGCCAGGTTTTGTATTTAAATCCTGGTATTGTTGTTGGTATTATTCCATTATCTCAGTATTTCTAGAGTAATACTGAAATACTACAAAAAAACAGCATTTTTATCACATTTTTCTGAGATTCCCCCACACTCTGAAAAGAACATTTTAGATATTTTGACAACCATGCAGTGTAAATTGGAGTCACAGAGGTTGCAGGCTTGGTTTTTTCCATTCTCACCAGAATATAAAGCTAAATGAAATTAACAAGTCTGTTATCAGAGTGCCAGAGAAAATACTTTCCATTCCCATCACAACTTAGCTCACAGGTCCACAGCTATTAGACTGTGTCTGAATCAAAGCCCTGTAGCATAGGCTATAGATGGACCAATAATCTAATCATCTACCAGGCTGCTTCTCTTTCTGACACTGCAGGGGCTTTATATTTTCTTCAGGGAAGGTCTGGGGCGAGTGGTTGACAAAGGGAATGTTTCTGTTGAACCATTTAATTACTTAGCATCTGAGCGCATCCCACCTCAGGGCCACCATCCAGCTCCTCTGGCCAAATTCTGGCAATGAGCAAGGGCCTGGCATGGCCAGACTGGCACTAGCTACCCTTGCTTGTGTGATTTCAGTAAGTGAGAGTATTGATGCTGGGTACCACTGACGGTGAAGGAGAAACATCCCAAACCTCCTCTGTGTACCTGGAGACCAGATGGATTACGCAGGAAGGAAAACTGGAGCACAGTGTGACGGAGGAATGTGGGGAGAGAGAGAGGGGATCTGCTCCGTCCAGTTCCCAGCCTTTCCCCTTGGAGCCTGGTAGTCTCCTATCCTCCACAACTCCCCTGGCTTTTTTTCCTCCAAGTCTGGGTTGATTCTTTGGGAGCTTACCCTCCTCTTCCAGGATAGTTTATTCTGTCCAGAACTTCCTCAATCATTTTATCTTGGAGAGACCCAGCCAGAAGGAGAGAGGAACCTCAGTCCTCTACCTAGTCCTCGCTCAGGCGGGACAGTGTCTGAGGGCAAAATGGAGAACACGTTGCTTACCCTATCTCATTGGAAGAATGGGAAGGAGCAGCAAGAGGAACAGACAGAGAAAAAGGGGAGCAGAAGGAAAAGAAGAAGGAAAGGAAGGAGGGGGAGGAAGAAGGAAAGTATGTGTCGTCTCTTTGCTGCGCTATCCTAATCACTACTCAGAACTGGGAGGTACTTTAAAATATACAGACCATGTTTGGGTTTTGTCAGATATGTTAAAATCTGAAGAACTAGTAAGATCTAGGCTGCAATTTGCCATACTGAAAAAGTTTTCTAGTCTAATTGTCTGCACCAGGGGTTACCACAACTCTAAAGAGGCAGATACATATTTTAGGCCTTGTGACCCATAAGGTTTCTGTCATAACCATTCAGCTCTGTAAGTAGAAACAGCCAAAGACAATAGATAAATGAATGGGTGTGGTGGTGTTCCAATGAAACTTTATTCACAAAAACAGATGGCCGATGGTCTGCCCCCCTTGGGCATAGTTTGCCAACTGCTGGTCAACACAACGCCTTTTTTCTTCTTTTTATAATATGAAAAGAGATATATTTCTAGTATGGGGAAAAACCTCACATTATTCAAAGAAAGGCTATACTTTCGTGGTAAAAAAAAAAAAAAATTCATGCAATATAAAAAAAGTGTAGGTTACCCAAAACCCTACCACCTTGATAAAATCACTTTTAACATTTTGCCAAACATCACTGCAGATATACTCATACAGACATTTGTGCTTGTGTGTGTATGCTTTTTTTATACATGAGTGGGAAATTCTATTCATGGTCTTCTGTAACTTGCTTTCTATGCTCAAAAATATATTTGGGGCATCTTTTCATGTGAATATATTTAGATCTACCTCTTTTCACAGAATGCTTTAGATGGAGGTAATATATCTCCCCTGGTGAACGTTTGGGTTGCTTCCCTTGATAACATCTACATCTCTACTTCCTAGCTGACCACTGGTTGAACCCCTTCAATGATGGGAAATTTGTTCATTCTTGAGCCCACACATTTGACCTCTATACAACAGTGTCTGGGGACTTCCATTCTCCAGAGCTAGAGAGCCTAGCTCTGTAATAAGCCAGAAAGCTAATTTTGAGTTAGTAATCAACTAACTTGAGTTAGTGACTCAATTTTGGGCCACTCCCACCCAGGCCTCTGGAGGCTTCCATCCATTTGAGGGTGGAACTGCATTGAACTATCTACTGATCTGTAGTCGCAGTTTGGGTCATAGCTCCTGCCTCTGCTGATACGTGTTTCAACAAGTTACTTGGGGATTTCCAAGACTGTGGGTGCTTTTCCCTGACCTAACTTCTACATGAGAAGATGACAGCCTCTGACTGAGCAGAAAAACCAGTTTGTGAAAAACTTACCCAGGTAACCTATTCAAAAGGAGGAAGCTCTCTTCATAACTTTTAGGGCAGGTTCAGGCAAAGAGTGTGGCCATGTGCATTAGAAGAAATAAAATCCTTAGGAAGCAACGCTGATATCCCAGATAAATTGTTGTGGAGTCTGTGGAGACCTGATCGCCAACAGACTGATTGATTTGCCTCATTTCTTTCATTCCTCTTTCCCCATCTCCTTCTGACCGAGCCTTTAGTTAGGGTGTTGTTATTGACTATTGAGTAGAAGTTCATAGAAGAAGAGCTTCACCAACGAATTGTAATTAATTTAAAAACAATCAGCTGTCCTGAGTTCTAAAACCATTTCTCTTGCTTGCTTTATAAGGGATTATATAGCAGAGAAAGCCATCTTTTAAAAAATGTTTAAATTTCATAGAATTGGGACTTTAGAGACCATTGTAAATCTCTTTATTTTAAGGACGAGCCACAGCCCAGTAGGGTGAAATGATTGCTCCAAATTCACACAGATTGTTAGTGGCAAAGCCAGGACTTAATCTCAAAGGTCTTGCCTCGTGCATAAAATTTTACTTCACGACACCGTCACTCTTTCATAAGCAACTGATTGATTGATTGATTGGTCTCGAGTGCCATGGGAGGGTGGAAGACAGTTGGAGCAGAAAACAGAAAGGGAAAGAAAAAAGAGTTTTGAAGAAGTCTGGAGAAAGAACAAATTGGAAATTAAATAGGTTCATAGTATAAAGAAGGCAAAATGCAACCAAGCATTGCCCAGGTGCTACATGGAAGACCAAGGGGTCAGGTCCTCCTGGGATGGGCTGAGAATGCCAGTTATGACTGACTATAAGCCCAAGTGAGACCTTGGAGATAACCCACCTATAGTGTATACTCTGGAGCTTCTCCCAGACCCCCTGTTCAGGGGTGACACACCTGTTCCCGAGTTGCTGGGAATATTGGTTCCTGACCACTCACAGCTGTGTCCATCAGTGCGCATTACCCTTAATGAACTGCTTTGCCTAATGCAACACCTCTTCCCAGGAGTACAGGATATGGAGATACAAAAGTCCAATACACTGGACTCAATACGGTCCATTTCTAAAGAACCACCTGCCTCCAGTCCCCCCTGGACTGCAGGTCCAGCTGTAACCATGTTGAGAGGCATCCTTATCCTCTGCCCTATCCTGCCGGCCTTGCTTCCTTACAGGTGTATCTTTCTAACCACTCGCCCATAAGTCTTCTTCATGCAAGGTATGTTTCCAGGTAACTCAATCTAAGATACCACCCAAATTCACACTTTGTGTATCATTCCATGTCAGAATTGAGAAGAAAACCCACGTTTTCTGCCCCATCATTTGTTAACCTAAACCATTCTCAACGGCTATACCTCTTCCTGTGGCTCAAGCTCTTTTTGTACAACTTGACATGACCCACCCTTCTACAAGGTGGGCTCCCAAGGTGTGGGATGCTGACCACCAGTGTATTATACAAGATAATTTTGGTAGTACTTGAATGCGCTGGCTTTTACTTTAATAGTTGTTATCTTAGCTTGGGATTCTCCAGAAGCAGACCCTGAGATAAGAACTTAAGTGAGGGCTTCCCTGGTGGCACAGTGGTTAAGAATCTGCCTGCCAATGCAGGGGACACATGTTCGAGCCCTGGTCTGGGAATATCCCACATACCGCGGAGCAACTAAGCCCGTGCGCCACAACTACTGGGCCTGCACTCTAGAGCCCGCGAGCCACAACTACTGAGGCCTGTGCGCCTAGAGCCCGTGCCCTGAAACAGGAGAAGCCACTGCAGTGAGAAGCCCATGCACTGCAACAAAGAGCAGCCCCCGCTCGTCCCTCTCAACTAGAGAAAGCCCGCGTGCAGCAATGGAGACCCAACGCAGCCCAAAATAAATAAACAAATTTATTTTTTTAAAAGAAGAAAAGTGAAAATGACTTACTAGCATCCAGGCCTAAATCGTTGTTGTGCAGCCTGTAAAGTCACACACGTGTGTAGTCACACATGTCCCCCATACTTGGTTTAATAGTTGTTGCCATCTTGAAATTCTTAATGATTTATGAGCATTTTTAAATCTTGTATCAGGCTCTGCAAATTATATAGTTGGTCCTGATTAGGATGCGTTCCTAGGTGGGGGAGTGGGAAGTAGGTCCCGGAAGGGTAAGAAGGACAAGCAAGAATGTGGCATCAGTTCCCACAGAAGTGGGGAGAGAATTTCGCTCAATCTCGTAGGGAGCCCTGTAGACAGTGGAGATTCACCCTGAAGTTGTTCCAACTGAGAGCAAAGGAACTGGCGTATTTATGTGGCCATAGTCCTTAGTCACTGGTTAAAGGTTGAGGCGGGGATGGGGGAACATCAATTCCCAGGTACTTCCAGCTGCCCTGTGAGCCAGCAAAGTAAATCCTGCAGCTGAGGGTGGTGTTCTGACAATGACATGCAGGTGCCAGTCGATTCTGTAGTCTGTGGCCAAAAGATACAAACTCCAGTGTATGATGGTCTCAGTCCCAGGTGCCAGGATCAGGTGATGGGAATGAATGCACACCTGGAGCCAGTGTGCACGAAACTGGAGAAGGATCAGAGGGGATACGGCAGAACACTGACAGCAACTGCTGGTGTTAAGCATCTACTTTGATGTGATCTAGAGTAAGAGACTGATGCTGGCTCATCAAAGTCATGATTTCACAGGTGAGATTACTAACAGCAAGCATGCTATGTGTAAGAAATAACAAAAGTAAGTCAATCAAAAATATAAATTAAAAAAATCATATAGGAGGCCCAGTGATATGTAGATGAAATGTGAATGACTGAAGTTTGGACACAACAGAGCAGAAAGAACGACTGGATGGAGGGTCGTGGGTAAAAGAACGACTGGATGCAGGGTCGTGGGTAAAAGCACAGTCTGGAGTCAGACCCCTTGGGTTGAATTCTGGCTTTGCCACTTTTGGATTGCATGGCTTAACCTCTCTGAGCCTACCTGCTAGGGTTGGATTAATAGAGTTAATATATGTTAAGCACTTAAAGCAACATCTGCCATGAAAGTGTTAGCTCTTATTTTTCTTGCCTTGCTCCTGACTAGATCAGTGCATCTCAAACTATCTGTGGGATTTTCTTTTCAATCTGTTGCAGGCTGATGCTTTTATCCAACATGATAAATACAAAATGGATAACGAGAAAAATGAAAGAAACATACAGAATACAAGGCCATCTTTTATTATTAATTTCAACAGGCAGAAAATTACTCAAATTGCTATAAAAGTTTTTACATGCTCACCTTCAATTTCTGTGCTTATCCCATTACAGATGGGTAACAGTTCCCAGATGGTCATTGTTCCGTGGACCACACTTTGAATAGCACTAAATTAGAAAAGCTTCAATAAACCCCTTCAGTTCTTGGTGCCTCAGTTTCCAGATGAGAATTACATACATGAAAGCATTTACTAGACGATAAAGGGCTCCAGAAGTGCAAATCAGTGGTGGGGCTATAGGAGTCGATTCTGTAGTCTGTGGCCAAAAGATACAAACTCCAGTGTATGATGGTCTCAGTCCCAGCTGGCATCAGGCTGCTCTGTTTAGAGTGTATTCATGGAACTGTCAGTGTCTGTGAATCAGTCAAGCATTTCCTGCTACTGTACCAAGCGGGGAATAAAGAGCTCCCCTGGCAGCCTGTGGCTTGCACACCAACAGCTACCGCCATCCACAGGTTGCAAGAATCACAGTCCTGGGGCAAAGCATCCAACCACAGACTTCCTATACCCGCAGTACCCCTTCTACAGCCTGGTCAAAAGATTTCACTGAGAATGATACTTGAGCAGGGGTCAGGAGGGAAGAAAGAGTGAAGATAATGTCCTCACTGCAATCCTTGGCTCCTGGCTTCCCTAGGCCTCACTTCTCCTCAGTTGGTGAAACTCAACTCACAGACATCCTTCACCAACGCTTTAAGACTCCATTTCAAGTCTGGACTCTGCCCACACTGGTTTTAAGTGAGCTACTTTGGCCTTCTCTTTTATCTCCACCCTGTCAAACAAGAAAGCAGATACCTAGGAACCTGCAAGAAGTCCACTGAGTGGTAAGATTTCTGCACATCCAACTTTTTGACTCTTTCTGGACTCTTTCTGGACTTTTTGAGGGTGAGTCCCCCGTCTGATTCATCGTTGTGTCTCTCCAATCACCATTATTGCAATGCTTGGCACACAGCAGGTGCTCAATGAGTGTTCGTTGAATGGCTCTATATACGAATAGTCAGAAGTCTGTGGAAACAGAAGTGGCTTTTCAAACTACCCCACCCTGAATCCATTCATTAAGCAGAACTCTACCAGGTACTGGGCGTTCGGAAACACAAATCTCACGGCGAGAGATGGAGGGGATGCACATGATGAGTGGATGTACTAAAAATTCAACAATCCGCAGTTATAGCTCCATTTTCTGGAAAGCAAAATCTCTCTGTGGCCCCAGGGCCCTTTAAATTTTACTGTGACTGTTTTCTTAAGAAATTCCTGGAGCAGAGCCTAACTTTTGTGTAGGGGGTTGGCGGCGTGCGTATTGGCGGCCTAAGGGACGGCTGGCTTAAGAGTTGCCGAGCGTTCGAGCGTTCGCACGCGAAGGAAACTTCTCAGGAGTCAGAGCGACCCGGTGGAGGGCTGTGAAGTGGGGCGGCCCGAGAATCCTTGAACTTCAAGGCTACGGGGAAGTCGGGGAAGGGAAACTGGGGGTGTCCAAGGCAGCCAGCCGTTTGCAAGACTTCAACGCTCCCAACTCTTCCCCTCTGCCGGCCCAGACCTGACGCGGGTTCGGCGGCCGAACCAGGGAACAGCCAGGGCGTCTGGGCAGGAGGGAGGAGGGCCGGGCCTGGAGGAAGGAGTCCGAGGCTGCCGCCGCCCCGCCCGTCGGGCTGTCCGCCCCGCCTACCCGAGCGAGGCGGAGCCGGCGCCCGCCCGGAGGAGCAGCAGGAGGAGAGGTCGGAGTCGTCTCCAGGAGCCCTTAGAGACAGAGTCCCCGGCAGCGGCGGTGACGGCAGGGGCAGCGCACCGGCAGGCGAGTGAGCACCGAGCGGCGGGCGCAGGTGGCGGGTCCGGTCCCCGAGGGGACAGGGGCGCAGCGCGGGGCGTCGGCTGGCCAGTTCGGGAGCCGCCTCCGAGTTCCCGGTGCTGGGAAGCGAGATGGAGGGAGGGAACGGAGGAAGGAAGGAAGGAGGAAAGAGTGTCCCGGAGGGCGGGGACTGGTCGGGGCACTGGGCGCCGGAGACCGGGATGGGGGAGGGAGGGCAAGGGACGCCGAGACCCGGAGACAGACGGCGCTCTCGCCCTCGACGGGCGGCGGTCGGAGGGCGCAGGAAGCCAGGGGCCCTGCGGGGCCAGGGCTGGGGGCGCGGCCCCCGGGACGAGGGCGGGAGTGGGAGGAGAGGTCTCCCAGCTCGCTCGCTTGCTTCCTGGTCTGCCCGCGGCCGTGCGCCCCGCACCGGGTTGGGGCTGGAAGGCTCCGGCGTTCCCCGCTCGTGCTTGCGGTGGTGCCAGGTTCGGGAGGAGGGCGGACAACTGGGGGAGACCGGGGCGCCACGCCCCTCTTCCCTACTTTCTTCCGTTCTTTCTGGGGACTAGGCGGCGTGTGCGCAGACCTGGAACCCGCTCGGCGCTGGGCTCTGGCAGGGAAATAGCGGGTCACAGCGACGACTCAGATCACACATCCCGCGAGGGACCCCCGAGCAGTGAGTGGCCTGGAGACTGTATTTGCGGATGGTATGAGGCGGTCAAGACTCAGACGTGAGTCTTGCGTGATTTTAAAAAGTACTGCCCTGACACTTATTGCGTGGATCAGAGTGACTTTTTTTTTTTTAATTTTAACTAGGGCATATCAATTAAAGCTAATTCTAAAACGCTGTCACTGAAGTCGTCCGACACTCACTTGTCCCTCGCCTTCCATTTGTGTCTTGTAAACTTGACTTAAACCATTCATAACTTTCGAAAAGGACCCCGTGATTCTCGTTAAAACCCCGCCGTGGAGTGAAACTTTGGGCAGCTAGAAATCTGAGTGAAGGAACTGCCGAGGCCTGTCATCTTGTGGTCACCCCTGTCCGGGCGAGGTTGTATACAAACAAGTGCACAGAGAAGGAAATGGCCAAAAACCGGCGAGAAGGGAGGTCCCCCGCGCCCACGTGTCAGGGCACGTTTAATGGCTGCTTTGAGTGGAAACAAACCGGAATGTATTAGACCTTGTGGAGTTGGGCAAACTTCACATGATTAGCTTCCTTCCCATCAGTTGTTTCCTCCCCCGCCCCGCTACTGTCTTTGTGGACACTTTATATTTCCTGGGGCTGTTGTAGCTTCGTCTGAATAGACTGTCTATAAGGAATCTTTTGGACCTTGTCAGAGGTAGGGACTGTGTCTGTGTGTTCTCTACTTTAAAAGCCGAGTTTGGCTTTGTTTTGAAAGTGCTAGTCACCACACTGCACCATTGCTGGTGCTTCGCAGCCCTGCGTGTAAATTATCGCAGGATGGCGGCCCTCACCTAGGAGAACCAGGAAGGCCAGCAGCGCTAGAATGACGGGGTTGCGTTTAACTGTTGCCAAAACAGTCACATTCAAGTAAGGAGCTGTTTTGATTCTTTTAAAAAAAAAAAAAAGTATATGTGTCAGCAAGACCTGTTTTCAATAAACAAACATATGATTCACACATAATTTTTTAAAGTAATCAAACGTTTTACAGAGACTTAAGTGATAAAAGGACTTTGGGATCAACCGTTCAGTCTCTTTGCCTTCTCTAACGGTAAACTAACACCATAAAACCCTGGTTTAAGTCCAAAAAATGCTGAAGAATCTAAGGGCTGCGTCTTTAGGCCTTATAAAAAAAATGCAGTTGTATTTTTACTGTTTTTAACCCAGGTAATTCAGGAAGGTGTTGAATCTGGACAGCATTTAGCTTTGTGTAGAAATACATAAAAATGTGGATCTGTGTTTCACAAGAAACCGGACAGATTAATACTCTAAAAATTTTCAATGTCACAAGCTCCAGTCTCATTTGAAAGCTCTCTAATGAGATTTGCGGTGTTGGGCTTACGTTGTCACTTGTTGAAGGACGTGGGTGGTCGTCATGTCGTGACAGCAAAATCTGCGTAGTCGAAACACTTGAAGAACTGGCTAGCTAATATCAGATTAGTTTTGTTTACCTCTTTCTGAGAGAAGAAAATTTCAGATTTGGAATTATGTCATTTATTGTGTTGGATTTTTATTGGGTGTTTTTTTTTAAGTTTTATATGTCAGCTTAAGCTTAATTTAGGGAGGCAAGTTGTGGAAGTCAATTTTTTCTGGAGTCTGATTTGGAAGAGAAGCAGCCTAACAGTGGTTTGAGGTATGGTTTTGGTGTGACAGATGTGGATGGGAATATTAGTTATTTAACCGTTTCAGTCTGATTTGTAAAATGAGGATGATAGTGGTCTCTGTCTTGAGGGTTTTTATGAAAGTATATGAAACAGTCTTTGGAAAACATTTTGCACCTAATACACAGATAATGTTCAGAATTATTAGATATTTTATCTACTGACCAGCAGCCGGCTATTGGATACATTAAAAGATGGCAGTTTGAACCTTCTGGAAACACTGGATAGAGCAAATAAATCAGGTAAAGAAGGTACCTGATTTTATAGATAGATGGATAGATAGGTAGGTAGATAGATTGGTAGGTAGGTAGATAGGTAGGTAGATAAAGCTTCTGGAATGCTAGAGCAATTAAATTCCAAAGAAGTTACCTGGTTTTATAGATATACAGAGCAAGATGTCTATCCATCTATCTGTCTAAAATATCTAAAATAGTTGTTTACATATGTGTGTCATGTTTCTACCACAGTGGTATGAATAATTATGATTACTGGAGTAACAGTTTTAATGCGTTTTTAGTGTGAAGTTACAGTCGTATAATATTTTTAGAGCCAGACAATCATTTCATTACTCATATTTTAACTTTGAAGAGAATTTATATTTAAAATAGTCATGCTTATTAGCCCTGGGTAGGACGTTAAACAGAAACAGAAATATTTGTCTTTTACCAAGTATGATTTTTAATTGAAGTATGAAAAAAATGTGACCTGGAGTATACAGTTATTTTTCACGTACTGATGTCCAGTGCTAACAGATAAGCCTCAAGAAGTGTTTAGGGGGACTTACCTGGTGGTGCAGTGGTTAAGATTCCGCCTGCCAATGCAGGAGACACGGGTTCGAGCCCTGGTCCAGAAAGATCCCACATGCCGTGGAGCAACTAAGTCCGTGTGCCACAACTACTGAGCCTGCGCTCTAGAGCCCACGCCACAACTACTGAAGCCCGCTGCCTGGAGCCTGTGCTCCTCAACAGGGGAAGCCACCTCAATGAGAAGCCCGTGCACGGCAGCGAAGAGTAGCCCCCGCTCGCCGCAACTAGAGAAAGCCCGCATGCAGCAACGGAGACCAATAAATAAATAAATAAATAAATATTTTTTAAAAAAGTGTTTAAGAAAGGACTAGCGGCATTTCATAAACGTATTGTAAAAGCGTTGTGACTGATGGTAAACTTTTGTGAGACTGGGTGTTCCATTAATTCAGGGAATCTACTCATCATGTCATTGACTCATTTGCAAAATTTAAAAAATGCTTCCATCTTGAAAACAAACCCTTTTACGTGTCTGTTGTTTTCTTAATGCATGTCAGGTGCATAGAATTGGGCCAGTTGGAATCGTGGCTTGTGCCACAGATGACTTCTCATTTACTAATTGTTCCACAGGGACTCAGATCATGCTTATAATATTTTTAAATAACTGTAAAGGGTACAGTATTATTATGAATCATTTCTTGCCTATGACATTATACTCTGAAGCAGCGGAGGACTCGATTGAATAAATTATTGATTCTTTTCTCTCTTAGAACATCATAGCATAGTGATGGATTCCAGGCTCATGCTTCTAGGTGTGTAGCGTGTGGGCAAGTTACTTAATACCTCTGTGCTTCAGTGAGGTGTTGGGAGGGATAAACGAGTTAATCTCTCTAAAGCATTTAGAACAGTGCCTGACACATAGTCTATGCTCAACAAATGTTAACATTAAATTGTTACTTACTGAAATTTTCTAAATGTTATGAGCGTACATTACTTTTCTAACAGGAAAACAACTATATGAAATTTTAATGTTTCCCCCAAATCTAAAAAGGCTCAGTAATTTATATAGTCCTGTCAAGCAGTGCTTAAGAAGTAAGAGAATACAATCAGGCAATTCTCATTGTGTCTTTTAAATATGAAATGGAGTGCAGTGTTCATTTGTTCAACAAATTAATTCTCCTAGATCTCAGTCCCATTTTCCTTTCTTATTAGAAACTTGAAAAAAAAAATCGATAATCCATGAAGTCCACCCTAGGTTAGGTTAAGTAGGGGAAGGGTGGTGTGCCCAGTTACAGTGCATTATTACACTTACAACTAATAAAAAAAAATTTTATGGGCTTCCCTGGTGGCGCAGTGGTTGAGAGTCCGCCTGCCGATGCAGGGGACACGGGTTCGTGCCCCTGTCCGGGAAGATCCCACATACTGCGGAGCGGCTGGGCCCGTGAGCCATGGCCGCCGAGCCTGTGCGTCCGGAGCCTGTGCTCCGCAACGGGAGAGGCCACAACAGTGAGAGGCCTGCGTACCGCAAAAAAAAAAAAAAAAAAAATTACGCATAGAAAAGAAAGTACAGACAAATGGATCGTGGGATTGTGGCGCTTCTCCCCATATTTTCGCCAATGAGCATGTATAGAAAATAAAAGATAATCCATTGGTGTAACAATTACTCAGTAAAACCTGGTTTTGTTAGCTTCAAATAGCAGGATTTTGGTTTTGTTTTAGAAAAAACACCAGCTTGCATAGCAATCGAAGGTCTTTGAGTTACATGTGAGAACTATTTAGCAGTAAAAGAGAGGCCCTTTTGGAAGTTTGCAGGTTTATCTAATTAAGAGATGTTTGAAATTTGGGTTTGCCTGCAGACGCAGTTCACCAACCTTGACTTTATGGAAACTGTCACTTCCCAGATCCCTCATGTCCCAGCCCTGCATCGAGGAGCTGTGTGTATACAGCACCTGCCGCGTGTCAGAGGCCTCTAAGACAGTCACAAAGAAGACATACCTGCCATTAGTTTAATGGGAGAGTTCAATAGGTAAAAAAATATACCTTCAGCACAGTCGTGTGACTCCATTTATGGAGCTGTTCTACATCCTAGGCCCCAGTCTAACCCCTTTACATTTATGATCTTGACCAGTCCTCACAGCAGCCCAGGTGAGAAAGCTGAGGCTCCCTAAGCGGCAAGATGAGGATGTGACCCAGAGTTGTTCTGACTCCATATACTGGGCACTAGGAGCTCTGCCAGGGAGCTGCAGTGGAGGTGCTTCCAGCTAAAGGTGCTTCCTTATGGAGGAAGTTTCGTTTAGAAGCTGTAACTCAAACCAACAGAAACAGGAGGAGAGGGCTCCTCTTGGGGGTGAGATGGCCGGCCTGAGGAGTATTACCAGTGCCTTGCCATTGGGCTCATTGGGCTTCTTGCCCTCTGCAGCCATAGAAGTCAAATCGAAGCTTCCAGAATTGCCTCAGAGACCCAGCAGGCCTGAAGGGATCTGTAGAGTCAGTCTCTCCCATGCCTGGATTCCCCAAGGGGCCTTGAGCGGAGATGGGGCCACCAGCTGAGTCCTGCTCTAGAGCCAGCTCCCACCGACAGGTCCTGTCTCCCCGCTTCTCTCTCAGGAATAAAGGGAAGAGCGGTTAGGCCGGTGCTTTGGACCCAGGGCAGAGGGTGGAGGTGATTTGACTGAAGATTACTTCTAGGTGGATTATTACATTTAGTGCCCAGTCTCTTGAAAATCATTTCTAGAGTCTGGTTTATTGCGTCAGGCTTTATTGGGTGTCGTAAAAGTGAAATTTTTTTGCAAAATTTAAAAAATTTAAAATTTTTTAATTTAATTAAAAATTAAATTAAACCATGTCTGGTTGCCATCCCCTGACAAGGGGGGTTTTTGTCTTCTCTTAATGGGTCTGTATTTTGGAGGATTACTGTATAATAAAAACCAGGGTGTTGTAGACTGTTAAAAGACTTCTGATATTTTCACCTCTGCTGGAGAATTAGTAGCTCAAAGAAGATTTTCTTTTAGGTCTGCTTTAGTGAATCAGTTGCTAAGAGTCTTTTGTAATTTTTCACATTCATTGATTGTAAGCACGTGACTTTGGGGCCAGAGGGTCGGGAGGCCTTATATTCCATTTGCTTTCTTACAGAATAGACTACCATTCCTCTTGCAGTCAGTGTCACGTAACTGACATGGTATCCCCGTGGTTGACTGAGAAGAGGAGCATAAGTTCTGATTTAACTTGGGTTGCTGTCATCACAAATGCTCCCCGGGTGGGCTCTGAATCAGTGGTCATCGCCGCGCTTGCGTGCCACGTAGAGAGCATTGCCTTCATCCCCAATGGCCGTGTGCAAACCCACATGAGCCCGTGGGGGTAGAATCTTAACTTCACCCATGTAGAATAATCAGGCTTTTACTTAGCTACAGATGCTACCAGCCAAGATGTCCCTGAGCACTGGACATGAAACCTTTAGCCCCCCTGCACTGGAGCCCTTTGACTAAGATTCCCAAGCTTGCAGTGACCTCAAAGTTTGCCTGCTTTTCAGAGACGAATGATGGCAGTTTAGCTCTCGGTGTGAGCTAAACAAATCTAAGGACGGAAAGAGGGATCAGGATCCAAAAGCTGCTTGGACTTTATCGAGGCGTAGTGAGGACTTTATTGATATGAAACCATCACACCAGGTTTATTCAACCAGAACCTCAGGCAAATTGGAAAAGTGTTGAAGCCAGCAGACTTGGTGCCTGTCCTGTACCTGAACTACCCAGACCTTTTGCAATGTTAGACCGTGACCTGCACATTAGACCATGAGGCTTCATGTGGGCGTGTAAGGTCATGATTGGCTGCTCAGACAAGTTGTCAGGGGAAGGTTGAATGTCTGGCCAAGAAGCAGAAGAGTTGGATTGTGACTTCTTGACAGGGCTGCTTTGAACTCTTGTACAGATTGTTCACTGCACAAGACTAGCTGGCCAAGGAAGTTAAGTGGGGCTCAGATCTCTCCAAAAACTATGTGTCCTGGGCTAGAACTGCCTCTGCCAGGAGGAGGGGGCACTTCATTCTGACTCCGTCAAGCCTGCAAGGCTGGTGCACTTGGAGGGGTGGCCTTTTCCTAAGTCACACAAAGGCACAGTCTGGCAGCACAGATTAATAAGCAGCCACAATAACCCTCAAAATGACATGAGCTGGCTGAGTCTGGCACGTAGTAGGTACTTAATAAACGCCAGTGGAATGAAGGAATAAAACCACATTCTCTGTAGTGTGTGCCAGTGAAGTGGATGAGCCAGTGTTCTTTTTAATCAAAAGTAAAAGTGATGGTATCTACTAGGAAAGGCACATTCAGTGGTGCGTGTTCCCTGTGACAGGCTTCTTCCTCTTTAGTTCATCATTTCCTAAGGGGCGGGTAAAGCCCAGCACTTGAGGGGTCGTTGGCGTTGTTTACTCTGAGTCCAGCACCAACAAACGTGCTCAGCATTGCCTGGTACCTGCGGGGCTTCTGCAGTGGTGCCTCCTGGGAATGGACAAAGGGATCCATGGTGTTTATTGACCAGCTGTGGGCCCTCCTCTTGGGGACAGGATGCAAAGGACACTGGCTGCAGGAGCCTTTGGAATTTACCTATGAGTGGCTGCTTCTTGTGTAGAAAGACTTTTCTAGTTTAGGGTAAGAAGTGGGGAGCCTTGTTGCTAAAGCCACTGACAGCTGAGGAAGGGGGTTTGTCTGTGTCCCTTGCAGTGCCAGCTGCTGCTTGCATGCCTCTGTTTCAGGTTGATCCTTTAGAAAGCAGACTGTCAGAGTTAACCTCCTCTTGGCTCCCCTCCTGAGGGGCAATCCGCACAGCAGGTAGGATCAGCCATGTTTAGTGGGTCAAACTGCTAAGACAGTGGTTCTGTGCATAGAGGTGCTGGCTTGCACTTAGGACCTTGGCCTTCTGCTGTTTTATGTAGAGGCCACACCTTGTGAAAAATGCCCAAAGGTGCAGAAACGTGAACGCCTTTCCCATTTAGGCTGGTTAAATGCAGCTTTCTTCAGGCAAACTCAGATTCCCAAAACAGGACTAGCAGGAGATAACAATTCCTAATAAGGATTTCCCACAGAACTTCTTTCGTTCTTTATTTTGGCTGCGTTGGGTTTTTGCTGCTGCGTGCGGGCTTTCTCTAGTTGTGGCGAGCAGGGACTACTCTTCATTGCGGTGCGCGGGCTTCTCGTTGTGGAGCATGGGCTCTAGGCACATGGGCTTCAGTAGTTGCAGCACGTGGGCTCAGTAGTTGCGGCCCGCGGGCTCTAGAGCACAGGCTCAGTAGTTGTGGCACATGGGCTTAGTTGCTCCATGGCATGTGGGATCTTCGTGGACCTGGGATCGAGCCCACGTCCCCTGCCTTGGCAGGCGGATTCTTAACTACTGCGCCACCAGGGAAGTCCCTCACAGAATTTCTTGAGAGAGCAAACTTACCTGTTGCATTTATGATATGATTTGATTTTACAAAATTCCAGGATTCTCAACTTTTCAGGAATATCTCTCTGTTGAATTAAGCAGAATATTCCGGCACATGCTTTGCCCTCTTTTTTGACATAAATATTTGATGAGCAGCATGCTTCAGCCATTACTGTCCAAATCCAGAAAGCAAATAAATGTGCCTGGCATGCTGCCTGGGAGGGAATCCTCATGTTTCTGCCTTTGCCTCCCATTCACCTCCAGTTCTCTGACTTCTCCTGCTGTAATAAATGTCAAGGGGCTCAGGGACACCCACACCCAGCAGGTGATATCACACAGGGCAGAGACCACCTCTCCATGCGCGCCTCCTGAGCTCTGGATCCAGGTTCCTCTGATTTACTGATGCCAACGTGAGAATTCACCTGCCTCAACCCAGGTTTCCCAGAAGCCTCCTCAGCTTTGTCTCTTCCAAGCTGGGATTGTCCTATTCTTCACACTCCTGTGAAAAATGGTTTATATAACCTCTTCATTTTTAAAAAATCGGTAACGTATTTATATGGTTTACCCCCATATAAAAAGGTAAACACTGAGAAATCTTGCTCCCATCCAAGCCTTTTCCACATTCTCTGCAGGCTGCAACTTGTAAATACGAGCACACGAGAGTGTGCATGTGTGTGTGCGTGTGTGTGTGTGTGTGTGTGTGTGTTTGTATTTAATGCTTCCCCTTTCTTTCACAAAAAGTGGTATATATACTGTTCTGTGTCTTGCTTTTTAAAATTAGCAGTCTGTCCTGGAGATCTCTATCAGCACGCTCGTTTTCCATTGTGTAGACGTAGCATGGTTTATTCGACCAGTCCCCTAAGGCTGGACCTTTGAATTGTTCCCAGTCTTTCACTATTACCCACGGCACTGCAACAAATAAAGGTTTCATCTTGCTTTTGTGCGGGTGGACCTAGAGGATTGATTCCCAGGAGCGGGACTGCTGACTCGCAGGGCCCTGTCAGCCCCTTGGGAAGGGTTGGCTCATTTTGCCCTCTGCTCAGCAGCGTATCAGATGGCCTGTCTCCCCATAGCCCCAACGCACGGAGGGTGTCAGCTCTTTTTATTTTTGCTAATCTCATTGATGAGAAATGGTAATTAGGGTTGGTTAAATTTTTCGAATTGTGAGTGAGTGAGAGGATTGGGGCTGTTTGTACATCTTCTCCTGTGGGCAGTCCAGGCCTGCCGATCCCCCCGTGGGCGTTTATTGACCTTTCCTCCTGAAGCTAAGCCTCTTGCCTACACCACTGTCAGAATCTCTAAAATACAGACTTAAGAATGTGATAGCTCTTTTGGGCCCAAGGGTAGAGTGGGCTGCCAGATTGTCAGTGCAAATTCGAGAGAAGTGGAAAGTAGGGTTTTATGCCAGTTGCTAATGTCTGATTTATAAATAGTTTTCGGCTAATGGTATCATTAAACTGCGGCTTCTCCAAAACCATTATGAAGATGACCTTCTAGTCTAGAATTTCTCCCTCTCAAACAAAAACAAGAGAGATTGAGAATATATAAACTCCAATGGCATTTCCTGCAAAATCTTCTAAGAAATCTATATTTTTCCTTTCATATGCATCTCCTGAAAGGTCATATATGCCACATTTTTTTGTGTGTGTACCTGCTGACCTGCTGAATAGGGCTCCTGTTCGCCCTTTGATTTAACCATCAGAGAGCTGTCTACTCTTATTTCCAGGGTGAAAGAAAAGAGGGAAGTAAAAGTACAAGGTAAAGAGACTGGCCAGAGTTCAGGGTTCGACGAAGGGTGCAGGGTTGGAGTTCCACAGAGTCATCTTTCTTTTTTCTTTTTTTTTTTTTTTTTTTTGCGGTACGCGGGCCTCTCACTGTTGTGGCCTCTCCCGTTGCAGAGCACCGGCTCCGGACGCACAGGCTCAGCGGCCATGGCTCACGGGCCCAGCCGCTCCGCGGCATGTGGGATCTTCCCAGACCGGGGCACGAACCCGTGTCCCCTGCATCGGCAGGTGGACTCTCAACCACTGCGCCACCAGGGAAGCCCAGCCCCTTCTTTTTGAGGTGCTCTCTCAGTCAGCTCTTGGGATGCTTTTTTAATATAAAATTAATTTTCATCTTCTTAAAAATGAAATCCACCGAAAGAGAAATTTTGGTTGAGGGAAAAGATGACTGTGTGTGGCTTATTTTTTTATTTTTTGCTTTTAGAAATTCAAATGAGGCAGTCCTGTATAAAGTTAGCCTCCATCTCCATCAAAAAAAAGAGAAAAAAACCAAAACAGGCAAAACCCCAGCACCACAACAAATTCTCCTTCTCAGAATTCCCACATTTAGAAGAGGCCCATGAAATCTCTAGAAAGGACGCTATGATCTTCCACCCCCAGTGGAAGATCAAAAACCTCTCTTTTGAGCTCCAAAATGTGTGGATTATTACCTTGTGAAGTTGGGTTTTCAGCTCTCTGGATGCTTTGTTTTCCTTCCAGTGCTCCTGTCGCTGTAGTGCTGAGCTCCTGCACTGTAGTCTCAGCTCTGTAAGAACAGGCTCTTGGTCTGTTGTTCTAGCCCAGGACCTAGAAGGGTATCTACACCTTGGAGCGCTCCATCAGTGGATAAATGAATGCTGCTGAGGGTAGCCGCCTTATGGACCTGGCTGGGTCTTTGTGGTCAGCCATGTTAGTGATCCCATGTTAGCCAGGGGCCCGGTCTGGGGGTCACGTTAGCCATTCCTTGGCCTTTGGGCAGGATGCTCCAGCCCTTGCGCACCCTCTGACGGTGTGCGTGATGGCTTAAGAGCTCAGGCTTGCAGTCTGATTCACCTGGGCAAGTCACCTGACCTCGAAGAGCCTCTGCTTTCCCATTTGCAGAATAAAGGTAATGACACGATATTTCAACAAATCTAAGGTGCTGTCAATTATGAGATGTGCCGTTATTCTATGAGCCGCTAAGAAAGAAAAGGGAAATTGCCGCCAGTTCAGCTGTGGCTCCCGTTAATCCTAAGAATGTGTTCGTTTTCTATGGCTGCCATAACAGATTACCACAAATTCAGCCACTTAAAGCGACACACATGTATTATCTCACGGTTCTGACATCACAAGTCATCACGGTTTTAGCTGGTTTCTCTGCTCTGGGTTTTACAAGTCCGAAATCTTATTGGGAGGTTCTGGGAAGAATCCATTTGCAGGGTCGTTCAGGTTCTTTGCAGTTGTAGGATTGAGGTTCTTGCCTCGTTGATGGCTGTCAGCGGTGGGCCACCCTCAGCTCTCAGAGACCTCTCCTGGGTCCTTGCACTTGGACCCTACATCTCAGGTGATGAGTCCTTCTCATGCCTGGAATCTCTTTGACGCCCCCTCTCCTCCATCCCTCTGCTTCCAGCCAGAGAGAGTTCTCTGCTTTTAGGGCTCATTTGCTTCGATTGGGCCCACCAGGATATTCCAGCCTACTCTCCCTTAACTACATCTGCAAAGTCCTTTTTGCTGTGTGACATAACATATTCATAGGTTTCAGAGATTAGGGTAGGGACATCTTTGGGGCGCCATTCTGACTACTGCAGTCATCCTACTATCAGGGATGTTAAAATGTGAACAGAATATGTTTCTTAGAATTGATGAAATACTATCTTTGGTTTAAAAATTAAAGAGCTACTAATGTATGTAAAGCATTCAGGGTGTCAATAGTAAGTGCTCAGGCATTAACTATTATTATTATAATTAATAGGATGATCACAGTGCTCATATAATGCCCATCACCTTTAACTTCAGTTGAAGTTACTCTCCCAGTTAGATGCACTTGACAAACACTAATTGAGAGAGTGTAGTGTGCGGGCAGCTAATTTGATGACAGTGATGGTGATAGTTACTCCTTGAGTGACATCTATGTGCCGACATGTGCTAGGACCTTTACACACTTTCTCAGGCCTTGCAGTAGCCCTCTGAAGTAGGCAGTACTGGCTCCATTTACAGGTGGGGAAGCAGGTTCAGGGAGGTTGAATACTGCTTAGGAGCTCAGCAGTAGTAAGTGGTGGTGGCGGCATCTTGCTTTGAATCCAGGTCTGCTGGCTCTGCAGTCAGTGCTCTTTGTGGCACCATATTACCTGTCCCGGTGTCCACCAGGTGTGTGGGCTGGAGGCGGTGGCCTCCTGGAAGGGAAGGGAACACAGGGGAAGAGGCATTGCCCTGAGATGTGTCTCTCTTGTACTCAGATGTTTCTTTGCTCTTAACTGTTTAGCTTATCAAGGAGAAAGGTCCTCTCTCTTCATCCTTTTTTCCAGTTTTCAATAAACACAAAAAAGATCTTTTTTCATGCAACAAGTATTTATCAGTTACCAACTCTGTGAGGATACAGCTGTGAACAATATTGTGACTTACAATGAGAAATATATATACGATCTTTGTATAGTTCCTGTCACAAAACTCCTGAAACCTTTGGAATTTCCCAAGTGATGAGAGCGATAAAGGTGTCTTTTGATCTGTTACTGAGGTGACTTTGGGACCACACCTAAGGATGGGGGATGTTTTCCTGGGACTCAACCATGTGATTAGAAGGGTGGAACTTTTGGTCCCACCCCTCAGACCTCCGGGGCAGGGAGAGGGGCTGAAGGTTGAATCAGTCACCCATGGCCAGTGATGTAATCAGTTGTAGCTATGTAATGAGGCCTCCATAAAAACTCAAAAGGACAGGGTTAGGAAAGCTTCCGGTTACTGAACAAGTGGAGCTATGGGAAAGGTGGTCCCCTCCAAGAGGGCATAGAAGCTCCGTGCCCTTTCCCTGCACCTTGCCCTCCGCATCTCTTCCATCTGGCTCTTCCTGAGTCATATCCTTTTATAATAAACCTAGTGATCTAGTAAGTATAATGTTTCTCTAAGTTCTGTGAGCTGCCCTGAGCCCTTAACCTGTGGAATCCGATGCTATCTCCAGGTAGATATGTCAAAATTGAGTTGAACTGTAGGACACTTAACTGGTGTCAAGAATTGCTTGGTAGTTTGGAAGCCTCCGCCACAAATTGGAATTGGTGACCAGAACCCTTTTATATACTGTGTGTGGCTTTCAAAGGGAGGAGAGTTAGCATTGGGGAATTTCTGCTTTTTAAACTATTTTAAGTGTAACTGGGGCAAAGGGGAAGGGAGAAGAGGAGGAGAGTGGTTTAGCAGAACTGGAGTAAAAATAGTAGCTACCTGAATGCAGTAAACTACTCTAAGATTGCAGTCTGCAGCATTTTCCCAAGACACAACCGCAGATTATCTTAGGCTCTTCAAATTCAGGTAGACATTCTTGAAAACCAACCTCATCATCTTGCCCTCAAAGCCTGCTTTTCTTCCTGCCTTCTTTAAGTCTGTAGACATCCCCATCCACCCAGGATGCCAAGCTCTGGACCCCTGAGTCCTCTGAAACCCCTCCCTCCTCTTCCTCTCCCTCCAGCTCAGATGCCCCTGGCCTCCACCATACCCTGCCACATCCACTTCCAAACTAGTCCGCATGCCTGGTCTGCTCTCCTCTACCCCCACTGCCTCTCGTCCAGATTGTCACCGTGGCTTCCTAACTGACCTTTCCCCTGCACGCTGCCACCAGGGTGATTTTTCTAAAACATGGGTTTGAATATGTCACTTCCTGTCTGGCAGCTCCCCAAAGGCATCACAGGCTAGTGGTTAAGGGTTCACACTGTACAGGTTCAAGGCTGCCTGTGCTTCTTACGTGCTCTGGAATCTTGGAAGAGTTATTTAGTTGCCTTGTGCCTCAGTGTCCCCATCTCTAAAATGGGTGTAATAAGCACCATCCTCACAGATAGGTTGTGGAATTTAAATGAGTTATATGCATGGAGCACTTAGGACAGTGCCTGGCACACACAAAGCCCTCCATGAACATTATTAACCCACAGTCCTTGATGCCGCGACTGTAGCTCACCTTCCCTACTGCTCTGCACCTCATCCTCCCACCCTCTCAGTGCCGCACAAAGCTTGCTGTGCGGACAGACTCTTCGCTAATGGTCCGACGCTAGCTAAGTACCCACATGGAGAGAACACATTTAGACATTTTCATAGCAAGTTTTACATCTCTTGAATCTAATGAAAAATTTGGCTTGCATTTTATATTTCATTTTTCTATCAGTTCTTTTTATTGCATCTTATAAAAGTATTGGTCCATGGTGAATTAGAAATAAAACCGAAAAGCTGATCTTTCGCCAAGGATAGTTTGAAAAGCACTTCCCTGTTCCCACACATCCCAGCTAGTTGATTCATCCTGGCCAGGTTACCCATATTCACTGTGTAGCCTTAAATCTCTCTGGATTTCTTCACGCTGTTTCCTCTGCCCAGAGTTTATTACACATTTACGCAGCACCTATAAGTGCTAGGTTCTGGGGATATAAGAGTGAGTAAGATACTGCCTCTACTTTGAGGAAGTTTCCCTCCAACTACCCAGTGAGTTTTTGCCTGTGTTTTGAAACCTAGAATAATTTTGTTCTTTCTTTCACCCATTAAGAAAACATTTATTAAATACCAGCTGTTTACGAGGCACTTGATGCATTCTGCTCCTGCCCTTGAGGACCACCAAACTAATGGGGGTGCGGGACACGTGTGAACAGACACAAAAACAATGATAATAGGATGGGAGGGTTAGAGAGCTGTGTGAATAAAGACGTGTGAAGTACAGAGGAATGCGTGTCTGACTTTCCCTTGGCCGGGCAATGACTTGGGAGCTGGGATATGGTTTCACAGGTACAATGGAGGAAGTGTCATCAAAAACTGAAGATCCAGGTCCTGAGGTCAAGCCCAGGCCCAAAGCCCAGATCTACCACTCACTAGTCATGTGACTTTGAATGACTGACTCTCCGTCTGTCAGGCTGCTGTAACAAAATACCATAGACTGAGTGGCTTATAAATGATGGAAATTTATTTCTCAGAGTTCTGGAGGCTGGAAAGTCCAAGATCAAGACACCTGCAAGTTCAGTGTCTGATGAGAGCCTACTTCTGGGTTCATAGACAGCAGTCTTCTCACTGTGTGGGGTCTATTTAATTTTTATTGAAGTATAGATTTACAATATTGTGATGATTGGCTTAAGAAGGTGTAATGTACACACACGGGAGTATTACTCAGCCATAAAAAGGAATAAAATATTGCCATTTGCAGCAAAATGGATGGAACTAGAGAATATTATATCACTTGTATGGGGTCTCTTTTATAAGGGCACCAATCCCATTTATAAAGCCTTCACCCTCATGACCTAATCACCTTCCAAGGCCCCACCCCCAAATACTATTACATTGGGTTTAGGATTTCAACTTGAATTTTGAGGAGACACATTCAAACCATAGCACTCTCTGAACTTCAGATTCCTCATCTGTAAAATGGGGATAGCAATACCAGTCTACCTCACAAGACTGTTTTGAGGCTCGCCTGAAATTACTATATACATAATGTGTTTAGAACCGAGCCTGACATATACAGCTCCATAAATGTTAGATGTTATCACTCTTGCGGTTACCTTTATTCCCCTACCCTTCCTACCCCTATCTCGGGGACATATTTAAACTTTCCCTTGTCTGGGTTTCCCGTGGCAGGCTTTTCAACCAGCACACTGATTATTACATTGGATTGTGTAGTTTTACCTGCATGTCTCTGCCTCCCCTCCAGAATGTACTGTACCTCTTGAAGCCAGTGACATTTTTTCCTCTGTTGCCAGTGGCAGACAATGTTCAACTCATAGAAGACTCAATGAATATTTAGAGAATTTATATTGTATTTAAATTTGAGCACTTCTTGTCAAAAAGCTTTGTGAAGAGTCTGGTTGTTATGGACTGAACGTTTATGTCCTCCCAAAATTCGTAGGTTGAAATCCTAATCCCCACAGTATGAGGATATTAGGAGGAGGGGCCTTTGGGTGGTAATGAGGTCATGAGTGTGGAGCCCTCATGAATAGGGTTACTGCACTTACAGAAGAAGCCCCAGGGAGCTGCCTTGCCCCTTCCGCCATATGGGGACACAGTGAGAGGATGGCCATCTGTGAACCTGGAAGTAGGCTCTCACCAGACACTGAATCTACCGGAAACTTGATCTTGGACTTCCAGCCTTCAGAACTGTAAGAAATAAATGTTTGTTGTTTAAGACACCCAGTGTATGGCATTTTTGTTATAGCAGCCTGAATGGACTAAAACACTGGGCAAACATTAGTTTCCACTTTGCAGATGGGGAAACTGAGGCTCTAAAGTTTCTGTTACTTGCCTAAGGTCAGGGAGCTAGTGAAGGGCAGAGGTGAGATTAGAACCTTACGTCTCTTGTTTTCCTGTTTTGTGCTGCCTTGTCAAGTCCACCCTGTGAGCTGGGGGTATGTCTGGCTGCCGGCCAGACTCAGAAGCTCCTATCACCTGGTCCCACCTGTATCAGGATGGCTGAGTAGGCAGGAACCAGGCCTGGAGAGACCTCTAGACACACCCTCTCTCCCCACCCATCTCGCTCACTGCTGCCCCAATGGTATTTATGGGTCACACCGTTGGCAGTGAGCGTCCACCTAGAAACCTGGGGTGGAAGTGGGGGACAGAGGCAGCCTGTGGCAGGCAGGAGGCTGCTGGAGAATGGAGGAGAGAGGGAGGGCCTTGTCTAAGAGTGAGTGATTTGTAACAAGGCTACAGGGATGAGTCAAGGAGGAGGAGCCCAGTGAAGTCAAGAGGTTGGAGAGTTGGGAAAACTCTTGTAAGGCTATCCAAAGGCAGTGAAGCTTTCTTAGACTTCTTTTTCCCTCCAGAAACATCTTGATGCGTCTCCCTTCACACCCTCTATGAAAGGGGCACCCTTTATGCTCTGCTGAGGAATATCTTCTGTGCTCTAATCACTTCGATTGGGTTGTAGTCTTTATTGTGGAGGCAGGGCAGGGTGGTGAATTCACAACGAGGACTCTGACCTCAAACTTTCTTGAGAAAAGTTTAAAATTTATGACTTCGTACATTTTTTTTTTATTCTTTCATTAGGAAAAAAAGGAAAAGAATTCACAAAGGGAATAGGATCTAGTGGCTCAGGTAGCCTGGAAAGCAGAAGAGCCCAGGGTCATGGTTTGCAGACTTGTCTGCATATTGGCATCAGCTGGAGAGTGATTTTTAACAATCAGAGAGGAGCCCTGGCTGCACCCAGACCTGTGAAGTCAGCCCCGCGGGCAGGGGACCCAAGGGTGGCCATTCCTGTAAAGCTCCCAGGTGGCCCCAAGTGCACAGTGAAGGGTTGGTAGGGGTGCCCCGAGGGTGGCCTTCTTGATGCCCGAGGTAAGGCTGGTTCTCTGCAGTGCGGATGATTGACGTGAGGAGAAACCGTGACTTGGCCGTCAGTGAGTCTTACGGCCTCTGGCTCATTTCCTCATCTAACTATGGGGTCTGGGAGCAGCCTTGGTGATAAATCCTCTCTCCGCATCAGCTCGCAGAGCCCCTTCCTTGAAACACGCTGAGCTGTACCCTTGAGCTGTCTAATCCAGCTCTTCCCACTAATGAACAAATTATCGGTGTATCCTGTTAGGTGAAAACAGAAAGGAGCATCTTTGAAGGGACAGTGTCACCATTCCCATTTGGACACAGTCACCCACAGTGGAAGAGCACGGCACCTCTGGGTGCGAGAGGGCTCTCGGTCCAGGCCTCTCTCTCTGGCAAATCACACCACCCCATGGATAGTTTTCTGGAGAAAGGGAATCCGCTCAACTCATGTTACTCACGAGTCATGTTCAACGTGTGTTACTCATGACCGGGTTCGTCACGTGGAGCCTAGGAACAATTTAGTGTTTTTGAGGAGCATATTGCAGGCTCTTGACTTTTGACTGGAAATGGCTTTAATGATCAACATTCGTTCTGTTTTATGTCCAGTAGCATATTTTATTTTTATCAGGGATTTAGTAAAGGAAAAATTGTGAGGGAAGGTGACCTGTAAAATTCACATTCACAGAAATGATTTGTGGGTTTGTTTCGCTGGATACAAATACAATTTCATTTTGAGAGAGAGGTTTTTTTGGATTGAATGTCCATTCCCCATAGATTTCCCCATTCCCCCTTGAGAGCTAGAAGCCTTCCGTATGGTAATGCTTTCCAGAAGCATCTGAAAGTGAGAGTCCCTCGGGAACTTTTATGGTCACGTGCCAAATTAAAATGAAAAATGGAATCTCAGGAGTGCTCCTTGGTTTTGAAACTAACTTCACTTTTTACAGCTTTGACAATGAGAAGGAGAGGGAAGTAACGTTCTTGTGTGCCTGCTTTTGACCAAGTGTTACAACCTTATAAAGGAGGTATAATTAGTTCACTTTACGGAAGAGGAAACTACAACTCAGAGAGGTTCAGTAATTTGTCCAAGGCTGCACAGCTCATGAGGAACAAAGCCAGAATTCAAACCTGTTTCTGTTAGACTATACCATGCTGATCTCTGGTACTAAAAAAAAAAAAAAAGCAACAACAACAAAAAACGCACTTAACTCCTTAAGTGTTAATTTTCTAGTACCTTTCAGAGACTTTTCTTTTATCGTCCACAGAAGATTGTCCTGAGAAGCATATAAAACATAGAAGTGCATAAAAGCATTGTAAAACCTGAGGCTTAACAGAGTCCGCATCTATCGGAGGACAGAAAGTCCAGAGAAGAGAAAGTGGAACTGCTTCCTGGCAGGTACCATGTTTATAAAGAGCCCAGCAATCACTCATGTGAATTTGTTTTTAAACTGACTCATGACAGCTGCAAAGACTGGAATTATCAGTTCTCAGCTCAATTGTCTTTTTATTATCTGTGACTTGCCCTTGTTAAATATGCGTTGTAATAGGTAGGAACAGCTTTGCTGATTGTTAATAGGCTTTTGGGTGACGGTTGCATTGAATGCGTGCGTTTTGGTTATTTCACCAGAAAACAATGCTGAGGAAGTTTAGAATAAATGTTGGGAAAGTGACAGAATTAAAGTGTTGGCGTTCTCCAGAATTTCTAAACAGGAAAGGCTCAGGGCTGGCAGGCTACAAGGGGTATGAGGGGACAAATCTGGAAGTTGTGTTTGCTAAACAAGAACAATTTTTTTTTTTTTTACTTTGCATGTTTTTCTAATGTTTTCTAAAGATGTTTTAAAATTTATACTTTATAAAGTGAGACAGTGTTTACTGTCCATATTGAAAAAAGGGTTCCTGCAGTGGCAGAGAGGAGGAGCCTGACTGGCAGAGACTAATCCCAGCGCTGCCACTTGCTACTGTGTGACCTTAAACAAGTTACTTCACCTTTCAGTGCCTCAGTTTCCTCTCCTGGAAGATGGAGATGATATTGCACCTTCTTCCTGGGGTTGTTGTGAGGCGTAAGTAAGTGAACATATATAAAGTGCATAGAACTGTGCCTGACACTGAGTAAACTAGACGCCCAATAAACGTTTGCCATTGTTCTTTTAATTAATTGGAGTTTAATCTAGTTGGAAGGTCTGATGGAGACAGTGGTAGGGAGGGGGATGTTAAAGTTCTTCCAGGCCAGCCTTTTGAGAATCCTGCCAGAATAGGTAATTCTGTTCAGCCCGATGATCTGAAGTCCATGTTTTTAATTCTCACAGTACTCCAAATTTGTATTTCTACAATATAGTATAGTGGGAAGATCATTAAGCTATTTATTTTTTAAACGTGTTGTAATTCCAGCTGTACTTTCAAAAAGTGTTAGATGCAACCTCTGTTGAAACTGTACAGTCAGTGGGGCAGAGCGACAGCCGGAAGCTGTCAGGACCTCTGTGCAAGAGACGTCATTGATGCAGGTGCTGGGCGGAGGGGCCCCAATCATCTGTTCCTCTGAGAAACCAATACCTCGCCACCAGCTCCCCCCAAGTCAGAGTGAACAATGTAGTTTTCATTCTGTGGTGCAATGAAATGTTTTCTGGAGTTTTCTGGAGAAATATGCTTTTTTCTGGCCCTAAACGCCAACAGATTTGTCATGTAGGTCCTTACGTGAGGAACACTGGAGATAGATTCCCGAGTATCTTCAGCAGTTATTCCTGGGGAACATTTGGAGAGACTGTTCTTGTGGCCATTTCTCCTGTTAACCCTTGAAGTAATTAGAAGGATGTTATTTAATTCTCATTCAGTGACTGTGCTTCTACAAGAAATAATTAAGTCCAGGTCCATTGTTCTCTTGCTCTAATTTGATACAGGGTCAGCCAGGAGGTCCTAGGGAAGAAGAGTGGGGAGAGTTAGGAGCCTACCATCGGGAGTTTTCGGTACAGAATTAAGGAAGGTTACAGTGGAAATGGGCCATGGTGATCGTGGAACCCAACTCCTGCTTTTTACAAATGAGGAAACTGAGGGCCAGAGGTTGGCCTGAGTTTGTAGAACTAATTGGTGGCACCCCCCGGGACTCTTGGCTCCAAGTCCAGCTGCCTGGTCTACCCAACTACACACCTGTCATAAGTGTGTCTTCAGAGCAGCTCTGTGCAGTAGGACTTTCTGCAGGATGGAAATGTTCAGTCTGTCCAGGATGGTAGCCACCGGCCGCATGTGGTTCCTGAGCGCTTGAAATGTAACTAGTGAAACCGAGTTGTATTTTTTTTTTGCTTTATTTCATTTTAATTAATTAACATTCAAATGTTTATAGCTGCATATGGCTAGTGACAACCATTTCGGACAGTCCAGCCTTGGAGACATTGAGGAGGAGAAAAAGGCCTGTCCTCACCTCCTACCTTATTCTCACAGGGCGAGAGGCTCACCTTTCCGGTGGCTCAGGTACACTTGGTCTTGTGCCAACCCCGGAGAGTCAGCCTTCGCCAGTCACCCCCTCTTTTTGGATGAAAGGTGGGTCCTCTGTGAAGTAGTGGGTTGGATTGTATCTCCCTCCAAAGTCTCATTGCGTGCAGACGTGGCTCTCCACTGATCAGCAGTGTGACCTTTGGAAGGGTGCTTAGCCTACCTCTGCCTCAGTTTCCTCATCTGTCACCTGAAGTTAGCTGCTCCCTCATCTCAGTAATATCGGGAGAGTCTTAGAGTAGGAAATCAGTGAGAAGAAATCCCTTTGAAAGCTTTCTTTTAAAAATGGTCTTTGGCGTCTGGAAATATTTTTGGCTTTGACACAAGTCGTGGGTGGGTTTTCTTTTCTCTAAGGTGCCGCAGGTGATGAACTTCCTGTGTCGAGGTGATCCTCATGGCCAGAGTGGAGACAAATACCACGCAACCCCTATGAAATACAAGCTGGGAGACATTGTCCTGATGACAGATGACTGATTTGATCAGTGGGTGCTAGTTTTTCCTAATAATCTTGCTTAACGTGGCATTCCCTCATCTGTCTCTGCATAGTCAGCTGTTTCATCTGAGAAAACAAAGTGGATCCCCTCTCTTGGGAACTGTGCCTCCCCTCTCGGCTTCTCTTCCTTGTGCTCCTTTTCTCACGGCAGCCTGCGTAAGCCCCGTGTGGAATATAATCGTCAGTAAACAGATAGAACCCTCTCAGGGCTCCTTAGTGATAGCCTCTCCGTCAGTGGTTCTCAAACCTTGTTCCCAGGTGGTGATTCGCCGCTGGCACGCCCACAGCTCACTGGCGGGCCTCGAGGCTCTTCAGAAGTGTGCCACCACATTTTGATCAAGGCATAAAATGTACTTTCGCTACCACGGGATAAGTAGGTCTTCTAGCCTGCTGTGAGTGGAGTAAAACTTGCTCTGAGTAGCAGGCAGTGAAACATGAAGCTGGGGCCAAAGAAAGACGGCTAGGTTGGCAATCGTGGGAAGTTTGCCCCCAAGCACATGAGACAGCCGGGTAGGGCCAGCAATGCGGTCAGCGTTGGAGGGTGACTCTTGCGGGGGGTGACCCAGGGCGAAGTGGCTTAGCTGCAGATGCCGTGGAAACCCCGGGAAGCATTATTTTACTGCAGCTGGGTGTGCCTTGTGATTATGGTTGAATGGTTTAGTGTCGTGTTGAGTCTTTTAATTCTTTCAGTGGTGCCACCCAAAATTGTAGCGTCTGTAACTAAGCCAGAGACCCCTGTTTCCCGCCCCTGAGGTCCCTCGGGATGGCTGCGGGGAATGAGGCAGGATCTTGTCGGAGCTGTCCCTACCCAGAACCTTCAGAGCTGTCTCAAATATTCATATTTGGGGTTTCCCTGGTGGCACAGTGGTTAAGAATCCGCCTGCCAGTGCAGGGGACACGGGTTCAAGCCCTGGTCTGGGAAGATCCCACATGCCACGGAGCAACTAAGCCCGTGTGCCACAACTACTGAGCCTGTGCTCTAGAGCCCGCGAGCCACAGCTACGGAGCCCATGTGCCACAGCTACTGAAGCCCGCACGCCTAGAGCCCGTGCTCCACAACGAGAGAAGCCACCACAATGAGAAGCCCACACACCGCAATGAAGAGTAGCCCCCGCTCGCCACAACTAGAGAAAACCCACACACAGCAATGAAGACCCAATGCAGTCAAAAATTAATACAAAATTAATACATAAAAATAAATAAATTTTTTAAAATATTCATATTTCACAAATCAACCTGCTGAAAAACCTTTTGTAGAAGGGATTCCTCGGCTTATTTTTTTTTAAGTTGAAAACCAGTACTGTAGAGCAGTGTTTCTCAAATTTTAGCACCAGAGTCACCTGGAGGACTTGTTAAAACACGTAGTACTGTGAGTCAGTGCGTCTGCATTGAAAATTGCATTTCTAACCAGTTGCCAGTTGATGCTGATGCTGCTGGTCCAGGGACCACACTTTGAAAACTGAACCACTGGTTGATTGTAGAGAACTTACGTAATCATAATAACTACCTCTTCTGTGTCAGGTACTGTGTTACATGTGATAAATTCAGTCCCATTTGAAGCTAAGAACCTTATATGACTATCCCCATTTTACAAAGGTGAAAACCAAGGCATTGCAAACTGAAGTTTCAATCACTTACCCATCATTAAATTGCTGGGCATCAGAGAGCTGGAATTTGAACGGAGGTCTGGGTAATGCCAGACCCCTTCCCCATCTAGGATGTCACGTGCCTTTCTTGTAGACCACTTGTTCCCAACCTGTGGTCCAAGATGGGGATGGGGTTTGCAGATCCAGTCTGCATGGCCCGCAGACTGAATGTCTCACATATTGGATGTCTGTTGTACACATGCATTTTTGTGATAAAGGCACTGTGAAGTCATATTAAGTGTCTCAGCTGGACACAGTTAACGTGGAGCGAGCATTTTCTCACACAGTGGACCCTGGAACGACAGCTACTATTACTAAGGGCCTGGGAAGTTGTTTTGTTTCTTGTTTCTGATGGCAAGAAGTCATCTAGAAAAGATTGGGAATGATTTCACTAAAGCAAGGTGTCCAGTTACCTTTTCTAAATCTGGGCCTTGGGGAAAGAGGAGGGAGACATAATATGAACAGATTCTCATTCGAGAAGATTGCTGCAGAGAGTAATGCAGTGGTGTGGATTGATTCCGCCAGGGACTCGTGCAGTCTGCCCTCAGCTGCCGGCCCCAGTGAGGACAGGATTTGTCCACTCCTTCTGTCCCCCAGGCCCTGCCCCATCACCTCCCCCAGCCCTGAACCCGCTTTCTGCGCTTCCTTCCTCCCGCCCTGCTCTGCTGCTGGAGGCTGTCACGTCCAGTCGCCTGGATTCCTTCCCCGTCAATTGTCTCCTCTCCCAATTGCGTTTTCGCTTCTCCGCTGTCTCATTCAAATAACATTTTTTTTGGTACACTCACCATGTAGCAGACACTTCTTCCCCTCTCCGCACATATGTGTCCAGTCCTGCCAGCTCTGCTCATAGTTACAATGTGTCCAACCTGGGCTAAGGACTAAACTTGCATCATTTACCACTGACCACTCATGGGTCCTTGGATAAGCTACCTACATTCTCTAAGCATCTTTAAAAAGGGAACATAACTTCAGAAGGCTGTTGTGAAGATAAAAGTAAAACACTACAGGTACAGTACTTCCTGCAGGGCCTGACGTGTTTAAGTACTCTGTGGTTATAGATCAAGAGGCTTACCCACGAAGGGAAGGAGCAAAAGGGCATTATCACTGCAGTTTCCTCCACCGTTCCCTTCTGCCTTCAGTCCTTACAGGGTGCTCTCCTCTCACCCCTTTCACTGAATCACCTTCTAGATCAGTGCTTCCCAACCTTTTTTCATTATCACCCCATAGCAGAAAGAGTAAAATAAGTTTAAGTTCATTGGTTTAATTAAATTAAATATTAAGGAACACACATTTTATTATGTAGGGTTGAGCTTTAGAGGGCCACAAACCATTGTCTTATTAAGAATTTTTTACTCCCCCCCAAGAGCCAGTTTGCACCCACATTGGGGAGGGGGAGTGAGCAATACCCCTTCTGATGAGAGTGCATGCTTTAGATCCCTAATAGTCTTCTACTTGTGAAACCCACTAGCTTCCTCTGGACCTGCCATTCTTGGTCTCTCCCCACACCTCTGGCCTGTGGTATCCCGTCCTCTGCCTGCGGCTCCTCTAATGGGACCTTCTCTATCTGTTTTCCTGGCCCACTCAACCAACTGAGTGGGACTGAGCATCTGAGACTTCCAGGACAGGGTCACATCTCGGGGAAGAGACACACCTCTTTCTACTACAGCAGAAGAGTGGTGGGCAGAAGGAACAAGGTCCAGCAAACCAGCCAGGAGAGGCAAGTGTGTGGTGGGGCTCAGAGGACACAGCAGCAGGGCGGAGAGAGGCAGGACTAACCCAGGGGGTGATGAGGGAACCAGAGCTTCAAAAGTACCACTCTGAACACTGCCCTCCGTAATTGTTTTGTTTTGTAATATTACATATGTAATATTAACATATGACCTTAAAAATCACAAGTACCACTCTTCGAGAAACTGTGCTTCTGGGGAAGAGCAGTGAATGCCTTTCAGACAGTGAGGACAGTGTATGAGAAGTCTGGTGGTGTGAACGCGTCAAATGTCAGGTTTGGCGGAGCGGGAGTGGCGGGCTGGAGATGGGAGAGCCTAAATGTGCCTGGCAGACAAGGGTTGGGAGCTGATGTGTGTTTTAAAGCACGTGCTTCCTTTTTGTGTCTCTGATCCGGTTTTCTCCTTTTTTCCCCTTTGCCCTCATTTACCGAGCCGCATGTCCCATAGACGTTAATCGATCCTTTACTCTGCCCTTCCCTGACTGTCTGCGTCTTTCTTGGAAGTCTGACCCTTCGGCATCCGCAGAGCCAGCCTCCTTGGCACCTCCACTTGGATGCCCTGTGGTACCTGCCTATCAGCTCATTCTTATGGTCCCCCAGGCTTGAAACCTTAGAATGATCTTCTTTCTTATTCTCTCTTATTATTGTCTTGAGAAACCACAAGCAGGGCTTAATAGATTCTCTCTCCCTCTGGCACTGCCCACGTTCACTTGGGCATTCAACAGATATTTCCTTCTCCTCTCTGTTTTTTCTTCCCCTTCCTTTCCTTCCCCCCCCCCACCTTTTTCCCCTTCTTCCTTCTTTTCCTGCACCCACCCTCCCTCCTTCTCACCCTTCCTTCTTTTTTTTTTTTTTTGTAGCTAATATGGAGCCAAGAACTGTGGTGTTGCTTTGTGTGCTTCTTTTTCATTTAACACTCAAGATCACTCTGCGAAATTATATATTATTATTGGGTTGGCCAAAAAGTGCGTTTCGAACATGTCATGGAAAAACCCGAACGAACTTTTTGGCCAACCCAATATTATTCCATTCTGCAGATAAGGAAGGTAAGGATCAAACAGGAAGAGTAACTTTCCAGATTCACACAGTTAAGTGTCATAATTAGGTCATGCTTTTCACGTAGACCACTGAAAGAATCCTAATGTGTCTCTCCTCCTGTCCCTCTCCACTCCAAGCCTTCCCGGATCCCGCTGGGTTTGATCCTCTACAGCACAAATGTGATCATGTAAATCCTTTACTAAAAATCCCTCAGTTCATAAACCACTAGTACTGACATCCAAGCTCCCCACAGCAGCATGGCCCTGGTTTTTATCACTTTGAAGGCATCAGGGTATGGCGAGAACAACATGGAGTTTGGTGCCAGAAGACCTGGGTTCAGTCCTGGAGTCATCACTTTCCAGATGTGTGATCCTGAGCAGACAGTTCATTTCCCTGAGCCTCATTTGTTTATTTATTCAGTGAATATGTATTGTGTGCCTTTGATGTGCTGGTCACTGTGTGGGTTTTGAGTATTATTAGTGAAGAAAACATACATGGTTTCTGCCTTCAGAGAGCTTCCAGACTGACCTCAGTTTCCTCATCTGAACAAGGACGATGATGACACTTAATCTCACTGGGCTGTTGTGGGAGTTGACAGACATGACGGGCGTGAACATGCTTTGCTACATGGGAGGTGCTGGTCATCTGAAGTTGTATTTTCTTCTGCTTCTGTTCCAGGAAGGTTCCCTGCACATTTCTAGCTCTGAATCTTTGCTTGTACTCCTCCCAACCTTTAAACCTCCTATGTGGTCTTGATTGCCCAACTGAAAAGGTATCTTATCCAGTAAACCTTTCTAGAACCTCCCTGCTTAATATGAAGTTTTATTCATTCATTGATGGATTCAAGAATATTTAATCAAACACTTTTTAGAACGGTGTTTTCCAGGGTGGTCCATAGACCCTGAGGGGCTCAAGAATCTTTCAGGGAGTCCACAAGGTCAGATTTCTTTTTATAGTATTAAGATGATATTTGACTTTTTTTATTGTATTGACTTTTGAAATAATGCTGCAAAAGCAGTGGAGGCTAAGACTCCTTGTGCCTAATTATTAATCAAGACAGTGGCACCAAACTGTATTAGAACCCATATTCCTCACCACTACACACCCACAATAAAGAAACAAAGCAAAATGCCATTTTCACTGAAGAATGTCCTCGAAACAGTACAAATTATTATGTTTATTAAGTCTCAACACTTGAATGCATATCTTTTTAAGATTCTGTGTGACACAGAAGGGAAAATAAAGCTCTTCTGCTAAAACTAAAGTGTGATGATTGTCTCAAGAAAAAACACTTGTGCAATTATTTGAGTTACAAGCTGAACTAGCCGCTTGTTTGAAAGAATGTCTGACAAACTATGGCTATCTAGACTTGAGTATTTGGCAGATGTTTTCTCAAAAAAAGAACAAAGTCAGCTTGTCACTTCAAGAAAAATGACTGGCAGTATTTGTTGCCAGTGATAAAATTCTAGCTTTCAAGAGAAAATTAGGATTTTTGGAAAACTTGTGTCTGCCCCCATGAGCTTGACAACTTCTCAAACATACTTTTAAGAAAGTATACTTAACGACTTCCCGAATGAGATCTGTGGTAATGTTAACGAGTATTTTTTCTTGGTATTGTGTGATGAAATGTGTCAAGATATGGAAAACCTGCATAACTCAGTAAACTGATGTTTTTCAAAGTCTAGTGTGTGATGTTACAAGCCCTGTATAAAGGTCTATTCAAATGCAAGATGGACTAAGCAATTTTAATACAGCAGAACATGAAAAGTTCATTGAAAGGGTTTCAGCTAACCTTTAAGAAATCATCACTTGTGTAAGTCTTGGTGTAGTCAAAAGCATCCACCATTACCTGAAAAGGCTCTCCATCTATATCCACGTGAGGCCAGACTTTCTTCATATACTACAACCAATACAACATATCACAACAGATTGGGCTTAAAGGCAGAAATGAGAATCCAGCTGTCTTCTATTAGATTTGCACAGATATGACATTAAAGAGATTTACAAAAAGGTAAAACAACTCTACACTTCTCACTATATCTTCTTTTATTTTGGAAAACATAGTTGTTTTTTATAAAGTACTGTTTTTGTTAGGATCTAATGGATTTATCATTGTTATATTTTTAGTCCATTAATAAATATTTTCAAAATTTCCGTTTTAATTTCCAGTAGTTTATGTGTGTGTGTGTGTGTGTGTGTGTGTGTGTGTGTGTGTATCGATAGAGTAAGACAAATAAACAAAAGCCCTTTGGTTTTTTATTTATTTTTGGCTGTGTTGGGTCTTCGTTGCTGCATGCGGCATTTCTCTAGTTGTGGTGAGCAGGGACTACTCTTCATTGCGGTGCGTGGGCTTCTCATTGCGGTGGCTTCTATTGTTGCAGAGCACGGGCTCTAGGCACGCGGGCTTCAGTAGTTGTGGTGCACAGGCTCAGTAGTTGTGGCACACAGGCTTAGTAGTTGTGGCTCACTCAAAAGCCCTTTGTGATCCTCAGTTTTGAAGACTGTAAAGGGATCCTGAAACCAAACAGTTTCGAGAGCTGCTGAATTAGAACAGTTCTAGTCGCTGGCATACATCAGTGAAAACTTAAATCCCTCCTACAATGAAATTTATCCACGAATATCACTGTGGTTCTGGGTTTTCTGGCACGATCTAACTAGGTACAAAATCACTTCAAATAGGCATGAAATGATTTAAGACTAGTATACGGTGCTCTGTCATCCATACCATGGCTGGAATGCATGTTAATATAAGTACATTAGAGATGTGAAGAAAAGCAGTTCACCCAAGAGACTAATAAATGTGTCTGCCATGCCTACAGCTCCTTCTAAAAATTCCAGTTTCGGCTGAGGGAAGCAGCCCGGACTATTAGTTAAAAATGGGTGGCCATGTTTCTAACTAGTAGGACTTCTTCTCCCCCAGCCCTTCTTCCTTATTAGCCTCAGATGATTGGGTCAGGAAGAGGCCCTGATCGTAAGGCAGCCAGTCTAACAAGCATTCTGGTCTGCTGTGAAAATGTCAGCCCAGTTTAAAGGCACCATGTGCCCAATTGGGTTCTGTATAAGAATTTGTGAATGAAAGACACATAGGACTGGGAGAGTTGGCAGTTGGTACTCTAACCTGTGGCTGGGAAGACAGTCACAGAAGCCGCATCACAAGCTCTGAGTCAGCAGAAACTATGAGGAAGCAGAAGCAGAGGGGAGACCTAAGGTGCATGGCAGGAGCAATCCAAGCAGAGGAAAAAAAGGCTGAGTCATCAGTCTGGGGGATCCCATAATTGCTGCCGTCAATGGGAGACCAGGGAATTCAGTCCCCAAAGCTGCCCTGGCTCCTCTCAATTCTTGAACTGCTTTTTTTTGGTCTCAGGGAGGCCTGTCACCATGGTCCTTATTGTTTTGTATATCTTTACAGTAAACCTCTAATATGTGAGGTCACCGGAGGGAGTCTGTTCCTTTCCGCAGCAGAGCTTAACGTATATGCAGGTGATTGGAAGTCAGTCGGAGTGGTGGGGTAGGGGAGACGCCTTAGAGGAAATGGCATCAGCAGGGCCTGACGGGACTTGAGTGGACAGAGGGCATTCCGGGCTGGGGCACCAGCATGACCGAGAGGCATGTGTGAAGAGAGGAAGAGGATGGCAGGGGAGGTCCCCAAAGTAGAGTAAGGAAGGGATTGGTTGGTTAGTTCAAGCTGTTTAACTCAAGTGGCCTCATGCAGACAGCACTGGAAAGCACCAGAGGAGGGCAGACTGAGGCAGAAGGTGAGAGGGACCTCCTGTAGGTTCTTGAACAGAGGACTAAAAATGGAAGTGGGGGAAGATTAGACTGGCCTGGTGACTGGGGAAGGGTCTGAGGAGAGAGCATGTGAGTCAGGGACCCTGGTTTCAGTGCCTTTGCGGTAACCCTATAGTGTCCGTGGACGTGCTGGTCGCCTCAGCCCTGCTTTCAATAGAACTTGAAGAGCCTGGCCTGTCTGGTCACCCGGGAAAGGTCTTGGTTCTGAGGGACTGGTTTTCTTGTTCAAAAGCCTTGTGGCCACGTGAGGAATATCCCAGAGACAGCACCCACGTTGACTGGAACGGGGCTGATCCTTCTCTTTTCCACCTCCCACCCCATTTTCTAGGTAAGAACTTCTTCAGGAAAAGTATGAAAAGTTTCATGGGGAATCATTTGAATACAATCAATTGGAGATTTTCCAAAAGGCAGAACGATGACAGCAAGGGGTCCTTGGCCCGAAGCCGCCTACTCCCGGTTGGGCTCCTTGAGATTTCAGGCGTGAAATGTTAACGTTTTATTTTTGTGTTATGTATACTTGAGTTGTTGTTGTTGTTTTTCACAGTCAATTTAATTTATGGTTTTGCGCTGCCTGACTCAACTGTGCTTATGAATTTAAGCGCTCAGCAAGCGGCAGGACTACCTTCCTCTATCTACGTCCTCCTCTTGTATGCGGTGACATCTTAGGAGAGCATTTCATCCTTCCAGTGAGGTTGAAAGGGTAGGGGGCCCCTGCCTTTCAAGGGCCTGTATTTTAATGGAAGGACAAGCTGGAGATGAGTAGAAAAAGAATCTTAGAGATGATTCTGGTGAGCATGACTTTTTGTGTTTTGCCAGTTAGTTTTTAACTCACAAAAGTGTGATATTCCAGGCTTCCCTGGTGGCGCAGTGGTTGAGGGTCCGCCTGCCGATGCAGGGCACACGGGTTCGTGTCCCGGTCTGGGAAGATCCCACATGCTGCGGAGCGGCTGGGCCCATGAGCCATGGCCGCTGAGCCTGCGTGTCTGGAGCCTGTACTCCACAACGGGAGAGGCCACAACAGTGAGAGGCCCGCATACCACACACACACACAAAAAGTGTGATATTCCAAGTTAGAATGAGCTGGCTTTTGAGCTGGGGTGAGCTGAGGCAGGAAGCTAACTATTTCATTTTATTAACCTTAGCAAAATGTTAGCTACTAAGCAATTGACTTCTCTGCATCCCATCTATAAAAAGTTGATAATTATAATACCTCCTTCTTAGTGTGGACATAAGAGTTAAATGAACTAAAGTGTAACTCAACTAGTAAACAGGTATTTATTGAGTATCTGCTATATGTCATATACTCTGTGCTTGGGGTTATAGTAGAAACCAAGATTGAATTCAAATGGGGCTCACAGGAAAGCGCTTACAAGTGTGCCTGGTACATACTAAAATGTTCAGTAAATGGTACCCATTGTTATTATTACTGTTATTGAGGGAAGTGTACCCAAGTTCAGAAATTCTTGAACAAGCCAGAGTTAGCCAGAGGAAAGGTATAGCAATCCAGGCCTCAAGCAGAAAGCATCCTGAGGGTGCCAGTCTCAGCAAAGAAGGGCTGTCCCTGCAAAGAAAAGGCTGGGTTATCTGAATGTACAGTTTGGAAAGAGTCCTGTATTATGCTTTTCACACACATACACACAGAACATTATCATGTGGCCTTCAGGCACCGAGAACAATGAATATGTTTAAACTGGCAAATAAATGGGTGTCTTTTATCACTAGGGCATTCATTTTCATGATAGGAACCCAGAAGGCATGTTTTTCAAAATTGGTCACGTGTTAAATTGTGAACATGCATTTTGTAAGAATTCTGTAATATGGATCTTAAGAAGGGCTGTGGAGATAAAATAGAAGAGCCAATTGTGAGTGGTTTTATTAAATTCTGAATCTTCCTTGGACGCTTAAGTCCTCACATTCTAGTGCCAGTTTTCCCAACGTGCGTATTTTTGCATAGTTGGGTCAGTATGTACTTCTTCTTTGTTGGTCTACTTTTGCATCTAACCTTGGTTGATGTCGCCCTTTTCTTGTGTCCTTACACTCCACCTCTTTCTCCTTGGGATGGCAGTAAAATGATCTCCTCTACTGATAAGTAGCCGTGGGTTTACCTTTGTATCCAAACACTAGACATTTGGGTTGTTGCCAGCGTTCCACAGGGAGGAACATACTTGCTATAAACAGTGTGCAGATTGCTTAGTCAACGACTTATTATGTGCCTTCTGGAATGGCACTCTCTGGCAAGGTCTTGGAAGTGATATCAGCTCATTAAACTAAGAGTCCTAAGAACTGGCACTCAGGAGTTCCTGAGACAGCATGGCTTATTTTTCTTTATATAATTAGGAGATATGTAGGGAGGACCTGTCATGTGCAATGGAGTACCAGGCGCTGGTGAGCAAGGTAGAAAAGGTCTCCAACTGATGGTGCATACAGTGGCCAACAGATGCAAGATGAGTGCTGTGGAAGCAGGCGTCATCATGGTGACATTGCCATCCTGTAAGCACAGTGTCAGACTTCAAGGCGAAAAGTGGATATTTGGTCTGGGTGGGTCTAGATACAGTATACAGTGTAACTACGTGAGATTAACTGCAGATGGTGGGGTGAGAGACAATCAAAATTGTAGAATATTAAAAAGCAATACAATGTTTTATTTCTAAATTGGGCTAACAAAGTGATGGCTAGGTTCGAAGCTGCATGGTAGAGTGAAAAGCACAAGGCCTGTGAATTCAGACAGTCTCGGATTTGACTCTGAACTCTGCCACTTGTAGACTTGTGGTTTTGGGGAAAACATTTAAAGCTGCTGAAACTCAAATGTCCTTATCTCTAAAATGGGTATAGTATTTTCTGTCTTTTGGCATTGTTTATATTTCCAGTGCCTAGTGCAGCGCCCAGCACTGGATAGAGGCTTAGCAGTTGGTTGTTGGCAGAAAAAAAGAAAGGATGGATGGATGGATGGATGGATGGATGGATGGATGGATGGAGCCATTACTCTGGATTGATAAAAACTGAGAGCCTCTGTGCTAAATAATATAGGTACATTCATAACAAGTCATGTTTGCCCTGTTGGCTTGAGGTTTGCCAAGCAAATTTTCTCGCTTCTAAGTTAGTGGGGACCAAATTTAGAAGCCATAAACCTCTCTTATGTCATCTCATGTATATCGAGGCTATAAGTAACAGAAAAGAAAACATGACTAATTGTGGCCCTAACAAGTAGGGGGTTATTTTCCACATATTCAGAAAGTGTAGACGAGGTAGTTACTTCTGCCATTTGCCACTAAAGAGCTGTGCTCTTTTCATTCATTGGATCTGCCTTCTTTGCTGTGTTGTTTTTGAAATTCAGACTTGCTTTCTCATGGTCACCGATGGTGATCACAGTTCTGTGCTTTACTACCAGTTTCAAAGTTGAGAACGAAGGAGGCACCTGGCACATGTCTCATGTCTTTCGTGAGGAGGCAAAATCCTTTCCCAGCAGACTCACAACATGTCCCCTCGGGCCTTACTGGGTGGACAGAGCACACAGCCTCCCTTAGGCCAAGGCTCCCACTTTTCCTGAGCTCACAGCATCTCCACCCAAACAAACTGGGGTTCTGTTAGCAGGGAAATGTTGAGGGCTACGTTCATTTTCACGTAAGTGAACTGGTTAAAAAAAAAAAAAAAATTCAAGTTTAATGGAGATGATTTGCTTGTAAAACTGTGTTATCTGCGCCAGGAGATTCAGGATTTGCAAGCCCCCAACTGGGGTGTAATGATTCTGCTGGTTTTAAGCTGGGTAGAAATGTTTTTGTCTCTTGGTTGTGTGTGTGAGGGTTTTTGTTTTGTTTTGTTTTGTTCTCTTCTTCCTTTTTGAGTGGCAGACGCAAAGAGGGGTAAAAGAGTTAAACTAGGAAAGTATTTTCTGGAGTTAGTGCTAGGCCTCTGAAATGCTGCAACCCTGACTTTTGCCAGAAGCCCTGTGCTGAAACTGGCCAAAAAGACTGTTAACAAAATACTTCCCAACCAAGCTAAGTGAAGAGAAGAAAATATAAAACAGTATTGGGGCGGGGAGGGGGGCAGATATTCTGAAAGGAGGGTTGTACAAGTGAAGCTTTGCAGGAGAGTGTAGGAATTTGAGAGTTGTACGCTAGTGTGTGGTTTACATTGGCTCTGCCCAGGTTCAGTGCTCAGAGAGCAGAGGAAGAAAGGAAACCACTTGCCTAGCCTGAGAAGGATGTAAAGACTACAGTGGGATTAAGTCCAGACTTAAATTGCACACACACACACACACATTCTAGGAATCCAGATTTGTGGTTTAAAAAATATATATATCAAAGTGTTTTTGTGGGAGCTTTTGACTCGGATGACAAAATGCTTAAGAATCAGTATCTGCCATTTTCCTCTTTTGGAGAAGCCACCCAACCACTTCCATTCCTAAACAAATATTCCTAAATAAATAGGATTTCATGTCGCAGACATCAAAACTTTTAAGATTTAAAGAAGTACTCACACATGTCAATAAAAGTTCACCAAGGCTTGCATTTCATTTATTGCATTTCATTTATTGAGGAGGTAAAGGGGCAGAACTGATACTGATCAATGCTTTCTATTTATCTTATCTCTACTCTTAGAATTTGACCGTATCCTTGAACTGTGCTGTTTCTCAAATGACTGGAGATTAATAATATCCTGTTTTTATACAAGAATTTAAAAGTCTCACATACAAAAGCTCCAGACAGATGATGCTTTAAGAAAAGGAGAAAAGACACAGTAGATAAATGCCAGTTGACTAGACTCTGAAGCTGAGGTTTGCTAAGAGGCCAAGGAAAGGAGAGAAAGGTGGAATTCAGAGAGAGATACTGGGCTCTGTGAGGTTGCATTCAAGGCCACGCTGGGCAAATGCCAGAGGGCTGGGAGAATGGCCGTCCCCTCAGAGCTAACACTGAGCACTTGGTGCCTCATAAATGGGGCTCATTCCTGAAGGAGACACTGTTCTTCTGAAAAGCGCCCATATTGAAGAAGCAACCGGAAAACCCAGATGTATAGGAGATGCCTGGCAAGAAGGCTCTGTGCCTCCTCCTTCCCTCTGTCTCTTCCAAAGAGTTTTCTTAATATTCCACAGTATTTCCTGTGGCCGCTGGGCCCAAGCTGACTGGAAGCACACAGCAAAAGTAGTTTAGCCAACCACTTGGCACTAAAATCTGAGCCAGCCGTATTCAGAATTAACTGAAAGAGACACTGCCACTGCCATAAATAAGGCAGACAGTTGCTTTATGAGTTGAATTCTCTGAGCATTTTTTGAAGGCAATAAAGCATTAAGGCTTTAGTAAGAGGCAAGAGACTGTAAAACATGTCAGATGCTTATTAGTAAAAACTCAGGGTGCAGCCACGAGTTTGTGTACGTTGAACTGGGGGACCACACCATTGACCCTCAAGGGGATGGGACGCCCTAGCCCACCCCCTGGTGCGGTGTTTCAGAGAGGGCAGACATATCAGAATCAAAAGTGCGTGTGTGTGCAGGGGGGTCGTTGAAAAATGATGTCTTATGATTCATTTGGGAAAAGGGGAAAATATTTATTTTCATAACACATCCGAAAATCAAGTTCAACAAAATACTTCTGGTTAGTTGACAATATGCATTTATTCAGTAACAAAAAAAAGATTATTTTATTGAATGCCTCGACTTGTCAGGCGTCGCCTCGGGCACTGGGGGTACAGCGGAGAACAAACAACGTCCTTTTCTCGCGGGGTTTACATTCCAGTGGAGGACAGGGCTAATAATTCAGTGGAATAGAAAAGAGAGTGTTAAGTACTATGAAGAAAAGCAAAGCGGAGTAAGGGAAGAGAGAGCAGGGCCTCTCTGAGGAGATTACACTTGTCAGAGACCCAGAGGAAGTGAGGCCGTAGAGTGTGCAGGCCTGCGGTGTCTGTGAGAAGAAGTCCAGCAGCGGGAAGGATCAGTGTCATGGCGTATCTGAGGAGACGGGGAGGTCGGTGTGGCCAGATAGAGTGACCCGGGCTGGTTCCTGTAGAGCCAGGTAGGCAAAGGGTGGGTGCGCTAAGCCTGCTGGGAAGCCATTGGAGGGTTTTGAGCGAAGAATGAGGTCATCTGAGAGCACGAGTGCCCCCTGCTGACGGGGAGCAAGAGGGAAGCCCAGAGATAAGCATGGAGGCTGTTGATGTCCTCCAGGTGACAGATGCTGCCAGTTTGTACAAGGAAGCGGGGAGGGGAGGAATGCGGAGATGTGATAGAATTGGGGAGATGTTTTGGAGGTGGGGCTGACAGAGTGTGCTGACACATTGACTGGATGTAGAGTAGGTAAAAATGGAGCCAAAGATGACTGAGGATTTTGCCTTGAACAAGGGGCATGAATGGTGGTGTCCCACTTTTAGCACTAGGAACCCCAGGGGAGGAGCCGTGTGAGGAGATTATTAATTTGGCTGTGGCCATTGTTACAAGTTTCAGATGCCTAATAAGGCATCACTGGGGAGATGTTAAGTCAGATAAAAGACTGGGAATGGAGATGTAGATTTAGGGAAGAGGAAAGGGGGTGAGAATGCGTGTCATAGTTTCCCAAAACAGCTGAGGAAGGGCACATCAAAATCTGGTTGGGGAAGGCTTTATGGTTATCAGAAATGAGTGTGAGTTTTAAAAGGTTAAGAAAGACTGTCTTACATCATCAGTATCCACAGCTCTTCCTAGAATTAAGGGAGACATACATATTCATAGGAACAAAAGCCAGCTTTGCCAATAGAAGATAAATAGGAACTGAATTTCTGAATTAGCTGTTCTCTTACTCTTTTGCTAGGCTACTGTGAACATCTTAGGTATAGATAATTAGATATAAACATGTACATCTGTCTAAAAACATGTACAGATTGTTTTTTTTAATTTATTGGAAGCCTGGGGTATGTTAAGAACTCATTCTTGTGGGAAGGAAAACAAATACCTGGAAGTTTAAAGTACAGCCTGTGCTGTCAGAAGACCTAATAGTCAAGTTGTCCATGCAGATACATGAACAAATGAGAAGCATGAGAGTCCAAGGAGAAGGCTGGGCGTGGAAATGACTAGCTTCACAGTTAATGCCCTGGGCTGCCTTTAAAATCCTCCCAGTGGTATGGGGAATGACAGATTTTTTTTTTTTTTCTTGGCTCTGGGTGGTGGTTGTTGGTTTTTTGTTTGTTTGTTCTGTTTGTTTTTTCCTGGTGCAGTGGGTATATATTTGTATATTTCCCTAAGGAAGGGTCAGCAGGTTGTGTCATTCAGAATGTATGTAAAACGGGAAGCTCCCTGAGAATATCTGGAGGGGGTGCAAACTAATGTTAGAATAGAGGCCGCAAAGGTGGCTTTACCCAGGAAGCAAGTGCAAGTGGTAGGTTTAAGTACAGGAAGGTTGTACCGATTTTCTTAGGCGCTATCTTCTCGTTGAATTGTGGCATTAAGTGGATTATATTGAACATAGTTGGATTTGTTTGTGTGTTTGTTTGTTTGTATAAGCTGTTCACCTCTTTCTTGACGATACAGGAAAAAGATGGACAATCCTTAGAAGATTCTGCATGCGCAGCCTTGTTTGGGTAGCTGCAATGAAAGACTCTACTGAACCATCCAGTAGAGTCCAAGTCCCGAAACCAGGGTGATATATTTCATAGCATGTGCTCTAAGTGCCTGTAAACATGTGGGACTTGGAGGGAGCCACTTGAGGACTACTATTCATTGCCTTCTGCCCCTGAGTCCAAGGCCTGCAGAAGTATGTTCATCCACAGCAGCGGTCTGGCAGAGTGAAAATAAAACCTCTCTCTTGTTTTTCTGACTCAGGCTCAGGGCAGTGCCCTTTGCTGCATCCTGCCCTCATTATGCTGCCTGACTCTGTGCAGCGGACATAACCTGAATATTTCTGTGATGAATCTCTCTGTCTCAGTGTCTGACGGAAAGTGTGTCACGGAAAGGAGTGATACGATTAGAGAGCTAAGCCTCGTGGACAAAATGATTATTTTCAACATAAAAGCAGAATCTCAGTTACCCAGAATGCTCCCATAAAACTGGACTTTTTAGAGGGAAACATTGTTCTAATATATATTCCTGGTGATAAATGCTACTAAATTTTACTCTTTTTTTTTTTAAGTTTTCTGAGGCTAATAAAATTCAACCCTATTGAATCGTTTTTTTCCAAACATGATTGGATCTTAAAAATACTTTTTTCCTTGAAAACTAATCAGAAATGTGTTGGGGATCATTGTCTGTTGCCAGAAAAAGAGTGTAAGGTCATATCTTCATCCATTCCTGCTTCAGGAGTTCTCACAAAGAGCACTGAGCCTGGCTAACATTAGCTGAGCTTTGGGGGGTGGGAGGCGGGAGCAGGGGTGCCTTTGAATCAGGATTTAACGGTGGGCCCTTGGCTTTTACCACTTTGAAGTCTTTCTGCGTCTTCTGCTGACTGCAGACCACAGGGACTGTCTTACTTATTACCCTGTTGCAAGGAAAAGAGTGCCCTTGAAGAGCTTACATTCCCTTTTATCAGACAAGAACCGTGTGCCGCAGCTGCCCGAGTCAACAGCACTGTAGCAAAAGCTCAAGGACTGCCATCGTCTCATCCACAAGCCCTGGTAATTTTCTCTTCTGTGGTTCTCCATGGCCCAATTTTTTTTTACCGTCAGTCATTCTCTAAAGATTTATCAGCTACCCTCTGCCTGTCAAATATTGCCATAAAGTAATATCCTATTGGGCCTGTAGTTATTGGAAACTGTGTTACTATTTTTGTCTTCTCAACTTTCTTAACTCTCTATTTACCAGTAGGAATGTAAGCCATTGCAATGGATATGGTCCCTAGTTAACAAAGATATATGAAAATATGTTTACTACTCTGGATAGGTAAATAGATTATTTAAGGATGATTTTCAGTGTTAAATTTGAAAGGTATTTGGTTAATTCTCAGTTAACAGCAAGAAGCACAGAAATTAAATTCAGACCCTCTTTTGGCTGATTACTGTTTTCAGTAAGCGTTCGGTGAGTGATTCCCTTCAGCATGACAGCTGGTGATCACTAGGCCCTAAGCTAGTCTTTGTGCTTTGCAAATATAATTCAGCACGAATTATTGCAAATGATATAGGACCCCCAGACAAGCCCCCAAGATATCCAGGAGGGTCCTGAAGCTCAAAAGGTCTAGGTTAGCTTCCAGGGAGTTAGATCACACTTAACTTTGCACTGGTTCTAATATAAAAACCTAGGGCATACGAACTCTGAGTAGGTGACCATCCATCTTGGTTTGTATGGCACTGAGGGGATTCCTGGGACGTGAGACTTTCAGTGTTAAAACTGGAATGTCCTAGCCGTACCAAGATGAGTTGGTTTCTCTAGTCAGAAGAAGAGTCAGTTAACAGAAAGGAATATCAATAAATACTGTCTTCTAAAACCAGCAACTTATCTGTGGAATGGGGATGATTCTCTCTTCCGCATGGGGTTGTGATAAGGCCTACTCACTCCTCCTCTCTGGGATAGGAGTAGGGGTTGGGTAGCTGGCTATGTGTTTTTCCTTGGAATTGGGGACAAGCATCATCTCTGACGGGCAGTCTCTCTCCTTGCCCTCCTCTAGAGGCCTTTTGCCTAAGAAGGCATTGGCTGTTCCCTCGGGGTGAGACAGTGCCAGCTGTTTCTGACGTGAGGATGCTAGAGATCCAGGGTTCTTTCTATTGTCTTTATGTTTCTCACTGTGGTTACCCCCTTTGGGTTTTACCTGCTACTGCCTCTTAGGTAATAAGGCTTCTCGCTGATTTGAAACTCTTTACTCATTTTTTTTTTTTAAATATATGAAGTCCTTAAGTATTTCAATTTACCACATCACTTGGCATGTAGAGTTGGGTTGAGAAATGCTCAAAGATTTTTCAGCTTTTTTTCTCATTTTTTTTAAAAAAAATATTGAAATATAGTTGATTTACAGTGTTTCAGGTGTACAGCAAAGTGATTCAGTTATACATATATATAAATATATATATTCTTTTCTTACATTCTCTTTCATTATAGGTTTTTACGTCACATTGAGTATAGTTCCCTGTGCTATACAGTAGGTCCTTGTTGGTTATCTATTTTATATATACTAATGTGTATATTTTAATCCAATTCGAAAAGATACATGCACCCCAATGTTCACTGAAACTTTTTACTTTTAAAATTGCAGCCCCGAGCACACACAGGTACTCGCTTCCTCTCCAGCATTTTGTACAAGCTGTGTCATCTGCCTCACTCATGCCTCCCTCCTTTCATCTTCTGGCTAACCCTGGTCACTCTTCACACTTTAGCTTGGATGCCACTTCCCCCTGGAAGCCTTCCATGATCACTGCAGACTGGTATTGGTGCCTGTCCTCTGTGCTCTCAGAGCTCCTCGTACTTAGCACGATAGATTATGTGCCTCTGGAGCTGTAGTTGCCTGATCAGTTGTCCGTACGACTCACTGTAGGCTCCTTGCAGAGAGGGACTGTGTTTTGTTCTCTGTTATACCCCCAGAACCTTCCACATTGCCAGGAACATAAAAGGCATAGAGAGGCTTATAAGGATCAGGATAGTGGAAGAGCCGCCGAGGAGCAGACCGTCTTTATGTACAATTGGCTTCGGCTTTGCAGTGGCCCTGACTATCCTTGCAGTCCTGCTTGGGAGACATGAGCCACTCTAGATCTTTCTCAGAAGAGCTCCAGCCTCTTCATCCAGGGACCGCCATCTAATTCAGTTAGGTCTTCGTTTGCCCTGTCAGACACTGAGCACATTATGAAAACACACGTGCAGTAAGCCACCCACCTGCCCAGCACTGCATAAATATCAGTGGGGAGACATAGGACCCAAGAATATATGTAGGGTGAGAGCCTTCAATTTCATGTTGATTTGTATATACATGACATAAAGATATCTCTACTCTCTCAAGTTTTAATAAAATGTGAAATCTTCCCCTCAGTTCTGAAGATGTGATGATTTGCAGGCTATACTGTATTAAATTGTGAATTTTGGATGTTTCGTTTCATAATGTGATCCAGATTATTTTTCTTTCTCCCTAGTGGACATTAATCGTTTCCTGTGAGTTTTCCTGATATTAGGAAACAGATGTTCCATATTTTTATCTGAGTTTTTTCCAGATGCTGAACCAGGACTTTTGTGTGTGTGTGTGTGTGTGTGTGTGTGTGTGTGTGTGTGTGTGTGGTGTATGAGTGTGTGTACGTGTACACAGTGAAGTTTTGAGGAATGAGTTATATCAGAATTTGCAAGTAAAACCATAACAGATATATCTACAGAATTGTACAGATGTGTCCAAGGCTGGAAATGCTTTTGGACATTCTGGTTAATGTAGTGTAGTATTGTTTAACTAATGCAGACTGCTGGCTTAAGACTGCATTAGAACTGTCCCATGATAGTGTGCTTGCCAGAATAACGAGTGGTGTAGCAAAAAGCACACAGTTCATGCAACCTATGATATTTTAACCGAACTGGAATTGCTTTTACCATTGTCTCTCAGCTGTATAAAATTCTTCCCTCATCTCCCCATAAAACACTGACTGAGTGCCACCTGTGTGCTGAGCAGGGTGCTAGGCTCTCTGGGAGATACAAACACAAATAATATATGGACCCTTGGGACCTTATCCAGTAGAAGAGCTGAAACGCATTCTGAAGCATCTGTAATGACAGGTAGAAGGTGGTAAAGGTCGTAGCAATTCAAGGAGAGGAGTGGTTTCATGGAGCCAAAGAGGAAGGGAATATTTGGAGGAAGAAGTGGTACTTGAGCTAGGTTAAAAAAAAATAGTATAAAACAACACTTGCTTTAGGTCTAAGTTATTTAACTTATTGTAACTACATAAGAACTGTGTAAGGGTGGTCCATTACGTAAGCCATGGTTTTGGTGGATTTGCTAAAATCATACTAACATTTCTTGAGTGCTTCCAGTGCAGCAGGCACAGGGCCCTGATGCTCCATATAAAGGATTTTTAATCAGAAACAATGTGGAATTGGTGCTTTGTATAATAATCTGTTTTGCACAAAATGCATCTCTTCATTTTACCTTGTGACCTTCCTTTCACGAGGAGGCCTTGGGTTCAGAGAGCAAAGGACTGAGGCCAGTCTTGGCCAACTCCAGGATTCGGGGACCCTCTGCAAGTCACCTGGCCTGTCTGGGTCTCACTTTTCTCCTCTGTAAGGTGGGGATTGTCATTCTCCCCAGCTCACTCACAGGGTAGCTGGGAAAATCAAAGTGGGTGTAAACGGAGGGTGAAAAGCAGTCAAAAGCCAAACATTTTGCCATGAAGCCATGTCATAGCTCATGAGGTTTATACAAAATACGGCTGTTGCTTATTATTAAAACACTGTATAAATGAAAAGATGTTTATCTTAAAATTGCCAAATATCAGTAATATATTTGTAGCAAATACATATACTAACTCTTGATTATCATGCACTATAAAGAACTCATGCAAATTCAAAAGAAAAATATCAAGACCCTGCTACGCGAATAAGCAAAGAATATAGACTTATTGTTTCTCAAGGTAACAAACCATTAATAAACAGGAAAAAATGTCCATCCTCACTAATAATCTTAGAAATACACATTAAAGAAGCATTAGGAATACCATGTTATGTATAAAATGTCAAGGTCTCAGAAATTCTCCATTATTTTGTTGGTGGTATTATCATACATTAATTAAAAAGCCCCTTTAAAAGCAAAATCTACTAATTCTACTGTTAGGAATTTAGGGAAGCTAGGGAAATAAGTTAAAGGGATGAAAAACGCTGAAGCATGAAGGTTTCCAATGTAATTTATAGTAATAAAAACTGGCAGTAATTTAAATATCCAGCATTAGGGGAGAGATTTAGGTCCCTTAAACAGTCATTATGAATGTATGTAGAAACACACAAAAAATATTTGAAATTGAAAGTAAAATGGAAAAAGAAAATAACAGCGTCATATATAGGGTTTTTTCCTGATGGCTCTATCCTAGTGTCCTCCCTTTTTTTAATCCTTAGAGCAACAATGTGCAAAAGTCATGTTAGTCCTACCTTACATGTCAGAAAATTGAGGCTTAGGGGTAAATTGTCCCAGGACTTGCAGGTCATTAGCTGAGGACCCAGCATCAAACCTAGATCTGTCCAACTCCAAAGCCTTTGCTACCAATAGCATATAAACTATGGCCATAGTCATGTAACACATGTCTATCGAGGGTAACAGAAAAAAATAAATAGTAGCACTAGTATGGTGGGAATATGGGTCATTCCAAAGAATGCTATCCTTTTAAAACTGCCATTGGGGGAAACAAACCAACAAAAAACGGCCATTGCCCTTTCAATAGAAAAGGAGAAACAAAATATGTGGAGTGTAATATCTCACAATTAATTGTTCAATCTGACTTCTTTCTATTCTCTTAAAGTTTGGCAAACTAGGAATATATGTGTATTTTTAAAGATTTCTCACTGGCATTGACATCATGAGGATACTTTCTCTCCATCTTATCCACAAATTAGTTGAGGACATATACCACCAAGCTCCTCAATTAAAAACAAATATTAAGTCACTAGAAGCTCTCTGAAGATTAAGAACAGTGACCAGGTGGAAGAGTTTCTCCCAGTGAACAGCCCAGACCAGCTCTTTTGACCAGGACATAGTCTCAAGGTGGGGAAAATGGTGTGGCACCATTTGGCTAAAATAGGCCAGTTCACCAGCTCCAGGCGTGCCCTTCCCAGGGACAGAAGCCTTGCACAATAAAGGAAAATGTCACCATTTTGCTGACTGTTTACTGTCTTTCACCTTTGGGGATCAACACTTGATTCTTGATGCTTTAACCCATATGGCATTACTTTATCAAGTCAGTAGCCCTGCCAACGTGTCAAAACACACGACTTTCTGTGGTGGATCAAGGCACAGGGCATATTTCTTTTGCTTTGTCTTGTCTTTATGGAACATGTGCCTTTTATGCCTACTGTAGGGTCCTTTATATGTTTCAAAGGCCCTTTTATATCTGTTTTGCCATTTGAGATAACATCATGTCAGTATTTGCAAGTGAAAACATAATAGACCTGACCAGAGAGAACAGTGGAGCCGTCTGGAGAGCTGGAAACATTCTCCAACATACTTCTCAATATAATCCATTCCAGATCACTCCCAATTTTGTAGGTGGGGAAATTGAGGCACATAGAAGTTTAGTGATTTTGCTGGAAATCACTGACAGTGAAGACAGCTGGAAGCCAGGTTTATAAATCTAGTGTTCACTCTCCTCCAGTGCCTGTATTATGTTATTTTCTAGAGAATTAAAATGAGACTAGGAACAAATATGTTCAGACAGATCATAATCCAATTGCCATTCAAAGCTAAATTAGGTCTCCGAGGACTATCATTTTGTATTTTATAATTGCAATAAGCTTTATAATAATGAAAGGAGTCTAGCAGGTTATCATGTTCATTCTAGACAAGTCCTGTCCAATAGAGCTTTTTATGGTGATTGAAACATTCTACACCTGTGCTCTTCAGGACAGTAGCTGCTTCTGTGTCCACCTGACCACTTGGATGTGGCTCATGCACTGGGGGAATGAGTTTGTAACTGTATATATTTACATTTAAATCCCTACATGTGCTAACGGCTATAGTATTGGACAACACAGTTCTAGACTTCTCAGTATTTTTTTGCCATCTCCACTTGGATGTCTCCAAGTTAACAGGGTCAAATCAGAGTTCTTGATTTTCTTTCCTCTCTCAACCCGTTTCTCCCTCAAGGAAGCCATCATTGACCCAGTTGCTTGAACCAAAACCTGTGTGTCATCTCAGCCCCTTCCTTTTCCTCATTGGCCACATCCACTTCATCAGCAGGTCCTAGTTGTTTTACCTCCAGAACCTGTCCTGAATGCATCTGTTTCTCTCCATCTCTACTGCTACCATCCTAGGCAAAGGTACCATCATATCTCACCTGCACAATTGAGTAGCCTCAGAATTGGCCACCATTGATCCGTTCACTCACTGTTGCCTTTTTGAAACTTCTCCATTCAGCCTCCAAAGAGACATTGTGAAGCTCTCCAGGGGGTTGCATCACTCGCTGCTTGTAGGAAAGAATTTGTAGAACTTATCTAGAAGTTCTCTTATTTTTCTTCTTTGTATACTTGTTTATTTTCTGTTTCCTATTAAATGTAAGGGCCCCTATGTCAGGAACCTTATTTACCTCATTCACTGCTGTATCTCCAGCACCTACAACTGTGCCTGGCCCTTAATTTGCACTCAGTAAACCTCTCAAGAATAATTAAATTACTGTTCATTGTGGAAGGAGATGAGAGAGCAAGATCAAAAATGCAGATTTATAATGTGGTTGTTAATATCTGAGAGGATGCTGACATCCGTATCTGTGGGAAGCTGGTGGTCTCTTTTATATTCTGGATGCAAGTAGGAAGGGTGGGTATTATGGCTAATTGTATTTATGTCTGAGTAGGTGGGCTGGGCGCAGTCCTGATGCAGTCTCTGACATGAGCCAGAAGGAGGTCTCTTTTTCTCTAGAAGTCTATGTATGTCCTAGATCGTGAAGCTTTTTTCTTTCCTACTGTTAGAGAAAGAGAGTGTCCTCCTACAAGGACTTTTATATCCATCCAAGGGAAGTGTAGGTAGTGATGGAAGGAAGCATCTTATGGAACTCTGGGGTAGAAAGTGGCACAACCACATCTGAAAAGCAAAAGGAGATTTTCAACATGAGGCTGTTGTTTTTTTAAAAAAAAAAAAAAAAAAAAAAAAGATGTTTGGAACATACTCATAGCCAGTTATTGGAAACCAAGAAAACTTTATAAATAGCATTTTCTGTCCTTTTTTCCTTGAATATTGCATTTTTTAAAGGAAAGTGTCTTTTCTGGTATTTCTTTATAGTGGCCAGCCAAGGCATGTTATTACGTAAATCCATGTGCAGTGTAAGATGGAACTGATGAACTTGTTGGGGGTATGATCAAGTTAGCCATGCCCTGGCCTGCATTGCTTCTGTTTCCTCTGGTATTAAACAGACCTAGGAAATGACCATTCCCTCAGCACAGGCTGAATTTAAAAGATGAAGTTAAAGCTTGCTTTGTTGGGCTTCCCCGGTGGCGCAAGTGGTTGAGAATCCGCCTGCCAATGCAGGGGACACGGATTCGATCCCTGGTCCGGGAAGATCCCACATGCCGCGGAGCAACTAAGCTCGTGTGCCACAACTACTGAGCCTGTGCTCTAGAGCCCGTGAGCCACAACTACTGAGCCCGTGTGCCACAACTACTGAAGCCCACGCGCCTAGAGCCCGTGCTCCACAATGAGAGAAGCCACTGCAATGAGAGGCCCACGCACCGCAACAAAGAGTAGCCCCCGCTCGCCGCAACTAGAGAAAGCCCGCGCGCAGCAACGAAGACCCAACACAGACAAAAATAAATAAATAAAATAAATTTTTAAAAAACCATTTAAAAAATTAAAAAACAAAAAGCTTGCTTTGTTCAAGTGCATATCTGGAGACTCTTTCTCCTGGTGTGTTTTTATTAGGCCCAGGTTTGTACCCCTGACCCCTGTCCTTCCAGTGCTGTGCCAGTGTTTTCATGTGTGTGCCTTTATGGAGCACCTGCTGCATACCAAACACATTGCAAGGTCCTGGAAAGACAAAGATGAGTTAGACACATTCTTAACCTACAGAGATTCTGCAAACAAGTGGACAGAGAGACCAGTAAATGAAAAACTGAAACACAGGAGCCACTTGGATTAACAGAGGGAAGTACAGGGGCAATGAGAGTAGAAGGCAGTGGGACACAGAGGGAGTCAGGCCCGGTATAGCGTTGAAGAGTCCAGGCTCTGGCACAGAAAACGAGTTTATGGTTGCCAAAGAGAAAGTGAGGGGAGGTATAAATTTGGAGTTTGAGATTAACAGATACATACCACTACATATAAAATAAACAACAAGGATGTACTATATACCATAGAGAACTATATTCAATATCTTGTAATCTATAATGGAAAAGAATCTGAGAAGAATATATATATATTCTTTATATATACAGTATAGAAAACTGAATCACTTTGCTATACACCTGACACTAACACAACACTGTAAATCAAATTACGTCAACTTAAAAAAAAAAAAGAGAGAGTGCAGGCTCTGGAACCAGGCTGTCTGGGTTTACAGTCTGGCTCTGCCATTTATAAGCTGTGTGACCCTAGACGTCTGCCTCTGCCATTTATAAGCTGTGTGACCCTAGGCTACTGACTTGACCTCTATGCCTCAGTTTGCTCACCTGCTAAATGGGGTAATAACCCATTTCATGAAGTTACTGAGATGATTAAAGGAGCACGTAAAGCCCTTGAAATGCTCCATAAAAAATCAGCTTTTATTATTATCAGTAGTAGTGGTACATAATTATCAGTTGAGTTGAGTGAATACTACTTTACTACTGTTACTGCAGAGAAGTTGCCCCTAAGCCAGCCGAAGGAGTTCACACAGGCTCCCCAGAAGTGTTGAGTTTTTAATTGAGACTTGAAGGCAGGCAGATACTGTAGGGAAAAGACGTGCTTGACAAAAGGAACACAATCTGCAAAGGTACAGAGAAGTGAGAGTGGCGAGGGGGAGCATTTAGGGACCTGTAAATAGGTTTGTGTGGGTGAAGGGCAAGTGCTCACAGGAGAGTGCCTGAGGGGCAGGTACGAGGTCACTGGGGCTTTGGAGACTGGGCTAAGGAGCTTGGACTTAATCCTACCACCTAGAGGAAGCCACTGAAGGATTTTCAGCAGGTTCGGGGGTCGCCTTGGGAGACTGGGAGGCAGCACCCCCAGTGGCCTCAGCCCACAGCCTGTTGATTCTAAATGATGTCCCTCACCAGCCTCCTTCCCTATCATTTGGGCAGGAAATTCATGTGTGTGGATTTGATTTTGCTCATTGGGTATGATTTCTTTGGAGGGGGGCACAGATTAATAAAGTGAAAGGATATGTGTATGTAATTCCTTTCTACTCCCTACCCCTGCTAAGACTGATACAGAGATGTCTAGCTTACAGGCTCATTTGAGAATCAGATGAAAGTGATAGACTCTTCCCTCAGAAAAATCACAAAGACACGATTTTCCAAAGACCCCACCTTAACCTCTCCCTGCACCTCCATCTTGGTCATCCAGAAAGGCCCCCTAGACACAGTAGTCTTTTTGACCCCAGGCTTACCTGTGGTTTTCGTGTTCCCACCCCAAATTATTTTAAATTTAATTTGCTAGTACATCCCATCAATTCTCCATCTGCCATCAGTGCTATTATCTGACCATGTATGATGGGAGCAACCTTGGATCATTTGACAGTTATAATTAAAACTGAAAGTAATTATCTTATTTTGACCCGTTCAAATTTAATTGAGAGTATAGTGGCTAAGGGCATGGGCTCTGGAGACCAGCTACATAGATTAGAATCCCAGCTCTGTCAGTATCTTATAACCTTGAGTAATTACTTAACCTCTCTGTGCCTCAGTTTCCTCATTACAAAATGGGAATGATAATATACGTACCTCGTGAAGTTATTGTGAGGGTTCATTAAGGTAACATGGGAGCTTGCCGAGAACACATAGCAAGTACTATACGGTATTTGCCATTATTATGGGGTTTTTTTAACATCTTTATTGGGGTATAATTGCTTTACAATGGTGTGTTAGTTTCTGCTTTATAACAAAGTGAATCAGTTATGCATATACATATGTTCCCATATCTCTTCCTATTATTATGTTATTATTTCTACTAAATGACATCATGGAATGTGGTAATTAATGATGAATTCCTAAGAGCAGGAAAATAGATAAACAAAATCTCCATGTGCATTTCACTCACTTTGGATCCTTGCCAGTACCTGAAGGCCAAGGATAGGTTCCCTAGGCCCATGCTGTCTGATACGGAAGCCACTAGCTGCTGTGGCTGTTGACTACTTGGACTGCTGCTAGCCCGAGTTGAAATGTACTGGGTCTTGAAGATTTAGTATGACAAAAAAAAAAAAAAGCAAAATGTCTCATTAATCATTTTTTATATTGGTTGCATGTTGAAATGATAATATTGTGAGTAAATTCAGTTAAATATTAAAATTGTCGTCTGTTTCTTTTTGCTTTTTTAATGTGGCCACTAGAAAATTTAAAGTTATATATGTGGCTTGTGTTATATTTCTGTTGAACAGCAGGGCTTTAGGCTCACCATTATCAATAAAATAAAAAGGTGTGGTTATCTGTGATCAGGTGATCACTATTGAAAAGCCTGGTACACTCCTCCTATTGCCCTTCAAGTTATACTGGACCATCCGTTTTTTAATCGGTTCCATAAAGGGAGTCATGGCTTGGTGCTAGCAGAAGGGAGTGGAGGGACCAAAGCAAGAGCAACAACCCGGGAGGCTTCCGCTGACTTGGAGGGGTTTGGACAAAAACACTACCATTTATAGTTATACTGGCCTCAGACTTTGAACACTCCCTGAAGGAGATGAGAGAATGCTCTCTGTTCAGGAAGTTGAAATATGTAGGCAAAAAACTCCCCCTATTCCATCAGGAGCCAGAAAAAGCTTTGCTAATCTTTAACTAAAAGAATAAACACTCAATGTGATGGCAGTCACTGGGATCGAAGGCACACCTTTCCAAATGTGATTTACTTACGGAATGCTTGTTTCATTCTATTTCAGATTTATTCCATCACCTAAAAACCTGGTAACGGTGGGCCACACAGAGTCTTACTGGTAAGTGCTCTTTCATTTTTAAAACAAAGTGACCGTTTGACATCACTTTTGAAATGATACTCACACTGCTAAGTTAGATGCATCTCTACTAGTCCTATGATTAGATGTCTATTTATTTACATTTTTTTTTCCTCTGAAATGATTTACGATGTTTCCATGCCTTAAAAAAAAACAGATCAATCCATGTTCTTTTGCTAAGAACATGATCAGGGAAAAGATCTATGATTGCATGCCAAATACTATTAAAATAAAAACTTTTTTTGTGTGTTGAAACTATTTCCAGGTCCCTGTTGATAGTCTGCTTGTTTCAAACAGTATCCAAAACAACAAAGTGATATTTCAGCCAAGGAATTCAGACAGTTCCTTGCAGTGTGTTGTAATGAAGACTGGCTCATAGATGTAACATTAGCTTTCTTATTGCCCTATTTTTTCTCTCATCTCTCTTTAAACCTAAATGTGACTGTCATGAGATAACAGTTCTGTAGTGGTAGAAAACTTCCTTTAGAGCTGGGAAAGTAATGTACTTCTGAAGTGAAAAAGCTTCTGAGGCTTCAGGTGACACCGCTCCCTGATATGTGGCGATAATGTTATTTGCATTGTGTATCAGTTAGCTTTTGCTGTATAACAAACCTCTTCAAAATTCACTGACTCAAAATAGCAATCATTTCTTTGTCCCATAATTCTGTCAGTTGGCGATTTGGGCTGGGCCTAGGTGTGTGATTCTTTTGGTTTCAGCTAGGACCATTCATGTGTCTTCAATCAGCTGCAGGTCCAGGTCACCTAGGCTGGGGGTCACCTGGCTGTCCGCTGGAGTGATGACAATGACTAAGACATGTGTCTCACTGTCCTGCAGGCTACCCTGAGCTTGTGCACATGGCATTTGGGCAGGGTACCAAGAGACACAGCAGATGCGTCTTGAGGCCAAGGCTCAGAACTGCCACAGCATTGCGTCCACCACATTCTGTTGGCTAAAAGAAGCTATGTGGCTAGTGTAGATTCAAGAGGTACAGGAATAGATTCTACCTCTCGGTGAGACGAGCTGCGGAATCACGTTGCAGGGAGGATGGTTACAGAGAGGGGAAGATTTGCGGCCATTTTCACAATCCACCCTACAGTGTTTATGGGTCTCACGGAAACAGCTGTGATGGGATGAAAAGTGCCTGGAGAGTGAGAGGGCTCAGGTCACGCTCCCATCTCACAGCCCGTCCCCTCGGCCCATTCTGATCGACAGACCCTGGGATCCTGGTCTTGCTGATTGCCGCCTGGCATCCCGGTCCGTTCAGCAGCATCCTGGGTGGTCTTGCCAATACCAGCTTTCCGCTCCCAGCCTCGCTTCATGGTACACAGCACCGCCACACCAGTCTTCCTTCAATTCAACTTTCAAGAAGTTCCTCCTTTGCTCAGAGACTGTCAGTGCCCCCATTTCATCCACCACACCAGCCTAGACTCCTCTCTGGCTTCTCCACTTCCATTATCTGGCCCAGTCCTCTCTTGTTCAGCTCCCACTATTCCTTTTCCTCTAGCCAGACTAGCCTGTTTACCGTTTCTCCCGAGGACACCTCATGCAGCTCACCCCTTCTCTGCTTGGAAGTCCTCCTCATTCTGCAGGGCCCAGTAGAATCTTCCCTTCTCTGTAACGTGGCCTTCCCTGCCTCTTCCCACCATCTGTGATCTTCTCTGCTCCGAATACTTCAAAGCCAAACACTGTCTTCCGTCACGCACCCTTCTTCAGCTTCCTAGTCTTACCTCCTCAGTACCTGTGTCAGTGCCTTGAGAGCAGAAGGTTCCATGTGTCTCCCTTGTAGTACTCAGCACAGGGCCGAGAGGACAGTGGGTACTTAGTCAGCCAGGACCCTGCACCTGGTCACCCACCAGCAGCTCCCCAGGATCGCATGAGGTACCTGTTGAACTACAAGTTCACAGTCCCTTCACTGGGCTGTCTACGTTCATTAGGTGAACCTGGGGACCTTGAAGCACTCAGATGATTCTGATGTAATAGCTACAGAGTTGGCAACCACTTGTTGAGGAAAGAACAAGAAATTTATATGAGACTGGGGTTTGAGTCCTGGCTCTGCTACTTCTTGGCTCTAGGACCTTATAAATGGGACCTTTCTGAGCTTCAGTATCCTCATCTGTAAAACGGAAATAACATTTAACTTGAGGATTGCCAGGAAGATAAAAAAGGATGATGGAAAAGGGAATGAAGTACTGATACATGTTACAACATGGATAACCCCTGAACATGTTATGCTAAGTGAAAGAAGCCAGTTACAGATGTCCACATATAATGTGATTCCATTCATATGAAAATGCAGAATAGGGGAATCCTTGGAGACAGAAGTAGATTATTCATTGCTTAGGGCTGGGAGGTGAAAATGGGGGACGTGGGGAGATAGCTAAAGGTATAGGGTTTCCTTTTGGCGTGATAAAGACGTTCTAAAGTTCATTCTGGCAGTGGTTGCCCAGTGCCTGTAAATGTACTAAAAACCACTGAATTGTACATGAAAATGGGTGAATTGTATGGTATATGAATTATATCTCAATGAAGTTGTTTAAAAAAAGAATAAAAAGAAGTGTTCCCTCTTAAAAAAAAAAAGGATGATGTATACGCAAGTGCTTTATAAACCATAGAATGTAATTAAAATACATTAATTGATTATGGATCTGTGGCTAGCAGTTACCTCTGTGGTGGTAGTCATGGTGGTGATAGAGGAATAGACAGTGAGTAATCCAGTGGTGGAAGGATTAATAATTATAGCAACAGTAGTCATAATTAGTGTCTACTGTTCATTGAATGCCGACTGTATGCTGGCCACTGTGGTAACTGCTTCCCATAGAATTATTGGAAATTTACAAGAAGATCCCCTTGTTCAGTTGCATCTGTATCATAATTACAGCCTATTCCACCATTAGTGATTTAGTCCTTTGATTTCTCCCTCTTCATTCCTGAGAGAAATAGTTGGTTGAGCCGCTATCAGCCATTGACAGCTTACCAGTGTCAAGTACAGGGACCTGTAGAAGTGTGATCTGCTTTGATTGGTGGGAGAAGTTGGGGAAGGGAGAGCAAGCAACAGTACTAGGGAGAGAGTAGGTGTGGGACGTGCAGGAATGGACCACAGGGCACCCAACTGCCTGAGGAAGGATGGAGTAGGGGGAGGGGAGCGCAGGAGGGTTGGAGGGCGGGCGTGGTCTGAGACATTTGCTGACGTGACAGTTTGGCCCAGGGCTGTCTCTGGTCTAAGGCCCACCACATGCTCACGCTGCTTGCTTGGAACTTCCCTGGAACAGCTATCACAACAGGCAGCATTTATAAAACTGTCCTCTGTTCACTGTCTGATTCGTTGTACATTATTTTGACTGCTATTGATCTAGTGTATGTGCCTGTCTTCTTTCAAAGAGTTTTGAGGTAGCTTTTAAATACACATATATTAAGATTCAGACAAAGAAGGAAGGAAGGAAATTTGTAGGGAAGGAAAAGTAAGGTGAAATCCGAGATTAGGTTAGGCCCCCAGTTCTTAAGTGAGAGCCTGTACGCACACTAGCAGCCCCCATGGTCTGGCCTCTGAGTTCCTGAGCAGTCAGTACTAGGAAAACGTGCTCAGTTGGGAGTTCTTGGTGGCTAGAGGATAAAAGCACTCTAGTTACTCAGAAGAAGCAAGGTTGATTGTGATTCTTTCGAGACGTAGAGTAATTGCCCCCTGGGTGCTCAGGAGGAGGACGCCACCTAAGGCAGCGAACAAGATCCCTATAGAAGTGACTGATGAGGACTGCCCTCCATGTAGACCAACGATGTGTGACACCTGAGTGCTGCCCAAGAAGCGCCTTCCAGCCCAGGTGTGCCTTTCTCTGCTGGCCTTGCTTCACCCAAGTATAAAATGTAACATTTTCAGGGCTTCCCTGGTGGCGCAGTGGTTGAGAGTCCGCCTGCCGATGCAGGGGACGCGGGTTCGTGCCCCGGTCAGGGAAGATCCCACATGACGCGGAGCAGCTGGGCCCGTGAGCCATGGCCGCTGAGCCTGCGCGTCCGGAGCCTGTGCTCCGCAACGGGAGAGGCCACAACAGTGAGAGGCCCGGGTACCGAAAAAAAAAAAAAAGTAATATTTTCCGCTGTAATAACAAGCGTATATATTCATCCCTCCTCTCTCCCGTGTGATGCATGTCACAGACCGTCATGGCTCTTGATGCTGAGCCCAGACGTTTGGCTATGGCCCAGGCTTGGCACACGAGTTGAGATCTCCTTACCATCCCAGTTCTAAAAGAATAATAAACAACTTCCTGGGAAGTACTCAGTGAAAGTTATTTCTCCCAACTCCAAATCGTGCTATGCCCTGACTCAGTCTGCGGAGTGGCCTTTTGATGCACAGAATTTACACGGACCCTGTCCCCTGTGACCTGTGTGGCCCACTTCGCTTGCTCCACGTTCATCTCTCCTTCTGTTTTGAGCCCTGTGGCTCTACGTCATTTTAGGTACCAGAGTGTTCTGTACCTTTTGAGGGAACCAGGGCAGTTTGAGAAGCTCACTGGAATAAGATTAGTAGACTCCAAGGATGTATTGGATGGCAGCGAACTATAAACTGAGCTACTATTGTCCACTTATGTGATTTTCTTCTTCTAGTCGGTGACTTTAATAATTTTTGCAGCAGTAGTGTCTGAGGGGTTGGCAGCACTGGTAAGGGAGCAGAGGGTGATATGAAAGTAATGTGCATAGGATGAAAAAAAAGTTAATTCAGTAAGGATCATTGTCAGAGAGGAGCCCAGAATTCCACGAGGACTGTCCATAAATGGGAATTTCCTTTTGGGCTTTGTCTTCATTTAGATCAGGTTTCTTAGTTAGAATTATTTTGGTAGCAAGTAACAGAAGTCCAACTTAAACTAGTGTCTTGACTTAATGACTAACATGTCCGTGTTGGCATGGACTTCAGGCATGGGTGTATCCAGGTGTTCCAGAAAACATCAGGCCATTATCCTTCACTCTCTCCATCTCTTGATTCTGCTTAACTCTGTCAGCTTCATTCTTAGGCAGTCTCCCCCTCAGTACCTTGCAGAGGTAGCCATCAGCGTTACACTTCCATCATCTTCACAGCTGTGGATCTCAGAGAAAAGAGAGTGCCTCTTTTGTCATTGTTCTAACAATAGTACCAAGGAGGTCTGGCCCAGTTTGGACTCCTTGCCTGAATCAACCTGGCTAGAAGTAGGCAGTAGACAATAAGCAGTATCTGCTTGGCCAGGGCTTGTTCATGTGTTCCTTGAAAGAGGATGAATCGTACCCGAAGCACATGGCACAGGGTCCCTAGGAAAAAGGAGGAATTTTGTTACCAGAAGAAAGGAAAGAAAGAGCATGCCAAGCAATTAAAATTTCTAGGTACCAGAGTGCACTGATTTAGAAATTCTTAATTTGGCGTCCATTAAACTTGAAAGGTTTAAAATTAGATTCAGCTTCAGTTACATTGACTACCTATTCCAAGTTTAGTATCATGATCAGACTAGCAACAGTGAGCATACTGAGAGGAGGAGTGTGGGTGACCCCACTGTGGGGTCACGTAGGCAGCTTTTGGCCTGACGACCTCAGGTCGTGTCCCTTGGATCTAGATTATTAACCTGAAGATGATGAATAGACTTCAGTGGATCTGTAATCCATTGAATGAATCAATGAATGGGCTTCTCTAATTATTTGCAAAATGCTGTGTATGTACTTTTTTTTTTACTGGAGAAAGGGATCATGCTTCCATGATTTTTTCATAGGACTCCCTAGCCCCCTACTGCTTAAGAGAAGACTTACTCAAATTGTTTTAGATTTGGCTAGCTTAATCTTATGTGTTCATTTCTTTTCTTGGCTCAGCGAGTAGAGTTTAGCGTCCATGATAAACACAGCTCCCTATGGAACAGACACAGTGATGTCAGTGGCTGAGTATGTTGCATCAAATTGCATGTTGAGGGTTTTAGGCGTATATGTAAACTTTTCACAGTCGTAGTTGCCATTTACCTAATGCTTTTACTCTGGTGTTCACCCTGTGCTAAGTGCTTTATGTGCATTGTCTGAACTGTATATTTATACACGTGACTGTAATTCTCTGAACCTCAGGTTTGTTTTGGTACCACCTGCTGGAACCAGCTCCTTCGGCTGCCTCTCTGGGAACACAGGACACAAAGTCTGGCTTTTCCCTCTTCCCCGTGTCCTCTTTTGTGGGTCCACACCTCTCCACTCCCAACCCCCACGTGATAGAATCCTAGAACCCCAGAGTTGGAGGAGACTGCTGAGATCGTGCAGTTCAGTGGTTTTCAAACTTGGCTCTCTGCTTTTCTAGCTCAGGGACTCCTTAGAGGGAAGGATGGAAAGATCCCAAGATCCCTATCCTGCTTTTGTCATCACTGGCTGCTGAAAACTACTCATCTGGGAGAAGAGAGTCCAGAGTTCAATGTCAGACTTGTGGTTGAGTCCGAGCTACTACTCTGCTCACCTCCCTGTGTGACTCTGGGAAAGTTGCCTTACCTCTCTGAGCCACAGTTTCCTTTTCTGTCAAAGGGGTGATAATACCTGCCTCACAGAGCTGTTGGGGGCCTGGATGAGGTCATGTCTGTAGAGTCCTCGTCCCAGTGCCTGGCCCACAGGCACTGCTGCAAAGGTTAGCTGTGACTGGGACGCTGTACAGCGCAGCTTGTGAGACATAATTAAGACACGGCTTTATTCTTGTCTCTCACCGTGCCTTTAAAGTTGATTCACTGGGGTGTGTCTTTCCCCATTTCCTGATAAAAACTTGATCAGGCCTATGACATTTCTGGTTACTCTTAGGTAACAAAAAGTCCTACGACCCCTATAAGTGACACACATACACACACACACACACACACACACACGCCGCATACTTTCTGGAAATTGGAAATGCTCACTTTAATCTATGAACGGTCAGTGTTTACTCCAAGAGGAGACTTCCCTCCATCTTGCCCACCATTCCAGGCCTGCCCAGGTGAGGCAGAGAGGGAGGAAAGCTCTTACCTGACCACTGTTGTCGCGCCTGACACTGGGTTCTCTGAGCCTGGCTGGTGGGTGAATGGACTCTCTTTTGCTTTCCTAGCTGTTTCCATGGCTGTCCTGAGGACTCCCACACCAGCACATTCCACCAGGACCTCCCAGGATTCGGGCAGTGCCTCTCCTTCTGCTGGTTGCTACCATCCTCCATCAGCTTCTCGTTCCCATACAGATTCTCTCTTTGGGGTTCCCTCATCCTCAGTCTGAAGCCCTGGTGGGTAGAGCCTGTTTCAAAGAGACCAGAGCTGGCATTCCTGGTGCCCTTTAACCCCCCATCGTGGGAGGGGGCGAGCAGGCCCTTTCTTCTACTCTGTCACCTTATATTGCTTCAGCTCCCCTCCCACATTTTGGTTCCTCAAGCAGGTGTCACATACCAATCCCCAAACTCGAGGAGCCCTCCAGGTGCTGTCTTTTGAAACTCTTGTCTCCAGGTTTGAGATGAAAAGTGGACTCCCACCACTCCACCCACCTTGGGGAGGCCAGGAATCAAAGCATTTCTGAGGAATCTGCCCCACAAAATCCTCCATCACTTTCCACTGTCCTGAACCTGTTAATATCCTCCTTATGGACCTTTGAACCAGCTAGGTCAACTTCTTAGGAATTTCCATATAGTGGTCTGGCCCCGGCTTTGGAATTTCCCATCTGCTGAATCGTGTTGCCACAATGGAAACTTCCACCTGAGCATCTTGTTATATTAACTGTTGGCCCAGTTCGAGGAACTCCTCTGCAACACCCTGAAAAGCGGTCCTTTAGCCTGTGCTTGAAAACTGTCCAGGCATGGCAAGCTCCCTCCCTCCCTCTCTCCCTCCCTCCCAAGAAGCATCCCATTCCGATTTTCAGATGCTTGGAGTTGTTGGAAAGATGCTGCTCCCATGAAGCCACGCCTGAGTCCCTGTAACCTTGCCTTTGATGGGATCCGAAGTGTGCACGTGAGGCTCGTCTGAGTAAATCTGCCTGGGCTGCAGGGATTCGAGTGGCAGCCAGGTTTGCACCAACACTCTGTTCTCTAAAACCACAGGGAAGCCTCTGACCTTGTCTCTGGGCCGGTTTTCTTTGCTGTCGCGCCAACAGCACATAACCCCAGCAGAAAGCTAGTATTGGGAAACTCTGTGCTCAAGCACCATTTCTCACGCTCATTACCCTAACTAATATCCTTTCTCTTGATCTGAGAGCTGATTTGCCTTGCTTCATGGGGGCATCTGGATCAGGGGTCCATCCACAGTTGATGAACTCCCCAAAATCAAGCCTTGCCGAATGTGCCCTACTGTCCTCCAAAGACACCCCATCCCTGCTTTTTTGCAGTTTTTCTCGTATGTTTACGTGTCCTTTGGACTCAGCTGGTTGGTTTGCCTTCTCCCCAGCATCGGGAACTGGGCCTCTCTGCTAGGTGACCTTCTTTGTCATGTGCAAGTTGGGCCACTGTGACGGTGGATCCCACAACAAGTTGATCACTCTGTGTTTATGTTCCCCACCCCGTGGTGAAGGCAGCGTCTCAGATGAGCGAGCGACATGTGCTAGCAAGCCTCTTGGGTCAGCTAAAGTTGAAGTCACTTTGGGGACAGTGGCCTAAGAAAATACTAAATGCGTTTTGGGTCGTTCCATCATGGACTGGTTCCCCTGGCAAGTCTCAACCTTACGTATCCAGATGTGAACCTGGTTTACATGCTAGTGTTACTTTTCATGCTGTCTACAAAGATGTGAGGTGCAGCTCCCTCCCTGTCTCCCCCGTCCCTGTGCCCTTCCTCCTGCCCCACATGATGCTGGAGACAGAGGCCCGGAGGGCAGAATTCATCTCCCCTAGCACTGCTCACCTGTCTTCTTCTCTTGGCATGAAAGAATATAGTGATTTTTACTGGGCCATTCAAAAATCTCTATATATGAAATAGCTTAACGGGCTGTTACTGAAAACAAACTTTCTATTAATATTTGTGTGCATTTTACAGTAGGGAGGTGGCATAGTATAAGCAGAGAGACTAGAGTTCAGACCATTCCTCAGCTGCTTGAGATGCTTTGGGCAGAGTGGTTTAGCATCTTTGCGCTTCAGTTTCGTCATCTGTTAAATGGGGATGACAGTTGCCTTGCAAGAGGGCTGTATTAAAGGAACCAATGCATGTAATGAATTCAGCACAGTGGCCTGTCACATAGTATATATTCAATAAATGGGCTGTTATCATTGTTTGCATTTGACGGTTGTGATGATTTCTAAAAAACTTTTAAAGCCTTGAAAACAAGTGTCAATCCTCCAGCAACAGTTGAGCAAGTCACTTACTCTTAAAGTCTCAAATTTCACATGAATAAGTGGAGGATAATCCTGTACCGGGTTACTGAGAGGATTAAGTGAACTAATCTATATGAAATGCTCAGCACAGGCCTGGCACATAGTAAGCACCCCAATAATGGTGGCCATTAAATGATATATTCCCATCACAATATTAGCTCCATTTTACAGATGAGAATTTGCAGGACACTTTTCTCCTTGTGATAAATGGCTTCATGAAGACACTTTTATATGTAAGAAGTTGTTCTCACTGTTTTGTTCAAGAAAGAACAAGAACATTTAGCAGCTGGTTTGCTTATAAATACCAAACTGTAGCATATATGAAAGTAAGCTATATAACTAAACCAAATGGCTTTCCATTTTTTTAGGCTTCGCCTCATTTCCTTTTAAGTTTTGAGTAAGTGATTTTGCCACTAGATTAGGAGAGTTTATATATTATTTTTACAAGTCCCGTGGAAACATGCAAGCATAGCTATATTTAGCTAGATACTCTAAATTCACATCAATTTATTTTGTGCTCTTGCAATAAAGATGCATGGTGGGCACCTTCCTGGCATCCAGGGAGGTCTTGGAAGGGGCCATGGAGGAGAAGACAGGGCCAGACTATAACAAGATGACCCAAACTGGAGATCGCGGCTTGGTCAGGAGGGTGGCGAGCTGGCCAGGGCGGAGCAGGGATTCCTGACAGGGAGGTTTTCTCCTCTCACAGGGCAACACCTGCACTCCGTTGAGCAGTTCGTCCCTAGGGTCCTCTTGGAGCAATGGGCAGTCCTGAGCAACAGAGCTCCTGTCCCCTTGCTTCCTACTGACCAGGTGCCCGTGCTGCACCAAGTAGCAGGTTTGCGAAGAATGATGATGACATCATTGTTTGTTGGGCTGATACTGAAGTTTGTGTCACTCATGCCTGGACACCTTCGGTGAGGAATGGTCCAGGTGAGCAGGAAACCTGTTCATAGGTTGGGTCTGACTTACTCACCCCTGCAGACAGACAGTTCGGCAGTAATCTTCCTCGATGTGGAAACTTGAAATGTGGCCGGGAAGCCAGAAAGAAGGGAGGGACGGGTAGGGGACCAAGCAGTGGGGCCACTTGAGTTGGTGGGTCAGCAAGTGTGTACGGAGCATCTGCCACGCGTGCGGGCAGGATGAAGAGGAAGCGGAACCGAACCTCCTGCCTTCTTCCTTGCCCAGCTCCGTAGCCCACTCCCTGAGGCAGGGACTGAACCAACGCACGTGGCCTTAGAGAAACCCCCCATTGCCGTTTTGTGGGTAAGGCTCACGAGAGCCCCCTGCCGCCACACATGCTCAACTCCAGGGCCCGCGAAGGAGCTGATGGCGGTTATGAAGCTTAAGCCTCAGGATCTCTCCTCGGCAAGGACCCCTTCTGATGTCCTGTAGCTCATTCCTAATTTTGCATTCTTTTTTTAAAGAGGCCCGCAAATTGTACAAGGCTCAGGATCCACAAAAAACTGGATCTGTCCCCGGACCTGGGAGAACTAGCGCAGCGCTCCGCGTCTTTCCCTCCACCCCATTTTGCCTTCACCAAGACACTAAAACTCCAGTTTGCTTCTGAACTCAGGAACAGGCTTTGGCCCTGTGTGTGTGTGTGTGTGTGTGTGTGTGTGTGTGTCCTCTGCTGCGGCTTGACCCAGCTAGACCTGAGTTCCCTCCCAGAGCTCCTAACCCCGTGAGTGAGGGGGAGGGAGGCCCAGCCAAGAATTGCTGTCTGGGCTTCTTCCTGGCCACCAGACACCCTCCCCCGGGGTGGAAAGGTCCCACCGTTCCTGCAGGAGGGCAGGGCGGGTGCTCTCAGCCCTCCCGTGGCTTTGTGGTTGCTGGGAGGGAGGCCCTGCAAAGGAGCCGGGCAGGAGGGAACCAGCCCCGTGTGAGGCATCAGCTGGCTAAAACACGCCTGGTGGAAAATTCTCCTTTAAGAAAAAAAAAAGAGTAATATCCTTGAAACTGTATCAGCTTTGGCAAAACCATAACTCTGATCTCAAGTTTTGGGAGAATGGGCCTGCCAGCCTACAGGACTGTGCCGATAATGTGTGCTGGCTTGCTCTCAGCCATCATCATGACCCTTCCCTCTCATGCTGCACAAGGGCTGGAGTGCTTTGCTAATCAGTCAGGATTAAATGTACTGAGAAGAAGCGAAAGGAGGGGAAAGGCCCTTTTTGTATGTGAACGTCTTTCTACCACTATGCAAAAGGATACCCAAGTTTGAAATTAATTTTCTTTCAGTCAAATGCTGGCCAACTTCCCCCCCTGGTGGAGAGATAGAGAACTGTGTAAAATGAGCCATCAGGCATCCTTGTCATGACTGATAATCTGGAAATTCTCAGCCTGTGATGAGTTAGGACAGTGAAAGGGGCTGGGTGTATAAGGTTTGGGGGTTTTGGGGTGGGTTTTTTGCCTTGAAACTAACTGTTTCTAAACTTAGGGTTAAATTTTTTTTTGATATCTGTAAAGAGTGAAATGGTTAAAATGCCACTAGGTTTAAGGCTCACACCTATTAAACTGTAGTGGGCTTTTTTGCCAAAGCTCTGCCACCAGTGCTAGTTATGGCCAATCCTTACCGGTCTGTAGGCTTCTTTTACTCCTTGAGATTGTGGCAGAGACATAGAACCAACCAGAAAACAGGGATTTCAGCCACCAACTGGATATCTATTAGTGATCCTGACTTTCAGACTCCAGCTCACCACGGCCCACGTTGGCGTCTTTTGCTTTAGTGCTGCGAGTTTAAATTATTTACCTTAGTTCATTTACACTTACTGCTAACAGCTTCCAGAAAGTCAGATTTGGGCTAACTAGGTGATAGCCATTTCACTACTATTTCCTACATATTTTTAAAAGGAAAATGCAAAACAAGGATAATGATTGAAATATAAAAACCTTCCCATATATGTCATCTTCTGTTGAAATATGATTTTATCCTGACACCTTTATCAATCTTTTGTTAATTACTCAACTGCTTTTAACGACCAGAACTGACCTGACTGTTTAGCTTCTGTTGTGTCTTCAATAATCAGAGCCTTCCTGATAGAATCTCATCTGCTATCTTTCGTTTACCAAGTGGTAGTTCGTGTCCCTGGTGAATGTTTATCATCTCCATTGTCCTGGATCTCCATCCCCCAAGTGGAGGATACAATCGTAGTGTTTATATTAGTAATGCTTTTAATAGTTTTTTTTTTTTAAACCTTTCTCTGTTCTCAGAAACCCTTAGGTGCACTTCAGATTTGAAAGCCTGGCATTGTAAGAGGCTGTTTGTTACTCATACATCAGATTAACTGCCTTGGGGCTGTTTTTCCTCAGAAGAAAGATGTGAAAGAAAATGAATGTGCACACACACCTTGTAGGTTCATGTAATTGTTTTCAATATTTAATAGAGTTTTCTAATGATTATTGATCATATTTTTATATATATTGTCTAATTTTTTATCTCACGAAATTTTTATGTAAGAAAAACAATTTTTTGATGGTATCGTCTGTTTGCTTTTTCCCCAGGTGTATGGAAACCAGTTGTCCTAAGCACTAAATAGGCATTATTTGGAGGTGGGGGGGTATGTTTCTCCCAGGATTAGTTCCTGGGAGAATCCTCTAGTTTCTTGCCTTTTGACTCACTCTGACACAACCCAGAGGAGGGAATGGGCCTGGGGAGCTGGACGTGCTGCTGGCCCAGCCTCAGGCCACAGCACAGCACAGACTGGTTGCTTTTCTTTCCTTGCTCGTGGCTGCAGCCACCACCCCAGTTGTTTGAGGAGATCACACACACACACACACACACACACACACACACACGCACACACACTTCTCTCTTCCTGGCCATCTGTCCCCTTTCCACTGTTAAAACTGGCCATTAATCTAATGTTGAGACAGCCTGACTCATTAATGATTCCTTGATGTCCAGGTAACTGCAAGGCTGAGCAACGTCAGAATGGTTTGTAAGTTCCCTCTAATTTCTGGGCATTTTCAAGCTTTCATTATTATTCACAAATGGCCGCACCCTGAAGTTCAGACTCTGCTGACCAGGACGAACAGGAAGGAGAAGGGCACACTTTAGAAATGCATATTTGGGTTTGGTCGATCTGGGGGTTCATGTTTTTGGTAAAGGGCAGGTTTTACAGACATTTTGAGGATAGTCGTGATAAGTATTATGGGATGGAACTGGAGAGGCTCCCTTTTTCCTCTGTGCATCCCAGCTGCAGCCATAGCGCCTCTGTGTCTGTCTCAGAGCACCAGGCTCTGGCCTGCTCCATCTGGAGCGCCCCCTCTCGTTATTTGATACCAGGGTGTTTCATAGCCCTTAGAATAATCTGTATTACCATGTTTATTTCTTTACACCAGAGCTTGATGTCAGCACCTAGAAGAATACTAGCACAAAGCAGACACTCTGAAAATTTCAAATGAATGACGGAACACACAAACAAAAGAATGAACAAGTGAACAAATGAACACATGTATTCAGGGTCAATCATGAGAGGAGCAGTGCTGTTTGTAACCATACTTTAAGACAAAGCTTATTGAAACAGCAGTGCAATATTATTTTTTGTCTCCCTAAATTAAAATATATCTTATAATATGCCAGTGTGCAAGGCCGGTTATCAGTTGTGGGACTGCACATGGACAGCAGCATCTTAGAACAAGTTGTTAATATCATATCCTTAAATATAGAAGTGAATGGAGAAAGGCCAATGGATAGTTGGTAGGCAGAAAGAGAAAGAGCTTCACTTTGCAATTACAGCAAAATTATAAAAGAGCCCAAGATTCTGCAATCAGGAAATGCCTATGTAAAATGGAATCTTACTGAAATCATTAAAAATTATGTGTATTCACTTCTGTGGGCTAGAAGTGCAAAACCTGAATCTGATCAGGAAGAAACAGCTGACAAACCCAAATTGAGGAGCGTTGTACAACATAACTGGACCTTTACTCTTAGAAATATCAACTCCGTGAAATATCAATACAAAGACTTAGGAACCGTCCCAGATTAAAAGAGACTAAAGAGGAAAGACAGTTGAATGCCGCGTAGAATTTTAGATTTTCTTTTGCTGTAAAGGACATTATTGGGAGAATTGCCGGAATCTGAGTAAGGTTGCAGATTGGATAACGGCAGTATATTAATTGTAGTGAGGTTGTTTAAGAGAACTCCTTGGTGGTACAGTGGTTGAGAATCTGCCTGCCAGTGCAGGGGACACGGGTTCGAGCCCTGGTCTGGGAAGATCCCGCATGCCACGGAGCAACTGGGCCCGTGAGCCACAATTACTGAGCCTGCGCATCTGGAGCCTGTGCTCCGCAACAAGAGAGGCCGCGATAGTGAGAGGCCCCCGCTTGCCACAACTAGAGAAAGCCCTTGCACAGTAACGAAGCCCCAACACAGCCATAAATAAATTAATTAATTAAAAAAGAAAAAAGAGAACTCCTTATTTGTAGAAAATACACACTGAAGTATTTAGGGGTAAAAAAACATCATGTCTCTCTCTTCCGCCCTGCCCACCCCGCCCCGCCCTCAGAGGGAGAGTGCAGGGAAATTAAACTAAATATAATAAAATGTTGACATTTGAGGAATCCAAATCTGGGTGAAGGGTATCAGAGAATTCTTTGTACTATTCCTGCAACTTTTCTCTAGGTCTGAAATTATGTCAAAAGTTTTAAAACAGGATGCTTATGAAGAGATTATAATCACTTCAGGAAATGTCACTGCTGAAAAGGAGCAAAACATAAAATTGTATAATAGAGTGTGATTTCAGCTACTTTAAAAACTCATAGAGAAAAGATAAGGAAATATAGCAACGTGTTAACTTTTGTTATCTTGTATCCATGTTAACGTATCTCACACGTTTTTCTCTAAGTAGCATGCATTTCTTGAAAAATAAGGAGGAAACCAAACTTCTCAAGAAAGATGATGGCTAACTCTCAAAGAAAGAAGACCTGAGTGGATCTTGTTCTTTGTGTCTTTACCCCCATGCGCTTCATTCTGGTAGAAGGATGCCGTATATGTATGAATGTACACACATACTTTTTAAAACTTTTGTTTTTCTTTAATGACATTTCAAAGGAAATCCTATATTGGGCAGGAGCTGAAACGAAATGACCTCTGTAGCCCTGGAATTCCTTGCTCTACTTTCCAGTTCTTTGCAAGTCAGTACCTCTGCAATCCAGACAGGGTGCTGGATACTGAGTGCATAAGGATGGGTAAGCCACCCAGTCCATATTCTGTGTTCACAGTCCACAGACAGACAAACCAGTGATTTTGATCTCGTGCTAGGTACTATGGGAGCATAGCAGCTCTTATGATGGGCAGGCCTGGCTTGCGGCAGGGGTAGTGGTTGGGCAAGGCAGGCATGGATCTCTAGACCTAGAAAGTTAAGTGAGATTTTGCCATTCGGAGAAGGGTAGCAGAGCATTGCAGGCTGAACATTTCAGTGTATCTAGCGTATGTCCTCACTCTGGCCCACTGGAGTGTCATTCTGGAGACCCTGGCCAGGGAGGTGAGGGTTTTACAAAACTGGGAAGCTCCAGGTCCCACAGGGTCTGCTTTCCCAGGTTTAGGAGGAAGTGGTCCTGCTGCAGGAAGCAGGAGGAGGCTCCCTGTGGCTCTGGAGCAAAGGCCCCCCATGAACCCAGTGCCTCCATTTGCAGAATCACTGTGGGAGTTTGCCTGATCGCTCCCACCACAGATACAGCATAGATACACCAGGGAGGACAGAAAAAAGGTGATGGCAATACCATGTTGGAGAGTTTGCTGATCTCTGATGTACTCAGTGGAACTGCTGGAACGTGCTTTATTCATGTGGTATCAGAAATAAAGCCAAGGGGTCGGTCTGCCGGCACGTGGCCTCGCAGGCTCTGCAACTGTTTTTGGAGTCCCAGAGTTACGCCGAAAACAATGTTGCTGTTGAGAAGTGTGCTCCTTATTTTCCTGGACAGTAACTGCTCTTTGAACCATCTTTTGCTTGGGCCCATTTTCCATTCTAGTCCTCAGAGCCTGAGGACACCAGTACGTAAGTAATTTTAATCCACCATGTAACTAGATCAGAGACAAAATAGTGGTTAAGAATCCTACACCTGGTTTGGGTTGGAAGCTTCTCTCCATTTATCTTGGAACCTTTTTTTTTTTTAACCATTTTAGATCATGATTTTTTTTTTACTCAGGTATTATTTCCATTTTAAACATATCTCATAGTTTGGAAAAGGGATTGCACGAGCTTATATTAATTCAGGATGTAACATATAGTAAGTATTTGATAACTATCAGTTATTATTAATAAGCATTGATTAGCACTGTGGATGAAGAGAAAGCCCTAGATTCTTGGTTAAGTGACATGGTTTCTAGTCTAAGCTCTACCCCGAAAGTCCTAGAAGTAAAAAGAAACAGCTGGAAGGAGGCCTTAGAAATTTTTTAGCATCTAGTCCAACAACCTCATTTTCAGAAACTTAGAAAGGTTTATTAATCATAGCTTACATGTTCTCCCACTCATTTTTTTAAAAAATATATTTTTATTTTTGGCTGCGTTGGGTCTCTGTTGCTGTGCTTGGGCTTTCTCTAGTTGTGGCGAGTGGGGGCTACTCTTCGTTGCGGTGCGCGGGCTTCTCATTGGGTGGCTTCGCTTGTTGTGGAGCACGGGCTGTAGGCGTGCGGGCTTCAGTAGTTGTCTCCCACTCATTTTTAAAGCGAGAGTAATAATCAGAGAATAAGTCCTTGATTTATATCAACTAGTGTTGTCATGTTGATTCCCAGTTTTATTATCTTCCTCTCTCATTGGACTATGAAGATAGACTTGTCCTCCTTGCTTATTGTCATGTCCCCACCATCTGCCACAGCAATGGGCACGTAGTAGGTGCTCAGCCAATGTCTGTTGAATGATTGAAGGAAGCATCTTGCTGAAGGTGGAATTTAGGCAAAGTCTGAATCAGAACCATGTCCTAACTCTAGGGTGCAGGTTTTCCACACTGTTCATGTTGGCTTCCTTCTCTCTTTAACTTTAGGCAACGTGCTTCATTCATTTCTCTCTTTCTTCACCTTGGATTTGATCCGTCAGGTCCCTCCTGCCGTTTGGGAAGACCTATGGTTGTGTGCTTGAATGGCCACTAGGTGGCAGGGTTGGACAAAGGGGAAAAAAAAAAAAAAAGGACCCGTTGCCCTACCAAGAGAATAATGGGAGTGATCTTATACCCTTATAGCCTTGGATGAGTTGGGGGAACTTACCTTGAGAGGGAGGCAGGTATCCCAGGGTTTGTGTGCATGGATTTAGGTTAGCTCTGCTCCCACCAGAGGACCTCAGACACCCTGAAACTTCCCCAGGGCCCTTGTTTTAGCTATGTCATGCATATAACGTGCTCAGCACTCTGCCAGGGTAGAGGAAGAGCTCTATAAGGTTAGCAGCTGAGTCTACTTCTGGTGTTTGATACCACAGAACACCACTTTGCTGTTCCCTGCCAAGCCAAGTGGACAGGCCTTAGAAGCATTTGCAGGAGAAGCACGTGTGCCTTGCTCCCTGTTTTACAAAGCCAGAATTTTAAATAGCTGCTTAAAGGGAAAAGTGGATGGCATGTCAGTATCAGGTTAAAGGGAAGCCTGGAATATTTGGAGGGACATCAGAACTCCTGAGAGAGTCACTGTGGATCTTACTCAATACAAAGCACAGTGTTTTGCGCATAACTGGGTGGAAGGGGGTGATGGGGGGAGAGTCACAAAATGTCCTTTGCTCAAATTGTTCAAAGAAAGAATTTCTTTGGTGTCTTATTTTTATAATAATTTGGGGAGGATCTTCTAGGAATAGCAATGACTAGCATTCATTACACAGCTTACTATGTGCAAACTATTACGCTAAACACCATACATTCATTATTCTATTTAATCCTTACAACAGCCCTATGAGGTAGGTTTGGTTATTATGCCCATTTTATAGATGAGGAAATTGAGGTGCAAAAAGAGTATAATAAGAATAGCCAACAGGTATTGAGTACTTACTTACTAGAGGTCAGGAGTTACTCTAAGTGCTTTAAGTATCATCCTTACAACCATCCTATAAGGTAGATGCTATTATTACCTTCATTTTACAGATAAGGAAACAGGCACAGAGAGGTTATGTAACCTTGTCAAGGTCACACAGGGAGTGAGTGGAAGTCAGAACACAAACCCTGGCCCACTTGATTCCAGAGTTGTTTGTTTGTTTGTTTACCTATGTACTATGCTGTCACCCACAATGCTTTGTATGCAGTAGGAACGTGATAAATGTTTATTGAATTGAATAGTTCTCAGACTATAATTAGCCAACACAGAGAAGCCTCCCTAAGGAAGAACTATACAGGCCTTCACACCCCCACTCAAAACCACACCGGCCTCCATTAGTATTATGGGATGCATATGCAGCCCCACGAGCTGGATTTTGCTCCTGACTCTTCGTTGGTAGAAAGATACTCTTTCATTGGAACAGTGAGGAAAAGGCTATCATTGTGGCAAATGTTTCCAGGAAACACTTCCACAGGGAGCATCTCAGCGCATTTTATCTGCTTCACGCTTTTCTGGCAGGTGTTTCTTGGGCTTGTTTGTTCTGGTAGAGTGGTGTCTGGCAGCATCTCTTTAGCCTCAAAAAGCCAAGGCCGGAGGGTTGCAGGGTGTCAAGCCAGCCCTGGAGGTTGTACCATCAGTGTGTGCACCCAAGCAACCCTCGGACAGGCCCACTCCCTGGTCCTGACGCCTGGCCGGTGCCAGGGGACGTGAGCAGCTGAGGGGACCCGCTGCCTCTGTTAGTGAGCTGACCGCTGAGACCGGTCAATATTTTCGGTCATCACGGTGCCGATGAGGCCTTAGGAAGAAAAGCAGGACCCAGGCCTCATAAATTATTCTATGGTTACAATAATTCAGTCCCAGGGCTTTGCTTGCTTGTTTTTTTATGTGTCCCTGCAATAGGAAACCCAAAAGAAGTTAGACTAAAACCTCCTCCTCAGACCTGTGGCTCTGAGCACGGAGACTTGGTTTTGGAACCCTCCATCCGCTGCTGCTTCTCTGTACGTGAACTGTGCCGTCTTGAGTCTTCCTCAGAACTTCTCAGCATCTCTGTGGGCATGTGTGAACTATAGGCCCCGGGTTCAACCTTCTCGAGGAAAGCAATGATTTCTCTCTGAATATTTCTCCCTTGAAATAGAAGATGTTTTTTCACTGTAACCAAAAGTATGCATGTCAAAGGAGACACAGGGAGAGTTTGGAGCTGTTGGAGGGGGAGGCGGTAGTCCATAGAACAAATTCCCCGAGCAGGCAGAGGTGGAAGGTTGAGGGCACAGGTAGAAGGGCTCCCATCTGTCATTGCTCCTTCGGCCGCATGACTTGTCACGTTCTGGCCATGCTGGTCTTGTGCTCACCTTCCCAGGGTGTAGTTGGAAGTGGATGGATGTCTGCTGTGTGTCATTAACAAAGCTACTAGACACTTTCAAGGCAGAAGAGGTGGAAGTGAGAGGCCGAAGGTGATGCTAGGTTCAAGTGGGTATTTTCCCATCTCCTGTCTGGAGCAGTGCTTCCTGCATGTTCTCTCATAATGGCTCACCTAGAAACGTCATACCGTGGTAGGGAGGAAGATGGCCCCAGTTCGAGGCTCTGGACAGCCAGGCAGGGCATCAGCCCCAGAACCTTAACCCGGGGGACTGGCTGAGAGGCTCTCAGCTAGAGAATCGTCAACCCCCAAGTGCAGATTGCCCCTGTCCTCGGTTATCCAGGACCCTTAATTTACCAAACCCTTTTGCTGCCCAAAGTTGGAAGTTCAAGGCAGGTGTTTGATTTTAGAGATTCTGAGGTCCAGCCCCTTCATGGGACTTTTAAAAAAACTGAGGGTCAAAGAGGCCTGAGCTGGGTCACTGTGTTGGGACCAGGATCGTCCCTGCGGTGCACGTGACCATGGGATAGGTGTGAATGAAGGGGCATGACGTCACACACTCACGGGCACGTGTGCACACATGTACATCCACATACACACACGCCAGGTTCAACAGGGCTACTCTGCTTCTTTTAAAGTATCAGGCTCTCATATTTAATTCTAACAAAGAGTTTTACCAGCAGGTAGAAATTTTAAACCACTAGGCTGTGCCATGTTGCCTCCAGCTCAAACCCATTCTCTGTCCTGAATTCAAAAGATGGGAGGCTTGGTATCCAGAGCTCTCACCCTTTGGGCAACGTCCACAGCACCACGAGCTCTTAAAGACCCATGCCTGATGTCATTTGTCATCAACCTGTTTCTAGCCTGAGAGGAGACCTCTGTTATTCTGCAGTAAATTACTGCAGTAGCCTCCCAACTGGTCTCCCGGAGTCCAGCCTTGCCTCTTGCACCCCATAATGTAGCCAGAATGGGCTTGTTATAAACTACAAGCCTGATCGTGCTCCTCCTTTGTCCTCCTTTCTTTGTGCCCCTTTGATTAACTGGCTCCCCCGCTGCATTCAGATGCAGCATAAATGTTCCTCTGGGGGGCCTCCCCGACTCACCAAGTCTGGCCTGGGCATCCCTGTGTACCCTCTACCTAACCTCTTATAACAGTGACCACACTGTTTGGAAGTTGTCTGTTTTTCTCCACCCACCCTGCAGGTGCAAAGCCTCTTAGGACAGCGGGCCTGTCTTATCTGTGGTTGTGACCCCAGGGCCTGGCACAAACAAGATGGGCATTCAGTGCACACTCAGCAGGCACGTCTGCTGCTTGCACTTTAGTTTTTGCTTCATTCTCCAATGCCTGGCTCTGCTTGTTGTTCAGTTTTAAAGCCTCAGCATCTTGGTGGGATGAAGGCTCTCATATAAACAAACAACAACTTAACCACTAGTGATGTCCCAGGACCAGGATATATTTAGCACAGTTTGTTCATAATTACTGTTCATCATTATGAGCCTAGGACACTATAAAAGTCTTAAGTGCCCTCGACTCATCAGAGGCAAATTATTCATTTAGCAAACATTTTGAGTGTCTACCTTGTACTAAGCATGTGCTCGGCACTATAAGGTATATAAGGATGGATGAGCTAGGTTCTGCCTCCTGGAGTTGACCATAGAACTTTTGAATTTTTTGTTGAACATTCGAAAAACATAAGCAAAAACAGAACAAATTAAGCCCCTGAGGAAGGTGAGACCCATGTGAAGGGTATTGGCACCTCACAGTATGAGGCCCAGAAGACATTCAAGCAAGGAGTGGGATAACCAAGCCTGCCTTTGGGGGCTACAAGGATATATCAAATGCAAACATGGCCTTTAAAAAGCCCATGGTCTCACAGGAGAAACAAGATTTATACCTAAGTGCCTCTAAGACAAAATAGAAAGTGAAAATGCCCTAAGAAGCTGTATCTGTTTGGGCTACAAGTAATAGAAAATCCAACTCAAAAGGGCCTAAACCAAAAAGGGGACTTAGTATCTCACCTAAAAAAAAAGTGTCCAGATGTAGGCTGTCCCCAGTTGCCCAATTTAGTGCTCATTGACAACATCAAGTTCTATCTATGTGTCAACCTCAAAGCATCAGCTAGCTCTCCTCATAGGTACCGAAAGGCTGCAGGCATCCCATCCTCTCACACCAGTGCCAAAGCAGATAAAGAATGGTTTCTTATGCATCCCTATTTAAGAATGAAGAGACCTTTCAAAAGCCACCAACCAACTTCCCATTATGTCTTCTTGGCCGGAACTGAGACATGCTCACCCCTAAATTCATCCCTGACAAATAGGATGGGGTCATTTCCGTGCCCTAGCCTAGACCCATCTAGATCTGCCCTAATCACATGAGGAAATGGTGCCTTCGTTCTGCCGCGAGGAGGAAGGGGGAGATGGCCACTGAGTGGCGGGCTGGAGGGCCTGCCAGAGGGAGTGATAAAGTAGCTCATGTTGTTCAGAGGAAAGCAAGGTGCGCCCTCAGTGGAGAAGACCAACAGGCATGCTCCTACAGGCGCCGTGGAAGCATATCATCGAGGCTTCCGGGAGGAAGCGACAGCTACGTTGGGGAAGAAGTCTGAAAAGGGGAGGACACGATCAGATTTTTCTTTCAGGAATCAGTGGCTGTGAGGAAGGGATTGATCGGGATTCGGAAGGCAGACCAACCAGCAAAGCTGTCACAGTGTTGCAGTAATCCCGTGGGGAGCTGCCCGTGGTCCCAGCCAGCGTGGTGGCAATGGGGATAAAAGCGTACCCACCTGAGAAGTATTGGGGAGGTCGAGCGAGCAGCACGAGGAGCAAGAAGCTGTGGTGCAGAGTGGGAGGAGGCCCGGGTGACTCCCGAGCGGCTGCTTGGGCAGCTGCCCGGATGGTGGATGGTGACGCCACTCCCCGAGCGGATCCCGGCGGTGGGCGTGAAGGATGAGTGGTGCAGGTGGCACCCGAGCTTAGCGTGGGCGGCGGGTGGGGTCGGAAGGAGCTGAGAGGTAGTCAGCCGGAAGTCAGCGCAGGGCTCGGAGGGTCCCCCTGGGAGGCTACGCCTGATCCTCCTAAGAATCCGTGCGGAGAGGTGATGAGGAGAGGAGGCGAGAAGACGCCGTGAGCAGTGGTAGAAAGGCCACAGCTCCGCAGGCTGGGGCAGGGCATGGCCGGTTCTCACGGGGGACGGTGGAGCGGGCTGCACAGGGACTGGAGGACAGCGGGCCGGACCCGAGGGGGATGGGGATGTGCTGGTGACAGCCCGGGGCCCCGTCCATGGGAAAGGAGAAGTGGTAACCTGCTTTTCACCTGGCACGGTGCTTAAAGGCACTATCACATTTTCTGGGTGCCGCCGGGCCTGCTAGGGCAGGTGTTCCCTCGTGAACAAGCGCAGAAACCGCGGCGCAAGAAAACTCCCCGCGCGGGAGGGGTGGGGGGCGGTCCCGGAAGCAGCTCCCTGCTCTCCCCACTCAGGCCAGTGCTGTTTTTACTAAAAATCTCTGTAAAGAATCTTTATGCAGCACTGCACAAGCATGTTAGTAAGTGCTAGGATTACAGAACTGAGGCGAACACGATCCCATTTGGAAGGCAGAGAAAGGCACACACAAAAAATTGCAGTGAAGAGTGAAGGTAGAAACATAGGAGCAGAGAATGAGGGACCGCTCAGAGGAGAGTGAGGCCAAGAGCAGATGCCAGCAGGCCACTGGGGGCTGCCCCGGACCCTGCCTCATTTCTGCCCCCACCCCCCTCCCGCACCCGCACGCCTTGCTGTTAGGATGTTAAGTAACCACCAGAGGTAGCAGTTGTCACGGATCATCTGTTCAGTGTAGAGCATGAGTTGGAGCTTATTTGAAAACAGGAGCTTTAAAAAAACACACAGAAACAAAAACATTCTTACAACATATTTATCAAACACCCACTATGAACTCAGCCACGTGCCGGGGGCTGTGCATCCAAAGGTGACTAAGACGTGGGTCTTGCCTTCATGAAGTTGAATAGAGAAGACGAAACAGCCACATGAGCTTGCTTTTGTAATACAACAAGGGCAGTGCAGTGGTGGCACTGGAGGAGGCTAAAGGGAGGCCACCAGCTCAGCCAGGGAGTCACCAGGGAAAGTTGCTGGAAGCTGTGATACAGATCAGGTTCAAGCTACCCTTGCCTGCTTTGGGATTTTTGTAAGGACACACAGACATAAGTTGGCACTTAGGCATTAAGTGTCTGGCACACAATAAACATGCAGTGACCGAGATCTAATATTATTTGCAGCTCAGATTAGCAGAGGGATAAGCTGAGAATAGAGAGGTTGTTGCTAAAATAATGATACCTTCAGTCAACTGGTGCATTAAAGGTAAAAAATTAAAGTACTAAATCAACTAGAACAGGACTAGCTAATTGTTTGCAACTTATGTGTCACCTACAATTGATTGGAGCCGGGTGTTGAAAAGGGTATTAATTAACTCATGTCTGGGCCCAACAAGAAAGAGCACTGCGATCCATTAGTGATGTCTGCCAGGGGTGCAGGGGGGAGGGGCAGCATGCATGCCAACATCTGCCATCCTCAAATTAGAGTGATAGTTCAAATAACTGGGATCTGACTACATAAAACTTATCAATCCCACCCACGCACACTTGGCATTTTTCAGAGACAACAGTACCCTGTTCATGTGTGAAATTTTTAAGAGTAAACAATCATACTTTCAAAGTTGTCTGTTGGAATTCAGGTTCTTTCAGCCCAGTCTCCTATACTTGTTAGACAGTTGCCCTCTTGTCACTGATCAGAGCTGGAAGCAGAGCAACATCCGGAAACACCAAGGAAAGATGAATATTGGGTAATTAATCCCTGTCCTGATTAAGTTGTATTTTTCCCAATGGTGGAGGAGTAGAGGAACATGTGTTAGCTTTTCTTTAAGTACTGATGTAAGGAAACGGCTGCTAATAAGAACATCCAGTTATTCAGAGCTTCCCATTAAAGGGTCAGCCCAATCAATCAATCAAGGATGAGCCAGGCGCAAAGGGGTGGAGAAGAGACCACAGTTCCTTGTGTCTTGGTAATAACTCTTGCTGAAAGACAGATGTGATACAAATGCACTGGTACTTCTCACACTTCACGGTCATTAACCTGACATCTCTGCTGTGCTGCGTTAAATGCTGATTTGGGTTAGAAAGGCATCCGTGAATTCTGAAACCTGGGGAGAGGCACATTTAGTACGTGAGTTTATTAGCATGTGCGGTTTGGGAGAGGTTCCTGTTTGCCTGTTGTTTTGGTTTGGCTCTTCTAGGGTGTCCACAGGAGAACCCTTTCTACCAGTCTTGCTTTTCATGCTGGAAAATCAATTAGGTGTATCTGGGGGATGCTGTCGTATGAGCACAAGGGCCAAGGTGTGGCTTTTTTGGTTACCTAAGTGTCCGGGGAATATTTTCGGGAGCAATACAACAGCAGGCATTTGATGCGTGTACTTTTTTTTTTTTTTTTTTTTGGTGCATGTACTTCTGTACTCATGGTCCCAAACACAGCAACCCTGACTGGCTGGAAGGCCCCATCCTGGACAGAGCTGCCCCAGAGCACATTCATATTTATACAAAAACATAAATGGCCATTCTTGGAGGCTGTGATTCTCACTACAAGGGTGTGTGTGTGGTTGAATGTTTGTGTATGTGTCTATGTGTGTGAATGGTTGGGTAAGTCCAGGTGGCCCAAGTAATAAGCAGTTAAAAACTGTTGAAAAAATATTTTAATACAAAAGCAAAAACACAAGTGCATGCATCTTTTTTTAATGATGAGCAAAAATATTTCTTTCCCTCTTAATGTTATTTTTTTAAGTATCTAATGTGTTACCTGATGCTACATAAAGTGTCATATGAAATACATCCAGTCGAGGTGGGAATCTGCACAAGTCCCTGATGCTTTACTAAAATGAATCATTAAATTGAAAGAACTGAAGTTTATTCGCACAGGTACTTGCCAGTCTAATGTGAGTCTGAGGCAAATGATGTGGCTCAATAAGAAAGTCTGTAAATATGTGTAGGATATTCTGAGAAACGAGTGGGCCTAGAAACCTAACCCCCAGTTATAACACTGTTTCTATGGGAAAATATGCTCCCTAAGTGCCTTCTTTGAAACCAACTTTCGAAACCCTGCCGATTTATAAGTTGGGGGTTAATGATATGAAGCGGTCACCTACTGATGTGTAGAATTCTCAGCCCGAGTCCATCATCAAGCGTTTACTGAGTAACTGCTGGGTGGATTACACTCTGATAAGCATGGCAGGGTAAAACAAAAGAAATAAAGGGGCGTTTCTGCCCTCAAGAAGCTCATACCTAGCTGGAGAGAGAAAGTATGCGTGCAGAGCAACCTGAGAGCATTCCCGGTGCCTGAGCCACAAAGCAAGGGTCCTGCAGGCGGCAGCGTGAAGGAGGGATGTGAGACCGTGTGGTTAATCAGGGAAATGTGGGGCTCCACTGGCAGAGCATGTCCCTATTCATTTGTAATCCCCAGAGGCACACCAAAGACTTTCCCATTCTTCCCCGGAGAGCCTCGCACAAGCGTGAAGCGATGGCTGCAGTGAATGTCACGTGATCCCAGGGTGCTGAGCAATTCAAAACCACAACTGGCATGTGTTGTTTCCTTATTAGGAAAGGTTTGGTCTTCTTTCCTTCTTTTTTTCTCCCTCCCTTCCTTCCTTCCTTCCTTCCTTCCTTCCCTCCTTCCCTCCTTCCCTCCTTCCCTCCTTCCCTCCTTCCCTCCTTCCTTCCTTCTCTCTCTGTCTCTCTCTCTCTCTCTCTCCCTCTCTCTCTCTCTCTCTCTCTCTCTCTCTCTCTCTCTCTCTCTCGAGAACATAGGTAGGCTCTTGGCAATCGGGGCAGTGGTGTACCTCCTGTGCCCCAAATTCCAGTTCGGAAGCACACCCTAGTGAATCAGAGTCTTGCTGAGATTTGGAGCCTGACTTTGTGTGTTTAGTGTGTCATTTTCTGGGAGACTCTTACAAACGAGGCAGGCCTTAAGCAGTGATTCAGTACCAGCAGGCAGTTTCCTGGCCTTATTTGTGAGGCAGAGCTATTGCTTTTCATTTAGCGCCAGCCTCGAGGTCACCAAGAGGGAGAAGGGACATCAGGAGGGGGGCAAATTGACTGTAAAATTCCTGAGTCTGGGGCTGTGTTATATCCCCCTGGGAATGCTGACAGCCTGCAGAGAGGGGGCTATGGCTGAGGCCGGCCTGTCAGGTAAAGCATTCAGAGCGACCGCTGTGTCCTGATTGGAAATGCCTAAAAATAGGCCCGTTGCTCCCTTCTGTACACTTCCTCTGAGAACTGCTACCCAGGGGCTGGATCAGCAAATAATTGTACCCAAGCCTTCCTTATGGTACTGTTCTTTAGCTTTTAGAAGCGCTGAGTCCTTGCTACTCTTTATGCTTTGGGGGAGGGGGGGTGTCATTCCCATCCAAAAGGTGTAAGTAAATAATAATAATAATACAGCAGCAAACATCTGTTGAGTGTTTACTATGTTCCAGGAACAGGAAGCATTTCATGTGCTTTGTCTCATTTAATTCTCCTTATAGCCCTTAGCAGGGTTTTTACATTATTATCTCCATTTTGCAGATGAGAAAACTGAGGCTTAGGGAGGTCATGTAACCTGTCCAGAGCCTTACTGCTCCTAAATGACAAAGCTGAGATACAAACCCAGGTCTGTCTACCTCCACCACGATTCTTGCTCTCAGACAATTTTCTATTTACAGTTTCTTACAGATCTTACTCCTACTTAATTCTCCTGCATAATTTGGGAAGGAGAGGAACTTTTTTTCCCCAGGGTGGTGAGAAGAGGGAGAGGCCTTGGAAAAAATAAGTCAGAGATGAACTTATTTTGAAAAAGGAGGGTTTGTGAGAGAAGTGTTGAGTTGGCCGGCAGAAAGGGAGAGGCTATTCTGGACTCGGCGTGTGTTATGGAAGAATGCATGGAAATGAGTGGGAGAAACAGAAAGTAAACCAGGATAGGGCAGGACCCAATAGAAGGAAATGTGATAGTCAGCAAAGAAAGGGGCAGCCCTGCCTTCAAAAGCAACGTGTTAATGATTAGCGCTCTGTGAACGTTTCAGGCCTCACGTGCTCTCCGAGGTATGCAGAACTCCCTTGTTTGGGGGAGAGTTTTGCTGTCCAAAAAACAAAAGCATGACATTTAATTCTGAGTTTCTGCAGGGACTGGATGAAATCACCACTGGAAAAACAAGAATGGCAGCACATGTTAATTATTTCAGGAACTCTTGGAGGGTGCAAATAAAACACCTGCCATCCCAAGGAGAGACGCTGCAGCTCTTCTCCACCCTCTCTCCTTGCTGTGAGCCCCCTGCCCCACCCTTTCTTGGTTGAAGATCCCACATCCTTTGAGTTTCTCTGAAGAAGAAAAAAATGCATAAAAGAGATTTTTGTAAAGCAGACTCCATCTTCCCAGAAGCCTATGGTATCCTCCCTGGCCTTCTCTGACCTTCCTGTGGCATCGATCTTTGATTGGCAACCCGCCTCCTCACACTACTTCCTCTGCCGCCGTTGTCTGAAAAGCCAGGGATTTCTTTATTGATCTTTAACCCACTCTTAAATACCCCTCTTCAGAAGCACCATTTTGCAAGCAGAAGAGTCCTTTGAAAATTGAACTGTAGTCCACTTTGCAGGTTTTCTCCCCGTTTTTTCCTCCCTAAAAGAAAGGCTCTTGGGCTTCCCTGGTGGTGCAGTGGTTAAGAATCCGCCTGCCAGTGCAGGAGACACGGGTTTGATCCCTGGTCTGGGAAGATCCCACATGTCGTGGAGCAACTAAGCCCGGGGGCCACAACTACTGAAGCACGTGCGCCTAGAGCCCGTGCTCCACAGCAAGAGAAGCCACCACCATGAGAAGCCCACGCACCGCAACGAAGAGCAGCCCCCGCTCGCCACAACTAGAGAAAGCCCACGCACAGCAACAAAGACCCAATGCAGCCCAAAAAAGAAAGAAGAAGGAAGGAGAGAAGAGAGAGAGAAAGAAAAGAAAAGAGAGAAAAGAAAAGAAAGAAAGAAAGAAAAAAAGAAAGAAAGAAAAAGAAAGAAAGGAAGAAAGAAGAGAGGAAGGAAGGATGGATGGAAGGAAGGAAGGAAGGAAGGAAGGGGACTCACTCGTCTCTGGTTTTAATATACCAAGTTCTGTAATTATTTGTCTTTTGCAGATTAGGAGACTGAAACATTGCAGCCACTCTCCGAGGGATCCCACTTGGCCCCAGTGACTAAAACTATGCCCCACCATCCTTGTCCTCATGGCCAGCAGCCTCAAGTCCCACAATATCTCTGCCTTGGCACAGGGAGCCGACATTGTTTGCATAGCGTACATTCCTGGACAATTGAACTATCCAATTTAACCTTCAGAGCATCCCTGTCGGTTTGTGGGTGTTTGTTCCGGTGAGAGGGGGAGGAGATGGTGACTTTCATGGTTCACACATGATGCTACCCACACACACCCCAAATTCCAAATCTTTATTCTCTAGAGGTTAGCTGCAAATTGCATCTCTAAAATTCACAAGTGAAATCAAACATTTAATGTACTTAAGTCTTTTTGTCCAGAAGCAGATAGCATTAATACTTGCTTCTTTATAACACTCCCCGATCACGCCTGTCCCATTATATGAAAGTCTTTTAGAAATAACCCCATTTCACGTGAAATTAATCTTCGTTAATTAAGATGCTATAATGACACATCGTTCTTGAAATATGTTCTGGTTATGATTGGTGCCTAATCAGGGAAACTTTAAAACTGTTACCCCCAAAACCAAATCTTGTACCACCCAACGTTTGGAACAATCTTTATGCTTTTAAAGGTGCATTTTTGCAGTTTTGTGTGCATGAAGTTTGCTTCCAGAAATGACGTTAGGAAAGGTATGAGTAAGTTGAAATTCACCAGTTTTTCTTCCATTTATTTTGAGTGAATTATAGGCCCTCCCCGCCCCTGCAAAAAAAAAAAAAAAAAAAAAACTTTTAAAATATGTTATTTGCTTTAGGGTTATCCAGCTACCTTCTGCTTTCAAACTGGAATTTAAGCCTTCTACATCCTTATCACCTTCCTCTTATCTCCTTTCACCTTTGGATTCTAAGAGAAGAAATGTTTAGAACCTTGAAATCAAAATAAAATTGCAACCTCCCTGAATTACTTACCGGTACTCACTAGGGTTCAAGCATGATCCTCTGCACATAATTTAAAAATCAAAACACCAACTGGCGGATTTAAGCCAAACCCCCTATTTTTAGAACAGTATTAAAAAAAAAAACGGCAGATTTTATTTTCGGCCACACAGCCGAGTAGCAACGGAGGAGGCTCCTGGGCATTCCTCCATCCCTCAGTGCAGAGCTGGGCTGACCACCTCCTGGCCCGGGCAGCTGCCTCTCTCCGGATGCCTTCCCCAGGCACAGCTACTTCCGAGCCTCGGTTGAACTGGTTACTGGGAAGAAAGGATGTTGCGGGCTTAATTTAAAAAAAAACAAACCAAGGGAAAAAAGTGTTTTGTAACTTTCCTTTTAGTTGTAGTGGATCTGTGTGCTCCTTGAGCTTAGGGGTAACATGGGACTTTTTTTTAATTAAGAATGGAGGAGAAAAGTTTCCTTCGGTATTCTTACAATTATGCCTTTGTCAGCAGGTAGTTTATAGGGGAGTCAATTTAAAAAAAAAAAAAAAAGGAGAAGGCTGTAGCCTTTAATTATCCCAGTTGGTATTCAGCTTTACAAAGTCAGTGTACCTGCTGAGTATGTTAATTTAACCACTTTATAGTATCTTAACTCTGCCAGTCTCTCCCACCCAAATCACCTCCTCAAAGAATTCAGAGGAGTCTGGAGATACATGAGAGCTTTGTACCTGCGTATCTTTCTTTCTGTTTCTCAGTACTTTGGGCTTTAATTAAAATCTTTAGGTCGGTATTTTTTCTTTTCTTTCTGCTCCTCATGCCACTTCAAAATCATTTATTCATTGACTCATATGTTCCCACTTTCTACAAATTCAATCAAATATTTCTTAAGTGCTTACAGGGATATTGACAGAGATGTCCTGCCTTCATGGACCTTAGATTCTAGGCTGACAGAGAGACAAGTAAACAAATAAGGTGGGTTTATTCCAGGTCGTGGTAAATGATAAAATCGTTTTCACAACTATTTGTTAAGTGTCCATCTGCTAACCAGAAATGAGATGTTCTTGTAGAACCATCTATGGAGAGGGGCTCTCAAATTTGTTTTCTTATCTGTCTGTAACCCTGTAAAATATGGGGAACAGGTTCTGTTTTCTTCCTCTTAGAGGAAAGGAAATTGAAATTCAAAGAGACGAAGCTATATGTTGAAAGTTACAAAATTCCTATGCAGGAGAACCAGAACCCAGAGCATGTGGACCCGTTTCTGTCCCCTCTCCCCTGTGACAGGTCACCTGGTCTCCATGGGAGGAACCGAGGCCCAGAAGAATGAAATGCCTTCTCCAAGTCACATAGCTGATTCATGTCCAATCTGGGACTAAAGACTAGGACTTTATTCCCAATGTATTCTTCAGTTCAGCAATTCAGATCAAAAGCCAGCCCCACAGCCAGTGTTTGTGGTGGGCTCGCTCTGTCGGCCACTGCGAGAACTAATTTAGGTATTTCTTCCATTGATAATATATCCACCACCCCTGCCTGGTTTGTCATCTGTATATAGGTACTCACTTAAGAGAGAGATTTGTCTTTTTGTTTATGTCTCAAACACTTACGTAAATAAACATTCTACAAATATTAACTCATTCATTCCTCAATACAACCCGAGAGGACACGTGCAATTATTATTCTTATCTTACAGATGAGGAGAGAGGCACAGAGAAAATGAGTGACTTACCCTCACTTATATAGCTAGTAGGTGGCAGATCAAGCCCTGACAGCCTGTGAATGTAGCCACTGCTCCCTGCTGTTGTTTTAAATGGGATCACGTATTCCCTTAGCCGAAATGCTAGGAGGACAGAGTGTGATGCTAGAGAGGCGTAAATTCAAATCCCGGGTCTACCCCTAGCAAGGTGTGTGATTTGCTGCAAGTGATTGAACCTCTCCAGGCCTCATTCTTCCATCTGTAACATTGGACTAATGCACACTTTGTAGGGTTGTAGCGAGGAAATGAGACAGCACTTACAGAGCCCCTCAAAGACACCTGGGTCCTCATAGCAGCTGCCCGTTGAGTAGCGGTTACACATTCGTGATTCTGGAACTGTGCCTTGCCTATCCGTTTCCATAAACCTGGACTAAGATATGTGGTCTCTCTCGGCAGACCACAGATTGGCCCCCCTTCTCACGAACATTCTTTACATGTCTGAAAATCAGTTATTTAGAGAGGTGCCTGCAAGGGTGTGGGACACAGTGAAGGAACACCACGGGTAACCCCGAGAATTTCAGCTCGGACCCTACACTTGCGTACAGCGGCTGGCAGTTGCAAAACCCTGCAGCTTAACCTGGACCCATCTTGCTTAGAAGGCAGCTAAGGGACCAGCGTTGAAGAGTGAAGGCTTGGAGTCATTCTGTCTAGGGTCAGATCCCAGCACTGTGGATTTCTAGCTCCAATCTACTTAGTTTGCCCATGCCTTAGTTTCTCCATACATCCAAGTGCAGATACATCCATACATCCAAGGTTCCACCCCATGGGATTAGGGTGAAGAGTAAATGAGGTAGTCCTTGTACAGCACTTAGCACAGTGCCTGCCACTTGGTAAGAACCCAGTAAACACTGTTCGGATTATTGTTAGTATTATTATCATTCAAGCAAAGCCCTTTGATGGTCCTCCACCTCCCTTCCCCACCTACACGCCTTTCTCTTTCTCCTGCCCACCACTCACACACACACACACACACACCCCAAGCGGCTTCTGACATTATTATACTACTCACCGTTTTCAGTACTCTACTTACAGATAAATACCATTTTTTCCATCTTGATACATTTCCAGAAAATTATTTAGCACCTGACTGATGTTCCCATGCCTCTTTGGGACCAATACCTTTGAAAAAAGCTAAATGACTGGCCTGCCTCCTAACTTATTAGCTCCTGTTTCCAAAAACAAAGAATTCAGTTTATTGATAAATAGAAATATAAAAATATCTTAAGCATCACAGCAGCCTTTATTCATTGCTCTTTGAGTTTTCTGAGGTTTAAAAAAATATATGTCATACATTCAAATAGGGCTTTTTTTGGGGGGGGGTGGCAGGTGACAGGGTCAAAAAGCAAATTCAAACATAGGCAGATGTGAGGAAACCTAAATGTCTTCTTTCCCCAGGGCCTCACCTTGCAAAGTGTCTTTATATCCAAAGGCATTCTGGCCTGTTACCCTCCTTATCTAATCCAGCCATATCTAGGTTTCACTTTCATTCTGTTGCCTTAGGCCTTGTTAGCAGGAAAAAAAAACCCCAAAAAACAAAACTCTGTCATCTGCTATATAGAAACATTTGTGCCATGGGATTAGGTACAGTTTTATGGTTTGTTAACAAAAACTTGTTGCATTTTGTGTTATTTAGCTGTGTTTTGACATTGTTTTGCCTACCTAGCTGACATGGTCAAGAAGAACCTTGCTTCTGCTTCAGGTACTAAGTACAATACATACTAAATCTTGATGCTGCAAATCCAAGATTCAAATTCCTAAAATACTAGGCAGCATTTTGTTTTCACCCAGCTTCCCCCATTCCTTCCCTACTTCGGGTCCCAGAAAGTAGCTTCAGTGGTAATGCTCTACCCAGAGACGCTATTGTTAGTGAATCCCATGTGGCTGTGAATTTTGCACTAAGCAATCAGAGACCTTTGTTCTTCCTGATTAATAAATAGACAGCTTATATCTTTACTCTTCTAATGAATATAAAACACCAGTATTTTGCATACCACCATCAAGAGTATTTATCATACCTGTATATCATCTGACATCCTGTGTTTAATGTTTTTCTTTAAATCTATTTTTAAACTAACTCACTTTTTAGTCTTTTCTCAAACGATATCATCAGTAAAACCACTGGTCTGATGTATAATTATCTTTATTTTTTTCTAACAAACATTAAAATAAATACTAGCCATTATTATTAAAATGAAGAATGTGTGTCTGCATACTACCAAATATTATTGTAAGTTCCAAAGAGTTGAAAATAGCACTCTTTGATGTACAGACTGATCAAATGGTATAATTTGCTAGCAATCTCACTGCAATGACTTTATTTATAATAAAAAATATTTCTTTTTTTTAAGTAGTGTGTGTCACTTTGCACACACTGTTCTGCACTATTTTTCTCCATTCTCTTTGGACTCTACCTACCATTTAAGGCTCTAAAATGTATTCCTCTTTTGAGATAATAATCATACTTATCTCATAGAGTAATTGGAGGATGAAAGCTCTGAGCACAGTGCCTGGCACAGAGTTAGGGCTATTAGTTCCTCTCTGGTCTGTGTGGGTGTTTTCTTCCCAGCTGAATTTATCAAATCCTAGGGATCAAACAGTTCCTGAATTCTTTGTGAGTATATAGTATACTGGTTTGCCTTCAGTAAATACCCAGCACATATTTATCAAATGATTAAAAGTTGAGTAGTTGTAGACTAGTGGGGGAAATAAACAGACACTGGGGTCATGAGGATAACGCACTTCTTGACGTAGGTTTATTAACGCACATTGTTGTGGATGAGTCTTTTTCTGTGACTACCCTTATTCAAGTCATCTCTGAAAGGGTATTAGAGAATCTGTCTCTGGCTAGTTCCCCCTCATTCATGCCGCCCCTAAGTGGAGAAGGAGAAAGAACTGAAATTCAGTCTCAGGACTTTGAGGGTTTTGATTCCTAAACTGTCATTGGTCCCATCACCCCTTGAAACATTGGAACAACTTTCCAAAAGGACGTTTACCCCACGGTCACAGACTCAGATACTGAAGGGGCCAGGCCGGCATAGCAGTGAATGAGGCTGGGCTCTACCCCGAATCTGCATCCACATGGGAATGTGCTCTCTCTAAAAAAAGCCAGAAATCTGGGTTTTTATGTGAAAACTCCCAATATCTAAATGTTGGCTCCGTTGCTGGTTTTGTTTTTGTTTTGTTTTGTTAAATAATTCTCTGTGAGCCAAATAAAACAGGTCTGCTGCCAGCTCCAGCTCTCCAGCTGCCAGTATGTGACTTTTGACTTAGATTTTGCTTCCTTGATTGATTTGAGGGTTTATCTATAGACATACAATATTTTTTTCAGTAATTTATTCTCATGTCAAACAGCTAGTTTAATTATTTTAAACTCTTAAGAATGCTGGAATCAAAGGAGGATTTGTAACTTTGGTGGTCAGTTTCTGTGGGGGAATCCCAGCTCCTCCAAAACAGGAGAATAAGCTACTGACCCTGAAGCCTGGGCTCCAGTCTTTCCCCTCTTTGCAAACAAAGGAAACAGATGCCAGGCAGTTAACAGCACAGGTAACTTGGTGGGAACTTTGCTTAGAATATGGTGAACGCTCTTCCAGGGTCAGTGCATTTTTATAGAGCAATAAGGAACAACTTGGAAGGAAAGTCCATGTTGGCTGCACGTGTCAATGACCTTACACCCAAGGTAGTGGCCTTGAAGTCCAGGTGTGCAATCAGTCGGAATAACCAGGAACTCTGACTTGTTTATTGTTCCCAAAAGCCAGAGAAGCTTTAAAAAGCAAACAAACAGCAAAAAAAATTTAAAGCATAAGAAACGCTTTTTCAGTTCTCAGCACTAATCTTTAACTTAAGATGCATTTCTCTGTCTCCTTTCCTCAGTGTGTATTTTATAAAAATGAATTGAAGTCCAAATTAGATAATAAACTATATGATTAATACAGGACCTTCTTATCCAAGTTGAAGCAGAAACAAACAGTAGGGAGAAGTATTTGGGGAGGTAGTTCATTTTATTTTATTTTTTTTTTAAAGAACTAATGGGTGAAAGTATAAAACAGGCAATTCCCTATTTATTTATCCATATTCATGGAGTACCTGTTAGGTTATATATGTGGTAGACTTGTGAATGGAGCCATGATTTTTCTTTACTCTAGATCAGAGGTTGACAAATATGTTCTATAAAAGGCCAGATAGTAACTATTTTAGGTTTGGTACATCATCCATTCTCTGTCACAGCTACTCAGTTCTACCATTGTAGCACAAAAGCAGCCATGGGTGATACATAAACAAGTGGGCGTGCCTATATTCCAATAAAACTTTACTTGCAAAAATTGTCAGCAGGCTGCATTTGTCCCATAGGCTGTAATTTGCAGACCCCTGTTCTAGGTAACTGAGGAAGAAGTATGGGAGGGATAATTTATTTGCTCTATTCTTTTTTTTTTTTAACTTGGAAAAGTACTTTATTATTTTTAATCATTTTTTTATTAAAGTATAGTTGATTTACAATGTTGTATTAGTTTGGGTGTACAGCAAAGTGATTCAGTTATACATATATCTATATCCTTTTTTAGATTCTTTTCTGTTATAGGTTGTTACAAGGTATTGACTATAGTTCCCTTGTTGTAGGTCCTTCTTTTTTATCAATTTTATATATAATAGTGTATATATGTTAGTCCCAAATTCCTAATATATCTCTCCGCCCCTGCTATCCCCTTTGGTAACCATAAGTTTGTTGTGTCTATAAGTGTATTTCTGTTTTGTAAATAAGTTTATTTGTATCATTTTTGTTTTTAGATTCCACATATAAGTGATATCATATGATATTTGTCTTTCTCTGACTTACTTCACTTAATATGATAATCTCTAGGTTCATCCATGTTGCTGCAAATGATATTATTTCATTCTTTTTATAGTTTTTGCATATATATATGTGGTGTGTGTGTGTGTATATATATATGTACAGACACAAACACACACCACATCTTCTTAAGCCAGTTGTCTGTCAGTACACATATAGGTTGCTTCTATGTCTTGGCTATTGTAAATAGTGCTGCTGTGAACATTGGGATGCATGTATCTTTTTGAATTAGAGTTTTCTCCTGATATATGCCCAGGAGTGAGATTGCAGGATCATATGATAACTCTATTTTTAGTTTTTTAAGGAAGCTTCATACTGTTCTCCATAGTGGCTGTACCAATTTACATTCCCACCAACAGTGTAGGAGGGTTCCTTTTTCTCCACACCCTCTCCAGCATTTATTATTTGTAGACTTTTTAATGATGGCCATTCAGACTGGTGTGAGGTGATACCTCATTGTAGTTTTGATTTGCATTTCTCTAATAACTAATGATATTGAGCATCTTTTCATGTGCTGGTTGGCCATCTATATGTCTTCTTTGGAGAAATGTCTATTTAGGTCTTCTGCCCATTTCTGGATTGGGTTGGATTTTTTCTTTTTTTAATATTAAGCTGTATGAGCTGTTTGTGTATTTTTGAAATTAATCCCTTGTTGGTTGCATCATTTGCAAATATTTTCTCCCATTCTGTAGGTTGTCTTTTCATTTTATTTATGGTTTCCTTTGCTGTGCAAAAGGTTTTAAGTTTAATTAGGTCCCATTTGTTTATTTTTGGTTTTATCTCCATTACTCTAGGAGACAGAAACAAAAAACTGTTGCTGCAATTTATGTCAAAGAGTATTCTGCCTGTGTTTTCCTCTAGGAGTTTTATAGTATCAAGTCTTACATTTAGATCTTTAATCCATTTTGAGTTTACTTTTGTATATGGTGTCAGAGAACGTTCTAATTTCATTCTTTTATGTGTACCTGTCCAGTTTTCCTAGCAACACTTATTAAGCATACGGTCTTTTCTCCATTGTATATTCTTGCCTCCTTTGTTGTATGTAGATTAGTTGACCATAAGTGCGTGGGTTTATTTCTGGGCTTTTTATCCTGTTCCATTGATCTATGTGTCTGTGTCTGTGCCAGTACCATACTGTTTTGATTACTGTAGCTTAGTAGTATAGTCTGAAGTTAGGGAGAATGATTCTTCCACCTCCGTTCTTCTTTCTCAAGATTGTTTTGGTTATTCGGGGTCTGTTTGTTTGTCTTACAAATTAAAAATTTTTTCTGTTCTAGCTCTGCGAAAAATGCCATTGGTACTTTGATAGAGATTGCATTGAATCTGTAGATTGCCTTGGGTAGTATAGTCATTCTAACATTATTGATTCTTCCAGTCCAGTGACATGGTATATCTTTCCATCTGTTTGTGTCATCTTCAATTTCTTTCATCAGTGTCTTAGAGTTTTCAGAGTACAGGTCTTTTGCCTCCTTAGGTAGGTTTATTCCTAGGTATTTTATTCTTTTTGATGCCATAGTAAATGGAATTATTTCCTTAATTACTCTTTCTGATATTTTGTTGTTAATGTATAGAAATGCAACAGATTTCTGTATATTAATTTTGTATCCAGCAACTTTACCAAATTCACTGATGAGCTCTAGTAGTTTTCTAGTAGTGTCTTTAGGATTTTCTATGTGTAGCATCATTTCATCTGCATACAGTGACAGTTTTACTTCTTCTTTTCCAATTTGGATTCCTTCTATTTCTTTTTCTTTTCTGATTGCTGTGGTTAGGACTTCCAAAACTATGTTGAATAGAAGTGTCAAAAGTGGGCATCTTTGTCTTGTTCCTGATCTTACAGGAAATGCTTTCAGCTTTTCACCATTGAGTATGATGTGAGCTGTGGGTTTGTCATATATGGCCTTTATTATGTTGAGGTAGCTTCCCTCTATGCCCACTTTCTGGAGAGTTTTTAATCATAAGTGGATGTTGAATTTTATCAAAATCTTTTTCTACATCTATTGAGGTGATCATATAGTTTTTATTCTTTAGTTTGTTAATGTGGTGTATCACATTGATTGATTTGAAGATATTAAAAAATCCTTGCATCCCTAGAATAAATCCCACTTGATCATGGTATATGACCCTTTTAAAGTATTGTTGGAGTTGGTTTGCAAGTATTTTGTTGAGGATTTTTACATCTATATTCATCAGTGATATTGGCCTGTAATTTTCTTTTTTTGTGATACCTTTATCTGGTTTTGGTGTCAGGGTGATGGTGGCCTCATAGAATGAGTTCAGAAGTGTTCCTTCCTCTGCAGTTTTTTGGAGTCGTTTCAGAAGGATAGGTGTTAACTCTTCTCTAAATATTTGGTAGAATTCACCTGTGAAGCCATCTGGTCCTGGACTTTTGTTTGTTGGGAGTTTTTTTAAATTACTGGTTCAATTTCAGTACTGGTAATTGGTATGTTCATATTTTCTGTTTCTTATTTGCTATATTCTTAATTGTTCTTATTGCTCAAACAATAGCAAGAGTATTCATAGTCCTAGCTAGCAAATAAGTTCATCTTTCCATGTTCTGACCACTGATTTATGTACATAGACAGTTGACCCTTGAACCACATGGGTTTGAACTACACAGGTCCACTTCTTCACAGATTTTTTTCAATAGTAAACACTACAGTACCACATGATCCGCAGTTGTGCAGGGCAGAGACCTGCTGACCTGAGGTCACCGAAGAGGTGGACCTGCTGGAGGGACAGAGGTCTATGGGTCTTGCTGCAGCCCAGCTGAGCCGTCTCTCAGCTTTGCTTAGACTGTGTGCTCCCTACAAGGCCTTCCAGTGTCTCGTTTGGCACATTCCCTGAGACAGCTGATCCCATGGAGGGCTGCCCTGTGCGGTGAAGAGGGTCCCCACGGGTGTCTCTGTTTGTCTCTTTGAGCTTGATACGCATGTTTCATTCCTGAGAGGACCCCCTCCGGGGGCCCTGATGGTGGTTCAGAACCCGCCCAGCTGAGGCCTAGACCCGCTGGCAGGGTCCTTGCTGGGTGCTGCCCAGCCCAAGCACGCAGCAGGGTGGCTGGTCGTATTCCTTTGGGGCACTTCCTGTGACTCCTTCCACCTGCCTGAGGACTGTCACTCAGCCCTAAGGAGAGCTGGCCGTGTGGTCAGAGAATGGGCTGTGGAGTAAGGCAACCCCAGCGCCTCTTTATTAATAAGGGAGAAAGAAGCCATCGTGAGTGGGAGCTTGCAGGACAAGAAGACAGGACTTGCAGGAGAACCTGCGGATGAGTAGACTGGTCCAGCCACGGGGCAGCCAGGAATTCAGAGTTCCGGACCCCACAGTCACCACCAAGTCTATTTCAGGAGTTATTCCTACTTCTTCAGTAGCTGCCAGAATAATTTCTGTGATCTCCTTCTCACAGAACGCCAGGATCCCACTAACTGCAGGCCCACCCAGCAGAGTCACTGAACTACCCAGAAACACTGCCATTTCCTTGGCTTTCTTATCTCACACATGCAGCCTAAACCCTGGATCAACCCCTGCTTCACCAGTCGGTGCCTGAGACGCTGCAGACAGTTTACATACACTTTCTGAGCACATTTCGTCATCTATGGAATGTCTGTATTATACACCTTGTCAGGTTAGTGTGAGGATTAGAGATAATGTGAAAACAGAAGCCGGCATATAAGACACAGTTAACGGTACTTAGAGTATTGTATCACCCAGTCCTTCATGCAACGTGTACATACCAGGCCTTGTTCTAAGAGCTGGGCAGAGAGCATTGAAAAAGACAGACCTTGTCCTCATGGAGCTCAGATTCTGGGGGCAAAGACAGACCACACACACGTAGACTATAATGTCATGAAGTGACCACCCCGGTTCAGAAGAAAATTGAAGCAGAATAAGGGGAAGGAAAGTGACAGGTAGAATAGGGTGTTGGCTGTTTCAGGCGTGGCAATCAAAGAATGTCTTCCTGAGCAGATGATGTGAGCAGAAACCTGAAAAAAAACAACAGAGTATTCCGTATGCACATATCTAAGGGAGGAGTATTCCAGGCCAGGGGAACAGCAAATGCTAAGGCCCTGAGGTGGGAGCAGTCTGACATATTTATGAAAAAGCAAGTAGACCTTAAGGATTGGGAGAGGAAGGTGGGATATTGGCCAGGGGCTAGATCTAGGGTGTCCTAAACCATGCTAAGATCCTGGAATTATTCCAGGAAACGATGGAAAACCACCGAAGGGTTTGAGCAAAAAGAACAATGTGATCAGATTACATTTAGAAAGCTTCACTCCAGCTGCTAATTATAAAATAAACTGTAGGGTAGCAAAAAAGAAATAGGAAAGGACAGCAAAAAAGCTGTCTCAGGCATCTAGGAGAGAGATGAGGGTGGCCTGGACCATGCTGGGAGCATGGAGGTGATAAGAAGCCACTGGGCTCAGGGTGTGTTTCTGTAGGTAAGGCCAGCAGAGCTTTCTCTGGGATTAACTGTTGGGTATGAGATGAGGAAAGGAGTTGATGCTCCAGGTATTTTAGGTCTGAGCATTTGGATGTTGCCATTTCAGAGACAGCGGAGGCTGAGAAAAGATGGATTTTGGCAGGCAGGGGGACCTAAATCTGGAGGTTGCTTTACACATGTTAAGTTTGATATGCATTGTATCGATAGGTATCCAAGTGCAGATGTTGAGCAGGCAGGTGGATATTAAAATCCAGAAGTCCACGGGGAGGTTGAAGCTGGACATAAATAGAAGGCGGGCTCAGGATCATGGGAAAGACCTGACAGAGACCAAAGCTGTGTGAGGACAGGGACCGTGTCTGTTTCATTGAGTTCTGTATGCACAGCATGAATATTCAGTATGTGTCTGGTGAGTAAATTAATCTGTGGCTATTAAACTGTTACATGATGAATGTGGTTTCGTGCAAAACAAAAGCACTAACTGAAAATTTGCTTTATTATTCCAAACCAAAAATAGAAACCTGGTGTGTAGTTTCTTAAGAAATAATTGGCATATGATAAAATCAAAGCTTGACACTGAAAGGAACTTTTGAGGCCATTTAATGCAAAAGTTCAAAATTTGTGGAGGAGAGGGTGGTAAGGGAAGTAGATGGTTTATTGCCAAGGGTGAGACAGTGTATAGGGCCTGCACACTGACAATAAACTGAATAAATAATGTCTTGACCATCAATGCACTACTCTTGTTCAAGCATATGAAGATGTTGCAATTAGTAAAATAAGAGAGAACAACATAAGCTCCCAAAGACCAACTGTCTTGGGCGGGGAGAGAATTTAGTGAGTGTTTGTACATTAGAAGGAGTCTTTGTCTTGAAATGGGTGGGAAACTCGGATCTAATCCAAGCCTTTTGTTTTACTGATACAGAAAGGGAAGGGGAGTGGGATTAAGTGATTTGCATAAATGACACAGCGAATTAATGACTGTGCCTAGATGGACTCCTAGGTCTCCTTAACCTGAGCCCAAAACTCCTTCCACCACACATGTGCTCTGAATTTCAGCACCAACTTTCTTCAGACCAGTAATTGAGGTATTGCCTTAGAACGGAACTCATTTATTTTTGGCCATGGAATTATTTTAGTGATCTATTTTGCCGGCAATTTAATATGAGAATTATAATTAGACTTTGTTTTAGCTAATTTCAAAATCCATCTACAATTCCCTAAGCATGTTCCTTTTGGCAATGCGAAAGAAATAAGTAGTCCAAGGAGGGTCGCTGAAAGTAAAATGTTTAATTTGCAATAGATAATTTACCAAGTGAGTAATTCTCGTGTCGAAAAATTAAAACTTGATTTGAGCTGCAGACATCATTTTAAGGAAGCTGAGAAGCCCGTGTAGGCCTTCAGGAGGGGACACATCTGAATATCCACAACTCTCGGTTCAAATCCTGGCTCCACAGCTCAGTTACCTGTACAGACCGTGTTGGCCAAGCTAACTCACTCCTCCAAGCCTCAGTTTACACATCTGCAAAATGGGGAGGGAGACACTTCCTTTCTAAAGAGGACATTAGAAAGCACACCCATCTGATGCCTGCACGGACGAGGCCCTGGGGAAAGAGAGGAACCCTTCGAATCTTACATGTGGGGAAACTGAGGCCTGTTAGAAGTAACCCAAAGAAACCATTGTGAGTTGAGTCCGCAGTCCAATCCCCTAGCTTTTAACTAACTACCCTCCAGCTCAGTCACCGTCTCCTGATGTTCCTGGCTCCTGACTTCCTCAGGCTGCGTTTGCCAGGAAATTGCCCAGCCATACTGCCTGGACAGCTTCCCTGGCGGAGGAGTGCCCACTGGGGGCGCAGGCCCCCAGGGCTGGCATCACAGTCTGAGCCTGTGGGCTGCTCCAGCGGGTTCTGCTGAGAGGTTGCCCCGGTGGCTGCATTACTCACACATCCCTGCCACCCCGCGCAGCTGGCCCCGGCCTGAGCACAGGCTCGTTTACATTGTGGCACAACAGGAAGCAGGGCCGGTGTTCAGAGCCGCGTTGGCTCACGGAGAGCCGTGGCTCCAGGTGCTCTGGGTCCTGCAGCTGTGGCTGTGTCCCTCGCCTCACGTTTGCCCCGGGGTGGGGGTGGGAGTAGCAGTCTTTCTGCGGCAGCTTGGTGGGGCTTTAGTGGGGGACGGTTGAGTGTTTTGGGGGGTGAGAGGTTGGTTTGCTTTTTGTCCGCTATCACGTGCTTGGCAGGCATGACCAGAAGGCGGGACGGGGGGGTACCTTTTGTGGAGTCAGGGTTCCTACACAGTTCTCCCACAGCGGCTGCAAGTGAAATGGCAGAGGCGTGAGTCACCCTGTGAGACGGGAACAGGAAGACATCCTGTTGATGCCAAAACATTTTCAGTTCAGTTATGAGAATTTACACCCTGCCCCCCCCAAAAAAGACAAAAAATCAGCATTCGGCATGCGTCTCCCCGGGCACAGTGGTCTGGCACTGGCTGTGTTCCCTGTGAAGGATGGCCCGGGGCCCAGCTTGGTTTAGTGCTCAGGAAATTGGCCGTGTCCTTGGTCTGCTTTGTCTGTGACGGTATCAGAGAACCCTCTTTGCCAGAGAAACTTTCTGTCTGAGGTTTTGTTTGTTTGGTTTTTGATTCTTGTTTTTATTCAAATATTTTCCCTTGTTTCTCTTCTCGGGATGGTAATGCACTGTATGGTTTCTTAGGATTTTCTTTTGTGTAAACATTTTTCATGTTTTTCTGACAGGAACTGTTGCTTATGAAGATCAACTAAGAATTTATAATATTTGAGGGATCCTCTGCTCCTTTTAATGGAATTCTCATAACCCCCTTGTTCTTAAATTATCCTTATAATAATGTATTGAATGCTTAGAGGCAGGCATCCTTTTAAAAACTTCACATCTACATTAATCCTCACAAGAGCTCCATGAGGTAGAGGGACTGTTGTTATTCCCAGTGTGCTGGGACTGAGGCTTGGGTTGAGCAATTTCCAAAGTCACAACGTTAGTTGAATGGCAAGTGCCAGCCCTTAAGCCCCGTTTCTAATCACCCTCTTGGCCAGCACTTACTCAAAGTATGGTCAGCAGAGCACTGACCGCATGAGATGTTCCTAGAAAAATGTAGCTGTGTTCAAATAATTGGAGGAAATGCTGCAAACCGTATGCCTCTTGCAGATCATAAACGTATCTTAGTGTGGGAAGACCCTGTGTAGTCCTATGTGAAAGAAGCCTACTTATCTTTGTTTGAACTAGGACTCTCCAAAATAGATGTGACATGGACCCTTATTTCCATGTATACCTATTAAGTTGTAATGCGTTTTGAGAAACACCACGCTAGCATACAAAAGCATATAGCCAGGTGATTGAGAGCTTTGGAGCCAAAGTACCTGGGTTGGAATACTGTATCTGCTACTTCCTCTTCCTCACTTTTCCCATCTGTACAATGGCAAAATATAATAGCACTCTCTCACAGGGTGATGGTGAGGACTAAATTAGTCAGTGCATCTAGAAGACCTAGGAGAGTGTTGTATACATGGAGAAGTACTCGATGTTCCAAACGTAGCAGGATGAATCAAAACATTTGCTACTACCTGTGGGGTCTGGCCGAAGCCAAAATGCTATTTCATGGTGCTTAGAAAACACATGAGACAGGAAGCATTGCCCTCCCTCTTTCCCTTGGTGCTCTCTCTAGCTTCCCTGGATTCTCTCTGCCTCTCACCATCTGGTTGGTCCAGATAGCTCAGAGCTGGGCTCAGGTCTCTGCCCTTGAGTCAGGATTAGCGTGCACTCTTGCTGGGACAGGGGACAGCTATCGGCATTAACCACATGCCTGTGGGTAGCCCCAGCAGAATCTGCAGAGAGAATGTGCTGGTAAGAAAGGAACTCAGGTTCCCTGTGTTTTTAAACAAGGCAGCTGCCCTTGCACACTGTTGGCTCCTGGACTTCCGGAAGGGGAAACTGTTGCAAAGCATTGCACTTTCACTGAATTTGCTGCTCCCCCTGTCACCTGCCACTAACCAGAGCAGCTTCTCCAAGGGGGTCCAACGCTGGATGAGAAGCCTTGCAATTCTGCAGGCTCGGCTTCTGGTCCTGGTGTCTCAGCACCCAGCCAGCCTGAGCCGCCTCATGCAAAGTCCTGCAGCAGACAGATAGCACTTGGTGGGGCCCGGTTCTTCCCCTCCTCTGCATGTTCCAAAGTTGGTTGTGCATTGACTCCCGGGAAGGGTCAGAGAGAAGTCCACTGGAGAGAAGTAGAGCAATTACAGGAACTTACTAGTTTTTAAAATGAACGCCGTATGTTTACATTGCCCTTTGTGATTTTTCTCTAAATTTTATTTTATTATTTTTTTAATATCTTTTATTTTATTACTTATTTATTTATTTTGGCTGCATTGGGTTTTCATTGCTGTGCGTGGGCCTTCTCTAGTTGCGGCAAGCGGGGGCTGCTGTTTGTTGCGGTGTGCGGGCTTCTCACTGTGGTGGCTTCTCTAGTTGCAGAGCATGGACTCTAGGCACGCGGGCTTCAGTAGTTATGGCACATGGGCTCAGTAGTTGTGGCTCGCGGGCTCTAGAGCGCAGGTTCAGTAGTTGTGGCACACGGGCTTAGTTGCTCCGCGGTATGTAGGATCTTCCCGGACCAGGGCTCGAACCCGTGTCCCCTGCGTTGGCAGGCAGATTCTTAACCACTGCGCCACCAGGGAAGTCCTCTCTAAATTTTAAATGTCTCAAAATGAGAAGTTCAAATTAGAAAAATGCACCAACCCTCTATGTGAGCAAGGCTGGTTGCCCGTAATATATTTATTATTGAGTGAAAAAATGAAATTTGCAGAACTATATGTAAATATGGCCCCATTTGTTTGAAAATCCACATATATGTGTATGATGTGTGTGTTTGGAAAGGCCAGAGGAAGGTGTGGAAGGAAGAAGGAAAAAAACTAGGGACAGTAGTTACCCCTTTGCCCTTTCGAGTGAAATTAGAAGCAAAGAGTTTTAACTTTTTATTCGATTCACATGCCTATAGATTGAATTTTTCAGCATATTCCTTTTGTTATTAAAAAGAAGAAGAAAATAATAAAAGGGAAACACCCCGAGGTAGACTCCAAAAATAGGGCTAGACTAAATAGTAGTGGTTAATAATGGGTGTTGTCTGCCTAGGCTGGGAGGCTTTGCAGTGAGAAGGAAGGAAACAGACCAGACCAGAAAATGGGCCAATTCCAGTCCCAGTGAGTATGGTATAGGCTCGGCTCAGCAGTGCAGTGGGTGGCTTTGGAGCCTGTGCAGTTACAAGTGGTGCTAAGTTTTGTTTTCCCTTTCCCACGCCTTCCCTCCTGTAGGCCACCCAGGCTGCCCAGGTCCTCAGGGGTTCAGCTCCCCCTGTATTGCCCTTGGCCATGATAAAGCACTTTAATCACCCAGGCCCTGACCAAACGGAGGGGCCATTGCTATCACTGGGTCACCTCTGCAGAGTCCTCACTCTCCGTGAGAGTTCCACAGCCAAAGTTTGGAGCCCTGCCCAGCGGGGAAAGATGCGAGTGGGGAGAGGACCTTGACTCAAAAGTCAGGAACTGGGGTCTTTTCCCAGTTCTGAGGGGTCTTAGACAAATCAAATTTCCTTCTGCCTCAGTTTTCTCAGATGCTAGACATACAAAGTAATTTAATTACAGGGTGGTTGTGAGATGTGATAATAGGAGTGAAAGAGCTTCAGAAGGCAAAAGGTGGTGATTTGAAAAGAAAAACTGGCCCCCGGATGTTACCATTAGCAGTACTATGCTGGGGGTGGGGCAGGCAGGGTACTCAGTGCCTGAGCTGATTTCTCTCCCAACACAGCATTCACTTTCTGCACTGACTTGGAGGCAGAGCCCCTTCCTTTGCAGTATTCAGAGTACTTGCTGTCCTAGGAATCCCCTCTTTGTTGATAAGAAACACACACGAGGAGGGCCTGAGAGGGTGAATGGTCTGTCTCTTTTTCCCACCTTGCCAGATCCCACTGGAAGCCAGGGAACAGGGCCCAGGGTGAGGCTGGACTCTCGGATTCCACATTCTAGGTGCTAAGCATTTAACTGGACTGTCCTGCTTTAACAGTCACTTTATGGTGAGGGCACCTCTAACTGACTGATGTCAGTGTTTGTTGAAGAATGACACAGAGTGGGACCCCACTCCTCACATACACCTCCTCTAGGGTTTAAGGAACTTTAAACATTCTCCTTTGTGATGACAGGTTTTCCCTCCAGATGTCAGTCATTCAGTGTAGTGAACAACTGGGCCCAGACATCAAATCGTACAGGTGAATGGCACACCTGAACTTGTTCAGCTCATTTATGCTATGCCCCGTGGTTTTTTTCTGTCCCACCTTCCCACTCTCTTTCCTCACTCACTCAAAACCCATTTTAAGGAGACGTTGCATATTCATTTATTAAGTAAATTTTCTTTTCTTTTTTTTTTTTTTGCGGTATGCGGGCCTCTCGCTGTGGCCTCTCCCGTTGCGGAGCGCAGGCTCCGGACGCGCAGGCTCAGTGGCCATGGCTCACGGGCCCAGCCGCTCCATGGCACGTGGGATCTTTCCGGACGAGGGCACGAACCCGTGTCCCCTGCAGTGGCAGGCGGACTCTCAACCACTGCGCCACCAGGGAAGCCCTATTAAGTAAATATTTATTGAGTGCCACGTGCGTGCGTATGACAGTACACTAGCACTGAAACCATATCTGTCTTTCGTTAGCTGAAGTCCAGTGGGGTGAGGAGCACCAGAAGATAAGCACACAGATAACCGCATTACAAGACAAGAGGCAGTTAAGTGCCAGAGGCAGGACAATGTGTTCTAGACCCTCAAAGGAGAAACAGACCATCTCCATCCATCTGACCTACCAAGGAGGCACATCTCTGTTCATATCAGCCCCTGCTTAAAATTTTTCAGTGGCTCTCAGTTGCCTCCAGCATAAAATCCAAACTCCTGAGCCTGGCAGCCAACCTTTTGACTCTATTCCACACCCCTTCCAGCTCTTCTTCATGGTGTCTCTGCTCTGCCGAACCTAACCGCTACCTGCCTTTCCCTGCACAGCACCAGGGCTTTCATAGCCTTTGCCCCTCCACTTGGAATGCCCTACCCTCCCAGCTCCATAGCCTGCAGTGTGGTGCCGCCTCTCCCATAAAGCCTGCCCAGATTTCCCCCAGCCAGAAGGAGTCACTCCCTCTTCTGAACTCTCCTTGTACTGACCTCTCTGTCTCTCCTGATGCAGCTTTTCTGCTTCAAGTTGTTTGTGGACGCACCAGTTTTCCCTCTGCTGGATGGAAAGCTCCCTGAGGGTTTATTTGTACATGCTCAGTGCCTACCAGAGCATCAGAGCAGCCTCCTGACCAACAGCTGTGGGATGGAGGTGGGGGGAGCTTTAGGTTGGAGGATAAACAGAGACGTGGTGATAGAGGCAACCTGACAGGACCTGGAAGCAGGGGTGGCATCTCAACGGGGGGCCTGGGAAGGGCAAGTCAGAGTTCAATTCCAGGGGCCATTTGAGGAGCTACAAGTCAGGTTATTTTCTCCTACCTCTTTTGGGTTGTGGGTCCCCTTCGATTAATGCTCTGGACCCTCTCCCCAGAAAATGTACATACCCACAGCATTTCATAGAGGGTACCTGGACCTTTTCGGGGGAAAGAATCCCAAAGCAAAAACATAGTTGACGACTGGAAATGTAGATTACAGCCATATTGTGAAGGGTTTCTGGGCCATAGTGAAAGTTGCGTTCACTTCAACAGTTAATCGGGAACAGTTGATGTTTTTTGTTTCTTACTTTCTTTTCAAGTGTTATATCTCTCAGCTGCTGACCCAGATCGTATGCATAATGATTTTTTTCACAAGCTAAACACACACATGTAGCCAGCAGTTGGAAAAGTCCCTTTGTGTCCCCTTTGCCACCTTCCCCTTCAGGAGTAACCACTGGCCTGACAGCCAACAGCATAGATTAGTTTCACCTGTTTTTGTGCCTTAATGGCCTCGTACGGTAGGTACTTCTTTTGACTCTTTGTGTCTGGCTCCTTTCACTCAACATTATATTTGTGAGATTATCCATATTGTTATACAGTTCCCTGGCGGTCCAGTGGCTAGGATTCGGGGCTTTCATCCATATGGTTGCATGTATTTGGAGCTTGTCATTTGCTATGGAATATTCCATCGAGTGAGATATTATTCTCCTGCTTGGGTCGTTGAGGCAGTTTCCATCTGGGGGCTGCTACGAACATTCTAATGCATGTCTTTTGGCCGATATAGGACTAGAATGGCAATATGTAAATGTTCTGCCCAAGTGACTATTGCCATATTTTGTGTTCCCTCCCCCCATCCAGTTGATGGTTTTTGAGGGGCATCATAAGATTAGAGTTGAATTTTAGGAAGATTTATTTGGCTGTGGTATCTTTGATGTCTCTGAGCAGTGGTTTCAGAGAGCCCTGGGAATCTGCAGAGTCGCCTTAGGGGCTGCCACCGGGCAGAGAGAAGGGAGGCTGAGTTTGTGGTAGTGCTCTGAGCTCCTCGTTCACAGCCACCCTCCAGCAGAGCAGGCGCGCTCGTATCTGTTTCATTAGCTTTTGCCATTATCTAGGATTACTGGTCCATGGCCAGCAGTCTGACAAGTTGACAGCTGTTGGGGGAGAGCTCAGGGAAACCAAGAAAAGTGAGGCGGTTGTAGTCATCTCCAAACACATATCGAGGGAGGGCCTTAATAAGAGGTTGATGGCAGGGGCACCAGAGAGGAAGGTGTGGATAGGAAAATAGAACCTGTAGGACTGGTCACCTCTTTGGATGTCAGGGAGCAAGGGGGTGGTCTCAGAAACAGAACTAATGTTTTGAATCTAAGTTACTGTAATAAAGGTTGCTTTCTTAGCAGAGAGTTTGAGAAGCCAAGTCCAGAGAAGGGCCCCCGGGGAGAAGAAGAGGGGGAGCCTGACTTCTGACAAGTTTAAGGAACAGGCAGGCTATGTGGATGAGAGGGTCCCGCAGACAGCTCCGGGACCAGACACAGGTGTAAGAATCCTCTGTAAGGGGCTTCCCTGGTGGCTCAGCGGTTAAGAATCTGCCTGCCAATGCAGGGGACCTGGGTTCAAGCCCTGGTCCAGGAGGATCCCACATGCTTCCGAGCAGCTAAGCCCATGTGCCACAACTACTGAGCCCATGCTCTAGAGCCCGTGAGCTACAACTAGCCCGCATGTGTAGAGCCCATGCTCTGCAACAAGAGAAGCCACCGCAAGGAAAAGGAGCCCCCACTCGCCACAACTAGAGAAAGCTTGCGAGCAGCAACGAAGACCCAACGCAGCCAAAAATAAATTAATGAATGAATGAATTAAAAAAAAAAAAAGAATCCTCTGCAAGCCCTTGGAGGGAGATGGAAGGAGGGAGGACAGAGAGAGGAAAAATAAGCACGCAGGCCAAGTCTTCAAGGACAGCTGAGCTTGGAGGACTTGGAGAGGGAAAGATGTCAGCCCTGGAGACAGAGCGCGACAGTCGGAGGCATGCAGACGCGCCCAGGGGAGGATCGGGGCTCAGAGACCGAGGGCAGAGTCAGGAGGGTGGGACAGTCCAGCAGTGTCAGTGTCAAAAACTGGACTTGTTCCAAGAGTTCTTCAGCTTTATCTGGAATCATGACATTTCACGGAAGTGCCTTCTTAACCATCAGTAATGTTCAGGGTTATGTGCGTCCTGTGCTGTTATCTCTGAAAACTGGCAACAGCGTGCCCTTGCACATGGTAACTCGCCCAGAAATTTCAATTCACTCTGATAGCCCTTCCCAGAACATTTTGGCTAAAAAAGCTTACTGTATTTGTGAGCATGGCTTTATTTTAAAACATCCATGAACAGTATTTTCTCCCCCATATGCTTGCTTGCTTCAGAACCCACTTGGTAAGGAAAGCTCCCCTGCCCATCCCTCCCCTATTTGGGCTGATCCCCACTTATATAGTCTTCTGGGGATTCAGAAGCAGCTCTGTGCTGACCACACCCCCCCCCCCATGTGCGTAATTCTTTCAGGGCACTAGATTCACCTGTTCGTGTCCCTACACGGTTTACTTTAGTGACTTTGTCCCTGCCGTGATCATTATGACAATATATAAATATTAAGGGCTTAAACCAATGATCTGAGGAATTCTAAAGAGCAGGAAAGAGAGGACCACTCAGAGAGAAGCAAAGAAGAGGTGCAGAGCGTGTACATTGTTGTCCTTTGCTAAGGATGAGGAAGCTGAGACCCAGAGAGGACAAATGACTGGCCACCAGTTCGGCACATGAGGAGTCAGGGAGTCCCAGGTGTTGTGCTGAGCAGCCCTGATGTATTCTAGTCCCTGCGGCTCTTTTATCCTAATGTACATCCAGATCACCCGGAACTTTTTCAGAACGTACTTTTCCCAGGACTTACCCTGATGTTCTGATTCTGGAGGTTTGGGGGTGAACTTCAGACCTGGGCGCACTGACAGAACTGCCCAGGTGATTCTGAAAGCAACCCTGTTAGGAGTCCAACGTCTAGTCACTTTGTGGTTTCTGTGTTTCACTCCACGCTACCTCTTAAGTGCAGGTATAATCTGCATCTAAGAAAGTGTCATTAAACGGGTTGTGTCTCAGAGAGGAAAAATTTAAGAAGTATACGGGGGCTTCCCTGGTGGCGCAGTGGTTGAGAGTCCGCCTGCCGATGCAGGGGACGCGGGTTCGTGCCCCGGTCCGGGAAGATCCCACATGCCGCGGAGCGGCTGGGCCCGTGAGCCATGGCCGCTGAGCCTGCGCGTCGGAACGGGAGAGGCCACAACAGTGAGAGACCCGCGTACCACAAAAAAAAAAAAAAAAAAGTATATGGAATTACTAAAAGTGAATGTTACACTAAATATTAAGAAGGGAAGCACCTGATAGGCTACTAAGAAATAAGAGTCTTGTAGGGCAAAGGATTCTGATACTTTTCCGGTTATCTGCAAAAGTATCTTACCTGTTGACCATATACATTTGCATGCTAAATTCAAGAAGTTCAACAAGTCCATAAGTAGAAATTAAAATGAAATTAAGTATTTAGTTGAAGCTGTCTGATATAGATGGTATATGAGAAAGCACTTCATAAATCGGGGGCATTATTGGGATACCAGGCTTACCCCATTAGAAATAGAATACCAGATTTCGACATTGGGTCGAGGCAGAAGTGACGTACAAACATATGGCAGCATCTGTATGTGACACATAGGTATGTTTCCCCAGAATTTAGCTGGGGATGGTTTTCATTTATAAATGAAGGCACAAGCATCCTGTGATCATGTGAGCACTGGGTCAGTTCATTTATCAATGTTGACACTGACAGGTCATGGCTGCTTATAAGACTTGAATATGTTTATTTTTTCAATCGACTAAAATCAGTCTCATAATTTCTACATGTAATATAAACACGTCATTTATTTTGGCTTATATTATACATAAAATTGTTCCGAAGAATCTCATGTGCTTCTGAAAATACCCCAAGGACAAACTTTTGATAGAATCTACTTCAACCTTCTGAAACTCGCATTTGGTCACAGACAACTAAGTGCTGATTTCTTATGCTCTCTCCCAGGAATTTAGTCCCTGGACTCATTAAGTGTTAGAAAAGTTTAACTTTACAGTTAAATGCCTGAATAAATAATAGGCACTAATGTTGTCATATTGGTATTAGCATTTGCTGGAAGGTGTATGTTACTCCCAGTGCCACTCATAAGATGAATTACCCTTGGGAAGCAGCCCCCTTCCCTCCACGGTAAGCACCTGACCTGCAGAAGCAGACTTAAGCAATGGAGGCATCTGGGGGTAGTTCTTTCTTTCCACAGCTTGCAGCATCACAACTGTACTTTCCTATATTCGTCCTTAATATAAGGGGAAAAGTGCCACCGAGGCCAGAGGCCAGATAAGGAGCTGCTTCTGAAACCAAGGGTAGCAGGTAGCCTAAAACCAACATCTATGTCACCCTCCTTTCATAAGTACAGGAATGAGGAAAGTATATGCCCTAGTGTTCACTTTGGAAACTCAAGTAAAACTGTGCTTAAGACATAAGAAGGAGTTGTGTAAAATGTTATACTTCAGAGATTTTTGTTACAGTTCCTAATTGATATATAATCAGAAACAGAGCTAATACAGTGAGTTTCTCTGACTTGACCTCTTCATCCGGAGGTAACGCATCTGGGAAAGTATTACCTGAAGGAATCCTTTTGTAATGTGACATGATCCGCATTTGTTTCAGAAATTCTGAGTTTTATACATTGGGTTCAGGCCCTTATCATCGCTCATCTAAAATACTGCCACAGATCCCTGTGTCATAATTTTATTGGAGAAAGCATTGAGTTCCTGCCGTGTGTCCAGCCCCAGGAATATATTGCGCCTTCTGTTTGCTGAATTAGGAAAAGGAAAAATCGCGAAGCCATTGCTTCCTGCCAGGGCTATCCATGTGTCTCGTAACAAACCAAATCAGTGTGTGTTTATCTTGTGTGTATTGTGTATGGAAGAAGTAGAGAACTGTGTAATATGGGGTGGCTGGCCTCAAGGGCCAGCCATCAGAGAGAGAATTAGACTTAAAGAAGGACTCTGGTGGGTGAAGTAGATGCAAAATATTTGTGAGAAGTATGATGACTGTAGTCGTAAAGCCAGCCCTTGGGACGTGTGGTCTGGTAAGTTACTAGAACACCAAGAGAAGCAGAATATTTGAAATAGTTCTGGCCTGGAAAATCTGGGGCTGAGAGTGGCCATAGAAATGCTTTATCTGGGCTTACAGGCAGCATCCTTCCCCACTGCATTCCATTTGATGTTCTCGTTTTGTGAAATTCTTGTGTTTAAGAGAACAAACCTTAACAAGCAAGCTGTTGGTAGTAACATGCTGTGTATTTAAATTGATGTCCTCTTTCCAGTGGTCTTGAGTGTCATTCTGTCATGATCGATCTTTGGCTTGATTCAGCCCTCTTTCTCAAAAGTTCTATATCTCATTGAAAGAAAAATTTTAATGGATTTGAATTAATTCATATTTCTGAGGAATTTTATATCCCCTGTTAAGAAATATTCTGAAATTTTACAGAACCCAGTGAGCTGCGGTAGAAGTGTGCCTTTTGGGTGCCAAATTATTTAAGTTGCATTGATGTTGCTGATGAGGTTTGGACCTTAAATGACTTGCCTTGGTTTCCTAGTCCATGTTTTCCCTCAAGTAACTTACTTATTTTTTGGAAAAGGAGGGAATCAACAAATTTGCTTTGGAAGGGAGAGCTCTAATCCTTTTACATAGAGAATGAGTCAGAACTACAGGAAGCTTCCTTGGGGACCCCTTGTATCTTCAGTTCTTTCCCTTTGAAAATATATGAACTTTTAGGTTCCATGAGTCTCAAAACAAACAGGTACTTTACCTGTGAGGGCCAGCATGGAAAGTTCATCTTGCTGGTCATTCCAGGAATTCGATAGACACTGCTTTTCCCCAATGCAGTTATCAAGTCCAGACGTGTTGGAAAGGAGGTTGGGCATATTCCCTGGCTGTCGTTTCATGGGAGAAGGTGAGATGAAGAAAGAAAGAAAAATTAAGTATCCTGTTATGTAGTCGGTAGCATGTACGAGTTATGGGACCAGAGTTGGGCCTTTTTTTTTTTTTTTTTGGTCAGTGAATGCAAGGAGGGTGCGAAGCTTCCTGGCAAGTTAAACTTTGGCACCTGTGACTCAGGGCCTGAGTGCCACGTACAGTGGGCAGAGGGCCCAGATCATGGCTGTTTTAATCCCGTCTGTGCCTCCTAAAAAGGCAATTAAATTACTTCCTCTGTACTGTGGACATACTTGCTAGATGGTAACCTGGAAGAGGAAACAGTAGATAATAATTAACGTATCTTCCACTCTTTCATGACAGAGCTCATCTTATGGTGTTGGTCATTATCATGTTATAGGTTATGAAGTGTTTAGGGTCATAGAATTTTACTCAACTTTTTATCCTTGAAATTTTCAAACATACACAAAAGCAGGATGCACTCCGTGTACCTGCCACCGAGCTTCAACAATTAGCAACAAATTTCATAGCCAGTCTTGCTTCATCTACCTCTTCACCCACTCTCACTACCCTTCTCGTTTGGCACCATAGGTTAGTTTTGCCTTGAACTGTAAGAAAATGGAATCAGTATGCACTCTTCTGTGACTGGCGTCCTTCGCTCAGCATGATGCCTAAGGGATTTGCCCATGTTGTTGGTGCGTCAGTAGTTGGTTTCCCTTTTTCCTCGCCTATTAGAAGGCTTTCAGCCACGTTCCTCTCATATTCCCCTGCGCTCACCATTCCTGAATCAGTGCTTCTCTCTTGGTCCCTTATCCTTCGACCTCCCTTCCCTTCACACGGTGGAAACCACTCACTCAGGGGCCCCCCCATCACCAAGTTCCATGAGCTATGCTTGCTCTCTCCTTCCTTTATCCCTGTAAAGTGACTAATAACTGCCCCGCCTCCTGGTTTTGTGAATAACAATTACTGGGATTTTTTTTTTTTTTTAATCATAAAAGCATCACTTGTGGTTGAGAGTACAGACTCTGGAGCCAGGCTGCCGGGATCGCAGCGCTGGCTCCTGCACTTACCTTTGCTCTGACCTTGGCTGTGTTCTAAGCGTCTGCCTCCCTCAGTTCCTTTAATCCTAAACTGGGAAAAACAATAGTAACAACCTCATAGTGTTGTTTTGAGGATGAAGTAAGTTAATATCTGTAAAGCTCTTAGAACAATGCTTGGCAAGTGTAAGTGCTGTACAAGTATTAGCTATTAAGAGCGAAAAAATAAAAACGTACCCACTGCAGGAGTGCATAAAAACACTGAAAATTCCCTAAAATTCTCACCACCTATCTATAGCTACATTGTGGACTATTCCAGTGTGTTATTTGGATATATTTTAAGTAAACATATTTATAACTAACTGACTAAACATATTTACACAGCATTAACGTGCCCTTCCTGCCTCTCTTCCCCTAGCTTTTGTGATGGTGTCGCCCTGCCCCTTCTCTGCTCCTTTGAAGCTGCCGTTATTGTCCCCCGACACACGGGGAAGGCCCAAGGGTGCGCCCTGCTCTTTTCTTCATGCTCTCCCTCCAAAGTCTAGCGCTCAGCCACCATTTCCGGGCTGTTGATCCCCATCCAGCCCAAAGAAAGAAGTCTTGTTCATTCTTACATTTCCTATCTCTTGCATCCAGCTTTTTCTTTACATTCCAATTGCCTCCATATGTTTGAAACCTTATGCTCTAACTCCTAATGGCAGTAATGATGCTGATAGATAACATTGAGTGGTTTCCGTGTGCCGGGCTCTTTTCTATATGATCCCATTAAATCATTACAGTCCTATGAGGTAGGCACTCTTGTTACCTCATTTTACAGATAGAGCGCCTCGGGGTTCAGTGAGGCTAAGTGACTCATTCCACATACACACGAAGTGGCACAGCCCAGATTTGAACCCAGTTCCATCTGATCGTAAAAAAAAAAATGACCTATACCGTATTGCCTGCCCTCTAGACCTTCCATGGAAATACTCTACTTGTCTCTCTCTGTCCCCCACTTCTATTCCATCCTACAAAAGGTTTTTGGGTTGTTTTTCTGATAACACTTCCTATGCCTGTCATTCTGGTCAGAAACCTTCAGTGGCTCCCATTTTCACGTAACAGAATCAGCTTTCATCCACTCTCTACTGCTCCCCTCAATAACCGTTCTAAATTCTCCCCAATCCTTTGCCACCACCTATCCAGTTCGTATCCTTAAGGGACTGATCCATTTAAGAACTGTATCCTTCGTGCACGTGTCCTTGCTCAAGCCCTCACTGACTCTGTCTTCTCTAAGCTCCTAATGCTTGCGCTTGGCCTGCCTTATGGGCCCACTGATACTCCTTATTCATATTCAGGGCTTAGTCCATCTTGTTGGAGTCACAAGCCCCTTAATCACCAGTGTAACAGCCCACATTCATTGTTTGTCGGCCATGCCCAGCCCAGCTGGTGACTGTAAATGTCAGTGTGCTGCACACACACGGCTCAGTCCTTCTCAGCCTTTCTCTCTCTCAACCCCCCCCCCCCACTCCTACGCCTTCAAGCAGCTGTGCTGTTCAAAGCAGGAGAATGACTACTTAGTTGCTTCTTAATCGAAAATGGATGTAACGGCGTTTACCTGTTGCCTCACTTTCAGCTCTCCCGTTAGGTGTTCGGTTGTTTGTCTTAATTCGCTCTGGGCACGTAGGTGAGCTCCTCTCTGCTTAGCAGGATTAGAAAGCACGTCCTCTGCTCAAAGTCAGGGAGATGCTAGGCCTTTATGACCAGAATCCTAAATATCTCTGTTCTGCTGCTTTGTCAGCCCACCAGGAATGAGGGTGGAATGGCTGTGTTGGGGACAACAGCCCGGGTAAGGGATCTCATTGCAGACAGCATCCAGCCCTGCTAGGGGAGGTAGAGGGGGTGCAAGGCAGATCCCTCAGGAAGGCTGATGGGGAGGAGGGGGCTTCCTCACGTCATATAGCATCGTTTGCTCCCCAAAGCAGTGAGCCCTTTGAAGGCAGGAATTCAGTCTTCCGCTTCTCTGATCATTCCCACTTCCTCTCTCCAGCCCCAGCAAGCTTCTCCTGTAGAACCTGCAGACAGATGTGATGTGTGCAGTGATGGCTAGGAACACCAGGGTTGATTTCAGCCCTGGAGAGCTTCAGTTTCCTCATCTGGAAGATGGGCTAATAACACCACCTTCACCATAACCCCCAAATATATAGTTAAAATAAAAAAACAGGGTACAGAGCAATGCATGAGATGCTCCCGTCTGTATTTTTTGGAACAGGTATGTGGGTAATCACGTTTGTGTATGCGTGTGATGTCTTCAGAAGGAAACACGAGAAACTGGTAACAGTGATTACCTTGGGAAGTCTAGACTAGAAGGACAGCTATTTTTTGTTGCCTACGCCTTTCGACTGTTTAAAATTTTGACTATGCACATATATTCTTTTCAAAACTAGTTAATGAAATAATAGTAATTTCTTTTTCAGAGGTGCTGTAAAGAGTAAGTAAGATAACTTTACATAAAGCCCTGAACACAGTGCCTGGCACAGGAAAAGCACTCTGTTAGTGTCAGCCTTTGTCTTCAGTATTAAATAGTTGTGGAATTCATCCATTCATTTATTTATTCATTCATGAATAAACAAATGGGACATGCAGCTGTCCTCAGCCAGCCACGCAGATATGAGCAAATCATTTCTCAGCCAGTCTCACTATGCTAGGTAGAGAGTAAAACTTGTTTGTAAAAGTCACTCGCAGTCTTGATGGTAAACACGTGCCTCTGCATGGCTGGACCCTAGCTCGGCATACACGGTGGGGGGAGCTGGACCCTGCACCTCTGCAGTGCACGTCAGAGAGCTGCTCCCTCGGCCCGCCTCCACTGGCTGTGAACCTGTTTGGGGCACAGTATGGGGGTGCAGAGCAGCATTGCCCTCAGAACCTGGGCACCACGCAAGTGGCCAGCCCACGCTGGAGGTGAATGTTCACAGTCCCAGAAACTGGCCCTGATCAGGTGCATTGGAGTCCCAGGGACTCCAGTCCAGCTCTTCAGAGCTGTGAAGGGTAACCTTTGGCTTGGAACAGGCAGTCTTCTGCAGGGTACATGGGGGAAGGAGCAGCAAGGTGTATCCTGTTTCTAAGAAGACAAACACTGTACACAATAACACAACTAAGGGTAATAGGTTCACACTGGCTGATGTGTTGTATTGGTTGCTATATTGAGTGTCTTAACCTAACCCAGGTATTTATTGAGGCCCCATTCTCTGCATTAGTCACTACGAGAGAGAAGATGGCATGGATAACGCACCTGCCTGGTTAAGGGCGTGGCTTTGACGTAGGAGAGTTCTGGGTTCAAATCCTGTTTCTACCACTTTCTAGCTGTCTGATCTTGGCAAATGATTTAACCTTCCTGAGCTTCAGTCCCAATAGGTATAATAAATGTGACCTCTTACAGTTGCAGGCAGTATTAAGTGAAGTATTCTCTTTAGAGAGTACTTGACATAGTAGCTGGCACATAGTAAGTAATGAATAACTGTACTTGCTATACTATTATTATTGAGCTAAACTTCCCACAGTTTAGTGGGAAGACGATTTTCACACACAACGTCAGTTACATAACAATAAGCATTAAATAACATACAGTTAAGCATTGAAATAAATAAATGGTGTTGCAGACCCTTTTTGAGAGCTTGATGATAGCTATAAATCCTCACTTCAGAAAAAATAAACATAGGCGCACAACCGAATTTTGCATGCAGTTTTAGGGGCTTCCTTCACATCTCCCCCTGCCTCTCCATCTCATGCATGGGCCATCCCTTAGGGGTCCTTGAAACCCCTGAGCTTCAAGCATATAGCAAGAATTCGTAAGGGGAATTAGTCACTGTAAGCAAAAGTATTGATAGTTAGGGAGCCCTTCCTGGAAGAGTTAAAAATGTGAACTAGCCTAAAAGAAGAGAGAATTTAAATTGGCCAGGAGAAGCAGGCGGAGAACTTGGGTGGAGATTTGCAGATGGAACTTGAAAACGCAGCCCACAAAGCCAGAGGATGGGGTGACAGCCCCCTGAGGCTACAGCAGTATACAGCAGGTGAGGTTCCAGCTGGGCCCCTGGAGTCAGACTGCCTGGGCTCAAATCCCAGCCAAGCAGCTTGCTAGCTGTTTGACGCTAGGTACATATTTAACCCCTCTGTGCCTCAGTTTCTTCATTTATAAAATGGGGGTGAAAATACACAGAATTTCTCACAGGGTGATTGTGAGGATGCAGTAGGATAACGTATTGACAGTGATTGGCGTATAGGCTGGTGTCTGGTGTAAGCTCTGTGTAGCAATAAGCTGCTTTTATGATTAGGATTTTTATTATGGGGCCAAAATACTAGGGAGGATCTTGACTGCAAAACTGAGCCCTTTGGACTTTTTCTGGAGTTCCTGGCGAATCCCTGGAACTTTTTTGAGCCAGAGAGAAATAAACTGAAAATGGTACTTTATCTGAGCATATGCTGGTCAGGATAGATTAGACTGGAGGAAAATAAGGGACATAAGTGGTTATGAGGCTGTTGCAATAGCCCTCACTTGAGGTGCTGGGAGCCAAGACCGGAAAATGGGGAGAAATTTCAATGCGGGGTTTGTCAGTGTCGGAATCAAAAGAATTTAGAAAGTGCCAGAGTCTAAGGTTACGCTGTTCAGTAAAGGCCGCTGTGACTGCTGCGCACTTGAAATGTGGCTCATCCAAATCGAGATGTGCCGTAAGTGCAAAACGCACGCTGAGCTTCAAAGATTTAGAATAAAATATCTCGATTTTTTTAACATTGATTTACGTTTTAATTTTGGTCATATTGGGCTAAATAAAATATATCAATTTCACTTTTTAATTTTTTTTCATGTGGCTACTAGAAAATTTAACCTCACATACGTGGCTCACATTTCTGTTGGACAAAGCTTGGTTTTAGGAATTGGAAGGAGGGCTAATGCAAAAGGATGCCTCGTGATCAGGACAACGGTGGTGTCACTCATTGAGAAAGGGACATGAGAAAGATTGGGGGCAGGCGGCTGTGTTGCATCGGGGTTTAGGTGTGTTGTGTTTGAAGCAGCTGTGCAGCATTCGAGTGTAAATTGAAATAGGCTTTTTTATTTAGACATTGGAATTAAGGTAAAGAGTCAGGGCTGTGTGCACAAGAAATGTGTTGGTCTTAGCTAAAGTCCTTAATGGGTAAGGCATCTGCCGTCACTGAGGCCACTGCAGGTCAGGCAGGTGCTGAGTAATTTACGTATGTTCTCTCATATCCTCCTGGTACAACCCTGTTAGGTAGGTACTATTATTATCCCTTCCCATTTTACAGATGAGGGAACTGAAGGTCAGAGAAGTGAAACAACGTGGGGTAGTCCGTGATGAGCCAGGATTCGAATTTATCTGACTCTAAAGGCTCTTGTTCGCTCTGTTACACCAGCCCTCCAGGACTGGGCCCCTGAGAAAACCAAACTCAGAAGAAGGAACAAGAGCTGTAGAAAGGAAGAGCGTTAGACAGGCAAGAACATGATGGTCTGGCGTCTCGGAAACCAGGGAGGAGGCACTTTCCAAAAGGAAGTAGCTGTTAAGGAAAACAAATTTAGACTTGAGTTACAAAGGATGTTAAATGCTAAGAACTGTTTCAAACTGAAGGAGGGTTAATCCTGTAGGTTAAGGTCATTAGAAGGAGTTAGAATTTTCCAGGACTTGTCCAGAGCTTTGAAAAGTTAAGCATAGGTAGGAAGTGGCATTCTTTTAAACTGACCTGTTCTAAGACCCAGGCAGAAATAAACATGGGTCGAACCAAGAGGCAGAGACTCTAATAATCATCACTGGTATTTCTCAGGAGGACCTGTATCGGAATCCTTTAGAAAGCTTGTAAATACAGATTCTTGGGCTCTGCATCAGATATAATGAATCAGATTTTCTTTAACAAATGCCCCAGGTGTTCTAGATACACAGTTAAGTTAGGAACCAGCTGCTCAGGCTGTGCAGCTCTCTCCTCTGGATTTATTACCCAGGATTGCCTCATTCTCATGGCTCCCTGCCAGCTTCTCTAGGGCACAGGAGGATGATGGGACCATCCTGCATCTTTAGCAGTAGTCCTACCTGGAATCTGGGGCAGTCCTTCTTTTAAATAAGAGCAACCAGCTCTCCTTCGCTTAGATCTTCTCTCAAGGCCATTGAACTCCCCACTTCTACCGTCATTGCTATGGAAACCACCTATCTGAAGGAGCAACAGGCCCTAAAGGGAGGCCTTGTCTTCTTTGTCCAGTGCTTCTGGCTGACGTTTGGCCTTGCTTTCTCCCGATTCCTTCCTTGTGTCTTTGATGTTCAGAGGCCTGCAGTAGAGAGTGGCGATGGAGAGGATGACCTTGAGAGTCAGGTGGCCCTGAGTCCCAGCTCTGCTACGTAAATCAGCGTGATCTTCGGCAAGATCTTTTAACCTCTCTGTGCTTCATCTATAAAGCAGAAATGATAAAAGAATTCATCTCTAAGAAGATTAAATGAAATGATTCTTGGAATTTACTTACCTGGCACATACTAAGTACTCAGTAAGTGGTGGTGGTTTTTTGAATTTTATCATCATAACGATAGCAATAACATCTTCATCACCATCATCATTATTCAGTGACATGTGCCCTGGATGTCAGGTAAAATCTACTAATCAAAGATACCAGACAAAGACTTCAAAGGGTTATTAGCAAGTTTAAAAGCATCTGCTTTTAGAGGAAGTGCTCTGTTGAGGTTTTGAGAGAGAATTGTTCTCTTTCTTTTTCACTGCTGATTCTGAGCCCACACATACTTCTCTTAGAAAGGAACATCACTGTCACTTCGCTGTCTCTTCCCCACCGCAAAGCACGTCTTCCACCGTTCTATGCAGCCCTCCCTCATCTGTCCGTCTTATTTTCCATCCCCCCTAGGCCAGCAACTTGTTCCTTGCGCTCTGTGTTCTCGGAACTGGACAGGAGCAGGGCAGCACATGCAGCCAGCCAGTCACAGGTTCAACTACCCTTGACCTCATTGCCTGCGAGCTTTGTTTGGGGTGGGGGTTAGGACTACACCTTGTGAATTCTGGGGGGATACAACTCAGCTGATAACACTGGGAGAGGTAGTTTACTTTCCCACTCCAGGAGGGGGGAACACGTCAGGGCCTGCGGGTGCTCAGAGGGCTTCCCACGGGCTGTGATCAGCGGATGCAGCTACCAAGCGCTCCGCAGGCGTGTCCTCTGTGTTTACTACACTCACATGCTTATTTTATCTGATGCCTTAACAGTCCTTTGAGATAGAAAAGTATTATTATCCCCATTTTTCCCATGAGGAAGTTGAGGCTTAGATAGGCTACAGGTCCCGCCCAGGGCGCCAAAGGTAAGAAGGGGCAGGGGCAGGGATGAGTCCAAGTCCCCTGGCCTAATCCTTGAGCATGTCCCAGGAACTAAATATCCGAGGCACAGTGTAAAGGCTGTGCCACAATTTCAAATAGAGGGCCTGGCAGGTGTGCCTCTGCTCAGATCCAGCCCACTTGTGTAAGATTTTCTGATTTTTCCAGAAATTTTTCTTTTTAAGGTGAAATCTCTTCATTTTTCAAGTGTTGACAATTAAAACACACACACATTCTCTCTCTCTCTCTCTCTCTCTCTCTCTCTCTCTCTCTCTCTCTCTCTCTCTCTCTCCCCCTCTCTCCCTCTCTCCCTCTCTCCCTCTCTCCCTCTCTCCCTCTCTCCCTCTCTCCCCCCCTCCCCCTCTCTCCCTCTCTCCCTCCCTCCCTCCCTCCCTCCCTCCATCCACACACACACACACACAATTTAGTTAACCCTCTGTGGGACCCAGCCAAACACATCTGCAGTCTGCATTCAGCCTGCAGGCTCTGATAGAAAATAAGAAGTGTTCATGAGAATAGAAAACCGGTTCTTAGGGGCCTGACTGTCCACTCCCTGAACTCCTGCCAAGACCCTATCAGTAGATGTTGCTACCTGATCACATTACCTTGAAACTCTTCTTTTACTGTCTGAATTTTTCCCTTGTTTCCCACTGAACACGTGGTTTTCAGTATTAACCAGCCTGGGGGCCCAGCACTGGTTACATGTCTGTGTGTACCGGGTGCACCAGTGCCAGGCGCTCCGGTTTGTCTTTCCAACAAGCCTGTGAGACAGACTGCTGTCCCCTTTGGCAGAGAGCTGGGGTAGGACATTGATGGTTGAAGGCAGGATCAGAGGGTAAGTGGTAGCCTGCTGGCTTTTTTTTTTTTTTTTTGCAGTCTGCTCTTTCATTACAGCCACAAGGGGTGTGTTTGCTCAGAAAGTTGGCGTCACTCCAGTGATTCAGTTACTGGCCGGGCCATGATGACTTGTGATTCAGATCCTGGGGCTTCCTGGTGCCTTCCCCGCAGAGTGTGCTCTGTGACACACTTTCCATCCCCACCCTCCTCTCCCTGCTTCAGGCCCCACTAGACAAAGATTAAAATGCCCACATTTCCCTAAAGTGACATCTTGTTCCTAGGAATTTCTAGGAAACTGAGAATTCAGATGAATAATAGCATTAAAACCAATGCAAAGTATTTGAATAGCTAAATACTACTTATGTTTATTCAAATCTCTCAGCCACATGTAAAAGTGGAAACAAGGCTGCGGACGCAATAGCCAGAGTTTTATCAAACCTGGGTGTCTGCACAGGCAGGCACAGGCCTGGGCCCTTCTGGGTGGGTTATCCAGTGACTCCAGAAATCGACCTCAGTCCTTGCCTAATAGCCACAGCGAGAACATTCTCACTTAGCTTATGGATATGAGAGGGGAGACCTGTCTTCCAGGGCACTAGACAGACAAGCAGAGGCCTTCTGCACCAGAAGGGGTGTTGCACAAACGTGAAGCCATCAGCAAGGCCACAACTCCAGGTCATGGAGTGTCAAGGTCGCCCTTGATGAGAACCACATTGTAGACTGTTCAGTGATGTTCAGAGTGTTTGCAGATCAAATTAATTGGAATTGCATCCTTTCCTTGATACAATAGGAAGTGTGGCTTCTGGGGTGGAGAGGCTTAAAAGCTAGTTCAAGGCTCTGAGCTGGATTAACTTGGAGCAAGTTTTTCTAATTTTGGTTGCCTCATCTATAAAACAAGGATGAAAGAGTAATTTACCTTTCAGGCTGAGAGTGAGGCTTCACAGACGAATGCAGATGAAAGTATGTGTGTGCTCTAAGGTCCTATACATCGGGCGCTGTTTGTCTTGGAAGCTATTTTTGGAGTAAGAATAACGCAAGTTTTTTATCCAAGTAGTAGCACAAACAAACAGCCAGACATCCGTGCATTGAGGGAAGACCAAAGACACCCTCTGAGGGTGCAGAGAGGCTCAGAGATGTTTGTGTCCCAGCCTCTCGGTCTGGTTCTGCCCCAGCCCAGCTGTTGAGGCAATGCAGAGCAGCTGCAAGTGGGGAGGACGTCCTCAGCAAGACCTCCTGCTCCTGTAAACACCACCCACCGCTCAGACGTCAAGCAGCCGTGACCCTGCTTTCGTACACGTGAGGCAGCTCAGCCCACCGAGTTCCTTGAAGAGGTTCCTTAAGTTAAAACGACATGATTTTGATTTGACTTCTCCATTGGACGCGTGTTATCATAAGTTGTTTTTTTTTAATTAATTAATTTATTTTTGCTGTGTTGGGTCTTCGTTTCTGCACGAGGGCCTTCTCCAGTTGTGGCAAGTGGGGGCCACTCTTCATCGCGGTGCGTGGGCCTCTCACTATCGCGATTTCTCTGGTTGGGGAGCACAGGCTCCAGACGCACAGGCTCAGTAGTTGTGGCTCACGGGCCCAGTTGCTCCGCGGCATGTGGGATCTTCCCAGACCAGGGCTCGAACCCGTGTCCCCTGCATCGGCAGGCAGATTCTCAACCACTGCGCCACCAGGGAAGCCCAAGAAATTACGTTCTTTACCAGTGGCCCAGTGTACAACTTTTTCTAGAGGGATCCCCAGCAGAAGGGAGCGGGAAGCTATCTGAGGGATAGGGAGGGGGCTCTCTGTGAAGGAGCAGGTCAGAACACAGATGTCAGAAGTGGGGAAAGCTGTAAGAGCCCCAAGCTGGCAAGCATGAACTGTGAACCGCTGGCTGTTTATAATCGTGACTATAATACAGTCAGGAAGTAAGTCGTCCGTGTACCAGATGCAAAGTTTCTCACCAATTTTAGGAGGACCTACCCAAGCATTTTATAACTAAAGCCAAATTGTGGTCTATTTCCTTACAGCTGTGTGGGTGGGAGGAGCCATGGCTGACCCAGTCCTGATACGTGTGTGAAATGTTCTGCAGTTACAGGAAAACTTGCTCAGGCCTTGGAAACTTTATGCCCTAGAGGTTGAGAAGAAGAGACTGCTTGGCGTTATTTTCCTGCAAAGGGAACATTTAGAAAGTCCTAAGGGTGCAGCCTGGAAACCACAGGCCACTCAGAAAGGGTGTCACGTTCGCATTCTGAAGGCTGGGGGCCAATCCTCAGAACCGGCACCAGCTGGCAGGGGAGCCCAGTTTAACATGCTACAGGGAACAAAACGAGGACCAGCGCGCTGTGAATCAGAGCACTTCAAACTGTTCGCAGAAAGGCTGCCTGCTGCCTTAGACCCATTTCAAAGGCTCTGTTAACAGGTGCTTGCTGGGAGCGCAGAAGGGCTGGGCCAGACCGCTGGGTGTGTGCAAAGTCACCGGGAGGAGACCCTCAGCCTCTCCTTTGGGTGGGGCAGGATGAGTGTGGAATCTGAGGAGGAGGCAGCTTGTCTGGAAGTGTGTTGTAACCGGGTCGCCCAAGGCAAGGCCAGCGTGCCCTGCCACACACTACGGCTCCTCCCAGTTTCCTGCAGGGCTTGGGCTCCCTTATGCTAGGGGAATCCTCAGAGGGCTGTTTCCAGCCATTCTATTCTGCCCTGACACCAGAGTGCAGCAGAATTGCCTGGGGCCCATGCCCACAGCCCACCCAGACCCGTCGGTCAAGACGCCTGGAGGCCCATTGACCAGGTGGAGGCAGGTAGGTACACAGAGGATTCCCATTCATTGTGCTGGGTGTGACCCCCAAGGATAAATTCAATAGCAGCTGCTGTGTATGGAGTGCCTTGGTCCTATGCAAAACACTGCATGTGCACCAGTGAATTGAATCCTCAAAAACAGTAGTATCCCTATATGACAAATGAGAAAACATGGGCTCATAGAGGTTCAGTAACTGGAAGAGGTAGGGTCCAAACCAGGAACATGAAGCTTGCTGATTTGGCTGGACTTCAAAGTTCCGCACGCAGTTAAAAGCACAGTTTTATTTGGGCATTTGATCCAAAGCTGCCTCTGACTTAGAAGGTACAAGCCCTACCCGAGTCCTTGAACTCCGCATTCTGAGTGCAGTAGAACTCCGTGCACACCGCAGGCGCCGTGGGTGGCTGTTTTCGGCAGCCTTGTCTAACGTAAGCCTTTATGGCAGATATGCCTTGTGCACCCGCGGCCCCTCCAGAAGGTTGAGTCAGCCTGCGTTTGCTGCTGGTGCCACGGTGCCCTCAGACGTTGCTGAGTCCTTGCCTGGCGCCGGCGAGGCACACCTACTGTCCACCTGCTCTGACTCATAAAACTGCCAGGGCTGCCAGCTCTGCGATGTCTTCCGCCACCGTGCCGAGAGAGAACTTAGCCACATATGGCAGGGGCACCGGGCAGTGCTTTTCCCCAGCCCGCCTTCCCCTTGGACTATGCCATTGGGCAACTAGACCGGTCGAAGCTCAAGGTCCGGGATGTTTCCTTTGTTTTCACTGGGAGAGAGAGGCAGAGGGCAGGCCCACGAACATGTGATGGGGGTGTGGGATTAGCCAGTGCCCTGGCCACCAGGATGAAACCAGAGAGGTCAACGGGGTGGGGCGGGGCGGGGGGGGGGGGGGGGGGGAGGTGCTGATGTAATTTCATTAAATATTTCAGGCTTGAGGCTGTATCCTGTGTGACTTTTGCTGTGGATCTGTCATTGAGAGTCTTTCAGCTGAAAGGTTCCCACTTTTTCCTCAATAAAGGCTTCCTTATCTGCCTAACTTTCTCCAAACGACTGCAGATCTTGATAGCACCTAAAAATGCACCCTTTGTGCAGAGTTCTCCAGAAGCACTCTCTTCTGCCCTTTTCTGTTGCCAGGATTTGTATCAGTGTAATAGTTGGGTAAGAGAGCCAAAACGAAATGAAATCAAACCTTCTATTAACGTACAGGGCAGTAATGTTAACCTGCACGTGGAGCATGGCCCGCGTTGGCCGGAGGCCTGGTAACTACCACGGATGTGTGTGTGTGTTTGTTTCCCCTTAGAAAATGCTACTTTATGCTGTATATGGGGCGCATGGATTAAACTACTAGTACTGGGTTTCTGCAGAGGAAAGATTCATGAAGGTGCTCAAAAGGATTACAAGCTTAGAAACTGAGGCCGCCACTCCCATTGCGGAGGGGCTTTGTGGTAGCAGCCTCCAAGAGGCTGTGGTGACCGGGAATGCATCCTTTTCCCCTCAAAGCATTATGAAGGTCTCAGCAACTTAAAGATGACTGTTCTTCACCTTTGACAGAAAAGTTCTCTTCAGATTTCAGGTGAAACCGTAACCGAAGATGTCGACCAAGACAGCCAGCACCAACAACATCGCCCAGGCAAGAAGGACCGTGCAGCAGTTGAGAATGGAAGCCTCCATCGAAAGAATAAAGGTAAGAGCCTTGAGTGGGTCAGACGTGTTTTCTGACCGGCTCCCTCTGCCCTCCCAAGGCCGGGCCACATTTCTGAGAAGGTGGATGCCATGTAATTGGGCCAGGTGCCAGGCTGTTCCCTGAGCCGGCTGAGAGCCTCCGAATCTTAACTTTCATTTCAACGTAGCACTGGCGATACAAAGTGTCTGTGTGAGGCTCTCTGCGGACGGAAAACCTAAAGCCCGTGACAGGATTTCCTGAGGACCTGCCTTCCCTGAGCGCACATGGTCGAGCCCCCTCTGTCACCGTGTTCTCCCTCGGGACAGGGCTTCCAGGTGGACTTTGTAAACACCCTCGTCATCCCTCTGGAATGTATGAAGTGTTCTAGAGTTATCAGTGCAGCCAAGGTGGCCTTGCATAAGTCAACACCCAGGTGTCCTTTTTAGGAGAAGGTGGGTTTTTCAGTGTGTGCAGACTTGGACAACCACAGTCTGCAACCCAGGGTAAGTATCGCCAGCGTTAGTTGAGATCTGGAGGAAACCAGAAGGCATTTGTTGGGTCACCTGACTTTGACGTCTTTTCCCCCCAGACCCTCAGAGAGGGCTAGGCGGTGAGTGCCTTGGAATGTTGTGAGTAATGGCCGTCTCCTAGATACTGAAGCAGTCACCTGATAAATTCCTCTGGGCCTAGAGATAGTCACCTGTCTTCAAAACAGGAGGCTGAAAAAAAACAAACAACAACAACAACAACAAAAAAAAAGCTTCCCTGGTGGCGCAGTGGTTAAGAATTTGCCTACAGGGCTTCCCTGGTGGCGCAGTGGTTGAGAGTCCGCCTGCCGATGCAGGGGACACGGGTTCGTGCCCCGGTCCGGGAAGATCCCACATGCCGCAGAGCGGCTGGGCCCGTGAGCCATGACCGTTGAGCCTGTGCGTCCGGAGCCTGTGCTCCGCCACGGGAGAGGCCGCAACAGTGAGAGGCCCGCGTACCGCAAAAAAAAAAAAAAAAAAAAAAAAAAACAGGAGGCTGCCTGTGCCCCTGGCCTGAGGACACTTATCTGATTATTCTAACGGGTCTCCCACTCAGACTTCTGAACAGGGTGTGGTATTTCCATTTTTAACTCATGCCGAAGTAAGGTACTGCATCTTCCCGTGCTGGCTTTGTCCCTCTTTTTATTCCCCCAAGTCCTGTCTTTACCAGTAAATCTTGAAGCTCTACTAGAATTTGGCTCCATTCTGAGTTTTGGCTCCGAGCCCATAATTCGGTTCTTTAACTCTGTTCTGCATTCTCATCGATTTGTTATTGGATAGAAACTAAGATACAACCTTCCTTTGAATCACAGACACTTTTCTTGTTCCCCTCCCCACCCCAGCTTTTTATTTTGAGAAATTTCAAACCTGTGGAAGAGTTGTAACAAACACCCATATACTGTTTACCAAGATTCACCAGTTATTAGCATTTTACCCACTTGTTTTCTGTCTCTACACACACACACACACACACACACACACACACACACACACTCACAAAACTGACATAATTTTTTCTTTAAATTTGTTGCAAGTTATTTGCAAACATCGTGACGCATCGCCCCTAATACTTCACCATCTGTCTCCTAAGTATAAGGGCATTCTTCTGCGTAACCACAGTACAGGGATTACATTCAGATCAGCTGCTCATAGTATCTAACACATAGTCCAGTTTCGAAGATTCCAGGCCACTCACTTTTCAGAATGGCCTTCACTTTAGATGGGATTGTTTGCTGACGATCAAATTCAGGCTAAAAGTTTGGGCAGAAAGACTAGCTGGCTGGTGGCAAGTCTTCTGCACTCACTCCAAGAGACATCTGATGTCAGTTTGATCACTTGGTTAACGAAGGCCTTATCTGCCAGATTTCTCCATTTAGAAGTAACTTTTCCCTCTTTAAGTAACAGATAATCTGGGAGTGATACTTTGGTTATCCTGTTCTCCAACAGTCTTCCACCCAGTGGGTTAGCATTCAAATACCTTTCAAGTTTGTAAATATTTAAAAAAATTTTTTTTTTATTGAAGCATAGTTGATTTACAGTTTTGTGCCAATCTCTGCTCTACAGCAAAGTGACTCAGTTATACACATATAGACATTCTTTTTTTATATATTCTTTTCCATTATGGTTTATCACAGGATACTGAATATAGTCCCCTGTGCTATACAGTAGGACCTTGTTGTTTATCCAACCTATATAGTAGTTTACTTCTGCCAACCCCAAACTCGCACTCCATCCCTCTCCCTCCCCCCCCTCCCCCTTGACAACCACCAGTCTGTTCTCTATGTCTACGAGTCTGTTCGTTTTGTAGATAGGTTCATTTGTGCCATGTTTTAGATTCCACATATAAGTGATGTCATACGGTATGTGTCTGTCTGACTTACGTCACTTAGTATGATCATCTCTAGTTGTATCCTGTAAATATTTTCTTTGTTTGCTTTGGTCTGTCTGCGCACCAGGTTTCAAAGGCATCAGCGGACCTCATGTCCTACTGCGAGGAACATGCGAGGAATGACCCTCTGCTGATGGGGATACCAACTTCAGAAAACCCTTTCAAGGATAAAAAGACCTGCATCATCTTATAGAGGAGTAGTGAAGTGGTTCCTCCCCTCTTCTCAACAAAGCAAACGATGAGCAGCTCCTTGAAAAGATTTACCTTCGGCTTATTTGGTAACCACTGCTAATAACTAAAATGCTCTTAAGTAACTTGGAATCATGGACTCTGAAGTCTTTGTTTTCCAAGTTGTCCTCTCTCTAAAATGCCCTTTAATGAATTAATAGAGAATAACAATCTTGTTTTCCATTCGTTAACTCTGGTGTCATATTGGGTTACTGCTGAAGGAAAGTTGGTCTGGCCTTTTAAAAAAACAAATATGTGAGTGATCCAGTTAAGACCTAAATTACCTAAGGACTCGTCTCGATTAAAATGCCAAGAATAACTTGTCCTAAAGCCTTTCTCTCATAGTATATTCTTAGTAGGGTTATGCCAATCTGTACAGTATAGGTGGGTGAGGAGTGTTTTGTGTATATATATATGTGTGTTTGTATATACACATCTCAAAGCTTATTTCCCTATTAAAATGTCTCTCTCTCCAGACCATCAGTTCAGCTCCAGAAGAAGTTATACCTTTATCTATCTTGAGCTGTGTGTGGGTAGAATTAAATTCTTTTCTCATAGTTATTGTACAAAAAGTAAAGAACACCCTGAAGACTGCATTCATTGTCATTGAGTAATGAAGGCATCTCTCTCCTCTTGAAATCGTGCTGACCTCTTAGGCTACACTAAACTGTGCCAATTAAAATTTAAAAACTGAACTAAAAGCCCTTTTATGATATGACTATTAATTCACCAAGGGCTTTCGGGCTTCAGTGATCCTGCGTCTAGAAAAGGGGAGGAGGCCCTTGGGGAGTACCCTGGGCAGCTGTGCCCCAGGGCTCACGTTCTCTGGAGCAGGGGTAGACACCTCTGAAATTTCCACTCTAACGAGGGGAGCGAGACAGAGCAGCCGTGAGCCGGGCCAAGAGAAGAGCAGGAATGCGTGAAAAACAGCTGCTCTCCTTGGCCCAACTTTGTGATTTAGCTCACTTTCTCTGCCTCCCCTCTATCTTTCCTCTGCCACCAGAGCATGTCCTCAGAGGTAATGTTCACCTCCCAGCCCCAAGTGGGCAGATCATGATGGGGAAGAAACATACATACAGAAAGAACGTAAAGGTATCAGACACTTACTTACTTAAGCTCTTTTCAAATACCTGCAGCGTCATCGTCATCCCTAGCTTGTCCTCACACCATCTGAGAGAGGCTAGGATCCAGTGATTCGCTACCTGGGCCCACGGTTCCAGCAGCTGGGTGTTGGGCTCCTTGATTTTCCTCTGGGCATGATGGTCCTGCCACACATCCTTAGAATTTCCAGTGGCGATGCCAAAAGAAGGCATCTCCTGTGGCCAGAGGGTATGTTAACTTTATCAAAGAGGAAGAGAGGGTCTTTTAAAATGCTTATTTATGGGCCCAAACCATACATTAGACCTTTGATATTTTAATTCAGCTTCAGTTCATTAAAAACAACTACCAATGAACGATTTAAAATATTCTCAGAAAGGATCCCTCCCCAAGAAGGAATTATTTACAATGGTTTTCCCTAGTTCTGTAGTCCTGCCCTGTAGCGCAAGCCCCTTTTAAAATCTAATGTCTGAGCTTTGAGCATTATGCTGATTGTGGGTGAACAAATGCAGTACTGTTTCCAAACTGCTCAAATATATTCCGTATTTCTCCAAGTCACCTGCCTATTCAGCATTGTGAACGGCCCTCACTCTTCCAGGACCACGTGGAAATCACGCCACCGCTGTTACCCTCTTGTCATCTATGCTTAGTTCTGCAAAACGCCCAGTTTCCAAGTAAATTATAGGCACCTGTTGGAGAGAGAACGGTTTTTCCTTTCAAAAGGTGATATTTGAAATGTACATTAATAAGACAACTTTACATTTACAGCTTCACTTAATGAGACATTCTTTTTTTATAAGTATATTTTTCTACTGATAGTTTCAGAACACTAATCTTATTTTCACTCTGATTTTTACCATGTTTCTTTAAATATTTATAATGTCGCTTGTTACAAAATATTTTCGTGAAATTACTTTTATTATACTGCTATGTACACATTTTTGGTAGCAAGCGTAGTTTATGCTTTAGTACTAAAACATGTTCTTTTACCTATAACAGAAAACAAATATGGTTTGCTGTATATTTGTTAACATGCCTGTAGTGGTAAGGAATGGACTTGAGGTCCCAGGAGATTTCATTTTTATTTTTGCTGGCCAGATATCATAAAGGCTACGAGTATGAAAATCATGTAACTTCCTAACCAGGTATAGGGTATGTTTAAGAAAAGTGATATCAAATCCTTTGATGCTGGACCCGAGGGGGAGAAAAATTGTAGCTAAATGTTGATTTACTTATAACTAGACATCTATGTGAGAAAAATATAATATATGTATACATATATATGATATGCAGAAGTCACTTTTATTTATCAGGCTTTATTCTACTTGTAAAGCCACAGTTTATTCGGCAGCAACTGGTTTTTGATAATGACAAATGCCCAGTGTGTGTTATTTTTTCCAACTACCACTATAATGACACACCTAATCACTTATGTGCATGCAACTCCTTGCCTTCATATCTATGAAGCTATTTAAATATGTTCACTCTACTTTGTCTGCAATGCTGCTTCTGTTAACAGTGATCTCTTCTTCCATGCTTATATCTTCATTAGTGCGTCGTAAATCTGTCCAATTGAGGCCTCAGGACCATGGCAAGATATGCTAGACAGAATTTCATGACTCCAAAGTATTTTACAGAAACACTTTTTTTTAACTAGAGAAACACTTTCTATACCAGGTGGTTCACAAGCTGTAGGTTTTTTTCTAAATAAGAATCAGGTTTTTACATTTCTTGACCTTATTATTAAAATGAAAGTGCCATGCTTACCCTTTAAAGGAAAGACCTGATTTGCTTTCTCTCTATTGGGACTACTTCTGTGCTTTACTAATCTTTCAACTGTCAGAAAAAAAAATTATACCAACAATTTAGTAATTTTGAGGCATAAGGTAGTTAGTTTAGGTAGTGCAGGATGTGCCAAACTTTCCCTTCAGATTCCTCCTTCTCAGTCAGTTTGCACCTAAGAGAGTGTCATCTGAGTGATTACTCTGAATTTTAACAGCTATATAGTCCCAAGAAGTAAATCACAGTACATGTCAGTCCTTTCTCAATAAACATAATACCAGAGTGTGTTAGGACTTGTATTGACCTTTTATGGTAGATCTGTTAATAGGAAAAAAAAATACATTGAATCATCAAGTAGAATTATCTGTATGTTAAAATAGAACACTTACCTAGAGCTGGGTGGCCTGGATCATTCGTTGTCTAGCCAATCCTGTGTCCCTGTGTTGTGTGACTTTGAACAAGGCACTCCATCTCTCTGGGCCTCCATTTCACCATCTGTAAAACAGGGCTTGAAGTAGATGATGGCGGAGATTCCCCCTGTTCCATCCAGCAGCCTATTACCCCTCTACTGGTCCTGCCAACATGTTGGTGCTATATGCTGCTTCAAATATAGAATTGGTTTGTCTATTGTGTGTGCTCATTTAATAGCTTATGAAAGGCCTTTTTGTTATATGGCTTTTTTTCTAGTTTTATGGACTTGATTACTGTAATAATGTCTTGTTTATAGCCATGTAACTATAAACATACATTCTCTTGATGTCTCAGTAAATTTGCATTTGGTATATAGTTGATGGAATTGTTGTTTTATAACATTCTTTGACTACTCATCTGTCCAGCATCTTATTAACCTAAACATTGTGATTATTCTTTGGAAATCTGTTCTGCAGAAAGAATAAAAGCATTTACTTGATAGCTAACGTGTTCACAGATTTGAAAGAAGTTTCATTAAAGCACTGTTGCTCTCTTTACTGGATCAGTGCCTCCTTGAATCTTCCTACTGTACTTTGCTCAATAAATTAACAGAAGACCAATTCTCTTCCCCTTTTCCTGCATTCATTCAGTTAACATTTTCTGAGCACCTGCTGAGAGCCAGGTATGGAACTCAGGCTCTGATTACACTCAGATGAATAAGGCTCACACCAGCCCGTGAGAAGCTCACAGTCTAGGGCAAGGAAGGGTGGGAATAACCAATATATAAACTAATAATTATAGTACCGTGTGCAAAGTGCCTGAACTCAGGTGAACACACAGTGCTGTGAGAGCCCAGGGGAAGGAGGGCTACCTCCATATCAGCAAAGTCTGAGAAGGCTTCCAAGGGAGGTGGTGTTTGAACTAGGTCTTGAGAGACGAAGAAACCCTGTATGTGTTGGAATGAAGTCTTGGGAGGGAATGACAGGAGGAGGAGAAAATTGAGCTCAAAGCTAGTGTGCAGAGCATCTCCCATACCACTTACCCTGCAAGCAGCCGGAAGGCAGTGGAAGTTGTTAAGGAGGAGTGGCGTAGTGATTCACAATGTGTGGAAGGCTCTTTCCCATCCTGAGACCCGGCTGTGACCACAGAAACAGACAACAAATGGAAAGGTCATCAGACTTGCAGACTCATATTCACCAAGTGTTTGTTGAAGGTACCCTGCCTCCTGCCCAGTCCCTTCCTCCAGAGCTGGGATTCCCACAGAGATCAAGGGAGGGACAACGTCATCCAGAAAGCCAGAGAGAAGGCAGCCAACAAGGTTATGGGCTGGGCAAGCTAAAGAGCTGCCCCCTGCTTCCGAAAACCAGCACACACACACTACAAAGGGTAGGGGCAAAAGATAGACAGCCACTCAGCCCTTCCTAGGAAAAGACTGAAGAATTTAGACACGTTGGTCATGAAAAACAGGCAGCAGCAACTGACCAGGACTTTCACTGGCTCAGACCAAATTACCAGAAGTCCCTGTGACTTTCAATGGAAGACGGGCTTGGGGGTGGTAGATGGGACCTGGGTAGGGATAAGGGGATGGAGGACAGTGAAGCTGAAATGGGTAGACTAAGTAAGTAAACGTGGCAGATGAAATGGTATGCAACCTTAATGGTGTGAACAAAGAACTCAAGCCTGCTGGTAATGTGGGAGCTAAATGTGGAGATGCAGGTCCAGCTCTCCAGGACATGCGCTGTGACCAGCTTCTCATCGGCAATGTTACACATATACATAAGGACATTCACCATAAGCCTTCTTACTTGGGGCTAGGTGGACAGTCTTTTGAGTCGCTATGTCTACATTTATAAACTTTGGGCTCACGCCTCTGACTATGTAGAACCTGTCCTGCCATCAGCTCTAAGCCATCTTTGCACAACCTGACATGACTATTGCCTATAGCTTGCTTTCAGAGCATGGCCCTGCTTGCTACTTTACCCCTTTGCCGCTGTGAGCAGCAAATAACGTTTCCCTTCAGGTGCTTCCCCCATTGCTGTTTCCTTATCTGAGTCAATCATATCTATTAAAGGCCATTTAGCTATAGGCCAGTCCTGGGCAAACATATATATACAGCTGGTCTCAGGAACCCTCACCTCAACGATTAATTTTTTAAGAAACCAATATTTTCTCTGCACTGGAAGAAAATGCAGTCCAAATAAATGTATCCTGAAATGCTATATGACTTAATATATTAATCTGTAGAAGACAACTGATGCTATAAAATAGAACTATGGAGAGAGCAATGCTTAGCACAAAGGAGCAGAGGTTAACGTTTGAGGTGTATTGAGAAGTAATTTTACATACAAAGCATTTTTATACCCTGTAAATCCTCCTAGGTAATCTATTCAATAATGAAAGCAAGTAATTGGACTGGCCGAGATATATAATGGGAAGGTCTCGAATCTGCACGTTAAATCTGCAGCTGAGACATCTATGTGCAAATTGCTACTCCTGGTCTCTAGATCCAATCATGCCATCTTGACACACACACACACACACACACACACACACACACACACACACACACACACACACACACACACACACACACACACACACACACAGCTTAGTGATAGAAGAGAGAGCTCCAGCCACAAAAGACCTGAAATCTGGTCCTGACATAGGACATTAACCATGTGACATCACAAAGACCCTGTGGATCTGTAAGTTGATATGCTGGGGGCAGGGGAAAAGCAGTCACTCACTGAGCAAGTTGTGATATAAAGTTCCCTTCTAAAACAGATTTAAGTAAAAAGTAAGCCAATTTATATTTTCAAAAATGTGGGTATATAATAGCACAGCTTGTACTTGGATGTGGCAAAAATGGTAAAGAAGCTTCACAGTATATCTGAAGACAAGCATCCCTTTGGAGAATCGTCCATGTGCAGCAGATCCTTCCTACTTTTAACCTTGAGACATTTTCCCATGGCCAACGCATTAGAATTGCTTTATTGTAGATAAACCCTTGTAGATCTGACATCAATGAAGTACATTTCAATATAGCTCATACATCTGTCGATATTTACAGACATCTGTGTGAGGCCCTGGGGAAAGGAGGGACCAAACACACACTGGGCTGGACACTCCACATGTATCCTCCCATTTAAGCCTCACAACAACTCTTGAAAGGAAAGTAGACTTTATTTAACTGTATGCTACAGATGAGGAACTGAGGCTCAGAGAAGTCAAGTGAGTAATGCAGGATCCAACAACTAAGAAGTACAGACCCTAATTCCACACACCCGCGTCAGCTAGATTCTACAGCCCATAGTCTGTCTTCATAACTGTAGCATGGTTTGAATGGGGTGGGGGGGGCAGCAGGGAGGCAAAATAACTTCGGGAATTTTAAAATCAATCAAGTGAGAAATAAAACTACCATATGACCCAGCAATTCCACTCCTGGGTGTGTATCTGAAAAGAACAAAAATACTAATTTGAAAAGATACACGCACCCCAATGTTCATAGCAGCATTATTTACAATAGCCAAGATATGGAATTAACCTTAGTGTCCATCAACAGACAAATGGATAAAGAAGATGTGGTATATAAATATAGTCAATGGAATACTACTCAACCATAAAAAAGAATGAAATTTTGCCATTTGCAAGAACATGGATGGGATTTGGAGGGTATTATGCTAAGTGCATTTAGAGAAAAACAAATACTGTATGATATCGCTTATATGAGGGGTCAAACTAGTGAATATAACAAAAATGAAACAGACTCACAGATATAGAGAACAAACTAGTGATTGAGGGGGAGGGGCAATATAGGAGTAGGGAATTAAGAAGTACAAACTACTATGTATAAAATTAGCTACAAGTATATATTGTACAGCACAGAGAATATAGCCATATTTTATAACAACTATAAATGGAGTATAACCTTTAAAATTGTGAATCACTATGTGGTACACCTGAAACATAATATTGCATGTGAACTCAATAAACAAAAAAATTTTTTTTAATTTAAATAAACTTAAGTAATGTAAAGTGAGCAAACTGGTTCCTTAGTAATCAAGAGCCTAATGTACTGGACCTTAAAAATAAACAATACTAGACTCCAGGCACTTACTATGGGCAGGTACTATTCTCAGCATTTTGCATCTCTTAATTCATTTAATTCTCACAACAAACCCATGAGGTCGCTACTATTATTATCCCTACTTTACATATGAGAAAATGGAATTTCGCAGAGATCCAAAAGTGCATTCGATATGCTTTTTTTAAAAAACTGCATTTTTTCATGAGTTGTCAGTATGAAGTAAGAGAAAAAACATCTTAGACTCAGGAAATGTGGGTTCTAGTTGGACTGCCACTAATTTGCTGTGCAACCTTAAGACTTTTATGACTCCTGTTCCTGTTTCCAGAAAAAAAAAAAAAAGGAATTTTTTAAAGAAGGATTTAGGCTAGGTAATTGTTAACATTTCTTCTAGCTTTAAATCTTATACAAATATGGGAGAGGAGAGCAATTCACTTTGGGTCACTTTTTTGCCATCTTTACCCCCAGTCATTTTACATTTTCCTCCTTGAATCGAAAATCAGGAGGAAAAGAACCAAAGTCTAGAGTATGGGGTCAGAGAAGGGTATGTGGGTTTGCCGAGTATAATTATAGATATTTAAAAGATATTTTAAAAATCACTTCCTGATACTTCAGCTACTGACTCATCATCAGGAAAGGAAAGAATTTTTAAGGAAAAATGAATTGTAGAAAGGTATTTTGTATATAAGCAATTAATAGAATTAAATGAGCAAAGTTCTTCAACAAAGTATCAACAATGTCTCATGAGTTATAACTACAAAAAGAAAAATACCCTACTCGACATTAAATGTGAATAACACAGCATTTGATATTTAGAAGCAGGACAAAGAGGAATTCATTCATTTGTTGAGCTCCTCCTGGGAATATGGTAGCTCCTACTAGCTAAGTATGTCCTAGGATAAACCCAGAAAAGACTAGGATCTCCCAAGATAGTGAGGGTGGGGATTGGGGTGGGCATTACTGTGCAATGTGATCAATGCTATTATAAGAAGTCGCCCTGCCTAAATGAGTCAAAAAAGGTTTCACAGAGGCGGCACTGTATCAGTTGGGCCTTGAAGGATGAGTAGGAGTTTGTTAGTGAAGAATAGGGAAAGGTTATTCTCAGCAGCACAAAAAGTGTGTACAAACGCTAGGTTCTAAAGAAGTCTGGGTTATCAGATAACAGATCTCTGTGGCAGGAGTATGGGGAGAAGAATGTTGATGAGGCTGGGAAGGAAGTTTGAGTAAAGTCAACAAAGGCTAAGAGTTTCTACTGGTTATAAAAGGCAAGGGGAGGGAGTTGGTAGAGTGGTTTAAGCAGGGTCTTGACATGATAAGCCTTGTTTTCTTAAAGACAGAGTGAAGAAGGAGAATGAACTAGTGGAGAAAAAGTGGCAGTAGTGTTTCTAACCTCTGCTGAGCCTCCAGCAGCATTTTATAATTCTTTTATTGGTCCTTGTTCAACTCCTCCATTCCAAACCTTTAACACCCTACTCAAACCCCCCTATTTATCTCCTTCCCATCAAGCAAATAATCCTGCCTTCCCCATCAAAAACATGCTGGGGCCATTTGGCCTGAATTCTTAAAACTTCCTACCTTTCCACATCCAAATGTCTCCATCACACCCAAGCAAATAACTTCCATCAGTCTCACAGGTGAGCAGCAAGTCCTCCAGCTATTCCTGAAGCCGCTTATCCTCTTTTCTCCTTTCTTATCAAAATGTCCCAAGAGTAGTCCACCTTCCCTGTCTTCTCTTCCTCATCTCCCATCTTCTCAATCGACTGCAGTGTGGCTTTACTCACACCAACAGAGTGAAACTGATGTCATCCAATAAAACGGCCAGTGAACTCTTTTTTTTTTTTTTTTTTTGGAGGGGAGCTGTGTTGGCTCTTCGTTGCTGCACACAGGCTTTCCCTAGTTATGGTGAGCAGGGGCTACTCTTTGTTGTGGTGCGCAGGTTTCTCATTGCAGTGGCTTCTCTTGTTGCGGAGCTCGGGCTCTAGGTGCACGGGCTTCAGTAGTTGCAGCACACAGGCTCAGTAGTTGTGGTGCTCAGGCTCTAGGGTGCACGGACTTCAGCAGTTGTGGCACACGGGCTCACTAGTTGTGGCCCATGGGCTTAGTTGCTCCACAGCATGTGGGATCCTCCCGGACCAGGGATCGAACCCATGTCCTCTGCATTGGCAGGCAGTTTCCCAACCACTGTGCCACCAGGGAAGTCCCAGCCAGTGAACTCTTAATTTCGAAATTCAGTGGAACATTTCAATCTCTGCTTCAGGGACCCCTCTAACAGTGGGAATTATTCTCTCCTGTAAACTCACCATTCTGCCCCACTAGCTTCTGTGACATCAGACTCATTTTTCCCCTCTGTCTCCTCTTCCTATGTCTGCCTTCTAAAATCCCACCCTCAGTCCCAGGTTTCTATCCTTGACCCACTGCTCTCTTCTTGGAGAGCTCATCCACTCTCACTGTTAGTATACACTGAGGATTCCCAAATCCAAACATCCAGCCCACCTTTTATCCAAGCATCCAACTTACCTATTCTACTGGACATTTTTAACAGATAGTCACACAAGGACTTGAAACAAAATGTGTCCAAGACTAAAGCCATCTCCCCTTGCAAAACTTTAACTGACATCAGTATCATCGTTAAATTGCCCCAGCTGGAATCCTGGGAGTCATTCAAGAATTCCCCTTCATTCCTTACATCTGATCACCCAGTCTTGCCTATTTCATTTCCCAAATATTTCTAAAATCCACCCCTGACTTTCCTCATCAACTGCAAGTTCAGGCATGTATCACCCCTTGACTGAACTACTGGAAAACGTCCCATCTAGACTCCAGCCTCTGTGGTTGCCCCTGGTATTAGGATAGCCAACTGTTTCTGTTTACTTGGGACTGTCTCAGTTTTGGCCCTGAAAGTCTCGCATCCAGGAAATCCCTCAGTCCTACTTCTAGTTGCAAATAAAACTAAAACCCAAGTTTTAGTTGAAAATTAAATTACGCATAATAAAAAATCCATGGGGCTCCCTTCAGGTACAGCTGGATTTAGCTCTGCTTTCAAGTGTCGCCTCTGCCCTTTACTCTCTAATTGACTTACTCTCCGCAGCAGGCAAGCGGCTGCCAGCAAGCCTAGACTCATCCATGAGCTTGGTGGCACTGCAAAGAGACTACAGACTTTTCTACTCTGGCAGAAAATTCTCAGGAAGATTTCTGATTGGCCCAGCTGAGTCACATTATCTATCCCCACACCAATCACCATGGCCAGGAAGATGAGCCAGGCCTATATTCCAAATCTATTTTTGAGGCTGGGGTGAGGGGTGCTAACAAGAAAGAAGGTTCATGGAAGGAAGGAGGGGAGCAGGACAGACACGAACAATGAACAGTTGTCCCTTTACATTACACTCCCCTCAAATCCCATTGCACTGATCTGGGCAATTAAATGCCTCTGAGAAGAGTAAACCATAGACGACTGTTAGCCCATTTTACTTTTCTATATAAAATCCTCGGCGTCCCCTCATTGCCTGCAGGGCAAAGCCATGCTCCTTAGAAGGACATACAAGACCTTCTATGAGCTGGTCTCTGTCTACCTTTTCAGCCTACCTTTCTCCACTCCCTTCCTTAACAGTTAATCCTGTAGCAAACACCACAGACTGAAAGAATCCCTCGTGCACCGCATTTTTCTCCCCTCTCTTCTAACCGTGCTTCAGGATTCAGGTCAAGCATCACCCTTTCCTGGAAGGCTTCCTCACCACCACCACCCTAAACACACACACACACCATGCCCAAAATGCCAAGGTACCACACCACCTTAAATTCTCTGTGTCTGTCAGCTCCCTACACTAGACTGCAGGTAGAAACTGCACCATAATCATCTTGCTATAGTAAGTTCCAGCACAGAACTGGGCACACAGTTGAGCTCAATGTTTGATTTTGAACAGAAACTGCTCTGATAATCCAAATGGGTGATAAAGGACCAAATTAAGTTAATGGTAATGGAGAGGAGAAGCTGGATTCGTGGAAATTAACAATTTAATTGGATAATGTCTTTCCATATTCAGTTCTGTTCAGCTATGTAGTTGGCTGGAGGGTTTCTTTTTCACTTAAGTCACCCTCTAATTTACAAACATAGAATAATGATACAAAATACATACATAACATACATGCATAGAAAATTACCCACTCGTGGGAGATGTAATTATCATGGGAGATGCAATTATCGTTAGGTTACATATATCCAGTACTTCCAGGAACTGAGCCGAGTGCTTTGCTTTCTCTGCATTGTTTCCTTTAATCCCCACAGAAAATCAATGATGTAAGCCTTGTTTATTTTCCCATTTTCTGGGAGAAATAACTGAGGCTGAGAAAAGTTACACTACTTTCCCAAGCCCTAGCTGGGATCCAGGACCCAAGCTCAGCTCTTTCTGGCTAGAAAAGCCTATTGTCTTAACTGCTGAACTCTTATTCTTGATCTTTTGCCAGCTCTGTCCTTAACAGTTATACAAAGAAGCAAAAAAATCAGAAGGCTCTTCTGCAGATGAGCCGTTTTGCAGAGTGCTTATTTTGATGGTTGCAGTGTGATTACAGTGTGGTGATGTAATCAGGTATTAAGTGGGGATACTAGGGAACTTTGCAGCTTTTCTGCATAATAAGTTCTCAGACACTTATTTGTAGAAAATACGTTAGCATAAAGTACCCAAGGACACAAAAATCACTTCTTCTGTGATGAGGTTACAGGATGAAAGAGAACAATTCTTAGAATTCTCTCCTTTAGTTTTCCGAGGGCTCTCTCCCATTTACCGGGTAAGTAAAAGATTAGATGCAATTAGTTTCAGCCTCCCGGGTTAACCTGTGCTGTCTGGTTGGTGTCTTTGAGAGATGGAGTTCACAGTAGAATTTTGATTTTCACCTTCCTCTCCATGTGGCTCTGGACGGGTCTCTTGGCTTCTCTGAGCCTCAGGTGCTTTGGCAAGGAATCAAATGGATTAATAAATGTGAAAGCAGGGCTTCCCTGGTGGCACAGTGGTTGAGAGTCCGCCTGCCGATGCAGGGGACACAGGTTCGTGCCCCGGTCCGGGAGGATCCCACATGCCGCGGAGCGGCTGGGCCCGTGAGCCATGGCCGCTGAACCTGCGCGTCCGGAGCCTGTGCTCCGCAACGGGAGAGGCCACAACAGTGAGAGGCCCGCGTACCGCAAAAAAGAAAATAAATAAATAAATAAATGTGAAAGCACATTATAAGCCGGAAAGTGCTAATGGCTATAACAAAAATAGGAACTCCACTCACTCTCCGAGCTCCTTACCTTGTGTCTGATGCCGAGCAACACTCTGTACAACAGGTTGTTTTTATCATGCTGTCAGCTCCTTGTCCAAGCGCCCAGTGCTGTGTCGGGCCCATAACAGGTCTGTTGATCGGTCAGTTCAAGGCAGTGCTAAGAGCCAACCTGTTTGTGGACCTCCCACCTTTTGTAGTTCTTGTAATTTGTACAGTAATCACCTTAGTAAACTAGTAAATTCTAACTCTGTCCACACGTAGCAAATTGTTCTGGTTATACCTCTTCCCTGAGAATCTCTTCAACCTTTGCAGAGAAACATGTATCCCTCAGCTCCTGGTGGGCTAACATCAGGGAGACTGGAAACTGATGTGAAAGCTGCTCGCTGCTCCCTGCCCCTGCCCCCGCACCAAACTTGTTAAGCGTGATTCTGCTCAATTTCAGCTGGAAGAACTCCAAGAAAGCAGGCAGTGTTTCTCTTCCCTGATAATAAGAATTACCTGAATTTACTTGTTAAAAAAATAAATTCTGAGAATTTTCCCAGCCCCACTTAATCTGAAGCTCCTGGGAAAGGGTCTTAAAGGTGTATTTTTAACACTATCAAAAATGCTAGGTCTTCATTATGATCGGAACAATGTGAGAAATTCTGGAGGGCAAATCCCTCACTTTACACAGGAAGAATCTGAGCCCCAGACTGAGAGATATTTGTCATTGGGGGGTGAAGTGTGGACCTCACATTCCTAAAAGGATTAGGAAGGAAAGCCTAAGTGAGTCCAGCAGGCTTAAGTTAACAATAGGGAGGGGTGAGGTCTGTGGCAAACTGGAAATCTTTGTCTAAAAGGGAGGCGCCTCCCTCAGCTGCAGCCAATTGCTGCCATGCAGAATGTGGGCCCACTGTTGCCACATACAGCAAATTTCCAAGTGACAACAGAAATAAAGATTTTTCGAAGAAATTTCTCCATGTTAAACGTTGGCAAGTGATTCCTCCCCAAAATTGTTTTTAAACATCACGTGAGCCAAATTTCTCTTGGCTACCAGTTTCCAACCTCACATTAGGACTTTGTGAGCCACAGTTTCATCTTTTCCTAGCCCCTGTCATGGTGGTAATAGCACCCTGCCTATTTTCTCAGTTTTAAGTTTTTAAATGGCTTTCTATCACCTAATGAAAAAAAGGCTGGCTTGCAGGGCCCTTCATGGTCCTCCCTACCACCTTTTCCCACATTATCACCTGTCATTGGAGAATATGGATTCCAGGACCAGACTTCTTCAGCGTGCATCCTGGACTTGCCACTTACTAACAAACTCTGGGCAGATTTCTCTCTGTGTGTATCAGTCTCTTCACCTTCAAAATAGAGGCAATAATAGTACTGATACTTACGTCCATAGAGTTGTTGTGAGGCTAATGAGTTACCATAAGGTTCTTAGAGCTGTGCTCAGCGTGTAGTAAGCCCTATGTGAGTGGTGTGGTTGCCTCAGAAACTCGCCCCAAACATGCCTCAAACATACACTCGAGAGCTGCAATTCCTGTCCAGGAAGACGTGCCCTTCACAGTCCCCTGGCAGATCTCTTCATCCTTTGGGTTGCACTGGTTGCATTGGATCTGGCAAACCTTCCTGACCCCCAGGAACACTTAGGCCTTGAACATAGCACATCATCGCTGATCACCCTGCATCACAGGTGTCAGTCTTCTACACTAAATTGCACACATCCTTGAAGGCAGAGACCTTATTTTTTCACTTCTGTAGCCCCGGGACCTAACACAGTGTCAGGTACATGATGGGCTTTCAATAAATAGCATTAAAGAAGTGAATGTGCTAACCTTCACAATTTCCTTATTTGATGATAAACTTCTTAAGGACAAGTGCTCTTATCGGCTACATCTGTGTATTCCCCACAGCACTTAGCAGAATTACATTCAATATTCAATCAATTAAGTAATTTGTGTGGTTGCAAAATACGATGCTAGCTTCTGATCAAAGAACTTACAGACTTTTGGGCTTCCCTGGTGGCGCAGTGGTTGAGAGTCCGCCTGCCGATGTAGGGGACGCGGGCTCGTGCCCCTGTCCAGGAGGATCCCACATGCTGCGGAGCGGCTGGGCCCGTGAGCCATGGCTGCTGAGCCTGCGCATCCGGAGCCTGTGCTCCGCAACAGGAGAGGCCACAACAGTGATAGGCCCGCGTACCGCCAAAAAAAAAAAAAAAAAAAAAAAAGAACTTAACAGACTTTTTCTACTTGTCATCCCCATGTGCCCTCCAGAAATCTCTACCCTTTGAATTCTCATAGCATTTCTCTGGGCCTTTCTTATGTTACTGGGCACTTTTGCTTTGGATTACATCTATTGATGTGCATGCCCTAGTTACTTCACTAGGCTGGGAACTCCTTGAGGCCAGAGGAAGTGTCTGATTTTTCTTAGATTTCAATATAACCAGCATAGCCCCTTGCCCATAATAAGTTCTCACTAAGTACTTCTTGGTGATCTTCATGACTATAACGTTTTACACAGTTTCTTATGTTTATCTAGGTATTGTTAAAAAGGAACAAAAAAAGATTCAACTCAACTTGAGGGACACTGGCTTGGTGTTAAATCATGCCATTGAGAGTTTTGTTCATTTAAAGGAAACGCACCTCACTGCTTACAGCCTTCTACCACATATCAAAGAATAAAATTTAACCCATATAGTTGAAAATTGGGAAACTGATTTTAGAAGGGTTACAGTAAGGCATCTCAAAACAAGCTTTGAAAATACTTCCTATTAACAATATACAAACAGCTCTTTCCTAGTCATGACCCTTTTTTCTTTATTTGGGAAATAAAACATATATTATGGAAGATTAGTTACCTTCATGAGTCCTTTCATTATATAAGTTTAACTTACTGAGGGCCCTGGTGAACTGTAGGCAGGAGAAGTCAATGCTATTTACAACACTGAGGTGAAGCTGCCAGTGGAAAAAAATAGGTATTTTCCACAAACAACACACCGTAGGTAGACGAGGGGATTTTTGTCCCTGTTGTAACATTTTCACCTATTCGCAATAAGTAGGCATTTAAAGCACAACTGAAAAGTATTAGCATCATTTAGAGGCAGAATCTGCCCTGGTAATTGCACACTTGTTTACAATTAACTCAATTGTTTCAGATTGGATTTTTCAATGCCTTGTTACTTTTGGGTTATGTTCAATCAGGAGCAAATAACAATAGTTAAAACTTGAAAACCAAAACAACAACACTGAATTATTGTTGAGATTTTTCTGAAACCAAACAACCTGAAGGATGCATACTACCACTTCATATCTCTAAGTACTATGAATTGAGAATACAGATTCAAAACACTTTTCTTAAAATATATATACCATGTTATAAGCAACAGATTTCTCTGATGCCTTAAAAGTTTTTCTATTGCTATCGCCTAAGTTTTAGTAATAGACACACTGTATTGGCACCTATCAGATGCCAGGTAGTTTGCATCTATTATTTCTAAATCATTTAGTCAACAAATTTTTTTTTTTGCCACGCTATGTGGGATCTTAGTTCCCTGAGCAGGGATCGAACCCACACCCCCTACATTGGAAGGGTGGAGTCTTAACCACGGGACAGCCAGGGAAGTCCCTAGTCAACAAATATTAATTCAACACCTACTGCTTGCTGAGAAGTGTGCTAAGTACTGGGCTACAATTATGAACCAGACATTGTTTCTTACCTTCAGGGAAGTTACAGTCCTGTAGGAGCGAAACAACACTGCAAGATGGTTAATTTTATCTCCATTCTGCTGATGAGGAAAACGGGATGCACTGGGACTGATCCTGGCTGTACCCCATGTTCTTTCCGCCAAGCAATGCTGCTTCTCCCCACTCTGCCTTCCTACTTTAATTCACTCATCTTTGCAGAAGCGTTTTTAATCAAGTAGTTGTGGGAAAGAATTGAAAATATTTTTACTTTAGTGGGAACGAAAAGAAATTCTGTTTAAAACTCACTGCTCTCAATCTTTTGATAATGTAAGAAACAAATATTAAATACCAGTTATGTTTTGGACCAGGCACTAGCTTAAATAAGATACAAGTCTAAACAAGGCCTAAAAACCCACATTTCTAGTAGATGTGAAAAACAGAAACTTAATTGCAAGGTGAAGGGCTCATGGGCCTATGTTATTCCTAAAATATGCAGAAATGTGGAGCTTTTAGTTACTGTTAGCTGGTTTTCTCTCCTCTGACTTCTACTTTTTCCTGATTGTATGTAGTCATGACAAGGGTGGGAGACAGATGGCAGGGGAGCCATGGGGGCTTACGGTTTGAGAAGGAGGCAAAGAAAAATCATGTAGACCAAAGCTATATTAGGCTTCGCCTCAGTAGGCATTTTTGCTTTCTTTGGCTGTATCTACAGGAGGTTATTGCAGTTAATTATCAAGTGACTGTTCCAAGTAAAAGATGACTGTTCTGCTGAAGCCTTTCATTTCTTTTGCTCTTTTCCTCCACCTCTCCCATCTAATTTAACCAAACCCCTCAGAACCATAGCAGACATGTTCAGCTGGAAGGCACACAGCTCTAGAAAGAGAATAAGGGTACCAGAGTATTTAGCAGGCCACTTTCCTGTTTGTTCCCTGAATATGCTTCTGCAAAATGCACAGCCTTGGACTGTTCCAGTCACTTTCTAATTGGCCTTGTTACCTACAGCCGATTATCCCAATAACCCGTCTTTCAGTCTCCAGTGTTATCTTCCTAGAACACTGATCACGTCACTCCCTGCGTGAAGGCCTCTGCAGACTGGCCAAAGTTTACAGAAGGAAACCCAAAAGCTAAGGGTGACACAGAATGCCCTTTACAGTCTGGGCCTAATCGCCACTTACCTTTCAGCCTTTTCTCTCCCTTATCTTTCTACACCAGAGGCACACACAGAATCACTTTGTTCCCTGAACAGGTTTTGGTCTTTCGGGCCTCCACACCTTTTCAGAAGCTAGTGTGCTGCTGCTAGCAATATCCTCTTCCTGTTTTAAGATCCAAATAAAATAATCTCTCTCCAGGAAAAACTTCACTGGTCTTACAGGTACCTTTGGTCACTCTCTCCCCTCTGCTTCCTTAATATGTTGCATATAATCTTATTACAGCACTAGTATCACTGAACTATAAATATTTATTCAGGTTTTGCAAGTGCAATTTCTAACACTCCTGCTCCCTAACTCTAACCCCAACTCCTCTTAAATCTTCGTTTTTCTGACTTTGGATGTAGGCTAGAGCAGGGCATCACTAAAATGTCCACTAAAGAATGAATGAAAAGCAATATTATGCCCCCATGTCTGGCCCAAATGTTTAAGAGTGGAAAATAATTATATATACATACACACACACATCTATATATACAGACACATATACTATATGTATATAATTTCACAAGGGTTTTAATTTTTCCATATTAAAAAGAAACTTCTTTAAAAGAAAGTCCAAGTTAAAAGAAACAAAACACACATAAAGAAATGATGCAATTATTCCATACCAGTTTATTGTTAAGTATTGTGTTTCAAAAAATTTATAGCATAAATAACCTTTCATGTCATAAAATAACTTAGTACAATTTATAATAAAACTTTGAGAATTTAACATCTCATCAAAATACAATAAAATATGGTTTTAAAATATGATTAACCCTTTCTGCTTTTTTCTTTTTTACTTGAGGGCATATAAACCAAAATTACCCAAACTACTGCCGCACATTTAAACTTCAACAAAGCATATTTGGTTTATTTAAATGTAACTCAACCATCCTAAATTAATACATAGTTTTGTTTTCCTTCCTGCGTGGTTCTTTGTAATTTTTGTTCCTTTTGACTTGTATTTCTGTTTCCACACAGCTTCCTTCTTCATTTTCACCTCTTTCCATCTGCAAAGTCATGTATCTCCGGGCTCCCAGAACATGTAGTTGAACTCACTCAGCCCCTTGACATCAGTTTCTGTAATCCTTGCATCAGTGTAGGGAGTAACTGCTTGAGTAACTACAAAGGTATTTCAAAACTTCAGTGCAATTTGGTTCAGTTATTTTCATTCAGATGCCATCACCGTTCAGGGAGATTAATCACTGGAACCCACTGATCCATGTAGCGACTTTCCCGGCAAAAACAAATAAGTTGACTTAAGGCAGGATCCTTCCACTGTGATGAATGTGGATTCTGGGAACAAATTTAGAAAAAATAAATTTACTATTAAAAAAGTCAGCCTTTGCTACTTATTACACCACTTTTGAGGGGAAGACACTCGAACATTCTATACTTTGGCTGTGTGACACAGAGACCTGTTACAACCATAAGAAATAAAATTTCTTCTAGGTAGTTGGGTTTCCTGCAAAATCATTCAGGGTAATTCTCTACTAAGCTGTACTCTTCAAAGTCTGAGTATAGTCTGAGTACATGAAACCCACTGAGCCATATACATATATATATGTTTTCATAATATTTATTCAGTTTTGCATGAAAGTATTATTCACAGGCTTGCCCTACCAAACTTGTACCTTGGCAGAGACCTGAGTGAAACAACTGTGAGAAATATTTCCATGCTGGGCTACCAGGAGGTGAGAGCTGCATAGCAGTTAACTAGAACTGCCACCTGTTATCCTCCCAAAAGAGACAGTAGTATTTTTTCAGGAGTAGCAAAATAATTAGGCTGCCACTTAAAGAGATCAGTCAAAAAGTAGTAAAATGTAAAAGACAAAACGATCACATTTACCTCTGTAAACACAAGTTATCTACCTACCAAAGGTTTTTATGGGGGTGGGGGGAGCTCCATTTTAAAATATGCAAGATTGCAAAGAAAAAATTTCCACTCTATCCTCTCAATACATTTCTAGGGAATTAATAAGGTCTGTCTCCCACACCATTTCTATTTTTAGCTCTGACTGGCAGAGAATGAAGCTGACTCCTTAATGAGGGTGAGCCAGGAATTTATTTGGCTTTATCTAATCTGCCCTGCTAAAGGAATTAGTCACGGGAGGTAGTGCAGATGTAGGTAGGGAGTAGCTGGGCTGACAATGCTGACTCACAAGGATCTCTTCCGCTTCTGGCAGCCTCCAACGTGCTTAGACACGTTCCGTACCAGAGAAAATCCCAAGGATGAAACTAGCACATCTCGGCTGAAAGTCCAGCCACACTCTTTGATGGGGCAAAGGCGCCCAGTTCTTGACCCTCAGCCATTCCAGATCTGGAGTCAGGCGACTTTCAGCCGTTGCGGACTTCCTGCCAGGACTCTAACCACGTCCTGCCCGCAGTCCCCTTCTCCCTTACCGTCACCAGCACGCAGTGCAAGTCCGGGGGCTGCTCCGCGCCCTCGCTCAACGCGGGGCCCGCGTCACTCTCCAGGAGCAGGAGCTCGGCCAGCCGGCCAGGGTTGCTGACGCGCAGGATGTCGATGTCGTTCTCGCAGCAGAACGCCTGGATCAGGGTGAAGTGGATCTGCAGAGCCACGTCCCTGTCGTCGTCCTCGTCCGCCGCCAGCAGGCACAGCACCACGTTGTCGGGGTCGCTGCGTGCGGGCAGGGACGGGGCTGATGAGCCCCAAGGCAAGACCCGCCGCGTGGGCGCCCGCATCCCGCGCCCACGTCCCGGGGGGTCGCGCCCCGGCCCGCTTGCTCCCCTTGGGACAAGCAACCTCAGGGCAGATGGAAAGCGGCAGGAAGTGGCACTGCTGGCCGAGGGGGCGCCCCTGGAAGGCGACCTCTCCGGGCTGGGGCGGGAAGAGAAACCACGAGGGACACGCGAGGGTTCCACTTACACGTTGAGCAGCTTGGCCGCCTCGTACACCCCGACGGTGATGGTGCGCTGACTCAGGGCTTTGCTGAGCACTTCCTCGAGGGCATCCCCCACCTTATCCATCCTACACGCAGGCAGAGCAAGGGGATCCCGTCAGCCCGCCGCCCCTCGGGGCCGTCGCGGCCCCCTCGCCCTGCGCCGCGACCCTCCCTCCCGAGTGCACGCGCCACGGCGCACCTGGGCCTTTGCAAACCCGGGGTTCCCGGCCTGTCACCCCCCCCCCCGCCGTAACCCCTCGCACGCCCAGAGGCCAGGCGTCCAGTGAGAAGCCCCGAGAGTGCCATCCGCCACCCTCTCCCGAGGGCACTGCCAGTCCCCGGCGCTGGGCGAAGCCACAGGCTGCCGGCCGCAGGAGCCGCACCGGCAGGGACGGTCACTTCTGCCCTTTGCAAAGGCTCGAGGGGCTCGACCGGCGTGGGAGGCACGCTCTTTCTGTCCACGCACGCCTCTAGTGTCCCGAGGAAGAAAGGCGGGATAGGAAGTACCCTCTGCAAACTTTTAACCGCTCGCTCCCCGCAAACCTTGCACAGCCTGGCAGCACTGGGGTGCGCGCAGTGGGCAAGCAGAGTTCAGGGAGAAGCTCCGGCTGACTTGCCTTTCGGTCTTCTGCTCTCCAGCCGAGAATTCCTCCAAAGTCATATTGCAACTGCAGGTGCCCTACAGAGAGAGAGCGGCTTGCGGGCTGCTCCTGCCACCGTGGGCGCGCGGGTGCCTGCTTTCTGCACTCCTTCTCAGGCTCCTCCAGCGCCCGCCGCCGCCGCGCCGTCCGCCCCTCCTGCCCCCTCGCTCGCTCGCCCGCCGGCTCTCGGCGCCCCCCCTCGCCACAGTCCACTATAGCGACGCGGCAGCTGCCTCACAGCCACTGAAGGACAAAGGCCCCCCTCGCCGGAGTTATCCTGCCAACCCCCAGCCAACCACCACCCGCCTCATTTGCATGCGCGCAACCATTGGGCTATGCAAATCAGCCTGCTCCGACAATTTGACCTCAGCTCCTGGAACCCGGCTGAGAGGAGCGGAAGAGGGAGGGGCCACGAGGAAGGCGAGCCTGGGGCGGGGGCGGGGATGGGGGCGGGGTCCCGAGCCTACTCTCATCCTGCTGGCAGGGCGGGTAGGAGAGGAGGTCTTTGTGCGGGGAACGGAGGGTGTCTTAGCTTGGGCTGGAGCTGGCTGCCAAGTGTTTTTCTAGTTGGTGCACATTTGTTTTTTTTAATTGTCGTTTCATGTCTTTTGTTTTGGGGGCCTGCTATTAAAATCTATTTTCAGGGTTAATGCACCCAAGTCTAGTAATTATTAGTAAGCTGGTTACATAAAAAGAGTGTGTCCAGACCTCTGGGGCAAAGTTTACCTCAGAAGTGTTGTTTATGTAAGTCTAGGCAAAGCTGCTTATTAGTAGTAGTATTATTTCGGTCCCCTGATGGCTGGTTTGATTTATTTTTGGAAGGTTGCAAGGGTTGGGAGCTCAAAAAAAGAAAAATCAACACATTTGTGTTTGGTGGTGGCAGGGAACCAAGTTGGAATCTCTTCCACAGAAAGCAGAAAGGCTTCCCACCTGCCCAGGGTAACTCTGGAAAACCGTGTGCACCAGGAGCTGGTTACCACATGTGTGTATCCTAGTGTATCCTAGCCATACAAGCCCAGTTCACCTTTCTCAGACAGCCTTTCCCGAAGGAGGATCCTTCTGCAGGGCACCAGCTAAGAGACAATTGTCTGACACCCACACAAGCTGCATATTTAAATACAAAATGCTCTCAATATGCCCTCAGCTTCCTTTCATAAGGCAAGTATGTCACTACCTTCCACAGGGGGCCTGTGATCTCACTGTGAATTATTAATGTTAGATGCTGAATCATGAAGCAGCAGCTATCGGACCTTTTAGTCATATGCTAAAATTTCAGCTTTGAGATAACGGCAACTTGTGGGTGTAAAGAAAGCAGTAGTTATGCATTTTTGAAAAGCAAACTTCAATGCATAGACTTTCACTGAATAGGTTGAAAGTTCTTTCCTTTGTTTCATGAGTTTATGCAATAAATGCAAAAATATGTGTTAAACCTACTGAAGTCACCAAAAGTGGTAAACATGCTCCCATATGCTTGCATTCAAAACAATGCTTGCATTATTAAGGTTACTGTACAAAGGTCACAGAAGTAATTTTTTGCTAAGCTACCTGGGAGTTTTTGCAAACTCCCGTATGTTTGTATCATTCTAGACAAAATATTCTCCAGCTCTCTTGATCTCAATTTAGTGGAAAAGAAAAGTGATAGGTCAGTTTTCTGGCTCATTTATTTGAGCTGCCATTTTGCACTTAATCCCTAACTGCGTTGTCAGCAAGGGACAAGGTTTGAGTAAAGGAATGGTGCTTGTCAATGCATAACTTACCCAGGAGTGTAAGGTATGTTTCATATCTATATCTTAAATTCTAACATGTAGTGTCTTTGTTAAAGAATTCCTTTACATTGAAATTTAGGGAGATGCTGAAGCCCGTTCAGCTTTGCAAACAAAACCTGAATTATGCAATCTGGCCTGAGTCATCATTTGGAGGTTGTTGAACTGTGTTCTGTGGAACTCCAAGGTTCTATCCACTAGGTATTTCTTAGAAGTTCTTTGGAAGGAAGTGTGATCACAGCAAGCTGACGATGAATTAGGGAATCGAGTGAGTTTCTTGACAACAGGGACTGTGACTTCATCAACTTGGTGTTCTTGGCACGCAGCACCATTTCTGCATTTAGTAGAAGCACAGTCAATGTTCACTGAGTTAAACAGAATCTGAGGGTTGAACAAAAAGATCTCCGAATCCTGCAGTCCTGTGTAATGATTGAATTCCCTCTAAGGTATTCCATATTTAAATTTAATTCAAAGAAAAAACTTCTTTGATGTCCTACAATATACCAAGAATGGTACAATTCCTGGTCCTTTGCCTTTAAAGTGCTTACCATCTAATTGGTATGTCCATGCTTGAACTGGATTTTGGGACAAAATAGTATGCACTGTCATCAGCCAGCTATGCTGAAAGTCCCATGACTTTGGTCATCTGAACAGAAACTGTAGGACAGTAGAACCCCTGTATTGTTTTTCCAATTCAAACGAACCACAGCCCTAATAATGCCCCACCCAGGTCAACTACATGCAGTAAAAATGCAGTATAAAAGGATTACTTCTTAATACAGGCCTGGTCCCTCACTCGAAAATTATACTGAATTCTATATTTGATCTATAGGGAAAGTGATTTGTTCATGTGTTGTTCGGTTGTTCCCTATGAGATAAGCCTAGCCTTCCAGTATTCAAAAATATTCATTTGTCATACTTTCTGACTCAGATATGTTACACCATTTTGCCTCATTGCTGAGTCTACCTAGATGGTTTCATCAGTGATTATTTTCAAAGCTGGTGTTTCCAACTGGAAGTAGAAGCTGAATTTAGCTACAGCTAGACTGCAGTTATACAATAGGATGATTGTAGATGATACATTTCATAAGTGCTTATTAGTCCTAGGAGAGGATGGTATCCAATGATAAATCAGAGGAATATCCCTAGATCAGTATATATGTGTATATATACTTTTTTCATGTGTTTTAATATATTTGTATTTTAAAAAATAATTCCAGCATAGAAAATCATTTTTAAAACTATCCCCGGTAACTCCAGGTACTTCAACTGCACAGGACTGGAATGACCTTCTAGTAACATTTATAAGGATGCTAAATGGTTATATTTGGAAATCAGATGAAAATATATACTCAGAAATTGTTAAATTATTTTAGCACTGCTACCTGCTTTGCATATTAAAAGGCTTTTTTGATATTTTCTTCACTATTATCATACATATATTCCTACTACTGGTTCTATAGTTTAGAATGATAACTTTTCTTTCTTTCAAAAATTAGTCAATCCTTTAACATCTGAAAGAAGTATGATGCTTATTATTACTGCATTAAACAGATCATTGTTCACATTGAAGGAGATCAATTAGTCTATGACGGGTGTACTAACTACCTATCTACAACTGTATTATATTTTATTGTTAAAGATCATAAGGTTCCTGATGTATCTTTTGTGTAAGTCTGGTGAAGTTAGTTTCTAAAGGCAGGCTCTAAATTTCCCTCAGTTTTTTTCTCAGAGAAGATCATTCAGACAAGATTGACTTTACACCTAAAAACATGTCATTTCTTAGGATCAATACTTCCATTTTGGAATTTAACGTAAACGTTTAGTTTCTTGGACTGTCTGGTGGGCACATTCTGAGATGGCCTCAATGATATGTAAACCCAGGTGTTAAGCTCTGTATAATCCTCCTTCTTTGAGTATAGACAGAACCCATTCCTTGTTTTTAACCAATAGACTATGGTAATGGTTTTGGGCTATCACACGCATGATTATGTTACATTCTATGGCAAAGATAAAAGGACTTTGCAGGTGTAATTAAGGCCCCTATTTCATTGACTTTGAGTTAATCAAAAGGGAGATTAGGCTTGGTGGGCCTGACCTTATCAGATGAGCCCTTTAAAAGAGGGTCTTCTCTGAAGAGAGGCTGGAAGCATCAGAGACTTTCTCCATTGCTGGTTTTGAAGAAGCCAACCTCCATGAAGCTGCAAGGAAATGGATTTTACCAACAACCTGAGGGAGCTTAGAAGTAGATCCTTCCCCACTCAAGCCTTCAGATGAGAATGTAGCCTGGGAAACACTGATTTTAGCCTTGGAGACCCTGAGAAGAGAGCCCAACTAAGCCACTCCCAGACATCTGACCTGCAGAAACTGTGAGATAATGGATAAGTGTTGTTTGTTTGTTTGTTTTTGCAGTACGTGGGCCTCTCACTGTCGTGGCCTCTCCCATTGCGGAGCACAGGCTCCAGACACGCAGGCTCAGCAGCCATGGCTCACGGGCCCAGCCGCTCTGCGGCATGTGGGATCCTCCCGGACCGGGGCACGAACCTGTGTCCCCTAGCATTGGCAGGTGGACTCTCAACCACTGCACCACCAGGGAAGCCCAAGTAAGTGTTGTTTTAAACCACTAAGTAATTTGTTATTTGTACTTTGTTTCATAGCATCAAGGCCTAATACAATACCCTTAATGCCATCTTGTTGTGTGTTCAATAACTTCTTACCCTAAGGAAATTTTCTTTAGCTATTAATATTCATGGCAATAGCTGCGTGTTGTTGCTTTGAGCTTTAGGCTGACCTCCTTGTGTTGCCATCAGCTGTTCACATTTCACCAGCCATGCAGGGGCCAGCTAGTTGAGGTGTCAGATAAAGAGACTCACTAGGGCACTTTTCAAGGACCCCCTCACTCCATTTCCCCACCTCCCCACTGAGTTAAGTGTGTGTCAGGAGGTTTCTATTGTTGTAGGAATGTTCTCTCTGTGAATGTCTCTTCTTGGTGGGCTAATCAAAGGTGAAAAAGGGCTTCCCTGGTGGCGCAGTGGTTGAGAGTCCGCCTGCCAATGCAGAGGACATGGGTTCGTACCCCGGTCCGGGAAGATCCCACATGCTGCGGAGCAGCTGGGCCTGTGATCCATGGCTGCTGAGCCTGCGCGTCCGGAGCCTGTGCTCCGCAACGCGAGAGGCTGCAGCAGTGAGAGGCCCGCGTACCGCAAAAAAAAAAAAAGGTGAAAAAGATAGGTGTTTGGGGTTGGTAATTGGCCCTTTGTAGTTTGTTCTGGTACCTTGACCAAGTTTCTAAATTTTCTGTCTCTGAAATAGAAGAGGTGATTCTTTTCACCCATCTACTTCATTGTAAAGTTCTCTTCTTCCTAACTCTTAACAGCTTAGTTCTTCTCTATCTACACTCACTCTCTTGGTGACTTCATCCAGTCCCATGGCCTTAAATATTTATATGCTGATGACTCCCAAATATACTTCCAGTCTGGTCAGTCATCTCTTCTGAATCTCAGGTTTACTCATCATCTTTGTGTTGATATACAATAAGCATCTCAAACTTAAAATGACTTAAGGCCACTTAAAAGGTGGCCTCCTGATTGTCCTCCTATAGGTCAATGGCAACTCCATTCTTCCCATTGCGCAGCCCCCAAGCCACGGTGCATCCTTGACTTCTTTTCTTCACAACCCACATCCAGTCCATCAGCAAACACTATTGGCTTACTTCAAAATGTAAAATAATTCAACCATTTCTCAGGGCTGCCAACACCACCACCATCATCTCCCACTTGAATAGCTGCAACAGCTGATTTCTCTCTCTCTGCTTTTGTCCTTCCTCTAATCACCTCCAGCAGACGAACTATTCTATACATTATAGAATATTATAGTACTTTATATACTATAGAGTACTATAGTACTATAAATGCTATATAGTGCTATATATACTATTTATACTATTTCTATAAAAAGCAAGTCAAATCATAGTCACAGCAGTGAGAGGCCCGTGTACCGCAAAAAAAAAAAAAAAATCTGTTCACCATGATGAAAAGGTTCTAATATTGATGGTGGTGATAACTGCACAACTCTATTAATATACTAAAAACCACTGAATAGTACATGTAGGGTGAATTGTAGAGAATGTGAATTATATCTCAATAAACCTGTTATTAAAAAATATTGAATCCCTAATCCAATCTCTTCTTTTACTATCCTCTGCCATGCGTATTACTCTCAAACCACATTGGCCTTCCTTTTGCCTCTGGGCCTTTTTACTGACTGAAAGCCAGGAATAATCTTTCTCCTGATCACCACATTGCTCGCTCCCTTCAAGTTCCCTTCTCAATGAGGCCTACCCTGCCTACTCCTGGCATTACTGATCCCCTAAACCCTGTTCTCTCTCTTTTTTAAAAACTTTCTAACATACATATTATATATATATATATATATATATATATATATATATATATATAAATAAATATATATATGTATATAGTCTGCATTATCTGGCTCCCCTATCCTACCCCCTCTACTCTCCAAGTATAAGTTCAATGGAGTAGGATTTGTTTTGGTCACTGGTTGATCCCCAGTAGTTAGAAGGGTGCCCTGCACAGGGTAGACACTCAATATTTATTGAGTCAGATATTGTTGAACGAATAAGTTGTACAGATTTAGAGATGTAATTAATGAACTAGAACATAAAACTGTACATCTTCTGGTCTCTTCTTATATAGAAGAGAATAGAAACCATTATATAGAAACCATTTTTGATTGAATCATAGTTTTGTTGGTTGTACTTTTTTAATTACAGAGGGTTATACACCCTTATCTACATATTATATTCTTCTTTGTACACCTTTCACACCCACCCCAATGATTTTTTTTTTTTTTTCCCAGTATGCAGGCCTCTCACTGTTGTGGCCTCTCTCGTTGTGGAGCACAGGCTCCCGACGCCCAGGCTCAGCGGCCATGGCTTATGGGCCCAGCCGCTCCAAGGTATGTGGGATCTTCCCGGACCGGGGCACGAACCCGTGTCCCCTGCATCGGCAGGCGGACTCTCAACCACTGCGCCACCGGGGAAGCCCCCAATGATTTTTTATATATTATTTTCAGGAGCTATAAAATGGCCCATTGTGTAACTACGGATTTGTGACCTCTACCAGTCTGTACTGTATACACCTATAAAACCCAACAGATGTAAAGGTGCTTAATTGCCAAGCTTCAAGTCTTGTTCTTTGGATGTAGCATAAAAAGATTATAAGGATGAGGGCAACAACCTTGAAAGGTTTTTATGAAGGTGAGTTTTGAAGTGGGAGATTTAAAAGAGCAGAGATGGGGTGTTTTGTTATAGAAGCAACATATAAGAAACACAAATGGAGATGAAATTGAAAACATTGAGTAATACTTAGGATACTGCAAACAAAAGAAATAAGGCACAAAGGAAAATAAAAGCCTTCTTTACTAGTATTTGAACTTTTACCTCTTTCTCTGGCTTTAGTGCTTATAAGCATTTAATCTCTGTTCACTGGAAATTTCTGCCAGGAGAACTTATACTCTGAAATTGCTTGTAAGATCTATTCTGTGAATAATATGCATTCTTATATTTTGCTTTGGTCCTCCTTTACTTTGGCAATGAAATGTCAGTCTCCAGGTCTGGAAGATATTAAATATTAAAAAAGGATAATTTACGATTAAACCCTATAAGGCTGTGATCTTTTGAAGAGGGTATGGGACACAGTCTTTTGAAACACCTATTTCTGTGGGCTGGTCTGGAGGATGTCTGACAGTACTCTGTCTGGCTACTGTTTGACTTTATATTCTAAAGGTCCAAAGTAGCCTCATTTTTAGTAACCAAAGAATGCAGTAAGCACACCGTTATCTGACTGTCCATTATGAACACTTTACTCTTGTGCTTCATGGACCATATCAGTTTGTGGCAAAGTGATGGATTGTGTTTAACATTCTGTTGTTGACCTATAAGGATTTTTGCCATATGTTGTAGCTCATCCCCTTTAAGATAGAGGAGGGGGAGGCCCTATTAGTATCACTGGCCACTAAGCAGAAATGTGTCAGGGATTTTGCTTTCTCAGCTGGAATATCACCCTTGGCAAGCCGTCCTCCCTATTTTAGGGAAGTGTCACCACCAAATATAAGTCCTGTGTATAGATTCATTTGACTGTTTATATTTTATGTCTGTATCTTAGGGATGTTTTGAAGTGATGCTATAAAATTAAGATCTATGTGGCTACTTTGCATGCATAGCCAGCATGATAAATCTAACTTGATGTCCTTCTAAGAATGTGGACTGAACGCTGCATGATCTCAGGCAGGTTGTTTACCCTTTTTGCACCTCAGTTTCCTCATTTATCAAATTTTTTTTTTGGAAGAGAACTGCCTTTTCCGCAAAGTAGTAGGTATAATCCTACACATAGATAAATAAAAGCAGAAGTGTTCTGGCTGACATGGCCAGATGGGGGTGGGGCTGAGGGACAGAGGACTGCAGGTTTAGGCCTCCTCTTACCAAGGCCCCAACACCCCAGCTCAACTCACAGTCTTGGAGACACACACTGGTCACAACTGGAAACTGAAAACTTTGTTCTATAAGACCCTTCCAACCCTGACATTTTTTGCTTAATAATTTTTTTATTCTAATAATCATTCTATAATTTTCAGCAGCCACCAAAAAACGTTTAATATCTTATTTTACCACACAAAAACACGTTATTTTTCTGGGCCTTAAAAGCTTAGTCACCAGATAATCTGTCTAAAGAATTAAAAACACATTCATATCCCTCTGCTGTGGTGTCAATTTTTTAAAATCTCAATTCATTTCAATAGGTTAGTCGAGATTATGTTACAGCTTGCCTTATTAACCTTAATATATTGCCCAGTTACCAAGTGCTAACTAACCAAATGGAGTATGATTTGGCACTGTGTCTTAATAAACAGGTCGCACCTGGGAGCTAGTGGGAACTCTCCCATCTGAGAAGAAACAGCCACAGCAGATGGTAAAACGACTGAAAACCAGGTGGGGTCATTGTTTAATGACCATCTGAATTAAGTTTGGTTAATTTGGCGTGTCTCTCATTATCCCTAGCAACTGGACCCTCTACTCCATTTTATAAGTTTGGGTTTATATCTTTTACATAAACTATCAAAACAGGTCCATCTGTGATCCGGAAGCTATACTCGCCCTAAATCCAACCACAATGTAAATCCTAAAGTCTTTGGGTCTGGCTGTGGGAGCTCTTAAACGCAGGCCTTTGGCAGTACTCTGCAATTAACTTTTTCTCAAATGCCTTCTTGTCATCCGTGACATGGATAAATATCCCTTTACTCTTTTCTGAGTGTTTATTGAGAAAAAGAACCTCCTCGTAACCTAAAACACTTATTAGCAAGAATTTCCAACAACCTGAGATGTCAAGATTTCAACCCATGTGCAATGCTTTAGAATTTCTCCTAAACTCTGGATGTGACAGCAAGTTGGCTTCCAGGGATGTTTCAGAAGATTTCTAACTAGACTTGTGATTTATTAATAAAAAGAGCTGCTTCGTTAAATGCTTGTCATTTGCTTGGCACTTTTTATTTATATGATATCACTTGACTCTCACGACCATCTTTGAGGTGGATACTGTCATCTTTACGTTATTGCTGAAGAAGCTGTGGCCTATTGGAGGAGAGTTAAGCTAGTTACTAGCTCAGAGGACACACAGCTAAGGGGCAGAGTCAGGATGCAAATGCACGTCTGCGAGACTCCAGATCTCACCTCCTTAGCAGCGGATCATCTTCCTCTAGAACAGCTCTCAGCATCAGAGCATGGTATTCAGAATGCACACTCTTGAGTCAGGCTTGGGCAAATCACCTAACCTGTTTTGTCTCTTTCCTGAGTAATCATAGTACCTATTTCATGAGTTTATTATTATGATGAAGTGAGATAATATAGACACAGCACTTATAGTGTGCAGCACAGAGAATACCATAAGTGTTAATTATTTGCCACCCATTTTCCAATTCCTTCATCAAAGTAAAATGTTGTATTTTCATTTTCTCTAAACTTTGGGGCATCGTTGCTGATGGTAAAAGTACTGGGCTTCCTGGTCTTCAACTAATGCTGTGAAAAATTTCACTGAATTTTATTGTAATACAGTCACAGATGAATCCAACATACGTGTTCCTCTCTAGCTACAGAGGAAGCAAACTTTCCCCGTTTGTGCACTTTAGATCTTTATGCAGTTTTGATAGCCTGAATGATGTATTTCTGCGTGCTAAGGAACAGGGCTTGATGTTGTTCAAAACCCTCCTCGTGTGTGTGTGTATGTGTGTGCATGTGTGTGTTTTAATACAGAACAATGTGTTCCTCACACTATAGAATACTCTTAATGTTTCTTTTATCCTCTGAGAGCTTCCTGTATTTGTGAACTCCTTTCAAATCAGCAAGTGCAGCCCCAACACCTGGCTCCTTCCTGCTGCAGGGAACATAAATTAACTGGTAGCGTCCTGTAAATGTTATGAGCGGGAGCTCGGGGAGCACACAGAGGCAGGCCAGGGTGCTTTCAGTATCTAGCAGTTGGTCCTGATGTAGTGCCTCAGAACTGGTTTTAGTTGACGTCAGATAATGCTGATATGCACCAGATTGACTTGTAGTACCAGTAAAGCTGATCCCTCCCACTTCCCCTACTGCCCCTGTGCTTGCCAGGACGCTGGAGACCATTATGAACTCACAGTTGTCATTTGATCTCCATCTGGCTGCTGTCACTAAAGCTGCGTTTTATCGCTTGCCAAAAGTGTAACGCTAACGACATTTCTCTTTCTCACAGATCTTTGCTTCTAGTCCTTGCTTTTCTAATTTTCTGGGTAGTTCCAAATAATTCTCCTGCTGTCTACTATGCACCACCATCAGGAAACTAACAAAGGACACACCAGAATATTTACCCAGATGTCTTCTTGGTGAACAAGATTTAGCAATAGATTTTTTAGGAAGTGTTAGAGGTGGGCTCTGGCTTTGTTGACTTCAGATATTATGTCTTAAGTTTGATGTGGTTTGAATTTCTGATATAAATGTGAGGTTTGTGTGTATGATCTCATGCTGTGGTAAATTTCATGGAGCTGTAGATCACAACAGTCTAGCCATACAATTATATGGGTCCCTGTATTGGATTAGAATCTACACAAATTAAACAATAGATATGAGTAACATGCCATAAATTGGATCTTGTAACAGCTTAATAATCTGAGGAGGATAGAAGAATGGATCCTGAGGTGATGTTTAATGTACTTAGTTACTAGACTGTTCTTAGTTAAATGATCATAAATTTGGAACCAGCTTAAAGATTTACTGTTAGTGATCGTCTAGCAGCTAAGATTTAGCAATCTTAGCACCACAGACTGAAGAACATTCTTGGTCAAGAAACCTCTTTAGGGAGGGCCTTTCACATTCAGTAAGTGTTGCTGTTGGTGATGATGATGGAGTATCATAGGCTTTAAAAGTTTTGAAAACAAATTTAGGACCCTGATTTTTACTTAGTTTAGCAAATTAATCCGTAAGAAGTAAATATAAAGAATCTTTTATGTTTGTTCTCAGTATACTGCTCATTAAAAAAAAACAAATCAGGAGGCACTACATTCTGTATGAATCCATCTTGTGTGTTGATGTGTAAGAAATGAAATAATTTGCAAGGACATATATCACAATGTAAACACTGTTCCTCTTTGAGTGATATGATTACAGGTCATTTTGATTTTCTTATTTTTGCTTACTTTTATATGATAATGTTTCATATAATAAGCATGTGTTACTTTTTAAAAGTATTTTTAATAGAAGTAGAATTTACCTTCAGTGAAAGACACAGATCATACAACTTGATGAGTTTTGGCAAACGTACACACTCATACAGCCCAAGCAACATATAAAGTCCAATCAAGATATTACCCCAGTCAAGATATGTAACATTTCCATTGCCCCAGAAAGCTCCCTTCTAACCCTCTTCCAGTCAATCTCTGCATCCCATAAGCAACCATTGTTCTGATTTCTATCATCATAGATGTACCCGTCACTTTTAAATTAAAAAAACAGCATAATTATTTTTGTTTCTGTTTTTTAAAGAAACTTCTGTATAAACTGAGATAGGACCCCAAGAAAAGTTGACACTGTCCCCTACCTTGTCAGTGAGGAGATAAGAAAAATAATAGAGCAAGAGCTTAGGAGAGAAAATTTAAGAGTGAAATCATGTAGCCCAAGAAAACTCAGAGAAGAGCAAGATTGTATAAGATTTTATAAGATCTTAGATCCATTATTTCATTCAAGTAGACAAAGGGAGAAAGTCTACTGGACTATAAGCTCTAAGAGGTCAGGGACTATATTTATTTTGTTTCGGGTATCCTCACTGCTTTACACATTACCTGGCAGAGCTGCTGACTCAAGAAATATCTGTGAGCTGAATAAGTGGATACTATTATTCAGTTAGTCAACAAATATTTACTTACTCTTCCAACAAATATTTATTGACCTCTTGCTATGTGTCATGGATTGTGCTAAGCTCTGGAGATAGAACGGTAGACAATGGCCCTTAAAAATGGTAGAGATGGTCCCTAACTTCACAGAGCTTACAACGTGTCTTGTCAGGAAGACTGATATTAACAGAGTTCTAGAGGCAGAGAAAATGACACAAGTGAGGGATTAGAAAAAAAGGAGCTTGGTAAGCTTGGAGACTGAGAGAAGGCCAGTACAGTGAGGGGTGAGGAGGCAGGAGGTGGGGCTGCAGAGTTAGCCAAGGACCAGATGATACAGATAGGACCTTGCTGGTTGTCAGATGGATTGGGGATTTTATCCCAGGAAAAACAGGGAGCCATTGAAGGATTTTAATCAGGGGATGGACCTGATCGATTTTGTGTTTTAAAATATTATTCTGGGGACTTCCATGGTGGTGCAGTGGATGAGAATCCGCCTGCCAGTGCAGGGGACATGGGTTTGATCCCTGATCTGGGAAGATCCCACATGCCGTGGAGCAACTAAGCCCGTGTGCCACAACTACTGAGCCTGCGCTCTAGAGCCCATGAGCCACAACTACTGAGCCCACGTGCCACAACAACTGAAGTCTGCATGCCTAGAGCCTGTGCTCCGCAACAAGAGAAGCCACCGCAAGGAGAAGCCTGCGCACCGCAACGAAGAGAGTAGCCCCCGCTCATCGCAACTAGAGAAAGCCCGTGCACAGCAACGAAGACCCAGTGCAGCCACAAATAAAAAATTAAATTAAATCTTTAAAAAATAAATTACTCTGGATCTTGAACAGAGAGAGGATAGCTTGGACAGAGGCAACAGTAGACAATCAAGAGGCTGTTATAATGTTGTAAGAGGGAGTTGAGGGCCTTGGGGAGGGCGGCAGTAGAGGAAGTGAAAAGAAGTGGAGTGAAGGCCTATTCAGAGACAAAACTGAGCCTTAACAAGTGATTGGCTGTGATGAATAAGTGAGTAGAGGTGTCAAGAGTGACTCCAGGTCCTGGTACGAGCACCATCTTGGTTGATGGTGGAACCATTTACTTTTTTTCTCTCGGATCATTATGCAAAAGATACCATGGTGAGGGTCAGACCTCTGTTGAGCAGAGCTCAGACCATGCATCTAAAATGTGTCCATTGCAGACCTGAGGTGCACAAGTAGTGATTTGGAATGGCTGGTGCAGGCAAAATGGTGATGGTGGAAGGATTTTGATGCCCACAACCTGTTCTCTTGGGTATCTTTTCTTGATCTTGTCCACATTCCTCCTTTTCTTTTACCAATCCTCATATCCTTTTCAGATATCTGATAATTCATCCCTGCTAAGGTGATTTCTGATAATTGTGGCTCTAAGGTGGGCCGCCTTTGTACCACCTCTTAAACCGCACATACCTTGAGTTTTTGCCTTATAAGAGTAGTGGGGAGATCGGACGGGTCACAGTGTCAGTTGTTGCCATTGTAATTTCTTAGAAAAACGAGGCTGCCCTTAGCCTGTGTAGGCTGGGCCCATCCTATTTCTCTCTATTTCCCCTATTATTTTCTTCCTTGTCCTTTTCCAGTATTTTCTTTGCACTCCCTGTCTATCAGTTGTCTTTATTTTAGATCCTAGCTCTGTGTCTTTGGAAAGTTTACTTAAGGTCTCTGAACCTCAGTCTCTTCAACTCTAATTGGGGGATAATATCAATGTCAGTGGATTCAGTGTCTTCTACATGGCAATTTCTCACTGTTAATTGCTTTCCTCCACCACCCACTCATTGGCTCCATTGCTGGGAGCCATCAGGAAGTCACTCTCCGGTGTACTCAATTTTAATAGGCAAGCTTAAAGGTGCCACCACAGTGCATTTAGAAGGTCTTTCTTTCATTTCTATTCCCCTCCTCACTTGCCCATTACATGAGGACATGCCAGATTTGTGAGATAGTCATTTGTCTCACCAACTTGTTAAGTGTAAGCCACTGGACACTACAGTTATTAAGGGGGAGAGTATGGCTGGAACTGCACAAATACCTCCCCACCATGAGAAAAGCAATTCAATAAGTGCACTGCACTGGCTGCCGCTCACAAACATCCTTAGGTATGAAGCCTAGTCCTCTGTTCAAGGTGTACACATACGAATCAAGCAAACTAACCCATATCATGTATAACTATGAATACTATTTGTGTTTATCAGTTAACAAGGACCCAACACCCACTCATTCATTTAGTCATACGTGGTTGTTAAGCACCTACTCTGTGCAAGAGGGTGCACTGGGAGCGGGCCCACAAGTGATGAACAAAACAGAGTTCCAGTGGAATCCATGTGCTGTTGAAGGAAATGCACATGAAACAACTAATTACAGGGTTAATTGCTCAATTATAATTGTGCTAAATTCTACAAAGAACCATTTACAGGTTGTTAGGCGAACTTATAGCAGGGGATCTGATGCAGTAGAGAGGTCAGGGAGGTGGGGGGAGACTTCTGGGGAAATTAATGAGCACTGAATGTGAAGGCTAGAAAGCAGTTCCTGGTAAGGAAAAAGAAGAGTTCCCAGCTGTTTGGAGGATAAAGATTCTGAGTTTCCCAGTGATGCTGGTGGGTTGTCTCAGGTTCCACCCTGGCAGTGTATTCCAGCCTTGGTGACTGGTTGGTGTTCTGAAGCTGGGATCTGTAAGGATCTTCCCACCTGGTTACACCCAAAGGAAAAAAACCTACTCAGGTATCCTCAGAACCAGTCAATTAACATTGGGTAGAGAGGGAGTTCCCTGGTGGCCTAGTGGTTAGGATTCCGGGCTTTTACTGCCGTGACCCAGGGTTAATCCCTGGCCGGGGAACTGAGATCCCACAAGCCATGGGGCACAGCCAAAAATAAATAAATAAATTTAAACAAAAATAAATAAAATTGGGTAGAGAATAAAGAGATATTAAATATCACTTAATTTCCCTTACCAAACACACATACAGGCCACTCAGGAACCTCACTTTATTGAAGGTCTTTTTTGGGACAACCAATTTATACCTCCATGAGATCACTCAGTCCTCTATTAAGCTTGCAATGCAAATATAAACTCCACTTTACACCCCAGGTAACACCCAGGGTCAGGGAGATTAAATAACCTGTCTAAGATCACACCTGTACCAACCCTTGTTCCACGAAAGCCCATGTCCTTTCAGCTACACCAAGCTCCCCAATTGTTGGCATATTGTCAGATGATTGCTGTCCTCTCCAGGGGCACTTAGAATATTAAAGAAACATTTTAAGTGACAGTCCTGGAACTAGAAAGTAAACCCAAGTACAATCTGCAATGTTGCCATTTTAAAAAATTGTTATTTAACAAAGATGATGATGACTCGTGAGCAGGTCCATGCTTTGACTACTTCAGTTTGTGTCTGCTGATAGTACGGTTCGCTAATTTTTATCAGCAAAGAGGTGAAAAGGAAGTTAACATGATTAGGAGAATTTCCACAAATGGGCTGAAAAACTGAATAAAAGAAAAGAGACTCAGAGGATTCAGGAGAAGCAGTGTGAACACATTAGTTCTGTGAAGCACCACCATCGTCCCAGGATCTGGGTGTTTTACCGTCTTCACGTAAATGAAACTGATATTGCTGTGTTTACATTGACCTTCTATTTCCAAATACTAATGTGTTATTTAAGTTTATCCTTATTGTATTGGAGATCACATTCAAATAGTGCCAGAAAACCAAAGAGAACTCAGGAAGATTTGGGGAACAGTTTGGCAGTTGAGAAATCACATCAGCAGGGTTCAAGGATCATTTCTTTTAGTATTTCATAGGAAAAACTTGAGTGACCCAAAAAAGCCATGGTTCTTTGGAAGGAGATCAAGAAACAAATAAATAGACTCTTCATGTGCCTCTTTGCTTGTGGGAGTTGCAGAAGTGGAAATCTGCGCAAGGATTTCATTCCTTACAGTTTGTACAAGGATTGGGGGTGTCCCTGATATAAATGATGCAAAATAATTATATGAAGCATGGCTTTCAGTGGGTCTGGTAGGCCCAAGCACAACAGTGATGTGTTCTCTTGAACCCCACTCACTTGGTTGAGCCTTTGGTCCACTCCTCTTTCCTTACAGGCTCCTTGTGCACCGGGAGTGTTAACTCCGGCCAGCTGTACCTCCTACTCATCTCTCAGATCTACCTTTCTCAGACATCCCCACTGGAAAGGCCAAGTTCAAGACCTGAGCCTCTCAGACCCCGTATAATTGCTACTGTTGCCATGCTTTTCCTCTCATCCTCCATCTGCTCCCAATAGGAAGGTCAGAAGAATCTTTTTGCAAATGAATCCAATCTGGTGGCATCAGTGCTGAGAAGCCTTCTCTGGCCTCTTGCTAATTATGGGGCAAAGTCCAGGGTGCTTAGCAGGGCATGCCGTCTGACCTCTGCTGACCTCAGTAGTGTCATTTCCTGCCTCATAAAGTACTTCTGCCCCAGGTACTTCTTGTTCCAGCAAGGCTGAAGCATTTATGGTGCCCAGCTGTCTGGCTTCATGGGCAGGCAACCTGTGCCCTGCACTTACAAGGGCTGTTTGATTTAATGCTCTGCTATAACCATTTTGAAATTCTTAATAATTTGTGAACGAGGGGCCCTGCATTTCCATTTTGCTCTGGGCTCAGCAAATTACATAGCTGGTCCCGGCACCCAAACATCACATTGTTTCCCACCTTTGGGTGTTGCGTGTACTCTTCTCTCTGCCTAGCATATCCTTCCCTTCATCTCCATCTCCTGTGCTCTTCTTAGTCTTTCAAAGCTAATTTGAGGGCTTCCCTGGTGGCACAGTGGTTCAGAGTCCGCCTGCCGATGCAGGGGACACGGGTTCGTGCCACGGTCAGGGAAGATCCCACATGACGCGGAGCGGCTGGGCCCGTGAGCCATGGCTGCTGAGCCTGTGCGTCTGGAGCCTGTGCTCCGCAACGGGAGAGGCCACAGCAGTGAGAAGCCCGCGTACTGCAAAAAAAAAAAAAAAAAAAAAAAAAAAAAAAGCTAATTTGAATACCACTTCTTTAGTGAAACCTTCCCTGAACACCTGTCCCTCTACCCTGACCACATTAACCCCTCCCTCCTCTGTGCTACCCCTTTATGTTACACAAACGTCTACTATAATCCTTCCAAGCTATATGGTGATGAGTCACCTTTCTGCCTGTCTCTCTACCAATCTTTGAACTCCTTGAGGACAGGGTCCATGCAGGGCCCAGGCAGTGGAACATAATGGTTAGGAACTCTGGAACCAGACTGTCTGGCTGGGGATCACCTTGGAGAGGTCAGCTGGTTTCTCTGTGTCTTAGTTTCCTCATTTCACAACAGGAGGATACTTATAATACCTACCTTGAAGGGTTGTTGCTGTGAAGTTTGAATAAGATAATCCACATAAAGTGCTTGGAACAGGACCTGGCGTATAATGATATTCAATAAATATTCTCTTTTGTGTTCTGGAACCTGGTACAGTGGCTAGAATATTTGTTATTTGAACATTTATTGAATATCTAGCGTGCACCAGGCACCAGGCTCTGTGCTGGCTGCCTGAGATACAAAGTGAAAGAAATCATGACCTCTGCTCTCAAAGAATTTAATTTTAGTCAGGGAGAGACACAAGCAATTAACAATCACGGTCCAACGTGATAAAATCCTAGGTGAAAGTTACTTTAAGAGCACAGAAGAAAGGCATCCAGATCTTGACGTGAAGCTTGATCTGAATTGTGCAGAATGGGTAGGAGTTAGCAAACACTGAAAACGAGAAGATTATTCTAGGGAGAGGGAATAGCACACGCAAAGACACCCAAGTGTGGAAGTCTCACATGTTTAAGGAGCTACATGTCATGCGATGTGGCTGAAGCAAATGGTGTCTGGTGATATTCTGGGAGACTAGAGGGATAGATTGGTAGGACTAGCAAATAGATTTCAACTCTGGTCTATTGGTAGTGGCTGCCTGGAACATTGTATTAAGAAGGATTCTGAAGCCGTGCCCAACCTCTGTGGGAAAAAGTGATGGGATACAGTAGCTCTATGTGTTATGGGAGCAGACGAGGGGAGTGGGAGCCTGCATGTCACATATCTGCCATTGTTGATAGATTAGGTAGGGCCTCATATGCTGTATTAGGAGGTTGAATTTTATCCTGAAAACCATAGGGAATAATTGAAAGATTTTAAGTATGGGAGTGACATGATCGGATTACATAATAGGTGTTCCATAAGTGCTAGTTGAATTGAACTGACTACGAGCCCCACTTCACTTATTTATGATTTAGTGGATCAAATGCACTGAAATGATTGGAACCCAGCAAATAAAACATGTATAACTGAGCTGATCGTGCTCGGAGGCACTGTGCTAAGTGCTGAAAGAATTAGAGCAGCATCTAAAGGTACTTAACGTGCTCCTATGGTATGGTTTACACAGTAAAACGGTCTGGTTCACACTGTAGTTTCAACAGAGGATTAAAGTGGTATTAATAATTTATGCAGCTATAATATTTCATGCTATAAGCTGGATGTTTCCCAAAAGAAAGACCTCCAGCGGGCTTTTTGCACCTTTAACCATCCTGCTGGTTACAAATCAAACAGTACAGAAATGATTGGAACAGATTGGAATGTTTTAAAATATAAATCTACTGATATAGGTTTTTATACATTTTTCTAATAGGTATTTATTTGTAGCCAGGTGAAAAGGGCTCTGAAATTTGGGTTACTGTAAAAAATAAATTCCCTGACCTATTAGTCTTATTAAGAAAATAAATTAAAATTCTATAAAGTTAGCATTTGTTATTGCAATCATTGTCTTTTAACTGTGACAGGTGAAGAAAATCTTGCGACAAGAATACACAAAGAGGGGGGTTATCATCTACAAAGATAGTATAGTAGCCAAAGGCACGTATTTCTATTTATTATTCCTTGATTCCAAAGGGGTTTAAGGTAGCATAGAATAATGCAAACAATATAGCAAGGAAAATGAATTTAAAATAACTACGAAATATAGGGCAAAGGGAATTTGAATGATTTGAACGCAACAAGATCCAATGGAGTCCACCTGTGGGATTAGAGCACAACACAAGAAAGTGTATGTATCTCAACACACTCAAACTGAGCAAAACTGGGGTTCTTATCATGGACCAAAAAGAAAACAGAAGTAAGTGACATTTCTGATTTAATGATTATAAGCAAAAAGACAAAAAGTAGATTTTTCAGATACTGCCTAGAAACGATGAAAAGAATCGATGAAGATATCGAGATTAAGAGGAAAATTTGTACCACGTTGACTCACCACGTCACTCTTTCTTGTGTGTCTATTTGTTTTGTCTTTGTAGCTTTCTGGTGTTTCCTCCCTTTGACTTCCTATCATTATAAAGGCTGACAATGGTCAGAGATCAGTACGGGAGAGTTTTGTCTTTGTATAAATATTCTTCTCTGCAGTCCCATTTCAGGGGTTGAGGGTAAGAGGAAAGGAGTTGGGCTGCAAACAAACTGAACATGCAGTGTTATGTCTATATTAGTGGGATCTAGGATAGTTACTAATATATAATTGATACTCTATAACTGTGAGTTGAAAGAAGAAATGAAGCTTCCCAGAATTTATCAATCCTTACAAAAATGTATAACCACTAAAGGTGTATGCCTATATGATACCTTTATCATAGCTTCCAAAACTCAGTTGTTAGTTTGTATGGTCATGTTACCTGGACATTTTGTTCTAAAAGTCTAGGCTACAATGAAGGCTTAAGAAGAAGGTACATTAGGAAGACAGAAATGGAAGAAAAAAAAAAATCAAAGAGAGGGCACACAGCAATTCGTCTTCCTTGCTACTCCATTATTTGTTGCTTCCTTTTTTCATGCTTTTGTAAAAACAGGAAGACCTTCAGGGCCTCAGACAACACTCTCCCACTCCCACCCAGCTGCCCCTTATTCTCAAAAAGGATTTTTTTTAGCTTCCTTTCACTGAGACTTTAGAACACTTGAGAGATTTGGGAAGGAAAGAAGAGATCACTTTTTTTTTTTTTGGTAGCTACTTTGTGCCAGGTGCTCCACTAAGCAATTTAGCAGTGATTATACTGTTTAATGCTCACAGAAATTTTTATAGGCAGGTATATTCTCACTTTATCAATGAAGAAACTACTGCTCACAGAGCTGTCTAGCTTCAAGCATCATAAATAATGGGATGGAGCTAGGATTCAACCACATGTCTACCCAACATCTTCCCCCTTTACTGTGCAGAAGTGCTTCTCCCACTCTCAAAACTTTCTCAGGGTCTTTCTTGTTTTAATTGTTGATCAAGATCCTCTATGCTCCATGATCATGAGGACGTAGTATTCTTCCCCTGGAATGGGCCTTAATGTTGTTTGTATTTCTAATACATTTGGCATTAACTGTTAACATAACAGATTAATCCAGTTAGCCAGGTGCTTTACAATGATCTATTGTTTGAGTAGAGGAAAAGGAGGCCGTGGCAAGTATATAGAAAAAATACTTTCTGTACTGTCACTAACACAGTAGATCTCCCGTTCCATGAGTTGACCAGTAGAGTGTGTTACTCAAATTACCAATATGTTATAATGATGATGATGAGAATGATGGTGATGATAGTAACACTCTTATTTACTGAGCATTTAACATGTGTCAGGGATTGTTTTAAACACTACTACTGTGTCATTTAACTTTAACAATAATCCTACGAAGTAGGTGTTATTGTCCTCAGTTTACAGAGGAGAAAAATGAAGCTCAGAGTTGTGACTTGCTGAGTTCTTACAGTACTAAATGGCAGAGCTGGGTTTGAACCCAGATTTGATGTTCATGCCCCTATTTTTAGTCATGAAGCCAAATAGCCTTCTACAATAACAACTGGCACTATGTTGCCATCCTTAGATTTTAGTTTTGCTTTCGTGTCTCTACCGAAATTGCATTTGCAGGACTTTTTTTCAAGTATACTTTGTGTGTGTGCATGTGTGTGTGTGTGTGTGTGTGTTGTGCGTGTGTGCACGTGTAGTATGTGGTAGTAGTTAATTCTGCCATAATGGATAATTTACTAACATTTCCACAGCTTCAAGAGTCTTCTTGGCCAGGATATGCTGGTTTTGTCAAGTAGCTTAATTTTACTATAATTTATAATTCTTATTTCCTATAATAGTAACAGTCTTCAGAACATGCTATTATATTACTTTACTTTCATACATATGTATATATATACACTCATATACAGACACACCTCATTTTATTGTGCTTCACTTTATTGCACTTCATAGATACTGTTTTTTACAAATTGAAGGCTTGCAACAACCCTGCATTGAGCAAGTCTATAGGCACCATTTTCCCAACAGTATTTGCTTACTTTGTGTCTCTGTGTAACACTGGTAATTCTCAAAATATTTCAAACTTCCTCCTTATTATTATATTTGTTATGGTGATCTGTGATAAGTTATCTTTGATGTTACTACTATGACTCACTGAAGGCTCAGATGTTTATTAGCATGTTTTAGCAATAAAGTATTTTTAAATTAAGATATGTACTTTTTTAGACATAATGTTATTACACACTTATAGATTACAGTATAGTATAAACATAACTTTTATATGCACTGGGAAACTAATTGTATGTGACTCACTTTATTATGATATACTCTTTGTTATAGTGATCTGGAATCGAGCCTGCAGTATCTCTGAGGTGTGCTTGTATACAATATGAAAGACCTGTACGTAAATCTCAGTGACATTATTTTGCCCTTAAGGTAAAATGATGTCCCCTCTCACAACCCAGCTTCTTCCACTTCTCACTCATCTAATATGTATTGAGTACCTACCATAAGTTTGTTACTCTGCTCTATATCCAGGACACAGAGATCAAAGGGCATGTTCCTCTACTCAAGGAATCCATAAAAATTTATTCTAGTTTATGTTTAAAGCACAGATAAGGTTGATCTTAAGTCAGTGGAATAGTCCAAGTATAATTAGTGAAATATATCCTGGTTGTCCCTCTCCCCACTCTCCACAGAAACTCTTTCATGATACGGCAACAATTTATAAGGTATCTCTCTTCAGTGTGCAGAGTAAGAGATGCCCAGTAGCCTATGGATACATTCTAGTTAGTTCCTGCTCCAGAAGTTCCCCCAAAGTCCTGGAACACTAGATAGTGAAGGGGTTCCAGGAACTGAGAGATCACCTTCATAACTATTGGAAGATTCTGTTATTTTAACTCTGTTATCCAAAGCCTTGAAAAACATGCCCTATAGTTGAATACTGGCTTCTTCATCCACTCTCTGTCTCATGTTGCTGTGTTACGTAAGCCTTCCTGAGCCTCTCCATCCTTATTTGTAAAACAGATAATAATGTCTTGTTTTTTGGTTTGCTTATATATTCATTCATCCAGAAAACATTTTAAAAAATATCCACTTGAGCTAGGCACTAGATAAACAATGTCCAGCACGATAGATGCTGTTCCTGCCCTCGTGAACCTTACGGCCTGGTGAGAGAAAGAGGCAATAAATGAACTGGGTGCTATGATAGAGAATAAAGAGAGGAAACATGCTTTGGAGTGGGTGGTCAGAGAAGGCCTCTCTGCAGAGGTGACACTTAGGCTGACATCTAAAGCATACAAAGGGCATGCTTTGTAAATGGCAAGTGGCAAAACTGTCTTGGGTAAGGGAAGTAATTTGTGCAAAGGCTCTGATTTGATAAAGAGGAGTTGAGAAACTGAAAGTAGCCTAGTAGTTCGAAAAATACAAAGGAGGGCATTATCCTAAAAAGTGGATATTGTCTACCCCCAAACCCAGTAATTCTACTCCTGGGTATATATCCTAGAGAAATTCTTGCATTTTTCTACTAGGAGACACATATAAGAATACTCCTAAAAAAAAAAAAAAAGAATACTCCTATTAGCACTAACCTTTGTGATAGTACAAAACTAAAGCCATCAAAACATTGACAGAAGGAAAGAGAAGTAAATCTTGGTACAGTCCCATGATGGAATGTTATACAGTGGTGAAAATGAGTGAATTGTAGCTACTCAAACCAATAAAGATAAATCTTATAAACCCTACTTTGAATGGAGAAAACAAATCATTAAAAAATAGCTTACCGTATTATTTATTTAAATAATCTTAGAATACCCAAAATATTTAAGAAATTTTATATACATATTATATTGTAAAAGTATTTTTAAAAAGCAAGGAAATTGAAACTTTTGTTTCTAGCCAAGGTGTTGGAATGGAGAGTAAATTTACCTTTCTGCCTTAAACAACTAGGAAACTAGAAAATTATATGAAACAATGGTTTTCAGAAATTGGACAACAGCAAAGCAGGGCTGTAATGCTTGAATGAAGGAAAACAAACAAGGTGAGCTCTGTAATTGTACCAGCTATCCCCTGGAAGGAATTGCCATGTGGTAGCACAGAAAGGGGAAACCCAAGCAGAGCCTTGTTGAATGGGAAGCAGAGACTGGAGTTAGGGGAGAGCAAGGCAGCCACAACTTGCTGGGCAGAGTACTGCAGAGGAGGGAGCTGTGCAGAAAGAGAGCTCCAGAGATCTGTAGAAGGGTCAGCTAAATGTCTATGGCTGAGTACTTACCTACGCTTGAGTGAGACAGACTTATCCGAGGCCAGGGAAAGACCACTCAGAAAAGAATAGGCAGAGCAATTCCTGGACCTAACAGGACTGAGAAAAGTTCTTGCTCCCACAAGTAAGAGTGGAAAGATCTCATAATATGTGGGGCATCAGGTAGGAACCTTAAAGATCAAACATCTTAGTAATGGGTCTAAAACTATACTAAAGGCTGCTGTGGACCCATAATAAGAAGCTTAAAAGCAAGCTTGGAGAGATCCAGGTGTGATCCAATAACTTAACTGTGTGTCAGAAAAAATATAATAGTACTTAAAGCAGTACAAGAAAATCTAGCAACCAACAACATAAATTCACAATATCTAGTATCTAATAAAAACAAAAAACACTATAAGACATGCAAGACAAAAAAAAAACAATCAATAGAAACATAGACAAAAATGATCTCAATGATTGAACTAATAGATAAGAACATTAAAACAGCTACTATAAATATGCTCCAAATGTTCAGAAGGTAGAAGAAAAGCCATGTAGCCATAATGAGAAGAGAATTTGAAGATATGAAAAAACCCCAAACAGAACTTCTGGAGATGAAAATTATAATATCCAAAGTGAAAAATCCCCTGGATAGCATTTGTGTCATTGAATTTAAAGTGCATCTCTGGTAGAAAACAGATACTGAATCTTGCTTTTTAAAGTATTATCTGGCAATCTCTGACTTTTGGTTGGGGTATTTAGTCCATTTATATTAAATGTAATTATCAATATGGTTGGATGAGGTAGGCCATTTTGCTATTTTTTTCTATTCATCTCATCTTTTTTTTTGTTTTTGTTGCTCTTCTGTTCCTCCTTTACTACTTTTTATGCTTAAAAAATATTTTTTGTATTCCATTTTAATCCCTGTTAACTTAATAGCTATATTTCTTTGCCTTATTTTTCAGTAGTTCCTCTAAAGATATAATATATATATATAAAAAGATATAATATGCATCTTTAACTTAGCCTAATCTACCTCAAATAAACACTTACGTACTTATGTACTACTGATAAAATATAAGAACTTATCACAAGTCTAGTAGCATGCCCCTCCCTTTTGTGCTATTGTTGCTATATATATCACATTTATATATGTTGTGAACCCTACAATAAAGTGTTAAAATGTTTGCTTTAAAGAGTCATATGACTTTTAAAGAAACCAAGAGAATAAAACAGAAAATATATAAATATGTATAATATTTCATTTATGTCCAAATATTTACCAATTCCCATGTTTTTCATTCTTTCCTGTGGATCTGAGTTACCATCTGGTGTCATTTCCCTTTAGCCCAATGGACTTCCTTTAGCATTTCTTATAGTGCAGATATGCTAGCAACAAATTCCGTCAGATTGTTTACTTGGAATTGTCTTTATTTTGTCTTCATTTCTGAAAAATAGTCTAGATATAGAATTCTTGGTTGAGAGATTTTTCTCTTAGCTTCTGAATCATCATTCCAATGTTTTCTGACTTCTATTGTTTCTGAGGAGAAGTCAACCATTAATTGCATTGTTTTCACCCTTTATTTATTTATATATGTTTCCTACCCCTTTCTCTTTCTTCTCCTGGAATTTCAACTACACGTAGGATAGACTGCTTCACATGATCCACACAACTCTGAGATTCTGTTCAATTTTTATTTATTTTTGTTTATCTATTTTTTATTTTTGGTTGCGTTGGATCTTGGTTGCTGCGCACGGGCTTTCTCTAGTTACGGCGAGCAAGGGCTACTCTTCGTTGCGGTGCGTGGGCTTCTCATTGTGGTGGCTTCTCTTGTTGTGGAGCACGGGCTCTAGGCACGTGGGCTCAGTAGTTGTGGCTCACAGGCTCTAGAGCGCAGGCTCAGTAGTTGTGGCACAGGGGCTTAGTCGCTCCGCGGCATGTGGGATCTTCCTGGACCAGGGCTCGAACCTGTGTCCCCTGCTTTGGCAGGTGGATTCTTAACCACTGCGCCACCAGGGAAGCCCTCAATTTTCTTTCAATCTTTTTCTCTCTCTATTCTTCAGACTTATAATTTCTATTTTAAAGCTTGCTGACTTTCTTCTGTCAGGTCAAATCTTCTGTTGAGCGCATCTAATAAATATTTCCTTTCAGTATGATACTTCTTAGCATTTCTCTAGAATTTCAGCATTCTTTAGAATTCCCACTTGGATCTTTTTTATAGGGTCTGTTTCTCTGGTGTCTTTCCCTATTTTTTCACCTTTTTTTTGTTTGTTTGTTGTTTTTTTTTGTGTGGTACACGGGCCTCTCACTGTTGTGGCCTCTCCCGTTGCGGAGCACAGGCTCCGGACGCGCAGGCTCAGCGGCCATGGTTCATGGGCCTAACCACTCCGCGGCATGTGGGATCTTCCCAGACCGGGGCACGAACCCGTGTCCCCTGCATTGGCAGGCGGACTCTCAACCACTGTGCCACCAGGGAAGCCCCACCCTTTTTTTTTTTTTTAGCATATTTTCTCTTAATTATTTGAATACAAATATTTTAAAAATCCTTAGACATATTTACATAGCTACTTTGAAATTTGTGTGTGTGTGCTAAATCTAACACCCAGGGCAATTTGGAATGATTTTTTATTGACTGGTTTTCATTTCCTGTGCATGGATCATACTTTTATGTTTCTTTGCATATCTCATAATTTTTTGTTGTTGTTAAAAAGCAAAGATTGTAGATAATATGTGTAGTGATTTCAGATTTTGTTTTATTCTTCTTATGATTGTTATTTTTGGTTTCAGTAGGTAACTAACTTGTCTGCCCTCAAAATTGCAAAGTCCACTTCCCTAAAGTGTGCAGCTGTTGATGGCTCTGCTCAGTTTTGCTGTTTTGTTTTGCTTCCCGGAGGAGGACTACTGGCTCCCGAAGGTCTCTCCCACACCTACATAACTTATTGATACACCAGTGATTTGGGCAGAGGTTATGTTTAGATACCTCAAGCCAGCGAGGCCTTCACTCTCTGCTGTCTGAGTTGTGGGTAGGCCAAGGAGCACATTTAAAGGTACAGCAAATTCACAGATTTCTCCAGACTTTCCATTTTCACTGGGTTCTTTGGGGTGCACATGTAGTTTGGCATCCATCCAGACTTATGTGATTTTATTATGTCAGCCCTTCTATGGCTCTCTCGCTTCTAAAATTTCCCCATATTAGTCCTTCTGCCATCCTCCCTAAACCAAGACAACCATTTTATCCAGCAGATAAAACTGTAGGCTTTTGCTACTCAACACGGGAGTGGTGCATGGGAATGCCTCCTGCCCCCTGACCAGCATGAAGGCCACAAACTTGTTCTTATTTAATATGGTGAAGTTTTCGTTAGCAAGACTTCTTAACATTGCTGCCTGAGTTTGGTCATCTTCCAGGGCTATGAAGTGTTTGTTAATCATTTTGTTCAGTTTTATATACTTGTTCTCTCCGGAGAGGAACTTCTCTAACTCTTCTTCATGCCACAATTATAGAAAGTAGAGTCTCCAAACTGGCTTTTTTAAAAAATAGAAATTGATAAGTTGATTCTAAGATTCATATGGAAATGCAAAGGACCTAAAATAGTTAAATAATTTTTAAAAAGTCAAAGAAACCTACTCTATATGACTCTGAGACTTATTATACAACTCATGTGGTATTAGCACAAGAAGAGGAATATAGATCAGTAGAAAATAGACCCGCTCATATATGGTCAATTTGTCTTTGACAAGCGTGCTGAAGGAAGGGACCCGACAAATGTGCTACAATATTTGGCTGTTACCTCACAACACACACAAAAATTAACATGAAATGTGTCATAGACCTAAATGTAAAAGCAAAAACTATTAAACTTAGGAGAAAATCCTTGTGACTCCAGAGCAGGAAAAGAATTTTTAGATGGGACACAAAAAGTATAAACCATAAAAGAAGAAAATTGGTAAATTGGATTTCATCAAAATTAAAAACATTTGCTCTCTGAAAGACATTGTTAAGAAAATGCAAAGGCAAGTCACCAACTTGGAGAAAATTTTGCAAAGCATATATTTGATCAAAGACTTGTATCCAGGATATATAAAGAATTCTTACAACTTAATAATTAGAAGACAAAACCAATTTAAAAAATGGGCAAGCAATATGAATAGATATTTCACCTAAGAAAAGATATGGGTGACAAACACATAAAAAGATGTTCAACATCATTAGTCAGTGGAGAAATGCAAATTAAAACCACAAGATACCACTAAATACCCACTGGAATGGCTAAAGTTAAAAAGATAGGTCATACCAAGTGTTAATGATGATACGGAGCAACTGGACTCTCACATAGTACTGGTGGTGATGAAAAAGTGGTGCAACTTCTTTGGAAAAAGCTGGGCAGTTTCTTATAAAGTTAAACGTGTACTTTCCGTAGAATCCAGAAATTCCATCCCCGGGTATTTACCCAAGAGAACTGAAAATGTATGTTCACACAAAAAAACCTGTACCTGAATGTGCAAAGCAGCATTAATCACAGTAGCCGAAATCTGGAAACCACACAAATGTTCCTCCATTGGTGAATGGATAAACACATCGAAGTGTAGCCATACAATGAAATACTATGCAGCACAGGAAATAAACAATTTATATATATATATATAAAACACAACATGGATGAATCTCAAAAGTATTATTCTAACTGCCAAACACAAAAGACTACATATTGTAGGATTCCATTTACATAAAATTCTAGAAAAGGCAAGACTGTTTTACAGAAATAAGTGGCTGGTAGAGGCTGAGGGTTGTGGTGGAGGTTGACTGCAAAGGGAAAAGAGAGAACTTTGGGGGTTAAAAAGTGTGCTAGATCATGATTATGGTGGAGGTTACATGACAGTGTATATTAAGCAAAATGCACTGAATTGTACTCTTAAATTATGTGAATTTCATTGCACAAATTATTTGACAGCATATCCGATAAAGAAAAAAGCAAGGGAAGGATAAAAACAAAATTCAGATGGTGGTTACCTTTGAAAGGGATGCAGGGAGATGGAATATGAGAGGTGCACATAAGAACACTGAATGGTGGTGATTTTTTAATAGTTCTTCTGTATATTAAGTTAAAATTAAAAACAATAGGGGGGATGAGTGAATAGGGGAGGAGAAACGTGGACACATATGCAGACAACTTTAGAGAATTAAAGCAGTGGCTACAGAAGAATGTGATGTCAAAGCTTTTTGGTTGTTGTTTATTTTTAAATATATGACACACTAGAGCATGTTTTTACACCAGTGAGAATGACTCACTAGAAAGGGGGAGAATAATGATGCAAGAAGAAGGGAACAAAGAAGGAGCAAAGTCCTAAGGGGAGGGCAAGATGGGATGGCTTCTGGAGCCAAGTGGAAGGATTGGCCTTTGGTCATGGAAAGGTCTCTTCCTCCATGGTAACAAGAGGGAAGAAGATGGGTACAGATTCAGCTAGGCTTAGGAACTTAGTGGTGGAAAGATGAAGCAATTTTCTTCTGAAAATGTCTATTTTCTCAATGAAGTATGGTTAAGACCGTCAGCAGAAGTGGGGAGGAGCAGGAAATTTGAGGACAGCATTTGAAATGGCCAACTGGAGAGTGCACTGAGGATCCCACCATGAAGTATATGTTTAATGCCTGCTATATACACCTCTTCCTGCTGCATCGTGTACCCACTTTGGCTAGACTCTGTGCCTCCATTGGGTGAGGGATATTTACTCCTGTGACTGTGGTCTGGAGGAGAGAAGTGCTCAGTAATGAGTAAGAGTCAGCAGAGGAAGCAGCTGCCCTCCTGGCACCCTCCTTGTCCTGGATCTGTAGTCGAAAACATTGCTAGAGATCTGTTTACAGCCTTTTGCAATCCATGGAGGGTGAAGGAGTCCTCTTCTGAATGTTTTGCTTGCTAATCTAATGTTTCCAGCTAGGCCCCTGCTAAACAGAATGTTTTCTAGGGTAGTTTTTGTTTTGGGCATTTGTACATGGTATTTTTGCTGTGTACTGAATCAATCAGGTGATTTCTCCTTCTGTTATGTTCCCACTCTCCATATTATACTATAATATAGATTATACATATGTGTGTATATATGTTGTATGATATACTATAATAGTATTTCCTACTTAGGATATAACTTGCACTTTGCCTTTCTGCCTGTCTGACACTGTACACATTCAATAAACGGGGAATGGACTAATCAATCAATCAAAATGTATTTATTGAATATTTATTGCAGTGCCCTGCGAGACAGGCTCTAGTAAAAAATGCAGACAGACACTGCCCTTATGTCACCTACAATCCGGTTGGTAAGACATATACTTGTTAAGGCAATGGCATAATATAATATCAAGGTACAGAATTTGGAGTTGAAGTCTACAGAAACCAACTAAATTTATGATTTGGGGAAAGTTGCTCTACTTTCTGGGTGTCAGTTTCCTTGTTTATAAAAAATGGGGACTTGGATTTTTGTGAGAAATAAATAAGATAATGTAGGCAAACTGACCAGCGTGGTACCTGAGTGTAGTCAGAACTCAATAAAACTAACCCTGCCATGGTGGGGCTCATATATCTAAGGCCTTAGAAGGGACAACTGGGCTGATTCGGCTCAGCTTCACACGGTCTCATCCTCCAAGAGGCTAGCTTATGCTTATTGGCATGACAGAAGTAGGCGTTTCAAGTAAGAGTAAAGGAACATAAAGTCTGTTGAGGACCAGGCCCATTACTAGTCCACCATCACTTCCGCATTTTAGGTGGTAAGGCCAGCCCAGATTTAAGAGGTGGGGATATAGGCACCATGTCTTGAATAGAGGAGCTGTTGAGTCACATTTTCAAAAATGTGGACTCAGAGGGGCTTCCCTGGTGGCACAGTGGTTGAGAGTCCACCTGCCGATGCAGGGGACAAGGGTTCGTGCCCTGGTCTGGGAGGATCCCACATGCCGCGGAGCGGCTGGGCCCGTGAGCCATGGCCGCTGAGCCTGCGCGTCCGGAGCCTGTGCTCTGCAACGGGTGAGGCCACAACAGTGAGAGGCCCGTGTACCACAAAAAAAAAAAAAAAAAAAATGTGGACTCAGAGAATGGGACATTTGTGGCCACTTCTGTAAACAGTCTACTACAAAGTATTACAACCATTCATCCTACACTTCCTTGTTTTTTTAGGACCTTTTTCTATTTTAACACTAGTTAATTTAAAAATATATATGTAAATTGTGTTCCTGTTTATCCAGATTTGAGAAATGGATCTAAGTGCCAAGAAGTCTATTAAAAGCCAGATTTTTTAGTGCTAAAAAAACCCCCAAAAAACTAACCCTGCTGCATGAAATTATCTTGTTAATTAAACGCCACCTTAAAGGGCAGACAGTTGTTTTCTCATCTGTAAAATGGAGACTATAGCAGCATATACTTCTCAGGGTCATTATGGGAATTGTGCTACAACAATACGGAGTAGATTACCTGTAGCATTGCATTTGGTTCTTCATAGTAACTCTATGAGGTGGGAGGATTCTTATGACTATTTTACAGATAAGGAACTAAAATATAGAGAGATTAATTAATTTTCCAAAGAACATACAACTAATACATGGTAGAATCAAGGGACACAAACCCAGGCAGCCTTTTAACTACAGGCTAATAACAGTAATGGTAAGGGACTTCCCTAGTGGCGCAGTGGTTAAGAATCCATCTGCCAATGCAAGGGACACGGGTTTGAGCCCTGGTCCAGGAAGATCCTACATGCCACGGAGCAACTAAGCCCGTGTGCCACAACTACTGAGCCTGCACTCTAGAGCCCGCAAGCCACAACTAGAGAAAGCCTGTGCACAGCAACAAAGACCCAACACAGCCAAAAATAAATAAATAAATTTATTTAAAAAAAAAAAAGAAAAACAGTAATGGTAATATTAGAACGAGCAGTACTATCAGTAGGAGTAGTAGAAGTAAGAGTAAAGAGAGATCACTTTGAAGGGAGTGGGCACAAAAGACCTCTTGGCAGTGGGATCTGAGATTGGCTTTTAAATATGGCAAGATTTCTACAGGCAGAGAGGGATAAAGTCTTCCCAAAGCAGAGGGCAATTGCCAGCAAAAGCTTAGAGTCTGGGCAGGAGCAGACTGGCCCGTGAAATTAGGCCCTTTTGACCCCTGCAAAGGGTCTGCCTTACAGGGAAGTAGTGTAAAGTGAGGCCAGAAAAGATGGTTAGGGTCCGATATGGAGAGAACTCAATACTGAAATAAGACATTTGCTGGTCAGTTTCTGTGTGTGCCAGCCTGGAATTCCGGACACAGGCTAGGGGAGAAATAAAGATTTGGGATTTGTGTGCCCAAAAGTGGTAAAACTATAGCTTACATTTTCACAGAGCTTTAGAGTTTGCCTAGTGCTTTCACACCCCAGGTATTTGCTAACGCTCACAATAACCTTATCCTTGGGGTGGGCAGATAACTCCCATTAAGTGCATTACCATGTGTGAAATGCCTACTTTAAAGTGGGTGCTTAATTAAGGTCACTTCCTTTTTTTTCTTTTAACATCTTTATTGGAGTATAATTGCTTTACAATGGTGTGTTAGTTTCTGCTTTATAACAAAGTGAATCAGCTATAGGTATACATATATCCCCATATCCCCTCCCTCTTGCTTCTCCCTCCCACCCTCCCTATCCCACCCCTCTAGGTGGTCACAAAGCACCAAACTGATCTCCCTGTGCTATGCGGCTGCTTCCCACTAGCTATCTATTTTACGTTTGGTAGTGTATCTATATCCATGCCACTCTCACTTTGTCACAGCTTACCCTAGGGGTAAGACAGGAATAAAGGTCACTTCCTTTTGATAGACAAGACAATGAGGGTCAAAGATGTTAAGCAACTTGCCCAAGTTCACAGAGCTAGTACTGTTGGAGCTAGGACTGGAACACAACTTCTTTCTCCCAGCTTATTCAGTTTTCCAGTTTACGTTGTCAGCCCAGTTATCAGTTCTGTATAATTCATCCGACAAACAGTTGAGCACCTATTGTATGTCTCATAAAGTATCAAGCTATAGAGATGCAAAGACAAATATGTGTCATGCTCGCAAACCATTGGGGAAAATAGACTTAAATTTTTTTTAAAAAGCAATTTGACAAGTGCTGAGATGGCAGTGGGTGCACAAGTGTTACGGAAGGGGTTGCATGGGGGAGAATGGCCTCACAGAGAAGACCAAGTTTGCGCTGAGCCACGTATCCAAATTATGCTCTCACAGATGGTCTGAGTCTTGCACTTAACCCTCATAGAATGTCAAGTGCTAGTGGACCCGCCAGAACCAGGGAGCCTCCAAGGGGAGGGACAAGAGAGAGTAGAGGATGTAGCAGCCAAGGGAGTGCACCCTCAGATCTCCCTCCAAGAGAACAGGATGTGAGGACAACACAGCCGACAGCTCCCAGCTGCTGCATCCCTGTCCCCCGGGGGTGCACGCAGCATTCACATGGAGGTGACATTTCCCGGGCTGCTCCCTGCTACTGTCAGAGTATGGCAAAGGTACTACAGCCAGGACATTCCTGCCCAACACAGCAATCCTCCAACAAATCCTCCAGAGCTCAGAGCTGCACAGCAGCAGCCCGGTCCTCCTTCCTTCCTCTCTGCCTTTACAGGTGTCAGACCTGCATCGTGCTATGTGCTACAAGGCTCTCCCACCTGATCCCGTTCCCTCTCCTTGAACTGACACACTGAGTTAGACAGGAAGAGACACCAAGGGCAAAACGATTGGGAAAGGCCTTCATCTTGAGCAAAGAGAGGAGGAGAATGAAGGAGACCATGGAAATAAGAGGAAACCCAGCAGAAAGCCCTGTGACCAAGCCTCAGAGAGCAAATGTCAAGAGGATGATCCCCAGTTGTATCCTGAAGAGAAAATAAGACTAGTGAGAAGACTCATAGCTGCCTGCCTGGTACAACAGTCTAGAAGAGTGTTGACTGAGGGCTTCCCTTCCCTGGTGGCGCAGTGGTTGAGAATCCGCCTGCCGATGCAGGGGACACGGGTTCGTGCCCTGATCCGGGAAGATCCCACATGCCGCGGAGCGGCTGGGCCCGCGACCCTTGGCCGCTGAGCCTGCGCGTCCGGAGCCTGTGCTCCGCAATGGGAGAGGCCACAACAGTGAGAGGCCCGCGTAGAGGAAAAAAAAAAAAGTGTTGACTGAACTTAGTGAATAGAAACGGAGAACTATCAAGGTATTTAAAGTCAGCAGCTGCAACAGAAAAATCCCCAATTCTCAGTTGGTTTAACCCCATAAAGGTTTGTTTTTCACTCACAGCAAGACGGGTGCTGTGGTTTGTCCACGTAAGGCAGGAGTTGCTGGTGATGCCAAGAAAGGTGGGGTGGGGGGATTTTTGAGGGTCTGACTTCGGAGTGGCTGGCGTCACTTCTTCTTATACCCCGTTTGCCAGAGCCCAGGTGCACGGCCCCAACCTAACAGGAAGCGGGGGGCAGCGGGGGCGCGGGGTGGAAGATCTGTTCCTGAGCGCCTGGGCAAACCCACAGCGTGATCCAGAGATGATTCCACGTGGAATATGCCAGTGTTTGTCAGTTAGGAGCTCATCAGAAACCTTCAGAAACGTGAGTGCATACACGAGGGGCGGGGCAAGAAGTGCCCGGGGCATTTAAACCTGTGAAAGGTTTTAGCAGAGTGAGCAGACAGTCCAATTGCAAGGAGTGAGTGAAAGGGGGAATGGGTGTGAGGAAGTGGAGGTAACTCAGTGCTGCCTCCCAGAATACTTCTGCTCACCTCCACCCTCCCACCCCAGGGTTGAGAGCTGCCCTCTCATCTCCCACGCACGTTTTTCATCTGCCCATCCTGCAGGAATTCACTTCAATGGACCGAGAGCTCTGTAAGGAGCGGTGGTGTGTGCTGCGTGTCTGGACTCGCAGCCCCTAGCACGGTGCCTGGCACAGAGTCACTGTCTGTCGGATGAATGAGAAGTGTTCTCCACCTGGAGATTCTGACATCGGGCATCTGGGCTGGAGAAACGGCATCCTTCCTTTCATTATTATTATTTTATAAATTGTGGTGAAATATACAAAAAATTTCCCATTTTAACCATTTTTAAGTGTACAGCTCTGTGGCATTAAGTACATTCCCACTGTTGGGCATCCATCCCCCCCAGCCATCTCCACAACTCCTTTCATCTTGCGAAACTAAAACTCAATACCCATCGAACAATAACTCTTCCCCCTCCCCGCTTCCCCTGACAACCACCATTCTACTTTCCGTTTCTATGACTTTGACTATTCTAAGTACCTCATATAAGCAGATTCATACAGTATTTGTCCTTCTGTGGCTGGCTTATTTCACTTAGTGTAATATCCTCAAGGTCCATCCATGTTATACAGCTTATGTCAGAATTTCCTTCCTTTCTCAGGCTGAGTAATATTCCATTGTATGCATATAGCACATTTTGTTTGTCCACTCAGCTGTAGACGGACTCTTAGGTTGCTTTGACCTTTACTATTGTGAATAATGCCGTTATGAACATAGGTGTACAAATATCTCTTCAAGATCCTGTTTTCAATTCTTTTGGATATATCTACACTTTTTTAAGGTGGTTCGGGTGATCTGAAGTACAGCCAAGGTGGAAAACCTTTCTTTCATGCAAAAGAGGAGAAGAGGGTTAAAGGGAATGATGAGGAATGTAGGAGTTTGGGAGAATGAGTGACCATGCAAGAGTCAGGAGGAGATGGGCACGGGTAGGATCCTGGCTACAGTGGAGGAGTTTATGTGGCCAGGAACCATGGGAAGACAAGGAGGAGAGTCACAGGACTCTGGAGAGGGAGGATGTCAGATGACCTAATTCCTTAAGTACAGGTGATGTCATTTGCTGACTAGAGCAGGAACGGGGAGTGAAAGTGAGGCTGGGGCTGGAGGAAAGAAAAGATTCATAGCCATCGTGGAGAGGAGTGCAACTGGGAGATGATACAGGAAGATGAACAAAGGCCAGAGACAAGGAAAGGACCCAATGGCATGTGTGTTGGAGGAGAGGGGCTGCAAGTATCAGGAATTCCTTTTTATTAAAGGCAGGGAGTGAAGAAAGTTGGTGGCAAGTGTGCTCAGAAACAGAGGAGAAATCTTTAGAAGGATGGCAGGATGTCTGTGAGGCAGATGGACATATGGCAGGCCAGGTCACATGGTAGGCTCAGGGATCCAGGGCAAGGTGGAGAAAATGGATCATGGAAACCATCCAGGTTTGGAACCCGGCCAGAGGATGTGGCAGAAGGTCAAGGGAGGCTACACGCCAAAGAAGTGCTGAGCACTGCATACCTAAACAGGCCCATGCTCTTACAGAGGCTTCCTGGTACAAATAAGGAGAGTCACTGTCACACACACAGACAATATTATTTAATCTTATCCCATGAGATCTGTCGCAATGCCCCGCAGAGCCTGCCTTTGAGGAGAGCCCTCTCTACCCCTAGACCGACCGTCTTCCTAAGCAGTGAAAACTTGTCGCATAGATCAAGGTCCTCCTGACTGCATTCGGGAACCAGAGTTCTCCCCTTGTGCCTGCCTCATTGCTCCGTCACTGCAGCCAGTGGCCTAATCTGGGGCCACCAGCAGTAGATATCTAAGACCTCAGGGAGTCCCCTCAGTGAGTCAAGACAGTGACTTTGCACTTCTAGAAGCCCTTGCCCTTTTACTATGGCAGCTGTGGGCTGCTGTGACAATGTCCCCAGTGATCTCATTTTGAGCTCATCGTTGTAAAAAGGAAAAAAAATCAGAAGTTTTCTAAGCAATTGTACTAGAAAATCCATTCCCACCCTCCTCCCTTCCTCCCCCTCCCTTCCTCCTAGAGGACCCAATCTATCTTTTTGATCTGGAACTTTCTTTATCTGGTATCCTATGGCACATAGGAAGCTTTGTTCACATTTCCCTCTGATGCCCCCATTTACCCCCACGTCTTTGTCGGCATTGTTCCATCTCTTTCCCTGCTCTGTGGGTCTCCGCTTCATCCCTGTGTAATTGCTCAGACTTCCCCCCTGCCTGCCCCGAGAAACCGTCAGTTGCTGCCTGCTGCTTGCTGTCTGTTATCTTTTACTTGCTCCGCTGGGCTTCTGGCTGCCCTCTGGACATGGCCGCTGTTCTAGGATCAGATATGGATGTTTGTTTTTCTAAGCAGTCTCTTATATGAGCATTTTGCTGTCCACATTTTATAGCCTTTCTCCCTTTCCCCCCCCCCCCTTGCCTATTTCCTGTTGAGAGCAGGCATGTAAGAGGCTCTCCGGGAGGCAGGCAGCCTCGGGAAAACACTGTCCTACTGAAGTCCTTGGACGTGTCCAAAGGGACAGTGTCCTTCAGTTGCAAATGTGTAGGCAGCCTGGCAAGTGTCCTGTCGACTCTGGTCCAACCCAATCATCAGAGGGTATAGAAGGAATAAACAGTGTTTAATAAATAGAATAGCCAGACAAAGTTACCTCTAAAAGATGTGAGGCTGGGAAGGGAAAAAGATGAAAAGGAAGTGTCCCTTCATTCTTCTGTGTGTAGCATGAGGCTTCTGATTGATAATGGGAAATGAGGCCCCTCCAGGCTCTCTTTGAAATGCCCAGGACCCTCTTTGCTCCATTTCTAGCTTGCTTCTACTTCTTTCCAGCTCCGGCAGAGCTGCTGAAATTTGACCTTTCTGTTTGCCTCTAGAAACTAGCGCTGGCCCTTGGCTTCCTGTGTTTGTACCGACAGCATGCCCTGGGGATTTAGGCTGTTTCAATTCTTGGTTCTTCAGGCAGAACATCCCACACTAATTTTGGTCCCATTCTAACCTAACACCAGGTGTTAGAGTCGGGCTTTCCCTCTCTGTCCAGGCCTTCAGAGGCTGTCAAGTTCGGGAAGCAGACGGGGTGGTGGAACACAGTTCACAAGGAAAATTTTTTTTTAATAATTAAAAAAAAATTATTTATTTATTTTATTATTTTTTGGGCTGTGTTGGGTCTTTGTTGCTGCACGCAGGCTCTTCTCTAGTTGTGGCGAGCGGGAGCTACTCTTTGTTGCGGTGCACAGGCTTCTCATTGCGGTGGCTTCTCTTGTTGTGGAGCACGGGCTCTAGGTGCACGGGCTTCAGTAATTGTGGCATGCAGTCTCAGTAGTTGTTGTGCACGGGCTCAGTAGTTGTGGCACGCAGGCCCTAGAGTGTGCGGGCTTCAGTAGTTGTGGCTCATGGGCTCTAGAGCGCAGGCTCAGTAGTTGTGGCGCACGGGCTTAGTTGCTCCATGGCATGTGGGATCTTCTCGGACCAGGGATTGAACCCGTGTCCCCTGCATTGGCAGGCGGATTCTTAAACACTGTGCCACCAGGGAAACCCCCAAAAGGAATATTTGAAGGATGCCCTGGGTGGCAGAAATGTGAGAGGAGAGAGTTTCAAGAAAGGAGTGGAAAGAGGTTTAGAATAGGTTCTTTGCAATATGAGTAAAAGAAATATAGTGGAAAAAATTAGAGCATCAGTCAAGTGGTTAAGAATATCATGAATACAAAATTGGCAAAGGCCTTAAGAAATAGGGATAAATATTAAGTCAAACATTTGAGTTAAATGTAAGAATCTGTATAAGAATCAGATCTGTGTAAAATGTAGTAATAATCATCTAGACCATCAACTCACAACTGGCTTACACCATTTAAGTTAATTACTGTACCACTCCACGATCAACAAAGTGAGGATACCTGGCTTTGCTCTTTTGTTCTTTCACTGACCTATTCTACAGATTTTTTTCTGAACACCAGCCAAGTGCCTGCCTGGTACTAGATGCTATGAGAGATACAAGAAGTATAACACCTCGTGCATGCCCTTAAGATAGCTAGATGCATATAAATTTAAGATAAAAAAAAAAAAGGTGCTGCAAGAGAATATAATTATCTATTGGATAAGTACCATAAGTCCTCATAAGGAAGCATCCCTGGGGGTTGGATGGAATCACAGAGGTTTCCTGGAGAAGGTGAGCCTCAAGGGACCTTGATGAATAGGACTGATAAAGGAAAAGCGGAATCCTTATGCTTGGTGACGATTTACTGAGTTCTCATGATATATGACAAACTATAGAAGAGCTGTCTCAGGTTAAAATCAACAAAGGACATCTTTACTATCTTCCAAGACCTAGAAGAAGAGAAAGCGAAGAAAACTCAATGGCGAACACCTGCTATCTGGTTGTTGGGGTGACTGGTCGGGCGTGTGTTTCAGAGGCTGTATGCTATCTTCACCATGGTACACACCTGGAAAGCACGTTCTGTAATGTGGAGAATACATGTTTAGAATGCATTCAGCTTCCAGTAACAGGATGCTTGATTAACAGTGGCTTCAATAATAAAGATGTTTAATTATCACACAAAACAAGAGGTCCACAGTTGCTATAGCTGCCCACATATACCCCGAGGGGCCCAAGGTTTTTTTTTTCTTACTCTGCCATCCTCAGTGAAATTGTTTTGCATGTCCTTAGGCTAATTTCCCTATGGTCACACGATGACAGCTGTGACTCCCACAGAACTTTATTCCAAGCGTGAAGAACGGGGCAAGGGCCAAGGATGTTCTCCTCCTGAGGCTTCCATCTTTCCAAGAAAAAAGTCTTTGATGGAAGCTCTTCATCAGATTTTCCCTGATATCTCCTTGGCCAGAGCTGAACCATATGCCTATCTCTGTAGCCACTTACTGGCAAAGATTTAAGCCACTCATGATTCATCTCCTTGGTCTGGGGTAGATGCCCGTCTTCCATGAGATTAAGAGATCTCTACTCACTTTCTGAATAGACCCAGACTTCTCTTTGGCAGAGAAGGGAGTGAAGATGGTGTATAAACAGACAGTCATTCAGCAGCATTAAGGGTCTCTGGCCCAAGTGTCTGCTCCAGTGGCTACGGCCAGCTTCCTGCTTTGCTAACAGCCAGACTTTGACCTTGGCCTTCATTCACAACTCTGAATTTTTTCCCACTTGTTGAAAATTATTGTTCTTGCACAATAGATCTGACTGATCACCACCAACAGGGATGGTAACTCAAAACTCCAAGCAGCAAACCCTTATTCAGAGAAAACCTCTTGACCATACCCCATAAAATTGCTGAAAGAATGTACTTTCATATGTTTTAAATTTTAAAAATGTTAAAGTTAGGTAACACTCTCACAACTCCCTCCTTTACTAGACTGGCTACAATGGAACCAGCCAGTCTGTAGACCCAACTGCTTTAGATAACAGGGCTTCTCATATTGTAATTGTTAGGGGGTTTTTTGCCTGAATTCCCTACTGGATTGAAATCTAGAGGACAGGATTCAACGTCAAACAAGTCTGCACCCCGAACACTAGAACTCTGTAGTCCAATACAGTAGCCACTAGGCACACATTTGAAATATGACTAGTTTGAAATGAGACAGAGGAACTGAATGTTTAATTATATTAGACTCTAATTAATTTAAATTTAAAACTGAATTCAGTAACCGGAGAACTTTTAAATATGCTGGGAACAATTCAGGAATGTGAAGCTACTTTTGCAACTGTAAATTTTATGAAATCTGGATATAGATTGACTACTTCCAATGAGAACATAGCATCTGAATTGAGAGGTGCCCTAATATAAGACATATACCATATTTTGAAGACTTAATAGGGAAAAAAGGATGAAAAAATGTCACAAATAATTTTTATATTGATTGTGCAATACAATGGTAATATTTTGAACATATTGGGTTAAGTAAAATACATTGAAATTCATGTCACCTCTTCTTTTTACTTTCCTATAGCCACAGCTAGAAAATTTTAAATTACATGTGTGACTTCCTTTAGATTTCTCTTCGACAGTGCTGCTCTAGGACACAGGGATCATTGGAATGTTCCCCGAGTGAATACATGAGTTCAGTGACTTGACCAAGGTCACTCAGAAAGACTGAGAGTGGAGTCTTGGGTTCCCTGGATCCCCACTCCCTCTTTCTTCCTACCGCTCGCTGTAGCCTCCTTTTTCCCACTCCGTGCTTGTGGCGCACATTCTCATGCCACCTGTAGGACAGAAACTTTCCTCGTGGGACTGAACTTTGCAAACTCTGAGGACGGGGAGGAGCATCTGTGTTGAGGTCCTGTAAAGGCAACAGCTTATGGGAAGCAGAGCCCTCTCTGATGGAGAGAGGTCAGTGATCTAGGACGCCAAATCTAGGAGAACCCTTTTGTTTCATATTGTGCCATTTCTGGCTATCTTTTCTGAGGTCGCCAGGCATCTCAAGGTACCTTCTCATTCTGAAATTTCTTTCAGTAGAAGGACGGCTTTATACTTCTGGGCAGATCGCTTGCCATCTCCAGGGCTCTGGTGACACAAAACAGGCAGGAGTAACACAGGCTGTGTGCACACAACTGGAGAAGACCAAGAACTTCGGCCATCCACCCTGCTCGCCAGAGAAGCTCAGCACTGCCGTGGGCGGGAGAGCGGGGCTTTCTCAGACTCTGCGCCAGATGATTGGCTCCAGCTCCTCTGAGTCCAGTCCATCCTCCCAGACTGCAGTCACTACGGAACGGCGCTTCTCCCGCAAAACATGCACAAAGCCGCCTGGGCCTGCGAATCATACACCGAAGTGAGAGCACTGTAATTCCACATTTTCAGTTTTACGTCCTCATGGTCATGCTGGAAATATCTTTATTTATAAAAGATTTCATTCAGTAGACATTCATCCAACAAATATTTATTGAATACCTGCTATGTGCCAGGCAATGTGAGTTGCTGAGATAAAATAACACATACGGATTTACTGTTCGGAACTATACAAAAATTACTTATTCAGCTGAACTATAAATAAATTGTGTATAAATTTATGTGAGCTATCAGAGGCACAGATAATTTTTAAGGGCATAATCCAAAGATGTATCTTTACATAAAATAGTGTACTCTCCATCCTGATTTAAAACCAGAATCTCTCTGAATGAATTTTTTGTCTCTGACAGTGACATTAAAACATTTGGTGTACTCCTAGGAATCTATTCTAATGAAATAATCAGATACATGGTCGAGATTTATATACATGGGTGGATATTACACTGTAATTTAAAGGAGAAAAAAATGCAAACCCTCTAAATGTTGAATAAGAGAGGTTTGATAAAATTTGGGCCTATGTATATCATGACAAGTCATTACAGATCAAGTTTTAAAGAATATTTAGTGATGTGAGAAAATGTTTCCCTTATATACTAAGATTTAAAACTCAGGATATTAAAATATACATGGTAGGGCTTCCCTGGTGGTGCAGTGGTTAAGAGTCCGCCTGCCGATGCAGGGGGCACGGGTTCGTGCCCTGGTCCGGGAAGATCCCACATGCCGTGGAGCGGCTGGGCCTGTGAGCCATGGCCGCTGAGCCTGCGCATCTGGAGCCTGTGCTCCGCAACGGGAGAGGCCACAACAGTGAGAGGCCCGCGTACAGCAAAAATAAATTAATTAATTAAATATACATGGTAAATGTTTTCAGTTTGGAGGAAGATCTATAAACGCAGGGAAAAATAAAAGACTGGAAAGATATATACTGAAATTAACAGGGTATCCCTGGGGGTGAGATTATGCATGGATTTTATTTTCTTCTTTACACTCTATATTTTTAGTCTACATAATTGTTTATTATTTTTGTAATGAGAAAAAAGTAAACTTTTAAAAGAAATTTGGTGTAGTAACATTATTTTCCTCTATGGAATTAACTTTTAAATATAAAAAAAATACTATCCCTCTAACATTTCTACATTTTCTTAAATATTCATTCTGGATCTGGCATGCTTATCTCTATTAAAACTTTTGAGTCAATTTGTAACACTGTGACAAATTGTGTTTATGACACATCCTATGGCAATTAACTCCATAAATTTACTCTTGCTATCACATGGTATAATACCAATTACCTCCCTGGGCTATTGGGAAGACTGGATGATACAAAGAATGTGTGGAACCTCACCCAGTGTCAGTGCATAATGAGCCCTCACCACTGGTTCCATCCCCCTCTGCCTGGATTTATTCCCCTCACTACTCTCTGCCTTGTACAGTGTTAATTTTTTAATAATGACTAATTCACTTCTTTTATCATTGTGGTAAAATGTACATAAAATAAAATTTACCACTGTAATCTTTTTTTAAGTATACAGTCTGAGTCATTAAGTACATTCACATTGTTTTACAACAATCACCGTCATCCATCTCCAGAACTTTTTTCATTTCCCCAAACTACAACTCTGGACCCATAAAACAAATAAATAAATAACTTCCTACCCCCTTCTCTCCCCAGCCCCCAACAACCACCGTTCTACTTCCTGTCTCTATGAATTTGACTACTGTAGGTACCATATATAAGCAGAATCATAGAGTACTTGTCCTTCTGTGACTATTTCACTTAGCATAATGTCCTCCAGGTCCACCCATGTTACAGAGTGTGTGTCAGAATCTCCCTCCTTTTTAAGGCTGAGCAATGTTCTACTGAATGTACACAGCACATTTTCTTTATCCATTCATCCTTTGATGGGCACCTGGGTTGCCTCCACTTTTTGGCTCTTGTGAATAATGCTGCTATGAACATGGGTGTGCAAATATCTGTTTGAGCAATTCTTTCGCTTGAAGTAGAGATTGCTGGTATGGTATTTTAAAATTCCATTTAAAATTTTTCATGGAATGGCAAACTGTTTAGTTTTGTTAGTGGCTGCGCCGTTTTACGTTTTCTAGTGTCATTTTTATTCATGTTTCTTCCTCAGATTAGGTTGATATCATCCTGCGATCAAGTGCATTCACATCCAAACCACCAGGAGCAACTAAAAAATTGCCTCGAGCTTTGTAGATACTCAATAACTACTTGATGGGCTCACAGATACAAAGAACAAACTAGTGGTTACCAGTGGGGAGAGGGAAGGGGGAGGGGCAAGATAGGGGTAGGAGATTAAGAGGTACAAAGTTCTATGTATAAAATAAATAAGCTACAAGGATAAATTATACAGCAAGGGAATATAGCCGATATTTTATAATAACTTTAAATGGAGTATAATCTATAAAAATATTGAATCACTCTGTTGTACACCTGAAACTAATATAATATTGTGAATCAACTGTATTTCAAAAACAACTTACCATTAAAAAAGCTTTTTTTCTAACTTCTGGAAACTCATTTCCATTCTTAATGTGTTCCTTCTTCTCTTCCTCATCCTTCCGTCAGCTCTCACGTACTGTGATTGAGTAGACCTCTGCTAATAATTTCCATATCCTTAATGATTTATAAACTTTGGTCATGTTGCTCCTTCTTTTAGTATCATTCAGCCTTTAAAACCTCAGACAAAGGAGTGAGAAAGACCTGGCCGCAAGTCCTGGCCTTCCCACTTACTTATAAGTTACATGACCTTGGACAAGATGATAACCTCTTGTTTCAGATATTTATTGCTGTGTAACAAAACACTCTTAAGCCTTAGTGGTTTGAAACAGTAACCATTTTATTATTCATTTCAATTCTGTGGGTCAAATTGGTCAATTCTTGTACAACACGGTGGTGTCCGCTAGGATCACTCACACGGCTGCATTCATCAGTGAGCTTGGCTTGGGTTCAAGTGACCAAGAGCGCCTCACTCAGATGTCTGGCACCTCAGCTGGGGTGGCTAGAATCGCTGGGGGCTTGGCTGGGCCTTTCTTTCTTCATAGCTTCTCATAAAAACTGGCCCCTTTTTCTATGAGGCCTTTCTCTCTCAACAGGGCAGTTAGACTTCTTTCCATGGCAACTGGCTTCCAAAAGAACGACGACACACATTGCCAGCTGTCTTAGAACATGGGCCAGAATCAGCCCATTGTCACCTCCAATGTATTCTAGCCATGACGATAGCCACGAGCCAGCCGAGACTCAAGGGGAGGGGAAATAGACTATAACGCTTGGTGGGAGGAGGGCCAAGTGTGTCCTGGGAGGGGAGGAATTGGTGGCCATATTGGCAAAAACCCATCTCTAAGTCTCTGTTTCCCCATCTGTAAAACCGAAGATACTAATAGATGCTATCATCATAAGATCATAGTGAAGTTTCAACGTGATAATGCATGCAAGATGTACACTAATCATGACTCCAGTCATTATTATTATTATTGCTATTTTATTCCAATCAGGGTGGAAGTTGTTCAGGCTCATTCTGAAATTCACTTCTCTTTCTTTAATAAGATCAACACCATACTAATCGTCACCACAAAGAGGACTGAAACCAACATAAAAACCTCTATCCTCCCTGGCACAAGTCAGACCTCCCTGGGAATCTTCAGCGTTTTCCAGTCTCCACGCCTGCTCCCCACTTCCCTCTTGCGGTGTGGCTCTTGGAGTGAAAGGTCATCAACATTTTGGGGGCCCACTTTCAAAATGCAACAGCTTCTGCCATTTATTTTTATGAAATCAGCATTTTGCTTCTTGGAAGATCTTAATGCCTTTCTCTCTTTGAACTCTGAGATTTCATTATGTACTTTCATGAAAGAAAAATAAAAAGCAGAGGGTAGCACAAAATGCACTGACTTCATAACTCAGATATGCAAAGAAACATGTCATTTCCATGCTGATTTGGTGTTCCTCACCAAATCGTATCCATTGGTGAGTGGGAGGAAAGATTCACTCAAGAGTGGATCTGAATTGAAGAGTAGTCTAGTATGATCATTTAAACAGTTCCTTTTAGATGGGGTACCATGTCTCTTAGACACTCTTTCCCGCCTCCTGGTTTCCTCCCTAAACTGATCCCATATAGATATTGAGCCTTCCTGGACAAATGGAAGAGCCAAGGAAAAGAACTTGCCCATAAGCTTTTTGAGCCTGATGCCCTTTGCGGGGGCTGGAAGAAGGTACATTTTGAAACAAATATTTATTTATTTACTTATTTGACTGTGTCGGGTCTTAGATGCGGCATGAGGGATCTTCGTTGTGGCACGAGGGATCCTTCGTCGTGGAGCAGGCTTCTCTAGTTGCAGTGTGTGGGCTTCTCTCTAGTTGTAGTGCATGGGCTCCAGAGTGTGGGCTCAGTAGTTGCAGCACGCAGGCTTAGTTGCCCCATGGCATGTGGGATCTTAGTTCCCCAACCAGCGATCGAACCCACGTCCCCTGCATTGGAAGATGGATTCTTAACCACTGGACCACCAGGGAAGTCCCAAAAGGTACATTTTTAATAGTTCAATTTCTCCCATGGTTATAGGTTTACTGTTTCGACTTCTTCTTGGACAAATTTTGGTTACTTATATTTTCCTAGAAAATCATCCATTTCATGTGGGTCTCATATTCATTGGTATAAGTTGTTCATAAATGTTCCCTTTAAAAAGTATCCTCTATATGTGTACATTTCATATCTTTTCATGGCTGATGTTACCTATCAAGTATTTTCTCTTTTTTATCAATCATTCTAGCCAAATAATTTTTAACCTTAAAAAAGCAAACTTGTGGCTTTATTGATCAAGTTTGCTGAGTTTTCTCCATTTCATTATTTCTTCTTCTATATTCATTAATTCATTTCTGACCACTTACTTTGGCTTCATTTTGTTTTTCTTTTCAATCTTTTTTTTATGTTCTAATAAATAAATGTAGGGCTAGCGTTTTCTTCTGAAAATTGCTTTGGCCATATCCCATTGGTTTTGATGTGTGTTTTCATTGTGGTCCAGTTCCAAGCAGTTTACTTCCTCTTTAAACCAAGAGATCTTTAGAAGTGTGTTTTTATATTTCAGGAGTATAGATTTTTTTTTTGTTGTTGTTGTTCCCTGTTTGTTAATCTCTAAATTTATTGAATTCTGGTCAATGAATGTGGCCTGGATAATAACAGTTTTTAAAAGTGTGTTGTTATTTCTTTTGGGCAAAGAACAGAGTCAATTTTGGTGAGCTCCGCATGTGTGCTTTTAACTAAAAAAAAAGGGCTTAATATTGCATTATTTTTACCTTCCAGTATTGTCATAACTTCTGAGAAAGGCAACAATTTAGTTGCGTTGATAGCATTGGACTCATTTGTTCAACAGATCTTCACTGAGTGCCTGCATATTCTAGACACCATAGGCTTTGGGAGACAGAAAGATGAGCAAAAACAGACGCAGTCCACCCTTGTGAGTTCATGGTCTAGTGGGAGAAGCAGGTATGAACCACAGAGTCCCTTTAGTGAAACAGTGAGCCAAAGAAAAAGACATTTGGTTCTGTGAATGCGTATCACAAAAGATCCCATCCTAGGGAAAGCTCTCCTGATATTTGAACAGAGAGCCAAAAGGGGAGTGGAAACTAACAAGGATAAGGACTGGGGAACGGAGAGGAAGAAGAGTGTGTCACAACGCTCCCTGTGGAATGTGATCAGGTATATGTGGTGGGGACCTGGGAGTAGGCCAGGGTGGCTGCAGCACCCATGGTGCAACGCAGTGGCCGAAGCTGAGAAGTGGCATGTGTGTGTGTGTGTGTGTGTGTCTGTGCGTGTGTGTGTTTGTGTGTGTGTGTGTGTGCACACGCGCTGGCAGGAGGGGATGCAGACCATATAAGGCCTAATAAAGAATATTTATCCTAAGGGACTTCCCTGGTGGCGCAGTGGTTAAGAATCCGCCTGCCAATGCAGAGGACATGGGTTCGATCCCTGGTCCGGGAGGATCCCACATGCCACGGAGCATCTAAGCCCATGCACCACAACTACTGAGCCTGCACTCTAGAGCCCGTGTGCCACAACTACTGAGCCTGTGTGCCACAACTACTGAGCCCATGTGCCTAGAGCCCGCAACAAGAGAAGCCACGGCAATGAGAAGCCCACTAACCGCTACAAAGAGATGCCCCTGCTCGCCACAACTAGAGAAAGCCCGTGCGCAGCAACAAAGACCCAACGCAGCCAAAAATTTTTTTTAAAAAAGAATATTTATCCTTAAGAAAAATGGGAAGTCAGTAAAAGAATTTAGATAGGCTTATGGGACCTTATTTGTGGTTTTAAGAGACATTTTGTAATGTTTGCTCCAGGAGTTATTTATTCCTTGATGTTGTGCATATAGGGGTCCCACTTCCCTTCTTGCCCTTTAGCAAGATTGATCTAAATATAGTTAAGAAAACTAATCCCCAGGTGCATTTTCTATTAGAGGCCTGCAAGTTACCCTGTACCTTGGGAAACAAGTCTGTACTGCTAGTATAATAGATTATAATAATCATAACGATAAGAATCATATAATAATAGCTACCGTTTTTTGAGCATTTGGTCTGTGCCCTAGTTCTGTGCTAGGTCCTCTACAAGTTTTATCTCATTTGATCCTCACAACAACCTTATGAGCTATTTTTTTTTTTTACCACATATGTTAATCACCATGTCTGTCACCCTTTTTAAGGGGAACTCCCTGCCTACAACCTTCCTTGAATGGGGGATGCCCTCAGTGGTTTTGATTTATCTGATGTGATTATCCTCAAACACACACACACATACACACACACACACACACACACACACACACACATTTCTGATTGGATCAGGGGTGAGCCTGGGACCCAACAGCAACAAATCCAGTGGCCAGCCAGCAGTTTTTAGGCCTTATCCAAATAGATTCTTGCTTTTAGACATTTCAAGTTGGGATGTATAAAGCAAATCAGTTAATTGCAGAAACTGAAGTTGAAAGATGAAAGGCCAGCGAGGCCATGATGGGCCTGAGTAGATTGAGGGCATAAGTAATTCAAAGGTACAAAGAAGCAGAAGCTGGAAAAACTGGTTCATAGAGGGAAGAGAAGTAGATTCAAGAAGAAGCCAACTCTTGGACAACAGCTGAGCCACGTGAATGACGGGCACTAGAGAAAAGATCCACACATTCCTGCCTTGGCATCCAATTCCAGTCTCTGAAGCCCAGCTGCAGTGTGGTTCCTCCTCCCAGCTGTTCATGAGATACCTGCCTCCCCTGTCAGGCATCCCCAGAAGCTCATTACCAGAGTGCACCTGGAGGAATCTCCGCTCCATGAAACACGAGAAACTCAGCATTCTCGGGTGCAGATGAAGAAACAGAGGCTCAGAGAGGTTAAGTAACTATCCCAAATTGCCACAGCACATTGGCAGAGCAGAAATTCGAACTGAAATGAGCGTGACTGTAAAGCCCTCATGCTTAAGCATAGTACTGTTAATATTATAGCAGCAGGAATTATCTGCTTAAAAATATTTGCTCAGACCTTTAGCTTTTTACCTTGACAATAAACACCGGGGGTACACTACTCTCAAATTAGTAAACTAAGTGACCTGGCATTATTGGCCTATTGTTAAGTACCACAGCTTAATAATATTTAACATGAGATGATCATTGCTTTTGCGTGGACTACACAAAAGCAGTGTTTTGACCTAGTCAGCTATTTGGAGAGTGGGGCTGGGGGTGGGGGAAGGGACACATCAAAAGATGGGTTTATAATTTCTCTTCCAAGAACTGTTTAGAGTCTTGCAGGTCTGAGACCTGATGATCCATTTAACTGGGGAGTGGCCATGTAGAACTGGATCATGTGAAAGAAACTTCTAGCAATCACTGAGAAGCAGACAGCTGCTAATCCAGTTTTTGGTTGTGGAGGAACAGAGCTGGGCACCCAATCAATCCTATTTGTGGTCCTCTAAGTGGAATGTCCTCTTCCTTGTAAAAGGGTTTCCAGGTGAAGTGGCAAGGGGAGTGAGTCCACAATGAATTTACTGAGTGCCTAGTAAGGATGAGGCGTTGTCTTCAAGGAAAAGTTCAGAGTCATAGGTCTGCAAAGCCTTAAGTAGGTCACCTTTGCTGTGACACAGCAGGAACTCTCTGAGATTGCAGCCTTCTGGTAAATCACCAACACTTTCTCTCCCAAGACTCTTCTCGCATGTGTGCACTGACCCAATTGCCTCTCCAGATGGTCCCAGGTCCCGTGCTGAGGGCCGTGGAGATCTTCCTCTTTGGTGTCCCTTCTCAGCAAGGCCTTATGTGTCCTGAACTAATTGCAGTTGAAAACATTTCCTTTTCTGACCTTTGCCAAACCACCTTTTACCTAATTCCTGGTGTTTACCCTGTCGAGAGGGGGTGTGGCCAGAACCCAGAGACCAGACAGACCCACAGAGGCAAGAGAGATTAGGAAAGTCCCAGTGGGATGCCGCAAGCCCCAGCTACAGGTCCCATGAGTGTCAGCCAACAAACTGAGTCACAGAATCCAGTGGCAAAGATCAAAACCAAGCCTTGAGGGCAGCCACCGGATTCCACAGATTGTCCCTTGGGTCCACCTTCACTCATCTTTCCTTCTCCATATACCAACTATTACTCACCAAATGTTTTTCTTTTTAAAATTCATCTTCATCTTTTATTTTTTTAAATAGGCAATCACTTTTATTTATTTTTTTAATAAATTTATTTATTTTATTTTTGGCTGTGTTGGGTCTTCGTTGCTGCATGCAGGCTTTCTCTAGTTGTGGAGAGCAGGGGTTACTCTTTGTTGCGGTGCACGGGCTTCTCATTACGGTGGCTTCTCTTGCTGCGGAGCACTGGGTCTAGCCGCGCAGGCTTCAGTAGTTGTGGCACTCGAGCTCAGTAGTTGTGGCACACAGGCTTAGTTGCTCCGCGGCATGTGGGATCTTCCCGGACCAGGGCTTGAACCCGTGCCCCCTGCATTGGCAGGCAGGTTCTTAACCACTGCACCACGAGAGAAGCCCCTAAAAGTCATTTTTAAACTTAAATAAGTAAAATTGTATATCAGTAGGATAAATGAAGAATGAAGGTCACTTGTCAAAAATAAAAAAGGAAGCCTTAAAAACAGATTTAACTATCAAGGTAGAAATCATCTGTCCACGTTTTACCTAAAATTGTAGGTCATGGCCATGGCAGAGTGCCTGCCTCACCTTGGCCTGCCTTGGGCTGGAGTGTCCAGGCCTGACCCAGAGTCAGCCTTGCACATGGGGCCTGTTTCCACCACCTGTGGTTGACAGACTGAAGTGACTTCAGCTAGCTGGACCTGTTTCCTTCCCCATCAATGGGGGACCACAATAGTACCTGCTTCGTAGGGCTATTGCAAAGATTAAATGAAATAATGCAACGAAAGCTCTTAGCACAAGGCCTGGCACACATTATACACTCCACAAATGCTGTCTATCTTTTCCAGAGCTCTCCCTATAAGTGCACTTGTGATTTTCAGACCGTTCATCCCACTGTTTGTTTGGGAAGCATGGTTTTTAATCAGTAAGACCAAAGTTCAACTTGAAATAGAAGGCATCTAAGTTATGAAACAGCGAGAAAAGTATAATTATAGTGCTATTATTGCTCAGGATGAGAAACAGTAAACTAGAACAATGGCTCACGAGGAGCAATTGGCCAAGATTAAACGCATCTTTATGAAGGCGGTCAGGACTGCCTCCAACAGAAGGGGCTGGCCCCGCCCCCTGGCTCCACCCCCTCACCCAAACAGCCCTGTGGGGGAACCTAACCCTGGCTTCTTGGCAGCACTGGGAGCGAATCAGGTCAGCCTGAGTCCAGAGTCCTGAGCCCCACTTGGCACAGCTTCAACCACAGGTCTGGGGTCACAGTCGTGCGCGCTCCAGGCCAGAGGCGTGGCTCCCTGCACTCAAGGTGCCTCTCAGCTCGGAGCAAAGGGGCACAGCTGTGGCTAGTTCCCAGCCTCCAGCACAGCAGCTTCCAGACATTCTGCCACAGAATTTTCCCAAATGAAACTTCCCCCCTTCCTGTACAGCTTGGCTCTGGCCACCTTGAACTCCTCTCACTTTCAACCACTTCCTTTCTTTCTCAACACGAGCTTCCCTCCACATGTCCTGAGTTTCTTCATCATGTCACTTCACCCACCTTCCAGGACACTCATCTACCTTCCTCCCCTCCTCTCCTCTCTCCCCTCTCATTCTCTTATTCTTTCTTTTTCACCCTACCTTCTCCTCCCCTCCCTTTCTTCTTTCCCAAATGTTTTGAGAGCATTTACTAATGGGCTAGGTATCGTGTTAGCGATTACTGTGGTAACAGGATCCTTGTCCTTATGGGATGCTTTCTCTAAAAGGAAAGACTAACACTAAAAAATAATTTCTTGAATAATTATTTAATTACACCCATAATAATGCTGAAGATAAGGGATCCAAGTGGACCAGATAGTACAGACCTGACTTGACATTGTCTACAGCCAGCTGGCATATCTAACGTGCTAGACGGGGACTGCCCTGTAGGGCAAAGATTATGTCTGCTTCACATTGTATCTCCAGGGTCTAGTACAGAGCCTGGCACGAACATAGTAGACACTCAACAATTACTTGTGGAATCAATGAATAAAGTGCTTTTAAGTATAATCTGTTAGTGCTCATTTACACATGGGAATCATGAGGGAAAGTCCCCTTTCTCAATCCCATCTCCTCCCCTCACCCTATCAACAGACAAGTAATTAATAGCCAATTTGATGCTAAAGGACTGAGGTGTCAAGGAATAGAGGAAGGCCAAGTGTTCTCCTAGATTCTCTGCCCTCAGCTCTCCCACTGAGGAAAAGGTACCCAGAACCTCCCTTCCAGGAACCCCCAGCTTTGGGGACACAAAAAGGGCAATGCCTCTGCCTGGCTTCACAACTTCTTTGGTGTGGAGTCATTTCGACTACCCTCACCATGGCCAAAAACGTGTCTTTCAATTCACATCCGCTTTGGGACTTGTTATTCCGACTGCCTCAGTTATGTAGGAAGCAGTGGGTTACTGAAAATCATGCTAATGTGAACAGCTATGAAAAGATATTAATCCAAAACGAGGGGCAGGGTACAACTTCCAGTAATAAGTGAAAGGAGAAAATATCCAGAACACGTCTACTCCATCACAGTTTCACTTCAAAGTGGAAAATAATAATAAGGTGTTAAAAGATGGGAGGAAACAAACTGACAAAGTAAACAAACCGTCCAATTACAGCACAGGCACCACTGAGAGGAGGGCAGAGTACCACTGTGAGCCTCAGGCCCTCAGGGAGATGTGTGGAGGTCACGATGTGTGAGAAGGGAGGAGATGGGTCATGGGGCAAGAAATAACCAGCCTTGGGCTTGACCCGAACTTGACCTGGCTCTGATAGGAATCCGTCCAACTTGGCAGTGATGTGACAGTAAATTCCATGGATTTGAAAGCACAATTCACAGCAAAAAACTTGATTGCATTTTGGACAGAATTATCCTCATTGTTACTGAGCTGGACAAAAAAAAATGTGCAAGAGATGCAGCATCTCTAACTGTCTGGCCTGGGACACAATTGGTCCCTTTCTCGCTGGTACCCAGGGGAAGTAGGCTGATAGAAGGGCTGGTGAGGTCACCTTCAACGCACCGTGTGTGTGCCGACAGGCACGTCAGTGCGGAAGAGAGACGGATGCTCAGCCTGCCTGCTTCATAAACTCAGAATTTAATAGCTGTAAAGGATGTTAGAAACTGCCCAGTCCAAAAGTCCTGAAGAAGTTCAACCCCATTGTTTCCAGGGTGAGACTGAGGTCAAGACACAGGAAATGACTTACTCAGAGAGCATTGCTAAATTGGTAGCAGAGCCAAGACCTGCTCACAAGGTGCCTTCTTCTACTTCAATTTCCTCATGTGGTAGAGGTCAGTAAATGTTAGCCATCATCACCTCTGTTACTGTTATATGCACTTTGCACACCCTGTGGCAATTAGATTGTATCTTCCTGCCTTGTGAAGGCAGAAACTGAGAGGCACACAGCTAAGGAGGAGCAGCCCTGGAACCCTGGTGCTCGGATTCCACTGCTATGCTCCCCCTGGTCCTCACACTGTCTCCGTGCACGCTGTGTCCCGTGATCCGTAAACTGCGAAGCTCTGAGCCTAGAAAGACCCTGTGATTGTTGGTTCTAGAAAATCGCTCTGCTAACTTTGTCTGCACAGCGGCTGGGCTGTTGGGATGCTCCCCAATGGGGACAAACGAACAACCTCTTCAGGATGACTCTTTTCTTTCTGGTGAGTGTACAACTGGGGACCGTGCCAGAAAGCAGAAGCAGTTCAGACAGGATGCTGGAGAGGCAGACAAGCAGTAGATCCCAGAAGGGCCCTGTCCAGCTTAGGGTGCTTGGATTTTAGTTTACCTATGGAAACGCTGGTGCGGTTTAGCGATCAGATGCCGTGGCAAGATCTGTGCTCGAGGTATTTCGTGCTGGCGTTTGGGCGAAGGATGATTTTGAGAGGGTTGGGGGAGCGGTGGGGAGATGATGGTTGTAGGGGAGCAGTGGAGGGGCAGACTGAGGCCAAAAAGGGTGGAGTCGGGGTGAGCCTCCAGTTTGCAGCTTTGATGGCTGAGTGGGATGAGGGAGGAAGACACATGGCACCGGGGGGAAGACTAAAAGTTCGGATTTAGACAGTTTGAGATAAAGATGCCCAAAGGATATCTGAGCCTGGATTCCTCCAAAGCAAGGCCTGGCACACAGATTTATGCACTGGTTGTTTATTTCAGAAGTGATCCCAGGGAACAGGAGTGAGAGACCAGGGAGGCTAATATAAGACAGGATGGAAAGTCAATCAAGGATGTGTATCGTGTTGGCCCCTCCATGGGACACTAGCACTGGATCCTCCCAGGGCTTCCTGGGGGAACTTACACTACATCTCAGGATTGGCCACCAAAGAGACAAAAGGGAGAAGCATTATCCACTGGTTCTTGTACCTCATTGGTCCAGGGCTTCTCCATGGAATGTTAATGCCCGCCCTCTGCCCCCATATCTGAGTTGCACATGTGTAAAGGTCAAGCACTTCCACAGGTGGCCGGGATGAATGAATAGGTGTCCAGGGGCATCAGAGAGGCTCCAAGGCAGGAAGCAAGGTGTAAGCTACTTGCTGAGGTAAGTCACTATGTGAACTAAATCAAAGCCAGGGCAGACTGCCTGCCAGAGCTGCTTCTAGACTTGGAGGTGAGACCAAGGGTCTGTGAGATGGTGCACAAGAGGCATCCAATTCATGAGACATCTAGGTGGGACTGTCCAGTGGGCAGATGCATAAATCATCTAACCACTTCCCTGGTGGCGCAGTGGTTAAGAATCCGCCTGCCGATGCAGGGGACACAGGTTCAAGCCCTGGTCTGGGAAGATCCCACATGCCGCGGAGTGGCTGGGCCCATGAGCCATGGCCGCTGAGCCTGCGCGTCCGGAGCCTGTGCTCCGCAACGGGAGAGGCCACAGCAGTGAGAGGCCCACATACCGCAAAAAAAAAAAAAAAAAAAAAAAAAGTGATGCACTTTTAGACTGGGGGAGCACATGAGCTAGAACTGGCCATTTTTCTTTTCCGACTGTGATCTTCACACCTGAGGATCACAGGAAGAGTCTGCTCTAGCACTTAGTTATTGCTATTAGTCAGTTAGTATTTATGAAGCCTCGTGAAAGTAACTGAGGACAATACAAGAGTGACTGTGATCCCGTCCCTGCTTGTCAGGAGCACTCAAGCTTAGAGCATGGGAATTAGCTACACTCCAGAGGAAGTTAGAAACTGATCTGGGGTCCAGGAGTCTATTCATTCTTTCAACAAATTTGCTGAGGGTCTACGATTGGCCAGGCCTGATCTAGGTGCTGAGAATACATCAGACAACAAAACAGACCAAAATCTTGCTCTCGTGGACCTTATATCTTAACAAGATGTATTAGTCAGAAGGGTCTGCAAAGCATCAGGGGCTTAATCAAGCAATGCTTCATTTATTTCTCCTTCACACGAAGTCCACTGTGATTCTCCAGGGCAACTGTCCTCCAGGCAGTGATTCAGGGGCCCAGAAGGCTTCACCAACTCAGTCTGAGGTTCCTTGGTTGCTACGGCAGAGGAACAGAGGAGAGACGGGAACCTGCCATGGGCTGGTCAGTACAGCAGGAAACACCCACCACACTTTCCTTCAGGACTCGTCACATGGCCTCACCTAATGACACACAGGCAAGAAATCTGGAGGAGCAAATGGAATAATTGGTGAGCCCTATCATTTCTGCTCCTTGCGAGGAGACAGCCTATAGACATAATAAATAAAGAAGTTATACACTATATAAGAAGGTGGTTAAGTACCATGGGAGGAGAGCAGGGTAAGGTGGATGGGCAATGTCTGGGCTGGGGGGGAGCATTTTTAAAGAGGGTATTCATGGTAGGTTTCATTGAGAAGGTGGCATTTGAGCAAAGCCTTAAAGGAGGTGAGGGAGCCATTTGAATATCTGGGAGAAGAGTGGCCTCAGCAGAGGGAACAGTCTGTACAATGGCCCTAAGGCGGGAAGATGTCTTGGGGAGGAGACAGCAGTAGTAGGAAGTGAGGTCAGATGGGTAAGGGGTGGGGGGCGGACGGAGGAGAGGAACAGTGTACAGATTGGGTAGGGCCTTAGAGGCCATTTGTCAAAACTTCGAGGGGAAAGGAAGCCACTTACAGGATTGGAGCAAAAGAGCGTGAAGCTTTAACGTGACCCCTCTGGCTGCTCTTTGGAGAATAGGCTGTAGGACAGGGAGGCTTCCGGGAAACAAGATAGAAGGCCGTGCTCGTCACCCAAGCGGGAGACAATGGTGGCTGGGGCCAGGAGGGTAGCACCGATGAGAAGCAGTTCAATCCTGGACATATTTGGAAGTCCGAGCCATGGGGCGGAGTTTCCGGAGCTTTTGTGCTTCATCAGCTCTGACTGTGTACGTCACAACAATCCAGAGTCCCCGAGGTGAAAGTGAGTCCGGGGGCGGGGAGAGCGAAGGTGGAGGGAGGGGTTAGGTAGGGAATCCAGTGACAAGGCTGAGAACTAACTGGACTCTAAGCCACGCCCTTCCCTGCGCAGCGAGCCTGCGGAGGGATTTGCCTTACGAGCTCACGGAACCTGCTGACTGGATGGTCATGTCCATTTCCCACGAGATCCCAGCCCTGCAGTCTGGCCGCTTGTCAGTTATCACAGATACACGTTAAAGAGCAAGGCGAAGAGCCTGAGGTCTGCACAGTCAAGATGACCTTAAAAGCCAGGGTCAGAGTCAGAAAAGGAACGCTGGTGCCCTGCCTCCGGGCTTAGTGCAGCTGCTTCCTTCTCCTGCTCTTTTCTCTTTTACCCATTTTTACCAAGGTCAGAAGAATTGGGGCAGCGGGGAGAGACGATCAGAGCGAGTCTTTCCGACCTATCCTCTCATCCCACCTCACTCCTCTGCACTTGGCACAGGCTTTGGGAGTCCCCGCACCAGCAGAATGTTCAAGTCTAGCCCTGTGAGGTGGATGGAATGTATCAGGAAGCACAGCAAAACAGCCGCAGTCTATGTAGTGGTTGGAGGTGAAAAGCAAAACTCTGGTATTAGAACTGGTTCCAGTCCTAGTTTTGTCACCAGTTATGGTACCTGGGACAGTTACTTTAGCTTCAGTAAGGTTCAGTTTCCCTATCTGAGAAATGGGGATAAAAGCTATGTCATAGAATTGTTATAACAGACATTATTATATGTAAAGTGTCTGGCTCAGAATAGGAGGATATGACAGATCCAGTACGTTGGTTCACTCAAAATCTTTTCTCAAACATCTTCTGCCTTCCTCTACTAGAGAGGGTAGAAGAGGGACAATACTCAAACTCCCAGCTCTTCTATAGCTAGGGGTGGCCATAAAACCCAGTTATGGCCAATGGGATGTAGGTAGAAGTCCTTGACTTTTCCAAATAAAAAGGCAGGGCTTCCAAGCAGCAAGTCCTTACTCTTCTCTCCACCTCCCTCCCCAACCTTCTTGCCTGGAACTCAACTGTGAGAGTGGAGGTACAGCAGCCATCTTGCAGTCATGAGGTAACAAGACAAGAATCATAAGCAGATGATGATGGGGTGGCAAGACAGAAAGCATTGGGTACTTGATGACATCGTGGAGCTTCTATTTTAGTCCATGGCTACCTGCCCAGAAATTTATTGTTGTGCGAGACAAATACCTCTTCACTGGTATTCACCAGTGTTTGGTGGGGTTTCTGCTATGTGAAGCAAACACAATATCAATAGCTATCATCATTATCATCTCTGTTCTCCTGCGTCTATCACAACTTCCAGTCACAGATTTAGATTTTATTATCTAATTGGGGAGTCAATTAGGGTTTATTAAATGAACCTCTAAGGTATCATTTCCCAGGGAGTATTCCAAGAAACATTGGTTCTTCCAGATATTAATAGGTGTTCTGAGAAAAGAAAACTCTCTACTGTCAAGTGAACAAATGGTGGTACCTGGCAGAGATATTTTAACAGTGATTTCAAGTCGATGTACTATCTGAGGGCTTTCCAAAGGATATGTGTAAAAAAAAATTATATTAGAGAATCAGGTTCAGATCCTCAACTACCATAAGTACTCTTTGCAAAAATTAATACGTCTAAAGACTCCTCATTAGGGTTCCTCTCTCCCTCCTGTCTTTTCATCACGTCCATCTTCCCACCTTACAAGAGAAAGGTGCATCTCCCGCCCGGCCAGAAACTACCCTGAGGCATTGCACTAAAGTTGTAGAAAGCTCTGTGCCACAAAGAAACGATTCCGAATATTGCTACTTAACTGGATTCTAATGGCCAGGTCATCCTTTTGCAAGCCTTGTGGTTCCCAATTCTTTGCTTTCAACAGAATTGAAGGACACCCTAATTGAATTGTCAGCTGATAAATCATTAAAATCTTTTCTTAATGATGAATCACCATGTGATCTTCATTTTATATCTTTGAAATAGTGCAGACGTGAGTGGCAATGCTATTAAATATTTTCACCTACTTATTTATGTGAACACAGTTTCTCAATGCCTATATCTGTAAAAATAATAAATAGGAATAGAATGGATGCTGCACCCTGTCTCATTCTAGCAATAAATAACTCACCCATGGATACAAATAACAATTGAGAAAAAGGCATACTCAGCTTATTAATGAATGCAATTCCAATAAAAATTTATTTTTACGTTTAATAATTTTGTATCATAATGAATTGTAATATTTGTCTGTTGTTTTGACTAATTCTGTGCTAATGATAACTAAGTCCAGAAGAAAAACTTTTACAACACTTTGTAGCCCTCGACTTACATTTGTGTGTGTGTGTGTGTATGTAGGTACAGAAGTATGGTAGAGTGACCAGTAAAGGCCTTTAAACATTATTTTAGAATAAAATTCTGTGGGAAGGACTTCCCTGGTGGTGCAGTGGTTAAGAATCTGCCTGCCAATGCAGGGGACATGGGTTCGAGCCCTGGCCCGGGAAGATCCAACATGCCGTGGAGCAACTAAGCCCGTGCGCCACAACTACTGAGCCCGCGTGCCACAACTACTGAAGCCCATGCACCTAGAGCCCATGCTCTGCAACAAGAGAAGCGACCACAGTGAGAAGCCCGCGAACCTCAACGAAGAGTAGCCCCGGCTCGCTGCAACTAGAAAAAGCCCATGTGCAGCAACCAAGACCCAATGCAGCCAAAAAATAAATAAATGAATAAAAATTTAAAAAAAAAATTCTGTGGGAAAAGTGGAAAGGAGAAAAATGGTGACCATGTGTATTAAAGAAAAGCTTGTTCATGTACTTTGAAACTAGATGGTGGTGGATATCAAATTCTCGTAGCCGGTGTCAAATTGCTGTGGTATTTAGAATTCCTTGGAAAATATTTAAGAGAGCAATGTAAGAGCTTTATTTTTAAATGGCAATATTTATAATGTCAGAAATCATATCCTTTGCAACTATTTAAACTTATTGTGAAACTTTTTAGATGTTTATTTTTAAAATGGATGGGGGTATACAGTTTTCAAAATTTTGGAGGAGTATACAGGCAAAAATTTGAAGATCACTGCCTTAGAGGATCTGCTTTCACGGATAGATTAAAATGCCAAGTATTAAGAATGATATTGTGGAACTAGTGCTTCTACAATCATTTATTCTTCTGAAAAAGGCTAATTATAATAACTGCCTTGCATATTATACTGTACCCAGCATCCTTTACACATAGATAATGCAAAGCTAAACTTTACTCCTCTCTCTCTCTCACTTAATCACAAAAGACAGCTGTTTGGAATCCAAAGTTATTAATCTATTAATAAGATTTCATCTAAATTATGAGGACAAGAATATAGCCTACAATCAAGTAGCTTAAAAGAGAAATACATTTGGAGGACAAAATACCAAAAAAAAAAAAAAAAAGAAGATAGGATTCATAACAAAAAGCAAATTAAATATGTTGTCAGTGAGAGCTGAGTAGGAAAAACAGGCAGTGCCAAGGGATGAGAGTTAACTGCTCTGCCCCAGCTGTCTTTTGAAGAATGTATTGTCTACTTTTATGGGATGCATATGTTGGGACCCAGTAGATCTAGAAAGAGATGGAAAAGGCAAAGAATAGCAATCAAGGACAATGAAGATCTGATTTTATTGAAAGGCCTAGATTCACTTTAAAGTAGTTAACTTATTAAAAGATTTATGTTTCTGTCTAAATATAACAGGAAGTCAAATGGTAACCCAGGGGATGTTTTAGAGTCAAACCTCTCAGAAGAAGGAAATTACTTAGGGTGTATTAAGGATACATTAATATTTTTTTGAAGGGATATTTGTTTTGGTAAAGAATCTTTGGTGATCAAAATTCCTGCTTAGATTTCTTCCACTGTATAAAAGGGAAAATGGGATAAAAGGGAAGAAAATAAAACTTCAGATTATCACAACTATTGTAAGATGATAGAATTGTAGCTTGAATCAATTCTAATAACTAAAGCCAACTTTTGGTTAATAATCATAAGAGATGCTATGAATAATATTAACTCAATTTATTGGTTATTAACTAGTACTTATAACTGAATAAATTATTGTTTCATAACTAATTGTCAAGCTTCATTTAAGCCAAAAGTCCTAACATCTCCTCTGGTAGAGGTGTCAAAATGATCTAAAGACAGGAGAGATGTAGAAAAGACCTGACTGATTCACAGTAGGGACTCTTGACATCTGAAAATAAGGAGCCAAGAGAACAGGGCTGTTCTCGCCAGCCCACCCAGGAGAGAACAGAAGACCTGCTTTTAAGAAATCAAAACAACAACAAAACAATTCTCTCATTTTCAGTCCACTCCAACATCACATATCAAGTGTTAGTTATTTTGGTATGAAGAATAAGACTTTTCCCCAGTGAATTTGCTCCTTCTCCTGCATTGCCTTGCTCATTGTGAGTCCACAACCTGTACACCTGCACATGGCAGCCTTGATTCACCATCTACCATTCTCCTACACTAGAAACCTGGGAATCATCCTTGGTTTCCTCTAATATTTCCTTCATCCACTTCTCTCCATCTGTCTGTCTCTTAGCAAAGAACTCAAATATGTATGGAATAAATGACCTGATTTAATATGATCTATGATTGATCTCTTTCTTCAAGGAGTGCTCTGTGAAAAATGAGGAGATGGATACAAAAACCCCTTGCCCTTTAGCTCTTCAGGTGCCACCTCCTCCAGGAAGCCTTCCAGATCCCCTTCCACCAATCAGACTCGGGTATGTGACCCTCCTCGGATCTCCCAAAGCACCCTGTGCTTACATTTGCCGAAGAACTTATAATTCTGTCTTGCAACCATTAATTTACTTGCCTGAGTCCCCCACTAGTTAGGAACTTTTATACCTGGATCCCCAGTGCCTAGAAGAGTATCTGGTACAAAATACAAAGACAATGAATGTTGTTGAATGAATGAATGAATGATACAAGGAATAAGTGCAATAAGAGGTAGCCACAAATCAGTCCTATGGGGAGACATATGAAAGAGCAGCTAATTCTGCTATTAGGGTGAGTCAAAATATGAGTTGGAGTTTCCCTAGTGAATAAGGCAAGGAAAGGTGTTATAAGCAGAAAGAATAGCATGAACAAAAGCATGTGGGCAAGAAAGCACATGAAATATTTAAGAAAATGGGAGCCTGGCAAAGCTCAAGAACGGCTTTGAGTGGGAGGAAATGGGGCAGATGCGGCTAGAAAAGTTGTTTTAAACAAGTTGTAAAAGATCTGGAAGAGATATCAAGGGGATTGAAAATTATAAAGTAGAAAGTCACTGAAGTTTTTAAGCAGAGTAATAACATGATCAGATCTCTAAAAGAGAAAAAAATACTTTGTTTCCTTTTTGGTAACTAAAAGCCATAGATCTACCTTCCTCCATCTTTATATTTCTTGCTACTTCATGAAAGTAAAAAAACAAAGGCCAGCTGAAGCAATTCCTTGCCTGGTCTGAACTAGGCACTTTTTTTTCTTTTCCTTGTTTTCTGACCAGTTGCTTGGTGAAGTGAGTGCATCATACAGCTGGGAAAACACGAGCTTCTCGAGTTTGTTTGGCTTCAGAGCTATGTGGGTGAGCGTGAGTCTGGGCAGTGTGTCAGCTCCTTCCTGAAAGTCTGGGTCAAGGAAGTCCACGACACAACCTTGTTTACTTGATTTTGCTTTCAGTGTTGAGAACACTGGTTCTGATGACTACAAAGGTGTATGTGGTCGCTGTTGGCTCACAAGCCTGCAATTCCTTTGAAAAGATGATCTGATTGGGACAACTGTGACCTTATTTTAATACCTCAGTTCCTTTTGAAATGCCCAGATGGAACTCGATGCTTTATTTTCCTAGTGGATTTTGTTCCTGGCTAACCATCATAGTTCAGTGGGTCACTGGGAATAATTCTTCGGGACTGAATAGCTGGGCTTGCAGATTTGGAGGTGGGGGACTCCCACCTTGAGGGACCAGTCTGCTAGCCCAGATATATGGAGTTACAGTTAATTGACAAATGTTCACTGAGTGCCTGCTTTGTGCCAAGCACTGGGATCCCAAGACCATGAAACAGTTTCTACCAGAGTCCAGTAACTAGACTGAAAACTCATCAAAGGTAAAGCCAACTTTTATTTCTCTTATATCTCCCAAACTGCCTAGTGCAGTTAACTCAAGGTGGAGCCTCAGTAGAAACGAAGGTCTTAAATAAACAGGTATATTTCAATTTTGCCCAAAAAGTATTTACTAAGAACCTACTGTGGGCCAATATCATGTTAGGTAGTGGAGAGACAAAGATGCCTTTACCCCCAAACTGCTCCCGGTCTGGCGGGGAAGACAGACATTAAAACAATTATTCAGCCTATTTGAATCTGAGCCTCCAAGGAACCCCAAGGCCTCTAAAGAAACTTTTGCCACCTTGTCCCTCTTCTGGAACCCCCAGGCCTCCCTACAAAAAGGCTGGCCGGGATGCTGCCCAGCACAATGTCCAGTCTGATACTTTTGCCTTTTCAGCTGTTATTTTACTATCATTCCTACAGGCAGTAATAGAGGCACAAGCCTCTCTTACTTGGTGCTCAGAGCAGGGAACAACTTGACAACATGACATGAGACGAGAGCCTGATTAGATCTAGAAGGGGATTATGCAATCTCCAGCAAAACCCAACACAGCAGGTGATGTTTTGCTTCAAGGAGTCTACTCAAACCAAAAAAAACCCCTACTCCCCCAAGCATGGCTTGTGAAATCCAGATAGAAGGGCACCTGACCATTATTTCATGTTGGAAATGATGGATTCCAGATACAGAAAATCATTTTGAAATGGTATTATAAAACATTTTAATTTAAAAAGTTAATTTAAATAGTCATGTCTTCCGATTCTACACCCAACATTATCCACAAGCCTGGTTTTGTAGCCATCTTTGTTCAAATGATCTTGTTACCTGCTGAATCCTTACACTCACTCATGAGCCACAGTGATCCAGAGAACCTTCCAAGGACCAGTTTAAGAATCTCTAGAGCTAATCCTCCAGGCAGAGGAGAAAAGAATGCTTTTGTTTCCTTTTCATCCCTTGCAAAGCTGATATTTAGAGCCTAGAAATGTGGAACCTTCAACATTCTGAAAAACGAAAAGAAAGAGATGGAGAGAGAGCGAGAAGGAGAAAGGAGGGAAAGAAAAAAGGAATGAAAGGGGGAGGGAGGGAAGAAAAGAGAAAGGGAGAGAAAAGAAGGAAAACCATTTACCCAAACCTCTCCTCAGATTTTCAAAATATAAATTCATAAAATCCTAAAGCTGAAAGGGCCAATTTCCCACTTGTAAAAGCATCAAACATCACCTGAGCCGGTTTTTCAGTAAGAACCACAATTATTCTACAGAAACATGTCAACAGTTCTCTGCTCAATTTTATGAGCAAAAAGCAATGAAGCAAATTACACTCGTCTGTGTTCTATAGAATTTGGCTTCTTAAAATTCAGGTGTTGGGGGCTTCCCTGGTGGCGCAGTGGTTGAGAGTCCGCCTGCCGATGCAGGGGACACGGGTTTGTGCCCCGGTCCGGGAAGACCCCACATGCCGCGGAGCGCTGGGCCCGTGAGCCATGGCCGCTCAGCCTGCACGTCTGGAGCCTGTGCTCCGCAATGCGAGAGGCCACAACAGTGAGAGGCCCGTGTACCGCAAAAAAAAAAAAAAAAAAAAAATTCAGGTGTTGGACTGTTGAGCAGAACATGCTAGTTCCTTTGTTAATGCTTTTGTTTTTATCTCCTTTCACCCAAAGCAAGATTTCATAATTGGATTATTTAAAAATAAATTACTGGCACAAGACCAGACTAGTCTCTCGTCACTTTTCCAGCTTCATCTGTCTCCACTTCTTGCTGTGCCCACAAACTAGAGCTCTCGATTCCCATGCAGACACCACACCATTTCACCTCCAGGCATTACCCACATCCCCTCTCCACGGAATGGCCTCTCCCGCAGTTCTCCCTGCACGCATGGGCTTCTCCAGGATGACCTTCCTCCTTGCCCTTCCTTTGCGCTCCTCTCTCACGCTTAGTGCATCTTCACCGTCCCACTTACCACCTGGCATTGTAAGGACCACATTGGTGCACACACCCCTCTCCCCCTCTCCCCAAACACGGTGACTATGCATCACTTATTTTTCACGCTCTTATGGCCTAGCATACTATCTGAAAATAGTAGGTACTGGTATCAGTTCTTTATTGCTGCCTAACAAATTGCCTCCAAACTTAGCAGCTTAAAGCAACAATATTGATAATCTCACTTTCTGTGGGTTAGGAATTCAGGTGCAGTTGCAGCTTAGTTGGGTGATTGTGGCCCAGGGTCGCTCACGAGGCCACAATCAAGGTGTCAGCCAGGCTGCCATCATCACAGGGGTTACTGCAGGAGGGCTCCGCTGCCTAACTTGCTCCTCAGGCTGTTGGCAGTCCTCAGAAGACCGACTTCCAAGCCAATCACATGGCTGTCCTGCAGGCTTTAGGTCCCTCTGGGCTGTCAACTGAAGATAGTATTTCCTTATCGCGTGAGGCTCTCCGCACAGTTACTCAAAACATGGCAGCTGGACACCCCCAGAGTAATGGCTGAGAGAGAGACAGAGACAGACAGAAAGACAGAGAGACAGAGAGTTCACGTGCGTTAGAGCACCTGAGCAAAATGGGAGTCTCTGTCTCTTTGTAACCTAATCTCAGAAGAGACATTCCATCACTTCTGCTGTGTTCTATTTGTTAGAGCCCAGTCACTAGGTCTAGCCCACGCTCAAGGGGAGTGGATTGAACAAAGACGTGAATACCAGGAGGTATCAGGGCCGACCATAGTGCTTAGTAAATATGTTGAACAAATCGATGCATCTCTCTAGTCAGAATGAGTTTTTCCCTCCCTGGAGATGTACAGCATTGAATCTGTTTATTAAGGAACACAGCACAGTGTGTGTGACTTTTTAGCTGAGCATACGCTCATACGCATCAGTGGATTATAAACAACTGCATAAAAACAGTGCCAAATATATGGCTGAAATGAAATAAATAATTATTGATCGGGTGAGTAAGGGCAAGAAAGGTTGACAGAGACTAGTATGTGTCCACCAATATTTGTTCTTCAGTAAAGGAATTGTCTTCCTTTTAGCTGGGCACATAGGTGTTCCACCGGAGACTATATTTCCCAGTGTGCCTCACAACTAGAGATTGGCCATGTTACCAGTTTTTGGCAAGTGGGATATGAGTGGAAGACTGGGTGAGCACTTTTCTTCCTTTCTTCCCCTGCTGACTGGGGAAGACAGAGGTTTGGGTGGGTTCCTAAGAAAGAAGATAAACAATGAGGGTGGCAGGACCACCCTATCAGATAATTTCCCTATGGACTAATACCTGAAGCAGAACTAAACTTTTACCTTATAAAAGCTATGTGCTTTATACATATATATATTACTCAGCCATAAAAAAGAATGAAATAATGCCATTTGCAGCAACATGGATGGACCTAGAGATTATCATACTAAGTGAAGTAAGTCAGACAAAGACAAATATCATATGATATTACTTATACATGGAATCTGAAAAAAGTGATAAAAATGAACTTATTTACAAAACAGAAACAGACTCACAGACTTAGAAAACAAACTTATGGGTACCAAAGGGGAAAGGTGGTGGCAGGGGGAGAGATAAATTAGGAGGTTGGGATTAACACACACACATTACTATATAAAAAATAGATAATCAACAAGGACCTACTGTATAATACAGGGAACTCAATACTCTGTAATAACCTACATGGGAAAAGAATCTGAAAAAGAATAGATATATGTATATGTATAACTAAGTCACTTTGCTGTACACCTGAAAGTAACACAACATTGTAAATCAACTATACTCCAATATAAAATAAAAATAAAATAAAAACAATGTACTTTAGGGTCTTGCTGTTATATCAGTACAGGCTATTACCTGTCTGGTACAGAGTCTTTAAAAAATCCAAAAAGAAGTCTCCCACGACCCCGCCCCCTACCCCAGAGCTTGCCCCATGCTTTAAGCATGCTCTAGGAACTCCACAAATATTTCTTAGATCAAATTGTGCCCGAAGGCCCACTGGGCTGTGCTGGTGAATAAGAGAGGAGTATTAAGGTCACCACCTTTCCCTATAGTCAGGCAAGTACAGGCTTCTTGGGTCAACTCTTGTAAAATCCAGGGGCTATGAGGCTTCTCAGTGAAGCAGCTAGAGCAGCATGGAGTGGCCTGAACTTTCAAAGGTCGGAGGCAGAAAGCCAGCAGAAAGGGAGAGGCTTACGTCAAAATGGATTCTTCTCAAGGAAAATCTGTCCAGATTGAGGTTTCCTCACAGGATGTTGATTTGCTTTCCCCAAAAGGAGAAGAGTTCTCAGCCCAGCTCCTGCAGAGGGCCAGGCCAGCAGCTCCTCCAAACCCCACAGCCATCAAGGGCAGGTGTCCCACTGGGCAGCAGCGGCACTGTCAGCCTTGCTCCCCCCTCTGCTCTTGGAGAGCCAGCCAGCTCTCCCATCCTGGAGGAACAGGGCCTCTGCCTTAATCTGGAGCTGGAAAGGATCCGTGGCCTCGAACTGAATGTTTTTGTTCGGTTTGTGTTCTTTTACAGTATATGGACAGAAGGCTCCAACCAACACCATCCGCAGATGCCAAAATAAAATGCTCACCTAGCCAAATCATCTCTGCTGAGGCTGGCTCAGGGAGATGACAAACCCTTGTTAAAATACAGGAAGGGGAGAGGAAGGAAGTGGGATACACTTGCCTGGATTGAAAATCTGTTAATAAGATAGCTGTGTGCCAAGCGCAGAGTAATTTGAAGCTATTTCTCTTTTATGGGAAGGCAAATTGGAGAAACCAGAAGAGGAAGAAGGGCTGAGGAACTTCAGGTTGAAGTCTACAGATTCAATGGTCTTGGAACATGGGGAAGCCTTAAAGAAGCATTCAAGGTGCTAAAGATGACGGCCAGGTCCATTACCGAAGGTGATTCCGAGTGGGCAAATGTTTTCATGCTGTTGTTCTCAGAGGACGGAGACGGTCAATCTGACCGAAGGGTGGTTTTATGCAAGGGGACTGAAGGGACTCACCCTTGAAGGATGATTAAGGCTTTCCAGGTGGTCACTGGCATGCAGTGGAGGGCATGTCAGGCAGGGAGAGGCTTGAACCACACTCCAGAGGTCTCAAAGGGCAAGGTGTGTTTCTGGAATTCCCCATAACCTAAGAAGGTAGAATCATAGGACACCTGAATTAAGTCTTTGATAAGAAAGAATAGAGATGACTTCAATTAAAAATATGGAGACTATATATAAAATAGATAATGAATAAGGACGTACTGTATAGCACAGGGAATTCTACTCAATACTCTGTAATGACCTACGTGGGAAAAGAATCTAAAAGAATCTAAAAAAGAGTGAATATATGTGTATGTATAGGTGTAGGTATAACTGATTCACTTTGCTGTACAGCAGAAACTAACACAACATTGTAAATCGACTATATTCCAATAAAATTTTTTTAATGTTAAAAAATATGGAGAAAATAGTGCAAAGGAGATGGGAGGGGATGAGGAAGGGTTAATAGAGCAGAGAGAAAAGAGAGACGGAATCCATTCCCTAGGATCCAGCTATAACAGGAGTAGGTTCAGCAAAATGGTTGTAAAACTTGGTGGTTTAAAAGTCACAGGCTCTTGAGTCAGCCACTGCATTAGTGTCCTTGGGCTGCTGTAACTATGTACCACACACTGGTGGCTTAACCATCAGAAACTTATTGTCTCGCCGTTCCAGAGGCTAGAAGTCCAAGATCAAAGTGTTGGCAAGGTTGGTTCCTTTTCAGGCCTGTGAGGGAGAATCTGTTCCATGTCCCTCTCCTAGTGGTGGTTGGCTGTCAATCTTTGGTGTCTCCTGGCTTATAGATGCAGCACCCTGTTCTCTGTCTTCACTGTCACACAGCATTCTCCGGGTGTCCATGCCTGTGTTTGTGTCCAAATTTCCCCCTTTATAAGGACACAGGCATTTGGATCAGGCCCACCTTAATGACCTCATTTTAACTTGATTACCTCTGTAGAGACACTCTCTCCAAATCAGGTAACATTCACAGGTACTGGGAGTTAGGACTTCAACATCTTTGCAGGGACGGGGCACTCAGTTTAGCCTATCACAGCCATCTAGGTTTGAATCCCAATTCTGACACCTCACTGGCTGGGTGGTCTTACAGAAACTCTTATTAGCCCCATTTTATGGGACTGAGGGCATCCTCGGTGCAAGGATGAGCACGAAGCAAGCGCCTGACCAGCATCAGTGGTTACTACCGCACGCCCTGAAGGACCACATACGCAAGTCAAGCCCTGGCATCCTTCTACTTCAGGAATGGAGACTGAGGGGCCACAGACAGGCCCCTATTTTACTCAGTACTTTCCCCCCACCTCCACTGCCTATCCTAGTGCCTGGAATCTTAGGGGCTCAGTAACTACTTTCTGCAGTTTATGACTCTCTAACTCAGTTTAAATTTTGAGCCACTGTACCCCCAGGGTGACAGTAACAGAACCGATCAATCTGGGGTTTCCCTCTCCTTTTTCTTGGGATTGTGGCTCCATTTCAGTGAATCCCATGGTGCCGGGACTCAGGACAGAGGTGTGGGAGCTCGTTGTTGTCTCACTGGTCCACCAGGCCTCTGAAGAGGATCGGTTGGTCCTGGTTGGTCCTACAGCAGCAGTCTGCACAGGCCTTGGTCCCATCTGAACGCCCTGGCCTCTCCCATGCCCGGCCACCATGTTTCCTCCATACCAGCCCAGAACACAGAAGTCTTTCTGAGTCTGTCTGAGGCTTCATCTCTGCAGCCACCCACTCATGGGGCCTCCGTTTCCCCCAGGCAGAGCACTCCTGCCCCCGGGCTCCCCAAAGTTTCCTGAGGACATGCAGCCCCCCGACTCTGCCTCCTGGGAACCCCCCCCCACCAAGACCCTCATTAACCCTCCCTCTACCGTCCCAAAGCCAGCTAGACTGGAGGAATCTTTCCTCTCTCTTTACTGTATTGTCCACAAGCATTTTGGGGATAGCCCCCCATCTTCTCCGTCCACTGAAGAACTCGGGTTTGGAAAGCAAAGCCAGGAAGAGACCTGCAGGCTTCCTCCCCACTCACCCTCCCAGGCATGGACCCAGACCAGTCTATTGACTCAAGGGGGAAATACCAGGAAAGGGGGAAAAAAAATAAGTTAAGATTGAAAAAATATTATCCAAGCTTGTTTGGGTGAATCAATAAATGAATACATGGCACGGGCCCACAGAGCTTGGGGGAGATCCTAGGCCAGCTTCATGAAAATCCTCTCTCCTGAGGCTCCACTGAGGCCTCTGTTCCCAACGAGAGGACCCAAACCCCCTCACAACTCTCCCACCCAGAGGTCTCAGCTCAGGGCTGAAGCTTCTACGGTTGAGGTGCTGCCTGGCCACGTGCCTCAGGTGGAATCACAGGTTTCTTCCCCGCTGTGCCCAAGTGTGGCTGGCAGTTCTAATGAGCACTTAGCCCTGCTGCCTGGTATTATCACAGTTAATATTTGACATGGCTGACCTCCTTGCTACCTGGAACTGGTTCTTACTCAACCTATGCAGCAAAGTGAAAGTCTTGCCACTTACTACCCAGGTGACCCTCTCCCAGCCTCATTTTCCTCATAGGTAAAATGGGGGTAAGAACTCCCACCTCCCGGATTGCTGTGAGGATTAAGTAACGTTACCTAAATAAAGCCCCAAGCCCATGGCCCTCTAGGCGATGTCTGCCGCTGCGAATCACTGTGGTTGTGGCTATGGCTGGCTTGACCGGGCTCTCCTGTACCTCACCTGTGCGGAGAGCGAGGGACGGTCAGGCTACCAGTGTTACCACAGCACAAGGGGCCCTGCCTGTGGACTTCACCCAACAGAAGGGCCATCACTAAAACCCACTCATGCCTTAAACCACCCCAGATTAAGATCAGCGTTGATCCACTCAATAGCTAAGCCCTTATGAAACATCAACTATGAGCCTGGCACTTGGATACGTCTGAAAAAGGGCTCCACAGGGAGGTAGATACACATGGGCAGAATAATAATGAAATGAGCTAAAACAACTGGGTTTAAATGGAGGGAAATCATTTGTTTGCTTGTGGTCATTGATTTATTCATACCACCTTCGGAGCCTCTTGTGTTTCCAAAAAGGATGTAAGGAGGCCTGGGAGAAATAAGGAACTTTACCAGGAAGTCGTCTGTGAGCTTGGCCTGGAAGATTGTCACTGGATAGCAGTGAGAACAGAGATACTCTGGAAGCCGCAAGTGCAGGGACGTGGCTGTGTGGACACGCCAGGCCCAAGATGCTACTTTTCCCGGGAAGGAAGCAGAGTGCTCATCCTCAGATATCCACACACCTTCTCCCTCACCTCCTCCAGGTTTCTGCTCAAATGTCACGTTCTCTACCAGGCCTTCCCAAATCACCAGCGGCATGCTGGAGCCGGCAGGTACCAGCTCAGAAGAGCTGACTTAAATGTTCAGGAAACTTGCAAGCTGGTTAGTATACATGGTGATTAATGAGAATTAAATTATGTAAATGTATAATTAAATGAATTGTATTCGAAATCAAGATTTAAAATATCCAAACTCATCACTTCTTAATATTTTTTGGCTCGTTTATGCCAACAAACAGTATTCTTTACATATATATATATACATATATATATTATTTTTCAGATTCTTTTCCATTATATTGAATATAGTTGCCTGTGCTATACAGAGGCCCTTGTTGTTCATCTATTTTGTATAGAGGAGTCATCACTTATTAACTATTTTACTATTATCTCTACTCAAAGTTATTTATATCTACTATATTGGTTTGGTAGAAATTGTGTATAATATTGTACTACTGTGCACTTCTTCCCAATTTCGTGTTTAGTGATGTCACATTCATAGCATGCAATCTGCCATGACAAGAATATTTACACCATTGAAATTGGCCATCGCTACAAATCAGGACTTTTTCCACCCGGAAAGCCAGGTATTAGACATTTCCCAGCATCCCGCTGCTGGCCACCTTCCCGCTTCCCACTCCCAGCCGCATTTGCTCTGATTTGTTGTTTCCATAGACCGTACTACTTTTTAACATGTTGCACAATTTGCTCGGTATCGTTATTTTCTATCTCACCACATCAGAATTAAGCTCCATGAGGGCAAGGATTTTTCTTCTATTGTGTCCTTCACGTATTTCCACACCCAAAGAGTGCCTGCCACCTGGCTGGTGCTCACTAAATCTGTATTAAATAATGCTGGTGAATGCTGGACTCACCGTGGGGTAAGATGGGTGGGCATGGGGCTGTGGATGGGGCAGGAGCCCCTTCTACCTCTCTGCCTTCGCCCAGCAGCACACAGCCGCTGTTTTCCTGAAACTCAGGCTGACCTGAGTTTCGGAAGCTCTCTTTCCCTCCCTCCATCCCTGCAGTCCCTGTGCTGCCTGCAGCCTGAGGTGTGTCTTATGTAAATGTGTCCCCCAAGGGCCCAAGTCTGAGGATTTCTCCCCCCCCCCCCCCCCCCCCACCGCCAGCTCTAGTCACAGGCCAGAAGGTGCTCAGCACATGTTCTTTAGTGCTCTGGAGACCAGCGCTTTGCCACCTCTAGGGCAGTGGTTCCCAAGTGGCCCCAGGCCAGCAGCATCAGTAGCACCTCATTGGAAATGCAAATTCTGGGGCCCCACCCCAGACATTTTGAGTCAGAAGTTCTGGGGATGTGGCTGTCTTAGTTCGTTCAGGCTGCTAGAGCAAAATACCACAGCCTGGGCGGCTTATAAACAACAGGAACTTATTTCTTCGTTCTGGAGGCTGGAAGTCTGAGATCAGGGTGCCAGTGTGGTGGGGTGAGGGTCACAGACATTTCACTGCATCCTCATGTGATGGAAGTGGCAAGGGAGCTCTCTGGGGTCTCTTTTATGAAAGCACGAATCCCATTCATGATGGCTCTGCTCTCAGGACCTAATTGCCTCCCAAAGGCCCCACCTCCTGATACCAAGAGGGTTAGGTTTCAACATATGGGGAAACACATTCCAACCCTAGCAGAGGCCCAGCGATTTGTGTTTCCAAGATTCCAATGCAGTGGCTTGAGGACCACTGAGCTAAGCCTGAGTTCTCTAAAGCAGTGGTTTTCAAATGGAGCTATGTTTTCATCTGCCCTCCTCCCCACCGAGGGGACATTAGGCGTATCTGGAGACATGTTTGGTCATCAAACTCTGAGAGTTGGGGTTCTACTGGCATCCAGTGGGTAGAGGCCAGGGATGCTGCCCACCCTCCTACAATGCACAGGCCAGTCCTCCACAACAAGAATTATCTGCCCAAAAGGTCTATTGTGCGGGGGGTGGAGAACACTGCTCTAAGGTAGCCTCACTCCCCCGTATCCATCCAGCCCTCCTTTGGTTCTTTCCTATCACATGTTCCTAGCACCCAGCAGCTGATTAAAACCAAGATGCCAGCCTCTGACAGGCATCTGTGAGGAAGACAGATGAGACTGGGGACCTGCTTCATGCAGAGTCCCTGCACCAAGGAATACAAGCACTGCAGCTGACCTTTACAACCCAGCATGTAAGTGTTATGATCAGAGAACTATCAAGGAGATGCTCCCAACCCGAGCTTGGAGCATCAGGGAGGACTTCCTGGAGAAAGTGGCTTCTGTGCTGAGACTGAGTTAGGATTCATCAGGGAGGGATGGATGGGGGATAGCTTTCCTTACGGAGAACTTACTATGTTTCAGTCACTATGCTGTGTGTTTTATTATCTCATTTCATCCCTGAAACACTCTCCAAGGTTGATACTATTATTATCTCCATTTTATAGATGGGGACACTGAGGTCCAGCTACACTAAATAACTTGCCTAAAGCCACAGAGCTGGGAAACATTGAAGCAGGGATTTGAATCCAGGTCTGTAGATTTTAAAGCCTGATAGGAGGTGATTGCCTGACAGAGGGCAAAGAAGGTAGACTGGAAATTTTTTAAAAAAACACCACTAACTCTCGTGTTAAGGGGTGAACTGTGTCCCTCCCACTGCCCCAAATTCATATGCTGAGGTCCCAACGACCTCTAGTACCTAGAGAATGTGACTGTATTTGGAGATAAGGTCTTTAAAGAGGTGATTTAGCTAAAATGTGACCATTAGGGTGGGCCCTAATCCAATATGACGGGTGTCCTTATAAGAAGTAGAAACCTGGACACAGAAAGGGACATCAGGGACATGCATGCACAGGAAAGACCCTGTGAGGACACAGCAAGGCAGTCGTGCACAAGCCAAGGAGAGAGACCTCAGAAGAAACCAAACCTGCTGACACCTTGATCTTGGACTTCCAGAACTGTGAGAAAATGAATTCTTTTGTTTAGGCCCCCCAGTCTTCCGTGCCGGCAGCCCGAGCAAACTAATACACTTTGTTTCCTCTCCGGGGACATTGCTTTGAGGGTGAGAAAACTTAAGGCATGTTAAATCTTTTTGTGTTTTCTGTTGTAAGATAAAAGAGAATGAGAAATCTAGGTCTGTGTCCCCTTCTCTTCCCAACCTGACCCATGCATCCCCTGCCACAGGGACATCTGTTCAACCAAAGCGGCTAGGAGACACTTTCTCTCCCTGGCTTTTGTTAAGAGCCAACATTCATTCATTGAGGAGATTGTGCAGAGCGTCCTAGCAGGGGAGGAGAGCTGGGAGGGTCTTAAGTGGCAGAGGCAGATTCTCTGAGGTGAAGAGGTGATAGAGATCTGAGGGTGCCACCCAGGGGGACCCAAGCCCATTTCCTTGCAGTACCACAGGGAGTGGCCATTGGGCAGCTGACACGGCAGACCAGGCCTAAATTCTCATGCAACAGAGCACCGGCACCTCAAGGCATAGAGCACGGACGTCTCAGCCGCAGCCAGGGTAGATCCAAGACTGTAGACAGGGACCGTAGGAAGTTTTCTTTCCGGTTGTGAGCCCTAGAACTTATACTGCTTCTGAAGGATGTGGGGTGCAGTCAGCACCAACACAAGCTGAGATCGAGTCTTCCATCAGCCCAGAGGGATGGAGGGCCCGAGTTAGACTGAGATGAACTTAAACGTGATATTTTTGCACATCCAAACTTGTGCGTTAAGATCCAAACCGACTAAGCTTTATTTTCAGAATTGGGATACAGAAAAGCAGGGCAGAAGCCAATTCAAGGCAAACTGAAAACACTTCTGTCAGCAGGAGAGACAGTGAGCCAGAGGGGAGGAGTAAGCGACCCAGTGTTTTTCTTCTGGCTCTGCCGCTGTCTCCTGGCTCTGTTTTGTCTCCTGACTAGACCTAATTACGCTTGTCATCCGCATCAGAAGGATGGGGCTAAGATTAACAAGTTAATGTGGGTAAAAGCTCTTGGAGCTCAGTAGATGAAAGGAGATCTAATTAGCAAGGCCAGCAATGACCGCAGGCAGGCTGGCCAGGGTGGGCTCCACCCCTGTACTCACCAGAGAGCTGGTTATAGCTCCTGGGAGGGGCTTCTGCAAATTCCACCCAAGCCTTCAGCACTGAGAGAACTTTCTGCACTTTCTTTTCTTTTCTTTTTTTGAATTTTATTTACTTTTTTTATACAGCAGTTTCTTATTAGTTACCTATTTTATACATATGAGTGTATACGTGTCAATCCCAATCTCCTAAATCATCCCATCCCCACCACTTTCCCCCCTTGGTGTCCATACGTTCGTTCTCTACATCTGTGTCTCTATTTCTGCCTTGCAAACCGGTTCATCTGTACCATTCACACTTTCCTTCAGCCCTAGAATTCTGTGACTCTTCATGGGTAGAGGCAAAAATGTGTGCAACTCTCTAAACTGACTGAGACCAGGAAAAGGTACAACTCTCATCCTTCTTTTTCCTCAACATGGGCTGATCTGCCTGAACAGGCGTTAATGATTGCAGAGAGGTCGAGTGAGTTCTGTGAGGGGCATCAGAGGGGTGTGGGTTCAATCCCCATTGCCATTTACTAGATACGAACATTTTGGCAAAACACTCAATACCCTCGAGGCTCCGGTTCTTCCCTTGCCCAAATGAGGATAATACTTCCTACCTCAGAGTCGCGAGGCTTAGATTTGTTCATGCTGGACCCAAATAAGTGCATTTTTAAAAATTAAAGTTAATAATAGTGGTGCCTGGAACATAATAGCTGCTTGAAATATTGGTTGGCGTTAACTCTTTCATTCAACAAAAACTTGTTGAATTATCTATTACGGGCCAGGGAGAATGGGCATTGTATATCCTGGGTGTACAATGATGAGCCCCAGAGACGACTCTGCCCTCACAGAGCGGATGTGTGTATCAGACAGTAACCTCCATAAACTCTCAAATCTTCCCCCAGTGCCTTGCTTCTACTCTTAAAAGGCATCACTTGAGAACTTTTTTAAATTAAAAAAAAATCCTAAAACCGGCTCACAGGTATATCTGCCTGAAAGAAAAAGACAATTGATTCTACCCTAAGAATTAAAGGGGATGATTACTTTAAAATACCCCAAATTACCCAAGAATTTTTAAGTGCAAATGCTGGAGCAAACCTTGTAACCTTTCCCCTTCAGCTGCATGATGTGTTACCCAGAGTTTCACCTGTTATGTAAATGGAAGCCTGGCAGGCTTGGAAATGGGGGAAGAGTTTGTCCTTTGACTGTGAAAAGGACTGGTTCCCACTGGTCTCTCTCCTTCTGGGCACTCACTTATCACCATTGCTGCAGAGCACAGGTCTGTGTAAATATTTAGTTAATGGCTATCTCCCCCACTGGCCAGTGACCTGCAGGAGGGTAGTGACCCTGATTGGGGTTCCTGGTTGAACCTCCTGGGCCTGGTGCTACCTTGTACACCTGGGCTCGGGGCAGGCAGTATTCCCTGAAGTTCTCCTGCAGGATCCTTATGAACTGGTACTCTTATCAGGTACTTTTTGCACATATAGAGTAATGTGGCATGGGAGGATTGCTGACTTGCTAGCAATTCTACAGCTAGGGAGGGGCAGAGCCACGAATCAGAGCATACAGGCACGCTCACCCACTCCACCATGCTGACAGATATTAGGTGGACATGTGTAGGATGGGAGGAGGGGTGTGAGGGCTGTCTGGAGAGCTGGGTGCTCAGGTGCAGCAGGGCCCAAGAACATTATGTGGTGCAGGCTAGTCTCTACCCATTAGCTGAACAACCTTAGGAAAGTTACCTCGTATTTCGAAGCCTCAGTTTCCTGTTTGCATAATGGCAATTTAAAAACACAAACCAGGGGCTTCCCTGGTGGCGCAGTTGTTGAGAATCTGCCTGCTAATGCAGGGGACACGGGTTCGAGCCCTGGTCTGGGAAGATCCCACTTGCTGCAGAGCAACTAGGCCCGTGAGCCACAATTACTGAGCCTGCGTTCCGCAACAAGAGAGGCCACGACAGTGAGAGGCCCGCGCACCGTGATGAAGAGTGGCCCCCGCTTGCCACAACTAGAGAAAACCCTCGCACAGAAACGAAGACCCAACACAGCCAAAAATAAATAAATAAATAATTTTTTAAAAAAACAAAAAAAACCCCAGCAAATCACAAGCAAATGAGATACTACCTCACATTCTTTGGGATGACTACTATTAAAAAAAAAAAAGGAAAAAGAAAAAGTATTGGCAAGCATGTGGAGAACTTGGAAATTTTGTGCACTGCCAGTGGGAATGGTGCAGCCACTATGGAAAACAGTTCGGCATTTCCTCAAAAAATTAAAAATAGAATGACCATATGATCCAGCATTTCCACTTCTGAGTATATACCCAAAAGAATTGAAAGCAGGCTCTCAAAAAGATATCTGTACACCTATGTTCATAGCAGCATTATTCACAAGAGCCAAGAGGTAAAAGCAACCCAAGCGTCCATCAAAGATGAGTGGATAAACAAAATGTGGTCTATACATACAATGGAATATCATTCAGCCTTACAAAGGAAAGAAATTCTGACACACACTACAACATGGATGAAAACTCAGTACACTATGCTAATTGAAATAAGCCGGTCACAAAAAACTAATACCATATCATCCCATTTATATAAGGTACATATAGTAGTCAAATTCATAGAGACAGAAAGTAGAAGAGTGGTTGCCAGGGGCAGGGGACAGAGGATGGGGCATTGTTTAGTGGGTACAGAGGTTCCGTTTTGCAAGATGAAAAGAGTCCTGGACATCTACAGTGTGAGGGTCCTTAACACTACTGGTCTGTACACGTAAAAATGGTCAAGATGGTAAATTTTATTTTATGTGTATCTTACCACAATTTTAAAAAGAAAGAAAGAAAAAAGAAACAAGCCTGGGAATCTACCTGGGAGGAGTAGATGAGATAGAGTCTAGCACATCAACCATCTGGAATGAAGAGGTTAAGGGCCCAGATACCTTAGGATCTCCCTCAGACTGCATTTTAAGAGAGAGTTTCTATACTTTTAGCCCTAAAGAAGTGACGAGCACTGCAAGACTTTCATCCGGTGTGGCGGGCCACACAGAGAGGTTTATTGTTGGTGGTTGTTTGGTTGTTTTTTTTAAAGCAGAGAGGACTTTGGGGGCAACTGCCAATTACAAAACAGACACCTCTCACCATCCGCAGCCCACAGGCCTAGGGAGGGTTTGGAACTAGCCTCCAGACAGGGTAGGGCAAGCACAGGGCCTGACGGGGTGAGGTCCCATTTTTATGTCTCTGCCAGACACTGGTGCCAGGTTGCTACCAGCTGCCGGCATCTTTCAGTGCTGCCAATAAAAGTTTCAGCAACACTCACCAAGCCAGAACTGCCAGGCCTAGTGCCCCGGTCAGCACCCAGCACAGCCGTCTGCACTGACGCTGCACTGTCTCTCTCTGCAGAGCAGGAACAATAGATTCCATTTACAGAGCCCTGGTGTTTTGCCTATATGATCTCATTTAATCTTTACAGCAACTCAATAGGGTGTTATTATATTCACTTTTTAGGTGTGCAAACTGAAGTTCAGAGAGGTAAAGTGACTTGCCCAAACTAGTAGGTGGAAGAAACTAGACTTAAACTTAGGTCTGGGGACTTCCCTGGTAGCGCAGTGGTTAAGAATCCGCCTGCCAATGCAGGGAACACGGGTTCGAAGCCTGGTCTGGGAAGATCCCACATGCAGCAGAGCAACTAAGCCCGTGCGCCACAACTACTGAGCCTGCACTGTAGAGCCCGTGAGCTCCACTACTGAGCTCACGTGCCGCAACTACTGAAGCCCATGCGCCTAGAGCCCGTGCTCCACAACAAAAGAAGCCACTGCAATGAGAAGCCCGTGCACCACAACGAAGAGTAGCCCCCACTTGCCGCGACTAGAGAAAGGCCACGTGCAGCAATAATGACCCAACGCCAAAAATAAATAAATAAATAAATAAATAAATTTTTAAAAAGCTAAAGAAATGGCCAAAAAAAAAAAGAATCCTAACCAGTTTCCCGGCTTTCAGTCTAAGTCCTCTCCACAACAACACCTACAAATCTATTCTTTTAGATTGACTAAATAGTTTTAAAAATTATTTTTATCTCTTTACTAGATAGGAAATTATGCACTTTTTGTTCTAATGGTTATCTTTAAAATTTTAACATGCTTACTTAATAGTGTCTAAAGTTTATTAATATTTTTAACTTCTCAATATTAAAAAAACTTAAAATGCTTATATTTAATCACTCCCCTTCCATCTTGATATTGTTACCAATATTTTATTTCACCTTGTTTTGTTACCAGAAATTAGTAATTACTCATTTTTTAAAATATATATCCAAAAAAGATAAATAAATTAAATAATTAATTAAAAAAATAAACTTAGGTCTGTCCAAAGCTGCCATCCATTTCATTATGCTACATTGGAACAGTGTGAATGAATGGATGAATGAGTGAATGAATAAATGAATGAAAGAAAACTGTAGGGGTTATTTCCAAATGTCTTTCAGCTGAGGATTTCAAAGCACTTCTCAAGAATTCAACAGTGATTTGTTGAATATCTACTCTGCAGGCACCTCAGAGCGCTGGATTTATAAAGTCAGGCCATGGTTGTCCTTGTCCTCAGGGAGCTTGCAGCCAGCTAGAGAGACAAACGTGTGATAACTAGTAATAGCTAATATTTATTGACATTGCTGGGCTAGCTTTCACAGGGGTTATTTTATTCAATCCATACCAAAAATAGCCTATGAAGGAGGAACTGTTATAACTCCATTTTTCAGATGAGGAGACTGAGGCTTTCTTTGATGGGCTAATAAACTTATTTCTGGTCCTATAACTCAAGGCTACTCAAACGATTGTCCTTGGCCCCAACTGCTTATCAGTGATCAGCTACAAAATTAGTACAGAAATAGAGTATTAGTGTATTTTATCAATCTAATAGAGCAATTTTATGTCTGCTGAATAAAATACTTTTTAAAAGTTGGTCTTGTATTTCATATATTCATTTCTTTTTATTTCATCTCATTTGTAATGAATTCCCCTCAGTATTTGAGGAGAATTGGCTCTATGACCCCCAAAGATACCAAAATCCACAGTTGCTCAAGTGCCTTATATAAAATGGTGTAGTATTTGCATATAACCTACACACATCCTCCCATAAATCATTTCTAGACACCTAATACCTGTAAATGCTATGTAAGTAGTTGTAAATACAATGTAAATGCTATGTAAATACTTGCTGGCATGTTGTAAATTCAAGTTTTGCTTTTCGGAAATTTCTGGAATTTTTTTTCAAATATATTTGATTCACAGTTGGTTGAAACTACAGATGCAGAACCCACAAATACAGAGGGCCAACTGTACTTCATTTCATTCTATTTTACAAAAGCACTGATCTACTATGGACTGAGGAAAAACAACTGCTCCTTTGCCAGAGGTAGCTGGAGAAGCAATGAAACAGTTAAGCAGTAGCAGACGTGGGATTTGACTTGTGCAGTCTAACTTCATAGCCTATGCTTGTCCTCAGGGTTGAAAGATGGCTGCCACGCCTCCAGGCTCTGTATCTGCATTCCAAGGAAGAGAAAGGAAAGAGAAAGGGAAAAGGCACATGCCAGCTAAGTCACATGGCTCCTTATCGTTTGTCTGTCAGGCCAAATTTATTCCCTAACTCATGGCCTTTGTTCTTCGTATTTCTCCTCTCCAGATATCCACATGGCTTGCTCCTTCACTTCATTTCCCATCTGCATTTGAATGTCACCTCCTAAGAGAAGAGGCTGTCTCTGGCCGACCTGTCTAAAATAAGGCCACTGTCCATTCACTCCCTAGCTCTGTGCTGTCCAATACCATAACCACCTGTGCCTAGTGAGCACTTGAAATGTGGTTGGTCCAAACTGAGATGAGCTGGAAGTGTAAAATACACACCGGATTCAAAGGCTGTTTAAAAAATAGAATTTAAGAATCTCATTAATAACTTTCATATTTACTACATGCTGAAATTATAATATTTTGAACATACTGTACTAGGTTAAATAAAATATATCATTAAAAATGAATATCAGGGCTTCCCTGGGGGCGCAGTGGTTGAGAGTTCACCTGCCGATGCAGGGGACACGGGTTCGTGCCCCGGTCCGGGAGGATCCCACATGCCGTGGAGCGGCTGGGCCCGTGAACCATGGCCGCTGAGCCTGCGCATCCGGAGTCTGTGCTCCGCAATGGGAGAGGCCACAGCAGTGAGAGGTCCGTGTAACGCAAAAAAAAAAAAAAAAAAAAAAGAATATCACCTGTTTCTCTTTACTCTTTTAAATGTGACTACTAGGAAATTTGAAATTGCAAATTGTAAACATGTGGCTTTCATTATATTTCTATTGGACGGAGCTGTTCTAGCCCCACGCTGCTTTATTTCCCTTCATAGGCGTTATTACCACCAGACGTTAGATGACGTATTTCTACTTCGTTTATTATTAGTCTCTCCCACTGGGATGTAAGCTCCGTGATGTCAGTGACCTTATTTCCTGTTCATCACTCTAACCCCAGTGCCCAGAACAGTGCCTGGTGCAGAACAGTTACTCCAGATCTGTTATATGAATGGATGAGAAATGAACAAAACCAACTAGACTAGAGAGTCTCTCAGGCCCTTTCATCTTTGTGATTGTATCATTTGTATGTCTGACAATTGCTTAAAAATATGTTTTTGTAAAAAGTGGAATCCATGTGTGTATTCTAACTTTAATCTATACCCTCCAAGTGGTTAGATAATATTCAGTGTCCTACTTAGAAATCCACACTCTAGTGGAGACTGCTTAAGCTTTTCAAATACAGAAATCTGTATCAGGGGTTTCTTAATTAGCATCAGGAAGGTCAAAGATAATTATTCATTGTTGGAGAAAGAGCAGCGCTCCAAGTAGCTTATCTAGAAAGACTATACAGTCCAACTTGCTTGCAGAACAAAGTAGAAGAATCAGCAAGTTTGGCAGCATTGTACCATGCAGCGCGCTTGTGGGATTCACCCCTCCTACCTCTCAGAAGAATTGATTGTGCCTAACTTGCTAATAAATACAAGTCTGGCAGAATTTGGTCTCAGACCTGCTTTCATAATAGCATACCCCTTGGTAGCAAGGTAAGGGGGATCAAGAGTATGCCCCCAATCCCACCCCGTCTACCTCTGATCCCTGGGGGCAGCTGACATTTATGAAAAGAAACTGACGGTCGTTAAACCAACAGACTGGCTTGGGCCTGGTAGTCAGAGACTGTTAGCCCTCATCCCAGATGCTTCATCTTCAAGCTCTCCCTCTGAGTAACAGAGCCCTGACCCTAGCTCAGACCATGCCTATCTGCACTTTGGCTGCAGTGCTTCTGGTCTCTTCCATGCCTGTTGCAACAAGCTGCTGCCAGGGTGGCAGGCAGCACGTCCACAGCATCAGAGGTCAGGGTGAGTTGCTCAATCTGAGCTAAGTGTTTAAAGGCAGCCGACATTCACACGGCCAGGCCTCTGGAATTAGCTGTGGGCCTTTATTCCCCCTTTGGTGAACACAGCTTCAATCTGTATTAACTCGGGGTAGGCCTGGCTCCAGGTTCCCAGCCCATCTCAGGGTGTTGCAGGTGGGCTGTGAATACACACACACACACACACACACACACACACACACACACACACACACACACACACACACACACACACAGCATTGTCCAGGGGCTAAAGAAAACAATATGTTTCTCCCAAGCATTTACCATATTTTGTATGCATATAGATAAATACGTTTCCTTTTGATTGTGTTACTGACTTCATAAAAATTTCTCATCAATATCTAATCCATAGATCCTAAAGGAACAAATGCTATCCCTCAGGGTCCCCAGTACTCAAAGGCCGGGTGCTACTGAACTAATGATAAACTTTTGAGCTGGAGGAGAGTTTAAAGAGCGAAAAAGTCAGTGATTTTCAAAACTGGGGGGCGGGGGGCGTGGGGGTGGGAGGGAGGCAGCATCTCTTTAAAAAAAACTAAAATACAATTTTAAAAAGAGAGAGAGAGCAATGAAAGTCCCAGAAGTCTCCTACACAAGCAGGTATATAGGGGACGGGCTTACCCCAGATGTACCCTTGCAGATCTGAGCTGAGATGTCCTGTCACTCATGCACCACAAATGTCTGCGAACCCTGCACCCCTTCAACATGAGGTCCACTACCTATCGCTCTGGAGGAGCCATCGTTCATTCCATCACTCCACCAACATTCATGAGCACCTGTGTGTGCCAGGCAGAATGGTGGGCCCCGAGAAGAGACTGGCGTACAAGTCAGCAAGGTTCATCAGACAAGGGCACAGTGGTGTCATGGTGGAACAGGCAGCCATAGGAGTCCAGCGACAGAGCCTGTGACCCCTCAAGGGAGGCGATTTCTTAGGTCACCCTGGAAGGTGGATGAAGGGAGAGGAAAGAGTGGGGATGGGGGCAGCAAGGATGGTGTGAGCTCTCCAGGCCAAGGGAATCACATGCAGAGGAAATAGTTATTACAACTAATCCATGTGACAGAGATCTAAGTGCTTTTGCATGTATACAACCCACTAAGGTAGGTACTATTATTTGCTCCATCTTGCAGATGAGAAAATGAAGGCACAGAGCAGTTAAATAACTTGTCCAAGGTCACAGAGCTAGGAAGAGGTGGAGCCCGGATTTGAGCCCAGATTGTCTAGAACTAGAGTCTTTGTGCAGAACCACTGTATTGTGCTGCCTAAGAGTTCAGAAGAGCAGAAAAAACAAGTCAGTCGGGTTCAGTCAGGTTCAGTCCAGTGCTGCAGCAGACTCAGAGGTAAGGCTGGGGAGGCAGGACTTTGCTTTTAGTGCTGAGGAGCCAGAACTTGATCCTAAGGGCGATGAGAGCCCTTAAAGGGTTTTAATCAGAGAAGTGAAATGAATAGATTTCACTAAATTTCCTGCTACAAAACCAGATTCTTATAAGATCATCAACACTGCTCCCACAATCTCCCACCTCCTTGTTCACCTCAGTCACTTCCAGAAGGTCAAGGCCCCTTCTACGTCAACCACCAACACCCTAACCCTTACCTCCACGGCGCTCTGCACATCTATTAATCTGACCAGTTGCCACCCTGCCCGTCCTTTCAGCAGCCTCCCCTCCTATATCCTTAATCCCTTCTCAGAAGGCTTCTCTCACCTCTGGCCCTGTCTAGTGCCTGAATTTGCCTGAAAACTTTGCTTCCATTGCTGCTACTTGAAAGTAGTTGGCTTTTTTCTTTCTCTCATACCCTGCCCATGCCACACAACCCGGAGATGGGATGGGTATGTGCCTTGCTTCCCGTGGCCACTTCCAAATCATTTTATCCCCTTCTCCTTCAACCCTTCTTCCCTGGAAGCTTATTTCATTAGACTTTGCCCCACCTCTTCTAGACTGCCACCCTCTCCGGTCCATCCTGTTTCACCCTTTCTACTAATGACTTTTAGCATCTTCTCATTTCCTTCAATTGCAGCCATACTTGGTTACTTCAGAATTCCAATGGCTTATCCATCTAATACCTTGGCTGCTTGTTCTTCAGCCAACTCATGCTAATGACCCTTTCCTCCATCCTACCTAGCTATCCTCTTCCTTGGTCCTATCCTTTCATGTTGCAAACCCCACTCACTGTACCACCTCTGAAATTTCAACCTCAAATATCCTAGTCTCTGTGCTTCTAGTTCACTTTCTCTGATCCTCCAGTCCTGTAAGTCCTGAAGGTCATAATGACCTTCAATGATTATTCACTTCAAAACTTTCTCATCAGTCACCTCACTCTCACCTCGCTCAGCTTAGATTCATGGTTCTTTCACTTCCCTGCAAACTCCCTCCCACAGCCTTACCTGCCAAGTTCCAACTTGGAACTCCCATCTCAGGTCAGGCAATCCCTCCCCTCATGCCCATGTGGAATCTCCTCTCGCCTTCTCTTGGACAGCACTTCTGTAAGTATCTCCTCTCTTTCCTGCATCACTTTCTCCCTTTCTACTGGCTCACTCCACTTGCCCTTCCTCCCCTCCACAGAGGGTCAAAAATCAAGGTTCTCAAAAAATAAAAGGAAAAGCACAACAACAAACTTTTCTGAGCTCCCCATTCCCCTCCAACTATGGCCTAAAGCTCTATTCTCCTTTACTGCAAAACATCTTAGACGTGGTTCTCTACAGCTGCTGGCTCCTCTCTCCTACTTCAAATGTTCTACGCCACCCATTCCTTCTGAGGTTCTATCTCTCCACCTTGGTTGAGATGGCTCTCAAAGTGGCTGGTGACCTCTGGATGACCAACCCAATGGTCCCTTTGCCATTCTTACTAGAACTCTGCAGCAACATTTCACAGTTTACCAGGCCCTCCTTCCTGGAAATGCTTTTTCTTTTGGTTTCTGTGACACCAGATTTTCCTGGTTTTACCCCCACTTCACTGGCAGCTCCTTCTTCATTTCCTTTGCTGGCTTTCTTCTCTTTGATTTTAAATACTGGAGCTCTTTTCTATATTCATTCTCCCCTTTGGTGACCTAATTCAACCCCATAGTTCAAATACCAATTTAAGACTATGTTTCCTGAATCTCTGTCTCTAGAACCAACCTCTCAGCTGATTCTGAGACTCATATCCAGCTGCTTTTTTGACACCTCCATGTGGAAAACAAATAGACCTTTCAAATTTGATGTGGTCAGAGCACGACTCTTCATCGCCTGCCACCCTGAGCTTCACCAGGCTTCTCAACCATGGTAAATGACACGGCCACCCCCTTAGTTACTCAAACCAGAAACCTAGGAGTTATCTTGATTTCCTCCCCCTCCTTCATTCTCATGAGCCAGTGCTCTTCACCCTCTTCTCCAAAATATTTCCAGTATCCATTCACTTCTTGTTCCCTCTACTATTACCATCCCCAACCAAGTCTGCAGTTATCTTTGAACTTGACTACAGCAAAAACATTCCTAATTATGCTCTCTGCCTCTTCTCTTGCCCCTCCCCTATAACCTATTCTCCACACTTCTGCCAAATTATCTTTCTGAAAAGTAAAGCATAATATGTCTCTTTGCTCCTTAAATCTTCCAATGTCTTCCCATCTGACTTAGAATAAAAGCAATACTTCTGTTCCAGCTCACAGAGTCCTCCATGACCTGTTCCCCACCCACTCTCCCCTTTGCTCACTCTGCACTACTTGGTGACCTTTGTGCTCTGGACTTGGAAGGTTGTTCCAGTCTTAGGACCTTAGCTCTAGCTCTACTCTGCCTAGAATGTTCTTCCTCTAGATCTCTGTATGCACGGATCCTTCTCAAGTCTCAGCTGAAGTGTAGCATCCTCAGAGAGGATTTCCGCATCATCCAACCTAAAGAATCACCCCACCACCATATACATGTCATTTCTCTCACGCTATCTTGTTATATTTTTATCATAGCTGGTGAAGGAAAAAATAACACCACTTGACATTTTTATATTTATTTGTTTGCTTATCTAGTGTCTGTCTACTTCCCTCTCCTCACCCCTGTCACACACACACTCTAGACTGTAATCTACACCTTTTCCTGTTCACTAACCTAGAAGAGTACCTGCACTGGTTGAATGAATGAGTTATAAACTATGTGTTTTACATTCCAAAGTCCAGAATCTGCACCTGTAGCTAGATGTACTGTGAGAAGGAAGCATGAGCAATCAAGAGAAAAATTTTCAGGTAAAATATGAAAAGGCCTGCAAATAAGTAATTTAAAACCTCCCAACAAACAAAAGTCCAGGACTAGACAGCTTTACTGGTGAATTCTACCAAACATTCACCTTAATACCAATCCTAAAACTACTGCAAAAAATAGAAGAGGAGGGAACACTTCCAAACTCATTTTATGAGGCCAGTATTACCCTGATAACAAAACCAGTTAAGGACACCACAAGAAAAGAAATTTTCTGGCCAGTATTCCAGATGAACATAGACACAAAAATCCTCAACAAAATATTAGCAAAACAAATTCAACAGTACATTAAAAAGATCATAACCATGACTAAGTGGGATTTATTCCAGGGATGAAAATATGGTTCAAAATAGATAAATTAATCAACTTGATATACCACATTAACAAAATGAAGGATAAAAATCATATGACCACCTCAATAGATGCAAAAAAAGCATTTGACAAAACTCACCATTTGTTCATGATTAAAAACTCTCAACAAAGTGGGTACTGAGGGAATGTACCTCAATATAATAAAGACCATATATAATAAGCCCACAGCTAACATCATACTCAACAGTGAAAAGCTGAAAGCTTTTCCTCTAAGATCAGGAACAAGACAAGGATGCTCACTCTCACCACTTTTATTCAACATAGTACTGGAAGTCCTAGCCAGAGCAATTTGGCAAGAAAAAGAAATAAAAGGCATTCAAATTGGAAAGGAAGAAGTAAAACTGTCACTATTTGCAGATGACATGATACTATGTAGAAAACCACAAAGACTCCACCAAAAACTTGTTAAAACTAATAAAATCAAAATATGGAAATTTGTTGTGTTTCTATACACCACTTCAGAAGGAGAACTATCAGAAGGAGAAATTAAGAAAACAATCCAATTTACAATTGCATCAAAAAGAATAAAACACCTAAGTATAAATTTAAACAATGAAGTGAAAGACCTGTACACTAAAAACTATGACATTTTGAAATAAATTGAAAAAGACACAAATAAATGAAAAGATATTCCATGCTCATGGATTGAAAGAATTAATATGTTAAAATGTCCATACTACCCAAAGCAATCTACAATTCATTGCAATCCCTATCAAAATTCCAATGGCATTTTCCAGAGACAGAACAAACAATTCTAAAATTTGCATGGTACCACAAAAGACCCTGAATTGCCAAAGCAATCTTGAGAAAGAAGAACAAAGCTGGAGGTATCATGTGCCCTGACTTCAAACTATATTACAAAGCTATAGTAATCAAAAAAGTATGGTGTTGGCATAAAAATAGACACTTAGGTCAATGAAACAGAAACAAGCCCAGAAGTAAATCCATGCATATATGGTCAATTAATTTACAACAAAGAAGCTAAGAACATACAATGGGGAAAGGGCAGTTTCCTCAATAAATGGTGTTGGGAAAACTGGGCAGCTATATGTAAACGGATGAAACCAGATCACTATCTTACACCATACACAAAAATTAACTCAAAATGGATTAAAGGCTGGAATATAAGACCTGAAACCATAAAACTCCTGAAAGAAAACAAAATAGGTAAGCCCTTTGACATTGGTCTTGGCAATGATATTTGGGGTTTGACATCTAAAGCAAAGGCATTAAAAGCAAAAATAAACAAGTGGGACACATAAAACTGAAAAGCTTCTGCATATCAAAGGAAACCATGAGCAAAATGAAAAGTACACCTACTGAATGGGAGAAAAAAATTGCAGAGCATATTTCTGATAAGGTGTTAATATCCAAAATATATAAAGAACTCATACAATTCAATAGCAAGAAACCCAAACAGTCCAATTAAAAATGGGCAGAGGATCTAAATAGACATTTTTCCAAAGAGGTACAGATGGTCAACAGGTATGTGAAAAAAGTGTTCAACACTAGTAATCATCAGGGAAATGCAAATAAAAAACACAGTGATATATCACCTCACACCTGTTAGAATGGCTATCATCAAAAAGATACGGAATAACAAGTGTCTATGAGGATGTGGAGAAAAGAGAAGGCTTGTACACTGTTAGTGGGAATGTAAATTGGTGTAGCCTCTATGGAAAATGGTATGGAGTTTCCTCAAATTATTAAAAATAGAGCTACTATACGATACAGTAATCCCACTTCTGGGTATTTATCTAAAGAAAATGAAAACAGTAACTTGGAAAGATATATGCACCCCCATGTTCATTGCAGCATTATTTACAATAGTCAAGATATCCTAAGTGTACATTGATGGATGCATGGATAAGGAAAATGTGGCATATATATATATATATATATATATATATATATAAAATTCAGCCATTAAAAAGAATAAAATCTTGCCATTTGTGACAACATGGATGGACTTGGAGGGCATTATGTTAAGTGAAATAAGTCAGACAGAAAGACAAATATTATATTATCTTCCTTATATGTGGAATCTAAGAACAAAAACCCAAAATGCAAGCTCATAGATACAGAGAACAGATAGGTGGTTGCCAGAGGTGGGGGTCAGGGGTTGGTAAAATGGGAGTCAAATGGTACCACTTCTAATTATGATATAAATGTCATGGGGATATAATGTATAGCCCGGTGACTACAGTTAATAATACTGTATTGCATATTTGAAAGTGGCTAAGAAAGTAAATCCTAAAAGTTCTCATTACAAGGAAAATAAATTCTGTAACTATGTATGGTGACAGACGTTAACTAGACATTTATTGTGGTGATCATTCCACAATATATACAAATATAGAATCATTATATTGTACACCTGAAACTAATATAATGTATGTCAATTATACCTCAATAAAAATACATCGAAGAATATTTATTGCAATAAGAAAATATACTACTTATAATATAATTAAAAATCAGTGCATATAATGGCAGTGCAAATAATGGCACAATGGTATGGTAACTATCATTTTGTAAGAAAAACAATATGTAAGAAAATATTGTCAATTGTTACTATGTTTCAGATTTAAAAATATTTTTAGGGCTTCCCTGGTGGCACAGTGGTTGAGAGTCCGCCTGCCAATGCAGGGGACACGGGTTCGTGCCCCGGTCCGGGAAGATCCCACATGCCACGGAGCAGCTGGGTCCGTGAGCCATGGCTGCTGAGCCTGTGCGTCCAGAGCCTGTGCTCCACAACGGGAGAGGCCACAACAGTGAGAGGCCCGCATAATGAAAAAACAAATTTAGTTTATTGTTTTCCTGTGTTCCTGCATGAAACTTAGATTCTCAGTGTAATAGGGGAAAAACAGTATTTTTTGAATGTTAAAAAAAAGGTTTTTCAAATAATTAGAGCTAAAAGGATTGGGCTCTTCTAGAAAGTGGAAAAGTTTCAAGGAACAATTATTTAGTACCTATCACAAAAGTTTCTCTCATTCTCACAAGAATGCCTTGAGGTACATATCATTATGTACCCCATTTACTTATGGAAAAACAGGTTCAGAGAGGTTAACTGGCCCAAAGTCACACAGAAGGAAGCAGGAGCTGAACCACGGATGTTTAATTCCATAGGCTATGCTTTTCACTACCACACTAACCTGGCCCCCTTACTTTATCTCCTCAAGTCTCAGGGTCCTCAAATGCAAAATGATGACAATGACATGCTTCACAGGTTGTCATGAGTATTACAGAAGATAATGCATTGAGAAGAGTTTAGTCAGTGTCTGGCACATGAAGTACACTCATTCCCTATTCGTTATTATCAGTATCAGTGTTGTCTAATATTACAGAATTAGTGGATGGGAGAGCTAAGAGGTGAAACCAGTCCTAGCTAATTCCAAAGCCTGTGATTTTCCCATGGAGTTGGGTGGGAACTAGTCAGATCTGCTATAGAATGAAAGGTATTCAAGGATAGACGATCTACATAGTCCCACCTGATTCCAAGAGTGTATAGTTTCTGCCTTTATTTTCATGGGCCAATAGCAGTTAGAGTTAGGCTGGGTAGGAAAGACATTCCTTCATCCTCCCTACTTCCAAGTGGCCATGGCATTATGGGAGCACAGGTGAGGTCCCTTGGCTTCATCTCACTAGTCAAACCCAGCTGGGTGTGGATACCACTCCTATATCAAATTGGGTGAGCAGGCAAGTTCCCTTGTCACCTAAGGCCTTGGTTCTTTTATCTATAAAATGGGGATAATAATAGGAGTTAGCCTCATGGATGGTAAGGATTAAAAGGGTTAATACACGTAGAGCACCTGTCTCCATGCCCACAGAAACTGGCTAAAGTTCAGAGCGGCCTCCTCTAGCTGGTGGCTCTGTTTATTATTCTCATCCGGGAACCGAGGGTGAGCAGGGCATTGTTTAAGGACCCGGGAAGCCATGTTTTGCAAAATTCACTTCCTATTGTTGGACCTGTCCGACTTGTAACCGGCTGATTTAGCATTTGCTCACATGTGTAAAAGCCAGGACGTGAAAGGGCTTGGATCCCTGTACAGAACACATAATAAGGCAAACAAGTTTTGCTGTTCCTGTTTTTGAGCTGCAGGGAAAGACCAAGGGCTATTTTTAGCTGTGGTAGGTGTGGGTTCTGGGGAGGGCACTGGGGCCGTGTTTGTTACATTACGTTTTAACATAATACAGAGTCACCAGGCTGAAGGGATCTGTTACGAGTTGTTTTTATTAATCAAAGAGTGGTTCCCCCCCCACCCCGAGTTGAGATGTTCAGACTTAATGGGCAGCAAGCAAACAGTGCCTGATACACAGATTTAACCTAACAAAAATAAATCCTTTGTTCTATCAAGTTTCCATGAGGTATCCTAAAAACAGGAAAAAGAAATATGTCATAAACACAGCATTGTCTTCATTTGAGTAAGTTGTTCTCTCAGTAAAAAAATATTTTGTAATTATACTATTGTATATCTCACACAAATAAACTTTGGAAGAGGGTTCTGTGATTCAGGAACGAAGCACGAGCAAGACCTTCCCTTGGAATTTTCTTGAGCTCTTTCAGGTACAGACAACACATCTATCCTTCTCCTGAGATGAGAACCAGCACAAAGTGGGGGAGGTGGGAAATAATTACATCAAGTACAGATAATTTGGGTTTGAGATACTAGAAACAAAATGCATATTGCTGGGGTATAATAAATGATGTCCTCCAAAATCAGACATCACGAATTCCCTTAAGAAACATTGGTGAGTGCCTGGGATGGGCATGCCGCGCGAGATGCAAAAAAGAACAAGACAGGGCTTCCCTGGTGGCACAGTGGTTGGGAGTCTGCCTGCCGATGCAGGGGACACGGGTTCGTGCCCCGGTCCGGGAAGATCCCACATGCCGTGGAGCGGCTGGGCCCGTGAGCCATGGCCGCTGAGCCTGTGCATCCGGAGCCTGTGCTCCGCAACGGAAGAGGCCACAACAGTGAGAGGCCCGCGTACCACAAAAAAAAAAAAAAAAAAAAAGAACAAGCCAGATTCGGTTCTTGCCTTAAGGGAGCCCGCAGTTCAGAAGGGAAAATATTATAGGTAAGAAAACGGCATGACAGGTGCTCTCACAGGGGAGATACCCTGCTAGGCTGACTGGACCATTTCCAAGTTGCTTAATATTCCTGAATTTCAATTGCTTCATCTCTGACATGAGGCTAAGAATTCCTGTGAAAGACGGAAAGTTTGTGCGTATGTGGTTAAAGCAAACAAAAAAACGCCCGTGTCCTCTTTCCCACACCACAAAATGAAACATTAAGAAAGAGGTAAGCACAGGACACAGAAATAAGGAGTTTTAACCTAAGAGAGAGGCACAAGGAAGGCCCAGGATGACAGTGAAGGATCCTGGGATGACAGCTGTATACTAGGCCCAGGGGCTACCTGTCCAGGTCAGAGCCGGTCAGAAGGTGCCCAGAGGGATTGCTTCAAAAAGATAACACTGATAGAATCCCAAATGTATTTGAAATTTTTCAGAAAAGATTTATGCAACTGCAGACAAGTTTGAGGTTGAATTAGAGCTAAGTACACAGAAAATTAAGCAAGCTTAAATAAACAGGAAAATGACTCCATGGGAAATTAAAAATTGTGCAGGAAAAGTAAAACATCTAGTGTGCTAGATGACACAGTTGTGAAAATGCTGATCTGGCTCAGATTAAATTACCTATACTGGGAAGATAGGAAAACTGGGAAAAGTGTGTGTATGTGTGTTGCACGTGGAGTGGTGGGTTGATGTCAGATAAATCCTCATCTTCCCATGGTGGAAAGCCAATAAATAATGCCTAAAACAGAGAAATCACCAATTAGCAGCATAAGCATGTTATAGAGAGATATGGAGTTGAATAACAAAAAAGTCAGCTGAGGTGTTCAAAGTGGTTGCCCCTGAACCATGGGAAACTGCACTGTGTGGGTTTGGGGCAAGAGAGGGGAACAGGAGGTAACTACCATCTCTTGTATCAAAGCATGCAGAACTTTTTGACTCATTAACTACCTGCACATATAACTAAGTTATCCAAAAACTAAAATTTAAATTATAAACTGAATTTTAAATTATAGCTACACAAGAACAGAAAGTGCTGGAATTCCTTGCTGTGTTTGTTGACAATCATAAAAGTCATGTGCACATCTCATGAAAACTTTTCTGAGAAAGAACTGTCATCACATGGTGTACCAGGCTGACTGGGCCTTCATATTATTTCTCAGATTTGCAAAGTCGGCGTGTTGATAAAACATCATTTGCTTAAAAACAGGAGGGAGGATAATAACATTATTTACCCTCATAAGGTAGCTGACAGGGTCAAATGAGAAAAGGCAGTGACTTAGCCCAGCACTCTGTAAATATTGGCAAGTTATCCTATCTGTCCTCCTCCTCTCTGTCCTAATTATATAATTATCCCCAGGTGATGCCCTTAGAGCCAGGGGGAGAAGGGGCTTGCTCTCTCCCCCTTGTACTCAGCTCTGGCTGCCATAAGAGAATGCCAAGGGCTGGGTGGGTTAACAATGTCTTTATTTCTCACAGCTCTGGAGCCTGGATGCATGAAATCAGGAGGCCAGCATGGTCAGGTTCTTGGTGAAGACCCTCTTCCTGGTTTACTGGTGGTCAACCATCTTCTCATTGTATCCTTACATAGCAAGGTAAGTGGGGATAGGAGAGAGTGGGAAGGGTGGTGGTAGAGAGAAAGCGCTCTCATTTTTATTCTTATAAAGTCACTAATCCCAACATGAGGGCTCTACTTTCATGACCTAATCACCTCCCAAAAGCCCCATCTCCAAATGCCATCACATTGTGGATTAGGGTTTCAACATACAAATTTGGGAGGACACAAAGATTCAGTCTATAGCAACCACCATACTGGCTGGATAGCTGGAATGTCAGGTGTGGTGGTGAGCCAACTGGGACCATGCCAACAAGGGTCACCACGCTGAGGATGGTGAAACAACAAAATAGAAGGAGACATGACCTGTTGCCCAGTCCCCAACCTCCAGTCTAATAATGAGAAAGAGATACACTTCTATCTTGTTTAAGCTCCAGGCAGCTGTCATATTCTAATACTCATCTTAATTTCATTCATATTAACAGTAGGAGTTCTAGTAGTAGCAGTTACTTACGGTGTTCTAAGGAGGGACACCTAGCTCAGACTGGAGACCTGAAGTGCTGATATGTATACAAAACTGAACGAACTATTAAGCAATCAGGCAAAAAGAAAGGCAAGAATATTCTGGGCAGAAAAAACAACATAGACACAGCACTGAAGATGAGAGACACATAGTGTTTGGGGAACAGAAAGTGGTTGAGGTTGGAGTGGGAGAGGGAGGATGCAAGAAGCAAGGCCAATGAAGTAACAACGTTATGCCCTCATAGGTCTTACTGAGGAGTTTCAGTTATCAATCAGGGACAACAGGGAGCCACGGAAGGAAAGTTGATGTGATTCGATTTTTTTTTTCCCTGTGGACTAGCACTCACTGATCTTATTTTTTTTTTTTTTTGAAAATTTTATTTATTTTATGTATTTATTTTTGGTTGCTCTGGGTCTTCATTGCTGCGTGCGGGCTTTCTCTAGCTGTGGCGAGCGGGGGCTACTCTTCATTGCGGTGCACGGGCTTCTCATTGCAGTGGCTTCTCTTGTTGCGGAGCATGGGCTCTAGGTGTGTGGGCTCAGTAGTTGCGGCTCGTGGGCTCAGTAGTTGTGGCTCACGGGCTCTAGAGCTCAGGCTCAGTAATTGTGGCGCACGGGCTTCGTTGCTCTGCAGCATGTGGGATCTTCCCGGACCAGGGGTCAAACTCATGTCCCCTGCACTAGCAGGCAGATTCTTAACCACTGCACCACCAGGGAAGTCCCTGTGATTCAAATTTTAGTTGATGTGTTTGCAGTATGGAGAATGGATTGGAGTCAGACAGGATGGAGGCAAGGAGACTGTTTCAGTAATTAAAGCAAGAAATAAAAGGGGCCTGAACTGTGGTGGGGTACCAGGGGTGGAGACACGAAGGCAGATTTGGACAGATTCAAATGACAGGAGGTAGAATCTGACTCAACACGAAGGTAGAGGGGGAAATGGGTATTGAGAATTAGGACCAGATTTCTGTCTATTTCCCCGGAAGGATGACTGGGCCGTTCATGGAGACAGGCAACAAAGGAGGAGGAGTGGTTTTGAGGAGGAACACAGAAGATGCTGATCTTGGTTGCAGGAACCTGCAAACATCCAAATGCTGAAGTTCCAGGGGCTACTAGATATTCAAGAGAGAGTCTGGGGCTACCCATGGATTTGGACGTAATCCAGAATTAGTCTTTTCAAGCATTTTTGAAAAGTGAATTAGGAAGGTGATAGGGTAATCACCACCACCAGCAGAGGAAACTGAAGCCCAGAAACATCCAAAACCTGCAGCCAAGAAGGTTAATCCCCTAGTTTTGCTGAAAGGAAGGAAGGGAGGAAGGGAGGGAGGGAAGAAACCTAGACCGTACAATTAAATACAACATACAACCCTGGATCTTTGCAAAACTTCTACTCGGTACTACCAATCACTTCTCTCACTAAGTCAATTATTTATTCACCAAACAATAACTGAGGACCCAGCTGTGCTTTGCGCAGAACTAGGAGTTGCAAATATATAAGGTGAATGAGACAAAGTCCCACTTGAATGACTTCTTTTATTGAAGAGGCTATTCTGACTGGGGAAGACAGAAATTCAGCCAACAACAACCAGAGAATGTCAGGTAGCGAATGGTGAATACTACGATGAAAAGAAAGCAAGACGGGCTTCCCTGGTGGCGCAGTGGTTGAGAGTCCGCCTGCCGATGCAAGGGACACGGGTTCGGGCCCCAGTCCGGGAAGATCCCACATGCCGCGGAGCGGCTGGGCCCGTGAGCCATGGCCGCTGAGCCTGCATGTCCGGAGCCTGTGCTCTGCAACGGGAGAGGCCACAACAGTGAGAGGACCGCGTACCGCAAAAAAAAAAAAAAAAAAAAAAAAGCAAGACAAGTATGATCAAGAGTGATGGGAGATACTTTAAACTGGGAGATCATAAAGACCTCTCTGAGGATGTGTTGTGAATAACAAGATGAGCCAGCCATGCAAAAAAATTCTAGGAAAAAAGGGACCTGCCCGTGCAAAGGCCCTAAGGTGAGAAGGGGCTTAGTGTGAAGGTGCAGTTAGAGGCCCGTGTGGCCAGGGTGTGGTGAGCCCAGGGAAGAGTCCCAGGAGATGGGGTCAGGGAGGTGGGTGGGGGCCAGATCAGGGGGCTTGTAAGTTAGAGTTTGGATTTTATTCTAAGTACAATGGGGAGTCATCAGAGGGTTTTAGCAGCAGAGTGACCTCAATGAACCTACATGACCAATGGTCCTGGCCGCTGTGTGGAGGGCAGACTTCGGCAGGAGTGGGAACAGGGATGAGAAGCCATAGCCCGCTCCTGTTCTAGCTCCACTTCTATGCTGTCTGTCATCACAATCTTCAGTTCCTCACGATGACTGGGAGAGGTGGGAGTTACACCCCAGTTTTCAATGAGGATTTTAGCTTTATATCCTTCCACAAAGCCAAGTTCAGTTTGGGGCATGTAGCTGTCTCTTTAATAATATTGGATGTCTGATTAATAAGTTAAACAACCCATTGATTCCATTTATTCCAAGAATCAGACAAAGCAATTAAAAGGCCTAAAAACAAAGGCCAGACATAGCAGCTGTTTGCCGGCCCTGGTCAGTTGCTTGACCGAGAAGCCCTGTCAAACTCAATCAACAGGGTGAAGGCAAGAGTTCACAATGACACAGAGTTCCCAAGTCTGCCATTGTTCTCTCTCCCCAGTGTTGAGCTGTGTCTCTGTGCCTCCAGGAATCTGCAGGAAAACAAAAACGTTCTTTCTAAACCTGGTGTTTTCAAGTCTTCAGTGGTGTGTCATTCTCTAGCCATCCTAGGAGCACCCCAGGTTCGGGTGTGAAGCAGCACACACCGGGCAGAGCGTGGCTCACACTTTATCTGCTTCCTCCCAGATTCACTAGTTAACACAGAATCTTTGGGCTTTCCTCGCAAACAAGGGCCTGAATCACCACAGAAGCCCGGGAAAGGCACCGTCATACTTCCTGCCCTAGCTATGCAGTTCCTGGGCCAGGCCAAGGCATCAACACCAACCACTGGATCACTGCCATTCTCACATAAAAGGCGCAGGGCACTAGAGCCGCCTACCCGACACAGCCCCTCCTGGGGAGCCCCACCCCGCCCCTGCTGAGAAGATTCCATGACCTGATGGTCAGGAGTGAACCTCTGACCCGAAAGAATTTCCAACATAGAGTAGCCTTTATCTTGCAACCTGGCATGACAAGATGAATGAAGGCAATCAAATCACTCTCCTAGGATGTAAAACCAAAAAACAGAGGCTTGATAGTCAAAAGTGGGCCCTGGGCTGAGAGGTGAGGCAGTAAAAGTAGAGCTAGTAACTGTGGTTGGCCACGTGTAAAGGATGAAGAGGAAGCCAGGGTGGAGTATTTGTGCCCATGCACATTTGAGAGAGGGAGAGAGGGAGGGAGAAACAGGGAGGGAAGCAAAGTCAAGAACCGTGCTGTACAGTACTGTAGCTGCATATGGCTATTCAATTTTATTTATTTGTTTGTTTGTTTATTTATTTATTTGGCTGCGTTGGGTCTTCGCTGCTGCTTGTGGGCTTTTCTCTAGCTGCGGCGATCGGGGGCTACTCTTCGTTGTGGTGTGCGGGCTTCTCACTGCGGGGGCTTCTCTTGTTGTGAAGCACGGGCTCTAGGTGTGCAGGTTTCAGTAGTTGTAGCACGCGGGCTCAGTAGTTGTGGCTCACGGGCTTAGTTGCTCCGTGGCATGTGGGATCTTCCCAGACCAGGGCTTGAACCCGTGTCCTCTGCATTGGTGGGCGGATTCTTAACCACTGTGCCACCAGGGAAGTCCCTCAATTCTAGTTAAATAATAATTTTAATTGATTTAAGTTAATTTGTTTAAATTTAAATTAATTTCTTTAAATAACATTAGAAATTAAAGATTCAGTTTCTCAGTTGAACTACACAGATATAGAACATTTCTATTATCGCAGACAGCTCTATTGGACAGCACTGGTCCGTAAGATCCACTAGGATAAAGAATAAAAGATCTTAGTGCCAGGTTTTCAATTCCTGATTCCAATTGACATGAAGCTCAACTATGTATACCTCCTGCCCTGTATTCCATGAGATCATTTGTATCCTGATAATTTGCATCTACCACCCTACCTCTCCCATCACTACCTTTTACTTGAGCTAGATTTTAGTTCTTATTATATTCAAAAGAATCTTAATTAAGAACATATTTTTGACTGATATTACTAATAGAAATAATAACAACCAGTACAATTTATTGAGTGCTTCCATGTATGAACACCATGCCTTAGCATTTTACATGCATGTTTTTATTTCATCTTCACAGGAACCTTATAAGATAGATTTTTATCTCTATTCAACAGCTGAAGGAACCAAGGCACAGAGAGGTTAAGCAAGTTATCCAAGGTCACAGAGCTCACAGGTGGTAAAGTAGGAATGGAATCGATCTTCCATCTTCAATGATTGATGCATAGGTACCTGGCTTGACTTTTAACCATGGAAGCAGACTGCAAAAAGTGGCAGGTACCCCATCCTGGGACATCGTAAATAGGAACTAGAAGTCTGAAACTTCTTTAGAGATCTGTGGATTCTGGGACACCTACTTAGGGCAGCTGGTCTGGTTCCAATCATCTCTCTGCCTAGCATTTTTTTCTTCCACTAAAGAACAGGAAGTTTGAGAAGTGACAGGCCATGGGCACAGGCTGACCCTGCTGCAAAATAGCCCCTCAGGAGCAAACTGCATGTCCTGTGAACGCGGGGACTGGCCAGCGAAATTCCCTGATGCTAGAACTTTGGTCAGAGGACCTAAGTTGTATGCTGATTGGTGCTGGAAGCCAAGTTTGGTGGGGGGAGGGAGTCAGCACATACTTCTCTGCTGAACTCCGTTTCCCATTTGGTCTGGCAGCTTGTTTTTAACGAGGCCAATCCAAAAATTCCGTGTCAACATTGCTCCTTTTACTGGAACCGCAAATGCAGCCCCCTGGGACCTGGCTCTATCTCTGGGCAGACATCAAAAACAACTCCTTTTTACTTTGAAATCATAACAGTCTTCTAAGAGCTACCCACTTCCTTACTTTCTTTCCCCTCTCTGAGAAAGAAAGAAAGGGCCAGGCTTTGCGGGGTGCAGCACCCCAGGATTTACGGTCGGCAGAGAAAGCCTCAGGGCTGGCCAGGCTGAGGGGGTTTTCCTGGACCCTGCTGTCAGTTTTCCCTTTCTTGTGCTTCCAAGTCCTCGCGGTTCCTGCCTGCCTGCTTGTCTCCTGTCCAGGACCAGCCTGATGAGTAGGCATGGCTTTCCCAACCCCCTCTTCACCCTGCCACAGCTGCCTTCACGTTGTGACTTCTGGGGGTTGTAAAAGATGCTGCCACAACCAAAATCTTCTCTCCGTGGGTGACCGAAGCATGATGCATCCGTCAAACTTCCGTAGCTCCCCGGGGTTCCTCTGCTTTGGGGAGAGGGGCCACTTTTTAGCCGCTTCAACACTTGAGATCCCAGCAGGAGGTGGGAGGTGGGGAAGGGTATGGGGGTAGGAGGAAAGAAGATACGTTTTGGGAAGGAGAACACTAGTGATTAGTGGACAGTTAAAGGTGGATTTGTTGGCAAGTGGTACGTACTGACGGGGCATGTCAACGGTGGGGTTTGCTGCATATAAGGTTCTCTCCAGGAGAGAGAAGGTGAGAGAAAGGCTTTTCATGCCCTGTCCCCTGGGCATGACCTGGCTCCAGGTCTCCTTTCTCTAGGAAGGCTTCTGTAACTCCTGACTCACCCAAACATGGATATGTAGTCCTCCTCTGTGTCCTCATAACATCCTGTGTTTCCCTCCTTTGTGGCACTAGCCACGCATTCATCACCTCTCCACTTTCCTGCCATTGCTCTTCACTGTTTCCTGCGGTGTTCCCAGCACCCCTGCATCTACCTAGTGAGGTTAGCAGACACCTCCACTATTTTGAGTGAATGAAGGAATACTAGCTGCTCCTTGCAGAGCTAGGAGAGGAGCAGCTGAGGGAGTGGTGGGGAGATTGGTGCTCTAACCGAAGTTGAGGCTGTGATTCACGAAGAACGTGGTGGTTAAGCGGCGTGCGTCGAGTGTGTCGAGTGTGAACCTGCGCTCCATCACTTACTAGCTGTGTGCTTGGGCAGGCTGTTTCATCTCTCTGTGCCTCAGTTTTTTCATTCATAAACTAGGGATGATAATAATACCTATCTAACTTTTTGTGTGAGAAATAAATGAGTTAATATATTTAAAGTCCTTATAGTTTAACACATTGTAAGCTCTTAATAAATGTCAGCTTAAGAAAATTTTTAAAAACCCTAGAAGAGTCAGCTCTTTAAGCTGTCATCATTCATTGCTGACTTGCTTTATTCCCACCTCGCTGGCCTCCTCCTGTTGCTTTAACATGCTGGCCCATTCTTGCCTCAGAAGCTTTTCTTTGGGACTCTATCTGAAAGAGCCCACCCCTTGCCCTCTTTGGGTTTCCTCATGAAGCACTTACAGTACAGTGCCAGACACCGCATCTGGGCATTACTTTATTTGAGTTTTGTTTGTGTCCACGTAAAAAAGTAAGCTCCATGAAGGCAGGGGCTTTGTTTTATTCACTGTATCATTCCTTGTGCCCAGTATACTGTCTGCCACATAGGAGGTGCTTAGCAACAGTTGTTGGATGGATGGATGGATGGATGGGTAGATGGATGGGTAGGTGGATGGATCCACTGACCTCCTTTGGGAGACTTCTGGGACCACTTCTCCCGTCCTTCCCCTCCTCAATCTCCCAATCACACACCCTCATGTGCAGCCCTTTCTCTGACTCCCATTCTACCAAACTTGCTCTCTGGGTCCCTTTCCCCTCAAATGGCCATTTGCCCAAGCCATGCACTGTCTCAGGTGGTGGGGTTCCCACACAAGCAGTTTGGAATTTGCTGACTAGTCCAGAGAGGTCAGCTGCCCAGTGTCAGCTGTTAAGGGGACACAGTGAACAAGACAGTCCAATGGGAGAGGCAAATGAATGGAGAGATGATTACATCTGCATTGAAGCTGTTTCAGAGAGAAACCCAGGGAGTACAGGGCCACTGAGGAGGGGCCCATAACCTACACCCAGGCAGGAGTTCCCCTTAGACCCAAAGCTAGGCTCGACCATAGAGCCTCATCCTAAATAAAGCACGTGAATAGATGACACACAGCTAGTCTGTTGGATTTCTCCTGAGCTGAAAAAATACCTGGAGGACCAAAGTGAAACCGAAAGCTTTTATCAGTCACAGGAGCGCAGATTTGATATCATCAAAGAAATACTTTCAAGACGTGGGGAAGGGCAGACAGTGTAATTAGCTGTGAGTAGAATACTTCCCGCTTTTGAGGGTGGAGAGAACTTGGGCTCCAGATGCTGTGGGCCCAGAATGGGGGGAGGAGTGACCCAACTCGACTCGCAAATCCCTGCTGGGAAGGGAACATTTCACCAGCCTCCGTCATCTGTAAATCACAGACTCAAAGACCGTTTTGGTATTTTTTAAATTAATTTTTATAGTCCCAGAAGATTCCTGCTGATCATAGTTCCTTGATATGATTTTTAAAATAATTTTCAAAATTAGAGTGTTATGGGTTGAATTTTATCTCCCCCCCCTCCCCGCCAAATTTATATGCTGAAGTCCTAACCCTTAGTACCTCAGAATGTGACCTTATTTGGAGAGGGGATCTTTACAGAGGTAATCAAGTTAAAATGAGGTCATTAAGGTGGGTACTAATCCAGTATGTCTAGTGTCCTTCTAAGAAGGGAAATTTTGGACACAGAAAGGCATTGAGGGAAGAAAATGTGAAAAGACATAGAAGACAGTCATCTACAAGCCAAGGAGAGAGACCTGGAACAGATTCTTCTGTCCTCAGAAGGAGTCAAGCCTGCAATACCTTGATTTTGAACTTCTAGCCTCTAGAACTGTGAGATAAATTTCCGGTGTTTCAGCCACCCAGACTACGGTACTCTGTTACAGCAGCCCTAGGAAACTAATACAGAGAGTAAATAGCAATTCTTCTTCAGACTGAGACAAAAAAGGACCCCATCCATGTCTTTCCTAATCACTGGTAAATTCAAGTATTTCACAGGATAGTTTAGTTTCTCAATGAGAGTATATATGTTATATGGATATCATACCTATAGTTTGGTACAAGACAGAGAGTAGCCAAGCCTTTACATTCCTGGAGGGGCACATAGATTCAACTCAGTTTAACAAATATTTATTGATCCTTCCATGTGCCAGATGCCGGGCTGGAAACGCAGAAAATATAGTCCCTGCTTTTAAAGAGCTCACAGTCTGGTAGAAAAAGTGCAAGCGTATAAACAACTATACCTCAGAATGATAAGCACAATGATTGAAATGCATAAAATGACACAAGGAGGAAGTGCGTATCTCAAGGAGCGGGGGTTGGTCAGAGAAGCTTCTCAGAGGAGGGTCTGATCTGAGTTAAACTTGCCATCTTCTCTATGAGGTTACAAATCAGGGAAACAGATTGCACTAATACACGCTACCAGTCTGAATATGTTTTCAGAAGCAGAAAAACCATTTGTGAATCATTGCAGCATTGTTTATAATAGCCAAAAGAACTGGAAGCCTCCCAAATCTTTATTAATAGACAGTGTTAAGTAAATTATGCTATATTCATAAAATGGCCACCCTATAGCAATTATGCAACTGTTAAAAATGAGGTAGAGTTATATATACTGGAAAAGTATATATACTTTTATATACTTTATATATACTTTCCAAGTTATATATACTTGGAAAGATCTCCAAGAAATTAAGTGAACAAATTAAATGGTAGAATAATGTACATAATATGATACCATTCATGTTATAAGTAAAAGGATATATGAATAGTTACCCAGATTTATGAATGCGTGGAAAGAATCTGGAAGAATACATAAAAACTGGTAATATTAGTTACCTGAAAGGATGGGAGAGGAGAGGCAGGGATATTTTATATATATGTATACATTCATTTAATCTTTTACAATAAAAAGGTTTTAAGGCAAAAACAAACTTTAAAAATATTTCCTGGGAACTTGCTCTGATGCCTGAGCTGACTGCTGGAGAATTCACCTCCCAGACAACTTAGCTCTGCTCTCTCTCCTCATGCTGCGTCCACCCAGCCAGCATGTCCATTTACACAGTGGCCCTGTCCCCAGATCCTCAGTCATGTGCACACTGTTTGCTTTGCTAGACTTATAGCTAAGAGCTGTGAATTTAACAGCAGGCAGAACTGGCTTCAAATCCCCAAATTTTCACTCACTAGCTGTGTGACCTTGAAAAAATTATCTTTATCCTCTGAGCCTCAGTTCTCTCATCACAGGGTGATTGTATGAATTTAAAAGGCAATCCCCATTGAGGGCTCAATGAATCGTTGCTTAAAAAAAGATAAATAATAGGAATCAGCCAATGTTCAATTGATCCCCACTGAATTCAGACCACCCCCCAGGTTGTACTTACCTGTGGCCAACTGGACTGTCTACCTCATCTTAGGTGACTGAACTTCTCCAGTTTTAGTGAAAAATTATATTATATCAAACCAAAAGGAAGTAAATAATGGGATTTGAAGATTTGATCAAGAGTGTTCATCTTCAGTAAAAACAGATTCTACCTTCTCCCTCTGTCCTCTCTATTCCCACTCCCTCTGACACACACACCCACACCTCCCCACACACACCTCAAAACCACTAGAAGTTTGGGCAGAACTGTTCCCATGGGAAGAAAACCCAGTATGACACAATCCAAATGTGCAGATTTGCTCTATCCATCAAGAAGTTTCTTTAAAATAATGCTTGCCCGGCAGCATTTAGCATATGCTTATAGAATAAACGCAATTCACTAGATATTTATTCAGTCATCATAATATTAAAAATAATAGTGGGACTTCCCTGGTGGCACAGTGGTTAAGAATCCACCTGTCAATGCAGAGGACACGGGTTCGAGCCCTGGTCCAGGATGATCCCACATGCCACGGAGAAACTAAGCCTGTGGGCCACAACTACTGAGCCTGCACTCTAGAGGTCACGAGCCACAACTACTGAAGCCTGTGCGCCTAGAGCCCACGCTCTGCGACAAGAGAAGCCACCACAATGAGAAGTCCGCGCACTCCCCGCTCGCCGCAACTAGAGAAAACCTGCGTGCAGCAACGAAGACCCAACGCAGCCAAAAATAAATAAATAAATAAATAAATCTAATCCTTAAAGAATAAATAAATAAATGTGCAAATAACAATCTAGAAACGCTAGCAGAGTATTTCAAATAATGCCTTTAGAAAGTAAACCCACCTAAAATAATAATGCACAAATTGGTGCTATTTAAAGGCAAAATAGCTGTACTATAAAACGTGACACTGATACTACAGTCTCAGTGTCTACATGTCTTTCAAACAGTATGAAAAGCTGTAACTTCAGGGTCTACCTCAAATAAAAGCAAAAACAAGTAAAATAAAATAATAGTGTAGTGAATTCTTGTCATTTTCAGCTATGTAGCACCTGAGCCTCCTTCTTATGTTAGGGAATTCTCTCATTCTGTGGGTTTAGGGAAGAAGCAGAGACCTTCCTCCTTCAACAGAAGCTGAAAGAAAACAGGCATCTTTTCATCCCATTCCCTGGCAGCCAGAGCTCTGGTCTGTACACCGGACTCAGCCATTTGGATGTCTCCATCTGGAACTTTAAATCTGGAGCAAGGAATATAAAGACAGGGGGAAGTCTCGAGGTGATCACAGCCTCACAGTGAGTCTCACAACCAGACAGTTCCTGGGTCCAGGCCTGGGCTGTGTTCTCAGCTGCCCAATCTACCTTAGTTCCTGCCCATTTTCCACGCCTGGTTCTCCAGCCTTCCTGTTGATCCTGTGAACTACCCCAAATCCTTTCAATAGCTTCCTATTCTCTTTAAGTTAACCAGAGTTGGTACCTATTTATTTGTAACAAAGAACCCTGACTGGAACTAATCACTGAAAATTATTGAGCAGCTACAAGCGAGGAATTATTCTAAGCTCTTACATGGAGTACTTCACTTAACCTTCATAACAACCCTGGGAGAATGTAACCGTTTACTCCCATTGGAAAAGTGAGAACACTGAGGGTTGTTGAGGTTAAATAGCTAACACAAGGTCAACAGCCAGAAAAAAGGCAGAGTCAGGATTCAAATCCAGATCCATCTGACTGAAATCCATTTAGCTCTCTCCTACTCAGCTCCCCACATATTTGTAGATTAGTTTACCAGTTACTCAAAGTGTCTTATACCTTACCTCATGTAATCCTGACAGCTCCTTGAGGTTGGAATTTTTAATCCCTTTTTTACAAATGAGGAAACTGAGCCTCAGCAAGATTAAAAGCAACTTGATCCAATATTTATCATAAGCCTTAAAACTGCACATACTCTGATTCAACGATTTCAGGTCTGAGCATTTATCCCAAGGAAATAATCAGAGGTGTGACCAAAGATTATTCACTGAGTTGTAATCTATTGCAGAGGAAAACTAGACACCATCCTTATGTCTGACAATCAGGAAATGGCCAAATTAGGGAATACCATATGATGGAATATTATGTGGTCATTAAAATTAGTCTGTAGAAGCAGATCAGTGGTTGCCTGGGCTTGGGGGGAATGTGGGGACTGACTTCAAAGGGGGTATTCCGGAACTTTCAGGAATGATGAAGATGTTCTAAATCTTGACTGTGGTTATAGTTACATGAGTGCACGCAGTTGCCCAAATGCATCAAATCATACACTTAAAATGGGTGCATTTATTATATGTAAATTATACCTCAATACATTTTTAAAAAATTCTTCTGTAGAAAAGATTTTTATCAAGAACAATGTTCCTAAAATATTAAGTGAAAAGGTTACAAAACGATATTTACAATATATTTATTTCCATGTGTGTTACATGCATAGAGAAGAGATAAGAAGGAAATATACCAAAATAACAATAGTGGTTATCATTGGATGGTGGGGACTATGGGTAATTTAGACCTTCTTTATACTTTTCTGTATTCTTAAGTGATCAGAAGAAATAAACGTGAAAAAAAAAAGTTAATGACTTGCCGTATGTCACACAAGTATTAGAAGAGGCTAGAAATTAGGACTTTGCAGCCAATTTAATTGTACCTTCTACTATGCCTCAGAGTTTCTACTCTGTACCAGGAATTGTTGTATTGCATGCTTTGGAAAATTGCCTATAAAACATGTTCTTGCCTGTGAGGAACTTGAACTCTGCACAGAAGGGTGAGGAAGGAGTGATTACATCTGATTAGGGGAATCAAGAGAGGCTTTACGGAGGTAGATTCTATGATGAGCCAGGAAGGATGAGTGGAACCTCGATGGGCAAAGACCAAGGCCAGGAGGGCGAGAGAGTCTTCAGTCTGGACCGGGGGAGTCCTGTGGAAGGGAACACTGGGGGATGAGGTGACAGGAGAATCTGGAAACTCCATTAGGAGGGGCTCTTGAATGAGGCCTCAGCACCTGGGTCCAACAAACCACTGTACAAGGCATCCACGTGTTAGCAGTGCTTAATCCCTCTTCCTGATAAAGATCTCTGAGTTATAATGTAAATCCGTGAGAAAATAAAACACAGTACTGAAAAACCTAATTTAGGACTAATTTGGGGGGCACATGACAGATGTGCCTGTACCATGGCCAGCTCAGACCTCCAGAAGAACAGCTAGGTGGCTCAGGGTTACTCAGCTACCTCTCCTTACCATACCATGAGGACCCCAAGGGCAGTATCAAGGCCTTATTGAATTTTGTATTCTGGTGCCCATCACAATGTGTACCTGTGACTGTTACGGAGTAGAGGCTCAGTAAATGGCTGCGAAACAAATAAGAGAGACATTTACATTTTAAAAGGAAATCTAAGAGAGGAAGTATGGTGTGATGGTTAGAGCATGGACTCTGGAACCAGATTGCTTGGCTTTGAGTCCAGGCTTTGCCACTTACTGGTTGTGTGGCCTTGGGAAAATTGCTTAACCTCTCTGTGCTTTGGTTTCCTGTATCTATCAAATGAGATCATGAGAGTGTCTGTCTCCTAGGCTGTTTTGAGGATTAAATGAGTTAGTAGATAGAAAGCACTTAGAACAATGCCTGGTACATAGCGAACTCTATATAAGTGTTAGATATTATTATAAGAGATTTTTCTAGTCCAACCTCCTTGCTTTAGAAATGAGGAAACTGAAGTCCAAAGAAAGGCAAGTGACTTGTCCAAGATCACAAAAGGAGTTGAAGGTGGAACTGAGGGCTTTGCGTCTATCAATCAATACATCTGTGGAATGAAACATATACTGGTTGGCTTCTTGCCCTGTGTCTCGCATTGTCCTAGATTTCGGCTGGGGAACATAAGCCATGTTTCCAGTCTTTGGATGGGATGAAAAGATGTTTACACAAGAAACAGCTGGAGACCAGTGCAATACAGAATGCATTCCTAACTGGACAGCACAGTGAGAGACGGGAGGTCAGAAAATGAGAAGATCAACATGGGCTGGCTGAACCAGACAGGGGCCTCTTGGATCTGCAGGGTGGAGAAATAATCAGGACAGTGGCTTTCCATTTTTGTGTCTGAGAGTGACTGGGAAACATCAGACACCCCAGCTCCACAAACTCACCCTCCACATAAAACTGAAAGGGGCAAGCCCTTTGGGATCAGGCAATCTGAGTTGAAATCCTGGCTCTGTCACTTATCAGGTAAGTGACCTTGGGACAGTCACTTGCTGTTTCTGAGCTTTAGTACCTTAACCTGTAAAACGGAGGTAAAAATACCCTGACCACTGGGTTGTTGTGGGACCAAAGGAGCTAGTACCTGAGAGACACAGAAGATCAATCAAGATTAATCCCTTTTTTTTTTTTTGGCCGTCTTCTTTGGCCCACCAGATTGAGGAGTCCTTTAATACCTCTCTAATGAGGGACAAGATGTAAGATGGAGACAGAACAAATCAAATTAAATCATTAGAAGAATTTTAGTTATCTTCCCCCTGAGACCTGGCAGGGGAAGGAGGGTGGTGAGGATGAGAGAGCATAAGGCTTTGGAAAGGGAGTGGTGAGGACTGCAGAGGAAAGTCCCAGTAAGGGAGAACGTAGGCACTGAGGACGTTAGTTATGGCCAGCTCCAAGCAGGGTATCAACTTTCTTTTGGTGGAAAGGAAAGGTACCAGCATGTGTTGAGCCAGGCATCATGTTAGATGACAGGGATACAGCCTTGAACTATATATGAGTCTGAGCCTTAGAGGCTCCAGTCTTTTGATAGATATTAGCAGGAAAATAAAGCATTACAAGTCACATAATTATAATAAGAACAAGACAGCACAGAAGACAGCATGATGAATACTATGAGGAGGTCATATGGAAGGTGGGTTTTGAAGGATGAATAGGAGTTCAATTCAGGTCGGCAATCTAAGGAAGGGCAAATGACATAAGGTTCAGTACTGCTGGAGTAAAAATGGTTTGAAAAGATGAGTTTGAGAGATGAGGCTGGGGAGGTAGATGGAGGCTAAATGATGATAATTAGCCTTTATCCTAGAGTGATGTAAAGGGTTTTAAATGAAAGAAGGACTGTGTCCAATTTTTAAGTTAGAGAGACACCCTGGCAGCAAAATGCAAGGTGCGTTGGAGTGGGGGCAAGCCTGGAAGCAGAATGCTGTTGAAGACACATTTCTGTGGCCCAGGAGAGAGGATGAGGGTCTGAACTAGGACACCATGTGGCCGTCTTCTCTAGAGCTCCTCAACCACGTGCAATCTTATCCTCTTCTATCCACACAGCGTATGTTTTCCCTCACTCATGGCCCCCTGACTCTGGGCCATGTGTTGTGATTATCTGTATATTTGTCTTCCCTCCACTTCCAGTTTGGGAGCACTTTTCTTTCTCTGCATCCCTGGGCCGAGGAGCTGGTTCACAGTTGGCACTGATGTGTTTTGAAGGTCATGGGGTTTGGGAAGAAGAGCATGGGGTGAACACAGCATGTGGTCCAGTTCATGAGCCAAACAAGAGCTCCAGGCCTTCTGTTCACTCACTTCCCTTCTGTATAAACTGTGCAAAGAAATATTAACCGCCTTTTCTATTGTTTTGTGAATCAACAGAAGAGTCTTGCATGTTTACCATCCAGAGCTTTAAGGAAATAACACATAATCAGGGGAGGAAAAGCCAGCTGGTGGTAGTTGGAGTTTGCCCGCATGATTATTTGTTTCCCCTCTCATAAAAAAGTTGAAGTTGGTTCAGTCTAGGACATATTCCAGAGGTGAATTTGCCAGTCCACAAAGACACTTGGGTGCAAGTATTATTTTCTCCTTTGTTCTTCCACGACTTTCCCTTTGCTGCCTTCTGATGCTTCTGTGTGGGCACAGACAGGGCGGCTGCAGGATACCTGGAACCTAAAACTTGTTATCCCCTGACATCTGCACCAACAGCTTATGTAAAACGAGCTGGTTCCAGCAAGCACATGTCCCAGGCAGGAGCCGGTCCACAGCCAACATCCTCCAGGCGCCTGTGAGCTGCACACTGCCAGGGCCCGAGAACCAGGCAGCGCTGAGGGCTGCGGCTGCATGGGGCGTTGGAAAGAGCTGCCTCTGAGGAGGTCCGGGACACGTGGGCAGAGAAGTCAGGCAAGAGAGGACTGAGAGTCCCGGGCAGCACCTGTTCCCAGGGAGTAAATAATACTTTGCCCTCGTGTCATAACTCCTGTGTGTCACCCAGCAGGCATCCAGTTCATCCTGCACTCTGGGCCGCCAGCCTTGCACCAGTGCGCTGCTGGTTTCAAATGTGCTTTGGAAAAGAAAGCAAAGGTCCTGATGACTTCTGCTCCCTGCTCGGCTTGGTGTCTCTCCCAGACTCTCATTTCACAGCTGCCGTCCAGCTGTAGGGCTCACAGGGCGAGCCTTGCCAAGTATTTGAATCTGGTGCCTCCAGCTTTGGAGAGGAACGAGGTGACAGGGGTAGAGAGCCTGAGATGCACTCGGCTGTGGTCCCAGGAGGACAGGTGCTGGTGGCTGTAGCCTCATCCCTTCCCCCACTTTTCTCTCCTTCCCCTCCCCCACTCACCTCTCTGTTTACAGTCTATTCGCAGGACAATATTTGAAGTATTCAAAATACGGGCGTCATATCCCAAGATTGAATGCCAGGCCCATTGTGCGGAAGGAGAATTAGTTATGTTTAGAGACAGGGAAGATTAATCCGTCTGTTTGGGAATGTGTCAGAGTTCGGTGATCACTCTTTTTTGAAAGGACATCATTTATCCGTTTAAGTAATAATGCAGTGGTTCACAACTTGCGTACTAAGGGCAAACAGGCCTGGATTCAAATTCCAGCTTGGCCACGAGCCTGCAGCAGAATTATATTTGGGTGAATTCCTTTGCTCCCATTTGTTGAGTGACCAACTCATCCAGGTTTGCCCTGGGTTTTCCAAGTGCTGGGAACCCCCTCAGTCAGCCCTGGGCACACTTAACAGAGGATAATGATTGTGCTTAGTTTCTCCCGTGTGAAGTCTAACTGAATAAGACTCATACAGTGTTTGCCACAGTGCCTAGTGCACACCGAGCACGCTGCTAAGTAAGCCAGTATGATGCCCTTTGGAGTGCTCAAAGGTCTTGGCGTACTCAACTGTGTCTCTTGTACTGCTAGAGTGCGAGAGACACAGCTGCAAACAAAGCTGTCACTGTGTAAACATGGCAGCATTTGTGACCGGAGCCAGCCCTGTTAAGTAGCTAGTGTAACCTCTACTTTACTTTACTGATGAGGAAATTAAGACTCTGAGGGATAGGACTTGCCAAATGTTAATAGGAAAGGAAGGACATGGACTTGAACCCAGACCTTCTACATCAAGCCCTGAGTTCTTTTGCCCTAGATCATTCCACCTCCCTTGAGGCCATTCACACTACAGCTTGAGTACTGCCTAAGCCTTTGCTCAAGCTGTCCCCTCTTCTGGAACGCCCCAGCTCACTGCCCTGGCCTGTGAGCCCTCCATCTCTTCACCTGGCAAACTCCTACTCTCGGCACCCAGCTCAGGCATCACCTTCTCCAGAAACCTGTACTGACCCTTCTTCTGTCTCTACCCTCTGAACATCCCTTGTGTATCTCTGCTGCTATAGTTCCCTCATGGTATTGTAATGACTTACTGATAGACTGTCTCCTGTGAGCCCCTGGAATGCAGGGATAGTTTCTCTCTTTCCACCTCCCCAGAGCCAAACATGGTTCCTGACACAAATCAGGTGCTCTGTGAATGTTGTGGAACTGAACTGAATTCACTAAGGTCTGACATGATTGTTTTATACTTAGTAATAATAAAATAGCTACAATTACTTGAGTCTTATGATATGTCAGGCAGTATGCTGAGCATATATATTGTCTCATTTAATCCTCACAACAAACTCATGAGGTCTGATAAATGACAAATAGGAAAACAAGGCTCAGAGAGGTCAAATAACCTGCCCTAGGTCACACAGCCAATAAGCATCATATCCAAACTTTGAGTCCAGATCTGACTAACACCCTCTTAACCTCTGCGCTCTTTACTGTCACTGGTGCCTAACTCAGTTCCTTGCATAGATGAGGTGCCGGTTACTAGCAGACAAGGTGGATGGATGGCGTGGTGCAGGGACTGAAAAGCTCTCCACGGGATGGGCAGTACCGGACACAGGCTCACTGTCTTTGGGCCCTCAGAGCCAGCTGGGGTGTGTTTTCAGGAGCTGCCGGCTCCCTGGGCTGGCACCAAAAGCCCTTCCGAATTCCAGGGCTCATTTTCACCCTCATACCTTCCCAGACTTTCTCATCATCCCAGGGCAAGGTGAGGGCTGACAAACCTAAGGAATGCAGTTGAATTGTCTTCAACAAAGTTCTTGCCGGTAAAACTTGGGGGACTTTCCAGGCACTTTCCTCTGACATTTCAGCTAAGAACACCAGGATAAGCTGCAATGAATCAGCTCATGGAAAACGAGGGCCATCAAAGTCTCCCAGGAAGTCAAGTTGTTGTACACATGTCTTCACCCAGCCAGGCAGGAAGTCACAGGCAGCCCAGGGTCCTCCAGCCTCCCTGTGGGGTGATGGGCAGAAGGACAGAAGAAGGAGCACTGCTGCCCGGGTGAGAAAGGCTAGGTCTAGAGGCAACTTCTGAACTATAAGAAGCCTCAGGGAGAAGCAAGAAGAACTATGATCCTGCAGCCTGTGGAACAAAAACCACATTCACAGAAAGACACACAAGATGAAAAGGCAGAGGGCTATGTACTAGATGAAGGAACAAGATAAAACCCCAGAAAAACAACTAAATGAAATGAAGATAGGCAATCTTCCAGAAAAAAGAATTCAGAATAATGATAGTGAAGATGATCCAGGACCTCAGAAAAAGAATGGAGGCAAAGATCGAGAAGATGAAAAAATGTTTAACAAAGATCTAGAAGAATTAAAGAACAAACAAACAGAGATGAACAATACAATAACTGAAATGCAAAATACACTAGAAGGAACTAACAGCAGAATAACTAAGGCAGAAGGACGGATAAGTGACTTGGAAGACAGAATGGTGTAATTCACTGCTGCAGAACAGAATAAAGAAAAAAGAATGAAAAGAAATGAGGACAGCCTAAGTAAGAGACTTCTGGGACAACATTAAACGCAACAACATTCGCATAATAGGGGTCCCAGAAGGAGAAGAGAGAGAGGAAGGACCCAAGAAAATATTTGAAGAGATTATAGTCAAAAACTTCCCTAACATGGGAAAGGAAATAGCCACCCAAGTCCAGGAAGTGCACAGAGTCCCATACAGGATAAACTCAGGGAGAAACACGCTGAGACACATAGTAAACAAACTGGCAAAAATTAAAGACAAAGAAAAATTACTGAAAGCAGCAAGGGAGTGGCATGATATATTTAAAGAGATGAGAGGGAAGAACCTACAACCAAGATTACTCTACCCGGCAGGATCTCATTCAGATTTGATGGAGAAATCAAAAGCTTTAGAGACAAGCAAAAGCTAAGAGAATTCAGCACCACCAAACCAGCTTTACAACAAATGCTAAAGGAACTTCTCTAAATGGGAAACACAAGAGAAGAAAAGGACCTACAAAAACAAACCCAAAACAATTAATGGTCATAGGAACATATATATAGATAATTACCTTAAGTGTGAATGGATTAAATGCTCCAACCAAAACACACAGGCTTGCTGAATGGATACAAAAACAAGACCCATATATATGTTGTCTACAAGAGACCCACTTCACACCTAGGGACACATACAGACTGAAAGTGAGGGGATGGAAAAAGATATTCCATGCAAATGGAAATCAAAAGAAAGCTGGAGTAGGAATACCCATATCAGATAAAATAGACTTTAAAATAAAGAATGTTATAAGAGACAAGGAAGGACACTACGTAATGACCAAGGGATCAATCCAAGAAGAAGATATAACAATTATAAATATATATGCACCCAACATAGGAGTACCTCAATACATAAGGCAAATGCTAAGAGCCATAAAAGAGGAAATCGACAGTAACATAATAATAGTGGGGGACTTTAACACCTCACTTACACCAATGGACAGATCATCTAAACAGAAAATTAATAAGGAAACACAAGCTTTAAATGGCACAATAGACCAGATAGATTTAATTGATATTATCCGACATTCCATCCAAAAACAGCAGATTACACTTTCTTCTCAAGTGCGCATGGAACATTCTCCAGGATAGATCACATCTTGGGTCACAAGTCAAGCCTCAGTAAATTTAAGAAAACTGAAATCATATCAAGCATCTTTTCTGACCACAATTCTATGAGATAAGAAATCAATTACAGGGAAAAAAACGTAAAAAACACAAACACATGGAGGCTAAACAATACATTATTAAATAACCAAGAGATCACTGAAGTAATCAAAGAGGAAATCAAAAAATACCTAGAGACAAATGACAATGAAAACATGATGATCCAAAGCCTATGGGATGCAGCAAAAGCAGTTCTAAGAGGGAAGTTTATAGCTATACAAGCCTACCTCAAGAAACAAGAAAAATCTCAAATAAACAATCTAACCTTACACCTAAAGGAACTAGAGAAAGAAGAAGAAACAAAACCCAAAGTTAAAAGAAGGAAAGAAATCATAAAGATCAGAGCAGAAATAAATGAAATAGAAACAAAGAAAACAACAGCAAAGATATATATAAAACTAAAAGCTGGTTCTTTGAGAAGATAAACAAAATTGATAAACCATTAGCCAGACTCATCAAGAAAAGGAGGGAGAGGACTCAAATCAATAAAATTAGAAATGAAAAAGGAGAAGTTACAACAGACATGGCAGAAATACAAAGCATCCTAAGGGACTACTACAAGCAACTCTCTGCCAATAAAATGGACAACCTGGAAGAAACGGACAAATTCTTAGAAAGGTATAATCTTCCCAGACTGAACCAGGAAGAAATAGAAAATATGAACAGACCAATCACAGGTAATGGAATTAAAACTGTGATTAAAAGTCTTCCAACAAACAAAAGTCCAGGACCAGATGGCTTCACAGGTGAATTCTATCAAACATTTAGAGAAGAGCTAACACCGATCCTTCTCAAATTCCTCCAAAAAATTGCAGAGGAAGGAAAACTCCAAAACTCATTCTATGAGGCCACCATCACCCTGATACCAAAACCAGAAAAAGATACTACAAAAAGAGAAAATTACAGACCAATATCACTGATGAATATAGATGCAAAAATCCTCAACAAAATACTAGCAAACAGAATCCAACAACACATTAAAAGGATCATACACCATGATCAAGTGGGATTTATCCCAGAGATGCAATGATTCTTCAATATACACAAATCAATCAATGTGATACACCATATTAAAAAACTGAAGGATAAAAAACATATGATCATCTCAATAGATGCAGAAAAAGCTTTTGACAAAATTCAACACCGATTTATGATAAAAACTCTACAGAAAGTGGGCACAGAGGGAACCTACTTCAACATAATAAAGGCCATATACGACAAACCAACAGCAAACATCATTCTCAATGGTGAAAAACTGAAAGCATTTCTTCTAAGATCAGGAACAAGACAAGGATGTCCACTCTCACCACTATTATTCAACATAGTTTTGGAAGTCCTAGCCACGGCAATCAGAGAAGAAAAAGAAATCAAAGGAATACAAATTGGAAAAGAAGAATAAAACTGTCACTGTTTGCAGATGACATGATACTATACATAGAGAATCCTAAAGATGTCACCAGAAAACTACTAGAGCTAATCAATGAATTTGGTAAAGTTGCAGGATACAAAATTAAGGCACAGAAATCTCTTGCATTCCTATACATTAATGATGAAAAGTCTGAAAGAGAAATTAAGGAAACACTTGCATTTACCATTGCAACAAAAAAATGAAGTACCTAGGAATAAACCTACCTAGGGAGACAAAAGACCTGTATGTAGAAAACTATAAGACACTGATGAAAGAAATTAAAGATGATACCAACAGATGGAGAGCTATACCATGTTCTTGGATTGGAAGAATCAATATTGTGAAAATGACTATACTACCCAAAGCAATCTACAGATTCGATGCAATCCCTATCAAATTACCAGTGGCATTTTTTACAGAAGTTCACAAAAAATCTTAAAATTTGTATGGAGACACAAAAGACCCCAAATAATCAAAGTAATCTTGTGGGGAAAAAAATGGAGCTGGAGGAATCAGACTCCCTGACTTCAGACTATACTACGAAGCTACAGTAATCAACACAATATGGTACTGGCACAAAAACAGAAATATAGATCAATGGAACAGGATAGAAAGCCCAGAGATAAACCCAAGCACCTATGGTCAAGTAACCTATGACAAAGGAGGCGAGGATATACAATGGAGAAAAGGCAGTCTCTTCAGTAAGTGGTGCTGGGAAAACTGGACAGCTACATGTAAAAGAATGAAATCAGGACACTCCGTAACACCATACACAAAAATAAGCTCAAAATTGATTAGAGACCTAAAGGTAAGACCAGACACTATAAAACTCTTCAAGGAAAACATAGGCAGAACACTCTTTGACATAAATCACAGCGAGATACTTTTTGATTCACCTCCTAGAGTAATGGAAATAAAAACAAAAATAAACAAATGGGACCTAATGAAACTTAAAAGCTTTTGCACAGTAAAGGAAACCATAAACAAGACAAAAAGACAACCCTCAGAATGGGAGAAAATATTTGCAAATGAGTCATTGGACAAAGGATTAATCTCCAAAATATATAAACAGCTCGTGCAGCTCAATATTAAAAGTCAAACAACCCAGTCCAAAAATGGGCAGACCTGAATAGACATTTCTCCAAAGAAGACATACAGATGGCCAAGAAGCACATGAAAAGCTGCTCAACATCACTAATTATTAGAGAAATGCAAATCAAAACTACAATGAGGTATCACCTCACACCAGTTAGAATGGGCATCATCAGAAAATCTACAAACAACAAATGCTGGAGAGGGTGTGGAGAAAAGGGAGCCCTCTTGCACTGTTGGTGGGAATGTAAATTGATACAGCCACTATGGAGAACAGTATGGAGGGTCCTTAAAGAACTAAAACTAGAATTACCATATGACCCAGCAATCCCACTACTGGGCATATGCCCTGAGAAAACCATAATTCCAAAAGACATATGCACCCCAATGTTCATTGCAGCAGTATTTACAATAGCCAGGTCATGGAAGCAACCTAAATGCCCATCGACAGATGAGTGGATAAAGAAGATGTGGTACATATATACAATGGAATATTACTCAGCCATAAAAAGGAACGAAACTGGGTCATTTGTAGAGACGTGGAAGGACCTAGAGACTGTCATACAGAGTGAAGTAAGTCAGAAAGAGAAAAACAAATATTGTATGTTAACGCATATATGTGGAACCTAGAAAAATGGCACAGATGAACCGGTTTGCAGGGCAGAAATAGAGACACAGATATAGAGAACAAACGTATGGACACCAAGCGGGGACAGTGGCGGGGGGGGGAGGGCGGTGATGGTGGGATGAATTGGGAGATTGGGATTGACATGTATACACTGATGTGTATGAAATGGATGACTAATAAGAAAAAAAATTAATTAAAAAAAAAAAAGAAAGAAAGAAACCTCAGGGATGGACTTGGAGGATGGATTCCGGTTAGAGTCCTTCCAGTGTGACAATGGCCAATGATGCAGCCTTTCTGAGCTTTGGGGTCTTCTCTGCAGAATGGGGGGAATGGTACCTACTTTTAAAGGGCTGATGTGAGATTAAAAAAATTAATGTCTACATGGTGCTGAGCAGTCCCCACAGCAAGTAGCTGCTTGACAGCAGTAGCTCTTATATGTGAGTGAAGGAAGGGCAAAAATATGAGTGGGGCCCTGGCATCTGGGGTGGCCGTGAGTCTAGCCGATTCCTCACTGCTCCCCCTCTGAAAGAGTCTGCTTGCTGTGCCACCGTGACTGCTCCCAGGCTGAGCGGCACGTACCACGTTCCCCTGACCAGTGGCTCCCAAAGTGTGTTTTCTGCAGGCTGGTATCTGCAGGAAGGACTGGTGTAGCCACAGCCCACCGTGTTCACAGCGCATGTGTTTTGCAGCCCTGGCAAGCTGGGAGTGCGTGACCCTGCGACACTGTCTCAAGGGGACCTTTCCTCCAGAGGTCAGGCTGGGTCTGCACTCTTACTCAGCGAAGCCCTGCCTTTGAGAAATTCCTTCTGGACATATTGCAGGAAGGCTCATGGGCTCCACGGTCTTGGCCGTGTTCCTTTCCTCTCCCTACCACTCACCCCCTTTTTTGGCAGAACCTGAAGGCAGTGGAAAATTTGTACTCAGGTGAAGAAAGATGTGTGATGTCTTAGATAATATCTCTTCTTCTCTGACTTTGAAGTGTGTTAAAGAAATACACATGACCTAAAATTGATAATAGCCTTTAAAGTGTGGTCATGTCTTCTTGTCAAGTCAACAAGTATCTATTAAGTTGTTAAGTGTTTGAAGACTGGGGCTCATGAAGCCTTTATGGATGGAAAGGCCTGTGGAACTAATGTAAACAGTTAAGAAATGAGAGCCTCAAGAGAAGTGACATTCTGAAGATTATCAGCCGGCTGGGGGGATTTCAATCCAACACCCTGATCTTTGGCTTAATTCTCTCTCCTCTTTCTCCTCCTGCTTCTTATGGCCACCTCATGGTGTGGTTGGTATGGTGCTGGGCAACATAAGAACACCAAGAATTAAGGGGAACACCTCTGCTTTTGAGAACCTTTCAATCTAGTAGAGAAACCAGCAGGTTAAACGATGAGCAGATGATGCTTAATAGTATGCTCAGGAGAAAGAGCAAAGATATCGTACAAGGCTGATGTACCCTGGCTCCATCTCCTGGAAAGGCCCCACCACTCACCATCTGTGGGACCTGGGACAGGTTGCCTAGCCTCTGGAAGCCCCAATTTCCTCACCTATAAGCCTGCCTCTTAGGGTTGCTATGAAAGCATTTAGTGTACAGCCTAGAACATACTAGGTGCTCAATAAATGGAAGCAAAAATAAATCCAAGTCCTACAAAAATGCCACCTCTTCCTATTAGACTTTCCTGTGGGTACCCCATCATTTGCATTGCGAATTTACATCTGTTTTTTCCTTCAGTCCTCACAAGAGTGTTCAAAGATAACTGGAGAAGATTCTGAATAAACATTCATTGAATAAACAGTGCATGAATAATAAAACTAACAAGCGCAGCTCATATGTCAGAAACTATTCCTAGCACAACCTGTTCTATGTAACTTACGTAATACATGCATTATACCCATACAACCACTCTATGAGCTGGGTACTATTATCCCCATTTTACAGATAAGGAAACTGAGGTCCAGAGATACTAAATAAAATACCTAAGATTATACAGGTAGTATATAATTTAGCTGAGAATGAAGTCAGGTCAGCTGGCTCCAGTGTTTGTGTTCCTATGAATGAATGGTGAATGAGTGAATATATCCCCTATCTTACAGACACTGAAGCTGAGGCTGCCAGAGCATAACTGAATTGCCCAAGGTTACACAGTTGGTTTAGCACTAAAATGGCCATCAGATGGCAGGAGACCACTTCCCTGCCCCCATCTGAAGTGTAGCCACGTGACTTGATTTATTCAGTAAAACGCGAGTGAGAGTTGCCTATAGCATTTCCAAGATGGAAGCTTTAAGAATTTGCCACATTTCTTAGAAGCACGTGTTGAAGTGAAGCCTCTGTCTGCCTGCGTCACAGAGAGACTAAAATAAGCAGAGTCCACCTGCCTATCAATGATAGCATTAAGTGAGAAATAAATTGTTCTTGTATTAAGCCACGGAGATTTGGGGGGCTTGTTACCACAGCAGAACCTGGCTTCTCCTGACTCATACAGGCAGAACTAAGAACGAGAGCTTGGGTAAGCAAACGCTCATACACCTCCTGTTGCATTACCTAACCCCAGTCTCCAGTGCACACTCGGGGGCTTACCCACCAATGGCTTCTTCCCCTGAGGGGCTAAGCTCAGACTGAGTGAGCTGGATCATTTACGGCAGGGGTCCCCAATCCCCGGGATCTAATGCCTGATGATCTGAGGTGGAGCTGATGTAATAATAATAGAAACAAAGTGCACAATAAATGTAATTGCGCTCGAATCATCCCGAAACCATCCCCCGACCCCGACCCTGGTCCTTGGAAAAACTGTCTTCCATGAAAACAGTCCCTGGTGCCAAAAAAGTTGGGGACCGCTGATTTACGGCATGAAGAGAAGACAGCTGCAGAATTCCAGCTCCTGACAGAAGGCTCCAGACAGACATTGACAGCTTGGCTCTGCTGGTTTGATGCACCAGAAACCCCCTCCCCAAAGTGCTATCTTGTGTCCATTTTTCTCAGTGAATAGAATGCTGTAGAGAGAGTGAGCTTTTCATAAAGCAATCCATAGGTATTGAGATTAGCATCACTATCTCCCAAAGCTGAAGATGTAAAGTCAAGTTTAACTGACCAATTTGTATTTGACTGATTTTTTAAAAGGTTGTAAAGAGAGTGGCATGGACATATATACACTACCAAATGTAAAATAGCTAGTGGGAAGCAGCCGCATAGCACAGGGAGATCAGCTCGGTGCTTTGTGACCATCTAGAGGAGTGGGATAGGGAGGGTGGGAGGGAGACGCAAGAGGGAGGGGATATGGGGATATATGTATATGTATAGCTGACTCACTTTGTTATAAAGCAGAAACTAACACACCATTGTAAAGCAATTATACTCCAATAAAGATGTTAAAAAAAAAGAATAGTTACATAACCTAATAGGCTTATCATTTTCTATTTGACAAACACATTAACATTGAAACAATTGATACTGACACCAAAAATGTTCAACTACTTTTTCAAAAAAAATTTTGATTGGTTAAATGAATCCAACTAGAATTTTTTTAAAAAAATGGTTTCTATATATAGAGAGTATCCCTTATATTAAACTAATGAGAGAAGATTATACACAAGAAGAGTTTCAGGATTTTAAATACTGACTGACATATATTGATTTATCTTAATTAAAAAAATTTGGTGACACACACCAAAAAGTTAATGGTGTCTCAGACTAGATGAACTCTATGTTCATCCTTAGATTGATTTTTCTGCATCCTCTAAATTTCATTTCTAGGCTCTATACTTTTCTTTGTTTTTCAATATCTTCTGAATTTTTGTATTAGACTAGCCTTATAATCAAATAGAACAATCAAGGTTTGGGGTTTTTTTTTTAAGTTATGGTAAACTTATGTGTCCTTTCCTGAGATTGTCTGGCTATCTTTGGGGCCACTGGAGGCCAACTTGAAGGTGAATCTGAGCCCAGCTGTGTCAAACGGTGAGGGCAGACCCAGAACCACACCATGTGGGGGCTGGAAGAGACCTTGGAGCACACTGGGCACAATCTCTCCATTTCACAGGTCTGGGAACTGAGGCCCAGAGAAGGGATGTGCCCAGGGCCACACAGCTGGTGAGTGGTAAAGTAGAGCAACCACTAGAACCCAGGTCTGTCTGATGCCAAAGCTCATGCGCTGCTCGCCAGTTTTGAGGAGACTGGAAGCCTCTGGTTTGCACTACTGCACTGGATGTTCTTCTGGAACTTAGGTAGATATAACATCATTCCCCATGTTCTGACACCATCTGCATTTGCCATGCACTTTCCAGGTAAAGCATATACAAATGCATAATCTCACTTGAACCCCTAACAACCCTGTGGGCTACAAAAGACGTTGAGCACTAAAACTCAGCCTCCTGTTTTCCTGGCCCCTCTTTGCATGTCAGCACTCTCCCTCACCTTTACACATTCAGGTGGAAAACTGTGTGGCACCAGCCATATCTTGGTGCTTCTGTTTCTCAACTGTGTGGTTTAGGATAAGTGACTTAACCTCCCTGAACCTCACTTCCCTCCTCTGTAAAATGGGTATATTAATGTAAGTTGTACGAATGATCAAAGGAAATAACGCAGGTAGTGTGCCCGGCCCACATTCATTTCCAGGCTGCAGCTCATCGGGCCCTCTCACAGAGGCATTTGACCAACAACTTCACAGCATGCCCCTTCTGTTCCCTTCTATGAGGGCTTCTCCATGTCATAGGCTGGTGTCCTCCGCCTCACCAAAACCTGCCCCTCCAACGCAGTGTCACCTCCTCTGAGAAGCCTGCCTTGACTCCTTCAGCCACGCTGAGCACTCCCACTTTTGCATTGCTATTGAAAGTACGGTTCCTGCCACACTTTCCTGTATTTTAGGCTCATGTCCCTAAGTAGGTGACTGCCTTTTCTTTCCGGCATCCACCGTGCCATACCAGAATCAAGGATCTTTCATAACAGATAAAGCTGGATCTTTAACTCAGGCTCTCAAAGAGTTTATGTATCTATACCTATATCTATTTATCTATCCATACACACACACACACACACACACATACACACACATATATATAATGTGTATATAGGTATATAAGTAGACACAGGTATATTTGCATGTATATATAAAATATATATGCATATATATTTAACAATTCATCCCTAATTCTTGTTCCATTAGAAAAGTAGGTCAAGACCTTTGCTTTTCTTCACTAGTTTTGAAAAGCAAAGGTAAAGAAACGTGGATGTTGAACAGAGGTAGAGGAAACCGGGGAAAGGAGGAAGGGAAAGCTTGAGAAGGGAGAAAGGGGAAGACAATGGCTAAACATATGATCTCATTTAGTCCTCAGAACAACCCTGGTGTGACTTTCACTTTGCAGATGAGGAAAGTGAGGCCTGGAAGGATGAGTGCCACGCACAAGGTTGCAGAGCCAGATAGATCCTCGCTCTGCCTGATTCTGAAGTGGGTGCTTTTGTTGCAAAACCAGGCTGTGTCCCCTCTGCCAGGTGTGGGATGGTGGTTAGGTGCACACACTGTGAGCCAGACTGCCCGTGTTGAATCCTGACCTGCCGCTTACTAGCTTGGGTGAGTTACCTCACTCTAGGCCTCAGTTTCATCATCAATAAAATGGGAGTGGCAAAAAGAGAAGGATCGCTTCATGTGGATGTTGTGGACATGAATGATCTCTAGCAAGTAAAGCACTTAGAAAAGTTCCAGGTGCAGAGTTCATCCTCCGTCAGCACTAGCGATGGTCATTCTCCCAGCTCTCCCCATGACTGGAGCAATGGCTCCAGCAGAATCCAGCAGACTCAGGTGGAGCCCACTTCCTCATTACTCCAGATCCAACTTCTCCCTTGTCCTCCTTGCCCAAGGTCAGGACCCCACCAGGACCCTGCTGCTCACATCATTACAACATGGGTTCCCATCATTTGTGTAGATGATTTGCAACTAGGGCACAGGTGGAATTTTGACGACAGGAAATATGTCTTGTGGAGAACCAATGAAGGCAAAACTCTTCAATATGCTCCATTTTACCGATTTCTTCTCTTGAGTTTCCAATTCATAGAGCACCAGCATTGGTTTCTGCTTCATTTTCATATCTCCCATCATTTCCAACATAGGAAAATGCCCAGGATCACACAGCTACCAGGTGGAGAAACTGGGATTTGAACATAGATCATCAGATTCCAGACCCTGCCTGCTTAACCACTACTCCACAGGGCCAACCTTTCCCTATAGAATATAACTTGAGGACAGGCATCGCCTATTACACTTCCAACCATGGCTGGTACCTCACAGCTTGCTTATAATAAATAATCAGTACCCACTGATAGACTTGTTGCCTGAAAACATTAAAGACCTTCATTTAATCTCTTCTCTTCAGAGTTGATTATCTCAGGGTTGAATTGAGGAAAGGCTGAAATAGTTATTCATTCATTCATCAAACATGTACTGAATGCCTAACCAGGACAAGACTCTAAGCTGTGTGCTAGAGAAATGAAAATCAGCAAGACAAGTCCCCTGCACTCCAGCTGCTTCATGTCTATGTCAGGGAGGCAGTGCAGGGATTCCCAACCCTGGACGAACATTTAATCTCCTGGGGAGCTTTTAAAAAAATCCAGATGCCTGGGCCTCACCTCCAGTGGTTCTGATTTAATTACTCTGAGGTGGGAACCCAGGCTTTGTTTGTTGGTTTGGTTTTTTTTTTAATAGTAAACTTTTTTTATTTTAGAACAGTTTTAGATTGACAGAATTATTATGAAGGTAATAGAGAGCACTCCTATAAACACCATGCCTAGTTTCCCCTATTATTAACATCTTACAGAAGTATGGTACATTTGTCACAATTAACGGACCAATATTAATGCATTATTATTAACTAAAGTCTATCCTTCATTTAAATTTCCTCAGCTTTTCCCTAATGTCCTTTTTCTGTCCCAGGATCCCACCTGGGACACCTCATTACATTTAGTCATCATATTTCCTTAGGCTTTTCTTCTGGGACAGTCTCTTGGCTTTGGTATCTTTTTAATTCCTCAGATTATATTACGCAGCCAGGGCTGCGAACTTCTGGTCTGGGGTCAAAAGCATGGAACTTCTAGAGGCGGCTGTCTGGGTGCAAATTCTGGCTGGGCTGCTTGATAGTTCTGAGGCCTTGGGCAGTAAGCAATCCCGTAGGGCCCCTATTTTCTCCCATGTAAAATGGAAATGTTAATAGTAGCTACCCCGTAAGTTGTAAAGGGCGAACGAGGCCAGTGCTTCTCAACTTTGTCATATCAGAGCAGCCAGAGAAAATACATAGTATTTGTATGATGTATTGACACAGCACACAACCCAAGTTCTAGTGGCATACATGGATGAATCTTCTCACAGCCAGGGATGAGGGGATCAAAGCTTGAGCCGCCTGTAGCTCTTCTGTGCCGGCTTGGGAAGTTCTGGGTTGACATGTGTAGAAGCACTTAGGCTCTACCTCGGCCTGTGCAAGCCCTCCATAAACGTGGAAGAGGCAGACCTGTAAAGCGCAAGGGGCAGTGCAGACTGGGGAAGTGATAGGGGCAAGGCAAGAGCAGTACTTCCGGGGCCCATTTGTACCGACCTTTTGCCTTTCCAAGGGGAATGGGCATTGTCTCTGGAGCAGGAAGGAGCCGCTCTCACTTCCTGAAGCTGGGTGACCAGCTATGGACATAAACCCAGGGCACCTCGTTACACTGCGAGGAACAAGAGCAGCCAGGCTGCTGACACACGAGGAATGCAGTGCGCCGGGAAAATTAAGTAGTGGCCCTTGGAAACAAGATTCAAGATTTCGTGTCCCGAGCCTCCTGCAAGGATGATCCCGCCTGCTCGTTACTGCCTCTCTGGCGCCACCCTGTGGTCTCGGCTGGGTGGTTCACGACCGGCCGAACCTGCCAAAACTCTGGCAAGTTTTTTTTTTTTTTTTTTTAACTAAGAAACTTAAGACTTGGGTAGATCAAATAAAAACAACTTCTAGGGGAAAAATTAAAAACTCCCAATGAAATAAAACGTTAACACTGTCTGGGCCACTGCAGAACCCAGAGAATATATTTGTGTATTTGAAAAATTCTAGGCACTTTATAATTAACCTTTTGATACAAAATGACCTGTTAAATTTGCAATTTGTAGTTCTTGGCTTTGAGGTTCACAGGACAAGCTGGGAAGTCTTCAAACCTTGAGCTGAATTAATCCCAAGAGGAGTTATTTGGCTTTTGAATCAGTTTTTCTTTGTCTAAGAGGTAACAGTGGCAACAGCACCCACCTTCTGGCCTCGGCGACCGTGCAAGAACCACCACAGCTTCATCTGCCTGGGAGCCGAGAGACTCGAAGACTATAGCACGCACAGCAGCTGGGAGTCGCCCGTTCCCAGCAACATTCCCTTCATCTTTCCAGCCAGCTTTGAATGCAGTGTTTGGATGAGTGGGATCAAACGTTCTCCCAGCATCTGCTTCTGTTCCTGGGCAAGTGCTGCAGCCAGCATGGAGGGGGTGGGAGGGTCCAGCCCCACGCACGGACCAGCAGGCTGTGCTGCCCTCAGAGGTGCTATGGTAGGATGAGGGCTGTGGCCTCTGGAGGCATATTTGTACAGTGCAAAGATGCTAATCATTTTGATCCCAGCCAAGCTTTGTTGCCTCAGAGTTGATCTTGGGATCAAGCTCTGGGTTCAGATGTTCCAGTCCATCTTCAGTAACAGTCTTTTTTTTCCCTCATTTGCTAGGTGTGAATTTCCCGAGGCTGAAGAAATTAGAGTTGTGAAAGATTGTTACCAGGAGATGGTTCTCTCTGCAATTTGCCCACAAATGTGTCAGCACCATCTCTAACAGACAGTCCTTGTACCTTTGAGACCCAGAGATGTTCATAGATGATTTAGAAATAATAAACGCTGATATGCAGGAAAGACCTCTCACTACTATAAAGCATTTCTGTGTTCCTCATCTTATAGTGAAGTGTGTCAATGGCAAGAGTTTTATAGTTGACAGACTAGGTTTCAAATTTTAGCCCTGCTGTGTGACCTTGGGTAGGTTGCTTAACCTCCCTGAGCCTCCATTTTCTCATCTGTGAAACTGAGATACAAATGCCATCCTCAAAGTGTTGTTTTGGGAGGATTAAGAAGCATAGTAATTGCTAAGCTGAATGTCTGGCATGTGGTAAAAGCTCAATCATGGGTGGCTAGGACTGTGATTACTCCCACATAACTTTAGGAGGTGGGACAGGCCCACCTTACAGATGAAGGAATTAGAGCTCAGAGACACAGCGTGACTGATCCACGTGAGTGGCACAGCCCATGGGGGCTCAAACTCTGGTTCTCCAGGCACTGAGTCTAGAGCCCTTTCCTCATTCCACATATAGGGTGCCTGCTCTCCTCCCTGCCAGATTCGCAGACACTCAGCTGAGGCTCAGACCACAGGGCTGGAGAAACAGCCACATCAGAGGAAGCCAAAGCAAGGAATGGAAGATCCACCAGACAGGCATGAGCTGGCTGCCGGGAGCTCAGGGGCTTAAGGACCCAGACACAGGAGTGGGGAGATTCAGCCCTGTGTCCACAGCAGGGAGGGCCAGAGGGGTGTGTGAGGCTGAGGTCTTGGCATTAAAGGACAGACGGCCTAACAAGCAGCCAGTGAAGGCTGACTCAGGGAGCCACGGACTCGAGAGGCCAGAGGCTGGAGACAAGGACAAATATGAAGAACCCAGAAATGGACAGAAATAGAGGGAGGGAAACTTGATGAGAGGCTCCAAGATAGTATTAATTGAGCATGGCACCTGGCTTCTGGGGTGTGGCAGGTGAAAAGTCTGTCTGTGGTGGAGTCAGTTAAGATACTCCTTTAAGATTCCTTCTAATGACAAAAAAAGAAAGTGTCTTTCCTTAGCAAACCAAGCAAACTTTCATAAGCCAAGTTCCTCCAAGCTTCCAGTGAAAGGAAATTGGCTAGAAGAAATTTGATTTGCCATGATTTGATGTCAGATGCTCTGGATATCCGTGTGATGTGTCCATGTGGTGTCCACGTGTCGGCCCAGTAGAAGTAACCAGAATCTCTTTCGGCTTGTTTTCCAGAGAACCTGGAGTCGTGGAATCTTAGAATGAAAGGTCATCCAGCTCATATATTTCGCCAGTGCATGAAGCTTCCCTTTCAAAGTGGTCTGCCAGGCTCTGCTCGAACACCTCTGGTAATGGGGAGCTCACTAACCCCCAAGGCAGCCCTTTACATATATGGACAGCTCTGAATTTCAGACAATGCTTCCCTATTATATTCTTCAGTTGCCAGTGACAGAAAAGACTAATGGAAACTGCCATTAGCAACAAATAAATTCACAAATAAATAATAAGTAAGGAATACATTTTGCAGTAGACCCTTGAGGTGCCCCCCAGATCCCCCCCCCCCATGAAGGACTTTCAGCACTAGCTGCTGGAGAGCTGCCAGCAGACAACCTTTAACTGCCAACCCCTTCAGGGGTTGCTTCCCTGCAGCCGTCTTTCCTGGGGCAACCCACAGCTGATGACTAATCGACGCCAGAGTGTAGCTATCTGGGTCATCTCCACCTAGGGCTCCTCCCGGGCTTGGCTGAAGCTGTCATCAGGACTGCATTTGGCTTGAGTCCTCCCTCTGCAGCTTCTGCTCCCTTCCCTTCCTCCGGCATTCATCCTTAGGGCACTCCTGGCACTCCTGAATAAACACCCTGCGCCCTAAACTCTGCCTCAGAGTCCACTTTCCAGGGAACAAAATTGTGGCATACTGGCTCCCCTAAGTGGAAGGTCTAGGGCAGGGGTCCCCAACCCCCGGGCCATCTGCCACTCTCCATTGCTCTCATTACCGTCAGAATCATTCCCCTTCTGCCCCTGTCCGTGGAAAAACTGTCTTTCATGAAACAAGTCCCCAGTGCCAAAAAGGTTGAGGACCGCTGGTCTAGGGGATATCAGGCACAGCTGGTTCTAGGGGCTCAGGAGGAATGAGTTTGGGCATAGTGTCACCCCTTCTCTTGGCCGTGCCCAGCTTTGTGCCAACTTCACTTTCAGATAGTCACATCCATGCAGCCTCAAATCCAAGGGGAGCCGGCTTTTCACCAACAACTCCATAGCAGTTCAAAATGTACTTCTCATTGAACTGAGTTGAGTCACAGGCCAATTCTTGGATCAGTCATTGTGGCCAGAGAGGATGGGATATGCTGATTCTCTTAGGCCAGAGTCATAAGATCATCTGGATGAAGGGACGGAGTCATCGGCCAAAACAAGGGCCAAGAGTAGGGGAGGGACTCTCCCATGAACAACACGTGGGTTCTGTGACCAGAAGAAAGGAAGGCAGATGCCATACAGGAAAACACCCAGAAAGTCTATCACAGTTCTGCTGTGCGGAAGTCCATCTCCTCGCTGTTCCCGCTCACAGGGTCACGTGGCACGAAATTCCTAGCCCTCTTCCACGGGACGCATATTTGAAGAGCCCCGTTCTCCCCCCACCTCCAGGCTGTCCCTCCAGTGTCCATCTCCCATCTTCTCCTGCGTGGCTTGGCTCTGAGCCCTCTTACCTCTCAGAGCATTTTCTTCTAAAAACAATCTCTTTTGTCTTTAGTTTCATAGTGTGCCGCCCAGAATGAAATACAATGCTCTTAGAAGTGTACCAGATAATCACTTCTCTCCTTTGAGACATTCTGCTTCTATTAATGAAGTCCGGGGTCAAAAGAATGAGCTTTTCTTGGTGGACATAAAAATTGACTTTTAACAATAAATTAGGTGCTATTTGCCTAAAGCCCTGAGTTGCCTTCCCAACTTCCAGTACTGTCACGTACCTTCTCATTCCACAGTTGTGCAGTTAGGTTTTTGAACAATATTGCATATAATGAATGACAATTCTCTCTATATATATTGATTGGATATCAGAGCTCATCCTACTTTGACTCTCTGGATGTAGGCATATAAAATTATATACGTGAAGAAGATTATTGGACCAGAATCCTGGATTCACGTTCTAAGCACCAACACTTAGAAGCCGTGTGACCTTTGCTGATCACTTAATTACCCAGTCTCCACTTCATCATATAGATATGAGTTAAAAATGAGTTTAAAAATTTACCTCATATAAGTCATACATATCAAACCAAATATCATATATGCTTTGAAAACTATACGTATGTGTGTATATAGTATAAAATGTTTTATATTATTAAATGCTTTTCTTACTGTATAAGAAACGTTACAATATAAAATGTTTTCTTTCTGTAGGTCACAGTTTAAAACTTTGAAGAAAAATACTCGTTCCAGGCCTATACCTGTCTTATTCACCATTGTACACACACACAGACACACACGCACATACTCGTGCGCGCACACACACACAAACTGAAACAAAGTTTCATGAAACAAAACTCCCTCTTCTTGGGCTTCCCTGGTAGTGCAGTGGTTAAGAATCTGCCTGCCAATGCAGGGGACACGAGTTCGAGCCCTGCTCCAGGAAGATCCCACATGCCGCGGAGCAACTAAGCCCATACGTCACAACTACTGAGCCTGCGCTCTAGAGCCCGTGAGCCACAACTGCTGAGCCCATGTGCCACAACTACTGAAGCTCTTGCACGTAGAGCCCGTGCTCCACAACAAGAGAAGCCACCGCAATGAGAAGCCCGCGCACCGCAATGAAGAGTAGTCCCGGCTCACTGTGACTAGAGAAAGCCTTCATGCAGCAACGAAGACCCAACGCAGCCAAAATAAATGAATAAAATTAATAAAGAGAAAAAAATCCAAAAAACTCCCTCTTATTACATATGCATAAGATACAAATAACAAAGTTAAATAGCAAACATAATTGTATTACTATTCAAATACAGCATAGAAAGATTATCCCAAAATAAATAATACAAAACCCAAAAATGCTGGTCACGACCCCACTACGTTGATTTCATAGACCATCAATAATCACAACTCAGACAAGTGGATGGCGATTCCAGCAGAGTGCGGTACAGGCGGGGCTGAGGAAGCTACACCTATGGGTACCACTTACGGTATGGAAGCCCCAAGGGGGACACCCAGCAGAGACCCAGGACATTGGAGGCATTTAAGAAACAGAGAAAGTGGAGTTTAAGCTGAAAGCTGAAGGCTGAATATGAGTTGCAGAGGCTGGAGGGTGAGAGAAGCCTGGATGAGCATGAAGAACTGCAGGCAGAAGGCTCTGCAGAGAGAAAACAGACCCCTGGCCTCTCACCACTACAGTACAAGAAAAAGGAAGATGATGTTTCCTCCCTAAAACATCATGGTGAGAACAGGTCATTGAACTGAAAGTTTGCAAGATAAAAACAAAACAAAATCTTGAAAAAAATATTAAGTAGAAAAAAAATATGTATACCCAAATAAACAAAAATTCAAAATTCTTAAGAAAGGTCCAAAGAAGTCAATTATGATCAAAATATTTGATGGGTGGGATGAAGTTTAAGATTAGTCTCTCACACTTCCTTAGGGAGTAGTAAGTCAGGCATCATTTACCTAATTGCTCACACTTACTTTTAATCTCAGTGGAAATGAAACTGCTTCAATTGCAAAGTTGATAAAGCTTTGAAAAATGTAGACAGGTATGGTTCCTGGCTCCAGAAAGCTCCCTTCCTCCCCGGGGCCTGCCACTCTCAGCATTACTCACACCTGCAGACAGGCAGGGCCTGAGACTGCAGCTCCCAAGTGGAGACAGGGCAGGACTATAAAAAGCACCTCAACCGCAAATCAACCATCTTCCAGCTGACTCGGCCTCACTCTCCACTTTCGGGCGCTCTGATAACTGGGCCTCTGATTGACCTGTTTCCTGGTCTGGGTCCATCTCCCTCCTGCCAGGACCTGGCTCCCATACTTCACCCCCTTTGGCATGGCATTTAAGCAAAGGTTTCCCCCCACCCCCCCACCCCGCGCTTGGCTCCAGGCTCTGCCTCTGCCGTTTCCTATCTGCATAATCCTTCCACACACCTGCAAGCGAGTTACTGCATGAAAGGCCCTTAGAAGCCAGATGGTCTGAGAAGGAACACGCATTGTCATTCATTTTTTGGATTCATTAGAAAAGTGCAAGGGGATCAGAATAGATTAATTCTGAAGGAGAAAAGGTGGATGTGAGGAAAGAAGCAGGTCTGAGAAGACAGGAGGAGAGAGAAGGAGAGAGAGAGAAAAAGAGAGAAGCCCCGGGCATCCAACAGTCCACATGCAGTTGGAGGCTTTGAAGTGATGGGTTGAGGCAAAGAAAGAAAGGAGCCCACAAAACAAAGCTCTTTCTTTACATCAAAATTTTGCTGCCACCCTGGCCTTTCAGTTGCTCCAACACAAGTTCCTTCCTACAGCGTGTGGACCCCTCTGCTGGGTGGGCTATCCCCCACCTGGCTCCCTCCTATTCATTCTGTAAAGTCACCTTCCAGGTCCCCTGCTTGGGGAGGTCCTCTGCTTGGGGAGGCCCCCCTGGACCCTGAGACAAAGTCCCTATTGTAAACCCTCATCCCACCCTTTTCCTTAGTGTCTCCCATCTCACCAGGATTCCTCTATTGAATCTGCCCTATTTAAGGTCTCTCTTCTCCACTAGATTGTAAGGCCTGCAGGACAGGGATCACATTTAGCTTGACTTTCTGCCCAGCTGTGCCTGATCGCCCCTAGACTTTCCACGTATGTTGCAGCTTCACTCCTGCAAAGTGGACTCTGAGACGGAGTTCAGGGTGCAGGCTGTTTGTGACGGAGTGCCCTGGGGGGTGAACCCTGGAACAAGGGAGGGGAGGGAGCAGAAGATGCAGAAGAAGGCCCAGGGACAACTTCAGCTGCAGCCAGGAATTGCCCCGGAACTAGAATGGCCTCCAGAGTTAAGGAGTGGGGCGGAGATGATGGGCATTTATACTCAGGCATCGTCAGTCACTGAACAGGGCTGGGGGTGTGGTCACTTCAGGAAGGGGAGTGCTGGGGCAGGGTGACTTGGTGCAAAGCCATCCCTGAAGGGGCTGACTGTTAAAGGATGTCTGCCGTCTATGACGGCGCTGAGTTAAAAATTAAAAGGCGTTCCATAACGATTTCATTGTTCCTCATGGTTACTGTGGTGGCAGCGGAAGCCTTTAAATGCACGATTTATTCATTTCTCCATCCATCCCTCCATCCATCCGACCACTGACCTCACAAATATTTGCTGAGTGCCTACGAGGTTCCACAGGGCCCTCCATAGCACAGAAAGAGCCTACTCATCACACCTCCAGTGGAGGTTTCTCTAAGACTGGAGAAAGTACGTGGGGGGAATAAGGGGCCCGAAGAGTAATGAAAAGCAATAGAAGGGTCACCAAAGCAACACCTACACCTGTGGCACAATTTGAGGAAAGGAGCACGTAAACGATAGGCACCAACCTCAGAGCAGCACTCACCCTACATATTTTCATCTCCCCAGTGAGCGACACACAGCACTGTCACGTTTCATTAAAAGGAAAACTGAGTCTCAGAAAGTTCATGGAACTTGCTTAGAATCACGTAGCCCCAAAGGGTGCCAGAGGCAGACCCAGCTCTGCCCGAATGGAGGGCTTTTGCTCAACCTTTGCTGAAGACCTTGGCTCAGCCCTCGCTGCGAAGCCATCAGACAGATGGACACAGAAGCTGCAGCTGCAAGTGGGCCTTGAGGTTGTTGGGGAGACGCCACCAGCCAAGGATTTGACCAACTGTGTCTGAGCCACCGTGGTCCTCTCTGTCTGCTTCCCCTGCGGGTGAACCCCAACGTGCTCACCTTACCTGGCCTGACCCCTGACTGCGCTCCTTGCAGGATGAGTCAGCTCAGCCCTCCCGACCTTGGGCTGTACTCTGACTCCAGTTAACCTGAACACAGCCACAGCGGCTCAGCCACGAGGGCCCATAACCTTTCCTCTCATGCCCCGCCTACTCTTAAGTGAATGAGCTCATGGAGTGTAACAGGTATAGGTGACCTTGCTTCTATGGAAATTCCCAAGACTCCCATTGTCTGTGTCCTTCCATGAAAACATGAACTTGAGCTGCTAATTGGTAAACTCCTTCAAGGCAGGATCACAGTTTAATTCAACTTTGATTCCTGGTACCCAGTGCCTTACCCAGCTACAGCAAATGCTCATGATGCATTCATCAAAAAATGTACAACCAGTCAACACACATACACACAAAATGAGGAAGGCCAGGGCCATTCAAAACTAGAATGACACTAACAGAAATTACTAATGTGTTCCACTATATCAGAAAGATCCAGCTTTAGAACATCTTTTGTTCATTTAACAAATACTTATTATGCAACACTTGCTAAAGGTCAGGCATTGCGCTAGGTGCTGGAAAGACATCACTGAAAAAGAAGATACAGTTCCTAACTTCATAGAGCTTACAGGCTAGTGAAAAAATATATACATATAAAACAAATGGTTGACCAGATGGCAGTCATTGTGATCAGCAGTACAGAGAAGCAGCACGATGCTGTGCAAATTAGCATCACTGGGGGCTAGTCTGGTCCCAGGGGTTGCAGATTTTCCTATGGAAGGAATATTCAAGCTGGAAGTGAAAAGATGAATGAGAATTAACCAGACAAAGAGGAAAGAAGTACCATGACAGCAGGGAGGGTCTAAGGGATAGGAGTGTGCCTGTGAGGCAAGGGCCCTGAGAGGTCAGAGAAGGAAGGCATAAGGAAACCAGAGGACATTGATGAGGAGGGCGTAGCCAGGTCAGGCAGGGCGCGCTGAGCCGTAGCAACAGATTGGCGTTTTTTAATACAAGAAATGGGACATCACTGATCATGTTTAAGCAGGGGAGTAACATAATTAGATTTGTGTTTTTAAAAAAATCTTTCTGGCTGCGACATGGAAAATAGATTAGAGATCGCAAGAATGGACCTGAGGCTTCGTCCAGGCAAGAGGCTCTGGTGTCTGGTGTTGGGGAACAGGGTGCCGGCAGTGAAATGCAGAGCAATGGACAGAAGTGAGAACTCTTCGGGAGGTTATTGGGATGCAGGACTTGATGACTGTCCGATCATGCAGTGGATTGGGGTGCAGGGGAGGTGAAAGGGAGAGGCAGTGTCAGTGATGACACCTCCCAGATTTCCTCCTTGATTATCTAGGTGTTTGGCGCTGTCATCCTCTGGATAGGAAACCAAAGAGGAGGGGCAAGTCTAGGAGACCGCTAATAAAGTCACTTTAAAGGAGTCGAGTTTGTGATGCCAGGCTGATATCCAGATGGTGGTGACCAACAAGTCATTGGTTGGCGACAGGGGTCTGAGCTCAGAAGACAGAACTGAAATGGAGATATATGGTAACTACTCCCACATTTATAGGTGGCATTAAAAGCCATGGGAGTGGGTGAGATCACGGAGGGAGAGACTAGAGGGGAAAGAGAAATAACCGACAGGAGCCAGAGTCTAGAATACAATCTTCACGACACCTCGCCACCAACAACAAAGGCTCAGGGAGGACCAGGAGATCCTCACATGTGCCCAGCACGGATCCTTCCATGTAGGTCTTGGAGCTTACAGGATCAACAGTGGACGAAGGTCAGGCAAGCCCTTGGCAAGGCAGCCTCAGGGGAGGGAGGGAAGTGCATGTTTACACACTGATAACCCTGAAATAAGGCAGTTCCCCACAGAGGCACTACTGGAAATCTAAGCGTCTCTTGGGGAAAAGTCTCTGTGTCCACCTCCCTCCCGTTCTCGTCCTTGACATTTTTGCAGCATTGAAATGCTGGAGTCCTGTAGGGTTGATCCCCACAGCTGAGGAAATCCAGTTTCTCAGACATGAAAGGGACTCTGGCTCCCAAGTATCAGGGCTCGCCCAGGAGCTAACCTACACAATCGAGTTGGTTAAACATGAACTCGCCCACAATCAGAACATCACCCCACCGTCAAGCCTCACGGTCCCCAAACTGAATTACAGAAGCTCGGCGGGTTTACTAAGAGCTATTTGTCAATTTAATAGCACAAAACCAAGGAGAAGCCAGATTCTCGACTGAGGCAGACAAATTGATGAAGACTATGACTCAGGTGCTTTCCCCCTGGAAGCTCCCTAATGAAATGCTGCACGAAGATTAGCTTGTACCTTAGAAGCGGCGGCTTCCAGAAAATCAGTTGTGAGATTCTTGATACCCACCCACCCACTCATGTACCTATCTACACCTGCATACGTATGCATGCACACATGGACACGTACACATCTGTATCTGTGTAAACACCCATGTGGATGTGTAGATGTATAAATACTTTCCGGAAATGAGAAAAGCATTAGTGGGAGTGAAGTCCTAGATCCTAAGTCTGCCCGGTAACTAACCCTCCTTTGCACAATTTACCATATGTGTGTGTTGGTGTGTGCACACACATGCACATCCAAAGAAGCACAGTATGTTTTAAGCAATGACAAAGCGGTGGTAACTGACTTTCCCATCCCCCCGCCCTGCCCCCCCCCCCCCCCCGCAAGGAAAAAAACACTTGGCTCCGTTCCTAGTGTATTTATTTGGAATGGAACAAGGCTTTCTGAAGAAGGTGGCATCTGAGCCAGACCTAGAAGGTGGCCAGGGGTTCTAGTAGCTGGAGAGTTGGTGGGGATGGCGTTCTAGGAGCGAGGGAACAGTCTGAACAGAGATGGGAAAGTCAGGACCTTGAGAAACCCTAGGCTTTCACTAGAGCATTGGGTACATCTGGAAAAACAATGAAGGTAAAAATGAACAAGCAGGTAGGGCGGACGGTCCTATCGTGGAAGGTCTCAAATTTGGGGTGAAATAATTTGGACTTCATCTGTAGGACATGGGGCATGGGAAGCATTTCAAAGGGTTTCAACAGGAAAGGGACATGATCAGGATGATGCTTCAGGAAGACTAATCTGCTCACAGGTTGGTGAGAACTGGAAATGGCAAATTCGGGAGGTTGTAACAGCACTCCAGGCCAGAATTTAAAATAGCGAGATTATGAATATCTCTTAACATGGAAAGATGCTTGTAATAAAGTCCTAAGGTTAAGTCAGTTGCAAGTTGATGTGTATTATATACATAATCTCATTTTTGCAAATATAAATACACCTACACCTACAAGCTATAACTGCAGAGGAAAAGTCCAAATACACAAACACTGGTTATTTCTTGTTGGTGGGATATTGGATCACTTTTATTTTGTATTTGATTTTGTGTATTTTATATTATTTCCTACAATAAACATTTTGTGTTAAAAAAAATAACAGGAGGAGAGAGGAGGGAGACGGAATCTGCCTCTATCAACCAGAACGTCTGTCAAAGTATTTTCCTAAACAATAGAATCATCTACCTTGGAGCTGGATTGGGCCTCTCCCCTCACTTAATGGCCCAAAGTCGAGGTCATGGTGACCTAAACCAGGGAGGAAGCCACTGGAACGGAAAGGACACGGTATTTTCCTTCCGAGGTTCCTAGGCCAGTCAATCCTGGCACTTGAGAGCTAGACAACCTAGTTTAGGTGAAGAATGCCAACAGCTGTGAGTCTGGGCTGCAAACTGGACAGGCCACAATACCACTCACAGGCTGAGAAAGCCTTATTGCCAGAAGGGTTTGGGGATTATTAGACCAATCCTACCACTGAGTAGCACTGAAAAACAGGACAGTGAAAGTGAAAGGGCCTGACGGCGTTCGTGCTCATTAACTCAGGCTGTATCAGTCACCACACACACCTCAACTCCACCCTCCTCGCTGAATCTAATCCAACCACAGCAAATCACGTATCAAGCTCTTACCGTGTACCAGGCACTGTTCTACGGGTGGGAAGCCCAGCGGCGATCAAAGCAGATGCCGTGGGTCAGACCGGTGGCATTTCACGTCCTTGAAGATCCCCGCCATGTCTTTTCCTCTTCCATTCTTCCTGCTCCCTTCCTTCTGGTTTCTTGAATGTAAGCTTCGCGATAGCTGGGATTTATTTGTATTGGCGGTTATCTCAGCTGTGGGCCCAGGACCCAGAACACCTGCTTGGCCCATAGTAACGGCTCCACAAATAATTGTTGAACCAATGGCCTTCGCATGGGCTGTGTCTCTGACAGAGGTCACGCTTCCACTACCATTTTTGTCAAGCTTATTTCTCTGAACCCCTCAAACATCACTCTCTCTGAGAAGCTTTCTGGAATTTACCAGATTCTTCTGTTAATGATTCTCTTGGTATCCTGTGCTGCTTCTCTTAGCATTTAGCATCACTGTAATTACATAATTACTTAATCTGTCTCTCCTGTGAGTATAGCGACTCCATGAATCCTGGGCCTGGCTGGTCTTATTTACCTCTATAGCCCCAGTTCATAGCACAGAACTGGGCCCATGGGAGTCATTCAAAGTTATCAAGTGACTGACTGACCGAAAGAATGCATACAATTTGATGACCACTGAATCCGAGCTGGAAACAGAGTAATCATCATGCCTGTGGTTACTAAGGATGCTCCTGGACAGCTGTTGGCAGGGTGGATCACAGCAACCAGGCTAAGCCCCAGGGCATTTTTTTGCCACCTGGTCCTGTTTCTGAGAGTAAATTCAGGAAACTGGAGACACTGCAGTCGCTGATTCATTCAACAAATATCTAGGTGTCATTAGATGAGGTACAAAGATGACTAAAACAGTCTCTGCTTTTGAGGGAATTGTCATTTAGTGGGGGTAATGGAACTAACAAGATAAAGGCACTGATATTGTGGAAGCTGTATTAGTTTTCTAGGGTTATCATAACGAAGTTCCGTAAACTGAGTGGCTTAGGAATCTATTGTCTCACAGTCCTGGAGGCTAGAACTCCAAGATCAAGGTGTCAGCAGAGTCATGATCCTTCTAGAAGCACTGGGGAAAGCTCTGTCTCAGGCCTGTCTACTAGCTTTGGGAGTTCCTTGGCTTGTGGCAGCGTGACTCCAGTCTTTGCATGGCGCTCTTACTGTGTATGTCTGTGTCCAAATTTTTCCCTTTTTATAAGGACACCAGTCATATTGGATTAGAGCCCAGCCTAATGACTTCATTTTAACTTGATTACCTCTATAAAGAGCCTGTCTCCAAATACAGTCACAGTCTGAGGTACTGAGGATTAGAACTCCAGCACAACTTTGGGGGAACACAATTCAGCCCAGGACAGAGCCGCTCTGAGAGACGTCTGCACAGGACCCAGAATGGCAGCAGGAGGAAATAATCCACTCCCATGGAGATGGGGATGGAGGCTGAGGAAAGGGTGCAGAAAAGGCTTCTCAGAGCACATGAACCTCAGACTCAACCTTGAAGAAGGAACGAGTATTTTCCAAGTCATGTGGGGTGGAGGTGGGGTGCAGAGAGGGTTGGACAAGGTGGGCAGGAACCAGATGATAAAAGGCTCAGTGTAACCAAAGGGTTGGTCCTGAATGTCCCCCAAGTCCTCCAGCTTTCTAGAATGATCCTTTTGTTCAATATGCAAATGGAAAAAGCTGAAATAGCTATGCCGTGAACAGCAGGAAGCCTGATATCGCTGAGGATTCAGTGTGATTCTGGTGGAGGCAAGACTCTCCTGGGTCACGTGGCACTGCAACTCACCTGTGACTGGGGCTCGGCGCTGCTCTCAGCCTCTGCTGCTGCCATCGGCTTCTGCATCCCTCAGTCCTTTCCAGACTCTTCTCTCACGACTGTGGGCATGGCAAGCTTACGCTGCTGGCTGGGGAGAGCAAAAGGACACAGCACAGAATAGGAAACAGCTTATGTGAAACACTGGCCATGGTGGCCCCAGCTTCCCTTGGCCACCTCCACTAAGGGAAAGTTCTTACAAGCCAGCTGTATCTTCTTAGGCTCCTGTCACCCCACCTTCTCTGTCTCACCAGTTAGAATCTTTTAGAAGCTTTTGAAAGGGCCAATGCCCAAGACCATCTCAAACCACTTAAATCTGCCTCCATGGGAGTGGGGTCAGGCAGGGATATATCTCCAAGCTCCCAGGTCCTTCTAGAGTGACGACAGCACTGGGAAGACCACTCTGTGTACAGACCTGGCTCATATCTCCCCTTCCTCATTGTCCTGGCAGCTAAGAAAAGCTCTGGTTCCTATTACCTAATTCTTATTATGCAGAGCAATTCCTCTGTCTGTCTGATTTGCTCTCACTTACCCAGGCCTAGGCACATTAGGCCAGCTCTTCTCAAAATAATAAATAAATGATGTCAGTCATGATGTGCTCCTACACGACAGCATCCTTTTCCTCTAAAATGAATCATGTCTCTCCCCTTACAGGGAAAACCATTATACCTCCAAGCTTTTGTATTAAATACCATATTTCAGTGATTTTAAGACGCAAATATTTTCCACATTTTAACCTATCTGAAAGCATATGTATCTTATCATCAATGGGGTATCATAGTTTATTTGACAATTTTTATTTTCAGTGTTTCAAATAACAATACACCTTACAGTTGTAAGGGGATTTGATTTGATGAGATAGTGTAGCAAGAACCTTTTCATTCCTCTTGCCACAAGGGCTGGTTTTGCCAAGGAGTTTGGACTTTATGTCATAGGTAGTAGTTTTGAGTGAGGGAGTAACATGGCAATGCCTGGCTTTCCAGAACCACTTTGTCACATGCCCGTGAGGGTAAGGCAGGAAGGCTCCTCAACGGAACTGGAAAATCAGGCCTGCCTAGGGGTGAAGGGATCCAAACATTGTTCCTTGGGAGCAGGAAGGATTTTGATTCCCTGTGCTAAGGCCCTCGTGTCACTGTGGTCCAGGGGCTATCCTTAGGGAAGGCTCATCTGCTCTCTCCTAAGAGACCCTAGGTGGTAGCCTTCACTGCCTGGTGGATGAATTCTCCACCTGCAGGGCTGGCTCTCTCACCAGACCAGGACTTGACTCTGTGGGTCCTCTCCACCAGGGGTCTTCTTCCCCAGGTATCCTAGCATTCACCTGGCACACACAAGAGACCGAGGTATAAGCCACAGGATCCCATTTGTCAAGGTCCAAAGGGAAATAAAGATGACAGGCAGACACCACACTCTGGTAGGGAGATCAGACCATTCCCTCCTTGAAGGCAAATTAGCGGGAAAGCCAAGTTGTCACGAGAAAGCCAGTTGATTCACTTATAAAGAGAAAATCAACTTTCAAGAGTACTGAAAGTTCACACTGGCTGGAGCATCTTGTTCTTTGCCTGTTGAAAAAAGAATCCAGAAGCAGCCAAATCATCCAGCAGAGACTTCGTGAGCAAGGAATCGGGGCAGGGGTGATGGTTAAGCAGTAGCCACGTCTCGCAGCTGAATTGCTTGCGTTGCTCTCCTCCGCTAGAGGGGTTGCTGTGCCCAGTGAAACTCACTGCTCAGGTCTGCCTGCCAAGCTTGCTTCTTGCCTGGACGCTGAATGGACGGACCTCGCCAGCGTGTGCCCCTGAGACTTGCCATGTTCAGCTTCCAAGGCTGGCCCGTGCCCGCCTCTGACAGCGTGGCCCTCCCACCCCCAGAGGACTTGGGGCTTTGTTTACTCCCTCATGGTCACAGGCAAGCCCAGCCTCATCTATCCAAGAACACATTTAAGCACAATCTCTTGGATTTTTCCCACAAATGGCTTATCTCAACTTCCGGGTGTGTAGTTCAATATTTAACCCTTCACAAATGTATTTACAGGCTCTTCAGACTCCTGGCTGTCACTTACTGGGGACAAGCACCAGGAGGAAATGGCCTTTTTAATAAGGAACTTAATTTCCCTTTTTCATCCTGGGCATGGAAACCCTCCCTCCTCCTGGGTTGGAGTAGCCCACAGAGCTTGTGAAATAAGCAGGATTTCACCTGCAGTGGAGAGGAAGACAAGAGCTCGTAGCCCAGGGAAGTCTCATAAGTAGCTTCAGGGCAGCGATGGATTTTGCTAGGCCTGCATCACAGGGGTCATCTTATCAGAGCGTTAGCAGCACAGACCCTGAAGCCACACAGAGCTGGGTTCCAATCCTAGCTTTGCCTTAGAGACAGCACTCAACCTCTCTGAGCCTCGTCTTTAAAATGGGATAATAATACCTGTATCTCCTGGAAGGATGAAGTAAAACAATAATGCACAGTGCTTGGCACACAGTGAGCATTGTTCCTTCCTCTTTGCTTTCTCAGTTTTTCTCATTATTGGAAAGTGTCCCATAAAAACCTTAGACCTCCACAAAAATCTCCTCTTCACCCTCCCTGCACAACCCCACCCATTGGGCAATTCAAAACAGTGGAAGAAGCCTAACAGTTAAATTTTCTTCTTCTCTTGTCTTTTTTCAACAATATCTTATACCCACCCTAATATTCACATCTATGTGTTTACTTCTAAGATTTACTTGAAAATAATAGGATGAGGAAGTGGGGAAATGGAGAGTATAGAGGAAAGATGATGGGCCATGAGTTGATAGTTGTTAAAGCTGCGTAGTGTGTACAAGGGAACTCATATACCGTTCTCTGTACTTTTGTGTATATTGATATTTGAAATTTTCCATATTAAAACATATTTTTGAAAGAAAAAAATCATATTGATGAGTTTCTATTTGCCAGACACTGGTTGAGGAGAGAGGGTTTGAAAGAAGAATAAATTCAGACCCTACCCCTGAGAAATTCACAGACTGGTGGAAGAAGACAGTGCAGAGAAAGATATGCCTGAATGGACATCATTTCCATCATGACCCAGTTCATACGTCCAGGAGCCACTTCATCCTTCTCTCTTCCAAGCTGTGTTAGGTGCCTTCCTCTGAGCTTTGTCTTCCTGAGCCTTTATAATGCTGAATAGAGTGATTATATTTGGGTGGGGTGGAGAAGGGAGGAGTCATCCCTGAAAACCTTGTAAAATGCTAGGCTCCCATAATTCAGGACCAATCCTGACAGAATGGCACGTATGTCCACCTACCAAGCAATGGTGGCGCCCCCGTGTGGCAAAAGTGTGAACGTTATCTGCAAATGACCAGGTTCACCTGCGTTCAACTTAAGCAACTCAACCGATTTACAAGTTCAGAAGCTTCTCATTTCTTCAATATTTGCACATAAATGAGACTTAACATAGTTCTACCACACTCCTTCAAATCTGTGGCATAATTTAAAATTGCCTGTTTCCTGAATTGTAATTATCTACAATACAGGGTTCTCTTCCTTACCTATTTTTTCCCAGCTGAGTAGGAGGGAGAGAGGAAGGAAGGAAGGAAGGAAGGAAGGAAGGAAGGAAGGAAGGAAGGAAGGAAGGAAGGAAGGAAGGAAGAGAAGGAAGGGGGACTTCCCTGGTGGCGCAGTGGTTAAGAATCCGCCTGCCAATGCAGGGAATCCCTGGATCAGGAAGATCCCACATACCTGGAGCAATGAAGCCCGTGAGCCACAGCCCCCATGCCTAGAGCCCATGTTCCGCAGCAAGAGAAGCCACCCCAATGAGAAGCCCACGCATCGCAACGAAGAGCAGCCCCCGCTCGCGGCAACTAGAGAAAGCCCGCGCACAACAACGAAGACCCAACGCAGCCAAAAATAAATAAATAGAAATAAATAAATCTATAAAAAATTATTTAAAAAAAAGAAAAGAAGGGAGGGTAAGATAAGACAGAAAAACGGTCTTCTCTTCCTCTTCTCCCTTCTCCATCCCCCAATGAAGAGGCATATCATGAGAATTTGACATTAGAGATCATCTTTTCTGTGCTGAGCAGTAATTGACTTATAAGTGATATTATACCCTGATGCTGTCTAGCTCCCCCATCTTGGGCTTGTCATTTCTCCTTCCAAAACCTTTATTCCCCCATCTCTCATTTAGGAAGAACAGTACCAACCAGACCTCTGGGGGGTCATAGAAGGGTCACATTCGATAATGCAGGAGAAAGCCCTTTGAATGCTGTAAAGCTGCAGACTCACGTTAGGGGCATTGTGACCGGCTGACACAGGGCACCCACAGCCTGGTACTTCCAAGTGACTCACCAACCTCTTATATGAACCCCTCTCACTAGGAGGCCCTGAGGGTAGCTGAGCTAATGTTTGCAAACCACTTTAAAGAAGAGAAGGGCTTTAAAACTGCTTGGATCACTTCCAGTTAGATGACCTCTTTACAAGAGTACAAAGAAAAGCAAATGTGGACTTTTCTCTTCCTTTTAATTTTCTTTCAAAACGGGAGACAACTCACTCCATCATTAGTGCACATCACTGTGTTTGAATTAGCCAAGCGAGGGCAGAAGAGTTTGGGGGGTGACAGGCTTATTAAAAATATCATTATTGTTATTTTTTAATGGAGAGAGCAATGTGTGCTTATTTTTTAAGTGTAAATGATATAGAAGTATAGAAAGTAAAAGGGAAAAGCCCGACTCTTCTGAATACCACCTCCACCCCTTCCCAGAATTGGCCACTGTTAAGACAGGTGTAAGAGCTTTCTGTGCATACGGTCCTGCAATTCTCTTTCTTCACTTAACCATAAACAGTAGGTTGTGTTTTTTTTTTTACAAGGATGGAAGTTTTAAAAGAAATTTAGAAGGCAGTATAAACGTTTTACCAAGGTGACTGCTTATTCAAATCTGTTTCTTAAGCCAAAACCCAGACTTGGAACATTACCCCAGCATCTGAGGGGAAGGATGTCCTGTGCACACCTTTGTCACGTGTTCGTCCTCCCAAACTAGAATGTGAGCTTCCCAGAACCCAGCACCATGCCCGGCACAAATCAGTGTTTGATTGATTCTGCAGAATTAATCTCTGCTGGGCCCCTCTGTGCTTCACAGCATCTTGCTTTCCCAGCACTTTCACACTTTGGGTCATTTTGGCCTCACAACAGTCCTCTAATGTGTGTTGCACTTCATATTTCATTTTATGGTTATTTTATAGCGGGGGAAACAGTCCCAGTGAAGTCACAGAGCTGGGCCTAGAACCCTGGTGTGTTCTTTTGCACCCACTCTTTGTATTCACCAATGCCTGCCTCTACTGTGTACAATGGTCAGAGGATAACAGAATCAGTTGAATGTCTATATAGCTGAAAGCTTGCTTTGAGGTGGTGAGGGTTAATTCTCTTCAGTCTGTGAGCTAGGAAGGCTAATTTATGTTGGGTGCACTAAACTTTATGAAGGCCTCTGGTTTGCAAATCCATCTTCCGCCATCTGCTGGCTGAAAGCAGCATTTCAGTACTGCCGCTCATCAGCCATGGTAACAGTTACCATCTGTTAGGGTACTACTTAGTGCCATGCAATTAACACGTATAATTTCTTTTACTCCTCCAAGCAACCCTATAAGGTAGGTCCAATCTTATCCCCATTTTCAGATGAGGCAACTGAGGTTCACGTGGTTAGGTAACCCACCCTATAATTACTAGTTTCCTAGGGTTGCCGTAACAAATTACTGTAAACCTGGTGGCTTAAAACAATAGGAATTGGGCTTCCCTGGTGGCGCAGTGGTTGGGAGTCCGCCTACTGATGCAGGGAACGCGGGTTCGTGCCCCGGTCCGGGAAGATCCCACATGCCGCGGAGCAGCTGGGCCCGTGAGCCGTGGCCGCTGAGCCTGCGTGTCCGGAGCCTGTGCTCCGCAATGGGAGAGGCCACAACAGTGAGAGGCCCGCGTACTGCAAAAAAAAAAAAAAAAAAAAAACCATAGGAATTTATTCTCTCAATTATGAAGGTCAGAAGTCTGAAATCAAGGTGTCAACAGGGGCTTCTTCCAAAAGCTCCAGGGAAGGATTTTTCCTGGCTCTCCCAGGTTCTGGGGCTCCAGGCGTTCCTTGGCTTGTGGCTGCATCGCTCCAATCCCTGCATCCATCTTCACACAGCCTTCTCTTCCTTCTCCCTGTGTGTCTTTCCTCTGTGTTTCTCCTACAAGGACATTTGTCATCTAATTTAGAGCCCATCAAGATAATTCAGGGTGATCTCTTCTCAAGATCCTTAACTGAATTACATCTACAAAAACCCTTTTCCCAAATAAGGTCACACTCACAAGTTCCTAGGGTAAGAAGGTGAGCATATCTTTTGGGGGTTGGGGGAGCAACGAGTTAACCCAGTACCCTATGTTCTTTAGTTGACATGTTGCAGAGTCTATACTCTTAATCAGTTAGGTGGGATCGAGACAGCTGCTAGCAACCCTCCTCTCTGTGTCTCCTCTACCCCTCAATCCTTCCCATTGTAGGTCCACCCCTTCTCTCTTTTCAATTAAAGGACAGGCCAAAAAAAAAAAGGCTTGCACCCTGAGCCTCCCTGCTCTTGATCATTGCATAGGGTGACCACATGATTTACTATCCAAATGAGGACACATTTGAGGATCAAAGAGTAAAAGTGAGTGTTAACAATGATCCTGTGATGACAGGCACATCAGGACTGTGAGGGCAAAGCTAGATGCAGAGGGTCCCTGCCAGGGCCTCCCCAGGGTGGGCCTCTCCTGCTGGCTTTCCCAAGACTCCGTGCCTCCCTTTTCTCTTGCACCCGAAGTCAACATCCTCTGCCAGGCACCTCCACCTGGCAGGTGATCAGGAGACTCTGAGGCCCAGGAGACACCTACTAAACGAGTGCTGAATTCTTTTCTAAAATATTTGTTGAACATGGACTTTGTGCTGCTCATCGTTGGCACGAAATCCCTGCCCTCAAGGAGTTTATAAACTAGCAAGGGAGTGGCTGACAGTGGAAGTGCGTTAACTTCACCGGCTGCCGCCTAAGGGGGACGTTGCACGTGGGAAAGGCTCACTGGGGCGAAGGGGAAGGAAAATGCCCCGGCAGGGCTGATCCAGGTGCTCTAGCCCACCATCTCACACAGCCCTCACATTCCTGTGAGGAAGGCATGGATCCATGGTCTATTATCAAAAATCCCTGGGGCCAATGTATTCTGGAATTCAGATATTTCTCGATTTCAGAGCAAAAGTGTGTTGTAACCATTTTCTATTCTGTACCTGATGGTCTGGGGCTATACTCCCCCCCAGAGTGAATATATTCACAATACATAGCAAAACATGTATATTCACATTAAATAAAACAAACACAGACTGTAAAAAGTTTCATGTCAGTTCAAGGTAGGATTTTATGGCAAATTAATTCAGATCAATTAGATTTCACTGCTAAATGAGTTAAGGAAAAAAATGTCCGTTTTTATAGTTTGGGGATTTGGGGATTGGAGATAAGAGATTGTAGGGCCGTAATATTTGCTCCAGTGTGAAGACAAAGAAACTGAGGCTCAGAAAAGTTATGAAACTTGCCCAAGACACACAGTAAGTGGTGCAGCTGGAATCGAACGTTCATCTGTCTCCTGGCTCACCTGCAGTATCACTCTGTTTTGATTTTTTTTGATTCAGGTAAGGGAGTGAAGCCCGATCATGAGCAATATCATGATTTCTGAGATAATATTGGCTGCTCTGTCCTGCTTGTCTTTGTAGAAACACTTGAACCAAAGCTTTAAGTCACATAAACATGCATGATCTTTTTGTCTGCCCATGTTTGTAGCGTGCCATTCTTGAGCCATCTGTAGTGTGAATGATTCTGTGGTTTCAGGCACGGGGGTGCAGTTCCTACTCATGAACTTGGAAGGGGCTTTAATTAAAAAGTGATGCAGGTGACAATGCAGGCAGAGTTGCTTAGACAACAAAACCAGACAGCTCCTTTTTGTTCACCTACTTCAAACACATAGGATTACTTAACTTTATAAAAAGAAAATAAAGTCCCAGGGAGAGTAGTAATCATTCCTAACAGCACCTTTAAAAGAAATGGTCTGATTAGTAGAAAACACCCAACCCACGAATAATTTAAAATGCTTGCTTCCTCAACCATAGTGCGAGATCAGATTCCCTGACCTGGCAGTCCCAACACACACACACACACACACACACACACACAGAGAGAGATGATAAACATCCTATGGACGGTGAAGCTTGGTTGAATTTGTTCTTCTCGTCCCCTCTGTTGGGTGGTGGAGTGCTAAACTCCACTGGATGTTACGAACCCCAGCTAAAGTCAGGTGACCAAGGATTCCGTATTGTCAGGCTTCATGACCCCATGACTTATCACCACTTTTTGGCTTCCTGGGGTGAGAATTCACTCCAGGCCAACAAAGATGGTAATATTCTTTCCATAGTTAAGCCTTTCAGCCTCTCCTCATGACTAGGTTTTCACCATTGTTTTGTCTCTTGACACAGAAGTTGACATGCCCAGAAAATTCCCTTAACAGGTCAGTTTTGTGTTCCTCACACTTCTGCAACAAGGAAAGAAATAACAACTTACTTAAAACGATCCAGAGTTTTCCATTCAAGTTGCAACAATGACAGTATGATGATTCCTAACTTTACTGAGAGGCTACAATGACCCAGGGGACACAGCATGCTGTGTGATTTATCTTGGGAGAAATGAAAGCGATCAAATTACAGCTTTCAGGACTGTATTGTATGCAAATACCAATAAATACTTACACAGCATTGTCATGGGCCAGGCACTGTTCTAAGTGCATTATATGTAATCCTCTCACTGTAACCCATACAACAACCCTATATGGTAGATACCTATGTTATGCCATTTTACAGATGGGGAAACTAAGACCCAGAGAGGCTAAGTAACTTGTCAAGGTCACACAACTAAAAAGTAGTGTAGCTGGAATTATGATTGAGACACTCATGTCCTAAAGTTCATGTTTTTCCTGTTACTGTGAAAACGTTGTTTCTCTAGGGATGAGGTCTATGTCTTATTGTCCCTGCATCCCAGCTCTCAGCATTGTACCTGGCAGAAATACATGCTTAACACATGTTCAAAGAGGAAGTAAAACATGGGGGTACGGGAGGGAAGGAGGACACCTGTTTCAGAGACATACCTGCACAGTGCTCCCCATGGAAATGAAGGTCCGGGGCCCATTAGTAATCAATGAGAGAGAAGAGCTGATGGATAGATCTTCGGGGGTTTGCTTTTATGAGCTGTCTGCTGCAACCCCATAAAGGGAGTACCCTTTGCAACTTTACCAACGGCCAAAGGACAGAGCCTATCAGAATATGCTTATGATCCCAACAGCAGGATTAAAGGGCTCTCCACGGATGGGGGTGCAATATGGGGAGCACAGAAGCATAGCTAAGTAGGGAACAATCATTCTGCTGGGTCCATTCTCTAAATAACAGTACTTTCTAATATTTGTAAGGAAATATTTAGATCTGAAGATTGTGAAGACTATGTTGATGCAGAGCAAAAGCCAAACTGTGCAGAGAACCGGGCCTCTATTTCCTGAGGTTTCCAGAATATCAGTCATACCTTAATAATGTAGGTAGCATGTTTTAGAGGAGTTATTTGTTTATATCTATCTCTCCTGCTAGCCCAAGTGTTCCTGAGGTGGAAGGACCCTGTTACTCATCCTTAGTATGGTGTGAGTGGTTAAACATGTGACTTGGGGAGTCAGATTACCTGAGATAACATTAAGGCTTCCTCATTTACTGTGTGGCATTTGGCAAGTTACCTAACCTCTCTGAGCCTCTCTTTTCTTATTTGTTAAATAGGAAATAATGTTTTCCATAAGGGAACTTCACCAGCTTCTGAGCAAAGATCTCTGGCTGCCTGGGGAAAGTCTTACTGGGGGGAAAGGAAAAAGAATGACATTAAAGTGGGGTTCTGCATGCATTACTTCATGAAACCTTGATGATTAAGTGAGAGATTTATGTAAATTGCTTAGCACAGCGCTTGGCTCATACTGCATGTGACAAAGACTGCTTCCTAGTACCTACACTCCCCTTCTTTCTTTTTTTTTTTTTTGAGGTACACAGGCCTCTCACTGTTGTGGCCTCTCCCGTTGCGGAGCACAGGCTCCGGACACGCAGGCTCAGCGGCCATGGCTCACAGGTCCCAGCCGCTCTGCAGCATGTGGGATCTTCCCGGACCGGGGCACGAACCCATGTCCCCCGCATCTGCAGGCAGACTCTCAACCACTGCGTCACCAGGGAAGCCCCCCCTTCCTTTTTTAGTAATAGTATCACCAAAGTTTTAGTGGGGTGTGTGCCTGGTTTCAGAAAGAAGGCTCTGGAGAACCGTGAAGAAATGGTGGGGTGCGTGTGGCTAGGGGCAGGTGTCCACTTGGCCATGGCCAAGGTCAAGGTGAGAGGAATACTGAGCACCCTGTCAGTGGTGGAAAGGAGTGGTGAGCACTAGGGTGTTTCTGGGGCAGAGTCAGCCAGATTTTATGAATGACACAGGGAGAGAAGAAGGCAGGTGGCAGGGAGGGGAAGAGACCAGAGGGCACCCAGGTTCTCAGCATGATGACTAAGTGTGGGGACTTAGTAATTAATAAGTCACTGAGCTAGAGAATGGAGGAGGAGGAATAGGTTTGGGAGGCAGGTGATGAGTGCAGTTAAGGACACACTGGGCAGAGGGGCAGAGGGGATGTCCCATCCAGAGGGCCAGCCAAGTTCCTTTGTTCGCCACCTCTGTGGAATGGCCTTTCATCATCAATATGAATCCTTAAAAAGAGAGTGGCATGGCCATATATACACTACCAAGTGTAAAATAGATGGCTAGTGGGAAGCAGCCACACAGCACAGGGAGATCAGCTCGGTGCTTTGTGACCACCTAGAGGGGTGGGATAGGGAGGGTGGCAGGGAGACACAAGAGGGAGGGGATATGCGGATATATGTATACGTATAGCTGATTCACTTTGTTATAAAGCAGAAACTAACACACCATTGTAAAGCAATAAAGATGTTAAAAAAAAAAAGGGTTTTGCAAAGATCACGCAAATGTTCTGTGCCTGGAAGATCAAAATAACCTGCAGAGGGAGCAACTTTCACACACACACACACACACACACACACACATACACACACACACACACACACAGCCTACAGTCAGCCCTCAGGTGGCTCCCCCTGCCCCTCCAGGTCTCTTTCCAAGGCTGCAGCTCAGCCTGGTCTTGCCCCACACCAGGGTCCCTGGCTGGGATACAAAACATGTGCATCCACAGCACAGAAAGACCATATCTACCCCGTCAGCGATGGTTTCTGCGGAATGTTTGGTCACAGTGTGTAAGTTTTTGTTTTACTGCAGAGTCGTTTCCGTGAAAATAGCCAACGTGATCATGTTGAATTGCACAGCTCACCTGGAGCTCTCTCCATTGCAGTTCTGCTCCCTGCAGACATTTCCCTGCAATTCTATTTTGCACCAACTCCATGCAGGCTCTTACAAGTCTTGTAAAACTACAAAGGGCCTGAAGCAAGTGTGCTACCCAATCCCCTGACCTCAGACCAGGGAGGTCAAACAGCAAGGATGGATGATCTTTTTTCTCAGCAGGGAGTTTTAAGAGGTCAAATCACCACCTTGAAGACCCAGCCCAGTATTTAATGAATGCTTGTTAGTGTCTGTCACTAAATAAAATATTGTGTATGTATTATCTTATTTAATCCTTAGACCTAAAGAACAAGGCAGGTAAGATGAGGCTCAGAGAGGGTGAGGAACTTTCCTAAACCTGTGCAGCTAATAAATGGTAGAGGTGGGATTCCACTCAAACCTGTCTCATACCAGTTCTCAATGCCTAACCACTGGGATGAACTGCCCTCCACCATCAGTCCAGGGCTTCATTCTCCTGGTGACAGGACCACAGTTAGCATTGTTGTCATTTACTTCCAGGTCCTCTAGCTCAGTTTGCCCTATTTTCCATGTGTTGTTCTTCACATCTGGACTGGTTTACTGAAAGGGATGTGTGTGGCTTCCTACCATCCACCAAGTGTTAGAAAAGGAAAGGTCTTGGCCATGAGGAAACTCAGAAAAGGTATCTCTGGCTCTACTTGCTCTCCTAGAAGTGATGAGTGGGGTAGACAGGGGTGACCAGTGTCATGCTGGCTCTGTGAGAGTGGCCGCTTGGTGAGCTCTTTGTGCAGGTGACCATCACACCTAGCTCGGGGCATAATGGTCTTAAGACAGAAAAGCTATCTATTTGGGTCCACATCAGTGTACTTTTTATAAAGCAAATCTGGGCTATGAATGTTTAGAGTTCTGAGGTAAAACAAATGAGACAGGATGGACATGTTCAGAAGAGACTTTGATAGTTCTGTCTTCTCTCTGAATCGTTTGTTTCCTCTGAATTGCCCTCTCGTTTTCTCTTTGTTTGCCTGCATCACCATCTTTCCCGGTAGACGCTGAGTTGTCAGAATGGGACAGGCTAAGTTGCAGTGCTTATAGGGTTGCAGAGGTAGAGGAAGAGCAAGTGTCGAGGTAGCACTCGGGCTTCAAATGCTTCAGCCCAGAAGCAGCACACGTCACTTCTGATCAAATTTCACTGCTGAGAGCTAGTTCCAGGGCTGGGGAAAGCGATCTCTCCCTGTGCCCGGGGAAGGAGAGGAGAAAGGGACCTGGGGAGAACTGGTGATCTCTATCATTGAGACTTTCCTTTGATGTCTACTGATAGTTGTTGACGTGATTAGGGACAAGGAGAATTCTGGTAAGATGTCACGGTAATGGTGCAGGGTTGTTTGTGAGGTGTTTTGTTTTTTTTTTAATTTTGTCATAAAATTCATCCACTTTCAGTGTACAATTCAATGATTTTTAGTAAATTTACCACTTTGTGCAACCAGGTAGTATAGCAGTTTTTTGTTTTTTGTTTTTTGTTTTTTTTTTGCGGTCCTCCCAGACCGGGACACGAACCCGTGTCCCCTGCATCAGCAGGCGGACTCCCAACCACTGCGCCACCAGGGAAGCCCAGTATAGCAGTTTTTTAATCTCCTTGAATCCCACCAGTAAAACATTCACAGCCACTAGATTAGCAAAACCAAAAACCCATGGACCCAAACCTGGCAAGCAGTGTTTCCTTGAACTCCAAAATTTGAGTCGGTAGGAACAAGCTGCCAATAATTGCCTGACCCACCTGATATCAGAAACCGCAGAAGAAAGAAGAGGAAAGGTAAAGGGGCTTCTGATGCCCCTAAGAATTGGAGGACCCCCCCCCAAACACCAAAGAAACTCACTGGAAAGTTCCACAGGTGTTGGGCTGCACCCGGCAGGCCTACAAGGCCTATGCTGGCCAGTTTCAAAACCAAAGAAAGAGCCCGGAGTCAGCGGCAGAGACAGCGATGGTTTAATGAATGGGGGAGCTTACCCATCTGTAGCAAGGTCCTGGAGAGACACCCCACCTTGTACGGCACACGGCAGGCAGGACATGATGGCAGTCTGCTCCCAGGGGGGAGGAGCGATTACCAGTTATAGGGGAATTGATGTCAGGTGGGCTTATTAGTTACCAGGGAAACCAGCAGAGGGGCACACCCCTCACCACACCTTTGACAAGAAGAGTCCCTAGCTGGGGCCTGGGGTAAGTATGCAGGAAGGTCAGTCATGCGCGTAGGTGTAGGTGAAGCAGGCACTGGTTGGGCAGGGGATGTACAGAGAGCAAGAGAACAGCCATCTGGAGTGGCCTGACCATACAGTGGGCCATTTAGAGAATGGAGGCAAAGCTGGGGTCTGGTTCAGGGGAGGTTCTAATGCACACATGAGTACAGGATGACTATGGGAAGATCTGATCATGCTGGTGGGGTCCAGGGGTCCCAGAGTCCAGAGGTCCAGACCCTATGAACTCTTAAAGCCAACAAGCCAAAGCACTCTTCCAGGACGAAGCCCCACCCTGAGGAGAAAATGCTGAGAGTGTCATCCAAACTGAATAAGTCAGGGCAAACAGGCAAAGAAAAGTGATGATAAAATAAAGGGTGGGGGCTTCCCTGGTGGCGCAGTGGTTGGGAGTCCGCCTGCCGATGCAGGGGACGTGGGTTTGTGCCCCGATCCGGGAGGATCCCACATGCCGCGGAGCGGCTGGGCCCGTGAGCCATGGCCGCTGAGCCTGCGCGTCCGGAGCCTGTGCTCCGCTACGGGAGAGGCCACAGCAGTGGGAGGCCCGCGTACCCACCCCCGCAAAAAATAAATAAATAAATAAAGGGTGGGGAGGTGAGCAGGGAAGAGGAACTCAGAACGTACAAGGGCATATTTATCGCTACTTCATGAAATCAACAGAAAGGGATGCTATAGACTGTGAAACTAGAAAAAGCTCTCTTGTTTTTAACTCCTGAAAGTAGAGGGGAAGCTCCTTTCCCTAAAAAAATGAGCCACAGGAAAGGACTGTAGTCAAATACCAATAACATTATTATAAGGAAGAAAGAGAATAAGAAGCAGAATAATACAACCATGAGAATGAAAAAATACCAAAAAACATGCCACAAAAAAGATGAAAATTGTGATCTAATATTTCAAGATGAGCTTAAAAAATAAGAAAATGATAGAAACTATGAAAGACAACATAAATCAGAATGAGAAAAAAAGTAGGATGATTTAGGAAAAGGAAGATTTGAAAAGAGAAAGAATTCAAAAAAGAATTGGAGATAAAAGAAAAATCATTTCAGAAATAAAGGCTAAACTAGAAGGAAAAGAATAAACAAACCAAATGAAAAGTGCCTTGAGAGAAGTAGAAATGGAAAATGGAAAAAGTTTTTAAAACCAAAAAGGAAAAAAAAGAGATAAAAAGGGCTTGAGGGAAAGTAACAAGCAGAGAAAACAAGCAAAGAATATCCAATGTACCTATTAGAGTCCCCAGAGAAGAAAACAAAAGAATGAGACAAAAAAAATTATTAAAAACTAAAATACAAAAAGAACTTGAAATTTAAAAAAAAAAACACCTTAAACCACATATTGAAAACCAAAAGAACCTACTATATAGTACAGGGAACTATAGTTAATATCTTGTAATAACCTATAATGGAAAAGAATCTGAAAAATTATATATATAATATATATACTATATATTAATGTACAGTATAAAATTTTTATTATATATAATATATATAGATATTGAATCACTTTGCTGTATACCTGAAACTAACAGAACATTGTAAATCAACTATACTTCAATTTAAAAAGACTTTTTGGGGCTTCCCTGGTGGCGCGGTGGTTGAGAGTCCACCTGCCGATGCAGGGGACGTGGGTTCGTGCCCCGGTCCGGGAGGATCCCACATGCCGCGAAGCAGCTGGGCCCGTGAGCCATGGCCGCTGGGCCTGCGTGTCCGGAGCCTGTGCTCCGCGATGGGGGAGGCCACAGCAGTGAGAGGCCCGCGTAGCACAAAAAAAACAAAAAAAAAAGACTTTTTAATTTTTAAATTAAAAAAAGCACACATATTGAACAGACACGCTGCATAAATTGGAAAAATCAGCCCTCAAGAGCTCCACACTGAAACTACTGAATTTTAGAGAAAAATCTTAACAATCCTTTTTGCAGCCAGACAAACAGAACAAGTATTTTATAAGAGAAAGAAAATCAGATTGTCGTTAGACTTCCAACATCAATGCTTCATTCCAGAAATCAATGGAGTAACTTATTTAGGATATTCAAAGAACATGTGAGTCAAGAATTTAAAATCCAGCCAAATTGACCTTCAAATATAAAGTCAGCAAACATCCTGTTATGAACACACAAGAACCTGGGAGGCAGTAGTACTTCTAGGAGTCTTTTCCGAGGAATCAAAGAATGCAACCAAAACAGCTGGAGACAATGGCATAAGAACGGCTCAAGTAGGCCAGATAACAAAGGAAGATTAACGATAGAATTAAAATACATCATTTGGCAACCCAGATGAATTAATAGATTTGTTTGTTCAATGATCATCAGTGGCTGCTAACATCACAAAAAGAGAGATAAAGATAAATTTGCCACCAGAGAAGCCACCAGGGAAGCCCCTATATATATATTCTTTTTCAGATTCTTTTCCTTTATAGGTTATTACGAGTTATTGAATATAGTTCCCTGTGCTATATAATAGGTCCTTGTTGTTTATCTATTTTATATATAGTAGTGTGTATCTGTTAATCCCAAACTCCTAATTTATCCCTCCCTCTCCCTACAGATTATTCCATATTTTTAAAGAGAGAAAGACAGTGCACACATGATTGAGAGAGAGAGATTAGGAGATTATGGGAATAAAAAGTGAACTGGGGGCTTCCCTGGTGGCACAGTGGTTAAGAATCTACCTGCCAATGCAGGGGACACGGGTTCGAGTCCTGGTCGGCAAGATCCCACATGCCGCGGAGCAACTAAGCCCGTGCGCCACAACTACTGAGCCTGTGCTCTAGAGCCCGCGAGCCACAACTACTGAGCCCATGAGCCACAACTACTGAAGCGCACATGCCTAGTGCCTGTGCTCCATAACAAGAGAAGCCACCGCAATAAGAAGCCCGCGCATGGCAACAAAGAGTAGCCCCTACTCGCCGCATCTAGAGAAAGCCCGCACGCAGCAATGAAGACCCAACACAGCCAAAAATTAATTAATTATTATTATTTTTTTTAAAGTGAATTGGAAGTTCTGGGTGTGGTTTCTACTGACCTGGGGCCTCACTACAAAGTTATTTGCTTCAGCCATTTGATGGCAAACTCCTAATATCAGTACCTTTCAGTCTTTTAAGTTGGTCAGGTTATATTCCCCAGAATAGATTCTTCCTATTACTAGACATAGATGGTAAAGGCCTGGCGACCAGCTTCCTGGGAGCTGCATGAGGAATTGTGGGGTGAGGGCCTCAGCATTTCATGGTTAGGGTATCGCCATCCTCACCTGTGCCTGGGGTCTCTCCATCCGGAGACCCTATGTTTTTCCTTCTCCAGAAAATAAACCTCTAACCTTCTGCTTGGAGAGGGAAGCAGGAGTCATCCAGCAGTCCTGGGTAGAGGACGGGACCTACAGGTCTAACTACTTCTGAAACAGCCGCCAAAAAACACTCCTTATTGTAACACCTATTTTATACTATTTCTTGATATTCCAGGAACCAAAACTTCCTGAACCTTTTCAAGATTCTGCAGTTAAAATAAAGTTGGTTCTCAGCTGTCAACAAAAAATGAATCAATAGTCCATCTAACAAAGAAGTGGAAAATTTATTTTAGCCAACCTGAGGATTAGAACCTGGGAGACAGTCTTTCAGAAAGCTCTGAAGACTGCTAGAGGTCAAAGCCCAGTTACACACGTTTTTGAGACAAAGGATTATACATCAAATAATGTACTGACAGTTTACACAATCCAGATCTACATGAACCAGTAGTGGGTCACCATGACCCCTTAGAGGATTGAGGGAAGGTTATCTCCTAATAAGGTCTAGTTAATGCAGATGCACAATACACACTAAAGGGGAGATAGGAGGCCCAAATGGGCAGAGAAAATTTTTAGGCTTAAATTTTTTTTTGTCTTGCCATAAAATTTTGGCCCAGTGAATTTTATTTCATCACAGCTTTCCCCATTGCCAGTTTAGAATTCTACGTCAGTGAATCTGTTGAGCCATTTACCTCTCATTCATCTGTGTTCTCTTCTTTTACTCTCCTGGCCATGCGAGTCTACAGAAAACACATACACACACACACACACATACACACACACACACACACACACACACACACACACACACACGACATTTTTAGCTGGGTTCTGGGAGAGAACAAAAAATGAAATGTGTATACCAACTTACTCACCCTTTACCCATTTCTTTATTCTTTAATTCAAAAACAATAATATAAATACAGAAAAGTACATACAAATATGTATAGTTTAATGAATAATTATAAAACAGGTCCATGTGACCACTACGCAGGCCAAAAACAGAACACTGCCAACGCCAAGGAACCTCAGTGAGCCCCATCAGATCCCAGCCCCGTCGCCACCAGGGGCAACCTCCATCCTGACTTTTTAAAAAATCCTTCACTTGCTCTTCATTTATTTTTCACTTTTCTCTACAGTAGCCATCTCTATACCATATAATTTAGTTTTGCCTGTTTAGGAGCTTCTTTTGATGGGAAATGTACTATTGTATTCTTCTGTGTCTTGCCTCTTTCCTTCAACATTACGTTTGTGAGATGTATCCATGTTGCACGGAGCTCTGATGTATTCATTTTCTTTGCTATTATTCCATGATGAATGCACGGTAGCTTTGTTTTCGCATTTTATTTTGTATGGACACTGGATTGTTTACAGTTTGGGTCTATGATGCATAATTGTGCTGCACACATTCTTGGACTTGTATTCTTGCAGATTTACACAAATTTCTCTAGCTATATGCCTAAAAGTGAAACTGCCAAACGATAAGATATGTGAATCTTCAACTTAACTAAAAATCCCCAAGGTGTCTTCCAAAGCAGGCCACCTCACTGTACAATTGGAGAGGGCGTCACCGCCCCAAGTGTCCTATGCAGATGGACACTCTTAAATGTAAGATGAGTTGGCGACTTTTGGGCTCTGTCAATTTGTTCTCCCACCAGAAGCTTTTCAGAATTATTCCTATTGTTCCATGTCTTGCCAGCTCTTGGAATTTTCAGACTTTAAAATTTTTGTGAATCTGGTGAGTGTATAATTATGTTTCATTGCACTTCCATGGTTACAAGTAAGACTGAGCACATCTTATGTTTATTGGACTTTGGATTCCTGATCCTCCCTTTTTTAACATTATTTTGAAAATATGCATTTGTTTCTGTAATCTAAACCACGTAGTTAAAACCTTATATATTTGACACAGTGTGTTACCCCTGTAATGACTCGGGGTGGGGCGAGTTTACTGTTTCTATGCCAATATGTTAAAGTCTGAATAATGCCAACTCAACATAGTACAGTTGGAGTCTTTGTCCAGCATTGACAGCACAGCTAACACTTTTATGTTTACCTATAAAAATACAACTAACTCCATCCTTTTAACTCACAGAAATCTGATTTCTTTACCACTTTGTTCCTTAAAGTGATTTGTAAAAGGTTTTCTGGGACTTTTTGTGATCAAATGGTCTCTGACGTTGCTCGTCCTTGGCTGTTCCGTAACATTTGACGCTTTATGCCTCCCTCCTTCTCTCTATTGGTTTTCCTCCTATCTGGAGACTCTTTCTCTTTTTCCTCCCCCATCTCTTCTTTCTAACATCCAATCAATGTTGGTGTTTTCCAGTGCTATGTCTTTAGACCTCTCATCTCTAGTAAATATCATTAGCCCCACAAGCCAACTCTAGTCCCTGGGAAAATTCCCTAGCCCCATCCCACATTCAAGGGGATGAGCCTTTAACAGGTGTGTTTGTATTGCCTTCCCTCCCTTAGCTGATTGGCCCAGGGTGGACAACAGACCAAAGATGGGTCAATCAGATGCCTGCTCCCCCAAATTAGGGACTGAGACCCAACTCTGAACTCTGGCTGGAATTGTGACACGAGAACCTCAGAGCCAGAGGCAGCCTCATTGTAACAAGTGGGCGAAGAAGTGAAGACAGCTGTCAGGGAGAGGACAGAACAAAGCACACAAGCACAGAGTAGCAGAGACAGAGACAGTGAGAATTCCTCACATGATGTTTTGGTTCCAGGCCCATTCTCACCCTTAGGTGAGACAGTCACAGCTCATCCTTATTTCAAGTCCCCTCAGTGTGTTCAGGCTTACTTAGCACGTTCACTGTATTCACAACTTAAGTCCCAACCAACCTCTTCTCTTCTACCTCTACCCACTTATCCTGGATGATTTTATTCCCACTGGAATTTATCCCAGAGCCCTATCCTACCCAGCTGAAAGGCCCCATTGCTTTGTATTTTTTTTTTTTTTTTCGGTATGCGGGCCTCTCACCGCTGTGGCCTCTCCCCTTGCGGAGCACAGGGTCCGGATGCGCAGGCTCAGCGGCCATGGCCCATGGGCCCAGCCGCTCCGCGGTATGTGGGATCTTCCCGGACAGGGGCACGAACCCGTGTCCCCTGCATCGGCAGGCGGACTCTCAATCACTGCACCACCAGGGAAGCCCTGCTTTGTATTTCTTGAGGAGAGAACTCCATAGCTCAAGAGAAATTCTCGATGGTGTGCCTGGTTGGTTCCCGCCATCCTGGGCTTGAGGCTTTTCTGCCATGGCTTTCAAACAGGAAACCATCTGCTCCTTGTCTTTCCTCTAGGCCCTGCCATCCTTCCCCAGCTTGGCAGCTTTACTTCAGTGCTTCTGCTGATGCCCCTTGTCCAGAACTTCTTTTTCTCTAAGCCTGGCTAGTATGACTTAGCACCTGCCTGCTCTCCCCAAGAACAGCCACATTCTTAGCTATTGCTGTCAGCACCTGCTCTGAGGATCCGGTTCCTTAACCCCTTTTCAGGACAGAGCCCGGTTCAGATACAGCAAATATATGGCACAGGCTGTCTGTTCCCCCATCCCACAACAGAAATGTTTTCATTAATCATATCACTCTTTCTTGCTGGTGCTGGACAGGACATCACCTTAGAATCTTTCTTAACACAGTCCTGGAGTATCAACAAATTATCCACCAGAGCTGGGTTCTGATGATATGAGAGAATGATGATGACATTGGCAAGAAAGAGACATTTAGAAAGATTTGGGAATATGTATTGAATTCTAGTTTTAGCCCTAGATTTGAGGAGAAGGCATAATTTCAAGTGCAGCAGACTCATAGGCAGCTGGAAGGCCAGGACCATAGAGGAAGAGACCCCAGGGGTGACACCTCCCTTCCCTCCCTGGGATCTCTCTGCAGGCTGGGCTTGCTCCCCTCAGCTGTCTTCAACCCTGGTCAGTAGCCTCTGCATCTCTGTAGGAACTATTTGGTTTTTGGATAATGTAGTGGTTAAAAGCATGGGTACTAGAGCCAGGCTTCCTGGGTTTGAAACCCAACTCTACCATTTACCAAATGTGGGAGGGACTTCTGGCAATTTATTTAACCCCTCCCGCCCCTGTGCCTTGATTTCCTCATCTGTAAAATGGGATAATAATCAGATCTACCTCATTGGATTGTTGTGAGGATTAAATGAGTTCATATGTATAAATGCTTAGAACAGTGCTCAGTAAATGTCTGCAACTATTATTATCCCACAAGGAAGCTACAAGTTCCTTGAGACTCAGTTGGTCTTCTTCATCTTTTCCTGGCACGTAGGTGGCTCTGAATTGAAGAACACAGTCTTTGAAGACCCAGAGATGAAATCTCAGCTCTCCCGCTCAATATTTGGGTGACTAGAAAATAAGTATCCTCCTTGTAAAACTGAGATGATAATACCTACTTTATAGAACTGATGTATAGAATTGTGAGTATTAAATGAGATATTGTATGTAAAGCTCCAAGGACACAGCAAACCCTAAAAAATGCAAACTCTTACCATCAAGGCTAGGTATAGTGTCATGTCTATGGAGCCACACTGCTTGGTTTTGAATTCCGGTTCTGCCACACAGTTGCTTTGTGATCTTGTCACAGTTTTCTCTCTGTGCCTCAGTTTTCTGAGTTCCCTGTGCCTCAGTTTTCTCCTCTCTAAAATGGGGATAATGCTAGCACTTACTTTATAGAGTTTGGGCAGGATCAAGTTAGAAAAAAGGTGTATGGCCCTTAGCCCAACGCCTGACACATATCTCAGCCAATGCCAGGTTGTTACTGTTTGTTTAATAAATGAATGAATTGTAGACAAGGCTCTCAAAAGCAAACTTGCTAAAGGACAGAATCATTGAGGGCCATAATTACCAAGATCCATCCTGAAGCCAGATTCAGGTTAAGTCAAACCCATAAATGCAAGGAGAGCTCTGGGAGACAGTAGCCCAGTGAACTAAGCCCTCTCTCCCTGTTGTCTTCACTCACTGGTCTGGGACATGGGAAGAACTGGCACCTACAATAATAGGCTGCTAGAGCTGGAAGGATCTTTGTGACTAGATCAGGTAGGCCGTTTTCTCCTGAGTAATTGAAACCCAGAGAGATAAGTGACCCCAGTTGCCCAAGATTCAGGTCAGGTCAGTGGCTTCATTGCAACACGCTGTTTCTCGACTCCACAGTTTCCTCCTGTGAAAATGGAGATGTGCTTGCTGCCCGTTGCCTGCTTCAAGGCATCTGGCAGCCATGAACTTCAACTCTTCCGGGGCTAAGAAAAGTTCAGCGGGAACAGTAGAAAAGTGAAGCAAGAATGATGTAGGGTCTACTCGCAGCCTCTAGAGGGAGCCCTGAGCACAGGCTGGGACGCACCATCCTGGCGCGCACCCAGGCCCTCGGGGCGCGGGCTGCAGCCTGAGGACCAGCGCCAACCCCCCACCCCCACCCCGCCCCGCCCCGAGGGCTCCTAACATCGGGCCGATCCCTTCTCCGGGCACTCGGAGCTCTGGGAAAAGCCCAGGATACAGGCACAAACACAAGGCTTTCGGCCCTTATTCCATTCACGCAAGGTGTGTGCACCTTAACCCCACTGAGCCTCGGCTGTCAGGTGGGAAGTCACATCTGCCTTGCCTATTCCAGGATTTAAAAGACTGATCCTCTGACTAAATAAAGTCTAGGAATTTACCCCAAATAAATAAACAGAATCAGGTAGAAAGATTGGTATGCAACAGCAAATCTCACTGTTTTTGTCTCATGACCCCTTTATACTCCTAAAAAATTACTGAAGACCCCAAAGAGCTATTGCTTATATGGCTTATATCCATCAATATTTATCATATTAGAAATTAATTCTTAGAAATGTCTAAATATATACTCATTTAGAAATAATAAGTCATTATATGTTAGCATAAAGAGCATTTTTGTGAAATAATATTTTCCAAAACAAAAACATACATTTTTTCAAGTCTTTTTAATATCTGGCTTAATGTAAGAGAGCTGAATTCTCCTTTTGCGTTGAGTACATGGCGACTTCACATGTCATGTAACATCTGAAAGACTCTATTATACACCTTGAGAATAAGAGTACAGAATAAGAGTACAGAGTCCTTGAGGACTCCCTAAAAGGACACTGCAAAGGTCCAGGGGCCACAGTTGGAGAACTGTTGGTGTAAAGACATTTTTCTTGGTGTTCTTTATAGCAGGGCGACTCCTCTCTCTCTTCTCACTGCCACCAGGCTGGTTCAGACTTGCATTACACGGGGCAGGTGACAACAAAAGTCTCAGAACTGGTTGCCTTGCCCCTACCCTCCTTCCACTCCCAACCGTGGAGAGAATTCTTCATAAAACACTGCACGAGGGCTTCCCTGGTGGCGCAGTGGTTGAGACTCCGCCTGTCGATGCAGGGGACACGGGTTCGTGCCCCGGTCCGGGAAGATCCCACATGCCGTGGAGCGGCTAGGCCCGTGAGCCATGGCCGCTGAGCCTGCGCGTCCGGAGCCTGTGCTCCGCAACGGGAGAGGCCGCAACAGTGAGAGGCCCGTGTACCGCAAAAAAAAAACAAACACTGCACGATTATGTCACATGCTCCCCCCTCCCAAATCCTCTAATGATCCTTCACTACCTATTCAGTGCTCGTACACCTAAGGGTCAGGCTCCCTGGTCTGATTGCAGCCCAAATTCCCACCCTTATGTCATACTCCACCTGTCTGATGTGCCTGATGGCTTTAGCAAAACCAGACTATTAACCCTCCCTCATATGTGCTTTCTGTGTCCCACCTCCATGTTTTTTTTCTTTGGGTCCCTTCACTTAAAATATTCTCTCTCCCAGGACTTCCATGGTGGTCCAGTGGTTAAGACTCCACGCTTCCACTGCATGGGGCATGGGTTCTATCCCTAGTTGGGGAACTAAGATCCTGCATGCTTCGTGGCACAGGCAAAAAAAAAAAATTACTCTCTCTCCCATTTCCTTCCATTCTCCTTTCTCTTTCAGACTCATTCCTCCAGCTGGAGACCTTCTACAAGCTTCTAAGATACTTGTTTGTCTTCTTTTATGCAAAGCAGAGTGTTCTGATGTGGGGCTTCTGACCCAGCTGTTGAGAGATAAGTTTCAAAAAAAAACACTTGCTTTATTAGTTTCCTATTGCCACTGTAATTACTACAAACTTAGTGGCTTAAAATAACACAAATTATTACCTTATAATGGTGGGGGTCAAAAGACAGAAATGATTCTTAGAAGCTAAAACCAAGGTGTTGGCAGAGCTTTGTTCCTTTTGGAAGCTCTAAGGGGAGGATCCATTTCCATGCCTTTTCCAGTTTCTAGAGGCCTCCTGCATCGCTTAGCTAGTGGTCCCCTCTTTCCTGTTCAAAGGACGTCATGTCTCCCCCTCTCTCTGACTTTCCTGCATCCCTCTTACAAGGACCCTTGGGATTACATTGGACCCACCTGGATAATCAAGGACACTCTCCCCATTGCAGGCTTCTTAATTTAATCACATCTGTAAAGTCCCTTTTGGCATGTAAAGTAACATATTCACAGGTTCCAGAGATTAGGACATGGATATCTTGGGGGACATTATCCAATCTAATATCACAGTTGCTAATATCAAAAGATAAAAAAATCAAGATGCAATCTCAATGCATTAACTGTACAAATCTTGGAGTCAGACATACACCCTTACGTGAGATAAATCTCATTCATCTGATTGCTTTGAAGATTCAATGAGATGATCTGCATGAGGCATGATGACAGCTACCCTGAGATCACTCACCAAATGCCTGTGACTATTATTATTCGCTATTATTTGGCATTTTACCACCAGCTGACTTAGAGTTGCCTTCATAGCACTTGTCATATTTTATAATTATTAATTTCTTTGGGGTGACTGTGCAGTGTACAATGATTTTTAATTATGTAAATACGACCTTAATTCTCCTACAGACAAAAAATCTATTTGTTTCATCTGCCTCTCTCACATTGGATCATGAGCTCCACATGGGCAAGAGCTGTTTTACGCACCATCAAATTCCCAGAATCCAGCCCACTCGTGAATACATACATACTTAACAATCTATAAATGTTTATGGAATTAATGAATTCAGTCTAATTTATAAAATAGTTCTTCTGGTTCCCCATTGCTTTCAAGATAAAATTCAGGTTCTTTACTTAGCAAGACAAACAAGTTTCAGTAAGAGCTAGTCCCATCTTGCTTCAAATCTCACTTCCCACCACTCCCTGCCATCGTGTACCTTACCCTCCAGCAACACCAAACTTGCCCCATCCTCTCAGGCCTCCAGGCCCTTTCTTGGGCCAGTGCAGCAGCTTTCTTTGTCTGGAATGGCCTCTCCCCACCCTCAGCGATGTGAACACACCCATACATCACCCCCTCCTTGTCACCTGGATAAGTCCCGCTCACCCCTGCTTAGCCCAACGCTCCACTCTGGACAGCTCCCTCACGGCCCCCCACATTCTGGACAAGGGGGCCTACCAGATCCTCCTTAGCCCCTTGAGCTTCTACCCACCCTGGCTTGAAGGGCACTGGATTGCAACTGCCTGTCCATCTGACAGCTTCTTCCCACCCTCACCCCAACAGCCTGTAAGATCTTTAAAAGCAGGGACCAGATCTTACTCACTGTTACATCCCCAGAGACTGGTAGGAAGTACATAATAGATACTCAATTAGTGTTAGCTGAACCCCTGCCTCTGTCTCTAGAATGTCAGCTCCTTGGGTACAGGGACGATTTTATTTATCTTTATGTCTTCAGCCTCTGGCAGGAACATCGTGGACACTCTACCAATGTTTGCCGAGTGGCCAAGTCTCTCCACAAGATGCCCTGCCCACATTAAGTTACAGGCTTGTGTGTCAATTACTGTGTGCTAATCACCACTGCTAGGCTTTGCAAGGATTAAAAATAAAAACAAGGGCTTCCCTGGTGGCGCAGTGGTTGAGAGTCCACCTGCCAATGCAGGGGACACGGGTTCGTGCCCCGGTCCAGGAAGATCCCACATGCCGCGGAGCCGCTGGGCCCGTGAGCCATGGCCGCTGAGCCTGTGCGTCCGGAGCCTGTGCTCCGCAACGGGAGAGGCCGCAACAGTGAGAGGCCCGAGTACCTCAAAAAAATAAATAAATAAAAAAATAAAAACAAAACACTATTCTTCCCTCCAGAGCTCACAGGAAAATACAGTGGGCAAGACCCAACATAATTAACTATTGATGGCCTCTACAAATGCTTTTCAATGGATTCTACTAGTTATACTTCTCACCAAGAAGTATATCTCACAACAAGAAAGGCTAATGAATAATCCTAAAATAGCCACTATTTCTCTCATTCTATCAGTGATGCTCTAGTTCCTACTCTCCGTATGCCTGCTCTGCACCTGCCCACACCCTTCTACGGATAACACCAGGGCTCCGACAACTCCTCTGACAAACCAACAGACCCACTGTGTGTCTAGCATCATCCCTTCCTCCTCTCTTTTGACCTTACTGACACTTTCCCAAGGAGGCCAGAGGACTTCCCTTCCCCAATCCACTCTTATCTCACTTGGCAGTCCCCAGATGCCCAGAGCACCAGCCCTATCTTCTGAAGCAGAACTCTGGTAGCAGAAGAAAGGACAGTTGGGGGCAGGAAAGAGGTGTTCACAGAACAGTCTCCAGAGCACCCAGACACACACACTGAAGTGGCAGATACAGCTTTATTTCCTGTATTATGGAGAAAAAAATTATCAGGCTCCTGTTAAGGAGCACATGGCTGGTTGTGTAACAGCATCCTTTACAACCGTTTACCTAATTCGTTTCTTTCCAACCAGCCTATTTATCAGCAGATATATTTTAAATTACTGTGAATTGGAGGGAATAGGAGATAAAGAAGGGAACTACCATTTGAGAAGAGGCTACTGGGTGCCAGGCAAGGACTGTGCTGGGCATCTTTATATGTGCTAGCTCTTTAATCCTCACCAAAACCAGCAAAAAGACAATGTAGTGCTAGATACTTATCATCTGCATCTCCCAGGGCCTCAGAAAGTTTTAAGTATTCACAGAGCTGATAAGCAGTGTTATCATGATGCGAAGACAATAGCCACAAAACCCGTGCTTTTTACACTACACGAAGTTTTCTGTTGTGGAGCAGCTGCTATATGGCAGTCACATGGCCAATGATATTCCATGCATCTTCCCACGACACTATGGGAAGTGGTTTCATGCAGTCACTTTATAAGCAAGGAAACCAGGCTCAGAAAGGTTAGGTACCTTGTCCAAGTCCATATTTACAAGGAGCTTTCACATTGAAATCTTAAAAACACCTGCTACCACTCCCCCACCACCCCGCCACACACACACACACACACACACACACACACACACACACACGAGATAAAAGAATAGCTCCAGCTATATTAAGCAGGAAAGGATTACAGGGAATTGGGTGCTTACAAAACTGATGGAAGAGCGGGATCTAGGCTGGGCCCCCAGGAATGGCACCCGGAACAACATCCAAATGGTATCTCAACTGCTGTTGTGGCCCCGACCGCCTAAGCCACAACCCAGGATGGAGAAGCTGCCATTATCAGCGTTGGCGCTGCATCAGCCAGCCCTACACCAGCAACGTAGTGTAGCAGCAAGGCGGCCCCACCTTCATCCCCATTTAACTTGATTCCAATTTGAGCCTCCAGCAAGCACGTCTGAATGACACTCTAATCATACCCAGAACCTGTATAGGAGGCTGATAAGGTGGAGTTTACCTTTGCAGCCTCTGCAGTTCAGGAAGGCACGCAGAGGAAGGAGGGATAGATGCTGAGCGAGTCATTCTACTGTATCTGTCATAGTCTGCATTCCCACGGGCCCCCAACGGCTACTGCTGAGAAGCCCCCTTCCGAAGAAGCCAAGGATCAAGTCCTCCTACTTACAAGCACTGTGTATGTTGTGTATCTATTGCTTCTATCTGCTACATAGATCCCACTGTGTGAATCCACCACTTCTTACCTATCCAGTCTACTAGTGATGGAAACCCAAGCTGGCTTTTGGGCCTCCTTGGGAAATTACATAAGACATATGCTTGGCCCTGATGGGCTTTTGAGCTTACACCACCTGATTTCATTTTCATCCACTATAGAATAATAGAATATATAACTATATAAGTATGTATGTATATATGTACGTATGTGTAGAATATAGAATGACAATAGGTAACTTCCATGGAGCATTTGCCATGAGTCAGATACTCTTCTAAAGGTTGTAATGTACTAATTCATTTAATACAGTCCTCATGGATGGTCATGAAGATTAAGTTAAGCAACACAGGTATCTGGCATTTTATACCAGGGACATAGTGCTGCTCAGTAAGTGACAGTTCTTATCACCAAGCACTAGGTCAAGGGAAGGACACCAAGGCCTGTCCATTGTCTGACACAGTCTGGAATGCACCGCCAGGCAAGATGACTCAGTTTCCCTCTGTGCGCCCACCCTATGGCCTGTGCCACTTAGATTCTAGCCCCTTAAACACAGGTGGACCTGATCTGTTTCTCTCTCTAACTCCCCATGAGATTAGGATACCTTTGAGGCAGGGGGTGGGTCTTATTCTTTTCTATACTCTTTTCAACACCTAGCACAGTGACTGGCACATGTAGACATTCAATCCATGACTGTTGGATGAAGATATTAGTGTGTAGGGGAGTTTATGATAGTCCTAAACCTCATAAGAGAAAATCCTTGGGGTGTAGATTCCATAGGCGTTTCAAGGAGTATGGGCTCATTGGCCTTTGAAGGTCAAAAAAGGGTATTTCATAATATGCCAGGGAACGTTATTCTCCTAGAGGATGAACTATAAGGAGATACCAAAAACCGGGGCTGTTTCCTACATGCCTGGCAGAAGTTCAGTCGGGGTTGGGATAACGGGGAGGCAGCACCTTCCACAATGCTGAGGCAGGCCTGCTGTTCTCAGAAATGAACATTTCCTAAAGGGCTTCTTCTAGATCAGTTGCCAGACTAGGTGCTAGGCTTGCAAACTCAGATGCCTACAGAGGGCAGGCAAGGAACTTAAATGAGTGAGGAGTTCACTGAAGAAAAGAAGCAATGGGGACCACAGACATCTTATGAGCGACAGCTGCTGCTTAATCTCAGCCATTGTTGCCATGTAGGCTGTGGCCCCAGTGTTAACCAGGTTCTTCTGTTTTTCAAAGAACGCCAGATGATATCGATTTTTATGGGTCTAACTTTTAATGTAAATTTGTAAGTTAAGATGGTCCTCAGGCCTCACAGGTTCTCTGAGGAAAGTATAAGCTTTTACAGTTATCCAGGAAGAAGTGATCAGGTGCTTACCTAAGGCAGTGGCAATGGGGACAGATAGACCTGGAGGAGGTAGGATAACTAGATTCAATGACTAATTGGATGTAGATGATGAAAGATGTTGTAAAAGACTCTGATGTTTCCAGCCTAAATGACTTAGAGGAAGCCAGTGCCACAGGCAGCTTCATGAAATGGCACAAGAATGGATCTTGAATCAGACAGAACCGGTTCAAACTCAGCCTCATCACTTACTAACTGTATGACCTTGAGCATGCAGCTTAACCTCTCTGAGCTTCAGTCTCTTCATCTATTATATGGAGCTGTCTCCCATATAATTATTTTAGAAATAAAAGCAAAAATTATTTTTATTTTAGAAATAAAAACAAAATAAACAAATGGGACCTAATCAAACTTACAAGCTTTTGCTTGTAAGGAAAGGAAACCATAAACAAAACGAAAGATGACTGTGGAATGGGAGAAAATATCTGAAAACGATGCAACCGACTAGGGCTTAATTTCCAAAATATAAAAACAGCTTACGCAGCTCAACAACAAAAAAACAACTCAATTGAAAAATGGGCAGAAGAACTAGACATTTCTCCAAAGAAGACAAACAGATAGCCAACAGGCATATGAAAAGATGCTCAATGTTGCTAATTATTAGAGACATGCAAATCAAAACTAAAATGAGGTATCACCTCACACCAGTCAGAATGGTCATCATTAAGAAGTCTACAGGGACTTCGCTGGTGGTCCAGTGCATCCAATGCAGGGAGTGTGGGTTTAATCCCTGGTTGGGGAGCTAGGATCCCACATGCCTCTTGGCCAAAAAACACAAAACATAAAAAAAAAAACAGAAGCAATATTGTAAAAAATTCAATAAAGATTTTAAAAAAATGGTCCACATCAAAAAAGAATCTTCAAAAAAAAAATAAGTCTACAAATAACAAATGCTGGGGAGGGGTGGAGAAAAGGGAACCCTCCTACACTACTGGTGGGAATGTAAGTTGGTACAGCCACTATGGAAAACAGTATGGAGGTTCTTCAGAAAACTAAAAATAGAGCTGCCATATGACCCAGCAATCCCACTCCTGGGCATACATCTGGACAAAAATATAATTCAGAAAGATACATACACTCCAGTGTTCATAGCAGCACTATTCACAATAGCCAAGACATGGAAACAACCTAAATGTCCATCGACAGATGAATGGATAAAGAAGATGTGGTACGTATATACAATGGCATACTACTCAGCCATAAAAAAAGAACAAAATGCCATTTGCAGCCATGTGGATGGAACTGGAGATTATCATACTAAGTGAAGTAAGTCAGACACAGAAAGACAAAACCATATGATATCACTTATATGTGCAATCTAAAATATGACACAAAGGAACTTTTATTGAAAGAGAAACATACAGACATAGAGAACAGACTTGTGGCTGCCAAGTGGGAGAGGGTGGGAGAGGGATGGAGTGGGAGTTTGGGATTAGCAGATGCAATAAACCACTAGGTCCTACTATACAGCACAGGGAACTATATTCAATATTCTATAATAAACCATAATGGAAAAAAATATGAAAAAATAGATATAACTGAATCACTTTGCTGTACAGCAGAAATTAACACAACATTGTAAATCTACTGTATTTCAATAAAACTAAATAAAAATTGTAAAACTATACAGGGTAATGTTGATATATATGTCACAGAGTTGTTAATAAAGATTAAATAAGATTGTGCATGTAGATTGCTTAGCATAGAACCCGGCACATAATAAGAGCTTAAATGTTTGTCAAATTTATTAGCAACATCTCTTCATTCTACGTCCAGTAAAATGAAGTGTTGGGGTTTTTTTGTTTTTTGTTTTTTTTCTTGGTAGTTTGTACTCTTCCCCATCCCCTGATCCAGGAGTATCATGTGACCCAGGCCTGGCCAATGAGAACATTACATTCTTCTGGTGATAGTGATTAGTTCAGGGACAAGATCAGATAGTCTGAGAATGGAATCAACGTAGTAAGCAGAGTTAAGGGATGAAAGAGAAACCGAGTGCTTCTGGAACATTTGGTTGTCTTCATCATGCCACACCTGAAATCAACTCTATGTCTGGACTTTTCAATTAATATTCCTTTAGATTATGTCATTTGGATTGGATTTTCTAACATGTATCACTGAAAGAATCCTGATTTATCACTACAACTACTGTTATTATGACTTTTTAACTTAGATTCCTAATGATTGGCATATCCTTCATAGAATTTAAAGCTGACAGCAGTTGGGAAAGCCATCTCCAGCCATGGTCCCCTGGGGATGAGGCCCTGTTCTTAGATGAGAGTGAGAACATGACATGTATCTGAGGTACCCTTAGAATCTATCCCAAGGTGGGAACTTACCCCCTCACAGCTCAGCAGCACCTATCGAGCTTGAAGTTCAGAAACCCAGCCTGAGGGTGAGGCAACAGGCATGGGGTCACTTCTTCTGTAACTTCTGTGGTTCTTGTCTGGTTTCCAGAGGAGACTCTCAGGTTGGACATTAGCTCGGGAAGCAGAAGTCAGGTGAGATGTAGAGACTAAACAGAACCCTGGATGTTTGGAGAGAAAACCCTTCATCTTGATTCTCCAGGGATATGGTACCTAGGCCTTATCAGCCTGCTGTCACACCCCATGGGGTCATGAGAGAGGATGTTACATGTGCAGGGCTCTGGCTGGCATTTGGGAGATACGAGTTTTAGCCCTGTCTCCAAAACACACTAGATGTCTAATCTAGGGACATGCTACTTGCCTCTCTGATCCTTATTTTCCTCATCAAGAAAGGTGGGAGAATTTAATGAAATGATATATCTATAGCACTTAGCAGTGTCTGAAACACAGTATGTATGTTCTTAGCAAACACTTTTTTTTTCCTCTCTGAGTCTCAAGTTACTCATCTGTAGAGTAAGGGCAATGAGACTAAACTCTGGTTACTGGATAATCCATGAGGTTCCTTCTAGCTTGAAAATATTTCAAAACACTCTGGATTTCTTTAGCTTATTTAAACTGAAAAAAAAAAACATACTGCAAGCTTATCATGATACTATAGAAACATAACCTTTCATCCAAAACTCTTGGTGTCAAAAGCAATTCATAAGTATTTAGGATTCTTTATTGAATTCCTCAGTACATAAAAGACTAAAGCAGACATTAGACTGCTCCAAAGCTTGTATATAACAGAAAACACCCAGGGAGGTATGGGTAGTGCTCCTATGGTGGTTTTGAAATACGTCCACAAGTTCTGTGATATTCTCTTCTTCAAGAGATGAAGACTAAATCTCTTCTTGTGTGTGGGGGGCTGAACTTGGTGATTCTCTTCTAAGAAACGGACCAAACAGAAGGGACAGTGTGACACTTTGAAGCCCAGCTCATAAAACGCATTGTGCTTCCTCCCGCCAAGAGCCGTGTGAATGAGCTGCCTTGCAGGAGAGCCCTTCAGTCCAGTCAAGTCTGCAGGTGACTGCGGCCCCAGCAACACCTTGAGCGCGGCCACCCAGGTGAGTCGCTTTGGAATTCCTGACCCACAGAAACTGTGGGATAATAAATATTTGTTGCTTTAAGCCATTAAGTTTGGGGGTAATTTGTTATGTAACTGCTAATAACTAATACAACCCCATAATCAAGCACATTGACAATTTTGCAAGGCGACGTATAAATATTCATAGTAAGTGGTTTAAATAACATCTGTAAATAAACTTCCTTCAATTCAGTCAAGTTTGACTGCAAAGTGAGTTGCCCCAAACTTGACTTCTGGTTTTCAGCGCATTTTTATTTTATTTTATTTTATTTTGTAAAGGTAGATGAGAAATTGTGAACAGGGATTACATAATGCAAAACACTTAAGGTGGGGGGGGCGGGGGGGGACACATTTTTCAGTCCCAGTGTGCCTGTTAGACAATGACCGTGTCAGAAAAATGTCCTGAGTTAATTCTCTTATAAACAAACATTATCAGCCGCAAACTGCCTTCCCCACTAAACTGTGTACTCGAATGTATGGACTTTCTCATCTTCACAGTCTTTGCAGCCTCAGGGATTTTTAGAGATCATCTAGGCCATAGTTTTCCAAAGTACGATAAAGAGGTCACCCTCGTCAGAACTGGGAAGGTTGGGGGCTTCCCTGGTGGCGCAGTGGTTAAGAATCCGCCTGCCAATGCAGGAGACACGGGTTCAAACCCTGGTCCGGGAAGATCCCACATGCCGCGGAGCAACTAAGCCCGTGCGCCACAACTACTGAGCCTGTGCTCTAGAGCCCGTGAGCCACAACTACTGGGCCTGTGCGCCTAGAGTCCGTGCTCTGCAACAAGAGAAGCCACCGCAGTCAGAAGCCCACGCACCGCAACAAAGAGTAGCCCCCGCTCCCCGCAACTAGAGAAAGACCGAGTACAGCAACGAAGACCCAATGCAGCCAAAAATAAATAAATAAAATAAATAAATTTATTAAAAAAAAAAAAAAGAACTGGGAAGGTTGGGAGAGGTACTTGTAATGCAGACTCTGAGGCCTTAGCCAGGCCTGCTGAGTCAGAATCTCAGACCTAGGAATCATATTAGCTTCACGGTGTTGGGTAAGTTAGCTAACCTCTTTAAACCTGAGTTTCTGCATCTATAAAACGGGGATAATAATACATGCTTCTTAAGATTATTAGCAGGATCAAAGGAAATGGTATAGTAAAGTGTCCAACACAGTGCCTGGTATAAAAATGATTTCTGAATTGAGTTATATAATTAAGTCTATACCTTGATTCCAGGAAGCCCAGGACCAGGGGAATGCATAATACCACCTCCTCTGCCGTACAAGGCGTCAGTGGGGTGTAAGAGCTTAAGTATGATAATAGTATTAATAACAGCAACACTATTGTTGAATGTTTAAGTGTCAGGTACTGATCTAAACACTTAGCTAACATTAACTTATTAAATTCTCATAACAATCCTGTGAGGCAGATGCTGCCTTTTGACCCATTTTACAGATGAGGATAGTGAGACACAAAGCAGTTAAATAACAGACTAAAGTTATAGCTCCCAGGTGGCAGAGCCAGGATTTGAACCTAAATAGTTTGTAAGAGTAAGATTCACCCAGGTTTGCTCTCCTTAAAATAAAAGAGAAGGGACCCCAAGTCCCAAAGCCTATTCCTTTCTTGATGAATGTCTGCTACTCTGCCTCAGAGCTATAGCTGAACCTGAGATCCCAAGTGAATTGTGGATCCTGGCAAAGCTGGCTCTCATGCTCTTACCAGGAGCATGTTTGGATGAAACAAAGGGAAGCACTGGGCCTAGGGCAGACGGACACTTTCTGGAGAAAGCAGTCCAGGCAGGAAGCCTGGAGGGCCCCCAAGAGTAGCTTAGCTTCTTTTAGCCTGAGCCAACTTCAGCTTTAGAGCCGTCACACAATCCATTTCCTCTGCCCAGAATTCTCCCTGGGCTTCTTTATCCTTCAAGTCCTATCCTTTACATCCTCCGAGAGGCCTTTATCTGATAATTCCATTTGAAATAGATGTCCCGTCCCATCCCCCATTCTCGATTATTCTCTGTAATAGCCCACTCTTTAGTTCCTACTAGCACTTACCATAAATTTTAATGATTTTTAGAAATCTGTCATCTGTTTTCTGATCTTCCTCACTGCTTCAGGAGAGCAGGAACCATTTCTGTCTCATTCACCAGTGTAAACTTCGGGACCTGACTGTAAACAAGGTGTGGCACATAATTGATTCCATCAGGACTTGTCAAATGCTGGTGAATATGATGAAAAACATGAGTGGATATACTGGCCTTTCCCTCTCCTGCCCACATTGACACCCATTCCTCACCACTTCACCCTACATCTTTCCCTTTGAAGGGAATCGCTGAGCTCGGATAGGGGACAGACCTGCTTTCCGCACCTGTCACTGTTCTCAGCAGAGGATTTCTCCCACTCTCCAGCCCCAGTCTTTATCACAAAGCACCCACATCTCCTGGGAGGAAGGCTGAACCAAGCACGGAAGCGTGACCTGAACAGAGTGGTTCAAAAAACCTACTTAAATATTTTTAAAAGTAACCAGCTTTGGAGCTCCAAAGTCTTCGGTCCTAGAAAGAAAAATAGAATGGATTCAGTGATTTATACTACTGGGGGCAAGGGTTTTCTTTAAGCTAGAACCAGCATCGTTAGCCATTGTTCACAATCCACTGAGTGATATCCAAGGTTTGAACCAATTAAGCCACAGCTTCAGATCATGGCTGGAGACAAATGATGGCAGAGAGAAGGCCCCAAGGCCCCATCTCACACCCCAGCTGTAGACAACGGATAGTCCTATTGACTTTGGCAAGAAAAAACTGAAATACATTTGGGGCAGGGCAGTAACTTTTCTGTTGAATGTGTTCTTTCCCTGCAGAGCCCTAAGAAAGTAAAACTGATAACTCGAATGACTTCCAAGTGGCAAATGGTACAATTCACTGAGAAAACCAGGGTTGCACAATCATTAAAATAGCAGAATCTCCCAGAAGCAATTCCTAGAAATAAAATGCCAACCGCAGTACAAATTGTCAGAAAGCCTTTGGAGGAGGAATTTCCAGCTTGACAGAAACCATCCACATAGTGTACTGAGACAAAAGAACAGCATTTTCCCAATTCCTTACACTTGCATTGTTACTGAGACTTGGAATTTAACTATTCAACTAAATAATTTCTCTGAAGTTCATTTGACATTTTTAGCTCGGTGACCCTGGGCGTGTTACTTGACTTCTCTGGGTCTCTATATCCTATAAAATGGAAATAATTGTAGTACATATTTGCCTCATGTAGTATAAAGATTAAACAAATTAAAATATACGTAAGTGCTTAGTACAGTGTCTGACACATAGTAAATGCTATGAAAGTGTTGAAAACCGATTATTTTTTGCATATGTTTATATGGTTATTGCAAATATGCTCACAGCGCAGCTTCACACATCTCCATCACATTGAATCCTACTACCAGTTTGTTCTTCCACTTCCTTCCTAGAGCAACCTGAGGGCAAGGACTCAGTCTCTTTCTCCATGTATCCTGGTGCCATCCATGATCTGGCAAATAAGCATTCAGTAAGGACTTCTGATGAATAAATAAAGGCATACTACTCTGAGGTTATAAAATGAATATCACACAGTCCGTGCCCTTGAAGAGCTCATACCCACTGGGGGAGAAAGACACTGAACAAAACTCCATCATGTGATTGATCAGAATTCTTAAAGAGAATAGAATTCTAATCTCTTAAAGAGATTAGAATTCTTAAAGAAAACACTGCTGTTAGAATTTGCTTGGGTTGGGGGAATGAGGGAAGAAGGTGATGTATAAACCAACCTCAAAGGAGGGGAGGACTTTTGCCAAGTAAAGGTTGAGTGAAGGAGGTGGCATCTCAACTGAGTTTGAAGGATGAGTAGGAGTTGGCCAGACGAAGAAGGAAAAGAGGACTCTGTGGGCAGATGAAGTAGCATGCATGCACTTCAGGCTCTTGTGTGGGGAGAGCGTGTGGATCTGTATATGTGTGAGAGAGACATTTTGCTATCGACTGTAAATTCCTGTAGAACAGGGGTCAGCAAGCTTTCTCTATAAAGGGTTAAATAGAAACTGTTTTCATCTTTGTGAACCATCCAGTCTGTTGCAACTACTCAGCTCTGTCACTGTAGCAAGAAATCAGCCGTAGATAAGATGTAAACAAATGACGTGGGCAGACTCAGCCCGGGGAGGGCTGGATTTGGCCCATGGGTCCTAGGTGGCCAACTCCGACTACAGAACAAGGAAGCTGCCCTCTGGCTTCCCAAGGATACAGTGCATGAAGGTGCCCAACCCACAGGGCTTATGCTAGGGAGCCCTTCACATGATCAGACTTGCTCTTTGCATGGGTTATCAAGTGCTGTGCTACAAATTATCTCAAAACTTAGTGGCTGAAATTATCAATATCTATGACAGTTTCTGTAGGTCAGGAAGAAATTTGGGTAGTTCTGGCTCAGAATCTCTTCTGAGGTTGCAGTCAAGATATCAACCAGGGCTGCAGTTATGTGAGAGCTCTACTGGGGCTGGAGAATCTACTTTCAATAAAAGTAGCTGACAAGTGTGTGCTAACTTTGGCAGGTGGCCTCAGTTCTTCCCCACATGGGCCCTTCCACGTGGCTGCTTGAGTATCCTCCACAACATGGTGGCTGACTTCCCCCAGAGCACACAGTCCAAGGGACCAAGGTGGAAGTCATGACCTAGCCTAGGAAGTCACACACTGTCACTTTTGCCATATGTTATTTGTCACAAAGACAAACATGGATTCAATATGGGAACATACACTATGCAAGACATGAACAGTAGGGGGCAAGGAATACTGAAGGTAATGTTGAGGCTGGCTACCACACCCTTTCTCCATAACCCACAGTGATATATGCTTCACTCTTCTCTCCCCTCTTTCAGTCAAATGCTATAACAGAAACGTCAGAGAATTTGAATGTCCCAAACCCTTCATATTACCCATAAAAGACAATAAGAAGGCCACTTGGATAATGTGGAGATGTTAAAAAATTAAATAAATCCTGGACTTCTCTGGTGGAGCAGTGGTTAAGAATCTGCCACCAATGCAGGGGAGACGGGTTTGATCCCTGGTCCGGGAAAATCCCACATGCCGCGGAGCAACTAAGCCCGTGCACCACAACTACTGAGCCTGTGCTCTAGAGCCCGCGAGCCACAACTACTGAGTCCGCGTGCTGCAGCTACTGAAGCCTGCATGCCTAGAGCCCATGCTCTGCAACAAGAGAAGCCACCACAATGAGAAGCCCATGCACCAGAACGAAGAGTAGCCCCAGCTCACCGCAACTAGAGAAAGCCCGCACGCAGCAACAAAGACCCAACGCAGCAAAAAAATATATAAATAAATAAATAAATAAATAAATAAATCCTTGCTATATTTACCTAGAGCATGAGAGAGACTGGGGTACAAACACAGGAAGCTCACCTCTGTAATTCTCCCTGAAGGAAAGGGCTTATTGGATAAACCATTAGTTGTTCCTCATCAATAAATCTCCACGCCAGTTTCCTCACTTGCCTAAAGGTGAGCTGTATGAGATAGCCAGATACTTTACTCTTCACCTTCCATAAATGAAGTAGAATCCAGAAACTGCTCAAAATTTGACCTAGAAACACAGCTTACTGTTCCCCAAACAAACCCAGTGGGGCTACTTGAGGAAACAGGCTGAACAACTCCATTTCTATCAAACTATTTGGGACTTAGGGTTCTAACACTTTAGAATTGACGAGACCTTACCATTTTTTTCCAGCCTCCAACTTGGTCCAGCACCCCTTTCCCCTGCACTCCTGACCAACAGCCTTTCTGCTTCTGTTCACAGGTATCACAGGTCCTTTGTGGCTAGGCAGGGCCTGGGGAGAAGCTAGGTGGCATCTCTGCAGAGTATCTCTTCAACTGGTGCACGGAGGCTCTGTGCTTTGTGACTGGGGGAAAAGAGAGTTTTATTTATTTTGCTTGTCCGGTGACAGAGACCGTTGAGAGAGATGTAAAGGTGACAGGGAGGGACAGGATATTGTATTAATTTGACCCAAATCTAACTGTTGGACTTCTCTGAAACCCTATAACCAAGAATATGAGGGCCAGAAGCTGAGAGAGACATCTTGTTGTTGAGAGATAGAAGACTCTGGCCAAAAGTAGTGTTTCTTGGGGACTCATAATGACAAACTGTGGCACAGAAGTGGGACCATTCTCCACAGCTCTCAGGACCCAGTGACACACGGGGATGCTGAGCCAGAGGGACCAGGGTGCATTGTGAGGAAGCCCCCTTGGCACATACATTGGTACACACAGGGATGCTGAGCCCGAGGACCAGAGTGCATTGTGAGAAAGCAGACACTGGCACAGACATTGGTGTTCTAACAATTAGTATAGTTGGCAGAGGCAGGAGCAAGTCTGCCTAAATATTGTCAAGAGCTAAGATGTCACCAAGAGGGAAGCCACAGTGTATGACAGGTGCTCATACCACATGCACTAGTTTGTAGGCGGAGGTAGGTACTCCATGGGGACTCCTGGAAATGACCCAGGCACCTCTGGGTGAGGGGGAGAAACTCCTATAATTCGACATGTAGGGGCTATATCTTGGGGTATTCATATAAATGTGCCCTCACTATAGTAGTTAAGAGCATGGATTTTGGAGCCAGACTAGCTGGGTTTGAGTCACAGTGTGGCCCTGGGCAAGTTACTGAACCTCTCTGAGCCTATTTTTCCTCATCTGTAAATTGGAGATAATAATATACTACTTCAGAAGGTTGTTGTGACTATTCCAGGAATTACATATGTAAAGTACTTAGAACAGTGCCACCATAATAACCACCACATAATGGTTGAAAACATTTTTTTGTTCTCAAGTTGGTGATGCCAGGAACAAACTTGTTATATAGACTTCCTGGGATGAAACTTATCTCCTCCACTATAAAGACTGTTGCTTGTTGCAAAATTCTAGTTATTAAAATTCTTTCTGTTAAGGCAACTTTCCTCCTTGCAACTTCTCCACATTGGTTTCAGTTTTTCTCTGAGCTATTCCAGAATAAACCTGTCTCGTGGTAACAGCTCACTGAGACACCTCTCAGGATCTCCCTGAGTTTTCTCTTCGACATCCTGAGCAGCCCCAGATCTTTCAACCATTTCCCAGAAACCTGGCCCCCAGGTCCCTCTCCATCCCAGAGGCATGCCTCTGAATGCACTGCAGATCGCCAGCATTGGGGAGGGATGTGGACTCCAAGCAGACAGCCTGGGGACTGTCTCTAGGAGACCCCCCCTCACATGAACACATGTTCCTTATAGGAAAAAATGTCAGATGAACCCAACCGTTTCAAATTAATTTTGTTTGGGAGAGCAAAGGAAAGGGAATTTCCAAACAGGGCCAAGGTCTTTGTCAAAGCTGTTCCTCTAAGATAGAGACGGACAACTGGCTGCCTGGAGAGGGGCCAGCTGGGAAGTGTAACCCCGTCCAGGGACGTGAGCCAGTGCTGGCTCCTCCTTTCGGGAGGTGAGAAGGAAAAGCTGGTTTCCTCAGTAGAGATAAGCACAGAGTGTGTGCTCCAGGAATAAATAAAACTCTTGTACCTGGCACGGGCCGTAACTCCTGTCCCCAGCTGAGACATATGCCTCTCTCACTCCACTTTCACTGTCCGAAGCCCTGGAGAGCAGTTGTCTGCCCCCCACTCCAGGGCAGGAGGCTGCCAGCACATTTCCGGGTTTCACTGGCTCAGGACTTTCTAAATGATTTTCTTTTATGGGCCGGAGGGGTAGAAGAACAGGAGGTAGGAGGGAACATGGAAAATGTCATTTTGGTCTCAATCAGACTATTTTCTGAAGAATGACAGTTGAAACTGTCTTCAGTTGCTTTGTGTTTGGCAATATTTCATAAGGATTATGCCCAAGGACAGTTTTGGAAATAAGGCCTCCTCATTTCTTTTTAAAAAAGTTTCCACCTATTATAAAAGTAAGGCCTGCTCATCAAAGGGGGAAAAATCTATCAACCATAATTCAACAATCCAAAGGCAACCTTCATTAACACTTTAGTGCATCTCTTGCCAGAATTTGTCAGAACTTATTATCTCTTTTCCAAATAATTATAATTATAGTTTACAAAACACGATCTCAAATCATTCACACATTTTATGAACATTTCTTCTATTATTATATACTTTACACAAATGTGTTTTTTAACAGTTTTATTAAGATGTAATTCACATACCATATGAATTTAAATTTGCCCATTTAAAGTATATAGTTCAGTGGTATTTAGCATACACAGAATTGTGCAACCATCACCATAATCAATTTGAGAACATTTTTATTACCCCAAGAAGAAACCTTGTGCCATTAGCAGTCATTCCCCATCCCTAGTCCTACCCCAACCCCAGTCTTAGGCATCCACTCTTTCTGTCTCTATAGATTTGCCAATTCTAGATGTTTCATGTAAGTGGAATTATACAATATATGGTCTGTTGTGACTGTCTTCTCTCACTTAGCATAATTTTTTAAAGGCTCATCCAAGTTATAGCATGTATCAATACTTCATTCCTTTTCATTGCCAAATAATATTCTATTATATGGATATGTGACATTTTATCAATTTGTCACTCGATGGACATTTGTGTTGTCTCCACTTTTTAACTATTATAAATAATGCTGCTGTGAACATTTGTGTACAAGTATATGTTTTTATTTCTCTTGGGTATATACCTAAGAGTGGAATTGCTGGGTCATATGGTAACTCTATGTTTAACCTTTTGTGGAACTGACATAGTGTTTGCCAAATTGGCTGCATCATTTTACATTCCCAGCAGCAGTGTATGAGGGTTCTAATTTCTCCACATCCTTGTCAGCACTTGATACTATCTGTCTTTCTTAGTGTAACCATCTAGTGGGTATAAAATGGTGTCTCATTATGGTTTTGATGTGCATTTCCCCAATGGCGAATGATGTTACAATGGAATACTACTCAGCCGTAAAAAAACCAAAATAATACCATTTGCAGCAACATGGATGCAACTAGAGATTATCATACTAAGTGAAGTAAGTCAGAGAGAGAAAGACAAATACCATATGATATCACTTAAATGTGGAATCTAAAATATGGCACAAATGAACCTATCTACAAAACAGAAACAGACTCACAGACGTAGAGAAAGACTGGTGGTTGCCAAGGGGGAGGCGGGTGGGAGAGGGAAGAACTGGGAGTTTGGGATTAGCAGATGTAAACTACTATATATAGGATGGATAAACAACAAGGTGCTACTGTATAGCACAGGGAACTATATTCAATATCCTGTGATAAACCATAATGGGAAAGAATGTAAAAAATCATGCCTCTATGTGTATAACTGAGTCACTTTACAGCAGAGATTGGCACAGCACTGTAAATCAACTATGCTTCAATTAAAAGAAAAGAGAAATGCAAATCAAAACTACAATGAGGTACCACCTCACACCGGTCAGAATGGCCATCTTTAAAAAGACTACAAATAACAAATGCTGGAGAGGTTGTGAGGAAAAGGGAACCCTCCTATACTGTTGGAAGGAATGTAAATTGGTGCAGCCACTATGGAAAACAGTATGGAACTTCCTCAAAAAACTAAAAATAGAGTTGCCATATGATCCAGCAATCCCACTCCTGGGCATATATCTGGACAAAACTATAATTCGAAAAGATACATGCACCTCTATGTTCATAGCAGCACTCTTTACAATAGCCAAGACATGGAAACAACCTAAATGTCCATCAACAGATGAATGGATAAAGAAGATGTGGTACATCTATACAATGGAATACCACTCACCCATAAAAAAGAATGAAATAATGCCATTTGCAACAACATGACTAGACCTAGAGATTATCATACTAAGTGAAGTCAGAAAGAAAAAGGCAAATATCATATGATATCACTTATATGTGGACTCTAACATATGACACAAAAGAACTTATCTGTGAAACAGAAACAGACTCACAGACATAGAGAACAGACTTGTGGTTGCCAAGGGGGAGAGGGGTGGGAGAGGGAAGAACTGGGAGTTTGGGATAAGCAGATGCAAACTATTATATATAGAATGGATAAACAAAAAGGTCCTACTGTATAGCACAGGGAACTATATTCAATATCCTATAATAAACCATAATTGAAAGGAATATGATAAAGAATATATATATGTATAACTGAATCACTTTCCTGTACAGAAGAAATTAACATAACATTGTAAATCAACTATACTTCAATAAACTAAATTTTAAAAAATAAAACAAAATAAAGATGTTTGACTACATTGCTTTCTCAGAAGTTTTTATTGGTTTACACTCCTTTCAGCAGTATATAGTTGGCCCTCTGCATCCACAGATTCAGCCAACCTTGGATCAAAAATATTCAGGAAAAAAAAAAATTCCAGGAAGTTCCAAAATGCAAAACTTGATTTGCTGCACACTGGCAACTACTTACATAGCATTTACAGGCATACTTCCAAGATATTTTGAGTTTGGTTCCAGACCACGGCAACAAAGCAAATATCGTAATAAAGCAAGTCACATGAATTTTTTTGGTTTCCCGGTACATATAAAAGTGATGTTTACACTGTCCTGTAGTCTAGTAAGTGTGCAATAGCAGTATATCTAAAAAAGTACACACCTTAATTAAAAAGGACTTTATCGTTAAAAAAAATGCTATCATCTGAGCCTTCAGCAAGTTGTAATCTTTTTGCAATAGTAACATCAAAGATCACTGATCACAGATCACCATAACAAATATAATAATGATGAAAAAATATGAAATCTTGCAAGAATTACCAAAATGTGATGCAGAGACAGGAAGTGAGCAAATGCTTTTGGAAAAATGGCACCGACAGGTTGCTCGACACAGGGTTGCTACAAACTTTCAATTTGTAAAAAACACAGTATCTGTGGAGCAGGATAAAACAAACCTCAGTAAAATTAGGGGTATGTCTGTACATTGTATTTATAACTATTTACAAAGCATTTACATTGTATTAGGTATTATAAGTAATCTAGAGATGATTTAAAGTATAGGGGAGGATGTGCATGGGTTATGTGCAAATACTATTCCACTCTATATAAGGGACTTGAGATTTTCATATCTGCGGGGCTCCTGGAGCAAATCCCCCCACGGGTACTGAGGAAGGACTATATAAGGACTGTATAAGAAAGCCCTCATTTTGTCATAATTGCAAGGGGATTTGTATTTTTTTTAATTTTTGCTAACTTGATTGGCACACACTTTTTTCACTAATTTGTTTTCTAGTTGCATTTCTTACTCTGAATTTTCTGATTCTGTCCTTTCCCACATTTAAGTGTCTTTCTTGCTTCCTTGTTTGAACTCCTTTTATAGCCCATCTAATTGTTTGGCTCCCTATCATTCATTACCCTGTAGCATACTGATCAAAAATTCTTGCTTGATCACTTGAATCTTCTGCCTCCATAGTGAGAACTTGCAAAGACTTAAGTTAGTTTTTTTTTTAATGTTTTAGCATCTTTTTACCAGCTGTTTCCACTCCTGGCAGTGCTCATCCTGCAAAACTTCTTATAGTTGCACCGTAACATTTTTGTTTCTTTGCTTTCTCTTGAAAATGGTCCTTTGCTTTCTTCTGAAAACTTACCAGTCCTGTGTTCCACCCCCTCAAAGCTCTTCTGGTTGGCTCATTAATTAATTTAACTGTGCAAATAATATAGCTATGTAGGATAAAGCATTCTGCATGCATTACTTCACATTGGCTCACATAAACACTAAGAGATAGTTATCACTGTCATTCCTGAGACTGGAAACCTGAAGCACAGAGAGATTTAGTACCTTTTTCAAAGCCACATAGCTAGTAAGTGGTTGAGCTGGATTTTGACCCCAAGCCCTCAGACTCCAGAGCCACTGGGGTAGTCAGCTAGTTTATATGATCCATGAAATTACATCAAGGGAAAGTGGATGAATAGGGCCTGGTGTTACCATCCCAGGTCAAAATGTACACTTTCATAGTGACCTCAACCCAAAGTTATGACTAGTTTTGGGCACCACGACAAGACAGGTACAAGGTAGAGGAGCTATTTTAGGGTCAGATGCCATTGTTTCCCTTTCTCAAAGCACGCTGCTTTGTTCTATATTGTATCTGAGCTAAATATGTATAGTCCTGGCACAGAGTAAGTGCTCAAGAAACATTGGTTTTCTCTCCTTGCTTCCTTGGCCCCCAAGAGATGCCCTATCATCATCAGTGAAGAACTTTGGTGACAGGTTATCAACTTCACTCTCAGAGTAATAATAAAAGCTGCCCTCTGAATGCAGTCTATGATGCAGTCTATTGCCAGGCACTGGCCTAAGCAATTCACATACACACTACCTCATAAACTCATGTCAACCTCACCACATGCCTGAGAAGTCACTCCTTAAACACATAGTCAAATGACATATTAAAACATCTGGAAAGATGATCCTTTTCCATATATATCAGGTCATGTTACTACTCTTCTGCTCAAACCCCCAGTGGCTTGTCAACTCATTTAGAGTAAAACTTAAAGGTTTTACATGGAGTAATGTTCCTTCTTACTTTTCCTCATTCATTCATTCAAAGCATACCTTCCACATTAGGGTCATTGCATCTGCTGTTCCTCCCACCTGGAATCTTCTTCTCTACACTTAGTTCATGTTTCAGCTCAAACGTCACCTTCTCAGAGGGGCTTTCTTTGATCACCCCTTCTAAATAGCTTCTTTCCACCCCTCATGCCCCTTACTCTGCTTTGTTCATTGCACTTGCCACCTGGCATCCATATTTATCTATTACCTGTTTCACTCAACTAGATTCTAGGTACATGAGAAAAGGAACTCTGTCTTTGTTCACGCCTGTACTTATTCCCCAGAGCCTTGAATCACACATTGCAGGTGCTCAAAAAAGTATTTGTGGAAGGAAGGAAGGAAGGAAGGGAGGGAGGGAGGGAAGGAGGGAGGAAGGAAGGAAGGAAAGAACTGTTAATATACCCATTTCATAGACGAGGACTCAGGTTAAGTAACTTGCTCAAGGTCACACAGCTAATTAAGTGGCAAGACAGAGATCTAAGACTTCAACTCTTAACCACTACATGGTTCTGTCACTAATTATCACCTCACACATACAGGAGTATTGGAGAGTTTATTTGCAATATTGGGTGATTTTTTTTAAAAGAGGCCTAAGTAAATGTTATTTATAGATTACTTGCTTTAAAAAAAAAAAAAAAGGAAAAAGAAAACACAGAGAGAACCAAAAAGCAACATACACATTCTGTATGAAAACACAAAATTAGAAGTGCTTGAATATTTTAGTTGGCTATGGCTTAGTACTTTATTTTAACGCCTTCTCACATGTACACTCAAAAGGCATGGAATAATTCTGTCTGTGACATAGGGCAGTCGCTGCCAATGCCTGGGCATTGGGCTTATCTAGAAGGCCACACTCCAGGCATCTTCTCAGAATGCTGACCTATTCCTTTTATTTAGCCAAGGTAACATAATCCTTTAGACATCCAATTTGTAGGTCAGCTGTAATGGGGGTGGCAAGTTGGAGGCTGGGTATTATCCTTCTTCACTCCTTTCAGTTTTTAGTAAACAAAAAAGTGAAATACTATGTCCGAAATACATAAACCAGAGCGCACAAGTGCTAGAAACCCCTTTAGGGAGCATCTGGTCTACCCTCTCATTCTCCAGATGAGGAACATAAGTCCCTTGGAGGTGAATTTCTATATATATAATAATTATGTTTGACATTTGCTTTCAAAGTTAGCATGGCATTATGCCAAATGAACCCAAAAGCTGAGAATATATGGCCAAAAAAGTCCATGTGTTTCTTCAGGAACTCATTGAATCATGACATCAGTTTTCTTCTCAAGTCTCTAAAATCTGAGTCTCACTAAAAATGATCTCACACCTCAACAGGGAATAAATCTGTGGGACTGTTAATCTCAAATTGGCCAAATATTGGCACTCTTCGTGTATCCTGGACCGCATCTGATTTAACCCACCAATCCTCATTGAGCTCCATCTCTGTTCAAGGGTGCTGACCATGTACTACAGATATGAAGGCTTGGTCTTCAGCCAGGCCAGAATTAAAGTCTAAGGATGGGGTCTATGTGACTGCAGTAAGATCCTCTGCACAGGGAACTTGTTAGCTTCGATGGCCAGAGACAAATCTGAACAATTTCTTTTCTTTTCTTCTTTGTTTCCCCTATTTTATTATTGTTTTATTTCCTACTGTTCCTTTTCTTCCTTCCTGATAGTAAAATAAATGTATGTTTGGGGACTTCCCTGGTGGCACAGTGGTTAAGAATCCGCCTGCCAATGCAGGGGACACAGGTTCGATCCCTGGTCTGGGAAGATTCCACATGCTGTGGAGCAACTAAGCCCGTGCGCCACAACTACTGAGCCTCAGCTCTAGAGCCCGGGAGCCACAACTACGGAGCCTGCGTGCTGCAACTACTGTGAAGCCTGCACGCCTAGAGCCTGTGCTCTGCAACAGGAGAAGCCACCGCAATGAGAAGCCTGCACACTGCAATGAAGAGTAGCCCCCACTCGCCACAACTAGAGAAAGTCTGTGCACAGCAACAAAGACCTAACACATCCAAAAACAAATTTTTTTTCAAAGCATGTTTGATGCAAAAAAAATATGGAAAGAACAATTAAGTATTGACATTACATTTATAATTCCAAATACTGGAAACACTTTCATGTGCGGCACTTAGAAGTCCATTCATTGAGAAAACAAGGCTGTTTGTGAGAAATATGGGACCTCAGATTTGACATCATCAATCAGAACCTCCTCCACATCTCCCCAGGGCCCATACTGAGAAAGAAACTTGGTGTGGGTAGTTGAGCTCATGATGGGAAATTTTTTGTAACTGAGATCCTGAAAGTAGACTGCATCAGAAGGTTACCTTGAGATTGCAATGCTGGTGAAGGAGAAATGAAGGTTAAGGCTATGGTAGGCGCATCATGATTAAGCCCCTTGAGGTTTTGGAGCTTGACTCCTGAGTTAGAATCCTTCTCTATTACTTTAGGCAAGCAGGTTACTCAACCCCTCAGAGTCTCCTCTATAAAAATGGAGATCAAGGGGCTTCCCTGGTGGTGCAGTGGCTGAGAGTCCGCCTGCCGATGCAGGGGACACGGGTTCATGCCCCGTTCTGGGAAGATCCCACATGCCGCGGAGCAGCTGGGCCCGTGAGCCATGGCCGCTGAGCCTGTGCGTCCGGAGCCTGTGCTCCGCAACGGGAGAGGCCACAACAGTGAGAGGCCCGCGTACCGCAAAAAAAAAAAATTGGAGATCAAGATCCCTTCTCTGAAGGAAAATTGTGAGGGTCTCATGAGATGGGCCTATAGAGACCTTAGCGCAGAGTCAAGCCCATGGTATGTCCTCACTCAGCATGTGCCGCTCTTGTATGTTGGCCTTCAGTGCAGTGCCATGGCAACCAAAACTAAAGGAAGAGTCAGAAGAAGTTGCTCCCTGCTCTGAATCATCCACTTTGTCACAGGGGCTCTGCCCGCAACCTCGTGGTAGGTGGTTCATAGAACTCTGGCTAGGACCAGGCACAACCTGCCCATTGCTCCGGGCCTGGGGAGCCAGGGCAGCAGCTGCCAGGGATGCAAAGTATCTCTTCAGGTTGCCAGAGTCACTCCCTCCTTCACTCCAGCATGTTGTCCAGCATGAAATCTGGTGAAAATGAGGAGTCTGGACCACCAAAGGAGCAGGAGGAATGGAAGCCCAGAGGAACAATTTGAAGCCAGAGAAGGGGGTCATGTGGAGTCAGGGAAGTGATTGCCAGGTCCATTGCCCTGGTGATGGGGGCAGGAAAGGAAAACGAAGTCAGTTAGCTAGTTCCTATGACAGGAAAAGGAACTCCCCGAGTAAGAGGACTGGGGAAATCGACTTAGGAAATTAGCGCTTAATTTGTTAAACCATTGGAAGGATAGAGATACTGGGAAAGGGCTTCCAGGTACCTTGGGAGAGGGGACGGTGGGTGGCACATCCTCTGCAGGGAGAGATTCAGATAAATACACTTCTTCTGTTGTCTGTTTTTCAGGGGAAAGGAAAAACACACACACCCTCTCCTCCATAATAAGAGGTTTGGTCTATGCTTCTCTCTGACTTCCTCACAAACAACCACAGGGAGCAGACAGACGTCTCAGATTACTCTTGACCTTGGGAGTTGACCCTTAGAAATGCATTCTACTTCAAGATCTGAAAAAACTAAACAAAACAAAACCCAAAAACCTCTTGTGGAAAGTGGCTTATTTCTGTTGGGGCCCTGTTTCCCTTCTCTAATTCACTGCCGCTCCACAGTTAAGATCACTTTAATAAACACACACACACACCAGGCCATTCCTCTTCTAATTAAAGCACTTCACAGCTTCCTACTATCCTAGATTAAAATCCAAATGGCAAACTGTGGACAATAATGTCTCCCATGATCTGGCCCTTGCCCACCTCTCAGACCTCATCCGCACCACTCTCTGGGTGTTCATTATTTCCAGTTACCCTGGTCTTGGTCTTCTTCCAGGCTTATTCCCACTTAGGGCCCTTGCACCAGCTGGTCTCTCTATCTGAAATGCTCTTCCCCCTGATTTTGTCATGGCTGACTCCTTCCTGCCTTTCACATCCCACTCAAATGTCACCTTCTCGAGAAGAACTTCCTGAACCACACAGTCCAAATCTGAATCCGTACACACTCCATCACTTGCCAGCACTTAATCACTTTCTGGCCTCTTTCTTGTGTACTTGCTCCTTGATTGTTGTTGTCACTCCTACAGGGACATAAACCCCATTATCACAAGGCTTTAGCTTTCCTATTCATCACTATCCACAGAGTCTAGAGTCTTGCCTGACGCACAGCCGAGCTCAATACCTAATTATAAACCAGAAGAATAAAGCTCATACCTCCTTACACTTTCCCCCATTGCCATCTTTGATGACAACACCTGATTCCTTCTCATCTCCCACCTACACCACCCAGATACCAGAGCCTTATTTTGGCCTTCATCATCACACTCTGGGGCTCCTGCTCAACCATCACCAGCTTGGAACCCTTCTGATCTCTTTAAAATTCTCCATCTTCCAAGTGTCCTTTACCCCACCTCCACTAAAGCAGGAATTCCAGCTGTTCAACCCTTCCCCAATCCCCAAGCCCATCAGCTTCCTTTCAACTTGACTCCCTGCACAGACTTTTGGCATCATGGCTAAAAACACAGGGTGGCGGCCACACCAGTGACTGGGGTTTGAGGTTTGTTATGAGGATTAAACGAGCTCAGCACAATGCCTGGCACATCCTAAGTGTTCAGTCAACATTAGCTGGTCTTGTTACTACTAGTACCATAATTAAAGTTTCTTCTTTGCCTCTGCCTCCTACTGTTTCTTCTCCCCCACCCCTACTCCTACTTGGTTAGTTTTACTCTGTTTGGTTCATTTATGAGTTGAAGTTGGGACCCAGCCAGGTCTTCTTGGTGGTAGTGCATAGTTCTGACTGGATAGAACCAGCTCGGTGCAGGTTGGAGAAGAGCTAAGAGCTTTCCAGACTCCCTAGGAACCTTGTACACCAGCCTTTGGGCTTCAGGCTCTGGCTGTCTGGTGTCCATGGCTGGGGCTTCTAAAGCTGTTGGAAGCGGGGAGCAGAGGCCCTCCGAGCAGGGTATGTTGGAGGGATGTTCACCCATGTTTTCACTTATTAGATGCTTAAGAAGCCAGCTTCTACCCTTTGGGGTTATCAACTCAGGGTTTATTACAACCCCTTCAGTTTTTTAGCCTTTCTTGTTCAAGGTCTCAGGCATCTGGAGAGGCAATCCTTGGAAACGATCACAAGTAATTCCTGGCCTGATTCCCTGTATGAGGTGGGGTGGAGTTGGTACAAACAGGGGAAGCTTCCCATGTCTTCTGGCTATAGTTCTATGACCCAGGCAAACTGAAATCATGAAACCCTTTCTTTGCCTCTCCTCAGATATGTCTCAGGCCTCAACTGTGGGGAATTTTTCATTTGAGGAAATCCAATTTATTTCAGGATGGTTAAAAGTGGTCACTTACCAGATTCTCAAATATTTGCAAGAAGGAACTCAGAAATAGATATGACTAGAGACCCTGCTGCTATGAGGGATTGGCAAGTCTGGAGTAACGAGGGTGACCTTATAAAATTAACTAAATTATTTCCACAAATGCCCTGAGCACATTGTATGTGCCAGATACTGTGCTAGATGCTGGACATGCAGGGGTGAGCAAGGCAGGCCCAGTCCCTGCCCTCTTAGAGCTCAGAGTGTACGGACAAGGATTATATAGTGTGAGAGATGCTACTGCCAGAGGAGAGGTACAGGGTGACTTATCTGGGAGCACATGAGAAAGGACGCTTAACCCAGACTCGAAGCACTGGGCCCAGGGAGGGCTACTTGGAGGACAACACGATGCTCCAGGTGAGGCTTAAAGGATGAAAGAGTCAGCCAGATGGCAGGAGGGGAGGGGAGGTTAAAGGGGAAGTGTTTCAGGCAAAGCCAAGAGCATGTGCAAAGGAAGACAAGAGAGGGCATGGTGCACTGCAGGAACTGAGAAGTAGTCAGGTAGGGCTCCACTGCCAGAGGTTCTGATTTATTTGGTCTTGGATTAAGCCCAGCCTTGGGTATTTTTAAAAGCTTCCCAGGTGACTTTCAGTGTAGCCAGGATTGAGAACTGCTGGACCGGAACATGGGATGGGACGGAGTGGTGAGAGGTGAGGCTGGAGACGTGAGCTTGGCCGGATCACACAGAACCTGGAAGACCGTGTCAAGGGACTTGAGTTTTCTTCTCTGAGCGCTGGGAGGCTATTTAAACATTTAAGCAAGAGAACAAATGGCATGATCAGACTTGCAGACTTAAGAACATTTCTGTTGTGGAATAGGATCAGAGGGGGCAGGAATAGAAGGAAGAAAACCAGTTGAGAGGCTCTTGCAAGAATTGAAGCAGGGCTTTCCTGGTGGCACAGTGGTTAAGAATCCGCCTGCCAGTGCAGGGGACACGGGTTCGAGCCCTGGTCCGGGAAGATCCCACATGCCGCGGAGCAACTAAGCCCATGCGCCACAACTACTGAGCCTGCGCTCTAGAGCCCGTGAGCCACAACTACTGAGCCCGTGTGCCACAACTACTGAAGCCTGCGTGTCTAGAGCCCATGCTCTGCAACAAAGAGAAGCCACCGCAATGAGAAGCCCATGCACCACAACAAAGAGTAGCCCCCGCTCACCACAACTAGAGAAAGCTCGCACGCAGCAACGAAGACCCAACACAGCCAAAAATAAATAAATAAAATAAATAAATTTATTAAAAAAATAAAGAATTGAAGCAAAATATAATCATAGCTGAGTTAGGTGAGTGGCAGCAGGGATGGATGGAGGCAGATGAATTTCAGAGATTTAAGGAGTAGAACTACTAGGGCTTGATCAAAGATGGGCTGTGGGAGGGAGAAGTCAAGGGCCATCCCTTTGTTCGGACAGTCGGGTGGATGGAGTATCATCCCCTAGGATAGGGCTTGCCAGAGGGCAAGCACCAGGAGAGAAGAAGCTGATGTGTGGATGGGTGGGTGAGGACATCAGCCTGGGATCCATTGAATTTGAGGTGCCAGTGGGACATGCAAGTGAGATAAGCAGTCAACAGATAGTAGTTTAGCCCTCAGGTAAAACACCTAGTTTGAAGATAGAAATGTAGAAGTCATCAGAAAAGGGTGGAAATGGATGCGATCCCCCGGTGGGGAGGGTGTGGAGTACAAAGAAGAAAATATGTTCACAGAATCCTGCAAGTTGTTTCCTTCCTCCAGGTAGACAGCCCTGAACCCATTAAGGTAATTAGGCTACGTGGTGAAGCGACTTGTCCTAGCTAGTGCTCCTTAAGTATGTGAGCTGGCTTACCCCAGCCAACAGGAACCCTTGCCGCTGGCCTATATTCGGCCTGTCACTGTTAGTGCGATTGGATCACGCTGATTGGCAATGAGGAGTGGCTGGCAGTTGTGTCTTGCACCTACGGAGCTTAGCTGCAGCAGGCAGTTCCAAATTCCATGGCTCTGCTTAGGGGTTTCTAAATGCAGTGGTAGTTATGTGTTAGACATCTGAGGCGTTTTAAAGAACATAAGCCTGAATCATCTGAGAATGGGAACATTTGACAACTAACTCAGCAAGAAAGTCCTGGGAAGAATTTGCTGTGGAGAAGGGAAGGATGGGTAGGCAGAAAGCGACGCTTTTATTCTAGGCTCGGTGCCATTGTGATTCTATTTTACATTTAGTCCACCTTGATCTAAGTGCCCCAGGTGCCCTCAGATTCCAGAATCAGGGTTTTGTTTTTTTTTTTTTTAACCCCTAACAAGAAGACTATAAATAAGGCAGGTGTTAGCCTCATTGTAAAGATGAGGGAGCTGAGACTGAAGCTAATGTATTAGCTTGCCCAAAGTTGCAGAAAATATAAATTGGGCTGTGGTTAAGAATCCGCCTGCCAATGCAGGGGACACGGGTTCAAGCCCTGGTCCAGGAAGATCCCACATGCTGTGGAGCAACTAAGCCTGTGCGCCACAAATGCTGAGCTCTAGAGCCCGCGAGCCACAAATACTGAGCCTGCATGCTGCAACTACTGAAGCCTGTGCTCCTAGAGCCTGTGCTCTGCAACTGCAATGAGAAGCCCGCGCACCACAAGGAAGAGTAGCCCCCACTCGCCACAACTAGAGAAAGTCTGCACGCAGCAAGGAAGACCCAACGCAGCCAAAAAAAAAAAAACCGATAAATTGGGCTGACAGTTTCTCACTCCAAATCCACTTCAACCTCTCAGCTCTGGCTTTCACCTCTTTTATTTTGTTTTTGTTTTTGTTTTTTTTTACTTTTGCATTACACGGGCCTCTCACCGTTGTGGCCTCTCCTGTTGCAGAGCACAGGCTCCGGATGCGCAGGCTCAGCGGCCATGGCTCACGGGCCCAGCCGCTCCGCGGCATGTGGGATCTTCCCGGACCGGGGCACGAACCTGTGTCCCCTGCAACGGCAGGCGGACTCTCAACCACTGAGCCACCAGGGAAGTCCCTCACCTCTTTTAAAAGGGCCTTTTTAACCTGCTCCAGAGAAGAGCTACAAGAGAGGATGGGAAGAAGATGTGGAAAGAAGCTGAACATTTACCTCCTGTGATTGCTGTGTTTGTGACTTTTTCCTTTGCTCTTAATCTTGTCCCAGCATAAATCACACATGCCTAATAGCAAAAAGTTTGAAGTCTGGAGTGGGCAGAGGAATCGGGAAACCTGATTCCAGATGAATTATAGTCCCCTAGAACTGGAAGGAACCAATGGGTCATCTACTTTAGCTCCTAAATTTACAGATGGGAGAAAGTGAGAGGAACGTAACAAATGCATGCTCACCTAGCCAACTTTGGCCAAAGGAGCCCAGAACCTTAGCCTGCTGATGTACACCCAAATAACAGCATGAAAACAACCACAGACTCACAGCACCGAAACAAACACAACACCCCAAAATATATAGGGGAATAAAGAGCTGACCTAAAAGAAACAGTACACACTCTGCTATACATTCCCCTTTTCTTTTGGATACATTTTCACAGGGCTCTGATTGAGGAAGTTAATTAAGCAAATTATTATGGTGTTCTCTCTTGTCTTTTACTGAAGTCATGGAGGGAGGTTGGTAGAAGTGCCTAGAAGGTAGAGTGGGTGGAATTGGGAAATTGCTGTGTAAGGATTCAGGTTGGTGACAATGGGATTATTGATTCCACCAGTTTACTATTCACTAGGCACGAGAATTAAATGTAATAGTAGCTTGCATTTGTACAGTATATTCTAATTTACAAAGGGCTTTTATGACATTATCTCATTTGATCCCACTGATAACCCTTTAAGGTAGACAAGACAGGTATAATTATCCCACTTTATGGATGAGAAAACTGAGACTTGGAGAAATGAAACAACTTGGCCAAGCAAATTCGGTTACTAAACTACAGTCTGGACTAGAAAGTAGGTGTTCTTACTCAGAGAGCTTCAGTTTTGCAAAGGTCACACAGCTAAGTAGGACTTGAATCCCAGTGAGGCCGCCTCCAGAGCTTATGATTTTTACCACCATGTTCTACTAGTCATGCAAAAGACATATGTTGAGTGACTCTTTTCTTAGTTCCCTACTCATTGTAAATATAACCCATGTGCTCCTGCTGAGACAGGGACTCATTAGTGAAGGCATGCTTGGAAAAGGCTTCCAAAAACCCTCTCCACACTTCAGCAAACACAAGTCTGTGTCCTAATTCCAGAGTCCCCACTAGCCCTAATTTCAGGGAAGATGAGCTAAGAGGAGCCTGGTGGACAGCCCAGCGATGGCTGCAACCTTCAGGCTCTGGGCTCGTGAGAAGCTGGTGTGCTACAGTGTCACCCTGGGTCCAGTTGGAAGTAAGGAAGCCAGATGAAGGCTCTTTTTCCCAGGAGTCTTCTCTGTTGCCCTCTCCTTTGCCCTGTTAGCACCTCTTCTGAAAAACTAGTAGCAGCTGCTAGCTGGTCTTGAAACTTGCCCAAACTGAGGGGAACGTGTCACAAAGTACACAGGGCCTCCTTGAGACTGGACCCCTGGGACAGGCGGCTCAGCCGAGCAGCTCCATAAATAGCACCGTCGTATGTGAAAGGGGAGGTAGGTCAGGAAAACATGCTGTTTCTCCTCGGTGACTGCAAACCAGTGAGTCTAAATGATGAGTCTCAGGTAAAAAAACAATTCCTATTACACAGGTTTAACGCTGAGGAGTCCCTTTAAGGACTAATTCCTGTTATGAGTTGTTTAGGACTTTGTATTCTTCATTTCTTCACTCTCTTTTCTTCTGTCAGTCCCTGTCTAACATGCCTTTTCCATCTTGTCCGTCAGATGATATTGTATAAGAATCCAGACAGAGTTTTTCTGACTATTTATAGAAGACAGTTGTGCTGCTTTAGCACGGGAACTAAAGTTTGGTTCCGGGTTATGTTACATGTAAAAAACTTACAGAAATGTGTTTGTTCTCAAATGTTCTCTCCCACTCCTGTCCCATCACATCAGAGAGGCCTCTTTGAGAAACATATCCCTTTCCCCTGTCCTTTTTAAATTAATTTTTTTTTTTCTGATTGCAAAAGCAGTTCATGCCAGTTACAGGTTTCAAGGACTATATAAATGTATAGTTAAAAATGTACAAGTGCCTCTTAGTCTCTAGCCCAGAGATAACCACAGTTAACAGTTGATGTCTCCTAGGATGAAGGTTTTTGCAATGATGCATAGGAAAGGTCAAGAATAACGATAGCAGGTTTCTATAGGAGGGGACCATACAAAAAAGTTTCAAAGCAAAATCAAGGGGAGGTGGGAAAAGAGAAAAGTGAAGGAAATTAGCCCCAGTCTTTCAGCCTGGGTGATTGGGAGGAAGGTGTTGCTAAGGGAAAGAACTAGGAAAGATGTTTAGTCTGCTAGGCCTGGGTGGTCATCCTGTGTCAATTATTATCATTGTTCTAGGAGCCACAGTCACAGCTTCAAAGCCTGCAATTGGCCTCCCAGATGTGCTGTTTGGTATTCCAAACTGAGACCACTTCAGCATCTCAACAGGAATTAAAAGCTGAGAAGGAGGGAGAAAGTTCAAATGTAGAAAAGACGGACTCACCTATGTGAGGAACCTAAACTTTTCAATCATCACCTCCAGGCAGCTGTTCGGAACATTTTAGAGCTGCCATCCACAATTTCTATAAACTTACCCATAACCTTCTCAAACTCTAAACATTCTCTAATATTTCTTTTTTAATACATTTATTTATTTATTTTTGGCTGCATTGGGTCTTCGTTGCTGTGCGCGGGCTTCCTCCGGTTGCAGCAAGATGGGGCTACTCTTCGTTGTGGTGCACGGGCTTCTCACTGTAGTGGCTTCTCTTGTTGCTGAGCACGGGCTCTAGGCACGTGGGCTTCAGTAGTTGTGGCTCGAGGGCTCTGGAGCACAGGCTCAGTAGTTGTGGTGCACGGGTTTAGTTGCTCCACGGCATGTGGGATCTTCCCAGACCAGGGCTCGAAACCCTGTCCCCTGCCTTGGCAGGCAGATTCTTAACCACTGCGCCACCAGGGAAGCCCTAAACACTCTCTAATTAATGCAAAATCACCTTCAACAAAATGTAATTTGAGCCAAACAAACATCTTAAGGCTAGGGTAAGAGGTAGACTATTTCTAAGTTAGGAATGTGAATTCTGTCCACCTACTTTGGGGGTACATCATATAATAATTAACAGCAGACCAAGAGTCAAGCTTTTGACCCCATCACTCTTGACACTATTAATGTCGCTGGTACTCATTGTTGTGTGTATAACCAGGCAAATTCCCATTTTAGGACCTTGACAAACAGGTCTCACTGGTCCTTCCCTTCTGAATCCAGTATCCTCACAGAGAGCATGTGTTATTAAGTAGGCTGAACTAATGCCAGTTCCTATGCACCTTGAATGAGGCTGGTGAGGAGAAAGTCAGCCCTTGGCCCTGCTGACTTCAGAGTGGGAGGGTAATTGCTGCTGACTTGCAGATCTAGATCCTGGGAGTCTCCTACTCCCTGGATTGCTCTCAATGGGGGTGATGATTGCTGTAACTGTACTTCTCTTTCTTTTTAATTATTGCAAAAGAAAAATAGGAATGTAGAGATAATATCGTTGTTGTCACTTGTTATTTAATTTTACTTTGCTATTTTAGGCTTTATCATTGGCTTAACTAAACGGAGAGCTTAAATTTTCTCAGCATAGCCCCAAGGGATAGAACAAGGATCAAAGAGAAGAAACGGAAAAGGAGGCAAGCTTTAGCATTTCTAAAGGCACCAATCAAAGAGTGAAGAAGCAACCTCCTGAAAACGAAGTTCCCTCTCTCTAACAAAAGTCAAGTATAGGCAGTAGGATCTTTTGTTAGGATGTTGTTCTCATCTGAATGGAAAGACCTGGGGTAAGGTCAGATGTGACTTGAGCCACAAAGCTAGTTGACCAACTAGAGAGTCTACCAGATGGTGGCATTAATTAGGGATAGTCTCCAGATTTCCAGGAAGGATTATACTCTTTAAAGGCTCATAAATTGAATTACAAGTACACCAAGATATGATCGAAAGCTAAGAGAGACAGTGTGCCATATACTCATTCCCTATGAGAAATGTAACTACACACGTATTGGATATGTCAACCAACTGACTGCATTATCAATTGTAAGTGTAAAAACACACACATTTAGACACATCTACAGAATCCTGGAAATATACTGTCAAGACTGTGATAATTAGGGATTTTATCACACTCTTGGGTTCTCTAGGAATATAGAACCAGCCTCATAACATGTAAGACTGTTGAGCAATTTTAGCACCTTCACCTTTTGGAACGTGTTTCCAACTTTCGACCCCAGCTAGATTTCAAGAATATGTGTTTAGTAGAAACATTTGTTTTGAAAGGGAAGGGTTCACAGACTCTCTCTTAGGTCATTTCCTCAGTTACTAAGCTTATGCCTTACATTTTGATTCTTACTAATGCTCTTCCCAGAGAGTTCTGAGTTGAGTCAATTGTGAAAAAAACTGGCAGCTCACCCCTCTACTGACTATAGGGTATTCAGTTATTGAATGGGAAGCTGTACTAGATGACCTTTATGGTCCTTCTCAATTCTCTGGTTTTATGGTTTCATGAACCTATTCATAGGGGAATAGAGGAAGGGATAGGAAAAGTTATATAGTTGAGGCAGGGGAATAAGGAGAAGGTTGAATCTGATTTAACTAACTAAAGAAACTATTTTTACTGAGGGCAGAGATATGGAATTATGTATGTTGAATTTTCTCCACTTTCATTGCTCATAGGCACTTGCCACATTTGGCAGCTAAAATCCAAGGAGGCTCTCCTGTGAGACAAACTAGGCAGCAGCTCAGAATCGTGTCTATGCAGCAGCCCCACTGCGTAAGGGCCCACATACCTTGCACTGAATTACCATAAACACTTTCTGATTCCACACAGAAATTGGTTTGGCTGCAATTCCATTCAGCTAAGTAACTTGCTCTGTCTAGTCATTCATTTATTCAATCAACTTTTACTGAGCAGTAAGCCAGATGAGGGCAGAGAGAAATAAGTAAGATACTGTCCATTCACAACCTAACAAACAAGTAAGATATAGAAGGAATGGTTTTAAAACAGGAAATTTTGTGTCTTGCTAAAGGAACATGCAAAGTACTGGGGTATTCATAGGATGGAAAGAGTACCTCCAAGAACTGCTTTAGTTGCATCTCACAACAAATAGGTTGTATTTTTATTTATTTCTATGTACTTTTTATTCCTCTTGAGACTTCCTTTTTAACCCAGGGATTGTTTAAATGGATTTGTTTTGTTTATAAGTGCTTGGAGATTTTTCGGTAATCTTTCTTTTATTCTAATTTGATTTCATTGTGGTTAGAGAAAACACTGTATGATTTCAATTTTCTAAATTTTGTTGAGGTTTGTTTTATAGCAAACCTCATAGGATATGGTCTATCTTGGTGTATGACCCATGGGCACTTGAACAGCATGTGTATTCTATTGTTGTGAGGCAGAGTATTCTATAAATGTTGATTAGATCCTGTTGGTTGATGGTGTTGTTCTCTTATGTCCTTGCTAATTTTTTGTCTAGGTGTACTATCAATTGTTGAGAGAAGTATATTAAAATCTCTAACTATAATTGTGAATTTGTCTATTTCTCCTTTCAATTTTATAGGTTTTGCTTCACACATTTTGAAGCTCGGTTGTTTGCTGCATACATATTTAGGATTGCTATGTCTTTTTGGTATAGTGTCCCTTTTATCATTATTTTTTTGTGCCTGTCTTTGGTAATTTTCTTTTTATTGGAGTTTACTTTTTCTGACATTAATATGGACAATCATGCTTTCTTTTGATTAATGTTTATATGACATATCGTTTTCTATCTTTTCCTTTCAACCTACCTATTTCATTATAATTGAAGTGAGTTTCTCATAGATAACATATTTGGATCATATTTTTAAATTCACTTTGCCAGTCTGTCATTTGATTGGTGTATTTAGGCCATTTACATATAATTATTGATATGTGAGGGCTTCAGTTTGCCATTTTATTTTCTATTTATTCTGTTCCATTTCTCTGTTTTCTTTTTTACGCCTTCCTGTGTATTACCCGAACATTTCTGAGAATTTCATTTCGATTTGGAGTATATTTCTTTGCATAGCTTTTTTGATGATTGCTTAGGTATTACATATACATAAGTTATCTACTCGTAACATCACTTTACCAGTTTGAATAATAAGAATGATTGAATTATAAGTGAAATTTTTCCCAAAGTCTGCAGCATTTAACTACAAGACATCACCTCAGGCACCTGGAAAGGTCTTGATGTCACTGAAATCCAGATTTCAGAACTTCCTCAAGTCTCCAGAGGTGCCTGCCTGTGAAATCCAGCTGTCACCACCACAGGAAAAAGAGGTGCACTGAAATGTTTGGGAAGCTACCAATTGTCCACATTTAAGAGCAAAGGGATAGATTAGATACTTAAAATTCAGATAGAACTTTCAAAATTCCTAATTTTAGTTGCATATACCAACTTGATAAACTTTAAAGAGGAAAGTTTAAAAACAGCAAAATTACATTATTCAAATTTTACCTGACAATTTTATTTTTTTGCTAGTATTTCATGTAAAGGGAAAAATGGGTCATAAATGACTCACACTGGATCATCAGACTGCAGGTACTTTGAGTGAGGCAACATAAATTTGCATATGGAAGATGTCTAGACTTGGATGTCAGATAGATGTGGGGTTGAATCCCATCTTTGCCATTTATAAGCTATGTGACATTAGATAAATTACTTAACTTTTTGGATACCTTGCTTATAATCTGTAAAGTGTGGTCAATCATTTTTCCTGTAAAAGTGAGGATTAAACAACACATGACATATATAAAAGGCTTAGCCTAGAGGAGATGAGCGACAAAAATGAATTTCCTTGTTATGTTTTTGTTGACTTTCACAGAGAGAAACCAAATATCTGTATTTACAAGCAAATGGGTATTTCCAAACTAGGCCTCTCTCATCAACCAAGGTTTGTATTTGTTGATACCATCTTGACATATAAGCATGAGGTGGTTATCAGAGAGCAGAGAAGTGTGCTAGATATTTAATATTTTGGTAGCATTAAAGAAGTCCCTTCTTGAGACTTCCCTGGTGGTGCAGTGCCAATGCAGGGGACACGGGTTCAAGCCCTAGTCCGGGAAGATCCCACACGCTGTGGAGCAACTAAGCCTGTGTGCCACAACTACTGAGCCTGTGCTCTACAGCCCGCGTGCCAGAACTACTGAGCCCACATGCCGCAACTACTAAAGCCCACGTGCAGCAACAAAGACCCAAAACAGCCAAAAAAGAAAGAAAGAGAGAGAGAGAGAGAGAGAGAGAGAGAGAGAGAGAGAGAGAGAGAGAGAGAAGGGAAGGAAGGGAGGAAGGAAGGAAGGAAGGAAGGAAGGAAGGAAGGAAGAAAGAGAAAGAAAGAAAGAAAGAAAGAAAGGAAGGAAGGAAGAAAGGAAGGAAGAATTTAAAAAGTTCCTTCTTAAAGGGTTTAAAAAACAAAACAAGATTTACTGATCACTGACTATGTGATGAGCAGGGGAGGGGCAGTTTGACATCTGACATCATGGCTTCCTTTCATTGCACCCACCTAGTCATCTCCAAGATCCAGAGAGATAAAGAGTCAGGCAAAAAGGGACCTGACCTGAAAATTAAGTCTGGGATCCAGATCAGAGTTGCCTAGGTAATTGTTTGACCTTGAAGAAGTTACTTAGCTTCTTTAAACCTCAGTTTCCTCATCTATTAAGTGGGACTAGACCTCCTTTGGGGAAGCTGTAAGGGTGAATTAGGTCATGTCCATAAAACACTTGAGGTCTTTGAAAGAAAAGTTTTTATAAACCTATAAACAGCATAATTAATGTCATCATTGCCATTATTGTTGTTGATGATGGGGAATAGTTTAGCACACATGCAAATTGCAGAATAGGGAATACTTGTTACAGAGAATATGAATCTGAACACTTTTCTATGGAGTATATCTTACCCCACACTCTTTTTTGCTGGCTTAAAACATCCCACTCCTACAGAAGTACTTTTGTTCTTAGAATTGGCATTTTATTGCTAGCAATAAAATGTATGTGTAAAAAGTCCCAAAAGCCATCACCACTATCTTTTGCAGTGGTTAAGAGTCCCTCAGGAGTGTCTTCTGTGGAACTAGAAAACTTTTCACCTTTCCTGTAATGCAATACCTTCTTTAATAATCTAAACAGCTAATATTGATATGGCACCCAGTGTATTCCAGACACTGTGCTAAGATTTTATCAGCATTATCTCATTTAAATCTTACAACAGCCTAGAATACACTTTACTTTCACTTTCTTTAGTCTCTACTCAAAGGGCACCTACTTACGGGGTCTTTTCAGACCACCCTATATGAGAATAAACTGCTCCCTCACCCCCAGTGTTTTTACTTGGCTTTGTTTTTTCCATAGTCACCACCTGACACAATTAAGTTTCTTGGTATATTCTTGTCTCCCATTAGAATGCAAGGTGTATAAGGATGGGATTTTGTTTTGTTAACTGTCTATCCTCAACATCTAATACAGCACCTGGCAGGTAGGTGTTCAAAAAAATATTGATTAGCAAAGTAGTGACCCTATGAGTTAAGATTATACCATTTTACTGATGATGAAATAGAGGCTTTGAGATTTGTCCATAGTTACAAAATAAATGGCCGAGCTGGTACTGGAAAGAAGTCTATCTGATTCTTGACTGGTCACTAACCATTGACCTCATGCCCCACTGCCTTCAAGGAAGATCACAAAGATGACACTTTATTGCTGTTTCGCTGTGGCATGTTTCTGTTAGAAGAGTCATGAAAGTAATAAAAATGAGATAAAGGCAAGGGATGTGTCTAAAGTGACAGATAAACTGGGGAAAATAATTAGATTCTAGTAAATTGTCCTTTTCTCCCCTTCCAACACCTTTCATATGTAAAAAAGATATATCAGTCAATTTTCTCTTTGGGTCTAGCTAAGATGACCTATAAATATGGGGCCCCATGTTTCTCCTTTCCCTTGTCTACCTTCTATAACTTCTCCATCAGTGTGCTGGGGCCACAAGTTCCTATAAGGAGAAAAGATGAAATAAACATTTTAAACATTTAACATGCATTGCCACTGCCCTAGACACACTACATTCTTTATCTCTACTGCACACCGATTTACAGGGAGTGGGTATTTTAAATCCACATTTTATAGATGAGAAAACTCAAGGAGGCTAAACACACACTTCAAGGTGTCTCAGCCTGCCTTCAAAGCATGCTCTTTATCTGTCTGGATTAGTGAAGACAGTCAAAGACTGGAGTAGACCCACTGGGATTTTTCTACTAGATATCATTTGATCTCCTAGAAGATTGGTGACAAATGCCAGTTCTTGAGTATAAGGAGTACTCAAAACTGCAGGGGTTGCAACACCAGAGCAAAATGACAAGATTGGTATCTCCGTACTTGGCTAAGATATGTCCTCATTGTCTCTACACTTGGTCCTCAGATGTTCTTCCATGTGGAAAAGATCAGGGTCTAGGATTGGGCATCTCTACCCTTGAGCCTTTACTCTCTTCTGGGAGGATGCCTATGCCTAAGGAAGAAGATCCCAATTAAAATAAGTTATCTTAGGAGTATGGTAGAGTCAGGTGAGAAAATGGATCTGACTCTGTAAGACAGAAGGAAGGAGTGTTGAGGAAAGGCAGCCCCAAGGAAGAAAAGGTGGTTAGGCTCCAGGGACAAGGTAAGAGTTGGACCTAACACTTTCCTCCCCTCTCTACTTTCTTCCCATTTCCTCTCCTAATCCCCTCCTCCCCAACCCCTGGACCACACCTATACACAGTCTATAAACCCCCTCCACACACCACTCACCCTCCCTACCGTGCATTGTGAAAGGATTCCCTCTGACAGAAACAGGCTCTGGGGGAAGTAGAAACGCCTAATAAACATTAGAAAAGCTGCCAATCTCTCTGGAAACCTGGGAAGTGGAAATTTAAAACAAAGCTAACAATGCTTGGAAGAGTTTTTAAAGCAGAGGAGTGGTGTTGTCAGAATACATGTACCTTTGTTTGACTTGGGATTTTAATGCAGTGTATAATTCTTTGGATACATCCTCCGAAACAAATGATTCAATTTCAGGTTTTAAAAAAAATATACCAACAACTACCCTGGTGTTTTGGTGTTTAAAAATAGCATGGTATCCTTGTATATGGAAAACTAGTTATGCAATAACTAGCTACCTTTCTTTTTTCGTATCTGAAGGATTTCTTTTACCTTGGGAACTTATAAAAGAAAAAACAAACAAATGATCAGTGATGGAAAAGCAAAGGGCAAGGCATATTCTAACATGCTCAATTTATAGTTTAAGTATTACTGAAACAGATTTAGATATACATAAATTCCATTTAATATGAAGACATACCTTTGGAGTGGGACTGGGGTTAACTGCATAACTTAAATCTTTAGAGAAGTTCTAAAAGCTGAAAGTTGGTGGTGTTTAGTTTGGTTTGGTTTAGTTTTGTAACTCATTCCTGGCAAGACATAATCTGATCTGAATTCATTTAGTGGCAAAAACCTGAACTAAGCTCATATGTTATGTGGCTATTTATAGTCTTTATTTCCCACTTAGTATGAATATTCATAAGTTTTTGTGCAGAAATAATGTTTGATTACAATTACGGGTCTGCTGTATATCCCACTAGAGTGTTACATAATATACTTTATATGCACATATTATCTTTCTTATATCTGAAAAATTCTGAATTCTGAAAACCTCTGGCCAAGGTTTTGGGTAAGGAATTGAGGACTACCTTTCTTCACCCAGGTATTAATAGCTGCAAAACATTTTTATGTAAGGGGTTAGATGTTGGACATGATGATCTCTGAGATATCTTCCTGCTTTAAGTATAACACTTCCCCTCTTTTAAAGGGTGAAAACTATTGTTTACACAGGAAGAGCCTCCAAACACACAAACGATAACTCATAAAGCTCAGGCCAGCATCACCAAGGCTTATCTCTGATTCCGGAGAAATTCAGCCAGTGAGTGGCACCTATGCTGTCCTGGCATGAATCATCTACTTTCACTGTCATGATGCTGAACCTGGCTTTCGTCCACCTTCTCTCAGAGGCTGAGAGAAGCCCAGGCCATGTGTGGTTTTTGAGAATCTTGGTATGTTTTTTAAAAATGCTAAAACAGAGTTACAAAAATTGTGGTCATGTTTACATTAAGTGGTTTTTAGTAACAATTTTGTTAATAATGTATGATAAAAAGCTATGCACAAAATAATTACAGAATTGTCTTATTAGGTTCATTAATTTTATTAAAAATATTACACATTACAGGTGGTATGGTCCAGCAGTGAAACACCAGTTTAAAACTGCGTATGAGGGCTTCCCTGGTGGCGCAGTGGTTGAGAATCTGCCTGCTAATGCAGGGGACACGGGTTCGAGCCCTGGTCTGGGAAGATCCCACATGCCGCGGAGCAACTGGGCCCATGAGCCACAATTACTGAGCCTGCGCATCTGGAGCCTGTGCTCTGCAACAAGAGAGGCCGCGACAGTGAGAGGCCCGCGCACCGCAATGAAGAGTGGCCCCCACTAGCCGCAACTAGAGAAGGCCCTCACACAGAAACGAAGACCCAACACACCCAAAATTAAATAAATAAAAAAAAAAAAAAAAAAAAACTGCGTATGAACATGACCCACTTTCAATTCTGTAAATATACCTCCAGGACAATCAAACATATAACCTCATTTGGAGATAACATCAAAAGTCTACATGGGAGGGCTTTGAACGTGAGCCCAGGCTCTGTGTCAGGCCTCCTGGACTGTCCCTGGATTGTTTGCTCTTCTATTTTAATGCTGATCTGCAAATTGCAAAGAACTCTCAGTCTCTGAAGCTGCCCAAAGTTGGGTCTTTCCAGGATGGAGTTTCCCTGCATTATGTATTTCTACTGCTAAATTTATATTATTCTTACGTTTTGTTTCTGTACACAGTAGTAATAGAAGAGAACCACACATATCAGGAGCCATGACTCTCTCTCCAGTCAAAAAGCCCTCCGAAGAGTAAGTCAGAAAGAGAAAAACAAATATTGTATATTAACGCATATATGCGGAACCTAGAGAAATGGTACAGATGAACCAGTTTGCAGGGCAGAAAGAGACACAGATGTAGAGCACAAATGTATGGACACCAAGAGGGGAAAGTGGCAGGGTGGTGGTGGTGGGATGAACTGGGAGACTGGGATTGACATATACACACCAATATGTATAAAATAGATAACTAATAAGAACCTGCTGTATTTAAAAAAAAAAAAAATCCCTCTGAAGGCTTTGTAATGCCAGGGACTCTTCTCAGACCTGTGGTGGAAGGACAGGCTGTTAGGGACCTCTGTGTCTAAAGTCTGTTGAAAAGAAGACTGTCAGGTTTCCCTGGTGGCACAGTGGTTAAGAATCCGCCTGCCATTGCAGGGGACACGGGTTTGAACCCTGGTCCGGGAAAATCCCACATGCCGCAGAGAAACTAAGCCCGTGAGCCCCAACTACTGAGCCAGCGCTCTAGAGCCCGCGAGCCCCAACTACTGAGCCCGCATGCCACAACTACTGAAGTCTGTGCACCTAGAGCCCATGCTCCGCAACAAGAGAAGCCACCGCAATGAGAAGCCCGCACACCACAACGAAGAGCAGTCCCTGCTCGCCACAACTAGAGAAAGCCCGCGAGCAGCAACGGAGACCCAACGCAGCCAAATAAATAAATAAAATTAATTAATTAATTAAGAAAAAAAAAGAAAGCCATTAAGAAAAGTTAAAAAAAAAGAAAAGAAAAGAAGACTGCCTTCTGAGCCAAGCACTGCCCGGAAGACTCTCCTCTTACTCAAAAGCCTTTTCCTCTTGGGTTGTTTCCTGCCTCTCGCTGTAACTGTCTCCCTGGCAGAGGAACCACCCGCTCTGGTTCTCCAGGGCCAACTGACCTGGGGATTTCTGTTTAACTACTCCATGCCTATCCCATGTGGGATATTACTCCCGCTCTGAAGGCAAGGAGACCTGAGGCCGAGAGGAATTATGTAACTTGCCCCAGATCTTGTAACTAGCAAATGGCAGAACAATGACATTAAAATCCAAGCTTTATTCCACTATGCTAGATAGGCCAGGTAGTCTACTCCTTCTGTCTTTTACAAAGCATTTGTAGCCAATTGTTTAATCAGTTACAAATCACCTAACTCCACTATCCTGTGGCCCACATTTCTCTCTCTTTCCCTCAAGAAATTCATGAAATGCTCTGCTAAATGCCTTGAATTCTTTATGAAATGTGTGGTAACTCCATCAAAAAAAGAAATAAAATTAGTTCATACACCAAGTATTTTTTGATGACCTGCTATGTGCCAAAAAAAGCCCTGTGTCTACCATGATTTATTCCTAATCAGTATGGGATCCTAGTGATCAGTTCTTCCTCTTTTTTTTTTTTTTTTTTTTTTGGTGGTACGCGGGGCTCTCACTGTTGTGGCCTCTCCCGTTGCGGAGCACAGGCTCCGGACGCGCAGGCTCAGCGGCCATGGCTTACGGGCCCAGCCGCTCCACGGCATGTGGGATCCTCCTGGACCGGGGCACGAACCCGTGTCCCCTGCATCGGCAGGCGGACTCTCAATCACTGCACCACCAGGGAAGCCCTAGTTCTTCCTCTTTTAGTAATTCACAAACTATTCCTTGAACATGCTATTCCAGAATCTAGCCCAGGATGATCACTGAAGTATTAATAACTAAGCTGTAGTTTGCAGAATTCAACTTTTTCACCTTTTTAGAAAATCAAACTATTCATGCATCCCCTCCCAAACCTTTTTCATTCTCCCTGATACCTTAGAGAGATAACCAAAATGGTTTGGCTCCCTCATTTTTAACTTCTTTCCATTGCTGCAATAAATCTAATCGCAAAGTATACTTTATTCATATTTTGACTTTTATTTTTTAATGGCAATGCTATTAAATTCTTTCAGCTGTTTCTGAGGCAGCTATACTGCCTGCCTGTTTCTCCCAGAGTCTGCCCAAAGGGGAAAAATCCCTCTGACCCCAGGGAAGCCTTACTCCCGGATCTGGGATTTATGTGTTTTATTGTATACAGTCAACCTTCTGTGTGATTTTTCAGCACAGGATCCTTTCACAGACTTGCTATCTTTAGCATTTTTTGGTTAGGGCTAACTGCAGTTGTTTTGTGGGAATGTTCTCATGATCTATTGCTGCATAACAAACCAACCCAAGACTTAGTGAATTGTAATAACAGTTTATCATTGTTCCATGGGTTGACTGGGCTCAGCTGGGAAGTTCTCACTTAGGATCTCTCAACTGGTTGCAGTCAGAGTCTACTAGCACCAGGGTGGGCTTCATGGCTGTGACCTGTGCAGTCACACAGGACCCCATTCTTAGAAGGGCCTCATGCTTGGTTCAATGTCCTGTTGTTGCCATCTTGATTCTCTAAATACATTTTGAACAGGGAGCCCAGAATTTTCATTTTGCACTGGGCCTTACAAATTATGGAGCTGGTCCTGGCTGAGACTGCAGTCATCTGAAGACTTGACTAGACTGGATATCCCAGATGCCTCACTCACAAGGCTGCTAGCTGATGCTGGCTGTCGGCTGGGAGCTCCACTGAGGCTGTTACCTGAAATCCCCACACATGACTTCTCTGCATGGCCTGAATTTCTCAGTGACAGTATCTCAAGAGTGAGGTGTCCAACAGATCCAGGCAGAAGCTGAAATACTTCTTATGACTCAGCCTTGGAAAAACCAGAACATCACTTGCAACACACTCTGTTGGTCAAGCAAGTCATGAAGACCAGCCCAGACACAAGGGCAAGTGCATTGGACTCCACCTCTTTTTTTTTTTTTTTTTGGGGGGGTGGGTGCGCGGACCTCTCACTGTTGTGGCCTCTCCCTTTTCGGAGCACAGGCTCCGGACACACAGGCTCAGCGGCCATGGCTCACGGGCCCAGCTGCTCCGCGGCATGTGGGATCTTCCCGGACCGGGGCACAAACCCGTGTCCCCTGCATCAGCAGGCGGACTCTCAACCACTGCGCCACCAGGGAAGCCCCTGGACTCCACCTCTTGATGGGGAGTTGGAAGATCACATGGCAGGAGAGCACGTGGCATGAGACATTGTTTTGTTCATCTTTGGAAAATACACTCTGCCACAGGGCTATTTGGGGCACCCCACTGCTTTGCTTTGAGTGCTCTGCCTCTTTCAGGCTTCCCTGAATGCACTCTGCCTAGTTGGCAGGCATTCATGACCAAGTGTGGCTAGACAAGACAGCTTTGGGGTATCCGCCCTGGTTTTTGGTATCTGTCTAATATGATTAAAATGGGACTTGCTCAAAATCTCTTCAAACCAAGTATGTGCTTGGGGGATGAGAGGTGTGCTTAAGGGGGGTTCTGATCTTGAGGTGGGGTAGGGGCTGCTAGGAGGAACTACCTTTTGAGGTTTTGCCACAGTTCACGTTGAGTAAAAATACCGAGCTTTTCTCGATTACATTGCTAAATCTTGCAGCTTTCAACTAAAAGGCCTTACAGTAGAGATGAAAGAAAAGAAGGTGTAGTGTTTGATAATCCTTGGACAAATCCCAATTCCACTACCTGTTAGGTAGGGAAAACTGAGAGCTTCAGTTTCTTTATTTATAAAGTAGGACTAATGATATTCCCTTAGGGGCTATTGTGATGATGAAGTAGGATAATATATTAGCTACGCAAATAGTTACTGTTATTAATAAGTATACAACTTGTTTTTGATTTAGGTTATTACCTTTTAGGTTCCCTTTGCCAAACTCATGGTTGAGTTATTAGACCTACCTAGATCCTCTGGGGTGACTTACTGGTGTAGACATAATGAAAACACCCTAAGAGTAGCATGGTCCTGCAGCCTCTGTATTAGAAGTTGCTGGTTTCGGGCTTCCCTGGTGGCGCAGTGGTTAAGAATCTTCCTGCCAATGCAAGGGACACAGGCTCGAGCCCTGGCCCGGGGAAGATCCCACATGCCGCGGAGCAACTAAGCCCATGAGCCACAACTACTGAACCCACGTGCCACAACTACTGAAGCCTGTGCACCTAGAGCCCGTGCTCCGCAACAAGAGAAGCCACGACAATGAGAAGCCCGCGCATTGCAACAAAGAGTAGCCCCCGCTCACCGCAGCTGGAGAAAGCCCGCGCACAGCAACGAAGACCCAACACAGACGAAAATAAATAAATAAAATTAATTAATTAAAAAAAAAAGTTGCTGGTCTCTACCTTTCAATGTTGAGGGCTGACGTTTTGTCAACTACTAGTGGTAGTGGGTAATTAACATTTACTGAGCAGGGTACTTAAATGTGTTAGGGGCTTTTGATTTAATTCTCACTCAATCCTCTGAGATGAGTACTGTTTTATTTCTGATATTATAGATGAAGAAATAGTAGGTTGGTGAGAATAAGAAATTTGTGCAAAACCATCCATGAGATAAATAGTGGCCCAGGATCCAAACAGAGATCTCTCTAGCCCCAGGGCCTGTGTTTCACCATTGTGTTACATGGCCTCTCAGACAGATTAAAGCATTCACATAATTGAATCCTTTGCGTGTGACCTGAGATCTCAGGCTCTTTTAAGCAACTGATTTGGGAGCTTAAGGCCCTAATATTTTACTATCAGGTCTGGTTGTGAGACCTTGCTGGAGAAGAGCTCCTAAAACCGTCCAATTTTTAGACTGCTGGTATAAATTTCCCCAGAGGATTATCTTGCGGTAGGCCAATCCCTTGTGCTTGTGGCTGGGTAGCTTTCAGCAAGGCCTCTCATCTGACATTTGGCATTTTTCCTGGCAGGCAGCCAAGGGGACTGAGTATTTCTCTGTTTTCTTTTACTTTCATTCTTAACCATTTCCTCTCAAAATAAACAAAAAAGAACTTGGGGATTTTACTAGTGGAAATGTATCTTAAAAAGCTGTTTCTGAGGGAAATTTTGTAGCTAGAGGGGAAAGGGGGGAAAAGGAGATTTAGGGAATGGAGGAAACAGAGCCCTTAAAATTACTAACAGAATTCAGAATTCCCTTGAGCTAGAAAGGTTCCATCTAATTTTAAAAGTTGTTTAAATTCCTCAAAAGAGAGGTATTCTGTATAAATATATGGTCAGGCACCTCTTAATGAGCTATGGAGAATCTCTAACGTGATTATTTATTTGTGCTGTGTCCCCAACATTTCCCTTTAGCAAATGTTTACAATGACCTTCTCTTTCCTAACATTTAATTCCCAAACTTGATAAAAAGTAGAATTGGCTTAAGTTTGGATGCTTTCTCTTCCCTCTTCTACTCATTTAGAAAGGTGTTAGCAGCTATTCATAAACCACTGAAATGATTATTTGGTTTTAGTGAACCTCCCCAAGAAAAAACTTTTTCCTCCTTTTTTTTTTTTTAGCATGCCTTGCTTTGTTTTAAGTGTTTTACAAGTATTAACTCATTGAATCCTCACAAACCTAAGAGATCTCTAACAATTACCTCCCTATTTAACAGATAAGAAACCTGAGGCTTAGAGAGGTTAAGAACCAGGCCCCAGGTCAGTGGGGTGATGGTTTGATGCGAGGGCCTTTTTTCACACAGTCCCAGGATCAAGACCAGGCTCTGCCACCTCCCAGCATGACTGGCCAACTCACAATTGCTTATACTGCCTGTAATATGCTTGAAGCTCTCACAGTATTTCAACCAATCCCAGTGAAATCTGACATTATTCCCATGAGAAATTAAGCGCATTCCAGTTCCTAATGGACTTTCTATCTTCCCTCCTTAAATAGGCTAACAACTCCTTTTGCTCCTGTAGAGGTTGGAAAGGATTCTATTTATACATTCCTTCCTTGACAGACACTCACACACAGGCAGTATGGCATAGCGTCAGAGTGCGGACATTGGAACCAGACTACTTTGTCTGAATTGTGGCTTTGCCATTTACTTGCTCAAGGTCACACAGCTTGTTAGTGAATCTTTCTGTGCCTCAGGTCTCTTACGTAAAATGGGTTAATGATTACACTGACCTCACACAATTATTATGAATTTAAAATGAGTTAATCTATATTAAATACTTAGTACTGTGCATGGCACAAGTAAATGCTCAATAAGCACAAAGTATCATTGAACAGCTACTTAGGAAATAGAAGTATGCCAGGCACTGCAAATAAAAGCACTTGAAATCTAGTGAGACATATAGGGCACATTCCGTCAATAGATCCACTCATGTGCTAAGCACCAGGCATTGGGGGGCATAACAGCTAAACAAAACACCCCCACCACAAATATTTACAAACTACTAGAAGAGGTAAATAGACAAATAATGACAGTGCAATGTAATAAGTACTGCAAATAGAGTAGAAATGAGTTATATTAGAGCATAAGAGCGGGTAGGGGTGCATAACATTAGAAGGTTGGAGGAGGCTTCTTCCAGGAAGTGAACTGAAGGTAAGACCTGATGGATGAGAAGGAATTTGCCACATATTACTAGAACAGGATGTGAATTGTAAGGTGTATAAAGAGCATGGAGCACATGCATGGGATAGTGTGAGTAGTTTTACCTGGCTTAAGGAATCGGGTGCAGGGGGCAGGAGGCAGGAAGAACGTGAGGAGGCTGGAAAGAAGATACCACCAGATTATTAAAGGCCTTCAGGGCTTTGATGAGGACTTTGGACTTTATCCTGTAAGTAACAGGGAGCCATGAAAAGCTGTCAAGTCTGGGAGTAATATGATCAGATAATCCAGACCTGATGAGATTTGAAGTCAGGGCCACAGTGATACTCCTAGAGAGTTACGAAGGCCTGCATTGCAGTGCTGGCCATGGGGATGGAGAAGAAGAGGTATTTGGGAGATAATACGAAGAATTGTTAGAGTGTGATGACTGATTAGAACAGAATGGAAGGGCAGAATATCCTACATTGCCCTCAAAAGTAATATCCTTTTAGTTATGATGGGTACTTAGTTGGAAAAGTTTGAGGAGTACAGGTGGCATAATGGAAAGAACAGGAATTTTTGGAGCTGCATGCAACTGAATACAAATCTAGTCTCTACCATTTGTTGGTTTCATGTTTAGTGTAGATAACAATCCTACTTCAAAGTCTGTTATATAATAACATAAGCATGTAAAACACCTAGTACAGTGCCGGGCACATAGTACGCGTGATCATTGTATCCTGGGATTATAAAATAAGACACAATCAGAGGTTCATGCCAGACAGCAGTGGTCTTTAGTCTTTTGAATGTCTTAGCTATTCATTAAAAAACAAAAAACTTTACTGAGATACCATCACATACCATCAATTCACCCATTTAAAGTTTCCAATTTAATGTTTTCTAGTATATTCAGAGTTGTACAACCATCACCACAAGCTAATTTTAGAACTTTTTTTTTTTTTTTTTGGCCAAGTGTCCTGTGGGATCTCAGCTGTATGACCAGGGATTGAACCTGGGCCATGGCAGTGAAAGAGTTGAATTCTAACCACTAGACCACCAGGGAACTCCCAAATTTTTGAACATTTCAATCACCCCTAAGAGAAACTCCACACCCATTAGCAGTCACTACCCATTCGTCCCCAAGCCCCTCCACGGGTGTAGGCTGCCACTACGAGAATCTACTTTCTGTTTCTACATATTTGCTCTTAAATTCTTCAAAAGATCTGATGAAAGCAAGGTCTATTCTGGGAATATGCAAAATTTTGTATGCAATTTCTAGGAAAGCAGAGGCCCCAGCTTAAATTTAAAAGGAATACCCTTAACAAATTCAAACCCAATCTCTACAAAGTTGGCACTAGAGGAAGAAACTCCCTGTGGTGACAGTGGGCAGCAAGGCCTTGTAGCCCTCACTCCTGTGTCTCTGCCTAACCTGAGATCTCTGCACACACACAACTTGCTCCAAAATTTCTACATATAATCTCCACATGTGAATGTCAGCCACAAGGATCCATCTCCTATAACCTCACCATTTGTTTCTTCTGGGAGCAGCAGAAACCTAAGAGATTCCAGCCAGCAATCAAGAGTAGTGTCTCTGAAGATTGGTTTAAGCTATTGTGATAACAGCTCCTATTCATTCGGTGCTTCTTATGTCTGAGCATTGCACTTATAATTAATTCTTCTGATTTTTCAATTTTAGGGATACCACCTGCACATGTACTATTTCAGTTTTTTGGTAGCTCCTGGTAAATAATATGATATCACCATGAAGAAACCTCCTGCCAACAATCTTTGTTTGGTACTGTTACATCTAACCTACTTCACAGAAGCCAAGAACAGTCAGAGTACGGAGAGGGAACTTTTAGTGAAAAAAAGCAATGTTTGAGCTCCTATGGGATCAATAAGAATGCCTTTGCACTCTCAATGCCTAAAGTATCAGGTTAAAACTTCAAGAATGTGTTGACCTGGCTTCTTTCAGAATAACAAATGAGAATTTTGATTACAGAATAGTTTTAAAAGATTTATTTATTTATTTATTTATTTATGGCTGCATCAGGTCTTAGTTGTGGCACGCGGGATCTTCGCTGAGGCACGCAAGATCTTTCGTTGCGGCACAGGCTTCTCTCTAGTTGTGGTGTGTGGGTTTTCTCTTCTCTAGTTGTGGCACACTGGCTCCAGGGCATGTGGGCTCTGTAGTTGTGGCATGTGAGCTCTGTAGTTTGCGGCACGCAGCCTCTCTAGTTGAGGCACGCAAGCTCAGTAGTTATGGCACGTGGGCTTAGTTGCCCCACGGCATGTGGATCTTAGTTCCCTGACCAGGGATGGAACCCGTGTCCCCTGCAATGTAAGGCGGATTCTTTACCACTGGACCACCAGGGAAGTCCCCAGAATATTTTATATTGTAAGCTTTATTACCATGTTAGTTTCTTCTTCTTTTTTAAAATTTATTTATTTTTATTTTTGGCTGCGTTGGGTCTTTGTTGCTGCATGCGTGTTTTCTCTAGTTGCGGCGAGCAGGGCTATTCTTCGTTGCGGTGCGCAGGCTTCTCATTGTGGCTGCTTCTCTTGTTGCAGAGCATGGGCTCTAGGCGTGCAGGCTCAGTAGTTGTGGCTCGCGGGCTCTAGAGCTCAGGCTCAGTAGTTGTGGCACGTGTGCTTAGTTGCTCCGCGGCATGTGGGATCTTCCCGGACCAGGGCTCAAACCCATGTCCCCCCCATTGCACAGGCGGATTCTTAACCACTGCGCCACCAGGGAAGCCCAAGGGATTCTTCTTGGCAGAGAAAATTAGAAGCAATCTGAAAGCACATACAGACTAAATTACCTTTGTATTCACTGTAAGATCTGTCTTCCAGTTCGCCACTCCAACCTCATGCTCATCTGGCTACACACTCAGAGATTTTTGGTTTTGCTTTTGTTTTTTGTCTTGGAATCTACAAGCTCCTTCCTACTTCACGTTCTCTTGCTTGCTGTTTCCTCAGCTTTTTCTTAAAGTCTTTGCAAGGCTGGTTTCTTCTCATTGTTCAGGCCTTAGCTCAGAGGGCTTTCTGACCATACAATCCAAAACAGTTATCCCTTCCTCACATTATGCTCTCATAGTAGGTACCATTCTCTGAAAATGATGTCAGTGACATTTATTTACTTGTTTATTCTTTGCTTCTTTCCACCAGCATGTAAAGTCCACGAAGACCAGGGCCTTGCCTGTTTTGTTCACCACAGAATCCCTAGGACTCAGAGCAGTGCTTGACATACAGGTGGATGTTCAATAAATAGTTGTTGAATTAAATGTTTATTATCAAAATGAATAAATAGTATTAAGTGTGAAATATATTTTCTGTTTTCAAAGGGGTTTATACAGGTGCATTTGGAACTTCACTGGATGTATTTAAACCTAAAAACTTGCAATTTATTGTAATGTCCAAAATAAAATGTTTTTAAAATAGTAAGATGAAAAATAACCACCTTTTTTTTCCTTCTAAAATTTTTCTTTGGGTTTGACATATTCAAAATTAATTTAAATTAAAAGGAAGGGGAATACATGGAACAAAAAAATTACTTTTAAATGGATTATAGGCCTAAATGTAAGAGCCAATACTATTTTAAAAATCTATAAAACTTTTAGAAGAAAACATAGGAGTAAATCTTTGTGATTTTGGGTTAGGCAAAGGCTTGTTAGATATGACAACAAAAGCACAAGTGACCAAAGAAAAATAGATAAATTGGACTTCATCACAAAAGACCACATCAAATTAAAAAGGTTTTATGCTGCAAAGGATACCACCAAGAAAGTGAAAAGTCAGCCCACAGAACTGGGACAAAATATGTAAATCATATAACTGATAAGGCCCTTGATCTAGAATACATGAAGAATTTTTATAACTCAATAATTAAAAAATAAATATACTAGTTAGAAAATAGCAAAGATCTAAATAGACCTTCTCCAAAGAAGATATACAAATGGGCAATAAGCATGTTAAAGATGCTAAACATCATTAGCCATTAGGGAAATACAAATCAAAACTACAATGAGATACCACTTCACACCCACTAGGATGGCTATAATCAAAAGACAAACACACGGGATATGGAGAATTTGGAACCCTCATAATTGTTGGTGGGATTGTAAAATGGTGCACGCTCTTTGGAAAACAGTCTGGCTCCTAAAAACGTTAAACAGAGTTACCATATGACCTAGCAATTCCATTCCTAGATATATATCCAAAAGAAATGAAAGCATATGTCCATACAAGTTCTACAAACAAATATTCATAACAGCATTATTCATAATAGCCAAAAAGCAGAAGTACCCAGATGTCTATCAACCGGTGAATGTATAAATAAAACGCAGTCTATCTATACAATGGAATATTATTTATTCACAAAAAGGAATGAAGTACTGATACATGCAACAACATGGATGAAGTTAGAAAATATTATGCTAAGTGAAAAGAAGCCAGTCACAAAAGACCACATGAATCCATTTCTATGAAATGTCCAGAATAAGCAAATCTATGAGACAGTAAGTAGATTAGTGGTTGCCCAGGGCTGGGGGTGGAGGGAATGGGGGAGTGATAGTTAATGAGTATGGGTTTCTTTTGGGGGTGATAAAAATGTTCTAAAATTAGATAATGGTAATAGCTGCACAACTCTGTGAATATCCTAAAAACTTTTGAATAGTACTCTTTAGATGGGTGAATTCTATGGTGTGTGAATTATGTTTCAATAAAGCTGTGTGTGTGTGTTTTTTTTAAGAGTACAATGTAAGGGAAAAAAGGAAGGGAAGCTTAAAATCAAGAGTATCAACCTTCAAAGAAAGTTTGAGGTGACAGAATAGAGAGTGTAACATTTCTATTTTTAGCTTTGATATCCTAACTTTAGCAAGAGCCTAGACTTGAATATTATATTTAGCATTCCATACTCAGACATGGCAGATTTGCCTTTTTCTTCATAAGAACCACCTTTATTGCTTTTGTTTTAAAAATGCATTATATAGAGTACACTAAAAATCAGATTCTCTTATTTACATTTATATGATACCTGTATCCAGTGTCCCCAAAGTGTTATAATAGAATAATAGTTTTCTTTTGCTACAGGTGGTAGCCATGAAAGACTTTGTTCTCTCTATCATGCCACTCACAAGTATAACAGGCTGTGAGATCAGACTGTCCGGACTCTTCTAGGCAATATGAATTTGGGAGAGGCACTTAACCACAGTTTCCCTATGTGTAAAAGGGGAGTAGAGTAATATTATTTACTCCATAATGTTGTTCTGAGAATTAAAGGAAATGACTCATGCAAGGTATTTAGCACAGTGTCAAGTGCATAGCAAATGCTCAAACTGTAGTCCTTGTTAGTAATTACTATTATAATATAGCAACAGTTAGTAACAGAGACTTGAGATTTAGAAATAGGTAAAAAACAAGTTGTAATGTGGTTGACAACTGAGTATTAGCATCCTAAAAACAAGTGAGGGCCGGAAGGAGGTATAATATTCCATTTCTCAGTTACATTAACATCAGGCAACTATATTGGATATTTAATCAAGGTATTTGGATAGTTTTCAGCATTTACTGCTAGAAAACTCTAGAGAGCTTGCTATAGATAAGGCTGTGAAGTTGCACAAGTATTTTTCAGAGAACAATATGTGATTCAAGCATCGCTACAGAGAGCTGATATTTTAAGCTACATTTCTAATCAGTGATATCTTATACCATGTCACCTTACAACTCCTGCCATTCATTTGAATAAGTCTGCAAGAAGTCTCCTTTTCCTTCTCTCTTGAGGTTTATTTGGCCAATATTTTTTCTATTGAGAGTAGCAGGAACTTTTAAATATTTTTAAAGACTATTTCAACTTCTCAGAAGAAAGGAAACATTTGCAAAAATAATTACATATAAAATAAAATTGTGAGATGTAAAAGAATTAGCATTTGGAGCTTTATTTGTATACTTTAAAAATGGGCTTTAAGGGCTTGCCTGGTGGCGCAGTGGTTGAGAGTCCGCCTGCCGATGCAGGGGACGCGGGTTCGTGCCCCGGTCCGGGAGGATCCCACGTTCCGCGGAGTGGCTGGGCCCGTGAGCCATGGCCGCTGAGTCTGCACGTCCGGAGCCGGTGCTCCGCAACGGTAGAGAGGCCGCAACAGTGAGAGGCCTACCGCAAAAAAAAAAAAAGTTCCTGTATTAACCAAAATTCCAGGAGAGACAAAAGGGAGAGAAGGAAGTTGAAAGTGCTTACAAATTTTTCCCGTTTTTCCCCAAACGTTTATTTATATTTTTACGTTATATTAATAGATAAAGTCCCTGAGGAGCATGACTGAAACTCAAAAATTCATAGCCATACAATTTCCCTACATGTAGCATATCTTTAAGTATTCTTGTTGTAAGAGTGCTTGGTGGTCATAAAGATCTGTCTGAGGAAATCAGAGACCTGTACATAGGATAAAAAACAACTAAGGACAGGCCTGCCCCACCCCCCAGACTGTGGTAGGAGTGGGTAAGTTACTTAGTCCCTCTGTGCTTCATTTTCCTCACCTTAAAAAGGCAATAATAATACCTTTCTCATAGAGTTGACGTGAGGCTTAAATGAGATCACACATGTAAAGTGCACCAAGTACCTAATAAAATATAAAGTTTTAGCTCCTGACATTGTTGTGGCAGTGGTCAGAAAGGGGCAAGAGGAGGAGGTGTAGCAGATGTCTCAAAGATGCAGATATTAACAGCCCTTGGTAAAGAGAAAGATGTTGTTAAAGCAGGGAGATCTTCCAAATGGCACTTGCGCTATTTTCAAAGGGGCATGAAGAGTATAGTCAAACACTCCTTGTCCTTTGTCTTGGTAGGAGCTACAAGAGCCAGAGCTCATGGAAGGAGGTGGGGTCTCTGTGTGAGATGGGAGTGTGTATGGCAGGGCCTGAGGCGACAGAGAAATAGGTGACTTTGAGGAATGGGGGCTGGATTTAGAAGTAAGAAAAACACTAGGCTTGCTGCCATATGCCTGTAACACGACTCTCTTATTTTCCCTGTTAAGGAACTGATTTAAATTCTGCTCAGAAATCGATAAGATTCCATTTGGCCATGTGACATACCCTGCCTGACATGCAACAATATTTAAATCTTATTAAATACTGTAAATTAACTTATATTGACTGACTTCTATCAGAAATCAGAGTCTGGATTAAAGAGCTGATGTCAAGAGTCTCAGAGTGGAGTTAGAAGACTGGGTTAACTCCTGGCACTAGCACTTAAAAAGATGTGAACGTGGTACTGTGAAATGGGAAAACCACCTACCTAACAAGTTGTTGTCGACATTAAGGTTGTTCATAGCACCTGGAACATAGAGATGCATTTTTCTATATTTTATGTTAATGGAAAAAGGTTTTAAAATTATGATAGTACACTTACAGCGTTACCAAATATGCTGAATACGCACTGACACTCTATTACATTAATGGACTTTAGTATTCTCAACTAATATCAATGCTTTTAGTAATGACAGTTAATTCGCTGATATTATTTTCCTCCCCTCACTGCACCTCTCAGCAGACCACACATTCAGATGCTCTAAAATGTTATTTCTTGAGCACTTTTTACTGACACCCAATCCTTGGCTTGCCGGACACTAAAGGACAATTGGATTGACTCTAGAAAGTGTTTCTACAAACAGTGCCTTTTCGAGGCTTGCCCAGCGTCTGGCTAGTGTTGCAGTGTCAGCAGTTTACTTCAATTAAAGCACTAGTGGCAACACGGCATTCTTCACACAAGAAAAGAGCGCAACACTCACATATGATAGTTCAACTTGTCTTTTGGGTTGATTCTGCTGCTCGAGTTCAGTCCCCGCGAGAGGAAGCGTATTCCGCCTCATATTAAACAGAAGAGCCTCAATTCATTATTGGGGCTGCAGGAGGGCGACTCCAGCAACTGATCAGCTAGGGACTTGACACAGAGCGGGTCCTGCCTTCGTGAGGCAAGTGCGGCACCTCAGCAACCCTCCAGCCCTGGAAGTTTGTGAGTCTCCACTTGTAAGACTGGTAGTCACCTTGACCTCCCGGACAGGTGGGGAAAGTTAGCCCTGGGCCAGAGGCGGGACGTAAAAGCGAAAGCTCAGAACTTTCCCGAGCAAAACAAGCCGTTTTCCCGTTTTCAGCGCAGCTCGAGACCCGGAGAGTTTAAGGGTGGCGAGAGCAGGTGGCAGGGCTCCGCCCACCACCACTCTTCTCCTCCCTCTGCTTGCTGCTCCACTCCCTCGGTGAGGTCCCGCCTCTGAGGCGCGCGCGAAGAGTTGTCGCGCCGTGTGTTCTGGGAATTGTAGTCCTAACGCTGGGAGCCGCCTCGGGAGAGGCGACTTCGGCCTACACACCCCATGGTACCGCGCGGCTCTGGCCGCTCCCGGATGTCTGCCTGGCGCCGGAAGAGAAGACGGCCCCCCTCTCTCGGCCCGGCCATCTTGTGGGAAGAGCTGAAGCAGGCGCTCTTGGCTCGGCGCGGCCCGCTGCAATCCGTGGAGGAACGCGCCGCCGAGCCACCATCATGCCTGGGCACTTACAAGAAGGCTTCGGCTGCGTGGTCACCAACCGATTCGACCAGTTATTTGACGACGAATCGGACCCCTTCGAGGTGTTGAAGGCAGCAGAGAACAAGAAAAAAGAAGCCGGCGGGGGCGGCGTTGGGGGCCCTGGGGCCAAGAGCGCAGCTCAGGCCGCAGCCCAGACAAACTCCAACGCGGCGGGCAAACAGCTGCGTAAAGAGTCCCAGAAAGACCGCAAGAACCCGCTGCCCCCCAACGTCGGCGTGGTTGACAAGAAGGAGGAGACGCAGCCGCCCGTGGCGCTTAAGAAAGAAGGTAAAGCTGTGGTGGAAGGTGGGGGAGACCCGGGATGGAGGGAAGGAGCGAGGGGACTGGCGGCTACCACTGGCTTCTGGAGCTCCGAGGGTCCGCGGGAGACTTGGCCGCCGATTTCTTCGCGTTTCCCCCGCCTGATGAAAGCCAGGTCCTGCGAAGGTGCTGGGAGCGTGGTAGCCACAAGTTCAAACCGCCACCTGCAAGGATCCTGGAGCCACCCCTTCCCGCCTCAGGTTCTGAGCGGAGGAGCGTGGTCGGGATCCTGGGAGGCTGTTGTCTTCCCGCCGGATTCCTTGGCGGGCGAGCGCATGGGCCGAGGTTCGGGGAAGGGAGCTCCTTTTCGGAGCGTTTGTTGTTAATGGGATGGTGGGGCCTCCGCGGCTTCTTCCTGCTCAGAGCTTTCTCTCAGCCCGCCGCTCTGAGGTGCGGTTGTGTCTTTTAGGCTCCTGCCCTGCCGTCTTGTCCCAGGGTGGCGTGGGGTACCCCCGAGAAAAGCTGGGGGTCGGAGTTTCCACCTACGCCCCCCCCGCTACGTTCGAGCCTATCGGATGTTGTGGAGCAAGGTGCCCTTTTAGGTGCCCCCTGTGCTTTATCGTTACCCCCTCGCCCGCACCACTATTGCAAACTTAATAACTTGCTGGAGTGCGTCAGGCTGTTGGGAGGGAGAGAAATTTGGCCACCCTGGATTGAGCAGAAGCGGGAATTCTGAATGAAGATTGGTGATGGCAGGAAATCCTGAAGCTCGTCCTCGGGTCACGATCTTTTTCTCCGGCCGGACCCCCCGCATGCAGTGTTTCATGTGGTGTGGCCTGGCCTGGGCCTCGTGGTGCAAAGAGTGCCGAGGCTGTCACAGCGTTTAGCTGCTGCAGAGCCTTTTGGAGTGCAGCTTTTTCTCCCCATGTGCGTGAAGCATGGTCAGGATTTCATTGGCGGGTAGTAGTTGCTTCCAGGTCACTGTAAACTTCGCAGGACTGTCCTGAACTTGGTTTTTGCTCTCTCACTCGTTACTGGTTTGTCTTTTGTGATGGATGAGAAAGCAAAACAGTGGGGGATTAGAAAAAGTGTACACGATCCGTAATAAGTAGGTGTAGGACTTAAGCTTTGAAGCTTAAAGGTTTCCTTTATGTGTTGAAAATTGAAATTTTGCCACGTGCTTCTGAAAGGAGTTCTCATTAGCTTTAGTCGAATTTGATAACATTCAACTAATTTAAATTAAAAAAATCAAAACAATTGTGTTAGGTTTTGGTTTAGAATTTTTAGAAAATACAGAGAGCTTTGTGGGGCTTGGGGTGAAGAACCTAGGTGGTAAATAAAACAGTTGTATTAAAATTACAGGTTGGGGAGGGAAGCACAAGTTGGAGTATTAGAAAGCATGTATATACATCGTTTAGACTAAATATTCAGCTAAGTTTTATAGCAATCTGTAGCACAATGTAATAAATCTAATTTCTATGTTAAGGAACACTGGTTTGTGTATTTATTTAAACTGCTCAAGTTTACCTCCTTCATCACACTAATCCAAAGAAAGTACGTGAAAAAATGGAATCTGAAGTGTGTTCACCCCTTTTGAATTTTTGAAACATAAAGCATGGTTTAAACCCCTCATATGTTTTGATCATAAAGCCCATTTTTGAAATAAGCTCTTAGCGGGAACCTAGTATTTTAAATTACAAAGTTAAAAATTCATTTCATAAATTTATGACCAGGACCGAGTTCAACATTCAGTAGTCTTTCTTTGGGAAAACTTCCATTATTACCTATCAACATTTTCCTTAGGTCAGCATTTCAGAGCACACTTAACCTTAAATTGCATAAAACACAAGCCTATAAAAATATTGAATGAAAAAAAATCATTTTGAGGCCTTACCTCTTAGCAGTCAATTCTGGGCATTGGGGAAGGATAGACCTGTAAACAAAGTCCCTGCCTCTTGTCATGGGATTGATTGTTAACCTGATCATGTGTTCCTTGCCTTTGAATAGAGGTCCTGGCATGATCCTAGACTTACTTGCCTTAGATGTGTGTTTGATGTTTATATTCTTTGAATTTTGTAGTTTGTCTTTTGGCCATTTGAGGAACTTGAGAATTGACACCATCTACTCATTTGTTTTTTTAATGTTAGAAGCCTGGAATCTAGTGAAAATCAAGAGACGCTTGCATTTTTAAATGTCAGTCATTGGGTGGATTTATTTTGTAAGTGTTGTAGATTCTGTAAGCCTGATACTGGATATTGGGGTGGGGAAGCAAGCCATTGTTCACTTGGGTGTGTGGCTTGGATATTATAAGGACTGGTTCCATAGCTCCACCCTAATACACTACCTCTGATGAAATTTATTTAAAATGCCTTGGTGTAAGATCTAAGATTTCTGGTCTGTCCTGAGAGTGTATGGAATGGACCTTAAAATTTCACTGAAGAGTTTGACATTTACCGTTTGACTTTGGCTACCAGCAGCCGAACAATTGGGGGCATCCTGGTGGTGTTACACTTTCTTAAAAAGAACCAGAGTGAACCAACTTAATTTCTTGCGAAACCAATTCCTCAGGTGCTTTTTGACTTTGTCAGAAATTGTGGATTGGGAATTAGAGCATACCTAAAATATTAGTCATGAATTTAACCATCGATCTACTTATTATCTTTAAGGCTACCAGTAATGCATATTGGTTGCCTTTCTGGCCTCTGACACTAACAGGAAAAAAGTAATGAATGAAGGGGGAAATCAGTAAATGCTTCAGCCATCACTTAGTTTCACAAGTTTCTATTTCTGTGTCTTGCTTAAAAGGGGTCCTTTTGTGTATGTGGTTTTTAAAGATTCTTTGGAAACGAAGATACTTGAAAGGGCAAACCAAAAAAATCTCCATAATAATAAAATAAGTGGACTATTTCCTGTTGGTTGCATAACAGTATGTTTTAAAAGTTAGGTGTGGTATGTATGTATATGTATACATATATATGTATGTAGACTGCAACAGGAGAGGAAAATGGTACTTTTTTGCTGTTATATAGCTATCTTCAACTATAGAGAAAACTTTTTATTGAAATATAGTTGATTTACAATGTGTCAATTTGTGCTGTACAGTGAAATGATTCATCGATTATACATATATACATTCTTTTTTCTAATATATTCTTTTCCATTATGGTTTATCACAGGATATTGAATATATCAATAGTTCCCCGTGTTCTACAGTAAGACCTTGTTATCCATCAGAGATGTAATCTTAAATGCCATTTGTTTTCCTTTCAGTTTTGTAATTTCATAGAATCATCAGTCTTTTTACTCTGTTCTTTTTCTCCCCCTCCAGATTATATAAAATAAAATAATGTCTTCACTGGGGTTTTTTGGGGGGTCTTTACCTGGTGATTGTGTTGGTTTGCTCGGTTATTATTTATGAATGGCTAATGGTGTTATCTTTGGTATCTTTAAAACCAAAATGTATCATTTGCTTAAAATTTCTTTAAATTTAGAATTTTAAATTAAGAGACTGGTATCTTGAAAAGTGAGAGAAATAATGGCTACCCAAATGACTTCCAGGTCAGTTATAGAGAATGCTTTAGGGGAAAAAAGTGATTTGGCAAACTGAATGGAAGTTTGAAACAAGTTTATTTAAATAGGAATTTTTCTGAAGTACCTTGTTACACTTTAGAGATGCCCAGTGTTAGCCTTTTTCAGTGGGAAGTGCTAGTTAATGGACTTAAAGAGTAAATTTTTTTTCTTTTAACAGCCTAGGCCTAGTTTTTTGTGTTACAAAAAATAATTTGCTTACGTGGTTTTTTTTTAAATCATTTTAGGAATAAGACGCGTTGGAAGAAGACCTGATCAGCAACTTCAGGGTGAAGGGAAGATAATTGATAGGAGACCAGAAAGGCGACCACCTCGTGAACGACGATTTGAAAAACCACTTGAAGAAAAGGGTGAAGGAGGAGAATTTTCAGTTGATAGGCAAGATTGTTTCTTAATCTCTTCATGTTTTGTCAGTTTATAGAGAGACATCTTAACACAGATAAATTGAGCATAATTGCCAGGAAGCAGTGTGGCTAGTTAATTTTATCAGTTTTTCTAGCGAAACGTCTAAGTATGTGTTGTTGTTCTTAGGACATTTTGGTAACAGTTTTTAGTATTCAAACTTAGATTTCTTGTAATGAAACACTTCAGTTATGAAGGTTACATGTGTTTATTTTAATTTTTATGTATATTGGTGAATAGCAGTTTTACTAGATTATAATGTGAAATGAGTAACAAGGAAGAAGTATATGCATTAGTAGTAAAGTTTTAGAGAATGTCAAAGTAATTTTCTTACGTTGGGGAGTTTCCTAGTTTTGATTTCCTTTGGGATATGAGCCAGTAAATATGTTCCTGCATCTTTGAGCCTTTGAATTTCCCTTCTTCCTTTTACCAGAAACCTTAGAAGTATATAATATTTTTTTATTTGTTACAGACCGATTATTGACCGGCCTATCCGAGGCCGTGGTGGTCTTGGAAGAGGTCGAGGAGGTCGTGGACGAGGAATGGGCCGGGGAGATGGCTTTGATTCTCGTGGCAAACGTGAATTTGATAGGCATAGTGGAAGTGATAGATCGTAAGTCTTATATTGGTTTTTATTATACTTTTATATTTGAAGCTACTACTTTAATAAAACAAAATTTGAATTTCTAGAACTAAAGAGTATTATGTTAACTCAGTTTTGTTAGTTCTTTTTCACATTACAGTGGCCTGAAGCATGAGGACAAGCGTGGAGGTAGCGGATCTCACAACTGGGGAACTGTCAAAGATGAATTAACGTTGGTATTCTGGTTTTTTTAAATAAATACTTCTAATAAAATTGATCTTATACCTTACTAGAGGTTTGCCCATTAAATTTTTACTTGTCCCTGGGACAAGGATGGATGCTCTTATCTCAGAGCTACTTCCTTACAAGATAATGAATGCTTTTTTGGATATGTTTGGATTATAATGTATCAAATGACCAGTTTTTCTACGTTTCAAAAATATATGGTACTAATTTTTCTTTTCATATGGATGTATAGCTTTTATTGAAATCCTATTTTGAGGTTATTTGGGTATTATGTTATTGTATGTTTCTTATTTAATAGTTCTTATTCTAGCTATTGACCCCTTTGGTGATGACAAAAATTTGAAAAGCCAGTAAGGCTTTATTTTAGAACTAACTGCTGTCATACTACTTTTTGAGTAATGTACTTGAGCTATAACTTGGATCAGTATACATTTTTAAATTATTTTCTCTTAGTGGTCTACTGGGGAGTAAATTTAGTAGGAAAAGACATTGGGAATGTGAGAATTTTAAAATATTTCTGTGAAGACTTTCAGCTACATGTAAATGGACCTAGATGCCTTTTTTTTTCTTTCTTTCCTTAGAGAGTCCCCCAAATACATTCAGAAACCAATATCTTATAATTGCAGTGACTTGGAGCAATCAAATGTGACTGAGGAAACACCTGAAGGTGAAGAACATCCAGTTGCGGACACTGAAAATAAGTAAGTGATTTGTGTGTACGGTAGCGGTAATGCTCGAGCATTGAAATGTTTGGGGTTTAACAAGAAAACAACCTGTAGGCTTAATGCTATTATTTATTTGCTTTTTAAAAGGAGAGACTTTATTGTACTCCATTCCCTCAAATAGTGTTTAGAGGAGTGGTTTACAAATGTATATGTTGGGCTAATGTTGGGCTAATGGTTTGACAAATAGAAGTGGTTATTTCTATTTGAAGTTACCATTGTCATCTTAAAAAGATACGGAAGATACGTATTTTAGTAAATCCTGTTAACCCTAAGCACAAAAATAGCTGTTTTAACCTGAGAAATATTTGGAACTCGTAGTTCAAAGTACTTTGGACTCTATGTAACTATACAAATTTTATTCTAATACAGTTTAAAATGAGAAAACATGACCATTTTAAAATTAGTTGCTCCATCTCCTTGAAGTTTTTTTTTCCATCAACATAGAATTTGGAACATAGCATTTATTGGCTTGTTTTAAAATGTGTGAGGAGAGCAAGCACCAGAATATGTTGTCAGTTCACTAGAAGACGGTTTTGAAATTGTTTGTTCAAGGGTGTGGGAGAGTTTTAAAGACTCAAGTTATGCTAGTAGAAATAATTTAATGCCTTCCTCTGGTTTCCATCAATACAAGCAGAAGTTATATGCCAGACATTTCTTTCGGTATGTGGTTTAAAGTCTTGCATTACAGATTATTTAGGTCAGTAATTCTTAATCAGGGCATATTCAAATCATTTAGGGAGGCAATGCTTTTCTAAACTTCTCTTTTTCTCCAGAAAGAGTTGTTCTTACAGTGAACCACTATTAATGATTCGAAAATCATATTTTGTGGATTTGTTTGAATAAGGAATAATAATCAATTTACTATTGGAGAGAGTAGATAAAAATACATGGTGTTAAGTGATGTGTAGAACTTGGTAATATAAATTCATTTATACGAAACTATGGAGTCTTAATTTTGTGTGGTAAACAATGAAATTGTGATAGGTGAGATAGATGAACCTTACGTAACATTAAGTACTTTACAAAGCTCAACATAAATGTTGTTCCCTTAATGAAGAGTTCATGTTTAACTCACTTTAAGAGTAATCTGGGGGGCTTCCCTGGTGGTGCAGTGGTTGAGAGTCTGCCTGCCGATGCAGGGGACACGGGTTCGTGCCCCGGTCCGGGAGGATCCCACATGCCGCGGAGCAGCTGGGCCTGTGAGCCATGGCCGCTGAGCCTGCGTGTCCGGAGCCTGTGCTCTGCAACGGGAGAGGCCACAACAGTGAGAGGCCCGCGAACCCCCGCTCCCCTCCGCCTGCAAAAAAAAAGAGTAATCTGACAAGATTATAACTTTATCAGAAGGAAAGGATGTTATTGATAGGGTATTGGAAGCAAATCCTTAGCTCAGTTCCCAGGACTAAAAAGGGGGTATTGGGTCTAAAGACCATGATGATGACATTAGAACAGCCTCTAGTCTTACCCCAGAATAGGGGAGAATTTGAACATAGTATTATGTCTTGCATGTGCAGGTGTAAATTTAAGAAACAGCTTTGGCTGAATTTGATTAGCTTCCTTATGTATAGTTCTAGAGCTTCTGTTTTGTCTCATTTGATCCTTACAATCCTACCCTTGACGGTAGGTGTCATGGTTTCATGATATGATAAAGGTATGCCGAGTTCTTTTCTTGGCTGTGGTACAACTTACGCGTAGCCTAGGACCTTTTTTCAGTCTTTAGTTTTCTGATATGTAAACTGACAGGGTTGGACTTTACAGTCTAGATCTCATCAATTCAGTGTAAGCTTGGTCTGGGAAGTTTTAAGATGGGATTTGTCAAACAGTAAAGAGTAGTAGCACAGACAGGAGATATTTGAGCAAGGCTAACTGAATCACCTGCTATCTTTGGAAAGCAATGCTCCCAAAATAGCAAACAACTTGTTTGGTGACAATTGGAAATTGAGATTAAATAGTGGATTCCTAGGCCCATGCTTTGTTTCTGTAAAAAGGGAAAGGGATAATATGTAATAGTTATAGCCTGAGAATTATATTTAGAAATAACTAATTTGGTGTTAAGCATTGAAACCAGTATTTTGTAGAAACTTCCATTACTAGTGAAACTGTAGTCTTGTTTTCATATACCGATTCGTTTGAAAGTTGGAGTATATAACGTTAAGATCTGTAGAAATTAAAGATTTGCCTCAAGTGTTAAAGGATAGGGGAGCAGTTCTTTTATATTCTAGAATATGAAACTTGGTTGCTTATGGATGTCCTAGATGATTACATTCATATATGTTATAAATTATGTATTGTGAAAAATTATGGAAATTAAAAAATGTGTTTTAGGAGAAGTTAGGTTAATGATTTTAATCACATAGTGTAAGTTTTAAAAACAGTAGTATGGTTTTAAAAAATGTGTTCTAGGTTTGATATAGCCAATTCAAGATTGTGTTACTGATAGATGATCATTTAAGAGTTTATGAAGATGAATTGTATGTTCCTTAGTTATCCACGCTTTCAATAATTCAAACATTGGATTCCTGGTCTCTGCCAAGTCACATGTTAGCCACTGGGTTACAAAGAAAACTGTGATTCTCCTGTCCTTGGGTAATCTAGAAGATTACCAACCAGCCAAGGTTAACTTCCTTACTTATAATTGTAAGTTATATGATTTTATAAGCCCCTTACCACGTGTAAAACTTAAAACATTTTCCCACAGGGAGAATGAAGTTGAAGAAGTAAAGGAAGAAGGCCCAAAAGAAATGACTTTGGATGAATGGAAGGCTATTCAAAATAAGGACCGGGCAAAAGTAGAATTTAATATCCGAAAACCAAATGAAGGTGCTGATGGGCAGTGGAAGAAGGGATTTGTTCTTCATAAGTCAAAGAGTGAAGAGGTAAAATGAAGTTTTGTGGTGTTTGAAAATGTTCAGATGTCTTGAATTGCATTTACAATTTTTGTGTTAAAATTTCACGTGGGTAATCTGTTTATAAAAAGTTTTACATAGGATTATTTGAGGCAGATAAATTGCCCCAAGAGGAAAATAAACTGCATTATCATATAGTCTAAGAAATTATTCTTTCAAATTTGTGTAATATTTTAAAAAATCTTACCTAACGGAGTCATTAAGACTTGTATTAGGTTAGGCGGTTTGCATTTTTATGTGGGAAACTGTCTGCGTATGCCATATATAATATCCAGGAATCTTTATCCTTCTTTACTGAGGAGTGATGTCTTGTAAAGACCAGAGAATTAATTTATGAGTTTCCTTTCCTTAGGAAACAAGGAAACTAATGAAAATATTTGAGAAAAACGTGTGTGGCTTTTGATTTGGTAGCTTCTATTTAAGCCTTGGGGCACATTCTTAGAGGAAAATCTCACTGCTGTATCCTTTTAGGGTTTGTGTAAGTATGAGATTTTAGTCACAAAGTTAAATTGAAATGTTATGAAGGCAACCTGTAATAAAAAGATTCAATAAAATCCACATTTTAATTTTCTAAACAAAAAAATAGCTGTGAAATAAACTTGGAAATACTTTTAAATAAAATAGAGGTTTGGAGATGGGTTTTTTTTTTAAACTTTTTTTGTTGTTGCTGTTGTTGTTTTTTGCGGTACGCGGGCCTCTCACTGTTGTGGCCTCTCCCGTTGCGGAGCACAGGCTCCGGACGCACAGGCTCAGCGGCCATGGCTCACGGGCCCAGCCGCTCCGCGGCATGTGGGATCTTCCTGGACCAGGGCACGAACCCGTGTCCCCTGCATCGGCAGGCGGACTCTCAACCACCGCGCCACCAGGGAAGCCCTGGAGATGATTTTTTAAACATTGACTTCATGAAGGTAGTATAAATGAGGATATTGTCAATTCCTGTAGGGAAGAAAAAACATCTTCCTTCATTAGAATGCTTTTGGTTATTTTTTTGTAGTTCTTGCAGACAAAGTTGTTTCGTGTATCTGTAAAACAAAGAGAATTCTTTATTTAAAGAACCATGAAAGTTCACTTCGGGGAGATTGTTCATTTGAACTAATTATTAAACTGTTCAGGTTAATGTGAAAGAGGTTTACCTTGGCACCTTGGAGACAATTATTCATGACCTTTTTGGGGTCCCGATGGAACTTTTCTCCAGAATAGGACACACAGATATAAAATGTTCTGATATATTGTATCATTAGTATCATTAATACCCTGAAGCCTCTTCATGCATTTTTTAGACATCAGGTTAGGTGTCCCAGCTTTAAGTATTATTTTACATCGAGCTTTTAAGAAATAACTATTATACAAGGTGATGTATATAATTAGAAATTTTAGAAAATTATAAAATGTGAAATTGCTGGTGAGTAATCTTGAAATCAGGACATTTTCATTATCAAGCCACTTTTGTATGTTTGGACCCTTATAGTTATGCTGCCTTTGTGATGTATGTACATGAAATCCAGCCTTACTGGCATATATGGCCTTATCATTTGAATACAGATTGATCCCAACTTAGAACTTTTTGGTTTTTTGATTTTAAAATGGTCTGAAAACAATGCACATATAGTAGAAACCATAGTTCAAATTTTGAATTTAGATCTCCCAGGCTGAATATGCAGTACTCGCTACTCTTTTGTGATGCTGGGTAGTGGCAGCGAGCTGCAGTTCCCAGTCAGCCTCCTGATCATGAGGGTAAACAACTGATACACTTAAAACCATTCTGTTTTTCACTTTCAATACTGCATTTAATAAATTATGTGAGATATTTAACAGTTTATTATAAAATAGGCTTTGTGGTTTTGTGTTAGATGATTTTGCTCAACTATAGGCTAATGTAAATGTCCTGAGCACATTTAAGGTAGGCTAGGCCAAACTGTGATGTTTGGTAAGTTAGGTGTATTAAATGTATTTTGGATTTAAAGATATTCAGGTTTTATCAGGATGCAACACCATTGTAATTTGAGAAAGATCGGTATGATAGGTCTTCAAGTTTGTTGTATACAGTGCTTTAAGTACTCTTTCTCTTTTACTTATCTTCATCTTCAGAACAAATATGAAGTAGTTAGGGAAAGAAAGAAACTTTGAGAAATGGAGAACTGAATTATTGACAGCTGAGACCAGAGCTCTTATTTCCTCATTGTCATACAATGCTCTAGAAAAAAAACTTTGTAAAAAATTTATCCTACTAGTTAACTTGAAGGTTGGGGATGTAACCTGAACATCCAGACTTCCTCTTTATTATTATAGTAAAACCTTCAAGATGTTTTCAGTAGTATATCAACTTAAGTTTTTTTGCTTCTGTGCTCTGGAAACCTATAAATGCTTTTAATTGATAAATTGATATCATTGCAATAGCTAACGTTTAAAATCAGAGACTTAGTATATATCATTGACTTCAATTTGCTAGTGCTTTTGTGGGTTTGCATCTGTGTTTTATGCTCCTTTATAATATTTTAAAAAGAATCTTCTGTTGCCTTTAAAGTTCACCTAAAGGGATGACATTTAATTTGGGTATTCGATGATTAAAGGAATGAAAATCTGTGTAAAAATACAAAATTTATTTGTACTTAAAAGGTAATTATTAACAGTTGTAATATTACAAGCTATTTAGAAAGAGTGAAATATCTCTTCAGAAAAGAGGATTATATGTGTATTTAGAAAAATTAAAACATACTTTAAATTAGTAAGAGAAGTTTCTAACTAGAAGATTAAAACCCATTCACCCCAAGCATACAAAAGAGATCAGATATTAAGCAGTGTAAAATTCTCTGGCCTTTTTTTGCAGAGTCCATTATGTAGCTTAGGATCTGGGTTTCCCAAATATGATGACTTCATTTTTAAGAAGGTTCCTGTGGTAAATTTAAGGCATGGTTTTATTTGTGCACAGCTTTTCAAGGTTCCTTTCTTATGTAACGTTGTGTTTCACTTGAATTTGTAGTTCTCCAATTTATATGGAAGAACACATAGTTATATATGAACAGAAAAGCATTTTGAGAAATTTATATATAATTTCTTTCCCAGGTCATAGTTGGAAGAGTATAGAGCAAAAGTTCTCTTTAAAACTTAAATATTCAATAATGTCTCTAATAGAAATATATACCATCTATCCAAGTCTTCCTCAGAGGTTCACATTGGAATGCTAATCTGAAGGGCATATTTTAAATGTACTTATTCATACTTCACTGCTAAAGATGATGATTCAGTAGGTGTGAGATGGGGCCCAGCCACTTGAATAATTGTGATTATATCTCTAATCAAGACTTGATAATATCATCTATAATTTAAAGTTAAGGGAACATGAAATAGAGAAAAGTGAAGGGAATTATTCCTCCTAGATTACTGTAGCTGATCCCAAAGCTTACTTATTACCTGTAGAGGTGTTTCTATATTTTTTCACACAAAGAGCAGGTTGGATTTTTGGTCTTTTTAGGAGAAAACTCATTATTTAGAAGTGTGCAACATTACTTTCCTATTAATCATCCAGTGGCCTTCACTTAAATTTTTAGGCTCATGCTGAAGACTCGGTTATGGATCACCATTTCCGGAAGCCAGCAAATGATATAACGTCTCAGCTGGAGATCAATTTTGGAGACCTTGGCCGCCCAGGACGTGGTGGCAGGGGAGGACGAGGTGGCCGTGGGCGTGGTGGACGTCCAAACCGTGGCATCAGGACTGACAAGGTAGTTTTAAGGCTTCTTTTACCCTTTTAAGTAATTCGAGGACCTCTTTCCATATATCACTGCCCTAGGTCCTTTTGGGGACATAAGTCGAAGAAGAAAAAGGTTGACATGCATGCCTTTAAGAAATTGCATTTTAGGTTATATTTTTTGTTTAAAGCACTTATGTGACTGAATAGTGCTGCCAGTAGTTAAGTTTCCCACCCTTCATCGAGTACTTATCTGGTGCCAGTTATGGTACTGTGCTAAAAAAACAAAAACAAACAAACAAAAACCCCACCATTTTACAGAAGATGAAATTCAGGTGAAGGGAACCAAGGTAATTCTTGGCCTTTGGTAAGGTCTGCCTGAAATGCCAAATACTTACTTTGCCTTGACAAATCTTCACTGCTTTTTAGGGCTCAGCTTAATAAAACCTTTGTTTCCTTTGTATAATTTTGTGGCATTGACTGATTGTTTTTTGTTCATGAGAGCTGTTCTGTAAGTTGGGATTCATTTGTGTCCTATTTTCTGTAATCTCCATTGCCTTGTACTAAGTGTGACAAAAAACAAATTCTTCTGAAATACGTTGATAGAAGCCCTAGTAATTGGTAGATTTGAAATGATCTGTCGGATGCCAAAGTCCATGGTTTTAATGACTAGATGTTACTAAAGTATTAGAGATAACTTGGGTTAGTTTATTGTCTCTTATGGTCTACCTAGGAAACAACCATAATGTCCTCCTGAATTCTCAACACCTGATATGCAAATTGGGGGACCCATCTGCTTGATTGAGTCTGCCAATGTTTGATTATAGTGGTAACTTAATATCCTAGATTTTATGGTCACCCATAACAATGTAGTGATTTTTTATTTCTTTCTGTGACATGGGTTCTTTTTAAAGGCATTGTGTATATGGATCTTTTCAATACTTTTTTGTTTTGTAAAAATTTGTATTTTGACTGTAAATAGCCATGAATGTGCTGCTTCAATAATTGTAATTGGTTTCTTAGCCTGCTGTCATATTGCTGCCATTCTTACTTAGCAAGTGGGGAAAATAAAAGGATACTGAACAACTGAGTAAGAATCCACATACATACCTTGTGTGAATCTACTTGTGTGATTTATTAGAAAAATAACCCATGCTGTTGCTAGGGAGTTTTCTGAGATCTTGATAGAGATTTAGGACAAGGCTCATTGCAAATATTTGTAGTCCTATTCTTTTTTTTTTTTTAATTGGAGTATAGTTGGTTTACAATGTTGTTAGTTTCTGGTGTACAGCAAAGTGAATCAGTTATACATATATCCACTCATTTTTAGATTCTTTTCCCATATAGGTCATTACAGAGTATTGAGTAGAGTTTCCTGTGCTATACAGTAGGTCCTTATTAGGTATCTGTTTTATATATAGTAGTGTATATATGCCAATCCCAATCTCTCCCCAACTGTAGTCCTATTCTGATCCATAATTTTGCCTTTCAAAAGTAAAAGCTTTGACATATTTTACTTATTGTAATAAGACTAAGTTTTTTCCAGAATTCTGTGTCTAAATGTAGACACTGGAAATATATTAATAAGATTTGAAAATCTTTAATTTTGCTTCTGTTTCTTTTTCAGTCAAGTGCTTCTGCTCCTGATGTGGATGACCCAGAGGCATTCCCAGCTCTGGCTTAACTGGATGCCATAAGACAACCCTGGTTCCTTGTGGACCCTCCTCTTTGAGGCTTGCATGCTTAAGGATCCCAAACGACTAAGAAATTTAAAAAAAAAAAAAAAAAAAAAAAGACTGTCATTCATACCATTCACACCTAAAGACTGAATTTTATCTGTTTTGAAAATGAACTTCTCCTGCTACACAGAAGTAACAATATGGTAGTCAGTTTTGTATTTAGGAAATGTATTGGTAGCGGGGATGTTTTCATAATTTTCAGAGATTATGCATTCTTCATGAATACTTTTGTATTGCTGCTTGCAAATATGCATTTCCAAACTTGAAATATAGGTGTGAACAGTGTGTACCAGTTTAAAGCTTTCACTTCATTTGTGTTTTTTAATTAAGGATTTAGATGTTCCCCCTATTACAAACTGGTTTTAAATATTGGACATAATAGCAGTTTTAATACCTGCTTTGCATTTTCACACATGGTCAACTGAGACATGTAAACTTTGATTGTCAAATTTTATGCTGTGTGGAATACTAACTACTTTATGTATTTTAACTTAGTTTTAATATTTTCATTTCTGGGGATAAGGTCTTTTTTCACTTCTCATGATAGCTGTTATATATGCTAGATCTTTATATACAAAAATATCCGTACTTGAACAACTTCAAAGCACATTGGTTTATTAACCCTTGCTCCTGCATGGTTCATTAGGTTCAATTTATAATTGATTCACAATTTTAATTACATTTACTTTTAAAATATGTCACTTTCCTGTTTTAAAAACCAATCTAGACACCTTACTGGTGAAAGTTGTTTAAGCTACTTATTGTTGATAGACACATACTGTCAAATGAAGTAGTTTTATGGGTGTTGGGTTTTTCCTCCTCCAGTAGGGTGGGTGGAACAAGTTAATTTGGCTAATGCGTAATATTTAAACTGCTCTGTAAAGTAAGTGGCCGCTCAGTATGATTTGTATGTGTGAAAGGTCCCAAATCAAAATTGTACATCCATAATCAACCCTTCAACCCTTGTTCTAAAGAAACCAAAGGGCACTGGTTAGTATGGTAAGTGGGGGGGGGGGTATGTTAATTTTTGGAATTTGGAAAGCAGACAGCTTTACTTTATAAGGTTGGAACAGCAGCACCATCCATGAAATACAAACCAAAAATTTTACTGTTTCTGAATTTCCTATATTGCTATTCATTTTGGTCTTAAGTTGATAGATTCCACAGAAAGTGATAAGTATCTTTTACCTCTTCCTCCCTTAGAGAATTAGGTTAATAATGGATTTCTTGATCGAGAGCATCACCACTGACTAAAACATACATGGAGAGAATAATCAAACAGGCTTTCTAGGACCTTTTTTTTTAAGTCTTCTGCAACATTTATTGATAAACAGGAAAGGGGTTTTATTTACAGTTTTGAAGATCTTTTTGTCACTATTATTAGTAATTTTCTATCTATGGTAATGTCCAGTTTTTAAAATACTTTATGATTTAAGACTTTAAATCATAAAATGTCTGTTTAGCTGATTAGTTCTCCCCTATACTTCTAAATGAGAAATTGTACAGTACAAGAGTTGTTCATTGGGATTAGATTTATTAACCTAGTTACCTACTAGTTTGACATCTTAGGAAGGGGGTAATTGGTTTTTTTTTAATGATGGATAAACTTGTGCTGGTGTTTTGGATCTTATGATGCTGAGCATGTTCTGCACTGGTGCTAATGTTTAACATAATTTTATATTTACAAACATACCTGCTACCCAGAGGCAAGTATTAATTTAGTCCATATGGACTTTTACCCCTCTTGAGATTGCAACATACACACTCCTAAACACACTCATACATAAGTGTGTTTAGACTTAGAAGTATCTTAACTCATTTCTGGACATGAATGTGTTATAAACCTCCTGATTCTAGCAACATATAAAAAAACACTGCTATTAAAAACCCATCACAAGTTCTATTCATTGTCAGCCATTGCTGGCATTCTGTCACTAGAGAATACACAGCAATATCTGGTATGTTGCAAGCTTTCAAGATAGCTTGGAATTTAAAAGTTGGTCCATTAGTTGTATCTGATGGATGTAAATTTGCCTCCTAGTTCACTTTGTGTCAAGAGCTAAAACTGTGAACCTAACTTTCTCTTATTGGTGGGTAATAACTGAAAATAAAGATTTTATTTTCATGCTCACTTCTTAAAAGTCATAAAAACAATCAAATAGGAGCCCATTTATCGTCATGTGTTTTCTGACTATGTGTGCACCCCCAAGGGTAATGCTCATATTTCTTTTTTCCTCCTTAAACTTAGGTTTTGTTTATGTGGGGTGTTTATTAAACTAGGCTGTCAACATTTGGGAGGGATACCTATTTTAATTATTATAATAAGAAAGTTCTTGTAAAATGAATTTCAAGGACTGACAAGACAATTGGCATTTCTTTTTAGCAAACCATGTTTTTGAGCGTGAAGGTTAACCATACTGAATGTCGGGGGGTCGTTTGTTTTTTGGTGGCTGATAGAATGTTCTAATGAACTTTTATCTTGATGCTTTTAAATGGAAATAATGCCAGAGCTTATATTTTTTATTAACATGTTTCCAGTTTGCATTGATGATTGGGATGAGGTCTCTTTTTTTATAATTAAATGTTTTGAGACCTGTGCAGAGTTATGAAAGATTTTAATATGTGTCGCTAGGCACTATACGTCTAAGTTTACTCAGTTCTATTTAAAAAGTGGAGGCAGGACATATATCTAGTTGTAAATACATTTGGGGCTTGTTGGTGTGGGTGTGGAGGGAGAATATTAAGTGTTCATTTTGATTGTGTTATTTTTCGAATTGCTGTAGATGGTTGTCCTGAAATAGAAAAATTTTGTTATGCTGTTAGGGAGTTGCATAGAAAGTCTGAATACGGTATATCGGATTTTTAAAATATATTTTTAAGAGCACTAGCATTATATGGAAAGAATCAACAAATAGTAAAGGGCTAAATAAAAACTTAGAAATGTGGAGCTACTAGAACTGGAATGATTTTCACTTTAAGGTAAGATCATATCAGGTATACTAATGGACATCTGTATCCCAACGTTGAAGTAATTGGTAAAGCAAATTCTCAGGCTCTCAGATGCCTGTAGTTCTACTTTGTAAAGAAAATAAATAAATGCTTAGAAAATAGATTCTAATGCAGACATTTGTAATTCTGCTGAGATTAACGTGTAAATAAATGTTTAGGGAGTCGGAACACTTACAAGCCACATCTCCAGGTTCACTGGAGAAAGCCCGGAACGTGATGACTAGAATGCTTTACAGTAGTAACAAGGCAGTAAAATCCCTAGTCAGATTTTCAGTTCTAGTAATTAGTGAGATAATCTATAAACATTGTAAAACTATCAGGTTTTACCATTGAGCTGTATGTTAAGTGGCAGCTTTCAGAAATTTGGGCTCAATGATTTTTTGCTCAGCCTGGGTTTACCTATGACATGTTCTCTCAGCTTCAGAATCTTACTTGATGTAAGTTAGACAAATAGAGAAGTGATCGAAATAAGTCAAGCTGAGAGGAATGCATTAGATCAGTAATATGGGGAAAGGTTGTAACCTAAAGGATAAGCTTAATTTCAGAAAGTGATTAGGATATAAATTATTGAAATCATTACTAACATTGGAAATGAGTAATGAGTATCATTTAAATAAGTGCTATGTCTAAGCCAGGGGTCAACAGATTTCAGCCTGTGGCCTGTTTTTGTATGGCTCCTGAGCTAAGAATGGCTTCTACATTTTAAAAGGATTAAAAATTATTCTATAAAGATGTGTGTAGCCCACAAAGCTTAAAACATCTGGTCCTTTACAGAAAATGTTTGCTGACCCCTGATCTAAGCATCACTCTCAGGTCAACATATAAGTTCTTTTTTTAAAAAAAAAAAGTTTACTTCCAGGTACAGATTAAATCACCCTACCTCCTGGGAAGTTGTGAAATTAGAAGTATTAAAAAACATTTTTTTTTACCCCTTACCTCTAATCAGAATAAGGGCAAGATACTTGATAGCTTCTTAGTAAAGAAGATCTTGTTATTTAAAAAATTGTTTAGCTTGCAAATTCTGAAAGCTGTTAGGAAAGTATAAATTTGCTAAAACAGTATATTTAGTGCCCGATTATAGTTTTTCACATTTAGTGGCACTTAACCACTTAGTGCTAAGATAATTCTGTTGCGCTAATTTTGACTTTTCCGTAAGATGACAATTATGAGTATTTTGTATAGGTAAGAAAACTAATGTCTCTAACTCCATAGGTTGACTGGGGTGGGAATTAATGGCTTCTGAGGACTGCATTTCTCAGCTTAACCAGGAGGTTATCTGGGCAGAATCTAGCTTTTGTGCCATTACTTCCGTCTTAAATAACGGAGTCAGTTGTTCGCTTCTGTCGTACAAAATAACTGGAAGTCAGTTCGCTTTGAAATGGAAGGAAAGAAAAGGTGAGAAACGGCCTGTTCAAGTTAGAAAATAATTTACCAAATTACATTTTTGTTGGAGATGTTAATTACATAGGTAGTGTTAAATCAGTAACATTTGTCCCTTTTGTTGCCCATTGAGGAGGGTATGACAGTTCTATTGCACTTGAATGTGTATTCTGCCACTTGAAGGTGTACTCTAAGTCTTGTGCTTGGAAAACATAAAAGATACTTGCTGATAACTAATCTGACAATTCTGGTTCATAATGGATTTTTAAAAACTTTACAGACAGTACCTAAAGTGATGAGAATTGCTCTGAACTGATCTTGCTGTGGCTTTACTCCTTAAATAGCTGCTTTAGTGTTACTGGTATGGAAATGTGAAAAGCAAAGGGCTAGTGAATATTTAGGATTTTGTTATTTGGAGAACTGAGAAGTTATTTGGGAAGTAGTTTGTTTGGACAGTATTGTTTACACTATATACAATACATAGTATAATATACACTGTATATAGTTTACACTGTCACCTTAATTGCAATTGTAGTTGATTTCTCTTACAGATTTTAGGACCTAGAAAGAGCTTCAATTTGAAGAAATGGCACAGGTTTTCAGCTACCTAGAATGGAGATTTTGTGTAAAGTGATGCAGTTGAACTTGGTTCTTGACATTGCCCAGAATTTTGTCAGATTGGATCTCAAGTTTTTTATTAGCTGATGAATAATGTCAGAAATTATGGGAACTTTTACATGTTGAATTCGTTGTTTCACACCTTGGGTGTAATAATCTATAGTGAAATGTTACTTTGTTTGGCAGCCATACTGACAAAAGTTAGATGAGCACATGTTTAGGCATTTTGTCAAAGTGCTCAGGGGTTGACTAAACACATCAACGAAGATGGTAGAATCCTCCCCACCCCCCCCAACACTATTTCATAGCTGAAAATGTGTAGGCTTACATGACTGGCAAAATGAACTAAACACAGAAAACCTTTCTGTTTAGAGATACAGTGGTTTGTCTTTTCTGTGGAAATTCTGAATTTCCAGTGAAGCTTCCACATTTTTTTTTCCCAGTAAAAGAGGAAGACCTTTTCCTAAAAACTACAGATAATTTGGTTTCAGCTTGCTCTTGTGTACTTGTTTATCAAGGCTTCACTTAGGTGCTACAGTTGTAGTAGCTTCTTAAATATGCCATGGAAGACTGGATTGGATAAAACTACTTTTCATGCAGGTGTTCATTGGTCACTAATCATACGAGGAAAATCAGCATACCCAGCCACGTATATTGTGTGTGCTTCAGACCACTGTGTTTTGTTCATAACAGTATCCCTTGAAGATGAGTGGCACTTTGTCACTGTATCGACAAAATCCAGTAGATGAAAGTGTTCAACATTGAACAGTTGGATTGGCCCACCCCCACTCAGCCCCACATTTTGAGTCAAATGGTAGAGCTGGAAGTCACGTTGACAGAAATAGAGAAGTGCTTTGGAGGCTGTATGATACCAGGTGAAAATATTTGCTTGAAGAACTTAAATAACCAGCACCTCAATTACAGCAAAGCATGGATGTTCCCCCCACCTTTTTTTTCAGGATCATCAGTTTCTTGCTACTTAAGAGTTATTAAACTTTAAAAATAACTGCAGATTTTTAGAGGAAAAAGTTTGAAGAGTATCTGTAGCTGGAGAAATTACTGAATTATCCTTTCTAGTTATTTTATCTATTTTAAGTATGTCAAAAATGGGTGTTTTTTTTTCTTTTACATCTATACAACTGCTCTGAAAGCTATCCTGCCATAGACCAGAGGGAGTCTAAAGGGAGTGTTCATAGGTATGCAAAGGAATCCAGTCATATGCAGTTGTTAAAGTGAAAGGAGAGAAAACTTAGAAAACTAGTATTTTCTACAGTATTGTGAAAAGGCAAATGGTCTTTTAACTCCCTTTGTGATGGGGTAAAGTAAGATTTCTGCTTCTAAATGAATTCTTGTGGCATCCTATTTTCACCTTGAGAGATTTTTTTGTCTAGGGATGAGGGTCTCCAGGCTCTTCGCTTTGAATAGCACAGGAAAAACCCTCTAGTTAACACAGGCTACATTTTCAGCTAATGTGCAGGAGGATATATAGTTGACATTTTAGTAAGTGAGTTAGATTTTGTTTCCTAAAGGAACAAGTGTGTTTCGTTACTAATAATTTCTATCCAATTTCAGAAGAATGTTTTTGCAGTTTTCTGAACTTGCAAAAATGTTTCAGCTTGTGGGTGTTCTACCTTTCTGGTGAAAATTCAGGGCCTTTGAAAACAATTTAGTCTCTGTGAGAATCTCATAACAGCTTTTATAAGTATTTCATTGGGTCCAATTACCTATGGGTAGCAAAATATGTGAAATTGGAAAAGGGAAGGTATTGTGGGCCTCACCTGACATTCTCTTGCCTAGGCAAGGCCCAGGTCTCTTGTGGAAGAATTCCGTACAGTTGTGGAAATTGAAAAGTGGCCAGAATTGATGTAAAGGAACCCCAAGGTAGCACATAATAGGTTTGTATGTTTCTTGGAGATTCGGAGCCAAATTAAGAATGGTTTTGCCACTTGTAAATAAAAGAAAGGACGATTAACAAAATGTGGAGCCAGTTACCATAGAATGAAGGAAAGGCGTTTATGTTTCAACAGTTCATACAAGCAACACAGTTGAGTCAAATGCAGCCCTACTTTTTACTTAAGAAATAACCATGTTTGGAAAAAATCAGGTAAGTTGGATGGGGTTATAGTTATTTTAATTAAAGAGAGAACACACTGCTCTGGTTACTTTTCTCTTTCTTTGAAAGGCATAATGTTTTCATAGTTTTAAATACTTACCAATTTCCTTAAAATAATGGACTTTCTCAGGAGTGTTATTTCCCTTCTGTGGCCTTACACAGTGTGCCTTGTATTGTAGGATTTAGATTAGCTGGGTAGATAAGTTAGCAAATTCAGGAGTGCCAGATTTGTCCTGGTGTCATGCTTTTTGGGTAGATTTCTCAAGAACCAAGAAGGCTCTAGAACTTTAGAAGTACAGAGATGCCAGTTTTTGGTTACCTAGTAACAATAGCTTCAAAGATTTTTATGGACTCACAGTTACAGTCAACTACAGTCAGAACCCTAATCGATATAAATTTGTTGTGTAGTCACTTGCACAGAAAAGAATTAAAGTAGTTGAAAATTATGCTCTAAAACCAGACCGGTATCAGGTACTAATTGTGTGACTTTGGTTAAGTTACTTGTATCACAGTTTCCTCATCTCTATAGTGGAGAGAACACCTACCTTAAACCAGTCATGGTGAGAACCGTCTTACACCCCTTAAAAACTGCATGTATTAACTACTGTGTTAGAGGTCATTGATCATTATTAACAATTACTGTTAGAATGGGAATAAGGCAAAATTTGGCTTTTTATATAAACTTTGTATTTCAAAGATCCATTGCTTCAGTTATTACTCTAACATCCCCCCCCTCCCCCCACCTCACCTAGTGTGGAAGCTACTTTGTCTTTTCTACCCTCTGACTGGAGTATTAAGGGTCGAAGTGCCAGACAGGAGGTGGAGGATGAAAGAGACATGGGCCATAAAGAAAGTGGTGAGTGTCTGTCATTAGGACCCACTGTCTCAGGTCTTTGGAAAGAAATTGGTAATATTTTATATTTCATTGACTCTCCACTTCTAACAGTAATGAGCCTTTGTGATGAAAGGAATGCAAAAGTGTAATTTAAAAACCTGTGGCTGGATGTAGTCACTGTTAGCATTTTGGTGTATATTTAGATTTTTTTTTGCATTGCTTTATAAAAGTGAGATGATTCTATTCAGCCGTTTTAACCACTTCCATGTCAGACATTTTTATGTTTTTTTTAAAAGGCTGCATAGTATGCTTTGCATCAATTCTAAGACGCATCCCAATTTCAGTCACGTTAAAATTATGTGGAGGGGGCGGGGAAGTGTGCACCATAGCAATCAATGGCATATTACAGTTTAATTTGCATTTTTCCCTATTCATAGCAAAGTAATGAGGTGTCCCCTAAAATTGGTGGCGTCTTAGACTCCATGAAATTCAGTGATTGATTGTATGCGTGATTTAACCATGTCCCTACTGAAGGGCATTTAGGTTCCTCTCCCCATTATAATCAATGCTGTGATAAATCTTTTATAGACTATGATATTTGTACTGTTCTTTAGTCTACATTGCTAGTCAAATTTTATTGAATATTGCCCAGGTGCCTCCAGAAAAGAGCCAACTAACATTCCTGTAGCCAACCGCAGTTCTCTGATTAATAGTCGCTAATTTTTTCATTACTGTTGCTAATTTGGTAAGGGAAAAATGGTACTTAATTTTTATTTCTTTGATTACAGCTGGGGGTTTTTTATGCTTATCGGACATTTATATGTATTTTATGAGTTGCTCACTCCATTTTTCTTTGAAGTGTTGGCTTTTATCATATTGATCTGTAAGAGTGCCTTATTAAGTATCTTGGCATGTCTTGCAAATACTTTTATCTAACTTGGTGTGTGTGTTTTGCAAAGTTTTAATTGGAAATTTATTCCTGTGTAGGCTGTGATGTAAAAATATGACTTGTTTCTTTCTATCATCAGTTGGCCAGTTGATTAAATTGCTTATCTTTTTTTTTTCTTTTAGGTTGAAGAAGAGGCCTTTCTGATCTTTTATTCTAGAGATTGATTAATTTGAGGGTTCACCTATTAGCCTTTCATAAGGGTGGATAATGTGAGTGTCTTTGTGTCCTGCAGGCTAGGAAGAGAACAACAGGGCTTCTTTGGAGGGCCTGAGCTGGGACAGATGACGACTACGTCAGGTGAAAGAAAAAGAGCTTGATCGAGAAAACCAAGAATCAAACACGGGGGGATTGACTAGAATAGAATGTGCCTAGTTTGGCATTTCTTTGACTGGCCTCTGGGAATTGGAGAGTTGCAGCTGTAGGCTATTAATGGAAGCTGAGAAATTGGGACAGGGTGGAGGGGAAAAGGCACTAAAGGGAAAGAACTAGATAACACCAGTTTGGCTTTCCTATTGCCTATAAGGAAAACAGAGGCCCAGGAAATAGAATTTCTGGCTTCTGGAAAAGAGGGCCCTTTTAATTCAGGGTAATGATCTGTACACAGGAATTGGTAGACATTCCCATGAATTCATTGAGAATGAACTTGGACTATTTGTAGTATTTAGGTCCCAGAGAATTAAGGAATTTGATGTGTTTTAGTAGAGCAGAGATTTCTGGGTTGGCTTTTGGATATAAGGAGAGAGGATTTAAAGAGTTGCAATTTTCCTGAGGAATGAAAGCCTGGCTATATGAATATTAGTGAGCTCTACCTAGTCCTGGTAAACTAGGCAATCTGATTTGGGATTTTGACTGTGTGTGGGCAGAAAGGGAGATAACAAAAACTTTGGGGCAAGGGCAGAATGAGGTTACCCATCCTGTCATTCACGGAAAGAGGACATTTTATCTGGCAGGGTGAGCAGCCAAAGGCATGTTCAAATATGTTTTTAATATAAGAAACTGCTACATGTATTACAATAGTACTGTCAATAAACGGTAGGGTAGAATGGGGGTTGGGAATGAAGAGATTACAAGCAAATGCAATTGTCTCAATAAAGAGGAAGCAGGCACAGCTAGACTGGCTTCTGGACTAGAAGGAACAAGGTGGAAGTGGTGGCAGAAGACATCTTTTACTTTTTATTGATAGCCTACTATGGACCAGGCATGGTGCTGGAGATTGCCATGGTTCCTGCTTTCCAGCTATTTGCAGTCCACTAGAGGAAGTAAGTGCATCATGCTAGGGGAGCACTGAGGAGGCCTCTGCATCCTTAGAAGGAGCCTTTAGGGGTCAAGGAACTCTCCCTTTTCACCTTTTAGGGAAAGCAAGTGAGGACTGCAGTACCACCTGGAGTTTTAAGGGAGGGGAAAAGGTGTGGAGGGGAAAAGGGAGACTGGGGCCTGTGTGTTGAGGCCAAAGGGGTAAGGCAGCGGTCCCAAACCTTTTTGGCACCAGGGACTGGTTTCGTGGAAGACAGTTTTTCCGTAGACGGGGGTAGGGTGGGGGGAGGGGGGATGGTTTCGGGATGATTCAAGCGCATTACGTTTATTGTGCACTTTATTTCTATTATTATTACATTGTAATAAATAATGAAATAATTATACAGCTCACCATAATGCAGAATCAGTGGGAGCCCTGAGCTTGTTTTCACTTGCCGCTCACTGATAGGGTTTTGATATGAGTCTGCAAGCAATCGATTTATTATGGTCTCTGTGCAGTCAAACCTCTCTGCTAATGATAATCTGTATTTGCAGACGCTCCCCAGAGCTAGCATCGCTGCCTCAGCTCTACCTCAGATCATCAGGCATTAGATTCTCAACTTGGGTCTCTCGCACGTGCAGTTCACAGTAGGGTTTGCGCTCCTATGAGAATCTAATGCCGCCACTGATCTAACAGGAGGCGGAGCTCAGGCAGTAATGCCAGCGATGGGGAGCGGCTGTAAATACAGATGAAGCTTCGCTCGCTTGCCCGCTGCTCACCTCCTGCTGTGCGACCCGGTTCCTAAGAGGCCATGGGCCGGTACCGGTCCATGGCCTGGGGCTTCCGGACCCCCGGGGTAGGGGAAGAGTGACTAAGATGGCTATCAGGTAATCAAAAGGAAAGTAAATATAGGAAAAGCAGGTATTGCAAGAAAGAAAAGTTGGCTCTTATTGTCAAGAGGTGATAGGTTGGCCTGCTTCTGAGGTGGCAGCTTTGTCATGGCCCATTGCAAACAGTCAAGGGGCTCCACATCCTGGGTGCAGACAAGCCAGTACTGAAGCTGCTGAGATGCAGGGAACCATGGTATGGGAGTGCTACACAGCAGCTAAATAGAGTAGAATGGAGATGGAAGGAAGAAGCTTAAGCTTTTCAAATTAAGCTCGGAAGAACTAAACGTGTTAGTCTGGAATAGCAGGAGGCATGGATGAAGTGTTGAACAAACAGAGCAAATGCTCATTTCAATTTCTAGAGCTCTGAGGGACATCTGGTAAACCAAAGCTGCCTCAGCTCCAGTGTTTGAGTGGGATGGTGGTAGGGTGTATGACCCAGGCTTGACAGGGATTTAAGAAAAAGGTTTCTGGACCTTTCATCCCATTTGTTTGCAAAGAGTACTATTAGCATGTAGACTAAGAGTCTTCTCTATCAACTTAGCAGAAGTGCCTATAGTTAAGGGATAGAGGCAGTGATGGGTGAAGGGAGGATGATAAGCCAGAGGCCATATCTTTAAAGTTTTCCAAGTTCATGCTGGGGAAAAGAGAATTATCTTCCATGCTCAACTTGAACTGTCTGAGGACCAGCTCAAGAGTTTTCTTGAGGAAGGAAAGCAGGATGCCTTCAGAAGGGATGACTTATGAGTGCAATCTAGGCAGTTTGGTCTTAGACCCTGAGGTAGCCCTGGTCCTAAAGGCAGTATCAGCTGCAGCAGAAAGAAGAGGAAACACAAGGGGTCAGAGAAGCTTTGGCCCACTCTTTTACAAGACATTGGATTTCAGAGAGGGGAGGCTGCTTGCCCAGGGTCCTACAGTGGGTTTAGCAGTAGCTTTCCACCATCAAGCTGCTTTCACTGAAAAAGGGTGAAGGCAAAAGAAAACAAACGGGCAAAACTAAGGAAAAGGTACATTCTTAGGCTTCTACAAATAAGGACAACCATGACCATCTTGGGAGCCCTTTTATATTGGTGTTCACTGGGGTCTTTTATGCCTGCATATGTAAAACTAGGTCGATCTGTTTTGAAGGTACCCAGTAATTCTCACTAATATGTCCATCATTTAGAGTTGTGCTCTCCAATACAGTGGCCAAGTGTCATATGTGACTAATTACAATAAACAGTCAATTCCTCAGTCATACTAGAGATACATCCGTAAGTAATCAATGGCCAATGTGGTTAGTATCTGTTGGATCAAACAGGGCAGCTATACATAGAACATTTCTATCTCAGGCCTATTGGACGGTACTGATCTAGACATAAGACCTGGTTTGTAGTAGCTGCTTTATAAGTTGACCCTTAAACAATGTGGGGGTTGGGGTGCCAACTCCCCTGTGCAGTTGAGAATCTGCATATAACTTTTAGCTGGCCTTCCTCATCTGTGGTTCTGCATCCATGGGCTCATCCAGCAATTGATCATGTAGTACTGTAGAATTTATTATTTAAAAAAATCTGTATATAGGTGGACCCATGCAGCTCAAACATATTATTCAGGGTCAACAGTAAATAGTTGTTGGATGAATGGTCCTCTGGACTGTCTGCCATTGCTAGTAAGAGTTTTGGTTTCCACTCTTGCCTTTCTCCTTTCTGGCCAACATAGCCAAGAAAGTTGCAGGAACCCAGATTGGAGTCTCTAGGTCCACACAGCAGAGGATGTGATCTTAAGGCTCTGGAGAAGGCAAGATGAGGTATCTTGAGATGAGATTCACCCTGAGTTGGCTTGCCTGCCCTCTAGCTGCAACCAGACGTAACAACCACTGGAGCAGGTGGCTGGGGAGATGGGGCACGCTGTGCCACTTGGAGGCACATCGACTTTCCAAACTTCAAGCTTTGCCACTCAGAGCATGAGGGAGCCACACCCCATCTTTAACTGATCCAGAGTCAACTTTTTACCACAGGAGGAGGTGAGTGGGTGAAGGGAACTCGAGGGGAAAATGGAAAGAGAGATGTGCTGAGGCAGTTCTTCCCAAGGGTCAGTTATGGGAGGCTCACGTGAAGGGAGATAATCTATGTTGGAGGGTAAGTAGCCCTCATGGGCAGGAAGGTAGTCCACTGGGAGGACTGTCGAGGGGCTGGCTGGGTTTCCCGGTGTTGAGTCGGGGCCCTTGCTCCCCAGCACCTTGTACAGATCCACCCCTTGTCCTGTTTCTGCTGTGAGAGCTCTCGGAGGTGGGGGGCTCGAAGCACTGTATCCTGTGTCTTCCTCAGAGGTATAGTGACCTTGGACTCCTTGTCCCTTTTCTGGCCAGTTGGGGTGATGGGAACGTCTGAAGGCTGGGGTCACTTGGTGAAGGACTTTGTTGATGACCAGGATCTCAGGTTCCTCGGGAGTGGGCCAGTCTGTCAGGAGCCTATCCAAGGCCAGCTGCGTCTCCTCCTGAAAAAGGGGAGGAAGAAACTCATGTGGCTATGTTGAGTAAGTAGCCATGACGACCGACTTCTCCAGGGTTCCAAAAGGCCTGGCAGCCTGCACTGCCTAGTCAGCTCGAGGTGGAACACTGTGGGCCTTTACTTTGTGAGGTAAGAGAAGCAGTTAACATTGCTGGGGAGGCAGACAGGCAGGAGCCGTGGACTCCTCTCAACCCCAGCCAGTGAGCGATTCGCTATCCTGCTCAACCTTCAACTAGACTTGTTTCTGGTGAGTCAAACTGCACCAGCTGCTTTTCCTCTAGCAGAGAGGGTATGAGGGTGTGCAAAGGAAGGGCTGAGCTTGCATCTGTCTGGGGATGAGGCACAGAAGAATTTAAAAGGGTCACACTAGGGCTGAATCCTGAGAGATGTATAGTATTTTCCAGGTAAGGAGGTGGTGGGCAAGGAGAATTGGTCTATTCTGGAACCTGCTAGTTCTTTCTTAGGACAGACACACTGAGGCTTCAGAAATAGAAGGAGGTCACATGTTGAAGGGACTTTTATGGGATGCTAAAGAGTTTGGGCTTTGATACAACTACTGAAGGTTTTTTGTCAGGGTAATATCCTTGTCAGTTATGCTCATAAGAAAGAACCCTCTGGAATAACTTTTTTGGAAATGATGTTCATCCTTTCTTCCCTACAGCTAATTTCAGTTGGTACTTTTCTTGCTTTGTCTTTCTGGACATCTAATTGGTTACCAGCTCTTCAGTGTCATATCTTTCCTTTCCAAACTTATTACTGATTCCTGAGTCAAGTTCAAGCACTTTATTAACATTTCTTTTTACAGGCTTTATTGGGCTCTCTTTACGTCCTTGAAACTATGTTTTATGCTGACTGCTTGATCTTTCTGAAGCAGATCTCCAAAGCCTGCTTTCATGAAGCCCCTAGTGACTGTTCCCTCCACCTGATTCCTACAACAGCAAAGAAGCCACCTGTTAGGTTCTTAGCACAAGAAGCTTTATGCTGTCACTTTTTTTTTTTTTTTTAACATGTCTGTAAGCTATCTGCAAGTAGGGACCATGCCTTAAGGGAGGAGGAGAATAACAAAAAATAGCATTAGGACAGGGCAAACCCTGAGGACTAGTCCCAACTCGGAGACTCTACGGCTTGGGAAAACTCAGTCTACCTGTCTGGACTTTGGATCCCTCATCTGTCGGATGCCAAGTTGTGCAAGAATGGTTTGGTTTGGACTGGCCTCTGATGTCCCCACCCTTGCCTTGAGCATGGCAGTTGTCCCCAAAGTGAATGACGATGCTGTCTTAGGGTAGACTTCTGCAAAGGGCGCTGAGCAGCCAGAGGGTACGTGTGTACTTTTCTTTTGGGAGCCTGCTTTTTCCCTATCGCTATGCAAACTGGCCCTGGCACATTGGTCTGGCTTGGAACGTGACTGGCAGCGGCCAAAGTGCTGAGACCACTGCTATGGAAGAGATCTCACTGGATGAGGATCACGTTGTTTTCACAGTGCGAGGCTCTGCCTTCTTGAAAGCTCTGGCAGTATCAATAGAGGCTGTTCCTCAGAGCTTTTACAAAGCAGCCCCCCTGGCTGACAAGTCCTGGGGCAAGGCGTCTTGGACCACTAATAACTCAGGTACATCATGGAAACTATTTTAAGCTTTTACAAGCTCAAAATAGATAACATCCCAGTGATCCCCTTTATGACTGGGCCTTTCCCTCTAGAGCTTTAAGACCCATGGCTTTTTAGCCACATTTTAAGAAATGGTAGGGGGATGTAAAGTCTGAGAACTTAAAGCACATTTTGTTGGAGGTGAAAGACTATTGTGTTTCTGATGTCTGCCCCAGCCTGTCACCAGGAGAGCAGTTTGGGTCTTTAAAAACAGTCTACCCCTTCAAGGGTCAAGTGACATGGGGTTCTGAGGCTGCCACAAGGCCATCATAGATGGCATGTTTAATTTTTTTTTTAATTTTCTAATTCACTGGTTATTTTTGCAAAAGAAATATATGCACATAGTTTTGTAAAAAAAAAAATTTTAAGTTCAAAGGGAATTTGTAATAAAAATTAAGTGGGCTTCATGCCAACAGCTGCCTCCCCAAAGGCAACCACCATTATCAGTTTCATATTTAGGCTTCCAGAAATATCCTGTGTACATGTTGGAGACTGTGTGTGTGTGTATAAAATCATCTTTTTATACAAATGAGAACCCACTTTAGACAATTAGTACAAACTTTGCTTTTTTTCACTTTTAAATATATTAGAGATGTTAGACACATATAGATCTCATTTTTTTTGAGTAGTTGCGTAACATCCTGTTGTACAGGTATACCCAAATGTTTAACCTAGCCCCCTGGTGGCAGGTTACGTTACGGCTTCTATTTATAATGCTGCAGTGAACATACTCATACTGTACAACTTTGGGCATATGTATGGCAATTTCTGTTATTTTTTCCATGTGTTACTTTCTCTAACTCTTTGTCTTTCTCAGCATCTCTTCTAGGCTTTTGTGGGCTCTTCAGTGGCTCTGCATGCCTCTGTATCCCCTCGTGTCCAGGCAGTGGCAAATAGAGGCCATGATGCCACAGCTACCAGCTTGGGAGCCAGGTGTCAGCGACTGACCCAGAGCTGCTTCTCACTGTGCTATTTCAGGCTTTTAGGACATGGGACTGTGGAATCTCCGCATTGGAAGAGAGAGATCTTAGAGCTCAGTTGATTCAGTTCCTGGTACCTGAATCCCCTCTAATACTAGCAGTGGCATCCTTATTGAGTGCCTTCCCATAGGTCATCACAATATTGCCACCAAGTGAGGGCCCAGTGTGTGAACACCTCTTGAGTTAGTCTGTTCAGCTCAGAGGTTTTGACTGCTGGAAACACACCCCTCACCCTGTGCTTAAGATCTTTTAGAACGTATAGTATAATGGAGGACAGCACATCCTGCTTGTATGAGAATCCAGTGTCCACCTACTAGCTGACTAACACTGGGCAAGTTACTGAGTCCTCTGTCCCTCACTTTCCTCATCTGAAAAATGGGGATAATAATATTACAATCTCATAAAGCTGTTGTACAGATTAGGTGTTAATGCATGAAAATTTTTTTTTTTAAGTGCCTGGCATAGAGAAAGTAATGTATGTTATGTGTATATATAAATGTAAATATATTATTATGTAATACTGTTGTATATCATATATAATTATATGTCATGTATAATCAAATATATATCAAACATCTATCATATATACGACATATACACGCACATACATATACTGTTATTATTATACTGTTCTTGCTACTGTAACTTAACAGCAACAAAACTCAATAGAGAGAGGAGACTTCAAGTGTAAATCTTCCTGGGAAGAAAATGAATGATATTTGCCTTGTATGAGCCATGTGCTTTACATGGCATCTTACTTAGTCTTCACAACAATATATATGAGAGATATTGTCAATTCCTATTTTACGGAGGATGAAACTAAGGCTTATGTCATCGGGCAAGCGCTCAAGGGTCATTGACATAGTAAGTGGCAGAGGTGGCCTTATTTCAAAGGCATTAAACTGCGGTGACTTAACTTCCTACGGAGGCAGACATGGCTGGGACCAGCTCTTTCTCTGAGAGGCGGCTGGTACCACTGGCTTCTGGATGAGGCACGGGTGACTGAAGAGAAGAATCTTGGAGGAGGAGGACTATACGATGCGAGAGTGCGGGGCTGCCAAGGCGCCGGGTGATGGGAAGAATGTGGGCACCCCTCTCCTCCCCTTCAAGACCCTCCGTCAGAGACAGACCCTGCTGCCCGTTGTGAGCTGCTCTTCCCTCCTAGGACTGTGGTAGCCGCTCCCTGCGTGTCCTTTACTCCCAGCACGCTCATCTGCAGCTGAGCAACCTCTCCTGCCTTCAAACCTTTTCCTTGCACAATGGAATGACTTACTGGCTTCCTGCCAAGACCAAAATAGTCTGGGCTCTATTTATCTGTTCTGTGCTCACACAGGACGGGGAACATCACAGTAAAGCTTCAGTGCTCTTGAATTTGGATGAGCCAATGCTCAGACTAGTGCTTGGCAAATATATTTGCTTTTAAAATTTCTTTTGAAGTGAGCTGAGGTGAGGAGAGGAACAGAAGGCATAGAGAGGAATGAAAAGTTATGGGTCTTTTAGTCTTGGTCATAAGCTTCAGAAAATCCTGTGCATGGGAGTGATGACTCAGATGGTAACCTAGCACTCGTGATAAGCAGCTTATCCATAGGATCTAAACACCGAGGTTTCCCTGTACTACAATGAAAGACTTAGATGTACTGATCACCAGAACCCCATCGACTGACCACTAAGGCTTTATACCTTACCTCCACAATGGGATATTTCTTGGCCCAAGTGCTATTCGCTGGGTCTGGAATTTCTTTGCTACACCACTGAGGTCTGAGGGCCAAAAGGAGAACAAATACCCTGCAGGTAAAGAAAACAGTGACATGGGTTAAGTGGGCACACGGTGGCATGGAAGCACAGTGACTTCAGTGTAGGGGTATGCAAATGAGTAAAATGTAAACACTGCAGGAGAAAGATGATGCATCGTCCAAGTCTGGACTAGTTTTCTGTGAAGTTTGGATAGATGATAAAGACTCGTGGTGCAACCGCTTAGGGTTTGCTAAATAAACTAGGGAACTTTTGCTCGGTGTAATGTTTAGCTATCACTAAGCAGCCAAGCACTCACTCAACAAACGTTGATTGAATCCTTAATGTATGACCAGCACAGTGCCACATGCTGGGGATAAAACAGCAGACAAGAGGACATGGTCAATACCCTTGGGGAGATTACTGTTTATATTTAGTAAATTAGAATGTTTATAAAGAGATTGTAATGAAAACAAAGAGTAAAACGGGATACAGGTGGTATAAACAGCTTGGACATAACCAATTAAAAAAATGCCAAAAAAAAATACCAATATGGAAATATCCAAACTATTAAAGTAGTTGTATTTGGTGATCAGAGGGTCTTTTTATTTCTTCTTTCCACATCTCTGTGTTTTTGAAAATATTTTAAAGTGAGTTTATTATGTGGAAGAAAAAATCCTAAAAATGTTTCTCATATGCATATGACTTAACTATTTTGACTTTTTAAAAAAAATTTCAAGACCAATATGAAGCATTTTTAAAGACTTGGCTTTAACACACTTTGTTTAATAAGAAAAGTAAGCTTCTGGGACGTGCTCAACCCTTTGAAACAAGAGATGAGGCCATGTGACTAGGTTTTTTCCAAAGAAATGTGAGCAGAGGTACCTGTGACCTAGTATAGATCATGCAGATGAGGAAAGTACCCAAGGGATGGTGGGCCAATAAAGTGGAAGACAATTGGATCCCTAAATGACAGTGTGGAGCAGAGCTGCCAACCAATCTGGATGACATACCTTAGAACTATTATATGGGAGAAAAATGAGCTATTTTATTAAAGCCACTATATTTGGGGGCTCTTTTTTTTTCTTTAACAGCAGAAGCCTCCACCCTAACTGATACTATTTCCCTGAAGAGAGGATGCATGTGATCCTAGTTGACTCTTTGAGTTCAACTTTTTCAAAGTCTACCTAAAGAGAGCTCTGCTTTGAATTATCTATCACATATGGGGGAACTTCAATAAATGGAAAACCTTTCAGACAGGTTCAGTGACTATTAGAATGACTTTGAGCTAGTTTTATTTTGACCTCTTCTCCTACATTACACAACATCTGAAGAAAACTATTGAATAACTCATTTAAAAAATTCTCTTTACCAAATAATACATGTTTAAAGAAATTTTAGGAAATACAGTTAAATAGAACTAAAAGCACTATGATTCTATCCCCTGTTATAACCACCATTAATGTTTTAGTGTATGTCCTTGGAGCAGACAGTATTAACTGCCGTCCAATACCCATTTTCCCCTCTTAGAAAGGGGACCCTGATTTACTGGGACAACAATAAGCCCAGCTAAAAGGCCACAGTCTTAAGCCTTCCTTGCCTCACCAAGTTCTGGCTAATGAGAGGTAACCTAAAGTGCCATGTGTGACTTCTTCATGTGTCTTGAAAAGGTGGGTGTGGGCACCTCCCCTCTCCCTGTAGTTGTAGAATGCAGGCACGATGGCCATAGTTCCTGCAGCCATTGGACCATGAGGTGAACTTGATGATGAAAGCCAATGTCGGGATAGTGAAGCAGAAAAAGAAGGAGCCTAGGTCTCTGATGACTGGGGACCTCCTACACCAGCCGTTACCTGAGTTTACTTACTTTACCTGGGTGAGAAACTTAGCTCATTTGTCATATTTTTATGTTACATACAACCAAATTAAGTGCTAACTAATATAACTTGCGTGTCTGTGGGCACGTGTGTATGCACTATTTTTTAAAAATGAAAGTACATGTTTTGCAACCTGCTTTTTAAAATGTAATATAGCAAATATTCATACCATTTAATTTTCTTCTACATCTTTAATGAATGCATAGTATGCTGTATAGCATGAAATATACTGTGATTTATTTAACCAATCCCACGTCGTTAGGCATTTAGGTTGCTTCAAATTGTTTTCCTTCTATGAACGATACTTCAGTGAACATAGTTGCCACTAAATATCTGTATATACCTATGATATACTTAGATGGGAATTGCTAGGTGAAATGTTTAATATTTTTTAAAATTAAACATATACTGTCACCCCAAAAAGGTGACTATATTTAGTGTGCTACCAGCGATGTAGGAGAGTAACCATTTTTTTGACCCATAGCAGCAACAGCTATTATATGAAAAAAAAAAAAAATTTACCAAAGTTGGCAGGTGTAATGAACTTACTTTTGCCGGAAGCAACGCACTGAGAGAACGCCCACCATGATGACACCCATGCAAATGCTTGGTGCCACAAATGTGCTCCAATTGGCTTTACCTGAAACGAAAAGTTAGCATACCCTGTGACTGAGTTATCGTCAATGAACATTTCTAAATACTGACTGTTGTGTGAACCCGCTGGGCTTTACCCACAGCTCCTGGATAGCTAGACTCAGGAACAAGGCCAACTCTCTTTCGCCCATTGAAGAAGGAAGAAAGGGCCCAAAGGGGCCAATACTAAGGTTCAAAGGAAGGAGCTCCAGCCCTACAAGGGCTTCTTCCTCTAATAGGTGCAGAAGGAAAGGGAGTGTGGTATACAAAGCACTGGTTGTGAACTGGAAGCCCTGGATTCCATTCCTAACTCTGCCGCTGACTGATGTGTGGACCTCAGATTCCTGATCTACAAAAGGTGAACGATGACATCTACCTTGCAGGTTGTTGTGAACATTAGAGATGGTGTATTTAAAGGGCACAGCCATGTACTTGAACAGAGGAGGCCTCAAGAAATGGTAGCTATTAATTTTACCAAACCATTGGATAAGCCCTCTGTCTACCTAGGGTCTTTGAAATTGTTCTGATTCCTTCCTATGACATGTAAATATTTCACTACGTGTTGGAATTTTTCATTAATTCATCCAACATGTATTGAACGTAAACCATGTAACAGGCCAGATTAGGTGCTGTAATACACAGGTGAATGGGACATAGGCTCTGAAGACAGTCCAGGAGACAGATGTGTAAACACGTAAACAGTAAACCATGATGCCACGCGATACATGTAAAAACAGCATGTACAAGGCTGTGTCACAGAGAACAGCATGGGAAATGGCTTCACGAGCAGCTCAGGAAGGTTTCCCAAAAGGCAGGATGTCAAAAGTTTAGAGTCGGATGGCTAGGAGTTGGCTAAGTGGACAAATTAGGGAAGTGCAGACTAGACAGCAAGCACGGAAGGAGGAAAGAGCGAGTGCTTCAGCAACCGCAAATAGTCTGGCCTTGCTTTCCAGTATGAATGATGAGTATGCGGCAGACAACAAAGCTAGATGGATGAACAGGACCAGGTCGTGCAGGGCTTGGTAACAAAGCAGTTTAAATTCTAGCTTGAAAGCCCGTGGGGAACCACCGATGGGTTGCAACAGGAGGTAGAATGTAGCAACAGGGATCTTGTAGAAAGATTCTTCTGATAGAGTGAAGAACAGGGTGGGAGGGAGGGTGACCAGGGGCCACTAGCGGCCAGAGACCTGCTAGCCCTTGTGACAGGGGCTTTTCCCAGGGCTGAACAGGGGAGTTAATGCAGGAAACCTTGTTACCACCCCACACAATCGGCACAATCTGACATTTCGTTAGCATCTGCCTTTCTTTCCGGGCAGATGGGACGAGTCTGGAGTACCAGGAGTAGAAAGATGCTGAGTCCTTAGTCCAATTAATTGCTCACAAGTTAACTTTCATGGGAGTGCTTGAGAAGAGGGCTTGTCACTTTCCCCAGTGGAGGAGTATCTGGCATAGAACAACAAAGTCCTGAATGATTAACTTGATACTCCATGTCATAAAGCAAGAACAGCTTGTTTTATGCTTAGAGCAGATGCAAACAGGGGCTGCCAGAGAGAAAAGCATAATTTAGCCAGTGGAGAGAAACTCATGTTAGCTGGGTCACTTCGTCACATACTCAAATTTAACTTAAGAAACTCAAATCTGTGTCTGATTTGTAGTTCTGCCACTTGCCACCTCTAAGACCTTGGGTAATCTTTTTGTACCTCACACCTGTAAAAAGGCATCATAATCTCTCATTCTTTTATTCATTTCGTATTGAGTGCCTGGTAGTATGGCCAGGTACAGGCATGTAAAGCAGTCACATTACTTGGTTGTGGGCAGGATTAAACGAGTAAACGTATGTGTTACATGTGTTGAATTGTGTCCTCCCACCCCCAAAATTCATATATTGAAGTTCTAACTCAGTAAGTACCTCAGAAAGTGACCTTATTTGTAAATAGGGTCATTGCAGAGGTAATTAGTTAAGACAGGTCAGGCTGGAGTAGGGTGGCCCCTAGTCTGACATGACTGGTATCCTTGTAAAAAGGGCAATTTTGAACAAAGAGAAACACACAAGGAAAACTTTAAATGAGATGAAGGTAGAGATCTAGAAACCAAGGAATGCCGAAGATTGCCCCCAGTCGCTAGGTGAGAGGCGTGGAACAGATTCTCTCATAGCCCTTGGAGGAAGCCAACTCTGTTGACACCTTGATCTCAGACTTCCAGCCTCCAGAACTGTGAGGAAATGAATTTCTGTTGTTTAAGCCACTCAGTTTGTGGTACTTTGTTACAAGAGCCCCAGCAAACTGATGCAGTATTCAAAGAGCTTAACACAGTGCCTGGCACATAACTATCTGATATGCAGTAGCTGTATTATTTTTGGGATTATTCTCATCATTCATTGAACAGATATTCATTTAACAAGTACTATGTGCTGGGTGCCATTCTAGACCTTGATGATAGAGATTAAACAGATACTAGTCCCTGCCTGTTGGATTCAGAGTTTTGAATAGGGGTCAAGTATAGCGCATTATGAAGGAAATATGGATGTGCATTTGGGAAGGCTTTCTGGAGGGGGCAACATTTTTGCTGAGTTTAGAAAAACGAGTAGACACTGTCTCCAAGCAGACAATGTAATGGTAGGGCACTCTGGTTAGAGGAAATAGGAAGTGCAAAGGTACAGCAGCAAGAAAGTAATTAGTGAATTACAGAAAATCTGATAATCTCCGTATCAAGTAGTGGGAGTATACGCCTGTATAGGAATTCACAGTGGACTTGCCCTCTCTAAGGGTGGTTCTTACCTTGCAGACAAAATTCTCTTTCATTTCCTTGGGGGCTTTCACCAGCAGCTGTCAGAGCTGTCATCCATAGAATGTATGTCACTCTGGGCCGCAGGCTGTCTATGGGATGAGAATTTGGGGAGACCCTATAGGGAATTTCTGAAAGGAAGATAAATATAAAGGTTAAGGCACAAATTAAAGGAAATATCTGAATGTGGGCTCTTACTCATTTTTATTTGTTAATGCTTCATTTAATTTGAAAGAGGAAAGCACATTGCTGCTTTAAAGTAGTCCTAATTCATTAATACTTAACACTTTAAAAGGCCCTAGGCACTGTCATTTATGACAGCACCACTTCACAGCATATCAGAAGAATTACATTTTTTTCCTGTGGTAAAATCTTTTCAAAGAATTTTTATTATTTTGCTTTTGAAACTATTTAGCTGTAGTAACTTCTTCTATTTCCTATGACTATAATGTTTCCGACATTTATCAGGTATATTTGAGAACTCCTGGGGAGGAAACTAAATGTACAAATTATTTTCAACGGAATTTTTAAGCAAGCTAAGTTTAGCAATTAATGAAATAGACATTTAATAACATTTATTAATTCTGACTTTCTTTTTTATTTTTTGGTAAGTTCTGGGTACTGGTCGTAGTGGGTTTAATCACTGATCTGCTTCAATTTGACATAAAATCTAAAAAATGAGAACAATGGTACTTAGATTTATTTTGGTAGTTCAAGGCTAGACTGTCAGTTCTTTATGCTTTTAACACCCCTGCAGGTTCTCAGCAAGTAAAACTTTGGTTTTTGAGCAATGTGTTGATGCTGTTTTTTTCCTCCAAGAGATATGAATATCGGTAGCCTTTAGTAAATAGGCAGTCTCCTCCTCCACGGATCTGCTGGGTGTGAGTTTTGGAGTGACCTCTCAAAAACTGAGGGGGGCTATAGAATCGAGGCAAGAACTTTGACAGGTGTAGCCTACTGGTTTGCTCAGCAGACCTGTGTGTGTGCTGGTGATCAAAGTGGAAACTAGAACTCAGCACTTTGTGCCTCAACATTAGTTACTGTCTCACAAACCCCAGGGCAAGTCAGAGCTCGACCCTGTTTGCTGAACTTATTTCAACAGTCACACATATTTATTGAGTGTTTGCCCTGGACAAGGCACCAAGGCACAGAATCTGCCTCAAAGAGTTCACCATCTAGTAGGGAAAACAGACCCCTTACACTCACTCACCCCTACTTACTATGTGTGACCAGCAAGATGGAACCCTGTATTATTGCATCCACTCCACCCAAAGGAGCTGAGGCCTGAGCAGATCATTTAACAGCTGTGAATGTGGGACTCGAGGGACATTGTTCCAGCTAATGATTAAGAACTCTCCAGACAATAGGGGCTTCTTAGACAATGGGTGAATTTCCAGGATGTCCGGCCCCCTTCCGAGAAGGAGGGAGATAACAAAATGTAAAAAAGGTGTCTGTCAAAGACCAATCAGGCAGCTGGGGACAAGTTCCCTCTCTGGTCCGAGCCTAAGCCGGGACCAATCAGCAGGAGAACACAACCAAATCTATAATTTACATACGGGGAAGTGGGAACCTATAAAACTGACATATTCGCGCCCAAAAGGGTTCCTTCTTTGACCTCCTGCGTGAGGACCAAGGAACCCCGGTGCACCGGCCTTCAATAAACCTCTTGCGTTTTGCATCGACTTCCGACTCTTGTTGTTTCCTGGGCGAGTCGAAACTCCTAGGAGACCGCGCAGGTCTAACATGACTATCAGAGCAATTTCTATATTTTACATCCTTTTGAGAAAAAGTACCATGTGGAAAATTCCCAAGCCTACTTTAACCTGATGAAATTGCTTGCACAGACTTCAGCTCTATGATTACACTAAAATGTCTCTTATTCCCAAGGCAGGGGACTAAAACAATAATTTGGGAGAGACTTTCTGCTCATCTTTCTGCAGCAAAGCATAGGCGAGCATCAGGGAGTCAGTCATCCAACTGTGTTAGGGCATCCTTAACTCCAGAAGTGAATGAGCCGTTGGAATACAAGGGAAGGAGTTTGAATGATTTTTTGGGCCAAAAAAGTTTACACGCAAACACAGATACATGCGCATGTGTATATTTGAAGAATAAAAATAGAAACTATGGGGGAAGCCAAGAGGAGGGTGATGGTGTCAGCAGTTTGGCTGGCAAATAGGTTGAGGCGAGTAAAGGAAGAAAGAAGTCATGCAGGAAATACTGGTTCTGCTGCCTTGTCTGGGCTGTGATCTCTGGCAGAGATAAAGGAGGCCATTCTGTTCTTGCATCTGAAACTTTAGGTTTAAGGTGGTTAAATGACAAAGGCACCAGTTTAGGGAGATGTGATGGTTGCCAATCATCTGAAAGGTCACCAGTAAGAAGGTCAAGTGGTACCAGGCAAAACAGCTGCATGGCGCCTGGAAATCAGCTTTTATCTAAACATCTGCATTGGTTTGACAAAGCCCACCGCAGTATTAACCCATTTGTTACTCAAAAAATACTATTTTTATTAAGCATCTACTGGGTGCTTGGCTGTATTATAGGTAGGGGGGAGACAATGGTGAGCTAACTGCCATGGCTTCTGCCCTCATGTTGGCAAAAACAGCCAAGCGATAAGTAGAATGTGTGTGCCCATAGAGCAGTGCACATGGCAGTATCAACAAACTTCCAGAGGAGTGGCTGTGGACCCAAATCACCTGGGGAATGCAGATGCCCCGCCCCAGGGCTACCCCGCTCACCTGCCCAGGCAGGCGAAGTGTTCCTACTGCACCCTGCTTGTGCTGTTAGGGGCCGTGACAGAAGACGCCTCGGAACTCCATCCTCCTTTTGCTGATGTGGAGCCTCTCTGCTTTCTTTTTCCCTCCTCCTCAACCTACTGCCCTCTACCACTCTCTAGAAATGGCACTTGTGGATTTGCCAATGATTTCTGGTTGCCCAATGCAATAGTAGGTGTCAGTCCTTGATTACAGCACTTACATATCACTTTTGAGTACTTTTCCATCTCCCTGGGTGCACTGTGAGCTCTCCGAAGATAGGGAACAGGTCTTTGTTCATCTGTAAGTGCTAAAAGGGAAACCATCTAAAACTGGTACAAAACAGGGCTTTGAATCTGCACCTTCTCCCCTTTAAACTTATTTTAAAATACCCTTACACAGACTTTAGATTCATCAGATTTGGTGCAAAAAAGGTAGGTAATTTCTTCAACATCTACAAGAGCAGATTTAAGAACCATCTAACCATGTTGATCTTGTTGTAAATAAGTATCTTGGTTTAAATTCTGTCAAAATGAAAAATTGAGGGGGGAGCAAATTTCATATGAAGTATTCCAAATGGCTCATGACGAGATCAATTGATTCATCACCTTTGGTGCATTTCAGAACTGACCCCGACAGTGGGGAGCAGTTCTGTTCAGTGATCTGCTGTATTTAACAATGGTGGATTATTAAGCTGATTATTGTAAGATCTTACAGTGGAATACTATAAAGCTGTTAAAAAAAGAATGAGACAAGTCCACATGGATTGATGTGGAAAGATCTCAGTATGCATTATTGAGAGGCAAAAGTAAGGTGCAGATCAAAATACAGATGTTTATCCCAAATGTATGCTAGTGTATGCATTAAGTTTTTTTCTGGACGAACACACAAAGAACTGCTAACAGCCTAAGTATGGAGGAAGGGATAATTTCCACTTTATATCTTTTTGAACTATTTGAATGCTTTTACTATATACAAGTATTATTTATGTAATAAGAAATTAATTAGCTTTAAAAGTCATAACTTTTAGAGAAGCAGTACTGCAGATCTAAGGTCAAGAGAGAGGACCAATTCCTCAGGTTTCCCAGGTAAAAATCACTCTGCAGGCAGCCCTCTGACACCTACATCTCAGGCTGGCTTTGTTACATTCTTCTTGGACCTAATAGTTCTCACGAAGGAATAAAATGGTTGCTTCTTTATGATAAATGCTCCCGAAAGAAAGCCAGCTGCCTATGAAATACTAAAGGGAAGCTCAAGCCAGGAAAAACAAAACAAAACTGAGTAAATCAAAGATTAGAACATTAAATCTGGCAAGTGACTTGGAACTGCTCGGTGAACGAGTGATGAAATCATTTGAGATAATGCTCCAGCCAGAATTTAATTGCTTTAGTCTTACAGCATAATTACGGGTCATAAGGAGTTACTTAAATTGTATTTTATCCATTTAAGGAGAAAATAATATGCTATGATGATATTTGCAAGTGTGGTGATTCGAAGATTCTCCAAATGCATTTCCTGCAAGCCTCAAGGGTCTATATAATAGTATCAACGCACGCTTATTGCTTTTTGAAATGCTATCTCCCCATATGAGTAAGCTCCTTGAAAGCCTCGTCCAGTAACTTCATTTCTTCAGTTTGCTTGGCACGTAACACATATTCAGTAACTTTGTGCGTGTGAGTGTGTGTGTGTGTTTAGATGTCTATTTTTCTTCATTCAATTAATTTCACATATATTTATGGAGCACCTCCTAAGTGCCAGGTATGGTGCTAGCACTTGCACACCCTTGTGTTTTCCCAACATCTAAACAAGAAAGACCCTGCTGGCTTTGTTTCTCACACATACCACAAAGCTGAGGCTGGGAATCGGAGTCCTGTTCCTTCCAATATATCCTGTAATGGAGGATGCAGCCCATTTGCTCCCGGGCTGGAATTTCGTTCCATGAAATTAAAATGCTCCCTTTTTCCTCTGAGATGGCATTAATGTGGGGGCCGCTCAGTGGTGCTGTGAAGTAGAACACAGGAGGCTTTTGTCACCCTCCAAATCCAAACCATTAAACTACAGCAAAATTGGGCAAAAGGTCCCAAGACTCACCTTTGTGCTTAGAGTTACCCCGGATGGAGTTGCATCCTCCCTGGTCCCCTGAAAGTGCATGCACGCGGATTTCATAACAGATGTAGGGTTTTATGTTTTCTGCAAGACATAAAGACAGACGCTACTCCGGGTGAAACAAGGATTTAAAGAAAACCACACAGACAGCTTTTGAAACAAAACTCACCTTCAAGGAAAAACTTTGACTTTTACAAATAAATTATTTGCTGTTTACAGAAAAGTAAGGGTGGTGTTTTGCAGACATAGCACCGGAACGGCTCTTCTAATTCCCTAGATGCTTATCAGGCTCTGACAGGGCAACATGGGATGACACGTTCAGGCGTGACTAATCAGGGGTGCTCAGTGTAATCTACCCCTTGTTCCCCCCCTTCCCCCACTCCTCGTACCATGTTCCACTCAGATCTCAGTTGTGTCACAGCTTGGAAGATTAGGAAGATACCTGGGAATGTTAATACTCCTTCCTAACTTTTTTTTTTTTTTTTTTGCGGTACGCGGGTCTCTTCCGTTGTGGAGCACAGGCTCCAGACGCGCAGGCTCCGGACGCGCAGGCTCAGCGGCCACGGCTCACGGGCCCAGACGCTCCGCGGCATGTGGGATCCTCCCGGACCGGGGCACGAACGCGTGTCCCCTGCATCCCTCTCAACCACTGCACCACCAGGGAAGCCCTCCTTCCTAGCTTTTAAAGTGCCACACTTGGCAGTTTTCTGTCAGTCATGAAGTTTACTGGCAAGTCACTCTTCCCTTCCCGAACTCCCTATTTCCATGAATCTCAGATTTCTACTTCCTGTAAAGAAAAGTCCCCTCTCATAGATACTGCCCATGACATATCTTTAAACTCCCAATGAAAGTTTAAAGGAAAAAGATTACTTCTGTTAGGTACCTAACTGTAGTCTCATGTGGTCAGGGTAAGGACTCTCTCCCATATTGTTCAATGCCCTGCCATAGGTAGGTCTGGTCCCCTACACTGACAATTGATTAGGGTTTAACATTTTCTTTTTTGGGAAGAAGAATTTTACATCACAAAATAATTTACTAGTGTGTGTGTTATATAAAAATCCATTGTCCCTTAAATATTCCAGCAAGTAGGTAGTATATGAAGCGCAGACGTGCAACCAGTACCGTCAGAAGGGACCACGAGGAAATCAAAACTCACACCATGGGTGAGTTCCAACTCGTATCCATGAACCGAGTGAAATGGAGCGAGGCTGCAATCAGCTTAGTCCTGTAATCCAAAGATACTTTGTGGGTAGCCTCCAGACCCAGAAGCTCCGAGGGCAACACGGAATATGGAATCATTTCATTTGGGAGAGGCTGGTGCCTGGCTGCTCTGTCGCTAGTTCTGGAAGGGACCCACCAAGCACTGTGCCATGTGGGAGTTCCAGATGAGCTCATTAGGCAAATGGTTTCGTTGCATTTTGCCATGCAAAGTGTGAGTTCAGGGCAGAGGCCTTGGGGAGCTGCTGCATCAGAAGCTGTGGGTTCCTTCTTATGAACAGCCTACCCTTAGTAGAGGAGGGAGGAAAATGTGGCTCCATAACTTAGCTGACATTTTCCTTTCTATGAAGAGCAGAGCCCTAGCAAGCTTGTTCCCCAGTCCTGACCTTAGGAACTCCTGTTTTACTGGCTAATTCTTACCTGAACACCCCCTAATCATTGTCTGCTCCCTACCTCAAAAATTCCTTAGCCTTTGCTGCTGGTGGATGAAGCCCATACTCTTTTTTTTGTTGTTGTTTGTTTGTTTTGTTTTTGCGGTACGTGGGCCTCTCACTGCTGCGGCCTCTCCCATTGCGGAGCACAGGCTCCGGACGCGCAGGCTCTGTGGCCATGGCTCACGGGCCTAGTCGCCCCGCGGCATGCGGGATCCTTGTGGACCGGGGCTCGAACCCACCTCCCCTGCATCGGCAGGCGGAATCTCAACCACTGAGCCACCAGGGAAGCCCTAACTAACCTAACTTTGATATGCAAATAATACCATTTCTCTTTGGGAAAATTAAAATAAGAAGAATTTCACTAATAGGTTTTTGGTAACATATTCATCGGTAAGTAAGGGAGGCCTCTGAGTACTTTAAACACAAAACAATCTTAGAAGCTGACTGTGGGGCTTCCCTTGTGGCGCAGTGGTTAAGAATCTGCCTGCCAATGCAGGGGACACAGGTTCGAGCCCTGGTCCGGGAAGATCCCACATGCCACAGAGCAACTAAGCCTGTGTGCCACAACTACTGAGCCTGCGCTCTAGAGCTCGCAAGTCACAACTACTGAGCCCCACTGCTGCAACTACTGAAGCCCGCACGCCTAGAGCCCGTGCTCCGCAACAAGAGAAGCCACCGCAATGAGGAGCCCGCGCACCGCAACGAAGAGTAGCCCCCACTCGCCGCAACTAGAGAAAGCCTGCGTGCAGCAACAAAGACCCAACACAGCCAAAAATAAAAATAAAAAAAATAAAAAAAGAAGAAGCTGACTGTGGCTAACAGACAGAGTAAGACACTTCAGAGTTTGTGAATTAAGAACTTGAAAAAAAATAAACCTGAGACCTTGCCCTTTAACGTTTGTTTGGCAAATGTCAACTGCCTGCTGTGTGACTAGGACTAGATCTCTCCTCTGAGAGAAGAGGTTAAGGATTCTTTTCACTGGTCAGGAATGGCAAGCCCCATTTAGGGATTGCTATGATGAAAGCTAAAGGGCAAGTGTCAGACTCTGACGGGAGGAAGATGTGCACCACAACAATCATTTATAAAAATGATTAAATGAGCCTTTGGCTACCTTGTTTTCCAATTGTCCAATGCGGTTTATGCTCAGGATTGAATGGGTGACTATTTATGAGATTTCTTTTTCGTTTAAATTCATATTGCATGATACAGAAATTTAGGATGTGCTTGCTCCAAGGGTAAAATGAAATTGTAAAAAAAAAAGAAAAGGCATTGATTAACTTCTGTCCAATTATTTGAATACATTTTCAGACACTTTCTATCACTTGATTTTAACCACTGACAGATTCAGAATTTGAGGACTAGAGACACCAATTATCATATAGATAATTCTGGATTTGTTATCACACAACTAGTAAGTAGCAGAATTGGAAATGAAAGATCTTCTGGTTTCCTCATCTGTACAATGGGTATAATAAGTCTTGCTACACATGACTGTTCTCAAAATTAAATGAACTCCCAAATGCAAGGTGTCCATCACACTGACTGGCTACTACTTAGCTCTCAGCCATGCCTGTTGGGTTCATTATTCAGTCATCTTATACGGCACTGTATCAGGCACATAAGTTTTCCATAAATTCTAGAGTTTTTAGTTAATCAGTGAGTCTTCTATGGCTGCAGTGGTGCATCCTGATGGGCTCTAGGTCATCACTATCCTTCTTCTCATGCAGCTGCCTGTAACTGAAGGCATGACTCTGGGTTCCCACCTGCAATTTCCTCAAAAAACGTGAACTTAGAAACCCTCTAGAAGGAAGGTGAATAATTAAGTACCTGAAATCAGAGCAGACAGGTTGTAGGGGGGACTCCACAGCCAGCCTAGAGGGGGCTGCGTGCTGGCCCCCGGATGGAGTTCCCTCCATTCCACCACATACTCCTGCACAGCAGCGGCAGCTTTCTCTGGAGGTGTCCATGTCACCATGAGGTTGTCCACGCCCTCTGAGTTTGCTGAGACCTGTTGAGGAGCCAGCAACCCTTTATGGGGAAAGAGGGGGAGGAGTAAAAATAAAAATCACAGTGGATAAAGACATAGAAAACAACAACTCAACCCAGCAAAGTTGTAGCAAGAACCGATTTCTTTTAAAGAACTGCAGGTTCACAGATTTTGTTCATCCAGCTTCTCAGATCAGTGCCAGGACCCTATGTAGTGTTATTTATGAAATTATTTTCCCCTTCACCTTCCATTTCACTTCCCATTTCTGTGTCCCCAAAGGTACCTGCTCTAGTGAATATAATATGCATCCTTCTAATCCACCTCCCATATGTTTATTTACATATATATGTGTCCTTGAGAATTAGTGTTGCTTTATGCTGGTGTGTTGAATTTTCATGAAACATGTTTGGAGTAAATCTAATGCATTTGCTAACTTTTTATTTCACTCAACATTATGTTTCCAGGATACATCCATCTTGCTGCTATATGAAAATCCAGCTCATTCCTTCAGACTGCTGCCTCAACCCTGTCTTTGTCCAGTCTCCAAGTGACAAGCAGTAGCTTCCTTCCAACTTTTTGCCAACACAAACAAGGATGCAATGAACATTCTCTAGCATGTCCTCATGTGTGCCTGTGCAAAAGTGTCTCTCTCACCCTCCTACACTGTTGGTGGGAATGTAAATTGGTAAAGCCACTATGGAGAACAGTATGAAGGTTCGTTAAAAAACTAAAAATAGAGCTACCATATGACCCAGCAATCCCACTTCTGTGCATATATCCAGAGAAAACCATGACTTGAAAGGATGCATGCACCCCGATATTCATGTTTACAATAGCCAGGACATGGAAGCAACCTAAATGTCCATCGACAGAGGAATGGATAAAGAAGATGTGGTACATATATATTAATACAATGGAATATTACTCAGCCATAAAGAGGAACGAAATAATGCCATTTGCAGCAATGTGGATGGACCTAGAGATTGTCATATAGAGTGAAGTAAGTCAGAAAGAGAAAGACAAATATCATATATCATTTATATATGGAATCTAGAAAAATTGTTCAGATGAATTTATCTGCAGGGCAAAAACTGAGTCACAGATTAGAAAACAAACTTATGGTTATCAAGGAGGGAAAGGGTGGGTGGGATGAACTGGGAGATTGGGATTGACATATATACACTACTATATATAAAACAGATAACTAATGAGAATCTGCTGTATAGCACAGGAACCTCTACTCAGTGCTCTGTGGTGACCTAAATGGGAAGGAAATCTAAAAAAGAGTGTGTATATATATATATATATATATATATATATATATATATATATATATATGTGTATAACTGATTCAATTTGCTGTACAGCAGAAACTAACACAATATTGTAAAGCAACTATACTCCAATATATTAAAAAAATTTTTTAATATCTTTATTGGAGTATAATTGCTTTACAATGTTGCGTTAGTTTCTGTTGTACAACAAAGTGAATCAGCTATAAGTATACATATATGTTCATATCCCCTCCCTCTTAAGCCTCCCTCCCATCCTCCCTATCCCACCCCTCTAGCATTGAGCTGATCTCCCTGTGCTATGCAGATGCTTCCCACTAGCTATCCATTTTACATTTGGTAGTGTATAGATGTCAGTGCTATTCTCTCACTTCGTCCCACCTTCCCCTTCCCCTCCGGTGTCCTCAAGTCTGTTCTCTACGTCTGCATCTTTATTCCTGCCCTGCCACTAGGTTCATCAGTACCATTTTTTTAGATTCCATATATGTGCGTTAGCATACAGTATTTGTTTCTCTCTTTCTGACTTCACTCTGTATGACAGACTCTAGGTCCATCCACCTCACTACAAATAACTCAATTTCATTTCTTTTTATGGCTGAGTAATATTCCATTGTATATATGTGCCACATCTTCTTTATCCATTCATCTGTCGATGGACACTTAGGTTGCTTCCAAGTCCTTGTTATTGTAAATAGTGCTGCAATGAACACTGTGGTACATGACTCTTTTTGAATTATGGTTTTCTCAGGGTATATGCACAGTAGTGGGATTGCTGGGTCATATAATAGTTCTAGTTTTAGTTTTTTAAGGAACGTCCATACTGTTCTCCAAAGTGGCTGTATCAATTAATATTCTCACCAACAGTGCAGGAGGGTTCCCTTTTCTCTACACCCTCTCCAGCATTTATTGTTTGTAGATTTTTTGATGATGGCCATTCTGACTGATGTGAGGTAATACCTCATTGTGGTTTTGATTTGCATTTCTCTAATGATTAGTGATGTTGAGCATCTTTTCACATGTTGGTTGGCAATCTGTATGTCTTCTTTGGAGAAATGTCTATTTAGGTCTTCTGCCCATTTTTAGATTGGATTGTTTGTTGTTTTGATATTGAGCTGCATGAGTTGCTTATATATTTTGGAGATTAATCCTTTGTCAGTTACTTTGTTTGCAAATATTTTCTCCCATTCTGAGGGTTGTCTTTTCGTCTTGTTTATGGTTTCCTTTGCTGTGCAAGAGCTTTTAAGTTTCATTAGGCCCCATTTGTTTATTTTTTATTTTATTTCCATTACTCTAGGAGGTCGGTCAAAAAAATCTTGCTGTGATTTATGTCAAAGAGTGTTCTGCCTATGTTTTCCTCAAAGAGTTTTATAGTGTCTGGCCTTACATTTAGGTCTTTAATCCATTTTGAGTTTATTTTTGTGTACGGTGTTAGGGAGTGTTCTAATTTCATTCTTTTCCATGTAGCTGTCCAGTTTTCCCAGCTCCACTTATTGAAGAGGCTGTCTTTTCTCCATTGTATATTCTTGCCTCCTTTGTCAAAGATAAGGTGACCATAAGTGTGTGGGTCCTTGCTGCTTTTAATATTTTTTCTTTGTGTTTAATTTTTGTGGGTCCTTGCTGCTTTTAATATAAAACCTTGCTGCTTTTAATATTTTTTCTTTGTGTTTAATTTTTGTTAGTTTGATTATGTGTCTCGGCATGTTTCTCCCTGGGTTTATCCTGTATGGGACTCTCTGTGCTTCCTGGACTTGATGAACTATTTCCTTTCCCACGTTGGGGAAGTTTTCGACTATAATCTCTTCAAATATTTTCTCAGACCCTTTCTTTTTTTCTTTGTCTTCTGGGATGCCTATAATTCGAATATTGGTGTGCCTAGTATTGTCCCAGAGGTCTCTGAGACTGTCCTCTATTCTTTTCATTCTTTTTTCTTTATCTGCTCTGTGGCAGTTATTTCCACCACTCTATCTTCCAGCTCACTTATTCGTTCTTCTGCCTCAGTTATTCTGCTATTGATTCCTTCTAGAGTACTTTTAATTTCAGTTATTGTGTTGTTCATAACTGTTCGTTTGCTCTTTAGTTCTTCTAGGTCCTTGTTAAATGTTTCTTGTATTTTCTCTATTCTATTTCCAAGATTTTGGATCATCTTTACTATCATTACTCTGAATTCTTTTTCAGGTAGTTTGCCTATTTCCTCTGCATTTATTTTATACTCCAATTTAAAAAAAAAAAAGAGTGACTCTCTCTCTCTCTCTCTAAATGCACAGAATTTCTTGATTATAGACTAAATTCACCTATTTCACTAAATACAGCCAGGGTGATCTCTAAAATAGTCAGTCAGTTGACACTCCAACAAGAAAAGCATAAGAAGTTCTCATTTCCCCACCAGCACTTGGTATTTTCTGACTTTCTCATTTTGCCAATCCGGTACATGTAAGGTGGTATTTAATTGTGGTTTTATTTTCATTTTCTGATTTCTTATGAGGCTGAACTTCTCTTCCCATATTACTAGCTGTGTGACTTTCCCCTTCTCATACTTCACTCATTTTTTCTATTGTGTTTCCTGTCTTCTTCCTGACTTGCAGAAATAGCTTTTATATTCTAGATATTAATCACTTGTTAGTTTTCAACACCAAATATATCTCACTCCAGTCTTTCAATCTCTGAAAACTTTGTGATGTGTTTGTTGCACAAACATACTTTGATGTGGGTAAATTTATCCACAGTTTGTGTATTTTGAGTCTTGTTTATGAAATCCTTCCATTCTGGGGTCACAAAGATACTAAACTACATTTCCACCCATTGGCTTTTGGTTTTACCTTTCACATTTAGGTTTTTAATCCAAATCTAGCTAAAGTGTATTTTTTTTAAGGAAATAAACTTTATTATTTTTTCCACACAGTGAGTCCATTTTTCCAAATGTGGTTTCATCCCTGTCCCACACCAAGTTCCACACATTCATGGGTTTATGTCTAGGTCAGCTTCTTCACCAGAACACACTGGTTGCATTACGAGGCTCTGTGACACCTGACTATTCGGTGGTTAAAGTCCCTCCTCATTTTGCTCTTCTTTTTACAAAGTGGTCTTGGGTATTCAAGAAACTTTATTCTTCCATATAGCTTTTAGAATCAGTTTATCAGAGTCCTCAAAAATTTCAGCTGGTACTTTTATTGGAATTATATTAAATTTATAGCTCAATTTAGACAATGTTAAATTGTCCCATTTATAAATATACTGTCTATTTGAAATTATTTAGGTCTCCTTTTATATCTTTTAATGGAATTTCAAAAATTCGTCCTTAAAGTTTTAATGCATTCTTTTTTAGGTTAATTCCTAGACACTTTATACTATTAGTTTGCAATTTAAATGGCATCTTATTTTCTACTGCTTTTTCCAGTATTAATTTGTTTATGTTATTCTTATTCTGGCAGACCTGCTAAACTCTCTAATGAGTTCTAATAATTTGTCTATTGCCCTTGTTAAAAAATTTCCATGTAATAATCTTATTAGCTGTACACTTAAAATATCTTCTCTTTTCAATCTTTGAATTAAATCTTATGCTTTTTTTTTTCTCTTGCTTTTATCTTGTAATTTTAAAGAGAATGTTCCTACATATCTTTATTACGATGATGCTTGCTGCATGTTTTTGGTAGAAAGTCTTAGCAAAGCTGAAAAGTTTTCTTTTCTTCATAGCTTTCAAATTTATTTTATTTGTAATAAAATACTACTTATTTGGGCTTCCCTGGTGGCGAAGTGGTTGAGAGTCCGCCTGCCAATGCAGGGGACTGGGTTCGTGCCCCGGTCCGGGAAGATCCCACATGCTGCAGAACGGCTAGGCCTGTGAGCCATGGCTGCTGAGCCTGCACGTCCGGAGCCTGTGCTCCGCAACGGGAGAGGCCACAGCAGTGAGAGGTCCGCGTACCGCAAAAAAACACCCAACAACAACAACAACAAAAACTATTTATTTACTAAAAACTTTGCTTTACTGAATATATATATATATATATTTTTTTTGCTGTATGCGGGCCTCTCACTGCTGTGGCCTCTCCCGTCGCGGAGCACAGGCTCTGGATGCACAGGCTCAGCGGCCATGGCTCACGGGCCCAGCCGCTCCGCGGCATGTGGGATCCTCCCAGACCAGGGCACGAACCCGCGTCCCCTGCATCGGCACGCGGACTCCCAACCACTGCGCCACCAGGGAAGCCCTGAATATTTTTCTACATCTGTTAAGAACATATCCTTTTTTTTCTCTTTCAGTATTAAAGTAATGAATTACAATGATGCATTTTTCTGATACTGATCTATCTTTGTATTTTTGGGAGCAACACCTGCTTGATCATTCTGCACTCGTATTCTTTCCTTCTATTACTTCTTTCTTTTTTAATAGACTTTATTTTTTAAAGCTGTTTTAAGTTCATGGCAAAATTGAGTGGGAGGCACAGAGATTTTCCACACACCCCTGCCCACATACACACATCGCCTCCCCCACTATTGACATCCTGCATCAGAGTAGTACATTCTATAAGATTCTTGATAAATATTTTAGAATACTTTTTCCCTTTCATTTACTTTTTTTCTCTTATTGGGACTCCTTTTAGGTGGTTGTCATTACTTCTCTTTTTATTCTTTCAGTGTTTTAAGTCTTCTCATTTTTCAAATTCTTTTCCCCTTTTGATGACTTTTCAAAGAGTTTCTCATCCAATCTTCCATGTACTCTTTCAATCTTCAGATGAGTCCTTTCTGCAATCCAACCCATTGGGTGAGTTCATTATTTCAACAACTGAACTTTCCATACTGAATCTCTTTATTTGGGCCTTTTCCACAACCACTTATTTCTGATTTATGTTCCTAGCATCCTCTCTTATCTTTCTAAGGATACTTATTATGCTTATTCTAAACTCTTGCTCTTTCTGTTGTGCTGGTTATACTTCCTACCATACAGGTAGTCCCATTTGCTGCCTTTCTTTCTCAGAATTTGTGCCACTCAGATTTCTACCAATTTTCTCCTTTGGGATCATGTTTTATTTTCTTGGATTGATCAGCAGCCTTGGCCTTTATTTTTCTGTTGGGGGAGGAGTGAAAGTTTAGCCAGAGCTCATGCTCCTCCAGGTAAGTTTAGGTGGGGTGGAAGAGCTTTTCAGAGAGGAAAGCCAGGGAGCCTGTAGTGATTCACCCTATGCTCTGCCTGCCTCCTGTTCCCCGTAGGTGTACCTGGCAGCTCCAGAACCTACCCATGTCTCTGTGGATGGCACTGCTCTTCATGGGGGTAGGGCTGTTATTCTCTTTTATAATTGCCAGGCCATGGGATGGGTGGCAGAAGAAAATCACAGGCACTCTTTGTCAGGTTCCAGGGCTTCCTTGAAGTTACTCTGCCCTGCCCTCCAGACTTTCCTGCCCATAGTAAAAATGCCCAGGTGATGGACATCTCAGGGCAACAAGGGGAAGAAAAAGGAGTGCAACCAGGAAGTGCTACCTCAGCCCTCCCCCTTCATCACTATTACCCATCCACAGGCACTCAGCCATCCAGTTCTGTCTCTCCTGTGGTTATCTTCAGGGAAGGTTTGGTGGTGAGAGCCTGGAACCTGTGTGTTGGCTCCCTTGCCAGGAACTCGAATTCCCCAGCCCTGGTTCTTTATCTTCATTTGCCTTGGTATCTTATTTTCTGGCTATGTCACAAGTTTGCTTTTGTTTTGTTTTGTTTTGGAGAATAAAATGTATTCATTCAGTAATATGTATTGATCACCTAGGGTTTGCAAGACCCTTTGCCAGATGATGGGCTAAAATAGCCAAAGAGCCTTTCTAACCACTGCTCTCTTTGCAGTTAGCTAAGTAAATCAACCTGGCATTGCCCAGCCTCTGAGTCACCACACTTGGCAGGAACCAGCCTGAATTTCCTCTCCATCATGTTTGCCAGGGCATGCTCTCTCCTTTAGAACTCTAACAACTCACCTCTCTGACACCTTTCAAAGTTATTCCTTTAGCCTCTATCATTCGACTTCCCATCTCCATTTTCACCGAGAACTTCTAAATAGAGCTATGGAGTCATAAGGTATTTGGAAAAAGTGCCCACCTAAGAGACAGGTGGCTTGGTTTTTCAGTCCAGCTCTGCCACTAATTGTGTATATGATCTTGGCCAAGTTACATCACCTCCTGGGGCCTCAGTCTCTGACATCTGTGTGGGCCTCTATTTATGGCTGTACTGCTTTCTGTTTCTTGTCATAGTTTCAAGAATTCTTGAGCATAGGGACTGGTCTGAAATATTAAATATGTTTTACTTGTTGACTGGTGGGTTTAGCACACATTCAATTTTCATCATAAACCAACAAAATCATTCTAGTGCTTCTTGATATGCAGTGCTGTGGCATATACCTTTTACAACAAAGTTGTCCCTACTTTCTCAAAATCAACATAATTCTGCCTCGTGGGGCGTTATTTTTCTCTTCCTAGAAGGAAAGCTATTTATGTGAGTAGTGTGAACATATATTGAAAGAGAGGGAGACAAAAATCATGGTACGCTATTCCTACAAATCATGCAGAATTTGCATAAGACAAGAGGGCTCCAGGATGGGACCATGTGGTTTGCAAATCTGTCCTCCAGGTCTCGCTGGGGTGCACAACTACTCTTATTGGATGGTTTAGGTGTGGCATTAGGAGAGACAATAGGCTCTTGAGATTTCTGGGAGTAGGACCCTCTTAGTCACAGCTCAGTTCTAGAGAACTGTTTCAATATCCTACTTTACCACCCCTCCACGCTCCTCCTTATTGAGCCTCACCCTTATTTAACACCTTCCATTATGAGAGGAAGAAGTGTGTCTCTTACATCTTTTTTGCTATTGGATCCCATCATCTTTCAGCTCCCCAGGAACTTCATTCCATTAATGATCCCCTTTCCCCTTTACCTTCAACTCTTTCCCACCCCATTTCTCCTTTTCAACTTATATGCCTGCTCAGACCTCACTTTAAAGCAAACCCTCACGCTCGCACACCTGCACTACTTTGCCTGGCTAACACCATCTTGTCTCTCCGTTTCTGTTCACATGTAGCCTCCTCTCTAAGCCCATGCTTCAGCTTTTCTCTGTTCCTAGAGTGCCCTGTGCACACCTCTAATATTACACTTATCCTGTACTGCAGTTTACTTGTTTATATGTCTATCCCTCCCACCGGACAAAATATCAAAATATAACTGTAGGACCTTGACTGTATTTTTTACCTCTTGTGAATTCCAGTTACCTTATATAGTAATCTCAATAAATTTTTGTTGAATCAATAATGTAGAGGCCAACTCTAAAATAATGAATGTGTCATTTTGAGAAGCTGTTTCCAAATCTAAATAAAGAAGCTGGAATGGGCCCAGAAACTTCAAGAAGCTTATATCCTCAAGACCCATCTGCAGTGAGGTTTAAAGAAGTAACGTATTTTGACATACTACATCTTAACAAGAGCAGGATACTAAACAGTGGTAAGATCTCAATTTCCCCCCAACAGAATTCCCTTTAAAACTTATATACATAGTACTTATTCATTGAAGAAAAAAAATTTAAATATAAAAATCACCTGTAATACCATATTGTAGATATGGTTTCTGTTAATATTTCCATGTACATTCTCCTAGATTTTTTTTTTACTATGTTAAAATGTGTATTTGTGTAAATATATTTTTTAAATGACATCATACCATGTATACTTTTGAAAGCCTACTTTTTCACTTATTATGTGCATATTTCCATGCTAATAAAAACATAGCTACAATATCACTTTAATGCTGGAGTGGGATTAAGGTGGGTGAGGGTCATGACATATTTAACCAATCCATCCTCTATTATTAAATATTTAGGCTTTGAGGTGTTTCATTATTGAGGTGTTTCATTATTTCAAAAACATTTCAACAAACATTTTTGTGCTTACATTTTTTTAAGCTCATGCCTTATTATTCACTAGGATACATTTCTTTTGTTGTTGTTGTTGTTGCATTGGGTTTTTATTGCTGTGCATGGGCTTTCTCTAGGTGCATTGAGTGGGGGCTACTCTTCATTGAGGTGCACTGTCTTCTCATTGGGGTGGCTTCTCTTGTTGCAGAGCACAGGCTCTAGGCACGTGGGCTTCAGTAGTTGTGGCACGCAGGCTCAGTAGTTGTGGCTCGAGGGCTCTAGAACGCAGGCTTGGTAGTTGTGGTGCACAGGTTTAGTTGCTCCGCAGCATGTGGGATCTTGCTGGACCAGGGCTTGAACCCGTGTCCCCTGCATTGGCGGGTGGATTCTTAACCACTGCGCCACCAGGGAAGTCCCGAGGACACATTTCTAATGGCAAAATTTCTTGATCGAAAGATATGTTCATATTTAAAGTTTGTTAGTGTTACCAATTGCCAACTTTCTCTTAAGAAAGTTGTACCAATTTACACACCTGCCAGCAGTATACAAGGGTATATTTTCCCCACACTCTCACCAATATAGGTTATGCTAATTCTACTTACTCTTTCTCGGTCTGGTTTGATTTCTCATGTTTTTTCAAAATTTGCATCTCATTGATTGCTAACTAGGCTAAAAATTTCATATCTTTATTATTACTTTTATTTTATATTTATGTTTTGAGTAGCCTGTTCATATCCCATGATCTCGTATTATTTGAAAACTTATATATACAGATAATCAATCCTCTTTTCACCAAAAATGTAGCATACACTTTTCTTAAATTGCTCTTTGCATTTTAAAGCCTTATTTATGGTGTTTTAAAATTTTTTACTTTACTATGCATAAAGTTTGAGATTTTTTTCCCTATCGTTAATCCATCTTTTCCTTCAGGTTTCATGCCTTCCCCACATGAGGCAGAGATTACCAGTTACCTACCAAATACTCTCTCCTCAGCTTCTTTAGCAAGGAAACAATGTATTTCTGAGCCTCCTTTGCAGTTGGGTGTGATCAGGTGACCAGTTAGGGTCAATGACTGCAAGGGTTGTTGTGTGACCTGGGGCAAAACTCCTGAAGAGGGAGAGTTGAGGCTTCTCCCTTCTTCTTTTCTGTTGCCTAGAAGGAAACAGCTAGAGCTCCAGCAGCCATCCTGGACCACTTCCATCTTGTGGATGGAAGTCAACTTGGCAGTGGGTACGGAAGGAAGGAGCCTGGAGTCCTCACAATGTTATGAAGCTGTCACACTAACCCTGGGCTGTCTACCTCCAAATTTCTTTTATACAAGAGAATAAATAAGTCACTGTAGTCAGGCCTTTGGTAAGAGCAACTCTTACTCCTAAGAGCGATTCCTAACTCATATGCCAACCCAAGGTTATATCAATATTTATTTGTATTTTTATCTACTATATTACCTCTACATTTACAGATGTACGACTGAAATGACATATAACCAAGGTTCGACAGTGTCTATAAGATAATCATTTTTGGTAGAAGCTTCTTCAAAATGATAATTGCTAGACCCCCATGTGGATAAACTGTTACACTGAATTTTAAGGAAGGATCTAATTATAGAGTTTTATTCTATCAGGCATTTTTTGAAAAAGTTAGGCCAATGATCTTGACTTGAAATACTTTTATTATACAGATCTTGAGAAATAGCTTTAATATCTATTTTTTTTTGATGAATTACGGGCTTACATCCTAAGTTAGTTTTCAGGGGATGCAACTATAAAATGTGTACAGCTAGTTGGGAGGTTTTCAGTGTAGATAATTGGATACATATCTAAATTTGTGTAATAAAGAGCTGTATTATAGCAACATTGTACTATAGTTCCATAACAGCCAGAATTTCATTTTAAGACTATTGGTTTTAAAACATACTTTGACTATAGGTATGGTTTTTCTAGAACTTGACAACACATATTATTCTTGCTTCTGGAAAAATGAGCCAGATAAGAGCGTTCAATTTAATGTAATGAATATTTCCTTGACTAGTATTTATTAAGCACCTGCTACGTATTAGTCTCTGTATTTAATCTCACAATGACTTGTAATTCAGGTAATAAAATCCCTAGTTTAGAGAGGGGGAAATTGAAGCTCAGAGGTGTTAATTCACTTGTCCAAGGACACTCACTGGCTAAATGGAAATTTCAGACGGCCTCTGAAGGCTGTTGACTCCAAATTCTAAACTCCTGTGTTACTCATACCAGGCCCTGAGCTGGACCTGAGGGAGATAAGAGATTAGTAAAACAATTTCCTTCAAGTAATATTAAAGAAAATTTGGTACTTACCTGCCCCACACAGGTCCGTTATGTTAATATGAGTGGGCAAGGAACTGCCTTTCGAGTTAGCTGCAGACACGGACACAGCCCAGTTCCCAGTTCTGGGAATGACCCAGGTCCAGGAGGTGTGTTCTGTGATGTTCTGTAGTGTGGCTTTCCCCCCTGCTACCTCCTGCAAGGTCACTCGATAGTGGAGGATTTTTCCTTTTGCCTCTGATAGACTCAGATTCTGCAACAAAACACATCTCCTTACTATGTACTCTCAGACAAGGTCACTGGATGCTCTATGCTAGGACCTCATGACTACCAGCAGCAGGTGGCTACACTGGAGTGACCTTTTTATTTACATCTTCTCATCTCCTCCACTGCACACTTTCATGTCTCCACCCAGCCCTGCCACTTAGAAAAAAAATCAGTTAACATTTTTTAAAGCTAATTCTTAAAAACATATTGATTTTCCTTTCTTGCTTCAAAGTGACACTTCCTAACAGGAGAAAACTCAATTACATTCAATGGAACAAGTGAGGGATCTGGACTCAGAAGATCTGGGTTTGAGTTCCAGCTCTACCAATCACCAGCTGTGTGACCCTGGGCAAGGCATTCAGATCCTCTGAGTCTCCATTTCCAAATTTGTGAAACACACACACGTATATATTTTTACATAGAAAGTGCAATGCTGCTCCTGAAATCAAAAACAAGCTTTCTAAGAGCTAAACTAGTAAAATCCATACTTAGTGAATTGGATTAGCCATCTGTGCTAGGAAACTAAGACACTGTTTATAAATGTGTGACTAACAAGTTTTGGAACTGCAAGAATTCCAATTGAGATGACTTGGGAACAATCCCAGAAAGTAAGCAGAAAACTAATTATTTGTACTGTAACCCTGTTTGGACAAGGACCATGGGAAGCAGAAGCATTGGAAATGGGGAGTTGCCAAGGCCTGTGCTGGCAGTGCCTGTCCATGCCTAGTGCAGGGAGAGAAAGGCATTGCTCACCAGACTTAAGCATCACAGTTTTCTTGACAAGACTCTTCCTTCCATGGGGTGTGGGGTGGCCTCAAGCCGCTGAAAGACACACCTTAGGGTTGGCAAATGCCCCTTTCTCTGGTTCTCTGCTCCCTAAGCAATCTTTTAATAATTTGGTTTCCTATGTCATTTATCGTCATTTATCTGTCAGGAGAGCCTGGGCTAACGTGAACATCTGGTTCACTTAAAATTTGTATTTTTCACTTAAAGTGAAAAAATTGGCCTTCTGATTATAATTTGGCTTCTGAAATAATTAGCACGCTGGGAGAGGATGCTCCTATCTGCTGACTCAAGCCTTCTGGTTGGCCCAACAGCTGCAATTCTCACTATAAATTAATGCATGAACATCCAGCTTTTTATATTTCAGGCTCTAGGAGCTTGAATAATGCAGATCATGCCCTAGGTACCCTTCTGGATCCACAAGGCCCAAGACTGGGTCATAAACCATGGTCAACACACTGGGTGAATGCCATGTTGTTGGGGGCATTTTTGGGCGCACGTTCAGCCGTTCCCTAGAAGACATCCTGTGTCCTGGCAAGAACCAAGAAAGTTAGCGCTGCAAACGTCCATCAGCTGATCTCATAGGCCCATTGTGTGGATTAAAACAAGTGAGTGCTTTTGACATTGTGATGTTCTGAACTGTTATTAATAAACATGCCCTTTGTCATAGGAGAAAAAACAAGATAAATTAAAGCAAAAGCTGGCTAGGGAAGACCATTCCCTCAGCTCTCTCTCACTCCATTCTTCCCTCCCTGTCCCTTGTGCAGCTCCAGAGGGAGGACTGTCACCCCCATCCCAGGCACCCCACCCAAAGGCACTCCCCAAGAGTTAACTGGGCTCACAAAGCTCCCCATTCTTGCCAGGAACCCAAGGGGCAATAGGGAAACAGCCTGCATTACCACGCGCTCATTATTGTTCACAGACACCTCAGCAATCCAGCAGTAGAGTGCTGACAGAAGGGAGGAAACGTCAAGTCCTCTTGGATCCAATGAACCTACCTAGAGACTGCTGTGGAAATCCAGCTGATCCCAGTGATGTAGTAAACAGAGGTGTGGGTTGGAAAGGTGAGTAAATGTTCCCAGAGGGCAGGGAAGGGCTTGGACCCACCTTGCATTAGTTTTGAGTTGCAAATATCAGTGAGAAGGTGAGGATGGAGCCAAGGAGTTAGACAAATAAATATGGTATCCCTTGAGTTATGCTTGTATAAAATGTCAAGCTCCAGTTTGGCTGTAAACATCTCTCAGATAACTGGTCTCCTTAACCAAACTGGAAAATGGGTCTAACTTGTCCAGCAGGGTCCATAGAATAAAAGATTCAATGAGTTCAATGAGCCAGTGGGAAAACAGGTATTTAGCTGGAGGGGCACTCAGTCTCCTGAAGCAACTAAAAAGAGTGTGATTAGGTTGGTTAAAAAAAACCCAGTAACATCAAGTTTGCGAATCAGGTATATAATGCATTACCCCTTGATGACACGTGGCCCTGACGGAATGGACTATCATCCCAGAACAACAGAACAGGAAGGGGTTCTACAGATTAACAATGAATTCAGTGTTTCATTTTATCAACGGGGAAACTAAGCCCTGGGGACAAGAGATGACTTGCTTAAGGCCACTCAAGGGACAGATAGAGGGGCTGAGAGTGGAATCCAGGGCTCCTGACTTCTGGATTCATGACCCCTCCACTCTGACTCACTGCTCCCTCTAACGGCAAGCGTGAGACAATGAACTGGTGAGTACGAGCGCCATGTTGCATAGTTGGATCCCCATTCACCCTTCTGGCCCAGAGTTGCAAAGCAACTGGAACATCAACAGTGGGCATGAGGTCAGCAATTTGGGGAGAGTGGAGATCCAGAATTCTTTTTTTCCAGAGCCAACGAGCCCTGAGTCAGAAGGAGAGAAGCTCTGAACCGAGAAAAACCTTGGCCTGAGGAGCCAGCTGGGTCTTCTCAGATAAATTTATTTTTACTCTAGTGTTTGTTTATTTGGGTGGGTGAGAAGGGGGAATCTATCATTTATTGGGCCATACCATGAGTCAGAAGCTCTACATCCTGTCATATTTATTCCTTATAACTCCTCATTCTGATGAGGGTGCTAACGCTTAGAGAGGTTAAGAAACTGACTCAAGAAGTCCCTACAAATCTAAAAAAAAAAAAAAAAAGGTTCTGAAGAACCTAGGGGCAGGACAGGAATAAAGACGCAGACTTAGAGAACGGACTTGAGGACACGGAGAGGGGAACAGTAAGCTGGGACGAAGTGAGAGACTGGCATGGACATATATACACTACCAAACGTAAAATAGCTAGCTAGTGGGAAGCAGCCACATAGCACAGGGAGATCAGCTCGGTGCTTTGTGACCAGCTAGAAGGGTGGGATAGGGAGGGTGGGAGGGAGGGAGATGCAAGAGGGAAGAGATATGGGAACATATGTGTATAGCTGATTCACTTTGTTATAAAGCAGAAACTAACACACCATTGTAAAGCAATTATACTCCAATAAAGATGTTAAAAAAAATTAATTAGGGCTTCCCTGGTGGCGCAGTGGTTGAGAGTCCGCCTGCCGATGTAGGGGACACGGGTTCGTGCCCCGGTCCGGAAAGATCCCACATGCCGCGGAGCGGCTGGGCCCGTGAGCCATGGCCACTGGGCCTGAGCGTCCGGAGCCTGTGCTCCGCAACGGGAGAGGCCACAGCAGTGAGAGGCCCGCGTACCGCAAAAAAAAAAAAAAAAAAAAATTAATTAAAAAAAAACTCCCTACAGAAAAGTAATGCTAGATTTTAGTGCGCCCCCTGGTGGATATGAGAGAGGAGGGCGATATCCAGACGGAGTCTGGGGTCCCCAGGAGCATCTCAAAGACAGGGTACTTCCTGCCCCTTCTTGGGCAGTGCTGAGAGTGGGTTTCAAGCCAGTGGTCCTACTGTTGTTGTCACCCTCTCCTACTGGTAAGAATACACTAAAAAGGAAAAGCTGTCCACTGCCTCTCTCCCTTCAGTCTTCTTTCTGCTCTGCCCTGTGGAAAATGATCTAAACTTAGTGAGCGTAGCCTTTCTGACTTCGCTTTGTCTGAGAAGCAAAGAGTGAACAGCTCCCTCATAAACCATTATAAGAATTCTGCTGCCTGAAAAGGCTTTCAGCGTCAAAAATAACTTGGTGAATGTAATCCAAGAAAGGACAAAGTCTGATGCATTTGTGAATGTGTGCCCTGTTTGTGTTTTGAAGTATATTATAGGAAAGGTGTTTCTGTGAATTGATAAATCATTTCCTCTTAAGACTTCGAAAAAACTACTGTACTTACAATAAAGTAATATTTTACTTCTGAACTTCCCCTGATGCAAATAATAACTTTAAAATAACTGTTAGAGCTTAGCCTGTATCAGAGAAGAGAGTCTGTAATCAAGACCCGTTGGAAAGCTGGGCAGTTTGAATACTTATTAGTCGCAGCTTTATCTGTGAAGATTTTTTGGGTTTTTTTTTGGTTTTGGAACACTGCTGACTTGGTTCTTGTTATTCGGGAAGATCTTTTGCTTTTCTGCTCCACCACCTAGCAGCCACATGACCTTGGGCAAGTTATTTCACCTCTCTGAGCCTCAATTTCCTCATCTGTAAAATGAGGATAATTCTATATCCAGCATAGGCTTATTGGAGGATTCAATGAGCTAAGGGCAGTAAACTGTTTCAAAAGAGTGTTTGGTGCATGAGAGATATGAAGACACTTGGTGGGTACCCTACTCTCACTTAACTCTAATATAAAAATCATCATAATTGGCACTTTTCCCATCATACTTATATGGCTCTTCTATTAATCTTGACCTGGCTTATACCACAGCTCTCTATGGAAGTTTCACCAGTGCCATACAGTTGATTACAAAGTATATGCAATTTGTGGGTTTAAGTCTGGGTACCTTGACTTCAGAACTTATGACTGCCTTCAGCAACCCCAGTCCAAAGTGAAGACAATCCTCACCTGGAAGTTTTAAAAATCACTGTACTGGAAATTTCCATCTGTGGACCTATCTCCCCACTAGCCTGTCAGTTCGTCTTTGCATCCTCAGTGTCATGACCAGTGTCCACCTCCTAAGAATGACCTGGCAAACACTTTTCACAATTCTTATTTTCATACCAACCTCATGTTATATATACTTTTACTATCTGCACGGTACTCATGAGGCAAGTAAGGCACAGAGAGTTTAAGCGCCTTGCTCAGGAACACACAGTAAGTGGTAAAGCTGGAGCTTGAACCCAGCTAGCACAGCTGCTCTATCTGGAGAATGAAGTCTTAACTGCTGGCATGCTGGCACGTAGTAGGCATCCCCCAGGTGTTCCGCTACTCTGAACTGATTTAATTGATAGTCATACCTCCTGGTCGTTACCCGGGCATAATGATGTCTATCTTGTTTTACAGCTAGAAAACAGCAAAATAATGGAAACTTTTTAAGAGCAAAGCTTTAACTCCCCTTCCATCTCTGTTTTCTATCTTCTGTTAATTCTCTGCTACTTACTCTTATCTTTGTCACTGACCACATTCTGCTATCCAACCCAAATTCCCTGCATTGCATCTGGTACAGTATGTGTGACTAGTAAGCAAGGGAAAGCAACCTGTTCTGTCTGAAAATATCTCCAGAAATGCTGTGCCAGCCTGTGATGAGACAGGGTTGGGAAAGGGAAGGAGAGAGAGTTGAATACTGCAGCAAAACTAATCTTCCCATCTGCTGCTTTTGTATTTAAACATTGATTCTGAGGTTGGATACCTCCTATAATTATATAAGGGCCTCAGGCTCCTGGAAGCCAATCTTCCCTGGGGATTTACAATAGACCTTTGTCCTCCATCAATATAAACCAGGTTACAAATAATACTGTCTACTTTTACTGAATCCCTTTCATATGAGGAGGCCAAAGAATTCATCCCTTCAGTGCAATGTGATACAGGTTGGAATATTCTTCTTTCACCAAAGACAAAGACAGGGAGAAAGAGACCAAGTGAATGTACTGAATAAGCCGCTTCTGGTCTCAACAGTCTGAGGCTGTGCTGTAAACTGGTGTACGGGGCTGGCTCTTTCTCTTTCTTCTTGACTTCTATGGTTCGAGGGTAGCTGTTTATCCAAATGAATTACTTCATTGAACAAGTGAATATAAAACACCCAGTTTTTTCCCCACCTTTGGAACCAAAAGATTCCCTATCTCTCTTCTATCTTGCTTGTTAAGGCTCAGGACACTGGTTGTTGGCCACTACAGGAGGGAGCTCTGCAGCCTTCAAAACGGGGCTCTCCTGACCTGAGACGGGCTGCTATCTGGAGGGTGAGCCCCTGGCCACTGTGCCATACTGGCACTTAGTAGACACACCAGTTGTCAAAGACATAGTAGGAAAAAAAGAATGTAAAATAGCTCATTCATATTTTTAAAATCAATTACATGTTGAAATGATAACATTCCAAATATATCTGCAAGTAAAATATATTATTAAAATCGTCCGCCTGTTTCTTTTTACTTTCTAAAATGTGGCTACAAGAAAGTTCTTTTTTCTTTTTTTTTTTTGCTGTTCGCGGGCCTCTCACCGCTGTGGCCCCTCCCGTTGCAGAGCACAGGCTCAGCGGCCATGGCTCACGGGCCCAGCCACTCCGCAGCATGTGGGATCTTCCAGGAACCGGGGCACGAACCCGCGTCCCCCACATGGGCAGGCGGACTCCCAACCACTGCGCCACCAGGGAAGCCCTACAAGAAAGTTTTAAATTATGCATGTGGCTTGCATCCGTGGCCTGCTTTATATTTCTATGGGATAGCACTTCACTAATGTGATCCTTCAAGCCGAAGTCATGTCCCCAGGGGTTCTCCTGTCAAATGTTCTCCCATCCTTGTCCTGACTAACTTGTTCTTCTGGGGAGCTCCAGTATTAACTTCTCTTTTTTTTTAGGGTCAGAAAACTTTAATAACACCTGGACAGAATCAATACTAACAATTTAAGGGGCAGTTTATACGTGATATTTTCTAAAGATTTAAACTATTCCAAAAGATTTTATCCTTAAAATTGTTTAAAAAAACAAGCTAACAAACAAAAACTTCACCCTATTTAACCCTCAGCAACTCGACTGTGGACTCACTTTACCCACACCTCGAAATCCTTCCAACCAATTAAGAAACTAAAAAGCAGAAACTCACGTGGGATTCTGACTGTCAGGCCTATCTTTCGATGTGTAGACTCTCCTATGCCCTTTGTCCTTCTGATGCTCCATCTTTTAACCGCAGTGACTCGCTCATTGCCTGAGCTCCACTTTGTTCTATGGTTCACAAAGTTAGTCAGCTGCATGGAGAATGGACAATGCTGAAATCTGCAGTATTACATTCTGAAAGGTCCTCTCTGACTCCTCACTCCTTCCCCTGCCTGGCCATCATCCTCCCCAGCCGAACCTTGAACCCCTCCTTGAACCTGAGGGCCCTCACCACCTCCTTGCTATTTCTGTCCTCCTGCTGGACTGTGAGCTCAAGGGCATGGAGCCTGGACCTGGCTTGTTCACTTCCATATCCCCACATGCAGCACGGGCTCTAGGCCTAGAGGAGTTTTCATGTATGTGTTTGCTTGAATGAATAAATGAATGAGTGAGTGAATGAAGGAGTGAATTCAGCTCCATCTGCACACAGGTATTTCTCTTCCAGACCCGTGGCCCAAACCACCATTTCAGAAAGTTTGTGACTTGCTATGATCGAGACAGTGAGAGGACACTGAAGAAATTTACAGAGGAAATTGGAAAGGTTAATGTGGCTTTAACCCATCATCATATCTTTTCATACATCATCTCCATATATATTTGAGGTGACTTTCTTCTTAAAGGATAGAAGCTGTATTAACTGAAGGAAAAGTGTACTGGAATCATGGATTGAAATGCTTTGTCAAAGCAAAGGAAACGGTATGAAAGTTTCTGCAGAAGGAGATGATAGAGGGAATCTGAGGGAAAGAATTGGTGACACTCCTCCCCCCACCCCTGAAAGGGCTCTAACCCAACACTGAGGCTGTTGCTAACACAGCAACAGTTTCTACCTGTTATTGCATTTACTGTTTTAACAACATCCAGGTGTTTTTGCTTGATTCATAGATTAGGTTCTACTTTTTGTCTTCAACATAGAAAGTATTTTTTCTCTTAAAAGCAACTATGGGGACCTCCCTGGCGGTCCAGTGGTTACGACTCTGGCTTGCACTGCCAGGGGCATGGGTTCGATCCCTGGTTGGGGAACTAAGATCCTGCAAGCTACGTGGTGTGGCCAAAAATTTAAAAATAAAAAATTTTTAAAAAGCAACTATGGCAAAAAATAGTACAGGATATTTTTGAGGAAATGGAGTTTTTCGGAGAAACCAAGGTGTGGGAAAATGAGTAACTATGTGGGAACCAGAACATCAAAGGTCTCCTTTACCCTCAACATATTCGCACACCCACCTTCATAAATCACACGCATATAGATACATTCATACACATTCACACTCAAACACCCACACATATACACCCACACTTATACCCACATGTATCCCACACACACCTTCACACTTACTCACTGCGGAGGGTGATTCACATGTTGGACTTTAACACCTAATGTGATGGTGTCAGGAGGTGGGGCCTCTGCAAGTTGATTAGGCCCTGAGGGTGGAGCCCCCATGGGTGGGATTAGCACTCTCTAAGAGACCCCAGAATGCCGTCTAGTCCCTTCCACCACGTGAGGATACAACAGAAGTCTGCGACACAGAAGAGGGCCCTCACCCAACCATGCTGGCAGCTGGATCTCGGACTTCCAGCCTCCAGACTGTGAGAAATTGATCTCTGTTATTTATAAGCCCCTAGTCTATGGTATTTTATTATACTAAGACACATCCATGCATAACATACATGCCCATACACACACACACGTACTCACATATACACACCCACACACTCACATCCCTCCCACGCATACAAAACTCCCACGCATTCACACACATGTGCACTCACTCACATATACAACACACATGCACACACACCACTCCAGACACGCACATTCATACATCCTCAACTCCCTCCACACACACCGGGGCTGTACCCATTCAGCACCAAGCTGTTCTCCCCTAGTGTAAACATCCTACAAAAATGAAAGGTCATCTCACTTCTCCCTATCTGCAAGAGAAACGTGTTCTCTCTGTGTTCACAGGCTGATGGGGTTTTACTTGGGGCTTCCTCTGGTGCCAAAGCCCCAAATTCCCCTTTGCAGTGGCGGGGTGTCCCCCTTACCTGGTTTCCCAGTATTGATCAAAGTGAAAAAAGAAAAATCAGCCACCACACACGTCTTTGCTTCCTTTCCCCCGTGTGGTCTGACTGAGGCCCCACCACAAAGCTCTTGATCCGGCTACAGTGTTTCTTTCTAGCCTGAGGTTTAGATGAGTTCCTTGTGTCACAGCACAGCCCTGTATGTGAGACTCCCAAGCCTGCCTAAGGGGGGCAAGAGGAATCCCCAGGCGGATGAGTGGAGAGGGGTGGTTCCAGAGGGCAGTATTTCCGCCCAGGAAAGGCTTCCAGCACAAGCACCACATCATGGAATCCTCTCATGGGAAATCACTTCCCCTCCCTAGACCTCAGTTTCCGTGTTTGTAAAACGAGTGTTAGAACCCCATGCTGCTTAAATGCCCTTTGGCTCTAGAGGTCTGGGATTCGTGGTTCTGGGGTCCAGAGCAGGACTGCTCATCTCAGCAACTCCAGCTGGGGTTTAATTGCCTCTCCCAGGTGGGTGGAGAGGCAGTTGAAGAAGCCCAGGATTCGACAGAGAAGGACTAAATCCTGCAATGACCCTATAAAACTGAAGACTGGGTCCAACTTTCCTTTCTCAGGCTGGACCATCACTGAAGGTTTTGAAGGTGCCCTGTCACGACTACCATCTGGCACAAGGTTATAGAAGCTTCTAGTATTTACATTTTTGGTTTCTTATTCAAATCGATTCCAGTCCAAAGCATCCTTCTTGGGCCCACAATTCTGGCTCCACAAAAGGAAAGATTTTCTAACTTCTCAATAAGAGATGCCATCGAGGCCTGGGCTTCCTCCAAAGCGATTCTCCCTGTCCCAGAAGGTCCCAGATATCTGTCTGTCCTGGCTGGGCTGGGAGCAATGTTTATGAGAGAAAGCGTGGACTAGAAGAGCTTTAAAGCCTCTTTGAATTTCAAGGCTTCATTTCAGAATCTAAGCTTCGTGAGGAATAGCGACAGGATCAAGATGAGTAGCAGAGAGGAGTTTGCATACGCAAGCTTGCTAAGCATTACCTGTTGGCTAACAAATAATTATTTTGACTTTGCTCTGACGTTGGTTTCAGGGTACCCTGCTCATGCCTGTTCTAAATTCTCTCTGTGACAGTATACACAGATATAGCACCAGGCACATTGCTTACCCTGTTAGGATAAAAATCATGATGCAGTATCATTTAATTTTTCCTTGGTGGCCCCCGTGATTTTTCTGCGTTTGTGTCTTCTCATTGACTGGGCCCTATGACGGCCTTGTCAGCTCTGCAGGTACCAGGCTCATTACCCTCATTCTACCGAGAGAAACCCTAGAGTAGAGAGGAGTGAAATGGGACCAGAACAGAGTATCTTTTCAGATAACTGTAAAGTACATTTTGGGAGGAGGGATCTTTATGGGAGGAAGAATATTCGTTTTAACCAGTCGCTTACTTCTGAAAATGAAAACCAATAGCCAGGAATTGAGCTGGGTTCTTCTATACTATTTACAAATCATGGCTGCTCTAAATGCCTTGCTTTAGGAATAATCTTGCTATTAACAATGCTTTATTTTAAGATAAATTTTAAGCTGCAGTTTTAGTTTCGAAGGGAAGAACTTGATTATGACTCACCAAGCTATTTATAGTAGACTCCTCTTATGCCAGACATTTTGTGTGTGTGTGTGAGAGAGAGAAAGGGAAAGAGGGAGCAAGAGCTCATTTCTTAAAACTGAAGAAGATTGCAATTATCAAAATCTATCCAGCTAACCCCACCAGAGGACTTCATTAGTCTGACTTCTGGTTTCATGCTCATCAGCTTCATAATTCCAAAACTGTTTATTTGCCCTTAACTAGAAGAACTGTCGTAAAAGGGATGTAAGTTTTGGGAAATAAAACCTCTTCTTATGAACATGCCAATCAGTAGCTCAATTCAAATAGTTATTTTTTGGGACAAAGATGAGTCATGCTGTAGCAGAAAGAGCGCTGGATGGGTTTCAGCCCCAGCTCTGCACTTAGTAGGTGGGTGACTTTGAGAAGAACCTCCTTTCTTGGACTCTCAGTGTTTTCATGTGTTAGTGGGGATTCTAGTATGTACCTCTTAGAGTTTTTGTAAGGATTAAGTGAAACGATAATGCCAGCTTTCAGTACCCTGTAAAACTTTTACATTTTGTAATAACATTAGGCCTCATTGTTTTCTGGAAGGTTGTCCAGTTTACTACTCTTTTACTACTATTCGTAAGGGCTGCTTCCTTTTCCTATTCCTATTATTTTCTACTATTATTAGTATTCCTGAGGTAGAGCAGCTTTTTTTCCATCCTTTCCCTTTTCAATGACCATAGAAAACATATTGTTTTCCATTTGGTTTTTTTTTTAACATCGCTATTGGAGTATAATTGCTTTACAGTGGTGTGTTAGTTTCTGCTTCATAACAAAGTGAATCAGCTATACATATACATATATCCCCATATCTCCTCCCTCTTGAGTCTCCCTCCCACCCTCCCTACTCCACCCCTCTAGGTGGTCACAAAGCACCGAGCTGATCTCCCTGTGCTATGCAGCTGCTTCCCATTAGCTATCTATTTTACATTTGGTAGTGTATATATGTCCATGCCATTCTCTCATTTTGTCCCAGCTTACCCTTCCTCCTCCTTGTGTCCTGAAGTCCATTCTCTACATCTGCGTCTTTATTCCTGTCCTGCCCCTAGGTTCTTCAGAACCTTTTTTTTTAGATTCCATATATATGTGTTAGCATACGGTATTTGTTTTTCTCTTTCTGACTTACTTCACTCTGTATGACAGACTCTAGGTCCATCCACCTCACTACAAATAACTCAATTTCATTTCTTTTTATGGCTGAGTAATATTCCATTGTATATATGTACCACATCTTCTTTATCCATTCATCTGTTGATGGACACTTAGGTTGCTTCCATGTCCTGGCTATTGTAAATAGAGCTGCAATGAACACTGTGGTACATGACTCTTTTTGAATTATGGTTTTCTCAGGGTATATGCACAGTAGTGGGATTGCTGGGTCATATGGTAGTTCTATTTTTAGTTTTTTAAGGAACCTCCATACTGTTTTCCATAGTGGTTGTATTAATTTACATTCCCACCAACAGTGCAAGAGGGTTCCCTTTTCTCCACACCCTCTCCAGCGTTGATTGTTTGTAGATTTTTTGATGATGCCCATTCTGACTGGTGTGAGGTGATACCTCATTGTAGTTTTGATTTGCAAGAAACCATATTCTTAAACATCCACAGCTTTAATTTCCCCACAAATGAATAAGTGAGGTTGCATGGTCACTGTTGGGCATATTGTATGAATCAGAAGAGAAGGTGTACTGAGTGGGGTCAAAGGGTGGACATGCTCGGGGATGGGAGGGAACCTTGATCTGACTGGAAGTGGGTGAGGGAAAGATGTGATTGTGTGGAGGCAGGAAGTCAGAGTTCTCACCCTTGTTTGGGAAAAATAAATGACACAGAATCAAGCATCATGAGGATCTGGCTGAGAAAATGAGCTCCAACACAGACTCTGAAGGCTCATACCAAAGCCACTATGGAAACAGAAGGTCTTTTTCTGGCCTTGAAACTTATCATTCAAATATGTAATTCTCTTCATATGTCAATTATACCTCAACAAAAACAAAACAAAAAACCCAAATCTATAATTCTCCTGAATTTTAAGTGGACACTGCAAACTTACCTTCCAGAAAAGAGAAATCTGTTGTCTATTGTAGTCAATGTGCTGTCTCATGTACCAGACATCTAATGTTCCAGTAGGCTCTGTTTTGAAGGGGAAAAAAAACAGTTTCATATATACATATATATCTATACAATATGAAGACTTTGGAAGTCAATTGGTTATTCATTAAATAATTCAGGGGGAGTAGGATTATAGGATAATTTCAATTTTCTTTGTGTCCCAGTATCTTCCTTTTTCTGCTGTTACACAATGAACATGTATATATCTTTGACTACAGAAGTCAGAAAAAACAAGGTTACCTTGAAGACAAATTTTAAAAAATGACGAGGAAATTAGATTCTTAACTTACTCTTAAAACGTGTATTAGTAAAACAACTCAAAGAAAGTACGTCTGGTTAATTCTTTTTTATTGGAATGCAGAAAGAATTCTCAATAGAAAAATAAACATAAATCATAAGGGAAACATTTTTTTGATCCTGTAAAAATACAAAATACAAATGATGAACTTTGTGTTCATCTCCGTTCCTGAACTTATGCTGGAGTATAATTATTTGGTTTTATGATCACTAGACAATAATCTATTTGCAAGGAGGCCTATCTCATTCATCTTAATACTCCTCATACCTAGCACAATGCTTAGAATGTAACAGACTCCCAGTTACTCTTTGTTAAATGATGAATAAGCAAATGAAAAAACCAGGCAATATTATCTACTTGATGCTGAAACACAGGCTGAACTCATAGAAGAAATAATCACCAATCCATAAGACGATGGTCAAATATTACCTAATTTAATTTGAGAAAGTCAATAGAACATACTTGAAAAGAAACTGAATAATCAACTCCTGTGTCTAAGAGTGTGTGTGTGTGTGTGTGTGTGTGTGTGTGTGTGTGTGTGTGTGTATGAATGGGTCAAGTAGTTTTATTTCTCCCACTGTCAGATTTGTTTTGATTTACAGCCAGGGGTGGAATCAGCAGAAGCAATCCCTGAAAACGGCTTCAATTGCACCAATTTTACTTGTGTAACAGTGACATTCAGAGTATATTAGGGTGAGGCTATCTTGGGGTTCCTTTTGGAGCAGCAAGTTCCATTTAACCAGATGGAAATTTCCAGAAACTAAGTCCCATCTGGAGAGCAGAAGACAAACAGCCAGAGAGGGGAGAAGAGAAAGAAGGACAGGGAGGGAGCACATGTCCCAGCACATACTATGGGCAGGCCCTTTGTGGGCCCATTCAATTACATCTCCCGTCCTCCTCAGCCCCGTGATGCACTAGCTTCAGTGCAGTGGTTAAAGTGTGAGCTCCAGAGCCAGACTGTCTATGGGCAAATCCCAGCTCTGTGATCCTGAACAAATGTTTACCATGTCCTCAAGCCAGGTTCCTCATCTGTCAAATGAGGACAGTAGTTCTACACATCAGATGGGGCTGTTGTGAGAATGTAAATGAACGGAAGAGTGCTGACACATGGTAAGTACTCAGTAAATTTTGCTGCTGTGTTTTCTTCCTTTGAGAACTGAAGTACTGAGAAGTTAAGGAACTTGATCAAGGTTCCAGAACTAATCATCGGAGAAGCCAGGCTTTGAACACAGCTCTGTTTTATCACATAGCCTGTGCTCTTTGCTCTGCATCATGCGGTTGCCTGGCTCTGTGAAGGGTTATGATTTCTCTATAAAACTTACATCCTCCATCAGGTACACCTTTCTATTCTCTTCCTTTGTCACTTCCTCTTCCTGCCTCCCTCGCCTTTGTCTCTCTTTTTTTATTTCTAAACATTCACTTCTTTTCTTCCCCTTCTCTTCCCACCAGTGGTAGTATTTACCCTTGCAGCCAGGAATTAGAAGTAAGAAATGTGTACAGAAGACATTCTGAAAGTGCTCTCAATCGTTCAGGATTACAGGGAGCCAGGAGTCAAGCTCAGAACTTTTTTTCTGCTAGTCCAGATGCATAAAAGGAAAAAAGCACAGGCAACAGAAGGAAAGGGGGCCTGACATTTATTAACCACCTACCATGTGCCAGGTAATCTTTGGATACTTTATATGCATGATCTCATTTAATCCTCACACAAGGCAGAGGGTACATGTGATTATACCTGTTTTGCAGCTGAGGACAAGGAGGTTGACAAATGTTAAGTGATTTACAAAAAGCGTGGAGCTGGTGATGGCAAAGCTAAGAGCCGAGCCCAGGTCTCACTGTCTCCAAAGACCCCGCTCGTCCGTTACAGTCCACCGTGTTGAGCAAAGATCTGAACACTCCACAAACTAGATAATCCAGACATTGACTACATAATCAGGATTTGGAAACTTGGGTGTGCTCAATGTCAAAGCCAGTGGACGTGTTCCATGGTGCTAAATGTCTTCAGTCAATTACATATTGGTAAGAAATTTAAAGGGAACACTCATTGCCTCATTTCCTCTCATTGTCACTCATTGCCTCTACAACCTACCAGATTATCACAGAGCTAAGAATCAAATTCTAGAGTCATATTTTGTTCACAGGATAAATTGCAAGTGAAGCTGAAATTTTAATGGTGCCCACTTGCAGCATAAGCCTCTATGGGAGAGAAATCATTAGCTAAATCTGTATGAGTGTCAAGCGTAAAATTTCATGACCAGGAATGTCAAACCATTTCTGCTTAGAGCAACTTAAGGGCTAATATTAGAGACAATCTTTGACATTCAACTGTCATAAAATCACTTAAAGTCCTAACCTCAGTGTTATCTAACAAAAGACAGATAAAACTACTATGGGTAGACGAGAAAAGGTAAGTCAAAGGCCCATATGTCCAAGTGACAAAAAAAAGATGGGTACAAATGATTAAAAATATGAATATTGAGAAATGGAAGTCAGTTCTCCTGAGATGAATGTACCTTCAAGGTAAAGGAAAAAACCACTGGGTTAAAGAGGAGGGAATCACCAATATGAAAAAAGAGGACATCCTAAATTAAGCAGAAGATCAGTTTAACTGACCTAACTGACCTCGAGGGTTCTTTCAACTCTAAATCCCAAGATTCTAGGATTCTGTGAAACAGCACATGTGGTAAATAAATCAGGGCCAAGCCATGTGCTACTTCTGAGGTTAGCATCTGTCTCTGAAGCCAAGGCAAGTGCAAGGGCGTAAACAAGAGCAATTGAATTGCAAATGGAAAGCAATCCCTCCACAGAGATTTGAGCAGGCAGTGGAGTGGAGTAGAAAGATCTCTAAGAACAGTGAAAATGGAGAATTTAACACAAAGTAAATATGAAAAAGGAATATCTTGAGAGATTTCAGGTAGTGGGCTAAATTGAACCCATGAGAATATTTTGGTCCAAACCATGCTCCAAGCAGGACAAGATAGAGATAAGTCATTTGCCATCTTGGTTACTCCACGTCCACTCTTTGGGCTGTGATACGTTTCTCTAAAATCTAGTTTCAAATAACTCAAACAGATTTACAAACACCCATTTGCTTAAACAATTTTTTAGTGGTATACTCTTGCCTTTATACGTTACCCCCTGCTATGTCTCCATGGGAAGCCCTACACAGATGCTCCCACCCTTCCTCCTCTTTGATAACTTTCAACACTTGGTTCACTCTCTCTTTCCACTCCTTTCTGTCACTATTTTTGGTGGCTCATCATCCACCCTGGTGTTCCTTCCCAATGGCTGGTACTGTCCCTCCCTCCACCTGCTCACTTCCAATGATCTGATTCTCTCAACTTCTTCACTGAGCAAAAGGAAGCAATCAGAGAGGGATTCCCTAATCTTTCCACCCTGGAAACTTTCGAACTTCCCCATCAATTCCCTAACACAGCACCCCTACTGATTTTACTGTGGATGAAGCATGCCCACCTCCATCAAAGACCAACCCCTTGAGTTCTGGATCCTATCCTCTTGCTTCATCAAGGATCTCTCTCCCACCATTATCCTACTTCCTGTATCATTAATTTCTCCCTCTCTGCTGGGACCTTATCATCACCTTGCAAATATACTGTATTATCTCTGATCCTAAAAGCAAAAACAAATAGGGAATTTCTTAATACCACATCCTGCTCCAGCTACTGCCCAACATTTCTGCTCTCCTTCACAGAACTTCTTGAAGAGTTGTGAATTGTCACTGTCTTTATTCCCTCACCTAACATTCACTCTCAAGCAATGCCAATTGATTCTGTCCCCATCACACTACTGATGCTGCTCCTGGTCGGCAATGAATGCTATTTTGCCAAATCTAATGATCACTTCTCTATTCTCATTTCATTGGATTTATTGGCAGCATTTGACATAGCTGAATACTCCACCATCTTTTCTTTTCTTAAAGAAACATAACCTTTCAACATCCAGATCACAAGTGAAGAGCTTGTTCTTAATAGAAGCAGAAATGTTTCATCCATACGAAAGTCAATGGAGGCCTCATGTTAGAGTGCCAAGGGAAAAAAGTGAGTTGCAAAAGATTACATACACATATAATTTTGATTAAGCTCAAAAATAAGCAAAACTAATCACTGTTTAGAAATACATACATTTGTGAAAGCTACGAGAAAAAGTATGAGGATGATATAAACACACAGCCCAGAATAGTGGTTACGTATAGTGAAGCGTGACACGGTAAGAATATATTGGTAATTTTATAGCATTTAAGCTGAATGGTGGGTTTCTAAGTGTTCATTTTATTGTTACACTTTGTAATGAGAAAGTAGCTTAAACTAGGATAGTCAGAGTAGCAATGGAAAGAATGAATGCATTTTGAATGTTTTAGAAGAGTCAACTGCTGGTATGAGGGGATCGGAGAAAAGGAGAAGTTAAGGATGATTTCTGCATTTTTGACTTGAGTAGCTAGGAAGATGGTGGTGTCAATTACCACAACAGGAAAGATTGAAACAGAGGCATTTTGGAAACATTTTGCTTTGGAGAAAAAAATAAAAGTGTCTGTTTAGGCTATGTGAGGTTTAGAATGTCTGTTGACATCTAAGTGAAGATATGGAATAGGTGATTGGAACACAAACCTGAAGTTCTGGAAAGAGTCCAGGACAGAAACTATATTCTATCTTTCTCTCTCTCTCTTCACCTACCTATCTAGCTTTAGAGCCATGAGACTGAATGAGGTCAGCTGGGAAAAGAAGGGGGTCCAATATAAAGCCCTACAGATTGAGATTAAAAAGAGAAAGATGGCCAGCAAAAGAGACAAAGAAGAACGGACCAACATGGTAGAGTAAAAACCAGGAACAAGAGATTTCACAGAATTCAAGAGAATCAAGTACTTCTAGGAGGAAATAGCTCTTTTCTTCTACTGCAATAACCTTGGAGACCACATGTTCCAGATGGAGGAAGGCCACAAGATTCTCTTTGGACTTTGCAGGTTTTTCTTGGTGTCGTCTCTTCCAGGAATCTTTCCGTGACGTTCCAAGATAGACTATAAGCTCTTGAGTCTGAGGATCTGACTGGTTATCATTATGTCTGAGCACCTGGCATAGTTCCTGATATACACACATTCCTCACAGATCATCCAGAGAAGTATTTTTCCCCCAGTGGTTTCTTTAGGAGGGCTTCATGGAAAACATTTCTTCCCATTTGGGTGATCACTACCTTGTCAAATAGTTAAGCTCAGGCATTTACTTCTTCCAGGACAGATGCTGGGCTTCGAAGAGACCACAAGAAGAAGAAAAAAGGGTAGGGACACTCACTGGATCTAAAACATAACATTTTCCCTCTAATGAAAATGTTTGTAGGTAAATCCCTTTAGAATGTAAAGAACCATTCATTCTCATTTCCTGCAGCCTTAGGCAAAAAAGATGCAAGTATAATAGTTTCAAGTTTAGCTAGTTTAGGAGTCAGCAAACTATGGCCCATGGACCAAATCTGGCTGATTCCTTATTCCCTGTTTTGGTATAGCCAGTGAACTAATAATAATGGTTTTCACATTTTTAAATGGTTGAAAACAAGTCAAAAGAAGAATCATTTTTAGTGAGATGAAAATTTTATAAAATTCAATTTTTAGTGTGCAAAAATAAAATTTTGGACACAGCTTTGTCTATGTATTTGTCATACTGTCAATGGCTGCTTGCCTGTGATAACAGTAGATTTTAGTAGTTGTGACAAAGATCATATGGTCTGCAAAGCTGAAAATATTTACTATATGGACCTTTATAGCAAATGTTTGCTGACTCCTAAGCTAGACTTACCATCTTGCTTGCTAACTAAGATGGTAAAATAACCTCTAGTATTTAATTGTTCACACCTAACCTATCCTAGCAATAGTTCAAAGTCACAAATGAATGAATAATTGTCTAGCTTCTTAATGTGAACATGGGTGGCTGCAGCTGGTAGCCTTGCATTTTCTCCTCTTTGGGATCTCTCACCAATCACCTATGCTATCACCACAGTGGGGGAGGACTCCTCCTTTGCTGCTCTGGCACTAGTATGAGCATTTAACACTTCCTTTATTAATTGTTCACCGTCACATTTAGCAAGACCAAACATATAAATAAGACTGAAAAATGGTGAATGAACAGACAGAAACACGTAACTGATGATACAGCTCTAAGGAATGGCTCATTCATCTTTATTTTGGAGTCTCCTCCTGGGTGTTCAAAATGATGAGGGAGTGCCTTCCCCCCAACATCTGGGCATATTCTCAGGCATGTTTGGACACTATGCAGCCCAAATTCAGACTGTTTTCCCACTAGAAGTAAAATATGATTGCTTGTTTCCCAGTATCAGGCCCACTGATGGTTACTGATTGCTGGACTGTCCTCCCAAACATAAGAAAGTTATCTCTTTCCTTCCACCCCTTACTTAGTGGTCATTTTAAAAGTGTTTTTCATGGAGGACCATGACAAGAGTTGAATTTAATGACATGGGAAAGGGCCATATGGAGTGAATAATACCCTCATTCTCTGCTGGAGTGCTATAAATAACTGTGCCCAATCCACCAGGAGATAACATATTGCTCTGTTTTGAGTAACCAAGGCTGCAAAGAAAAAGCTCTACCATAAGATCATTCAGTTTTAGACAGTAACTAAAAAAAAAAAAAAAGAAAAAAGCTTACTAGTATTTTTTTTTTTAAATGCCAAGTTATACATCCGTACACATCTCAGGGGTCAAAAGGAAATAGTGTTAAAAAAAAATTCACACCTTTTAGGTTTACATCAGTTGATGTTTCATACAGAAACTGATGACAGGAACAGCGGTTAGAGGTGAAAACCATGAAGTTTAGAGTAAGAGAAAAGAGATCCTACAACAACCCACAGAAAGATCAAACACAAAAAAGGGAGATTCAGACACTGAAAGGAAACCAGCAGAGCTTGGTAGCGTGGTGTATCTCAGAGAATGCATTTCTCTCTTTATGAATGTTTGCAATTACTCTGAATAAGCCAGCTTCCTTGGTTCAATTCATAATCATCTACGAGTTCATAACCGTAACAAGTTGCTACACTCATTGTTATGATGGTGGTTTATTTTATAGGATATGAGAAAGTTACCATCCTGCCTTGGGTTTTTAATGCAACAGATAAACACTTGAAAAAAAAGAAAGAAAGAAAAACCTTTTCATACATCTCTAAATGGGTCATTATCAAGTGTGAGTAAAAATGATAAGAATTTACAAGCCCAGAGTTTCCCTAGTTTATACTTTAGCTTAATGTGATATAACTTAAAAATTTTCAGCCTATTTACTACCTTGGACTTGGACATAAAATATGGCCCATTTCCAAGAATTTTATCTGTACTATGTATAAATAAAGTCTAAAAATCCATGAGGTATTTTTAAAATGCATTACTTTGACATTGTAATAAAAGGATAACAAGAGTAAGCTCCGGAGTATAAAAATGACACACATTTAAACAGAGAAAAAGTGGCTCAACATTAATTTAAGAGATTTTTATCATAAAATGAGAGGAATAAATTATAATTGCTGAATGAATTCATTTAAAAATATTTTTTTAAATAGCGAAATGCAATTATTGTCAGAAGAAAGGAAGAGTATACAATTATTCTACAATTTATATATTATTTATTTTATTAATAGTTTACATCCTTGAAAGTCACTGGAGTATCACTGGTAAGTGTCATCAGTTACCAAAAATCACTAGTAGCTCACAGAAAATGAATGTAGCTTAATCATTAGGCTAGTTTACATGCACACATATCTATAAGTTTCACAAATAAGGACTTAGCTTTTCTGACATTAATGCTTCAAAATCTCCAGATAATAAAGCAACAGATTATATGTCAATTATTTTTCCTCTGAAACAAATTTTCATAAATTATGAAGCTGTATACTGTATCACTGAGTGCTTTTGAAAACTAATATTCAGATGGCTATTTCTTGTATCTCCAAAGATTTAGTATTGTCATAAAGTTCATATAAGCATTTTTGCTTTTTCGATTATACTTCAATAAAATTGTCTTCCCAATAATTACCAAAAAGAAAAGTCCATCAGACTTAAAAGTATATTTGATCTCCTCTTTATAGCTATGGGCAGTCTAGTGGTACTCATGTGAGCAGTGAGTATCAAAGGTTTGAAGAAGTACAGTGCTGTAACATTTGGAGGAGAGAAGATTGCCAGATGTTAAACTTTATTTTAAAATGTTGTCTCCAGAGTTTACCTTTTTTCAAGCTTTTAGTATGGCTTATAAAGCCATATTAATTTTCATAGAATCCAAAGGGTAAAATGTATCAAGGTTTAATGATAAAGGAATGAAATTACTGGTTGCAGCTTTGTGGAATAAGAGAAAGTAACTGAGAAAGTAAGTGAAATAGAAATAAGAGATATAATCAAACATTACTGAGGCATAAACTTGTAACCAGCATGATAACATGTGGCAAACAGGAGTAGGACTTACCTAATGGTAAAAAATTTTTAGCAATATAAACATATCTCCCTGGACAGCTTCAATACTTAAGTCAATGTCAAAATGAGCTTGTTAATTAATGCACTCATACTTTTTGATTCAGTAACAGTTCTTTAGAGATTCTATTCCAAGGAAATCATTACATCTTCCTCTCTCTCTCCTGTCTTTCCTCCACTCTATCCACCTCCCTCCCCTCCGTTTTTTTTTAGACACATACCTTCTTCTGGTGTTTGTGTTCTCAATGATTCACTCCAATCACTCCAACTACCTTTATAAAGATGTAACTTAGAGGAAATCTGAAATTCATATTCTGTAAAGGGTTTCAGGTCCAGCAAATCATGTCTTCCTTTGGCATTTGTGGCATTAACCTTGAATCCAACAAGATTTTAAAAAGTGCCTGTTAATACTAAATTAATTTAAATAAGGGTAGGAAAACTAGACCAGATAACGCTTTTTACTTTTCAAATCTGTCATTCAATAAGAAGAAATATCAATGACTGGGTTACTGAATACACGTGATGTTAATCTGAAACAATAGCTTCTCATTAATAAAACAAAAAACTCCTGGGTCTAAGAATCCATCTATATGGATTCCAAGGGGGGATCCCGAAACCAGCTGAAAAACAAGATAGAAAACTACCAGTTTTCAAAAGGGCCTTGAAGAAGCTTGTTTCTACACTAGAGATTATTCTTTATTTGGTTACAACTAGGATGTGATGAATGTTTTAACACAGACATAAAACTGGTCCCAAACAGAAAAATTTAATTATATAAGAAAATTATATAGGAAAAATTATAGGTGAAAAATTTAATTATTATACCTCTCTACATGTGGAGCTGATCCTTTGTTATTATTATAAGCCATTATATTTTACAAAATACTGGAAGGAATTATAATCTTATATTTTTTATTGTAAAAAATTTAATGTTTAGGGAAATTCCTGGTGGTCCAGTGGTTAGGACTCCATGCTTTCACTGTCAAGGGCTGGGGCTCAATCCCTGGTAGGGGAACTAAGATCCCACAAGCCACGTGGCATGGCAAAAAAAAAAAAATTAATGTTTACTATTACATCAAAATGTGAAGCTTTTTCTTTGGAATATTCAATTCAGATAAGCCCCTCTTTGAACATTCCCTAATATTTCTCTTTCCAAAATGTTAAAAAAAATTACTAAAAAGTAATAATGGAAGTAATGATGGGGTGGGGGTAAAATAACAAGGAAAAATGACTCACTAGAAATAAATTGTAGAAAATTAATGTGGATTTACAGAAGCCTGTGGCTTAAAAAATTTCGGAATCAGTGATCAAATTTTAAGATATTTCTTAATAAACAGAAGTGTAAGTGACTGGTATGTCTCAAATGTGTATGTGTACTTGTGGGTTAAATATTCTTAAACTCCATATTTTGCTGGTATGAAAAGAGAGATCTGGGCATTGCTACTAAGAACCCCTCCCTGGTTTCCCCTTCACTCTAGAGACCATTACCATATTCCAGGACCTGCTGTTAATGGGCCGATATCTGAGTCGATTAAGCAGCACCAGTCCCTCATCTCTCCACTGAAGGGTACACCTGCTCACGGAAGCGTTTACAAAGTTGATTCTGATGTCCCACGGAGGAAGAGGCCTCACTGGTAACCAGGACAAAAAAAAGTGTGATTCAGGCTCCATAATTGGAAATTGTCTTATGTATTGACATGGGCGTATAAAGAGTTGAACAAATCTCATTTCTAAGATGCATGGCTACTAAACTTGGTGAAATAGACAAGAGAGTAGTCCCTGGCTTTTAGAAAGAAGAAAAAGTTGGATTCATTTCTAAATCATTAAAGTAATTCCCTTTAATCTACCCTCATTTTTACTAAACTACGATGAACATCAGTAATAATTTCGATTCCATTTAATTCAATGATTGAAAGAAAACCAATGTGCCAAAACCCAGGAGTTCCAGTGGCTGAGAAGGTAGAGGTGTGGTTAGTGGTGATCACCTCAGAAGGAGAAGAAATATTGGTAGGAAAAGCCATAGGAAAGAGAGCAACAGAGGAATAGAAGAGAAGAATAAGAGGGAAAGAAGGTGGCTAGAGATGATCAATGTAAAGAGATGGAAGGTGGAATGGGCAGAACTTTGATAGGAAAATATAGAGTAGATACCGACGTTCAGACTCACAGTTAGCAGTATGTGTGCAAAGAGGTGCTTTGGGAAGAGAGAAGAGAGACACATAGTGTGAGGCCAGAACTTCAGGCAGGCCTGAAGCCCAGTCCTACATGGGATGTTGAGACCTTGGGAATGCCTGGGATTGGCCTCTGATTCAACTGGGCCAATTACATTTGCTCAGAAATGCGCTGGGACTGGCTCACTCTAGCTCCCAAGCTGATGAGAGGGGTGGAGGTAGGTATTCTCTGAGGAAGATGGATTGGTACAGTGATACACTTTCTTTATAGGTGGCACCTGGCTGCTCTGGCCCTGCAGGCCAACATGCAGCCTATCTCAGAACAATGGAGTAGCCATGGGGGTGAAAAGACACCTGAATAACCTCACATGACCCTTGCCTCAGTCAGATGGTATCACTGGCAGCCAGTACCTTCAAGGGATTTGAGGCCAGGGGGCTCTTATTTCTCCAACAGAGAGAATAGTGTTCAATATCCCATTTTGAACATCTCTCTATAGCTCTAGAGACATACATCCTTTTGCTTGCATCAAAGAAACATCTATCCTTTGCCTATGCCTACTGGCCACTTTCCATGAACCACTGTCCCTTTTGAAACAATCACACATAGAACATTCAAGTGATTTAAAAAATAATATTCACGTGCTAAAGATCGACACTTACAAAAAGTGAAATAATACATACCTATGTCCAACAATGTGAATGAGGATGGGAATGAAGAAGCACTCCCAAGACTGTTGATAGCAGTAACCTTGGCTGTGTAACTAGATTCAGGTGATTCAGGGGTTAGGTTAATTCCAAGGTCCAAATGATCACAATAGTGATCATTACATTGCTTCTGCAAGGTTAAATTTTTTGGTCCCTTTAACCTGTAAATGAAAGACGATTGTGTTTAGCAAGATACTTTATGTGCTGTTGCCTTCTTAGCACAAAGGAACAAAATGTTCATATATTTAAAATTCCTCACATTTTTAAGGTCAGTTTTACTACTAGGGGATACACAATGGGAATATTTGTATTCTGTGGTCATAAATAGGACCATACTTCACCCCTCTCTTTTTTTTTGGTAGGACTGAGACTTTTTGACATTCGTATGGGTGAGTAAGCATCTCTACACTGTCTGAATTCCCAAAACCCCGGCTGACATCTTAGCTCCTTAGGACAGATCCAATCATCCAAAGGATCCATGGCCACCTTGGCATTTACTGCACAGAAATGCCAGATGCTGGTACAGACCAGAACCCTGAGCCCCACTGCCTTTTCCTTATCTCCTACTCACTTAGGCATAGTGCTACCAGCGGGATCTTTGGAGAGGATTACAGAATCAACTCCAAGGAAAAGAATCTCCCAGACTCTCTCTTTTTGTGAACTCTCAGGTCAGGCAAAGGTGCTTTAAAAAGAAACTCCTCCAAGGCAAATGGAATGCTACCACATAAAAGAGTCTATTTATAGACTCTAAGAGTCTATACCATGACCCTAAGAGCCCACAACTGCAGAAAAGGAAAGGGATATAATGCAGCCAGTTTAATCCTATAGAGCAGGGAAGAACGACTACAACAGGGGCCTTGGAGGCCCTGAAGAGAACTCTGAGTTAGTCACACTTTAGATGAATAAACCAGTTTTACTTGATGAACACTAGAATTTTTTTTAAAGTATCTAATTATCTAGAGGTGTTTATTGCTTCTTCTCTCTGGTAAAACTAGAACTGTTCGGTACTTCTAAATGTCATCTAAGAGAAGACCTACCAAAAAAGCTGTGAAAATACAGTCTCACTCACTGTAAAGTATAGGCAGTATACAGGTGGGTGTCTTGTCCTCTATCCCAGGTGCATCTCACGGTCCCACGTTCTCCCTTCTGTATACAAGATAAGTTTTGAGGCTGTTCTGGAACAACTTTAAAAATAAATAACAAAACCACCTATTTTAAACAGCACACAGGTGATACTTCTATTACATTGTTATTATGTGCCAACAAGATAACAATACTTCCCCTATGTCTCCTATACCCAGAGGAGCTGGGAGCTATTTCAGATCCCATGAAGTTCAAATTTGCCTCCTAGGCATGCATTTCTTCTAATAACCATGGCAATAATAGTGAATATGGATCAAACAATTATTATATGCCAAGTCCTATGCTCAGTGTTTTATGTGTGGTTTTTCTCAATTGGAAATCATAGCAGCTACATCAAGTACCTAAGACTTAGAGATGAAGTATCTTGCCCAAGATTACAAAACGATGAAGTGGCAGAATCAGGTCTCCAGCCCAGGAGTGGCTGACTTGAATCCAAGTCTTTCACCACCATATTTTACTGTTCTCCCTGACAGGTGAACGTTCAGTGCTAGCTCCATTACCCCAGTTGATGATGAGTTTACTTTTTTAGAATGAAGCCCATTCAAATATTAGAAACGTTTAAAACTGAGGGGCTTTCTTTCTCCATTGATCTGAGATTTGTTGCCAAGGCACTTTTACGCACTGGCCCTTAGTCATGCCTTCCTGGGCTGTACCACCTGAATCTAATTTCTGCAGCATCACTTGGAGCACTTAATGAACACGTATAAATTAATTCTTTATGTACACAGACATTGAGAACCTTCCATGGGCTAGGCAGTGTTAGCTGTGGAAATGCAAAGGTGAACAAGGCAGGCATGGTCCCTTCTATCATAAGGTGTGTATTTTTAAATGAAGCCATTTTATAGTCAAAGACAGAACTCAAAGCTACGAGTTTCTCAGATTCAATGGAGATAAGAGAGAATACTCTGTTACTGGGTCATCTCATTCTACCCTAATACTGAGACCCAGATGTAGACAGAGGCTTCCTTTGGGTGAGATAAAACAAGGGTACCACCGAAGCCCTAGACACTGTCTGCTCAGAAAAAAAGAAAGCTGTAATTGATGGAATAAAAGCTTTTTTTGTCCTTAGCACACACCATAGATCTGGGGACAGTAAGTACCCACTGTGTGATCTTGCCCAGATGAGCTTCTCAGAGCTTCAGTTTCTTCATCTATAAAGTGAGTAGAACAATATGTAGCTCATAGAGGTTTGTTTAATGGAATAATAAACTCTTTCTTTTCCTAGGATAATAGACTCATATGTGTATATATAGATATACATATATACATGTATACATTTATATATCTGTATATACAACCGCTTACGACTAATACTATGTTAACTTTTCATTTTATGTACAACTTCTTGTTTATCTTGGAGGTAGTCATTTTCTTGTTTTTCCATTTGTTTAGTTTCCTTATTATTAATATAATTCTAAACTTTCAAGTCAATTATCTGAATCACTGTTCAACATACTCAGAAGCACTGAGAATTCTATTTGTTTCATCTGCTTGGAGACCAGTTTCCGGGAGCCTTGTGAACTTTCCAGTGAGATGGGTTTGCCTCTGTACCTGTACACAGCTATCTTTCTGGAACTGCCAGACCTCAGTGTCCTGGAAATTCCTTCTCTTTTTTTTTTCCCCTGTGTTGGATCTCCTGTTTCTTAGATCCAATGCTTTCTTCTTTCTTGATTTAATTACTTGTGCTGGTGGAGTATATCCTCCAGTGGTTCCCTGGGAAAGGTTGCAGGAGAGGAAATATTTTGAACATGGCTAAAAATGTCATTATTCTACCCTCACACTTGACTGATACTTTGGCTGAGTATAGACTGTGCTTAATGGGGTCTCTTTTCTTTCATTCTTATGGATTCTCAAAGAGATCATAACTTCTGGGAACTTTTAGTTTTTATTTTGGGAAACATTTTTGAATTATTTCTCTGATAATTCTTATCTGTTTTTTTCTTTCTAAAAATCCCTAGTTTCATAGGTTGGACCTTCTTCTCTAATTTTGTATTTTATCTCCTATATTTTAAAACTCTTGATCCTTTTGCTCTAATATGAGGGAAAAAAACCCCTCAGTTTACATTTCTTCCCTCCTATTGAGTTTTTCATTTCCACTTATTTTTTCTGGGGGGGGATGTTTTTTATTCTCTGAATATTTCCTTTTTATAGCATCCTATTTTTGTTCTACATGCAATATTTGCTTTTAGTTCCTAAGTGTATCAAGGATAGATTTTGTTTCTTAACATTTCTTCTCCCTGAATACATCTGTTTCTTCCACTTTGCTTCTATGCTTTGTTCCACATGTTTGTTTCAGTTTCTGTTCTCCGTGTTAGGCATTTTCCTCAGATCCTTGTTGTTTTTTTTTTTTTTTTTTTTTTTTTATTTTTGGCCACCCTGTGTGGCTTGTGGGATCTTAGTTCCCCAACCAGGGATTGAACCCAGGCCCTTGGCAGTGAAAGCGCTGAGTCCTAACCACTGGGCCACCAGGGAATTCCTGGATCCTTGTATTTTTATTCATATATAGGAGGGGGAACACTACATTATAGATTGGAGCTCTGTGGGTATGTCAGTTGAGGGACATTTGTTGACTCTGGGTTTCACTCCAGGATGATCTGACTAGGGTTTCTTAGGAACCTCTATTGCAAATAATTTTAGATATTTCCTCTTAGCCTGGTCTGATTTCCAGAAAAGGATTTTCTAATCTGCCAGGAGGAGGGTACAGGTCTGAAGGGAGCTATATGCCAATGTCCTTTTCATCCTTCTGTTTTTCAGTGCGTACCATCAATCTCAACTGAATGGGCTGAAACTAGCTCAGTGGCCCTCTGATACCAGGCCTCCAGGGCTATGCCAGTGTAGAAAAGCAGCAAGTAACTGGATACATGAAATTGGGAAGGGAATCTGAGAATCTGTTTTTTAAATAGATTTTTCAATTAAAATCTCCCATTTTTATCCCCACTGCTACCCTCACTCCCAGCAGTATATGGTATCACCAATTTCTGTCTGTCTGGGGTGGGAGCTTCTGCATTAAATCAGGTTGCATCTTGAAGTTTCTCACTGCCAGCTGTAGGCTAAGCCAATTATCACTGGCCCACCTGTTTTCCAGCTTCCAAAACTTTGTTGCTGTGTCTCCCCTCCCATTCCTTTTGTCCTTTACGGTTTGTGCCTCTACAAAACTTTTTTTTTTTTTTTTTTTTACTGCATCTTGGCTTTATTTCACAAGGAATGAAAGTAAATGCATGTGTTCAAACCAGCATCATTACCCTAACGCTTCATACAGTCTTTTGATGACCAAATGAGATAAAGTACCTGGCACTTTTGCTTAATGAAAAAGTTACTCACCCTCACCTTTACTCCTAAAAGTTTGCAGAGCATCTCATTTTAAAGACCACAGCTCTTACCCACAAATCAAGTCAACTTTCTCGGTGTGAGTTCCCTGGACCATGAAATCAAGGTGTCTACTTCAGCCCAGGACTTGGTTTGGGCAGAGACTGTCTGCCCCAGGAGAAACCAGATGTGATTCTCTTCAATACAAATATATAATAGCCGATGCTAAGGAAAGGTCAGAAATCAAAGTCTCTGAAAATTAAAATGGTTTACCATGTAATGAATTGTTATGCGTATTATGCTTATTATTTTTAAAAGCCCTACTTACTAGGTGAAATAAAAGGTCTTAGAAAAACAGCTTTCAGAAATATCAACAGCTAAACATATATTGAAAACAACTAAGCAAGGATCCATTGTCTTTCATTTATTTCCTTGATTGTCCAAATAGTTTGTGGCCCAATCCTCTGAGGTTAGGTAGAGCACTGGTTGTTTAGTTACCGCACAATTTGGATGAGCTCCAGGCAGCAGAGCAGCACAAGCCCAGGAAGGGGCCAGAAAGAGAAGGCTTAAAGGCCATTTACCCATTCCCAGTTCTGAAGAACCAGTCAACTTTATGACAGGCCCACTCAGAGTATGCAATGGCACTATGGGCTACTGCTTATCACAAAAAAGAAAATGGGCTGCTCACTCCCTCACTAGATAGGTTTAAGCTTACTACACTGGGTTAAACCAACATTCATTGTGTCTTTTCTTGGAATGACTAGCCATACTCAGAAAAAGGTGTTGCTTCCAGTCAGTTCTTCACCTCAAAGGTGCTAAACTTGTTCAAAGAGCAGCCATTTGATAGTGTGGTTACCACCTGAGTATGCTGCACAAGCAACATTCCAGCAGTGTCACCCAACTGAGCTGCACTGGGCAGATACCCCTCACTATCTCCCTAGATCTCCTGATGTTGCAAACTGTCACAGATGTATCCACAACCTCTGGATGGAAAAGTAAACAAATGAGGGCTTCCCTGGTGGCACAGTGGTTGCAAGTCCGCCTGCCGATGCAGGGGACGCGGGTTCGTGCCCCGGTCCGGGAAGATCCCACATGCCGCGGAGCGGCTGGGCCCATGAACCATGGCCGCTGAGCCTGCGCGTCTGGAGCCTGTGCTCCGCGATGGGAGAGGCCACAACAGTGAGAGGCCCGCGTACCGCAAAAAAAAAAAAAAAAAAAAGTAAACAAATGAAAAGGGGTTACATCACTCTCATGCACCTAAGCAAAGATAGGAAATGGAATGGAATGGCTTAAGGACATCTGCAAAGATACTGACTTTCAAGGCCATTGTTAGCCCCCTAAATAAGAAGAAAACACCTGCAGCACTGTGGACACCTGGAACTGACATCACAGGGCTGAGAATGTCTGATACCAATATGGTATGATGGTCTGTAAGATTGTGAATTACCTGGATGAAATATTCAGGTGTTCTGAGGACAAGGGAGGTGAGGACTAATGGTGTTTTTAAGAAAAAATTTTCATTTTGTCTGTAACCAATGCTTATACTTCCTTTCAAGAGAAACAGGCTCAGCACTTAGCATGCTGCACACATGAAGAAAAGAGTAAAACCGATGGACCTGCAACCCTAGCGCTCATCACTTAAGTGCCTCCTATGTGACCGGTACTAGGTTAAGCACTTTGCATACAAGGTGTCATCTAATCACTACAACCATCTTATGAGGTAGGTGTTAGTATCTTCATCACACAGATGGAGAAACTGAAACTCAGAGAATTGAAATTGTCTAAGAGTCCACTGCTAGTGGCAGTGTTGAGATTCAAAGCCCAGGTACCTTTTACTACACCACAGGCTATCAGAGCTGAGAGTACATGACCCATAAGTGGTGTGAACAGGAGCCCCTGATCTGGAAGAGGAGTACAGGACCTAGTTTATGCCTCCGTGCCCACAAATGATCTGCTTAGACGTTTGCTTGGTGTTCTGCTCAATGCTTGTGGCTGACCTCCAGGAAGACCGCCTGGTACCAACCACCTTCTTATAGGTCACAGAGAAGAGGTCCCTAGAAGAGGGAAAGAGACTCTTTCCATCCTGAAGAGTCTCACTGAGCTCTATGTCACTCTCTTTATGAGAGGGACCCTGTCCTCGCATCTTGGTCAGTCAGCCTACTGCAGCAATTCCTCCCACTCTTCTTATGCCTCTCACCTGCCCCTTCGGAGCTTCCCTGGATCCACAGAGGCACAGAGTGCCGTGGGATCGCTCAGGGCCTATGTATGCTCACTGGCTTGCTGGGCTGGGCCTTAGAGGCTGCAGGCTGCAGGCTGCAGGAAGGTGTGCTGTTGGCTCACCCTGTGCACTGTGGCTCAGGCTGCAGACGCCAACTCTGACATCTTAGTTCTTTCTCCCCACGGCTGCGTGGAGGAGCCCACACACAGTGCAAGCAAGCAGTGCGGGGGAGTTGGTGCTCTGTGGGTGAACTCTGACCGATGGCAGACTGTTAACTCTTTCACGTGTCACTCTATTTCTATATGTTCTTTCTGGGGATGTCGCTACTGACCAAGAAACCAGCTGTATCTTCTGTTGATGCCAAGGCCAGCTCAGTCACTTAACCACCTTGTGTTTGCTCTGCTCCTTTTCTAGTTCATTCCCTCACTCTTGCTTCTCTAGAACTGTACAACTCCCCTCCCCCCATGAAGTCTTAGCATGTCAGTTTTGTCTCAGGCAGTTTTCTAGAAAACCCAGGAAAAGATACTAAGTATGACGATAGTTCTCTCAACTTCTGCTAAGTCTGATAACCAGTGGTCAGGAGTGAGGTGGATGGAAGAACTATTTTTTGTGCATTAAGTCAGAGAGAGGAAAAGTGCTCAGCCTTGGGTATCAGCCTGGGCTGCATAAGTCAAAAGAGCCATCTCTCTTCTTTCTAGGGGGCAGTGGCTTTGAACAATTCTCATAAGTAAGAAGGAATGAACACTCAGCTGTGGAGAGCCATTTTCCTGCCATTGGAGGCCACGGGCAATAGGTAAATGGTCTTAATGGCCAAAAAGAGGAGCGAAAGAGAGAGGGGAGGAGAGGGGTGGAAAAGAGAGAAGAGAAGGAAGAGGAGACTTACTAAATGTGATCCCAGTTCTATTGATTTCTGGACTTCTTACATTGAGGTGCTCATGTTACTATCAAGATTAAATGTATCCAGGACTTCCCTGGTGGTGCAGTGGTTAAGAATCTGCCTGCCAATGCAGGGGACACAGGTTCGAGCCCTGGTCCGGGAAGATCCCACATGCTGCGGAGCAACTAAGCCCGTGTGCCACAACTACTGAGCCCATGTACCACAATTACTGAAGCCCACGTGCCTAGAGCCTGTGCTCCACAACAAGAGTAGCCACCGCAATGAGAAGCCCGCACATCGCAACGAAGAGTAGCCCCCGGTCGCTACAACTAGAGAAAGCCTGTGTGCAGCAACAAAGACCCAATGCAGCCATAAATAAATAAATTTATATTTAAAAAAAGATTAAATATATCCTTGTGGTGGGAGAAGAAAGAACACTGTCTCCTACTTGGATTTCTGCTTAATCATGACAAATACAAGAAGATCACCAATTTTTAGGAATTCAGGATGGAATGCTCACCACCAACGGAGATCTCTGCCCCACATATTCGAATCTCGTCATTACTGCTACAGGCCAGTTTGCAGACAAACAGGGTTGTACCCAGGGGAAGACCTGTGACTTGCGAGCTGAGGGAATAACCATGCTGAAAATAGATTCTTCTGTCAAACTTGTAGAGGATTAACTTGTTAAAACTGGAGAATTGCAAGCAGCCTTGTTTGGTCTTCAAAGAGCACGAAATGTTGACAGCTGACCCAAGTGAAATTACATGGGAAGGCTGCACAGTCACATCCCCTCTCTTGCACACATCTGCAATAGACACAAATGCAAAAGACATAAGATGGCATATAAGAAACCCATTGCAAGATGGAGGGTTTGTGTAATTCCCCAAAGCTGGATAAAACTAACCCTGTCAAATGATGGAAATATACATAAGCTACATTGCTCTGGCTGTATTGGTGAAGCACAATGAGGAGAGAAGGCAAACATATTGAAGGCTAACTGTATTTGAATTAAAATGTACATCCTTCTCAAAACAGTAATACTATAACCAGAACTATAAATAGGAAAGTGGTGAGAAAATAGGGTTGGAAGAACATTCAGGAGCACAGTTCTAGGAAAAACCAATCTCTCTTTTATGCAAATTATTCACCAGACTACTAAAAATCACTTCCCAGAATAAATCACATTTGTTTCCATCCCCACTTATGATTTGTAACACTTACTTCAATACTCATACCAAAATGATGAACAAGCTATTAGAAATGTTTAAAAGGCTATTACAAATGTTAAAGGGAAGATTTGGGAATAATTCCCTCTCTTGCTATATTAGAGGTCTAAAGTATGTGTAATCTATTATTTTATAACAAAGAGAAAATATTTAGGGGCTCTGTATGTGTAGTTTGCATCAAGGATGGAAATCAAGTCTTACCATGGTATTCCTTCAAGATGTAAGACCCTAGGTAGGATGAACCATTGCCCAATACAGCTAATACGAAATCACATTAATGTATTCTTCTTTTAAAAAGAGTTCTCCATATTATTTTCTATACGCCAGGTCCCACAATAAACTCTTAAAGAGAGGTCATTCTTACTCTCCAGGAGGTTTTGTATATGTAGATACGACAACTAATCAGAAATTAGCAGTTTTGGGTAGTACTCACTACTGCTGATGAAAAAAAGAAAAAAACCCTCAGAAGGTTTTTTTCAAGGTTATAGACTCACCTTGAATTTTTAGATGTGATATAAAGCCTCCACTGAAGGCCTTTTTTGGTAATTATCAGATTGCTTGGATCAACTACCATAAACAAATTGGTAAAAAAGTTATTCAAATCAAATAAAGGAAATACTGAATTCTGAAAAGTTTCCATTTTTATTTTCAGAACTAAGTCTCTTTCTCTCTCTAATCTTACTTATATTTTTGTTTTCTGTTTCTTTGATCCTAAGGGGCCAGAAAGTAAAAAATAAGATGCCAATAAAAACAGCAAAGAAAATGCCAGCCATTATTTTTTTAGCAGAGCTGAACCATCCATGAATACCCTCTGTTAAAATGCACTATAATGTAAAACATTCATTCATGATGGCTAGCTTGATACCTAGTCATTTTGTTAAGAGGAAAAGATATCATTGGACTCTTAATCATTAGTATTAATGAAATAAAATACATATTAGTAACAGACATAGAACCAGACTTATCCACTTAAACTTGACAGAAGATTGACTACAAAAGACCAACTACCAGAACATTTACCACAAATGCATATTTCATCTATAACTGAGAATTTAAACCAAAAATCCCTCCACAGATTAGATTACAGAAATATCTTACCTATTTTTGCTTTAACTAACAGCCACACGATGATAAAAATAAGTGCCAATGGGCACCCGTTAACTGTATGTACCATGGACAGTCAACTCCGGAATACACCTCTGTATTTTTCCTTGTAAAAGAACACAAATTCATTCATGTTAAATACATTCACAAAATACCAGAACCAATACTATTCAGAGGGCTTAAAATGCCCCTTTAATTTTCTTCACGTTGTTAAGATTTTTTTTTTTTTAATGAAGTTTACCTTTAAAACTAGTAAACTGAAAATCTTAGCCACCTCTAACCCCCATGTCCTTTAAGCTTCTTGGGGTCAGCAAAGGGTGGGGGAAGAGATCTGGCCTTTGGAGTCCTTTAGAACTGGTTTAAATACTTTTGAGACTATTGGGCAAGTTACTTAACCTTCTGAGCTTCAGTCTCACACAAAACTTTTTTCTTCCAAACAGGGCTGCATCATCATAGTCAAACGCAGTAGTATTAAATTCCAAGAGTAGTGAGAATTTCTTTCTTTTTTTTTAATTTTTAAAATTTAAAGTCTTTTACTGAATTTGTTACAATATTGCTTCTGTTTTATGTTTTGGTTTTTTGGCCGCAAGGCATGTGGGATCTTAGCTCCCTGACCAGAGATGGAACCCACACCCCCTACTTTGGAAGGTGAAGTCTTAGCCACTGGACCACCAGGGAAGCTCCAGTAGTGAGAATTTCTGATCTAGTTATGTGCTTCTGGAAGTAACAGGAGATTAAAAAGTGGCTCATAGGCCCGTAAGCCATGGCCGCTGAGCCTGCGCATCCGGAGCCTGTGCTCCGCAACGGGAGAGGCCACAGCGGTGAGAGGCCCACGTACCACACACACACACACACACACACACACACACACACACACACACACACACAAATAATAATAATAATTTAAAAAAAGTGGCTCATAACCACACACACCCCGGCCCCCCCCCCACCAAGAATTTAGTAAAAGATTGATCTCTTTGGCAGTAAGAATTCCAAGGGTTCTTAGGGGGCTGTTTGGGTTTTCTATAGAAGTTCAATTTTGTTTGTTTGCTTGTTAATTCATTATTTATTTATTTTACTGAGTATTTTTACCTTGAATGATTTGGAAAACGCAAGCTGGTGATTTCTGTTTGTTTCCAAGTTTAAACTTAAGGAATGGCTTTAGCAAATCCCTAAATTCTATTAAAGGTGGGCCAGAAATTCACGAAGCAGGCTGAAAAGCTGTGTGATGTTGGGCCACTGGCAATGCAAATGTTCACCTCACATTCCCATACCTAGAAATGGGCCAGAACGTACTGGAGAGCCTCAGAAAAATTAACTTATTCATTCAACAGTGATGGCTACCTTTCATCTGCCAGGCACCGTGTTAAGTGCTAGAGATACAACAGTCCTGCCCTAGTGGGCTTCTAGAAAGTGTCCACTTGTTCTTTCCTTTTTTGCGGTACACAGGCCTCTCACTGTTGTGGCCTCCCCCGTTGCGGAGCACAGGCTCCAGACACGCAGGCTCAGCGGCCATGGCTCACGGGCCCAGCCACTCCGCGGCATGTGGGATCTTCCTGGACCAGGGCACGAACCTGCGTCCCCTGCATCGGCAGGCGGACTCTCAGCCACTGCGCCACCAGGGAAGCCCCACCTGCTCTTTTGACTCCTCTGCCTCTAACCCAATCATCACTCAGGGTAGCCCCCAGATAATATCAGCATCTTTTCAATAGTCTTTGCTGGTGGCTCTTCCTCCTCCTCCTGACTGTTAAGTCTTGGAGGACCTCAGTGTACTCAAGACATTTTTGTCTCTATTTCTAGTCTCTCCCGAGGGATCTCCTCTGGTCACCTGGCTCTAGATACCATCTGTATGCTAAAGACTCTCCGATGCTTATCTTCAACTCAGACATTGCTCTGAGCTCTAGTCTCATACGTATGTCTCCTTGGCATCACTTCTTGGACATCTAAGAGACTGCTCAATATTAACATATTCAAATTGAATTTTTGGTCTCCCTTCTCCAAACTGGTTCTTCCTCCAGCCTTTTCTACCTCCGTGAATAATATTTTTATCCCCTGAATTGCTCAAAAACCTAGACGTCATCCTCGATTCCACCCTCTCTCTCATGCCCCACAGCCAAACCATCACTAAGTCCTGTCAATTTTATCTCCTGAATACATCACAGATCAGTCCACTTCTCTCCATTTCTACCATCCTCACCCCAGTCCAAACCACTGTCCTCTCTCCCCTAGATGACTGCAGTAGCTCCTTAATGTGCCTCTCCATCCATCTTTGCCCCTTTCTAAGTCATTTTCACATAGCTGACTACCTTTTAAAAACATACATCAGATTATGTTACCTGCTTCATATCACCTCTATTTAAAACCCGTCAACAGGGCTTCCCTGGTGGAGCAGTGGTTGAGAGTCCGCCTGCTGATGCAGGGGACATGGGTTTGTGCCCCGGTCCAGGAAGATCCCACATGCCGCGGAGCGGCTGGGCCCGTGAGCCATGGCTGCTGAGCCTGCGCGTCTGGAGCCTGTGCTCCGCAACGGGAGAGGCCACAACAGTGAGAGGCCCGCGTACCACAAAAAAAAAAAAAAAAAAAACATCAACAGGTCCCCATTGCTGTTAGAAAACAAATTCCAAGTCCTTACCATACATGAGTCTCTCAGCCACTGCATGGCTTCATGTCTCCTATCTTGCCACCATCATTTGCTCTATGTTTTTGCCTTGCCAGCTCTGCTTCATTCACACTGGCCTTCAGACTGTTCCTTGAACAAGACATGCCCTTTGCTGCTCCGGGGACTCTGCGCTTTTCATTTCCTCTGCTAGAATCCTCTTCCCCTGGCTCTTCTTAGTGGCTGACTGGCTTACATCTCTCAGACCTCAGATCATGCGTCACTTCCTCAGAGAGCCCCTCCCTGACCACTCAGCCAAAGTGGTCTTGGCCATCTCCTTTCTACTCATCACCTTATTTACTTCATGATACAATCTGTAACTATCTTGTTTATTTGATTGTCGTATTTGTCATCTGTCTTTGTGCTAGAGTTTAAGCCACCATGAGAGCAGGAACTCTGACTGTCTTGCTCACTGCCGTATGCGAGCACTTGGCATTGGGAAAGAGTACTCAATATGTCTTTATTGAACGAGAGAAGGGAATGGAGGGGCTATAGACAATTCCCTATAAACGTCCCTGTGGTAGGCAGCATAATGGCCCACCAAAGATGTCCATGCCCTAATCCCCAGACCTGTGAATATATTATGTTGCACGACAAAGGGACTTTGGAGATGTGACTAAAGTTAGGGACCTTGAGGGGAGGAGGTTATCCTGGACACCCAGATGGGCCCGATCTAATTATGCGAGTCCCTAAAAGTGGGTGAGGGAGGCAGAAGGGTCGGTCAGACAGCTGTAGAGCGAGGACTGTGCAGCTGCCTTTGAAGATGGAGGGAGGGGGTTATGGGCCAAGGAAGGTGGTGCCTCTGAAATCTGGAGATGACCCTCAGCTCACAGATACTGTAAAATGTATTCTCTGGGTCTTGGTTTAAAATGTTTGAGAAACACTGATCTAAATTGAAATCCAACAGTTTTGCTCTCTCTAAATCATGAAGGCCCAAGTCATGGCACACAATGGCTTCTGTGAGCTAATTCCTGTCTTCATTACCAGCCACATCCACCACTGTTGACACTGTTGTCCAGTAACACTGAGCTGCACATCCCATGCCAATACATGCTTCTGTGTCTTTGTTCATGCTATTCTCTTACATTTCCACTGTTCTTGGACTGGCTAAGTCTTTTTTTTTTAGTGAATGGTATTTTTTTTTAATTTATTTAATTTATTTTTGGCTGTGTTGGGTCTTTGTTGCTGTATCCGGGCTTTTCGCTAGTTGAGGCGAGCAGGGACAACTCTTTGCTGCGGTGCACAGGCTTCTCACTGCGGTGGCTTCTCTTGTTGCAGAGCACGGGCTCTAGGAGCGCAGGCTCTAGAGCGCAGGCTCAGTAGTTGTGGCGCACGGGCTTAGTTGCTCCGCAGCATGTGGGATCTTCCCGGACCAGGGCTTGAACCCATGTCCCCTGCACTGGCAGGCGGATTCTTAACCACTGCGCCACCAGGGAAGCCCCAGATTGGCTAAGTCTTACTCATCCATCCCAACTCAGCTCAGGCACCTTCTATTCAGTCATTTATTCAACAAATATATATTTAGCCATTGCTATGTGCCAAGGACTTGGGAGAGAGTGGAGAAAAAGACAGACAAGGTTTTAGGTCTCATGGAACCAACATTCTGGAGAAGGTAGACAAAAGACAAATAAATAACAAACAAATACCTTCAGATAATGACGAAAGAATAAGAGAGGCTAAGGGGAGAGAGAACCCGAGGAGGAGAGAAGCCAGTCAATGAAGGTGTTTCTAGGAGGTGAAACTTGAGCTGAGATTGGCACAGGCCAGACAAAGACTCAAAAAGACTTCCTGACAGAATAAAGGTTGAGTGCAAAGCCTGGAGGCAAAGGAACAAGCTTGCTGTGGTTGAGGCATAGAAATAAGGTCAGGGTAGCTGGGGAAAGTGACTCTGGGGAGAATGGTATGAAATGAAATTTGAGAAGAAGGTAGGAGCCAGATGTACCATGGGCTTGTTTGCCATGGAAGAGAGCCTGGATTTTACTCTCCAATCTATGGGAAACCATTGGTATATCATTAGAGGGTTTATTTATTTATTTAGCTGGGTTTTAACTAGGGTATCACAAGATATGAATTACATTAAACACACACACAAATACAAAAGCAAACAAACAGAAAAACTAGTCTTGGCTCTGTGTATGGAGGCTGGAGTAGAAGCAAGCAGACCAGTTAGGAAGCACCTGGGGAGGCCCAGGTAGGAAGTGATGGTGATGTGGACCACAGTGATAGCAGCAGAGATGGAAAGAAGTAGCCAGATCTTAGCCTTATTGATGTCTTCAGGTAGACTGAAGCCTCCTACTAGTATCTTCATAGCATCCTGGCATCCTCCTATCTTAGCACCTGTTGTATTAAATAGGACTAATTTCTTCTGGTATCGGCTTGTCTCCTCCATTAGCTTGCAAGTTCCTCATGGGCAGAGGCCACAATCCGTGGCACATAAAAGGCATGTGCTGAACTGAATGAAATTTAAATGGTTTTTCTGTTTTTTACTTCTGGTTTAGTTTAATATAACTACAATACATTAAAAGTACATTAAATCTTATTCTGCTACATGGTGTTCGACATCATTAATAAGTCTTTTTTTATTGTAGCTACCTTAGTTTAGTTTAAAATTCGTTAGTTTTCATTAAGCCTTGGAATATTCTGGCATAAAGGAAATTATGGATTGAATTAGAAGATAACTGAATGAACAGATATATAGGGATTAAATAGGTTTCTGCTTCTTAACTGCAAAGGGTATCTACAGGGTATCTTTCAATGTGCCTTGCAACTTATGAAGCAATAACATTCTCCAAATATTCAACAGTAAAACATTACTTGGTTATTATAAGAATTTTAAAAATGTATATATCTGAAATATGTACATATATGATAGATATATACACACACCTATATATGAAATAGGCAAAATAGAGGATAAATTTGAGTTTATATAGTACATTGATTCAAACACAAACATGCTCATTTCCTCTGAATGACCAGATAAAATAGCTGCTTCATTTATAAGAAACTCAGAACCCCAAAGACCTTCAAGTAAATGAGGTATCTTCCAATAAAATGAAACCTCCTATCAACTGTAAACATCCTTCATACAGCCTGCCTGGAGGGTCAATATTAAAACTACAACTCTGTCTTGAATCAGAAAATCAAAAAGTGTGCTATGTCACTGACTCATCACTCAAGTGGTGACAATTTCCAGACAGTGAAAACAACATCTCAATGAGGGGGGCGGGGACCAGCCAGAAATAAAGCAACTGGCAGGAGGGCAGAGACAATTCCCCCTCAGTGAGCCTCTCTTTCCCCACTGCTCCAAGAAGCACAAAATAAACAGCTAAAATCATATTTGACTAGGCTAGGAAAAACCCTTACCACAGGTGGTAATTTCATGTAGGCTAGAACTCTTCCTACTTCCACATCACTTTTCTTCTGTAGCACCATAGTAAGCTCAAGGGGCAGCATGGTATTGTGGAAAAGAAAAAGGCTAGTGAATCTCAGTTCTACTGTGTGCTGTTAACTGTCTGGGGGCCATTTCCTCATTCATGCAATGAGTTCAGGAATACCTACCTAGACAAAGTTACTAGGAGGATGAATATGCCAGTGTCATGGACCCATGAGAATACCTAGCACAGGGTAGGCACTCCACTGAGGCTAGCTCCCATTTTCCCTTCTGGGTCCAGCTTTTGTATCTCTTTTCTAAATCGTTTACGACTTTCAACGTATTGGAATTGTATGTTTTGTTAGACTAGGTAAAAGGTCATATGTTAGGCAGTCTTAGCCCTGGCTATCAAAGAATTTAATAACTCAGAGGAGGAAGGAACCTCAAAGGTTAGCCAATAATTACCATGTCCTACTGCTCCTTTCCTCTCCCAAAAGCTGACATTTGAGTCTGGGCCACCAGAGAACAACCAAGTGATTCTTCTGAATGTGCATTAAGGCTGTCTGCCTTATAAATACATGCCGTTAATTACCCAGTTGACGCAATGAGGCAGGGTACAAAATCATTCTCTTCTGCCAGCGAAGCTACTGACAGACATATCTTACTGGTAGCAGATCAGGGACAACACTTTGGAGGTCATGTATTCTACATTCCTCATTTTTTTTTTTTTTTTTTTTGCGGTACGCGGGCCTCTCACTGTTGTGGCCTCTCCCGTCGCTGAGCACAGGCTCCGGACGCGCAGGCTCAGCGGCCATGGCTCACAGGCCCAGCCGCTCCGTGGCATATGGGATCTTCCCGGACCGGGGCACGAATCTCTGTCCCCTGCGTCGGCAGGTGGACTCCCAACCACTGCGCCACCCGGGAAGCCCTACATTCCTCATTTTATATACAGATAAACTGAGCCCTAGAGAAAACAAGGGACTTGCCAAAGGTCCAAAGGTCACATTAATAGCAGAATCCAGATCAGAACGGAGGTGTCCCAATTTCTAATCCAAGATTACTTCTAGCAGGTAAGATTGCTTCTGACCAGTTGCAACTATAGCAGCATAAAACTAGAAATAATGCTAATATTAACACTGCCCTTAATACTAATGTTGTTGATCTTTTATTGATGTTGATCTTTTGTTGATCTTTTGTTGATCTTTTATTATGTTTGATGTACATTACATACAATCTTTATGATACCCATCTAGTAAAGCACTTACAATGACTAATGCTTTAGTTTTCAGAAGGTTGAATCACCCACCTCCCTCAAAAGAAGATCAAACAATAAAACCCAGTGTACACACAATATGTAACCATCTCTAATGATCTATTCCACTCTGAGGATGGAAGAGGAAAATCAGGTCCACCAAGTAGCTAACTTGCAACTCAGCCACTGGAGCCAACTTCTCTTCCCCATACCTTTCCATGGGCTATGTCATGAAAAAGAAGAGTTTCCTGACCAAAGCATCATCTCCTTTTTGCTTCTGAGTCTACCATTTGTTGAAAAATCGAACAAGCCATAACACGGACAAACCCTGGCCTGCCAGCCTCAGATCATCAAATCACCCCCTTCATAATGTCATGTCAGATGGCTTAAAGGGGAAGGAAAGTAACCACATCAACCGCTTCTGCTTTTTCTTCTCTCTAGCCAACAGTTCCAACCCCCATTACATGAGCCGAATTGGACGCACACCTGTTTTCCTTTCTTATGCAGCTGCTGAGGCTCTCTTGAACCTTCTCTCATCTCACTGGTTAGCATTTGTAGTCCTAATTTTACCCATTTACAGGAACTTTCTTCTCTTGCTTGAATTCAGGAGACTTCTGAAGTTTGGGTCCCTCTCTCTCTCTTTTTTTAAATTTTAGGGTGTTTTCTCCTTTCCCGCTTTATGACCTCTTTATAATTTTTCTTAACAAAGATCCCCTTATGCTTTTTTCCCTTCTTTCCTGTTTTTCTGGAATGTTCTGTCAGACCTATTCGTCTCTATTTCCAATTCAGATATATCACCCTGGACATAATATACTGGCTCCTGAAATGTTGTGTGTAAACAAATTACATTTAAAATGCATTAGGGAATCTTATCAGGCCCCAACCCCAGAATCATGTGTACTGTGAACTGTCTTATAAATTGAACAAGCATTCCTACAATAGAGCAATAAACAGGAAATAAAGAAAGAAGAAATAAGAGGTGGATGGAGTCTTGAAGAAACAAGGTACTTTCAGATCAGTTGGTGTTATTTGCTATGTTTTTTCTTTCTTCGATTAGCTTCACAAGGCTACAATTTTCATGGCACTTGTTCAATTAAGTTTCAACAATCCAATCTTCTCTAATTTCACTCTCTGCATCTTTCAATAGCTATAAACAAAATAAGCCATCTCTTGGGCTTCCCTGGTGGCGCAGTGGTTGAGAGTCCGCCTGCCGATGCATGGGACACGGGTTCGTGCCCCGGTCTGGGAAGATCCCACATGCCGCGGAGCAGCTGGGCCCGTGAGCCATGGCCACTGAGCCTGCGCGTCCAGAGCCTGTGCTCCGCAACGGGAGAGGCCACAACAGTGAGAGGCCCGCGTACCGCAAAAAAAATAAAAAAATAAAAAATAAGCCATCTCTTACTGAAAAGGATGATATACTGGAAAGAGCCTGGTATTTAGGGCCAGAGGATCATCCTGGGGCCAGGTGTCATCCTGGTTTCTCCACTTCTACCTGTGTCATCATAGTAACATCATCACAAGTAACTCTGAAAAATGGCAATCCACATTTATTGAGAAAATTAGATCTCTTTCACTAACTTTTCTTCCTTAGTTTATTGGAAAGGTCTCTCCTTTGACACATTTAACCTTGAAGTCTCTATTCGTGGACAATGGCATGGGAGTGGCACGTTTATCCTTGAGTCTTGTAAAATCCTGGCAAGTTTTGTAGCTTCAACCCCTGAGTCTTTTCTTAGTGCTATAAGGCATTAAAAATATTAAAGCACATTACAATTACTTTGTTTTAAGAGTCTTCTCGGAATTTCACAACTATCCTAATATAATTGGAGGCACCCTGGGTCTAGGGGGCAAAGACTAATGATCACCATGCTACAATATTCCTCAAGGTTTCTTCTATAAACTAAAAATTCAACCGAAATCTCGACACTAATAATCCCATATCTCAGCACCTCTGCCTGTTTTACTTAATATTTTCCTTTTACTGCAAAAGGGATGTAAATTAAGATTCTAATCTTAATAATCTTTTATAGGCATTTACTTAGCAATTTATCACAATGCAGAGCATGTGACTGAGTTGTTAACATTTGGTCTTCTACTAAATAAAGTAACTATTGGTATCTCTATTCTGCAGGTGGAGAGATCTGCAAGTTGATCACGCTAATACAGAAAAACCAGAAGTAAATTCAGCTAAATTAGAACTACCTTCCATGCTTGAGTTTCCTCAATTGTAAAATAAAAATAAAGATAGCACCAAACTGACGGGATTATTGTGGGAGTTAAATGAGAAGCTCTTAGCAAAGTGCCTGGTATATAGAAAGAGCTCAATAAATACTATCATCCATTATTATTATTTTAAGAAAAAAAGATAATATCATTTACTTATCAAGGACATTGTTAGAATTAAGCTAGACATCCTTGCTTTTTGACCTCTCTCTTGGCCCATTCATCTGGCTCATCACTGAAGAATTAATTTGATTAAAACTAGATCCCATACCTCCTTCATAAAAGGTGACTTCATGCCACTTATAATTTATGACATACTAAGTGTTCTCATAATTATTGTCTTCCTAAACAGTTTTAACTTTTTTGAGGACAGGAACTGAGACTTACGTTTCTTTATATTACAGTGACCAGCACAATGTCTTGAACATAACAGATGTTCAATACGTATTTATACTTTAAAAACACATTGTTACCATTAGCAAAGAACACCACCATGTTCCAAGAACAAAGGAAATTGGACAAAGCTTCTTTGGGATTTGGGTTTCTTTCCAGATTAGCCTGCACAAATGTACATGCAGAAGTTGAGAGCAGTGCTGTGAGTGTAATTGCAAAGATGACAAATAATTGGCCAAAGAACAAAGCAGGTACAATTAAAAAAAAAAAAGTCCACAATTGAGAAATGATGTACATCTACTGTGCTTATAGGATTCTTCTCCCTTAAAAATCTCACATCTGCTTTAGAATTTTTTCCACACTAGAACTCATTCTAATGTAAGAAAGATTCAAAGCTTGCCAAAATTTGGGAATTTATGTAAGCATCATGACAGTCAAGCAACATGATACATGATAAAAGAATGCTGCAAACTCTTTTAGAGCCTTTTGTGCCCAAGAAAGTGACAGTAATGAATTGAGAATTTCACATTAAAATGGAGGGAAAGAGTATCAGCTCTCAGCCACTAAGGTCCTTTCAGTTATATGCTGGACAGAGAAACAGGGCACTGTACCATTCCTTGTTAATGGGAACCAGAATCTAATGTTTGTTTGCCCAAGTGGAGGTGGATATAATGTTTTGAGTCAGAGGTGCAAAGGCAAGGAGCACAGAGCCTGGAGCCAAAAACCTGTAACTCACTATCTCTGTGAAAGTGTGAAAGTTTCCACATCTGTAAAACGGGAATACTTATAACCAGTTCACTGAGTTTCTAAAGAATTATAGAGGATAACAGTGATACCCAAGGGCCAAGTCCATAGTAGGTGCTCAACGAAGACTTTTATCCACACAGGATATACTCGTAGGGGATTGTAACAGACATTCGGAGTTTTGCCTTGTTCTTTAGAGATACCAGGAAAAAACTTTTTGTATGCATTTGCATTGCTATTCGTAAAACCTGGATCTAATCGCAGGGATACTTAATCTCCTCCGATGTTTGTATTTACTGCCCCTCAACCAAGTGAAAAGAGCCTCTCTAAAGAGACATTTCACAGATGAGAAAAGCGACTGGCCAAGCGGCTCGCCCCAGAGCATTCTGCTAGTGACTAGACAGGTGGGGACTGTGCGTCTACAGAGGCCTCAGGAAAGTGCTGCGGAGAAAGGGACAATTCACCCCCATGCAAGACTAAGTAAGACTCCTCCATATCTTATTCACAAAAGATCCACTTCCGAGCCGCGAGTCACGCCCGTGGGCCTGGCCCCTGACGGGTACCCGCTGCCGTTTCCAGACACCAGCCCTCCCCTCCTCACGTTCCCACCGTTCTGCGAACGCCTTGGAAACTCAATCTGAGCGCCCCTCCGCTCCATCTGGCCAACCGCGACCCGGCACTCTCAAGCGAACGTCCAGCCCACAGTGAGGACCCAGATGAGCAGAGGCCGCCCCCAAATCCCCCTCCCCGGGAGAAGCGAAGCACGAAAGCCGGGGGTCCCAAGCGTCCGCGCCCCACCGATTCCCCGGCCACTCACCGCGCGTCTCCAGCCCGCGGGCCCGCTGCGGGGCGGCGCGGAGCCGATGGCCCGGGTGCTGCGGGACGCACGTGCGGCGCAGGCAGTGTGCGCTCCGGGCGTTCCGGTGCCCGTGCGCGCCCCGCCTGTGACCCCGGGGTGGGCGCTCCGGCGGCGCAGGGGCGCGCGCGGACGTGCGTCGGGCGGCGCCCGGGCCGAGGAGATGGATGTGGCCGTGGTCGTCGGCAGAGGGAAAGCGGCTGCACTGTCAGCTGTCGAAGCGGGCCGGCCAGGGTCCGGTTCCGCTCCTGGCGGGCTATGCCCGTGCCCGTGCCGCCCGGAGCAAGGTAATTACTGCGGCACACGTCGGGTTCCCCTTCTATACAAGGAGGGTAGGAAAGCCTCGCTCCTCAGCCGGGGTGGTGAGGTGAATTAAGCACCAGGGTATGAAAAGCACGGCCGAATCATGTTCTCGCCCTTCACCGCCACGGGGAAGCGGCACTTCGTTGACACTCTGTAGAGAACTTTCCTCAGAGACGTTCTTCTGTGCTTGCCCAGCACTTACCACACCCTAGTGCTGCGGTCACCGAAGCGGGCTGTGTGTAAGACTGGGTGTGAGAAGAAAATACTAGAACTTTCATTTGTGTTTGTAACTAAAAAGTAAGAAAGAATTCACATTAAATAGGTGGCATGACCCTGACTCTAAATGGTCCCATGTTCCATATGTTATAAGTGGGATTCTGAGGGAAGAGGGAAAACTGTCCAAAATGCAGAGGGGATGACAGCGGTGCTTTTACTTATGACAATATTTTATTGACGCTAGGAATTCAACTCTAAGACGTACTATTTTTTTGCTTTTTTTTTGGTGGTACTTGGGCCTCTCACTGTTCTGGCCTCTCCCGTTGCGGAGCACAGGCTCCGCACGCGCAGGCCCAGCGGCCATGGCTCACGGGCCCAGCCACTCCGCGGTATGTGGGATCTTCCCGGACTGGGGCACGAACCTGTGTCCCTTGCATCGGCAGGAGGACTCTCAACCACTGCGCCACCAGGGAAGCCCCGTACTATTTTTTATACACTAGTAAGAAAAAGAACTGTCTTATAAACTTGTGACATAATGCTTTCTTGTCACTTAGAATATTTTTAATTGAAATTTTTATTTTCAAAAAAATTTTTTATTTTATTATTTTATTTTATTTATTTATTTTGGCTGCCTTGGGTCTTCGTTGCTGCGTGGAAGCTTTTCTCTGATGGCCGCGAGAGGGGGCTACTCTTCGTTGCGGTGCGTGGGCTTCACATTGTGGTGGCTTCTCTTGTTGAGGAGCATGGGCTCTAGGCACGTGGGCTTCAGTGGTTGTGGCACGTGGGCTTCAGTAGTTGTGGCCCATGGGCTCTAGAGCGCAGACTCAGTAGTTGTGGCGCACGGACTTAGTTGCTCCACGGCATGTGGGATCTTCCCGGACCAGGGCTCAAACCCGTGTTCCCTGCGAAGGCAGGCAGATTCTTAACCACTGCACCACCAGGGAAGCCCCTAAAATTTTTATGTTTTAAAAAATATCCCTTTTAGATTTATTAGACATATGTGTTTGCTATCAGTCTTGTTCATTTGAAAAGAAAAAGGAAAATAGAAGCAAAATAAATTTGGTTAAAATATTCTTTAGATACATTCGCGTTCAGTCTGCAACATTCCTGATGACTTTTTTGTTTCACTCAATATCATCTTCAGTGACATGAGTATTAATAAAGCCACATTTCTTAAAAGAATGTCCCACTGTTACCTCTGGGATGTTCTTCCCTTCCACTGAAACCAATCCAGGCTTGCTTAGTATGTGCAGAGCCAACTCCATCACCATACCGTTTGGGCAGTAAGCATAAGACACCTCCCAATTTCTTTTTAATAGATCGTTATTGGAGTATAATTGCTTCACAATACTGTGTTAGTTTCTATTGTACACCAAAGTGAATCATCCATATGCATACGTATGTCCCCATATCCCCTCCCTCTTGAGCCTCCCTCGCATCCTCCCTATCCCACCCCTCTCGGTCATCTCAGAGCACGGAGCTGATCTCCCTGTGCTATGCTGCTGCTTCCCACTAGCTAACTGTTTTACATTTGGTAGTGTATATATGTCCATGCTACTCTCACTTCGCCAAGGCTTCCCCCTCCCACCCCATGTCCTCAGGTCCATTCTCTATGTCTAATCTTTATTCCTCCCCTGCAACTAGGTCTATTAGTACAATTTTTTTTTTTTAGATTCCATATATATGCGTTAGCAAATGGTATTTGTTTTTCTCTTTATGACTTACTTCACTCTGTATGACAGACTCCAGGTCCATCCACCTCACTACAAATAACTCAATTTTGTTTCTTTTTATGGCTGAGTAATATTCCATTGTATATATGTGCCACATCTTTATCCATTCATCTGTCGATGGACACTTAGGCTTCTTCCATATCCTGGCTATTGTAAATAGTGCTGCAGTGAACATTGTGGTACATGTCTCTTTTTGAATTGTGGTTTTCTCAGGGTATATACCCAGTAGTGGGATTGCTGGGTCATATGGTAGTTCTATTTTTAGTTTTTTAAGGAACCTCCATACTGTTTTCCATAGTGGTTGTATCAATTTACATTCCTGCCAACAGTGCAGGAGGGTTACCTTTTCACCACATCCCTTCCAACATTTATTGATTCTAGATTTTTTGATAATGGCCATTCTGACTGGCGTGAAGTGATGCCTCATTGTAGTTTTGATTTGCATTTCCCTAATAATTAGTGATGTTGAGCCTCTTTTCATGTGCCTCTTGGCCATCTGTATGTCTTCCTTGGTGAAATGTCTATTTAGGTTTTCTGCCCATTTTTTAATTGGATTGTTTGTTTTTTGATATTGAGCTCCATGAGCTGTTTGTATACTTTGGAAATTAATCCTCTGTCCGTTGTTTCATTTGCAAATATTTTCTCCCATTCTGAGCGTCCTCTTTTCATCTTGTTTATGGTTTTTGTTGTGCAACAGCTTTTAAGTCCCATTTGTTTATTTTTGTTTTTAATTCTGTTACTCTAGGAGGTGGGTCAAAACAGATCTTGCTGTGGTTTATGCCAAAGAGTGTTTTTCCTGTGTTTTCCTCTAAGAGTTTTATAGTGTCTAGTCTTACATTTAGGTCTTTAATCCATTTGGAGATTATTTTTGTGTATGGTGTTAGGTAGTGTTCTAATTTCATTCTTTTACATGTAGCTGTCCAGTTTTCCCAGAACCACTTATTGAAGAAATGTCTTTTCTCTGTTGTATATTCTTGCCTCCTTTGTCATAAATTAGGTGACCATATATGCATGGGTTTATCTCTGGGCATTCTATCCTGTACCATTGATCTATATTTCTGTTTTTGTGCCAGTACCATACTGTCTTGATTACTGTAGCTTTGTGGTATAGTTTGAAGTCAGGGAGTCTGATTCCTCCAGCTCCGTTTATTTCCCTCAAGACTGCTTTGGCTATTCGGGGTCTTTTGTGTCTCCATACAGATTTTAAGATTTTTTGTTCTAGTTCTGTAAAAAATGCCATTAGTAATTTGAAAGTGATTGCATTGAATCTGTAGATTGCTTTTGGTAGTAGAGTCATTTTCACAATATTGATTCTTCCAATATAGGAACATGGTGTATTTCTCCATCTGTTTATGACATCTTTGATTTCTTTCATCAGTGTTTTATAGTTTTCTGAGTACAAGCCTTTCTCCTCCTTAGGCAGGTTTATTCCTAGGTATTTCATTCTTTTTGTTGCAATGGTAAATGGGAGTGTTTCCTTAATTTCTCTTTCTGATTTTTCGTTGTTGGTGTATAGGAATGCCAGAGATTTCTATGCATTAATTTTGTATCCTGCAACCTTACCAAATTCATTGATTAGTTCTAGTAATTTTGCATCTTTAGGATTCTCTATGTATAGTATCATGTCATCTGCAAACAGTGACAGTTTTACTTCTTGTTTTCCAATATGTATTCCTTCTATTTCTTTTTCTTCTCTGATTGCCATGGCTAGGACTTCCAAAACTATGTTGAATAAGAGTGGCAAGAGTGGACATCCTTGTCTTGTTCCTGATCTTAGTGGCAATGCTTTCAGTTTTTCACCACTGAGTATGATGCTTGCTGTTGGTTTGTCATATATGGCCTTTATTATGTTGAGGTAGGTCCTCTCTATGCCCATTTTCTGGAGGGGTTTTATTATAAATGGGTGTTGAATTTTGTCAAAAGCGTTTTCTGCATCTATTGAGATGATCATATGGTTTTTATTCCTTAATTTGTTAATGTGGTGTATCACATTGATTGATTTGCATATATTGAAGAATCCTTGCATCCCTGCGATAAATTCCACTTGATCATGGTGTATGATCCTTTTAATGTGCTGTTGGATTCTGTTTGCTAGTATTTTGTTGAGGATTTTTGCATCTATGTTCATCAGTGATATTGTTATATAATTTTCTTTTTTTGTGATATCTTTTTCTGATTTTGGTATCAGGGTGATGGTGGCTTCATAGAATGAATTTGGAAGTGTTTCTCCCTCTACAATTTTTTGGAAGAGTTTAAGATGGATTGGTGTTAGGTCTTCTCTAAATGTTTGATAGAATTCTCCTGTGAAGCCATCTGGTCCTGGACTGTTGTTTGTTGGCAGATTTTTAATTACAGTTTCAATTTCATTACTTTAATAGGTCTGTTTATATTTTCTAATTCTTCATGGCTCAGTCTTGGAAAATTGTATCTTCCCAAGAATTTGTCCATTTCTTTGTGGTTGTCCATTTTATTGGCATATAGTTGTTTGTAGTAGTCTCTTATAACCCTTTGTATTTCTGCGGTGTCAGTTGTGATTTCTCCTTTTTCATTTTTAATTTTATTGATTTGCTTCCTCTCCCTTTTTTTTCTTGATGAGTCTGGCTAAGGGTTTATCAATTTTGCTTATCTTCTCAAAGAACCAGCTTTTAGTTTTATTGATCTTTGCTATTGTTTTCTTCATTTCTATTTCATTTATTTCAGCTCTGATCCTTATGATTTCTTTCCTTCTACTGACTTTGGGTTTTCTTTGTTTTTCTTTCTCTAGTTGTTTTAAGTGTAGGGTTAGATTGTTTATTCGAGATTTTTCTTGTTTCTTGAGGTGAGATTGAACTGCTATAAACTTCCCTCTTTAGAACTGCTTTTGTTGCATCCCATAGGTTTTGGGTCACGTGTTTTTGTTGTCATTTGTTTCTGTGTATATATTTTTTTCTTCTTTGATTTCTTCAGTGATCTCTTGGTTATTTAGTAGCACACTGTTTAGCCTCCATGTATTTGTGTCTTTTACAGTTTTTTTCCTGTAATTGATTTCCAGTCTCATAGCATTATGGTCAGAAAAGATGGTTGATACGATTTCAGTTTTCTTAAATTTTCTGAGGCTTGATTTGTGATGCAAGATGTGATCTATCCTGGAGAATGTTCTATGTACACTTGAGAAGAAAGGGTATTCTCCCACTTTTGGGTGGAATGTTCTATAAATACCAATTAAATCTACCTGGTCTACTGTGTCATTTAAAGCTTTTGTTTATGTATCTATTTTCTGTGGATGGTCTGTCCATTGGTGTAAGTGGGGTGTTAAAATCCCCTACTATTATTGTGTTACTGTCGGTTTCTCCTTTCATGGTTGTTAGCATTTGCCTTATGTATTGAGGTGCTCCTATGCTGGGTGCATAAACATTTATAATTGTTATATCTTCTTCTTGGACTGATCCCTTGATCATTATGTAGAGACACCTCCCAGTTTTGAAGATGTTAAATATGAAAAATGTACGTCTTAGACATCACAAAGTACAGTGGATTGCTTTTATGAGACTGTGACATGTAGTTTACATACTTCAGCAATTTATCTACGTGAATAATTTGATAAAAACAAATCCTTAAGTTATAGAATCTTAACATCACTGCCTAGTGAGCTGGTGAGTGACTGTGAAAATTATTTGCAACAAAGTTAAAAGAATCTAGTTAAAACTGAGCTATTATTTTTTTTTTTTTTTACGAAGAAGGCAAATATTTTAAACTCGCTGATCTTTTCTGTAATGATGTGTCTCTTAGTAGTATGTTACCTAATAGATATTTTTGGAAAAAAATAAAAAACAAGGCTTTTTTGTCCCTTCAAGTAAAGATAACATTTCAACACTGGGTGAGAAAGTGCTATAAAGAGAACATTTGAAAACAAATATTTCAAAACGTTACCACTATTGTGGGATTTTTTTTTTTTTTTGCTAAAAATATGTAACTTTGTCACCTACAAAAAAATGCTTAAAAAACTTGGAAACAATTTACTATCTTTTTCCGTCTTTCAGTTGAGTAATTGAGTGAATTTTCAACCCAGGTGTTAAAAAATATGAAAATGCAGCAGCTTCTGCTCAGTTTGAAAGGACGACTAATCAATATCAGGAGTAATAAAATTATGTAACCAAATGTTAATAAAAAGCTTATATAATTCATAGATTAGCTTATTTTTCTACAATTTTTAGTGAGAAGAAAGGCTTCTTATTTTGTTAATAAATTATTCAAAAAATGAATTTTACTCTCATTTTAAAATTAATTTCTATTTTTGTGTACATTTTACAATATATATGTTGGAAATTTATATTTATAATATATATTTATGTATATATAAAATTTTTAAGTAAATTTTTTAAAAAGCTGACCATATATTGGGTATATATTCTCAAGTCCCTTTTTTCTTAAGGCATGCACAATCTAAAATGTTTAGAAACCACTAGTCTGTTAACTTCTAACTGAAGCATGTTATAAAATTGCTAAATCAGACACAAGATGGTATTCCAGTACATCTGAGCCATTTTCTGTAGGGGAACAGATGAGAGGTATTGGAGAAAGGACTTGAATCAGTTAAGCAAGCAAAACAAATTATGAGAAAACTATAAGATGCAGGCAACAATGATAGCCTTCATTATTCTCTTCTTTTCCCTGGATGCAAATAAATCAGAAGATGACTTATCTTACATAAGCATTATTAGAGAAATTATCTTCTTCTAAGTTCATCAGTAGCTCATTCAATTTAGGGTTAAATATTGAGGGAAAGCTCGTGCTAATAGTTATTGATAACAGGGGTTCTCCCATCCTCCCTGCATCCTTCCTGTTATTGTAAGCTCCAGGACTGCAAGGAGTCCTGTCTTGTTTGCCCCCTTATCTCCAGCACTTGGCACAGTGAGCAGCACAGAACAGGGGCTCAACAAATACTTGTTGAGTTGAATTGACTTGCTCTGGAGAGATCTCATTCTCTTTGGTCAACCAAAGTTATAAGTGGTATTGAATCTTCAAACTTTCAACAGAGTTAAAAAAGAATAGTTGGAAAATTATATATAGTTTTGCTTAGCATGTCAATGACCCTTCCGTATGGAATTTAACCATCTGTAGAGGTCTTTCTGTTTTCTTTTTTCCTTTCTTTTCCTTTCCTTCCTCCTCTTCTTTGAATCTCTGGGGAGTTTCCCTAGTAGATACATGGTGGTTGTCAGTGGTTGCCTATCTAGTTAGAGAAAAAAAAAATCTTGCTTCTGTATTTTCTGAGAACAAGCCCTAGACAGTTGAGAAAGGCTGGTGAAGCAAGAGCCTAACATACAAACCAAACTATCAACCTATGATGGTTAGGATGATTAAGTCTTTGGATATGAGATGGTCATCTGTGTAGCTATAGCACTTGCAAATCAAAAGCTCAATTAAGTGAATAACCACACTGACAGTGACAAAGACTTTTCTAGGAAATACTAGTTCAGTTTCCATTTCTGGTATTTTTCCATTCCTTTAAATGTCTATTTTGGCTCATTGTTGATACCAGAAGTCCTGAAAGTACTTAATCATACTGTGCTATGAACAACTGAGTGTCATTTGTCAGAATAAATATTAAGAGATGGTTGCCAACATAGTGATTTAGTGCATCAGACAAATGCTGGCACACTTAAGCTTGGTAAGAAGTTTTGACATACATTTTAACCTTTTATTTTAATAAGAAGATTAGAATCTAAGATTAATTATTCATTCTTACTGCTTCACTTTGCAAAAGTTCCATTTCTGAAAGTTTTTGCTTAATTATCAATTTTACTCATCTGTCCAAAGTGTTACACTGATAGGACACCAATGTAACTCCTAAATATACTTATAGTGTCATATGTTGAAAATATAAAATATTGTAGTGTAAGATTCTTAGATTATTTGTGATCCCCAAAGATTCTTAAAATGCAGAGTTGTAACTTTTCCACAACTGACATTCAGCAAGCGCAGATGTTGTTTATAGATGAACAAACCACATGGAAAATGCCGTGTCTTAGATAGGAACAATGCATTTACAAGAGGTTTTTAGGTTGCCAGAAGCCTTATTAAATGAAAATAAAGCTTAAAGAGTAAAATGAGACAGGAGGCAAATTTAAAACACTGACAGCCACAGGCCCTGCACAATATAAGTTTGATTCGCAATCTGGCTTGGCTCTTCTCAACAGCTAAATCTAAGAGACATATGACACACAGGATTCACAGATCCCATCATATAATGGCTTGTAACCTGGGCATCAGAAGCAGAACTTGCGGTGGCCCAAGAGAAAGTTCTTAGGTTCTTCTAAAGAGGAGAGTGGTTCACATAAAAGACAAATTTCTCACAAACATTCCTACATAAAATCACACAGTAGATTCTTATTTATTTAATTAGTTAGTTAGTTATAGATTTGCTCAATGAAAATCTAATGAAGGGCACTCTGGAACATAGATGCTTGGTGAGCATTAACATTCTTTTCTATGTGTCAGTCTTTTAGGCTCCAAATATCTCTTTGCTCCATGCTTTCCATACATAAAAAAATACTCTCTGGAATGGACTTGAGGACACAGGGAGGGGGAGGGGTAAGCTGGGACGAAGTGAGAGAGTGGCGTGGACATATATACACTACCAAATGTAAAATAGATAGGTAGTGGGAAGCAGCCACATAGCACAGGGAGATCAGCTCGGTGCTTTGTGACCACCTAGAGGGGTGGGGTAGGAAGGGTGGGAGGGAGACGCAAGAGGGAGGAGATATGGGGATATATGTATATGTATAGCTGATTCACTTTGTTATACAGCAGAAACTAACACACCATTGTAAAGCAATTATACTCCAACAAAAATGTTAAAAAAAATACTCTCTGATTTCTGTAGTGAGATAACCTCCAATCCTGTCCCGTCAATGTATCCAGCTCAGAGCCAAGCTTTCTGGGTAGTGAGCAACAGTGGCTGCCTAGTGAGCTATGACTCCTCTGGTCCACTGCCTATAACCGCCAGACACACATTACCTGTACCCCACTCCCTCACCCATGATGTAAAGTGGTGGAACAGGAACAATGAATGCTCCCCTTTGGAAGGGAGAAAAATGTGAGACACCGGAAGTCATTGGTCTGAAGCACTGCTATCTGCTGGGTGATGTATTAGTGTTTTTGATTTTAGTCTACAGGACCTCTGTTAAAACTGAGACAGAATCTCAATTAAGTATCCTTTGCTACAAGTCAAACACAACAGAGTAATAATAGGGTAAATTAATAATTTGGCCTTTCTTTCTAGTCCCTCCCTCCAAAGTAATAGTTTTTTTTTTGTTTTTTTTGCGGTACGCGGGCCTCTCATTGTTGTGACCGCTCTCGTTGCAGAGCACAGGCTCCGGACGCACAGGCTCAGTGGCCATGGCTCACGGGCCTAGCCGCTCCGTGGCATGTGGGATCTTCCCGGACCGGGGCACGAACCCGTGTCCCCTGCATCGGCAGGCGGACTCTCAACCACTGCGCCACCAGGGAAGCCCCTAAAGTAATAGTTTTGTGAGAATCTTTCCACATTTTTCTTCATGTCTTTACAGATGTATAGGGTTTTTTTTTTCTGCTTTAAACAAAAATTGAGTCATTCTATCTATCTTTTGTTTTTCTTTACCACTTGGCATAAACTTCATTCCACAACATACATAATAGATCTAATTCATTTATTCCATAGCTACAAGTATTCCATACTATGTATACACTAAGATTTATTTGACCCTTCTCTTATTTATAGGTCTTCAGTTTTTGTCCTATTTTCCTCCAAACAAAAATACAACATACTCACCAAAAGAAAAATATTCTTAAACATAAACATACACAAATGTATAGCGTGTAGTAGAATCTCACATGTGGCTTGTTGAATCAAAGGGTTTGAGCTTTTTCACTTTAATATATTATGCAAGATTATTATCCAAACTGTAATAATTCACACTCTTACGAGCATACCACATCATCACTAACAATGAATGCTATCCATCTTCTGTAATTTTTATCAATATAACAGGTGAGAAATGGTATCTCATTGCTTTAAACTGTATATCCTTGACTACGATCATCTTTTCCTATGTCTGATAGTTTTTACAAATAAGTATTATTAATTTATCTCAGCCTACCTTCAAATAATGTATAATGCAAGACCTTTACAACAGTAGGCTTCTATCTTCATATCTTCTGTGCTATTCCATTGCACATTTTATCTTCGTACATATTACAAGCCACACAATACATTATTACTACTTTTGCTTTAACTATCTTTTAAAGAAATTTAAAAATAGAAAACAAAATTTTCTATATTTCCCACATATTTTTCAGTGCCAGAACCCTTTATTCCTTTGTAGAGATCAAAGTTTCCACTGGGTATCATTTCACTTCTGTCTAAAGAAATTCCTTTAACATTTCCTATAGTGCAGGTGTGCTAGTGACAAATTTTCTCAGCTTTTATTTGTCTAAAAATGTCTATTTCACCTTCATTTTGCAGTATTTTTCGTGTTTATATAAAGTGACAAGTTTTTTTCTCCGTAGCATATTAAAGATATTATTCCATGGTCTTTGGGGTTGCATTGTTTCTGATGAGAGTCAGTGGATTTCTTATCTTGTTCTCCTATATGTAATGTCCTTTTTGCCCCCTTGATGTCTTCAAGATTTTTCTCCTTATCACTGATATTCATATTATATTATGATGTGCTTTGGTGTGATTTCCTTGGTGTTAATTCTGCTTAGTGTTTGTTGAACTTGGTAGATCTGTGGGGGTTTTTTGTTTTTGCCAAAACTGGAAAAATATTCAGACATTGTTCCTGTAAACCTCTTTTTTTTCAGTTTTTTTTTCTCTTTTTGCTTCAGCTTGGGTAGTTTCAATTGCTGTGTCTTCAAGTTTATTGCTCTTTCTGCAGCAGTGTCAAATCTGTTAAATCTATCTAGTTTTATTTATTTATTTATTTATTTTTGGCTGCATTGGATCTTTATTGCTGCGTGCGGGCTTTCTCTAGTTGCGGCGAGCAGGGGCTACTCTTTGTTGCAGTGCACAGGCTTCTCAGCATCGTGGCTTCTCTTGTTGCAGAGCATGGGCTCTAGGCGCGCAGGCTTCGATAGTTGCAGCATGCGGGCTCAGTAGTTGTGGCTCGCAGGCTCTAGAGCGCAGGCTCAGTAGTTGTGGCACACGGGCCTAGTTGCTCCGTGGCATCTGGGATCTCCCTGGACCAGGGCTCGAACCCATGTCCCCTGCATTGGCAGGTGAATTCTTAACCATTGCACCACCAGGGAAGCCCCCTATCCAGTTAGTTTTAGAAAAAATTTTAAAATGTTTATCATCTTTAGAAGTTCCATTTTTAATAGTTTCCTTTTCACTTGTTATCAGTTTTTCCTTTTAATCCTTGAGTGCATTTATAATAGTTGTAGTAAAGTCCTTGTCTGCTATTTCTTTCATCTTTGCTATTTCTGATTTTATTTCTATTGCCTGCTTATGAGTCACATTAATTGTGCTTCTTTGCCCATGTAGTAATTTTTTACTGAATCCTAGATATTGTAAATGTTACAGGATCTACAGAGGCTAAAATATTTGTTATCTGGTCCTATACAGAAAATAAATTTGCTAACCTTGCCCTAGATGTATAGAATCATGTTGAGTATAACTGCCAGTACATGGAGTACACAGCATGCAGTTGTCTTTTAAAATCCTACCCCACCCCTGCCTTTCTTCTTTCTTTCTTTCTTTCTTTGCAGTTAATACATCAGTACTTTTTTTTTTTTAATTAGGCAACAGTCAAGAATATAAGAGTGGAGAGCAAAATAAACAATGCCCTTTTTCCCCACCCTCATCACAAACCCAACAACTATCAAATTTAGTTTAGGGAGATTTTGGTCCTCTTATTAATATCTATCAGTCCATCCAGACCATACTTTGATAGTGACACCTTCTGTTGTTTGAATTTATGCAAAGTCCCAAGCAAACACAACTTTTAGCTGGGTCTACTGTTAACAATTTCTAACCTCTACACCCACTTTCTATTCATTGTATTCACAAACATACGCCTTTCTTTGTGTGGGTACATTTGGGACCATGGTATACATATTGGTCTTTTCTACCATTGTTCATCTTGGAGTTCTTTCCATGTCAAAGTGTGTAAGCCTATCTCATATGTTTCTTAAACAACTTCATCACATCTGTAACACAAATAGGCCACAATTCATGAACTAGTTTCATTTTAATGGACATTTTGTTTTGTAATTTTCCATTATCAACATGATATTGCAAGAAACATACTTTACATAGTTTATATACGCATTTCTGAACATTTGTGGCTATTTCATGGGATAAATTTTGGAAGTAGAATTTAAGCATCAGAAAAAGTGCATGTTTACAATTTTTATTGAGATATAATTGACATATAACATTATATTTCTTTCAGGTGTACAACATAATTATTTGATATATGTGTATATTGTGAAATAATCATCACAGTGTCTAATTAATGTCCATCATTCCACAGAGTTACGATTTTGTTTTCTTGTGATGAGAACTATTAAGATTTTCTTAGCAACTTTTGAATATGTAATACAGTTTTTTTGTTTTTTGGTTTTTTTTTGCGGTACGCGGGCCTCTCACTGCTGCGGCCCCTCCCGTTGCAGAGCACAGGCTCCGGACGTGCAGGCCCAGTGGCCATGGCCCACGGGCCCAGCAGCTCCGCGGCACGTGGGATCCCCCTGGACCGGGGCACGAACCTGCATCCCCCGCATCGGCAGGCGGACTCCCAACCACTGCGCCACCAGGGAAGACCTATAATACAGTATTATTAACTATAGTCACCATGCTGTATACATCCCCAGGACTTATTTATTTTATTTTATAACTGGAAGTTTGTACCTTTTGACCACCTTCACCAATTTCACCCACTCTCCATCCTCTGCTTTCAACAAACACCAGTCTGTTCTCTGTATTCACCAGTTTGGTGTTTGTTTGTTCGCTTTTTAGATTCCATGTATAAGTGAGATCATACAGCATTGTTTTTCTCTATCTGACTTATTTTACTTAGCATAATGCCCTCAAGGTCCATCCATGTTGCTGCAAATGGCAGTAATTCCTTCATTTTTATGGCTGAATAGTATTCCATCATATATATACACACAACTGATCCATTTGTCCATCAGTGGACATTTAGTGTGTTTTCATATCTTGGCTATTGTAAATAGTGCTGCAATGAATTTTGGGGTGTGGATACCTTTTCAAGTCATTGTCTTTGTTTTCTTCCCTGAAGGAGAATTGCTGGATCATATGGTAGCTCTAGTTTTAACTTTTTTGAGGCGGCTCCATACTGTTTTCCATAGTGACTGCACCAATTTACATTTTCACCAACAGTGCACAAGGGTTCCCTTTTCTCCACATCCTCTCCAACACTTGTTATTTCTTGTTTTTTTAATAATAGTATTCTAACAGAGGTGAGGTGATATCTCATTGTGGTTTTGACTTGCATTTCCCTTTTGATTAGTGATATGGAGCACCTTTTCATGTGCTTGTTGGCCATCTCTATATTATCTCTGGAAAAATGCCTATTCAGATCCTCTGTCCAATTTTTTAATTGAGTTGTTTGTTTTTTTGCTATCGAGTTGTATGAGTTCTTTATATATTTTGGATATTAACCCCTTTCAAATATATGACTTGCAAATTTTTTCTCCCATTCAGTAGGTTGCCTTTTCATTTTGTTGACAGTTTCCTTTGCTGTGTGGAAGCTTTTTTAGTTTGACATAGTCCCACCTGTTTACTTTTGCTTTTGTTGCCTTTGCTTTTGGTGTCAAAGCCAAAAAATCATTGCCAAGACCAATGTCAAAAGTTTACTGCCTGTATTTTCTTTTAGGAGTTTTATGGTTTCAGGTCTGATGTTCAAGCTTTAATCTGTTTTGAGTTAATTTTTGTGTAACGTGTAAGAGAGTGGTCTAGTTTCATTCTTTTGCATGTGTCTGTCCAGTTTTTCCTGCAATATCTATCAAAGAGACTCCTTTTTCCCCCTTGTGTATTCTCAGCTTCTTTGTCATAAACCTACATATGTGTGGGCTTATTTCTGGGCTGTCTATTCTGTTCGGTTGATCTGTGTCTATTTTTATGCCAGTATCATACTCTTTGATTATGATAGCTTTGTAATATACTTTGAAATCAGGATGCATTATGTCTCTAGCTTTTTATTCTTTCTCAAGATTGTTTCGGGTATTAAGGGTCTTTTGTGGTTCCATACAAATTTTAGTATTGTATGTTCTTTTTGTGAAAGAATGCCATTGGAATTTTGATAGCAATTGCATTGAATCTGTAGATTCTTTGGGTAGTATAGACATTTTAACAATATTAATTCTTCCAATCTATGAGCATGGACTATGTTTCAATTTGTGACTTCTTCAGCTTCTTTCATCAATGTCTTATAGTTTTCAGTGTACAGGTCTTTCACCTCCTTGGTTAAATTTATTCCTAAGTATTTTATTCTTTTTGATGCAATTGTAAATGGGATTGCTTTCTTATTTTCTCTTTCTAATAGTTTATTATTAGTGTATAGAAACCTCACTGATTTTTGTATATTGATTTTATATTCTGAAACTTTACTAAATTTGTTTATTACTTCTCAGTTTCTTTGCTTTTTTTTTAGTTGAGCCTTTAGGGTTTTCTCTAATAGTATCATATCATCTGCAAATAATGATAGTTTTACTTCTTCCTTTCCAATTGGATGCATTTTATTTCTGTTTCTTGCCTAATTGCTCTAGCTAGGACTTCCAGTACTAGGCTGAATAAAAATGGCAAGAGTAGGCATCCCTGTCTAGTTCCTGATCTTAGGGGTAATACTTTCAGCTTTTCTCCACTGAGTATTATGTTAGCTGTGGACTTGTCATGTATAGCCTTTATTATGTCGAGGTCTAGTCTCTCTGTTTCCGCTTTGTTGAGAGTTTTTATCATAAATGGATGTTGAATTTTGTCAGATAACTTTTCTGCGTCTATTGATATGATCATATGATTTTTATCCTTCTTTTTGTCACTATGATGTAACACTTTGATTGATTTGCAGATGTTGAACCATCTTTGCACCCCTGGAATAAATCCCATTTGATTATGGTATATAATTCTTTTAAGGTATTGTTGGATTTGGTTTGCTAATATTTTGTTGAATATTTGTACATCTATGTTCATCAGGAATATCGGCCTGTAATTTTCTTTTCTTGTAGTGGCCTTTTCTGGTTTTGATAGTGAGGTAATGCTGACCTTGTAAAATGAGTTTGGAAGGGTTCCCTTCTCTTCTATTTCTTAGGAAGATTTTGAGAAGGCATGATATTAGTTCTTCTCTAAGTGTTTGTTAGAATTCACCAGCGAAGCCATCAGATCCTGGACTTTTATTGGTTGGCAAGATTTTGATTACTGATTCAATCTCCTTACTAGTAATAAGTCTGTTCAGGTTTTCTATTTCTTCATGATTCAGTCTTGGTACTTTGTATGTTTCTAGGAAATTATCCATTTCTTTTAGATTGTCCAATTTTTTGCATATAATTATTCATGGTAGTCTCTTATGACCCTTTGTATTTCTGTGGTATCAGTTGTAATGTCTCCTCTTTCATTTCTGATTTTATTTATTTGAGTTATCTCTCTCTTTTTTTTTTTTGGTGAGTCTAGTTCATACCCCCTTTTAACTTTTCGTTTTGTTTACTTTTTTTTTCTTTCTAATTGTCTATCCCCAGTCTTATTACTTCCCAACTCACTGACACTCTCATTTATATAATGTATCTTTCCAATTTGCATTCTGTGTGTTTATTCACATACTTATGAATTTATGATAAATATCTAACATTGTTATGTTTTAAAAAATTTAAATGAATGGTATTGCTTTATAAATTTAATACTGTTTTCACATTTGTTTCCCTCTCAACATTGTGTTTTTATGATCGATTCATGTTGTTACAAGTAGCTTTGGTTCATTGTTGCAGCCTGTTGCATAACATTCCTTCAAAAGCATAATCCACATTTCCACATTCATTCTCATATTGATGGGCTTCTCAGTTGCTTCGAACTCCTTGCTGCCACAAATAATACCTTGAACATCTTCGTGTATGTCTCTTGTGCATGTATGTGGATGTTTCTCTAAGGTGTGCACCCAGAAATAGAAGTGCTGAGTCATAAGTGATGCACACACTCAAATGAACTAAGTACTACAAGATTGCTCTTTAAAATTGGCTACACCATTTGGCAGTCACATGAGTGGCATGTGAGGATATCCATTTCTCCTCATCTTTTTCAGAAACTTGTACTATCCAATTGTATTAGTTTCCTAATGCTTCTGCAATAAATTACTACAAGCTTGGTGGCTTAAAATAACACAGATTTTTACATTCTTAAGGTCAGAAGTCCAAAGCGGATCATATTGAGCTAAAATCAGTTTGTTGGCAACGTTGCACTCTTTTCTAGAGACCCTAAGGGAGAATCCATTTTCTTGCCTTTCTCAGCTTCTAGAATCAACTCACATTCCTTGATTCACGGCTCCCTTCATCTTCAAAGATAACAATGGTCAGTCAAGTGTTTTTCATGTCACATCACCCTAACTCTCCCTTTCCTGTCTCCCTCTTTTACATTTAAGGACCCCTGTGATTACATTATGCTCACTTGGATAATCTCCCTCTTTCAAAGTCCACTGATTAACAACTTTAATTCTACCTTCAACCTTAATTCTCTTTTGCCCTGTAACCTAATATATTCACAGGTTCTGGGGATTAAAATGTCAGGATCATTTTAGGGGGGGGGGCGCATTTTTCTGCCGACCACACCAACTTTATAGTTCTTGCCAATTTGTAAAGCATCTCATTGTAGCTAAAATGTACAAAAAAATCTTATAAATTGATAAGAAAAAAATGAATAGAAAATGAGTAATGGATATAAATAGACAAGTCACAAAAGGAAAAACCTGAAGTGTTAATAAATATATGGAGAGATGCTCAACTTCACTCTTAATAATAGGAACGCAAGTTGAAACTACACTGAAACCACTTTTTTGTAATAATTTGAGATATTTTTGGTAACAGTTTGAGATATATTGAGATATAGTTATTATACCACATAACTCATCCATGTACAGTGTAGAAGTCAATGGTTTTAGTATATTCATAGAGTTGTGCAACCATCACTATAATCAATTTCAGACTGTTTTCATCACCTTCCAAAGAAACACTGTAAACTTTAGCTATCACCTCCGACCCTTCTAACCCTCCTGACCGGAGGCAACCACTAATCTATTTTCTGTGTCTGTAGATTTGCCTATTCTGGACATTTCATATAAATGGAATGATATAATATATGGTCTTTGGCAGCTGGCCTCTTTCACTTAGCATGATTTCAAGGTTCATTTGTGTTGTAGCATGTATCACTAACTTTATTCCTTTTTCTGGTTAAATAATATTATTCCATTTTATTGATATACTTCATTTTGTTTAGCCATTCATCAATTGATGGACATTTTGGTTGTTTCTATCTTTTGGTGGAATGATGCTGTTATAAGCTTTCATGTACAAATTTATGTGTGGACATATGTTTTCATTTCCCTTGGGTATATTCCTAAGAGTGAAATTGCTTGGTCTAATATAACAACTCTATGTTTAAGTTTTTGAGAAATGTTCAATCTGTTTTCCAAGGTGGCTGCATCATTTAAAATTCCTACCATCAGCAGTGTATACAGGTTCTTCACCAAAACTTAATATCTGTCTTTTTATTATAGCCATCCCACTGTGTGTGAAGTGGTATCTCTTTGTGGTTTTCACTTGCATGAGACCATTTTTTACCTGTCATATTAGCAAAGATCAAATTTTGAAAAAACACTGAGATGGAGAGTATATTGGGAGAAAACAGGCACTAACCAACATTGCTGGTGGGAATGTGAATTAGTGCAACCTCTAGGGAGGTATTTTGGCTATTTGGCTTATTTATTGATATCTTAAATGCACAAAACCTTTGACTTAACAATTCCTCTTCTAGCAATTTGAACTTGAGATACTTTTGCATATGGAAATGTGGAAAGTGATTTACGTACAGGGCTTTTCACAATAACATTGTTTGTACCAATATTAATTAGCATGGGACTGGTTATGTAAATGGAATGCAGTGCTACACTTCAAAAGAATGAGGCAATTTCATATGTACTAATATGAATATATCCCCAAGATATATTGATATGTGAAGAAAGATGGGGTACTGAGCAATGTTCCACTATGCTGTCATTTTCGTTTTTTTTTTTTTTTTTTTTTGCAGTACGCGGGCCTCTCACTGTTGTGGCCTCTCCCGTTGCAGAGCAAAGGGTCCGGACGCGCAGGCTCAGCGGCCATGGCTCACGGGCCCAGCTGCTCCACGGCACGTGGGATCCTCCCGGGCCGGGGCACGAACCCGCGTCCCCTGCATTGGCAGGCGGACTCTCAACCACTGCGCCACCAGGGAAGCCCTATGCTGTCATTTTATTAAAAAAAAAAAGAAAGAAAAATATATATTTGCCTGTGTATCCCTAGGATATCTCTGAAAGAATGCATAAGAAACCAAGAGTGATTTCCCCTGGAGAAGGGAATTAAGTGGCTGAGAAAGAGTGGGAGGTCATTTTTAAATAGTATTTCTTTCTTTTTGTATTTTAAATTTTTGAACTATATGTATGCTGTAGTTATTTTATGAATAATTTTTACTTAAAATTTTCTGCATAAAGGTCTGGCATTACTTATTATGCTAATTCCAACTTTATCTTTTGTTATAAAAGAAATCTTTTTATTATGTTTTTTAATTGGAAAAAAAATCTTTTTATTATGTTTTCTAATTGGATATTGCTGGAACCAGGGGGCACTAATGATTTTTATATACAGATCTTATTCTGATAAATTATTATAACACTCTGTTATAATAGTTAATCTTATTGGTTATCATAGTTTATCTTTTTTTTATATAAATGATTGTATCACCTAAAAATATGAAACCTTTGTCACTTCTAATTCTTATACTTCTTATTTTTTTAATTGTCTTATTGTGTTGGTTTGGTGGAGTTTTCCTTGACCCATTTTCACTAACAGGTCAACCTTGAGTGGTTCACAGAATTATTCAAGCTTTCCATCAAACTTGGGTCTGAGGCTATGTGCTGCTTCTTCTCACAAGTAGTGAAACTCCAGTCCCAAAGGTCTGTAATTATTTCCTTTACCCCTGTGAATTCTGCTTTAGCTCCTACTCAGTGCTTTTACTTTGAGCCTCTCTTCGTATCTGGCAAATGGGGTAGTTCTTTCTTACTTTTGGCTTGGCTATGTATTTTAAACAAATTTTTTTAAAAATTCAGAATTTCAATGTATTTGGAGTTAGAGACAGCTTCTTATATCACCTGCTATATTATTATCAGGAAGTCTCCATCTGCTTTGGACAGAGTGTTTGCGTTCCCCCCCCAAATTCATATGTTGACGCCTTAATCTCCAGTGTGATGGTATTTGGAGGTAGGCCTTTGGGAAGTAATAGGTTTGGATGAGGTCATGTGCGTAGAGCTCCCATGATGGGATTGGTGCCCTCATAAGGAGTTAAAGAAACCTAAGCTCTCTCTTCACATTGTGAGGAAATCAAGAAGACAGCTCTCACAGGAACCTGACCATGCTTTCACCCTGATCTCAAACTTCCAGCCTCCAGAACTGTGAGAACTAAATATTGTTATTTAAGCCACCCAGTCTCTAGAATTCTTGTTATAGCAGCCCAGACTAACTAAGACACCGTCTGACCACCACCCCTTTTTAATACCCATTTTTGTCCCTATTTCTTTTCCCAGTCATTCAAATATGGATATATCAATATTTGTCAGAAATTTTGACCCTCTTTGGTTCTCTTCATATTCTTTTTCCATTGGTGTATTAGTATTCTACTGCTGCATCACAAATTGCCACATAGGTAACAGTTTAAAACAATATATATTTATTATCTCAGAGTTTTGGTGGGTCAGGAGCCCGGGCATGGCTCAGCTGGGCTCTCTGCTCATAAAGCGTCTCACAAGGCTGCACTCATGGTGTTGACCAGGGCTGTGACATTATCTGAAGCATGCTGTCCTCTTCCAAGCTCACAGGGTTGTTGGCAGAATTCATTTCCATGCAACGATAGAACTCTTGGTGGCTTGTTCCTTCAAGCCAGCAGAAGAATCTCTGAACGTGGGGAAGGCCTCAGTCCCTCTTTTAGAGGGCTCATCTGATTATCTCCCTTTTAACTGACTCAACGCTAACTGATTTGGGACCTCAATTACACCCACAAAATACCTTCACCTTTGCCATATAAGGTAGCATGATTACAGGAGTGATATCCTACCACCACTACCATTTTCTCTTGGTTAGAAACAGGTCACCGGTTCCACACTCAAGAAAGGAGGATTATACAAAGATATGAATACAAGAGAGTGAGACTCATAGGACTATCTTAGAAGTCTGCCTATCACACTTGGTAATCTTATACTTGAATACTATTTGAAATTCACTCTTTAGCAGGAATGAATCTCAAGTCTGTACCTTAACTTCAGTTTCTTTTTCAATAACCATTTCAACCATCTAATGAGCATCTCTGCTTCTGTGGCTCATGAGCATTTCAAACTCGATACAGTAAACCTTGATCAATGATGTATCTAATTCTCACATAAGGAGATGATTGTGTGAGTTCATAATTTAAACTTAGCCTTTAAAGTCATGAGTTTCCTCTGCACATACCCATTCCACAAGCTGATCTTTTTCACTTTGTTAGGGCTAGTGCATTAAAAGCTGAGTTTCATTGGCTAGGCACTCAGCGGGGCTAACTACTAAGTCACTTGCTGTTATAGAGCACTGCCTCAGGCTTCAGCATCCTTAGAAATTACACGTCATGCTCCTCAAGGGTCTCTTTAGAGTAGTCAAAACCACGCACACTATAAGGTGTTTGTTCTGTATTTTTAAAACTCGACTTCCCTCTACTCCTCTAAACCAACTATTTTTCAAGTTGTTCATAGGTTGCTTAACGCTATCACCATCCTCCAAACCATCCAGTCTTACAACTCTAAAGGAGTGGTGTGTGAACTTAAGTGGTGATATTTAAGAAAGGAAGGAATCTCCTGATTTATTATGCAAAGAAGCTTTTGCGAATGAGCATATGTGCATTCTTTTCCAGGAATGATGCCCTTAGCTTTCTTTAGATTTTCAAAGGCGTGCATAACTGAATAAAACTCTTAGAGTTAATTTTGTTTTTTCTCTCTCCTTTTTAACTTTGGCTGGGTTGTCAATTTCTTTCAACATTGCCACCTTGATATTCTTAGTATTTCTATCATCACTAGCAGCATCCTAGTTCAGGTATTCATTGCCTTTGTATTATATTCCTAATTACTCTTTCGCCAATTTAATCTTCCTAAAGCCCAAATTTGAACATGTGTTTAGCCAGTCAACCATTCATTCAGTTTACAGTGCCAATTGCTGAGAATACCAAGATGGGTAGATATTTCATATCCTCAATCTTTCCCCATTTTGGTGAAAAAAAACAGATATAAAGATATTTTTAAACAACAGCATATGTGCAAGAGTAAGTTTTACTATGTGTATACTGCTATGGTAATAATCAGAAGAGTATCTAACTCATCCTGAGGGAATAAAAAACAGAGTCACAGGATGTGACACTCACGGTGGGTCTGGAAGGATGAATAGGAACTTTGCAGGTCCAAAGGAGCGTGGGAAGATCATCGATGGAGGTGGATTGTATGGTTAGATGTAAGGAGTCAAAGTGTAGGTTGAGCTTGGGAAGGTTTGAATAATTTCTACGAATCCTAAAGATGCATGGGGTGGAGTGTGGGAAATGAGCTGACATGTAGGGTTGGTCAGATTGGAAGATTCTCATTTGTCTTTTGTGAGGACCCATGAAAGATTCAACCGTCCATTCCATTAGTGGCAATTTGTTAAATGCCTGGTATGGGTTGGACGTTATGATAGGCCCCACAGGAAAGAGGTGATAAGAGACACAAATTGAAATTTTGTAAAAGAGTAGAACTTAAATGTTCTCACCAAAAAAAAAAAAAAAAAAAAAAAAAAAGGTAAATATATGATGTGTTAATTAACTTGATGCAGGGAAGAATCCTTTCACAATGTATGTGTATATCAAATCATCATGTTGTACACTTTAAATACCTTACAATTTTGTTTCTCATCTATACCTCACTAACGCTGAGGGGAAAAAAAGAGATGTGTAGATAAGTAATCATAATAGAGTTTGATGAATTCTGTGAAAGTGGCCATCTTGTAAAATGGGGAGGCAGATCAGGGAAGCTTTTTGAAGGAAGATATATGAGCCCAGGGACTTCCCTGGTGGTGCAGTGGTTAAGACTCCACATTCCCAATGCAGGGGCCAGGGTTCAATCCCTGGTCAGGGAACTAGATCCCACAAGCATGCCGCAACTAAGAGTTCACATGCCACAACCAAGATCAGGCACAACCAAATAAATAAATAAATAAATATTAAAGAAAAGAAAGTGTTATTAACAACTGCAATGTATAATCATTGTACTTTAAAAAAAGAAAAGATATATGAGCCCAGTGTTTTGCACATAGAAGGCACACGTTAAAGTTCCTTGGATGATTGCACGGACAAGAGACTGGCTGGCTGATATGACAGGGAGGGGTCTCCCAAGTAGAGGACAAAGGAATAAGCATGTTATGTTTAGGGAGAGAGAATTATCCTGAAGTATATAGAGAACTGTTGAAGCACTAAAAACATTGACCTAATTCTCCTTTTAAGTCTTGAAATAGAGAGGAGAGTGACCTGGAGGAAGGAGAGACTGGGTACTCTGTGAGTGGGGCAGAGATGCAGAGGAGAATATGGAATTAAGAGACATTTAGGAACAGATTCCAAAATAGGACTCAACCAGATTATGGAATGTCACATAGAGGAGGATTGTCAGTTCAGCTTTGGACAGGCTGAGTTTGAGGCAGTTTGGAGTTATGACGGAGGATGTCTAGTAGGCAACTGGCTATATAAGCCTGGTACTTTGAAGAGAGATCTAGCCAAGACATATAGAAGGCATCAGCATGAAGGTGGTAATTGAAAACATGAAAGTACATGAGATCATCCAGGGAGATTTTATAAAGTCCTTGGGAACCTTAGAAACACTAATCTTGAAAGAATGTGAGAAAAAAAGGGATAGACAAGAAACTGTAAGAGGCTGGGGAAAAATCAGGTAGAGAAAGAGACCATGGAAACTGAGGGAGGAACTAACTTAAAAAGGTAAGGAACTGTCCAAAATGATAAGTTCTGCTTCAGAGGAGTGCATTTAGTCATTAAATTCATTTGTGAAATATATATTGGGAACATAGTCTGTGTCAGGTTCTAAACATTAAGAATAGAAGCAATTCTAAATATTAAGGATAGAAATTCAGAGTTTGGTGGCTTACATTTTGGTAGAGGAGTATTATATAAGCAAATATGAACAATGAAATATTTAAGGTGTTTGATCAAAATTTCCGTAAGGTATACCAAAAAACACCAATGCAAGAGAGACCAGTTCTACCTGTGGAGGGCAGGGGAAATGGAAAGGATTCATATAGAAGGTGACATATGCGAAAGTATTAATTGGATTTGGCAATTACCTGCGTAAGAGGAATTCTTTAGAGGTAACGAAAAAGGTCAAATTGTAGTTGGTAAGGAGTAAATGAGAAATAAATAAATAAGAAATGTAAGTTATCCTTTCAAGAAATTTGGCCCTGAATACAAAGGGGTAATTTCAGGTTCTGTCTCGTTCTCTCTCAGCTTCTGCTTCTGGTGACTTCTGTCTGTATTGATCATGTTTTTATTTATATATTTATTTATGTATTATTGAAGTATAGTTGATTTACAATATTGTGTTAGTTTCAGGTGTACAGCAAAGTGATTCAGATATATATATATATATTTATGTATATACATACATATCATACCATTCTTTATTCTTTCATACCGTATCTTTATCCATTTATCTGTTGATGGACACTTCGATTGCTTCCATGTCTTGGCTATTGTAAATAGTGCTGCTGTGGACATTGGGGTGCATATCTTTTCGAATTAGAGTTTTTGTCTTTTCCAGATATATGCCCAGGAGTGAGATTTCTGGATCACATGGTAATTCTATTTTTAGTTTTTTAAGGAAACTTCATATTGTTTTCCATAGTGGCTGCACCAATTTACATTCCCACTAACAGCGTAGGAGGGTTCCCTTCTCTCCACACCCTCTCCAGCATTTATTATTTGTAAACTTTTTGAAGATAGACATTCTGATGCCTCGTTGTAGTTTTGATTTGCATTTCTCTAATAATTAGCGATGTTGAGCATCTTTTCATGTGCCTGTCGGCCATCTGTATGTCTTCTTTGGGGAAATGTCTATTTAGGTCTTCTGCTCATTTTTTTTTTTTTTTGCGGTACACGGGCCTCTCACTGTAGTGGCCTCTCCTGTCACGGAGCACAGGCTCCGGACGCGCAGGCTCAGCGGCCATGGCTCACGGGCCTAGCCGCTCCGCAGCATGTGGGATCTTCTCGGACTGGGGCACGAACCCGTGTCCCCTGCATCGGCAGGCAGACTGTCAACCACTGCGCCACCAGGGAAGCCCTTCTGCTCATTTTTTGATTGAGTTGTTTGTTTTTTTGATATTGAGTTGTATGAGCTGTTTGTATATTTTGGAAATTAAGCCCTTTTTGGTTGCATCATTTGCAAATATTTTCTCCCAGTCTGTAGTTTGTCTTTTCATTTCGTTTATGGTTTCCTTTGCTGTGCAAAAGCTTTTTTATAAGTTTGATGATCATGTTTTTTACTTTATGTGTTTTATGATGCTTTGACATTTTGGGGCCTTGCATACCTGGGGAGAGACCTCCCCTCCCAGGACTAGCTAATTCCTAAGATAGTAAACAATTTGCTTTCAAACACTCTTCATATACAGATCAACTGTCTTAATCAGCTCCAGTTCCTATAACAAAATGCCATAAACTGGATGACTTAAACAACAGACATCTACTTCTCAGAGTTCTGGAGACTGGGAAGGTCAAAGTCAAGGTGCCAGCAGATTTGTTCCTGGTGAGAGATCTCTTCCCAGCTTGCGTATGGCTGCCTTCTTGCTGTGTGCTCACATGGCCTTTCCTCCGTGCACTCTCATGGAGAGAGATTTCTCACTCTCTTCCTCTTCTTACAAGGACACTAATCCCATCAGGAGGGTCCTACCCTCATGACTTAATCTAAGCCTAATTACTTCCCCAGATCCTCACCTCCAAATACTATCACACTGGGAACTGGGGCATCAACATATGAATTTTGGGGGGACACAAACATTCAGTCCATAACACCAACTAACCTAAAGTCCATATCCCTGAACACCTCCTTTATACAATTTCCATGCATCAAGTCAGTATTTCCCCTTCCTCAAACCACCCCACGTCCGAGTACCAGACGACTAAAGACCACCTTTATAGCCCAGAGTCCACTGGGATTATTCAAACTACCCAATCCTAAACTTGCTCAAACTTGCCTGCTCTGCCCCGCTCATTCCTTCCCATGAAAACCCCCCAAAAGGCTGTAGGACATGTTCTCCCCTCACTCTTTCTGCCTCCTGACCAATCCTGGAACTTCCCTATGTGGCCCTGCACAGTGTGGTGTGCCCCCTTCTCTTGGGAACTGTGAGGAGTAATAAAGCTCACAGTTTCTACAGTGAGGTATCACCTCATACCGGTCAGAATGGCCATCATAAGAAAATCTACAAACAACAAATGCTGGAGAGGGTGTGGAGAAAAGGGAACCCTCTTGCACTATTGGTGGGAACGTAAATTGATACAGCCACTATGGAGAACAGTATGGAAGTTCCTTAAAAAACTAAAACTAGAACTACCATATGACCCAGCAATCCTACTACTGGATTTCTCATATACCCTGAGAAAACCATAATTCAAAAAGAGTCATGTACCACAATGTCCATTGCAGCTGTATTTACAATAGCCAGGACATGGAAGCAACCTAAGTGTCCATCGACAGATGAATGGATAAAGAAGATGTGGCACATATATACAATGGAATATTACTCAGCCATAAAAAGAAACGAAATTGAGTTATTTGTAGTGAGGTGGATGGACCTAGAGTCTGTCATATAGAGTGAAGGAAGTCAGAAAGAGAAAAATAAATACCATATGCTAACACATATATATGGAATCTAAAAAAAAAAAAAAAAAGGTTCTGACCCTAGGGGCAGGACAGGCAGGAATAAAGACACACATGTAGAGAATGGACTTCAGGACACGGGAAGGGGGAAGGGTAAGCTGGGACAACGTGAGAGAATGGCATGGACATATATACACTACCAAATGTAAAATAGATAGATAGTGGGAAGCAGCCGTATAGCACAGGGAGATCAGCTCAGTGCTTTGTGACCACCTAGAGGGGTGGGATAGGGAAGGTGGGAGGGAGACTCAAGAGGGAGGAGATATGGGGATATATGTATATGTATAGCTGATTTACTTTGTTATAAAGCAGAAACTAACACACCATTGTAAAGCACTTATACTCCAATAAAGATGTTAAAAAAAAAACCCTCACAGTTTCCTTTCCATGTCATCACTCAGTCATCTCTATAAAATAAATCCCAAGTACAATCAAGACAATGTCTCGGATTTAATATTACTAATGGGAGAAGTTGTGATTAAATTTGTTTGTCACTGTATTATTAGTTCTTTAAGGCAGCTATAAAGAATTACCACAGGGGCTTCCCTGGTGGCGCAGTGGTTGAGAGTCCGTCTGCCGATGCAGGGGACATGGGTTCGTGCCCCGGTCCAGGAAGATCCCACATGCCGCGGAGCAGCTAGGCCCGTAAGCCATGGCCGCTGAGCCTGCGCGTCTGGAGCCTGTGCTCCGCAACAGGAAAGGCCACAACAGTGAGAGGCCCGCGTAACGCAAAAAAAAAAAAAAAAAAAAAAAAATTACCACAAACTAGGTGACCTAAATGATGGAAATTTATTCTCTCACAGTTCTGGAGGCAAGAAGTCTGAAATCAAGGTGGACCATGCTCCCTCTGAAGGCTTTAGGGAAGAATCCTTCTTTGCCTCTTCCTAGCTTCTGGTGGCTCCCAGCAGTCCTTGGAATTCCATGGCTGTAGCAGCATCCAATCTCTGCCTATTTCTTCACATGATGTGTTCTTATGAGGACACCAGTCATTAGATTTAGTGCCCACCCTAATCTGGTATGACTTTATCTTAACTAATTATACCTGCAGAGACCTTTTCCCCAAATAAAGTCATATTCTGAGGTTCTGGATAGACATGAATTTTGGAGACATTATTGAATCTAGCACAGTCACTCTCCAAACTGGTATGAGGCAGAGTTCTCACATTAGGCTGCTCACATAGAGAGCTTATGCTGCCGGCTGTGCTTACATGCAACAACCCAGCTTAAAGCTGGAGTTTCCTATCTAATTGAAACATACACAGATTCAGAGGAGGAATTGTTGAAAATAAATGCCTTCAAAACATTGATTCTTGGGACTTCCCTGGTGGTCCAGTGGTTAAGACTCCACGCTTCCAATGCAGGGGGCGTGGGTTCAATCCCTGGTCAGGGAACTAAGATCCCACATGCCAAAAAAATAAATAAAAAAAAAATGATTCTCTAGAGAACATATTTTTAAGGCTTACTTGTTCCCAGGCATACACTCCTGCCTGTGGGAGAAAGTTAAGATTGGTGATGGGGCTCCTTGTTGAAGAGGCAGTACTACTGGTTCCAAGAGACACCTGAGCACAGCTCAGTGGACCAGCCAGTGTGTCCCAACAGTGGGACCCTTGGAGAAAGTGAGCTTCTGAAAAACTGATTCTGGTTACCTCTTCCCATCTAAACCTGGCTGGCAAGAGGCCAGGGAAGACCATGAGAATTTGCAGGAGCAAGACCTGGAAGTGAAGTCTAGGTATGTGAGCTCGGCATTTGGACTCTTTCCTTTTAGAGATGCCAGACAAATGTGACTGAGAAGCTCCTTGAGAAGTCCCAGGAGTTGCAGGGACAAAAAAATGGATCTCAGAAAATGTTCCCTGGTAAACTCTACAGGCATTCAGTTGGGATCCTGAAGGGCTTCAGCCTATGAGTCAATGGGAGTACGAAATAGGCTTCGCAAGAAATCCAGCCTAGCTTTGCATTATTTTAATCCCAGATTGCATTAAGATGATCTACCTCTCGCCAAACTTCCTGCCAAAAGTAAAAGTCAACCCAGGGCCCCAAATTGCCTTCATATTTCTTCATGTACAATGTCTAGAATTCAATAAAAAAGAATGAAGCCTACCAAAATAATAATTAACCTAAACCAGAAAGAAAATATGAACAGAGCCACAGGAGATACAAATGTTGGGGTTTTTAGACATGATTTTAAAATAACTATGAGAACGTGTTTAAGAAATTAAAGAACAAGATGAATAATTTTGTCAGAGAACTGAAAACTATAAAAATGAATCAAATGGAAGTTCTAGAACTGAAAAATAAAAAGTAAGCACTGAATAGATTGATTTAATAGTAGATTCGATGCAGCTAAAGAGAAAATAAAATTGGATATATGTCAGAGTCAAATATCCAGACTGAAGCAGGGAGAGACAAAAGAGGTAAGTGACACGTAGAACACAGTAAAAAGGTCTAACATACATGGAGCTGGAGTCCATTGAGAGAGAAGGCGGCAAAGAGGACAGAATCCAGGCTATATAAAGAGCTTCTAGCAGCAGACAACTCAAAAGAAAGATGGGCAAGAGACTTGAAGGCACTTCTACAGAAGAGGGGCTATGGGCTGAATTATGCACCCCTCCCCCAATTCATGTGTTGAAGTCTTAACCCCTAGTACCACAGAATGTGACCGTATTTGGAGATAGACTCTTTAAAGGCGGAAGTAAGTTAAAATGAGGTCATTAGGATGGACCCTAATCCAATGTGACTAGTGTCCTTATAAGAAGAAATTAGGACACAGACTACACAGAGGGATAACCACGTGAAGACAGGAAGAACATAGCCATCTACAAGTCAAAGAGAGAGGCCTCAGAAGAAAGCAACCCTGCTAACACTTTGATCTCAAACTTCTAGCCTCCAAAATTGTGAGAAAATAAGCTTCTGTTGTTTAAGCCGCCTAGTCTGTGATACTTTGTTATGGCAGCCCCAGCCAGCTGATGCAGAAAGTATTCATAAGGCCAGTTAATACACGGAAAGGTGTTCAACCTCACTAATCATCAGGGAAATGCAGATTGAAAACACTAGGATACCACCACACCCACCTGAATGGCTAAAATTTAAACATCTGACAGTGCCAAAAGTGTTAACTATTGCTATAATTGTCGACTCAGTTTACAGATATTTGTAAAACATTGTCCCAGGCACTGTACTAGAGAAAGGGACTCTAAACAAGGTAGACACTTTTCTTACCCTCCTTGAACTTGTGGTCTGGGAGGGAAGACAGCTAAATTAGCTAACAAATAATATGTGCTAAGTGCAATGATTGTGAAAGTGTGGGATGCCTTGGGACACACAGCAAGAATATCTAGCCTAATATGGGAGTAAAATCAGTGGCAATTAAGAAGAGGAGTAAGCATTGCAGGGCTCTTCTAATGAGAATCAGACTGAGATTCGTGGGCTCCACAGGCAGCCTAATAACTGGTGTTCCTTCAGGGAGATGATTTTCAAATAGATATTCAACATTTATTCAAAGATGAGGCTGAATCTCTTTGGGGGAAGAGCAGAGAAGGACCTCAGGGTCTGCCTCAGCCTGTCCCCTAGTATTCACAGAAATCCTGCTCTGGCCATAGACTCATCAAAACAGAAGCCTGCAGTCAAGCCTGGCTTCATGGATGTGTGACCTGTAAGGATGCACAGGTCCCAAGCTTAAAAGAGTCTTGCGCTTGGTTTAATGCTCTGCTGTCCCCAATTTTTGAAATTCTTAATAATTTTTGAACAAGGAGCTCCAATTCATTTTTCACTGGGCCCCTTAATTTATGTAGCTGGCTTGGCCTGTAACTAACAACACTTGAGATCCTTAAACAGTAGTTTAGCATTCTCCTTGGGAGTTTTATATGGCCAGGATTATTGTGAATACAGACTCTCTGTCTGTATAATTCTGGGTCCACTCCAGACCTCCTGAATCAGAATCTCCATTTTAGAAGTTCCCTGGCAATTTAGTGCACATTAAAGTGCGAGAAGTGTTCATTGATAACACTTCTTCTCCCCTAGGAGCTGAGGTTGGAACTAACTCCACCCCTGACTCCTGGGCATGTGACTTGGCCTGGCCAATGAAAGCATTGCACTCCCTAGCAACAGTGATTAATTAGCTTAGAGATAAGTATGTGATGTGGGTTATTCCAAGCACCTTAATTGTTGGAATTTGTGTAGGAGCTGCTCAGCTGAGACCATCTCTTTTTCCCTGGGACTGCTAGCAGTAAGAGTGACCTGATGGTGGACACCATATGAAGCTTGAAAATAAGCCAGCAGTGTAGAAGGACAAGCCAAGAGATGGGGGAAAGCAAAGTCTCGATGCCATTGCCTTAGCTCCTGGATCAAGAGGTACTTAAAGTTAAATCTACCCTTGGATTTTTTTTTTTTTTTTTACCTGATGCAATAAACTCTTATTTTCATTTAAGTTCATTTGAATCAGGTTTTCTACTCTTTGGTACCAAAAGAGCCCTGATGGATAAACCCCTCTCTGTTTAATTTTATATAAGTATAAGGTGACCCTCAGAGCTAGAGAGATGTTTTGCTGCAGTTGTGTGTACTCACCAATAGATGCACTTTTTAAAAAAAATTTTATTTATTGATTGATTTTTTTGGCTGTGTTGGGTCTTTGTTGCTGAACGCGGGCTTTCTCTAGTTGCGGCGAGCAGGTGCTACTCTTTGTTGTGGTGTGCGTGCTTCTCATTGCTGTGGCTTCTCTTGTTGCAGAGCACGGGGTCTAGGCACGTGGGCTTCAGTAGTTGTGGCATGAAGGCTCAGTAGTTGTAGCTCTCGGGTTCAGTAGTTGTGGCTTGCGGGCTCTAGAGCGCAGGGTTAGTAGTTGTGGCACACAGGCTTAGTTGCTCCACGGCATGTGGGATCTTCCCGGACCAGGGATTGAACCTGTGTCCCCTGCGTTGGCAGGCAGATTCTTAACCACTGCTCCACTAGGGACAGTCCCAATAGATGCACTTTTTGCTTGAACTATCCAGTCTAGTAATCAAGTTGCAGAAATTCACTGGATAATTACGAAATTTCCACTTTGTTTACTTTAAATGACACCAGTCCTGGATCAAAAATATTTTTTCTTTGTGCTTTTCTGCTGTTTCAAAACATGCTATTCAGTGGTAGCTATTAATGGAGGACCAGTTAATTCCAATGTGTAATAACAGGTTTCCTTCTGGGGTGTAACTTCCTTAGGTGGTTCACTGAGCAAACAATGCTAAGAATGAAAAGGTCCTCTTTCCCCATCAGGAATCTATGGCTAAAAGCACTTCTCTAACCAAAGCCTGCCCTTCTCCCCATGTTCACTATCTCCTCTAATTGCAGCTTAAGTTCCATTATCTTAAGGAAATGATTAATCAAGCTTTTTCTTTAATACAACATCAGTCCTTTTTCCTTCAAAGCATACTAAACTATGTTTTACTTGTCTCTGTGTAGGCTAAAGGTTATAAAGTTTCTTAAGGTTACAAATCTAACTCGAATATAGAACATGAGAGCTGGAAAGGACTGAAAGATTCTTTAGCTGAATTATTTTACTTTCTCTGTCTCTCTCACTGTCTCTTCCCCTCTGCTTCTCTCTCTCTCTCTCTAGTTGCAAGATAGGAATAAAGATGTAGACTTAGAGAATGGGCTTGAGGACACGGGGTGGGAGGGGGAAGCTGGGGCAAAGTGAGAGTAGTAACGACATACATACACTACCCAATGAAAAACAGATAGCTAGTGGGAAGCAGCTACATAGCACAGGGAGATCAGCTCGGTGCTTTGTGACCACCTAGAGGGGTGGGATAGGGAGGGTGGGAGGGAGGCTCAAGAGGGAGGGGATATGGGAACATGTGTATGCATATGGCTGATTCACTTTGGTGTACAACAGAAACTAACACAGCACTGTGAAGCAATTATACTCCAATAAAGATCTATTAAAAGAAAATTATAGGGCTTCCCTGGTGGCGCAGTGGTTCTGAATCCACCTGCCGATGCAGGGGACACAGGTTTGAGCCCTGGTCCGGGAAGATCCCACATGCCGTGGAGCAACTAAGCCCATGCACCACAACTACTGAGCTTGCACTCTAGAGCCCGTGAACCACAACTACTGAGCCCGCAAGCCACAACTACCGAAGCCCGTGCACCTAGAGCCCGTGCTCCCAATAAGAGAAGCCACCACAGTGAGAAGCTTGCGCACCACAACGAAGGATAGCCCCTGCTCGCCGCAACCAGAGAAAAGCCCATGTGCAGCAACGAAGACCCAATGCAGCCAAAAATAAAATAAAATAAAATAAGTTTAAAAGAAAAAAAAGGAAATTATAGATACGACCAAAGCCCACCCTATCCTTCCCTTCCTCCCTCCCGCCTAGAGGTTAGCTCTATGGTGAAGCTGGTATACATTAATCCAGTATATGTTTTTGTACTTTTATGATGTATTTTAGTGTCTGAAAATTTGTATAAAGGGAATCAGATTGACATATCCTTTTGCAGTGTGCTTTTTTCCCCACTCACTCATATTCTTGAATTTATCCCTGTCGATAATGTGGATCAGGTCTGGGACAAGCTTGCATGTGAGCACAAGGAAGCATGTATACGGCTGCTCATTGCAGCACTATTTGTGATGGTGAAAAAGTTGAAACTACCCCATGTAGGGGAATGGATGAGCTGAGGTTTATTCATATAATGGAATGCGAATCCATAATTAAAACAAAAAACTTCCGTATTTTACATGGTCCAGAGAGGTTATGTGAAATGGCAAATGTCACTCAGTTGAACAGTGGGAAATCTGAGCCTGAATCCAGAACCCCTGGGTGTAACCTAGGGCTCTTTTTTTTTTATTTTTTAATATCTACTCTTTTGTGTGTAAGTTTTCTTTTATAAATTTATTTATTTTTGTTTTTGGCTGCATTGGGTCCTCGTTGCTGCGTGCAGGCTTTTCTCTAGTTGTGGCAAGCAGAGGCTACTCTTCACTGCAGTGCACGGGCTTCACATTGCGGTGGCTTCTCTTGTTGCAGAGCACAGACTCTAGGCGCGTGGGCTTCAGTAGTTGTGGCACTCGGGCTCAATAGTTGTGGCTCACAGGCTCAGTATTTGTGGCTCGCGGGCTCTAGAGCACAGGCTCAGTAGTTGTGGCGCACGGGCTTAGTTGCTCCTCAGCATGTGAGATCTTCCCCGAGCAGGGCTCAAACCCGTGTCCCCTGCATTGGCAAGCGGATTCTTAACCACTGCACCACCAGGGAAGCCCATAGGGCTCTTTTTAAATTAATCTTATATTTTTAAATAATTTCAAACTTACAGGAAAACCATGAAAATAACACAAAGAATTCACATATACATTTACTGGATATTTTTAACGTGTCGCTTTTGTTTCGTCATCTCTCTCCTATCTCTCTTGAGACACAATTTCTTCACTAAGCCATCTGAGAGAGATTGCTTGCATATATTATTGCCCTTTAGCTAAAATACTCCAATGTGTTTTCATATAAATATTTTTTTAAATATTCACAGTGCAGGTATCAAATAGAGGAAATTTTAACATTGATACAGCATTTTAAAAATAAACTGCAGCTCATATTAAAATTCTGCTGAATGTCCCAATAATAGTCTTGATAGTAAATTGCCCCTCATACTTGCCCTCAGCATAGGATTTAGTCCAGAATCATGTGTCGGTTTTAGTGGTCAAGCCTAGTTTTTAAATGGTTTATTATTGCTGCATCTGAACATGTTGCACAGGTGTGCTTTTTGTAATTGCTCTATTACACACACCTGCTGACTTTAATATACTCTTGGTATAATTACTATATTCTTGGTGCTGTGTACAGTATTACTCCCAAGAAGAAAACTCCAGTCTTGCATAGCAAATGTTAATTTTAAAGAAACAATTTAAACCACAGCTGAGAAATTCACAGTAGAGCACAGTGCTGAGTTAGGCATATGGTGGGAGTGAGTGACCTTTGTTCAAAATCTTACAAGCTGGGTGACCCTGGCACAATGCAACAGCTCTCTGACTCAGTTTCCTCAGCTGCAAAGTGGGGATGATAATACCTCACAAGTTGTTGGGAAGTTAAACAATGTTTGGGAATAGCCCCATATGAATTCATAGAACTTTTAGAGCAGACCGGGTTTGTTTTTAGTTTGTGCACTGAGATTTAGTTTCTGTCAAAGTTTGTGTTAATGGTTATGACACCTAGTAGCCCTTAAGCCTATTCACAGCAGAAGTGGGCGGTGACACTTAAGTCATTTCTTCCCCAGTTTATGACAAGGTTACCTGGTTTCTGCACAAACACAGATAAGGTGCTTTCTCTTTTACACATTATACCACATAAAACTTGGTACTTGGGGCTTCCCTGGCGGCGCAGTGGTTAAGAGTCCGCCTGCCGATGCAGGTGACACGGGTTCCTGCCCCGGTCCCGGGAAGATCGCACATGCTGTGGAGCGGCTGGGCCCGTGAGCCATGGCCGCTGAGCCTGCGCGTCCGGAGCCTCTGCTCCACAACGGGGGAGGCCACAACAGTGAGAGGCCCGCGAACCACACACACACACACACACACAAGAAAAACAACTTGGTACTGCGCAAAAGATTTTTGTTTACGTAGTCATAGAAAAGGAAATTTTCATCAGTTAGTTTGAACATTTTGGTTAGCCATCCTTTATTAACATTCTAAAACTCAGTCACATAATTTAAAGGTATTTTCCTCTTCTCAAATAGCGTGCAATGTTTTTATTGAGGCATAATTGTTTGAGATGGAAAGAGGACAGTTATAAACATTTATATAAACAAAAACATTAGAATTTCATTTCTAATTTTAGTCTTCCAAATAGGAAGTACAATGAGTTGATAATGCAATCCAGTGGTCCCTCACAGGCTTTTAAAATTTATGGTGTTTTTTAAGCTGAATCGCATTTATGGCCAATTCTTCTGTCTGTAATTGCAAAGAGGTTGATCGAGGAAGAAGTTGTCAGGACGGCTTGAGGTTTAACTCCAGTTTACTAAAAATTTACTGAAAACAACACCAAATATATGTTTGTGCAGTAGTCCCTATTCAATTTCAGGTAAATTAGTGCACAAGATAAACACCACTATTGCTAATCATTATTAAAACTATATAGATTCTGGGAGCAAAATACAAAGCTATAACTCTGGAGGGTTGTATTAGGACTCTCAATTGCAAATAACAGAAATACAACTCTAAGTAGTTTATGCAAAATGATGACTGTATGATAAAGTTTTCTCTTATACTGTAGGTCACGAATGTAATTGAACCTTGTTAACAATTAAAACCAGGGACTGTGATACATTTGGGGTTCTCATTCCACCTCTCCTCTTTGCCCTTTTCTGTTCATCTGTTTATTCTTCTTGCTCTCTGCAAACCATCCTCCTTTTTAAATTCTGGTCATGTGAGAAAAAACCATGACTAACAACAGCTTCTGAACTCTGCATCTAAACTTCTATCACTGGAGAGACTGTTTCTCCAGAATTTCTGGGGAAGGCCTTTCATTGGTCCAGCTTAGGTCAAGTGTGTACCTCTAGCCCAATTGTTATAACCAGAGTCAAGTCCTAGGAGGGCATTTGGTTGGCCTGCCTTGGATTAGGTTACCCCACACTAATCAACTGCAGCCTGCTGACCAGTGTGACACTGAAGGAACATGTGGAAGGGAGGAAAGGGGCAGTTCCCAGAGAAGGGGAACTGGGCAGACGATAGATGGCCACCATAGGGGTGTACTCCATCCTTTCTTAGAAAAATTAATTTCTGATTACTTATTGCATCCATAATGATTAACTCATATACAGATATTTAGACTACCAATAACAGTGAGTTAAAAATATTAGCCTCACCTAAAAATAGTGGTAAGTTCTCCAGGGCAGCCCCTCAAAATCAGGGACGTGGGCTCCTTCCATCTTTCTGCTCCACCGTCCTCAGTGTGTGGCTTCTATCCTTCAGGTCGTCTCACAGTCCCAGATGGCTGCTGGAGCTCTAGCTATCATGTCTACTTTCCAGTCATCAGGAAGAAGGAAGGGGGAGGAAAGGAGAAGAGGTTTCTCCATGTGTCTGTCTTCCCTTTTTAAAAGACTTCCTGGAAATCCCTCTAAAAACTTCTATGTAAATCTCATTGGACAGAACTCAATCACACGGCCACACGTAGTCGTAAGGGAGGCTGGAAAATGGCTTTTAGTGGGGTACATGGCTGCTTCAATAATAGAGAGGTCCTGATAGTAAGTAAGAATGTGCGAATGGATGCTGAAGAGACAACTAGAAGACTCTACCACATTTACGATGAGCCAGACGCTGGTAAACAAGAACGAGGTGGGTGTGATTTATAAACAGTTAACTATAGCCAGTCCCTAAGGAGGCACAAGATGAGGGGGCGAGTCCAGTGCCAGGTGGAGAGAGTAGCTTGACAAGGGAAAGGTGTATCTCTTTTGCTTTATGGAAGTAAGGAGAGAGGATGAGGGAAAGCAATTTGTAGGTGAGGTGGTGGTGAGGAAGGGGCTCCATTGATTGGCGTCTGTTGTCCCTGAGAAGAAGAGGTCATGGAAGAAGTGGGGATGCTGAATAATAACGGATAAAGGCAAAAAGCTCCTTTTTACAGGGAAAAACATTTAAGTGGCTGGTTCTGAACCCTGGCAGTGCACAAGATACCGCTGATGAACCTTTAAAAAGGTACTGATGAGGCTGGCGACCGTGATCAGGCTTCAGGAGGTTTTGGGTTTTCTTTTTTGTTTGATTTTTCAGTTCCTCGGGTGATTCTAAAGTTTAGGCAGGTAAGAACTACTGGTCTATTTCTTTCTTTTTCTGAATTGATTAAGCATTTCATTTTATCAATATTTTACTTTTTTATTAATTTTTTATTGAAGTGCAGTTGCCGTACAACATTATATAAGTTACAGGTGTACAATATAGTGATTTACAATTTTTAAAGGTTATACTTTATTTATAGTTACTATAAAATACTGGCTATATTCCCTGTGTTGCACAATATATCCTTGTAGCTTATTTTATACCCAGTGGTTTATACCTGTTAATTCCCTACCCCTTTATTGCCAGCCCCCTCACCATTGGTAACCACTAGTTTGTTCTTTAATCTGTGATTCTACTTCTTTTTTGTTATAGTCACTAGTTTGGGTATTTCTTAGATTCCACATGTAGGTGATATCATACAGTATTTTTCTTTCTCTGTCTGACTTATTTCACTTAACATAATGCCCTCCAAGTCCATACTACTGGTCTATTTCTAAGCAGTTAAGTTGGTTTAGGTGGTAAAAGAACCCTGGAGCAGGAGTCGGTAATATGGGTGTGCCCCGGCTCTGCCACACTGCATAAATCACTGAGCCGACCCCAGCTTCATTGAAAAAATTAACAGGCTAGATTGAAACAAAATAGACGACATTTAGAAAAGTAATAAGTAAGTAAGTATATTCTACGTGTTATCTCTACTATTTTAGTAGAATATAGTGCTTTTTTTTTACACCAAAGTTCCTATCGACGAGAATGCCTGGTCTTTCAGAATTCAGCTGGTGTTTTTTTTATTAGTGAGCTATTTAATGAATGTCCTGTAAGGTGAGCACACCTGTTGGTTTGCTCGTTTTCTTTAACACACCACACAATTTTTCTGCTCCTGATTTTCAGAGAAAGCTGTCTAATTAGTGTGGTAGCTAGAAACATTTTCTCCTGAAGAAATGGAAAGTATTGTTTGCTCACTGAGGTGTTTTTAACTCTGCCATGTGAATCTATTTGAAGTAAGGAATTCAGTCAAAAATTTAAAAGGTGGTTGAAAATAACTGCCATGTTGAAATGATCCAAGGAAATAAAAGAAAACTGCAGAATTGAAAAGAAAAATGCATATTTTTACATTGTATCATTGCTTTCTCATCAGTTATACTGTGGCAGCTTAGAGAGAAACAACAATGATTATGATAAAATAATAGACTATATGGAAGAGCCTCAGAAGACACACTGAGGCCTGAAAGTTCTCTGATGCCTTCATGTAAGATTGTTTTCTTTCTCATGGGAAACAGATGGAATTAATAAATTGTGTCATTGTCTATTATTCATCTACTCTTTTAACAAGTATTTATTGAGCACCTATGATGTGCCAGGCACTCTTCTAAGCATTAAAGATTGGTGGGGAAAAAAGCAGACAAAATTTCTGCCCTCCTGGATCTTACATTGTAGTAGGTGACAATGAACAATGTATGAAATATGCAGTATGTTTGATTTTAGATGGTGGTGAGTACAATAAATAAAGAAAAGGGAGGGGAGGAGAGTAGGAAGTATGGGGGGCAGGTTTCCAATTTTAGATGGAGTGACCAGCGAAGGCCCGGAGGTAGTGTGCTAGTGAGCAACGCAACAACCTTGGGGAAGAGCATTCCAGGAAGAGGGAACAGCAAGGCAAGGGCCCTGAGGTGTTTGCTAGGTGGCCAGGGGACAGAGAGAGTTACACCAGGTAGGCCTTCACAGGTCACTGTAGTGACTTGGACTACTATTGTTTGTGGGATGGGGAGCCACTGACAGGTTTTGAGCAGACAACATTGTTTTAGCAGGATCATCTAGTTACTGTATTGAAGAAGATCTGTAGGAGACTTTTGCAATGACCCAGGCAAGGGATGATGGTAGTTTGAACTAGGGTGGTCGAGCAGAGGTAGTAAGAAGTGATTTAATTTCTGGATATATTTTAAAGGTGGGGTGAATGGGTTTTCCTGAAAGAGTAGGAGTAAGACATGAGGAGTAAGAGAAAAAAAAAAAATCAAGGATGACACCAAGATTTGTGAGCAGTACTATTTACTGAGATGGGCATGCCTGTGAGAAGAGAAGTCTTGGGAGATCATCTTGTCTTGGATCTTACAGCCTGTGAGGAGGTGCAAATGGACACCTCAGACAGACAATTGAATGTATGAGTCTGGAGTTCAGGGTCAAGGTCGGGCTAATCTGTTTTCATGACATGTAGATAGTGCTTTAAGCCACAAGAATGGACGAGATCACCAAAGGAGAAACAAAGGCCTGAGCTGTGGGGCCTCCAGCATTTATGTGACAGAGAGGCCTAGGAGAAACCTGAAAACGAGGCTGAGAATGAGTAGCCAGAGAAAGAGGTCATGGGCTAGCGGTGTCCTGGGAGTGAAATGAAGAGAGTGTTTCAGGAAGGAGAGAGTAGTCAACTCAGTCAAATCTTCTTCTGCAAGGTACACCAAGATCCGTGTCCCTGTCCCAGAAAATAGGATGAAGAGAGAGAACATGAAACTCCAGTGATTGCCCAGGGTCACACACTTGGCATGTGGTAGATTTGAGATTCAAAAACCCTGATTGTTTGACCTTAATCCAAGCTCTTAAAGGGAAAATAAAACAAAGTGTAGTCCACCTATTTGCAACATCAGTTGTATTTGTAGCTCTACGTGCTTTTCTGCAAATTTTTTGTTAAAAAAATTTGGATTTTTAACAGAAGGATTTCCATGCTTAGTAAAACAAAGGAAACAAAATGGGGAAAAAAATGGGAGTTTTAAAAAGTGCTTTTAAAAATCATCATTTCATTAAAGTTATGAGGATAGGCTGAAACCAACATCTAGCATTTTTCCAAAGTGTTTCTGGGTTGGTTTGTTTGTTGCATTCGAATTGCTTTTCTGCATTACTCTGGGCTTTAGCGAGCTCCTTCCCCATCCCTCACAAGGTTCTACATATGCTGCCTCTGTTCAATCAAGTGGAATCTCCGAAGTAGCATGCTGGGTGGAATGTGCAATGAATACTAAAAAAGGAAAAATGAACCTGCAAACATTGGCAGCTGGCAGCTTCTTAAAATCCTAATCTCATTTAATGAAATACAAGTGATTTTCAATTTTAGCTACTAAAATAATATTCTGCGTTGAATACCGAAGTAAAATGAGTGCTGAACTTTGTTTAAATCCAGATGAGAAGAGGTTTTAAATAAGCATCACATCAGCCAATATCCAATGAATATCAAATTTTGCATGTTTACTGTGAAATCCTGAACACTGAAAAGAAAACAGCAGGAGCGTGATGAGAGTTTAGGGTTGGTGTTGTTTACTAGGTGGACATGAGCAGCCTGCATTACCTAAAATGCATGCTTTTCAACTTTTCTAGTCCTTTTTCCTCCTCTTCAGTCCACAAGTCTAGTGACACTTCCTGCCTCTCCTCTCAGGTACCTCATATTCCCATTCTTGCTGTCTCCATTTAAGTATCTGTCTCTTCCCCCCAGACTCACATATGTGTGTACAGACATATATAAGAGGATTCATTACAGGAATGGGTATACTAGTGAAAAATTGGAAACAATCTAAATGTCCGTTAACAGGAGAATAGGTAAATATATTAAAAACACATTTATTCTATGGAATATATGCAACTGTTTAAAGGAGTAAGATAAGGTTAAATATAATGACGTAAAAATTTCCAAGATACATTGATAGGTGAAAATAAAAAGTCACAGAATAATACTATATGTTAACCACTTAGGTAGAAAACATATTGGAAAGAACACCATTAACTTGTTGAGAGTCACTATTTTTGATGATGGGGATGACACATGGGAAGCAGGGGTGGGAAGAGGCACTGTCACTTTTCATTCCATTTACATTGGTATTGCTTAGATTTGATTTTGTCATGTATAACTGTATAGCTTAAAACTATGTATATATTTTACTGCTGTACTCTTTCTTTCTCACTCCTAATAAAATTCTCAGGCAGGATGTGAACAGAAAGAAACAGTCAGGTTTATGGACTTCCGCATCTCACACTTGGGTTCCAGTGTTTGACTATTTATGATTTCCTTCCTGTGCTCTGACAAAGTCACTAATTTTAGGTATGCCTTTATGGTTAGAAACTGCATTTTGTTTTGCTTGAATTTTTGAACCAGTGATCTCAAGAACTGTGTTTCTGCAACACTTGCTTACTGTGTGAATCCTCTTCCTACCCCAAACAAAAAGGGACCATTTAAGAATAAGTTCTTAATTTGTTGCTAAATGCTAATGATGAGAATTAGATAATAAGTTGTTTTCCTGACCATAAACATAAAGGAAATGCATCTTCAGAAAATCGATGGAAATTCTGTATATAAAAGATGCAGATTATTTATCCTAAATTAAATTCAGAAGTGAAATTAGCAAAGTGGCTAGGGTAGTCCTAACATGAAACATTAATTGGGATTTAATGGTGATAATCTTAGCGGTAGGAAAGAGACATAATAACATTCTATCAAACCTTTGTTAGCTATCCTTGTAATATTGCCTTAATGATAGCATCCAAGAAAGTTGCACACAATCCACTCCATGAATCAGAATCCAATTATTTTTTATTGGTTTCATGCTTTTACCCAAGAGAGATCCATAAATTGTTTTTAATCACTTCTTTTATCTTAAATCAATAGTGTCTGCCAAGTGGGTAATGTTTTCCATTAAAACATCATCTCCCTATAATTGGTATGATTACTTCATAAAGAGATAAACTGCAGCACAATTTGGCAGTCTTTGGGTTTATAAAATCTAATTATATTCACAACACAATATTTTATTCTTAGTAATCACAAAAAGAACATAAACTTGAACAAAACCCAGACATTTATGATGAAGTAATTGGAAAGAAACAAGTTAATTATTGCATATAGTACCACCTCTATTAGTAGTCTCCGAGAGAAAGCATTTTACAGAGTCATTCAGAGTGTAGGGAGGTTCGAGGGAGTTCTGGTCCTCTTTGCCTGGTGGCAACCTTGTGGCTGAGATGGGGAGTTTAGTTCAATCCTGAGGTACAGGCTTCTCAAGGCTGGGCTAGGACCCGGATCACCCAGGTGTGGACTAGCAATTCCCCAGCCTTGGATTTTCATATGCAAGCCTATGCATGGACGGATAGGCTGCTCCAGCAGCAGCTACAGAGGAGGGGTAGCGGGGACAAGCATGAACGTCACCCTCTGTTTCAACAGAATATTTGCTTCCACTTGTTTTATATTTGGGGCTTCTGCAACAGATTTCATTTGGAGAAAGGGGATCAGCTGCTAACATTTATTTTTGAAAACCTCTGCCCTATGCCATAGTCATGTTCTGCCTCTATGTCAAAGGGACTGAAAATAGAAGGAAAGAAAAGAAGCTGGGAACACCTTCTGACTGAACCAGGAAGGCCAAACAACAACCCATGTTACCCAAAAACTGCATGCGAAAACTCTAAAGCCCTCTGATGGCATCAATATTATTTCTAACTCTGGCAGAAACAAATTCCTAATTTAAAAAAGGATAAAACACACACACAAACCAAGAAGATACCCCCAAATTGTAATTCAGTTTTTCCTCCCCATATTGCTTCTGTGTAAGAAAAGAGAGGTAGGGAGCAAAGAAGATTCAAAAACAGGAGGAAATTGGATGTCCCTTAATCAGCTTCAGTATTGTCCAGACCAAGGTGTTCCATTTTGCTCCAGCATCACTGCATATTAATCTACCTTTCCTTCTTTGTATTTCTCTCCCCTTCTTTCCTCTCGATGGTATCTCGAGGGGCTTTTTCTCTCTCTTTCTTCCTCTTTCTCCGTAACCCACTCCAATAAGTATGACACATTCATTTAGGAAACAGCAACTTAGATTGTGAGACTCAGAGAAAGAAAGTTAATAATAAGCCCAAAGGCTAGATGGAAAGGTGAAAAGATACAAAGTTGTCCCCTAAAGCTACAGAAAATTCTGACTGAGGAAGGGGTGGCAGAGGTCTGGGGTTAGGGGCAACTTGTCCAGGAGGGAAAGAAGTAGAGACATTAGCTCTGGAGAATTCTTCTATAAAAGGGACTTATCAGTGGCAAGCTGATTCTCACATGCAGCTCCTACCTGTGATTCAGATTGCAATGTCCCCTCCTGGGAAAGACCTTCCCTGACTGCCCAGCACAAAGTGGCCACCAAGTCCTTCTCTATCACATTATCCCATTTTACCTCTCTACATGGCACTCATTAGCTGGCATTTTTCTTCTTTATTTTTTTCTGCCTCTCTCGATCTCCTATCCTCACCCTCTTCCCCACCAAAAGCTCCCTGAAGGGCAGTGATTTGGTTCCATGTGCTATCTGCTTCTTGCTTTTAGAATATAAGCTCTAAGACTGCAGGGATTTGGCTGGTTTTGTTAACATCTATATTGGTTCAAAGTGCCTTTACACATAGTAGGGGCATTCAACACTTCAGTGAATACTTGTTGAATAAGAATCATAGAAAGATGGGCTTCTCTGGTGGCGTAGTGGTTAAGAATCCTCCTGCCAATGCAGGGAACATGGGTTTGAGCCCTGGTCCAGGAAGATCCCACGTGCTGTGGAGCAACTAAGTCCGTGCACCACAACTACTGAGTCTGTGCTCTAGAGCCCACAAGCCACAACTACTGAGCCCGCGTGCCACAACTACTGAAGCCCATGTGCCTAGAGCCCATGCTCTGCAAAAAGAGCAGCCACGATGATGAGGCGCACCACAACAAAGAGTAGCCCGGGCTCACAGCAACTAGAGAAAGCCCACGCACAGCAGCGAAGACCCAAGGCAGCCAAAAATAAATAAATAAAATAAATAACTTTATTAAAAAAAAAGAATCATAGAAAGAAAACCCTTTGCCCTTTACCAAGGTTGCATTGTGATGAAGCAGTTGAAATTTTCTCTGAGTTGGGGCAATGGCAAGCATACTGCTTTGTTTATAGGTATAGCCTCAAATTTTAGTCCATTGGGACCAACAAGGGCCAATGGCATGGATGGAACTAGAAGTGTCTCCTCCATTCTTAACGTGATGTGGGTGTGAGAAGGACACTATAGGAAGAGAAAGCAGCCCCCTTTCTGCTCCAGGGGGACGAGAAGATGTTATAAAGGAAGCACTGACTGCATTGAAAGCACACACAGAAGATCAAATAATGCTGCAATCCTATAAGCCTGACAAAAGCTTTTTTGATGTGTGGCAGATTACAGTTATACTGAAACACACTATGAAAATATTTTTCACTTGTTAACAGATGTCTTCAGCAGATTGGTAAACATCAAAGATTCATCTTGGTCTTCTGTTATTTCTATCTCAAATACTACCCGCCTCTTTGCTTCATTGTATTCTCCCATTGGGTAAGGAATAACACAAAGGCATATGATCATTTACAAGTCAAGATATTTAATGTTAGCATTTCATTAGTGATTTAAAATATACACCTTTCAGAATATGTGAAGTACAACAAATATATACATATTTTAGGGTAAACAGAATAGAATTTCACAGCAGGAGATATATTTTTTACACCAATAGTATGTTCATTTTGGAGCACAATGGCTTTAGTAAATGATATAAAATAAAGAGGACCACCAAGGCAAAAAAAGAGATGAATTGTGATAAATTATTTATATGTTGGACATTAAACAGTCTTCATAGATGAGTGACCAAATGATTTATCATCCAAAGAGATGCTTCTGAGAGGGAAAAGGCACACTGGCCATACTTAACACTGGGACAACAGACAAAAACCAGGACAAACCGGGATGTGTGGTCATCCTCCTCATGGGGACATTTTTTTTTTTTTGCAGTACGCGGGCCTCTCACTGTTGTGGCCTCTCCCGTTGCGGAGCACAGGCTCCGGACGCGCAGGCTCAGCGGCCATGGCTCACGGGCCCAGCGGCTCTGTGGCATGTGGGATCTTCCCGCGTCCCCTGCATTGGCAGGCGGACTCTCAACCACTACGCCACCAGGGAAGCCCCATGGGGACATTTAATGACAACAAAACTGCTTTTGTGGTTTTTCTTTTTTTTAAAGCCAAAACAAAACAAAATAGCTTGCTCATGTGCTAACAACTGGTCCTTTTTTGATTAACTGCTTTGTTTGCTAAAATAAAACTAATCTGAATATAAATTATTGCTGACAACTGTTAGAAGAAGAGAAATTCAATGGGTAATCTATTCAATTTTCAAATTGTTCTGATCTTTAGAAAAAAGTCCCCCTGATGTAAAAATTAATCATAATAGAGATGTCTGCTGGGTACCGTTTCTCAATTAAAATATGCATTTTATATTTTTAAGATCACCTACTTCCAATATTGACCTGGTTGGCAGATAGAGTTCATCTCCAGTCCCAGCCCTTATTGACTGTGGCCATGAGGAGCACTGTGTTGCGAGGATTCTGAGGCCACCTTAGGGCTCAGCAGAAAGGCACGTGGTGATGAGTTGGTGATGTTTACAGGAGACACAGGATATGGGGCAGTGACAGGTGTGGCAAGTATTGCCATCCTAGATTTGGAAAAATACCTGGTTTAACAATAATTTTGTGACAGATATCTAATACAAAAGAAATAATTACACCTTGTTGATCTTCTACCTCAATAAATCTACTACAGTGTAATTAATACACCAACTACACCACAGGAGAACAATGCCATCACTCTGAACTGGAATGAAGACAGCTATCTTGTGATTTCCACACATCACTGTTTTACAACTCTCTCAGTCCAAAATCAAAATAAGGAAGATCAAATTCTTAACATCTGAATAGAAAGTCATAGGGCAAAAACCCAACACAGTAAACATGCAATTAATTGTTCCTCTGTTTCCATCCCTTACCTATTTTGTTGTCTGTGGGCTGTATTTTTATCTACTCGAGAGAACACTAAGTAATAAAATGAAAATTAAACTTGCTTTTCCTCTTGTAAGCGAATACTAATATCTCAATTTCAAAGAACGATTTTCAGCATTTATTTCACTACCACATATTTTGTATTATTTATCCTTCATACAAAAGAGAGATCTGTTTTGTGCCTTGTAGTGAGGAAAATTCAAAAAGATATAGTTGATACATCTTCTAAAATATAGGAGGCATCCCTAATATTGTTGCTGCTTTTGTGGCCATGAATTATGTTCTATCTTTAGATCTTAATTCTCCAATTAAAAAAAAATAGGGCAGAATTAAATTTGTGTTGAGGGAGAGAGCCATCTTCAAATTGCAAGGCAGCTTTGGACTACACAGCTCTACTTTTCTAAGAGTGAAATCCTATTGAAGTGGCTTTCCAAAATATTTTGTGGAAAATAAGAATTTATAGATGGTAACGCCTCATTCATGCTCCCCAAACAGGTCACGAATTCATCAGGCAGCAGGGTCTGTTCTGGAATAGTTTCATTTGGTGATGCATTTTCCAAAAGCATGGTGGTTTCCCCTTCTACAGGGTTTTGCATGTCTGGAGGACTGCATTCTCCTTGATTTAAAATGAGGCTTAATTCTTCAAGAAATAGTGTGTTGCTTAGCGAATTCATACTTGAGACAGAGAAAGAAAAATTAGGATATTTTTTAAACCTGGCATTCTTTCCCAGGTTTAAGCAATCAGCTGGTGGCTCCAGAGTTGAGGAAGCTGTTTCATCATTATTGCTGAGATGGTTTCCCCCAGTGAGAAAATTTGAAATCTGGGGTTTATACCCAGTGTTGAGATCAGGAATATATACAATTGTAGTGTTGGTGAGTAGTGACTTCTGCAGGCTGTCGTTTGTCTCCACGGATCCTGTGTTCTTTTCCCTTTTGTAGTCCATGGGTTTTTCTTCTGGGAGAAAGATTTCTATCTCTGTAATCACTGGATCAACATATAGGACCTGTTCTCTGGAATTACTATTCATAAATTCACTTTTTTCCTAGAAAGAAAAGACATTGTTTTTTTTTTACAAAAGAAGTTTAAAGGAGCCAACTGGATAATTGAGTAAGGACTGGAGTTTTGCTTTCCCTCAACTTTCCTTTCCCCCTAATTTTTCTTCATATTGTTTCGCTTCCCATATGATTTCCTCCTTTTGTCTTTTGTTAACCCTGCTCCATTCCAAATGTTTGTTAAATTCTCCCAGGAGGAGACTGAAGGAAGGGAGTAATAAAAATAGTCCATGCTGTAAGCACATGCCTTTATTTAAAAATTTTAAAGAGAAAGAAGCCTCTTTCTCTTTAATAATTTAAGTGCAAATTATTTCAGGGCCTTTTAAAATTTTGGACTATTTCTTAATATTATAGTTCCTTTCTACAAGAAAATACTTTGTTGCTTAAATAAAAGAAAGTTGGCGGTGGGGGATAGTGCATGGAGAATCCTATTTTGCTTCCATTTGAGAATAAAGTTGTAGTAAATGCTTTGCGCTGTGGTTCTAAAGGCGTGCAGCTAGCTGCTCACAAGTCAGACATGTCTGTGATGATCAGTCAGGAGGGTGGGTGAAGAAAGTTTTTCTTTGTATAAAAGCCTGATGACTCTTCTGGTAAGAAAAGGACTCGAAGCCTTCCAGCTGATGGCTGGCTTCCCAGGGCAAATAACTCCCACCCAACACAATTACAAAATTATAGCCACTTGCTATGGACTGCATGTTTGAGTCCCTCCAGAATTCATGTGTTGAAGCCCTAACCCCCAATGTGATGGTATTAGGAGGTGGGGCCTTTGGGAGGTAGTTAGGTCATGGGGGTGGAGCCTTCATGAATAGGATTAGCGTTCTCATAAGAAAAGACACGAGAGAGCTGATCTCTCTGTCTGCTATGTGAGGACACAACCAGAAAGCAGCCATCTGCAAGAGAGCTGTCACCAGGAACCAGATCTGCTGGTGTCTTGATCTTGGACCTCCCAGCTTCCAGGACTGTAGGAAATAGATGTTTGTCATTTAAGCCACCCAGTCTATGGTTGGAGCAGCCTGAACTGACTAGAACACTACTCCTTAGTCTTTGGGCAGAAAGCAAAACCTCATCTGAAGGAAACCCTAAGGTTCATTTCTAATTCCAGGAGCCCAGAATGGGAAGGAAGTTTGACAAAGACAAAGACCTTGAATAAAGCAGCATGAAGGGTCGTTCAAATTTTCATCGGCTCTGCCTCCCCAAGGCACTTGCCAGGTTTGGGTTGGGAAGGGCAGACATGTAGTCGTGGGTCAGATGAAGTCAAAGGAACTAGAGTTGCTATAGTAAACTGAGAGGAAGGCGGTGTTTTCCCCTCTTCAGGCTGGCAGCTGAGTGGAGAAGTGGATGGGAGTCAGACCATAGTGAAGGACATAGAAGAGCAACAGGGACTATTCCAGTGTGAGGACAGTAAAGGAAGAGGAGGATCTGATCACAACGAGGGCAGGGACAATGCTCTGAATCACAGAGTGTCCCCAGTTCCCTAGGATAACTAGTGGGGGAGCAAGACAGAACGACTAAGTGGAATGTATATCAAGACCACAGTATTTATTAGTTGTAGTTTGGTGACTATGTACTTGTCCTTCAGTCAGCTGTTAACTGTGTACTTTATTCTATATGTGGGTTCAGTTATTCCAGACCACCCGTCCACTGTGTAGGCAACATTACCTCCTTCAAAATCAACCACGTCCACACCCTTTCTCTCCTTCAAGGATCCAGAGACAAGGATCCCTCCACTTGCTCCAGGTGAGACTTTCCTCCACATCCCTTCATAGTCGTACTTGATCAGTTCTCTCCCTCCCCCGCCCCCCCATACTAGTCCTCTCAAGCCCATTCAATTTAGTACAAACACGCTTCTGAGTCCATACTGCTCTGGAGCTACTGTTAATACATTCGTCGCATCAGTATTGAGAGTATTTGATCATGTGTCAGCATAGCCCCTTTCTTACTTCCCTTCTAGACTACACTCCTCAAAAGACGTCTCCACTCTCAGTCCCCTTCCATTCACTTCTAACTGAACCCCTGGACCGGGACCACCAGTGACCTGCTCCTTGTCACATTCCACAGATGCATTCCACTTCTTATGTTACAGACCCTCTACAAAGTCAGCACCAAGGACCCTTGCTTCTCGACACTTGGCCCACAACTCACGATGCTTATTTCTCTACCTTCCCATTCTGCCTCTTTCCTAGGACCATTCCTATTCCAATGGACACACCCTCACTGACTCCTCACTGGCTTTAGCAATAGTTTTCAACCCCTTAACAGTGTGCTCAGCATGGCTGTGTAGTGGAATCACTTGGGAAGCTTTGGAAAATGCTGAGGCCTGGGTCTCCCCCTCCCCTCCCTCCCCCAAAGACACTGGGTTGTGGCCTGGGAATCAGGATTCTAGCATGCAACCAAGGCTGAGAACTGTTGCCTTAGGGACTCACCTGGGGCTAGGGAAGGAGTTGGTTAACGGGCTCACTAGATCTCCAAAAAGAGCCACTTTTTCTTGTTTTACAAATACTTGTCTTCCTCACATCATTTGAACAAAGGGTTCCTAGGCTAAAAATAACTTTTTTTCAAGTTTGAAAACTATTGATTGGCAGAATGAAGTCTGAGTTCCATAATAAGGTCTCCTGTGATCTGATCCCACTCTGCATTCCCACATTATTCCAGTCACTCCTCACATCAAGTGTTTCCACAAAGCAACACCCAACATGCTCTTCTCACCTCTGTGTCTTTGCTCATGTAGCCTGTCTATTTTGAATGTCTTCCATTTCTCCTGAGCAACTCCTTCCTGTCTTTTAATATGTTTCCTCTATACTCTCATCATGTTTTGTCTCATCTCTGTTACTGTACTACGTCACTGCATTGCAATGCTTGAATGATGTGTCTGTCCCATCAACTGAGTTTTGAACCCCTTGACAGCCAGGCTGGAGAGCCAGAAAGTGTAGGAGCACACATAGCAGATTACTTCCCCTCTTCCATAATCAGCAGCAGCTCCTCCATAACTGGCAAAGTCCCCTACAGCTCAGGGTCTTCCTGGGGCACCCTTCTATTCTTTGCTAAACTGGATACCTGGCCCACCCCTGGTGACGCCATCTGCCATAGTCCCCTCACATTCATCTTCTCGAATTCCACTGGGTCTCAGGAGCAAAGTGGTGTCCTCCCTGGGCTCCACCTGCTTCTCCAGTCTCATGTAAAACAGAAGCCCCTTTGTGTCTCTGAGGCTCGATCTATTGAGATTTTCTTCCCTCTTCCTTTTGTCCCTGAAGACACCTTCCAATTGCTTGGCCACCAAGTAAGTGGCTCTGGCACCTGGCTTACAATCTTCCATTCACTCTTCTCTTTTGAATGGCATTGCTTCTCTCTTTCATCTCTCTTTTCTTCCCTTAGTCCATTCTCTCATCTCTCTTAAGTATGATTTGAAATATGTATAATTTTATCTCTACATAAGCCATACTGTTGTGCAAATATGCACACATATTTCTTTATTTGAATGGAAATTCTACTGTAATTATTGGACTGCACTCTTGGTTTCAGCTGCCATTTAGTTTGTATTTGATGGTGTTTGGTTACCTGTAGCATTTTCACAACATTGCTATTTTCTATATTAGGAATATCTTCATAAAGCCACTTCGGTATTAGCAATAAGATTCTTCTTTTAATTCTAAAAAACAAAAAATGACTAAGAATAAGCATCTTACTTGAGGATTGGTGCAGGCAATCATCTAGGAGATTAGGAAATCAACTAGAATGGAATGCATAATTAAAACCAAACTTTCCGATGCAGAAACTAAGATTTCCATCTCTTACTTTAAAAAGTTATGTGGAAAGTTGATTCAATATCTTTTCAGATTTTCCTCTTCTCTCTATTGCTCTGCCTGTCTCTAATAAGCCGGGACATTACAAAACACTCACACTAGATTCAAGATAAATGGGAGAACCACCCAGGAAGTGAAACTATACACATGTTAAATATGGCAAACCATTATAAGCGGAGATGTCAGTGTGGAAAAGTTTGTAAAACCTAAGGGATATTTTGTAAAACTTTCCAAGGGGACCATAACCACAGAGAAATGTTAAAGAAGAGAATGTCATATAATAAAACGATAATATTTGAGCTCCTCTAATTGTAATGATTCTAAATAGGGTTGAGATGATAGTGGTGGCTCCAGACTTTCCTTATGTAGTTGGAGCAGGAGTCCTGGGAAGTTGGCTTGCAGTTGTGTGGCATGGTGAGGACACCAGTTTTTAGTTAGGCTGTGTGCTTATTACGGATCTCTGGGATCAGGTGGTGGAAGGAAGAGTGAGAAGCTGTGAACACCTCACTTTTCCTCCTAAGCTACCCCTTGGCACTGCAACTGTGTTGAAAGCACTTTCTGCATTTACGTAAAAATTGATTTGAGCAAAAAGGTTGTCCCGGGAGCTTCGAAGAGACTACACTGATCTCTGGCACATTATTATGTGTTAACAATGCAGCACAACAGATCAGACTCTTATATCTGTTTATGCAGCTTCTCTAAGAACTTTTGCTAAGTATCAACCAAATTAGCTGCATGGACTTTGCTTGCCCAATTTGACCTTGAACTGTAGGGTAAAAAATAATTTCTTTACACATATTTATACAATGTTTTATGGTTCAGTTTTTTAAATAATTCACACTCCCTATGTATACCTAAAATTAGACCAAATTAGTAAGTTCATGCTATTGAAGAAAAGTTTTTATACAGCATACTGATACAGTGAGAAAAATATATATGTGTGTGTGTATATATAGATAGATAGATAGATAGATACCACTCTTGTTTTCATTATATTTAAAATTGTTTTGCTCTCCATTTTCCAGTTCTGTTTCTGAAATAAGGCTTTTATAAATAATGTAAAGTTATAGTAAAAACAGTATCTGCTCATATGTAAAACAGTAATATTGGAATTATCTCTAGTTTTATCTTTTTAAAAAGAATGCTTATTTAAATAATTAAATTAGCAAAGAATTGTTTTATTTTCTTATTTATTGTTACCAGTAGGAAGTTAATTTTTAGTTCGTAACAAACTTAATGTTATTTAAAATTTTACACTCTCTAGGACATCTTTGGATAATAACACAAATATTAATATGATTATGCACTACAAGTTGGAACATTAAGATATTTCAAAGGGTTTTATAATCAAGTATATTTTAAAACAACCTGAAATAAAGTTCCATATTAGTTTTCTCACCTCACAAGGGTACCAGGGATATATTTATTAATGTGTAATTTAAAAGCTTAGGTTTTGAGGAAAAAACCTATGTAAATTTAAAAAATATATCACTAGTGTACCTTATTCACAATAGCTCATTCTGAATCTCTCTACTGCATTTTGATTATAAATTTCAAAGAAAGAAGGATTATCTCATGAAGCAAGTGATGGCAAGAAATAGAAACTCAGTGCCAATTAGGCAAAGAACATTCACATGTGTTAAATTTGTGCGTCACTAGACGAACTGGGGGACTGCCACATCAAACAACTTTATTAACCAATTAGAACTACTCAGTGCATCTGGTAAAATTTAGGGTGTCAAAGGCCTTGCTTCCCTCAAAGTCTCATTTTAAAATAATTAGGCATTGATCTTTATTATACTAATACTATATTGGAAAAAAATGACTGAAGGAGGCCAAGGGGAATGGGCATTGGGGCTGGATGCTAAAACACTAACACGATTGGTATCAAAGTGATGAATTCACACATTGCCACACTTCTCTTCACATTGATTCAGGGGATTTGCTTGGGTAGAACTTGAGGTAGGTTACGACTTAAACTACTGTGAAGAATTCAGGCACTGTAGACAGACTTGAGGGCACAATGAGAAGGCTGCCTAAGGAAAGACAGAACATGGGCTGAGACGTGAGCTGTTCCTGGCTTAGTGTTTGGTGACCTTGGGCTGAGCACTTAACCTCTCTAAGCCTCGTGTAAGTCATCTGTAAAATAGGCCACTGAGCTTTTCTGGCAGGATCTTGCAAGGATTAAATGAATGACATTTGTAAATAGTTTGGCATGGGTGGGTACCCATTGAACAGTTTCTTTTGTCTTTCTCTCAAGAAAAATGTTGATGAATTTTTCTAGTAAATCATAGAATTGACTACATTTTGATGGTACCAATATATGTCTAAATGAGAAAACAAATTCTACAAAAACTTACCCAGTTCTGAGCGATCTGTTCAATATCCCAATCAAAGAAAGAATTGATAAAATAACGGCAAAGAAGACCATTCCTAATAGAAGCCCAATGTCTTGTTGCCTATTGTCTGAGAGGAAAGAAAAATAATTTTAGGTATAATTTCCATCTGTGTGACGCCAGAATCATTGTTCTTCTACTCTGCTCCAAGTGAAGGTCATTGATCTCAAAGGAAATAGGAACGGGAAATAAAATTAACCTTTACCTTGGGCTGTAAAGTGACTGCCCTTCCAAACTGCACAATACCTTTTGTTTGAGGGAATTGGGCTGCATATATCTGATGTCAGTGAATTGAGTCTCTGGCAAATGTGGTCAGCATTAGACATTTTTCTGAGCTTGTGCTTGCATATTTTATATAAAAAAAGTTTAGTGATAAACATCACTTGGTTTGTTTGGCACGAGTGAGAATTCCCAATTGCTTGCGACAGAGTCTAAAGCTGGCCACAATCACAACTGAGTTGTGTTTTTTTTTTAACCTTTTGTACAAGACGGAAGTTATGTACAACTTGTCACCATTCTTCGAAATTTATTGTTCATGAATTTTTTCCTGCTAAAAAAGAACCTTCACTCTACTTAGAACAATATTTGTTATGAGAGAAATCCAAATTGCCATATATCTTACACTGGCATTTTATTTTAAAAACAGTGCTTTTTTTGAATTTTGAAGTGGAATTAATCACCTGTAATCTTTAAATAATTATTATATTCGGCATGTGTTACCTACCAGGCTCATCCTATTTTCTCCCTAGTACATGAAAAACCCTATTTTCTATTTTCAAATGTAAACTTTAATTTGGACATGCCTTGTCATGCTGGAGTTGGTTCTGAGCCATGCTGGGTATTGGCCCCTTCCATCCTCCTTCCTCCCCAGCTTTGGCAGACGTTTATCGGATACTTACCATGTGTCAGACACTGAATTGGCCCTGGCCTAGTTATTCCCCAGCTGCACCTAACATGCACTTGGGGGTCTCCATGCTGTCCAGCCCCTCTTCTAAAGCCACTGGTGGGCCAGGGCCAGTGTGGCTTATTTCGCTCCAAAGTCCCAGTGGGGTATGGAATTAGTGTTTTCCTAGGACTACAATACTATTGCTAAGGATTTCAAGCAACTAACAGGAGGTACTGGCTTCCACATATCCTTGTGCATTAGTCCTGGAGGAGAATGAGGAATTCCCAAGTTAACATGGGGCCAGGTAAAGGGGTTTGAGGAGTAGAGCAGAGTCACCAAGAGAATAACCTGAGATACCTGGGTTCGAACTAGATGCTGCTGCTTATCAGCTCCGTAACATCAGAGCATAATAATGAACTTGCTGAAGCTCAAGTTTCCTCCTCTGTAAAATAATACCTATCTCACAGAGCAGCCATGGTTCCTAGCCTCCACAATTCCCACAGAAATATCAAGGTGCAGGTCTGTGCAGGCATTTGTAATTAGGGATCTGTGCTGAACCTAAGCACTTGGCCCGTAATTGATTCACATAACACAAATTCAGAGTACCCTTACATTGCTTCATTTCCTTTATAACACTTGCTGCCACCTTCCTTTTCTTTTTTTTGTTTGTGGTTTCCCCCACCCCACCCTGTCTATCTGGAATGGAAGCTCCATGAAGACAGAGCCTTTGTTCATCTTTTTCACTGCTGATTCCCCAGTACTCAGAATAGTGCCTGGCACATAAAATATGTGCCTGGCAACATAGAATATTTTTTGAATAAATAAACAGAAGTCCAAAGAATGTCAATATCACCTGCCAAAGTTTTTATACTATTCTTGCCAGATTTCTATGCAAGGAGATAAATGCTCTACAACCTAATCTAGTATCTTTTTTATGCCTGAAACATTTAGATATGCTTATCAATGGAAAATACAAAGTCATACTAACAAATAAAATGGGAGCTGGTTTACATAAGAGAAGGAGCACAGACTTCAGGATTTGAAAACTGTATTTGAATTTTAGTCCAAACAAGTTCCTCAACCTCTCTGAGCTCCAGTTTTCCCATCTGTAAAATAGATACATAGCACTTACCTCAACAGGTTGCTTTGAAGATTGATGACGATTTTGAAGATTGAAAAAGATGGTGTATATGAAATTCCTAGCACATGGTAGACGCTCACATAATGGTATTTTTTGGGAAGAATTTTTGAGGTCTTGAGCCCCAGCAGCAATTGAACTGAACGTGTATCTAACCCAGAGCAAAGCTAGCAAAATCTACCTAAACCACTCCTTACATTCAATTTTAAGCAGATTTTTGTGTGATTATTTTCCTATGGAAAGCATGTGGCATATCTTACTGTCAAGAAACGTATGCCTGACACATGATTTTTCAGCATGGAGCATTCAGATGGATGATTAGTAAAGACTACTCAACAAACCTAAGCAGTATTTTCTTACCAGAAGTAAGGTGTCCTTCAAAGATGGAAGCAATTAGAAGCCCAGAATTCTGAGTATCATGTTGAAATGATTTCAGTGTGACCTGGGGAACTTAAACAAAAAGAAAATAGTGTCAGCTTTTTATTTTTGCACTCAGGTTACCCAATTTCCTAAGAGAGTTTCTTCACTTGTTTGGAGATGATTAAAGCAAACCAGTAACTTTAATAGGCTGGAAAGATGGAGTAAAAGCAAAAACCTGTGTGTGTGTGTGTGTGTGTGTGTGTGTGTCTTCTTCTTTTTATTAAATTGGGTAAATCCTAAAGGAGGAAACATTCAAAGGACAATAAAAACTACCTAGGGTTTGTAAGACTTGAAGGTGTGTCCACTAATTTCATGAGGCTTCTAGGCAACAAATTCCAAGGAGCTTTATTTCATTCACCGAGCCAGAAAAAAACACACAACTGGTCTCTACTTGATTCCTTCCAATAGATGATGCAGTAAAGTTTAGGTTTCCTTAAGAGCCTCCAAGATGTGTCACTTTTGCCTTTGCACAGTCTTACAGATGCTGTTTGTGAACAGCCTCTTGGCTTCATATAAGAAGCCCAGTTTTGATTAGCAGACACTTTGAGGTTATAACATAAGGGTGGAATGCCATTAATGACTTCCCTCTGCTCCTTCCCCACGGGCAAGGATCCTGGCCAGCCCTGTCTACCCGTAAAGCCTGTCAGAACACTGCTAATGAAATCTTCTGACCAGGGTGGGGTCAGCTGCCTTGGTAGCTAACTTGTTTTCAGCCTGAACTCAGAAGAGTCCTGGATGGGCTTCCCTGGTGGCTCAGTGGTTAAGAATCCGCCTGTCAATGCAGGGGACACGGGTTTGAGCCCTGGTCGGGGAAGATCCCACATGCCGCGGAGCAACTAAGCCCGTGTGCCACAACTACTGAAGCCTGTGCTCTAGAGCCTGGGAGCCACGACTACTGAGCCCTCGTGCCACAGCTACTGAAGGCCGCGCGCCTAGAGCCCATGCTCTGCAACAAGAGAAGCCACCGAATGAGAAGCCCGCACACCTCACCTCAATGGAGACCCAATGCAGCCAAAAATATAATAATGATAATAATAAAATAAAATAAATAAATTTATAAAAGAGAAAAAAAGAGTCCTGGAGTTTCCTTACCCACCTCCTCCCTCCTGATAATTAAAAGCTGCCAGAGGTGACTTCAAGGACACAATTCTCCCAGCTGACAGAAGATATTCCTGAAAATGGTTCTAAGCTCTGGATCTCCAAGAGGGCCTCAAGCCCTATTTATTCAGACATTCTGATTTCAGTGTTCAAATTCTTCTATTAAAAGAATCACTTTGGGGGCCAGGGAGAAATCACAACTTGAGGTGTCCTTAACTGCTACGGAGATATCATAGGCTTGTATAACAAGCTATGTGGCCAGGGCAACTCTCTTTGAGAAAAATATCACAGAGTTCCGATAAAAAGATTCCTATGGGTCTTTGGAAATGTTTTAAAAAGGCTGATCTGGGTGCAAACACAGGCTCGATTGAAGAGTAGTTTTCTAAGAACAATGGGTAGGGAATTTTAGAAGATGAAAACATCAGAAAAGCCAAAAGTTCTTTCCTGTGTTTTTATTCTCACTTCTCCACAGCAAGAGGGAAATGTTTCACTGTGGATTGTGACAAATCAGAAGCTCTTTCTGGCTCCTCAGTGCTTCACTACGTCTCTTTTTTCCCTAAGTGTGTGGTTCCATCCCCAGTGGTCAACAGCCAGGTTTATTCATCTAAATTAGTATTTTACAGGCTTATGTTCATTCTCAGGGAGCCCGAGCAGGAGTCTGCATCTACATTAGTTTACAATTTTAAGAAAAATATTACATTAAAATGTAACACAACTTTCAATTTTGCAAAATCATGGGTTTACAGCATATGTTGCTGGATTATTTTTGTTTTCACTTTCATTATTTTAAAGATAGCATTTTTATTTAAAATATATATGGTGCTGTTGGCTTTTAATACAGGTTAATATAATTCTGTTGTATAAACTACAGGTGGTTATTTGGCATGAAACGTCAGTTATTAATTTGCATCACATAAAAATAATTTTCATATCTGACTAGGGCTTTATTAGCCGTAATAGAGAATAAACATAATCTTCCTTTAGAGTCTTTTTGTTATCATAGTTTCAAATCAACCAGGTGTATTAATTTAAATTAGATTAAATTAAAGTCAGTTAAAAGAGATGCTTAATTGTAAGAGGGTAATTTCACAAAGAATCAGATATCTGAAGTAAGACAATTTATAAACAAAACTGTCAGAGAAGAAATCAAGCCAATGACAAATTTTTTTTATTAATGTTTATTGGAGTATAGTTGCTTTACAATGTTGTGTTAGTTTCTGCTATGCAGCAAAGTGAATCAGTTATACGTATATACGCTGTACCTATATCCACTCTTTTTAGATTTCCTCGCCATTTGGGTCACCATAGATCATGGAGTAGAGTTCCCTGTGCTATACAGTAGGTTCTCATTAGTTACCTGTTTTATACTTGGTAGTGTATATATGTCAATGACAAAATTTTTAAGCGAAGGACTGAAATGAAGCCATATAGACTATTATCTTCATGACATACTGCCACCAAGTGGCTAGGTCATTTCTTCTTAAATCATACTTAATATTTTTCATTATAAAAGCAGTAACTATGATAGGAAAAAATAATTTTAATAAGAAAAATAAAAGAGAGAGGGAAAAACCCTCTAATACATCCCCTTAATCCACCTGCCATGACTGAAAAACATTGTTTATATCAACTCTAATCATCAGTGTATTGCCTAAAATGCTAGAAAAAAATCTCATGGTATTTTTGTTATTTATTTAATATCTGCAGTGTTATGTCTGTAAAGAGACAGTTCTGTCCCTGCAGCGGAATATTAAATTATGCTTTATTACTCTCACAGCATATATTTGAGTATACTCAGAAACCCCAAATCATCTCTAATTTGGTAAGAATTTTTATATAACTTATACACACTGACATTGGACACTAGAGTTAGTCTTAACAGAAGGCAGTATGTTTATAGGGAGTTTAGAATGGTTTTAAAAAAAGATGCAGTTTCTTGTTCTTGGACAAAACTAGAAGCATAACTACATTCTTTGGCCTACCCAATACCAGCTTAATTTAATCAAATCCACTCAAAAGGAATTAGTTTTAGCAATAATGTATTCCATCTGTTTCTTAGGGATAATGTTAAATCAGCCTCCTCAGCCTTTCCCTCTACGTCTATCATGGGGCAAAGTGTGTTTTGTTATTCTTTTAAAGTGATGATTTATCGAGTACTAATTATGTTCCAGATACTGTACTAGACTTTACATGCTTTCTCTCATTTAATTCTTACAACAACCCAATCAGGTAGATAGTACTACTGTCCTCATTTTATGGATGAGGAAACAAAGGCATAAAAAGGATAAATGACTTGTCCAAAGTCACCTAGGTAGAGGTCCAAGAGTGAAAATTCCTCCCTGGTTCTGGCATGTAATTTGTGCTGGTCACTGGCTCCATTAATTAATAATCTCACTTTTGTAGCAGGATGGCTCCAGATGGGGCAGCTGAGTCAGCCTTGCAAGCAGTGCTCCCATGCTGAGACTTAGCCATTGCTCCCTGGGGGCTGGCCAGTGTGTTAGAGCTGCCTGGCCTTGTAGGGCTCGGAACCCACCACAGTGGACGATGGTTGGGCTAACCCATTGAGCACTGATTCTCAGACTCTTCCAGCCTAGAGTTATCTTCTTCTGAACACCAACTATTTCCCTTTTATACAAGCAATACTTGCTAACTGTAGGATGCTTGAAAAGTATAGAAGAGTATGAAAAAGAAAATATAATTTTACATTTGTTCACAAACTAGAAACAATCATTTTTTTACATTTGTTAACAGTCTTTTGTGTATATCTGTACCCTAGTTGAGATCATGCTCTTTACTAAATGTTGTGTCTGGGATTTTTAAATTTAATATTATATCATGAACATTTTAAAATTTTTTTAAAAATTGTTCAAAATCATCATACTAATGGCAATTTAATATTTCATGATGTTTGTACTGTGTTTATTCAATCATCCTCCATTAAAAAAGTGTATAGCTTGGTGATTTCAAATAACCAGCTTTGGATTCAGATGAATCTCAGTTCAAATCCCGGCTCTACCACTTGGAGTTGCTTGGCCCTGGGCAAGTTGCTTAACTGCTTTGTGACTCAGTATCTTCATTTGTAAAATTGGGTAATAACAACGCTTCATTCATGAGGTTTGATGACATAGTTCATACAAAGCACTTAGTACCATGCCTTATACAAATTAAAAGCTTAATAAGCATTAGCTATTGCTATGATTGGACTTTTAGATTGTTACCAAATTCTTACTTTTATGATTAGCTTTTAAATAAATATCATTGCACATAAGACTCCTTTCCATAGCTCTGCTTGTTTCCTAAGGCTAGATTTCTGTAAGTGGAATTACTGGGCCAAAGGGTATGGACATTTATAATGCTTCTTTGTTTATTTTTGTCCTTGCCAGTCTTGGTGTCAGAGCCACACTAATCAAGGCCTGCTTCTTAGAGGTTTGACCAGAGCCGACACAGGGACCTTTCTAGATCTTTCTCTTTCAGAAGTTTCTAGATATTTAAGAAAGAGGAGCCACATTAAAGGTGTGTTTTTCAAGTTAGTGAAGGGTTTTTTTTCCATCTTGTTTTTCTTAAAACATAAACATCTCCTTTTGATTTCTTTCTATTCTCCTTCTTCTAATAATCTCAGCTATTCACAGCATTTACATGCTATCTCCCTAGGCCAATTTAGCTCTGTGGTTGGAATTCAACATTATTGGGCCAAGCGTGAAGATTTGACCCCAGTCCATGTCAGATGGCAAAGCAAAAGACAGTGGCCGGACCTATCAAATAGGCACCAGAAGCCCAGGGCAGAGAAAACAATACATCAGAACAAACTCTTTATCACACCTCGAAAAACAAGTCAAACTATGAATCATTTCATGAGTTATCCTTGTATATTAATGATAGGAGGTCGTGCCTAGGCATATTCAAGGGACCGTCTTCATGCTTATATTCCTAGGCTGTAAGTACTTGGTACATAGAGAGTAAAGAAGGTAAGAAATATGTATATGGCAATCATATTGTTAAAGAGAAAGAATAAGAGAAGGAAAAGGTAAAAAGCAGCAGCCACCTAGACATTTTCTTGAGTGACATGGACCACACAGAGGTGAGGGTCTGATGTCAAAGTGTAGCAAAATTCTATGTGCAAGAATAGGCAGCTTCCAAGTTTTACGCAGTGGTTTAGGATTCTTCAGAGGTGCAACCTTGCTGTCAAGCCAGCGTGTTCCTGTTCCTGAGTCTGAACAGTCTAGTGGACATTTGCCATTTTTCAGTTGCCCAGCACCAGGACTTACTCTGTGGGCATCCTAGGGTAGGTAGGAGGCCAGTAGGGCTTCCCACTGTGGTAGCCTCAATGGAGCAGAGGCCCCCCTCTCCCCACAGCCAGCAAGTAGCTGCAAGCAGATGACCTGAGCCTAGCTCATCAGATGCCCTCCTCCCCACCTCGCACAGGACACACAGCTCCAGGAAATCGCTTAGAATCCAATATGGGTGCAGCAGCTATATCCAGGGTCTGGTAGCAGCAGCACCAGTGGAGTGTCCAGGGCACAGGGCAGGCAGTGGCAGTGACCACAGTGCCAGCTGCAGAGTTCTCACCAGATTCTTCCTAGGCTGCGATTTTGGCTGTGGTTCTAGTTCCTGCAGCCCTTGGATCCTGCCCGTGATCATTTTGCCAGCCTTTCTACTACTTTCCAGCTATCTTTCCCATAATTCTCTTTCTGCTTAAGAGAACCAGATTTTATTTCTTTTGCTTGCACCTATCGCAGTGAAAACTTGTGTAGTTGGTAAAAATTGCAATTGTTGGTAGTGGGTGGTTAGGTGAGGAGACATGGTAGGACAATAATGACCCCACAAAGATGACCATGCTCTAATCCCTGGAATTTGTGTATAGATTACCTTATATGGCAAAAGGGATTTGAGATGGAGAGATTATCCTAAATTACAGGGACGAAATTTCAAGGGTCTTTATAAGAAGGAGGCAGGGGGGTCAAAGTCAGAGAAAGAGATTGGAAGATGCTATACTTCTGGCTTTGAAGATGAAAGATGAGGCTACAAGCCAAGAAATGCAGGCAGCCTCTAGAGTCTGGAAAACGCACTGAAACTCTCTCATAGAGCTTCTGGAAGGAACACAGTCCTGCCGATTCCTTGGTTTTGGCCCAGTGATATTTATTTTGGATTTCTCACCTCCATAACTACTAGATAATACCTTTGTATTGTTTTAAGTTACTGAATTTATGGTAACATTTTACAGAAGCAATAGGAAACTAATACAGGAGATTATTACTTCCTCATGAAAAAGCATAATCTTTATTCTCTATTACCGGATTGCAAACCTCAGAGAAATTGTGAAACTCTTATGAATTGCTTTTTATTCTACAAAACCCTGGTGGTTTATTAGGGACAGGACCCAAAGATTAAATAAATCCAGATGAAGGGTCTAAAATGATTAGTATTTCAAGGAATATTGTGTATATGTTTAACCCAGTTTAGTAACCACAAATCTACAAATTTATAATCCATCTCAATATGAATGAATCAGAAATCTCTAGTTACAAATAACAGAATTTTTGCAAGGGTACTTTCTGTGTGCCACTTCTAATTTGCATTATATTTAATACCACCTATATTTGGTTCCATTGATATAACATTTGTTTTAGTGGCTAAAAAGCCACTAAAAGTCCTGGAAAATTAATGAGAATCTTTGAGTCACTGGTAATGCAACAACAAACAGTATTTTGTGAGAACAAAGTACGATGTGGTTTAATATCTTGCTTATACTTGCCTTCCTCTGGAGAATTGTCAAAAAAAAAAAAAAAGAATATGATTTCTCTGGGAAACTTTTCTACTGCAAGTTGCAATTCAAGCAAGTTAATTAGTCATTATGAAATGTGACTGCCCTTCCCTCAGGCTTCTGACTTGTCTTTAAAGGGATTAGAGAAGCCTCTACCTTTTCTTCATTACAAAGGGATCTGTATTACAATGAAGAATTGAAAAAAAAAAAAAACATTCCTGCCTGGAAGACCTCTCCTCACATTGGTAGTAGGGAATTCATGTTCACATTTTCAGTGTTGGTTTTTTATGCTGACAAACCATCTTTTCCCCTTTGGGGCTCTTTCTGTACTGCTTAAAGACCCCAGAAATTTTTACAGTGACTATCCAGGTTGGTGGTCTAGAAGCTGCCATTTCAGCAGCCCCTGGAGGTTTTCAGAGCCTCTGCTGAAACCTCACACCCAGAGGCAGGGGAGGGTGTAGGCAGAGGGGGTAACGTGGGATGTGATGGTTTACTGGAGCCTAGGTCCTGCATCCCGTGCTTCTTGGGATCCTGGGCTGCCAAGAGACTTGGGGTGCCCAGTGACTGAGAAAGCGGTGGGCAGGAGGAAAAGGAATAGAGAGGGAACAGGACAGTACTAGAGAGAGTGGCCTGAGACTCTCATGTGCCCACCCTTTTCTGGCCCCCAGAACCACTCTTACCAAGGCAATGGCTTGGGCACTCTGTTCTCCTCCTTTCTGTCCACATTTCCTACCCACACCCTTCATGACACTTCTCCCTCTTAAAGGGGGTGTCCAGCTTCCAGAACACTGGTTTTTACACTTCGCTGCAGAAGTATCACTTGACTAGAGGCTGAGGCGTCTGTATTTTAAACTAGTACCAAGCATTTCTAATGTAGGTGGTCCACAGACCCTGCTCTGAGAAGCATTGCTTTCAGGACATTTTCCTGAGCCAGGGCCAGCTGGAAAAACACACTATGCATTTCCCTGTGGTGCCTTGTCTTGGGCAAGGTCCCCTTTCCCGTGTATACTTTGTCCTCATCTCAGACTGCACTATCCTATCCCAAGGTTTCCATTGTTTCATTCTCATCACTTTAACCCAAACGTGCTTCCACATCTTGTATTCATTGCCAAAGTAGAAATAGTTGATAGCGTCTTACAGTTCCCTCTTCTCTCATTTATTTGCATTTCATAGCAAGCATTACATTAAATGAAGTTATGTTGGCATATTAGCTAATGTGTAGAGGAGAATATGGTTAGGTGGCCCAGGAAAGGTTGACATGGGACCCTCCTAGGTCTCTTAGGAAGGAGACCAGTAGAGCTACAGGATGAGTGCTGGAATCCTACAGCCTGAGCTATGCCCTGGCCCTACCATTTACCAGCTCTATAATGTTCAGCCAACTGCTTAACCTCCCTGAGCCTCATCTCTTCATCTGCACAGTTGGAGTAACAGTTTTATAGGGCTGCAGTGATGAGTAAAATCCTTATCGCAGTGCCCAACACACGATAAGCATCCAGTAAATGTTAGCTATATTATTTATTATTCTGAAGTCACCTGGATTCAGTCACCGAATTAGCCTCTTGTTATTATACCAGTGTAGAAAAATGTGAGTCTCTAATCTAGAGAAGTTTCTCCTATGTGATTGTTAAAGCCCAAGAGGAAGTAATCAACTAAGGTTGATTTTTTTTTTTCTTTTTTAGTACAGGAGTCCCCCCTTATCCAACGTTTTGCTTTCCTTGGGTTGTTACCTTGGTCAGCTGGGCCCCAAAATATTAAATGGAAAATTCCAGAAATAAACAATTCTTAAGTTTTAAATTGCATACCATTCTGAGTAGTGTGATGAAATCTCACGTTGTCTAGCTCTGTCCCACCCCAGATGGGAATCATCCACGGATCTGGCCTGTTAGTCACTTAGTAGCTATCTTGGTTATCAGAACACCGTCTTGGTTATCATGGTGCTTGTGTTCAAGTGACCCATATTTTACGTAATAATGGCCCAAAGTACAAGTGCAGTGATGCTGGCAACTTGGATATGCCAAAGAGAAGCCGTAAAGTGCTTCCTTTAAGTGAAAAGATGCAAGTTCTCAACTTATTAAGGAAGGAAAAATAATCCTATGCTGAGGTTGCTAACTTGTACGGTAAGAATGAATCTTCTATCCTTGAAATTGTGAAGAGGGAAAAAGAAATTTGTGCTAGTTTTGCTGTCATACCTGAAACTGCAAAAGTTACAGCTATAGAGTGTGATAAGTGCTTAGTTAAGATGCAAAAGGCATTAAATTTCCACAAGATATTTTGAAAGAGACTACGTTCACATAACTTTTACTATAGTATATTGTTATAGTTGTTCTATTTTTTTACTAGCTATTGTTGTTAATCTCTTGCTGTGCCTAATTTAGAAATTAAACTTCATCATAAGTGTGTATGTACTGGAAAAAAAAATAACGTATATAACGTTCAATACTATCCGTGGTTTCAGGCATCCACTGGGGGGTTGGAATATATCGCCCAACTGTTAAGGGGGGACTACTGTGTAAGGCTTTGTTTTCCGTTGAAGTCTAAATACTCTAAGGAAGGAAAAGATAATACGTCATTTAACCCTTATTATAATTAAGTTCCTTTGGTTTCTTTTGGAGACCAGGTTTTTAAAGACCAAGGAAAGGTGCTGTCCAGAGGGAAAGTGGTACAGAAGAATGCTAGGGGCCTGCAGGAAAAGCCGTACCTACTTCATGATTTGTCCTGCTGTGCCATCTGGGCATAATTTTGGAAACACATTGTTTCAGGATGAATCAGTTTAGTGATACACATATGAGAATTTTAAAGAACAAAACCAGGAAATTCCTGCATGGAGGGTGAAGTATTGCCTGGGCTGTGTTTCTTCATAAATAAATAAACCTTAATGACTGGGAAAGTTTAGCCAAAAAAACCCCATTATTAAACAAGTTGGTTATGAAACAATTCAACCTTCAGTTGTGAGGTTTGATTCTTACTGCTTGATTTCTATATTTATAATGTTATATACTTTTTATTATACTTTTGTATTGACTGTCTTCTCTAGAATTAAGGGATCTTTGTCTCCTTTGCTCACTGAGGTTCTGCAAGTACCTAGCAAGTGTCTGGTGCATGGTAGAGGATACATGAATACTTCATGAACAACTTAAATGAATTACTGTCTTTTCATGGATAACTTTTTAAAAAGAAATTGATATTAAAGATTTACTGAAAAGCAGTTTGGCAACTTGCATCAAACATCTTAAAATGTGCTTAACTCTTGATCCAAAAAGACCTAAAGACGTAAGGAGAGTTCATATACAAAGCTATTCAAAGAAGTTTATTGATAACGGAAAAAATGCAATAACCTAGATATTGTTTAAATAGAGAAATGATTAAATTATACTACATCCATAAACTGGAATGCACCCATTAATAGGTTTTTAAATTCAACAAAGTAGATTAAGTAAGAAAATCAGGATATAAAACAGTACATATACCACAGCATCAACCATTTAAAAATATGTGCATAGGAAAAAACTAGTATTAAATCCATTAAAATGTAAACAACACTTATGTCTAGGTTGCATATTACAACAGACTTACATTGCTTTTACAAATAGATAAAAAGAGATAAATTTTTGAAAAGATTTAATACTAGTACTTTCCTTAACACACTTTCCCTGTTTCTTCTTTAATGTGTCTTAGAAAGGAATTTGTACCAAGACAATAGTTTATGGTTCCTCTTAGCTAACATGTTAAACATGGATAGATGCAAGTTTTCAGGGATATTTCATTTTAACTGGCATGTTTGCTTCTTAAGTGGTTTTCTCCCCCTTAGGAAACAAAGACTTTACATTTAGAATTGTTGCGGGGTAGCTGATATTCCTGTTCCTTCTATGTGAGGTTTACAGCCTTTACTTTTTTTTTTTTTTTTTAACGGCCTTTACTTTTAAAGGAGAACATTTGTGGTCCTATACAGTAGTCCCTTGGTATCTATGGGGGATTAGTTCCAGGACCGCCCCCCCCCCCCCCACAGCGGATACAAAACTCCGAGGAAGCTCGAGTCCCTTAATTAAAATGGAGTAGTATGTTCCCATAACCTATGCACATCCTTCCGTATACTTTAAATCATCTCTAGATTATTTATAATGCCCAATACAATGTAAATGCTATGTAAATAGTTGTAAATACAATGTACATGCTATGGAAATAGTTGCTGGTATGAGGCAAATTCAAGCTTTGCTTTTGGAACTTTCCAGGCTTTTTTTCCCCAAATATTTTCTATCTGTGGTTGGTTGAATCTGTGGATGTGGAACCCATGAATATGGAGAGCTGACTGTACTGAACCTGTAGGATATTTTAGTAAGCTGTTCCTCCACTTTGATGTATAGTTGACCCTTGAACAACACAGAGGTTGGGGTGCTGACCCTCCACACAGCCAAAAATCCCCGTATAATTTATAGTTGGCCTTCAGTATTCTTGGTTCCACTACATCCCAGTTTTGCACCCGTGGATTCAACCAACCACAGACTGTGTAGTACTGTAGCATTTATTGACAAAAATCTGTGTATAAGTGAATCCGCAGAGTTCAAACCCATGTTGTTAAAGGGTCAACTGTAATTGGTTAAAGAAAGAAATTGATGAGATTACTGAGGGCTGGTGGTGAGTAAGAAAACTTGTGTTCTCCTTTAACTGCTGTTAAAGCAAATCATGCTTGAAGCAAATCATGCTTCAGTTTCCTCATTTGTAAAATGATGCCAATTACACTACCAAATATGACTAATGTAAAGATCAAACAAGCTTCTATATAGTGGTACGTTGTAAGTGGTAAGTAAATGTTAATTATCAATTTGAATAATCTTGCTAAACAATTTTAGATTTCATTAAAATAGATTATCAACTAAATTCTGACTATTCTAAAATGGCATCTAAAGTCCTAAGAATTTTTAACAATATCAACTTAAAACAGAATACCTTAAATTAAAAAATCACTTTAAAAAAAGAGAACTGATAACCCGCATTGTAAATGATTCCCTTAATAATGTGTTTCTGAGATTTTGGCAGTAGGGGGCACCAAAAGAACTTCTTAGCTTGTCTGGCTCTTGGCACCTTCTGCTTATTTGGTGTCCATCAATATTTATAATGTATGTCAAAGTGTTTTGAAAACATAAAACACAATTCCAAGATGTTGTATTATAGTAAGAACGCTATTAACAATGCTTTGATTACAATTAAGTACTTCAGTTCTGAAAAAAAAATTTTAATCTAGTGTATAAGCTACCTACAGTAGGGAGACATCTTCAGGATAATGGGGCCACTACGGAGTATTATGAAAATTACTATAGATTTATTTTATTATTTGCTTACAATTGAGTCTGTTTGGCTAAGATTTTATTGAACGATGTGTAAATGACTAGAAAATTAAACGAATAATATTAAGAGCAGGAAAATACCTAAAGATAATAGCTCAGCTAGATTTTATTGAGAAGAGAATTACGTAATCCCATGCATACTAAACAAGCACCCCCAGGTGGTTTTTATGCTCTGAAATGTTTGAGAACCATTACATAAATTGTAGTCAGCCTTAACAAAATCAAAGGAAAATGACAATTTAAATGTTATCACCTGCCCTAGAATAGTTTTGTCGATTTTGATAGAAATTAAGGAGAAACAAATATATACTTAGAAAAGAGACAGAAGTCAAAAGAGAAGCCTAAGAGATTAGATATATAAATACACTCACCTATTTCAGGAGTTTTATGAAAAAAGGGTGAACTCCAGGGCTGCCAGTACCTTTTAGCTTTTTCTTGACATCTTACTTGAAATACGTACTCAGTGTTTGGCTGCAAGTAGAATTCTGACTGTTGCGCGTATGTAAAATTGGTGTCAAATTCTTTAACCTAAAATGGATGAATAACCATAGTGAAATACCATAAAGAAGTGATGCACTGTGCTTTTAAAACAATTATTCCATTTAGCAGAAATGTATGGGACACTTATTATGTTCCAGGACCCTGGGAAAACAGAGAGGAATAGGCTACTTTGTGTAAAAGATGGCCAAAGATAATCAAATACGTGTTATTTAACCTTAAAAGTGAAATACATGTTGCTTAGTGTTTGACAACTCTTTCAAGCTTTTAAATATCAAGAAATTCCAAAATGTAATATAGTCTTAATTTTGGAACAGCTGATTTTAATAGGGTGGGAGAAAGGGGGACATAATAGCAATTGTTTAAATTCAGTCTTCCCTCCTCTCTCTCTCTCTTTCTCTGCAGTTGCATATTTAGATCAATAATTCTTCCTGAATGATGAAATAATTTCACTTGTGAATGATGACTTTTGGAAAAAATTACCTACAAACTAAGCTGTTAAATTGGTCCTTATTGCAGATCTATGCATTCTACAAGGATATATATATCCTTTCTCATATATATATGAGAAAACAAAACAAAACATTTAAGACTGTTGAAACGTGAAAATCCAATGGAAGATAAGCAAGAAAATAGCTGAGGGATAAACTTAAAAATCATTTTTCTGGGACTACAACCTGCTATAAAATATAATGAAAAAGGACCCCCAGACAAGCTGGTTCAGATGGGAGAGAAAAACCAAGGCATTTACGCAGCACCTTAGTGTGTCGTAATAGTGGATCTACTGAAAAAAGTGAAGCACAATTGAAACATAAACATAAAAAACGTCTAGGGCTTCCCTGGTGGCGCAGTGGTTGAGAGTCCGCCTGCCGATGCAGAGGACACGGGTTCGTGCCCTGGTCCGGGAAGATCCCACATGCCGCGGAGCGGCTGGGCCCGTGAGCCATGGCCGCTGAGCCTGCGCGTCCGGAGCCTGTGCTCCACAATGGGAGAGGCCACAACAGTGAGAGGCCCGCGTACCGCAAAAAAAAAAAAAAAAAAAGTCTAGAAATGCATTTATTCAGCAACTGGGAGAGAACAGTCACCATGAAAGAGAAAGTTAAAACTATCACGATTAAAACACACACACACAACAAGGTATACACGTCATTTAGAGATTCTAATGTTAAAACCCAGTCTTAACATAAATCTTTAAAACTTGCAATGCATTGAAAATGTAAAAATCATAAACATATCTGTTTTGGGATATCACGTTTCCTGAAAGATATCATTCAGAGTTTCCGTAAGCCACATTTCTACCCACGGCCCTTGAAATTTTCTGCTCTTCTAAATATGACTGAAGGCCCCTAGAGGCTACTGGGATCCAGGAGAAATTTTTTTTTTTTAACATCTTTATTGGAGTATAATTGCTTTACAATGGTGTGTTAGTTTCTGCTTTATAACAAAGTCAATCAGTTACACATATACATATGTTCCCATATCTCTTCCCTCTTGCATCTCCCTCCCTCCCACCCTCCCTATCCAACCACTCTAGGTGGTCACAAAGCACCGAGCTGATCTCCTGTGCCAGGAGAGTTTTTATTAGTGCCAAAAGTTTGACTTCCATATGCACCCTGCTTCATATGAGCTTCTTTTGGAGGGGAGTTGCTGTTCTCCAATATGTCTCTTGCCATTATGTTTATAGATAAGTCCTCTAAGAAGAGAAATACCCTAAAGTACAGCCAGAGTTCTAAAATAGAAAGAAGAATTTTATGGAACTGTTAACAGTTGCTTCTACTAAGAGGCCAACCAGGTGCCTGCTTAGGGCCTTGCAAGCTGAAGATGGTACCTTCAAAATGATACTTTCAGAGGCTACAATAGTCATTGAGAGAGCTGGACCTAACTGTGTTCCTATGCAGAGGGTATGACCTCAAGGGCCAGAAATATAACTTTATTTTTATAGCAGCTGCTTTCTTTTTAGAGCCTCAATTCTGAAGGCGTGAGGCCTAGAAACTTAATCTCCATCATTTTGAGGTACCTCTTTTCTTAGGATTACACCTAAATTTCTGGGAGCATCCTTGGGTGAAGGGGAGAATCTCAACCTATTCAGAGTTCTATAATCCCAACTTCCTCTGACTTCCAACCTGGGGCATGGCCCAGATGAGGGGTCCTGCTCAGTAACCACCCAAGTCTAAACTCTTTTTGTTCTTCCCCCTTACCAACCTCTTCCCCTCACCCATTTCCCCCTCTCTCTGCTCAGGAATCTTTATCTAGTCTTTGGTGTGAGAGGGAAAGGGGATGGGGATTGAGAGAGCCAGTCATGACTAATCACATTTTCTTACAAGTCTTCTGTCCTATACTAGCATTTATACTTTTGAAATGCAAAGGCCAAGGATTTGAACCTTGGCTATCTGCCTGCTGTTCTATTAGCCATTCCAGGAAAAAAATGAATGCTTGGTTTTGTGCAGCCCATGAGCTAAGAAGAGTTTTTACATTTTTTAAATTGTTGAAAGAAAATCCGAAGAAGACTATTTCAATGATGCATGGAAATGATATAAAATTTGAATTTCAGTGTCCAAAAGTAAAATTTTACTGGAACACAACAATGTCCATTCATTTACATATTGCCTATGGCTACTTTTATGCTACAAATGCAGAGTTGAATAGTTGGGACAGAGATCTTATGGCCTGCAAAGCCTAAATTGTTTACTATTTGGCCCTTGAATAAAAAGTTTGCCAATACCCTGGTCTAGCTTAATCAGAAACTCGAGTCAATGTTAATCCATTCAGTTGAACTTCTAGTCAGGATTTCCCTACTTTACTATCACTGCTGTTGGCACCATTAAAGGCAAATAATAATAATACTAATAGCTAATGTGTCAAAATACTATCTCTGTGAACCAGACATTATAAATATCAATGGAAATACAAAAATGCTTATGGAACAGTCCTGTCTTCCAGGGACTCATAGTTAAAGGATGGGAAAATGCACGTGTAAAATGGTAAATACAAACAACATGGTAAATGTTCCTGAGATAAGGTACACAGAAGTGGGCAAGGATGCCAGGGAGGTAGGGAGACAGTCCGTGAAGATAACCAACAAGTAGGTATTCTCCCCATGGTGTCAGCCTTGAAGGTTCACCTGAAGGACTGGCTGATACCTCGTAATTTATATGCAGCTTAGCTAAAAACAGCTGAAAACACCCTCAATGCACTGATTTTGATTTTCAGGTGGGCATCCTTGGCTCGACCACACCTGCTGCATGGCTCTCCTGGAAGTTAAGATGAAGAGGAACAGTAACAGCCAGCATTTACTGAACATTAACTCTATTCCAGGCTCTGGGCTAGCTTCTTCCATCATTTGATCATTCCCCAAACCATATGAGGTAGGTGCTTATCTTATCCCTCTTTTAGGTGTGGTAATAATGAGGCCCAGAGAAGCTAGGGAACTTGCCCAAGGCTGCACAACCAGAAAGTGGCAGAGCCAGGCTTTGAACTCCAGAGCCTATGTGCTTAGCCACAAGGCTTTGTGCATAGCTGTCTGCCACTTTGAAGTGAAGAGCTTCCTTCCATCAGTTATCTGATGCAGGCAGAGCTGAGGTGGAAGAACAAATCGGTAGTCCTTTGTGTCTGCCCACTCTTCATGACTCTCGCTTCCTGTCTCCTTACAAGGAGGTAAAGACAACATTTTATGCATGATCCAGATGAAAGTGATGGGTAACAAATGTAAAAAACAAAGCATCATTCTGGCTGTTACCAACTGGACTTGGGTCATCTGTGTGAGTAATTACATTTGGAGGAATCATGGTAAAAGGGATAGGATACACATATTAAATTGAAACTGGTTCCTTCATTTTCCCAACATTTTTGGGGTGCCCAAAGTGATGTAGGGTCTGTAAGAGGCATTAAGTTACTAACTCTGTAAGCTTGGAGAACCTGGCTTAAGCTCTTTTCAAGCCCTGTGTCCTCATTTCGATGATGGAGCTGATACTACCTATCATAAAAGATTGTGATGAAGATGAAACGAGGTAGCAAATATTCTTTCAGCTCCTCCATTTGCCTGCTTCTGATAAAGAGAAGGTTTTGAAAAGGGAACTCGGATTTACCTCTGAGTTACCAAGTCTCACAGTGGCATATGTAGCACCACCAAGGGGAGCAGAGAACAAAAATTTCAACAAGAAAACAGTTGGTTTCTGAAAATCTATTCAGGGATACTGATACCGTAACTCCTTTCTATTTTCTAAACACTCTTATAGCTTATTATGCCAAATAAAGAAATTTCGTCTTCTCAGTATCATCCTATGACCCTGACACTACCCAGGTGTCTTATTAGAGTAAAGCCTCATCCACTCAGAATCTAGGATGAGAGTTTCATTTGGGTTGTTTTCAAATTTACCTAAATTCCACATATGCAAAAGATTGGCTGTGAAGCTTTTAATCTTGCTCGTCCTAGGCTTCAAGCATGGGGTTGCTGTGCACACAAATGCCGCAGTTATTTAGTCAACGAGTCCAGCAGGCTCTTCATTTGGTTACTGACCAAATGCTGCAGAACATGGACTTGCATCCAAGTGTAATCTAAACAACTAAAAGATCGCATTTCTCATGTACATTAACAAGGGTAAATAAACAACTTGGCATCCGGGATTTCTTTTTAAAGAGCAGTCTTTAGAGTACATCATGAAATCAGTATAGTTTTACCCTCATTTTCTTGACACTCTTTAAACATATTGTTCTACAGCAAAGCCAATATCGTTCATGTTCAGAATGATGAAAACTTTGGAGCCATGCTAATCACCAGAGAATAAATACATATCATTTCACTTAACTCTCTGAAAACTGGTAAATTCATACATGACACATAACTATTAATTAAGCAAAGCCATAAACTCCATTCCTCAATTATTTTGACTAAATGCCAGTTTATTGTACTTAAAAATAATAAAATGGCATTTGTTTTCAAATACACTAAAATTGGTACTTTTTCTTCAGCCAGGCTAGTGTTACCCTGTAGTTCAAATTAGTGAGTTTTTATTATAATGTTCACAGGTGCTGTCATGTGATGCGATTTTATTAATGAACCTTGTACCTATGCCTCTCCTAAGATGCTTACTAACTTACCATTGGTATTTAAGGATGATTAGTTTGCCTAGACATTCACTTTTTACCTTATGCTCATCTAAGACTAATATAGTAACAAATTTTACATTTTGGATTGCACATTTTTCATTTAAAAAGAGACACCCATAAATCTGAAGTTCTTTGAACAGATTTTATTTCCCTGGGTGGCTGTTAAATTTCAGCATAGAATACTTACATTTTATATTCATAATCACTGATATAAATTTCACCCTAAGAGACAGTGAATTACAAGGAGCTAAAGAGATGAATCCGTCCTAGTTGGACATTTGTCTATTTAGCAGTTTACAAAAGGCAAGAGACCTTTTCAGGAAACACCTCTCTATTTGGAAGCATCATTATTAAAAGTAGAGTGGTTTGAATATTACATGAACAATCAGATAAAAACATGTAAAATAGATCATTATACATCCACTGTGGTCACTGACTATTGGCTGGCTTTTCTTTCACTCACTTACATGCAAAAGAATAGTGAAAGTTAGCTTACGTTCCAAGTTTGGTTTGTTGTAGCCTTGTATCTCATTTCACAGGAAACGTTTTCAATTGATGTTTGACTATTCCAGTGGATTATGGTTTTGGGCACTGTAGTATTTATATCCTCAGCCCTGGAAATAATGGATGCAGAAGGTATCACTAAAGAAAAACAAAAACAGAAATCCAGCAGCTTAAAACTTGCCTAGGGAGAAATCAATATTTTTTCATCAATATTTAGAATGCTAAAACTCAAAGTACCAAAAAAAAAAAATCTCATGATCTAATTAACATGAAATTTTTCTTGTTTTCTAATCTATTATGTAGGAGAAAACTGCTGTTCTTAAGTAAAATTCTGTTCCACCCATTCTCCATTTCTGTTAAATGGAGCTCTGTCTTGTCCTTTCCCACCTCATACTCCCCTGTATTCCGAACTAATGAAATTCTGAAGCCTGGCCTATTAACAAAAGAATGTAAAAAGGAGGTAAGAAGATATCTCTTCTTTCCCGCATCTGTTTAGGGAGAAATGATGTTTTGCATTCTAAATTTAGTTCAGAGAATCTAATTTGGTAAGATGTAAAATTAAGATCGTTCACAATAATATTTTTATTCTCTTGTGTCATAGGGAAACTTGTATGAATATTTATATTTATTGCTAACTTTTGTTATCTATTAAAATAAATCTGTACTTGAAAGTATGATTTGAACAAGGAGTCTCACAAGACTCTTAGACTTTACAAATTATTGCTGTGTTCTGTGATTATGATTTTCAAAAGGAAACTGACATTCTGATTGGTTATCTTACTAGTTATTTTTTGTAGCAGGTGTAATGGTGTAACTGGAAGCTCTGTATTTCTAAACTGTGTAAATTCTTGTAAATTTGTTCTGTCTGAACAGAATAAAATCATGGGCATTTCCCATTTCTCCTATATGCATAGTAGAACAGTGAAAACCTATAACTTTGTTAGATGTATTACTTAACAAAGAACTCAAGAACCTGTATGTGTGTTTTTAGAGGCCATTATTACAGCTTAATATTCTCTATGACTTAGTTTCCTTTTTGTTTATTCTAAGTTTATAAAGTATTCTTTGGGAAATTTGTTTTATTTTCAGTGAATAATATTATCTAAAATTATGTGCACAGATATATGATTTGTAGAAAAATATAAAAATTAAAGATTTGCTTTCTAGTAGCACTGACCTAAAATAAAATCCGTGGGCTAAACCCAGTATAGAACATAAGTAGTAGTAGCAGGATTAATCTAATTAAAGAGCTTACCATACTGAAGTTTTATCATCTGAATTCCATAGGTGGTTTCCTTTTGCTAGTTTAAGCTTCTTGTAATGAGAATCAGAATTCAGAGATTTCTAGAGTCAGGGAAGTGGATCTCCAGGGCTCTGAAACCACTTGGGACCATTTAAGCACCCTCAAGGCTACAAATTACCTACCCCCTCCTGTCTCCCACCTCTGAGTGTGACCTGCCACAGACGTAACAGCACAAGCATTCCGAGACCCTTTTGCAGAAAGAGATATTCTGGGGAGGAAGCAAAAGTCTGCTTAGTCCTATGAGAAACGTAAGTTGAGTTTAAGATAGAGTCTTAGCACAGAGCAGATCGGTGCAATAGAGATCTGACGGTTTAGGTTTGAATGAGCTTATATTTTTCAAATAAAAACATGTTATGTAATATGTACTTGAACATTAGTTTGTTACAGAAGACTCAGAATGTTGAATTTTTGCTCTCATTGCTTTGGTTTCATACATTCCCATTAGATCTTACATTTTTTTAAAAAACCGTCAATTCCATCGTAGATGCCATATCTTTAGTTTCCACTTATATTGAAATAAAGAACCATATTGTAGTTCTTTGGTGTCTTTCTAACAGCATGTATTTACTTATAATTATTCAGTGGGGAGAACTAATGTTCAAGATGGCAGCCGGAAGGCACTGCATTTTCCATATTGAAACTTATTTCTCTATAAGAGAAGTTTAAGCATTCCTCTCACATGTCATTTTGGCAGTGTTACTGCACTCTTAATTCAGCCCTGCCTTTCAGCATATCTTCCTAACTTAATTAAAGACCAATCCCATAGCCGTTATGTGGAAATTGCTCCCAGGAGAGTTCCCTGTCTTCAGTTTCATAGAACAGTTCATATATCTAACTTGCAATGTCTCATTCTTAAAGGGCCACAAATGAATATAGTTCATCCGTTAATAACCTAGGGGCTCTGTTGGGAGTAGCCTCCTACACTGTCAACCTGTGCTTTTCAACCTGAGTTTCTAAGAGTGCATTTTGGGATACTGAGAAAGGAGGAAGAGAAGGAGGTGGAGTAACTCTAAACAAGAGGCTCCCTGGTTCAGTGTGAAAAGCAGATTTGCAGGTGACAGCCAGATGAGATTTTCCCTTTATGGGAGGTGGGGTGCTGGTTAACTACAGCAAGTCGGCAAGTCTGAGATGACATCTGGCTCTCCTCCTTCCTAGCTATGTGCTTTGAGCAAATTATTTTATCTCTTTCTTCGTCTGTAAAATGGGCACAGTGGTACCATGCATGATTGTTTTCAGAATTAAATGTGATTTGCATGTTAATTGTCTGGAACACTATAGGTGTTCAATAAATGGATGCAATGACACTAAGATCATAATAAGATAACAATGGTAATAATAGCAGTAAGACTAATAGTAATAATCTAGTTCCTAAAAATGATACTGCCAAAATGATACTGAACACAATAGCCTTTAAACATCATTAATCCATTGAGGGGAACCTGTTTTAAGATAAGGGCATGTTATGGCTATATCCTACCTCAAAATGTAAACTTACAAAAATGTGGAGAACTATAAGTCCAAGAATATACAGTACAATGGAGTTACTATTCACCACCATAGTCAGCAGTGTTTGTTTTCAAAGCCAATATTCATAGCATAAGGACAGATTTTTAGACCAATCTTATTAGTTGAGATAGTTCAGTTTAGTTGAGACGTTGAGATATTAGTTCCAATAAAAGACCCCAGTAGTCCCCAAAGGATACCCGTGTTGTGCCCCAAGAGGTGCCACATCCCCTAGAACATTAATCAGCAGGAAAGTTGTCAGACACATTGCAGTGTGCTTTAAATAAAGACTGAGGATAGGAGTTGAGGATACTAGAACTAGAGGCTTCCTAGCTCTGCAAACTCAACTTCTAATGCCACCTAGCCTTGGTTTCCTCATGTGTAAATTATAATCTCTTCTACAGAATAGGACTGTTGTGAGGGTTAAATAAGATAATGTATGTAAAAGCAGTTAGCACTGAAGAAAGTGTGCCATAAATGTTAGCTACTGAAATCATCTTTAATAACAAAAACAGGAATAATTGGCACTAGAATCTCCAGAGAGAAGGTGATTCACACTTGGTGCTCTTTGGCTGTACTCTGGCTTTAGGACTACGATATAGTTGTAAAAGGCTCAAGGGCAATCACTTTTTGGAAGTTATCTTAAGGAAAAAAACAACTACTATGCAAAAATTCAGCCAAAAGGTTGTCCATGGCAGTGCAGTTTATGATGGTGAAAAATTGAGAACAATAATAAGGGACTAATTAAAGATATTAATTAAAAAAAGATTATAGATTAAATTAATAGAAATATATATTCTATATTGTTATTTTTTTAAAGGCAAGTTCTAAAATACCTGAAGCAAAAAATGTTAACTTTTGTTGAATCTGGCTGGTGTACATAGAGATGTCTACATAATTCTCCACAATTTTCTGTTTTTTGTAGAACTTTTCAAACAAAAACATAACTTCCAAAATAGCATATACAGTAGAATGCTTTAGTATGCTGTACTTCTCACAACATAAGACTCATCACACTTTATTATAATCCTTATTTCTTTCCCTCTTCCCTGGTAGATTGCAAAATATTTAGGACAGGAAGTATCTTCCTTGTCTATCTCATTCTCCCTAGCCCTTAGAATGATGGTTAAACATAAGAAGTTCTCAGTAAATATTGTGAAAAGACATACCCCATGTAGAAATAAGACTGGAAGAATATACAACACAATGGCAAGCTTACTTATCTTTGGCTTGTCTCAGGCAGTGACTTATGGGTAATTCTTGTTGTCTGTATCATGATCTTCAGGAACTTTAGGGAAACTCTTTTCAAATCTCAACTTCATTTGATTAGGTCAGAACAAATTAGTTGTTTATTCGTAAAGCCATTACAGAATTTCTTTTTCTTTACCTATATCGTCCAGGTGAATTTGCACTTGTTTTGACTTCTCCGTGCCCAGTACATTTGAAGCTTGGACCCAAACCAAATACTTCTTGCCACCTTGCAATGAATCAGTGGAGATGTTAACATAACTTGAAGTGAGATACTCTTGCTCTTCTTCTGTCTCTAAACTTAAAAAAAAGATGATGATCACCAGTTATGTTGGTTTGAATTAATTATTCCTCAATTTTTTTGATGCTATCTTTTTAGCTAGCTTTCAGAAGGCAACCTTTTACTTAAAAATGAATCAGAATTGGTTTCACTTTTAGAATTTTTTAAAACAAAGTCAAGACCATCCAGGGCCACAGTATGACTTTCATGGGCCCTAAGCACTTTTGCCTTCATAGACCCCTTCTCCCATTAACATAAAAAAGTTTATATGTGTGTAGGTATGTTTATGTTTTTATATATATATATATACACACACACACACACACACACACACACACACACACATATTCATATAGATTATGTTTCACAACTGCTGATATAAAAGCAACTATATTAATATCACATATTAAACCATTTTCTTTGACCTAATGGTTCATTTTTTTCCTGTGATTTTAAATGCAATTAAACATCCTGTAGACTCCTGAAAGTATGGCTAGCCCTGGGTACTATGCCTACTGTAGTACCTCTTTGGGAAGGGCAGCTGTGGACATGGCTTGAAGTAAATGAGCTCCCTCTGAGAAGGAGCATTGCACAGGGGTTCCATGCAAGGGCTTTGTAATAAGGAGTGCTAACTTCATGGTAAATAAGTATTCAAATGTGAAAATAAGAGAATGGCAACTATGTGTAAGTAGTAAGTAGGGCATCTTTGAATATTTTCCAGTTAGAGAAAACCACATACATGTTGTTAATTGGTTTGTGGCTAATTCTTTTATCACACGTATTGAGACCACAAGTCAAAATGGAAATGTATTCTCAAACCGACATTAACCATAGCTACTAGGCAATTTAATTCTTCTTTTAAAGTCTACCCCTCATATCAGCACCTAGACCACAAAGCACTATTTTAGATGAAGAATCTAATTGTAATGACTGACTATATACTTTAGGACAATTTTTGCATACAACTGTATGTTACAAAGTTTTTTTTTGTTTGTTTCTTTTTTTTCTTTTTTTTTTTTTTTTTGCGGTCCACGGGCCTCTCACTGCTGTGGCCTCTCCCGTTGCCGAGCACAGGCTCTGGATGCGCAGGCTCAGCGGCCATGGCTCACAGGCCCAGCCTCTCCGCAGAACGTGGGATCCTCTCGGACCGGGGCACGAACCCGTGTCCCCTGCATCGGCAGGAGGATTCTCAACCACTGCGCCACCAGGGAAGCCCTGTTACAAAGTTTTTTAAATTTCTTACTTCTATTTCTTTTTTTCTTGTGCTAACTAATACATAACAGATTATTTGTTGAAGGAGTCAGCATGATTTATATTTTTCTGAAGTTTCCATTGCACCTAATCCTAGTTGTAGTTAATAGATTTTTAATAAACACTGCTGATTTGTGGTGATAATGGTGAACAGTACTTTTTAATTTAATCATTCATTCAAAAAATATTTATTTAACACCCACTATGTTCCAAGCACTACTTTAGTCACTGGGGCTACCACAGTGAACAAAACAGGTAAAGTCCCAACCTTTGTGGAGCACACATTCTGGTGGAAACAAATGCATATATAATATGTCTTGTGGTGATAAACATTCAGAAGAGAAAAGAAGGAGGTTAGGAAATGCTAGGGGTAGATGTGGGGGTATTTTTTTTTTTTTTTTTTTTTTTAGGGAGATTGGGAAGATCTGAGCATCTGAGAAGGTAACACTAGAGCAGTAAAGAATCAGGTCTTGTGGCTCTTTGGAGCATTCTAGGTGATATGCAAAGGCCCTGAGGCAGGACCTTGCCTGTCCTGTTCAAGAACAGTAAGGAGGTCATTGAGGCTTGGTAGACTGAGGGATGGAAAGGGATGAGATGATATCAGAGAGTCCTAGAGGAGTGGGAGATTTAGAAGACATTGTAAGGTCACATAAGGCCATGGAAGGATGCTGCCTTTGATCTCTGAGTGAAATGGGAGATTTTGAGCAGAGGAGTGACATCTGATGTGCATGTGAAAAGGATTACTCTGACTACTTGTGAATAATAGACTGTAGCAGGGCAAAGGTGAAGGGCACCAGTTTACTCATGCAGGTGAGAGATGATATGGCTTGGACCAGGCAGTGAGAAGTCAGTTTTTTAAAGACAGATCCAGTAGGTTTTGCTGATCAGTTGAATGGGGGGGCGTGTTAGAGAGGAATCCAGGAGGACTCCAATGATTTTGACCTGAATACTGCAAAGGATGGTGTTACCACTTACTGAGATAGGGAATGTGAGTCTGGGGAAAGGAAACTGGGTATTTGGTTTTGAAAGTGTTAGCTTGAAAATACATTTTGGACATCCAAGAGGAAATACTGAGTAAGATGTTAGATAAATGATGGCTGCATTGCAGGAGAGATATCTGGACTGGAGATATAGATTAGGGAGTTTTACACCATAAATTTGGGTGAGATCTTTTAGGTAATGAATGTAGATAGAGATAATAAGAGATCCTAGGATAGAGCTCTGGGTCACCATCACTTAACTGGAATAAAGGGGAACTGGCAAAAGAGACTGAGAAAAAGCATCCAGGAAGGTAGGAGGAGAACCAAAAGGGAGTGCTGTCCTGGAAGCCAAAAGAAGGAAGTAAAAAGCTAAGTTAAATGTTCCTGATGGTAAATCCTCCTGATAAGGAGGGTGGGGACTGAGAATAAACCGTTGCATCTGGCAATGGGGAAGTCATTAGTGACACTGCTAAGACCTGGAGGTGAAGGGCAAAAACTTGACTAGATTAAAGAGACGATGAAAAGAGAGGAAGTAGAGGCAGAAAGTACAAACAACTCTTTTGAGGAGTTTGCCATAGAAGGAGCAGAGAAATAGATTAGTGGAAGGCAAGGACCAAGGGAGGGTTGTATTTTCAAGAGAGCAGATGCTACAGCATCTTTGAAAGCTGATGAGGAGATCCAGTAAAGATAGAAAAGGTGATGATACAGAGAAAAGGAGTATTGTTAGAGCGATGTCCTCTAGTAGGCAGGCAGGGTAAGATCTAGTACACAGTGGAGAGCTGGCATCAGGGCAATGGTAGTTCATCCACAGTACTAAAAGGGAAGACCAAGTATGTGGATACAGATGTCAGTGTGTCAGCAGATGAGGGAGGCTGTGGTATTTCTCATTACTCCTATTTTCTCAGTGAAATAGAAAGCAGGTCATCAATAGAGTGAGGAAGAGGAGAAGATGTTAGAGACCAGAGATGAAAGAAAGAGTAATGAAATAATTACCCGGTTAGTGGGGGAGTGACTTGACCAGTGAAGTGTAGTAGGACTACTGGGTGGCTACCTGGGTCCAGGTGAGGTGAGTGGTCATGAATATAAAGTAATATCAGTCAGTAAGTTTGTGTTTGTCCCCAGCCACAATTAGCTCTCCAAGCACTGGTGCAGAATCGGTGAGGAGATGGATTTTAACATATGAACTGGTTATTGAACTCAGTAGAAATATAACATCACAGCCTCAAATATATTTGGAATTATATCTAAGAACTCTGGTTATAATGAATATGCATATGGAGAGGAAGATGTGGCAAAAACAAGCAGGCCTTATGAACTGGAAAAGTAGGCAGTTGTTTTTAGGGGTCTCATTAAAACTAAAAGACCCTGAGCTTCCCTGGTGGCGCAGTGGTTAAGAATCTGCCTGCCAATGCAGGGAACACGGGTTCAAGCCCTGGTCTGGGAAGATCCCACATGTCACGGAGCAACTAGGACTGTGAGCCACAACTACTGAGCCTGCGCGTCTGGAGCCTGTGCTCTGGAACGGGAGAGGCCGCGACCGTAAGAGGCCTGCTCACCACAATGAAGAGTGGCCCCCGCTCGCCACAGCTGGAGAAAGCCCTCGCACAGAAACGAAGACCCAACACAGCCAAAAGATAAATAAATAAATAAAAAGTGGAAGTGTAGCAGTTACATAATAAGAATAATACAATATCTAAAACAAAAAACAAAAAATTAAAAGACCCTATTGGTCTTTCATAGTACCTGAAAATTCTACCATTGGTGCTGTTCTAAACAGTTTATAAACTTGTCATGTACCGACATGTTGCGTATTTTAAAAATTTTTCTAGCATTTAACATAGTTCCAAGAAGACATGAAATACTAAATAAATATTTGTTAAATTGACTTGAATAAAATAGAATGAAGGGCCATCATGCACTTATTTTCATTCAACAAGTTATTTATTTTCATTCAACAAGGTACTGTGCCAGACATTGCAAGAGTATCCAAGGTAAAGAAAGAACGTATTTATATGAAGCTGTTGAGTGTAATGGGACAACAGTAAGTAGATATTTATTAGCAGAGGTTCATTTTTTTTTTTTCTATCACCACCCACTGGTACATAGCAAAATACAGAGGGGTTGAGGAGTGTATGTGAATGGACATGCAGCTCTGCTGGTGGGGTCACCACAAAGGTTCTGGGGAGAAAGAAGACTCTTGAAGCAACACAGACACAATTCCTCTACTTTACAACTTCAATCCAACACCAGACGGAGGCCCTGATGGCCCCTATGCTGCCATAGAGGGAATGCCATCTTTCTGCCACTGTGGAAACAAGTGGGTGGGCTGAGGTGAAATGCCTCCCTCTATATGTGATTTTACTGGAAAACAGAACCACATGAGTTGGAAGTGAAACCTTGCAAATGCTGATCTCTACCTATCTGCCCAAGTGGAAAATACCCTGAGAACCCAGGATCTAGAAAAGGCTTTTTAAATCTGATACCACTTCAACCACAAAATTCATTATAACTCACCTTTTTCCTAGGGGGAAAGGCCTTCTTAACCATAAGTTAGAAAAATGGATTTCTCTAATTTTTCTCAACTCGTGGGTGCATTTTTAATTAATTGTAAGACAAACAGATGTTTATTTTCTTTTCCAATTTGTCTGTGCTTATAGGAGCTCATTCTTTGAATTTGCTAGAGGAGAACATTTGCTTTTATGGTAACCCTTCACATCTTTTATGATAACCTATGATAAAGTTTTTAAAAAAATGATAAAATTCCATTAATCTGGACTCAATCAAGTCAGAATTTGGGTTAGGTTTGCCTGAGTTCGGCTATAATTTGCTCTTGGTTTCAGAAAAGACAGTAAGAAAAGTTTTTTTTAATATATAGGACCTTGTAGTATTATTAGTTAACTAGATTGTGAAGGGAGGATGCAGGAAATGTTTATTTCTAGTTATCAGAATAATCACTCAACGAGTGTTTATTGAGCGCTTACTATGCCTCAGGCCTCATCCTGGGCTCAAGCAATATAGCAATGAACAAAACAAACAAAAATTCTTGCCCACATTGGGTTTACATTTCTAGTTTGAATAAATGAGTGACTTTACTACTGACATATGTACAACAGTTAGAAAATTAGTCTTATTAGAGCACATTTAACAATCTTTCTAGATAGTCATCTGTCCAAAATTACTGTTACTTGAAAATAATGTAAATAAAGTTATTGTTTATAATATCCTGTAAGTGATCATTTTTTATGGCTTTACATTAATCTTGTCTCCCACATCAGTCAGGTTTTGATTTTGGAACAAATCAAACAAGTCTAGAGAGCCAGCCTTGAGTTTCACCCTAATGTTCTAATATTCTAACATCACCTTTTTGTCAGTTTCTAAGCATTTCCTATTTGTGAACCTTTTCTTATAATTTGCTTTCTTGTAAGTTTTATAACACTCAGTATGGTATTACTTATACTCATTTCTCAGGAGACTGAGGCTTAGCAAAGCTAAACAAATTTACCAAGATCCCTCAGCTAGCAATTGTGGCAGATACTATTAGATGACAGTACTGAACTCCACCCATAACACCCCTTCTGAGGTTGCCATCCTGACAGAGTAGACATGTAACTCAACTCTGGCCAATGAGATGCAAGTGGAATTCCATGGGAGAATATCCTTTTCCCTTCACCTCTTTCCTTCCTGAAACTTGGATGAGAAGCCCGGATGTGTAGCATCTGAGGATTAAGGCCAACACACTAAAGGCTGCAGAGGAGAAAAGTGGAAAGAGCCTGGTTCCTTGGGGTATCATTGAATTAACATGCTATCTCCGTACTACCTACCACTATGGCCTTGTCTGTTTAAGTCGCTGCACTTGGGTTTTCAGATATTTGTACCACAAAAGACATCTAAATGATAAGCCTCAGAACTGGAATTCAAACATAAAATTCTAAAGCCTGTACTCTTTCCAATGGATATTTCTGACAGTTTGCTCTTTAATAAATCTATTCTTAAGACTTCCAAAGTGACTTTTTGGGTACTGAGAACAATTTCAGTATTCATAACTACTGCAAGTATTCCTCACTTGATAAAGAAGATGTGTCCCTCAAAAACCACATGTAAATAATTTAGACAGATATAATTGTTAATGCATTAATGGCTTTTAAAAGAGATATATAATAATCTTATAAAATATTAGGAGAACATTTTTATGATACTAAATAGGAAATTAGGGGTAGCCAACAGGCACATGAAAAAATGCTCAACATTGCTGATCATTAGAGAAATGCAAATTAAAACAACAATGAGAGGGGCCCTGGCAGTCCAGTTGTTAGGACTATGTGCTCTCATTGCCAAGGGCCTGGGTTCAGTCCCTGGTCGGGGAACTAAGATCCCACAAGATGTGCGGCATGGCCAAAACAAAACAGAACAAAACAATGAGATACCACCTCACACGTGTCAGAATGGTTATTATCAAAAAGTCTGCAAATAACAAATGTTGGCAGGGATGTGGAGAAAAGGAAACCCTAGTACACTGTTGATGGGATTGAAAATTGGTGCAGCCACTATGGAGAATAGTATGGAGGTTCCTCAAAAAACTAAAAATAGAACTACCATATGATCCATCAATTCCACTGCTGAGTATATATCGGAAGAAAATGAAAACACTAATTCAAAAAGAGACATGCATCCCAATGTTCATAACAGCATTATTTACAATAGCCAAGATATGGAAGCAACCTAAGTATCCATCAACGGATGAATGGACAAAGAAGATGTGGTATATATATATATATATATAATGGAATATTACTCAGACACAAAAAAGAATGAAACTATGCCATTTGTAACAACATGGATGGGCCTAGAGGGTATTATGCTTAGTGAAATAAGTCCGACAGAGAAAGACAAATACTCTGTTATCACTTATATGTGGAATCTAAAAAATAAAACAGATGTATGTAACAAAACAGAAACAGACTCACAGATATAGAAAACAAACTAGTGGTTACTAGTGTGTGTGGGGGGGCAAGATAGGTGTATGAGATTAGGAGATACAAACTATTATTTATAAAATAAATAAGGAACAAAAATATATTGTACAGCACTGGGAAACACAGCCATTATTTTGCAATAACTTTAAAGGGAATATGACCTATAAAAATATTGAATCATTATGTTGTACACCTGAAACTAACATAATATTGTAAATCAACTATAATTCAATTAAAAAAAGCAGTATGGCAGTTCCTCAAAAGTTTAAACTGAGTTACCATATGACCTAGCAATTCTATTCCTAAGTATCAATATATGCTCAAGCGAAATGAAAACTTATGTCTATACATAATTTTGTACATGAATGTTAGTAGAGCATTATTCATGGTAGCCCCCAAAATGGAAACCACCCAAATGTCCATCAACTAATGAATGGATACATGTGATATATTCATACAATAATGGAACTTTAGTCAGCCATAAAAAGGAATGAAGTACTGATACATGCTACACCATGGATGAACCTTGAAAACCTTACACTAAGTGAAAGCTAGTCATGAAAGACCACAAATTGTATAATTCCTTTTATATAAAATGTCCCGAGTAGGCAAATGCACAGAGGATGCCTAGGGCTGGGAGGGTTGGGGGGAGATGGGGAGTAACTGCTAATGAAGATGGGGTTTCTTTCTGGCATGAAGAAAACGTGCTAATATTGTGGTGATGGTTGCACAACTCTTTGAATATACTAAAATCATTGAATTGTACACTTTAAATAAGGTGAATTGTATGGTATGTGAATTATACTCAATAAAGCTGTTATATTAAAAGAAAAAGAATTAACCAACTAATCAAGATCAGTGAGTCCATGAGATAGTATAAGTTGCAGGAGATAGCAAAGCCTAGGCATTCTCTGTCAATCTGGCACTATCTAACTTTTCTTTGAGCTTAAACTGTGGTGTTTGCTCCCATACTGCCCTCATTTTCACATTCCTAAAGTTGCCTTTGCAATGAGTTTCTTGTCCTCATGGACTCTTTTCATCTCGAGGGGACTACTTTATCCCAGAGGCAAGGAGGATTGGTTAAGTCTTGGACACCTGTTAGAATTCTGGCTCCCTTATGTCTAAGGGGAAGTAACATAAGCTCTGTAAAGGGGACAATTCTAATAGTTACTGCTCAAGGTTAAGCTGAGGATTGAAGATGTAAGGCACATGAAGTATGGAGCGCAGTGCTTAGTATATTATATATTTGACAACACAACCCATCACTGATCTCAGTGTTTCCATCATCCCTTTGCTACCCGACCATACCGCTACTTAGTGAAAGATATGAGCTTCTTGCCCATGACATGTAGCCAGTAACCCCAGGCTTAACAATGTATTCATAAAATCTGTCTAGTTTTTACCCAAAATGTCTTGAACACAGAGGTGTTATTTTTATGTTTCACTTAATCAAAGTTATTCTGAGTACCTAACAGATGGAGAGAGAGAGTAAGATTGGAAGGTTATTCTTTCCCATAATGATGAGACCTGGATAGCATCTCTCAGATATACCCTGTGATCTGGGTTCCCACACCACTTCAGCAGAAAAGACTAAACTAGGAAGAAAGCAGTCAGGCCACCCCAGATTCAAATCCCACCTCTCCCTCTCATAGCTGCGTGGCCCTGGATGCATCACCTAACCTAGCTAAGCCTCAGTCACCTGTCTACAAAAATCGGAAAAATAATCATATGTACCACACAAGGTTGTATAGGGGATTAAATGAGGTAGCACATACAAAGCTTTTGGCCCAGTGCTTGGCAAACAGTAGGAGTCCAATAAATATATATATATTTTTAAGTATAAAAGAAAAAGTAGTTTGTGAAACTTTTGGGAATCACTAGAGAAAACGTGTACTTCAAGTACAGTTGACCCTTGAACAACATGGGTTTGAACTGTGCAGGTCCACTTATAGGTGGATTATTTTCAATAAATATATTGGAAAAATTTTAGGAGATTTGCGACAATTTGAAAAAACTCACAGATGAACTGCATAGAGATATAGCCTAGAGATATAAAAAAATTAAGAAAAACTTAGGTATGTCATAAATGCATAAAATATTTGTAGATGTTAGTAGATACTTGTCTATCCTTACATAGGCATAAAGTGAGTGATATTTAATATAAAATTAATGATGTGTTACTTTCTTACTGTTCTATAACTTTGCTTTCAAAGAATTACATTACCATATAGTACGCCTGTTTTTCCTAATCAGAGAAACTGCGTATCAGCCTATCATCACAGGTAAGTGGTTTTTGAAAAAATGTAACAGTTTCCAATGCTGTATTATGAATATGACTGCAATATTGTATGCCATAAAAATTTTATAATGATTCATTCATTAGTGTATAGGCTAGGCTATTATAAAGCAATCATATTGCTGCTTCTTCCCTATCAATGCATGAATTGTGACACCTGTAAATAAACATGAATTTCTTTTTCACATGATCTTTTCATTTTTGATATCAGTAGTAAGAGATGATTAATCTTGTAAACAGACATTAATTTACAGTATCAAGAAATACAGTACAGTATTATAAATATATTTTCTCTTCCTTATGATTTTCTTAATAGCATTCTTTTCTCTAGCTTACTTTATTGTAAGAATACAGTATATAATACATATAACATACAAAATATGTCAATCAACTGTTTATGTTATCAGTAAGGTTTCTGGTCAACTCTTAGTTGACTATTAGTAGCTAAGTTTGGGGAGAGTCAAAAGTTACACGAAGTTACACAAAGGGGTCAGCACCCCAACCCCTGCGTTTTTCAAGGATCAATTGTACAAAACTAAAGACATTCTTTTAAAAAAAAATAAATGAAACAAAACAAGGATAGGGTGACCAAGGTAGCCCAGTTTGCCCACAATTTTTCCCCCCGAATTAATGGTATTATTTCCATCTTTAACACTAGCAAAGGAGTCCAACACAGACTGACATACGTGGATATAGTGTAGATGTAACAGTGAAACATTTTTTTTTTTAAAGGATAGAAGAGAGTTTTATTCAAGCCAAACTGAGGACTATAGCCCAGGAGACAGCCTCAGTAGCTCTGAGGAACTGCTGTAACAGTGAAACATTTGAACTATGTACATTCAGGAAGGAAAAGATTTTTTTCACATCAACCTTTTCCTATTTTGCAGTTTCTGAATAGCAGAAACTAAAGATACATTTCTCCCAATTTAATTTAGTATGAAGTAATAGAACTCTTATGATCAATTATTTGTCCTTAAGCATAAAACTTAAGAGATTTTGGCTGCATGGTTGTCTGGCTCCTGAAGTCTGGTTATCATTAGAACGTAACAAAAGAGCATTTCCACAAAGCCCTCCTCAACTCCAATTAGAAAATTATTACTTTCATTCAATTATTGCTTTCAGTTTTAAAATTGAAAGTCCTGTGTCCCGATAGCTCCCTTAGTCTCAGGCAAACCAGGGAAGATGGTCAGCCTACACAGACACCAAATTTAAGATTTGGGGATCATTATTAATAACTAATAGCTTCGATAAGTGTAGTGCTAACTATGGACCTGGCACAGTGATACATACTTAAAAAGCCAAATTCCACTTAAATAATTAAAATTACCCAGTGCATTAGGTTTTATTTTTAAACCCATTTTAAAGATAAAGAAATGGCAATTTGGAGAGATTAAAATTGCCTAAACCCTAGAAGGAGGATGGAGCTGGGATTTGAGCAAAGATCCTTTTAAAACTGTGCTGTGCTGTATCCCATTAGGCCCTTGCCCCCAATTACCTCCAGTGAGTAAAAAGAGTAGAAAGATTATGGAACACATTTTCCCACAGAGTGAAAATATTAATGGCCTGAAAAGCGTTTTGGTAGCTTCCTTGATCATTATTAGGGAGTTGGTGATAAAAAGGATGCATTTAATATTTAAAGTTGATTTCTTGGATCTCTGCTGGAGGCACAGCATGGGCTGGACTGGAGTGGAATTGCTCAGGTTAGACTGTTAGGAGGGAACCTACCTCTGCACGTACACCACATACTTGGTGTCTATGTAGGTGGGCTTCCCAGGGTTCCAGGTGCAAGTCATGTTGCCTGAATATTCATAAATGACACAGGTTACTTTGTCAGGGACATCTGGTGGATCTGCAACAAAATATATCACTTAGGAGCATAGAAACATAAAGTTTTTTATAGTTACTTGATAAACTTTCCATTTTATTTGGAAAACCAGGCCAATTGGTACACAGCACCTCCCCCATTCCATCCCTACCAGCTCACCTTGCAACCCACTTTGCCCTCAAACATTGCTACTTTTCTCCATATACTTTACTATATTCTCCCCTCCTTTGGGATACTAAGGTGATCAAGTTCCTCCCATCCAAAAAGAAAATTCCTCTCCAAATTGTCTCCCCTCAGCTGCCAACGTATCTTTCTCCGTTTCATAATAGCTTTTTTTTTTTTTAAGTCCATTATACTGGTCTTTTCCCTCAACTCCCATTTACTCTTGAACCCCAAACAATCAAGATTCAGACCTGCAATTCCACCAGAACCACTGTTGTTAAGGTCATCGTGACTTTCTAATCCACAAATCCCATGATTTCTGTGAAGTCATCATTGAGCTTGACCTCTGCAGCATTTGCTATTTTGGTCACTCCCACCTTGAAACCTCTCTGCCGTTTGGCTCTTGTGAAAGGGTTCTCCATGGTGTTTTTCTTCTGCTCTGGCAACTATCTACTTCTCCAGCACCTATTCCACTACCCACTTTAAAAGTTTGGTGTTCATACGTACAATGGAGTATTACTGAGCCTTTAAAAGAAAGGGAATTCTGACATGCTACAACATGGATGAACCTTGAGGACATTATGCTAAATAAAATAAGCCAGACATGGAAGTGCAAACACTGTATGATTCCACTTATAGGAGGTATCTAGAACAGTCAAACACACAGAGACTGAAAGCAGAATGATGGTGTCTGGGGAGATGGGGGAGATGGGGAGTTGTTCGATGGGTACAGAGTTTTGGGTTTGCAAGATGAAAAAAGTTCTGGGAATGGATAGTGGTGATGGTTACACAGTGATGTGTATATACAATATGCTTAACGCCACAGAACTGTGCACTTAAGAATAGTTAAAATGGTACATTTTACTACAATAAAAAAAAGATTAAAAATTTTTGGCATTCATAGAATTCTATTTCTAGTTTCTCTCTCTTTTTCCCTTCTCCCATGCCCTCAACTCTTTCCCCGAGTGGCCCTGTTACGGGGAATATTGTTAGTTTTTGTCTGCTACCATCTTTCCCTTTGAGAATTGACATCTCCCTCACTCCCAACCTCCACCCCTATGCCAAGGGCTGTCAATCACACAGAAGTGTACCCTTGACCTAGGCTAACTAATCAGAGTATTTCCCTTGGGAATGAACACATGACTCAAGATGAACCAATCAGAGTTATCCAAGGATCTTCTTCTGGAGCCACTGTAAAAGAGGTGCTTCTCCCCCACCGAAACTGCTATCTCTGAGTAACATGTGAGCTGTGAGTTGTTGATGGCCATATTGCTGTCATAGTGAAACAGTCTATTTAAGAATGAAGCCAACACAGGGGAAAACAAAACCCAAGAAATGAGAAAAGATGAGAGAGTTCTAATGACATTGTTTGAGCCCTTGGAGCCTCTGAAGCCTATGAAACCCCAGCAACTGTAGAACTGCATCTGGAATTTCAGATGCATCATCCAATAATAAATTACCAAGAATCAAGATAAAAAAAGAAGTATGGAAATACTGAGTGTTTAGCATATGCTCACTTTTCAGGTGTGGCTCTCTCAGCTTGTGCCTACATTTGCAATACTGCCTGGGAAACTTGACGACTCAAAAAATGACAAGAGGGATTTCCCTGGCAGTCCAGTGGTTAAGACTCCACACTTGCACTTCAGGGGGCGTGGGTTCGATCCCTGCTCGGGGAGCTAAGATCCCACATGCCTCACTGTGCGCCCCAAAAAAAAGGAAAAAAAAAAAGAAAATGATAATTCTTTCCCATTAAAAAAAAAGGAAAGGATGGGGGCTCAGAAAGAATAAAAATGCAGACATTTATGCACCTGAAGTTATACCCAAAGCTTTATCTTAAATACAAGTATGTTCTTGCACTTCACCTGTAAATCATCTACCAAGAATACTACTTATAAAAGAAGAAATAAATATATGAAAAATTTATCCTCATTGCAAATTAAACCAATAATAGATGTCATTTAGATCTATCAAATTGGCAAGGATTTTGAAAAATGTTAATCCACAGTATTGGAATGAACTCAGGGAAATCCTCTAACACACTGCTGGTGGGAATGCAAATTGATACAACCTTTATGGAGAGCACTTTACATATCACAATCTTTAAAAGTGGGAGTAATATCTCGCAACCCAGCAATTTTAAATCTAGGAATGCAACCATATTGAAATGTTCATAGATATACAAAAATATTTGGCTAAAAAGGGTTTGCCTCTTAAAGTGTTGTTCCTAATAATGAAGGAATTGGAGACCACCTTAACAACCCAAAATACACTCCTAAAATACATCCAAAAACAAAGTTATAGAAGATAGTTTAAGTATATGGCCTTTGGAAGGCACTAGAAATATGCTTAATTAAGTAAGTAAGTACTGGCCATATGATAAAGTGAAAAAAATAGTATAGTATAGTAGTCTCATTTGAGAGACAAACAGAGATAGAGAAGGGGAGAGAGAGAAAAAGACTGAAACTTGAAAGACATATTCAAAATTATTAAAGAGGGAGTCTGTTAGTAGTGAGATTATGGGATTATAGAAATGATAAGTATTTCTTTTTTGTTAGTCCAAAATTTTAAAAACTTTCTACATGAATGCAATTTGATTTTACAATTAAAAAACATATTTTCGAGGAGATATGGGGATATATGTATAGCTGATTTACTTTGTTATAAAACAGAAACTAACACACCATTGTAAAGCAATTATACTCCGATAAAGATGTTAAATAAAAATAGAACTTTAACTTGGCGTTCTCAGAAAAAAAACAAAAAAAAACATGTTTTCAAACAGTAAGAACACACTAAAACGTGTAGTTGTAGTATCAAGTTACAATGGGGGGAAACTGGACTCCAAGTAGGATAAAAGAAATCTTTAAGTTTTCTTTGAGCCTTGAAGGAGGTAGCTGTGGAAACATAAATTTAAATCATTTTGGATATTGATTGAGTTGGGGTCCCTCAGTGATCTGTGCTGAAGTTATTTTTTCCCTCTGGTTTCAGACAGAGTATCACTGATTTGGCCATCCTAAAAGACAGCTGTCAGTCTTTTGGGCTATGTTATTCCACAGCATTCTCTCTGAAGTGTCTGGTAACTAATTAACTTTGCAAAAGATCAAATAGATTATATACACACATGCAAATATACACACTATTTGTTAATGTGAAGCTATGTAAAGAAGGGAATGTGAATATGGTTATAAGAATAAGACCGAATTGTTTTTAGATCTCATTGCCAGGTTATTAAATGTCCATGGATAAAAACCTTCTGTACAGCCAGATAGCAGAAAACACTCTGCTCTCTCCTACTAATTGCACCTCTCCCCTACCATTGGGTCCCTCACTATTCACAGGCCAGGTTTCTTGTTAATTCAAAGTTTAGCCAAGTATCATTTTCTACTGAGAGCTTCTTGAAGGCACTGTCTGTGATCCCCTCTTCTCTGAATTTCTATCGTTTAACACATTTATGGTGCATACCAACCACTTAGTAAAGTTTATTTCATGACTTGATCGGCTTGATTAATAAAATGACAATGAGAAGAATTTAAAATTAAAAGAAAGTCAATACTTCTGGCAAAGATCACTCCATAATTCCTTACCTAAGGAGCACGCAGACCAGCCTATTGTGTCACTAATGAGACGTAGTAGCAATGTTAAAGACGAATATTCAGTGCCTTCTAGGCACTGATGACAAGTAGAGATCAAAGATGGTTAAAATTTAAGTCAAAGATATTTAAACTTTTAAATAAATGATTATGTGGATATATGACTTTCATGAATAGTTTAATCTGGTGTTTTTAAATGAATAAAGACATCTTATAGTATTTTATCCCGTGAATGGTGTGACTCTAATAGAATACTTTTCATAATATGCATGCATTTAATCACAGATAAGAATCTAGGAAGTTTTTAAGATTATGGCTAAAAATGAAAACTGTGATAATAATAGTTTGTATTTCACAAATTACACATTAAGGTACAGAACCTTTTTAATATGTTTAGATATCTTTTTAGGAACAGCAACGACTCATTTATCTTCTCTTTGTCTTTTATGATTTGTCTCCAGTTTAAAAAAATACACATAATCATTTTGTTCGGAACAGTGATGATAAGTTGACACAATAAAGCTCACAGGATGAATCTCCTGTAATCAAAGTGATCAGTGAAAGCAATGTGATTTCCAGAATACCACAAAACCCCTCAAAAACCTTTGCTTGACCTACTTAAATAGAAAGTTCTGTTTGCTAAGAGTGCAGAGCCTGAGAACACAGGGGTTCTTGAATCCAGGGGTTTGAGTAAACCCTTACATGGCAGTTACAATTTCACGCTCATAACCAGAGGTCTATGTAAGAAGTTCCAACTCACAAAGTAAATAAGTGGAAAGGATGATGTTCTTTCTAAGCAGCCATCAGCAAAAAGTATAAGTGCTTCTAATATGTTGTCCTAGAAGGGGAGAAAAGGCCATTTCCTGGCCCTAAACATGGCCTGGTGGTTGTGTTTGAGGGCAGAGGGCCTCAGGCAACACAGGGAGAGCGGTTGGCAATAACCTGTCACCCAAACTGCAACAGAGGGAAGGAGGCGTACTTCTTTTGCCTCCTTTCTTACTCTGGCTTTAATTAAAAACTAACCTTTCCACACAACTGTGAAAGTTACTCATTTGCCCTCTAAAGAAATATTCTCTCAACACCCCACCACACCCCCAAAGAAAAAATAGGAAAGTATTTAAGCATGAAGGGTTATTTCTGTTTCCTGAGGATGTGGACAAGCTAGGAAGTCCTTAGACATCAGATAAGATGTCTACTTGTTGTTTCAATTCCTACAATTTAGGGCAAGTTTAGCATGTTAGTATTACTTTAAGGCATAAATTTTTTCTTTGACTCCAAAACCTACAATTTCCTTCCTTAGTTGACCTCTACCACTTCCCACGGCTCTTCTCTCTTGAAAATCACAGAGATCAGGAGCCCAGCAGGACGATAGCCTTACTTGAGAACAAGGAAGCCTCTTGCTTCTCAGACATCCCCTCAAGGGGCAGGTGGAGGTGGCCAGGTGGGCTTGCTCTGTCTAGCTGAGGACTGGAGATGAGGAAGAACTCAGATTTGATTCTCAAAAGTATGGAGAAAGGGAGCATGACAAAGACCCAAAGCCCTCTATCTTTCACTGAAAATGGGCCCAGATGCTGTAGGGAATGAACCTCTGGGTTAAAACCGTGCTGAACTTATTGATTTTTCCTTCATAATAGTAGAACCAAGAGTTAAGTGTATAATTATACAAGCCAGTCCATATTACTATAGTAACTTAAACACCTTCAGAATACCATGAACACAAATTGAACTTACCAAATATTTAAAAAATTAACTTAATTTTTTTCTTAATAATTATAATAACAAACACAATTATTCACAATTAGGGCAGTGACATTAGGAGCAGGGAATTGTATCAGAATCTCCCCATGTTTTATCAAAAGGATGCATTTAAGAGGGTTTAGGCACATTAATGTTGTAGTTTAAAGTGTATAATATGCTTTCAAATAAATTATTGAAATTTGATGCTTACCATAGCCAATATAATTAGCCTCATTTTATAGACATGGAATTGAGGCTCAGACTAGTTAAGCAACTTGCCCAAGGTCACACAGCTGGTAAGAAGTATAGCAGGGACACAAAGCTAATGTTGCAAATGTTTTTCTCCTTCCTAAATCTTAGCCTCAAAATTTTTCAATGGGATCTGCTTCAAGGTTGATATTATTGAATAGTTTGGATAACAATGTTAAGTAAAAAACAGATGAGAAGAGCAACAGTGAAAATCTGAGGATGCTGCCCTTCACATATGCTGTGTTTGGCCAGACTAGTGTTGAAAAATTATTTTTTGAATGCATTGGCATACAAACATTTAAAGTTTGTAGAGTTCACATTGAAAATTTACACTTCTGTCTTCTTTTGAAGTGTCCAAAGATCTAGGGATACTGGACCCTCATAGATGCTGAAGCTGGGCAGTGGCTGAGCCCAGTAGACCATCTCTGTGCTTTCCTCTCTGCACGGATCCCACCAGCCTCCTTAACTCACACATTTCACCAGCCTGGCCCCTGGAGACATTTGAATTTGCAACTCTTACATTAAACTAATACAAGAAGTGAACTATATTAATTTGCCTCTATTTTTAGACAAGATTGGTAATTACCAGTTAATTGTTAGCCTAACTTTCATTTGGATTTCGAATGCACCTCAACACTTACATCCAGAAGAAATGTCTTTTCCACATATCAGTGTCTCTTGAAAATATCCAGGACATTCAGCAGTACAGTACATAAAGGCTTGTGGCTCCTGAAAGTTGTTATACCAAAGGCGAGCCGTTGTTTTATTAATTCTTGTGATTTGAAATCTTTCTTTGATGCCATTTTTATAAAAATAAAGTTTCCTTGGTTGGCAGTTCTTAATTGCTGCTTGGCAATATATAGAGATATTCATACCCATCTTAAAAATTGTGGCTGGTTCTACCCAGATGCGTCCAGAGCAGTTTATATTTGTAATTCCTGGAAAACAAATAGATAAAATTAAAAATTCCATGTAAAGCATTAAAACCAGAGATTCAGAAGAATGTGCTATTGCATTTAAAAATTTTTTTCAACTAACTGAATAATTTCCATTGGAAAAGAGTTTTAGGACTCAGAGTATCATTTGTTTAGTTTATCAAAGTGTGTTTTTACCGTGTTCTATTGATGTTCGGCAGCATGACACCAGACTAGAGTCAGCTTTCAGCCTTTAAGTTTCTCTAGCTGTCTAAAGAGCAAATATGATTAGCTCTCCTATTTTAAAGGTGAGGACTGAGACTTTTTGAGTCTACCTCATTTTTCAAAGGTAACATTAGGAATAAGAATTGGTACTGCAGAATCCAAACCCCATTAACCAGCTACTCAGTCTTTCACTCTTTCACCAGCTACTTTCACTTTCACTTGATAAAGGCTACTTTTAACAGAAAACTATGAGTTTAATGAGTAAAATCAGTACTAATTACTAACTGCAAAAATTTATTGCTTGACAACCACTTAAAATTCATCATTTTTAAGTTGAAAAGCAAGTTTCAAAACAACATATTTAATGGAGGCTCAATGTTAAAAATAACTCAATGAATGAATTAAAAAGAAATACACTAAGATATTAACAATGATAATCTCTGTGTGTTAGAGTAATTTTTTATTGTATATTTCTGTGTTTTAAAAATTATATATTATTTTTATAACCAAGACAATAAAGTCATTTTCATAAACTTGAATGACAATGCAATGCAATATCAATTAAATTAAATTCACATCAAGGAAAATTTATTGTAGACTTTTTCTGGAAATACCTGTATCAGAATATCTTAAAACCTTATCAAAATAGTGATAATTAAAGGTCAGTATTTGATTTTTAAAAGTTCTTATCTTTGGAATTCAAAGCTTAAAGAATTAAATTTTGGGGGCTTCCCTGGTGGCGCAGTGGTTAAGAATCCGCCTGCCAATGCAGGGGACACGGGTTCGAGCCCTGGTCTGGGAAGATCCCACATGCCGCAGAGCAACTGAGCCCGTGCACCACAACTGCTGAGCCTGCGCCCTGGAGCCCGCAAGCCACAACTACTGAGCCCACGTGCCACAACTACTGAAGCCCGCGTGCCTAGAGCCCATGCTCCACAATAAGAGAAGCCACCACAATGAGAAGCCCGCACACTGCGACGACCAATGCAGCCAAAAGTAAATTAATTAATTAATTAATTAATTAATTTTTAAAAAAAGAATTAAATTTTTTATAATATAAACATAATTGAATATGGCCATTTATGTAATGAACATTTACATATATGTTATAAATATTTAAATGTTGAGGTAATGCTAAAAATAATTCCATCATTATCAATAGGGAATTGAAGGCAAAGACATGGAAAGAAGTTTTAAGAAAGCATCTGACTGCTTTAAATAAGTTCAACAATTCATGATCAGACAAACTGCATCTTGCGCACCTTAAAAAATCTGTGAATACTTTCATGAAACCATTGCGAGTAGTGTTTGAGAATACACAGAAAATATCAATTCAGATTTGGACAAATATTCTCCTGGTTTTCAAAAGTGGAATAAAGAAGAACCCCAGAAACACTGGACCACTGAGCTTCACAACATTCAAGAATGAATTAGTAAGTTGATCATTTTTCAGTACATAGAAAAAAATCAGTAATCAGCAGGAATCAACATGGATTATATAAGAATAAGTCATACGAAAAATTGTCAATTTCTCTTTTTAATATGTTAAAATAAGTCATATAAAACATTAATTTCTTCTTTTTAGATTGGTCAGAGGAATGCTAAACATAGTATATTTTTTATTCAGCAAATCTGTTAAAAAGGGGTAAAATATTGTTCTAGTAGAAAACGTGGAAAAGATAGTCTGGATGATATTAAAAATATTCATAGCAGATTGAATAATAATATATAAAATAATTTTTAATGGACAGCTGGTAGGTCTCTGCCACATGACACGGGCTTGTCTTATTTCTCTATGCTTTATATTAATCACTTGGATATATAAACAGAAGTCCTACTTATCATTTGCATATTTCCAGAAGCTGGAAAAAGTAGCTGGTGTCTTATTTTTACTAAATCTTCTTGGATAGCTGTTGGTCTGACTCTGGGAGTATCCAATATCCTGCTGGAAGGATTCTAGTTCTCAAGGTGGGGCTACTTCTATATCTCTAATATAATGTGTCCCAAACTACAGAAGACAGTTTTGCTTTTGTCACTATTCTGAGTAACTTGCATGATTTGCAAAGCTTCCTTCAAGGTCTAGAACCCTGCCTTGGTGTTGCTTATCTCCTAGTAAATGAATCCCTGTCACCTGCCCAGGATGCTATGCAGAAACTCTCAAATGCTGATGGCTGCCCTGCCTGAACTTCTGATGATCTCCCTCCTGGACTCCTAAAATCTGTGTATGCCTTTGTCATAATGCCAGATGTTTGTATGAATTACAAAATAGGATAATAATAGCACATAATACTACTGCACAAAGGAATACAAGGCTTAGCACAGCACCTGACACACGGTAACCGTCAATAAATGGTTTGTGGAATTGAATTAAGTTGAAATGTTTGATGAGTTATCGTATAAGTTAAAAATGTTCAAAGATAGAATATGCCAACTCAAAATAATAAGCTCCTTCGTGGAAATGTTGGTATAAGAATTAGACGTCTGTCTGTTAGGATGCTTGATAAATGAATCCTGAATTAGTAGGGAGGTTAGATTTTATTTCATTCCACATAATTTTATGTGCATATAATTTTTTTGAATATAATAAGTTTTTATTCTTCAGAGATCCTAGCATAATGCCATGAACATAATAAACACTCAATATTTTATTTGAATAAAAAATAGCAATAGGTACTCAAAACACTGTACCTCCATGACACCAATTGAAGAATATGTAAAGAGCTATTGCCACGTCCCATTGAATTGTGACCTGATTCATGACCAAAAGCAGGAAAAAGCTCTTTGTCGCCCTCTAGAAAAAATATGAAAAATGTTTAAATTGTAATATTTTAATAATATAACAATAAAATACTAAAAGGCATAACATTTTTTCTAACAGTTGTTTTTGATGAGAATAATTAGGAAGAAAAAATGGAAGGAAGGAAGGAAGGAAGGAAGGGGGAGGTAAAGGAAACAGGGCAAAGGAGTTACTGGAGTGCGAGGAGGTAGAATACAGGTGGAGGAGTAAAGCAAAAGTATGGAATTTTATACCCTCCCAAAATCACTATGAATTACCTTAGTAGGACATTTTGACCCTTGATAAAATATAACTCCTCCTAATCTTGTCTCTCTCATCAGAAATCTCTCTCTGCTCTAACCCCTGATGCTCAGTTCTTTTCCTGACCAGGTTTACATGCCTATCAAGCTTCAGAAATATTAGTCTTTGATAAGTAAAACTCAGGAAAAGCCAAAGATGTCAGAACTTCCAGAAAAAAAAGCATTCAAAATGAAGAAAGAGAAAGTGAGACAAAGGCCTATGTGCTATCACCAGTTAAATCTACAGAAAGCCCTTTTATCTGTAGAGAGTTCAAAAGAAATACCTTATAGAAATGCCAAACAATATTGCCATGAGTTTACAACTGGAGTTACATTATTCAGTTAATCAGTTACCTACATTATTGAATAAATTATTCAATAATCAACATTATTCAGTTATTTTTATCTCTTTAGTAAAATCTGAGCCTTTCATATAAAACAACAAAACTCATGACTCATCAAATAGCACAAGATATCTGATAACACTTTTAAAAACTGGGGTCCCTGTGACTTATGAATATAAGGATCCCTTTCATAATTTGTTAACAATAGTAGGTCTTCATTTTATAAATAATAGGCAAAACAAGACCTAAAATGTTTCTAGTTAAGAGTTAACTACTCACCTAATAGAATATACGCAATAATATTATTTAAAGTGATGTGATAGACAATATTACAGATTCACCTTCCATCAGTAACCACTGTATGAAATACCACAAGAACTTATAAGAGAAGACAACTTGGCCCGTGTATTTCCAAAAGAAAATATAGCTGTTTTTTGAGTATTTAGATGATCGTTGTCTCTTTACCTTTCAACGTGTTTGAAGCACATAATTCCACTTCAGAGCCAGGCTGTCGCCTGTGTCACATCTTCTTTCCTCACTGCCTGCCTGTCAACGATCACTTCAGGTTTTCAGTGATGAGGCAAATGGAAATGTCAGCAAAGCACCGACCTACATTTCAGATTCTCAAAGAGGAACTCAAACCGTCCAATTCAAAACGACTGGCTCTTATGTCACTATTTGGGAAAACCCAGATTACTGAAAGTGAACTGCTTTGTCAGTACTTTTTTTCCCTCATCTTAATTTAAAATAATCTGTCTCAGACAAGAAGTAGAACACATATATATGCTTTATCTATCAAAATCTTTGACACCAAAGATATGATGCTTAGTTTTCATTTGCAACCAACAGTGATATCCATTATAAACCCATTTCTTAAGAAAAGAAAGTTTAAATGCTACTGTTGACCATTCATGTATTTAACAAGCATTTTTGAGCATCTAATATGTGCCAGGTATTGTTCAGGGCATTAAAGATATAATGGTGATTAATCACAGAACATCCGCTTTATTGTATTGTTTACATGACAAAATTACAGATTAGTGGCTTTGAACTATTGTTCATGGTTTAGCAGGATCCTACAACCAAATAAAATAATTATCAAATTATTTGGTTGGTTTATAGTAAGCATCACCAGGAGACTTCTGCGACACACCTCCTTTTCTTGCCTCCTTATTTGTTGTACATGAATATATTTTCACTCTTTGTACTCCTTTATATTGTAAATGACAATTAATTTATTAATTTCCTCCACAGTGAATTTCTTGAAGTTAGAAACTCCATACTGTCTTTTTAATTTTTATATCTTTTGTACCTAGCACATTAGAATACTCTGGGGGAATATTTAAAACATTCCTATGCTCAAATTTATTGTACCCAATGAAATCAGAATTTCTGTGAGTCGATGTTTGTGCATCGATATTTTTAAAAAGCCTCTCCTGGTAGTTACAAGGAACAGCCAGGGCTGAGGTCCACTGGAATACACGAATAAGAGTGTCTTTGACTATCAACTGGGTTTTAATCACCAGTAACAATTTTCTGAACTGTGAAGGAGAGGGTATGGGAAAACATTTCACATACCAAGAACAGAAGGTGCAAGTAAATTGTTTGGGACTGGCAGGTTGTTTCTCCAGGTTGAAGGGAAAAGGATTTGAGCTGGAAAATTAGGTCAGTGGCAGAATGTAATGGGCTTTGTATTCCTGTGTATTCCTGTCCGTCCTCCCATTCACCCAGCTGCACATCGCCACCTGGCCGTTGCTTGTCAGTCTACACAGCTGAAAAAAAACCAAAACAACAACAACAAAACCCCAACTTCCTTTATCAGAAAGTGTCAGAGATAGCAAAGATTGTTAGGCAGAGAAATACATAATCAAGTTGGATTTTTAGAAAGATAATTCTAATTACTGTGTGAAGAATTGAATGAGGGTAGAGAGTCCAGTTAGGAGGCTATGGAAAGCCAGAGTCTGATGAAGGCCTAAGGCAAAGCAAAGGCAGTAAGAACTGAGAGGAGGAAACACACCTGAGAGCTCTGTGGAGGCCAATTCAACAGCTGTGCAGTGAACAACCGCTGTGTGGGGCTAAGAATTTGGGAGCTTAAGGATTGACTCTGTGGCTACTTTTGCTGACTCAGCAGATAACAGCATTAACTGAGCACACAAAAGGAGGAGTGAGGGTGGGGAAGTAATGAATTTGGTTCTGATCATGGTGATTTGGAGGAGCTTACAGCATGTTCAGAGAAGACTGGTAGGATATTGGAGACATGGGTAAACTTAAGAGAGAAGTTTGAGCTGAAGATCTAAATTGAGAAGATTTCAGCATGTCAATAGTATTAAAAGTAAGATTAGAATAAGAGAACTCAAAGAGAACATCCAGGGAGCTAAGGGAAGGGAGTAGGTGGCCAGAACCAAAAATCTTGACCAAAGGACAGAAGAAGAGATACGAGAAGTGTGTGACCAGTCAGAGATTAAATATGATAGGAACTAACAGGTAGTGTTGAATTTAACAAAAGTCTGTCTTCCCTGAGAATAGTTTCAGAAAAGAAATGGGGGCAAAAAGGAGATTGAAGTGAATTAGAATAGAAAATAAAGGAGAGTACATCATCTAATCTTTCAGGAATTCGGACAGTGGAGGTGAGATTGATGGACAGCTCAGTGCAAATCAGGATTCATTTATTTATTTATTTTAATGGGGGCTGGTGGTACTTCTTAACCATCTTTTCAAAGATATTTGCCATGCATATCTCTTTTTTAGTGAACAGTCTGTTCAAATCTTTTGTCCATTTTTATTGGTTTATTATGTTTCTTATTACTGAGTTTTGAGAGTTCTATATGTGGTTTGGAAACTAGTCCTTTATCAGACATACGTTTCGCAAATATTTTGTCCTAGTCTGTACTTTATTTTTTCATTTTTCTTACCAACATCTTTTGAAAGAAGTTTTAAATTTTGATTAAGTCCAATTCACTAATTATTTTAGTGATTCTTTCTTTTGCTTCTTTGTCCTGTGAGTCTCTGCTTACAATTTTATCAATGGATCAATACGTAATATTGCTTTATGTGTGTTTCTGTTTATGTGTGTTTCTGTTTATGTGTGTTTCTGTTTATATTGTTGACTCATTAACATTGAACTTAGGGCCAACAGCCCTATAATTCATATCTGAACAAAGCTTATGTAACACGGGTGTTCTTTGTAGTGTACATTGCACACTTCTTACACTTAGGAACACTAGACAATACTACAGGACTATACTTGGGGGCCATGTTAAACAGCAAAATCACCAAAAAAAAAAGCACAGAATGTGAAAAATGTAGCACTAAAATAGACTTGAGAAAGGACACTTGATTACAGTATCATGCCGAAACAAGTTTCTTAGCTGGGAACTTGCACATTGTGTGACTCAAATCTTTCGCCACTCTGTAAATCTCAGCAAATGACTGACAAAGTGCTGCAAGTGTCGATTTTGGGGTTACAAATCAATTTTAGTTAGTAAATAAATTCACAAATACAGAATTGGAATGATGAGGATCGACTGTATAAAATCTTGTATGTAAATGGTTTGACTTCACTTGCTAATCAGAAAGCATCAAAACCCATTGTCTTGGCTTGCTTTCCGTAGGCAGGGTTGCCATCTGGGTACCCTGGGACAGTGCAATTTAAACTTGTCCCAAGGTAATTACACATAACACTCCATTTTACTTTCAAAATTATTCCATTTTGGAAGATATCTTGTCACCATCTTACAAGCCTGCAAGTAATAAACCTTGTTTATTTTCTAAAAGTCACACAATTTCAAGTTTTTCTCTAGCATTTGGTAAAAGTTTGGAATGGTTGTTGGCTGAGGGGATGAAAAGGGTGATTGAGTGTAAAATGCATGACCTTGAAAATATATCATATTAAATTAGTAAGTATATTTTGAGTTAACACATACAGGGTAAATACATTTAATGCAACATTTAGCTTTTTTCCAACTTAAAATCCACTTTAGGGAACTTCAGAACAGAAGAAAACAGCTAGAACTGTAGTCCTTATGCAATTGTGCTTTTCTATAAATTTACCTGCCTATTGTGGATTGAAAATATCTCTAGTTTCCCCATCCAGTGGCAACATTGTCATAGACCAACTGACTACTAGAAGGAGCTCCTTGAAGTGGATTGGTTAGGATCTTCCAGTTTAAGAAGTATAGCTGGACCAAGACTGGAATGTTAAACTGTTGCCTAACAACACTCGTCTAGCATTGGGGAGGAGACCTAGAGGGATCTGTCTTGCCTCAGAACTCAGATGCCCTATATGGGTGGGAATGAGAAGAACAAGGAGTGGACTGTTGATCCCTGAAATGGGAACTTAGTGACTCCCTGACTCTGAATAGAGGTGGAAAACCTACCACCTCTATCTAGGGAAGTGATATGGCAGCCCCAACATTTTTAAATAGGCCTGGCTTAGGGCAGATAATCTGGTTAGAGAGGAGGACTAGGGAACTCTTGAATTTGCGCTTGCAAAGCAGGTACACTATTTCTACTTTGATTACTGCATTTCTTTGAAGTGGCTTTAGTAGGGGAGAATGTCTGAATCATGTGTAAAGCTCCTAAGCCATCCCTTTGAAGGTACCACTAAATATGAAGATCCCATTCAGTAGACCTGATTTGGGAGGCTTAAAGTTTTGTGCCATAGTAATCTAGCAATTCCGTGTGGAAAAAAGGAAATCAATATTATGGAAGGGTGGGGAGACTGATGGGTGTTTGGATGAATTGTTTTTTGTAGGAGAGAAGATGACAACGGCTACCCACAGAGGCCAGAGGAAGTCACCTAATATACGGATATGCTCAGGGCAGACATTTGTACATATCTGCACAATTCTTGGTAGCTAGGATACAGTGGTACAGCCCAGTCTCTCTCTACACCATGTAAAACAGGTGTTCCCATTTGAGAGGGCTTACTGTACTACAATGACTAAAGTGTGACTGGATTCCCTCCTCACTCCCTGCCAGGGGCTAGACATGTATCCACTCTTCCTCCTTGGGCAGTCACAAATCGAACCAAGATGACAGAAAAGGGCCTTTAGAAACTGCAGCACAAAGATAAGACAGAGGGCTTCTTTTTCCCTAGGCAAAAAACAGGAGTTATGCTTTGAAGCAATTCCCCAATTCATAGTAGAATAACAGTCTAATTGTTTAATAGACACTTGGCTAGGAAAGTGGCTTCCTCCTCCCAATTTCTTCTTTAAACATTCAAAAGAGAGGCAACTGCATGGGTGGGCCCCCCAAAATTTAGGATGAGAGAAGAAAAGCCCACTGTGGCTGTGGATGGACTTGTGCAGGGGCAGTGAGCCACTCCTCAGGTCTATTTAAGGTGGTTTCTGTATATACTGCAATAAGGGGCTTGAGCCTGGAGTAATGAACCATTTTGCACTCTTCAATATACTGACGTTTGCATGTGCAATTGAAGACTTATTTGGATAATTGACTGTGTCACCCTGCCCTTCTATTGTTACAGGCCTGATAAAGGGGCCTTCAGTGCCTTCTGTGCGCCAGCATAGACTGGCTAAGTGTTGTGACTACAGAAGAGGATGTTAATGGCTTTCAAGGACCCTGAAGTAGGAAACAAAATTGTATTTTAAAATTACAATGAAAAAAATGCTAATAGAAAATATGAAAACAATTAGGGGATCAGAGAGGAATATACAGGAGCCTCAGGTTCACACTTTTGCAAGCTTCAGCCCTGAATGCCAACTCCTGTAGGGCAAAGTTTACCTGATCTGGGTCAGTGACTCAGGCTTGGTTTCTTACCTATTCCCTGCAGTTTGATCTCACACTTGTGACTCTGAACTAGATTTTATGGTACCAAATAACTCTGGTTTCTCTTCAGATCATGTAAATCTTTTGCCTTTTTATGGTACCAGCATTCCTCTTTCAGCTGCCTCTACTTCTACCCCATCATCCTCCAATGGGTGTGTACCACACCATATCACTTTGCTTCACCAACAGTGCCCAGCTCACTGTCTGGGCCTGCCCTACTTTTCAAAACTCACAACTGAGTAATTACGAAAAGTACAATTTCAGTTCCGCAGTCTTAAGAATGTAACAGACAGTAGTATTCATTTCAGAAAACTTTTTGTCAAAAATGTTGAACTTACTTTTGTAACTTTAATGGCCTTGGAGTTATAATTTTCTTGATGATAATTTTACCTGGAAAAACTCATTCTTCTACTATGCCAGATAAAAGAGGTGTGACTTTATTAATTTTCTCAACTACTGAATTAATAATCCCATTATTCATAAAGAGTTAGGTAGTCGCTTTGAAGAGAAATAAATACCATAAATCTTTTGACTCATCCAAAGGACACTACATGTACCCTACATGCATCTGCTCAGTATTTCTCAGTATCAGGTACCTTATGGCTCATTCAGTTCTATCGGAGGAGTGGGTGCTACTGGCTGAATCATCACCATTTCCTGTGAGGTGTGCATTAAAGGTCAACTTTATTAATTTCCTGTGAGTTTCTTAGAGACTTAAGAATGCTCAGAAGCGGAGGTGAACTCAAAACCTTCAGTGTACAACTGTAGCTCTTGGAGACTTCATGCATAGTCCTAAGGAGATCAGTTTCCAGATTTTCAACTTCCTAATGTGCACTTCCCTACATTTGATTTCTCTGAGAATGAGCCTGGGTTCGCAGTAGTCATTCTTCCGTTTCTTAAAGAATGGTATCCCTCCACCCCAAATCTCAGTATTGTGCATGACCCTGGGTATAATTAGCTCCAGGGTACCAAACAAACAGAGAAATGGAGATACTGGTTTCAGGGAGAACTCTTCTGATTACTAATCAAGGTGCGTTAAACTCATAAGGCTTCTAATCTTTTCCTGCATTGTATACATTTTTTAGAAAAGTGAAGCTTACTAAGATACTTGTATTTCAGCCCATATTGATGTACTCTGAATTTTAGCCAATTTGGGGATATTTGGGCCCATTTTGGAATAGTCTGAATGCTGAGCATCAGAAGTAATATGGGGGACTTATGGTTATCCTCTTAAATGTAAATGAGATTTTTGATGGACTGTCATATTTTTTCTAGACACATTGGATAAAATTCATGTGTAACTACCTTATCAATGAAGTACAGCAAATCTGAAAGAAATCAAGTAAAATTTTAAAGGGTTTGTTATCAAACTATATCATGGCATATTTGTCCCTATAACAGCCTTGTCTCACTTATTTCATCTTGTAAAACATTCAGTAATTTCTATTTAAAAGGAAGTAAACTTTTTTAGACTTATGTTTAATATTTTAGACATTAATTTAAAAATATGCAATAAGGTACATAATTTTTAAAGTTTATTTTAAGGGTATTTAAGGAAAACATTTGGAAGACCACTGTACTAGTTCTCACCTATACTAGCCAAACAAAATCCGTATGTGGAAAAAATACACCAAAATATCAATAGTGGTTTCTTTGGATTATGGAATTATGGTTACTTTTTCTTCCTTTTGCTTTTCTATAACTTCCTATTTTTTAGGATGAGTATATTGTATATGATAATTTAAAAACATTTAAAAAATACTAAACACATTAAGGACAGGAAGTCTTTAAAGGGAAGGATATAAAGAGGAGATTACTTCCTAGTCGATTCTAAAATATGAGGCAGCTGGAGGCAATTGTTGATATGTCTACTGGTGTACACATTTATTTATGCAAGCTCAACTCTAAGTGGAGGCGGGGGAAGAGTTTTTATCCCACTAAATTCTCCTTCATTCTTCTACCATCTTCTTTAAAAGAGACCTTAAGTCTTTAGTGACTCAAAGAAAAGAAGGCCATACCAGAAATGCAATAATAATAAATATTTTTTAAATTGAGGTATAATTGACAAATAAAATTGTATTCAATGTATATTTAAAATGTACAATGTGATGATTTGGTATATGTATACATATGTTAAATGATTACCACAATCAAGATAATCAGTGCATTCATCACCTCACATAGTTACTCTTTTTCTTTCTTTCTCTCTCTTTTTTTTTTTTTTTTGTAAGAACACTTCAGATCTACTCTCTTAGCAAGTATACAATATGGTATTATGAACGATATTCACCATGCTGTATGTTAGATCCTCAGAACTTATTCATCTTATAAATAAAAGTTTGCACCCCTGGATCAACATCTCCCTATTTCCCCCACCCACAGCCTCTGGGAACTACCATTCTACTCTCTGTTTCTATGAGTTTCACTTTTTTTTTTTTTAGATTCCTCATATAAGTGATACCAAATAGTATTTGTCTTTCTCTGTCTTGTGTATTTCATTTTGTGTCCTCCAAATTCATACATGTTGTTGCAAATGGCAGGATTCCTTTCTGTCTCATGGCTGAATAATATTCCATTGTATATATACATCACATCTTTTTTATCCATTCATCTTGTCGGACACTTAGGTTGTTTCCATAGCTTGGTTATTGCATTTATTGTGTATAAAGGTAATGAACATAGGTGTGCAGATATCTCTTTGGATACTGATTTCAGTTCCTTCAGATATATACCCAGGAGTGGGATTGTTGGATCATATGGTAGTTCAATTTTTAATTTTTTAAGGAACCTCTGTACTATCTCCAATAATGGCTGTACCATTTTACATTCCCACCAACAGTGTAGAAGTGTTCCCTTTTCTCTACATCTTCTGCAACATTTGTTATCTCTTGTCTTTTTGATAAAAAAGTCCTTCTAACAAGTGTGAGGTAATATCTCACTGTAGTTTTGATGTGCATTTCCTTCATGATTAGTGATGTTGAGCACCTTCTCTGTTAGCAGTTGGCCATTTGTGTATCTTTTTTTGGAAAAATGTCTATTCAGTTCCTCTGCCCATTTTTTAATCAGATTGTTTTTCTGCTATTGAGTTGTATGTTCCTTATATATTTTAGATATTAACCCCTTATCAGATATATAGTTTGCAATTATTTTCTCTCATTCCATAGGTTGCCTTTCCTTTGTGTTGATTGTTTTCTTTACTGTGCAGAAGCTTTTCAGTTTGATGTAGTCCCACTTGCTTATTTTTGCTTTTGTTGTCTGGGCTTTTGGTGTCATATCCAAAAAATCATTGCCAAGACCAGTGTCAAGGAACTTTTTCTCTGTGTTTTCTTCCAAGAGTTTTATGGGTGCAGGTCTTACATTTAAGTCTTTAAGTAATTTCAAGTTAATTTTTTTGAATGATGTAAGATAGGGGTCTAATTTCATTCTTTTGCATTTGGAAATCCAGTCTTCTCAGCACCATTTATTGAAGAGACTATACTTTCCCCATTGTGTGTTCTTGGTGTCTTTGTCAAAAATTGATCATATATGCATAAGTTTATTTCTGGGCTTTTTCTTCTATTCCATTGGTCTGTGTGTCTATTTTTATGCCAGCACCATACTGATTTGACTACTATAGCTTTGTAATATAGTTTGAAATCAGGAAGTGTAATGCCTTCAGCTTTGTTCTTCTTTTCAAGATTGCTTTGGCTATTAAAGGTCTTTTTTGGTTCTATACAAATACTAGGGTTGTTTTTCTATTTCTGTGAAAAATGCCATTGGACTTTTGATAGGTATTGCATTGAATCTGTAGATTGCTTCAGATAGTATGAACATTTTAGCAATATTAATTTTTCCAATCCAAGGAAACAGGATAGCTTTGCTTTTCTTTTTAATTGAAGTACAGTTGATTTACAATGTTGTGTTAGTTTCAGGTGTAAAGTGATTCTGTTATATATATTATATATAAATATATTCTTTTTTCTATTCTTTTCCATTATAGTTTATTATAAGATATTGAATATAGTTCCCTGTGCTATACAGTAGGACCTTGTTGATTATCTATTTTATATATAGTGTGTATATGTTAATCCCAAATTTCTAATTTATCCCCTACCCCTTTACTCTTTGGTAACCATAAGTTTGTTTTCTATGTCAGTGAGTCTATTTCTGTTTCATAAATAAGTTCATTTGTATCATGTTTTTTTTTTAGATTCCACATATAATTGATATCATATGGTATTTGTCTTTCTCTGTCTGACTTACTTCACTTAGTATGATAATCTCTAGGTCCATCCACATTGCTGCAAATGGCATTATTTCATTCTTTTTTATATAAGATGTGAGACATATATATATATATATATATATATATATATATATATATATATGTCTCACATCTTCTCTATGCATTCCTCTGTCAGTGGACATTTAGGTTGCTTTCATGTCTTGGCTGTTGTAAATAGTGCTGCTGTGAAAATTGGGGTGCATGTATCCTTTTGAATTATAGTTTTCTCTGGATATATGCCCAGGATTGGGATTGCTGGGTCATATGGCAGCTCTCTTTTTTGTTTTTTAAGGAATCTCCATACTGTTCTCCATAGTGGCTGCACTAATTTACATTCCCACCAACAATGTAGGAAAGTTCCCTTTTCTCCACACCCTCTCCAGCATTTATTATTTGTAGACTTTTTAATGTGGCCTTTCTGACCAGTGTGAGGTGATACCTCATTGTAGTTTTGATTTGCATTTCTCTAATAATTAGCAGTGTTGAGAAACTTTTCATGTGCCTGTTGGCCACTTGTATGTCTTCTTTGGAGAAATGTCTATTTAGATCTTCTGCCCATTTTTTGATCGGGTTGTTTGTTTTTTTTGGTTATTGAGTTGTATGAGCTGGTTATGTATTTTGGAAATTAATCCCTTGTTGGGTGCATTATTTGCAAATATTTTCTCCAAGTCTGTAGTAATAGAATAGTAATAGAATAGAAAGTAATAGAATAAAAGAGTTTTCTTTATCCATTTACTGCTGCCAATCGTTGGGAAAAAATATTTAGGAAGTGTTTCATGATATTAAAATATTTTTAGAGAATTTTTCAGTTAAAGAATAATAGAATATAGCATGATCAAGACACATTCATCACTCTATTTTTCAGGCCCCTCACTCACTTGGCCTTCATGTATAATTATAATGGAAGCTCTCATTGTAAGGGTGATTTTAAGCTGTTCAAATTAGCAGAGATATCAGTAAGATATTCTACTTTTAAACCCATTCATGAAAACAATTTTGAAGATTGAAGGCTTTCTTCAGAAAGATTTAGAGTTCTATCAACTCAAATGAAAGAGTGAGGACTTGGGCGCATGGAAGCTAATGATCTTCAATGGTTTTCATTGCCTCTGTTCATCTCTTTGAAAAGTAAAAATCTGAGATTTAAGAGAACTTTGGATTATACAACTGACAATTTGAAAAGCATCATTTAAATACTTCTCTTCAGTTTTCATGTGTGTGCTCACGGGGATTTTGCTGGTGCATCCAAACAGTGACTAGATTATGCTTCTAGGGCAACCATTATAATACTCCAGTACTCAACATTCAACAGCTTTTCAAAGTGACATTTCAATTTAATGCTGAAAAGAATGCAGGAATGGGCTTGAAAATTCAGTATGTAAGAAAACACACTAGTGAACAGCATCATCCGTTATCCATTCTATGAACAGTTCCAAGAGGAGGTTCACTATGATCATGGGTAGGCCTGAGTCCCACTCCTGTGATTCGTGTGATATACAAATTACCACAGCTCTTCCTGTTGTAGCCTCACCTTAAAAAGTCACATCCAGGGCTTCCCTGGTGGTGCAGTGGTTGAGAGTCCGCCTGCCGATTGAGGGACATGGGTTCGTGCCCCGGTCCGGGAAGATCCCACACGCCGCGGAGCGGCTGGGCCCGTGAGCCATGGCTGCTGAGCCTGCGCGTCCGGAGCCTGTGCTCCGCAATGGGAGAGGCCACAACAGTGGGAGGCCCAAGTACCGCAAAAAAGAAAAAAAAAAAAAAGTCACATCCAGAAGATCGCAGCTGTGATATGCTAGCTTTGTTTTTCCTAACACACATTAAAATAATCACATGGCTATTAAATGAAAATGTTTACCTGTGTACCATCTAAAATTACTCACTTATCACCAGAAGTACTCTGCCCTAAGGAACCTTGTTTAGAGTATCCTCTGTAGCAAAATAAATTTTTAGAGAGCCAAAATAAATTTTTAGAGAGCCTTTTTTTTTTTTTTTTTGCTTTACTTTGGCATATTTTCTCTGCCATTCTACCCATATGTATTTTTAAAAAACAACTGAATGAGAGTGTTTTTTTAATTAACAATGTAAAATGTACCATGGAGTCATTCTTGCCATGTAGACACATTCACTGAAAGGTATAATTCGAGTGAAAGAAAACTATTCTTCATCATTTTGTTCTGTCTGTATTTGTTGTGAACTTATGTATCTACTTTGAGAACATTCATTTATTCAAGAAATATTTACTGAGTGTTTACTATGTTTCAGTAATTATTCCACCACTGAGAATAAAGGGGTAAACAAAACAGACAAAAATCTAGTCCTCATGGAGCTTAGATTCTAATCTGAGGAGACAGACAGTAAGTAAAATAAATAAGTGAAATATAGTTTTAGATGGTGGTACCATTTGGAGAGAAATTAAGTGGGAAGCACAGACAGAGTTCAGTGTGCTCAGAGAAGCTCTTGCTGGAATATAATATCTGAGCAAAGATCTGGTAGACTCAGTGAGGGGCCATGGAGTTAATTTGAAGAAGTGTGCTTCAGGCAGGCAGAACAGTGGGGGGCAGGGAAGGGGAAGAAAAGAAGCTCTGGGCTGCATTTGAGTACAGATAAGGAGGCCAGTGTGGGAGGAGCTTAGTTAAACAAGGGGAGATGAAAGTGGGAGATAAAATCAGAAGGAAAGGAGGTTAGAGAAGTAACTGCATGAAGGGGTGGTGGGCAATAGTGTCAGGCTCCATGGGCCTTCAGCTCTTCTGACAGTTGAGATAAGAAGCTATTGGAGTGTTTTAAGAAGAGGAGTGACAGTGATTTGACTTCAAGGATTCTCGCCTAAGCAACTAGAAAGGATGGGTAAAGTGGCCGTTAACTGAGATGGGGTAAAACTTGAAGAGGAAGATATTTTGCAGAGGAATGGGGAAACAAATCAGGAATTTATTTTAGACCATGTTAGGTTTAGAATGCCTATTATGCATCCAGACAGTGATGTTGAATAAGCAGTTGGTCATATCAGTCTGAATTTCAGAGGAGGGATACAGGTGGGATACAAAATTTGAGGGTCTTCTGCACAGAGATGAATTTAAAGCCTCAAGCAGAGTGAGATTACCAAGAAAGTAGATATAAACTAGAGGTGGAAAAGGGAAGAAGCCCTAGGACTGAGCCCAGAACATTCCTATGTAAAGATATAAGGAAAAATAAACCAAGGCAAATTTTCTAGCTGTCCTTAAGAAGGTTACCTGGAAATTCATTTATTTATGATTGGAAAAAAGAATTAACTGTATATATGACAAAGCTAAAGAATCTTAAAGCTAAAGTACGTCTTAACCTAAAGGATGATCAAATTCAACCTGTTGGCCTTTTGGCAACAAATATTTTGACCTTTAAAAAACTAGCTGACTCATTTGCCCAATGTAATTTAGGGATTTAATTTCAGTCAAATGATGGGAAATGATTGAAATGTGAACATGGGTTTACTTGGACAAAAGAGGGGATCTAGTTTTAACCCAGGGGTTTGGGTGAGGGACCACTTAATTCCACAAATATTTACTGAGTGCCAATTATGTGTAAGACACTTGAAAGAGTAATTTGGGAAATGCAAATTTGATTAGGAGACTGTCTTTTTCTTCAGAAGGATTACAACAGAAAAATAGAAAGTAACACAAGTAAAGTGTGATAAGAGGCACAGAGAGACAGAAATACTTTATGGAAGTTCGAGTTAAAGAAAGTGATTCTCCACTGGGAACATCTTCGATGCTCCATAGAGGACATGACATCTCAGATAGCCCCTGAACTATGGGTGGGATGGGATTTGACAGGTAGAAGGTATAATATGGCCAAGGGCCCCAGTGTGAGAAAGCTCAGGAGTATGTTTCACTGGTGGGTGTTTGTGTCCTCAAACCACTGTTATTATCGTCTATATTTCTTTCATTTTTTTTCTCCCAAAGTGGAGAAGCAGAGATTGCACAAGAAATTATGGGTTTGAATCCATTAAGAAAATATGTATATATTTGCACGTATTTCCCATCTTCATGGCAGCATTATTCACAAGAGCTGTGAGGTGAAAGCAATCTAAATGTCCATTGATGGCTGAATGGATAAAGAAAATGTGGTATATACATATATAATGGAATATTATGCATCCCTAAAAAGAAGGAAATTCTGTCATATGTTATGATGTGGATGAACTTTGAGGACATTGTGATAAGTGAGATAAGCTGGTCACAAAAAGACATATAGCTCATAATTCCACATATATGAAGTATCTAAAGTAATTAAACTCAAAGAAACAGAAAGTAGAATGGTAGTTTTCAGGGGAAGGAGGGATGTGAAAAAGAGGAATTGTTGGTCAGTGGTTATAGAGTTTCAGTTTTACAAGACAAAAATGTTCTAGAGATCTGTTGCACAACAGTGTGCATATAGTATGCACTACTGTACTGCATACTTAAAAATGGTTAAGATGGTAAATTTTACATAATATGGTTTCACCACAATTTTTTAAAAAAAGAAAAGAAAAAGTGTGTATGGGTCAATACTCATTCAATTGCAAAAGACCAAACTCAGCCAAAATAGCTTAGTCAAACTAAGGAGAAATTTATTGGTTCAGAGAACCTAAGAAAGGTTAAGGATGCAGTGAGGCCTTAATAACTGCAACCAGGGACTCTAAAGAGCCCCTAGGTGTCGCTCTTCACCTCCCGACTCATCTTTCTCACTGCAAATCTGCTTTCTCCACAGGGCGGCCAAAATGGCTGAGGATAACTCCTAGGTTTTATACCTTAGACTTTCTGCCTCAGGAAGAGTGCCCGCATGTTCCCCCTCCAAGTTCAAAACATTGAGAAGAGCTCTAAGTATTCCAGTCTGCCTCTGGACCAGCTGTTGACAGCATCTTGTACGAAGATTACAAGGGGTCAGGTTTGTAAGAAGAACTTGGTAAGTTCTATGAGAACCATGTGATTGGGAGTGGCGTGTGGGGGGAGGTAGTTAGTTAGCTATTACCACTTTCATGCTGTCTAACAAAGCACCCCAAACTCGTTGTTTAAAACAACTATCATTTATTTCTACAGATCTGCAGATTGGCTGAGGCAGCTCTACTTTAGGCTGTGATGACTAGGGTGGCTGTATTCTACACGCTGGTCATCTACCTCTTGGAGCGAGCGAGGTAGTCTCGGCACATGGGAGGCCTCTGAAGTTTAGGCTCTGAACCATCCTGACACTGCCACTCCCACTCACATGCTACTGATCAATGCCAGCCACATGGCTAAACTCTAAGTCAGGGGGCAGAGAAAAACTTTCTGCCCACAGTGAAGCTATAGTCAGAGTGGGATACAGGGGAAGGAGAAGGATGGGGCTAAATCATTTAATCTACCACAAGGTGTGAATGCGAGAAACAGTTTCCAGAGGAAATTTGGATGTTGGGCAAACAAGACAATAGGAGTCCTGTATAGTATTATTACATAGATACAAATACAGAAATATCAAGTAGTAGATTTTATCAATCCCCAAATGCTAAAGTAGAGAGCATTGGAAGAGAACCAATTATCCCTTACAATATTGTGAGCAGTATACTAGGAATTCTATAGCTATTATCTCAAAGGAGAAGCAATAAAAGTTATTATTAACCTGAAACAGTGTCATTTTGCACATAAACTCTCTTAAGTTGCAAAGAAAGTGTCCTAGAGGATTCCAAGTTAATAACCTCTTTTCCAGTTGGCGCCTCTTTAAGAGTAGGTCATGCCTATTAAACTTTCTAATGTTTATGTCTGTGAAACAAATGCACCAGCGTGGAATAATGGGAAAGAGAAATATTCTGGTGCCAGAGAAACCTAAGTTTAAATTCAAGTTCGGCCACTTACTAGTTGAATGACCTTAGACAAGTCACAAGCCCATTTTACCATTAGTTTTCTTCTCTGTAAAATATGGGTAATAATACATACCATATAGGGTTTGGGGGAGAATTGAATGAGATCACATCTATAAATGTATATCACAGTGTCTGGCACATAATTATGCAATAAATGTTAGTTTCTTGGCATGGTGATAACAAATGGAATAAGGCAAGAGTCCTGTCTTGAGTTCAATGCTGTGTTCCTTTCCACACTAAAATCGAATACTATTACAGAATGGAAAAAGTCTCAAATAAAATGGAGCACAAGTTTACACAGGAGAAAAAAAGTAAAACATTGAAGTCATTGGCACTATACTTGAAACCAAAATTCGACTGAAAGAAAACAAAGTAGTTGTTTGTTTTGTCAACTATTTCTGTCAGGAGAATCTTCTGGTAACCTAACTGTGAGAGTTTTGCTTCACCTCTCAGTCAGTAGTGGAGCACATGTAGCTTCCTGTTAAACTGTTAGAGTACAGTGGTCTAAACACTGAGGAGCTTAACACATCTTTCACTAACCACAATTTACAGGTGTGATTCAATTTTTTTAACATAGGAGAGATGTTAACTTTACCATCAGTAACTAACCAACTTTCTCTTTCAGGTTGTTTCTTCCATGTGCCTCCTTTTCTTCACAGTATTGGGAAATCAAAGTGTTCACACCTGTAAATACATTGTAAAAAGGCAATTTATAGTATAAATTAGGTTGTCAATTTTCTACTTTCCTGTTTGACAGAGTATATCTTGGAAGATTAATTTAATTAATTTGTCTCCTTTAGATGCCTTTATACTTTATGCATTTCACAAATGGTCCTTGCTGCAGCCTTGTTTACAAGAACCTTTATATTTTGCTGAGATTTCCTTCTTAGTTTAATACTAATTAGCTGTTAAATAAAAGAATGATTTAATATGTTATCATTAAACATTTGTACATATTTTATGCTAGAAACCAACAAAAAACTTCATTAATCCAGAGCATAGTATTATTCAATAGTAAAGAATTCTCAGAGTTTCATTACTTCATATTATATCATGTACCTTTTCTTTTCTGGATAGCAAAATTATAGAGAATTTAAAAAAAAACAAACCAAATTTTCAAATTGGAGTTGCAAGAGAAAACGGTAAAGCTGAGTAACTTTTAAGATTATCATTTTACTCCAATGAAGCACACATTTTTCCATAAATTTTTCCCATTACAAAAAACTCTGAAAATCTAATTTTCATTTCTTAAACAATTTGTTAAGGTCATCAGATTGTGGCAACCACAAATTATATACCATAGCACATTGATTTCTTATTAGGTAACTCTTTAAATATACTGCAACTTCAGCTCTTTTTACTGTAAGTCATTTTCCCATTATGAATATAAGGCAGATAAATTAAAAACAAGAAAAAATATTTTTATCATTTTGGTGTGCTTGTATTTGCAATAATCAGAATTTGTTAAACTGTAACTGCTAGAAATCCAACTCAAACTACTTAAGTAAAAACATGTGAATTAATGGGAAAAGCATGCGGCCCATTATAGAATTGATGGAATTTCTGTGGGGAACAGGTAACTTCAGGTATCTCAGGGAGAGAAACTTCCAACTTGACATAACTAGGACTTAACTCTCTTTCATACCATTCGTCTCTCATCTGCTTAATTCTTCTAGCCTTTATTTTCTCAAAATATCTTCCACATAGAAGCCCAGGACTACAGCTTTCTTATTTTGTGCCTCAAGAAAGGGGTCTTTTCCTGAAAAAAATCTCAGAGAAGAACTCTGCCTTGTCTTGGGGACTGTACTTATCCTTTAAAATAATCCCTTTTCTTAGAGAGATGGGGTACTATGATTGACCAGAACAAGGTCATGTTCTCATCCCTATAGGCCAGGTGGAGTGATGTACTGTAGTTGACAGTCCAACCAAAACTAATTGGAGGGAGTTCCCTGGTGGCACAGTGGTTAAGAATCCACCTGCTAATGCAGGGGACATGGGTTCGAGCCTTGATCCAGGAAGATCCCACATGCCGTGGAGCAACTAAGCCCGTGCGCCACAACTACTGAGCCTGCACCTAGAGCCTGTGCTCCGCAACAAGAGAAGCCACAGCAATGAGAAGCCCGCGCACCACAACGAAGAGTAGCTCCTGCTCACCACAACTAGAGAAAGCCCACGCACGGCAACGAAGACCCAACACAGCCAACAATTAATTAATTAATTAATTATAAAAAATAATTGGAAAGGGGGAAGGACAGTTTCCCCAAGAAGAAGGTTAGCTGTTAGCAAATGAAAGTGGGAAGAGGAGAGGTATTCTGCACTTAAACATATGAATGAATAAATATCTCCAGTCATAATTCTACTATAATCTGGGCATGTTGAGCCTCTTGGTTTCAGTCTTCTCTGGTCATGTCTGAAGGTCTGGTGGGGTTCACATCCTAGTATCTGTATACATGAAGGACTTGGTGACTTGTTGGAGAAATTTTCATCCAAGGGAAGGGAATGTCATGGCACAAATTATGGCTTAAGGACAGTGGGCCAGGATAAAGGAGGAGAAATGATTATGAATGTGGCACTATTTCTGTCTATCACTCAGATTATCTAGTGGCCCATCCCCCACAGATTCATGCCTGAGTCCTAGAGTGAAAGGGACACAATAAAAATGTGATCAGATCTGAAGGGCTTTTTCACAATGATCTCTGTGGGATAGTGAAGTGCAAGAGGTCAGCAGTATCCATGACAACAACTTCTGTAATGACCTGAGACTGCACCCAAGTGTAGACGTCTGCACTCTCAACGTCGAGTGCCGGTAATGTTAGCATAGACATTGGCAGGCACTGGTAACTGTAGCAAAGACTTAGAAGACAGCAGAATTGTCACTTTTGTCATTACACACATAGGAGACATGATCACATGAAGCCAGAATAGGAGAGAAGGAGATGACTGGGCTAAGCTGAAAGGTTCTTCTGTCCCACATGATGTTGACTGGAGTTGCGGTTGTCTGTGGCTCAACTAGTCTGGAACATCCAAGATGGCTTATTCACATGGCTGGCAGCTTGTGCTGGCTGCCATCTTGGAAATCAGCTGGGACTGCTGACCAGAGTGCCTCAGTTTTCCTCCCTATGTCATTGTCATGGTTTGGACTAACCACAGCACGTTAGTTGGTTTCCAAAAGGGAATATCCCAATCAGAAAAATTGGAACCTGCAGATATTTTAAGCCCAACCTTAGAAGTTGCACAATATCCGTTCTTCCACGTTCTATTGATTAAAACTAATTACAGAGCCAGTTCAGACTCAGTGTGGGAATTGTTTACATAAGGGTGTGAATACTGGGAGACATGGTTTACTGGGGGCCATCCTTGCAAACTAGCTACCACAGCAAAAGAATGCAATTTTGCTACTATTTTAGTGATCTTGTGTTGTCTGCAGTTTATCTAGGAAATACATTATAGATAAAAATATTATTCATTCATTCATGTATTTATTAATTCATTCAGCAAATATTTAATTATCCAATAGTGCCAGACACTGTGCATGCATGGTAGTGAAGATATTAACATGAATATGATAGTTAGTGAAATGAACACAGATATAGGAAAAAAGAGTTACAATGCAATGGCATAAGGGCTAGAAGAGAGGGAGGCCATGGGAGCACAGAAAAGAGGAGATGGAATAAAATGTCAGGGAAGATTTCTTCCTGAAAGGCAACAACTAAGTTGAATTTCAAAAGATGCATAGGAGAGGCATTCCCAAAAGGAGCAGCATGTTAGAAAGCAGAATAAGGGGAATTGGGGGACCTGAATGAAATGAACATGAGGTTGAGGGAAGTGGCCTGTGGCGTGGGTGTTATCAAGCTTGTCAAGGATCTTGTGGCCCATGCTGAGAAGACTGGCTGTTATCTGCTGGGGAATGGGAAGCTGTTTAAAAATGTTAAGTAAGAACAGGACATTAATATAATATTATTTTAGAAGGGTCATTCTAGCTGCACAGTGGGGTATGGATTGGAGATGGTTGAGGATGGAGGCAGGAAGATGAGTTATTTAGAAGGATTTAGGAGCTGTCCCAATTAGAGAAATAATGAGGACTTAAGAGAGGAAGAAGAATTAAGGAGGAATGAAAAGATTTGGTAATTGATCTATCTGATGTGGATAGTGAAGAAGGAGGAATTTATTGGCACGTTGCTTGTATCAGTCAGGATAGGCTAGCATACACAGTGATCACAACAAACTGAAATCTCCGGAACTTACCACAAAGGTATTTTTCCTTAACCATATGGCGTCTCCTCCAGCTTGTAACTATGCCATCTGGAATTCATGGCTTCTAAGGTTGCCACAACTGAGGGAAAAAGGGATTGAGGGGAACACAACTTCTTTAAGTGCCTTGGCCTGGAAGAGACACACATCACTTCCATTCCCATTTCATTGGCCAGAACTAGGTATATGATCCCAACCTAGTTGCAAGGGAGGTGAGAAAATGTTTAGACACATGGATATTTGGTGCTGCTCCTGTTAAGTGTGGGTTAGCAGTATGGACTCTGAAAACACCGAGTTTACATCTCAGTTCCTCTACTTACTAGCCATGTAACTGTGGGCAAGTCTGTTTCCTCATTTGTAAAATGGTTTTAACAATAGTACTTACCTCATAGGCTTGTTTTGAGCATTAAATAAGGTAATGCATATAAAAGACTCAGAACTCAATTAATCATTTTAATTATTATTATTATTCACATCAAAATGACTCCAATATTTCATTGTTAGTGACCAAGTCAAAGGGCAAAAGGGTGCGGGACGGAACAAATTTAGGAAGGGACATAAATTAACAAGTAGACATGTTGAATTTGCAGTGCTTGTGGGACCTCCAGTGGAAATATTAAACAGGCCATCACAAAATGAATGGAGCTTCAGAGAGAAATGGGGCTGGAAAGATAAACCTAGGTCATAAACCTATGGTCATAGTTATCAGCTTTTATGATGATTTTTTTTGTCAGCATTTTGATAAGAAAGACAACTCCTCTCTTACTGAAAGGAAAATCTTCCTCTTTCTGTAAGGAATGCCAAAGTAAGGAGACAAATCAGGCCTCAGTAGCAGCAAAAAGTAAAGAGACATACAAAGTAAGAAAGTGGTTTAAGCATTAATTCAATAGTTTCACTGCATTATAATAGTAATTTCATGACTATTATAATAGTATAAAAACAGGCAGGGGCTGGGGGAGAAGGGACACATTGGAGAAAGAATTTTTCTGAAAAACCTACAGTACAGTAAGAGTAGCTTAATCTCCAACTGGAAAATGACACATTTTGGGGAAATTGTTTTACAGCCATTATCATGAGATATTTAGTGTCATTTCAAGTCATTACTACTATTTTTTTAGTTTCAATCATCTAAACTTTTGTATACTGCCATCAAGTGGTAGAAGAGTGTGTGAAATAAGAGAATATTGTTTTTGTCTTCATTTTATTCTTTGAACCTACTTCTGTAACTGCATTTTATTCTACTAAAATTACACACACACACACACACACACACACACACACAGAGTTATTTACTGGACTCTGTTGACATCCTACTTGAATCCCCTCAATTCACTCCTTTTTTAAAATTATTTATTTATTTATTTACTTATTTCTGGCTGCGTTGGGTCTTCATTGCTGTGCGCGGCCTTTCTCTAGTTGGGGCGAGTGGGGGTGCTGCTCTTCCTTGCGGAGCATAGGCTCTAGGTGTGTGGGCTTTGGTAGTTGCAGTGCACGGGCTTCTCATTGCGGTGGTATTTCTTGTTGCGGAGCGTGGACTCTAGGCACATGCGCTTCAGTAGTTGTGGCTCGTGTGCTCTAGAGCGCAGGCTCAGTAGTTGTGGTGCACGGGCTTAGTTGCTCCGCGGCATGTGGTATCTTCCCGGACCAGGGCTTGAACCCGTGTGCCCTGCATTGGCAGGCAGATTCTTAACCACAGCGCCACCAGGGAAGCCCCTCAATTCACTCTTGATGTCACTTGCAGCTTCAAGAAGAATTGCTTTATATTGCCAAGGGCATCTCACCTCAAGCATCTGTGTCTTTCTGCCTAGAGACTTTCTCTGGCCTCAGGAGTGAGCTCAGCCCATTTGTGGGGCAGGGTGGATGTGCCAGGAATATAATGGCTCAGAATAACCATCAGTCAGTGAGGGATGAGTGTTGTGGATAAACCCTAGCTTCCTCACCCATCGTAGGGACAATTATGTCGTCGGTTCTACATCAATTCCATCAACTCTCAGAATTACCCAGGGAAACTGAGCCCCAGTTGCCCACAGCAGTAACCCATTCATTAAAGCATTGACTTTTCTTCTTTCCTTTCCTTGTTTCACTTCTTCATCACACTTCGTGAGATCGCCTCCTAAATAAAGTCCTTATACCAAATCCTTGTTTTCGTTTGGTCTGCTTTTGGGAGAACCCAAGTAAGACAACAATTCCCCTTTAATTTTACTTTTAAAGCAAAAATCCTTCCCAGCACTAAGTCATGCTATTCATTGCCAAACAATCTAAAGATTGCATATCTATTAGTCTGTAAAATTTGTCTTGTGTCACAGATAGGATATTCACTCTGCTTAGGTTTTGCCTTTGAAGCACATGTATAGCCTTTGATTTTGTTTTGCTGTGAGTTGGAGTAGAAAGCTCCTGGCTTTGAAAGAAAAAAAAAAGTTTACCTCTTTCTACCTAAGTAGCTTTGTCAAATTACTTAAACTGTCCAAGTGTCAGTTTTCTCATCTATGAAATGGGGATAATAATACCTACCTCTTAAGCCTGTGGGGAGGACTAAGTGAGGTTATGCCCTGAATACAGTGTCCAATTAAAAGTGGTTCATTCTTTTTTTTAATGTATTTTATTTTTATTTTATTTATTTATTTGGCTGTGTTGGGTCTTAGTTGCAGCACGCAGGATCTTCATTGTGGCATGTGGGATCTTTGGTTGCGGTGCGTGGGCTCTTCATTGTGGTACGCAGGCTCTCTAGTTGTGGCACGCGGGCTCCAGAGCGTGTGGGCTCAGTAGTTGCAGCACGCGGGCTTCTCTCTAGTTGTGACACACGGGCTCCAGAGTACCCGGGCTCAGTAGTTGCGGCGCACAGGCTTGTCTCTAGTTGTGGCGCGCAGGCTCTAGAGCATGCAGGCTTAGTTGCCCCGTGGTATGTGTGACCTTAGTTCCCTGACCAAGGATCAAACCCAAGTCCCGTGCATTGCAAGGCAGATTCTTAACCACTGGACCACCAGGGAAGTCCCAAAAGTTGTTCATTCTTAATATTGCCATTTGCAGCGACATGGATGGACATATCACATGAAGCAAGTCAGACAGAGAAAGACAAATGTTATATGATATCACTTATATGTGGAATCTAAAAAATAATACAAATGAATTTATTTACAAAACAGAAACAGACTCACAGACATAGAAAACAAACTTATGGTTACCAGAGGGGGAAGGGAAGGGGAGATAAATTAGGAGTTTGGGATTAACAGATACACACTACTATATATAAAATAGATAAACAACAAGGACCTACTGTATAACACATGGAACTATATTCAACGGTTTGTAATAAACTATAATGGAAAATAATCTGGAAAAATATATATATAACTGAAAAAAAGTGGTTCATTTTTTAATGAAATAAGTAAATAAAACATCTAGCAAAATACCTCGCACATGTGTCTTAGTTCCTTTCTCCTTAACTTCTTTCCCTTAAAGTATTACCTTCTTTCTCTAAATAGTACCAAAAAGAAGAAAATAACAAAAGAGCTATCTAGGGCATATTCTTATTTGTACCATAAAACCGTCATGATTATTTTTCCTTATTTAGACATAAATTATTTATTTGCTCTTTAATACTCTTCCCTCCTATTCAGTTTATTCTTATTTCTCTCTCTGTCCTTTTTATCTTTCTCCTACCTTCCCTGCCTCAGTTTAACTTTGCCTGGTTTGTCACTGGTCTACTAGGCCTATAATAATAATATTTTTCCAATTTAGTTTTAGAGTATTTTTGAACAGTTTAAAGTAATAAGACAGATTTCCTAGAATTTTCCTAAAAAGTGACAGAATTCCTTGCAAAATATTTCTAATAAAACATGTATTTAAAAATCACAGCCTAGGGTTCATGGCCCTGTCCAGGCACTATGGATGTGTGTTTGGGACTTCCCTGGTGGTCCAGTGGTTAAGAATCTGCCTTCCAGTGCAGGGATGTGGATTGAATCCCTGGTTGGGAACTAAGATCCCACATGCTGTGGGACAACTAAGCCCACGTGCTGCAGCTGCAGAGTCCATGTGCTCTGGAGCCTGCACACCACAAATAGAGAGAAGCCCGAGCGCTGCAATGAAAGATCCCGTGTTCTGCAACTAAGACTCGACACAGCCAAAAAAACGAAATAAATAAATAAATAAATAAATATTTTTTTTTAAAGAAAATAAAAATCACATTAAACTGGTTTTCCATCATAGTTGTAGAAAAGTTGAAAAACTGATTTTGGAATTATAATAAGATTCCCAACACCAAGTTCATCTAAGCAGGAATTCTGAGTTCAACTCAGCATAAGAGATTGTTTTAATTCAGTTGAGTGTACCCTCACTAGTTTTGAACAATAAAAATGTTTACATCTGATGTTATAAGTCATAGGAGCAACTAATCTATTATTTCTGCTCTAGGATACAATCTATATTTAGGAGTCTTGATGTCAGAGTTAGTGTCTTGACCATTTCAGATTTTTCCTGCCTTAGGATCAAAGCAGATTGCTGTATTGTATTTGTAAAACATCTTTGAGAGCAGGCCAATTGGAGGGGCTCCAGCTCTTATTCACACAAAAGTGTCTTGACCCCTCCCTCAGGTAAAAGTGTCATAGGCTGGAACAGGCAATAGAAGCATTTTAAAGGGGATTGCTATCAAATTATCAGCAATTTTCCTCTTGTCTACACTCAGCTTTTTTTTTTTTTTTAATGTATTTATTTGGCTGTGTTGGGTCTTCGTTACTGCATGCGGGCTTTTTCTAGTTGTGGCAAGCGGGGGCTAATCTTCATTGTGGTGTACAGGCCTCTCATTGCGGTAGGTTCTCGCTGCATAGCACTGGTTCTAGGCGCATGGGCTTCAGTAGTTGTGGCATGCAGGCTCAGTAGTTGTGGCTCGCAGGCTCTAGAGCGCAGGCTCGGTAGTTGTGACAGACGGGCTTAGTTGCTCTGCAGCATATGGGATCTTCCCGGACCAGGGCTCGAACCCATGTCCCCTGCATTGGCAGGCAGATTCTTAACCACTGCGCCACCAGGGAAGTCCTACACTCAGCTTTTCTATTTTTCATTGGTTTATCCCTTACTTTTGAAATCATTAAATTATTATTTTTTAAATCTTTAGCTTTATGTATTTTTATTCAAACTTTTTTGAATGCCAAATGGAAAGACATTTCAAACTTTTTTTCAAAGAGGCTCTTGCCTTTTCAAATTTCACAAGAAGAAAATAATTGGGGGCCATATTGAAGTATTTTAATAATGGGTGCAAATATAATACATATTCATGTGTAGTCTCTACTATGCATTAGTCTTTTGTGCATTTAGAAAATGGAAAAGAGTACAAAGTAGCAAAAAAATTCCAAGGAATAGTTTTACCACCCTAAGATAACCATCTTTTAAGAGTGTTTTATTGCAGATCTTTTCTGTGAACATAGACCCATACTTTGTTAAAAAAAAATAATAATAATTCTAAATGTAAATATGTAAAGTCTTATAATCTGATTTTTTTTTCAACTAACACAGCATCATGAACAGTTTCCTATATCATTAAGTATTCCTTTACATCACTTTCAATAGCTGCATCATATGTAACGTCCTATGGCTGGACAAAAGCTTGACAAGAAAATCTGAAAATAGTAGTAAAGATTATAGGCTTTGGAAACAGATATAACTGGGTTTAAATTCTGAATCTGCCACTTACTAGCTTTATGATCTTAACCAAGATACTTAAAGTCTCTGAATCCAACTTGTAATCTATAAAATGAAGAATAAATGAGACAATATATGTGAAATTCAGTATAGTACTTGTTACATAATACATTTAGTAATTGAGAATTCAGTAAATAATAAATAGATGCTATTATCCTATTTTTTATTTTTCACACCATTATAAAAAATGTTACACTAACAGCATTGTGTCTAATTGTGCATTTCTGTGATTAATTTCTAAATATAAATTCTTGAAAATGGAATTGCTGGGCCAAAGTTTACATATATTTTGAAAGATTTCCTACAAATTGTAAATCACCATTCTAACAATTCATACTTCCACTGGTACAGCATAGGTGTGCATATTTCTCTGTTTCTTTCCCCAGATTGCCGATAGGGTAGGGAAAAATTTATATTTTGTAGGTTTAATGCATATGGCTTTGAATATTTTGTTGATAATTAAAAATACAATTAATGGTCATTTGTAGGTATTCTTTTGCAAGTGGACTGTTTATATTCAACACACATTTTTTTCCCATTATTGTGTTTGTCCTCTTCTTAATGATTCCTAAGATTTTTGAGATACTTTTTGTTTACACATGTTGGGTAGTTTTCCAACTTTAACGTGTTTTGATGTTTTTTGACATGCAGAAATTTTAAATATTTATGAAGCCAGATTTTACAATCCTTTACTTTAAATATTGTGTTTTTGCATGTAAAGCAAGCAAAACATTTTAAGATACTATACAGGGCTTCCCTGGTGGCGCAGTGGTTGAGAGTCCGCCTGCCGATGCAGGGGACACGGGTTCGTGCTCCCGGTCCGGGAAGATCCCACATGCCGCGGAGCGGCTGGGCCTGTGAGCCATGGCTGCTGAGCCTGCGCATCCGGAGCCTGTGCTCCGCAACGGGAGAGGCCGCAACAGTGAGAGGCCCACGTACCACAAAAAAACACAAAAAACAAAGATACTATACAAAGGAATATGTTTAAAGTTGTGATCTTAAACAGGAGGAGAGGATTTATGGGGGAAAACTCTAGGATTTAATAATTTAAATATTTGAGAATATGTACTTTCTTGGTACTATAAAATCAAGTTCAGGTGGCAGTTTTGAATTGTGCTGTGTGGACTTTGTGGAGATAGGGAGGAGGGCTAGGGGCACAGAAACATAATGAAAGTTTTGAGAATCTGCTTTCGTTAGGCACTGGGCTTGGTGCTTCAGATTGGTAAATCGTTTAATTCTCAGACCAGCCCTAGGAGATCATTAATCTACCTATTTTACGGTTTCCATTCATTTGACAAGTATTTTTTGAGCATAGTGTCAGTTTTTAGATTTCCTTTTATAGGAAGTGAAAAAATAAATCCAAACTGGTTTGTGCACAAAGAGAATTTATTTTATCATGAAAAAGTCTGGCAGTAGTTCTAACTTCCTTGGTAGCTTGACCCAGGGCCCTAACTGGCCTCACGTGAGTCATGTGCCTCTCCCTGAGTCAATCACTGTGGTCAGGGGGTACAGTCAGTGGTCTCATTGGCATAGCATAGACATGTTCTCCCCTTGGAGCTTTGGGATTACGTTCCTCTAAAGTGTCTGTACTGAGGGAGCAGCATAAACAAAGGCACAAAGATATGAAAACCTGAAACATCAGAAAAATTTACATGAACAGATAAGGCTGTCATTTTGTGTACCAGGGATTGGCTGAGATTTAAAAAAAAAAAAATCAGAACTCAGTTCAACATAAACTGGACTCAGATGGTAGAAATTTCCATATCCATATTCTTTGCTGTGTAATTTGGACTGTGTTCTGAGGGCAATGTCAAGGCCAGGAAGGGAACGGAAACCGCACACCTCAGATGGGACTCGAACCCAGCCAAAACTCAGATTGGTACTTGAACCCCTGGGCTGAGACTCTTAGCCAAAACTCTAAGACTTGAACCCACGGGCTGAGACTTTTACTCAGCCAAAACTCAGATTGGAACTTGAACCCATGGGCTAGGACTCGAACCTGCTGTCTTTTAATTGAGATCGGACACCTGGTCTCAGGACTTAGTGAAGCTCAGGTTCTTTATGTCTCAGTGCAGGAGGAATTCAGCAAGAGGCAAATTGATAGGTAAGAAGTGGATTTATTTAGAAAGATACATATTCCATAGACAAAATGTAGTGTGTCTCAAAAGGTGAGAGCAGCCCCGAGATATGGAGTGGTTAGTTTTTATGGGCTGGGTAATTTCACGGGCTACCAAGTGGAAGAATTGGTCCAAGTATTTTAGGGAAGGGCTGGGGATTTCCAGGAATTGGGCCATCACTCTCTTTTTGGCCTCTTATCATCAGCCTCAGAACTGTCTTGGCGCCGGTGGGTATGTCATTTAGCTGATGTATTACAATGAGTGCATAATGAGGCCCAGACATCTACTGGAAGTCAAATCATCTGCCGTCTTGGGGCAAATGGGTTCTAACCAGTTATGTTGTATCCTCAACAGCTATGTCATTCTTTTAAAGGTTGTGCCCTGTCCCCTTCCCTCCTGTTTCAGAACGAAGGAAGATAATAACAGGAAAGAATCTCAGTGTAGAATAATATTTGAGGAGTGAACAGAGGAATAGGAGTCCATAAAGGAGAGTAATAAGAAACTTCTCAGTAAGGCAGGAGAAGTAGGCAGGAGAAGTAGGAGAAGAGAGTAGCATCCCTTGAAGCCAAGGAACATTTCAAGGAGCCAGAAATCAACAGTGTCAAATTCAGAATAGAGGTCAAATAGCATAGGGTCTGAAAGATGTCCATTGGATTTTCAAATAAGAGAGATGGAATTAAGGAGTCAATAAGGGGCCAAAGAGCCCATTATCTAGAAGTAAGAGAGGTGATAGGCTAAAGGGAGGAGAGTTTGTGATCTAAGATGATCTATTGAAGCTCAAGATTTCAGAGTTTCAGTTTTCGTGGACAATGAAGTAAAGATAGGTTTAGTCTGGGTGGTTAATGAGTGTTGAGGTGAAACTATTGACTTCATAAATTAAATATAGAGACTGAGAAAGTTCCCAAATCCAGAAAAGTGAGAAATGGCTGGGAATTTGTTAATAAGTAGGTGCGGAGAGATGGTTGGCACGAACCTCATAAAAGGAAGTCTTTCCTAAGGAAGAAGAAAAATAGAGGTATGAAAGGGACAATAGGAAAGTTGAAGAATAATGACACTTCTCCCAGGCCTCATAGTTTGTGTGGGGCAAGAAAAGAAATGCTCCCTTTTCTAGAGAGGACAGAAGGTGGGGAAAGACAGGATTTCACCATTTCTGAATGGCTACATAAAAATCTGGATATTTTCTGAACAAGATATAGTCAGTATGTAGTAAAGAATATATAATAAAGAATCTCTTGCCCAAAAAGATGCTCTGGACTTTGCCCTTGGCTTCGGGTAGGTAATCTCTGGGTCCTAGGAGTGTTGTATCTGATAGAGTGTCTTTGTTTGCCTGGGGGCCTTGGGTCACACTGGATAGTCCAACAATGTGATTTAGGGTGGAGGGCTGGCTCCTCCCGCATAGTCTTAGGGGTGGGGAATGACCACTCCAGAAAGACCAACAATGTGACTTAAAGTGGGGGCTTTGGATCAGTCAACCTGGAGACTGAGATTAACCATGTGGGCAATTAATCAGTCAGTCACGCCTATATGATGAACCTCCACTAAAAACTCTGGGCACAAAACTTCCCTGGTTGGCCTTGCTCCTTATGCATTGTCATACATCGATACTGGGAGATTAAGCTGTTCCTGACCCCAGGAAAAGGACAAAAGAAGCTCTGCACTTGGCACTTCTCCTGGACTCTGCCTTATGTGTTTTTTTCCTTGGTTGATTTTAACCTGTATCCTTTCCGTGTAATAAACCCTAATCTTGAGTATAATGGCTTTCAGTGAGTTCTGTGAGTCCTTCTAGCTAATTATTGAACCTGAGGGTTCAAACTTGGTGTCAGAAGTGAGTGGTCTTCGGGAAGATGCCCTCTAACTTTGTGGTTGGCCTAAACACCTTGCAGGAGGAAAAAGTCTGCAGATACTACTTTCTTTGCTTTCTTATATCGGTAGAATACAGTTTATGTTTTAAGATAGTGTTGTTTGTTTACGCTTTAAGACATTGTATACTTTTAAAATAAAGCATTCATTAGACTCCTTTACACAATATTTGTCTATAGTAGGTTCATGAGCTCATTCAGTAAATACCTGTCGAATTTAACTGAGAGCAATTAAGGAAGTTAGGAAAGAATCCATTTAAATTGTTTCTGGCGTACATTTTATCAAATGTTTTTTTTTAAAGAGAAAATACTTTATGTTATATTAATGCTTAATCATTGTATAATACTGGGCAAATCACATAATTTCTTTGCATTTGATCATTTCTAAAATTGAAGATAATACCATTCTCATACATAGTAATTAAAGATTAAGGATTAGTGAAAGATGAAGCATTGAATGAGAGATGTTATTAAAAATTTCTAGTCTAGTCTCTGGCACATAGTTGTGTTCCATAAATATTAACTCATATAATGATAATATTCTAAGAATTTTGTATAAGATTCATGTTTTAAAAATTTTATTGACTAAAAATTGGTAAGTGGCTAACAATTCTGAACTCAGTTCTCCTTTATTTAAGAAGCTAATTTCACCTTTATGCAAATTTGAGGTGAAGGCATTATAATAATATTAGTCAAATGTCCACTAGATTCTATTTACCAATTCCATACAAATCATTGTACTTGAATGGATATGGTTTTAAAAATATGATAGAATTAAACTACCTTATACTTTTATCATTGAAAGTCTTATATTTAAATAAATTGATTCCAATTTTTTCATACATTGGCTATGAATAACAATTTCTAACTCAATTTTTATGACTACATAGTTAAAACTACTTTTTTTGCAAAGTTCTGTCATTGCCACTAGCATGGACTTGTGTTGTGATGATTAATGCTGTTTTCTAAAGCTTTTACTTCTATTTTGATTTGCATCAGTTAAGGCACATTCCTGAAATAGTTATCAATATAACTCTTGACTAAAAACTTAATCATTGTTGTAGAAATGCTCCACCATTCTTGAGCAAATCAAGCATGTTTTCAAGTCAGTCATTTTTATTTTATTTTATTTTATTTTTGCAGTACACAGGCCTCTCACTGTTGTGGCCTCTCCTGTTGCAGAGCACAGGCTCCGGACACGCAGGCTCAGCGGCCATGGCTCACGGGCCCAGCCGCTCCGCGGCATGTGGGATCTTCCCGGACCGGGGCACGAACCCGTGTCCCCTGCATCGGCAGGCGGACTCTCAACCACTGCGCCACCAGGGAAACCCAGGTCAGTCAATTTTAGATTATTATTCTGTGGTGTGTATGAATGGTATAGGGTGTGTGTGTGTGTGTGTGTGTGTGTGTGTGTGTGTGTGGCCAAACCTGCTATACAACTTGTAAAATACAAGGGTGATCTTACCAATCACACGGGCGGTTTCTTGGCCTCAGGAATAAGAATGGGTTTTCTTTTGTTTGTTTGTTTGTTTGTTTAATGTCATAAGTCATGAAAGCAGTCTTTCATCAAGTATTCAAAAATAGATTGTCAACTTCCATTCAGAGCTGCAAACTGCATGGAGGAAGCTTTAAGCTTCTTTTTGAAATTCTGCATTTCCAAGAAAGTACAAAAGGAAGAAGGAAATAAAGAGAAGCAAAGTCACTGCTCCCCAGTTCTTTTTACTTGATTTTCTTCTTTCCTTAACCTCTCTCTCCTTCCAGTCTTCAGCATAATAGTTTTTATATCCATAAGGGTTTGGTGAGTCATTTTGGTTTTTAGTGACAGAAGTGTGGGGTCGAAAACCCCTTGGAGGAGAGAGAACTCTGCTCTCAAGACCTTTTCAAGGTAGGGAAAGCTCAGGAAACTGTTTCTGTGGACACAGGACGCATTGCCAAGGGGCTAAAGCGGGCAGAAAAGAGCTACCAGAGCCAGAAGAGAAAAGAAAGAAGTAGATGCCGTCTGGGGAGGTAGAGGCTCTGGAAGGCTGGCAATTGAAATTTGTATGGAGATGGAAGGCAAAATAAGAAATTCATAGTTTTGGGGCTTCCCAGGTGGTGCAGTGGTTGGGAATCTGCCTGCCAATGCAGGAGACACGGGCTCAAGCCCTGGCCCGGGAGGATCCCACATGCCGCAGAGCAGCTAGGCCGGTGTGCCACAACTACTGAGCCTGTGTTCTAGAGCCCGCGAGCCACAGCTACTGAAGCCCGCGCGCCTAGAACCCGTGCTCCCAACAAGAGAAGCCACCGCAATGAGAAGCTCGTGCACCGCAACAAAGAGTAGCCTCCACTCGCCACAACAAGAGAAAAGCCTGCGTGCAGCAACAAAGACCCAATGCAGCAAAAAATAAATAAATCTAATTAATTAATTAAAAAAATAAAGAAATGCATAGTTTTATTAAGTCTTAGACCCTTCCTGCCCTGGTCGCAGTAATTTCTCCAGTGAGATCTGACTGGGGAGGGATTGGGTGAGAGGCGTCACCATCATGCTGGGTTGTGGGCTTGCTCTCACCACGCTTTCTCAGGTGAGTGTGGGATGCAGGTGGGAGGCTGGCTTCAGGGGCTTTTCCCAGGTTCCTTGAAAAGACCTTTGCTTTTTCTATACTTAATTTTAGGAGCTTCCTCAATCAAAACATCTTTGATATTTTGGCTTCCTATTTAAGGATCTGTAGGCATAGAGTGTGCAGGGCCCTTGTTTTCCACATGCACCTGTGCCCCTGCGCCCCGCCGGCGGTTCCTGCAGTGGAGGCTCCCTGGGGAAGCAGAACTGGAGGGTGGGCATGTGGTGCAAGCCGACTCTGGGCTGCATAATTGGTGCACTTCAAACTTCCCAAAACAGACAGAATGGGCCTGGACCGGTCTGGCTGGAGTTGATCACTCCTGCAATAATTGTGGTGGGATTTCGAATTGGCCAATGGATTCTTCCAATCGTTATCTCATTGTTTGCCCACAGTAATACTCCCCAGAACATATACATCATACTTTTAAAACATTTTTGATATTTGCCATTAGAATTTTACCATCCAACCTCAAATTGGTTGACCAGCAAATTTTAGTAATGTTTGAAAAAGATGAGGCAATTTCCTCTCCCGCTCTCTAATAACAAAAAGGGGACAAGAAATTATTCGGTGTGGATCTATGCACGTAGGCCAGGTTTAATAATTAATTCTTCTAATAATGAGTTTTTAAATTAGTTCTCGTGATTTGTGGGCTGTATTAGTTTTCTGGGGCTGCCATACACCATACCACAGATGGTGTGACTTAAACAACAGTAATTTATTCCTCACAATTCTGGAGGCTAGAAGTTCAAAACCAAGGTGTCTGCAAAGTTGGTTTCCTCTTAGGCCTCTCTCCTTGGCTTGCCGATGGATGCCTTTTCCCTGTGTCCTCACATGGTCTTTCCTTTGTGCATATTGTCTATGTCTTAATCTTCTCTTCCTATATGACACTAGTCATAGTGGATCAAGGCCCACTCTAATGCCCTCATTTTAACTTAATTACCTCTTTAAAATAAAGGCCCTCCCTCCAAATACATCCACATTCTGAGATATTGGGATTAGGGCTTCAACATACAAATTTGGGGGTGACATAAGTCAGCCTATAATATGAGTCATTTATCAACATTTTAGACTAAAAAAAGAATTCCCTTGTGTGTGTACTTGGAATGCGAGGTAAAGAAATTCAGCCAGTTATCTCATTATTGAGCAAAAAGTAATCATTTAACAGAGTACTTACTATGTGTTCAATACAGTGTTTAGTGGACTGTGTCAGGTACAAGTATAAGACAGAGGCCTTGCCTGCAAGGAGTAAACATTTGAACTGGTAAAGCCAGATAATGGAGTAAATTTTAATTTGAGCCTCCCCATTTTCTAGACAGTTGCTCAGTCCTACTCTTTAGTTTGTGAGTTTAGAGCCACTTTCAGTTTTCCTAAATTCTTCCTTTAATAGGAGACATTTGCAACTTGCTGAAGAAGTCTTCTTAGCAGAGCCGGTTATGTTGGCAACGTTGGGCTTTTTGTTTGTGTGGTTTTTGACTTTTTTTTTTCAAAGTGCTAACTGTTAAAATGAATTAATGCTCTTAAAAGTAACTTTTTAGTTTGGTATTGTTATTTTTAGTAACAACTCAGTCTCTAATGTGCTTATAATGTTGGCCTTGCAACCTTGAAATTTGTTGATGGAGCCAAGTCTTTGCAGTGAGGCCTGTGGATGATTTACTATGAGACTGACTGGGGATTTTATTCTGCTCTAGTTGGCAAGTTCTCTATTTCATTGTATTCTTTTTCAAAAAACTGTCATTACTGAGCCAGTAATTAAGAACATAAATCCAAGTTTCCTTTGAAAATAATTTTACTGAGTTTAGATTTGGCAAGAACCAAATTTTATAATTCACTCAACTTCATATTTCATCCCCAGTAAATCATCATGAATTAATATCATCCATTACAGATAAACGGGGATTACTCCTCCTAAACCGTTTCATTCAGAGACATCGCCAAACTAAATTATAATTTTCAGATCCCAGTTAGGTGTAAAATCCTTTGCCTGGTGTTGAGGTTCAAAGGTAGGTAAATCAATTCTTGCTTTAAATGAGCTTTTAACACAGTGAGAAAGAATTTACCATTGTCAGTTGTCAAATGGTAAATCTCTATAGCACAATGTGCCAAGTTCTATAATGAAGGACAGAGTATAATAGCACACAAGAAAATGAAACTGTCACTGGGACAAAGAATGAAAGAATGTCAAGCAAAGTCTCACAGAAGAGGTTGCCTTTACATTAGGAGTTGGGAAAGAATAGGCTTTTGACTGGAAGACATGAGGAAAGAACATCCCAAGTGGAAGGAAAAACAGGAGTGAAGGACGTGCTTGGAAAGGGGCAGGATGTGTCTGGGGAATAGGAGTAGTAGCACATGGCAGAAGAAGATGGGTTATGGTGGGAAATTAACTGGAAAGGTAGACCGAGCCAGGTCCTGGACTGTTTTCTTGAACTGTCTCGTATGTCATCTGCAGGGTTTGCGTGTTATTCTGCAGGTAATGGGGAGCAAGCCGAGGTTTGTGGGCTGGAGCTGGACCTGATCGGTGTCCTGTTTAATAAAGACAGCTCTGATGGCATTTTGAAGGACCAATATTTGAGGGATATTGAGGAGGAAAGTTAGGGGCTAGCAAATTAGGGAGATTAGAAGCGTAGTAACTGAGAGGAGGGAAAATGAACACCTGAAGGTCTGAAGGAAGACATGACAATGAAAATAAAAGCAAGGATTAGAAAGGTCTTGTCCATTTGGGGTCAATGTTGCCTCACTGTTCATGGAATTATGTGAAAGCCTATTGACCCATTTTAACCCCAAGATTCTATGGGTTAGGTTTCTGTGACCACATAAGAACTCTCTATTCCAGAAGGGAGGATTTCCCAGCAACCGTAAGTATATATAAGAATGCTTCAGATATATCGATACATATTTAAGAAGTGAGATCATCTCTTTCACCCCTAGTTAATGTATCAGTTGAAAGGGGGATGATTAGATCTATTTACTTGAACACAAACTAATTTTGTTTTTTGATGAGTCTCCAGTATGGCAGCATAGTAATGCTTATCAAAGTAGTGTCCCTAAACAGTTACTATATATTCAAGGCCTACAGTAACACTTTATGGGACAATGAGTTTTAGTTTCTGTTCACTGAACTCAGAATAAGAATTTAATAAAAAACTGAGAAGTAAAACTATGAGAAAATTAGGGAAGGAAAGGAAAGAAGATAATAGATGACATGGTACAGAAGATACTGAATTTCTGGATTAAAATAGAAGATACTGACTTGCTGAATACTTATTGTTTCCCAAGTTCCAAGCATTTAGTACAGGTATAATTGAAGAAATATACTGTGAAGGAAGCAAGTAGGCCATAAGACGTATGGAAACCATTGGTGATTGCACAGTGGCAGGTATGCAGAAAAAACCAAAATGATATGCATATGAGGAACATGCATTTTGCAGAATTTATACGTAATCTCACACATCTTAACCCTAACTGGTAAGTGTATCATTACTTATATTCTTTTCTTATCAAGCACTTAATGTGTCACTTGCATTCACTCAATTAAACATCATAACCCCATGAAGTAGGTCCTCCTATTATTCCCATTTTATGGATGGGACAACACAGAAAGTTTAGGCAATTAGCCCACAGTCATACAGCTGGTAAGTAGCAGAGCCAAGGATTCAAACCCAGGCAGTCTGATTTTAGAGTCCATGTTCTTAACCAGTATACTATGCTGCCTTTCTAAGTTTGAAGGTGGGAGAGAAAGCAGTGTTTTTTAATGCTATGGCTTGATCTAGAAGAACCTCAAGAGGACTCTGTCAAAGATTTATGTATACTCAGAAATGTAAATGCAGGATGAAAGCAAGTGTAGCATTTACTGTTTTCCATTTCCTCTATGGCTGATGGTTAATTCATTTATTCAGTTTGTTAGGTATTAGGGATGCAAAGATGAATTAGACATGGTTCTTGCCTTCAAGAAACAGTATAGGGGGGAATCAAGTATATCAAATGCTTTAATAAAGTGTGATTAAGTACTAGGATAGCAGTATACATAGACTATCATGTGAACACAAACGTTGGACATCTAAATCACAATGTATCAGGGAAAGCCTCCCAGCGGAGGTGTTATTTGTGTTGGGTCTTGAGAGATGAATGGGACTTAGAAATACAGGGAATGGATAACAGCATTGTAGGCAGAGGGAACAGCAAAGACAAAGCAACAAGTAAAGGAAAATACAACACATTCAAGAATTGCAAGCTGTTCATTAGGACTGGAATATCAAGTACACGTGAGGGAGAGGCAGGTGAGGTTAAAGGCTTAATCAGAGGCCAAACCATGAGCCTTGCATGATAAATCAAGGAGCTTGACCTTTGTCCTGAAAGCTACAGGGAGGCATTGAAGCTGCAATCAGGGAGGCATGTGATTGTATTTTTCTTGAAAAAATAATTCAGGCAATAGTGAAGAATAAAATGGATAGGATGGAACAAATGTACAGACATATTTTGAAACTACTACAATAATCCAGACAACAAGTTATGGAATCTTAGACTGAGGCAATAGCAATGTGAATGGATAAGAGGAAAAAAACTAAAAAGATATGTAGGATGTAGCATATACAAGAGAAAGTGACTGTTATATACTTAGGGAAAGGATGGGAGGGAGTTTTCCAGGAGAGTGGTGACAAAATTCTGGTTTAGGGAATGGCTGCATCAGAATGGCTTTAAAAAATAGATACCGGGTCTTTACCGCCATAAATCCTGACTTAGTGGATCTGAGGTGGTAACTGGGAATTTGTATTTCTTCAAACCGTTTGAGTTCATTCTGCAGTGTAACTAGGATTGAGAACCTTTACAACTCCTAAGTTTATGGGCTGGATGCCTAAGATACAACCTGTGTGATAATAAAGAGATGCCTATGTGATAATAAAGGTTGGAAGAGATTTTTGGCTAAGGGAGCAGAAGAATGGATTTACTTTTAGACCTACCTTTGGGCTACCTGTGGGAAATCTGGATTGAGTGAGGTATATAAGTTTGGAACTCAGAAGAGAGAATTTCTTTAGAAATAAATGGTATTTACTTCCAAAGCCATGGTTTGGGTTTGGAAGCTCATCCTGGGAGAATATATGGAATAGTGGAAAAGATAGCTGAACATTTAGGAACACTAGTATTTAGGAAGCGGTCTGAGAAAGAAGAGCAAGTTGAAGACATTGGCAAGGAATGTTCAGAGAAGGCAAGAAGATGTGACTGTTGTCACAGAAACCAAGAGAAGGGAGACCCATAGAAAGGGGTGGTCAACATTAGCAAAAGTTATAAAACTCAAATAAGATAAATAAGAGCAGAAAAGTGCCCACCTATGTATAAGATGGTGACCCTGGTGACTTATGAGAGCAGATTTAGAGGAATAGTTTAAGAGGAAGTCAAATGATGGCTGACTGAGAAGGACAAGGGTTGTAAAAAATTAGAAAACCTAAGTATAGACAACTAGCTTAAGAAATTTGGCAATAAAGGGAAGATGAGAGAGGATAATGGCTAGTAAGGTTAGAGGAGGAGTTTTTTTCCCTTTTTTCTTGTTTTAAATAGAAGAGACTTAAGCATGCTAAGGAGAAGAAATTGGGGAAGAAAACCAATGAAAGATAGAGGAAAGAGGATAAAAAATGGAAGTAATTCTTTTAGGAGGCCAGAGGTAGTAGAACCTAGAGTATTTGGGAGGGATTAGCTTTGGATGGGAGAGGAAACACTTCTATTAAAATTAAAATACAGGTGAGATGGGAATGGATGCCGATGAGACTCTGGTATGAGAAGTGGAAGTTGAAGAAGTTCTTACCTGAAATAGGAGAGACTATTTGCCTTGCCTAGGAAGATGGGTGTCACAAGAAAAATGTCTGCCAGGTGCCAACTTACCCAATAAATTTGGTAGAATACCTAGCACAGTGTCTTTCATGTAATAGAGTTAGTAGCTGGAGGCCAAATGAAATGTTTATCATTAAATGAAAATGTATGCTCATAGAAATAGGACAATGAAGCAGAATTTATGCCCATAGAAGTATAAATATGAAGCAGAAGTATGAAGCCAATATGCTGGTTTAAAATAGACATTAAGGGTTTCCCTGGTGGTGCAGTGGTTGAGAGTCCGCCTGCCGATGCAGGGGACACGGGTTCGTGCCCCGGTCCAGGAAGATCCCACATGCCACGGAGTGGCTGGGCCCGTGAACCATGGCCGCTGAGCCTGCGCGTCCGGAGCCTGTGCTCCGCAACGGGAGAGGCCACAACAGTGAGAGGCCCGCGTACCGCAAGAAAAAAAAAAAAAAAAGAAAGGACTGAAACTTTCTCCCAGTGCCCTTCCTCCACTGGGAACCATTGGCACATTGCCAAAGACCTATGAAAGCATTTGCAAACTGAAAAAGGAAGTATTGGTTCCAAAATATGAAAATAAAACTGCAAAACTGAAACTAATATCATTCTGTCAATTTCATTAAGTGTCAAATTCCGTATTCTTCACTTCAAAGAAACTCATGATATGCACAGTGACTTGCCAGAAATCATATCATAGCTAAATAACTTATTCATAGCAAAATAATTTTAAATCAAAACCAAAAATTCTTTCAAATTGCAGCTCTGTGTCCGTGTGTGTGTGTGTAAAAAATGGGATGATGTGGTATAGCTTAAAATTCTGATGTGATGTTAAAGATGAGGGACTCTAAAAGTAAGATCCAAAAGACACTTTACCCTTTAAAAGGACCTGCTTTCCATCCCTCTCACAGTAAGTAGCATGTCTCAGTTCCCTCATGTAATTTTTACCTTCCCCAAACTTGGAAATACATTCGTTTCAATATGCCGGTTCCTCTAGTTATTTAACTCTCTCTCTCATTTAGAAATAGAAACCTTTGTCCCCAGTAAAATAAATTTTGGTGAGAAATATAGCATCCTTCCCCATACTTGAAGTCATATTATGTTTAAGGGAAACACAGAAACTAAAATTCCTGAAGTTGTTTTCAGGATATATAAGAGGGGTGGATCCTGAATCTGAAAAGACAGTATATAGCATCCAGATAATCTCTATTCTCTTCCAAAATCTCTCCCCTCCTCTCCTGTAGGAGACCCAGAGGTCTGAGGCATTCACACTGTGCTAACACCCTTGCCCTGCCTCTCTCCTTTCCAACCTGCAACCAAAGGTTATGTGGTTCACAACAAGGCAGGCTATCTGCCCGCAGCCTCATAGCCCACAAAAGCCCTTTGTCACATTGGATTACATCATGGGACAGAGGTGAAGTATTTAGATGTAGCAAAATGTCAGAGGGCATGCTGGGATGGAAAGACACTAGCAGAGCACCAGGAATTCATTCCCAGGGCAATAGGTAGTAAAGGAAAGAAAGTAGAAAAGAGAGCTAAAAGAAACCAAGTACAAAATAATATGAGCTTTTGGCATAGGATTCTTTTTTTTTTTTAATTCCTAAGTAGTTTATTCTTTTGTACTTTTTTTTAAACATCTTTTTTGGGGTATATTGCTTTACAACTGTGTGTTAGTTTCTGCTTTATAACTAAGTTATACATATACATATGTTTCCATATCCCCTCCCTCTTGCGGCTCCCTCCCACCCTCCCTATCCCACCCCTCCTGGCATAGGATTCTTAATTCTTGTCTTTTCATGCTTTATTGTCTTTGTGTGATATTGATTGAATAATATACAATATGGGAGACATCGCATAAAATTTTTTGAGCTAGAAAGAACCTTAGTGTTGACATTGATGTTCATTAGAAATATTAATGAATTCAATACTTTCTGTGAACTTTTACATTTAAATGCCGCTGGAGCCCATTCAATTCACTGAGCAAAAATATGTCAAATGCATAAATGTCTACTCAAATTTTTAAAATAAATAAAATAGAGGGAGATTGGGTTAATATTCCTGATCCTTGCCTCCACTCTGCCCCTAGCTATTTGTATTGCATTGTAAGGTATTTTGTGGCTTTTAATTTTCTCATCTGAAAGTGGAAATAAATTAGACCAAGTCCTGATGGCTAACACTCAGGTCCCCAAAACTAATGTGGACCATCTGACCCCAGATGAAATTTTCAGCAAATTAATTAACTGGAAAGTAAGAACTATTATGGCAACAGAACCTCACCAGTTTGGTTGCTGCTCCTTCTGTGTGACTGTTTGTCTTCTAAGTGCTGTATTAACAGTTTTGGATCATTGACCAATTTATTTTATTTATTTATTTTTGGTACGCGGGCCTCTCACTGTTGTGGCCTCTCCCGTTGCGGAGCACAGGCTCCGGACGCGCAGGCTCAGCGGCCATGGCTCACGGGCCCAACCACTCCGCGGCATGTGGGATCTTCCCGGACCGGGGCACGAACCCGTGTCCCCTGCATCGGCAGGCGGACTCTCAACCACTGCGCCACCAGGGAAGCCCCCATTGACCAATTTAATTTGAATGTAATTAACTCTGTAAATGTGAGCTCTTCTTATTTACTTTCATTAAAATTAAATCATGACAAAAAGAAAATAGGTATAAATCAAGCTGCATGCCCTTGCTTCAGGTATGAGTCACATCTGGTTCTCATACAGTAATCTTGAACTTTCTGCAACTCACCTTTATCATACATTTAAAAATTCCTGGGCTTCCCTGGTGGCGCAGTGGTTGAGAGTCCGCCTGCCGATGCGGGGGACACGGCTTCGTGCCCCGGTCCGGGAAGATTCCACGTGCCGCGAAGCGGCTGGGCCCGTGAGCCATGGCCGCTAAGCCTGCGCGTCCGGAGCCTGTGCTCGGCAACGGGAGAGGCCACAGCAGTGAGAGGCCCGCGTACCGGAAAAAAAAAAAAAAAAAAAAAAATTCCTGGGGCCCACATGCTTCCGGGAATTCTGATCATATGAGCTTCTATCTAAAAAACTTGGGTACCTCTGCAATTCTGTGGTTTATTCCATGATCTATACAGTTCTTTTCTTTACCTAAAACAGTAATGTAAAAGTGGATCTCTTAATTTATGCCTAAATAATTGATTATATGTTTAAATTTAATTGCTTTGGAGATTTATTATTTTTTCCCCTCCTTTTAAAATAGGAATTTACTGACTGACAATGGCAAAAAAAATCTTAGAGAAGTTAGATATTCTGGATGAGCAAGCAAAGGCACTCTTGGCCATAAGAGCAAAGGTTTGTAAAATATAGGCTAAAATTCAATTTTCCATTAAAAGGTTTTTATCTCTTTATGCCTCTGTGCTGTGCTCTGAGAGAATGTTTTAAAGAAGATTTTCGGCTCCTTAACTCGCTCTTTAGCTTTACGCTTTTCCCTCTTCAGTCCATCTGTATAAATACTTGAACAAAGTTCTCTTTCGATTGCTTTCTTAACTCTATTTCTGGCTCATGTTCCACCATGTGTGTGGCTCCAGGGAGAAGAGCAGGTTGGAGAGAGCTGCCAGCTATAATTCCAATAACTCTATGTATCAATATTGTCTTTCCTAAATATATAGGTCGTTCTTAAATTCTGGACTTTGGATTTTGGAGGGAGCCTTCATGATCATCTAGTCCAACACCCTCATTTCATAGATAGAAAAAGAGTTGGTACACAAGGCCTCCAATTTTCAGTCTGCATTATTTTTCCATTGTTGCCTGCCACATAAATTCTGTGTGTGAGTGTGTGTATGTATGAAGTGAGATTAATTTTGTCCTTTCCATACCGGATTTGCCTTATATGAAAAGTGCTCCCTTTTTCACTGAGTTATGTTTTGGATTTTCTGCAGAAAAACTTCCTTCAGAGTGAAGTAAAGAAAAAGATTTCAGTGATACCCCTGACATTTGATTTTCAGTTGGAATTTGAAAAGGATATTGCTACCTCCATATCTGAGGCAGAATCAAAGATCACAAAAGACAGATCATATGGCATTAAAAAAACAAAAAGGTAATCGTCATAACTACCTCAAACTTTCAGTTTGAACTTTTAAAGCATTATTTTATATTTGTCTTAGATTATGCAATCTATATTAAATGTAAGCTTTGTCAAGCATGTATATTTCATAATGGTTATGAGTTACAATATGCTAGATTAGCATTCTGAATATTGCTAGTTTATAAAATATTAATTATAATATTTCACTATTGCAGATGATAATTGTATATAGTAATTATAATTCCAGACTTTTAAAGAAAGACTTCTTGAGCTTTACTATATCGCCCCAAATTAATGTCAGGATTTATTTCAAACTTTAACCAATATACTGCAAAAAAAAGTAGGCCTAGAAAACTAAGTAAGGCCGTTTCTCTGTGTACTTACAAGGGGTAGCCTGAATATGTAATAATTGGTCTTTCACTGGCATTGTGTATGTATGTAATGTTATATAAGTTTCTAGGCATCAGAAATGTGGAGGAGAGCCCAGACAAAAGAAATACTCAGGTACAGAATCAATAGGACTTCAAATCAGTTGGACATTGGTGGTAGTGTGTTCTTACCTCATTTATTCTGTAGTAAATCACTGTATTAAGTGCAGTTTTACAGATGCCAAACCCAAGTCTTGATGAGGTAAAATAACTTGCCCAAAGTCACAAAGCTAACACGTGGCAGAAGCTGGATTTAGACATAGCAGTCTGATTTCCGAGCCTATGCTCTTATCACTACCACATTCAACAGAATGATTTCCAGCTTTTGGTCTTGGTGACTAGATGTACTTTGGTGTTTTGTACTTAGGTGGAGATCATAGGATGAAAAGCAGATTGAAGTGGATAAGAGATTAGAGTGAGAAATGCTGAGCTTTATTTTGGATATGTTAAGTTTTAGATGCCTGTGGGGCATCCAGGTGATGGCGTCCAGAAGACAATTGGACAAATATGTCTTAATCTAAAGTAAAACAAGATCATTTGGACTCAAAATACAGTTTACTCAGATTTTTGTTGTTTATGATTTACCAGGATGTCAGAACATGTTTCCATTGTGCAGCCATAAGAAAAAGGAGTTTGTTCCTAACACAAATAAATATTAGTGGTTTATGAAATTCAGCTTTATCACAAACTTCTTTCACTACTATTTTGTTTTTATGTACAGCCGATAAAAGCCAATACTTTTACTTTGAAATCATTTATAGAACTATCCATGTTAAAATAGAATATTTTAATAATACATAGAAAAAGTTGCATAAAATGGAAGTTGGGCATGTAGAGAAGGGAAAAATAATGTCTTATTATATATCATGTATTATATAATTTTAATTATATATATTTTATATTTGTATATATTTATATTTTTGAATTTATATATATGTATACCATTATGTGATAACATAATATATGGCTAATGACCCATTAGACACATTTAAAGATAACGTGCAGTGTGTTTTATGACAGTATTTTCCAGGATGATACTGTTGCTTTCCCTTTCCTTTCTGTAGTTTATAAAGGCATCATTGATCCTGTCTTTAGTGAGGATATCAATAGCTGAGTAATGTTCCTTTTGAGTCGCTTAAGTCTGGCTAAGTTGAAGTTTGAAATCAGAGTCCAAAATAAAGACAAACAGGCACATAGTTTCAAGATTCAAAGACCAAGTAAATTTTGCTTGCTCGGTGCTCAGAGGACCAAAACTATCACACACACACACACACACACACACACACACACACAAGTACAGGAAAATGTCAAGAATTTACACAAGAATTAGGGTGTAACCTAGGCCAAAAGAAAGAAAATTTGGTTGAAGAAATGAAGAGGATCTAGTACATACAGATAAGTCCAACTGGCAGCATATCTAGGCTCCGAGTTTTGCTTTTAAGACCACTTCTAACAGTTGCCTCTCTTCAAGTAGCTTTGTGGCAATTCTGTACTGTCACTCATGCTTGAATGATTGGCCCTAAACCAAGTTCAAATAAAGAATTCTTACAACTTCATTTTAATTTTTGTTAACAGTAGCTCTGCTATCCCATACAACTGTAATTTTAATTTATTGATTTTATTCTACAAGTGTTTACTGAATGACTACTATACTCTAGGCATATGACAGCAAGAGTGAAATATTATCTCTTCAATGGAGATTCAGATAAGCAAATGGGCAAACACCAGTTGCCACAGAGAGATTCCTAATGTGAGGATCTGCAAGTTTCCTAGAGGAGGTGGCCCCTCAGGTGAGACCCAGGGAGTTAATGAAGAGGCAACAAGATTTAAGAGAGAGAAATTGATTCCAGGCCAAGGCAATAACATGAACAAAGGGTCAGCCAGAGGCAAAGGAAAGCCCAGCTCATTTGAGGAACCAAAAGTAGTTCAGTGTTGCTAGACTTGATAGGGATATGGGGTAGAGACTGGAGATGGATTGGTAAGAAATGAGGCTAAAGGGGTAAATAAAGGCCAGATCACCAAGGCCTTATGAGCCAAGTAAAGCACTCTGGCCAATCTCCTTCAGTGAGGAGCTGCTGCAGGGTTTAAACAGGGCAGTGCATACTCAGATTTGGATTTTAGAAATATCATTAAATAGCAAAAGAGGTCATTAAAAATTATGGGGGCTCCTCAGAGAACCGAACCTTTTATTAGAATTTATAGTATCTCCAGAAACTGCCTGTTCTAGGAAGCCAATCATCTTGCAGTGAGTCCTTTTTCAGCCATAGAGGAACGATTACTTAAATAACAGAGCATAAGGTGGTAAGTTTTTTCCCCATATCAACAATGATATGCTGATTACACTGGCTATATTGCACAGATTTAATTCCTCCAAATCTTGAGATGCAGCTCCTGGTCTTATAAGTTACGTTAATTATAACAGGATACCAGCCTCCACCAGTGCTCACAAACCTCACTCCTACACTAACCCAAGATGTCAGATCTGAGTCACACAGCTTTCAGCTTAGCCTAAGCCTTACATCATAACCACCACCACCAGTACCATAGTAACTCCTGGTAACTGCATGCCTCTTTCATTTTTGATCTCTGGTCTCTTGCTATTCAAAGTGTTATCTTCCATCCAGCAGCACTGGCATCACCTGGCAGCTTGTTTGAAATGCAGAATCTCTGACCTCATCCCAGATGACAGCTGCAGTTAACAAGATCCCCCAGGTGATTCCCATGGACAGTAATGATGGAGAAACCCTGCTCTAGCCCAGTGATTCTCAAACATGGAGGACTAGTTAAAACACAGATTGGGGGCCCCCACTGGCAGAGTTTTTGATTCTGTAGGTCTGGGCTGGGGCCTAATAATTTGCATGTCTAGTAAGTTTCCAGGTGATGCTGACACTGATGGTCCTGGGTCATCATCCTCTAGCTGGATGAGTCCCTCCTCTAGCTGTGTCCCACTATAACCATGCTGCCCAACACTGACATCCGTTCCATGTTTCTCCTTGGCTTGCTTAATATCATAGCAACGCTCAACCTGGTGCTACCCGATTTGTAGCTGAGCTTTGTTTTCAGAGCAGTGGTTTTCAACCCACCTGCATGTTAGTATTACCTGGGAAGCTTTAAAGTAATTGGATTCAACTTTAATTAGTTTGGAGTAGGTCCTAGGCATTACTATTTTAAAGATTTTCCCAGATGATTCTTACATAAAGCTAGGATTGAAAACCATTAAAATGCATAGGGCTTCTTTTTCAGTTACTCCCAGAGACATCTTTTCCATGTAACTATTATCTCAGGATTTCTGCATTTTTCTCGGATAAAAGGGAACTGATAAAGGTGATGGCCACAAATACCCAGAATTTGCTGGAAGGACTTTCCTAGGATTACTTTCCTGATACAGAGAGAGTTTTATAATCATTCAAAAATCTCAGTCTTTTGCCTTTCATTTGTATATAGTCTTTAAGATTTGTCAGTAAACACCAAATCTACTCTTCTTTGCAACTTTTCATAATTGGACCTTTTACAGAAGAGCCATACTTCGGCTTCCCTGGTGGCGCAGTGGTTGAGAGTCCGCCTGCCGATGCAGGGGACATGGGTTCATGCCCCGGTCTGGGAAGATCCCACGTGCCGCGAAGCGGCTGGGCCTGTGAGCCATGGCCGCTGAGCCTGTGCGTCCGGAGCCTGTGCTCCGCAACGGGAGAGGCCACAACAGTGAGAGGCCTGCGTACCGCAAAAAAAAAAAAAAACCTAAGCATTCAGTACTGGATTATCAGATGAAAATGGCAAATTTACCATTTATTAAGTGGTAAGAAATAGGAAACAATTTAGGAGTAAGTAGACAGATTTAGATTAATAGGGTCTTCTCATTAGAAGAATTATTTTCCTAAAAATAAATTCAAAATAATATTCCTTTCAGAAATATTTTTACGACAGAAGGATAAACTTGCATAAGGAAAGATAATGAAATATAGAGACTATGGTAAGAGCCTATAGTGAAATTTAATTGGTCAAATTCCACATGAAAAGCCCGCACACCACAACAAAGAGTAGCCCCCGCTCGCTGCAACTAGGGAAAGCCCGCGTGCAGCAACGAAGACCCAACACAGCCAAAAATGAATAAATAAATAAATAAGATAGTAATGAGATACACGAGCCATGTTTACATATGGCAATCATTTCGACGATAAAATCCTAGGTAAAGTATGACTTATAATAGGTAGGTGGGTTGGGGAGGGACAGGAGCAGAAAGGAGAAGGAGGCATTTAAGTAAGTGAAAACAGAGATTCATGCCTTGCTTGCTGCTACCCACACAACTTCTCCCTTACCTGGGCACAGGTTCTTTAAAGGCCCCACGAGGATTCTGGGCAGGTAACAGCCCTGCCTCCTCTAGCTCTCTGTGGCGAGAGCTTCACTTCTGGGCTGGATGGTTCCTCTTCCCTCCAGCTGGAAGAGGACTCCCACTTATTGCTCATACCTGGAGAAACCTGAGACTCTCCCGCAAAGCTTCTCAGCAGTGGCTGCTCACTTCAGAGTATTTGGAAAATGCACTGAGCCCTGCCCTAGAGATTGTGATTTAACTAGTAGGGAAGAGTCTGGGCATAGGTAATTTTTCAGAGCACCCCGGATGGTTCTAATATACAACTAGAGGTTTGAGAACCATTTCTGGAGGCCTCTTCATTTCTCACTCCCTCAGCTGCCATGTGAGACCCTCTCATGACAGCTTGTTTACCACTGATCACTGCAAAAGAATCTTCTCTCACTGCCTGATACTACCTGAGTCCCAAATAGCCTGACCTTCATAGGTGCTGCAAGAACCCACACTCACTGAAATGAGTAAAGAGAAACCACAGGTCATTTAAGGGGACTCACATGAAGGATAGAGATGAAGCCAAACAATCAGAACAGGTACCTGACTCCTAACGAGGCAGACTTATGGGAGGAAACAGAAGAGAACTTTAGAAAATATCTCTCTTAAGGACAGTAAACAGGAGAAAAGGGTATTTGAAAAATAATAGACATTTTTGAATCAAAAACTGAGTAGGGAAATTAAAAATAGAATACAGATGAAGACTGAATTGGTAATCTAGACGATCAAATAAAGGCACAATCTTATAAAAACACCAAAAAATGGAAATCAGAAGAGAGACATGTAGATACATTCAGGATACTCAGTATGAAAATATATATTTAATACATAAAGCAGGAGAGTAAGAAACAGATGGTGAGGAAATAATCAAAGAAATATAAGAAAAAAGTGCCCTTTGTTTAAGACAGACTTGAATCTTCAAATCAAAAGTGTTACTAAGTGCTAGACTTATGGTAAAATTACCCAATTCCAAAGGCACAGGAAAAAAGCAGTTAATTACAAAGGAAAGGATAGCAAATCAGTTTCATATGTCTCATCTGCATCTCTGAGGCTAGAAAATAGTAAGCCATTTTCAACTTCTAACAAAATGTCAATCCAGGAATCTGCTATTCGGATGAATCATCATTTATATTTGAGAACAAAAGAAAGACAAGTTTTTGGACATGAAAGACTTTAGAATGTAAACTGCTTATTTATTCTTTCTGAGGGACTTGGAGAAATATTTTTATCCAAATTTAAATTAAATATGAATAAAATAAAGATCCAAACTGGGTATCTTTATTACACAAAAATGCATTTGAAATTTTCCCATGGTGTCTGAATGAAATTCTGGACTTCCACCTCAAAGTGGCTGTTCTATAAAAACATAAAACATTCCAAAGATTACCATGTAAGTGGTCCATACGAGATTTCAAGTTGGGAAGAGGCAGCTTTAGCTCAACCCCCATCCTCCCATCTGAGCTGTACTTTTCTCTGGGTTTCTTCCTTTGTTTGCCAGTGGCACTTCAATGGTCCATTCCAGACACATGCAGCAGCCTTCCTTTAATTCCAGCCCATGCAGCACAAATCAAGGCCTTTACTTGTATTCCCTTTAAGTCAACTGCAACAGGATGTAATTTCACAGGGAATTTTTCTAACTATAAGACAAAAAAAGTGGGAGAGGGAAAAGGATGAATTTTTAAACATTCAAGCAGCCCCAAACCAATACAACTTACAAAAACCAGATTTATAAATTTATGCTAGTGAACTAACCTACCAAATTTATAACTCCAGTTTCATTCCTCATATTGTATGAAAACCCAGTGCTGGGCTTCCCTGGTGGCACAGTGGTTGAGAGTCCACCTGCCGATGCAGGGGACACGGGTTTGTGCCCCGGTCTGTGAAGATCCCACAATGCTATGAGATTAGATATCAATTACGGGAAAAAATCTGTAAAAAATACAAATACATGGAGGCTAAACAATACACTACTTAATAACCAAGAGATCACTGAAGACATCAAAGAGGAAATAAAAAAATACCTAGAAACAAATGACAATAAAAACACGACGACCCAAAACCTATGGGATGCAGCAAAAGCAGTTCTAAGAGGGAAGTCTATAGCAATACAATCCTACCTCAAGAAACAAGAAACATCTCAAATAAACAACTTAACCTTACACCTAAAGCAATTAGAGAAAGAAGAACAAAAAACCCCAAAGTTAGCAGAAGGAAAGAAATCATAAAGATCAGATTAGAAATAAATGAAAAAGAAATGAAGGAAACAATAGGAAAGATCAATAAAACTAAAAGCTGGTTCTTTGAGACGATAAACAAAATTGATAAACCATTAGCCAGACTCATCAAGAAAAAAAGGGAGAAGACTCAAAACAACAGAATTAGAAATGAAAAAGGAGAAGAAACAACTGACACTGCAGAAATACAAAGGATCATGAGAGATTACTGCAAGCAACTGTAGCCAATAAAATGGATAACCTGGAAGAAATGGACAAATTCTTAGAAAAGTACAAACTTCCAAGACTGAACCAGGAAGAAATAGAAAATATAAACAGACCAGTCATAAGTACTGAAATTGAGACTGCGATTAAAAATCTTCCAACAAAAAAAAGCCAAGGACCAGATGGCTTCACAGGCGAATTCTACCAAACATTTAGAGAAGAGATAACACCCATCTTTCTTAAAGTCTTCCAAAATATAGCAGAGGGAGGAACACTCCCCAACTCATTCTACCAGGCCACCATCACCCTGATACCAAAACTAGACAAAGATGTCACAAAGAAAGAAAACTACAGGCCAATATCACTGATGAACATAGATGCAAAAATCCTCAACAAAATACTAGCAAACAGAACCCAACAGCACATTAAAAGGAGCATACACCATGACGAAGTGGGGTTTATCCCAGGAATGCAAGGATTCTTCAATATATGCAAATCAACCAATGTGATACACCATCTTAACAAATTGAAGGAGAAAAACCATATGATCATCACAATAGATGCAGAAAAAGCTTTTGACAAAATTCAACACCCACTTATGATAAAACCCCACAGAAAGTAGGCATAGAGGGAACTTTCCTCAACATAATAAAGGCCATATATGACAAACCCACAGCCAACATCATTCTCAATGGTGAAAAACTGAAACCATTTCCTCTAAGATCAGGAACAAGACAAAGTTGCCCACTCTCACCACTATTATTCAACATAGTTTTGGAAGTTTTAGCCATAGCAATCAGACAAGAAAAAGAAATAAAAGGAATCCAAATCAGAAAAGAAGTAAAGCTGTCACTGTTTGCAGATGACATGATACTATACATAGAGAACCCTAAAGATGCTACCAGAAAACTACTAGAGCTAATCAATGAATGTGGTAAAGTAGCAGGATACAAAATTATTGCACAGAATTCTCTTGCATTCCTATATACTAATGATGAAAAATCTGAAAGAAAAATTAACCATTTATTATTGCAACAAAAAGAATAAAATACCTAGGAATTAACCTATCTAAGGAGACAAAAGATCTGTATGCAGTAAACTATAAGACACTGATGAAAGGAATTAAAGATGATACAAACAGATGGAGAGATATACCATGTTCTTGGATTGGAAGAATCAACATTGTGAAAATTACTACCCAAAGCAATTTACAGATTCAGTGCAATCCCTATCAAACTACCAGTGGCATTTTTCACAGAACTAGAACAAAAAAAATCACAATTTGTATGGAAACACAAAAGACCCTGAATAGCCAAAGCAATCTTGAGAAAGAAAAACAGAGCTGGAAGAATCAGGCTCCTGGACTTCAAACTATACTACAAAGCTACAGGAATCAAGACAGTATGGTACTGGCACAAAAAAAGGAATATAGATCAATGGAATAGGATAGAAATCCCAGAGATTAAACCCACACACATATGGTCACCTTATTTTTGATAAAGCAGGCGAGAATATACAATGGAGAAAAGACAGCCTCTTTTCTGGTAAAACTGGACAGCTACATGTAAAAGAATGAAGTTAGGGACTGCCCTGGTGGCACAGTGGTTGAGAGTCTGCCTGCCAATGCAGGGGACACAGGTTAGATCCCTGGTCTAGGAAGATCCCACATGCCGCGGAGCAACTAAGCCCGTGTGCCACAACTACTGAGCCTGCTCTCTAGAGCCCGTGAGCCACAGCTGCTGAACCCACGTGCCACAACTACTGAAGTCCTCACGCCTAGAGCCGGTGCTCCACAACAAGAGAAGCCAGTGCAATGAGAAGCCCGTGCGCCACAACAAAGAGTAGCCCCACTTGCGGCAACTGGAGAAAGCCTGCGCGCAGCAACAAAGACCGAAAGCAGCCAAAAATAAATAAATAAAAATTTAAAAAAAAAGAATGAAGTTAGAAACCTCCCTAACACCATACACAAAAATAAACTCAAAATGGATTAAAGGCCTAGATGTAAGGCCAGACACTATAAAACTCTTAGAGGAAAACATAGGCAGAACAGTCTATGACATAAATCACAACAAGATCCTTTTTGACCCACCTCCTAGAGAAATGGAAATAAAAACAAAAATAAACAAATGGGACCCAATGAAACTTAAAAGCTTTTGCACAGCAAAGGAAACTGTAAACAAGATGAAAAGACAACCCTCAGAATGGGAGAAAATATTTGCTAATGAAGCAGCTGACAAAGGATTAATCTCTAAATTTTACAAGCAGCTCATGCAGCTCAATATCAAAAAAACAAACAACCCAATCCAAAAATGGGCAGAAGACCTAAATAGACATTTCTCCAAAGAAGATATACAGATTGCCAACAAATGCGTGAAAGGATGCTCAATATCACTAATCATTAGAGAAATGCAAATCAAAACTACAATGAGGTATCACCTCACATCAGTCAGAATGGCCATCATCAAAAAATCTACAAACAATAAATGCTGGAGAGGGTGTGGAGAAAAGGGAACCCTCTTTCACTGTTGGTGGGAATGTAAATTGATACAGCCACTATGGAGAACAGTATGGAAGTTCCTTAAAAAACTGAAAATAGAACTACCATATGACCCAGCAATGCCATTACTGGGCATATGCCCTGAGAAAACCATAATTCAAAAAGAGTCATGTACTACAATGTTCATTGCAGCACTATTTACAATAGGCAGGACATGGAAGCAACTTAAGTGTCCATCATTGGATGAATGGATAAAGAAGATGTGGCACATATATACAATGGACTATTACTCAGCCATAAAAAGAAATGAAATTGAGTTATTTGTAGTGAAGTTGATGGACGTAGAGACTGTCACAGTGTGAAGTAAGTCATAAAGGGAAAAACAAATGCCATATGCTAACACATATATATGGATTCTAGAGAAAAGAAAAAGGTTCTGAAGAGCCTAGGGGCAGAACAGGTATAAAGACGCAGATGTAGAGAATGGACTTGAGTACACAGGGAGGGGGAAGGGTAAGCTGGGACAAAGTGAGATGGCATGGACATATATACACTACCAAATGTAAAACAGTTAGCTAGTGGGAAGCAGCTGCATAGCACAGGGAGATCAGCTTGGTGCTTTGTGACCACCTAGAGGAGTGGGATAGAGAGGATGGGAGGGAGATGCAAGATTGAGGAGATATGGGGATATATGTATATGTATAGCTGATTCACTTTGTTATAAAGCAGAAACCAACATACCACTGTAAAGCAATTATACTTCAATAAAGATGTAAAAAAAAACAAAGCTGTCATCTCCCAGTACTTCCACCAGACTTTGGCTTTCCTCTCATTAAGCACACTGAATCTTTAAGAACATTTTGCAAAATTAGCATGTTTAAGACCTCCCCAAAGAATGTTAAAATGACCATAATTTAAGAAATTGAAGAGAAGAAACAGACAACATAAAGGCACAATATTAGTAATGAGAAAGGAGCTATGACGATGGATGTAGAAGAAATTAAAATAATTATAATGAGTACTTCATATAACTGAGCTGCTTTGAAACATGAGTCTGTTAGTGGATAATCTGGGAAAATATGAATGGTGAAAATAGAATCAAGAAGAAAAAGAAAATGTAACTAAATCAATAACTAGAAAATTTTGAGAAATTGTCAAAGAACTGTTTTACAAAAGCAGTGTCTTGGATTTCCCTGGGGTGCAGTGGTTAAGAATCTGCCTGCCAATGCAGGGGACACGGGTTCAAGCCCTGGTCCGGGAAGATGCCGCGGAGCAACTAAGCCCGTGTGCCACAACTACTGAGCCTGCGCTCTAGAGTCCGCGAGCCACAACTACTGAGCCCACGTTCCACAACTACTGAAACCCACGTGCCTAGAGCCCGTGCTCCACAACAAGAGAAGCCACTGCAATGAGATGCCTGCACACCGCAACGAAGAGTAACCCCCGCTCACCACAACTAGAGAAAGCCTGTGCGCAGCAAGGAAGACCCAACACAGCCAAAAATAAATGAAATAAAATAATTTATTAAGAAAAAACAAAAAGCAGAGTCTTGAAGCTGTATCAGGGTGACTACAACGTTTCAAAGAAGTATTTAAATGGTTTCTGAGCATAGAGATGGAATAGTTCCAATTCTTTTTATAAAGATAGCTTTGAACCTCAAGTCTGACCACAAGAATATAAAACCATTGCAGTATCTCGCTTATAAATATAGATTTTTTTTAAATCTAAAATAAAAATATTAGCTTAACTGTTTCACTGCCTTTCTCAACTTGGGAACATAAAACATAAAGCAGTTTTATGTTTATTTCTCCAATTTCACTCTGATCATTTTTGGTTATTAAAAGTCTGACCAGTTTAGTATTTTGATCCTACGTTTTAGTTGTGGTTTCCCCTTCCCCCATATCAGCCAGTTTAGTGACCTGAAATGAAAAGGGGTATGGCCAGTAATTTGATTCTTCCTGTCCTGACCTGTAAGTGGGAGATGAGTGTGGTCTTCCTCTAGCGCACCTCCTCTTCTTCCCTCTTTTAATCTTTTTTTTTTTCTGGTATGGGATCATTGGTGTGCTAGAGCCAGCTCCCAACAATTTGTTAGAGCTGATTGTTGAATCTTCAGGGATTTTGTTAGATGGTTATTAAACACAGTCATTATTTAAATTAGATATGTAAGCTAAAAATTCAGTGACATACTAAAAAAGATAAAACTCATCACCTCCTAATTATTTTATTACATTTCACTATTATCTAATGTTTTTTGTTTGTTTGTTTGTTATTTGAAAGCCCAGTGTTTGATTTTATTTCATCCAACAGAAGGTTCTATTTGTGGTACTGAACAGACGGTGGGGATTAGAGCTGAGAGGGGGCAGAAAAAGGAAAAAAAAGCCACATCCACTACCACGCATAGGTTTTCCCCAGAATTGCCGCGTGGGGATGAATGAGTGATTCTGGAATTTATCACCTTCTCTCTCCTCCCTTCCTCTGGCTTCCGCTGGGTCTCGATAATGCCCATGTCTTCAACAGGAGGTCCCAAGGCGCGGGGCAGTGGGGAGATCCCTGGGGCAAAAGGCGTCACCCCGCGGCTGCAGTGAGCGGCAGGTGCCTATCTAACGTAAATAATTCTTGTAACAACCCCAAGAGGTAAATACTACCTTCAGTTGGCATATGAGGGACTGAGATTCAGAGAAACTCAATATTCTGCAGAAGTTTACATAGAGTTTAGATGCAAAGTATGGTCTAACCTCAAAGCCCATGCTCTTTGGTTCACTGTAAGGAAATCCATATCTGAACATCTCTATATATTCTACAAATGTATTTGAAAAAATACCTTAGTAAGATAAGGATAAAAAAATCATCTCCTTAACAAGACTATATAGCCAACAACATTAGGGTGGAATCTTTGACACATTCCCATTTAAATTAGAAACAGAGGGATGCCCGTTCTCACTAGTATGCCAAACTATTCTGGAAGTACTTGCCAATGATATTAAATAACAACATAATATACAAATTTAAATGTTTTGAAAGGAACAGATAAATTATTTTATGAAGATTAAATGATTGTTTATTGAAAAACCTAAAGAGAATAAACTGAAAACTCATTGGAAATTGTAAGATTATAAGAGAGTTCAATCAAAATTTACCAAAACAATTCATACATTCAACAAATATTTATTGTACGTGTACTATGTGCCAGTCACTGTTCTAGGTGCTAGGAATACAACGGTGACTAAAACAAAGACCCTGCCCTCAATTTGCATTCTAGGATAAGGTGGAGAGACAGATAACAAATAAACAAGCAAATGAATGTATAATATACATTCACTAGTGATAAATGCTGTGAAGAAAAATATAGTAAATTAACGGAATTAAGATTGATTCCCATAATTTACTATATTAGATGAGAGGGGGCACAAAAAGACCTTTCTGGAGAGATGGAAATTTGAGTAAAGACTTATGAAATACATCTCTTATGATTTAAGTGAGTAAACCTTGCAATACCTAGGGGAAGAATATTACAGGCAGAGGGGAGAGCAAGGGCCAAGGTACTTACGTGGGAGCATAAGTTCCTTTCCTTAAGCCAAACAGCCAAAAAACTCACTCTGCTTCCATGTGGAGGAGAGGGGTAAAGGGACACACAGAGAGAGGCCTGGAGGGGCATTCAATGGAAGCTCCTCTACTTGGAAATACAAGAATTGGGAGGAAAGTTTCTGTCTTACAATGAGAATTGTGAATTTCATTTCAGTGTGACAGGAAACGGTTGGAGGGAAATGAGAGTCTCATTTATATTTTACAGGTGCCACCATGGTTGCATTGGGAAAATACTGCTGGGCACAAGAGTGATAGCGGAGAGAGCAGATAGAAGAAGACGAGGGATGTAGAGGAGTAGTTCAGATGAGAGATGAAGGGGCCTTGGACTAGGGTAGATGTGATGAGGAAAGAGGTGGTTGGATTTGGAATGTATTTCAAAGAAAGGTCCAATGAGATGTGCTGAGATATCGGGAAGGAGATATGGGGAATGAGAGAAAGAAAAGTCAAAGATGATTGCAGAGTTTTTGGCCTAAGCCTCTGGCTGAATGGAAATGAGAAAACCTGGGGAAGGAACAGATTGGAAAGGAAGTGGAAGCAAACATTTGGTTTTGAATATGTTTGAAATTCCCATGATATATCTAACTGCAGAAATCATGTAGCAGTTGGATATATAAATCTGGAGCTCAGGGAAGAGTTTGGGGTCTGTACTATAAATCTGGAGGACATCAACCTATAGATAATAAAAGGTGGGAGACTGGATGACATAAACTAAAGGTGAGTGTCTGAGTCATAGCATTTAGAGGTCAGAAATATCATAAATTATATAATTATTATAATTACATACCCTCAATAGTCATTTAAAGAATTTAGTGGAGAAAAATTTCTGTTTACAGTAAATGGATTCTGTGATCCTATCTGGTATACTATTCTGGAATCTGAGCTGACCCTAACTGCATAAACCACCACTATGACTAGGCTTGGCAATGTCCCCAGTATCTCATTTAACAAATTTCCAATGTAGTTTTCTAAAAGTGTTAATTAGCTTGTGAACAATAGTTTCCTGAGTGCCCTCAATTCTATGACAACAGCACTTTTCTCTCTCTGTTTCCAGTGATTACCACTAATATTTTTAGCTCCTGCTTAATCAGTCCCAATCTTTTACACTTTATACTATAATATATTAAAACAATAACATTCAAATCTATATAACTGGGACTTGACCACATTTCTCCAAATTTATTTTTTAGATTAGTTTTGTAAATTTTCTGATTATTTTAATTTAGATTAATTTTATTTCTTTCAGATATGTCTCCTTCAAAAATATGCCTGAATCTAAAAAGAGTGATTTTGAAAAGTCAAATTTAAGACCACACTTTGCACCAACAAAAATAAAAATTCAAGAAATCAAGTCAATAGGTAATGCTTTGTATATTTATCTCTGTTTTGATGTATTAATGAAGTTCTTTTATTAAATACTTTATTATTTATTAATGTTTGTCTTATAAGTTCTTATAATTTGATGTTTCTGTTGAAAGCATTTGCTTGAAAGCCTATGGGTTATAACTGAAGTGTGAAAGATGTCAGTGAGCTATAAAGAAGAATTTCCTAAGAGAAAGAGATGATAAATGTCAGAATAGACATTTGTACAATTCACAAATTAAGAATATATTTTTATGTTTACTTTTCCGGAAAGAAAATCTCTGGATTTCCTTGCAGCTCAACCCTGAGTTTTCTTGTAATTGTTTTAAAAAAATCACTCAAGCTTGTACATCTTACTTAGTAGAAATTTACTTTACAGGGACTGTAAAGGAACTCACTTTCCTAGAAACTTCAGGAATCTGTGAGCTAGGAAACAGCGTTATAGAGCCTCAGAAAATTTGAGTGTTTTATGTTGTCTTTGTTTTTCTTTCCCTGGCATTATCAAAAAACCCATCTAATTGTGTCATGCTCATCAACAGCCCTGACTGAGGCTCCTTGAATCCACATTGCCCCATATTGCCTCATTTCTGTGACTCTTCGTAATCTAATTCCTCAAAAGATTTGTTTACATATACTGTCTCTACTCCCTCAACATTTTTTTTTTTTTTTTTTTTTTTGCGGTACATGGGCCTCTCACTGTTGTGGCCTCTCCCGTTGCGGAGCACAGGCTCCAGACGCACAGGCTCAGCGGCCATGGCTCACGGGCCTAGCCACTCTGCGGCATGTGGGATTTTCCCGGACCGGGCCGCGAACCCGTGTACCCTGCATCAGCAGGCAGACTCTCAACCACTGCGCCACCAGGGAAGCCCACTCTGTCAACTTTTGTTCAAACTTCAGCCTACTCCAAATTGGTCTTGCCTCCACCACTCTACTGAAGTTACACTGATTAAGAGTACCAGTGATCTCCATGTTGCTAAATCCAAAGGATATTTTTCTGCCACCTCTCAGTCCTACTATAGTTAGTTGATCACTCCCTTCTGCTTAAAACTCTGTTTTTCTGCTATCTCACCCTTTCTCAGTCTCTCTTTTTAATTTCTCTTCTCCATCCTTAAAATACTGTATTTGCTCAGAGCTCAATCCTGAGCCTGCCTCTGCTTCTACATTCTTTCTCCTTGGGTGATCTAATCCAGTCTTACAGATTAGATCACCCAACTGTATTTTAAATCTCTATGGTTTAAAATACCGTAGAGATATCGTTAAATCCTTCATTTATATCTCAATCCAGACTAATCCTCTGAAGGGCAGGTACCTACACTGAACTACCTATTTGATATCTCCACTCAAACTTCTCATTACATCTTAAACCTAATATCCAGAACTGGTCTCATGATTCCCTATCCTAGCCATCCTCTCAAACTTTCTCTCCCATCCCCTCCCCACAACAGCATTCCATTCTCAGTACATTGGACCAATTTACTCCAACTGGCTCAAGTCTAAAACCTAGAAGCAATCCTTGATCTCTCCTTTCCCTCCTCCCCAAAGTTCAATATGTCAACAAGCTCTTTTCATTCTAACTCATCTTGAATTAATCTATTTTCACCATATCTGCTGTCACCACCCTAATCCAAATCATCATCATCTTTGTGTGTCAACTATAGTAGCTTGCCGACAGGTATTTCTTCTTTCATTCTTGCCCTCTTTATAATCACTTTCCTTTTTTATTAAACCATTTAAAATTATGAAATAACATACATTATGAAAAGTGAATATAGCATAAAATGTACAGTATAATAACCAATTATTAAAAAAACACCTATATAACCATATTGCACATCAAGAAATAGAGCATTGCCAACGTCACCACTTGACCTTTCCCAAATCACCTCTCCCTTCCTTGTCCCTGGGAGTTACTACTGTCCTGATTTCTGTGGTAATCACTTCCTTACTTTTCTTTACATTTTTACCATCTATTATTTGCATCTCTAAAGAATATTGTTTAGTTTGCTTGCTTTTCACTGTATATGAATGTAATCATGCTGTATGCATTCATTTTTTTTTTTTTCTTAGCATTGTTTGTAAGATTCACTCATATTGTGCTGTGGAGGTGTAGTTGCTTCATTTTCATTGCTGTTAAGTATTCCATTGCATGAATATATCACGCTTTGTACTACTCTTGAAATTTAGGGTTTTTAGTTTGTCAGTCATTGCAATGCTGAAATGAATATTTTTGTTTAGGCATCCTGCTGCATCTGTGTAAAAGTCTCTTGAGAGTGTATATCCAGCATTTACATTACCGGGGATGCTTACCTTCAACTATAATAGATAATGTCAACTTTCCAAAGTGTTTTTACCAATTTATGCTCCCATCAGATTTGTGAGGGTTCTTTTTGTCCTGCTTCCTAACACTTGGAATTGTCAGTTTTCCATTTTAGCAATCTACTGGGTATATAATAATATATCATTATGGTTTAATTTGCATTTCTGTGATTACTAATAGGTTTGAGAACTTTTTCATAGACTATTGACAAATTGGATTTATACTTTTGGAAATCATCCAAGTTTTACCTTATTTTAAAATTAGTTTTTTATCCTTTTCTTGTTGATTTTTAAATATATTCTTTTTATTAGTTCTTTGTTGGTTTGGCGTGTTGTGAATATCTTCCCCTTTTCTATGGGTTTTCTTTTCACTCTCTTTATGGTGTCTTTTTGATGAACAAAAATTCTTCCACTTTAATAAGGTCAAATATACCAAATCTTTTCTTATTTGATAAGTACTTTTTGTACCATATCTAAGAAATCTTTTCCTACTCTGTGGTCATGAATATCTTTTTCTATTTATCTTGCAAAAGATTTTAGTTCTTCTTTTTACCTTTAGGTCTAAAGTCTACCTGGAATTACATTTTGAGTGAGGTAAGAGTCAAGTTTAGTTTTTGTTCATGTGAATACCCAGCTATCCCAGTGTGGTATTAAAAAGGCTATTCTTGGGCTTCCCTGGTGGTGCAATGGTTGGGAGTCTGCCTGCTGATGCAGGGGACACAGGTTCGTGCCCCGGTCCGGGAAGATCCCACATGCCGCAGAGCGGCTGGGCCCGTGAGCCATGGCCGCTGAGCCTGCGCGTCTGGAGCCTGTGCTCCGCAACGGGAGAGGCCACAACAGTGAGAGGCCCATGTACCGCAAAAAAAAAAAAAAAAAAAAAAAAAGGCTATTCTTTCCCTAATACTCTGGGCTCTTTGTTCTGGAGTGCTTATTATGTTTCATTATATTATTTATCCATTTCAATATCAATACCAAACAACATTAATTTCTGTAGCTTAAAATAACCCTTGATATCTGGTAGAGCAAGTCTTCCCACCTTGTTCTTCAAGAGTATCATGGTTATTTTCTGTTTTCCATTATGATTACTTCTTCTGACACATTGGTTATTTGGGAGTTTATGTCTTAATTCAAAATATATTGGACTTTTCTAATTATCTTTTGGTTATAAATTTTTAGCACAATTACATTGTAGTTTGAGGATGTAATCCATAGGATTTCAGTCCTTTGTAATTAGTTAACGCTTGTATTTTCACCCAGTATATGGTCGATTGTTGTAAATGTTCAGTATGTGCTTGAAAATTAAGTATATTCCGCAGCTGTTGGGTGCAGTGTTCTACATATGTCTTTTAGGTCAAATTTCTTCATTGTTTTTCAACTCTTCTATATCCTTTTTTATTTCTCTGCTTGCTTATTCTGTCAATTGCTGAGAAATTTCAGACTCATTTATTTTTTTCCTTGTAGAATTATCAAATTTTGCTTTACAGATCTTTAATATAGTTTAGGCTGTGTTATTAATTGCATAAAATTTTAGAATTATTATATATTTCTAGTGAATTGAACCCTTTTTAATTACAAAGTGATTGTTTTATTATCCAGTATTACTGTAGTTACCCCAGCTTTCTTTTGGCTAACATTTACATGGTATATCTTTTTCCATCATCTTGTTGCCACATTTCTGTAACATTATGATCTCTTACATAAGAGTCTTATCTCTTGTAAATATCAAATTGTTAGATTTTTAAATCTACTCTGTAATCTTTGTCTTTGAAATGGAGCATTTAGTCCATTTATACTTAATGTAACTACTTATATCTTTGGATTTAAATCTGCCATCTTATTTTGTTCTTTCTCTCCTGTTGATTCTGTGTTTCTTCTTCTGTCCTCTTATGTCTTATTTAGGATTGACTTTTTAAAATTTAAACTTTTCCCCTTTACTAATTTGGTAGTCATGCATTCTGTTTCTATTCTTTAAATGATTACCCTAGAAATTACAATATTCATCCTTTCAAAATATATTGTTACCCTCCTTCTGGACAATAAAGGAATCCTCGAACATGTTAATTATTTTCCTGCCGTACTGAGTTTTATGTTATCACTAAAGTCCAAAGTCTTACCTAAATATCATCTAAATCAGCTATGGTGAGACTCAAGGTATGATTGATCCTGAGGCAAAATTCCTCTCCAGCTTGAACCTGTGGAATCAAACAAATTGTGTGCTTCCAAAATACATTTGGGACAGGAATAAGATAGACATTCTCATTCCAAAAGGGAGAAATAGGAAAGAAGAATGGAGTAATGGGTCCCAAGGAAGTTTAAAACCTACTAAGACAAACTTCATGAGATCTTAAGGCTCAAGGATAATCCTCTTTGGCTTGATGCTCTGCCTTCCTGACCCACTGGGGCAGAGGTCCTGCTCTCACAACTCTGCTGAGTGGGGGGGTCACATCTCCCCCACTTCCCCACTGGGACTCTGCTAGGCCAGGATTTCATCCCCAGGACTATCTAGTGAGAGTGTTGGCCCACCCCCAAGGGCTCCATAGGCAGAAACTGAGGCAGTGGCCTCTGATTTTGATACTGAGGCAGGCCTGATGATCTTTGAGTCACCTTCATGGTCATTCTTCCCTTGTCTTGAGGAATAGCATGTTTGCAGTGCATAGCTCTGTGGTCCTATCCTGTAAAACCCAAGAAGTCCGACAGCCTTCCTTCATTTTATCCTGTCTCTATCCCCTTCACTTCAAACTGGCAGTGTCTCTCCTGGGATGGCTGATTAGGTCCATGTTTCACACCCATACCAATCTCCTTATCTCCTTATCAGATGGTCAGTGCACCACAGCCTTAGTGTTCTCTTTTGAACGTGCTTTCTCAGTTATTGTAATATGAGAATTTTCTAAATTCTTAAGTTCTGGTTCCATTTTGCTTAACAATTTTGTCTTCAATTCATTTCTCTCGTCTTGCATTTTTACTACAAGCAGTCAGGAGAAATCAAGCCTCTTCTTTAACACTTTGCTTAGAAATCTCAGCTAACTATCCAATTTCATCACTCACAAGTTCTACCTTCTACAACAAAACCAGAACACAAACACAAGTCAGCCAAGTTCTTTGCCACTTTATAATGAAGATCACCTTTGCTCCATTGTCCAATAGCGTGTTCCCCATTTCTGTCTGAGACCTCATCAGAATGGCCTTAACATCCGTATTTCTACCAACATTTCTGCATATGGTTATTCATGTATTCTCAGTGAAAATGAAAGCTTCCTCAATGGCTCTCCTTTTCTTTCTGAGTTCTCACCAGAATTGCCTTTAAAATCTCTTCATGGCCATATTAGCTTTTTCTAGCATGCACCTCACAACTCTTTCGGCCTCTACCCACTACCCAGTTCCAAAGGTTCTTTTATATTTTTAGGTATTTGTTACAGCAGCACCCCACCTCTCAGTCCCAATTTCTCTCTTATTCAGGCTGCTATAACAAAGTACTATAAACTGGGTGGCTTAAACAACAAATATTTATTTCTCACAGTTCTCACTGGAGGCTGGAAGCCTGAGATCAGTAGGATCAGGTTCTGTTGAGAGTCTTCTTCTTCGTTTGCAGACAGCCACCTTCTTACTTTATTCTCACATGGCGGAGAGAGCATTATTCTCATCATGGACATTCTACCCTTATCACCTCATCTAAACCTAATTACCTCCCCAAAGCCCAACTCCCAAAACCACCACACTGAAAATTAGAGCTTCAACATATGAATTGTGGGAGAGACACAAACATTCAATCCCTAGCAACTACCCTATCTAAATTATACCTCCCTCTCATGCTGTCCCTCACCAAAATCTGTCTATGTCTGTCACGGCATGCATCTCAATTTATAATTGTTCACTCCTTTGTTTCTTTACTTAATTCTTTTCTGTACTATCCAATAAAATGTGTGCATCATTGGGCAGAAATCACAATTCCAGAGTCCAACACCAGGCACTGGCCTGGCACATTGCAGGTGATCAACAAATAACTGTTGATTGAAGGAATACCAGATGTAAGTTTGTTACATCTATTATCTCATTTAATCCTCACAGCATCCCTGTTACATAAGTACTATTATTTCCACTTAACAGATGGGGAAGCTAAAGCTCAGAGGGGTTAAACGATTTTCCTAAAGCTACATAACTCACAAACAGAAAAGTAGTTTTTGGTCCCAGGCTACCTACATCCAAAGTCTGCATGCTTGACCATACATTATACCTACTTAAAAAAAAAAATCCATTAAATGATAATACAAATTAGTAAAACTCATAATTGGAGATGGGGGATTCAGGTTGAGGGGAATCTTTCTCTTTTCAAAGGAATTAATGAGAAGATTTATTTGACTATCAAGTATGATTCTGTTTTATTTAGAAATCTTTTTTTCTAAGAAAACACAGCTTTATTGTACAATAGTAATTGAATGTTATATTCTGTTAATAGAAATTCTTTTTAAAAGCAAATTATTCTAGAATATATTTAGCTCTAACAAACTACATTTCTAAAAAGTTTACAAGTAGAGAAAATGGTTTGTTGAGTTAAATTAGAAGTAGTCTAACAGTATAGAAATACCATTTATGTTTGGATTTCTTTCTTTAGAGCCAGTAGAAGAATATCTAAAATCAAGATCTATTAGATCTTTTCATTATCTTAAGGATACAACTGAGGTAGGTTTAATTTGCATGCTTACAATTATTTAATAGAAATCCAGATTATCCCTAATAGTTTTATATATTTTTCTACAAATCCCAAATTCAAATGAATTTTAGGATTCAGAAGCATAAAATTTTAAAGTGATTTCATCTCTGATATTATGCAAAACTTTATATATGGCAATAATAGAGAAAATAATATGTTACCTGTTGGACAGGCAATACAGTGGAAATTATTTATTGAATGTTATCATAAAGTTATCAAAGTTAAGACAGGGCCTCATAGAAAATTATATGTGCATAATTTAAATATTTTATTTTAATTTAGAATATAAAAATATACATCCATTTGTTAATCTTTTGATGTGTAGCCAAGACCATTTTTTTTTCTTTTTGCGGTTCACGGGCCTCTCACTGTTGTGGCCTCTCCCATTGCGGAGCACAGGCTCCGGACGCGCAGGCTCAGCGGCCACGGCTCACGGGCCCAGCCGCTCCGCGGCACGTGGGATCTTCCCGGACCATGGCACGAACCCGTTTACCCTGCATCGGCAGGCGGACTCTCAACCACTGCGCCACCAGGGAAGCCCCAAGACCATTTTGGTTATAGTTATTTAACTCACATAATTACAATAACAATGATTATAACAGGTTTAGCACCAATACTATTGGAAACATTTTTAAAAATTTTATTTTATTGAAGTATAGTTGATTTACAATGTTGTGTTCATTTCTGCTGTATAGCAAAATGATTCAGATATATATACATTCTTTCATATTCTTTTGCATTATGGTTTATCACAGGATATTGAATATAGTTCTCAGTACTATGCAGTAAGACCTTGTTGTTTATCCATTCTACATATAATAGTTTGCATCTGCTAATCCTAAACGCCTAATCCATCCCTCCCCCACACCTCTCCCTCTTGGCAACCCCAAGTCTGTTCTCTATGTCTGTAGCACCAGAACTATTGACTCTTGCTAACAACCTGAGCAGAGGTACATGGGCATCCTGAAAAGTGACCAACCAGCCTTGACCATTGAGCATGCCTGGATATTATTCAGGAGGTTTTATCTAGGAGACTAGAGAGAGAAATTAATACAGAGAATCAGCAAAGGGAAGTCATTTAAGAGAGTCTCTTAGGTGTTAATTTACTTCTTCTTCTTCTTATTATTATATTTATTTATTTATTAAACACAAAAGGCAATTTATTGGCTCATGTACATGAAATGTCCAGGGCTGTCTAGCTTCAGGCATAGCTGGATCCAGGGGCTGATATGATGCCATTATGGGTCAATCTCCATCTCTCAACAATGGTTTCCTGCCTTGGTTTTCCACTCTGTGGCAAGATGGCAGCTGAAGTGCTGGACCTCCTTCCCCTCTTCTCAGCAGGCTCTTTCTTTCTTTCTTTCTTTCTTTTTTTAACATCTTTATTGGAGTATAATTGTTTTACAGTGGTGTGTTAGTTTCTGGTTTAGAACAAAGTGAATCAGCTATACATATACATATATCCTCATACCTCCTCCCTCTTGCGGCTCCCTCCCACCCTCCCTATCCCACCCCTCTAGGTGATCACAAAGCACCAAGCTGATCTCCCTGTGCTATGTGGCCGCTTCCCACTAGCTATCTATTTTATATTTGGTAGTACTTGTAAGTCCATGACACTCTCTCACTTGATTTACTTATTATTAACCCTGTTTATTGCTAATCTGGAGAATGAAACATGAAGAAATACATACTTTGCACCATAATTAATAACATGTTATCATTTTATTGCAACTTTATACCTTTTATACTTTTTAAAAATATTGACAAAATACACTGTCTGGCTTATTAGTTTTATCCTCATCTACATGTTTTAAATAGGTTTGTGTTTAATAAAAATCTCCCAAGAAATATAAATATATTGTAACTTCATCATAAGATTACTCATCATAATAAATTTACTAGCATCTTATATAAAACATTTTAATTTTTAAAAAACAAATTAAAATATACATATGCCTTTTTAAATTAAATAATACAGAAAGGCTAATAAGAACACAAAGCCCTTGCACCCGTTCTTCCTGTTCTAATTTCCTCTTTTCAGAAGCAACCATGTTTAACCTTTTGGGGTTTCAATTCCTCTTATGATTAACTCTATAATTCTAAAGAATGAGCTTCTACTGCTAATTTTTTATTTATCAACTTTAAGCATTATCTACTGCATAATCAAAAACAAAGATTTGAATTAGTTTATTTACACTACATCTCACTTCTCTCCCTCTTTCCTCTTCTGTATCTTTTTTTTTTTTTGGCTGTACGCGGGCTTCTCACTGTTGTGGCCTCTCCCATTGCGGAGCACAGGCTCCAGACGCACAGGCTCAGCGGCCATGGCTCACGGGCCCAGCCGCTCTGCGGCATGTGGGATCCTCCCGGACCGGGCCACAAACCCGTGTCCCCTGCATCGGCAGGCGGACTCTCAACCACTGTGCCACCAGGGAAGCCCCCTCTTCTGTATCTTTGATAGTTACTTTTCTGCTTTTTCTGTTTTAACATTGAAATAATATATCTAAATACTTTTTTCTTTCCTATCAACTTTAATCACTAACTCCTGATTCCTCTTTACTTAAGATGAAAGATCTTAACAGTTTTAGCCTTTCCTCCACATCTTCTTCCCTAGGTCAAGTATATCTTTATTTTTACACTTTTGAGGTCAATGATTATACTCACTTTGTAACTCTGATTAAACCTTTATGTTTTGTCTGTAGATTAATTCTAAAGCTAAAAATGCTTTAAACAGCATTTATATTATTACATTTTTGTAAATAATTGTTTATTGTAGAACAAAGTAGTGTGCTAGGACTATGTTTCTTCTCAAGGGGTGCAGTGTAAAAACAATAGGCTCTCTTTTCTTATTCTCCATCAGTTACTAAAAAATAATGCCATATATTAATTTCCCTTATATTTAGATCTTGACTGTCTTGTGTACTTTTTCTGGAGTTCCTAGTTGCCTTTCTTTTTTCTTGTGGTGAATGATAATAATAGCAAACATCTATGTAGTACGTGAGTGTGCCAAGCACTGTTCAAATGCACATATATGCATATATATGCATTCTTCTTTTCCTGCCTTCTTTTGGATAATTTGAATATTTTTTAACATTTTAATTTATTGACTTTTAGCTGTACCTCTTTGTGTTTGGATTTTTTAGTGGTATCTTTAGGGATTAAAATATACATCATCAACTCTTCAAAGCCTACTTAGAGTAAAATTGTACTATTTCACATAAAGATTTAGAAGCCTTTAAATTGTATAAAACCATTTACTAACCCTGTCTTTCATAATATAGTTTTCATGTGTTACTATAAACCCCATAAGACAATATTATAATTTTTGCTTTCAACACTCCTATATGTTTTAAAGAAAGTAACAGAGTAAAAAAACAACCAAATACAACCAGATCTGATGCTCTTCAGTACTTCCTGAAGATATATTTCCATCTGGTATCATTTCCCTTTATCCTGAAGAACTCCCTCAAGTATATTTTGTAGTGAAGGTCTGCTGGCAACAAATTCTCTGTTTTCTTTTACCTGAAAGTGTCTTAAGGATATTCTGAAGGAAATTTTTGCTTGACACAAAACTTTGGCTGGTAATTGTTTTTTCTTTCAGCATATTGATGATGTTCCAACATCTACTGGCCATCACAGTTCTGACCGCCATAGTTTCTGATGAGAAATCAGGGGTATTTTGAATTGTTCCCCTGTGTGTATAACTTGTTTTTCTCTGGCTGCTTAAAGATGTTTTCCTCATACTTGGTTTTCAGCAGTTTGATTATGTGCTTAAGCATGGTGTTCTTCTTAATTATCCTGCTTAGGGTTCATTAAGCTTCTGGAATTTATAAATTTATGTCTTTCATCAAATTAAGATCATATTTCATCTCACCACTATTTATTTAAATATTTTTCTACCCCATTCTACCTTTCCTGTCCTTCTGGGATTCTTGTTACACATATATCAGACTTTTCTTTTTTGAGTTCAGCAAGTATTTATTGAGTTCCTACAGCAGCCAGCCTCCTGTCCAGAGACTTGTGGCCTGAGATCACAGGGTAGGTGAGCAGGCTCAGACTTTTCATTATTGTTTTCTCACAGGGACACATATGTCTCTGAATCCCTCTAAAAAACAAAAATTCTCCTCTCTTTTTTCATATTGGGTAACTTCTATTGGTCTGTATTAAAGTTCCCTGACTCTTTACTCTGATGTCTCCATTCTGTTTTAAAGTCAACCAGTGAGTTTTTTTACTTCAGGTATTATACATTTTCAGTTCTAGAATTTCCATTTTTAAAAATAGTTTCTATTTCTCTAAGATTTCCTTTTTTCTCATTCACTGTGAACATATTTTACTTTTTTCATTGAGCATAATTATAATAGCTGCCATAAAATCTGATAATTCCAACATCTGGGTCATTTCAAGGTTGGTTTTGATTGATAGCCTTCTCTGTTGAGACTAGGTTTCATTTTCCTGGTCTTTGCATGTTAAGTTGGATTTATCCTGGACACCACAATTGTTATAATGTGGAGACTCCAGAGTCTGTTATATTCCTACAAAGAGTAATGATGTTACTGTTTAGCAGTCAGCTAACTTGGTTGGGCTCAAAATATACTCTGTCTCTATAGAAGCAGCTCAAATTTCAGTTCAGTTGTTATGTTATATCCTTAGCTGCACTGCTTGCAGTTTTCCCTAAACATGCATCGTTCATGGGTCAGCAAGAGACTTGGACAGGGTTTATACATAAAAGATGGGGCTATCATCTTTGGCACTCTTCTTTCTATCATTCCCTTCTCATTTCCCAGAAGTTTTGGTCAGCCTGAACTTTTTCCTCTGGTTCTTCTGGCCAGAAAGAACTTAAGTTTTCTATCAGAGTTTTAGATGTCCTATACTTTGGCCTGCCTTCAAACTAAAAGCCATAAAAATAGAAACTTCACTCTACGCAAGTCAGTAATTCCAAGTGTCAATGCTTTTTCTTTGTCATCTGCTTTTGTTCATTCTCCAGGACCTTCAGGCAACTTGTGTGTGTGTGTATGTGTTTGTGTTTTCTAGAGTATTTTGTCTAGAGTTTATAGTTTTTATCTGAGAGAGAGTGGCTCTGATAGAGGCTTACTCAGCCATATTGAAAAAGAATTTTCCAGAGTTTTTACTACTTCCTTTATTTTTTCCTACTGCATTGCTCAATATTTCCTAAACATCTATAAATAATAGTGCTGATAGGTGTCACTATTGTCATGCCACACACTAGTGTATTGTCATTAACCATAATATTAGTTAGTGGTTTTATATGGGTATAATTTTTTAAATTTTGCTAAGATATTCTTTATCATATTAAGAAAGTATTCTCTTTAGTTTTATTACAGTTCTTATCAATGATGGTTACTGAATTTATCAAATGTATTTTAAATATTACAGCTATTAAAATAATTACATTATTTTTCTCCTTTGATCTATTGGGACATAAATTATAATAACTTAGAACTATTAGGAGCTTTTAATTTCTTTTATTTTTTTTTGCGGTACGCGGGCCTCTCACTGTTGTGGCCTCTCCCATTGCGGAGCACAGGCTCCGGATGCGCAGGATCAGCGGCCATGGCTCACGGGCCCAGCCACTCTGAGGCATGTGGGATCTTCCCGGACCGGGACACGAACCCGTGTCCCCTGCATCAGCAGGCAGACTCTCAACCACTGCTCCACCAGGGAAGCCCAGGAGCTTTTAATTTCTTGATAATTTTGTTTGGCCATTACAAATTGTTCCATTAGTACAGTGTTGAGTAGTATTTTATTTTGAATTTGTGAAATCACCTGAAGTCGTATGTGAAATTAGCTTGTAGGCTTCTTCTGGTGCATCTTTTCAGACTTCGGTGTCAAGACTATGTCAGCTATGAAAAGAACTGAAAAGTCTTTGTTGTTATTTATTTTTTAATTTAACTGACATTATATTGCATAAGAATTGTTTGTTGCATAAAAATTTGAAAGAACCTATGTATAAATCTATTTGGGCTGGGTTACTTTTTTAAAGGTAGTTATTTGAAACTTCTTTACATTTCTTTTAAGAATTTTTGGTATGCTCAAATTTTCTACTTCTTCTCAAGTCAATTTTGGCCATTTTTCTTTACATTGAAGTTTATCTGTTTGACTCTGAAGACATCGATAGTCTATCCCTCTCACAACCATCCTTCTTGACTATTGAAAATTACCCTTTATACACTACAAATGATAAATGCTCCCCTGCCCCACCTGGCTTTGAATATGCTGTTGATTGTCTTAATGAATACCCTGGACATATGTTGTTGGCCTCTCCTGATATGTTCTTATCTCCAAATCCCAGCATTAAGTTCTTCCTCACTGATGAAGTGTTTCCTGTCTATTCCAGCCCTCTCTTCTAAACTCCTCCCCATTTAAAGATTGTATTGATTGGTTTGGTTCTTAGTGATATTATCTTATTACATTATTTGCCAATGACTCATGTATGCTAATCATATATATTTAGAATGTGAATTCTTTATGGCCTGGATTTTTGTCATATTTAAAATTTTTATCTCATATTATCCAGAATGAAATATATTCTGTTCCTAGTGTGAAAAAAAATTGTAGGTACTAAACAAATATTTGTTTGGTTGGTTGATGGACAGTCACAAGTTACGCAGTTTATACTTACATATGCATGTTTATTTTGGGTATCTAAATAATTATATTTAAATAGAAATATACAGGGACAATCTGAGACACTAGGTAAAGCTGGATCACTTTTTTCCAGTTTCTCCCCCTTTACTCAGAACTATTCTGCTGTACCTGCTCTGTGTATGAGACAGTAAAGTTTCTGTTTAAACCAAGAGGGCTTTTTTTTCTCAGTACTTAAACTTTAGACTTTCTCTGCATTTGGAGAAATACATTTTATATGAAAATAATGGCTAAGTTTTAGAGACAAAGAAAATAAAATTTAGTAAAAAGTGCGAGCATAGGCAAATTTTTAAATTTCTGTAGACATGTTCCCTCATCTAAGAAGTGGTAATAACATCTATTTCATAGGGATTTTTTTTTGAGGATTAAATAATCATTATATTTGAAATTATTTAAAGATCTAGTCAGCTGTTAGTTATCATAATTAGCTATTCCAAATATGAATAATCAAGTATAAATTATTTACAATATAGACATGGAAAAAATAATTTCTAAGATAGTTTCCCCTTTTCTTTATGTTTAGGAAGAACATGCTAAACCCTTCCATGAACTGTATTCACAGCATAGACAACAACGTAGAAGAACATTGGGATCTACAATCTTTTCTCCTGTACCCAGCATTCAGTCTAATGCTTATAAGAATGAAAAAGACTCTATTTACAGGTATACACATTGTGTGTTTATATTGAAGTAACTGAAAATTAACTGCATCTAACTTCAAGATATAGGCATTAAGAAAATCTTTAGCCAAGGAATATCAGTATCTAATCATATTACCACATTATTTCACTACTTAATAACATCTGAAGACTCTATAACAAAAATGGTAAAGCTTAGATTCCTTAGTATGGCATATAATATCTTTCCAGCCGTCTATTCTGTCCTTTGCTTATACTGAGTCTAATCACAGCAAACAGTTTATTCCAACTACTGTGTGATTGACCCACTCTGTTCTTTATGCTCAGAACATACTTCTCCTGATAGATTCCTATTCATCTTGAATAGTTGGGACACTTTTAGCTGCAATTAAAAGAAAACTAACTACATATGATTTAGACAAAAAAGGTATTTATAATCTCAAATAACAAGAAGTCCATCAGTAAGGCAGCTCCAGGTTAATTCAGGGGTTTAATGATGCCATCAAATATCCAGCTTCTCCATCTTTCCTCAACTTGCCTCTACTGTCTCAGCAACTAGCTTGTCCTCCTAGCCTTGCTGTACAAGATGGTGACCACTATTGAAGATAACTGGTAACAGCACCCACTGAAAAGGAGAAAAGCTCTTTGACCCTTTTTTTCTTTTAAAGATTTATTTTATTATTTTTGGCTGCGTGGGGTCTTAGTTGGAACGCAGGATCTTCATTGAGGCATGTGGGATCTTTCGTTGCGGCATGCAGGCTCTTCCTTGTGGTGCGTGGACTTCTCTCTAGTTGTGGTGTGCGGGTTTTCTCTCTCTAGTTGTGGTGCACAGGCTCCAGGGCTCAAGGGCTCTGTAGTTTGCAGCACACGGGCTCTAGTCGAGGTGTGCAAGCTCAGTAGCTGTGGCACACGGGCTTAGTTGCACTGTGGCATGTGGGATCTTAGTTCCCTGACGAGGGATGGAACCTGCGTCCCCTACATTGTGAGGCAGATTCTTTATCACTGGACCACCAGGGAAGTCCCTCTTTGACCCTTTTGTAAGAATGAGGAAAATGCTCCCCAAAGCCCTCCAGCAGACCTCCCCTGGTGTCTCTTTGGCTAGAATAGCTTCATACACTCATACCTAAAAACCAGTAAATCATTATCAGCTTTTAACACAACCCACAGTATGAAATACTTTTTATATCACAATGATTGATATCTATATCAATATCTATATGTATCTATCAATCTATCTATCTGTGGAGCAGAAGATTCAGATTCATAGACCCCTAATTATTTGTCTTTCTGTTAGTTGAAATTGATTGCAGTATTTTAGTGTTTTGAACAATTGTTACTAAGAATCTATGTGATACACTCTATTCTATTCTACTTTTTAAAATGTTGGTCAGGAGATGCTAAATTGATTTATTGTCTAAATTGATGGGTTGTAGCTCACATTTTGAAAAGCACAGGCTTAGATTATTCCAGGTTCATTCCCTTGATTTAGGAAGGCGCTCAGCCTCCCTTGGAGGACAGGGTTGCTTGGAGAAAAATGAATAGGATCGGAGTTCTGTTAGCAAAAAAGGGGGAAAAAAGACTCTTAAGTAGGCAACCCTCTTTTTAACGCATTATCCTTTAAGTTCTACTCAGATGTCACATCTTCTCGAAATGTTCCTTGATAGCAGTGGCGGGCTGTTCTACGTGTGCCCTTATATGTTTTGGCCCCTGACACCTGTCTCATCTCATCTTACTCCACTCTCCTCATCACTGCACTCCAGCAACACTGGCCTTCCAGTGAGCATTCCAAGCTGGTTTCATACTCAGACCTTTACACTTGCTATTCCCCCAGCTCTTCACCTGGCTGTCTCCTTCCCTTTCTCAGATTTCAACTCAAATATCCCCTTCTGAGAGAGGTCTCCCATAGCCACCTTAGATGAAGTATTATGTTTATATTTTTCTGTAATACTTACAAGTAGTTGAAATTATTTTATATATATGTTTTGTTGGTTGGTTTGTTTGTCTTTTGACTATTTCCTCTCTCTAGAGCAGAGCTTCCTAACCAATAAACTGTGGTAATTTTGTGCTCAGAGAGGGTTATAGGTGTGCTGAAATGCTGATCCTTCAACCTTCAAAACTGTGGAGTTGGCCCCATGGTAGCCAGGCTACAAGTGTTCTCAAGTGTTTATCTCAGTGTACTGAACAAAGACTATTAACTAATATGTTTGTCATTATGTGGAAAAGGTTGGGAAACATTGCACTAAGATACAAACTACTTGAGGATAAGAAAAAAACTGAATTTATTGCCAACAGCATGTGTGTCTGGGAACATGTTTAAGAAAGCAGAGAAATGCTGGAGTGGCCAGCAGGCATATTTGGAAGAGTTCTGCCCTGGACACTTTATTCATGCCAGGTGGCAAAGTCTGTTTGGCATGTGCTAACTGACCTCTCTCCATACCAAGTGTTTAACCATTTGAGGCTTCCTACTGGCTAATGATGACTTTACATTTTAGAGAGATTTGGGAATGCCTTTCTTCAACAAAAATCCCCCAAGACCAGTTTTATGTTAGCCAAACATTAGATCCTTGATCTCAGTCTTTTCCAGTTCTATCTTGTTCACTTAAGAAGTTTTTACTGGGCTTCCCTGGTGATGCAGTGGTTGAGAGTCCGCCTGCCAATGCAGGGGACATGGGTTCGTGTCCCGGTCTGGGAGGATCCCACATGCCGCGGAGCAACTAGGCCTGTGAGCCATGGCTGCTGAGCCTGTGCTCCACAACGGGAGAGGCCACAACAGTGAGAGGCCCGCGTACTGCAAAAAAAAAAAAAGAGAAGTTTTTACTGAATAGCTACTACAGATCAAGCACAATACCAAGTACTTTCCATGTTATTTTACATTGAAAAATATTTTATACAAAGTATTTTCTAAATGCCATAATATATATGTGCCTTTTGTGAAAATCTTTTATAATTTCAGCTCAAACTGAAAAAAAAAACCTAGGGGATCATTTGATTTGGTTGGTCACTTAGAAGATTAAGTTAATAAAAGGTAATTTATTTAATTTTTTTTATTTTATTTTGTTCAAAGATGTTTCTAAGAAGAAAAGTTCTGCCTTTTATTTTCTTGTAGACCAGAATGAATTTATTCTGTCTTATTATGGACATCTAGGCCCGTACTACAATCCAATGACTGTCCTAAGACTGCTCAGCTAGTCACATTCACATTCAGACAAGGTCATACACATGTGACACAAGGTCACATTCAGACCTTGAGCACATGCTCTATCTGCTGCAAGTTCACAGTCAAATGGAGAGGAAGACAATGAAAAATGAATGGAGAGAATACAATTGCATTTTTATAGTAGATACAAATTTAATTACACTACAACATGGATGTGAAAAAAAGGTAGCTTTTTATTTTTATATAATTCTGATACTTCTCAGGAGATCCTCAAACCCTGTGTAATGAAAAAAATTCATATTAATCCATTGTGTTTTAAACTTTGTTTGGAGTAAAAATGCACAGCCTCTTTAGGCTTAACACAGTCTTTCTGTTTCTTTCTACCATGGTGTCTTAGTATATGAGTGAGGGGCTCACTGGACTTTGTGACATTGAGGAAAAGGTACTTGGCCAGGGATCTTGGTCAGTGCCCTTGTACTGCTGACCTCATTCCTAGATGTTCTGTGGCTACTGACATTTGTGCTTCATGAACACATAGTCTATTCTCTCTGAACCTGGATAGGGTCCACTCTCAACTATCACTAGTATGGTAGAACCCATTTAGTTCTTGTCATGTCTTCATCTCTTCTTAGACTGTCTATTTATACCTCACCTAAGTCAAGCCTTTGCTATGGGTCACTGCACCCCTGCAATGACAAGCTTGTTGCAAGCCTAATCTCAGTGTCCATGTCACGTGTGGACCAAGGGAGATCTGGAATGAAAACTATATCCTCTCTCTGCCTAACCACACCATTTCATCCTGATAACAAAGCTAGGGTCACCCTGTGTTGGCAGGAAGCTGCCCTGCAAAGCACTTTCATCCCAGAATCTCAACAAAGGATGTGGCAAATATATCTCTCTTCCTTTGTTGTTCTCCTCAACCTACATAATATACTTCCTCTCCACTCAAAAACCAAAGAGGCACACATACTACGGTCTTGCTTCCACCCCTGCTTTTGCTATTTTCCCCCACAAACCAAGCAGGAAAGGATGGTCTTGTCAGGTTGAAAGTATGGCAGAGGGTTTGAGGGAGATGTTAGCAGTAGTGATTTTTTTTTTAATTGGGGTATAGCTGTTTTACAATGTTGTGTTAGTTTCTATTGTACAGTGAAGTGGAGTTCCCTGTGCTATACAGCAGGTTCTAATTAGTTATCTATTTTATACATATTAGTGTATATATGTCAATCCCAATTCATCCCACCCACCCCACGCCCCCGCTTTCCCCCCTTGGTGTCCATACGTTTGTTCTATAGCAGTAATGACGTTGAGGAATGGGAAAGGCAGACAAGAACAGACAAGCTGAAATCAGCCCTATAAACATTTATGCTGAACTTGTGTTCATTTTCAGAATAAAATCTCCTCCAGAGATGAATGATTTTAGTACAAAAGACAGTAAATCCATCAGAAAGGATCAATTAAATGAGTATTCAGTAAGAAAGAAAAGCTTGCCCCCCTTGTGCTTTGAGGATGAACTGAAAAAGTCAAATGCCAAGATAATCGACATTAGTCCAGCAAAGACAGCAACTTCTTACACGGTAATAAAAACATCTACTACTGTTCAGTAAAAATGTGTATTATTACTCCTTGTGGGAATGTCATACTCCAGTGCCCAGAATCTTTGATAAATTCTCCTTCCCTCTTGGCTTCATATTCTGAAGTGACAACAACACAAGTTCTTAGTGTTCTTTTTAGAACCTCCACCCCAAATCTGGGGATTCCTCTGCACCAGCTGAAAATTTTGTGTTTTTCTTTATAAAGAACGATTTATCAAATTTTCTTGATTATAAAAGAAATATAAAGATGGTATTTTTTTTAATGACTGGATTATGTTTCACTTTTCTATCAATCTATTTTAACTATTTCAACCAGAAAATACATTTATTAAAGGCCATCTGGTAGCTCAGAGTCTCTGGGATGCTGGAGAGACAATCTGGCTTGAAAGCTCTCCAATCAGGACTAACCCTGTTACAGCCCCAGGTTGCTCCACTGGGGCCCATGCTGTTGTCACAGATAAAAGTTTACAACTCTGACTCTGGTCAGGGGACACTGTTTCTAAGATCTTTGCCAGTGCTGCCCTTCCGCTAGATATATCTACCACCATCCTCACTAGAATAGTTTTCACAATGCCTACTTTTCAAAATGCTTGCTTTTTCTGAACTGAAGACTGTCTTAGGTGTGTCTGAGTGGCAGAGCCTAGGTCACACACCTACGCCCTAACCTCAAGCAAGGCTGATAAAGCGAGTTTTTGCCTCTACCTAAGTGTACTTTGACTCGGAAGGTGGAAAATTCCCTAAGGTATTGATTAGACAGACCAAAAATTTGACAGACCTCTACTCCTATCACTAAATAGGTAACATGGGCATCACCAGTGGATTGCAAAACTAGATCTTTTGTCATTTTTTCAGTGATCGTATGCATTAATATGCCTTTCACACTAAGGACACTAATATACAATGAGATGATCCTAATTTCTTACTTCATTAATTATATTTCTAAAAGAAAAGTAGCAATCATTGACTTAAAGTTTACAGACTAAATACTAGTTCTACTCATATTTGATGAGTTTCTGTGGAGTTAATCTTTTTTCCTTACAATGGAAATGTGGAAAAGAGTTCAGTGAGTAGCTCATACATACAGATTTTGCTACTACTGTGATAAAAGTAATCTATTTTTAAGTCAATCTATTACTTCGGCTATTTTATTCCACAGATATATATTGAGCACTTTTTATTGGGCTAAGTATTGTGCTAAATGTTGGGGTATAGTAATGAATATAATTATTTTAAAGAAAATTTTCCACTGTCTGAACTTATTAGGATACTCAGACTGTAATTTTGGCTTATAATCAGTTATATTTCTTTTGATTTTTGACTCAATCCATTTTTTGGTATGCTGCTTATTTCTGGACATGGAAACCTAAGAAATGACAGAACAATGTTCCATCCCACCAACTATCATATTTCCCAGTGACAACACCAAACATAAAGACTTTATATCTCACTCTATTTCAAAAAGGGTTTTAGGAGGCCAAAAGTTCAGATTTTACTCCTAACATCTGAACAGAGTGTCAAGAGAAAGAAGTGTGTCACATACAAGGACATCTTTTTTGTATGTTTAAATACCATTATTGTTTATATTAAAAACTTCTATGTAGCCATTTCTAGAATACTTTACGATTTTATTTTCATGTTTTAAAAATTATAGCCTTCTTGCCTCAATAGACTGATGATGAATACTCTCTTCTTTAATCCACAGGAAGAAAATGATACAAATCCCATAATTTTCCATGAGACTGGATATGTACAAATGTTACTTTTGACAAAAAACAGGCTTCCTCCCCATTCTATGGAAAATGGGAATGGTTACCCATATAAAAGATCAAATATTGTTTTAGAAAGAAATTGTGGAATGCTCAAATCTGTAGCTAGAGGTCAATTTACTACTCCTTCCAAACCCAAAAGAACTCTGCCTACAACACAGAAGAAAGCTATACAAGCAGTATCTTTTGAAGTAAGCCGTAGAGTTGTAGATGATAAACTAAGGAAGAAAACTAGCAAGCAGATATTTGAAAACGTATCTTGGAATAAACTTTATAACTTTTCACAGACTTTTTCCAGCCTAACAAAAAAATCTGTGGGTTTCCTTGATAAAACTGTTATTCAAGAAATGAGTGCTAAAACGGCAAATTTGAAAAAACGTTTTCTACAGTAAAAACAATGAGCAAATTGAGTGCCTCGCCTGTCAAATATTGCTCAAAGCCTTCAAAAAATATACTCAAAGTCCATAAAATAAATAATGTAACACCATTGGATGATTTGTTAAACTTGTCAAGTAAAAATTAAGCACCTCATAAAATATTGTTTATACAGCAAAATTTGGGTAACAGGAAGCAAATAAAGTTCCAAGATCACAGAAGAAATCCTTGTCTAAATGGTAATGTTCTAGTGGATGGTAGAAGAAAACAAAGTATAGAAATTGGAATTACAAACCAACAGTGGTATACTATTTTTAGTAAATAAGAGGACAAAATTAGGAAATAATGATCAACAAGAGGAACTAGTTCAGGAATTTCTCTTATCTCAATTAGATCCCTCAATCATCAGCATTCCTACAGTAAAGTAGATTCAGGACCAAGAATGGCACAGACTGACTCTGGAAATTTGCTGTCGGAAGCCAAATAACATCAATAACCTTGCTCCATAATTGGATATCAAACAAGACAAATATACCATTAACTTGATGCATGTGGAATTAATCATTGTAGCAGCATTTTGGATAATCATTAGAAACCAGTATTACATTAGCAATTCATGCAATTAAAAGACTTTGTAAAATTTCAAATACCTTTTTGTTAGTAAACATTGGAACTTCTTTACTATATAATGCCTTTACCAAGTATAACTTTGACTTTTTTCTGAATTGCTAAATAATTTAAAAGAATAATTTATCTTTAATAAGATAAATAATTTTGGCAGCAAATCCTTAAAGGATTAAAAGTTCTAAATATATTATTATATTGCTATTTTATCTACTCATTAACTTCTCATGAACCCAAACACTATAAAGACGGAATTCACCTTAGAAACAAGTTGCATTTGAAGAGTTCATTGGCAATCTGCTAGTTTAAGGACTTTGAAAAAAAAAATCTTAACTGTTAGTACTCGAGGAGAAGTAGGTTAATTAGAAGCATTTCAGTTAAAGGAAGGTTTTGGAGGTCTTTTGGAAACTTTCCAGGGTAAGGAGGTAAACTTGTTCAGGCTTCTCTGTTTCCACTGACTGGAGGTTTTCTTTATTGTGCGTCATCAGTGTTACTCTTGGACATCTTTTCACAGTAGAGGCAGATTTTGGCTCTCAAATAGGATGACAAGTAGAGAAAATGGAGATGAAGGAAAGATAGTGTAACTGGAGACTTTGTAAATGAGGGAAGAGCAAGAGAAAAAGGGTTCAAGATAAGGTGGTGGGTTCAGGTATGTAGGAAGTAGTAGGGTGGAAACACACAAGCTTTCCCTGGCTCTTTACCTTTCTTTTTGTTACTGGCTGGGGAGGAGAAGCAGCAGCTGCAGCAACTCAAAGTCATGAAGTCCTCTTTCTTTCTTTCCAGAAAACAGGGATTGACCCTCTTGCTCTCTTTGCTTGCTCTTATCCACTCTCCCCCTACCTCTACCCCACCCCCATATTCACTCCTCCCCTGCTCACTGCAAAGCAAAATAGTTTCCCTAACTACCCTGCTGGCTCAGAAGAGAAAACACAGACTCTTCTTAACCATTAACAATAAAAATGACAAGAAAGAGAAAATATACCCAATAATAGCCCAAGTAATGACGGTAGGGTTTCCTGATATTCAGTACAAGAGAAACAGGTGTAGGCCCTGGGTTTGGGCAGTTATGAATAAACTTGGGCAAATAATGTAAACTGAGTCTCACTTTTCCGTATCCCTGCCTTAAGATGAGGACAACAGTACCTTATTTTACTGTATTATCATTTTTAAGATTAAAACAACAGTGTGGAGTATCTTGAGTATGGTAAGCATTCATTTAAATTTCCCTTTTTATTCCCATCCTTTCTCCTGCTCTTAGTGTAAGCATAACATCTTAAAAGATGTTCCCCCAAGTGTCTTACTACCATCTTTTCTAAATTAAATGCTAAACCTAACTACAATCAGTGTCCAGACTTCAGCCCAAAGTAGACTCAAATTAGAACTGAGGATTTTGTATGTTATTTTTGGAAGTTTCTGCTGGAACTTGTGAGTTTTATCCTTTAGAAAGGCACTAAATCAACTTAAAAATTCCATTTGGCTGAGATTGGCCATTGACATAGCTGGACAGCAGGGAGCAGTGGATTCTGGGAAGATGGTGACATAAACTCAGCACCTTTCTCTTCCACTCTCAGATTTAATCTATTATCTCCTCAGCCAAATAGATGCTGGCATCTGCAAGACGTGGGGTGCAAGATTAGACATGGTTTCTATTCTGATGCTGAGATCTGAATATGGCCCTAGAAACCAGTCTCTGAGTTAGAAGGTAATAATGGAAGTTGTGCTGTATCCAGGGACTAGCTAGCATTTGGGATCTGTGGATTACCCAGGGAATGGTTGTCTTTGGTCCTGTGTAAGTAAGTGTTCCTGGTCTCATTGGTCCCCAGGAGACCAACAAGGAAACTGTAAACCTATGAACAAACTGGGAAGTCAGAGGTCCATGAATTTTCCTTCAGATGCCTCAACAGAGGTCGTGTTCTGCTTGCTCTTATAGTACCAGTCCATAATGGGCAGGATTTTACCTTCTACCATTTACACAACTGTGGTCACTAGATATTGCAAAAAACAGACCTGAGCTTCCCTGAGCCAACTAAGAAAAACAACAAGCCATCTAAAGGGGCACAGCAAGTAGACGGTGGCCAGCCAGGCAGGATGTAATGGAGAAAAGGGCAAAATTATGAGACTTGCCAGAGGTTTCACCTAGGGATGGGGAGGAATAAGCAAACATAGTAATTTTGTAGGATTAACAGTCAGAAAAAAATCTGAAAAAATAAAGTTTTTTCCTGTTTGCTTATCCTGCCAAGTCCTGCTCATTCAGCAATCAGCTATTAAATAAATAGAACAGTTAAAGATGCTAGAGGAGACAGGGATAATTTGATAAGAAAAATAATAAAAGCACTTAAGTTGATTCAAGTGCAGCACGGACACCCCCCCACACACACTCATTACACTATTTTTTATAAAACACTGGTTGTATGTATTACTCTCAATTGTAATCTGAATTGATAGAAGAGTTAACTGTTACCTGAATAGAAAATATAAGAAGACTTCCAAAATAAGGAGAAATGGAATTAATTAAAAAATGTATGGAAAATGAGAAAGAACAAACATAATATCATAAAAACATTGATATCAAGTATCTGTCATACTACATTTGAACTGGTTGAATTTTCTCTTTAAGAAACAGAGACTCTCAGACTGAGTTAAAAATAACACTTAACTATACAATCAGCTCTCTGTATCCATGAGTTCTACATCTGTGGATTCAACCAACCACAGATAGAAAGTAGTCCAAAAAAAAAAAGAATTCTGGAAAATACCAAAAACCAAAACTTGAATTTGCCTAGAACCAGCAACTAGTTACATTTACACTGTATTTATAAATATTTACATAGCATTTACATTGTATTAGGTATTATAAGTTATCTAGAGATTATTTAAACTATATGGGAGGATGTGTATAGGTTTTATACAAATACTACTCCATTTTATATAAGGAACTTGAGCATGATGGATTTTGGTATCTGTTGGGGGCCTTGGAACCAATCCCCTGTGGATACAAACAGATGACTGTATACTGTTTATAAGAAATATCATTAAAGCAATAAAGAAAGCTTGAAAATAAAGGAGTGAAGATGGAGATATCAGACTAATGAAACAAAAAGAGATTGGAGTGGCATTATTAATATCAGATGTTAAAATTTAGGATTAGAAACAATAAATAAGACAAAGAAGGACCTTATGCCTTATGTAATAATGAAAACACAATATCTGAAAAAGATATAACAGCATCTTTGGTGCACTATATATGTACCAAACAACAGAACAGTTAGTTATATAAAGCAAAGGCTATTGGAAATCTCAGGAGAACTTAAAAAACATAAAATTATTGTGGAAGACCTCAATTCACCTCTTTCAGAGTTAAACAGGTAAAAAAGAAGTATGAATATGGAGTAATTATATAATGCAATTAATAAAATTGATGTAGTGGATATAAACCCCGTTTCATTGTTTCTTTGAAACAGAGAAAATAAATTTTTGACTTTGTCCATAGAAAATGGATTATGTGCGAGGCTACACAAAAACACTTAACTTTTTTTTTAAATGAATGTAGAGACCTTTTAAAAAAATAACCCAATAAAAAGAAATCAAAATTAAACAGAATCCAAATATATTAACTATTTAAAAATAAAGAAAGGATAAAGAAGAAATCAAAACTCAAACTATAAAGTGAAAAATAATGAAAAGGAAGCCACTTCATTTCAAAGCTTATGGAACAACAGCAAAAGCTGGTTTAAAAGAAAAGTGTAGGTCTTATTTTTCTTTCCTCTCTCTCACCCTTCTCCTCCTTCCCATCCTCCCGTCCCCCTCCTCCTCCTCCTCCTTCTTCTTCATTTCTACCTTCTTCCTTCTTCCTCTTTCTTTCTTCTTAGTGAAAAGAGTTCAGTGAAAAGGATCCCGAGGTTCTTATTTTGGAAAACAGAAAACATATAAAACAAACCAAAAGCAATTATGAGTAAGACATTAATACAGATAAACATTAAAAATACTTTAGAAATAAAAATACAGTATAAAAAATAGATAAAAGCAAAAGTTGTTGTTTTGTGTGTTTGTTTTTAAAACACACTAAAATGGATAAGCTCTTCTCAAACCTGATTTAAGGGAAAGGAGCAAAAAAAGCACTATAAGATTATGAATGAGAAAAGAAACAACCATAGACGTAGGAGCGAGCAAAGGAATCATAGGAAATATTACAGGCAAATTTATGCCAACACATTTGAAAGTCTAAAAAAAAAAAAGGTTAATTTCATATCAAAAAAGAAATGCCCAGAATTGACCCCTAGGAATGGATATTTTGAATAAACCAACTTCCTAGAAGACAGTGACAAGCACCAGGACTAAATGAGTTCAAAAATAATTTTTCTTATTTTCTTATTGAAGCCAGTGTGGTAAGTAGAATTTCAAAGATGTCTCTCCAAGATTCTTGATCCTTATTTTTCAAACACTAGATACAGTTGTGAATGGACTTTGTAAATGGGTTTAAGTTTATTAACCATCTGACCTCAAATATGGAGATTATTTGGAATTATTGGTGGGCCTGATGTAATCACATGATCCCTTAGGAGCAGAGGAATGCAGAAGTCAGAGAGATGTGGCAGAAGTGAAGGTAAGAAAGATGGGAGAGAAGTAGAGGTTGGAGACTTTAATTCATAAAGGCAAAACTTTTAAACACTTGTTTACGATATTTTCAATTTGTTCACAATTACTCATTTCCTCCCTACCTTTTCCATGTGTCTCCATAGTTGGAGTGTATCTCCTTACTCCATTGACGTGGGCTTGGCCATGGGACTTACTTTAACCAATAGAATGTGAGTAGACATGACTTACATGATTCAACGTTGCCCCTCTTGCTCCTGTCCTCCACCATGAGATCAGCATGTCTCAAGTAGTGGCCACTCCTTGAACCTGGGTGCCAGTATGAGAAGACATTCGGAACCAAGGCAAGCTGAATCCTGCAAAGCCCAGAAGAGCCTCACCCAACCCATAGCCCTCATGTAACATGATCAAAAAATAATTTTTTGGCATTGTAAGTCACTAAGACAATGTACAATTGTTTCCACAACAAAGTCAGACTATTACAATCTCTTTGGGACTTTAATCTTTGAATTTAATTTCTCACAAGAAATTTTATAGTTGAGGGAGTTGTATTCAAAATTGGGCATTTCTGTGTTAGCATTTTATTATTGGAGTGTATTAATCTCATAACAGTGCCTCTGATGACTTATGCTGGGTGATGGGCTGGCCATAATTTGAGATGGGAAATAAAATAGGAAATGAAATTTTTACTCTTGACACATCATGGTCTCCGAGTTAATTGAATTAATATAATTGTTACTGAGTCCAAGCTTGTACTGCTCACTGCATGACAGGTCAATAAATCGAGAGACAAGGTGTTGGGGCAAGGAATAGTGACTTTATTCAGAAAGCCAGCAGACCAAGAAGATGGCAGACTAGTGTCCCAAATTGCCTCTTACCTGAGTTAGAATTCAGGCTTCTTTTATACTAAGAGTGGAGGGGATGTGGCTGGTTGCTGCACACTGAGGGGATGTGATAATCCTTTGTTCTTGCAGCTGCCCAGGCAGGTCTGGTCATGATGTGCCTATAAACCTCCAACAAGACAACTGTTATTCTGTTTTGCAACTTTATATAAATGAAAAGTGTTACACCTTTAAATAAAGGTCAAGGGAGGCAGAGCCTTGAGGATGGGCTGTCGTGTAGTTTTCAGGTTACAGGCAACACTGTTTTACAAAGGTGCAGAGCCAGCATGACTAGGCGCAGGCAACAGAGCACAAAGGTTAGAGCTAAAGGAATAGATCCAATACAGAATCAGGTTTGTTCTTCTCTGTTAAATAACGATTAATGTGTATTTCAGAGCCTTCTGAACACAAAATTAACACTATTAACCAATATTCCTAGGAGAATCCAAAAAGGTACACTGCTGGAGCGATCTCATAAAGGTAGGAGCAGGACTTCCCTGATAGCTGCTAAAATCCTCTCCAAAGGGTGCTAGACACACCCCTGATTGAACATAACTTAATGATTAAATTCAAAAGGTAAGGGAAAGTTAGACAAGAGCACTTATTCCCCCTCCCTTCTTGTTGCCCTGTGGAGAGAGGGACTTCTCTATGGTAACGCCCATGGTCTCCTGCCCTACACATTGCACCACTTTTCTCCACCGAGGATTGAGAAGCCTCATTAGGGGTGGAAGCAATTAGCCCAAGTTTCTTGACTGCATGGGACTAATCTGTTAAAAGGCTGTTAACACTAGGGAATTGATTCTTTTCTTCCCTCTTTGACCCAATTTAGAGGGAGCAGCAATATATGGGGTAAATGTGTGCATTCTGCAGACTCAAACATTCCGTTGGGTGGGCAATCCCATCCTTGGAGACAGGGAAGCAGAACACGGTCCTAAACAAGTCCATTTAGCTCTCAAACCTAAGCCACACTCTCCAAACAGCTTGAACTGTGTTATGATTGCCATCAAACTACCTGCTGCATCTATTTCCCAGTTACTCCCAAATTTGGGTGGGGAAAATGGACCTTATTCTTTAGCTTCCTCAAATTCCAACATATATTTTCCAATGTACTTTCCCAAAATGCCTCTTGTCAAAGATTACGATTCAATCATGTAACACTGAGTGTGGATATGGAAGGAGTGGCAGGGAGAGAACCACCAGAGCAATTCAAACTGCAAGTCATCAATCTTCCCTTGAGTCCTGAGCCACTGTCCTGGAACTCAGTCTAATAGCCTGGGCTAGCATCAAATAGATCCCAAAATGGCTTAGACCAAAAATGACTTCTCTTATATCAAGAAACCCATGCTTGGTTTTCTTTCTCCGGGGACCCCCTACCTCTCTGCTTACAGTAGTAATAATAAATACCAGAACCTCACTCTCCTCTTGCGCTTTTCTGACTATAATGCTATTGGCTAAAATCAATCTGAAGTCTGGATTTAAGACAGGCCTGAGACTAGAGTGAGGCTAGAGAAGTGCCTAGGGCACCACATTTAAGGAGGCACTTTCTATCAGGGCCTGAGAGTGAGTGCTTTTTATATGTGTTACCCTAGGTGTCTCTCTTGCCTCATTCTAGTCCCAGCTCTGAGTTAGCAGTGCCCACAAGGTAATCCATAGAAATCAACCTCCCAGGGCACAGAGTTGGGTGGTAAGTAGATTTAAGGATCAATTGGGGGCTTCCCTGGTGGCGCAGTGGTTGGGAGTCCGCCTGCTGATGCAGGGGACGTGGGTTCGTGCCCCGGTCCGGGAGGATCCCACATGCCGCGGAGCGGCTGGGCCCGTGAGCCATGGCCGCTGAGCCTGCGCGTCCAGAGCCTGTGCTCTGCGACGGGAGAGGCCACAACAGTGAGAGGCCCGTGTACCACAAAAAAGAAAAAAAAAAAAAGATCAATTGGAAGGTAGTACACACTGTCAGAAAGTTCTTTACTAATAATAAGTTAAAAATCTATGGGGAATCCCCTGGCGGTCTAGTGGTTAGGACTCAGTCACTGCCAGGGGGCTGGGTTCAATTCCTGGTTGGGGAACTAAGATCCCAAAAGCCGTGCGGCACAGCCAAAAAAAACAAAAACAAAAAAACACACTGACTTGTGTTTAAAAAAACAAAAAAAGCTGATTAACATCCTATAGGGAAATGAATTTAAAATTTTGAGGTTATCTTTTCCACCAGAGGGAAATCAATTATATCTCTACAGATAAAATTTATTTGCATTGCTGTGAACAAGTCATTTGCATTACAGTTGATTTTCTACAAGTAGAAAGCCCATCAAAGGTGCATACCCCCGGGCTTCTCTGGTGGCGCAGTGGTTGAGAGTCCGCCTGCCGATGCAGGGAACATGGGCTCGAGCCCCAGTCCGCGAAGATCCCACATGCTGCGGAGCGGCTGGGCCCGTGAGTCATGGCCTCTGAACCTGCGTGTCTGGAGCCTGTGCTCCGCAACGGGAGAGGCCACAATGGTGAGAGGCCCGTGTACCGCAAAAAAAAAAAAAAAGGTGCACACCCCTATAGAATTAATCTACCAAGGATCCATCCAACAATTCCCAGTGCTCCACTGCAAGGACAATCAGTAATCAACTTTCTTATTTCTACAGTTGGATAAATTTTTTAAACATTCCTCGTCTTGCCTGGAAGCCATTCAGATATTTAAAGAGATCAGAGACATCTCATCTTTCTCCAGGAGTCAGGTGCCCAGGATTAAGCACAGGTGAGGTATGAGCAACACGGAGTTTTATTTCAATTCCCAAAGGGAGAATCAAAACCACTTATTATTAAAACTGGGGTATATTATTAAATGTAAATCCCACTTACCGCCTATTTCACTCTAAAGAAAGCCTTCATTATATATATTCTCTGCCCAAAAAAGAAGTAGGACAGTACTTGTAGCTAGAGCAGTGGGTTGACAACAGAAAAAAAACAGAACTAGTAAGACAAGTAGTCACAATGTAGATTCCAAAGTGGTGTTTAGTTTGTCAACATGCTTAATTAATTTTAGTCAATAATTAATTTGATCTAAACACTACACTCTGTGTGAAACAGAATCAAAATATGGCCTGTATGTTTCAGATATGAACTCTCTATGTTTAGTGGCAATAATTGGTAATTGATGCCTCTAAAGGCAATTCTATTTCATTCTGTTGCCTTATTTTTCTTTCTGTTAGCATCCTTACTATCATGTTCTTTTCTTTCATTGATTTGCTTAGGACCTCAGAGGTTAAAAAAGGATCTTGAAAATCTTCTAGACCAGAGCTGTATGGTAGAATGTTCTCCAATGATGGAAAAGTTCTATATTTGTGCTGTTCAATATAGTAACTGCCAGCCACATGTGGCCATTAAACACTTAAAATGTTTCTAGGGCAGGGTTTCTCAAACTCAACACTATCAATGTTTTGGGCTGAGTATTTCTTTATCGTTGCCAACATTGCTGAGAAAATTCATGCACCATACTGAGTAGGTCCATGCACAGTCATCCTATTTAATTTCAACCTCATTCTCTCAGCTCTCAGCAATCTTCTTATTTAACTCCTGTTGACTTCCCTTTGCGCGTTCCATGGTTGTTGTTCCAAACTCTCCCACTCTGCTCAAACTCATGACTTCACCCTGCCCACCAGTTCCCAGAATAGGAAGAAAGCAAGACCAGTTGCAGCTGTAATATGAGATTACTTCCTGTGTAATCCTGGAGTTTACTTAAAATTTCCACTTCCTATGTGGACAACAGTACTGATCATCTCTGAATTTCTCCATGCTATGAGAAATTCATAGCGGGGTTACTTGTTTTTTTTTTGTTGTTGTTGTTGTTGTTTCTTGCGGTACGCGGGCCTCTCACTGTTGTGGCCTCTCCCGTTGCGGAGCACAGGCTCCAGACGCGCAGGCTCAGCGGCCATGGCTCACGGGCCCAGCCGCTCCGCGGCGTGTGGGATCTTCCCGGACCGGGGCACGAACCCGTGTCCCCTGCATCGGCAGGCGGACTCTCAACCACTGCGCCACCAGGGAAGCCCTATAGCGGGGTTACTTGTATTCTTGGAGCAAAGAGAGGGAGCCCAGTGCAGTGAAAAGAACACTGATGAAGATACAAGAGGCCAGAGTTTTTCAACAGTTCTATTCATAATTCACATGGTTGATTGGGCAAGACTTTCAACCTGTCCAGCCTCAGATTTCCCACTTGCATACGAGAAAACATTTCTAATGATTTTTTTCTCAAGATTTTAGATGACATTTCCAGGTCTAGACCTTTAAGATTCTACCTTCTTCCTCTTTACTGTTCAACTTTTAATCAAAAAATGTTTATTGAGTACTTACTATGTGCATTCACTGTGCTAGTTGCTGAAAATGTAGCAATGACTAGGACAGACTCGGCTTATGCCCTCACATAATTTGATGGGGAAGTGAACTACCTGTTCAGTGCTCTACCCTGAGAAAGCTCAGCCCTAGGGAAAACAATCTAAGCAACAGATTGCTCTGTTCTTAGGCTAATCCACGGGTACCAGGAGGGTGAGACTAGGCCTCCTCTCAGTTCATGATTTCTCCCATGCAGCTATGTCGACTGCTTAGTAGAACCGGGGTTATATGCAGAAGATTTAATAATGAGCACAGTACAGGCACTGGCCAAACTTATGGATGAAGCAAGGTATTATTCCTAGACTTGGTTGCAGGTTTGTGGGGAGGTCTGAGGGATTTCAGAGGAGGAGCTAAGATGACCATGGCTGTAGGTCAAGTCTCAGAGGATCTGAGGAAGTTACTGTTTACCAGCATTTATAGAAATATTCCTACATTCTAACTGAAGAGTCGCCACACTGGTGTGTTGCTACTGAATATCAGTGCGAAGTAGAATTGATGAGGCAGCATGGACACACAGCTGTGTTACTTATCAACAACTTAGCCTTTCCAAAGTCATCAGGAGAAGCCTTCAGTACCCCAACATTTCTTAGAGGTGCCTCCTTGGGTCTTTATACGTATGTAAACCCTCCATCTTAACTTTAGTTTCTTCTCTTGACTCTACTCAAGTTATCATCCGGGACCTCTTTCTCCTGGGCCATCTCATAGTTCTGCCTACTTCTGAGTCCAAACAGGCCCATCACCTCCTTGTATTGACATATTACTATGTGGAGTGGTTTAGTATCCTAGACTACCTCATTTGGCCCAATGCATTGTCCTTCCTTGGAAATAACTCTAAGGATAGTTATTTTTTGCCGAATGTGGAGAAGCCATATTATGCTTCTGTAATCCAAATTATGCAAAGAGCTACTCCACTTCTCCTCGGTCTCTCTTCCTGCCTTTCTCTCTTTTAACATATATGTATCATATACCTACTTTATGTAAGACACTCTTCTAGGTATCAGGAATACAGCTGTGAACAAAAAAAAGTCTCCACTCTTATGGACATGGACCTTGAAGTTGATGAAACAAGCTTCAAGCCCCTTTTTCTAAGGCTTGGATTATATTTTATACATTTTATAAAATTTGCAGAAGATGTTTGAGCTGAAATTGGTTAAGAATGTTGTCTCTTTCCACTCCGTTTTTTTTTTACCATCAAATTTCCCCTCATAGCAGATGACACTGAGTGGCAGAAGTAATATTGGGAATCCTTCTAAGGAGAAATTGAATTAGGAATATATCTGGTCTGGGTTTAGTAGGTTGTGTATAGATGGTACGCAGCCACTTCTGTACGAAGTTAAGTTGTTTTAATGTAGGAATGGCTTCCAAGAATATTCCCACCATCTACTGCGCTACTTACATACCATGTGACACAAATTTACAGGTCCAGAGGACATATCATGAAATAAAATGTGTCCAGTAGTGGCCAATTTCAAAACCTTATGGCTATATGAAGAAACAAGATCTGTAACATACAGAATCTGAAGCTATCTCTGAAACCTTCTTCCAGTCATCAACACAATTATTAGCAGACGATTTGAGTTTTATCAATACTTAGCCAAAACAGAAATCCTCTCTTGTTGGCAAATACTCGGTAATGTAGTATACACAGTTATAAATGCATTTTTTTTCTGTTTTGATGGGAATCTTGCAAAATAGAACTTATTAGAATTTCTGTGTTTGTAGGGTGTGTATTTGCAATAGAACTACAGTGAGTTTGGGTGTCAAGATGCATATTTATAAATCCCATGTACCAATAACGATAACAAACTGGTCAAACCATGCCAGAAGAAAGACTGAATTATTTTCGTGTTATCTCTATTAAAAACAGCACAGGGAGATCAGCTCGGTGCTTTGTGACCACCTAGAGAGGTGGGATAGGGAGGGTGGGAGGGAGACGCAAGAGGGAGGAGATATGGGGATATATGTATATGTATAGCTGATTCACTTTGTTATAAAGCAGAAATGAACACACCATTGTAAAACAATTATACTCCAATAAAGGTGTTAAAAAAATTATAAAATTTTATTACATACAGAAGCAGTCAAATAAAAATGCAGCAAAAGTATAGAAAAATTATAGATAGAAATGTGACAAGCAATTAATAAAGATATAGTTTCTGTGAATTGTCAGATTTTAAAAAGTTGTTAGTTCTGGTTTCTTATATTAAGTAGATATCCATTTTGGTACCTTATTTTACATGTTTAACTTTGCATTTTTTTCTTAGGAAGGACTCACAAAGCTTCAGGTTTCATAAAACTTCCATCCACCCCTGCTCATGGAGCTAATATTTTATTGGGAGGAGACAGACAATAAGCTAATATAACATAATCAATAAGTGGCAAAGCTGAAAGAAAAGATAAGGTAAGGTTAGAGAACAGTAAGCCATAGGAAGTATGACATTTTAGGTAGATTGGTCAAAGAAGACTCTTAAAAACAAAAAAAACTACTAAACTAAGACTTTATTTGAATTTCACCAGTCTTTACACAATGTTATTTTTCTGTTTCAGGATCCAATTCAGGATGCCACATTGCATTTCTTCATCTTGTCTTTTAAGTATCCTCTAATCTGTGACAGTTTTCAGTCTTTCCTTGTTTTTTATGACCTTGAGAGTTTTAAAGAATACTGGTCAAGTATTTTATAGAGGCCCTGAACTTAGGTTCGTCTGATGTTTTCTTATGATTAAACTAGGGTTGTGAGTTTCAGGGAAGGATACCACAGAAGTGAAGTGTCTTGCTAATCACATCATATCAGGGAGTACATGTTAACTACATGACAATAGCATCAAGAGGAACAAAATATTTAGCAATAAACTTAACCAAGGAGGTGAAAGACATGTACACTAAAAGCTACAAAACATTGCTAAAAGAAATTAAAGAAGACACAAATTAATGGAAAGATATCTGTGTTCGTGAATTGAAAGACTTAATATTGTTAAAATGAACATACTACCCAAAGAAATCTACAGTTCAATGCAATCCCTATCAAAATCCTATGGAGTTTTTTGCAGAAAGAGAAAAAAAATTCTAAAATTCATATGGAACCACAAAAGCCTCCAAATTACCAAAGAACTCTTGAAAAAGAAGAACAAACCTGGAGGCCTCACACTTCCTGACTTCAAAACATATTACAAAACTACAGCAATCAAAACAGTATGATACTAGCATAAAGACAGACCAGTGGAACAGAATAGAGAGCTAAATAAATCCATGTGTGTATGATCAAATGATCTTCAACAATGGTGCCAAGACTGTACAATGGGGAAAGGATAGTCTCTTCAACAGATGGTGCTGGGAAAACTGGATATTCATATGTGAAAGAGCAAAATTAGAGTCTTATATTACACCATATAGAAAAAAATCAACTCAAAATAGATTAAAGACTTAAATGTAAGTCCAGAAATTATGTGATTCTTAGAAGAAAACATAGAAGAAAAATTTCATAACATTTGTCTTAGCAATGATTTCTTAGTTATGACACCAAAAGAACAGGAAACAAAAGCAAAAATAGACAAGTGGGACTACATCAAACTAAAAAGCTTCTGCACCACAAAGGAAATGATCAGCAAAGTGAAAAGGCATCCTATGGAATGGGAGAAAATACTTGCAAAGCACATTATGTGGTAAGAGATTACTATCCAATATATATGATGAACTCCCACTAATCACTAGCAAAAAAACAAATAACCTGATTTTAAAATGGGCAAAGGACTTAAATAGACATTTCTCCAAAGAAGACATTCAAATGGCCAACAGATATATGAAAAGTTGCTCAACATCAGGGAAAGGCAAATCAAACCACAGTAAGATATTGCCTCATACCTGTTAGGATGGTAATTATAAAAAACAAAACAAAAACAGAAAATGAGTATCAATGAGGCTATGGAGAAATTGGAAACCTTGTACACTGTTGGTGGGAATGTAAAATGGTGCAGTCACTATGGAAAACAGCATGGAGATTCCTCAAAAAAATTAAAATTAGAACTATCATGTGAACCAGCAATCCCACTTCTGGTATTTACCCCAAAGGCCTGGAAACGGGATTCCGAAGAAATATTTGCACTACCATGTTCACTGCACCATTATTCACAATAACCAAGACATGTAAACACCCTAAATGTCCTTCAATGGATGAATGGATAAAGAAAAAGGTATATCAATATAATGAAATATCATTCAGCCTTTTAAAAGAAGGAAATCCTGTAATATGTAATAACATGGATGAAACTTGGACATTAAACCAAGTGAGATAAGCCAGTCACAGAAGGACAATTAAACTGCATGATTCCACTTATGTAAGATATCTAAAGTAGACAAACTCAGAAGCAGAAATTAGAATAGTGGTTTCTGGGGGCTGGAGAGAAGGGACAATGAGGAGTTGCTCTTCAATAGATACAGAGTTTCAGTCATGCAAGATGAAAAAGTTCTAGAGACCTGTTGCACAGCAATGTGCATAGGTACAGTTAACTATACGATACTACATACTTAAAAGCTTGCTAAGACAGTAGATTTCATATTATGTGTTTTTTCCTACAATTAAAAAAAACCCAATTTGCTGCCAAATCCATGATTACAGATTTTCTCCAATGTTTTCTTCTAGACATTTTATACTTTTAGGTTTTATATTTAGATCTATGATCTATTTTGAGTTAATTTTTATATAAGGTATATGGTATGTGTTGAAGTTCATTTTTGTTTGTTTGTTTTTGTTTATGGACATCCAATTGTTCCAGCACTATCAAAAAGACTATTCTTTCTCTATTGAAATTGTGTATCTTAGGCAAAAATCAATTGACTGTATTTGTGTGTCTATTTTGGGGCTCTCTATTCTACTCCATTGATCCATATGAATATCTTTATGTTAGTATCACACTGTCTTGATTACTGTGGCTTTATAGCAAGGCTTAAAAATGGGTAGCATGTGGGCTTCCCTGGTGGCACAGTGGTTGGGAGTCCACCTGCCGATGCAGGGGACACGGGTTCATGTCCTGGTCCGGGAAGATCCCACATGCCATGGAGCGGCTGGGCCCGTGAGCCATGGCCGCTGAGCTTGTGCGTCCAGAGCCTGTGCTCCACAACGGGAGAGGCCACAAAAGTGAGAGGCCCACGTACCACTAAAAAAATAAAAAAATAAACAATGGGTAGTGTGGGTCTTCCACCTTTCCTAATTGTTTTGGCCATTCTCATTCATTTACCTTTCCATTTACATTTTAGAATCATCTTGTCAACATCTACAAAAAAAGCTTGCTGGAATTTTGACAGGAATTGCATTAAATCTATAGATAAGTTTTGAGAGAATTAACACCATAATGATATTGTATTTTCCAACCTATGAACACAGTATAGCTCATCATTTCTTTAGTTATTCTTTCATTTGTTTCTTCAGGGTTGAGAGAGACCACTTTGCTAAGATGAAATTTGAGTTAAGATCTGAATTAAGCGACAGAATGAACCATAGAGATATGTGGAGGAACTGTATTCTAGGCAAAGTACAATAAATTCAAAGGCCCTGAGGCGAGTGGAATTCAAGTGTTCTAGGAACAGCAAAGGGGCCATTGTGGCTGAGTTGACAGAGGTGGAGTGGAAGGGGTAGAGGGTGAAACCACAAAGGTAACAAAAGGCCAGACCACGTAGGGCCTTGTAAACCATTATAATGTTTTGAATTTTATTCAGAATAAGATGGGAAGTGATTGAACAGTTTTGAGCAGTGGTGTGATATTTGACTAATATTTTATGTTACTTTGGGTGCTTTGGGGAGAAAGGATTAATGAGGAATGGTGAGTACAAGATAAAAGCAGGGAAACCATTGAAGAGACAATTACAATATTTTAGCAAGAGCAGATGGTGACTTGGACTAGGGGGCCAGTAGAAGAAGTAATAAATGTTGGAATACGGATGGACAGTCGGCCCTCCATACCTGTGGGCTCCACAACTGCAGATTCAACCAACTGTGGATAGAATATATTCAAAAAAAAAAAAATCCAGAAAGTTCCAAAAAGCAAAACCTGAATTTGCCCACACTGGCAACTATTTACATAGCATTTACCTTGTATTCGGTATTATAAGTAACCTAGAGATAATTTAAAGTATGTGGGAGGGTTAATAGCTTACAAGCAAATACTGTGCCATTTTACATAAGGGATTTGTGCATCTTCGGATTTTGGTTTCCGTGGGGGTCCTAAAACCAATCCCTCTCGGGTACCAAGGGAAGACTGCACTTTAAAGATGTAGTTAATGGGATTGGCTGAAAGTTAGCTATGGGCTGTGAGAGAAAAAGAGGAGTCAGAGATGACTCCAAAGTTTTGGACTTAAGCAACTGGAAGAATAGTTTCCAACAACTCAGTTGGGGAAGACTGTGAGAGAAGTTTTGGAAGGTGTTTATCTGGTTTAGAAGGCATGAGCAGGGGAAAAATGATTCTTTCTGAAATCTTTTTCACCTTTGAATTTTAAGCACAGAATCTAAGGATTTGCAGCCTATGATCCACGTACACTGCAATAGCAACCATCTGTAGTAACCAGCAGCCTGTGCATTGTGGTCTGAACATGAATGGTAGGGGGAAGGCAATAGGCAGAGAGTAGGAAAAGACTATTCCAATGAGTAACTCAATTTATCATGTCTCTTAAAGAGCATGTAGGAATGGGTGTTACCTGAGTCTGTGGGTAGGGAAGACCTCACTGAAGAGTCTCTCTTTTGAGACCTGAAGCAGTTAGCCAGAGGAGGGAGGTGGGGTTTGTGGGAATGGGGGTTTAATCTGTAAGTCAAGTGATGAGCAGGTGCAAAGATCCAGAAATGAGAGGGTGTATTTGAGGAATTAAAGAAAGTCAACCATGAATTTAGAGCAGGGAGAGCCAAAAGGAGAAAGCTGTGAAGTAAGGCAGGAGATAGATTTTATCCTGATAATTAGATCTGCATTTTACAGAATCGCTGTGGCTGCTGTGTAGCTGCTATGTAGAAAATGAATTATAGACCCACAGTCATCTGGCTGAAGACTAGTGACGATGTCGTTGCAGTAGTCTTGGTGAGGGATGAAGATGACGGCAGTGGGTTCAGACTTGGGAGGTATTTAGGGGACTATATATGGCAGATGAGAAGAGAGAGGCCCTGAGAGTAACTACTAGGCTTCTAAGGTGAGCAACTTGGTGAATGGTGCTTCCTTTTACTAAAATGGGGACGGCAGTTATTAATTGTCTCTCAGCTCCAAACTTTGCACTAGGTTTGGACCACCCTTCTCTATTCTGCTTTGTGAAGCTGGTGCTTGTATTTTGCAAACCATGCATCTGCTTTGCCAGCTGGCTCTGTGTTAGGCCCCGTCATAGGTGGTGCTAGAGGGAGATAGCAAAGCTGGAGGAGGAAGAAAAAAATGTCCTTTCCAGTCTGCCTTCTGTTAGCAATGCTCCAGCAACAAGTCTTCAGCCCAGGAACAGCAGGGCCTTCACATAGCAGCGGTGAAAGCCATTTGCGGTTTTCCCTGAATTTGCAGGGCCAATCTATTAGTGCCTCTCAGAGCCCACAGCATCAGCCAGTTGGTGCTTCCTCCTCAAAGGTCTGGATCCCAGGCTTACGGGGAGCCTTTTCTAAACTAAAGATTCCGGTATCAGCTGAGCAGCATCTCTTCCTCAGAGGTCTGTGTTTTAGCTGCTAGGGTTCCTCCTATAGGTTTTAATAATTCCAGTCTCCTCCCATTATTCCCCCTTCCCTTCCTGCAGTTGCTACCTCCATGATACCTTGGAGGGTTTTTTTTTTAAACCTTGAATTTGATGAATTTATTTTTATTTATATTATTTATTTTTGGTCTCATTGGGTCTTTGTTGCTGCGCCAGGGCTTTCTCTAGTTGCAGCGAGCGGGGGGCTACTCTTCATTGCGGTGCAAGGGCTTCTCAGTGCAGTGGCTTCTCTTGTTGCAGAGCATGGGCTCTAGAGCACAGGCTCAGTAGTGGGCTTAGCTGCTCCGTAGCATGTGGAATCTTCCCAGACCAGGGCTCGAACCCGTGTCCCATGCATTGGCAGGAGGATTCTTAACCACTGTGCCACCAGGGAAGTCCCTAGTTAATATTTCTTTATATTAGATTCTCTCTAATCAAATAACTAGTGTTATTTCTGTCTCCTAACTGGACTCTGATTGATACAGAAATTGTTACTAGGAGTGGTTCCAGGAAACAGACCCTAAAAGATGGGATTTGGGGATTGGTTTGGATTTGAATGTAGAGCTGAGCACCTTGCTAATGGGAAATGAATACTGGTTACCCATGTCATGCAGAAGTAGCATGATTGATTAAATAATCACCTGTAGTTGATTGTGAGGAAGTGCCTGCTGACCCAAGTGCCCTGGAGCCTGTGCCTGCTGCACTTGACCATCACAGCAGTAATTATGACCATGAAGACTGTGGTGTGGGATAGATTCTTCTGAGCGGACTAAAGCACTTACAGAAAGAAAGTATCAAACTCAGGTCCTTATACTCTCTGCTTCAGTTTCATCAGAGAGCTAGAGAAATTCTATGGCAGCTCTAAAAGAATCTCTCATTTCTTGTAGCTACACGACTGGTAAATAAATAAAACAAGTATAAATATATACTTGTCCAGTTTACAGAATTTACATCAGTTGAATTTACAGCTTTGCCATGTCTCTTATGAAGAAGTTAGGAAAATGATAGGGAAGCAGAGGGACCCTAAATCTTGAAGTGGGGATACATCCGGCTGGATTTAGATCAAGTTGAGAATTTTGAATTCTCATGAAGGAATGCCAAGGTTTAGGGAGATAGGAATATTGGAGGGCTTTTATCATGAATAATCTACATATCCATCTCTCAACTACATCCTGAGAGGACACTCCCATCATCAACACGTTGAGAAACATCTTTTTGTGTAGAGCATATACATCCTTGAGAAGTTCTGTCATGGCTGTTCTCCATAAGCCAAGCATAAAGGTGGGAAATTTCACTATTGAGGTGGGCTCACTATTTATAATAGAGATGATAGAAGTCTGGAGTATCAGAGGCAAGTAGCAGTTCTTAATCACCAAAGACGAGATGGGCATATTTACCATAAAAGGAAAGCAGTAACATAGTGGTAACCAGAATATTTTAATCCCCAGGAATCTTTGGCAGTGGCTAATTGATTACAACACCCCTACGAATGTAATAGCAAGGCAACCTACTAAAATGGTGCTTAATCTATATAACAGGAAAAGCCAGACTGACAGCAAAAAAATCTAACTTGAGTTTCTAAAATGGAGACTCACAGTCTCTTACTCAGTTTCCAGACATAAGCCTGTTTATAGAACCAGAACCCTTTGCACTGAAGGGGGTGTCAAGTGTCCTTGAGGAAGGCTCCTGTATCATGGTACAAGTATACACCATATCTTCCTCCGAGTCTTCCTCAAAGGGAACTGCAGTGATTTACTAGAGTGACTTCGTACTGGGGGAAAGGACATACGCAGACATTTTGGGGATTATGGAACACTGGCTACTTGATACTAATTCCTGGGCACCCATATCACTGTAGACTACCAGTGAAACTGGGGGCTGAGTCAGGTGACTAGAGTCTTAGCCCAAATCTGAAACACAGTGGGCCCAGTGGGTCTGTAGAGCCACTGTGTGGTTATTTATCCAATTCTTGAATGTATAATTAGAAGAGATGCATGTTTAGACATAACAGATATACTTGGCAACTAGCAAAATCCTCACAATGGCTCTTTGACTCATGGAATAAAGACCATAACTGTAGAAAGCGAAAGCCTCTGGAACTTTCCCATCCTACCGGAACAGTAACAAAAGGGAATAGCATATCGTTAGGGAAATTGCAGAGATTATTGTCATCATCAAAGACTTGGAAAGATGCACGAGTGGTGATACCTATCACATTTCCATTTAACTCACCTGTTTGTCCAATACAGAAGGCAGAGCTTGACAAATATCTGAGAATGATTATAAACTTAATCAGGAGGTGACTCCAATTTTAGATAATGTTTCACATGTCGCATTTTTACTGAGGCAGATCAACACTACAGCTCCTGACACCTAGTATGCTGTATTGATATGGAAAATGCTTTTTTCTCTTCATCAGTTTATTAGGACTGACTAGAAGCAGTTTACTTCTTAAATGGCAGGGTCAGGAGTACATCATCACAGTCTAGCCTCAGGGTTGCATCAAATCTCCTACTCTTTGCCATAATATAGTCCACAGAGATCTTAATCATCTGAACATTCTCATACAAAATCAACTGGTTCAGTATAGGGATTGAAATATGCTAATTGGATCTGATAAACAGGAAGTAGTAAATTTTTTACATTTATTTTTTTTTGGCCAAACTGTGCAGCATGTGGGATGTTAGTTCCGCGACCAGGGATCGAACCCATGCCCCTGGCACTGGAAGCTCAGAGTCTTAACCACTGGACCGCCAGGGAAGTCCCAAGGAAGTAGTAAATATTTTGGATAGTTAAGTAAGACAGCCAGGATCTCAGCTGGTTAGAATTCTTTACTTGATACAATGGGGAACAGTGGAGGAGAAGCAGTTTGCTGGTGTTCAGGGGATAAGGATGAATTTAGTTTTAGACATGTTGAAGAGCCTCAGAGAGAGTCATCCAAGTGAAGATGTTCAAGACACAGTTGGATATACAAACCTGGAGTTCAAGAGAACATACATGAGTAGATTTAGGAAGTGTTGATGGAATGTTAAATCATAACTGAAGCCACGGAATGAGATGATATTATTTAGTGAGAATATGTAGAATCAAATGAGAAGACCCATGACTGAGCCTTGAGGCATATGAAACTTTTATTTTAAAGATATGGTAGAAGAGGAGGAACCAGCAAAGACAAATGAGAAGGGGCATCCAGAGAACCAGGAGGAGTTGCAGAGAGTGTGGTGTCCCAGGAATCAAGGAAAGAGAGTATAGCTAAGGGAAGGGAGAGGGTCAGCAGTGCAAATGCTGTGAAGTGGTCAAGCAAGAGAAGGACTGAGAGTCAGCTGGGTTTACTTCCACGGAGGTCATTGGTGACTTAGGGGTGACCAGCTTCAGTGTAGTGGAGGGGATAAAACTAGTTTGGTTTGAGTTGAAGCGTGATTGGAGGTGGTTGTAGATTGGGCAGAGCCATGTGAATAGGTGGATAGTGAGGCCAGTCAGTTCACAGAGACAGAAGATTCAAAGCTGCTGACTTTGGATAGATTTGTATGAGGTTCAGTTGTAAATAAATTGAGTTTGAAATGTCTCTGTATTTTCAATGCCCAAATTGATGTCTGGTATGGTATTGTTGTGAATGGGTCATGAGTGACAATGATTTTAATAGACTGGTGTTCCTATATCCTGATTATTCTTCATAGCATTGCTAAACACTAAACTTGGCAACTGAAGGAGGTAATGGCATTGTGAGAACTTTAGAAGCAAGTATGTCCACCTACCCCAAATAAGGCAGGGGTGTCCAGTGGAGGAGCACAAACTGAATGTTGAATGGACTAGGGCCAAATCTGTACAGTAACTTAGAGCTGTGAGACTCAGGGCATGCCTAATACTTCCACTAGGCCTTTGTTTTCCTGTTTATAAGTTGTTTCACCATACCTACTTCCTAGAGTGGTAAGGATGCAATAAGATAATGAATTTCACTTGCAGCACGTTGCCAGGCCACCCATCAGTCGTCATTGAGGTCATTCCTTCCAGCCCAACACAGAGAAGTATAAGGCACTGCAGAGAAGCTGCACGCTACTTCTTTGCACTTTGGTTCTCAGAATTTTAAAAGCATTGTTCAAATAGGAAACACCTATGACCTTTGCTCCCTGGCTATAGCATAATCAGTGGTACAACACAGTATGTTATTGGGTATGATCTAGGCTGGCTGATCTAGTGAAACAAGAAATTGGTGAACACCAAAAAGGCCAAATAAATTCCAGTATAAGAAGAGCAAGTGAGCCAGGGCAAATTGAGAAGTGTAGGGAAAAGTACTGATCAATATCCTTTATGGAGAAACATGATGGCTAAAGCAAAAGACATGATTTAAATACAAAGAAGATTTTTCTGCTAGTAATTACACCTAGCAACATATAAAATATATCAATCTACAATGTTGACATTTCCAACTAGAGTAGGCTTGTATATCAATGAGAACATTTAAATCCAGTCTTTCCAATCTTGTACAGCTTTTTAAGATATTTTTTAAACTTTATTAAATTTTATCAGATAATGTATAAATTTCCCATATATAATTCTGTGATTAATATTACTAAGGTTAGGAAAGAGGTTTGAGTACCTAAAATACCTAAAAGTCTAATTCCCTATAATAATACCCTACTACAGTATTGGTACATATCTTTTTTTTTATTGGGGTATAGTTGCTTTATTTTTTCTTTTTATTTTTTTTAAAGATTTAATTTTATTTATTTTTGGCTGTGTTGGGCTTTCGTCGCTGCGCACAGGCTTTCTTTAATTGCAGCGAGAGGGTTGCGGCTGTTTGTTGTGGTGCACGGGCTTCTCATTGTGGTGGCTTCTCTTGTTGTGGAGCATGGGCTCGAGGCACGCGGGCTTGAGTAGTTGTGGCACGTGGGCTCAGTAGTTGTGGCGCACAGGCTTAGTTGCTCCATGGCACGTGGGATCTTCCCGGACCAGGGCTCGAACCCGTGTCCCCTGCACTGGCAGGCAGATTCTTAACCATTGTGCCACAGGGAAGCCCCTTAGTACCTATCTTATCTCTTATTATCTAATGAGAATGTGTCACTCCTCTACACTTCAAAGCATTCTACTGAGGCTCCACAAATCATTACTGGAGTTAAGAAAACCCAACACAGTTCTTGGCCTGTCTATGGTAGGTCTTAGTGTATACTTGCTAATAAATTACATAATCATGCTGAGAAAAACAACAGTAATTGCTTGGATCAGTACTTTTTAGGAGATTTATTTTCATTCCATTTTGTGTAATTGCAATCGATTTGTTGCAGAAATTTGTACCTGGCATTTCATACTCCATAGAGTAGCACTTGAACTATTATCTGGCCTCTTTCACTGGTTTCCATTATCACCGTCTGACTTTTTAAAAGGAAATTTCCTTTTCATACAGTGTTAGTGGTAATATAAAATTGGTACAACCTCTTTGGAGATCAATTTGTTCATTCTAATAATTTTTTTAAAAAGTAGTCTTTAATTAAGCAATTCCACTTCTAGAAACTGATACCTGTACAAAGTTGAATGGACAAGGATAATCAAAGCTGCATTGTTTATAAACTGAAAAAATGGTAACAACTTAAAAATGTCTATAGGATGGACCACATCAATCATGATGCATCTAGCTGATAGAATTCTCTGCAGCCATTAAAAAGAATGAGGTAGAGTTTCTTTACTGCCACAGAAAGGCCTTCAAGGAATAAAAAGTGAAAAGAGAAAGGTTGCATAATCATAATGATAATGATAGTAATTATTATTAGGAACATTTGTAAAGTGTGTACTATATTCTAAGCATTTAACTTTATTAACTTACTTAATTCTCATCACCACCCTATGAGGTGGGTGCTATTGTTATCCCCATTTTACAGATGAGGGAACTGAACCACCGTAACATCAAGCAACTTGCCGGAGATCACAAAACTAGTGTCAGAGGCGGTATCTGGTTTGAGCATCAGTGTTTCTACCTGGTTCTCTTCATTTATGTTAAAAAATGTGTAACAATACATGTCTATAAATATATGTGTATGTATATATATGCATATGTGTGTATATGTATTTGTATAGGCACAGAAAGTGGCTCTAAGCAGAGCCTCGAGATGGTTAGCAGTTGCTTTCTCTGAAAAAATGGGTAGGGGTGAGAGAGGAAGAGAGCAAGATAGTTATGCGATACAAGTCTCTTTTGCTTGTTTGCTTTTGTAATGAGGGACATTATTATTTTAATAATAATTTTTTTCACAAGGGATGTTTCTCAAAATATAATTTTCTAGTTATTTTTCTTCTGCTGCCAGCAGTTAAGGAAGAAATTTGGCCACTTCTTTCATTGTTGAAAAGTTATACCATTCACTGATTCATTTAGCAAAAACATCTAAAGTGTGCTAGATGTCCCTGCCTCACCCAGCGCTCAAGGAGCTCACTGTCAAGTGGAACAGACTGACATGTAAACATATAATTCCAGAGCCTCTATAAAGGGGATGCACAAAGATGCAGTGGGAGAAGCACAAAGGAGAGATGTCATTTCTGTGGAGGGCAAGGAGAGGCGGTGTGAAGGAAGGTGCCCAGAGAGGAGATAATATTTTGCCTAAATACTAAAAGAAAAGTAACAGTTCTTCAGGAGACAGTGGAGAGGAGGGAGAGAAAAAGCACCCCAGATTTAGGGAATATGGGAGTAAAGACACAGAAGTAAGGACACAGGAACCCACATTATTCTTCAGGGAACTGGGTGTAGTTTGATTTAGCCGAAGCCTAGGGAGGAAAATGTAAGGACGGCAGGAGCCATGTCACCTAAGGCCTTGTGGACTGTGTTAAGAATTTCATTCTGTGTGCCAGTTTTTCCTAAGGAGCAGTCAAAGAACACAAGTGTCCCCAGGATAACATAAAATATATAAATCAAAAGATATACGTACAATGGAATATTATCTAGCCTTGAAAAGGAAAGAAATTCTGACACATGCTACATGTGGATGAACCTTGAAAATATGCTAAATGAAATAAGTCAGACACAAAAGGACAAATACTGTATGATTCTACTTATTTGAGATACGTAGAATAGTCAAATTTACAGAGACAAAGTAGAATAGCGGTTTCTAGAGGATGGAGGGAAGGAGGAATGGGGAGTTATTGTTTAGCGGTTTCATAATCTCAGTTTGAGATGACATGAAAGCTCTAGAGAAGGGTAGTGGTTAAGATCTTGTTTCACAACAACATGAATGTACTTAACACCACTGAATTGTACAATTAAAAAGTGTTGAAATAATAAATTTTATATTATGCATATTTCACCATAATAAAAACCAGGTAACGATGGTAAATTTTGTGTTATGTATATTTTACCATAATTTTAAAATATGGAAAAATATTTTAAAGATATAGACAAAATATTTAGATAAATAATTCAAAGTTATTTTTCTGCCTTGACATTAAAATTAGATATGTCATTTCTTTGTTTAAGCTGGTAATAATGATTTGTTTCTCTTATATGACAATGTCTACTGTTTACTGAAAACCAGCTTTATATCCAGAGATGAGGAGATGTAGGCTCAGAGAGTTCAACTAACTGACCCAAGGGCACACAGCTAGTGAGGGGGCATTTCTAGGAAACCCGGAATTGGAACTCAGCTCCTAACACCTTACTGTTTTCACCAACCCCCAAGCCACTTTATTATCTTGCTACTTTTTGGATATGGCAGTACAATCTCAAAGACGGTATTGTATGGTGTTTTCTGGGTTCAGAAGCCGTAAGAAATCTGAGGCAACGCAGACTGAAATATTGAACAGTTGAATGTTTACTCTTGATCCATATCTGATACTTTTTAAGGGCTTAGGCCCTCTGCAAGAGAGACAGAAATAGCGTTCGAGTGAGGCTAGACGCACGCACATTGTTAACTACTCAGTCAGCCACCTGTTACCGATTGGAGGAAGGTCTGTATTTTGGTTGCGGCAGTTATCTGGAAAATACGGCTCTCAGCCCCCCAGCCGCCAGCCTCCGCATCCCAGGTACGCGGCCCCCGAGACACCCGGCGCGGGCTTGCGCGCAGGCGCTAGCCGGTCGCTTCCTTCCGCGATTGTGCTGTGCTGCTAGGCTTCCTGGTGTCCCCGAGTGGTTCCCCCTAAGCTTCTTCTCCCTCTCTGTCCGGGACTCAGGGTCGCCACTGCCCCTTCTACGGGCCCTCTCCAAGCCCTGCCCAGGCCGAGCCAGGCGCGGCCCCTACCCTCTGACCCCGCGTTGCACAATGCCCGATCAAAGTCCCGGGGCGTGTGAACCACAGCGTCCCTGCCCCTGGGCGGGGGTGGGCGGCGGCCGCGCGGGGAGCCGAGGCGGCGGCGGCAGCCGGCCCAGTACACCGGCCCTGGTCCCGCGAGTGTCCGCGAGCTGCCGCCTCAGACCCCAGCTCTAGTCCGCCCTGCCGCCCGCCGCTCCCCTCGCAGGCCGCCGCCGCCGCCGCCATGGCGGAAGTTCATAGACGTCAGCAGGCCCGGGTTAAAGGAGAAGCCCCCGCGAAATCCTCCACACACAGACATGAGGAGGAGCTGGGGATGGCGTCGGCCGAAACGCTGACCGTGTTCCTGAAACTGCTGGCCGCTGGCTTTTACGGCGTGAGCTCCTTCCTCATCGTGGTGGTCAACAAGAGCGTGCTCACCAACTACAGGTAGGGCCGAGGCGGCGGCGACCCAGGCCGCGGAGAGGAGCGGGCGGCGGCGGCGGCTGGGCGCCGGCTCCCTGGACTTTGCCTGCAAAGTTGGAGCTGAACAAAGTTGGGCGGGAGCCGGGGAAGGAGGGAGGGCGGGCGGGCGGCTGATACGCGGCCGGGGCGGCGGAGCCGGCTTGCGCGCCGGCCCGGAGTGGGGTTCCCGCTCCCGGCGCCGAGCTCGGGACTGCCGGGTGAGCGTTCGGGGCCGCGTTCGGAAAGCGCCTGCCCTGCCCGCCCTGCAGCACCCTGGAAACCCTGCCCTTCGGAGAGATGGAGCGGAGTTGCTTCGTGACTTTTTTGACTCCTGTGCACGCCAGGCTGGGAGCCCGGAGAGGGATGCCCGGCCTTCCCCGCAGCCTGGGCTAGGTTCCGGGGCTTCAGAGTTCTCTGACTTCGCTGACAGCCTCTGGGGACCTACGCATCCTCAAGCGCATTTAAGATGATTGTGATGTTGCCACTGGGACCACAAAGGCAGAAGCATTTTTTTTTTTTTTAATGTGTGAAACCGTTCAAGAGATGTATGTCTTCACTTCCAAGACAAGTCAGTTACAGGCAGCCGACTGAAATTGTAGAATCGGACAAGATGAGACAAGTGGCAGCCCGAGGCTACAAAATCAGCGGTGTTGCCTGACAACTGGCAGGGATTTTTCTCAGATTGTCATTTGGATGAGGGGTAGACGTTGGTGTGTTTTGTATCAAAATGCATTGTAAGGTTGCCGATGTGCAAATTGAATTCACCGAGCTCAGGTTTTTCTGACCCTGTGTTTTTTTTTGTTTTCTCTACCATTTTTGTAGATTTCCCTCCTCACTATGTGTTGGACTTGGCCAGGTTAGTTGGAATCTTCAGCATTACGTGGTTTGTGTCGTTAGAACTTCTGAATGTGTCTTTATATGTAGAACAGTGAATCTGTGTTCTCTGTTTACAGATGGTGGCCACAGTGGCAGTACTCTGGGTTGGAAAGGCACTCAGAGTAGTCAAGTTTCCTGACTTTGACAGAAATGTACCTCGAAAGGTAAAAAAGAAAAAAAAAAAGTAATACTTTATGTTCTGAAAAGAAGTCACTATGTATATTTTTCATCAGTGCCTTACATATTTAAAAATTGCAGCCTTGAAATCGCCCAATCTAGAGTAGGTATAATGCAGGCAAAGAATAAATATAGTAATATGTGTTTTTAAAAAGTCCCACAGTCTCTTTAAAGTTAAGAAAAAATGCCCCTAGATCTTGTGTTCTGTTTTAATTATTGAACACTTGCTGGGATTACAGTCATTTTGCATTTTCTACGTCCGTCTAATCTGTGTATCCTGCATTCATTATTCTTTGGGTTTATTTTCTTATTCTTCCATCTGCCTCTGCTTGACTCCACCTGAGGATGAAATGCCTTTCCTTTTTCTGCTGACATCAGAACAATGGGCTCTACATTATCATATTGTAAAGAAAGATGTTGTTGTCCCATGTGCTTTGATCATATTCATATTTGTGTTTCTTTTTTCCCCTCCATTCTTTCTGCAGAGAGCTATTTATCCAGGAGTAATGTTGTTTGGGTGCTTCATGGGGGCCAAAATTGTGTGTGAGAACTAATCTTGTGTTTTAAGTGGAAAGAATTTGATCATATAAACAAAACTGTTTCTGTTTGAAAAGGACCTTGTTTTAGCTGCCTTTATTATTGAGTTTTGTTATCCCTTTTTAAATTTTCTAGACGTTTCCACTACCTCTACTATATTTTGGGAACCAAATCACGGGACTGTTCAGCACAAAGAAACTGAAGTATGGATAACTTTATTTTACTAGTGAGGTTAATATAATGTGTTCTTAAAATTGTACTTGAAAATGTCAAATGTTTAACACATTGTTACTGATCCTGGAAAAATGAAAGGACCAGAAACTTAATCTCTTAAGTTTGAAGAGAAAGAAGTTTTTTGTTTGTTTGGGGTTTTTTTTTTCCCTTCACTTTGATGATAGAAGTCTTAAAATGTTATAAAATACTGTGATGGGAGATTTTCATTATTTTTACAGACCTATAATAGTGAAGGATATATGTTAGGCTTCTGAGATTTCAATTCATGAGTACAATTCATAAATAGTATATTTTAGGCAAATTCCACAAGTAAATTAGATTGTGGATATGAGAACTTTTGTAGTTTTTCTTTTAACATGGGGTAGTTAAAATAGCATCAGATGGAACCCTGATACAAATATGATTAACATTTTACACATGGCCATATGATTTTAGAGGCAGCATTTTCACTTTTAGAAAGAAGCAGTAGCTCTCTACTCCATGACAACACTTATTATCCTCTAACTTCCCAATTCTTGGCTTTTCCACTTAAAGAGTGTATGTATCAAGTATATGGGATGTTAAAAGTATACACATAGGGAAACCATTTAACAGAAACCCATGGCTTCACCACTGTCACGTGAGCTAAACCTCTGGCTTAATGGGTGATTGTAAAACAGAATGGAGAGATCTCTGAGGGTAGAGACCAAGCTTTTTTCATTTCCTCAGACCCAAGAAACTTGACAGAATGACCACAATGGTATTTCTGGTTAAGGTTCCATGGAAGTCAGATTTATCATGGGTGGGGCATCCTTTTACATCTCATTACCCACTTGGAAAGAAATGCAGACCTGCTGCAAAGTGCTGCTTGTATATAGAGTTTGCTCTTTTTCATCCTTTGTCATCTATCCATCCATCCATCTTTTCACAGCCTATCTTTGATTGCCAGTTAAGTATAAGGCACTTTGGGGTGAGATGAGATAGATTCAGAAATAATTATGTTGCAAGACGCTGTATGTTTGATTAGTGCAAGCAGAATGCTCTAGGAGTTTAGAGGAAGACAGGATTACTTCCACAAAAGGACAATCCAGGAATGTTTTATGGGGTAAGATTATCACCGATGTTATTTGAAAGTTAGGGGTAGGAAGGGAGGTCAGTCTAGAAAAGAAAGACGAGGTCTTAAAGACTAACATGATTACTATTCAGGGTGTTTAACATAATAAGCAGGGTAAAATTAAAAGTGTCTGTTATCAGTCTTTGTTAATAGATGTATGTTTTCTACCATTTTATAATTAGTTTGGTGTTTTTCACTTCTGGTAGTTTTATAAAAGCAACCCTTTCAGGCTTTCAGATACTTTCTAGAGAGAAATAAGGATTTAACTTAGTCACAGATTAATCAGCATGGAATTTCCATAATGGAAGGAAGAGATTAGCATTATTTTAAAATACTAGTTTTGGAGAATCAAATTTTATTTTACCTAAATATCTTTGTCTTTTTCCTGCAGCTTGCCAATGTTTACAGTTCTGAGAAGGTTCTCCATCCTGTTTACAATGTTTGCTGAAGGACTTTTACTCAAGTGAGTTAAATTTCTAATATATCTAGTCTTTAACCAACTTTAATCACCCTGAAAAGGTGCCCAGCATATGTAAGATATTACAATTATTTGTGTTGTTTCTACTTTATCTTTTGAGAAGTTTAAGCAACTTTCTCCCTTTGCTGTAGGAGTTGATAGTTTATGGCTTCCTTATGGAAGCCTGTCTGAACATGAGGTATACTTTCAAGAATTCCTATACCTACTGATGCCACTGGTGAAGCTGGGTCAGAAGATCAGTATAGGCTTTAAATAGTGATCATGTCTTGGCTACTTTTACTACAAATGTGTGTGACCATTTTCAACTTAAAGAAATCTGATTAGCAAAAATTCAAGCTCAATAATAATAATAACAAATGGTAAAAATAAGAAAAAATAAGTATACTTACTTATATAAGAAAGTAAGTTTTTGCTTCATCAGAGGGGTTCTTTTAAATATCCAGTTCCTTGGAATCATTTGTTTACAACTTTTTTAAAGAAAACATATATTTTTTGCCTATGTTGCAGAATGAGTCTTTGTAAATAACTAAAGCCACATGTATGTATTTTTTAATTATTTTATTTTGTAGGAAGACTTTTTCTTGGGGTATTAAGATGACTGTATTTGCAATGATTATTGGAGCCTTTGTAGCTGCCAGGTAAGATGGGGGCCTATATAAAACCTATGAGAGTACATTAGAATTTATCAATAATTATTGATAATAAATGATCAATTACCAATAAAGAGAATTTTTTTATAGGCTAAATAAGAATCATGTTTTTGAAAAGTAAAAGACTTTTAAAAGTTAAATCTTTTTGGCTGTATGAAGATTAAGGCTAGCAAAATCAGATTCTTGGGATTCTTAAAAGTTAAATTCATTCTAAAAGTTCATTCATTCATTCAGAAGGTTAAATTAGAGTTTATTATGCTATCTTCTATTTATTGAGCATATACCTTGTGCCATACAGTATGTTTGGTATTTTTACACATATTATTTATGTATTTTTCACAACCACTCTGAAAGGTATGGGTATAATTTTCCTATTTATGTTGAGAAAACTAAAATCTAGGTTCAGTAGCTTGCTCAGGGTCACACAGCTAGTAAATGGCAGAGCTGGAATTTGAATCTGTGCCTGACTCCAGAGCCTGTGTGCTTTTATAAACCATGTGACGTTCTTTTCCTTTGCATGCTGCTAAAGAAAACAGTGTCTCAGAGAAGGCAAATGATAATAAATTATTTGCCTTATGGGAAATAAATAATAGAATTGCTTTATTGGGTTTCACATAAGGTATCACAAATGCCGTAACTTAGATATTCTATTAAAGCTTTTTTCCATTGTTCTTAAGTTTAAAGTGAATGGGGAAAATGTATACCCAAAGACTCAGAAAATTGAAATGATGAGTGGAAGCCTTCTACAACATTTTACTCTGCATGTGTGGGTTTGCTAATGCCGCAAATTCTGCCTGACATTGTATTTTCCATCTGGGAGTTCCAGTGTGCTTCTTGAATTGTCTCATTTACCTTCATCATATCCCTGTAGTATAGGTGGAGGGAAAGTACTATAAGTCAGTTCTACTCCACCCTAACTCTCAAAGTGAAATTTCATTCAAAAACAAAAAAATAGAGTAGTTAGTTACTAGAATTTCGTTATATAGCTGACTGCTTTTCCCTCTAGGTAACCTTCCTCCTTGGAGAAAAATTCTATATGAGCCTCCTACCTTTCTTTTTAAAGATGCCCTACTAATCTTTGAAGCATTTCATTGAAGCTGGTGCTATCTAAAACAGAGCAAAACAACAGGAGTTTCTCAGGGCTAACTCTGGCCTGCAAAAAGTTTCTGAGGCAGATTGCTATCTGGTAGAACCTTTTACTTGGGAAAAAAATTTGGAGGAAGAGAGTCTGGAGTTAGAGGGTTGTCAGGCTCCTTGGAAGAGGGGTGGGTCATTAGGTAGTTCTGCCCGAAATTGCAGTGGCATAGAGCTCCTCAGAAGTCTGTCCCATGCAGTAGTTTAGCTACAAATAGATAACACCTTTGCAGAATCACAGAATGCAGGGCCCCTGTTTTAGCTAGGGTGCTAAAGTATGCTGAAGGCGTACTTAGATTTTCATTTATTCTGTTCAGTTTACTAAGGTCTTGTGCCTGGTGCTCTGCTAAATATCAGGAAACTTCAGTTTCCCTAATCCCACTAGTTACACCTAGTAGGCTCATTAGGCAATTATTTTAAGTATTTGAGTTCCCGCTATGTGCTTAGACACTGATGTAGCCTGATCTCAGAACTAACCACCATCCACACTTCAGAAATTCCACCCAGTGGCCCAACCACCTGTGCAAGACAGCCCTACCTTTTGTGTGAACCTTTGAAAAATGACTGTTAACAGCTTCATTCTCCTTTTGTTTTCCTTATCTGTGAAATTGACCTCTGATGCCTTCTGCTTGCTTCAGATATATTGTAATGGTGAATTTGGTTGGTTCTTTCTTGTTGTCTGACTTTGAATTCAAAGCAGTGTGCTATTAACTGACGTGGTTGATTATTGCTAATGATTTTGTGTTTAAGTGTTAGTGCTTCTCATTTCTGAAGACCCCCTTACTGATTATGAAATTGCAAACTCTAACCAGGAACCAAGAAATACTAGTAGCTGATAAAATGCCTAATATTCACTTACCTAGATAAGCAATTGTTCTTAGAAGTATTGTAGTTCAGACCTATTTAACATTTAATGCATGTTCTTTAAATGTTAGTTGTTATTAAAGTGTTACTTATGTTTTGCAGCTCTGACTTGGCATTCGATCTGGAAGGATATGTTTTTATTCTGATAAATGATGTCCTGACAGCAGCAAATGGTGCCTACGTAAAACAAAAATTAGATTCAAAAGTAGGTAGCAGTCTCACGCTTCTTTAAGAGATGTTTACTGTTGTTGGGAATGGTCATGTCAATTCATCAGGGGATAAAGTGGGGAATAAGGAAAAATACTTATGAAGGATGCGAAATGCCTGTACCTTGGTGCTCACGTAAGAAACTTTATTTTCTAATTAGCAGTTAGATTTTACTGTTGGCTTTTCTGGAAGGGACTGGGTGAATATTGACTTTGAGAGGGATACTGATGTAAGTAAGGAGTGTTCATTAGAGAAAAGTGTCATAAACGTTCATGGCTGTGTTGTAGAGGACTTGGTGAGGGACCTGGACAAGAAAGAAGTATCTGGAAGCTCTTGAGCAGATTTCAGAAGTGAGTTGGAACAAGAACAAGAATGGACTTTGCATATTTGTCCTACAAATATATAGTAGTCCCTCAATATCCGTGGGGGATTGATTCTAGGAACCCCCGAGGTTAACAACATCCTTGGATGCTCAAGTCCCTTATATAAATGGAGCAGTATTTACATGTAACCTATGCACATCCTCCCATATACTTTAAGTCATTTCTAGATTACTTATAATACCTAATACAATATAAATGCTATGTAAATAGTTGTAAATACAATGTAAATGCTGTGTAAACAGTTGCTTGCGTGGCAAATTCAAGATTTGCTTTTTGGAACTTTCTGGAATTTTTACTTTTTTTTCTGAATATTTTCCATCCACTGTTGGTTGAATCCTCAGATGCAGATATGGATATGGAGGGCCAACTGTAATGGGAAACTTAGGCAGTATTAGAATCTCTCTTTCAGGGGCAACACCGAGTTTCCTGGCCTAGATCTCGTACACATGAACTTCATATACCCCGCTCTTTTCCTTCACCTGCAGCATGCACATGAAGGCTTTAAAGATATTTTTATTTGTCTAATGTATATGTTGAATATAAACACACCAAATTTTATTTTGAGATCAAGCCAGACCATCAGAAAGCTGAGCATTCGAGCCATATTTTACTACATTATGGTATAAGATTGCATTATTGTAAGGAGAAGCTACATGGAACTCAGCTTTATATATCCTAGGGTTGTTATTGAAGGAGTTGTCCTTTCTATCATAATGGATCCTATATGAAGACCCACATGAGATCGTTATCATAGATACCGTCATAGTTTTTCCTAAGCAGCTGGTGTATTTTTATCTAGTACTTAAGTCTTATAACTTGACCATAGCTTTATCTTATTTTCCTACCCCTGTGTTCTCATCAGTCAGATGACCATAACCACTTAGCTTTTAGTTGGTTCTATTATATGTACAGTATTTCTGAAACTACTTCAGGTCCTTTTTTGGGGTTCAGATCATAAATACAAATGCCCTACCTGCTTGATAGTAGTATTAGTATGGAGTTTGTATCATCTTGGCTGGTGGCTTTGCCTTCTTCAGAAAGGACTGTAGAATATATGGCCATCCCAGTAGTTTTCATTATTTTGAATAATCTAGAATGTTTATTTTGAATAACCTGGAAGAACTAGGGGCAGTATAGATCTAGTTTCAGCAAATTTTCTTTGAATATACCCTTTATGTCTTGTTCTCCGTTTATTTGCCTTGAAGACTGTATGATGATTACATTTTAATGGAAGCTACTATTAAAAAATTTAATCTTTGTGCAATAGCTAGAGAAAAGGGAACAGTTAGAGATTTAGTTTTACTCTCGTTTTTTGCTGCTTTGGAAATATGTAGTAATAATAGCATTTCATTTCTCCAGTAGCCTCAGCTGTCTAAAACAGTACTGTCGAGTACAGTTCTGTGATGATGGAAATCTGTTATCTCAGCGGACCATTAATGGTAGCCACTAGCCACACGTAGCTGTTGAACACTTGATAAGTGACGGCACAACTGAGGAACTGAACTGGTAGTTTAATGTAATTATAATTCAATTGAAATAGCTGTGTTTGGCCAGTGGTTACTATATTGTATAGCACAATCTAGAGTACATCCTAGAACCTAGGGAAAATAGCAAAGAGGGTTTCTGAGTATTTTATTCCCAGGGGAGCCTTTTAGTTCCTCACTCAGAAATGACTTATGGCTTACTTGTATTAGAACTTTTAAGCATATTGATCTGCTTTTCACAGTTCATGGATTAGGAGCAACAATCCTATCTGGAGGCAGAGGCTTATCAGCAATATAAAAGCTCAGCTAATAACAAGAGAAGCAGGAAAACTATGAAAGTCAGATGGAACTACTCAAAGATGGACAACACCATATAAAAACACAATACAGTAATGCATGTTAATGATGATGCCCTAAATTAAATTGTAGTCAATGTACTCTGTTTAAGAACAGGGGAAAAGGTATTTAAAACAGTTAACAAGTGAAAAGAAAAACAACAGTTTGGCATTTATCAGCTGTCTGGATGGTGTATGTGTGTGTGTGTGTGTGTAGGCATCCTCTACTTCCTGGATAAGACTCATGTCTCTTGCTGTTGGGGCACCTGATGTTAAAGGTTGTTTTGTCCTACTGTGGCTTTTTTCTTGCTGCCTTAGAAATCAGGTACACCTTTTCATTGATGCTGTGGTGGCTATAAGCAATCAGTTATTTAGTTTATCCAGCAGGCAGTAGGGCCACAATGAGACGCTTTTAATCAGGAGTTTTATTACCTATCATTTCAGAACTGCTTATAATCGTGGTCCTTTGAGCATGAATCACATGACATAAAGACTTAGTGCTGCATTGCAGACCTGAACGCAGCTACTGAATTTAAAACATTTTTAACTCAAAAGAAATCACACAAATAACATGTATTTATAATAGAATTAGTAGAAAACATAGATAAGCAAGAGGAAGAAAATATAAATCTTTCTTAATTCCACCATTGAGTGAGAAGCACTGTTTTGGTAGATACCCTTTTGTAAGAATGTGTGTTTGTGTGTATGTGTGCATGTACACACTTAACTATGAGAAAAACTTAAAAGAGTGATGAAATATAATGTTTTCTAACCTGTATTTTTCATTTAGTACTGTTTCATGAACACTTTCCTCATCAATCAGTATTAAACATTTTTAGTGGCTGCATAATATTTCATTGTATGGTTGTATCATAATCTAATCAACTAGTTTTCTACTGTTGGGTATTTGTTTCCAGTTTTTCAAAGCTTCTTTTGATATAGCACAGGGAACTCTGCTCAGTATTCTGTAATAACCTAAATAGATACATAACAAAGATTAGATACATGTATATGTATAACTGAATCACTTTGCTGTACACCTGAAACTAACACAACATTGTTAATCAACTCTACTCCAATATAAAATAAAATCAAAAAAAAAATTATCACTGAAAAAAAACCCTGCTTTTGAGAAGGTAGTTTGACTTTTCATATCACTTGGTGATCTTTCAGTCACAGAAGTTAGGCAGATTATTATGCCCTTATCCTCACTATTCCTTTACCCCCCCTTTACCCTCCAAACTCAGGCCTACTTTTTTAGGTGACTGCTTCCTGCTGAATGTCCCAGAATTCTGTGCATCAAAGGTGGACCCACAGTTCTCATAGACTCCCTGTGTTTGAAGATGTGTGTGGTCTTCTGTTGCTCCCCAGTAGCTGAGGGCACAACTAGTCATACCATATTTTGGGAATTGTAGGGTAATCTTTTTTTTTTTAATGTTTATTTTATTTATTTATTTTTGGCTGTGTCGGGTCTTAGTTGTGGCACGCGGGATCTTTTGTTGTGGTGCTCAGGCTCTTTGTTGCGGTGCGCGGGCTTCTCTCTAGTTGTGGCGTGTGGTCTTCAGAGCGCACAGTCTCAGTAGTCGTGACACATGGGCGCTCTAGTTGTGGTGTGCAGGCTCCAGAGCATGTGGGCTCTGTAGTTGCAGCACGTGAGCTCTCTAGTTGTGGCGCACAGGCTCAGTAGTTGTGGTGTGAGGGCTTAGCTGCCCCACGGCATGTGGGATCCCAGTTCTCCGACCGGGGATCGAACCCACATCCCCTGCATTGGAAGGTGGATTCTTAACCACTGGACCACCAGGGAAGTCCCTGTAGGGTAATCTTAATCTTCTTTCTTTTTTCTTTTCTTTTCTTTCCTTTTTCTTTTCCTTTTTCTTTTCTTTCTTCTTAATCTTCATTGTACTTCCCGTATACATTTTCAGAAATACTTCACTGGGAAGTTATGTCTGTCTGTGTGTTGGTCTAGGTGTGAGTCTTTGTGTCTGTTAAATTGCACTCTGTTATAGTTCTGAAAAGCCCGAGACTAACTTGGTGACTTTTATTCTGTTCTGGAAAGGGAAGGGCTTCAAGGACGTGCTTCTGTAGAGATGTATGTTTGTGTTCAAAATAACTTCTTTTCTCCTTGCTGTTTTGAGGCAGCGAGTTGATGTCATTTTTATTTCTCTGATCTTAAGCACTCAGGGAATTTATTTCAAATAAACTTGAAACCTTGTAAGTTTGCATTTTTTTTTTTTTTTGGAAAGCTTAGGTCATTAATGTTTGCAAGACTTCTGACTTGACTAATTTGCTGTGTATGTTGTGGGGGAGGGGTGCATGTTTGTAATGGGGGGTGGCACTCTGTACAGGGTTGTCTTTCTCTGTCTACTGGAACCAAATGAAACACCTAATTTTTTTTTTTTTTTTTTTTTTTTAACACCTAATTTTTTATTCTCCTAGGAGCTGGGAAAATATGGTCTGCTCTATTACAATGCACTGTTCATGATTCTGCCCACCCTAGCCATTGCATATTTTACGGGAGATGCGCAAAAGGTAGGACTTTCTGATTATGGCTTCATGGTGTATGTTTTTGAATTTTATTTTAATTTGTATTACCAAGAGATAGACAGTTGGGTTGTTAAAAAGTAAAGTTCTTAGTAAGTGACCAAAGACTGAGAATTTACCTTTTAGCTTGCTAATGTCATGCTAACCTTTTTGGATAGTACTAAAATAGCTTAAAATAGCTCTGGCTGTCGACATAAAAATAGTGCATGCCAACTAGTGTCCTTCTCTTACGTGCCAGGAGGATAGAGGAAGGGAATTTTTACATTTCTACTAAACTACAAAATAGGAATAGTAGCAAACTATCCTTGAGAAACAAAAAATCCAGAAGTAGTAGAATTCTTCAAACCTAACAAAACGCTTGTTATCTCTAGAAGCTCTCAGTTTTGGTGTACAATTGTCATCCTGGCTTAAATCCCAAGCTGTTTTTTCCCCTCAGGAGATATTTAGCTGTGTGGTGACTTAACCATATAAATAGCAACGAATATAATAGTTTACTCATTTTCTGCAAATGTTTAGCTAAATAAATCCAGAATAAAGTAGCAAACTAAATCCAGACAAGAATTTTTCTCTGAAACACATATTCATAGCATAAAAATTGGTAACATTTTGTTAGAATTCACAGAATTTTGCAAACTTAATGGAAATCTAGAATTCTGCCAAGGATTTCGGTACCAAGATTCCTCCTAATGATTCCCCTGGCTAGTAGTTTCTTCAGAATAAATGTATTGATTGTTTATTATAATGACAGCGACAAGTTCCCCAAATCAGTGGGGACCAAAATAAAGAAGAGGTTTTTAGAAGTAGTTAGACTGTTAAAAATTGTGCTTGAATCAGAGGTAGGAGAAGACTGACTGCTTATAAAGCTGTTTTGTTTTTTTCATCAAGAACTCTTTCTTTTAAAACTGGCAAAGAACATATGTAAATGTTTTAATGAACTGTGACCTGGCTATCAGCAGGCCTAGAAATGACTCCAAAGCAGGAAACTACTGTAGAGGTGTTGCTCTAAAAATAAAGATGTTGAATGAGTTTTTTGTGGCTGTGCAAAAAGTGGGAAGAGAAACTAACATTTATTGAGTCCCTATTATGTGCTAGTCACTTTTTATATACAATGTAATATAGTCCCCATAACAGCTGTAGGAAGTTTGAATTAACCCTATTTTACCAAGGTGCAAATAGAGGTTCAGAGAGACTGAATAACTTGCCCAGCATCAGACTGTCAGCAGGTAGTAGAGTCAGGATTTAAACCCAAGCCTGACTGCAGAGGCCATGGTCTTTTCAGTGTTCTGCCTCCTCTAGCTGACTCTGGCAGAAGCACCCTTCACTCTTTAGTTTTGGGGTAAGAATGTAATGTAAAATAACCAGGTACCCCATGGCAGCACAGATGATTCCAAATCTTGAGGCCAATCTGTACATGAGAAAGTTGGAAGAATTAATGTGATTAGGTGTTCTACAGTCTCGGCAAAAATGGAATTTTCATTAATTTGAAACTTTGACTAGTAGCTTGTAGCTACTTGAAAACATTGACTGAAGGAGATATTTCTTCATTCCAGAGTGATGATCGTTTAACTAGAAGTTATCTGCCAGGTTGTAGCAAAATTCATGCGTATTTTGAAGTTCACTAACACACTTTCAATTTTAAATGCTTCGATATAATTACAGGTGTTTACCCATAGTGGAAAAAATGACTTTGCCACCTATATTGGGATGAGATTTAGATTTTACTCTTTTATTCTTCTTTTTTTAAGCAGAGGAGTGGAATTTGAGTAATCTTTTTGTTTCTTCCAATGAAAATGCCAAGCAAAGGTCAAGAAAGGTTTATTTTGAAAGAACAGTGTTTTTTAAGAATGACTGAATTTATCTAAATGCTTTCAAGTTGGGATGATAAACTAATTATGGAGGCTAAACTCATTGCTTTGTGATCAACCCCATCAGTGTTTTGGGTTTTACATAAATGTTTGTTCATCCTTATTCTTATTATTAATTAATATGATTCTTATAAAATATTTATTGGGGTACAGATGGACCTACTGGCTGGCAGGCTTACAATCTCATGCTCTTTTTCTTAACATTCTCTCCTTGACATACTCTCCCTCTAACATTCTCGAATAGTTATTAAGTGCTATTGTGTGTCTCACAGTGCTAAGCTCAGGTGATAAGAAAGAAGGATGAATTAGGTGGTATTCTTGCCTTTGAGAACCATTTAGTTGTCTTGGGGAGCAGACCTGTCATCATCAGAGTCGTAATTGTTACCAGTTCTGTGGGAAAGGTGTTGGGGTCATTGTGGGTTGGAAAATGGAGGTGGGTCAATTCCATCTCCTTGTTGGAGAGGGAATGCCTATCTCATGGAGCTTTGCCTACAGAATGAAAATACAAATGATATGAATAATCAGTATTGTTTGGTAGGTTATGAATTAAATTTGGAACTTAGGAACTCCAAGAATTCTGAGTTTGATTCTGTTCCTAAATTCCTTTCTTCCTAAATTCCTTGTGTGCTTACTACAATTTTATTTTAAGTTCATTTCAGATTCAGTCAGTTCAGTATTACTGAGCATCTTCCTTGTGGTAAGAAAGCCCTGTGCTAAGTTCTTTGGGGAATATATGAGAAATACAACATAGTCCTTGCCACACAAGAAAGACATTTGACATGCTACAGAGATGGTGTAAGATCCAGCACCAAAGCGCATGCCCGTCAGTCAGTCAGTACTATAAGTATTCAGGTTAGGAAGAAACTGGTGTGGGTTAAATATCAAGCTTGGATTTTTAGAGGAGATAGGGCTTGGTTTTCTTACCCACCAACTGCAACAAGTAATGCTAACCTGTTCTGGGGGTTGTTGTTAGAGATATAACTTACAGAAGTGGTTGAATGGTTTGCTTTTATTAATCAGCACAGAAGCAGTGGGTGGAAGCCATAGATGCCCTAGCGCATCCTAGAGGCTCATAGTATCCTACAAGAGGTTGCAGTTGATTTCTTCCACTGGAAGGTTCAGTTTCATAGTAGTCAGTGGGTTGGTGTCTGAAGTTCTGGCAAAAAGGGTTCACATTACAGCGTGGAATATGTGGCAGGATTTCAGGTAAGTGTTTTCTAGTAAGTCAGGTTCATATTCAGTGTGTCTTTTAGGCTTGGGTTTTCCCTTCAAAATATGTGTACATATAAGTGGACAAACATTCATGTATGTACATGTATTTTTTTAAAGAGTGGACACTTTTTTGGCGTGACAGTTTATCTTTTTTTTTTTTTAATTTTTATTTATCTATTTACTTGGTTGTGTTGGGTCTTAGTTGCAGCAGGCGGGCTCCTTAGTTGTGGCATGCAAACTCTTAGTTGCAGCATGCATGTGAGATATAGTTCCCAGACCAGGGATTGAACCCGGGTCCCCTGTGTCGGTAGCGCAGAGTCTTAACCGCTGTGTGCCACCAGGGCAGTCCCAACAGTTTATCTTTAAATAAAGCTGTTCCCATGTTAACAATTTCAGTCTACTTCTGACCTTCAAGTAATACTTCACCTATAGGGTATGATGCCTTGCACGATGCCTGATAAGATGCTTCCACATTAATCATTTTCCCTAATCCTCATTGTGTACCTGTGTGGTAGGTTGTTATCTGATATATAGAGGTTAAGGACATGGTAGCTGAGTTCAGCACTAGAACCAGTCTTTCTTTTTTTTTGGCCGCATCCTGTGGCTTGTGGGATCTTACTTCCTTGACCAGGGATCGAACCCGTGCCCTTGACAGTGAAAGCACAGAGTCCTAACCACTGGACTGCCAGGGAATTTCCCTAAAACCAGTCTCTCTCTGACTCCAGGGAGATCTCTTGCTGTTTGCCTGACCACATCTATCTCCCAGAGCCACTTGCTGCATCCCTGACTTGTTTTTTCCCCCGTTCAGGACTTGCATGCATACAGAACAAGCTACTGAATGGGAGAAATATCTCAGATTAGTATTAGAAGTGGAGTCCCTGAAGCTTGTCTTTCTTGTTACTTAATTGTTTACAAATAATTATTTATTTCACTCAGTGAATATTAATTGAGTGCTTATTACGTGTCAGGTGCTGTTCTAAGTTAAAAAAAAAAAAAGACATGTCTTTGCCTCAAAGGAGCTTGCATTCCAATGGGGTAAGATATACTAAGCATAAATTTTGTAATAAGAGCTATGAAGAGAGAAAACGAGGAGAAGAGTGATTGGGGAAGTGCTATTTTGGATAAGATGATTAGGGAGAGCATCTCTATAAGCTTCGTTTGAGCAGACACTGAACTGAGTGGACTGAGAGACCAGTTTGTGTGGCTCCTTGGAAGGAGTAGTCTAGGCCGAGGGAAGAGCAGGCTCTAAAGACTGAGGTAGGAGCTTGTTCACGAGGAGCATTTTCTGGAGTGGCAAATATCAGGAGACATCAGAGTGGGCCTTGGAAGGTGTGGAGGCAGAAAAACAAAAGGTACGTTCCAGGTGGAATTAATAGCGTGGGCACAGGCCCAGCCGCAAGGACCAGACTCTTCCACGTGGTTAGAAGGTAGAAGTCAACGACTTTGGAGCCCTTAGAGGATTCCTTGGAGAGCATGTGGTTCCAGACCCTTGTTTCACAGATGAGGGAACTGGGCCCAAAGAGGGCTCAGGGCGAGAGCCCAGATTTTCTGACTCTGTGACTAGTGTCTCCTTCTTCCTGCCATCCCACAGCCTGCTTCCTTCCAAGTTGGGACTAGTGCCAGACACTGGAATTTGCAAGTTACTCTGCGGACAGTGACATATCCCTAAGAGTTTGTGACATAAGTGGTACAGTGGAGAGGACTTGGGGCCAGAATGCAAAAGACCAGCAAACTCCAGTTCTGTCTGTGACCACTGTCCGACTTTGGATGAGTCCCTTCTGCTCTCCAGGCCCACTTCGTCATGTGGTAACCGAGTAGGCTGGGTCCACTGAGTCGGCTGGTTCTCTAGGTAGGGCGTGCTTCGGCGCTGAGACAGTGTTTCTGAGGAGTAGGACGCACGCCAGTGTGGAGACTGGGCTGCTGTTCTGACAGCTGGCACGAGCCCAGCTGCCTCCTGATAACCTGTGCTGATAAACTGCTCTCATCTGTTGCGCTCTTGACTTTCCTGACCCAGAGCTTTTTTGATTTTAAGCTCTCTGTGTACTGAATGAAAAGATCTCCAAGATAAATTGTTGAATGAAGAAGCACAGTGTAAAACAGTGCATATGGTTTACTAACTTTTGAGTAAAATAAAAAGGGAAAAATAAGAATATATATACACATTCATTTAATTTACTTATTTAAGTAAAGAAACTGTGGAAGAATATGCATGAAACTAATAAAGTAACCACCAATTTGTGTGTGTGTGTGAGAGAGAGAACAGGGTAAGTGTAGAATAGAAGTGGGATGCAAAAGATGCAATTGAACAACTCATCCTAATGAGCACTAAGGTCCTTGGCAAAGCATTCTGAGAAACCAAATATGTGCGTGTAATTTTTCAAAAAGTTTAAGTTCTCAACATCCCAGGTTTACCAGAAACAAAGGAACCAGTATATCCAGCATTTAGTTTTTTTAGACACATGTCTTCTAACTTTAAGACATTCTTCTTTTAAAAAAAACCATGGGACTTCCCTGGTGGTGCAGTGGTTAGGAATCTGCCTGCTAATGCAGGGAACATGGGTTTGATCCCTGGTCCAGGAAGATCCCACATGCTGTGGAGCAACTAAGCCCATGTGCCACAACTACTGAGCCCACAAGCCACAACTACTGAAGCCTGCATACCCTAGAGCCCACAAGCTGCAACTACTGAGCCCACGCACTCTAGGGTCCCGGTGCCACAACTACTGAGCCTGCATGCTGCAACTACTGAAGCCCACATGCCTAGAGCCCATACTCTGCATCAAGAGAAGCCACCGCAATGAGAAGCCTGCACACCTCAACGAAGAGTAGCCACAGCTAGAGAAAGCCCACGCGCAGCAACGAAGGCCCAACACAGCCAAAAAAAAAAACAAAACAAAACTATGTATCACGCAAAAGCCAGCTTACTGTTAACCAAAGATATCTATTTAACATAGATAAAGGCAGAACAAGCATCAATTGACTAATGACTTTCCAAAGGACAGACTGTGTTTAAACTTGTTAGTCGCTGCCTCCAAAAGGGAATGTCTGTAGCACAAAGCCAGTGATTCAGAGTCTCAGGAATTGGAGTCTGACTTTCTGACAGCACACCCTGCTAGGTGTTCTCACGTAGGGATGGGAGAACAGACCCCTTGCTGTAGCTCTCACAAGGCCAGCACTGTAGGCACTGGTACACTGTATAATGTCTTCATTATATCACTGGTTAAATTACATGGCTCAGATGAGTTTTACAGGAAAAATTACTGCACAGATCATCTACCAGGAGGTGTCTTACTAAGCATTACTACTAAATAATGAATTTTTAGCCTGTCTAGAGTTATTAATCTTTTCTGGGTCCCTTTGTGGATCATTACAGACTGATTCTCAACCCTGAAGTGTTCTTTCCACATAGAGACAGGACCTTCCGGCTTTCTGGGCCTTGGTATTCTCAAATGTAATACAGGTGGGTTGGATCAGTTATTTTTTTATTTGTGAATGACTAGATCTTTCTCTTTGCCTTTATATTGTTTGACTGACAAAGTAATGTTTTTAGCCATTCTTACCTTTGAGGATATGCTTTTTTCAAATAAGAGTAAGTGACCCCATTGACACTAGTACTGGAGTATGTAGTTTTGACATGGTATGTAGGTTTTAACATAGGCAGTAGAACCTAGCAAGAAGGGGTATTGAAGATCTGTGGGTTCTTGTTCCTTTTCTCAACTAGGAGCAGGAGGCAGGCAGATGGTTACAGTAGTGCAGAAGATGGGTTGCTAACTAGGACCACTGGTTGCATGAACTTGTCTAACTTTTCCAAGGTGGGGGGGAACCATGCAGATCATTTACACCACTGACATTATCTTCTGCCTTAGCAGGTGTCCTGGCAGTTTACTTTCTAGGCTAAGGATTCAATTCCTTTCTCAAGAGTTTTTTGGGGAATGAATTTTCAAAATAGAATTCATTAACCTTTTTTTTCTTTTAACCATGAAGTCCAAAGACTAAATGGTTTATTTATTTTTAGTCTTTATAGTAAGCAGGGAGGTATCCAAACATAAGAAAATGTCTCAATGATGCTTTGGATTTTATTTCAAATCTCAAGTAAATTGGCAACAGATTTTCCTGGGAGTGAGAATGGTTGCATCTAAGACTCAGGTATATGTTGAAATTATTCCCTGCTTTTCACTAGATTAGGGTGGTGATTTGGTGCTAATGTGGCATTGTAGACATTGCCAAGTTGTCCCAGCTAAGCCTGCACATAGCCTCAGACTTTTCACCAAGATACTGGTCCAGATAGGCAGATCCATCGCTTAGAGCTGGTTGATTAGACAAAATCTGATTGTATCCCTACACTAGATTTTTTTTTCTTTTTCTTTTTAAACTGAAGTGTAATTGACTTACAATATTACATTAGTTTCAGGTATACCTTCACTAGATTTTATTCATTATGTTACTGATTACTGCCTAATCTTACTCAGTCTCCCTTTCTTAATTTCCTTAACCTAAGCAACTAAAGAACACATTTCTTTCATTAAAGTTTTTTTCTAAATATTTTTATTTAACTGAAAGTCTTATTTAAACCAAATGCCTGGTTTTAGGAAGTGGTAGGTCCATATGACCTGTTTGCCCATTACTTATGCCACATTCTTTTCATGCCTGTGGTGTGTATTACGTTACACTATCAGCACCTGTAGAACCAGAGACTTCATTCAAAACAGAAGGAAAGCCTTAGAAAGCACGTTTGTATGTTCAGTCTGTAATCACAGCCAGCACTCAGCCAGCACTGAAAATTGCCGGCCTTGTGTCAGAGAGCCCATCTAGTTCTGTGCCACACAGAATGACCAAGCAGGTCATTTTCTTCACAATGGCTCTTTATCAGTTTTCTCTAGAGGCAGAAGTTTTGTTTTGTTTAAAAATTGAATAACAAAGCACATTCTCACCGTGCCTTCTTTATTTCTAACTTAGGGAGAAGAAAAAAATTCGCTTGTAAATCTATCACTGAGAGATAACAGTGATAGAAGTTTAAGTGAATAATCTCTCTGAATGTAAATTATGTATACATTTAAAGAGTCTGTATTTTATTCTCTCGATTGATTCTCACAAGAAACAGATGGAGTAGTTTTCTATATTTGTAATATAGGTAGAGGTTTAGAAAGGTTAACTGAGTTTATGATGGCCTCACAGAAAATTAATGGCAGAGAGAGAGTTAGAACTTTCGCTTTTTGACTCCGTAACCATGTGGAACCATCTAGGAGAAAATTCAGAATATATTGCCTTGTCTTTGGTTTTCCCCAGTAGTCCAGATAGCAGGATGAAGGTTATGGAGCTGAACAGGTATTTACTAGCTGAATAACTTTGGTAAAGTTACTTAATATTTCTGAGCCTAGAGCATAATAGCTTAATAAGCAGTAGCTTTTATTGTTTTTATTATGCCATCTTTAAGGCATAATAAAAGGAGAGTGGACTCCTTTGTACTGTAGGACTGTTTGGGTCATATTTATCCTGCAGCTATACATTCAAATGTCTGCTGCTTGCCAAAGATCCATTCCTATGGCAAAGCAGGGGAATGCAACAGGCTGCCTGTCCCGTAGACTGGCTTTCTCCAGAGACAGGCTGAGTATTTAGGGAAAGAAAAAAATCCCGTGAGAATTATTTTTCTATTTTTGAATTATATATAAATGGAATTATGTCCTTGAGATTTATTTTAATATTCTATATAGTTATTATGTTCCCAAAGGGGACTGTGCACTAAATATTTGGGGCATTTTTCTGAATAAAATTTAATGCTCCGTGTAGAGAACATTGGGCTTTGAAATATGTTAAGTCTACCATGGATTAGCTGTGTTACCTGAAGTAAGTCACTCATTGTCTTCTGGGGATAATAAGGCTTGGCCTTTCTATTGTAGGAATCAAATGACAGGCCATGTACGGAAGCACTTTGTAAACCATAATGTGCTCCATAAATATAAGGTGGTACGTTTTTATTGCTGCCGTTTGTCCCTTCACTATCAGCAAACCTGACTGAACCATCTTCAGCTTAGTGCTCTGAGGCCTACCATGGGGCCTGGCACATGATCGGAACTTAGCAGATGTTGAATTGTACATTGAAAGCAGTGAAGGACTGTTGAGAAAGGATGAGGAGAGAAAAGAAAGATGTAAAAAACGACCCAAGTGAAACTTTTAGGGATGAAAAATATAATCAGAATTGAAAAATAAAGCAGAAGGTATCAAACAGATTAGGTACTATACAAGAAAAGTTCAGTGAATTAAACAAATAGTAATAGAAACTATTCAAGATGAACTTCAGAAAAAAAGACTAGAAAACAAACGAACAGATTATTAGTGACATGTAGGATAATATTAAGGGTCTAACATTTGTCTAAGTATCGTCCTGAAAAAGGGGCAGGGTGGGGGAGAAAAAAAATATTTGAAGAAATAATGGCTGATTTTTTTCCAAATTTGATGAAAACTCTAAACCTATGCCCACAAGGAACTCAATAAACCTTAAATAGAATAAGCATAAAGGAAACTATACCATAAAGAGGGATATTCCATAATGCTAAAAGGGTTAATATTAGTGGGTATAACAATACTGAGTGTGTATGTACTTGATGAGAGAGCTTCAAAATATATGAAGCAAAAAGTGATAGAACGGAAAGGATAAATAGACCAACCTACGATTATAGTGGAGATTTTAACATTCTCCTTTCAGTAATTGATAAAACAAATTCAGAGTCATTAAGGATAGAGAAGACTTGAACAACACCATCAACCAAGCCGACCTAACTGACGTTTGTAGAGCCCTCCGCTCAATAGCAAGAGGATACACATTTGTTTCAAGTGCACATGGAACAATTCACCAAGATAAACTGTATTCTGGGCCATAAAACAAGTAGTAAAAGTTTAAAAGAATCAAAACCATACAGGGGATGTTCGCTGATCAGCACAGAATTAAACTAGAAATTAATATGTATTATAAAAGAAGAAAGATTTAAATTCAGTGATCTAAGCCTCTCCCTTAAGAAACTAGAAAAAAATAAGAGCAAATTAAACCCAAAGTAAATAGAAGGAAGCAGAAATTGATGAAATAGGAAACAGAAAAGCAGAAACAGAAACTAAAAGCTGGTTCTTTGAAAAGATCAGTACAATTGCTAAACCATGGCCAGTTGATCAGGATGGAAAGTCAGAATATACAAATTACCGACATCAGGAATGAGAAAGGGGCATCATTACCTAGCCTGCATATATTAAAAGGATAATAAGGGAATTTTATGAACAATATACCATAAACTCAAAAACTGAGATGAAATGGACAAATTCATGAAAGAGACAAAACTGCCAAAGCTCACTCAAGAAGAAATAGATAACATGAATAGCCTTATTCGATTAAATAAATTGCTCTATTTAATTAAAATAAGTAAAAGCCCTAGTTTTTAGCCCTATCTTTATTAAAGAAATTGAATTTTTAGTTTAAAACCTTCCGAGAAAGGAAACTCCAGGCCCTGATCACTTCACTGGAGAATTTTACAAGATGTTTAAGGAAGAAACAATGCTAATTCTACATAAAATTTTCCAGAGTATAGAAAAGAACACTTCCCAATTGATTTATGAGGCCAGCATACCCTCTACCACTAGCTGACAAAAAATTACAAGGAGAGAAGAACACTATAGTCCAAAAAAATACAGCAGTATATAAAAGGACACTAAATCATGACCAAGTTGTGTTTATCTTAGGAATTAAGGTTAGTTTAAAATTGGAAAATCAGTTAATCAGTGCAATTCATCATCTTGGCAAGAATAAAGTAGATGAACATGTCGATAGTTTGAGAAAATGTATTTGACAGAAATTGACACCCATTTATGAGTTTAGAATTCTCAGCAAAGTAGGAATAGAAGGGAACTTTCTCAACCTAATAAAGGACATCTACCAAAATAATGTATTGCTATTTTACTTAATGGTGAACGACTGAATACCTTTTCACTAGGATTGAGAACAAGGCAGGGATGTCTGCTCTCATATAATGTTCTATTCAACATTATACTCGAGGACCCCATCAGTGCAGGAAGGTAAGAATAAGAGATTATAAAGGAAGAATTAACAATATCTCTATAAAAACCATGATCATATATGCAGAAAATCCTAAAGAATCTAGAAAAGAGTGATTAGAACGAATTAGTTTAGCAAAGTTGTGAGATATACGGTCAGCATATAAAAATGGACTGTACTGCCATATACCAGCAATGAACACTTGGCAACTAAGTAAATAATACCATTTATAAAAGCTTCAAAAGTATGAAATAGGGAAAAATTTAACAAAATATGTCAATGTCTGTACACTGAAAACTTTATAAAACAGTACTGAGAGAAATTTTAAAAGACTGAAATAAATGATTTTTATATTTATGAATGTTTATGAATTGGAAAACTTGATATTATTAATCTGTCAATTCTCTTCTAATTGATCTGTAGATTCAACACCGTTCCAATCCCATAGCAGGATTTTTTGTAGAATTGCTAAGCTGATTTTGAAATTTATATAGAATTGCAAAGGACTTAATCATAGTCAAATTTGAAAAAGAACAATGTTGGAGGACCTAGCGAATATCATACTAACTGAAGTAAGTCAGACAGAGAAAGACACATATTATATGATATCACTTATATGTGGAATCTAAAAAATAATGCAAATGAATCTATATACAAAACAGACTCAACAGGTACAGAAAACAAACATGGTTACCAAAGGGGAAGGGGAGTCGGGGGGAGAGATAAATTAGGGGTATGGGATTAACAGATACAAATTACTATTATATAAAATAGAGAAGCAACAAGGATTTACTGTATAGTACAGGGAACTCTGTGCAGTATCTTGTAATAGCCTATAATGGAAAATAATCTGAAAAAAAAATATATGTAACTGAATCACTTTGCTGTAACCTGAAATTAACACAATATTGTAAGTATACTTCAATTAAAAAAAACCAAAAAACTTTTGGGGCTTCCCTGGTGGCGCAGTGGTTGAGAGTTCGCCTGCCGATGCAGGGGACACGGGTTCGTGCCCCGGTCCGGAAGGATCCCACATGCCGCGGAGCGGCTGGGCCCGCGAGCCATGGCCGCTGAGCCTGTGCGTCCGGAGCCTGTGCTCTGCAACAGGAGAGGCCACAACAGTGAGAGGCCTGCATACCGCAAAAAAAAAAAAAAAAAAAAAAAAAAAATTATAAAGAAAAGAAAAATGTTGGAGGATTTATCTACTTGATTTCAAGACTTTTATAAAACTACTGTAATCAAGATGGTGTGGTATTGGATTAAGAGTAGACATAGACCAATGGAACAGAGCAGAGAATCGAGAAGTACAGATAGACCATTTGGTCAGTTGTTTTTGTTGAAGGTAACTAAATAAATCAATGAGCAAAGGATAATCTCTTCAACAAATGGTGCTGGAACAGTTTGACATCTATTTGCAGAAAAATGAACCTTGACCCTTACCTCAGGAAATACACAAAAATTAATTTGAAAAGTATTTTGAGTTGCATTGTGTTGTTCCTCCCCTCAAAGTCATGTTGAAGTCCTACCCCCAGTATCAGAATGTGACCTTATTTTGAAACAGGATCATTGCAGATGTGATTCGTTAAGATGAAATCATAATGGAAGTAGGGTGGACCCTAAATCTAATATCAGTGGTGCAGTTATAAAAAGGGTAAATTTGGACACAGACAGTAACATAGAGAGAATGCCATGAGAACTTGAAGGCAGACACCAGAATGATGCCTCAGCAAGCTAAGGAACACCAAAGATTGCCAGCAAATCACCAGAAGCTAGGGGAGAGGCGTGGAACAGATTCTCTCTCAGCCCTCAGAAGGAACCAACCCTGCTGACACCTTGATCTTGGACTTCTAGCATTTAGAACTGTAAGACAATGCAGTTCTGTTTTTTAAGTCACTCAGTTTGTGGTACTTTGTTACAGCAGCCCTAGCAAACTAATACAAAAAGGATCATAGACCTAAAAGTAGAGCTAAAACTATAAAACTAGAAGAAAACACAGAAAAATATCTTCGTGATTTGGGGTTACACTGGGTTTCATAGAAAAGTCATAAAAAGCAAGAATTGTAAAACACAAAATTGATCTTAGACGCCATCAAAATTAAATTTTTTTTTCTTTTTTTCTTTTTAAAAAAAGTACATTTATTTTTGGCTGTGTTGGGTCTTCGTTTCTGCGTGAGGGCTTTCTCTAGTTGCGGCGAGTGGGGGCCACTCTTAGTCACGGTGCACGGGCCTCTCTTGTTGCGGAGCACAGGCTCCAGACGCGCAGGCTCAGTAGTTGTGGCTCACGGGCCCAGTTGCTCCGCGGCATGTGGGATCTTCCCAGACCGGGGCTCGAACCCGTGTCGCCTGCACTGGCAGGCAGATTCTCAACCACTGCACCACCAGGGAAGCCCTAAAATTGTTTATCAAAAGACACTATTAAGAAAATGCAAGCCACAGACTGAAAATACTTGTATAATCATATATTGCATATATTGCATTCATATATATTGGGTTGGCCAAAAAGTTCATTTGGTTTTTTCCGTAAGATGGCTCTAGTAGTGCTTAGTTGTCTTTAACTTCATTCAAAACAATTTTGTTAGATTGTTTTGCTAGATTGTATGACAGCTGTCATATCAGCCTGCATTAAAAAAAAACATGGATATTGGTGAATTTTTGTCTAGTCATTTTAATATTGAAGATGGGAAGAAAGCAACATTTTTGGCACATTATGCTTTATTATTTCAAGAATGGTAAAAACGCAACTGCAACACACAAAAAGATTTGTACAGTGTTTGGAGAAGGTGCTGTGACTAATCGGATGTTTCAAACGTGGTTTGCGAAGTTTAGTGCTGGAGCTTTCTTGCTGGAAGATGCTCCACGTTCAGGTTGACCAGTTGAAGTTGATAGTGATCAATCGAGGCATTAATTGAGAACAGTCAACGTTATACCACGTGGGAGATAGCCAACATACTCAAAACATCCAAGTCAAGTGTTGAAAATCATTTGCATCAGCTTGGTTATGTTAATCACTTTAATGTTTGGATTCCACATAAGTTAGAGTGGTAAAAAACCTTCTGGACCGTATTTCCACATGCGATTCTCTACTTAAACGTAACAAAAACGTTTCGTTTTTAAAACAAATTGTGACGGGCAATGAAAAGTGTATACTGTTCAATAATGTGGAATGGAAGGGATCGTGGGGCAAGTGAAGTGAATCACCACCAACCACACCAAAGGCCAGTCTTCATCCAAAGAAGGTGGTGATGTGCATATGGTGGGATTGGAAGGGAGTCCTCTATTATGAACTCCTTCCAGAAAACCAGTCAGTTAATTCCAGCAAGTACTGCTCTCAGTTAGACCAACTGAAAGCAGCACTCGATGAAAGCGTCTGGAATTAGTCAACAGAAAACGCATAATCTTCCATCAGGATCACGCAAGGCCGCATGTTTCTCTGAGGACCAGGCAAAAACTGTTAAGGCTTGGCTGGGAAGTTCTGGTTCATCCGCTGTATTCACCAGACATTGCACCTTTGGATTTCCATTTATTTCAGTCTTTAGAAAATTCTCTCAACGGAAAAAATTTCAATTCCCTGGAAAACTGTAAAAGGCACCTGGAACAGTTCTTAGCTCAAAAAGATGAAATGTTTGGGAAGATGGAATTATGAAGTTGCCTGAAAAATGGCAGAAGGTAGTGGAACAAAAGGGTGAATACGTTGTTAAGTAAAGTTCTTGGTGAAAATGAAAAAATGTGTCTTTTATTTTTACTTAAAAACCGAAGGAACCTTTTTGGCCAACCCAATATATATGATTAAAGACTTGTATCTAGAATATATTTTTTTAAACTGTTAATTTAAAACTCAGTAGTAAGAAGACAAATAACTTGAATAAAATTTGGAAAAGGTTTGCACAGACACTTCACTAAAGAAACAGTACTGATGGCACAAAAGCACATTAAAAGATGCTTAACCTCTTTAGTGATTAGGGAAATGCAAATTAAAATTACAGCGATACACGTAGGGAATGGTGGATTTGGGATCTGGGTGCAGGTCTGACTTCAAAGCCAGTAATCAGTTTGTGAAGGTTTTAAAAAAGAAGAAGAAACGGAACTTATAAGAGAGGAAAGTGCTACAAGTTTCAAGACAAAAGATGTTGGTGTCTGTGTGTGAAATAGAATGTATTCTATTTCTTCAAGAGTATTAGGTCTGGGGACTTCCCTGGTGGTCCCGTGGTAAAGAATCTGCCATCCAACGCAGGGGACTTGGGTTCCATCGCTGGTCAGGGAACTAAGATCCCACATGCCGCAGGGCAACTAAGCCTGCGTGCCGCAAACTACAGAGCCCACGCGCTCTGGAGCCCGAGCGCCACAACTAGAGAGAAAAACCTGCACGCCGCAACTAGAGGGAAGCCCGCATGCCTCAACAAAGATCCCATGTGTCGCAACTAAGACCCGACGCAGCCAAAAAAAAAAAAAAAGTATTAGGTCTGTAATACTTTTTACTCCGGTTTATCTGTGTGAGTCTTGCCATGCTTCGACCAGGTATAAACTACAATTTTCATGTCAGTGTATAAATATTTTAAACATTTAACCCTAAAAATAACATTTGATCCCCTAGACCAGTATTTCTTAAAATGTTTGACCTCTACATACAGTTAGAAATAATAATTATATTGTGATTCAGTATACACTCCCATGCACACATAAATGAGGCAAAATTTCATGAAAAAAATATTTCTTGTTACACGGAATACGCCCTGTTTTCTGTTTTGTTCTATTTTATTTTTGAATGTTATTTGTGATCAATAAATTGATTCATGACCTAAAAAAAATTAAAATTATAATGAGCTACCATTTATTCAATCACTTGGATGGTCTGAAACAATTCCAAATGTATGTATGAATGTAGAGCAGAGGGAACTCTCATAACAGTTCCGGTGGGAATACAAAATGTTATAGCTACTTTGGAAAACAGTTGGACAGTTCATTATAAAATTAAAGATGCATTTACTGAAAGAACCAAGCCATCCACATTATGTCAAGTGAAAGAAGCCAGATATAAAAGAGTACATACTGTACAATCTCTCGTTTATATGAAATTACTGAATGGTAAAACTCTAGTAAGAAAGTAGATCAGAGGTTCCCAGGGGCTGTAAATGGGAGAGGGGATTGACTGTAAAGGGGCAGGAGGGAACTTTCTAGGGTGGTAAATATTTCTTTCTTTCCAGCTTTACTGAGATACAATGGACATTTAATATTGTGTAAGTTTAAGTTGTACAGTGGTTGCTTTGTTACAGTTATGTATTAGGAAATGATTACCACAGTAGCATTAGTTAACCCTGCCATCACCTCACATAACTGCCTTTTTTTTTTTTGTGGTGAGAACACTTAAGATCTACTCTCTTAGTAATTTTCAAGTATATAATATAGTGTTGTTAACTATAATACCATGCTTATACGTTAGATCCCTAGAATTTACGCATCTTATAAGTTGTAAAACCAACCTCTCACCATTTCCCCCACGGCCCAGCCCAGGCAACCACCATTTACCCTCTGTTTCTGTGAATTTGGCTTTTTTAGATTTTACATGTAAGTGATATCAGACCACGTCTGTCTTTCTCTGTCTGATTTAGCTCACTTTGCATAATGCCCTCAAGGTCCATTTATGTTGTTGCAAAAAGCAGGATTTCCTTTCTCATGGCTAAATAATGCTCCATTGTGTGTGTGTCTGTGTGTGTGTGTTTTCCATCTTGGCTGTACAAATTTACATTCCCACCCGCAGTGCACAAGTGCTCTCTTTCCTCCACACCCTCTCCAGCACTTGTTATCTCTTGTCTTTTTGATGACAGCTATTCTAACAGGTGTGCTGTGCTTACTGTGGTTTTGATTTGCGTCTTTCTTTTGATTAGTGATGTTGAGCACCTTTTCATGTACCTGTTGTCCATTTGTGCCTCCTTTTGGGGGAAATGTCTACTCACTTCTTTTGCCCATTTTTTAATTGGGTTGTTTGGTTTTTTGTTTTTTTTTTTGCTGTTGAGTTATATGAGTTCCTTATATACTTTGGCTATTCACCTCTTATCAGATATATGGTTTACAAATATTTTTTCCCATTCTGTAGGTTGCCTTCTCATTTTGTTGATGGTTTCTTTTGCTGTGCTGTGCAGAAACCTTTTAGTTTGATGTAGTCCCTCTTATCTTTGCTTTTGTTGTTTGTGCTTTTGGTGTCATAGCCAAAAAATTATTGTCAAGACCAGTGGTAAGGAGCTTTTCCCTGTGTTCTCTTCTAGGTTTCATGGTTTTAGGCCGAAATTTCTTTATCATGACTGTAATGGTGGTTTCATTACTATATATTTTTCAAGACTCATTGAATTACATACTTAAAATTGGTGAATTTTATTTTTTATATGTTACGCCTCAACAAAGAACCATAAACAAATTGAATGTCTACTGTCTGTCAAATGCTGTGTTCGGAATGTGATTCAGTTAATTTGATGTGGTTCCTCCCACCAGGGAGCTCACAGTCTGTAGATGTGGTGTAGAAAGATTTGCAGTTCAGAGAGATAAGAGCACTAAAGAGAAGTACTGATGAGGCACAAAGGAAGGTGTTCTTGATCCGGGAAAGCCCCACGAAGGAGCTGCTTGGCTTCTAGTTTGATGGGTGAGCAGGAGTCAGATGAATGTAGAGGGGAAGGGTATTCCAGGCGAAGGCATGTGAGTTTGAAACTGCAGGTTATGTTTTATAAACCACAAGCAGCCTGGTATTGCTGGAGCCCTGGAGCTGTGAGATTTATGTTGAAGTGGTAAGAGTTGAAGCTGGACAGGTTGGCAGAGAGAGAAAAAGTGGAGCGTTTCTCATATTTGCCTGACAAACTCATATTGCAAGAGAAATTATGTACTTGAGAGACAAACCCTCCCTATTGGATGAGAAATGAGATGATCAATGCACCTGTCATTTCTATTCATTCCTTTGCTTTTGGCTTCAAAACAAACAGAACAACAGAAATCTTGCTTTTACAAAATCAACTGTTTTAAAATAGGAATTCTTCCTGGACAGACCTCAGCTGAATTTGTGTAACTAAGGCTGTACTTGAGCTTTTGCACGTTACAGGGAAGAAATACATTTTAGGGTTTGAGAAAGCCTTTATTTAATACCAGCCATCTGGGAAAACTGCTGAGATTAGTAGGACATGGCTTGTGCCTTTAAGCAGATATGAGTTTCCTTGTACCAACAGGGAGAAGTACAAAATCTCCCTCACCTTACATATTTTGGAAAGGAGAAAACCTTACAAAACTGCTTGTTGATTCAGCTCCATGTATATGACATTCTTGAACATCACTCTCTATGCTTGGAGCGATGCAGGGAAATGTATGTGTGTGTCAGAGTGTGGCGGGAGCAAGCGCACAGGAGTTGGGTTAATGAGTGGAACGGCTGATGTTGAGAGCCTGCTCTAAAGTCCGGGGCTTTCTTGTGTATTACAGGCAATGGATTTTGAAGGCTGGGCCGACACCCTCTTTCTTCTGCAGTTCACCCTCTCTTGTGTGATGGGGTAAGCCTTTGCTGCCTTGTTAACAGATAGTTTTTCGAGGCAGATTTGTTCTAGCGTCTTTTTGCCTCATTCCTTAGTATCCTGTTCTGTCTCTTGAGTATATCAGCTTAGGATAAACCTCCAGATTCAAGTGGTTTCACCACCCTTGGGAATGTGCCCTCAGGGCTACCAAACTGATCTCAAAGTCATGCTTAGAAGGATGAAGGAAAAAAGCTAATATTTACCCAATAAGCTAATATGTGATAAGCACCATTATATTTCAACATGCATTATTTAATTTTATTTCTACATTGACCATTTGACAGATATTGTTGTCCCTTACCTATGAGAAAGCAGGCCCGGAATTCAAGTAAATTGTCTAAGTTTGCAGAATTAGTAGGTAGCAGTGGCAGCCTTTGAATTTAGGGCTGACTTCTCCCTGCCAGGTTGTAGAAGGCAAGAGGGTATCTGCAAATGTGCTGTTATCTGCCTCTTCTCTTCATCTCCAAATATCCCTAATGCTTTTTTCCCTCAACCAGTCATTTCGCTCCATATTTGTGACCAGATCTGGCACAGGCTAGGTACATAGTGATTGGATGCTTCAAAATAAAGTTGACGTGATACCTTGGTACTGAGTCAGGCTTCGAAGCCTCATTGTAATATCTGGGGCTGCTGACTGCTGCCACTTTGTTGTTAAGTGAACTATATCCCCTCTTAAAGTAGTTCTCATTTGCTTTTCTTCCATCCTTAAGAATCTCTCTTGCCTTCACCCTGGTCTGGAATCATATTGGCCTCACGGTGACATGCACACCTGAGCCAGGGCCTGTGAGTCCTGAGCTTTCTATCTGGGTTAGGTGAATTAAGACTATGATCTAAAAAGAGTACTCATGATTGTGAATGGTGGTTTCAAGGTTTTGGTGCGGTAGCTGGGAAAAGCACCTGATCGTTAAATGTACGTGTGTTTCTCTTTAATGAAATTTAAAAAAAATCTGAAGCTGCAGTATAAGCAGCAGTGAAGTAGGGAAAGCTCACAGTCAGTCAGTGACTAGTAGAATGTACTGGCATGGCCAACACTGTTTCTCTTGGCTACAGGTTATTATAAAATCAGCAGTTGAATCTTACTTATAAGATACCTTTTCCTTCTTTTTTCCAGATTTATCTTGATGTATGCCACAGTACTCTGCACTCAGTATAATTCTGCTCTTACAACTACAATAGTTGGCTGTATTAAGGTGAGTTGAAAAAATACTGTTCTCTTTTGGGTGCCTTCTTTATTTGAAAAGTGTTCCTCTAAAATAAGTCTGGCTGTGGCCTTAAGCCCCATCATTCTTATTTCCTCATGTGTTGCCTTGGTAGTTTGACGACTTGTGGGGTGGTTTCTAGAACAATCCTTAAGAACTCAGGGAAAGCATCATCTCTACTTCCAGGCAACTTAGGTCTGAGGAGTATGGGAAAAGGAGAATGTGTCATCTCAGAGCAGAGGAAGGAGAGTCAGCCCTGTTTCTCACAGAGCAGATGACTAGCTTGGTTCTGATAGGTTTGTCCCTTTAACTCCCAATGAGAATTGTTCTCTGCCTCGCTGAGTTCTGGCTGTTCTGTAGGAAAAGGATGCCTGCCAAAAGCTAATCCAGGGAGTTTTCCTAAGCGTGAGCCAAACCTTAAATGGCCCACTTTTAAAAGCTGTGTCTGACATTTCCAGTGATGTCATTTCCTCCTGATCCATTTTATTTGAGGGAGGCTCATTTGTCTTCAGCCAGGAGAGCCAAGCTGACTTGAATATTGAGCTGCAGTTAGTGACTTGAAGCCTGAGGCCTCTTTCATCTGACTTTGTGATTCTGGTGCTTTAAGATCGAAGAGGCCACAGCATCCCTGAATTCCAAAAGAATTAATGAGGTAGGCTTGCTTTCTAAGAAAAGCAAGATAGAGGTAGGTCCTGGATCATTTGGAGGAAAGAGTGCAGTTGCCCTTGGAACTTACTTTCTGGTGCCCCATTTGTCAATAGCGAGGGAAGGGGTTGCAGAGGCAAAGTTTGTACTGTTCTGCTATGTTTCCCTTTACACCCCCAGTGGAGTTGTGTCTGCCTGACCTCATTTTAGAAACTAGATTTGGGTTAAAACTTCAGAAGGTCTGTGTCTTCAAATCATGGATTTGGAGTGTTTGGTGTGAATAGAATTCTAAATTAAACTATAACAAGTAGTTGTGTGACTTCCCGTGAAAGCTAGAGATAGGCATTCAAAGGCCTGGCCTGGCTGAGACAGTTTCAGCCCCCAAATTAGCTCTCAGCCCTGTTTCGGTTTTTGTAAAGTGAGTGCTTCAAGAGCAAAGTAGATGACTTGCCTTTTCAGAATAAAAACAGTAAGAACATGAGAGACAGAACAGTTGGTGCCATGTTTTTAACCAAGAAGGATGGTGAGGGAAAGTTATTTAGCAGATAACTAAACCTATTTGCTTAGAATTTCTTAGTGTACGTTCTTTTATCATTATTAGCATGGGGTACAAATACAGTCATGCTCTCATTAACATAAAGTCCAGTACTTTTCTTTTGATATTTCTTCCTTCCCACAGAACTGTATGAACTTAGTCCAAAGGGAGCAGTTTTACTTCCAAACTCTAGAGGGAGGGGAAAAAATGGATTATCTGATTATAGTTGACCCTTAAACAATGCAGGTTTAAACTGCTCTGGTCCACTTAATACTCGGATTTTTTTCAGTAGTAAATATTACAGTACTACACCATCTGTGGTTGTTGAATCCACAGATGCTGAATCACAGGTAAGGAGGGCCATCCATAAGTTACAGTCGGATTTTCCACTCACCCCTAACCCCTGCTTTGTTCAAGGGTCAGCTGTGGTTTATAATTGCTGTTGCTTCTCACGGCCATGTGGTTCTGCTATTAAAGGATGTCTTACACCTTCAGACAGATGGGAGTACCCTGATGTCCTTGCTGGTTTGGAGTGTTTCAGGCCACAGTGGCGCTTCTTTCATTAGCCTCCCAGTTACAACCCTTGTAGCTCAGTTACTGTTACAGCAGGCTTCAAGCTTCCTTCTGTGCTTGAGGATCCTAACCCCATAAACCCTTGGGTCAGCATTCCTTGTTTCTCCTGAGTGTGGTGGGAAAATTACTTAGGAGAGCTAGTTAAACACGGAAATTCCTAGGCTCACCTCAGATGTATTGAATCAGAATCTCTAAAGTAGGACGTGGAAATCATCAGGGTTTCCAGCTGAGTCTCCGGTATGCTAAAGGCTGAGATTGCGGTCTTAGTTTTGAGCTACCAGCGCAGACTCTTCTGTGCTTCCTGGTAAGTTCTACTTTGGGAACATGAGTGTCTTTTCTGATAGAAAACCTTGGTTAGGATACGCTAATATATACTTTAAGTTTTTCTAACTTCTGGGGCTTCCCTGATGGTCCAGTGGCTAAGACTCCGCACTCCCAATGCAGGGGGCCCGGGTTCGATCCCTGGTCAGGGAACTAGATCCCATATGCCACAACTAAAGATACCGCATGCCAAAACTAAGACCTGGCGCAGCCAAATAAATAAATAAATATTAAAAAAAAAAAGTTTTTCTAACTTCTGACTGATTTTGAGCAACAAGCGTTGAGTTCTCTGTCCTTTCCCTTTCTGAAGTTTCTTGGGCAGTTTATGCAAATTAATCTCTCTTTTCCCTGGATCTCTGTATTCCAAGAGGTCCTGTTACACATTTTCCCAAGTTGCCTACCAACCTTGTTTCCTGTTACATGGTATTTAATTTTATTTTTTTCCTCTCAAATAATAAGAAAATCTGCTCTAAAATAACTTTCTGTCTCCATCCTTAGACCTAGAAGAGGCTGACATAATTTTGAATGCTCTCTCAAAGCGTACTCTATTAAAAAAATAATTTTGAAGTTTGTTTTTGGCTTCTTAAAAACACTGTGGCACTATACTTTCTGCTTCACAGGTCTAATCGGAGAGAGCCCAGGTACTAAAAATATTTGTGACATTTACCGTTTCTGGCAGTTGTAATAGCACAGAGGGAGGCAGTGACTTAATGTGAAAGAAGAGAGGTTAGGGAAGAACTGAATAAGAGATGAAACTTTGGAAAACTTTTTTTTTTTTTTTTTTTTTTTGTGGTACGCGGCCTCTTACTGTTGTGGCCTCTCCCGTTTGGAGCACAGGCTCCGGACGCGCAGGCTCAGCAGCCATGGCTCACGGGCCCAGCCGCTCCACGGTATGTGGGATCTTCCCAGACCGGGGCACGAACCCGTGTCCCCTGCATCAGCAGGCGGACTCTCAACCACTGCGCCACCAGGGAAGCCCTGGAAAACTTTATATCACCTTTACGGTCTGAAGATAATTAAAAGGGAGCCAGACGCTTTCACTGCCCGGGGCCCAGTTCTATCCCTGGTCTAAGAACTAAGATCTCACAAGCCAAAAAGGGAGTGAGATAAGCAGAAGATGTTTACATCTGGGAGTTTAAGGGAGCTGGGAGAGGTGATTTTAGGTACGCTACTTTGAGATGACTTCCCCTGTGGTTTTTTAAGGTGCCAAGGAAGATTGCTCTAGAAACAGTCTTTGAGTTGGTAAATTCCCCACCATCCCTTTTTTCCTTTTCAAGAAAGAGGGAAAGATGCTTGCATGTAAGCAGATTTTCCTTCTTCACTCTCCCCTGGCAAGTCAACTGCTACCTCTACGGGAGGAAAAAAGCACTCTTCTCTGAGATTGCTAAACGTGCCTTGGTGTTTTCTGCCCCTAGTAATAGCAGTGCTTTTCTATCTAGATTGATAATGTCAGCGCGTGCCACAGGGCAGGGAAAGTTTGATAATCTTTTTAGTATTCTTCAGTATCGGTGAAAGCATTTAGCTTTCAGAGAGAGACTGGGAAGAGACTGATGTCATTGTTTTTTAATTAGTTAATGTTCATGCTCATACTACACTCATTTTAGGGTTGTTGGGTTTTTGTTATTTTCTGTTTATTTGTTTTCGTATTTTAAGGATATATGTTTGGGTCTTTGTATGGATGAGTTTATATGAATATTGAAAAAGTTCAGTTAAACCTATGAAACAGTATATTGCCATTTTTCTTTTTAGAATATATTAATAACTTATATCGGAATGGTCTTTGGTGGAGATTACATTTTCACATGGACAAACTTCATTGGCTTAAATATCAGGTAAGTAAAAATATTTAACTGTAACCACTTTGATGAGTGGATTTGGATTTCAAATAGTCACAGTAAGCTTAGACTGTTTCACAGAAAATTTGTTCATTTATTATTAGACAAACATTTATGGAGTGCCTGCAATGTACTATATATATTTTTTTTTACTAAAAAAAATTTTTATTGGAGTATAATTGCTTTACAATGTTGTGTTAGTTTCTGCTGTACAGTGAAATGAATCAGCTATATGTATACGTATATCCCCTCCCTCCCACCCCACCCCATCTAGGTCGTCACAGAGCACCAAGCTGAGCTTCCTGTGCTTTATAGCATGTTCCCACTAGCTATCTGTTTTACCTACGGTAGTGTTTATATGTCAATCCTAATCTCCCAGTTTGTCCCACCCTTCCTTCCCCCCCACCCCCACCCCATTGTGTCCACATGTCCCTTCTCTACGTCTCTATTCCTGCCCTGAAAATAGGTTCATCTGTACCATTTTTCTAGATTCTGCATATATGCGTTAATATACAATATTTGTTTTTCTCTTTCTGACTTACTTCACTCTGTATGACAGACTCTAGGACCATCCACATCTCTACAAATGACCCAGTTTCGTTCCTTTTTATGGCTGAGTAATATTCCATTGTATATATGTACCACATCTTCTTTATCCATTCATCTGTCATTGGACATTTAGGTTGTTTTATCCATTCATCTGTCATTGGACATTTAGGTTGTTTCCATGAACTGGCTATTGTAAATAGTGCTGCAGTGAACATTGGGGTACGTGTGTCCTTTTGAATTATGGTTTTCTCAGGGTATATGCCTAGTAGTGGGATTGCTGGGTTACATAGCAGTTCTATTTTTAGCTTTTTAAGGAATCTCCATACTGGTCTCCATAGTGGCTATGTCAATTTACATTCCCACCAACAATGCAGGAGGGTTCCCTTTTCTCCACACCCTCTCCAGCATTTATTGTTTGTAGATTTTTTGATGATGGCCATTCTGACTGGTGTGAGGTGATACCTCATTGTAGTTTTGATTTGCATTTCTCTAATAATTAGTGATGTTGAACATCTTTTCATGTGCCTCTTGGCCATCTGTATGTCTTCTTCGGTGAAATGTCTATTAGGGCTTCCACCCATTATTTTGATTGGCTTGTTTGTTTTCTTGATATTGAGCTGCATGAGCTGTTTGTATATTTTGGAGATTAATCCTTTGTCTGTTGTTTCATTTGCAAATATTTTCTCCCACTCTGAGGGTTGTCTTTTCATCTTGTTTATGGTTTCCTTTGCTGTGCAAAAGCTTTGAAGTTTCATTAGGTTCCATTTGTTTATTTTTGTTTTTATTTTCATTACTCTAGGAGGTGGGTCAAAAAAGGTCTTGCTGTGGTTTATGTCAAAGAGTGTTTTTCCTGTGTTTTCCTCTAAGAGTTTTATAGTGTCTAGTCTTACATTTAGGTCTTTAATCCATTTTGAGTTTATTTTTGTGTATGGTGTTAGGGAGTGTTCTAATTTCATTCTTTTACATGTAGCTGTCCAGTTTTCCCAGCACCACTTATTGAAGAGGCTGTCTTTAAACTATACATTTCACGTCTTTCAATAATGCTTTTTAAGAAAAGGGAGACAGTGGTTCCATATTTTATCCACAGTTTTTGGGGAGTCTTTTCTAGAAGTTGAACCCCTTTTATTTAGCCTTCAGAGAATAATCCTTTATTTATTGTGCTAGATGTCAATGCAGTGTTCTCAAGAAAATTCCAGGCTAAAGAATACCAGCTCTGTTAGAGTTGCTTTATATGTGTCTAACCTTGGACATCTCACTGCATTTCTTTAGACTTTATCTTCAACAGTGATGAGGGTGACTTGCATGAAAGATCTTTTTCAGTTTGAGAATTTTGAATTTCATGCTTTTAAACACTATTTTTATGCTTTAAAATTCTCAAATTTTAGAGACCTCTGTCCTGAACTCAGACTTTTATATGTAGTAGCCCGCTTGACATCTCTGGCTGACATGTCAAAAACTGAACTCCTTTATTTTCTCCAAAGTCTCTTCCACCTCCACAGCCTCTGCATCTCAGCTGATGGAGCCTCCATCCTTCTAGCCTCTCAGTTCAAAAGCCTTGGAGTCATCCTTGACTCTTCGTCTTATACCCAGTATCCAGTTTGTTAGCAAATTCTGTTGGTTCTGCCTTCAGAATGTCACTTTTCACCATCTGCATAACTTCCATCATCTAAGCTACCAACATCTTTTGCCTAGATTACTGCCTAGTCTTCTGTACTTGTATCACTGGTTTAACTCATCCCCCACCCCTAGTCAGTTCTCAAGAGTTGACAGTATATTCCTTGTAAAAGGTAAGTCAGAACATGTCACTCTTCTTTTTACTCCCCTTCCCCCATGTCTTTCCAGGTCCCAAAGTCCTGACAAGGCCCTACAAGATCTATCCCCTTCTTGTCCTCCAAGTTCAACTCTTGCTTCTCTTCTCCCTCACCTCACTTCATCTACACAGACCTCCTTGCTGTTTCTTTAGAATACAGGGCATGCTCGCTCTTTAGGTGCTTGGACAGGATATTTCCTCTACCTGGAACATTATACTGCCAGATACTTTGCGTGGCTAATTCCTTTATGCCTATAAATTTTTGCTCAAATGTTACCTATTCAAGGAGGTCTGTCCCGACCACCTTATTTAAAATTGCAGCCTGCTCTCCCTCTTCTGATACTCCCAAACCCTCTTATTCTACTTTTCTATTTATATTTATATATATTACCTATTTTCTATCTCCCCTGCTATAATGTAAGTTCTGTGAAGGTATGGATCTCTGCCTGTATTCTTCACTCACGTTTCCCAAGCTCCTAGAGTGAATCCTGGTCGTTGCTTAATAAATATTTGCTTGATCGGATTGCTGTATATTGCTGTATGGATTGGTAAAAGAACACTTTGGAAACTATAAAGCTCTTTTCTAGAATATGGTAGTATCTTTTTTTTTAATTTGCAAGAAAGTATATAACTTCTCTTGAGCTTTTATTTCTTCAAATGTAAACAAATGATAGTACCTATTCTACCTTTCTTATGAATCAATATGAGAATTTAATATTCCATACTAATATTATTAATAGGTTAGTAATTCATTGTTTCCCCTTCCCTGACATTTATTTGCCACTATTGTTGTTTGCCTTTTAGAGGAAAAATCATTTTTTATTTGTGGGGTAGGAGTTGGTGAGATGATGGGTATGTAAGTATACCTGAGGATTGCATATTATAGAAGGAAGATGAGTAGCTGAGTCTCAGATCTTGGTCAGAGTCACAATTCTGATGCTTGCTACCTGTGTGATTTTGAATGAGTTGTTTATCTTTTCTGAGCTTCAGTTTTCTTACGTGTTTGGGATAGAAATACCTATCTCTTTAGAGTTGTTGGAATGAAATAATCCAGTGAATGTAAAGTACCTGATTCATCGCTTCACATCTATGCTTAGTAAATATCAGTCTCTTTCATTAATAGCTGTGAAGAAGGGCCAGGCTGTAAGGATCAACATGGTGAACCAGTTTTGACTTTGGATGTGGCCTGAGTTTCCTTCATTGCTAAAAATCTAGATTAAAGAATCATTATGACATGTTATAGACCCGATTCAGAGATGCCTTGATTTTCTTTTTGTCCCCTTTAAATGAGAACTCGATAGTCAAAATGAAGTAAAAGCTGCTCTTTGCATTTTCAGATATCTGCAGTTCAAATCTCTTATAGTATCTTATAAGAAATATTAGGTTTTTGGTTTTTTTTTTCACGTTTCAGGCTACTTAAAAAAAACTTTGAAGTGCCTGAGTATGCTGGAATGTTACAACGTATGTCAGCCTAACATACGTAACATCTTGAAAATTCTTCTTTTCTTTTTGTGTTTAAGTAGTTAAACACAAAATTTCTTTTTGTGTTTAAACACAAAAAGAAATTAAGGAATTTCTTTTTGTGTTTAAGTAGTGCATTATAGTTCTGGTTAAACAGTACTGTTTTGCTAGCAAGGTTAGTTGATAATGATGTCATTGGTACTCTTCCCCTCTGTAGTATTTTTAATAATTCCTAATTGCTTTCACATTTTATTGTAATAAATTTTACATGCCGTATCTCTTCTTTTTTTTTTTTTTTTGTGGTACGCAGGCCTCTCACCGTTGTGGCCTCTCCCGTTGCGGAGCACAGGCTCCGGACGCACAGGCTCAGCGGCCATGGCTCACAGGCCCAGCCACTCTGTGGCATGTGGGATCTTCCCGGACTGGGGCACGAACCCGTGTCCCCTGCATCGGCAGGCGGACTCTCAACCATTGCGCCACCAGGGAAGCCCTACATGCCGTATCTCTTTAATCTCTGTTTCATTATAAGATTAAGGACAATAAGTGGTATACTTAGTCACCAGTCAGCGTTCAAATTATTTGCAGAGTTGGGATTAAAATCCAGGTGACCTTCTGTTTCAAATACTCTTTCCACTACAACATGCTTTACAGCATTTGTAAAGGAAAGTATATGTTGCCTTTTTTTCTTTCACTTTTTCTCTTTAAAATGAAAATTATGGTTTTATTGGTTTTTTTGACTTATCTTCCACTAGTTAATAAGCAGACTCATAGGTTGTGAATATTACTTCTTTTTTAAATGTGAAAACCAAACTTAAATTGGCTACTTAATAGATTTCACTTTGATTGGACATGGTGTCAGTCCATCCTTGGCTGATTGCACTTTGAAGGAAATCACTAATTAAACTGTACTCTTAAAGGATTCTCTGATTAAACTCAGATGCATCTAGCTCCCCTTCACCCTGCCTGGTTTCTTTGCTGTTTTAAGGAAAGTTTAAATAGCCCCCTCTGATATGATTCAATTCCAGGAAGCAGGAGGTTTGCATTGCTAGCTTCTCAGGCTCCATTCAAATTTGATACTGTGATTTATGAAGGCTTTTTTTTTTTCTTTTTTCAGTAGGGCTCTGTGGAGAGCCTGGCTGTCTCTAACTCCCCTAAGTGCCTTTTTCCAGTGGCCAATTAGTACATGTTCACCCAAGCCCAAAAAAGCAACAGAGCAAGTGGGGAACGAATAGTGAAGGGTGGTGACAGAACACGCTTCTGTACTTTCATCAGAGGTTGGGCTCTGGCCCGTGGCTTTGGCCCGAGTAATGTATCCTCTCCAGATAATGATACCATCATCCGCATAACTGCCCGGGCTAGAATTTGTAGAATCTCTGGAGCTTATCTTTATCTGTGATTCTTTTTTTCCCCTTCCATTAAAAAAAAAAAAAATTAACATATGATTTAAATACAGTAAAATGTCCCCCTTTTCCTGTGCAGTTCTGCAAGTTTTGACAAATGCATACAGTTATGTAACCAACTATTACAGTTATGTAACCACCATATTCAAGGTATAAAATAATTGTATTACCCCCCAAAATCTCCCTATGTCCCTTTGCATTGAGCCTCTCTCCCCTTACAAAGATCTGTTTTCTATCCATATGGTGTCCAGAATGTCATATAATGATACATAATGTTATGTAGCTCTTGGTCTGACTTCTTTTGCTTAACATACTGCATGTGAGATTCCATGTTGCATTTGAGATTCTGTGGTGTGCATGTATCAGTAGTTTGTACCATTTTACTGCTGAGTAGTATTCCATTATGGATACATCACAGTTTGTTTATGCATTCATCAACTGAAAGTTATTTGCCTAGTTATCAGTTTTTAGGTGTTTTGTGTTAGCTGCTAAAACATCTGTTTAAAAGTTGTGTATGAACATAAGTTTTCATTTCACTTGGGTAAATACTTAGGAGTGGAATTTCTGGGCCGTATGGTAAGTGTATATTTAACTTTGTTAGAAGTTGCCAAACTATTTTCGAAAGTGTCTGTACCATTTTGTGTAACCCCCAGCCGTGTATGAGAGTTCTAATTGTTCCGCATCCTGGCCCTTGGTATCATCAGTTTGTCTTTGTTTTTCAAATTCTAGACATTCTAATAGATCTGTAGTGGTGTCTCATTGTGGTTTTAATTTCCCTAATGATTAATGATGTTGAGCATCTTTTCATGTGCTTATTTGCCATCTGTATGTATTCTTTGGTAAAATGGCTATTCAAATATTTTGCTCATTTCAAAAACTTGAGTTGTTTTCTTAATGAGTTTTGAGAGTTCCTTATATCGGTATATTGTGGATACATGTCCTTTATCAGATGTGTGATTTGCAAGTAGTTTTTCTCAGTCATGGCTTGCTTTTCATTTTCTTAATCTCTTTTGAAGAGCAAAATTTAAAATTTTTCATGAGGTTTAATTTACCAGTTCTTTTTTCTTTTATGGGTTGTGCTTTCAGTGCTGTGTCTAAGAAATCTCTGCCTAACCCAAGGTCACGAAGATTTTCTCTTATATTTTCTTCTAGAAGTTTTACAGTTTTAGGTTTTATAGTTAGGTATATAGCCTGTTTTGTAATAATTTTTATATGTGGTATGAGGTCTGGATGAAGATTCTTTTTCCTGTGTATGTGTTTTTTTTAATATAGATATCCAATTGTTCCAGTACCTTTTGTTGAAAATACTGTCCTTTGTTGAATTGCCTAATTCTTCATAACACTCTTTTGAAGTTCTTTTATTATCACTCTTTTATAAATGAGGAGGCTGAGGCTTAGAAAGTTTGAGTTGAATGGATTCTGAAGACATGCATTGAGCCTGTTTCTGTGTGCCAGGCATCGTGCTCCAGAGAGACATGGTGCATTCACTCTTAGCTCTGCCAAGGTCACATAGCTAGTAAGTCATTAAAGGATTTTAACCCAGATGGGTTGGACTCCAGAGTCCAAGTTCTCACCCCTTAATGAATTATCATTCAGTAAATGACTGATTAGTTGTAATGTAACCTAAGTAAACCATATGTAGCCATTGTTACCTTAGATTCTCAGCTATTTGAGGGTAGAAACCACTTGTCTTATTTATAGTTGTGTCAGTATTTATCAGTTCCTGGTCCATAATAGGCATCCAACCAGTAATAATAATAACAAAATACCAGACAGTATTTTTTATGCTTAGGCATTGCCCCAAGTACTCCATACTTAATCTTTAAAACAGCCCTCTGAGACAGATGCTGTGTATATTCCATTTCATAGTGGGGCTGAGAAACTTGCCACATACTACCCAGCTGGTAAATATTCAATCCTTGATTGCCTTCCACATTTTCTTAACTGCAATCTAGTAAATAGTGAATAGATGAATGAATTTATTTTCATATCCCTTCAGGATATGTCATCATACTGGTTATATAACTCTAAGTCAGCCTCCTTTTGTGTAACACAACCCATTTTACTGTAGCTTCTGACACCAAACTAGAGTCTATGCAGTCTTTGGGGTGGGCCATGGTGCAGCTCAGAGTCTAGCTCCAGAGTTAGGTTCTGAGGTCTTTGGTCTAGCTATCTCTGCCCAGCGCCTGAATCTACAATTCGTTCACTGTGGACTCCTTTGCCTGTTTCCTTAAAAGGATGTGTTGCTTCCTAGTTCCAGACTTCTCCTCCTGAATAATTCCATCCTAGCAGACTCTCTTCTGGTTCTAGGCTTCTCCTGAAGTAAGGACATGAGCTTTCCCTTTACTTAGTAGTTCTCTCATTTGGAGAGAGAGAGGACATGTTTTGTATTATCAGTTGGTTGCTGCTGCTATAACAGTTACCAGGCTTTTTAGAGTTAAATAACTGGCATCTCACTAGAATAACTTGGACTTTTAAATAGGATGTAGGGAGGTTAGCTAGCCCTTGGTTATAGTATAATTCCTTACAGAAGAGCACTGAAATAGAATATAGCCAAAAAATGTGTGTTTTGTTATGGGTACTGCTGCTAGCTATTTATATATAGTTCACTTTTCATGACCTCAGTTTTCATGTGCTCAGTTTTTAAGCTAGAGTTGTCTATCCTAGTTCTGCCACTAAACTTCTCTGATTCACCCTGAGGAAGTCCTGTGAAACTGTGTCATGTGGTCATTAGGTCTAAAGTTATTTTGCAGAAGACTAATGACATTTGAAGGAACTTCTTCCAGGTGTAGGAAACACATAAAATATATTATCTTTTTAAAAGTTCTGATGGGAGTCCTCTACCCACATTTTAAGGTGTTTTAAGAGGCAGAAAAGAAAAAGGAATAGAAGTAGGGGAGGAAATGATGGAAATGCTTGAGTAGTTTGGACTCAGCCCCGAGTTGGAGATTAGTATCAAAGATGCCATACTGATTTCTTGAGGGAAGAGCAGGTGGAAAGGTCCTGAAGTGGGAGTGTGCCTGGTGTGTTCAAGAACCAGCAAGGAGGCCAGTGTGGCAGGTGGGAGTGGAGTGCCTGAAATGAGATGGGGCCGTAGAGGTAATGGGGTGGGGGCAGATTAGGGACAACTTTTTTTTTTTTTTTTTGTGGTACGCGGGCCTCTCACTGTTACAGTGGTGGCCTCTCCCGTTGCGGAGCACAGGCTCTGGACGTGCAGGCTCAGCGACCATGGCTCACGGGTCCAGCCGCTCCAGCGGCACGTGGGATCCTCCCGGACCGGGGCACGAACCCGTGTCCCCTGCATCGGCAGGCGGACTCTCAACCACTGTGCCACCAGAGAAGCCCCCTAGGGACAACTTTTAAGAGATAGGAAGAGAGTTGGAGGATTTTGAATAGAGGAGTGACATGATCTGATTTAATTTTAATAGGACCACCCTGGCTACTGTGATGAGACCAAAGGAGGGGAAGTGTGAAATGTTTATATTAATAGTAATGGCTTTCATTTATATAGGAATCACGTAGCATTTATAATAACATTAGGCATTTATATGGCATTAATAACAGCAATGCCGAGGCCCTTTCAATACATTCCCTCAAAAGAGCTTTCAACAGCTGTCATCACTCGAAGGTCACAAAGTATCTATCCAGACTGGCACCAGTAATAAAGGTTGTGGTAGTCTCAGGAACTGAAATCACACAGAGTTGCTTGGGAGATTTCATAGTGGAAAGGATTCTTAGGCCAGGACTTGACCAGTGGGTAGGATTTGGAGAGGTGAGAAAGAGAAGGGTGGGTATTCCAGCCATGCAGTACTGCGTGAGCAGAAGTGTGGGGCTGGAAAGGCAGATGTTGGGTGGAGGCTGGGGAGGTGCTGGTAGGAACTCCAGTACAGCTAGAGCAAGACGTATTTCACAAGGGTGAAACAGGCCTCCCTCAGTATTTCCGGGGGATTGGTTCCAGGACCTGCCGTGGATGCCGAAATCTGCAGATGCTCAAGTCCCATGGTCAGCCCTCTGTATCTGTGGGTTCTATATCCGCAGGTACCGAGGGCTGACTGTGCTAGAGAAGTAGGTTGGTGCCCGAGTGCAGAGTGCCTTGAATGTCTCATAATGGGAAGGATGAATACCCAGCTAGGAAAATACTCTGAGAGTTACTAATACACTACAGATGGTAGAGGTTAGGTCAAGTCTTGCTTACTCATAATACAATTAAGGCCTAATTGGGATGACAAAACCAGGAAGATTTTACTATACTTAGGACTCCTTGACTTTCTGGATGAATAAATTGCTGTGCAGCCACAGAGATGGGGGAGAAGCGACAACTGCCAAAACCCCTTTCTTTTTGCGTTTGGCAGTATTAGTCCCTGGTATGCCTTAGCATTTTGACTCTTACCCCTATTGGATGTCTACTGTATGCTGATTAACCTTTTGAAAATGATCTGTTGTCCTATTAAGTCTATAGTTTAGTTATATGGTTTAACATATAATCATATATAACATTGTTATATAAATAAATTATATAATTTAATTCGCACATCAATCCTTTAAGGGTGGTAGTCTAATCACCATTTCACAGATGAGGAAACTAAGGTTCTGAGCGGTTCTGAGAGTAACTTGCCCCACATTATAGAATTTTGCAAATGTCACAGAGTCCACAGTTAAATGCTTTCTAGTCAACCCTGTGTCACCTCTCTGCTTCCCTTTGTTCAGATAGGAGCTCTGGAAGATAGATGAAGAGGCAGCATAGCTCTGCTTTATGTGCCTGGTGAGAAAGATGAGAAAAGCATCCCCAGCAGCTGCTGCGTGTGGAGTGAAGATGGGGTGTCCCTGGTCACTGTAGGAGGAATGTACTCAGAGGCCCTGCCTCAATTATTTGGCAGAAATTGTGTGTATTAGGAAATCGCAGTAAAAGTCAAACTGTCTTAGTTCATAGGTCTTGATATTGGTTGACATATTTTACACATGGAATATGGAAGGCAGGGTCTAATCTAAGAGGCAGAGCTACCTGGCTACACCGGTGAACAGACAGGTCAGCTGCAGGGGGAGATGGAGACAGCCTGTTCCTTCAGACTCTTGTCCGCGGCCATGGAGCTGCTACGTGGAGGGGCGTTTTTAGTATATGTTTGTAGGATGGATTTCTAATCATATGAGGCTGGCAAACATGTCCATGGCTGCGTAGGTCTTGGAGAGGTAGGTTGTACTTGCCTGATCTTTGGAAGATCAGGAGTGGATCAGAGCAGGTGAAGTGGCACTTGCCAGCCAGGCTTGTGGCATTCTAGCTAGACCCCTGTCTGCAGGACACTCTTGCTTTGTCTCTTTCTTCTGTTTCTTTCCTGGCTGTGTCTGCCACAGCAGGTCTCAGTGAATTAACAATTGGTAGTACTATGATCTGAATATTAGGCAGATGGAGAATTGCTTAAGATTTTAAAAAATCAGTGTTTAGGATTGTCGAATATATAAATACCAGTTCCAAAGTATCAGAGGTCAACTTTAATGTGAATATTTGTAGAGCCAGTAGATTAATGAGAAGTTTTTTGAAGAAGCAGATTTTGATTCAGGATCACTTGATAGTGATGTATAAAAATTTAGATATAGGCCTTTCCCCCCCAAATTGGGTTTTTTCCCTTTCTTTTCTTAGTCCTCCTCATCTCCTCCTTCCAGCTTCCCCACATTCCCAAAGCTTCTAGGAAGCAATTTATATTCTTCCCACAGCATTAACTCATCCCTGCTTTTTGGCACATGGTGTCTTTGTCGATGAATATTTACTTCTTTTCAGGTGATTCAGGAAAGGCCATTTCTGAAGATGTAAACGTTTGATAATGATCAGGTCAGGAATAAAGATGAGATGAAAGCCTTTTATTATTGCCTCATGTTGGAACTTGTGATAACCCGAACAGTCTGTACTCTTTAATCTCCAGAGTTAAGAATAATGGTTTCTGTGTTTTGGTTTTGCTCTGGTTATTTAAACAACTCTGTGGTAACAAGATGCCCTTTTCTTGCATCAGGAATCTTCTTATTATACCTTATCATACCACTGTACCTTTTGTTAACAATGCATCTCGCCTCTAGCCTGTGAGTATTGGAGCTTACATGGGAGTGGGGAGAAGGGAATAAATATTTCCTGATTGCTTACTCTGTGTGCCAGGATTAGGGCCTGGTTCTTTATACGTGTTATCTCATTTATTCTTCAAACAAGTCTAGGTAGATAGTATTATTCTTATCTTTTTAGTACAGAACTAGAATCTCAAGAGAAATTAACAGATTTGCCCAGGGGCACAGAGCTAGCAGTTACATTCAAGATTTGAACCAACACCTAACTCCAGAGTCCATGTTTTTTGTCACACTAACTACGCTAGGGATATAGGGTCCCAGGATCGCCATAAGGAGGAAGTCCAGAGTGAATTCCAGGGCGTTCTTTGTCCTCTTCTATCCTACCTTGCTCCATTATTTCTATTTAGGTGAAATCGGCTTAACATGAACATAATAGATTGTCTTGACAGGAAAAATAAAAGAGAGCATTGTTATGTTTTAGGTTGTCATAGGAGAGGGGATCTAGAGGAGGATAGGATGAAAGTAAGAAAGAGCATTCCTTCTACTTTTTTGTGGGGTTGGAAGCAAAGGGAAATTGACTATCATGTAGATGTACATGTGAACCTCAAAGAAGTTTTAGCTTTGATCAGGAAGGCTATGGTAAGCTGTCTGTCTCCTTGGGTCCTAGCCCAGCTACCAAGGAAATCATCTACTTGATGCATTAGATAAATAAGAAAAGTTTCCAGAAGAGTCGGATCAAATTCTGAAAGGAAAAAAGAAGAAGAAGAAAAAAAGAGAAATGGAAGAAAGCAACCAGATGAAGGAAAAGATGAAGGCTCTGTGAACCCTGGCCCAGGGGTGGGTTCATGAGGCTCCTTTCTTTGAATGGGGCCATAGCAGATATTCAATTCAGCAGTTATTTAATTGTACTGCTACAAAGTGTCAGGCCTGTGTAAGGCACTCTGTAGAGCTAAGAGTAAAGCCTTGGGAAATTCACAGGCTGATGGGAACAGTATAAAGCCAGGTACCTGCACTATCAAGTGGAGCAGGGGCTATAGGGAGGAAGCCGATTCAGTGGAGAAAATCAGACAGACTTGGGTTTTATTCTGGTCCATCATTAAGATGCTTTGTGACCCTGAGCAAGGTAACCTATGACTTCTGGGACTCAGTTTCTTCATCCCTAAAATGAGCACCTTGAAGGGATATTATAGTGGCAGGAGATGTATGTAAAATGCCTGGCATGTAGTAGACTTCAATAAATGGTCACAATTTGATTATTTAGTACCCTGAATGCCTGATCTGGCTTCCTTATTTGCAGGAGCTATGCAGCTTTTACCCTCCTGGGACCGGGATGCCAAAGTCCAGAGGAGAATAGAACTAATTTCAAATAAGCAGCAAGTTTATGGATCAGGTGGTCAGGTAGAAGGTGGGGGCCAAATCCAGGATGGAGACATCTGCAAGAGTGTAGGCTAGGCTGCCAGCTGGAGACCCTAGGGAGTCACAGGCGGCAGGCTTGGTGGCAGAGCTGGTCAGGGCAGGTTAGCATGTTGGCTCTTGGAGCTTCTCCAGCTTGCTTTCAGTTTAGTGATTGGGGCAGGAGGCTATGTAGTCCAGGTGAGAGTAGACAAGAATAATCACTGTCACAGAAGAATGAACCCTCCTGCCGTTAGGTGTGGTAGACAAGTGTGAGGGCTAGCAGCAACCAGCTCAGAGTCTGAGGGCTCAGATGACAGGTTCTCTCCACTGTGACCTTGATTCTAGTGGGAGAGAAACCAACTCTGTGAAATCTCCCCAGGGTCTGCATGTTTACTTACTTATTGGGATGCTTTTTACTCTTACTAAAAATAATATTTCTTTTGTCTTGAATGATTATTTTTGAAAATGCAGAAAATACATATAGAAATCACCTATAACCTTACCGTCCAGATGTAACCATTTTTTAAAAATAAATTTATTTATTTTATTTGTTTATTTTGCGGTGCTTTGGGTCTTTGTTGCTGTGCGCGGGCTTTCTCTAGTTGCGGAGAGCATGGGCTACTCCTCGTTGCAGTGCGCGGGCTTCTCATTGCGGTGACTTCTCATTGTGGAGCACAGGCTCTAGGCGCACGGGCTGCAGTAGTTGTGGCACTTGGGCTCAGTATTTGTGGCTTGCGGGCTCTAGAGCACAGGCTTAGTTGCTCCGCCGTGTGTGGGATCTTCCTGTACCAGGGCTAAAACCTGTGTCCCCTGCATGGGCAGGCGGATTCTTAACCACTGCACCACCAGGGAAGCCCCCAGATGTAACCATTGTTAATACTTGTTGTGTTCCTTTCAGACATTTTCCTATTATGATGCATATTAATATACATATGCATGTTCATTTAAATAAAATGGGGTTGGACAATACTTAATATTTTGTAAGATTACAAAATACTGTCATTGCCAGTTTTTATTTTATATCATTTAAATGGATGCATAGTATTATATTGTATGAATTTATATAATTCCCTGTTGTGGGACATTTATCCTTTAGCTAATTTTCTGCAATTATAGATTTTGTGGTAAATACTTTGTCAATAAGTCTGTGAAGATGTATACAATTCATCCATGAAATGGATTGCTAGGTCAAAGGATAAGCCGAATTCTAAGGGTTTTTATTTCAACAAATTGTCGTGCAGAAAGGCTATATAAAATTGGCACTCCTGCTGGCAACTATGTGCAAACATTCATTTTCCCAAAGCATCAACAGCAGTGGATAATATCATGATGAGGGAAATGTCTCTAGTTTGGTAGATGAAAATGCTATATGTTTTAGTTTTCTGTGCTGTTGATTTGTAAAGGTAGCTCCAGTGCTCACACCAGTCTCCCTTACATTTGCCATTCCTTCCTTCTTCTCTGATGGTGGTTTTCTATTTTGCAGCATTGCTGGGAGCCTGGTGTATTCCTACATCACTTTCTCTGAAGAGCAGCTGAGCAAACAGTCAGAGGCCAGTAACAAGCTGGACATTAAGGGGAAAGGAGCAGTATGACCAGAGGATTGCATCAGCTACATAGGCCCGAGTTTTTGATCAGCTCGGAACACTGGCAGTTCTTATACAGATTCTGAGGTGTCTTGATTATGGAGAAAATACCATTCCTTTGCACTTGTACAATCTGAGGATTGATTGCTGCCTTTTAAAATTTTATGAGAGACTTACAATTGACTCTTTTAAATATGCCATTTGAATTAATTTATATCAGACTGGAAAATGTACTGGGCTTTTTAATTTATTTTTCTTCTATGCCAACAGTGAAACATCAATGTTTTGAAAATATTTTATTCCATAGTTCTATATCCAGGTGTCCCTGAGAGCTGCGGATATGAAGTGCTTCACCTGGAGCCTCAGCATTCACATCGTTGCCGCGTCTGGAGGCACTTGAGCCTTCCTTCTGCTGGAAATGCAGCCAAGGAGCTTAAGTTTCTCTTCTTTGAATTTTCTTTCTTAACAATTGCATTTTCTTCATAAGGATGTCATCACTCCTTTTGCCAAAGATGACATCTTTGGCGCTAAAGAAATGTGTGCAGCTTTGAAGTGTATTGGTTTCCACGCTGGCTTCCCTAAGAACTCATGGGATGAACAGAGTGCTTTCCTTGAAAATATTCTATTCCCTCTTTGTTGTGTAGGATGAGGATAATGAAGGGACGGAGGAAGTAGGCCTTTTCCTCATTTATTCGTCTGTCTCTGATTCATTCATTCAACTAAAATGTACTGAGTATGTAGTTATGTGCCAGGCATTGTGCTAAGTGCTTGGGGGTAAAGGGATGTTTTGGAGGTAGTTGCCTTGCTCTCACTCCTGCTATAGTGACCGAGGGTTAGACAGAGAACTTAGCTCTGTTGATTTATTTAGAAGACGTTGTGACTATGAACAAGTCATGGAAATTTTTTCAGCTCTCAGAAACTGCAGATCTGTAAGCAGGGTTGGAAGCACCTGTCTACCAGCCCCACAGCGATGCGAAACCACATGCTACAGTGTATGTCACATGTATGTGAAAAGCTGCAATTGTAAACCATGCAACTCAGCCTTTCTTCTCTGAGTGAGAATGGCATGCAGGGAAGGGGACCATCATGTTTCCCCATGCTTCCCACCTCTGGGTTTGGTTGCTACTCTTTTTACTCATCCTTGAATCAATATGTCTACATCTTATATTTTTGAGAGTATGGTTTGAGGAGAAAGGCTGGTTAGATGTTTCTCCATTGTTGAGGCTTGGACTGTCTCTGGCAGTGTCAGTGTTAGAGCCATCATCTTCCTTTCCACTTGAGTGGCACGAGCATACCTATTTCCTTTGGACGCTCCCACCTACATCCCACCTCCCTTGGTCACTTGATGGGCATGCCCGCTTCTCTCAAGACCAGCGCTGCATCCTGGAGAGCAGCTGTGGATGGGCATGCCTAAATTGCCTCTTTGGGTGGGTCAGGTGTTAACTCGAACACAGTAGTGTGACTTGGCTTTAGAGACATCCATTGACTTTGGAGATGAGTGTTTGCTCAGGCCAGCTGTGCAATCATTGTGTAAGAGGCTGGGTACCTTTGTGTTGGTGTACACTCTGGCTTCCATTTCATTAGGTTTGCAATCTACTGGCCTTTGTTGACCTAAACAGTTAGTATTTTGGGGCCTCAACAGGGGACCTGGAAGGTTTTGATTTCTTTTTATTTTTGAAAAAGTATTATATTGAGGTCATTTCACTTTCATATCTTTCCCTTATTTTGTCTTTATCGAAGCCTGGCCGGTGGTGCTGGGTCCCTAGAATTAGCCTCATGGCCAACTCCTAAGTTATAAGCTCCAGGTAAGGGGTCCTAAGGCTCACTTTTTTCCAGTATTATGTGAGCTGAGAAAATTCAAGTGGGAGAATAGGATATTATCTTGTACAAGATATCTTGTTGTCCCTGTTTTATTGATAAGAAAACAAGCCTCAGAGAAAGTTAGGTGACTTGCTAGTAAGTCACAATTCCTGTTTTTTCCACTGAACCATGCTGCCAATGATAACCTCCCTCCTCCTCTGAGGGAGTGAGGAAACGGGGCTGCCAGCTAAGCTAGCTTGAGCTCTGTCAGGGAGGCAATCTGTTGATTGAATTTGGAGTCAGAGAGGAATAGGCTTTGTGAATCAGGGAGAATGATGGGTCAGTCTACATGCCTGAGCTTCTGTCTCACTTCCGGGCTGGCCTCGGTTGACATGCACTTCTGGCTGTGAATGTTGCTGCCACTGCCTGGTTTTGCCACTGGGGACAGTGGGAAGTCGTGGGAGCTAATTTTAGCAGTTCTGTTCCTTATTCTGTCAGCCACACGGAGGAGGGAACTTTGATGTTAGAAATACTTCGTGTGCATTTAGAGGTGTTGGACTAAAACCCCACCAGGGGTTGCACTGCTTCTTGGGGATCAGGTTCCCTTGAAGATCTGTCATCTCTCCAGGTTTATTTGAGGAAATCATGAATAGTTATAACTTCACTAGATGCACATGACCTCAGGGCTCCTGGCCTATGCTGAACTTTCTGGATGCTTAGAAGCAGTAGAGTAGTTTACAGCTTCTGCTCTGTCCATGTTGATTGCTGGATGCCCCCTTCAACTGCCACCAACATTTCAAGATAAGAGAAGGAAGCCTGGAGAAGTTGGAGACTGAATAGACTGGCCAACCAGTTTTGAAGTTTGTTTTCAATTACGTGCAGGCTTGGTTATGGCACACACAAAGAGATTTACCTGGCATTCCAGCATCTGATAAGGCAAAAGTTCTTTGACCTGTTAACTACCTCTTGGAAGAAAGAGAGACAGTATAGAGTTAAATGCTTAAATTTGCCCTTTGAGACAGATGAGCTGTGGTGAGAATTTTGAAAACACATTAGTGACTAGTGGCTCCTCTTCTTGAGTCAGTGACAGTGATGTTGTCTTTGGCCAGTCTGTTTTTCAGGCAGTGCCAGATTGATTTGAATAACCCTGGTTGGCCAGGGTACACATTGCAAACATGTCAGGTGATTTTTAATACCCTTATATGGCAGTTGGCTGTATGAGTCAGTCATTTGTAGGATCCAACTTGCACGTAGGTTAAGAAAGAAAAGTATGTTTGCAGGTTTGTTGTTTGTAGTCCTAGTGTATCAGGAATGCATGGTAAGTTCACATCAGTAACGCTGATGTAGGATCTTCGTGGAAAGAATAATAGAATTTCACTTTTGACTGGTTTGGGAAGGAACCCAGGATTTGGGGAGGGCCTGCCTTTGCTTTCATTATTATGGTGTCATTCAGTGAGCAAAGATTGACTGTTTTATTCCAGGCATTATGCTAAGCTCTGGGGCACCTGAGGTGAAGAGGGCAGGGTTCTTGTTCTCAAGGAATGTGTAATTCTTTAGCCAGAACCCGATTGAGAGAAAGAAGCAGATGAAAGGAGTCCGTGATTTATGAGTAAAAGCTGCCTGCACAGTTGTCAGCACCGCTGATCAGGGGTGCCCCACCCACTGCGCTGAATGAAGCACTTTTTTAATCTAAGAGGAGTTATAACTCCTACTAGTCCCCCAGCTCTGAGATGCGTGCCAGGCCATTAGACTTCTGTGACTAGCCTGGGTCCCTCCTCCCTCTCGTGCGTGCATTCTTGCTTCCTCCCTCAGAGCTACAGCTGTGTACTACTGGTCCTCCTTGTGAATGAGGCTGTAATTGATTTTTCCCTCCCTGAGGGGAAAAAAGATACTCAGAATAAATGAGATAACAGATGCAAAGTACTCAGCACAACGCCTCCTACATATTAGGCACTCAGCACATGTTGTTATTGTCATTATTTCATGGTAAGACTATAGGCAAAGATTAAGATTCTTAATTTGTGCTCCTTAAAATGCTAGAGGCTGGGCAGTGTATTTCTTTTAAAATGTGACCCTATACTTTGTTGCCTCTAGAATGCTTAGTTTCAAAGAACAGTTTCTGCTCACGGTTAAAGAATGGTTTCTGCTCACGGCCGTCTTTTATTAAATACCTACTGGATATAATTGTGGATATTGTGTGATGCAGGTGAATCCATCTGTTTAAAAAAAAATAAAATTACTTTCGTATTTGGTAAATTAAAAAAAAAAAAAGAAAGAAAAATTATTTTCTACCTGAGAGGAAGATAATTAGACTTCAGAATGGTGATTCCGTTAAAACTTTCCCAGTTTGTCACCTTAAGGTAGCTCCTGTATAGGTCAGACATTCCTTCTTCCCTTCTCCGAATTAAATGCATCAACTTCATGCTGTCTCTGTGTCCAGGCTTTTATCAGTTGGTGTTTGTGAACCTCTGGCACCATTGCTGTTTTCTAAACCTACCTTCTAGTTCTTACTGTTAGGGTGCCACTTCATCATGGTATGAGGAGGTATTCTATGGTGGGTTTTTTTTTAAGCTTGCTTTTTTGAAAATACTTTTTAAAAAGAAATCTACTGGTTAGATTTTTTTGTCTCACAAAAATGTTTTTAGAGATTATTTTGTTCATAAATGTTTCTTTCTCATGCTGATAATCAACTGAGTTTGTCTACAAATGTTAGCCTATCACAGTATTTTTTCAATACAGATTCTATTTACCAAATGACCATTTTAGTGTTTTTAAAAGGTACCGAGGATTGAGATATGTAAATCAGGTGACATAATATGAAAATTATGTGCCTAAATATTTTTGTAAAGGTGTCAAATAAATACTTTTTCTTCAACACATGTATTAAAATTTCTTTCTAAGTGCCTACAAAGACAGTCAAGAGCCATAAGTATGCCTGAATTTAAGAGGATGGCATCCAAGTTAGTTAACTGAGACCCAGTAATAGAGAAAATACTGTTTGCCGTTGTGATATTATGATTTATAATAAGAAATATACATTTGGTCTTTGTCCCTGTTCCTGGCACACAGCTCCTAAAACCCTTGTAATTTTTTTTTGTGTGTGTGTGTGGTAAACGGGCCTCTCACTGTTATGGCCTCTCCTGTTGCGGAGCACAGGCTCCAGACGCGCAGGCTCAGCGGCCATGGCTCATGGGCCCAGCCGCTCCGCGGCATGTGGGATCCTCCCAGACCGGGGCTCGAACCCATGTCCCCTGCATCGGCAGGCGGACTCTCAACCACTGCGCCACCAGGGAAGCCCCCTTATAATTTTCTATAAGAGCTATAGGAACATCTTTTGTTACAGTATTTAGTATCGTTTCCAGTTCCTGAAATAGCTCCAGAGCCGTAACAGTGAAATGGGTGTCTTTCCTTAGCATCTTTCAACCATACCTGAGTTTATGTTAATGAGGTGACTTTTGGAAACTCCCTAAGGCTGGGAGCTGGTTGCCCGGGGAACCAACTGAATGATTTATATTGGAACTTTCAACCTCCACACACCCGCCCCCTCCAAGTGGAGGGGAGAGGGGCAGGAGGTTAAATCAATCACTAATGGCCAGTGATTTAGTCAATCTTGTCAACATAATGAAGCCTACATAAAAATCCATGAACTTTGAGATCTGGACAGCTTCCAGATTATCGAACATGCATAAGTGCTGGGATGATGATGCTTCTGGAGAGGGCATGGAATCTCGGCACCCTTCTCCATGTACTTGCCCTCTGCATCTCTTCCATCTGCTGTTCCTGATTTGTATCCTTTTGTAATAAACTGGTAGTTTAGTAAGTAAACTGTTTTCCTGAGTTCTGTGAGCCACTCTTAACAAATTAATCCAATGTGAGGAGAGGGTGTGATATATAGCTGTTTGTTCAGAAGCACAGGTAACAATCTGGATTTGTGATTTGTGTTGGAAATGGGTTGGGGAACAGTCTTGTGAGACTGAGCCCTTAGCCTGCAGGATCTGATGCTAACTCCGGGTACATAGTGTCGGAACTGAATTACAGTTCCTGTTACAACCTGTGTAGCAGACTGGCTTGGTAGGGAAACACACACACATTTGGTGACCAGAAATATTGTGAGTAGAGCATTGAGAAGAAGACCCAGGGGCAGTTTTTCTTTTATAACCATTCAATGCTTTGCATGAATAGCACATATGACTAAATATCCAGTGTCTTTGGTGTACTTGTGGTAAGCTGAAAGGAAAAAAAATGCTGATAACCTCTCTGCTTTTAAAATATTTCATCTGCTTCATCGTGTTTAAGACTCTGAGTAGCTTTATTAGGAAATAACCCCCAAATAAAACATGCTCATCAGGAAGCATTTTTTGGTACTGGCACACTCAACAGAGGTAGAAGTATATTAAGGCATTAAAAAAAAAAAGCGGTAAAACATAAAATTTACTATCCTAATACTTTTGAAGTGTACAATTCAGTCGTATAATGTATATTCACATTGTTGTGCAATCAGTCTCCAGAACTTTTTCATCTTGTAAAACTGACATCCATAACCATTAAAGAGCTCCCCATTTTCCCCTTCCCCCTAGTCCCTGGCAGCTACCATTCTACTTTCTGTCTCTCTGAATTTGACTACTCTAGATAACTCGTATGAGTGAAATCATTCAGTATTTGTCATTTTGTGATTGTCTTATTTCACTTAATGTCCTTGAGGTTCATCCGTGTTGTAGCACGTGTCAGAATTTCTTTTTTGAGGCTGAATAATTTTCCATTGTATGTATATACCAGCTTTTATTTATCCGTTCATCCACTGACGGACACTTTGGTTTCTTCCACCTTGTGGCTATTCTGAATAATACTGCCAAACAAGCCAAGCTGTCACTTTGGGTTGCTCTAACAAGTTGCCACAGACTGGGTAAACAACAGACATTTTTTTTTCTCACAGTTCTGAGGCTGGGATGTCCAAGGTCAAAATGCCAGCAGATCTGGCGTCTGGTAAGAGCCCACCTCCTGGTTTGCAGATGTCCATCTTCTCATATCCTCACGTGGTGGAGAGCAGAGAGGAAGCACGCTGTCTTGATTTTTCTGATAAGGGCTCTAATCCTGAGTGTCTCCACCCTCATGACCTAATTACCTCCCAAAGGCCCCATCTCCAAATACCATCTTATTGGGGATTGGGGTTTCAATATATAAATTGGGGAAGGGGAGGGGACACAATCTATAGGAGTGGGTGTGCGAATATGCTTTCGATTCTTTTTGGAGTTGCTAGATCATATAATAATTCTATTTTTAATTTTTTGGGGAGTTGCCATACTGTTCTCCATTGTGGCTGTGCTATTTTACATTCCCACCAGTAGTGCACAAGGGTTCCAGTTTCAACACTTGTTATTTTCTGTTTTATTGATGGTAGCCATCCTACTGGGTGTGAGGTGATATGTTACTGTGACTTGTATTTTCCTAATGATTAATGAGCATTTTTTCATATATTCGTTGGCCACTTAATATACTTTCTTTGGAGAAATGTCTATTCAGGTCCATTTTTTTCAATTGGATTTTTTTGTTCTTGAATTTTAGGCATTTCTTCATAAATATCCTGAATTTTAACCCCTTATCAAATATATTATCTACAAATATTTTCTCCCATTCTGGAGGTTGCCTTTTGATTCTTGTTGACTGGTGTCCTTGATGTAGTTTTAAATTTTGACGTAGTGCAATCTGTCTATTTTTACTTTTGTTGACTATGCTTTTGGTATCATATCCAAGAGATAATTGCCAAATCCATTGTCATGAAGCCTTTTGTCTACGTTTTCTTCTAAGAGTTTTATAATTTTAAGTCTTGGATCTGTTTTTAGTTAGTTTTTGTGTATGGTTCAAGGTAAGGATCCAGCTTTTTTTTTTTTTTCCATGTGAATATCCAGCTTTTCTGGCACCAGTTGTTGAAGAGACTGTCCTTTAAGGCATGTGTTTTAATCAACTTTTAAATATCATCTTAGAGTTTTTTTCTTTCTAATTTGTGAGATATATGCTCTTTCACACAGCCCCTTGCTGGTTTATCGTCTCGCTTGGCTTCCGCACACAGGGCCCTTGGTTATTGGGGAGCAGCATGGAAGAGGCACTGTCGAGAGGGGCAGAGCGCAGAGCTGGGGACTTTGTGTATCCACAGCAGGTGAGCAGTGACCACGTGTCCCCAGGACTTCTTCCCTGAAGCTCTCATCACATCTGTTTGTTCATCCATCCATCGAGCAAGACTGAGCTCACTGAAGCCAGCGCACAGCCTGTAGCAGAGGCCTGGCACGACCTTGTTTTACAGGTGAAGCTGAGGGAGGTACAGCTGTGCACTGTGGTTGTGGAACCCACATTCCTATCCTGATCAGCCTTTGCTCTTCCCCACGGCACTGGATACTTGTTTCTCCTCGTCTGCTTGTAATATACTTGGTGGTACCAAGCTCATCACCACCATATGCCTGTCAGTTGGCATTCTTCATTCGGAGTTCACACACAGTGGACTTAAAGCTGGCAGGAGCTGGTGGCTGGTGGAGCCTGAGTAGGCAAAGCAGCCATGCTTTTCAGTTACGCTGATGGTGCCCTCTTGTGGCCACAGCTACCACTGGGGGAATCTATGGTGGAAAGCAATTTGCTTTCCAGGAAGGAGAAAAGCACTATGATTTACTTATTTATGCCTACTATATGCTGTTACAGAGTTAGGCCTCTATCATGCGTTTTCATGGGGCAATGTACAAATGGTGGCTTAAACAAGGCTGAGGGATTTGTCCCTCAGCTGATAAACTGAAATCTGGACTTTGATTCCAAAACCTTTTTTCCAAAGAATTCCAGATAACATCCCTGCGTTAGGAGAATGCAGTAGGAGAGTTTCACCAGAGCTCCTCATCATGTCTGCTTATCCTTCAGGTAACTTATTTTTTTCAGTGGATATTTTTGAGGCCAATATCTACACATGATGACAGAATCATGAAATTATCTGAGCTATATGTAAGAATCTCTGGGAGGAAGAATGCCATTCTACCTGGGAATGGTAGGAAAAATTTCTTGGGAGAAACTGCCTTTGAGCTGATTCTTGAGGGACAACTAGGATTCAACTGAGAAGCTATTGGAGGGACAGGCCTCCAGCATTCCAGGGCCACTGTATCTGTTTCTGTCTGGAATGCATTCCACCCCTCCCCCCAAGTCTTTAGAGCACATGCCCCCATCTCTGTGGGCCTTCCTTGGCCAGCGGATCTGAAATGGTACCCCACCATACTCCCTTCCCCTTCCATGCTTTATCTCCTCTCATCAAATTTAAGCTTAATGAAGGCAGAGATGTTGGTCTGTTTTGTTTGCTCTTGTGTCCCCGGCACAGCACGTAGAAGAGTGCTGGGTAACGTTGTAGGGACACAGTATTTCCTGAATTGAATACATCTAGACAAAGAGTAGCCAATTAATAGCTACATTTTTTGAGCACAGCAAGGCAGAAACATAGCCTCTTCTTCATTTCAGAAAGATTATGCCAGCTGCAGTATTTGGATTGTATACTGTAGACTGACAAATTCAAATCTTACAGGGCCCAGGAAGGAAAGAAGTGTGAATCTGAAAGAATGCAATCAGTACATAGGACAGTGAGTGGTAGGGCTTGTGGTACCTACCTGCTTAAAGGCATTCGAATTAAAACAAATCTGCCAGCCAGGTTTGGCCCACTGGCTACCAGTGTGCCTAAATCAAGGAACTGCTATAGATCAGATTTGCACAATAACAAGATCGCTGAGGTTGCTGTGCAGCTTACTGTCAGGTGGTGGTCAAAGAAGGGTGGGACTGTACAGGTAAGTACATCAGCTAGAGAAGGATGCACAGTCCTGCTGAGAAATGATGGGGTCCTAACGCGGTTGTGAAAGCACGGCAGAGAAACAGGATTTGAGTTATTTTAGGAGGTAGGATTAATAGGTGATGATGAGATCTGTTTCTATTTTTTGTTTATAAGTAAGTAAAACTGTGGTGAATTTTTTTTTTTTTTTTTGGCTGAAATCTAATGTCTTCAGGAGACCAAACATGAACATTGTTAAGTATTTATCTTAGGTTTCCAAGTGTTTTCCAAAAAGGTAAATTTGAAGTGTAGCCATGGAACAGAGTACATCCACTACCCACAGTAAAAATAAGTTTATTGAGCATTTGCTACATGCTAGGAGGCATTTCTTCTTGGCACCTTACATATAAGTACATTCGAATCCTCTAAACTGTCCTTTAATATAAGTCCCATTATTAACTTTATTTTAGAGGTGAGGAAACAGGCACAGGAAGGTCCCATTGTTGGACAGTGGTAATTGTGAGAAATTCTTTGCTGTACAGAATATAAATTTGCCTTCCTGTAAGGCCTACCTTTTGCTCTGAGTTCTTGGAGCTGCAGTACAGTGTAATGTCTGCATGTGGAGGAAATGTCAAATTATTCTTTTAAATCAAATTACATGAGTCCCCATCTTGCCACTTGGCAGGATATTCAATCTCAGTCCTTCTCTAAGGTTAGACAAGATTGAAGGGAGAGTCACCTGGTGCCTAGAATATAGAAGGGGGACATTCTTGTCTTCAGTCCCTCATGGTCACTGCTGAACTCATCTTAATGACTAACTCTAAGGTGTCCTTTGAAGGCAGGTGGCACCACAGATTCCAGACTTCGGCACAGTGATATTTTTTACTCCTGGAAGTTCCAGTGCGTTGAGTGCAGCCTGTCCTACACCCCATGCAGCCATTCCTTTGATGTCTTACTCAGCGAGATTTGCATTCTAGCTTTTGTCAGAGCCTACTGACCATCTTTTCAATTTGCGGACTTTCTCCTTTCCAAAACTGACTTGTGGGAAACAGGCTAGGAGAAAATGTTGTTTGCAAGCAACATCTGCTTTTTACCCCAGAACACACATCTTCCCTGAACGCAAAGATCCAACCTGGAAAAATACAAAGTGAACAAAATCCCAATGATTGGAAAGGTTAAGTCTTTCAACTTCTCAAGGTGGCTTAGTTTCCCCATTTGTAAGTTGGGGGAAATATCGTTTTGAGATTGGTTTATGAGTGTTTAGCCCAGTGCATGTAATGGCAATCACTCAATAATGGTACATGTATTATTTGCAATAGGCTTGTTTTAGCTGCCTGATGACCGTTCGTCTGTGATCGGCACATGCTCCTTTTGAGGGAATGGCTCTTCCCCAACTGTCCTAGCCAAATGAATCCAAAAGGAGCTCCCACCTTATGAGTTGGCTAAAGGATGGCTAATAGTATTCGCTTCCCTGGCCATAGGGACTGATTGGCCAAGGGTTGAGCCCATGGCCCTAGCCACGCATACCTACTTATATAACTATTAAGTGTCGTGAAAGAGAGAGACAGAGGGATCTGATCTTGTCTAAGCTCAGTCTAAGGCTGTTGAACTTTGGACAAGTGATTTCTCCATTTTGGGCCTTAGGTTTTCCCTTCTATAAAATCAGAGGACTGAGTGGGAGGTTCCAGAAGGGCTACATCTGGGCTCTGGCAGGTTCCTCTCACCCTCTTGCTCTTCATGTACAGGCTGCTTCTTGGCTCTGCGGAAGGACCAGTGTACAGGGTTCTGTTGTGGCTGCCGTACCTAGCAAAGCACACCCTGCTATTTTACTTTCGGCTTCCTGTTTACCTTCCTCTTTGCCAGTCACATAACAAAGTAAAGGAAATTGGAATCAACTGCCAAGTGACCACTACCAGATTTGAAGGCTACTACAAGCTTGTAGTTCTGAAATTCACATTGCTCTGAAAACCAAGTTTTTTCTTGAGTTTGTTGGCAAACTCATTTGGCAGCAGTATTTGACCTGAAATTTGTATGAATACGAATACATTTTATTGTGGACATAAGTGTTTTTACCATAGGTTCTATACCCTGCCATGGATCTTTTATAGAACAGATGTATTACCTCCCTAAAATCTGAAAAATTCTGGCTGTGGGGATTTTGGGTAGGGGATTATAGACCTGTACTACTACTAGGTCTTTATCTAGTACTTTCTGGGGATAAAAAAAATTTCCCATGTGTGATTGTATAATCCCTGTGATACTGGCACTGTGGGTGTCATGCTTATTTTACAGATGGGCAGTTCAGCTGTTTATTTAGCACAATATGTGTGACAAAAGTAGTGGCCAAATCAAGAGGGGAAATCTTGAAATATGGCTGAATTTGGATAAGTGGGATGGAAAGAGGTGGCATGGTGTAGAAAAGGCTGTTTGAATAGGATTCTGAATAAAGTACAGTTGACCCTTGAATAGTGGGAGTGTTAGGGGTGCCTACCCCAATCCTGTGCAGTCGAAAATCCAAGTACTGCTATTTCTGCCTCCAAAACAAAGGGACTAGTAAATGACTCACCCAAGGGCAGGAAGCTGAGAGTTTGGATAGAATCAGGACTCAAACCCTAATTCTTTTGATTCCCCATGTTGTGATCTCCAATCAAACACTAACCTTCCCCCCTGTAAAATGGAAATACAGGCACTATATTTATTGGAAAAAGATACCCACGTATAAGAGGACCCAACACAGCTCAAATCTGTGTTTAAGGGTCAACTGTGCATATTTTAGACTATCCCTTGGTTGTAATGGAGGTATAATCAGAGATAAGGAAATGAGTGGGTCAATCTTCTGAGAGGATAGTCAGAAAACAAACATGGCCCTTCCTCTCATGAGGCTTACGATCACAAGGGGGTGATAATCCTGCAAAACCAAAATGCCCCCTGTGACTAGTGCTACATAGAAGACTTAAGTCTTTAGTAAGAGCCAGTGTAAATCCACCTAGAAATAACATTTTTGGCATATGGCCTTCGTTTTTCCTAACCATACATATGCATGAAATATATCCCTTGAACAAAACTGGGGTCATCCTGCTCTTTTCACTTAAAGGTATGACACAGATTGTGGCAGAGGAGAGAGCTAAACGAGCTGTTTCATCCTTTTTGGCCGAATATTAGCATTAGCCACTTAGGAGATTTGTAGACACAGCCCAGTTGTGTTTATAGTGTGTTTCTGAAATGCAACCACTTGTCTGCTGAACACTGGAGGCAGATGCAGACAGCAATGCAGTAAGAAGGCCACATGGCAAGGCAGTTCATGGAGCCGGGAATTCAGGCTGTTTGAAAGCTCAGAACCACCAGCCATCCAAATTTCCACCCTCTACAAATATGTGTTCAGAGGGGATTAATGGAGTATTCAGACTCAGAACGACTGGCACCACAGCCAGAGCTGGTTTCTCTTGTTCACTCAGCTAAAGCACAACTGGTGACAAGGGTAGACTGAGGGCGAGTTCTTTCCCTCAACCCAGATTTTCTGGTCGGGAGTTTAAAGTGGCTCAGGAATTTAAAATGGCTCTGATGCCATTCTCTGCTTCATTTCGTTCAGTTCTGAAAGAAACCACACTAACTCAGGGTCCAGATCTTTTTCTGCTTAAAAAGCTTAAGTGGGGGGCTTCCCTGGTGGCACAATGGTTGAGGGTCTGTCTGCCAATGCGGGGGACACGGGTTCGTGCCCCGGTCGGGGGGGATCCCACATGCCGCGGAGTGGCTGGGCCCGTGAGCCATGGCCGCTGAGCCTGCGCGTATGGAGCCTGTGCTCTGCAACGGGAGAGGCCACAACAGTGAGAGGCCCGCGTACCGCAAAAAAAAAAAAAAAAAGCTTAAGTGTATATTCCTCACATTAATTCGAAGTCCATTGTCTTTTGGAGAGAAAGAGCAAAACCATTTATTTTAGAACCTACCTGAACTCACTTGGCAAACATGTTCTAGTTGGTGTGCAGAAAGACACATTTAACCAGCTCTACATTCAGTCAACCATTCATGTTAATGATGATAATAGCAAAAAGTGAAATTGTATAATCAGGCCAAATTTAGATTAGGCCTCACCTCTCCTCTTTCTTTAGGAAATCAGGAGCTTCCCCACCTTACAGTAGTGCTCCCTGGACAGTGAATGACAAAAGGGGTGAGTCCTGCATAATCCACAGCTGTTGTAATCCGCCCTGCAGGAAATGGTAAAAATAAATGCTTTCTTACGGGACTCGTACATTTATTTTATGTCGCTTAATTTCTAACAAATTATTAAGTTAGAGGAAAATCTTATTTAGCTAGAATTATAGGGCATGGAGTCATTAATTCATTTCCCTGAGATGGTGCCTACTCTTCCTCTCCTTGTGCCCTCCTTGTACTCAGCATGCAGTTCTACTGTTGCACTTACAACAGTTCTACTGTTGCCACACCTCTGAAGCCATAAGCCAAGCATAGTAGCTTGCATAAGTACAGGCCCAAATATCTGTTGAATACTCTATATGGAAACATGATGAAAACTTGTCACCACTGACTTTAAATGTAAAGAAAACTTTATCATCAATTTGGACAAAGGAGAATTAGAATTCAAGTCCAGTTTATATGGCAGTTCCTCAGTGTTCTTCACAGAATAAGTAGACTTTAGAAGAAGTACATTCGAGTTTACTTCTTAGAACAAGCAAAATGACATTTTAAGTACAGTTGACCTGTGGACAACGCAGGGGCTGGGGCGCTGACCCTCTATGCAGTTGAAAATCTGCATATAATTTACAGTCTGCCCTCTGTATACAATTCCTCTCTCATCCAGTGTCCCACGTCCACGGATTCAACCAACCATGGATCATGTAGTGCTGTAGTATTTACTACTGAAAGAAATCTGCATATAAATGGACCCATTAAGTTCAAACCTGTTTAGTTCAAGGGTCAACTGTGTATTATGTATCCTAAATAAGTCACAGAAGCTAGTATAAAAACAAATTAAGATAAAAAACAATCATGTTCGGAAAAGGAAAAACACATACAGATGTCAAAGATGCCAGCACAATACTAAGGGTAAATAAGAAATAAGGTTATAGAAAATTGGTATTAGAAGACAGATTAATGCAGATATTTAAATACATTAAAATCAGTCCATAACTGGGGGGGGTATGACCCTTAAGATTCTGCAAAGGATAAACTTGATTATTAAAGAGCAGAGTCGATTTTACGATAAAAAGTTTATAATCAGTAGACTTATGTGATACAGGAAGGTCATTTTTAGGGAGAGAGATTTATATGGTTTTCCACATTAGCACTTTTCATGAATATGGATTATAGTTAGGAAAACCTGTATTTCTGATTTGGTATTTAGTAGAGATATAGAGCTGGTTACACACCCCCTAGCGTCATCAGCACACATCTTGCCTATGAAAATTCATCAGCCCCAATTTTCAAAGTGCCCACTCTTAATTTTCCATTGAGAGTAAATCAAATACTGTGACAAAAGTTTTCTGCAAATTCACATGTGCCATATACACTGCACTGCAAAAGAAGGAAACAAAATGTTTTTAATTAAATAGTTCAGAGGAAGAGAAACAGGTGAATAGAGGTCCACAGACCAAAGGATCTCTCTGGAGGAAAAAAAAAAGACAAAAATACATCATTCACCCATGAGGTCAAAGGGATCAGGAGCCACCGAAACACTAGTTCACGCACTTCGTCTAGGAGCAGAAGGAACAGAAGTTGTATATATTTGCATTGTAAACAGTGTGCATTATACAAACTTAAAATCTATAATTAAAACCTATTCAATCTAATAAAAATCATTCACAAAGCATTATATAGGCAAATATGTTTAAAAAAATATTTTAATAAGCATATTCAGAATGGCAGACAGGGAACAGGGGAAGGGAATTTCCTAATAGTGCAAAATTACTATGCATAAATTTTAAAACATCTAATTCATAATTTTAAATGCCTATTTGAATATTACTTCAAATACATTTGAAAGCTTAACAGATTTGTGTTGAACTGAGTTACAAATTTTGAACTCTTTTGAAAGCACATCATCATAAAACAGAAAACCATTCCAAATGAAGATAGATAGATAGTGCTTTGCTGGGGGTAGGTATGGGGTGAGGGAGACTAAGTAACTATTAACGAAGCCTTCTTTTCCCAATGCAATTTGTCAAGAGTTCAAGAGTTATGAAATGTACTAAATCTTAAGCAAATTAAATTCATGGTATTACTAAAAATTTTTAAAGTAGTGCAATGACATCAAGTTATAGTGGCTGCATTATGAAGAACAAAGTACTGTGTGAAATACCTGTATAAACATAAAATACAATTAAATATTTCTCTATGAAAAGCTGAGCATTATGTATTATAATAGTGGAATGTCTTTCATTAGGCATACTTTAAAAAGATCAAGAAAAGTAAAATTTCCTAACATGTATACAACATGTGCCGTATTTGCAAACATGCCTGAGAATTTATTTAAAATGTTCCTGTAATGTTAGTCTGCAAGAACTTCACAAACCTGCAAACAAAATGCATCTTTCAAAAAAAAGGTGAAAATGGCAACTCTAATATTGCAACAACTTAAAGTTCATCATCACTATTTCTATAGACCACCTTTGACAAAGAGCTAGGACACTTTGGATTCGTATAATAAAAGCTGATTTAGAAAATGGATAGTGACCATCTGCAAAAGCTGCCATTCTGGATAAATTAATGTTCTAGGTAAAACAAAAACAAGAAGTTGTTCACGCTTCTCAACACTTCCACCCAAAACTTTGATTTACTTGGATGTGTATGTAACAACAATGAATCTACATCATATGAAGTCAAGTGTTGTAAAGTGGCTTTTAACACTGTTTGGGGAGAAAAAGTTGTTCACATTGGTGGAGGGAAGCAGTCTGAACATAGGTTAATAGTAATACTTCATGGGGGATAAGGCCTAAACCAATTTCTCAGTGCAAACCTCTACTCAATTGCATTAGACAGTTGAGCCATTAAAAACAAGACCGCAGAAGATTTATTTTAAAAAGGCATTGGCTCTTTGATGGCTGAAAATGAATCAGTAGAAGCATTTGGGGTATGCCTGTGTGATAAAACAATAGTTAATAATCTTTTATAAAAGTTTGGATATAGGTTGGTCTATCAGCTGTATAAAACTACATTTTTTAAACAAGAATTTTGCACTAAAAATAAAATGGCACTATTGCAAGGCTATGCAAATGGATGATCCTATTTGTAATCACACAGAGCAGTGGTTACTGAATATCTTATTTTCATTTTGGAAATACACTATCAAATCTGAAAAGCTGGATTGTTAACTGGAAGTCTAAAAACTTCTAACTTTATCACTTTTTCCTCATAAAATCAGTACTCCTTGTGTGTGCCAACATCTAAGTATCACTTGACCTTTTCCCCTGTTTATTTAATGCAAAACTGGGAAATTTTGTAATGCATATAAAAATAACTGAACAGGATTCTGGTCAGCATGATACATTTAAGCACTTAAGCCAACATTAAACTTTTGTCTTGATTCAAAAATAATTTTGAAAATTATAGCAAATGCAAAACAAACTATGTGATCTAAGTATCATGCTTAATTTCAGAGTTCTCAAACTATTTGTCCTTAAGTAGGAACTTGAAAAAAAACAAATGTTCACAATCCTTTATGAATGCTTTTACCACCTGGATATAAGAAACATGACTTAGTTACTACACAAACACTTAAAAATTCATTAGAAAAACCTTAGCAAAATAAAATGAAAGCTGACAGACTCAGAATATCAATTCCTCTCATAAAAGTTTACCAACTGTACAAGTTAAGAAAATTATACAAGCTTTTGTATTAAGAAAGGACAGCTCAGTCAAGACATATGTACTGTAAAAATCTTCCAAAGGCTACAAAGAATCTGGAAAAATACAGAATGTATTTCTTAAGCCCAGATAAGAATATGGAAAGACATCATTGATGTCAACAATTTTACATATACAAACCTGACTTGGTTTATTTTTAAACTTCTATATATAAAAAAATCATGCTAGCATAACTTTCAGGATTCATAAGGGTTTCCTTAATGATAACTCAATTTGTATGGAGAAGAAAAATGCCATAAAAGACATTTCAAGAAACTCAGAAAAATTGGTGTTAATCAGAAATTTGAACTTGTTTTTTCCTTCTCTGCCATCAAACTAAGCAAAAAGTACCTTGTAGTGAAATTTTAGGATTAATACATCAAATGAGAAGGTACAGATATATCTTTCAAATTTACTAAACTATTTGTTTTATATCCTTAAAAGGGCCTTCACAATTTTAAAGTAAAAAGTCTGCAAAAGGCAGAATTATGAAATCTTATTTACTAAAGTTAGGACAATTCAAATTTTCAAATTTTAACCAACTGCTTCAAGGAAGTCAACTTTTTAAGGTCACCCATCAACCCTGAAAACTTTAGTCACACCAGAATTTACTCCAAAGAAAGTAAAATAAGTCTAAAATTTAGTCGTCTGTGTTTTCAAGTTCTTCAAATTTTCCATGTGAGACTGCATCTTGGAAAAATTCAGAAGAACCCGGACTTTCTTTTCCATTGCTGTTCACCCTTCGCCTTTTGGCAGGTCTCTCACTTTTTTCATCAAAATCACTTTCATTTCTTGCAGTCGTATGGGCAATTTTTGGGTCAGTGGTAAGGTTATCTGTTTCATAACCATTAGTATCCATATCTGTGTGAAGTGGTTTCTTACTTCCACCTGTTGGTCCATTAACGTGTAACCCTTCAACTTTCACTTCTTCTTTGTTTAATGTTTCACCTGGTCCGTTAGATGACACCCCTAAGTTGGAAGAAACATGAATGAAACTGCTAATATTAAAAAGCTAAATCTGTAAACTATTATAACACAGCTATAAACAGCTGTAAAATAACTTTTTATTGAGCAAGTGAGGTATCAAATCTGTGTATACATATGGTTTGAATTCTGGCTTTATTTACTTTAGTAGCTGTGTGACCTTAGGCATGTTATTTACACTCTCTCGTACCTCAGTTTCATCACATATACAATGAGGATAACAACAAATTTATAGGATTGCTGTGAAGATTAAATAAGTTAATAAATGTAAAGAATTAAGAACAGAATTTGGCATATATTAATAGCATGCTGGTATTATACGTAGCAACAAATAAGCAATGGATCCAGCAGTCTAAATAAGCTGAGTTAAAGCAAAGATATGCATAAATTATTCAGATTTAGCAAAAAGGCCAAAACTTTCTAAAACCATGAAAAAATTATATTCTTTCTTTAGAAGTTTGAGTTTTCTACTGCCGTATATAAAAAGCAGGATGACACGACGTTTTCATTCTTAATGTGAATCTACAGGTATTATGCTTTAAGGGTAAAGATCATATGCTATATTTATCTAAACGGATTTAAATATTCTGTCATAATGTTAAATTAATTCTTGCACTGTCCAAGCGTACACTTGAAAATGCTAAAAGTAAACACAAATTCCTTCATAACAGATTGAGAAAAGAAAGAGTATAATTACTCTAATGAAGTGACAAAAGGTCATGTTAGAGTTGACTGCAAAATGGAGAAATTTTGCAAATACTTAATGTAAAATACAGAATGTGCCACTGGAGATAATTTAAATTTAATTTTCTGAAAAATATTCACTATAAAGAACGAGAGCCTCAAATACACATTTTGGTCCAATAAAATATACTATTTCCCCAGCTCAAAGGTGCACTCAAGTCATGTATGCTTATGCGATTATGCGCCATATGACAGTGGAGGAGTGATTTTGTCATAGTAAGCACAAGAAGCTTGGTGACACTCTCATTAGGTCAAAAAGCACTAGTAGATTTCAAGACATGAATTAAAGCCCCTTACAAAAAAAGACAGTTGGGTTGCAAAGTTCCTTCCTTTCCTTGAAAAACCTGGAAATCTTAATTGTACCTGATGTGAATGGCTTCTGGGCTGAGTAATTTATAAGTAACTTATGAACACTCTTCCTTGGCTAACTGCATGTTATCATCAAATGGTTAAAAAACAAAGAAGGAAAAGAAAGGGAAACAATTTATTTGGTGTTATCAGCAAATAAGAAAAGAGAGAAATACAGTAGTCCCTGGCATCTGTAGGGGATTGGTTCCAGGACCCCCTCGGATACCAAAACCCATAGATGCTCATCCCTTATATAAATAAGACAGCACGAAAAATTCATATGACCCATGTACTTTCAATCATCTCTAGATTTCTTATAATAGCTAATAAAGTGTAAATGCTATGTAAATAGCTGTCAGCACAGAGCAAATTCAAGTTTTGCTTTGTGGAATTTTCTGGAATTTTTTCTTTCTTCAAATATTTTTGCTATGCAGTTGGTTGAATCTGCAGATGCAGAGCCCATCGATACAGAGGGCTGACTGTACTACCAACCGTCTGCCTCCCTGAGTTTCCACCCCTAGTCCCAAAGTCAGTCTCAGCTTCTTATTCAACTTCAGGATGGATGTGATTGGCATTAGAAATCATGTCAATGAACCTTCTTGAATCAGGAAACAGCTGGGCCCTAATATTTGTTTGGCTTGTTCTTAGAGGGGAAGTAGTGAGGGACTAGAGAGGAGTCATTAAATGAAGAAAGTATATTCACCACAGTAATATTAAATGCCAGTGTGAGAGCAAAGATCAGAACAAAGTTCAAATTCTTCACAGTATTCCTCTTCTAGTTTCTGTCAGGGGGAGGTTAGCTCTCCACTGGCCCTCCCCTAAAGCTGTTACATCAGAATGCAGGTGTGCAGAGCTTGTCTCTAATTCACCAGTTTCCTCCTAAAAAGGACTGGAGGATTTATTACTTTCTGCTTAGCAATGGTCTTACTTAAGACTATTTTAATTAAAGTAGAAATCAAGATAATTCTCTGACTAGGTCTTACTGATCAGCTCAGTGATCCTTGGTCCACTGTATATTTTAAACAAGAACACTATCTGAATCTCAAACATATTAGTATGCTTTTTGCTTCTCTTTTTCATGGACATAAAAATGAATGTTTCTGTACAATATTAATGCACAGGCTGACACCTGCTTTATCTTTACTCGTCCTTCAAGGTTATTATGTTATCAAGGACGAAAATATTTTAAAGAGTGCCCATGTTATCTGCTTCTTTTCGTTTATATGCTTAAATCAGTTTCCTAATAAAGTGTTACAAGCTCTGAAAGTATTTCATAAATATCTGTGTATTTCTGATGTGAAATGGCTGGAGTTTCGGTCTAAGACTTAACAAGAATACTTATATCTAGACATTCCAACCTGATAAGAAAACAGATGCTATTTTCTTAATTTCTTAAAAGAAATGGTCACTGTTGATAGTATACTTTATTATATATACTTTTTAGTGATATCAATGGGAATTCTTTCCAACTGACTTGTACATATTCTGTGTGTTAGTATATATGTATGCTGATACTATGTTTCATCTGGTATTTACAATTATGACTTCAGTTCTGCTTTGGAAGTTTAAGAGACACCAAAACTGAATTTTCCAAGCTACTGAAAGAAAAGTGCCCGTCACTATGAAGAAATCTACGTGTTCTTTGGTTGCTTACCATTTTGATTACTATTGCTTATAGTGCCATCTTCTTTCTCAGACTGGCTGTTACTACTGTTTGAGGCAGTTGGGGGAGGGGATGGTGCTCGACTAGAAGCAGCACTTTCACTTTCATCTAGAAGACGATCCATGTAATCCCTTAAAATTGAGTAAAATAATAAGACAATTATTTTCTTATATTAAAAACAGCTGAAAATTAAAATTGACTTAAGTTAAATTTAGAAGGCTTTATTAGCAAATATATCCTAATTTTCACTTACATTTATTCCAGTGCCTCATCTATGACACCAGTATCTGAACATTTAAATGGAAAAGCTCCTTTTGGTTACATGTTTGTAGGAAAAATATGTAAGTCCTCTACACTAGCAAATTTTAGAGACCTATAGGAAGTTTTAAAACTTTAAAAACTGTAGGCAAGTGATCAGAGGGGCCCAACTAAAATCAGAAAATCTGTAAATGAAGAGGCAGGGATGATGTCAATCAGGAGGAGTACAGAAGAATGTCTGAACAGACACAGGTTGGAACTGTAAAGCTCATAAAGACTACTGGATGGCTACGGCAATACCTGAAAGACAAATTAGGACCTAATAATGAATTACCTTCCTGTTACCTTCTACATTACCTTTCTGCTAGAGCTAAGCTATAGTAAGCTCACTAAGTTCCTGGGCTTATCTGCCAGCTGTATCTGCCCATATATTGTTAGAGGTGAAGTTACTTCCTTCCCTAAGTCATTCCTAACTGTATGGCATGGGAAGACATTTGTGGTTAAGTGACATTGGGTTGAGGTTAGAAGATCTGAACGAAATACTTCTCTCTCTCAGGTCTAGTGTCTTTACCTATAAAATGCATGTAACCATACATGACCTATCTACCACACAGGGCTGTTGTATAAGATATGTGTAGCGAAGTGTTTTATGAACTATGAAGTGCTATTAAGTCACTAGAATAAAGGTCAGCAAACTATGGCCTGTGGGCTGGCCACCTATTTTTGTGGACAGTATTTTACTGCAACACAGCCACATCCATTCACTTACACAGTGTCTATGGCTGCTTTTCACAATAGCAGAGCTAAGTAGTTGCAAGAGAACTTAACGCCTGCAAAAGCCTAAAACATTTACTCTCTAGCTCTTTACAGAAAAAGTCTGCCATCACCTGTGCTGGAACAGTTCCCTGAAAGCAGGGAGTTTAGTCTGCTTTATCACTGCACCACCAGTGCCTAAGTTGTGCACGGTGCAGAGAAGTGCAATAAAAACCAAAATACCTTATTTATTTTTAAATTCCCTCAGAATAAGTATAACAAATAGTAAGGCAAATCCTATCTTTTAGAATTTTGTGAGCGGCGTAAGTAAGAATGTGGACAAGAAGGAAACCACGGAAGGGCTTTTGGGACTTTACTGAAAGTCTGTGGTAACAGTCTAGAACAGACTAGTAACTATAGTTTTAATCTCAAACTACGTGATCACGTTGTCGTTTATATACAGGGACATACATTATAAATGTGTAGTTTACAATATAGGGATGTAGAATCTGACCTCAAGAAGCTTCCAACAGGTTAAGAGTACAAACTAACACATATCAAAGAAACATATATGACCACGAACTAATCAATTTAACATTCTAGGCCTTATTTTCCTCATCTATAAATGGAGGGAATGAAATTTCATGGTCTTTTAAGATCTCTTTGGCTTTATGTCATTCACCATTACAGAACAATCACACAGAAACAGAATGAGCATGATGAATGCAATGCCAAAGGGACTTCAGAAGCTAAAGCTAACAGAAACAGATGATGCATGAGGAAGAATTGTTGGAAATAAATTTGGCATAGTGGGAATCGGTAATGGAGGATGTTAAAAGCCACGCAAAGGAAGCTAGAACTGACTAGATATCAAAATTATTTTAAATTTCTGAATATAACAATGATATTGTGAAAGACTTATTACTATTATTTCTTAAAGGTTAATGGCATCCAGAATGCTTAAGAAAGGAAGAGTCAGGTAGACCGTACAGGAGGCTGGAGTAGCATTCAAATAGTTCGAGTTATGCTGAGTTAATTTTTACTTTGAAAAAAATTATTTGCAAGGCTGTTACAGCAAAATCTTCAATTTGTATATGGCTACCAATTCTTCCAGGTAGGTAGTGAACTGACAGAATCCACAGTAGGATCTTTCAAAGGCCATTTATAGGCAGAAAAGTGGCAATGTGCTTCATTCTGGTGAACAAATGGAAGGTAACAATGTAACAGAAAAATGAGCAAATAACTTTCAGGATAATCTGCTCTTAACTATTGATTCTGACTAAGGAGGAAAATTTTAAAATTCAGTCCAATTTTTGTCTAAAGGCATTAACTTAATGTTTTGTGCGGTCACTTAAAGTGCAACTATTAACAGAAAGAGAAGGTCCTGGAAGCAAACTAGAAAAATATCTTCATGCCTACAGAAAACCACAATTTCTCCCAATCTGGAATATACGGTCTGGTCGTGGCTTCTTATAGGAGATTTAACACAGCTAAAAGGGACAAACAGGAGTAAAAGAATTATAGTTTTCAGTTAAAAAAACAAAAAACTTTAAAAAAAGACCCCGGAGGGGATATAACTGAAGCCTACAAAAACACAGTATTCTTGTCTAGGGGGAAAAGCATTTCTTCACTTCCTACCATAACACCAGGGAACATGCTGTTAACTCTTAAAGCCTGAGAAAAGAGAAGATACGGGATTACTTTTAACTGAGACTACTCCACCTACAGAATACTTAAACCTTAAGGAGAATCAAGGTTACAAATATAAATATCTTCAAAAAGTTTTCAGAAGCTACGGAGAGATTATTAGAAAAACTAAAATGTTTGGCAGCACATCCCTACCTAACCTGTTGAGCTTGACATCACAGAGGACCAACTAAGCCAGCCCACAACACTTCCCTTGGTGATGCTTTCTGAAAGAGAAAACTGGATGAACCATGGGTCTGACCCAGCATGGCAATTCTTATGTTCTTACTGCTGGTGACGACAGATTGCCTGTAGTTCATGTGTGAACATTATTTCTGAAATGGGTGAAAAAAATGAAAGATGTTACTATTGCTTTTCCCTATAGAATAGCTTGAAAACTGACTATTTTAAGATATACTCTGAAGACTAGATAGCTGTATCTAGTTCTACATCACTGTGCCTCAACACTACCAATAAATACAAATTTAACTATAAATTGATAACAGTAAGCAATTATATAAAATTTGGAATACTGTTATATATAAAATTCTACTCATTATGAGATTTGAACAAGGGACAATGAGGCACAGAGTCCAATGTCTCATGACTTCCAGGGGCAATCATACCCATTTATTCCCTTTTAGATAATTCTGCTTTGGATTTTAGAGTGTTTGATCCTCCAAGGAAGTGACCAGCAGAGACACCTGTAAATGAACATGACCAAGAAATAGTGCAGCCTAGGAGTTTGAAAAGCACAAGCAAATATGAATATAAGCACATCTTCCAAAGGCAGTTATTTGGCCAAGCTTAAGAACTTCAGTGGTGCATGGTGACCAAATGAAGTCACAACTTTGCATTATTTTTATTCCATAAACATTAGGGAATACTTAAGGTATTGGCAAAGTTAATTTGTATATGGTAAAGTCAATTCCACCACAACAAATTCATCAGCATTTTAGAGCAACTCACGTGAAATGAAGGGTTCAATACTCTATGTACTATATACTTAAGTAACAAATTGCTAGTGGGAGTGGGAACAGTGTTTCATTCCACAGCTAGACTGAATGAAGCTAAGAGAATTTGGTGCGTGGGGAATGGATTAGACATATAGGCATTTTGCTTAAAAACAGGATATAATAAACTATACTCCCTCTATCACTGGGAGTTAGCTAAAGGTACATTACTTATTAAATATTATTTGTTAAAGGAAAAGGTTTCAGAATATTTAGGGAAAGGGAAGTCATCATGCACATGTGCACCTCTCTATAAAAAACTTTGTAATAAAAGAAAATGCAATTTTACCTAACTTATTATAACCCTACGTGTCTTTTCCCTTTGATATCATCTATATCCAAATCTGATTTTGGTTCCCAGAATCAAAAATAGATTGGGAAAGGAAAAATATTAATTTCCCTTCCTCTTTAAAGGGCCTCTATTAGGCATATGGCCCTATAAGTTTTAGAAAAGATAGTCTCTCCTATTCTTACTGCTCTCTCTCAGTGTTATTAGATCAAAACTGTATGCGCTTATACTGAATGGAATAGAATTTAACAAAAACATGCCTTCACAGCTGTTCTGATCCATTTCCTCTCAGGAATACTACTGAAAACATACACTCTTAACATTCGCTTTGATAAATTTGCTGTCTCAAGATGAACTGTAGTTTACAATGTATTTATAATACACTGAAAAGTCTAAATGCCCTATGAAGATGTCAATAAATGGATAAATTGAAACTAATGTAAACTTTTATCCTATCAAGAGAAAGAAGATTCTAAAAATTACAATTTTCTCAAGAAAAATTTAGAAAAGCTTAGCAAAAATGACTCAAAAGAAAAAATACTCACGTGACACCAGGATGAAGATTATATTTCTTTTTTCCAAATCGCGTTTGCTGAGCAAAGAAATCGTAACGTTCAGATTTTTTCCACATATAATAGAATGCTACACATTCACCAACTGACCTTGTTCGAACCTATAAGAAACAAATACTTGTTTTTAACAAGTATCTCCTCCTTAAAGGAGTTATCTCATGAAAAATACCTGAAGTTTGAAAACAAATTTAGCTGGTCTTTAAGTAATACATAATACCACTTACAAAATACAACACTGTAGCAGCCGTGTTAAAAATTACTCTTTCTGAACTCCCATTAAGAAAAATAATACATTGGCAACAGGTCTTCAGATATTTAGCATTATGCTTTTTTTTTAACCTTTTAATTTTCTTTAACATCTTTATTGGAATAATAGTTGCTTCACAATGCTGTGTTTCTCCTGTATAACAAAGTGAATCGGCTATATGTATACATATATCCCCATATCCCCTCCCTCGTGTCTCCCTCCCACCCTCCCTATCCCACCCCTCTAGGCGGTCACAAAGCACCAAGCTGATCTCCCAGTGCTATGCAGCTGCTTCCCACGAGCTATCTATTTTACATTTGGTAGTGTATATATGTCAATAGCATTATGCTTTTAAAGAGACTATCATATGTTCATTTACTATAAAATAAATACCCCTTTATTGAAAATGTCTGGAAGTGGCATTTGAATTAAAATAATGTTATAAACAATTTGCAAATACTTTTACTCACAGAACGCCTAGGGAGACTGCCTTTAAATTCCCATTTAAAGGATTCTCTTACTAATCCCAACACTGATCCAGACTCAGTTACTTACTTTCTAGAAAGGCTGAAAGTATTCCCCAGTGAGTTAAAAGCTATTATAGTAACGCTAATACTTTGTTTACTAAATTACTCCAGTGTCTTACTGTGCTATACCTATTTGGGCAACTGAATGGCTCCCTTTACTAATGTTAAACATATGAGACTGGCAACTGATGTTGACAAAATTCCCTGTTCTGCTACTTTGCTTAGAGAGCTGGTAGGGTTGATGCATATAAAATACTAGGAGTTAAAAAGGTATCTGAATGAGTGTTTGGGATGCAAGACAATATGCTTTAACTCATAAATTTCTGATTCTGAAGAAGGGATCCGGTGCGACTGACTGCACCTAAGGTTAATTTTATGACATCCTTATTTTGTTATGGGACATATATTTTTCTTTCTGCCCCGTGTTGCTTTAAGACAAAGCTATCAGGGCTTTAAAAACAAAAACTAAAAACCCAGTCATCTTCTCAAGCTGTTTTTTGCCTCCTTTTTAGAATCTTATTTCTAGTAGACAATTGTCAAGTCAACTGTACGTTACTGAAAGCAAAAATTACAAACACATTTTGTAGCATGCAAAGTTAACATTATTATGAAAAATCCTCAATTAAGTAAGTGTGCATAATACAACCTACGATTAAGATCCAAACTTCAATTCTAGGTGTAAAAACAAAGCCTTAATGTTTTCACTGGACTTCAATGTCTTCTTCTTAAGAATTATTGTCCTCCCTTTGTTCACTGGAACAACTAGTGTACTAGGTATATAAAGGTTGGATGACTTCTGTAACACTGAAATATCACCATCCCAAATATTTATAAAGAAATCAAGGTCTTATTTTCAATACTATGTTAAGACTTTTTTTGGCTAATAGTTTTAAGTCATCTAATATGTTCTTATTCCTTAAAAAAGGACTGCTTCTGCCAGTTACATCAGCTTATCATCCCAAGGGTCCCTCCACAGATAATCCAGCATGGTTTGGTCAATAGTGTTTGAATTCAAGCAGGAATGCTAGAAAACTCTTTCCCACAACGCTGTCCCTTTCAACCATGAGACAATTTGTTTTTTTAAAATCAGAAACATGCATGGCCATTACATGAAACAGACATTAGCATAATGCGCTCCTTTCATAGAGTATTCACTATATTGGAAATTATCAGATGATTTGGATACAACACCTTAATGTTGGATACAACATTAAGATGATTTGGATACACCTTTCACATCAATGCTAAGACTCAAAATTTCTCTTATTAATTATGCCTGATGTCAAATACCAAAATTCAACAAAATAATCAAGAATAAACTAAAGAACAACAAAATTGAGAAAAATGAACTCACAGGATTTGTAAGCAGCTATTTTATTTTGGAACATAAAATAGATACTGTTAAATATGTGTTGAAACAAATCAAGTGAATACCATCGGATCACATCCAGAGGTATGAAATAGGAGAATGTGATGACAGACTATTTAGAGCCTCAGAAGCAAGCCCACATAAGCCCAGATACTTTCAGCATCATCCTAGATAAGCCATCACATATCTTACACACCATCCTTAAGGAAACATGTAAAGCCAAGCTCCTTGTCATTTATATTTGCTAAAAATGTGATATGTATAAACCTAGAAATTACTTAATTTCCTATATTTACATTCTTTTTTTTTTTTTGCGGTACGCGGGCCTCTCATTGTTGTGGCCTCTCCCGTTGCGGAGCACAGGCTCCGGACGCGCAGACTCAGCGGCCATGGCTCACGGGCCCAGCCGCTCCGCAGCATGTGGGATCTTCCCGGACCGGGGCACGAACCCGTGTCCCCTGCGTCGGCAGGCGGACTCTCAACCACTGCACCACCAGGGAAGCCCTATATTTACATTCTGAGATTTTAATTTTGCCTGTCCTAATAGCCCCTAGGAACACATTTTTCTATTCTATGTAATTGTGTAGTTACTATTAAAAATCCTACCTGATTTCAGTTTAAGAGAATTAAACCTAAAAATAAATTTGCAAGTACTTATGAAGGTTTTTTGGGTATACATTGACACTGTGTGATTGATATTATCCATATGGCATGATAAATTATGCTAAATTGTCAAATTATAAAATTATATAATGTATAATAAAGCTGACTTATTGAGATATTCTTCTGGAAAATTAAATCTTAATTAAAACCAAATTAAATATTAAGTATCTGATTTTGGACCACTTAGGACTTAAGCAAATGTAAAAAACATCTTAATTATAAATAATGTCATGGTAAAAATGCTGTAAAATTTCCAAGTAAGAACCTCCTAAAAAAAATCTGTAACAAGTTTGTGGAAAATAGCTTTAAGTAATTACAGTGTATACACACATCCCATCCAGAAGCTGATGAACATATTTATAAACGTCTAATTCTTAAAGGCTTCCAATATCATACACTGAGAACAGTCACTTAGCAAATACATGCCAGGAAGTCTAGGCATGCTTATTACAATTTTCTAAATACCAGTGTATTAAAATATTCATTATTGAACCTTTAACATTAGAAAACATAATAGAAGATTTAATATAATCTAGGTTAACTAAATTTCTTTTAATAAAAGAGACAACATATATCATCACTTACTTTATTAGCCTGAATCAAATGAAAGTCCTTTCCATAGGCCTTCAACCCTTGTTCAAAATTTCTACACTCTTCCTCTGTCCAAACAGATAATTCCTCTGACAAAATCGGGGGGCAGGGGAAGGAGGGGAAACTGTTAAGCAATATTCTCCCAAATGCTGCATATAACAAACAAAGTTGTAAATAAAAATGTAACTTTCTGTTAACAATGAGGGAAGTATTTTACTCCTGAATTCTATTATTGATGGCTAAAAAAGATAGTGACAAAAACTCCTTATTTAATAATGCGTGATTTAGTCCCTGACTCTCCAACCTCAACTTATGCCTTTCCCCTTTATTCTTTTTTTTTTTTTGCGGTACACGGGCCTCTCACTGTTGTGGTCTCTCCTGTTGCGGAGCACAGGCTCCGGACGCATAGGCTCAGCGGCCATGGCTCACGGGCCCAGCCGCTCCGCGGCATGTGGGATCTTCCCGGACCGGGGCATGAACCCGTGTCCCCTGCATCGGCAGGGGGACTCTCAACCACTGCGCCACCAGGGAAGCCCTCCCCTTTATTCTTTATGATCCAACTAAACAAGCTACCTTTCAATTCCTTTAATTCGTTATGTCCTTTCTTACTTTAGAGACTTTGTGCATGCTCTTCCCTTTGTCTAGAGTTATTTCCTGCCTCTTACCTCAGCCTCCTTTCACCTAGCCAGTAAAAATATCCCTTTGTTCGAGAAGCTTTAACAGCCTCACTCTTTCCCCAACTAGGTTAAGTCCCACTGCAATAAGTTTGGATTGCACCCTCTAATTCTCCTTGGAAGAACTCGTAACTATTTTTCAGCTTCCCTACCTAGGCTCTAAGCACTGTGATGTCAGGGACCTTGTTTATAGTTATGTCCCCACAATTTAGTAGGCCCTCCAATTCTGTTGAATGAATAATCTTTCCTTTGTTACATAATGATATATAAACAGTACTCTTAGTGAAGTGGGGTGAGAGCCAGTTTGGAGTAAAAAAGTGAAAAACCTGGATTTTAGTTTTGGCTTCATTATTTATGAATTATGCTTGCCTCAGCTAAGAGACCTCAGTTCTCATCAGTTTTAAAGTGAAGCTAACATCTTTCACCTTACTTAGCTTACAGGATCATTACCAAGATCAAACAGGAAAATGTTTATAAAAATGCCTTAAAATTGAAAGGCATTATATATTTTTATTTAAATGGCCTTATTTTCCCATAAAGGAAGGGACAATATTAACCCCATTCCCCATAATGCCTTGTGTAACACTTGTGTTATATACAAGTTATTTAACAAGTTATAACAAGTTGTTTTCCAGCAAATATTTACTGAATTCAGAGATTAGTATTATTAAATTTAGGATATACCTAGGTAAATTGAAAAGCTTAAATTTTAAATTTCTGCTATATCATGAAAACAAATAAAAAATTAATATTTATGCTTACCTCTAGCTGCTTTTACATTAAATCTTAATCTTCTTAATGCTTCTTCTGTATCAAAATTGCATTTAACTAATTCATATAATGCCTAGAAAAATAAAAGGCTTCAGTATGTAACCTGGACTATGAACAATTCAAGGCTACAGTTTCTTAAGAGAGTAAAGGCTTTTCCAGAATCCAGTGTTTTCATACTTTCTGGAGGACAAGTAATTCTAGTAAATGCAACATAAAGAACACTAAAGAAAAACAAACATAATTCATTCCTGATAATTAACTGCCTCTGAATATGTAGAAAATAATGGATAAGCAAATACTCTACTGGTGGCCATGGTACTCTAGGAATTTATAAATAAAAAGAAATTTTATAATAATCACAAGTCCCTTCTTTTTGGTTTTCTGGGGTTCCTATTCAAAGACAACTTAAAACAAATCAGAAAAGAAAAACACTGGTGAAAAAGGCAAGAAAGTATATAATGCTGCTATTAGGTTCATGGTAGGCACTGTTCTATTATATGCAGAATAACATTATCCCAGACAGGTATTCCCAACTTGATGATATCCACAGATTCTATGGGCTATGCAAAGGAAGTTCAAAAAGCTTAATAAAAAATATATACAGGCAAAATAAAATATCAAAATTTTTATTTGAGCTGAAGTCATACCAATGAGTGTGTCAATACTACATATCTTATGCTGATTATAAACATCAGACTCCCTGTTGATGACATTACAGATCTTCCTCTACTTACAATGGGTCCCCAAAAACACATCCTAAGTTGAAAATACTGTAAGCTGAAAATGCATTTAATACACCTAACCTACTGAACACCATCACTTAGCCTAGCCTACCTTAAATGTGCTCAGAACACTTACATTAGCTTACAGCTGGGCAAAATCATCTAACACAAAGCCTATTTTATAACGAAGTGTTGAATATCTCATGTAATTTACTGAATACTGTACTGAAAGTGAAAAAGAGAATGGTTGTATGGGTACAGAATGGTTGTATCAGTTGTTTACCCTCATGATCACGTGGCTGACCGGGAGGTATGGCTCTCTTACACTGCCCAGCATCACAAGAGATATTCAACACTAGCCTGGGCAAAGATCAGAATTCGAAGTATGCTTTCCATTGAACGCATACTGCTTTCATACAATCATGGAGTCAAAAAATTTTAAGCTGAACCTTCGTTAAGTCAGGGACCATCTGTAAAGGAATTTTGGTGGATAGAATAGCACTATATGTGACAGCACTTAAACTTATAAACGTATGTGGTTAATATATTTTGGGAATATTGTAAGTTATTTCTTATTCATGTACCTGTTCATTGTCTTTTATGTGAGATCCTTCAGGAATTGCTTCTACACCTTTCTCATCACCTGTTCTTCTAGATGCATCCTTAAGAAATACAATCACTTTGTCTTCCGGTAAGTACTCAGGGTCCCACAGGAGCTGATCATCATTTTCATATACTAAATTAGTAAAATATAATGTTAAAAATAATGCCAAAAATTGATAGAGTTTGTGTTAAAACATATCACTGAACAAATAACCCATACTTAGAGCCAAAATGTTGAGAACTGAGAGGTAAAGTGTGGTCCCACTACTTGCGTGACTTCATTCTGGGGCAATATTTATAGCTTAAGTGATTTAAACAATCTAAACAGAAGGTACCACTTGATGCCCCTTTCAGATCTAGTCTGACTTAGCTTGACTTTACCAAATTCCAACCTCTCTTGGTTTGAATAGCAGTACCAACACTTCCTACCTGTATGACCCCAGCAAGTTACTTCCCTTCTTTCTGCCTCATCTGTGAAATGGGGAAAACAATCCTATTATACATGGCTGTAAGGATTTCAAGCAATTTAAAACAATTCTGACACATATTAAATAAGTTTCAATGAATGTTAGCTATAATTATGATTTTTGAATAGGGATGTCTAAAAGAATGCTCACCAAATGTTAACACTGCTTATTTCTTGGTGGTAGGATTTGGGACAATTTTTTCTTACATCTTTGTACTTTTCCATGATGCTTGAAAATATATTGTGATAAGCATAAATCATTTTCATAAAACAAGTCATTACTTTTTTTAAAAAAGCATTTAGGTTTCATCAGAACTTCCATTATAAGATTGAAGCCCCAATTTCATCAAAATTTTATAAGTGAAAGAATGGAGGAGAAACTAAGATGAGAGCCTTGTGGAATCCTAAATGACAGGAAGATGAAAACAGACAAAATTAAGAAGGAACAGTCACAAGACAGAAGAAATATCAAAGTGTGGCACCATAGCAGCAAGGGAAAGAAAATGTTTCAGAGAGTAATAGATTGGTTAAATGCTGTTAAACAAGCAGGATGAAAATTGAAGAGGTGCACTGGATTTATTAACAAGGAGGGGAATGTTTCAAGAACTGTTTCTGTGCAGAGATGGAAGCCAAAGCCATACTGGAGAGGAATGAAGAGGAAATGGAAGGTAAAGAAATAAAGTAGAAAACTCTTCTGAAAAGTTTCACGGTGAGGGAGGAGATAGAGCAGTACAGTAGCTAGAGAGGAAGCATAGCTGAAGAAAGTTTTTGGTTTTGCTTGTTTGTTGGTTTTTAAAGGCATGACACATAATCACTTAAATGCCAATAGAAAGGAGCCAGCTGGACAAAGACTCTGAATTTAAGAGACAAAGTATAGCTGACATTGTCAAACTTCCTTGTGTTATGGAAAGGAATTAACAGCTAACAAAGGTACATCTCCTACATACCAGGTACTATGTTAAGTGTTTTCATATAAATTACCTTGTCCCCACCCACTCCCCTGCCACTACACACATACACTTTACATTTTTCCTTAGTAATAAACCTTATTCCTTTTCTAACCTGCTGGTACAATCGTAGTAAAACTCCAAACTGTAAATACAATAAAACTCCCATGATAAAGTGAATTTGGATATACTGCTATTGATTTCTGGTCTGCACTCAGCCTTTCTTTGCCAAAGGGAACACACGAGAGTTCTTATATTCTTGGAGTGGGAGTGGGAGATGGACAATGCCTTACAAGGAAACCCTGATTCAGGAAGAAGACAATGGAGGGTGGGTCCCTGAGTCCCCAGTGTTCTCCCAGTTAGATACCCCATGTTGAGCCTATGAAACAAGCACAAACTACCTGAGAGATACTTCTGGAATCAACTGGAAGTCCCAAGTCACAGGATACAGAGATATGCTTATTTAAACTAAGTACACAAACATCACCAGATGGCGCCAAATGACAAGCCAGGTCCCTAGAACTGTGACTAGCAGCCAGATAGGCTAACCCTGAGAATATGATACTTCATTTAATGCATATACTAAAAATGACAATGAGGTGAGAACCACTAGCATTCTCAGAGAATAAACCACACTGCCTTAACTGGTTCCAGAAACAGACCAAATCACTTTCCAGTTAAGTTTATACTCTAAATATGACTTCTGACTATGATCTAAATAAAAAAGGCAACACAGTTGATATTTATTAAATATCTATAGAATGACTAAACGCCAAGAGATCATAAATTCAGGAAGAACTCCACCATTATGATAAAACACACGAAAATAAGGAGGAAAAATAATCTCGATTTTTTATTTATCTCTATTTTTTTAATTTATCATCTATAAATATGACATGAACCTCTATAAATATGACAGCAACAGAAGGAAAAAACAGTCTTTATTATAATTGTATAGTTTCATGAACATGCTGGATTTTGAAAGATCACAATCACTGAACTGTAACAGCATCTTCTGAAACTATTTCATTCGAATGAATTACCAAGCCTAAATATTAGAACTTTTAAAAAGCAACCATAAATATATCCACCTCATACTACTGAAAGATATAATTTACAAATGATTATAAATAAGTGAAAGAGTCTCAGAAGGCAAGAGCTCGCCTAGTCTATCAACACAGGTTGTTAACTGGGGAAGTGCTTTTTATGGTATTTTAAGTAATCAAAGTAAGTGTGTCAGATAAGCAAAAATGAGTTCAAAATAATTTAACAAAGTTCATTATGTGTGTTGGGGGTGGGAATGGAGATGACAAATGTAGAAAGCTGAGAAACTACACCACAAAATCAAAAACTTCTGCAATCTGGGAACTTCCTAGTAAGAATAAACGTGAATAAATAAATGAAATTTATAAACCTCCAGTTTCTGTTAAAAAAAAAAAAAGGTGTCATTCCATTTTTAATGCCCAAGTAAAAATTCTACCTAATCAATATATTATGAGAATGAAAATGCTGAAACATAATCAGCAAGGTGTAGTAATGCGGTTTATAATAGAGATTTCCACATTCTTAAAAGGTCACACTGTGATTAATGACATGAATTTTAAGTTGTCTAGTTGAGCTTTTCCTATGTGTAGATTAACTGAACTGCCTGTTTCAACAGTACTATTATCAACTAAGGGTAATACATGTGTTCATTTTTCAGTAAGCAACTTAAGAATCAATAATTCGTCTAATATTCATTAGAAACAACAATTCACCTGGTCCTTTGCTATTCACTGCTTTGTAATTCCTAGCCAACATTTACTTACTCTAAAATTTACGTCATGCAAGCATGAAAATTTGAGAATACCTTGTTCCTTTCTCTTGACTTTTTTTCCTCAGTAGCCCATCTAATTCTCAGCTAATCTAGTAAAGGGTTCTCAACCTCAGCACTACTGACACCTTTGGCCAGATACTTCTTAGTTTGAGGAAAGGGGTCCCATGCATTGTAAGATGTTTACCAAGTATTCGAATTATTTAGTATTATCACAAAGCTGCAGCATTTACTCAGTTTTTAGTACATGGGAGAAACAAAACACCCACGTAACTTTAAAAATCATGTTTTTCATATGCCCAGCACTTTTTTGGGAATTAAACCCTTTTCATTCAGTCTGAGCAGGGCTGACACTGCTCCCTGGAGCCCCAAGAGATAAACGAGCCAGGGCAAGCCTGAGTACTCACTCTTCTCTTGGCTCACAGTAATTCTGGTTGGGTAAGACTCAAGCTGAGTCAATAGAGGCTCTCTCTAGGACTTTTGCTGGAGCAAAGGGGGATGAGGAAGTTCTCATTTTTGCTGGTTCCTGGCTAGAATAGTGAAAAGTATAAGTCATGAGCTCCCAGTAGCCATCCTAGCTTGTCTGACAATAAAGGAAAGGGGGAGGAGAGACACCTGATATCATAAAAATCCCGAATCCAGTTTTATTTGAAGCCAGACTAGCCAGAACTTCCCAGTAAAGCAATAAGGTAAATTCTTTTTTGCTAAAGCTAAACTGAACTCAGTTTTTGTCACCTGCAAGCAAAAGAGCATAAATTGATACTTTCTGAAAATGTGAATAATAAAACCTAAACATAAGGGTAAGATTAATCATCTTTTGGATATTAATGCCACTTACTGACCATTTTCTGTGCCAAACACTATGCCGCTAAGCACTACACATAAAAACATCACATGTGAATCCTCGCATGAGCTTTATAAATAAATAGGTGACTGCTATTTTATAGACAAGAAGAAAAAAGTAGTTAAGTAACACGTCCATGGCCAAATGCCTAGATACTGATTCAAGTTTACTGACTCCACATACATTCTGTTTACACTATCTGCATCCACCTAATAACTCAGCTACCAAATGTTTACGAAGTGTCTTATGTGAAAAGGATCTCCCAGGGTATTAAGGATACAAAGATGAATAAACAAATGATTATAATATACTCATTGAGTAAAAATGATCATTTACATACATTTAAGAGGAAAAGTTAATGTCTCTTTAGGATACTCAGTAATAGGGTTTCCTTATAGCAATGAAAAATTCTAATCCAACTGCCGAATAATTCCTTACAGTTCAGATATCAAGATATCTTAAGTTTTGTGGCACTGTTATCAAAATCACTCAAACCAAATGCTCTCCTTTTTGAATGTGATCACCAAACTGATGAAAAATACCCTGCGAAACTTTCGCTGTAAGGGAAAAAGGCACTATCCCTTTGACAGTTTTATTCCTAACAGTGTGGTTTACCTAATAGTTTTACAACAATTTGGTTTGTGTGCACAGGTTAACCTAAGTGGAGACGAATTCTTGGTATCATGACCAAAGTTTGAATTCCTAGAACTACAAAGATGAGGAAAGGGCCTGAATCATAGTGACTCATCTAAGGCAGTAACCCTGGTAAATGCATCTGATCCTCATACAATATAACACGCTTAAATTTCTCAAAGTGAGAAAGCTTCATAAACCACAGCTTTTCTGGAAAAAGAAAGAAAGAAAGAAAAAATATATATATATACACACACATAAAATTGCTTTTTAAAATGTTAAAATGGAAAACAGTAAATCAAAATTGGAGATTGTGATCACTTATTCACTGTGATATCTAACAATGCAAACATGTTAAAATAAAAGATAAACATATTGAGAGATAATTAAAACCATCTTTAGCCATAATATTAACTTGCCACATATAAAAAAATACAAAAGCCAATGGATCATTCATTTTTGCACACAATTACAATGTATTCACAAACACTGTGCACAGAATTTCAATATACAACAAGGTCACTCCATATTGATACCTTTAACATTCCTGTATGTTGCAGAAATTAACCTGAAAGCTGTTACTGTTGTGTTAAAACATTTCTACTGTCACTAGAATTTACTAGCCTGTGGTGCTCCCTTAACTGCTTCTGATCTGCTGCTCTGCCCTGAAAGCAGGTGCATACTTAGAATATAAATTTTCTAGAGGGAATGCTGAAAAAGAAAACAAACAAGACGACAACTCCCAAAGGCTCTGTATATGTAAGGTGAAGTGCGGAAAAGAAAACTGAAATAAAGAAATGATGAAAGAGTTCTAGCATTGAGTGATGTCACACCGCACATGAAAACTCATTAAACGTGCGTGCGCACACACACACACTCTCTCTCTCTCTTTCTGGAACTCTCTCAAAAGCAGATAATCTGAAATAGACTTAAAAAAAAAATCTTCAAGTATTCTGTTTTTGTTAAGTATTTATTATTTGTGACTTACCTTAGCACTTTTAGACAAAATAATGAAAAAAAAATGTAAAATTTAAGTATACAAATTGTTTTTCCAAAGTAAAACAATTTTTCCAAATTGTTTTTAAATACACAAACATCAAAATACTCAATTTTAGTAATATTAGAAGTTTCAGAAGCAAATAAACTTTTTATATTAGTTGTTTACTTGTTTTTTTAAAACCTGTCCAACAGCTTCCACTGAAACAAAATAACCTTTTAAAATATAAATCATAAAGGTTATAAAAGGGCATATATTTTAGAGTACTTAAAATATGAAAAAAATTAAAAGTTGGAATGTTTTAAGTCATCTAATAATCCAATACCAAAGAAGCATTCATTTTTCTTTCTTTCTTTTTTGGCTAGACTTCTATGGACAGAAGTGGAGAAACAGAAAACATATTTCTTACAGATACTGGTGCAGAGGTCTTCTTTCATAAATCAGTGGGGTAACAAACAAACTGTCATGTTCTTATCCCATTATAAAAACAGTTCATCAGTTCAAAAGCATGAATTCAGCTATAAATTAGTAAATTTACTAATAACTCACCTTTTTCATTTTCTTTGTATCTACAAATGCCAACTGGAATCTCTGCTTGAAACATGGAGCCCACCATAATCTCCTATTTTAAAAATAACATAAAACATTAATAAGATCTAGTAACACAGATTTTGTATCCATTTTCTAGATTTACCTTCTTGGGTTAACTGTTCCTGGTTTGTCATAAAATACAGTTACAACCAATTAACTATCTCAGGGGAGTACTGTGAGGATGCATGAATTAATAATAGATAAGACCTTGGATATGACTGGATGAAAATATTAGTAATAATAATGGGGTGAAATGGATACAAACTTTACTTCAAAATATGGAGGAAAAGAAATAAAAATGAATTCTTATAATTCAATTATAAGATAACTCTGAAAAGCAGAAAGTCAAGTTAAAAGTATTTTCAGAGCATCCCACTCTAAGCTATGGTCTCTGGATCAGCAGCATCACCAAACACAAATACTCAGGTCTTACACCAGACCTACTGAACCAGAAACTATGAGGATGGGATTCGGCAATTATAAGTGTTTTAACAAGCTGTCCAGGTGATTCTGACACACACTGAAGTCTGAGAACCAGAGCTTTAAGGTAAGGGAACTAACGAAAGGGTTTGTATAAAGCTCAGTAGAGGCCAAACGAATGAAACTCCAAACCAACTGGACAGGTAATTAGTACCTAACTTTCATTAAAACAATACAAGATGAAACCGTACCTTCTCCCAAATGTAATTAAATCTTATTTTAGGAAATCTGGTAATCTATATAGTCAAAACACAGATTAGGGGAAACTGGCTGTTCAGAAAGACAATGAGAAATCACCACTGATGAGATTTTACAAGACATAGGGACCAAGATTAATTACATGGGCCCTCTTTTGTCTGTGGCTAAATGTTAATAATACAGTTACTACATTTTCAGAATGAAGACTTATGCAGGAAAGGTACAAAATCATGGTCTAGTAAGTTTAAATAACTCTTGGGATTTGAAAAGTTTCTCTCTCCTGTTATTGTTTCCCACTTTTGTCAGAATTTCATTTTATCTAGTATAACTTCAAAGACATGTTCTATGTAATAAATTTATTGCTGCACCTGTACAGGAAAACCAGTTAGTTTTCTAAAAATACCACATTCGCATTTTCTCTACTCATATATAGGAATTTTCTTTATGTCTTTCACCATAAAAAAGATTACTCTATTGTCACTTCTTGTGGCTCTTTTAACTTTACTCACCTATGCCTATCAGAGAATAATTAGTCAAGTTATCAACCCTGGCTAGGGCGCTTCTAAAATATAGATGTCTGGATCCATTCCAGACCAATTAAACTAGAATCTCTGGATGAAAGCCATGGTAATCAGTATTTAAAAGTTCTTTAAGTGATTCTAACATGAAGCCAGGGTTGATAACTTCTCGACTGGTATAAAGATAAGACACTTCCTTTTTCCTATTGAGTTCAGATAACTTCTTTTCACCTAATTTGTTCTGCAGGGAAGGGAAGGAAAACAGCGTTTAGGTGCATTATGTACCAGGTATCTTATGCAAAATTTTCATTAAATCCTCACCAACTTCGACAAGGCTGAATTTGTCATTCCCATATTGTATTTGAGGAGATGAAACTCAACAAAATTAATTTCCTCAGGAACACACTACTAGTAAATTCTGAGCTATAATTTGAACTCAGGTTTGATTTCAAAGCTGTTTCCTCTACCCTAGTTTCTATAAAAATTCAATTTCATCTTACAAGCCTTAGAAGATGAATCTCTGAATCCTGACACTTTTTTTACAAATCTCACTAAAATAAGACAATCTGGATTTACTGTGGTCTACGTTATTACATATTTTTCCTGAGGAAGGGACTAATACTCCCTAGCAGTAAAGGCTTCATCTCCCCCATGTTCTCCCTCCTGAGTTTTTATTGCTTCATTAAAAAAAAAAAAATTCAAGGCTTAATCAAATACTCTCTTGGGAAACTCCAGATACAAAATCAATTTATACTGGAGAAAAGATAAACTTGAACGTGTGGTAGAAAATAACAGTTTAAGATGACTCCCAAGGTTTCTAGCTTTTTTTTCACCTTAATTTCTACATGATATAGGAATCAGAAAAAAATGGATTGAAGAACACTTGCTCAAATAGGTCACACAAACAGTAACTTCTGTGATCCTTTTTTCTGTCTTCAGTCCCATCATTCATTCATTACTCACTCAAGTTAATTAACACATCCGGCACTGGGATAATCTTTCCTTACCACTCCAACCCACACTAATGTCTCTCTCTTCTAAACGTCTCTTTGGAAACCCATAAATAGATCAATTCTGGCTGAAGCCCAGAATCCTTGGGTAGCACAGTCCAAGTTCATTTGAATACTTCATTCTTCCCAACTGAAACTCTAAATATAGAGATTTTCCCTTATTTTAATCCACAAGGAGGTTAGCTCTTTTTAAGTTTGCCCCAGGCATCCCAAACTAGACAACTTTAAACAAACTAAACAAACAAAACACCAGGAAGCCTCAAAAGTATTAACTAATTAAGTAAACAATCATGACTCAAAAAGCGCAGAAAGGCCACTCAATTTGATATTTTGGGCTATTCTGCTTCCAAATAAATGACTGCTTATGCCCTAAATTAAAAATCAGACCTATGAAAAAGAACACTAAAAAACCTCAATGGAGATTTTAAGAGAAATATCAGGTCACCTATCTCAACAAGAATAACATCACCTCTTCTATATAAATGATTTGCCCTGATCAATTCTATATAACATTTTGATAAATCTTCCTAATAAGTCAACTGCTTTGCAACAGCTTAAAATTCTTCAATTTAACCATGTGATTAACTACACAATGTTATACAATTTTATATTTAAAGACTACGTCAATATATTATCTTTAGACTCATTTTAGAAATTAATTATGGATAGTTATACCGAAGCCCAAATCTGTCTCTTCACACAATATACTCGAGTTGTAAATATCGACATTAATATGGGATGGAAAAACTTGTAATCTAACTTATTAAACAAAATTTACTTAACAAATACCAAAGCCTCCACAACTGCTTTCTCAAGTATATTAAAAAAAAAAAAATCACATGTGATACTTTTTATAGTGTAGCTAACAAAAGTGTAATTTGTAGTGGTTCAGAAATTTGGAATTCTAACCTTGCTCTGAGTACTGGCTTGCTCAACAAAGTCCAATTTTTTCTATACCATTATTTTATTTATAAAAAGGTAAATTATTTTTCTTACCTGGATGTATTAAGGGAAAGTCTAAACATTCATATGTCACAAAAAGACTTACTTCAATTTTATCAATACTTATACTTAGTAAAAGAATAATTACACTTGGCTTTTTAAATATTTATTTATCTAAGTTTTGGGAAAATATGGCTCTAACTACCTTTTTCCAGTCTTCTGATGGTATATAATCTTCATCTTCTTCAGATTCTTCTTCTATTTCACTATCTAGAATAAGTAAGACAATAGTACTATAAAATGATTGCTTATCCTATCCATTCTTATATCTACCATCAAATATTTAAATATGCCAAAAGGTATTTGCAGAGGTAGGTCAAGATATTTTTAATCAAATAATACCCTGTCAGTTAAAACAAAAAAAACAAAACTCATAAACCTTCTAGGACAATCTTCTTAGACAACTGTATTTTCATAAAATGATTTCCTACAAAAAATTTTAAGAAAAAATCTGATTCAGAGTCAAGATAATCTGTTTCTAAGCCTAATTCTCCTTCCAACAGCTTGGTGACAGAATAAATTATATGAGCTCAGTTTCTTCCCTTATAAAATAAGAATTGGGGCAAAACAGTGGTTTCTGAGCAATGCTCCTTAAAGCACTGACAACTCTGTAGCACCACTTTGGGGGGAGTGCATGAAGAGAGGGTATGTATGTCTTCCCAACTCCTGTTTTATTCAGAGCAGGCAAGCTGCTATTTGTTTACATTTTGGACTAAGAATGTATTTACATAAAGGGGTGGGAAATCTGAAAACCATGAGACTGTCAGCATCTTCTCAACTCTAAAATGGCACACAAAATTCAAAAGGGTAACACTGCATACAGAAATTAATTCTTCCTATGGAAAAGCTAAGATAGGCAGTATATTTGTAGCTTCAATGCATACACCATAACTAAAATACCAGATGTGAATTATGAAATATTATTTCAAGAGGCAGTCACTTAGTATCCCACTTTTGAGCAAACTTTCGCAATGGATCTGCTCCTGGTATAACTAAGGGAAAAATACCACATTTCCCCCAAACAATTGTCTCAGTAACTAATCTCTCTGTGCATTGATATACTTTTCAGTTGGACCATATCTGTGATCAAAGTTCACAATAAAATTATTATTAGCAGTCCTACATTCACTTCTAAACAAACTGTGTAACAGAAGTCACTCATACAAAGAAGTAGCCATGTTTAATCAGTTATTACTTTACCACATTTCATGAGAGGTTATTGTTCTTCAACTATTTTCCTTTTTCAAGTATAGAAATTTAGACCACATATTTAAACTAATAACACTAATGTTTAACTTTTTCTTATCTTACTTCCAGAGTAAGGATTCCTGCTTAGAATGAAATATTATGGAGCAGATGAAACATGCAAATATTCAAGATACATATATTAAATGTTGTCTTGACTACTGGTCATCTCTGACTAGATCATAACTGTAGAAAAATTAGGAGAGTTCTTTGTATAACATATTCCTACCTCAAGAGTCAACCACTGTTTGGACTTGGGAGCCATTGATTAGAGAAAGCAATGCTTATGAATATATCAAGGCTGAGGAGGCAAAGAAAGCAGAAAATGGAAAACTGAGGAAAAGACTAGGAGAAATAAAAAAGATGACCATGAAACAAACTAAAGAACAGTCAAGAGGGAAAAAAAGGAACACACTCAGAATCGGGCATCATAGTGACACAGTAATTACTGTAGTATATTCATGGACAAGAGGGCCCCAGTACTGCTAAACTAATAATCTAGAACAAAATCCCATTACTGATGAGCAAGATTTCAAAATCAATGAATTCAAACAGAGTAGTGAAAAAAAACACTAAAATTTTAGGCATATATTAAGCAGTAAAAATCATATCCAAAAAATAGTAACTAATAACACTTACTTGTATCAAAATATTTACATCGACGTGGACGGATTATTTCCTGGGCATCTTGAGAAGCAACAGATTGTGATGGATCATCATTGGAAGACTGAGTTTCATCCTCTTGACCTGAGGAATCTTTTATATTCTCTTCCTGTGGAATAATAAATTAAATCTCTAAGATAAAAAGAAGATTGTTGCAGATGAAAGGTCATAGTATTCCAAATACAACTGGAAGGCTAAAATAAATATACTAAATGGTGTCTTGGGTTGGATCCTGGAACAGGAAGAAGAACATCAGTGGAAAATCTCGTGAAATCTGAATTGTCTGTAGTTTAATTAATAGTATGGTACCACTGTTGATTTCTTAGTTTTAATAAATAGACCATGGTTACACAGATGCTAACATTAGGGGTAGCTGAGTGAAGAATATGCAGAAACTCTGTACTATCTTTGAGCCTCTTCTGTAAATCTAAAATTATTTCAAAACAAAATAAAAGTGAATACAGAACTGCCAATTAGCCTTTATTACTTAAAAAAAATAGCATTTTTTAAAAAGTTCATACAAATTTATTTAGACTAGGCATTGATAAGGAATCTGGAATGACACAGAGAAAACTATTACTTCTCTGGATTAGATTACAGGGGACTTCCAATTTGTATTACGTATATCTATATATTAACTTTTAACATTTAAATGTATTACTTTTAAAGTCAGTAAAAACAGATGACAAAAATAAGCAATCAAAATGAATGTATTAATAAACTTTAACTTCAAGAGTAATAAAAATATATGTGTATAACCTTACTTTATTTTCCCCACTACAGCCACTGTTATCATCATTATCAGCATCTTCATCATCTTCACCTTCTTCCTCCTCCTCCTCCTCCTCATCTTCCTCAGGTAGTCGAATAGTACTATCATAACCATAAAGGCTGAGAAGTTCATGAATTGGCATGTCGCCTTCCTAAATAGAACAAAATAAAAAGTTAATTTCTGAATAGGTGATATTTCATATTCCTATAATTCACAAATCTGTTGAGTATACTCTTAGAACTGTTATGAATTCTCAAATCATAAAAGGTAAAACTGAATATAATTCTGAAACCTAAGAAAATCCTAGGCTTTTACTATTCTTTTCTGCATCGATTCAGTGAATGTACACCAATGTTCAGTTAACACTACGTATGGATGCTCACACTTAGTAAGCGTACCAGACATAATTTGGGAGTGGGGAAATAGAATAATCAGAAAATAGACTGTAAACTAAGTTAACAAACCCAGAAAGGGGGATGAAATTCATAGCCCAGCCCAAATAAATTAAAACAGCAATGACATACATGAATGATACTGGATTACATTAGCTATATATTCTTTTCTAGGTTTATGTATAATTGCATATAAAATCCTTCCATGGAATCCTTACTATCCATCTTACAAAACTGTTGTATTATCTCCATTTCATAGATGAGGAAATTGAGGCTGGCAGATTAAGCAATTTCTCCAAAAACCACACAAGTTACAAGTAGTGAAGCCAGATTTCAAGTCTAATTACAAAAGCCCATACTCTTATCATATATATACCAGGCTGCCTCAGCCAGGGACCTGGACCTTCCCCAATCATCACAAAAAACACACCCTCCTCAAGGTGAAATGAAGAAATATCCGTATGTAATGAAATGAAATCAGCTTTCTGCAGAGGTACTCACTCTAATCAATAATCAAGCATGATAAAGTATCAGGGAAACATGACAGAATTGATTATAAAAAGGAAGTTTTACACAGATGCACACATACACACTCTGAAGAAAAATTTAACTGAGTCAGTCAGTTTAGAACCTAGAACAAGGATAATCATGAAACAAGACTTTTGTATTTCTCCAGCAGTCTTGTAGCCTCATTCATGGATAGAAATAAGTCTAGCCCGTGTGTTAAATACACTGTTATAGTGGGCATGAATACATCAGACTGGATGATATAACCTGGTGACACTAAATACTTAGATCATACAGTGACACTAAATACTTAGATCATACAGTTAACCCCCATCACTCAGAATTCGTGTGTAAAAAGCAACTAATGATTATAATTTGAAAAAATTTTCTTATAGAAAGAAATAGGAAGAAAATACTGTTTAACACTTCTATTTCATACTGTAAATGGATATTTTAGTTATAAATCAGCCTGTGAATCTGTTTCTGAAACAGAAATCAATGACAAGCTGGCATACTTAATTGACATCTCGTATTGTGATTCTCAAGGTGCAATAACACAGACAGTGCGTGAAGTGTTCAAGGATCTAGTCCCTGCAGATATCTGGTCCAGTACCAAGCATCTGGTACAGGAGACAGAAATTTGGGAATTAGGAGTCAGGATTTAAGAAAACAGAACTTCAAAATCAAGAAAGAAGTAATATGAGAAAAAGATATAGAAAAGGTGGGTTATATAAACAATCATAACATATAGCTTCCATAAAGTGTCTTCTATATGCCAGGCATTTGTGATAAGTGCTCTAATTCTACTATCTTATTCTCTTTTCTTAACAAAAGCAGAGTGAGAATATTACACTATCTTATTTGATCTTCAAAAGTACCAGATGACAGTGCTACCTTTATATATGTAAATAAGAAAACCAAGCAGAGAGAAACATCATGCACTGACAGAGACTTTACTATAATACCTAGATCTCCTAAGCCCAGCTCATACTTTCCATAAACTTCTGCACCACGAATGAGAAGCAGGTTTAACGATGAAGTCACTTCTATGACCAACCCACTGAAGTCACTATTATGAATAAGGGCCAAACCAGGAAAAACACTTTAGTGTAGGTTTGCAACTAACATTTACATGGACCTTGAGAATTCATAAACAGCCTGTTTCATAATATTTATTTCATCTTTAAGACTACCTTAATATGCTACTACTACCTCTAATTTTTACAACTGAGTTAACTGATACTTTGAGAGATCACAAAAAAGAGGTATGATTACCAATCAAATAAATGTCTTCAAGTTCTCTACCTTTGGTCTGTCTTATTCAAGGGCAAGAGAATCACCTTGAGACCTTATTTAAACAGACTGCTGAACCCCACCCCAAAGTTTCTGATCTAGTAAGGCTGAAGTGGGGCCTGAGTATCTGCATTTTTTAAAGTACCAGGTGATATTGATGCTGCTGGTATGAGACCACCTGGAGAACCACTTATCTCACAGTTCTAGGATAAGATAACTGCAAATCAGCCTTTCCAGTGGGAGGTAATAAAGTGCGATCATTATCTTTAATAAAGCTTATCACTAACGGCTGATAGCTAAGTTGCACGTCAAAAGGGTAAGTGATACACCAACTGCATGAAAAGATTTTTTTTTTTTTTAACCATTTTCAGGTAAGTGGAATATCTGACTTCCATGGTGAGGTCAAGATTTTTCCCTCTTGGATACACATCTGAGAAGTGTGACTTGCTTTATAAAAATTCATTTCTCAAAGAAAAATTTAGCAACACCTCCAATATTGACTAAGCAGAGAACAGAGTAGAGTCAGAAGCGGCTGATCATAGTGCATTTGGAAGAGAAGTGCTTGAATCTGAAAAACAGTAACAGAACTGGAAGAGAGAAAAGTCAGAGGAAATGACAACTGTGCAAGAGTAGAAAACAAACAATGAATAAGCAGGTTATCCTGATTATAATAGAAGGTATCTGTAGTAACCAAAAAAAGTTAGGGCTGGTATTTTTACCTACTTTCTCTAGTTCTACTTAGTTTCTAAAGGGATCTGTTATACTCTACTTTTGATTCATTTGAGAGTATCTGTTGAACAGTGATTGACCTTTTGATTCATTTGAGAGTAGCTGCTGAACAGTGACTGACCCTATGGAACATCTTAGGGAAAATTATGCACACAACAAAATATTCAAGATGGACTTAGGCAGGGAGAAATTTAGTTTGCTAAGTTGGAATCCACTGTTATTCATATGAGTATAATCAGAGCCTAAACCAAATTAGTGGTTGTGGTACTGAAAAAACTCAAGAGACCCTGCAGAAGGAATCAACAGATTTAACCATGGGTTAAGAGTGATCAAGAGGTTCTTGTGACACTGAATCTCTGGCTCCAGACATTCCTTGGACCCAGATACATATTCGTATGACACCGAAAAAATAATAAAAACAATAAAGTTCTAAAGAAGTTCTAACAAATTTCTAAAAAGTTTATTTTCAGTCAAAGTTGGTTTTAGGTGGGTTTTATCATGTGTAAACAAAATATCCTTGCCTATTCCATCAAGAAAATTCTTAATATTGAAAACAAAGACTATATAGTGGTATTATGCTTTTCTTTGGAATTGACTTTTAATTTGTTACCCAATATCAAGTTAGTAAGCAACAAGTCAGTAAGCAACAATCATGACCCACACAGTATGAAAAATACCTTAATTGATCTAAGGTATAAAGTGATGCCCTTACAGAAAACACTGGGCTACAACTACAATAAAACCTCAAATTAACTTTGCTGAGGAATCCCCAGTTTTAAATTCAAGTATCGTATCTTGTCTGCTACCCAATCCTTTCTTTCTACTTCTACACGCATCTTTTTCCAGAAGTGTTCTTTCCTCCATTCCAAGCATGTATTTTGATTGAAAGCTTACCTCATGGACCTCATAGTATCTAACCCAATTAGAATCACTGTACTCCCTGGCCATGCATTTGGAATGGGCACATGACCCAAGGTGGACCATAATTTGTTTCCAGAATTTTACCAATAGCAGCTAAAGAATATAGGCTATATCTCAAGCAATAAATCTAGGAGCCTGAAAACTGACAAGATGTGAAGAAAATTAGTCTGAAAAAGGACACCACCATGTAAAAAAGCAGAAACAGAAAATATGTTCTGGTGGCACTTGAGTCCGTGAGGTCTAGATATCCCCCTGCCCTTAATGAAATTAACACAAGCCTTACAACTAAATCTTCATTTTGCCTAAGCTAGTTCAAGATGGATTCCTATTATTTGTCCCCAAATATTTGATATAAAAAGTAATGCTGGGCTTCCCTGGCGGCGCGGTGGTTAAGAATCCGCCTGCCAATGCAGGCGACGTGGGTTCGAGCCCTGGTCCGGGAAGACCCCACATGCCGCAGAGCAACTAAGCCCGTACACCACAACTACTGAGCCTGCGCTCTAGAGCACGCGCTGAGCCCGTGTGCTACAACTACTGAAGTCTGTGCGCCTAGAGCCTGTGCTCTACAACAAGAGAAGCCACCGTGATGAGAGGCCCGCACACCTCAACGAAGAATAGCCCCCACTCGCTGCAACTAGAGAAAGCCTGTGCACAGCAGTGAAGACCCAATGCAGCCAAAAAAAAAAAAAAAAAAAAACTCAAAAAAAAAAAAAGTAATGCTATCCCGTAAAGCAAATGTTCTTTGCTATTTCCTTCTGAAAAAAGACTAAAAGATGAATAAAATGTGGCTGACAATACATTATACTAGGGCCCATCAGTCACCTGTTCCAGAGACTTTCTCATTAGCTTATATTGTCGAAGTCTATGTTCTACCAGGTACTAAGGGGCTTTCCCCAAATTGAAACATCACAATAAAGTGTCAAGAGTGTTTTGTTCCCATTCATACAAGAGTTGAGAAATGGAAGGAGCAGAGTGAAAGAAAATTATGAGTCAAGTACAGTGGTTCTCCACTGTTCGGGTGTTACAGATTTCTTTGAGAATTTTATGAATAACTATTAAGATTTATTGAGTGATTATCATGTACCAGACACTGTGCTCAATGTTTTACATATATCATCCTTGTAATAACACTGAAGCTTAATAATGTTAAGTAACTAGCCCAAAGTTACACACTGAGTAAGTAGTACAGTCTGACTCACTGCTTTACAGTGCCCTTACATACCTATGCATATACACTCCCTTCCTCAAAACCTGATCCTAGGTTAAGTGTACATCATCCTGATGGAGAGTGAAATAAGATGTGCAGGGTTGATAGACTATAAGAAGTAAGGGAAAGTAAGGAAAGAAGTTGATAGACTATAAGAAGGAAAATGGACATAGTACAAGATGAATAAAAATCAGCCATGTGGACTATACCTACATATTGTGCTTTAAAATATAAGTTGTCTAAGCACTGTAACAAAAAGAGGGACAATCATGTCTATATAAGCTCACCGGAGACTAGGTGGAGGTGGAAAGAATATAGACCTTTTCAAAGACAAACATTATATCTGAAATTTAATCTGTCCTTAAACTTCACAACAATAGGGTAACATTACCAATCACCACCAGCAGCATGATAAGGTTGGAGTGGTATCCGTCTCCTAGCTGCACAGGAGGTGGCTCCCTCTCCCTCACACCAGGGGATTAGTCATTTAGCAATGACTGCACGTGGTACCAGGTGTTGGCCAATGAAGGGCCATTTGGTGGATGGACATAGTACTCTTTGTATACCTGTTGTGACTTACCAGTAAATACTTATTAAGTTGGGGGAAAGAAGGAAAGAGACTGATTTTCAGCCAGGAAGGCTTAAAAGACCACATCCAGATTGGACAAGAGTGCTGGTTCCTAAGGTAACCAACCTCTTGGGGCTGGGGCTTCACTACAGAATAAACCATGAAGAGATGAAGGCAGTGAACTCTTCTTTATAATCTCCATGCTGGAGTTTCTTTTTTTTATCTGTATAATTCATGTGGTGTGTACACTTAAAAAAAACCTCAATCTCTCACATTTTAATCTTTATTCTCTAGCTCTGGAGATCCACTTGGTGAAATGTGTCTAGCACTTTAAAGTGTTAATTATTAACACTGTTATAATGTGATTTTCAAAACTATAAATACATAAAGATATAGCTGATCCTGATCCCTCTTCTCCCAAATAGACTGCTACTGTTAAGTGAGACCATGGGTTTTAAGAGTGCATTTGAAAAACAGAGTTAAACCTGCATATAGCCATTCCCAGCAAACCAAAGTTTACTATGGGAATGATTCTGACACTTCTAAGATCACTAATAAATTCTAACCTGTACATCTAATTCTCTTAAAACATTTAAATGCTGAACTTACCTAAAATACTTTATATTGATAAGATTCATGCATACAAACGTAACAATACACATAAAAGCTAGTTTACACTGAAATTTTAGAATTCATATTGAATGAACTTAAAACTACAGGTTATTGCAGTTACTGATAACTCCTGAATGAATCAACTGTCAAAATTTTGCCCCAATTACATCAAAGGTCCATTTCATGCAACCAAAATGCCAGGCATAAACTACCTTACCAATTCCTGACACAACTATGATGTTTCACTTCTATACAAGCAAATTAGTAATCAATGACAAAATCATGCTCACCTTTTTAATAAAAACAAAAACCAGTTTGGTTTGGACCTAAAGAGTTTACAACTATAGGAAATCCAATACATTGGCCCTGTAGCTTAGCTCTAGGCTACAGATGAAAGCACTGGTGATTATGTGCTACTTACACCTAAGCCTTAATTACTTTGGGAAAAGTTATAAGTACTCTCTGAGAAGGTTTAAGAGTGTCTGGTTGAAAAGAATGATAAAAGATTGGTTCCCCTGTCTTTCTCTCCCTTTGTATATTTTAATTACTTTTTCCTAAAAAAGGGTCATTTGAAAGCAAATTCTGGGGGGTTGTAAGGGACTGGGGAAGGAGGTAGAATAAAGGAGAAAATAGGAAAAGACCATAACACAAGCAAAATTTTAGTGAAGCCCATTAGTAATTTTGTACTAATTATAGTAGCCCATTTTCTGAAATAAAATAATCATTCCACTTCATAACCTATTTTCACCTGTACTTGATTATCTCTTCTTGAGTAATTACTTACTCAATTACTTGACTAACACAGAATGTGAAAAAATGGAAAATATAAGATCTTCTTCCTTTACCCTTTATCCCATGGATGGGTTATTCAGAAAAAAGAAAATATATCTAAAGTGGTAAGTTTCTGTGAAATAAAGGCAAATAACTAAAAATAACTGCATTTCCACTTCATGAATATATGAAGCCACTGTGACTGATTGTTAAATCAATCGTTTCCTCTGATGTTCACCTAGGTTCTGAATCATCCAAGCAAATTATCCCAGTTTTTGAATGGCTTTCCAGCCTCTTATAAAGAATAGTTCTGACTCCAGATTCCTCGTGTTCTTTTTAACTCATCCTTGAAAAGCTTTTATAACAGCTCTACACCATTACCACTAAGATCAATTCTGTTGTCTGGCTTAATAAAATATTGAATTGCTTAGGTATTATGGATTAAGCCAGTTTTAATCACTAAATGATTCAAAATGGGATCACCTGACAAGATTTGACTTAATACTACTACTTTTCCAGCTCTTTAACTGTACACTTTAAAAAGTTCTAGGGCTTCCCTGGTGGCGCAGTGGTTGGGAGTCCGCCTGCCGATGCAGGGGACACGGGTTCGTGCCCTGGTCTGGGAAGATTCCGCATGCCGCGGAGTGGCTGGGCCCGTGAGCCATGGCCGCTGAGCCTGCACGTCTGGAGCCTGTGCTCCGCAACGGGAGAGGCCACAACAGTGAGAGGCCCGCGTACCGCAAAAAAAAAAAAAAAAAAGTTCTAAACTAAAATTCTGAAACATAGATTAATCTTTACTACTGTAAAAGTGGAAGAATTCATTTTTCGATGACATTATGTACTCCAAATGCTTAAAGGCTGGCATATGTCTTTTTTCGTACGTTCTTCTTGTCATGGAGTTCAGCAGATTGTATACATAATACCTTTCAATGATAGCATACCAAACTGATTTATTCATTCATTCAAAAACTCTGGGTGACCACTCTTGCTAGGTGCCATGAAATACATTGGTGAATAAAACAGACTATCCCTCCTCTCATGGAACTAAAGGATACAGACAAAAAAGTTAAACAAACATATAATTACAAATTGTGTTAGGTATAAAGAAAGCATTGAATGGGGTACAGTGGTTTATAAAAGCTGATTAGGGGCCAGGAAAGGCCATTCTGAGGAGGGAATATTAAGCCCAGACTTGAGAGGATAAGGAGCCAGACGCAGAAAGCACATACCAGAGAGTGGGAATGCGCTGAAAAGCCTTGAAGTGTGAAAACAAACAGCACATCTAAGAACAAAAGCAACTAGTGTAGCTATACAACTAGTGTAGTAAAGGGATAAAGGACCATATCATGTAGGTGGCCTTGCTGGCCAGGGAAAGGAGTCTGGATTTTCTTCTGGTGTAACAGGAAGCCACTGAAGAGCTTTTTAAATAGAAGGCTGATATAAATTGATTTATATTTTGAAAAGATCATCATAGTTGCTGTGGTAATATATTGGAGAGAAGAGTGGTAAAAGAGGACATGAAAAATCAGTTAGGAAGCTACTGTAATAGTCTAAGCTAAAAATGATGGTGACCTGGGCTTGAGGGTAGCAGCAGAGATGGAACAAGAGCCAGATAAGAGATATTTCTGGATAGAAATGATAGGTTTATTTAGGAACGGATATTGAGAATGAAGAAAGATGACTCCCTGGTTTCTGACTCAGGCAACAAGGTAAACAGTAGTACCATTTTCTACTGAGATGGAGAATACAGGGAAGAAACAGGCAGAGGAAGGAGAACATCAATCAATAATTCTGTTTAGACATTTAAAATGTAAAGATGTCTACTGAGATATCCAAACAGAAATGTCAAGCAGGTGGTTAGATAAACAAAACTGGAGACAGGGAATAGGTTAATGCTAGAAAAATAACTAAGAAATACTGAGCATACACAGACACCATGGGATTAAATGAGATCAACCACCTAGCTTAGCAGTGTCTAAACTTGGTGTGCACACTTGGTGAAGATGTAGATTTGAGCCCCCCCGCCCCGCATTCTGATTCAGTGTGCCTGGGAGAGAGGCATACAAATGCACATTTCTTAGTGAGTCCATGAGTGATTGTGATGCAGCTGACCCTCATACTGTATTCTGAGGAGCACTGATCTACAGACAGAAGAAAACACAACCCAGAACTGAGAACTGGGAAATTCCGAATCTAATCCTTGAGGAAAGCAAGACGAGTCTACAAAAGACACTGAAGAGGAACAAGGAGATCGGGAAAACGACAGTGGGTGCTCTAAAATTCAAAAAAAAGAAGGGAATAGTAAATTGTGTTAATACCTCTGAGAGTTAAGTAGAGAAAAAAGCGACCAAAGGATATAACAATAAAATCACTGGTTATCTTGATAGGAAAGGGGCAGAGACAATCTAGAGCACTTTATGGAGTAAGCAGGAAATGAGGAAGACGATGACAACTCATAAGTTTTGCTTCTGAAGGGGAGTAAATAAAAGGTGCAGTAATTGGGGGAAGGCAGAAGGTATGTAAGAGGAAATTTAGTACCCTTTTTTATATATTTTTGACCCAATATCTGTGATGTTTTACCAAAGTAACTACTGAATTCTAATTCACATAATAAAGTTCTTTTTAAAAAATTTCCAACTTTAAATTATCCCACCTATGACCACATAAAATTTTTCAGTATTGATTATATATAATACCACTTTCCCCAAAATAAAGTAGAGAACTAAAATTTAGTGTTTCCTCTCTCCACAAAAAAGTTATAACCACTTCATTCTCTAGCTCTTATTGTTATTTACCCTTGCAAGATCCTCTATTTCAGAACTGAAGTTTGTTTCTCCTTCCATCATTTCTTCCTCTTCTAATGTGCGTTCATCATCAAAATCATGAACCAGCATGTCAGCTGATGGATCAAATTCATGGTCATCTGATGTTGCTGAACCTCCTGGTAAAGAATATTTTAAACAGTTTGGTAAACCAAATTATGTGTATCTTATTAATATTAATTTAATGTATATGTTTTCTGAAGCTGGATATGTCAAGTAAAAGTACGAGGGAAAAGCTATGCACAAAAGGCTATGCACGGGAAGTATTATTTGTTGTTTTCTAAAATTCTTGCCCTTACTTATCACCCCCCACAAAATATCTTCTTTAAGGATTATTTTTTACCCTGTTTCACTTCTATATATTTACAGTGACAACCGCAAAACGGGGAGGAGGTGGGGGGAATGTTTGAAGAGTACTGTAATCTTCCAACAAAACGTGAGTTGTAAATAATAAATGGTCATATCAAATAAGAATGATCTTTTGTGTGAGAAAAGTCAATTCGTAATCAATTGATTGACATTTAATAGAACCAATGAGTATGAATATACAGTCATGTGAAATACACAATCATCTGAATACACAGTCTAATGAAAATACAGCTGAACTCAAATATTATTTTATCACATATCCACGAAAATATATTCTAATATAAAGGTAGTTGTCCTTAACTTAGTTGAAATAACTCAAAGATAGAGTATAAAAAGCAAAGTTTATTAAAATTACATACAAAACTCTTACGAAAGGCATTAAAAATAATCCAGTAGGTAACTTGTATAAGCTAATCTATTTTTAGCCTTGTGGCTGGAGAATACTGCTGTACTCAATAGGGTCAAAACTTGTAATAGGCGATAGCAAATGCTGGGCATATATAGTCTATAAACTATCCCCACATTTGGCTATTGCCAAACCTGGACTTAAGTTTACAAAAGCATTGTTAACTAATAAACAAATGAGTTACTTAACACTAAAAAAAACAAAAACAATTAGCAATTTATTTTTATCAATTTAAAATGTTAAAGGTTATATTACCTTTATATATACCTACCCTTCTATTTCACTCCATTAAGAAAACCAATAAGTAAAACAGAGATATAGAGGCTGATTTCTTGAAAAATCAGACAATTAGGAATAAGGGGCACCAAAACTCCAGGGTTCTTGTTACCTCACAATATTTTCTTATGTGCCAAATACTATGCTTAAGCACTTCACATACATTATCTCATTTAATCTTCAAACAATCCTATGAACAAAAAACAAAAACTTGAGGCCCAGAGAGTTTAAATAGCATGTTTAAACTCACAGAGCCAGTAGGTGCCAAGAATGGAATTTTAATCCTGGTTCTGCCAATTCCAATGCCTTTGCTTTTACTGTGCTTCCAAGGCTCCTGTAAGCCCGAGTTTCAGAAGCAGTAGATATTCTGCCTCAAAGAATACCTGAAAAGAGCCTATGTTCACAAAGATGAGTAAACTGCAAGCTAGGTCAGATGGCAAAGCACTGAGAAGTCAGTATGCTCTCTGAGGAACATAACAAAATATTGATATTAAATATAAAATAACTAAATATATAATTGCTAAATCAAGTATTATCTTGTTATAATACAAATGAGTTATCAGAGTTTTAGAATGATTTATAAAATAAAAACACTTAAGAAATTATATTACTTTAATTTCTTCTGGAAATTAAGAAGAATGTGGCATAATTTTAGTAGGGGATCTTAGTACTAGGTGAGGGACCTTAGTACTAAGTGAGGGACTAGACACAAGCGTTCTGTAAGAGCAGTTTGAGAATCACTAATTTAGTTGTTGCTTCTTTGTCCCAATCATTCTTCCTTCTTTCTGAGTTTTCAATGGAAATGTCCCAAAACTTTTCGGTTCACACAGCAATCTTCTAGGACACTTAGTCAATAATTATGTATTCCTACAGATGTTGCTATATTTTTCTTCACCCTTGTTTTAGTTGACTTCTTTTTACCTTGTTCTTTGAGACCAACTAACCATCCTATTCCTTTCTGTTAATCACTAAGGCCCAAGATTAGGCTATCTCCTAGGGAAAAGAATCCCAAAAGTAAATTATTAGGGTTAGGGAGTCTGGTGCTTTGTGTAAGTATTTTGCTTCAGAGTTAAGGCTAGTATCACTGTTCCGTCATAGAATTCCATCCTATTGCAAAATCACTAAAAAGTACCTTACATCTTTGCAAAGACTCAAAAGATAAATTCAGTTTATAATACATCACGTGCACTCATCATTTTATTACCTTCCCTCCCCTAAATCCTCACCTCTAATGGCTACTAGATGTAACTGGTTTACATTGGTGGAGTCTATAGACAAACCATTTAGCCTGGGTCACATGACAACTATTATTAGCATCAATTCCAAAGCATAGATGTTACAAAGGACACAGCCTTTCACCAGTGGACCAAAAATTTTTTTACATTAAGTTTTTATTCCTAATTTTTTCTTAATTGCCTACAATTATTATTACTTAAAACAATAAACATTTCCTTGGACAGAAGCCTGATACTACAAATAATAAAATCTAAAAATAACTTTCTTAATTTACAACAACACTCATTTGTTGAATCTTTTATTTTACCTTTCCCTCTCTCATATGCGCTAACAGTATTTTTCTCAAATACTCTGAGTTTCCTATACAATCAAATATCTCTAAGCAGTTAATGTTTCCTTTTTAAAAATACACTTCAAATATACTTCAAATCAAACAGCAAATAAAAACTACACAAAATACATGTGGCAATTCATTAAAAAAAAAGAGAGAAAGAGAGAGAGAGAAGAAACCCACAAATAGTCACGAGGTTGAACTCACAGCAGCCTCACCTGTACCTTCATGGGCAGTCAAATATTTCATCCATTTCTTTTTCCCCAGAGAAAAGAAGCATTCAGAAGAAAAGCAAGTCAGATGATAGTCTAACTCCTCTAACCTTTATGTAACTAATAGGCCAAATGTTAGTCGAACAGAGATTATAAAAAATATAGAAAATACTTACCTGGACTTGAAGACTCAACAGATGGCTGAGTGGGGGAGAAAAGAACAAAAATTAGCATCTTTGTGTAGTAAATCTTTATAAACATTACAGGAATTATTCAATGACTGATATAAACACCAAAAACTATAGTTACGTTTTAATGTCTGAATTGTCTAAGACAAACTAAAACTTCCCATATAATCCTTTCTCTGACATTATGTTAACTTAAACATAGAGAAAAATCTAAAACGTTCCTAAATCTAGAAACAAAGACAATAACGTGGAATTAGATTCAGATTTTAAAGGCAAACATGTATCTCATAATATATGTGGTTCAAGAGATATGATTCTAGATCCTGGAATTCTCTAAAATATTATTTCCTTATCAATCAGGGAAAACCCAAGGTTTGTTATCAAGCTGGTCTCTGGCTTAAAATGAGTGTGAGAAGGGAGGCAGAAACAATTTAAAACGTTGTTTAAAATAAAAATTTCGTTGTAAGAAAGCAGAAGGAAAAATTTAAGTGTTACTTCAGCACCAGACAGTACATTAGGTTAACTTTACTAACACAAAACATACTTCTAAATTACCACAGAATTAACAACCTTTCACGCTCAAATCTGGGAAGGTTATCTAATGGAAGATCACAAAGATTCCCAATTATAATGTTCCTTCTACTGTACCATTCTACCTCTCATAAATTTAACCACAAGCATCTGGAAAATTTAAAGATAAAATTGTTAGCAATTTATTTTAGTGTTATCACCATTTGACAGTCTGTGGCTGTGTTTTATCTTAATTCACAATTATAAACAAGTCATCTGCAAACATCAACTCCTACAAATTCAATAATAGAAATTCAAAAGATGCCTCAAATGACATAAACTTTATAACTGAAACCTTGCCTATTCATTTCAAGCTATCTATTTCATGCTCATTAGAAGTCAGAGATGCTGGAAGTCCAAAAGCACTAGCAAAAAGATAGAGATATTCTAGTGTTTTCCTTCTTTCTACTAAGAAGTGGGGCAGAGAGGCAAGAACAAAATTGAAATGAGCAAAGTGCCCGATTTTTCAAAAGCTAGGCATCTAAGACAAATTCTTATAAGGTGTTAAAAGTCCATTTTGAAAACTGTCCACATTATGCTATTGCAGTAAGTATGCCATTCTAGAGTCCATGTGGTGACTTAGATTGTTTTGAGGCATACTTTTTCAAGGGTCCTATTTTTTCCTTTTAATTCTTACAAAAGAATGGTTCTTGCCTACAGCATTGTCTCATTCTAACAAAAGACCAACAGTGTTCAGTATTATATATTTTCAAGTGTCACACCACCATCTTTACTTAAAAGTCACTCTGCCACAACAGAGTGAAAACAGTGCTACTGTTCAATTTGGTTCCTCCAATGGGAAGCTGTAGAGCAGGGTAACAAAGAATGTAACCATAAAAAGGGTTTTTAGCTTGCTCAACATCTTTTGAACAGTTATACACTTCTAGCTCAAAATAGATTTAACCACCACACAAATTATTACACAGCAAATCAGTATTTTAAAATATTAATCCACTTCTACTTCATACTTTATTTCCTAAGTTTAAGCACAACCTCTGTTCAAGGCTACAGCAAAGTTAATGACTATCTTCATCTGGTCCCAGGTTCACTATCCACAGAGTAGCCTTACAATGCTGTTTTTCCTTTTTCGTAAACTTCTGAAATTGGTTTGCATGGCATAAACAAAAAGAACCCAGGACTTCTTTCAAATTAGCTAAAAAGAAATAGCTCTTTGAGCATCTGGTTCTTTTTGAACACTTCAATAATTATTCCGCTTAACAATCTTCTGATTAAAAAGGCTGATTAAAAATAAGTTATTCTACTGAAGAATAAAAGGTACATTTTCCCTGATGTTATTACATACTGGCAATAACAGATACTGAATTGCGACTGGCGTCTGTATTTGTATTTGTAAGACGCCTCAGACTGCGCTAAATGCCAATAGACACCACACTGATTGTTGTTTTACTGGTAAATAGTTACCACTTTAATGTTCTGAAAAAGGCCTGAAATATCTTCCATTTATTAAGATACCAAATGTTTAGAGGACTGATAGCATTTGTAAGTATAGCTGGCATAAGGTAGAACACTCAGTGCTCAAAGATAGCACTAATCATATTATGTAAGACATACTAGAATGTTTTAAAACCGTGATTTGATGGATGGTATATCTAGATTAGAACTGGGGGAGGGGAAGTAGGAATGGTTTGCCTATAGATACATATTTTAGTATTCCATGTTCAAAATAAAATTCTACTGTATCAGTTTGATGAAGACGGGAGACCGGTTTCCTGAAAGTTAATTATATCCAATTAAATCAAAGATGAGCTTCTTGAAAACAGGCATTTGAAAATAGTGTATACTGTAAACATTACTTTTGTCCAACCAACAAACTAAATGATTATCTTTCAAATGAAATATGAGATTAGTATCATAACACAGAAAACTTTAGTAAGAAATGAGGGCATTTTTTATTTAGGTATTTAAAAGAACAACAGAACCAGCTTATGTTCATAGAGCACTACATATTTTCAAATGCATAAGGTTACCTGATCATAAACCTGACAATAAAACCTGCCCCACCTACCTCATTTTATAGATTAGCAAACCCAGGGAGATAAACTAACTTGATCAAGGTTCCACGGTGGGTAGTGAAGGTAAAGCCTAGGATCTGATTCCTTCTATACTTCCCATGGAAACAACTATGTTAAAAAAAAAAAAAATTATCTTTACCTCTCTCCTCCTTACTTTCTCTTTCTTTTTAAAATGGCTTTCATCTATCCAAAGCATGTTTAAAAATGTGACTGCAAGTTGTCATCTGTCATGTCAGACTCTTATTTATGTCACATTAGGAACTGGTATCTCTAACAATACCCTCCAGAAAAACCTGCAACATCTACCGTTAATGACTACAGTAAATTAGAAAGGAAGAAGGAGGGGAAAAATAAAACTAAAGCTAAACAGGTAATCATTTGTAGCAATACCTATTTTTAGCAAAAGCTCAAATTATAAAATGTAAGCAGTAAAGAAAATTTTTACATTGGGGATTAAAATGCACTTAAAATGCACTCATACATTACTGGCAGAAGTATGAGTTAGTTTAAGCATTCTGGAGATCATCTTGCCAACATGAACTTACCCTACTGATATGCCTAAAACAGCACACCAAGATACATGTATATCATGTATCACCACAAAGTTGTCTATAGCAAAGAGTTGGGAAAAAATTTAAGTCCATCCTTTAACTAGTTAGAAATGAAATATAGTTTTTCCAAGCAATGGAACATTATTAATCCATTAAAAAGAATGAGACAGTTCTGTTTCTGTTGATTGAGAAAAAAATGCTAAAAAGAAATATATATGTATATATAGGTACATGTATCTGGATAAACAAACAGCTATGTTAGGAGTAAAAAGCAAAGTATAGAGGAGAGAGTAAATTGGGCTGGAATATACATAAAAAGTTTTCCCCCAAAAGGATACACAAGAATCTGTTAACAACAGTTACCGCTAGAGTATGGGTGGCAGAAAGAAGGCTTTTTTCATTTTATACCTTTCTGTACTGTTGGAATTTTTTAACCACTTGCAAGCATTACTCTTTGTTTTTTAAAAAGGAAGTCAGTAAAGACTATCTCGTGGAATTATGAGCTATTTTCACTTTCTTCCTTTACTTTTAGATTTTCAAGAAAACCTAGTATTTGCCTTTTTTTTCTTTTTTAACAAGTCTGTATAATTTTGAAAAATAACCTAGTTTTCTTTTAGGTACATAATTGTTTTATCTGAGATGGAAAACACTAGAGAGACAGAATATGAATAGGCTAAATCAAATTAAAGAATGAACTCTGTTAACTTTTATAGCAACTTTTATACTGTCACCCATATATATGATTCAGTTGATCAAGCTGCTAATAATTGTAAAACATTCAATGCCTCAGATTTGTTCAAATGTTTTTCTTCTGTATTTTTCTAGACCATGGTAAGAAATATCCCATATACCAGAAAACTGCAAACTGAGAGATAAAAGATCAACTAACTAGAATATCACCATTACTAAAACATAAATAAATAAGGTAGTAAAAACATGAAGTAGTCATTAGACTCTTTTATCCCAGGCAATCAAGAGCGTATTTTTCAGTAAGTATAACTGTCCTAATTGTTCCCCTCAAACCAATTCCACCACCATTTAAGTATTATTACCACCTACTTAGTAATGCAGACACTGAATCACAGATACTCACCGGGATGAAGACAGACAGGAGTTTAGGGCCTACTCCAGGGTGGAGAAGGCAGGGAGACTGTGCCAGGGCCCACCATCTCTTTTCCTCCATACACAATTAAATCACTTAACTTTGCTGTTGGTTAACAAAGCCTTGGAGTTAAAACTAGCAAGTTTACCACAGTAGTAGTAATGCAGAGGATGAACTGCTATTACTCAGCACTAGGAATTCAGAGGCCTACTAGGTTCCAGTCTTAATTGTGCCACAAACGGCACCATCTAGGACAAACTGCGTAAGCTCTCTGCTCAGTTTCATCTTCCCTTAGATGAAAAGATTTAGATTTCTTCAAGTTTAGTTCAATTTCCTTTGAGATCTAAGTTCTTTACTTTTATTATGAATTGCTCAAAAGACATAAACACTACTGAGGAGTACTTAGCTCCATGGATGGGATATGTTTAAGATTCTTCTAAATTTTTTTTTAAAATCTAGGGCTACTGGGAAAAAAAGATCTCAATGTGCAAAAAGCTTTTGGGGGTTGCTACTTTATGAATTTCATATCTACATAAACCTAATTATACAAGTCATTCTAAGCCACGGCATAAGTCGAACAGAATGGGTCCCAGCAACAACTGGTATGTGAACTTAATCACTGCAATGAATTTGCAAATCTTTTGAAATATACAGGGACTCCATCTGAACTTTATGCAATAAATTTCTATATAGCTGATTACCTTTTACGAAGAAACACTGAAGTTTCACTGGCAGTGTTGTATTTCTGAATTATTTGGGAAAATGATTAGTCTCAAGAATTCTCTAAAAGAAATTCACTTCTATATTTCCCAACTAATCTTTCCTACCTTATCAAGCACTTTGACTATTACTCCTTCTGAATTAAGCTTTTTAAGACTTTCATGCATTGGTGTTAAGCACTTTGGATAATTCCTTAATAGCTCTGTAAGTATAAACACCAAAAAAAGGTTTTTTTTCATTAGCAGTTTTAAGGCCTAAATTCATTGCAGTAAAACAAGTTTTGTTTAGAGTAGAAATTAACACTATCAAGAACAGCAGTCAAGATGATCCCATTTCCTTAAGAAACAAAATTCAAATACCCTTGAAAAATGCTAAACAGGGAGTCTGTTTTTAAGAGAAATGGACAGATTGGATAGTGAATAAATAAGATTATGTATTATTTTTGGAAATACTAAAATACTTTAAACTAATACAGAATAGCAAATCCATTAAATTTTCTTCTCTTTATGAGACAACAATATGGCCTAGGTGAAAAGACAGGTCTTGCACTATGCTGTGGCTTTTTTTCCTTGAAAAGGAAGTCCCTTATGTGTTTACAAACTCTGAAATAAAAAACAAATTGTTCATTCCCAAAGGTCTATTCACCACATTCCTTATAAAACCTAAAGGATCGCCTATTTCTTCCTCTTATTCCCTCTCTCATTGCCTTTGTAAAACTGCCACTGCCCTGTAATTTCCTTCCTTTAAGTGTGACTAGGAGAGCCTCCTTTTGGAAGGTTGATTAATAATTTTAAGAGATAATAAACAATGAGAAATATTACCAAAAAGTATTAAGAAAGGGAGCATATGCTATTACTTCTGTATACATTAAGTATGTTTTTAACGTTACTACAATTTTAATAAGCATTAAACACATACTTACTATTATGGACTAAGATGATCAGATCAAGTATGAAAAATTAGTGTTTTGTATTCACATCTAAAGCAAATTGTATTTAAGAATTAAATATTTTTCTGGAGAAACAAGGTCAGGGTCATTCTATGTAGGAAACAACAACAAAAAAGCACAGAAGCATAATACCTACATTTTTCTCTGGAAACTTATTTCTTCAATAACCCGTTTTCCCCTCAGATTTATCAAATAAACGCATACTGTCACTTTGCGCTTAGTGTTATTCTATCAGTTAGTGTCAATACTCAGGTCTATTTAACCAAAAGTGCAAGAGCACGGCATTTGAATTATTTTACCACATGCTTTGTATTGGCAGCATAAAGAATGAATCTCCTGAGCGTTCACATAAAAGTAAAAGCACTCTATAATATAAAACAAGCATTTCTCCTTATCTAATTTTTAAAATGACCAGTCTCTAAAATCATTCTAAAATTTTTTTTTTATTCTAGATTTTCTGTAGGAGATGAAGGTTCCTCCGCTCTTCCTCCAAATTCACTATAAATAAAACCATCTACAAGTAATGGAAGAATATAAAAGATGAATTTTTAAGATACCAGGTCACTAAAAAAGTGCACTGAAAACAAAATTCAGGGTTTTTTTCTCCCTGAAACTGAACTATCCATGTGTTCCTACAGAATATGAGAGTTCCATTCTCCAAATGATGTAATGTTTAAGCAAACTAAAACATACACTTGAAACTATTAGGAAATGACCAGTGGCTCAAAATACTGCTTTTCTTCTCTTACATGAATGCAACCATCTTTAATTTCTAAAACAAATAAAATGTTAAAATGCTTTTATTTACATATTAAGTTTTCAGTGTGGTAGGCAGTTAAAATTTCTGAGTAAGCTTTTAAATTTAAATTTCACCGTATTTTCATACGCTAAGATATTTTCCTTCAGTAATATCTTGCTTTAAAATATGACTACAGAACTTAAAGCTCAAACCATTGTGAGCAGCACCACGAGGCAAGAAACCACATCTCCTATTACAACACACTGCTGCTTATCTAATGGGCATGGGATCCAATGAAGACTATTTGACAAAATATATGTAAATCCAGCTACACAGAACCCCTTCCCCTGTTACATATGAAGGAAAGAATCACTTAAGAACCTCATCAAGGCTAAAAACCTTTCAGCCCAGTGAAATAAATCCAGTCACATTTAAGTGAAATACAAAGAACTATGTTTTCTCCAACTCATAATTTCTTGAAATACAATTATTTAACCACAAAGAGCAAAAGAAATTGAAATAAATCCTAAGATCTAAATTTAGTTTTAAATCAGAATATTGAATTTTTAAAAATAATACTGGCAGCAATCAATCCTGCTACAGTAAAATCTCTTCCTCTTTTAATAGCAAATACTCCAAGACATAAATATAAAGTCAGTTTCCATAAAGGGGAAGGAGCACCCTAAGAGCCACTCCAGAAAACTGTTTAAGCTTTAGGTCTCTCCACTCAACAGGTACATGAAAAGGCCTCCAAATTAAGATTCTTTTCCATAACCTATGTTTCTGTATTCCAAGGTTTTAAAAGGAGAAATTATGGTACTGATAAGTGTACTCACCATTGACTTCATTTAGCAAATAATGAAGACAAAAACTGGGGTTGGATGATAAATAAAATTACCTACTTCCTGAATCTGTTTTTAGGTGCCTCTGAGACTATGAAAATGGTAATTCTCACATGAATAAAAATGGCTTTATCAACATTTAGAGTGGCTGTACTCAAAGAAGACATAAAAGTCCAAATATATCACCTCTTGAACTCCAGCGAGTAAAGGACAGCGAAATTCTTCAGACGGTAAGGGGAAAAAACGTGTTTAAAAAAAAATCAAATATTTAAAGGTTTAAATCAGAGGGAAAAATTTAAATCTCCAGTAGCATATACTAAATTCAAATTAATCGAGAGAGGTTATTTGCCCACCGATCTGAGGCCCCAAAATGTAAAACAACTGCCACCGAAAAAGGGGGCTTTGGCAACTCTTTTACTAGAAAAAGAGCAAACGGGGGAAAAAAAATTTTTCCCTAAGGGGTAAAAAAACTGGAAGAGAAAGAAGACAAGAATAGACAGTCTAGATTTGCAAGGGGGGTAAATGCCTGGAAAGTGATGGGGGGTAAGAAAGGGAGAAAGCAACTCTTCTGAAACGTAAAGAGAGTAAAAGAGGTTCTCCGGTGGGGGGGAAGGGGAATGTTTGAAGAAATGGGGAGACTCCCCCAACCTAGAGGGATGGATTGCGAAAGACCAGGTTTATTTCTCCACGCTCATCTGGTCACCATCTAGAAAATTACAGAGTTAATCAAAGGCCGTTTTCCCCAACACAGGCAGAATGTCAGTAGCAAACCGACAAGGGTGACGCGGAAGGGCGCAACAGCATCTCGGCTAGGGAAGGAAGAAACTTCGCAAGAAGAGGAAGCAGCAGCTCCTCTCTTGGCCCCTAGCACCGGCCGGCGAAGTTGCGCCACAGGCGCCCCAGCCCCGCGGGCGCCCCCTCCCCCTCGCCCCTCTCCGTACGCACGGCTACGCAGCCCTCGATCCTTCAAAGTGCCCCCCGAAGTCCAACTACGCCTCCGCTTCCTCCTGCCCCCGGACCCATCCCAACTAAGTTCCAACGGAAAGCTCCCGCCCAGAGCGCGGCCTGTTCCGGACAACAGGTGGGCAGTGGCGCCAGCAGGGCTGGGCCTCCCCTAGCCAGGCCCACTCCACTCCTCCCCGGCCCGGACCTGGGGGCGCCCGGCTCCGGGACGGGGAGGGGGAGCTCACTCCCTTACCTCCGCCATATTTGCCGTACTGACGGGTCACATCTCCGCGGCGGCCGCAGCTGGGTCACGGCCAGAACCCGGATGTAAGACTCGGCAACGGGACTCCAGCCGCCGCCGCCACCGTCTCTGCCGCTCCCGCCGCCGCTGCCTCGGCGGGAACGCGCAGGAGCCGCCCGAGCGCGCCCACCACACCCCACTCCGCCCCCTCGCGGCGCCCGGGCTGAGCTGGACTAGAGGGAAAAGGCCGGAGCGCGCGCGCGCGGCCCCGAGGCAGCCCTCCCCCGGAGGAGCGCAGAGGAGGCGGAGCCAAGGTGGGTGTGGGGGGAGGCGGGCATCTTCGTGCCGGGCGCCTGCCCTAGCGGATCCGCGACTCCAGCCCGGGAGAGGGCTCTAGGGACCAGAGAGGTCGAGGAAACTAGCCAAACTAGCCGCGTCCTGCCTTCATATCGCAGGGGAAAAGATACGATACATTTCACATGTAGGCTTTTTTTGAAGTGCATTTGTTAGAAAACGGATGTTGCTGTGATGCAACAGCTGCAACTAGTGCGCTTTGAAAGCGGTTATCCCTTGACAGATATTTCTCTCGGTTCTTTCCCTACAGGAACTGTAAAATCCCATGTACCAAAATCTTAGAGGTCACAGCAGAGATTAAGAAAAGGGATTGTGCTAGGTAGACTGCCATCCTCATATATCATTTGCTTTTCCTCACACACCTTCTGCAATGCCAGTAGCAACATAATTGTGCAACGGCTGAATTCTGCACAACTAGAGAAAATTTTTAAATGTGAAATATTGAAAAGCTGCTCTTTAATAGATATAAATAATCTCCGACTCGACTGCATAGATGGAGAACTTGCTTATGTGCAACGCCTGAAATGCCTGCAAGTTAAAAGTTTATTTTAATGTATTGGCCTAGAACTGCCAAGTGGCTTTGGTGACAATTCTGATGACTGCCAGAGCCAATGATTGCAAAATAACAAACATGTTTCACCTCCATTACTAAGGCAGATACTGGGTAATGCAAACGTGATATTAAAACGTGCACTAACACATTTTACCAAACCAGAAGTTAGACAGTCTTATTTCATAAAGACCTGTTTTCCCCCAAATGTTCAAGGGTTCTTCTTATTGCAATTTCAAAAATGACTACCAAAGTCAACAAGTTATATATGAAACTCATTCATTCCCTCCAAATAATGTGATGCCAGCACTGCAATATATTGCATAAACGTGCACGTATACAATTTTTCTTTAAACTGATACTTAACTTACAAGGAATATGGGGAAGTCTGTTTTAAGTTATTTGTATTCCCTTAAAATTCTAGACTCTATTAAGTAGCTTATTTCCAAAGATTCAACATTAACTTGAAATTCTTATGTCCAATAATAATTTGTGCATGAATATTTTGTGCATTTATAGGTATATGAAGTAGCTGCTAAGTAAGGACATTACCTGGTAATATGACAGGAAAAGAGTCCACAGACAGTCTGTAAACCAATTAAACATAAACATCTGATGCACATTTTCTACTGAAAGAAAAGCAAGGGAAAGAAGAGAAAGGAAAACTTTAAGGTTCCCAAATCTACAAACAATTTTTACCATTAACTGTACTGTACAGTATTTTCATTTTATTTTTTTATAATACTTATATAAAAGTGTTTTTCAGGATTCCTTGAGGGAATAAATATTTTAGCATAGGTATACAGTTTCTGAGTTACCCTGTTGAATTACCTTAGTCCTTTGGACTCGAAATAGAAATGACTTTTGTATAAGCCAGTTCATATTCAAACACTTTTCACTTTGAGATGCTTGATGGAAACAGCTGTGAAGGCAAAGAACAATGTATGTGCATAGACCTGAGGTGGGTAAAGATAAGAAAAATAAGGGGCCTAGAGGTAGAAACTCAGGCTTTATAAAACCACTGGTTGAAGGAGAATTATCCATTTAAATACTAAAGCTAATATATGAAATTTAGCGGGTTATCAAAAGGAAAATTAAAAAGTATTGTCAAAATGCAAGGTACAGGAATAACTTGCTTAAGCCTGTTAAATCTTTGATTCTTCAGTTAATTCATCAACAAGAATCCCAATTGTGATAAAGAGCTGGGGATCACGGTCCCTTAAGCTACTGAATAAATAAGCTACTGAATAAATTCTGAAATTGTCAGGAATATCGAGGTCTGGGACGTATTTGAATAGATATCCATCTTACTGATAAATGACTTTTAGGTTTATTAATATTGTGTTATCAATTTTACTATTTTTATGTGGCATTATCGTTTAGGGGAAACATTCCCTCTACATTTTTCTCCTTCCTTTTTTTGTAAATGTGGGTTACATGATTTTTTTTTTTTAGGTTCAGATATTCTAAAGGTAAAAAGAAACAGCTCCAATATTGTAAGTCATTGGTAACATTATTATTGAATTCAATATAGTTTTACTCCCCATTTTATTCTAGTGCTATACTTCAAAAATTTTAAGGAGCCATCTTAAGGAAAGCAAATTCTCAAAACGCTTGCTTACCTCTTCAGTATCAAATATGTAAAAATTAACTATTCATTAGTCATAGAATCTTAATGTTGGATGGGATCTTAGAGGTCCTTAGTCAATTTCTACACTGTCTAGGTGGGAATCCCTCATTCTGCTTCCCCACTACCAGGCTTTTCTGCCTAAGCTTAAACATCTCCAATGACTCACTATCTCATGAAAAGGCTGCTCTTCAAAAAAACCTCTAATGTTTGGAACATTCTTCTTTTTAACAAACCAGAATCTACCTCCTTGGTATTTACACCCATTACCCTGAGTTCTTCAGCACTTTGGATTAATTCAACAGATGTCTTCTTTGTATTCAAATACAAACACTCAATATTTATACTTGGGTCAACAAAAAATAAATCTTTAAAGCCTACTGATACCAGAGGAGCTGAAAACGGGACATTACAGAGTTGAAAGCATGAGAAAATTCACCATTGCCTATGAGCTGTTTAAAATTATTACGGTTTATAATCTTTATTTTGTGATATCCAAAATGGTAGCTGTTAGAATTGTGTAGTAAAACGTTTACAGTTAAGCTAAAAGGTGTGGTTAATTCCAATTATATGTGAGGTTTGTGGCTAATGTCCCAAAACAAAAAAATCACTATACAAAGCCTGAATAAATGCCTCTTTAGCTCCCATTCCCCACCTAAAGGCTTCCTTATTTTCAGGCAAACTAACATTAACTTTTACCACATAAGCTACTCAAAACTGTTATATTGGGAAATTCTTTTTAAGCAATTTACTGCATACTCCATTAAAAAGTTTTAAACAATTTTATAGAGGCTGCAATACACAAACATAATACATACACACTCACACACACACACACACACACACACACACACACACGAACCCCTCGAAGTTATTTTGCTATTAACAAAAGCATTTTAAGGTCTCAATTTTTCTTCAGCCAGTATCCCAAACTAACCAATAAGTAACCTGGCAATTTACACATACCTAAGAAATATAACCTTTTATTCAGGACCAATACCTGATTCAAATATAATGTATACAATATAAACATGTTATGCACTTCAAAAAGGTACCTCTCAAAATGCACCAAGAAGGGCTTCCCTGGTGGTGCAGTGGTTGAGAGTCTGCCTGCCGATGCAGGGGACACGGGTTCGTGCCCCGGTCCGGGAGGATCCCACATGCCGCGGAGCGGCTGGACCCGTGAGCCATGGCCGCTGAGCCTGCGCGTCTGGAGCCTGTGCTCCGCAACAGGAGAGGCCACAGCAGTGAGAGGCCCGCGTACCGCAAAAAAAAAAACAAAAACAAGAACAACAAAAAAAATGCACCAAGAAAACAATTCAGACTCTGGGGCTGTTTGAATGAAATAGATTAAAACAGCACATTCAAAACCCTAAAACCAAATTCTGTATCTAACAATTTTCAGAGTCCATGAGTCCCTTTTGAGATTATTGTGTTAACTATTTCCTTAAATTTTTATTTAAGAGTGACAGGCTACACATGATGTACAGGTGAAAATTTATGGATAACTATACTAATTTGGTTGAAGATAGATAAATGTCAAAAAACTTCACCTATTTTTAAAATGTGCATTTTAGATAAATTGAGTTTTACCTTTACTCTAGCAGGCAAAATGTAGGTTACAAAGCAGTAATGCATTACATTTGGAAGCCCCACATCTATGACAATCAGCATCATCTTTTTGTTAGTTTGATTTTTATTATTAACGCCACCCCAAAACACCTATATAGCCTTCTGGTTCTTCAAAGAACAGTTCTGGTTTTTCTTTTCATAATTTTTACATAAAGAGTTTTATCCAGTGGCTCCATTTTATCAGATTATCACAAACTGATACTTTGATAGTTTTTATATTGTTGACATGTTATTTTTATCTCACCCAAATTCTGGAAATTATTGGCCCATCAGCAGTTCTCAAACACTGGAAGAGTAATATAACATTTATATTACTTGAGGGAGTTTGGACTTTCCCTCCCTTAATCTCCAAGTGTGCCCCTGCCTACCAGCATCACATCCGTCTTGTCTGCATTGAACCTCAACCAGTTGGTTCTTAACCACGTCCGAAACTCAGCCAGGCACTGGGAGAATCGAGCCACCACACCATCTGGATCAAAGGAAAGAGAGCCTCAGTAGTAACGAGACTAGAGACGATGATACTACAAGCTCACCATTCGCCCTGTCTCTAATTTTTAAAAAGACGGCCAGGAATTAGGACAGGAATCCCATGACAATTTTAGAAAAACATTAATGAGTCTTGAGTCATGCAATTTGTAACTGATGATAAAGGAATAAAAGCGATCCAATAAATAGGTCGCCTCATTCCACCCATGATTGAAGAAAGGTTCACTCAAGTCCGGGTCATCTCGTCTAAGCGGCCTCAGTAGACGGGCCAATCTTGGAACTGCATAAGCTTTTCTGCAAAATTAAGAGTTTTAGCGTTGGAAGAAGCTTTAGGTATAACTGGGGCCCCAGAGAGAGGTAGTGACTCGCCCAAGGTCACACAGCAAACGAGGACTAGAGATGGTCTCCAGGCCAGAGATCTTTCCACCAAAAGCTGAAAGAACAAGGCCATTCAAAGACTAGGGAGGCATCTGCCCCCAGGGATACACCCAAGGCCTGGGAAGACCTCATTCCCTCACAACAACACCCTCTTCGAGCTTCTCTTCCCTCCCTCACTCCCTCCGAAAAGGGCCGGTTTGCCCAAGACCCTGCTCACCACAGGGGGCTGCAGTGGGAGCAGGAGCCTTCCCGGGCTGAGACAGAACCCGGAGATACTGCGGAAAAGAGGCGAAGCCACAGCGGGGCGGTCAGCTTGACCCCACCCCGACCGCGTTCCGGGGCCGACTGGAGAAAGGCGGAAGCGGACAAGGCGAAGCGAACTCACTCCGCAGCGGACTCCCAGCGCGCCGCGGACGCCGGGGAAGACTGGCGCCGGCGCCACCGCCACCGCCAAAGCAAAAGACCAGTCTGGGAAGGGGGTGGATGGCGATGCAGAGCTGCGCATGCGCCTTGGGTGGCCGGCGCCACTCCGGGAGGGGAAGCGCGCCCGGCGCGCTCTCTCAGCCCCGCCCCGGAAGTTAAGGGTCTTCCGGGCGGTACTCTGCAGTGGGGGAGGGGAAGCAGAGAAAGGGGACCGAGGACACCTCGGGAGCCCCTCCACCTAAACAGGGCTAGGAGAGGAGAGATGGTTTATGGAGGCTGCACTTACAGCCGCTGCCGCTGCTGCCGCCGCCACCTCCGCTGCTGCCGCCACCGCCTGAAGAAGCCCCATCCATCCGCCTGCAGCCCGGGAGACTCAGAGCCTGGGAGGGGCCTAGGGCCCGGGCCGCCCGCCTCCTTCTTCTAGTCGTCGTCCGGGGCTTGCTCTTGCTCCACCAACCCTCTGTCCTCCCCTCCGCCTCCGCCCTCCTCCTCGGCCTCCAGCCGCCAGCCAACCGCGCGGCCGCTTGTTGAGCCAAGGCTCCACCGTCTCCATGACGCCCGGCAAACATTCCCGTGCCTTAGCCGGAGCCGCTGACGCCGGGGGTTGGGGTACAGGGGCTCCAGAAGCAGCCAGGGAAGGCGGTGGTCGACCACTCCCCACCCAGTCGCCACCATGCCCATCTCTCCGGTAGACAGCCGCAAGCAGCCGAACGTCGGGGTGTAAGTTCCGGCGCTAAAACCTAAGTCCATTCCCCTGGGTCCCGGAGGGAGCCTTTTTAGATCTTAGCACTTACTGCATCTGTGTTCAGTCGGCAACCCTCGAACCTCCGAGGCGGCAGTGTCTACTTCGTTGGCCTAGGACTGCCTTTTCCAAACCTCTACTGCTGTGCTTGGTCGAGAAAAGACTTAGTTTGTTGGGAACCACCCTCCTCCTAGCACTCCTGTTTTTTTTTTTCCCGGTCTGCAGTCTCCAGCTTGTTGCTTCCAAGCTGTGCCCAGATGTTCAACCCTCTCAGCTTCTGTGAGCCACCAGACCGAACATTACTATGCTCTGTAGTTGAGGGTTTTTTCTACCTTCTCCTCATACCATCCTGCCTTAAAACTCATTCCAGCTTACAACTTTCTCTATTGTTCTGCAGCAGTTGGACGAGAGGCTGAAGAAAAGCATACAGCTCTACAGATGTCTCGCTTACAACTTCAAATGGTCCCTTAGTCCAGCAATTACACTGAAGTTTCCCAATTCATTCACTCTCCCGCACTTCCAGACCACTTTTGTTCTCTCTTCTCAAACCTTCAGCATCTCTTCTATCCAGTCTCTTCCAGATCAGCTAATCTTTCTTTAGCAGAACTTGTTGAAAAGGTCTTGGGAGAGAACCTTCTGCTCTTTCCTGCATATGGTACTCAGGTTTTTGTCCATCCTATCACTCCACAAAAAATAGCTTTTGTGAAGGTCAGCAATAACTGTCCAGCCAAATACAGTGGCCATTTCTCAGTTTGTTTCTTAACTCACCCATCAGCAGCTTTGATCTAGTTTACCACTTCTTGAGTGTTGAATCACTTCATCTGGTTTCTGGGACACCACTCCTCCCTAATTCTCCCCTTGGTTTATGCCTACTCCTTTTCAAAATACTTTGCTGGCATCTCTTTATCTCTCCTGTATCTAAATATTGCAGTGTTGATGGGATCAGTAAACCTCTTCACTATTGTTTTTTGCCTTTAAAAGTCACCTATTTACTGATGGTTTACAAGTTTAACTCTGCAGCCAACACCTCTCCCAAGAAAACAGACTTAAAATCAAGCAGCTGTGCTTAAAAGTTAATAGGCATCTCAAAATTTGTATCTAAAACTGAACTTATTTTGCCCTCTAATCAACTCTGCAGTCTCCCATTTCAGTAAATGGCAATTTCCACTCTTACAGTTACTCAGTAAAAAAACTTTGGGTTACCCTTGACTTCTCAATACCCCACTCCATCAGCAGATTCTACCATTTCTACCTGCAAAATAAGTCCAGACTGCCACTCCAATGTAAGTCACTGTTACATTGCAGTAAACACCTAAATGATCTTGCCCTCACCCTCAACATAGTAATCACTGTGGCTCTTCTCAAAAGCCTCCAATTTCTCCCATTTCACTCAGAGTAAAAGCTCACATCCTCACAGGGTCCCACAGAATCTCACTTTGGATTCTTCCCCCTGGCTAATTACACTCCATATTGTTCCACAACAATATCAGGCATATTTTCCAACTTCAAGGCCTGGGCATTTGCTGTTCTTTGGAATACTGTACCCGCTAGTAATCTCATGACACTCATTTTCTTCACGTGTCACCTTATCAAAGAGTCCTTCTCTAATTACCCTATGTAAAATAATACTACTCTCCCCAGTACTTCCTGTCCCTCAACTTGCTTTATTCTTCTCCATAAAATTTATTTCTGTTTGATACATTATATACTTGTTTGTTAATCTGTCTTCATCCAAGCTATGATGTACTCCATAATGGCAGAGAGTTTTGTTCACTGCTACTACTTAGAATGAAGAAGACAATATTTGCTGGCAGCAAACAAATGAGTGAATATGTATTTGAGTAACATTGGTTATTGCTCATCTCGTCTGGTTTTTGTTTTTACTTGTAGGTATGGCAATCTCAAACTAACATTAAGTTGGTTTCATGTGAATTTTTAAAAAATCATAAAACTCTCAGAGTACCTGAGAGAGTGTTAGAAAAATTCCCTTCGGGATTTCTTGAATAATGACACATTCATGGGAGATTACCTATTAAAGAAAGAGTGGGGTGGGAGATAAAAATTAATATAACCTTCACTTTTTGAGGTAGCCATATTATCTAATTAAAACAAAATTTCATACACACTAAAGTTTACAACCATTGGTTTGACCTAATGTTTCTCATCTTTCTCAGTTTAAGACTTAATCCTGATCTTGGAAAGGATATCATGAAACATGTATTTATCAATTTTTCACTTTCTCACTCCAATTTTTCCTATATTGGGTTTTTCCCATTGGCTTAGCAATACAGATCTTCTTCAACTTACAATGAGGTATGTCCCAGTAAACCCATCACAGGTTGAAAATATCATTAAGTAAAAAATGCACTTATTACACCTAGCCTACCAAACATCATACTTAGCATAGCCTACCTTAAACATGCTCAGAACACTTATATTAGCCTACAGTTCGACAAAATCATCTAACGTGAAGTCTGTTAAATAATAAAGTGTTGAATAGCTCATGTAATTTATTGAATACTGTACTGAAACTTAAAAGCAATGATTGTAAATGTATTGGTTGTTTACCCTCATGATTGCACGGCTGACTGGGAGCTATGGCTCACTGCCAGCATCACGAGAGTATCATTTTATAGTATATCGTTAGTCCAGGAAAAGATAAAAATTCGAAGTACAGTTTCTACCGAATGCATATCACATTCACACCCCTGTAAAGTCAAAAAATCATAATTTGGGGGTTGGCTGTATTGGACAATCTTCCATTGTGGTAAAAACCACTAGTGTTTCCTTCACTGCTTTTATCTCACTTCTTTCCCCAGTTTCTCTGTTCTTCCTTACGTGTTCATTCATTTCCTTTTGATTTGGGGGGTGGGGAGAGTTTTCATCTGTTCTTGCATGTTACTTTTTCCATTAGGATCCTTAGCATATTAATCATAATTATTTTAAATTCCCAGTCTTGATAATTCCAAAATCTCTGCCATATCTTATTCTGGCTCTAATCCTTGCTTTGTTTCTTCAGACTGTTTTTGCTCTTTGGTATGCCATGTATTTTGTTGAAAGCTGAACATGTTGCATCAGGTAATATGAACTGAGGTAAGTAAGCCCTTAGTGTGAGGATTTATGTTTATCTGTCTAGGAATTAGGCTGTTTGCTGTAGCTATAGGTTTCCAAGACTTCAGTTTCCTCTAGTGTCCTGCTTTTTGTCTCCTCTGGCTTTTTAGGTTTCCCTAGAGCCTCCTTCTTAGAGTCTGAGCCTTACAGTTCTTCCCATTGTAATTCAGTTATACAGGAGCCCTGTTGATGTGGTGGTAAGATATGTGAGGGAGGGGGGAAGGGGGAGGGCAGTGTGCCATAATCCTATGATTAGGTCTTAATCTTTTAGTGGGCCTTTGTCCCTGGGCTGTGACCTTCATAAGTATTTCTCAGAATTTTTCTCTTTAGGTGGAACAAGAAGGTTAGATGGACTTCGAGTAGGTTATTTCCCTCCCCCCACACTGGTTAGGCTCTGGTAAAATGGTTTTCCTTGAGGGCAGGCCTTTGTTAAGGATAACTGAACATTCCAGGTATATTTCAAAATGGTTACTTCCTGTCCCCCTGCTGGAACTATCAGGGAGTTTTACTCTGATCTTCATCCTGAGAGCCTGGTGGAGTGTGTAAAGGTAAAACTTGATAAAAGTGTTGTTGGGGGGAGCTCCCTAAGGCTGGGCCCCCAGCAGTTTTTTCTCTTTTGAATTAGTCTACACTCAGTTTCCAGCAATTAGGCAATTACCCTTTAGGTTTTCCTACCACTTGTTGGCTCTAGTGGCAGTTTCTGCTCCCAGTAAGTTGTGATTCTGTTATTCCTGCATCTCAGTCTTTCAATGTGAGGGTTTGCCTGTAACCTCAATTCTCTGATGGACCTAAGAAGACCCATTGATTTTCAGTTTGCTCAGCCTTTTTCTTGTGAGTACAGGATTGATGTCTTTCATGGCCTTTACACGTCAGACCAGAAACCAGAAGTATCTGTGTTTACTCTTTAACACTTGCAGTCTGTTGTCTCCATTTCTATATGAAAATTACTCAGGTCAATAATGAGTAACCTAAAGGTTTCAAAAGTCACCAAATTCAATGGGCTTTCTCTTTACCTCTCTGCAGCATTTGACAATATCAATCTTCCCCTCCTTAACCCTGAACCAACCCTGAATTGGTTCACTTACTACTGGCAAAGATGCCTTTTTTCTGGTTTTACTTTCTTTCTACCTCCAGTTTCTCTCCTTGGCCCTATTACCTTCTCTTTGTATCTTTAGGTTTTTATTTTGGGACTCAGTTCATTTATTATCATCTCCATGAAAGATTCTCAAATCTGTATCTCCAGTTCTCACTTTTGTTCCCTGAAATTCACTTTCCTCTTGATTTTCAACTGCTACCAAACAGCTCCACCAGGATATCACTCATAATATCTAAACTTGAACATGTCTACAATTTAACTTCTTATTGTGCTTTGGAAATAATGACTAATTTAATCATCGCCTTAACTCTTTGAGGCAGATACTATTATTAACCTTAATTTACATATGAGGAAAGAAACAGATTAAGAAACTTGCTCAAGAACACATAGTCTGTGAGTTATTGGATGAGTTTTGGCATTTAAGTTGATCTCTTTGAGTTTTAAGTTTCTCACTTGTAAAACATGGCAATTAAATATCTCATAATTTATTATAAGAATTGAATTAGGGTGGTGATCGTTTTGTAATGTATGGAAATATTGAATCACAATATTGTGCACCTGGAACTGTAGGTCAATTATACTTCCATTTTAAAAAAATGAAATAAATAAATAAAAGAATTAAATAACAAATATAGTGGAAGTACTTTGAAGTTTAGATTTTAAGTGGCATTGTTATTATCAATTAAGTCCTGTTTGTTCTGTATCTGTGGTTTAAGGGTACTTGGGGTATGTTTTAATCGGGTACATAGACACAGAAATAACTATCATGAAGGAAGAAGGTTTGTTTTTTTTTTTTAAATACTCATAGATCCCTAGAATCAGGAGACATGGCATGCTGTACCACATAGTGGGGCCACATGAGGAAGCACCAGTGCTGAGCAGGAGGTAAAACTAGCAAGTGGAAAACATGGGCAAGAAGCTTTATTGTGGTTCCCATGGGGAGAAATGGACAAAGCGGAATAAGCAGGTGTAGGAATAGCTTGTTTGAATAATTTCAAAAGGCTCTGGGCATAGGGACTATCCCTAGTTGTCTGGTTCCTGTCCCTACAGTGATTAGGGCAAGTGGATAGTGACCCAGAGAGTGAGATCTCTTTGAGAGCCTGATGAAGGAGATGGTTGAGGGTATGGACTCTGGATTGGTTGGTTTGCGTATAAAAGGTTTGCTTGTAGGCAAGTCCCTTACTATGTATAAGAATTGATTAGCCCTGGGAGGGGCAGTCCCTCAAGGGTTAGCAAGTTCCTAGATATTAAAACATCAAAATACAGAAAATAAAAAGATATGCTTAATACATGCTGTATTTAGCATTTGTTTTATTTCTACATTTGCCACCCCAGGTTAAGCCTTGATTACTTCTCATCTGGCCTATTTCCATAGCATCTTAACTAATGGTCGTCTTGCTTCTAGTGTGTTCTGAATATAGCTAAATTTTTCTGAAGCATAGTTTTGAGCAGTTAACTCTTATGCTCAAAATCATTCAAAGGCACTCTCATGCTTGTGTAGTAAATTTCAGAGACTTAGCCGGGCCATTTTATTTTTTCAAAGCTTAACTTTGTTTTCCTTCAATTTCCTTCTAATTGAATCATTTAAGATACCCTGTATATACCACATGCTTTCCTACTGTCATCGTTCACAATGATCTTTGCTCAGGGTGCATTTCCTGTCCTGTCCTCATCCCTCCTCACCTGCATGTGCATCAGACACAAGCACACATATACATTCGGGCCCCTGTACTTCTTTTGAATTTGACCTACATTCAAGCCTAACTCAAATGCCATCTTCATGATTTCTCTGCTCACTCCTCTTACCCAAGGTAATCTTTACCACAACTTTCATTTCATCTTACATGTAAGTCTTGAGGCAAATACAATTTTGTACTTGCATTGTAATCATATATATGTTTTATCTCTTATTAGACGGTTAGCTCCTTAGGGCCCATATCTGATTCATATTGTATCTCTGCCAGCATGTAGCCTTATGTACAGTAAGTGTTTTATGAATAACAGTTGGATAAATGAAAGTAATTGATTGGGTTTAGATTGAAATTTTTACCTTAATCTCATTAAACGAAGAAGTGGCTAATACACTTTTTCTTAAGCCATTCCTTCTTTCCTCTTGTGGTTATTTTTTTCATAGTGAGATTTATGTATGTGTAGCATGCTTTTAATGTCATTAGTCTCTTTTTTCATAGAAGTGGTCATCAGGTGCTCATGGTGTTCATTCTACAGGTACCAACTGAATGCCTTATATTTTCCAGCTACTGCCCTGGGTACTGAAGACATATGAGTGAACAAAATAGATTAGGTCCCTGCTTCAGAAAACTCAGGAATGTACAGCTACATTACCTCTTGTATCATGACTGTTTTTCAGGCAAAACTTTCAAAGTGAATATCTCCTGAAAGTCATCCTATTTATTGCCCACTAATTTGGCTCTTTTGAAAGCATCTGTTTTTTTAACATAGCTAGATGTGCACCATAAATTTCTAACATAATTGGCTACAGGTACTTAGTTCATTTTTTTTTTAAAGTAGTCTGTATTTTCTGAATCTAATTTCCCACTCTGTCAGGCAGAGTACTAAGAGTTGGGGCTATCATGGTAGACATGGTTCCTTCCCATGAAACTTATAGTCTGAAGATTTGGGAGAGCTTATTGATGAGTCTCATAAGATCACAGTAACTACCTAATTGGTAAATGCAACATCATTTGCTAATTCATTTCTATTTGGTCCCTATAGGGAATAAAAGAGATAGAGCTGGTTTATGAGTAAATGTGATATGATTTCATTATGCATCTATTTAGTTTGAGATGTCTAGTAGACATTTAGCTGGAGCTACCCAGTAGACTGGTAAACATTTGAGTATGAAGGTTGAGAGAATGTTTTGAATTGGATGTAATGATTTGGGAATTCATTCGACAATTTTTTATTAAGCAGCTACTGTGTATTGGGTACTATGGTAGGCATTAGGGATACAGCAGGGAACAAAATAACACAAAGTCCCTAGTCTCGTGGAATTTAGATTCTCAGGGTTGGAGGGTTGGGTGGGGAACATCTAATTCATAAGATAAATAAGTAACAGATATGTTAGTAAGAAGTACTGAGGAGAAATATAAAGCAAGGGGATATGAAGTATTTGAGGGGTATTTCTCCTTGACAAGGACAAGGTCAAATGTATGACCATGGGAATAAGCAGATGATATAGTAAAGAGGAAGAATAGAATGGACAGACTGTATTTTGTAGGGATAGTAGGGCAAAGCTCAAGGGAGAAAGAAAATAAGAGTTGAAGGTAATGGTAAAAGAGTGATTCAGTTGATGAATTGTGGATACTGGATTAAATAGTGAAAGAAGAGAAACCTAAAAGGTACTGAGTAATTGGTAGAAAATGGAAGGGTCAGGTAATTAGAGGTCACAAGGAGGGTGAAGAATAGGAGACAGTTATGTTACAGAAACCAATTTGAGAACTCAAATTTAAGAAGAAGGGGGAATTGTCAACTGACGTCAGATGCTACAAAGATAAGTACTGGAAAGAGTCCTTTGGATCTGACAATTTGAAGGACAAGACTAGGTGATTTTAATGAAAGTAGTCTCTGCAGTAGGAGAGGAGAGGGTGGAATTAGATTGTAGTGAATTATGGAGCATAAGAGGAGTAAGGACATAGACAGGATTATTGACTAATATTTTAAAAAGTGAAGGAGAGATACAGTAATAGATAGTGGAAGACTAGTAATAGATAGGTAAAGGAAGGATTTTTAAGTTGAAGAGATGACTGGAGTACAATTATATGCTGAAGGGAAAAAGATTGGAAACAAGATATAGGAGACCAAGAATTATTGACGGAAGAGTCCCTGAGATGGGAATTCCCTTGCAGTCCAGTGGTTAGGGCTTAGTGCTTTCACTGCTGAGGGCCTGGGTTCCGTCCTTGGGGAACTAAGAGCCCACAAGCTACACGGCATGGCCAAAAAAATTTTTTTTTACAAAGGAAAAGAGTCCCTGAGAAAAGTAGTGACAGACAGGTTTCAGAGCACAGGTAGAAAGGTTAACCTTAGATAAGAAGAGCAACTTTTGAACTGAAAGAGGAGGAAAGAAATAAGGATGGATTAGATGAGTTTGTGGGATATGAAAGAAGAATATAATGAAGGTAGAGAAATTTAAGGAATTCTTACCTCATTGATTAATTTGGTTTCCTTGGAAATGTTGGAGTTAAAGTCGTTTAGAGACTGAAGGAGGGAGGATAGGGTATGATACTTTAAAAGAATGTAAATTTGAAATAGTATGAATGGAATTCATTTAGTCATTTATTTAAAAAATACTAATAGTGCCCACAATATACTGGGTACTGTCCTGTGTGCTAGCGATATAGCAATGAACAAGACAAAGTTCTTGCCCTAAAGATGCTTACATTCTAGTAGAGGAGTAGACAACAAACAGTGTCAGGTAGTACTAAATGCCATGAAGAAAAATAAAATATAAAAAGTAGATTGTTGTCATTTTAAAGTATTTTATTCTTGTCTGACCTTTTATGAGTAGGAAAGTAAAAGTATTGTTTAAAATGTTTTCTTTGGAAACACAATGCCTTTTTATAGTGTAAGGGGTGATCATTCTTATTTTATAGAAGTCTGCAGTACAATCAGAGTACTAGAATGAAAGAATGATTAGGTTTTTGTCTTAAGGAATTTAGAGAATTGATCCAAAAGTGAAATCATATTTTTTCTCCTGGATACAAATATTTTGATTATAATTTCTCTTATTAAGAATTATTATGTAATCGTTCAGGCAGGAACATGATATTCTTTCCCAGGTTTTATTACTCATTCTTCAATCTGCCTGCAAAACTGCGCTCTACACTCATTTGTGCTTACTATGTGTCAGGCATTTCCTAACCATAATATAGAAATTAATACATTTAATCCTCATAATAACCAATGAATTAAGTACTATCTTTATCCTCATCTTACAGATAAGGAAACTGAGACCCAGAGAAATAAGTGTAGACTTTTGATCTGACTGCCTGGGTTCAAATTTCAACTCTAGTAAGAATGTTTCCCTCTAAGCCTCTGTGACTTTATATAAAATAATGTTATAGCAACCTCTTAGAATTATTGTGAGGAAAAAGTGACACAGTGCTTGTAAACATTCTAGAACTATGCTTACACATAATGAGCTCTCAAGTGGCTACTATTTTTTTCTTGTTTATATGTTTAGATTGTTTCCATGTTTCTAAATGAAAATCTACTTTTTTATCATTGGCTAATTTTTCTTCAATCCTGGATCCTCAGTGTTATGTTTTCTTTTCCTGATATAGAAACACTGGCGCACAGTCGAAGAGGTCTATTATCTTTACTGGCCCAGCAAAAGGAGCACAAATGAAAGGAGGATATATTAGTGCAAACCAAAGCAGAATGCCTGGGTCAAAAAACATGGTGATTCTACCTGACCCCAAAACAGTAGAAAAAATGAATATTTCCTCCACAAAGACAGCCATGCGGGTAATATTCTTTATTAATTCATAATACTTTGAGTTTTTTTTTGAAAATGACACTGGGAAGAACTTGACTGAAATGTTAAAGGTAGAAAGTATGCTGCTTTGAAACAATAACTTCTAATACAGGCGTATCTCAGAGATATTGCAGGTTCAGTTCTAGACCACTTGAATAACACAAATATCACAATAAAGTGGGTCACTTGAGTTTTTTTGGCTTCCCAATGCATATAAAAATTATTACATTATACTGTAGTCTCTTAAGAGTACAGTAGCATTATGTTTAAAAATTCCAACGTACGTGACTTAATTAAAAAACTTTACTGCCAAAAAATGCTAACCATCCTCTGAGCCTTCAGCAAGTCATAGTAACATCAAAGATCACTGGTCACAGATTACCATAACAAATATAATAATAATGAAAAAGTTTGAAATATTGCGAGAATTACAAAAATGTGACACAGAGACTCAAAGTGAGCAAATGCTGTTGGAAAAATGGTGTCAATAGACTTGCTGGATGCAGAGTTGTCACAAGCCTTCAATTTGTAAAAAACAGTATCTGTGAAGTGCAATAAAGTGAAGCACAGTAAAATGAGGTATGCCTGTATTGATATATTGATTTTGTTAGAATCTTTGCCATATAACATATCTTACAGCATAATATTGGCAGTTGGCGCCTATAATTCATTATTGGTAGTAAGAACATTAGAGTGGAATGAAGAAAGTCTACTCATGACCTTAAGAATTATTTAGTCAGCTCAGGCTGCTGTAGTAAAGTACCATATACTGGGTGGCTTATAAACAAATTTATTTCTTATAGTTCTGGAGTCTGGAAGTCCAAGAGTACGGTGACAAATGGTCAGGTTCTGGTGAGGACCCTCTTCCAGGTTGCAGACCACCAACTTTTATTGTATCCTCACAAGGGGGAAAGAGATTTAGCTAGCTCCCTAGCCTCTTTTTATAAAGACAGTAATCTCATTCATGAGGGCTCTACCTTCATGACCTAATTACCTTTCAAAAGTTTCACCTCCCAATACCATCTCACACTGGGATTAGTGTTCCAGCATATGAATCTGGGGGGTACACAAACATTCAGTCCATAATAATTATATACATATTACGTACACATTATATGCATTACGTGTATGTTATACATATATATTACATAGTATTAACAGCACTATGTAAAAGGTATAATGCATCATGACCAAGTGGGGATAATATATGCAAGATTGTTCCAATATTCAAAAGTCAGTACTTTCCCCCTTATTAGTAGATTGAAAAAGAATCCATGTGATTATCACAACAGATAAAGAAAAAGCATTTGAAAAATTCAATATCCAATGATTATAAAAATTAAAAATAAAATCTTTCAACTAACTTGAAAGAGAAAGGATTTCCTCAGGAGCCATCTGTAAAACCTACAGTTTACATCATACTCAGTGATGAAAGGCTGAATGCTTTTCCCCTAAGATCAGGAACAAGACACGGATGCTCACTTTCATCACTTCTATTCAGCACAGTAGTGGGTGTCCTAGCCAGAGCACTTAGGCAAGTAAAAGAAATACAAGTCATCCAAAGTAGAAAGGAAGAAGTAAAATTATCTCAGTTCACAGATGACATAATCTTATATGTACAAAACCCTAAACATTCCACATTAAAAAAATTGTTAGAACTAATAAATTCAGCAAATTTGCAGGATAGAAAATTGACACACAAAAATCTATTGTTTCTATACACTAGCAATGAATAATTTAAGAAGAAAATCAAGAAAAATAGTTTTGTTTGCAATAGCATCAAAAAGAATGAAATACTTAGAAATAAACTTAACTAAGGAGTTGAAAGATATGTACACTGATAACTATAAAGATTGCTGAAAGAAGACAATAATAAATAGGAACACATCCTTTGTTCATAGACTTAATATTGTTAAGATGTCAATACTATCCAAAGCAATCTACAGCTTCAATGCAATCCCTATCAAAATCCCAGTGACATTTGGGATGGATGATAGGCCATCCTAAAATTCATATGGCCTATCAAGGGAGCCCAAATAGCCAAAACAATCTTGAAAAAGAACAAAGTTGGAGGTCTCACACGTCCTGATTTAAAAACTTATTACATAGCTTCAGTAATCAACACAGTGTAGTACTGGCATAAAGACAGACATATAGGGACTTCTCTGGTGGCGCAGTGGTTAAGAATCCGCCTGCCAATGCAGGGGACACAGGTTTGATCCCTGGTCTGGGAAGATCCCACATGCTGTGGAGCAACTAAGCCCGTGCACCACAACTACTGAGCCTGCACTCTAGAGCCCGCGAGCCACACTACTGAAGCTTGTGTGCCTAGAGCCACAACAAGAGAAGCCACCGCAATGAGAAGCCCATGCCCACAACGAAGAGTAGCCCCCACTCACCACAACTAGAGAAAGCCTGCACACAGCAATGAAGACCCACCACAGCCAAAAAGAAAGAAAGGAAGGAAGGAAGGAAGGAAGGAAGGAAGGAAGGAAGGAAGAAAGAAAGAAAGGAAGAAAGAAAGAAAGAAAGAAAGAAAGAAAGAAAGAAAGAAAGAAAGAAAGAAAGAGACAGACAGACATAGGTCAATGAAATAATATAGAGCCCAGAAATAATAAGGATATCAAGAAAGGAAGGAAGGAAGGAAGGAAAGAAAGGGAGGAAGGGAGGAAGGGAGAAAAGAAAGAAAAGAAAGAGAAAAAAAGAAAGAAAGAAAGAAAAAGAAAGAAAGAAAAGAAAAGAAAAGAAAGAAAAGACAAACATATAGGTCAATGAAATAATATAGAGCCCAGAAATAAACCCTCACAATAAGGATATCGAGACCATGCAATGGTGTCTTTTCAACAAAGGTGTTAAGAGAACTGGATATCTACATGCAAAAGAACGAAGTAGGACTCTTACCTTACACCATTTACAAAAGTAACTCAAAATGTAACAAAAACCTAAAAGTAAGATCTAAAACTATAAAACTCTTAGAAGAAAATATAAGGGAAAAACTTTTTGACATTGGATTTGGCAATGATTTCTTAGATATGATATCAAAAGCATATACAGCAAAAGAGAAAATAGATATATTGGACTACATCAAGCATTAGAAACTTCTGTGCATCAAGGGACACAACAACAGAGTGAAAGGCAGCCCATGGGATGAGGAAAATTATTAGAAAATCATATATCTGATAACAAGTTAATATCTGGAATATATAAAGAACTGCAACTCAACAACAAACAGCCTAATTTTAAAAATTGACAAAGGACTTGAATAAATATTTTTCCAAAGAAGATATACAAATGGCTGACAGCACATGAAAAAATGCTCAACATCACACCAGTAATCATTAGGGAAATGTAGATCAGAACCACAGTAAGATACCAGCTCACACCAATTAGGATGGCCACTATGAAAAAAAACCCAACAATAACAGAAAATAACAAGTACTGATGAGGATATAGAGAAATTAGAACCTTTGTGCACTGTTGGTAGGATTGTAAAATGGTGCAGCTGCTATGAAAACAGTATTATTGTCCCTCAAAAATTTAAAAATAGAATTACCATATCGTCCAGCAATTCCATTTCTTGGTCTGTACCTAAAAGAATTGAAAGCAGAGATTTGAACAAATATTTGTACAACGATTTTCATCGCAGCATTATTTATAGTAGCTAAAAGGTGGAAGCAACCCAAGTTTCCATCAACAGATGAATGAATAAACAAAGTGTATGTGTGTATATACCTTTAAAAAGAAGGAAATTTCAACACATACTACAATATGGATGAACCTTGAAGATATTATACTTAGTGAAATAAACTAGTCACAAAAGGACAAAGGCTGTATGACTCGACTTATCTGAGATACCTAGAGTAGTCAAATTCATAGAGACAAAGTAAAATGGTGGTCACCAGGGAAAGAGTAAAGCGGAATTATTGTTTAATGGGTACAATTTGCAGTTTTGTGAGATTTTTGTTTTTGTTTTGCGGTACACGGGCCTCTCACTGTTGTGGCCTCTCCCGCTGCAGAGCACAGCCTCTGGACACGCAGGCTCAGCAGCCGTGGCTCATGGGCCCAGCTGCTCCGCGGCATGTGGGATCTTCCCGGACCGGGGCATGAACCCGTGTCCCCTGCATCGGCAGGCGGACTCTCAACCACTGCGCCACCAGGGAAGCCCTTTCTGAGATTTTTAAAACAAGTTCTGGAGATGGATGGTGGTGGTGACTGCACAGCAATGTGAAAGTACTTAATGCCATGAACACTTAAATGTGGTTAAGATGAAAAATGTATGCATTTTACCATAATAACCCCCACTGATGAGCTCTACCTGGGTGTGGCACACTGAGAATCCTGGGGCCTTCCCCTGGTCCATGAGATCATGTTCCATGTCAGGAGAGGCAAGCTGAGAAGACCTCAGGCTACTGCCCTATTCCCTCCATGGAGCACTCAACACCTAGAGTGAGGTTGTCACTCATGGAGAAGCTTACCATTGTCTCCACTGTCAACCCCAGAGATCTGGTGCAGAGATATTATCTGGGGAGAGAAGCAAGCTGTACAACAGATAGTTCCTTATATCTTCCATAAGGAACCAGCTTTATTTGCAGCAGAGCATGGAGAAGTTTAAACCTATGAACACCCTCAAAAACAGTGGACATAGTGGTAAAAGGCAATTGCAAGGAAATTAATTGATCTAATGAAGATACACCCTAGACTGTAGGCTACCTAGTTTATAGGGAAACAGGGTATAAGGCAATTCCTCAGCAAGAGAAGCCTTCCTGTAGTGAGAATAAATATTGAACATTGGCATCAGAAACTTCCCTGGAAGGAGCCACAATTTGATTGGATTAGTCTGTAGAGAATTTATTTTGCCCCAGGGCATTTATGCCCCAGGGCATTGTTGAAAACAATAGAGCAATCAGCTGCCGACTAGTGAAGTTAACAGCTGAGTGTGGTCAGAGTAAGTGTGGAAGAAAGCCCTACCAGTAGCTCTGTCATCGCAGGATGGTTGTGGGCATACCCAAAGCTGCACCTCCCTGAGGAGCAACATTAATGTGTTAACAGGACTGCAGGGTAGGTGTTGGGAGGGGGCATATTAGTTTCCCAGGAGTGCCTTAACAAAGTACCAACAGCTGTATGACTTCAAACAATAGAAATTTATTGTCTCACACTTCTGGAGGCTAAAAGTCTGAAATCAAGGTGTTAGCAGGGGTGTGCAGCTTCTGAATATGCTAGGGAAGTATCTGTTTCTCTCCTAGATTCTGATAACCCCAAACACTCCTTGGCTTGTAGATCCATCACTCTAATCCTCTCTCTGTACATTGTGTTCTCCCCATTATCTTCACAGTATCTTCCCTCTGCCTCTGTTCAAATTTCCCCCTTTTATAAAGACATCAGTCATATTGAATTATGGCTCACCCTAATGATCTCATCTTAACTCAGTTAAATCTGCAAAGACCCTATTTCCATAATCTGAGGTACTGGAGGTTAGGACTTCAACATATCTTCTTTTCAGGGACACTGTTCAACCTGCAATGGGAAAACAGACCTCACTAAAATAATCCAGGTTATCACTAAACAAAATATAAACAAGCAAATAGCAATAACAAGCTCTAGGGAGGAGGGAAGTTCCAGTACCCAGAGTTGCTACAATATATTATCTAAAATCTCTGATTTCCAACAAAAAATTGTGGAACATGTAAAGAAATAGGAAAGTATGACCCATACTCAAGAAAAAAAGCAACAGAAGCTGTCTGTGGGAGGAAGCAAATGTCAAATTTAACAGAGATTTAAAAGAAGCCATTATAAATAGCTTCATGGAATTACAGAAACTATGCTTTAAAGAAGTAAAAGAAGGTATGATCATGTTACATCAAATATCGATAAAGAGACAGAAATTATAAAAAAGAACTGATGGAAATTCTGGAGCTGAAAAGTACAATAATTGAAACTTTAAAAATTCACTAGAGGAGCTCAACAATGGATTTTAACTGACAGAAGCAAGAATTAGCAAACTAGAAGATAGATCAATAGAGATTATTCAAGACAAACACAGAGTGGGAAAAAAAAGAATGAAGAAAAATGAATAGAGCCATCAAACACCATCAAACACACCAACATATGCATAATGGGAGTAACAGAAGAAGAGAGACACAAAAGGAAAGGAAAAAATATTCAAAAAGATAATGGAAAACACCCCAAATTTAATGAAAAACAATATCCTACATATCCAGGAAACTCAGTGAAGTCCAAGAATGAATGAATGCAGACATATTATAGTAAAAATGCTGAAAGTCAAAGACAAGAAGAAAATCTTAAAAGCAGCAGGAGAAAAACAGTGTGTATCATGTACAAAGGAACCTTAATAAGATTAACAGATAAATTTTCATCAGAAACAATGAGGCCAGAAGGCAGAGGAGAACAAATTTGAAGTTGTTAAAGAAAAAGCTCAACCAAGAATGTTGTATCCAGTAAAGCTATTATTCCAAAATGAAGATGAAATAAAGAGTCTCCAAGATAAACAAAAACTGAAAGAATTTATTGCTTGCAGACCCACCTTACGGGAAATACTAAGGGAAGTTCTTCAGCTTGAAAACAAGTAACTTCAGATGGTAATTCATATCCATACAAAGAACATCAGTGAACACAATTATGTAATTACAACAACTATTATATCATGTAATGAATGCAACTATTAGTGCATTTCCTCCTTTTTTCCCTCTTAACTGATTTGAAAAACGATTATATAAAATAACATGTATATAATGTATTATTGGATCTATGACACAGAAATGTAATATATGTGTTATGTATTTGGCAGTAATAGCACACAGGAGGTGGATGGGAACAAAGCTGTAATGTAAGCAAATGATGACAAAATGAAAAGTAATAATTATGGCTCTGTTTTCTTATATTTTGTAACAGTAATACATGTAATTTACATAAAAATAATACTACAGAAGGGGGAAATAGTGAATAGAGCTATATAGGAGTAATATTTCAATATATTTCTGAAACTAAGCTGATATAAATCCAAAGCTAATTTTGACAAGATGTGTATGTTAAACCCTAGAACAACCATCTAGAAAAACCTAAAAAATATAATGAAAAGATCATTAAAAAATTAAAATGCTACCTTAGAAAATATTCACTCAATGCAGAAAAAAGTAATAAAGGATGAATAGAGAACAAAAAAGACATGAGACATATGGAACACATAAAGTAAGATGGGAGATATAAATCCAACTATATTAAGAAAACATTAAATGTAGATAGATTAAACAATCCAAATAAGGGGCATAGATTGTCAGACTGGCTTAATAAACATGATCCAATGATAGGCTGTCTAGAGGAGACACACATTAATTTCAATATTAATTTCAGACCAATATCTCTTATGAATGTGGGTGCAAATATCCTGAACAAAATTCTAGCAAACCAAATCTAACATATAAAAAGAATTATATACCTGGAGTGCATTAGTCTGCTAAGGCTGCCATAACATAATATCACAGACTGTATGGCCTAAACAGTGTCCTAATCTACTCTTCCTTTAGGGACACTAGTTATATTGGATTAGGACCCACCTTAATGGCCTCATTTTAACTTAATTATCTCTTTAATGTCCCTATCACTAAATACAGTCACACTTAGAGGTACTAGGGGTTAGGGGTTCAACATGTGAATTTTTTGGTGGGGAGAGACAATTCAGCCCATAACAGTTACCAAATGGGATTTATCCCAGGGATGCAAAGTACTTTAACATCTAAAAATCAATGTAATACATCTCATATCAGTAGAATAAAAAGCAATGATCATCTAGATCCAGAAAAAGCACTTTTCAAAATTCAACATCCTTTCATGATAAAAACACTTAATAAACTAGGAGTAGAGGGACTTCCTCAACTTGATAAAGAACACTTATGAAAAATCCACTAATATCAACTCAGTCATGCAACTGGATGCTTTCCTTTTGACATCAAGAACAAGACAAAATTTTCTTGCCACTCTATTCAACATTGTACTGGAGGTTCTAGATAGGGCAATTAGGGGGAAGGAAAAGGCAACCAAATTGGAAAGGAAAAGATAAATCTCTATTTGCAGGTGACATAATGTTACATATAGAAACTCCTAAGAAATCTACTAAAAAACTATTAAGACTATTGAATTCCCTGGCAGTCCAGTGGTTAGGACTCAGCGCTCTCACTGCAATGGCCCGGGTTCAATGCCTGGTGGGGGAACTAAGATTCTGAAAGCCGTGGCATGGCCAAACAAACGCAAAACAAACAAAAACAAACAAAAATAGAAACTATTAAAACTAATGAATGGATTCTGTTAGGTTGCAGGATACATGATCAATATGCAAATAAATTGTATTTTTTACACTTGCAATAAACAATTTGAAAATTAAGAAAACAATTTCTTTCACAATAACATCAAAAACAATAAAATACTTAGGAATTAATTTAATAATAGAAGTGACATCATAAGCTCTGAAAACTGTAAAACATTACTGAATGAAATTAAAGATGATCTAAATAAATGGGAAAGCATCCAAAATTTATGAATTGGAAGACTTACCATTATTAAGATGGTGATACTTTCCAATCTGTTCTATAGATTCAACACAGTCCTTATCAGAATCCCAGCAGACTTCCTTGTGCAAATTGACAATTGATTCTAAAATTCATATGGAATTGCTAGGAACCCAGAATAGCCAAAATAGTCCTGAAAAAGGAGACTAAAGTAGGCAGACTCACACTTCCCAATTTCAACATTTACTACAAAGCAACAGAAATCACGATAGTGTGGTACTGATTGGCACAAGGATAGATATACAGATCAATGGAATAGAATTGAGAGTCCAGAAATAGACCCATTACATCTATGGTCAACTGATTTCTGATAAGCGTACCATGACCATTTAAGAGGGAAGGGATAGTCTTCAATAAATGGTGCTGGGATGACTGGATAGCCACATGCAAAAGAATAAAGTTGGACCCTTGCCTCACACCGTATAAAAATTAATTCAACATGAATCAAAGACATATGTAACAGTTAAAACTAAAAACTCTTAGAAGAAAACATGGTGGTAAACCTTCATGACCTTGGTTTGGTGAAGGATTCTCAGATATGACACAAAAAATATGAACAACAAAAGAAAAAAAGCCAGATGAATTGAACTTTACCAAAATTAAAAATGTTTGTGCTTCAAAGAACATAATAAAGTAAAAAGTCTACCCACAGAATGGGAGAAAATATTTGCAAACAATATATCTGTTAAGGGATTTGTATCGGGAATATATAAAGAATTACAACTCAATAATAAAAAGACAAAATCCAATTAAAAATTGGGCAAGGGATTTGAATGCTCATTTCTCCAAAGAAGGTATACAAATAGTGAAAAAGCACATGGAAAAATACTTGACATCACTAGTCATCAGAGAAATGCAAATCAAAACCACAGTGTGACCTTTACTTCATACTCAGTAGGATGGCTAGAATCAAAAAGTCAGATGACAAGTGTTGGCAAGGATATCAAGAAATCAGAATACTACTGATAGGAATGTAAAATGTCCTGCCACTTTGGAAAACAGTCTGGTAGTAATTCAGGTGTTTAAACATACTGTTATCATATGACCCTGCAATTCTACATATAGATATATACACCCAAGAGAAATTAAGATATATTTCCAACCCAGAAACTTGTACATGAATGTTTATATCAGTATTATTCATAATAGCCAAAAAGTGGGAACAACGCAAATGTCCATCAGTGGACAGATGGCTAAACAAAATGTGGTATATTCATACAGTAGAATATTAATTCAACCACAGAAAAGGAATGATGCATGCAACAGCATGGATGAATCTTGAAACCATTATGCTAAATGAAACAAGCCAATCAAAATACCACACACTATGTGATGCCACTCACATGAAAGTCCAGTATAGGGAAATCTATAGAGACATGAAATACCTAAGTGGTTGCCCAGGACTGGGAGGAAGACAAGGGTTAGGGAATCAGAGTTAAAGGATACAGAGTTTCTTCTTGAGGTGATAAAAAATTTCTAAAATTAACTGTGGTGATGATTGCTCATATTTGTGAATACACTCAAAACCACTGACTTGCACACTTTAAAAGCTATTTAAAAAGATAATTATGCAGATTGTGTGTAACTTTATGCCAATTTTAAATTTTGCAAAATTTGCAAATGAATATAAAATGGAAAGATTCCTTAAAAACTTACATTTTACCAAGAGACAAACAAAAATGAAAATTGGAAGATATTAAAGAAATTAATATGAGTAATTTAAAAATCTTTCTTCAAAGATAATTCCAGGCTCAGATGGTTTCACTAGTGATATATGCCAAACACATAAGGACAAAAACAGAACAGAAGAAATGGGTATACTCCAGAACTCATGTTATGAGGCTAGAAATATCTTGATATCAAAATCTGACTACAACAGTATGAGAAAGAAACATTACAAGTCAATATCTCCAAACATAGATGGAGAAATCCTCAATAAAATGTTAACAAAATTCAATAATAATAAAAAGAGATAGTACATCATGAGCTACATTTATACCAAGAAAGATTGGTTTAACATTTAAAAATCCATTAGTGTAATTCACCACATTCATATATAGCTTAAAGGAAAAAAGCATATGATCATCTCAATACATAAAGTATTTATTTGATAAGATTAAAATTTATTCATGATTTAAAATGTTCTTATGAAACTGGCAATCACAAGGAACTTCCTTAATCTGATTTATAAAATCCTGCAGCACTGGTTGTATTTAATGGTAAAGCATTCCTAAGAAGGATCCACTTCTATCCAACATTCTTGGAAGTCTTAGCCATTTCAGTATGGCAAGAAAAAGAAATGAAAAATGTAAGCATTGGAAAGAAAGAAACAAGACACTGAATATTTGTAAATGACACAATTATCTACATGTAAAATTTTAAATCACCTATTAATAATTATCAAATTAATAAGAGTTTAACAAGGTTATTGGATATCAAAAAAAAACAACCAAGAACAATTATATTTTTATATACCAGCAACACACATTTTAAAAATTACATATTTTTCTAATGATACCATTTATAATAGCACTAAAATGTATTAAGTACTTGTGGATAAATATAACAAAGATGCACATACCTATACTGTAAAAACTATAAAATTTTACCGGGAGACATTAAACAAGAGCCAAACAAATGGAGAGCTAGAACATGTTTATGCATAGAAAGAGTCAGCATTGTAAGTATATCAATTATACCCAAATTTTGATGTATAGATTCTTTGCAATTTCAGTCAAAATCTCAGTTGTTTTTCATTGTATTTTTTTCAGGAACTTGTCAAGGTAAGTCTAAAATTTATATAAAGCTGCTGAAGCTTAGGTATAACCGAGATACTCTTGAATAAGAACTTTGTGGAAGGACTTGCTCTCCTAGATACCAAGTTTTATATAAAGTGTAACATTAACAAAGGTATAGACAGAGAGCCTACAAGTGACTCAGGCACATATAAACACTTGTTTTATAATAAATGTGCACTAGAGAGTAATGGGGAAATAACAGGATTTTCAAAAATTCTTGTTGAGACAATTGGGTATTCACATGGAATAAAAATATATTGGCTTTCTTCCTCATACTATACACAAAACTCAATTCCAGGTATATTATAGATCTAAACATGAAAAGCAAAAATATCTTCATAATTTCAGGATTGGGAATGGTTTCTTGGATGAGACATCTAAGGCGTAAACCATAAAGGAAAACATGATAAATTTGACTACGCTAAGATGAAGAACTTCTATTCATTAAAAGATACTACAAGGAAAATTCAGCCATAGAGTGAAAGAAGACATTTTCAACACATAAAACAGAAAGGGTTCATAGTCAGAACATTTAATGAACTCTATCATCAATTTAAAAAAAGACGGAACTCAACAGAAAAGTGTGCAAAGGACTTGTATGGGATATTTTCCTTCAAAAAAAAGGAAGTCAAGATAGGAATAAACACATGAAAAGAAGTTCAATTTCATGAAAATTAAAGTCAAAATGAGATACCTGTATACCTATACCCATACTGGTTTAAATTTCTAAATCTGGCAGTGCTAGTTGTTGATGAGAATGTAGAGTAACAGCAACTGTCACAATGCTGGCAATCTTGAAAAGTTTTACAATCAACTTGGAAAACAGTTTGGTGTTATCAGGTTGACTCATCAATTCCACATCTATCTATCCCCTACAGAAATACATTTTCATGTTTAACAGTATGCTTTCACATTAATGTTTATTGAAACAGTTTTCATGATGGCCAAAAACTGGGAAACAATTCAATGTCTGTTAAAAGTAAAAGAGATAAAATAGGATATACTAATCCAACAGACTACAGTCACCAATAAATGAATGAACTATTATACATGCAACAACATGGAGAGATACATAAAAGCATACTGTTGAACAAAAGATGTCAGATAATTCCATTATAATATATGGCTATTTATATAAATTTTAAAAACAGGCAAAACTAAATTACATTGATAAACTTGGTAAATATCAATACTAAGTGCTAACCAAAATCTGGAGCAACCAGAACTCTCATACTTTGTTGGTGGCAACCACTTGGGAAAACCTTTCAGCAGTATCTACTATATGTGAACATATAAATAATCCAATAACCAGGAATTTCACACAGGTATACACCCAACATAAATTCATACAGTATAGTCAGCAAAACACACGTACAACCATCTTCTTAGTGGCATCATTTGTTTTTGTTTTTTTTAAATATATTTATTTATTTATTTTGGCTGCGTTGGGTCTTCATTGCTGCTCGCGGGCTTTCTCTAGTTGCGGCGAGTGGGGACTACTCTTCGTTGCAGTGTGCGGGCTTCTCACTGCAGTGTCTTCTCTTGTTGCGGAGCACAGGCTCTAGGTGCGAGGGTTTCAGTAGTTATGGCACATGGGCTTAGTAGTTGTGGCTCGCGGGCTGTAGAGCTCAGGCTCAGTAGTTGTGGCGCATGGGCTTAGTTGCTCTGCAGTACGTGGGATCTTCCTGGACCAGGGCTGGAACCCATGTCCCCTGCATTGGCAGGTGGATTCTTAACCACTGCACCACCAGGGAAGCCCAGTGGCATCATTTGTAATAGGCAAAAATTTGGAAACTACAGAAATGTCCATGAACAATAAAATAGATATATAAAATTGTGATATATTCACACAATGGAATATTGTACAACAATGAAAATGAACCATCTACAGCTATACTTAACAATATGAAGAGTTCTCACAAATATAACATTGAAAAAAAGAAACCAGATACCAAGGGTATGTGCTTCATGATTCCATCAAAGTGAGGTTCAAAAACAGGCAAAACTAATCCATGGAGTCAGTATAATCATTACCTTTGGTGGGAGATAGTGACTCTTATGGAAGGAACTTCTGAGATGCTGGTAATTTTCTGTTTCTAAATCTGAATGCTAGGTACCTGGGTGTCTTCTGTTTATGAAAATTTATTAAGGTGTGCATTTATATGTGCACATCTCTATGTATATTTTACTTCAATATAAGTTATAAAAAGTAAGTGCTATTGTTTAGGAATACATACTTAATAAAACTTTAAAAAGAAGAAAGAAAATAATTACCAAAATCAAGTTAATGATATTCACTGGGGAGGAGGGAGAGGCAGTAAACCAGAAGAAGCAAAAGCCAGGGGAGCTGCTTGTGATCTAGGAGGGGCAAAGTCTCCTAGAAGTTCTATCAATGTTCTAATTTTTTACTTTAGTTATGATTATAAGAACATTTGCTTTGTATTATTTAACTATATGGTTATGTTTTAATTATATTTCTGTATGTGTTAAATTTCATAATTAAAAATATTAAAAATTAACCAAAAACAAATAAGCCAAAAATGTGTAATAACTTGGCTAATGTTTATTAATAAAATGTTAAATGAAAAGTTTTGGTTTTTAAAGCTTATACATAAAAAAATTAAATATACCAAAATATTAACAATCTGAATGAATTATCTTTCTATATTTTTGAATTTTCTCAAAATTAGTATATATTTCTTATATATAGGTAAAAGATGAATAAGACTTTTTGAAAAGTGTATGCCTCAGTTAAGAAACTTTTTAAGCATAAAATCTTTTATCATTCAATTTTTCATGTTTGTCCTATCCTACAAACATTGTATTTATCTTTTTTCTACTATTTTTATCTCTCTTTTTTAGGGCCTATCATTCAGAAACCCTGTCTTTTTTACTTATTTTATTTTAAATAACTATTTTCTACAGGTGACGGATATACATGGAGTTGATGTTACTCCCAGACCTCTTTACCATCCAGATCCATATACTGGTACAGCAAAGCCAAATAAACTATTGACATCACAAGAAGGATCACGTACATCAGACTTTATAGCTTCCTATAGCCTTTATCAGAATACAATAAATCCTAGTACGTTAGGGCAGTTTACAAGGTAGCGTATACTATTCTATGATTCTTTTTTTATATCTTATGTATTTTCATTTAAGTTGCACATATGTAACTTAGATGTCAGTTGTCCCCAGTCTCCCAGCTCTGTTCTCTCATCCTAGTGTGCCACCTCTGTGTTCCTCTCATGTTTTAACTAGATGTAGAGCTTGCATGTCAAGTGTTCCCCTACACTTACACCAAAACATTTGTGAAAAAATATACAGATTTTACTCAAGATTTCCTGAGGATCCAAAAGATGTGACCTAGCATCACAGACGTGTTTCTTCAGTTTCTTTCATGCTGCAGTTTAGGAGCTTTCCTTTTTTTCCCTCCCTATTCTTCCATACAAATCCTTGTTCTCCTAGGGTTTGATTTCTCTCTTGTTTTATAACTTTTTTTTTGGTAAATGACATGTTTTGCATTTACATATATAGTTACTTATATAATTGAAAATTTTTACTGCTTCCAATAGAGAAATGCAGTCTTTGCCATAATAAAACAGTACTCCTAAAACAATCTAAAGATTATGGGGAAATACTTTAGTGTTTAACTTTCAATCTGATAAATTAAAAGTTCCAGATGTTAACTAAGCACGAAATTTTAGGAGAAAATATGCTGCTCTAGAGTCTGCCTCCAAATTAGCATACAGAAGCCATGGGAGTTCTCCGCAAAACAAAGGATATTCCAGTAAACTGAAACCAACCTTTTGGAGGGCAGTTGGAACTATAAATAGAAAGGAAAAAAGTATGTAATATCATGGAGTAATGTTAAGTTTCTATGTTTAAAGGAAATTATTTTTGGATTCTTCAGTGTATTGATTTCCCACAAAGTATATAAATTTTATTTTAAATTAAGTCTTGAGAGGACATTTATCAAATTGAATAAATTGCATTTAATATGGGATTTGAAAAATGAGCAGAAACCTGGTGAAAAATGAAGGGTAGACTACTCCAGGCTGAGGCCCTGAGGTAAGAGAGCTCCATAAGTTTGAGAAACTTAAAAAAAAAAAAGTGGGGGGAGAGAATATTGATAATGAAGATAAGACGGAGAGTCTCGATAGGTAGGCTGTGTTTTGGATTTTTATCCTAAACATACTGTTGAGAATCCGTTGAAGGTCTCTAGGCATAGGTTTGACATGTTTTATTTCTAAAATATATTTAAAATGACTTTTTACTTAAAGAACATTAAATATCAACTCAGTATTTAAAGAACTAGTTTATTTTTATCAACTTCGCTCATATGATTACAGTATATTTGATTTCTCAATCTGATAATGTTTTCATTTATACATTTAATTGCCCATAAAGACATCTAAATAAATAATGTTGTTATTCATTATTAAAGGTCAATTTTAGGAAGCAGTACAGTTTCTAAGTCAAGTACATCCACTACTGAATCAATAGTAGAAGACCTAGAAGAACCATCCTTTAAACGGGAAAGGTTGGCTAGTTTTACAGGTAATGAAAATCCAATCTTTTATTTCAGTAACAGTTCATTATTTCTTTAGCAAATATGCTCATTATTTTTTGGGTGCTTGAGATAGCAGAACTATGGTAATCATTCCCAAATGCTGGCCTGTGCAGTAGCTACATGAGAATTACCAGGGTAATGTTTATATATTTTTTAAAATTCTCAAGTGACTTTCTTGCACCACCAGCCTCAGTAATCACAGACCCTGTTTTTTTTGTTTTTAATTTTAAAAAAATATTTTATTTATTTATTTTTGGTTGCATTGAGTCTTTGTTGCTGTGTGCGGGTTTTCTCTACTTGTGGCGAGCAGGGGCTACTCTTCATTGCGGTGCATGGGCTTCTCATTTCTGTGGCTTCTCTTGTTGCAGAGCACGGGCTCTAGGTGTGCGGGCTCTAGACCACGGGCTCAGTAGTTGTGGCACGTGGGCTTAGTTGCTCCCTGGCATGTCGGATTTTCCAGGACCAGGGCTTGAACTTGTATCCCTTGCATTGGCAGGTGGATTCTTAACCACTGCACCACCAGGGAAGTCCCACAGACCCTGTTTTAAAAGAGCTCAGCTTCTAACTCAGGAGACAAATAATTGTGATACACTGTGATCAATGCCATATTAAGACATGTGCAGAATGTGATGGGAGTACTTACAAAGAAAATATTAACTACTGTGAAGTGGAAAACAAAAAATGAGAGAACGTTCATAGAGAACATTATTGACTTTTGAATTGGGTTTCTAAAGATAATTAGTAATTTGTCAGGAGAACAAAAGGAGAGGCCTATTCCAGGCAGAAGATAAAATATGAGGTAATGCAAAGGATTATGCAAGTAAAGTTAAAAGAATGAGGAAATAATGGTTGACCAAAAGTGCTGGAAGAAGTGGGTACTTCCTTGAGGGTCAGGATGTCTTTTCCTCTAAGATGATAATGAGGATTAGTGAAAATATTAATAAGGTTGGAAAAGTGCTTGATGGACTCTTCTATTTGGTGTTAGCATATGTAACAGAATGCTTCTGACAAGTAACAGAATACCCAACTACCATTTTTCCCACATTAAAAGAAGTTAAAGGTAGGTAGCTTTTGGCTTTGCTTTTGTGGCTTAATTGTGTCAGAATCTGGATTGGAAGCTCTGCTCTTTTCGTAAGCCTTTTCTTCTTGTTTCTTGCCTCATGGTCTCATGATATGTGCCCAGCTCTGGGTATTATATCCACATTAAAAGCAGAAAGAAGGAGAAAGGCAGTAGCACCAGTCACATCTCCCTCATTTATCAGGAAAGTAAACGTTTTCTCAGAAGACTTCCTTTTTCCTGTATATTTCTGTTTTTATCTCATTGGCCAGAACTGTGTCACATTGACACCACTAGCTTCAAGAGAGGCTGGAAAAGCCAAATATTTTATTTCTCAGCCTGTATTAATGGAAAGAGCCCAGGGAGGGGAGAAAGGCTTAGCAATGAAAACTTAAGCAATTAGCAATGTCTGTTGTAGGAAGATGTGCATCCTCTCAGGAGGGGACAAAGAATTGAATTATTGTCATAAGCTCCCCCAGCAGTCTCTACATATATTCTTGCCACCCTCCAATTTGTTTTTCCAAACTGTATGCAGAATTGAACCTGCTCTCCTTCTTGGATGGGACTCGAACCCAGCCAAAATTCAGATTGGGACTTGAATCAACAGGATGGGACTTGAACCCATGGAATGGGACTCAAGCCCAGCCACACCTCAGACTGGGGTCCCTGACTTAGGAGGGGACTCAAATCCACTGTCTTTTAATTGAAGCTGCTCACCTGGTGTCAGGACTTACTCAAGCTCAGATTCTTTTATCTCCTTGCAGAAAGAATTCAGCATGAGGCAAAGCGATAGGCAAAGAGTGAGTTTATTAGCATAGGATACTTGTGAGAGCTACAAGTGGGCAGGCAAGGGAGCACAGCCCTGAGAACAGAGAGCGTTACATTTTTATAATCAAAGAAGTGGGGTGGGAAGAGAAGACCACCTTCTTCCTCAGTTTTGGGTAGACGTCAAGGCTTAAATCACTAGTTCCTCCTTTGACCCTGTATGGTCTAATGGGGACGGTCATGATGCTCTTTAAATATGTATATTAGCAGAAGGGTGGTGACATATACTAATATATGGTAATTCATCTCAGGTTTTGGTAGAATGTCCCCTTTCACCTACTTTCTTTCCTTTTTCACCTATATTTCTGTCTTGCAGAAATGCTACTCTTCAAGGACTACTAACTCCCTGATTTCATGTAACAAGATTCAGACCATATATCTATTGTGTTTTAACAATGACGTTTGTGGCTTGAGTGTGCCTGGTGCTTGGATGCACCTGGTCTTTCGTCAAGGTAGTGTAGATTGTTGCTAGGTTACTAGATTCTTTTCTTGAGTGGTCAATAGTTTACAACAGTCTCCCCAAACTCCCTTAAAATTCTCTTTCTGTCTTTAATCCCCTAGTGGGATTTCTAAGCCAACTAATTATCCTACTGTAACCCTATTAGAATGATCTTTTTAATAACACAATCTAATCACATTCTCCCTGCTTAAAGCCCTCCAATGGATTTGCATTCCTCTTAAGATAAAGAAGAAAATTTTTATGTAGTGATTTGCCTTGAGGTCTACCTCTATTTGTCTACATCAAAAACAAACAAACAAACAAACGTAACGAAACTTCACCTCCAGAAGCCTTGAAGAATAATATAGATGTTTATATTGTCTTGGCCTGCTGGTGAATTCTAACTACAAAGTCAAGTCTCTAAACTGAGTCAAACCCAAAGAATTCTACTTCTACCACCTGGTAGATTAGTATTTCTCAGTCTTGACTGCACATTAACATAATCTGGTATACCTTTTATTTTTTATTTTTATTTCTGGCTGCGTTGGGTCTTCGTTGCTGCACGTGGGCTTTCTCTAGTTGTGGCGTGCTGGGCTATTCTTTGTTGCAGTGCGTGGGCTTCTCATTGCTGTGGCTTCTCTTGTTGCGGAGCACGCACATGGCACCTAGTCATGGTAGTCGTGGCACGCGAGCTCAGTAGTTGTGGCTTGCAGGCTGTAGAGCGCAGGCTCAGTAGTTGTGGTGCACAGGCTTAGTTGCTCCATGGCATGTGGGATCTTCCTGGACCAGGGCTCAAACCCGTGTCCCCTGCATTGGCAGGCGGATTCTTTTTTTTTTTTAAACACCTTTATTCGGGTATAATTGCTTTACAGTGTTGTATTAGTTTCTGCAGTGTAACAAAGTGAATCAGCTCTATGAGTACGTATATCCCCATATCACCTCCTTCTTGCCTCTCCCTCCCACCCTCCTTATCCCACCCCTCTAGGTGGTCGCAAAGCACCGAGCTGATCTCCCTGTTCCATGCAGCTGCTTCCCACTAGCTATCTATTTTACATTTGGTAGTGTATGTATGTCAGTGCTACTGTCTTACTTCGTCCTAGCTTACCCTTCCCCCTCCTGTGTCCTCAAGTCCATTCTCTACGTCTGTGTCTTTATTCCTGTCCTGGCAAGTGGATTCTTAACTACTGCGCCACTAGGGAAGTCCCCTATTAGGTTCTATCTACTGTAAGATCATTCATTTTTATAATTAGCATATCTGTGCCATAATGCTACTTTAAGGTATATGTAACTAAATCATAGATGAAGATCTGGTGGTCTTAAAGAAAGAAAGTTTAGAGAATCAAGAACCAAAATTTAGGGGCTTCCCTGGTGGCGCAGTGGTTGAGAGTCCGCCTGCCGATGCAGGGGGCACGGGTTCGTGCCCCGGTCCGGGAAGATCCCACATGCCGCGGAGCAGCTGGGCCCGTGAGCCATGGCCGCTGAGCCTGCGCGTCCGGAGCCTGTGCTCCGCAACGGGAGAGGCCACAACAGTGAGAGGCCTGCGTACCACAAAAAAAAAAGAAAGAAAAAAAAAAAGAACCAAAATTTCTAGTCTCAAAACTGCCAGTATTCCTGTGTGACCTTAAACTTCTCACTTAGCCTCTCTGTTTCTCATTTTCTTCACTGATAAAACGAACAGTTTGAACTAGATATATCTCCAGTTGTGTCCATATGGGTAATTCATTTACTTTTTCACTTACCTTATATCTACCTTAGCTAGATTTGCTTATATAAATCATCTCTCCCTCATATTTTATTTTATTTTTAATTTTTATTTATTTAATTTTTTGCGGTATGAGGGCCCCTCACTGCTGTGGCCTCTCCCGTTGCGGAGCACAGGCTCTGGACGCGCAGGCTCAGCGGCCATGGCTCACGGGCCCAGCCGCTCCTTAGCATGTGGGATCCTCCCGGTCCGGGGCACGAACCCGTGTCCCCTGCATCAGCAGGCGGACTCTCAACCACTGCACCACCAGGGAAGCCCTCTCCCTCATATTTTAAATTTATTGCATAAATAATAAAAATTAAAGAACATCTTTTAAAAGAAGAATCATCCAATACTGTAAAGCATTAGCAATTAAAAATTTTGTTTCCTCAGCTTCTCCGTATGCATAAGTATTTTAATTGTTATAACCATAGCGTGGGTTTTGTCCTGGATTATTCTGTCACTTTACATTTTATCACAAACATTTTCATATGTTTTTAATGTCATATTTAATTACTAGTTAATATTCATAGATGAGTATACTATTATTTATTTAGCCATTCCAAATGTTGATGATTGGTTTGTGAAATTAGTAGCTTATAGTTTTCTTAGGTTATAAGGAGAGTGTTTTTCTCAGGCTTTGGGCCTTCTTAAGGAGACTGAGCCTTAATCTCTGGAAAGTGTATACCCTTAAGTCTTGTTTTCCTAAAGCTTTTCAAGCTTTACCCATGTCAAAGCCTCAGGTATCCCTGCTTCACACGCTGTTTTTAACAGAAAACATTGAACTCTGACCTATATACCGTGTCATGGCTCTTTATTACCCATACAACCAAATCCAAACTCTCTAGCCCTGACACTCCATCCTCAGTGAAATTTTTCAAGAATCTTGGACTTCTGACAAGACTACAGGCTTGAGGCTAACCCTTTTCAGTGTATGTTTTGCATGGATATTGAGCCTCTTTTTCTGCTATATTTAACCACAACTTTCACTGGAGAGTCTTTTTAGCTCTTGGTGAAGATGATTAGAGGTGAGCTGTAATCTAAATCAAAAGTCAACCAGTAAGAAGGACAAACAGAATAAAAGGCTGTTGTAGATATAGACTAGAAATTAGCTTCAGGGCTCAGAGAAGGGTTGCATATTATCTGGGAAATACACTTGCCCATATGTCTCTTGAGTTGTATCAATAGTTGTTCACCCCAATCTCCCTGTTAATATTATAGGATAGATGTAATGGGATGCCCTTGTAGTCATGACTACACATTTGAGATTGGAGTAGGCTTGATGTATCAGCAACAGAGATGGTTTATGAGCCATAGGATCCAGTTTGGCTTCAGAGGGATTAAATAGACTACATCTCACAACATGGTCTGTTCCTGGACCGTGTAATGCCACCTGCAATGTATGACTCGTCATGGTATTTTGATGAAATGAAAATTAAAAATAACAATTAGTAAATGATTTTTATTAAGTCATGTATTTTAGATTTACAAGTTATTAGGGCAACACCTGGAAAAATTGTAACAAAAGAAGACCTGGAGAAGACTATAGAGATAATACTCACAGAGACAGAAACGATGAACTTTTTTAACCTACCAACAGTCATGGTTTCTGTAGAATCTGAAGAAGCTGAGAAAGTAAGGTATGTATTGTTCAGTTGTTTACATTGCTTTTGTAATTTAAATGCTAAATCAGAGGCTCTTATCCTTGTTTCTGTCTTTGGGGATTTCTGGATAAACACTGGTGGTACATGTGCCTGGTGAAATTGTATATAAACTTACATATGTGCCTCATGAAATTACATGTAAAGTGTTTATGCTGTATGTTTTTCCTAGAAGAGGAACCCATAGCTTTACCATATTCTTTAAAAAGTAGGTGAGCTACTAAGTTAAATAATAAAAGAAATAAAGGAGGCTTCTAAGTCTCAGTATAGGTTTTAATGATTTTTTTCTTTTATGCATATATGAATTATTTTCAAGTTAAAAAGAAATGACTGTCATTTTTTATATTTAAAACTTAAAAGGGAAAATATGTTATGGGGAAATGACTGAATTAACTATTGAGAGTAGATTTTCCATTTCTCTTTATTAATGAATATAAATGGATCATTAGTTTTTGCCTCATGTTATTTTGAAACTCTCCTGTTAGGCACATACACATTAAGGATTGTTATGTCTTTTTGGATATTTGACCCCTTTATCATTATGTAATGCCCCACTTTATCTCTGATAATTTTCCTTGCTCTGAAGTCTGCTCTGTCTGAAATTAATACAGCTACATAAATAGATTATTAATATAATTGTTCAGATTAGTTTTCTTCAAATATAATAAGAATATGATTTATAGTACTAAAAAATTCATCACTAAAATAATTTTTATGGTATTATTTTTGTTCAAATATAAAATCTTGTAAAATTGTTTAGACTATATAATATAGTACAATTAGATCTCAAATAGCATACTTTTTTTTGTTTTAACATCTTTACTGGAGTATAATTGCTTTACAATGGTGTATTAGTTTCTGCTTTATAACTCAAACAGCATACTTTTAAAGCTCATGAGACATAAGGGAAAGCTCCCAGGACCAGAAAAAGGAAAGGAAAAGAATAACAATGGGATAGATAAGTGATCTGAAATCATAGAGGGAGAGATGCTAGAAGCAAATATTAATATTAGCACATGGATCTAGAGTCCACCAGTAAGTCTTGGATCCCCCACAAATTGAGACAGCTGAAGGAGAGATTCTTATATTAAACCAAGACCCTTACAAGGATCTCAGTTATCTCATAAGCAAATACATAAGCAAATACAAATTTTCTCTGGAGGAAAGCGTATCCCATTTAGACTCTTAAGGTTCATTCAGTTTGAGTTTAGTAAAAATACACCAAACCAATAAAGAAACAAGTCATTATGAATGAGAATTTTAAAAATAACAATTCCTAGATCTAAATCCTGAGGACTATGGGTAATGATATTATCAAATATAAAGTATAAAATATATGTGAAATATTTAAATAAAAGATAGAGTTAAAACATCATTAACACTAAGAAGCTATCAAAATGATTACTTATAAGACAAAAAATTTAAAAAGAATTTTAAAATAAAGTATGTTTATAATTGTTAAAATTAAAAAGTAAATATTGATTTAATCTTTGATATTAAATATTGATTTAATCTTTGATATTAAATAGATATTGATAATAGACTAGAGGTCTAACATACACCTAATCAGTTCCAAAAGGGCAGAATAGAAAGAATGGACGAGAGTTACTATTCAAGGAGAGTAAGTAATTCCCCAAACTATTGAAAAACACCATTCCACAGAAATAGGAATAAATAAAAAGAAATCCACACACACACAAACGGGACGCATTGTACTCATACTCCAAAATACCAAATATTAAAAGAAGATTTTAAAAACAGAAGAAAAAATATAAAGAACACATCATCTACAGAGAAACACACCAATAGCATTATTAGGGATAAAGAGTATGGTTTCATAATGATAGGAAGGTATAATAATTCTAAACTTGAAACTCCTAATAAAATAACCTCTTAATATATAAAGCAAAAACTGGAAACTTGATAAGTATCTTATTAAAGTAAGAGGTATGGATATACCTCTCTTAATTATTGATAAGTCAATCAGATAAAATTAGTATAGTTATAGAAAATTTGAACCAAAAACATAATTTAATGGTCATATATAGAACTCTGAATTTAACAATTAGATGATACACACTCTTTTCAATCACACATGGAACATTTACAAAAATCATCCATGTACAAGGCCATGAAGCAAGGTTTCAAAAATTTCAAAGAAGTAGTGTCAGACAAACTAAATTCTCTGACCACAGTGGAATGAAGTTAAAAATTAATTACATAAATCTCAACTAAAACATAGATGCATATTCACATACATTTTTGGAAGTTAAAAAGCACATTTTGAAAATTCCTCATGAACCAAAGAAGAAATCATAATGGAAATCAAAGAAATACTCAGAACAAAACAATTATGAAAATAATACTGCGGGATGAGACAAAAGTAGTACTTTGAGGGAAATTTATAGCTTTATGTCTATAATCAAAATTCATAAAAACTATGTGGAGATAGTGCTAGGATATTATTGGTGGGTACCGAAAGTTGTAGGGATGTCGGGGGATATAGTGTAAAAGAGTCCTTTGGAGGTAGTTTAATGCAGTCTTTCCCTAAGAAGTGTCTTGAATTTTCATTTCATTTTTTGGTGCAATCCACATTAAAGAAGGTAATTTTAAGAAAAAGCATAATATCAATAGAAAAAGATATGTGTGGTAAAAATTAATTTTTATTAATAAGTTAAGTGTATATTACTTTTTATAGCCGGAGAAACAAGAACTATGAGACTCTTTGTCGAAATAGATTAGGCAATGACTTGTATGTAGAAAGGATGATGCAGACTATTAATGGAGCACCAAAGAATAAACACGTTCAATGTGACAAAATCATGAAGGAAGACAAAGGTAATTTATGTTTTATTCTGCTTGCTAAATTACCATATTTTAATATATATTCTTTGAGTCTGTCGATTAACAAATCAATACTACAGTATATAAGGCAAAAATATAAATGATTTGGCCAAATCACAACAATAGCTGGGTGCTATGATCTACAGCTTTCAGAATTTGACAATTAAGTTACAAGCAATAAATAGAGATTTAGAAGATTTGAATAACATAATTATCTTGATTTTTATACAAACTATATCATAGAACTGTATCCTTCAAATATTTATGAAATATTTATAGAAACTGATTGTTTACTGTAACAAAGCATATCGACCATAACTAATAAAATTTAAAACATGCCAAGCACTATTTTAGGCTTTTCACATACAGGCATACCTGGGAGATATTGCAGGTTCGGTTCCAGACCACTCCAGTTAAGTGAATATCGCAATAAAGCTAGTCACATGAATTTTTAAAATGTCCCAGTGCATATAATATACTATAGTCTATTAAGTGTACAATAGCAATTATATATAAAAAAACAATGTATATGCTTTAATTTAAAATACTTTATTGCTAAAATATGCTAACCATCATAGAGCCTTCAGTGAGTCATAATGTTTTTGTTGTAGAGCATCTTGTCTTGATGTTGATGGCTGCTGACTGATCAGGGTGGTGGTTGCTGAAGATTGGGGTGGCTGTAGAATTTTTTTAAAATAAGACGACAATGAAGTTTGCTACATTGATTGACTCTTCCTTTCATGAGTGATTTCTCTGTAGCATGTAATGCTGTTTGATAGCATTTTACCCATAGTAGAACTTCTTTCAAAATTGGACTCAGTCCTCTCAAACCCTGCCACTGCCTTGTCAACTAAGTTTATGTAATATTCTAAATCCTTTGATGTCATTTCAACAATCTTCACAGCATCTTCACCAAGAGTAAATTCCATCTCAAGAAACCACTTTCTTTGCTCATCCATAAGAAGCAGATTGCAGCAATTCATTCAGGCTCTACTTCTAATCCTAGTTCTCTTGCTATTTCTACCACATCTGTAGTTACTTCTACTAAAGTCTTGAACCCCTTAAAGTCATCCATGAGGGTTGGAATCAACTTCTTCCTAACTCCTGTTAATGTTTATATTTTGACCTCTTCCTATGAATCACAGATGTTCTTAATGGCATCTAGAATGATGAGTCATTCCTAGAAGGTTTTCAATTTATTTTGCCCAGATCCATCACAGGAATCACTATCTATGACAGCTATAGCCTTCAAAAATGTATTTCTTAAATAATAAGACTTGAAAGTTAAAATGACTCCTTGATCCATGGGCTACAGAATGGATGTTGTATTAGTAGGCATGAAAACAACATGAATCTCATGGTACATCTCCATCAGAGCTCTTGGGTGACCAGGTGCATTGTCAATGAGCAGTTATATTTTGAAAAGAATGTTTTTTTCTGAGTAGTAGATCTCAACAATAGATTTATCATAATTATTAAGGACTCTAGGATTTTCAGAATGGTAAATGAGCATTGGCTTCAACCCAAAGTCATCAGCTGCATTAGCTCCTAACTGACAAGAGAGTCAGCCTGTCCTTTGAATCTTTGAAGTCAGGCATTGACTTCTCCTCTCTAGCTGTAACAATCCTGGGTGGTGTCTTCTTCCAATACAAGGCTGTTTCATCTATATTGAAAATCTGTTGTTTAGCATAGCCACCCTTATTAATTATCTTAAGTAGGTCTTCTGGTTAACTTGCTATAGCTTCTACATCAGCTCATGCTGCTTCACCTTGCACTATTATGTTATGGAGTTGGCTTCTTTCCTTAAACATCATGAACCAACCTCTGCTAGCTTCAGACATTTCTTCTGCAGCTTCCTCACCTCTCTCAGCCTTCATAGAATTAAAGGGAGTTAGGGCCTTCTTCTGGATTAGGCTTTGGCTTAAGGGAATGTTGTGGCTGGTTTTCATCTTCTACCCAGACCATTAAAACTTCCTCCTATCAGCAATAAGGCTGTTTTGCTTTCTTATCATTCATGTGTTCACTAGAGTAGCACTTTTAATTTCCTTCAAGAACTTTTCCTTTTCATTCACAATTTGGCTGTTTGGTGCAAGAGGCCTAGCTTTGGGTCTCCAGCTTTCAACATGCCTTCCTCACGGAGCTTAATCATTTCTAGTTTTTGATTTAGAGTGAGATGTGTTATTATTTCTTTCTCTTGAACACTTAGAGACCATTATAAGGTTATTAATTGGCCTAATTTCAATATTGTCATTTCTGAGGAGGTGGGGAGGCTTGAGGAGAAGGAGAGAGATGGGGGATGAGTCAGTCAGTGGAGCAGTTGGAACATAAACTGCATTTATAGAATAAGTTCACTGTCTTATATTGACATGGTTCATGTTACCTCCAAACAATTACAATACTAACATCAAAGATCACTGATCACACCTCACCATAACAAATATAATAATGAAAAAGTTTAAATACTGCAAGAATTATCAAAATGTGACATAGAGACATGAGGTGAGCAAATGCTGTTGGAAAAATGGCACCGACAGACTTGTTCAATGCAGGGTTGCCACAAACCTTCAATTTGGAAAAAATGCAATACCTGCAAAGTGCAGTAAATGAGGTAGGCCTGTATATTAACTGATTTAATTCTCACAGCAACCCTATGAGGTAGGAGCTCTTACTAGTCCTCATTTTTTGGGGGGGGGCGCCCCCAGGCTTGCGGGATCTTAGTTCCCCAACCAGGGATTGAACCTGGGCCATGGCTGTGAAAGTACCAAGTCCTAACCACTGGACCACCAGGGAACTCCCTATTCCTCATTTTATAGAAGAAGAAACAGGCAAAGAGATGTTAGCTAATTTGCCCAAGGTCACTCAGTTACTATGGTGGACAATGATACTCCCAGACACTCTGGTTCTTGAACCTGTTCTCTTAACTACTATACTTACTATCTTTCAATGTTTATAAATTAACAACTCTGAGAACACTGCATTGCCAAACTTCTGAATGCTGTGGCCAAAAGGGTAATTAGAAGAAAGGTTATAATCTTAATGGCCTTTGTTACTCAGCAAAACCATAAGCTAATTCTTTAAAAAGATTAAAATAGACAAACTTCTAAGCAGGTGCTAAATCAAGAAAAGAGAAACTTACAATTAGTAGGAAAGCTTTGTGGCATCTTTACTTGCTCTTGTCCCACTCCCCTCCCCAGTAGAGTGGTGGTCTCAAAGATAGAAGCCTGGGCTTCCCTGGTGGCGCAGTGGTTGGGAGTCCGCCTGCTGATGCAGGGGACATGGGTTCGTGCCCCCGTCCGGGAAGATTCCACATGCCGCGGAGCGGCTGGGCCCGTGAGCCATGGCCACTGAGTCTGCGCGTCCGGAGCCTGCGCTCTGCAACCGGAGAGGCCACAGCAGTGAGAGGCCCGCATACCACAAAAAAAAAAAAAGATAGAAGCCTGCCTTCCCAGTGTGAGACCCTGGCCCTTGGTCCCAGAGGGAACAGAACAGACCTTATTCTCAAAGAATTTGGTTTGTATGTTTTAACCTGTCTAGGGGCTACCTGGAGGATTGACATAAGGCATTTGTGTTTTTTTGCCTAACCCAGAACTCTCTCAGGCGATAAGCATAATGCATTCTTCAAAAAACTGTAAGGCAGATGAACAACTCACTGCTACCTAAGGCAAAATAATGCAACTGAGTCAAACAAGAGACACACTGAAAGCCTGGAAGAAAAAACTGGGAGAGACTTTCTTTGGGAAATTAAGGTATTGAAAAATTAAGAAATTTTTAAGAAAATTAAGAAATTTTCTTAATTAGAAATTTCTTAATTAAAAATTAAGAAAAATATTAAGAAATTCCTCTGTGTATGTATATTGCATATACAGAGGAATTCAGAAAATCATGCACATGCCTAGGGCAGGATGCATGCTCAGAAAAGACCTGAAAGGATCCTAAACTTTCACTTCTGGCTGATCTCTAGGCTCAGTACAAGCAGGAAGTGAAAGCTGTGGTATAGTTTTAAGCAGCCTGTCTAAGCATTGAAGGAATTCCCCAACATGGAGCCCATCTGCAAAGACTGAGAGGGTTTTTTCCCTTTTTTTTTTCTTTTTTTCCTTTCTTTCTTTCCTTTTTTTCTTCTGAGTGGGAAGAAACCCAGGTGTTCAAGGAAATCTCTGTCAGGACACTAACTGACCAAAAGCTAAAAAACAAACACTTATGAGATGATACGTGACAAAGAATACAGACTTTACAAAAATAGTTTAGCAAAATCCCTTAGCAAACAAACAGCTACCACTCACAGCAAACTATGATATCAAATCCTGAGGAAGAGAGTGATTTCCAGAATTACCACATAATTATATTCAAAATGTTCAATTGTCAAAAAAAAAAATTGCAAAGGATACAGAGGAACAAAAAGGTATGGCTCTTTCAAAGAAGAAATGAACAGAAACTCTCCCTGAGGAAGTATAGACATTAAACTTACTAGGCAAAGGTTTTAGATCAATTGTATTAAAAAAAAAGAAGAAGAAAAAAAAGCTAAAGGAAGCTATGGACAAAGAGATAAAATAAACCAGGAGAACAGTGTGTGAACAAATAAAAAATATCAATAAAGATAGAACTTATAAAAAGGAAAAAAACCATAAATTCTGGAGTTAAAAGTACAATAACTGAAATGGAAAAACTCCCTAGAGTTTTCAGTAGCACATCTGAGCAGGCAAAAGAAAGAATCACCAGTTTTTAATAATAGGTCAATTGAAATAATCCAGTCTGAGAAGCAGAAAGAAAAAATAATGAAGTAAAATGAACAGAGCCTAAAGGACCTGTGGGACTCCATCAAGTCACCAACATACATATAATGGAAATTTCAGAAAGAGAGGAGAAGAAAGAGATAAAGGGGCATAAAGAAAAGTTGAAGAAGTAGTGGCCTAAATATTCCCAAATTCCCAGATAAAAGACATAAATCTGCACCTCCGAGAAGCTTAACGAACTCCAAGAAAGATAAAAATAAAGAGATCCACACTGAGACATATTATAATCAAACAGTTGAAGTACGAAGAGAAAATCTTGAAAGCAGCAAGAGAAAAGTAACTCATCATTTACAAAGGATCATCAATCAGATTACACTCAATTTTCAGCAGAAACCATGGAGGCTGGAAGCCAGTGGGATGACATACTTAAAGCACCAAAAGAAAAAACTGTCAACCAGGAATTCTGTATTCTTCAAATAATCCTCATGAAGGAGAAATATAATTAAATAATTAAAACTGAATATATCCTCATGAAGGAGAAATTAAGATGTTCCTAGATAACTAAAAGCTAAGAGAATTCAGCACTAGTAGAACTGCCTTACAAGAAATGCTAACAGGAGTCCCTTCAGGCAGAAATGAAAGGATATTAGACAGTAACTCGAAGACATATGAAGAAATAAAGAAGACTGGTAAAGGTAACTACATAAGTCAATACAAAAGCCAATATTATAATGTTGGTTTGTAACTCCTATTTTTTTTGCAATATGACTTAAAATAAATGCATTGAACAATAATTCTAAATCTATGCTAATGGGCATACAAAGCATAAAGATGTAATTTGTGACAACATCAACTTAAAGTGGATGGGATTTAGCTGTATAGGAGCAGTTTTTGTATATAATTGAAGTAAGGTAGTATTACTTCAAAATAGAATGTTAAAATTTTAAGAAATTAATTTTAATTCCCAAGGCAGTCACCAAGAAATAACTTAAAAATTACAGAAAAAAATTTAGAGAGGAATAAAAATGATGCACTATAAAAAAGATCAATTAAACATTAAAGAAGATGGTCATGGAGGATTTGAAGAACAAGAAAATTTGAGACATAAAGAAGACAGATTAAAAATGGCAGAAGCCCTTCCTAAACAGTAATTACTTTAAATAAATGGATTAAACACTCCAATTAAAGAGCAAATGTTGGTAGGATGGATTAAACAAAGATAACAAACATCAAAAAAACTGGAAGAAAAAAACCCATGATCCATCTATATGTTGTCTAACAAGAGACTCACTATTTTTTCCAGTTTTATTGAGAAATAATTGACATACATCAATGTAAAAGTACAGCATGATGGTTTGATTTACCTATATTGTGAAAAGATTACCACAATAGGTTTAATTAACAACCATCATCTCATATAGATAAAATAAAAAGAAAAGTTGCAGAATATAAGATCAGCACACAAAATTCAGTTGTATTTCTATGTATTACCTATGAACAATCCAAAAAGGAAATTAAGAAAGTAATTGTGTTTATAATAGCATCCTAAATAATAAAATACCTAGGAATAATTTTAACCAAGGAGATGAAAGACTTGTACACTGACACCTATAAAACATTGCTGAAAAAAATTAAAGGAGACCTAAGTAAATGGGAAATACATTCTGTGTTTATGGGTTGAAAGACTTAATGTTATTAAGATGTGAATACCACCCAAAATAATCCCAAAGACTTTTTTGCAACAATAGAAAAAAAGTCATCCTAAAATTTATATGGAATATCAAAGGATCCCCAAGTAGCCAAAACAATCTTGAAAAAGAACAAAGTTAGAGAGCTCATACTTCCTGATTTGAAAACTTGCTATAAAATTATAGTGATCAAAATGGGTGGTACTAGCATAAAGATAGATATAATACCCCACAGAATGGAAAATAAGTACTCAAATATATGTACACACATGTTCATGGCAGCAATTTTTACCATAGTCAAAAAGTAGAAACAACTGAAATGTCCATCAATGGATGAATGGATAAACAAAATGTGTAAATACATGCAATGAAATATAATTCAGTCACAAAAAGGAATCTAATTCTCTGAGCAACTTCCCCTCTTCTACCCTGGAAGATGTCAGAAATTTCTTCTCTGGAGAGGACAAAATAGAGGCTCTTTAGCTGGGGAACACCAGGCATAGATCAAGACATGGGTACTTAAACAAACAAACAAAAAACAAGCATACTGAATGCTGCACACAGAGACTCCTCTGAAATCCTCTCCTCCGTCATGGACAGCTTGTAGAACATAGGTAGCAAGACTCTTAACCATCCATTATCTGGATGTACCACAGTTAATTTATCCATTTACCTACTGAAGGGCATCTTGATTGTTTCAAGTTTTGGCAATTATCAGTAAAGCTGCTATAAATATCTGTATGCAGGTTTTTGTGTAGACATAAGTTTTTAACTCCTTTTGGTAAATATCAAGGAGTGCTATTGCTGGATTGTATGGCAACAGTATTTTTATTTTTGTAAGAAATAGCCATACTGTCTTGAAAGTGGCTGTACCATTTTGCATTCCCAGAAGCAATGATGAAGAGTTTCTGCGGTTCCATGTCCTCACCAGCATTTTGTGTTGTCAGTGTTCCAGATTTTGACCATTCTAATAGGTGAGTAGTGGCAACTCTTTTTTTTTTTTGCAACTCATTTTTGTTTGTTTGTTTTCTGGTTTTCTGGCTGCATTGTCCAGCTTGAGGGATCCTAGTTCCCCAACCAGGGATTGAACCCAGGCCCCAGCAGTGAAAGCACCTAGTCCCAACCATTGAACCACCAGGGAATTCTCCTCATTTTTGTTTTAATTTGTACTTCCATGATGACATATGATGTGGAGCATATTTTTGTATACTTACTTGCCATCTGTATGTCTTCTTTGATGAGGTGTCTGTTAAGCTTTTGGCCCATTTTAAAATTTGTTTTTTTGTTTTCTTATTGTTAAGGATCAAAAGATATTTGTATATTTTGGACAATAGTCCTTTTTCAGATGTATCTTTAGCAAATGTTTCCTTCCAATATGTGGCTTGTCTTGTTATTCTTTTGACATTTCTTTTTACAGAGCAGACATTTTTAATTTTAATGAAGTCCAGCTTATCTATTACTGTTTAATGGATTGTGCTTTTGCTGTTTCTAAAAAGTCATTGCCATACCCAAGGTCATCTAAATTTTCTCCTATGTTTTATTCTAGGAGTTTTCTAGTTTTGCTTTTACTTTTAAGTCTATAATGAGTTTTAGTTAATTTTTCTGAAGGATGTAAGATCTGTGTATAGATTTTTTTTTTTTTGCATTTGGATGTCCAGTTGTTCCAGCACCATTTGTTGAAAAGACTATCTTTGCTCCATTTGTTTTTTTCCATTCCTTTTACAGAGATCAATTGATTATATTAATGTGAGTTTATTTCTGAGCACTCTATTTTGTTCCATTCACATTGTCTTGATTACTATAGCACTGTAGTAAGTCTTCAAGTTGAGTAGTGTCAGTCCTCCGACTTTGTTCTTTGTCTTCAATATTGTGCTGGCTCTTCTGGGTCTTTTGCCCCTTCACATAAACTTTAGAATCAGTCTGCTGATATGCACAAAATAACTTGTTGGGATTTTGATTGGGATCGTGTTGAATCTATAGATCAACTTGGGAAGAACAGACATCATGACAATGCTGAGTCTTCCTATTAATAAACATGGAATATTTCTCCATTTATTTCATTCTTTGATTTTGTTCATCAGAGTTTAGTAGTTTTCCTCATAATAGATTTTGTACATATTTTGTTAGATTTATTACTATTCCATTTTTGGGGTGCTAATGTAAATCATATTGTTTTAAATTTCAAATTCCTTTGTTCATTGTTGGTGTACAGGATAGAGATTGACTTTTGTGTATTATTAACTTTGTACCCTGCAACCTTGCTGTAATCACTTACTAGTTCAGTAGTTTTTGTTAATTCTTTCAGATTTTCTATATAGATGATTATGTCATCCGAGAACAAAAACAGCTTTATTTCTTTCTTTCCAATCTGTATTTCTTTTATTTCCTTTTTCTTATCTTACTGCATTAGCTTGGACTTCCAGTAGGATGTTGAAAAGGAGTGATGAAAGGGGACATCCTTGCCTTGGTCCTGATCTTAGTGGAAAATCTAGTTTCTAGAAGAAAACCATTAATTATGTTAGCTGTAGGTTTTTATAGATATTCTTTGTCAAGTTAAGTTCCTCCTCTATTCCTAAATTACTGAGAGTTTTTATCATGAATGAGTGTTGGATTTTGTCAAGTGCTTTTTTCTGAATCTGTTGATATGATCAAGTAATTTTTCTTCTTTGGTCTGTTGATGTGATGGATTACATCAATCAATTTTCCAACGTTGAACTAGGCTTTGTATACCTGGGATAAACTCCACTTAATTGTGGTGTATAATTCTCTTTATATACAGCTGGATTTGATTGCTAATATTTTGTAGAGGATTTTTGCATCTGTGTTCATGAGAGTTATTGGTCTGCCATTTTTCTTTCTTATGGTGTTTTTGTCTGTTTTTTGGTATTAGAGTAATGCTGGCCTCAAAGTATGAGTTAAAAAGTATTCCCTCTGTTTCTATCCTCTTAAAGATATTGCAGGGAATTGGTGTAATTTTCTCCTTAAATTATTGGTAGAACTCAGTGGATCTATCTGGGCCTGGTGCTTTCAGTTTTGGAAGATTATTAATTATTGATTCAATTTCCTTAATTGATATTGTTTATTTCTTCTTGTGTGAGTTTTGGCAGATTGTGTCTTTCAAGGAATCGGAAAATTTCATCAAGGTTATCAAATCTATTGGCATAGAGTTGTTCATAGTATTCCTTTGTTATCTTTTTTGAAAAATAAATTTATTTATTTATGGCTGCATTGGGTCTTCGTTGCTGCGTGCAGGCTTCCTCTAGTTGCGGTGAGCTGAGGCTGCTCTTCGTTGCATTGCGCAGTCTTCTCATTGCGGTGGCTTCTCTTGTTGCGGAGCACGGGCTCTAGATCTGCAGGCTTCAGTAGTTGTGGCTTGTGGGCTAAGAGCGCAGGCTCAGTAGTTTTGGCGCACGGGCTTAGTTGCTCCGCGGCATGTGCGATCTTCCTGGACAAGGGAACGAACCCATGTCCACTGCATTGGCAGGCGGATTCTTAACCACTGTGCCACCAGGGAAGCCCTGCTCTAATTCTTTTTTATTTTACTATTTTTCATTGAGATATAATTGACGTATAACATTGGTTTCAGGTGTACAACATATCAATTAGATGTTTGTATATATTGTGAAATGGATCATGATCATGATCATAAGTCTAGTTAACATTCATCACTGTACATAGAAAAGTTTTTTCTTGTGATGAGTACTTTTAAGATCTACTCTCTTAGCAACATCCAAATATACAATACAGTATTATTAACTATAGTCACCACTCTGTACATTACACCCCCATGCCTTATTTATTTTATAGAGGGAAGTTTGTACTTTTTAACCCCCTTCACCCATTTCACCCACCCCTCACTCCCTTGCCTCTGGCAATTACCAGTCTGTTCTCTGTGTCCGTGCTCTCTCTCTCTCTCTTTTAGATTCCACATAGAAGTGAGATCATAAGGTATTTATCTTTTTCTGTCTGGCATATTTCATGTAGTATAATAATCTTAAGATCCATCCATGTTGTTGCAGATGGCAAGATTTCATTTTTTCATAGCTATATATTATTACATTATGTATATATAACACATTTTCTTTACCCATTCATCCCTCAAGGAACACCTAGGTTGCTTCCATATTTTGGCTATTGTACTCATTTTGCTATGAACATGGGGGTGCATATATCTTTTCAAGTTAGTGTTTTGCTTTTCTTCGTATAAATACCTAGAAGTGGAATTGCTGGATGATATGGTAGTTCTATTTTTAATTTTTTGAGGAACCTCCATACTGCTTTTCATAGTGCTTACACCAATTTACATTCTCACCCATGGTGCACAAGTGTTCCCTTTTCTCCACATCCTTGCCAACACTTATTTTTGTATTTTTGATAATAACCATTTTAACAGGCATGAGATGATATCTCATTGGGTTTTGATTTGCATTTCCCAGTTGGTTAGTGATGTTGAGCACCTTTCACGTACCTGTTGGCTATCTGCATGTCATCTTTGAAAAAAGTCTATTCAGGTCCTCTACCCATTTTTAAAATTAGGTTGTTTGTTTTTAATGTTGAATTATATGAGTTTTGTGTATATTTTAGATATTAACCCTTTATAAGATATATTGCTTGAAAATATCTTCTCCCATTCAGTAAGAGGCCTTTTCATTTTGTTGATAGTTTCCTTTGCTGTGCAAAACTTTTTAGTTTGATATACTAGTCCCATTTGTTTATTTTTGCTTTTGTTTCCTTTGCCTGAGGAGACATATCCAAAAAAGAATTACTAAGACCAGTGTCAAAGAGCATAACTTCCTATGTTTTCCTCTAAGAGTTTTATGATTTCAGGTCTTACATTCAAGTCTTTAATCCATTTTGAGTTAATTTTTATGTATGGTGTAAAATAGTGATCTAGTTTCATTCTTTTGCCTGTGGTTGTCCAGTTTTGTTTTGTTTTTTTGCGGTACACGGGCTTCTCACTGTTGTGGCCTCTCCCGTTGCGGAGCACAGGCTCCGGACGCACAGGCTCAGCGGCCATGGCTCACAGGCCCAGCTGCTCCACGGCATGTGGAATCTTCCCAGACTGGGGCACAAACCCGTGTCCCCTGCACTGGCAGGCGGACTCTCAACCACTGCGCCATCAGGGAAGCCTGGTTGTCCAGTTTTTACAACACCATTTACTGAAGAGATTTTTCTTTCCCCATTGTATATTCTTGGTTCTTTTGTTACAAATTAATTGACAATATATATGTGGGTTTATTTCTGAGCTCTCAATTTTGTTCCATTGATCTATGTTTCTGTTTTTATGTCAATAGCATACTGTTTTAATTACTATACTTTGTAATATAGTTTCTTTTTCTTTTTCTTTTTGGCTGTGTTGGGTCTTCGTTGCTGCACGTGGGCTTTCTCTAGCTGCAGCGAGCAGGGACTACTGTTTGTTGTGGTGCGCAGGCTTCTCGTTGTGGTGGCTTCTCTTGTTGTGGAGCACAGGCTCTAGGTGTGTGGGCTTCAGTAATTGTGGCATGTGGGCTCAGTAGTTGTGGCATGTGAGCTCAGTAGTTGTGGCTCACGGGCTTAGTTGCTCAATGGCATGTGGGGTCTTCCTGGACCAGGGATCAAACCCATGTCCCCTGCATTGGCAGGTGGATTCTTAACCACTGAGCCACCAGGGAAGTCCTGTAATATAGTTTCAAATCAGAGAGTGTGATGCCTCCAACTTTGTTCCTTGTTACACAAGATTGCTCTGGCTGTTTGGTTTTTCTTGTGGTTCCATACAAATTTTAGGACAGTTTGTTCTATTTCTTTGAAAAATGTCATTGGAATTTCAATGGAGATTGCATTGAATCTGTGGAGTGCCTTGGGAAATATGGACATTTAACAATACTGATTCGTCTAATTCACGAGCATGAAATATCCATTTATGGATATTTATTTGTGTCTTCCATTTATTTGTGTCTTCCCATTTATTTGTGTCTTCTTCCATTACTTTCATTAATGTCTTGTGGTTTTCAATATAGAGGTCTTTCACCTTGGTTAAATTTATTCCTAGGTGGTGTTTTTTTGGGGTGGGGGGATGCATTTGTGAATAAGATTTTTTTTCTTTATTTCTCTTTGTGATAGCTCGTTATTGGTGTATAGAAATGCAGCAGATTTTTGTGTATTGATTTTTGTATCCTGTAATTTACTGAATTACTTCATTTGTTCTAACAATTTTTTGATGGAGTTTTTAGGCTTTTCTGTATATAATATGTCATCTGCAAAGAGTGACAGTTTTACTTTTTTCTTTCCAATTTGGATACCTATTTCTTTTTCTTGCCTATTTTCTCCGTCTAGGACTTCCAATATTATGTTGGATAAAAGTGGAAATTGTGGGCATCCTTGTCTTGTTCCTGATCTTAGAGGAAATGCTTTCAGCTTTTTATTGTTGAGTATGATGTTAGATGTGGGCTTGTCATATATGGCCTTTAATATGTTGAAGTCTGTTCCCTCTATACCCACTTTGTTGACAGTTTTTATCATAAACGGATGTTGACTTTTGTCAAATGCTTTTTGTCCTCTATGATCATATAGTTTTATGCTTCATTTTGTTAATGTGCTATATCACACAGACTGATTTGGGGATAAAAACTTATGCTTGATCTCATTCTAAAGTTCAATGTTTTTATTCTCTTTTCCCATCTTATGTTTTTGATGTCACATTTAATATCTTTTTTTTTTTTAACATCTTTATTGGGGTATAATTGCTTTACAATGGTGTGTTAGTTTCTGCTTTATAACAAAGTGAATCAGTCATACATAAACATATGTTCTCATATGTCTTCCCTCTTGCGTCTCCCTCCCTCCCACCCTCCCTATCCCACCCCTCCAGGCTGTCACAAAGCACCGAGCCAATATCCCTGTGCCATGCGGCTGCTTCCCACTAGCTATCTACCTTACTACGTTTGTTAGTGTGTATATGCCCATGACTCTCTCTCGCCCTGTCACAGCTCACCCTTCCCCCTCCCCATAACCTCAAGTCCGTTCTCTAGGAGGTCTGCGTCTTTATTCCTGCTTTACCCCTAGGTTCTTCATGACATTTTTTTTCTTAAATTCCATATATATGTGTTAGCACACGATATTTGTCTTTTTCTTTCTGACTTACTTCACTCTGTATGACAGACTCTAGGTCTGTCCACCTCATTACAAATAGCTCAATTTCGTTTCTTTTTATGGCTGAGTAATATTCCATTGTATATATGGGCCACATCTTCTTTATCCATTCATCCGATGATGGGCACTTAGGTTGTTTCCATCTCCGGGCTATTGTAAATAGAGCTGCGATGAACATTTTGGTACATGACTCTTTTTGAATTTTGGTTTTCTCAGGGTATATGCCCAGTAGTGGGATTGCTGGGTCATATGGTAGTTCTATTTTTAGTTTTTTAAGGAACCTCCGTACTGTTCTCCATAGTGGCTGAACCAATTCACATTCTCACCAGCAGTGCAAGAGGGTTCCCTTTTCTCCACACCCTCTCCAGCATTTATTGTTTCTAGATTTTTTGATGATGGCCATTCTGACTGGTGTGAGATGATATCTCATTGTAGTTTTGATTTGCATTTCTCTAATGATTAATGATGTTGAGCATTCTTTCATGTGTTTGTTGGCAGTCTGTATATCTTCTTTGGAGAAATGTCTATTTAGGTCTTCTGCCCATTTTTGGATTGGGTTGTTTGTTTTCTTGTTATTGAGCTGCATGAGCTGCTTGTAAATTTTGGAGATTAATCCTTTGTCGGTTGCTTCATTTGCAAATATTTTCTCCCATTCTGAGGGTTGTCTTTTGGTCTTGTTTATGGTTTCCTTTGCTGTGCAAAAGCTTTGAAGTTTCATTAGGTCCCATTTGTTTATTTTTGTTTTTATTTCCATTACTCTAGGAGGTGGGTCAGAAAGGATCTTGCTGTGATTTATGTCATAGAGTGTTCTGCCTATGTCTTCCTCTAAGAGTTTGATAGTTTCTGGCCTTACTTTTAGGTCTTTAATCCATTTTGAGCTTATTTTTGTGTATGGTGTTAGGGAGTGATCTAATCTCATACTTTTACATGTACCTGTCCAGTTTTCCCAGCACCACTTATTGAAGAGGCTGTCCTTTCTCCACTGTACATTATTGCCACCTTTATCAAAGATAAGGTGTCCATATGTGCATGGGTTTATCTCTGGGCTTTCTATCCTGTTCCATTGATCTATCTTTCTGTTTTTGTGCCAGTACCATACCGTCTTGATAACTGTAGCTTTGTAGTATAGTCTGAAGTCAAGGAGCCTGATTCCTCCAGTTCCTTCTTTCATTCTCAAGATTGCTTTGGCTATTCGGGATCTTTTGTGTTTCCATACAAATTGCAAAATTTTTTGTTCTAGCTCTGTGAAAAATGCCAGTGGTAGTTTGATAGGGATTGCATTGAATCTATAGATTGCTTTGGGTAGTAGAGTCATTTTCACAATGTTGATTCTTCCAATCCAAGAACATGGTATATCTCTCCATCTATTTGTATCATCTTTAATTTCTTTCATCAGTGTCTTATAATTTTCTGCATATAGGTCTTTTGTCTCCTTAGGTAGGTTTATTCCTAGATATTTTATTCTTTTTGTTGCAATGGTAAATGGGAGTGTTTTCTTGATTTCACTTTCAGATTTTTCATCATTAGTATATAGGAATGCCAGAGATTTCTGTGCATTAATTTTGTATCCTGCCACTTTACCAAATTCATTGATTAGCTCTAGTAGTTTTCTGGTAGCATCTTTAGGATTCTCTATGTATAGGATCATGTCATCTGCAAACAGTGACAGCTTTACTTCTTCTTTTCCGATTTGGATTCCTTTTATTTCCTTTTCTTCTCTGATTGCTGTGGCTAAAACTTCCAAAACTATGTTGAATAAGAGTGGTGAGAGTGGGCAACCTTGTCTTGTTCCTGATCTTAGTGGAAATGCTTTCAGTTTTTCACCATTGAGGATGATGTTTGCTGTGGGCTTGTCATATATGGCCTTTATTATGTTGAGGAAAGTTCCCTCTATGCCTACTTTCTGGAGGGTTTTTATCATAAATGGGTGTTGAATTTTGTCAAAAGCTTTCTCTGCATCTATTGAGATGATCATATGGTTTTTCTCCTTCAATTTGTTAATATGGTTTATCACATTGATAGATTTGTGTATATTGAAGAATCCTTGCATTCCTGGAATAAACCCCACTTGATCATGGTGTATGATCCTTTTAATGTGCTGTTGGATTCTGTTTGATAGTGTTTTGTTGAGGATTTTTGCATCTATGTTCATCAGTGATATTGGCCTGTAGTTTTCTTTCTTTGTGACATCCTTGTCTGGTTTTGGTATCAAGGTGATGGTGGCCTCGTAGAAGGAGTTTGGGAGTGTTCCTCCCTCTGCTATATTTTGGAAGAGTTTGAGAAGGATAGGTGTTAGCTCTTCTCTAAATGTTTGATAGAATTCGCCTGTGAAGCCATCTGGTCCTGGGCTTTTGTTTGTTGGAAGATTTTTAATCACAGTTTCAATTTCAGTGCTTGTGATTGGTCTGTTCATATTTTCTATTTCTTCCTGATTCAGTCTTGGCAGGTTGTGCATTTCTAAGAATTTGTCCATTTCTTCCAGATTGTCCATTTTATTGGCATAGAGTTGCTTGTAGTAATCTCTCATGATCTCTTTTATTTCTGCAGTGTCAGTTGTTACTTCTCCTTTTTCATTTCTAATTCTATTGATTTGAGTCTTCTCCCTTTTTTTCTTGATGAGTCTGGCTAGTGGTTTATCTATGTTGTTTATCTTCTCAAAGAACCAGCTTTTAGTTTTATTGATCTTTGCTATTGTTTCCTTCATTTCTTTTTCATTTATTTCTGATCTGATTTTTATAATTTCTTTCCTTCTGCTAGCTTTGGGGTTTTTTTGTTCTTCTTTCTCTAATTGCTTGAGGTGCAAGGTTAGGTTGTGTATTCGAGATGTTTCCTGCTTCTTAAGGTGGGCTTGTATTGCTATAAACTTCCCCCTTAGAACTGCTTTTGCTGCATCCCACAGGTTTTGGGTCGTTGTGTCTCCATTGTCATTTGTTTCTAGGTATTTTTTGATTTCCTCTTTGATTTCTTCAGTGATCACTTCATTATTAAGTAGTGTATTGTTTAGCCTCCATGTGTTTGTATTTTTTACAGATCTTTTCCTGTAATTGATATCTAGTCTCATGGCGTTGTGGTCAGAAAAGATACTTGATACAATTTCAATTTTCTTAAATTTACCAAGGCTTGATTTGTGACCTCAGATATGATCTATCCTGGAGAATGTTCCATGAGCACTTGAGAAAAATGTGTATTCTGTTGTTTTTGGATGGAGTGTCCTATAAATATCAATTAAGTCCATCTTGTTTAATGTATCATCTAAAGCTTGTGTTTCCTTATTTATTTTCATTTTGGATGATCTGTCCATGGGTGAAAGTGGGGTGTTTAAGTCCCCTACTATGAATGTGTTACTGTCGATTTCCCCTTTTATGGCTGTTAGTATTTGCCTTATGTATTGAGGTGCTCCTATGTTGGGTGCATAAATATTTACAATTGTTATATCTTCTTCTTGGATCGATCCCTTGATCATTATGTAGTGTCCTTCTTTGTCTCTTTTAATAGTCCTTATTTTAAAGTCTATTTTGTCTGATATGAGAATTGCTACTCCAGCTTTCTTTTGGTTTCCATTTGCATGGAATATCTTTTTCCTTCCCCTTACTTTCAGTCTGTATGTGTCTCTAGGTCTGAAGTGGGTCTCTTGTAGACAGTATATATAAGGGTCTTGTTTTTGTATCCATTCAGCTAATCTGTGTCTTTTGGTGGGAGCATTTAGTCCATTTACATTTAAGGTAATTATCGATATGTATGTTCCTATTCCCATTTTCTAAATTGTTTTGGGTTCGTTATTATAGGTCTTTTCCTTCTCTTGTGTTTCTTACCTAGAGAAGATCCTTTAGCATTTGCTGTAAAGATGGTTTGGTGGTGCTGAACTCTCTCAGCTTTTGCTTGTCTGTAAAGGTTTTAATTTCTCCATCAAATCTGAATGAGATCCTTGCTGGGTAGAGTAGTCTTGGCTACAGTTTTTTCTCCTTCATCACTTTCAGTATGTCCTGCCACTCCCTTCTGGCTTGTAGGGTTTCTGCTGAGAGATCAGCTGTTAACCTTATGGGGATTCCCTTATGTGTTATTCGTTGTTTTTCCCTTGCTGCTTTTAATATGCTTTCTTTGTATTTAATTTTTGACAGTTTGATTAATATGTGTCTTGGCGTATTTCTCCTTGTATTTATCCTGTATGGGACTCTCTGTGCTTCCTGGACTTGATTAACTATTTCCTTTCCCATATTAGGGAAGTTTTCAACTATAATCTCTTCAAATATTTTCTCAGTCCCTTTCTTTTTCTCTTCTTCTTCTGGAACTCCTATAATTCGAATGTTGGTGCATTTAATGTTGTCCCAGAGGTCTCTGAGACTGTCCTCAGTTCTTTTCATTCTTTTTTCTTTATTCTGCTCTGCAGTAGTTATTTCCACTATTTTATCTTCCAGGACACTCATCCGTTCTTCTGCCTCAGTTATTCTGCTATTGATCCCATCTAGAGTACTTTTAATTTCATTTATTGTGTTGTTCATCGTTGCTTGTTTCATCTTTAGTTCTTCTAGGTCCTTGTTAACTGATTCTTGCATTTTGTCCATTCTATTGTCCATTCTATCTCCAAGATTTTGGATCAACCTTACTATCATTATTCTGAATTCTTTTTCAGGTAGACTGCCTATTTCCTCTTCATTTGTTAGGTCTGGTGCATTTTTATCTTGCTCCTTTATCTGCTGTGTGTTTTTCTGTCTTCTCATTTTGCTTATCTTACTGTGTTTGGGGTCTCCTTTTTGCAGGCTGCAGGTTCGTAATTCCTCCTGTTTTTGATGTCTGTCTCCAGTGGCTAAGGTTGGTTCAGTGGGTTGTGTAGGCTTCCTGGTGGAGGGGACTAGTGCCTGTGTTGTGGTGGATGAGGCTGGATCTTGTCTCTCTAGTGGGCAGGTTCACTTCTGGTGGTGTGTTTTGGGGTGTCTGTGGCCTTATTATGATTTTAGGCAGCCTCTCTGCTAATGGGTGGGGTTGTGCTCCTGTTTTGCTAGTTGTTTGGCATAGGTTTTCCAGCACTGTGGCTTGCTGGTCATTGAGTGAAGCTGGGTGCTGGTGTTAAGATGGAGGTCTCTGGGAGATTTTCGCCGTTTGATATTATGTGGAGCTGGGAGGTCTCTTGTTGACCAGTGTCCTGAAGTTTGCTCTCCTACCTCAGAGGCAGAGCCCTGCCTCCTGGCTGGAGCACCAAGAGCTTTTTATCCACACGGCTCAGGATAAAAGGGAGAAAAAGTAGAGGGAATTAGTAGAAGTATGAGGAAAGAAAGAAGGAAAGGAGGGTAGGAAGGAAGGAAGAAAGAAAGAAAGAAGCAAAGAAGGAAAGAAAGGAGGGAGGGAGGGAGGAAGGAAGGAAGGAGGGAAAGAAGGAAAAAAGACAGAAAGAAAGAAGATACAGTAAAAATAAAATAAAGTATAATAAAGTTATTGGATTAAAAAATTCTTATTTAGAAAAAAAAAAAAGGGACGGATAGAACCTTAGGACAAATGTTGGAAGCAAAGCTATACAGACAAAATCTTACACAGAAGCATACACATACACCCTCACTAAAAGAGGTAAATGGGGAAAAATCATAAATCTTGCTGTCAGAGACCACCTCCTCAATTTGGGATGATTCGTTGTCTAAAGGAGGGAAGGAAGAAAGGAAAGAAAGAAAGAAAGAACGAAGGTAAAGTATAATAACGTTATTAAAATTAATTATGAAGAAAAAAAATTTTTTTTTAAAAAACCATGGACGGATAGAACCCTAGGACAAATGGTGGAAGCAAGACTATACAGACAAGATCTCACACAGAAGCATACACATACACATTCACAAAAAGAGGAAAAGGGAAAAAATCATAGATCTTGCTCCTAAAGTCCACTTCCTTAATTTGGGATGATTGGTTGTCTATTCATGTATTCCACAGATGCAGGGTATATCAAGTTGATCGTGGAGCTTTAATCCGCTGCTTCTGAGGCTGCTGGGAGACATTTCCCTTTCTCTTCTTTGTTCTCACAGCTCCCAGGGCTCAGCTTTGGATTTGGCCCTGCCACTGCGTGTAGGTCGCTGGAGGGCGTCTGTTTTTTGCTCAGACAGGGTGGGGTTAAAAGAGCCGCTGATTCGGGGGCTCTGGCGCACTCAGGCCGGCGGGGAGGGAGGGGCACGGAGTGCGGGGTGGGCCTGCGGTGGCAAAGGCCGGCGTGACTTTGCACCAGCCTGAGGCGCGCTGTGCGTTCTCCCGGGGAAGTTGTCCCTGGATCCCGGGAACCTGGCAGTGGCGGGCTGCACAGGCTCCGCGGAAGAGGGGTGTGGAGAGTGACCTGTGCTCGCACACAGGCCCCTTGGCGGCGGCAGCAGCAGCCTTAACGTCTCCCGCCCGCCGCTGGGGTCCGCGCTTTTAGCCGCGGTTTGCGCCCGTCTCTGGATTCCGCGCTTTCAGCCGCGGCTCGCGCCCGTCTCTGGATTCCGCGCTTTCAGCCGTGGCTCGCGCCCGTCTCTGGGGTCCGCGCTTTCAGCCGCGGCTCGCGCCCGTCTCTGGGGTTCGCGCTTTTAGCCGCGGCTCGCGCCCGTCTCTGGAGTTCCTTTAAGCAGCGTTCTTAAACTCCTCTCCTCACGCCCCAGGAAACAAAGAGGGAAGGAAAAGTCTCCTGCCTCTTCGGCAGGTGCAGACTTTTTCCCGGACTCCCTCCCGGCTAGCTGTGGTGCACTAACCCCTTCAGGCTATGTTCAAGCCGCCAACCCCAGTCCTCTCCCTGCGCTCCGTCGGAAACCGAAACCCGAGCCTCAGAGCCTCAGCTCGCAGCCCCGCCCGCCCCGGCGGGTGAGCAGACAAACCTCTCGGGCTGGTGAGTGCTGGTCGGCACCGATCCTCTGTGCGGGAATCTCCCCGCTTTGCCCTCCGCACCCGTTGCTGTGCATTCCTCCGCGACTTCGAAGCTCCCCCCTCCGCCTCCCGCAGTCTCCGCCCGCGAAGGGGCTTCCTAGTGTGTGGAAACTTTTCCTCCTTCACAGCTCCCTCCCACTGGTGCAGGTGCCGTCCCTATTCTTTTGTCTCTGTTTTTTCTTTTGCCCTACCCAGGTACGTGGGGAGTTTCTTGCCTTTTGGGAGGTCTGAGGTCTTCTGCCAGCCTTCAGTAGATGTTCTGTAGGAGTTGTTCCACGTGTAGATGTATTTCTGGTGTATCTGTGGGGAGGAAGGTGATCTCTGCGTCTTACTCTTCCGCCATCTTCTGCCTTCTCCACATTTAATATCTTTTTATTTTATGTATTCATTGACTAATTATTGCCATCATGGCTATTTTTACTATTTTTTCTTTTAATCTTCATACTAGCTTAAAAGTGATTAATCCACTTACTATATATTTACCTTTTCAGTGAGACTTGTTCTTTCATGTTTCCTTGTTACTAATTAGCATCCTTTCTTTTCAGCTTAAAGAAGTCCCTTTAGCATTGTTTTCAAGAGGGTATTAAATCGTTTATTGGTTACACATGATAAAGGATGATACACAAGCTTCATTCCCAACTATAACTTTATCTGGTACCATAATTCAATTTAGATATATTGCATAGGATGTGCCAAGAAACTCCATGACTTTGCTTGGGTGACCCTTTTAAAGGTGAACTCCAGGTCACAACACAGTAACTGTCAGTTCAACTACACCAAGGTTTCTGAAGACAATGGCTTCTCCATCCAAGCAGGTTGTAAATAAATTTCACATGGAACCTGGCATCACCCTGAAGGAATGCTAACTTCACACTGTTGGGGTAGTTTACCAAAATGGCTTCAGAGTAGACTAACTACTTTACATAGCACATTTTAAAAAGACACATTTATTCAGTGTCGTGATCAGACTATTACATTTAACAATCAACAACATGGGTGCAAAAAACAAAAAATCTATATTAAAACCCTTGTTGGAATGCTTTATACTTTCCACAGAACAGAAACTAAAATAACCTGTTATACAATTAGTCATAAATACAGTCCTCGAGCTTTTTTTTGCCCATACACATGAGTATTGTCTAAAACACGTCTTCTTTGTAGCAGCTAGGCCCTGCCACCACTGTGCTTGGCTGAGTTCACAAATCTGTTGTAACCTGTAGTTTCCCTGTCACTTCTCTGGCTCTCCTCTCCTGCTAAGCTTTGTTTCCTGGCAGCAACTAAAACCTTCTGCCACTGCCATAGCTACTGATGCTGCTGGAACCACCATAGCCACCTTGGTTTTGTGGTTTGGCAAAGTATTGGCCCCTACCACCATAGGGCCCAGAACTTTTGCCTCCAAAGTTTCCTCCTTTCATGGGTTCAAAATTTGAAGATTAATTGTTATAATTGCCAAAATCATTGTAGCTTCCGCCACCTCCAAAACTGCTTCCATCATTACCAAATCCAATATAGCCATCCCCACTGCCACCATAGCCACCACCACATCTGCCACCAAAGCCACCTTGACCACTGACGTTTCCTCCACGACCAAAGCTGTCATTCCCTCCAAAACCCCCTCGACGACCACCACCAAAGTTTCCAGAACCACTTTGACCTCTTTGGCTGGATGAAGCACTAGCCACCTTTTCCTTAGATAGGGCTTTCCTTACTTCACAGTTGTGGCCATGCACAGAGTGGTATTTCTTTTTTTTTTCTTTTTGCGGTACGCGGGCCTCTCACTGTTGTGGCCTCTCCCGTTGCGGAGCACAGGCTCCGGATGCGCAGGCTCAGCGGCCATGGCTCACGGGCCCAGCCGCTCTGCGACATGTGGGATCTTCCCGGACCGGGGCATGAACCCGTGTCCCCTGCATCGGCAGGCGGACTCTCAACCACTGCACCGCCAGGGAAGCCCTGTTTTCCTCTTATTAGGAACTCTGGGCTTCCTGGATCTGGATGTCTATCTCCTTCCCAAGGTTAGGGAAGTTTTCAGCCATTATGTCTTCAAATAAGATTTCTTCTTTCCCTTCTTTCTGTTCTGTATTTTTCGTCTTTGTTCTCTTTCCTTCTCAGTTTTGGAGATTTCTGTTGAGATTTCTTCAAGCTGAGAGATTCTTTCCTCAGCAGTGTTCAGTGTACCAATAAGCCCATCAAAGGCATTCTTCTACAGTGTTTTTGGTTTCTCACTTTTCTTTTTGGTCCTTTTTGTTATGATTTCCATCTCTCTGCTTACATTGCCAATCTGTTCTTGCATTTTGTCTACTTTATCCATTAGAGCCCTTAGCATATTCATCACAGTTGTTTTAAATTCCTGGTCTAATAATTCCAACATCCCTGCCATGTCTAGTTTTGATGCTTGCTCTACCTCTTCAAAATTTTTTTTATCTTTTAGTATGATTTGATTTATCTTTTAGTATGATTTTTATATCTTTTAGTATAATTTTTTATCTTTTAGTATGATTTTTTTATCTTTTAGTATGATTTATCTTTTAGTATGATTTTTATCTTTTAGTATGATTTTTTTATCTTTTAGTATGATCTTTTAGTATGATACATATGATACATGATGTATCAGGTAAAAGGAGCTGCTGTAAATAGGCCTTTAGTACTGTGGTGGTAAGGTGTGGAGGAGGCAGGCATTTTAGTCCTTTGATTAGGTTTCAGCCTTTCAGTGTACCTATTCCTGTGGACTATGAACTTCACAAATGTGTCTCAGTTTTTTTCCCCACCCTTAGGTAGGACAAGACGTCTCCAGTGTGCTGGTGCTGGGTATTTCCCTTCCCACAGTTCAGTTAGGCTCTGAAAAGACCCTGGCAGGCTGTTCTCTGCTGAACTAGTTTATTCTGAGGGCAGGCATTGTTAAGAACAGAGTGCTCTGGTATATTTCAGAATGGTTCCTTTTCCCCTTCCCCTACCAGAAGCATGAGGGATTTTTTTTTTTTTTCTCATACTCACTCTGGGAATCTGGTCCAGCTCCTGGAGATAAAGCTCACAAAATGCAGGGGCTTCCCTATGACTGGGCCCCTTAGAGTTTTTAACTCTCAGACTTGTCCACACTGAACCTGCACCAATTCATCATTTACAGTTCAGGTTTTCCTACCCCAGAACTGGTTCCCACAGCAGTTTCTACTTCTGAGTCTCTGCTGCAGTAAACTGTGACTCTCCAATCTTAGAGGCAGCAGTTCTTTTCCCTGTGTCCTTACCTCTTTTTCAGATCCAAGAAGAGGTGTTGATTTTTCAGTCTGTTTAATTTTTTACTTGTTGTTAGTACAGAATGGCAACTTCCAAGCCCCTTAACTGTGGAACTGGAAACTCTGAGTCCCATCTTCTTAACCTGAGGACAGAATGCTCAGGTGAATCTGCCCAGATCCTTCTCTGTATCTAGCTGGGTTTTACCATTCTTAATATAGTCCCTACTCTCCTTTCCAGTAGGTCTCCTTAGGTAAGTTGAGGAAACTCATTTCACTTCACAGACATGTTCTGTTTTACCATACTCCTGAGAGCAGCAGAGAAGTCATGGTGAACAGAAAACACAAAGCAGCCCACTTACCCTGACCATGTTTTCAGTGGACATTCAGTGCCTAGCTTGTCAGGTGCTGTTAGTGGGTTAAGCTCTGTGTTTCCAAGGACTTACTCATGGTCTCACCCTGTGATTTCCCTCTAAGTGTCTCTTATAAACTCTCAAAGAAGCTGAAGTCAGATTATGGCCCAGATAGTTCTGCTTGTCTTCTCTTGGGAGTCCTCATCTAATTGTCCTCATCTAATAGTGGTTTTGTTTTCTCCTTATGCATCTGTGTTAGTGTTTGCTATTCTGTTTTTTTAACTAGACAGTGTATTATCTAGGTATACATTGTTTGATGGTTGATGGGCTTGTTAGTTCCTTGGCAATCCCAGCCTAATTTATGGACATCAAAGTGGTCTTGGTGACCAAAGACAGACCCAAGCAGAGAAATGCAGGTGCTCGTAGTTGGGAGATTGGCAAGTAATAGCTGATGCAGAATGGATACATGCAGGACCCCAATAGCATTTGCCATAGGAGAAGAAAACCTTAAAACAAAGCAAGAGAATGATCAATACAAAAGTTACGCAAAGTGAATACTTCTTTTGGAGGTAGCTCGAAGGAAGGGGCCTATGATGGGAGAGTGTCCAGGGGGCTTCTAAGCATCTAAGGATGTTCTATTTCTTATACTGGTTTGTGAGTACATGGTATTAATTCTTAATTCACATATATGTGTTATACACTCTTCTGTGAAGGTATATATTTCACAATAAAGGTTTTATTAAAATAATGGGTATAGCACAGGGAACTCTGCTCTGTAATGGCCTATATGGGAAAAGAATCTAAAAGACAGAGGATATATGTATATGTATAACTGATTCACTTTGCTGTATACCTGAAACTAACACAACACTGTAAATAAACTATACTCCAATAAAAATTTTAAAAATAATGGTACAATTTATATTAAAGAATTTGATACAGACCAAGTAAGTATTGAGATTTTATGGATCAATAAAAAAGCATGTCTTCCTTGCCTGATTTTGGTTGAAATTGAAAGAGATTCAGGAGTCACAGAGAAGGAAATAAAAGTAGTACCTTTATTACTGATGAAGTTAATTGAAAAATGTAGCCTTAAATCCACAGCTAAGTGGACTTGCCGTTTTCCCCTCCAGAATAGATCTTACCAATAGTAATTGGCACAGCTAGAAAAGCACAGACCTCCTTTGCATGGGTGAGAACAGACCAGAATGCATGCTTTTTGCAAGTGAGCAGGCTTAACAAAAGAATCCAGAAGTGGCTGAGCTGCAATTCTTTCTCCTAAACTCTCCTATAGGATTAGCCATTTCTCTTTCCCTGGCAATTAGTGAATGAGGGACATAGAGAAGCCAGAAATGTCAATTTAGCTGAAATTGCCTCTGTAAAGATTCACAAAAACTGAGGAAAAGTTTTCCCACCTAACAGTATACATACAATAATTTATTACAGAAGTGTCATTTCAAAAAAATGGATAATTCAATAAATGTATTAGTGTTCCTGGCTAACTTTTGAAAATACAGTTAAATCCTAAAACTCAGTAGATTTCATAAAGACAGTTTGTTTTCTGTGTATATTATACTACAATAAAAATTCTTTTAAAAAAGTATGTGTGATATGAGCTCATTTTTATTAAAAATATGCATTTATATTTGTTCATATACAAACACATATATATTTATGTCAGTCTGGAAAGACATGCATGAAAATGTTAGCAGTTATTATTTCTAGGTGATGGAAATGTAAGTCTTACCTTTTCTTTTACAGTAAGCATGTCCTTTTACTCAGCTAAAATAAAATTATTTTTCTTCCTTTTTTTTTTTTTTTTTTTTTTTTTTTTGCGGTACGCGGGCCTCTCACGGTTGTGGCCTCTCCCGTGGCGGAGCACAGGCTCCGGACGCGCAGGCTCAGCGGCCATGGCTCACGGGCCCAGCCGCTCCGCGGCATGTGGGATCTTCCTGGACTGGGGCACGAACCCGTGTCCCCTGCATCGGCAGGCAGACTCTCAACCACTGCGCCACCAGAGAAGCTCAAAATTATTTTTCTATAAATGTTACGTGGCCAATTGTTACTCTTTTATAGTCTGAATTAAACTAGTAGACAGAAACAATGTTTTAAAACTTGTAACAACTTTACACAATCGTACACACAGAAATGCTCAAAACATACATATAGTAGGGAATACTTTTTTTTCTGATAGTAATTAAAATAAGATTTCTTTAATAGTGTATGACAGTATAAAACTGGGAAGTCACACTCATTATTTATTATTCTACCTTGTACATGATATTATGGCATGTACATAATATCTGTTTCTTAGGTTTTCTGTTTCTTAGGTTAATTTTTATTCCAGTGAACAAATGTAATGATGTTACCTAAACTAAAATTACCAATGAATGTTATTTGTTATCTTTAAAGAAGAAACAACTTTAAATCACCAAAACATCTTACATTGCTCATTTATAACTTGTATATTTATTTATGTAACAATTATCTTATTAGTGACCATGTAACAATATATTTCTGTATGCTCAACTTCCTAAACTTTTAGTTAACGGAAGAAAAAGAAGGTTAGGTAATTCAAAATTCAAAGAAATAATTTCTTTCTAAGGTCTTTTACTTTGTGACCATGGAAATTGTACCCTTTTCAATTCAGCAAAATATACTAGGTATTTATTTACTCTGTGCATGACTTTGTTACATACTATCAAGATACGTTCATTAAGATAGAAATGTTATTATGAGATGTGAATTAACATTCTTACTAATTGAAAAAATTGTTAAATACCAGAGCTCTTTCATTCCACATCATGAAAATAAAAGTTCTAACAATGAAGTAGTTGCATTTATTAGATCTAGATCCTGTTTTGATTTTCAGGGAAAATAACTTTTTATTAAATCATTGTACTTTAACTGAAAGTTTAGTAAGGTTAGCATGTAGGAATATATCATTACATGGTCACTGATACGATAATTTATATATGAGAATTTCATTGTTATATCAGCAATAAAAGGGGTTGGGCACTTTTTATTTTTATATATTAAAGATAAATAACATTACCAGTTTTTGTTTGGAGACCATTGTTATATTTGCTAATTTGATTAAATATAGATAAATTAAACAAAAATTTAAAAAGAGAAGGTAATAACCATACTAGTCTATAAATTTCCTGAGAACAGTCTGTCACTTTCCCAAGTACAATCTTTACACATTAGTATATAGGAAATTTAACTTGATAAAAATGGAATTATATGATTACAAATAAAAAGTACTATAGAATATAGTATGTTATATGTTAACCTTAAGTAAAGCACCTTAAAACCTTATTATAACATGGTTGTCCAGGACCATATCAAGGCAGCCCTATACTGACAGACTAATGAGATTATGTGGCACCAGTTTGGGATAAAGAGAGGAAGGCATGGGGATCAGAATAGATGGTGAGGATTATTTGCAGCTATTACTAAAACATTAAGGTATTTGTAGATGCTAAAAGTGTAATGGCTAAGGATCTCTTAAGGTGTCGTCTTGATTTATTTCTTTTTCATCGTTACCTACTTCCTGCCATTGTTGGAAAACAATAGTATTTTTTCCCTGAACAATAGATTTTCTTATCTTAGATTTTGCTATAACTCGTTATATATAAGCGAAAATATTAGAATTTGGTTCAAAATACTTTGTACCTTTCTGTTTCTTTATTTAGGCATAATGTCCACTGCTTGGGATTTGTACGATTCTTATAATGCTATGGAGCTTTCATCTTTACCAGTAAAAAGATCTACAGTTGATTCAAGTAGTAAAGCAAGCATACCTTCTAAAGACTGGGACCAAAGACTGCCAGGGAGTAATTTAGAAAAAAGTAAGATTTCATTTATTTCAGTTTTTTAAAAATTGGGGTAAAATTGGTATATAACATTATATTAGTTTCAAGTGTACAACGTATAATTCAATCTTTGTCTACACTACAAAGTGATCACCACCATGTCTAGTTACTATCTGTCACTCTATAATTAACCTACCCCCTTTACCCATTTCACCTACCCCCCAACCTCCTTCCCCTCTAACAACCATGAATCTGTTCTCTGCATTTATGAGTTTGGTTTTTGTTTTGTTTTTTACATTCCACATATGAGTGAAATCATATGGTATTTGTCTTTCTCTCTCTGACTTATTTCACTTAACATAATACCGTGCATTTCCCTGATAATTAGTGATGTTGAACATCTCATGTACCATTTGGAAAAAATGTCTGTTTTGCTTATCTGTCCATTTTTAATCAGATTTTTTTTTTTTTTTTTGCTATTGAGTTCTTTGAGTTCTTTATATATTTTGGATTAACCCCTTATCAGATATATGGTTTGCAAATATTTTCTCCTATTCAGTAGGTTGTCTTTTGATTTCATTGATGGTTTCCTTTGCTATGCAGAAGCTTTTTAGTTTGATGTAGTACCACTTGTTTATTTTTGCTTTGGTTGCTTTTGCTTTGGAGTCAGATCTAAAAAATCAATGCCAAGACCAATGTCAAGAAGCTTATTGTCTATGTTTTCTTCTAGGATATTTATGGTTTCAGGTCTTATATTTCAAGTCTTTAATCCATTTTGAGTTAATTTTTACGTTTGGTGTAAAATAGTAATCTAGTATCATTCTTTTGCTTGTGGCTGTCTAGTTCTCCCCACACCATTTATTGAAGAGACTATCCTTTCCCCATTGTATATTCTTGGCTCCTTCGTCATAAATAATTGACAATATATGTGTGCATTTATTTCTGTGCTCTCTATTCTGATTCATTGATCTATGAGTCTGTTTTTATGTCAATACCATGCTGTTCTGATTACTAGTGCTTTGTAGTATAGTTTGAAATCAGAGAGTGTGTACCTCCAGCTTAGTTCTTCTTCCTCAAGATTGCTTAGACTATTCACTGTCTTTTGTGGTTCCACATAAATTTCTGAATTATTTGTTCTAGTTCTGCGAAACCTGCCATTGGAATTTTGATAGGGATTGCATTGAATCTGTAGACTGCTTTGGGTCACATGAACATTTTTTTTTTTTTTTTTTTTTTGCGGTACGCGGGCATCTCACTGTTGTGGCCTCTCCTGTTGAGGAGCACAGGCCCCGGACGCGCAGGCTCAGCAGCCATGGCTCACGGGCCCAGCCACTCCATGGCATGTGGGATCTTCCTGGACCGGGGCACGAACCCGCGTCCCCTGCATCGGCAGGCAGACTCTCAGCCACTGCGCCACCAGGGAAGCCCCACATGAACATTTTAACAATGTTAATTCTTCCAATCCATGAGCATGGACTACCTTTCCATTCATTTATATCTTTTAAAATTTCTTTTATTAGTGTCTTGTTATTTAAGATTTTTTGGAATGTTTTCATGTGACATTTTTAACAAATTCTTTTGTAGTAGTTACAATATTTTCTTTCTGGTGGAACATGAAAAATACAACTTTTACTTAGAAATATCATTGTTACTCTTTTTTTTTTTTTGCGGTACGCGGGCCTCCCACCGCCGCGGCCTGCCCCGCTGCAGAGCACAGGCTCCGGACACGCAGGCCCAACGGCCATGCCTCACGGGCCCAGCCGCTCCGCGGCACGTGGGATCCTCCCAGACCAGGGCACGAACCCGCGTCCCCCGCACCGGCAGGCGGACTCCCAACCACTGCGCCACCAGGGAAGCCCCATTGTTACTCTTTCACATAGTCTTGAACTTTGAACTGAAAATTTTATTTTTTCTTGGATACCTGTCAAGAGTTTCAAAGATCGTATCTTTCTCTGTCGCTTCTTTACTTGCTCTTAAGCTCTTTTTCATACATGTAGTTTCCACAGTTTTCTCTCTCTCTTTCTATACGTTAGATAACTTGTAAGAAAAATAAAATATGCAAGCTCTGTGACAACATAAAATGGAGATACGTTAACAACAATGGCTTTTAATTGGGGACAATTTTACCTTTCCTAGGGGACACTTGGCAATATCTGGAGACATTTTTGGTTGTCATGACTATGTTGACATTTTGGGTAGATGCCAAGGATACTGCTAAAATTTCGTCAATTCACCAAAGAGCCCCACAACAAAAAAAATTATCTGGCCAAAATGTCAATAGTACCAAGGCTTGGAAATCCTGCATTACAAATTTAGCTTTTAGTATGTTAAGTTTTAAGATTAAATGTTATAATTAAAACCAACACAAAATTGTAATTCTCCAGATATACTGCTATGAAAGAATTTTTACAAAGTTCAGTTATAAGAAGTTTGTTAAGTTCCACTTCTGATTATATTGTGATTATATAATTTTTGTCTCCATATTCTGAACTTCTGAGTCTTTTTCTTCTAGAATTATATTACTACATTTAAGGGATGGTCTTTACTTCAAACTATACCCTGGCAAAGTTTTGTAAAGTTTTGGTAAATTTTCATAAATTGAACTCAAATATTTCTACTCTCACTAATTTTGACCCAAAGACAAATGTAATATTTAAAAATAGTAAATCAGTAAATATTTTGAAAAGCCAAGTTTAAAAAGAATTGGTAATTTTCAGAAAACAATGACCTTATTTATAATGACTACATACCCTTCAGAGATACAGATTCATGGAACTTATCACCTTATAACTTGCTCTATCATTGTTTCTCAAGTTTACTGTTAAAAATGTCTAAACATTAGATGTGTTACCTATATCCTTTTGGTTTTTTTAAATGATATTTATGGTATGTAGACTATATCCATATTTTACTGAAAGTTATTTATAATGAACACCAGTTAATTTTCCCAGAGGAAAGTGAAGGGGAAGAATGAATCATTAGTAACCATTAAAGAAACATTATTTTTTGTTATTTAAGTATTAATGTCCATACAGTAGGTTTGCTTTTAGAAGATTCCAAAAATTGCTAGGAAAAAAATCAATCTTAGACTAAAAATTACATGAGACTTCAAAATATATTATCCCACCCCCATTAAAGCCATTGATCCACAAAAAAGTGTTAGTGGAAGGTCCTACAAGGAAAATGTCTCAAATTGCGGGTCTTTTATTTCATGTGTGTATGGGTGTGCTTTTAAAAGCAAAAAGGGATAATATAATTATATTCAATAACTACAATACAAAGTGAAAATAAATTTTATTTTATTATGATGGCCAGTTAGTGGAATAGGAGACCCCAGAACTAGGAAAAGGGAGAAAATAAAACATAGAAAAATGTATGCAACAGAGCCAAATGATCAGATTTATTGAGAAAGTAATTCAGATAAAAACTAGGACTAGGTCACCTCTAAGGTCCTTTTTGACTCTGAGATTTTGTAATGTAAACACAAAGAGAAGAAAGTTAAATATGATCCATATTGCTTTAAGAAGTATTTCTATTCCATTTAAATTTTGAATGTATGGGTTATATTTTAACCTCTGTTATCATATTCAAGGGAAAAATAGGCCAATAGTTTTCATTTTTGAAAGTGTATAAGGCCATAGCTCAGTTCACAGAGAAAAATTATTTTCTCTTAAAGGCTTTTTTTTTCTTTTGCAGTAGGGTTTTAGATTTTAAAAAATGAGTAGGCATTTTAAGCAAAGGTTTATAGAAAAGTTGAGCAGATAGTACTGAGAGATTCATATAACTCCATCTCTGTCCCAACTCCACACAAAATTTCCCCTATTTCGAACATCTTGCATTAATGTAGTACATTTGTTACAATTCATAAACCCATATTAATATATTATTATTCATAGTTTACATTATAGTTTAATCTTTGTGCTGTACTGTTCTATGAGTTTTGACAAATGCATAATGACATATTTCCACTATTACAGTTTTACATGGAATAATTTCACTGACCTAAATTTCTCCTGTGCTCCACCTATTCTATCATTCCTTCTTCCCTATACCCCTGGCCACCACTGATCTTTTTATTGTCTCTGTATTTTTGCCTTTTCCAAAATATCATATAGTTGGAATTGTATAATATACAGCCTTTTCAGACTGGCTGCTTTCACTAAACAATATGCATTTAAGATTTCTCTATGTCTTATCATGACAGCTCATTTATTTTTATCACCGAATAATATTACATTATATGGATGTACCACTGTTTGTTTATCTATTACTTTATTGAAAGATATTTTGGTTGCTTCTAGTTTTTGGTGATTATAAATAAAGCAGCTATAAACATTCATGCGTTGGTTTTTTGTGTGGATATAAGTTTTCAACTCATTTGGGTAAATACCTAGGAGTATGATTGCTGGATCATATAGTGAGAGTATGCTTAGCTTAAGAAACTATGAAACTGTCCTCAAAAGTGGTTGTACCATTTTGCATTACCACAAGCAATGAATGAGTATTCCTGTTGCTCTCATTCTTGGCAATATTTGATATATTTGATATTGTTACTTTTTTTGGATTTTTAGCTATTCTTTTTAAAATTTATTGACATATAATGGATATAATATTATATTAGGTTCTGTTTTACAACATACTGATTCAACATTTAAATACATTATGAAATAATCACCAGGATATGTTCAGTAACCACCTGTCATCATACAAAGTTATTACAGTATTATAAGCTATATTCCTTATGCTGTATATTACTTCCTTGTGACTTATTTTATAACTGGAAGTTTGTACCTCTTAATCCCTTTTACCTGTTTCACCCAACCACCCACACTCATTTCCTCTGCAACCACCTGTTTGTTCTCTGTATCTATGTCTGTTTCTGGTTTTTGTTGTTTATTTATTTTGGTTTCTTGATTCTACATGTAAGTGAAATCATACAATATTTGTCTTTCTCTGACTTATTTCACTTAGGAAAATGCCCTCTATATTCATCCATGTTGTTGCAAGTGGCAAGATTTCATTCTTTTCTATGGTTTGGTATTATTCCATTATATATATACCATATCTTCTTTATCCATTTATCTATCAATGAACACTTAGGTTGTTTCCATATCTTTGCTATTGTAAGTAATGCTGCTATGAATATTGGAGTGCATGTATCTTTTCAAATTAATGTTTTCATTTTCTTCAGATATATACCAGGCAGTGGAATTGTTGGATCATATGGTAATTCTATTTTTAGTTTTTTGAGGAATCTTCATACTGTTTTGCGTAGTGGCTGTACCAATTTACATTCCCACCAACAGTGCAGGAGGGTTCTTTTTTCTCTACATCCTTGCTGACACTTGTTATTTATTGTCTTTTCTTTCTTTCTTTTTTTTTTTTTTTTTTTTTTTGGCTGCATTGGGTCTTAGTTGCTACATGAAGGCTTTCTCTAGTTCCAGCGAGTGGGAGCTACTCTTCGTTGTGGAGCATGGCCTCTAGGTGTGTGGGCTTCAGCAGTTGCAAAATGTGGGCTCAGTGGTTGTGGCTCATGGGCTTAGTTGCTTTGCGGAACGTGAGATCCTCCTGGACAAGGGATCAGACCCGTGTCCCCTGCATTGGCAGGTGGATTCTTAATCACTGTGCCACCAGGGAAGTCATTATTATCTTTTTGATGTTAGCCATTCTGATAGGTTTCAAGTGATATCTCATTGTAGTTTTGATATGCATTTCCCTGATCATTAGTAACGTTGAGCATCTTTTCATGTGTCTGTTGGCCATCTGTAGGTCTTCTTTGGAAAAATACCTACTTAGGTCCTCTGCCCATTTTCTAATCTGATTATCTGGTTTCTTGATATTGAGATGTATGTGTTCTTTATATATTTTAGATATTAACCCCTTATCAGATACATGATTTGTAAATGTCTTCTCTTGTTCGGTAGATTGCCTTTTCATTTTGTTGATAGTGTGCTTTTCTGTGCAAAAGCTTTTGAAATTGATGTAGTCCCATTTGTTTATTTTTGCTTTTGCTGCCCTTGCCTGAGGTGACAGATCCAAAGTTTTCCTAGCACGGCTTATTGAAGAGGCTGTCTTTTCTCCATTGTATATTCTTACCTATTTATCAAAAATAAGGTGACCATATGTGTGTGGGTTTATTTCTGGGCTTTCTATCCTGTTCCCTTGATCTATATTTCTGTTTTTGTGCCAGTACCATACTGTCTTGATTACTGCATCTTTATAGTATAGTCTGAAGTCAGGGAGCCTGATTCCTCCAGCTCCGTTTTTCTTTCTCTAGATTGCTTTGGCTATTCGGGGTCTTTTGTGTTTCCATACAAATAGTGAAATTTTTTGTTCCAGTTCTGTGAAAAATGCCATTGGTAGTTTGATAGGGATTGCATTGAATCTGTAGATTGCTTTGGATAGGATAGTCATTTTCACTATGTTGATCCTTCCAATCCAGGAACATGGTATACCTCTCCATCTGTTTGTATCATCTTTAATTTCTTTCTTTAGTATCTTATAGTTTTCTGCATATAGATCTTTTGTCTCCTTAGGTAGGTTTATTCCTAGGTATTTTATTCTTTTTGTTGCAGTGGTAAATGGAAGTATTTCCTTGATTTCTCTTTCAGATATTTCATCAATAGTGTATAGGAATGCAAGAGATTTCTGTGCATTAAGTTTGTATCCTGCTACTTTACCAAATTCATTGATTAGCTCTAGTAGTTTTCTGGTAGCATCTTTAGGATTCTCTATGTATAATATCATGTCATCTGCAGTGACCGCTTTACTTCTTGTTTTCCAATTTGGATTCCTTTTATTTCTTTTTCTTCTCTGATTGCTGTGTCTAAAACTTCCCAAACTGTGTTGAATAATAGTGGTGAGAGTGGGAAAACTTGTCTTGTTCCTGATCTTAGTGGAAATGGTTTCAGTTTTTCGCCATTGAGAATGATGTTGTTTGTGGGTTTGTCATTTATGGCCTTTATTATGTTGAGGTAAATTCCCTCTATGCCTACTTTCTGGAGGGTTTTTATCATAAATGGGTGTTGAATTTAGTCAAAAGCTTTTTCTGTATCTATTGAGATGATCATATGGTTTTTTTCCTTCAGTTTTTTTAATATGGTGTATCACATTGATTGATTTGCATATATTGAAGAATTCTTGCATTCCTGGGATAAACCGTACTTGATCATGGTGTATGATCCTTTTAATGTGCTGTTGGATTCTGTTTGATAGTGTTTTGTTGAGGATATTTGCATCAGTGATATTGGCCTATAGCTTTCTTTCTTTGTGACATCTTTGTCTGGTTTTGGTATCAGGGTGATGGTGGCCTCATAGAATGAATTTGGGTGTGTTCCTCCCTCTGCTATATTTTGGAAGAGTTTGAGAAGGATAGGTGTTAGCTCTTCTCTAAATGTTTGATAGAATTTGCTCGTGAAGCCATCTGGTCCTGGGCTTCTGTTTGTTGGAAGGTTTTTAATCAAAGTCTCAATTTCAGTGCTTGTGATTGATCTGTTTATATTTTCTGTTTCTTCCTTGTTCAGTTTCAGAAGCTTGTGCTTTTCTAAGAATTTGACCATTTCTTCCAGATTGTCCATTTTATTGGCATATAGTGGCTTGTAGCAGTCTCTCATAATCCTTTGTATTTCTGTAGTGTCAGTTGTTACTTCTCCTTTTTAATTGCTAATTCCATTTATTTGGGTTTTCTCCCTGTTTTTCTTGATGACTCTGGCTAATGCTTTATCAACCTTCTTTATCTTCTCAAGGAACCAGCTTTTAGTTTCATTGGTCTGTGCTATTGTTTCCTTCATTTCTTTTTCATTTATTTCTGATCTGATCTTCATGATTCCTTTTCTTCTGCTAACTTTGGGTTTTTTTGTTCTTCTTTCTCTAATTGCTTTAGGTGTAAGTTTAGGTTGTTTATTTGAGATGTTTCTTGTTTCTTGAGATAAGGTTGTACTGCTATAAACTTCCCTCATAGACCTGCTTTTGCTGCATCCCATAGGTTTTGGGTCATCGTGTTTTCATTATCATTTGTTTCAAGGTATTTTTTGATTTCCTCTTTAATTTTTTAAGTGATCTCTTGGTTATTTAGTAGTGTATTGTTTAGCCTCCATGTTTTTGTATTTTTTACAGATTTTCTCCTGTAATTGATATCTAGTCTCATAGGGCTGCAGTCAGAAAAGATGCTTGATACAATTTAAATTTTCTTAGATTTACCAAGGCTTGCTTTGTGTCCCAAGACATGATCTATCCTGGAGAATGTTCCATGAGCCCTTGAGAAGAAAGTGTATTCTGTTTTCTTTGGATAGATTGTCGTATAAATATCAATTAAGTCCATCTTGTTTAATGTATCATTTAAAGCTTGTGTTTCCTTATTTATTTTCATTTTGGCTGATCTGTCCATTGGTGAAAGTGGGGTGTTAAAGTCCCCTGCCATGATTGTGTCACTGTCGATTCCCCTTTTATGGCTGTTAGCATTTGCATTATGTATTGAGGTGCTCCTATGTTGGGTGCATAAATATTTATAATTGTTTTATCTTCTTCTTGGATTGATCCCTTGATCATTATGTAATGTCTTTCTTTGTCTCTTGTAATAGTCTTTATTTTGAAGTCTATTTTGTCTGATATGAGAATTGCTACTCCAGCTTTCTTTTGATTTCCATTTGCATGGAATATCTTTTTCTATCCCCTTACTTTCAGTCTGTATGTGTCCCTAGGTCTGAAGTGGGTCTCTTGTAGACAACATACATATGGGTCTTGTTTTTGTATCCATTCAGCCAGCCTATATTTTTTGGTTGGAGCATTTAATCCGTTTACATTTAAGGGAGTTATCAATCTGTATGTTCCTATTACCATTTTCTTAATTGTTTTGGGTTTGTTATTGTAAGTTTTTTCCTTGTCTTGTGTTTCCTGCCTAGAGAAGTCCCTTTAGCATCTGTTTTAAAGGTGGTTTGGTGGTGCTGAATTCTCTTAGCACGCATTTGCTTGTCTGTAAAGGTTTTAATTTCTGCATCACATGTTAATGAGATCCTTGTTGAGTAGAGTAATCTTGGGTGTAGGTTTTTTCTGTTTCATCACTTTAAATATGTCCTGCCATTCCCTTCTGGCTTGCAGAGTTTCTGCTGAAAGTTCAGCTGTTAACTTTATGGGGATTCCCTTGTATGTTATTTGTTGTTTTTCCCTTGCTGCCTTTAATATTTTTTCTTTGTATTTAATTTTTGAAAGCTTGATTAATTTGTGTCTTGGCGTGTTTGTCCTTGGATTTATCCTGTATGGGACTCTCTGTGCTTCCTGGACTTGATTGACTATTTCCTTTCCCATAGTAGAGGTTTCAACTATAATCTCTTCAAATATTTTCTCAGATCCTTTATTTTTCTCTTTTTCTTCTGGGACCCCTATAGTTTGAATGTTGGTGCATTTAGTGTTGTCCCAGAGGTCTCTGAGACTGTTCTCAATTCTTTTCATTCTTTTTTCTTTATTCTGCTCTGCAGTAGTGATTTCCACTATTTTATCTTCTGGGTCACTTATCTGTTCTTCTGCCTCAGTTATTCTGCTATTGATTCCTTCTAGAGAAATTTTAATTTCATTTATTGTGTTGTTCATCATTGTTTGCTCTATAGTTCTTCTAGGCCCTTGTTAAACATTTCTTGTATTTTCTCCATTCTATTTCCCAGATTTTGGATCATCTTTACTATCATTATTCTGAATTCGTTTTGAGGTAGACTGCCGATTTCTTCTTCATTTGTTTGGTCTGATGGGTTTTTATCTTGCTCCTTCATCTGCTGTTATTTCTCTGTCTTCTCATTTTGCTTAACTTACTGTGTTTGGGGTCTCCTTTTTGCAGGCTGCAAGTTCGTATTTCCCATTGTTTTTGGTGTCTGCCCCCAGTGGGTATGGTTGGTTCAGTGGGTTGTGTAGTCTTCCTGGTGGAGGGGACTGGTGCCTGTGTTATGGTGGATGAGGCTGGATCTTGTCTTTCTGGTGGGCAGGATCATGACTGCTGGTGTGTTTTGGGGTGTCTGTGACCTTATTTTGATTTTAGGCTGCCTCTCTGCTAATGGGTGGGGTTGTGTTCTTGTCTTGCTAGTTGCTTGGCATAGGGTGTTCAGCACTGTAGCTTGCTTGTTGTTGAGTGGATCTGGATCTTAGAGCTGAGTTGGAGATCTCTGGGAGAGCTTTCGCTGTTTGATATTATGTGGAGCTGGGAGGTCTCCTGTGGACCAGTGTCCTGAACTTGGCTCTCCCACCTCAGAGGTACAGGCCTGACACCTGAACAGAGCACCAAGACCCTGTCAGCCACATGGCTCAGAAGAAAAGGGAGAAAAAAAGAAAGAAAAAAAAATAAAATAAAGTTATTAAAATAATTTTTTTAATTATTAAAAATAAAAAAATTTAGAAAGTAATACAAAAAAGAAGAAAAAAGGAAAGAGGAGAGCAACCAAAGCAAAAAACAAATCCACCAATGATAACAAGCACTAAAAACTATACTAAACAAACAAACAAACGAACAAAAAAAAGAGACAGACAGAACCCTAGGGCAAATGGTAAAAGGAAAGCTATACAGACAAAATTACACAAAGAAGCATACACATACACACTCACAAAAAGAGAAAAAGGAAAAAAAAATCTATATATCTATGTATAAGAAAACAAAAAAGAAGAGAGCAACCAAATCAATAAACAAATCTACCAATGATAATAAGCTCTAAATACTAAACTAAGATAAACATAAAATCAGAAACAAATTGATGCAGAAAGCAAACCCCAAGTCTACAGTTACTCCCAAAGTCCACTGCCTCAATTTTGGGATGATTCGTTGTCTCTTCAGGTATTCCAGAGATGCAGGGTCCATCAAGTTGATTCTGGAGATTTAATCCACTGCTCCTGAAGCTGCTGGGAGAGATTTCCCTTTCTCTTCTTTGTTCGCACAGCTCCTGCGGTTCAGCTTTGGAATTGTCCCTGCCTCTGCGTGTAGTTCTCCTGATGGCGTCTTTTCTTCTCTCAGACAGGCTGGGGTTAAAGTAGCAGCTGATTAGGAGGCTCTGGCTCACTCAGGCTGAGGGGAGAGACAGGTATGGAATGCGGGGTGAGCCTGCGGTGGCAGAGGCTGGCATGACGTTGCAACAGCCTGAGGTGTACTGTGTGTTCTCCCAGGAATGTTGTCCCTGGATCATGGGCCCCTGGCAGTGGCGGGGTGCACAGGCTCCTGGCAGGGGAGGTGTGGATAGTGACCTGTGCTTGCACACAGGCTTCTTGGTGGCTGCAGAAGCAGCCTTAGCATTTTATCCCCATCTCTGGTGTCCGTGCTGATAGCCACAGCTCGCGCCTGTCTCTGGGGCTCGTTTAGGCGGTGCTCTGAATCACCTCTCCTCATACACCCTGAAACAGTGGTCTCTTGCCTCTTAGGCAGTTCCAGAATTTTCCCCAGACTCCCTCCCGGCTAGCCATGGTGCACTAGACCCCTTCAGGCTGTGTTCATGCCGCCAACCCCATTCCTCTCCCTGGGATCTGACCTCCGAAGCCCGAACCTCAGCTCCCAGCCCCACCCGCCCAGGCGGGTGAGCAGACAAGCCTTTCCGGCTGGTGAGTGCTGGTCGGCACTGATCCTCTGTGCGGGAATCTCTCCGCTTTGCCCTCTGCACCCCTGTTGCTGCGCTCTCCTCCGCGGCTCTGAAGCTTCCCCACGCCACCCCGTCTCCACCAGTGAAGGGGCTTCGTAGTGTGTGGAAACTTTTCCTCCTTCACAGCTCCCTCCCAGATGTGCAGGTCCCATCCCTATCCTTTTGTCTCTGTTTATTCTTTTTTCTTTTGCCCTCCCCGGGTATGTGGGGAGTTTCTTGCCTTTGGGAGGTCTGAGGTCTTCTGCCAGCACTCAGTAGGTGTTCTGCAGGAGTTGTCCCACATGTAGATGTATTTCTGATGTATTTGTGGGGAGGAAGGGAATCTCCACGTCTTACTCCTCTGCCATCTTGAAGGTCTCTCTAATACTATGTTAAATAATAGTGGTAAGAGTGGACATCTTTGTCTTTTTCCTGATCTTAAAGGCAATGCTTTCAGCTTTTCACTTTGAGTATGATATTAGCTGTGGGTTTGTCATATATGGCTTGTATTATGTTGAAGTATGTTCCCTCTATTACCACTTTGTTGACAGTTTTTATCATAAACTGATGTTAACTTTTATCAAAACTTTTTTCTGCATTTATTGTAATGATCATATGATTTTTATCCATTGTTTTGTTAATGTGGTGTATCATGTTGATTGAGTTGCAGATACTGAGCCATCTTTGCATGCCTGGGATAAATCCCACTTGATTATGGTGTATGATCCTTTTAATGTATTGTTGAATTTTGTTTGTTAATATTTTGTTGAGGATTTTTGCATCTATGTTTATCTGGGATGTTGACCTGTTGTTTTCTTTTTGTTTTTACTGTCTTTGATTTTGGTATGTATGTTGGCCTTATAGAATGTATTTGGATGTGTTCCCTCTTCAATCTTTTGGAATAATTTGAGAAGAATAGGTAATAATCCTTCTTTAAATATTTGGTAGAATTCACCAGTGAAGCTGTCTGGTCTTGGACTTTTGTTTGTTGGGAGGTTTTTAATTAGTGAATCTCCTTACTAGTCATCTGTTAGTTCAGGTTTTCTATTTTATTATGATAAGTCTTTGTAGGTTGTGTATTTATAGGACTTTATCCATTTCTTCTAAACAACAAATTGGCTGTCCAATTTGTTTGCATGTAATTGTTCATAATAATCTCTTATAATACTTTATATTTCTGTAGTGTTGGTTGTAACTTTTCCTCTTTCATTTCTGATTTTATTTATTTGAGCCCTCTTTCCTTCTTGAAAAGTCTGGCTAAAGGTTTATCAATTTTGTTTATTTTTTCAAAGAGCCAGCTCTTAGTTTCATTGATTTTTTTCTATTGTTTTTTAGTGCCTATTTCGTTTATTTCTGCTCTGATCTTTATTATTTCCTTCCTTTTAGTAACTGTGTGGGGGTGTTGGTTCTTCTTTCTCTAGTTCCTGTAGGTGTAATTTTAAATTGTTTGAGATTTTTCTTGTTTCCTGAGATAGACTTGTATCACTATAAACTTTCCTCAGGGAACTGCTTTTGTTGCATCCCATAGATTTTGCAATGTTGTATTTCTACTTTCATTTATCTCAAGGTATTTTTTGATTTTCTCTCTGATTTCTTCAGTAACTCATTTGTTGTTTTCTAGCATGTTGTTTAGACTCCACATGTTTGTGTTTCCAGGTTTTTCTTGTAGTTGACTTCTTGTCTCATACCTTTGTGGCCAGAAAAGATGCTTAATATGATTTCAGTCTTCTTAAATTTACTGAAACCTGTACATGGACTAACATGTGATCTACCCTGGAGAATATTCAATGTGAACTTGAAAAGAATGTGTATCCTGCTGTTTTTTTGATGAATGTTTTGTATACCTATTAAACAATCTGGTCTGATGTGTTGTATAAGCCAAATGTTTCCTTTTGATTTTCTGTCTGGATCATCTGTCCATTGATGTAAGTGGGGTGTTAAAATCCCTTTCTATTATTATACAATTATGTATTATTGTTATATTATTCTATGATTATAATAATTCTTGTTAAATTATTATAAAATCTTTCCCTTTATGTGTATTTGTATTTGCTTTATGTAGTTAAATGTTCTTATGTTGAGTGTATATATATATTTACAAGTGTTTTCCTTTTTGTTGGGATGATCCCTTTATCATTATATTATGCCCTTCTCTGTATCTTGTAATAGTCTTTGTTTTAAAGTCTATTTTGTCTGATATAAGTATAGTTAGTCCAGCTTTCTTTTTATTTCCATTTGAATGGAATACCTTTTTCCATTCCCCCACTTTCAGTCTTCCTGTTGGTAACTCATTTTTTTTTTCACAATTCCATTCTAATATATATATGGTATTTCTGAGCTTATCTCTTTGTGGAGCTTTTCTTAGTGGATGCTCTACATATTGCAGTCCACTTGTGTTGACATTTTACCAGTTTAAGAGTAGAAATCCTCCCCCCCTTTATATCTTTTCACTCTCCCCTGTTTATATGTTTGCCCTAAATATTTCCTTTAAGTATTTAAATGGAGTATTTGAACATTAGAACTGTATCAGCTAGTTATAATTTTTATATCAACCATCAAACATAATTAAGAAAACTGAAGAGAAGGAAATTGTATTTACCTATATTTTTACTCTCCACATTCTGTTTTTCTCTCTGATATTCCAAAATTCTTTTTAAAAATAATTTCCTTCTTGTTTAGCCATTCTCCTTTAGCCATTCTTAAGGAAGATCTGCTGGCAACAAATTCTCTTAGTATTTCTTCATCTGAGAATATCTTAATTTCACCTTTATTCCTATAAAATATTTTTAGTGGATATAGAATTCTTGGTTGAAAGTTATTTTCTCTCATCACTTAGAATATGTGTGCCACCTCCTTCTGGCCTCCATGGTTTCTGATGACAAATCTGCTGTTATTCAAATTATTTCTCTCTATATATAAGACATCATTTCTTCTTTAATGCTTTCTGTATTTTTGTTTACTTTGTTTTCAGTTTTGAGAAATTTGAGTGTGATGTCTTGGTGTGGATTTCTTTAGGTTTATCTTCTTTGGAATTCACTGAGTTTCTTGATTCTGTATATTATTCTTTGCTAAATTTTGGAAATTTTCAGCTATTATTTCTTCAAGTACATTTTTCAGTCTCATCCTCTTTCTGCCCTCCCCAATGACATGAATGTTAGATAACTTGTTATAGTCCCACAGGCCTTTGAGCCTCTGTTCTTTTTTGTTTTTTTTTTCAGATTATTTTCTTTCTGTTTTTCAGATTAGGTAATTTCTATTGTTCTCTCTTCAAATTCAGTAATTCTTTCCTCTGTCCCCTTCATTTTGCTGTTGAGCCCATCCATTGAATTTTAAAATTTTGATTATTTCATTTTTCAGTTCTGAAATTTCCGTTTGGTTCTTGAATTGATTTACTAAGATTTTTAATTTCTTTGGTAATACTTTCTATTATTCCATTTGTTTCAAATGTGTTCATAAATGCTTGAAACATTTTTTTGATGGTTGCCTTAAACTGTCAGGTAATTCACATATCTCTGTCATCTCAGTGTTGGCATCTATTGATTTTATTTGTTTTTTCTTTGTTTCATTTAGGTTGAGATTTTCTTGGGTCTTTGTATGATGAGTGACTTTCAGTTGAAATTTAGTAATTTTGGGCATTATGTCATGAGAACTGGATCTTCTCTAAACCTTCCTTTTTAGCAGGCTTTGTTTGACACCATTTTGACAGGGGAATTTACTGCTCCATTACTGCCAGGTGGGAGTAGAAGTGGGGTTTTGTAGAAATCCATGTTCTCCACTTGACCTTCAATTACAGTGAGGGAGGGGATCATCTCCTCATTATTGTTTTGCAGGGGCAGGTGGGGAGCTCTGATTTCCATTGTTACCTATATGACTGGGGGGGATAGGAGCACCTCATTACCACTCCCTGACACCATGGATTGGGACTTGGCTTTACTACTTTGGGGCAGTTCTGTAAGTTCTGACTCTACCAGTCCAACTCTGACTATTCTATTGAGGAGAAGGGACATCTTGTTACTGCCAGATAGGTGTGGAATTCCATGTTCCCCAACTGGTCTCCGCTGACACTGCAGAAAGGGCAGCACAGGATTGAAAGTCCTGGCTCCTTACTGATCCTTTTCTGACACCACACCCACTGGAAGGCTAGGAGATTGGGATGCCTTGTTAGAGCCTGGCAAGGATGGAAGTCTAGGCTCCCCACTTGGCTAGTGGAATTTGTGGAATGGGTGGGGCTACAATTTTTTCTCTGTGTTTTTGTCTGGAGTGGAATGGTTATATTTTAAAAGTTTTTTTTTTTTCTCTTGCAAAGTTTTTCTTTTCCTGGTCTTTTGGCTAGAGAGAGGAGGTTTGTCTGGAGTATGTGCAGCAATAAGGAATCCAGGGAACTCACCACTGTGTCATTCCTTGTGTCCTGAGCTCTCTTGTTGCTTTGCCTCCTTCTGTCAAAGGTTTTCAAAGGCTTCCTGTGTTTGTTTTATATATGATGTCCAAGGGTTTTAGTTGTATTTAGAAAAGGAATAAGAAAAAGTGTCTACTTCATCTTCATGGATGCAGGATTCCCCTTCATTCTGTTTTTTTACTAAGTAATGTGGTAGGCAGAATAATCATTCTCCAAATATATACACATCCCAATCTCTGGAACCTGTGAATAAATTACCTTACATGACAAAAGAGACTTTCCAGATGTGATTATGTTAAGGATCTTCAGAGAAGGAGGTTATCCTGGGTTACTGGAGTGGACGGAAACTAATCACACGGGTACTTAAAATTGGAGCACTTTTTCCAGTTCTGGTCAGAGAGAAATGTAATGACGGAAGACTATCAGAGAGATGCAATATTGCTGTGTTTTGAAGATAGAAAAAGGGTTGCTGGTGGCCTCTAGAAGTGGGAAAAGGCAAGGAAATGAATTCTCCTCTAGAGCCTTCAGAAAGGAACATAACCCTATTAACTTTTTTATTTTAGCCCAGTGAGACCTGAGTCAGACCTCTAACCTACAGAACTTTAAGATAATACATTTGTATGGGTTTAGTCCGCTAAGTTTTTGGTAATTTGTTATAGCATCAATAAAAATAAAATCAATAAAAATTAATTTATTGTTCCTATAAAGCAATAATCAAATCAAACCTTTATCTGAAGACTGCTAATAATTTTATTTCAGTTTGAATAAAAATATATAGAGATACAAATTACCTTATGAGTTATCATTGCTTATTTTCTGGAAAACACACATTTTTTGAGTGGTTAAGAATTCCAAAATGAGATAATTTATGTATATCTTGTACGTGCTTGGTTTGTAAAAGATGTTCAATAAATGTCTATTGAAGTTGTTAAATACTGGAGGAAAACAAATAGTGGTGGCAAAATGTCATTTCTTAAATCTTTAGAATGTACAAACCAGCTAATATTATTTGAATTATTTTAGCATTGCATCATATTTGTATTTTACAGTTAGTGAAGGTAGTTCTCTAATGGATATTGAAAATGTAATTCTGGCTAAAGTCCATGATGAAGAAGAAGACAACTCAGAGGCAGTATTGAAATCTGATAAGTTCCAACAGGACTTATTTTTTATGGAACGAGTTATAATGGAAAATATGTTTCAGCCAAAACTTGCAGCTTATCGTCAGCTTCCTGTTTTAAAAGGTATTTAATACATTATATACTAAAAATCTTTTGTAAAAAAACATGGTGTTGTTTTGAAATAACGATTTTGTACTTTAAAAAAGGTATTTAAAAATAATCACTTTTAATTAAGCTCAAATAATTTAAAAAATCAAATGATGTTATTATTTCTAAATGCAATATGTAGACTGAGTTATCACTGATCAGAAGACATTTTTATATAGTTTACAGCACTTAACATATGAGTAGCAAGAGAGTCCAGACCAGAAACCTGAAAGAAAAAGGTGTAGACCTTTACCTTTGGCCCTTTCCTCTCCGTTGTCCCCTCATTGAATTATTCTCTTATAATCAGACCCCCCTTTCCATTGCCATTTATACTTTCCAGGTTCTAGCTTTTATTACCTCTCCCTAATTTTATTACATACTCTTATTGCTACAAATCCCATCTCATAGATTCACAAAATATTTTGTAGGATTTGAGAGATTATCTAATTCAACTTTTCAATTTCAATTCCTAACTTTTAAGTATGGCTTAGGGCCAACTCCTTTAAGAAATCTTTCTTGATCCTTCAAGTCAAAAGTGATCTTCTACATCAAAAAATTAGGTTACAAAATTGCATGTGTGACAAATGGATGTAAACCTTTTTGCTTACTTACATCTAAGAATATTGAAAAACTATGTTTCTTATCTCACATTAGGTTGATGTTTTAAAATTTTTATCATATATATAAAGTTTTCGTACCATAATTAGAGTTATAAGATTAAGATTTTACTGAGTACTGTAAATTTTGATGTTTTAAAAACAAAACTGGTGGTAGATCACTTCTTTAAATATATCTAAGAAATAGAAATATAGTAGGAAATTTTTTAATGAGGTAAGATTTACATATAATGAAATATATATATTTTAACTGCATAATTTGATATATTTAAGAATGTATAAGCCTATATAACTAATACTGTAATCAAGACAGAAAATATATTTACCAACCCCAAAAGTTCCCTTCAGCTGTTTTCCAGTTAAAATGTACACCCTTATAGACAGGCAAAGCTGATTTCTATCACTATAGAGAAATTGTTTTGGTATATCATATAAGTGGGTTCATATAGTAAGTATTCTTTTGTGTCTGGCTTCTTTTACTTAACATAATGTTTTTGAGATTCATCTACATTGATATGTATATAAGTAGTTCTTTTTTTTTCTGAGTACTACTCCTTTTTATGAATATACCATAATAATTTGTATATTCATTCACCTGCTGATGGACACCCGTACATCTTTGAGCTGTTATGAATAAAGCTGCTATGACCATTTTTGTGTTTCTTTTTGTGGATATATGTTTTAATTTCTCTTAGATAAATACCTAGAAATGGAATTATTGGGTCTTTGGATAGATGTATGTATAACTGCAAAATACCTTTCCAGATTATTTGTACCATTTTACAATCCCACAAGAAATATACAGGAGTTGCTCCACCTTCCTTTTTTTTTTTTTTTTTTGGCTGTGGTAGGTCTTCATTGCTCAATGGGGGCTAATCTTCATTGCAGTGCGCGGTCTTCTCATTGCGGTGGCTTCTCTTGTTGCAGAGCATAGGCTCTAGGCACGTGGGCTTCAGTAGTTGTAGTACACGGGCTCAGTAGTTGTGGCTCACGGGCTATAGAGTGCAGGCTCAGTAGTTGTGGGGAATGGGCTTAGTTGCTCGGCGGCATGTGGGACCTTCCCGGACCAGGGCTTGAACCCGTGTCCCCTACATTGGCAGGTGGATTCTTAACCACTGCCACCAGGGAAGCCCCGCATTCTTGATAATGCCTGCCGTTGGCAATCTTTTTAATAACTTTTTTTGTCATTTGTATATCTTCTTCTGTGTAATATTTGGTCAAGTTCTTTGCGCATTTTAAAATTGAGTTGTCTTTTTAAAAAAAAAATCAAGTAGTAGGAGCTTTTTTTTTAAATATATTCTGGATACAAGCTCTTTGAAAGATACAACTATTTTCTTTAAGCCTATAACTTATATATTTGTCTGTTCTTGAGCAGACATTTTTAATTTTGATGAAGTCTTATCTATCAGTTTTTCCTTTTGTAGTAAATACTTTCCATGTCTTCTCTAAGAAATCTTTGCCTGCCCCAAGGTTGCAAATGTCTTTGTCTTGTTTCTGAACTTAGGATAAAGGAATTCAGTATTTCATTGTTAAATGAGATGTTAAGTATAGTTTTTTATAGATGCCTTTTACTGGTTTGAGGAAATTTCCTTCTCATTCCAGTTTGCTAGACATTTTAAACATAAATGGGTGTTGAATTTTGTTCAAAACATTTTCTAAATTATTAAAACAATTATGTAATTTTTTCCTTTAATCTGTCAATTTGGCCAGTTACAGTGCTTGATTTTAAAATGTTAAAACAAACTGAATTCCTCTGGTTAAACTTCACTTGGTTATGATATATTATCCTTTTTATATACTGTTGAATTCAATTTTCTAATACTCTATTGAGAATTTTCGTGACTAGTCTCATGCAACATATTTTTCTGTAATTTTCTGTTCCTTTGAAGTTCTTTAGTGTCATGATGGACTTATAGTATGAGTTTTGAAAGTCTTCCCTCATTCTCTGTTTTCAAAAAATTTTTGTGTATTATTTCTTCTTTAAATGTTTCATAAAATTTACCAGTGAAACCATCTGGGATGGAGTTTTCTTTACAGAAAGTTTTAAAATTGCAAATTTAATTTCTTTGACAAATATAGGGTTATTCTCTTCCTACCTGTATCAGTTTTGGTAATTTGTGAGGAATTTACCCATTTTTTCTATGTTGTTGAAATTATATGCATAAAGTTGTTTATAATATCCTCTCTTTAAATTCTTTTGATATCTGTAGGATTTACAGTGGTATCTCCTATTTCATTCTTGATATTGGTCATTTTTGACTTTTCTCTCTTTTTTATTAGTCTGGTTGGGGCTATTTCAATTATAGTAATCCTTTCAAAAATATCTTCTTGTTTCAATGATTTTCTCAATGTTTTGGTCTTTTTTTAAAAAAACTTCAGTTATTTTCATTTTTACTTTTATGTTTTTCTTCGTTGAATTTAATCTACTCTTCTTTTTGTAGCTTCTTAAGATGGAAGTTTGGATCATTGATTTTACATCTTTTTTTGTGTCTAAGGTAGGCATTTAATACTATAAATTTTCCTGCCTCTTACAAATATTGATATCTTGTGTTTTTATTATTATTCAGTTCCAAATAATTTTTAATTTTCCTTGTGGGTTTTTCTTTGATGTTTAGGTTAGTTAAAAGTATACTGTTTAGTTTCCAAGTTTTTAGTAATTTTTTATTCATCTTTTCTTACTGAATTCTAATTTAACATCGGCATGGTGGTCAGAGAACATATTCTATATGATTTCTACCCTTTGAAATTTATTAAGAATTGTTTTATGGCCCAGCATATGATGAATGTTCCACATTCAAGAAGATGGGATATTCTATTATTTAGTGCAGTATTCTTTAGATGTTAATTATGTCAAATTGATTGATAGTGTTTTACAAATCTTTCATTTTTATTGAGTTTTTGCTGACTTGTTCTATCAACTAATGAGAGTATTGTTAGAATCTTTAATTATGATTATGGATTTGTCTCTATTTTCTCTAGGCTTATTAATTTTACTGTATATATTTGAGAGCTTTATTATCAGATACATTTATACTTAAATTGTTCTATCTAGTCTAGACCCCTACCTGCACACACTTTAGAAAAAGCTAATTTAAAAAGCAAGATAATCTGAACAAAAGTTCACTGCTTGATAAAACAAACTTCAACACTGTATTGTTTGGAAGAAAACACAATCCAGTCATTCATGCTGTAAATTTTATGATGTACAGCCTCCAATAAAAATAATTACTAGTCACGTAAAGAAGCAGGAAAATGTGAGCCATAACTGAGAAAAATCAGTTAATAGAAACAGATGAAAAGATGACTGAGATGGTGCAAAAGCAGACAAGGACTTTTTTTTTTAATAGATCTTTATTGGAGTATAATTGCTTTACAATATTGTGTTAGTTTCTGTTATACAACAGAGTGAATCAGACATATGCATACATCTGTCCCCACATCCCATCCCTCTTGAGCCTCCCTATGCCACCCCTCTAGGTCATCACAAAGCACTGAGCTGTTCTCCCTGTGCTATGCTGCTGCTTCCCACTAGCTAACTGTTTTACATTCGGTAGTGTATATATGTTGATGCTACTCTCACATCACCCCAGCTTCCCCCTCCTACCCCGTGTCCTCAAGTTCATTCTCTATGTCTACGTCTTTATTCCTGCCCTGCAACTAGGTTCATCAGTACCATTTTTTTGTTTTAGATGCCATATATATGCATTAGCATATGGTATTTGTTTTTCTCTTTCTGGCTTACTTCACTCTGTCTGACAGATTCTAGGTCCATCCACCTCACTACAAATAACTCAATTTCCTTTCTTTTTATGGCTGAATAATATTCCATTGTATATATGTGTTACATCTTCTTTATCCATTTATCTGTCGATGGACATTTAGGTTGGTTCCATGTCCTGGCTATTGTAAATAGTGTTGCAATAAACATTGTGGTACATGTCTTTTTGAATTATGGTTTTCTCAGGGTATATGCCCAGTAGTGGGATTGCTGGGTCATATGATAGTTCTATTTTTAGTTTTTAAAGGAACCTCCATACTGTTTTCCATAGTGGTTTTATCAATTTACATTGCCACCAACAGTGCAGGAGGGTTCCCTTTTCACCACACCCTTTCCAGCATTTATTGTTTCTAGATTTTTTGATAATGGCCATTCTGACTGGCATGAAGTGATACATCATTGTAGTGCTTTTTCTGGTTGTTTTTTTAAATTTTTATTTATTTATTTTTGGCTGCGTTGGGTCTTTGTTGTTGTGCACGGGCTCTCTCTGGTCATGGCAAGTGGGGGCTACTCTTCGTTGCAGTGCATGGGCTTCTCATTGCGGTGGCCTCTCTTGTTGCGGAGCACGGGCTCTAGGCACGCGGACCTTGGCAGTTGTGGCATGCAGGCCCAGCAGTTGTGGCTCGTGGGTTCTGCAGTGCAGGCTCAGTAGCTGTGGTACATGGACTTAGTTACTCTGTGGCATGTGGGGTCTTCCCAGAACAGGGCTTGAACCCGTATCCCCTGCATTGGCAGGCAGACTCCCAACCACTGCAGCAGCAGGGAAGTCCCCTCATTGTACTTTTGATTTGCATTTCTCTAATAACTAGTGATGTTGAGCATCTTCTCATGTGCCTTTTGGCCATGTGTATGTCTTCCTTGGTGAAATGTATATTTAGGTCTGCTGTCCATTTTTTAACTGGGTTGTTTGTTTTTTTGATATTGAGCTCCATGAGCTGTTTGTATATTTTGGAGATTAATCCTTTGTCTGTTGTTTAATTTGCAAATATTTTCTCCCATTTTGAGGGTTGTCTTTTTGTCTAGTTTATGGTTTCCTTTGCTGTGCAAAGACTTTTAAGTTTAATTAAGTCCCATTTGTTTTTATTTCCATTACTCTAGAAGGTAGGTCAAAAAAGATCTTGCTGTGATTTATGTCAGAGTGTTTTTCCTATGTTTTCCTCTAAGAGTTTTATAGTGTCCGGTCTTACATTTAGGTCTTTAATCCATTTGGAGTTTATTTTTGTGTATGGTATTAGGTAGTGTTCTAATTTCATTCCTTTACATGTAGCTGTCCAGTTTTCCAAGCACCACTTATTGAAGAGGCTGTCTTTTCTCCATTGTATGTTCTTGCCTCCATTGTCGTAAATTAGGTGACCATATGTGCGTTGGTTTATCTCTGGGCATTCTATTCTGTACCATTGATATATATTTCTGTTTTTGTGCCAGTACCATACTGTCTTGATTACTGTAGCTTTGTGGTATAGTTTGAAGTCAGGGTGCCTGATCCCTCCAGCTCTGCTTTTCTTTCTCAAGATTGCTTTGGCTATTCGGGGTCTTTTGTGTTTTCATATGAATTGTAAAATTTTTTGTTCTAATTCTGTGAAGAATGCCATTGGAAGTTAAATAGGGATTGCATTGAATCTGTAGATTGCTTTGGGTAGTAGAGTCATTTTCACAATGTTGATTCTTCCAATCCAAGAACATGGTATGTTCCTCCATCTGTTTATGTCATCTTTGATTTCTTTCATCAGTGTTTTATAGTTTTCTGGGTATAAGTCTTTTGCCTCCTTATGCAGGTTTATTCCTAGGTATTTTATTCTTTTTGTTGCAGTGGTAAATGGGAGTGTTTCCTTAATTTCTCTTTCTGATTTTTGTTGTTGGTGTATAGGAATGCCAGAGATTTCTGTGCATTAATTTTGTATCCTGCTACTTAACCAAATTCATTGATTAGTTCTAGTAGTTTTCTGGTGGCATCTTTAGGATTTTTTATGTATGGTATCATGTCATCAGCACACAGAGAAAGTTTTATATCTTCTTTTCCAATTTATATTCCTTTTATTTCTTGTTCTTCTCTGATTGCTGTGGCTAGGACTTCCAAAACTATGTTGAATAAGAGTGGCGGGAATGGGCATCCTTGTCTTGTTCCTTATCTTAGTGGAAATGCTTTCAGTTTTTCACCATTGAGTATGATGCTTGCTGTGGGCTTGTCATATATGGCCTTTATTATGGTGAGCTAGGTCCCCTCTATGCCCATTTTCTGGAGAGCTTTTATCCTAAATGGGTGTTGAATTTTGTCAAAAGCTTTTTCTGCATCTATTGAGATGATCATATGGTTTTTATTCCTTAATTTATTAATGTAGTGTATCACATTGATTGATTTGCGTATACTGAAGAATCCTTGCATCTCTGGGATAAATCCCACTTGATCATGGTGTATGATCCTTTTAATGTGCTGTTGGATTCTGTTTGCTAGTATTTTGTTGAGGATTTTTGCATCTACGTTCATCAGTGATATTGGTCTATAACTTTCTTTATTTTGTGATATATTTTTCTGGTTTTGGTGTCAGGGTGATGGTGGCTTTGTAGAATGAATTTGGGAGTGTTTCTCCCTCTGCGTTTTTTTGGAAGAGTTTGAGAAGGATTGCTGTTAGCTCTTCTCTTGATGTTTGATAGAATTCTTCTGTAAAGCCATCTGGTCCTGGACTTTTTTTTTGTCAAAGATTTGTAATTACGGTTTCAATTTCATTACGTGTGATCAATCTGTTTATATTTTCTAATTCTTCCTGGTTCAGTCTTGGAAAATTGTACCTTTCCAAGAATTTGTTCATTTCTGCATGGTTGTCCATTTTATTGGCATATAGTTGTCTGTCGTAGTCTCTTATAATCCTTTGTATGCCTGCAGTGTCACTTGTGATTTCTACTTTTTCATTTCTAATTTTATTGATTTGTGTCCTCTCCCTTTTTTTCTTGAGTAGTCTGGCTAAGGGTTTATTAATTTTGTTTATCTTCTCAAAGAACCAGCTTTTAGTTTTATTGATCTTTGCTATTGTTTTCTTCATTTCTATTTCATTTATTTCTGCTCTGATCTTTATGATCTCTTTCCTTCTACTAACTTTAGGATTTGTTTGTTGTTTCTCTAGTTGCTTTAGGTGTAAGGTTAGATTGTTTATTTGTGGTTTTTCTTGTTTCTTGAGGTAGGATTGTATTGCTATAAACTTTCCCCTTAGAACCGTTTTTGCTGCATCCCATAGCTTTTGGGTCATTTCGTATCGTTATCATGTGTTTCTATGTATTTTTTAATTTCATTTTTGAGGTTCAGCAATCTCTTGGTTATTTAGTAACGTATTCTTTAGCCTCCATGTATTTGTGTTTTTTACAGTTTTTTCCTGTAATTTATTTCCAATCTCATAGTGTTGTGGTCAGAAAAGATGCTTGATATGATTTCAATTTTCTTAAATTTACCAAGGCCTGATTTGTGACCCAAGGTGTGATCTATCCTGGAGAATGTTCCATGAACCCTTGAGAAGAAAGTGTATTCTGCTGTTTTTGGATGGAATGTCCTATAAATATCAATTAAGTCCATCTTGTTTAATGTATCATTTAAAGCTGTGTTTCCTTATTTATTTTCATTTTGGATGATCTGTCCATTGGTGTAAGTGGGGTGTTAAAGTCCCTTACTATTATTGTGTTACTGTTGATTTCTCCTTTCATGGTTGTTAGCATTTGCCTTGTGTATTGAAGTGCTCCTATGTTGGGTGCATAAACTTTTATAATTGTTATATCTTCTTCTTGGATTGATCCTTTGATCATTATGTAGTGTCCCTCCTTATCTCTTGTAACATTCATTATTTTAAAGTCTATTTTATCTGATACGAATATTGGTACTCCAGCTTTCTTTTGATTTCCATTTGCATGGAATATCTTTTTCCATCCCTTCACTTTCAGTGTGTATGTGTCCATAGGTCTCAAGTGGGTCTCTTGTAGACAGCATATAGATGGGTCTTGTTTTTATATGCATTCAGCCAGTCTGTGTCTTTTGTTTGGGCATTTAATCCATTTACATTCAAGGTTATTATTGATATGTGTGTTCCTATTACAGTTTTCTTAATTGTTTTGGGTTTGTTTTTGTGCGTCTTTTTCTTTTCTTGTGTTTCCCGCCTAGAGAAGAGTCTTTAGCATTTGTTGTAAAACTGTTTTGGTGGTGCTGAATTCTCTTAGCTTTCAATTGTCTGAAAATCTTTTAATTTCTCTGTCGTATCTGAATGAGATCCTTGCTGGATAGAGTAATCTTGGTTGTAGGTTTTTCTCTTTTATCACTTTAAGTATATCCTGCCACTCCCTTCTGACCTTCAGAGTTTCTGCCGAAAAATCAGCTGATAATCTTATTGGGATTCCTTTGTATGTTATTTTTTGTTTTTCCCTTGCTGCTTTTAATATTTTTTTTGTGTGTTTAATTTTTGTTAGTTTGATTAATATGTGTCTTGGTGTGTTTCTCCTAGGGTTTATCCTGTATGGGACTCTCTGTACTCCTGGACTTGGGTGACTGTTTCCTTTCCCATGTTAGGGAAGTTTTCCACTATAATGTCTTCAAATATTTTCTCAGTCCCTTTCTTTTTCTCTTCTTCTTCTGGGACCCACATAGTTCGAATGTTGGTGTGTTTAGTGTTGTCCCTGTGGTCTCTGAGATTGTCTTCAATTCTTTTCATTCTCTTTTCGTTATTCTGCTCCTCCGCAGTTATTTCCACCATTTTGTCTTCCAGCTCACTTATTCGTTCTTCTGCCTCAGTTATTCTGTTATTGATTCCCTCTAGTGTATTTTTCATTTCAGTTACTGTGTTGTTCATCTCTGTTTGTTTGTTCTTTAGTTCTTCTAGATCTTTGTTAAACATTTCTTGTATTTTCTCAATCTGTGCCTCCATTTTTTTCCCGAGATTCTGGATCATTTTTACTATCATTACTCTGAATTCTTTTTCAGGTAGAGTGCCTATTTCCTCTTCAAGTTTTTGGTCTTGTAGGTTTTTACCTTGCTGCTTCATCTGTGACATAATTTTCTGCCATCTCATTTTTTTTTTTTTTTAATGAGTAGGATTGTGTTCCTGTCTTACTGGTTGTTTGGCCTGAGGCTTCCAACTCTGAAGTTTGTAGGCTGTTGGGTAGAATTGGGTCTTGGTGCTGAGATGAGGACCTCTGTGAGACCTCACTCCAATGAATATTCCCTGGCGTCTGAGGTTCTCTGTTAGTCCAGTGGTTCAGACTTGGAGCTCACGCTGCAGAGCCAGCCGAACCCCCAGCAAGTGAACGAAGATCCGGTTCACTTGGGGGTTCTTCCCATCTCCTTGGGTGTCAGGGTTCCCCACCAGTGGCCAGCAGGTGCCCTAATTTTAGGGAGACACTAACTCAAGACAAGGAATTTTAAAAAGCTATTGTACCCACAATAGCCAACACAATATTGAAGGAGAAGAACAAAGTTGGAGGACTGGAATTACCTGACTTCAAGAATTACCATAAAGGTACAGTAGTTAAGACAGTGTGGTATTGGTGAAAGAATAGGCACACAGATCAATGAAACAGAACAGAAAGCCCAGAATAGATACACATAAGTATAGCCAACTGATCTTTGACCAAAGAGGAAAGGCAATACAATGGAAAGAAAAGATAGTCTTTCCAACAAATGGTACTGGAACAACTGAATATTTATGGGAAAAATAAAGAATGTAGATACAGACCTTACACTTTTCAGAAAAATTAACTCAAAATGGATCACAAACCTCAATGTAAGATGCAGAACTATAAAACTCATAGAAGACAACACAGGAGAAAATCTAGAGGATATTGGGTATGATGATGACTTTTTAGATTTAACATCAAAGGCATGATCTATTGAAAGAAATAATTGATAAGCCAGACTTCATTACAATTAAAAAGTTATACCATATTGATACTGTATGACCCAGAAATTTCATTCCTGGATATATAGCCAAAAAAACCAAAAACACTAATTCTAAAAGGTACATGTACCCCAATGTTCATAGCAGCATTATTTACAATTGCCAAGATATGGAACCAACCTAAGTGTCCATCAACAGATAAACGGCTAAAGAAAATATGGTGTATATATACAATGGAATACTACTCAGCCAAAAATAAAAATGAAAGTTTGCCCTTTGCAGCAAAATGGATGGATTTGGAGGGCATTATGCTAAGTGAAATAAGTCAGACAGAGAAAGACATGTACTGTGTATCACTTATATGTGGAATCTAAAAATACAAAAAACTAGTGAATATAACAAAAGAAGAAGCAAACTTACAGATATAGAGAACAAACTAGTGGCTACCAGTGAGGAGAGGGAACGTAGGAGGGGCTGTGTAGGGGATTAAGAGATACAAACTATTAGGTATAGAATAAGCTACAAGAATATATTGTACAACACATGGAATATAGCCAATTTTTATAATTACTGTAAATGGAGTATAATCTTTAAAAATTATGAATCACTATATTGTACATATTTAACTTATACAATATTGTACAGCAACTATACTTCAATAAAAAATAATTTTAAAAAACACAAAAAAACTTATGCCCTATGAAAGACATTGTCAATAGAATGAGAAGTCAAGTCACAGACTGGAGAAAATATTTGCAAAAGACATATCTGGTAAAGGACTCATCCAATATATAAAAATATCTCTTAAAACTCAACAATAAGGAAACAAACAACATAATTTTTAAAAATGGGCAAAAGACCTAACAGATACCTCACCAAAGAGATATACAGAGGGCAAGTAAGCATGTAAGAAGATACTCAACATTATATATTAAGGAACTTCCAATTAAAACATCAATGAGATACCACCACAAAACTATTGAATAGCTAAAATCCAAAACATTGATACTACCAAATGCTAGCAAAGATGTGGAGCAACAAGTATTCTCATTCAGTGTTGGTGGGAATGCACAATAGTTCATCCACTTTGGAAGATAGTTTGGCAGTTTCTTACAAAACTAAACATGCTGTAACCATATGGTCCATAACTGCACTCCTTGGTATTTACCCAAAGGAGTTGAATAATTATATCCACACAGAAATCTGCATGCAGATGTTTATAGCAGCTTTATTCATAATAGCCCAAACTTGAAGGCAAACAAGATGTTCTTCAGTAGGTGAATGGATGAATAAATTGCAGTATATCCAGACAATAGAATATTATTCAGCACTAAAAAGAAATTAGTTATCGAGCCATGAACAGACATGGAGAAAACCTAAATGCGTGTTACTAAGTGAAAGAAGCCAATTTGAAAAGGCTACATGCTCTGATTACAACTGTATGACACTCTGGAAAGGGAAAAAGTATGGAGACAGTAAAAAAATCAGGCGTTTCCAGGGATTAGAGGGTTGGGAGAAATGAATAAGCAGAGCACATAAGATTTTTAGAGTGATGAAACTATTCTGCATGATACATAATGGTGGGTACATGTCATTGTACACTCATCCAAACCCACAGAATGTACAACACCAAGAGTGAATCCTAATGTAAACTATGGACTTTGGGGGATAATGATTTGTCAGTATGTGTTCACTGATTGTAACAAATGTACTAGTGGTGCAGGATGTTGATCTGGAAGAGGCTGTGCATATATCTGTGTGTGAGGATTTGGGAACTCTGCACTTTGAGTTCAATTTTGCTGTGACCCTAAAACTACTCTACAAAAATAAAGTTTATTAAAGAAAAAGCTATAAAAATATGCTTAAGGACTTAAAATAAATAAGAATACAATGAGGAAAGTAATGAAAGCTACATATAGGACCAAATAGAACTAGAGCTGAAATACATAATACATGAAATGAAAAATTTACTGTTTGGGTTTAACAGAATACTAAAAACTGAAGAAGATCAGTGAACTCAAAGACAAGCAAGAGGAACATTCCAAACTGGAGTACAAAGATAAACAAGTCCAAAAAAAAAAAAAAAAAAGAGCCTTAGTGACCTGTGTCACAAGATCATGTGATTTAATATGCATGTAATTGGAATTGTAGTACTAGAATAAAGAGGAGTGAAAGCAGAAAAATATTTGAAGAAAGAGTAGCTAGAAATTTTCCATACTTGAAAAAATTCTTTAAACCAACAATTATAAGAAGCTCAATGAAACCCAAGCAAGATAAACACAATGAAAACCACATTGAGGCACATTATAAGTAATATATCAAAAAAAGAATGTTAAAAAGTGCCAGAAAAAACACGTTACATTTAGGGAAGAAAGCTAATAATGCCCTTATTTCTTAACAGAAGCCAGAAGACAGTGCAATAACATTTTTACTGTGCTAAAAAATTCTATATATAGAGAAAATATCCTTCAAAAATCAAGGTGAAATAAAAACATGTTCAGACAAACAAAAACTGAGAGAATTCATTGCTAGCAGACCAGCACTGTAAAAAATATTAAAGGAAATTCTTCAGACTGATGGAAAATAATAATAGAAACCAGAATCTAAACAAAGAAATGGAGAATGCTAGAATTTGAAAATGTGAGTAAAAGTAAGAGACATTTCTCACCATTTTAAATTTCTTTAAAGATAATTAATTGACAATATAATTCTATATTTTATATGGCAAAGCAAAGGACCTAGAATAACTAAGTCAACTTTGAAACAGAAGAATAAAGTTGAAGGACTTACCCCACCAGATTACAAGTGACTATAAAGCTACAGTAATCAAGGCGGTGTGGTATTAGTCTAAGGATAGACATATAGATGATTGAAACAGAGTAGTGAGTCCAGAAATAAACACAGATCTATATGGTCAATTGATTTTTAACAAACATGCCAAGGTGATTCAATAGAGGAAGGCTGATCTTTTAAAATTGGTGCTGAAACAATTGGATATCCATATGGGCAGAAAAATGAAGATCAACTGTCACCTCATATCATGTGTATAAATTAACTCAGAATGGGCCATAGATTTAAATGTAAAAATTAAAACTATAAAGTTCTAGAAGAAGATATAAGAAAAATTATTTGTGATCTTAGCATAAGAAAAGATACTTAATACACAAAAATCCCAAGGCATAAAGGAAAAAAATATAACTTTTGCAATAGTTAAAACACCTGCTCTTTGAATAACACTGTTAGGAAAAAAATGCAAGGCAACAGACTAGAAAAATATGTTTACAATACATACATCTGACTAAAGACTTAAGTTTTGAATATGTAATGGACATTTATTTACAGCCCAATAAAAAGAAGATAAACAGACTAATGAAAAAATAGACAAAAGATTGTAAAGCAATTATACTCTAATAAAGATGTTAAAAAAATTAGACAAAAGGTTTGAACAGGAACTTCACCCAACAAATAGACACCTGAAAATGTACTAAACATAGTCATCAAGGAAATGCAAGTTAAAATCAATACACTAGGGCTTCCCTGGTGGCGCAGTGGTTGAGAGTCTGCCTGCCAATGCAGGGGACGCGGGTTCGTGCCCCGGTCCGGGAAGATCCCACATGCCGCGGAGCGGCTGGGTCCGTGAGCTATGGCCGCTGAGCCTGCGCGTCTGGAGCCTGTGCTCCGCAACGGAAGAGGCCACAACAGTGAGAGGCCCGCGTACCGCAAAAAAAAAAAAAAAAAAAAAAAAAAAAATCAATACACTAGCCGGAATGGCTGAAATTAAAAAGACTGACAAAACCAAGTGTTAGCAAAAACATGGAGCAGCTTGGGTTTTTCATATATTGCTGTGTGAGTATAAAATTGTACAGCCCAGACGTCTGCTAGGAAGTTCCTTAAAATGTTAAACACAGATCCATCCAATGACCCAATAATCCTTTTCCTGGATATTTACCCAAGAGAAAAAAATATGTCCACAAAAAAGACCTATATAAGAATGCTCATTACAGCTTTATTCATAATAACCCCAAACTGGAAAAAGCCCAGGTATCCATCAGTAGGTCAATGCTTAAACAAATGCTGGAGCACTACTCAGCAATAAAACTGAGTGCACTACTTATATACAAAATAACCTTGATGGATTTCAAAAACATTGTTAAGTGAAAGAATTCAGACACAAAAGAATGCATACCAATGGGCCCATTTTCATGATATGCTGTAACCAACAAAACTACTCCAAGGTTTTAGAAATTAAACCAGTGCCTGCCTATGGTAGATTAGGTTTGACTGGAAAGTAGCATGAGGAAACTTTTTCGGTTGATGGATATATTCTGCATCTTGATTGGATTGTTGGTTACATCAGTGTGTATATTTATCAAAACTCATCAAACTGTACAGCTAAAACCTATGCATGTCAATGATTGTAATTTTCTTCACAATTAAAAACTGCTGTGGTATTTATATTATCTGGGATTCATTTAAAGAGTGATATACCACTGTTATTTTTTAACAGCTTTATTGAAGTATAAGTGACAATAAACTGCCAATGCTTAAGGCATACAATTCAAAAGCTTTGATATATCACCACAATCAATGAATATATACAATTATATATAATGATATATATGTATATCTCAAATGTTTTTTTCATGTCTTTTATAATCCTTCCTTCTTGTTCCTCTTTGCCCCTCTCCTATCCTTAAGAAGCCACTGATTTGCTTTATATCCTTATATAGATTAGTAGTTTGCATTTTCTAGAATTTTATATAAATGTGCATTATGTACTCTTTTTTATCTAGCTTCTTTTCCTCAGCAAAATTATTAAAATCAAAATTATTATTTCAGATTCACTCATGTGGTTGCATGTATCAATTGTTCACTCTTTTTTATAACTGACTAGTATTCCATTGTATGAATATCCTATACTATGTTTACCCTTTCATCTGTTGATTTATATTTGTTTCTAGTCTGGGGCCATTACAAATAAAGTTGGTAAAAATATTGGTATACAAGTCTTTGTATGGGCATTTGCATTCATTTTTCTTGGGTCAGTACCTAGGAGTGGAATGGGTGGATCACATGTGAGATACAAATTTAACTTTCTTCTTTTCTCTATGCTTTCTAAGCAGTGCTTTAGCTGAAACTCATAAGATTTGATATGTTGTATTTTCAGTTCATTAAAATATATTTTAAAATTTCTCTTGAGACTTCGTTGACCCACGTGTTGTTATAAATGTGTTAATATACAAATATTTTGGAATTTTCTAGCTATCTTTCTCTTATTTCTAATTTAATTCCATTGTGGTCTAAAGTCATTTTATGGTCCATAATATGGTCCATCTTAAAGAATGTGCTATGGTACTTGAGAAGAACATATATTCTGGTGTTTTTGAATAGAATGTTCTATAAATGTTGGTTAGGTCAAGTTGGTTGATAGTGATGTTCAGGTCATCCGATTTTCTGCCTACTTGTTCTACCAGTTATTGAGAGAGGAGTGTTGAAATCTCCAATTATAATTGTGTATTTATGTCTCCTTTCAGAGCTATTGGTTTTGATTGTTTATTTGTTTCATGTATTTTGAAGTTGTTAGGTACATACATATTTTGGTTTGTTATAATTCTTGGAGAATCAATTGCTGAGTTTGCTAATTTATGCAGGCAGAGATCTGAGGAATATAGGTGGAAATGGGCATTAAGGGTATAGGATAATGATGGAAGGAATATAAAGTCAGATCAGGTCAAAGTTAATATGGTTCCGCTGAGCAGAGATTCTGGGTACAGTGTTGTAGTTTAAGGATTAGAGATGGCTTTAAGAATTTTTTATTTGGTTGGCTGATAATGGACCAAAATGTGGCCTTTACTAAGTGGAGCTGAAGTATCAGAACTGTCTTGGTATACTATAAAGAAAGGTATCCAAAGGCGTAGGGACGTTCTAACGTTAGAGCGGACTTATCATGATGACCTGCCTGGTCACTCCAGGAGGGTCCAGATAACATACCTTTCACCACAATTGTGAGAAATAAACTTGTGAGGGAGAGCCCCAACATCCTTGAAGAGCTCTGTGGTCACTCTTCTGTAGGTCAGAATTTATAGTGAGAGCTGCTGCCTCTGAACTGGGGCCTTAAATACAATAAGAGTAATTGGATCCTGAAGGTGAGGGGGCTAAAGGGCAGCATTTAATTGCCAGAGGAAATGTAGGTGTGTTTACCATAATGGGGACAAGGCAGTAATGAGAATAATCTGACTTGCAGAGACCCAGGGCACTGGCTAGTTGATTACGATGTCCTTAGAAGAGAAATTGGTAGGTGGTGTATTAGTTTGCTAGGACTGCCATAACAAAATACCACAAACTGAGTGGCTTAAACAATAGAAATTTACTTCCTCACAGTTCTGGGGGCAGGAAGTCCAAGATCCAGGTGCCAGCAACATTGGTTTCCTCTGAGGCCTCTCTCCTTGGCTTGCAGATGGCCACCCTCTTGCTGCCTCTTTACACGGTCTTTTCTCTGTGTGTGTGCATCCCTTGTCTCTCTTGATGTGTCTAAATTTCCTCTTCTTATAAGGATACCAATCATATTGGATTGGGACCCACACTAATAGCCTAATTTTACCTTAATCACCTCTTTAAATCCCTTGTCTCAAAACACTGTTACATTCTGAGGTACTACATTCTTAGGGCTTCAATATATGAATTTTGGGGAGAAATGATTCAGCCCATAATAGACAGACTTCTTGTAAATTCTTAATCTGTGTAAGCAGTAGAGTTATAGGTCAAGTGTTTCTAACTTGAAACACTAAAAAACAAAGTCACATCCCCTTAACCTATTCCTATTCTTGAGCCAGTTTATAGAACCAGAACTTCTTGAATAAAGGGGAGACTGGGTCCCTTTGAGAATGTATCATGCTACACGGCCAAGAATGTATACTGTTAGTATTTATCCCAGCTTTCCCCATAGGGATCTATAGCCTTTTACTAGGGTGACTGTGCATTGCGGATAAGGAAATAATCAGAAATTTCAGGGATTACTGAACAGTGGCTCTGAGTTCACACTAGCTCTGGGAGACCCAAAACATCACTGGGGTCTACAAGTCAGAGTAAGGACTTGTAAAAGTCAGGTGATCTACAGAATTTTAGATCAGTTTCATCTCACAGTGGGTCCGCTGAATCATCCTGTGGTTATTTCCCCTGTTCCAGAATATATACTTGAAATAGAAATATTCAGAAACTGGCAGAATCCCCACATGTGATTCTTGACCTGTGGAGTGAGGGCTAATATGGGAGGAAAAGGCGAAGTGGAAGCCACTAGAGCTGCCTATACCTATGAAAATAGTACATCATAGCAATACCACCTTTCTGGAGGGATTTCAGAGATTAATGCTACCACCAAGGACTTGAAATATGCAGGAATTTTTGACTCTCACCATTCAACTCATCTGTTTAGCTTACATAGAAAACACACGGATCCTAGAGAAAAACAGTGGATTGTTGTAAACTTAACCACGTGGTGACTCCAATTGCAGCTGTTGTTTCAGATAGGGTTTCACTGCCTGAGCAAATTAACATATCTCATGGTACCTGGTGTGTAGCTATTGATATGACAAATGTGCTTTTTTCCCTCAATACCTGTTGGTAAAACCACCAGAAGCTATTTGCTTTCAGCTGGTCAGGTTAGCAGTACACCTTCACGGTTCTGCTTCATGTCATAATTTAGTCTGCAGGGAGCTTTCCCTTCAGCAGAACATCACACTGGTCCATTACATTGATGGTATTGTGCTGATTGGACCTAGTGAACAGGAAGTAGACTTAGCTGGTAAGACATTTGCATGTCAGAGGGTGAGAAATAAATCTGACAAAATTTCAGGGGCCTTCCACCTCGGTGAAATTTCAAAGGGTCCAGTGGCAATGGAATATGTCAAGATATATACCTTCTAAGGTGAAGGATACATTGTTGCATCTGGTTCCCCTTCAACCAAAAAAAAAAAAAAAAGAGACACAATGCCTAGTGGACGTCTTTGCATTTTAGAGGCAACATATTCCTCATTTGGATGAGTCCTCTGGTCCATTTACTGAGTGGTCTGAAAAACCAATAGCTTTGAGTGGGGCCTAGAATGACAGAAGATTCTGTAACAGGCTCAGGCAGCTATTCAGGGTACCCAGTCCCTTGGGCCATATGACCCAGCAGATCCAATGATGGCTGAAGTGTCAGTGGTAGATAGAGATGCCCTTTGGAGACTTTGGTAGATTCCTGTAGGTATAGAGCACAATGATCTTCTTTTTAATTTGACTTAATTTTAGAACCAGAACCTGAAGAACCTGAAGACTTTTTAGTAGGTGAAAAACTTGAAGAGGTAAAAGAAGAGGCTAAGAAGGAAGAGGAAGAAGAAACAGAAATAGGTTCAGAACAATCAACAATACCAGCCAATTTGGAACGACTTTGGTCCTTTTCCTGTGACTTAACCAAAGGCCTTAATGTGAGCAGCCTTGCCTGGAATAAAAAAAATCCAGTAAGTTATCAAACATTTTAGTAATTCTGTCTCTAGCATTTAAGGGCACTTGTCAAGTACTAATAAAAACTTTTTTTTCTCAGCTATTAGGCAAGGGCTTTAAATGGACATAACCCCTAGTTTTAAAATTCCTCTAAAAACAAGTTTATGTTTTTAAAAGGGGAAAATGCAAACAGTTACAAAATGATGGTTTTCTCCTTTAATATGAAAATGTCACCATTTTTATTTTAGGAGATGTACTTGGGACATGGCATTCTCTGAATCCACATGAGATATTAAGTGAACAAGAAGATAGTATATATTTATTTAGTTTAACATGGTACCAAACTCATGTGCCCAAATTTGTATTCTCTTTAAAGTAATCATATTTGGAAGTATATACTTAATCCAGTGACCCTGAACATGTGCAAAATAATTTTGAGATTCCTTAAAATACTATAACTACTAATAGCAGCAAATACTTAAAACAGCACCTACTATGTACCAGACACTATTGTAAATGTTTTACTTGTATTATCACAACTCTACCATTTTCCTCATTATGTTGATGAGGAAACTGAAGCACAGAAAGGATAAATAACTTGCCCAAAGTTATATAACCAGTAAGTGAAACAGAATTCAAACCCAGACATCTGGCTCCAGAGTTCTTGCTTTTAACTACTGCACGGCTAAGAATCATCCTGAGGAGAATTAGATGAATCATCAAGTGGGAGAATGGTATGTTTGTTTGTCAAAAAGAGATGATTATAGAGTAATGAGACTTATTTTTTCCTGTGGTTTATAAACTCATTCTGAAGACATGATTCTCCACTAGTAATTTCAAAATCTTTTGTGTAATGGCAGTATCTTTGGAATAAATATTTGGTGTATTTTTAAAATGGTCAAAACTAATTTGTTTAAATTGTCTTGTATTATCCATGTTTTAAGAATTAGCCTTATTATTTTATTGCTACACCTTATAAGGTACTGTGCGCAAGCATGATAGTTGTTATGGCTATTAAATGGGTGAATGGAGTCAAAAGGTACAAACTTCCAGTTATAAAATAAATAATTCATGCTGTAATGTGCAGCATGGTGACTATAGTTAATAATACTGCATTGCATATTTGAGAGTTGATAAGACAGTAGATCTTAAAAGTTCTCATCACAAGAAAAAAATTCTGTAACTATGTATAGTGATGCATATTAACTAGACTTTTTGTGGTGATCATTTCACAATATATACAAATATTGAATCATTATGTTGTACACATGAAACTAATATAATGTATGTCAATTATACCTCAATAAAAAAATTAATGCTAAAAAAACCTAAAAAAATCATTTTTGTTGAAACCTAAATTACACAATTCTTAAATTATATATATTATTTTTGAATAAAATAGAATACTTTTGGTATGGATTTGTCTTTATAAAACTATTTGGGAACATCTTGTAGATAAGTGAAATTTAATAAATCAATAACCATGTAATAAGGACAGATGAATCATTTTAAGAAACTGGATATACTAGCATTTAAACACTATTATTGCTATTGAGAATAAGATTAATTTTGAATGAAGCTAAAAAATATATGATGGGTGCCATCTATCATATTTATTAATTCATTCTACAAATATTTATTGAACATTAACTCTGTGCCAGGAACTCTGTTAAAGCGCTGGAGATACAGTAGTAATTTAGTCACACATAGATACTGACCATATAATACTTTCCTATGAGCTTTAATAAAGAAAATAAATAATGCTGTGGGAACATATAAGAGAGGCTTGTGAATGCTTCTTAGAGGAAGTGACGCCTATGCTGAGTCTAGAAGAGATGAATAGGAGTTTGTCAATGTCAAGATAAAAAGGGTAGTGGTGAAGAGTATTTTAAGGCAGAGGGAATTGTGGAGACACGATGTTGGCTTGAAGGTAAGGTGGTGACAGGACTGTGTTTGTAATATTTCTGATTACAGAGAAGAGACAGGGTGTGGTCGATCATTAAACTTTTGTCCATACATCCTTATACAGTTGATCTTGAACAACAAGGGGGTTGGGATGCCAACCCCCCATGCAAATGAAAAGCCAAGTATAACTTTTGACTCCCCCAAAACTTAACTACTAATGCCTATAGTAGTTGACTGGAAGCCTTGCCAATAACATAGTCAATTAACACATATCTTGTGTGTGATATGTATTATATACTGTATTCTTACAATAAAGTAAGCTAGAGAAAAGAAAATGTTATTAAGGAAATCATCAGAGAAAATACATTTATAGTACTGTATTTATCAATACCGTTAAGCTTATGTCATCTGTTTAACAGATGAATACTCTGTCAGTACCTGCATCAATACTGTCTTATATGATACAAAACACTGTTGATGTTACATGTATTACTAACACCAGACATCAAAAATGAAAATATCATGTGAAAAATAAATTCATATTTATTTACAGGTATAATGATTTATGCATTGATAATGAAGAAGCAGCAATATGATTGCTTTATGGTAGCCTAGTGTAATTGATATGGTTGCTTCAGTATAGCCTAGCCTATAAACTAATGAGTGAATTATTACAAAGTTTTTATGACATACAGTATTACAGTCATATTCATAATACAATATTGGAAACACTGTTACATTAAAAAAAAAACCCTACTTATCTGTGATGATAGGCTGATATGCAGTTTCTCCAATTATGAGAGAGAGGCATACTGTATGGTAATGTAGTTCTTTGAAAGCAAAGCTATAAAACAGTAAGAAAACTCACATATTATTAATTTTATACTGAATATCACTTATGCCTATATGAGGATAGACTACTATCTACATATATTTTATGCATTCATGACAAATCTTAATTTTTTTGATATTTCTAGGTTATGCAGTTTGTGAAATTTTCAAATTATCTCAAATCTCTAAAAAAATTTCAATGTATTTATTTAAAAGAATCCATGTATAAGTGGACCTGCACAGTTCAAACCTGTGTTGTTCAAGGGTCATCTGTATAAGCACTTCTGGAAATGACCTGCTATATTATAATCAGCTCGAGCTGCCATAAGAAAATACCATAGACTGGATGGCTTATACAACAGAAATTTATTTATTACAGTTCTGGAGGCTGGGAAGCCCAGGATAAAGGTGCCAGATGAATTTGGTTGCAGGGGAAGGCTTTCTTCCTGGCTTGGCTGTATCCTTGCATGGTGGAGAGAAAGAGCTCTTGTGTCTCTTCCTCTTTTTGTAAGGAACCCAATCCTATCAGATTAGGACCCCACCCTTATGACTTCATTTAACCTTAATAACCTCCTAAGCGCCCTATTTCCAAATATAATCACATGTTATTAGGTGTTAGGACTTCAGCATATCACTTTTAAGGGTGGAGACACAATTCAGTCCATGGCACCTCCCTTTAAAAATAAATGTCTTTTATTTTACATTTGAAATTATTAGGTCATTATTAAAAACCCATAAGACACTATAATGCAATAATACAATTTTTGAAGATTATCTCAATATGTAAAATAGCTTTTCAGCAATTGTTTTTTTGTGTGCTTATTCTTCAGCCTAAAAAATGTGGTTATTTTTACTATTATTTTGCTTATGAAGATGGAAATGTAGAGTGAAAATAGTTGGTATATTGGTATTTTTTAACCTCAATTGAAATATCATCACTATTTTAACACAGTTCATTAATATGCATCTTTATACATTTGCTGATATTTTTATGCTGTCTTCTCTATTTTTAATTTTTCTGTTTTTTAGGACCTTTTGGCTGTTGGCTATGGGCACTTTGGATTTAAGGAGCAAAAAAGAGGATTGGCTTGCTGCTGGTCAATAAAGAATCCCATGGTAACTAAAACAGGAATAAGACCTATTTTTATTTAATTAAATGTTCACATAATTCTCATAAAGTAGTTAGTTTTATGTGATCATTAAACAAACTCAAGAAAGTTTTACCAAGCAAGACTTTACTTTCTTTGGTTTAAATCTATAACAGTAAAACAATTAAAATTTGTTCTTGGGCTTCCCTGATGGCGCAGTGGTTGAGAGTCCGCCTGCCGATGCAGGGGACACGCGTTCGTGCCCCGGTCTGGGAAGATCCCACATGCCGCGGAGCAGCTGGGCCCGTGAGCCATGGCTGCTGAGCCTGCAAGTCCGGAGCCTGTACTCCGCAACGGGAGAGGCCACAACAGTGAGAGGCCCGTGTACCGCCAAAAAAACCCCCCAAAAAACAAAAACAAACAACAACAACAACAAAAATTTGTTCTTACACTTTATTGGTTAAGGTAAATTCATTTAATAAATATTTATTGAACATCTACTATGTGCTGTTAGATATGATGATCTAGGGCTGAACCATTATTGTTTATCACTGCCTGTTATAAAGAAGAATATATTTGCAAATAAAAATTCTTTAAAAATTAAGTTTCATTTACTACTGGGTTGTTTCTCAATATATAAATAACTCCTTATCACTTTATAAAATATATTTCTGCTCTCCTCGATAGATAGAAAATAGATTAATATAGCTCTCTTACTGCCATGAATTTTTCAAAGAGAATGAACAAGAATCAGTTATGCTTTTTGTTAAACAGCCCTAGTCAACCTGTTACTCTACAGCTTTAGTTTTAAGTCACAACTGAAACGTAAAGTGGAAAACTTAGAAAAGGATCAGAAGAGCATATAAAAATGATTAGAGTTTTTATAAATAATCCCCCATCTGTTAGGAAGCTGGGTGTATATAGCCTAAAAGAAAGGAAGAAGCAATTTTAAACGTGTGGAAGGGTTGACATAGGATTCATCATCAGCAGGTTATCTTCTCTTCCATGTAGGTTGTTAGAAACCAGAAAGGAGTTGGATTAGACATTAAAACAAAACAAAACAATAAAAATCTTGACAGAGTTGTAGAAAAGAGTAACTTAGAGAGTTTTGGAACCTCCTCTATCCTTGTTTAGAATGATTAGATAATACAAGCATCTGAAACAGATACTGGAGGATAGGAATATATGCAGGATAATTTATTTGGTGTCCATTATTTGTATCTTTAAGACAGTGACTTGTGATGATCATACAAATCCTGCTGGAGGATTACCCAAAATGATAATTACTGTAGAAACCACGTGCTGTATTTCTTAAAACTACTGAGCTCTGAGGATTCATCAAAATAAAGGAAATGGCCAATTGAAGTTTTATTCTCATGTATACAGGAAGTTAGGAAGAAATGAGTAACTGAATGCAGACTAACTCTCCTCATATCCCCACTGCCACCAGCCTAGTCTTCTGCCACCAGCCTAGTCTTCAGCCACCATCATACCCACCTTACTGTGGTCTACAAAACCAAGGTTAAAATGTAATATAATTTCTTTTTTATTCAGTGGCCAGAACGTACTTATCAGAGTCCATATGGCGTTACTGCTGTGGATTTTTCAATTGGAGCACCTAACCTTTTAGCAGTTGGCTATCACAATGGCACTATTGCGATTTATAATGTACAGAGCAACAGTAACATTCCAGTTCTGGATAGTAGGTGAGAATCCCAAGAATTAGATAAACATAAACCATGTGCTTTTTTTAGGGAGAAGGAAAAAATTACTCTAATGTTATTTAGTTTTGAGTGAATGTTTATATTGTTATTGAGAGTAATACCATTATCCTTCAAGCATTTAATAATTCCTCATAATGTCTCTCCAGCTGGAATGCTCTGCCCTAATATCTCCTTATCATCCTCTCTGCCTCTTCACCAACAAACTTCCTTTGGCTTGACGGTTTATTCTTTTCAAAAATTTTAAATATCTCCAGCTTTATTGAGGTATAATTGACAAATAAAAATTGTATATATTTAGATTGTATGACATAATTTTTAAAGGCATACAGTGTAGTGATTTAATATATGTATACATTGTGAAATGATTACCACAGTCAAATTAATTAACACAACCATAACCTCACATAATTACCATTTTATGTGTGAGTGGTGAGGACACTTAAGATCTACTCTCTTAGCAAATTTCAAGTATGCAATACAGTATTATTAACTATAATCACCATGCTGTACATTAGATTTCCAGAACTTATTCACCTTATAAGTGAAAGTTGTATCCTTTATTGCTTCCGTGTCACCTCTTCCAGGAAACCTGCCCATTCTTTTCTTTTGTGCATCCGATATATACGTTTATTGTAGCCTTTATTGTGCTTTGTATAAATTATTTACATATATATCTCCCTGAGGAGGCTGTAAGCTCTGAGGGCAAGGATTATGTCTTCCTTACCTTTGTATCCTCAGTATGTCACATAATATCAGGCATATAACAGGATTACAGTAAGTGTTTGATTAAGAATGAATGAATGAGACATATTGAGAAAATAAAATGTTAAAGATATTGAAAGATATCTTAGGTTTTTATAATAAACCAGATACCAGTGGAGCAAAATGAGGCGGTATATTTATATTAGTGTTTGCATAAACTTCACAATAACTGGAAATAGGCATTAAAGCAGGTGTTCTTTAGCTTAATTTTGAAATTATTTACATAGTTTTGTAAGCGTGAGCCTTTGTGCTTGTTTCTGGGAAGAGGGTCCATAACTTTTACCAAATAATCAAAGATATATAGACTTTAAAAAATTCAGAACTACTGATTTGGAGAGCTTGCATAAAAAATCAAGGGAGTCAGTACTGGGAACAAAGCAACCCATTAATCTGACAGGAAAGCAGCCAGTAATCTGAGAAGTGATTATAATTCATCATAAAACTTTTAAATCTCAGCCCTAGAGAGAATCAAGCCAGTGGGCAATCCTGAAACATAGGAAGAAGGGTGAGGTAACTATTTACTTGAATAAGACTTAAATGACTTACTCATTTAAGCTATGAAAAATATCCTTATAAAGATGGAGATGATAATATTCAATGTGTCTAAAATAAATTAAACTTACACAACTAGGAAAAAGTAAATGAATAGAGTAAGAGAAGTAGATTCTAAAAAAAGAAAATGTTTGCTTTTATATCCCTGATATGATAGCTAATATAACTAAAGGCAATAAAATTTTCCTTTTGTAAGAAATGAGAAAAACACCAGTGAATATTAGCAAAGTGATTTTTTTTCCTGTTTTTCAAAATACTTAAAGTAAAAGTCCAATTTTGAACAACAAAAGTATCATTCCATGAGTAGGTCATGATGCTCTAGGGAGCTGTCCTTATCACTTATACTCTAAGTCGCTTATACCCCAAGAATTTTAAAATTATTATAACTATTTTATATTTCATGCTTTTCCCTGTTTTAGCGAATCACCTCAAAAACATTTGGGACCTGTATGGCAACTACAGTGGATAGAACAAGATCGAGGGACAGCAGGTGATAAAAGAGAAATACTAGTTTCTATATCAGCAGATGGAAGGATCTCCAAATGGGTTATACGGAAAGGACTGGACTGTCATGGTAAAAATAAATAAATACACACACAGACACCAAATTATCTTTCTCTTGTTAGTGCTGAATTAAAAATTCCTAGTGAACTATGTGTAAGAGGTGACAAATTTAGGTTTGGCTAAATAAGAAAAAAAAACTGGGCTTGGTCATTGTTTTTCTAAGCATCTAGCTCTGGTATTTGCTAATTTTAACCTAATGACCTGCAAAGGATGGCAGAAATCATATTCTTTGCAGAAGGGACATAACTACATTATTATTTACTGTGGTACATAATATATGTATTTTTTCTTTAAATAAAGATTTGATGCATTTGAGGAGAACTACTGCTAGCAGCAGCAAAAAAGGAGGGGAAAAAGAAAAGAAAGGTGAAGCTTTGATATCTCGACAGGCTCCTGGAATGTGCTTTGCTTTTCACCCCAAGGTAAATTATTTCAATCTGTTATTTACTATTGCATATAACAACTGCTGATAATTGAAGTGTATTAAGATATAAATCAAGACAAAATGTCAGCATGTTAATAAATATTGCGCCTTGTAAATAAAAAAGTCACACACATAAGTATCATAGGTGTCAGCCTAAGGTAGAATGGCACATTCCAGTTGGCTGTCCTTTTTCTGCTTTCTGGAGGAAAGGTCTGTATTTCTGAGCAACTATGGAACTATCTTTACAGCTCCATGTTTAACTTGAATGCCCCTCCTTGCCTCTCTTTGGTGCTCTGCTGCTCTATCATACTTATAGAAACCAAATCCACTCTATAGTCCTCCATATCTCAATGTGAGTGGTGACTCATGATTCTGGGGATCAGGAAGACCACTTAAGATCATGTTTGTCAAGACCAAAGTCAAGTCAGAGCACTCTTAGTAAAGTTCTACTTTTCTAATTCTTTTTATCCAGAGGTCCTTTGGAATCAGAAATTCAGCCACTATGACAGACTTGCAAAAACACATATCCTATATATTTTCTGATATGTAATATGATTATCTCTTTAGTGACACCATCATCCACCTACTTATTTAAGCCAAAACTTGAGCTCTTACTCTATTCTACCCTATTACCCAAATGATATTTAAGTAAGATTGTCCCACTCCTTCTAGTCCAAGTCTACTACTGCTAATGTGGTTCAGGCCTTTATTACATTTCACTTTTATTACTGCAGTCATATTCTAACTGCATTCATTCTCAAATTCCTGTAATCTCCTTTTCACCTTGACTCTAGAGCAGTGGTTCTCAATGTGGGCAGGGAGGGGAGTAGTTTCCCATCAGGGACATTTCACAATGTCTTGAGATATTTTTGGTTGTTGCAGCTCTGGGGGGTGGGATGTGGGGAGGAGTGCTATTGGCATCTAGTAGGCAGAGGTCAGGGATGCCACTAAATACGTTACAATGCACAAGACAGCCACTGTCCTCCCCTGACCCAAACAAAGAACTAGCTGGCCCAAAACATCAATAGTGCTCCTTTGATTTCTTATTTGATTGATGTGTTATTTAGAAGCATGTAATTTAGTTTCCAAATATTTGGGGCTTTTCCAAGGATCTTGCTGTTGATTTCTAATTCAATCCTATCATGATCAAAGAACAAACTTTTTATAAGCTGAATCTTTTTGAATTTATTGAAATTTGTTTTAAAGCCCAGAATGTGATTTTTACTTGTAAATGTTCCCTATGCACTTGAGAAAAGTGTATATTCTGCTACTGTTGGGCGGAATGTTCTGTGGATGTCAATCAGTTTAAGTGGGTTGATGGTGTTGTTCAAGTTTACTATATCCTTGCTGATTTTCTGCCGATTTCTTCCATCAGTCATTGAGAGAAAGAGATTGAAGTCTCTGACAATAATTGTGAATTTTTCTTTTTTTCCTTGAAATTCTATCGGTTTTTGTTTTATGTATCTTGAAGCTTTGTTTTAAGTGCATAAGTGTTTAGGATTGTCACATTCTCTCGATTAATCAACTCCCTTATCATTATAAAATGGCCTTATTTATAACTGGTAACATTCTTTTTTCTGAAATCTATTTAGTCTGATATTAATGTAGCTACTCCAGCTTTCTTTTAACTAGTATTATCATGGTTTATCATTTCCCATCCTTTACATTTAACCTATTTGTGTCTTTATATTTGGCATGTTTCTTTTAGGTAGCATATAGTTGTCTTGCTTTTTTATCCAATCTTACAATCTCAGCCTTTTAATTGTGATGTTTACACCATATTTATTTATTTACTTACTTAAAAAAATTTTTTTAACATCTTTATTGGAGTATAATTGCTTTACAATGGTGTGTTACTTTCTGCTTTATAACAAGGTAAATCAGTTATACATATACAGATGTCCCCATATCTCTTCCCTCTTTCATCTCCCTCCCTCCCACCCTCCCTATCCCACCCCTCTATGTGGTCACAAAGCACCGAGCTGATCTCCCTGTGCTATGCGGCTGCTTCCCACTACCTATCTATTTTACATTTGGTAGTGTATATATGTCTATGCCACTCTCTCACTTTGTCCCAGCTTACCCTTCCCGCTCGCCATGTCCTCAAGTCCATTCTCTAGTAGGTCTGCGTCTTTATTCCCGTCTTGCCCCTAGGTTCTTCATGACCTTTTTTTTTTTTTAGATTCCATATATGTGTGTTAGCATATGGTATTTGTTTTCCTCTTTCTGACTTACTTCACTCTATAAGACAGACTCTAGGTCCATCCATCTCACTACAAATAACTCAATTTCATTTATTTTTTATGGCTGAGTAGTATTCCATTGTATATATGTGCCACATCTTTATCCATTCATCTGTTGATGGACACTTAGGTTGCTTCCATGTCCTAGCTATTGTAAATAGAGCTGCAATGAACATTGTGGTACATGACTCTTTTTGAATTATGTTTTCCTCAGGGTATATGCCCAGTAGTGGGATTGCTGGGTTGTATGGTAGTTCTACTTTTAGTTTTTTAAGGAACCTCCATACTGTTCTCCATAGTGGCTGTATCAATTTACATTCCCACCAACAGTGCAAGAGGGTTCCCTTTTCTCCACACCCTTTCCAGCATTTATTGTTTCTAGATTTTTTGATGATGGCCATTCTGACCTGTGTGAAATGATATCTCATTGTAGTTTCGATTTGCATTTCTCTAATGATTAATGATGTTGAGCATTCTGTCATGTGTTTGTTGGCAATCTGTATATCTTCTTTGGAGAAATGTCTATTTAGGTCTTCTGCCCATTTTTGAATTGGGTTGTTTGTTTTTTTGATACTGAGCTGCATGAGCTGCTTGTAAATTTGGAGATTAATCCTTTGTCAGTTGCTTCATTTGCAAATATTTTCTCCCATTCTGAGGGTTGTCTTTTAGTCTTGTTTATGGTTTCCTTTGCTGTGCAGAAGCTTTTAAGTTTCATTAGGTCCCATTTGTTTATTTTTGTTTTTATTTCTGTTTCTCTAGGAGGTGGGTCAAAAAGGATCTTGCTGTGATTTATGTCATAGAGTGTTTGCCTATGTTTTCCTGATAGTATCTGGCCTTACATTTAGGTCTTTAATCCATTTTGAGTTTATTTTTGTGTATGGTGTTAGGGAGTGTTCTAATTTCATTCTTTTACATGTAGCTCTCCAGTTTTCCCAGGGCCATTTATTGAAGAGGCTGTCATTTACCACTGTATATTCTTGCCTTCTTTATCAAAAATAAGGTGAACATAGGTGCGTGGGTTTATCTCTAGTGTTTCTATCCTGTTCCATTGATCTGTATTTTTTTTTGTGCCAGTACCATACTGTCTTGATTACTGTAGCTTTGTAGTATAGTCTGAAGTCAGGGAGCCTGATTCCTCCAGCTCCGTTTTTCTTTCTCAAGATTGCTTTGGCTGTTCAGGGTCATTTGTGTTTCCATACAAATTGTGAAATTTTCTGTTCTTGTTGTGAAAAATGCGATTGGTAGTTTGATAGGGATTGTATTGAATCTGTAGATTGCTTTGGGTAGTATAGTCATTTTCACAATGTTGATTCTTCCAATCCAAGAACATGGTATAACTCTCCATCTATTTGTATCATCTTTAATTTCTTTCATCAGTGTGTTATAATTTTCTGCATACAGGTCTTTTGTCTCCTTAGGTAGGTTTATTCCTAGGTATTTTATTCTTTGTGTTGCAATGGTAAATGGAAGTGTTTTCTTAATTTCACTTTCAGATTTTTCATCATTAGTGTATAGGAATGCCAGAGATTTCTGTGCATTAATTTTGTATCCTGCTACTTTACCAAATTCATTGATTAGCTCTAGTAGTTTTCTGGTAGCATCTTTAGGATTCTCTATGTATAGTTTCATGTCATCTGCAAACAGTGACTGCTTTACTTCTTGTTTTCCAATTTGGATTCCTTTTATTTCTTTTCCTTCTCTGATTGCTGTGTCTAAAACTTCCCAAACTGTGTTGAATAATAGTGGTGAGAGTGGGTAACCTTGTCTTGTTCCTGATCCTAGTGGAAATGGTTTCAGTTTTTCACCATTGAGGATGATGTTGGCTGTGGGTTTGTCATATATGGCCTTTATTATGTTGAGGTAAATTCCCTCTATGCCTACTTTCTGGAGGGTTTTTATCATAAATGGGTGTTGAATTTTGTTGAAAGCTTTTTCTGCATCTATTGAGATGATCATATGTTTTTCCCCTTCGATTTGTTTATATGGTGTATCACGTTGATCGATTTGCATATACTGAAGAATCCTTACATTCCTGGGATAAAACCCACTTGATCATGGTGTTGATCCTTTTAATGTGCTCTTGGATTCTCTTTGCTAGTATTTTATTGAGGATTTTTGCATCAGCGATATTGGCCTGTAGTTTTCTTTCTTTGTGACATATTTTTCTGGTTTTGGTATCAGGGTGATGGTGGCCTTGTACAATGAGTTTGGGTGTGTTTCTCCCTCTGCTATATTTTGGAAGAGTTTGAGAAGTATAGGTGTTAACTCTTCTCTAAATGTTTGATAGAATTCACCCGTGAAGCCATCTGGTCCTGGGCTTTTGTTTGTTGGAAGGTTTTTAATCAAAGTCTCAATTTCAGTGCTTGTGATTGATCTGTTTATATTTTCTGTTTCTTACTGGTTCTGTCTCAGAAGGTTGTGCTTTTCTAAGAATTTGTCCATTTCTTCCAGGTTGTCCATTTTATTGGCATATAGTTGGTTGTAGCAATCTTTCATGATCCTTTGTATTTCTGCAGTGTCAGTTGTTACTTCTTTTTAATTTCTAATTCTATTTATTTGGGTCTTTCTTTTTTTCTTGATGAGTCTGGCTAATGGTTTATAAATCTTGTTTATCCTCTCAAGGAACCAGCTTTTAGTTTCATTGATCTGTGCTATTGTTTCCTTCATTTCTTTTTCATTTATTTCTGATCTGATCTTTATGGTTTCTTTTCTTTGGCTAACTTTGGATTTTTTGTTCTTCTTTCTCTAATTGCTTTAGGTGTTAGTTTAGGTTGTTTATTTGAGGTGTTTCTTGTTTCTTGAGATAAGATTGTACTGCTATAAACTTCCCTCGTAGATCTGCTTTTGCTGCATCCCATAGGTTTTGGGTTGTCGTGTTTTCATTGTCATTTGCTTCTAGGTATTTTTTGATTTCCTCCTTAATTTTTTAAGTGATCTCTTGGTTATTTAGTAGTGTATTGTTTAGCCTCCATGTTTTTGTATTTTTTACAGAATTTTTCTTGTAATTGATATCCAGTCTCATAGCACTGTGGTTGGAAAAGATGCTTGATATGATTGCAATTTTCTTAAATTTACAAGGCTTGATTTGTGTCCCAAGATATGATCTATCCTGGAGAATTACCACTTGAGAAGAAAGTGTATTCTGTTTTCTTGGATGGAATATCCTATAAATATCAATTAAGTCCATCTTGGTTAATGTATCATTTAAAGCTTGTGTTTCTTTACTTATTTTCATTTTGGATGATCTGTCCATTGGTGAAAGTGGGGTGTTAACGTCCCCTGCTATGATTGTGTCACTGTCGATTTCCCCTTTTATGGCTGTTAGAATTTGCCTTATGTATTGAGGTGCTCCTATGTTGGGTGCATAAATATTTACAATTGTTGTATCTTCTTCTTGGATTGATCCCTTGATCATTACATAATGTCCTTCTTTGTCTCTTGTAATAGTCTTTATTTTGAAGTCTATTTTGTCTGATATGAGAATTGCTACTCCAGCTTTCTTTTGATTTCCATTTGCATGGAATATCTTTTTTTATCCCCTCACTTTCAGTCTGTATGTGTCCCTAGGTCTCAGTGGGTCTCTTGTAGACAACATATATACGGGTCTTGTTTTTGTATCCATTCAGCCATCCTATATTTTTTGGTTGGAGCATTTAATCCATTTACATTTAAGGTAGTTATCAATCTGTATGTTCCTATTACCATTTTCTTAATTGTTTTGGGTTTGTTATTGTAGGTCTTTTCCTTCTCTCATGTTTCCTGCCTAGAGAAGTTCCTTTAGCATTTGTTGTGAAGCTTGTTTGGTGGTGCTGAACTCTCTCAGCTTTTGCTTGTCTGTAAAGGTTTTAATTTCTCCATCAAATCTGAATGAGATCCTTGCTGGATAGAGTAATCTTGGTTGTAGGTTTTTCCCCTTTATCACTCTAAATATATCCTGCCACCCCCTTCTGGCTTGCAGAGTTTCTGCTGAAAGATCAGCTGTTAACCTTATGGGGATTCCCTTGTATGTTATTTGCTGTTTTTCCCTTGCTGATTTTAATATTTTTTTTTGTATTTAATTTTTGATAGTTTGACTAATATGTGTCTTGACTTGTTTCTCCTTGGATTTATCCTGTATGGGACTCTCTGTGCTTCCTGGACTTGATTAACTATTTACTTTCCCATATTAGGGAAGTTTTCAAGTATAATCTCTTCAAATATTTTCTCAGTCCCTTCCTTTTTCTCTTCCTCTGGGAGCCCTGTAATTCGAATGTTGGTGCGTTTAATGTTGTCCCAGAGGTCTCTGAGACTGTTTTCAATTCTTTTCATTCTTTTTTCTTTATTTATAAAAATGTGCTCAACCTTGTTAATATCCATATAAATGGAACTTAAAACCATTAGGTGTAAATAATTTTATACCTAATAGAATGGCAAAATCTAAGATTTCTGATGTAACCAACTATTGAAGAGAATGTGTGTCAAAGGGAAATTTTATATATTGCTGAATGTAAATCGGTAGTACTACTTTGGGAAAAACATTATACTTTATTGTGTAATTTAAACTACATATACAACATAACCTAGTAATTGCATTCTTAAGTTCTGGTGTATGCTAAGCAGTGGGTCTCATATTTCAGTGTACTTACAAATTACTTGGGAATCTTGTTAAAATGCAGATTCTGATTCAGTAGGTCTGGGACAGGGCCTGAAATTCTGCCACTGCACAATGCTCCCAGGTGAGGCTGACACTACATAGTCAGGACTTAGAGCACTGACTTTCAGACTTTTTGATTATGACTTAATTGTAGAAACTACATTTTAAATCCCTATTTGTTACATACATTTAGAGTTAAAAGATGTCTGAGACTCCATCTAGTTCAATCTCTCATTCCCAGCAAGAATAATTTCTTCAGCATTATGTACATAAATAGTTATTGTTAAGTCATTTGTCTTCTCTTTGACTAGTTCAAATGAAAGAACACTTACTATTTCCCTGGATTGTTAGTTCCATTGTCAGGTAGCTCTAAATGTTAGAAAGTTTCTTCCTCATTTTAAGCCAGTGTTTGTTCATGTAATTTCTAGACAGGATACAAATTTCTACCCCTTATTCCAGCAAAGAAAAACGTCTGTATTTTCTTTGCACAGTAGTCCTTCAAGGTAATTTAATTATTGTAAAATCATGATAGAAAGAAAAAGACAACAATCAACTGTCTTCTAGATAGTATTTCTAGTTTGGTTCTTGAATTGTCTCTAAGAGATCTTGAATCATCTAATCTTCTATTTAGCACATTTACTAATATATCACAAGCAAATGCATTTTGATTTTTTTGTGTTATAGGACACAAATATCTATTTGGCTGGCACTGAAGAAGGTCATATTCACAAATGTTCTTGTTCATATAATGAGCAATATCTAGCTACCTACAGAGGACACAAGGTTAGTTTAATTATAGTAGGTATGGAAAATTTTATCTTGCAATATTTCTGAAAAAAATAGTATCATTAGGCACAGCATTTTTTTATGCAATAATTTACAACTTCAGAGTTAAAAATACCAGCTTGAATTAAGTGCTTTCTTATACAGAAAACACGAATAACATGGGGGTCATTTAATTTGGCTTCTAGGTATCCTTGATTTCTTCTTGCCAGTTGCAGAAGCCACAATTTTTATTTGTTTCTAAGCGACTTTGCTTATGTTGACATGCTGATCCCAGAGTGAAATTGTCTCTGGCATATACCTATTCTCTACATTTTTTATGATTGTTCCAACTATGCTTTCTTCATTTTCTCCCTTATTTCTATTTATTTTCCTTAACATTCCTTATATTTTTAAAAGTAGTATAATATGTATTAATATTTAGTGAGTATTGTAGCAACTATATTTTTATGTTTCTGAATGGCGTAATTTAAGGAAGAGATTCAATTTATGGCCTTATTTTCAGCTAAAATAATACCCACACAATAATTACATGGTGTATAAGGTTTTAGAAATCTGAGCATTTTTAATTTGTTGGTCAAGTTTAAAGTATAAGAGGTTAAATCCTACTTACCTATGTATTTTAATTTATTTTTCTAATTCCAGGGTCCAGTGTATAAAATAGCATGGAATCCATTTTGTCATGATGTATTCTTAAGCTGTTCTGCAGATTGGGGCATTATTATATGGCAACATGAGAATCTTAAGCCATTTTTGAGTTTTTATCCAACTACTTATGTTGTTTATGATGTTGCTTGGTCTCCAAAATCATCCTATATATTTGCAGCTGCAAACGAGAGCAGAGTGGAGGTTTGGGACCTTCACTTCAGCACGTAAGTGTTAATATTTTTCTTGGAGTTATTTCTAATAGAAGCAGTTCAATCTAAATGATACCTGATAGTACTGACATTGGTTAGAGAGAACTGTAGTTACTTTAAGACAAGTAATAGTTTACACTGTGAGAGTCCTTTGTGAATAAAGAGATATGCCATGATAATAAATATAGTTTTGAACTTGCAAAGTATTATTTTATTTAAGAAAAACAAGGAATGTAGTATAAAATTATGACATGGGGAAAAAGTTTGCAAAACATTCACGTGGAAAGAAGGTGTTTTAACTTTTCAATATCTATGTTTGCTTAATTCTTGTCAGCTGTTCACTACTGTTTCAAATATTCTGAATTAATAACTGTACCAACAAAATTCATCCCTAGTGTTTCCACAGAAGACATTAAAATATGAACAAATTATTTTTTTCTTTTCTTCAACCAAAATAGTCTTTCTTAGTCCTTTTTGTGCAAAAATATTACAAGAGCAATTTAAATGGAAACACTGAAATAACATGCCAACATTTCAGAGCACATTTAAAACACCCAGATAATTCTTGAAATTACCATATTCTAAAATAGAATAATATATTAATGTTAATTACTTATACCATATGTCATTTAAAAATATTTGAATGAAAAATATTTGAATGAAAATAGATTACCTTACTCCATCTCCATAAACTTTTTGTTTTTGCGGTACGCGGGCCTCTCACTGTTGTGGCCTCTCCCGTTGCGGAGCACAAGCTCCAGACGCGCAGGTTCAGTGGCCATGGCTCACGGACCCAGCCACTCCGCGGCATGTGGGATCTTCCCAGAACCGGGGCACGAACCCGTGTCCCCTGCATCAGCAGGCGGACCCTCAACCACTGCGCCACCAGGGAAGCCCTCTCCATAAACTTTTACAGGCTGATATAGGATATCATAACTAGCTTGAATTCTTTGTCATTACCTGGCTTATGGAAGAATGCAGAGAGGCACTGTTCTAATTGTGTCTAATTAACTAAAGACTTTCTATAATAAGATAAAGAAAGGGAGCAAAATAAGTATTTTTTATAATATTTGCTTACTCTCTTACCTTGCTTTAAAACATATTTGAAGGGGCATGCATTTAATTAAAATTTCTTATTTTAAGTGTTACACCAAAGTTATGAGAGTGCCATCTAGGCCATCTATCCTTTTTAATATGAAAGTTTATACAATGCTGGAATAAAGTGTTTAATGGTTCTGTAATACTTATTCAATCAATATTTCAATATTGGAAAATATTATAGACCTTTAGGCAAGTTATTAGCAGATGAAGCATGGAAATGCATTCTTGTTTAAAATAAATGACATAAAATTCAATGGGTTTATTATTAATTGCAAATTTTTTCCTAGAGATTAATAATTTAGTAACTGGAAATTTTCATCATGGCTTGTTCTATAAAACAGTTTGACCCCAAAATCAAGGATTACAACACAAAGCAATTTATTTTTGAGTATGAGATGACTAAGGTAGAAAGTGGCTACTTAAATGATCCCACCTCTGATTTTATTTTTTCTAGTAAAATTGTAGTTCCCAGGGCAACATTTCTTCAGAAGTATGCAAGTGACTGCTGCTCTTATTTTATAAGGGTGTCAATGGATTACTTTGGATAACCAAGAGTAGGAAAGGTTCTTGTTCAGAGAACGTTTGAACAAGGTTTTCGATCTTGTTCAGATTCATTTATTTTTTAATTTAATTTTTAATTTTTTTAAATAAATTTATTTTATTTTATTTTTGGCTGCGTTGGGTCTTCGTTGCTGCCTGCGAGCTTTCTTTAGTTGCGGTGAGCGGGGGCTACTCTTCATTGTGATGTATGGGCTTCTTATTGCCATGGCTTCTCTTCTTGCAGAGCACGGGCTCTAGGCATGTGGGCTCAGTAGTTGTGGCACACAGGCTCAGTAGTTGTGGCGCACAGGCTTAGTTGCTCCACAGGGATGTGGGATCTTCCCGGACCAGGGCTTGAACCCATGTCCCCTGCATAGGCAGGCGGATTCTAAACCACTGCGCCACCAGGGAAGCCCGAGATTCATTTATGTTCCAGGGAGGCGTTCATTTGGATCAAAACATCCTTCTGTTAAGAGACATTTATTATTTAAGGAGTTGTATTAGGGATCTTCAGAGAAACTAAACCAATAAAGAGAGAGAGAGAGATTTAAAAATATTGGCTCACATGATTGTGGGACCTGGCAAGTCCCAAGCCGGCATGACAGGCTGGCAACCTGGAATTTCCATCAGAGGAGTCCATGTTGCAGTATTGAGTACAAAGGCAGTCTGGAGGCAGAATTTTATTCTACTTCAGGGACCTCAGTCTTTTCTTTTAAGGCTTTCAATAGATTGGATGCGGCCAACTCACTTTACGGAGGGTAATCTGCTTTATTCAAATTCTACTGATTTAAGTTAATCATATCTTAAAAAAAAAAAAAAAAGATACTTCAAGCAACGTGTAGACTGGTGTTTGACCAAACACTGGATACCACAGCCTAGCCAAGTTAATGCATAAAATTACTTATCATGGGAGTTTAAATTATGAGTTCACATCTTAATTGTGAACAGCTTTAATTTATTTCGTTGAAATTAGTTTATTGAAAAAATGAAAGTTTTGATTGAATAGTCAGAAGCAGTTTTTTTGCTTTTGGAAACACATAAAGAAGCTTTTGGTTTTTGTTACATGAAATCACAAATATCTCAGATTTCTCTTAGTCCATATCTAAAAAGAACATATTAACAACAACTAAATTTACAAATAAAATATTTCATTACAGTTTGGACCCTCTGATTGTGAATGTTGCTAACCCTGGAATCAAGTTCACAACTGTTCTCTTCACTAAGCAAACAGATTGCCTTCTGGTGGGAGACAGTGATGGACAAGTTGCTGTGTATGAATTAAGAAATATGCCCCCTGCTTTGGACTCTAACCGGGTAAGACTCAAAAGTCAAAATTTATGTCATTCTATGATTTTATTCAGTTGTAATTTTGTGGCATGGAAGAGATTTACATTTCTTAAACGTATGTTAAGTGTGGTGCAATGGAAAGAATGTAAGTCCCAAGAGTTGCTACCTACTAGGCGTGGCCCCTACTAGGCTTATTTTCTTTGAGTCTCACGTTCTCTATCTGTAAAATTAAATAATGTTGTTGGGCAGAATAATTATAAATATTATATGAAAGAACTTAAAATTGTCCCTAGTATATGGTTGGGACTGCTTACTGCAAATATTCAAAGACTTTTACAAAAAATATTTTTAGATATTATCCAGTGTTCCTGAAATTGGCATTTGTTTCTGTTGGTTTAGCATTATCCTCTTCCCTTACTCTGATTTTCAAATATCAAAACTTTGTTGTAAAACTTTGACAAGCAAATCCGTATTACTAGATGCCCATTATTTTAAGAATTATTTATGTAATTATATATTTACTTATTTATTGTTTTAAAAAAATTTTAAATTGAAGTATAGTTGATTTACAATGTTATATTAGTTTCAGGTGTACAACATAGTGATTTGATATTTTTATAGAGTATACTTAAAGTTATTATAAAATATTGGGTATATATCCTGTGTTGTACATTATATCCTTGTATCTTATTTATTTTATACCTGGTAATTTGTACCTCTTAATCCCCTTCTCTTATCTGCTCCTTTCCCCTTCCCTCTCCCCACTGGTAACCACTGATTTGTTCTCTGTATCTATGAGTCTTGTTTCTGTTTTGCTACATTCATTCATTTGTTTTATTTTTTAGATTCCACATATATGTGAAAACATATAGTGTTTATTTTTCTCTGACTTACTTCACTAAGCATAATGCCCTCCAGGTCCATCCATGTTGTTGCAAATGGCAAAATTTTATTTTTTTATGGCTGAGTAATATTCCATTGTATATATACCATATAGATGCCCATTATTTTCAAGACAGATTTTCAATTTTTTCTGTTTATGTTTACATTTCTATTTTAAGGAGTAATCTGGTAATTATCATGAATATATCAACATGTTAAAAATATTAAAAATATGTACAAATCAATAAGAAAAAACATTAAGACTCCAATAGAAGCATGAGTAATGGTCAGGAACAGTTCATTCACAAAAAATGGCTAGTAAATATATTTAAAAATTTAACCTCACTAATAAAAAATTGTTAAATTAAAATGTGATACCATTCTCATATATCAAATTAACAAAGTTTTTTTTAAATTGGACTACTTATTCCTGGCAAAAATTTGATAAGATAGGTCCTCTCCTATACTGATGGTTGAAATAGAAATTGGTATAACTTCTTTGGAAGCAATTTGGCAATCTGAACCAGAATTGTCCACTTTTGAGACTCTGTCCTACAGAAATATTCATAAAGGCAATCAAAGAAATGAGTTATAGCATATTTTGTGATGGGATGAGGAAAAAAGAAAAAGAAAGAAAATGAAAGAAAAAAAGAGAAAAAGAAAAAGGAAACAATCTAAATATTGAACCAGAGGGAAATATGACCAGGAAAGTCAGATGTGTTGATTAGATTTGGGGCACATGTCAGAGGTGCAATTCTACCCCAACCATATGGACTATAAATGTTAAACAAACAAACAAGCAAGCAAACAAACAGAGAATACCTACCTACATACATACTAGCTTGCTTGGGACTTTGTACTTGTCATTCCCTCTCCCTAAAATCCACACAGTTTGTTCCTCTACCCACTGCAAGTCTTTGCTGAAATGTCACTTTCTTAGTGAAGTCTTCACTGGCCACCTTATTTAAAATTGCAACCTCTACTCTTGCCCACACTCCCTATTCAATACTCTTCCATAACTTATTTTTCGCAGTAACACTTACTTGGTATATACCATATTCTTTATTGATTTATTTTGTTAATTGCTAGTCTTCCACAGCTAGATTATAAGTGCCACGTAAACAGTGAATTTTGTCTCTTTTGCTCTGGGCTATATCCCTGTGACCTAGTACAGTGTCTGGCTTGTAGTAGTTACTCAATAGATGTTTTTGAATAAATATGCATTGAAAAACTAGAGAAAAATTCAACATATTAGAAGCATTATTTTTTAGGGGTAGGATCATGAATGAATTTTAGTCTTTTACTTATCCATTTTACAAATCATTACACTACATAAAGTAATTTTAAAAATACATTGGTCTCCTTACATAACAGTTTTAGTCTGCTCTGAGATGTGCACCCCTAATGGCTTATTTTTTCCATATAAAACATTTTAATATTTTCATTGAATGCAAGATATTTTTGCATTCAATGAAAATATTCATACCGCAAAAAAAAAAGATTGAGTGAATATTCATACCGCATATTCATACCGCATATTTTTTGTGGTATGAATATTCATACCGAATATTCATACCGCAAAAAAAAAAAAGATTGAGTGAAAAAAAGATTGAGTGAATATGTGCAAAGTGGTTAGAACTGTTGCTGGCACATAGTAAGCTCTCAATAAATCTCAATTATTCTTTGTATGATTATTATGTCAAAATTAACATTTTCTGTTCAGGATTCCATATGCCAAGTTAAATGAAACAGATTGGAAGAAGAAATTTCCAAGATATATAAAAGACATTTAATATCCAAAATGTATAAAGAACTCCTACAAAACAATAAGAACTCATTTTTTTAAATAGGCAACGTATAAAATATTAACTCAGAGTAGAGGAAACTAGATTATCAAATAAACTTGTGAAGCAATATTCATTCTCACTAATAATGAGGGGATGTGCAATTAAAGTTATACAAGATACCAGTTCATATTGATCAGATTTACAAAAATTAAAATATTAGCCAATATCAAGTATTAGCAGAGTTGTAGGGAACTAGGAATTCTTTTTTTTTCCCTGGTACGCGGACCTCTCACTACTGTGGCCTCTCCCGTTGCAGAGCACAGGCTCCGGAGCGCAGGCCCAGCGGCCATGGCTCACGGGCCCAGCCGCTCCGCGGCACGTGGGCTCTTCCCAGACCGGGGCACGAACCCGTGTACCCTGCATTGGCAGGCGGACTCTCAACCACTGCGCCACCAGGGAAGCCCAGGAATTGTAATGCAAGAGTCATGGGAATATGTCAAGATTCTCTTGCACATGTGTACCAGGAGACATGTATAAGGTAGCAATGTGAGTTTTTTTTAATGTTTCTTTTAGACATAGAGAAGATTACTCAGTCTAGATTCATTTCAAACATTCACATTCAAATATGTTACAAAATTTTAAAAAAACTTTAGATCACCTTAAGCTCTTACATTTAGATTATATATTTTATTATTCTAAGTCTAGGAAACTTTAATACCTACTTTTAAGTGAGGTTTTGTAACAATTAAATTTCTTTAAATTCTTTAAATTACATTTATGGATTTAATATATTGGATTTTTAAGTACTTCAATTGTCTTAGGGCCAACAAATCTCAGATACTTAAGGAATTTTTATTAATTTAATATATTTAAAATATTGAATATGCTGAATCTTAAACTTTCCTAAATGTTTCCATGCTCTTTACAAGTTAATAATATTTAAATCTATGATTACAAGTCTAAATCAGTTATCTAATCACACATTAAAATTAGAATCACAAATTTATTTGTTAGACAATCAAATATGACAAATTCTTTTATATGTAATGAATATTTAAAATTCCAAATATGTACAAATTCCTTAATACAAAAGTATTAAAATTACCTGTTTGATTTGCTACATTATTTCTATACACAACTTTTATTCTTCTCAGGCTAAAAATATGTTTCCCCAGTAAAGAAACAAGTGAAACATTCCAGGTAGCTTTGGAGATTATTTTCTCAACTGGCTGAGATGCATATTGACGGTAGATGTTTAAGGGCATTTTCCAGACTACCTTGGCTGCCAGGCTGAGCCCTATTTTACAGTTGATTTGTCAATGCCCTCCATATGGAGTCGTCTCAAAGCCCGTGTCTCCTCAAGTCTAATTATATATTACCAGCATATTCCATCTTCTCATGGAAGTCTGCAACCCTGAATGTGTTGCTGCATTACTTGATTCATTTCAGTTCATTTATTGACTGTGTCATTAATTCTAAATTACTACAGTTTTCCTATCTGGTAGGACTATAATTGTTCTTGATGTTTAAATGACATCTGTTTGGATTCTGTATATCTCCCAGGGCTTTGTTTAATTTGTTGGTAGTGGTCTGAAAGACATGCAAATTAGAAAAGAATGTTCATAACAGCTTTGTTTCTACATTGATAAATTGGAAGCAATCTAAATGATCATCAGTGGGAGACTGGATAAATAAAATATGGCATAATTACATGAGTGATTACAATACAGAAGTTTACATGATATATATTTCAATGTGTCAATATGACAAATTTTGAATAAACCTTAAAAAACACAGTGTTGAGTGACAAAAGCAAATTGCAGGAAGGTAAATACAATATGTTATGATTTATGTAATATTATTTAAACACAAAAATCAAAATTATGTCCTTTACTGGCTCTATTTATAGTTAGTAAAAGAAAAGAATATAGACTGGAATGTGAAAGAAAAATGTTTCATTTTTGTTTTGATTTGAATCAGAGACATCTTTTATTTTGAGCAGTATGCTCTGTAAGCAGAAGGCTAAGCTCAGAGAGTCTGAATGTTTTTGACAAACGTGTGTGTGTGTGCATGTGTGTTAATGATTTCAGTGCTGCTGAGCAAAATTTTCTTTTAACAAATATATTCCATACATTAGTAAATAAATACAATTTCCTAATACAAATAAGTTTTTCATTCTTTTTGGCCATTATATTTTAAAGGTTCAGGGTTATATTTCTGAGAGATTAAACAAAAAATTATTAATCAGGTTTTTAACCACAAGCTTAACTGATACGCTTCCTCCTTAGCTTTTCAGAGAAGAATTATAATCATAAAAGTAATTTAAAGTCTCAAAGTAATTAATGTCAAACCATTATTTCCCATCAAGATGTCTTACCGAGTAACATTATGACCTACAATTTCTTCATTAATTTTAACCAAGAGTTAATCAAAATTTTGGAAGTCATATGATTTCACTATATAGGAAAGATGTACATCAAATTTATGATAAAGGCTGCCTCTGGGAAGTGAAAGATGAGGGAAGAATAGGATTGGGGAAGGGTACAAAGAGAATTTCATCAGTAAAATTTTATTTCTTTTATTAGAAAATATTCAAGGCAAAGATGATGTTTGTTGATTTGGGGTAAATATGTGTTTCACAAAGGCAAAGTACCAGACAGCCCACGCATAAAGTGTACTGGAGCAGGGTTCACTGAGGGAAACCCACGGAGAAGGGATCAATAGCAATTTTAGGACCACAACACCCACTCATATTCTCATTGCCCATCACTTTCTGTGGCCTTGCACAGCAGGAGAAGGACTTTGATCCTTGGGCTGTGGAGGAGGTTTTAAGTGACATAATTTCTGAAACTCTGGACCCTCCCAATGTGATCAAGGGTCAGAGTATTATTGTGATAGGACATGGCAGAACATTGGCTCTAGCCCTATCCTACTGACTCAGGGCTCATGGTTAGGGGTAACATCAGCCTGATGCCTGACATGAACAGGCAGTTGGGGTCCAAGCCTTGCAGTTATAACTTTGTGATGTAGCTAGCTGTTGACAGGATTTACCACCACATTAGCATTTATTGTTTGTTGAAGCACCAACTCCTCTCCTGGTGTGATGGGGTTTAGTTGATGGGGGCCTAAGTCTTGCATCGAACAGAATTATGGCTTAAGCACTTGGCAGAAGCTAATTTCAGTGGCACAAACCAACTCCTTTTCTGGAGGCAGCCTGTAGAGAATCACTCCTAAATACTATATCTACTCTTATGTTTCAGTATACAAATGTTTGCCATCTTTTCCTCTGTACTTTTGAGTGTACATTTTTTCCCAAATTAAAGGGAAAACAAAAAGATAAGTGAAATTGTCAAAAATATAAACACACACACACACGTGTGTGTGTGTGTGTGTATATACACACATTAATGTTGAGAGACACTGAAGACAGAAAAAATAGACTGTTCATTCAATAAATATTTACTGAGTATACACTATAAGACAGGGTCTGTTTTAGGCACTAAGAATACAGCTGTGAACAAACTACAGTAATGATCTACTACGTTTGCCCAAGTGACAGACTGAACTAGATTTAGGTGGGTTTGAGAAGCAACTTAGCAACTGATTTGATGTGTCACAGCTTAAAGGATGGGGAAGTACCAAAGAGTATAGTATAGGTTAAAAGGCAGGAACTGACTTATGTATTATCTAAGGTGTTTATAACTCTTTAGAGTTTATAAAACACTTTCACCTACATTAGCTCATTCACCTCTTACAACAGTTTTTGGAAGTGGATGTTAATATTTCCATTATGCATTCAAAGAAACTAAGATTCCCAGATATCAGTGATTTCCTCAAGATCACCTATATGTGATAGAGAAGACTCTGGTCTTCTGCTTCCAATTCCCATCTTTTCACTATGTCTTTCTTGAAAACTCACCTCCCATCTTTGGTTTCATTTACCCTTTTAGTACAAAGATCATTATTATTAAATGAAATACAAAATCCACATAGAAATTCAGACATTTTACTCTCTCTAAATCAAACACTACAGATCAACAAAGAGCTTAAGATAGCATCAAGACTAAAAGTTATTTTACAGATGAGAAAACAGATTTAGGCATTAAAGCTAAACAGGAGCTGCCAAAATTGTCCCTTTACTGAATCCTTATAAAATTGTTTTTCAAACTTCATTAAGAGAATCTCTCATAGGAAAGAGCAGGTTCATGCTAGGAAGTAAATGTTATTATTTAAACTTACCTTGGTTTGTTTCATTTTACAATCTTATTGGATGCCCTTTATATGTGTATCACTAGCTTATAAATTTTAAATGGCATTTTAAAGACTACTTTACCTCTTAATTTGTGTTTTATTGCATTGTAATTGTGTGACTTTTTTTTTTCTTTTCAGGGAGATATAATAGATACTTTGCTTGGGCCCAAGTCAAATCAAAGCATAATTCATCATCAGTAGTATCTTTTTTGTTGTTGTTTAAAGGAACAGTGTTTAATATCCAATAGTCTGGTTTGTATGCAGTGAGCTGGGATTTTGATTATTGAACACAATATTTGATGTATAACTTCCATCTAAATTTAATATAAACTTAATGAACTTTTACTTCAGAAAATGTGATTAGTTTGTGATTTAAGCTAATTGTAAGAGTTTTACTGGGTTTTTCTTAATTTTTAAAAATTTATTTCTATTCTTTTTCTTAGTCATAGTCCAAGTACATATATGTACTTATAAAATATCCAGATAAGTTAGAAATTGTTATACCTTTAGAAGCAAAGCTTGGAAAGTATTAGAATTATTTAAACCAGAATCTTTATTAAGACAAAGTTCCATACACTTTTAAATCTTCTGCTGTGTTTTCCAGGGTTTATGAATTGTGCAGGTGTTAGTATTGTGAGAATACTGGATTTTCATACCCGATTTTAAATAAGAATTTTATACTCTTAGACCTGAGAGCTGAAACTATAGAATATTGTTAGACTATTTGACAAACAAAAGACATGACAATAAATGTCAGAATTGCATTGTTTGGCCAGCAGGCATCATACACTCAATTCAGAGAGAATTAGTCTGGGGCACATCAGGGCATCCTCCTCTGCATCCTTCAGAATCTGCTCTGGGTTTTAAGCCCAGACTTAAGTGGACCCAGAGATAAAACAGAAGTCCCTGGTCTGTAGTTTGCATCAGGATGTTATTTTGTGAAGGGTTCTAGAGCAAGCTTGTGGAAATTGGAGGAGTGGGAGGCAGCAACTCCTCCAAATATAGATTGCTAACTGTTCCATGCTGTTTGTCTTAAAAAGTCCTGCAGTTTGTTAACTGAGACCATAGGACAGTATAGCCTGTTCTATAAAGCATTCTAAGTGGAGAGGAGAGGATAAGGCACTTGAAACTGACTAAACTGTCTGAAAAATAATATTAAAAGTGAGAATGGAATCAGAGCAGCAGTGGGAATTATCAGTGTCCATTTCTTCGGAGCCATCCTTTAAACAAAAGCAAGGCAATTTTTAGGTGGACTGAAAGCTAAGGTCAGGTTATAAGGATTATAAATTTTCTGCTCGTGTAAATCATTAACTCTTTGTCTTTTAAAAAGATTTGAACTTTGCATAATACTTTGTATAACAAAATAAAACTTAATTGAAAAAAATGTGTCTTTTTATTATATATTTTTGATCTTAAAAAATTTTCACATGTTCTATTCTCATTGCTCATCAGGCCTAAATGAAAAATAAAGCTATTTTATTCTTCTTGGATCCTGGGCAACTTGATCCTGAACTGAACCTATTCCATTGTATGGAATCATACGATATGTAGCCTTTTCAGATTGGCTTCTTTCATTTAGTAATATGAATTTAAGGTTCTTCCATGTCCGCTAATGGCTTTATAGCTCATTCCTTTTTAGTGTTGAATAATATTCCATTGTCTGGATGTACCACAGTTTGTCATTCACCTACTGAAGGACATTTCGGTTGAGTCCAAATTTGGGCAATTATGAATAAAGTTGCTATAAGCATCTTTGTACAGGTTTTTATGTGGAATAAGTTTTCAACTCCTTTGAGAAAATACCAAGGAGTGCAATTGCTGGATTGTATGGTAAGAGTATGTTTGGTTTTGTAAAAAAACAAAACAAAACCCTGAGCCATCTTCCAAAGTGGCTATACCATTTTTCATTCCCACCAGAAGTGTATGAGCATTCCTGTTGCTCTACATCCTCGCCAGCTTTGATATTATCAGTGTTCCAGATTTCAGCCATGCTAATAGGTGTGTAGTGGTACCTCATTACTGTTTTAATTTTCATTTCCTGATAACATATAGAGTTTACCATAAAATGTTAAGAATTGAATGAGAATTCTGTTCAGTTGTTAGCCATCTTGTTTTATCTTTAAACACACACACTCACACACACAAAATACCAATGGGCTGGTTAAGGGCCTAAGGAGGGAGTGGTGACTGGGCTAACTTTAGGCTCCTATTTTGTGCTAGGTATGCATTTTTGCATTTGGTCATTCTCTGCCAGGCATCTCTCAGAGAGAAGTTAAACTGTTGCCTGAGAGTAAATTGTTAGCTGCTTTTCCAACTTCTGTAGGGAAGGAAGATTGTATTCTCTAGTATATAGTTGTACATCATATTTAGTGTGTTCATTTAGTTCACCTCTGTGTGGTTACATACAATAATAAATGAGAAGTAGAACATTTAGTATTTGCTGCTTTGTCTCAATAGGAGTCTCTCTAAAAATGTTGAATTGTACTGTGAATAATTGTTATCAACGCGCTAGTAACAGTGTACCTGTTAAAGTTCTTTGCAGTTTGCAAAACATCTTCAAGTCCACTGTTGCATTATACCCTTACATTGATCCTATGAGACAGGTAGGGCAAGCAGTTGTATTATTATCATAATCTCTACTTTCCAGATGATATAATTAAGGCTTAAAGAGGTGATATATTTTGCCAAAGATCATAGAGCTGGTGACTGGTCGGACTTGAACTCAAACCCAAGGTTTTGAACAGTTCTTATACATTACCCACTATTGTGTTGTCAATGGTTCATGCCTGTATAGTTTGCTGAGGTCTCATACACCAAAACATGAGTACATATTCTTCTATAATTAAGGTTTTACCCCTAAATCATAATGCTAGTAACTTAGTTTTACTCAGCTTTTTTCCTCTGCTATTAGACATTGCCATATGGACCCCTTCTGCTGGGAGTACTCTCCTCCTCTCTCCTCACTCCCCTTCAGTGTGTTAGCTCTTCACTCACCCTTCAGATCTCAGTTTATATCTCATCTTCTCAGAAGAGCCCCGTCTGAGCTCCCTCCTACAGGACCTCACCCAGCCAGGCTAAATTTGCTCCAAGCATCTTGAACATGAAGGGAAATGTGAAGTTTCTGCAGGGCTGGAGAGGAAGGGGAAATGAAGAAAAGAGAGAGGCCCGTGGATCCACAGAGCAGAGGGGACCCATGTCCTACTTCTGAAAAGCATTGTTCAGGAAGTAGTAAGACCTAGGAGGGACCATAGTCAACCTCAAAAAACCATTCTCCATGGAATGAGCAATGTGCAAAGAAGCACAGGAACTGAAAAAGCCAGGCAACTGAGGATGGTTAATGATCCAGCAAGAAGCAGCGCTTTGGTGATGGAAGGGCCTTGGCACAGAGTAAGATACTAGAATTATATCCTGGGAAATGGAAGAAAACCAACTCTGAGAGATACGGACATTAACTTTTTGTATGTGTGGTTTATTTCTGCCAGCTGACTGGAATGAAGACTTGGAGTTAGAAACTGAATTATAGAAAATCTATTTCTTGGATACCTAAGTTTCTGAGTTGACATTCATACCTGCTGTGCTAAATATTTCTGTGGTCATTTTCATAGTGTCTGCCTCCAGCCCTAGACTGTAAGCTCCTTGAGGGCAGGGACTATGTGTTTTGCTCACTATTGTATGTTCAACACCTAGAACAGCACCTCCACAGAGTAGTTATTACCACAAATATTTGTTGAGTAAATGAATTATCAAATTAATGTAAGTAATGCTTGTCCCATATTATAACATGATCTAATATTTTACATATGATTTCCTCAACATCCTCACAAAATGTCTTAACATCACAGAGGGTAAAAACATTTTAATGGTGGAAAACATATAAAGCATAAAATGAGCCTTGAAAGTTGCTAAACACAGGTCATAGCTCTTTTTGGTTCTACAACAGGATAAAATCCATTTTCCCCCTCAAGACAAAAGCTAAGAACAAATCTATGATCACTTTCTTTAGGTGAGTATTACTGATGCTTTGTGAGATTGTATTCTCACTGACAATTTGGGGCACAATCTTCCTCCAGCGGAAAGCACTTAGCAAGATGCCTGGTATGAAGTAGTTGCTCAAAAATAGCAGTTCTCATTTTGATTATCCCTGACCACATCCCCACTACTTGATCTGAGAACCTCTTTGCCCTTAGCAGCTGGCTGTGTCCTTGCCAAGGCCATACTCCTCCTTCAGGAGATATAGACTGTGCTTATGACCTCATTTGTTCCTTTATACAACATCTGGGCTTCGTGTCTTGTTTGTTCAGGCCTTCAGAACCGTAGAACACTTACTAGGCTATTAGCCTTCATTTGCTTAGGTTGGCATACCTAGTTGGTGATAAAACTAAAAGGCTAACAGTTTACATGAAACAAATTCCTGGGTTAAATAGAAAGCAGAACATGCCCATTAAGTTGGAACACCTAAAAACATGGTTATGAATCTTCTAAAATGAGCACTGCTTTTTTAAAAACTGATGAAACATTTATGTAGCATCCAGAGCAACTCATAAAAAATGTACTCTCACCATGTCTGTGATTTCTTTGGATAAGCCAGCTTTTAAAAGATATGATGCCATTATACCAGGAAGAACAAAGGATCCCAGGACACTTTAGGGATCTTACATCACAACTTACTGATAATAGTTTTAGTGAATTTTCTAAATTACACATAGTTTGATTATTTATTGTTTTAACAATTTCTAAAAGCCCCAAATAACAACAAACGCATAAAAAGAAAATAGCTTCTCTGTCCATACAAAATGAAAGTTTAAATATTACTGTTTATGAGATTGTTAATAAAAACATTTTCAGCTGCTCATTTAATTCTTAATGATAGGGCATTTTAAAAATCACTAAAATGAATGGTAAGAAAATTTTATCCATAAAACTATGCAAAATTATCTAGATAAATGGTATATCAATATTGGTTCTACAGATAATTGTAGAATAGAAATTAACTGGTTTTAAAGAGGGCAGGAAAAGGAGCTTCAGGTGAAGACAACAGTATGTGTAAAAGCCTAGAGAGAGAGAGAGAGAACATGAACCTTTCAAAAAACTCTGAGGTGTTTGGTATAGGTGGACCATTTAAAGTTTGAGGGTATCTAAGACCTTTGCAAATAGAGGCCAGCTCACGAAAGGTCTTACAGGCCATGTTAAGGGAATTTTGCTTTTTCTTGAGGAAAATAGGAAACAATTGAAGAGTCTTCAAAGTGGGTAATAATCACATGTTTTAGATCATTCTGGCAGCAGTGTGGAAAATGGATTGATGAAAGATATAGGGCCAAGCGAGAGGCCATTGCAGTAATCTAGATGAAAGTTGTGATCATGGCAGAGGTGATAGAGAGCAGTGGGTAGGATACAGGGAAATTTATCAATAGAAGGCAGAACTGATGAGACTTGGTGATTTAATGGATGTGTGTGTACAGGAGGATTCAGTCAATGAAGAGTGAGTGAGCATGAGGAGCTGTGAATGACCCACAAGAATAGCTGAGTGAATGGTGGTGCCATTGATGAAAACACCCTCCAGAAGCAGTTAGTATGAGTATTAGCCAAGGATGAGCAGTACTAACTCTGTGTTAAAAAAATAATAAAAATAGGGCTTCCCTGGTGGCGCAGTGGTTGAGAGTCCGCCTGCCGATGCAGGGGACACGGGTTCGTGCCCCAGTCCGGGAAGATCCCACATGCCGCAGAGCGGCTGGGCCCGTGAGCCATGGCCGCTGAGCCTGCATGTCCGGAGGCTGTGCTCCGCAACGGGAGAGGCCAAAACAGTGAGAGGCCCGCGTACCGCAAAAAAAAAAAAAAAAAAAAAAGACATTCATAGTAGCGAGTAGTGACCCAAAATTACATTTTCTAATCTATTGCATATGACATTGTTAATTTATTGAGTATATAATAAGCATCATATATTGTGTTTTACTTGTGTTAACTCATTCCATCTTCATGACAACATAAAATGCAGATTATTGTCTCCTCACAGAGGAGGAAACTAAACCTCAGAGAAGATATCCAGGTAGTAACCTGAGTTATAGACAAAATGAGGAGAAAAAGTTGCATTAACCTCCGAACATAGAGGATTAGGGCTCCAGTTAGAGGTATAAGCAACAAACTGTTGTTGGTCAAGAGATAGAAAGATTAATTTTCATTTTAGTTATCCTTGCTGGTTGGACCTTGAAGTGTGTGGAAAGAGTAATATTTGGGCATCTGAGTGGAGAGCCTTAAATACCAGGCTGTTTGGATTTTATTCTCCAGGTAATGCCGAGTCACTGAAAGTTTTTGAGGGGGGAGTAACAGAATTAGCCAATTATAGGAAGACTTAGAATTTCAAGTTCAAAAGAGTTTCTTTCTTTCTTTCTTTCTTTCTTTTTTAAAGAGTTCTCAAGTAATTCAATCCAACTCTCTCAGTTCACAAATGGGGAAAACAAAGCCCCTAAATTTGAAGCTCTGCAGCTGGGGCTTTCATTACTGGCAATAGGTTTTTCATCTGGATAACTGACATGGGTGATTAGCTTGCCTCCATTTGGTCACAGGCTGAGCTCAGATCTTGCGCAGATCTCTCGCCTGCGTCCCAAATTAACAAGAGTCCTGATGAGGCCTAAGAGCTGGCTGAAGAAGGGACTATTTTGAACCTTGGGAGATCAAGTAAGGGTGATGGCAGAGTTCAGAGATAACAGAGTGTATCTAACCTCTAGGGTAGGGTCATTCCTTGGCTGAATGCTTCTCTCTTGGGTTTTGCAGAAGCCTAACCTGGCCCATAGTCACTGATGACAGCTTTACTGCAGTGCTATGTTAAAGCTGGCATTATCAAGGTGGGCAATATAAGTCTCCAAAGAAGGGAAGAAGTTGGGAATAAATGGCTGAATAATTGCTGATGTTGTGAGTATGTTAGACTTGGTCATGCAGATGTGTCCCTCTGGAGCTGATAAATGACACAGATTCACCTGCAGTTTTGACCCATCAAAAGATAAGGTAGCTCTGTCTGATGTCAAAAACCATTCCTGAGCCTTTGGTGTCTTTCTTAGCAAATGGGCACCCTACCTCCCAGCTGTGCAAGGCAGAAACCTAAATACCACTTTTGGCTGCTCTCTCCATTGCCCCTGATGCCCAATCAGTACCAAGCCCTTCTATTGTTTGAATACCCATTTGTCCCATCCTCTCTACCATGACCTTAGTTTAGGCCACCATCATATCTCATCTAAATTATTGCAGAAGCCTTTCTCTGTTTTCCCTGCCTCAAACCTTGTACCCCTTAATCCATTATCTGAAGCCAGAGAGATAAAGAAAGCATCAATTCTTTGAAATAATATGTCTGTTTTTCAGAGTCAGAGATGTGTCCAATGACAGCATAGATTATTTTGTTCTGTTTTCTAGCTTCCCTACAGAAGAACAGTGATGTCACAAATATTAGGGGTGAAATGACATTGATCCACAGGCTCAAGTGATTTTTTTCAACCAGATATCACAAAGATTCAACAAAATCAACTAAAAAATTATTTGTCCAGTTTGCTAAAAAGCGACACAATAATTCTTTAAGATCTCAAACTCTAGAATTTTCAGTTTAGGTAAAAGCTTTGCAAGAGCTAGTGCTTTCAGAAGGTTTACTGTAAGAGAAATTTCATTATTTAGCTATTTGAGATTATGAATTCAGTTTTCTATTATAAAAACGTGTGTTGATAAAGGCATACCAAAGTCATAGTGTGAAGGATAACAAGGAAGATTCTAGTCAGAGAAATTCTCCTGAATTCTAAAGGAAAGTTATCTTTCTACTTTGTCCGGATGGTAAGGGAAGAAGGCAATCAATAATTATTGACTGTTTATTTTGCCAAGCAAGATGCACATTATCTCATTAGCTCTAGGAAGTAGTTACTATCAGCACAATTTTACAGTGAAGGATGCTTGGGAATGTTAAATATCTTGATAAAGATTCTAGAGCTGATAAGTGGGAAACCAGGATTCAAGCCTAAAACATGAGAACCTGCATTCTTTTTCTAAAAAATTTAATTTTATTTATGTATTTTTTATACAGCATGTTCTTATTAGTTATCTGTTTTATGCATATAGGTGTATATATGTCAATCCCAATCTCCCAAAGAGAACCTGCATTCTTAAGTGTGCATTCTCAATGCTTTGAAATAGATGGTGCTTTCAATACTTACAAATCCCTTATGAGATAGGTTTTCCCATTCTATAGATATGATTATCGAAGCTTAAAATGTTTAAAACTTGTCCTGTGTCACTCAGTAAGGGGTAGGGCTGACACTGAATCTCATACTTGTCTACTTTCAAAGTCCATGTGTTTTCCACAGTGTCTTCCAAGACAGCATCCTGTTAATTGTCTCACGTATGCGGCTAATAGTAAGTGATGATGTTCAGAAGGGACTGAATAACTAGCAATAATCGTAAAAGCTCATTTTTAAAACTTCATGATGTCACCTATGTGCTTAGCAAATATTGTTAAAATGACGTATTGACCAATAAAATGTCAGGAAATTTCGTATAAATTGGCCAAGAGTGTGAGGGCAACTTCAAAACTTGATTTGACAATATTCACTATATCAGACTCTCATTAAATTCCCAGCAAAATGAGGGGTTTCATTTTTACTTTGTTTCTCTTCTCTCTCCTGCTTGCCATCTCAGAAGTGAAGAGTGAAGAATCCAGGAAGCTCTGCGGGCTCGAGTACATACGAACTGTCATTTACATCTGTGCCAGCTCCCGGTGGAGAAAGCACCTGGAGTCGATCCCACAAGGTCAGCAAGGTAACATGAACGCATATGACTCCCTCATTTATTATTATTTTTTTAAGACTTGTTTTAATAACTGTTTCTCTAGTTACTGCTAAGCCAATTCTATATCAATCTGGGGGATTAATTATCAAAATAAACATTTTGGCTTGGGAAGGAGGTGAGCTTCCTTTCAAAAAATAAGGACCTTGTTTTCTTTAGTCCCCAGCTTGAAATGATTTGATCGCACAACTACTTCGACGAGCTTAGCATCTATGGCAGGTGCTGGGAGGGTGGGTAGAGAGAAGCATGTGATTTCAAGGGTCATGTTGGAGCAGCAAGATTTTCACATGCAGATAATTATAGAATATAATAAGTTGGCATTCAGGCAGGTGCTAAATAAGAATGGAAGGAAGGAATCTAACTTTTATTGAGCACTTATTACATGCCAGGCAGTTTCATGGGCAACATTTCATTCAGTCTTCCAATAAGGATCCTTTGAAGTAAGTGATATTACCACCATTTACCATTTTACTGAGGACAAATTTGTTCACCCAGCTAGTAAGCAGGGTGGTTGGGAAGCAAACCAGGTCTTTCTGGCTTCAGAGCTGAGGTCTCCTGTTTATTCTATACTGCGTCTCAGGTGGGGAAAAGATGGTGGTAGTGTGTTGTAATAAATGACACTACCGTGGAGGCGGTGGTATTTGACAGAGGCCCTAAGGGTGTGTAGGGTTTGGGAGTTATGGGGAGTGGGATGGGAATTCTAGCAGTAGGAACTGTCAGAATTTTAGAATTTTAAGGGTGGGAGTGAACCTAATGTGTTTCAGAAACAGAGAGGGGGGTGACTTCACTACATTTCTTCATTTTCCAATTCAAGTAACTCAGAAATTGGCATTTTTCTCCTGCTAATCCTATATTAAAGTGTGACGTATCATGTATTTAAGATTCTATTTTAATAATTGTGTTTGTTATGTTTTATAATAAAAGTAAAAAAGAAAAACATGTTTACAGAATAAATGTTGCAACCACACATATGATATGAAAACTTCACAGGTTTCAATTTGGTTTAAAATGACTGGTAAACAAAAAGATTTTGGAAAATGACCCAGAGTTTTTGTATTTTGGTGGACTAATGCCTTGAAAAATTATGAACTTACCACTCTTACTTTAATAATGCGAGGTTCATAGTTACTAGATGTTAATAAACAATAAGCATTTTTAATCTCAAGGGAGTAAACATAATTTACCAGATTGACCATATTTTATCAATCTCTGGCAAATCAGAATGCAATAGAAAAAATACATTTTGAATATCTTTAAAATATGTGGGGCAATGGAGTGTATGTCTGTATAAGGCTATCTCTTTCGACACCACTGACTTCATAATACTGTTTATTTAACCTTTCACAGGTTTTCAGATATTTTCCCATACATTATTTATTTGATGCATTACTGGTTTACCAATCAGCATTCATTTATCTAAATTTTTTCTGGTGCTTGCCAGTGTGCTAAGGTGCTGATAAGTAAGTTTGAACGAAGTTAAAGTGAGACAGGCTTATACATGGACTTCGGGAACAACACTGATAAAAACAGTTGGGCCCACTTTTAATTTTCAGACATAGAGGTTTAAATCTCCACTTCCTTCCTTACTGATCAGCTTTGCAGAGCATACACAGGATTATTTTTTGTTTGATTGTTTTCGTTGATAGCATGTAACTAATACACTCTGCCGTGGCGGAGGTAGCCACGGCAACAGAAGTCAAGCCCTGACTTGGCTGCTAACTGGCCAAGTGACACTGGTTCTGTCACTCCTCCTCTCTGCACCCACGTTTCCTCTTCTGTAAATGAGGAGGGTGGATATGACTGAGTTCTCCCTAAAATATCTAATCTCTCTGAAACCCCAGACCAATGTTAAAAAAAAAAATCAACTGCAAGATTCAATTTCCTTCCAGAAATCCAATGCATTTCCCCCAGAGTAGAACTTGGTTGCTGCCTTTGTCAGAGCTCTCTAAGGAAGTATTGTTTTTTCCCTTCCATATAGCTGAGAGAGGAAACCGCTTCCAGCTGCCTAATGAACAGGAGATTTCCAAGGAAAGCCCAGTGCAAAACCTTCCAAAGACGGATTCCTCGGGGGAGGAAAGTCTTCAGGGTGAACAGCTGCCCACGGAAGGGCTTCAGAGGTCAAAGAAGTATTCGGTGATGTCAAGACAAGACTTGCAAAAGTTGTGCTGCACCGAAGTCTGTTCCATGTCTGACTTGAGCGCTCTTTGTTAGGACAAACAAATCCCCAAGGGTGGCAGAGTTTTAGCACACGTTTAATCACAGTGTTTTACTTCCCAGAACAATACTCATATTGTGTCATTAAACTAATGTCTTTTGGGTAGGCAATCCTTCTTTCCTAAATGTTGTAGATGGTTGGCTAAAATCACAACGAGGTCTAGTTTCTCCCATTGCCAAGGTGAATGCACTGTTCTTTCCAAATTTTAACTAATCCTTTGAAATTTTAAATGCTGTGCAAAATTACAATAAAAATTCCATAAAGCAAGCTTACTGTGATTTTTCTGTTTTTAAAACAATTTTAAAGAACTTTAAAACAGTAAACCAAAAATGTTGATGGTAAAAAAAAACTTAAAAAATAAAAAACTACTATTACCTCATCATCTAGAAATAATCCACTCTTAACTTTTGTGTTGCTGTATATTATTACTGAAAATTTAAACATCGATTCACAGTCAAGTGTAAGAATCGAAACAAAGTGCTTTTCTCAAGAGTTCTTAGAGTGCTCAATTAATGTTTCCTAATATGCATCTCTTCAACATTATACTTGAGAATAGTTGGGTGCATATATGTATCAAAGAGGGCCCATAAACAGCCCAAATCCAGAAAACGTTTGGGTATCTTAGCTCCTTTCATAGTCCGGGCTGCCTTGGTTTTGCCTTCCTACTGCTGAGATAAAAGGACATTCTATTCTCATCCTGGATGTTGAGAAACTAAAATGCAGATAGCCAAGTCATTGTGCCACAATTGGATGTCTTCACAGATGAAAAGATAACGTAAGATATCACAAAACTATGCTCTTATTTCTAACTCTGTCAGCCAACTCCCCAGTAGGTTTTAACATAGACTCTGTTCATCTGAGGAGCTGCCTATTAATACTCCAGCCTGTATTTGAAATTCATCGTCTACACATTGTGCACGTAAATTGTGCCAAAGCATTGTTCTTTGCAGATAAAAAACTGAGTCTCCCTAGAATTAAGTAAACGTTTACTAAGTTACACAGCTGAGGAGGTGGTATCACTGATCCAAACTTAGGCTACTTAGCATGAATCAAGGCAGTCACATCAAACTGCACTGGTTGTCAATTACTCTTTACCACGAGACACTCCCTGTTTGTTTAAATCAGTTTCACTGAAGAATGTCTTTTGAAGAAGCAGTAGAAATTAATGATATTAAATCGCAACCCTTGAGTACATGCCCTTTCAATATTCTGAGGGGTGAAATGGGAAGACTACGTGAAGCATGTTTGCTGCAGACTGAAGAATGATGGTTTCCTCAAGGAAAAGCACTTCTGTGATTGAGTGTGAACTTAAAAGTAGCTGCTTTTTCCAAGAAGCACCATTTTTTAAGAAAAAATAAAGACTGAAAAACTGTGTTTATTCAGATTTGGGTATTAGCAATGAAATGAAATAAGATTTGAAAATGAACAAAGTAGGCTTCAAGGAAAACGACTGACAGCATTGGTTGCTGATGATAAAGTTCAAGCTCACAAGCAATTTTGGAAAACTTTTACCCACCACCCTGAGCATCAGTGGTGATATTTGATTTTTTGATATTATATGACATGTGTCAACATTTGGGAGATCTGCTATAACTCAATGAACCAATATTTTCCAAATGATCAATGCATGATACTACAAAATCATGAATGGTTAAGAAATCTGCTCAAAGTGCAAAATAAAGATTTTAATCTAACTACAAAAAATTCATTGGTATCATTTCAGATTTTACATTGCAAGTAACCTTTAATAAACAGTCACTTGTTGAGTTTTGGTATAATATCAAAAGAGAATATATTGATAAAAATGATCTGAAAATTCTATTAAAATACTCTCCCCTTTTGCAACTAAATGTTTGGTTGGCTGAATTTTCTTCATGTACATTAGCCAACATAACACACAGCAGCAGATTAAAAATGTAGGCGCTGATAGAAGCTGTATTTTATAAAGACAGTCATTAGAGACTTGCAAAAATATAAAACAGTGCCACTTTTCTCACTAAATGTTTTTTGTTTTGTGAAAATATAGATTTTTAAATAAAATGTTATTGGTGTTAATGTGTGATGAGTTTATTTTTATTTTCAAATGAGTTAAACATTTAAATTTCTCAGTAAAATTCTAATATGATAAATATTGATAAATTGAACCCACATAAACAAAAGCTCTTTGACATTCTTAATACTTTTTAAGAGTGTGAAAGGATTATGAAACCAAAAAGTGTGAGAATTGCTCTTATATATTTGCCACAAATTTTTGAGCTTCCATCAAGAGATGTTTAGGTTGCTGTATTTGTCATGACAAAGATGCAATAAACAGCCTTGTTTATATATCCTTATGTACTGACACTTTCATTTCAATGGGATAGCTTGCCAAGTTGCTAGGGGGAAAAATATGTGTATTTTTTTCAGTGTACTTTTTAATAGTTATTTTTTATTTGTTACATATTTATTAGTTATTATAAATGTATCTATTCAATTTAAGTACATAGAGAAACAAAGAAGAAAGATGGGACCTCGTCTTTTTTTTTTTTGCGATACGCTGGCCTCTCACTGCTGTGGCCTCTCCCGTTGCGGAGCACAGGCTCGGGACGCGCAGGCTCAGCAGCCATGGCTCATGGGCCCAGCCGCTCTGCGGCATGTGGGATATTCCCAGACCGGGGCACGAACCCGTGTCCCCTGACTCGGCAGGCGGACTCTCAATCACTGCGCCACCAGAGAAGCCCGGGACCTAGTCTTTTAACTTAAATCCTGTAGTTCCTTTTTTGGGGAAAAAAAGATAATATATGTATATGGTTAGGAAACGTAAACAGTCCAGGGAAGTATAAAATACAACAAAAGTCTCACTCTCTTCCATTTGATTCTGAAGTAATATAACCCTTATTCAGAGTTTCTTGTAATTTCTACCAGAAACAAAAAACTATGTCTATACTGAATATATGTGGTATAGTTACAGATTTAGTAACTATAGTAGATATAGATAGCTTGCCCTATATCATTATCTACCTACCTACCTACCTATCTTATCTATCTACCTATCATTGTCTATCTATATCTATATCTATCTATATCTATAACAGAGACTTTTAGCTGTCCACTAAAACTTCTCCTCTTCCTCTTGGGCACAGATAGACTACATTTCTCAGTCTCTTTTGCAGTTTCATGTGGTCATATGACTGAGTTCTAGCTAATTAAATGTGACTAGTCCATCAAGTCTCCCTCCCTCTGCCTCAATTTAGCAAGCAATAACCTTTGACGTTTTTATGTTTGATTTTATTTTTTACAGTTGTTAACCCACTCTAATACAATATGTACTGAATCTATCAACCCATTTTACACAAAAAGAAATTACACATACTCATTGCTTTTGTTTAATACATCTTGGAAATATTTCAATAACATCCCAGTATAGGTATTATAATTTTAAACACATACCAAGAGAATACCATTTAAAAAGTTTGTATTAATTCATATTTTCACTAGAAATTTATGAGTGACTCTTTCTCTACATTCTCCCCAGTCCATGATGTTATTACACTTGCAAAAATTTGCAATTTTTATAGATGAAACATTGAATAAAATTTTGTTGAATTTGCATTATTACAACTATGATTGCCTTTAGTATTTATTGGACATTTTAATTTCCTCTTCTGTAAATTTATCTGTTCATATTCTTTGCCCATTTTTCGATTTCTATTTATTTATAATAGTTTTCTTATCAATTTTCAAGACTTTTTAATATTAAGGATATTAACTTTCTGACTGCCTTCTTAGTAAAATATTTCCCCCCAAATCTTTGGTATGCCTTGATTTCATTTAGGATGTCTTTTGCATACAATGTCATTGCATACAATGTCTGTCTTTCCTTTACAGTTTCTGGATTTCCTTTTTTGCTTAGGCAGACCACCCTTATTGTGAGTAAGGTTGTGAAAAAGTCTACTAAATTATATTCTAATAATTTAATTTTGTAAACTTTGCATTTAAATTTAATCCATCTTATATTTATTTTTGTATAGTATGAGGTGTTTAATTTTTATTTTCTTCCAAATGAACAGAACATTTTGCCTGCATCATGGAACAGCCTTTTCCCATGGAAATTTCATGCCATTTTAGTCATATGTTGTTTCACATGTTTGGAGCTATTGTAGGCCCTTTATTCTGCTCTTTGCTCTATTTATCCTCAGTTAGCACCATACTATTTCGATTGCAGTAACTTTATGGTAAATTTTAGTATCTCTTAAGAAAAGTTGTCCATCACTATAGATTGTTTAAAATTTTTTCATGGATATTATGAGACATACATCCTTCTATGTGGATTTTATAATCCAGTTTCCAAAAAAATTTTATTGGAATTATAATTTGAATTGCTTTACATTTATACTCATGTAGAAAACATTTATATTCTATGATATTAAGAATTATTATCTAAAATATATTACTATAATAATACAGTATTTTATTTCTTTTAATAACTTTTTATAATTTTAACTATATATATAGGTCTGTGTCTTTTTATACTACCTTCTAATTTTGTTACCTTTTTTTTTCATTTTTTTCTTAAACATCTTTATTGGAGTACAATTGCTTTATAATGGTGTGTTAGTTTCTGCTTTATAACAAAGTGAATCAGCTATACATATACATATATCCCCATACCTCCTCCCTCTTGCGTCTCCCTCCCACCCTCCCTATCCCACCCCTCTATGTGGTCACAAAGCACCGAGCTGATCTCCCTGTGCTATGCGGCTGCTCCCCACTAGCTATCTATTTTACATTTGGTAGTGTATATATGTCCATGCCACTCTCTCACTTCATCCGAGCTTACCCTTCCCCCTCCCCGTGTCCTCAAGTCCATTCTCTATGTCTGCATCTTTATTCCTGTCCTGCCCCTAGGTTCTTCAGAACCTTTTTTTTTTTTTTAGATTCCATATATATGTGTTAGCATATGGCATTTTTTTTTTTTCTCTTTCTGACTTACTTCACTCTGTATGACAGATTCTAGGTCCATCCATCTCACTACAAATAACTCAATTTCATTTCATTTTATGGCTGAGTAATATTCCATTGTATATTACCCTTTTATTTACCATTTTTATTTGCCCCTGTGAATGAGACATTTCCCCCATGTTCATTTCTAAATGCATGCTGTGATACAAAGAAAAATCTTGATTTTTTGTATACTCATCTCCAGCCACCTCCTCCAGTTATTTTATTAAATTTAATGGCTATCTACCCAAGTCTATCTTGGGTTTTCTAGGTGTACAATATTATCATCTACTAATAAAAAGGTAATTTTGTCTCTTTCAATATTTAAACTGATTGCTTCATATTCTTGTCTTATTACATGACTCATTACTCTGAAATTATATATTGAGAGGGTAATGTGCAGACGTTGTTGTGGGTGCTAAGGATACAACCATGAATAAAACAGACTAAGTGTATATTCTTATGGAAGGCAGACATAAGCAAGAGAAATATTAGATAATGATGGACGCTAAGGAGAAACTATGAAAAGGGAGCAGGAAGGCTTGGAGTGGGGGTGAGGATTGAATTTCAGACAGAATAACTAGGGAAGGTCTCACTGGGAAAGTGACTGCAGCAAGAATTCTTAATGATGATGATGATGGTAGATATCTCTTTCATCTTCCTAATTTTAACAGAAAAATGGTTTCTGCATTCCAGTACTCAATATAATATTTGCTATTCAAAATATAAATAAAATAATGAATAAATAATAGTCTTTATATTATAGATGCATATATGTATATGTACGAATATAAATAATATTGTTGATTATCTAAAGAGTTTTATTACCTATTGCTTATGAACTTATTTTGTTATAAATGGCTTCTAAATTTTATCAAATATCTATTTAACTTCAATATATAATATTTTTTCTCTTTTGTTAAAGTGAAGAATTATATTGCTAGCTCTACTTATGTTGAAATCTCTCTGTTTTCTCAGAATAAATCTATTTGATCATGGATTTATTAGTTTTTAGTGTAATAGTTTTTCAATACTCAGAAGGACTAAATTTGTTAATATTTTCTTTAAAATTTTTAATCTGTGTTCATAAGTAAAACTGATCTCTATGTTTGTCAATGAAGATTAATATAGCTTCATAAAGTGAAAACATTATCTGTTCTTTAGAAATTTGGAAGAAAAATGCTATGATAGTATCTTTTGCCTAGTGACTTTAAAAAGATTTGCTGAAATATAATATACATATACAATAAAGTGCATAACTTTAAAGTGAATTTTTGCCTATTTTTATAGCCGTGAATTCCTGGAACAAATTCAGTTATTAATAATTTGTTATTGTTTTTGACATATCACTGGATTTTATTTGCTATAATTTTGCTTAATATTTTTGCATATATTTTCATTAATAAACTTGTATTTTTCTTATAATTTTCTGTAATATCTTAAGTGATTTCGATATCAGGGTTAAGTTAGCTCTATAAAATGAGCTGGGACAATCCCTTCCTTCCTTCCTTCCTTCCTTTTCTAATCTCTGAATGTTTAAGATTGGTATTATTTCTTCTTTAAATGTTGGAGATTTCACTACTGAAGTCATTAAGACTTGTCATTTTCTTCGTAGAAAGATTTAAAATTTCAGATACAATTTATTTTACAGATGTAGAAATCTCAAGATTTTTACAATTTTTCCTGAACAAATTTAATGATTGTGTTTTTCAAGGAATTTGTCCATTTCACCTAAATAAATTCTTCATAATATCTTCTTATCTTTTTGCTGGGAGGTACTTTTTATATGGTAAATCATTACTTTTCTAGTCTACTTTGTAGTTACTGATCTTTTCAGATTTCTATCATTTTGAGGGTTAATTTAGATAGTTATTCATTGCTCAGAATTTCTTCTAGATTTTGAAATTTGCATGACAGCAACCACAAGGCTTTCCTTTATAGTGTGTCCTTGGTTTCAAGAACTTATCTTTAACACATAAATTCCGATCATATTATCAGCATTTATTCATATTTCAGTGCAAGAACTACTGCTTACCGCTATTTTCTCCTTCTTCCTGTTACATAGTTTCTAACCAATAAGTATATTTTGGTTGAATGAATAAAATAATCTTATATATTTTTTAATATTATATATTTATGTTCTATTTGCCCCTTAATCATGCTTGCTGATGGTTGGGGGGAGAAGGGTGTTTTTATTCTGTTACTCTTTTGTTTTTTTTATGTTTTGTTTTGTTTTCGAATTTTATTTTATTTATTTTTTTATACAGCAGGTTCTTATTAGTCATCAATTTTATACACATCGGTGTATACATGTCAATTCCAATCGCCCAATTCATCACACCACCACCAACACCCCACCACTGCTTTCCCCCCTTGGTGTCCATACGTTAGTTCTCTACATCTGTGTCTCAATTTCTGCCCTGCAAACCGATTCATCTGTACCATTTTTCTAGGTTCCACATATATGCGTTAACATACAATATTTGTTTTTCTCTTTCTGACTTACTTTACTCTGTATGACAGTATCTAGATCCATCCACGTCTCAACAAATGACCCAATTTCATTCCTTTTTTTTTAAGATTTATTTATTTATTTATTTATGGCTGTGTTGGGTCTTCGTTGCTGTGCGTGGGCTTTCTCTAGTTGAGGTGAGCAGGGGCTACATTTCGTTACAGTGCACGGGCTTCTCATTGCAGTGGCTTCTCTTGTTTCACAGAACAGGCTCTAGGCGCACAGGCTTCAGTAATTGTGGCTCGTGCACTTCAGTAGTTGTGGCTCATGGGCTCTAGAGCGCAGGCTCTGTAGTTGTGGCACACGGACTTAGTTGCTCCACAGCATGTGGGATCTTCCCGGACCAGGGCTCGAGCCCGTGTCCCCTGCATTGGCAGGCAGATTCTTAACCACTGCACCACCAGGGAATCCCTCGTTCCTTTTTATGGCTGAGTAACATCTTCTTTATCCATTTGTCTGTCAGTGGGCATTTAGGTTGCTTCCATGACCTGGCTATTGTAAATAGTGCTGCAATGAACATTGGGGAGCATGTGTCTTTTTGAAATATGGTTTTCTCTGGGTATATGCTCAGTAGTGGGATTGCTGGATCATATGGTAATTCTATTTTTAGTTTTTTAAGGAACCTCCATAATGTTCTCCATAGTGGTTGTATCAATTTACATTCCCATCAACAGTGAAAGAGGGTTCCCTTTTCTCCACACATTCTCCAGCATTTGTTGTCTGTAGATTTTCTTATGCTGCCCATTCTAACTGGTGTGAGGTGATACCTCATTGTAGTTTTGATTTACATTTCTCTAATAATTAGTGATGTTGAGCAGCTTTTCATGTGCTTCTTGGCCATCTGTATGTCTCCTTTGGAGAAATGTCTATTTAGGTCTTCTGCCCATTTTTGGATTGGGTTGTTTGTTTTTTTAATATTGAACTGCATGAGCTGTTTATAAAAATCTGGAGATTAATCCTTTGTTCACTGATTCACTTGCAAATATTTTCTCCCATTCTGAGGGTTCTCTTTTCGTCTTTTTTATGATTTCTTTTGCAGTGCAAAAGCTTTGAAGTTTCATTAGGTCCCATTTGTTTATTTTTGTTTTTATTTCCATTACCCTAGGAGGTGGATCGAAAAAGATCTGGAAACAGAAGCTTTAAATGACACAATAGACCAGATAGATTTAATTGATATTTATAGGACATTCCATCCAAAAACAACAGAATACACTTTCTTCTCAAGTGCTCATGGAACATTCTCCAGAATAGATCACATCTTGGGTCACAAATCAAGCCTCAGTAAATTTAAGAAAACTGAAATCGTATGAAGCATCTTTTCTGACCAAAATGCTATGAAATTAGAAATCAATTACTGGGAAAAAAATATAAAAAACACAAACACATGGAGGCTAAACAATACGTTACTAAATAACCAAGAGATCACTGAAGAATTCAAAGAGAAAATAAAAAAATACCTAGAGCCAAATGACAATGAAAACACGATGATCCATAACCTATGGGCTGCAGCAAAAGCAGTTCTAAGAGGGAAGTTTATAGCTATACAAGCCTACCTCAAGAAACAAGAAACATCTCAAATAAACAATCTAATGTTACACCTAAAGGAACTAGAGAAAGAAGAACAAACAAAACCCAAAGTTAGCAGAAGGAAAGAAATCATACAGATCGGAACTGAAATAAATGAAATAGAAACAAAGAAAACAATAGTAAAGATCAATAAAACTAAAAGCTGGTTCTTTGAGAAGATAAACACAATTGATAAACCATTAGCCAGACTCATCAAGAAAAAGAGGGAGAGGACTCAAATCAATAAAATTAGAAATGAAAAAGGAGAAGTTACAAAAGACACCGCAGAAATACAAAGCATCCTAAGAGACTAGTGGAAGCAACTTTATGCCAATAAAATAGACAACCTGGAAGAAATGGACAAATTCTTAGAAAGGTATAACCTTCCAAGACTGAACCAGGAAGAAAGAGAAAAATGAACAGACCAATCACAAGGAATGAAATTGAACCTGTGATTAAAAATCTTCCAACAACAAAAGTCCAGGACCAGATGGCTTCACAGGTGAATTCTAGCAAACATTTAGAGAAGTGCTAACACCCATCCTTCTCAAACTCTTCCAAAAAATTGCAGAGGAAGGAACACTCCTAAACTCATTCTATGTGGCCACCATCACCCTGATACCAAAACCAGACAAAGATACTACAAAAAAAGAAAATTACAGACCAATATCACTGATAAATATAGATGCAGAAATCCTCAACAAAACATTAGCAAACAGAATCCAACAACACATTAAAAGGATCATACACCATGATCAAGTGGGATTTATCCCAGGGATGCAAGGATTCTTCAATATACACAAATCAATCAATATGATACATCATATTAACAAACTGAAGGAAAAAAACCATATGATCATCTCAATAGATGCAGAAAAAGCTTTCAACAAAATTCAACACCCATTTATGATAAAAACTCTCCAGAAAGTGGGCACAGAGGGAACCTACCTCAACATAATAAAGGCCATATTCAACAAACCCACAGCAAACATCATTCTCCATGGTGAAAAACTGAAAGCATTTCCTCTAAGATCAGGAAAAAGACAAGGATGTCCATTCTCACCACTATTACTCAACATAGTTTTGGAAGTCCTAGCCATGGCAATCAGAGAATAAAAAGAAATAAAAGGAATACAAGTTGGAAAAGGAGAAGTAAAACTGTCACTGTTTGCAGATGACATGATACTACACATAGAGAATCCTAAAGATGCCACCAGAAAACTACTAGAGCTACTCAATGAATTTGGTAAAGTAGCAAGAGACAAAATTAATGCACAGAAATCTCTTGCATTCCTATATACCAATGATGAAAAATCTTAAAAAGAAATTAAGGAAACATTCCCTTTTACCATTGCAACAAAAAGAATAAAATACCTAGGAATAAACCTACCTAGGGAGACAAAAGACCTGTATGAAGAAAACTATAAGACACTGATGAAAGAAATTAAAGATGATACCAACAGATGGAGAGATATACCATGTTCTTGGATTAGAAGAATAAATATTGTGAAAATGACTATACTACCCAAAGCAATCTACAAATTCAGTGCAATCCCTATCAAATTACCAATGGCAATTTTTATGGAACTAGAACAAAAAAATCGTAAAATTTGTGTGGAGACACAAAAGACTCTGAATCGCCAAAGCAGTTTTGAGGGAAAAAAATGGAGGTGGAGGGATCAGACTCCCTGACTTCAGACTACACTACAAAGCTATAGTAATCAAGACAATATGGTACTGGCACAAAAACAGAAACATAGATCAATGGAACAAGATAGAAAGCCCAGAGATAACCCCACTTATGGTCAACTAATCTATGACAAAGGAGGCAAGGATATACCATGGAGAAAAGACAGTCTCTTCAATAAGTGGTTCTGGGAAAACTGGATAGCTACATATAAAAGAATGAAATTAGAACACTCCCTAACACCATACACAAAAATAAACTCAAAATGGATTAGAGACCTAAATGTAAGACCAGACACTATCAAACTCTTAGAGGAAAACATAGGAAGAACACTCTTTGACATAAATCACAGTCTGTATGTGTCCCTAGGTGTGAAGTGTGTCTCTTGTAGACAGCATATATATGGGTCGTGTTTTTGTATCCGTTCAGCAAGCCTGTGTCTTTTTGTTGGAGCATTTAATCCAGTCACGTTTAAGGTAATTATCGATATGTATGTTCCTATGAACATTTCCTTAATTATTTTGGGTTTGTTTTTGTAGGTCCTTTACTTCTCTTGTGTTTCCCACTTAGAGAAGTTACTTTAACATTTGTTGTAGAGCTGGTTTGGTGGTGCTGAATTCTCTTAGCTTTTGCTTCTCTGTAAAACTTTTTTTTTTTTTCTGTAAAACTTTTGCTTTCTCCATCGAATCAGAATGAGATCCTTGCCGGGTAGAGTAATCTTAGTTGTAGTCTCTTCCCTTTCATCTCTTTAAGTATCTCATGTCTCTCCCTTCCAGCTTGTAGAGTTTCTGCTGAGAAATCAGCTGTTAACCTTATGGGAGTTCCCTTGTATATCATTTTTCCCTTGCTGCTTTTAAAATAATTTTTATTTGTCTTTAATTTTTGCCAATTTGATTACTATGTGTCTCGGCCTGTTTCTCCTTGGGTTTATCCTGTATGGGCTCACTGCACTTCCTGGACTTGGGTGGTTATTTCCTTTCCCATGTTAGGGAAGTTTTCGACTATTATCTCTTCAAATATTTTCTCAGGTCCTTTCTCTCTCTTCTCCTTCTGGGACCCCTATAATGCGAATGTTGTTGCGTTTAATGGTGTCCCACAGGTCTCTTAGGCTGTCTTCATTTACTTTCATTCTTTTTTCTTTATTCTGTTCCACAGCAGTGAATTCCACCATTCTGAATTCCAGGTCACTTATCCATTCTTCTGCCTCAGTTATTCTGCTATTGATTCCTTCTAGTGTAGTTTTCATTTTAGTTATTGTATTGTTCATCTGTTTGTTTGTTCTTTAATTCTTCTTGGTCTTTGCTAAACATTTCTTGCATCTTCTCGATCTTTGCCTCCATTCTTTTTCCGAGATCTTGGATCATCTTCACTATCATTATTCTGAATTCTTTTTCTGGAAGGTTGCCTATCTCCACTTCATTTAGTTGTTTTTCTGGGGTTTTATCTTGTTCCTTCATCTGGTACATAGCCCTCTGCCTTTTCATCTTGTCTATCTTTCTGTGAATGTGGTTTTTGCTCCACAGGCTGCAGCATTATAGTTCTTCTTGCTTCTGCTGTCTGCGCTCTGGTGGATGAGGTTATCTAGGAGGCTTGTGCAAGTTTCCTGATCCTGTTAGTCTTTTGAAAGAAAAAATTGTACTTTTTTACTAGCTTTTAAATTTTTATTTAATATGTTTCAATTTTTGTCTGTAGATATCTCCCTATTTTTCTATGTAAATCTCCCTTTTATTTGTTTTGTTTATTTTGAAATGCTTTCTTAATTATTAATATTATCTATTTCCTTCCTTTTTAACTCACTAATGTGTTTAAGTCTAAATATATATGTCTGAGTATATCTTCAGCTATGTCCCTGGGTTTGACTATGAAGCATTTACCTTCTTATTATGTTCTAAATTCTTTTCAGTTTTAGTTTTTTCTTCATCTTTGACTTAAGGAATTATTTGGGAGTGTTTCATAATTTCAAAATAATACAGTTTTGTTTTCTTAGTCCCTGATTTTTGATTTGTAGGTTTAGAAGTTTATGATCACAGATTAAGTCCTGTAAATTCTCTAATTTTTGTAATTTATTAAAGTTTTTCTGGGAGCCAAAACAATAAAAAAAAATGTCCAGGTACATAATATATAGTTTATGTTGAGAGTATTGGCTGTTAATAGCTCACAGCTTTCCCCTTTTTAGAGAACTGCTCTAACCAAATGGAGGTGACTCACCAAGGAGGTTATGTGCCTCTCTCTCTGTACCCCCCTCCCCCACTCACGGATCAGCAACAGGTAATGACTGACTTACACAGAGTACAAAGGGCCAGCTCCATTTTGTCAAGGCTGAACCAGCAATATGGTGCACCTCCTGCTCCAGGACTCCAGGATGAACCTAAACTCCAGCTGAGAACACAAGCTTTGCATAGCTCCTTCCTGTCTGGCTTTCCTTTCTTTATTCCTCCTCAAAACACTCCCTCAATGTTTCAGACCTTGTTCTGGGGAAGCTAACTGTTTCAAGAGCTGTCATAAAAAACTGCCACAGGCTGGGAGGCTTAAAAAAGCAGACATTTATTCTCTCATAGTTCTGGAAGCTAGAAGTTTGATATCAAGGTACCATCAGGACCATGCTCTTTGAAGGCTCTGGGGGAGGATCTGTTCCATGTTATTCTCTGAGTTTCTGGTTTTGCTTGCAGTTCTTGGCATTTCTTGACTTGTAGACACATCACTCCAATTTCTGCCTCTGTTGTCACATAGCTATGTTCTCCTCTCTGTATAGGGCTGTCTTGCATCTCTTTTTCTCTGCTTATGAGGACATCACTCATATAAGCTAAGGGACCACATTACTCCAATATGACCTCATCTTAACTTACATTTTAATTATATCTGTAAAGACCATATTTCCAAATAAGGTCAGATTCACAGGTATCAGCAGTTAGAAATTTTACATATCTTTTCTGAGGACACAGTTCAACCCTAAACACTGACCTAACACATCAGATGAAAATGCATATTCTCTATTTTAGGGCATGTCCTTCTTTCTGCCTGTAACTGCTAAATCACGTTTTTGAAAAATATTATTGAAATTCTCCATATCTTGCTTATTTTTTGCCTTTTTTAAGACTCTGTAAAAGAACCATTAAAATCTCTTAATTTAATTATGATTTATCAGGTTCTTTTATTTTTAGGAATTTTTGCTTTATGTATGACTGTGACTATTGGATGCATAAAGATTTACTGTTGTTATACTCCCTTCAAGTTCTATTTCTACTATTAAACAGTATTTTTCTTTGTTATATCTAATACTTTTAAACTTGGAAATCTGCTTTTTCTTATATCAATACTGCTTTACTTGCTGTTATTTAATACACAAAATTTGATGATTGTTTTACCTTCTTTATGAACTGTATCCTTTGTTCTTATGAAAAATTGTGTTAGCTAGCTCAGCCTGCCATAACAACATACCATACACTGGGTGGCTTAAACAACAGTGATTTATTTTCTTATAGTTCTGGTGGCTAGAAGTCCCAGATCAAGGTCTGGAAGGGCTGGTTTCTGGTGAGAGCTCTCTTCCTGGCTTGCAGACTGCCGTCTTTGGTCCTCATATGTCCTTTCCTCAATGTGTAGGTCTGTGGTAATGGTGGGGAGGGGCGGGAATCATTCTCTTTTCCTCTACTTATAAGGCCACTAATTCTATCAGATTAGGGCCTCACCCTTATGACTCCATTTAATCTTTTTTTTTCCTAATGTATTTATTTTATTATTTTTGGCTGCATTAGGTCTCTGTTGCTGTGCGTGGGCTTTCTCTAGTTGCGGTGAGTGGGGGCTACTCTTCGTTGTGGTGCACGGGCTTCTCATGGCAGTGGCTTCTCTTGTTGCGGAGCATGGGCTCTAGGCGCCCAGGCTTCAGGAGTTGTGGCTCGCGGGCTCTGGAGCGCAGGCTCAGTAGTTGTGGCACACGGGCTTAGTTGCTCCACAGCATGTGGGATCTTCCTGGACCAGGGCTCAAACCCATGTCCCCTGCATTGGCAGGCAGATTCTTAACCACTGCACCACCAGGGAAGCCCTCCATTTAACCTTAATTACCTCCAATGTCCTATTTTCCAAATATAGTCACAATGGGGATTAGAACTTCAACATATGAATTTGCTAGGGGACACAATTAAGTCCATAGCAGATATCATTCCTTTTCTATTTAATGCTTTGGGCCTTGAAATTTACTTTGTCTAACATTAGTATTGACATTGTCTTTTTGCTCATATTTCTGTGGTATATCTTTGACCAAAATTTCAAACTTAACTGAACTTTAACTCCTACTTTTCTTGTCTTTTGGTTTTCAGTGTGTATTCTCAAAGTCACATGTAGCTGGCTTTTATTTGCTAAACAAACCAATTCATGTTTAATGAGTGGTACTTAATATAGCTGATTATATTCTATACAGTCTAGTATTTATTTTAATTTTTTTGTTTGCATGACCAATTCCCCTTCCTCACTTGTTAATTTGGAAATGTTACTGTGCTTTTCCATTTCATTGCTGGTTACTTTCCACTTTCTATTAGACGTATAAAAATCTTGACTTCTCTGTTTTATAATTCCAATTCCCCTCCTCCACTAAGAGAATCGTTTACAACTAGGGCAGTCAAACCATGGCTTTGGGGTCAAATCTGCCCTACCATCTGATTTTTACGCCTCACATGCTAAGAAGGGTTTTTACTTTTTAGATGGTTGATAAAGAAATCAGAAGAAGAATAACTTTTCATGATATATGAGAATTAAATAAAATTAAACTTTCAGTTACATAAATAAAGTTTTGTTAGAACACTGCCACACTTATTTTGTTACTTATTGTCCCTGACTATTTTTGTACTTTGATGGCAGAGTTGAGTAGTTGTGACAGAGACTGCACGGTTTGCAAGGCTGACAATATTTACTGTCCAGCCCTTTACACTTTGCTGACCTATGATTAAGAACATTCTAATATCCTCTGGTTGACCCAACTCTCTAGAATGTGTCCTTAGAAGGCTTTGCTTGTGCTTGTAAACTGGGATACAAATAAAAAGTTTAGCTGTATTTTTAATTTTTTAGCTGTCCTACCAAAATATAGTTCTTACTATGGAATAAATTTCCTCAAAGAAAAATAAAAAGATAATGTATTTTCTATAATTAATATATAGACTATTTTTCTTTATTTCCAAAATGGAATGACTCTCTAAGGTTAATATTTCTCATATGAATTTAAAAAATGATTTCTCAGCACTCTCTGAACAAATCAGTCTGGATATTCTGTTCTTTTGATGGTTAGATGATCCACCCTCATCATGATCTGTGGGAAGCAACAGACTTTCTTTTTTGATTATGAATGGTAAGTGCGGCTTAGTGCTTCCCATAGTGGTTATACTGGTTCCCTGCCTTGCTAAGTAGGAAAATGGCCTAGTGGGTGGGTAGAGAACCACAAGTTTCCAGTTATGTCCTGCACTAAAATAAAAATATAAAAAATTGTGCATGGTAGTTAAATTAGCAAGGAAAGAAACTGAGAAGAAATTTCAGGAAACTTTAGTCAGACACTTAGCATAGTTAAGCTTTAATAAACCTTCTGGTAGTATGTGTTCATGTATGCGAAGAAGGGAAGAGAGCATGTAAATTCAAATGGACACTAAGACAGGAAAAAATAAGTAGATAAGTAGCATAAGCAAAAATATTAAAAGGAACTACGGAAGTCCTAAAGTGGGAGGCAAGACATCTCATCAGAAGAAGTATAAAAAAATAGGCAGAGGTTAGCAAAAAGAGATTAAATTTGGGGATGAATGGTATTTAATCATAAATGAAGATTTGAGAAATAATTCAGTGTTTCTGACTCAAAGAAGGCAGAAACAGGTGATTAAAACTTTTAAAAGAAAAAAAAGTAATCTAGGGAGTATAGTGGAGAGCAGAAATTGCTAAAATATATGCTCAATTCTTTAGGAAAACAGGTTCTGCATAAAGAAGTTGGAGGTGGAGAGAGAGCTTTCCACGATGGGTCAGATGTTTTACATACACTTTCCCTTTCAGTCTTCACAGCAACAACAGAAGTAGTGATCACTGATCATTGATCAGTTATAAGTAGCAATCACTGTTACAATCATTTTTACCTTTGAGAAAACTGAGGCTGCAAGACACTAGTCACTTTGCCCAAAGTCACACCGCTAGTAAGGTCTAGAAGCTAAAATGAGATATATGTCTGTCAAATCTGCAATTTAAAACAAACAAACAAGCAAACAAGCAAACAATCAAACCTATATCACATTGCTGCTCAAAAGAAATGAATTCAGAAGAGAACAGAGGTGGAATGCAGCTGGAGGAATGTTTGGCGCATTTGGCCCCAGGCACCACTTCCAGTGTTTGTGAAAGCAACATATTGGTGGGGCTGAGATCTGGATTGCAGGAGGTGGAAGTGAGAGCAGCAGAGAAAGTCAGAGGCCGTGGGGCAGACCACTTATTTAAGAATTTCAGGAGCAAAAAGCACAGTAAATTATCAATACTATTTAATATTGAGTTTTCTTAATTCATTTTTTGATAATATCTAGAAAGATAGGTCAAGTCATGGTCCCAAAAGGAAAGTGTTCACTCTCTAAAATGGCTAGATTTAAAAGTTCTGATTTCTCAACTGTTGTTTTGTAAAACCATCCACGTACTGGATAATTCCCAAGAGTTTCTAAAAAATCAATGAACTGAGATAGCTCAATTTCCCGACACGTAATCTGTAAGGGCCTTTTATTATGTGTTTTCTTTAAGGTTGTTTTACTAAGGATGACATCAGACGACAGCATTGACCCTTCTATTTAAGGTGCTGATGGATTTAGGACTGAACCTTTATATTTCTTGTGGTGTCTGACAACAGAAGCCCATCATATAGAATTTTGTTTTTAATGAAGGAAAAAAAGAAGGTATCATTTAATTTTGATTTTGGGAAAAATTTCTCTTGATTTTGGTGAAGGTTTCCTGCTGACATTCCTAGAGTTAACTGAATTTTCAGTAATTTGCTACTAGTACTGACTATACTTGCTGAAGCTGCTGCTAATGAATATTTTATAAAGCAGGAGGAAGATATTAGGTCTCAGTATGGATGCCTGCCAAGTCTAAATTTCTCACCTTGATGTTGTAACTCAGCTCCAGTCCCACTTTTTCAGCTGCCTGAGGCAATCTCCAACTGAATGTCCCATTATTAACTTAAATTCAACAAGTGCAAAATCAAGCTTAGTATTTTAGTCTTCAAATTCTTCCTGCTGACTTTATTTTTGCTAGGAGGACCATTGATCTGGTTACTCGGACTCAGACTTTCAACTGCAATCATAGGAGCTGCAATCATAGGGCTTCCTTTTAGGCATGGTGCTGTGAAGAGCTTAGCTAACATATGGATTTAATTCTCACTAAAACCCTGTGAGGTAGGTACCAGAACTATCATTACTGTACTTTAAGATGGGGAAGCTGCAGCATAGTGGGGTTGTTGATTTATTTAAGATCACTTAACTAGTGACTGGGATGGAAGGACTCAGACCTGAGGCTGCAAACATCAGAGCTTGAAACTTTCAACCACCTTTTCACTTTGCCTTAATTACCTCTGACTCCTTCCTCTTTGCCTGATTATGTAGACTTTGTCCCTAAAATGTTCATACAACTGTCTTCTCCTTTCCATTTCAATGGCACCGCTGAGTTCAGCCCCTCATTACCTGTCACTTCTCCTAAGTGGTCTTCCTGCTCTTTACTGATGCATTCATCTTCTTAAAGAGTCAGTTCATGTATACAATCAGCCTAATGAAAAGCCTTTGATGGCTACCCATGGTCTGAGTGTCATTTTCATACTCAGACATTCAGGTTACCAATCTTCGTTCCGGCCACTTATCTTCATTCATGAACACTGTGTTTTATCCAGTCTAGACTTCTTCCTGTATTCTGAACTTCTGTGTCTGTTGAAATTCTACTTGTCACCTTCATAGTATAGATAAGTGCTTCGTCCTTCATGAAGCCTTCCCTGATTCCCTTAATTATATAAAGATATTCTGGACTTTTCTTATGAAAACATATTCTAGCCTGTACCACGGTCACTTGTATATTTATCACCCCTATAGGATCCTAGGTCTTCTAGGGTTGAACTCTGTGTCCTATTACCTTTTTGGTTGGTAATTATGTAGCATAGTACTATCAATGCTTGCGATTCTTTCTTGAAAAGTTAAGATGTATTACATTTTATTCTTAGGTGTTGTCAGGATATGTGGTCCACATACTCAAGATGTTTTCGATCTAGTAAGGGAAACAAAGCTGTTATTTAAAACTCAGCTAGAGAAGAATCAGGGGCTCAGCCATGAGAGTGATGAAAGAAGAGAGAGGATGGGAGGGGAGAAATGAATGGAGAAAGATTTAGAGAAAAGGTGACACCTGAGTTTAATGCTGAAAATTGAAGGAAGCTGCTCTAAGTGGAAGGAGGGTGTTCTGAGCTAGGCACAAGCATGAGTCAAGGCTGTGAGGTAGGGACAGCACTTTGGGAACATCTATTGAGAAGAAAAAACACCAGGAGAGTTCAGTGGGTTTCAAAGTAAAACAATTCCCTCAAAGTTAGTGTCATTTCTTTTTTTAAAAAATGTTTATTTTAAAATTGAGATATAATTGACAGAACATTGTATAATTTTAAGGTATACAGCATGTTAATTTGATACATTTATTGGTTGGAATAGGTGTTAGCTAATATATCTATCAAAATTTCCCATCACAAAGCTTTTTTTAAATAATCGGCATTCCTCCAAGTTAGTTACAATTAGTAGTTTTTACTATATATTTTTATGCTGTTATATAATTGCTAGAATTCATCATTGACTACCTGAATTACAGTACACAGCAATATGCTGGCAAACCGCTTCCTTTTTCTGATTTTTAACTGCCATCGTATTGTAAGGTTTTGAATCCTTATACAGCCTAAGACAGATGGTAAGAAACTATCTCATGGTTGAGATTTTATAACTCTAAAAAATAAGGACATTTTTATAATGGACTTTCTACATACTAAAAAAATTTCCTTCATACTGATTTATTCATGCAAAATTGCTATATGATTTCCCCTGCTATTGTTCTAAGAGGAGAGATGTTCATAAATGTATAGTGAATATATAAAACTCATTTATGTACTGTACTTATGATCTAATCCAGATTCAACACTGGCTATGAAGATCGACAAATCTTGGTTGTGATAAATTATTACACAGACATATTCCCACTAAGGCACTAACAAAAAAAACAATGAAAATTGACTAATTCATTTTGAAACGCTACCTTAAAAGCCAGAACAAAGAGAAGAAAAGGGATTTAAAAAGTATACTTAAAAAAAAAATACACGTCATCTTGAGGGAAAAATAAGACATCAGTACATGATTATAAAGCACTATTTTCCCATTTGTTAAATTCGTTTTGATATGAATTACACATCATTTTTTCCTTAGGACTATAGAGTTGCTAATTTTCTCCATATGTGTACACTTCATCTTTGACCTTTAACAAATGTCCTCTAGGCAGACCACTTACCATCCAAGAACAATGTCACAGCACCATTTTACATGCACACAAAGGGCTGAAGGCTCCATAAAAATAAATGATCCATGTTATAAGCTACATTAACCCACAGAATAATAAGCTATTGCAGCCCTGTAAATTTTAGTGCCATCCATTCAAAACCACACTGGGTCACTTTAGTATTAAATTCATAGGAACAAAATAGTAAATACACGTTTTATCTGTTAAGCTGCCAGCTATATATTTTGTGTAAAAGTCTGTTAGCCTAGGAAACCTATTGAAAGGTGTATCAGGCAGTGTATATTTAAAAGCAGTGTCTCTTTCCAATACACGATTTTATGTTAAAGATACACTTACTATTAAGCATCATGTATATTTAATATCACAACCTCTACTTCAGTGCCCTAAAAAGCCTATTTTTATTTTGTTGCTTCCATTATTGAAGAACTAATATTTGGTTCTCCCACAATTTTGTAAAGTGCAGGCAACCCACAAGAGCTTCTAGTTTTAGCTAGCAGTCCTGTGGGACTACGATAATTGTTATGAAATCATTAATTCTACATTAGCAGTTTCAACTGTCAGGTACATATAACAATAATTGCAGTTAATGAATGCTGCTTAACTTATTAAATACAAAATGAAAACCAGTATTCTTTTATACACAGCACTGAGACAGAGTACCATTGATCATTTGTGTATACCACATTGAATATGCTACCATCATTTATTGGGCAGGGTATATAGCCATATTTTTTAAGACTTCTCTTCATTAAAAAAATAATGCAGGGAATTCTAACTCTCTAATTAAAGTGTAATTAAAATAATTAGTACCCAAGGCAATATTTAATAAGAATCTATGTCTATGAAAAAACAATCCAGCAGAACCAAGACTTAGTTCCTTCTTTGGATAAAAAAGATTCTTTCTTGTGCCACCTTCTCTCCCCCAAAGAGTAAGTATACTCTTTCATACTTACAAGAGTATGAAAAAGTCCCCAAACTTCCAATTGTTTGAAATATTAGTGTTGTGTCTTTCTCAAACGTCTGGGCAATGAAACTTGTGTACAAAGATACAGCCTATTTCTTGATTTAAAAAGTATGAACTAGATTTCTTGTTTTCAGTCACTCAAAGTAAACTGTGTAGACATTTGCAAGAGCAAACAGAGAAGAATTTCTGAAAATGTAAGATGCAAAGGTATCATTTTTAGGATCCCAGAGGCATCTGCTTCCAATCAGTATGCTCTGGCCAGTCAGTTGTCCAATGTGAACCATCACAATTAGCTTATATCGTGGAATCATCAAGTCCTTGATCTGGGCTTTAATAATCTAGAAATTAAAAGCAAAGAAAACATCCTCACTTAGTCACATTGAAATGTAAGAGTCTTAATTTTCCTCATAAATATAGTGGATTTAACTGAAGACAACAGCATGATACATTTTGGATCCTTTTTTTTTTTTTTTTCGTGGTACGCGGGCCTCTCACTGTTGTGGCCTCTCCCCTTGCGGAGCACAGGCTCCAGACGCGCAGGCTCAGCGGCCATGGCTCACGGGCCCAGCCGCTCCACGGCATGTGGGATCTTCCCAGACCGGGGCACGAACCCGTGTCCCCTACATCGGCAGGCGGACACTCAACCACTGCGCCACCAGGGAAGCCCTTGGATCCTTTTAACTGTTGTAGAATGGTAGCTATAATTTCCTTCAAGCACTGGCCTCACAAGACAGGACATTTAGGGACAAAATGATAGCCCAAGCAAGAAATCTACGTTTTCTAAGGCACATGGAAAAATGATAATCCAGAGAATAGAGTTTAATGGATTTATTACACTCTTTGAAAATCTATGTTGAGATGGCTTCCCTTCAAAGAATGTTGGCATTTGAGTTATACCCTCTTGTTCATGTCTAATTAAGGGACCATACAGCTGGAGTCTCCTGTAATATGACTAATCGTGAATGCTTATTAGAGAGTTTGTAATGAAAAAGAAAGTAGAGAAAACCTGATGGAGTGCCAGCATTTTACTTGATAAAAATAGAAAGGTATTTAAAGGCCACAATGTTTGCATTTGATGGCATACAAAGAAGGTGACTTGGGGAAGAAAAAATGATTATTAAAGTGTATTTTCTACAATAAAAATTTTTTAATAAATGGGGCAGTTTTATATATTTCTTAAACAGAATACATGCAAGGGATGCACATAATAATTGTATTAGACAAAGGCTTTTTACACACACACAGACACACATAGAATATGACCTAATAAATACTTTTATAAAATAAAAATAAGCAGTTTTACTGCTACTGCAAATTAATTGCCTTCATCAAAAAGTAGGGGGTTGTGCTTTCAACAAATATTCTCATCATAGTTAACACTTTGGGAAATCATACGCATACCTCAGAAATCGTTTTAGTCATCTGTCTACAGAGCTCTGGTTCATATTTTTCTTCTTGTAGGTAGTTAGTTAACACATCTTTCAGAATATGATTGACAATGACAACAGGAAAATGTTTGGTAGGACCTGAAAATACAGATGGAATTTCTTTCAAAGAAGTAATTTCAAATCATATCCATCCACCCCATAGCTTTATTGAAAGAGGGGTCTGAGAAGGGAACTAGATCCCAGAAGAGCCATGTGGAGAGGGCTCCCTTAAGAGTAGCTTATGTCCTTCTGTTGATAGATGCAAACAGCCCAAGATGAGCCCAAAGGCAAGGGTTCACACTCTCTCTTCCTGCTGAAGTTTCCCTACGGCTGAACTTAACCAGAAGGTGACAGCCCGTGCCTAGAGTTGAGTTAGGTCAGCCTCCTGGGGCTCAGTTAATAGTATTTTTATTTTGATGATTACACATGAATTGTTCAATTAAATTTAAATCAGCCTGGGGAATGAATGTGGACAAGTAAAACAGAGACATCTGCTACGAGTATGAAAATTAACCCCGGTATTGAGTCAGCAGGAATCTCTGTTCTACAGGAGAACGACAAGCAGTTATAAACCTATGAAGGGTTGGTCCTGGTTGCTCTTGCTTCATAGGGTCAGAGCTAGGGCACCAGCCCCAGTAGGCAAGCCCCCAGACACCTACTGTGTCACCATCCTGTGGATGTTTTAGAAGATTTCCACTTGCATACGCTAGTGAACTGAGGCTAAATTTGAGAGTGGTTCCTCCCTTCCTACTTAAGAAATTAAAAAATGATACTAACAGCTTGGACTAAATTAAATAGACTATGTCCTTTAGATTGGTACCTCTCTTTTTCACTCCCTCCTACCAAGCTCTCGTATGGCATTTACCTTAACTTGACCTGTATCATTCACACGGAACTTAATTCGGCCAGGTATTATAGCGACCGTAGGCATTGTTCCCTTCAGAAAATAGTAAATTCCTTCAGTGCATATGTTTGTCCACCTACGCTTAGTACTCCTCCCTGTGATTTGGGAACAGCATCTCCCAAATGGAAGGAACTGGTCCTCTTCCCACTCTAACCATGTGGTTCTTTAGGTTCTACCATCATTTTCTTTGAGCCCAAGTCCAGATCATGGTTGATTGGCCCTTGATGGACTTGCCCCAAGCCAGGTCAATTAGAGTCCTTTCTTGGAATTTTTATTTTAAATTGGAGCTAGGAAAAGAAAAAAAAGTCAGTCCCTTTTTGGTGTTAAAAGTTATGACACGTGACTCTCAGGAACTGCTGGAGGCTGTTTCTCATAGTGGGAAGGCAGCCACGCCACGGTGAGAGAGGGAGCCTCACACAGTTTAGGGCTGGAAAGATGGAATCCTGGGGGCACCTGAGTCTCAGTTTCTAGTAGCTCCCACTGTCCAGCTGCACCAATGCCCTTTCTGCACTTTGCTCAGGTTTGTCTTTTTAATCTCATTAACAAGATTCTATTCTGAAAAGAATTTTAAATATGGTAGTAAACTTTTCTTTTCTCACTTCTTTGTGACCTTGGCCCTATACAGCCAGAATTATCTATTGCCTTACTCAGGCTGGGATGCTGAGAGGCAAAGAGAGAGAGTCAATATTCAGCAGTTGACTTCCAAAATAAGCTCCTGAAGCTTTCAGAATCAACTAATGTGAATGCTTTTTTTCATTTCTTTTTCTTTAGAGCAAATGTTTTTCTTTAGGAGGAAAAAATGTCTTTAGAAGTCAAAAAGCAAAGATCTGAAGAAGTATCAGGATGGAAAAAAAAAAAAGAAAGAGAAACTTGTCCATAAAAATAGATTTAAGAGAGAATAGATAAAAATTTGGTTATTTAATATATCTGTGTCTTAGCTTCCCAAAAAGGAATAGTGATAAGAATGATCACATATTGTTTTTTGTTGGGATTAAATGAGACGAAGTATTTAAAATGCTCAGAACAGTGCCTGCCACACAAAAAAGCCACTCATTAGAGCTTTGTTATTAAGAGTGTTGTAGCTGTTATTGTTGCTACCTTATTCTGAGCAGAGAGACAGGGATTGCTCTTGCTGAGAAGGCAGCAAGATGGGCAACAGTGTAAAGGAGGGATGTAGTGAGGCCTCCACAGGCGGGAAGGACCCTGTAGGGTGGAGCAAAGTCAGCACTGAGAGACTGGCAGACTCTGTCCAACAAAGCCTCTGGTGACAGGGCCTGCTCATCTCACGAGAGTTGAGTTCAAACGATGTCTCTCTCTCTGTCTTTAGATTCTATTTTTCAATAATTGGCTTCAGGTGGACTGTCTCGATGTGCCAGCAGAGATGGCCCCCTATAGCCCTTGTGTGACGTGGTGCTCACAGTGTTTTTAAAAAATCAGGTACCTCTATAGTCATTGCTCCAGAAAAAGTCCTGTGGAGAACTCATTCCATACTTAATAGGAAATTATGTTGGATGTCATAGAAGGCTTTTCTTCTTAGTGATCTAAGGTGAAGACCTAGAGTCAGTCAGTTTGAGAAGCAATAACATATTGAATGGGGAAGCAATTTAAATACAATAGTTCATTTAGTTCTCACAGTATCCCTAGATGTGTGGACTATTATCCCTACTTGCAGATGAAGAAACTTGAGATTCAAGGATGCTGAATCCCTTGCTCAAACATCATTTATTTAGGAATAGGCAAAATGAGTGTTCAGATTCATATACATTGGACCCTACAGCTCGTATTTTCTTCTGTACTCATGTTTCAGTAATTAATTAATGGGAAGAGGTAAGTGGCTTTTATTATAAGAAATATGTTTTCATTCTTCCATTCCCCCTTTTTAAAAATTATGATTTATCTCATTCTTGGTGGCTGTAATTACTTAGATAAAGGGAGGACAAACATGCTAAACATTTAAGATGTGTTTACATGATGCATGTGAAAAAGTAAACACAGTGATAGTGGTGATTGAGTTTTTCCTCACTCTTCTGGTCAGTATTCATTGTACAGATAGGAGAAAATCTTTGCCAAAGGCCCACAGACTACCTTCTTTCAGATGCAAAATAAACCCAGAAACAAGTGGAAGTGGAAATACATTTTTGATTATTAACAAAATAGCTAGTTAGATGCTTTAAAAATGGATTGTCATGTATAAAAGACTTTAATCACAAAAGAATAATTCACATGACTTTCTGAAAGAAAATATGGAAAATACTTTATACTAAGCTATTTCTAAAATTCCTTTTCTAACTTGCTTCAACACTCAGTACTTCTAAAACTGATTAGACAGTTTAGTTTATTTGGAGAAATGTTATTAAAATAGATTGTTTTGAAGAAGAAACACAGGGCTTCATATTTCAAATGCTTTATCTTGTGAAAATCAGATTCAAAGCCTTCTAGCATGCAGAGCCCAGAGTCATAGGCACCGAATGGCAAAGCTCTTTTAGTTACAGGAAGACCTGACCCAAACTTACTTTGCCTAACTGAAAAGTCTAAGAGTACACAGCTGGATGTAGGACGTGGTCTCAGGCTTCATGTGAGGGCAAGATGGCCAAAGCTGCCATAAGCCCTTATTCTTTCCAGTTTCAGGATATGAACTGCTTCTTCAACAGCCCAAACAACATTTTCTGAATTGAACCTCAAAGGCTTTGATGGCCTTGACCAAATCCCCAAATCAGTCACCGTTACATCTCTGAAGCCAGTGTCAGCTTCAGGAGGATGCTATGGACCAAAAGTGATAACGATGGCAGTGGTCGGGCTCCCCCAAAGGAAACTGGGTCAGGCTACCAGAAGGAGTATAAATGTATCTTGGTTGGCAGGAATATTAGTTGTCTACCATAGGCACTGTGAAAATACCAGTAGACAGGCTAATTATGGAGCCTTATACTCCATGTCGTCTTGGGGATTACTGTAGAAAACTGGCTAGAAGGCCTAATGGGATGTGCTGATGGTCTATAATTCTCCTGAGGTTAACTGACCACAGATGAAACCACTCTGGCCCATGGAGTCTTCCTTTGGTCACTGGTAAGTCTCTGCGGAATTTCTATACAGCAGTAATTATATATGGATTCAGATAATAGTGAGAAGGTACTCATTTAGAGAAAGTAAGTAGTTCTATGAAGAAATGTGAATGGGGAATGATAGTCACTGTGGACTCCACCTGGAGTATAGGGGCAGGTGCAAAGATTTTTGTTTTCAAAGACCCAAAACCTCTGCGGGAAAAGATAAACATCTCTGTCAACAGGGGACCAGGAATCATTTGCCTTTGTCTTAAGGCTTTTTTCTCCACCCATCAGCAACCTTGGTTGGTTTTGTTTGATAAAACTATAATGCATATCTCTTTCATTTAACTCAAGTAGATATAAAAAACTCCACAAGAAATACCCAGTGAACTCCTTAATTCAGTAATACAACTACACCTCAGTGCCGCCTAGTGACTTGCTTGGTATTTAGAAAATACTGATAAAGAAAAGTAGGCAATGGACACTGGTCCCACTTTGCAGAGGAAGAAATTAAAGCAATACCAAATCACCCAATTAATTAAGATCCCTTATATTGTGCTAGCATTGAAGACAATGCCAGGTTATCAGATATTATTTTAAGTAAATATCACCCATAAAATTAGAAGTCTTAAATAGGATGGAGTGATAAAATAACACACCCAGTTGGTAGGTGTTTTCCATCTGAACTGCGAGGTGAGAGGCATCTTCATGTTGGCTAGGTTCATCCATATAAGACACTGTACTCAGAGAGCTAAAAGCAAGGCGAAAACAAATTTCAACAGTTACTATAACAATAATAGCAAAACACCATGTTGCTCTTAGCAAAGATGTGACAGAAGTTTTATGTTTTCTCTAAAAATATTTCAAGCAAGTCCCCTGTAAATATCCTGGTAATACATTTAAAGTCTAAAACATTTTAGAGATGGAAATATTACCAGTGTAGAGAAGTCACTTGGAGCAGGTCTCAATATAGTGGTTGAAGCCCAGTGAAGTGCCTGGGGCATTTGATTATCACGAAAGTATTCATGTGTTGTTCCATCTGTGGGCTAATGGAGTATGTACAGTCAGCCCTTCGCATCCAGGGATTCACCCAGTCACGTATTTCAGTTGGTTAAATCCGCGGATGTGGAACCCATGGGTATGGAGGACCAACTGTACTGCGCCATTTTATATAAGGGACTTGAGCATCCACTGCTTTTGGTGTCCATGGGGGGCTCCCGGAACCAATGCTCAGCAGATACCGAGGGCCGACTGTACACGTTTCAAAAGCTATTGTCAATTGCATCTCTACTGCAGGTGCAAAAGTCTCTCCTCAAAGTGGACAGAACTCACAAAAGGGACTGGGGATTACGCGAGGAAGCTTAAAATTTTGGGCAACAAGCTCTTTACATACATGGGGGATTATAAGGAGTTTACTATTAAATGTACCTCACAAAATCCCTTTAGTAGAAAAAAGAAAAATGAGAAACTCATCTACATGATGAGAGAAACCGCAATTCACCCAAACTGTAGTAATCAATAAGCATCAATCACCCTTTTCAACATTAAGAAAGGGTTTTGGCTTGGTTACCAAGGCAATATAAGCTTATCCAGGTGCTGAACAGGAGACTCAAATGAAGAGTAACCCCTAAAGTCCCTCCAGCACTACTTAATCAGAGAAAATTCAGCTGTCACTAATGGCAGTCTCAGATCTCTACCCCAGTTCTCTCCACCTGTGAAACGGAGGTTAAGACAGATATCATTTCAAAGAACAGATGATATAACAGTGTGTGTGTGCGTGTGTGCGTGTGTGTGTGTGTTTTCAGAGTGATTACTTTTATAAGCAGGCTAAGTTTTTGCTTTAATTAAATGAGAATGAGATATTTGTTCTTAATCTTTGGGGACTTTTTTTCTCTCTGCAAGGAGTTTTAAATACTTAGTTCTGAGCTGTTGGGAGTTAGTGAGCTTCCTGCAAATTGCTATTTTAAGAAAATCACGGATATTATATTTTAAAAATCATTTAATACAATTTAAACAATAAATTAAGGTTTACCCACCCAGCCCAAGAAAGTGATGTAAGACATGACGGCTGCTTTTCCACAATGGATTTCCGGATTAGTGAGTTAGTCTCCATTCTTATAACACCTGCTTTCCTCAATTTTCTGCTGCCCTTTGAAGTAGCAACCAACCTATTTAGCCACGTTGGCTGCAGGTGTTGTGAGCAGCGCCAAAGATGGTAGCTTCTGCTTAGAAAAACCAATGTTGCATAAGCCCCTTGATTTTAAGATAAGCCAGGCTGCCCCAATATTGTATATGCTACTTTTTTTCTGCAAAATATTTTCCATCAATTGTCTCATTTTATCTTTAAAATACCCCCTTTAAGGAAGTAAAAGAGTCATTATTCTGCCCATTTCAGCGATAAAGGGAACTGACAAAGTGCTTAACTGCATACACATACGAAAGGCAGACTTAGATTTCAAATACTCTATTTACCTCTGTAACAAAGTTTCATATATGATCATATCTGATAGAATGGAAATAGGGGCAATGACTACCTGAAATAATTAATTGCTGCAATTAAAAGTTACTTGCACAAACATAAGAAGATGTTAATAAAACCCTATTTCTTTTCTTCTAAATGCCATATTAAAAACTCATAGAAGGAGAAGTAGAGTTTGTATAAAACTCAAATTAGCAGAGTTAGAAGTCTAACACAAAAAAGCAAGTAATGATTTTTTGCTTTGGATACTATTGCTTTGTTATTGCCATGTTACTAAAAAAAATGATATCCAGTGCAGTTTGTAATATTATCAGTATGATATTGGTAACTGTCATAAGGGCAGCTTCAAAACCCTATTGGATGAAGATTGCTGTGCAAATAGAAAGTTTTTTAGACTGACTTTTTTTTTTTAAATACTGAAGGTGATTTCGTACAGTGCCTTTTTATTTCTACAGCAATCTGTAAACCGTGTATGCTCATTGTAAAAATTTCGAAGTGTACAGGAAAGTATAAAGAACAAAGTAAAGTTACACAAAAAAGTACTAACCTCAGTGATTATCTAACCACTCTTAATGTTAAAAAAACTTTTCAGACATGATTTTACATATGGGATCTATTATAGACGCTGTTTTTTTTTCACTCAGAAATATATAGCAGATAACTATGTCAATAAATAGTAATCTGCATCCATGTTTTAAATATCAAGACAGTATTTAATTTATGAACATACTGCATTTTAGTTAAATAGGCCATTTAGGTTGTTTTCAATATTCCATCATTATAAAGAAAACTATAATGACCATTGTGGCAGGGACTCATTTGCTTTACAGTGTTGTTCTCTTCTTCCTTGGTAGCAGTACCAGAAGTTTGTGGGAATATTTCTCTCCAACTTGAAGACAAATGCTTGGACTCTTTAGTGCTACTGGGGCCATGTGGCTTATGAGCCAATAACATGTAAGTGGAAGTTATGGGTGAAAATTCTGAGAGAATTAATTCAACCAACTAAGTCAACCAGCAGGGGCCTGCTCATGACTGGACCGTGGGTATGATGGCAAGAGCTCAGCAGCTATCTTGGATCTTGAGATGACGTTATGGATTGTAGATCAGAAGCTAGAAGACTAGTCCTTCTAGACTTCTTTTATGTAAGAGAAAATATATTTCTATTTTGTTTAAGCCACTGGTTTTATTTTTTATAAAAAGATTTTTATAAGAAGCATTAGATATAACTGATACAAATTTTAACTGATACAGAGTTTGGAAGTGGGATGCTGCAAGTAATAGAGCACAAAACTTGGAGTTAATTTTGTGGAAGAGACGGGGCTTTGGGGAGTGAGATTTCAGATATTTCAGATATATTAACCTGGCTTCCCTTATCATGCAGAAGGAAAATATTTGGTTAGTCTATTGATTTCTGTGCTTTGGAAATCTGACCATGTATCAACCAAGACTATAATTTCATGTAAGTTATAGAAAAATTTTACTTTTTTAAAAACCCTATTTATGGTATTTTTTGAAACTGATATCTGATAGTTCCTATATTAGAATGAGATGCCTCGGAAGAAGGGAGAGAGAAAAGAGAATAAGTTGAACAGAAAAAATACAATATATATTGCATGAAAAAAGACAAAAAGAAGACATAAAATATTATAAATGCTTGCAATTACCAATGTCAGTTCAGAATACGGACTTAGAAAAACATGTACATATTTTCTATTGATAAACAGCTTTATTCAAGCCCTTTGAAATTTTTAAAGATAAAAATGTGAGATGCTTCAAAGAACAAATTTATAATTTTAATTACCAATGCTGTATTCACAGCACAACAAATTTATTGGGTATATTTCACATTACACGTGGATGAGTTTCTGTTGCCTATGACCAGGCCTTCCCTAGTTTATAATAATAATCCTTCTTAGATACATGATCTCACTGCGAATGGAAGGCTGTAGTTGATTTTTTTAAATGTGAAAAATGTTCTTGCTGTCTATGTGTTTCATCAGCTTGTTGGCATTTATGGAAGAAAAGGATTTCAACTGGCAAAATGTGCCCAAAGGAGTTGTAAAGTTTTAGGCAGGAAGGTCGTTTAAAAGTAAAAGCAGGAAAACTGAAAGTCTGGTGTAAACTGCTGGTGAAAACAGTGAACAAATGAACTAATACTATTCTAGAGAGAAGAGTAACAATTTGTAACCAATAAAAATTTCCATTAATACTTGGAATCACATGTACCATTGCTCAGGACAGACTTGAAATTAGCCTGGTTGTGGAAATAGCTGCATGAAATTGGTACACAATAACAAAAGTAACTCTCTTACATTGTGTCCCATGCTAACCCAACAGCCTGTGTTATGATTATGCAGAAAAGAGCCAAAAAAATTAGCTAGGGAGTTGGAATATGTTTATTTTTCATGAAATTCAGTTTTCCTGAAAACATCTTACACATTTGCATGCTGACCATTCCTTGAATTACACAGAATAAGTACAAGGCATGTCTTATTGTCATGATGGTTGGAGATAGAAACAATAATGTCAATTAAATCTCACCAGCCATAATACCATCTAATTATTATTAAGAATTCATTTCCAGACATTTTCACTGCCATTATGCCTTAGATGTTTTAAGCTGCAGTAAGAGATAATGTTTGAATAGATAGCTAGCCTTGAAGCCATTCATTTAGCAGCTTAAGAAGGTCACACTATCACCTCTTTCTTCGATTTGTAACTGTGAAATGCCTGGAACTACCGTATTTTGAATGGAATCATTTAAGCATGACCCTCTCTTATTTTTAAAAATCTGTTATTAAAGTCACGTGCTGCCTCCCAGTGGGGTTATTTCAGAGAGCACAGAGAAAAAGAAGGCTTCAGGGTATAAATTTGTACATTTGTTCTTTTCTTTTTGCTTCATTCTTTCAACAGCTATTTATTGCCCACCATGTGGCAGGCAAAGTGGGAAGTACTGGGAATACAAAGGAAAATAAGACTTCCTGTGCTGGAGACACAAGATGTAGAAAACAAAATATGCATCAAAACTCACTTGGGGGCTTCCCTGGTGGCGCAGTGGTGGGAGTCTGCCTGCCGATGCGGGGACGCGGGTTCGTGCCCCGGTCCGGGAGGATCCCACGTGCCGCGGAGCGGCTGGGCCCGTGGGCTATGGCCTCTGGGCCTGCGCGTCCGGAGCCTGTGCTCCGCGGCGGGAGAGGCCACAGCAGTGAGAGGCCCGCGTACCGCAAAAAAACCCTCACTTGGGAACTTTCCACCTCAAAATGTCTATGGACATTTTTACGACTATTATGCTTAAGATCAAAAGCGTACCAACTCTTCCCCCATCAGTGGAAGGTACAAGCTGTCTGTTAAGGTAATTTAGTTGTGTGTAGCCATTTAGTTTTATAGCAGTATTGCCGGATTTTTACATAGTTTTAAGATATTTTATTCACATTATGGGTCCCATCTTACAAGTAAGAGAAAGGTTGTAATGGAAACAAAAGTCAAGATATGTTTTCAAAAATGAAAGAGGAGAGAAAATGACATGATATATGTTCTTTTGGGATACATTTTTAAGAGTAGGAATGATTCTGAAGGCCAAAGAATGAACCATGCAACCTGTGAAAAGTCTAGCTCTGAAGCGATTGAAGATAATCCAGGAAATGTGACTGACAAAGTAGAACAAATTTGAGCGGGTGAATAGAAAGTCAGAGTTAGTGTCTGAAGCCCACTGTTGGATCTCTTTATTCAAGAGAAGGTGAGGTTAAGGTCAAGAGCAGCTGATGAAACTTCTGTTGCAGCTCCTGGATGAATGCACAGTTCAAAGTCGCATTACCCTTGGCAATCATCAGAGAGGTGAGGTTGGGAGTGTGTGTGCCATGGTTACCTCCACAGTGCCATGGAGATCATCAAGGAGTGTCGTCTATCCCAACAGATGTTCAACGCAAATGATAATGTTCTTCTTCTTTTTTAATAGGTGCACAATGGAATGTTTCAGCAAGAAGGTAAAGTATACCTTGTTTTAAAAATTTGAACAAACATTTTTCTTTTTGCTGTAAATGCATCTTTTGTCTGCAAGATGAAAGCCCTTAGTCACCCTGGACTTACATACTCGGAACTGTGAACCTAACCTGTTTGTGTTCAGGAATTAGGATAATGCAATAATTATTCATTCTACTGTCAAAAAATATTTATTGAGTGACTGCTATGTGCCAGGTGCTATTCTAGGCCCCTGGGATATAAAAAACAAAAAAACCCTCAAAACAACAACAACAACAAAAAACAAAAAAACCCAGAAAACAAAAACAAACTAAAATCTCTGCCCTCATGGAACCTAGTGAAAAGAGACAGAAAAAAGACAATAAAATACTAAACAAGTAAGTTATATGCTATGTTAGAAGATGATAAATGCTACATGGAAAAGGAGAGCTTAGTTAAGGGAGCTTGAAAGTGGATGGGAGAGAGGCAGTTGTGTGTAATTTTAGACAGAATGATCAAGATAGATCTCCCTGAGCAAAGAGTTGGAGGAGGTGAGGAAATGAGCCATGTGGATGTCGGAGAGAAGGGTGTGTTGGGGGAGAGGAAGGCACATGCATAGGCTTCGAGCAGAAGGCTGCCTGGTAGTTTTGAAGAAGTGCATAGAGGCCAGAGTAGCTGGAGAAGAGGCAGCAAGCAGGAGGGTGGAAGGAGATGAGGTTACCAGGGTGTCAGGTAGCTGGACCATGTAGAGTTTTGTGGGCCATCTTAAAATCTTGGCTTTTACTCTGATAAAGTGGAAGCCTTTATAGAGTTTTGAGCAGAGGAATAGCATGATCCATGTTATATTTTACAATGATAACTCCAAATGTTGTGCTGAGAATAGGCTGTAGGGCAGCATGTGTAAACACAGGGATTCCAGTTTGAAAGCTTTTATAGTAATCCAGGGGAGAGATGGCAGTAACTGCTAGGAACAAAATTGTGTCTCTTCAAAATTCATAGATTGAAGCCTTAACACCCCATGTGAGTATATCGGAGATAAGGCCTTTAAGGAGATCATTAAAGTGAAATGAAGTCGTAAGGGTGAAGCCCTGAACTGATAGAACTGGGCTTACGTAAAAGAAAGAAACAGCAGCATTCTTTCCTCCATGCAAGGACACTGTGAAAAGATGGCCGTCTACAAGTCAGGAAGCGGGCCCTCACCAGCACCTAACCAAGCTGGCACCCTGATTTCAGACTTCCAGCCTCCAGGACTGTGAGAAAATAAATTCCTATTGTTAAAGCCACACAATCCGTGGTATTTTGTTATGGCAGCTCAAGCTAATACAGTGACCTGGACCAAGTCGGGGGGTAAGTGGTAAGTAGTTGGGTTCTTTTTTTAAAAAATTAATTAATTAATTAATTAATTAATTTTTAGTTGAGTTGGGTCTTTGTTGCTGTGCGCAGGCTTTCTCTAGTTGCAGCGAGTGGGGGTTACTCTTGGTGGCGGTGCGCGGGCTTCTCATTGAGGTGGCTACTCTTGTTGAGGAGCACAGGCTCTAGGCATGCAGGTTTCAGTAGTTGTGGCGTGCGGCCTCAGCAGTTGTGGCTTGCAGGCTTGGTAGTTGTGGCGCATGGGCTTAGTTGCTCCACGGCATGTGGGATTTTCCCAGACCAGGGCTCAAACCCATGTCCCCTGCATTGGTGGGCAGACTCCCAGTAGTTGGGTTCTGAATATATTTTCAAAATTGAGCCAACGGAATCTCCTCTTGAATGGGAAGGAAGGAAGTTAAAGATTTAAGTTGTGAGATGTTGAGTTTGCAATGTCTGCTAGGTACTGAAGTGAGGGGTCAATAGGCAGTTAGACCTATGAGTCTGGGGTTTGGGAGAGATGTGTGGGCCGGAGATATACATCTGGGGGCATAGCACCATGTCTCAGTCACTAGACTGGAGGAGATTCCCGAGGGGACAAGTGTAGGACAAGAGAAGAAGGGGAGAAAGGGACAAAGTGCTCCCTGAGGCACTCCTACATTAAGAAATTGGGGAGAAGAGGAGGGACCAGTGAAGAAGATTGAGAAGGACTGACCACTGCATCAGCAATGTGAAAGTCATTATGATCTTGACAAGGGCAATGCCACAAGTTCAGGGACAGTCTATTTTGTTCACCACTGCATCTTTGGCACATAGCACAATGCCAGTAACCCAGGCAACAAAAATGTGTTCAGTAAACAAAAGACATGATGCAGTGATGAAGTCATTGTTATTCTCATTTCATAGATAATATATTAAGACAAAGAATATTAAATAGCAGCTAGTTAACAGAAGATCAGGGATTCAAACTCAGGTCTAGTTTGATGCCAAAGTTCTATGTAACAATAATGATCAACACTTGCTCTGTTCTTTGATGTGCCAAGAACTATTCTAGTGCTTCCATGTATTATTTTAATAAATTCTCAACATGCCCGAACTGACAACTATTATTTTTATCCCATTTTGTAGAGGAAGAAACTGAGGCAAAGAAGGCTTACTAACTTATGCAAGACCAGCAGCTTGTAACTGCTCACACTGGAATTGACCCCAGCTAGCGGTGGCAGAGCAGGCCTCTGAGTCACCCGTTCGACTCCCCAACTAAGCTCATGCTATTCTATTCACTCCTTCAGAGATACAGTTGACAACGTGGGGGTTAGGGGTGTTGACCCTCTTTGCAGTGGAAAATCCAGTAGAAGTTATGGTTGGCCCTCAGTATCCATGGTTGCATTTCCTCAGTATCCTTGATTCCACATCCACAGCTCCAACCACGGATCGTGTAGTACTGCAGTATTTACTATTGAAAAAAAATCCACGTGTAAGTGGACCTGCACAGTTCACACTTGTGTTGTACAAGGGTCAGCTGCACTGCAATAGTTAGCCAGGGCTGCCATAATGAAGTACCAAGTCTGGGAGGCTTAAACAACAGAAGTTTGCTGTCTCACACTTCTGGAGGTTAGAAGTCTGAGAACCAGGTGTTGGCTGGATTGGTTCCTTCTGAGAGCCATGAGGGAAGGATCTGTTCCAGGCCTCTCTCCTTGGCTTGTGGATGGCCATCTCCTCCCTGTGTATCTTCACATCACCTCCCTCCAGGCCTGTTGGTGTCCAAGTTTCCTTTTCTTATAAGGACACCAGTCACATTGGTTTAGAATCCACCCTAATGAACTCACTTAAACTTAATTACCTCTTTAAATAAGAGGTAATTAAGTTTACATCTTATTCCAAATAAGGTCACATTCAGAGGTATTGGGGATTAGGACTTCAATGTATGAATCTGGCAGGGGTAGTGGGGTACAATTAGCTCGTAACGAATAAAAATACTTTCATGAGGTCTCTAAATTCTAGGGTCAGAGAACCACAGTTGATTTGCTCTGTCATCTGGGAACTGTGATATGCTGGCCAGTCACTTTACCACAGCAAGCCTCAGTGTCCTCAGTATATGGGGATAATAGGGCATGTATATCCCTATTTTTTCTAAATACTGTTAGATTTCTTTGCTGAATGCCTATATAAGCTATTATTCTCACTAGCTTTGCCAACATATGGTGTTATTCTCCCTTCTTATGTTTTGCCATTCAGTTGGGTGTAATATGGTATCTTGTCTTAATTTGCATTTTTCTCTTTCCAAGTGAATTTAAGCATCTCTTCACATTCTGCTTTGCCATTTGGGCTTTGCTTCTGTAAACTGCTATTCATCTCTTTTGATTATTAAAAATTGTTTTCCTGCTTTTTAAAAAAATTGTTAATATGCATGAGTTTACAAATATATATCTTCTACTGGCCTACAAACTGTGTCTATTGTATTCTTTGTTGAACAGACATACAATTTTACTGTAGTTGTATTTATCAAGGTTTTTTTTTTTAATGGTTTTAGTTTTTCATTTTGGGATCTTATTTAATAAATCTTTCCCTCCCACAGAACACAAAGATATTCTATACTTTCTTCTATTAGCTTTATAGCTTTCCACATTTCAGTCTTCCATCTGGAGTCTACCACGCAAATGGTGTAAGAATCCAGCTTCATTTTTTTTTCCTTCATATAGTAAGCCAGCTTTTTCCCAAAACAATCTATTAAAAACCCATCATTTCTCATGGAAGAAATCAAAGAGGAAATAAAATAATATCTAGAAACAAATGACAATGAAAACATGATGACTCAAAACTTATGGGATGCAGCAAAAGCAGTTCTAAGAGGGAAGTTTATAGCAATACAATCCTACCTCAAGAAACAAAAAACGTCTCAAATAAACAACCTAAACTTACACCTAAAGCAATTAGAGAAAGAAGAACAAAAAAAACCCAGAGTTAGCAGAAGGAAAGAAATCATAAAGATCAGATCAGAAATAAATGAAGGAAAGAATAGCAAAGATCAATAAAACTAAAAGCTGGTTCTTTGAGAAGATAAACAAAATTGATAAACCATTAGCCAGACTCATGAAGAAAAAAAGGGAGAAGACTCAAATCAATAGAATTAGAAATGAAAAAGAAGTAAAATTGAGACTGCAGAAATATAAAGGATCATGAGAGATTACTACACGCAACTATATACCAATAAAATGGACAACCTGGAAGAAATGGACAATCCCTAGAAAAGCACCACCTTTGGAGACTGAACCAGGAAGGAATAGAAAATATAAACAGACCAATCACAAGCACTGAAATTGAGTCTGTGATTAAAAATCTTCCAACAACAGGGGCTTCCCTGGTGGCACAGTGGTTGAGGGTCCGCCTGCCAATGCAGGGGACATGGGTTCATGCCCCGGTCCGGGAAGATCCCACATGCTGCGGAGTGGCTGGGCCCGTGAGCCATGGCTGCTGAGGCTGCGCATCTAGAGCCTGTGCTCCGCAACGGGAGAGGCCACAACAGTGAGAGGCCCGCGTACCGCAAAAAAAAAAAAAAAAAAAAAAATCTTCCAACAAGAAAAGACCAGAACGAGATGGCTTCACAGGTGAATTCTATCAAACATTTGGAGAAGAGCTAAAACCTATCCTCTCAAACTCTTCCAAAATATAGCAGAGGGAGGAACACTCCCAAACCCATTCTATGAGGCCACCATCACCCTGATACCAAAACCAAACAAAGGTGTCACAAAGAAAGAAAACTACAGGCCAGTATCACTGATGAACATAGTTGCAAATATCGTCAACAAAATACTAGCAAACAGAACCCAAGAGCACATTAAAAGGATCATACACCATGAACAAGTGGGGTTTATCCCAGGAATGCAAGGATTCTCCAATATATGCAAATCAATCAATGTGATACACCATATTAACAAACTGAAGGATAAAAACCACATGATCATCTCAATAGATGCAGAAAAAGCTTTTGACAAAATTCAACACCGATTTATGATAAAAACCCTCCAGAAAGTAGGCATAGAGGGAACTTACCTCAACAAAATAAAGGCCATATATGACAAACTCACAGCCAGCATCATTCTCAATGGTGAAAAACTGAAACCATTTCCACTAAGATCAGGAACAAGACAAGGATGTCCACTCTCACCACTATTATTCAACATAGTTTTGGAAGTTTTAGCCACAGCAATCAGAGAAGAAAAAGAAATAAAAGGAATACAAATCAGAAAAGAAGTAAAGCTGTCACTGTTTGCAGATGACATGATACTATACATAGAGAACCCTAACGATGCTACCAGAAAACTACTAGAGCTAATCAATGAATTTGGTAAAGTAGCAGGATACAAAATTAATGCACAGAAATCTCTTGCATTCCTATACACTAATGATGAAAAATCTGAAAGAAAAATTAACCATTTATTATTGCAACAAAAAGAATAAAATACCTAGGAATTAACCTATCTAAGGAGACAAAAGATCTGTATGCAGAACACTATAAGACATTGCTGAAAGAAATTAAAGATGATACAAACAGATGGAGAGATATACCATGTTCTGGGATTGGAAGAATCAACATTGTGAAAATGACTATACTACCCAAAGCAATCTACAGATTCAATGCAAGCCCTATCAAACTACCAAAGGCATTTTTCACAGAACTAGAACAAAAAATTTCACAATTTGTATGGAAACACAAAAGACCCCGAATAGCCAAAGCAATCTTGAGAAAGAAAAACGGAGCTGGAGGAATCAGACTCTCTGACTTCAGACTATACTACAAAGATGCAGTAATCAAGACAGTATGGTACTGGCACAAAAACAGAAATATAGATCAATGGAACAGGTTAGAAAGCCCAGAAATAAACCCACACACATATGGTCACCTTATTTTTGATAAAGGAGACAAGAATATACAATGGAGAAAAGACAGCCTCTTCAATAAGTGTTGCTGGGAAAACTGGACAGTTACATGTCAAAGAATGAAATTAGAACACTCCCTAACACCACACACAAAAATAAACTCAAAATGGATTAAAGACCTAAATGTAAGGCCAGACACTATCAAACTCTTAGAGGAAAACATAGGCAGAACACTCTGTGACATAAATCACAGCAAGATCCTTTTTGACTCACCTCCTAGAGAAATGGAAATAAAAACGAAAATAAACAAATGGGACTTAATGAAACTTCAAAGCTTTTTCACAGCAAAGGAAACCATAAACAAGACTAAAAGACAACCCTCAGAATGGGAGAAGATATTTGCAAATGAAGCAACTGACAAAGGATTAACCTACAAAATTTACAAGCAGCTCATGCAGCTCAATATCAAAAAAACAAACAACCCAATCCAAAAATGGGCAGAAGACCTAAATAGACATTTCTCCTAAGAAGATATACAGATTGCCAGCAAACTCATGAAAGGATACTCAACATCACTAATCATCACAGAAATGCAAATCAAAACTACAATGAGGTATCACATCACACCAGTCAGAATGGCCATCATCAAAAAATCTACAAACAATAAATGCTGGAGAGGGTGTGGAGAAAACGGAACCCTCTTGCACTGTTGGTGGGTATGTAAATTGATGGAGAACAGTATGGAGGTTCCTTAAAAAACTACAAATAGAACTACCATACGACCCAGCAATCCCACTACTGGGCATATAACCTGAGAAAACCAAAATTCAAAAAGAGTCATGTACCACAATGTTCACTACACCTCTATTTACGATAGCCAGGACGTGGAAGTAACCTAAGTGTTCATCAACAGATGAATGGATAAAGAAGATGTGGCACATACATAAAATGGAATATTACTTAGCCATAAAAAGAAATGAAATTGCGTTACTTGTAGTGAGGTGGATGGACCTGGAGTCTGTCATACAGAATGAAGTAAGTCAGGAAGAGAAAAACAAATACTGTATGCTGACACATATATATGGAATCTAAAAAAATAAAAAGAAAAAACTGGTTCTGAAGAACCTAGGGGCAGGACAGGCATAGACACAGACATAGAGAATGGACTTGAGGACACAGGGAGGGAGAAGTGTAAGCTAGGAAGAAGTGAGAGAGTGGCATGGACATATATACACTACCAAATGTAAAATAGATAGCTAGTGGGAAGCAGCCGCATAGCACAGGGAGATCAGCTCGGTGATTTGTGACCACGTAGAGGGGTGGGATAGGGAGGGTGGGAGGGAAACGCAAGAGGGAGGAGATATGGGAATATATGTATAGGTATAGCTGATTCACTTTGTTATAAACAGAGACTAACACACCATTGTAAAGCAATTATACTCCAATAAAGGTGTTAAAAGAAAAAGCCCATCATTTCCCCTTGCTCATATATTATGTTCTATATATTCATAGGTCTACTTCTAAAGTTTCTATGTATTCCACTGCTTTATTTGTCTATTTCTACACCTATTTGTTTATTCCTGTATTTATTATTATTTTTACTTACTACAGCTTTGTGGTATATCTTAATATCCGATAGAGTAAATTCCTCCTCAATGCTCACTCTTCAAAGTTAACTTACTCAGAATTCTTTCCCTATTTATAAAATTTAGAAATGGTTTGTTGAGTTTCTCAAAACATACAAATGGGTTTTGATTGAGATATGTGCATTTGTAGATTAATCTGAGAAATATTGATATGCTTTTGTGTTAAGCAGTTTCATCTATGAATCATTTCACTATTAATTCAAATCTTCCTTAACAGGAATGCCTTTACCTGGGATCACATTCACAGGGCACTTTTCACAAAGATGCCAATGAAGGGTTATGTACAAAGATGTTCCACATGGCACTGCATACCTTGGCAGGGAGGGAAAACCAATCTGGGTGTTCATCCCTAGGGGAATGGATAAGAGCATGAGTGATGGATGTATATTAAGGACTATTATGCAGCAGTAAGAAGCAAAGAGCTAGATATCCATAGTCACATGAGTAAACATAAAAAACTAAAACTATTGAATGAGATATGAGATTGAGCAAACAAAATGAGATGTATAGCACAGTACCATTCATGTAAGTCAAAAATGCATATCTTTAAGTACTTGTTCTGTAATTTTTTATGAGAGAGTCAGTCAGGTGAAGTCACAGAAGGAGTCAGAGGATGGGTTCATGAAAACAGTTTATTATACTCACAGGTCCTAGAGGCAAGAGACACAACATGCCACACAGGACCATGTGGAAAAATGCCAGTGTGGTCAAGAGACAGAAGACGGGAGCAAGGGAGAGCCAGGGGCTTTTATTGGGGTTTCCCAGGGAAAGGCAAAGCGGTACAGGGGAAACAGCTCAGCACTGGCCTGGTCTGAATAATTTCAGTGGGCTCTAAGCTATAGGAGAGGCCCCTAGTTGCCTGGTACTTGGCCCTGGGATGATTAGGGCAGAGAAATACTGCCTCCTGGGATGTGGGGGGGGGGGGGGGCCAGAGAGAACGGGTCAGGATGCCAGTTGGTTAGTTTGCATATTAAAGGCATGCTCCCTGCTGAGTCCTTGACTGTCTTTAATAACTGGCTAGCCCTGGTGCCGGGGGCAGCCTCTCCCCAGCCAGAAAGGTTTTTGAAGATGTCAAAACATCATAATACACAGAAAATTAAAAATATATATAATATAGTATTTAAGTATGTATATTCTTGTAGTATATTTAGTATTTTGTGCATCAGAGTGGGTGCCTATTGGGAGATGAGAGTGGGAGTGAGGATGGGGAAGAAGGGGAAAATCAGGCAAACAAGGGGTCCTACTCATATTAGCGATGACAATGTGCTACGAAATGAGGAATAGTTCCAACTCATCTTGGCTCCTGAGAGAAGTAAGATAATAAATGAGATGAATGGGGATAATAAAAGTACCTTCTCTACTTAACCCACAGGGTTTTTAAGAGACTCATATGGATATTGTATGGGATGTATCTATTAAGCACAACTTAATATTAGCTATTATTGTGGTTTAATTTAGGAACATGGCCAATGCAGTTTCTCAAGCTTCTCTCTCTTTGGAGGGGAGCTGTGTCTCAACCAGATCTTGTTGGGGGCTTTAGTTTGATTCAGATGGCAATAGAGCTTATCAAAAGGAGGAAACAGGCCAGGCAACATCATTTTTAACTGCACATAAGCGGCTCAAATAGTATAGGTTGGAATCATTGAATAAATTCATCACATTTAAAATGACTTGTGCATTGCCTTTCCCACCAGATTATTTCTGTGTGGTTCACCACCTACTCATTGGTCAATAAACATTTATTTCAAATGAAGCAATGAATGTAATCTTTTCCATTTTTTCCAAAAAAAGGTTACCATGTGGCTTTAAGTTTACTTGAAAAATGAGATTCTCGAGAGAAGAACAACCCTAGAGTTAGTCACCTTTATATGCCTTACATGTGGCACGAACTGGAAGCTTAATAAACCTTGAATAAATGAATAAGTGGAAGAATATAATGTGGCCTAACTACTGCATTAGATGCCACCAGTGGGTTCAAGTGGAGAGCTCTGGGATCCATCAAAGTTCTGGTTCATGATATCACTGTAATTTTGGTTTGAGGCAAAAGAGAGACTCTTCAGTCTTCAATCTTAGGCTTGACCTACCAGTTGAACTACTGGCCTCAGAGATAAGAAGCCTGGATATCATGTCACATTATCCTGGGAAAGTAATTTAATCTCAGGCTTCTATTTCCATTTTAAGGATATGAGAGCAGCACATCTGTTCAAATACTCTTTGAAAGCTGCCAAAGCCTGTTTCCAACAAGAAAGACGTCATTGTAAATACCTGCTCTTACCCATGGATGGGAAACAGAAGGTTCTGGTGAAGGAGTAGAAGAGTTTCATTGATGCAAGTTACACGTAGACAGCCAATTTTCAGAGAATGAGAATTTTTGACTGTAAACAAAAGCCCGTTTTGCCACTTGCTGATTCTGTAGCTTTGGAGCCTCAACCTCTCTAAGCATGTTTCTTCATTTGTAAGATGAAGATGCTAACTGCATCTCTCTTATAGAACAGGGGTCAGCAAATATTTCTGTAAAATGCCATATAGCAGATATTTTCCACTTTGCAGACCCTGCACGTCTATTGCAACTACTCAACTCTGCCATTATGGTGTCAAAGCAGCCAGAGACAATACATACATGAATAAACATGGATGTGGTCCCGTAAAAACCTTATTTATGGATACTGAAAGTTGAGTTTCTTAGAATTTTCACATGACAAAAAGTATTATTCTCCTTTTGATTTTTTTCAACCATGGAAAAACCTTTATACAAAAACAGATGGCAGGTTGGAATTGGCCCTCGGGTCATAGTTTGCCAACTCCTGATACAGTGCGTCTCTGAAACAAAAATGAGGTCATAGTGAGGGCTCAGTAAAATTTAGCTTAGCACCCTTATTATTATCAATTATTTAACTGAAAAGCAACAAAATTCAAAATTATAGATAAAGTGTGATGACAACTAGGTAGCTATAGGAAGAAATATGCCAATGAGCTAACAGTTATGATGTTGGTATAGTAAAAACCAGCTTAAAATGTTTTTTTTTAAAGAATAAAGCATAAAAATTACCTCATAATGAAAACATAATTTACATTAAAGAGACAAATCTAAAAACAATTAACAATAATTATATTGAATATAAATTCAATCTTCCTTTTACAATTCAGAAGGCATTTCAGGTATCCATTATGCCCAGGGATCAATGTTAAGCGTTAGTTACTTCTATAGAAGACCACAGAGAAACCAAGAATGTGGATGAACTTATGCTAAGCTTATGCCACATCTAAGAAACTGTTTTCCAAGTAGGTCTACCTCCTATGCTTCTTTGCCCTCCTTATCAGTGTTTACTGTTATAAAGGCCAGTAAGTCCACAGTCTAATGAGAGAGATAGACAAGAAAACACCCAAATACAGTACCACGTAGAAGGCGAAGGCAGCAGGAGCAGAAAGGAGGAGCATCCGACCCAGTCGGAAGTGGAAGCGGTTGTAGTTGCGTAGTTATGAAACCGTGGGTTACATTCATTTCATCTGCCTTCGCTAATCAAGGTTGTTTTAAGACTTTCATGTCCTCCAAGCGGTGCATAACCTAAACAATAAGATGTTTGCCCAAGTTATTGTTTAGGAACTTGGAGTCAACTGCATCTAATTCGAGGTCAGCTGGTTAAGGCTGGATAGGACCACTGACCCTTCAACTGGGCAGACGCTAGTGTCCAATCAGTGACCTTTTAACATCAGAGGGCCCAAAACTCCACCCTCAGAATGTGCAGAGGGCTGTAGGCTAGAAACATCTGCACAGAACAACAATTACTGCATCTTTTCCCAATCACCTTTCCTCACCCTCCCCGCACTTCCCATGCCTCATACCACCCTGCTTCTTTATTCTTTGTCCCATAAACTCCCGATCCCCTTGGTTTTGAGGAGGTGAATTTGAGATTTGTTCTCCTATCTCCTCGCTTGGCTGCCTTGCAAATGAAAACTCTTTGCTGCAAACCTCAGCATATTAGCGTTTTGGCTTGTTGTGCGTCAGGCAAAATGAACCTGTTTTGGAAACTGTGATAGAGAGCTTCTTGGAGAGTTGGAGATGGAGCTAAATTCTGAAGGAGGAAAAGAAGGAAGCCAGAGTGTAAGACGAGCATTCCAGACAGGATACCCCATGGGAAAGCAACGTGAGGCAATGGCTGGAGGCAAGGCAGAGCACGGAGGGATTGTAAATATGGAAGGTGGGAATGGCCCAAGAGTAGGATGCAAGCAGGATAGTGGGGAAGACGGAACTAGAGAAGGCAAGAGTCCGTGGGCCCTTTTGGCCATACTCATGATTTAGGACTGTATCCTAATCCTTAAATTGTTCCTTGACCTATAAGTCTCAGCTATTTCATAGCAAAATGGTAACAATGATGTCTACCTAGTAGGATTAATGCTGGGGAGATTAAATGACATAATGTATTAGGTCCTCAATATACTTCAGCATATGCTTTATACTATTGAAATTAGTCTATTCAAAAAATTGTTTTGAGATAACTTTCAAGTGAAAGGCATATGTTTTTCCAAAAAAACACTGCAAATTCAAAACAATGCTGCATTTGATAGCCACTAAGTTTTCAGAGTTTTTCTACTAGTTGAAGACACATTTCAGGAAGGAGAATCACCCATACATTCTGGTCCCTGGCAAGGATGAAGACGATGGAAAATAAGTGGGAGTTAGGGTTAGGAGGCAGCCTCCTAAATGGCCTCTGCATTGCAAGCGTGCTTGGAATCTGTTCATTTGCCATTTAATAAAAAAGGCTCCAACAGAGGATCCATTCTGAATATTTTGTTTGAGAGTCCCTGTTTCTAATTTTGAAATATATCAAGATAATTATCACTTAAATGTATTTGTTAGTAAAAAAAAAATCTTTCCTCATGTGTTGCTAAAACTATTTTCGTGTTCTTGTTACCTTTTAATTTGTTTTTATACTTCATCAATAAAATAAGAGTGATCCTTAATTCTTCAGATTGGGCCATGTTCGATTCTATATACTTGACTTTCTTATTTGCTTTGAAAGGGAAGAAGTAAATGAAACTTATGCAAGTAGGGATGATAGTTTAGTTTTTGGATAAGAACAGTGCTTTTTAAATCATGGGACCAGGATTTATGTCAGATTATTATTATAATATTTGCTCCTAAAAAGTTGAATTTAAGCTAACAATTATTTTAAAATAATTTAAAAAAACTCTTACACTTAAATCTTGGAAATAGCAGTCAAAATGACTTAGGATCAGAAGCAAAAGCTATAGAGGTTAATTATTCTCCCAGCTTTACTTCTGATGTACACTGAGATTGCTACTCCTTTATATTTCCTATCTGTGAAAGAGAGCATTTGTACAGGACATGTAATCCACAATCATCTAGGGTTGAAAAGTAGAATTTTGAGTAAGTGTATTAATACATTCTGAGAGCAGAACAATTTGGTTTCAGAATTCGAACATAAATCTCTTCCAGTTCTTCTGGTCTCTGTTCCAACAGACACACCAGCTCCTGCTTCCCAATCATGGGGATTAATATGCTACATCTTTCTTTCTTTCTTTTAAATTTATTGATTGGGAAGCTCCTGCTTCCCAATCATGGGGATTAATATGCTACATCTTTCTTTCTTTCTTTTTTTTAAATTTATAAAATTATTTTATTTACTTATTTTTGGCTGCATTGGGTCTTCGTTGCTGCGCGTGGGCTTTCTCTAGTTGTGGCGAGCGGGGGGCTACTCTTCGTTGCGGTGCGTGGGCTTCTCATTGCGGTGGCTTTTCTTGTTGCGGAGCACAGGCTCTAGGCACGTGGGTTTCCGTAGTTGTGGTTTGTGGGCTCTAGAGCGCAGGCTCAGTAGTTGCAGCGCACGGCCTTCGTTGCTCCGCGGCATGTGGGAACTTCCTGGACCAGGGCTTGAACCCGTGTCCCCAGCATTGACAGGTGGATTCTTAATCACTGCGCCACCAGGGAAGCCCTGCTATATCTTTCAATCGTGTAGATATTTTTAAGAAGGAAAGATTATGATATAAATTAATTGACCTCTGCATTGGATAATTTGTTTGGTTTTCCTCCCGATGGCAGTCAAAAAAAATGCCATGAAAGTATTAAAAATTAATTCATCTTTTTTAGGAGAGCAAATGCAATATGTAGCAAGAGCCAAAAAATGTACTTATTATGCTTTGACCCACTAATTATACTTCGGGGAAGAAAACAATCAGAGACTTCTTATATAGTAAAAAATTTAAAAAGTGGAAACAAACTTAAAATGCTCAATGATTGGGGAATGGTTAGCTAACCCAGAATTATAAGCTGACAAAATATTGTATTATGCAACCATTTAAAAGGATATGCACAAAGACTATGAAAATACATTACAAAATTTGTTTAAAATAATGCTAAATGCATTGTATATGTATATATTGATTACAATAATGCAAAAACGATGTATTCATATAATATTGAGGAGAAGAATTCAGGAGTCAGTTAAGAAGTAGCTGGTCTACATTGCATATGACATTCTTTTCAGTAGGTGATTTTTTGGGGTAGTCTCTGAAATAGTAAAAAATGCTGCTGTGATCAACTTATCACTTAAATTTCCTTGTTCTTTTTCTCTGTTTTCTTTTTCTTGGTGCACAACACAGTGATTTAGTATTTCTGTACATTTCCAAATGATCACCACGATAAATCTAGTTACTATTTTTTCTCGTTCTTTTAAAAAATATGGCCCCCAAAGATGACCTAAACCTTGTACTTGCCCATTTTTCTCCCTTTTTATGTCCCAAAGGAAATGCATTTTTTTCCTCCTGATAAATATTATGAACCTGTTTATTCAGTAATTGAGTGTGTTAATGGACATCCAGTCACTCACTCTTTGGTGCGCCCACGAGGCTCTTTCCGCCGGAACTCATGACTACTTAAAGAAGACACACTGCCCCTCTTCTTCAGTAAATGAGCCGTTCTGTCTTTAGCAATGTCTGACATCATCATAACCTATGGAGGAAAACTTTTGTAAAATACTGAACAAAAGATCTGAAAATATTTTAGTATAACACAGAGACTCATTCTAAATAAAGTACACAGATCTTTTTTTTTTTAAGCATTTTGGAATAGGGAAGTGGGGTTTCCTAAAGAGTGATTTTTAGTATATGTTGTTATTCTGGTCAGTATAACTGGAAATATGATAACTCTTTTTAAAAATATTTCAGAATTTATAAGAAGTAGAGACTTCCTTTTTTGTTTTATTTTTATTTTTTTGGCTGCACTGCGTGGTATGCGGGATCTTAGTTCCCTGACCAGGGATGGAACCCGCTCCCCCTGCAGTGGAAACACGGAGTCTTAACCACTGGACCACCAGGAAAGTACCATCTGATAATTTTTATTTATGCAATAGCATACTTAATTCACACAAGCATACATTAAGCGGCAACAAAAATACTTAACTGCAGTAAAGTCACTGAGAAATGATAGCTATATGTAGAAGAACGATATTAGCCTACACCAGAAAACAATATTTTTATTGCCTCCCCAAATTTAATTTCAATGATATTTTGCTAATTAACATTTGTTGTTGTTGCTATTACTTTAAAAATTAAGATGAGCTGCTTCTCCAAAGGGTATTTTTTTTTCAAGCAACAGTGATTTACTTTGTAAAGAGCAAACAGAACTTTTTTTTTTTTTTTTTTTTTGCGGTACGCCGGCCTCTCACTGTTGTGGCCTCTCCCGTTGCGCAGCAACAGGCTCCGGACGTGCAGGCTCAGCGGCCATGGGTCGCGGGCACAGCCGCTCCGCGGCATGTGGGATCTTCCCGGATCGGGGCACGAACCCGTGTCCCCTGCATCGGCGGGCGGACTCTCAACCACTGCGCCACCAGGGAAGCCCAGAACTTTTAATGAAGTAATTTATTGGAAAACCTACCTCCTCTCACAAATGCTTGTGAAAAAGCTGGTAATGGACTTCCCAGAACTTGGACTGTAACTCTACTGCCCTATTGCCTACATACAAGTTTAGACATTCATTGGAATTATTTTATAATCTGTAAATCTGAGAGCCCCAACAGGGAGACACTGTGCTAGGCACTAAAATAGAACTAAAACAGCCCCTGCCTTCAAAGAGCTGGCAGTTGAAGTGGGTAGGGCAGACAAGAACACAACCTTAAACCCCAGTGTGATCAGTGTCAGGGCAGACAGAGGCAAAGGGTACTGAAGGGCACACAAATACAGCAGAGGTACTGTGTGTTAGGAAGCGAGGCAGTGTGGGGGGTGTGTGATTGTGGACCTGTGTGTGAGAGTGTGTACATGGGTGTGAGCATCTCTATGTGAGCATATATATGTCTCTGTGGGCATGTGCTTGTGTGTATGAGCATGAGTGTGTCCCCATGAGTGTGTGAGGCTGTGTGTATGAGTGAGTGTGTACATAAATGTGTGTGCCTGTGTGAGTGCCCATGTGAGCATCTCTTTGTGTATGTACCTGTGTGTATGAGTGATTATCTGTGTACCTGAGTGTGTGCCTTTGTATGTTGGTGTGTGCACCTTTGTGTGTGATGTGTCTGTGCACTGAATGCATGTGTGTTTGAGTGTGTCTGTGTACATGAGTGTGCCTGTGTGAGCGTGTATATGTGTGAACAAGACATACTGAGCCTGTTTAAGTGGGTCATTCAGGTTCCAACCTTAAAGTGACACTGACAGACCTCGGTCTGCTCACCTGTTTCCAAAGCTGCCCCGCAGGCCAGAATTGGGACCTGGAGGTCCAGAGGGGCTGAGGCCGCCGGTGTCGCCAGACCTCAGGCAGACTGCTCAGAACTCATGCTGCTCCACGATCGGACCGGCTGGCCAGCTCTGCACTGGGCAACACTGTGAAGCCGAGACACACAGGCGGGCAGGAAACAAAAGGCCAGGACCTCCTTCCAGTTCCAAAAACTGGGGCCACTTTTTTCTTATTTCTTGGAGGGAGGAGGAATAAGGCATTAGAAAGAGAGGTCGTGGACAAGGCAGGCAGGCCATTTCTAACACAAGGCCCTCCCCGCTTAGCCCCCTCGATCCTCGAACTTGCATTTTGCCTCGGTCAATCTTCTCTGCTCCTGCCCAGACGCGCTGCGGAGAGGTCGCACTTACCTAAGGCAGTGCTGGAGACGCAGACGCGACTCGGCGGGGGTCCTCCCGGACCACGGGCTCTTCCGCTGCCGGGACCAGCGCGGGGCGAGGCTCCCGTCTCCCAGGCTTCCCTCTGCCCGCGAATGCCTGCGCACTCCCCCTGGACTCCGCGGCCTGTCTCCAAGGTGACCTTCTCAAACAGAGTCCTTGGCCCGCCCCAGGCAGACATAGTAGTTGCGTAGTCCTCTGAGCCGCCTGAGGATGTAGAGGATCTCCTCGTCACTGCCCAGAGGGGGCTGCCCTGAGCCTGGCTGTGCCTTGGGGTGGCCGTGAGCTGGAGAGAAGCCGAGTCATTCTGTAGCGAGGGGGACATCTGGGAACTCAAGGGGCAACCCTGAGAGCCCTCATCAGTTTCCTTTTGCAGATGTCAGGGGCAGGAGTGGGAAATGCTGCCGGTTCCTAGGACGGGAAGTGCGAGGTACAGAGAGAAAGGAAAGCACCCCTTTCCCTTCCCCCGACCCCTGATCTGCCTTCCACCACCCCAAGGCACAGATGGTTGATAATAGAGCTCACATTTACCAGGTACTGGCAAACAGTTTTAGTTTTATCTAGTCCTCCCAATAACTCTTTCAAGAAAGCACTGTTGGGACTTCCCTGGTGGCACGGTGGTTAAGAATCCGCCTGCCAATGCAGGGGACACGGGTCCGAGCCCTGGTCCGGGAAGATCCTACATGCCGAGGACCAACTAAGCCCGTGTGCCTAACTACTGAGACCGCACTCTAGAGCCCGTGGGCCACAACTACTGAGCCCATGTGCCATAATTACTGAAGCCCGAGCACCTAGAGCCCAGGTTTCACTACAAGATAAGGCACCACACGAAGAGTAGCCCCCGCTCGCTGCAACTAGAGAAAGCCCACGTGCAGCAAGGAAGACCCAACACAGCCAAAAATAAATAAATAAATAAAGGAAATTTAAAAAAAAAAAAAAGCAGAAAGCGTTGTTAGTCCTTTACAGATTTAGAGAATTGAGATTCTGAGATATTGAATAATATGCCCAGGGCCGCTTGGAACTCATCGGCTTATCTTTTGGGCATTACAAACTTTCACGTTACACTTTCCTTGACACCACTCTCCCCAATCCTTAAAGTTTACGAAGATTTGAAATGGAGGCTGTTTGGGGTTGAGAACCCACCTGACATAAATAATAGGCCCTTCCTCCTTAATAACTATCCCTCTTCTAACCCCAGAGCCCTTCCCCCAACCCAAAGCAAACAAAACCAGACCCTGAAGGGACCTTCACATAGTGGGCAATCATTGGAAATAGAAAAAGATGGTGCCCTAAGCACCTAGCTTGGTGCATGTCCATTAATGAGTGCTCAGTGCAGCTAGAATTGGGGCTGTCAATAGCAATACATCTGCATAACGGTAGAGCGCATAAGGATTAGGATAGCATTGGAGAAAGAGCATTAACATTTTCTGGCCCATCTCAATCCCTATTCACATAAAAATAAGAACAGGAAAGGATTGTTGACTATTTACTATATAATAGTTAGGAACTGTTAGGTGACTGATAAATATTATCTCATTTAATCTGTTCAGTGACCCTAGGATAAGGGAATAGTAACTCTATTTTTTTTAAGATAAGGAAATGAAGAATCATTGAGTAACATGCTCAAGACTATAGTTAAATTATAGAATGAGATTTGTCCAACTCTATAGCCCTTGCACTGTGCCAGACCTTCTTTCCACCATGCCCACCCTAAATATGCAACGAAGTTTTCCAGAAATGTGGTAAAACTTTAAGAGGCTGGTAATAAAAGAGGTTCACAACTCAACTTATTTTTGTTTTTCATTTATTTTCCAGAAAAAAAAATCACATTTAAATAGTAACTTACTTATATATTTGATCTTGTTCTCAAGTATAATTAAACTTTGTCCTGCAATGGGAACCCTAGTGGCAGTAATGTGCCATGATAAATAATTGCATATTTAGGATTTTGTAAAATGGGTGATTGGGAAAATTATGAAGGAAAAAACACTTGTAAAAATCATTATTTACAAAAAATGATATCCACACCTTTTCTAATTTATAAGGCAAGTAACATTAAAATGTTCTCATGGTTATCTTCAAGAAGTCAATATTACACATTCATATCACCATTGTTCATCAGAGAGCTTTGGGCAGTTCTGTGAAGGAACAAATCCTTGCTTTTTTTTTGCTGTTTTTTTCTTGAGCACGGCACATAAGCAGTAAAGATTTCATCACAGCTACAAGAATTAAGTATTCTCTATTGAATTACACATGTAGGAAAAAGAGCCAGCCATCAATATTTTAACTAATTTTAAAAGTATATTTGAGTATTTTACCCCAGAGTTTTTTTTTTTTTTTAATAAATATTTTATGCTCAAGGTATTTTGTGAAAATATGTACTCCAACCAAGGTCATAAAGACATTGTTTACTTTTGCTACAAAGATCATGGAGCACTCTAAATAAAAGCTACCACCAACTCAAAATATACACTAACAGCATTTTCTTTAAGAAAGACAGATGACTGAATTTTATTACCTTTAGAAATACAACAAAATTTCTCTGAGATTCTTTTCCTAGTTTCTCTTATTGTTAAAAGTACAAAAAAAAATCAGTGCCTTCCATTGCCATTTAGTAGGCACAAAATTAACATTTGATCATTACATTCATACAGATCTCTATGCAAAGTGAAAAAAAAAATCCTTTGTATATTGAAACCCAATGCTCTTCAAACAGTTTAAAAAGCCAGCTCTACAAATGACTGCTTGGCCTGTAGTGAAGTCCTAATGAATTAAAAATTGAACTATATTTAGAGAAATGTAAAGTGATTCAGCTTTACCCTTTTCTGTCTGATAACAAGACAGTTTACCCAGGAATTATTAAAGGAACTTTGTTGATTTTTTGTGAAAATGATTTGCAAAATAAAGCAAAGCAAAAAAGAACTGCTTAATGCTCATTAATAGAGTGTAGAGTCCTGCAAAATCTATACTAAATAGTGTATTTTTCCTAGGTTTAACTGAAATGTTTTTCATATAATTTCTAACAAGATTATGTAAAAATGCAGTCAGCATCAATCCATCATGATTCAATTTCTTAAAGTGTTTAGATAAAGTATTACCAAAGATTGTTTACTAGTATTATTTCTACCCTGTAAAGAAATTTGGACCATCTTCAACAGATAGCAGCATGATGTGATGGTCATAAGTGCAGATCCTAAAAATAATGCGAAAAATTTAAAATAGTAAAACAATTTTATTGTTTTGTTTTGAATACTTTAGGTGATAAAGTTAAATTCACTAAGATATACTTATGAAATTTAAAGTAGATAGTAAATCATTTAAAGTGGCAGAAATTTTCCTTAGAGTTAAAACAAAAACCCAGAAGCATCTTTCCAAAGCATTCCTGGTTATATTATTTGAAATTGCTGAAAGATATGTAAACCAGTGTTAAAAAGAAAACTTTTCTAAAGTTTCTTCAAGATGTGTTTAGAAAGAAAAGTGTTTTTCTGATCCAAAACTTTCTTAAGCTTCATTAAAACACTAACATTTATTATCAATGTCTAAGGAGTGGGTTGGGACTATGATCTAGGATCATTTATTCTCAGACCACAATGAACATTTGCCAGAAGCAGTAGTCCTGAACATGATTTGGAAAACACTGGAATACAGTGAATGAAGTAGAATTACCCTTTACTTATTTTCTTTTGCCAATTAAGGGACACATAAAAATATATTTGCTTTTCATTGAAACGTCTTTTCCTGTAAGGTCAAAGATGTATATAGAACAGGCAATGTACTGCACTAGAGATAGAAGGAGACGATTAGAAATACTATAAATCAAAGGAAAAATAACATTAGAAGTTAAGCCTAGAGAATAAGTTATTATACCCATGATGGATGTCAACAAGGAGGAGACTTTCTCTCCTAGCAATACTCATTTTGGATAGACATCAGATATTAAACATGAGGGACAGTCAAGAGGTCTGACCATGGTCAACTCAATAGACCCTAAAATTTGATCTTTCAAGAAGGATATTTGGTATTCAGTTAGATATTTAAAATGCAGCTCTAGCCTATAGAAGATTACAGAACATCAAAGAAATAGAAATGCTAGTGGGTTTTGTTGTTTGGTTTTAATATTTGGAGACTTAAACATTGCACTCCTATCTCATTTTTCCTCCATACATTCCACAGACAAAAAGTAATGTAATGGTAGCCATGTTTGATTCACAAATGAGCAAATGGCATTTAACTACTGTTTGCTGAATGAAAAAAAAAAAAATGGAAGGAGCAGGAAAATACAATAAAGCCTGAAGAGAGAAGTGCACATAGTAAAAGAGGTGGGGTGGGTCATCAGAACAGTCTCTTTAATCAGTGTAACAATGATTGACTTGTTCATTCATATCAACAATTTAATTTGACTCATTTTAAGGAAACATCATGTTGACAACTTTTAAAGCGATATTTAGAGATCACCCTAATTTTGATACCATAAAAAAATTATGCTTCCATTTAAAAAAAATTGCTGTCCAGAAAACCATGTAGCAAAATGAATACATTTACACTGAATGGGATTTTGCTCAAATGCATAATCTTTTGGAAAAAAGAAAGTTAAAAAAAAACAAACAAACAAGAAACCACAAACGCATCTCCTTAGTAGATACAGGCACATTTTACTGTGTCATTCAACTTTAACTGACAGACTGTGATTATTTTGAGAAAAAAAAATGCAAAAATGAAAGCAATTGGTGCAACTGTTTTGGAATGACAGTAGTCCGTGCTTATAAAGCATCCAATTCAAAGGCCTACAAAATAAACAGTGTCAGCTCACAAGTTAGATGCCTGTGTCCCTTGCAGGAAGGGAGCCATGTTTTAGGACATTTTATTTGGAGAATGACAGCTTGCAACCTACCTACTTCTTTTAATCTTTTAAGACATTGACAAAAAGGACAGAAAAATGACAATGAGAGAATATATTTCAGGTCAGTTTGAGATAGCATAAAAGAACTCTAAGGAAACAAGGAATTTTCCTAGAAAAATCCCTCTACCTTTTTTTTTTCTTCAAGATTGTAGGAAGCTAAGTGGACTGAATGAAAAAATAAGCTCACTAGAAAAATGGTATTCAAATGATAATTGAATGTATAAAATGTGATGCAATGTCAGAGCTAAGAAGTATTTGAGAGATCTACTAGGGCAGTGCTTCTCAAATTTTGGGTGCTGTCAAAATACATATTCTTAAACCCCACCCCTACAGATTTATTTATTCAATATCAATTTATTGATGCCCACTACATTCTAGGCTCTGGGGATATAGTGGTAACTAAGCCAAAATCATTTCCCTTGTTAAATAAATGATAATACAAGTGGTCCACAAATCATGCTTTGAGAAACATATTCTTTTCCAAGAAATTTGCTTTTGGAATTATCCTTATTTTGGTATTAATTTTTCATAGCACCTTTTACCTGGGTACTTAGTGGAATATGTATAGTAAAATAAAACAGAAGAGTTCATTTCCCAGAATGAACAAGTAAAACAGGTCAAGGACTCCCACTGCTGTCAAGATAACTGGGTTACTTCCAGCTGCTGTGTCACTTTGGGCAAATTATTAATTTGTTTAAGCCTCAATGTCACCATTTGTAACTTACTAATTAAAAAGAGTATCTACCATTTGGGGGTTGATATAAAGATTAAGTGAGCTAACATCTATAGTGACTGGTACATGGTAAGCACTCAAGAGAATATCTATTTTTACTGTATATCAATTACTATGATTGTACAAGTTTTTTTTAAAGCCCGCAAAGGTGGATGTCTCTGAGTCAACTAGAACCATGGAACTTCTGAGGTGAGAGAAGCTTTATAGATCATGGCTGTGTTATTATGGTATTTAAACAGTGCTCTGGAGGACCAGATTTAAACTGCTGGAGGAACTCCTTCATTGCTCTGAGCTGTTTTGCCTAACAGGATTCCATGTGCAATTTTAGCAGAAAAAAGTTTGGCTGTTAAGAAAAGCTTGGAAACCACTGTCAATCTCAACTCCTCATTCTAAAGGTGAGAAATTAAAGAGGGCTATGATTTGTCCAAGGTCACACAGCAAGAGTTAGTGGTAGAGCTAATGTAGTTACCAGGCTTCTTTGAAATGAATATTTGGAAATGGAAATATGAGTAATTATGGCCTCAAACACTTTGCAGATTGAGATTCAGTAAAAATACATAAAAACAAAAATAAAACAACTGTAGTTTGACTTTCTGGAGGGGATGGTTCCTCTCTATTCACTTGAAACCATTTGAAATGTGGACATCCTTTCTTTACAGGTGAAATGTACTTCCAAATACTATGCAGTGAATATTCATTTTGGCTGTATGTGTAGAGAAGAATAGAGCTTTAAAAATAATTTAAAATTTAATTGTTTGGAATTGTATGTTTCAATTATGCTAAAATTCAGACTAATTCTTAAGAAAAAATATTTTTTAAAATAACATGAAAATATGGAATTTATTTGAAAAAAATATTTCCCATGTTGCAAAATAAAGCATTCATACTTTCTATCTTGTTAGAGCAGAATCTTTTTTAATCATAATGCTCAGGAAATGGTGTTCTGGTTAATGAGAATCCTTTCTTTTTATTTGAACCCTTGTATTGAAAATCTAAATATGTACTAGCCCATTTTGTCTTAGGAATTGATAATGAATCTGACTTAGTGTTTCTTTTATAATTACATTGTCTAGGATCATTTTTCCTAACACAAATTATTATTGTACAGTACTTTGGATACAGGAGTAACAGGAGATTATAAACTACAAGATTAAAAAAACCCACCACAATCTAAATCCCTGATATGAGTTAATTGTGTTATTATATGACCTATTTTCTGAAAGAAGAAGGGATATATTCTCTATGAAGGTTCTGGTATTCAATAATAATAATAAAATTTCAAAATTAATAATTTTGAAATCTCTGACTTTCATTCTGTTTCATAAAGACCAATTATGGAATCATAGGATATCTTCATAGTTTCAAATTTAGTGCCTAGAGACATTTGAATAATGTAGAGATCATTGTAATCTGTTTTAAATTACATTATATATCAACCAAATTATTCTATGAAAAGAAAACCCTTGTGTTTAATTACTAATTCACTCTAGAAAGATATAAAATAAAATAAGATATAATGAGCAAGACATGAGAACCAATAATATTTATACACTTTTAATATGCCTTTGTGTTAATATTCAATATGTTTTCTCATGAACTGATTTCTTAAAAACATATTTTTATATTCATATGCTGGATAATTCTCAATTTTCTGTTACTTACTCTCCATTGGTTTCAGTGTCTGAAATTTCCCCATGTTTCATGGGATTTAAAAGTTTGCATTTACTATTTTGGTTACAAAATCAAATTGAATATCTTTGCTTAAAGTGAGTTTATTACTTACTTGTTCAAAAAACTTCAACACCAGAGACTGCTTGGCGAGCCAATTGAGAGTTGTTTGAACAGTAAGATTTCTTCTAAGGTAAAACAGGTCATTTTGAACATTCTCTTGGTAGCAAGCACTGATTGAGAAGTACAAATATTAATTTAAAAAGTTTCACTATTAACAATTGCCAGTCACAATCTCATTTTAAATGTAAGACTTACAAAATTTAATTTGATTCTAAAATTTAAAGGGGCTAAAGGTTCTTTGTCAAGCATGAATGAATGTAAAATAAAATTTATCAACTAATGATGAATATAACAACTTAATAATTATAATTATTTAATAGTATAACCTAGAGTAGGAATTAGTTTATGTTTAAAATGGGTTCTATGACTTAAAGGAAAATTCATGTTTTCAGATTGTAATGAAAGAAGGTTTTACAACTGGGACCCCTGAAGAAGAGCTTCTTCATCCCGAATTCCCATATTATGAGGCCAGACTGAGTAATTACAGTTTTTATTATACCTTGCAACAATGAAATCATAACATACATTTTTGATAACTCTCTTTTTGATTCCCCAAGAATGGCAAAGATTTATAGTTACATACAATGAATCTTATCCAAAAGGAAATTTATTGCACAATAATGTGGTTAGAATTTGATTTATAAAGCTTATTTTCTCCTTCCCAAATGATATAAATGATGACAATTAAAATTCTCCTTCTGGATTTAAGTAGGGGACTAAAATCTTTTTTTTCTGAGATATTTAGACTCAATGTTTTGGTTCCTATTGGTAAAGAGGAAGATGCTTGGTACCATTCCCCATGCTGGATGGGAGGCACTCTCTGTATAGAGTTATTGTGCAAAAGTTGTTAACCAGTTCAACTATGGAAATCCTTGAAATTTTAAAATCACAATTTTTGTTTTAGTCTGATTATTCAGTAATCTCCACATCTGCTAAACTGTGGAGAGAGGGGGAAGTAGTTAAGACTTCGACATCTTCTTTACTCTTGATTATAATTTCATAAACTTTAAATATGAATTGCTTTCCCTTTTTACACAAGTTATAAAAATAAGAGGGCCTGTTTACACAGTTTGCATTTTTATGAAATTTGCAGTTTGAAAAAAAAGCTTTTTAAAAAGTGGTAATTAATGCTTTTCTTTGAATATGCACATGTACCTTAGAATTTTTTTTTCTGAAATAGTTTCTGACTTTAACCCACTAAATATTTGAAGATAGAATTTTTATTTAGCACTAGAGTAAAACATACTAAGGACCGAAGAAAAGGAAGTTTTTTTCTGGTTCCACTGAATTTTCTTTGTGTGTGGCACCCCCTTATGACAGCTATCAATATTATATTTAAATTTTATATATTGACAAAATGCAATCTACCTCTGTAAGCATTGTGCCATTCAACAGTACTACTATTAAATTTACATACCACAGTTTAAATTACATCCATTTCAGGAATGGTAAAATGCTAAAACTCAAGTATAACTGCCTTACTGGAATGAGTACAATTTACAAATACAATAATTACATTTTAAAACCATTAACAATATTACACCTAGAAGTAAATACTGTAGGACTGGTCATCATGGTATTGTGTGAGGGAAATCATTGCTGAAAGTCATTGACATTTCCAGCAGATATACCCCAAGTGCAGATTTTGGTTTGTTTTCATCAAACCAAAATTAAAACCTGTTTCTCATACAGTAGTTCTCCATTATATGAATCCTCCAAATCCTTGCATAAGATTTTATTAGTTATCTGCCAAGTATTTTCCTGCAAAATAAAACAACATATCAACGGTTACCTGCTAGTTCCATAATGTGGTTATTATGTGGGTAACATTTCTATTCTTCCTGCCCTACTCCTAGAAGCCAATACTATGTAATTGAAGGGTACAATACTAACATAAAATACATAAAGTTTATTGTTTTCAACTTTCCAGACCAGCTAGTTGCCTTTTCACATTTCCATATAGGAATACTTTGCAGAGGTTTGGGTTGCCCAGAATAGCTTGGAAGATTTGTTCCTGGATGGGAGAATCCAAATTCTTACAGAAAGAGTAACCATATAATTTCCACCCTGGGCCATTTTTGAGAACAAAATGGGTGCAGTTAATAATTACGTCAATAAGGCAGACATAAAAACCAGGATGTATTCCAACAAATCATTGACCAAGATAATCACCTTAATATTGGGGAATCCCCACCAACAAACTCTCGTGTGTGCCAAAAACCTGTCTCATTATCACATTTCAGCTCTAGGCAACCACTTCTGATCTCTGGTCTAGACTTTTTAAGGTGCTATTAAAGTGAAGATGGATCCTCTTAGATCTCAGCTAAGCCTAGACAAGTCTAAAATCTATGAAGACCTGCTGAAGAAGAAAAGTTTTCAGGTAAGAGATAAATTCAAAATTAACATTCATCTTGCTTGTCAATGTAACAAAAGTAGGATTTACCTCCATTAACCTCAGTGTACACACCTATATAATGGGAATGACAGGTCAGTCCCATATAAGAAATAGCCAGAGCCATGATAAGTATCCAGGACCTTCCTGATTTCTGATTCCCAGTTTCATTGTCCTATTTTTACTTCATTCAACAGTTGGTTTGCTTTCTGATTGTGATGGGAAATGGGGATTGGGAGTGGGGAAGAAGAGGAGGAAGATGATCAGAAAATCACAACCTATTCCTTCTTAAGGAAGAGTAGCTAAGGCAACATTATTGTTTGCAGATGAAACTCACAAGATACCCACTTACCTGCAGCAAACCTTTTCTTGATGAGTGAAAATCTATACCCTGCTCCAACAAGTTCAATGTCACAGCCAGAAAGGGTGCTTCCTTCACTTGTAAACTGCACAACCAATGGGGAAGGTTTGCTTGGGCCTTCAGATAACTGAAATCTTGCCAATAAAGAGCCCACTCCTACAAAAAGAGTATTATTACAAGATAGTCAACACAACATTCTTGATATAACTTTGGAAATTGTATTCAAAGTTAATGTGCAAAATCGAACTTACTAGAAAATAGTATATGTTTCAGTATAAATAGAATAAAATTTATCATTAAATATTATTCATGACTTTTTTGCATGCTGATAAAAATGTAATTCAGCCAAATGGTACTTCAAAATTTGGAAGTATGCTGCTTGGAAGGCAATGTATTTTCCAGTTTATGATTTATATCAGAGGAAAGTGAAAAATATCTAACATCAGGGAGTGTGAGATCTGATACAGAATGGAAATATGCCTCATTAAAAGCTCTTCTCTGCTTAAAGTATGGTCTGTTTGATGTGGGGTCTTGGGCAGAAAAGAGGTAGCAGAGGATTCATTGAAGAACTATTTTCTTTTATTGGTTAAAATAAGTATATACCAAAATGAACTGAAATATTTTGCTTACTTTTAGTGCTAAATGTATTTTGGTTAATAAGTTTCTAATATCTGAAAGTTATTTCAGCTTTATATATTAAATAAAATAAGCCTGTGATTACATTACCTCCATTTTCTGACTTCTGAGAAATATCAGGAATCTTCCACAATATTCTGTGCTGTTCAGCATTCCTAAAAATAAAGTAGGTAAAAGACTTTTTCATATGCAAGGGTTTCTGTTTAATGGATGTCGTATTTTTCCAGATAGTGTTAATTAATAAAAATGATCTTAAAAATTTTAGCTACAATTAAAGCATTATCTATCTATCATCTATCTATGCATCCCTTCCTCTTTCCCTCCCTTCTTCCATCTATCTATCTATCTACCTACCTACCTACCTATCTATCCTTTCCTCCTTCCCTCCCTCCTTCTATCTATCTATCTATCTATCTATCTATCTATCTATCTATCTATCTATCTATCTATCTATCTATTTATCTATCTATCTATGTATCCCTTCCTCCTTCCATCCCTCCTTCCATCTATCTATCTATCTATCTATCTATCTACCTACCTACCTACCTATCTATCCCTTCCTCCTTTCCTCCCTCCTTCCATCTATCTATCTATCTATCTATCTATCCCTTCCTCCTTCACTCCCTCCTTCCATCTGTCTACCCATCCATCCATGCATCCGTTCATCCATACATAAATACTCTCCTTTCTCTTTCCTTATTGTAACTAGTCACAACACTGTCAGAGAGATAAACATTTAGAGGACAATACAGTTAAATTTTTTTTAACACATCTACTGAATAAATAGATGGGAAGTGTTAGTTGATCAATTAATTCAGGTAATTTAAATTGGAGCTGTCACATGGCTGACATTCTTTTTTTTTTTTTCTTTTTTAATGTTCTACTTTTTGCTTCTAACAATCATATGGAAAAACTGGAGTATTTTTCCTTAGGAGAAAAGGCTTTTTTTAACATCTGCTATTGGTACTCAGTGTCTATTCTGTTTCTGTTCCCATACCTTCTCTAGTGTGCCTTTTAATAGTCCAGAGGCTGCAAAATGAAACTCAGACTCCCTTGTAATTAGGGTCCTAGATGCAGATTAGGGTCCATCAATTATAGGTACTACTTGAGATCTGGCGGATAGAAGGGAGGCAGAGGCCATTTTCCTGATGCTTTTTGGGCTGTTTTCTGCTGGTCAGCAGCCTAACTGAGATGTGGGGATCTTGTTAAACAGTGCTCCAGTCCAGTCTCAGTTTTGTAGTTGTTGAGAAGCAGTTTAGGCAGTGCCAATAGGAGCTTTCTTATCCTTGGATTCTCATGAGGGTGGTGGGTTCTTGAATTCAATGGCTCCACTGACAGCCTTCTAATTTCTCTCCTTCCTGGTTGTAGCAGAGGTAGCAGCTCCCCTGGTGGACCAGTTCTGCAATCTTCTGGGAAATATTCTTGGAGATCCAGTCTAAAGCTTGTTCCTCTTTTTTTGTGTGAACATCTAAATCCCTGTGTTAAATCATTTTCTGCTTGAAATTAGCTATAGCAGCTTCTGTTTAATGCCCTGAACCCTGACACCCAGGCCTGCTGTGATCTCTTCCTGTAGGAAACACAAATGCTAAAAAGTCTGTGATCCCTTTGCCCAGGAGCCCTTTGGTGAAGAGGAAGGGGACTAATGGCTCCTTACCAGACTGCTGGTGGGAGCACAGCCTGGAGCTTGGTTACCCCTCCATCTATGGGGACCAGGAACTGCACATTGTTGAGGGCCACGGCCGTTGTCATTGCATCCGTATTGTATTTGTAATCTATGCGCAGGTCGGTGCTTGCCGGCTCACATCGCCAGTTCACTGCCAGGTTCAGAGGTGTGGACTGAATGCCCTGGGCTGACACCTTGCCAAAGACAGGAAGGAGAACACTTAAGGCTTGAATATTAATCTGAAACAAACCCAGAAGCTATTATTATCTCCCAATGGAATATTCTTAGATATCAAAAAGTCATAATGTTGTTTGCGCCGCTCACAAACGAGCACTCAGTAAAAAAATCACCATGAGTGAGTGCTGGGCGCTTCAGGTGAACTGTTACCGATTAAAAATATAAAATCAATTATTAAAGTTTCTATAGCACTTTAGAGTTTACAATGCACTTTATGTCAGATAGGGAGCTGGTAGCACACTGGTTAGGAGCTGAGGCCAAGAAGGCAGCCAATCCTGGGTGTGAGGTCGTTTTTCCTTTCTTTCTTTCCCTTTCTTTCTTTCTTTTAATTGAAATAGAGTTGCTATACAATATTATATAAGTTACAGGTGCACAATATAGTGACTCATAATTTTAAAGGTTATACTCCATTTATAGTTATTATAAAGTATTGGCTATATTCCCCATGTTGTACAAAATATCCTTGTACCTTATTTTATACCTAATAGTTTGTACCTCTTAATCCCTTACTATTGCCCCTTCCCCTTTCCCTCTCCCCACTAGTAACCACTAGTTTGTTCTCTATATCTGTGAGTCTGCTTCTTTTTTGTTATATTCACTAGTTGGTTGAATTTTTTGATTCCACATATAAGTGGTATCATACAGTATTTGTCCTTCTCTGTCTGACTTGTTTCACTTAGCATAATGCCCTTCAAGTCCATCCATGTTGCTGCAAATAGCAAAATTTCATTCTTTTTTATGGCTGAGCAGTATTCTATTGTACACATATACCCCACATCTTCTTTAACCATTCATCTATTGATGGACACGTAGGTTGCTTCCATATCTTGGCAAATTGTAAATAATGCTCCTGTGAACATGTATCTTTTCAAATTAGTGTTTTTGGTTTTTTCAGATATATTTGGGTGTGAGTTCTGATTGTCACTTCCAAGCTGAGTGATCTTTGACCAGTCACTAAAAACTTCTCTGTGCCTCAGTTATTTTCTCATCTGCCAAATGGGAATGATAATATATATTTTTTAATTTTTAAAAAAGTTTTTGGCTGTACCATGTGGCATACGGGATCTTAGTTCCTTTACCATACTCATGCCCCCTGCACTGGAAGGGCGGACTCTTAACCACTGGACTGCCAGGGAAGTCCCAGAAATGATAATAATATTTACGCCTAGAGATGTTAGGAAGATTGAAGAAGAAGTTTTATCTGAAACACTCGGCCTAGTGCCTCACATACAGTAAGGAGTTAACATTTTAATACATGTTACCTATTAATATTCTTATCACATTTGCTCTTCACAAACCAGTGAGTTAGACAAAGGTGAATTTGACTAAGGAAAAGCCAGGCTTGAAGAAGCAACAAAAAGTTATAAGGCAATAATATCAACTAGAATCCTGGGCCCACAGTGAAAAATTTGCAAGGTTATTATTTCTATGTACCTTTTATAAGTACACACGCACAGCAGGGGCTGTGTGGGTGGTGTCTGTGCCCTTGCAGTTTTACTCATGGAGTATGAGTTTTGCTGATTTTAAAGAATATAAACAGCTCTTTATTGGCCTAGTAATGCCTGCACATATGGACACCACGTGGACCTGAAGGCAGGCTGTGCTTAAAAGTCAGGCATGGTTTTGCTGCAGAAACAAACCCAGACATGGATTCTTTTATAAAATGACAGACATGGCTTTTGATGACATAATTTTAGTTTGATGACCATTATAATAAAAGCTTTAAAACTTTATAATAATCTCTATGATAAGCTTTATAATAAAGTTTTTAAACTTTAAATATTTTTAGCAGCCCAATCCTCTGCAAATGCACTTTTATTTAGAAGTCTGTTATTTAAGATAAGCTCAAAAGCAGAGCAGACCCACTCTCCCGACCCATTTCTATACTCTGTCCTTGGCAGGAGTTCTCAACTTCTTAGTAGCTCCTCTACCTGGGGAGGTGCTTTATGGCTATGTGATTGTCCCAGTTACTGGGAGGGTGCTACTGGTGGCCAGAAAGTAAACATGATGTGATTTGATCTCACAAAATGCTAATTATGCTTCCCAGCCAATCCCTTGCATTGCTGAAAAACAATAACAACAACACAACTAAACCACAACAAAAGGGATTCCTCAGAGCACCTTTAAAACAAAATGTCAGGCCTAGGGCTACTTACATTTCACAAAGTACTTTGAAATGTGTTAGGGTGTGAGTGTCTCACAGCCTATAAAATACCTAGGTAGGAATCATTTTTTCCTAATTTGCAGATGAGGAAACTGAGGCTCAGGGACATTAAGTGCCCAAGGTCAGTGGACAGTAGGAAGCTGACTTAATTCCAGAATTCAGTCTCTTGCCTTCATTATAGTACTTTACACCAAGCTCATATTACAATAGGTGAATTCTGTCTACTTTCTACATTTTGTTATAATGTCCAAAGCTTCAATGATATTATTCTTAGTAGAAAACCATTATATTCATTTGTACTTTTGTGAAATGTACAATTACATAGATGCTTCACGTTCAATGGTTCCCTTAGAACATGTGGTTTTCAATCCACAGCGTGCATTATAATCATTTGGAGGACTTGTAAAAATATATACACCTACGTCACATCCTGAACCAATTAAATAAAAATCTCTGGGAGTGTCAGGGCCCAGTAGATGTCTCTGTCTCTGTCTCTATCTTTATCCCTCTCCCCTCCCCCCTCCCCATCTCCATCTTTATTTATCTATAAATAGATTTTTATATAGACATCTATCTATCTTTATATCTGTGTCTGTGTATAATTAGCACCAGTTCAGAATCAGCATTTGTTTATAACCTCCCTGGTGATTGTAAAGTACGCTCATGTTTGAGATGCACTGATTTCTATTAAAGTACAACTTTCAGAAGAGATCAAGTGGCTAGGAATCAGTGGGATACTCAAGCTCTATAGGATCCTGGTTTGAAACAGGCTTATTTATTAAATCAGTAATATTTTGGGGTAAAGGGAAATCCTAAATACAAAAAGAAAGTTCTCATATCCTGTAATGTGTTGTACCAAATATTCTCATTAAATTATTTCTTAACATAAGTTTCATCAGAATTTATTTCATAGACTATCACATTATGAAAAAACACCAAGTTACTTACATTTAATCATTTAAAGTAAGAGATTTTAGTATGGTAATATTCTTAACAAAGTTACAGTGAACTATTTTGTCAATATTTGTAATCTTAATTGATGTAGTTTTCTGAAAATTCATTTTTTGGCATGTTTCCCTAAATTTGAATGCAATTTTTTACTTGCAGGTTTCAACTAATAAGAATATGTATGAATGTTCTTGACACTATATAGCCTCCAAATAGTCTTTTAAGGTTTCTATTTTCTTATAAATTGTAGCTTTTAAATAATATTGAAAGAAATGTTACTTTGTCTACTTTTATTTAATGTTAGGTATGTTGGAATATACATTTGTAATGTGAAAGAGACACCTTGACCATATAAATAGGCTTACCTGATATTTGAGCATATCCACGTTATAATATGTAGCCTGGGGCTTTTGTTCCGACACTTTCTTTAGATGAATCATCAAATTTGGCATGTTTACCCAGAATTCCTTGGTATTGGCATCATTTTGGGTATTATCACTATTCAATTGGGAAGAAAAAATGATTGAGTAGCATTTTGTAACAAACATAAACCACACAAAAAAGCATCTTCGCAAATTGTCATCTGATTTCTATCTCCATCTTTGACAATTTGTAGAGATTATATTATTGACAATAGTATAGTTTTAGTATAATTGCAGTCCTGAATGGTATTATGTTAATAGATTAATACCCATAGGGAGGCATTATTGTATTGCTATAAATCTCAGTGATTTATATCCAGTAATATTACCCAGTAATATTAACCAATCATGATGATAACTGGTTGCTTTAAACACTGAATTATTTATTAACCCAAATTTAATAGCCCTTTCTACATCGCCACCATTTCCTATGAATTAGTCGGTTAATGCAATCAAGGAGCCGAGTACATTGATTTTCTTTTGAATTTACTTGAAGAGTAGGGTCTCAGAAATTACTTAGTAAATATTTGTAAGCAAACATTTGTAAACAAATATCTGTAAACACGGTCTTTATCTCCAACTGAGGAGAAAAGGGTGATACTAAAATTATCATGTTCCTTTTTTAGCATTCACAACAGTTCCTCTAAGAGTATTTAAATCATAAAAAGTCACCTCATTTATAAGATGATCCTGGAATTTAAATGATAATAACCATGGTAATTACACTAGAGAGTGCAGTCTTGGTGAATTAAGGAGTTTTGTATTCCTATGAGGGTCATCAGTGTTACTCTGCGGCCTCTCCACAGGCCACTCCCCTCATGTCTTGTGAAAATGTTTGTCTCAATGGCAAAAAGAATCAGGCTAGAGTGTGAAAAGCATCTGCTCACTTCTCACGTGATGAAAAAACTGGGGCCCAAGTGGCTCAGTAACTTACTGACATTTCACTTTCAGAATATCCTATGTAATACAATAATAGTAGCTAGAAGTTTTTGAGCCTCTATTATGTGCTAGGCACTCTGTTAGATACATTATAAACTATATCATTAAAATCTACCCTGCAAAAGAAGAATTATCTTCCTTTTTAAAAATAAGCATATGTTATAAAAAGAGAAAATTAGAGGTCACAGAGACAGAAGGGTGTGATACAGTGATAAAGGCAGGTCGAAAGTAAGTTCCTATGGTTCAGCCTCCAGAAGCCAAATGTATCAAGAGCTGAGTCAAAAAAAACATCAGGGCCTTGAAACTGCTTCTGGTCAGTTAGGAACGAGTGGTCGTGGGCACCAAGTCTCAGCAGGACCCCTGTGGTTCTGTTGTGCCTGCTATAGGTTGTTGAGGACAGAGAAAACCCTGTGCCTCTGGGCAGGAGGAAGTGAATGGAAAAGACTCCTGGCCCCTTGTCCTTGCCCCTGGCCCAGCTAAGCTAAGGATACTGATAAGTGTTGTCTAAACTGTTATTCTCTAAAACATCCAAGTTACCCAGAGCCTCCAGAGTGGTAGCTACACAAGGAGGCTGGAGCTAAGAACAATAGAGGTTCAGCAAAATTAAGTAATTTACTTAAGGTTGAACAGTTAATAAGTAAGAGAGTCAAGATTCCAGCCCAGGTCAGTCTTACTGCAGGTCATACTTTCCCACTATACCAAAAGAGGTGTGGAATTAATATCCAGCAATATTTTATTAATTTGCGCTAAGTAAATCCAAATAACTGAGAAAATCCCAATTATATGTTTAATAACAAAATAAGCTAAGTCATATGTCTATGATAATTCCTCAGAGAACTTGCTTTAAAAAAATAGTCAAGAAAGGTTTGTCAATCAAAAGCTTGCACAGAGATGCAATTCTTGAATACTCATAAAGCCTTGAGAATTCTTCAGACTCCATTGGTTTAGCGATTGTTCCTGAACATCCTTTGTAAGCCAATCCCTTTCATAAGGGAAAAGTAGAAATAAATTTCAATTTGGTCCCTGTCACAGGGATTGCAAACCCAAATGTCTCCAGGGGCCAAGCTGCTAACCTAAATAAGTCTTTCAGTAAGGATAACTGAGAAGATTGGCTGGGTGTAAGATAACAGATGAAGAAAGGCTTGAACAGCATTTGAGAATAATGCTTGGTTCCATGACCTTTTGAAAAGTAGGGGTGGCAGCAGGGGTGGTGGAGTGGAGCTACATACCAAAACCAAATAGTTTCTAGGACTGATGGGTCACCAATCACAGCCCTGACACAATCATCAAATACTTAGAGTTAATAAAGTCCAAATTAATAAGAATTTTTTTGTTTTTGCTTTTGTTTTGTTTAAAAAACAACTTAAGGGTCCATATAATGTTTTGTCACACAAAACATTCTCAGACTGATATTTAGTTCAATTCATAAGACTGATATATTAATATAAGTATAAAACTCTGACACATATGCCTAAGAACTTGGCAACATAACTGCCTAAAAGTGCAACAAAAGCTATAACTATCACACCAGTGATATTTACAGACAAACTGGTGAGATGGTGGCATGTAATTCCTAATTTCAGATGGAGGAACCTAGAAAAATAAAATTAACTCGCTGTGAGGCTCACTGTGAACATCAAAAACACGGAAGGAAACTGAAATAAGAAGTTCCCAATTTCCAATCTTGATCATTTCACATTTATTTTTCATTTAAAGGGTGAGCATTTCTTTTGTATTTTTAAGCCTGGAATCAAGTTTGCCAATTAAACCATCGCAAGGACCAAAGAGAAGAAGGTGATCTTGGTCATCACCTGAAACACCTGTGACTGTTTTTCCATCACGGGAGCAAAAGAGTCTCATTCGGGCAAGAGAAAGAGAGTGACTGTATTGGTCCTCAGATTCCAAATAACCTTTAGTTATTTCTACATAAATATCCAGCTTGACAAAATTCTCTAAGTTATAGTTGAATTGTTCATTCATTCAACAAAGACTACTCAAGTCCTTATTAGGCATAGTGGAAGGTACTGAGGATACGGTGGTGAACCAATAGATGTGTTCTATTCCCTCATGGATTTTACAGTCTAGTGGGGGAGATGGATGGATGAAGAAAACAAATACATATGTAATTATTAGTTTTAGTAAGTGTGACAAAGGGAAGAATAGGGAAGATTGAGAGAGAATAACAAGGCGATGTGATTTAGTGTGGGAATGGGGAGGAGAGTGGGGAGGTCAGGGGAGGCTGAGTGGAGCTGAAATCTGAAGGATGAGTAAGAGTCCGGTGAAGAAGGGTGGAAATCCTGTTGGAGGCAGAGGAAACAAGCATACAAAGTCTTGATGTGGGAAAGGACTCAGCAGTTCCCAAGACTGGCAGGTCTGGCTGGAGCTACAAGGATTCTGAGGAGGATGGTGGGAGATGAGGACAGACAGACAGGCAAGAGTGGATGACTCAGGGTCTTGAAGGCAATGGTAACAAGTTTGGATTCTGGTACAGATGCAATGGGAAGCCATCAGAGGACTACGAGCGAGGATAACCTGATTTACCTCAAAAAAGGTCATCTGGTTATTGTGTGTAAGAGTGGGGCAAGACTGGATGCAGGGAGGGAAGGAGGAAAGCAGTTGCTGTGGTCCAGGGAAATGACAGTCATCATTTGGATAGAAGAAGTGATGATGACAGGGAAAAAGTGGCCATTTTAGAAAGAGAATTTTGGATGGAATATCAGGACATATTGATGGAAAAAACTGTCAAGAATGACTTTTTTTGTCTCATCCATTGTCAATAATTAACTTGTAGAGTGGATCATTTTTTAGTAGCATGTATATATGTGTGTGTTGTGTGAATGTGCATGTGCGTATATATATATATATATATAATATATATATGATAAAGACATCAAATTCAGATTTAATAGGAAATGTGAAGAAGTGTATTTATGTAAACAAATTCACATAAGCTTCTTTGATGCCATACATGTAAAGTTCCATCAAAACAATCATCATTACGGTACAATGAAATTACATGTTTAACAAAGAGATTTTCAAGCTTATATGAAGAGTAGCTCACAGTTCAGATATCATTTGATTTTAGAAGATGCTAATACAACTAATGGACTTTATTCCTTTTATTGGGCTCATTTTCCACCATCCTCATCCATTGTCTACCAGTGATAAGCAAAACAGACAATGACTAAATTGTCACTAATGCAGATTTCATTACTCTAAATGTCTCTTTAGCCACTTGAGATAGTTGGCCATTAAAATACATATATGCACACACACACAATCACCCACCAACAATTTTTACAGCTGGTAAAAGTTCTGGGATTGAATCTATAAACATATCTGAAAACGGTAATTTCAGTACAGTGTATCTCTCTCGCTAAAGTACATCCCTCATCTAAGAATAAGGTGCTAAGCCACACACATCTCTAAAAAATTTGTGCAAAATATATTTACCAGCAGAGAAGTTGGGGATTTGGCAGGACGTGTTCTAACCTGCTGAAATTTGTCACCCGAAAAGTCAGGGCAGCTGGCGATGGGTTGTTGGCAAAGTGTCTGGTGATGCCGGCAGGAAAGGACAACACCATTTCTCCAGTAATCTTCACGATACATCTGGCATATCACAACACGTGAGAGGAAAGAGAGGAAACCTAGGTCAACATGTGAATCAAAGCAGTTGTGAAAAGCAAAGATTTCTGTAACAATATGACACAGCAGAAGAGAGGAAAAGTAAGCTCTTACAATATCTAAAGAACTGAGGACTCAAAGGTTTATTTTAACACGTCTCCAAAAAAGGTGGCTATTTTGTTGAAGGTGTTTTTGCACCGTTAGAAGAAAAGTGCAGCTTTTTTCTTTCTGTAGAAAAGTCTGTATGTTCACCTCACAAACAGAATCATTTATTCTGGTGATTCTCTCTCTTTGACTGCTGAATTGATGGCAGCATATTTGACGATACTAAATTGCACAATGTTATCACACTATTCACTGGGACTTATTTTAGTTCTCTGAGTAATGTGATTGATGCCTTGAGTGTGTTCTTTTATGGACACATGGGGTAAACTTCCTGCTTCCCACTTAATTAGATCTTTATTCCATTAACTTGTCTATCTGGTTGAAATTATAAAATCAGTCATATATATAAGTTAACACAGTTGGATGATAATTTGGAAGGAATAATAATCCTTTCTAAAAAAGGGCTTTATTGAAGTATAGTCGATATATAATAACTGGTGCTTATTTATAGTGTAAATTTCCATCATTTTTGACATAATCTACATCTATGAAACCATCACACAATCAAGATAATCAAGATATCCAACGTCCCTAAGAGTCTCCCCCTGTGTTTTTGTTTTCCTCTCTCCTGCCCTTCTCCATCCTTTCCCTCTATGTGCCTTGGTAATTACTAATATATTTTCTGACATTACATATTAGTTTGGACTTTCTAAAATTTTAGATAAACAGAATTGTAAGGTGTGTGATTTTTTTTTTTTGGTCTGATTTTTTCCACTCAGCGTAATTATTTTGAGATTCATCCATGTAGTGTGTGAATCAATAGCTCATGTCTTTTTATTGCTGGGTGGAATATGGATATACCACAGGTTCGTTTTGAAAATTCATTCACTTGTTGAAGAACATTTGGATTCTTTCTGTCTTTTGCCTATTACAAATAAAGCTGTGATAAATATGCGTGTACAGCCCGTGTATGGGCACATGCTCTTATTTCTCTTGGATAAATATATGACTGGATCACATGATAGGTGTACCTTTAACTTTTTAAGAAACTGCCAAACTGTTTTGTGAAGTGGAAAATACAGCTGAGCGTGAGTTTCAGTTCCTCTCCATCCTCACCAACATTTGGTAGGATCTGTCTTTTTATTTGTCATTCTCATAGGTGAGTAACAGTATCTTACTGTTTTGGTTTTTTTTTTTTTTTTTTTTTTTTTTTTGCGGTACGCGGGCCTCTCACTGCTGTGGCCTCTCCCGTTGTGGAGCACAGGCTCCGGACGCGCAGGCTCAGCGGCCATGGCTCACGGGCCCAGCCGCTCCGCGGCACGTGGGATCCTCCCGGACCGGGGCACGAACCCGCGTCCCCTGAATCGGCAGGCGGACTCTCAACCACTGTGCCACCAGGGAAGCCCTCATTGTTGTTTTAATCTGCATTTCCCTAATGGCTAAGGATCTTAGCACCTTTTCACGTGCTTATTTGTCATCAGTTATTTACTCAGGTGAAGTGTCTGCTCAGATTTTCTGCCAGTTTTTAAAACTGAGTTTTCTGTTCTCTTATTAATTTGGTTTTTTTTTTTGGTACATTCTGGATGTAAGTAATTTATCAAATACATGCTTTGCAAAGATTTTTTTTCCCAGTCGGTGACTTGTTTTTTTTTTTTTTTTTCTTTCTCTTAAGAGTAATTTGAAGGGCAGAAATTTTAAATTCATCAATTTATTCTTTTATGGGTTGTAGCTAATCACTTTACTCTTTTGGAGTCTTATCTGAGAAATCTTTGCTAAATCCAAGGTCACAAACATTTCACCTATGTTTTATTCTAGAAATTTTTAATTTCTAGTTTTACATTTAGCTTTATGACCTATTTTTGGTTAATTTCTGTATATTTTCTGTGCGGTATGCGTCCAAGTTCATTTTTTAGTGTGTGGATATGGGTATCTAAATGTTCTATCACCATCTGTTGAATTTATCCACTTGGTAATTTTGTTGAAATTCAGTTGTCCATATATGTGTGGGCCTATTTCTAAATTCTCTATTCTTTTCCATTGACCTATTTTGTCCGTCTTTACACCAATCTCACACTGTCTTGATTGCTGTAGCTTTAAAGTTATTCTGAGATCAAGTAGTATTAGTCTACCAACTTTGTTCTCTTTCAAAATAGTTTTGGCTATTTTAAGTTCTTTGTATTTCCACATGAAACTTAGGATCACTGTGTCAATTTCCACATAAAATCAGTGGAGTTCCAATTCACCCTTTACTGTCTGCTCTGAGAGAATTAGTATTGGGCCGTTAATATATTTTTTCTTTGCCAGCGTAACAGGCACTATCTTACTTTTTGTCAGTAGAGGGCACTAGAAAGACATTGCAGGAAGAAGAGACTTTTTCCCCTTCCTGGTTCCAGTGCGCTTGCTAGGCAGTCCTCTGCAGTACTCAAGGCTTTCCTAGAGCTAGGCTCCTGCAGTGCAGGAGGCACGTGGCACCCAAGAGTGTGGGTACTGCAACCCGTGTGGCTTTGCTAGTGCCCAGTGACACTGGCAGCTTCCACAGCCTCTGACTCCTGAGGTACGTGTGGCTGGGCTGTCCCAGTGCCCAGCTCTTTTAATGCAGATGGGGTCCCTGGTTCCAGGCTCCTATCATATGCACACCTTCTCCATAGCCAGCTTCTGCCGTGCATGGTGGTCTGCGGTACCCACGGGCCATTAGCTTCCTCGGGCACCCTCCTCAGCCAGGTTTGCAGTGGAGTGTGCTTCAGTGAGACACCTCCCACGAACACCTGTGAGTCTGCTGGGCTCTCCCTATGCCATGGCCTGGAAACTCTCCAGGAAGTCAGTTGGGGCAATCATAATCTCACCTCTCAGGGGTCACTGTCCTTCACTTGAGGTCCTGTGTCTTGCAAATCATTGTTTCATATATTTTGTCTGTTTCTGCAGTGTTTTCAGGTAGAAGGGTAAATTGGTCCCTGTTATTCCACCTTAACCAGAAGCAGAAATCTCAAAAAGATTTTTCTTCTTTGGGAAATGGTAAATATTTAAAATGAGTGAACTTCTTTATAACTTTCCTGTACATCTGGATAATTGACCCTTGTACCATTTCTGCAACTTTCAGGAGTGTACTTTCTAGAGAAATTGAGGTTAATAAATGAACATTTCGCTCACACTTGAATATAGGAAACTGTTTGCCCCATAGTCACCTTCTATGCTGTGTAATTGTGATTGACGAGGCACAGTGGCTCAGATGAGACGGTCCTTGGCACACATTCAAAACAGCTTGTGTGGAGAACTGCTATAGCCTTGTATGTGTAAGGCTGGGTTTGGGGTAGAGGTGGAGGGCAGGTGAGCTTCCTAAAGGTGCCATGTGCCCCTCCTCCCACTCAGATAATATCATCCCTAACTCTGAACTGCTCTGAATGGGAATTCTGGTTTCTGGAAGTTTGCCCCTCCATCTCTGCTGCAGAATATTGCTGAGCTCTCAGTTTGGTGCCAACTCTGCTATCTTCCTTCTCTATCTTTCAGACCCATAAGGCTTGCTTGATTTACTGGTGATGAATTGGTGCTAAGCCTGGACTTCCCCTTAAGCTGAGTCTACTCTTTATGTTTTTCAATATGTGGGCAAGAAAAATTTTATTTGACGACTCTAGAAGAAAATAATAACTACTCAGAGCGCTTGTTAAACTAGACTTCAGCACCTACCATCACTCAGTCCACTGTTAGCAGTGGTTGCTCAAATTTTTTTTAATTGGTAAGGAATCGGCTCAGTTTCTTTTCCAGGTTGCTCAAAATGAGCTCTAAGTGGTGTCTTGGTGGAGGATCAAGTTTCTCTTTTGAAAGAAAGTCAGCAAGGGGAGGAGGTGGAATTTATTAAGTCAATAAACATTTATGGATGCCTAACTATGTAAGCTGGGGTTGTTTGTTTTTGTTGTGAGTGGGGAGGCAATTAAAAAATGAGCAAAAGACATATATACACTAATATGTATAAAATAGATAACTAATAAGAACCTACTGTATAAAAAATAAATAAAATAAAATTCAAAAAAAATGAGCAAAAGAGCCCCTGCCTTCAAAGGGCTTACAGTGTCAGATGGACTATGAGAGAAGTAGTCAGTATAAGCCGATAGGTGAAGCACCCAGGCTCATCAGTTACATTACATTTCTTTCTCTTTTTTTTTTGCGGTACGCGGGCCTCTCACTGTTGTGGCCTCTCCCGTTGCGGAGCACAGGCTCCGGATGCGCAGGCTCAGCGGTCATGGCTCACGAGCCCAGCTGCTCCGTGGCATGTGGGATCTTCCCGGACCGGGGCACGAACCCGTGTCCCCTGCATCGGCAGGCGGACTCTCAACCACTGCGCCACCAGGGAAGCCCTACATTACATTTCTGAACTGCCTCTCAATTGTCAGAGTCAGATCTTTGGTGATTTATTAATCCATCCAGTGTCTAAGTCGATCTGAAATTTTCTATATAAAAATTAATATTTTCAACCTATGCTCACTCACTAAAGGAAAGTCTTTGTTCAACAGTAATGATTGTTCCTACCAGTGTGTGATGTGGCTACATTTCATGTGAGTTTAAATCATGGAAATCCGAAATACTGCAATATGGAAATATTGACACAGGTACTTTATGAAGTAAATTTAAAACCATATGAATCCCCACAAATGAAACATCTGTCTAGAATGGCAAGATTTCCAAGTCAACTGGTCTAGAGCCTTGTAAGCTGGGTTCTCCCTGTTACCACAGGCAGCATCATGTTAGCTGGTCAACAGAAACACTGGCCAATTTTGGTCAGGAAATGTGTGGATTTGATTTATGTGAGGTCATCAGAAATATATCCCTCTCATAAAGTGTAAGTTCTACTGCTTTGATAACTACGCTCATGGTTTTCTGTTCAAGCATACACACTTCTGCACATAGGCTGCTTCCCTTCCTTTATTTATCATCCCCTTTTATTGACTTGGGTACCAGGCAAAAACTCCTTTTCATATTCAAGACTCAGTTCAAAGGCAGGCCTTTCCAAGGTCTTCCTTCATATCTTCTCCATTCAGCCCTCTTTAGTTTTTCCTTTCTTTAGTTTCCTTGGACAAATGGACAGATTTTTTTTTTTTTTTTTTTTGCGTTATGCGGGCCCCTCACTGTTGTGGCCTCTCCCGCTGCAGAGCACAGGCTCCAGACGCACAGACTCAGCGGCCATGGCTCACGGGCCCAGCCGCTCCGTGGCATGTGGGATCCTCCCAGACCGGGGCACAAACCCGCGTCCCCTGCATCGGCAGGCAGACTCTCAACCACTGAGCCACCAGGGAAGCCCAAGGACAGATTAGAAAAAAAAAAACTGCTTTGTAGTTTCTTGCACATATTTACTACTGTGAAGGCAAGTACTGTGTCTTAGGTTCTGGGAAGGCAAAGGTATAAAACACAGAACCCAGTGCAGAGTAGGAACTCAATAAAGTATTTTAAAAATAAATTCATACATTTAACAATTATATATTGGCTGCCTAATCAATGTACCAGGCATTGTGTAATGCACTAGAATGGGCAGTGAGAAACAGGACAAATGTGGTCTTGAGCAAACTTCTAGTTTAAGCAGGGAGATATACACTTGAATAACTAATTGAAATATGGTGATAAGGGAAGGATAGACTATAACTGAGAAGCCTAAGGTTTTCTTGGGAATTAGAGAATTCGTTCCTAGCACAAGAGTTGTTCAAATAGGAGCTAATAACGGGAAATATGTTTCCCCCAGGTGGCAGCAAAGTCAAGGAGTTCTCTGCCTTTGAGCTACTGAGAAAGACTCAGATGCCAGAATACCAGTAGTAGATTTTTGTTTCCAGTGTATGGTCTGAAAACAAATGGGGAAGTCTTTGATACAGGATGAGAGAGAACCACAGGCAAAGCAAAGCCACGTGCGTTTTCTGCATCATTTCTCTATGTGGCGCTGTGTTTGGCTTTATCCTCCTCCCCACCTCTCCCCGTGATGGAACTTTTGAACTTGAGTTGTTTCTTTGAAAGTGAATCACAAAGGAACAGCAATTAAAGTGATTCACTGCTTGGAGATGAAATTAAATTTAGAAGAATGTCACTTCATGATCTGCTCATAAATTTCAGATCTCATAATTTCAGTGAAATATACTGAATCTCCCATCTACCAATATACAGTATACACTACAGCTACTTACGGCAATATAATTGAAAAAAGACTCAATATGTGCAGTCATCCACAGATCAAAGGCTCAGTTAATTTGGAAGGGCATAGGAAAAGCACTAGTATTAACTTGGCTCAAGTACCACATCACTGGAATGCTAAAGTCATGGACACCAGGCTTACTGGTATAGACCTCCGCAGACACTTGTCAGAGTGTGCTGGGGAAACCGAAACAAGATGAAGGACCCAGCTTGTATAGGGACAGGTTCGCAGGTGACTGGTAGGCTGCTATACCACTTCTTGGGATTTAAAAAAGATTATTATTAAGGACTTCTTAACTCCCATTGCCCCATATCTACACCTCTCCTATAGTGGACTTTGCATTATATTTATGTACAAGTTTTATTTTCCATATCAATTGTCTTCACCACCAATATATCCCTGTCTAGCACAATGGCAGCCACATAATAGACATTCTGTAAATGTTAGGTGAGTAATTCAACTCAACTTGTTCAGCAAATATGCACTGGGTTCTCCATGCCAGGCCCTGTTTTAGGTACTGAGGATATAACAATGAACTAAATACTTAAAGTCCCAGCTCTCATGAAGCTTACACTCTAGTGGGGGAAGGGACAGACAGTGGACACTGAAAACATGGAACATGTTAATTAGCATGTTCATTAACTAGAAAACAGGAAGTATGTTAACTACGAGGGAAGAGAAAGTGAAGTAGGGAGAAAGGAAGTGTTGACAGCGGAGAGGGCAGGAGAATTGCTATTTTACATAGAAGGTCTCTGATAAATCTGCTGAAGAATCATGAAGGAAGTGAGGGGGCAAGTCACTCAGATAGTTGCGAGAAGATTTCACTAAGGCGGAAGGAGCAACAAATGCAAAGACCCTGAGGTGCAGGTGGGGTTGGGCTGATGAAAGAAAAACAGCCATGAAGCCAGAGTGGCTAGAGGGGAGTGATTAAGGACGAGGGTGACGGAGGCAAGATCAGAGAGGTGGCAACTGGGATGGGTCGTGAAGGATAAATCTTATAGACCATTATGAAGCATTTGGCTTTAACTTTGAACAAGTTAGGAAGATTTTGAGCTGAGGAGTGACATGTTACATTGAAAATAGATTTCAGGGGGGACCAGGAGTGGAAGTACCCCTACTACAATTGGATCTCTCTGAATAAATGAATGAATAAATGAATGAATGAAAGACAATTAGTAAGCAGACAAAAAAGCATTCATTCTCGTGTGATCCTTAGTGTTTTTCACTCCATTATAGACACCTCTCCACATTTTCGACTACTCATTTTTTTTAGGGTGTGTTTCTACCTGCAATTCAGGGAAGCCTGAGCTTTCTAAGGTCTAGGTCAGTCAGTAATAAGTAGTTTTTCAAACTGGTGTGACAGAAAGTCATGCAAGTTCTTTACTCAAAGAAGGGTCTACAGAAGAAACATGTATGTATGTATACAAAGTCTGTATACAACCTAAGCTAATGATGCTTACTTTTCTCTAACAGTTCAAATGCATATTCTGTATGAGGAGCTTTTAGTTGCTGTTGATGCATGGTCAAGGCAAATGATCTTTCTGCTCTGAAGATGAAAAAGAAGAGATGTGGGAGAAACCAGAACGCTATAGCCTGAATGCTTGTGTTCTCCCAAAATTTATATATTTAAACCTAATCCCTGATGTGATGATATTTGGGACATGATTAGGTTATGAGGATAGGGCGCTCAAGAATGAGATTAGTGCCTTTATAAAAGAGACCCACAAAGTTCCTTAGCTCTTTCCAGTATGTAAGATTCCGATGAACCAGGAAGCTGGCTCTCATCAGATACCGAATCTGCCGGGGCCTTGGTTTTGGACTTTCCAGCCTCCAGAATTTTGAGAAATACATTTCTGTTGTTTATAAGCCACCTAGTCTGTTATAGCAGAGCAAATGAACCAAGACACCAGCGTCCACAGTATTTGTTTCTCTGCAAAACTCTGGGCCCAGAATAAAACCTAAATGCTGTTTAAAAGGATGTTTCGGGAGATTGATAGATGTCAGTGGCTAGAACGGAGTGCAGTTACTAATTATATTAGTTTTCCAGCATAATGTTGTTAGATTTAGACTTAAAAAAAAAAAAAAGCTAGTGTTTCTGAAATGTAAAGAGGGTTAACAATTAGTCATATAGATTTTCACTTAAAATAGAGTTCCAAGTTCTAATTATACTTATCACTCTTTCAAAATTTATAAAATTTATAAAATAGTCTAGTGTTCTATATGCACATTTAATTTTTTCTCTCATCTTTATTTCCATGGCTACCAAGGTTTTCTAAGCTCTAGTCCCTGCAAGTAAAAAATAAAAAGCAATTCTTTCCTCACCTAGGTTTGTCCTTTGTTTATACATCAGATTCAGACCTGGAATTGTATTAGTGACACACTTGAAAACCAGTTTGACTTAGGTGTTTAGTTTTCAGTGTAGACTAATAATCGCCCTTAACTTTTTTTTTGAATCTGAACCCCTTTGTGAAATTGATGAACACTGTAGAGTGTCTATGGACAAATGTGCATGTGCACACACACATTAGATATGAAATATAATTTCAGGGGATCCATAGACTTCCTGAACCCCATCCATGGGACACCTTATAGAGAAGCATGTACATTCAGGTAAAGCCCATTGTCAAGTTGTACTGATATAAGTGTAATCAGGCTCACGTAAATAGAGAGTGGTACATTTTTACCTAAAGTTTTTACTTTGCTGTGATTATTTTTTGGCTAGCTTTTCCTTACTTAACAAGGGTAACACATAACTTGTCCTCTTACGTATCTGCATGTTATGGAAAGGTGGTTTTATTCCAGGTTCTCATTCCAATGCACCATTGTTTCAGTTTATATGTGGGTGACTCCCACCCAGGAAAGACTAAGACAATAAAGACATGATCTAGACATTTCCTTTTGTGAGATAATACATTTTCTCCTTGCTGATGGAGTTGGTTGGGTTTTCTGTAACCTGCAACCAAAACTGAATCAGAGATTTCTGTATTAGATTAGATTACTGGACCTTTTGGCATATTTTTTTAAAAAGCAGTGAATTAATATTCCTAATCAAATTAATTCTAGGTATGCCACCTGTTACTCTTGACTGGTTTTTTTTTTTTTGGTTTTAGGATATGGAATGAAATAATTATATGTAGGGTGTCCCCACTGAATTGGATAGAGTTTGGAGAATACAATGGACCAAGCCCCAGGCTTACTTGCTCGGATCTGCTCCTTTGAAGTAGGCATTGACCGTTTCTGTAAATGCTGCTGCAACAGGGAGGGTGTCCTGGGCTCCCATGGTTAGGGGGCTGGGTCCCCTGGAAGAACCTGCATGAAATGAAAAATCTTCATTTAATATGGATCGGAGCCATCTTAGTACATGTGGAACTAAAAGCCCATTAAAGGATTAGAGGATGAAATCTAATTACTGAAAAAAAAAGCAATGTGCTAAGAGCCATAACTGTATATTCAACATAGAGCTCAAGTATTTAAAAGGAAATATTTGGCTGGTTTACAGACAAACACACTCGAAATTAATACAACGATGTATTTTACTACAGAAAAAAATCCAAGCAGAAGAATAAAGTCATAGGGGGTTTCAATGTTTTACATAAAGCATAAGGCAGTATTTGCATGACAGTTTGTACAGCAGGTAGTTAGTAAGAAAATTATTAGCTTCTTATTTAAGCCTTCACCTTATACAATTGCCCACACACTCAAAACTGTTTGCATTTCTTCATTTTAAAGAGACAAACAGCCATGCAGCACAGTGTTACACATTGTCCTTCTCTGGGGCGTTTCCATTTCAAAAAGTCCAATTACCCTTAGATCAAGTAGGCTCAAGTGTACATGTCCCCAAACATACACAACCCAAACGTCCACCTTGACTTAGCACAAACACATCAATGCATCAATTCACATTATTAAAAATAACAGTTTACTGACCATCTACTACATACCAGGCACTACACTGGATACCTTACAAGAATTACCACATTCAAGCCCCACATCAGCCCTGTGGGATAGGCATTATTATTCCCATTTTACAGAAAGAAAACTGAAGCTCAAAGAGCTAAGTGACTTGCCCAAGATACAGTTAGTTAAGTGGCAAAACTAAAATTCAAACCTAGGTTTGCCAGCCTATAAGGCTCATGATTTTCCCTATGCTGTTTTTACCATATTGTTTGTCTAAATGAAACATTTTCCTGTATGTTTTTGATACAACTTGAGGTTTCCAAAAGGAGCGAAGTTTAGGACTGTTGTCTTCATTAACAATCTCTAGACATGGTACTGAAGAGTCAAGTTTTATAAGGACAAAGTATTTAATTATGTCACACATTCACTGCTTCTCCTTCTTATCACACAAAACACATTTACTCTTCTCCACCTCATCACAGACGACGCGTTATGCTTTTTATCTTTTACCTTTAGTCACTTTCATACTCTTCTCTGACTATGAAAAGATCTACCTTTGTATATTTCCCTCCTCAATAAAGTTTTCCTTGTTAATTCTAGTTCATCCTAGTGTCTACATTTTCTATCTTCCCTTGTCTTCCAATATCTTGGATGTAGTAATGGATCACCAACAAACACTGGCTTATTATCTGCTATGTATCAGGCATTATGGTAGGTGCCGGGGATTCAGAGATAATTAAACATAATCCTTGTCCTCAGGAAATAGGTTTTTGTTGCTTACGAGCCACGCCTCGAGTGGTATTTTGTTACAGCAGTCAGAATGGACTGAGGCACGCAGTCTGGCCCAGATCTATCCTTCCTCACCTCTTCCCTCTCTTTCCAACAACGCTATGCCCTAGCTGTGTTCACCTCTGGGCACGACAGTCCTTACTGTGGGTTTAATCAATAATGCCAGAGAAGGAAAAAACATCAAGATTTTACAAAGAACCCTTTTACCTTAAAGGATCCACAGTTTACAATTCTAATTTCTTCACATCCCTATACATTGCAGTTAATACGCCATCTTCTATTTTACTTTTTTCATTTATTACACAATTTTTCTTATTGCTATCTGGTCTACATATCATTTCCATGAGTATATATTATTCTATAAAAATTCTCCAAATGTTGGGTCATTTCTAGGTAGAAATTATTCTAAATCCATCTTCATATAAATTGGTCTTTTTCTTTTAATTATTTTTTTAAGATATAGTTTTATTACTACAAAGTGGGATGACCCAACCATAAGGCAGATAAATTTTTGATTGCTAAGAATGCCAGATTATTTTATCTTATTTTTAAAAATAAATTTATTTATTTAATTTATTTATTTTTGGCTGTGTTGGGTCTTCGTTGTTGCACGCGGGCTTTCTCTAGTTGCGGTGAGCAGGGCTATTTCTTTGTTGCGGTGCGCGGGCTTCTCATTGCAGTGGCTTCTCTTGTTGCGGAGCACGGGCTCTACAGCGCAGGCTCAGTAGTTGTGGTACATGGGCTTAGTTGCTCCGTGGCATGTGGGATCTTCCCGGACCAGGGATCGAACCTGTGTCCCCTGCTTTGGCAGGCAGACTCTTAACCACCACGCCACCAGGGAAGTCCCCCAGAATATTTTACGTAAAGATTATACTCAGTGAAAATGCTATTAGTAATAAATGAATGCTTCTGTTCCCCTGCAGTACCTTAGAGAGTCTTTGTTACTATGATTATTGGAAAACTAGGCTAAAACCAGGAGAGTGTCTAAGATGCTGAGAAATTCAAACCTTATGGCCTAAGGTGACTAAGAGGGGCCTCAAAACTATTTTCAAATATCTGAAATAATATTACCAGACAGTGACTCTAGGGACCAGAATTCATGGCCATGGATCTGCAAGTTAATAGCTTTGTGACCTCGGGCAAATGAATTATCTTTAGGTTTTCTCAATCATGAAATGAAGGCAATAGATCACATCATCCCTGTGTGTTAGGATTCTATAGTTTTAAGTTGTTTATAGGAATTTTTAAGGAGTTTTAAACAGTAGGAACAATTTTCTCACACAGAAATAAGCTGCTTTGAAAACTGTATCCCTTCACTGGTGGTTTTAGTGAACCTGCCAAATATTTACTGGGTCTCTACTCTGTGTAAGATAGTGGTGGGAACACAGATATGCAAACTTTCAGGAAATAAGATACAAGCATATAGGAAACCCAGTAACAATATCATATACAAACAAGAGCTTAAGACAATAGCTCAAGTGACAGCACTATGAGTTTTTTTCACTACAAGATTAATTGTCCAATGAGCAGAACAGGAAATTCTGCTCCTTGATTTAATAAAAAGAAACTCAGACTCTGGTGTCACACAGACTTGTGTGTGAATCCCAACGCCTCCACTTACAATCTGCTGTGACCAGGAGCAAGCTATTTAATCTGTCTGTGACTCAGTTTCATCTTTAAAATAAAATATCAATAGATAATAATATCTATATTAAAGGTTTGTGGTGGACATCAAATGGGATATCCTTAGCGTGGTATATACTTGAAAAAACATCTTCTTCTTGTTTTTGTTGCTGTTATTTTGTCAGGGTGAGTTTTACTAAGGTTGTTGAATTAGAGTTGGTTCTTTGAATTTGAATAGTTATTGAGGTAGAGAATGAAGGGAGGTACCACAAATGGTACTCCTCATTGAGCAAGGAGATAGACCAACATTTTCAGGTTCCTTCCAACCCCAAATTTCTTTTATCATAAGAGCAATGAATTCTATCATGCATGTTTAATTTTTGTGTATTACATGGGTGGCTCTCATATCTATTCAAGTCGCTTGATATAATGCTTGGACTCATAGGAGATGAAAGTTGGTTGAATGCATATTTGTCTGTTGATTCATTCGAATGTGAGTTCCTGCAATAAGTAGGCACTGTGCTAGTTGCTGAGGGATTCACAGAAATGTATGAGATGTACCCCTCCCTTCATGGAGCTTGTAGGATAAAAGGGGACTATAATAGTAAATACAAATGAAAGACAAAGCACTACATGAAGTTAGATAATATTGATAGCTAAGTATTATAATTATTATATTATTAATGATTATTTTTAAAGAATTCAATGTCGAAATAGTAATTATTATGTCTGTCCTACAATAAAATAAAATATCAAACACTAATATGGCTTTTTGTTCTTTATACATTGAGGGGATAAACAGGTTCAGTATAATTATCTCTGTTGCACTAGCCCAAGTTCACTCTGCTAGTAAGTGGTAAAGATGAAATTCAATCCTAGGTCTCCTAGTGCTAACAAAAACAGTAGTAGCAACAACGAAAACTTTGTACCTCTTATCGCATACTAAGAACTATTCTTGTATTACCTCTTAATCCTGATAATACCCCCATTAGGGAACTACCATTGTTATCCCTGTTTTCCAGAGGAGAAAACTGAGGTTACAAATCATTCAGTAGCCTTGCCCACAGTCACCCAGTTAGTAAGCAGTAAGCACAGCATTGGGATGCAAACCTAGTACTTCCTGACTCTGGATCCTGAGCTCTTACCTACACTGCTCATGGAACATGTAAGTCAGAACAAAATTATGTTAGACATCTGAGGGTGCATATGTGGTCCCCCAAGAAGGACAAGTTGCTGCCATTACCTTGTCGAGTTCTGACAAAATAGCAATTCCAGGGTCCTGGAAAGCAATTGTCATGCACACTTAGGGAGTTCTGAGAAATGGAAGAAGGCACATAGAGTCACTATCATGTGATGAAATTTTCTGAAAGGCAGTTTTCTGTGACTCTCATTACCAAGCAAGGTTATACACACACACACACACACACACACACTAAGGCTAAAGAAAAATTAGTATGACATCTTTAAAAGAAGAGGTCATCCTACTATATAGCACAGGGAACTATACTCAATATTTTGTAATAACCTATAAGGGAAAAGAATCTGAGAAAGAATATATACATATATATATATACATATATATATATGTAAAACTGAATCACTGTGCTGTACACCTGAAATGAACACAGCATTGTAAATCAACTAAATCAATAAAAAAAGAAAAAGATAAGGTGGTTAATTTGTGAAAGCATTTCCTGAGTAGTCAACTGAAATATGAATGTGAGTATGGAGTAGGGGCTGTGTATGTAAAAATATGAAAGGAGAAAGGGAAAAGGGAGAACGATTTTAGAAGAGAAAGGGAAAGATACAAATAAAAAAGAGGGAGAAAAGGAAGCGAAATACCCAGGTACAGAACTTGAGTAAGAGTACAAGGTTTACTTGATAAATAAATGGCTGTTCGAGTCCCGGGTTCCAAAGAGACGCCTGGTACTACACCACTGCCAGTCTTTTGTGTGGAGGGGAAGTGTGTCCTCACGGTGTGCCCAGAGCAAGCCTGTCCGGTCCCCCTGCCCCCCTGTTCAGTACAATTTACTCCATTTTCTGTATAATGTTTTCCACTTTGCAAAGTTGAAATTTAGAACTTTTTTCATATCAAACTCATGAAGAAGACTTCTTTTGAGTTGTTTTAAATATAATATGAATTTATGTCAGAGTAGTGCTTCCCTCAGGGGTGTTTGTAGCGTTTGTCACTATAGGCTTAATAAATGGTAATAGCTGTTATTGTGTGTTAACTCTGCGTAATGCTTCATATGCATTACCTCCTTCAATTCACACAAACACCTCACCAAGTAGGTGCTATTTTTAACAACCTTTTCTTACAGATGAGAAAACTTTGGAGGTGTAAGTAGGTCAAACTCAGAGAGCAAGTGATCTATACTTTTAGCTATTATGCTTTGCTGTTACAGTAAAGAATCTAGAACCTCTTCGGAGGCTGTGGGCTTCAGTAGTGACTGTGCTTCTTAGTTAACATCTGCCCTTGGGCAGGTCACTGATTCTAGCTGCATCCCTATTAAATTGGGACATCAATGTCAGTGCCGCCAACTTTATCTGACTGTAAAGAGGATTTGCACTTACAAATGTCAGGAGTCAAAAGAGCTGCAAATTTTACTCTCTTTTCATCTGGGTTTGGAAACAGTCACTCTGAAAGTACAACATGAAGAATGGACAGCAGGAGAGGGCAGTCTTGTTTGTTTAGAAGACCATTACCAGCCTTGCAGCCTACCAACCCGAACACCTGCTGCTCCACCAGGCCCGCTGTACACGCAGGGCAAATGACCCTTATGTCCAGGAGTGAGAACGCAGGAGACAACGAACAGATGGAAGCAATATACAGCATCAGAATGCATGAAAGAAGAGAGGAGAAATTCCAGGAGTTGTATGAAGAAGCAGAGAGTGGGAACTGGATTAGCTTTTTCTAAAACAAAGCAAATCATATTAGTAGAATTAGTAAAAAAAAAAAAAATTATAGTCAGTTCAACTATAATTTATAGAGTATATTCTGTATAATGTGATAAAGACAAAAATGTTGGAATCAGATTGAATTAAATTTGAATCCTGACTTTATCACTTACTGCGTTACCTTGGGAAAGTTACTTAACCTCTCTCATGTCCACCTTCATCATTTTGTAAAATGGAGATAGTACCTTCTACAGATACTGTGAAGATTACATATGATGATATAGAATGTCTTTGTTATCTGAGGATAGTCAGTATCAGAAAAAAAAGTCACTTAGAAATGAATGCATTTAAACGGTTTCCAAAATTTCATAGGATATAGTAATAAAAAGGCTTGACTTGCACTCTAAATTGTCATAAACTAACTTTGTGAAAACAATCTTTTATTAACACACTGCAATCAAATAATCAGTGAGTTCTTAGAATGAACAAAAATGATTTGTGTTGATATTTTGAGGAAAGGCATAGTTTTCTGATAAATTGTATTATAGCTTCATACAACAATCTAGTTTCAGATTTGGTTTTCTTTCATGATTATAAAGTGATCCTATATTGCAGGGTTAATTGAGAGTTTTATACATTTTCCTAAGGTTCTCTCAATTTCTTGATTTTCTTTTGAAGTGGCTATGATGTAAGCTTCCTTTATTTCTTCTTTTTCAATCATTAATAGTATTATTTCTGCTAAACCCTCAATTGATGATGACTTTGAATATAACCTAAGGAGCTTTACAACATCACTTTCCTTGACTTCATGGAATCCTGTATCCTTTCTAAGATTGGTAATTTCATTTTGCAATAAATGTGCACTGCACCTGCATTGTGTGTCCATTATTTGTTTCAGACATTTATGGAAAAACTGACTGCATCTGCATATTATGTGATGAACGGTGATAGATGCTAGGGTTAATCTGGTAAACTGATTTTAGAATGGGGACTAGTGTTCTAGATTAATACTTTCATGTCGAGTTGGTCTTTACTTTCCTACCAAATCCAGTAACTGCAAAGACACCCATAAGGACACTAAAGTAAGGAGTTTCGCGAGTATATGTAAATCTGAGTGCCTCCGCATAGTAAATACTCGATAAGTAATAGCCATTATCATTAACAGAGAAGGAGAATTTGCTGGGCAGTTACAGTATGTAATATATTGTTTCAGGCTGCCCTCAACACCATATGCATTTAGCATACAAAGTAAGATAAAGAGACGATTAGAAGCTTTTCTTCGCCCAGTAGAAAGAATTTTATGGTGCGAGCTTAACTTGAGAAGGTGAGTTGTACTTTTGTGACCCTGTGAATCTTAGCTAGCTGAAGTGATGGTTAATAAAGTAATATTACTTTTTTAAAAATCACGGCAACTTTGTTTAAAAATTTTTAGGATAGGTTTGTAAGAAAAGGAGTCAAAGAAAAGTTATTACATATAAAATTTTCTATTCTTTTTTCTCTGCATCTTGGAATGTTACAACTTTACATAAACTAGTTGACTTAAATTATTTGAAATTTATCTTATATGTGTATGTTGTATGTGTGTGTATATGCTGCATATAAAAATGTACGTGTAAAATATTTTGTGTATTTCGGTATATTTGTATACTTTTGTCTCTTTTAGAATTCTAGGTCTAAAAATTCTGTATCTAATGAATGCTGTAGGTTAATCTCATAAATAACAATGCTGTGATCATAGCTAAACTGAACATATACTTTTTGTATCCCAGGACTATTCTAAAAGTTTCACATGCATTACCTTACTGAATCCTCACATTAAAAAAAATATTATTATTACTATTTTGCAGATGACAAAACTGAGGCTTAAGAAAGTCTGAAAGATTCCCTAAGTGCTAGTTTGGTTCCTCACATCCTGAAGTAAGTGGCATCAATTGACTTGCTAAGTGCCAAGTGCCAGTACAGAGGAAAAAGGGCAAACCTCAAATGAGGAGTCACCAACATTACTGAGTACTTGCTATGGGCTACACACTCTCGTTTATGCTTTACACATACTGCATCATTTAATTATCACCACAGTCCTGTGCCCACATGGGCACTACTACATATTACAGATCAAGAAACTGAGTCTGAAAGAAGATAGTCTTTTGCTCACATTCTCACCGTAAGCAGTGGAGTTCGTTAGGATTCAAACGAAGGTCCACTTAACTCCACGCTCCTTCCACATAAGGAGCCCCATAGGCTTGTCTCGACTCACAGTGGCTTTGGGTGAGTTATACTTGTTACATGCTTTTCAGTGTGCAAGGCATACACCTTCAGGAAAATGAGGAAGGCATACTTAAAGTCAGTTATCATAGAGTAGAATTAAGGACACTGAATTTCTGGGTAGGTGAACAGGATTAGAGTTGTTTTCAGTCTTCCTCTTCAAAAGTCCCTGCTCACCTGCCTTGGAGAGATATACATATATGTAAAATATATACATATATAAACATATAAAAATATATTTTATGTGTAAAATGTATATATACACATATAATATATATATATTTCAAGTGCATATAATTGCTTTTCAAATTCCACTTAGTCCATAAACATGTGATTGGTTAACGTTTTTGTTGTATTTTATAGAGAATTTTCTTCAAACTGGGTCTTTGCTTACAGTTCTCAAACCATCATCCAACATTAATTAATGCCGTATTTAATTAACTTCCTAAAACAATATGGTTGACTCAGAAAATGGGAAAATTATGTTTCCTTTTCATCATCAAAGTCACATCAAGCATATTCAACACAAGGACTATTATTAGACATGGACATAAGGCAGGAGACAAAGCCATAATGAAAACGTCTTCAGTATGAGGACTCACATGACCAAAACCTATACAACTTCATACAGACAATACTGAGAGTGATTAAGCATCTGAAGCTAAGCCAGCTAGAGCGCGGTATGACAAAGAATGTGGAGAAGACATGAAGAGCTACTCTATGTAGAACACTTATACGGGATGGCCATTGTGCCGAATACTTTACACGCATTATGTCTTCTACTTTCCAAACATCTCTTTGAGGTACATACCATTATTAGGCATGTGTTACCATCGAGGAGATTGAAGCTTAGTGAGATTAAATAATTTGCTCAAGGTAACTTGCTCTATAGTAAGTAGAAAGGTGCTGTGACTGAAACGAGATCTAACTTCAATTGTATTTTCAGTGTTGGCCTGTTCATGTTAAAAAGCTTTGCTCCAACATCCAGCTGGATGCACAGTATGCATTCTCAATGGGGCAGCTTCTCCCCAAAAGGGGTAGAAATTGGTTCTTAGGGGAAGGTGAAGGAAATCTTTACCTTTTTATGTATGAAGCACACAGATATTCATACAGTACATAACCAGGTGTACAGTACATCTGTGATATTAAAATTGTACTGGGGAGCAATGAGGGGGAAACAAAGGTCTAAAAAGACTCTGTGGGTAAGGGAAGGGGGATAATGAAAAAACAGTTTGAGAAGATCTGGTTTACAGCTTTAAAAGGGTCATTGGTTGTGGATGTCCTTTACACCTCATCAACTCTCTTGGGAAAAACTTTACGGGACTGGTTTTGCTAAAGGATAATAATGGTTTATTTCTTTCTTCAAACTTACAGAGTGAATAATATCTATGGGGCTGAAATTATGGGTGGGCTAATCAAGATCATTGGGAAAATATCCAGTAAGGACCCCACAGAGGAACCATAAATGGCTAAACATTTGAAAACAAGTTCAGCCTCGCTAGTAATCAAAGAAATACAACAGGAAGAGAGAAATAATTTTTTATCTTTTCAGATTAGAAAAGATCTGAAAAAAACAATACTTCATGCATGTGAGAACATAATGAAATAGGCACTGTAATATAATGTTGATGGAAGTAAAAGTTGGTATAACCTTTCTAGAAAACTGCTTGGCAATGTGTATCATGAGCCTTTAAAGGTGTCATAAATTTAGCCCATAATTCCAATTTTAAGGATCTATTCTAAGAAAATGTCTTAAGGCCAAAGAATTATGTGCAAAGATGTTCATGGCATGTGGGAGAACTTGAAGCAATTTAAATGCCTAATAACTGAAGTGAAATAAATCACAATTCATGACAGAATAAAATGCTATGCAGATATTAAAAGGTTTTCAGTAATTAAAAATAGAGCTAAAAACAATCACATATCACATTTTACCTATTAGATTGGAAAATATGAGAAATACTGACATACCTCAGTGTTGCTAAGTGCATGGAAAAAATGTTAATCATAATGCTGGTATAAATTTTTGGATGGACATTTGGCAATATGTAGTATTATTTTAGATGTGCATACCCTTTAACACAGTGATTCCAGTTTTAGCAGTTTATCTTTTGGAAAAATTCACACAAGTACGTGAGGACATAGGTTTAAGGCTGCTCACTGCACCATTTCACACAATAGCAAAAAAAAAAAAAAAAAGAAAAGAAAAGAAAAAGCCAACCTAAGTATCCATTAATAAAAGAAAGGTACATGCATACAATATAATACTATGGAAACATTAACATGATTATATAGATGTATATGTATAATACACACACATACATATCCCAAACACTCCATATCATAAATTTAAATGGCTACTATTGAATGCAGGTTATAGAGCAGAGTCTATCTTCTATTTGCATAAAACCGTACATACTTCCTTGATTGTTAAGAAACATAATTTGAAAACATGAAAATATTAAAATTTCTGAAATTGAGATGCATCTTGTAATCAATGTCAAAAGAAAACTGGCAGCTGCTAACAGAACATGTTCCAGAGTTGTCTCTGCTTGTACTTGTGGGAATGTAACCTTGATTAGAAGTGATCAGCTCATCTCGAGGTCCCCTCAGTTGAGTTATTTGAATTGACAGCCTCTCATGTGATTAAATTTGGACCCTTATTTTCCCTTAAGAATTGTTTTTAAAGATTCCACCTGATGCAGTAATAAAGTGAAAAGTTATTTGTACACAGAAGATAAACTGTCACACACCAAGCTATGCAATGGCAGGCAGGAGAAACTGCCAGATTCTTTGAAAAGTAAACCATGGAATTTCGAAAGATGGGACAAGTAGGTTATGACTGAATTATGCATCATGAAAGAATATATAACTCAGGTGCTAAAACTGTATCTGTCAACAACTTCTGGCTGACTTTCAAGAAAGTTACCTTTTGGCAATTTATAAATAAACTTAGGAATACGAATGCAGAAAAAACCTTGGAATTTTTGATGTGCCCCCAAATGAAACCATAAACATCAAAGAGAATAAAAAGATCCAGATTATGAACATGCTGTATAAAAAGCACCAAGTCACTGTGATATTAAATATAACTGCTGATGGCCAGAGTGACTTAGGTGTATTTTTAATTCTGAAATTGAAATGTTTAGATTCAATTTCTGATGGTTATACTGAAGATAGTGGCTTGCAATTTGTCTGTTATTGTTAGTTAGGAAAAAAATGCCTTTATACTTTTAATGAAGCTTATTTTGCACCTGAAGTGTTGTTAAACCAATGGAGCACATCCCAATGGATGGCTTTTTGGGATCAAGTAAAGGCAGCACGCGCGCACACACACACACACACACACACACACACGTATGATTTCAGCATTGTATTCACTCTTTTTTTTCAGTTCCAGGATCTTTTTTCTTTAACTTTATTGAGGTACAATTGAGAAATAAAATTGTAAGATATATAATGTGTACGTGTGATGATTTGATCTACATTTACATTATGGAGGATTCCTCCCATCTAGTTAATTCACACGTCCATCACCTCACATATTTTTCTCCCTTCCTTCCTTCCCTTCCTTTCCTTCTTTCCTTCTTTATTTCTTTTGTGAGAACATTTAAGTTCTTACTCTCTTAGCAAATTTCACTTGTATCAATACAATACAGTGCCATCAACTATAGCCACTACGTTATACATTAGATCCTCAGACCTTATTCATCTTATAGTTGAAAATTTGTACCCTTTTACCAGCCTCTCCATATTTCCTCTACATCCAGCCCCTGGCAACCACTTTTCTACTCTCTGTTTCTATGTCTGACTTTCTCTTTTCTAGATTCCACATATGAGTGATACCATGTAGTATTTGTCTTCCTCAAGATCCACCCACGTTGTTGCAAATAGCAGGATTTCCTTCTTTCTCTGTATTTACTCTTTTATCTATACTTCTCCATATTGTTTGAAGTTTTAAAAAGTAATGTGCTTACATCAATTTCACAATCAGAATAAAACAATGAGCTATTTTCAAATACAGTTTAATGGCATGGGGGACATTATCATACGTTAAAGTAAGAGAATGCATACTTATATACTGTATGAAAATATAAACTACACACACACACACACACACACACACACACACACACACACGAGTCACCTACACAAGAAAAATCTTAGAAATAAAATACACCAAAACAGTGGTTATCTATGGTTATTAGATTATAGATTATTTCATTTCTTATAGCTTTCTGTTTTTCTAAATTTTATATAATGAGCATGATTAGGGATAGTGTGGCAAAAAATATTATAAATAGAAGATGTGGTACATATATACAATGGAGTATTACTCAGCCATTAAAAAGAATGAAATAATGCCATTTGCAGCAATATGGATGGACTTGGAGATTATCATGCTCAGTGAAGTAAGTCAGACAGAAAGACGAATATCATTTGATATTGCTTATATGCAGAATCTAAAAAAAATGATACAAATGAACTTATTTACAAAACAGAAACAGATTTATAGGCTTAGATAACGAATTTATGGTTACGGGGAGGGGAAGTGGGGGAGGGATAGATTGGGAGTTTGGGATTGACATGTACACACTGTTATGTTTAAAATAGATAACCAACAAGGACCTACTGTATAGCACAGGGAACTCTACTCAATGCTCTGTAATAACATATGGGAAAAGAATTTGAAAAAGAATAGATACATGTACATGTATTGATATAAGTGAATCACTTTGCTGTACACATGAAACTAACACAACATTGTTAATCAACTATACTCCAATATAACATAAAAATCTAAAAAGAAAGAAATTGAGAGTTATACTAGGATCTTAAATAACTCTGAAGCTTCTACATTTCTCCTTTATTTCTTGAATGGTTTCTGTTCTTACAGTCAAAAAGTAGATGCTGGTAATTTTGAATTTTATGATATTTGATATTTATGAATGGAGAGGCATAAAGAATGCTGTCGGTCCTAGTCTGACTGCCTGAAAGCCTGCTATTTGAGCCACCAGTTTCCTGGGGAATGGGCTGTGAGCAGAGTCCAAAAAAGGCAAAATCTAGGAAAGGAGTAATCAACATTAAGTAACTCATTCTTCCCCTTCCTGGACTCACCCGTTACAATGATGACTGCAACTCCGGAAAGTCACCAAAACATCTTTGAAAAATTAACCTCACCCTTGCTCCTTTGTGATACTTCTCCAGAAAAAACTTTCGTGTTTCTCAAAGGCATAGTTCAATGAGCCTCTAAATCAAATCTTGAAGCAATGTTGCAGTTACTCTGAATATAAGACTGAGCAACACAATTGTAAGTTGCACACACTGTCTGTGTGAATGTGCCAGCAGGAAAAGAAGCCCCAAGGCCATATTTACTAATATCCTGGTGACTCAGTACAGCAGAGCCAGCAGAAAAGGAACACGTCCATGAAAATTCCTGTCTGCTGAAATTCTACACTCTAGCAGAGATTATTGCCACATACATGTTGCAAAATAGTTGAAGATACAAAAGGGTTAAAATCTTAAGGGCAATGACTTATCTTAATGCCTTATTTTGATGACCTTAAATCAATCTTTGATTTAATAAATAAAGCAATGAATGTAAAATTCTTAGCAACATAAAGTATTCATTAATGTTAATTATTTTAAGAAATGATTATATTTGTATAGTACTTTATAGTTTACAAAGGCCTTTCACAAGTAATTGACTAAAGTCCATTAGGAGTATGTTTGATATTGATGAAATATAAACATTCCACATACATAAAAGGGCTTAGAAATGGGAGATTCTCCCGAGTCTTGACATCACCTCTTTGAATCCCTTTTTCATTCACTGTGTCAGCTCTCCTCTCTCTAGTGGGTAAATCAAAGGTCCTTTTCTCTGTCTGGGGGGGTCAGAGTCAGGAGTACAATGTATGGGCTGTCTCCATCTGTGGACAGCTCTTCTTAGAAGACACATAATAAAAGACTATTGTACAAACTAGTATGTGTAAAATAAGTTACAGGGATATATTGTACAACACAAGGAATATAGCTAACATTTTATAATAACTTGAAATGGAGTATAACCTTTAGAAATTGTGAATCACTATATTTCACACCTGTAACATATAATATTGTACACCAACCACACTTTAGTTTAAAAAAAGCTATGCATGATGAAGGCTCACAACTATGCAAAGGTAAAATAGATCCTTCTGGTGATTCTCAGCTTCTCCACTCTTTTCTCAGGAAGTTTGAAGTTACTTGTCAAATTTGCTGAAATACCTTGATTTACAAATTCCTTAATAAAAGAAATGGTAACAGATTTTCTTCCAACATCTCCCATCAGCATGAACACAGCATCCCGAGGAGTGTATCACCAGGCAGATCATTAGCCTCAGCGAGGTAGCTTTAATGATTGGCTCTGGTGGAGGCTGGTGGTAGGAGGTGAGTGTAGAGCAGGAGGACACATCCTGCTTCCACGGGATTCTCCTGCTCCATAAGCAGCCAGAAAAGAGGGCCCGTTGTCCCTGCTGACAAAGAGCAGGGGGCCATGTAGCAGCTCACAGCAGATTGAGTTGCCAGATTCTTTATGTGGAAGACTAGAATGCAGCAACCCGACCTTCTTCAAAGCAGGCAATAACTAAACAAAGCAGTCCAGGGATATGGGAAGGTGGACAACGGTGGTAATAGCAAATCATTATTGAGCACTTTGCATGCACTGACCTCGTACTTGACTATTTAATCTTTACTACAACCACTACAACACTATGAAATAGGTTACTATTTCCTAGTAATACCATAACTATTCCAATTTCCAGAGAAGAAAACCAAGACTTAGGTTAAGTAGCTTCCCTAAAGTCACATCATGCTTAGACTATAATTTAGACCCTGAAGGCTAATTCCAAAGCCAACGCACGCGCATACACACACACACACTTTCTCCCTCTCTCTAAATATATATATATTCCATATATTTTTCTCTATCTCTATGGATATATGTGTGAGTGCATGCATGTGTGTACACTGAAAGTAAACTAATATAAATTAAATGGGGACTTTGTCTATTTCTAATATCTAGGATAATACCCAATATGCCTTTAGATTAACATTTATACATTATGTAAGATTTTTATTAGAACTCTAACTCAGCAAAACATTTTATCTTTCTTTAAAGCGGACTCTGTGTAGACTTAAAAGTCATGCCTGTCTCTTCTTCTGGAAGCTCTCCCTAACTTCTGGGCCAGGTTGTCTTTCTGCTCGGTGCCTCCCAAAACACCCTATCTCCTGAATTATAACAATCTCTGCACGTTATTGTAACAACTTGTTTAATGTCTTTTCTATGCTCCATGAAGGTAGAAACATGTTTTTCTTGTTCCCGACTGTAACCCCAGTATCTTTCATAGTACTGAACACATAGTAGAGGCTCAGTAATTACTTGCTGACTGAATGAATACAGCCACAACAATATTTGTCCTTATAGCAATATTATCAAGGCCGTGTTCTACAAATGTGTTCATTGTTTTCCCTATCAGATACCTACTTATTGTAGAATTAGTAAACATGGTAAACCTTAGCATTTTAATCAATTTTGTGCGCATACATATAAACATATGTAGACAGTCCTAACTCCTGCTAGAGAATATTAACTGCGAGCATGTCTAGACACATTGCCGCTACCATGAGGAGGAGTTTAGAAACTCTATAATGTCATAAGAAGCAACTAATTGCTCCTTTTGAACATGACTTATATAAGTTTACCGTGGGGATAGGCAGGGAACTTTAAAATTTATTGCAAGAGCTCCTATTTCATGGAAAAAGAAAAATGAAGTGCCCTATTAAAAGAAACAATTTTCTTTCTATTTATAAGCCAAGAAATACAAAATTTATTACTCAATTATTTGTAAGGTTTATACAAGTCATTACGTTTTTGTTTGATGTACTCAACAAATATTAAAGATTCCTTCAGTCTCAAATGATGGTCAGTTTTGAGTGTTCACGTCTGTGGGTCAGAAGGAAGAGATAGAAGCTTACAAGACAGATGAGAAGGACACACGCCCAAGAGAGGACGAAAGGCGTGGACAGGCAGCGGTCAGGGAAAAGAGGCAGGATGTCACCTCTACGCTAACTTGTATTTGCAATAATGGCCTTCTAGAAGCTGGTATCCTCCTTCTAGGCTTGGTGTCTGCAATTTTCCTATCTGTTACTTAGGTGAACGGTCATACTCAGAGTGCAGCCGGGTGAGCCGGTTAGGCGCTCTCCCCCGAACACGAGTGACCGAGAGACAACAGATGAGCAAAAGATCTAGGCACTTAATATATACCACAAAAACCTGTCCATTAAATATCCTGCATTCAAAATTAACCATTAATACTTGTGTGGCTATTTAAAGAAAAGATACAATGGAGCAAGTTCCAGGTTACAATGCATTCCTTTTCCCATATGGTTCCTGATACAGGCTTGCCCCAAGGCTAAACCCTTACCTCCCTGGATTCAGTCCTCACCTCTAAGCAAATAACTCCCACGTTTCCACAGTCTGTTTACTCCTGGACTCATACTATATAGATGGTGTGCAGGACTTCAAAGCTGAGACGTCTCCAAAGAAACTCATTTTTTCTGACCAAATCTAGTGCTCTTGGAGTCTCCTTTCTCCTGGTTTACAACAGTACCCTTCTCCCTGTGTCTCAGAATGGAAGTGTTCACTTATTTTCCACAACCTACTAGATGTCAGATGTTTCTACCTCAATGGTGTTTTCCAAAGCTCTCCGTGAAAACGGTACCGTCGGTTCTTTCCTACTTCTCCCGAACTGCTTCAGTAAATCCCCAAATTTCTCTGTGCCTCTAATCCTAAAAGTCAAAGATGATCCTACCAATTTCTTTCTCCAAAATTTCTCAAAGTTCCACCTTGCATAAAGATTGTAATCAAATTCCTTCTCTCAGTATTGAAAGCCTTTTGGAATATGATCTCTACTTATTTTTCAAGATCATTTCTTAAAACATTCCTAGCCTCTCCCAGTGTTTACTGAATATAATGTAGATATCATTCCTGGGTATGATGTGGATATCACTCACCCTAACGCCTTTGCTCAAGTCATTCTTCAAACTGGAACAATCTTAGGTGTCTGAAGTCCTCCTTGTACCTTACTGTCAGTCAGGTCAAAGTCCCTGTGTCTCTAAAAAGCTTTCCCAGATTCCTCCCAGTTAAAAAAAATCTATCCATTACTCATACATTTCCAGCGTGTTTTTAAAATTCTATTATGACATTCACTACAGTATGCCTTTTATAGAAAATCCTAACTCTTCTATTTCTTGTGAATTCCTACAAGGAAGAAGCCATATTGTTTTACCTCCATAACTCCTTCACAGGGGAGTGTGATAGCTCTCTGATAGCTAAGAGCAGCTCAGGGAATGCTTGTTAACCACTGAAAGAAGAAATACAAGAATGAACAGTCTTTAGTTTTTCTATTCTATTCATTACTAACCCTAGTTCCCTTTTCCTGATCTAGGGAACTATTTAACTTATGCTTCAGGTTTTGAAATTGTCTACACATAACAACTCTTCTTTGTGGGGCTTAAGGCCTTGTGCTGTTCTTATTTGTTCTTCATTTGGTAACCCCAATCAGATGAGAAACACTACGATTTAATCTACTCTTGCACCCAGACAAGTGTGACTGAAACTCAGGGTTCATTTCCTTTGTTGGGGAATAAAAGACTTCAATCTTGAGCAAAGCAAAGGCTGTCCAACATTTACATATTTTAAAATTATTGAATTATCTTCATTTTCTTTTGCATGAGGGACACATTCAGAAAGAACTGTGTATTTTGGACCATATTAGAAGAAAATACACCATCGGTGAGTCTGATGGGGATACAAAAGGAAGCTCCTGGCCTTAGTCACTACCAGAGACCCAAGAGGTCACTTTAGAGACCAGGAAAATACCAGAAATAAACAAATGCATCTTAGCTACAGAACCTTCTTGGCCCCTTCCCTTAATTCTCCTCATTCAGTTTGAATGAAAATTCAAAGTATGAAAAATAAAAACATTTCAGAGCTACGAGTAATAAAAAGACATGGAGGAATCTTAAATTCATATTATTAAGTGAAAAAAGCCAATCTGAAAAAGGCTACACCTTGAATAATTCCAACTATATGAGATTCTGGAGAAAGAAAAACTAGGGAACCAGTAAAAAGATCAGTGCTTGCCAGTGGTTGGGGGACTGGGAAAGAATGAATAACTAGAGCACAGAGGACTAGGGCAGTGAAAAAACTATGTAGGATATCATAATTACAGATACATGTCATTACACATTTGTCCAAACCAATAGAATATAAAACACCAAGAGTGAACCCTAATGTAAACTATGGACTTTAGGTGACTACCCTGTGTCAATGTAGGTTCATCAATTGTAACAAATGTCCCACTCGGATGAGGAAGGTTGTGCATGTGTGAGGGCAGGGGGTGAATGGGAAATCTCTGTACCTTCCTCTCAATTTTACTTTGAACCTAAAACTGCTCTAAAACATAAAGTCTATAAAAACCCAAAACCAAACCAAAAAGCCTTTCATATCATGTAGTATGTTAGTAAACCAAACACACACACACACACACACACACACACACACACACACACACACACACACACACACAAACTATCTTAACTTGATTTTCCTAATTATCCTACCAGGTGGGTATTATACCTTCCACTTTAACAATTACAAAACAGAAAACTCAGAGACATTAAATTCTCAAGATCACATAGTTATTGAGTGGCACAGAGAAGATCTGAATATTATAGTGGTTAGGAGCATTTATAACATAACACTAACTCCCTCTGAACCGATTTACCCACTGACTAGCTGTGTTATTTTGGGGAAGTAACCTGAATTCTCAGTGCCTCTGTTTACTCATCTGTAAAGTGTGAATAACGATAGTGCCCACTTCACACAGTTGCTGTGTAGATTACATGAGTTTGTGGCCAGGGAGTAATTAGCAGAAGATGAGAGCCATGGTAAGGGTTTATTGGTGATATTGCATCAGCAGTATTGGTATAAGCAGCAGTACTCTGGATATGCTGAATCCAAATAAAATCACCTTTTCACTAAAGGGTACCCTTTGCTTGGTGACTTGGGATAGAAACTGCCACCTACTCTTAAGCTTTCCCACAAGTATTTAATTGGATAGAATTCTGATATGAATTCTGTACCTTCACATCATCCCTAGCAACCCATTCATAATTTGGCCTGGACATCAGGGCTAAAACAGGGAGCACTTTGCTGACTACGATGTTAAGAAACACATATTAGGTCTTTGTCCCAGTTCCTGGCACAGAGCTCCTCAAACCCTTGTCATTTCTTGAGTGAGAGGGTTAGTGGGGGCTTTGGGGTTATTCATAAAAAGTCTCTTTTAACCATACCTGAGTCCATACTAAGGAGGTGACTCTTGGAGGATGGGGGCTGGTTGGTTAAAGGGTTGAACTTTCTGTTCCATCTCCCAACCTCTGGAAGAGGAGAGAGCCTGGACATTGACTTAATCACCAGTAGTCAATGATTCACACAACTGTGCCTACATAATGAGCTTCCCATAAACCCCCTAAACACTGAGGTTTGGAGAGCGTCCGGGTTGGTGAACACATCAACGTACTGACAGGGCGGCACACCCAGAGAGGGCATGGGAGATCCGTGCCTCTACCCCCATACCTCCTCCTAGTCATTTCTTTCATTTGCCTGTGCCTTCGCTGTATCCTCTAGAATAAACGGGTGATAGAACGTAAAGCTCTTTCCTGAGTTCTGTGAGCTGTGCGAGCAAGTTATCAAAACCCAGGAGGTGGCTGTGGAGAGCCCTCAATTTACAGGCAGTCCATGAGAAGTACAGGTGACTTGTGGGACTTGTGACTGGTGGGTAAAGCGGGGGGCAGCCTTGTGGGACTGAGCCGTGGGGTGTGCCTAACTCCAGGTAGTTACGTCAGAATTGTTCAGTGTGAAGGGAAACACCCCACATGTTTGGTGTCAGGAGTGAGTGGAATAAAGAGAGAGGCTTCTCTTTTACTGACTTTCTTGTCTATCTCCAGCATGACAGTCATACACAAAACATGTGAGCCAAGGAACCTGCCCCAAAGAACAGGAACAAGTGAAATATCAGCATGTTGGTCAATCCCAGAGATTTTCAGAACCAGGTCATTAATTTCTTGTGAAGAGGTCGAGTGAATTCTGAAACCCTCAGCAGATCTACCTGGTGGAACATTTTGCAGGTTCAGCTCCACTTGAATCTTCTTCACAGGTTTAGGCTATTTTAAAAACTGTGACCTTCATTTATGAATAGAAAGGGCTTTACATTTTATATTGACAATGTACTTTACATAGAAAAATTCAGAATAGCTAGGAAGTGCGATTTTAATATTTTTAATGAAGACAGTCTTGTATCACTGCTTTTTATGTTTCTATATTGTTTCCCCAACTTAGTTGTACTTAACACTGTGACTTGCAGAGTTGGGTACTCGATAACTTTACTGCATTATTGATTGAAAAGGGCCTACAGTGGGGTAGGGGCAATTAGCGGACACTTCCCACTTGAAGAATATTGTGAATTTAGCAAAACAGCTGCTTCCCAGAAAATTGGTTATGCCTTTCAATTTTTCTTTCTTTAGTGACTCTCAGATGAATGAATTACTATCCTCCTGGTCATATGTGAAAAATTTGACCTGTTTGCTTCTTACAGGATGCTATTACTATTGTCAGGGCAAAGAAAGTTGAGTGGTCCATGACTATGATTATGTCTTACCAAGTTTTAAGCAGGGATATTTAATAACCTACTGAAGGAAGTCAGAAGTTAAAAATATCCAAGTGTTACTTTTTTCACATGGACTACATAATTCCAAAGAGGAAAATGTAGATCCCACTGTATAGAGACATACTTTTCCTCTGTGGGGTCTAACCTGGATAAAGAAGAAAACTTGAATGTAGGCTTGGCTAGTGGACTGAACGAGAGTGGGGTGGACATGAGACTAGAGGTTTCAACAAGGTCAAAGATAAGGTGTAGTCAGGGGACCAGGAAGCTGGAATGTTAGGAGAGTTGGAAAAACCTGCGAGCATCACCTATCTCAAGGGGCTGTTGCGAAGGCTGAATGAGATCATGGACGTGGAGCAGAGCATCAGCCTCGGTCTCCAGCTAGGAGCCTGGTTTCAATCCCTTCTCTGCCTCTTCTTGGCTGAGTGATCTTGCAAAAGTGACTTATGTTAGCTGAATCTGAATTGCCTCATCAGTGAGTTGTGCAGATAAAATGAGATAGTAGATGAAATGTACTTTTTGCATAGTAAGAACTCAGGTGTTAGTTATTATTATTCATTACTTTTATTACCTCAGGTCCTCTTATTTATTTATTTTCACCCCCAATATGTTCCATTCTCCTTCCCTATTTTATTTTTTTTTCTGTAGAACTTAGGCTGTAAATTTTACTTGTTTATCTTTTTACTTTTGATTCTCCACATTAAAATGTAAGCTCCATGATGACAGGGAATTTTTCCTGTTTTGTTCCCTACAGGGGAGTGCCTAGGACAGTGCTGGCACACACATTTAGTACTCACTAAATATTTGTTGAATGAAAGAATCATTGTATAGGAGTATAGGAAGGGGGACACATGGTTAGTTCTGAGATAGCCAAAATGACACTTGTCAGTAGGGACCATTTCCAAGATGTGGCCAGAGGTGTGGGTTAATGAGTGGAGGGAAAGTTTATTGGAACTGAAGAAGACAAGAGGCCCTGGAGCAAGGGTCTTGGGTGGATCATCCCCACCGAATCTATGACACAAAAAGAAGCTAGGGAGTGAGGTGGAGAAGAGGGTGAAAAGGGGCTGCCAGCATCCCTAAGCCTGTAGATGAACGCAGAGGAATGCTCCGTAGTCAGTGGTGGACGGCCGTAAGTAAAAGGTAGAATGAGCAGATGGCTGCTTTACATTATGGGGAGTGGGAGTTGGAAGTAGCAATGGGGAGTTGGGAGAACTCATAGTCCCATGACACAGGGCCCACAGAAGACTAAGGAACTTTCCGTGGAGAGAGCTAGAGGAGAAGAGATGGCCCCTGGAGAGAGCTGGGATGCAGTTAAGGAAACAGGTGGGCGAGTGTGGCAGAGAGCCTGGGAATGCAGAGAAGGGTGTTGCTAAGGACATGACAGTCCCACAGGTTGGTGGGAGTGAGACTAGTAAACAGGAGCACGGAGCTCTCTTGAGAGGAGAGTGCAAGTGGCTGTATGCACAGAGGAGAGGTGACACTCAAGAATGTATGGCTGTAGGTCGTCTTTTTTTCCATTACCAGATACAAGATGATTTTGTAGTTAAATAAGTTAAACAAAGAGAGGGACAGCACATTTCTGGAAACATCTTGATGTTCAAATGCTCTACAGAATTATTCAAATATCTAACAGTCACATCTTCTACTTGTTATGGAAATATCTTTCCCTTCCTTCCATCTCAGAAGAATACTTGATAGTTTCAGTTGGATATACTCCTGGATGAATGAATTTAAACAGTTACCACCTTTCGTAACCTTCACCATTTTTTTTCAGCTCAACTTAAATAGGTTAAAATTTCAGTGAATTTTTTAAAAATGAAATTGTTTATAAAAGTAAACCACTAAGACAAGCTTTGGAACTCTTCTGAGTTAGAACTATCATCTAATGCTTTTCTATCTCTCTTGTTAAGTTAAATTTGGAGGTGTGAAGCATCTCAAGCTATCTCCAAATAAGTTCATAAGGCAAAGTTCATTAGTGAGTTGGTTGATTGGTCAGTGACTCACTGGAAATACAATATTTCCTGTTGCTACCCAAGCTACTCCAAGCTAAGGACTTCCATCTCTGGGACCATCTTGCAAGGAAAAGTCACTGTTAAGAGAAAAAAGCCACACCACAAAAACTACTTCAAAATCCGTATCAGTCATTCTGATTTTTTACAGTTGTGCTAAAACACACACTTAAGTTAAGAAAGTTCTTTTTGTTGTCATGAAATATAAGATGTTTAATATTTAGGTTCAATTCTAGAGTAGAATATTTTTTGGCCAACTTTTTATCCCAAGATAAACTTAGCTATTTAAAATCGTAGAAAGCAGAGTTTTAAGTGATATGTGTAAGATAGTCCATTAATTAAGTTGAACTACTTAATTTTTCCTATACAATAGTTTAAACAGGCCATTTTATCAAATGCCTGGCCTGTTAAAATGATTTAGAATTTAAATATAAAACAGAAGAATGCTAATCCTTAATACAGAATATAACAAATTATCCAACATTGAGGTTAGATACCTGACATTATATTTATGTATATTTTCTTTCATCTTCTAAAATGGCAAGTCCAGTGGTAGCTGTACATTTTACTAGTCATTCCAGTTTCAATTTCCATTTCAGAAGATGTAAATAGAACTTACTAAAATACTTTTTTTCTTTTCCTCACTTTTCTGACCTCCTATGCAGCATTCCTTGTCATAAGAATATTTACACATTTACATTTTACAATAATGGACGTTGTATCTGAAATATTAATTATCCAAAGCAAAGTTAAATTCCAATTCCAACCAAAAATGTCCTTATATTTGTTGCATTGCATTTGCAAAAGAGTTAAGAAAGAGCCCTGGTTGACAGAGTTAAGTTCCTTGCCCAAAAAAGGTGTTTGTTTTTTTTCAATTTAACACAGTTAATTAAGTAACCAATATTAACTGCAAATTAGCTTTAATTTTTTAATATGAAAAAATCGAAGATCCCGTACAAACCAAATTCATGGAATATTTTCTTTAGTATTTAATATTTTCGAAGTAGCCATAGCATTTTTATATAGAAAGTGAGACCAGGTCTTTTGAAGAGAATTGGGATTTAAAAATGTGAATGGGGAAAAGGCACGAGGGGAGGATAAATTAGAATCTGGTATGCTATGCACTACTTACCTTCAAAAGTCAAATAAAACTTTCCTCTGTCAAACCAAACGAGGGAAGGCTGTTCATTCTCTGCATGGCCAGGAGTTGAAGCGGGATGGGAAAGGTTAAGGAGAGGGAGAGAGAAGGACACAGTATGAGTTACAGAGCAGGTCATTCATCTCACTAGGGGGGAGGGCAGAGGCACTTCATGCCGTTAGCGTGCAGGAAAAAGGGAAGGCTGGCAATCTATTATTATTGTTATTTTGTTTTCAGTTCGGGAAACAGAAAGCAAAAGCAAAGCTATGGAGGCCTAAAGGGATGGGCACGTGTTGCTGGTAGCTTGGTACTCGGTGCTGGTGCGCATGGAGCAGAAGTCTTCCTGGCCATGCAGGGGCGTCAGCATATTTTAACTGCACGAGTTTGGCCAAACTGTCATTCAGCAATTGCTGTATTTATTTCATCTTCAATGTCATCCCCTTCTATGTTTTCAAAAAGATGAACTCGGAGTTATAGGTTATATAAAACTTAGCTGAGGTTTTCAATAACAACAGCATTGCATATCAACTGAAAGTTCATGGAAGATGTCATATTTCTTCCATCCCCTCCCCTGGAATCACCTTAGGCATCCAGACACAAAACACCCTTTACCTACGTACCAAAGAGAAAACAAGATTACTAACGGTGCTCTACTATATTTTTAATTAAAAAGCCGTCACTGGACACATAATTCTGAGCAGTTAAATTATTCCTCCTTCTGTAAATTCACAAAGCAATAGCATCTCACCTTTTTGGAACCTTTTCACTGAGAAACTGTCATGCAACCTGCGGCTTTATAAAATGTTCACTCAAAAAACATTTCAGTGGCATGAGTTACACGATGAACAGTAAACAGACGGTGCATCTGATCGGCACTGGACACTCATGAGGCGAGGAGCATGTCCATGAAGTTGAGCATTCAGATGGCATAAGGGCTTGGATTTTTAAAGTCTAGATATCTAGAGATCACTCGGCTAGCACCATACCTGCAGGCGTTTCACAGCGCCTTTCAAACGAGGGCAGTTTGTCATAAAAAACATCATCTTCTGACACTATGAACCAAAGAAATATAAAGGAATGGAAAACAAAAACACAAATACAAATCTCAAATGAAATCAAGCAACACACTTTACTGATCGAAACACAGGAATGATTTTAATGGAAAAGGAAACAAAACCTAAGACACTGAGATTATGGAAAGGGTATAAAAAAGTGATGTGCTTATTTCATGATGAGCCTATGAGAAGAAATGGAAATCTAAAAAATGCCAGATGTTAGCATCTGTGAATTCACTGAAGTCAGCTCCATGGAAGAAATCACACCCCCACCTTTTCAGGGAGTTGTTAAAAGCACTATCATTAATAATTGACTCGTGCAGGTGTATTTCACTCAGACACAATTCTCAAGTGGCTGGACATATATCCATCAACAGAACCTCTGGACAGAGTGATGACAGCTCAATGGGATCACCCAGCATGCACCTTCCTCCCCATGGGGAAAGAGGAAGCTTTTAATGAGACCATAAAAATGCAACAGTATGAATCTGAGGTCCCTGAATGAAGTATCCCATTTCAACTTCATCAATATCCAAATTCAATTTGCCTTGCACTGTACTTGGTAGTTATGGATTGTTAATTTTGAACAGCATTATTGTAATTCCATCTTTGGCTATGGTATCAGGCATGGCCAAATGTCTTTGTAAACTGGTCACAACAGTTGCTCTGAATCCCAACCGTTCTGGATCTCTGTACACGGTCTCCCTCCTCACCAACAAACAAATGTAGACAATTGAAGTTTTATTCTATGTGATTTAGATCAATCAGTGCCACACGTCTGAAGGGTATTATTATAACTTTAATAGAAAATTGAATAAATTCTGTACAAAGACCGGTAAGGGAGAATTTTCCCTAGAACGCAGAGAAGTAAGATAAGGAAATGGATGAGGGTAGTAAAATTATTTCAAAAACTCTGCTTCTTGGAAAATATTCTACTAGCTTGCCTCCTTAGACTTAGTGAATAAGGCAGGGAAACTATTTCTTTGTCAATTCTTAAGGCTCTAGGATAGCACCTGTCAATCAGCTTTTAATATACATGTGGCTTCCTTGGTGGCTAGAATAAGCAAATGCAACTCCTATAATATCTGTAGGAGAGGAAAAAGAACTGGCCCTAAGAAGGATACCCCATAATATCTCCAGAAAATAGGACACAAAAAAGTTACATTGGCAGAAACTGAATGTAACAGTGCCTTTTCATACCTATTAGTGGGGAATGGTGGAGAATATTCCTTTCTTTTGAAGAACTAATTTTCTGTTTACAATCTCCTTAAAATGAGGAGCCTCCAATACTGTCATTTGTTCTTTGAGCTGAAGTTACAAAAGAATGGTTCGTAAGGGCTGAACAGGGTGGCTATCATTTTTTATTGTGGTTGTAGACATTGAGCGCTTAGAAGAAAACATACTAAATAAATCAGAGAACTTAAAAATGGGTGGTTGCATAGCTCTGTGCTTAATTTAAATAAGGGCAACACTCAAATCAAGTACAGAAGAAAAATTTCCTTAAGAACTAACCATGGAAATTGCCTCAGATTGATCTGAGATAGGGAAGTCAGTACTGGAGACAGGCTTTTCAAAAAAAAAAAAAAAAAAAAGGCAGAAGGAAAAAAATACTAAACTGTGAGAATTTAAAATTGGGATCAAGAATATCCACCTCCAAAGGTCTTTCTTTTTGTCCAGAATAATTGATGTTAATATAGTTATATTTTTTAAAAAGCTTATCTAAGTCAGAATTGCCACCCAGCTTAGAGAGACAAAGACTTGGAGGAAATATTTTAAGTTTTAAATGCTATGACTAATATTCCTGTACTGAATACAAATCACTTTTGCTCAAAGATCTACACCAAAGGAAGCATCAAAGTCCATCTGATGCCCGTAAATGATTACCTTTCATTCATTACAGATTCCTGGGATGTTAAAGATGTAATTTAAAAATGCATAATTAACAGTGAAGGAATATAATTCATAGTGAATTTAACAATGAAGAAAAATTGTCTTCAGGGTGGTCTTTTTGCATTGGGGTACCAAAGGAAGGTTTTGCAAACATCGAAAAAAATGACTATCACCTATAGAAATAAGAAACAAATAATAAATTGGATATATACAATTAGAGATAACTCCCTGTTTATCTCTATCTCTAAATGTCTAGGAATTTGTTTCTGACAATAGAATAACTTTAAACACTTTCTTTACTCACATAATATTAATAGGATTCTTCCCCCCAAATCAAATAGTGAAGGTCCTGTGAGCTTTGTTCAGTACAAAAGGAGTTTATTGTATTTCATTGATTCTACTATGTGTACTTTTTAACCTCTCTGGAAATGGGATGGGTCTTAAAATCAATATGATAAGGAAGTATTGCACCTTACCTCAACTGGCAGCTTTCTCCGCCCTTTCTCAGTCATATGGAAAATAATAGTGCATCTTCTGATTGAAGGTAACTTAAATTCAGCGACATATAGTTGCAAAGGGACTCTTCATTATTTGAATGTGACAATGCACAGAAAGTCCTGTTTTCCATTTGGCATCAGATTTACTACTTTATAACCACAGGTTTCATGAAGAAGATTTTATGCCTGAAGTCTGGCAGGAGCAAATTCTTACTTGAATTGTTGTGTAGGAAGACCAGACATGCTCTTAAAAATTTAATCCCTGAATTACATTAAACTTTGCAATAAGCAAGTACAAATAATAAGTATCCAGTTTCTGCCACACATGTCCCAATTTTGGCACAAGTGTCACAGGAAATGTCAGAAAAGTATCTTGGTGGAGGGAGGGAAATATTGAGCCATCGATGTCAGGAATTTGCTGCTGAAATTCTATCTATCTCCCCCAAGCCATCTGATTACATTAAGTTGATGTTCCAAGGCAGTCATGAACAGTCAGCACCTTAGTGCTGAACAGCCAAAGCACATCCTCTCCAAAAAGAGATAAACAATGCTACACAAGGTGCTGCTGGGCGGTCGTTGACAATGTATTTACTTCAGAGAGAAACGGCTGTCAGGTGACCCACAGCAGCAGGAAATAAAGAACAAGAGAGTGAAGAAGATGAAAAACAAACAAAAATAACAGACCCAAACAGATAAAATCAGAATGCTCCTCAGCAATGAAGCAATGTGACCAGCCTCTAAGGTGGCTTTTTTCTCTTTTTAGTCCCTCTGTGGTTCATCTTAAAAGAATGCATACTAGCTGTGTTAAGAATCAGAGTCACTGACCAGGATTTGAGATTTCTGCAGCAGGGAGCATGAGAACACACGGTACAAAACGTGGCCACAGGTCAAATGCTCTGTGTGTGCAATTTTCTCTATGAATCTCAATGAGTTGAAGGAATAGGTTAGATGGTCATCTGAGGTCACTTGAGGTCTGCTTTCTGAGTGACAGTTTATTATCCTTACTTTCCTCTCTGGACCACCAGGAAAATCACAGAGAGTGAGTGGAACAAATGACCTTGAGGAAAAAACAACAGAAAAACAACAAAGCAGGAGTGGGGGAAATGGCTGTAGCAATCAAGAGTATTAAAGAGAGTTCAAAAATAAGGTCAGAAGTTACAGAAAAGACAAAACAAAACAGCGACAACAACAAAACCCAGAGAGAAACTAGCTAATAGGCATCTAAAATTAGGGAGCCCTGAATTGCCCCAGCTGATGATGCAGGTAAAGAATAGACATGGTTATATAAATGGTGTTAAATATCTGTCTGTTAACGAATCATATGAAATTGGATAACTGGCTATATTTTCACCAAATCTGAAGAATTCTTTGGGGCTGATCTGATTAAAAATGTAGAGCACGTGATATGGTCGAAATTCTCTTTGGGGGCCTAAGAGGCACACCTTAACTTATTTCCCTGGGAAAAGAGGGATTTCTTCTCCAGAAGAGCTTCAGGCTTTGATCAAATTACTCCTCCCATGGGCAACTCTGTAGTGTGCTCTTTTTTGGCAAGTAGCAGCAGGAATTTATTTAGCTTTGGTTAATGATTCTCCCAAGCAATGCAGCATGAGCCAGCTGGTTTATAATATGGGAGACTTGGAGGGCATTCAGACAATAAAGGAAGACAATGGGAAAAAATGGAATGGGAAAGCCCAGGTCAGAGATACCATGCAAACATGAGAGAGGAAGCAGGAGCTATGGAAGGTGGGTAAAGAGGTGTAGACAGAGACCGGCCTTGGGAAGAGGGAAGACACTCCAGGCAAAAAGAGGCATTTAAACCTGGGAAAACCATCCAGCTGAGCAGCCATTCTCAACTCTTCACTTTCATCACACCATAAGGAAAGAGGCACAAAGGCATTTACTGAAAATGCCAGCAATGACTTATTTCTTGGGGAAAATTGACCGCACATCACTGAAAAGCACTACAAAAAATGTCGAAAAGTTTTCTCACGTCCCACAGTGCCCATGTTTATACCATCTGTCAACATAAGGAGAACCAAAGTGATGAAGAAATGAAAGCTTCAAGAAAATAAAAGTTCTAAATTTTGTGATTTCTGATGCGTTACACGGTTGGAATTTAAAAAAACATTCCCCCCTCAATGGAGACTATTTTCATTATAAGAAATAATATCTAAATTATAGGATCTTATTTGACGATTTCTTCTTTACTTTTATGAATAGCTCTGTATGGAAATAGCATAAGAGAATTCCTGCAAAACACAGGTGTTCACATTCTTTTATTTGCTTATTTGCTTACTTAAAGCACTTTGCCTTCTTTGCTGAGAAGGTGCTTTTAAAAGAAGAGTCAGATGATAGTAGCAAAACACACAGCAAAACAACTTTGATCAGAAACATTGGGCGTTAGGGTTTTCAGATCATAAATAATAGCCAGTCAAAACCACAAACAGATTAGAAGAGAGGAGATAATTTTTACCAACTGTCGGGGTGGTGGCTGCACTCAAGGAATTGGTGGACGATATTGAAGAAGTACTTTCAGCTCGGGCTAGGGGTGCTATCGGAGGAGGGCTGGAAGAATGGATGGGAGGGCTGAAAGGTCGGGGCTGCAGGGAGAAGAAAAGAAATGGAAAGTTAGATTCACAGGTCTGCCCTCCATGTTTTTAGGGTCTCCCGGCCCCAGATATGACAACTCAGGTTCTTAAAAGAGAACAGGTGGCACCATTTTTACACTGAAGTTGATTCTATCTGTACAGGAGCTTGTGGATGGAGCTAGAGGAACCACCAACCGTAATGCGCTGCACTCAACAGGAACATCACATTTAGAGAAGCTGAGGTCTGGGGTGTGGTCAGTGATGTTTCAGGAGGATGGCCTCTTATGCCCCCAGGAGTTAAGCAAGTAACATAATGTGAGAGCTTATACCCACTGAAAGATATTTGAATACAGAATACTGTACTCTGCTAGCTAAACTAGGTATCAGGGACATCACCAGTCTGTGACTCCTGTGTGCAGATACCAAAGAAATTTACCTCTGCCAGAAGTCTCTTAATTGTTCACACAGAATGTTTCCCACCCCTCAGCCTTAAAACATGATGCAAGAAATGTCAGAAAAAACTCATTGGGTCATACCACCGTCCTTTATGTTCACATAGTGTGCCTACCACCGGTAACTTCTCTGTAGTCTGGGGACAGAAATCAGGACTTGCCCTCCCTTGGAATCTTCCAAAATCAGATAAATATGGTGAAAGGAAACCTCCCATTCTAAAGGATTTAGCACAATTGAGCATTATTATCTTAATTTTCATCAAACCCACTGTAGAAGAACTAAGGGCCCCAGGATCCTATTCCTACTATTTTCGACCTTGGCTTGAAAGATGTTAGAGATTTGAGGGCAACTGAAACGTACACTCTGATTGCAGTGACTGTCTTTCATATGTCACCTGTCAGGGCCATTTGTACAAGCACTGTAAGTAAGACTTAGACCTGAAGTTGAGATGACCCGCATTCAGGCACTTGGACTCCTGTTTGTCATTCCCACTGGATGTTTCTGAGCAGGCCAGGGCAGAAGGGAACATACCACATCTCCGACTCCAGGCTTCCCTGGAGGTAGCTTTGGCCGAGACGGAGGCCGGGGAGGAGGTGGAGGTGGGGTCGTGGTGCTGCAAAGAACCAAGGGGGTGGCTGGCCGAGCAGGGGATGATGCACCTGAAAAACAAGCTGGTGTTAAAAATGACTAGGAACGCAGGTGGCCAAAAGTGCTGTCATCACTGGATCCCGCCTTCCCCATTCCCCAACACAGTGTCAATCACAGCCATTTTTTTCACCTCAGCAGTTAGTACAGTCAACTCTGTAGCACATGGGGTTTGGGTTTGTTTTTTTTTTCAATAAAGAAAAAAAATCACTAGGTTGATGGCAGAAGCTGAAGCTCATTGCCTTTTGTTGTCATGTGACACCCAGTGAAAGGTAAATCCTTTTATTACTCCCTGTGACAGAAAATATATTCTTAAGACTCTTTTGGCTGGGTGGGCGGGTATCCTTCATTTTGACCATGGTACACACCAAACTTATGATAAATTCTCTTGATTTTTGCATATTCAGAATTTATTTATGTCCAAGATGAAAATGGAGGTTAGAACTTGAAAAAAAAGATTTTTCATATTATATGTATATATACATATATATAAATATGTGTGTATGTGTATATATATATATATATATATAAATATTTATGTATATAAAACACAGAAGAGAAGTATCCTTCTTACTGTGCTTCAAGATATGAGTGCTAACTTCATAAATGTAAGCAAACACTTGATGGTAAGCAAAGGACAAAATGTAAGAAAGTAAATTAGATGGTACATGCATATTTTGTGTGTAGAATCTTAACAGAAACACATTGAATTTAGAGGATTTTATTTTTCAAACGTGGCTAGGTAGGAATCTGTCTGTGTAGAGGTTGCCTGCGATGATTTTTGTGATGATTTTTAAAAGAGCCCTTGGATTTACTTTTCTGGCTGTCAATGACAAGCATGTGAAACACAGAGGACACACAGAGGTTGGCATGCACGCTGATGAGCACACCAGAGAGGTCTCTAGACTCAGGGGTCTGCCTGTCTTCAGTCATCTGTCCGGGATACACGGGTAAACTACTTGGCTAACAACCTTAAGAAAGTCAAATCAATATTCCAAACTGTTCTTGTTCAGTCAGAGAACTTCCAACTGCTCCTGAGGTTTTTTTCACTTTGATTAGAAGCACAGGTATCAAATCACTCCAAGAAAAGTCTAAGAAATTGTGCCCCAGGAAAATATCTCTCCCCAACTAGCCTCCCCTCCAACATGTCACAAAACTCTGTTCTCTGGAGAATCCTAGACCAGCACCTCCATGTCCAGTTTTCAGATTCTCAAGGAGATTTGGAGTTGAGCAGCAAAACCCATCACCTCAGCATCTGCTCCCATCTTAGACATGTCCTGGAGGTGAAAATCTTGCTCCTTTGTTTAAACAATTTGAAATGTTGAGTGCATTGTGTTTCTCTGTGTTGCTTATTCTAAGTGTAGTTTCATCGGTGCGAAACCCTAATAATTATTACCACCCATCCCTACCGATACCTCCTCTCCACCACTACCAACTTTTTATTGTATACTCACTTTTTATTTTATTGGGTCAGCATCTATGTTAGGCATTTTACATGCATTATCTTATTTTACCCCCACAATAAGCTTTGGAGGAAGGTACTTACTTCTACTATCTCAGTGGAAAGTAAAGCTCAGAGATATTCAGTAACTTGCTCAAGGTCACGTAGCTCAAATGGTCTATGTAACTACAAAGCCTGAGCTTTTAAATGCAGTGTCTTGTAGCTTTAGGTGGACCTTAGCCCCATATTTTGCACAAAGGTCTTCTTTTCGCATGGATAGACTGTATACTTTTCTCTCAATATAAATATTCTTAGTCTTTGGCTAATCTTCTCTGAATAAAAGAATAGGGTATATTTTGACAGGTCCCACTACAAAGTTTTCTTTATACCCAGGATGTTTTCAGAAAACAGAAGTGACAGCAAAGAGATGGGAAATAAATCTTTACACAGCAAAGTCTTTGTCAGGAAGTTTTATGGAGCTTTTTTGAGGGTTCTACTTTGCTGGAAAACCATGCTATAGGAGTGGGTCAAAATGTCTATCCATGGGTCTATTTCCAAGAAATAGTCTTCTGAGTCAATCTCGGGAAAAGATCAGCTGTGGGATCTTGACTTCTCTGAGCCTCAGCTTCCTCTTTTAAAAAAATAAGACATGTTTCTACTTTGCAAAGGGGTTGTCACAATTGGAATGGACAATGCTTATTAAAGTATTTACTAAACTATAAAATACTACACAAATGGAAGGCAGTTGATGATGGTAAAGATTGTTTTTTGATACAGGTACGACTAGAAGCAAGGAAAAAAGTGGCTAGTTAACTGGTTTCCTTTTCCTTTTGCGGCACGTTTTCTTTACTGTTTTACTCACTTTTTCTTTACTGAATTGATTTCATTGATTCGTTGTGCAGTTAGAAGATACTAAGGGAGTGTTTAAGAAGCAAAACCTGCTTGACAGAATACACACATTCAGCAGAGAGTAGTCAGGGCCTAAGGAGTATTTCACAACTGTACTAACGTTTCACACGATTTTGTGAGATTACACAATTATTTTGTATTGCAAGAATATAGAGGGTTATTATTTGTACATCTCTATCCTCATTCTTCTACCTTCAATTATACTTTCATTTTCCCTTCAAGCAGTGTTTATTCCCAAGAACAATGCTGGAAAATAATTGGACAACATCGTTTAACTTTAAAAATCACATGTACGTCATTTGAGTTTTGTGAGTTCAGAAAAGTTGGCAACCATTGACACGCTCTCAATCCATCTGCTGCTCTCAACCTGGAGTTCGATCATAGCTTTGGTATGAGAACCACATAAGGATGACTTCAACTTTCATCTCTCTTTTTGTGTGTGTGCTCGTGGGTGGGGGAGGGGAGTGGGGGGGAGAAGTGGTAAATCGAATCCAACAGACCTGAGGTCAGACAGATACTGGCTTTGCTATTTATTGTTTTGTAACGGTGGCAAGTGCTATCTTTCAGCATCCGTTTCCTTACCTGTAAAATGAGGCTAATACATCACAATGTTGTGGAGGAGAATCAAATGAATTAAAATATATGCACTTCGAAATATGTGAAGAATCAGTCTTTCCCAACTTGTGTTCCTTAGGACACAATTATACCATTGCTTTGAGGAAAGTATTAAACATATGTGGGAATGGTTTCACACTGCATTTCTTTTTTGGTGACCAGCACATTAAAAGCCCTAAAACAATACTGTCCAACAGAGCTTTCTGCAATGATGAAAATGTTCTGGAACAAGTGCTGTCCAATAAGATAGGCGTTAGCCACATGTGACCACTGAGCACTGAATTGTGCCTACTGCATCTAAATAACTGATTTTTAATTTTAATTAATTGCCATTAAGATTAAAATAGCCCCACGTGCCTAGTGGCTTCCATATTGGACATGTAGTTAGGAAATATATTTGTTTCATTCAACCCCAGGTAGCTCAAAGTTATTTGCTTATGGGGGGTTGTATGTGTGTGTCTGTTTGTGTTTAACATGCTTTACTATTGCTTTAGTTTCCCCAGTCGGGAAATGTTGCACTGAACGTTCTATCTTTACGGACACCTCTCTTTCCCTGGTCTCCAAACTTGCTGCAGGCCAAGAAAACACTTTCCCCATTCCATCCCCTGGGCACACACAGCCCACATAGGAGAAGAGGTAGCCTTTGCCAAGAATCAGTGTCTGCATTCCAATAAAGCAATGTGTTGGCCAAACTATGTATTTTGAACTTTTGCCATAAGGAAATTAAAGTTCTTGGAGCAAATTCTTAACTTCCAACTTTTTCAATAGCAGGTAACTCTTCTGATTCACGAGGCCTGAGTACTGTCTAAACTTGGTCATTGGCAGTCATCTCAGTGTGAATGAAATTTTTAAAGTAGGCATAATGGTATCTAATTAAATATAGTTTGAGGTATACAAGATGAGTTATTCCCATCAGGTTAAGTTTTAAGAAGCAAGTAGTGATAAGCACTATGAATCTTTAAAACATGAGACCGTATCCTATTCTTTTAATCCTAAATTTACATTTCTTCCAGTCTGTGTATATTTCATCAATAAAAGATTTACAAGCAAATAAACTGGGACTTAATTAAGGAGATAATGGTGCACAGTTTTATTTATTCATGAGCTTCATTGGCCCAGTTCGGTCTTCTATTTAGAAATTCAATCCTTTAATACCAGCAAAGTATAGTTTTTTTCCAGCACAGTTATTAAGAATTGATAGTCTTTACTGGTAACATTTTCAAGTAATTTTAAATAAGAATATGGAAACTAAACACTAAAACAACAAAACTCCCAAGGATTCTAGAAAGAAAGCTAGAGCTTCTCTCGTCACTCATTAGCTCAGTGGTCAATTCAATCAAACAAGCATCTCCCAGAGCCTTGTGGAAGGTGTTGGAGGAGCTGGGTGAGTAACAAAGCTCCCCTCCCCCAACCAGAGGAGTTTACTTTGAGGAGAGCATAGTGGCCGGGCCACTGGAGAGAAGGCATTATTCCTTGAAAAGTTCTTTCGGAAGACTCAGAGCCTGGCCCAGGAAAGAGAGTCCCATCCAACGCAATGGAAACATGCCCTTCTTTGACAGAGGACAACTAGCTTCTTTGGGGTTGAGGTCTGAACTGAAGGTTTTACCTAGGGGCCCTTTATTATCTTTACAGTTAAGTAAGAACCCCAAAGACCTAAAAAGGAATAGAGGGTGGAAGTGAGGCTCTAACCCTCCAGAATTATAGAAAGGAACACAGAGGAGTAGGTTTGGAGAGAAGACTTTTGGTGATCTTGATGACACTATGCAGTACAGGTGTGTGTCAGTCTCAAATAAGTTTGGGATGTTTTGTCACTAAACCTTATAAGAGTGCCTGGAGGGCATAGTGGTTGAGAACACAGGCTTGAGATCAGAGAGCCCCGAGGATGAATCCCAAGTCTACCACCTGCAGCTGTGTAAACTTGGGCAAATTACTAAACATCCAAGAGCCTTGGTTTTTCGATCTGTAAAATGGGGGAAATAATAGTATTCACCTCATGGGGTTGTTGTAAGGATGAAATGATGTGCATAAAGTTCTTGGCATGAAGCCAGGACAAGAAACTATAGCTGTTGCTCTTACTGGCAAAATAATGGCTCTCAGAGGTCCTATAGTAAAGCAGCCTGCCGATTTTGTTTTAACATACTTTCCCAAACTTAAATTTTAGTACTGCACTCTTTTTCCTTCTTGGTGGAAGAAGGGCACACCTAAGGATATAAAACACTGATTTTGTGGGCAGTGCATGTGACTCTCCAGTCCTCTCCTTGATCGGCTTGGATGCTCTCACTTTAAAGCACAGAGCAGTTTGCAAACCAGAGCAAGCACTGAAAGATACTCCATTGAAAGCAGAAGCAATGATGGCTATTAGAATAGAGACAAACGTCTTTCCTTTCTGTCTCTTACTGGATCTAAATAACTTAGACTCGGTCGCCTCTTTCAAAGAAAATAAAAAACAAATAGTCCTTGACACCCCTGCAAAGGAACCTAAACCAAACCCACAGGAACAGTTGGGAAGGCACTGGAGGATCTTGTCAGAAAAACAGGAGCACCAATGGAATGAATAATACAGAAGCTGCATTAGAAAAATCTTGGTCCTTCTTGGATATGCTTGGTAGTTCCCATCCTTTCATAATTAGAGAGCACAAAATGAAGCTTCAAATAAGGGAAACCAAAACATCAGATTCAATGTCAACATGTGCATTTAGAATCCCAAAATGTACATTTCTGATAAACTGCTCCATCACCTGTCACTGTACTTAGAGTTGACCTCATAGGCTGATTGAGCATGTCAAATGATGACATCAGAGAGCAGTTTGTTTCAGTGGCAGCTTGATTAGGCTGGGGATGCAATAAGGCAGCCTCTTTTTTTGCTGTCCTCTAAAATCTCTTTTTCAAACCCTACTTCTTTTTCTCTGAAGTAATTAGAGGAGTTAACATAGTTCTCCCACCATAAGGAAAATAAACAGAAAAAAAATAGAAGAAAACGCATTGATCTACAAAAACTAGGACTCTTGAAAAAAATACAAACTATTTATAAGCTTGAAAATTGAATAATGTCTGAGGATCTAATGTATAATGTGGTGACTATAGTTGATAACACTGTATTGAATGACTGAAATTTGCTAAGAGAGTAGAACTTAAATTTCTCACCAAAAAAAGAAAAAAAAAAGGTAAATATGTGAGGTGATGGACTGTGTTAATTAACTTGGTGGGAGGAATCCTTCACAGTGTATGTGTATATCAAATCATCAAACTGTACACTTTAAATATCTTACAATTTTGTCAGTTGTATCTCAATAAAGCGGAAAAAACCGAAAAAAACCCAAACTAGGGATCTCGTGGAGGCATCTGATGAGGAAATCAGACATTAAACATGAAACTCATTTGCTGTGAAACCTGTCTTTCTAGAACTTTTCCTGAATTCTAAACAATGACATCACAGCTTTCTTTAAAAAATATACACCTTAACTGCAGGGTGGAAGGCAGGGCACTCCTAAGGGCTGCGAGTGCAGGGCAGGACACATCCACAGACTTGCACTATGACCGTGAGCATTCGATGCACTAGTACATGCCACAGGGCACAGGACACCCACGCCAAAGGAGGGATGGCTGAAGCTCTAAAGCCAACTGCCAGGCAGGAGGAGGGCGTTGCTCACACTGCAGTAGCCACGGCCATTCCCGGTCACACGAAGCACACTCAAACATAAGACGTACCACTGGTGGTCCCCGTACCACTGCCCGAGCCAGGTCCGGGGGATGAAACCACAGTCCTGTAGGTGGGTGGTGGTGGGGCAGGCGGAGTTGCTCTCTGCCCCAGACCCAAATCTTTAGGAGATGAGATTGTTTCTAAGTAATCATCTTTAATGAAGGCCTGCTCAGCGACTTTCTTCTGGACTTCTTCTAAGTTGAGTGGCGATGGTACATTGCGAGGGGGACTTGGAGGTCCTGGGGGGCCAGGAGGGCCTGGGGGGCCCAGAGGTGGGGAGTCAGCTGGGTTGTCTGAGGCAGCTGGTGGGGACACCACCTTTTCCCTTGGAGTCAACTCTGGAGTAACACGTTCCGGGGATGTATCAGAAAAATGGACCCACTTTTCTTCAGCATTAACAGCAACAGACTTGGGGGACAACACAGGGCCAAAAATGCTGTCCAAGTCATTGATTGATGGTAGTTTTTCAATTTTGACCTCTGTGGCTGCCTGGTCATTTCCTGTGGTTAAAGTAGTTGATTTTAAAATTTAATTGACTTTGTTAAAATTATTTGTATGGGAAGTGGGAGGGGTGAGGCAAAGCCTGGTAAATAGATTGTCTTGTGAGGTGCCTAGGTAGGCATATTTCACAATGGAAAATCTTGATTGGAGTTGAAGGGAAGGGAAGAGTTCCTTGCATCTACAATATGAGTATCGCCTTTTTTGCTATTATTTACCCTCGTGTGGGGTGACCCGAGTTGGCTACTTCTACATCATCGAAAGCACTTGAGCACGCGACTGCCCTCCAAGGCTGCTTACAGGCATGCAAAGTGTGGTCATTCTGAGAAGGCAGTGTTAGGTTCACAGAAGTGTACAAGCTCTGGAACTGGAAATTCCAAAAGGGAGGTCCCTTTGGAAAATCTGGCCTACTGAAATACAGAGGACACAACCAAAAAAGAACTGATAGCTGGAAATGACCCTCATTTGATAAAGATTGTCTACTCTGGCATACTAAATGAACATGTTTCCTGAAACTAATGACAATATCTGTTAGTTAAAAAAACATATCACATCATCATTAGTTGTATAGCCTCCACCTTGAACACACCAGAAACACAGCACAAAGATTATTTAAAGAGATATCCCCACATGAATATTTACAAACATACACATACACACTCCACACACCACACACACATAGGATAATGAGAATACATTTACTACTTATTAGAACTGTTACATACATACCTGTTTAATAGGGAAGAAAATTATAAAAACATCTTTATAATTTCTTTTCTCAAGTCTAACCTGTTAACATCGAAGGCATAACTGATATATATCTATCTGAAGTCGCAAAACAAAAAAGTCTGTTTTGCTTAAGTATTAGCATTAGCTATTCTTTTTAATTCTTTTCAGTAATAAGAGAAAAAATTAAAACTGTCTTCTACAGCTTGGCAGGAAATACTTGATAACAATTGAAATGTGAGGAAGTGTACCTTTTACTAAACCGAGGTTATTTAAATTAGAAATTGTTACCTAAATAATTGCAAGGCATGAGCAGAAGCCACTTTACCTTTAAATAACCTTCTAGCTATAAGAGCCGGCTTAATATTTCCATATTTCACATTTGAAAAGAGTTAACCTTCAAGGTTCCAAGGCTACAGATAAATGGGCCACAATATTTATAATTTTGTTGCTGGTAGATTTATTTATCTCTAACACATTCATGGGAATCCAAGGGGCCAAAATGATTTGAACTTGCAAACACCTTTACCTGTGACACTCTGGATGACTGTTGGGTCTGAATCAATGTAAATTTCATAAATGACTATGTCTTGCATTTGCTCTTGTTGATAAATACCCCACTCTGTAGCTATCAAACTCACCAGGCTGCATAAATAGCTAAGGATGAAGCTGCAATAGAATTCCAAAGGTGATGAAGAACTGCATTCTAAGGACCCAGGCACATAAAATAACTACTATTGTCTTTTTTTTTTTTTTTTTTTTTTTTTGCGGTACGCGGGCCTCTCCCGTTGCGGAGCACAGGCTCCGGACGCGCAGGCTTAGCGGCCATGGCTCACGGGCCCAGCTGCTCCGCGGCATGTGGGATCTTCCCGGACCGGGGCACGAACCCGTGTCCCCTGCATCAGCAGGCGGACTCTCAACCACTGCGCCACCAGGGAAGCCCACTACTACTGCTTTTGACTTGCTAGTCCAGTAAGACTAGGTAGATTATAAACTGTAGGAATACATAGTATTGATTTTAATAGACGGTAAAGATGTGCCTTAGAAATTATCTGTCTAAAGGCATGCAGCAATTCCTTGCCATATTTTATCATCCTTACACATCTCTTTGCCGTGGGATAATAAATACTTTAATAACTACTGGGAAGCTTACCTGTATGCTGCATATCCCGGGAACCATTCTATTATCATTGTGGACGATACAGTTTTAATTCTAGAAAGAAACTTATTGGTTCTTGGAACAATACAAATTATGCCTTTTAATTTGTAAATCATTACAGTGAGATCCAATGAAATGAGATGTCAATTGAACAATGACTTTTGATATGGAGTTTGTTTTCTTCCATCTCACAAGTAAGTGTGGCCTTTGTTCAACAACATTATACAGAGAAAACATGAGTTAGGAAAGTGAACCCTTTTGTGAAACCTGGGAGTGATACTTTGAAAGAAGTCTACATAGTGAAATGTAATGGCAATAAAACTAAACGCAAACAGTTTCATGTTTAGTCTAGCCTATAGCTTCCAACACATCAAGAGCATGTTGAGGTACGGGGCCACTGCTGATTGCATCCCAGAGCAGAAAAAATAAAGCTTACCTGGTCCAGTTGTTAAGGGGGAGCCTGTTCGGGGTGGAGTGGCTGGTACGTGTTTTGGAGGCAGTGGTGGAGGTGCTGCCAGGAGATAAGAAGCCAAGCATTGCTGATCACACTCTCCCTAAGTTACACAGTATTCCCTAGGTAGGCAGGATTGGGGCTTTCGCTCATACTTCTGCCATTGCAAAAGGAATAGCCATTAACAATCCATCTTCTTTAAAGTTCAAAGCTAAGGGATTGAAGCAGGACTCATTCTTCCATTTTATGATAAGAATTTGTCAAGAGAAAGTCAGATAGTAACAACAATAACACCATCATTTCATTCATTCGTTCCTTTGTTCAATATGCCTCAAGTACCAATGAGGTCCCATGTCCTGTACTAGGAATGAAGGACGTGGGTTTGACTACAACGAGCCTCTGGCCTCAAGGAATTTACTACTGAATGAATGAAGATCATGGTCACAGGTAATTACTGTCCAGAGTATGATCAAGTACAATGAGAACAGCTTGGGTAGGGGCTCAGGGGAGGGTTTTTTTTAATAGAGTCAGAATATGATGGCTTGGATGGAGTCTGGAAAGATTTCTCAAAGTTATATGTCTTAAATTTTGAGTATATTTTTGAAAGACTGAAGCAAAATGATTTGGATCAAGGAAGAATGAACAGATTCCTTTGATGGAATTATAGCTAAAAAAAATCCATGAGATAGAAAAAGTATTGTATTATAGCCCCAACCCAGAGACTCATCCTTCTGAACCGGGCTTGTCACTTTGTGGGCCAAAGTTAAGAATTTCAACAGGTACGCTGTTTTCTTATTCTTTCTTTAAATGTATGTTTTCCTCTCACTGCTATATTTGGTAGATTTAATGAGTTCACTTTTTTCTTCAGGACTTCTTTCCCCAGCCACCTGGAGTAAGGGTTGGGGGCATTCTGGAATAAGTGGAGATGATGGCTCTCTTTGCTTTGAGATGAAATTGCCCTGATCTCCTATCTCAGCTTCTCTCTACCATATGGCATCATTTCTTTTGTTCTCCAATTATCACTCTTTCCTCTCAATGTGTCCTCTCTGTTCTCTGTAGCCTCAGTTGTTCTGTAGGCCTAGCAGAGACCTTATCTGATTTGGTTATCTCTGTGTTGTGCGCTAGCCCATGCCTGGAGAATAGCAGGGTCTTTAGTTCACCTGCTTATCACTCCTACATAAACCTATTGAACGAATGAATGAGCCTGTGGGACGTCAGAAGAAGCTATAGATTCCAAGTTACTTATTCTGCTTTATTTATTACATGATTCCTGTCTCAACCAACTGTCCTAGGTCCCTGTAACTCTAAAGCTTATCAGGATAACATCTCTTCTTAATGTTAAACAGTCCAAATGTGGCTTATGTAGACTTTGTAAGGGTTGCCTAATTTCACTATGCAGGCAGACAGTAAAATGAGTCACTTATTTTTCCAGACAGAGCAGAGCCATAACTTACTTCCAGTGGGAAAAGGCCTTGTTAACTTTGGCGACTCCGTGCTTGGATTAACTGGTTGGCCTGGACCCCATATCTCAGGCTGATCTAAAAGAACTGGAAACATAAAAAGAAAATTTCCCAGGGTGAGTTCAAAAAAGAAACGTCCTGAGTTTAGAACTTAAAATTTCAATTTAAAGTTGAGTTTCACAAAATTACTTCTGTCTTCCCTCAGTCCTAGCAAATTAATTTAGAGATGTGTTGTTCCTCATTCTTTTCAAGCAGAGAATGGACATAGGAGCAGAGTGTGTGTGTGTGTGTGTGTGCGTGCACACACACGTGTGTGCAGGGGGTGTCTGTGTGTGCACATATAGCTAAATAAAAACTTGCAAAACAGAGAGTCTGCATTCTTTTCCTGGTTGGTCACTTAAGGACGTTCTAAATGTCAATACATGTACTGGCTCCTTTCTGTCACCCACTTGAAAATCCAGGCATTACTCCCATGGACATTTGTTTTAAGTTGGTTTATTTAAAGTTTGCTATGAATAGGCTTCAAGAATGAAGATGCCTGAATTCTGTACAGCGGTTCCCACCTTTAAAGCATCTTACGGGGTCTTTAAACAATCCTTTTCCAGTATCATAAAGAGAAATTAAATTATTCAAAAAATGTTTGGTGAACATATTAGGAGAACCAGAAAAATAAATAAGTCCTTAGGCATCTAAAGTAAATCAGGGCAATTAGGTATTAGGCCTAAGGGCACTGAATCTAATATTTCTTTTTTTTTTGGTTGTTGCCATGGTAACAATGTAATGAACTAGCTCTTCTCAGCACCTATCATGTGCCAGGGTCTGTGTAAGTACTGCTTGTAATTCATTAGGTTGTAAAACAGGCTGGGAAGTCAGTTGGATGTGGATTTGAATCCAGCCTCTATGCTTACTCTAGGACCTTGGGGAATTCGTGTAACCTCTGAACTTCCCTTCCTTCAGTGTAGAGATAATAAGAGCAATCTCAAAGAGTTACTAAAAGGATTAAAGGAGGTAATGTATATAAATATAATGTATATAAAATACATGTAAAACACTTATCACAAGGCCAGTAGCTATTATGATATATTTTAGTCCTCACCTCACCACCATGTGGTTGATATTGAGGAAACCAAAGATTACAGTGATTAAACAACTTGCTCAATGACATACATGGTGAAAGTAGCAGAGCTAAGATCTGATCCCAGGCGTGCATTCCTAACTCCAAAAATATCCACTTTCCTCTCAGGCCTTGTAAACTAGTGATAGAAGAATCAATAAAGAAAGTAAGAGTGAGTAGATAAGAAAAGTAGGTGCAGATATTGGAAGAGCTAGTATGTTCGGTGCAAATGTTGGAACTTTACAGAACTTCAGGGGCTGAAACCACCTAAAGAACAATCAAGACAGGCTCATTGACAAGTTCAGGTGTGTATCTCCTCTCCACCACAAACCTCAATGATGGTCTTAGCTCTGTTTTGTTTTAACATGAAAGCACACATTCTCCAAAGTTGTGATGTAGCATTTGGTTTTTTGTAGATGCAGTGTGGGACACCACTTTGATTTTTACGAACTGTTTTCTATTTTGTCTATCAGGTTTATATAATGTTATGGGATTTTTTAATAGGTAGATTCAAATGCAACAAATCAAACCCCACCTTCAGTCACTACACATGACTTTATGTCATTAAAAGTGAGACTGACCACAGATCGGTTAATAAGATAACTGAGAACCTCACCGCAGGGCCACCTTTATTTATGGATTCTAAGTTGTAGACATTTAAATCACTGAAGGAGTATTTAGGGATGTTCTTTATACACTTTGCTAACTACATTGTTGAAAAACATTCAGCTGTGGCTGGCTGCTAGCTGTCTCCCAGGATCCATTCTCCATTTCTTCTACAGTTAAAGTTAAGCAGGCCATATGGCACTAAATTCTTTCTGATGGGCTCTGGTTGGAAGTGATGTGTCTCTCTTCCAGGTTTTGCTCTTACAAGAATTGACAGTGAGTTCCATGGGTCCTCCCCTGCCCCCCCTTCTTCTGATGGTGAGAGCTGGAGCAGCCCCCTTGCACCCAGAGATGAAGGCCACATGCGGAGGATAGAGGAGCCACCCAACCAGTCCTACATTGTGTACTTCGAGGCTGTTTACATGAAACAGAAATAAAATTCTATCTTGTTTAATTCACTGTACTTTGGAGTCTCTTTGTCACTGTATCTTAGCCTACGTACTATGCTTTCAAGTCTTGTTGTCCTTAACACTTATATCTAATTTCCTTCACCAATTGGTCCTAGAAAAATCATCTTTGATTGTACATAACCATAGGGTCTTAAATCAAATGATTTCTATAAAAACATCCCATATTATCAAATATATAGCTGCTGGAGATCCATGCATTGGACATAAATACATTTTAGGAATAGATGAGATCCCTTTCATAAAGAGTTTCTTTTATGTCAGCAAGGTATACATTACTCACAGCCATCCAAAAATGGTTAATGTTTAAAAGTTAAAATATTTAATTCTAGGAATAAATATTTAATAGGTAAACCCAACAATAACAGCCAAAATGATATTTCTCCCATAACATTTTATTTCTAAGTTGCTAAATGGTTTAAGGTCATTCCTGGGTCTTGAACCTGCAAACAGTGTCTATTGTGTGAGTAAGACAATTGACACCTTCACTGATGAGGTCGACAAGAGAGAAAACATGGTCAAAGAGGCTATATCACAATGACAGTGACTATGATGGGGAATTTGAAGGTCTGGCTCCATAATAATGGCTGTTTGGCTAATAGAACACTTATTCCCCATCCAGTGAGTTGTAGAGATTTGCAGTAATTCTTATTGACCTCTTTTGAAGAGTGAACTTGTTAGCTCTTAGCTACTTCTGGAAGTAAAGTTTCAAATCCTGAAATGCTAGAGGTCTGCAAACCAAATTCCCATGCTGAGAGCACACCTAGATCAGAACTATCCTTTCACATGAAGATCTGGTGATACATTACAAACATGCCTCAAAACACATTTACTCTAGGTAAGTTATACTTCATTGAAAGGAAAAACAAATCTACAGATATACAGAGTTTTTCCTACCTTCTGTCTTCTGTTCATCAAAAGCTGATTCTAATGGTGGGCCAAAGAGGGGAGCAAGTGCCATGGTGTCATCTGGAGGTTTTCTGCTGAATCACACACATTACAGCAAAACATAGAGAAAGGAAATATTAATGTTAAAAAAGATATAAAGCTTTCAAATATTTTCCACAGTAAGGCCGATGTATGTGTGTGCACTTATGTACATATATATGTATGTACTCAAGCTCCTGAGGGGCTAAAAAGTATATTTATGAAGAGGTCAAATGTTTATGGACAAAAGAATCAGTAGGAGGTAAGATCCCTCATTCTCAACAGGGGCACAAGGGGCTGGTCCAACAGAAATAAGATGAAGAGAGAAACTCTTTCAAAGCATCTGAGTCTCTATACCTAGAAGAGATTATTAAAGATAACAGTTTATTGCAAAGCACCTTCTTCTCTTAAGATCTCAAAACCCATTTATATCTGTCTTCACCACATCTCTGTGTTGTAGTTAATGTGGTTTTATGATTAGTGAAAGTCAGGCACAGGGAAGTTAAGAAACAAGCCACCAGGAAGTTTGTGTTTGAATAAGAAACTGAGTCTACCAGCTTCTAACTTCCATCCTCCCCTGACCGCCCCACACAGTTGACTAATTATAACTTCCTAATACCTTAATACTGCACATTAGAAAAAGAAGAGCATTGAGAAATCAGGGGGGGAAAGACAGGTAGTAAGTTAGACGCTCATCCTGTCTACTAATTATTACTTAAACTGATTATTAAAGAAAAGCTGCATAATTATCTCCATTTCTTCCCCAGACCTGATTCCCTTCATTGATCCTCATGAGTTCTGTGTGTGTTGGGGGATAAGAGGTGAAGAGGAGAGAGGAGGGGTTAGGGAAGGAGGGAAAGTTAAAAGGATCCAGCCTTTAGATAGAAATAGGAGTCTTTGGGGGAAACATTGCTTATGTGCACAATACTTACTTATCCCAAGGATTACACAGTGTAAAACACAATGCTTTGCCAAAAACAAAAAACAAAATAGAAGATTCCTTTGGTGTGTGGCAGGTAGAATGTATCACAAAATTGTAGCCAGCTCAACAGGCTACTCTTTGTAAGGCAATATAATCATATTTCAGATCAGCATTCCAGACACCAAATGACGTCTTCATGTAGACGTTTAATCCTCTCATTAGTGAGGGGCTCCATATTCTGATAGATGTTACTTTAGATGACTACAGGGTACCTTCCTAAAGATCTGCCTCAGGCTGCACTTAGGAGAAATGATAACATATTTGAAACTGCTGTGACATACACATATGGGCAGGCCCTTTGTTATTAGATGCTGAGACTTTAGCCCAAAGATTTGTTTCATTGTTAACAGTGCATGATGCCTTGCATAAAACACAACTAGTGTTTTTCATGCTCACCTTATGAGTTCTGGAGTTGGTGTGGAACGCCTGGGTCTTGCTATTTCTTCACCTGACGCACAGGACAAAGGGAATTTTTAGGCATATTTTTACCATGTTTTTTCTTTTATGTCTTATGAGCTATGTTTGGAAACACTTAGAGATTTAAGTCCCATCAATAAGCAACTCCATGTGCAAACTTTGCAAAACAAACCCAGAAAACAAACCCTCTCCCCTGGCAATGCAACAGCCATATATTAGGCATATGTAGTAGCATTTTCTTTGGCATTTATAAAACTAGTTAACCAGGGAATTACCATGATAAGCCAGCAAATGGAAGATGTGTACACTGTAGAGCTTAGTGGAATAGCACACCATTCTTTCAATGCCTGCTGCCTTGATCAGTTCTGCTTTTCAATTACCATAAGAGAATACTAAGCCAGGCCATATGTACATAGTGCATGAATCCAGCATTCTCTGCCTGTTCTTTTCTTGAAATGCCAAGAAAATGTTATACCTTTAACTAGGAACCATTCATTTAAAATTTCCTAGAACGTGCTGTATGCAGCAGAAGAAAATCATGCCACATGTATATTATAACCTATTTCATATCGCTTTGGTTTACTAAGATTTTTATATCAAATAACACAAAAATGGGTAAGTTGCATCTACCTTCAGTTCCTTCAGCCCTCCTCCTCTCCCTACCCCAATCAGCAAACACACACTTGATTAAATTCATTTCTAAAGTCAAATGATACAGTAAGAGTTGACAAATATAGGAAGAAAATAGCAATGTTTACCCCAAAACATATTCACTTTCAGGATCTAAACATTAGTCATTCAGAACCCACAGAGCCCTTTTATCATTACAAGATTTCTTTTATCATTACAAGATTTCTTTGCTGTAAGAGTAAGACATTTGTAAGCCTTAAAAATCAAGCCCAAGAGTGTATAAGTCGAATGTATATATGCTCCAAGATCCAAGGAACTGTTCCTTCTTTTAAATCGTACTCTATTTCTGGTAGCTAAGATATACTTACTGGATAAGTTCCTTTTAATTGCACCCTAGAATTAGAAATAGACACTATAAGGTTTAAGACCACATATATGTTATGTACAATATGTATATTTCTGTCATTTCAATTAAACTGAACTCAAAGAAATGCAGTTGGGGAAAAATGAATTTTTTCTCAGAATTGCATTCAAGTTGGAAATTGTAGACACACACATATAAATCAATTTTTCATTTTATTCAAAGATTACAGAGAGGAAAGAGAGTAAACAATAAGTCTTCCAAACCAGAAGAAAACCCTTACCTGGGTAGATTTGGTAAATTAAAGCAAATATTGAATAGTCTATTAAAAAAAAACCCTTGAAATCTAGCAGTCAAGAAAGTAAATCCATGTTTAACATGTTTAATGTTTAAAAATTACAGACTGTATGAGGAGTACTCTCTGCTCTTATCAGATGGGGTCCATAAGTTGCTTGTAGAAACAGTCATTAGTTACGAATGCAATTTTTAAAGATACACGTGGAAAATGTTAAAAAGAAGGAAAACTTGAAGGTACTACCACTGAGTGGGCTGTTCTATTCAGGGAACCAGAGAATTCCATTCTTTCCCACCCGCCCTTCCTACCCCAATTTCTTTCACTTGCCTGCCATGGGGGAACCAACCTATCAATTGGGTGTCATTCCTTTAGCTCAAGGCACTGTGATTCTATAGGAATGACAATTTCCCTGTCAGGAATAATCTGAGAAGGTCATTTTCAGATTTATAAGGCCCCAGGAGAAAATTATTTTGACAACAGAAGATTGATTCAAGTTTTGATTCAAAACTGCTGTGAAAGGTCCTTAGCATGTGATGCTTCCAGAAAAGCAGACCACTAGAAGCGTGGCCTCATAAGATGGGACATGGCTTGGCGGGGTCTCCTTAGGAGAATGACAGGGGCAGAGTTCAGGTTGGGAAAGTGGAAGTATAATAAAGTTTTCAAAAGGGTATGACTATGAGTTTGGTGGGTGATAATCAAACACATTTTTTTTATACTTTCCTACTTTGGTGAAGGCTCAACATGGTGGTCACAGACGTTTTCTTCTCTCAAATGATAATATAAACAACTCAGGACAAGATGTAGCACCTCTGTAACAGAACTATAAGAAGGTTCTTTCCCTATTTCCTAAGGATTTATCAGAATTTTGTCTCATTTTGAACTCATTTACAATAGAGGAGCAGTTTCATACTGAATAAGATCCACTAGATGTTTTTTAGTGACTTGCATGTATGTGCTATATAGAGATTATTATACATTATTAGTAAAAACTTTTTAATAAATATTTTATTTATTTTAATAGATAAACACTTTAAATCAGTATGTGTAAGTTAACATGTTCATTTAAATTAATAAATATTTAAAACAAATATCATTTAAATCAGTTATGGTCATTAGAGGAGTTTTGATGTGGGTTGGCTTTTGGAAAATAAGACTCTGTAGACAAAATAATAAGAGAACACATTGTTTAAATGGAGTTAAAATGTTTTTCTAGGTTGGAGAGCCTCAGATTGTCAGATTTTTATTAATAAAATCTGAAGGAAAAGATCAGGTGGAGGCGTTAGGTCCAAGTAGTCAATCACGAGGTTGACACTGAGGGAATAGGACCTACCTAGTATAGTGAGACCTGGAATTCAGGAGTTAGGGGACCCCAGAAACTGTATTGAAGACCTTTTGGTCTCTGTCTTACCCCTTTATTTATAATGTAATATTCATGAAACCAAGAAAGATACAAAGCTTCTTTGGTGTTCATTGCTATTCATCATTTCCCGGTGTATCAATTCATTTGATAGATGTTTATTGTTGAGAGGCACTAGACAAGAAGCCTCTGTAATATTTTATTAAATATTCCGTATGAATGAACAATCATCAGTGAAGAGGAAGAAAGACATGGCAGAAATATGCAAGAAAACCGTTGTTTAGAAATTAGAAAGAATAAAATCATATCAATTTAGAAAGGAACAGATGTTCAAACAATAAGCAGGAAACCATTAGCAACAGAAAAGCAAGTCCCGTTGTCCCATGATCGGGCATACAGATTTTGATGGCCTTGCTGTCGAAACAGGACAACTCTAGAACAAGGTTAAGGTGATGTCGACCACATAAAGCACATTCAGGAAAAAAGCCTATTGAATTCTGAAACTTCTCCTCCCCAAGCGACCACATTTTCTTCCTTTCAAGGACTGTCTTTATAGGTAGACTGTGAATAGACTTCCTGCATTTTGCCTTAGTTATTTCACTCTTTTTCTTTTTTTAAAAAAGGAGTAACTTGTCATAATCTGAGCTGTGACCCCACTGCTGGATTGGAATCAGCCACATAGTCCCTGTAGGTGTTATCTTTGATCATCAACTACGTGGCTTAAACAGAGAACCACAGCTTGTCAGCTGGCGCAGAGTATTTGTCTCAAGTAGTAATTGACTGATCAACTTGGCATAGGCCTACTTTCTGACAGCATTGTTTCAGTTCCATTTCCTCTCTCAAGGGACTGACTGGGCAGGTCCGGGTCATTTCAAACATAGCAAAGTCTCTTCTTCTTGTTGCCTCAAATTTATCACACTGAGGAAAATAACAGATTTACTTTGAGCAATGCAAACTAATACTGATTTGCCTTCAGTGATGAATATATATGTGACAGCCTAGAAAGATTGACTTGAAAGTACGTCTCTTCCTCCCAAGATAGAAATTATGATTGTGTATGACTGTATATCAGTACACTGAACAATTTGAGTTATGGTCCAGGGACTTATGTTAAATTCAGGCTTAAAAACAATGTGGTTTACAAATTCTTTCCTTACTTGCCTTACAGTTTTCTTATCCTTTATTATCACCTTGCTATAAATTTCTATGGTGATTTCTGGACAATCTCCAGCCCTTGTACACACACACAAACACACACACACACACACACACACCACGTTTTTTACATTTAGCACTAGGAGTTGGGGTACCTATGTATTAGTTTAATTTGTTATGGAAAAGTGCTCTGATGATCCTAAAACATGCTCTTGACACATATAAGACCAGAGACTTTCAGCCACTAAACCTAATTCATCTGCCTCGTTCATACTGGGTTATCATAAATTTAACAAGAAGCCAACCTGGCCACCTTGCCTAGGCAAGAATTATCTCTATACATGTTTAAGGTAAAAATGTTGAGGATTCTTACCGGGCTGCGCCTCTGTGATCAGCAAAAAGGAAGAGAGAACAGACACCTAGTCAGAGAATGATGGATCAGTCAACAGGCTTGGGTAATAGAAGATTTCATAAACAGCTAACTAAACACACACTCCAGGTAATCAGGCCAAAGGAAGACAGGCAGTCATTGTATTTGTGGCTTATTTAAACCATAATGAGGTTTTGGAGAACCTTAAGGAGAATCTATCCATTGCATAATATAGCTTTGCTAATGAGGATGTACTGGTTTCAGTTATGTGTACATACAGACAAAGCAGAAACATACAAGAAAATTTTACTGATAGATTTAAATGTCTTGTCATACGGAGTTTTTCTTCATATTGTTTGAGGAGGGGAGTTTTAGAAACTGGGTAGTACAGAGAAAACTGTTTCCCCACACAAAAGGGTGTTAGCAAACATCATAGACACGATGCATTTCCCACATAATTCAGGCTTTAATCGGAGCCTCCAAAAATCAGAGAGCAGGATTAGAGACACCTCTTCTTTGCCTGGCTCTTCTCTTTAGTGTTCTGTGGAATGAGTGCGGATGAGGACTTTTTTAAAGTATATGTTCTTGGCCTGGTGTGATTTGGGCAGCCTCACCCAATGGGTAGAATGTGGTGGGGAAGACAAGGAGCTCCTGACAAGCACAGGTGCGAATGATGAAAATTGTCCAGCACCAATAAAACACTGGTGGACCAGATGATGCCTGGAAAAACACAAAATGCTGACCTACGACTTTTTTCTTTCACTCCTCAAACCTTGATCATGGCTGCTATCAATTTACCCCAACAATCTCTGGTTGCTCTCCCTCTTTGGGATTTTTCTGTAGTAACAAGAGTGACTATGATGTGAGTAGGGAAAGAGCTGTTGCTCAGTTTCTCTTTCAGGATATGGGCTAGCTTGTGAATTCACCAGAGGCTACCTGGGACCCAGTACCAGCCAAATTCCAAAATCCAAGCAAGAAGCACAAACACAAAAGTATCTAGCAGGTTGCTTAAATGAAAAAGATGATTCTACTCTCCATAACATAGACAAGAAATAAAAACCTATAGTCTTTTATACCTACTCCAGTCGATTTTACTTGTAATATTTTAGATATTATTATTTGCCATATTTTTCCAGTTCTGTTCCATACGGATCCCATCTTTCTTATAAATCTGTCTATATGCATGGATGCAATTTAAATGAAATTAGAAAAAGGACACGTTAATATGTATTTCTGGGCTTACATTCTTTTACTGACGAATTCATACTGTGTTTTGAGAGAAATCCAAGCACTCTTTTATATATTTAGACTTTATAATTCTTTAATGACCAGGCTAAAGTTCTTCACTAGAGAAGATGTGGGCATTTATGATTTTGCTTTAATTGCATGTCAAACATTTCCTTCTTAAAAGCAGCATAAAATACAGTAAAGAGGGGATTAAAAGTGACACAATTTCCCCCAAGATGATTATGAGAATAATGCAAAATAAAATGTGTATTGCAACCATATAGAGGCAGAACCTTAAATTCAATAAACTTTGTTAAGATTATAGAGAACAACACTGTTCAAAATAATTTCAATTATATAAATTCACCCAAATTAAGTCCAGTGAATTAAAAACCTATATATTTTAATCAATAGTTCCTGTTTGTATTTTTTCTAGTAAAAGATAACATGAAAAAAAGGAACATCAAGGAACATCTGTTGAAATTCATGTAGTCACAGGCTTATTAACCAAGAGCCAGAAGACCCAGCTAAAAGCTATGGAAAGGTCAGACCCAGAAAACCTCAAGGTCCACAATTAAAAGTGATCTGAAACCTGCAAAATAAAAGGAATTCCAGAAGTCAAATTGAAGGGCTTTCTATACACTAATTATCACCATGAAGGAGCATAAAGCAGTTGTAGGTTCTGCTGAACACGGACAGCAAAATCATTATCCGCCAGGAGGGGAGAGCCTTTCCTTTTAAAAGTTTTATTTTACTCTTTCTCCTGTCATTTCCCAGGAACTTTGAGGCCTTTAGCATTCTATCATTGTTCTACCAATGTATAGAATTTGCTTCAAAGGCGGAAGGAAACATTCAGTATCTGATCTTGATATATTCTGTAAGCTGAACACTCTCCATGTTAAATCACAAACTCAAAAGCTTGCAGGGCAAGGAGCAGGGGTGCTGTGCACGAGGGAATGAGAGTTTCACAAAGCTTTGGTGAAATGGCCACAACTCAGGGGCCCCATGCTTGCAGCACAAAAATATGGGCCTAATGCTGCCAGATCTTCAGAGTTGTCAGAGAAGACGCATATCTTGATTTTTTTTTAACTTCAAAGATTCTGGCTTTTAAATGGCATTAAAATTGTTTTTAACTGCACGACCAAACAAAACATCTATTCAGTTGTTCAGAATCTGCAGGTGGCCAATTTGTCTCTGATTGCAGACATTTGTATCACACATAATAAGCTCTCAGCAAGTTTTTTTTTAATCTACTGTTATTATTATTTCACCTGATTACTCAAACAGGGATTTTGCAATTGGTCTATTTGTTTTCTGAACAAATTTCTTGTGTTCCTAATTAAACATTAATTGCTCAATTCCTTGACTTCTTTTGACCTTCTGATGCATTCTGGAGAAGGTATTGAAAAACATTTTATTTTCCCCTCTATTTTTATCTTGATGTTCAACTTAGAGATAAGTCTTAGCTTGTATTTTGAGGCTATTTTCAAAGTGGGTATGATTTGGTCACTAGAATGAAGATCTTCGGTCAGAACATTTTGCATTTCTAAAATTTATATACTTGGCTATATGAATACGCCTTCCTAAAAGAAAATTTACATTTACTTCAGTAAATGTCCTCACAGCACCCACAGTGTCCTTACCCACACGAGCTTTGTTTTGTTATTTTTCTGCACAAAAGGATTAATTTAAATTCAGCTAAGTAGGCTAACTTAGTCTTTGCCAATGCGGGTAAGTCTTTTAAGATATTTATAAAAAGAAGTAACCAAACACAATCTGTCCGGCTTGTCAAAGTCACTAAATAACCAACCTCAGGTTTTGAAGCTTTACAACATCCTCATTTGCTAAAATTCAGTGCTATAGGGAAACAGAGGAAAATACGTGTAAAGCCACAAAGCACCCAACAAATATTATTTTTATACAGTCTAGTCATAGCAAATTCAGTCATTCATGGTAGTGAATTTTCTAGGAAAGAATTAGAGTATATGATGATTATGTTTATTATTATGGTCCTAACCAGTTTCTTGTTTGCTTTCAAATGCTTCAGGGTGAAGATAACCTCTCTGGCAAGCACCTATTTGATGTCCCCACCCCCGCCAACTTTTGTGTTTGTCTATATTTAAATTTGTTCCCATATCTATTACAAGTCAGATGACTGTGAATGCCTGCCAGATCCAATAGGACTTGGTAGAGATGATCTTCCGAAATTCCATTTAGGAAGAGACACGAAGAGCCTATTACTAACCAAGATATCACTAAAATTTGACTGGTTTGAACAGCAACAACGTGGGCATTGCCAAAGAAAAACGAGGCAGGGGAGCAGGAGAAGGACTCATCCTTAGAGGCACAGCTAACAATGCAAAGGAGTACTTGTAGTTGAAATTGCTGTAAGAACAACAGGAGGAAAACCAATGAGGAACAAAGAGTTTTTAAAGCACCAAGGATAAATTTCAGACTACGTAGTCCTGTCAATATTTGAAGTGGTCAAATCTGGATAATTCAGAGAAAGATTCAGGGTCAAAGAGAATAAATGAAATGGGCAAAATACTGTTGACTGAAGAAAAAAAAGCACAACGCGAGAGTTGTGAGTTAAGTTTTATTTGGGGCAAAGTGAGGACTATAGCCTGGGAGACAGCATTTCCGATAGCTCTGAGAAACTGCTCCAAAGAGGTAGGGGGGCAGGTCAGTATACATGTGATTTTGGTGAAGGGGGAGTACATGCAGTCAGGCACATAGTTTTTGCAGAAGGTTGCTGCTAGTCATGAGGAGCAGCCATCACCATGAAGGATTTTAGTGCTTTTCTATATACGAAGAGATGCAACAGTTGGGCTCATAAAATCTTCTCCTGAAAATATCTAACCATATGAAGTTCTGCCAGTTTTTCCCAGAGCACAGATTGCCTCATTCCTCATCTCCACCCTGAACTCCTTTCAGGGAGTGTTGAAGGTCAGCAGCTGCAGTGGCTCATAATTTAATCCTTGTAGAGGTAGATGGAAAGTACCAATTTATAGTTGGCAATACAAAGAAAGGTTGCTGAAGCGCACCAACGATATGTATGTCACATAGCATGAGACCCAGAGTTGGCTCGCAGTTACACAGAAGTGGGCCATTCAATTTAGTAATAGTAATAGTTACAATTGTACTAATTTTATTGTTGGAAGCAATGTCATTGGGTCCATATTTTGACAAACTGTAATATTTTGATTCTGTCTTTTGTTCTTCCTGTGTCTTCTGCTCTTCCTTCCTCAAAAAATCACATGAAATTGTTACCAGTACATTTCCTGCATGTGGTACAGAGACTGCCAGGCTTGGGTCAATGGGCAGGATGGGAGGTTTAGCAATAATTACAGCATCCACTTAGGTGAGGTCAACAGACAACCAACTACTTCTCGGTGTGTGTTAACATGGAAACACAATATTTTCATATTTTCCACTGGAGAGGTCACGTGTGTCAGCCACGCATTAGCATCCTGTTCCCATAAATTAGGCAGCTGAGATAAGAACAGTGCATTTTTTTTTTTTTTAGTAGATCTGTTTCATTGCTGCTCTTAAAAAAAAAAAAAAAATGTAGGTACACCCTAACAGATCTGTACTGCCACTGAAAATCACCCTGGTGTTTAAAAGGACAATGTAAGAGGTGTTTTGCACTTTATAAAGATCTTCTTTTTCTGTCTCTGACAACTTCAGAAGGGGATAATTTTTCTGATTAATTGAAAAAAAAAAAAAGACAAAAACAGGACAACTTCCCTTTCCTAGGCCAGCTTCACAAGCATCACTCAGGATGCTATCATGTTGTACATTCAAAGAAAATTTAACAAAGAAATGTTTGCCTAGCCCACGGTAAATATATGTAGCTTGACTAACCCAAGTGGAAGCTGCAATAAATGAAACTTACTACTAAAATATTTGAACATATGCCTGTGATTGAGGCAGAGGTGAATCTTTACAAAATTACCCTGTGGCCCTTAATAACAGGTTTGGAAAATCACTTAGCAACCAGCTTCCTTTTATCCCCATGGGGCATAATTAGACTGTGTCCTGGTTCACAAAGGTTTGTTTTTAAAATTCAGAATCTTGTTTAGGTGTTAAACACAGTCAGTCATTAGATATGCAGATGATGAAAATGAACAGAATAAACAATGTTTGGCCAAGATGTAGAAAGGATTTGTTGTTTCTTACCGGACTTTTCCTCTAAAAGCGTAGGCATGAGGAGGAAAAATAAAGAGAAAATGAACGAGGTGAAATATTCAGGAAGATACCACTCAAGGCTCAGAATAACCTTACTTAAAGCAGCTCTCTAAGGCATGGCTTTTATAAATGCTCCTGTGGATGTCTGATATAGTCATACCCAGGCTGCCAGCTTTATACCACCCAAAACATGCTGCTTGGCCATACTGATTGTTTTGAGCTGTAGGCACTTGAAAACAGCAAAATCAGGAGAGACTTTCTATGAACAACCCTAATCTGCCTAAACATAAATCTTCCAATTGTCATAAGGGTTTCACCAACCAGGAAGGACTGACTCAACATAGGAGTGGAGACCAGAAATCAACACCATACCCAGACAAACTCTGTCACAAACTATCATATCTCCCATCTATGCTTCCAAGGGTCCATTCATCTTCCCTAAATTACTCTCCCTTAAGAAGCCTCCATCCCTCTCCCTTTTCCCTGTTAAGACGGTATTTAATCCTGAATTCTGAAGACACCTCTTCGAGTTGCTCAATTTTCCTGAGTGTTTGCCAGGTATACAGGAATAGACATGTTAATAAACTTATGTTCATTTTCCTCTTGTTAATTCTGTCTTTTTGCTGAAGAGTCCCAGCTGAAAACCTAAGACGGGTTGAGGTAGTTTTGCCTCCTGTCCAAGTTCAAGTGCTAGAGGACATAGGTGTGGTCGCCATTTGAGCACATTCTAAGCTCTCTTTTGAATGGTTTACTTTTATCAAATAGATTTGTACTTTCAAAATAGAGAATTATGCTTTGTAATATTGAGAGGAGCGGGAAAATTCCATGAATGCATTGCAGCCAAGCATGAAACTAAAATGTGAGATTTTCCCAAAATTCTAATCTTGTCAGGGAACCTGGTACCTAGTATCTTCTCCCAAGATACTCTGGCTAGAACCATCAGTTTTTCCATCCCATCCTTCATTTGTCCCCACCCCGCATTGGGCAATGACAAATTATTTTCCTGGTGAGTGGTCCCTGGCCCCTGGGAATGCTCTTTTCTTTCCTCCACAGCTGCCTTAATGAGGGCTTCATTTCTTGCCGACAGTAGTACTCCACCAAGCTCCTCCATATTTCATCTCCTAAATCCATCCTTTGTACCATCCCTAGAATTATTTTCCAAAAATACTGAAGTCAATGTATTACTCTGCCCTGCAAAAACTGCTCTATTATTCAGAAAATAGAATGCAACCTCCATTCTGTAATTTAATGCCTTTGTGGTGGGCTTCATCTTACCTTCACTCCCTCGTCTTCCACTGTTGTCTGTATGAAGCCTACACTTAGCTGCAGACACTCCTTCTCGTCTCCTGAACTTGTAGTACACTCACACTTCCCTGCCTTCTGCTCAAGCTGCTTCTTCAGCCTTGATGCCTTTTCCCTCCCTCTCAATTACCATCTTACTTATTCTTCAGGGCCAGTAACATATCCTCTATGAGGGCCTTCCCCAAGGGCCTTTCCAATTAGAATAAATTGTTCCCCGGCATTTATTAGCCTCAGAGAAAACAGAGGTACAAACGGGTAGTATATATTTTTGCAGTTCTTATTTTGTTCTGTATTATTTAGATGTCTCCATTCGATTATTAGCTCCCAGTAATGGTTATGAATAACCTCTGTCTAGCCCCAAACAGAGTGCAAGTCACACAGTAGGTACTCAAAGCATGTCTATGAATTTTATTTTTGTGGTCATTAAAACATTATACAAATGTTTGAAGCATAGTGTCTTTTAAAATATAGAAAGATGGGGGGCTTCCCTGGTGGCACAGTGGTTGGGAGTCCGCCTGCCGATGCAGGGGACACGGATTTGTGCCCCAGTCCGGGAAGATCCCACATGCTGCAGAGCGGCTGGGCCCGTGAGCCATGGCCGCTGAGCCTGCGCGTCCGGAGCCTGTGCTCCGCAATGAGAGAGGCCACAGCAGTGAGGGGCCCGCGTACCGCAAAAAAAAGAAAAAGAAAAAGAAAATATAGAAAGATGAATTGCTCTCTGAAATAAGGCTGAATTGTATATAATATATAGCCCAAGGGGTATGGTCCCAGTTGTAATGGTTCCTTCACCAGCTCCTATAAATGTGTCACTTAGCTCCTATTTAACTGTTGATCTTTCTGCCCATTAGTGACCTCAGGGGCTGATGTGTTACCAAGGCTCCAAGGAATTGGCACAGCTTTGCACAAACACTGGTGTAAAGCTATGTGACCAGCTCTCAATGCTCTCCTATAGCAAAAAGAAAACGAGTGTTTCAGCATAACTGAGGCTCAAGATAGGGCCCACATCCTAGGTGCTGCTTTCAGACCCAGACCCTTGCGAAGTAGCACAGAAAAATGAAAATGCTTAAGGTCCAGGTCCTTGATTTACAAACAGAAAGAATTTTGGGGTTAAAATCAAATAGCTTCAAAGAAGTTGTCATGGAAGGAGGTGCAAAAGTTTTTATGTATTCAAATTAGCTTAACCCCTTATTTTCTGCTTGCTTTTGCGCAAGACATACTGTTCCTCAGTTCCTTAGTTTGTAAAGTAGGGATGATTGCTATCTTATAGAACAGTTGTGAGGATTAAAAGATATGGATGATAGTGACAGATAAAATTCACTGAGAATTTACTATTATTGTTTTACCTTATGAGGTTGGTGTCATTATTATTTCTAATTTACCAGTGAGGAAAAGGAAGGTCAGTTGCGTTCCAAGGTCACGCGGTTACAAAGGATGAGAGTGGGACTAGATCCCAGCTTGTCTAACTCCAGAAAGCCTGGGCAGGGGTGGGCTCATGGCACAACCCAATTCCCCTGGCCCTTATCAGCACTGGGATTTAGAAACAACAGAGCTAATAGCTTGCAGATCACAGAGCCTGGAAAATAATCTTGGAGTTTTCCAATGGAAGGAGTTAAATAGGTCATGCCTGTCTATCATAGCAGGTCACAGGGAATGAACTTTTCAGAGAGTGAGCTTGTATTTTTAGGCATGGTGTCAGATCTTAGAATTAAACTCTGATTATATAGGTAAATTTCTCAGCCTCTTTCTAGAATTAAGTTCATTTTATTAAATTAGAATCAGAAGAATAAACATGAACACATGAGTGATAAGGGCCCTCCCCTCCTGCCCACTCCAGGCTAGATGATGATTAAACCATCTTTATTCAATATGTTGTTTTAATTGTTAGCAGCTATCAACACCTAGGCTATGGCCGTTGGGCTTAAGAGTTTCTTCAGAATGTTAAACAACCAAAGATAAAACATGACAAGACAATTCTCCTTTGGGGAAAGCAAAGATATTTCTTGATTTAAAATGAACTAATAGCATCAGAATGATTTTTAATTATGGAAAAGATAATAAAAGAAACAAAAAAGACATGTATACCTCCAGGTACTCGTGTTCACAGAAACAAAGTCAGTGAATTTTTGGATTGAACAATATATATACCTAAAATATAACCACTGTCTCTAAGTGCAGGGATGTTCCTGTCCTATGGCCTGAGATAATATAATTTTCCAATTTGCAAGCCTTGTTGAAAGGTAGCTCATCCTTATGATCCAGGAAGCTTTCCAAGGAGCACACAGACCCCTGCCCTCTGCGGATGGAGTCTCTCTCTGGCTGCACTATCCTAAGTCACTTTCTAATGCAAGTAGTCATTCAAGTTAGGGCTTGTTGAAGCCTTCATTCTGCATGAAATCTGCAGCATTTAAAACTGAATTCTGTTGGAGACCCAGACCAAAGCTAACTGAGGTGAATAGAGAAAATATACACCAGAGTTTCAATGATCCTTACATGGAGATTTTGTGCTCTAAATACACCCCTGTCCTCTGAACAAGGAACTGAGCTGCCATGGGAATTTTTGGCATCGAGTTTCACAGAGTGGGATCAAGACACAAAAAGCCAGATCTAATTTAGAAGCTTTTTAAGAGTCCACAATTGTTTAACCTTAAAAATAGGATAGCTATATTTTGAGTCTATATTTTAGCTAATGAGATTTTTTATAGATATAACCACTTCCTATCAGTTATGTATGAATAGTCAGGTATTCACAAGGAGCAAAAGGATTATTTATTCATTTATTAAACCATTAACTGATACTTATTGGGTACCTAATAAAGACCAGACACTATTCTTGGTACCTTGGTGAACAAAACCATAGGAACAACAAACAAAAAACTTCAATGAGCTTTTTGGGGGGCAGGGGAGGAAATAGATAATAAATAATAAATATAATAAGTAAGCAAAGTATTTAGTATTTTAGAAGATGATAAATGCAATTTTAAAAAGTAGAAAAAATATAAGGGTTTGGGAATACCAGGGTAGAGAGTTTTGTGCTTTTAAATAAGATGGTCAGGAGAGGCCTCATTGAGAAGGTGACTTGAACAAGCATCGGAAGCTGAGAGTGAGGTGGCAGTGCCAGTATCTAGAGGAAGAGGGCACAGCCAGGGAGCTGGGAGGGGTGGTGTGAGAAGGAAGAGTGGCAGGTGTTAGTCTGGGGTCGTGGTGTCCCCACCGCGAGGGTCTTGAAGGCCAATGTGAAGACTGGCTTCGCTCTGCTCCCAATCAGGAGTTCTCAGCATGGACGTTTAGTCACTCTTGGTTGCTGAGAAGAGGCATTGATGAAACAGATGAAACAAGACCAGAAAATGCCTGGATGTGACATATGTTGTTGTTTTTCACTACTGTTTGGAAGCTTCTTTTGATTCCCCATGTACCATGCTAAAAATAAAATAAAATAAAGATGGGCTTCACACAGGCTGGGAGGTAGAGAGTTTCAACTGGACAAAACAGAATGAGACCAGTCCATGATGCCTTCCCTCTGTGTCGGCCACTTCAGGACAAGTAGCTCAGACTGGCGTGCACAGCTCTGTACCACAACTGTGCTGGTGGCTGATTTGAAACAGTAGTTCTTAAGGTCCAGTTAGTGACTGTCCTTTAGATAATATAAGAGACAGAAGGAAACTTCACCTTCATTCTGTTTAGAAATGAAATTTCCCCCAGTCTTTGAGGAAACATTTTCTGACATAATTAATATGGGTGATTCGCACTCTAAGTTTTTTTTTCTAAAACAATGAAAAAGTACATTCATTGCTGTGGATTATTTCTGGCACTAAAAAAAAAAAAATTCTCCTTTAAAGAACAAGGGGATAGATCCTTTTTTCTTATACTGTTATACTTATTTTTATACTATTATTCATACATTTATAGAAACTCTTTAGTATAAAAATAAATATAACAGTGTAAAAAGATAATAAAGTATCTACCCTTTATTCTCAAGGTCATGGACCACTAAGTGACTGAAATCTGAGATGAGAAAGCAGACATCTCATTAGGATGTATGGGATTAGGGGAAGAGAATTATGACAAAAAACTGGCAGCCTCAGAAAAGGACACATTAATAAACTTTAGAAAAGAACCTACAGATAACTCCTATAAGAGAAGAACAGTTATTGTTCATACTGATCATCCATCTGATAACGAAGAAAAACTTGGTTGAACTGAAGGGGAAAAGATAAAAAACTTTCTCTCTTTATAAAATAATGCGAGGGATATAAGTTGTCTTATATCCCAGTGAAACACCAAGTTCCGTATACTTCCCACAGTGAAGAGCACCCTTCTGTTCAATCAACCAACAAATTTTGTTTTGTTTTGTTTTGTTTCTGGCTGCACCGCGTGGCTTGTGAGATCTTAGCTCCCCAACCAGGGACTGAACCAGGGCCCTGGCAGTGAAAGCGCCTACTGGACTGCCAAGGAATTCCCAGCCAACAGGTATTTTCTAAGTACCTATTACATGCCATTCAGTGTCCTAGACTCTAGAGGAAAGGCCCCATTAAGGCAGGAGTAAGAACCTATAACTTCTGGGTGCAGGATGAGTTGTCATTAACCCAACACTTGCTGAATTGTTCACAAGTTATGTTTCTGTTACAAACTTATTTTCCAAAATGATTGCTTCTTTACAGGGCCCATTCTATCCCGAATACACCATTAGCTAATAAAAATGGTTTTAAATTCAACTCTACACTGGTAGGACTAACACAACCAAAGCAGAAGACCTTAAAGATAGAAAAATTAGTCTTTTGGATTACAATTAGCATTGTAATTAAAAGATTGAAAGCATATAATTCAAGATTTGCTACCTCTGGTTGAGGACATCCTAACATTTTTATGTGTGTCAATATTGTAAGTCTATTGTTTCATTCAATTAGATTTTAAGTTGGTAACAGAAATTGAGGGTTAAGGTCTCTGACCCTGGTGTTTATGTTTCTGGAACCCCCAATCAGATTAGGTTGTCTGAGATAGAAGAACACAATGAAAGAATCTGCAGTTATGCAAGGAAACTCTAACTCTTACATCTCACAAAGGGAAGCAAAATACCAGGTACTCAGAGGGTACAACCAGTATTAGTTGGAGAAATAATAACAGAGGCAATCCAGATTGAATTAATATTCTGCTCATTTTCAAGGAGATCAGAACATACAACAGCTCAGGGATTTCTTCTTACCATCGTAGGCTGGGCATAAGGGTTTGGAAAAATGATATTTTAATTTTAAATGTCAGGGAATGGAAGCAACAGAGAATTCCCTAAGGAAAAATAGTTAGTAATGAAGGAAAGAACATACACATATCAGATATGAAACAAATTCTTCTGCGAGTAAGTCGCACGGCTTACTATAATGCAGGAAAGAGAAGAATATATTTTGAAAAAGGAAGATCCCACCCATCTCCCCAACTATCCTTCTCTATAAGGCCTGGAAAAAAAGAGATACATCTCATGTGCCAACTCCAGAAGATTTTGGCCAGGCTGCTTGCAGCTCTGTCTAGAGGGGGCTTCTCAGACTACATCTGGGATGTGGGATCTAGTTGCAATGTCTGCTGAGGGTTTGGAAGGGGAGTGGCAGTTTATATGCTTCATGCTTGACATCCCTGATCTAATCCCAACCCAAATCATGTTTGATGCGTTGAAGCCAAGCTGAGCCTCTCCCCTCCAACTCGTTGCACTGGAGGTCTGGGCTGAGCGCTTAGCATCAGAATGCATGCAATCTTTACCTTCCCCTTGCACCGTGCTGAGTTTCTACCAGGAGTGAATGCCAGTGTGTAGGAGACTGGAGCTCTCCTCCCTCACAGATGACTCTTTGTTTTATACTGAACTCAATGGGGTGCTGAACCTTCTGCCCAAGTGAGGACAGGAAAGGGGGTGGTGTTACCAAGCAGCAGCAAATTCAGGGATTTTGCTCGCTGGCAGGCTAATTTGGGGGTGGGGGGGCACCTGGAATAGGCAAACAGCACCAGACTGTCCTCAATTAAAAGCTGTCTCTCCCTCCCCAGATTTTTTGATTAAATAACTCCATTATGGATGGCAAATCTCCAGGAACAAGATTAAACTAATTGCCCCTTCATAACTCCATGTCAAATTCTTTAATTCCTTGTATCACTGAATTTTGCAGGGGAAAGAGAGGAGGCAGTAACACACATGCCAGGCTAGGTCAACTCCTACTCTCTCATCATTTCTATCAACCCTCTTCTCCTTGACTTTGCTCAAGTCCTCCCTCGCTATTTTTATTCTCTTTCTTCCTCCCACAAGTCTCTGAACTTAAGGAAGAGAGAAATGGAGCTGAAAAGGGAACTGATACTTATAGAGCCCCTTCCTAGGTGATAGGCACCGAAGTGGGCATTTTGCAACATTATCTCATGTCATCTTTACATCAGTCCTGAGAAGGTAGGCATTACTGTTCCCATTTTACAGACTTGGGAACTGAGATGCTGAGTTAAGGAGCTTGCCCATGGACACAGAGATAATAAGATACGGACTCAAAAGCCTGTGTTCTCTCTACTTAACCAATGGGCTTCAAGGAAGTGCTCTCTTTCTTGGTCCCCTTGCTATATCATCAACCTGCCCCTAAAACAGAGCACTTCACGTAGAGATTCTTGGGCCAGAATATGCACAGCAGAGTATTAAAGTTGAGAGGAATTTAAAAATAATTGAATCACAGACCCCGATTCAATGTAGATGAGAAAATATACTGTGGTGGTTTTTATTTGTTTTTTTTTTTTTTTTTTAATATACTGTGTTTTTAACTTGGCAGAAAGGAGGCAGATGCTGGAGTTCAAGTCCTGGCCCTCGAAACTTCAGCTGCCTCTTGATCTTTTGGAGTTGATGTCTTCCGTAAAATAAGGTGAGCACCACCTCCCTGCCTACTTAACAGTGTAGCTGGCTCATTACATCTTTCTGATCATGACAGCTTTTGTAAAACATGAACCATTATTATAATGAACCATCCATATAAAAAATGCTTGCTGATTGATTGATTAGGGGAACTGAAATATATGAGTCATATAAAAACAAGGTGTCTTTCTTTAACATTTAAAACAAAGGTGACACAGAAGCAGTTAAGCCTGACTGACCTATCAGCTCAGCCTTGCTCTCTTGTCACATGGAATACAGGAGAGAGTGTATGTAGAGTGACATGGGCTCTTTAGGCACCATTATAGTGATAGCCTTCAAAGGGTTTGTGAGTAATCAGAAATTATTTGTAAAATGTTTTGTATGATTTTTGAAATTTTAATTTTTTCCTCTGGAAAGAGAAACAGTAGCTTTCATCAAAAGTAGTATAATATAGTGGGTAAAATTTTTGAATTGGAAACCAGAACTTCTGAGTTTAAATCTCAGCAACTTCACTTACTAGCTGTGACATCTTGGGTGAATTAATTAATTCTTCTATGCCTCAGTTTTCTCATCTGTAAAATGAGGGTAATAATAGTACCTATCTCATAGGGTGGTTGTGTGGATACATTAATGAACATATGTGAAGCAGCTGAAACACAATCAGTAAGCAAATTTTCATAGCTGCCAACCAGCAACACCATCGCCATCGTAAGTTCTCTAAGTGGTCTCTGACCTTAAGGATGTTTATGAGTAGTCACCAGGAGACACACTCCATTGTTCTGATTAAAAATAGCTATCATTTACTAAGCAACTCCTTTGGGCCTTACATAAATATACTTACAAAGTACTAACTACTTTACATGCACTACTTCCTTAATTTTTATAAGGATACTATGAGATGAATAGTATTATTAAAATGATTTTACACCTGATTAAGCCTTGACTGGGGCTTAAAGGTTTAAGTAACTTACCCAGGATCATGTGGATAATGAGTGCAGAGCCAGAATGCAAACTTAGTTCTGACTTGTTCCAGAGCAAAAATTTGTAATCAGTATAGAACTAAATGCTTCTAGTTAAGGACAACTTCTCAAGGTAAGTCAGCAGTGATCCTCGACTCACCAAAGAACAAAAGTAAAGGAATCAACGGCAGCTCATGACACAAGGAAAAGATGATATTGCACCAAGAATTAAAATATAGCATCTGTCTTTTCAATTCCAGGAAAGCTATGAGAGCCACAAGATTCAAAGCACCTAGGGAGCAAAGCATGTCGCTGAAGATGTGTCCCTGTGGGTTCTGGAAGAAACGGAGATGTCTACCTCTGAGATCCTGAGAGGAGTGAGGAAGTCAGGAGACTGTGAAATGGAGGCCAGAGGGGAAGCTGACCACATAGGTCCACATATTCAATCAGGACTGAGTGAAGACAGGACCACAAGGGGAAGTTCAACCTCTATGTACCTCTTGTGACATCAGCTATACATTGTTTTCTGATAAGCTTGTAGTTAGTTAGCACGAAGGTTGGACCAAGTGTGTCCAATATTTCTGATGCTAGCTCTCAGTGCCTGCTACACAGAAGGTGCTTACTAAATATTCGGTGAATTGATTTGAAGAGGGCTGGAATATTATGTCATTTCTCCATGAAATAAATTTGGTGGGGAGGCACAATGTAGGATCCCATTAGGAATGCTAGCCTTCAGTACGGTCTCCTGAAGAAGCACCACACTTATTCAAGGGATTTTGTTAAAACAAAATTAGGAATGCTAAAACAGGAATGCTTCTGGAGTGAGCTTCAAAACCAATCCACAGGCATCACAAAATAAACTATTTTATTAACACATTTTCCCAGTTTGATACTCAGAGTAATTACTGGTCTTGGCTCTAAATGACTTTTGGTCATTTGGGTTTTCTGATTTATCACCATTAATGATATTCTTAAAAATATGCCCCAGGCTCTGCAGACAATTCTAATAACAACAATCAAATAATCCCTAAATGTAGCATCTGAGTGTTTTCTATATTAACTCATGCCACCCTTACAATAGCCCTGTGAAGTAGGTATGGGAGTTATCTTCACCTACTAATGAAGAAACCATGACTCAGGTTTTGTAACTTGCGCAAAGCAACCCCAGGTAAGAGGCAGAGCCCAGTTATTTGAGTAATTGTGACATCATTGGAATAAGTGTCTATTTGTATCTCCCTCAAATTATCTTAAAGGGAATTAATGGTATTCCATTGTGTATTGAATTTTCATTTTGTTGTTTTTATAAGGGCATATTTCCTTATAGTCCAATATTGCACCCGTTAATTTATTTAGCCCCTTTGAGAAATTTTTACTTTTTAAGGACAAAACCACTCATGGAAGATATAATAGAGGTTTGCTTCTACCCTGAATGTAAGGAGTGTGGTATCAAGGGAAGCAGATAGCAGAACTCTTTATCTCATATCTCTGCTTCCATCTTCTCCTTTAAAGGAAAGATCTTTACATTTTATTAGCAGAAAGAGATGGACTACCGTGTAAGGTAGGTGTTCATTTATTCCCATTTTAGACATGAAGAAACTGAGACTCAAATAGGTTTAAGAAACTTGCCTAAGTTTGCAAGAGGTTGAGTTCAGGTCTAACAGATTCTAATATCTTTCCTGTAAAATAAGCTGGCACTGTATGCTAGGTCCTTCAGGGGTTAAGTACAAAGTTTCTATTTGTGTTTAAAGAAATATCAATCACAAATGTCCAGTATGGAAAAAATTGATTTAAAAGTAGTTCCTCTAAAAGGTGGAGATTTGGTTCAAAATTAAAGTCTAAGATAGGCAAGAGACTGCCCAAACCTCTTTAACTGAATTCAAGACTTGAGATACAGATACATTATAATCCAGGATATGAAAAGACAGAATGCTTTTAGGGCAGGGGACTAGAAATGGGGGAGCAAAGCCATGACTCTCAATAAAGGGTCAAGAGTTAGATTTAAAAATTATGTATATACAGATATAGATAAATACATACATACATACATACATATTAGTGTGATGGTTAATTTTATGTGTCAACTTGATTGGCTGTCAGGTACCCAGATTAAACATTATTTCTGAGTGTGTTGTGAGGGTGTTTCCACATAAGATTAGCATTTGAATTGGTGACCCTCCCCTATGTGCGTCAGCATTATCTAATCTATCGAGGGTCTGAATAGAAAAGAGGTGGACAAAGGAGGAATTCACCCCCCTTTTCTGCCTCATTGTTTGTGCTGGGACACACCTTGTCATCTTGGGCCCTCAGACTGGAATTTGCACCATCAAGTCTTCTGGTTCTCAGGGCTGAGGCTCAGATTGAATTATTTCACCAGCTTTCCTGGGTCTCCAGTTTGTGGACAGCATGTTGTGGGACTTTTCAGCCTCCATAATCACGTGAAGCCAATTTCTTATAATAAATCTATCATCATCATCTCTCTCTCTCTCTCATCTATCTATACACATATATACATATATCCTGTTAGTTCTGTTTCTCTGGAGAACCCTGAACAATACAACCAGTAATAAAGAAACAAACAACTGCAAAGTACTATGTACACATCAGGTACTGTTACTAGGATATTCTGTGTGCTTTCTTCATTCACTCATTTATTGAATAACTATCTATATGCCCAACGTGTGCCATGTACTGTGCTAAGCACAGGGAACAAAAAGTCAAAGAAGATTTGATTCTTCCAGAGACCAACCATAATCTACAGAAAAATTCCATAAGGACCATTATTACCCTCACTTTACAGAAAAGGAAATAGAAGCTCAGAAGAATTATAGGACTTATCTAAGGTTACATAGGTAGAACATGGCAGACCTGGGTATTATTATACGGCTACCTCCTATTAACCCAAGATTCTAGAAGAAATTATTTATACAAATGGCCAGAAAGCACTTGGAAAAGAATGTGGTAACAAGAGGTGCCAAAATATGCCATGTAGATTTGTCTTCAGAAGGGTTTCTCCCACAGCTGTTAGGAGTGCTATTGGCAGACAGCCTTCAACTGTCAACACTTCAGGATCTGACTCAGCTGCAGAGAGCCACCTTGGCGAAGGTCATGCCCCTTTCTTAGCCTGCCCATATTGGAGCACTAGCTGTATAAAGGTTATCGATCTCAGCTAAATCCAGGACAACCCGGAAGGGTCATTCTAGCTCACAAGTTACCCATGTGATTAGCTTAGGCTGTTGTTGGATGTGCAAAACAGCTTAACTTCTCCCTCTGCCCACCCTACCCCACAGGTATTGAGCCCAACATCCTGCACACTAAACTTGGAATCGGAGTCAGCATGCTGCATGGAAAACCTGTTGAGAAAAGGAGGCATTCTGTCCTTTTTTCATCCTCCAAAGAGCACAACTATAACATGAACAAAAGTTACACAGAGACAGCATTTGGGTTTAATAAATTTCTTTCAACAATGAAACAGCCTTCCTCAAAAAGCAGTGAACTTTGTAAGATAGAAGGAGCACTATTACTGTTGGAGGCATCTCTATCAACCAAATAAGTTGGTATTTTACTTAAGTTTGTTTCTTTTCATCCTTCTGCTGGCTAACACATAGCATAACATAACTGGTATTTAGAAATTAGTGATTAGAATTCTCTAAAAGGAAACTTCCTAGTTTCAATAGGTTCTGGGAATAATTTTAAGATAGATGGGGAGGAAATCCCATTTTCCAATAACTCCCCAAATTTATCTGATTATTTAAGATATAGTGGCACAGAAACTGTGTCAATATCTACCAATATCCATTCACTCCTTTATCTTTTAGTAACAGAACCCTGGATTTTAGCTGGTTATATGTGTATCCAGCCAAAAACTACATTTCCCAGACTCCCTTCCAGCTAATATGGCCATATGACTAAATTATGGCCAGTGGGATCTGGGGGGCAGTGATGGGTACAACTTCTGAATTCAACACTTAAAAGAAACCACTTGCCTTTTATTTTCCCTTTCCTCCATCCCAAGGCTGGAACATGGAGGTGTTTCGTGATGGTAAGGCACCAGCATCCTTGAAAAGGTAGCGCAATAATACAGAAAGTTCCTGGGTTCTTGAATGACCCCTGGAGCAAGACTCTATTACCCATCTGGACTGCCTACCAGCTTTGACTCTTTTGTGGGATAGAAATAAATCATCCATTTATTTAAAGCCATGACTATTTTGGTTTCTGTTAAAGCAGCTCTACCAATATTCTAACTCATACAGATCCCAAATCAACAACTAAAACCTGGGTGATTTTCCTTCTTTACCATATCAGCATGATATCTTACTAGGAGACCACAACATGATAAGAATAGAAATTAACATCTTTTGCCTGTGAGTTGACCTCTGCATCCTCCTGTCTTCTTTTTTGGTGCTTGGCCTTGTCCTGGTCCATACTATACTTGATTTCTATATAAAAATCAAGGGCCCAGGTGAGATCTGGACTAGAATTATGTTCATTTGTCTGTAGAGTAGGATTTTTGCCAGTCGCTAAAACCCTGATTTTCTATGTTGCTGAAGCTTTGTTTTGGGGAGGAGTAATTTTCAGATAGGTTTGTTTATACTGTATATACACATAGATATATATGACACATTCATCCATCCATTCATTCATTTCATTCATTTATCGAGTCATTTGACCATGATGTGTATACAGGAAACCTATCCAAATAAAATGAAAATCAATTCATGATAAGAGATATCAAATGGGTTACAATTCATTAATACATATTCACAGATAGATGAAAAGAACAAGTGAAACACAACTTTATCTTAAAATTCTTCAAAAGAAATAGAAATCAGAAATTCAACATAAGACATTGTTATGAATAGCTTACCATTTGGAATTTTCTTTATTTCTAGCAGTGTAACAATTGATGCTTTTGTAGCGTAAGAACCACAGCCTAAATGAAATATTCTGATATATCATTAACTGGTATAGGTCCTATTTCTCTTTTTGTACCTGAATTAAGTGTAGCTGTGTGAACGTCTGATTGCTTGGCTGGAAACATCTAAAGCTGTGCAAAGCATTCCTCATTTTTATCATGGCACTAACTGGATTTCAGAAAGTTATTTCTATTTATCCAGTTCTGGAGATAAAGTTCTACCTATGTCATTGGTGAAATACACCTATATTTGGTTATGGGTTATCTAGAAGAGGGCATGGATTCTAAAGCCAAGAATATGTTTCCAGTCCAATCGCTCTTTACACTTATGTTTATCCAGAAACGTGCCTACCTTTCCCTAAAGCAACAATCGCAGCTCATTTTCTTACAGTAAATGTCAAAAATCACAACTCTTTGGGAATCAGAGTAATGAGAGAGCCAGGTTCTCACATTAGAGGGAACCAGCTGGGAGTGTGGAGGCAGTAGTCGGGGGGGGATCCCTTGGTTTGTGGGGCTGCAGGAATTGCCTAACCCTGGGATTACTTCTCTGGGTGTCTCCATCTAGTTTTAACATTGTTTCCCTAATATCATTTTGTCAGTCTCAGCCACGTCATGTCAATATATCACTTTGAAAACTGGTGTTGGGAAGAGCTCAGAGTGACAACCATTCTCCTTGCTGTACCCTCATTATCTGGTAGGAGGAATGACTTGGGCAGGCATATCCGTTTTGATAGAAGGGACTTCCCCTTTCCAAGAGTCAACTAGCTTTCAGCAAATATATCCCACACATGTCTGGGATCGTTCTAATAAGTTTTCTTTCACAGAAATTTGTTCACTGAACCCCATGAACTTGCCTTCTTACACTTATCCTGGTAGCTTTCAAATGACCACTAGGTTTATTACACTCTATAGAGAAGTGGATATAAACTGGTTTCAGGCATTGAAATAAACTTTTACAATTGATAAAAAATGATTTAGTAAGTAAAAAATGACTTGAAAGATGTTAACTGAAAAGTGAAAGTGTGTACAGTTAAAATGCCCCTATTACTAGAAATCACCTGTATTGTAGACCAACATGTGAATTTAAAATCTGTACCCTCCATGGCAGAAGGGAAAGAAAACTAATACATGTTATGCCTCCCTTTTCAAGAAAACATCTTAAGATGGCAAGTGAGTATGATTAAAAATTACCTGAAATATCATTTGCTGTGGTTGACTACTATTAGCGATCATGTTAGTTGACCCTAACCGTAGTGGTAAAGGCCATTATAAGCACTAAGCACTAAAGAAGGCATCTTTGTAGACTTTATTCATCCCAGGCAGGCAAACATTTATTCCCAAAGGTTGGGTGATTACAACTCCTTTAGAAAGGTTAGTCGAGATATTCCAGAAGCATCTCAAAAATGGTTCAGCATTTATTAATTACCTCGTTCATGGGAAATGCTGCAGGGAGAGCACATTTCTCTAAAGAAGATGCCAAGAAGCCAAGAACATCTTAGCTCCTAGTATGAGAGCTTTCATCTGCTCTTCACAGCTATTTTTAGAAAACAATTGCAGCATTTATCAAGTACTACAGAGAAAACACTGTAAATGTTGGAACTCAGAATGCAGCAATTAGAGAAATTTAGTAGATGAGAATTGGAGAAGGAAGTACAACTTGTAGAAAAATACGAATTTGATTAATATAAATAAGGCGTACCTGTATCTGAGGTGCCTAAATGATGAGATTATTTAAGACAATTTGATAATAAAATATAATGAAGCTTATGAGTTTTAATATCTTTTTAGACTATGATCTATGATGTTAGATTAATATTTCTTTTTGAAGCATTAGCAATGAAAAGAGTTTTTATTTTCCTAAAAAAAAGCAATTTTCTTGGTTTTCTTTCCATGAGTTTTTATGTTTTATATCATAAGAGATGACATTAAGATGTGTTTTTAAAAATCGCTATTAGTAAATTTGTATACTTCATATCGTTTTTAATTGTTTCAGGAGTAAGTCTGGATAATCTTTATGTTATTCTTTCCTTCTCTGAAAAGTGATTGCAGGAAAACATCAAAAAGAAATGTGATCTCGTGCATTTTTACCATTTTGAAAAGCACAGAAACTGCAATATAGAATGAGCATAACTTTCCATGGCTAGAACGAGCTGCTTCAGGTTTATAGACTTCATAAAATGGTGACCATATGCAGCCTTCAGTTTAAGAAGTTTCTGATCTACTTAACATGTATGGGCAGAGCACAGTTCTCTGTCTAACCTCACCAAAGCTTGAAATAAAATCCACTCACCACTGGTGATGGGGAAAGTGCAATGTTGCCTATTGATGCCTTCAGTTCATCTACAGTTGCAGCATTCTTAAGAATGTCTTTAGCTTGCAATGGCTTAATCTTGATATTAAACTTCTTGTGTGATTCTTCTTCCTCTTCCGATTCGCTTGAAGAATAAAAGTGCTTTCCTTTGGTAGGTAGAACACAGTTAAAGATACATAACTCTTTTTTTCTACTGGGAGGCAATGATGAGTATAAGACATGAGTGACTGCACATAGAGGCAGCAGAAGTATCCTTAGATGGTAGAAAATCAAAGCAAAACAAACAAAAATCAAAGGATAAAGAAGGAGAGAGTTAGAATTTATTCACCTTTCCTTGGAGCAGGATTAAGGATGGTGAATTTCAAGGAGCAATGGTTACAAAGTTGGCCATTTGTGTCTCACTCAGCACACACAGTGACAGGCGTGACAGGTCCACAGGAACTTCCTCTTACTGTGGAGACAGGAAGGCCTCTCTACTGATGATTTGTGATGATTTTTAACTGCTTCAGAGTGTGACCTGCTCTTACCAGAGATGGTTTGCAGGCAAAGCACAAGTCAGAGCTATTTTCCAGCCACCATTAGTGACGTTGTCGTATCGGATTTCAGCAGACAACCCAGTACCCGCAATTTGTACAACTGTTTTTCAGCACAACTTTTCTCTTTCTCCTCACTCTCTCTTTTCTATGAATAGAGCAAGGCAAAATGCCTGCTTGTTAGTGATCAGGCTGTTCTCTGTGCTGCTTATTCATCTCTAATACAAGGGACAACAGGACTTGAGAAGCTTGGGTTTCAGCACCTTTTCAATACAAAATTTATCACCCTGCTGAGAGCAAATGAAAATGAAAATTAAAATATAAAGAAAGGATATAGCCGGGTTCCTCAGGTCTGATGCTGTAGCCTTCTTCATCCAGCTCAGGTGAGTTCTATAAAATACAAGTGCACATTAAGCAATTATTATCCTGACAATGATAAAGGAATTATTCATTTTCCTTCAAGCGTCTTCCAGTTAAGGGTATAGACTTGTCTCTTGTTTTGGAGGTGAGTGCTGGGCCCTATATATTTAGATATTTACTCACGGATATTTGGAGAGTCTTCCTATTGGGAAAATAAACTAGGAATCAACTGTCAATGAAAGAAAACATTCAAACAGAATTTATCATGCATTTCCTGTAAGCCAAAGACTATGCTGAGCAACATGGCAGGGATACAAAATGCAAATTATCTTTCGACTGTATTCTGGTAAGCAAAAGTTCAAAAAAATGTGAAACACAAAACATCAGTGATAGGAGTTTGAAAGGAGAGGAAATTTGTGAGGTTTGGAAGAATTAGAGAGTCTGTGTGTGCCTTTCGGGCCAGATGGAGAGGAGAGGGGAGTCAGTGGTGAGGAAGAGCCTGTACCGAGACACCAAGGCAGGAATGGACAGTATGATTCCTGTAGGGAAAAGGAGAGGCAATGGTGACAATGACAGGACTGGAAAGGAAGCTGTATGGTGGGAGACCATGGAAAAGAAGACCATGGCTGGGGGCTGGGGAGCAATATGCTGGGGGAAGAGTCTGAACTTGATATGGCTACTGCAGCTTCTCAATTAAGGTAGGACACGCTGAAAGCAGAATCTTAAGGAAATATGCTTCAGGATATATTGGGGACAGAAGAAACTGGAGAAAGGAAAACTAATTTAAGATGCTTGCATCAATTCAGGTGAGATGTGCTAAGTAAATGACCAAGTTGTTCGTGGTGGGAAGGGAAGAATCAAGGACATTTGGAAGGACAATTTGTTAGTTCTTAGTAACAGACTGGTCATAAGAGAAAAAGAAAATGGAAGGTTCAAGAAGACTCTGAGATTGCTATCCTCAAATTCTGGGAGTACTCCTGGCTGAACTCATTCTAACAGAAGGCAAGTAACATTTTTAGGAAAAAGACAGGAAAGATAAAAGATAGTTTGCATGACTGGGATTAGAATTATCATACTTTAGTTCCTATTATATGATAAGTACTGTGACCCACGCTTTATTTTACTGTTCCTTCATAACAATCATATGCAGAAAGAATTATCCCATTCACCAAGGAGGAAACTAAGAGGAATTAGACGCCATTTCTCAAGGAAACACACCCAGCAAATGGTAGACCTGGGCCTTGATCCCAGGTATTTTGAGGCTCAACTCTATGCCTGAGAGAGGAAAAGGGTGCAGAGTTCAAGGGCAGCCTCTTGTAGTTGAGGTCATAGGCCTGGAAGTAAAGAAGACAGAGCTGGAGAGAGAGATTTTGGAGTCACTGAAGCAAAAGACATACCATGACCATGGAGAGAGAAGAGGGCCTGAACGCCATGGAAAAGCTGCCATTTATTGGGCATTTATTGTCTCCCTCTGTCCTTTCAGTACTCAAAGCTACTTTTAAAATGCAAGTGTATTAAGGTTACTTTCCTGCTAAAAACCTGTCCCTGGCTTCTCACTGCACTTAGAATAATAGTCAGCACCACTGTGCAGCCCACAAGGCCCTGCCTGATTCTCACAAGGCCTTCTTCCCACTATTAACGTTTATGATTTGATTGCTGCAAGCTCTTTCCCACTTCAGGGTCCTCATAAATGTCCTTCTCTCTGCCTGGAAGTCTCCTCCCTCAAATGTGCAGTCAGTTAAACCTACTTAAACTTTAGGGCTTTGCCTGAAGGCCACATCCTTCCCTAGGCCTTCCCTGCCAAAAACACGATGATATAATCTATTAAGAATAAAACCTTTATTATTACTTAGAGAAAGTGGAGTCTAGTGTATAATTACAAACACAATTCCTGTGACCTGAGTATTTTTTAGGACCAAGCAAATTCGAGGGAAATTCTGCTTCATTTAAACACTTACATGTTGACAGGACAGCACTAGGGTTTAGAGTTTAGATGGGGTAGCAGAAGTACTTGATGAGTAATTTCGTATTTTAATTATCATGCTTCTTGTTTGCTTAGAGTATCCCATTCCTGTATATTAAAGAATTCTACAAAACATAACAAAAATCTTTCTGGGTGAAAAAGTGTTAATTTTGAGAAAAGAAATCATCCTTCCTTAATATCTTTAGTAACTTCCTTTATAACATTATTTGTGAACAATTTGGATGTAGGATAACATAGGGGCTATCATAGATCTAGGGAATTAAACTGCTAAAAATATCAAAAGATCTCAATTCTGGGAAACAAATATAAGAGAGGACCAGGTAATGAGGTTGACAGAATGACATGTTTTGGACTGCACGAGTGGCATGAAGAATTTAACCTTTCTGAGCTTCAGTTTTCTTTTCTCTAAAATGCAAATAATGTAGTATTTACCTTCTAAGGTGGTAAGAATTCAGTAGCATATAATATTATAAATGGTGGTTGTTATTATAAAAATAAAATTCTTCTTATTAACAAATGTGCAAAAGCATTAACATCAATCTTAATTCTTATGAAAGGGGAGGCTGGGCCAGACAGTCACCTAAGGTATAAGTACAAAGGCATTCTGTAGGGATTGTGAATTTGGGCACTTACTATGCAATAGAAATGATTTTGGATGTGAATATGGTCTACACGTTTTCTATGATTAGAAATCTAAGAGCCATTGTGTCCATTTTGTTGTGGTTGGTGAAGTGTGTGGTGATGAGGTTAATTGCTTTCTGGGGGAATTATGAGGAGAATTTAGGTCTCAGCTGGGATTCACCTTCGCTCCTTGAGAAGCAACAAGTGATTGTCATTTGACCTAAGAAAAATCTGTACCACGAGGCTATAATAATTATCATGAGCTATGGTATGAAGGTTTGTATTCTCCCCAAACTTATATGTTGAAATCCAAACCCCAAGGTGATGGTATTAGGAGGTGGGGCCTTTGGAGGTGATTAGGTCACGAGGCAGGAGTCCTCATGGTTGGGGTTAGTGACCTTATAAAAAAGACCCCAGTGAGGTTACAGCTAGAAGGTGCCTTCTATGAACCAGAAAGTGGGCACTCAACCAGACACCAAATCTGCTGGTACCATGATCTTGGACTTCCAGGCTCCAGAACTGTTAGAATTAAATATCTGTTGTTTACAAGCCATTCAATTTTTAGTATTTTTGTTAGAGCCGCCCGAATGGACTAGGACATTATGAAATCAAGGCCCAATACTGAAAGCCACTTAGAAATATAACCAGGACTGAAACATCTGGAGTTAATATTTTAAAAAGCATTTTTTGAACACATATTACAGGCTAGGCAGCCTACTGAAATATTCTGCAAATAATTAGCTCAATGAATCCTCGCGACAGTGCTATAAAATAACTACTGACTTCATTTTTGCTGGCCAGCAAATAACCAAAGCCACACATAGGTGATATATGGAGGGGCCAGGACTTGAACCCAGGTCTAATAGACTCTAGTGCTCTTAACTGCTACCTGTGCCGGCATGCTAACTGTGCCGGCACTTCCTAATGAGGTGTTTCACTTATTTCTGTGTCCTATTTTAAATACAAGAATGCCTCGACTCGTTTTCACATTCTGAAATATTTATAAAGACAAACAATCTTCTGATACTCACGTATCTTTCCCAATCAATTTCCGCATAAAATCCATTTGGTGCCCCATTGCTTTTCTTCTGTAATAAATTTGAAAATACGTTTAGAAGAGAAACAATTGAATGAAAAAAAAAAGGAACAAAGAACACTTCACTCTTATCTGTATTTAGCAAGAGCTATCCAAATCCAACACTAGAAAGACAAATTAGAGCAGCCCATTAAGCAGCCACATTGGTGTAACTGAATGGTAAACTGAGCTGCTGTGACACTGCATAAAAGAACTTACACACTTATTCCACAAAAGACTGTAGGATACCTAAGCATAGAGATATTAACAACTAGCTGTTCAAATTTTATTCAATTACTAGAGAGTCAGCAGCACCTACGTTATAATTTAATCCCCTATACCTTAGGGGATATACCCAGATGTATATACACATTTAAATGGAAATATTTTGACTTCTACATTACTCTCATATACAATTAGTTCCAACAGATCCAAAGAGTATTCATTCAAGCCATTAACTAGTCTTCTTTTAACTTTTCTGACACTGACTCAACTTTTTCCTAACTACCCACTTGACAGAATATAAAGGAAATCAGCTCCAAATTAGTTAATTCAGCCTGTAAGTTTTAAAAATAGTGCTGATATTCTTTCAAGTGGCTTTTCTTACCAAATTATTAATATAGAATTTGAGGATTAAGAGTGGATTTCTATCATCCATGCATCCTAAGCCTCCATGAGCACACATCATTACAAGTGACTGGGTATCAGCATTGTCCTCTCAGGGTTGTCTTAAAGTTCTATTTTGGTCCCTAGACAACCATGACATGTATGGCCATAAGAACTTGACCAAGGATGTGGCATCATCCAAATTGAAATTCCTGGGATTCTCTACTTCTTGTGAGCAAAGGACAAAAACGCAAATGAGGTTTGTAATGGACAGTCCATTCAACAACATTCCTGTAGTTGGCACATGGAGCAACAGTATGTCACAGAGCACTCGCAGATCTCACAACAACACGCATCAGATGCTGACGTGACACACGGGGCTTGAGGACAGGACACGTAATTTCGCAGTCACAAATGAAGGCCAGTTGAAATAAAATGTGAACAGCTGACACTTAATTTGACAAATAGGCAGGAGAAGAAAGCTTTGCATCTATGCATATAGGATCACTAGAAAACCAAATCAGAGGTAACCTAGTAACCATCATCACTGAGTAATACTTACTGCGTGTTGAGTGGGCACTCTAAGAACTAACAGTAGTTTAGTAAGGGTGAAGTGCCTAGGGAATAATGTGTTCATTATCTTCCTCTCTCTTCCTGTACACTAACACTGCACTGGAATTTACAAATGCAGCAACTCTGCCCCACCTCCACCAACCAGCGCCCCAGAATACAGGGCTGGTACCCCTCTTCGTCTGTGTCTTGCTCCTGACAAAGATAATGTACTTCGTCAGACTACATCATTTTAACCTTCTCACAGAATTGCCTTCATTGAATTAGTGCTTCAATGACATTCTTTCTTCTTTGAACAAAGCTTGCTTTAAAAACCTGCCACATCAACTCTGCACCTGTATGAGCTATGAAGCTGCTTTTGAGGACATGGTCCATCAAATAATGTGCCGTCTAATAATAATAAAAAAAATCTCTCTCATAGTGAATGGACATGGTTCCTATTTTCTTTTTGTCATATTTGCTTTCTTTTAAAATTTCTACTTTACCAATCTGTTTGCGTATATCTTCTTTGCAAAATTCTCCAAATCCTTCTTAGATAGTATGTATAATAAATTCAAAATACAAATGTAATGTATAATAATAAGAAATCAAATAAACTAAGCTGATCTCAAAGAACTAAACTGATGAATTTTGTGATCAGTATAGTACTATTAATAGACCTTTTAGTTATCAAACAATTCTTCAATACAAAGAATTGTTATCTGAAAACTAAAGAGATTAGATAAACTACTGAGTTCAAAATTTTCAAAGTTCTACAGTTCTTTGCTTCCATGATAAGCTCATCTCCATAATCAAAGCCTTTCAAAACCAAGATAGTTGATATGTTCAGCTAAACAAAAACAAAATAAATATATGTGTGTGTATGTTTCTTTCCTGACAACATATACCCGACATTATGACTAAAAAAGTTCCTCGATTTTTTGAATTTTCTAGATCTGGGCTGAGTGAAAATTTCCCAGTTTCCATGGAAACCAATGGAAGATTGAGATAAAGAGAAAGCAAAGCCTATAAAAAGAAATTTTCCTTTAAAATAGGAACATTTTAAATATAAGTACTAAACACAAACAACAAATCATAAAAATACATTCTTTGGGGCAGACATTCAAAACATATGCAAACATACACACACACACACACACACACACACACACACACAGAGATTCATTAGAGAAATTGGCAATTTGGCCTCATTCATACTAGTGAATTCTTACAAATATATTTGGTTTTGCAAGTGGATATTATCAAGTTAAAGCTAATCCAGAACCTGGCTGAAATTCTTCTGGTCAAACTCCAAGGAAGAAACAATTCTCCTGGTTTAACCATTTAAGCAGCTCATAGTGGTAATATGGAGGTAATGGCTCTATTGATTTTTCAATTGGAAAACAGTGAAAAAGCAAGGAAGTATGTAAGTTAAGTGGGGAAATATTATTTAAAAACTAAGCTTACTATTTAAAGCAATGTTGGCTATTCATCAACATATAAACAGTGATTTTTCTCTTGGAGTATAATTATTTATTCTTTTAATTCTTTTCCGTATTTTCTAAAATTCCACAATTAGCATAAATAACTTCTACAACTTGAATATATGACTGTTATTCAAAGATAATTGAGGCTTACAGCAATGTTGATCATGTTTTAATAGGTATATTACTTTGGTCAGGTTTATTATCTGCTCTCAGATAATATCATGGTTTAAATCAATAAACGTAGTAACAATTGCGTTCAATTACACATTCATCAAAGTTCTTAATTTCCTTCGTGAATGCTTTTCTTTTCCAAGGTCAGATCATGGCCACATAACTTTCCTTGGTGAGAAGTATTAAAGGCACATGATACACTGCCTAAATATAATCTTTTTGCCATTGAGACAGACTTGACTCACTTTGTATAGAACAGCACTATCCAATAGAATTGTCTGTGAAGAAGTAAATGTTCTGTATGTGTGCTGTCCAATATGGTAGCCACTAGCCACAAGTAGCTGTGGAGTACTTGAAATGTGACAAGTGTGACTGAGGAACTGAATTTTATTTTTGAATTAAAACATTATTTATTTACTTAATTAAAGTATAGTTGATTTATAATGTTTCAGGTGCATAGCAAAGTGATTCAGTTATATATATATATATATATATATATTCTTTTTCAGATTGTCTTCCATTATAGGCTATTACAAGACAATGAATATAGTTCCCTGTGCTCTACAGTAGGCCCTTGTTGTTTATCTAGTTTTATATATAGTAGTGTGTATCTTTTAATCCCAAATTCCCAGTTTATCCCCCCCCTTTCCTTTGGTAACCGTAACTTTGTTTTCTATGTCTGTCAGTCTATTTCTGTTTTGTAAATAGGATTTGTATCATTATTATTTTTTTTAGATTCCACATATAACTGATATCATATTATATGATATTTGTCTTTCTCTGTCTGGCTTACTTCACTTAGTACGATAATCTCTAGGTCCATCCATGTTGCTGCAAATGGCATTATTTCATTCTTTTTTATAGTTGAGTAATATTCCATGGTGGAATATTCCATGGTGGAATTCCAAGATGTGGTGTATATATGCACCACACCTTTATCCATTCAGCTGTCGATGGACGTTTAGTGAGCACTGAATTTTAAACAGCCACATGTGGCCGCCGTGTTGGACAACACAGTTATAGTTGTTGCATAGTCTGGGACAGGATCAGCATCCCAAGTCCATTGTCAAGTACATTAGATCCCACAGGCCAAGGTCCTGCCAAATTCCTGATGTTACTGAGGTGGTGCTTATCCTAATAAACAACTACTCAATTTGTATGGTGGTGTTTATATTACAGCCAAGGCTTTCTTAGAGATAGCATATTCTTTTTAAAATTGGAATCCCTATCCTTTGTGTTAGACATAGGAATCACACGTCTCTTATGCCTGATCACTTTTTAAAAGTATATTTGGATGTCAACATATAGAGTCTATTTGGTTGATTTAAAAATTGGCCCTGGGTATTCAGGAAGTAATTGGGAAATATTATCTGAGAAAGAGTCTTCTTAAGTGCTACTGTTGTTTTCTTCAAATTTCAAATTGGGATTTTACTCACTGTTTCTACAACCCCTTTGATATCTTAAACTAAAATCTGTTTCCTTACCGAAACTTTTTTTCCTCCTTCACGTGCGCACTCTGCTTTGCTATTGTAGGGTGGTTCATGTGGGCTGGGCTGCTGCAATTGATTGTTTTCATGTAGAAAAAAGTTGTTAAAGGATCTGTTTGTTCTTCAAGACACATATAAAGAATCACATGGAGTCAGCAAGCATACCATAGAAGAAATAATGTCTAGGCCAAATTGTAGGGCCTACCAATCTTGGCAGGGTTCTTGAAGCAAAGAGTGGACTTTGGGGCCCATAATGAGGCTCTATTCAGCAGGCCGGTGTGGCTAGGCCAGGAGAAGAAGGGAAGGAGGAAGAGGCACCCCAGGCACTAGGGATGACGTGGATCGAGTCCTCACTCAGCCGGCACTTAATTTACAGGTAGAGAACAGACACCGGGACACACCAAAGAGACTTAATAAAAATGGTTGCATTTTTAATGGACGTCTGAAAAGGCTAGCTCCATCATATATTCCCCTGGATCAAAGCCTTCCTGGGAGACATCAATACACACAGCACACACAGTTGACAGCTCCAAATCCGGACCCTTTCTTGCACACGTGTTCAGGATGAGCAGAGATCTCCTCACAGCAACGGCCGTGACCCCCAGTGCCCCCAGTCTAGGTGTGGATGGAAACCTGAACTGCTTAGGAAAAACTTAGAGTGTATCCTGCACAAAACAGAGTTTGTCTCTGGGTTAGACTGCATCATCACACACAGTTGCCTGAAGCTTCAGACATCGAGACAGACAGCTCGGCCGAGGGTAGGCATTTTCAGCCAGTGGGGAGCAAGGTAAGCCCATCTTGATACGTGCAGCCTGGCCACAGAGGCTCTGTAGATAAAACCTCAAAAGCAGTGTCACCAGAGATGGGCTTCACTGGATTTTTGAGAAACTGAATTTAAATAGTTAAATCTGTCGTGTGGCCCCTGCATTGACAAAGTCGTCTATAAGCATTAAATGGGCACACCACAACCTGTAGTTTGTAGAACCACATTAGTGAAACCATAAATTTCCACTTCAGATATTCAAAAAGCAATAATTTGAAAGCTAACTCAGCCACATAAACGTGGACTGGCTCCACAGACACGAGGTCTTAAAGAAATCAGTCTGAGTTTGAAAGAAAATCAGGTTGAGATTTCCAGGGACTGAATGCGAACAGAAACTTGGACCCCTACAGCACTGGTCTCATAAGACGTTCTCAAAATTTGGTGACCATAGTATGTGGAGAAAACTTAAGGTACATTTCCAAATAGTAAAATTAGCAGCTGGCCAATAATTTCCAGTTACCTAGGAAGCTGTACACCCTGTTTCTGAGAACCTGCATTTATTTCGAATGCAGCCTGTTTTCCAAACAGGTCTGTGTTATTTCCTGAGAAATCGAAATTAAATAATTCTTCCTTCCTAAAATCATGACCATTCATGGCATTTCCAATTAAGGAACAAAGAAGGCACATCTGCTGATAAATAACTTGATGTGACTGAGAATGGTGACAGTGAAGGAGGATCGGGGAACTCAGGGATGAAGCCCTGACTTAGGGTGGGCAAGTCCGCAGAATCATGGCTGGGCTTATTGACTCAGCACATACTCAGTTGCCTGCTACACGCCCGCCAGGACTGTGCCAAGCACTGGGATGCATGTTCTGCTCGAGATTTAAACTCGTGGTCCCTAGAAGACCAGAGAACTCTGAGATAGCAGTGGGGCCTTGGGAGACAATGAACAGCAGGGAGGGAGGAGCTTTAGAGAAAGGAAAAAGGACAAGACTGAGGGTGCCACAGGGAGAGAAGCAAGAAACAGCAAACCAGCCTGGAAGCAGCAGGGAGGGAAAGCAGAGACTATCTCACAGAGCCTTGCAAGGGTCAGAATGAAGGGAACAAGAGAACTCAGGGAGGGGACCAAGACAGAAGCAAAGAGAAGACACAGAAGCAGAGAGTACCTGAGACAGAGTTAACGAGAGGGCTCTGAGCCAGAAGCAAGAGGTGAGGAGAAGCTGAGTCTTCTGGGTCTTTTTTTTCCCCTGCTGAATAGAGCCTTGATTATAGTGTTACCCAATGTCTGATAAATTTCAGTCTACTTTCTTAACATTTCATGGCGAGAACTACATGAATGCAAAAGGCGTCCCAAAGCTAAGAACCTTGAGTCAAATATGGGAGAAAAACTCCTACCATAGCTACAATTAACACCCCAATTTAGGTCTAATATTATAAAGGGTGATTTTTCAAGAAAATATTTTTAACTATCTGGTTTATTTTCATTCCCACTTCAGCCCAATGAGCCTAATGCGAGTCCCTTTTTTTTTTTTTTCCTTCAGTAACAGCTGTTCTTTTGAACCTTCTGAATAGGCATCTGATTTAGATTTGAAGGAAGTCATTTTAGAAGCTGGTGCAGACTCGCATAAGCACAACTCAGATAAATCCAAGCCCATGCACCACAGATTTCTTTAAAAAGCAAGAAATCTGGTGACCAGCAAGGAATCAGAGTTACTGTTGAATCTAAACCCAGTGGACACATTTTCCTCCTCCAGGCTGTAAATTCAGGCATAAATGGTTTCCAGACTATTCCCTACTAATGAATTTAACATAGAAAATGTATCTGCAGCTCAACTACGAAAGAGGAAGAGCTTCTTTCAATTTTATTGGATCTCAGATCCATTATGACTTTGTGGCCTCTGCTGGAGAAAAACATTCTCATATAAGGAGCTCTTATATCATTAAATAGGAAACGAAATAACAGTTGATGGTAGCAGCCCCTGCAGGAACTGTCTGGCTTCTGACCCACCATATTGATGACTGGTTTGCTTGCCTACTCTGGGGCAGGGTTTTTGGTGAATGCAATAAATAAGTTTAACTTGACCAAGACTGCATTTATGTCCCATGCAATGACTACAAAATTTACAACAAAAAAAGTTGTAATTGAAAAGTCATTTAAGCTAATTTTTTTCCCCTTGCAGAAAAAAAAAAAAGAAGAAGAAATGGGGCTTTAAGAAATTTAAACTAGCATAGGTTGAAGTGCAAACCTACTAATAATGGTCATTTAAATACTTACAATTCCATCTCTATCTGGTGAACCTCTGTAACAAAAAGAAATTGGTAGCTATTAGGAAAATGAATCATTCTTGCTACATAGTCTCAAGTATGACAATAAGAATCATTAACCACCTTTCTCCCCCCTCTCACGAGTTCCAACCCCAGTAAACCTGGCTAACGAAAGCCAAATCAAAATGGATTGGTTGAGTGATATTTGAGTGTGGGGTGTGTGTATGTGTGCGTGGGAGGGAGAGTCTCATTAAAAACTGAAATCCAAAAGGCACAAGTTGCTGGTGCAGTGTCTTGAGAGGAGAATTCATTAAGAGCTGTCCCACTCAGCAGCCTTCTATTTAAAACTACCACCAGGAATGCAAACCCATTTGTTCTCTCTCATCTTCTCCCCATAAGTGGTCTTGAATTTCCCCCTATAAGAAGGAACTTCTTATACTTATAAGAAGAACTTATAAAACTACAAAGTAGTTTTCAACTTACTTTAAGAATCTATATTTTCTTCCATATTTCTAGAGTTACTGCTCCTTTGATTACAGAACAGGAAATGGAGGGCAATTTTGCTAAATGGCTTGCTTTGATGACTAAAGTCCAGGGTATTTAATCCATGGTGAAGCTAGGCTGCAGTGCTTAAGAATAAGGGCTTTAGAGTAGGATGAAGCCAGGTGTCCTGACTCTACCACTTATTAGCTCTCTGACCTTGAACATATTGAGTATTACTTAGTTCTCTAAGCCAGCTTAAATATGATAAGGTATATAAAGAACTTATAATGGTTCCCGACACATACTAAGTATTCAAAAATGTTTGTTTGTTTGTTACAGGTTTTTTCCTCTTCCGTGATGTCTCTACCCTAGGAACACAAAACTGTTCACTTGCAGCCATGTTAGACTTTATAGCCATAGAGGAAGGGTATTATTATTGTTACTTTGGAAAACTGAGCTGGAGAAATCGGAGAAAGAGAGAAGAAAAAGAGTAGTCACTTTATAACTTCTTATATTAATTAATTCTGTAAGGAGCTAGAAAAATATTATTCTATTAACATGGAGACCAGAATTATGCTTAGATGGGGACCTGCATTGTTTGGAAGAAAACCTTAGTAAGTGCCTGGGTGGACTATGAAATCTTGAAGAGTTTGGTGTGGTTGGAACTGTTCCTTAGCAGGTGGGACCAAGTGACAAAATTGTTTATTGCTTCATAGGGTGGGACAGAGGAGAGAGAGAGAAATGCAGAGTTGGTGGGACATCTTCTTGGCTTCAAGATGTGATTCCCCTTCCCCACCAACACCCCCTTCAAAATTAGCAGAATATTCTACTTGTATTACAAAACACTTGATGGGAGAGCATCATTTTCCATAATCATTTCTGTGTCCATGTGGATACAGGGATGAATCAGTGATACAGGGGCTAGAAGCAGAGAGGACCCTGATATTGAAAGACCATGGGAGTTGACAGAAATCTTAGGATCTTTGGACATTCGCTGGCTATGGGAAAAAGTTGGTTCAAAGAAATTTCATCTAAGATAGAAAGATAGGAAGAGTCTTAGCCAATAAAAGTTATATATAATTCATTGAACAACTATTGAGTGCTTATAATAGGCCAGGCACTAGGCTAGGGTCAGGAGATAAAATAATGAAGAAGACATGCTCATCATAGAGAGAATGAGACAGGCAAGTAAATCCAGTGGGTTATTATGGCCGTAGTAAACCCAGGTGGTAGGAAAGTACAGAGGAAAGGTACCAACCCATATTCATCAAAGTCAATTTTCCCTAGATTTGTACACTTCAAAAAATGAGCATTTCTTACTAGGATTTCAGCCTCTGCCAAAGGAACTGATAGAGAGGAGATTGCATCAAATTTTGCATAGGACACATCCAGAGGCACTGATCCTCGTGGGGTTGCCTTTCGGGGCAGGTGATAGATGTGGAGAAGACAAGGCTCTGGAGATAGTCCTGGCTGTGGTGTTGCCCACTATTGGTCCAGGTAGAAGGGCATAGCTATAGGGGAACTTAAATGGGAGGCCACTTGGTCTCATGCATATTACAGCTCTAGGGATGGCACTTCAAAAATCTTAATCAGAATAATTGTAATTGTACATAGCAGCGTTGGTATCTATTCTGATCCTTTGTCTTATCCACTGATGGAAATAGGGCTGCTGCTTCCCCGTATGACAGCAGTAAGCATGGTGGTATCGTGCACTAGCTATAGTGCCCAACTGCCCAGGTTCAATCAACTTATATTTCCTAGTTGCATAACCTTGGACCAGTACTTCACTCCTTTGTGTCTCAGTTTCCTCATCTATATAACAGCCGTGATAACAGCATATAGTTCATAGGGCTGTTAAAGGATTCAATAAGTTAATATAAATGAAGAGCCCGGAATAGTACCTAGAACATAGTAAATACTCATTAAATGCTACCTAGAATAAAGTTATTATACAAGCTGACCTAGGATGGGGAGTAGAGAGAGAGATTTTAGCAGCCTCAGACAATGGGGCATGTGTCCTCAGTTTACTGCCTAACCCCCTTTTATTAAGTTTTATACATTTTTAAATAATTTTTTTTTCTTTTTAAGAGCAGACCCATTATATTTACTGATTCTGTTTTAAAACTGATCATCTACCAGGAACACTTTGCCTCTATTTTAAAAAGTGACAGTCACCTCTTGCCACTGCTGCCTTTTCTCTTTTACCCTCCTATTGGTCTTGAATATAATTTTGCCCATCTATTCTTTTTTTTTTTCTGAGTAATCAAAGAATAGGCACTTGACTCTGGACTAGAATACTGGCTCCATGTCTTATTTTTCTGGGTAGCCTTCAGCAAGTTACTTAATTCCTTTTGGCACTGATTTCTCATCTCCAAAATTGAGATATTATTTCTAACCTTGTTGAATTACTATGAGGGTTAAAAAGGATATCAGTACATACAAAATACCCTGCACAGGGCCTGCCACGTAGCACAGGCTCCTCTCTCCTTTCCTCTTTCTATCAGCCATTGTAACGTTGATCAAATCAGGAAGCTCTGGTTCTAACCCCACTCTATCTAAGGACACTCAATCAACTGAAGTTGGAACTGGCAGCTACCATAGCAGGTTACTTGTCAACCCTCACGGAGTTGCAACGGCCCTGAAAACAGTTTGTATCAACAGGGTTTCAGTGACTGCAGACTAACATAAGCATTACCTAAATCTGAAGGGATAGCACATTGCCAGAACATTTCTCCAGCCTTCTGCAAGAATGATATATGACCCAATTAGAGAGCAGGGGCTCATGAAAAGCAAAGGCTTACACTAAACGTCTTGTCCTTTGACCATCGCTGCTGGTGGAACCAGTTTATAGCTAATTTGCTATCACCTAAGTAAACTGGGGCGCTCAGATGATAAGAAGTAAAGGACAGATGCTTGGGATTTTACAAGAAAATGTCTTGTTAGAATATTTCAGAGAGATATTGGGCATCTACACAAAGCCATGAAGAGTAACTTCCTCATTTTCATGTTTTTAGAAGTGGTGATGGAAGAGTGGTACTTTGGCCACCTGTAAATGAGCTCAGTCTGCCCTGGGGAGGTTGTTTGACCTCTTTTTCCTTTTGAGGGAGCTTCTTTCCTTTCTAATTTTCTTCACACACCAGAGATTATGTATAGTCAGTTACAGAAACCATCTCAAAGAAAAATGGATTTGTTTTCTGCTAATGATGTTCTCCTGAGATATGTCTAATAGTGTCCCCCACAACACACGGCACATTGTAGGTGGCAAAGGATTCTGCTGACAGACGGACTGCTACAGTGTCTGGCCTTTTACGGAAATTCAATTCCATCTAGTGCAAACTGAGGCCCATTAGAGGAAAGTGTATTCTAAGTCCGTGGAGCTATTGGCAATGCTGAAACCAGAGCCCAGGTCTTCCGACTCTGGTGAACGAACCATCTCCTATTCTGGTTAATGTATCAAAGTTGGCAATTTCTTAAGAAATAATGAAAATTATATAATGCTCAGAAAAATTTTTTTCTAATTTAATCATTTAGAAAAATTGGCAAGACTAGAGTAAATACAGCTTCCATGAAATAATTATTTACTAAAAGAAAAAACACAAAGAAAAGGTAAGAACAGGGGACTTAAAAGTTGATATCTGGACAAAAAATAGCTTTTTACCCCCCAATCCTTTACAGTCTCTGGTTTAAAAGCCTTCAAGTCTTCAAGGTTGCCCACTGCCTAAGGAAGGAAGCCCAGACACCTCAGCCTGGCTGGTACTTAAAGCCCTTCCTATCTGGCCCTGATCTCCTTTGCAGCCTTGCCTCCCACTATTACATTTACGTGTGGCCGACAAGTAGACAGACTGCTCTGTTTAGCTTGTCCCGAATACCTACTTGGCTTTTCCACATCTCTGCTTTGGCTGTTGTCCCTTGGCATGAAACGCATGTCCTCATCTTCTTGAAGGCCAAAATCAAGGCTCCTCCCTCTTTGAAGCTTCACTGATCATGTATTCAAATATGAGCTTTCCCACCCTCCAATTCCCTGGAAATTCCAATTCTAATCGCTCCTAAGGAACTTACCACATATTAATTTGTATTAATGATAACAGGAGTAGTGGCTGCTACCATTCACTGAGCGTTTACTAAGTACGTGTTACCACGGTAGTCATAACAAATGTTAGCTCTTTTAGTTATATGAAAGATACTTCAATTTGCGTGATAGATATTCTATTCCATGAATTATAAATTCTCAGAGGACAAGCCCACAGGGCAATTCTCAGCACCTTGTGATAAAATTTATGCACGATAAAAACGTACAGAATGAAAAGCTAAAGTTGCTTTTTTTTTTTTTTCTTTTCACCTGTGCCTAAACAACTATTGATTTTTGCATTTTCTAACTTTCTTTCAGGGCTTCTTGTCAAATAAGGGGTTTTATAGGTTCATTATTCTGCTATACAGCAGACCACAGCAGATCTGCGTTTCCACACGGTCACAGCCAGCTGATGCTGAGCAGTGGTGCTCTCCTTAAGTACATACGTAGAATCAGTGTCCTTTTCTTTCTTCCGTATTCCAAAGGCCTTCCTTGTACGTTTTTTCAATCCTGTGGGAAAACAACAAAAGGTCAAAAAATCTATTTTCTATTTGAATGTTCCTAGCAACATGCAAGTGAACATATTTTTAAAGTTGCAATATATTAGTTAAATTTGAACGTTCAAAAACCCGTGAAAGTTTCTTCATGTGTATGCATGTGTGTGTGTGCATGTGCATAGGATTCATTACTGTTTTTCAACAGATGTTTATCAAGGACATGGCACTGTAAGTTCTTAGCCCTATGAGCAATGTAAGAATATTAAAAAAAAAAATGGAAAGGAGATCAGGACAAAGTACAATAAAGTAGGCAAGCTTTTCTTAGACTATTGTTAGCCATCGCCCAAATTGGCGCTGTGCCAAGAAACCCCATCACAGACTTAGAAGAACAGTAATTTCCAGGGTAGGCGGATTCTGGACACTAGGATAGTTCCAAGACAGAGATTATGTAAACCGTACGAAACAGTCACATTGGCCTGACACTTCTTTGTATCCCATATTCCCAGTTCATCTTTTTCTACTTCCTCAATTCAGTGGCTATACTGGATTCTCTGAACATCCCCAATATCTGTTCTCCTGTATCTCTTTTCTCTTTATGTGGTCCTTGCCACTGGCTGAAATGCTTTTCCTGTTTTGTTGATATTTACAACTTCCATATGTGCCTTCACAGCCCAGTCAAATGCCCCCTCCTCTGTGAGGGCCTCTCAATCTTCGTGCTGTCAGAACTGACTATCCTGTGCTCCCCCAAATGTTGCTGTTGTATGTATTACAATATATCAAAGCATTCCACTTATTAGTTCCTACGTCAGTTTCCCTCATAGACTGTAAGCCTTTCTAGGACAGAGGCCAAGGATACCCTTGGTATGTCCTCTACGCCAAGTAGAGGAACCAGATAATATTTGTTGATTTAAGATGTTTTCCAGGAAGCATCATTCAGGTGGTATTGGGGTAAGAAGTCTCCTTTTCTTCCACCCTGGACAAACCAAGCCTACTCTTGTATCTTCTATTCTTCTCCTGTCAAGGCTCTGTCAGGGATTCCTATCTCCCACGTGTCCTGTAATTACATATGTGGCTTGTGTGTTTCTCATGTTAGTCAGTATTATTCAAATATACCAATGCCTATATAGTCAAAACCTTAGACTTGTTACTGGTGGTTTGGAACTTCATCCTGACAAATTAGAGCTGGAAAAGTCACTGACGTTCAGGATTTGTTTGGCACTACCAGGTGGATCAAGGGGAAAAACACTGACAAAATCAGAGATTTGATGACATCTTTTTTTAAAACATGTGAGTCAGCCCAGACCACTCAGATGATCTGAGTCATTCATTATCTGGCTCTTAGGATACTACTCAAATATAATCTCCAAAATGCCTCGGTTTGTCTAATTTTGTATTTGAATAGTCATTCCATTTAAGATGTTTAGGTCTTTAAAATGTCAATGTTTGTTTAAAAAAAAAATCTCCTCCCACATTAAGCTATTCTCCATTACCCTCCACGTGAAGAGTTTATAGAAAACTTATTGACATTTAAAACTACCCACCCATAATATTTAGGAACACCTCCTCTCTGTTCATTTTTAATTTTGATTGTGAAAAACTTCCTTCTTCTCACCTGTAATTGCCTTATCTCCTTATAGGGACAAAATATTGTAGTTAAAATCATTTTCCTCCTATAATTGTTCTTGGGCTTCAAGTCTCTTACTTGGCTTCTCCATGCTTCTAATTCAGCTTTGGAGTCACAATGAATGCTATATTCACCAGTCACTACTGGTTTTTATAGAATTATAAACCAAATGCTATTATTATCTTATGTTTTCAAATTACTCTATTTTCTGCAACTTGACCATGAGACAAGAGATAGCATGCCCTACCAAACAGATGAGAAAATACAGACAAATTCCAGTAATTCTTGTATTAAATTAGTAACAGAGCAGGCAATAGTAATTTTCCATAGACTCTGTCCTGTTTTTGACCACCAAACTTGGATAATAGCCAACATGAACTAGGTCATGAACGTCACGAGTTGTCCATTTTCCAGTGAAAAGTGCCCTGGATCAGGCTTCAGGAGACAGGGTCCATTCCCAGCATCATTTCTAATTGTGTAGATGAGTATGAGTTACATTCTTTTTGTATTTCCATCTCTCAGTGTACAACAAATCAGCCAGTAATAAGGAATGAAAGAATTTGCATATGTTCACAAAATGCAATGCCATTCTGTAGTTTTAGTTTCACTGAAAGTCATATTTCCCATATGTAAAATACATTCCCATATATGGAACATAAATAGGAATACACTAGAGATGTGACATTCCAGAAAAACAAAACTAATCGAATTATTGCATAAGAAAAAACACGGAAGACTTTTCCCCCTTGAAAGGTGGAAAGATATGAGAAGTTTATAAGAGTATGAAGAAAACTCTGAAAGACTAAAACAAAGTTATGAAATATAAAAGTTATTCGTATCTTAACAGCTTTTTGAGAAGACCCAGGAAGAAACAGTCATACCAACCATGTTAAAAGTGAATGGAGAGGTGTGGTCAAGTCTTTTGAGAGTTTATTTAAAAATATTCAAAGAAATTCTTCAGAAGAGAGCAAGGACAGTCAAAAATCTTACAGGAGTAACAAGTTTAAGACACTGTGTCTGGTAAAATGATAAGCTTAAAAAACAGTATATCCAATGATTTTTCACTTCTGACTCCAATATAGTGTAATTGTTTTTAGGCTGAGTCATGAATTTTTGTCAACTATTTCTTTACCAAAAATAGGAGGGAAAAAAAATCAAGTGTCTTTGAGAAATGAAGTAAATAACTTTTCCCTTGCCAATATCAAAACAAAGAGATCTAAAGAGAAAGAATTTTAAGGTCCTGATGATCTGGGGCTAGAACAGTTTTCTTCCAAGCTATGGAATTGAGAACATCCTCCTGTGTGCATGCAGAACTGGGTCGGAAGTCTGGCCTGTGCCTCTTAGCGTCCCTTCACCTAATTTAGATTCTTTTAGCTTCCATTGGTATTATGGGAGAAGCTAGCAAAGTCTGGGAACAACAACAACAACAAAATTAAAAACAGACTGAGCTTTAAGAGGGTAGGAGAGCTTATTTCAAAATAGGTAGTCCTGGATATGATATTACAAGATAGTGAAATAAAGAAACATGCAGAAACTGACAATAGTGACAGCACAAATATATATAGTAATATTTGTAGCTATCATTACTGAGGTCCTACCTATGGGCCAGGTACCAGCTGCTTTGCATATGTTGACTCATTTCATTTTCTTACAAACCTTGTGAAAAAGTAGGAGATGTTTTCTTTGCAAATGATGAGCCTGAGGGTTCACCTGAGTTAGGTTTTATTTATCATCATCTCTAGGGAGGAAATTGGAGGCTCCTTCTCCCTCCATGGATCCCCAAAGTACCTCTGGACTTTGTCCTAGGTTCCTTTACACTCTCTCCCTGGGGCAATTTCATTCACTCACATGGTTTTATTTTCCATCTGTATGCAGATGAACCCTAAATCCATAGGTCAGATCCAATACTATCTCATGAGCTTCTGGATATACAGCACTTCTTCTCATGCTCAAACTTCTACAAAGAGACATCAGGTTTCTTTGAAAGCCTTTAGGTGCCTATATATATACATATATATATACATATATATATATATATATATATGTATATATATATATATACATATATGTAATCAAACCTCTAAAGGTATGTCCAATTGATTAGTTTACAATTATTTTCTGAATAAAATCTCCCTTAAAATGAAATAGTTCTCCATGAACTAATGAATGGATAAACAAAATGTGATGTACCCATACAATGGCATATTATGCAGTCATTAAAAGGAATGTGATACTGACACATGCTACAACATGCATGAACCTTGAAAACATTATGCTAAGTGAAAGAAGCCAGATACAAAGAACCACCTATTGCATGAGTCCATTTATGTGAAATATCTGGAGTAGGCAAATTCACTGATACAGAAAGCAGAGTAGAGGTTGCCAGGGGTGGAGTAGAGGGGAAATGAGGAGTGACTGCCTAAGTGGTACAGAGTTTCCTTTTGGGATATAAAAGTTCTGGAACTGGATAGTGGTGATGGTTGCCCAACACTGAGAATGTACTGAATACACTTAAACATAGCCAAAATGGTAAATTTTGTCGTTTGTATTTTATCACAATAAAAAAGAAACAGAATAGCTCAAGCCAGATTATTCTGTGACCAGAGGGAATAAAGATAGGAGGGAGTGAAAAAGAAAAGAAAGAGACAAGGAAGATTGGCTTAAAAGTTTGGAATATTTTTTTTTCCTTTTTATTCATTCTTTTGTAAAGTTGTCAAATATTTAGTTAAGAAACTGGGAGCTATATAGTCACAAATCTGTGTTCATGATGACCTTCACCATCGCGAAAGTGATATGTCCGCAAGAATTTACAACTACAACAACCCTGCAGCTTTTCTCTCTCACATAATAGCTGTTTACAAAAAGCTTGTCATAAACACATTTTTATGTAATGTTCCTTTCAGCTTTTCTCATCAGATCACAATGTTATGTTAATCCCTACTAGACGGTAAGCTCTGTGAAGTCAGCCACTCTACTATGTAGATGCCTGTCTTTATTTTCACTGCCCCATAGTGTTTCACGAATAGAACATTCCTTAAAATGATTTACTCAATTGTGTTAAAACAGAGGCATTATTTCTCACCTTCTTTTCAGACTGCAAGTCAGGCCATTGGAAGCTTATGAAATCAATTTGTTAGGGTGAAACTTCCATTCGAAAATAAAGTAGAAGAAAAAAACTAAGTGTGCATTGCCTGTAGAAAGGATGAAGACTGCATCATGAAATTCTTGGCCTCAGCTGTGTGGGTGGTGAGTGTCTGCAAACTGGGTGACCATGTAAAATATATTTCTTATGATAACTCCAAAAAGTTTGAAAGTCTTTTAAAAAAATAAACCTTTCTTTTAAAAGTCTTTTAAATTTAAAACACAAATTACTGTGTTCACTATGTTTTTCTCTGAAATGTCTCCTAATTAAAAAATAAAGATACCTTCCTGACTTTGAATATACAACTCCACAGGTGAGGAAGAAATAATACAGCAAAAATTTACCTTTATCAATTTCCTTCTCTCCCAAGTGTAACTGTTCTATAGAGGTTCACTAAGCAAACACTAAATTCTAAATTTGAGCCTTTAAATGTTACAATGAAAACAGAATTTGTCAGAGGGCTCCTCCAAAACAGAAAATTTAGCCTCTATACTATATACTAATTTTAGGTAAAACATCAAAATCTGATACTCAAAAGAAATACAGAGTTTTTGCTTGGTTGGTTTCACATCTTCTATTTCTTAAAATTACAATTGAAATATTTTTCCCTAAAAATGAAGGCTAGTTCTATAGATGGACAGATTGAGATAACAGTCCTGGAGTTGTGTCCAAAACAGGAGAAATCAAGGTGTGAGCATCCTGTAGGCAGGAGCTGAGGACCAAACTCACAGAAGATTCTGCTGGCCTTCACAAGACGCTCTCCTGCCACATAGGAGTGAACGTGGAGAGTCCTGCCAATACCTCCTCTTTTCTCTCCTTGTCCTGAATTCCTACCATTCCACTGCTAGTTGGTAAGACAACAAGAAGAGGTCAAAGGTAGACTGGTCACCATCCTATCAGCATGTTGGCAGCAAACTGGTTTATCTCCAAGATAACTTAAAGGGACTGGGATGGGAAGAGATGTGGCACTATATTATATTACCTTCCTCACTTATGTCACAGTCTTACACACTGCTTTCACTAACAGCTCTTTATTATGTTAAACCCCCCATATAAGCATTTTGCATTTAAAATTGATGAAAAGGTGTCACTTTTGCAGATCATGTTCCTGGGGTGTACTTGATCCTTCTTCCCACTCCTCTACAAACAGTACTTTTGAGCAGAGCTTGGACCAGTCATGGCCTGGGCACAGAGCTGGCTCTAAGAGTGACCTAGAGCTTTGGAAGAAAGAGGAGAGGGTGGCAGTGACAGCTGTTTAGGGTCAGTATGTAAGACACAGTTCACAGAGGAATGCAAACCATCTTCTCGTGTATCTCCTCCAGAAGCATGAAGATGCCCCTCCCAGATACAGAGCAGGAGACGTGGTGGAAGGGAGCAGAAGGACTGCTTTCTTTGGAATCCAAAGATCTGGAATCAAATCTTTTTTTTTTTTTTTTTTGCGGTACGCGGGCCTCTCACTGTTGTGGCCTCTCCCGCTGCGGAGCACAGGCTCCGGACGCGCAGGCTCAGCGGCCATGGCTCACGGGCCCAGCCGCTCCGCGGCATGTGGAATCTTCCCGGACCAGGGCACGAGCCCGTCCCCTGCATCGGCAGGCGGACTCTCAACCACTGTGCCACCAGGGAAGCCCTGGAATCAAATCTTAATTGGACCTCTTACTGGCTGTCATTTGCAGCAAAACGTATAGAGAATCTGAGAGGCACTGCGTTACTTTCAATATAAGATTCATGTCCTCCCAGGACATGAGGTTTGGAGGAATAGCCTCAGTTTTTCTCTCTGTAATCCCTAGGAGTGAGGGGAAGGCAGCGCTGGTTCACTGAGTCCCTCATACGTGTCACGCACTAAGCATTTTCACAAACTAACACTTTCAACAAGCCCAGACGGTATTACTAACCCCTACTTTATGGATTAAGAAATAAACTCAAAGTGATTAAGTTCCTTTTCCAAGATCACCAAACAAACAAGTTAGATAAGACCAAGATTTTGAGCCAGGTCTGTATGCCTCCAAGCCAAGCGACTTATCCGGTAGTCCCGATGCTTCTCTCGGTACCCAGGGCCATGCTTAGTACACGGTGGACACACCTTCCACGTTTGTCTTAACACCTTTTTAAAAAGCCACTGAATGTTTGTATAATAATTAAAAGAAAAACCAAATGACTTTTCTGGATGTTTGCAATCTACATTCCATTGATGTTTAGTGTTTGAATATTTATTTGTATATATGGAGGTATCAGGGAAAGAGAAGGAGCCCTAAGCTGCATGGGGTGGACCTATCTGACAGCATGTGCATTGGGGGAGGGGTGTGGGGTGACCTCACCACATTTTTAGGTGAAGAATGTATACAGTGGCACATTGAAAAGCTAAATTTAGCCCAAAACACACATCATGAATAAAAACCAATAGATGTAATTTGTTAAGTACTTAAGATGTTTCAGGAAATTCATCAGGAACTTCCTTATCTTAGCTCAACACAACCTTATAAAGCGGGAGCTATTATTATTGTATTGATTACATACCATGGGGCATGAGGAGTGACTGGTGTCAGGTCACACAGGTGGCAATTGACGGACCACATTTCTTTTTTTTATATTCATGGTTATAGTTTATTACAGAAAGGCTTATTACAAATTAAAATCAGCAAAGGAAAAAGGATGCTTAGAGCAGATTTCAGGAAAAAACCAAGTGCAAGCTTCCAGTTGTTCTCTCCTACTTTTGCATGGGTAGTGCTTAATTCTCCCCGTAGCAATGTATGACAACACATGTGAAGTGTTGCCAACCAGGAAAGCTCACCTAAGTTCAGAGTTTTTACTGGGGGTCAGCTCACATAGGCATGGAACACCTGCATGACTGACCTGAGGTTTTCAGTCTACAGTCCCCTAGATGTCGACTGATAAACCCAAAGCTTCAGGCATACAAAGACAGATGCTCACCACAACTCACACTGTTAGACTAAACTATCTGCTATGGCTGAAGGTTTCAGATATACAGTGCCACTCTTATCAGGCAGGGTATTCCAAGGGCTCCCTCGGAGTTTAGTTCCCAGCAGTTGCGACAGACCACATTTCAAAGTCCCCTCTGCCTAACTCCAGAGTCTATGCGCTTCAAGTCTTTGGAATATCTTTCTGTTGGTTGACAATTCGTCTTGCCTTCTTATCAAAAAACCCAAAAACCAAAAAAACCAAAACCTTGATTTTTTTTTTAATTGAGAAACATTTTTAGGGAAATTAGGCAGTACATTTGTTAAACACAAAGACTGTGTTTTGCATGTTTAAATCTTTTTGTGCTGCCCAGTGAACATAAGGAGACCCAATAAATGTTTGCTAAATGGATTATTTCTGTAATAAATGTAAATTTTCAAGCTTGAGTCTTCGTCAGCTTGGAGGGTTACTCAAAGGTGAATCACATGTAATGGAATTACTTATTTTCTGCAGGAACCCAGGCCAAACATTTGGTCTCAATAATAAAAAACAGGCAAATTTAATTGCCCTGGGCGTAATGCCACATATTGACAGCAACTCTCACTGGCAATGTCTATTAATTATAATGGCCACTGTATTTCTGTCAGGAAAGATTAAAATGCTTTGCGTATTAGCTCTTCCCCTAAGTTTTAAATATAGGTACTATAATCCAATTCAGATTCTTTGTCCTAAGAAGGTCTTACAGAAAAATGTAAGACCAGTTAAGATGAAGGCCACTCTCTCCCAAGATTTTTTATGATATTTATGATTTCCAGTGCCTAGACTATTGCCTAAGATATGGGGACGCTTAATAGAGGTGAGTACCAGGGAATATGAAAAGTCAAGTTCAGTGTCGAGCAGTACCTGGCACAGGGTAGTCACTTAACAAAAGTTTGTTGGTTGCTCTACCCATTTCCAGATTGTTCAAAATTGGTATGCATGTGGTCTGAATGCTTTACTTTCATTTTTATGTGACTCAAAGGAAATCCAGGTGATCTTTGTACTTAGCACAGAGCCTCTTTACAGTATGGTACCCCTTTATTCTGAGCTGAGCCTATTGGGGGAAATATGCATCTTAATGACACATTCCATTGGTGCTGGATTGCAAAAGAGGCTGATGTGGATGCCACCTTGAAATTCAGATTTGATATACGGGAGTTCAGGTTAGTGCGCTGAAATGGAGATGACCGTAAGACAATTAAGACTTCAAGGGCTAAAAATAGTAACAACTTTTTTTGTGTGTGTGGTATGCGGGCCTCTCACTGTTTTGGCCTCTCCCCTTGCGGAGCACAGGCTCCGGATGCGCAGGCTCAGCGGCCATGGCTCACGGGCCCAGGCGCTCCGCGGCATGTGGGATCTTCCCAGACCGGGGCACGAACCCGCGTCTCCTGCATCGGCAGGTGGACTCTCAACCACTGCGTCACCAGGGAAGCCCAAATAGTGACACCTTTTAAAGAAATATTTGATCCTTTGGAGACATGGAAGAAATGTTGAAAAGAAAATGGTCATGGAACAGGTTTGCCAGAAACGATCTTAGTATTTGCTATGCCAATATCAGTGCAATGAAGGAGTTGAGTGGGAATGGGAAGAATTTTAAGCAGGTGAACAACTTCTATTAAGCTTTAAATACAGTATCAAGATCCATGGGAAACATGCAGTTGTAAAAAAACGTAGGAGCTTTGAGCTCTGAAAAACTTTTGTTCAAATCCCATCTTCACTACCTCCTGGGGTAAGTTACATAACTTCTCCGACTCTCAGTTTTTTCAGCTATCTTAAAAGGTTTTTGTAAAGTTTAAATGGGTGTAAAAGCTTCGTATCATACATAAAATATATTGTGCATCATTTTATGCATATTTTTCTTGCTTTTCTTGCAGTTTTGTTAGTTACAAAGCAACTAGAAATCAGCTATTTTAACAGATTACATAAAAGTAACTAAATGCCTGATTTCAGCACTTACAGCATCTCCCTAGCTCTATTCCTTTAGAAATAAAAATACAACATCAAAATTTGAAAATAATCAAATTTTCAAAATCTCAAGCTTCTCCTGGTTACAGCTATAAAAACAAAACCAAGATCAAGAAATGTAATTTACTAACATCTATCATAAAATATAAGTGGGGATTTAAAAACTCACAGTAAGAAATACAACAATCTCCTGAAGCAGGAAAATACATCATTGATGAAGCCTTTACTGTGTGCAAATCTACTCCAAACTTTAATCAGCTGGTCATCCCAGCATGATTTGAAAGTAAGCCAGTGTTACTTTTACTTGGGTTAGTGGTATATAGAATTTGTTTTCTGCTCCTACCAGGTAGGGAGAATAATACTTCAAACACTAGTGAAATTAATTTGACGTGTTCCTTGGGAACCTTGTTCTGTAAAATGGTTTTCCTCTTATTCTCTATTTCTCTCCCTCATTCTCTTTCCCCACATTCATTGATTCTCTTCTCTCCCCTCCATCTCCAGTCCCTCCCCAGCCTGACACTGACACGTAAACAGAACTGAAGTTTAACGATCCTGCACAGAAGGATTCTGGTTTTCAGGCATAAACAAATCACCAAATCTCATTTCAGGCATAAACAGAAAAATTCACCAAATCTCATTTTCCAAACACTCCATTTTCAACAAGAAAATAAATCCAAAAGAAAGCAAACTGCACAACAACAGAAATGCTTTTCGTATGCTCTTGTCTTTTTATATTTCATCTGGAGAGGAAGGAGCAAGTCCTTTGGTCAAATTTCTAAATTGTTACGACATGTGGCATTTAGCGCTGTGAATTAAATTCTTCAAATGTGAATTTAAAAAAAAAAAGCTGGAACATGTCCTACAAAGAATCATTTTGGTTTAAGTCTAACCTACTACATGGAGGCAGAGAGGTGAACAAAGGAAAGGAGATTTACATGGCATGGCTGACTCAATACATCACAGGTTATTAGCAAACCTTATTTACTGGGAATCCATGAAGTCTACTTTCTGAAATGGAATGGAAATGGTTTAAAAAGTTAAAAACATATAAACATTAAGTTGGTTTTTTTAAAAAGAAGATCAGTTATCAGAGAAACATACACAAAATAAGGGTTTAAAGGAACTAAATACAGAATTCGCATCTAAGTCCTTTTGAGAGGTCTCTGGAATGCATGTGGATTGATTCTGTTTGTAAGATTTATAATCTCATCATCATCATCATCCATCTATCTAGTCACCTGTCCTCTATACATTTGCCTGCCCACCCACTCACCCATCTATCCTTTGGCTATACATTTCAATAGGTAACAAAGTTCAATGTCATGAAATTATGCCTGTTGTATAATATAAATCTACCAAGTTGCAATGAAAATCTACTCTCCTTTAGTCTATTCTCATTGGAGGTAGAAAATATCAAGTCCATCCTCTTGGAAAATTAACCCTTGGTAGGCTTCTTGATTTATTAAGCCATGCCCTCAGCATCTTGGTAGACTAAACAGCCATGTTACTCTTCCCTTGCTTCATTTACCAATGTTATATTCCAATCACTTAAATTCATGTTTGTTACTCTACAAATGATCTCTGATTCTAGGTCTGCATATTTACCTAGGAAGCTCAGATGGCAATTTTCCCCATTACTGGTCAGTATTCTCTTCATCAGTTTCTCAGTGTTGGGCAGGGAGATAACTCTAGTCTTTTATTCAATGCCCAGAGTCATGCAAGCTCCTGTATTTGGGATCACTATCAGAAGATCTCATCTTCTCATTTGATGGTTGATAGAACAGGAACGTATTGGACGTCTATCATGTGCCAGGGCCTCTTCTGGACTAGAGATACAGTGTCTAATATGACTCTTGAATTATGTGAAATCAAAGATAAGTTACTGGGCTTCCCTGGTGGCGCAGTGGTTGGGAGTCCACCTGCTGATGCAGGGGACACGGGTTCGTGCCCCGGTCCGGGAGGATCCCACATGCCGTGGAGCGGCTGGGCCCGTGAGCCATGGCCGCTGAGCCTGCGCGTCCGGAGCCTGTGCTCCGCAACGGGAGAGGCCACAGCAGTGAGAGGCCTGTGTACCGTAAAAAAAAAAAAAAAAAAAAAAAAAAAAGAAGAGTATCCAATCCAGTGTAAATGGTAAGGTCTCTCTCTTCCCTTGTTTGCATGAAAAGGGGAGGAAAATCCATTTTCCCTAGCAAAACATCTAAGAGCATATTTTCCAATTTCTTCCTTTGGGTAGCATTAACTCTAAAATTCTATAAAATCTTGCTTATTTGCTTTTCAACAATCTATCAAGATAAGGACAAGTGTTTACACGAGGCATGGATAATCTAAACTGGAACTTCCTCCTTAGCCAGTTCCTTTGCCAGAGGTTCCCTCTCCATGGAAAATAGTACCATCATCCCTCAAGATGCTCCATCCAGAAATCTAAGAAGCTATCTTTGACTCCTTTCCCTCCCTCTCCACAGTCAATCGATCAGAGAGTGCTGTTAGCTTCTTATGTACATCCAGTCTGTTCACACAGGCTCCTTCCATCTCTGTCATCTTCAAGACACGGCCTCTAAGATTGTCGTGGAAGGGAAAGAAAGCATGAGGAAGTTACCTGGGATACTTTACTACCTCAGCCAGGAGGGACAGAGTTATGCTTATATACCATTGACCAGAAGGGTTTGGGCTTATATACCATCTGGTCTCACCTAGATGTAAGAGATGCTGGAAAACAAAGTCCCTGGCTGTGAAGTCACTCCCCAGCAACAGCTCTGCGCTGTGGAAAGCAAGCTTGGCTCTTTGGGAGTCAGCTAGCTGTCTCTTCCAATCCCTATACACAAAAGCCTCACCTCCCATTTCACTTCTCTGCAGCTGAGAGCTCTAGTCCCACATAATTAATTGATTCTGCCACTTGCTACTTGTGTTACTGTCAATAAATTTATGCTTCTCTCGACCTCAGTATTCTCATCCACAAAATGGATCTTATCTCATAGGGTTGCTATGAAAACTAAATGAATCATGCATGTAAATTGTTTAGCAAATCAATGGCTTATCACAATCAATATTTTCTAGAAACTGAGTCTGGATATAAAATTCTTAAAATAATTCTTAAAATTGTTGGAATAAAAAAAAATCTATACTATGGTTTACTGAATTATCTTTTCACCATAAAGGTAATGGTTGAAGAAGACTTTGGAGATTTTTGTTTCCTTTTTTCCCCCCTAAAATCCCAGTTTAAGCAAAACATTCTTGTTCTTTGAAGAAGCTTTTAATAAGCCTCCATTAAAGAATTAAAAAGGGGAAACAACATGGCACAACTGATAGGCAGTTAAATCACAGAATATCAGGGTACAGATTAACTAATAGATAAGAAAAACTGAAGTGCTGGGAGACTAAAGCAACATGCCTCCAGCAACACAGAAAATTATAGAGAAGGCTGGATTCAAACCTTTGTCCCTTTACTTTAGTTCAATATACTTTACCATATTGCTTCATTATGTATGAGTGGGCATAGGTATGTGTGTGTATAAAAAATAGCCTGGCATTCCCTGGTGTTCCAGAGGTTAAGACGTCACACTTCCACTGCAGGTGGCACCAGTTCGATCCCCGGTGGGGGAACTAAGATCCCACATGCTGTGCAGTGCAGCCAAAAAGTTAAAAAAAATATATATATATATATATTTTATATTTATATAAAAAAATATAAAATAAAAAATATATATTTTATATATACATATATATAAAAAAGAGAGAGAAAGTACACAAACTATCTCCCATAGTGCTCTAGAATGCCAAGTAGTTTTAGGTTTGAATAGTTTTTGTTTCTACTTCTATGCTAAATATATCTCATTACTTTCTAAATGTCTAGAACCGTGTCATGAATCCCTATTTGCTGAATAGCATTCCCCCAACAATCTGGGTCACAATTCCAGTGACACTAATACCATTTTAAGTGGAAATTTGGCATAACGTTTTGACTAAATTTTCTGTTAAGTACTCTAAAAAGACTTTTCATTTCATGAGACTATAACCTCAAAGGCAGAAGGAAGTAAAAGGTGACTTTTATAATGATAAAAACAAAACAAAACAGAAAAAAGTCATTAGAAATGGGGTTTGTAGAAACACCAAGATCCAAATGCTGAGTCTGAATTAAGCTAATTATGTGGTCCTTTCCGCAAATGTATGTTTTTCTTCCTGGAACAGTCATGCTAACAAGAGTAATTCTATGCGAAATTCAAAAGTTTGCTAGCATCCTAGTCAGGCTGCCCCACATATTTCTCCTCTGCAATGCATTTGAAAACCCCAAGTGACTGTAGTTCCTTCTTTTTTACAGCCACCTAAATACATGCCCACACTTGGTTCACCTCCGCCATTTTGTTTAATTAGAGGCCCCTCAGTGATTTCAGCGGAATTCAGTCTGCTCTGAAGTTACCAGAAGACAGAGCTCCTTGCTTAGGTTGGCATTTCAGACATGGTCTATCATATTTCTCTAGTTTCATCTCTCACTATTACTTGTAAACACTCCGCTCTGCAACCGAATGAAAATTCTCCTCATTCCCTAAACAAGTGTGCACGTCTGTGGCGTATGTATTAGCTTCTATTTTGAGGACTCTCTCTTTGGACCACCTTCTCTTTAGCAGATAACCACAGGAACCCACCTATGCTCCAGCTGGTTCATAAATACCCCACCACACCTGCAGGAGGGTCTCCTTCAGAACTGATTTTTTTCTCTTGGGTTCTTCCAAAACCTAAGACTCCACAATAGAAATTATCAAATTTTGCCTCATATGTCAGTTTACAGTGTCTTTGCTCTTTTGGATCTTAGGCTGCATGAGGACAGGACTCACTTCTCATTCATCTTGGGCCCCATCAGTGAAGCTAATTCAGTGCCCTGCAATAATGTCAACTAAGTTAACTTTGAATTGAGAAAAGGGTTCTAAGCCAAGCCAAGGCTCAGGTGTCAAAAATGACCTTCTCTATCCCTGCTGGATATAAGCAAACAAATCAGGAGCTTTCAAGTTAAGTCTTCTTCCATCACTGAGAAAAGAAACTCCACTAAATACTTGCTAATCTTCACGTATACAAGCGTACGTATCATAAGTACAGCCAACATCCTAAAAAGCCAGCAGAGTTAATGAAGAAGTGAAACAAAGGTGAAAGAAGGTATACTAGTGTGTGTACACAAATAAGATGTACTAATGCTTGTGTATACAGCACAGAAGAGATCCTCAGTTTTTCTCATTGTCTGTTCCCTCCTGTTTTAAGGACAGAGACAACAATCTTACTAATCTTCTTTTCCAGACCAGAACGGCAGCAGCTAATTAGAAGGGGTCAAAGAGGCAAAGTTAAGCATAGGTAGCAATGGCAGCTGCCAGAGAGGAAATGGCCCATCACACTCTTCAGAAAACGAGAGGGCTTTTGTCATCAGGCTACCAGCCTGGCTTGTAACAACAGCGCCTGATAGCTTTGTTGAATTATAGCATAGGGCATTCCGTGGTATTCTGAACAATGATAAATATAAAAAGCACTTTTTAGTTGTTTTAAGTAGTTACAAAACTGTTACTTCTCACCATCAAAAATGGGTTAAATGATGTTTGATGATCTTTGCTTAAGAAATATAAGCAATATAAGAATATTGATATATCAGAATATATGTTACATATGTTAAATATATATTTATATATTTATAATATGCAAACATATTAAAATTTCACTTTTGATATCTCTAAAATGTAATATATATTACACATAAAATATATAATATTTTTCTCTCAGAAAATTAATTTCTGTGGGGTAAGACTGGCTAGTCTTAGGGTAGCATTTATTAAACGCCTGCCAGGTACTTTCATGCATTATCTCATTAAAATGCACAACACCACACTGTGCTGTAGGTCTAATCATCTCTGCTTGGCAGACAAGGAACACTTCTTCGAGGAGTTCCACAACTTGCTGACACGGCATGGATTGGAAGTGATGGGCTGCGGTCTCATTTAGGCTTGTCGGAACCCAAGGCCTGTGCTCTTGACCCATTTGTACGTGTCTGCTGGGTGACTGGGGAGAGAGAGCAGGGTGCACACAGTGCCCTGACCGTGCACTTGCTGAAGGCACTCGGGAGACCCGGTGATTCTCCTCTCGCTCCCCCAGTTTCCTCTGCCAGCACTCCTGGGAATATCTGCTCTAGATGGTCTGCTACATTCTCTTGCTACCATTATTACAGAAAAAGATGCGTACATTCAGGAAAATGAAAAGCAATAGCAAGAACTAAGTCGGTGGTTGGCATGTAGGGATGAAACACTTCCCTTGCCACCAAGTCCTAATGTTTTGAGTAGGCTTCCCCTCTGAAGAAATTGAAGAGATTGATCAGGCATCTCTGTGACAGGGTGTCCCCTGGTGGGGGAGCATCCCTCTGGGCCTTTCAGGACTCCCCCATGATAGAACAGGTTCAGCTACACAATCAGAAGGCAAGGGAAAAAGAAGGGACTGGTTCTCTCTCTGAATTACCAGCTTTTATTTTAGCGATAGAGACAGTGACTTACTTTCTTCACTTACTCTCAGCCATCAGGTGCCGGCAAAACGTACCCTGCCACTGTGGTGCACCCTCCTTCACTCAGCTCTACTCAGCGGTAGACCGTGCTCGAAACAATCAGTCTGCTGCTTCACTGCTTAAGGGTACTCTCTAGGACTTAGCAGGTTTTATTTATAAGTAATGCATAGTCAAGGATGCTAGGCTACCTGGTCACTGTGTATAATAAAACTACAAGCCTTGGTCCCTCATCCTAAAGGAAATTGTCATTGGAGATAACCAAACAGTTAGTATTTTGTTTTGAAATATTGGAAATATGAGGAAATATGGGGAAAGTTCATGGTTAAAGGAAGGGTATTATAGACTCAAGCATGTTTCTTAAACAATTAAAACAGAACTTGGAATATCTGTTTGAATTCTGTTGAGGAAAAAATGTGATAAAAACCCCATAATAAGATAGTACAGTTCACAGAAACAATGCATGGCTCCAATCCTGTTTTCATCAGGGAGTATATTTGAGAATTCCGGGAAAAACATATTCATGAAAACGGTCTCTCTAGCTATAAAGAAATTTGGTCTTTTACTATGTAGCAGTGGCTCTTCACTTCTTTTTGGTCGCAGACTCCATTGAGAATCTAATAAAAGATAGGGATCCTCTCCACATAAGATATTGGCATAGACATCTATCTACCAACCTGTGCATATTATTCCTGCATTATAAACTGGCTAAATGTATCACGGACCTCAGGTTAAGCCCCTTCCTCTGTAGGAACTCATTTTCTTTTTGCATTAATGTGTAACAATAGCATATAATAAATGATCGTGGCCAAGACAACCCAGCAATGCCAAGCATTATGGTGAATCTTTGTCAGAAATTAAATGTTACTTAACACTTCAGAAGGCATCAGGGACTGAGTCAGGCTTAGAATTCAGTGTCTGTCCCTGGACCCATGATGATGGATGCTCTAAATTACAGTCCCTCAGCTGAGTCCTTTGTCATGTCTCACTCATGGAGCCTCCCTATTTTTCTTCTGGCTGGTCTAGTCATCCATCTGTTTCTATTACAAACAGCCACAGTGCTTTGGCTGGACCTGCAGCTTTCAAAACTGAGTAGAAGGAGGAAAGAAAACCCCAGAAGCTAAAGAGCTTGGTTATTAGCAATGATAAGGGAAGAAAAAAATAAACATAGTTCCTACTGTGTGTTAATTACAATGCTAGGCTCTCTCACTTATTTTATCTCATTTAATCTGTAAATCATTCCTGCTGGGTAGGTATTATCAATCCACTTTTTACTTGCAGGTAAAAATCTAAGAGATTATGTGACTTGTGTAAGACACCATGGTTAATAAATTGCACTAATATTTAAATATATTTGTGTCTGACTCCAAGTCTAGTATTTTTCTACTATATAATGCTTTTAAAAGTACTTATTAAAAACATCTGAGATCTAACTCCATGCTTCCAGTATCTTGAAATTATCTATGTCTGAGAGACCTCAAAGCTTCCTCAGATGAAAAGTTATGCATGGAGGAAAAGGTGACGTACACCTCCTAGAACATTCAGGTGAATTCCAACACTAAGGTCACATGGTTTTCACTGAGACAAAGCAGTCGAAACCTTACCTGGAGGACTGGGTTTCCATCCAGGAGCATTCAGACTCATAATGCTTTTTCTCCCAAGATGTGGCTAATTGAACCACAGAGACAATCAGAGGTATCAGGCAGTCATGATGAAACTTCGTATCCTCTTTCCATTCACCCTCAGACACCAAATTAGCCTTCACCTGTATTTCCTTCTAGATTAAGAGTCAAAGCTTTTATGGACTGTCATGACAAGAATATCAGCTTGTTTTGGGCTATAAAGGGGTCATGAGTCATTGTTTTGCTCTATTTGTTAAGAACTTTGGGACACACCGGATAACACAGTAGTTTTGTAATATCTAGACTGATTGCCTCCCCCCACATCCCATTAAGAGACAGTCTGGTATAATGACTGTGTCCCTACTCTCCTTAAATTCATTTCAAGTGTCTAGGTAGAAAACAAAGCCACATTACAATTCTTTAGAGAGATGTCTTACAGAGGTGTCCCATCTCTTCACCTTCTTTGACAGCTTCCCATTTCTACGTCTCCTTTCATTTCTCTACCTCTTGGGCAAGGTAACTGAGATGAGGTAAGCAGACAGTCTGGGGGGCCAATATTTCCAGAAAGTCCTGCTCATGGAGTTCTACCTGGGGAACTACTGCCATAGAGTAACTGAATAGTCAGATAAGAAAGCCTTCAGATGATGTCTTCCAAAGCCATGCTTAGAATGGACCCTGGCTTCTCCCTTGGTATCAACCTCCTGTAACTCACCTGAAAACATCTGGCAAATGCTTATTGAGCACCTACTATATTCTGGACATCATTCTAGATATTGTTCTATGGAGATAAATAAGATAGAGTTTCTGCCTTTGTGGAGTACTGCTGAGTTAGAAAAAGCGATTCACAAGTATAAAATTTCAATAGAGCATATTTGGGTATGCTTATGTGCAGTAGTTAGAGTCTATGAGAGCAAATAAGAAAGACACCCACCTCAACCTGGGGACTTAGAGAAGAGCTCCATCTGACATGCATAACATGAGTATCAAAAGATGAGTAAGAGTTAGTCTGGTGGAAACAAAAAAGTGGGATGAGCAAAAAATGGGGTCTGGACTGAGGAAACCACATAAACATAGGCACAGAAGGATGAAACAGATGACATGCATGGACAAGTAACAACAATTTGCTATCTGTTACTAAAACTAAGTAAAAAGGAGACAGTGACAGGAGATGGGGCTGGAAAGGCAGGTAGGGATCTGGTCATAGAGAGTCCTCTATGCCATACTAGGTAACTTGGACTTCATTCTGTAGGTTATTATGAAGCAAATGCAGGCTTTTAGCAATGCAGTTACATGCTTAGACTTGTATGTGGTGGAGAAGATGGATTAAGAAGGCAAGACCAGAAGTAGGGCGACCAGTTTAAAGATCTTTGCAACAATCTAGTCAGGAGATGTGATAGGGACCTGGGATTGAGCAGTGGTACAGGAATGAAGACCACAAAAGTGGATTAAAGAATTTATTTAGGAGATAAAATAGGAAAAACTTAGTGAATGACTGGATATTGGATTGAGGGGTGGGAAGAGCCCAAGATGACTCTAGTTAGAAATAAGGGGCTAAAGGTTGACTAGGGAAAACTCAAATGTCTCAAGAGTATACAAACAATCAGCTAACCCGTGGCTAATCCAATGCAATAATTTATACCTAGTTACATAGCAGCGATTGTTTATGAATTAGATATTCATCACATCATTTTGATCCTCCCAACTGTCCCATGAGAAAAACACTACTTTGTTACAGATGAGGAAATGGGTTCAGGGAAAGTTAAATGGACTTGGTCAAGATCATATAACAAAGCAGTGGTTGAGAGAGCCTCAGACTTTCTAGATTTATACCAGTAACCTAGAAAATGATTTTCTTTTTAAGTTAAACTGTATAAAATTGTCCATATTTTACCATTTTGGCAATTTCATATGGTTCGACCCAACACTCTGGTACATTCTTCAGTGGAAGAATCTTGTGGTCTGAAACCTCCATGACAGAAATGCAGGCTTTTTCTTCAGTCATCCCACCAGAATCTTTCTGTTTCTGTACTTTAGTTGTTTTCCTCCACAGACTATTCTGCTACATTATGAGATGAAATTCAGAACCCTGGGAATAAGTCCAAGGAGTAAGCTTTGGAGTCCTAGTACCTTCTCTGATCTGGAGAAGAATGGCTTTTTCCCCTTGCACTTGCCCTTCTCAGAAATCTCATCATATTTAGATCACCATCGAGTTTTCCGGGGACAGACTCTAGGTAACTCACAGGGTTCCCATGAAGGCCAAATAAGAGAATACATGTGAAGGGGATTCATAAACTATAAAGTGCTGTTTAACTCATAGTACTGTGTTGTTATTCTCTTGTCATAATGAAATAAAAGGGAGGAAGACAAAAATTTTAGTCAATATCCTTCAGACTCCTTTCTGATTCTGAGTATACGCACCTCAGCACATTCCAACATTCATCTGAGGTTCAAGCAGCTAGGCGATGATTATATCTAGCTACAGAAAATTAAAAAAGAAATACTCCATAGATACTTTTTTTATTAAGATACTGGAGGGGAGTTGGAAAGTGATTGTTTTTTCTATTTTATTTTTCTTTCCTTTCTAGACCTTACCTAAAATATTTTGCCTGAAGAGATTGGGTTTTCCTACCTTAAAAATTCATATCATCTTTTAGTAAAGGGTTTCTCAATGTGTTTCACAGCTCCAGTACCATGAGGTCTGTGTGACTGGTTCTTCTTATTCTTTTTCATGCATAGCTTTATACTTCAAATGCTCTATCAGAAGCCATACAAGTGAATATTCTAATTCCACTGCTTTCCTTTCAGTTTTTAAAATCTCCTTACTATGTCTTAAACCACTGAGAAAACATTAATTGCTCATTTTTAAAATGGAAATTGAACTCTTGTAGGCCACTAAGCAGAGACAGTCTCCGAATTCACTCACCCAGAGACTGTGGGGTTTGATATGTAAATCCTGCACAGGATGTGAGTTTATATATCATTCCTATTATTTATCCTATATTAGTAAATAAAAATCTTTACTTGAGAAGTACCATGAAAGAACTAAAAGTTTTTCCATAGTTAGACTGAAAAACCTTTAATACCCTCTCCTTAAAGGCTGAACACTCTATTCTCACCTCGTTTTCTAAGACAAACTGTTGTCAAATAGCATGAGCTTAAAATTTATCATGTATTTTAGGACTGATTCATTTAGGCTCCACCTACAATAAGGTGAATTTTCTCATATGTTTCTTCTGATATACATGTTTGTAAAAAGGGAGAAAACAAGTACACACACAAACAAATCCCACTGTTTTCCACAGACAATAACTATAGCTCATCATGTTATTTTATTTCAGAGAGGTCAGTTTTAATTTAGGACTTAATTTAATTATGTAACACTTTAAAACATTTATGTGAAACTTTTTTTAAGATTTTTTTTTGATGTGGATCATTTTTAAAATCTTTATTGAATTCGTTACAATATTGCTTTTGTTTTATGTTTTGCGTTTTTTGGCTGCAAGGCATGTGGGATCTTAGCTCCCTGACCAGGGATCAAACCTGCACCCCTGCATTGGAAGGCAAAGTCTTAACCATTGGACCGCCAGGGGAGTTCCTATGTGAAACTTTTTTTTTAAGTTCTAGGAAATTTCCGATGTTACTATAAGCAAAATATTCAAACGCATTACAAGAAAATAATCTTTTTTTTTCACATCGTTATAATTAATCATTTTTAAGGTGAGCAAGGAGAGAACATGCAAATTAGGAGATAATCTGATGCTGCTTTCTGTTCTACACTTTGGCCATTTGGGTTTATTAGTTATGCTCAGTCTAAACACTGCAGTTGACTCTGGAATTTCAAAATTCAGAAAATCATTGATAATTTGCCCAGATTGGCAGGGAAAGCTGGGAGACCTCTATATTGGTGTCTTGCACCTAGAGGGCTTTTGGCTGTTTGGGGGGTTTCTTACACACACTATTTCATTTGTCCCCCATCACAACCATGACAAGGAGGCAGATCACAGACTCCTCTGGAGCAAGAACCTGGGGTTCATAAAGCCCAACAGAGAGTTCCAGTCATGTTCACACATGTGGGTCATGCAGGGAGATTTTAAAATGTTTACTTTACCAGATCTGGCTTCAGCGCTCAGGAATCTGGGGTTGAAGCCCACAGGAATTTATACATTAAAATATTTCCCAGGTGATTCTGCTGCAGTGAGTCCAAGGCTCAGTGTCTGGGAGGCTCAGGTCACAGGAGCAAAATCTAGGAACTCTCAAATCCTAAGGCAAGTTTCTGCGCCCCACCAGTGACCCAGCTTTGACTTTAAGTCCCTCTAGTAGAAAATCCCTGTGGTATGAGATGCAGAGATTCCAGTTTCTCCAGACCACTGCTTCTCAGCTCAGCCAAGTCTCCTCTATGTTCACCCGACACCAGGAGCTCCTTGGTCTGTACATAAAAGAATTACACAGGGGCTTCCCTGGTGGCACAGTGGTTGGGAGTCCGCCTGCCGATGCAGGGGACACGGGTTCGTGCCCCGGTCCGGGAAGATTCCACATGCCGCGGAGCGGCTGGGCCCGTGAGCATGACCGCTGAGCCTGCGCGTCTGGAGCCTGTGCTCCGCAACGAGAGAGGCCACAGCAGTGAGAGGCCCGCGTACCGCAAAAAAAAAAAAAAAAAAAAATTACACAGATACGCTTGGGACATGGCATCAGGAAGGTGAGATTTATAGAGGAAGGTGAGATTTACATATAATTAAAAATATTGTTTTACTAATATGACTATTATAAGGAAAGGCTCTATACATCAGAATGGAAGTTGAACTAGATCAGTATTTTTCAAACATCAAGCAATCATTCATTAGCGGGTCAGGAAATCAATTTACCAGGTTTTGACAAGCATTTAAAAAATGAAATAGAGTAGAAAATAGAGTAACTCTCACACAGAAAAAAATAGGGTTTTTTGTTTGCAAAATACTATACTTTTAATCTGTGTACATACATCCGTGTATAAATCTGGATGTAACATGTTTTTATTACTGTAGGGGTCAGGGTAAAGTGTTTTTTTGAAAACACTAGACTAGATCATTTAGCTTCATTCCAGTTATAGATACACACATACACACACACACACACACACACAATCAAAAAAACAAGCCAAAAAAAAAAAAAACTGACAAAAATAGTGGAAAGAGAACTCTGTATGAGTTTTACTAAAGAAGTATAAAAGTTGCTTTTACTTCTTTTGCACAGGACCAACATTGGTGCTCTTGAAGCCCAAGCACCCCTTTGTGTTCATGTTGGGGAGACTTTTTCTCTGCCAGGGAAAGGTGGGGACACTAAATCACCATGAATTGTCAACAGTAAGAGTCTCAGGGAATAAGCCTTCACATGCAAATAGTGTTTGCTGTGCACTATTCCAGGACGCTAGGTACTGCAGAAGGGCTTTAGAAAGTCATCCGGCCTAAATAATTCCTGCTTCAAAAAACAAAGAAAGAAAGAAAAACATCAAGGAAATATCAGTGGAATTAACAATCAAAATGACAGTCAGTTCAAGAAGCATTTAAGTGAGGATCTGTCCTTGCTGCCTGGGCTTGGGAAGGCAAAAAAACAGATAGCAGGAGACCTTGACACGTCATATTGTATTGACAATACCAATACCACATACTGATATCATCAAATGTGTTGTTTGATAGAAAACTCTATCAAATTGACCAAGTGCAGGAAGGAATTGAGGGGGGAAAGACCAGAGGCCTGAGGACCAAATGGAAGAGATTTTACAATGATCCAAGTAAGAGACAATGATGCCAATGACAGGTGGAATGGGGGAGCGAAAATTGGCAGGACCTTATCATTGAATGCAGGCAGAGGATGGACTTTTAGATTTCGATTATAGTGCCTAGAATAAATAATGATACCATGTGTTGTCCATGTGTTTAAGAAGAAAACAAGAGAATAAGTTTAAGGAGAAGTTGAGATGATAAACCTGTTAACTTTCAGATGCCAGAGGGATATGCAAATTGAAATATCCAGTTGGCATCTGGGCATAGCACTCTGAGCTCAGGGATAAGAATGTCAGAATATAAGTAGTGCTTGGACCATCATGGTAGCTGACAGCCAATCCTGAAACCCTGCTAGTCTTCACAACAACCATGGGAGATAGGCCATATAATCCTTAATTAAGAAATGGAAAATCTGAGGCCCAGAGAGGTACAATAGCTTGCCAAGGTCCCACAGTAGTGGCGGAGTAGAACTCCAATCCAAGTCTGACTTCCAAACCTAAACTCTTTCCACTATGCCATGATGCCTCTTGAGAAGAAAGTTAGGGAAAGATCTGAGCCCTGGGGGATATTTATATTTGAAAGGTTGACATAGAAGGAAGAGCTGTTTGCTCTGTCACAGTGAAAAACTGATGTTTCTGCAGCTCTTCTGCTACAAAAAGAAGGTTACAAATGTGACAATGTCTGCCTGGATTTCTTAATATAATATCTGAAACATTTTTGCAGTAAAATGTAAGAATGAAACTAACTCTCTTTGAGCAGCTACTATACACTAAGCATTGTTCTCTATACGAGATTAAGTAATCTCAGCTAATTCTTAACCCTCTCTAAAATATGACGTTATTAACGATCTTTTATAGATGAGAAAATCAAAGCTTAGGGGAATTAAAAAGCTCACTGAAAAAAAAAAGACACAGATAGATGGTATTCTAGCTCATGACTGTCAGGCTCTAATGGCCACGCACTTTCCACTTTCCACCATACCTTGTGGACTTCCAGATGAGGCATTAGTAAAATCATGAGATCAGTCACGTGAGCAAGTTCAAGTTGGGGAAGTTGGTCCTTAATGCGTTTTTTTTTTTTTTTTTTTTTTAGATGTTGGGGGTAGGAGTTTATTAATTCATTTATTTATTTTTGCTGTGTTGCATCTTCGTTTCTGTGCGAGGGCTTTCTCTAGTTGTGGCAAACGGGGGCCGCTCTTCATCGCGGTGCGCAGGCCTATCACTATCGCGGCCTCTCTTATTGCGGAGCACAGGCTCCAGACGCGCAGGCTCAGTAGCTGTGGCTCACGGGCCTAGTTGCTCCGCGGCATGTGGGATCTTCCCAGACCAGGGCTCGAACCCGTGCCCCCTGCATTAGCAGGCAGATTCTCAACCACTGTGCCACCAGGGAAGCCCCTTAATGCCTTTTCAAAAATTACTTTTAATAACATTTAAATTCTTCTCACTGATTTACTTTAAAATGCAATTTCCAGTTAGGTCCTAATATAAATCCAGCCCACTTATTACTGTCCTATTCAGTGACAGTTAGCATTCATAGTTATCCCCCTGAAGGGCAGCAAGATTCTGGAGTAGGTCTTCCTGTGTCGGGCTTCTTATCTATTCTAAACTATTCTCTACACTATGGGCAGAGAGGTTTTTCAAGTCTGCAAATCTGATTATGGCTTCCCCCAGGCTAAAATCTGTCAGTGCTTTACCCCACAAATCCATCCCCTTGCATGGTGTACGAGACCATTTGCCATGACAATCTCATCTACTCACTGGCTTTCTCTCCTGCTGCCCTCTCTGCGCCACGCCACAGCCCAGAATACTAAACTACTTGCATCCTCCCTAACAATGTGCTATTTCAGCTCCTGGTTTCTGAGCACACTCTTCTTTCTGCTTTGAATTCTCTTTCTCAACATGTTCACGCAGCAAAACTCCTACTAGAGCTTCAGGTTAAAACCTAATCATACCTCCTCTGTAAAGGTTGCCTTGGTAGCATCATCTAGACAGAACCAATAACTCTTTTCTTGCTGCAACCATCAGAACTTGTGAATGTCTATTATTATTATTGCCTTATGATTAATGTCTTATTATTGCAACTACCTCATGAGTATGAGTTTCCATTTTTATGACTTCCATTTATAGGACGGGGTCTCACGCTTGCTTTGCCTTTGCATCTCCAGTTTCTAGCAGAATGATTGGCACATAATATATATTTGATAAATATCTGAGCAAATGAAAGCTATCCAAATCAAAGGAAGATTAAATCTTAGATAGAAATTTCTTGTCTAGATGTGAGTCATAGTCACACCACTTTGTAATGAATCTATTTTAGAAAATTAAACTTCTGTAAGTTTATTGAAGTGTGCCCAAGGCACAAAGACTGACTGTTTAACATGCTGCTCATAAGGCTGCATGTTAAATGCCACTAAACAAAAAGCAAAGCAAAAGCTCACCGAAGCTCGCTAAAGCTGTGTTTTAAAATACCCATTACAATAGACGTCAATGTGTCAAATCTTGTAAAAGTTCTAGCATTCATTGGACCTTGGGTTTTAATACTGCCTGCCCCTCTGGGCTAAAAAGATGGTATCAGGGATAATTTCTGTGAGGGCTGATGGGAAAATCCAGACTCTCTTCAGTGTTAAATTGGAGCTCGGCAGGTTGAAAATAGATCCCAAGTGTCCAATTCCCTGAAAGACAGAATCAACCATTTAGCTACAGGAAACCCGAGGAGAGGACATCATCCTCTGAAAGACCTCAGGGTCTCCTTGGTAACAGGAGCTGAAAGTTGTTTTAATATTGTTTTAGTGTTTATTCAGACCAAACTCAAATCCTCATGCCATAATACCGTGTACATTTTCCTCACATACTCAAAATCAAGTGGGGCAGTGATTAAATCAGCACACATATTCCTGTCGTTAAATAAGACATGGAGAATGGAAGTCTACCTCTTTATTCCGTAAATTCAAACCTGGAAGGAAGAAGACAAATGAGGATAGGGAGAGAAAGCATGGCTTTGTGAAAGGCGTCCTGGGAGGAGAATCAGGACACCAGGATTTTATTTCAGTTTTGTCTCTAATTTCCTATGAATTTTCAGGCAAATCACTTAGCTCTGCAGCCTTAGTCACTTACCAGCCATTTAGATGGACAAGTCCCCCAAATTCCGTCAAGTCTCAATTACTTTGGGTGTAAAATTAGGCCGATTATACCTACCTTATGAGATTTCATGAGGAATAAACAAGAGAACATGGACGAAGTATGTTTCCCAATGCCCAAGTTCATTTGATGTCTAAGTAATATTTTCACAATATAGAAATACCTAACAGCTCTGTTCATTAGTAGTTAGGTACAAATAACTTGATGAGTATTTTCAAGTCCTTAGCAACTTAGTAATTGTTTGAAAAAAAGATACGTATACACTGAAAGAAAAAAATTAACAATTTTATTATATTTGTAAATAACCACAATTACTTACTAACAGAATGTGTGCTCTTGCTGGAACACTGCCTCCTTCATTTCCTGTTCCACAAAGATTTTCATTCTTTACTTGCTTTTTGTCACAGTAACTATCTAAAACCCAGCTTTGCGAAGATATGAAGTCATCTGAAGGAAGGTAGCATGGTCTAAGGTTGAAAATGTGAAGTACCTTATGCTCATTCAGCATCTGACAGATATTATTGTGTTCCCCTTGAAAATTTAAAGTTCCCGTGGCAGCATGGTACCCTGGGGCACCTTGGCACAAATTCTGTGAACTATGGCCCTAGCATATAGTAGTTACTCAGGAGAAATCTGAACTAGATGAATTGACTCTTTCGGGTAAATAATTCTATGATTTGTTAGTTTTTTTTATTGCTTTTCATATACTAGTGTGGATAGAGTTCATGTAAAGAAAATAAATTTAAATCATCTATTTGCCCTTTTCTCCTCGATTAAAAGGTATCTCTATCTTCAAAATAAGTCACTGGTGTCAGCATCTAGAAACTGATCATCTCTGACACTGAAGGTTGCCAGTATATATTAATCATTGCAAAAGGGGTACATATCTTTAAAAATATGCACATGCCCAAGAGAACTTACTTTCCCCTACACGGGCCAGTTGTGATCATTTTCTGCTTGAACTATGAATAAATTAAATAAAACCTGTTCACAATTTACCAGCTGCATATGGCATTATTTTTAAAGGAATGTTGCATTTAAATGCAAAAACACTCAATTTGGGGAATATTTATTTATGAACAATAAAGGCATTTCAGCCAGCATGTGAATCATGCTTAAATGAGGTGAAACTGGGGGAGGAAACAAAAAGTTAATGCATAAAATCCTTTTTATTTGGCGTGGACAGGAGGATAGAGTACACTAGAAAAATCTCATTCTCTGGGAAGGAGAAACAGCATATAAATGGCTGACTCTGGGGCTCCATCTTGTGTCAATGGCAATTTACTGTTAACGTCTCTCTGAAGTGTTATGTTAAGAAGGATTCTGAGGAAAAATTCAGGCTTTTAAAAATTTAAGTGCCATGATCCACTAGTGATGATTGGAAGCATATATGCTGCATGTTTGCCATTTCTGGCTGAAATACACAGAAATCCAGAACACTCCCCCTTCACATTTTTAAGGAAAAAAAAATCTCATTTTTGCTTACTTATTTTACTGTCTTATATTAAAATTAGAAAATAAAACAAATAATTATAAACCAATACTCTCAAGTTTTAAATAAAGTTCTCAGGTTGACATATTGTTTGATCAATAGCTTTCTGCTATAATATAGACTCAGGTCAGATGAGGGAGCAAATGTATCTTTGAGAACAGTCCCCAAAGTAGCAACATTATAATAATAGTAGGAAATACTAAGAACACAGCCATGTTAGGGTTGAAAACACCTGAACATCATCATTCTCTGCTACTATTCTGAAGAAATAATTCTCTTTATTTGATACCAAATTGCTATAAAATGCAGTTGCAATTCCCAAGATCCTTATCACAGATCTTTTAAAACTCTTTTGAGATAATGCTAGATTCACATGCAGTTGTAAGAAATAAGAGAGAGCCATCTACCCTTCACCCAGTTTCCCATTCCAGTGATAAGTCTTATATGACCATAGTACAATGTCACATCCAGGAAACTGACATTTATACAATCCACCCAATTATTCAGATTTTATCAGTCTTCCATGCATTCATATGTGTTGTGTGTGTGTTTTATAACATATGTAGGTTCTTGTGACTGCCACTATAGTCAAGCTACAGAACAGTTCTATTACAAGGACCCCTTGAACTACTCTTTTTTTTTTTTTTTTTTTTTTACTTAAGCAACAGAAATTTATTTTCTCACAATTCTGAAGGCTAGAAGTCCAAGACTAAGACTTAGGCAGGTTGGGTTTCTCCCAAAACCTCTTTCCCTGTCCTACCCTTTAAGAGCCACAGCCAACCTCCCTTTCTCCCCTCTTCCAAAGCCCTGGTAACTACTAGTTTTTTTTCCCTCTCTATAATTCTGTCATTTCAAGAATATTATATAAATGGACTCATACAACATGTAACCTTTTGAGATTAGCTTTTGCAACACAGCATAATTCCCCTGAGACCCATCCAGTCTGTTGTATATGTCATTAGTTCATTCTTTTTGTCACCAAGTAGTATTCTATAGTATGGATTCCATAATCCGTTTAACCATTTGCCCTTATCGTAAAATTTATGAATAGGTTAAGAAAGTCAGTGAATGGAAATGCCAAAAGTACAAACTCTTTTACAGGCATAATGTCTGACAGAGGAACTCAGGAGTTCCCCAATATAACTTTTGCCTTTATCCTCTCATATTTTGTGAGGCTGTGGAAGGTATTTGGAAGGTATCCCAAGACCCCTTAGCATGATGAAAATCTGATTAATGGAAACAGCATTCAGTGATAAGAAATAGTCTGTTTTTAAGCTAAGAGCAGGGACTGGTGATTTCACAGTGGCCTATTCCCAGGATGGCAAATACATTTCATTTCCAGTAAAAATTATGAGCCATTGATAGTGGCGGCCTGGAGGGCAGTGATGAGAAGTCAGAGCGTGAGTCCAGGCTCAGCAGGAACAGAAGCTAGATGGTTCCTGATGTCTGCCCCAGGCATTGGTGGAGATATTGCCACATCTGTGCTAGTTGTTTGTCACCAGTTAGAACTAAAGAAAAACTGCATCAACTGAAAGGTCAATGACCAGCATGAAGTATATAAAAACAATGTTAAGAAAATCAAACCTGACCCATGTGTCTCTAGTATTGTTTGGGCAAGGAGCTCCCAGCAAGCAAAGTGTCATTGGAAAGCTTATCTCAGTGGTGGGAAGGGACGGCTCAAGCCAGGAACTCCTTCACTGTAATCTCCTGTTCCCTTTTCTTCCCTCTCTACACACTTCAACAAACTAGCTCATTCTGAGAGAGAAAGCACTGACCAGAACAGCTGAAAGTTTCCCCTTTCCCTAATATTTGAGTGTTTGGTAAGTGACAAATAGGGTGCTAATGCATTTTATATACATTACCTCATTAATTCTCACACAATCTTGTGAAATTGGGTCCTATTATTTCCTCATTCACAGATAAAGACTGAGGCTTAGAGAAGTTTGGTACCCACCCAAGCCAGGAAAAGGAAGCCCTTAGTGTCTGTCTCCACTGCCTCCCCTGCCCCATAGCCTTTCCTTTCTCATTTTAAGGTAATAAACTAGAGGTATTTTTAATATACAAATCTCTGGTGAGTCTGAGTCACATGGTTTCCACAATCCCAGAGCCTGCTCACCTCTGGGCGCTGGCAAAATCAAGTGCCTGGATCCCCAAGTTTAAGGACCAGACCTTGCAAATGGAGACTCAAGTGAGTTTTCTGAAGCCACTTTGCTTAGTCCTGAGCCAGCCTTCCTAAGCCACACCCTTCATCACCCTAATACACCTCAACGTAGGTCTTATCACAAAAGACAGAATTACTGGGAAAAAATTGCTGTTTTTTTTTAGCACCTACAGGGTGAGAAATTATGTTTATGTTAATAATAACAGGTCTAATAGATGAGAGTTTCCCAATGAGACCTACAAGGGGGTAGAAAGAAATAATTTTGAGGACTAAATAAGTGTTAGGAGTTTATTGGGTACAAACCTTTTACATTTAAGCAAAAAAAAAATGTTTCCACTTTTTTCTTTCACATATGTTGTTTATTCCCATTAGATCATCCCACGAATACTCTTCATTCTCACTTCTAGATTTGATAGATATAGAAATATTTTTAAATTTCTAAATTTATACTCACATTGCACTTTATTACTTTATGTTGTGAAGAAGAAAAACACATTCTTGTTATTGGGTAACGAAGGATAAGATTCTTTTATTTCACCTCTCATGATGTTATTCTTTAAGAAACTTGCAAAGTTTATCAGAATATTTGTTATATTCTTTAATTTAAGAATATGATTAGATAAATAGTCTTTAAAATATGTTGGTGTCTATTAACCTTATTTAGAAGAATAGGAAACCTAAGCATATAAGAGATTAAAAAAATACTTGGCAAATTGCATAGCAAATGAGGAACAGAACTGGGTCTCACTTAGGTCTGTTTTTGACCTCGAGTGGAATTCATGATGCCTTAGAGCTCACACTAATATTCCATTTTCCAAAATAACTAGAAGACAGTCTTAATAAGGGAACCGTGTGCTTAATCAGCTACTTACACTAGTAAGTACTATGAGTCAAGTGACCCCACCAACCCATGTGAAAAGTGAACATAACTGTGGGCCTAGAGAAACTCTCATTCATTGTTGGTGGGAATGCAAAATGATACAGCCACTTGGAGACAGGTTAGCAGTTTCTTATAAAACTAAATGTACTCTTACCATGCAATCTAACAACTGAGCTACATGGTATTTACTCAGAGGAGTTGAAAACTTATGTCCACGCCCAAACTTGCGCATGAATGTTTATAGCAGCCTTATTCATAGCTGCCATAACTTGGAAACAATCAAGATGTACTTCAGTAGGTGAATGGATAAATAAACTGTGGTACCTCCAGATAAGGGAATATTATTCAGTGCTCAAATGAAATGAGCTATCAAACTGTGAAGATGTGGAGGAACCTTAAATGCATATCATTAAGAGAAAGATGCCCATCTGAAAAGGCTTCATACTGTATGATTACAACTATGTGACATTCTGGAAAAGGGAAAACTAAGGAGATGGTAAAAAGATTACTGGTTTCCAGGGTTCGTGGAGGTTAGAGGGGTGAAAAGGCTGAACCCAGAGGATTTTTAGGGCAGTGGAACTATTCTGTATGAGACTACAATGGTGGATCCATGTCATTACACACTTGTCCAGATTCATAGAGTATACAACACTAAGAATGATCCATAATGTAAACTGTGGACTTTGGTGATGATGTGTCAACGTTGGTTCATCATTTATAACAAATGTACCACTCTGCTGGGGGATGTTGATAGTGGGGAGGTTATATGTGTGTGCAGGTTTGGAGGATATGTAAATTCTCTGCGCTTTCCACTCAATTCTTCTGCAGACCTAAAACTTCTCTTAAAAAAGTCTATTAGAAGGAAAAAAAGTGAACACAACTGGCAAAGGAAGGGACTTTCTCAAAATGGAGGTCAAGGAGAAAGTGTCCATCACCCACATATGATCATTCTCACAGGCTTACTTTGAGCCTAAGGATCATATTCTTGGCTTAAATAAGGTAAAATTATCTGAGAAAATTTTATTGTTTAACAATTGGGTCAAGATTCCCTGTAAGAAGAAATCTAGCATTGTCTGGGAAATGGCTTGATAAGATGCTTTGGACTTTGGTCCTAAATCCGGAATGTGGAGTGAGGGTGTAGGATAGAGAGAAGGATCAGAGACCTCTTCTCCCTCCCTGAAGTAGCGTAGCCAATGCTCAACTTTAGAGAAGAATCAATGAACACCAAAGATTTCAAGTTTACTGTACGTGCATGATATTAAAATGCCTTTATCACCTCTAAACAATATTTAGCAAATTTTACATTGCTCATTAATGCAGAAGCATTGATAAGAGTAGATTTTTCTGTTGGGGCAGTTTGAAAAGGAGGACGTCTGAGCTACAGAAGTAGAATGTTTCTCTTATTTAAAAAAAATTCATATATATAGAACATACACTTAAAGCCAATAATTCAGAAGAAAATTATTTTCTAATGTGTCCTCTAATTTTATAGAGATTTACTACAGGACTCTGTTAATCAAACTAACAGATGTTGACAGAATCCAATTATTCTTAGGAACATACAAGGAGGATAATACTTATTTTTATCTTCAAACAGATTAGGATTACTCAAGAGGCCATCTATGCATTTGCTTAGTGCGCCAAAAACAGGAACAAAAGTTAAAGAATAACATTTCCCAAAACAAGTATAGAAAATTCTGAAATTTGCTAGACTTTCTTATCCTTATTTGACTGAATAACATCATTTTTATTTTGAATTAGATGTGGTAGTGGAGGAGATGCCAAAAGTTTTTTCAGTACCTAGGGTCTCTTGAGATCTTAATCTAATCTCTGTCCTCAAGTAATTTAAAAACTCGATGGGGAGGTAAAACACACAGGAAACAAAAAGAGAAAACACAGCATTATATCATCGTGTGGCAACTGTGTGTTTCTGCCTATGAGCACAATAGAAATTTTATGAGACATAGAGACATATAGATGAGATGAGACTTAGGTAAGGCCAGAAGGACTGGATAGGCCAGTCCTTGATATTCAGAAGAAGATATTCAGAAGGAGATGTGGAATTTTTATATCCAGAGGATAGTTTAAATAACCCACAGTTTCCATGACTTCTGAAGATGATTCCTTTAAAAAGTCTTGACTTACAGGTAATGTTTTAGGAATATGTTGTCAAACACCCTCACTTGTTGAGTCTTCAGGGCTTAGAGTCATTAGACATAAGAAATGTAGCATCAGGGGAGTGATTTCCATGGGTTTCTGAATTTTCACCACAGGTATCCTTTGGACGCTAAAAGGTGGGGAGGCATACATTCCCATCACAAGCTCAAGATCTCCTGGGAAAACTCATCTTTGTAAAATTCATGGGCTAAAAAGGCCAACAGTTTAAATTTGCTTTAAGGACTCCTGACCTTCTAGCCCAATGTTTAGGGAATTTGTTATGTATTGTTTTAAGAAAAGAAGAGAAACTGGGGTTAATGACAGAGGATATTTTTTATGTCTAAATGATTTAAGAAAACAAAGTCTAAAATAGGCATGTCTTAGCCTCTTCAGCAAACACTAAATAAATTCATTCTGTTTCCTTCCAGTCATGAGAAATCCCTGAACCCTTCACCTTCTCTTTATCCTCAAGTTACCATGTAGGTACTGGGAATCTAAATGAAGAAAACTAATGATGACATATTTAGATGCTAAATAAAACATAAGACATGAGTTCCTATTGATTAAAGCAGGCCTGTGTTTTATTGCTGGGAAAAAAAATAAAGAAGATAAGGGTACTGCTTCCATTTCTTGTGTTAGATAGAAGCATTTTTTTCTTTTCTTCATATTGTTTCTACCAATTTTACTCTTTTAACTGCCAGAACCTGGGAGGCAGTATAATTCTCTTATTTTACAAACTTAAAGAACATTTGATAATAATAGTGTTTTGGTTATTTCTGAGAAAATGTTCAACTGAGAATCTATTGTTAATGGTCTGCAAAGAATAAAACACAGATTAAATATGAAATCAGAAGGGAGGTAAGAATGAAGAATGAGAATGGGACATTGTGAAGGTTATCTGCACTCTTAATTGCACTTAGAGCTTTCTAGATCACAGACAAAGTGAAATGGAAAATACAGGAAGGAAGATCCACTAGAAAGAGTGAAAAATTAACTCTGTTCAATTGATTATTCTTTCTTTTCTTTTATGGTAAAAATCAAATTACCATATATTATTAGACTGAATATATCTCTGTCTTGGATCACTTGGCCTCAAATATTCACAAATCCTGCATATTAATAAATCTGTCCTTCATAAATGAAGAAAACACAAAACACCACTGCTTCACTTTCTCTTTCAACAGTTCAATGAAGTAGGGTAGAGTCTAACCTTTTCACATTTTGCAGGTGAAGGCACCAAAGGAGAGAGAGGGTAAGTGCCTTCTAAGAGGCTGTACAGTGAGTCAGGGTCAACCTGGGGTATGAGCGATAGGACTTGCATATTATTTTACTATCGTACTTGAATGCTTCAAGGGGACACATACCTATGCAGTGATTCCATTTGCCTTTAGTTAGTGGTAATAAAAGATGATGTCCTAGCAATCATTTCTCTTCTTTCATGGGGATTGTAGTGATGCAGACAGGAGCTAGCCATGAAAACAAATGTTAACACCATGTGACAAAGGAATATGCAGAAGAAAAAGACACCACTAATCTCTGCTTGTTGGGAAATAGGAGGTCTTAAGCAAGGATGTAAAACAAAATGAGGCTGAAACAGCATGGGGTTTGCTCTTTAGTTCACCTAATGAAAGGGTGTTCAGGCTCAGAGAATTATGCTTTATACGTATTTAATCACAAACTGAGGAGCTTGGATTTTTATTTTAAAATAAAAATTAGGATCAACAATTTCTACAAAGGTGAAACCCAGCCTCTAAGCGAAGAGTCAGTCCCAATGGTTGACAACCTTTAGGGTGCATCAGAACAAACTAAGGAACTCATTCAATGCAATTATTGAGACCCGCTCCCTGAGATTCAGTAGAATGGGGTTAATCTGAATTTAGAATAAGCACTTTAGGGGCTTCTAGTAAAAGTAGTTCATGGACCACACTTTGAGAATACTCCCAACTTTTCTGCTGCTTTCCAGAGCTGATGGGTCACCTATTGACTAAATCCATCTTCAGGTCTCATCCAAACCACTTAGACTTTTCTGGCATCCCATTATAGCTGGATGTTTTATTTGAAAAACCATACATAATTCAAAATACTTATAGGCATACGTGTCTCACCCTCTCCTTGAGAACCATTTTTTAGGCAGGGTGTAAAAAGCCATGTGTAATTCAGATATTTACAAACCAATGGATGTCAAACACATCAGAGACTTGATATATTAGAGAATTTTATAAAGGTATGTAAAATAAAATCACTCCCTATCTATATTTTTCCATAAATCTGAATTTAAGTTGGGCTTACTTTAAAGTAAGATGTACCTATAGGTTAATACTCATTTTTTCTAGCATAGTACAGGTGGTTGTCACTCTATTAAGGTAAACAAAGACCTGAGGGTTTAAGAATGAGATCTGGGGGCTAACTTATTTTAACATAATCTTAGATTACTCAAAGTTGATCATCTTTTTAGCTTATTTTATGCAACAATAACTCTAATTGCTTCCTATGTTTTTGATTGGAAAGAATTAACTGCTTTTCCATTAATATAAATTGGCAAAGCCCTTCAAAAAAAAAAACAAAAAAAAACTCGTGCTCAGTCTGTGAAGTGTGTTTTCCCCTCATTTAACCAAAGACTCAGAGGTAACTGCCTTTCCCCAGATCTCCCACAGAACAATGACTCTCCATTCATATTTGTAGGCCTGACCCGGTTTCACACAAAGTATGCCTGCAAGGGATGCTGGACAGGAAAGTCCTTCTATCTTCACTTGCCAGCTCATCTGGCCACTTCCCCTGAGAAAAAAATACCTCAGAGCAAAGCCATTCATTTTCAAAGGCAACGTTTCACGATAAGTGGTGTTTTATATTATCCATACTGTTACTTTGAGTCCACTTACTCTCATTCAGAATTTATGAGCCCTTTTAAAATCAAGATGACCTTTTCCCAGATTTCTAGATAGCTCATAACCTCCTTTACCTGCCCTATGAGCACAGGAACGTGGAAGGAGTACTGAATGGACCTGGGGAAACAGTGATTCCAGTCCTGTTGTCACCACTAAATAGACTGTCTCTTCTTTCTGTGAGGTGAGATTCAGAATCCATCACCTTGCTCTCTGGGCTATACTTCAATGTTTCTCTTTTTCTTTTTGTATAATTATGATGGCAAAGTAGCTGGTGACCTGGCCTTGTTTCCAGTAAGACCCCGGTTAATTGGAATGCTGCAGCTCATTGAGATACACACTGGTTATCAGGTCCCATGTCAAGCATTTCAAATACAGAATGAGGGATTATCTCTTGTGATCTCACAAGGACCCTCAGGTGGTATGCGGGCAATGGATACTTTGTGAGGTAAATTAGATTACACTACAGAAGGATTAACCAAATTATAATCTACTTGCTTGTCTCTAATGAACATCTTGTGTCTTTCTTCATTTGATGATGTAAAATTGGGTAAAAGTCTCCAGTCTTCCTATTTTAACGTTAAAGTGTTAACTATGTCAGGACCAAACTTACGTCTGATGCTGTGTTGTTACTATGACAATCATTCTTCAGTCTTCAGTGAAGAACACAAAATGAAACTCCGCTAACTTGGAGTTTTCTCATGAAGAATGTAAAGTAACTTGGTTTGGGCTATGCTGAGGATGTGCCAGGTGAAGCATTTTAAACTTAGGAAAATGTATGGGTCCTAATAGAGGAAGTACTTTTATAGAAATAGATGTTCATCATTAATAGTTTTTATTTATTCTTTGAGTCAAGACTGGCAGGACCTACTAGGAAATACCCTGTTGACAGTTTTTATGTGCAATTAAAAGTAATAAGAACTATATTCTGGAATAATAGTAACAAAAGATAAGATCAAGATTTTCCTGTTTATAAGGCACTATTTTAAGAGTTTTATGAATATATGCCATTAAATCCTCTCATGAACATGATGAAGTGATACATTATTAACCCCATTTATATACAAGGACCAGAGATGATAAGTACTTTTCCAAGGTCACACAACTAGAAAATGTTCAAGGTAGAATTTGAAAATACACAGCCTTGACCCTTAAACCACTGCCTTAAATGAACAAACTGGCAGTTTAAACAGATTGGGCTTTGTTAGTCTAAAGTAATAATGAGGTTTCATTATTTACTCTCACATCTTAGCGTGAGAAGGTCTTGAGTTTTTGCCCACTAATAAAACAAGTAATTGTGTCAAGAAAAAAGTTACAAAATAAGATTTCTCCAATTTTTTCCATACCTTTTTTTAAGCTTTGGTATCTATGATGGCTTTTCTCCAGGTCACAGTTGGCAGATCAAAAGACATGTACCAAGCACTATACTAAATGTTGAAGACACAGTAACAACAACAACAAATTACTGCTGTATATGGAAAGATAGATGATGAACAAATAAATAATATATCTTGTGTCAGGTGGAGAGAAATGCTATGCATAAGAAAAAGACAGGTTCAGGTGGTAGGGAGTTTTGAGGTCGTGGTTGCTATTTTATGTGGTATGCTCAAGAGAGGCCTCTCTGGCTAGGTGCTATCTGAGCAAAGACCTAAAGGAGGTAAAGGAATATATATATACCATGTGGTTATCAGGGGATGAGGGTTCCAGGCAAAGCAGAGCAAGTGCAAAGATCCTGAGGCAGGAGCAATGCTTGAAGGTACAGGAGACAACGAGGACACTAATGTGGTGAAAAAAGGTAGAAGAGATGGTGGAGCTCTAGGTTACACAGAGTCTTGTGGGCACTGTTAGGAGTTTGGCTCTTTCTCTGAGTAAAATGGAAAGCATTCAAGTGTATTAAAGAGTTGTGATATGATCGACCTTACATTTTTAAAGGATTTGCTCTCACTGTCATGTAGAGAATAGATACAAATGGGGCTAAATGAAAACAGAAATGATAATCAGGAGGCTATTAAAATAAAGCATCTGAAGGCTGACTGTGGCTTAGATCAAGGTGAAACCTTTGCAGATGGTGAGGAGTGATTGTATTTGGGACATATTCTGACAGCAGAGATAATAGGATAGTTAGTTGATTGGATGTGGTATGTGAGAAAGAGAGGATTCTGGTGTGACTCAAGATTTTTGGTGAGAGCAACTGTAAGAACAAGGTCCACATTTACTACGATGGGGAAGAGGAAAGAATGGCCAGTTGTATTTGGGTGAGGGTGTTGCCCAAAAACGCTTTGTGGGAAGAAATAACCCTTGAACCCAATGTTGAACAGGTCTTGTAACGTTAGGGAAAGATATCCCAGTAACATGAACAGATGATTTTTATTTTTGTCAGAATGGGCGCTGTGAGCCAAGGCAAAGGCAGATAAGGAAGCAAGAATGTTGGGCTTCCCTGGTGGCGCAGTGGCTGAGAGTCCGCCTGCCGATGCAGGGGACACGGGTTCGTGCCCCGGTCCAGGAAGATCCCACATGCCGCGGAGCGGCTGGGCCCGTGAGCCATGGCCGCTGAGCCTGCGCGTCCGGAGCCTGTGCTCCGCAACCGGAAAGGCCACAACAGTGAGAGGCCCACGTACCGAGCCCCTCCATCCCCCGCCAAAAAAGAAAGGACGCAAGAATGTTGTGAGAACCACAGGTAGCCTGGTAGGCCTGGAACAGAAGGTGTGAGACTGGGGAGGTCAGCAGGGCCCAACGAATGAAGAGCCTCTCAGACGTGCACTTTATTCTATAGGTCCCTTGTCACGTGCACCGGATTTGAGAACCATGGTCTGTCTACATAGCTTTAAAGTTCTTCTTAATCCCATTTGGATCTCTTTTCTATCCTATATATTTGCTCTAATTCCATATTGATCTCTTTTTCTATTCTGTGAAATGGCTATGTCTATCATTTTATAAAACCTTACAAAAACTCTGACATTGGACAGCCCCATGTCCACCATCTTATGCCTATTATCTTATACCTCAATGAACGTCCCCAAGGACTCTGACATAAAGGGCTGGGCTAGTGAAAAACGTGTGAAGCTAAACAGAGGTAGCCTTGAGAAAGGGCATATCGGCTACAGGCATAGTGGGAAGACAGGGTAGTCATGGCTTCTCTCTCTCTCCTGCCTATAAAATTCAGTTTATTGATTTTTTCTTTTATAGACTGTTCTTTTAAACATTATCAATTGAAGTATAGCTGATTTACAATACAATGTTGTCTTCACTTTACCTTCTTAAAAGAGAATGACAGTAAATGGCAACAACGAAGTTTGGTTAATCCCTACAAGTAAACATGTATACGATTTTAGGAACCCCAAAATAGACAAAAGTGAGACCACACACACTGGAATACTTAAAGAGGAGGAGAAAAAAGTGCTGCTCTTTTTCTTTCATTAGATTTTTATCCAGAAACCGCATGCTTACTGATGCATCTCTGGATGAGCAGTGTCACCTGTAGATGCCCCCCCAAATTCTCTCTGCTTGCTGAGCTAGATATTCATTCACCATGAACAAATTCCTGGGACCACTGAATTCATATGTTGAGTAAAGGGCATGAGATACGCAGTGTTTGAATCTGGGCTTGGCCAGGACTTTGGGTTTCTAGGCAAGTCAGTTGATGTCTTTGTCTCAATACCCATTTAAAAAAATAGAATAAAAACAGCTGCTTTGCCAATGTTTCAGAAAGTATGAAGTATATGAGAGCACTTTATAAGATGCTTCACAAATGGTAAAGTGCTTTAAACATGTAAATTATGTATTTCATAACATGATTAAAGTTTGTGATTGTGTTTTCGTATGTCTACTGGGCAGGACCCAATCTTTTTACCTCAGTGGTTCCCACATCAGTTGTTCCTTTGCTGCTTTGGGAAGCTTTTTTTAAAGATACACATTCCCAGCACCTGACCCATCCCAGATATCCTGACTCAGAACTCCAGGGATGGGCTCAGGTATAGGAGCTCTCATGTGACTCGGGCGGTCAGCTAGACTGGGGAGATATCGTTACATGGTACTGGATATTCTCCAACCCCCGCTCAACGTAAGTACATAGCAGGAACTTAAATCTGATAATGGAGAAAGATTAAAATCTAAATGTCTCTGCAAGACATAAGATCTTGAAAAAGTCATACTAATTTATAAAGGACAATGTGATATTTTGGTTAGAGTAGATCTTAATGGGAGAATAATTCCTAGAAAGCAAACTTGAAGCTAAAAATCATCTGTTCTTGAATCTTGACTTCATACAGGAAGGGAAAATGCAAAAGAAATAAAGAAAAAATTTCAAAATGTAATCTAGGATTGAGCCTGCTGTCACTGTGTCCTTCCTATTCCTCCTTTCTGTCTTTTCTCTCTCAGCATGCAGCACACACACATACAGAGGACTGGATTCATACCATTTTTCTAGATTGCTAAGTAAATTAGTTCATCAGATTCAAATTATTAATCATTTGAGCACCTGCTATGTTCAAAGCCTGATTTTATGTAGAAAAACAAGTCCCTGGAATCTTGCTGATGAAAGAGAAACAAGTACAACTGTCACTACAGTAAAAATGAGGGAAGGTAACACCCACCAGTTAAAATAGCCTCGTAACCTCTCTCCTCTGTGTACTTCACTGTGACCAGCTTCCCCCATGGTCAGAATCAGAAGCCAGAGGCCATCAAATTAATTAGCTAATTTAAGCATCACGGATAGAGTGAATTCAAAGTAGAGAATGGTTATCAAACCAAGATACACATAGATTAAAATAAATTGTTCAGGGTCAGTCTATGAATGAGAAGCGTTCTCCAAGGGGTTCCTTTACGTGAGGAGATGCTGGACTGCATCACCAGATGAGCCAAGGATACTCGCAAGTGTAAACCTCTGCTGTAAACACGTGCCCTGAGCTGAGAGGGAAAGGGAGAGGAGAGGCCAAGAAAGGACTTTATGGAGGAACTGATGTTTGAAATGGACTTTGAAGAATGGAAAAAGCATTTAATAAGCAGAGAGTGGAGGAAGGTGGTGCCAGTAGAAGCTTGAGCTTTATCCGGGAGAAAACCTCCCTTGCTAGTGCACAGCAGTTCAGTAGTTATTCAGGTCCCTACATGCTGACAGTTACCCTTCCCCCAAAATAAGACAGAGCTTTTGCAACTCTAACTGCGGCAGCTGCACTCCAAGCCCCAGGCACGACCCCGCTGATGCTGCAGCCCTGAGCAGGCAGCCGGTCTGCCTGGGAAGGAGGTGGGAGGGAAAATGAGACAGTCACTGCCCTTGTCTATTCTGTAACCCCTGAAGGAGAACTCCCAGAGCCCAGACTTCAGGTGACGCATGGCTACTCTTTCAAGAACAGTTTGGCGTATGCCACTGCCCATCCCTACAAACTCTGAGAAGACGGATGAGAAAAAAGGAGGAGAGGAAGAAGATGAGAAACGAGACCACAGGTAAGTTTAAGAAAATTTAGAGAGAGACGGATTTTTGGAGCTAAACTAGTAAAGACAGAAGAGGTTGGTCCAGGATACCTCAGGATGTGTGTTAAAGTTTGGTGTAGTAATAAAATTAGCTGTCAGTTCCTGGAGTGCTTACCATGTGCATTGGGATCATTACCTCTTTACATCTTTACCATGACCCTATATTCTCATCTCTATTTTACAGATAAGGACACTGAGGTTTGCAAAAGTAAATACTTGCATAGATTCATAAAGCTTTTTAAAGTGGCTGAATTAAAAAAAAAAAAGAGGCTGAACCCCGTTCACTGACTCCAGAAACCCAGGCTCCTAGCCCACATCATAATGGGCTTAACCACTTAGGTTCAGCAGTGGGAAGCAATTCGGTTACAATTATTTCAGTTTACCTAACAGAAAGGTTTTCTCCTTCTTCCTCATCTTCAGTGATTCCGAATTGATACATTCTCCATTAGCACCTCCTTTTCAAGAAGAAAAATGTTAATGCTAATACAGTACTCCTTCCTTGTTAACAACCTGAAAACAGTAATTATCTTTATGACTCCAGGATGACCCAATCCCAGGTCCCATCTCCATAGTGTTACCATCCATTCTCGTTTTTTGACCTCTTGCTGCAATACATGAATCAATACTGATTCCCTTTGGATTTTTGCACCTTCATTCCCAGCTCCACTGTCCACATGTTCCCAGGAAGAAAAGTTCTGAAGTCAAATAAGTTGCACATTGCTCCTGGTATAAGGACAAAGCTGCCACTGTCAGGGGAAGCCTGGATCCATTTGGAGGCCACCTGATAACAAAGGCAAACTCTGTCTCTAGTTTTCTTTCCAAGACAGCCAGATGACAGGTGGTTTCCATTTAAGCTATAAACACACAACACATATTTTATTCACTTTGAAGTTTGTCAAAATCTAACCACAGATAGAAAATGAAGCCCTTGATATGATTTTACCACCAAGTACATATGTACCAGGCATGAATCATTCAGTTTCTACAGCGTTCGAAATGAAGAGACATTAGGAATCAGACTGGCCCCCTTTTCCACTTTTCTGTTGGCGAAAAGGCCTGGCATGACTTGCATGAGGACCCACACTGAGCCATGTGCAGGATGTCTCAACACACGGGTTTGAGAGAATAGACATTTACTAAATTTGTACTACGGCTACTTGCGTCCAGTTTTGAGGTTTTGGACTGTTATTTTTAAGTGGCTCATTTCTAAACAACAGCAAGTAGAGAAGATTTGAGGGTGTATCTCCAAGTCAATGTAAGGCCAACTTGAATCTAAGAATGAGAAAGTTGGTCAAGTGAAATGGGGTGCTTTAAATGCACATTATGGACTTGAAGGGTTCAGAATGTGCCACCCAAAATATGTTGCTTTGGCATTTTGATTATTTTGAGCTGAAGGCACTTGAGAAAGAGCAGATTCAGGAAGAGGTCTCTGACTTCTCCCTTTCTACCTAAAAGCAGGTAGAAAAATTTCCCATGAGAAAGGTGCACTCCCTGTACCAGGGAGAGAAGAGCATCCTTATCACCAGACACTGCAAGCTGACTCCAAAATGGACCTGTACAAACAAACCTACTAAAATAACCCTTATCTTACATAGTTTCCCCCATATATTTCCTAGTCACTGTCCCACAATTTACTGCCCCTAGCCCAAGCCCCATTGTCTCGTCATATCCTCATAATTTATTGTTCTCTTTGTAAAAAGGTTTATAAGTTTTGGTGCCTAACAGCTTCTTCGGGTCTTCATTTTCCTTCTGAAAACCCTTGTGTACATGTAAAAATATTTTAAAAATTTTATGCTTTTCTCCTCTTAATCTGCCTTATGTCAGTTTAATTCTTAGGCCAGCCACAGGACTACACCTAAAGGGGTAGAAGGAAGTTTTTCCTCCTCTGCAGACAATAGTTAAGACCGTGGGCTGTTCTTCCATCACTATCAATCTTATAGGAAATTCACACATGACCTAGTACAAGTCCTCTCACCCTCTTTACAACACTCCCTAAATTCCCAGAAGATTCTTCACTCTTATCCCCATGAACCATACATAGACATGAGCCTTCTAAGCAGAAGGTCAAAACTACACATCATGTGATCAGAACTACAGAGAGGACGTACCTTCCAAGTGTTCTGTGAGTGGCAACGCGATAAACTTTTCTCTCAAAAGACATCTCTTCAAAAAGCTCTATAGCTCTCAAAGTACATGTTTGCCCACATTTTGACAAAAAGTATAAGGTTAAATCTATTTTAGAATAGAAAGACATTTAAAATAAACAACACCATGGCTTCAGGAAAGAAAAAATTTTCATACCCCAGAGATTGGAAGGACATAATCTCTAAATAAATTTCTTGAACAAGGGCTGTTGGCAACCTTACACACACACACACACACACACACACACACACACACACACACACCCCACACAGACAACATTGTCTTTGTTTTGATCACTTCACCACGGACTAGCAGCAGTCTACAGCCTGGTATTTGAAAACTATATCTGTAAGCCATGGGGAGCCACTGAACGTTCTAAATGGGGAGTACTAAGAATAGATTTGTTAAAGAAAATACGTTGATGACAAAGACTATAAATTAAGGGGCTGCCCTGGTGGCGCAGTGGTTGAGAGTCCGCCTGCCGATTCAGGGGACACGGGTTCGTGCCCCGGTCCGGGAAGATCCCACGTGCCGCAGAGCGGCTGGGCCCGTGAGACATGGCTGCTGAGCCTGCGCGTCCGGAGCCTGTGCTCCGCAACGGGAGAGGCCACAACAGTGAGAGCCCCGCGTACCGAAAAAAAAAAAAAAGACTATAAATTAAGGAGCGAAAGGACAAGGTGATAACTCCCCATGTGCTGCATATGAAGCAAACCATACTCTCCTTCCACTTAAAGAATTAAAAACAATCCAATTGTTTTCATAGATGTACACTGTATGTGCCTAACTAAAGACTGAAAATGTATATAATACAGAATTGTATTAGGTGATGAGTAAAATATGAGAAAGAATTGGAGATAAGCACACATAAGTTGGGAAGGAGGGAAAAGAGAAAGTGGATGGAGAGATGTGGGCAGGGTGGGAACACTACATCAGAGACTGGATAGCCATTTGCTATCCAGTTTCCTCTTCTTCCTGGACCACAACTGAGTTACATTTCCAAGAGTCCCTTGCAATTAGATGCGCTATGTGACACAATGAAACTTGAGTGGAAGTGATACTGGGTACTCCCAAGCTGAGAGGGCAGAGAAATGGATGTGCCTCTCTCTGCTCCCTTTCCTTATCTACCAGCTGTATACAGAGGACTCTGAAGATCTAGAGACATAAGATGGAAAGAACTTAGGTCTCTGAGTGAATGCATGGGAGACTCTTTGGCTACCAGGAATACCCGTTATGGGAATGAGAAAACAAATTTGCTAATGTGAAGCCACCATAATGTTTGAGTGTCTTCGTTACACCAGCCAGCACTACCCTAAGAAATAATGTATCCAATTCTCATGCCTAAGTTTTAAAGAAAAGTAACAGCTTTATTGAGATATAACTTATATACAATAAATTTACAATTCAATGATTTTTAGTATGTTCCCAGAGTTGTGGAGCCATCACTGCTACCTAATTCCAGAGCATTTTCATCACTTCACAAAGAAACCCTATACCCATTAGCAGTCTCCCCCATTTCCCTCCAACCCTCCCAGCCCTAGACAACTACTCATCTTCTTGTCTCTATAGATTTGCCTAGTCTGGACACTTTCTATAAATGGAACAATAAAATATACGGTCTTTTGTGACTATCTCCTCTCACTTAGCACAACGTTTTCAAGGTTCATCAACATAGCGTGTATCAGTACTTCATTCCTTTTCATTGCTGAATAATATCTCATGGTATGGATATACCATATTGTACACTTCCATCCATTAACCAAGCTTTTCTTATCTTTGCTGTAGGAGCTTTAAAATATCCTATCACCATACTGAAGAGGCGATTCACTCATCTGGAGAATGCACACACACATTCAAAGTCTTGTGGGTTACAGCTATCAATACCTTACAAAAAAATGGCTTGACTTAAAAGCATTCAGAAAACTTGAAATTCCTGTTAGAGTGATAACATACAAGGTACCCCAAAGTGAAAAAAACAAGAGGAAAGCACATGGTTTCATACGTTTTAATTCAAGAATATAAGGAAAAATAATGCATTGCAGCCAAACAGTCTGGCAGCAGCCTCCATGAAGATACATTCTGGGGAGGAACCCAAATAACTAAACCAAGTGTCAACAGAAAGCAATTAAGTAGAAATTAGGTATTGCTGGGTCAGGAAGAAAAGTTCATTAAAGGAATTAAATCTCAGTGTTTTCCTAAAGATAAATCCCAGCTAGTCTGAAAATCATTAAATCTTAATGACAGAGTCAATTTGTTGGTGTTGTTTACAATTGAAATATTAACATATTTCTGTAGCCTGGAAGTTTAGAATTGTGATTGCCTTTCCATGGTAGAGAAGTTAAATTTCTGGAAAGATTTACAACACAGGAGAAAAATGCTGTAAGACAGAAAAATGCTGCTTCTGTATTCACTCTCTTTAGGTCATCAGGAGGACATTCACAAAGAAAGAACTGACTCTGCAAGCATTACATTCATTTGATAGGCACTTATCAAGCTCCCCTTGTTTCCTGGGCACTATGGTGATGCTGGGAATACAGAGATATAGAGACATTGGCTTGGTAATTACAGCAGAATGTAGTAAGATCTGTAAGAGAGTCGTGGATAAAGGGGAAACTGGGAGAGAAGGACTAATACTGACTGAACTCCTGATCTCAACGGAAAACATATTGTGTAGGGTCTTGGGGATGAGTAATTTACTATGTGAGAAGGACAGCAAGGAAATTCTGGATAGTGGGAGTGGGATCCACAAAGATTTGGAGTCATGACAGGCTTAGAAAAAATGGAGTTATGCAAGGCAGAATTATAGAGAATGCAGAAGTAGGTTGAAAACTATTTTGGGTTCATTCTATAAAGGGACCTGTATGGCAAGCTCATGAGTTTAGATTTTGTTCTTTCGCCATCAGGGAATTAGCAGATTTTTTTTTTAACGAGTTCCATGGTTGGATTATTTTTTAAATTTTACTATGAAAACTTATACACACACAAAAGAATAAGATGCAAATTACCATATGCATATCAACCACTCAGCAATTGTCAAGATTTTTCCACTTTTGCTTTATTTTACTTAAATGAAGGATTTTAAAGTAAACTTCCCACCTGATTTCATTTCACCCCTACATCTCTACATGCGGATATGTTCTTATCAAACCACAATCCACTTTCACATCTAACTAAATTAATAATATTGTATTGGCATAATTTAATCATTGCGGACTGAAATGTTGTGAATTATCTCATAAATATCTTTTTTATAGTAGGTTTGCTCAATTAATTTCCCATGTTGCCCTAAGTTGCAATGATTCTTAAAAATCTTAATTTAGAGCACTTCCTTTTCATCCCACCCTCTTTTATCTCCATGCCATTGACTTACTGAAGAAACCTGGTATGTTCTGGAGTCTGTCCCACACATTGCATTTATCTGTTTGCTTCCTTGTTGGTAATAACTTAACCTTTTTTTTTTTTTTTTACATTTTTCCTGTTTTCTATAACTGGTAGTTTACTCTGAAAGGCTTAGTTACATTCACCCTCAATTATTTTTTTTAAGGCAAGAGTACTTCATAGGAGGTATTACATAATTTATACTGCATCCCATTAAGAAGCACTTAATATCTGGTTGTCCCACTCACAGTGATGCTAACATTGATGATCAGATTTTCTTCCACGATGACTTTGCTAGTACAATGTGGAAGATGGACTATGGTGAAGCCACTTTTGTAGCAGGGAGATCAGGCATTGCAGCATAATAGGAGCAATGAAGTGATGTGAGGCAGGAACCATAGATAAACAGAGAGACTGACATGATAATAATTCTGGAGTAGAAGTATTGGAAGATTGGAAATTTATTATAAGTTTGGATGGGGGATGGAAATCAGGGCAGGTGAGCATGTGATGAGGACAAAAGAATGTAAGCTCCATGATAGCAAAGAACTATGTGTATGTTGCTCAGTACTAAACCCTTAATGCTTAGTACTGTGCCTAGCACACAGTAGATATTTGATAAATATGTGTTAAATCCATATATGAATGTCTTGTTGGATGGGTGGATGGGTGGATAGGTGGATGGATGGTGCTGAAGCTACTAAAATAAAAAACTAGTTGGGTGTTCACACTACTGCTAGTAGCTGGGGAGATAATATGAAATGTCCTTCAAATTTGACTTGCCTCCAAGATATTTGTCTATTAGTACCTCAGGAAAATGCTTAACATTGTAAGGTATATTCCAAATCATACAGCCCAGAGATGTAAAAAAAGATCCAAGTGAGTCTAATTTTATTCCTTGGAATGCATATCTAGATTTTAGAAATGTAGGAAAGAACTTTGTGGTTTTGGAGGGCCTCAAATCATACAAGAGATTCAGGAAATTCCTAGGATGATGACAATGTGAGAATTTATGCATGCCCACCAGGAGGCATTTCACATAGTAAAGTCAAGAAACATTAAAAATAATAATAGATCAACAAAAGCAGAATCTGGTTCCTTGAAAAGATCAATAAAATCAATAAGCCTCAGCCAGGCTATCTAAGAAAAAAACAGAGATGACACAAATTACTAATATAAAAAATAAAAGCGGGGACATTACTACAGATCTCACAGACATTAAAAAGATAATAAACAAATATTATGCCTACAGATCTGATAACCTATATTAAATGTACCAATTCCTTGAAAGGCACAATCTACCAAAACTCACACAAAATAAATAGAAAATCTGATAGACCTGTATCTATTAAGGAATTTGAATTAATAAATTAATAGCCTTCCAAAACAACATCAGGCTTAGACAGGCTCACTGGTGAATTCTACCAAACATTTAAGGAAGAAATCATACCAATTATCTATAATTTCTTCCAGAAGGAAGAACTACATGGAATACTTCCTAACTCATTCTATGAGACTAGCCTTACCCTAGTACTAAAACCAGATAAAGGCATTACATAAAAAGAAAACTACAGACCAATATCTCTGTGGACATAGATATAAAAATTGTTAACCAAATATTAGCAAATTGAATCCAACAATGTATATACAGAATAATACACCATGACCAAGTGGGATTTATCTCAGGTATACAAGTTTGGTTCAACATTCAAAAATTAATTAATGCAATCACATCAAAAGACTCAAGAGAAGAATCACATGGTCATATCAATAGATGCAGAAAAAGTATTTGACAAAAGCCAACACCCATTCATGATAAAACCCTCAGCAGACTAAGAATATAGGAGAAATTCCTCAACTTATAAAGAACACCTATAAAAAACCAATAGCTAACATAAGACTTATTGATAAGAAACAGGAGACTTTCTCACTAAGATCAGGAGCAAGACGAGGATGTCCTCTGTCAACAGTGCTTTTCAATATTGTACTGGAAATCTTAGCTAATGCAATAAGGCAAGAAAAGGAAATAAAAGGTATACAGATTGTGAAGGAAGAAATGAAACTGTCTTTGTTAGCAGATGACATGATCATCTTTGTAGAAAATCTGAAAGAATCAACACAAATCTCCTGGAACTAATAAGTGATTATAGCGAGTTTACAGAATGTAAAGTTGATACACAAATATCAATCACTTTCCTATATGCTAACAATGAAAAAGTGGAAATTAAACACAGTGTCATTTCCAAAAATAAAATACTTAGGTATAAATCTAATAAGCCAGGTATAAGAACCACATGAGGGGAATTATGCTCTAATAAAGACATCAAAGAGAAGGACCTTCAAGATGGTGGAGGAGTAAGATGTGGAGATCACCTTCCTCCCCACAAATACATCAAAAATATATCTACATGTGGAACAACTCCTACAGAACACCTACTGAACACTGGCAGAAGACCTCAGACTTCCCAAAAGGCAAAAAACTCCCCATGTATCTGGGTAGGGCAAAAGAAAAAAGAAAAAACAGAGACAAAAGAATAGGGACAGAACCTGCACCTCTGGGAGGGAGATGGGAAGGAGGAAAGGTTTCCACACACTAGGAAGCCCCTTCCCTGGTGGAAATGGGGGACGGGCAGGTGGAAGCTTCAGAGCCACAGAGGAGAGTGCAGCAACAGGGGTGCAGAGGGCAAAGTTGAGAGATTCCCACACAGAGGACTGGTGCCTGAGAGGTTTGTCTGCTCACCCGCTGGGGCGGGTAGGGGTTGGGAGCTGAGGCTTGGGCTTCGGAGGCCAGATCCCAGGGAGAGGACTGGTGCTGGCTGTGTGAACACAGCTTGAAGGGGGATAGTGCACCACAGCTAGCTGGGAAGGAGTATGGGAAAAAGTCTGGACCTACTTAAGAGGCAAGAGACCTTTGTTTCAGGGTGTGCGAGGAGAGGGGATTCAGGGCACCACCTAAACGAGCTTCAAAGATGGGTGTGAGCCGCAGCTGCTCCTGCAGCCACCAAGAATCTGTGTAAGCATAGGTCACTATCCGCACCTCCCCTCCCAGGAGACTGTGCAGCCTGCCACTGCCAGGGTCCCGTGATCCAGAGACAACTTCCTTGGGAGAACACACAGCATGCATCAGGCTCTTGCAATGTCACAGTGACCTCTGCTGCCACAGTCTTGCCCCACCTTCTGTACCCCTCCCACCCCCCGGCCTGAGTGAGCCAGAGCACACTAATCAGCCGCTCCTTTAACCCCCTCCTGTCTGGGCAAAGAACAGACGCCAGAAGGTGACCTACATGCAGAGGCAGGACCAAATCCAAAGCTGAACCCCAGGAACTGTGTGAAAAAAGAAGAGAAAGGGAAATTTCTCCGTGCAGTCTCAGGAGCAACAGATTAAATCTCCACAATCAACTTGATGTACCCTGCATCTGTGAAATACCTGAATAGACAACGAATCATCCCAAAACTGAGGTGATGGACCTTGAGAGTAACTGTAGACTTGGGGTTTGCTGTATGTGACTGACTAGTTTCTGATTTTTATGTTTATCTTTGTATACTTTTTAGCACTTGTTATCATTAGTGGATTTGTTTATTGGTTTGGTTGTTCTCTTCTTTTTTTATTACTTTTAAAATTTTTTAAAAAATAATTTTTAAAATTTTAATAACTTTTTAATTTAATTTTGTTTTATTTAATTTTATTTATTTATTTTTCTCCCTTTTCTTCTAAGCCGTGGGGCTGACAGGGTCTTGGTGCTCCGGCTGGGTGCCAGGCCTGAGCCTCTGAGGTGGGAAAGCCGAGTTCAGGACATTGGACTACCAGCGAACTCCTGGCACCACGTAATATCAATCAGTGAGAGCTCTCCCAGAGACCTCTGTCTTAACGCTAAGACCCAGCTCCATTCAAGAACCAGCAAGCTCCAGTGCTGGACACCCCATGCCAAACAACTAGCAAGGCAGGAACACAACCCCACCCATTAGCAGACAGGCTGCCTAAAATCTTAAGTTCACAGACATCCCAAAACATACCACCAGACGCGGCCCTGCCTACCATAAAGACAAGATCAAGCCTCATCCACCAGAACACAGGCACCAGTCCCATCCACCAGGAAGCCTACACAACTCACTGAACCAACCCTACCCACTGGGGGCAGACACCGAAAACAACAGGAACTACAAACCTGCAGCCTGTGAAAAGGAGACCCCAAACACAGTAAGTTAAGCAAAATGAGAAGACAGAGAAATATGCAGCAGATGAAGTAGCAAAGTAAAAACCCACCAGACCAAACATATGAAGAGGAAATAGGCAGTCTACCAGAAAAAGAATTCAGAGTAATGACAGTAAAGATGTCCAAAATCTTGGAAAATGAATGGAGAAAATAAAAGAAATGTTTAACAAGGACATAGAAGAACTGAAGAGCAAACAAACTATGAAGAACAACACAATAAGTGAAAGTAAAAATTCTCTAGAAGGGATCAATAGCAGAATAACTGAGGCAGAAGAACGGATAAGCGACCTGGAAGATAAAATACTGGAAATGACTACCAACGAGGAGAATAATGAAAAAAGGAATGGAAAGAATAGAGGACAGTCTCAGAGACCTGTGGGACAACATTAAATGCACCAACTTTCAAATTATAGGGGTCCCAGAAGAAGAAGAGAAAAAGAAAGGGACTGAGAAAATATTGGAAGAGATTATTGTCAAAAACTTCCCTAATATGGGAAAGGAAATAGTCAATCAAGTCCAGGAAGGGCAGAGAGTCCCATACAGGATAAATCCAAGGAGAAACATACCAAGGCACATATTAATCAAGCTATCAAAAATTAAATACAAAGAAAAAATATTAAAAGCAGCAAGGGAAAAGCAACAAATAACATACAAGGGAATCCCCATAAGGTTAACAGCTGATCTGTCAGCAGAAACTCTGCAAGCCAGAAGGGAGTGGCACGACATATTTAAAGTGATGAAAGGGAAAAACCTAAAACCAATATTACTCTACCCAACAACAATCTAATTCAGATTCAACAGAGAAATTAAAACTGTTACAGACAAGCAAAAGCTAAGTGAATTCAGCACCACCAAATGAGCTTTACAACAAATGCTAAAGGAAATTCTCTAGGCAGGAAACACATGAGAAGGAAAACACCTACATTATCAAATCCAAAACAATTAAGAAAATGGTAATAGGAACATACATATCAAGAATTACCTTAAATGTAAATGGATTAAATGCTCCAAACAAAATATATAGATTGGCTGAATGGATACAAAAACAAGACCCATAAATATGCTGCCTACAAGAGACCTATTTCAGACCTAGGGACACATACAGACTGAAAGTGAGGGGATGGAAAAGATATTCCAAGCAAATGGAAATCAAAAGAAACCTGGAGTGCAATTCTCATTTCAGACGAAATAGAGTTTAAAATAAAGACTATTACAAGAGACAAAGAAGGAAACTACATAATGATCAAGGGATCAATCCAAGAAGAAGATATAACAATTGAAAATATTTATGCACCCAACATAGGAGCACCTCAATACATAAGGCAAATACTAACAGCCATAAAAGGGGAAATCGACAGTAACACAATCATGGTAGGGGACATTAACACCCCACTTTCACTAATGGACAGATCATTCAAAATGAAAATTAATTAGGAAATACAAGCTTTAAATGATACATTAAACAAGATGGACTTAATTGATATTTATATGGCATTCCATCCAAAAACAACAGAATACACTTTCTTCTCAAGGGCTCATGGAATATTCTCCAGGATAGATCCTATCTTGGGTCACAAATCAAGCTTTGGTAAATTTAAGAAAATTGAAATCATATCAAGTATCTTTTCTGAGCACAATGCTATGAGACTAGATATCAATTACAGGAAAAAAAAACTGTGAAAAATACAAACACATGGAGGCTAAACAATACACTACTAAATAACCAAGAGATCACTGAAGAAATCAGAGAGGAAATCAAAAAATACCTCGAAACAAATGACAGTGAAAACACGATGACCCAAAACCTATGGGATGCAGCAAAAGCTGTTCTAAGAGGGAATTTTATAGCAATACAATCCTACACCAAGAAACATCTCTAATAAACAACCTAACCTTACATCTAAAGCAATTTGAGAAAGAAGAAAGAAAAACACCAAAATCAGCAGAAGGAAATAAATCATAAAGATCAGATCAGAAATGAAAAAGAAATGAAGGAAACGATAGCAAAGAACAATAAAACTAAAAGCTTATTCTTTGAGAAGATAAACAAGATTGATAAACCATTAGCCAGACTCATCAAGAAAAAATGGGAAAACACTCAATTCCACAGAATTAGAAATGAAAAAGGAGAAGTAACAACTGTCACTGCAGAAATACAAAGGATCATGAGAGATTGCTACAAGCAACTATGTGCCAATAAAATGGACAACCTGGAAGAAATGGACAAATTCTTAGAAAAACACAACCTTCGGAGACTGAACCAGGAAGAAATAGAAAATATAAACAGACCAATCACAAGCACTGAAATTGAGACTGTGATTCAAAATCTTCCAACAAACAAAAGTCCAGGACGAGATGGTTTCACAGGCGAATTCTATCAAAAATTTAGAGAAGAGCTAACACTAATCCTTCTCAAACTCTTCCAAAATATAGCAGAGGGAGGAACACTCCCAATCTCATTCTATGAGGCCACCATCACCCTGATATCAAAACCAGACAAAGATGTCACAAAGAAAGAAAACTACAGGCCAATATCACTGATGAACATAGGTGCAAAAATCCTCAACAAAATACTAGCAAACAGAATCCAACAGCACATTAAAAGGATCACACACCATGATCAAGTGGGGCTTATCCCAGGAATGCAAGGATTCTTCAATATAAGTAAATCAGTCAATGTTATATACCATATTAACAAATTGAAAGATAAAAACCATATGATAATCTCAATAGATGCAGAAAAAGCTTTTGACAAAATTCAACACCCATTTATGATAAAAACCCTCCAGAAAGTAGGCATAGAGGGAACTTACCTTAAAATAATAAAGGCCATATATGGCAAACCCACGGCCAACATCGTCCTCAATGGTGAAAAATTGAAACCGTTTCCTCTAAATTCAGGAACAATACAAGGTTGTCCATTCTCACCACTATTATTCAACATAGTTTTAGAAGTTTTAGCCACAGCAATCAGAGAAGAAAATGAAATAAAAGGAATCCAAGTTGGAAAAGAAGAAGTAAAACTGTCACTGTTTGCAGATAACATGATACTATACACAGAGAATCCCAAAGATGTTACCAGCAAACTACTAGAGCTAACCAATGAATTTGGTAAAGTGACAGGATACAAAATTAATGCACAGAAATCTCTTGCTTTCTATACACTAATGATGAAAAATCTGAAAGAGAAATTAAGGAAACACTCCCATTTACCATTGCAACAAAAAGAATAAAATGTCTACGAATAAACCTACCTAAGGAGACAAAAGACCAGTATGCAGAAAACTGTAAGACACTGATGAAAGAAATTAATGGTGATAAAGGCAGATGGAGAGATATACCATGTTTTTGGATTGGAAGTATCAACATTGTGAAAATGACAACCCTGTCAAACTACCAGTGGCATTGTTCACAGAACTAGAACAAAAAATTTCACAATTTGTATGTAAACACAAAAGACCCCAAATAACAAAAGTAATCTTGAGAAAGAAAAACGGAGCTGGAGGAATCAGGCTCCCTGACCTCAGACTACACTACAAAGCTACAGTAATCAAGACAGTATGCTACTGGCACAAAAACAGAACTGTAGATCAATGGAACTGGATAGAAACCCCAGAGATAAACCCATGCACATATGGTCATCTTACCTTTGATAAAGGAGGCAAGAATATACAGTGGAGAAAAGACAGCCCCTTCAAAAAGTGGTGCTGGGAAAACTGGACAGCTACATACAAAAGAATGAAATTAGAACACTCCCTAACACCATACACAAAAATAAACTCAAAATACATTAAAGACCTAATTGTAAGGCCAGACACTATCAAACTCTTAGAGGAAAACATAGGCAGAACACGCTATGACATAAATCACCTCAAGATCCTTTTTGACCCATCTCCTAGAGAAATGGAAATAAAAACCAAAATTAAACAAATGGGACCTAATGGAACTTAAAGCTTTTACACAGCAAAGGAAACCATAAACAAGACAAAAAGACAACCCTCAGAATGGGAGAAAGTATTTGCAAGTGAAGCAACTAACAAAGGATTAATCTCCAAAATTTACATGCAGCTCATGTAGCTCAATATCAAAAAAACAAACAACCCAATCCAAAAATGGGCAGAAGACCTAAACAGACATTTCTCCAAAGAACAGATACAGATTGCCATCAAACACATGAAAAGATGCTCAACATCACTAAACATTAGAGAAATGCAAATCAAAACTACAGTGAGATATCATCTCATACCAGTCAGAACGGCCATCATCAAAAAATCGACAAACAATAAATGCTGGAGAGGGTGTGGAGAAAAGGGAACCCCCCTGCACTGTTGTTGGGAATGTAAATTGATACAGCCACTATGGAGAACAGTATGGAGTTTCCTGAAAAAAAACTAAAAATAGAACTACCATACGACCCAGCACCCATTACTGGGCATATACCCTGAGAAAACCATAATTCAAAAAGAGTCATGTACCACAATGTTCACTGCAGCTCTATTTACAATAGCCAGGACATGGAAGCAACTGAAGTGTCCATCAACAAATGAATGGATAAAGAAGATGTGGCACATATATACAATGGAATATTACTCAGCCATAAAAATAAATGAAATTGAGTTATTTGTAGTGAAGCGGATGGACCTATAGTCTGTCATACAGAGTGAAGTCAGTCAGAAAGAGGAAAGCAAGTACCGTATGCTAACACATATATATGGAATCTAAAAAACAATGGTTCTGATGAACCTAGGGGCAGGACAGGAATAAAGATGGAGACGTAGAGAATGCACTTGAGGGCACAGGGAGGGGGAAGGGGAAGCTGGGGCAAAGTGAGAGAGTAGCATTGACATATACACACTACCAAATGTAAAATAGATAGCTAGTGGGAAGCAGCCGCATAGCACAGGGAGATCTGCTTGGTGCTTTGTGAGCACCTAGAGGGGAGGGATAGGGAGGGTGGGAGGGAGACGAAGGGAGGGGATATGGTGATATATGTATGCATATAGCTGGTTCACTTTGTTATACAGCAGAAACTAACACAACACTGTAAAGCAATTATACTCCAATAAAGATGTTAAAAAGAAAAAGAGACTGTAATTATGTGATGTGACTGAGATGTTAACAAACCCTGCTGCAGTAATCATTTCACAATATACACATATATCAAAATCATCACATTTTACACCCTAAACTTACCCAATGTTATATGTCAGCTATATCTCAAAAACACTGGAAAAAAATAAAGTTAATTAAAAACCTAATAATATATAATGAAAATGATGCTTACAAAAATAAAACTTAAAAGACTTAAAATAGGTCACTAAGGCAAAGCCTTTGGTCTTTAATGATGGTGTTTTCCCCTTTTCTTTCTTCAAATAACATCTTTTTAAATTTCATAGATTACTGTCTGCCCTCCTTATCCTCAGATTCTGTATCCATGGACTCAACAAACTGCAGGATCATGTAGTACTATATTTACAGTCCCTGGCTGGTTGAATCCATGGATGCAGAACCCACAGATATGGAGAGCCAACTATGTGACTTGAGCATCTGTGGATTTTGGTATCTGCAGCAGGTCCTGAAACCAGTTCCCCGTGAATACCAGTGGATGACTGTATTATCTCTTCTGTTCTGAATGTTTGAAAATATCTGGTGGTGTTCTTCCTAGTAAGGTAAGAAAGTCTGTGTTATCATATTCCTTCCTTACTACCAGATTGGTATCAGTCATGCCATTAATAGTTACCTTTCAATGGCTTAATAAGTAAAAGGTTCATATATGTTTTACGAATTTTTTTAAAAATATAATCTGATTCAAACAGCTTTAGTGAAAATGGGGGATTTATCAGTTCACCTAAGTGAAAATTCAGGAATGGCACGCCTTTAGACCTAGGCTGTTCCAGGGACTCGAACCACACCATCAGGGCACCATGACCTTGAGTACTCAATTCTCCTTTTCCTGAAGGGACGTCCTTCTTACTCTCCACTATTTAGAGACTAGCTACAGGCCCACATCCTCCTGGGTTTATTTCAAGAGAACAGAGTACCACCAGTAGCTCCCATATTAACTCCCAGAATTCATTTCTGATTCAACCAATTTGGATAATTTGCCCATCCCTGATCCAAATCTCTGTGGTTATTTTATAAGTATCGTGTTCTGATTTGCTAGGTCTGTGTCACATGCTCTGTGCCAGATAGAGGAATGGCTAGTTCCCAGAAGAGATTTTGTATACTAGAAAAAGAGTAGATGCATTCTAGCAAGGCAAAAACTCTAAAACATTGTTTTGTACTTTGCTTTCATATTATTTTGTTGTGAATATCATCCCCACCTCACAAACGAGAAACTGAAACTCACTGAGTGGTGTCGTTTGGACTGCAGCTCAGGTCTCCCCTTTCTTAGCTTGGTGTCATCCTGCTGGACTAGATTGTGCTGCATACTAGAGTAAATATTCATTACTCCAAAAATGAATAATGGAACTCTCCCCCCAGAAAAGGTGTACTTTTTTGTTGCTGGATAAAGGAAAAGATTTTGGAGGCAAATGTAAAAATTCCCCTTTCCAAATTTTCAGTTGTTATTCAATTGTTATTCCAATTGATTCTCTGAAATCAAAATGATGGATGGAATAAGAATTAGCTCCTAAGGAAGTTGACGGCCCTAAGAGAAAACAATTGCTCATTAATTCACACTGACCTTAAAAAGATCCCATGATTCAAATAGCAAAGTTGCTGGCAGAGAGCGCTGAGGTGGGTTGCTTACCACTAAAGAAATCACCCTAGTGTCCTTTTAATAAGATTTACATAGACTCTTGGGCAGTTTCAATGTACTCGAGCCTGAATGATTAATTTTCCCCAATAAAAGAAAGACATTAAAATGAATACATCTTTCACTCAGTGTAGTGACTGGCCTGGGTTGACCCTAACTGGAGCCATAACAGCTTAAAATGATATACTGAAAATTTGCTTTTTAATTAAATGGGCTGGCAAATGGATGAACACTTGAAGTTCAGACTAGACTGTTCTGTATCAATACCTCCTGCTCTTTGCTTTCTCCTAGAAGTAGGACATGGTAGGACTAAAAAAGTTTTTCTTGACAAACTAGACTTTAAATTCTACAAGAGCAAAGACCTTTGCCTGTTGGACTCACTGCCTGGCACATACACAGACACTAGTACAGGAGAGATAAATAAAGTTTGTTGAATAAATTAGTAAGCAAACAATTCATTTAACTTTCTTAGAGGAGCAAGAGTCTTCCAGCTTTGGGATTCCACTGTGACATACTTGTTTTCTAGAACTCTAAGCCCAAATTTTGGAGTTTCAATTTATCACCCTCCCATTTAGAAATCTCTCCTTTTCTTCAGAACTCTCTTGTATTTTCTCTTCATATCTCTATCACTTGGAATTTATTTACTGTCTTTTCATTTTCTATGTGTATGTTTTTGTCCTCAATTTATGTTTCTAGATTTCAGACACCTAGGTTTATCCTTTTTATACCTCGTACCACCTCCTACATCCCTCAAATATTTAAGTTTGCATTTCCACTTGTTTCTGATAACCTGGACAGTTTTCAAAAAGACATACCCCCAAAGAAATACAGTACTCTGTTTAAAACAAAAAGTAAATAAAAACCAGGCCACAGAAAATAAGAGTCCATGTCAACAGAAGGAAGGGATAAATTCTTTCAGAGCTAGACAATTATACTTGGGCAATAAATTTGGTTTCAAGTTTTCCAGTCCAAAAAGAAAAAGGGGGATGCCCAAATTACATGTCAGATGACTATGCCTTCCTTGGCAGAAACATTTCCCCCAAGAAATTAAACCCAAGTAAAAATTTATGAGGGGTCTTTGTAATAGAAAGCAAATGGGCATTGGAGTCAGGTTGTCCTGGTTTTACATCCATTTTCTCCCCGTTTCCTAACTGTGTGACTTTGGACAAGGCATTTAAACTCTCCAGACCTCAGTTTCTTCAACTGGAAAATGAGGACTTTGATAATGATAAGCTCCACAGGGTTACTGTAAGGAGCGTTATTATTAAGCTACTTACATAATAGTAATAATACTTACTACTACTTCATGCTTACTATACCAGGCACTGTGCCAAGGTCTCTATGTGTAGTATCTCACTTCCCTCTCATTCCCACCTTGTGAGAGAGGTGACTGAAGTAGTGGGATGAAGTAACTGGCTTAAGGTTCCACAGCTAGCTCACTGTGACTCAGCATTCGATCAAAGTTAATTCCCTTTCCCTTGCATGGCCTGGTAAATATCTCCCGCCATCACATTTTTACAAAAAGAATAACCAGTGCAGCATGATTTCCTATCATTTCCTCAGGACTGCAAGCCATCCTGGGATAGCATTGGGACCTACGTAAGGAGAAAAGGGCAGATGACACAGAATCTCAAGTCTTGATAATTACACTAAATAAATTTCTGTGTGCCTTCTTCGCATGTTTATATGCATTAAGTTTAGATCAGTCAGGTCCAACCATAGTTTCCTCTGCCCCTACCTCACTGAATTTTCCCTGCTTACAGGACACAGTAACCTAGTGCCTGTCCAGCCTCATCCCATCACTCTCTGTCTCCAAGGAGACCTTAGTTCCAGGTGAGAAAGAAGTCAAAAGACCATTTACCACTTAAGTGAGTTACAGGAGAGTCAATGGACTGAGCTCAATTCCAGGCCCGCTACTCATTAGCCGTAGGACCTTAGGAAGGTCACTCTGAAACGTGAGTGTCACTATGTATCGAGAGAATAAGTTGGACAAGCTTGGTAACAGTTATTGAATTACTAACTCGATAGGGAGCTGTCTCGGGGACTGCTACTCCAGGGCAAAGAGGAGATTAAAATGTTCTCAACCCCTAACTTCAACCTGGGGAGCTCCAGTTTTATTGGTTTTTTATTTACTGGGTGTTGACTTTAGTTTGGTTTAATAAAGGGCTTCTGATAGATGGAACTAAATGATTGCTAAAGGTCCTGGTTTAACAATCTGGTTTAACAATCTCAATACACATCTATTCCTGGCTGGACTGACTGCCCTAGGTGGGACTTCTATGTTACAATTTGCCACTAGTAGTAGACATGGCAGGTTTACTAAGAGAAGAGTTAGGAAGAGGCCTTTTTCCTTTTCTTTGCTACCTTCTGAAAAGAAGTAAAATATTCCAGATGATATTCTTTCTCTGAAACTAGCAAATAGATGGCCAGAGGAAGACACTGGTTGCAAGTGAGACCAGATGAACTGGGAAATTATTTACTGCTTTCAGCAAATTAACTGGAGGAAGAAAAAAGAACGCTTTCTCCCCTTTAGCACTGTGGGGCGGAAGTAAACAAAACATTCCATTCGATGTGATTCAGAATTTCCCAGATGCTAAGCCAATCGGCCCATTGCAGAGTTCTAAATCAGTAGGACTTTCCCAGAGCATCCTCAAAGCAAAGAATCGTCTCTTATGAAAGAGGCAGGGGCAGAGGGGACTGTCCGTAGGCTCCCACTCAAGAGATCTGGTCCTTCTGGTCTCTCCTCTGTCTCTCTTTGTTTGGAGCTGGGCAAATCGCTTTCTTCTCTGGTCTTGGTCTCCAAATCTGTCAAAGGAAGATTCTGGACTAGGTATGTGTTACTAAAGTCTCTTCTTGCTACAACATAGTGTGTTCCTCCAAATAACCCAGGAGTCAGCCAAATGGACAGCCCCAAGTCACCTGGCCTCTGTAACACTTCTCAATATTGAAGTAGAAATGCTTCAAGCCCCAACCCTGCAATGATACACCCACTGACCCTCTCTTCAGTACCTTCAAGGTTTACTGGGTGGGTTATATTCCTTTTAGGCATATCTCATTCAGATGGTCTACTTACACTGAATTCTTGATGTGTTTTTTCTTTTTTTTTTGCGGTACGTGGGCCTCTCACTGCTGTGGCCTCTCCCGTTGCGGACCACAGGCTCCGGACGCGCAGGCTCAGCAGCCATGGCTCACGGGCCCAGCTGCTCTGCAGCATGTGGGATCTTCCCGGACCGGGGCACGAACCCGTGTCCCCTGCATCGGCAGGCGGATTCTCAACCACTGCGCCACCAGGGAAGCCCGTGTTTTTTCTTTTATAGCTGATTTTTATTTCCTCTGTACTTCATGCTGATGTTTCAGGACAATGCCTCCTTTTTTTTTTCCCCACAATTTCCCCTAAATATCACATATTAAAGAGTAGTGGGTAATAGACTTTAACAACAACAAATAGGCAATAATAAAGGAAATGTTACATCATAGAAAAGTAGGTTACTTAAAACTAAATTTTAAATATTTCTGTTCTTAAAAATCACAAGTCATTATTATCACAGAGAACCTTCCTTCTGCCAAATTTCTTCATCGTCCCTCAGCCCCTCACTCTGTTACAGATCCTAGCTCACTGCCATTCATTCTAAGTCCTCTCCTTGGCAATTCCTGGATATTTGAAATTTTTTTCAACTTCATTTTATAGAGCAGTTCAGCTCTCTCTCTCTTTCCTAATGATGCTCCTTGGCCATGCCCTGGGGTTAGTTCTCCACATCTAAAAACATCAAAGTATTTTTTCTAATTGATTTCTCTGCGCAGTTTCACATCTCAGTTTCCTTAGCTGTAAAAAGGGGAAATCCTATTTCTGGGAGTTATTGTGAGCCTTCAATGAGATGATACCTGCTTGGCCTGCTTGGTACCCCAAATAGTGCCTGGTAGAGTCATAGTCGGTGCTCAATTAATGTTAGCTATTGTTAGCTCTTGGTATTTGCAATACTATAATCTTTCAGGATTGCTTTGAGGATTAGAGATAAAGTGAATACAGGGCCTGCCTCATGAAAGGCAGATAAAAGCATGCAAATGTGTTAAAACTTAAAGAGGGCTTACTCAAGGCCAAGCACCATTCTATTTAAGGACATTTAATATTCACAACAGCCCAGAGAGGTAGAGTATCGATATTCTTATCTTCACTTTACATATGAGGAAACTGAAACATAAAGAGGTTAAGTAACTGACCTAAGGTCACACAGCTAGTTAGTGGCATAACTAAGATTTAAACTCAGGCAATTGAAATTCAGAGTCTGTGCTTTGACCCACCACGTCGTTCTGCCTTTTAACTTTTTTTTAGTAGCATTCATAAATAAATGAGGACAGAAGGTTCTTTTAATGCATACTCTAACTATAGGAATCTGTATCAAGGAACAAATTCTCTTAAAACACTTTTAAAAGTAGCTTTTAGCAGTTCACTAGGTCTTCCAGGAATGTTGTCAAGAAGTCTGGTTGTTTTTTCATTGTTTACTGTAAAATGCATCCAGTGTCTAAACAGAAGAACCATAGTACACAATACTGGCAAAAATCATGAGATTTCAACAACTGGATTGGCAAAGTGTTAGATTTCAGAGTTTCCTGTATTTGTTTAGGGGTATGAGCTACAAAGGTGACCTTAACTCATGAAACTTACAAGCCTGAAAAACATTTGGTATTTCAATCAAATAAAGCCAACAACAATATCAATCCGGTACTTATTTCATAGTCACACAATTGTTCCCGTCCTACACTGTAATTAAGCATCAGTGACCATCCGCCCAGTCAAAAGCTGCAGTTCAAATTATTTTCCTAAAATCAAACCAAACATTTTCGAGGTCAGCTTCAGGGATGGCTAATCCGTTGAAGGAAAAGAGAGTGTTTGGACCTTCAGGCTTCCCTGCAGGAGATCTGTGATGAGATGAGATGGTCTATTGCCCTTCTTGAAATGAAGGCCTTTTGTTGGGAAGTGTGTGTGAGTAGCCCTTGGTTGGTTGTCAACCCAGTACCCATCTCCTCCTTCCCCAGTCATAGCACATTTCCTCTTTCCAACATTACCTGGCCTTTTTTCAGTTATCCACTCCCCCACGCATCCACGTGCTTCAAGGGACTCTAACCCCCTCCTCTCTGGCTCCAGCAGGGGGACCCTGATTCTCCTGATAAATCTAAACTGATCACAGTCATCTCATTTCTCTGGCTAAACCACTAGGTTAGGAATAGACCCAAGACATGAAACATGAGACGTTTGCTTGGGGCTTCTGGGAAATGTATCTGGGCTCTAAACAGAGACACTCTAGAGACAGCTCCCTCTGCCCAGGACATTGTTTTATCCAAAGGTAATGCCTGTGACAGTCAAAGCCATTTTGCAATGCTGAGAATGGCAGCATGGAGAAAAGCCTGGATCTTTGATGACACTCTGGAATCATGGACTCTGCTGCTCCTGGAGCCTGTTTTGACTCTCTCTGCTCTTTCAATTGTGTAAACTAATAAATCTCATGGTTGAAGGCAGTTTGAGTCAAAGTCAAACTTTCCCCTTATTTGAAGCTCTAAGGATTCTAAGTCCCAGCATGCATGCATGCATTTGTGCAGGCTTGTGTCACTCTAAGTATTAGGAAGATAGGGTAAACCAGGCTGCTTTTAGGGAAAGGTGGTAGCTCCACTGTGAGCCAAGATGAAACAGAAACTCAGGATCTGACCAAAATGCCAAACACGGCAAACCTGTCAGCTTGCTACCCAAAGTGCGGTCCATAGACCAGCAGTATCAGCCTCACCCATGAGCTTATTAGAAACGCAGAATGTCAAGCGCCGCACCTCCCAACCCCACCACCTGACCTGCTGTGTCAGAATATGCATTTTAACAAGATTGGTAGGTGTTTCCTGTACACAGTAAAGTTGGAAAAGCATTATCTTAGGATCCTTGAGTCCTGGAAGAAAAGCGGAAGAAATGGGCCCAGCGATATGGTTCCCCAGGGATCTCTCGAGGAATTTCCAGGACTCAGCCTACTTTCCCTTTCCCTTGTCTCTAGCTGGAGGGAAGGGCCTGGACATCATGCCCCCTTGTTAGCCCCTCTCCAGGTCCTGTCCTCTAAAGATTTTTCTCTTTGACTCTTTGAAATCAAATGATAACACCTGCATGGCAGGACTGTAGCTCTAGTCCTTTGCAGCCAGGTGAGAAGGAATGCGTCTCCCTGATATGATGGTTGCTGGAGAGGGCTCTCATTAAACAAAGGGCACCACACATCACAAACCCAGCCATTACTTGTGCATTCAACTTGGGGCAAGAAGAGCCAAATTGGAAAGACAGGCTATTCTACAGCTGCCAGTCTAGCCCACTGTGTACGTTAGGTGTTCAGGGAGGACCTGGTACATAATTTGTGGGGCTTGGTGCAACGTGAAAATGTAGGATTCCTTGCTCAAAAATTATTAAGAATTTTGAGCAAGTAACAGCAGGGCACTAAGCCAATTGCATGGCCCTTCTCAGCCTTATGCAACAGGACAGGTTGCACAAACATGAAGCCAGGCCTGCTCTCAGGATAAAATGAGCGGGAGAGAATATGAATGTAGTTGTCTCTGCTTTCAGAAAACCTTTTGCAATAAAAAGATATTGTCAGTGGAAGAGGTCTAAGATTGGCTCATGGTGAATAAGACTCCATGATGAAACCATTCATACTAAATATCATCTACTGTAATTATTTCTTCATTCAGACTCACCACATGCAAGGCACATTGCTAGTTTCTTGGATACAAATTTTAGAAAGAGACATCCTCCATCTTCATGGGGCTCACACTCCAGTGGGCAAACTAACATGAAAACAGGCCTATAATCTGAGGCTGCAGATTGTTATAATGGAGGAATCCAAAAATATTAAGTATTGGAAGCTGAATCACTGATCCATAAAATCTAAGGGTGTTCTATAAATTAGTAAATTTCCCCTTCTAACGAAAGGGGAGCTTTAATTTTGTGTGTGGCAAACTTTTCAAATGAAGCCAAGAAGCAGGCTGATTTAGGGGACCACAAGTTGAATTTCTTTTTCTTTTCTTTTCTTTTTTTTTTGCAATACGCGGGCCTCTCACTGTTGTGGCCTCTCCTGTTGCGGAGCACAGGATCCGGACGCGCAGGCTCAGCGGCCATGGCTCACGGGCCCAGCCGCTCCGTGGCATGTGGGATCCTCCCAGACCGGGGCACGAATCCGCGTCCCCCGCATCGGCAGGTGGACTCTCAGCCACTGCGCCACCAGGGAAGCCCTGAATTTCTTTTTGAGGGACGAGGCACATCCTTTTGCCTATGTGGAAATTTTGTCTAGTGTGTACCTACTTATATTTCACCTTCATGAAATCTTGCCCCTACTCCTCCTTTCTTCACTATATCCTCCTAAAACATCTATCCCAATCCCATTGCCAGAGGTGGGCAGATCAAGTAAAGTGACCCATTTTCCTGAGGTTTTTGGAGAATGTTTGTCAAGACGATAACGGAGAGATCTGCATTTAATGTCAGGTTGAAATTAAAAAGAGGAAGAAAAGAGCCAGTTTATTTTAGACCTTCCAAATCCCAACAATAGTGAGCAATTTTCACATCTTCAAGCACCAAAGCCAGTTAACCTTTTGTGGAGGATTCTGATGCAGGCTGCATCTGGCCAGGGCAGTTGATGGATGGGCAATGTTGGCCGTGGGTGTGGAGTGGGAGAGTTCCGAAAGCCTTATGTGAAAACCATTTGTACAAAAACCTAGTCATTTCACTGATTCAGAAGTAGAGTTTACCCTTCACATGTGGACAAGAATCTCCAAATTATAATTACTACTCCAGAGACTCCAGAGATGTGGATGCTGAATGCACCTAAACCCCTGCATCCCTACCTGGGTGATTCATAGTCACATCTTAGGACCTACAAATTATTTCTTGCTGTGAGTCTAAAATGCATGGTACGAATACTGGAAACTTGAATGCTAAAGTTGTAAATATCAAGATACAACAGTTGTCTGCCAAGCATGGACTCTGAAAACATAATTTAACCAGGTTGATATTCTCTTAAAGAACTGGGATTCACATGATTAGGCTTCTCTGAGGAAAAAGCTTTCAAGGAGAGCAAAAATATTAAGCTTGAAAATCCAATAAGGGAACCATTTGAGACATCTTGTGTTACAGATCATTTTATCCATGATGGATCACTCACCCTTTAAAAAACACTTTCTGATCTCCACACTCATTTGAACAGGGTTCAGCTGGCATCAGAAGTAGGGCATCTTGCATAAACCATCCCGTGACTTGTGGGTGGAGGAGAGAAAGTTCTGGAGCCTTGGTTTTAAAGGGTACCAGTGACACATATCCAATGCCATGCTTTGCAAGGAAGCTGGGCACACAGCCTGCCTTCCTCCATCTCCATTGCAAGCCTGGAAGCAAGCCTGTCTGTGCTTTTGTGAATGCGAACCTACATCAGGTTGAGCCAACTCCATCAGTGGGGAAATACAAATGCCCACTTCATTTTTATTCAGCGATCAGAGGCTTGCAGTGCAGAGCTTCCTAGGATAGCATGCCAGAGAAACTCTAGGAAGCAGAGCTTCCTTAAATAAGGCGCATCCTGCCGTTATCCATGTAGCATTTTCAGAGGGCCAGAGAAGACCCTTAAAAGGAAAAAGAGGAGCTCGAGCTAGGGTAAGCTTGTTATTATTTAATGCCAAAACACAAGGATAAATCTATTTATAAATAGCTAGGAGAGCATCTCACTGGGGATTCTGAATACACAAGAACTGAATCAAAAGGGCCATCTATACCTAATAAGATCATATAGTGCTTCGTTGATTGTAGAGTCTGCCTTACGAGATTATTTTTATTTTGGGGGTTAGTCTGATAATATATTCACTATTTTCCTATGACTTGCAATGGTGTGAGGATTAGCACAGTATAATGTTGACAATTGCATACTCTGTAACCCCTGGGTTTGAATCCAGGTTGAATCATGTTCTAGCTTTCTTATCTTAGGCAAGTTACTTAATCTCTCTGGACCTCAGTTTTCACATCAATAAACTGGGAATAATAAAGCACCTAACTTCACAATGTTAATGTAATGGTTCAGTGAGTAAAGCATTGACAAAGCACTCAGAATAGGGCCTGACACATAGGAAGAGCTTCCTCCTTCTCCGGTCTATAAGAGAAATGACTATGGCCAGATTTTGGCCAATTTAAAATCCTTCTTTGATTTCACTGATTTCATTCTTCTTTAAGTGTATGAAAGCAAAGCAACTCTCTAACACTAAGACCACAGAGCTATAAATTAGTACCACTGGGGTTTAAAGAATCCTGACATGAATGTAGGATACAGTAGTCAAGGATACCCTCGTGGAAGGGAGTCATATACTAATTCAACTAACGCTTACTAAGTTCTCCTTATGTGCCTGGCCTTGTGCATGTGCTCAGGATACATCTTTCTTGATGAACAAGAGGGACAGGGCTCTTCTTTGTACTTGGGCTGGACCTTGAAGGACTTGGAAGAATTCAGTGAAGAGAGTTGCAGAAAACAGTCTTGGCAAAGGTTCAGAGATAAGATAAAGATGGTAGCCATGGGAGTACAGAAAGCTTATTTGGGACAGTTTCTGCTTATGGAAGCCTAGAGACCTTGATATTGCAAGTGATAGGGAAGGAACAATTGAGGTTTCAGACAAGAACAAGAAGTAAGCAAATATGTATACACACAAGAAGGATTGGGAGGAAAACTGGGTAGCGCCTGGGAGTATGGACAGCTTGCAATGTATTTCAGGATTCCAGGAGTGAAATAAGATTTATAGTAGAGGGTGACAACAATAGGAAAGAAGAATACAGAGAGGCATGTTGAGAAGAGAAGTGATGGTACTTGGTGATTGAACCTATGAGATAGGGAGAAAGAAGAAAAAAAGGCAATTCCACGTCCGACTCCTAACCAGTTGAGATGACTAAAGTATAAACATGGCTTAAGATAAAATAGAATCTCTTAAGATTACTTAATTTAAAGATAATCAGTTTTAGAGATTGATTTTATAGATGAAGAATATCTTAATCAAAGCAGCAAATGAAAAATTAGTAGCAGAGCTGGAATGAAATTTCCAATCTAGTGCCTCTTTCTACTATGAAACCAAAAGAAAGATCACAGTATTGTATAAAAAATATAAGCAGACTCAAATTTGAATTCTCTGCACAAGCTTTGGGGACTCATTCTGTCTGAGCCTTGGAGAAAGTACCTAATCTCATAAGATTGTGAAAAACAAAGCAAAAGATATTTAACTCAGTAGAGCTCAACGGTTGTTGGGTTCTCTCTCTTCTATACCTTGATTAGACTCTGCAGAGCATCATTTCTTCCGAAATTGTATGAACTTGTGGATCATGTCAGCATACATTCAGGAACTACCAGAAGTGAATTCTTGAAGCCCTACTGGATGCCTTAGAAGATTTGCTCAATGGTAATGGAACAAGGGGTGTTTGGTCGGTACGGGAAACACGGTAATGGACTCTGTCATGTGATTCAGAGAGAGAGTCATAGACAGTTGCAGCATAAACCAAGCAGCAATGAGCAAATGAGGCCAGTCCACACACCTCCAGATGGATGCTCAAGAGGGGGACCACCGGCAACGGTGCTTCTAAATTCAGATACCGACCCAGAGTGCTAGAATGTCAGAGCTGGAGGAAACTCTCAATCATTTTACAGATGAGAAAACTGAGACCAGGAGAGGGCAGTGTAGGAAGGAGGGTGTGCAGCAAAGTGAAGGGAGCAAGATGGTGAGGTGTTAAGAGCACAGATACTGGAATCACATCACGTAGACCTGAGACAAATTACTTAACTTCTCTTGGCATCACTGTTGATGACCTTATTTTTAAAATGGAAAACATAATATCATCCGTAAGAGGAGGTTTCAAATAAAATGCTTCGTGAAAAGTACGAGGCAGAGATGGCTCTGAGCATCTTCTGAATTCTTTACACTCGCCCCTCCGCACCTGCACACGAGTTATCATATGTGCACTGATGCATGACTGTTGCAGGCAAGTGAACAGAAAGCCATTGTTCCCCCAGTTTTCTGCCCAGCCTCCTAAGACCACAAGATCCAAACTATGGAGCTATTGCCAACACCCCCCTGCACTAGAAATATGGGAGGCATATGGTAAGACAGGAATTGCAAGAGTTAAGAGAAAAACAACACTTGGCTGATGTATTGGTCCCTGTGGCAGTAGGCCAACGTGCTTTGTGGCCAAGGGGAACTTGAAAAGGAAGGAATGGGAAGCACCTTAAAGGGAGAACTTGTCTTGTATTCTTCCTGGGGGAAGGGTTTTCCTTAGAGTGGTTAAAGTCATTTCTCTCTCAACGAAATGATGGGATTTCCTGATATAAATTACTCACCACTGAAAAATTTATAAAAAAATGTTATTAGGCAAGTGATTGCTAAGCTTAGGCACTAACCTAAGCACTTTATATATATTAGCTCATGTATTCCTTATAATAACCCTCTGAGATAGGTATTAGTATTGTAATGTTGATTTTAAAGCCAAAAAAACAGAACGCCAAGGCATAGAGAAGTAAATTAGCTGAGGTTTCAGAACTTGTAAGTGAAGGGGGAGGGATCTGAAGCCCAGCAGCCGAGCTCAAAAGGCTGCTGTCTTGTCAAACGTGACTGCAGGAGGGGAGCAGGAAGCGGGGAGATCACAGAACGGGAACACAGGAAGCAGCAGCACGATGCAAGCCAGGTAAGAGAACACAAAAAGAAATGAGGAGAGAAGAGAGAAGAGGCCGCATTGGAACAGTGTGAAATAGCACACAGAGCAGAAAAGAAGGGCCAAGTGAAGCGGCCAAGCATAGCGCAGCTCCGGAAACTGTGTTGCTAAATGAATTTGACAAAGTCAGTAAAGACTCATTAAAATACGTAGCCAGCAAAACAGGCACACTCAAGAGCTCAGACGGGATGATGAGTGGTGATAAAGAAGTCCCAGGTGAAGTCTTCGACTGCTCCTGACAGTGGATGAGAAGCTTCACCAGCCCAACTTCCTCTAACAAGCCCGCGATGATGGCAGACATTAAACACAGAGATGACAGGATCTGGGCTCAGCAGTCCCATCCTGCTCTACTATTTCCTAGCAGCGCATGTGACCTTGGGCCTCATTTCCCTCATTTATCAAGTGTGATTAAGAATAATCCTCATTGAATGTAAATTGGTGCAGCTACTATGGAAAACAGTATGGAGGTTCCTTAAAAAACTAAAAATGGGGCTTCCCTGGTGGCGCAGTGGTTGAGAGTCCGCCTGCCGATGCAGGGGACGTGGGTTCGTGCCCCGGTCCGGGAGGATCCCACGTGCCGCGGAGCAGCTGGGCCCGTGAGCCATGGCCGCTGAGCCTGCACGTCCGGAGCCTGTGCTCCGCAACGGGAGAGGGCACAACAGTGAGAGGCCCGCGTACAGCAAAAAAAAAAAAAAAAAAAACTAAAAATGGAGCTACTATATGATCCAGCAATCCCACTCCTGGACATATATCTGGAAAAGATGAAAACTCTAATTCGAAAAGCTACATGCACCCCAATGTTCACAGCAGCACTATTTTTAATAGCCAAGACATGGAAACAACCCAAGTGCCCATCAACAGATTATTGGCTTAAGAAGATGTGGTACATATATGTAACAGAATATCACTCAGCCAGAAACAAGAATGATATATTGCCTTTTGCCACAACATGGATGAACTAAGTGAAGTAAGTCAGACATAGAAAAACAAATATTATATGATATCACTTATATGTGGAATCTAAAAAATAATACAAATGAATTTATTTACAAAACAGAATAGACTCACAGACACAGAAAACAAATTTATGGTTACCAAAGGGGGAGTGGGGGAAGAGGGATAAATTAGGAGTATAGGATTAACAGATATACACTACTGTGTATAAAATTAGATAAGCAGCAAGGATTTACTGTATAGCACAGGGAGCTGTATTCAATATCTTGTAATAACCTATAACAGAATAATCAGAAGAAATATATACATATATAACTGAATCACTCTGCTGTACAACTAACACATTATTGTAAATCAACTATACTTAAATTAAAAAGAAAAGAATAACCCTATAGAGTTATGGTGAGAAATAGGTGATCCACCATTTATACAGTCACTAACTCAGAGCCCTGCACACATAATTACTATTATGCATAGTACTAATAATGGCTATCGTTACTACCGGCCTTGGGTGCTCTGGCCAATTTTGCCCTCAGAGAATCTACATGGTTTTGGACTATTGCACGCTTTAGGGGCATGTGCCTTATATAGGGACTTCAACTATGCTGTTGTTTTTCCTGCTCTGCCTAAAGAGCTTGTAATGAGAACAAGAAACACAGTGCACAGGGGAAAAAAAGGCAATACCTAGGGCTGTATTTATATTTACTGCAGAATAAATAGCATAAATGCTCTATTTTGGGTTTATAAATAAACTTGGAGAGGATCTGCATATTTTTACACATTTCTAAAATATGCATTTTATTATAGTTATTGAGGACTGAGCATCTGTTAGGAATATTAAAATCAAAAGCAGTGTTAAGTCTTAACTACAGTGAAGCTATTAATATGGAATTGGGAACTATAACCTTTTCCAAACCACACAGTCAGAAGAACTTTATTTCTCATATTAAACAAAAGTGAACTGGTGATTGAACTGCCTCTGAAATTCTATAAAGTAAAAATTGTATGATGTGCCCAATAGATTATTAAGCAAAAGGTGGAAATAGATTTCTCATTCTAGCATAGAAGTGCTTTAAGTACTGAAAAGGCATTGCAAATTCCTCTGAAACATCCAATATAGTTTATTAACATTTGCTTTACCATACAGTGCCATAGAAACCTATAAGGTAAATGTGAGAAACCGCAAACCAATCTGATTAAGAACAATCAGAATAAGGACATCCTGGACAATGTTTTTCTACCTCTACCATTATCTACTCATTTTTTTATTAGCCAGAAAATTTTATGTGAGGTATTATAGACGTTTTATAATATATGCAGGAACTGAACAGCAATCTCCTCAAATTCACAATTTATCTGATGGGAAGAAATAGATAAGCATGCTGTAATTGTCAGTTGTGATGATGTCGCTGTTTTTCTTGATATGGGAATATATTAACATAATTTCTCCAAGGTTAAAACGTTGAGACACAATATTACTTAGTGATTCAAACATAAGTTTGAGAGTCAGATCAGTGTTCAAGTCCTAAATATTTAGGCAAGTCATAAACTCCCTCATCCTCAGTTTTCTTATCTATATAATGGGAATAATTATCATAGTATCAACCTCAGAGAATTGTTGTGAAGGTTAAATGAGATAAATGCTTATAAAGAATTTAAGAACAGTTTATGGCATATATCAGGGGCTCGAGAAATGGTAGCTAGTTTTACATTAATAAATCTGAGCTCTACCCGAACATTCCCTCCTCCTGGGGAGGGCAGTTGTTATAGCTGTAGTTACTTGTTAAGAGCAATTGTGGAATATTTCAGGGATAATGTTATTCTTAGTCTTTCTTACATCTGGAGATCTAGTGTTGTTCTGGGACAACTATCTTTCTATAAGGTATAATTAGAGAATAGGAAGAAAGGAAGGGAGAACTAAAGTCAGTTATGAGCAACTTCAGAAGAAGAGGTGATTCGGAGCTCATGGCTATAAAAAGCTATCCCTCTCACCCATCAGCTGGAAAAATCAACAATTTACCATGCATAGATGTATGTATCACATATGCACAGACAATATAAAAAATTAAAACCATAGTTTCACAGCCTTTGGTATGAAGAAATGGAAAAGTTTGAGGATTCAATTGATGGCATAGGCTCTAAGGCAGTGATGAACAGGAAAGACTTGCTGGAAATCAGTGGGAAGAAATATTACCTCAGGCTCATAATTCAGCCAGAACAGGTGCTTATGGTGTCAAGTGGGTGTAGCCATAGGCTCTTCAAAGAGGCTTAAACAGAGAAGGAGGCATCCTCCTTTTCTTTTGGAAAATCTCCTAAAAGGTTCCTCTTCCCTTCTGAAACAGCATAGCAACAGGGCAGTTGTCATGTTGGGATCTGGATGACATGCATTTAGGAGATAAAGCAATAAGATCAGGAGATCAGGAGCTTTCTAAGGAATCCAGGTGAGTCAGGCATGGCTGGAACTCAGAGTGTGAGTGGCTAGTCCCAGAAACTACTCAGAAAGCAGGTCAGAAATTAGGTAAACTGGCAGGCGTCAGGGAGCACAGATGCAGAGCAGCTCCAGGCAAATAACCAAGAATGCAGTCAACAGACATTTTTGGAGCACCCTGTAGCAAGTTCTGGGAAAGCTCACTGAATCAAGGATACACACATACACATGGTGTATCCACACATGTGTATCCATACACACACATACTGCATGCACACACATGGTGTGCATGTAGTATTAACAATGACAATAGCAATGATGATACAACAATAACAACGATGACCCACTGAATGCAAAGGTCACAGGAAATGTGTTATAGGTACAGTGTCAGTTAATGTTTGCAACAACTTTGACTCATCCCCACCTTACCAGGTTAGGCCCCATAGTTAAAAAGCTCTGTGACATAGAAAACAAACTTATGGTTACCAAATCAGAAAGGGAATCGGGGAGGGATACATTAGGAGTTTGGGATTAGCAGATACAAACTCTTATATATAAAATACATAAACAACAAGGTCCTACTGTATTGCACGGGGAACTATATTCACTATCCTGTAATAAACCATAATGGAAAAGAACACACATATATATATATGAATCACTTTGCTGTATACCAGAAACTAACAACACTGTAAATCAACTATACTTCAATAATAAAAATAAATAAATAAAGAGCTCTGTGAGAATCCCATTCAGTACTTCCTTCACAGTACTTTGCTTGCTTGCAATCATTTCATCATCTATATTAATGTTTTTTATTAAAAAAGACATTTATTTTCTTTCAGATATATTTCATTGTTCATCGTAATGAGAACCTCTATATATTAGGTACTTAACAATACTTGTAGAATAACTATCTGAAAATTTAAAATGTCAATGTGTCTTTTTTTTTTAACATCTTTATTGGGGTATAATTGCTTTAAAATGGTGTGTTAGTTTCTGCTTTATAACAAAGTGAATCAGTTATACATATACATATGTTCCCATATCTCTTCCCTCTTGCGTCTCCCTCCCTCCCACCCTCCCTAACCTACCCCTCGAGGTGGTCACAAAGCACCAAGCTGATCTCCCTGTGCTATGAGGCCACTTTCCACTAGCTATCTATTTTACATTTGGTAGTGTATATATGTCCATGCCACTCTCTTACTTTGTCCCAGCTTACCCTTCCACCTCCCCATATCCTCAAGTCCATTCGCTAGTAGGTCTGTGTCTTTATTCCCATCTTGCCCCTAGGTTCTTCATGACCTTTTTTTTTTTTTTTTTAGATTCCATATATATGTGTTAGCATACGGTATTTGTTTTCCTCTTTCTGACTTACTTCATTCTGTATGACAGACTCTAGGTCCATCCACCTCACTACAAATAACTCAATTTCATTCCTTGTTATGGCTGAGTAACATTCCCTTGTATATATGTGCCACATCTTCTTTATCCATTCATCTGTTGATGGACACTTAGGTTGCTTCCATGTCTTGGCTATTGTAAATAGAGCTGCAATGAACATTGTGGTACAAGACACTTTTTGAATTATGGTTTTCTCAGGGTATATGCCCAGTAGTGGGATTGCTGAGTCGTATGTTTTTTAAGGAACCTCCATACTGTTCTCCACAGAGGCTAAATCAATTTACATTCTCACCAACAGTGCAAGAGGGTTCCCTTTTCTTCACACCCTCTCCAGCATTTATTGTTTGTAGATTTTTTGATGATGGCCATTCTGACCAGTATGAGATGATATCTCACTGTAGTTTTGATTTCCATTTCTCTAATGATTCATGATGTTGAGCATTCTTTCATGTCTTTGTTGGCAATCTGTATATCTTCTTTGGAGAAATGTCTATTTAGTTCTTCTGCCCATTTTAGGATTGGGTTGTTTGTTTTTGATATTGAGCTGCATGAGCTGCTTATAAATTTTGGAGATTAATCCTTTGTCAGTTGCTTCATTTGCAAATATTTTCTACCATTCTGAGGGTTGTCTTTTAGTCTTGTTTATGGTTTCCTTTGCTGTGCAAAACTTTTAAGTTTCATTAGGTCCCATTTGTTTATTTTTGTTTTTATTTCCATTTTTCTAGGAGGTGGGTCAAAAAGGATCTTGCTGTGATTTATGTCATAGAGTGTTCTGCCTATCTTTTCCTCTAAGAGTTTGATAGTGTCTGGCCTTTCATTTAGGTCTTTAATGTATTTTGAGTTTATTTTTGTGTATGGTGTTAGGGAGTGTTTTAATTTCATTCTTTTACATGTAGCTGTCCAGTTTTCCCAGCACCACTTATTGAAGAGGCTGTCTTTTCTCCACTGTATATTCTTGCCTCCTTTATCAAAGATAAGGTGACCATATGTGTTTGGGTCTATCTCTGGGCTTTCTATCCTGTTCCATTGATCTATATTTCTGTTTTTGTGCCAGTACCATACTGTCTTGATTACTGTAGGTTTGTAGTATAGTCTAAAGTCTGGAAGCCTGATTCCTCCAGCTCCGTTTTTCTTTCTCAAGATTGCTTTGGCTATTCGGGGTCCTTTGTGTTTCCATATAAATTGTGAAATATTTTGTTTTAGTTCTGTGAAAAATGCCAGTGGTAGTTTGGTAGGGATTGCATTGAACCTGTAGATTGCTTTGGGTAGTGGAGTCATTTTCACAATGTTGATTCTTCCAATCCAAGAACATGGTATATCTCTCCATCAATTTGTATCATCTTTAATTTCTTTCATCAGTGTCTTATAATTCTCTGCATACAGGTCTTTTGTCTCCTTAGGTAGGTTTATTCCTAGGTATTTTATTCTCTTTGTTGCAATGGTAAATGGGAGTGTTTTCTTAATTTCACTTTCAGATTTTTCATCATTAGTGTATAGCAATGCAAGAGATTTCTGTGCATTAATTTTGTATCCTGCTACTTTACCAAATTCATTGATTAGCTCTAGTAGTTTTCTGGTAGCATCTTTAGGATTCTCTATGTATAGTATCATGTCATCTGCAAATAGTGACCGCTTTACTTCTTATTTTCCGATAATCCCAATCTCCCAATTCATCATACCACCACCACCACCCCTGCCACTTTCCCCCCTTGGTGTCCATACATTTGTTCTCTACATCTGTGTCTCTGTTTCTGCCCTGCAAGTCAGTTCATCTGTACCATTTTTCTAGGTTCCACATATATGCGTTAAGATACGATATTTGTTTTTCTCTTTCTGACTTATTTCACTCTGTATGACAGTCTCTAGATCCACTCACATCTCTACAAATGACCCAGTTTCATTCCTTTTTATGGCTGAGTAATATTCCATTGTATATATGTACCACATCTTCTTTATCCATTTGTCTGTCAATGGGCATTTAAATTGCTTCCATGACCTGGCTATTGTAAATAATGCTGCAATGAACACTGGGGTGCATGTGTCTTTTGAATTATGGTTCATCTGTACTAATTTGTATTAATTTAATGTCTTTGTCACTATACTGTAAATTCCAGAAGGCCTGACGTTTGCTCACCAGAGACACCTAGTCCTGAGCACAGTATTTGGAACCTCAATAAATACTTGCTGACAATCTTGTGAATTTGTGATAGATTAAAAACCTGAGAAAGACACACAAAAAACCCCTCAAGTTTAGGCTTGCCCAAAGGCACACAGTAAGTTGCAGAGGCAGGATTTGAACCCAGGTCTGTTTTGACTTCCAAGCCTGTGTAATTCCCTGCTGTGAATACTTAGAAAAGAACACCAGAGTCCTAAGTATCAAGAAGATTGGAATAGGAGCACGTGCCACCATCAGGACGGGGACAAACGCATACAGCATTGGCAGTTTTGGCACCTGCAGGTAGGCAGGCAGCGCTGTATAGCCGGAGGTGTGCACAGGTGAATCTATTTAATGGAAGCAATAGGGACTCAGGCAATGAAATTCAGAAAGGACACAAGAGGTTTTAATGGAAACATTTGTGGAGAAAATGGAACACCGAGAGGTCAACCTCTATCAACAGCAAGGTCTCTTAAGTACTTCCTTCTTTCTGATCTGGCCTAGAGAGAAAGAGCCTCAGTGATGAAAGCCAGCCTAATACACTAACTGATTCAGTATCAAAATGACTATCAAACAATTGAAGTGCTTTGAAGCCATTTAAAAATAAGTACATAGGGGCTTTCTTGATGGCGCAGTGGTTAGGAATCTGCCTGCCAGTGCAGGGAACATGGGTTCGAGCCCTGGTCCGGGAAGATCCCACATGCCACGAAGCAACTAAGCCCAGGTGCCACAACTAATTAGCCTGCACTCTAGAGCCCACAAGCCACAACTACTGAGCCCACGTGCCACAACTACTGAAGCCCATGCACGTAGAACCCGTGCTCTGCAACAAGAGAAGCCACCGCCATGAGAAGCCCGCACACCATAACAAAGAGCTGCCCCCACTCACCACAACTAGAGAAAGCCCATGTGCAGCAACAAAGACCCAACACAGCCAAAAATAAATAAATAAATAAGTTAAAAAAACAAAACAAAAAAAAAAAACAAGTACATAACACAAACACATATTAATATACTTTAATATCTTCAATTTTTTCACCTGTCAACATGCCTCTGAAAAATATCTAATGCCAGAACATTTGGGTTAGACAAAGAATTGATTGAATAAAGTCGAATTAAACCTCACTTTGAGTCCTCAGACCTCAGCACAGATGGTGCTGAGTAGTTGGGGGAAGGGCAGCACAATTCCTTCCAATTTCTCTTAGCTTTCCCAAAAAGGAACACACAATTTAAATAAAATCAGAGTATTTATTACTCAAACACAGGTTCAAGACAATCTCCTCTCAGAAAAGCAAACAAAAAAAACAAAAAAAACCCACTCAAAAAACCATAATGCTATCTCTAGCCACTCAAGTTCATCCAACATCCACAGTAATTGTTTAAAGACAAATGGAAGCATGACCTTCTGCTAAATCGCCTCCAGTGGCTTTCCATTGCCTCAGAATGAAGTTTAGATCCACCTCCATTCCTCGTAAAGACATCCCTGACGTGAATCTTGCTTTCGTTCTTTCTTGCCTCCTTCCCCCTCCTTCACTGGTCTCCAGTCACCCTGGCTTTCCTTTTGTTCCTTGAGCTTACCAAGTTCCAGGCCTTTGACCCTTGCAATCCTCACTCCTGCAGGATCTTCACATGTCACAGTGTGAAGAAGTCTCAGCTCAAATACTTTCCCAGACCCCCTAAAGTAGGATTCACCACCACTCTCCATTCTCTTCCATACGATTCTTTTTTTTAAAATTGATTTTACCACCATCTGAAATTCTCTCGTTTATTCATTTGGTTTGTTAGTCTTGTCTTCTCATAGTAGAATGCAAGCTCCATGAGAGCAAGGACTCTCTGTGTCTTGCTCACAGGTATCCCACACCTAGAACCATGGGTAGCTCAAAGCACTCCACTGCCACCAAAAAACTTCCTCTGTATCTTAGTCAAAGTTTATCAAGAAAGCAACGAGCTCTATCCTTCAATGTGCCAACTTGAAGTGGGTTGCCGTGAAGATAGAAGATACCAGAAAACTCTAGAAAAGAAATCCAGATTAAGTAATTTGATCTGGCAATTAGATTGACCAGATTAGACTTTGCTGAGATTATATATTTGGTTTTGTAACTATGCCAAGATAGATTTTAGTTGGACACACTTTTAAATGTATTTTAAATTGTCCCACTACAAATTCATCATTAGAAACAATATTTTTACCCAGTTTAACAAAATGATATACTATACTGTTCAAATAAATAATTCACCAAATTAGGAAAGGTGTTGGTCTCCTGGTATCCAAAAATGAAGAAAACCATTTGTATGCATGAAAGGTGGGAGGTATGGGGAGAGGGGTTAACTATAGCAGGGACACAGCCCGAAATCCTAGTACCAGATCACAGAACCTTAAAACTAGTTACGCCTCCCAAATTACCTAGCCTAACCTTTCACTTGAAAACAGAGTTTCCTAGATACTAAATGTAATTATTATAGCCCTAATACTATACTACATTTATATAAAAATTTAGAGCTTTCAAAATGCTTTCTCATTATATTTTGTGCTTTGATATTTATAACCTAGTGAGAAAGGCAGGAAAGTTCATATCATTTACCATCCTACAGATGGGAAAATAAAGAGATAGTGACTTGCCCAAGATACACAGCCAGAACCTTCAAATAAGACATAAAAAATCGATTCCTACCCACCTGGCAAATTCTTGGCCTCATACCCACAGCTAATAAAGAATAGTGCCAGGAGATGCTAGAATTTTTTGAATTACAATCAATTTCTCTTTCTACTCTTTGCTTTCTCTTCTCAGTGTTATATGGCTGTCCAAGGTCCCTCTGCTGGCTGGAGCAGTGCCAGGACTAGAACCCAATACAGAACTTGCACCACCTCACCAAGCTATCATATTAAATGAAAACCAAGAATTCATACTATTCCATGAGACTCAATGTGAGCCATTCTAGCTCAAAATGCAAATCAAGCTCCAGCTAACAGTATAAATGTGTAACACCAAGGAAATAGTAAAATAACGTATGATGTTATGGAATATTATGCAGCCTGCAAAAATAAGGTTTTTGGAGATTATTTCATGAGTATGATAATGACAGCTAACATTTCTTTTTGTTGTTGGCTGAGTTGGGTCTTCTTTGTTGTGTGCGGGCTTCCTCTAGTTGTGGTGAGCAGGGGCTACTCTTTGTTGTGGTACATGGGCTTCTCATTGTGGTGGCTTCTCTTGCTGTGGAGCATGGGTTCTAGGCTGTGTGGGCTTCAGTAGTTGTGGAGCGTGGGCTCAGTAGTTGTGGTGCACAGGCTCAGTAGCTGTGGCTCGTGGGCTGTTGAGTGCCCAGGCTCAGTAATTGTGACACTTAGCTGCTCTGCGGCATGTGGAATCTTCCCGGACCAGGGGTCGAACCCGTGTCCCCTGCATTGGCAGGCGGATTCTTAACCACTGCGCCACCAGGGAATTCCCAACAGTTAACATTTCTTTTTTTTTTTTCAACGTTTTTATTGGAGTATAATTGCTTTACAATGTTGTGTTAGTTTCTGCTTTACAACGAAGTGAATCAGTTATACATACACATAGATCACCATATTGCTTCTCTCTTGCGTCTCCCACCCTGCCACCCTCCCCATTCTACCCTTCTAGCTGGTCACAAAGCACTGAGCTGATCTCCCTGTGCTATGTGACTGCTTCCCACTAGCTAGTTATTTTACATTTGGTACTGTATATATGTCCATATATACACTACCACTCTCTCACTTCGTCCCAGCTTACCCTTCCCCCTCCCCGTATCCTCAAGTCCATTTTCTAGTAGGTCTGCATCTTTATTCCCATCTTGCCCCTAGGTTCTTCATGACCATTTTTTTTTTTTTAGATTCCATATATATGTGTTAGCATACGGTATTTGTTTTCCTCTTCCTGACTTCATTCTGTATGACAGACTCTAGGTCCATCCACCTCGCTACAAATAACTCAATTTCATTCCTTTTTATGGCTGAGTAATATTCCATTGTATATATGGGCCACATCTTCTTTATACAGTCTTCTGTTGATGGACACTTAGGTTCCTTCCATGTCCTGGCTATTGTAAATGGAGCTGCAATGAACACTGTGGTACATGACTCTTTTTGAATTATGGTTTTCTCAGGGTATACGCCCAGTAGTGGGATTGCTGGGTCATATGGTAGTTCTATTTTTAGTTTTTTTGGAACCTCCATACTGTTCTCCATAGTGGCTGTATCAATTTACATTCCCACCAACAGTGTATTAGGGTTCCCTTTTCTCCACACCCTCTCCAGCATTTATTGTTTGATTTTTTGATGATGGCCATTCTGACCGGTGTGAGATGATATGGCATTGTAGTTTTGATTTCCATTTCTCTAATGATTCATGATGTTGAGCATTCTTTCATGTGTTTGTTGGCAATCTGTATATTACCTTTGGAGAATTGTCTGTTTAGGTCTTCTGCCTATTTTTGGATTGGGTTGTTTTTTTAATATTGAGCGGCATGAGCTGCTTGTAAATTTTGGAGATTTATCCTTTGTCAGTTGCTTCATTTGCAAATATCTTCTCCCATTCTGAGGGTTGTCTTTCCACCTCGTTTATGGTTTCCTTTGCTGTGCAAAAGCTTTTAAGCTTCATTAGGTCCCATTTGTTTATTTTTGTTTTTATTTTTATTTCTCTAGGAGGTGGGTCAAAAGGATCTTTCTGTGATTTATGTCATAGAGTGTTCTGCTTATGTTTTCCTCTAAGAGTTTGATAGTGTCTGGCCTTTCATTTAGGTCTTTAATCTATTTGGAGTTTATTGTTGTGTAGAGTGTTAGGGAGTGTTCTAATTTCATTCTTTTACATGCAGCTGTACCGTTTTCCCAGCACCACTTATTGAAGAGGCTCTCTTTTCTCCACTGTATATGCTTGCCTCCTTTGTCAAAGATAAAGTGACCATATGTGCGTGGGTTTATCTCTGGGCTTTCTATCCATTAATCTGTTAGTTCTATTAATCTATATTTCTGTTTTTGTGCTAGTACCATACTGTCAATTACTGTAGCTTTTAGTATAGTCTGAAGTCCAGGAGCCTGATTCCTCCAGCACTGTTGTTTTTTCTCAAGAATGCTTTGGCTATTTGGGGTCTTTTATGTTTCCATACAAATTGTGAAATATTTTGTTCTAGTTCTGTGAAAAATGCCAGTGGTAGTTTGGTAGGGATTGCATTGAATCTGTAGATTGCTTTGGGTAGTAGGGTCATTTTCACAATGTTGATTCTTCCAATCCAAGAACATGGTATATCTCTCCATCTATTTGTATCATCTTTAATTTCTTTCATCAGTGTCTTATAATTTTCTGCATACAGATCTTTTGTCTCCTTAGGTAGGTTTATTCCTAGGTATTTTATTCTCTTTGTTGCAATGGTAGATGGGAGTGTTTTCTTAATTTCACTTTCAGATTTTTCATCATTAGTTTATAGTAATGCAAGAGATTTCTGTGCATTAAATTTGTATCCTGCTACTTTACCAAATTCATTGATTAGCTCTAGTAGTTTTCTGGTAGCATCTTTAGGATTCTCTATGTATAGTATCATGTCATCTGCAAATAGTGACCGCTTTACTTCTTCTTTTCTGATTTAGATTCCTTTTATTTCTTTTTCTTCTCTGATTGCTGTGGCTAAAACTTCCAAAACTATGTTGAATAACAGTGATGAGAGTGGGCAACCTTGTCTTATTCCTGATCTTAGTGGAAATGGTTTAATTTTTTACCATTGAGAACGATGTTGGCTGTGGGTTTGTCATATATGGTCTTTATTGTGTTGAGGTAAGCTCCCTCTATGCTTACTTTCTGGAGGGGTTTTATCATAACTGGGTGTTGAATTTTGTCAAAAGCTTTCTCTGCATCTATTGAGATGATCATATGGTTTTTCTCCTTCAGTTTGTTAATATGGTGTATCACATTGATTGATTTGTGTATATTGAAGAATCCTGTATTCTTGGGATAAACCCCACTTGATCATGGTGTATGATCCTTTTAATGTGCTGTTGGCTTCTGTTTGCTCATATTTTGTTAAGGATTTTTGCATCTATGTTCATCAGTGTTATTGGTCTGTAGTTTTCTTTTTTTCTGACATCTTTGTCTGCTTTTGGTATCAGGGTGATGGTGGCCTCAAAGAATGGGTTTGGGAGTGTTCTTCCCTCTGCTGTGTTTTGGAAGAGTTTGAGAAGGATAGCTGTTAGCTCTTCTCTAAATGTTTGATAGAATTCACCTGTGAAGCCATCTGGTCCTGGGGTTTTGTTTGTTGGAAGAGTTTTAATCACAGTTTCAATTTCCGTGCTTGTGATTGGTCTGTCCATATTTTCTATTTCTTCCTGGTTCAGTCTCGGGAAGGTTGTGCATTTCTAAGAATTTGTCTATTTCTTCCAGGTTGTCCATTTTATTGGCATATAGTTGCTTGTAGTAATCTCTCATGATCCTTTGTATTTCTGCCATGTCAGTTATTACTCCCCTGTTTTCATTTCTCATTCTATTGATTTGAGTCTTCTCCCTTTTTTTCTTGATGAGTCTGGCTAATGGTTTATCAATTTTGTTTATCTTCTCAAAGAAGCAGCTTTTAGTTTTATTGATCTTGGCTATCGTTCCCTTCATTTCTTTTTCATTTATTTCTGATCTGAGCTTGATGATATCTTTTTTTCTGCTGATTTTGGGGGTTTTTTGTTCTTCTTTCTCTAATTGCTTTAGGTGTAAGGTTAGGTTGTTTATTTGAGATCTTTCTTGTTTCTTAAGTTAGGATTGTATTGCTATAAACTTCCCTCTTAGAACTGCTTTTGCTGCATCCCACCGACAGCTAACATTTCTTGATGGAGCATTTACTCTGTACCAAATGTTTTTTAAGTATATTATATATGACATATATTAGAATAAAATAATAATAACTATATTAAACTCATTTAATCCTTATAGTAACCTTTTCATTGGGGATTATTTCATATAGAAGAAGGAACTGAGGCACAGAGGGGTTAAATAACTTGCCTAAGCTAGCATAGTTGGCAAAGGTAGAGAGATCAGGATTTGAGTCTGGGAAGTTTATCTCCAGTTCCCCTGTGCTTAACAAATATACAGGCTGCTTAGGATAGTGGTTACAATCTAATGTAAACTGGAAAAGTCATGTGTATGAATATACACACAAATATGTGTAAATATGAACATATTTATAATGATAAAATTGGGTTCTTTGACATAAATATATATTTTGAACATAAAGCTATTAAGAGCTAGCATGTATTCCGTGCTTACTTAATGCGCCAGGTAAGTTCCAAGTGCAGTCTGTACATTATCTTATTTTATTTCCCCACCGTCTTGTGGTAGGTGTTATGTCAACTCACTTTACTGATAAGATTGCTGAGGTTTAAAGAGTTTCAGATTGTCCGTTCCCAAAACCCATATTCTACACTCAACAAGTTGTAACTGTGTTTGGTTATTTTATTGATATAACAATGAGATTACTGGTGATTTCTATTTCTTCTTCACATCTTCTTTGTATCTTTTAAGTTTTCTACAATGAAACCTAGTCTTCCTTAAAATGAGAGGAACACAATTAAAAGAGTCAGGAGGAATGTGTGAGATACTAGATTAACTGCATGCTCCTGGAACCAGAGTGTGGCTTTTGGCCTGAGTGAGCCTACACAGCAGACGGGTGCTTTGGGGAGAGCAGAGAGAACACAGTCCCCCGGGGTACTGCCTGGCATCCAGAAACCATGCTGGAACCTTCTATGTGCCCAACAGAGTAAATTGAGTAAGTCTTTCCTATGGAGCAAATATTCTTCTAAATGTTTTATGTATATTAACTCATTTAATTCTCATGATAGCCATAGACTGGGTGGCTTGAATATCCTCCAAAGAGTCTGTTATCCCTCGACAGGATTCATTCATTCACTTGATATTTACTTAGCACTTATACAGGCCACACAGTGATAATACAAAAATGAGTAAGACATGGTTCTGGCTCTAGCCGAGTCCTTGGGTCTTTGGGGGAGACACAAACAAAGTAGGTGTAAGAACAAAAAATAGCAGCTAATATTTATTGAGAGCTTAACATTTTGCCTCAAGACTGCAACATCAGCCCCACCTAAGTTTCTAGTCTGCCAGTCTGTTCTGTGGACTTTGGACTTGCCAGTCCTCACAATCAAGTGACCCATTTCCTTAAAAATCTCTCTCTCTCTCCCTCTCTCTCTCTCTTTCTCTCTCTCTCACACCTACTGGTTCTGTATCTCCAGAGAACTCTGAGTGCAAAAGTGTACTTTCTGATTTAATCCTCAAGAACTTTATGTGATTAAATTACCCATGAGAAAGATACTGTTATTATCACTCTCATTTTCCAGATGAGAAAACAGGTTCACTAGCTTCTCAAGGTCACACACATGAGGTTTAACCTAGGTCAGCCTGACTCCAAAGCCAGGGCTCTTAAACCTTCTCCTACTTGGCCTTGGAGAGTGGGAATTGAGAATTAAGCACAAGGAAGGGAGCACCTCACCACCAACCTGGGAGACTGTAGGAAGGCTTCCTTGAAGGGGTTGCTTTTGCTTGACCTTGAATGATCAGAACAGACCGTTACCACACAGAGAAGGGGAGGGACAGCATATACAAGGGAAAGAGAAGGCAAGGCACTTCTGTTTGGCAGGGGCAGTGAGACATGAGGGCATAACATGGCCCATGTGTGAAAGTGTTGCACAGCACACGAATGCATTTGGACCTCATCTTAGAAGCATGAGGAACAATCAAAGGCAGGTGAGGAAAGTGATCTCTTTGATGGCTGTGAGGAGGATGGATTGGAAGATGGAGGCAGCAACGCCTTGTCAGGTGTGATAGCAGGGGATGAAAGAGAGAGAACAGAGTCAGGAGCTCTTCAGGAAGGATAATCAACAGCTCTTGAGGACCTACTGACACAAGGCAGGCAGGAAGGAGGAGTCAGGAACAAATCCCAACAAGGACTCTGGCTTGGTTACTTGGTAGACACAGTTCTTCGAATTCGGGGCACAAGGAGGCTAAGAGAAACTTGATGGTTTAGGTCAACAGCACAGGAGTAGGGTCCTACCTGTTACAAGGCTTACAGACCACTTCCTATTATTACTACCATAACCAGGGCTGTGAGCAACTTTTCACATGTTATTTTTCAGTGACTCACTAAGGGCATTTGTAAAGGCTGGGTGCACAGCTAGACCACCAGTATTCTAGTTTTATGCATTGTATTTCAACTTACGGAAACTGCCCGTGGTAGGGAGAGAAAAGTGATATTATCTCATGTGCCAACTTCAATCAACTGGCAGAGGTGGCCTGGAATGTGATGTTGAGATAGGTGCTGAGGCCGGACAGGAAGATGACTATGATTGATTAGTGATGTCTGCCATGTTCAAGAAAGGGGCAGCATAGCACACGGACACTGAGAATAGAGGATGATAGAATATGCTAGTAACTAACAGTATGAAGAGAAGAGGGAAATCTATAAGCCTTCTCTGCAAAAGAGATGCAGCAATAATCTACTTGAAAAGCAAAATAGCAAGCAGTAATGCCTAGCCACCAAATGCTAACAGACCCACATGTAGCAAACAAGCTGAGAGAGAGCCATCTGAGAAAGTAACTGGCATTTACATCACACCCTTTCAGATGTTTTCATATTGATGACCTCATTTGATTTTCACAATGACTCTGAGGGAGGGAACCAGCATTATTGCTACCTTACAAATGGGGAGGGTGAGGCCAAAGCAGGTCCAGAACTCACTCAAGGTCACACAGCTACTCAGGAGGTACAGCCTCTTCAGGTCCTGGTCCTTCCCTCCACATGGCCCTGACTCACCAACAGCAGATGCAGGAGCCATGGCAGCCCAGGAGGCAGCTATAAATGGCCCCATTGTATGCACATTCAGTAGAGCGACGGCCCTGGGGACACATTCACTTGTGTGTCTTTGGGCAGTCACCCAATCAGCCCCAGCACCTTTGAACGTGAAAGACACCACAGGTTCCAAGTCTTTGTCTATTCACATTTTTGGAATCATTACTAAAATAAACTTTGACTTGCCCTCTTACAGAAAGAATAAAAATCCTTGGGAAGGTTGTTTCATTTGGTTTTGGTTTCCTCAATGCAAAATGAGGTTGGACTAGATTGGTTAATCTTCCAGGGTAGCACACACCATCACACTTTTATGATAATGGTCAAGGCTTTCACGGAATGTCAGTGAACACCGAGCTGTCCTTCTCAGAGAGAAAGGGCTTTTGTTCATAGTGGGAGCCAGGCTTTCTGATAAAGTGTTTTGTAGAATGTAAGCTGTGAAAGTTTAGAGTCCACTGGCTTAGTGATATCACATGTCCCTTCCCGTCATAAAATTCGAGGAACCAGTCAGTGTCATTGAAAGGAGCCCATTGGGCTAAAACACTCCTGCGTTAGGTAGCCTTCTTCAGGATGGTGGCTGTTCTAAAGGCTCATGACCTGATAATAAAATTAACTTGCTTAGTTTTGAAGAAGGCTCTTGAAATACCGTGTCAAATTTAGACAATCTGCTGTTGGCTTGTCAGCCAGAGACCCAGGCCAAACAATTTCAGATTTGAGCAGGATGTTCCAATCACAGCATTAAACAAACAAAGAACACTTGACTAGGATTCAAGTTTGGCTAATAGATGCTGGCTCTGCCTTTTGGTAGGGTGGTCACCTTGAACAAGTCACTTAACATCACTGACCCCTGGTTGCCTCCTGTTTGAAATGAAGATAGTAATGCCTATTCCTACCACACAGAGATAGTGTAGAATAAAATATGTACAGAGTATGTGATAATATATACTAGACGCTGAGTTTCTGAGGATGGCAACTACAGCTGCCCCTTTTTGCTATCATATTCACTGGGCCTAGAATTGCACATAGGACTAAGGAAAAAGTTCCAGATATACCTGTTAAATGAATGAAACATTTTGGAAACTTTGAAGTATGTTCAAGTGCCACATAATTTTAGGACAATGTCCTAAGTTAGATAGGACATGTTAGATAACATGTTAGGTAACATCTTCCTTATACTGTTTGTAAAGACATGAGACATGGGTCACTCTGGGCCTTTTAAAAAAATCCTAAAATACTAGCCCTGGTACATAATAGAAATGTATATGAACCAAATAAAAATAAAAGCCTCTGATACATAGTCAAAATATTTGTGAATTGATGTGAATTGATTGTGAATTCTGATTCTGATATCACCTTATCATGAAGCTCTATCTTTTGTGTGGAAATGTTCGAGACTAGAATTGTAGCTGAACTCTCAGCTCTAACTTTGGGCTTGAAACCATAAGCCCAGGCAAGAGCATGATATGCAACCACTTCCTGAAATACAGGGGAAGAATGGGTCTGAGAGGAACCATCAAAAGACAGTCAGAGAACTAGGATCAGAATACCAGGCTTCTGAATGCCCACCTGTTGCTTGACACATGGATAACACAGGCCCGTGTAGAGTAACTTCTGCAAAAGGAAACTGGCTTTCCTACCATTGGAAAGGATCCAGCGATTCCACTCCTGGGTATTTGTCTGAAGAAAACAAAAACACTAATTCCAAAAGATACATGCATCCCAATGTTCGTCACAGCATTATTTACAATAGTCAAAGATATGGAAGCAACCTAAGTGTCCCTCAGCAGATGAATGGATAAAGAAGACATGATAATATGTTTATATATGTATGTATATATATATATATATGTGTGTGTGTGTGTACATATATATATATATATGTATGTACACACACACACACACACACACGCACACATGCAATGGAATATTACTCAGCCATAAAAGAGGATGAAATCTTGCCATTTGCAACAACATGGATGGACTTGGAGGGTACTGTGCTAAGTGGAATAAGTCAGACAGAGAAAGACAAATACTGTTTGTTTTCACTTATATGTGGAATCTAAAAAACAAAACTAATAACCAAATATAAGAAAACAGAAAACAGACTCACAGATAGTGGTTGCCAGAGGGAAGGGTTGTGGGGGTATTGGTGATATAGGTGAAGGTACAAATTACCAATTATACAATATAAATAATAGGAATGTAATGTACAACACAGAGAATATAGTCAATAATATTACAATAACTTTGTATGGTGAGTAATCTATAAAAATATTGAATCACCACGTTGTACACCAGAAACTAATATGATATTGTAAGTCAACTATATTTCAACCAAAAAAAAGAAAAAAAAAAGAAAGGGGGCTTCCCTGGTTGCGCAGTGGTTAAGAATCCGCCTGCCAATGCATGGCACACGGGTTCGATCCCTGGTCCGGGGAGATCCCACATGCCGCGGAGCACCTAAGCCCGTGTGCCACAACTACTGAGCCTGCTCTCTAGAGCCCGCGAGCCACAGCTACTGAAGCCCGCACGCCTAGAGCCTGTGCCCCACAAGAGAAGCCACCTCAATGAGAAGCCTGCGCACCACAACAAAGAGTAGCCCCCGCTCGCCACAACTAGAGAAAACCCACGCACAGCAACAAAGAACCAAAGCAGCCAAAAGTAAATAAGTAAAATAAATAAATTTTTTAAAAAAGAGAGAGAGAAAGGGGCTCATAGGTGCCTATTTGCTTTTACCTCTCTGAGTACCTCTCTTGAACATTCCCCCGACCTTCGCTCCAGACCCACGGGCCTCCTTGCTGTTCCGCCCACATTCTGAGCCTTTCACTGGCTCTTCCCCCTGCTTCTTTAGACTGCTCCTCCAGGTAATTACTTGGCTGCTCACTCCCTTCACTCCCTCAAGTCTTTGCTCAAATGTCTTCTCAGCGAGGCTTTCCATCAACACCCTATTTAATAACTGCAACCCCATCTGCCCCGATCCTTCCACTACTTCCTCTATCCCCTTTCTCCACTCGTCTCTTCTCCAAAGCCCTTACCCCCATCCAATGTACTCTGCATTTTATTTTATTTTTTCATGCCTCTCTTGCACCAAACAGGAAGCTCCGTGCAGGCAGGAATCTGTTTTATTCACTATTGAGCCTCTAGCACCTAGAACCATGCCTAACACCTAGTATTCATTCAATATACAATTTTTAATGGACACATAAATAGCTCTATGCTAAAAGCTATATAAGAGGGTTGCATAGATGCACTTTTGTCTTCTAGCACAGCAAAGATGCAAGACAAACTTGTAGCATAAGTGCAAAAGGACAGCAGAGGAAGAATAAACCAATAAAAGCAGAGAGTAATATATTTGAATCGTTTTTTGTGTCAGCAAAGGTATGTTCTGAGGTAGGATGAAGAGGAGTCAATCATTAGAATTTAAACCTTGGAGGGAGTGAATATGTGGAATCCAAATCATTCAGCAAATGCCAGAGACTCTTAGAGCTGGAAGTTCTAGAGGGATGACAGATCAATGCTCGTATTTTGTTTGCAAGGAAACAGAACCCGGGAAGGTAAAGTAATCCTCTCAAGACACACAGCCAAGAAGTTACAACACTTAGTCTCAAACCTAAGTCTGACTTCTGGGTCCATGCTCTTTCACCCCAAAAAATCCAGTCTGCACAAATTCAGAGAACATATTGAGTTTCTAAGATTCATAGATTCTCCAATCAAGAATAATTTGGCATCTGAAAAACCTCACATACCAACACATTGCCACTGCATGCACAAATACATTGTACAATGGTACACTAGTTTACATACATTAATTTATTTAAAAACACTTTCCCAAATTCCAAGTCAAACTTTCTAGCTCTATAATCTATTATTTTCAGATCTGGTCATAAACCAGAGAAAAGGAAAGAGAGCCCCGGAATGAAAAGGAGGAACGGAAGAATGAGAAAAATGGAGAAAGGAAGGCAGAAATACAAGGAAAGCAGAAGGAAGAGAAAAAAAAATATGTACAGGATATTGACAACAATGCCTCTGGGAATGTCTTTGAATAGCTCTGCTATAACTTGTCTTTTTCCAGTATGAAATCATTTCCTTGGAGCTAATCACCAAAACAATTTAAGCTCGAGTACATATTTTCAAATGGACTATTTCTTTTCTTTTGCTTCTCAAAAGGTATTATCTGTATCTTACAATTACTACTCCATAACACATATCTCATGTTTATGGATTTTGTTTCTCCAGCAAGAACATAAATTTGAGCAATTTATTTTTCTTATATCCACCATAATGCCCCAAATAATACCTTATAATGTAAACTATGAAGTCATCAGAGTCATTTACATCAGGTTTTACTCACTTAGTCAATAAACAAACATCTAAGCATCCACTCTGCATTAAGAGCTAAGGATACAGAGGGGAGATGACAGACCAGATTCCTGCCCTCATGGAGCTTACCTCTGAGTGAGAGATTTAGCCGATACACCATTAAACAACCATGAATAATAAATACAGCTCTTAGGAGAGAGAGGACACTGAGATGGACTCAGGGCCCAGGGTGTGTGTCTGGGAGCTTGGGATGACAAGGATGGTAGGGAAGGCCTCCTGATGAGGTGGCAGTATTGCTGGAATCACAAGAGAATCAGTTTACTCCATGAGCTGGCAAAAGAGTGTTCTAGGCAGGGCAAAAGCCCTGAGACAGGAAATTATTCGTTCTAGACACTCTGAGACAGGCAGCAAGGCTGTCGGTGTTAAGTGCCACGTGAGATGAGCTTGAAGAAGCACAGAAGGCCAGAGCGTGCCGGCTCCTGTATGCTCTAGATTTTAAGAGAAATGAGAAGGTATTGAAGTTTTTTTAAATAAGGAAGCAACATGATAGAAAATATTAAATAGAGATACTGAACATCTTTCTAACACCCTGCAGGTACAATTAAATGGCATACATGTTCCAAGAATGGAGATTCGTTCCTCCCCAAGTCTACACCTCCTTCCCCAAAGCTCTTCCGCTGGTGAGCAAGCCATCCTAAGCCCATAGAAATATTAGGTAGTCAGTGCTCAAACCCATTAGATCCAATACCTCTGCCCCACACCCTACTTTCTCCTCAAAGGAATCCTGCACTTAGCATGCTCCCTAATTCCCTTCTACCTATGATCTCTTCTCCAGTTAATTTCTCCTCAGAGACTTTTGTAGACGCGTGAGCTCACATCCATTATAATCCCTTAACTTTTTCAACTCCTTTACAATTATCTTTCTCTCTTTCTTAATTCCATTTGTGAGTTTCCATAAAGTGGTCACAATTAAGCAGCATTAGATATGATAAAACTGAATTGCAAATAGGTAAGCCACAAGTATGGACGTAAAATTGAACATAATTGAAAAATCCAGTGTTGAGTCTCTAAAACTTCTAAAAATACTTAAAAAAAAAAACCCTTCAAAATTTCTCTCCATCTCCTCATTGTCCTCTAAGTAAACCTTCTTCCCCTCAAGTAGCAACATTAGAAACTGAAAATACATTTAATGCCATTGTTCTCTTTTGGCTAACTACTATAGTAACTGTCATGTTCTTTATACATTTCATGGCAAATATTTAGTTTCAGGTAGATAACAGGTTAACAGCCTTTGATGGATTACTGAAAGAATGCAACCATCATTTATATCATCATTTCTACAGGAAAACTTGTTTCAAGTGATCAGATCCCAAACAAACCCAGGAACATAAAATTGAGTTGCTGACTTCCTGCAACTTGTTTATTTGAAACATGGATAGTGTATGTGCCAAATCCAACAGAAAGAATCATCCACAGTCTTCTAGCATGGTTTATCTAAGTTAATTTTTTTCAAAAAGACTACATGTTCTTTTTAGAGATTTAAAGTTGGCCTTGGGAATTGGATGGGAATTTATACATAACAGGAGGCTGTTTCCAGCCCTGAGCCCCTTAGGAAGGAGAGAAATTACATAAGGGATGGAATATATATTATAATCTCATAGGCATGCTTAAGATTTTCCAAAATATCATCACCATTTCTGGGAAGGGAACTGGTAGAAGAGTGAGAAGCATTCGCTTTAAAACTTCTTAGCTAACTAGAAAATGAACAGTTCCAGCTTCAAAATGCTTCGTTCCTTTTTGATTACAGCAAAGAAATTTCCAAATAAATAAACTTCGTTTCTAGATAGGGGAAAGAAAAGCCTTTACTGTTACAAGGTTCACTGCCACAACAGAAGATCAGTTAATCTAGAATTGTTTAAATTTTTCTAAATACTGATTTTGGAGGTAAAAGGTATTAACAAGGAATTGAGAGGTATGATTCTGTGAGTACTCACATTTAAAAGAGAGACAGATGCAACCAAAGAAACTTAAGGCCTAGCTTTCAATCAGGTTAATATACCCACCTCGATACAAAGTAAAAAGAAAAAGTTCATATTTAAAACGTTATGAGGGATCAAAAATAGGAGCTTTCTTGTTAAATGAACTTGGGTCCGAAATCCATCCTCCCATTTTTCTGCCTCAATGTATTAGTTTTTATTTTTACAATTTAGAAAAAGTACTGCAGAAGCATTCAGTGCAGAATACATTTACTTGCAGGTTATTGTGAATAGTAAAAATAATAAAATTAATTAAATTACTCTGCACATTGCAATTAAACCCTTAAAATATGCTTGTTAACTTCAAAAATTATTTATAGGATGAAACTACTGGCTGCCCCTAAACTCTTCTTTCCAGTAAAACACCTAAGAGCCTGAATAGGGAACTGAAAACACGAGCACTTCCAGTCCAGTTCCTCCACACAAGGGAAAATTTCCCAGACTGCCTTACAAATTAATAAATGTCCCTGGAAACCCTGACTTAGTTTCACTTATCTTAAAAAAAAGTAGCTAAAAGGTCATTTTCAAACTTTAATAGTAATAATATAGGAAAAACAACAGAATCCCTGAATAGTTGCCCTAATCACACAGACTGCACTGTGAGCTTGGCCAACATCTATGCCCTTTAGCAAATAATTCCCTCTGCTCATCCTCTTTCCTTCACAGTCATACTACATAAGGCTCCACATCACAGGGCATTCTTTAGGAAAGACCCAATACTAACCACTGCCAAAAAATAAAGAATGCAGGAATCAACAAATCGAGTCCCTTAAAATATACTTTTTAGAAGAAAAATATTTGAAAGGAGTCATGGAGCCACAAACTACCGATAACGTGCTTGAGGTCCCTGCAGAAGTACTTCACTGCCTTCTGTGATACTTGAATCACTGGGGAGGTAGTAACAGTTCTCTTCTATGGCCAGAATTTCCAATAGGCATTGAATGAATGGAGCTTATACCCTGTTCCATCAAAATGAGAACACAAAATTAAACCATAAGCCATTCTGATGAATATTTGTTTACTCTTGTTTTACACAAAGTAGAGAAGTAGCTTTGAAAAGTTGCCATGGCCATGCTTTTCCTGAGCACTGGACTAAAACACTTCAGTAAATATAGAAATATATACACACAAATGCAAATGTGGGTTCTCTCCCTTTCTAAAATACTGTATATGTGTGGATGACATATGCGTGTGCAACTCTGTGTTTGTGTGTGTGTGTGTGTGTGGCATATGAACTAATTGAGAAGACAGCATGTTACCTATCTGGATGTTTGGTGACACATTCTCAGAGCCCACTGACGTTTTGGCAGACAGCTGCCATGACAGGATTTCAGGGTGCTTTTTAGGGGCTTTCTTATCTTTCCAAGGCTATCATGATAGATGGAAGCCTAGCTTCCTCTAGGGAAGAGTTAAGTGGGAATGACAACTGCTATAACACACTTTCAGAGTAAGAGCAATTCAGAGGTGAAATTCTGAGATGCAGTATCAGAAATATGCATATATTGCCAAAAAGGCTGGCAACTAAGTTGGAAGGCCATTGATAGGCAAACTGATTCCTGATTAAGGTTCCCACCAGCCTTTCTAAAGTCCCTGAACCGTGAAGATAATAAGTCTTGAATAGTATTTAAGTAGGAGCTATAGGTAGATAAAAATTATTAGTTTCATTTAAATGTTTAAGCCACTGGAAACACCTATCCAATTTCTTTTGCAAGGATCTGATGGATGGCCACCGCACCCCTAGTGTCACCTTTAATTCATAACAGTGCTCAGATAGCATCCTTCATTAGATAAATTTGGTCAACGCAGAGCAATAGTGTTAATTCAGCTCCAACACATGTCTTTGTTACAGTTCTCATTTCAGTGTAGGCAGCTCAGATAAGCTTATCACAGGGCTTCGAACTGACATTCTGTGGTGGCACAATAGACAATATTACCAAGAGAATCATTAATAAGCATCAAAAAATATTACTTCCTTCAAAGATACTTTAAGTCCATAGTTTATAAGGCAAGAAGTAAAAGGAAAGCTCTTCCACTTCCCCGTGTAAGATCAAAATCTAATCAGAACGTGTGCAGATTTATTCTCAAGAAATGCTACGTGAAATTTAGCTGGAGAAACCTAGTACCTCTATAGACACAAATTTTTTCTGAAGAGGGTAATCCACGTGAGCTTCTAATTGAAAAGTTCATCAGTAATGCTCTTTCTTGTTTGTTTTGCCTTGTTACTCAAAGGTTAAATCCATTTTGGATTTCATTTTGAATTAATGAAAATGATTTAATCTTAGAGCATTAGTAATCTCACTTTATTTAGGCCTATATTTAAAAAACTAGCTTGAGAGCCCTTTGCAAACAAGACCAGTCTCCACAGCAAAATGATACCCAATCTCTCTTTTCAGGCTATTTTCTAAAATCTGTGGGCCATGACTGTAGAATTCTTCACTCCCCAAATCACATTAACAATGTTTGACATGATGACAGAGAAAGCAAAAAGAATTCATTTCTGCCAAATAAGTACAGGCAACGCTTCTGTTTTTTGCAACCATTCTCCTCTTATTCCATTTTGGTAAATTTCTAAGGAATGTTTAAAATCTGTAAGACAGACCTTGGCTTAAGAGGTGGCCTCTCTGCCATTTTCATGGCTGATTTGAGACCCATTATGCACTCGATTCCGCATTGTGAAATCCAGGCTGGGGACAAATTTCTGCCTGTCATCTTAGGAAAGGCCAGGAGTTTTGCACCATCCTGTAGTGTGAAAACAGAAAATCAAAGCCAGGGTAGGGCTGCCTGCTTCTTTCCTAATCAGCTTGCTGCTTTTCTGAGGCACTCTTGGTTGTCACCATCTCAAGCTTAGAAGGGTAATTTAGTAGAATAAAATAGAGTTTAAACAATATCTCCCCAGGGAAAGTTCCTCCTTACACTTAAAATTGAATGCAAAAAGGTAATCAGTTAAGTAATCATTTGATGCTTGGCTAAGAACCATTGCATGGAGAACACATTTAGGAAGCACAAAATTCTTTTTTTTTTTTTTAACCTGATAAGACCCCTAATCAGAAGCCAAGAGTCCCAGATATTTTCCTCCTATTGCTCATTCTGTTGCAGTGACAGCCCCATAAAACTATAGCTTATGGACTAAATTTGTTGCACCTCTCACCCCAACAGTATGATGTAAATTGCAGAGATAAAAATATCTTACAAGAATTTTTAAACAGTTCACCGAAAATGACAGCATGCATAACTTTGTCAATGACCTCTCCTAATGTTAATTTCAGAAGACAAGTTTCCGTTGTAAATGTTTAATCAGTGTAGTCCCAGGAACCCAGAGCAGAAAACCTTATCTTCTCTCCCAACTTCTTTGCTTTGCAAGCTCTTTGCTAGCTCTGTCTCAGCTCCTTGCAAGCACTTTAGGCAAGCTCTGTAGGTTCTGAGCTAAACAAGAAGCCCTGTGGTTTGATTCCATTAGTCTGAGCCCTGGTCCGCTGCAAGCAAACTGCAGAATTTCTGCTTGCAAATCCTGGCAACCAGGTTCTAGACCAGCCACAAACACAGACTGTACACATAATTCAACACTGTTCTGCCCAAACCTTGCCTGAAGCCAGTCAACCACAGCAGAAAGCATCCTACCTTCCATCATGGTGGCAGAATTGCATTCCTTAATTTCCAAAGAGTCTGAAAAAATACAGGAGGATACGATTCCAGGTCCCAGCTAAGTCCTCACAACGCTGCTGCTGCTGTCGAGAGATCTGCTCTGTCCGATGCTGAAGCCAAAGGAGACAAGTGTTAACCCCAAAGATAGGCCATGGATGCTTGTGGTGCTGCTTCACCTACAGGCTCCCAGGAAGATGCTGCGAGAGAAAGGGAGAGGAACAGCAAGCCGGCCAAGCTGCACCGCCTGCGCTGCCTCGGCCAATCCCTTCAGCTCTGGACCGCGTCACATGGTAGCCAGCCTGCATCTCCTGACACAATACCCCCGGAGAGCACACAGAACCTATTTCCCGTCCCCATTCCCCTCCACCCCCATCCTCTCCTCTTGTCACCAAATGCACAGCCCCTTCCCCACCTGGTGACGCACTTCCCCCGCCCCTCCTCTTCGTCTTCTTAAGCCTATTGCAGCGTCTGGGTACCCGAGATTAATTATCAGACGCTGCCACCTTAACCGGGGACGCTGGCATGAAACGAGCACCTAAGTGGCTCGCTGCGGAGGAGACTTTCTTTTCTTTTTTCTTTTCTTTCTTTTTTTTTTTTTAAGAAAAACTTCTTAATTATTCCGTGCAGCCTGAAGTCTTGGCTGTACACTTTCAAGCTCCCATTGCTATCTCCCTTTGCCCTGAAGGAATTCCAAATGTCAGTTATCTGTGGCCTCGGCACACATCTGTGACCCTCTCTCGCGCTCTCTCTCTGCCTCTCTCTCTCTCTCTCTCTCTCTGTCTCTCTCATTCAGGAGAGAAAAATCAATCCGGCTGACGTCACATCATAAACAATTATCCCCAAAAGGATGATGCAGAAGAAATATCACCCCAGTTGCCTTCAAAAGAGCCAGAGAATTAATCGCGCATGACACGCCGAAGGGCTGGGAACTGTCATTAAAACAAAGAAACAAAAGAACCCACCCGAGTGGGGCTCTGGAATCGCACTGGCAACGCTTGAGATAATTTCTGGGGCGGGAGGCGGGAGAGAGGGGAGCAGGCGGGGAGGGAGGCCTCAGCCCGACGGAAGCCAGCTGTGCGCGCCGCTTCCTCCCACTCGGACCTGGGCCGCCGGCCGCCGACCAGACCGCGGGGCGCAGCTCCGCTCGGCGTTCGAATCCCGCCGCCGGCGCGTCCTCGGGCCCAGCGCACACGTGAGCCACCGCGCCGCCCACGGCAGTCCCTGTAGAAACCAACTTTCTTCTCAATGACACCTTTTTCGCCAAGCGCCTCTAGCATCCGTAGTCGCCGTTAAGCCCATTCGTTCATTCCTGTGGGAATCCGGCGGGAGATAAACGCGCCGGGTTCCGGCCCGAGGGGTGGGTGGAGCCCAGGGTTACGCAGCTTCCAGGGATGGGGTCGGGGCGCCGTGCTGCTATTTAAGTGGAAAGGGTTATGACACCCTAGCTGCTTGGGTTGAGACTGTCGCCCGACTGGTCCCTAGGGATCCAGGAGCCGTTAAGAGGGCTCCAAGCCCCGGGGTCTGGCTGTCCTCGTTTCCTTTCAAGCAGGCTTAGCCCTCAGAGGGCCAAGGAAGGAGAGAGCAGGAGGAGTTAGGAGGCAAGAGGAGAAAGAAAGGAGATGGGCAGGGGAGGAAAGTCCTCTCTAGAACCCTAGGCGACAACATCCGGCAACGTGACTGAAAGGCCACTACATCACTGTAGTGGCCTTTCGATTCTGAGCATCGAATGAAATAATTTTAAGAAGTATGATGCATTAGACCATCAAGGTTGAGTCTCTAATACTATTATTAATTATTTATAATATAAATATACCCATGAACTTTTGATATTGCCCAGCCCTTGTCATAGTCTAGTTCTTTCTATGAGAGCAACTATGAGGTATTGGTGGCTGAGAACTACTGAAGAAAATATAACTAAAGGAGCTAACTGAAGTACCATATTAACAGATGAAAAAAATTCAGTTCCTTAGCAACTTAGAAGTTTTGAAAAACTCATTGTTCTCCCTAAGGACACATACTTCAATGGCCTTGAAATTTCAAAATGAAACTCTCCAGGGAGATACATGCTTGTGCCTTATTCTGTATAGCTATGAGGTAGTTGAATTTTCAAAGAGGAAAGAATTCCAAAGTAAAACCTGTCTTGAGTATAACTTACACTGCTCTGAAGACTACAAGGGTATTATAGCAAAAATCAGATCGATTAGTGTGGGAGTATTTAGCCAAATGTTTTGTAATGGTTAAGAACATGGATAGATATTGGTGTCAAACAGACTGGGGTCAAGTTCTGTCTCTGCCACTTCATGAGCGCTAGTGACCCTGTAATTCTCCGTGACTCACAGCTTCCTTATCTGCGAAATGAAGATAATAGTACCAAGTTCATAGGACTATAAATAGTACTAATAACAAATCTTTATTAATGGCTTACTGTGTGCTAAGCAGTGTTCTAAATACTTTGCCAGTAAATTACTTAGCATTGTGTCTGGAGCATAATATACCCTCCACGTTGGCTTTTTAATATTAGTATTATTACCACCAAAGGGCTTCCAGAGGCATCAAAGAAGTCTGCAGCCAACTCAGAGTTATACCACATGCACAGAGAACAGCTCAGTGAAAGATTAGGTGATGCATCCAGAGGTGTAACATGTCAGAGACTGCTCTGTAAAAGAGTGGTTACTAAATAAGATAGGGAGCTCTAAAGTAAAAAATTGGCTCAATATAAAATCTGGAGGTAAGTGTAAGCACTGAAGTGTAGGGCTAGGCAACATTGTCAAAGGTGTAAGGGGAGAGAAGAGCCAGGGAAACCCAGGCTGCCTGGCTTTTCTCACCCGATGTAAGTTTTACAGTGTGTTAGAGCAAACCTCTCAGATAGATTCAATGTGGGCACACGTCAGTTTTGTTTTCGACTTGGAGCAAAGCAACTAGCCAGAGACAGAAAGATGGTTCAAAGATTCTTTTGGTCACTGGGGTGGTTATAGAAAAAGGAAAAGTGTCTCGTTAGGATTGTTAGAGAAGGAACATGAAAGGGATGTGTAGTTAAAGGTTATAAGGCCAGTATCAAGACTGGTTGAACTTTATCAAAAAAATGTTATCAATTATAAAAGCATCCGATGAACAAAGTTCTGCTTCAAATAAAAAACTGCTCAAGTATGTTATCAGAAAAGTTTAAGCATTCTAATTTTTTCTCATAGGTTTTTTGGGGAAAGAATTGTTTTCTCAAGAACAAAGACAGTACTTTAGATTGTAAACCCAATTTCATCCCTTCCTAGGATAGTTTTTACTTACCAACAAGAAGGAGAATTTCTAGCTGCTATAATAATGGAATACTTTTTTCAAGTCTTAAATGGAAGTCAAAGGATCTGTGGAAAAGATCAGTCAAATTACTGACTTGCACCAAAGTACAGGGACTTCCCAGGAGTCTAATCCAGGATAGCGAGTGTGTGCCCAGATCACACCAGGCTCTCAGAGAGTGCCTGAGATTTGTCCAAGACCAAAAACTTAACTGCTGAAGTCACTAGACATTTAATTTTTTTTCTGAGGTATTTGTATGCTAATGATGCCCTATTACACATTGTTTTTTTACAAATCCTATTATATTTTACTATGCACATTGAATTTCTTCACTATACCCCGATTGTCATGTGTGTGTGGAAAATCAGCTCATATCTCAGAAGGAGGAAGAAAATAATGAGAACTGAGTCACAAATGAAGAAGGAAACAAAATTAACACAGAAGGAAAGTTTAAAAAATGGATCCAGATATGTATCTCCAAGACAGTGATCTCAGAACGACATTGACTCTGTCCCTCTTGCTATCCCTGCTGAGGCAGTTCCATGAATGTAGAAAGGAAAATATTGTCCAAGCCCTGGAAATCAGCAAGGGTCCCACTTAGAGAATTAGATTTCCATAGGATAAAATAGGTGAGGAGCAGAAAATATATATACCCATGCTCAGAATGTTTATACTCTTTGTTAAAAGGAAAAACTCCAACTGGAACTGACATGGGCAAAGAAGGGGTCTATTTGGGTAGCTCACAATATGTGAAGCACTGCACAGCTGAGGGAAAGCAGGACTTCAATCCTCCAGGAAATGTTGTGACCAGAACCAAGTACTTACAAGTCTGTTTCTCCCAGCACATCAGCTTCTTTTTGCTGCCTAGTTTTTCTCCCTGTGATCAGAGAGCTGGCCATTTAAATCCTTTAAGCTCACAGCTTGACTATCTAAGATCTACTTCAAAAAACTCTGACTCTGGCTTGGATCACTGTTCCACCTTTGAACCCATTAACGAGGCCAGGTTGATGAGGTCTCATGATAGATTTATTCAAACCAAAATTTACATTGGACTTAGTCACATGCCCACTACTGAGACTACACATGGGAGAGAGATAGGCAAGTTTCTGTGACAAACAACCTTTAATAATATGAACCCCTAATATGGTTGGAGGGGTAGAAGAGACATTGGTGAAGAAAGAGAGGGAACGATTACCAGAACAAATATGGGGAGAGCAACTATGAAACAAAAGCTGTCCATCATGTAGACATTACTCAGTACACCTAAGATAAAATTTACAGAAGGATTCATGGTGGCAGAGGGACTCAGAATGCTATACTCAATCCCATTAGGTATATCGGAGAGGTTATTTGTATATGCTCACTCACTATATCCAGAGAGAAACTTGCACACCCTATAGCCATCCTCTTCCTAACTGTGGGGAAGGAGGGCAGAAAAGGGGAGAGCTGACCCTACATGTTGACCCACGGACACCAAAGACATGCCCTGAAATGTTTGCCACCCATTGGTCCAACACTGCCCCGAGAACTAATACTGCAGGAACTTCTATCAGCCGGGAGTACTGCTTTATCTAGACCTACATTGACAAAGATAAGTGGTAAAGATTGAATACACTAGTAGAATCAGCAGTTTCAAACGAGGGAGAAGGTAAACAAGTATAGCTCACTGAAGCAGAGGAAACACCCTCACTGAAAGCAGGGGAAATGTAGAAAACTGGAGAGGCATTTATTAAAAAATCAATTTTTTACTTTTGATACAATTTCAGGGATATAGCAGCAGTAAGTAAGAGCAGACTGCTATGATAAAAGAGCATACTGAGGGCCAGAAAGAGAGCATGGAAGTAATAAGAATATTCTTATTAAAATTTTTAAATGTTATAGTTATAATCAAAGATATGGTGGATACTGCCGGCAGGGAATATTGACAGGCCCGGTGGTAATGTGCTTGAAATATAGACCCACAACAGCGTTAACTGGCCCAAGCACAATGGTATTCTTTTTCTCTTTGCAGAATCATTTAACTTAGGTATAACTTTAACACTTCAAGAAACTAGCGAAAGAAATAAAGCTCTGAAAGTCACTTATGAATTACGAAATCTGACAAAAATAGTTAAAAAGTAGCCCGATCTTGCTTCTGAATATCGATGCAAATCTCTTAAATAAAATAACAGCAGACAGAATCCACCTTTTCAAAAACATTATATGTATTTATATATAATTATATATATAATGTTAGACTTTATTCTAGAAGAAAAAGTTGTTCAACATTAAGAAATCTAATAAATCTTATTCACAATTAAGCTATTGAAAAGAAAATTATGTTATTATCCCCACAGTTGCTGAGAAGATATCTGATAAATTTCAACTTGTATCGCTCATTAAATAAATAAAAACCTATTAACAAAGAAAGAGATAAAAAGTTCTGTACTATGATGAGATAAACAAATCTCTTCCCCACATCTGTCATCTTGTTAAACGGAGACATGTTGAAAACAATCTTCATTAAAATCAGAAACAAGACTTAGATCATGCTTGTTATTTAATACTGTTCTATGGATACTAGCCAAAAAATTAGGAATAAAAGGTATAAAACTGTGTCAGAGATAGTGATATGTATTCATCACAGCATTTTCTCTATCTAGATACACAGGAAGACTGCATTTGTTGGCTTTCCTTGCATCTGGGTGGAGTTATATGACTGAATAAGGCCACGGAAATTTCAGGCCTGGGCTTTACAGACATCCTACATACTCTCCATACCTTTTTTTCCCAAATGGGAGAGACCTACTTGATCCTCATTAGGCTTCTTTTTTTAATTATTACTTTTTTTAGACATCTTTATTGGAGTATAACTGCTTTACAATGGTGTGTTAGTTTCTGCTTTATAACAAAGTGAATCAGTTATACATACACATATATCCCCATATCTCTTCCCTCTGCGTCTCCCTCCCTCCCACCCTCCTTATCCCACCCCTCTTGGTGGTCACAAAGCACCGAGCTGATCTCCCTGTGCTATGTGGCTGCTTCCCACTAGCTATCTATTTTACGTTTGGTAGTGTATATATGTCCATGCCACTCTCGCACTTTGTCACAGCTTACCCTTCCCCCTCCCCATATCCTCAAGTCCATTCTCTAGTAGGTCTGTGTCTTTATTCCCGTCTTGCCCCTATGTTCTTCATGACTTTTTTTTCCCCTTAGATTCCATATATATGTGTTAGCGTACAGTATTTGTTTTTCTCTTTCTGACTTACTTCACTCTATATGACAGACTCTAGGTCCATCCACCTCACTACAAATAACTCAATTTCGTTTCTTTTTATGGCTGAGTAATATTCCATTGTATATATGTGCCACATCTTCTTCATCCATTCATCTGTTGATGGGCATTTAGGTTGGTTCCATGTCCTGGCTATTGTAAATAGAGCTGCAATGAACATTGTGGTACATGACTCTTTTTGAATTATGGTTTCCTCAGGGTATATGCCCAGTAGTGGGATTGCTGGGTCGTTTGGTAGTTCTATTTTCAGTTTTTTAAGGAACCTCCATACTGTTCTCCATAGTGCTGTATCAATTTATGTTCCCACCAACAGTGCAAGAGGGTTCCCTTTTCTCCACACCCTCTCCAGCATTTATTGTTTGTAGATTTTTTGATAGTGGCCATTCTGACCAGTGTGAGATGATATCTCATTGTAGTTTTGATTTGCATTTCTCTAATGATTCATGATGTTGAGCATTCTTTCATGTCTTTGTTGGCAATCTGTATATCTTCTTTGGAGAAATGTCTATTTAGTTCTTCTGCCCATTTTAGGATTGGGTTGTTTGTTTTTGATATTGAGCTGCATGAGCTGCTTGTAAATTTTGGAGATTAACCCTTTGTCAGTTGCTTCATTTGCTAATATTTTCTCCCATTCTGAGGGTTGTCTTTCTGCCTTGTTTATGCTTTCCTTTGCTGTGCAAAACTTTTAAGTTTCATTAGGTCATATTTGTTTATTTTTGTTTTTATTTCCATTTCTCTAGGAGGTGGGTCAAAAAGGATCTTTCTGTGATTTAAGTCATAGAGTGTTCTGCCTAAGTTTTCCTCTAAGAGTTTAATAGTGTCTCGTCTTACATTTAGATCTTTAATCCATTTTGAGTTTATTTTTGTGTATGGTGTTAGAGAGTGCTCTAATTTCATTCTTTTACATGAAGCTGTGCAGTTTTTACAGCACCACTTATTGAAGAGGCTGTCTTTTCTCCACTGTATATTCTTGCCTCCTTTATCAAAGATAAGATGACCATATGTGTCTGGGTTTATCTCTGGGCTTTCTATACTGTTCCATTGATCTATATTTCTGTTTTTGTGCCAGTACCATACTATCTTGATTACTGTAGCTTTGTAGTATAGTCTGAAGTCCCGGAGCCTGATTCCTCCAGCACTGTTTTTCTGTCTCAAGATTGCTTTGTCTATTCGGGTCCTTCATGTTTCTATGCAAATTGTGAAATTTTTCGTTCTAGTTCTGTGAAAAATGCCAGTGGTAGTTTGATAGGGATTGCATTGAATCTGTAGATTGCTTTGGGTAGTAGAGTCATTTTCACAATGTTGATTCTTCCAATCCAAGAACATGGTATATCTCTCCATCTGTTTGTATCATCCTTAATTTCTTCCATCAGTGTCTTATAATTTTCTGTATACAGGTGTTTTGTCTCCTTTGATAGGTTTATTCCTAGCTATTTTATTCTTTTTGTTGCAATGGTAAATGGGAGTTTCTTTCTTAATTTCACTTTCAGATTTTTCATCATTAGTTTATAGGAATGCAAGAGTTTCTGTGCATTAATTTTGTATCCTGCTACTTTACCAAATTCATTGATTAGCTCTAGTAGTTTTCTGGTAGCATCCTTAGGATTCTCTATGTATAGTGTCACATCATCTGCAGTGACTGCTTAACTTCTTCTTTTCTGATTTGGATTCCTTTTATTTCTTTTTCTTCTCTGATTGCTGTGCCTAAAACTTCCAAACCTATGTTGAATAATAGTCGTGAAAGTGGGCAACCTTGTCTTGTTCCTGATCTTAGTGTAAATGGTTTCAGTTTTTCACAATTGAGAACAATGTTGGCTGTGGGTTTGTCATATATGGCCTTTACTATGTTGAGGTATGTTCCCTCTATGCCTACTTTCTGCAGGGTTTTTATCATAAAACCCTGGTGAATTTTGTCAGAAGCTTTCTCTGCAGCTATTGAGATGATCATATGGTTTTTCTCCTTCAATTTGTTAATATGGTGTATCACATTGATTGATTTGCACATAATGAAGAATCCTGTATTCCTGGGATAAAACCCACTTGATCATGGTGTATGATCCTTTGAATGTGCTGTTGGATTCTGTTTGCTAGTATTTTGTTGAGGATTTGTGCATCTATGTTCATCAGTGATATTGGTCTGTAGTTTCCTTTTTTGTGACATCTTTGTCTGCTTTTGGTATCAGGGTAATGGTGGCCTCGTAGAATGGATTTGGGAGTGTTCCTCCTTTGGTTATATTTTGGAAGAGTTTGAGAATGATAGGTGTAAGCTCTTCTCTAAATGTTTGATAGAATTCGCCTGTGAAGCCATCTGGTCCTGGGCTTTTGTTTGTTGGAAGATTTTTAATCACAGTTTCACTTTCAGTGCTTGTGATTGGCCTGTTCATATCTTCTATTTCTTCCTGGTTCAGTCTCGGAAGGTTGTGCATTTCTAAGGATTTGTCTATTTCTTCCAGGCTGTCCATTTTATTGGCATATAGCTGCTTGAAGTAATCTCTCGTGATCCTTGTGTTTCTGCAGTGTCAGTTGTTACTTCCCCTTTTTCATTCTATTGATTTGAGTCCTCTCCCTTTTTTTCTTGATGATTCTGGCTAATGGTTTATCAATCTTGTTTATCTTCTCAAAGAATAAGCTTTTAGTTTTATTGATCTTTGCTGTCATTTCCTTCATTTCTTTTTCATATATTTCTGACCTGAGCTTTATGATTTCTTTTTTTCTGATGACTTTGGGGTTTTCTTGTTCTTCTTTCTCTAATTGTTTTAGGTGTAAGGTTACATTGTTTATTTGAGATGTTTCTTGTTACTTAAGGTAGGATTGTATTGCTATAAACTTCCCTCTTAGAACTGCTTTTGCTGCATCCCATATGTTTTGGGTTGTTGTGTTTTCCTTGCCATTTGTTTCTAGGTATTTTTTGATTTCCTCTTTGATTTCTTCAGTGATCTCTTGGTTATTAAGTAGTGCATTGTTTAGCCTCCATGTGTTTGTATTTTTTACAGATTTATTCCTGTAGTTGATATCTAGTCTCATAGCGTTGTTGTCGGAAAAGACACTTGATGCGATTTCAATTTCCTTAAATTTATCAAGACTTGATTTGTGACCCAAGATATGATCTATCCTGGAGAATGTTCCATGAGCACTTGAGAAGAAAGTATATTCTGTTGTTTTTGGATGAAATGTCCAATAAATATCAATTAAGTCCATCTTGATTAATGCATCATTTAAAGCTTGTGTTTCCTCATTTATTTTCATTTTGGATGATCTGTCCATTGGTGAAAGTAGGGTGTTAAAGTTACCTACTATGATTTTGTTACTGTTGATTTCCCCTTTTATGGCTGTTAGTATTTGCCTTATGTATTGAGGTGCTCCTGTGTTGGGTGTATAAATATTTACAATTGTTATATCTTCTTCTTGGATTGATCCCTTGATCATTATGTAGTGTCCTACTTTGTCTCTTTTAATAATCTTTGTTTTAAAGTCTATTTTGCCTGATATGAGAATTGGTACTCCAGCTTTCTTTTGATTTCCATTTTCATGGAATATATTTTTCCATCCCCTCACTTTCAGTCTGTATGTATCCCTAGGTCTGAAATGGGTCTCTTGTAGGCAGCATATATACAGATCTTGTTTTGGTATCTATTCAGCCAGTCTATGTCTTTTGGTTGGAGTATTTAATCCATTTACATTTAAGGTAATTATGGATATGTATGTTCCTATTACCATTTTCTTAATTGTTTTGGGTTTTTTATTGTATGTCTTTCCCTTCTCTTGTGTTTCCTGCCTAGAGAATTTCCTTTAGCATTTGTTGTAAAGCTGGTATGGTAGTGCTGGATTCTCTTAGCTTTTGCTTTTCTGTAAAGGTTTTAATTTCTCCATCAAATCTGAATGAGATCCTTGGTGTGTAGAGTAATCTTTGTTGTAGGTTTTTCCCTTTCATCACTTTAAATATGTCCTGCCACTCTCTTCTGGCTTGCAGAGTTTCTGCTGAAAGATCAGCTGTTAACCTTATGGGGGTTCCCTTGTGTGTTATTTGTTGTTTTTCCCTTGCTGCTTTTAATATTTTTTCTTTGTATTTAATTTTGATAGTTTGGTTAATATGTGTCTTGGCATGTTTATCCTTGGATTTATCCTGTATGGGATTGTCTGTGCTTCCTGGACTTGATTAACTATTTCCTTTCCCATATTAGGGAAGTTTTCAACTATAATCTCTTCCAATATTTTCTCAGATCCTTTCTTTTTCTCTTCTTCTTCTGGGACCCCTATGATTTGAATGTTGGTGCATTTAATGTTGTCTCAGAGGTCTCTGAGACTGTCCTCAATTCTTTTCATTCTGTTTTCTTTATTCTGCTCTGCAGTAGTTATTTCCACTATTTTATCTTTCAGGTCACTTATCCATTCTTCTGCCTCAGTTATTCTGCTATTGAGCCCTTCTAGAGAATTTTTAATTTCATTTATTTTGTTGTTCATAACTGTTTGTTTGCTCTTTAGTTCTTCTAGGTCCTTGCTAAACGTTTCTTGTATTTTCTCCATTCTATTTCCCAGATTTTGGATCATCTTTACTATCATTATTCTAAATTCTTTTTCAGGTAGACTGCCTATTTCCTCTTCATTTGTTAGGTCTGGTGGGTTTTTATCTTGCTCCTTCATCTGCTGTGTGTTTCTCTGTCTTCTCATTTTGCTTAACTTACTGTGTTTGGGGTCTCCTTTTGCAGGCTGCAGGTTTGTAGTTCCTGTTGTTTTTGGTGTCTTCCCCCAGTGGCTAAGGTTGGTTCAGTGAGTTGTGTAAGCTTCCTGGTAGAGGAGACTAGTGCCTGTGTTCTGGTGGATGAGGCTGGATCTTGTCTTTCTGGTGGGCAGGTCCACGTCTGGTGATGTGTTTTGGGGTTTCTGTGGCCTTATTATGATTTTAGGCAGCCTCTCTGCTAATGGGTGGGGTTGTGTTCCTGTCTTGCTAGATGTTTGGCATAGGGTGTCCAGCACTGTAGCTTGCTCATTGTTCAGTGGAGCTGGGTCTTGGTGTTGAAACAGAGATCTCTGGGAGATTTTCACCATTTGATATTATGTGGAGCTCGGAGGTCTCTTGTGGACCAATGTCCTGAACTTGGCTCTCCCATCTCAGAGGTACAGCCCTGATGCCTGGCTAGAGCATCAAGAGCCTGTGATCCACATGGCTCAGAATAAAAGGGAGAAAAAGAAAAAGAAAGAAAGAAGGAAGAAGATTAAATAAAATAAAATAAAGTTATTAGAATAAAAAAATAATTATTAAAATTTTTTTAAGTAATTAAAGAAAAAAAAAGAAAGAAAGAAGAGAGCAACCAAACCAAAGAACAAATCCACCAATGATAACAAGCGCTAAAAACTATACTAAAACAACAACAACAAATGGACCGAGCGAACCCTAGGACAAATGGGAAAAGCAAAGCTATACAGACAAAATCACACACAGAAGCATACACATACACACTCACAAAAAGAGGAAAAGGGAAATATATACATATATTGTTGCTTCCAAAGTCCACATCCTCAATTTGGGATGATTCGTTGTCTATTCAGGTATTCCACAGATGCAGGGTATCAGGTTTCTTGTGGAGATTTAATCCGCTGCTCCTGAGGCTGCTGGGAGAAATTTCCCTTTCTCTTCTTTGTTCACACAGATCCCGGGGTTCAGCATTAGATTTGGCCCCGTCTCTGTGTGTAGGTTGCCTGAGGGCATCTGTTCTTCGCTCAGACAGGAGGGGGTTAAAGGAGCAGCTGATTCAGGGGCTCTGACTTACTCAGGCTGGGGGGAGGGAGGGGTACGGAATGCGGGGCGAGCCTGCGGTCGCAGAGACTGGAGTGACATTGCACCAGCCTGAGGCGGGCCGTGTGTTCTTCATTAGACTTTGAATGTGCAAGAAATAAACTTGCATTATGTTAATTTCTATACTATGAATATACATTATATATATGTGAATATTTACATATTGTTTGCACATTATATGTGTGAATAATCTTTTATCAATGATTTATCCAAAAGTATATATTTTTAAAAGAGCTAGAGGAAGAGTAATCCAAGCAGAGGACCCTCCAGGGGTAGAGGCCATCAGAAGGGAGAGAACACTGAGCAGCACTATGGCAGTCGGCCAGAACAAGCACGTTACACAAGGTGGCCAAAGGGGGCAAGAAGAAAGTGGTTGACCCATTTTCTAAGAAAGATTGGTATGATGTGAAAGCACCAGCTATGTTCAATATAAGAAATATTGGGAAAACACTAATCACGAGAACTCAAGCAACCAAAATTGCATCTGATGACCTCAAGGGTCATGTTTTTGAAGTGAGCCTTGCTGATCTGCAGAGTGATGAAGTTGCATTTAGAAAATTCAAGCTAATTATTGAGGATGTTCAGGGCAAAAACTGCGTAACTAATTTCCATTGCATGGGTCTTACCTGTGACAAAATGTGCTCCATGGTCAAAAAATGGCAGAACATGATTGAAGTTCATGTTGATATGAAGACTACCCATGGTTATTTGCATCATCTATTCTGTGTGCATTTTACTAAAAAATGCAACAATCAGATTCAGAAGAACTCCTATGCCCAGCACCGACAGTTCCTCCTAATCTGGAAGAAGATGATGGAAATCATGACCCAAGAGGAGCAGACAAATAAATGACTTGAAAGAGGTAGTCAGTAAATTGATTCCAGACAGCACTGGAAAAGGCATAGGAAAAGCTTGCCAATATATTTATCTGCTCCATGATTCTTTGTTAGAAAAGTAAAAATGCTGAAGAAGCCCAAATTTGAATTGGGAAAATTCTGGAGCTTCATGGTGAAGGTGATATTTCTTGGAAAAGCTACTGGAGATGAGACAGGTGTTAAGGTCGAATGAGCTGATGGATATGAGTCACCAGTCCAAGAATCTGTTTAAAATTCAGACTTTTAATGGTGACAAATAAAAGAGCTTATTTGTGACTTTTTTTATAAAAGGGAAAGAACTAGGTATGTTCTAGAATCTAAAACTGCTCTAATACAGTAGTCACTACTACATGTGCCTCTTTCACAATTGAAATGTGTCTAGTCTGATAGAAAACAAACACGGTTACCAAATGGGAAAGCTGGTGGGCGGGGGGAGGGATAAATTAGGGCTTTGAGATTAACATATACACACTACTATATATATAATAGATAACCAACAAGGACCCACTGTATAACATAGGGAACTATACTCAATATCTTGCAATAACCTATAATGGAAAAGAATCTAAAAAGGAATATATATGTAAATATATAGAGAGAATATATATATTTTATGTTCATATATATAAAACAATGTACATATATATATAAAACACTGAATCACCTTGCTGTACACCTGAAACTAATACAACATTGTAAATCAACTATATTTCAATAAAAATTAAAAATAAATGTGCCTCGTGTGAATTGAGATGTGATGTAAGTGTAAAATGCACACCAGATTTTAAAGAGAGTACAAAACAAAGAGAAACTAAAATATCTCATTAATAATTTTTATAGTAATTATATGTTGAAATGATATTTTTATACATTTGGTTAAATAAAATATGAGTAAATTAATTTCACTTGTTTCTCCATAGTGTGTGAACTTGAAAATTTTAAATTATACCTGTGCTTCCGTTTTGTGGCTCACGTTATACTTCTATTGGACAGGGCTCTTCTAGAGACTGACAGAAAGTCAGGCTAACAAACATTGGCATAAGCAGGAGATGGGTTAATTTAAGAGGTTATGTGTTAAGGGTGTATGTCACTACCACATTCACATTTCTTCATTTCTTCATCCAACAAAGAAATGTTAAAAATTATCTATGCCCAGGCACTGTGTCAAGTTTGGGGACACAAAGATGAAAGAGGCATAAACCTTTCAAGAAACCTCTAGCACAGGGGAGGAGACAGATGAGCAAACCAAGAATTACAATATATCCATTTATGAATTTTCAGCGCTAAGGCGACATGAGGAGGGACACCTGGGGTAGAGGAGAGGCAGAGAAAGCTCTCAAGAAGAGTTACCGCTTGAGCTGTCTTTCAAGGGCAAGTAAGATACTCTTACAGACCCACCCTTATCCAGCCCTATCCCATCCTTTCTCTCCAACTTCAATTTCTCCTCTGATAGCCCTTTCAGTGTTCTGTCTAGATGTTCTGTTCAATGGTTGACAAAAATGCCCATAGGCAAACTTCAGCATCAACTTGCTTAAACTCAACCCTAGTTTTCCTTTAGTGACATATTTTCTCTTTCCTCCATGTCCACTCTACTGGAGACCATCTCCCTCTCCCATGCCCTACCCTTCATCCCCAACTCACTAGGTGAAGAGGGGTTGGCATTTTCTTAGTTCCCCATTTCGGCTTCATGTCAATCATTTGCTGCCATTGCCAAAAATAGCTTCTAGGTCCATCCTGCCTGCCTGCCCCCACTTTAGTTGTTTTTCTTTTTGTCAACCCCAGATCAACTCCAGGTCAAACTTTCCTCTATGTCTTCAGCAACTGTGTCACAGTCCTCCTCTTTATCTCACTACCTGTCCTTATTATTCATGACTTCAGCATCCCTTCCATCATCCAGCGTACCTATTTCACAGTTCCTTGACTTTCTCAAGTCCGATGACCTTAATTTCCATTGTATCTTAGTCACTAAAAGCATAGCCATATTTTGGACCTCATCTTTGTTTATTTTTATTCTTTCACACTGTATATTTCCCTAACCCCTAAACTATGTATCTACCCTTCCCCACCCTCCACATACCATACGTATGCCTTAACACCCCCTGAATCTGCTTTTGTTTCTTATTGTGATCCTTAGGGCTGTGATGCTTCCTTATTCACTTCTCATAGTCTTGGGGGTAAAATCTGTGGTAAGGTAAGAGGAGGGTTTCTAGAAAGCCATCCCTCCCTCAAAACTCAATAATATCTGCTCTAGTCATTTTCCACTGGCACTCACCTGTAATGCCTACTTTTATCTTGATAAATGTCATCCTTTCTTCTAGGTCAAACTCAAATTCCCTCCAGGAAACAAAGCACATGGATCTTTTCTTCTTTAACTCCTACTACATGAACCAAGTCAACTTTTGATTATATAGCTTAAGTCATCTCCAGATTATTTCTTATCTATTAGTCATTGCCCCAACAGAAATCTATAAGAAAAGGACCATACATTCTATTTCTTTGGCATTTCCTACCCAAAGAACACAATGCTGGATGTATATTTGTTGCTTAGATAATTATTTGATAAACAAATATATCATTTTTAATTTTGCTATGTAAATCCAGTAACAAAACATTCTGCTTATTCTCATAATTTCTTTGGCCGTGAAAAAATTGAGGAGAAAATAAAACTTTCTTGTGTAATCTCCTCAGAGAGGTCCCACTGAAAATCCCAGTGGTAATATAAGCCTGGCAACTACTTCCCAGATTGGATCCAGAAGCCATACCTGGTTATGTGGGGTTGTTATTAGAGCAATCAGAAGCAGAAACCACAGAGCACCATGATAACAGCCAGAGTTTATGAAGCATCTCATAGCATTCTATATTTTATTAAGTATTCTATAGGCAGTCTACTAAATGCTTTCTGATTATTATTTCATACAATTCCTCCAAACCTATGAGTTAGGTATTCTATTCCCATTTTACAGATGAGGAAATAAAGACTCAGAAGTAGTAAATGACTTGTCCAAGAGAACAGCAAGTATCAGAGTTGGGGTTTGAACTCACATCTGTCTGACTCTAAAGCCTATGACTTACCCTTAAAATTCAATGAGTATAATTTTGTTTTGTGAATATTAATTGGTTTGGGAGGAGGTCTAATATTCCTTATTTCCTCTGGTAATACAACTCCCTTCTTTGGGGAGAAATTCCCTTCTTCTTTCCACCATGCTCCATCATGAAGAAGAAATGGTTACTGTCATCTCTCAACATGATAATACCTCCCTACCCATAATGTTTAGTCAAGGGAGAGATATCTGCCCAAGCTGAGCCAACAATACCTGATTTCCCAGATCAGAACCCAAGCTGCCCCAATTAGAATTCTTCCCCCAAATTCAGGAAACTAAACCTGTGAGTGAGGAGTGTTTCCTGTTAGGTACTCAAACTATACGAATGTAAACCTGAAGCCATGGCATGTCCTTCACCTCCTGGAAGAAGACTGTGTGCAGGAGAGAATAAAACTGACATGGAGAGAGAGGGAGAGAGAGCCAGCCCTACTGCTTGTGAAACGTCCCCACTCACCTTTTCTCCCTTGCTGCTTCTGACCTTCCCATGGTGAGTGGAACCAATAACTTCCCCATTTTGCCCAAGCAAGTGCTTTCTGTCACTTGTAAAGGAGTCCTAAATGATTCAGCCCAACCCAGGAACTGCTGAAGGTCAAAAATCAGTAAAAGTAAGACTTATTAGCATAATGAAGAAGTAAATGAAATATTGGAAGCAAGAGACAAAGCCAAGAGGTTGCAAATCAGACAGCACGGAGAGTGGATTAGGGGTGAGAGACAATGGAATTAAAGCCACCTAAGATCATCTATCCTGGAAGAGCTCTGTGAGACCTGAAACTATTTTCTTTTTAAAGGTCACTAGCCAAAATAAGAGTCAGCAGGTCAGCTTAGTTCAAAGACATGGATGGAGTAAGAGCAATAATCAGAATTTCATAAGATAAAATTATTCCTTTTAAGAATTAAGCCCAAATAAAGCTATCTCCATCTTAAAAGAGCGTTTTTTACTGGTATTCACTACCTTCTTTTTAATGACAATTACAAACTAAATAAATCATATGTTAGACCCAAGGAAGGAATTAAAAGGAAATCAAAGACATTTGAATAAGTAATATGTCATATTGGCTAAGAACTAAAGTTATACAGAATTTACTCATAGAAGAAAAAGAGGCTTGGCTCTTGGTAGACTTAATTTCACCAGGATGATGTGTTGAGGTTTAGAGTAGGTGAGAATCAGTCTTTGACAATGGACCAGACAGCCACACTAATATGGCTGAAAAAATAAGCTTTCTCAGTCTGCATTTTCATTTCAAAAATGTAGGTGCATGAGCTTAATTTCCTTACTGGGTTTACCTGGAGATCAGTGTCAAGGAGCAAGCTCTAAAATGTAAATAATTCATTGGTTCACCGAGTGGTTTTCCAAGCTACCACGGACTTTAGTGCCCTGACCTCTGGGAGAAAGGGGTGAAGGCTTGGATTGAAGCTTTTTTTAGCAAATCCTTTCCATTCAAAACCCATAAGCTTCTTGTCCTTGTCAGCAAGTGTCCAGAAGGTGCCTTGTCAACAGATCCCATTCGAGGGTAGCACAGCTGGGAGCTGACAGAAGTGGGAGGAGCCTTGGGAGCTTTTGCTACAATCTGGCCTGTGACATGAATTGAAAACTGCTTTGGTTTTTCAGCTGGAAGTAAATTACATTCCTTTGACTCACTTTCTGTTTTGTGATGTGCCTGTATGTGTACACAATATGTGTGGTTTGGACATGTACATGCACACATACAAGCGTGTTTATCAGTTGAAACTGGGCAGTGTTTTCACATAGTGCATAGTCCAATAAAAATTGTTGAATCTCCAATTGCTTCCTGTGGGTTTTGTGATCATTGCCCAGAATAAGAGCCGGATCCAATCCAACTCGTTGCAGAATCTGCCACCAATACAGTCAAGTAGTATGATCAAAAATTGTTGAGGGCTGCTAATTTAAATGGATAAATGTGCACCCAAGGTATAATATTAATCTTTCAACTTCTTTTTGCTGAAGTCTTTAAAATTAGGGCATGGCTTAGGATTTACACACAAAAAAGAGATGCTTATACAATTGCTTTTTTTTTCTCTTTAAGAAAATCATTGTGCCTCCACTTAGTCACATCATTGGAAATAGGCCATGGTGAAGTGTTTCTACCATAAAAAGGACAGATTACTAAGTTCTCTAAATCCTATCACTTTTACAGTTGACAATTAAACCAAATTATTACACCCATAAAACGGAACAAGAGAAGGTCCTTGCTAAATAAATCATTTCAGTTTCAGCATTGCTTGGTAAATAGTGATAGGGATATAAATTCTATTAAGTGAGAAACTCTACACTCTAAATTGGATACACATGGTGGACTTGAGAAATGAATTTGAGATGAGAAATATATTCGTTTTGTGAACCAAAGTAATATAGTGGTTGCTAAATTCATTAAAGCATTAGCTGATTATAATTCAGTGTGTTAATTTAATATTATGGGTGATAAGCTTTGCCCTAGTTCTAGTTATGATCTGTAATAAACCTGGATGTATATTTGTACCCCATTTTCAGGCTGTGCCTTTTTCAGTCCCTTTGAACTAACACTGTTGATACCTTTTATCTGTAGCCTCAACTGCACTTCTTATGAACCTCTTCTGACAAAAGCTGGAAAGAATGTTAGTAATTGCATTCATTCCTCCCAGCAGGTGAAGCCAAGAAGCATTTGTGTTTGCAGTGTGGTATCAGTGTACTGAGGGTCAACTCTGGATGCTTGAGTGCCCTCCATCATTTTATTCTGGTCCATATCCCTTATCTCCCTTTAGTTTTCCTCCCAGCTTCTTCAGAGGACCTGCTTATCAGGGGCTCTGGCACCTTTTCTGGTTTTACCAAACAATTTCTATGGTATCCATCTTCCACTTGCAGTTTTACATCACTGGACATAACTGCCACAGAGGCCAAGAGTACTGAATATAAACTGGCAATAGAGGATCACTCATTGTCTCAGTCTGAGTTTGTTCAAAAACATTGAGACATTGCAAGTATTGATGGGTGTAACTGATGTTTAATAATGAAGACAGGGCTTACACAAATATGGAAAGAGCTGCAGGATTATCAATCTGGATGGCTGAAGCTAGAGAATCAAGAAAGAGTCACAAATATCAGACTGAGGGAAAGGAATAAAGAAAGAAGCATACCTCTTATGGGGGGAGTTTTCAAACCAGTATGACTGCTAGGTGAAAGCTCTTGAAGAAGTCTTGAAGCCTACCACATGGGATTATAATAACTTTCCAAAAATTCATTTGCTTTACTTTACCTTCCAAATCTCAAGAAAGTTGTTCTCATTGGAAAACTCTAATCCAGAACCATGTATGGAAGGAGATTTTAGGAAACATACTTTCCAGGCCTAAAAGGGGATTTTGAAGATACTGCTAAATTGACAACAAACAATCTAACAGAGTCAACCCCTTTGGAAATTTGACAAATATGCCCCATTCCATTTAACTGCATTTAACTCAATATGTAATATAAGGACATCATGCTTTTAATTAGCACAATGCAACCATCCTTTGACAACCAAAGACCAAAAAACTCTCTTCCCAAAGAGTAGACTCAAGTCTCGTATATCATTTTAACTATCTTTAAATGATGCTTAACCCTCTTTAGCTAAGTTATACTTGCCCCATTGAAATCCTGTAATGCAAATGCTAATGCTGTATTAAAATATCTAATGTTAGGGCTTCCCTGGTGATGCAGTGGTTGAGAGTCTGCCTGCCGACACAGGGGACACGGGTTCGTGCCCCGGTCCGGGAAGATCCCACATGCCGCAGAGCGGCTACGCCCGTGAGCCATGGCCGCTGAGCCTGTGTGTCCGGAGCCTGTGCTCTGCAACGGGAGAGGCCACAGCAGTGAGAGGCCCGCGTACCACCAAAAAAAAAAAAATCTAATGTTAGATAATACAACATTAAGAGACAGAACAGATAAAAATAATTCATTAACGTATGTAAATATAAACAAATCAAAGCAATAAGGAAGACGAGTGTAATCATTACAGTTATTATTTCTACAAGTGATGATTTGGCCATAATTGGTATTTATATCTTTCTTATTCCACTAAAATTTCCTTAGCCTCTTTGTTTTCAATAAGTGGTTCAGTCGGTTGTGGTTCTTTGCTCAATGGAATTACTCAAATCCTCCTGAAGGATCTGTCATCAGCAGTCTTGTCGTATTGGGTTTCTGTAGTTTCTCATTATCTTTTGCTAGAGGACATAAGAGTACTACGAAACACACCCACAGAATATTCTGGGTTATAGTCATGTCCTCTTTACTCCCATTTTGTAGTAGCAACATAATTTCCCCTTTATAATCAGAATGAATTACCCCACCTATTAGAGTAACACCCTCCTTTGCTATTGGTTCAGTGGCATGAGGTACCCATAGTGGCCAGATGGCACTGGTAGTTTCTACTTCATAATAATTGTTGTGTCCCCTGATTCTAGGAATTAAGATCTTAAAGCAGCAAGTCCAAGTTATAATATTGGGAATAGAAAATTTGCTAGTGGATTTTTAGGGGTAATAATGAGAGAATCCAGTTCCATTTCCACCCTGTAGTTCTTAAATCCATATATCCTGGCTATGGGTGAAATAACATCATATACTGATTGCTGATTCAAAGCATGTACAATATACTGAGGACATTTTCCCAGCCTTGCAAAGTTTGTCAAGCACCTAAAGCCCTTCATCTACAACCTATAGAGGGTTATATTGTCCCTCTGATCATTGAAAGTCTCCTCTGTTGTGGTAGCCCTTTCATGAACATTTATATGACACAAAAAATTCCTAATATTCTATGCCAATTTGGAGAATTACATCTACTTATCTCTTCTCCAGACCTCCTTGTCTACAGTTTTCCAATTTTGTGTCTTCTCACTCCATGATCATCTAGCTAAACTGTTAGCAACTGCCCACAAAACCGTATAGATCCATACCTCTGTCTACATTTCCTTCCAAGAGAAATGAATAACAAAGGGCATTGCTCAAATTTCTTTGTACTGGGAGGATTTCTCTTTACTACCATTCTTTAGGAACACCCCTGTGTGGTGCTACAGTGTTGAAGCTGCCCACTTTAAATTGTTACTGGGATATAATAGAGAATCATCTTGTAAACAAGCTCTGTGTTTGTCCATGAGCTGATCATAGAGGACTTACCATGAAGCTAGAGGTGCTGATCGAGGAAAAGAAGTCTGGTAACAGGAGTAGGGACCTCAGGAGTCTTGAGTAATTCGTCTGGGCAAATTGCTTGTGCCTCCAAGAGCTGCTTGGGCCCCATACTTGATGATGAAGTGCTGTTGTACACATCCAAATTTATAACTTCATGAGCCAGACAGCACACATGCTATGAGAAAAGCTTGTCATTTTGTCATGAAAAGCTTAGGTCACATGGAAACTCGATGGCCCATTATCACACATTCAGTCTCTTTTAGGACCCAGGAGCAAGCTGAAAGCTGTTTCTCAAAAGGGCAATAGTTATCTGCAAAAGACAATATAACTTTACTCCAAAATTCAAAAGGTCTTCACTGTTATTTATCTATAGGACTTGCCAAAGACTCCATATAGCATTCATATCTGTCATAGATACTTCACCACCATTGGTATGCAGGCTTATACGGCTCAAGTGGCAAAACAGCTTGAAGAGCAAGAAACCTGGACCTGTTGCATAGCTTTTCCTTGTCCTGTTTCCACTCAAAACTGGCAGTCTTAACAGATTACTCAGTAAATGGATCAAATCCATGTTCCTAAATGAAGAATAGATTGCTTCAATACCCAAAGAGGTACCCTAGGTGTTATACATTTTCCTTACTGGTTGAAGCCACTTGTCCTTCACTTTGTAGTGATTATCTCAATGTATCCCAGAAATTCCTAGAATTCCTAGAAATTTCACTGAGTTTTCAAGCCCTGAATTTTGTGGTCTTACCCCCTGGCATGCATGAGTTTTATTAAGGTGTACAAGGATATTAGCTACTTCCTGCTCACTAATTTCAATCAGCCTGATACCATCAATGCAGTAGGCCAGAATAATGTCCCATGGAATCACTAGATAATCAAGGTCCTTGAGCACTGGAGTATTGAAGGGGTCTGAGGTAAGACCACCTGGTGAAGGTATATTGTAACTTCCCCTATATCAAAGAACACTTGTTCTGATTGTGCTTACTAACAAGTGTAGGGAAAAAAAAACCACCAGCTAGATCAACAGCTACTTACAAGATATCCGGAGCTGTGTTGATTTGTTCAGTAAAAATCCACATCTGGTCAATAGCTTCTGAAGTGACTGAAGTCACTATCTAATTAAGTTTATGATAATTCACTGTCATTTCCAAGATTTATATTTTCTCTGTCCTGGCCAAGTATGTAGGTAGTAGGTAGGTTGAATGGGTAAAGTGGTAGAGACCAATATCTCTCCATATTTCAAGTCTTTGATCAGTATTACTTTTGGTTTTCAATTTCAGTAGGAAGAGTACTGAAGAGCATTTCCCACCATAATACCTCCCACTCCACGGATCAAGGTGTTAATATGACATGTCTGCATATGCCTATCCTACCTATGTATTCAGAACTAAGAAACAGCCAGAAGCTTGGACTTATAAGCAGGCATGAGCCAAAACTCCATTAACCACCTGTTCTCCATAAGTTCCTACTTTTGGCTAGTGGACCACAGTGGCATTTGTGTCTCCAGGGATGAGCATCAATTCAGAGTCAGTTTCTATTAATCCCTGGAAGATTTGGCTACCTTCCTTTCCTCAGTGTGCATTCACCCCGGTAAATGGAAACAAGTCCCTTTGGGAAAGTTGGGAGGCAGACTTACAGTGCAATTTTTGTAAGTATAGCAGATCCTTTACTTAAAGTGACCTTTAATATAGCATATTAGTTTCCTATGGCTGCTGTAATAAATTACCACAAATGTAGTGTCTTAAAGCAACACAAATACAAGTTTACTAACTTACAGTTTTGGAGGTCAAAAGTCCAAAATGGCCTAAAATGAAGATGTTTGTAGAGTTATGTTCCTTTCTAGAGGCTTTAGGGGACAACTTATTTTCTTGCCTTTTCCAGATTCTAGAGGCTACTTGTACTGGCTCATCACCCCCTTATATCTTCAAAACCAGTAGGGACCAGGTATTTTAAAATGGCTCATTTCCCTTCTGCTTCTGGGAAGCCTGAGGGGATCCTTCTCCAATATTTACTGAGAGTTCCTATAGGTAAATCTCACAAAATTGTGGGGGCCCTTATGCTTGGATGCCCCTGGAGTTTTTAAATCTCAGAGTTGTCCAGACTGAGTCTCCAGCAAGTGATTGATTACAGCTCAAGTTTTTCTACCCCAGCACTTGTTCCTGAGGAGGTTTCCACTGCTGACAACTCTTCAGGGACAACCACTGAACCCTGTGGGTTGAAGGAAAAAAATAACAGATTTCCAGATAGACTAAAAAACAACTTAGCACTCAGCAAGAAAAGAAGTGAGAACTCAAGTTGAAACAAACTGTGCAGACAATGTCACCACAGCACTTCCAGATATTAAGAATGGTGGAAACCTGGACAGACCACAAACCATCTCCACCAGTGCATGGAAAAAGGAAAGCGCTTACCTGAAACAAGAAAAAACAGAGCCAGGAGGACGAGTCTCTGATGACTTTTGGAGCAGCAGGACTCGGTAGTGCCTGAAATCATTTAACTGAATTGAAAATTTTTCTTTTACTTTTCAAAGAAAGTTTGGAGTTTTTATAATTTACAGCTATAAGACTGAAGAAATCCTGTTGTTAAACATCTGATTGAGCAGAAGCAAGAAGAACTACAATCCTGCAGCCTGTGGAACAAAAACCACATTCACAGAAAGATAGACAAGATGAAAAGGCAGAGGGCTAAGTACCAGATGAAGGAACAAGATGAAACCCCAGGAAAACAACTAAATGAAGTGGAGATAGGCAACCTTCCAGAAAAAGAATTCAGAATAATGATAGTGAAGATGATCCAGGACCTTGGAAAAATAATTGAGGCAAAGATCGAGAAGATGCAAGAAATGTTTAACAAAGACTGAGAAGAATTAAAGAACAAACAAACAGAGATGAACAATACAATAACTGAAATGAAAACTACGCTAGAAGGAATCAATAGCAGAATAACTAAGGCAGAAGAACAGATAAGTGACCTGGAATACAGAATGGTGGAATTCACTGCTGCAGAACAGAATAAAGAAAAAACAATGAAAAGAAATGAGGACTGCCTAAGAGACCTCTGGGACAACATTAAATGCAACAACATTCACATTACAGGGGTCCCAGAAGGAGAAGAGACAGAGAAAGGACCCAAGAAAATATTTGAAGAGATTATAGTCGGAAACTTCCTTAACATGGGAAAGGAAATAGTCACCCAAGTCCAGGAAGCACAGAGAGTCCCATAAGCATAAACCCAAGGAGAAACACACTGAGACACATAGTAATCAAATTGGAAAAAATCAAAGACAAAGAAAAATTATTGAAAGCAGCAAGGGAAAAATGACAAATAATATACAAGGGAACTCCCATAAGGTTAACAGCTGATCTCTCAGCAGAAACTCTACAAGCCAGAAGGGAGTGGCATGATATACTTAAAGTGATACAAGGGAAGAACCTATAACCAAGGTTACGCTACCCAGCAAGGATCTCATTCAGATTTGATGGAGAAATCAAAAGCTTTACAGACAAGCAAAAGCTAAGAGAATTCAGCACCACAAAACCAGCTTTACAACAAATGCTAAAGGAACTTCTCTAAGTGGGAGACACAAGAGAAGAAAAGGACCTACAAAAACAAACCCAAAACAATTAAGAAAATGGTCACAGGAACATAGATATCGATAATTACCTTAAACGTGAATAGATTAAATGTTCCAACCAAAAGACACAGGGTTGCCGAAAGGATACAAAAACAAGACCCATATATATGCTGCCTACAAGACACCCACTTCAGACCTAGGGACACACACAGACTTAAATTGAGGGGATGGAAAAAGATATTCCATGCAAATGGAAATCAAAAGAAAGCTGGGGGTTTCCCCAGTAACGCAGTGGTTGAGAGTCCGCCTGCCGATGCAGGGGACACGGGTTCGTGCCCCGGTCTGGGAAGATCCCACATGCCGTGGAGCGGCTGGGCCCGTGAGCCATGGCTGCTGAGCCTGCGTGTCCAAAGCCTGTGCTCCGCAACGGGAGAGGCCTCAACAGTGAGAGGCCCGCGTAAAGCAAAAAAAAAAAAAAAAAAAAAAAAAAAAAAAAAAAAAAGCTGGAGTAGCAATACTCATATCAGATAAAATTGACTTTAAAATAAAGAATGTTACAAGAGACAAGGAAGGACACTACATAATGATCAAGGGATCAATCCAAGAAGAATATATAACAATTATAAATATATATGCACCCAACATAGGAGCACCTCAATACATAAGGCAACTGCTAACAGCTCTAAAAGAGGAAATCGACAGTAACACAATAGTAGTGGGGGACTTTAACACTTCACTTACAACAATGGACAGATCAGTCAAAATGAAAACAAATAAGGAAACAGAAGCTTTAAATGACACAATAGACCGGATATATTTAATTGATATTTTTAGGACATTCCATCCAAAAACAGCAGATTACACTTTCTTCTCAAGTGAGCATGAACATCATCCAGAATAGATCACATCTTGGGTGACAAATCAAGCCTCAGCAAATTTAAGAAAATCGAAATCATATCCAGCATCGTTTCTGACCATAGAGCTATGAGATTAGAAATGAATTACAGTGAAAAAAACGTAAAAAACACAAACACATGGAGTCTAAACAATACGTTACTAAATAACCAAGAGATCACTGAAGAAATCAAAGAGGAAATCAAAAAATACCTAGAGACAAATGACAATGAAAGTGCGAGGACCCCAAACCTATGGGATGCCACAAAAGCAGTTCTAAGAGGGAAGTTTATAGTTATACAAGCCTACCTCAAGAAACAAGAAAAATCTCAAATAAACAATCTAACCTTACACCTAAGGAACTAGAGAAAGAAGAACAAACAAAACCCAAAGTTAGCAGAAGGAAAGAAATCAGAAAGATCAGAGCAGAAATAAATGAAATAGAAACAAAGAAAACAATAGCAAAGGTCAATAAAGCTAAAAGCTGGTTCTTTGAGAAGATAAACAAAATTGATAAACCACTAGCCACACTCAACGAGAAAAAGAGGGAGAGGATTCAAATCAATACAATTAGAAATGAAAAAGAAGTTACAACAGACACCACAGAAATACAAAGCATCCTAAGAGACTACTACAAGCAACTCTATGCCAATTAAATGGAAGACCTGGAAAAAATGGACAAATTCTTAGAAAGGTATAACCTTCCAAGACTGAACCTGGAAGAAATAGAAAATATGAACAGACCAATCACAAGTATTGAAATTGAAACTGTGATTAAAAATTTTCCAACAAACAAAACTCCAGTACCAGATGGATTCACAGGTGAATTCTATCAAACATTTAGAGAAGAGCTAAGGCTCATCTTTCTCAAACTCTTCCAAAAAATTGCGGAGGAAGGAGCATTCCCAAACTCATTCTATGAGGCCACCATCACCCTGATACTAAAACCAGACAAAGATACTACAAAAAAAGAAAATTACAGACCAATATCACTGATGAACATACATGCAAAATCCTCAACAAAATACTAGCAACAGAATCCAACAACACATTAAAAGGATCATACACCATGATCAAGTGGGATTTATCCCAGGGATGCAAGGATTCTTCAATACACACAAATCAATCAATGTGATACACCATATTAACAAATTGAAGATTAAAAACCGTATGATCATATCAATAGATGCAGAAAAAGCTTTTGACAAAATTCAACACCATTTAAGATAAAAACTCTCCAGAAAGTGGGCATAGAGGGAACCTACCTCAACATAATTAAGGCCATATACAACAAACCCACAGCAAACATCATTCTTAATGGTGAAAAAGTGAAAGCATTTTCTCTAAGATCAGGAACAAGCAAGGATGTCCACTCTCACCACTATTATTCAACATAGCTTTGGAAGTCCTAGCCACGGCAATCAGAGAAGAAAAATAAATAAAAGGAATACAAATTGGAAAAGAAGAAGTAAAACTGTCACTGTTTGCAGATGACATGATACTATACCTAGAGAATCCTAAAGATGCCACCAGAAAACTACTAGAGCTAATCAATGAATCTGGTAAAGTAGCAGGATACAAAATTAATACACAGAACTCTCTTGCATTCCTATATACTAATGATGAAAAATCTGAAAGAGAAATTAAGGCAACATTCCCATTTACCATTGCAACAAAAAGAATAAAATACCTAGGAATAAACTTACCCAGGGAGACAAAACACCTGTATGCAGAAAACTATAAGACACTGATGAAAGAAATTAAAGGTGATACCAACAGATGGAGAGATATACCATGTTCTTGGATTGAAAGAATCAATAATGTGAAAATGACTCTACTACCCAAAGCAATCTACAGATTCAATGAAATCCCTATCAAATTACCAATGGCATTGTTTACAGAACTAGAACAAAAAATCTTAAAATTTGTATGGAGACACAAAAGACCCTGAATAGCCAAAGCAGTCTTGAGAGAAAAAAAACGGAGCTGGAGGAATCAGACTCCCTGACTTCAGACTAGACTACAAAGCTACAGTAATCAAGACAATATGGTACTGGCACAAAAACAGAAACATAGATCAATGGAACAAGATAGAAAGCCCAGAGATAAACCCACGCACCTATGGTCAACTAATCTATGACAAAGGAGGCAAAGATATACAATGGAGAAAAGACAGTCTCTTCAATAAGTGGTGCTGGGAAAAGTGGACAGCTACATGTAAAAGAATGAAATTAGAACACTCCCTAACACCATACACAAAAATAAACTCAAAATGGATTTGAGACCTAAATGTTAGACCGGACACTCTAAAACTCTTAGAGGAAAACATAGGAAGAACACTCTTTGACATAAATCACAGCAAGATCTTTTTTGATCCACCTCCTAGAGTAATGGAAATAAAAACAAAAATAAACAAATGGGACATAATGAAGCTTTTGCACAGCAAAGGAAACCATAAACAAGATGAAAAGACAACCCTCAGAATTGGAGAAAGTATTTGCAAATGAATCAAAAGACAAAGTATTAATCTCCAAAATATATAAACAGCTCATGCAGCTCAATATTAAAAAAACAAACAACCCAATCCAAAAATGGGCAGAAGACCTAAATAGACATTTCTCCAAAGAAGACATACAGATGGCCAAGAAGCACATGAAAAGCTGCTCAACATCACTAATTATTAGAGAAATGCAAATCAAAACTACAATGAGGTATCACCTCACACCAGTTAGGATGGGTATCCTCAGAAAATCTACAATCAACAAATGCTGGAGAGGGTGTGGAGAAAAGGAAACCCTCTTGCACTGTTGATGGGAATTGTAAATTGATACAGCCACTACGGAGAGCAGTATAGAGGTTCCTTAAAAAACTAAAAATAAAATTACCATATGATCCAGCAATCCCACTACTGGGCATATACCCAGAGAAAACCATAATTCAAAAAGACACATGCACCCCAATGTTCATTTCAGCACTCTTTACCATAGCCACGTCATGGAAGCAACCTAAATGCCCATCGACAGACAAATGGGTAAAGAAGGTGTGGTACATATATACAATGGAATATTACTCAGCCATAAAAAGGAACGAAATTGGGTCATTTGTTGAGACGTAGATGGATCTAGAGACTGTCATACAGAGTGAAGTAAGTCAGAAAGAGAAAAACAAATATTGTACATTAACTCACATATGTGGAACTTAGAAAATGGTACAGGTGAACCGGTTTGCAGGGCAGAAACTGAGACACAGATGTAGAGAACAAATGTATGGACACCAAGGGGGGAAAGCAGCCAGGGGGTGGGCGTGGTGGTGTGATGAATTGGGCGATTGGGATTGACATGTATACACTGATGTGTATAAAATTGATGAGTAATAAGAACCTGCTGTATAAATAAATAAATAAAATTCAAAAATTAAAAAAAAAACAAGAAAACCAAAATACCATCTGATTAGGTTGATTTGATTAAAGGTATTATAAATCATTCAAGAGTCTTTTGAATTAGCTTTAAATAATATGAATTTGTAGTAAATGATTCTTGATTTATTGTATAAGAAGTAATTTTAAGTAAGTATAATCCTCAAAATAGTTATAGCAGAAATATACATTTAACAATTGTTCTATTTTGTTTAATCATTTTTGTTTGTAAAACTTTGTACTTTAATTTTTCATTAATTTAGACTTTGTTTTATATTATTTTATTTATTTTAAATTAATGGTATCTTTAATAACATGTCTAGGTTATTTTTTTAGATGTAGAAAATATGCAATCATTATCTCCCTCCAAACGCTGCCCAGTTCCTCTCCATCAACAAGTGACAGGCTGCTAAGTAGATTTCCATATGTAGATCTTTATGCATATTTATTATGTGTAATTCCAAAGATTTTTATTCATATGCAAGTTAGTATGATTATATATCGCCCCCTTTGTTTTTACACAACAGGCAGCATAATATACACAGCAATCTTTCCCTTACTCATTGCATTTAACATCTAGACTGATAACTCCCAGGTTTATAGGCCAGACCTCTCCCCCTGTTTCTAAACCTACATGTCTAACCACCTAATTGGCAACTGCACTTGGATATATAATAGCCATCTGAAAATGTACTTGTCTAAAATTGAACTCGAGACCTCTCTCCACACTAGCTGTATTTCTAGTTTTCTTCATCTCAAGTCACTAACGTTTCCATTCTACCTGTTCAGGCAAGTGATGTCACCCTTTCATTTCCCCCTATTTCTCTCACAACAGTTCCAACAATAAATCCTATTGGCCCTACTTCAAAATACATCCAGAAGTCAACTGTGGCTCACCATCTCTGTTTTGCCACCATCTTCTTTCCCCTGGATTATTGCATTAATATTTGAGCTGGTTTTCCTCTCTATTTCCCTGAAGCCCACTCTCAATGCAGCAGCCAAAGTCTGCTGTATTACCTGCAAGACCCTATGTGATGGGTACCTCCTATTCTTTGGACTCATCTTTTCTGATCTCCTTCTTATTCTCACTGCTTCAGCCTCATGGCTTTTCTTTCTGTTCCTCTAACATTTCTTTCTGTTCTGTTCCTCAGCCTACTGCTTCTAGGCCTCAAATTACCTGCTTTAGTTTTTCTGTTGTCATATTCATTAAATTCTGTTTTAATAATTTTAATAGCCTTTAAAATTTTTGTTTTGTTCTTTATTTAAAAATTTTAAAATATGAGTCAGTATTAAATAGTTTGCCATTTTCTGTTTGCATATTTCTCTAGGTATTGAAAGCTATTTATTTTCCACCAAGCACTGCCTTAGAGAAATCTCATAAATTCTTCAATATAGTGTTTTCATATTCATTATCTTTATTTTCTAGATATGCTATGGTGTTGTTTTACAGTTGCTTCATGAACTGGGACTTATTTTAAAATATAGTATTAAAATTTATAGTTAGAATGAAAAAAAATCAAAACCCAGCAGGGACCATTAGAATCATTCTCACAATGACATCTCTTTGGTTCTGACTTTGTGGTTTCCCTCTTCCATCTTTTAAGGATCTTTGATTACATTGGGCTCACTCAGATAATCCAGGATAATCTCTTTATTTTAAGTCAAGTAAGTAGAAATCTTAATTCTGCAATCTGGTTTCCCCTTTGCCATGTAACAAGACACATTCACGGATTCTGGGAGTTAGGACATGGACATCTTTCGGAAGCCATTATTCTCCCTCCACACCTGTTCTCTCCCTTTTAAAAAGGACTCTAGGTCTGTGATTTGGCTCAAGTATGGGAATTTGTTAAGGAAATATGACCATCTATTATATCAGCTCATGTCAAACCTCTGTGATCACATCAAGTTTTGGTTTTTGTTTGTCTTGCTTATACAAACGAAGTAGGTGGCTCACCACGGTCCTAGGGACCCCATCATAAATTAGCCACCACTAAAGGCCTCTACAGACAAAATCATTCTAATTACTTCTTGTATCTTGTCACTCAGGGATTTTACCACCCATTGAATTCAGAGTACCTAATTCCATGGCAGCATCTTTTGCTTTCTTTGCGGACAACTGCCACTACAGAGCCTTTCTAGGATGCTGACACTGCCTTCACCAACTTATTTCTCAAAGCCTTGATGAAGGGTATGTACTCTGGACTCTCCTAGGTGATATAACCAGTAGGCCATTCATAATAAATCTACTCCAGGTTTCATATCTCCATAAGCCTCCAGATACCTTCTTCTATAGCAATTGTTCTCAAGTGGAGCCAATTTTGCTTCCCCCTATGGACATTTGACAATGTCTAGAGACATTTTTTCTTGTCATAAACTGGGGGAGGTGCTAATGGCATCCAGTAGGTAGTGGCTAGGGATACATCTAAACATTCTACAATCCAGTCTCCCTCAACCTCTAACAAAGAATTATCTGGCTCCAAAATATCAATAGTGGTAAGACTGAAAAAACACTGCCCTACAGTGTACCACAGGAATTCTGATATCTTAGCTTCATTGATTATAGACCACTATTGAGCCCAGATTTTTGTCAACAAATCTAGAAACTAAGTCATTCCCATCTTCTTGAGCTAATGCATTGTATTCAGAATCTCTAGTTGATGCATCCATATTTAGAAATTCAGTCTAATCAAATGTTATATTCCTCTCACCCTGGTCTAACATACTTAAGATCTCTTTTTTTAATTTTATTTGTACCATTTTACCAACCTCTCCCTATTTCCCCCATATTCCAGTCCCTGGAAACCACTTTTCTATTCTCTGTTTTAAAGTTTAACTTAAAAGAAAATTAGATTCCACGTATAAGTGATATCATGTGGTACTTTTCTTTCTCTGTCTGGCTTATTTCACTGAGTATAATGCCCTCAATGTCCATCTATTTGTAGCAAATTGCAGTATTTCTCCTTTTTCATGTCTGAATACTATTCTTTTATAAATATACACTTCACTTTCCTTATCTATCCATCCCTTGATGAACACTTAGGTTGTTTCTATGCCTTGGCTATTGTGAATAATGCTGCAATAAGCAAGGGAATTCAGATATCTCTTCAATATCCTGTTTTCATTTCCTTTGGATATATACCCAGAAGTAAGATTGCTGGATTTTATAGTAGTTCTATTTTTACTTTTTTGAGGAACCCTCATATTGTTTTCCGCAGTGGCTGCAACAATTTACGTTCTCGCCAACAGTGTATAAGTGTTCTCTTTTCTCCACATCCTCACCAACACTTGTTATTTCTTGCCTTTTGATAATAGCTATTCTAACAGGAGTGAAATGATATCTCATTGTGGTTTTGATTTGCATCTCCTTGATGATTAGTGATGTTGAGCACCTTTTTATGTACCTGTTGGCCATTTGTATATCTTCTTTGGAAAAACATCTTTTCAGTTCCTTAGTCCATTTTTTAACTGGATTGGTTTTGCTATTGAGCTGTAAGAGTTCTTTATATATCTTGAGATTAACTCCTTATCAGATATGATTTTCAAGTATTTTCTCTTATTCCGTAGGTTGCCTTTTCATTTCATTGATGGTTTCCTTTGCTGTGCAGAAGCTTTTGAGGTAGTCCCACCTGTTTATTTTTGCTTTTGTTGCCTTCCTTAAGATCTCTTCTTATCCATACTCCCCAAATTTCTACTGATATGAATTGATAAACCTTATATTCTGTGCCTGTGCATCTGGGTTATACTCAGTGCTGAGCTGTAGTACAGGCCTAAAATCAATAGAGGTGGTGGGAGTTGGTCTTTGTTTTTTATTGAATAAAGTTGATTTACAATGTTGTGCCAACTCTGCTGTACAGCAAAGTGACTCAGTTATATATATATATGTATGTGTATATCTATATGTATATCTATATGTATGTATATATATATGTATGTGTATATATATGTATGTGTGTATATATATATATATATATACATTCTTTTTAAAATATTCTCTTCTATTACGGTTTATCTCAGGAGACTGGATATAGTTCCCTGTGCTATACATTAGGACTTTGTTGTTTATTCATTCTAAGTGTTGTAGTTTGCATTTACCAACCCCAAACTCCATCCCAAACTCCATCCCTCTCCCTTCCCCCAACCCCTTGGCAACCACAAGTCTGATCTCTATGTCTGTGAGTCTGTTTCTGTTTTGTAGATAGTTTCACATGTGCCATATTTTAGATTCCACATATAAGTGATGTCATATGGTATTTGTCTTTCTCTTTCTGACTTACTTCACTTAGTATGATCATCTTGAGTTGCATCCATGTTGCTGCAAATGGCATTATTTTGTTCTTTTTATGGCTGAGTAGTATTCCATTGTATATATGTACCACATCTTCTTTATCCATTCATCTGTTGATGGACATTTGGGTTGCTTCCATGTCTTGGCTATTGTGAATAGTGCTGCTATGAACATAGGGCTGCCTGAATTATAGTTTTGTCTGGATATATGCTCAGGAGTGGGATTGCTGGATCCTACAGTAATTCTGTTTTTAGTTTTCTGAGGAACTTCATACTGTTTGGTGGGGGGTGGTCTTAAGGATCAGCATTCACCTACAAGAAAGATATCTCTGAAACAGTCATTACAGATTCTGCAGGCAAGAAGAATGTAACTCTCTTACATAGGGAAGGAAAGGTGATTCGACTGGCAAGGGAGGCTCAGGGGAATCTGGAAGTTCCAGGTCCTCAGTTTAATTAAAATATAGCCAGATCTTCTCATTCCAACTTTAAAGGTCCAACTCTTTCCCAATCAGTGGCCTAAATTTAACATGAGAGAATAAAACTTTGGATTTGGTTGTCATAAATTTCAACTCTGAGGCTATAGGAAATAGGATTTCCTTTTGGACAGTCATGGAAGTCTTCTGATTATTTATCTACCTTTGAGCTGGAATATTAGAGCCCTAAGTGCAGCTCCTCACCCTCCCTATGTTCTCTATTACATTTAGAAGCAACCAATCCATCTGACAGTACATTATTTCCATTACAGTGTTCTATTGCAGCAACTTACAGCCTTGACTCCTATAGGTACTTGGCTCCAGGTGACTACAGTGCTCATTTAAGTAACTGTTTTGCTACCACCAGCAATAAACTACTAATGATTCATTACTACTGAAAATGAAGGTTATTAATACCTTTAAATCTAATCAGGTCAGAGAACCAATGCAAGACTCCCATCCACAAATTTCTGTGCCCTTAAGACTACTTTAAATAGCAAAAGTTGCATTAGTTTGGGTTTGGTTGAGAAAACAGAGCTATAAGAAGTTTTATGAAAATAAGTACTTTAATACAGGAATTAGAGCTTACAAAATGGAAGGACCTAGGGGATCTGGGATATCTGGCATGCCAAAGCAGAAGAATTGGAGAAACTTTTACTGTGACATCAATGAAAGCCCTGGAACAGAGAAAGAAAGCTGCCACTTGAGAAGTCTGGAAACCCTGTAACTTAAAAGTAAAAACTTCAAAAGGTGTTTGAAAGCCTGCCACGTATGTCTGCTAGACCACTCCAAATATAATAGCTTCTGCTTCACTTCTGCTTTCCCGGATCTCATGCAAGTACCTTCATTGGCAAATTCTAACCCAGAGACTTACAGATAAAGGAATCCTGGGTAATGTCATTCTTGGATTTAAAGGGACTGGTGGTGACGGTGCAAAGTTGACAACAAATGCAGCACATTCACCCATTTTACAAATACTCTTGAATCTCTGTTGTTAAACTTTGCCACCTGTAACAACCCTGGTATTTCAATTCTTGCTTGTTTGACCACAATCTGCTTTTGAATATCCTTCCTAGCATTAATGAATCAGATTCTAAAAGTGACTGTTCAGCGTTTGATCTGAAGATTTGTTTTAACTCTGCTTTTTGGAACACTACCCTGGCATGGAGAACCACGTTTCTGGATTGAACTAGGTGGTTTATGTGTTTGAACTTGATTTTGCTTTGTTAATCCTTTGGGCTCTTGAAAACCAAGTCTTCATGGTAGCTGCAGATAGAAGTCTTTCTGCGTTTCCTTTGCTCTGTGATCCCGCCACCCCGATTTTAGTTCAAACATCACATCCTTGGAGAAGTTTAGCCTGACTTCCCATAGATCTAATCTACCCTGTCGAATCAGATGGATTACATTCTCACAGCAGTACTTTGTAGTGCCTTACAGCACTTATCATAGTGTGTACTTTATACTTGTGTCATTATTTGATAAAGAGCTCTAACTCCCACTGAACTATAAGTCACAGGAGGACAGAGACTATGACTGTTTTGCTTACCGTTACGTCACAGTGCCTGACACATAATAGGCGCTCAGTAAATATTTGATGATGTGTCATCTGATAGCCTCATGCCATCCCTTGCAAAAGTGACAGCATGATATAAAGAAAGGAGTGCTTATAGACCATCCGGAGAGCTCGGTTCTAGTTCCACCTCACTTGCTACCTTGTTAGATGAGCTTGGGCAGGTGACTTAAACTTCCTGAGTTTCAGTTTACTCATTGGGAAATGAAGCAGTTGAACTGAAGGGAGGTCCATTTCAGTTCTGAGCCTATGACTTTTTTGTATGACTGAATCTTGTACATAGAATTTTCTTAAAATAGGATATACTATCACATACTCGCATTGAATATGGGGGGTATGGGAGATGGGGCATTCTGAGATGACCCCCCAATTTTTAGCTTAGATGACTGTTTTTTTTAATATATCAATGAAAGCAATCAAAGTTTGTAGCATGAGTCATAGATCTTTCTTTGGATTCAAGATTAACAATATCTTCCTTATTTTTATTAATTTGGGTCAGTTTTATTGGACTGCACTCACACTACCATTTTTCCTGAAAGGTAGCAGTGTGCTTTAGAGGCAAATGCATGGGCTGGGAATCATATAGATTTAGTTTTTGATCCTGATTCCTCACTTGCTGGTCATCTGATCATATGAAGTAACTTCATCTCCGTGAACCACAGGTTTCTTTTCTTTAAAATGAGAATAAGGGACTTCCCTGATGGTCCAGCAGTAAAGAATCCACCTTCTAATGCAGGGGATGTGGGTTCAATCCCTGGTCAGGGAACTAAGATCCCACATGCTGCAGGGCAACTAAGCCCATGCACCACAACTACTGAGCTCATGCACCTCAATAAGAGAGCCTGTGTGCTGCAACTAGAGAGAAGCCTGCATGCTGTAACTGGAGAGAAGCCTGCGCGCCACAACGAAGACCTGACGTAACCAAAAGATAAATAAAATTTATGTATCCTAAATTATTCAAAAATAAAATAAAATAAAATGAGAATGACTACACTATAGAATTATTATGAAAATGAAATAGATCATAACTGTGAGTATCTAAGCCCAGTTGATGGAATAAAAGTGGCACTCAAAAACTTAATTGAGTTTACAAATAAGTAAATTCAGGCAACAATTTCATGTGTGTGTATGTTGCCTAAGCTCATGTGACTGGAGCACCTGTTTCTCAAACCTTCCTGGATCTCAGGTCTGCCTGGCAATCCTGTGGAAAAGGAAGATAATAAAGGATGAAAAATGATAGTTCAGAAAGGAAGCCATGTGAATAAAACTAGTAGGCACATACATGGCATAAACAGTTCTCAGTATCTAAAAGAACATTAAGCACTTTGTTTTTTATTTCTTTAATCTCCTTTAATGTTTATCTTGGAACTGCATTGAGCACAATGAACAGCATTTTTACATTATAAGACTTTCAAAAGGGTAAATCAAAATACTATTTTTAATTAACCAAAATGCTCAGAGAAGAGCAGGATTTTGGTTAACTGAGAAAGAAGTCCAACAAGCACTTTTTTCTACTTTAAACTTGAAAACCTTTCAAGAATAATCTTTTAAAAGTTTCAAGCTATAGTCTATAAAATATGTACATTCTTGGGAATTATTTCGTTGTTGATGTCTAAGGATCTATTGAGAGGTGTGTTATCATTGATTATCAATGATTCATTTAATCTATTATATTTTCATAGTGTCTAACAGAACTTGCTAGATGCTAGGAATACAAAGACAATAGGTATAATTTCTTTACTCAAGATTCTTATAGTGTAATGCTATGAATAGTAAAAGTAAGAAATTACTAAACATAAAAGTGATTGTTTTAGTTATCGTTGTTGTTATTTAATTATAGAAGCTTTTGGACACCACTGACAGGCACACAGGAGAGGCGAGGGACCCTGGGCAAAATGAGAAGGGTGGCCCAGTTCACCATGAATGTCCATTGGGCGCGGACTAAGCCTGGCCCTGGTGAGCCAGACGTCACCATATCCATCGATCACCCTCAAAGATAGAGAGAATTTTGTCATCTCCAGTGGAACTGAAGATAAGAAAGAAGATAAAGGGAAGAAGAGGACTTCAGGAAAAGTGAGTAAAGAGTGCTGAGAGAGGGCAGACAGCAGAAGCAAGAAGAACTACAATCCCACAGCCTGTGGAACAAAAACCACATTCACAGAAAGACAGACAAGATGAAAAGGCAGAGGATTATGTGCCAGATGAAGGAACAAGATAAAACCCCAGAAAAACAACTAGATGAAGTGGAGATAGGCAACCTTCCAGAAAAAAAATTCAGAATAATGATAGTGAAGATGATCCAAGACCTTGGAAAAATAATTGAGGCAAAGATCGAGAAGATGCAAGAAATGTTTAACAAAGACTGAGAAGAATTAAAGAACAAACAGAGTTGAACAATACAATAACTGAAATGAAAACTACACTCAAAGGAATCAATAGCAGAATAACTAAGGCAGAAGAACAGATAAGTGACCTGGAATACAGAATGGTGGAATTCACTGCTGCAGAACAGAATAAAGAAAAAAGAATGAAAAGAAATGAGGACTGCCTAAGAGACCTCTGGGACATTAAATGCAAAAACATTCACATTATAGGGGTCCCAGAAGGAGAAGAGAGAGAGAAAAGACCCGAGAAAATATTTGAAGAGATTAGAGTCGAAAACTTCCCTAACATGGGAAAGGAAATAGCCATCCAAGTCCAGGAAGCGCAGAGAGTCCCATACAGAATAAACCCAAGGAGAAACACACTGAGACACATAGTAATCAAATTGGAAAAAATCAAAGACAAAGAAAAATTATTGAAAGCAGCAAGGGAAAAATGACAAATAGCATACAAGGAAACTCCCATAAGGTTAACAGCTGATTTCTCAGCAGAAACTCTACAAGCCAGAAGGGAGTGGCATGATATACTTAAAGTGATGAAAGGGAAGAACCTATAACTAAGATTGCTCTACCCGGCAAGGATCTCATTCAGATTCTATGGAGAAATCAAAAGCTTTACAAGCAAAAGCTAAGAGAATTCAGCACCACCCAACCAGCTCTACAACAAATGCTAAAGGAATTTCTCTAAGTGGGAAACACAAGAGAAGAAAAGGACCTATAAAAACAAACCCAAAACAATTAGGAAAATGGTCATAGGAATATAGATATTGATAATTACCTTAAACGTGAATGGATTAAATGTTCCAACCAAAAGACACAGGCTTGCCGAATGGATACAAAAACAAGACCCATATATATGCTGTCTACAAGACACCCACTTCAGACCTAGGGACACACACAGACTGAAATTGAGGGTATGGAAACAGATATTCCATGCAAATGGAAATCAAAAGAAAGCTGGAGGGCTTCCTTGGTGGCGCAGTGGTTGAGAGTCCGCCTGCCAATGCAGGGGACACAGGTTCGTGTCCCGGTCCAGGAGGATCCACATGCTGCAGAGCTGCTGGGCCCGTGAGCCATGGCTGCTGAGCCTGCACATCCAGAGCCTGTGCTCCGCAATGGGAGAGGCCACAACAGTGAGAGGCCCGCGCCAAAAAATAAATAAATAAATAAAGCTGGAGTAGCAATACTCATATCAGATAAAGTAGACTTTAAAATAAAGAATGTTACAAGAGACAAGGAAGGACACTACATAATGATCAAGGGACCAATCCAAGAAGAAGATATAACAATTATAAATATATATGCACCCAACATAGGAGCACCTCAATACATAAGACAACTGCTAACAGCTCTAAAAGAGGAAATCAACAGTAACACAATAGTAGTGGGGGACTTTAACACTTCACTTACAACAATGGACAGATCAGTCAAAATGAAAACAAATAAGGAAACAGAAGCTTTAAATGACAGAATAGACCGGATATATATAATTGATATTTTTAGGACATTCCATCCAAAAACAGCAGATTACACTTTCTTCTCAAGTGAGCATGAACATTATCCAGAATAGATCACATCTTGGGTGACAAATCAAGCCTTAGCAAATTTAAGAAAATTGAAATCATATCAAGCATCTTTTCTGACCACAACGCTATGAGGTTAGAAATGAATTACAAGGAAAAAAATGTAAAAATCACAAACACATGGAGTCTAAACAATACATTACTAAGCAACCAAGAGATCACTGAAGAAATCCAAGAGGAAACCAAAAAATACCGAGAGACAAATGACAATGAAAACATGACAATCCAAAACCTATGGGATGCAGCAAAAGCAGTTCTAAGAGGGAAGTTTATAGCTATAGAAGCCTACCTCAAGAAACAAGAAAAATCTCAAGTAAACAATCTAACATTACACCTAAAGGAACTAGAGAAAGAAGAACAAACAAAACCCAAAGTTAGCAGAAGGAAAAATATCACAAAGGTCAGAGCAGAAATAAATGTAATAGAAACAAAGAAAACAATAGCAAAGAGCAATAAAACTAAAAGCTGGTTCTTTGAGAAGATAAACAAAATTGATAAACCATTAGCCAGACTCATCAAGAAAAAGAGAGGACTCAAATCAATAAAATTAGAAATGAAACAGGAAAAGTTACAACAGACACTGCAGAAATACAAAACATCCTAACAGACTACTACAAGCAACTCTATGCCAATAAAATGGACAACCTGAAGAAATGGACAAATTCTTAGAATGGTAAAGCCTTCCAAGACAGAGCCAAGAAGAAACAGAAAATATGAACAGACCAATCACAAGGAATGAAATTGAAACCATGATCAAGAATCTTCCAACAAGCAAAAGTCCAGGACCAGATGGCTTCACAGGTGAATTCTATCAAACATTTAGAGAAGAGCTCACACCCATCCTTCTCAAACTCTTCCAAAAAATTGCAGAGGAAGGAACACTCCCAAACTCATTCTATGAGGCCACCATCACCCTGATATCAAAACCAAGCAAAAATACTACAAAAAAAGAAAATTACAGACCAATATCACTGATGAATATAGATGTAAAAGTCCTCAACAAAATACTGGCAAACAGAATCCAACAACACATTAAAAGGTACATACACCACGATCAAGTGGGATTTATCCCAGGGATGCAAGAATTCTTCAATATACACAAATCAATCAATGTGATACACCATATTAACAAATTGAAGATTAAAAATCATATGATCATCTCAATAGATGCAGAAACACTTGTGACAAAATTCAACACCGATTTATAATAAAAACTCTCCAGAAAGTAGGCATAGAGGGAACCTACCTCAACATCATAAAGTCCATATATGACAAACCCACAGCAAATATATTCTCAATGGTGAAAAACTGAAAGGATTTCCTCTAAGATCAGGAACAAGACAAGGATGTCCACTCTCAGCACTATTATTCAACATAGTTTCAGAAGTCCTAGCCATGGCAATCAGAGAAGAAAAAGAAATAAAAGGAATACAAATTGGAGAAGAAGTTAAACTGTCAGTGTTTGCAGATGACATGATACGATACATATAGAATCCTAAAGATGCCACCAGAAAACTACTAGAGCTAATCAATGAATTTGGTAAAGTAGCAGGATACAAAATTAATGCACAGAAATCTCTTGCATTCCTATATACTAATGATGAAAAATCTGAGAGAGAAATAAAGGAAACACTCCCATTTACCATTGCAACAAAAAGAATAAAATACTTAGGAACAAACCTTCCTAGGGAGACAAAAGACCTGTATGCAGAAAACTATAAGACACTGATGAAAGGAATTAAAGATGATACCAACAGATGGAGAGATATACATGTTCTTGGATTGGAAGAATCAATAATGTGAAAATGACTCTACTACCCAAAGCAATCTACAGATTCAATGAAATCCCTATCAAATTACCAATGGCATTTTTTACAGAACTAGAACAAATCATCTTAAAATTTGTATGGAGACACAAAAGACCCCGAATAGCCAAAGCAGTCTTGAGGGAAAAAAACAGAGCTGGAAGAATCAGACTAGACTACAAAGCTACAGTAATCAAGACAATATGGTACTGGCACAAAAACAGAAACATAGATCAATGGAACAAGGTAGAAAGCCCAGAGATAAACCCACGCACCTATGGTCAACTAATCTATGACAAAGGAGGCAAAGATATACAATGGAGAAAAGATAGTCTCTTCAATAAGTGGTGCTGGGAAAACTGGACAGCTACATATAAAAGAATGAAATTAGAACACTCCCTAACACCATACACAAAAATAAACTCAAAATCGATTAGAGACCTAAATGTTAGACCGGACACTCTAAAACTCTTAGAGGAAAACATAGGAAGAACACTCTTTGACATAAATCACAGCAAGAACTTTTTTGATCCACCTCCTAGAGTAATGGAAATAAAAATGAAAATAAACAAATGGGACATAATGAAGCTTTTGCACAGCAAAGGAAACCATAAACAAGATGAAAAGACAACCCTCAGAATTGGAGAAAATATTTGCAAACAAATAAACAGACAAAGTATTAATCTCCAAAATATATAAACAGCTCATGCAGCTCAATATTAAAAAAAACAAACAACCCAATCCAAAAATGGGCAGAAGACCTAAATAGACATTTCTCCAAAGAAGACATACAGATGGCCAAGAAGCACATGAAAAGCTGCTCAACATCACTAATTATTAGAGAAATGCAAATCAAAACTACAATGAGGTATCACCTCACGCCAGTTAGAATGGGCATCCTCAGAAAATCTACAATCAACAAATGCTGGAGAGGGTGTGGAGAAAAGGAAACCCTCTTGCACTGTTGGTGGGAATGTAAACTGATATAGCCACTATGGAGAACAGTATGGAGGTTCCTTAAAAAACTAAAAATAAAATTACCATATGATCCAGCAATCCCACTACTTTTTCTCTGGGCATATACCCAGAGAAAACCATAATTCAAAAAGACACATGCACCCCAATGTTCATTTCAGCACTCTTTACCATAGCCACGTCATGGAAGCAACCTAAATGCCCATTGACCGATGAATGGGTAAAGAAGGTGTGGTACATATATACAATGGAATATTACTCAGCCATAAAGAGGAACGAAATTGGGTCATTTGTTGAGACGTGGATGAGTCTAGAGACTGTCATACAGAATGAAGTAAGTCAGAAAGGGAAAAACAAATATTGTACATTAACGCATATATGTGGAAGCTATAAAAATGGTACATATGAACTGGTTTGCAGGGCAGAAATTGAGACACAGATGTAGAGAACAAATGTATGGACACCAAGGGGGGAAAGCGGCCGGGGGGGTGGGGGTTGGGGTGTGATGAATTGGGCGATTGGGATTGACATGTATACACTGATGTGTATAAAATTGATGAGTAATAAGAACCTGCTGTATAAAAAAAATTTTTTTTAATTAAAAAAAAACTAAAAAAATAAAATTTTAGAAATAAATATTAAAAAAAAGAAGCTTTACGTTTTTAAAATATAAATCAGGTTAGTTTCCAAAGGCTATTTCTGAACCCACTTGTTTATAACTTTAGAATGTTGGAAGAGGTTTTTACATGTATTTCCTTGATGCAGTTTTAACTAAAGTGAGGTATGATTTGTCCCTTCACAGTTTTAAAGCCACGTTCAAATTGGATGTTGTCTCAGGGAACTTTTCCCAGAATAGATCAGTTTCATCTACATTAAAAATTAGCAAAGCCTGTTGATCACCAAACCTCCCTCATACACCCACAACCCCCCCTACACACCCACACACCCACACACACACACACACACACAGACGCCACACCCTGATTATCTCCAAGGCAACCACAAAATGCCCCAGTGTTTGTTTGCTTCCTCATCACTCCTTTGATATTTAGAGTCCAGTAGGTGTTGAACCATTGCACATTCAAGAGCTGCACTAGAACTTTCCATCAAGAGCCTTTTCACCTTGTTTAGTCTTTACTCTTGTAACAAACTTTGAATCTTCTCCTGAATGAATGTTAGACTAGTGGGCTTCCAGCATGGATGCTGACTCTCTAGCCACACATGTAGAAGGTTATCCATTTTGCTCATAACCTTCTTCATATCTTGCTGAAGCACTGTATTTGTTGTCAATGGCATGATCTAATCTCTGTCCTTTCAGAAGCTTTCCTTCTCATTATACTGCAAATTCATCCATTTGCAATATTCATAATCTTTTCACTACTTTCTAATTTTAAATATTCATCTTGTTTTTTATACATTGTACATATACACTTCTTACTACTAGCATTTACCACACATTGCTCATGGTAACTAGGGAGATATAGGACAATTATCTGGAAGCATGAAGGACCTACTTGAGGTTCTTGGTCAATATTTTAAGGTGATTTCTGTCAGCACGGTTGAATGTTTTCCCCTAGGCACCTCCAGCTGAGATGTGGGTATGGAATAGAGGAGAATTGGATTTAGCCAGCGTTGTAGTTTTGCCTGCAGGTAAGACGATGAGAGAGATGGACAAGAGATTTGTGCAAGTGACTACAAACATTGACCTTGGAGTTTTAAGCTGGATAGGAAGAAAGAGAATATATTGAACCATGAGAAATAGTGATAAGATAGAATGATCAATTGATTGGAGATGAAGAGTCAAAGATCATTGGAACCAGTTGTGAGGGTAGAGAAAATGAGCTGAAAAGATGAAAGATGATGATCAGAGTGGAATGGTATGATGGCTGGGTTGCAGGTAACAATCTTGACAAGGTCTACAGTTTGACTTGGGGAGTAAGGAGGCTGAGGTAGGGTGGACAGCAAGATCATGAGGAGAAAAGACATTAAGGCTGTGAGCAGCCATACTGTGAAAGCGTCACATATACATATATTGAGATCACCAAGAGTTAAGATATAAGTAGTATGGAGAGCACGAGAGTGAGCCAGGGACTGCAGTTGCCAAAAAAAATGAGGAGATGGGGTGATAACATGGGAGTCAGTAGATAACAGCCAGGATTCCACTAGATACAATAGTAATATTACTAAAAACCTCAGAACTGAGCATAAAGACCAATACTCACATTTTAGCCCATAGGTCTAGGCCAGTAAAGCACTAGAACCATGAATAAATCAAGCCCATTGACAAATTTTTATCTGAGGGACAATACACTTTGTAAAAGTTTGGATTAGTTGTCAGATAAAAATGGAAGGAATCGCATAAAAGTCCAGTTTCCACCTTCTCTTGAAAAATGGAAAGTTTTGTCAATATTGGACTCAAACTGACATACAGGAATAATACAGTGAAGTTGAGTGCTGACTGCCCCATCAAACAGGACACACTCGCTCCAGTTTACCACAGTCCCCTCCACTCCTTCGTGTCTCACTTGGCCTCTTTTACCAAGTTACTTATCAGTTTACCTATAGGCATTTGAGTTTTTAATCCTGTGTCAAATCAATAGACAATATTTTGGCCAAATGACTGTAAAAGATTGCTAAAGCTATGCTTAAAAGTGAATCTCATAGAAGGAAAAGTATTTACGTGTTGGAGAGCTCTTTTCAGTTGGAATTTAAATTTACTGAAGTTTTACCACCTTGCCCCACCACTTCACAAGCAATTATCCTCATTGAATCAACATTCCTAAATTACAATGCATTTCAAATTATATTCCAAATATATTCTTTGTGTCATAGAGATAAAGATTAAGAGCCTTTATTAAGGCTCTTAAACATACCTTATGCTCAACCTTCTTAACTTATAAGAAGAGAATGGAAGGAAGCGTAGGGAGTTAAGGTAAGATGTTCAAGGTCATGAACCATGCTGCATGGCATAACTGGATTTAAATTCTTGTCTTAACTCCTCCAAATTAAATTTAAAAATAATCATTTATCTGGTTTAGGATCTTTTCGAAATACCTTTGTTGTAAAATATTGCAAAAATTATTGCAAAAGCTTACAGAATTTAATACATTTATATATGTGTACTTATCACCCAGCTTTATTAAAATTTCAAATATCTTTAGATTTGGGAAAGAAATATTTTAGATAGAGTTGAAGCCCTTCCCACATGTTCACCCCAAGTCTCTTCGCTTCCCTTCCTCCTCAGAGGCAGCCATTATGGCAAATTTGTTATCTTTCCTTTAGGAAGGCATTTAAAAGGAAATAAATTCTAAAAGTAATTATATTTATGGAGATTTTTATTCCTACTAAGATGTGTGAATGTACAGTGCTAAAAGGAGAATGCATATAGAGTTTATTTACAGACTAAAATCACCCTACAAAGGGAAATGGAGCCATTCCAAATATGCCTCCAAGCGAAGTCCCAAATTGAAACTAAGTATTACTGACTCAAGACAATACATGAGGCTCATTGATTTCAATAATAAGAACTAAATCCTGTTTCTCCAAGAGTAAAAGTGAGGAGAGATGCTTCTAGGCAAGGCCAGGTTCATGGGCATGCAACCTGTGCTGTCACACAGAGCCCTACAGCTCAAAGGGTCCCACACTTGGTTTAATGCTCTGTTATTGCTGTCTTGAAATTCTGGATAATTTTTGAACAAGGGGCGCCACATTTTCATGCTGCACTAGGCCCTTCTTATTATGTAGCTGGTTCTGGTCTCGGGGCAAGTGAGAGCCAAACTGAACCTTCCATCCCCAACTCTGTCTTCCTAAGATGTAGCTGTCTTCTAGTGACTCCTGAGCTGACAGTGGCTGCCAAATTTGCTTTTTCCTCAGGAGGGTGCTGTTCTACCTTTAATACTCAGTTCTAATCTTAGATGCAGACTTCTTGCCTAGTTTCCCATGCACAGCTGTATATAAAAGAGGGAATGTTTTAGTAGGGTTTTAAAGGCCAAGTTACTTCAAAAGGGAAATGGACATGGAAATACAGGTAGGTAAGAATTACAGTCATTTGCTGAGCTCTTACCTTGTGCCAGGTGCTATGCTAAGCAGAGTAAATGCAGTATTTCTTTTTTCTGTACAACACCTTATGAGATAGATGTTATTATCTCCATTTTACAGGTAACAAAACTGAGGACCAGAGAGTTTAATTACCTTCCCAATGGCAGATAGTTAGTGAGAGGAAGAATTAGAATTTGAGCCTTGTCCTGTCTGCCTCCAGAGACCATGAATGGGAGGCTTTTGTTTGTTTGTTTTAACCTCTCTAATAGATAGATCTTACTTAATCTAATCATTCATCCTTTGAATAAATCATTTTCTTTTGGTATTTCAAAAATATCTCTAGAGCAAAACATCAGAGTAAGAGGGATCAATTAGTCTCACTGGATCAATGGCTTTCTAAGCTTAGTAAATCTTTCCCAGGTCATCATTCAAACAAGTGCTCCAGGAAAATTCCTTGTTTCTCCATGTTAGAGGCCTTTGAGGCAGCTCACAAATGATTTAAATCGTGAATAATCTGTGAGTGTTAAGGTGCTATTTTTGCCAATAGCTTTAATGAATGTTTAATACATTCTAGATGCCATTTTAAGTATTTCGCATACATTGTCTCTTTTAATTCCCACTATCAGCCCTATGAAAGTGGTATGATTGCCATTATCCCCCTTTTGCCAATGAAGAAACTGAGGTCCACAAATTATATATATATATCAGTGAAAAAAATGAAGGTTGCATTGATAAATTAACTTGTCCCCAAATGCCTGGTAATATTTCCTCTACTCTCACTTTAATCCATTGTATAATGTGTGTGGTTTTATATCAGGAGGTACTGAAATTTGGAGGATTATGTTATTCTGTGCTGTGAATAGGGTGTTCTGTAAAACCTGATTCAAGTAATATTCTTCTGAAACAAGCTTGGGCTGCTACATTGCCAGTCTTTTGTTAGATCTTTGGTGATCCCAGCCAAATTGGCCTTTTGCTTATTTTAAATTAATCTAGGATCTTAAAGAGTTATACATTCTAAAAGAAGAGAGGGCTTATTAATACTGACAGTGAAGAGACACAGAGAGCAACGTTTCTTTGCTACTAAAAGTAACTACTCATACAGCTCATAGTCACAGACCCAAATTCAGGCTTTCTTTTCAGGTTGCATCCTTACCCAGCTCCAGGTCTGCTTCCTTTTGGAAGGAGGAACTTTTCTCTGCCACCTCCATCACTACTGGGACTACTCTAATTATCCTCAACATGTACATGTCTCAGAGTACGCTTAGTTACGTGGCAAGCAGGTAAGATCTCTATCAGCAACATAAAGATGCTCTCCAAAGGCAAGATCTCTATCAGCAAGAGAAAGATGCTCTCCAAACAATTCAGAAGGCCACCATTTGAACCCTTCCTGCTTGCCCTAGAATAGACTTCTTTTAAGATGATTGAACATGGGGACAATTATTCCATTTGTGTGAAACTCTTATACAGAAGTGTGGTCCTGTTCAGAATTTTATCTTTAGTTACTTTCATTCATGAAACATTTCATAGATCACGCTCTCCATCATATTTTCCTAAAAGAAAAATATTTTAACATTTTAAAAAATATCCGGAACAATAAATCTTTATAGAATTATTTTTCTTAATTGAGCTATTCTTATAAGTGTTAGCATAAGAACATTTCTTAATCTCTGACCCCAAATCCTGAAATTCAAAAACAAATTTTAAAATGAAAACATTTTTCCAAATTAGCAACAAACATATGTGATTTGTAAACCTGTCCAAAATTAATATCTGTTCAACTGCTTGTCAAATGACATAAATATATTACACATTTTGATAAATACTAAGCATAAACATTAAAATTCCATTGGCACTGAATCTCTTAACATAAAGGATAGTGCCTTTTTAAAAAGTTAGTTTAAAAATTTGTGGAAAATACTAATTTTTGCTAGAATGAGTCAAGAACAAGCATCAATTCTATTGCAATTTTTTTTCATTTTTAAAGATATAGATGCTTGAGGAATCTTTCCTGTAAGTAAGTAGATGGAAATGGAAAGAGTTTTATTATAGAAATGTCACTCAGTTCTTGTAATTCTTTATGAGTTATGTGCTAAAAATTATATAATGATTCTTTATCAGGCTTTGTTTTATAGTCAGTTTCCAATTTGAGTTCTCTTAATTTCTTCATCTATGTTTGCAAACAAGGAACATGGAACCCACCAAAATTGGAATAGAATTTTTTATCCATTCATTAAATATACTCACTTTCTCCATATCCACACTAATATTTCAAATTGTTCTTTTTGTGTGGTACCCTGAAGGTGTTTATAACCTAGGGAATTTCCCATAGCAATTTAGAATAAGCATGATGTTTGGCTATTTTAGGGAAAGTAGAAAGAAGGAAAGTGTTGAAAGGGATTCTAGCCATGGGTGCCTTTTCATATTTCAGGAAAGAGTATGAATGGAAGTTAGATATCTGGAAATCAATTCTTCAGAACTACACTTGGAATGTTTCAATTATCCATAGGAATATACATATCTTGCCACAAGCTATGGGAAACCATTAATAACATTAATCAAGGTAGTGATATGTTCAGGTTTGAGCGTTAGAAAGATCACTGTGGCTGCAGAGGAGAGAGATCAACAGGTTGGGGGTGAAATGAAGGGACAGGTACCAGTGGCTAAAGGAGTAAAACCAAGACATTGTGACATTGTTGCAATGTGACATTTAGACATTGTGAGCCACAGAAAGAACTTGGAGTTAGGGAAGTGCTAAAATTTGGCTACTAGTGGCTCAGAACTACAGACTGGCACTATTAACTCATGATCTCCTTGAGATTTTATATCCATCTAGATCATAGGCATTATGTAGAATGAATCCTAGGGAACAATGGAATAGGAGATATATATATATATTACCTTGAGAGTTCTTTTTTTTTTAATACGCCTTTATTGGAGTAGATTTGCTTCACAAAACTGTGTTAGTTTCTCTTGTACAGAAAAGTGAATCAGCCATATTGCATACATATATCCCCATATCCCCTCCATCTTGAGCCTCCCTCCCACCATCCCTAACCCACCCCTCTAGGTTGTCACAAAGCACTGAGCTGATCTCCCTGTGCTATGCGGCTGCTTCCCACCAGCTATCTATTTTACACTTGGTAGTGTATATATGTCCATGCCACTCTCTCACTTTGTCCTAGCTTACCCTTCCCCCTCCCTGTGTCCTCAAGTCCATTCTCTATGTCTACATCTTTATTCCTACCCTGCCACTAGGTTCATTAGTACCATTTTGTTGTTGTTGTTAGATTCCATATATATGCATTAGCATACAGTATTTGTTTTTCTCTTTCTGACTTACTTCACTCTGTATGACAGACTCTAGGTCCATCCACCTCACTAAAAGTAACTCAATTTCGTTTATTTTTATGGCTGAGTAATATTCCATTGTATATATGTGCCACATCTTCTTTATCCATTCACTTGTTGATGGACATTTAGGTTGCTTCCATGTCCTGGTTATTGAGTTTTCAGTAATCTCAATTCAAAAAGAAAATATCACAAATTGAATAATTTCCTAGATTTCTGTATGTTTTGGAAGCTAGTAAAATAAATCAACTTCTATTCCCATTAACAAATTCTTTACTTGGGGTAAACTGGCCTAAGTAATATGCTGTAAACTATTCTACCTAAATCCTATGCATTCTTTAAGGATTATCTCATATCTGATCTAAGTTCTGAAACCTCAAACGAAACCAATTTACAGCAATCTCCACTTTGTACTAATTTGTTTACAAGTTAATTTCTACTACCCTGTATTTTTCCATTTCATCTATATTGTCTTGAGACTTCTCTTTGGGGGTTGTAATAGACTGTTATAAATTATGGACACTTAGTATTTAGTCTTACAGATGTTTGTATCTTGTACAACCTATGATATATTTTTTTTAGTTGGGGTATAGGTGCTTTACAATGTTGTGTTAGTTTCTGCTGTACAACAAAGTGAATCAGCTATATGTATACACATATCGCTTTCCTCTTGGACCTCCCTCCCACCCCACTCCCGATCCTACCCATCTAGGTCACCACAGAGCACTGAGCTGAGCTCCCTGTGCTATACAGCAGGTTCCCACTAGCTATCTGTTTTACACATGGTAGTGTATATGTGTCAATCCCAATCTCCCAATTCATCCCACTCTGCTTCCCGCCACCTGTCCACATGTCTGTTCTCTATGTCCAAATCTCTATTCCTGCCTTGCAAATAGGTTCATCTGTACCATTTTTCCAGATTCCACATATATGTGTTAATATACAATATTTGTTTTTCTCTTTCTGACTTACTTACTTCACTCTGTATGATAGACTCTAGGTCTATCCATGTCTCTACAAATGACACAATTTTCATTCCTCTTTATGGCTGAGTAATATTCCATTATATATATGCACTACACCTTCTTTATCCATTCATCAGTCAGTGGACAGACATTTAGGTTGCTTCCATGTCCTGGCTATTGTAAATAGTGCTGCAATGAACATTGGGATGCAGTGTCTTTTTGAATTATGATTCTCTCAGGGTATATGCCCAGTAGTGGGATTTCTGTGTCATATGGTAATTCTATTTTTAGTTTTTTAAGGAAGCTCCATACCGTTCTCCACAGTGGCTGCATCAATTTACATTCCCACCAAGAGGGCAGGATCTCTTTTCTCCACACCCTCTCCAGCATTTATTGTTTGTAGAGTTTTGATGATGGCCATTCTGACCAGTGTGAGGTGATACCTCATTGTAGTTTGGGTCTGCATTTCTCTAATAATTAGTGATGTTGAGCATCTTTTCATGTGCCTCTTGGCCATCTGTATGTCTTCGTTGGAGAAATGTCTATTTAGGTCTTCCGCCCATTTTTGGATTGTGTTGTTCTTTTTTTTTTTTTTTTTTTTGATATTGAGCTGCATAAGCTGCTTATATATTTTGGAGATTAATCCTTTGTCAGTTGCTTCCTTTGCAAATATTTTCTCGCATTCTGAGGGTTGTCTTATCTCATTTATGGTTTTCTTTGCTGTGCAAAAGTTTTAAGTTTAATTAAGTCCCACTTGTTTATTTTTGTTTTTATTTTCATTACTCTAGGAGGTGGGTCAAAAAAGATGTTGCCGTGGTTTATGTCAAAGAGTGTTCTTCCTATGTTTTCCTCTAAGTGTTTTATAGTGTCCAGTCTTACATTTAGGTCTTTAATCAATTTTGAGTTTATTTTTGTGTATGGTGTTAGAAAGTGTTCTAATTTCATTCTTTTACATGTAGCTGTCCAGTTTTCCCAGCAACACTTATTGAAGAGACTGTCTTTTCTCCATTGTATATTCTTGCCTCCTTTATTATAGATTAGGTGACCATATGTGCATGGGTTTATCTCTGGGCTTTCTATCCTGTTCCATTGATCTATCTTTCTTTTTTTGTACCAGTACCATACTGTCTTGATTACTGTAGCTTTGTAGTATAGTTTGAGGTCAGGGAGCCTGATTCCTCCAGCTCCGTTTTTCTTTCTCAAGATTTCTTTGGCTATTCTGGGTCTTTTGTGTTTCCATACAAATTGTAAAATTTTTTGTTCTAATTCTGAAAAATGCCATTGGTAATTTGATAGGGAATGCATTGAATCTGTAGATTGCTTTGGGTAGTATAGTCATTTTCACAATATTGATTCTTCCAATCCAAGAACATGGTATATCTCCCATCTGTTTGTGTCATCTTTGATTTCTTTCTTCAGTGTCTTATAGTTTTCTGAGTACAGGTCTTTTACCTCTATGAGATTTTAAGTTACAAGTATTGTAGGCTTCTGAAGATGGGACCAAACTCTAAGTCTTTTCTGAGGCATCCAGAGTATCCAACACAGTGTCACACAAAATGGATCCCATAAATGCTTATTAACTGATTCAATTATATCTCTTGGGCAGCATCCCTATCTTTATGACCATTTAAAGAGGCTATGCTCTTTCTCCAAGTTCTCTTTTAAACATTAGTTTCTATGTTTCCATAAAACCATGGACTAATCAAGTAAACATGAAGAGAAAGTTGTCAGGTCACTTCATTATAAGGCTCATTTTATAGGCACCTCTATTTAACACCATTAAAAACAGGGTTTCTGCACCACCCCAAACTTTATTATTTGGTTCTAAAACTACACTGGGACTTATAAGTCCAAGGATGAAAAGAGATACAGGAAGGGAACACCTATTTAATGCCTACTCTGCAATGGAAAATTTATGCACCCTGTCCTATCACACCAGCAGTCTCTTGGGAAAGGCTGGGATGACAAAACACAGGAGAATTAAAAGCCTCTGCTCTCAGCAATCCTGTCTTGACGGCTCTTTCTAATCCTCAGGAATATTCCAATATTTGATATCTTCAATTAACCCAGACCCTGGGCACTCACCTAAGCTTTTATAAGGAGTTTTTTATGGGAAGCCCCAGTATAAGATCAAGGGAGTGAACATCTTGCCCCAGTTTCCCAAAGATCATTCAAACTATCAAATTCTTTCTAGTAGCAGAGAGAAGGAAAGTTAGCAAGAATAGCAGCTCCAAAAACTTTGGCTAAAGTTGTAGGTGTAGTTGAGACCTCAGGCCAGCTTTAAAGAAGAAGACTATAGTAGCTTCACAGTCTCTGGGGCCAAGGCCAGTGGCTTTCAATGTAGATAGACTCTAATAATGGTTTTCAAGCTGAGTGTGGGGCTGTATCTAGAGAAAGGTTGTATAAGGCTGAGGCAACTTGGCTTTGGGAACCAAATGATCTGTATGTAGCAACCTGCGTCTTGGCTTCTTGGAATCTAGCTGAGGGTAGTCTTAGAGAAGCATGGAAAAGAGGAAAGAAAGGATACTACTAGCAAATGGTATTACTAGAAGAGGAAAGAATACTATTGGACATTTTTGGAAAAGTTGAATTTGAATCTTGATTCTGTGTCTTTTTGATTTTGAGTTAGACACTTAAGCTCTCTGAACTTAAATATCCTTTTTTTGCAAAAAAAAAAAAAAAAAAAAAAGAGAGTAATGATACCCTGCGTACCAAAGAACCATCATGAAGATCAAATTTATTTCATCAATTCTTTAAGCAAATATTTATCACGTACTTTCTATGTGTCAGGCACTCTGCTACATGCTGGGGATACACTGGTGAACACAGATGTGCTTCTTGGCCTGATGAAGCTTTAGTCTAACACAAGTTTCTCAACCTCAGCACTATTGATATTTTGTATTGAATAATGCTTTGTTGTGGGAGGTTACCCTGTGCCTATCCTGTAGCAGTAGCCTCCCTACCCACTAGATGCTAGTAATGCCTCTGCTTCCTGTCATAACAACCAAGAATGTCTCCAGACACTGCCAAATTTCCTTTGGGAGGAATAATTATTGCCAGTTGAGAACCACTAGTCTAATGGGAAACAGGTGGCTTCTGAGAAAGGGAAAACAAGTTTCTTTCTTCTTCTGGATGTTAATTAGGAAGCATTTCCTGGTGGCGGACATCTTATGACCAAAAGGGGAATTGGCTGATGCTGTAGTGGCAAAATGAAACGATGGAAGAAAACTTGGGGTCCTGGTAACACAATAAAAACTTAATCCCTGGAGTTTGCCCTATCTCTGGACCTCTGGATTTGCTGCTAATTGAGATATTGCATTTCCATATTGTTTAAGTAAAAGAGTTTCTGTTGCTTGCAACTGTGAGAATCCCAATTCATATGGTCTTTCTTCATCTCTTCTTTCTTCATCCATAAAATGGGGATAATAAAACATTCTTTGGATAAAATGTTTATAAAATATATTGCCCACTGTTGGGCATCAAGTAACCAGTATTATTATAATGACTAGATTTATTTTTGATCTTTTAAGACACTCATCATCATTTGCATACATCTCTGTTTAATGCCTATCCTTAATATGTGCATCAAATATTAATTTTCCTCATGGATTTCCTCAGAGAATCTTCCTTCAAACATACAGTGCAACTTACCAGTCACTAATATTTGTTAACCCAAATAATAATGAATGTCTATAATACTTAAAGCTGCAGCATTCTTGGTAACCCGACTGTTCTCACCTCTCTATATGTGTGTTCACTCTTCAAGTTGTATATCTTCACTATAGTGTATTATTGCACGTCTGTCCCTTTGGTGAGAAGAGTCACTTCCCAAGAGAGACCTGAGCTAAAACTTATCTCCAGCCAGGAAGGATCATGGACATTATGACCCTTCCAGTGATGTAACATTAAATGTCCTTCTTACCCACACTGCAGTAGCCATGCAGGAAGTTTATGATGGAGATAATTAGTGCTCACCATATCCAGTTTTCCTTTCTTTCCTGGGCACAAAGGAACATGTCCCAGGCACTTACAGTTAAGTGGAACCATATGACTAATTCTGGACAGTAGTCTGTGTAGTCTGTGACACAGCAGTATTTGAGAGTGGGTGTCATCTCTGCAATTCTCCCTTTTGCATCTTTGGAAGCTATTTTTTCCGGATGGTGTAGCCACAAATTGGAAAGGGCCTGGATCCCCGCTTGGAAGGGAACAGCCTTGAAAAGCTATCTGACCTAAAGGAGACGTGAGTGAGAAATAAACTTTTATGTGTAAGACCACTAAGGTTTCTGGGGTTACTTGTTACCTAAAAATAGCCAATCCTGGGGCTTCCCTGGTGGCACAGTGGTTGGGAGTCTGCCTGCTGATGCAGGGGACACAGGTTCGTGTCCCGGTCTGGGAAGATCCCACATGCAGCAGAGCGGCTGGGCCCGTGAACCATGGCCGCTGAGCCTGCACGTCCGGAGCCTGTGCTCCGCAATGGGAGAGGCCACGGCAGTGAGAGGCCCGCGTACCACAGGGGAAAAAAAAAAAGCCAATAGTGTTTTAATACAAGGGTGTTCCTACTCATTCATTTCATGTCACACATCCTGGAGCTACACGAAATCCCTTCTATCTGGAATCATTTGGGAGGCAAGTGCTCCACATTAGTGAATTTTCCAAATACCCGAATGGAACCAGTATGGAGGGGAGGTGAGATAAGGGGTTTGGAAAGTTTTTATTTGGCTGTGTATCTTTTTGTCCTATGGCCCTGGAACATGGTTAAATTGGGCCTGACAGCTAATTTAGGTTAACTTTCTCTTGGAGTGCTTTTGTGGGCTCTATGAAGGTGCTGTGCTGATAGCACCCTCTTCCATTCTGTTTGACCTAGGAAGATTCATCCTTATTCTAGATGGTAAGACTTATGATTAATTTCTCAGTTTCCAGGTATCTTTTTACTCCTCCAGGTCACTCTATTGAGTAGCGCCCAAGAAGACGCCATACTGATACTGTCCTATGTGGCCCCCACCATCTATGGAAAACATTCCTGCATTGTTTGCCCTGATAAACACTGGAATAAAAGCTGGTCCCAACGTAGCAGTGCTCTCCTGATTCTGGGTCCCTACACTAATCAGTCAACCTCTTTCCTACCTTCTACTTAGCCCACAGTCCTCTTTTGCTTTCTTAGACACGGGTTTTCTCCATGACATCTTCTGACTGCAAAGGACACATAAAATATCTCCAAGTGGTGCCCTGGAAGATTTCCTCACTAGGATTGAGGTAAGAAGATTGTAACTGTACTTCTACTTCATAGGAGGCCAGGTAGAGACTCACAGCAAGGCAAATGCACTCCTCAAAGGTATCTCCTTTCCCATTTTTTCTGTCTGACCCCACATTTATCTTTGATTTGACTGAGGGTTTAAAGAGACCTGGACTAGTTTCTAAATCTGCACATGGTAACATACGGAGGGAAAATTCTATCTCAGGCTCATTTTGCCATTCTGATATGTACAGTACAAGTGCTTTAATTCATACTAAGATAGAGCAAACAAGCCCCATGGCAACATCTTGTTACCTGAAGCTTACCTTTTTAAAGCAGTGGATTCTTTCTATTTTAATAATTTTTCAGTGACACATATTTTAAGTGTGTGCTTAAATTATTTATAGATAACTAAAAATTTTTATTATGCATGTTAGTTATCATGCCTAAAAATTCATACCTTTCAGGAGTACTGACATGTGTGAATTTGCTTATTTCTATATCAAATGGCCCCAAATGACTATGCTTTAATAGTTACGTCACATGAAGAAATTTGGGGTATATGTATGGAAGAAAAAGAAGACATATGAGAGGCTTCCGGGAAGATGGCGTTAGAGTAAGACGCGGAGATCACCTTCCTCCCCACAGATACACCAGAAATACAGCTACATGTGGAACAACTCCTACAGAACACCTACTGAACGCAGGCAGAAGACCTCAGACCTCCCAAAAGGCAAGAAACCTCCCACGTACCTGGGTAGGGCAAAAGAAGAAAGAAACAACAGAGACAAAAGAATAGGGACGGACCCGCACCAGTGGGAGGGAGCTGTGAAGGAGGAAAGGTTTCCACACACTAGGAAGCCCCTTCGCGGGCAGAGACTGCGGGTAGCGGAGGCGGGAAGCTTCGGAGCCGCGGAGCAGAGCAAAGCAACAGGGGTGCGGAGGGCAAAGTGGAGAGATTCCCGCACAGAGGATCAGGGCCGACCAGCACTCACCAGTCCGAGAGGCTTGTCTGCTCACCCGCCGGGGCGGGCGGGGCTGGGAGTTGAGACTCGGGCTTCGGTCGGAGCACCGGGAGAGGACTGGGATTGGCGGCGTGAACACAGCCTGCAGGAGGTTAGTGTGCCATGGCTAGCCGAGAGGGAGTCCGGGGAAAAGTCTGGACCTGACGAAGAGGCAAGAGACTTTTTCTTCCCTCTTTGTTTCCTGGGGCGCGAGGAAAGGGGATTAAGAGCGCTGCTTAAAGGAGCTCCAGAGACGGGCGCGAGCCACGGCTAAAAGCGCGGACCCCAGAGAGGGGCATGAGACGCTAAGGCTGCTGTTGCCGCCACCAAGAAGCCTGTGTGCGAGCACAGGTCACTATCCACACCCCACTTCCGGGGAGCCTGTGCAGCCCGCCACTGCCAGGGTCCCAGAATCCAGGGACAACTTCCCGGGGAGAACGCATGGCGCGCCTCAGGCTGGTGCAATGTCACGCCGGCCTCTGCCGCCGCAGGCTCTCCCTGCACTCCATGCCCTTCCTTCCCCCCGGCCGGAGCGAGCCAGAGCCCCTAAATCAGCAGCTCCTTTAACCCCATCCTGTCTGAGTGAAGAACAGACGCCCTCCGGCAACCTACATGCAGAGGCGGGGCCAAATTCAAAGCTGAGCCCCTGGGAGCTGTGAGAACAAAGAAGAGAAAGGGAAATCCCTCCCAGCAGCCTCAGAAGCAGCGGATTAAATGTTCACAATCAACTTGATGTACCCTGCATCTGTGGAATACATGAATAGACAATGAATCATCCCAAATTGAGGAGGTGGACTTTGAGAGCAAGATTTATGATTTTTTCCCCTTTTCCTCTTTTTGTGAGTGTGTATGTGTATGCTTCTGTGTGAGATTTTGTCTGTATAGCTTTGCTTCCACCATTTGTCCTAGGATTCTATCTGTCCGTTTTGTTTTGTTTTTTTCTTAATAATTATTTTTTATTTTAATAACTTTATTTTATTTTACTTTATCTTCTTTCTTTCTTTTTTTCCTTCGTTCCCTTCTTCCTTCCTTCCTCCCTCCCGCCCTCCCTCCCTCCCTCCCTCTTTTCTTTCTTTCTTTCTACTTCTACTAATTCTTTCTTTCTACTTTTTCTCCCATTTATTCTGAGCCATGTGGATGAAAGGCTCTTGGTGCTACAGCCAGGAGTCAGTGCTGGGCCTCTGAGGTGGGAGAGCCAACTTCAGGACACTGGTCCACAAGAGACCTCCCAGCTCCACAAAATATCAAATGGTGAAAGTCTCCCAGAGATCTCTGTCTCAAAACCAGCACCCATCTTCACTCAACGACCAGCAAGCTACAGTGCTGGACATCCTATGACAAACAACTAGCAAGACAGGAACACAACCCCACCCATTAGCAGAGAGGCTGCCTAAAATCATAACAAGTCCACAGACTTGTGTCATAACAAGTCCACAGACTTGTGTCCATAACACACCACCAGACGTGGACCTGCCCACCAGAAAGACAAGATCCAGCCTCATCCACCAGAACACAGGCACTAGTCCCCTCCACCAGGAAACCTACACAACCCACTGAACCAACCTTAGCCACTGGGGACAGACACCAAAAACAACGGGAACTACAAACCTGCAGCCTGCAAAAAGGAGACCCCAAGCACAGTAAGATAAGAAAAATGAGAAGACAGAAAAATACACAGCAGATGAAGGAGCAAGATAAAAACCCACCAGACCTAACAAATGAAGAGGAAGTAGGCAGTCTACCTGAGAAAGAATTCAGAATAATGATAGTAAAGATGATCCAAAATCTTGGAAATAGAATAGACAAAATACAAGAAACATTTAACAAGGACCTAGGAGAACTAAAGATGAAACAAACGACAATGAACAACACAATCAATGAAATTAAAAATACTCTAGATGGGATCAATAGCAGAATAACTGAGGCAGAAGAACGGATAAGTGACCTGGAATATAAAATAGTGGAAATAACTACTGCAGAGCAGAATAAAGAAAACAGAATGAAAAGAACTGAGGACAGTCTCAGAGACCTCTGGGACAACATTAAACGCACCAACATTCAAATTATAGGGGTTCCAGAAGAAGAAGAGAAAAACAAAGGGACTAAGAAAATATTTGAAGAGATTATAGTTGAAAACTTCCCTAATATGGGAAAGGAAATAGTTAATCAAGTCCAGGAAGCACAGAGAGTCCCATACAGGATAAATCCAAGGAGAAACATGCCAAGACACATATTAACCAAACTGTCAAAAATTAAATACAAAGAAAGCATATTAAAAGAAGCAAGGGAAAAACAACAAATAACACACAAGGGAATCCCCATAAGGTCAACAGCTGACCTTTCAGCAGAAACTCTGCAAGCCAGAAGGGACTGGCAGGACATATTTAAAGTGATGAAGGAGAAAACCCTGCAACCAAGATTACTCTACCCAGCAAGGATCTCATTCAGATTTGATGGAGAAATTAAAACCTTTACAGACAAGCAAAAGCTGAGAGAATTCAGCACCACCAAACCAGCTTTACAACAACTGCTAAAGGAACTTCTCTAGGCAAGAAACACAAGAGAAGGAAAAGACCTACAATAACAAACCCAAAACAATTAAGAAAATGGGAATAAGAACATACATACCGATAATTACCTTAAATGTAAATGGACTAAATGCTCCCACCAAAAGACACAGATTGGCTGAATGGATACAAAAACAAGACCCATATATTTGCTGTCTACAAGAGACCCACTTCACACCTAGAGACACATACAGACTGACAGTAAGGGGATGGAAAAAAATATTTCATGCAAATGGAAACCAAAAGAAAGCTGGAGTAGCAATTCTCATATCAGACAAAATAGACGTTAAAATAAAGACTATTAGAAGAGACAAAGAAGGACACTACATAATGATAAAGGGATCAATCCAAGAAGAAGATATAACAATTGTAAATATTTATGCACCCAACATAGGAGCACCTCAATACATAAGGGAAATACTAACAGCCATACAAGGGAAAATCAACAGTAACACATTCATAGTAGGGAATTTTAACATCCCCCCTTTCACCAATGGACAGATCATCCAAAATGAAAATAAATAAGGAAACACAAGCTTTAAATGATACATTAAACAAGATGGACTTAATTGATATGTATAGGACATTCCATCCAAAAACAACAGAATACACATGTTTCTCAAGTGCTCATGGAACATTCTCCAGGATAGATCATATCTAGGGTCACAAATCAAGCCTTGGTAAATTTAAGAAAATTGAAATTGTATCAAGTATCTTTTCTGACCACAATGCTATGAGACTAGATATCAATGACAGGAAAAGATCTGTAAAAAATACAAACACGTGGAGGCTAAACAATACACAACTTAATAACGAAGTGATCACTGAAGAAATCAAAGAGGAAATAAAAACATACCTAGAAACAAATGACAATGGAGACACGACGACCCAAAATCTGTGGGATGCAGCAAAAGCAGTTCTAAGAGGGAAGTTTATAGCAATACAATCCTATCTTAAGAAACAGGAAACATCTCGAGTAAACAACCTAACCATGCACCTAAAGCAATTAGAGAAAGAAGAACAAAAAAACCCCAAAGTTAGCAGAAGGAAAGAAATCATAAAAATCAGATCAGAAATAAATGAAAAAGAAATGAAGGAAACGAAAGCAAAGATCAATAAAACTAAATGCTGGTTCTTTGAGATAAACAAAATTGATAAACCATTAGCCAGACTCATCAAGAAAAAAAGGGAGAAGACTCAAATCAATAGAATTAGAAATGAAAAAGGAGGAGTAACAACTGACACTGCAGAAATACAAAAGATCATGAGAGATTACTACAAGCAACTCTATGCCAATAAAATGGACAACCTGGAAGAAATGGACAAATTCTTAGAAAAACACAACCTTCAGATACTGAACCAGGAAGAAGTAGAAAATATAAACAGACCAATCACAAGCACTGAAATTGAGACTGTGATTAAAAATCTTCCAACAAACAAAAGCCCAGGACCAGATGGCTTCACAGGCGAATTCTATCAAACATTTAGAGAAGAGCTAATACCTATCCTTCTCAAACTCTTCCAAAATATACCAGAGGGAGGAACACTCGCAAACTCATTCTATGAGGCCACCATCACCCTGACACCAAAACTAGACAAGGGTGTCACAAAGAAAGAAACCTACAGGCCAATATCACTGATGAACATAGTTGCAAAAATCCTCAACAAAATACTAGCAAACAGAATCCAACAGCACATTAAAAGGATCATACACCATGATCAAGTGGGGTTTATCCAGGAATGCAAGGATTCTTCAATATACACAAATCAATCAATCTGATACACCATATTAACAAACTGAAGGAGAAAAACCATATGATCTTCTCAATAGATGCAGAGAAAGCTTTTGAAAAAATTCAACGCCATTTATGATAAAAACCCTGCAGAACGTAGGCATAGAGGGAACTTTCCTCAACATAATAAAGGCCATATATGACAAACCCACAGCCAACATCGTCCTCAATGGTGAAAAACTGAAAGCATTTCCACTAAGATCAGGAATAAGACAAGGTTGCCCACTCTCACCACTCTTATTCAATATAGTTTTGGAAGTTTTAGCCACAGCAATCAGAGAAGAAAAGGAAATAAAAGGAATCCAAATCAGAAAAGAAGAAGTAAAGCTGTCACTGTTTGCAGATGACATGATACTCTACATAGAGAATCCTAAAGATGCTACCAGAAAACTACTAGAGCTAATCAATGAATTCGGTAAAGTAGCAGGGTACAAAATTAATGCAAAGAAATCTTTTGCATTGCTATACAATAATGATGAAAAATTTGAATGTGAAATTAAGAAAACACTCCCATTTACCATTGCAACAAAGAGAATAAAATACCTAGGAAAAAACCTACCAAGGAGACAAAAGACCTGTATGCAGAAAATTATAAGACACTGATGAAAGAAATTAAAGATGATACAAATAGATGGAGAGATATACCATGTTCTTGGATTGGAAGAATCAACATTGTGAAAATGACTCTACTACCCAAAGCAATCTGCAGATTCAATGCAATCCCTATCAAAGTACCACTGGCATTTTCCACAGAACTAGAACAAAAAATTTCACAATTTGTATGGAAACACAAAAGACCCCGAATAGCCAAAGTAATCTTGAGAACGAAAAACGGAGCTGGGGGAATCAGGCTCCCTGACTTCAGATTACACTACAAAGCTACAGTAATCAAGACAGTATGGTACTGGCATAAAAACAGAAAGATAGATCAATGGAACAGGATAGAAAGCCCAGAGATAAACCCACGCACATATGGTCACCTTATCTTTGATAAAGGAGGCAGGAATGTACAGTGGAGAAAAGACAGCCTCTTCAATAAGTGGTGCTGGGTAAACTGGACAGGTACATGTAAAAGTATGAGATTAGATCACTCCCTAACACCATACACAAAAATAAGCTCAAAATGGATTAAAGACCTAAATGTAAGGCCAGAAACTATCAAACTCTTGGAGGAAGACATAGGCAGAACACTCTATGACATAAATCACAGCAAGATCCTTTTTGACCCACCTCCTAGAAAAATGGAAATAAAAGCAAAAATAAACAAATGGGACCTAATGAAACTTGAAAGCTTTTGCACAGCAAAGGAAACCATAAACAAGACCAAAAGACACCCTCAGAATGGGAGAAAATAGTTGCAAATGAAGCAACTGACAAAGGAGTAATCTCCAAAATTTGTAAGCAGCTCATGCAGCTCAATAACAAAAAAACAAACAATTCAATCCAAAAATGGGCAGAAGATCTAAATAGACATTTCTCCAAAGAAGATATACAGACTGCCAACAAACACATGAAAGAATGCTCAACATCACTAATCATTAGAGAAATGCAAATCAAAACTACAATGAGATATCATCTCACACCAGTCAGAATGGCCATCATCAAAAAATCTACAAACAATACATGCTGGAGAGGGTGTGGAGAAAAGGGAACCCTCTTGTACTGTTGGTGGGAATGTAAATTGATACAGCTACTGTGGAGAACAGTATGGTGGTTCCTTAAAAAACTACAAATTGAACTACCATATGACCCAGGAATCCCACTACTGGGCATATACCCTGAGAAAACCATAATTCAAAAAGAGTCATGTACCAAAATGTTCATTGCAGCTCTATTTACAATAGCCAGGAGATGAGCAACCTAAGTGTCCATCAACAGATGAATGGATAAAGAAGATGTGGCACATATATACAATGGAATGTTACTCAGCCATAAAAAGAAACGAAATTGAGTTATTTGTAGTGAGGTGGATGGACCTAGAGTCTGTCATACAGAGTGAAGTAAGTCAGAAAGAGAAAGACAAATACCGTATGCTAACACATATATGTGGAATCTAAGAAAAAAAAAATGTCCTGAAGAACCTAGGGGTAAGACAGGAATAAAGACACAGACCTACTAGAGAATGGACTTGAGGATATGGGGAGGGGGAAAGGTAAGCTGTGACAAAGCGAGAGAGAGGCATGGGCATAAATACACTACCAAACGTAAGGTAGATAGCTAGTGGGAAGCAGCCGCATAGCACAGGGAGATCAGCTCGGTGCTTTGTGACCGCCTGGAGGGGTGGGATAGGGAGGGTGGGAAGGAGGGAGACGCAAGAAGGAAGAGATATGGGAACATATGTATATGTGTAACTGATTCATTTTGTTATAAAGCAGAAACTAACACACCATTGTAAAGCAATTATACTCCTATAAAGATGTAAAAAAAAAAAAGAAGACATATGAGAGATATAAAACCATTCTTTAAACATTTGAAGGGTTATCTGTACAAGAGAGATTAGAATTATTTTATGTTGACCTGTGGGCAGAATCAGAACCAATCCATGTGGAATTTTGGCTCAACATGAGAATGAACTTTCTGATGAATAAAACTGTGGCATCAACTGGCTGGCCATTTACCAAACCTGTTTCTCCTCATCCTGGACATGTAGTTAGACAACATTTCCCAGCCTCCCTTGCAGTTATGTGTGTCCATGTGATCGAGTTCTGACCAATGGAATGTGATATTTGTTGTTTCAGGCCTGGTCCATAAATACACTTCTCGCACAATCTTCCATGCTCTTTCTCCCTCCACCAGCTTGATGCTTGTGATTCTGAAAGTCTGAAAGCTAGATGTCAAAGATGGAAAAAGTCTGGGCCCTGAATCAGTGCTCAGAAGGGAGCCTGTTACCGATCAGGTAATCTACTTTGAACTTTACTAACTTTATTTGACTAGATTATTTGTTACAGATACTAGCACTGCCGTAACTAACTTAATAACTGTGAACGTAATGGGCTCCATTGGGAAATTCTTTTTGTGACCAAGGTATCCCTTCAGCAAGGGTGACTTAGAAGGAATTAAACATTTGCACAAGGGTTGAATTACATGTTCTGAGTTTCCCTCTAATCCTGAGATTTTTATTATTTTATTCACTCAAATATTTTTCGAACTTACTGTACTCGCAGACTTTCATTTAACAATTGAGAGCATGGCTCCTTTTAATGGTCCCCAAATTTCTCTTCTAATTTGCTGCTTCTAAACTGCTCTGAATATTTTAGACAACCAAACTTGTTAACTCTGGCCTTGAAATAACAATCAGTATGCAAAGGGCAGTTTATGAATTTTTATATAGAGAGAATGATTCTCATTTTGCAATTTATTTACATGCATATGCACACAAAAGAAAAAAGATTAGAATGAAATACAGTAAGTCCCCTACATATGAACCTTCAAGTTGTGAACTTTCAAAGATGCAAACATGTGTTCGCATGTCCAATCATGTAAGTTAGTTAACGTGTCTGGCATACATTGTCACGTGCATGCATCCTCTGCAAGTGGTTGTGCTTTTGTGTACTTTACTGTACAGTAGTGTACAGAGTACAGTAGTAGAGTATCTTTATTTCAAGCCCAGGAAGTCCAGAAGAAAGCGTAAAAACAGCGGTGATGTAGCTGGTACTGCTAAGCACCAAGCGATAACGATGGAAACAAAAGTGAAAACAATTGAGAGAGTGGAGCAAGGCGAAAAGATGGTAGACGTCGTTCATTCTTATGACATGAATCGTTCACCCATTGGCCCAATTCTAAGAAACAAGGACAAGATCATGGAACATGTGAAGTCTGCTGTGCTGATGAAGTCGACAATAATACTGAAAAAGTGAATAAGAAGAAGACAGTAATATGGAAGAAGAAAAATGATGGAGGAGATGGAGAAACTTCTCAGTGTGAGGATGCAGGATCAGCATCAGAGTCGAGTCCCACTCAGCTTAATGCTGATTCAAGAGAAAGCTAAAAGCCTTTATGAAGACTTGAAGAAGAAACACGGCAAAGAATCAGAGGGTGCATTTTTAATGCCAGCCATGGCTGGTTTCGTTGGTTCAAGGCTAGAGCCAAACTTCACAATGTAAAAGTAAGTGGCGAGGCAACGAGTCAGATACCATAGTTGTCTGGGAATCTCCTGAAATGCTTCAAGAAATTATTGATGAAGGCGCATATTTACCTGAGCAGGTTTTTAATGTGGATGAGACAGGAATGTACTGGAAGAGGATGACAGACTGAAGTTATATCAGTAAGGAGGAAAAGTTGATTCCAAGCTATAAAGCAGCAAAAGACAGGCTAACTCTGTTGTTAGGTGGCAATGCTTCTGGTGATATGAATCTGAAGCCTGTCTTAGTTTATCATTCAGAGAACCCAGGAGCCCTTAAAAACATAGCCAATGGCTCTCTTTCTGTTGTGTGAAAGAGTAACCCCAAACCCTGGGTTACACAGGCCATTTTCCAGGACTGGTTTTTCCACCACTTTATCCCAGAGGTAGAGAAATATTGCTTAGAGAAGGACATTCCATTCAACATTCTTTTTCTGCTCAACAGTGCTCTGGGCTACCTCCCATTCATGGACGACTTTCATCCCAACGTCAAAGTAGTGCATCTGCCACCGAATACTATGTCACTCATCCAATCTATGAACCAGGGAGTTGTAGTGACTTCCAAGAAATACTATTTACGACACACTTCTCATCAGACAGTAAAGGCAAGTGACGAATCAAGAACAAACTTGCAACAATTTTGGAAGACTATAACATTTACAAGGCCATAAAAAATTTGACTTTGCTTGGCGTGAGTTTACAGCTGTCACCATGAATGGGGTTTGGAAGAACCTTTGCCCACAGTTTGTTCACGATTTTCGTGGATTTGAGAAGGTGGATGAGGAGTCCAAAAAGGTCTTCAGTAGTTTAGTGACCCTCAGCGAGAAGCTGGAGCTAGATCTGCAAGAGGACGACTTCATTGAACTCCTTGCTGTGCAACACGAGGAGCTTACTAATGAAGACCTGATGGAATTGGAGGCCCAGAGAAAGGATGAAGAGAGACAAGAGGAAGAAGAAGTAACTGAAGAACCGAAGAGATTCATGACACAGGAAATGGCAAGGGGATTTTCTTTATTTGAGGAGGCACTGTTAGTTTTGAGGCACAGGACCCGAATGTAGAATGGTACATGAAGGTTGCAGCAGCTGTTCAGAACGCAGTCCAGTGCTACTGTGTCATCTATGATGAGAAAAAAAGAGCTACTGCCCAGACATCACTGGATTGTTTTTTCAAGGGGGTAGGTAGAATTGAACCCAGCAAGGAACCAGGACCTGTGCCATCAACGTCAGGCATGAGTGAAAGTGCGGGTTGCGCTCCATTTCCTATTGCTGATGACCCTTCAGCTCTACCATCTCCCACCTCCTCTCCCTCCTCCAGTCAGTAACTCTTCTTGCCTGTTCACTCGATGCCAGCCCCTGTATGCCGGCTGTTGTACTGTACTACTGTACTTCTCAAGGTACTGTACTGTAAGATTAAAAGTGTTTTTTGTGTGTTTTTTTATGTATTATTTGTGTGAAAAGTATTGTAAATCTATTACAGTACAGTACTATATAGCCGATTGTGTTATTTGGGTACCTAGGCTTACTTTGTTGGACTTAACGAACAAATTGGACTTATGAACACACTCTCGGAACAGAACTCATTCATAGGTAGGGGACTTACTGTACACAAGATAGCAAAAGTGGTAATTTCTGTATTCTGGGATTACTGTTAATGTTTAACATTTTTCTTTAAACTTTCCTGTACTATATTTTATTTAAACTAAAAAAGAAAAACAGATTTTCTTTTCATAATCTAAAAAAATCTAATAACTATTAAGGTTACTTTAAAAATTTAAAATAAATAGATTTTAAGTTAAACCTGTGAGGTATGACATAAGAATACAGCTCTGACTATGGATTTTGTCATCAACATTATGTCCAGATGGTGAAACCCTAGAGTGAAGAGTTCAGGTGATCTGCGACATGACCTCCAGTTGAGGGATGCTGCTTTACTGTACACACACCTCAGTTTTAGCTTTATCCATCACCTGGCCTCCATTTCTCATTGCTCTATAAAAAGGAAGAGCAAGGGAGAAGCAGCTGACATTAGGACTATTTATCCCATTCTTTATGGCTCATTTCATTAACTGATTGTTTACATACTACCTATTGTGACCTCGTGGAAATCTTTGACTGGAACAATTATTCACAATTGCAGGCCTTAAATGAATGCCTTTTTTGATGGATAACTTGATGGGGTATTACTTTTTATTCCCCCAGAATTCTAATTGGATAACTCATTATAGCTCTCCTTTGTTTTATTACTCCCCAAGTTCCAATTTACCTTTCGATAACTTTTTGGTTTATTTGTTTTTCCCCTAAAATCTGCAGCTATCATTTTACATATGATGTTTCTCTGATCTATTTTATTTCTATCCTTAAAATGACTCAAAAACTAGCCATGGAAGAAAAGTCAATTTTTGCAATATAATTAGACAACAGAAAATCTGATTTGTTGCCTCCTCCTGCCTCTAAGTCACAGGGAAAGTCTATAGATTAACATGCCTAATTTGGAGATGCCAAGTTAGTTATAAGAAGAGCCAGCCTGGGGTTTACCCAAACTGTACTCAGTGCCATATCTCTGCCACTGGTGATGGACCACTGTTCTTTCCAAGTTCATATGTTTCCATAGACTGGGTTTTCATGGCTTTGGCCAAGTATGCTAAAGAGCCTTGGTATGTCTATGGTGAGCAGAGAGTTTTTAGCAATGAAATGATTCAAGCAGCTCTGACTCATTCTGAACACAGAGAACAAATGTTATAGGAGCCTTGAACCCGGTGTGTCTATGCTGTTCCTGCAATTGGTTGACAGTTAAGTCCAGATGGCTCAAAGTAGCCTTCCTGGATCTTGACTGAGACCAAACGGGTATATTATGCCTACACTTAGAAATATTTTTTAGACCAAAAATCAGCAACTGGCTCTGACAGCATAAGGAAGATAAAGGTATTCAACATAGATAATGATGATGATAATGGTGACAACTAATACTTTGAGGCCACTGTCCTTTTTTTTTTTTTTTTCGGTACGCAGGCCTCTCACTGTTGTGGCCTCTCCCATTGCAGAGCACAGGCTCCGGACACGCAGGCTCAGCAGCCATTGCTCACGGGCCCAGCCGCTCCGCAGCATGTGGGATCTTCCCGGACTGGGGCACGAACCCGTGTCCCCTGCATTGGGGGGCACTGTTTTTTACATGTATCAGTTATTTAATTCTCACAGCAATCCTGGGTGGTAAATACGTAAACAATCAGTTAATTAAATGAGTCATGGGAAATAAAATAAACATTATTACTTTTTTACATCTAGAATAAACACAGTTTCTCCCTTGCATTCTCTTTTAATAGAGAAAGGAGAATTGGAGGCAAGTGAGGAATGTTAGTATTCCTATATCACAGATGAGAAAGCTGAAGCACAGAGAAATCAAATTGCCTGTCCAAAGTTATATTGAGTATTTAACATTGGAGTTTAAATTAGGGGACATATTTGATACTGGAGACATGACGTGGGTGTAATGATAATAATTTTCCTTTTCATACATTACATCTAATCTTTGTAATAACCCTGGCAGGTAGGTATACCATCCCCATTTTACAGTGAGGAAACTGAGGCTCAGTTTTAGTGAGTTATTCATGGTTGCATAGCAAGAAATTGGTGGAGCCAGAGGAGATGCTCAGCTTTCTTTGACAAAAAAGCCTGCACTGTTTTACTAGATCACACTGCCAGACACATACTTCCTGAAGTTGGTCCTAAACCTTCTTTCTCTCTATTCCCTCCCTTTTCATAACTTGCCCAAATGTTAGTCAAGGATATAATTCAAGAAAATGAGAAAAATCGGATTTCAAGTAGATTAGAAAACAGGAAAATTGCCTTGTTTTTTTCTCTTCTGGATTTAGATATGGGGTTTAGAGTAGAATACTCTAGCTGTTTAAAAGTGAATAAATAGTAATAATACTAGTCAAATAGCATCACTGGGTAGATGAGAAAAGATGAAAAGAATAGAGGAAATGAAATGTGGCTTAATATGATTGAGGATAGGCTTGCAATAGGAGGAAATAGGTATTGATGGAATGGAAGTCTGGGAAGATTTAACAGAACAATTAATTGAAAATTAGACTCAAAGAGCATTGTGTAATATACATACAAGATCAGTTACACAATACACACAGTTTAAGGATCAGAGCCACTGCTTTATAAACACACATACACACACACACAAACACATGCACACATATCCTTATCTAATGAGGTAGGTCTCTCAAGGAAAGAGTCTTTTTCTGCATGTGTAGTCTTTCAGGAGAGAGAAATGAATGATAATAGCATAAATTGATAGCAATTATTAGTTCAAAGCACTACCCATCATGTTCATTTCAGATTTAATATTTCAGATTCAATAGTACAAATGCAGGATAGTATTTTAACATGATTTACAAGCATTTTCAATAAAAATAATTGAAAAACATTAGAAAAGTCTTTTGGTTTATTTTCCAATTACATCTTTCATGTAGGAATTTTGGCAAATAAAAAAAATAATGTGAAAGGAAAAATAATTTTTTTCATTAATCCTTTCCAGAAATAAGTATTGCTAAATCTCTGGTACAAATATATACATGTATTTATTCAGCAGGTAGAAGAAATGCTATTAAAAATTAAAAACTGACTGCAATTGCTCCTGCCTTCTAGATTAATGGCAAAATTCTTATCCAGTTGATAGATTATTATTCTGGTTTATTTGCAGAGAAGGAAGAGGAAAAGCTGCTGATGGATCTTTTTGGTGACAATAGATAATGTTGTTACCATATACCACCAACACACTTAACACAGAACACAATTTAGATGGGCAAGTGCAGGGCAAAGGAGGAGCTGTATGTTCAGGACAAAGGATGAGGAAAAGTAGAAGGAAATTCAGTAGCTCAGATTTCAGGGAGGTCTAGCAACACGGTGGGAGGCTGTGGGTACACAAAGCAACAGAGCCAGTCAGAAACTGAAAAGAAATGCAAGACTGATGGTTGCCAGATTTCTAGGTCTGGCAATATCTGCCTTTGAACTGGAAATTGCTTCCTGTCCTATATTTTATCTATTGATTCTTCTCCAACCCAATTTTCTATTAAGATTTCAGTAAAATTCCATTACACAAAAAAGCTTTGTGTCTGTGATACTTTGGATGAAAATTATGTACAATGCATTTAAAAATCAAAATCATATTGTACATATAGAAATTTTTCTTATTGAAGAGCTAACTTTTAAATAATGAATCCCTTAGTTTTGGTATGTATTTTGATATGGACATGAATATATTTAGGCATATACCTTTGCATAGAATTCTATTTTCTTAATGACAAATGTCCAAAGTCGAGACACAGCTTGGCTGCCATTGACACATTTTGTTAAGAAAGAGTTATGATTATTATATCTTTATTCACACGTTTTATTCTCTTCCAGTTAATCAATTTGTACATGTAGTTATCAATCCTGGCAGTTTCACTCAAGTTGATTCATCCATATGATAGCTAAAGTTGCCACCAAAGTAGCCCTAACCCTTCTGAGTTCTGAGTCCTTCTCAGACTTGGTCTCCTTAGAGATTTGAACATCCTTGCCTTTGACCTTGACCCCTTCTGAGTCTGCTAACCTCTAAACCTGGCAGTGGAACAGGTTAGAGGAGCTGAGCAGCAAGGTCAGCAACGGTCAGCTGAACCAAAGTGGTTAAACGTGGGGATCTTGCCCTCAGCTCCATTCATGCTGGTCATTGAGGTGCCTATGGAAGTCAGAAGGGTCTTGAGAAATGATATTTTTCCAGCTGTAAATACTACCTTATTTGGTCCTTGTATTATCTGTGAAATATAATTGTTATTATTATTCTCTCTATAAAGATGAAAAAACAGGTTCAGACCAGCTCCTGGTCATGAGCTAATATGTGGCAACCTAAGGTTCTGTTAACTTGTTTTGCTCCTGTTCCTGCTCCCAAATTCTTGAAAATCCTGAAGAACAAACATAATATAGTTTGAATTATATCTCCCTGATTTTATCTCTCTCTTCCTCTTCTCACTCTGGTGCAGTTGTTAAGGGGATTTAGGCCAAAAGGAAGTGGGAGGAAAGGAAGGTGTCAGAATGGGACTTTGTACCTAAGAGTTAACTACACCCTCCTGGGAGCAGAACCATCTGAAATGTCTGAAATCTTAGACTGTGAGTCTGATGCTTGTGGGGATTTTGTGGTCTCCTAAAATATTAATGACCCATCACCAAAATATAACAAAATAGAATAGAAGTACTCCGTGTGACTTCTAAGTTTGAGAGGCACTCATCTTTACTTCCCCAGAGTCAAGTATTTCACAAACATTACCTTAGTCATCTAGCACAGTTTTATTCATTCCGCCTTGAAGAGGAAAAAAATCTGAAATTCAAAAAGACTGCAAATTTGGGTCAAGGTCATACTAAAGCAAGACTATAATGAAAGCAGGCATAATTTAGTTAAGTTCTGATTCATCTGGGCAAATGCCCAAGGCTATAGACTGCTGTGTGGCAATAGCCTTCTAGTTGTTCTACTTCTTCTTCCCTATCTCTCTACTTCCTCTTCCTTCCCTCTACTTCCATCCTTCCTATCTCTCTGAAGAGTAAATAGCATGTAGTTTAGCATGGTATTTCATGTTTGCCCCTAATCTAGCTTTTCAGCTTTCACCAAACACTTTCTGAGCTGTGCACGTCCTGTGCATTTTTAGGTCTCCATGGCTTTCCAAACAATGTTCCTTCCTCCTTGAAGCCCTTCCATCCATCTCCAGTTTCCACAGGCCCTTTGCTTCAAGACTCACCTCCATGATTAGCCATTTAAGAAGCTTTCCCCAATCTCTGTTTCTCCCACTCCATAGTATTTTTTTCCTCTTTTACATCCCTTTCTACCATTGTAGGGGATATCTTTGTTTTGAGTATCCTGAGACCTGGCTACACCAATTTTTCTTCCTTCAACATTTGCTATGATTTTTTCAATGGCAGTTCCTTTATTCTTATGGTTTCTTCCGGCCACATTTGACTGGTCTAGATGGGGCTCCCATCTACAGTCAGAAGTTTATTAATCAGTCTTAAGATTTTTTAAACCAGAATTGAGGAAAATAATAGTCAGGTTCTTTCTGGTGGCCAAAGTTGTTGGGAGTCAGATTTGGGAAATGTAGGTAGCCTGCCATGTGCTTTCACAGAGAACAGTACTGCCTAAGCTGCTGAGCAATGAAAAATAAGGAGTTGGAGAAGAGAAATAAAATGCTGGCAACATCCAAGTCCTGCTTCCCGTGGTTTCTGAGTTGAACCTTCCTTGCAGACCATGAGCCAATTTGCCAGTTTGTTACCTGTTGTCTCTTAGCTCCAACCTACATTTCTTTAGTCTATATACTGCATTTCCTAGACCCCTACACCAACAGGCTCTTTGATAGCTTGCAGAAGGCACTAGAGAAGGATAAGAAGGCCCCAGAAGAGCAGGGTCTTCTTTTCTGTTTTCTGGTTGTTATTATCAGTGTCTTCCCAGCAGTGACAGTTTGCTACAGCTTCCAGCTTCTTTGACACTCCCAGTAGCTGATTTATTGCACCCCCTCAGAGAGCTGGAGTGGGAATGGCCCCTTCTTCAAAGTCTGAGCATCAACTCAACATTCATTGCTCTGAGATCCAGGGTTCTAGAAATGCACCCCTTCTGTTTTGGCCCCCTGTTCTGGAGGAGGTAGCTTCTTCTTGCAGTTACCATCTCTGTTCCATTTTTGCCCTTTCAGCTTTCCAACATCTGTGAAACTATTTCCTATATATTATTCCCTCAGATAGCTAATTGTGATTTCTGTCTTTCTGACACATCCATTAAAAAAAAACTCCCCTTTGGCTATTTGGGGACTTTTGTGTTTCCATACAAATTGTAAAATTTTTTGTTCTACTTCTGTGAAAAATGCCATTGGTAATTTGATAGGGATTTCACTGAATCTGTAGATTGCTTTGGATAGTACAGTCATTTTCACAGTGTTGATTCTTCCAATCCAAGAACATGGTATATCTCTCCATCTGTTGGTATCATCTTTGATTACTTGCATCAGTGTCATAGTTTTCTGAATACAGGTCTTTTGCCTCCTTAGGTAGGTTTATTCCTAGGTATTCTATTCTTTTTATTGCAATTGTAAATGGGAGTGTTTCCTTAATTTCTGTTTCTGATTTTTCATTGTTAGTGTATAGGAATGCAAGAGATTTCTGTGATTAACTTTGCATCCTGCTACTTTACCAAATTCATTAATTAGCTCTAGTAGTTTTCTGGTGGCATCTTTAGTATTTTCTATGTATAGTATCAAATAGCCAAAGCAATCTTGAGAAAGAAAAATGGAGCTGGAGGAATCAGGCTCCCTGACTTCAGACTATACTACAAAGCTACAGTAAGCAAGACAGTATGGTATTGGCACAAAAACAGAAATATAGATCAACGGAACAGGATAGAATGCCTAGAGATAAACCCATGCACATATGGTCACCTTATCTTTGATAAAGGAACCAAAACTATACAATAGAGAAAAGACAGCCTCTTCAATGAGTGGTGCTGGGAAAACTGGACAGCTACATGTAAAAGAATGAAATTAGAACACTCCCTAACACCATACACAAAAATAAACTCAAAATGGATTAAAGACCTAAATGTAAGGCCAGACACTATAAAACTCTTAGAGGAAAACATAGGCAGAACATTCTATGACATAAATCACAGCAAGATCCTTTTTGACTCACCTCCTAGAGTAAGGGAAATAAAAACAAAAATAAACAAATGGGACCTAATGAAACTTCAAAGCTTTTGCACAGCAAAGGAAACCATACACAAGATGAAAAGGCAACCGTCAGAATGGGAGAAAATATTTGCAAACAAATCAACTGGCAAAGGATTAATCTCCAAAATATACAAGCAGCTTATGCAGCTCAATATCAAAAAAAAAAAAGAACAACCCAATCCAAAAATGGGTGACAGACCTAAATAGACATTTCTCCAAAGAAGACATACAGATGGCCAAGAGACACATGAAAGGATGCTCAACATCACTAATCATTAGAGAAAAGCAGATCAAAACAACCGTGAGCTACCACCTCACACCAGTCAGAATGGCCATCATCAAAAAATCTACAAACAATAAATGTGGGAGAGGTTGTGGAGAAAAGAGAACCCTCCTACACTGTTGGTGGGAAGGTAAATTGATAGAGCCACTGTGGAGAACAGTATGGAGCTTACTTAAAAAAACTAAAAGTAGAGCTACCATATGGCCCAGCAATCCCATTACTGGGCATATACCCTGAGAAAACATAATTCAAAAAGATACATGTACCTCAAAGTTCATTGCAGCATTTACAATAGCCAGGACATGGAAGCAACCCAAATGTCCATCAACAGATGAATGGATAAAGATGTGACACATATATACAATGGAATATTACTCAGCCCTAAAAAGGAACGAAATTGAGTTATTTGTAGTGAGGTGGATGGACCTAGAGACTGTCATACCGAGTGATGTAAGTCAGAAAGAGAAAATCAAACACTGTATGCTAATGAATATATATGGAATCTAAAAATATGGTACTGATGAACCTAGGGGCCGGATGGGAATAAACACACAGACGTAGAGAACAGACTTGAGGACATAGTGGGGATAGGGAAAACTAGGACGAAGTGAGAGAGTAGCATTGAAATATATACATTACCAAATGTAAAATAGATAGCTAGTGGGAAGCAGCTGCATAGCACAGGGAGATCAGCTCGATGCTTTGTGACCACCTAGAGGGGTGGGATAGGGAGGGTGGGAGGGAGGCCCAAGAGGGAGGGGATATGGAGATATATGTATACATATAGCTGATTCACTTTGTTGTACAGCAGAAAGTAACACAACATTGTAAAGCAATTATACTCCAATAAAGGTGTAAAAACAAAACAAAATAAAACAAAAAAAACTCCCCTTTTTTTTAAGGTGTTCAAACTGAGGTTCTGTCACTTGCTATCATATCCTTCCTGACCAACACAAGCATGCTTTATGATTACTGTTTAGAGTAGCAGCCACTCTGTCCTTAATGTTTACTATATGCAAAGCACTGTGTAACTACTTCATATGAATACTTTTATTTAATACTCTCATTGTTATGAGATAAGCATACTAACCAAAGAGGCCCCCTTCAGCACTCATCTGTTATCTTTACCCGGCTCTGTACACACACACACAAACACACACACACAGGCTCACACACTGTGTTCCCACAGGTACCCAGAGACACATAAACCCTTTCCCTTTCTCTATCAGCAGTTATATGGGCAGACTTCATACCTGTTATCAAGCAACTGGCTTATTTCTAATACCAAAGGAAAAAGGGTTTCTGCATGACTGAATGAAGTGCATCTGATATGTGAGTGATATTGTCAAAAATACCAGACCAACCATGTGAATACTCTCTACGGGTCCCTCCACCAGCCTGGTAACTGTGGAAGGCAGACCTGGAACAAGGGGCCCTGGCTTTGAATAGACTATCTTTGCTTTCCAGAAACTTGTTTTAAAAACGAAGCCTTGCAAAGGAACTTTTGAATTTCCAAGGCCAGGGACAGAGGGCCTTGATCTCATCTAACATGTTAAACGTCCAAATCTTTTATCTGGATACCTTCCTATAGATAGGAGGTAACCACGGTCCAGGAATAACTGCAGAACAAGTCCAATATAGAATCATTCACTGGGCGCCAGAACATTCTGTTTTGATTCCTGATTCTAATACAGCATCCTCACTGTGTTGTATTCTTATTGTTCAATCTAGTAAAGCTTTTTTGATAAGGGGTGTGATTTATACATAATATTTGGAGATAATTGCCTAGCAGGGACCAGTAATAATTCGATGAAGGGCCAAGTCCCTCACTTGTTCTTTTTTCACATCTGAGAACACTGAGGCACAGTAAGGTTGATAAACTTACCAAAGACCACACTATTAAAAAGTGAAAGATCTAAGCTCTGAAACGATATGGCTCAAACCTCATGCTTTGAACCATTATATCTCACTGCTTATCTCTTCAAAACTGTGATCAATACATGATTTCTTTTTATCCCTTCTCCACTCTTTAATCTTGCCCTCAATTTACAGGGCAGTGCCTTGCACTGACCAGAAACTCAAAGATTAAATGTTGAATATCTTTTAAAAAAGCACAAACAGGGCTTCCCTGGTAGCGCAGTGATTGAGAGTCCGCCTGCCGATGCAGAGGACACGGGTTCGTGCCCCAGTCTGGGAAGATCCCACATGCCGCGGAGCAGCTGGGCCTGTGAGCCATGGCCGCTGAGCCTGCGCGTCCGGAGCTGCAACGGGGAGGCCACAGCAGTGAGAGGACCGCGTACCGCAAAAAAAAAAAAAAAAAAAAAAAAAAAAAAAGTACAAACAACCACCCTCTGTGAACTTAATCATCTTCCCCTTTGCTCTGAGGGCTTTGATGAAGGCCCAAGCATTCATCAGGCAATCACATCTCTGAGACCTCTGCCTCGTCTCATCCAGAGCTGTTCTTTTTTCTGTGTTGTATAGTATATCATCTGTTTTACATAAGATGTTGTCCAGGAAAAGGGCTTCTGCTACCAAAACAACTTTAAAATCCTCTGATATAGAAGATTCTAGGAACAAGTAAAAGGGAGTGTCCATATATATATATATATATATATATATATATATGTATGTATGTATGTATAATTTCTTTTCCCAGACACTTACCCATCTATGGTACTTAAAAAGTTGAGCTGCTAAACCCTTAGGGACAGGCCACTAGTACTATAATACTGATGGCAGTAGAAAGAGGTGAAAATTGGGTGGTAACAAAGGTGGCAGAGTACATGGCAGAATAGGAGTGTTTCTCTTGCTGCACATCTTCAGAGAAAACATGATTCATGTGCCTGCACCTCCAAGTGGCATTGCTGGCAAGGATGAAACCTCTGGGACTGGCAGGACAGAGATCAATGGAATTGCTTAGAGGACCCTGCCCAGCCTGGCTTCTGCTAGGTTCACTTTCTCACTTTTTTCTGGTCGCTGTTCACCTGTCACCTCCATAGAGAGCCTGCCCCTGACATGCTATCTATCAAAACATCTTCTCCCATTAGTCTTCCAACCCTACTCTGCTGCATTTGTCTTAACTTTTTTATCTCTACCTGAATTATATTATATATTTGCATTTTTTATTTGTTTACTGTCGGTCTCCGTGCACTAGAATGTAAGCTCTGTGAGGGCAGGCACTTTGTCTCTTATATTCACTCGTTTCCCCAGTGCCATAGACACTCAATTCAACATTTTGTTGATGGATGGATAAATGAATTCCAGATCTTGTACTTGTCTTTGGCAGAGCTAAAGCTCTACAACTTTATGCATTTCAGAAAGGGTTTGGAACATACCCCTGGCCTATGGGGTTTTTTCCTTCTTTGCCAAATTAAGCTAAAAATGACTTTTCCTATCACGATTATTAAGTTTACACTGTGCATCTATGTTCACAACTATCGGGGAGATAGAAATCCTTAGTAACTGTGAAGTTAACTTTGATTTACATTGAAAAGCCCTGATATTCTCAAACACATTAACGTCTCATTTATTTAGCACCCATAAATTTGTAATGGTATGTGCATTACAAATTGGTCTGAAGTATATTTTCTCTATTATTTGAAGTAAGGTTTTGCTGTGTCAATTGATGGTCTGAACAAGATTGCAGGGAAACTGATGAACTACTTAACAAAATAAATGCTCATACAAGTTTTTTTTAGAGTATTCAGCAATACCAGCATATCCATGTTCCAATGGTTTAAATGGTTCATCTCTACTGAGTAAAGCAGATCCAATAGAACCTTGAATTGAAATGCTAACTTTGGATCTTGTTTGACCCTTAAAACAGTACAACTTTGCAGAGGCTGGGACATGAAATTTCTGTATTCCATTTTTGGCAACAAAATTTAAGAAGGAATTAACAAAAGAGATGCATGAAAAGATGGTCCCCTTGATGGCTGAGACACAGGTTGCACCTCTAAATTCCTCAATTTCCTTTACTTGTTCATCTAGAACTTATGACATGATTGTCAGGCAAACTCATCTAGTTCCTAAGTCAGTCCTGACTAGGGCCAGAGGCATATTAGCAATCTTTGCTCCTGTCTGTAAAAAAATAATTTAAATAATAATATTGACCATTTCCTGAATATTTACTACATGCCACACACTGAACTATGAACTAAAATAGTATTTCCATTAACCTTCTTGATAAAGCCCATGAGTTAGGCATTATGTCATTTTACAAATGGGGAGACTGAGGTTCAAAGAGGTTTATTAATTTATGCCATGAAGTCCCGTAGCTGGTAAGCAGCAAAGCCAGGATTTAGAAGCAAATGCTTTTAACCCTCAAGTCACTGCTCTTATCCAGCGCACCAAAGGTAGGTGGCCTTTGGTGCCATAAACTCAGCCTCAGTGTGATGAATAAACCCTGTGTGCCCTGGTATCTTCCATGTTTTTTCCTTCCAACACTCTTGTGGCTATCCCAGTCCATAGGCCTACAGCTTTGCCTTGGTTTCTCTGCCTAGCCCTGTAGTTATTTCCAGTAACAGCTACTGGCTAGGCCCAATATGTAACTCAGATTTGGCATGTTTCCCTTTCCTAAGGCAACTCCCAGGGACATACTCCACCCCACTGATGAAAACCCTTTCATTCTCATGCCAGTCAGAATGACATCTGAGCTTGCTCAGTCCTTAAAAATGCCCATTAGTGCCTTCTCCAGGCTCTGTAGACAACTTAACTTTCCCTCATCCCATCCTGAAGACCATGCCTGCCATCTTTTTTGTTAAGGTTCCATCATGTCTTGAGGTCTAATCCATTTTCCATAGATTAGCCCAAAGACTTCTTTGGCAGAGGCTTTCTGCCCACATCATTATTTTCATTTCTTTCTTCTAGTGTAATGATTAAACTTGGTCAGTAGCAATTGTTTATCCAAGAACTTAGCAAAACAGCTATTGCTGATTGCAGTGCACCTGGAGATTCAGCCTTGTCAAATGGTGCATTCTTATTCCAGGTGGATAAACTAATAGGGACAGTTGGCTACCTGAAATAATTGAAAATCTTCTAAGCTGACATTCTAGGTAAATTAACTTCCTCCCTTTCCTTATCTCCATCTTTCTGCCCAATCCACTTGCTTCTCCCAGGCAAATTTACTCAATATTCTTTTCGTGTCATCATCTTAATCTTGCCATGAAGACTTCTTCATCAAGCCCTTGGCCCAGAACAATTCATTTCATCCATTTATTATGTGACCATCTTCTAAATGTATGATTATCCATAAAACTCCATCTGAAAAATTGGAAGGGAGGTTGCAATTATCTCCCAACTCTACCTTTTTTCTAACCAAACAACTATTCTTTCTCCTCCTGTCTTTCTATGTTACAAACACATTATCAGTTAACAGCAACTATCAAGGTTTCTCTAATGCATTGGTTACGTCTCCAGTTGCAAAATAATACAAAATTAAACCGATAAACTGTATTTTAATAAAATACAACGAGTAGATTTAATTTGATTCATAAAGAGTTTTAGATTTCTATAATTAGGACCTATGGGGACCTTAAGAGTCAGGCAGTTGGTAATAAGCATTATGCTGGGCAGCCAAGGTACTGGACTGGGTGTCAAGAGGACTGAATTTCAGTTCTATCTCTTCCACTAGTCCTCTGTTATATTGGACAATTCTTTCCATATTTTTGGATTCTCTGAAAATACAAAAACTTGGACTACATGATGTCCTAGGTTCTGAAACATCCCATGATTATAGCATATTACAAACCTGTTTAATGTTTTACTAAGGAACAGATGTTAACTTAAGATTTTTTAAAATTTCATTGTAATCTACCACATAATTTATTTCTACACATTCAAAATTTCAAAAAATATTTCTTTAAATTAGACAATTGAGGCTCCTTGTACTCTATTTCCCCTTTATTATCCCGAAGTCTATAATAAAATTTCATTTGAGTGTTCTAGTCCTGCATCATCTGGGATAAGAGATATGAAGAGACAGGCCCAGTGTCCCTGCTTGGATAGGAGTGTGAAAGGGGTGTGGGTCAGGATGGAGATGTCAGGGACAATCAGTGACTGACCCCAAAGGAAAAGATGAATCTCTGGGACAGATTTGATTCACCAGCCACCCATCACCACTGAAAGATTCTTCTTTTGGTTGCAAGCTAGAAAGCTACGGGTTTAATATTTACGAAGAAAGGAAGCTTTTCACTTATGTATTTAACTTTCATTCATTTTAATAGAGTAATTACTACATGCCAGGCAACAGGCTAGGAACCGGAGACACAGAGAGAGGAGAGCAGAGGAGCCCAGTGTGTAGAGACAAGCATTAGCCCAATAATACAATTACACCATGTGGTAAGTGCTATCATGGCTCTGGTGTAACAGATTCCCCCTGTCCACACCGTTTGCTCCCCTCTGATGCTCTTTACTCTACTACATGGTAGCAAGTGAGTGTGTGTGTGTGTGTGTGTGCATGTGAAGATCTGTGCATGAGAACAAGGTCCCAGTCCTTTATCTTAGCTAACATCTTTGCCTAGTTACAAAAGGATTTCCGTAGCCCAGGATTTGATATCTCACAAATGGAAAGGGATGCATTTCTTATTCTGTGAGTGAGGAAGACTGTGGATTCTCTGCTTTCAGATTACTCTCTATATCAACAAGATCTGATTACATCACAAATCACCTACAAGCAAGCACTCTTCACCTAAGTAAATATTATTTTCTTCTAAGATAACTTACATCTCTTATGAGTTATGAGGCTAATGCATTTGTCCTATTAACATAACTTTTGACCTTGTTTCTTACAAAATAATAATCCTGGAAGGATACTGTTAAGAAACATCTGACCTCCTCCTAAACTTACTTATATTATAAACCCCACTATATTAGCTTGGAAAATCTGTGTCCAGACCAGATGGACCTGACCTAAAATACTCTTTTTGATCATATTATCTCTCCCAAGATAGAAGATTAAAATTGTATATGTGGAAGAGCTCTGTTCACCCAATTCATCCAACTAAATTATGAAGGAAGATAAACTGAAGAATCTGGCTTTATCTAGGGCTTTTGTTATGGGAGTTGCTAATAAGCAATGGCAGCAAAAATCTAAAGACCATCTCATTGAGAGAGGATCTAGAGACCCCACCAGAAAACACCCAAACCTCATGATTCAAGCCGATGTCAACCATTTGTATGTTTGATCCTGTTGGTTCATTTAGTTACTCATGAAAATGTGTACAGCATTATCTACCATGCATGCAAGATGATGGTAAAGACAGAAGTATTCTGATGTTGTTTACAATCTAGCTGACTCTTTTATCTATCACAAACATATAAACAGTCCATGTTTATTAGCTGTGATATCCAAAAGATGTATTTTTCTTCTTATAACACATTGTTTCTGCACTAACAATGTAAGAGATCTGTGTTATTCAGTGTTGGCTGAAAATTTTCCAGCACTCTTGACTATTGAGAAGAACACAGAGAAACATGATTCTCTACCTAGTTACTGATTCTCCCTTGTGTGGGATAGGAGGGCCCAACAGGTGCTCTGGAAACCCATTAAAATAAAAGCACATTTGTGAAAAGTGAAGTCAAAGGAATAAACTAAATTTCTTAGCATATGACCCAGTCTGGAATCTGTGGTTCTATTACTCTCATGGCCTGGTTTCACTAACTGGAGTGTTCATAGAAATGGTATCAGAAGAAGACCTGTGCACATCTCAGCACAGATGCTGGCAAAAGTCCGACCAAATAGAACTCGGCTCTATAACTGATTGAACAAAAGTAACCCAGGGCTGAGAAGCTTGCAGTTTCCTGAAAAGTCTTTAATGTTGGGACTTTGAGATCCAATTCAGCTGCATTTCACTGCATGTTAATAGTGTTCTAATGGGATGAATCTTAAATGTTGTTGGCTTAGTTTTTGAGAGTTTCTTGAGTGTTCTTAAGCCTTGTAGAATGGTGCTCAGAAAAATATGTCTTTAGTGTGCTGGAATCTTGCTGAAAAAGCTAACAAACTTAGACTGCATTCATTGAAATTTAATATGAAGTTGAGACCAGACTACAAAGGGAGTGTTGTGTTCTGTTCTGGGTGCTGGACTTCAACAGTGACATTGACAGTTATAAAATGTAAGGTACAAGAAGTGTCACTCAGGAAGGAGCCTAGGAAGAAAGTTTTACAAATAATAGTTGAGATCATACTGGATGTTTTCCCTGAAGATATGAAGACTTGGTGTTGGTGAAGATGGCAGGAGCTTGGGAAAAATCGAGTTACAAAGAATTGGCTTGTTTAGGTTTACTCCAAAAGGATGCATAAAGACTCACGCAAGTTTCTGGTAGACAAATTTGGGGGTATAAAATCAGGGGAAAAACCCCAGAGGTATTCAAATATAGAAACAACTGTCTCTTAAAACAGAATCCACCCCAGGCTGTGATATTCCAGGTGAAGCTGGGGACTCCACTCTCTGTAATCTGTGATTGGGGGAAGTAAATCTGATTTAGGTACAAAAGGTTAAGGTCTTGGAGTTGGGCACACCTGAGTGTGTATATCACGTCCATAACTTCTTGGCTATAAATATAAGTAAGGAATTTACTTTATCTGAACCTGAGTTCTGTCATTTTAAAAATAGAGGTAACACTTTCCTCCACATGTTTGTTTTGTAATGAATGAATAAGACATTGTATGTCAATGGTGTATTGAAATGCTTAACACATAGAAAGCACCCCTGAATCACTTGTAGGGCTCCTTTCAGTTTTAAGAATTCTAAATTCTGAGAATGGTGCAGGGAGTATATAATATTTTTTGCTAGGTAACTTTTTCTGTACTTTTCTATCTTTTCTTGTACATATTATGGTCCTGCCTAAACATGTCACTTATTGACTGGGAGTACCTTACATTAAAATCTGTGATCAGAGGTTCTGAAATCAATGTACGGTTACTCAGGAGATGTTTGATATGTTTAGTATTTCCATTATGGAATCATGAGTGAGCTCAAGTTAAGATATTCTGTTTGACTTTGCCTTCAGTATTGGGGGAAAAAAATCCCATGACACTTTACTGCCTCTTGGGATTTCAGGATTTGTGTTTTGGATTTCCTATAAAGTAGCTCTATTGGAGAAGTCATTTCAACTCTGATGACCTCATATTCCTTATCACGGAAACAAAAATGTGGATTAGATAATCTTTAAAACCTTCCCATCTATAAAAATAACAGGATTTTACTATATGGTCAACTCTGTCAATATTTTTCTAGAAAGATTAGCACCTTGGAAAATGCAATTTGAATTCCAAAAAAAATTTATGATGGCAGAGAACTAGGAAGAAAAAGTGGAAAATTGTTCACTGGAAAATAATAAAGAGAAAAGTAAATTGTACTAATTCAAGGTTAGAAAAATACCAAATTTGGATTACATAAGAGACTTCAAATATACATGAGTCAGGAAGTAAATAAAGAATAATGAAAAGAGATGCACAGGATGTCCTGGAAGACCCAAATCATGTATGAATAGGTCAAGAAAACCTTCAAGGTCCCTTCTTGATAGAGGAGGAAGGGTTTGCCAGATGGACCAAGAGAGAAGACATTTGGGGCTCATATCCAAGTGTGTAAGAAAGGACATGCTATATTTCAGGAGTAGCAAGTGGGACCAGTATGTCAAGAGTTCCAGGTGTATATAAAAAGGCAGCAAAACATGAAGTGGGAGAAGGAATGGGGTCAGAACTTGAAAATGAGTGTTTATTATTCTCTTCTCAAAAAAAATTTAGGCGTGTGTAGTTACGCAGGGGACTTGATAAGTACTGCACAAAAAGAACTAACCAACTGATTTCTTTCTTTCCTACCTGCCTTCCAAAAGCGTTGACCATGCCCCTGTAATAGGGAGGGCAGACCTTGCATGAGATACACCAGATATTCAAATCCTCACTCGAGGCTGCAAGGCATCCTTTGTCTGCACAATTCCATGGTTTGGGAACCTCAGTCTATGTCCAATTTACTCAGACCCCCAAACCCCCTAAAATGTGCTCCATCCTGCTTGGGTGATCTGATTCAGCAGGCAGCCCAGGCTAATATCATTCTTGGTGCCATCCTCAGGAATCTCAGGTAAACTCAGGACATGCTGCTTCACTATGCTCCTTTTTCAGCTCTGCTGTTTTCTAGTTCTCTCTTCCCCTGTTCAGAGTGATAAAGGGTCAGATTAATAAGCCACTAGTCAAGCACGTTTCTGACTAGGGAATATATTCAGGTCTCCTCTTGCAGGCACCCCGAATCTGTATGAGCTATTCTCCCAGAGCCCCCTAAGGAAGAAGTGAAGCCACCAGCCACCGTTCCTTCACAGGTGATAGTGAGGAAGGAAACAGCCCCTCTTTGTGAGCTCTGCACTTTCTAAAGGGTTCACTACCTTTTACCTTCCTGGTTCTTCTTTTTTTTTTAATTAATTAATTTATTTTTTTTACATCTTTATTGGAGTATAATTGCTTTACAATGGTGTGTTACTTTCTGCTTTATGACAAAGTGAATCAGTTATACATATACATATGTTCCCATATCTCTTCCCTCTTGCGTCTCCCTCCCTCCCACCCTCCCTATCCCACCCCTCCAGGCAGTCACAAAGCACTGAGCTGATCTCCCTGTGCTATGCAGCTGCTTCCCACTAGCTATCTACCTTATGTTTGGTAGTGTAAGGTTCTTCTTATAACAACTAGAGTTTGGGCAGTTTTGCTGCCTCCCACAAAGCCCTTCAGGCAAGCTTCTGGAGACCCTTTGTTCTTAAAATATGACATAATTTGCAGAGTCTTTTGCCCTAAACTTTGGGCCTTAATTGCCCACCTGACGTCTTATACTGTTTTGGAAACTTTGTGGTGCCTATAACTGTGCTTTGCCTTTTAGACTTGGAAGTTTAGGAAATCAGGACAATTTAGAGGATTACTATCCAATCCCTTAATTGTTCAATGGAAGAGCTGAGGTCCAAAGACATGAAGTGGTCTGTCTAAGATTACATATTTATTATTGGATACTGGAACCATATCAGTTAGGTTGCTCTTGGTTGTAAGAAACTATAACTCTAAACTGGTTTAAACAATAACAGAATGCATTGTATCATGTAACACGAAGTCCAGAAGTGGGACATTCTACAAGGCACAATCAAGAGCTCTGACTGTATCACTTTGCTCTTTGCTCTGCCCTTCTACCAGGTGTCAGCTTTGGGTCAGGCTCTCATCCCTCATGCTTTCAACATGCCTGCTCACTGTAATTGTAGCAAAAATTATTCCTTGTTCTTATCTAACCAGTGAAAGAGATTCTTCCCTCCAACCATACAGTGGAAGTCCTTCTTTGTAATCTGATTGAGCCAAATTGGACATGTGCTCAATCCTGCACCAATACAGCCCCTGGGGGATGCCTGTGCACTTATTAGCTTAAATCTGGGTCCCTGAATAAATCACTAGCTAGCGGATGGTATTACTCTAATTGGCTTAGTTGTTAGGATACATTTTTTGGAGTGCAGATAAGTTCAGCTATTCCTGAGATACATATGACTGTCAAGGAGTGGTGAAGGATGGTTATCTAAACAAAATTAGGAAGGAGGAAATGGATAGTGTATAAACAACAAACAGTATCAACTATAGGAACCCAGGGACCCCATATATTCCAGTCCTATGTTGATTGGCTGACAAGAAAGAAGAAAGATGAAGGACTCTGGAGCTTGTACTTGAGAGAGTACCACATTCAGAACAGTGTGGAATCCTTCTTATGAGTAATGACGCTGAGCCAGTCCAAACAGAAAATAGCTAACTAAAGAGCAACAATTTTATTCTGCTGCCAAGACAATGCCATCTTCTATGACATCACAGGTAGATACAGCAGCACGTTTTATCTTCTGAAGTTGCCAAGGCAACATAGTCTGACCATGACAGTAGAATAAGGTGGGCAGCGTAGAAACTGACTTTCTTTTTTTCAATATATTTTTTTCACTATGAAAAGCAATTTAGACTAAAACAAAACTTATTGTTGGAGAATATTTTAGATACCCGGAGATAGGTTAGCCAGTGATAAGGTAATTAATTTTTTAATTCAATATTTTTTAGACATTCTTCAGTGGGTTAAAATGATCAATAAATTATTATGGGTTGGAGCCTTCTATGATGGGTCTCAGTTGTTTTGTTTTACTTCTTTGTCTAAGTCTTTTTGATTTTTTGAATTTCTTATCAATATGACACAGGTCTGTGCAGATCTGGCTTTTTTTTTTTCTCTTGAATTTTTTTTCTCTATCAACTTCTGCCCAGCTCTCTTGAAGCTAACTGATGAGACTCATTCAATATTTTTTTGTACTTATATTCCACAGTGCCTATGATAGAACTAGACAAATAGAATGTATTTAATTAGACTTGTTGGTGAATTGCTCTTTCCTTGTGTTTTCTTATTTTACTTTATATTCCACCACCAATTTTCTAAATTTATTTTTCTTACTTGCTTCTCTTTAGTAGAGATTTGTCCAAAACTAATAATGGATTGAAAATGCAGTTTACAAAACAGCATGAATCTCAGTAAAGAAGCATAACTTACAATATCTGTTTACCAGCCTAAGATGTAATTTGGTATACCTCTTTCATCTTTTCAGTTAGTGACTGAAACTTTCATAACCCTAATAAGCAACAGAAAGCCCAGCATCTCCTTCCTCAGGTTTCAGCACTAACTGTAAGAAATATGGGGCTTTCTCATTCATTAATTTATTCGTAGACAAAAATAATTATGGCATGACCATTATGTGCTAGGCACTGTTGCAGATGCTGGAGATACAACAGTGGAAGAGTTCTGCTCTCAGATACTTTTAGATAGAGAGAACTAGGAAATCTATGTGCTCTAGCACTGATGCTTTGATCATTTCTACATAGTTCACTGTTGAACACTCATTCTATACCATTAGGTTAAAACCTGTCCACAATTAGGTGTTACTTTTCCATGTCCAGATCCTTAACCAGTGTTGCATTAGCACCTCACCGTGAGGTCCAGAGTTATTTTATCTTTGTTTGAATTCGTAGCCATTTCCTCCAAAGCTTATAATTGAAACAGGAAAAATAAATCTTGCAGGCATTGTATTTGTGTGAAATGATTTCCAGGTAACTTAAGTTTTTTAAAGTAACTTTCACCATGGCTTAAACTTTTTATAGTGATCATGCATCAAATTTGTAAACAAATAAACAAATGAACAAAAGAACAACTGAAAATAATACATCTGGAGGCTTCTAGTCTCCATCTAGTATATAGAAAGCTGAAAAAAAATGTTGCTTCTAACAACAGAAGGTTCCAGAAAATCCAACAAAATTCTAAGTTTTCTTAGGAAAACCTGGACAGGGGGAGAAACCACTGTTATGAGAAAAGCAAAAAATCCTGCCCAGACACTTCTCCCCTAAGGAACAAATACTTAGGTTGTCAGTGGAAGGGCAGCAAATACTTTGTCCCCAGAGTACAGGTGAAGACTCATTTCGGCTGAGGGAAGAAAAAAAGAAAAAAACCTCTATGACTAGAGAATGGGCAGGGAACTGGACCTGGCTCAGACAATTTGAGGTCTCCTATTCTGGGGGAAGGCAAGACCACCAAGTTTAAACTCTGAGATCCTTGGATATAGAGCCTGCCTAAGAATGAGGCAGAAGCAGGGCAACAGAGAATACCTCCCACATCCCACTACCACTACTGTGCTAGCAACCACCAAGTATCAAGTAATAGTAGTCTACTGCTGGGTGAAAGGCAAGAGTATAGGAGAGACAAATTCTCTAATATGCAGGTGAACAGGGAAGGTGTAAAGCTGAGAGTAGAGCAGGAACATTGAAAAACCATCTGGCAAACCAGCCCCCAACTTAAGCACAATGTAATACTAGGGGAATGAAACTGGTGAGACACTAAAGCAACAACAATGTTGAAACCAGCTGAATTTCTGATCACGTTGACTCAAACCCCAACAGAAGACGTTATTCCTATTTGCAAGCATAAATAATATGGATATTTATTACACTCTCTACTGTTCTAGGTACTATATCCAGCATGCAATAAAAAGATAAAAATAACCCCTGTCAACAGTGTCAACCACTGTCAAGATAAAAATAACCACTGTCAAAACAATCAACAGGATCATACCCAGTAATTACCCAAGTATTGGGACTATCAGCCAGGAATTTAAGTCAACAATGATTAATATATTAAATACACTGGGAGAAAAGATGCACAATGTGCATGAACATATGGGGACTATCAACCCAGAGAACTGAATACTGAAGTAGTATGCCAAACAGAAATGCTTGAAATAAAGGATACAGGTAGCAGAAAAAGAACAACCTAATGGATACATCAGGGGAATCAATACACCTGAGGAAAGAATCAATAAACTGAAGAAATTACCCAAACTAAAACACAAAGTAAAAAAAGGAAACAAAACAGAGAATTCAGAAACTATGGAATAAAATCAGTCATCTCATATATGTATAATTGGAACTCCAGAAGGAGAAGAGAGAATGACACGGAAAAAAGTATTTGAAGAGATGACATCCAATAATTTTCCCAAATAATGAAATATATCAAATCACAAATCCAAGAATCTCAGAAAACGCTAAGTACAAAAATACCAAACACATGCACACCTTCCCCCCACCAAGAGACATTATATTCAAACTACTGGAAATGAAAGTTTAAGAGTAAATTGTAAAGGTATTCAGGGAAAATAAGACATATATAGAGAAACCAACCAACCAACCAAATTACAACAGACTCCTCATCAAAAACTATGCAAGCTGGGAACCACAGAGTGGTATTATCGGAGTGCTAAAACAAAATCTGTAAACCTATAATCCTATACGCAGTGAAAAGACATTTAGAAACTGAAGGAGAAAAAAAGACTTTTTCAGAAAAATAAAAGCCAAGAAAATTCTTCTTAGCAGAACTGCACTGCAAGGAATGTTTAAAACAGCTCTTCAAGGAAAGGAATGTGCTACCAGAGAGAAAAGTTGATGTACACAAAGAATGAAGATCTCTGGGAATGGTGAAAATAAATGTAAATATTTTCTTTTTAATCACTCTGAAAGATAATTGACTATCTAAAGTAAAATTAATAATGATGTATTATGGCACATGTAAAAGTAAAATGTATGACAGTGACAGAACCAAGTATAAGTGGGAGGACTAGGGAGCATGTACTATGAGGTTATTACATAACACTTGAAGTAGTATAATACTAGTTTAGGAAAACCATGCTTCATTAATGGTGAACATTGTGAACCTTGGAACAACCACTTAAAATAAAATGTTTTTAAATGATAAGTTTTAATAAAAAATATATTAATTGTTACATCAAACATAAATTGTTTAAACAACAACTAAAAGAAATGATCAGATTTGATAAACAAGCAACTCAACTATATGCTCTCTATAAGAAACTCTTTTTAAATACGGGTTAAAAGCAAAAGAATGGAAAAAAGATTTGCCATAAAACACTGATCGAAAGAAAGCTAAAAAGGGTAAGTATCAGACCAAGTAGACTTTAGAACAAGAAATATTACCAGGAAAAATGAGGGACATTGCATAATGCTAAAGGGGTCAATTTATCAGGAAGACGTAACGATCCTAAATGTGTATGAACTTAACAATGGGGCTTCAAATTATCTGAAGCAAAAACTAGTAAAATAAAGAAAAAATTGACAAATCCACATTATAGGTGGAAACTTCAATCCTTCTCTCTCAGTAACTGATAAACAAATGGACTTTTAATATCAGTAAGTATAGAGAAGATATGAACAACACTATCAACAAACCTGATCTAATTAACATTAGCAGAATACTCCTTCGAACAACAGCAGAGTACACATTATTTTCAAGTGCAGGTAGAAGTACACGATAGACTATTTTTCTGCAAAATGTTTCCATAAAAAAAACTTCAATTAATTTAAAAGAATTGAAATTGTATAAAACATGTTATCATATAGAAATAGGACTGATCGTCAACAGAAAACTACCTAGAAGACCCTGAAAAACTTGGAAATGAAACAACACAGTTCTAAGTATCCCATGGTTCAAAGAGCAAAACACGATGGAAATCAGAAAATATTTTTAAATAGATGAAAATTAAAACACAATATACTAAAATTTGTGTAATATAGCTAAAGCAGTATTTGAAAGGAAATTGCTGCCCTAAGATGTTTATATTAGACAAGAAGAAAGGTCTCTAATCAGTAAGATAAACTTCCACTTTAAGAAAATGGAAGAATATTTTAAATCCAAAACAAACAATAGAAGGAAATACTACAGATCCCTACAAAAATCAACAAAATATAAAGCAAAATAATGAGAGAAATCAAAGCTGGTTCTTTGAAATCAGTAAAAGTCAATTAATCTCTAGCCAGTCTGATCAGAAAGGGGAAAGTCACAAATGAGAATAGTGACACCTCTACATATTCTACAGATATTAAAAGATTCTAAAGGAATATATGAGCAACTTTATTCCAATAAAGTAGCTGCCATGGGCTGAGTGTTTTCAGGAAAAGCTTGGCTGGGTGTTTTAAGGGACTGAGTGACCACATAGTAGAGAACAAAGAAATTTTTGTGGATGATGAAACTGTTCTATATTTTGATTGTGGTGGTTGCACGACTATATGTGTTTGTTAAAATTCACAGGACTGTGCATTATAAAAAAATTCTATTTAATGTAAATTCATGAGTTTCTTTAGATTAAGGATCTCAATCGTCATTGTTTCTCAATCATCCTTGACATATGTAATAGCTATCCTTAACTTCTGGGCTTTTTTAACCTCTTGTTTTTAACTTATGTAGATTAAAAAGCTTAGATATCAAAAATTTTAGTTATTAAAAATTCTTTTCATGAAGATTGGAGGAGATTATTCAGACAGGATAACTATATGCAATGCATGATTGGATCTTGAACTGAATCCTAGAACAGAGAAGGACATTATTGGGAAAACTGGTGAAGACTACAAGATAGAAAAATAGAGTCTGAAACATGATTTTTAATTTAAATATATTGCTTAAACTAGTAATGTATGTAATTCAAATGAGAACAAGATTTAAAATTAAAGAAGAAAAAATACACCACGTCTTTGTGCTGGTGCAACTGAAGGAAGTCCCAGCATCACCCACCACTGGCCACCTCCCGAGTTGACTTGTGTACTGAAGCAAAGGACATAAGACAGGAAAGATGTGCTGCTCCTGAATGTTTGTGGCTACCCTGGTCTCTCTTGACTCTCTATTCTGGGATATGTGATATTACTATTTAACAGAAAGGAAAGCTTAGAACTAGTCCAGGCAAAGATAAGTGAGAGATCTAAGCCTCATCTCACCCTTGTCACAGACCTCTTAATGAAGCTTTGTGTGCGCCAATGGCAAAGAATCTGAAATCAAGAAATCCATAACTTATAACATTGCACCTTTACGTTTTGCATATGACAACTCTTTATTGTAGAATGAAACATTTTCTTGTTGACATAGGCACCCATCACTTCCTGGGCAGGTAACATTTTCTTGTTGACATAGCCATCCATCACTTCCTGGGCAGGTCTAGAGCTGCTCATGAATTTCAAGGATCAACTCCCACACTTCTTTTGCAACCCTCATGTGTTCACCACACAATCTGGCATTTACCTCTTCCTTCACATACAGCATTTGAGCCGTTTCTTTTTAGAGATTATCCCGTAAAACTTTCTCAAATCTATTTATCTGCATGTCCTTGGTGCCCCTCAGTCTTCTGCCAGAATTTCTATATAATTGGAAGGAGTTCAGACTTTTTTTTTTTTTAAGGGAAACAAGCTTCCCTGAGTATTTCCTCAGTATGTTAATGCATCCACGGCAGAAAGAACTGGCTGGTGTCCCCCATCCCTTAACGAACACAGTAAAAATGGGTGCATCACCAAATTAAAATAATTTAATCTTGAATCTCTTTGGAAGCAAACATCCAAAAGGGAGCTAATGTTATTCTTTTATGATAAAACTTTTGTCTAGATTTCTCTAAGAAAATGACTGCAAGATCAGGGAAACTTCTTGATAGTTGAAGAAATTTTCCTTTACATTATAGGTTTAGATTACACTGCTCCCCAGCCACCATTCCTCCAAATTAATGACTTTTCTAAGGATATATACATATAACTGGTAAGAATTTTCAAGCCATATGCTTAGATATGTATAGGAAATAAAAATTTTTTCCCCTGAGAACTAGACCCAGTTTCTTCCTTAAGAAAGGAACTGCTCCATCAGTAATGGGACACATGTGGCCAATTCAGAGTAAACTTTGACATCTTAGGCTTTTTTAGATGATTTAAGGAAAGTATTGTCCCTGCACACTTTTTCCTCAACCGTTTTTCCTCTGATATGGCACCTAGGTTTCTGGTGGCCCTCAGAGCCTCCTGACAATTACATGATGGAGGAATTGTACTAGCTCCCGGGTACCCCCAGCTCCTCCATCTTTCAGTGTCACATCCACATCCTCTTGGCTACACCAGAAATATTTTGCTGCTCTCACTGAGTGAAGGAGCTCAGAGTCCACCTCTGGCTCATTGGCCTGGGATCCTCACACTGCATCTCCACTCTACTCCCATAACCATGATGATGTGGAAAACTCCCCAGCTTCTCCCCCCTCCCAGTACAGGTGGGAAGCCGAGCATAGGCCTTCACTAGTCTAACACCCTCACATTTCTCTGAGTGCATTATCATCCCTTACATCCACCACTTTGACGTTGAAGGAAGGACAGAGATCAGTGCCACATTTCAAAGCCCCTCACCAGGTTCTCTTCTGAATTTCTTAGAACTCTCTCTTCTCAACTCGGAGGTATTTTAACACCTCCTCAGTGTTTGTGCTTACTTATATTTTTGCGTGTGTCATGGGGGATGAATGAGACAATGGAGTGGAAAAAAATAACTAGAAAAATGTTCTTAGAAATCTACAGTGTATTCCAAGACCTCAGCTTTTTTTTTTTTTTAATAGATTTTATTTTTTAGAACAGTTTTAGGTTCACAGCAAAATCAAGCAAAAGGTACAGAGACTACCCCTTACAACATGGGTATGCCTTCCCTATTCTCAACATACCCCACCAGAGGGTCCATTTATTATAACTGATGAAGCTACATTGTCTGTAAATGTTCAACTAAATTGAACCAAAGTTCATACTTCACATTAGAGTTCGCTCTTGGTGGTGTACTTTCTATGGTTTGGGTCAAATGTATAATTACACATAACCGGGATTATGGTACCATACAGAGTAGTTTCACTGCTCTAAAAGTCCCCTGTGCTTCACCTATTTATCCCTCCCTCCGCCTAAGCCCTGGCAGCTACTGATGTTTTTACTGTCTCCAGAGTTCTGCCTCTTTCGGAATGTCATAAATTTGGAATCATACAGTATATAGCTTTACAGACTGACTTCTTTTACTTAGAAATAGACACTCTTCTAAAAGATTCCACTATACTTCATTGATGCTAGGATGCATCATTTGTAAGATACATTACTGTTTTATGCGCCACTAGGGGAAAATACGCTACTAATTGAATACGAGCAATGCTTTCTTGCATTCTGAATTTTATTTTATACTAATCAAAGATGGCACTTAATGGACTTTTTTAATCAGAGATCACAATCGTTCACACATTAAACAGGAAAATACAAGTGAAATAAAGTATTTAATGTCTTTCTAAAACTCATTTATCTTTGGAGACTGTCTCTTAGTAACTTTTGAGGGTCCCCACTTCAGAATTCCTGTTCCAGGATTTTCTTCCAGCCCCTGACACCCATTTTCCAGTTTTGACACTGGAGCTTCCGGCACCTTACTAGAAGAGCATTTTCCAACAATCAAGAGGCACGTTGCTCCTAAAATCATCCTGAGATGGCTTGTGGCCTGACACCTGGAGCGATTGCAAGGGTCCTGTCTCCCCACCTCAACAGCAGTCTTAGCCCAGGAGCAGCCGATTACAATTTCATCAGGACCACAGTGTGGACATCAGCGGGTGGAAGCCCCACTCATTGTCAGCACATCCTGATTTTAAGATGTTAAAACAAGAAAAAGAAAGTGCTCTTAGAATTGATGATATACAGGTAAACCATCTAATCTTCACACCCCTCTGAGGCAACTACAATTATATCTCCATTCTACAGATAAGGAACCTGTCTTCGTCTGTTCGAGAGGTTATAACAAATTACCATAGACTGGGTGGCTCATAAACAACAAAAATTTATTTCTCACAGTTCTGGAGGCGGCTGGAAGTCCAAGATCAGGGGAGCAGTATGCTCAAGTTCTGGTGAGGGCCCTCTTCCAAGTTGGTTAAGAGGTTTTATCGAGTTTTAACCTCCTTCCCCCTTTACCAGTGGGCAGTGGGTGAGGTTGAAAGTTCCAAACCTCTACTCACTTTTTCTGTTTGGTGACCAGCCCCAACCAGAGGCTATCTAGGGGCCCCACCCTAAGTCATTTCATTAGCATAAATTTAGATGTGCTCAAAAGTGAATGACAAAAAACACTCCTGCCACTCAGGACATTCCAAGAGCTTCAGGAGCTTTGTGCCAGGAGCCAGGGACAAAGACTAAATGTATTTCTTACTAGGCCACAAGCCCAAATGTCCATTGATGGATGAATGGATAAGTAAAATGTGGTATACACATACCATGGAATATTATTCAGCCTTACAAAGCAATATAATTCTAATATATGCTACAACATTCATGAACCTTAAAAACTTTAAGTTAAATAAGCACAAAAGAGCAAATGTGATATAATTCCACTTGTAAGAGGTACCCAGAATTTGACTAAATTTACAGAGACAGAAAGTAGAATAGTGGTTATCAGGGGCTGAGAGCAGGGAGGGAAGAGTGGAAAACTATTGTTTAATGAGAATAAAGTTTCATTTTGGGATGATGATGCCAACGAAAAATTGGCACTTGTCATCTGCCTCTACAAGGATTAGGTCACTAGCTACTGTAGTCGTTGACCTTCAACTCACCCCGAAGTGAGTTTGGGGTGGAAATCAGGAATGAGGCACTCTGTGCTCTGGCAGAACAGGCCTTCAGATAGTTACATATTTTCCAGAGAAGATTTTATGAGCCCAAATTCTTGCATCTTCTCACATCTAGAAAAGCACTGAGACATCTGCTCCTCGTGACGAGCAATATAACCTCCTGCAAAAAATGTGTGCTTGGGGCCTCCCTGGTGGCGCAGTGGTTGAGAGTCCGCCTGCCGATGCAGGGGACATGGGTTCGTGCCCCGGTCCGGGAGGATCCCACATGCCGCGGAGCGGCTGGGCCCGTGAGCCATGGCTGCTGAGCCTGTGCGTCCGGAGCCTCTGCTCCGCAACGGGAGAGGCCACAACAGTGAGAAACCTGTGTACAGAAAAAAAAAAAAAAAAAAGTGTGCTTGCTTGCATGTATCCCCTTTCACCAAAATCACATATATACTGACTGCACCCACACCTTCAGAGAAGTTCCTCAAAGCTATCTGAGAGGCTATTTCCAGGCTATAGTCCTCATTTCGCCCCAAATAGAGCTTAATTCACAAATTTCTAGAGATAGCTGGTGGTGATGGTGCACAAAACTGTTAACATACTTAATACCACTCAATTGTACGTACACTTAAAATGATCAGAATGGTAAATTTTATGTTATGTATATTTTGTGCCAATAAGAAAAAGGAAGAACACACACATACACACACACAAATGCACTATATGAGGCTTTGTTAAAGAATTGGATGTTAAGATATCAAGCGAAGCACCTCAATCTGTTGACTTTCTAGCCACCCTCCCTTGATAAGAAACTGTAGGGAAGCATTATTTCATGGTGTTTCCAGGGTCCTCTGGGAACTGTTTCCACTGAAAACATAAGACCTGGCTTTGAAGCAAGGAATCCAGGAGATTCCAAGAGTCAGGGTAAAGAATTTGTGAGCAAATTCTCCCTCGTGGCTGATCGTCTCCTAAATCTAAGGACTGGTTATTCTTTTTTGAGTAGTCCATTGTGTTCAGTTTCCTGATGAGAGCAAGGTGGATGTTCAAATAAGCTTCACCTTTTAGTTGGATGTAACCAGTTTTGCTCACAGTCAAGTTATTTATTTAGATGTATGGCACCAACTGGTATGGGCAATTGTGTCCAACCAAAATTCATGGGTTGAATTTATAACTTCCAGTATTTCAATGTGACTGCATTTGGAGATAGAGTCTTTGAAGAGCTAATTAAGTTAAAATGAGCTCATTAGGGTAGGTCCTAATCCAATATGACTGGTATCCTTCTAAGAGGAGATTTAGACACATACTACACAGAAGGACGACCTTGTAAAGACGTGGAGAAGACAGCCATCTGTAGGCCATCTGAGGCCGTGGAGGGAGGTCTTGAAGAAACCAAACCTGCTGACAACTTGCTCTATAACTCTAGCTTCCAGGATGGTGAGAAAATAAATTTCTCTTGTTTAAGCCACTCAACCTGTGGTATTTGTTACAACAGCCCTAGAAACTATACACAGTCTTTGAGGGAAGACTCTACTTGCTACAGATTGAAGCAAAAGAACTTCTTGGATAAAAACTGTGGTATTTGACTAAACATTTCTCCCCAAAGGGTAAGCTTGTTCCTACCTATATAATTTGCTTTCCAGGTAAAAACACAGGACATTGTACACTTTTCTTTTGATACTAGTAAAAGACTGTGAGCTCCTACTTGCAGGGACATACTTCATTTCTTAAGTTGTTCTGTCAGTCTTTATAACAGACATTGCCACTTTTCTAGTGCACTGCTAAAGTGCTATAGCTTCCATTACTAAATACCTGTTTGCTCTGTTTAAATTTTTTTTATTTTCTTTTATTTGTTATACATTCAGCTAGAAATGAATTAGCTTGATCTTGGTCGTCAATTCAAAAGGGAGCCCTCAGGTGGTTATAACCAATTGTTATAAAGCAAAACTTATAATGAGATTCAGAGGAACAAACAGAGATACAACATCTTCATGTCTTTGGCTGGAAAAAAATACTGAAGTACTGGGCAAGATTTTTTTAAAACATTTTTGTGTAAAGCAATATTCTATGTGTTTTACATGTAATAACTAATTTAATGCTTACAACACCATAGAGACTCTTATTATCCCTATTTAATAGTCACAATGAGCTTATTTTACTTGCCTCTAATCACGTAGCTGAGAAATGGTAGCGCCAACTTGTGAGTTCTGGCCTTGTGGCTCCAGGGCCCACCCTCTCAATGGCTATTCTTCAAGTCCCCCTCCCACTTGCACACCAATTTTTACTTGTGAGACTCTGGTTAGTTATGTTAGAATTTGCTTTTCATGATCTGTGTCTCTTGGTCTTTTATTCATATATACCACCTCTTTATCTCTCTGGGCTGCATTATAGGTAATTCCTTCAAATTATATTTTCCAGCTCATTGTCTCTTCAAGTCTGTTTAACTTTCTGTTTCACTCAACCACTGAGATCTGTGTGTGTATTTGAAATCTACAAATCTTATTTAGTTCTAAAACCTGCCTTATCTTTTTTAGTATTCTGGGTCTTGTTCCTTATTTTTTATTTTCTCTCTGATTTCTTTGAAACTTTTGCACATGGTTATTTCACATTTTCATCATATCATTACAATATCTGCAGTCTTTGGAAGGTCTAAGTCTTTATTGTGTCTGCTGCCTCTCAGTTATTCCTTGTATGTTTTGTGGGTTTTTAAAAAAATTGTGGATTATAGTTTATTGAATGAAATCTATGAGAATCCCAAGAGCCTATGTTGGACATGTTGATTGCAAGGATGTGAACATTTTCTTCCAGGCCATCTCATCTTATAGCTCCCTCTTCTGCTCGCTTACTTCTTGCTTACTGTTACTATTACTGTTTATTTAATTCTTAGACCCTCATAAATTTCCCTTCACTCTAATAAGTGCTACAATGCATTAACATTAGTTTACTGTGTTTGTGTAATTCATCATCTAATTATATTTTATCTGGAAGGCCCTTTAAAGTAACTAGTTGACCATATTGCCAGAAATTGATAACCACATCTTTCTTTCATAAGGTAAAATTTTCTAGGCAGGCTGAGTGTGGGTTGTCTGAAACTCTAAAAAATTTTTGCATGCATTCTCCAGGAATATAACACAACTTCTGGTTATCTACGTGCAATCATTCCAGACTCTTTGATTTTCTAATGAAAGAAATGAAGGTTAGAGGGGAGAAATGACTTGTCCAAGTTATTTCTGCAATTGAAAAACAAATTTAATAAAAGAATTAGAACTGATCACTAGGAACAAAGAAACTTTTCAGGTTTACCCAATGGTCTGTGAATTAGACTCAGAAAAAAATTGAGAGAAAGTGGCAAAATAAGAGCTCTCCTAGCAGCAGACTGCTTGGCCTGTCTGAGCAATCCAGGATATTCAGCAGAGACACCTTCTCCACTCGTTTGGGGTTCAAACCACAGTTCTTTCCAACTTGAATCTGATCAGCACTCACAAGCTGGGGTGATAAATTGGAAGGAAAGAAAATTTAACAATTGATCAGATAACTTGTTGTGTCCTGGACACATAATAAGTTACCTCATTCTAGGATTCCATGGGAATGACCCAGATCTAGATGCTTTACTCTGCAAGACTCAAGAAAGCATATACATTTGCATTCTTAGACTGATAACAACTGGCTTGTCATATTCCAAGGGAAATTTTGCAAAAGTCTTGCTTGACCAGACTGATAACAACTGGCTTGTCATATTCCAAGGGAAATTTTGCAAAAGTCTTGCTTGACCAGAAGTGTCCACATCAGGAGCTTGGGGTTTAAAAGGTCTCAATTTTGTGGGCTCTGAGAAAGCCTGAGATCACTTTAGATCACAGATGAAGGAGTGAGGAGGGAAATCTGTCTTAGCAACTTGTCAGAAGCCTGGCTCACCTTTTTGTTATGAAGACAGCAGATTAGGGATGCCTATAAACTAACATAGACAGATCTTTCTGAAATCAGTGTATAAGTTTTTGTAAATAACACTTGTTATACCCCCAGTGGCTAGCGTAAAGCCACACATATCAAAGGCTTTCAAATAAATACTTGTTGATTGAATTTGTTATGAAGTAAAAATTATTGAACCCTGTTTCTGAGCTTTAGTGACAGAATTGCTTTGTGCCACTGGATGGTGCTATAAAACCACTCACAAATACACACAATACAGCTTCTGATGCTTTCTGGCCTCCCAAGCATGAGATATTTCTCTGTCTCAGCTTTTCAAATGACCTTAATCTGGATATCATGCACTTTTCTTTCTGAGAAAAGCTGAAAGCATTTCCAATTCATTCTTTATTTAAACGACTTTATTTTTGTAGAACAGTTTAGGTTGACAGCAAAATTAAGAAGATACAGAGATTTCTTATACATCCCCTACCCGACCCTTGCATAACCCCTCTGCATTATCAACATCCCCCGCCAGGGTGGTACACTTGTTACAATTGATGAACTTACATTGACCCATCATAATCACCCAAAGTCTTCAGTTTACATTAGGATTCATTCTCAGTGTTGTTCGTTCTGTGGGTTTCAAATGTAGAATGACATGTATCCATCCTGATATTATCGTACAGAGTATTTTTCACTATCCTAAAAATCCTCTCGTTCTGCCTTTTTATCCTTCTCTCTGATTCATTCCTGAAGGCAGGGATTGTTCCAACAACACTTCTGCTAAAATTGGATCCATGCTGGGAAGATTTCTACAGCTCTGACATTCGGATGATAGACACATCTATGGAGCATTTTGTTGTTTTTGTCAGGGGTGGCAGTTGTAGATTAATTAATAGAAAGAAAGGAAACCAGGAATTCTAGGCTTTGGGTCCCAGACCCAACATCCGCTTATGACTTTCCTCAAAGTGAAAATGTTTAACTTGACCAATGATTTTCAAATTGTGCTCTTGTTCCTCAGTGACCTAAGGATTCTTCAGAGATACTTTTGGCTACCAAGGGGTGTGTGTGTGTGTGTGTGTGTGTCTGTGTGTGTGTGTGTGTGTGAGTGTGTGCAGAGGGGGAATGAGAGCAGGACTGATCCTTCCAACCCTTTCAACCAGAATAGCTCCATGTCAGGGATGGGGATAGGAAACAAAATCTTTTTGTTGTCATTGTTTTTAAGAATGTTACCCTCTTTCAGAAGAAAATTTGAACAAACTACCAGGCTCAAGGATCTCAAAGGCCCTTCCAGTCCTAACAGCCTATGGTTCAAAGTTCTTTCATTTCTTGGTTGAATGTTTCACCTTGGTCGACCTGCATGCAGGCTAAGAGGATGAGAGGCTCTGGATTAGCCTGAAAGCAGCAGGCAGGTCTGTGCTCACCCTCAGTGTCCTTTCCTTAGTGTCGTCTCCTTCCTGTGACCATGAGTGCTGGCTGCCTGGCTCAAACAAGCCACGACTTAGGAGGAGGTCTTTGGAGAAAGATTGGAGAGACACAGAGCACTGTGGTAGTACAATTAATTGAAAAGATACCCACTTCTTATAGTGGCCTGGGGAAAGTACATAGGCAGAAACTGAAGGCCAAGGCCCTGTAACAGGAAAGCATCAACCCAGGGCCGACTGTGCATAGAGGCAGGAGCCAAGTGTACACAGAGAAGAGGGTCCCAGAGATGGGCAGGTGAGAAGACGATGTCAACCAGTTCAACAAGCATGTTTTGAGTGTCTTCTGTATGCTGCACTCTAAGGATACAGAGAAGAATGTAAGGAGATATAAAGAGATGGGAGACAGACACATAAATGGAGAGCCATCAGGCCATATGTAAGTGCTTTGGGAGTGAATGGAATAGGTTGTTAGGGCAATTGAGAGAGAAGGCACTGAATCTAGTTGGTGGCTTTGGGAGACATCCTGGAGGGACAGACACCTAAACTGAATCTCTATTGACCCAGAGACCACTGCTGCAATCATACTTAATGAAAAGGCTTTTATCAGTTTTTTATGAAAGTTGTTTTAAATTAATTTTTATTGGAGTATAGTTGATTTACAATGTTGTGTTAGTTTCTGTATGAAAGTTTTTAAACTCAGACTTCTGTATATCTTTGATGGTTGCTTTCATCCCATAGGTAGTATTAATAGCTACTCTTCATTAAGTTCTAAGCATAGTGCTAAGCACTCTACATATAATTCCACATTTAATCCTCACAACAATCTCATGGTAGAGGAAGGTATTAAGACCCTTACGTTGGAAACTTTTTATGGAAAACATCAAGCCCATACAAAAACCTTTTTTTAAGTATGATTATTTTTTTAATTAATTTTTATTGGAGTATAGTTGCTTTACAATTTTGTGTTAGTTTCTTCCTGTATAGCAAAGTGAATCAGTCATACATATACATATATCCACTATTTTTTAGATTTCCTTCCCATTTAGGTCACCACAGAGCACTGAGTAGAGTTCCCTGTGCTATACAATAGGTTCTTATTAGTTATCTATTTTATACATAGTAGTGTATATGTGTCAGTCCCAATCTCACAGTTCGTCCCTTCCCCCCTTGGTAACCATAAGTTTGTTCTCTACATCTCTGACTCTATTTCTGCTTTGCAAATAAGTTCATCTCTACCATTTTCCCAGGTTCCACATATAAGTGATATTATACGATATTTGTTTTTCTCTTTCTGACTTACTTCACTCCGTATGACAATCTCTATATCCATCCACATCTCTGCAAATGGCACTATTTTTTATCCGTTTTATGGCTGAGTAATATTCTGTTGTATATATGTGCCACATCTTCTTTATCCGTTCCTCTGCTGTTGGACGTTTAGGTTGCTTCCATGTCCTGGCTATTGTAAATAGTGCTGCAATGAACATCAGGGTGCATGCACCCTTTCAAACTATGGTTTTCTCCAGATATATGCCTAGGAGCGGGGTTGCTGTGTCATATGGTAGCTCTCTTTTTAGTTTTTTAAGGAACCTCCATACTGTATAATTAGTTTCAGTATACTCATCACCCAGTATGAACAGTTATCAACTAGGAGCCAATGGTGTTTCATTTATACCTCACACATTTTCTGATGTCAGGAGTATGTTGAAGCAAATTTCAGACATCATGTCTTTTCTGTACATAGGTCAATGCCTTAATCTAAAAGATAACAAATAAATGTAACCACAAGTCTGCTGACAGCTAAGATGGAGTTAAGGGACTGGATTCACACTCCTGCCTGAAATAACCAAAGAAAAAGACAAAATACGTGAAATGATGTTTTTTTTAATACAGTGGATATCAGACAATGAAGGACAATGATATCCCAGATACGAGGAACAGATGAGGTATGCCCTCCCCTTGCCCTGCTTATCTCCCTCAGTTCAGCTGTGACAGGGCAGAGGAGCACAGAGAAGCAGGATGGGGTCCCTGGGCAGCTTTTTGTAGAAGTGATCATTTGACTGTAAAATTCAAATGGAAATGCAAATGACTCAAAATAGCCCAAGTAACTTTGAAACAGAAGAGCAAGGTTGGAGAAGTAGTACCACCTGATTTCAAAACTTATGATAAAGTTACAGTAATGAAAACAGTGCCATAATTGGCATCAAGGTAGGCAAATAGATCATTGGATCAGAACAGAGGGTCCAGAAGTAGATCACATGTATGTGACAACTGATTTTTAATGAAGCACAAAGGAAATGAGTGGAGAAAGGATAATCTTCAACAAATAGTTCTGGAACAAGTAAATATCCATATGCAAAAAATGAAGTTTGATATATCACGTACAATATAGAAAAAATAACTCCAAATGGATTGGAGACTTTTGTGACCTTGGGTTAGGCAAAGTCTTCTTAGATATGACATCAAAAGCATAATATGCAAAAATAAAAAATTGGTAATTTGGATTTCATCAAATTTTAAGACATGTGCTCTTTGAAAAATCCTGTTAAGAGAATGGAAAGACAGCCTACAGCCAACAAAAGATATTTGCAAATCATATGTCTGATAAAGGACTTGATCATATATATAATCAAGTCACTTCACCAAAGAAGATATAGATATAGACGTAGATATAGACGAAGATATAGACATAGAGGTAGATATAGACATAGAAGTAGATATAGATGTAGATATGGAAAATAAGAACTTGAAAAGATGCTCAACATAATTAAGCATTAGGGAGATGTAGATTAAGGTTAGAGTGCAACCCTATTACAAACCTATTATAGTGGCTAAAAATAGAAACAATGGACCATGGCAAATGTTGGCAAGGATATAGAGCTTTAACTCATATGGAACGCGGAAGAAGTTTGCCGAACACATTGCCAGTTGCTTTGCTTTGCCAATGCTGCAAGGGGATATCTAGCTAGGGAACCAAAATGTGAGGTAAATGCAGTAAAATCAGACCTGAGAATATGGTCATTTGCCTCCCAAGTTAGGAACATTGAACAGTGAGGGACCCTGACAGATCCGGGAGTTTTGAGGTTTAGTGGGCACATAACACAGAGTAGGCTTCAGAGGGTTACTAACTGAACCACATCTGAGGGATCCTCCTGAAAGAAGGTAGGCAGGGATGTCTCTAAACTGGTATATACATCAGCAGGACACATTTTCTTACCTGGACTGTCAGTCTTCACAGTTCAAATCCCCACCATGAATGGAAGTTTGATATTGCAACTCATCTGCTAAGAATGGAAGGGAAATTAAAGGGGGAGAAATATTGAATGCATTGTGGATGTTGTCCTGGTGAGGATTACCTAGAAGTATGAGGAAAACGCTATAAGTATTTTCAAACAAGCAAACCAATAAATCAAGTATTTAAAAAATATCATTAAGTTCTTATGTCTGATCAATAACTTAACACTATGAATTAACAAGGCAGTTAGTTAATAATGAGTATTCGACTTCAACAGTTGCATTTTTAGCCAGAGAAGCACACATTCAGGATTCAAATCATGGAACCGAGAATTGCAAAGTTTTTAATTGTTCTGGACACAGCTCTTTGGGCCCTGCTGCCCTTCCCCTTCCTCCTTGGTCAAAACTGTGAGGTTGCCTCGAATAGTCCCTTTAACCATCTGGTGCCTTAATGTTCTCATCTGCAAAATAGAGACAAATATTATTGTTCTCAAAGAGCATAATAGGGGCCTAATATCTATTCCTTAAGTGAATTAATAGATTGGTTTCTTCAACACTTAAGTGCTATCACAGGTCACATCAGTGACCATTATCTTCCAGGAACTCTAAACCCTACAGAGGATGTAAACTATTTCCTGACTCCAACTGTAAAAACCAACTTCCTCATTTCAGTAGAAATCACACCATTAGCAACAAGTCAATACCATAAAACATGCATTTCCCAATATGGATATATTTTTCAAAATTTCTCAGTGCTTTTTTTTTTTTTTTAAGTTGGAATGAATTTCAACAGCCTCCCAGCTGTTACTGCTCTTTCACATAGGAGCAAAGTGAAACCCTGAATAAATGAATGACTTGCTTATATTTACATAGCACAGACCCTGGGACTATTGATCTTTCTTCTATCCAAGAGCAAGTATGAGTAGAATTACCCATCCTCAATTAAATGCTAGGATAAATATAAGTATCTAATGCTCCATTAAACCTGCTCTTGGTACCACGTGGTAGAGGTGAATCTGTTGTAAAAATTAACTGAAGGGATGGTAGGAGCCATAGTGATAATGGAGTTTGGCCACCCAGATTGGTTTAATCCCCCATCACTTTGAATTATCCTGAAGTCCTAAAAAGTCAACAGGCAGGATATATCAAAGAGGGAGGATGTGGAAGGTCTGTTTAGCCCTGAAGGTAGGGCATTAAGGCCAAAACACAGGATGGCTTCAAATCCAAAGAAATTGTTGGTGGGAGCAGTGTTGCTGGGGAGTTGGGAGTGGGGGAATGAGATGAAAAACTTTCATGGAAGTCTCTCCCTGTTGGGAGACACATCCCAGCCAAGCCAATCCTGGTGAGACCTGGACTGAGGAAGGGGGAAGTTGTTGAAAAGTAAGATGGGTCCTAATCCAATGGAACAAAAAAGCTATTTCCAGAATATGGAAACAAGTAAAAGGAAAGAAGATGTTTACCTGGGGGTTCTAGGTTATATTCATGGAAGTTACACATCTGCTGCTTTGAAATGTATACTGTCTCAAACAGATATCCATGGCTGGATTTCCGGTGAATAGACAGGAAGCTCTGCCCCATGTTTTATTTGCCTGTTGGGTCTGCAATTATAAATGCAGTTAGGAGATTAAAACTGGCCATTCCTAGCCACACCCATTATTGCTCATCATAATCTCCTCTGAACAACAAGAACAATTATAGGTCAGAATCATAGAAATTTAGAGTTAGAGGGACACCCTGAAGAGGGTTTCTATCCTTGACACTACTGACATTAAAGGTGCAATAATTCTTTTTATGAGAGGCTGTTCTGTGCATTGTAGGGTGGTTAGCAGCATCCCTGGCCTCTACACACTAGATGCCAGTAAACAGCTCCCCAGTGGTGACAACCAAAAATGTCTCCAGATGTTGTCAAATGTCCCCCGGGGGTGGGGGTGAAATCACCCTCTGTTGAAAACCACTGTCCTAGAACACTGTACCCAACCCCTCTTACAACTTGTACACATAAAAAATGTAAATATTTGTATAGGACAAGGAGTAAACTGGAGGGACTCTGAGAATAGCTATGTAAGCCTCAGTGAAAAAATTCATTACACTTTATACACTTACAGGAAAAATAAAATACAGAATATTAAATATTTAAATTTATACAGAAATTCTAAATAAAATCATTTCAAAATTTTAAATGAGAAATTTGAACTTACTTCCACTGACATATCTCTTTACCGACAGATATTATGCTTGAAATGATTTTATGCACTGTTGATCAAGATATTTTAATAATGATCGCTTCAAATTCTTAGGGGTCTCTATCAACAAGGAATTTCAGTCATACAAGCAGATGATTTAAAAAATTTAAATCATTGGGGCTTCCCTTGTGGCGCAGTGGTTGAGAGTCCACCTGCCAATGCAGGAGACATGGGTTTGTGCCCCGGTCCAAGAAGATCCCACATCCGCGGAGCGGCTGGGCCCGTGAGCCATGGCCTCTGAGCCTGCGCGTCTGGATCCTGTGCTCCGCAGCGGGAGAGGCCACAACAGTGAGAGGCCCGCGTATCGCAAAAAAAAAAAAAAAAAATTTAAATCATTGTTTATAGTCAATTGAAGACTTCTAACTTTTGATATTAAAGAACCTAATAGCTTATCCTTTTCTTATACAGATAAATCAGTGTTTAAATTTCTTATGATAAAGTGAAAGTATTTCAAATTTGAACTTTTATCTATCTTGTGTTTCAAAATAATAATGAAGGTTGAATTTCTACGTTGCATGTGTACGGTACGAGTGGCTGTCCTGCAGCCAGTGTGGAAACCACTAAATAGGCTTCTTGTCCATCAGCTGCAGATGGACAAGAGAATCTGATACATGTGAAGACAGAAATCCTGGGCTACCATTTGTCACTGGGCAGACCAGAAAGCCTCACCCTATGTCTGCACCCATCTATCCCCAACTGGCTGCATCTTGGCCTAAGCTTCAAGCTCTGGGCACCTGGCAACAAACTCCCTTCTGGTCCTTAGACTGTATCCAGGATGGTTATTGGTGTGCTCTGAAGCCAGCTGCTGAGATACCCAGGCAGTAGAGCACCTTCTTGGCCGCACTCGGGGCATCATGGTGAAGCAACACATGGTAAATATGGCACAGTGTGCTAGTTGTCTTCTCTGGGGACTGTGAGGCTGGTCCTTGGACTCCAGAACTGCTAAGACCACTCCCCAAGGAGCAGTGATGAGACTCCTCTCGGTTAGAGGCACCTGGCTGCAGAGTCTCAGTTACCAAGTCCCATAGGTCACTCTGAGTGTTGAGAGACTCAGTAATTCACAGCACACTTGGAATCCATCTGCAGCACACAATTGTAACATGGCACACAGCTTCGGAAGCTCTGCCTTAGAGAATTCTTCCTGGCTTTAGGTGAGTACCCCATGGCCCAGAGAAGGGTGTGAGTCACCCCAGGTCACGTGCTAAGTTAATGACAGAGCTGGGACCGGAACCTAATTCTTCTGGCTTGACATACCACAACCATGTAGATCCTTCTCTTCTTGTCATTTTTTTTCCCCTCTGCGTCTTCCTTCCTCCCACTGACTCATTTCACCATAAATTTCTCATGTAACTAGCCTACTAGTCAAAGACATTGGCTTGTACAGCACCTACCACAGGGAGGGCAGTGTTTCTCAAGCTTTGGTGTGCATAAGAAAGGAAGTTTAAAAATGGGTATATTTTATTGTGTCTCTGTGAAGAAACTTGCCGCAGGAAGAGAGAAGAGTGAAGATTTACAGTAGAGAACATTAGACAATATTTTCATTTTACTCCATCTAATATCTTTGGCTGCATCTTACGCTGAACACTACTAGATCTTGGTGACCTGTAAAGAGACACGGTGACCCAAAGGCTACAAATATGCAAGAGGTCAAAATAACAGATCATTTTGTCTGAGAAAAAAATGGAAATAATTTCAAGTGCTTGGAGAGACATGGCAGTGGTTTCCAAACTCCAGTGTGCACGAGAATCTCATTGGAAGCTTGTTTAACTTATCTCGGCAAGTAATTCTAAATCAGTTGGTTTGGACTGAAGCTGACAGAACTGCATTTTAACAAGCACTCTGGGATTATCTGATTGAGAAATGCTGAAACAGCAGTAAGACCTTAGAGCTTGATTGCATTATATAATGGGGACATTGCAAAAGGTGAGAGGAAAATGATTTTTGTAATTAAAAAAATTCTAGTTTCTTGGGCTTCCCTGGTGGCGCAGTGGTTGAGAGTCCGCCTGCCGATGCAGGGGACACGGGTTCGTGCCCCGGTCCAGGAAGATCCCACATGCCGCGGAGCGGCTGGGCCCGTGAGCCATGTCCACTGGGCCTGCGCGTCCGGAACCTGTGCTCCGCAGCGGGAGAGGCCACAGCAGTGAGAGGCCTGAGTACCACACACAAAAAAAAAAAAAAAAAAAAAAATTCTAGTTTCTCTAAGGTAACTCATATTCAGGATATTCATGTTGTAAATTATTTCTTACAGATAAAAAAATTCGTCTCCTTTCCCTCTCTGCTTTCCTCCTCTACTTTCATCTATTTTGAAGCTGGGAAAAAGGGACTTTGGGTATTTTAAACGAATAAACGAATGCAATCCATTTATATAAAAACCCCATTCCAAGTGGAATAGCCAAGCTGCAAGTTTCCCTGGTCTTCTGAGCCTTTGACCCTTTGCTGTGCACCCCAAGTTCAAATACCTGTTAAGGCTCCCCTTGTTTTAGGCAACACTTGTGTTAGACCCCCCCACTCCCTGTCCCTAGGAAAGATGAGGCAGACAGTGAGAGAATAGGATAGAGGTGGTGTGCTAGTGACAGCCTATCAGAATGTAGGATGTGGGAAATCTCAGAGCACCACTGGCCAGTTATGGTAGAGGAATTGCCCCAGGAAACCACAAGACAGAGTCCATAATGTAGGCCCAGAAATGGGTTCATAAACACATTTTTACCCTGAGTTAATAATTTTCTTCTCAAAGTCCTTCTAAATAAACCTTACGTGTGTACGTGTACATCATATTATATTGTTATACATGTGTTATGTGTGTGTGTGAGAGAGAGAATGATTACTACCATCTTACTCATGTGTAAAGAGAAGATTAAAAGCCCCTGATGTACACATCAAATACCATGATGTATTTTCATGTATATTTTCTCATTTGAGCCATACAGAAGCTTTGTGAGGAAGGTAGACTTAGTATTATTTTTCTCATTTTGAGGAAATGGAGATTTAGAGAGTTAACATGTTGTGTAACTTTGAACAAGTTATTCTTACTCTTCTGGCTTCTGTTGTTGTTTTTTAACCTACAAAGTCGGGGGATTAGCATAGCTTAATCCCATGGTAACAATATATCATAATTAACCCAAATCACACAGCTAGAAAAGAACTTTAACTCATATCTTCTCCTTCCAAATTCAGTGTACGTTCTTCTACACAAATGGCTTATCAGTGAGGATGGCACTCAGAGCAGTTAACTGGAGTCCCGCAAATCTTGCTGTACCCAGCGTAATGAAGACAAGAAAAGTCCCTGTGCAGCTCTCCATCTCAGAGCCAGAAAAGTCTGTGTGGACCGACCTCCTCCGTGTGGTCATGTGTTCGGGCTACCCTGAGGAGATCATCTGGCCCTACTCATGGGTATTCCCATGAACCCACATGCTCAGTGTCCAAGAGTCAGGCTGTGGTGAGAGGACCGGGAGAGCAGCAGCAGCCTCCCATGGGATGGTTCCCTCTGCCAGAGCAGGGAGACAACAGCTTTCAGGCAGGCACACCTGCATCCATTAGGCCTTAGTTTTTCTGCCTCCCCACTTTGCAAGTGAGGAAATAGTACCTTCCATGCAACACCCAACCATGAGATATCTTGCAGTCTTGCATGGCATGGCAGAACAAGTCAAGCCTGTGAGTTAGAAGATCTCATCCTAGTTACAGAGAGCTGTGTGACCTTGGGAGTGTCACTTAACCTCTTTGAACTCTGATTTCCACATCTTTGAAACAAATTCAGTTGGTCAAATAAACTCTAAGACAGGTGATTCTCAAGCTTTTAACAGACATTAAGAATGACTTGGAAGATTTGGGTATAAAAATGGGTTTAGTATCATACAGGTTCATCATATTAAACACAAATAAGAATGAACACATCTTACATATTATAGAATATTTATATTGGATATAATAAATAGAGGAACTGATCAATTTATACATTTAATTTCTTTCTAGTTTCCAAACAGACAGTTTTAGCAAAATGTTATTCCTCAGTGTACATGTGTGATTAAACTCTTTTTGAATTTCATCCAAAAAAATCACTTGGGGTTAAAACGAGGGTGCTTGTGAGGGTCTTGGTCCCTATGATTCTGATTCAGTAGGTTGAAATAAGGCACAGGAATCTGATTTTTTAACAAGCACCCAAGTAATTCTGCTAGAAGTGGTCTGTAGACAATACTGCAAGGCTGAGGGCCCCTCCAGCTCATGCTGTGTGGATTATTCAGCTCTCTCTGTAGTTTACCAGTCATCAAGTGCTGGTGAACATTCAGGCAAATTATCTGCCTCATCCACCCCTTCCTTTGTATCCCACAGCAAAGACAATTTTATGTCGGTATGACAGCAGTGACCTTTGATTTGAATTCCTGCTTCCATCATTTTGTCCTCACATCCTCTTATCACAGTCTGTGTATATTCTTAACATCTTCTCGTCAAAACCATGCAATGGGTGTTGGTTGTCTGTAGGATGAAATCCAAACTTCTTAATCTAGCAATTGTCTCCAAATCCTTGTCTTCCATGGGTCCTCCATAGGAATGCTCTGCACAAAGAGAATCTGACTGCTGAAGTCTCCTGAACGAGCCTGTGTGTCCTCACCACCAAGCCCTTTGCTCATATTTTGTCTTCCTCCTGAAACTTTCCCCTTGACTCCTCTGTACCCACTGTCTAAATTCTATTCATATTTTGAAGAACAGCTTTAAAGTTCACCTCCTTTAGGATGTATTTTCTGACCACTCCTCTTGACCGTGAGCTCTTTATTCCTTTAACTAGCCCAGCACCACGAAACGATCATTCTAACGTTTCTACCTACATTGTGTATCTCCATCTCCTCACTTGCCTAGAGCACAGTGGTGGCTCTAAGTAGTTACGCATTTCTGTATCCTCCACAAGGCTGTGCACAGAGCAGGTATTCAATTCAGATGTACTGCACAGTCTTTTCTCACAGAAGGCCTTCACTGTTTCAACAACAAAACTAGTATGAACCTGAGTGAGCTAAATTAACTTCTGACATTTTTCTCTGTTTGCGAAATACAAGAACCAAAACAGGATACTCCTCATCCCAGGATGTTACAAGAAACCATTTTTTCAAAATGAATAATTGTTGACCAAGAAACAAAATGAACAGGTGTATCTGCCTGCTTGGATTAAGAATGCTTCCTCTAAGTAATAACACAAGCTTTTTCCCGTCTGTGAAGGATTTCCTGGCATCCTCAGCCATACTTGTTGCTGTTAATGATAATAACATTTATTGAACATTACGAAGAATCATATACATTATTTTATGTAATTTTCACAACCACCCTATGTATGAATCATTATTAACTTTCTTTTATAGATAATGAAATTGAGACTTAAGAGATTAAACAGTTTAACAAAAGTCACCAGTTGGTGTCAGAGCCAGAATTTGTGCCCAGGTCAGTCTGATCCCAAAGCTTAGGCATTTGGTCATTACATTATCTTGCTAAACTAACATCTTGCGGACCTAATATCACAGGGCCTTTCAGTTGTTGCTTGCAGGCTAGTTATCTGGGGAAACTGTAAAATTGTTGGAAGCCAGCTGTGTCTTTAAAGCCTGGCACATAATAGGTGCTCAATGAAACCCGAATAAACACAGACTGAAAGGGAAGATAAGAATGTGACAGATTATAACATGTTCCAGGCCAGGTGGTTATGACAAGTGCTAATAAGTGGCATCAACAACGTTGAGAGGCAGAAGAGGGAGGGAGTCCCTTCAGCTGCCATCAAGAAAGGTTGCGTGGAGGAGGTTGCGTCTGAGATAGCAATGCCCCTTTACCTGAGGGTCCCTTCCTCAATACCCTTGTCCTGTACAAACTGATCAGTAAACATCATGGTATGCACAGCACAGGGTCCTCAACCACTTAATCACTCAGATGATCTGTGTGTCACTTGGGTTCTTAGCTATAACCACAGGAACCCACCCTAACTAACTTAAGCAAAAAGGAATTTACTGAGGATCTTAGGGAGCTCACAAAATCTCCAGGAGGACCAGAGAATCAGTGTGAGGAGCTATTCAACCAGAAAGAACACTCAAACCCTCTGTGGACGAGGTGTTTACACCACTCCACGACTGGGGACAAATACCTCAACCTACAGGGGTGATGTTAGATTGAGAATGCCCGAATCTCAGCCAATGCTGTACCCCAAAGCTGGACGCTCCAGCCACCCTTTTTATTAGAAGATGGAGTCCATGGGGTATCTGCATCATCACACTGGTCTCTTCCTAATCAGAGAGTGTGAGGTTGCTGGGGGAAGCCCAGATTTATGTACTGACATTCGAGCTTCAAGATAGGCTGGGAAAAAGACTCTGCCTTCTTACTTGGCACAGCAGAATTCAGAATGCAAGCCACTCTCCCAAATGTAGGAATGTAGTTCAAAAGATGCTGAGGGGTTCTATGAGGGATACCAGATGTTAATATCGTATAACAACAAGAATAGCTGAAACTTCCTGAGCATATACTATGTGCTAACCATTTTACATACATTTCCCTTTCTTCCTTGCAAGACCACACAACTGATAATATTTGTATCCCCATTTCACACAGGTGGATACTAGGGCTGGGAGAGGTTAGTTTAAGGCCATACGACTGAGGTGTTAAATTCTATACCAGATTAAATTACAGGTCCTTCTACTTCCCTGAACTTCCCCTATCATAACAGTCTTCTTATCTTGTTGTTATTATGTACTTAACAGCTGTCTTTTCGGCTAAGTGCCATGAGCATACAGGAGGCCTGTTTCCTGTTATATCCCCAGCACCTGTGATATTTATTCATTAACAGACACTCAGCTTCCATCGTGGGTCTGGCACATTCAAATGGTGACTCAACAATGATACACTGACTTCATCTAACATGCCAGGCACTGTCACTAGGTGCTGAGGGTGCTGTTGGAACAAGATAGGCAAGGTCCCTGCCTGAGGGAGACAGACAATCAACAAATAAACAAGTGTATAAAATAACTGGAAGTAATATGTGCTATGAGGGAAACTAAAGCAAAGGAGGGGATAGAGAGTAATGGGGTGGGGTGATGAGGAGAGGCTCTGCTGGGATGGTGTTCAATATAACAGAATGAAGGAGAGAATGACTCCTTTGAAAACCTGGGGAACCATGATCTAGGTGGTGGGAATAGCAAGTGCAAAGGCCCTGAGGTGAGAAAGAACTTGGCCTCCAGTATGGCTAAAGCATAATAAATAAAGGGGAAAGTGGTTGGAGATGAGTTCAGAGAGATAGGCCAGGTTATATACAGCCTTGAAGCCACTGCCTGATATGGAATTTAAATTTTACTCAATACAAGGGCAGTATTGGAGGGTTTCACGCAAGGGAGTGCCATGATAATGCTTTAGTTTTAACTAGATTATGGCAGAGGCTGTGTGGAAATTAGACTGGGAGTGGGGCAAGATTTGAAATAGGGGGGTTGTATAGGTATTTTAGCAGTAGAACAGGAGAGAGAGAACTTGAACTGGGGTATTGGGGATGAAAAGAAATGGCTGGGTCTTCCCTGGTGGCGCAGTGGTTGAGAGTCCGCCTGCCGATGCAGGGGACATGGGTTCGTGCCCCGGTCCGGGAAGATCCCACATGCCGCGGAGCGTCTGGGGCCGTGAGCCATGGCCGCTGAGCCTGCGCGTCCGGAGCCTGCGCTCCGCAATGGGAGAGGCCACAACAGTGAGAGGCCCGCGTACCGCAAAAAAAAAAAAAAAAAAGAAAAGAAAAGAAAAAAAAAAGAAAAGAAATGGCTGAATTGGGGGGTCTATTTTGAAGGTGAAACAAAGGGGTTTCCAAGTGTATTCGATTGGGGGTGGAAAGAAAACTGACTTGAGTAACTGGGTAAATGGAGATACCATTTCATGAGGTGCAGAAGACTTGGGCGGGAGAAGCTTTGGAAAAAAAACTCAGATGTTTCATGGTACTTGGATGTGGACACCTTGAGGGGCTTCCAGGATTTGAGTGGAGATGTTCAGAGGCATTGGATGGATGGATGTAAGAGTCGGGATTTGAGGCGAGAGGTCAGGACCAGATGTACAAACATGGGAGACGAGTATATAGCTGAAGTTTCAAGTCTTAAGACTAGATGATCACCTTAGCTAGAGTTCAATAAACTTGCTAAATATTTAGGGATAGAGATTGTGTTGAAACATAGGTCTGACTCAAAGCCTTAAGGCACATAACTTGCAACATCCTTTCTGAACTTCAGGACAGGAAGAGGAAACAATTTTACTGAGGGAGAGAGAGATTGGTAGAGGGATAGAGACACTGAGGGAAAAAAGGGGTAGATAGAGGAGTGCCAGATAAAGGGGAAAAACGTGAAAGGGAGAGGCCAGCAGGGGATGGGGAAGAAGAGGGCAAGAGCCTACGGTTTGTGGCTGGGACTCCTTTAATCTTTCGTGATTTGTGTACTTACAGTCACCCTCTGCCCATTGAGTGCTTTTCTTGGTTTTGTTGACTACATCTTCTAAAATTATTCATGGCGCTAACTTTATAAGACCTCTTGGGAGCAATTTATTTCTATTTGGTATCAGGAATAGCTATCTTTTCTTGAGAAATTTAAAGCAAATTCTGAGAAATCTAGGGATCCCATAACTAATCAGATTTTCTTTTTTTTTTGGTCATGCCACGCACCTTGCAGGATCTTTGTTCCCCAACCAGGGGATTGAACCATGCCCCCAGTAGTGGAAGCGTGGAGTCCTAACCACTGGACAACCAGGGAAGTCCCACTAATCAGGTTTTCTTTTTGTGTATCAAAGCCTCTTAAGTGACATTTTTGCATCAGCCTAATTTCAACTCCGTTTTAGGCCCCAATCATGTTTGTCTTTTTTTTATGTATATGTGCTTCTTGTTTAAATTTCTTTGCTCTTTTTAAATATCCTTAACAGTTACATCAACTGCTCTATGGAGCAAGGCAGGGAATAACAAACACATGTGACAACTGAAAGAACCTTCTTTTCAAATCATCTGTTCCATTGCCCCTATAAACACACTTGTCAGACGTGTGTCTCAACTTCTGGTAGAGAAATATGTCCCTCAGGTCCACCCAGGGACTGTCCCCCACATTTCTGCTCTGTCTTTCTTTCCCCAGGAGAGGGAGTAACTGAGCTCAGTTCTCCTTCCTCCAGTCACTCTACGAATGAAAAGTAGGATTATCTTAACTATTTATATCAGGAGTAAAAGAGGCCCAAATGTTACCAGCATCACTTAGCATCACCTCTTTGGTCAAATCCAGACTAGTGTAGCTACTGCTACAACCAATGCAGTAGCAGGGGTTGCAGCTTGACAGTTTAAGTTGTAATTGTCCTAGGATACAGTTCCAAGCATATATGGCAGACTGGTGGTTTGGGCCTCCAAGGTTGTGTCCCTGTGAAGGACTACAATCTGAGCCAAAGTCAGCTCACATCTGGAATGGAGAGGTCACCACTCTCCAGAAACAAGGTTATATCATGGAGTCTTTGGCATTGGTCATGACCGAAGACATCAGTGCTACAAGCCTGAACAGGAAAATGGTAGCCAAGAGCACTACATGAGATGAGCAACTTCCTAGGGACTCCCAGAACAAACAGGGAGGAGTTTGAGGAAACTGGAAGTACTGCAATAGCAGGTGGGGGAAGAACCAGAGATATACTGTTTTGATATGGAGTTATTGGTTTGGCCTAGAGAAATTCTAGTTAAAGACTATTTTGCAAAAGAGTTTGATAATAACAGCATAGACAATGTTTATTTAAATCTGCTTACTTTAGCGTCCATGAACACTGGGGTAAATTTCCCTCTAATGCAGAAGAAGCCTTTAAGAACTCACTCACTGTTGGGAATGAGAAAGCTGTACACTGGAGAAGGGAGATGTGTTTCCAGTAATCGATCATTTGTTTGTGAACATTTATTAAGAACTGATTACAAGCTTCTACTGTGCTTGGGGCAGATCTACTTATAGAACAAAAGGTGGTTGTCATGGAAACTGCAGATAGCTGCAGTCCTCTCTGGACCTGAATGAGGAGCTAAAACCCCTCTGACCAAGTTATTGTCTCTAGCTAAGAAGCCCAGGAGCTTCAAGACTGTTCAAGTCAATACTAGACTTCTGATTTTATGCACTACTCCCCCATTTTAGTTCTGAAATGAACTGTGAAATCAGGGCTCTTCTGATGAAGAGGACGATAACGACTCAAGCAGTTGACACACTCCCCAAGGTCTGTGTTGTCTTTTTTGAGCGTGCAAATCCACCCTTGTCTTTGCATTTGCGTTATCCTAGCTTACACTGCAGAGAGAGCAAGGGGCTAAGAACAGAAGGCATCTGATATATGAGATGGACTAGGGTGAGTTGATCACATAATATGTACTTCTGTTTGGTTCACACTAGTGATTTAAACAAGCCCAGAATCCCAGAGACAAATGGCAGAGACTAAGGATGAGTGGTTCACCCTTCTCTTAATGTACCTGCCCTCTCAAATTCCAGCTCTACTGCTTAATGGTTCTTTGCCATTAGGCAAATCCCTCAAGCCCTCGGAGCCTCAGATGCCCCTTATGTTAAATGGACAGATCAGTTATTAGATCACAGAGTTATTTGAACAACAAATGAGAAGCTGTGTGTAAAAAGTTTTTGTTTTTGTTTTCTTTCAAATATTAGAACTTAGTGGTAATTTTACTTAGCTTCATGGAAAGAGGTTGGCACCCTGGTGAGGGCTATGTTTGCATTTATTCAGCTTCGCATCCTCAGATTCTGGCACAGTGCCTGGTTTACTGTAGGAGTTTAGTAAATGTTTGTTGTTGAAGAAATGAGAAAGGGTTGTAGTCGCTTTGCTTATAGTCATTCTGATATTCAATTCCAGGAACTGGAAGGGAAGTCTCAAGGTCATCTGATCCATGACTCTGCCTCTGTCCGTAAAGAAGAGGTAGGTTGGTATAAAATGAAAGCTCTTGCAAGGATATGACTGTCCATGGATCTCATGGCTGATCAGTGGGGGCTTTGGATAGAAGCGCCAATAGGACACAAAACAGAGTGGAATTGGCCTACCTCTAGATGAAATAGGCTGTTTTTTGCATGGGTGCCAGTAGATCTATCTTCTCTAAAATAATTCCACCATCTTTATCTTCCTGTTGGTTTATGGGATCATGTCTCTAGAAGACTCCAATTGAAAATACAATTATGTTCTCAGAGAATGGTAGCTTACAAAGTCATTAATAAGTTCTTGAACCAGCAGAGTAGGGACCACTGAACAGCAAGATTTTCAAGGGAGGGAGGAGGGATTGAGGGTAGATTTGGGGTTATTTCTTGAGGACCATGAACAAACCGGTGTGCCTAGGTGGGTCCCAGACAAGCTGGGAGCATCTCAAAAGCACCAGGGAAAAGAGGACTCAGAAACTGTGGGATGGACATCTAAGGCAGATGTGGCAAACTCTGTCATTTTGACCAATATTTAAGGTAATTAAAATTCTCAAAGCAGGAACATGATCATCACCCCACAGTTTCAAGTGAAGAAACTGAGGCCCAGATCAGTCAAATGGTCTGTTTAACACCACTCAGGTTATGTAGCAAAAGTGGTACTAGAGTTTATTTCTTTTGACTCCTAATTGAGTTTTCATTAAATTCTACTGCCTCCTTGACTTGGACAACTGACCAACAAACCAGTGACAATGAAATACAGATAATACTAGCAGCCCTCTTTCATCATGCTACGCTGTGTAGCAGGTATTGTGCTAAAGAGCTGAGAAACACTTTGTCACTTATTAATTATCACCTCATTTTACAGATGTGGGAAATGAGTCGTGGAGGGGATAAAATTACGTGCCCACACCCCTGCAGCCAGTGAGAGATGGAGCATGGACTCTAATCCTGGTCTGTCTGCTGTCAAAGTCTGGGAGTGCTCAGAGCTTTTGCAGTAAAGGATCTCTGGGTTGGAAGGATCTTAAAGATACCTTGGCATAACTGTCCATCGAAATCCTTCTCCAATGTCTCCCTAAATGCTTTTCTATGTGTTTGGCTTAGAGAAAGCAATCTCCCTATTTCCTGGGGCAGATTGTTCCATTTTAAGACAGTTCTCATTGTTAAATCGCCAAAGGGAGAGATTTTTATTCTTTCAGCAGCAGATACAAGAACATTTTCACAGGAAAACACTTTGATAGCCTCACTTGAGACCAATCTAAGCCTCTTGAGGTCTGAGAGTTGGCTGGTGCCACTTTAAAACCAGGACTGTGTAAGAGAGGATGAATTGTAGCTCTCAGAGGGCTTGGAGAATGAGAGTATAAAAAAGGAGGAAAGGAGGGAGGGTGAGTAAAACGGTGGCATGATGAGCACTTCTTCGTGTCTCTCCTCTTTAACTACTACTCCCCAAAACAAAACAAAAAACAAAAACAAAAAATAAAAAAAACTTATGCAAAGTCTACAAAACCCTAAAACATTTGTTGGATTTTTATAGAAACCTTTGACAGGGTTGGCCTGGGGGTATTCCCAAAGGAACAGAGGTAGTGCTTGTATTCGGGGAAGCTGACCATATGAGCATAATGGGCAGAGGGCTGGCAGATGACTCTATGAGGAAGCTTGTGGTTGGTAGAATGGAAGGTTGTAGTATATCTAATGAGATTTTATAGCCTACAAAGGCCTCAGTTGATGCTTGACTTACAGTTACAAGAGTTCTCCAAGTTATTGCACTTATGTTTTTTCTTTTAGCTGGATTGTTTCAAGTAGAGAAGAGGAAAATTAGTCCAGTAGATTCTTGACATCCAAATGAGATACTTTTTGAGACTTTCTCAAATCCTCATCTTCACGACTATTGCCATAGACCATGATCTCCTATACATTAATCTGTAAAAGGAGGGTAATAATATCCGCCCAACAGGGCTCTTTGTGAGAATTTAGTGAAATCATGTGTTAAGTAGAGATAAAACACCATAGAGAATCTGATGCTGGGCAGTCAGCTAAGCTCACTCATTTGCAATGATTTGCTTTTCATAGTGTGATCCACATTTGTGTCTCAGCAAAAATTTTAAATGGTGACACAGCATGGCCTTTGGAGGGTAGCATGAAAATAGCTGAAACCTCAAATTTGAAAGCGTCAAGTGCCCAGATTCGCCTATGTCAAGCAATGTATTCAAAGTATCTTCCATATTCTCTGGGTTTGAAACCCTCAGATCTTTGCATGTTAACCATCAGTTTCACACTTAAAAAGATGAATGATCCAGAATAATAGTGCCATCTTTTCTTGCCAGCTTTTTCCTCCAGCTAACAATGATCTCATCTCCGAGGTCTAATTCTCCCTCATATCCAGGAGCAGGCAGTAACTATCGATTCGATCTCCACTCCTTGCCTCTCTGTCATCAGCAGAACTAGAAAGAGATGTTGTGTACCTGGCTGGAGTCATGTTGAGAACCAAGGGAAGGACTGGGGTCAGAGATCAAAGCTTGTCTGGATGCCAGGTTTATGAACTAACATCATCTTGTTTTTTGTCTCCCAGGGGAATTGTGAGAGGCAAAAACTGCACTTGTTTGATTAAAGAACATGAATCTTAAGATAGAATGAGTGAGATTGGTATCATAAATAATTCTGAGAATGATAGGTGGTCACAAACACATTGTAAGCATCCGTGGGTGAGCCGGAACTCTAAGACTGCACGTTTACACAATCTACGTGAGGCCCTGAGCGCCCCGCATGGGATGATTGACTCTCCTTGGAAAGTGACCAGCTCAGGTCCCCCAGCCCTCTGAAGATAAGACAGGGGAAGCGATGACAAGAGGGGAGAAGCTGGGAAATTGCATTCCCAGGAGGATCACAGGGGATCAGCAGAATGGCTCAGGAATGTTATTTCTTGCCGGAAAGACGTGGCATTATCTCAGAACCATCTGGTGGCAGCAGGAACGAGAAAGGGGAAGAAGGCTCTGAGCAGTGGTCACGTAGCCTTGTCTTACTGTTTGCAGATGCCCACAATCAAGCTATTTCCTGACAGAAGTGGGTCAGCTAATAGCCTGGGTTCAGGAAAAATGGAGCTTCAAGGCATTAGAGAGATGATCTGCAGAGACAGTAGGATTCCTCTACCAAGAAACCTTAAGAGACACTATCCAAAGCTTCCTGTAACACGGGCAAAGTCTCCAGACTCGGGGAGAGTGTAGGGTGCCTCTGATCTTTGGTGTGAAATTGATCTGGATTCAGGAGGGCCAGCTCTCTCGCAGCCTCAGTGTAAGATGGCATTTATGGACTCCAGGGTTCAATCTGGCTTCTATATACCTTTTAGCCCACATTAGTGATTACAGAACTATTGGATCAGTTCCCAACTTTAAAATATCAAGGTATTTTACATAGAATGCAGATTTCTGGCTCCTCTGAAGAATGGGAAATCTGACCACTCTGGGCCCACATTCTCACATGGCAACACTTGGCTGGAATTGAGCAGCCTCTGTCCCAGAAGCAAGGGATTTACTCTCCACTACCCCGTATTCCCTACCCAACCACTTCACTTAAAGCCCCTGTAGGCATTTGTTTTGTGACTCTTGCCCTAGAATGCAGTATCAGTGATGACAAGGAATGTGAGCATGTCCCCCGAGTGTGCCTCTGTCTCCAGCACATGTCTGCACAGGGCTGGGCAGTGCACAGGCATTTAATAAATATTTTCTTAATAACAGATGGTAAGTGAAGACAGTTCTGTCGAAGCAGGTCTGCATTTAAATCCAGGCTGTGTGAGCTTGGGTAGATGATTGAACTTTCTAAGCCTCTGCTTTCCTCATTTATGAATTAGTACTGACCTCATAGCACAGTCTGAGAGAAGGAATGCAAAACATTTCACGTGGTGTTGCCCAGACTGAGCACCCAATAAATATTTGTTGAATGGCTGAAACCATGTTCAGTCACAGAGTTGTGATCCCTGGGCCTCCTTTTTTGGATAAAGTAGAACTTATTTCATGAAGCGAGCATGGGAATTGCAAAGTGTCAGAAAAGAATCACAAATGACAACCAAAACAGTGGTTCTCGTGGGGGTGAGGGATTGCTGGGCAGGGAAGGATAACTTGTGCCTCCGTTTCATTGTTAACCATCAGGGTAACAGCATGATGTGTAGCACTAGGGGGGAGCAGCTGGGTGAATTTTAGGGGGATAGAGTTGGGGTTATGAGTACAGGATTTGGAGATGTGTAATGTGTGCTAGGCACTTGGCTAGGCTAAGAAATCCATTTGAGACTTCAGCTTCCTCCATTAGAAAATGAAGATCATGATGCCCACTGTTTGGGGTTTGGTCTGATTAGTTAATATGCAAATCCATATAATATGCTTAACATGTTGGTGAGGACATAGGAGATGCTTAGCAAATGATATAGTTATTGGTACGAGAGGGAAAGCACTGCTTTGAAGTTCACAGTCCTGAGTGCTGTTCTTTTTTTTTTAGTTTAGTTTTTTTTTTAATTGAAGTATAGTTACTTTACAATGTTGTGTTAGTTTCTGGTATACAGCAAAGTGATTCAGATTTTATATATATATATACATATATATATTCTTTTTTCCATTATAATTTATTATAAGATATTGAATATAGTTCCCTGTGCTGTACAGTAGGTCCTTGTTGGTTATCTATTTTATATATTTAGTAGTGTGTATCTGTTAATCCCAAATTCTTAACGTAACCCTCTACCCTCCTTTCCCCTTTGGTAACCGTAAGTTTGTTTTCTATGTGTGAGTCTGTTTCTGTTTTGTAAATAACTTCATTTGCACTATTTCTTAGATTCCACATATAAGTGATATCATATATTTGTCTGTCTTTGTCTGACTTACTTCACTTAGTATGATAATCTCTAGGTCCATTCATGTTGCTGCAAATGGCATTATTTCATTCTTTTTTATGGCTGAGTAATATTCCATTGTATATATGTACCACATCTTTATCCATTCATCTACTGATGGACATTTAGGTTGCTTCCATGTCTTGGCCACTGTAAATGGCTCTGCTATGAACATTGGGGTGCATCCTTTCAAATTAGAGTTTTCTCCAGATATATGCCCAGGAGTGGGATTGCTGGATCATATGGTAACTCAATTTTTAGTTTTTTAGGGAACCTCCATACTATTCTCCATAGTGGTTGTACCAATTTACATTCCCACCAACAGTGCAGGCAGGTTCCCTTTTTTCCATGCTTTCTCTGGCATTTATTATTTGTAGACATTTTGATGATGGCCATTCTGACTGGTGTGAGGTGATACCTCATTGTAGTTTTGATTTGTATTTCCCCAATAATTAGCAATGTTGAGCATCTTTTCATGTGCTTATTGGCCATCTGTATGTCTTCTTTGGAGAAATGTCTACTTAGGTCTTCTGCCCACTTTTTGACTGGGTTGTTTGTTTTTTGCTTTGAGTTGTATGAGCTGTTTGTATACTTTGGAAATTAAGCTCTTTTTGGCCACATTGTTTGCAAATATTTTCTCCCATTCTGTAGGTTGTCTTTTCATTTTGTTTACGGTTTCCTTTGTTGGGCAAAAGCTTGTAAGTTTGATTAGGTCTTATTTGTTTATTTTTGCTTTTATTTCTATTGCTGTGGGTGACTGCTTAATGCTATTCTTTATTCATCACCTTACCATGTGACCCTGGGCCATCCAACTTCCTGCTCTAGGACTCTGCTTCCTGTAATGTGAGAGGGTTAACTTGTATAGTGGATGCTGTGGAGTGCCACCCCAAACTACCTTCAGAACAGAGGTATTCAGTACCCCCAGCAGCAGGGAGTGTTTGTTGGTTGCTGATGGCCCATGGCTGAGTTCCTGGAAGAATTGCTCTCAAAGATAACTATCTCATCCCAGGTTCCACACACCTCTCCCTAGGGGTGTGTCTATGCAGAGGTTCAAAGTACAGAGAAGCTAATTTAGGACATCTCTGAAGGGCCATCCCAGCTTCAGAGCTCTCCCATGGGATCAGCTGAATTCTCTGTTTCATTGTAATTCAACTTCTCCTCTGCCCAGTCTCCTTTCCCTCATCCCCTTATAGATGTTCCTGAGAGCACTTACCAAGAATTTGAGGGTATAAGTTTCCCTTTCAGAATATATTTCCAGGAAATATGACCAATGGCAATTTGGGTGATTTCAGCTTAGTCTCTCTGAGCTCAGAATTGTTTGCCTTGCTGTATTGCACTTAGCTGACAAGGAGTTAGTGTGTGTTACAGAGGAAGATCAAAGTTATCTTCCTCCGAAATCCTTAATATAGACTCTAGAGAATTCTCTATGAGAATTTTAAAATAACATGGGATAAAGGCAAATATTTTCTGGAAGGCCATGAGGATTCAAGGAAGTGGCAGGCCTCCTCTTGTGCAGCTGATGCAGGATTTGGGAGTTTGAGACACACACAGGGCAGCTCAATTAGATAAGCCTTTCAAAGGCCTGCATAGAAACCTGGCAGGGAAATCCTGCCTCAAACCTCGGGAAATGACCAAGGTTTCTTCCCCAAAATGCAACTGCAGGTTCTGCTGAGACCATACCTTCTTGCCAGCAGGAGGAACAGAATTCGGTGGATGCCGCCTCCATTCCAGAGAGAGGAAATTAGGAAAATCAGCTGGGATGGGAGAGCCAGTACTGTCCGGCAGCACTGCCTCTTGCTGACAGTTTTATCCCCAGCATCAGGCCTGTTTGTGCTAGGAATGGTGAGGAAAGCCCGCCTTTTCTTGCAGAGAATTAGGCATCTTAAGCAAGGCAGGATGACCCCTAGGTGTCCCTTCTGTACTCGAAAGGGGACAGTGTGCTCAGCCCCTCAGAGAATGGGTCTGGTCCCCTCCAAGCACTGCATGTGCAAAAGGAGCCGCAGTGGCAGCTGGTGTTTGCACACACTCTCCCTGGGGACCCGATACTCAGAGTCATATGAGTCTTCCGTCTGGTTCAGAAGCAAAGATGCAGAGGCAAGAAGCTAAATTCATCCTTCACAAAGATTCCCACAGAGGAAAGCACCTTGTCTAGAGCTGGAGGAGGCCAAGATGGGGGGGTGGTCTTAGGGTCTGAGCAAATGAGGGGAGAAGCAGGAGGCCCTCCTGCAGGACTGGTACAGGATATCCTCCAGAGATTCCTCAGGCATCCAAAGGACTTAAGGACATGTCTTGGAATCAGAAAACTGATTCTTCCTTGGGCAAGTTCTTTAATTCCATAGACTGTTTATTTCCCGTTCTGTCTAACAGGGATGATAGTAAGAGTCCTGGCTTCATAGGTTGCTGTGAGGCCTAAGTGAGGTCACATATGTGTCTAGAGCACTTAGCTCAGGCCCTAACCCTCAGCACACACCCTCTAAAGCATTGCTGTCTTTAACCTCATTCTCCAAGGTAGCTGGAGCTGAGAGGTGCAGACTGGAGGAATCTGGCTTCTAGGTCAAGTGTCCACCAAGAGTCAGTTTAAGAGACCCTGTTACACATAGAGACTCATGCCTGCAATTGTCATTGCACCCTGACGGGGTTGTCCTCCTGTATTTAAAGTCTGAATCACCATCATCCATAGAAAAAGATGGTCTTTCCCTTCCAATATTCCAAACTAGCTTCTACAGGTCCCTCTTAATTTCTATGGCCATCTAGTTTAAATCAGCGCAAGGACCCAGCAGAGTTGCTTTTCTCCATTATTGATGCTGTTATTACAACTAACTTGGATTTGTTCAGTGCCTAACTATGTGTCACCTCATTTAATCCCCATGCTCACTAGTGAGTGAGGTAACTCCATCACATGGAATGAAAGTCTCAAGGAAAGCAAATGCTGGAAGAGAAGAAGAAAAATGGAGTAGAAGCAACATGGTAGCCAAAAAATCTCATTCATGAGTACATGTGGGACCCCTCCTGGGGACTCCTACTACTGGGGCGTACTCTCTGGGACCTAAAAGTTCTTCATTAACAAGTGGAGACAAGAGCTAGCCACAGCTCATGTTACAGAGTCCTTCTGAACTAGCTCCTTGTCAAAGGTTTTGTGTTTTACTATAAAACACCTGCAATATCCTTCTCCATATCTCCAGGCCTGGATTTTGCTTTGCCAAAGAAAACAAACTTCATCTCCTACCCCTTCACATTCTCCTTCACATGGGAGCTCAACTTTTTAATTGAATCTTTCAGTTCAGAAGAATCTAGTATTGTCTGTGAGAACACAGAAGGACCTCTTTGTGAGCATTTCTCAGAAGCTTCCTTGGGGGTTTCCCTAATCAGAGCCAGAACTCTCTACTAATGCCTTCCGTTTCTGGGGGATAAGCCAGAACCTTCCCAGATTTCTTTTGTTCTGGAGAGGCCCCTAAACACAGCAGCCAGCCTGCGTGCCTGCCTTTCCTTTTTCCCTCTCTCCTTTATTTATTTATTTTTTTTCTCCGTGTGTGTGTGTGTGTGTGTGTGTGTGTGTGTGTGTGTGTGTGTGTGTTTTAATCAAACTCACTTCCAAGTCCTGGCTTTACCACTGTCTATCTGCCCTTGGGCAAGTTAAACTCTCTGAGTCTCTAAAATGTATAAAGTGATTTCTAATACCTCTTTCAGCCCTAAAATCAAATTTAATGCTAATATCCAAGATAGTAAATAAGAGCTTGGGCATTGGAGTTGGTCAGGACTGGGTTTAACTCCTACCTACTTTGCCACTTACTTCATGACCTTGGAGTAGGAAGGCATACATTTTTGGGGCCTCAGTTTTTCTAGCAAGGAGATAGAATTGACCTCATATGATAAGAGGGTTGGATGCGGTAGCGGTACTGAGCGGTACACTTATTATGTGCCTGATTCTGCTCTAAGCTCTTTACATGTGTTGACTCATTTAATTTGCATGATATCTCTGTAACGTTTCATTTTGTTAGGGTCTCTGCTTATTTTTCTAGCTTGTTGAGAGTTTTTATTTGCGTATTTTCTTATTTTTTTTTTGCTTATTTGCTTATTTTCTTATTTTATTTGCTTATTGCTTATTATTCAAACATAGGAAGTGATGGAATTAAGTTTAAAATAAGCAAATTAAAATTCTGAACTATAACCCAAGTGGCTTCTCTGTCTTCATTCAATATGTTCTTTAAAAATATATTGTAAAGCCTATGGCCAAGAAGACAGCACTAAGCAAGTAGTGCTAAACCTTTGTACATTAGAACGCTAGAGTTGTTGAAATATACAAATAGCTGATGGCAATGCCAGACAAACGAAATCTGAGTCTCTGAGGGTAGGGCCAGGTATTGACGTGTTTTTAAACTTCCCCTGTTTATTCTAACCATCGGCCAGCACTGAGAACCACAGCCCTATGTCATGAGTTTAAGGATACTCGCCTAGACTAATAAGCTGTGAAGGGATGTGGGTAAAGTGATTATCAAATATGACTCTGGCTTATCACTGCACTCACATTTCTGCAATTAACCTAATTGTCAAATCTCCCTCTAAAATCAGAATCCATTCTTTTTAGCATGTTCCTGACCAGGCCACTACAGTAATCCTCTCAGACAAGTGCTGGCTCCTAGTGATAACCATTTTCATGCCTAAATGTTTAGAAATATCCTCTAGGGTTTTGCCCAAATCAATGGCTAGGCTTATCATTTCTGAAATTCAACTTTTGGAAAATTAGAAACTGCTTATTTCCAGTCTTCTGGAACCTTACTCCACACTTGTCAAAGATCATAGAAAAATGGCTCTCTCATCAGACCTGTAAGCTTTCTCAACCCTATGGGTTATAACACCTATGTATTTACAGGCGAAAAGTTAAAGAAACTTTGTACTCCTTTCCTATTCCTTGCTTATTTCAGGTTCTACATATTCAGAAAGGCTGGGGGTGGCTGGCACTGACAGCGCACTAACAGCTCTTCTGAAGAAATCCTCTTCACAAATCCCCTCTTAATCTTCAGCATCCCAAACCTCTTACCCTCTCAGTGTGTTTGAGTTATCCAACAGGCTCCTGACTACTTCCTGTTTGCAGGCCTTCTGGGTGGACAGCCTCAAAATTTGCTTCAGTGTCTAAGATCTAGGCTATCTCGGTACTTTCGTTTACATCCCAGTTATCACACCTAGTAAATGAATGCAAAATGCAAAACTGCCCACTTGGCTGTTTCTGTAAAAGTCTATTGCACAGCATTCATATTTGAAGCCAGCTTGTATTCTCCAAAACCTTCCTCCGTGTCCTGGAAGCCTGATTCAACATAGCCTACGTGTTGGCTGTCAGTCCCCTGTGCTAAGAGTTTTCACAGTATACAGAAAACAGGTCAAAAATCTGTTGTGAATAGATGAAATAAATTGGCCTTTCTATTTTTTTCCTTCCTTCTTACTCTAAGGAATTTCAACTTTTATTATTCCCTGATTATATTCCCCAATTTCCTTTCCATACTAAGGGAGCTTACTATTATGGAGTCCATCATGGGGGATTGTTTAACATTTTAATTCTTATAATCCTCACAAAATCTCCTGCAGGTGAGTGCTACTTTGTCTATTTTACAGCTTGGGAAGCAGACATTCTGAGTTATTAAGTAAACTGCCTATATTCTGACAGACAGCAAGTGGCAGAGCTGTGAGTCAAACGTGGGTCAGTCTGAGCCACTGTACGTTATGCAGACACTGTTAGAGCAGCCAGCTCCAGCCTATCCCAGGCATACATCATCAGTGGATGATACTTATTCCCACTGGATCCAGATATACCCACAGAGTCCCCAACACATTATTCCCATGGCCACTCATTACCTTTCAGAGTTGGCAGGCAAGCGGAAGACTTCGTCATTTCTTCACAATATGCTGGGTACTGTTGTATAAACCATATCCTAAACAGATGACTTGAATTTTTACAGTCTATCAAAAATCCTAATTCTTTTGAACTAAATCCCTTTCCATTCTCTTAGAGCAAAGACTAATTCTGGGTACTCACTAATGTTCTGCACACTCTAGTTTCTTCCTAGCTTTCCAGCCTCATCTTGAATCTCTTCTCCCCTCTATTTCTATCCTCTAGACACAGTGGGAATCTTTCATTCCCTCAAATAATCTATGTTCCCTTATCCTCAGGGCCTTGGCACGTGCTGCCCTTTCTCTCTGTAATATTTATTTTCTTCTTTATCTGGTAAACTTCTCATCTTCCTTTAGACCTCCACATGCTGTCTATTACATCCCAGCTAGATCAGATCAGACCATCCATCTATCGTTTTTAACACTCTAGAACTTTTTTTCATGCAACTTACCATGGTTTGTGAATATGCACTCATTGTGTTGTTATTTAATCAATTCTATCACTTCTCCATTTACTTTCAAAGCCTCAGTGTCTGGCACATAGTAGGCAGACAATAAACAATTACAGACCAATGTCTTCAAGTTTCAAATCATTATAAGAGTCTCCTGAAGTGCCAGTTCCATTTCTCCTTTGAATATTTCAAGTATTAACCATAATAAATATGCAGAGAACCTGTCAGGAAATAATGCTTTTATGAAATGGAGCCACACCAGTCAGATGGCAACTCCCCTTTCCCTAGCTGGCCCCTAGTCACATGAACGGAAACATGCTCTCTTGCTGGGCTATTACATTTCCATCCATAGGCAGTGGGTAGAGTGATAAAAGAGAAAATGGAAGTGCTGGGGCCAAGCTGGGATTTGAGTTCCAGCTCTAATACTCTGTAGATGTGCAAAATTTGTCATGTGGCTAATTTCCCTAGTCCTCAATTTCCTCATTTGTAAAATCCCTCATTCATAAGATTCCTGGGGAAACACAATGGGCTAATGAATCTGAAGCATGCTCCCAGCACAGAGACTGGCTTGTTGTATAATACTACCTTCCCCCAGGGTACACAGCATACCTGGGAAAACAGCAATGAGTTTCTTCAAACAAGTTATATGATTAAAATAGTTGACATTATGTTATGGTCCATGGTCTAAACATTCCTCATGTATTAATCTATTTTAAACTCACAGGACCTGAACCAAGATGGTGGAGTAGAAGGACGTGCTCTCACTCCTCTTGCAAGAACACCAGAATCAAAACTAATTGCTGAACAATCATCGATAGGAGGACACTGGACTCACCAAAAAAGATACCCCACATCCAAAGACAAAGGAGAAGCCACAATGAAATGGTAGGAGGGGTGCAATCACAGTAAAATCAAATCCCATAACTGCTGGGTGGGTGACTCACAGACTGGAGAACACTTATACCACAGAGGTCCACCCACTGCAGTGAAGGTTCTGAGCCCCACGTACAGATTCCCAACCTGGGGGTCCAGCAATGGGAGGAGGAATTCCTAGAGAATCAGACTGTGAAGGCTAGTGGGATTTGTTTGCAGAGCTTCAAAAGGAAAGGGGGTAACAGAGACTCCACTCCAGTATTGGGTTGCCTCGGGCAAAACAACCAACAAGGAAGAAACCCAACCCCACCCATAAGCAGTCAAGCAGATTAAAGTTGTACTGAGCTCTGCCCACCAAAGCAACAGTCAGCTGTACCCACCACCAGTCCCTCTCACCAGTAAACTTGCCCAAGCCACTTAAATACCCTCATCCACCAGAGGGCAGACAGCAGAAGCAAGAAGACCTACAATCCTGCAGCCTGTGGAACAAAAACCACATTCACAGAAAGATAGACAACATGAAAAGGCAGAGGGTTATGTACCAGATGAAGGAACAACATAAAACACCAGAAAAACAAATAAATGAAGTGGAGGTAGCCAACCTTCCAGATAAAGAATTCAGAATAATGATAGTGAAGATGATCCAGGACCTCGGAAAAAGAACAGAGGCAAAGATCGAGAAGAAGCAAGAAATGTTTAAAAAGACTGAGAAGAATTAAAGAACAAACAAACAGAGTTGAACAATACAACAACTGAAATGAAAACTAAACTAGAAGGAATCAATAGTGGAATAACTGAGGCAGAAGAACAGATAAGTGACCTGGAAGACAGAATGGTGGAATTCACTGCTGCAGAACAGAATAAAGAAAAAAGAAGGAAAAGAAATGAAGACAGCCTAAGAGACCTCTGGGACAACATTAAATGCAATAACATTCACATTATAGGGGTCCCAGAAGGAGAAGAGAGAGAGAAAGGACCCGAGAAAATATTTGAAGAGATTAGAGTCGAAAACTTCCCTAACATGGGAAAGGAAATAGTCACCCAAGTCCAAGAAGTGCAGAGAGTCCCATACAGAATAAACCCAAGGAGAAACACACCGAGACACATAGTAATCAAATTGGCAAAAATTAAAGGCAAATAACAATTATTGAAATCAGCAAGGGAAAAACAAAAAATAACATACAAGGGAACTCCCATAAGGATAACAGCTGATTGCTCAGCAGAAACTCTACAAGCCAGAAGGCAGTGGCATGATATACTTTAAGTGATGAAAGGGAAGAACCTACAACCAAGGTTACTCTACCCAGCAAGGATCTCATTCAGATTTGATGGAGAAATCAAAAGCTTTACAGACAAGCAAAAGCTAAGAGAATTCAGCACCACAAAACCGGCTCTACAACAAATGCTAAAGGAACTTCTCTAAGTGGGAAACACAAGAGAAGGAAAGGACCTACAAAAACAAACCCAAAACAATTAAGAAAATGGTCATAGGAATATACATATCAATAATTACCTTAAATGTGAATGGATTAAATGTTCCAACCAAAAGACACAGACTTGCTGAATGTATACAAAAACAAGACCCATATATATGCTGTCTACAAGAGACCCACTTCAGACCGAGGGACACATACAGACTGAAAGTGAGGGGATGGAAACAGATATTCCATGCAAATGGAAATCAAAAGAAAGCTGGAGTAACAATGCTCATATCAGATAAAATAGACTTTAAAATAAAGAATGTTACAAGAGAAAAGGAAGGACACTACATAATGATCAAGGGACCAATCCAAGAAAAAGATATAACAATTATAAATATATATGCATCCAATGTAGGAGCACATCAATACATAAGGCAACTGCTAATAGCTCTAAAAGAGGAAATCAACAATAACACAATAATAGTGGGGGATTTTAACACCTCATTTACACCAATGGACAGATCATCCAAACAAAAAATTAATAAGGAAACACAAGCTTTAAATGACACAATAGACCATATTGATTTAATTGATGTATATAGGACATTCTATCCAGAAACAGCAGATTACACTTTCTTCTCAAGTGAGCATGGAACATTCGCCAGGATAGATCACATCTTGGGCACAAATCAAGCCTCAGTAAATTTAAGAAAATTGAAATCATATCAAACATCTTTTCTGACCACAATGCTATGTGATTAGAAATGAATTACAGGGAAAAAAATGTAAAAAGCACAAACACATGGATGCTAAACAATACGTTACTAAATAACCAAGAGATCACTGAAAATATCAAAGAGGAAATCGAAAAATACCTAGAACAAATGACAATGAAAACACGAATATTCAAAACCTATGGGATGCAGGAAAAGCAATTGTAAGAGGGTAGTTTTAAGCTATACAAGCCTACCTCAAGAAACAAGAAAAATCTCAAGTAAAAAATCTAACATTACATGTAAAGGAAATAGAGAAAGAAGAACAAACAAAACCCAAAGTTAGCAGAAAGAAAGAAATCATAAAGATCAGAGCAGAAATAAATGTAATAGAAACAAAGAAAACAATAACAAAAATCAACAAAACTAAAAGCTGGTTCCTTGAGAAGATAAAGAAAATTGATAAACCACTAGCCTGACTCATCAAGAAAAAGAGGGAGAAGACTCAAATCAATAAAATAAGAAAAGTAAAAGGAGAAGTTACAACAGACACCACAGGAATACAAAGAATCCTAACAGACTACTACAAGCAACTCTATGTCAATAAAATGGACAACCTGGAAGAAATGGACAAATTCTTAGAAAGGAATAACCTTCCAAACTGAACCAGGAAGATATAGAAAATATGAACAAACCAATCACAATTAATGAAGTTGAAACTGTGATTAAAAATTGTCCAACAAACAAAACTCCAGAACCAGATGGCTTCACAGCTGAATTCTATCAAACGTTTAGGGAAGAGCTAACACCCATCTTTCTCAAACTTTTCCAAAAAATTGCAGAGGAGGGAACACTCCCAAACTCCTTCTATAAGGCGACCATCACCCTGACACCAAAACCAGACAAAGATACTGAAAAACATAGAAAATTACAGAACAATATCACTCATGAATATAGATGCAAAAATCCTCAACAAAATACTAGCAAGCAGAATCCAAAAACACATTAAAAGGATCATACGCCATGATCAAGTGGGATTTATCCCAGGGGGCAAGGATTCTTCAATGTACGCAAACCAATCAATGTGATACACCATACCAACAAATTGAAGAAAAAAAACATATGATCATCTCCATAGATGCAGAAAAAGCTTTTGACAAAATTCAACACCAATTTATGATAAAAACTCTCCAGAAAGTAGACATAGAGGGAACCTACCTCAACATCATAAAGGCAATATACGACAAACCCACAGGAAACATCATTCTCAATGGTGAAAAACTGAAAACATTTCCTCTAAGATCAGGAACAAGACAAGGGTGTCCACTCTCACCACTATAATTCACCATAGTTTTGGAAGTCCTATACATGGCAATCAGAGAAGAAAAAGAAATAAAAGGAATACAAATTGGAAAAGAAGAAGTAAAACTGTCACTGTTTGCAGATGACAGGATACTATACCTAGAGAATCCTAAAGATGACACCAGAAAACTACTAGAGCTAATCAATGAATTTGGTAAAGTTGCAGGATACAAAATTAATGCACAGAAATTCTTGCATTCCTATACATTAATGATGAAAAATCTGAAAGAGAAACACTACCATTTACCATTGCAACAAAAAGAATAAAATACCTAGGAATATATTTACCCAGGGAGACAAAAGACCTGTATGCAGAAAACGATAAGACACTGATGAAAGAAATTAAAGATGATAGCAACAGATCGAGAAATGTACCATGTTCTTGGACTGAAAGAATCAATATTGTGAAAATGACTATACTATCCAAAGCAATCTACAGATTCAATGCAATCCCTATCAAATTACCAATGGCACTTTTTACAGAACTAGAACAAAAAATCTTAAAATTTGTATGGAGACAAAGAAGACCCCAAATAACCAAAGCAGTTTTGAGGGAAAAGAACAGAGCTGGAGGAATCAGACTCCCTGACTTCAGACTATACTATAAAACTACAGTAATGAAGACAATATGGTACTGACACAAAAACAGAAACACAGATCAATGGAACAAGATAGAAAGCCCAGAGATAAACCCACGCACCTAGGGTCAACTAATCTATGACAAAGGAGGCAAAGATATACAATGGAGAAAAGACAGTCTCTTCAATAAGTGGTGCTGGGAAAACTGGACAGCTACATGTAAAAGAATGAAATTAGAACACTCCCTAACACCTTACACAAAAATAAATTCAAAATGGATTAGAGACCTAAATGTAAGACTGGACACTACAAAACTCTTAGAGGAAAACATAGGCAGAACACTCTTTGACATAAATCACAGCAAGATCTTTTTTGACTCACCTCCTAGCATAATGGTAATAAAAACAAAAATAAACAAATGGGACTTAATTAAACTTCAAAGATTTTGCACAGCAAAAGAAACCATAAACAGGACGAAAAGACAACCCTCAGAGTGGGAGAAAACACTTGCAAATGAATCAACAGACAAAGGATTAGTCTCCAAAAATATATAAACAGCTCATGCACCTCAATATTCAAAAAACAAACAACCCAATCCAAAAATGGGCAGAAGACCTAAATAGACATTTCTCCAAAGAAGACATACAGATGGCCAAGAATCACATGAAAAGCTGCTCAACATCACTAACTATTAGAGAAATGCAAATCAAAAGTACAGTGAGGTACCACCTCACACCAGTTAGAATGGGCATCGTCAGAAAATCTACAAACAAGAAATGCTGGAGAGGGTGTGGAGAAAAGGCAACCCTCTTGCACTGTTGGTGGGAATGTAAATTGATACAGCCACTATGGAGAACAGTATGGAGGTTCCTTAAAAAACTAAAAATAAAATTACCATATGATCCAGCAATCCCACTACTGGGCACATACCCTGAGAAAACCATAATTCAAAAAGACACATGCACCCCAATGTTCATTGCAGCACTATTTACAATAGCCGAGTCATGGAAGCAACCTAATTGCCCATTGACACACGAATGGGTAAAGAAGGTGTGGTACATATATACAATGGAATATTACTCAGCCATAAAAAGGAACAAAATTGGGTCATTTGTTGAGACGTGGATGGATCTAGAGACTGTTATACAGAGTGAAGTAAGTCAGAAAGAGAAAAACAAATATCATATATTAACACATATATGTGGAACCTAGAAAAATGGTACAGATGAACCGGTTTTCAGGGCAGAAATTGAGACACAGATGTAGAGAACAAACTTATGGGCACCAAGGGGGGAAAGCAGCGGCGGGTGGGGGTGGTAGTGGTGTGATGAATTGGGGGATTGGGATTGACATGTATACACTGATGTGTATAAAACTGATGACTAATAAGAGCCTACTCTATAAAAAAATTAAATTAAATTAAAAAAAAAGCTGGGTCCAAAGAAACTGGAAGTTTAATCAAGTCATTAGTTCATCATCCAAATATCACATTTTCTTTCCTGAATCCATTTAACATCTCTTTTTACTGTTTCAAAACCACTTGTGCCCAGTGGAGGTCTATGAGCTGTTTCTGGAAGGTCATAGAGAACCCTCTGGAGACCAAGAGGCACTGGGGCAATGCAGCATCATATTGTCTTTAGTAAGAATTTCTGAACATTTAAGGACTATTGCTATTTATTTCTTTTAATACCACTCAGCACAACCTGTAAACTATTTTTTTTAAAACTAAAATGTTCTTGTTTAGTTACCCCACACTAGCTGAGGGACAAGATAAACAGTTTTTACAAATCTTGCTATTTCTTTTGTTGTAAGCATGCTGTTGAAGATACGGATCGTTACACAGCACAGTTACCATTACAAGAAGTCCCAGGAAATATTCCTCTCTGACTTCACCCTCCTGAATCATTGTGGGGATCATAAACAATTGGACAGTTTCTATATACAGACACTGGGAATTGTGTAACTGATCACAATGTTTCCCTTTCATTGTAGAATTGACTACTGAAAAGCTCAGAGTCAAACTTATGACTGACTTTCTATAGCAAGTGTGTTAGTTTTATAATAGGCATTAAATAAATAAATAACTCACAAGAGCCCTATGAAGCAAGCACTAGTATTAACAGCTGCATTTTACATATGAGGAAACTAGGTTAAGAGAGATTAAGTAACTTACCCAAAGTCACAGAGCTAATCATGATTGGGCCAGGATTTAAACCTAGTCAGTTTATACTCTTTTTTTTTTTAACACCTTTATTGGAGTATAATTGCCCCACAGAGGTGTGTTAGTTTCTGCTTTATAACAAAATGAACCAGCTATACATATACATATATCCCCATATCTCCTCCCTCTTGTGTCTCCCTCCCACACTCCCTATCCCACCCCTCTAGGTGGTCACAGAGCACCGAGCTGATCTCCCTGTGCTATGCAGCTGCTTCCCACTAGCTACTTATTTTACGTTTGGTAGTGTATATATGTCCATGCCACTCTCTCACTTTGTCACAGCTTACTCTTCCCCCTCCCTGTGTCCTCAAGTCCACTCTCTATGTCTGAGTCTTTATTCCTGTCCTGCCCCTACCTTTTTCAGAACCATTTTTTTTTTCAGATTCCATATATGTGTTAGCATACAGTATTTGTTTTTCTCCTTCTGACTTCCTTCACTCTGTACGACAGACTCTAGGTCCAACCACCTCACTACAAATAACTCAATTTTGTTACTTTTTAGGGCTGAGTAATATTCCATTGCATATATGTGCCACATCTTCCTTGTCCATTCATCTGTCAATGGACACTTAGGTTGCTTCCATGTCCTGGCTATTGTAATAGAGCTGCAATGAATATTGTGGTACAAGACTATTTTTGAATTATGGTTTTCTCAGGGTATATGCCCAGTAGTGGGATTGCTGGGTCATATGGTAGTTCTATTTGTAGTTTTTTAAGGAACCCCCATACTGTTCTCCATAGTGGCTGTATCAAGTTACATTCCCACCAACAGTGCAAGAGGGTTCCCTTTTCTATACACACTCTCCAGCATTTACTGTTTGTAGATATTTTGATGATGGCCATTCTGACTGGTGTGAGGTGATACCTCATTGTAGTTTTGATTTGTATTTCTCTAATGATTAGTGATGTTGAGCATTCTTTCATGTGTTTTTTGGCTATCTGTATATCTTCTTTGGAGAATTGTCTACTTAGGTCTCCTCCCCATTTTTGGATTGGGTTGTTTCTTTTTCTGATATTGAGCTGCATGAGCTGCTTGTAAGTTTTGGAGATTAATCCTTCATCAGTTGCTTCATTTGCAAATATTTTCTCCCATTCTGAGGGTTGTCTTTTCGTCTTGTTTATGCTTTCCTTTGCTGTGCAAAAGCTTTGAAGTTTCATTAGGTCCCATTTGTTTATTTTTGTTTTTATTTCCATTTCTCTAGGATGTGGGTCAAAAAGGATCTTGCTGTGATTTATGTCATAGAGTGTTCTGCCTATGTTTTCCTCTAAGAGTTTGATAGTGTCTGGCCTTACATTTAAGTCTTTAATCCATTTTGAGATTATTTTTTATATGGTGTTAGGAAGTGTTTTACTTTCATTCTTTTACATGTAGCTGTCCAGTTTTCCCAGCACCACTTATTGAACAGGCTGTCTTCTCTCCATTGTATATTCTTGCCTCCTTTATCAAAAATAAGGTGACCATACATGCGTGGGTTTATCTCTGGGTTTTCTATCCTGTTCCATTGATCTACATTTCTGTTTTTGTGCCAGTACCATACTGTCTTGATTACTGTAACTTCGTAATATAGTCTGAAGTCAGGTAGTCTGATTCCTCCATCTCCGTTTTTCTTTCTGAAATTGCTTTGGCTATTCGGGGTCTTTTGTGTTTCCATACAAATTGTGAAATTTTTTGTTCTAGTTCTTTGAAAAATGTCATTGGTAGTTTGATAGGGATTACATTGAATCTGCAGATTGCTTTGGGTAGTATAGTCATTTTCACAATGTTGACTCTACCAATCCAAGAACATGGTATATCTCTCCATCTGTTTGCATCATCTTTAATTTCTTTCATCAGTGTCTTATAGTTTTCTACATACAGGTCTTTTGTCTCCTTAGGTAGGTTTATTCCTAGGTATTTTATTCTTTTTGTCACAATGGTAAATGGAAGTGTTTCCCTAATTTCTCTTTCAGATTTTTCATCATTAGTGTATAGGAATGCAAGAGATTTCTGTGCATTAATTTTGTATCCTGCTAGTTTACGAAGTTCATTGATTAGCTCTAGTAGTTTTCTGGTAGCATCTTTAGGATTCTCTATATGTAGTATCATGTGATCTGCGAACAGTGACAGCTTTATTTCTTCTTTTCCAAGCTGGATTCCTTTTATTTCTTTTTCTTCTCTGAGTGCTGTGGCTAAAACTTCCAAAACTATATTGAATAATAATAGTGTGAGTGGGCAACCTTGTCTTGTTCCTGATCTTAGTGGAAATGGTTGCAGTTTGTCACCATTGAGAATGCTGTTCACTGTGAGCTTGTCATATATGGTCTTTATTATGTTGAGGTAAGTTCCCTCTATGCCTACTTTCTGGAGCGTTTTTATCATAAATGGGTGTTGAATTTTGTTAAACTTTTCCTGCATCTATTGAGATGATCATATGGTTTTTCTCCTTCAGTTTGTTAATATGGTGTATCGCATTGATTGATTTGTGTATATTGAAGAATCCTTGCATTCCTGGGATAAACCCCACATGATCATGGTGTATGATCCTTTTAATGTGCTGTTGCATTCCGTTTGCCAGTATTTTGCTGAGGATTTTTTCATCTATGCTCATCAGTGATATTTGTCTGTGGTTTTCTTTCTTTGTGACATTTTGCCTGGTTTTGGTATCTGGGTGATTGTGGCCTCTGAATAAATTTCGGAGCATTCCTCCCTCTGCTATATTTTGGTAGAATTTGAGAAGGATAGGTGTTAACTCTTCTCTAAATGTTTGATAGAATTCACCTGTGAAGCCATCTGGTCCTGGGCTTTTGTTTGTTGGAAGATTTTTAATCACAGTCTCAATTTCAGTGCTTGTGATTGGTCTGTTTATATTTTCTATCTCTTCCTGGTTCATTCTCCAGGTGTTACGCTTTTCTAAGAATTTGTCCATTTCTCCACGTTGTCCATTTTATTTGCATATAGTTGCTTGTAGTAATCTCTCATGATCATTTGTATTTCTTCTGTGTCAGTTGTCACTTCTCTTTTTTCATTTCTAATTCTATTGATTTGAGTCTTCTCCCTTTTTTTCTTGATGAGTCTGGCTAATGGTTTATCAATTTGGTTTATCTTCTCAAAGAACCAGCTTGTAGTTTTATTGATCTTTGCTATTTCCTTCATTTCTTTTTCATTTATTTCTAATCTGATCATTATAATTTCTTTCCTTCCACTAACTTTGGTGTATTTTTGTTCTTCATTCTCTAATTGCTTTAGGTGTAAGGTTAGGTTATTTATTTGAGAAGTTTCTTGTTTCTTGAAGTATGATTGTATTGCTATAGACTTCCCACTTAGGACTGCTTTTGCTGCATCCCATAGTTTTGGGTCATCATGTTTTCATTGTCATTTGTCTCTAGATATTTTTTGATTTCCTCTTTGATTTCTTCAGTGATCTCTTGATTATTAAGTAGTGTATTGTTTAGCCTCCACGTGTTTGTATCTTTTACAGGTTTTTCCCTGTAATTGATATTCAGTCTCATAGCGTTGTGGTGAGAAAAGTTACTTGATACGATTTCAATTTTCTTAATTTTACCAAGGCTTGATTTGTGACCCAAGATATGATCTATCCTGTAGAATGTTGCATGAGCACTTGTGAAGAAAGTGTATTCTGTTGCTTTTGGATGGAATGTCCTATAAATATCAATTAAGTCCATCTTGTTTAATATATCATTTAAAGCTTGTGTTTCCTTGTTTATTTTCCTTTTGGATGATCTGTCCATTGGTGAAAGTGGGGTGTTAAAGTCCCCTACTATGATTGTGTTACTGTTGATTTCCCCTTTTATGGCTGTTAGTATTTGCCTTATGTATTGAGGTGCTCCTATGTTGGGTGTATAAATATTTACAATTGTTATATGTTCCTCTTGGATTGATCCCTTGATCATTATGTAGTGTCCTTTTTGTCTCTTGTAATAGTCTTTATTTTAAAGTCTATTTTGTCTGATATGAGAATTACTACTCCAGCTTTCTTTTGATTTCCATTTGCATGGAATATATATTTCCATCCCCTCATTTTCAGTCTGTATGTGTCCCTAGGTCTGAAGTAGGGTCTCTTGTAGACAGCATATTTACAGGTCTTGTTTTTGTATCCATCCAGCCAGTCTATGTGTTTTTATTGGAGCATTTAATCCATTTACATTTAAGGTAATTATTGATATGTGTGTTCCTATTACCATTTTCATAATTGTTTTAGGTTTTTTATTGTAGGTCTTTTCCTTCTCTTGTGTTTCCTGCCTAATTAAGTTCCTTTAGCATTTGTTCTAGTGCTGGTTTGGTGGTGCTGAATTCTCTCAGCTTTTGCTTGTCTGTAAAGGTTTTAATTTCTCCGTCAAATCTGAATGAGATCCTTGCTGGGTAGAGTAATCTTGGTTGTAGGTTTTTGCCTTTTATCACTTTAAATATGTCCTGCCACTCCCTTCTGGCTTGCAGAGTTTCTGCTGATAGATCAGCTGTTAACCTTATGGGGATTCCCTTATTTATTGTTTTTCCCTTGCTGCTTTTAATATTTTTTCTTTGTATTTAATTTTTGATAGTTTGATTAATATTTTTCCTGTCATGTTTCTCCTTGGATTTATCCTGAATGGGACTCTTTGCACTTCCTGGACTTGATTAACTATTTCCTTTCACATATTAGGGAAGTTTTCAACAATAATCTCTTCCAATATTTTCTCAGTCCCTTTCTTTTTCTCTTTTTCTGGGACCCCTATAATTTGAATGTTGGTGCGTTTAATGTTGTCCCAGAGGTCTCTGAGACTGTTGTCAATTCTTTTCATTCTTTTTTCTTTATTCTGCTCTGCAGTAGTTATTTCCACTATTTTATCTTCCAGGTCACTTATGCATTCTTCTGCCTCAGTTATTCTGATATTGATTCATTCTAGAGAATTTTTAATTTCATTTATTGTGTTATTCATGATTGTTTGTTTGCTCTTTAGTTCTTCTAGGTCCTTGTTAAAAGTTTCTTGTATTTCCTCCAAACTATTTTCAAGATTTTGGATCATCTTTACTCTCATTACTCTGAATTCTTTTTCAGGTAGACTTCCTATTTCTTCTTCATTTGTTTGGTCTGGTGGGTTTTTACCTTGCTGCTTCATCTGCTGTGTATTTCTCTGTCTTCTCATTTTGCTTAACTTACTGTGTTTAGGGTCTCCTTTTCACAGGCTGCAGGTGTGTAGTTCCCATTGTTTTTGGTGTCTGCCCCCAGTGGCTAAGTTTGGGTCAGTGGGTTTTGTAGGCTTCCTGGTGGAGGGGACTAGCGCCTGTGTTCTGGAGGATGAGGCTGGATCTTGTCTTTCTGTTGGGCAGGACCACATCCGGTGGCATGTTTTGGAGTGTCTGTGACCTTATTATGATTTTAGTCAGCCTCTCTGCTAATGGGTGGGTTATGTTCCTGTCTTACTCGTTGTTTGACATAGGGTGTCCAGCACTGTACCTTGCTGATCATTGAGTGGAGCTGGGTCTTATCGTTTAGATGGAGATCTCTGGGAGAGCTTTCGCCATTTGATATTATGTGTATCCGGGAAGTCTCTGGTGGACTTATGTCCTGAACTTGGCTCTCCCACCTCAGAGGCACATGCCTGATACCCAGTCAGAGTACCAAAACCCTGTCAGCCACATGGCTCAGAAGAAAAGGGAGAAGAAAAGAAAGAAAGAATAAAATAAAATAATTAGAATAAAAAATAATAATTAAAAATAAAAAAAATTTAAAAGTAATTTAAAAAAGGAAAAAAAAAAGAAAGATAGAAGAGAGGAACCAAACCAAAAACAAATCCTCCAATGATACAAGCACTAAAAACTATAATAAAAAAAAGAAACAAAACAGACAGACAGAACCCTAGGAGAAATTGTAAAAGCAAAGCCATACAGAGAAAATCACACACAGAATCGTACACATACACGCTCACAAAAAGAGAAAAAGGAAAAAAATATATATATCATTGCTCCCAAAGTCCACTGCATCAATTTTGGGATAATTCGGTTGCCTATTCCGGTATTCCACAGATGCAGGGTACATCAAGTTGATTGTGGAGATTTAATCCGCTGCTCCTGAGGCTGCTGGGAAAGATTTCCCTTTCTGTTCTTTGTTCGCACAGCTCCCGGGGTTCAGCTTTGGATTGGACCCGCCTTTGCGTGTAGGTTGCCTGAGGGCATCTGTTCTTCGCTCAGACAGGATGGAGTTAAAGGAGCAGCTGATTTGGGGGCTCTGGCTCACTCAGGCCGGGGGGAGCGAGGGGCATGGAGTGCGGGGCAAGCCTGTGGCAGCAGAGGCCAGTGTGACGTTGCAACAGCCTGAGGTGCGCCGTGCGTTCTCCCGGAGAAGTTGTCCCTGGATCACGGGACCCTGGCGGTGGCGGGCTGCGCAGGCTCCCAGGAGGGGAGGTGTGCTTGCACACAGGCTTCTTGGTGGCAGCAGCGGCAGCCTTAGCATCTCATGTCCGTCTCTGGGGTCCGCGCTGATAGCCGTGGCTCGCGCCAGTCTCTGGATCCGTTTAGGCGGTTCTTTGAATCCCCTCTCCTCACGCACCCCAAAACAATGGTCTCTTGACTCTTCAGCAGCTCCAGACTTTTTCCTGGACCCCCTCCTGGCTAGCTGTGGCACACTAGCCCCCTTCAGGCTGTGCTCATGCCGCCAACCTCATTCCTTTCCCTGGGATCTGACCTCCGAAGCCCGAGCCTCAGCTCCCAGCCCCCGCCCGCCCCGGCGTGTGGGCAGACAAGCCTCTCGGGCTGGTGAGTGCTGGTCTGCACCGATCCTCTGTGCGGGTATCTCTCTGCTTTGCCCTCCGCACCCCTGTTGCTGCACTCTCCTCCGTGGCTCTGAAGCTTCTCCCCCTCCGCCACCCGCAGACTCCACCAGTGAAGGGGCTTCCTAGTGTGTGGAAACCTTTCCTCCTTCACAGCTCCCTCCCACTGGTGCAGGTCCCATCCCTATTCTTTTGTCTCTGTTTTTTCTTTTTTTCTTTTGCCCTACCCAGGTATGTGGGGAGTTTCTTGCCTTTTGGGAAGTCTGAGGTCTTCTGCCAGCGTTCAGTAGGTGTTCTGTAGGAGTTGTTCCACATGTAGATGTATTTCTGATGTATTTGTGGGGAGGAAGGTGATCTCCATGTCTCACTCCTCTGCCATCTTGAAGCTGCCTCCCGGTTTATACTCTTAGACCACTACATGATACTATCTCTTGGCTGGAAATTTAGCAAGGAATCCTAGGCAGTGAAAAGATCATTAGCTTTGGAAAGAGAAAAATCTCCCAGTTTTACTATTCACCGGGTGACCTGGCCAGCTCAGTTCTCCATTCTCTAACATGGGGATTGTGGGACTTCCCTGGTGGTCCAGTGGTTAAGACTCCATGCTTCCAATGCAGGGGGTGCAGGTTCGATCCCTGGTTGGGGACCTAAGATAGCACATGCCATGCCAAAAAATAAAAATAAAATAATAAAATAACATAAAATGGGGATGGTGTTCCCCAGCCCACCCTCTAGCGTGAGAGCCATGTGAGAGGATGAACGTAAAAGCCCTGCACACACCCAGCATCAGACAAACATTGGCTCTTTCCTCTAATGACAATCAAATCTGTTTCTTTCATAAAAATGTGAACTTTGAGTTTTCTTGCCAATAACCTGGGAAGGGTAAAGAGAACTTTGGCCCTTGACCTGCTCTAGAATTGCTCGGATACAAATTGTTGACATCGAGCCCACACAAAGCTGGAAACTCCCACAGGGATAACTACACAGGCTGTGACCCAGCACAGATTTCCCCTGAATTCTACAGAGTTTCAACACAACTGAGGCTCTTAGAGAGCAAAGCCCAAGGTTCTGGAAATACAGAGCCCAGCATGGGGGAGGGGAGCACTACTCCTTTGAATAGGAGGGAGTCTTGATCAGATTTAGCAGACAGGGCTCCAGCCACACTGCCCCTGCCCTTCACAAACTTCATGAACGTCACTCTAGGAACCTCCTTCACACAGCTTTACCCAGATAAGTGTTCTTAATAGAAAAAAAAATTCTGACATTGGCCCTTTGATTGCCAGAGTTTCCCTGGACTATAAAGGACAAGCATATACCCAAGGTGGCCTTAGGACATATGCTGAGCACTCTGAGTTCCAAGAAGAGGTGGGAGTCTTCTCAGTGCCTCAGTCACAGCCGTAAAAGTGAGAACAGAATGGATCCTATCTCCTAGAGTTACTCTGAGGATGCAGTGGGGTAATAAATGTTCAAAGCTTAGGACAGGGCTTTGCCCTTACTAAGCACTCCGTGAATGTGAGCTGTAGTTGTTGTGTTATTACACTTGTCTTAGATCACACAGCAAAGTAAGTAAAGAAACTAGAATTGGAGCAAAGATCTCAGAGAATCACAAGCCCAGCTCTTTCTGTCCTGCGAAGCAGCCTCTCTCTGGCATGTCTGAGCCTCAGTATCCTACTTCGTGGAGTGAAAGGGCTAAGCCATGTTAGGGAATCTTATAGGACATGTAGTATGAAAGAGTCTCCCCCAACTCTCCACCACACCACAGATTCCACCCCCAGCATCCCGCTTCACTAACATCCTTCCCAGCCCCTCATCCCTCTGGGTTCTCTCTACCCTCACAGGCTTCCTTCAGCTCCAGAAAGTCCCTGTGCCATAGAAGCACACACACACAGAGTTTTCTGATCAGTGCTTTCCTCTGAATTCCCATGTTTTGCTAGGCCGTGGACTCTGCATGTGGCGTCTCTCTGTCAATAGGGTGCCTGTGACCCGCAGCAGTCCTGAGCTCAGGCTAGTAAAACCAGGGCAGTGTTCCAGATCTGCGTGACTGAGGGGCGAGGAGCGGAATTTCCATGGCAGCAGGTGTGTAAGGGCCATGACACTGAGTTTGTGGGCATTTGGGCCTGGGAAGGCAGCATGGGCTGGGGGAAGCCTGACTGCCGGATCAGGCAGGAATTTTGGAAGAATACAGAATTCCTTGTCTGCTTCAAGTTAGATCTTACACAAGTGACTTAGCTTCTCTGAGTTACAACTTCTCTGCAAGTGAAAGATCTTACTGCCCTCCTCGTGGGCCCTGGGAAAGATTAAGAGGGCAGTTAGTGTAAAGCATGGGGCAGAGACTCAATAAGTAGCTGTTTAATTATTATTCCGTTCCTCTTCTCTTCTAATATAAATGCAAATAATGGATCTGGCTCCCAGGAAGATGAAAAGAGAAAGAAAAGATAATAATAATTCAGTGTTATTCATGCTCCATGCAATATATCCTTTTATCTTCTCCATAACCCTACAAGATAAGGATTATTATTATCCTCATTTTATGTATGAGAAAACGGAGGCTTGGAGAGGATAGGTAACTTGCTCATCATCACTATAGGAAGTGGTGGAGTTGGGACATGAACACGGGCCTCCAGCCCCAAGCTTATCCACCACCCAAGCCTTTCTGATACCCACGAACTGAGCTGGCAGCTCTCAGCCAAGCAGCTGTGGACCAGGCCTCCTTGCAGCCTTTCTGGCAGAGTTTCCTGATAGCTGAGAATTCCTCTCAGCAAGGTTCTGCCACTTCTTCTCTTGGTTTAGTCTCAGCTTCACCTTTTTCTTTTGAAACCATAGATCTGTCAGCTGTCCACGCTCAGCCATACAAGGAGAAAATGCACAGCCAGGGCAGGATTATGGTCTTGGCAATCCAGACCCTCCTCCTGAGACTGTCCAAACTGGCCTGGGTCTGAGGCTGGAGGCATTTGTTGACTCTGGCTGTGGTCCCCCAGGATGTGCTTCTAATTCTCTTCATGGGTCAGCTTACCCCCCCTTGGTCAGTGGTGGCTCATCCTCTGTCAGGGCTTGGACCTTGCTTTGTCCGTTTCCTACTCCTTCCCACTTGCCCACCCCTGCTTTTGACTTCCCACAGTCCCTGGGTTGTGGTTATACCCTCCACTTTCTGGTCTTAAGGTATCAAGCAGGAATGGCCAGAGCTTGAGATGAATGGGAAAATTGCCATTGGCCTTCCATGTCCCCAAGAGCACCATGACTGCACAGGGACCCTCCAAAATAGTCTGAGCTTTGGAGGGATACACCTTCTACACCTGCAAAGAATACTTGGCTTCTCCAATCATCAGTTTTCTGGTTTCTTTGTCTGAAAAACGAGGGAATTGAGTCAGGTTCTTGCTAATGCTCCTTCAAGTGCTGACATCCTATGAGCTGGTGATTAAGATTTTAAACATATTTTTAATCCTTTTCTTCTTTTTTTTCTGATTATAGAATAGTGCATTCTAATTGTAGAAAATCTGAATAACATAAAAAAGTGTAAAACAGAAGCCAGTCGAAACCTTATCCCTCAGAGAAACTTAATATTAATGTATTGGTGTTAATTATTCTTTTTCTTGTAGTATACATTTGTGTGTTTAATGTGGTTTTTGTTTTATATATTTATTATACAGTTTTTAATAAATTTAACCTAAATATATAATTAAATATTATTCAAAAATATTAGTTTGATGGCATCATAGAATCCCATCATTTATTTATTTTCATGGTGTTGGACGTTGAGGCTGTTTTAAGCTTTTTTTCTAATTTAATAATATTATAGTGAATATGTTACATATGATATTATAGAGCAAATATCGATAAATCTATGTGTATACTTAAATCATTTCCTTAGTCAGTTCCACTTAAAAATAGAATTACTAAGTTAAAGGATTAGAATTAATTTTAGTACCCAAATCCCTTTCAGAAGACTTGTATTGATTGATACCTCTACCCAAACTGAGTATGTGAGAATGTGAGTACTAATTTTACTGGAGTCTCAGTATTGGATTCGATTTTTTAAAATAACTTTGTCAATTTGAGAAATGGTATCTCATTGTTACTGTAGCTTGCATTTGTTTTGTTACTTTTAAGGATAATATTTTTCACATAATGACAGGCCATTTTGATTTCTTTTTAAAATGAATTCTCTATTTATGGGCTTTACTCACTTTTTGAGTATTCATCTTTTCTTTTTTATTGATTTTTGAGAACTGTTTATTGATTTTGAGTATAAAAATCATCCCTTATTGATCTTTGGGAAGGCTATTATATAAAAAATTATATCCTTTGCCTTTCATATATGTGACATATATTTTCTATATTTATTGTTTCCTTTACTTTTGTTTATAGTAAATTTTAGCACATATATTTTAAATTTTATGGAGAAGAATTGATCAATCTTTTCCTTTATAGTTTCTTTCCTTGTTTTTATGCTTGGAAAACCTATCTCCACCTTGAGATAAAAGAGTGTCCTATAATTTCTAATAATTCATTTCTACCTTTAATTCTATAACTAATTTAAATTTAGCTCATATATAATATGAAATTTGAGTCTATTTTTCTCTGATGATTAATAAATAGCTACAGGTTTGAACTATATTAATCAACTTCCTTTGAAAAATGATTTGATATGAAGTCTCTATCACATTTTGAAGTCATATATAAACAGTTCAGTTTCTAGACTTTCTCTTCCATTGTATATGTCCATTTTCTTACCCTGTAACACTGTCCCTTGTCTTAATTATTATAGTTTTATAATAATTTTAATTACCTGGAAGTTCATATTGTCCATAAATTTTTCTTTCAACAGTTCTTCAGCTATTCTCACTGCTTTGATATTTCAGATGAATTTTAAAATCAGTTTGTTAAATTTCTCCAAAAAACTACCATTGATTCTTTTTTGAAATTACATTAAGTTCATATGCGAACCTGAGGTGAATTTAGATTATTATGACGCTGAGTTTACCACTCAGGGATATAGTATCTATTGCCACTTAGAAAAGTCTTCCTTTATGCCCTTAAGTTCCAATTTCTTTCTATAGCCCCTGCCTATTTCCTCTTAAGTTTGTTCCTACCTATTTTAAAATATTTTTGCTATACTCTTGTAACTGTGATCATATTTTTTATGACATTTTGTGGTTATTATTTCATGCTGATTATTTAGCATTAAACATGACTGTTTTCATTTAGCATTACATAATCAATAGTAATCGTTTAGCTTTAGGTGATAGCATACAAATCGCACGGAAATAGCATTTCTTCTTTCTTACTGGTGCTAGGAAGCAGGGGATTTGCTTTTATTCCTGTTCCTAAACTCTCCCCACCCACCAAGAGTCAAGTATTCATTTCCCGCACATACTGAGTGTCCTCCGTTTGTCCCATGCTGTGCTTGGCAGTGGGGCTCAACACCTTCCACCTTAAAGTCACCTCTCTGAGTTTGCCCTTCCAAGTCCTCTGCCCCTTTAAGTCACAGTGAGAGGTTGGGTGTGTGTATTAATAACACTTTCTGGCTGCCTTACGATGCTTATTTGGAGGCTTCCCGGATTTGGCAGCATGGGCTTCCATTTTAATTAGCTTCTCAGGAGGTGTTTGCACAATTCATGAGACAAATAAGCCTTCTTTAGAAGTGAGAAGCCTGGTGCATAGTGGCCTGGTCTCCTGAGTAAAACTTCTGGGAGCCTTGTTTCTGGGAAGGGTGATCAAATTGTGACAGAGGAAATGGTGGATCTGGCTCAGCTCACTATGGATGAGAAGCTTGGCTGTTTCTGGAAGTGAGTGGCAAGCTAAGCCTATTAGAAACTCGAAAGGAAAAAAAAATCACTGATTCCATCTTTATTTACTTTTTCAATATTTCTTTAATTGTTGATTTTTGGCACTCATTTTGATTTGGGGAAATATTTTATTAAAATATTTATTTCTATTATTAATTTATTTATACTGCTGAGCTTTTTTTGGTGTCCCTTTCAGTTCTGCAGCTGAGTTGAGTGCCTCACTCTCCTCGTTCCAGTCCTGACCCTGCTGGAAATGCCTCTGGAACGAATGGAATTGTGGGTATCCCCCCAAAGCCATGCCCATATTTAGCCTCTAGCATCTGTGAATGTGACCTTATCTGGAAAAAGGGACTTTGCAGATATAATTAGGGATCTGAAGATGATCTCATTATCAGGGTGGGCCCTAAATCCAATGACAGGTGTCCTGATAAGAGAGAAGAGAAGGCGACACAGAAGAGGAGGCCATGTAAAGACAGAGGCAGAGACTGGAGTTATGAACCCACAAACCAAGGGCAGAAACTGGAAGACACAAGGGGGATTCTTCCTGAGAGCCTTTGGAGAGAGCACAGCCCTGCCAACGACTTGATTTTAGAATCTTGGCATCAAGACTATGAAAGAATAAATTTCTGTTGGTGCAAGCCACCAACCTCCTGGTCATTTGTTATGGTAGCCCTTGGACATGATTACAGCCCCAAAGGCAGGTGTGTTGGGAAGAAGTTTATAAGTCATACTGAGGAGAAACCTCAACCATCGGGTCCAAGGCAGGGCAGCTGCCGGTGTTGCAAAGTGTGTAGAGAGAAAAAGAGGTGCAAAATAAAAAGTTAAAGACAGCTTCTGGTGGGTTAAATGGGCATGTGTGTATGTGTAAATTTCAGTTGACTCATCAAATATTTGAGTACTTTCTCTTTGCCAGCCCCTTGTGTGAGGCAGTATGTGGCCCTCACACACACGTGCACATGCTCACCGGGCACAGACATGCATGATTTAAAACAACATTAAAAGACAGACTAAATTGTGAAGCTACAATAGAATTCTAATCAGCTCTTCCCAGAATACTTGCCACAGTTCTTCCAGCCTCCTAAGGAGACCTAGCAAAAGCTTCCCTCTGTGATTTCATAACACCCTCTCTTTTCTACTAACGATGTACTTTCCCCACTGTGTAGTAAGGAAACCTTCTCTTACCTGCCTCTTACCTGCACTAACTGTGGGCTCAGTGAAGTCAAAGATTATCTTTTAAATCTCTATTTCCCCAGCACTATACACACACACGTATATATACACGTGTGTGTGTGTATGTGTGTATATATATATATATATATATATATATATATGGAAAGAATAAGTTAAGCCCAAACCCCAGATAACATTTTGAGAGAAACAATCAAGGCCCCCCAATGTTAGATGTGCTAAGTGAGGCCAACAAATGTTAACTTAGAAGATTTTTAAAAAGCAGAATCCCTAATAAACAAAAATGAACAAACAAAAAGAAAGGGCAGTATGTGCAGTGGTCAAGCTTACAAATTCCAGGTCTGAACTCCTGGGTTTATGTCCTGTCTCTACTTTTTATCGGCTTGTCTCCTAGTTCTCTCATCTATAAAATCGGACTCATATAGGTATCTGTCTCGTTGGGCAATGGTAGGGTTTAGATGAGTTATTATATGTAAAACTTCAATGCATTTTAATTAATATTACCCATTGAATTTAAAGCTTTTAGCAATGTAGCATCCTTATGCAGACTATCTTATAAACTTTATGCTACATTGTTTTCATTTTTGCTTAAAGGGTCAGTTATCTTTTTAAAAGATTTTTAAAATTAAGAAAAAATTATATATTTAGTGGTATAGTTGTCATTTCTGGGGCTCTTCGTTTCTTGGTGGATCCAAGTTTCCATCTCGTTTCCTTTTCCATTTGCTTGAGGATTTCCATTAACATTTCTTATAGTGTGAGTCTATTGGCTACATGCTCTTTCACCTTTTGTATGTCTGGAAAAAACCTTTGTTTCTCCTTCATTTTTGAGAGGTGTTTTCACTTGCTATAGAATTCTTGGTTAACAGTTTTTCTTTCAGTACTTTAAAGATGTTGTTCCATTGTCTCCTTGTTTCCATTATTTCTGACAAGATATCTGTTGATATGTTTATCTTTTCTCCTCTATACATAACCTAATTCCCTGCTTCACCTGCCTTGGCTACTTTTAACATTTCTTTTATCACTGGCTTTAAGAAATTTGATAATGATGTGCTTTGATGTCATTTTCTTCAAGTTTCTTGTTCTGGGGTTTCACTGAGCTTCTTATATTTGTGGGCTTATAGTTTTCATCAAATTTGGAAATTTTTCAGAATTTATTTTTTAAAAGATTTTAATGAACGCCTCCCCCGTCCTCAGGGACTCCATCTACTCCTTATTAGCCCCCTTGCAGCTGTCCTGAAGCACAGTGATGATTGGTCCATTTCTTTTTTTTTTTTTAATTCTCTTTTCTTTTTGTTTCAGTTTGAACAGTTTCTGGCACTATGTCTTTAAGTTCACTAATCTTTTCTTTTGTAATGTCTAATCTGCTACTAATCCTACTTAATGTATTTTTATATCTTTCTTATCTCTCCTTAACAATTTGAACATAAGGAATACAGCTTCAACTTTATTTCTATCTCCTAATTCTAACATTTCTACTAGGTAAGTGTTACTTTTGTTTGATTGATTTTTATCCTCATTATGGGTGGTATTTTCTTCTTTATGTGCCTGGCAAGTTTTCATTAGATGCCATAAATTTTGAATTTTACCTTGTTTGGTGCTGGATAATTTGTATTTCTATAATATTCTTGACCTTTATTCTGTGATGCAGTTAAGTTACTTGAAAACACTGTGATCCTATGTTTTTTTTAAGATTTATTAAAGGAGACTATAGCAGTACTTTATTTGAGATTAATTATTCCTTACTCAAGGCAGTTCATCCTTGATATTCTAACTAATGCCTCATGAATCATGAGATTTTCCAGTCTGGCTGGAAGGTACAGGCACTCTTTCCAGCTCTATGTGAGCACAGGTGACTGTTATCTCTTATCCATTCTAATAATTCTTACCTTTGACTTGGGTTGTTTTCTCATAGGTATGTGATGATCAGTACTCTGCCATATACTTGAGAAGGGCTTTCAGCAGACCTCTGAGGTTCTGTTAAGCTCCCTCTTTCCTGATACTCCATCCTGAGAACTACAGCCCCCTTGTTCTCCTCTGACTCTCAGCTCTATCTTCAACTCAGGGAGTCAGCTGGGCTCTGCTTGGGTTACATGGCTTGGAAATTCTTTCACGGGAGATTATTGGGCTCACCTCACTTGTTTTCTGTTTCTCAGAAATCACTCCCCTTCATTGACTAATGTCTAGGGTTTTGAAAACCACTGAATCATAATTTGTCAAGTTTTTTTATTTTGGTTGTTTCAGTCAGGATGGTAAACCCAGTTAATTTATATTAAATGGAAGTGGAGTCTGAGACTGCATTTTAAAATTTCATATGTCCTGGCTCCTGCAAAAGTCTGATTCATAATTTGTATTTTGCCAAACAAGATATTCTGATGGATATTCCTTGTTGTACACCAGAGGACTAGATCTTTGATATTCAAAGTACTGTCCATGTACCAGCAGCATCAGCATCATCTGGGATCTTGCTAAAACATACAGAATCTCATGCCTCACCCAAGATCTACTGGTTCAGAATCTGCATTTAATAAGATTCCCAGTTGATTTGTATGCACATTCAAGTTTGAGAAGTACCAGACTGGCTAATTTCAAAGTTTCCTTCTAACTAAAGTTCTTTTTGCCTGTGAAATGGGTAAGATGGTTTCTAAGAGAGCAAGGGACATTGTGGGAAAGTTGTATGTTAAAAAGTATGTTAAAGACATAATTTTCTAGGGTAGGTTTTTCATATTAACTGCAAAAGTCCTAACAAAGGAAAGAATAAAAGAACTAACAAAGGACAAAAAGGACAAATAAATACTCACTTGACTAACACATAGTTTTGCAATTATTTGGTTAATGTTTCTCTATATGGTTTATGTATTTCTTTTGTTTTTCACCAATCTATCCTAAGAGCCCAGACAGTGCTCCGCATGTGTCAGGCACTCAGTAAATAGTTTTTGATTGACTGAATGACCAACAGACTGAAAGATTAGAGACACTATCAAGGTGGGTGTTTTTATGTCTTTAAGAGGGACAATTTAGACACAGAGAGCTCAAAGGGACAGAATAATTTGACTCAGAGAAGATGGCTCAGACTACCTAAGAAATATTAATGTTCAAGAGAATTTCATAAAGGAGGGTGTCCCAGAAAGTTTATTCAGTAATTCAGTACACATTCTTTGTAACTGAGAGAAGTAACTGCAATTCCATGTAATTTCAAACAAAGAGGAAGAGTGTGTTACAGAGGAAATAGCAGGCAGTTTTGGAGAAAGTGACCATGCCGACTCCAAATTTACAATAGCTGAGGACACAAGTCTTGGGGCAGCAGCTTTACATATAGAAAGAGCCTAGAGTTTCACATCATGCAGATCTCCCCTTGAGTCTCTGCTTTTCATCAGTCCAGTGAAATGACTTAAGGCACTTTCTTAGTCTTCTCTGGGCCTCTATAAAACTGAGTTGGTGGAGATGATTATGATGGTAATCATGGTAGTGGCGATGCTGTTGTAGCTGGGTGACACATAACTTGTATCTCAAGGAGGCTTTGTAATAATCAAATGCAGTGATGCCTATGAATGGATACTATAATGTTTATTAAGTGCTATGCAAATGATCATTATTCCTGGATTTTAGAAAGGAAATAAGAAAAACTCATATGACTGCACAAAGATGCTCTCTAAAGAGCTCAGTTTGTAATATAATAGGTATAAAAAATGATAGGGAGAGGAACAACTTTCCCAGAATGAATACAAAAGTTTGAGACCATAAGAGTCAAGACAGCCACTTGATGAACATGAATACATGCTTAGCAAGAAAACAATGAGAATAAGCTAGGTGGAAAATTGCTGAGGACAATAGAGGGAGTATTCAAAGCTCTGACAGGGAGTCTTATAGCTTGGCAGATAGTGTAGAAGTTATATAATTCACAGGAAAACTCTAGCCTAATAATCCTCACATCCTATAGGCTCTTTCTTTCCTATCTTTCCCTCTTTCTATCTTCTCAGGGAGAATGAACTTCATGCTGAAGGAGAGAACAAATTGTCTTCATGTGTAAAGGGGAGAAAAACAGTCAAAGAAAGAGAAACTCCGAACATCCAGCCTCCCATCTCATGCTTGAATTTTCCCTTTAGCATCAGCCCCAACGTAAAAGTCTCCTCGAACAACCACTTCTAATATCTTCAATTCACCACATCTTTGATCATATTATTCCATCTTTGGGCAATAAGAACAATTAGAAAATCCAGTTTGTCATAACTGTGGGCCAGAACAAGACTTCCCATATCTTCCTTTGGCCTGGATAGCATCCTTACTGTAATTAAGCACAAACTAATTTTCTTTTTACCTAAGAATTACTTAAACTTTAAACATTTCTTCTATTTCCCTTCTCCAAGTGGATTTATCATTTCTTCAGGCTGAACACTCAGTTTTCCTCCAACAGTTGGATGCTTGAGTTCCTTTAGTATCCTCCAAAAGTGTTTTTACTTGATTTTAACCAAATGTTCCTCTTGGTTAAAAGAAATGGCTAGTGTGAAAGGACCAATGTTCTTTTGTTGAAAGAATATCAAAGATACCAGGAGAAAGAAATTCTTTCAAATTTCCTTCACTGAACTCACAAGTCCACTTATACATATACCCATCCTTTTCTGGTATATTGGAGAAAGTAGCTTTTCTTCTAAGACTAATCCTTCCACCAGTGCTTTGGACCACACCACTCTGCTTTCCCAAGCAGACATTATCAATGATCCCTCCATCTTCCTTCCCTCAGTCCCTCTCAGTTTTCCTCTTCATAAATGAGCTTCTTGTCTGGTCTCACTGCCTCCATTTTTTCACTTCCCCCTTTCTCTTTATTCAGTGAAAACTGGCCACTGAGCCATCGCTTCACTGAAAATGATCTAAGTTCACCAGTAATATCCATAATTCTAAATAAAATGAATATTTTTTCCTTCTTACTTATTTCATCTCTCAGCAGAATTCAGTATTGTAGACCAACTCCTTATTAAAGCAATCTTTTTCTTTATCCTTCTTAGACACCAGGTTCTCTTGGTACAGTCCCCACTTCTTTGACTTCTCTTTCTCATTCTTCTTTACAGACCTATCCTTTTTATATTCTGTCATTGAATAACAGAGTTCCTCAAAGATTAGTCCTACCCCCCAACCCTCTTTTCTCACTATATAGTGTCTCCACAGGACATCCCACGGCTTCAGTTACCATATGTATAATCTGTGGGTATCTCGTAGCCCAGGCTTCTTTGAGTGCCAAACTGTCATATTCAAACTATTTCACATCCACTTGGGTGTCACAAAGACAACCAAACCAAAAGTCAACACACCCCAAACTGGAATCATGCCTCCCCACAGCAGTTCTTCCTTAGTGTTCCTTTTTTCAGAAAACAACTTCACTACCTTTCCAGTTTTATAAGCTAGAGACTTGGGATTTATTCTTTAGTCTTGTCTCCCTCTTTCTTCTCTAATATCATCCAACACCAAGATCTGTAAATGCAAGGCCTAAATTGCTCCACATTCATGAAATCACCTGCTAAGTTTTCTCCCACATTTTTTTTTTTTTTTTTTTTTTTTGGTACGTGGGCCTCTTACTGCTGTGGCCTCTCCCTTTGCGGAGCACAGGCTCCGGACGCACAGACCCAGCGGCCATGGCTCACGGGCCCAGCCGCTCCGCGGCATGTGGAATCTTCCCGGACCGGGGCACGAACCCGTGTCCCCTGCATTGGCAGGCGGACTCTCAACCACTGCGCCACCAGGGAAGCCCTCTCCCACATTTTTTATTATCCTCTCAGGATCTGCCCTCCACTCTGTAGTCAGAATGATCTTTCCAAAGTTCAAGTTTGATCATATCGCCTCCCTGCCTCAAATTTTCAGTAGGTTCTCATCATGTTTAAGGAAGAGCAAAATCCTTAAAATGCCCTGTGAGTTATAGCCTATGCCTGCTTCGCCAGCCACCATCGAACCAGTCGAACCAGCCTTGTTTCAGGTCCTCGTGGGCACTCTGCTCCCTCCTGCTACTGAGCTATGGCACAAATTGTTTTTACAATCATGAAAATCTTCCCTCTCCCTTTCCTTAGAAATAGGTCCAGGTGATTTCTTTTAATACTCTCATGTAGCTGTATTTCCATCCTTTGGAGAACCGATATCAATTCCTAATAATACACTTACATTTAAAAAATTTGATTACTATCTGTCTCTCTAACTATAACATTATTTAATGTGAGTAGGTCTTTTATTTGTTTAAGTATCTCTGTATCTCCAGTGTCTAGTATAGCTTCTGGCCCAACAGTATGCACTCAATAAATTTTTGTGGGATGAATGAGTATATGGATGAGCCTCAATGATACCCTTTCATATCCCTACTCTTTTCCTGTGCTCTTCCTTCCTCCTGGCATACAGCTCTTCCTGCCCTTCTTCCCCATGCTCTTCTGCTAGACTTGCCAAATAAAGCACAGAGGTGTTAGAAGAGCATCTCTGTTCTTTAAGTGCTTTCATGTCTCTAGGTACATGATTTACCAGGATGTTAAAAGGACTTAACCAATGTGTTTTTTGACCCATAATTGGTGATCTTTGAGGAATCAGAAAGAACACGTAATATGTCATACATTTGGGGGAATGTGATAGACAAATATTATCCCAATCTTTAGAAAAAAAGATAGAGTCCATCAGTACATGTTGAGCATGACATCAGTTGTATGAAAAATTCTAGAATAGATCATCAAGAATTCTAGACTAGATTAACGTATGGTGTGTGGGTCATTGAGAGAAAAGTAACTAGCATGAGTTCCCTTAGAAAAGTTATTCTATAATAGTCACTTCTCTCACTTGTTAGGGTTTAGTAGATTGTATTAAGGAGGGAAGTGCTTTAGACACAATATGTCTAAATTTCAGAAAAGTCTTTGATCACATTTTTTCTGATATGTTTTTGCACATAGCTGAATGGCATACAAAGTTGAATTTATAACTGACTGACCACCTATGAAACACTGACAAATGGATCGATGCTGATGTGGAAGACTGGTGGTGGTTTAACACACCTCCATTTTTGGTTAACATTTTTACTAAAATTGTAAATGAAAATATAGAATACATTTTTATTAAAGATGTAGATTACAAATGTCAGGGTGGGGTGGGTGCATAGGTAACAGATTATCAGAATCAGAATTCAAAATTATTTTTAGGCTAAAAGTAATTTGGTTTTAGGATTAAAACCAACAACATGAAGATTTTTCCCCACACACATATGCTGCCTCATTTAACCATCATTGTAGGGTGTTAATATTATTAATAATTCTCATTTATGACATGTCTGAATGTGCCAGACTCTTTGCATTAGTTATGTCACTTAGTCTTTCTAAATCATGCTTTGATATGGATATCATGCCTCCATTTTACAGAAAAGGAAACTGAAAATCAAACAAGTTAAATGCCTTCTCTAATGTCTTAAAGGTAGTGCTAGAGCTGGGATTGACACACAGGTCAGTCTGACACCCAAACAAAAAACCCTCTTTTCTATACTCCACTGGTTTTTCAGGTAAAACATATCAATAAAGTGTAAATGATGCACTGAGTTGCAGGAACTCGATTCTAAAAGCACAGAAAGGTGGAGACACGGTTTCACAGTGGTTCATGTGAAAAGGTGTAAAGGGCTTCTTTGCCTGTAAGTACCTTGTGAATCACCAGGATGAGTCACTGACTTCTCACCAAATGAATATGATCTGGGCTGTGGACCAGTGCCCAGAACAAAGAAGGGCAAGAGCCACACTGTGCTCCACTGTGACTGAAACACGGTGCTTTTGGACACTCATCCTAAGAAAACACTGTCAATGTGAGCAAACCCAGGATAATTAGACCAGAATGATGAATTTAAGTCATATAGAAAGTGCTTGAAGGAACTACGATATAGAAACCATTCTACCTCTAGCTATATACAGTTAGCATGTGTTAATGTATACTGTAGGACAGACACTATCCTGAATATTTTACAGCCTTAATTCATTTAAGTCTCACAATAATCTTTGACATAGGTTCTGTTATTATTGCTTCTATTTTATAGATAAGGAAACTGAGGCACAGAGAGGTTATCTAACCTTTCCCAAGGTCACATAGTCACAAACTCTGAAAGGTTGGCTCCTATTTTTGATTGGAACAAGAAATTAGAAGAGGAACTAATTGGCTACAGAAGAAAAACAAGCAGCGTGGGTGCTCTAGAAGAGTACAATTTGATTCCATCTCAAAAACTTAACAATTTACCTCATCTCAGAAGAATCTTGCTGAGTTCTCTATCACTGGAAGCTTTCAATCAGGCATATTTTTGAGCGATTCTACAGCACTGGAAGAGCGTGCACTAACATGATTACAAGTTTCTTTCCATTTCAAAATGAGTCTATCAGTGTCAGCATAATCCCATATTGGTGGGTTGAAGTGAGAGCATTTATCCTCCTGGAGTCTTAAGGTGTGTTTGGAAAAATCTAGATTAACTGGAACTTAATTTGCAGAACCTTAAATTGATCAAAACGTATTGTTGCATTGTTTTCAAAGGAGAAGTTGATTTTTAATCCTTCCATCCATAAGAACACACATCCAGATGGTAAAGATTTGTTGATCCCCTACTATATGTAAAGTTACATCGGATTCCAGTTTTAACTGCCTATATTGTTCGTTCCTGTTAATTGTGAGAAAATTTAAGCTTGGAAAATTTAAGTGATTTGCCCAAATTCCCACAACTAGGAAAAGCATAACAAGGGCTGGAACACAGGGTTCTCAAACCTTGCTTTCCCCAGCGTACTCTACTCCTTCCCTAAGAAAATCAGATAGATGGTTAGATATATTTCCCAAGTAATTTCAACAAAAAAGTTTTCTACCTTGTTTCTTGGGTCATTTGCTCAACGAACCTCACAGGGCACTCCTTTCACTAAGGGCCAGCATAATGATTGTTGGGGAGGGATACAAAGATTAAGCAAGCAAACAAAAAACACTGTCCTATCTCGAGGGGCTCAGTACTGAGTAGAGAGGCAAGTCTGAAAACAGGGCATTGCAAACTAGTGAGAAAAGCTGAGAGCCAACTTGCCTGCCGTGCATCTTCCTATTAACTGGGGGTTTACTGTCCTCAACATCAGATTTATTCAAAAATATTTGAGCATCCACTCTGTGCCAGGCATGATGCAAAGCATTGTGGAACTGGGGGCAAAGCACCAAACGTGGTTTCTGCCCTCACAGAGGTTCCAGTTGCTTGATCTCACGTGTTCTGGCCTGGCTCTTCTTGGAGTTTCCATATAGGAAAACAGAGAAACTGTGGAGTCGCATCTTACTTGGATGTTAGGTTAGAAGTCAGCGAGAAAGACAAAAATAAATATAAACGTAATTACTGTCGAAAATTGCTGTATCGGACATGACATACTATAACTCTAATCATCCAGAACAGCCAGGTTTTTGTGGGGTTTTTTTTAAACCCCCTGGTGTTATAACAGACCATTTTTTACTTTGTTTTTATTTTTACCTAAGCACCAGACAGCAGGCTTGCTTTGAGGGCTCATGCTGTACGATAAAATCATATCTTGGAATATTAAATATCACAGTCAGAAAGCACAATGCAGGAACTGAGACAGAGTGAGGGAGTAGTATTTTTGTGTCTCCACTTACTCTCACTGAGGGCCTGCACTCAGGGCTCTAAACTACAGAGAGCTGTGAGAGATGCTTGGGGAAAAGCAGGAGACCCAAAGAATATTTGCAAGCAATGAAAGGGCCTAGTAGAATTGTTCTATCAAAGATATGGAGAAGAATCTGTGCCCTTGTTGGGATGGGGTGAAATTTGAGGGGGAAAAAAAAACAAAACACAGAAGGATCTGGTAAAAATCACTACCCAAGCCTCCAAGTCCCAACTACCAAGCAGAGGGCAATTCTCAAGCATCCGTGCAAACCTGGTCAAGGGTGTGGGCAGGGCTGGGCCTTGAGGTGGGGAGACTTGGGAGACTCTTGTGTTTTGTCTTCTGCTCACGCATCTCTCAGAAGGTTTGTGACTGAGCCTTCCCATTTTTACTGAGGGAAGATATAACAAGAGGCAGAAAGGTTCTTATACCTGAACTTCCCTTGGGAGAGCAATGTGTATATGTTTACAAAATACCTATTGAGAAGCTCTTTGGTTTTGAAGGTAAGATGCCCCCAAATCAAGCTCCACCCATAAAAGATGAATGCTGACTCTGGTGCAAAAGCCAGGGAAAATAACTTGTTCTCCTCCTGAGAGGGAGGTTCAGTGAGTTGGAGGAAAGAGTGAAAAGGAGAAAGAGGAAATGAGGCAGCTCTGTGGTGGAAAGTGGCATGCTATTGCAACTGACCTCCCAGACACCCTGTAGTTTCTAGAAAATTCTACAAAATTACAAAATGCTGGGTGTGGACAGCTTTCTTGAGGAAGCTACTGAAGGGGTCCCAGTGTGGGTGAAGGATGATTTGGGGTAAAACAGAGTTAGCCCACGTGGACACAGGGCCAAGTGGATAGGGAATCTCGTCACTGATAGCTTGGGGACTCTCAGGAACCCTGCCTTGAATTCCGGACACATACATCTGACTGCCTCCTCAGCATCTCCACTTGGATGAACAAAAAGCACCTCAAATGTCAAGAGTCCCTCACCAAAATCTGTTCCTCTCCAAAGGCTCCCCATCACAGGAAATATTCCCACCATTCAGTGGGCTGCTCAGTCTACCTCTTCAGGATCTTTTTCACACCCTTTCCTGTGGTTTCATTTTCAAGTCCATCAGCAAGTACTGTTGGCTCTGCTTTAAGAGCCTACCCCAGGGAATTCCCTGGTGGTCCAGGGGTTATGACTCTGCCCTTCCACTGTGGGGAGCACGGGTTCAATCCCTGGTTGGAGAGCTAAGATCCCTCATGCCATGCAGTGGGACCAAGAAAATTAAAAAATAAAAAAAATAATAAAACCAGGCTGAGGATCATTAAAAATTTTTTAAAAATAAAAATCTACCCCAAATCTTCCAAGTCTTAACACCTCGGCCACCACTAATCTTGTCAAGTTCTGGTCACTTCAGAAGACCCTTGCAGGAGCCTCCTGGCTGGTCTCCCTGATTCTGCATGTGCCTCAATATTGTTATTCTCCTCACAGAGTGATCTTTTAGAAATGTAGGTCTGATCATGTCAGTCCCCTGCTTGAAACTCTCCAACAACTTCCCCATAGCCTTACAATAGCCTGAGGACTCTCTGTGACCTGGCTACCAACTTTCTTTCCTACTCCTCTGCCTTCCCTGGTCTTGCTGCTACTCTTCGCAGTGGACAGGCACACTGTATTTTCAGGGTCTTTGTATTTGCTGTACCCCAGTCTGGACCATTAATAATGGGTGAAGCTGGGATTCCAAGCCAGGTAGCTGAACTCCAGAGCCATTGCTCTTAACCACTGTCACTCACCAACCCCACAGCACAGGTCATACTACCTGATACTGTACTACTTATCTTTTCATTTATTAGGTTTTTTTGTCTCCCTCTCTAAAATATAAACTTCATAAGGCCAGGGCCTTTGTCTATTTTGTTCATCACACAGTGCCTGGCACACAACTGGCCACTCTATAAATATTTGTGGAAGGAATGAGCCTTAGCTGACATCTGTGATACAATGGCTAACACATTCCCATTAGATACAATATTCACTAGTCTTTACAAAATCCTCACTTTAATGAGGATGGAAATGTGGCTTGAAGAGGTTAAGTATTTGCCCACAGTACACAGCTAAGAAGTAGATGAGCAGGGATTTGAACTGGGATCAGTTTACCTTCAGAGCCTAAGCTCTTAACTCCTGGGCTACGTTTGTCCTCCTACCCCAAGGTCCTGCTTCCTCTTCTCCCTGATCCATGTGGAACCTAGCTATACCAAGGAAATAGTTAATTTGTTTGAAGAGCTCAGAAAAACCTTAAGAAAACAAAAACACCTTGGTATAAAGCATTACACTTTTTATAACTGAATAGTACCTGTTCAAACATATAGTCCATTCCTCTGATTTTATAGCTGAGATTAAGGTGCAGAGAAGTTGAATGGATGTCTAAGGCTCCCAGATTCCAAGATGCTGCAGAAAAATCCCTGTGTAAGGAATCAGGAAATCTTCTAGTGAGTAACTGTGTGTTATGGTTTGAGTTATATCCCCCTCATATTTATATGTTGAAGTCCTAACCCCCAGTACTTCAGAATGTGACTTTATTTGGAAATAGAATTGTTGCAGATGCAACTAATTAAAGCGCTACTGGAGTACGGTGGGCCCTTAACCCATGACTGGTGTTCTTATAGAAAGGGGAAATTCGGACACAGATATGCACACTGAGAGAACATCACGTGAACATGAAGGCAGAGATTGGGGTGCTGCATATACAAGCCAAGAATGCCAGAGATTGCCAGCAAATCACCAAAAGCTAGAGGAGAGGGAAGAACAGATTCTCCCTCACAGCCCTCAGCAGGAATTCACTCCGACACCATGACCTTGGACTTCTAGCCTCCAGGACTGTGAGAATAAATTTCGGTTGTTTAAACTACCCAGTTTGTGGTACTTGGTTATGGCAGCCCTATGACACTAATATACTCTATCATCTCAGGCAGGTCACTGGCCACCTCTGGGCCTCAGTTTCTTTAATTATAAAACAAAAGACAGGGTTTCCCTGGTGGCGCAGTGGTTGAGAGTCCGCCTGCCGATGCAGGGGACACGGGTTCGTGCCCCGGTCTGGGAGGATCCCACATGCCGTGGAGCAGCTGCGCCCGTGAGCCATGGCCACTGAGCCTGTGCGTCCGGAGCCTGTGCTCCACAACAGGACAGACCACGGCAGTGAGAGGCCCACATAGCAAAAAAAAAAAACAAAAGGCAGAGACTGGAAGATCTCTGAGGAAATTTTGTTTCTGGAATTGTATGGCTTATCATTCCAGGGCTCTGAGACAAACACCTTTTTGGTTTGGAAAGCCTGAGACATGGGGTTGTATTTCACTCTTTCACAAAACTACTTGTTTCTATTCAGTTTGACAAATGTATATTTATTTCAGAAATTGGATTTTGTACTGGAAGTTCAATAGCGAATAAGATCCATCTTCTGACTTCAATGATTTATAGTCTTTTGGGAAAGACAAAAACCTAACTTAAATACATAGTGGTAGGTATTAATAGTCATAACATTTCTTAGAACTTTATGTATATCAGTTCATGTAATTCTCACATAACCTGCTATAAGCTAGGTATCATTATAATTATCCCCATTTTACAGATGATAAAGGTGAGGAACAGGGGAGTTAAGGGACTTGCCCAAGGTTACACAGTTAATTAGTGTCAAAGCATGAGATGTTCTCGGATTTCCAGAAAAGAGTCCTTATCCCAACCTTGGGGATCAGGGAAGCGTCTTATAGGAGGTCACCTGATCTGAGTCTTGAGGGATGTAAGAGATGACCAGGTTGGAGAATTCTTGGTAAGGGGCACAGGCTACACAAATTGTGGGTTGATAAATGGCATTTACCAGACATCTTAGTCCATTTTGGTTCACAGGTTTTAAGGCTCATACAATTGTTGATTTCATCACTCTCAAAAGATATGAGGCTCAGAGAGGCAGCAATGAAATTGTAGAAAAAGCCCTGGGGTTATTATGCCCATCTGACAGATTTATAATCCCCATTATACTGCAGACCAGTGAGTAAGTGACTTATTTAAAGTGGTACAGGTAGTAAATGAAGGAGTTAGGATTTGAACCCGGGCCATTTGGCTCCAGAATCAGTACAATAAACCACCTCCCTTCACTTGGACTCCATTAGGCTTCCTTCAGTGGACTTAGAATTACCATGACCCCCAACTTATTTATATCAAAATAAGCCTGTGGGAATATGTCAGAGAAATGTCATCCAGCATGTGTGTGTGTGTGTGTGTATGTGTGTGTGTATGTGTGTGTTTCTTTCCAACTCTGACAGTTCCTGAGTCTATAAATCAGCCTTTAGCTCCTATGCATTTTGTTAATCACAAATTATCACCCTCAGCCTTGGCAAAGATGCTACAGTAACTTCTGCTTCTGCAGTAGCTCCCTACCATCATGTGGGAGGATGACTACTCTTATGGCCTATGTTTTGGAGTCAGAAGATGAACTTTCTTTTAGATTGATCTTAACTGTGGTTTTCCTGAGAGCATGATTATGATTTTACAATCTGGAAGGCAAGTAGTGAGCAACAACAGCACATTGTAAGCTCCTGGAGTGCAGAGCTCCATCTTACTCATTTCTGATCCCTACTTGTCTCTGTACTTGAACCAGCGCCTGGCCATGATGGGTGTACAATGTCTGAAGATAGCTGGGGTGAAAGAAAGCTGTTATGGTCTGAATGTTTATGTTTCCCTAAAATTTGTATGCTGAAATCCAAAACCCCAAAGATGATGTATTAGGAGGTGTCACCTTTGCAATGTACTTTGGTCATGAGTGTGGAGCCCTTATGAATGGGATTAGTGCCCTTGTTAAAGAGGGTCCAGAGAGATCTCCAACCCTTTCTACCAGGTGAGGATACAAGTGAGAAGGCACCAGCTATGAAGCAGGAAGTGGGCACTCACCAGAATGTGATCATGCTAGTATCTTAATCTTTGAATTCCCAGCCTCCAGAACTTTGAGAAATAAATTTCTGCTGCTTTTAAGCTGTACAGTCTGGAATTTTGTTATAGCAGCCTGAATGGACTAAGACAAAAGCCTTAGCTACAAGTGTGCTTCTCTCTTCTGGAGCAGTGGTTCTCCACTCAGATTACACATTAGAATTACCTGGGGAGACTTTAAAAATCTGATGCCCAGGGCTCTACCCAAGACCAATTCAAACAGAAATCTGGGAGTGAGGATGGAACTCAAACATCAGTATTTTAAAAAATATTTATTCCCCAGATGATTCTAATTTTGCACCAAAGGTAAGAACTACTCTGTAGGAAGAGACCTGCAAATAGTTATAAATATTTATAGCTCTAGATATTTTAAAGTCACACCTGTGGCTATTCTAACCAATTCACTTTTGTCACTCAATCTGTAAAAGCTCAGAGACAGTGGGGTGCAATCAGAAATCAGGGATGGTGGCAAAGAGCTATAAATACTAGCTCTGGAACCAGCAGGCAAGCTGGTTCTGCAACAGTGGCTCACCTTCAATTGTCTTTAAAAAGAAATACAGTAATTTCAGTTTGTTGAATGGAGTTTTTCTAGAGCAGACCCCTTCCTGTTTCACGAACCACTTCCTCCTGTGGTTAAAATATCATGGGCCATCCACTGATTCTTATTTGAAGGCTTTCTCAACACACACACACACACACACACACACACACACACGCACATGCACACGCACACGCGCACACACACACACACACACACACACACACACACACCCACCTTTCTCAGGATAAATTTTTTTTAAGTTGACTTTTTCAATGAAGCATTATTTTGTTTATGATATTTACACAGTTCTTTCCAGAAAGAAAAGCATAACCATATGATCAACAGGAGACTCCATGGATCACTGAGATGACCATGAGTGTCAGCCAGCACTCCTTGCATTGTGCTTTAAGGTGACTCTTTGGACCTCAGATTCTTCATGTGTCAGATGAATCAATGGGACAATCTGACTACACTAAGCTAATGTTGGACCATCTGACTACATTAAGTTAATGTGCTATGATTCATTTTTCTAGAGGACCCAGCCAAGTTGGAGATTCCCTTTATTCATCCAGTAGATTAAACTCTTCAGATTCTTAAAGTGCCTTTGTTTCTTTTAATTCACCATCTCCCTTCTCATACCACTGAGCTAGTTGAACGGTTGTTAAAAAAATAAATGTTTCAAGCTAGGGGACTTTTTGGACACAGATTATGAAACTTTAGTTGTGATGCTGGCCAAGCAAAGTGGGTAGTTTTCTCTGTGGGGTACGGTAGGAGAGAAGAGGAAAAAAAGATCTGCTTTCAATGCGTCAGAACTAACCACAAAATAATTGGGCCTACAGTCTAATCTAATCATGCTTTTGTTTATTCACCTCATATAAAAGTCTCTTAAGAATGCATCTGAGCACAATATATAATAATACTATAACATACATTGTGAGAAACTTTGGAAAACAATACAATGTCCACCTGAAATAAGCAGTGTTCATAGACATACAAACCCATTGGTCATGCACATTTGTGCCATTTCTTGAACTACTGAGTCACAATGCTGAACTGAAAGCATGAAATAGATTTTACAAACAGAGACTGAAGCCACTCAGAGGCCTAACAAGTGTTATCAGAAGCTTCACATTTGCATAATTTACTAAGTCAGTTCACATTTTATTATAAAATTCACATTGTTTTATTGTTTTCTTTTGTAATTAATTGGAACATGACATTCCTGCTTAACAGCAGGCAGGGGGCTTCCTCTTCAAAGTCAGTAGTTTGGGGACTCTCCGGAGAACCATCTGTGAGTTGCTTGTTAAACTGAATGTAGTGTTTCTTGTTAAACCGAAGCCACAATTATAGTAGAACCCAGTTAAAACTCAACTCATGTGTACAGATTTGGATAAAACAGGGGTAAAAACCGCATCCCACTGCCCCCTACCCCTATCAAACTATACAAAAGTAAAAGCTCAATAGAAACCATTAGTATCTAATGTGAGAATCCCGTTTCCAAAACAGTTCATGAAGGGGTTGAGCAGTATTAGCAACTCAGACCGGGAAAAGGGCAGACCCAACTGGTGAGGGGCCCGTATGTCTCTCTTCAGCGATGTTCAGGTTCTATAATAATACACAATACAAAACGTTACAGGAAAAGTCGTAACTCTTAGGCAGAGTCTTCTACACAAATTGAACACCACCGTTGGCAGGCAATGTTAGATATATAAATTAATAACTTACAAAACATTACATTATATACATTAAGTAATAAATACACGGTTATAAACAGAAACGGAGGTGATAGCGCGGAAGGCAGTGCAAGAGAAAGACGGCAGCATTAAACTGGAAATGGTGTAACTGGTGTTAGCATGAAGAGGGGTGCAAGAGAACAGGATGGGGACTGTGCGACCCCAGTGGCACAGGGGTTCGGGACCCGACAGGGTAACTGCTCATGAAGCTGAATTCTACACAGATTATTACTGTGAACAACATGACTACCCCTTAGTTTGTTCAACTTTATTCTGTTTACAGCAACAAAGTGCAACTCTAGAGGAGAAAAAATACTGTTGGAAGCAGGCAAACAGAGATACTTTATAAGGGCAACTGAGGAGTTGTTTGGGACCATAGGAGAAGGAAGTTGAATGTGGTTAGAAGCGTAGCCTTTCTATTTGCAAAAGTAACTATAGTCAAGTGAAAGATATTGCCCAAGAAAGGAGGAAGACCATTTTCTTTCCTTTTTTTTTCCCCCAGAAAGAGTCAGAAAAGTTTATGTCAACTTTGAACGTTTATCTGTGTAGAAGTTAATACTAAACTCTAGGTATTCAACAGGCATTTTAAAGACGTGAAAATGTTTTACAAAAAAGGCACACAGGTTGGCAGACAAGGGGACAGGTGAGCAGATATAGAAATGACATTATTAGTCAGTCAGTTCAGTCACTAGAGGGGACAGATTCCCAAAACTTAGTGCAGAAAAATCTCTCAGTTTTGTGTCTTCCATTTTCAAGCCATTCGGTTGTGATGCGAACTTGGCCTCCAGAACCACAGAAACCTTCAGCTCTCCACTAAGCTTGCAAGCAAGGCAAGTCAACTGTGGAATTTCCTGAGCTGCTATGTGCTTCCCGGTCTTGCATTCTGGCTCCAAACTCAAGTAACTGGAAAGGCCGGGAGGCCCTTGTCCCGTGCAGGCCTCGGCCCCCATGGTGGGCTGGCCCTACCATACAGCTGGCATGCTTGTCAAGGGTGGAATGTTCATCTCCATAGGAAGAGGGAGATTATGTGTCAATCGGGGACTTGTCTTCTGTTGTGATGTCTACATCAGTCTCTCCCAGTGAATCCCTATTTTCCGGATCGATCACACAGAGTGTCTTTGTGTTGCTGAAATAGTTGTGGCCCTCTCCTTCTTTTTCGGGGCCTTCAGAATCCTCCTCTTCGAGGGTCAGTTCAAATTGAAACTTCTCCATCAGACCCTGGCAGTCTCTGTTCTGCTCGTCCAGTGGTGGGGAGGGACTCTGGGGTATCATGCTCTGATACCAGTTCCTGTTATCTTCTAAAGTATCCAGAATGTCCTGGGCATCAGGCTGTACCAGGTCCGCCCAGGTCTCCCACAGCGGATGGACAATGTAGTCGATGAAGCCCACCTGGAGAAAAATAAGGTTACACATCTGTTATTGTGATGGGCCCTGGAACACCAAACAAGCCGTCCTGGTTTGCATGCAAAGAAAGAGCCACAACAACCCAAGAGAGGTCAATAATACTGGAATCTGTTATTTGAGTACCTACTATATGGTGCATCCCGCACTGAATGCAATATATACATTATCACTCTTAATCATGCAGAGTAAGTATGGTTATTCACCATTCACAAAGGAGGAAACTGTGACTCGTTGAGATGAAATAATTTGTCAGAGATCACAGAGCCAGTAAGTGGTGGAGATGGGACTCAGTCCCAACTTTGTCTGATCCCAAAGCCTGTGTTGGTCTCACTAGAACTGATTACTTTTCCTCTGACGTCTGCCAGGTAAGAAGTCTGGCTGTAACCCTGGCTGGGAATGACTTTGTCACTCCTTGGATTCTGTGAGTCATTCTCTGAAGAAGGAAGCTCCAGGTCTACTGAGCTCTGACTCAACATTCTTTCCCTGATAACTTTAAAATATGCCGCGGTTTTAAAATGAAAGGGAGCCGGCCTCGTATGACTCTGAGATGTCTCAAGTTCTGTGGAATGTTTTTGGTTTGTAGACGACGTAGGTGAAACACTTGAAAACACTTCAAGCCCCTAAACAAACAAATATCCCCTCTGCAGACACGTCTGCAATTGTTTTAGATCCAGAGGGCATACCGTCATTTCCATCAGGAGAAAGAAGGAAAAATAAAGACAATTAAGCAGTTCCTTTGCTAGTGTTCCTGTGAAGAAATATGAAGCTTATGGCTCTGTTATGGTTTACACAGGGGCTATGCATCCTGCATGAGCTGGCTCTGTGGCCTTATCCTGACCTTTCCACTGTGGGACAAACAGGAAACATTGGGGGTGGGAACAGGCTGAGAGAAAGAATAGGCACTAGTTGAATGAGGGAATGGAATTCCCCTGTCATGGTCTGGGGAGCTGGAGAGATGCTGGGTCGGGATTCAGGGGTAGATGAGCAAAGGCAACTTCGGTGCACCCACGGGCATTACATAGCTGTCTTTCCACACTGCTGGCAACTTCCCTTTATTAACATTCTGGATTTGGGCCAGTTATTTAACACATCAAAGTTGTACCGTATCAAAGAACCTGAGTCGTATGTGACTTTTATCTATCTGTTTATCTATCTATCTATCTTTTCTCTGGTGTTTCCCTAGCCTAAACAAACAGAATTCATACCACAGTCAGGGCATCTCTGATCTGCACTGATTACAAGAACTTCGACTGTGGATGATTCAGATATTTCTCTTGCTTCCACCCACTCCTCTTTCCTCCCTTTTACTTCCTTATGTATGTTTAGTGGTTTTTAGAGACTATTTTCAAGGTGTTTTCCAGGGACCTGAAAAAAACAAGCTCAAGGCAATGGAGAAAATTCCATCAGCTGAACACACTGCAGTCATTTGCTTTCTTCATTTGTTCTGCTTCTGCTAAATGTTCAGCACTTTTTTGAAAGGTAGCCTCTAGTTGCTTATTTCCTAGGCCCTGGGACGAGAGAACTCTACAAATCAAGGGCTTCATTGCCAGACGACTCAGACAATGCTCACCAGAGCCCATCTGTGGGAAATACCAGGGTGGACCACAACATCATGGAAACAGTGAGACCTGTTCTCAGTGATGGACAGTGAATAGTTTTGGGTGGAGGGTAGCTGGGTGAACTGGACCAAGAGGACAGCTTCTTCACCTGACACACTGGGGAAATACCTGCTCTGTCTATGTCACAAGGCTGTTTGGAGGTTCAAATGGGATAATGTATGGGAAATGTGTGGAAAACCACACAGAACATCATATACATACAAAACACCACTGTTGCTAACAAAAGGGCAATATGCTATTTAATTAACTAATTCATGAATATCTTGTTCTAATTAAGGCATTAGGGTATTTGAATTGGCCCTAACTTTATGTTATCATGTGTTTTTATGGCATATTAGACCTTCAGAGCACTTACAGATTTTAAACTCATTTGATTGGGTTTCTTTAAAAAGCAACACAATAATAATTGCAAAGGAACTATACATTGATATTATAACTACATGTAAATTTGGGAGTAGAAGGTAGTGGGGAAAGAGGATAAACACTAACAAAAAGTACTCTGAATGCTTTTGTGATAAAGGCCTTGGGCAGCCTAGAGACACAGTCTTAATCATGACTGCCTGGCTCAGGTAGTTTGTTGTCCTGAAAAAAATAGCATCTCAGCCGGCCCTGAAGCCTTTGTAAGAATATCGATACTATCTAGTGCTACATATTTTGCAGCTAGCGGCATCTGGGGCATTTCTGCATCTCCCTGCCTACAGTGTAATGTCCCCCCAGTCCTTAGCACACAGAGAGTTTGTAGCTTTGGACACAACCAAAAGATGTCAGCATGCTCTCAGAAGTGTAGACGTGACCTTGGAAGGGGACACAGGACAGTGCTTCAACTATGAGGCAGAGAGATGTGTGGGAATGAGATTCATCACCTCTGGTGATGGTAGCAGTGTGCATGATTATGGAGAGACAACGAAAACAGGAAACAAGGGTGAAAAGCAGAGGTCCTGGATAAAGACAGAGCTGGGGGAAACCTAGAGGGATGAGATGAAGGAGACAGCAGCATTCAGTTAAATCAGCAGGATTTGTTAAGGTCATAGACAATGATCTAAACTGAGGATACACAGTCCAAACTTTGATGGATTTCTGAAGACTGCTTTATCTCCTCGTTGTGAAATTGAGTGTAATGCAGAAGGCGAATGAGTCATGAGCATAATGGAACTAAATAAAGTAGTTGCTTCCTTATAATTTCACACACACACACACACACACACACACACACACACACACACATTTAAAAGAAAACAGCTAGAAAGAGCCCTCCAGTTCAACCATCAGCAGAGCTCACAGAAACTTTGAAACCTTATATTAGATACCTGGGATTTTTCCACGGAAGCTGTGTGCTTATCACACATGGGGCTAATCTCCATTCCCCTCTCCCGCTCTTTGTCTCCCTGCTGGAAAAATTCCTCCATGATGCGGTCTGTCCATTGCCGATACAATTCCAGGGACTTGGTGGGGTTACTCAGGTCTGCACAGTGTACCATGTTGCGAAGGACCTGAAATCATCAAATTTTGGAAATCCCATAAAATGAAGTATAAATACTACCAGAACATCTCATCCCTCTCGTACTAGTACACTTGGTACCAGACCCAAGAACATTTTAGTTGCATTATAATTATGGTGCTTGCACCAAAAAAAGCAGGATTACAATGGTGCTGGCCAGAGTTGGTTATTTACCATTATAAGAGTCCCCAAAGGAAAAATATGTCTTCTTTGATTGACAGTCATTGAATTAAAAAACTGGAAGGGACATTAGAGGTCAGATGCTGCCATGGTTTCTTCTCCTCAGTTTGGAAAAAATGCAAAGAATTACTCAAAGTAGATGTCTTCATATTTTCCACTTGTGGAAAGAGGAGACCAACTGAGGGCAATTTGTATAACCAAAACAGACCTAACAAAGTTCAAGTCAGTGGGATTTATGTCCAAACATGAGCCTTTGGGATCAGCAGTCACGTATACCCTATTATAAAGAGATTTTGCTGTTTATTTTTAGAATTAAGCAACTCAATAAATAGGGTTCTGTTTTTCTTCGTAAATTAGAGAATCAACTTGAATGTCCATTTTCCTTTGCTCGTTCTTAAAATAAGCCCAAAGCCTTAGTGGTAACCTAGGACATGCAACTAAGTAAACTTGTTTTTCTTTTTCTAACTGCTGCGTCATGAATTTGGTGTGGCTTTGTGTTAAATCAAAGGCTTCTGTCAAATACCTGTATACGATCAGTATAGTTGTCCAGGAGAAGAACGCCGGAACTTGTAACTTTCTTTGTTTCTACCATTGTCTTCAGGTCTGCCAGCAGGCTCATGTGTTTGGACATATCAGTTGCTAAGACCTGAGGTTAAAAAAAAAAAAAAAGGAAACTCTCAATAAACTCAGTTTATCAAGGAAATGGATTTTCTCTTCCAGCAAAAGTGAGGAACACAGGGAGACCAAAGTCTTACCATGTCAATAACCATCTTCCTGAGTGTCTGACGCTGCTTCTTGGTGAGATTCTGGAAGATGTCACAGTGTTCTTCTTGGAGCAGTTTGAAACCCACGGCAAGGTGATGGTTTTCCAACACAGATTCATCATTATACATCAAAGCAAGTTCTGAATCTAATAAACAAGGGAAAATGATGATTTAATAAAAAGGGATACAATTCAAACTGTGGAATTACCTCAGTGTGAAATCAGATCTAGTTCTCTCCATATGATCTTAAGAACTAAGACCCCATATGTCATTTTCTATTAGAGCAGAGTCTCCCTCTACAAAGAGAAATAGTCAGTTCCTAAGTTAAAAAAAAAAAAAAAGTTTCCAGTAGATATTAGCTCATAAACTTTCTCTTTGATTAAAAGTCACAGTATTTTTAAAATGCTTTTTTTCCTTTTCACTTCAGATGAAGAATTTGACATTTTAGGTAAGGGCATTCCCAAGCAATTAATCCTATTTTTATCTCAGTTTGTAACTTCCCTTATGTCTTCACGAATGTGTGCTTTGGAAAAAGAACAGACTGAAAATGCCACTAAACCTCACCCAAGGTATTAAAATTTTTCACATTATCTCACTTTTTGATATGTTTCCCAGCTCCATCAATTGTGAGTTTTGGATTTTCAAAGAAGATAATGGTGTGAGTGTAAAATTTCACTTTATCCAAATAATGTAGCTCTTTGGAGCTTTCTGTAAATATGGTAACAAAACAATAATTTTTTACAACAATCTTGATATCCCAGTTTCTGCCCTGTGGCCCTATACAACAGAAACTGCATTATCTAGTTACCTAAACTACAGCTTCTAGCCTGCCTTTCACACAGAAGAATCACAGACAACCTTTGTTAGGCAGCACCATGGTCTGCAATTGAGAACATGGTCATCAAACTCATGAAGCCACATTTTCTCTTAACCAAAATGATAACCAAGTGATGATAATATGTTACTAATTGTAGGTGTTGTTACTCATAAACCATTGCTTTTACAGTGTGCTTTGAGTTACATCTTCAGAAAAGGTGGTGGGATATGTGATGTCGTTTCAGCACTCTTGCCTTGTTCATCCTGTGATCAAGGGCATAGCTCTGCAAGCTGGCTTTTCATGGTACGTGGCTTTGGCAGAAAGACCATTTTTCTGTGTGAAGCTAACTGGCCTATATATGGAATGGTTCATGACATCACAGTAGACCAGCTGATATAACCCACACAGACAAGCAGCTGCCCAAAGTTTACGTTCTTTCGGTAGAAAAACAAGGTAAAAAGCAAGGTACCTCACACTTAGTCATTCAAATATCCTGATGATAAAGTATGATAAGGGCTCTTTCACAGCAAGTAGCTCCAATATTTCTTAAAACTGTCAGCACTTGATGTTAATCTTGACCACAAGATAACCAGTATTCTCAGAAGAAAAAAGTACTTAGATTTTCAGCATTTAGAAGTGGTACATTAACTGGGAAAAATCATGGATTTTCATTAGCATGGATACTAAATATTTTGAGCATGACAAAAGCTTTGAGTAGGGCTTGGGATCTTAAGGATGGGCCAGCCCTTGAAGGTCGCTGAAGTCAGACCAATCCATACTACAGACCAGTGCATAATCAAACCTATGAAGCTGGAAGACAGTGTGTGAGACTTTTACTGACCCGACCCTCCATCCTGAATTGTGGAAGCTTTTTCTTGGAGTCTTATTTCTATATGGAGGCTCCCGTGCTCAGATACAACGTTTGAACCTGCTCCCTCAGTAGAGAGGGACACTAGTGGGTCACCATGCTGTGTGTGAGAGCCCTGCATAATCCTAAAAAATCATTACCACATTATTCCCAAGCCTTTCCGTATCCTTACTGGATAATTCCACATGTGTTACTCTTTCCTCACATATTGCATTTTCCAAACACTGAGTACTTTTTATGGCTCCCCTCTGACCCTTTCCAAGTTCTCCATGCAGCTCAAAGTGATGTTGCTAGACTGGACACAGTATCCAGGAAAGGTCTGACCAGTTTGAGTGGAATGGAAGGATTACCTCATTATTACCCTTATTATTATCCATAATGAAAACATCAGGAGGAAAAAAATGAAGCAGTGACTCATACAATTATCTCAAGTGACTGTTCTAGTGGCGAACTCACTTGTGTTGATGAGAAACTGATTGGAGACTCCAGGATGATCAACGTCATGAATAGCAGCTGCAAAAATGGCGGCCAGGATTTCCAAATCTGTGAAGACGGCCTGCAGGGCAAAATGAGTGCACTGAACTCCACGTTCCATTTGCCTATCCTGCTTAATTAGTTTCATACTAAGGTACCCCATTTCATTCTTGTTGGGAGAAAGATGGTTTGTTGATTTATACAATGTCTCAATATACTATTTTAATTAAATGTAGATTCTGTCCATCATCATAAGGTCTCTTATGTGAGAGGATTGGTGGTCAGAGCCCATGCCCACATCGAGCCTGCAGGCTGAGGCTCGGGGAAGGCGTTAGCACAGCGCTCATGGTAAGAGATCAGGTGGTACCTGATATCTGTTTCTTGGATAAGTGGTATAACAGGATGGTGCTTATGCAACACAAGCACCTCAGACTGGCTCTGCTCTGATATAAAAAGCTTCATATGCTTTCAGGCTGCATAACTAAGGCCAAATTCCAGATTTATAAGCCTGCCAATAAGTTATTTCTTAAAGCTAAATTTGTAGCATGGTCAGAGCTTTCACACATTTATTCATTCATCCATTCAGTCAATACCTATCCACTCAGTGATTACTATGGACAAGATTTGAGGACATTTCTGAGAATTGAGACCTAATGCCAACTGCTCAACTCCTTCATGCCATCCTGTGAAGCCTCCCTCCTCTGCCCCTACCTGTATGCAATGATTTAAACCTAGTATTTATTTAGGTATAAATTGCTTCTGGCTGAAATGTCTTTCATCATTCTCTGTGGTTACTTAAATCTTCTGATCCTTCCATTCAATCTAATTATGCAAGGACACATTGAACTCTCCCTTCTCTAAACATCTGTGGTTCTCATGCTCAGTTTCCAGCCACACAGTAGGTAACAGCAGCAGACAGTTGATAAACAGTGTTGGCCCACCGTGAGATACTGACACAGAACATAAAAATAATACTGTTTTTTTTTTCCTTCAGGGCTATAAAACAGTCTTAGCTTCTTGGATTTCATTTCTCAGAATATATGGAACCCAAGCAATAGAGTTGGGGTCAGTTTAATCTTTCTTCACCTTCCAAGCTGAATCTGCAGAGGTGGGCTTGGCTAGGGCGTGGCCAGTCCCTTCCCACAGTGAGCCTACACATTTTGGAAATACCTGACCACCACTGCCATCTGTCAAGGAAGAGCATGGACTGCTGTACCCACTGGGCTGCTTATAGTGATATATACAAATGCATTAATCTGTGAGAGAAGTAGTCCCAGCCACCTTCTAGAGAGATGTCTAACAAGTTGGAAAGCTGTCCCTCTTTGCTTCAGCATTGTTCATTCCTCAGTTCTAGATTTTTCAGTTACTTTTCCTTCAATCCATAGAACCAGTTTTATGAATTCTTAGGCGAATAAGCTTATGGATGCTTATTCTTAACAGGAACTATATAGAACATTTTATATTATATTTCTGTGCTATCCCTCAGAGGACCTGGGATGGTGTAGGCAGCTCAGATCAGCACGTGCATACTGAGGATATACTATATACTAAATGCTGAACTAGACACTTATTAGGTACTAGAGATACAATGACAAATGGAGCATCCTATTAACTGCTTGATAATTAAATAATTTTTCCATTGTAACAGAGGTAAAGGAAAGGTTACTCTGATATGAGAAAGCAAGTAGAAATGTCATCCATTTATATTAATAACCCAATTGATACATGCTCTACATAATAAAGAGCCAGTTCCAGTATGCACAAACATCTAATTACATTATTTCTATAAATATATCACATGTTGTATGGCACTTTTTAAGGAGGATGGGCAGGGTATGCAAAACAGATCATAACTACTCACATCTAAGGCTGGCGTAGAAAGAAGAACATGGGTTGACTGGGCTACATCAGCAGCGTGTAGGCTGTTATGATATGCCACATCAGCATGGTAATGGTCTTCTAAAGTCATCATGTAGGTAACAAAGGTGTCAGATGAAATTTTGAATGTCTTTAGGAGGTCTCTTTCCTACGCAGCAAAAAGGATTAGAAAACAACTAAGTGGATGTCCATAAATGAAGAAAAACCAAATCAGAAAAGTAAACTGGGATGGAAAAAAATCATAAAGAGCATCTAATTGGATAACCAACATTCACTCCTGTTTACTCACCTGGAATATGGCATACATGATGCATGTTAGGGGCCTATTGTGTGAATATCCAGCCACATTGAAGATGTTAAGGCCCCATTTGTTCAGGTCTTCCAGCTCCTATATCAAAATTAGAGAAATTTAGAAATAAGGACAGTTTTGTTCACATGCCTCATTATTTTTATTTATTCTGGGGACCGGGGTTGGCTAAGTCTTTAGAGTATCTATTTAGAGTGTTCTGGTTGCATGAACGTTTGAAAATGGAATGATCTGGGAAGTTGAGTATCTTCATGCTGTTTAGAAGGTTCTGTACATATTTTTCAGAAAAGGGAGAATGTGTGTTTATTGATAAATTTTGTTTCTGACCTCTAATTTTTTGCCGTATGTCAGTCCTCAGTCAATGTTTCTTTCGGAAGTAGGTGCAAGTGATTAGAGATCATTCTAGCCCCATTTCCCTGTCTCTCCCCTTCTCTGCTCACTGGTCCATGAGTAACAGCTAGAAAGCAATCTCAGGGAAACTCCGCTGCCCTTTGGTTATTATCACTGAGAGCCATGTCAAGGAGACTTAGCTGCTAGAATGTGTGTAAGTCAACTCTGATTTAGTATAAAAGGTCATGAAGATGCTAGTCATCCATTACATCCTAGAGCTCCTGCGCCACAGAAAGACTTGAAAGAAACATCATTCCATCCTGTGTTGTGGGATTATTCCCAGATTATCTGATTAAAGGAGCAATTTATTCCATTATTAATTACTGCCCAGAGTAAGGGATCCAGGCTCTCCCCAGAGGCTTGGCCCAATGTGTAATCAACCTTCTTCTAATGACATCTTTCAGACACTCCCTCACTGAATGTTCATTTGTTCTCATTTCATATTCTCACAAGGCCGAGAGAACCTCAGCAGTCACCTTGCACGGCCTCCGAGAGGAGGTATGAATTCTTTCTGAGCCTTCCTCCACTAATAGGGTTTGGGCTCAAGGGTCAAGGCTGTCAATTTCTCTCATTTCTTCTTCAGCTCTGCCAATCAGTTCAGATATTCTCATCGGTCCTTGGCATACAGTCTCTGAAATATCCTCTGGGGTAATTCAGTCCTGTCTATTGCCCTCACCTTGGATTCTCCCAATATGTGTTCAACAGGATTCTCCATTCATAGGTTAATGGACCCAACTCAGGACAAAATATGGTCCTTTGGTGCAGAAAAAGGGCCTTTAACTAGGTGTTCAACAATGGACAATGGGCTACATCAGCCTCATCATACTATTTAATAATAAAGCAAAAGCGATCACTGTTTTCTACTAGGAGGTTTTAGACATCTGCCTGCTATAAAGCAGAGCTACACGAGCACACACCCAGCTCATACACACCTTGGCTAGATGATCTTCATTTTCCGTGTTGACTCCAAAGCGTGAGATACTTGTATTATTTAAGCTTGAACTGTGCATCAGTTTTTTCACTCCGCTTATCTGTGTCATGAGCTGTTGCTTTTTCTTTTTCTCCCTGTCTTTCTGGGTGGGAGATGGAATCTCCACGTCATTCTGCTTGTCTGCAACAACACAAAAATAGGTTTTCCAGTCCCTGTGTGCCAATGAGAACCCACTGCAATATTCAAAAACAACTTGTAACGGTCTATAATGGCTGGCTCATCTTAGGAAGGTCTGTCATAGCATTATCTCACTTGATCTCCAGGACAATCCGGTGATACATGATTTTATTGCTAAAGCAGCAAACTGACGTCCAGAGGAGCTAAATAAGTTGTTCAAGAAGTGGCAGAGGTAGAACTCAATCCCATGTCTTCTGCTTGATTTGGGACAATTACACTCATACACTTTCAAGGTGAGGCATCAATATTTATATGTAAATTTCTTATTAAAGTGAATAACTTGTATGTTTGTAAAAACAGAGAAGGTTCATGTAGCCAAGCCCAGGTTAATAAAAACAGGCTTTATGTTTTGCTCACTTTATTATGTTTGTAATTATTGTTTAATTTAAAAGATCCATGTAACAGTAGCTGGGTTCAGTTTAAATGAGTAGTATATATGTTAGAGAAATAAATGGCTTCTAATCTTCAAATGATTCCTCTAAAGCCCTGGCTTATGACGATTTGAGGTTAAGAGGAAGACTGTAATTTCAGTTTTATCTCATGCCTTGTGTCTATAAATTCTGCTAGTAAATAATAACAATGCCTCTCATTGGTAACAGGCATTACATTGATTAATGTAATTGTGCTTATTAAATATCTATAATCATCTCATTTAATTTTTAAAAAAATTCTGCTACAAGATAAAAGGAGGGCTAGGGTTAGTGAGAAAAACATATCTACCTGCTCATAGAAGCTCCTTCTTCTATATCATGCTATTAAAAATATCAGCAATCAAATATTCTATTTCACTTCTCAGGGAGATGGATGGATCCCGAGTCCTTCTGAAAAATGCATTAACTCTCTCAGGCCACAGGGATGCCTGTGAATGCACTGAGGCAATCAGTTATTGAGGTGCTCTACAGCTACTTCATTGAACTAAATGACACCCTGTGGCTGAAAGAGTTAATGCAGCTTTCAAAAGTTCCTACATTTATCTCTACTTGTTTCAGCGAAAATGAGTCCAAAGACAACTTCTCTATTTGAAAATGACACATTTCCAGATGGCCTGCTGGGATCTAGATGATTTGCTTTCAACTCTTGCAGTTGATGGCATAGTCACACGTTCTCCCTGGAGACCTCCGCCTGCTCACAGAGCCCTGTGGACAACTCATCAAAGCAAAGTGAGCACAGTGAGGTGGAAGCAGCTGTCCTGGACCCTTGGCACCTGGCTGTAGGGCTGGAGCAAGAGATTTCTCTATCCCTAGCATCTCAGTGCTGTCTCTGGGTGCCCCCAAGTTCCTAGATTCATCAGCCTATGACTCTGCCTTAGGGAGGAATTTTAGTGGTCATCCCAGTTAGTTCAGGGGTTTCCAACCTAGTTCAGCATCAGAAGCACCCAGGGAACTTTTGAAAAATACAGATTTATGAGCCCCACCGAGTCCTACTGAATCAGTGTTTTTTAAAAATCTTCCCAAGTGACTTTGATGATCAGAGTCAGGTTTGGGAACAAATAATAATCCCACATGTTCATTTTTCAGATGAAGTCAGCAACTTTCCCAAGCTCAAAGGGCAATTCATTCAACAGATATTTATTTCACAATCATTTTGTTCCAGACGCAGTGATTTAATAGCTTAGAACCCAGGCCTTCAGGTTCCCGTTAAAATCTCTTTCTGGTCTCTCAACCTTTGGCATAAAAACTATATATGACATTACTTTTGAAATTACTTTTCTCCCTGTCACTTCACTCCTAATAATGACTACTTTTGCTAAAATAAAAGGCCACAATAGCCCCTGCGTTTCCTAACCATCATTCTTCACCATTCTTCATGCCTGGTTAACGAAGCTGTTAGATTCTTCTGTGCCAATGCAAATATAAAACCTCTAGTGGGACTAGCAGCTTTTTCCCTTTGTTTAATTAAAGATTCCCTGCAACAGCGAGAAATTGAGCCGAATCACTACTGTGTCTGGAACATTACGATAAAGAAGAAAGCCATTATCCACAGAGAGTGCCATTTTGACATTAATGGGTGTTTCCCTATGCAGGCATTGGAACAACTGATGGGTTTCCCTATTCTGAATTTCCTCTGCTCAATGCTTAGCCAGTCCCATGCAGAAATAACCTGAAACACACACTCAAAGAATCATACTACATGCTTTGTGAGTTCACATTTACAGAATGGTCAGACTACAGTGGGGAAAGAGTGGAACAGTACCAAATAAATAAATAAATAAACAGATGCAAAAAACGTCTCATCAAAACTCTGATAATGGCGGCATTGGAGGTGCTTTTCTTGCTAGCTTACAGCATTTAATCATGCAAAATTCCTGAGTTCTCTTCCCTGTGTCTTGAGAATTCTATGTTCCAGCTTTGGAGACAGTAAGTCGGGGATTTAAAGGGGTGATTCTTCTCTGAAAAAATATCAACGAACTTGTAATGTCACATCTAAATATCTTGCTTTAATCTGTGCTCCTTCCCCCTGGGTCCTTTACTTCCTCCTGTACCAGCAACCCGAGCCCATTAACCTGTATGAGCATCACAGAGTGCCTGCACTGATGGTCTCTTGCCTGCATGTCAGCCTGTCCATCTGGACGCCATCCTTTTAAATGGAAACAATACAAGTTTCATACATTCCCCGCAGTGAGGGATTTCCCTCCTTTCTGGATGACACATTTTAACTTTCAATGACTCTTACTGAGATACTGCTCTTCAAGTTTAACTGAAATCAATAAGGTCTTCCCATTTTGTGCTCTTGGAGATGGTTGCTGTGCTCTGACAAGAGGCTCTTATATTACTGGAAGCTGTTAACACATTTTTAGGTCCAACAATCCTGATTCTAAAGACTTTTCTCCATAGATTACATCTATTACTGAAAGGCGATTTTCTTCTGACAGCCTAATAACCTTTCCTAGTTAAAGAAGTGACAGGTATTTTGATCTAGGAGTCAAGAGAGTGAAGTCATAGTTCTGGCTCAGGAACATTTTAGCCAAGTAATCTTGGTCAAGTTACATAGCCTTCTGGGCCTCAGTTTTCTTTCTTGGAAAATGAGGGAACTGGATGAGGCCATTAAGGTCCCTTTCAGATCTGACATTTTGTGAAGAAGGCTTCATGGTCCTCCAGGAATACTCGCCATGCTCACAAGACAGGACGTAGAGTTCCATGTCCTGCATTTGCAGTTTGGAGACAAGCTTTGTTTGTTTGCTTTTTAAGATTATCAAATTGTAAGCCTACAGGCTATTCCAGAGAATCCAGGTTGCCAGGTATGTCTTAGCAAGACTGATAAACTCCATCCATATAGAAAGTTAGAGCTGGAATAGACAGAGGGTGTCATCTACTCCGGTGTTCCCATTTTACAGTTGAAGTAGCTGATGAATCTTTTGTTTATATGATGGATTTTTTTCTCCCTAAATTTTCTCAAGAATATAATCTGTCTGTCTAGTCTGTTTGGTTGGGTCTACCTTGTGTGTGCACATGCGTGTGCATGCAAACGCACACACACAGGTGCACCACCCTCCTAATGTTGAGTGTGTAAGGACTGAGGTTCTAACAACCTACCTCAAACCACTTGTTGTTGATAATTTAATTTTGGGGGGAATAATGAGAAGCCAAATGATGGTTTTCCTCAAGAGCTATGCCTCCATAGCAACTGGAATATTCAACAGAGTTGACAGTTACCCGTTCTTGAGATGCAAAGTGTTGAAACTGAGAACTCATTTTTATTATCTTCTCAGCCTCCTCACTTGATAGCCTTTGATGCTAAAATAAGAATAATTGGTATACTAAACTATTCTCATGGTCCTTGGCAAGCAGATAGTGAGAGGCTACAAGCCAAGAGGATTGCTTAGGTACAACCTTGGATGATGAAGGGCTCAGAGACTTCCTGCAGCTTTACTCCAGTGGTCAGAGTCTCTTCTGAGACGACAGACAAGCCCTGATATTTTAACATGCAATGTTTATGAAAACAAAAATGAGTCCTTGCACTTATTGATTTTATTCTTCTTTCCCACAGTCATTAACCTGGAGACTGTCCCTAAAACAGTCCCTAGCTTATGAAAAATAATTGGGTGTCATACAGATGGACAGGAGAAGATGCCTGCCTTCAACAGAATAAAGGGGGATAATGGAGAAGAAAAGGATCAGTACACAACACTTTCTGTTCAATTAGATTCTAGCTCCTCTTGGAGCTAGGATATATGAAAAAAATCTTCTCTTTGTTCTCTGACAAAGGTTGCCACAACTGCCGCTGGAGAAAACCAGGTGCTGCAGACACCCACATACTGAAAACAGTCGGAAAGGCACTTGTCAATCACGCCAATGCCCACTGGCCACAGAGTAGCGCCATGAGCTTTCCACTAGGCTGATCAAAGATTGATCTGCTGATAGCAGGAACTGCTTCGGTATTAGAGAAACAGAATTGATTTTTTAAAATAAAACTAGAAGAGGTATGTGTTTCCATAAGACATCAAGGCAAATGCTCATTGATTTAAGGATATGCAGCAATGCCAAAAAGAAGGGAGGTGTAATATTCAGCTGTAAGAATAGGTCATTTCCCTGGAAAGTGGAGTTCTGCTAAATGAGCATAATTCAGTGGTAATTGAAAGTCAACAGAATCAGAGTCTAAAGGCTACCCAATTCACTCTGAAGTACAGATTTGCAGGTTCTGCAGGCCTTATTCAAGAAAAATACACAGCAGAATGGCTTTAAACATGAGATCAGAAATTCCTCGTAATCAAACAGGATGCATGACAGTAGTTGAGAGGCACTGATGCAAACCTTTCCTGTCAGTGACATGTGTTAAAAGACTATCAATGTGAAAGCAGAGACTGATAGGTAAGTATCGGATTAGGAAGATAATGATGCTGCTTGCAGAAGGCTAACTCCTTCAGAGAGGTGGAGATTCTTTCTGCCCTCCCCCCATGTATCGTTAAGAAATACCTTAGCAAAGCAACAGTCAAATTATTTCCAAAGCTTATTATCATGGGTCAAATCACCATACAGTTCTCCAGCCATCTCTCGCAAAGCATCTAAAAGGAAACCTTTTGCTCAAAGCCCAGTTACTGGAAGAATTTAAAGAATACCATGTCACAGGAGCCAATTGGAGTTGTCCCTAAGGACTGGATGATTGAACCCCCCATCACCCACCCCCCCCTTTCAGAGGTCTTGACAGAGATGGAAGTGGGTGGGTAGATAAGGAGTGACCTGAGGTCTATATAAATTTAATTAGCCCATAATAAACTTGTCTCTTTGATGGGTATTTTCATTCATTTTTTTCACAACACCTTACAGCTTATTTCTTTTTTTATGTTAAGGATTGTCTTTAGTTCTTATTTTAAATGGATTTGTTTTTCTGTCACTTAACCCCATTCCAAACTCATATAGTGATGTTCCTGACAGGTTGCAGAAATTAATATTAAAAAAAAATCTCAGTTATGGAATAAGTTTTCCAGTGAATATCTTACCTAAGAAAGTATTTGAAATGTATTCAGACACCTGGTTCCCCGATCGGCTCATTTCTGAAAGGTGTGTCAGCTCCCGGTTCAGCATTCTTTTGAACTGTTTATAAAGAACAAAAACGTATTAACCACCTAAAAAATAGCAAATTATCATTTTAGATGTTTCCAACTTTATTAAGAACCAAGAGACCGAGTGAGCAGACATCATTAGATAAATGATACCGTTTCTACAAAATACAATAATGTGAAATTATTCCAACGTCACTTTAGGGAAAAAAGGTTTTCTTAAGATTTCTTAGAATTAACATCTGATTTCTTTTGAAGATGCAAACATAGGAAAAGGAATTTTAACAGAGGTCAAGATCATTTCACTTAAAAATGTAACCACATTTTAAAATACGTTTATTGGAAATTAACGCTAAAATATAATTTGAGTTAATAACCTATACAGTGAGAGGTGATTAAATGTGAAAAGTTTAAGGGAAAACAAAAGAAAAGATAAGCATCCTTTAAAAATAGACACGTGTAAAAAGAATAGGGTTAAAATACAACACAGTCTATTTAAATACAATGTAATATAACATGCCCCTATTTCACCATAAGCAGCCTCAGTGGGCTAAGTGATAACACAATTAAATCATTACAGAGGTTTTCTACTTCACAGAAAACATACACATGTAAATGTTTCACATTCTATCAAAGACACATAATGGAATCAAATTAACCCACCTTGATGTAACCCCAAGATACAGATAACAAATAGTTTGCCTCAGGCATTTTGGAATGCACTCCTTGCCACAATCCACAAAAATCCCTTTGAAAGAATTCACAGTTCTGAGAGAGCAGTCCCCAAAGGATCGGGAAAGCCTTGCAGATTCAGTGGTAAAATAATCAGAACTTATGATAGACAAAGCCTCCGAAATTTAGGGCATTTTCTAATCCAAACAAAGCCCATCTTCGCACTCCATTCTTGCAAGAAGCCTATGTTCCCTGCTTCTTCCCTGGCAGAGAGAGTAATGAAATCAGGACGTGCACGAAGGTGCAAAAGCCTGTCCAAATGCATTCAGCTGGCTGGTTTGCAGCACTTATGAATTATGAATAGTCCTGGTGGCCGAAGGGGTTTCCACTCTAGATTAGTCCTGCTCAGCTGAACTCTGCAAGGAAGGAGCAATTCTTCTTTCCCGAGGGGATGCCAGACTAGGAAACACAGCCATCTTTTTAAAAGGAGAAGATTAAAATGGAGGAAGCCCCATGAATATTTAAAGCAATCCGAAGTCGGTACCCTCCCACATTTCATCTAGGTGTTCTTCACCCTCTCTCCACTGCGGAGACCAGGACACTGCAGACGCAGCCTCCGTACAGAGCTCAGCCGCTCTAAGGGTTCCGAAGTGATGGTGTGTTTGATTAATTTACTTTCCGAACATTAAAAAAAAAAAACATTGAAAAAGCGAGAACTGTGGCTCTTTTCAAACTAGGCTTTCAGTATACAAGAATACTTTTTAAGCTAGCTTTTGGGGAGATTTTCTGCACACCAACGGCGTGCCAGTGCATTTAGACTTCTTTCACAATGAAACGAATGGGAATAGAATTAATGGATTTTGTTTTAAAAGTACTTCGTATGCAGAATATAATTTTCTGCCCTCCATCAGCTCATTAATATGCACATGAGACTGCATTCGACAAATGAATTAAACACATTTAACCTTTCCATCTAGGATCTGGAGTGAGTTAGGAAATACAAGCTATCGTTTGCTGCATGAATGGAGAATTATTCGGGGTTATGAAAGACTGTGCTGTTTTGGTATTTCAGTGTTACATCTTCTAATTCATGCTAGAAATATTTAAGAATTAAATTAATTTTTATTTTGTTTTTACAATCTGGAGCATGCTGAGGAAGTCTTTCCTATAGTCTCTCTCTCTCTCTCTCTTTCTCTCTTTCACCTTGTCAGCTTTAGAAAGATCACAAGCAAGAAGAAAGTCTGAGACTAGAGCCCTGCAGTGGGATTCCCTACCCAGGCCCATCCCACTCCCCTCCTTCTCCCTCCTCCGTTACCCCACCCCTGGACTCCCAGGAGTTCAAGTACAGCACGTTAAAGAAATAGCGAAGCACCATGGCAACAGTCTCCGCACGCAATTGGCTCTCTTTCCTGTGAGGCACTCCCCTTTCAAATCAGCATCCTGCACAGACAATGGCTTCACTTCAAGCATCCAGGCTCCCTCATGCCACTGCCTGTGCCCAGGAGACTAGGCCTTTTGAGGTGAAGCCAATGCAAGTCAGTATTGCCGTCCTTTAGCTCACTGCTCTATGCATTGTCCTCAAAGAGGCATGCACAGTCACCCTCTTTCTGGCGAACCCTGCTGGTGTACGTGTGGGTCTTCCCATGATATAATATGTTAGTAACAGTCACCAGAAATCTCTGAATTAATCATTCAGCTAGTGTGTTTTACTTATCGAGCTGCTCTGCAATTTGAACTCCAGGTGAATCATGTAAGTTCTAAGTTGTTTATTTTTTTAAGACAAAACTGCTGTCATAATAGCCTCTCATTTTCAGTTCTCAAAAGACAGGCACTTACACTAAAGACTCAGAAGCTGAAAAAGACAGGTTTCTGTGCTCTGATGGATCAGCTGAATTTTGGCAAAGAAGCAAACTTTACTCGGAGCATCGCAAAAAAATGTCTTGTAGAAAGCATAGAGACAGATGGTTTTTTAAATTATGTCTCTGCACTAGACTTAGCCAAATGTAACATTCAAGCAATCATCCTCATTTTGGTTCCTTTGGTCTCTTGGAAATACTTAGGAAGATTTTGGAGTCAATCAGGTTCGTACTAGTTGAATAATGCCATTTCATCTCATGTATTTGGTAAATATTTACTGAACCCCAAAATGTGCCAAGCAATGCATTAAGGATATAGCAGTAAAAAAAAAAAGAAAACAAAAAACTCCCCCAAACAAACAAAAACACTTTTCATGCTTTTAATAAGCTTTCATGCTAATAGAAATAGTCAGATATATTAGGTCATGTTCGTTAACCACAACAGTTACTGTCTGCTGAGGCTGGGGCTAACTCTTTATTAGCTGTATTGACCTTTCAGCTCAGAATATAGGAGCAGCTAGAAATTCAATCATAAAAGACTAGGAAAGACTTTCCTTCTTACTTTTTTTCTATCACCTCCCATTGCCACAGGATCCTGTTGGTATACATTGTCAATCAGTCCCAACGTGGGCACAGGGAGGTGGCTCTAAGCCACAGGGCTGAGAATAAACCAAACTCCTCACCTTTCCTGCAGAGCTCACAGATGGGTTAGTGAACTCATGTAAGTAGTTAACAGCTGAAAACTACCTCTCTCCTTCTCATGCCTAAATTAGTTCTCCTATGAGCCTTTTGCTAACGGCATGACAATGCCACCAAAACCCAAAGTCATTTTAAGGCAACCATAAAACACACAACATGATGAAGTAAGCAGATGGAGGTCACTCAGTGTCAGAAACTGACCCAGTCCTTTAAATGTTGCTTAGCAACAGCCTTTGGTTTTTCCTCCTCCATAAGGGAGGGTCCAACCACATTGACTAAGGCAATCACTGCTCTCATCATAAAGCATTTATGAAGGGCCCACTTATATTGGGCTCTGTACAAACTAAGCAAGGCAGACATGGCCTTGGAGGAGCAGACAGGGTGTATCTTTTACATTCTAGTAATGCAGAGTCCAATTAGTATGATTAGTGCTGGCCTGTGTGATGAGACACGTCAAGGAACGGAATAGCTTGTGTTTGAGGTTAAGGCTACGGAGACAGTGGGGAAGCTTGGCTTAGTGGGGTTTTCAGCGTCTGATTCCCATATGGGAGTTGTTTCTGTTGAGCCAGAGGTAGTTACAATGTAGTAGACGAATCTAGACTTTCATTCTCAGCTCTCGATAACAGGTAACAGTCTGGTGAAGTCACCTTAGCTCTCATATACAAAATGAGAGTGGTGCATGATTTTAGGATCTCAGCCCAAACCTGTCAAGATTCTATGATAAATTTTGTGGCAGCCTCCTACCATCTGGACATATTATTTACCGGCAAGCAAAATTTCCCAGAAAACAAAACTCTCTTAACACTACAGAGAAAAACAACCCAAATCGGAAATGCTTCAGTCCAAAAGAATAGGTCACCAACAAAGGAAGAGAAGTGGCTATCATCCCTCCAGAGTTTTATATTCTAAGACCCTTGGAGTCTCCCTGTCTTCTTATCGAGTTGGGTATTCAGTCGAGATAAGAAAATTAAACAGCTCCTGAGGTTAACTGTGGCCCCAGGAGTTACGGGATTGAAAGGGAATAGACATTATTTACTTTCTCAAATGCAGTAGAGAAATCCACAAACAGGAGCACACTATTTCAAAGACAAATGTGTCTCTACAACCTAAGGTACACATATCCTATTTTTCTGTTAAGAAGCTGCCTTCACAAGAAAACCCTGTTAGAGCTTACCTAGAAATAATGTCCCCAGAGGAAATGGCCAAAGCCCCTTTTCAACACAGACAAGCAAAGTTTGTGAATGAACCCTTAGTAATACAAATTCCTCCAGTGCTTCCTTAAACTTACGCCCAACACTAGATTCATGAACACGGCCAGAAGTTAGTTATTTTCTGAAAAGGGAAAAAGATATCATTCTCTACTTAAATAATTCGATATTGTTTGCCTAGCATATATCTTCTGTATAAAAGCATATGCGAATTTTTTTGAATAGGCTACCTTTAATAGTGGGAAGTTACTTAAAATATATAGAATAGCAAAAGCTGAAATTGAATACAAACATTTTGTTTTATGGCTTCAATTTTTCTTTGGCTTCAATGTTACTACGTACAGAGAATATTTTCTTCCGAGCCAATTTCTCCTGAAGGGATGGAACACTTCATCATTTTTCTATATTTCTCATCAGAGGACTAGTTTGGGCTTTGGGCAAAGATCCACAGTAAAGCTAGAAACTCCCCTGAAAAGTTCTTGTTAAATCAATCACACAGGAAGGCTGGACTAGAATGATCTCGGAAATTCATCCTGGTTCTAAAACTTGGTGATTCTGTCTTTCTAAGAATAAAACCATCTAGAAGAGTAATAATACAAGGGACTAGTATCGAGCACATAACAGACCTACTTTTAAGACTAATCTGGACTTGTTAGGGGCTGACCTGGAAATCACGTAAGAGTGAATCTTCAGTGATCAAAAATACTCTTCAGCCTATCAAAGGCTAGAAAAAGCAGGCACTTTCCTCTCATTGATAACCTTAAGATAAAGTAAGTAGATGAAACCTGCAGATGAAAAAAAAGGTGCCCCTGAGAGGAAGACAACCTCAGGAGTCACCCTTGTGGGTGGCCGTCTGCGCAGAAGCCCATCTGTGAGACAGGCGCCTTATTGTGTGAGATCTTCCTGTTTTTGCAGAACGAAACAACCGCCAAAGTCATTAAAGTCACAATGACTTTATTAGGGACTACATTTTGACTCATATTTTACACTTGGTTAGTCATAACTTAATAAGAATTCCCGGGCATGAGAAAAAGTGAAGGGGCTGAAAATTCTGCCTGGAATCACAGAATGCTAGTAGTGGTAGAAGGAGGTTGAAACTGCAGTGGCCGGCCCAGTTTAGTGAGAAATGGAAGTAAGCAAGCTCGTCTCTTAGTTCTGGCACTCACCTGATGTGTGACCTTGGGTAAAATGAATTAACTTCTTGGGGCCCAGTTTCTGTAGTTGTAAAATGGCAAATTTATCAGGTTCTTTCTCATTTTGAAAAACATTGCTTCTTCCGTATACCTAAGTTTACATATGAAGGAACGAAGACCCAAAGAAGAGAAGGACTCGAATTCCTAAACACCTACACTTTCCTTTGCAAAATCTGATTTAAACAACAACAATGGGAATATACTGTACTTTTTCTAAACCCCTTTGTCACACTCACAAGTCCCACAATTCTTAACATTTCAGGTTATCCGACAATGCATCTCATCTCTTGTCTCCTTTTTGTCTTTCCCTATGAACTCTACCATCTATTTGAAACTTGATGTCCAATTTCTTTAATGACATATTTGTCTTATTTGAGAGGCAAATGAAATTGAACTGAGTTGGTAATGGGGTTAAGAAAGGAATAACTTGCCATTGTCCATTAATATCCACTTAACTGGACACTATATAGTTCCATGATGGGGCATTCTAGCAGAAAAGTTCTGCTCTATTACTGGAGCAAACCCCTGGTGCTCCAAGGTGCTCGTTCTAACTGTCCATGCGCCAGATCAGAAAGAAATGCATCTAAACGTAGTAGAATTGAGTGATTCTCTTCTTAACTGTCCAGTGATATAATAATCCACAATAGATATGCAATGAAAAACAATCATGGACATCTCTACCATAATTCTGTAACAAAACATTGGCATTTATGATGAAGCTAAAAGAGAGTAAATTCCATTTGCTGGTTAGAGGACTAGTATCTGTTCAAGAGACATTTTAAAAGTCAAGGTAGGGACAAACCATTAGTGCTTTCATACAGAGAACTGAAAAAAAAATCAAAAGAATTTAAATATAACTTTGAATATAACTGCTCTACAACTTGATACTAGGTCTTGAACAGTTCTCAAAATTATTACCATAGTTGTTTCTTTTTACCCAACCGTCTAGCTATGCTCTTTGCTGCTGTCTCTTTTTCTCAGAATTTCTGGAAACTTTTCAAGAGGAGATATGGCACACATTATTGGGATGCTAAAAAACACGGACTTTTCCTAGACCCAAAGTAATCCCCATAAAAATATTTAGAGAAATTTCTCATGAACTAACATTCCCCTAACACTGAGAGTTGCTGCAATGACACAGTTTAATAGACAAAAGACACTATATTTATACCCAAAGACTTATATTTTCATTATGCATTTTAACTATATATACATATATATGTATATATATGTATAAGTTATGATTTATAAATATAGTGTGTGAGTATATATATGTTTTCACATACGTAGGGTTTCTAGATTTAGTAAATAAAAATTCAGGATACCCAGTTAAATTTAAATTTCAGATAAACAACAAATGTTTCTTTTTAGTATAAACATGTCCCAGATATCACATGTCCTAAATATCCCTTAAAGAGACTGGATTTCAAAGTCATACACTCATAATGTGTAAGGTTTAGAGGTACTGTATATTTTTAGATAATTTAAAATATTCAAACTTGTTCTTTTTGACAGAAGTCTTTCCTTCTGATGAAAAACACCTGCAACTGTTACTGAAGCTTAACAGTTTCATTTTATGTACCTGACTTTTCCCTTTTAATATGGTTGTTAATAGTGACAGACCCCCAAAAAGGTACTATGACAGACTGAGGATGCTGGCCTGATAATTACACACAGCAGAGGCTTTATTTTTCTACAGATGACAAAAATCACAGTAGCAATGAGAAAAATCAAGGAATCAAGGTAAGCTATTTAGTTACTCTTTTGTTTTTCCATTTAAGCCTTCTACAGCTTCTTCTGTGCACGATGGCTAATATTTAACCTCAAGCTTCTAAAGCCAGTTCCAGGGCCATGGGACGTTAATGCGATTCCAAAGCAGAAGACTAAGGTTTCTTTTGAATGATTACATAGCCAGAGGTTCTACAACTTGTTACATTTTTAAAATTAGAAATCTTACCATGGATCAGACCCACGGTCCTTTCAGTTTAGTGTCCACTCCCGACCAGCGGAAAACACGACCTACGCTTCAAGGCCTTCATATTTAACTTGAAAGCAATGCCACAGAACAGGAAAATCATCCCCCAAACATTCTACGTTCTTTTCATAACCCCATAAAAATTGGTCATGATTTTCTTTAAGAACTGATTTGCAATTTTATCCTATAACATCTCCTGGGTTGCTTAAAATCTTGCATTAAATATTGCCTTATTAAAATTTCCACTATTTTTGCAGCCATAAAAATCTACCATAGCTGATTTTTGAGATTACTACTATACCCCTTTTAAACACAATATGCAGCATACCTTGTGTTTAATATTAATTATATTGATTTCAGCTAGCAACTTTCACATACCCTTTGAGATAAAAGACAACGGGATGCTTCAAAACGTCCCCTGGGAACCGCTGCTTCTGGATTAGCAGTTTCCCAGGGTTGGGACAGCCGCTTAGTCTGGAAATGTTCAAGATCAACTCTAGGGACCATCAAATAAATAAAGAAAATCCCTGGGTTACATAGAAATATCCTTTTCTTCCCTGGATAAATATATGTTATCTGTTGGTATTTTGGTAATCCCTACGCTAGAATACGTCCTTGCAAATTGAGAAGAATCTACCATAGGTTAGAGATTTGAACATATTTTTAAATCATAAAGGATGAATGCAGTAGTCTTAAGTAATTTTAGCCTCAAAAAAGACAGTTATACTTGTTTTGCATTTTGTTTTTCCTATTATTAGCTACCAAAGTTTAGAAGAGATGGATGGATGCTTTGCAGAACAGCATACCCCCAGATGTACAGGTTTGTTGGGTGCATGAAACTACTTATAAAAGTAGTTTCAGTTAGATGCATAGGTTATACATGAAGTAGAAGGGGTTCTGACTACAGGATGGCCTTACCAGTGGGGTCTAACAGCATAAATAAGACTCTAACAGCAGACCCAACATCATAATAACATGACATAGGATCAGCTGAGTATACAACTGGGTCTGAAAATAAAATCCTATCTTGTAACTTAGACTGAGAAACTTGGCACGTCGTTGAGTTTCTTGGAGACTAAGTTTTTCTATCTTTAAAATCGGAAGGTTAGAAACAATATATATACAGTTGTTGGTAAGGTGTCTGAGACTGTTGTAGAATTTGTACTTAAAACTGAGTTTTTCTCTGAATTTTCAAACAATCTGAGCTCTTGGCACCTTTTTCACTTGGTTTGCATCTGGGTGGAGGTTTTGGTTGGCTCTTTAGCACCTAAACTCTTTTCTTTTCATTGTTGACAAGAAATTAACTACAGAATTTCCCTGATATGCTGCTGCAGGTGTGATGCAGTGCTATGTCATATAGATTACGTGACACATGAGTTACTCATAGAAGTTCTGGCTCGCTGGTTGACATTTAGACTATTCATCAGTCTAAGGAGTGTAAACCAGAATTGCCAGAAAGATAGATGAAACCTGTCAGATAAAGCCATAACTCAAAATGGCCTTGTGTTAAAGCCATACCTTTAAAAAGTTTATTTTGGAGATGTCGAGCTGTTTCAAATCTAGCCTTTCACGATTTCATGACTTAGCCAATTTCCTCAAATTTAGAGACTTCAGAACTCTTTATGAATTAACCAGAAGCCATGAATGGCCACAGATTGCCTGACATAAGGACAACTGTACCAAGCATGCATTTTACTCAGATTTCCACAGTTCAGGTCAATCCAGCAGCATCTCTGAATTAATTGAATATGTGGCCAAGGTGGGGATGAGAGGAGTACCAGCAATATGTCAGGAATGAAAAATACAACCAAACAATGGCATAATGACTAAGCTCCTATGCCCCAGACACAACAGATACGGCAAATGGCTGAGCTTTAGACACAACATGTATTCACAGAGCATTCCCAGCTGAGTGTGCAGTGGCTATTGTCAGTCTCTGTAGAGCTTAGATTCTTGTCCACAGGATGCAGACTTTTCAAGAGAAAGGTAAGCTGAATACCCCGATGTTGAACCAAACAACCAACCAAAAATGTGCTTCATATTTCTGCTCACGAGGAAAGAACATTTGTCCCCAAGACTTTGTTCTGTGTTATCTGATTGCATTTGGGGAAGGCTCTGGTGCAAGCTTTTGCTGCTTCTGAGGGTACTTTGAAGAGCCACTGTGAACCAGATGGGAATTTCTCATCAAAGCTAACAATTAGAAAAACTAGAATTGGTCATGGGCAGCACCTATGTGTAGCACAGTACAGTGCAACAGGAAACAGGATTCTTGGGTTCTAATAGATTTGCCACTAACAATATAGTTGGTCCTCAACAAATTAAGTTTCCGAGCCATCATGCACGTGATCCAACAAATATTTATTTGAATGCCTAGAGCTATTCTAAATGCCAGAACTACAATAATGAACAAGGTAGACACAATTCATGTCACCAATAACCTTACAGTCAAAGGGAGGAGATTAGTAAAAACCAAGTTCTACAACAAAAACAACAAAAAACATCAAAAATCATAAATTGTGACAGCAAATTGTAAAACAAATAAGCTACTGACTTAGGATAATTAGAGAAGACCTCTCCAAAGAGAAAACATCTAAGCTGAGGTCTGAAAAATAAGAAGGTCGAGCTCTAGCTTTAAAATTCTATGAGTATATGTTTTGTTGGCAAGGCATAGAAGAATATAATAAATTACCCTGTGGATTTCCTCTTAATTATTATTATTTTTAAAACTTTTATTGGTGTGCAAAATATACACAAAATAGTGTACAAAATGACCATACTTGTTTAACAAGCACTCAGGTAGGAAACGAGAATATTACCAGCAAAAAAGTCCATTTTGCTCTCTTCCAATCATTAACCACCACATTTCAAAGGTAACATCCTGATAAAAAATATTAGTTTTTCCTGCTGTTGTTCTTTTATAAAAATGTAAACATACATCATACTAATCTTTTGGTTTTCCTTTTAATTACTATTTTTAAGTCATTTGACTTTGAAGTAAAGAGAACAGATTTGATTCTAAGCATCATGATTTAGTGGCTGAGAGTCTTGAACACAGCTTGTAGCTTGGTTTCACATTGAATATGGAGATATACTAATACGTTCCTCTTGGTGAGCATCAGATGAGATAACATAGGTGGGAGTGCTGTGTATGGAGCAAAGGGCTCTTCAGATAGGTTTCCTTACCATGCTATCTTGGATCTGGCAACACAAAAATAACAAACAGCTATACACTTAAAGACAGTGGCCCTTTACGTAATGCTCTATCTTGGTACTGCAGGAAGCTTTGAGAGCAAATAAGCTGTAAGTGAAGAAATGGGCCTTAAAAATTTCTACACTGCCCCATAATTAATGTTCCCTCGGGCAAAACCAGAGTCCTTGGGAAAGTGCAGTCCTGGCTCATGTAGTTAGATTTGAAAAGCGTTCAAAGAAGAAAAATCTCTCCTGAATTATTTCTTACCAGTATCTCCTCCTTCTTCATTACCTTTACCAAAAAGCTCATTTTTTACTCATTTTAACTCAATACATTTATTTTACTTAAAAAAAAAGAGAATCCAGTCTTGCCCAGGGGTTCATGTTTTTGTTTGTTTATTTTGGCAAAGTTCTCCTATTTTAGGATTTATCAAGGGCCCTGAAAAGCCTTTTTTTGAAAAGCAATCTATGACCTTTCAAAGTTAGAAATTTTACTATTTTACTATGCAGCATTCAACAATGACCTTACCTTAATGCTTCAAACATACAAAAAAAGATTATTAGTAAAGGAGTATTTTTAATTAGCAAAATAAAGCAAAATGAACAAGCAAAATAAAATGAACGTACTGAAATTAAATTATACTGATTTTAAAGTGTTTAAAAAATAATACTGATAAATCTTGAGATATTATCAGGGACGCTCCCACGCAATTGGTAAGACAGATGCAAATCAATGTGGTGCAACTAGATCTTAAATGTGTTAAAATACAGCAGGGAAAAATTCAGTGGCAGCTCATCCTGTCAAGAACACAAGTAATGTACTAGCCCTGGCCAAGAAAAACATACCCATTGCATCAATAAACGCAGATCTAGCTAAATCATTCTGACTCAATTACAGAATGGAGCCAGGAGCAGTGATTGCAATGGACAGGGACTGAGGCAGGGAGGGCACTGTGCCCTTTCATCTTGGTGGATGGGTAGCATTTGGTCAGTGAAACTGACCCTTCTGGGCTATCTACAGCAGGAGTTGGAGTCCATCTCATTAGTGACCCGTCAGAAAGTCTCTAGTCTTCTCACAGGCAAATGGGTGTGCAAAAGGATACTGGAAATGCACATTACCCCTGGATAGTCTAAGCATGTTCCATGAATTTAAAGTTTTTGAAAATGCAAAAAAATGTTTCCATCTTTAAACAGTGCTGTGCCCACCAGTGAGGTCATTACCCGTCCTAGCATTGGTCAAAACCAGGATAAGCTATCAAAACTCCCAATGCCAACAAATGTCCTAAATGACCAAAACAAGTAGAACTGCAGAGAGCTTTTCCAAATAAAACAAAACCAAAATCAATTACCACCAACTGACAAAAGCCTTCATCTTCTTTTCACTTCCCTTCTGACAGAGAGAAGTAGAGCTATGCCTCCTTGATAATTTTTAGCCCGACTACCACTATAAGCAAATGTGGAGCCTCAAAAATGCAAAGCAGAATTTCAGGACTCAAGAGCTTGCAAACTGGAGCAGACATAAATAAAACCCCAGATAATGAAAATGTCAGCTATGCTATTAACCAATAAGATAGCTAAGAGGATGGTCTATGAAAATTTGATCCAAGTCAGGGTAGCTAAGGCAGGGTTTCAAAAAAAGAAAGCCAAGAAGTCTAGCAGACCAGGAGTAGGTTCATAGTACAGGGCCTGATGATGTATTGGAGCCAAAGGGAGGTTTTCTAGGCAACAGGATACCAAGAGAGGGGTAGAGCCAACATTTCTTCATTCTCAGGTTATAATAAAACTCTTCCTTGTTTTCAATACACCTTCTGATATCGAGGGTAGAGAGGAAGTTGGAAGTCCACTGTTGGGAACAACCAGAGCTACTAAAATTTTAGTCTATTTTTTTCAACTCTGTCAGTTCTTTTCCTATACTCAGCTGATTATCCTGGTTATTAAATAATCTCCTCTCCCCCCTTTCACCCCCAGCAGTGAAATCTCCTTTTACATATTTTAACTTTTAAATTCAAGTCTTCTGTATCTTATAACGGTTAAAAAACTAAGTTTTCTTATCCATCCAGGAGTTGAAAATTTTCTTTTCATTTCCTACATTATATGCTAAGAAAATTTCTAACTTTGTCCTACTTGATAAAATAAGTAATGATTAGCAACGGGTAAATATCAAAAGAGCTAAAGTTAGACTATCAAGGATATTTTGGCATGGAATGATTTCCCTTAATAAACATTATCCACTAGTCTCTTTTTATTGGTGGAGGATATGTTCCACCCCCAGTGGATGCATGAAACTGAAGATAGTACTGCACTCTATATATATACAATGTTTTTTCCTATACATTCATACCTATGATAAAGTTTAATTTACAAATTAGGCACAGTAAGAGATTAACAACAATAAATACTAAAATAAAACAATTATAACAATATACTGTAATAAAAGTTATGGGAATGTGGCCTCTCTCTCGAATATCTTATTGTACAAATTTAATGCTTTTTCCGTCTCAATTAAGTACTTATCACAGAGTGTGGCCATGACTTTTGCAGCTTGAGGAGCAAAACTGGCACAAATTTATTTTTTCTTTTTCACAATTTCACCAATAGAAGATTTATTCTTACCATAGATCTTAGCAACCTCAGCATGTGATTTATTTCTTTCCTTATTGAGAACTTTTACCTTTTCACTTAAAGGAAGCACTTTATAACTTCTCTCTGGCATATCTGAATGGCCAGCAGCACTACTCTAGTGCTTTGGGGCCATTATTATGTAAAATGTAAAGTAAGGGTCACTTGAACACAAGCACTGAGATACCAGGACAGTTGATCTGATAACCCCCGCTGGCTACTAAGTGACTATTGGGCAGGATATGCTGGACAAAGGGGTGAATCACGTGCCTCCGGGTGGGTGAAGTGGGACGGTGTGTGATTTCATCACACTAATCAGAACAGCGCGCAATTTAAAACTTAGAAATTGTTTACTTCTGGAATTTTCCATTAAATATTTTTGGACTGCAGTTGACCACGGGTTACTGAAATGGTGGAAAGCAAAACCACAGATAAGGGGGAGGGACTACTATAAACGAGATAATCAGTTCTTCCCAAGTCATTTTCCCTTTATTTTTTCCTGCATCTGCTCATTTTAAGTAGTTAGGTTAATAGTTCAGAGTTTGTCAATGTTTTATGGCAAGATATTCGCAACATGTGCTTAACTCAGACATCTGAGTTAAACATCAAAACTCATCTTGAGCTACCTAAACACATCAAAATGTATCTCTAGCTACTGTAAATGAGGTTTATTTGATTTAAAACGTTGACAAGGCATTAATTACATCAATATTGTTTCTAAATGTGTGGCTGCCAACACTGTTGAACCCAACTCCACCAAGATGTTGATGACACAACTCAAGAATCCAGAAATCTTATTTGAGTTGGGAGAGCTTTGCATAATTTGGGCCACTGGGCAGAAACATTCTGGGGTACAGGGATAGGGTCAACCTGAGATCACTGTCTTCGTTTCCACTTCCTAAGCCAACAGCTCTGCTAAGTAGCAGAGAGAATTGGAACGTTGACTATTTTTCCACCAGTTGGTAAAACTCTCCAATTTATCACCTTCAGTTTCAGAGAGAGGAAAGGAAGAAATAGAAAGAAACTGAAGGAGTTTTACTAATCACAGGGTTTTTACTACTTAAACTTTGGCATTGGGATCAGTGGGAAAGCAAATAAGTATCAAAGCCTTAAAAATGTTGCCTTTTAATCCATTAATTCCATTTATGGGAATCTAACCTAAGAAAAGAATGAAGAAATAGGCTATTATGTTAACTGAAAAGGTTGGAAATAAATTATCTGTAGGGTAGCATTTCAATTATGTGAGGATGCAAATGTTAATCCTGGTTGCCTTAATGAGGTTTTTATCTGATGATATATGTATGCATATATATGTCTATTATATTAATATGTATTAATTCAGATATATTAATATGTATAGTTATTCAGAAATTGAAAAAGCAAAGAGAAGAAAAACAAAACAACCAATGCCAGGGACATTTAAAGTAACTTGCTCCAACTATTTCCTGCTAGATTTTGATCACACAATTTTCAGGAATACTAAATTAGTTCTCTTTACTTGAAATGATTAAGACATGTAGAGCTTTTATTCATGAAGAGTAATGAGAAGGTTAAAACTCATTGCAAGCTAAAGAGGGAATGTCCCACGTCTTTCTTAAGCTTAATCAGCTTTTTGCTGAAGATGAAGAGCAAGCTGGATTTTAGTACCTTAATCTTCCACTAATTAACCTGATGACTCTGGAGAAGTCATGTCATAATAAAATTACTTTTCATTTAGATTTCTTTTTTATATTTTACAAAGATCTGTGGAGCATATTAGATATTTAACCCTCAGTTTTTATAATCCTCATCTATAAAATGAAGTCTTAAAATAGGTAATACCTATGGCTCCATTATGGGCTCAAAGTTCGGGAATTTTGTCTAATGCAACCGCATAAGACTATAGCTAGAAAGAATACATTCAGGTCTCTTTTGGTTAGGCTTATCAATTTTTACCATCCATACTGACCAAAGACATTATATAGTTGCCAGATTATCACTCCACTTTGCCCCATTTGATTAGCTTTAGCACACAGCCTATGTGGTTGAGCTGGACAGATATTTTTATTTAATGATAACACCTCTTCTTACTGTTTTCTTTCCAAAATAACCATTTTAAATTTTCAGATATAAAATGCCAAGACCTCTTGTCTTAAATGCAATTTTTTTTTTTTTTTTTTTTTTTTTTTTTGCAGTACACGGGCGTCTCACTGCTGTGGCCTCTCCCGTTGTAGAGCACAGGCTCTGGACACGCAGGCTCAGCGGCCATGGCTCACGGGCCCAGCCGCTCCGCGGCATGTGGGATCTTCCCGGACCGGGGCACGAACCCGCGTCCCCTGCATCGGCAGGCAGACTCCCAACCACTGCGCCACCAGGGAAGCCCTTAAATGCAAATTTTTTAAACTGGATAAGTCACTTTTACCTTCTGGTATCTGTACTCAAATTTCATTTTTATAATTTGCTGCGGGTTATAACATTACGCACTATGCTGTTATCAAAGAATAAAGGGAACTGGGCCATTTAGAGTTTTAAAATGACTGTCTTTAAGATGACCATATTCTGAATAGCTAAAAAAAGGAAAAAAGAGATGAAATTGAGCCATGCAGATGAATTTTCTTTTCAATAAGTTCACTAAACTTCAATCTCTGAAGGTTTTTAAATGGCAAGTAATTAGCTGAAGAAACATGTGACTCATGAGCAGAATTGCATGATTTATAGCTTTTAAACTCTACTCCATAAAGAGAAAAAAGTATCAGGCACTTTTTAAAGAGAAAAAGATTATCAGTGACTTCCCACAACAGAAACAAAAGAAACAGGAGTTTTACTGTCTTCTTCATTTCTAAATAACTTAACAGTCCTTTCTTTGTGGAAACACTTGGCTACTTTAAAGTAAATCAAACAAAGGAAGTTACAGTAAAATATCCAAGAGACTAAACAGTTTGGCACCAGTTGAGGGAAACATCACGTACAACTGGGCAAGACAGAGAGGGGTTGGCAGATCCCTGAAAAATGCTAAAGTGGAGGGATGTGCAGAGATGCACGGTGACAACTGGCACAGAGCCTTCTAGAGTGTGAAATCTATTGACCGTGGCACAAGTTTGCCCTGGTATCTTCTGATTTGGTAAGTCCTGGCTTCCAGAGCTGAGCTATCTCTACTTGCTGAACACACGTTTACTTAGCAGTAAGATGTGCTGGAAGAATAGCACAAGAACAAGCTCCACCCTTGGCCTTTTCTTTCATAGATAACAATGGCATGAATCTGGGGAGGCTTCTAGACCGGGGCATACTCTAAAAGAAAAAAAACGATGAGAAAGAAGTATAAAAAGATGTAAAACAAACCTTTATTCCATTGACATGGTGTAATTCTATTTTTCAAAACTAGTGTTCTAGATTTATACTTGTACTCTAAACATAATTACCTGATTTTTTTAATGTGGAGAGAAAGGCTCCCATTAAAATGACTTATTTATTCTATTTTGAGAATATCAGCTCTTATCAGCTAGCCAGAGGTGCACCAATCAATGGTAATGTTCCTTCACTTCATTCCTTCTTGTTTTTTAGAGATTTGTTCACTTGGGTACTTTCAAGTGAGTTAAGTGGGCTGAATGGATTAGAATTCAGTGGAGAAAATGGTTCTGTAAATACCAATGCAAAAGTATTTCAATTAAGTAAAACAGATTACAGATCAAATTTACTACAAAGCACTAAACAAATTTCAAAATCTTCGATTTAGGTTTTGATAAGAATAGAACGTGGAATACTGACTTACACTCAATAATACAACTCTATTTTGTCAGAAAGAGTAACTGAAATAATGCTGGATAAAGAATAAACAACTTAATTTTCTATTTCATCTCTGCATGAAGACAAATCTAAGGGAGACAGTCTCCATGTTACTTCTAGGAAATTTCCCTATATTGATTACTGCTACAGAAACATCGCTCTTCTGTTTTATGGTCATATTGCATGCATTGGAAAGGACATAGTATATGATGAAATTGCCCCAATTATTTTAATCGTAATAAAATGAAAAAAATTACAGGAATAGCCTCTGTTTTCTTTTTATTTCGGGGGTTGGGGGAGGGGGGGTAGGTAAAAGGGAAATTAGAGGGTAGGCTAAAGTCCTTTAAACAAAACTTACTCTCTTATCTTAGGTCATGTTAGAGAAGACTTTGGGGAAAAAAATAGACCTTGAATTTAGCAAACTGATACAGTGGATTAGTTTAATATCATTATTTACAGTTTTATGGATGCTTTAGAACCATTTTCTATAACTATGGTTATTCTTCCCCCTCTTCTATGTTAATGGACACTGCTTCCCAGCCACAAAGACAGAGCTGGAGGTTATTAATGGCCAATTTAGAGGCCCAGAATATGGTAATTGCAGATTAGGATTCTGAACCAGACCTACCCATCAGTGATAGCCAGAGTTAGAAGAATAAGACCTCCCAGAAACCACAACAAAATTCCCTTATAAGAATGATTAACTATCTCTTTATTTCTATATTTATCTGTCCCATTGGGGTCATTGGTGGTGAGTCAGATGGCCCTGGGTATGAATCCTGGCTCTCATCTTTACCTTAGGCAATTTATTTCAACCCTCTAAGCCACACTCTACTCATCTGTAAAATGGGGATAATAACAGTACCTATCCAAAGAGTTGCTGTGAGTATTAATGACAGAATGTAGATCAGGAGCTTAGCACAATATCTGCACACAAAGTATACACCTGCAAAAATAGATTGGTTGTTCACTATTATTATTCTATTGATAAATACAAGAGCTGAAGTAGACCATGGAGACAGTCCTCTCCAACAATTTTTTTTTTGTAGTTAAGAAAATGCAAAGATTCAAAATGATTTAATTGTTTAAGATAAAACACCTCAATAAAGGCAGAGCTAGAACTCAAACTCATGGCTTATTCCCAGGCTCTTTCCACTTTGCTGTCTCTAGTACCATACATATCTGAGCAGTAGAGAAAGAAAAATTGGACCAAAACACTGTCTGAGTCCCCCTCTTGGCCATCAGAACTGATTTTTATTCTATTCTGCCCTCTAATCCGAGGTCTCCTCCAACATTTGTGGAGCCACATATCATAAGTCTAATTGTATAAGGATATAAATTGAGCTGCGTCCAATACTCCTACTTTGACAGACATCCCTTCCTACGGAAGGCCAGATTGAATTTAGAAAACTTGAACACCTTGGATATGGTAGTGCAGGGGGATCTAGTTCATGGACCACGCCCTGCCCCATTCTTTCCCCATGTCCTAGCACCACCAGGGACCTTGTATGTGGGTCCCATAAGTACACCCTCTGCTTAGACAGCCTGCATGTCCAAGCTTCTCCCACACTACTGTCTCAAGCCAGATTGCTGCCTCTTGGCTACTCCTTGGGCTTAAAGGTATGCTTTCCTGTAGCACACCCAGGTAAGAGGCCTGCATAGGCCCTGGAAGTGAGTTCAAAGCCATTTGAGCAGACAATGTGAGGGTAGATGCAGTATGGAAGGGGGAGCACAGGTGCTCCCTCGACCCAGCAGCCTCCCCAGGTCCTGGAGCAGAGTACAGCTGGGTACAGACTAAGCTAGGCTCTCTATAAGCACAGTGCCCAGGAAGAGGGGTCCTCCTGCCCCATGGGGGGCACTGCTCTAATCATGTCATTCAATTTTGCGCCAAAGTGGAATTAATCCCTTTCAATAATTGGTTACCTGTCTATCATCTTCCCAACAGAGTTCTAAGATGAATCCATTGATCAATAAGATCTATTTCCTTTCAGTTCTGCTGGATCCAACATTTCCCATCCTTACAAATTATACGACTGGATAGAGAATGACTCACCAACTGTAAGGGAATCAACCTATCATGGTCACATTCCAGTGACATGCAGCTTGGGTCCCAGGTGGCTCCAGGCTGGTAGAATTCGATGACTTAATTCCCTCCCACCCACGAGCACAGGCAAGTAGTTGGCTTCACGTTTGGTACTCTAGTACGGCTACACCTGAAGAATCGGAAAAATAAACCTGTAGAGCTGAGAGGACTCATTTCCCCTGTCATGGTATCTGTAGCGGACTTTCTGATGCCCTTGAGAGGAAAAGGTCCGTCTGCCTCCCGTTCCCATCTTATAGACTTCCTTAGCAAACATTTACTGCAATGCTGGGTCCTGGTGCTCCATTCTCAAGAGAGTACTGATATTATTCAGGACTGCTCTTTTCAACAACAGAACATCCATTTTCATTGATAAGGCCCAAACCTTTGTACTACACATAAAATAGCCCCAGGGCAAAGCTAGTTGAGAAAGAAAAGTGTAGTGGGGGACTTGTGGGGGAAAGTTAGGTCAGTGACCAGCTGCTTGAAGATAGCTCCTTACTGGGTATTACATCTTTTTTTTTTTTTTTTTTTTTTTTTTTTTTTGCGGTACACGGGCCTCTCACTGCTGTGGCCTCTCCCGTTGCGGAGCGCAGGCTCCGGACGCGCAGGCTCAGCGGCCATGGCTCACGGGCCCAGCCGCTCCGCGGCATGTGGGATCCTCCCGGACCGGGGCAGGAACCCGTGTCCCCTGCATCGGCAGGCGGACTCTCAACCACTTCGCCGCCAAGGAAGCCCCTGGGTATTACATCTTTTGAAAGACATTCAACATGCCGGGTACGAATAACCCCTTTGACATTTTTCACCTGAAAATTTTACGTCAGAGACACTGTTTCTCAGTCAAAGCTCCCTCTTTCCCCTCAGTCACAACGCCACCTCACTGGGATTGTTCTGTGTCGGTCCTTCCTCAGCCACTGTTGTTGCAACTCTGTACTTTTCAGCCTGCGTCTGTCAGGAAGGAGACAGGAAATTCTAGTCACCCTCACAGCAGCTGCGCCATTCCTCCTCTCCTCCTCCAATGACGTCGGTTGGCTTTGGTGACACGAGGTCAGGAACTGAGCTACAGTGAAGGTCAGGAAGATAGGTCAGTGTTTATGCCGCTGTTGGGCTGGGGACCCTGCTGAGGCTATTTGCTTTCTTCCTTTCTATACTGTTTCTCTTTCCGTTCCTCTTTTTATAATGCGCAGCCAAAGCATCCTGTTTTCAAAACATCTGACTGTTTTGCCACTGAGGAACTCATGCTCTGATGCATTTCGCTGAAGCGTAAGACAATTCTTCTAATTCAGGAGGTGATAAAAGTTGAAACAAAAAATTAATGAACAAATCTAAGAAGGCAATCTGTGGTTAAAGAAAACAGCTCTCACGCGTCTAGCTGCTGGCAGAAGGTTCACTAGATATCCTTTTCATCTTGAAAGACAGTGTCATTGCCCTGTAAAACTCCTACTTAATTTATTCCATCTTGTTGTAATTCTTGGGGGAAAATAATCTACAATACTGACCCACCTGGCTGCATCTTTCCCTGTAATTCTGGAATTCCATTTGGCCTGTGGCCAGCATTAAGGAATGAGGGAAATTTGAGCCAAGGGAAAAACTATGTTTCTGTAAGTCACAGAAACAGTTCCTCATCCTACTCTCTGGGCTCTGAAGCACACTTGGGATGGTTGCAATCTTTGAGTCACGGTTTTCTTCAAAAGGGTTAAGAAAAAGCAACAAACAAATCCATCCCTACCCAGATGAAGTGAATATAAAGACTACTTGTTTTCCTCTACTAGACGCAGTTGACGTTCTACCATTTGCATGTAGACTGGCATACATGTAATCTCCAAACCCCTAAGCAAAACACAGGCACTCCCATCACCACTCTCATGCAAGTTCAGAGGCTGCAAACAAAACTCAGCAGTCACTTAGCTGATCAGAACTAGAGACAGATGGTTTTATGCAAAGATGTAGCAGATGCTATTAATAAGTTATCACTTATTGAACTTTTGCTTCACATCAGGGGCCTTGCTGAGTGCTTTAGACGTATTATCTCAATCTTCACAGCAACCCCAGTAAGGTAGGGACCACGTTCATCCCTGTTTTACATATGAGAAAGTTGAGTCTTAGAGCAGTTAAGTAAGTTGGCCAAGGTCAAGTAGCTAGTAAATGATAGAAACAGGATCTAAACCATGATCTTTGGACTCCAAAGCCCATGCTTTTCACAAACTTCCTGTATAGAACATCTTCACACTTACTTCCAAGTCTGTAACTCAGAGATTTGCCACAGCTCCTGTGTTCAGTGAGAGTAAGCAGAAGATGATCGAAAAAGACTACACAGTAATGATGATGATGACGATGATGATATTTTTAAACAGTAGCTCAGATGGAACACTCAAATAACTTTGAGAATATTTAAAATTAAATGTGAATTTTAGTTTTACCACAGATAATTCAGTTCCCCCTAAACTGGTATAGATCAATTTCTTTTTGGTGGCGACAATAATATTCACATTATATTATATTATATGTGCCATGGATTAACCCTGAGATGATTATCAGTATAATCAAGACTTTGAGATTGGGGGTAGGTAAAAAGAGAGCTAAGTAAAGAGAGACAGATCTTTTTAAAAATTGAAACTGACTTCAGCTGTCATCTGGACATTATTCATCCACTGGGTAATTGCTTTGCCCTACAACCTCTCCACTGTAGCTCTAGAAATAGGTGAAGCTGCATGCCTTCTACTTAAGCTAACTGTGTCAGCATTAAGGTTTAGCCCTTTCTTTAGGGTTAGCCCTATTCAACTTTCATTGCTTCCTGCACAGGACACCATAAAGGAGGAGCGGAAGCCTGAATTCTCACTAGGTCCTACACAGTCCCTGGTGTCAGAGCCTCAGTAACTATACACTGAATATGAGATCATTTGTAATAAATTTGCAAGATAGACAATGTCTAATTTCAGCACTCCAGACACAAACCTGGTTAGAATCTACAAGGCATCAACAGTCGAAACGAAAACTAATGGCAATTTGCAGTTTCTCAATGAGTAATCTTTTTCTCCAGGGGGAGAAAGTTGCCCACTGTATCTTAGTGACTCCAGAAGAAAGTTCAGGGTGTCCTTTATGGTGAAACCTGCTAAAAAACTACCCCTAAATACCAGATCTCCATCTTGCATGTGTATCAATGATCACAAAATGCAAAGAACAGAGTATCCGTGAATGTTTCACAGGAGGCTAAAGCCTGTGTGAAAATCCTCCTACATGAACTCCAGTGTGGTTTGGAGAAGTTATGCAGTTACACCCTCCTCATGGGGAAGCAGCTGGTTGAGATTTACAACAGCCTGGAAAAACCCAGAATTTAGCTTCAATTGAGAACTTCAGAGAAAAGTCAGTAAATAGTTAAAACTCAAACCTTTTTTTTTCCCAAGTTGAATCTGAACTAAAATTTGAGAGAGGCTTATTTTTTTTGCCCTTTCATTAACCTATAAACAAGAGTAAGAAAAGTCCACTCTCTATACCACCCCCTCTTACCCCGCCAACCTTCAGGACATGATGCTTCCTCTACTCAGATCCTCTGAGCAGGAGCCAGCAAGTCTCGAAGGGAAGGTGATACTTTTAACCCCAGGAAAAAGGGAGGAGGGACACACATGCGAGGCTGGAAAGGGCATGTTGGCAGGTGTGGAGCAAAATCTCTTCCCAGCCCCAGAACCTTAAGACAATAAGATAATACCTCAGGCTAGGATGATTGGGGATTTTGAAATGTGTATTTATGAGGGTGCAGTGTTAAGGCTTTCAATTAAAATAATACATACACAGACACATATATATGTGCATATAGATAGATAGATGATAGATAGATAGATATAAAATCAACAGTCTCCAAGAGAAAAATACAAACAAAAAGCAACAACTCTCACTACATAAATTAGCACTCTAAATCCAGGTGTTACTTAAACAAATGATATAATGGTAGATAATTAAAGCTCTTCAACACTAAGTTTTGCCTGGGCATGGTACATAAAACCATTTCTTTGCAGTACGGGTGGAACTTCATTTCATATGATTCCACTTTGTAAAGCAGCAAACTTTTAAAAAATAACTTTCTTTTTTGGAGACAAAGTATATTGTTTCTTTTTTTAATCTTAGGTCATATCAGCATCACAAAAGAAATGTTGGAGAATATCAGAACATCCTTCTGAGGAGAATTTCAGAATTTATGAAACTTCAGGGCAAACCATTCTCACCATCGATATACAGAAATCACATTATTTTCTTGTTCAGACACACATGTATAACACCTGACTGCAACGCAACATTTTACCCTATGGATTCATTCAGATTTTATCTTCCTGCTAACTGTTTACAAAAAAATAAAAAAAGCATTTTCACTTGTATGGTGATTGGTACACTTCATAAACACCCCTCACCTTAAACACATTCCGCACAGCATCACTAAGAAAGAAGTTTAGGAATTAAAGCCTGCTGAGGATTTTAAACTTTTGCTGTAGCATCACGACGCAAGCAAAGTGGAGCACTTTGGAAAAGAATCATCGGAGGCAGATCAACAAAGCTGACAGTGGCGTCCCGGTGCACCTCTGCTGCTGGCGGAGGCCAGGGCAGCCCGGAGCTCCCCGCGCGGTCACACTTTAATGAATAAAACGGTCATCTCTTACCTTGTTAGACGCCATCTCGCTGACAGAGCGGTAGGTCTGTATGGTCTCTAGCTGGTCTAAGCACCAGTCCAGTTCCTCCAGCGTTTCCATTGCTAATTTTTGATAAGATTCTTCTGCAAACAAACACACAGACATGTAGTTAGGCTGGAGCTGCTGCAGGCTGTCCATAGCCGAGTCACCGCTGCCGCCGCTGATCCCGGCGCTACTGAAGGTGGCCCCGTGCTCCTTCATTATTTGCACGCCGACTCCTTCCTTCCAGCTCTCTCCACCAGGAGAACAAATCCGGTGCTCTGCCCGGAATGGCTCGTGCCAAGTTTTCACCCCCCCCCCCGCCCCCAGGCTGGATGAGGTGTCTGCGATCTACCAAGAAACTTCCTTTGAGGAAGAAGGCGGGGAACCGGCTCTTAAAAGCTCATCTGCATACATGAGTCCTAAAACTCATGGCAGAAGCAGTCAGTTTTCTCAGGCTCTCTCTGCCTTCGTCATCTTGGGGTTCTTTAGGGTGCGTGATGTCATTTCTGAGTGTTTGCAGTCTAGAGGAGAAATGAGGAAAGCATTTTCTCATTTGGCTTTTCTTCTAAATGAAACGTACAATCGAAAACTGGAGGGGGGAAACTGACAGTTACGTTGTTGGAAGGCTAAGCAGTCATTCATTCTGGGGAATGTGCAAATGTTGGAATAACTTTCAATTCAGCAAACACTGACCAGCACAAGTCTTCCTCTCTTGCGAGTCTCCCTTTTAAGTAGAGGCAAAATGAGGTCTCCCTGATAAGAGTGCAGTCTCAGAGAAACTGTCTGGAGTTTTACATGAACACATTTATTGGCTGGGGAGTCAGGCAGTTCTTGTTATACTAAACAAAGCTAAAACTTCTCTTCTGCAACTGCCAGGATCACAGGGAAATTCTGAACCAGACTTTCAGGTGGAGCCAGATGTGAACGCGCAGATTTTCTGATTAAAGCCGGGGCCTCGGATTTGTCACTGTAGGAATCCAGACTTTCTGTAAATATGTCTCAGTGGCCCATTCAAAAATTATTGCTTTTAAGATCATATTTTTGCTGGGTAATGAAACTCTTTTTAAGTGTTCACAATACGTCATTTCATACCCAAAAGTTCGTGAGTCTAAGCTAATACTTAAGGTTATTGACTTAAGAACCCTATGTTAATAAACACTGAAATTAATTTTATAAATGCTAGATGAACCAATGATGCTACAGAGAGTTATAAAAACCAGTCAGACTCTCCTGCATACATGACTGATTTTTGAAGGGAACACCATCCTTTAACTCTACCGAGCTTTCTGGAATGCAAGCACACAATAGGCACGAATAAAATTAAAAATCTCACATGAAATTCTATTATAAGGAAAAGACTCACACATTCCTGTCATATTTAGAATACATTTTTCATATGCCCATGCAGAAATCCTAGGGAGATCACATAGCTTTTTTATTATTATTTGAATACTTTTATGTGTGTGGCACTCACACTTGAAGCAGAAAAGGGAATAAACAGGAGAGAGATTCCAAGTGACAAAGAGCCACTTGGCACCGACGCACATTTCAAAGAATAGGTGTCTTGTTCATCCCCCACATATGCCTACCCTTCAGGATAAACAGGGGTTAAAATTCAACATCCTGGATGTCATACTTAAAAAGCCACAAAACCACTGAAGGTGACTTCCTCCATTTTTCTTTTCACACGCCTCAAAAATGTGCAGACAAGAATTGAAGTGTTTTTAGTGAAACTCATTTCGATCCAGACTTGCACATACCTTCCCTCCTTTCTTCCTCAGTTTTGCCATGCTGCTTCAACACAAAGAATCTCCTCACTGACTCTTTTGTGTGCCTGAAACACCCCCTTGCCTCTATGCCCTTCCAGAAGAGCGCTTCATCCAAGGAAGCTTTTCCTGAAGTGACAGAATCCTCCCCTTCTCCCTCCTGGCCTCTCATAAAAGAAAAGTCCAACCACTTCCCAGGTACTCATGCTTCACGACCCTGGTGTCTTCCATGTCACAACCTGTGGTCCTCAAGATCAGACATTCACCCTGGTGGTGGGGAGTAAGTAACTTGCTTGGAGCATTTTGAACTGACTGCGGGATGATATATTACACTTCTCCTCCCGGAAGAGGAAAAAAGGGATCCGATCTCCACCCACAAAGAAAATATGGTAATTATAGCAGTGAAGCACTGAAGAAGGAGGAGAACTCGTCAATGATCTTCCAGTTAAGTACCATCGCCACAACTCATTCCTTGTCTATTACACAGAATGAACACACGCATGCTCCTAGAGTTGGGACAATAGTGAGCTGCCAGGGACTGGCCAGTGGATATGGCAGGAACTTATTTCACTGCCCTCTCTGATTCTGGTCAGCCACAATATTTCTTTAGGTAAAAAGTTAAAATTTGAAGTTAATGAAAACTTGTCCCTTCCCAGATTCTTAATCCATGGCCAAGGCTTTCTTTATGTGCCGTTTTAGAGCCTTCTTATCACAGTAACTGAGGCAGGAGGTACAGATGTCAGAGTGGGCTAAGGATGGGAGCATCAAACCCCAGCTACTTACTGGTACTGCCAAAGGAAAGGACCAGTGCAGCTCAGACTGGCCTCCACACTAGAACTTTGTAGCTCTAGCACAGGATCCGGTGCTTGGTACCCAGTAGATACTCAGTAAACACTCAGAGGGATGGAAACCACAGTGCCTGCCCAAGCAGCCTGAAAATATTGATACTTGGGTATCTAGAGGCTGAGGATACGTCTGTAGCACTGCGAAAAGAGCACCAGCTTTGGACTGAGGCTCGGGCATTTTGACTTTCTCTCTTACCACTTACTGTGTGATCCTGGACCTCCATTTCCCACATCTTAAAATAAGGAGAAGAATATTCATCTCATAAAGTTATAAAGGGGTTAAATGAAACCAAGTATAGAAAGTATGGTAACCAGTTCTCAGTAGGTGATCAGCACACAGGAGTATAATTATTAACGGCAGTAAAAGTAACCCCCAAACCTGGTATGTGTGGGGGGAGGAATAGGAAGGGAGATAGAAGAACTGAATATTCAACAAGGGGTTTTACAGTCAGGATCAGTTCCATGATGTGCAGGGCCCAGTGCAAAATGAAATGCATAGTCCCTTTTCAAAAAGCAGGAAAAAGTGCTGTGAAAGGTCTTAAAATATGAAGCTTTTTCCTTTCTTCTGAAGTTGCTCTCCCTCGACCTGTCATGGTGGTATTGTATTTTTTTTTTTTTTTTTTGCGGTACGCGGGCCTCTCACTGCTGTGGCCTCTCCCGTTGCGGAGCACAGGCTCCGGACGCGCAGGCTCAGCGGCCATGGCTCACAGGCCCAGCCTCTCCGAGGCATGTGGGATCCTCCCGGACCGGGGCACGAACCAGTGTCCCCTGCATCCGCAGGCGGACTCTCAACCATTGCGCCACCAAGGAAGCCCGGTATTGTATTTTTTAAATAAACTTTTAAAAAATAGTTCTAGATTTACAGAAAAGTTGCAGAGCTAACACAAAGAGTTTCCATATACCCCACATCCAAGTTTCCCGATAGCTAACATCTTAAAACGGCACATTTGTCACAATTAATGAATGGCATGGTGTGTTTTATTTACTCTTTAAAATTGTGTTACTTCAGGCAGAGGGATACCAGGAGGAGGGTGCAGACCCTTATAGGACCCCAGAGGCCCTGCAGCCTCTGACTTAGGGCACATGCACAGCTTACCAGTTGCTGGGGTGCCCGAACCTGCCAACTTCCAGACTGCGTGCTATGCCCTGGCCCAGGGCAGGCTCTGAGAAAGGCAGACATTTCCCTTCACCATGGTACCAATGCCCCAACCCACAGCAGACAGGTGACCCCTAAAGGTGCTATAACTTCTGCACCAGGATGTGCTAGATACCTGGATCAGGGTGGACAGGAGGATCACCCCCACCAAGACATGGCCTCTGTCTACCATGGTACAGCCATGCCGGCCCAGGGCATTCCCCACCTGAGACTTTGCAGGGCACCCATGTCCAGCTCAGATCCTCTCTGCACCTGCACCCAGGCCCCCGCTGCGAGTGGACAGCAGCAGTGGTCATGGGGTTGGGGTAGAGACATGGAGACTGGATGAGCCCCGGGGTGCCAAGGATAAGGGAAACAGGTGGCTGAGAACACGTCCAGGGGAAGCAGGTAGGTGGCAGGAGATGGGACAGTACGTGAGCCAAGGCTTCAAGCCACGGAGTATATGCCCCATTTTCCCATCCGACTTTACTTACAAAACACAAAGATAATAATATGATGAGTTTCAAGACTAACTCTGCGGCCCTGGAGTGAGGGCCCCTGTGCAGCTGCACAGGTTACGTGCCCATGAATCTGGTTTCGTTCCTTGTCTTACAAAAATGACTCTGAGAAGGAACGATGCTTGGCACCCCAGAAGCAAGTCTCAAGGGGATAAGGGAAGGTATTGGGGCCATCTGTGGCCATGGGATGACCCTACTTGTCAAGAATTTCCAGAGAAGAAGGAGCAGGGAGAACCTCCCTTCTATTCTCCCCTTCTTTTGTTCTTTCACTTCAACAAGAGCAACAAAGGAAGATTTACTTCCTTCTGTAGGTCTGGTAAGTATTGCATTGAATAATTATAATTATTCAATTATAATTCGCATCAGTCTGGTAATAATACGTGACATTCTTATAGCTCTTTTCTCAAAGGAGCGCCAAGCACACTACCCATTAATCCTTGCAACATCTCTGTGCCATAAACACAGAAGAGATATGATTATCTCTAATTCACCTTAAGGCACAAGCTAAATCAGAGGTTAAACAGAGCAAGATTCCGGGCAAGACCCTATCTTGGTCAATAAAATAGAGGATTCACCTCAGGGCTGAAAATGCATGCATTCCTGAAATTGCTGTGTTTAAAGTGGCATCTTACCCTTGGGTCTTTTCTATTTAAAATTGTGTAACTGCTTTCCTAAATGTTGTCATTTCTTGAGTCTCCTCTTCCCTTTTCTGATCCACCTAACACAGCCATTAGCCCAATATTTACTGTGCAGTATTTACCCAGAAGACCTGGCTTGGTTCTGGTCCCGCCTCTTGTTTCTGAGAGTAACCTCAGGCAAGTTACTTAACTTTGCTGAGGCTACATTTCTTTATCTGAAAAATGAACATACGAAAAATACTTACTCTGTTCTCACAAGGAAGGTAGAATAGGAGAATACACACAAAACCAGACTCTAAACCTTTAAGTATAATGCACATTTTGCAAATATCACATTTATTATTACAGACAGGATATAGATGCATTGTAGACATTGTAGACAACAAGAAAATTACAGAGAAGCAAAAAATTTGAAATGATAAAAACGTCACATTTTACCAAGCAGAAATCACCATCGCTATCCCCCTTGTGCATATCCTTTCATGTATGCATGTATATAACACTCGTAATTCCCTGGTGGTCCAGTGGTTAGGACTCCATGTTTTCACTAACGAGGGTCTGGGTTTGATCCCTGGTCGGGGAACTAATATCCCACAAGACGCCCCGCGCGGCCAAAAAAAAAGAGAAAAGAATAGACAACACTGTACAAACTGTTGAGTAACATTCTTTTTTTTTCAGTCAATGATCTCCCCTCTTCTGCTTTAATAATTTTCAGGCTCAGCTAATATTTAGCTCACATTTCAATATTCCCATTTTTTTCATGCAAATTCAGCAGTGTGTGTGTGTGTGTGTGTGTGTGTGTGTGAGTGTGTGTGTGTGTTTTAGCAGGTGTTGGGCAGGAGAGATGCTGAGAAGGGCAGGGCATCAGGAAAGGGCAATGGGAAACCTCAGCCTTGCCACGAATAGCGAGCTGCTCAGAGCTGGAAAGCATGGAAACAGATTTTAGCAGTGATGAAGCCAGTGGCCCAGCTGGTAAGAGACCTCAGGTGCCCTAAAAGTTGGGCCCAAGCTCTGTGCAGGAAAGCATGATCTTATTACTGATCTCTGGGAAAAATCAGGATGGAGCCCCTTCGTGTACTTATATCATTTGACTTTGAAGCCCTCACTATGAGGGTTTCTCAGTACAGATGAGAAAAACTGGGGCTCAGACAGGTCCTAAATTCCTATTATTAGCAAGTGAAAGCATCACAATATACCCCAAATATAAATTTTCTAAGAACTATAACTAAATGCAATTTTTTATTGAGATATGATTGACATACAAAAAAGCTGGGCATGTTTCATGTGTACACCTTGATGAGTTTGAAGATAAGTATACACCTGTGAAACTGTCATCCTAAATAATCTCATAAACTTAGCCATTGCCTCTAAAAGTTTCCTCCCTCCCTCTGTGTGTGTGTGTGTGTGTGTGTGTGTGTGTGTGTGTGATAAGAACGTTTAAATAAAATCTACCTTAAATTTTTACATATATTACACAGTATGGTTAGCCATAGGTACCATGCTGTACAGCAGGTCTCTAGGACTTAGTCACCTTGGGGATCAGAAACTATGTACCTTTTGATCAACACCTACCCAATCCCCCTTCACCCAACCCCTGGTAACTACCATTCCACTCTCAGCTTCTAGGAGTTTGAGTATTTTAGGTTCCTAATATAATGGATCATTCTAAATGCAATTTTAATACAGCTCTGTATATATCAGAGTTGTGTTTGTCAAGATTCCAAGACTTTCTACCCCAATACAGTGCATAGAAAGGAAATGTAAATAACCTTTTGTTATTTATTATTTATTCTTTTGTCTATCTGCCTCACATAATCAGACTCTTTTCATTAGAGAAGGTGGTACTATTTGCAAGATTGTATGGTGGTTAAATCAATCAGAACAATTGCCACAGGCAACAACAGGGATGAATCTCATAAACGAAACCAGAGATTAAAAAGCACATAAAAATATGATGTTATTTATATAAAGTTCAAAAGAGGCAAAAAAAACCCTATGATGTTAGAAGTCAAGATAGTGGTTAACTTGGAGTGTTAGCAACTGGGCGAGAACTGGAGGGGGACTTCCATGGGGCCGACAATGATGTACTTCTTGGTCTGGGTACAGGTTACATGGGTCTGTTTATTTTATGAAAATTCACTGACTTCTACACTTGTGATTTGTGCACTTTTCTCTGTCTTCCTGATTTTCTGTGCATGCTTTCAACAGAGAGACCCACCTAGGGAAAGCCTAGTTTTTGTTATTTTTTTATTATTTATTTTATTTATTTTATTTTTGGCTGTGTTGGGTCTGGGTTGCTGTGCACGGGCTTTCTCTATTTGCGGCGAGCGGGGGCTACTCTTTGTTGCGGTGCGGGGGCTTCTCATCGGGTGGCTTCTCTTGTTGCGGAGCACGGGCTTCTCATCGGGTGGCTTCTCTTGTTGCGGAGCACAGGCTCTAGGCGCTCAGGCTTCAGTAGCTGTGGCTTGCAGGCTCAGTAGTTGTGGCACCCGGGCTTAGTTGCTCCGCGGCATGTGGGATCTTCCCGGGCCAGGGATTGAACCTGTGTCCCCTGAATTGGCAGGCAGATTCTTTTTTTAAAAAAAATTCTAATTATATCACTCTTTAATTAAGTTATTGATTTGTACATCATAATATAATGTATAATATGATAAAATTGTTGTTGATCACATCAGCTTCTCTCTCTTTTTTTAACATCTTTATTGGAGTATAATTGCTTTACAATGGTGTGTTAGTTTCTGCTGTATAACAAAGTGAATCAGCTATACATATACATATATCCCCATATCTTCCACCCTCTTGCATCTCGCTCCCACCCTCCTTATCTCACCCCTCTAGGTGGTCACAAAGCACCACGCTGATCTCCCTGTGCTATGTGGCTGCTTCCCACTAGCTATCTATTTTACATTTGGTAGTGTATATATGTCAATGGCAGGCAGATTCTTAACCACTGTGCTACCAGGGAAGTCCCGAAACCCCAGTTTAAAAAAAAAAAAAAAAGAAAGGAAGAAAAGAAACAGGGTTTCTAAAAACATGTTTCCTTTCCTTTCATTGAACTGTAGCAATGGGTTTCAAAAGAGCTTGAGGGCTTCCCTGGTGGCCTAGTGGTTAAGAATCCGCCTGCCAAAGCAGGGGACACGGGTTCCATCCCTGGTCCGGGAAGATCCCACATGCCGCGGAGCAACTGAACCCACGCACCACAACGAAGAGTAGCCCCCGCATGCATCAATGAAGACCTAACGCAGCCAAAAATAAAAATAAATAAAAGCAAAATAAAACAAAATAAGAAACTTACGGTTATCAAGGGGAAAGATGGGAGCAGGCAGAAATTAGCAGGTTGAGATTAACATACAAAAAAGACAAACAAACAAATAGAGTTGAGTAAATCACACACAGCTGAAAAAGGATATTGGTTTTGACATTTCATAGACCAGGATGCTCCTACTAACTCAAAATTCAGTGGAACATATTGGTGTCTGGCCCAGCTGTTTACAGACCCTGACTCTGCCATTTGTTTATTAGCACTGTGACCTTAGACAGGGTAAGGAGCCTGATTGTGTCTCTGTGTCTTTACCTGTAAAACAGGAAGAGAGCACAAACTAGCTATGAGAATTAAGTGAAACAAGGCATGCCGAGGCTTTGATACACAGCTTAGTACCTGTCAGGAACTTCTTCCTGCACCCCACCCCATACAAGCCTCTCCCTGGTCCTGGCCACTTTCCTGAGGGTAGATAGCCATATGTTTGGTGGCTGAGTTGGTAGAGTTGTGCTCTGGCCCTGGGCATTGGAGGTGGGGGGGGGGGGTCACATATAAAGTGGCCACGAAATCCTACAGTGTGCCTCTGGCTGCATGACCTCAGATAGGGAACTGGCTCTTGGTTAGGTTAGAGTTTGTTGGGTTTCACTTCTAAAATATAGAACTTGCCTGATGTATCATTCTGCTTTTACCCAAGGCATATTGACGCACCAGATCAGTGGACCTTTAGACATGGAGAATTGTATAAGAAAGCCATTTGTTCATTCATTTATTCCACAAGATATACGTTGAGTGTCTACTACGTGCCAAGCCTGCTGATGCCAGGTGCTGGGACCACAGCAACGAAGAAGAGTCGGTCCACTGAACTGAATGATTACATGGGAAACCCCTTTCCCATCTTCAAAATGGTCAGTCTGTGAAGATGGGTGCCTTCTCATCTTCCTCCTCTGCCTTTGCTCCCCATCCCAAGCTTATACGGTAACTTTGTGAAAATTAGAAAAATGTGCTCTCTCTCGGCAGACATAGCCCTTGGGCAGAAAGCTTGGGAAGTGACGCAAGGGTTGAATTTCAGTTCCCCTCACCACCTAGCTAAGCACCTTTGATCAGTACCCAAACTACACAATGACCTTTTGCAATGGCCCAGTGGCACATGGCACAGACGGGGCAACCTAGCCTGAAGCTTCGCGTGGTCACAGCAAAACCTGCACTTTTAGCCTCAAAATAAAGTAAACTGTTGATGTTGAAAGGAAAGCATCCCAAGACCTTTCCTAGCTCTTAATTTGTGAATATCATCAAATAACTGAAATAACATTAAATAAACCTCCATAAAATAACAAAAAAATTTAATTTGGTAGACTAATTGTTATCTTTAAATGCAGTTTTTGTTTTTGTAGACACAATTTCTAAAGCAAGGGCTCCCTTGGGGAAACTATTAAAGCAGATCTTGATGGAGAAAATTAAAAAACAACTCTTCTGATTCTTGGAAGTAAGAAGTGTATATGAATTGGACTCTACATCCAGCTAATAACTAGCTTTTTCCACAAGCTTCTAGCCCTGTAGGTGTCCTCCCGAGATTCAGTGAGCCTTGAGGTTAGCAGGCTTATTCCTCTCCTTGGTTCCTTCTCAAAGTGCAATAAGTATTTGTTAAAATGTAAAATTGTTTCATACATATGGAAATCAGCCTCTCTTTATTTAAAGGAGTTAGGTTGGGGCTGTGAGCGTATTTATTTAGTGATCTTGGTTATATGATGTTTTTTCCCTGACAGTTAGCAATAGCTTTTCTTTTCATTGTAAGTTATTAAGTCCAAAGGTATATATTTTCTTTTGATCACTCTTTGGTAAATGAAATGCACCTGTGTTAGAGTGCAACTTTTCCAGAAGGCTGTTGTTTTAACCTTGAGTAAAACATTCTTAGAACAAATCCCAGGAACTGGAGAACACTCATACACTCTGTAACACAGTTCTTCCAAAGGCCATCTGTAAGCCCCAAATGGCCTTTCTTCAGGCAGGACTTTGTTAATGTGTCTTTATAAATATGAGGAACTTTGCAATTGCACATGACAGGGATTTCACTCTGGGTGGATTCACGGAAGAAGAGGTTCACTGCCCTCAAGGGAAATAACAGTGAAAGTAGGTCATTTTGATGCTGATCTCCTTAGCAAACTCCTGTAAGACTACAAGTTAAAAAAAAAAAACTCCAATCACAGCTAGCTTTGGTATATACAACTTGACAGTTTACCAAGCACTTTCACTTGTGGATCTCATTTTTTCCTTGAAAAATAAACCCCATGAGATAGAAATTATTATTATTATGACATACATTTTCCATTATGCATGTTAGAAATGCGAGGCCTAGAGATGTTTAATGATTTGCTCAGTCATCTGATGAGAGACAGACAAAGAGAGAGAGAGAGATGAGAGATGAAGAGGAGGGAGGGAGAGAGGGGGAAGGGGAAGAGAGGGAGGAGGAAGAAGAACCAAAGTTCTCTGATTCTGAATTCCATGATCTTTTTTGCTAAGCCATGGGGCCTGTTATAAGCAAACGGTCCAACTTTCTCTTTCTTTCACCCAGGCAAGATTGGACAAGGTGAAACTGTCTTTGATGTACCAGCCTCATAGCCCTATTCCCTTTCAGTGTCCTTACCCTTGCCAAACTCTGCTCTCCAGAAGGACTCTGACTTTGGCATTACTTACTAATGAGAGTCTGTACTCATTCAGTTAATAACATGTACCACAAATGTGAAAGGGTGCCCAAGGAACTTAATTGTCCCCCTGTGTTGGTGTTACAGGGCAATGCCACAAGAAAGCAATCAGACATGGAGGTCAGTCGGTGCCCAGTTATTTTTCTAATACATTAAATATATACAAGAAATATTTAAGAAGAATATAGAGTAGTGGTTAAAAGCTTGGTCTCTGGAACTACACTGTCTGGGTTCATATTCCATCGCCTAATCTTAGAGAAGTTACTTAACTTCTCTCTGCCTCAGTTTCCTCACCCATGTAATGAGAATAATAATGGTATCTATATAATGGGTTGTAGTCTTAATGAATAAATGTAAAATGTTTAAGACAGTCCATGGTATAATATAAGTGCCAGATAAATGTTGGCTATTGTTTGTTGAATATGAGACAACAAATATCTATTTAATGAGTGGATTTGTTTTTGAGTGCCTCTTATATTGTAGGCTCAGCATGAAACTCCAAGGGTATAATGGTAAATTCTATGGACATAGTTTTTGCTTACTTGAAGCCTATATTCTAGCAGGAAGAGACAAATAATTATACAAAAACTTATTTAATTACAATTGGAAAAGGAGCTGCTGCTAATTTTAGAGTGCCCTAAGAATTTATCACAGAGATCACAGAGGACTCAAAAGTCTAAGAATTAGGATGTATTAAAAAGTTCAGGGAAGGCCTAACTTGGAAAGTTATGAGAGTTGATGGAATAAGAATTAGGTGCAAAGAGGGAGAAAAGCATACCAGACAGGAAGAACATCAGGGTGCATTCCACGGACTAAGATCTGTCCATGTGTCGGGAACACACCGAGAGAAAAAGACTGGTGTAAGAAGTTCAGATCAGGCCCTACACAGCCATGGAAGGCCATGGAGAGGAGCTTGGAGTGGCCTAGCCAAATCTGCATTTAAAAAAGATCATGCTCCCTGGTGGTCCAGTGGCTAAGACTCCGAGCTCCCAATGCAGGGGACCTGGGTTCTATCCCTGGTCAGGGAAATAGATCCCACATGCCAACTAAAGACCCCGCATGCCGCAACTAAAAATCCTGCGTGCTGCAACGAAGATCACACGTGCTGCAACTAAGACCCAGGGCAGCCAAATAAATAAATAGATAAATAAATATAAATAAAAATCTTGCAAAAAAAAAGATCACTCTCCATGCAATCTAGAGAATGAACTTGAAGGTGGGAATGGCCGCAAGGAGGCTAGCTAAATAGTATTTAAAAGCTCAGGATATGGAGGAAGACAGATAAGTTTGATTTCTGGCTCTGTCATTTATTTTATTAGCAGTGCAAACTTGGGCAAGTTGCTTAATTTTCTCTAAGTCTTAATTTCCTCATTTCTAAAATTAGGGGATGTATATCTTTCCGGTGGGGTTGTTATGAGAATTAAGTAAAGTAATCCACATAAAAGTACTTAGCCCAGTACCCAGCACCTAGTCAGTATTCATGCCAGTTGCTAGCAGCATTATTACTTATTTTATTGCTTTAACCTATGCAGGAAGTAGTGATGCCTAGAATTACGTTGTAGCAATGTAGATGGAAAGAGGTAAATGCATTTGAGATATTTACGAGTTGAAACCGTATCGTCCCTAGGACAGTGGTATTTGGTTGGTGACCAAAACTCTCAGTCATCTCAGCTTTTCAGGTCAGAATGTGATTTCTGTCAGTGTGCTTTAACTTTATTCCACTTCCAGTACTAGTCCAACTCATAAGAGTGCAATGAGAAATCAGAGACCAATGAATTAATTTACAGAGAGCAATAATTTATGGTAAGCTTTTCATGTCATCTAGTCATTACACGTTCCTCAACATGGGAGACCAAATTCTTATCATAAGATTGCTTGGCAAGCATCAAATCAGAGCAGGGGACTTAGGTGGATGGTTTTAATCTGCTTTACTCAAGCCTGATACACTTAGCTCAAGTGTTTCCATTGGCCTGAAGTGCCCTTCCCAACTTTGTCCACCTGGCTAACTCTTATCTTTTAGGATTCAGCCTAGAGTTATCTCCTCTACAAAGCCTTCCAAATATTCTGAGGTTGGATTAAGCTCCCTTCCTCTCAGCTCCCACAACAACTGTGTTCAGGCCTCTTATTTCCAACTGACCATGTCACTGGAATTCTTTCTCTTCGTTTATTTTACCCATGACTTCTTGAGAGCAAGGAACATATCTTTTTGGCTGGTCTTTAATGTAGCACAGTATCTACTTACCTAGTAGAAGCTCAAAAAAATATTGTTTCAACTGCTGACTTGCCCAACGTATCAGTAGATGGGAGATCCACTACCCAAAGGAATGGCGTCTTGGCTACTGAACAGTATTGGAGAAGCAATATCAGGAATTCCTGTTCTTGGTTCTTTTTTCACTAGTCTCCAAATAAACCACCTTCTTTTTGCTGATTTATTCAATGTTACCACAATTAATAAGCTCTCTATTTCTTTTGCATTCATGTCTTGATTCGATTTCTAGCTGGCTCATTTTAACAGAGGGGATATTCTGTCTCCCAAGGGGACTTTTGCAAAATCACACGCAGAATTTGTCATTTAACTCTCACAGAATAGCTGCAGGTGTCTGTGCACTAAGCAATACTAGAATTCCAAATTGATTCTGACAGTTGTCATACAAAAGATACAAGTAAAGTTCAGAGGCAGCACAGACAGATCTTAAAGACATGGGGGAAAGAGCGATCAGGAGAGACTTGGAGGCCAAGTAAAGAAGAATAGGTGGAATTTTGAGAGATGGAAAAACTGAGGTAAGGCAATGAGTAGCATGAATAAAGGTATGAAATTAGAAACATGCCACACCATTCAGTCCTGTTTGGAAGAATAAGCATAATAGTCCTATTTGATTAGAACACTGGGTGTCAGCAAGGGTGCAGATTGGAATACATTTGCAAAAGTAGCATGGTCAGGGCCCGATACTGGAGAGTGTTTTAAGTTAGACCAAGGAATCTGACTTTATCTGGCAGACAGTGGGGAGCCATTGAAAACTGTTCAACGGAAGGATGACACACACAGTGGTTTATAAATATCTTAATATTGTTATACAGTTGTTTAATGTTTTGCAGTTATAGATCTCTTCCATATGTATAATCTTTTTAAATCATCATCGTGCCTTGTGAGAAATGTTTTACTGTCTCTATTTTATACAGGAAGAGACTGAAGTTTAGGGAGTTTAAGCATTTCACTCCAAATCCCATAACTGATAAATGCAGAACCCGGAGACCTGAGCCTGGGCTTTCTGCCTCAAGTTCCGTGCTCTTGCTATTACAGTGAAGCCTATAAGATGAATAATTGATCTGATAGATGTAAGTTGTAAGGATAATAGGATGGAGTAGAAAATAAGCACCTGGTAAATTATTATTATCAGGGATTATTATTTGCAGAAAAAGTTAGCCGCTAAGAAGTAATGAGGTCCCAAACTGAGTGGGATCAGGGGGAATTGAAGGGTTATATATACCTTAAATTTCTCTTTACTTGTAGAGTGAAAGTTGTCAAAGGAATTTCAAGAATCAATGGAGAGCAGAAGAAAAGGTGTTTGCCATTGGGAATGAGCATGGTAAGTGGGGAGAAGAGGGGTAGAAATTTCCTGTCACTCAAAACGTTATGGGCTGAAATCTCTTTCCCTTACCTATAGGAAAGCGTCTCCACCTAGTGCTCTCCTGGGTAATGTCTCCGATCACACAGGACTTGGGGTGCTTCACCATGTGAGAACGTCATCGCATTTGACAGTCAAGAGTTTGCCAAGAGCCAAACGTACTACATACAGTCTTTTCCAGTTGACAAAGCATTTTCAAGTGTGCTCATTTTCTTCTACAAACAAAGCCATGAATGTTCTCTCCATTTTTATAAATGAGATCATTGAGGCTCGTCAAGGTAAGGGGACTTTCTTTAGAATCTGGAATTTCTGCATTGGACAGTATGATAGTTATTAATCATGTGTGGCTACTGAGCAGTTAAAATGTGGTTGGAGATGTGCTGCAGGTGTAACATACACACTGGACTTCACAGACTTTATATAGAAAAATGATGTAAAATATCTCTGAAAAGTTTTACATTTGACATGTTGAAATTATAATATTTTGGATATAGTGAACTGAGTAAAATGCATTATTAAAACAAATTGCACCTGTTTCTTTTTATGTGTTTACTAGAAAATTTTAAATTTCCTATGGGTTTTGCATTACATGACAATTGGACATCACTGTTCTAGACCATAAAGCTATTGCTATTGACGTGAATACTCCAAAGCCAACATTCATTCTGCCCACACACTCACTTTAGAAGAGGTGGTAATAAGGAAAATAATTGGAGTTATTATTTATCCATTACCAAAGTTTCTAAGCACTTTACATGCATGAACTAATTTAATCTTCATCAAAATTTCATGACCTGAGTATTATTTTATATATAGTAGATCATTTTATTTTGCAGATGAGAAACAGAGAAACTCAGGAGCTCTCTGAGAGCCACAGATTTAGTGGCGTCAGAATTCAGACTTAGCCAGTCTGCCTCCAGTGCCATTAGGAAGGCTTTAGTGGCTGCCTCTGTTGGGTAAGTCCCAAGGAGACATTCGGATGGATTTCACTTTATTGTTGACCTACTATAACTCAGGCAGCATGTGAGAGACTTTAGATATTATCTCATTTAATCTTTGCAACAACTCCATTAAGTAGTTATTATTCCCATTTTATAGGTGAGTAAACTGAGGCTTGGAGTGATTGCACAACCTGCCCAAAGTCACACGAGGTACATGGTGGAACTCAGTTTATAATCCGGCCTGAATCTGAAGTTGATACTCCATCACTATGCTGGTCTGTGAAAGAGCTACACCTGAATCTCCTGGGGGTGCTTCTCAGGCAAACCCCAAGGTACTGAAGCAGTCTCTCTGGGGTGGGCTCTGGGAATTTGTTCTTCTTAGAATGGCTTTGGGTGGCCCTCATCCTCAGCCAGAAGTTTGGTGATAACCACCCTCTCTGAGTCTTTCATTTTCCTGGGAGTCCCACCTCTTCAGTCTCTCCCGGGAGCTGATGAAAAATTGAAAAAAAAAGGAAAAGGAAAGAAACAAACAAAAACAGTATTTCCCTTAGGCAGCTTCAGTGGGGCTGACCCTTCATCTCAGCAGTGTCCCTGCTTCTTTCAAATCTTGTCACCATCTGCCCTAAAATGTGGGCTGAAATGATTTAATTAAGCAGAGATAAAACAGCCAGTCCTCCTGAAGACATCCTTAGAAACATCTAAGCAGTCCAGGGCTGTGTCTGAGATGAGGGAGGCAGGGATTTAGGGAGTGTAGAGGCGGGATGGGAGGAAGGAACGTAGCGGCAGACCCACAGACACTCAAGGTGATTTATGGGGTCCTGGATGATTCACTAAGAACCACTGGATGTGAATGAAAGCACAGAATGAATAAAACCAAGTGACTCTTGGGGGTGGGGTTGTGTGTGTGTGTCCCCACGTGCACGAGCGTGCACTCACGTGCACATGTGGTAGGAAGGTTATGTTTTTGGCAGCCTTGTTTGCACATAGACAAGCAATTGCTTTATGTGGCAGATTCAGAACTTCTGACTAGCACACAAATATAAAATTAGGTCCTAGGTTTCATGGCAACCCAACTCAACACAGTAGCAAACAAGAATTGTTTGAGAATGTGAGAAAGAAGCCAACATTGTGTATGTCACAGCTAGCTTGCCTTCCTTTGACCAATTTCTCCTAATTTAGCAGGACTTCCGTTCCTGCCCTAATTTCCCCTGGTTTGTAAACTACGTCACTTAACTGAACTCAGCTCCAGACTTTAGAAAAACAAAATTTTGTATTTCAGCAATGGTTTTCTTGGCATTTCTGCCTCTAAAGAATTTTACTTGATTCTGATTTTTCCTTTTCACCCTTGAAAGATTGTAGCTATCAGTTGTGTTTCCCTGTTTCTCCTTTTCTAATGGAGTGTCTAACGCAGTATAATGCAGTGTCTGTTAAATGTGATTAAAGATTTCAGTGTTTGGTAAAAACCAATATTTACCAGGGAAATCCCGCCAACATAAATGTGCAGCCGAGGTAGAAAATATTGGCTCCATCTCCCCCGGACACACACATACAAACAAGAACTGTAAATGTTTTGCATGTCACTTCTGACATTTCTGGCCTCTTTTTTGCCAGTTTCACACATGTATCCATTTAACACAGATTCTGAAGTCTTAAAACTGGAATAATCTAGATAATAGACCCCAATAGTCATTTTTAAGGTCGTTTTCTTATTAGCTGAGGTTTTTTGTTGCTTGTTTTGTTTCTGCTCTGGTGGTTCTTCTAGCATTTATCACACGCCGTCACGTAATTTGTTTAGAGGTTGCCTTGGATTATGAGAGTTAATATTATCTGAAATAGTAAACAAGGGAATAGTGATCTTTTCCAAAGCAGATTATACTACAAAACTTATTTGCAGAAACATCAACAGACATTTTGAGATTAAGTCAGTCTTGTTTGAGTGATTGCTTTAATTTAGCAAACATTTACTGAATTGAATTTATTCACTGATTGAATTTATTGAATGAATGAAATACTGCTACACTCTGAATGAATTTCAAATAGTTGTAGTTTGGATTCGAAATTATTTCTCTGAAACTGAATAAGCCCGGGCAGCCAGCAGACAGAAGGCCCCAGCTGGCACCTGGCAGCCACAGCCTCAGGAGGAAGACTGGAGAGGGTGGAGACTGAGTGAGTTTCACGTGGCCAAAGCTCAGGACCGACCCCTCAGTAAAAACTTTAAACTGCAGTTCCTATACCACACTTCCTCTTAGTACAGAGGGCTGGGTCTGAGACGAGGGAGAGGGAATGACTCATCTGCAAAAGAGGCCACTGAGATTGCTAATGGCAAACCCTGAGCAGTGCCTGGTAAACAGCAAGCACTTAATAAATGCTTACCTTATAAACAAGTAAAATGAAATCCAATAACCTACTATAACCTATGGGTTCAGTGTGGAATGTTCTGATCAAGATTTAGGAGCAAGAACAATTTCTATGTCTAGTCGTCATGATAAAATCCCTTTGGTTACTTTCTCTGACTCCAAATGCTCAAGTGCTTACGAATCAAAAACTGAAGGACCATGGGAAGGATGGATAAGGATAATGGTAGTCAGAGCAACCATTAATTGAGAGTCTGCCTGAACAAAATCTCTCTAATCTTCGAGATAACCTTGTGAGGTAGATTGCGTTATCATTAACGCATAGATGACAGAACAGGTGGGAAAGAAAATGGTGAATGAGGCTGGAAAGGTGGCCTGGGTGTCTGGGCTCAATAGCAGGCCCCGGTCCGGGGTACAAAAGAAGCAAAAGACAAGTCGTTGCTGTCCTCTAGGAATGTGTGATCCGAGAGGAGAGGGGAGCGGGAATGCTCAGGCACAAAAGGCAAACAGCAAGGGCGCACTGTGGGCTGCGGGCTGGATCGTCTGAGGACCGGGGGCAGCAAAGGCACGCTTGGGCTTTGAACAGAGCAGGGGCTTATTAATACATGCTTGTGGAAGTGCACTGAACTTAACTGAATTAGGAACCAAATAACGGTAACCTAGGTGGAAAAACATGGAATCCAAAACGAAATGCAAAGCAGCAGGGAGATAAGTCTTACTGAACAGAGACTGTTGAAGAAAACTGGTTAGAGAGAGCGGGGCCAGATTGTGAAGTGCAGGAGTCTGGACTCGATGGACGTCCGAGCAGCAAGGAGCTACTGGAGGTTCTGGTCGAGGGGTGAGGCATGAGGAAAGAGGGAATTTAGGACAACGCAGCCAACAGGAGTGTGTAAGATGCCTCTCAATGGGAAGCAGCTAGAGTTAGGGGTCCCAGGAAGACCCAACTGTGGGGATCTAAGCTGAAAACAATGCAGGCTAGGGCTTCCCTGGTGGCGCAGTGGTTGAGAGTCCGCCTGCCGACGCAGGGGACGCGGGTTCATGCCCCGGTCCGGGAGGATCCCACGTGCCGCGGAGCGGCTGGGCCCGTGAGCCATGGCCGCTGAGCTTGCACGTCCGGAGCCTGTGCTCCGCAACGGGAGAGGCCACAACAGTGAGAGGCCCGGGTACCGCAAAAAAAAACCAAACAAACAAACAAAAAAAAAACAATGCAGGCTAGAACGGGTGGTGACAATAGGATAAAAGAGAGAAGTTCTAAATAAGGTCTGGAAGGAAACAAATATATACCAATTCATGACAGGGCAAACAATATACCATTCTCCGTAAGAGATGACCAGGAAGAGGAAGGTGTGCAAAACTGTCACCACGGTTTCTAGCCTTGGAGTGGACAGAGCAGAGCCATTGACAGATATGAAGGAGCTGGGAGAGGAGGGGGAAACGGTAATTTGGACTCCCTAGAGTTTGGTGTGATTCCCATATGGTTACAAGGACTTGGGGTGGGTCTCTAGTAAGTGGACTGAGCTCCAGGCATGGATTGCTGGTGAGGATTATGAGCTGGGGATCGTGAGAACACACTGCCTGGCCATGACTCTCCAGGGCATGTGTCTATCTTCTGATTGGTTCCTGGAGAAAGTCAATAACAAATATAAGATCCCACCCACAGCCCGCCCACACATTATCTCACCAACTTGAGTGATTTCCAGCTCTGCAGGGCACAAGCCCAATGCAAGAGATTTCTCTCTTCTCAGCATCTGCAAGGTACAAGGCCGAATCCTCTGTGGAAAGGACCCCTAAAGCTGGAAGCGGCCCAAGAGACCAATCATATTTAAACCAACTCCTTGGTTCATAGGTGATAAGACTGAGGCCAGGAGAAAGGAATGGATATCTCCAAGATCATACAGCCATTCCCTCCATGAAACAGCAGGGACCAGTTTTGAATTTTTACAGAACCTGTTGTTGCCACTTCACTGTGCCTCAACTCTGACTGGCAACATTTAAAGTACCATTCAATTAAACTGGTATTTGTGGACACATAATAGATGTCGGTCTCCATGATAGACACAGAGGATACCAGAAGGGTAAATAGAGCAATCACTGCCGTTGAGGCACTCACAGTCCAGAAAAGACTGTTTGAGAATAGGAGTAATTGCTTTTCCTTGGGTAGGAGTGATAGGGAAGGCTTCCTGGAGGAAGTTATGCCTTAGCAGGGTTTTAAAGGATGAATAGGAGTTTTCTCAGCAAGAAATAGGAAAAGAAGGTAAAAGTATTTTATAAGCAAATGGAACAACGTGTATCAAAGTAAAGAGATGATACAGTATAATGCTTGGTGTTACTATTAAGGGTTTAGTAGTTTCATGGCAATTGAGGGTAGAGAAGAAACAGCAGGAGAGGCAGACAGAGCACTGTTAGGAATTTTAAAAGTATGTGTGTTGGGGGTGGGGGAGTGAAAAACATGAGGAAGACATCCACAAAGTCCCTAGGTGATATTCCTTAGAGTTATAGTTATAATCAGAGATATATAGAGAGTTAGAGAGCAAAAGTCAGTAAACTCTTTCAAAAAGACCAGATAGTAATTATTCTAGGCTTGTGAGCCCCATGGTCTGAGCTGCAAATATTCAACTCTGCCATTTAAGCATGAAAACAGCCACAGATAATACAGAAACAAATGCAAGTGACTGTGTTCCAATGAACCTTTATTTTCAAAAACAAGTGTGTGGCCCAAGGGCCATGTTTGCCAATCACTACTACAGAGACATCCTGAGATCCTGACATCACTCTCAATACCTGTGGTAGACAGAACAAAGGCTTCCCAAAGAGGTCTACATCCTAATCCTTGCAACCTGTGAATATATTATGCTACACGGCCAAGGAGGAATAAGGTAGTAGATGGGAATATGGCCGCTCATGAGCTAATCTTAAAATAAAAATATTATTTTAGATTATCTAGGTGGGCCCTATATACAAGGGTCCTTAAATGTGGACGTGGAAGACAGATGAGTCAGTGTCCGAATGATGGAATGTGAGAAATATTCAACTGGCTATCGCTGCCTTTGAATGTGGAAGATGGCCAGAAGCCAAGGAAGGCAGGCAGCCTCTAGAAGCTGGAAAACGCAGGAAAATGGATTTTCCCCTAGAGACTCCAGAAAGTAACACAGCCTTGCCAGAACCTTGATCTGTGTTGTTTTAAGCCCCAAAGTTTGTGTAATTTCTTACAAGGGCCATAGATAATTAATACAATGCTCACGTGAGCTAAACCTTCTAAACATCGCGGCGAACTCTCCGGCCTCCAGAGGAAAGAACTCAGGTTTAACATCCATTTAAGTGCCTCATTTAAATGCAAAGGGTAGGTGAAAGAAATCTGGATTTGGATGTGGGGAAATTAGGCCATGCTTCAGGGAGTGTCTAGAATAAGGACCTGCTTTGACACTGAACAGGCTTTACAGCTCCCTGATGGAGTAGAGGGGGCACTGAAACAAAATTTCCCATGATGTGTGTTTCTCAGGGGGCTCCCAGACCTATACACGTGGGGATTTAGAGAACTGTGTGCGTGAGGGTGCAGATGAAAGTCCCAGAGCAGGTCCTGTAGGCAGGCTCAGAGTGGGGAAGTGGGCCGTCAGACATCAGCGCCTGACTTTCTCTTCCACCCGCAGCAGGCTACCCTCTGCCCTCTGCTGTGCCACTGTAACGTTTACGTCACAGGGAATACACTTTGCTGCCCTAACATGTGTGTTACGAGGGAAACGAGAACGTGAAGCTGGTGACATTTGACAAAGGAGGCGGCGTTCCAAAGATGAGCTTGGGCAGTCCTGGCAGGAACATGCTGTCAGGGGTCATGTCAGAGACAGCCACCGCCGCTGGGCACTCACAGAGGTAGGTCGGTTGAGGTCAAGGGCCTCTGCCCAAGAGTCCTCTCAAACTACCATCCGTGGCCAGAGGCGGAGGCCATGGGTTGCAACCTCCCTTCCACACTGTAAACATCCTGAAAGCAAAGACTTCCTCACAGCAGCTAACTCAGTGCCTTCCACTCCAGAGCCAGGCGTCACTGCCCAGTGGCTAACTGATTATTAGTAAAATCGAGGAGACGGTGAAGGCAGATCTTGTCATAACAATAACAGTTCTCACAATAAATTTGGAAAGTACATTTCAATGTACAAAACATCCTCACATACAGTGTCTCAAATGATCCTCTTAAGGCTGCTAGGAAGCGAGTATTAGCAAACACATTTTGCTGAGAAGGAGAATGAGTTTCATAGGCATTAAGAGACTAGATTAACACTCCACAGCTTGCAACTGGAAGAGCTGGGCCTGAACCCAGGTCTTTGGTGTCTTAGATTGGGAGTTCATCTGCATCTTACAACTTCTCCTCCTTTCCTCCCTTCTCTTCGTCCCTCCCTTCTGGAAACACTGAGTATCTATTATGTACCAGACAACACTGTTCACGGTCCCACAGATATAAAGTTAACTAAGAAAGTTCTGGACCTGAGGAAGATCATAGTTTGGCAGGGGAGCCAGACATGTCAATGTGCAAACTATGATCCAACCTAAGACTAAGACCTTTACTGAGTCCTCTATGTACTGTGCACGGTACGACTAACGTTCAGCATCTTATGATGTAGGTATCATCTTCCCCACTTTACAGGTAAGGAAACGTAGCTTTACAGTCATTAAGTATCTCGTAAGTTGCAGCCAGGATCCCCATTCTCTCCTGATTCCTCATCTCACACTCTCAGCCACTCTACGATGCTATGCCACCATAAGCACTAGCACAGAGCTCTACACTGGGGCAGTGAAAGAGCAGGGAAAGATGGGTTGACCGTCCTGCAAAATTAGAGAAGCAGAAAAAAAGATGGGTTGACCGCCCCTAGAAGGTGGGGCATGTGCATATAACGCAGGAGAGAGGAATGAACCAGGTCATTTAAAGATGATGTTTAAGTTTGACCCCCGATTCTAAAAACTGAACATGAGAAGAGAGTATCCCACAAATCTGATGCCATTTAAAAATATTTTTCTGAGTAACTATTAGGTGCAAAGCATTGCCCAGGGATTCCATGAGGAATCAGATTCAGGCCCAACTCTTAAGGAGATAATCCTGTACTTGTACTGAGAGAGTAGAGGTGAAGCCATCTTCTGAGGTCACTCTGGGGTAGAAGGAAAAGTTCTGAACTGGGAACTGGGAGATCTGGACTCCAGTCCCAGTTTTATCACCAGTTCACCTCAGTCTCTCAGTTCCATTTCTGCAGCTTTGAAATCCAGTGTTGGAACAGATAATGTCTAGGGCCTCTTTTAGCTCTGATATTTTATTATTCTGTTTGGTTAAGGAAGTAGAGGAAAAGAGCTTACGTGTCACAGAGGACTGGAAAGGGAGAGAGTAGTTCACCTCATCAGAAGCCATCCCACAGGAGGTGCCTTTGGCACCCCAATCCTGCAGGTGCCCAGCAGCCGTATGGTGTGAGCTGCCAGGGTCCCCGCCTGTTTTCCACTCTCAAACTTGCAAGGGATGCCCTAAATAATGAAACCACAGACAGGTACTCCAAGAGGTCAGTGTTTTTCAGATGCCTTGCACATCCACAGCACTAAGTGGCTGCTTGAAGCTCTTATACCATTATTATTGTTGTGGTTAGAGAATTACGGTAATTAACACTATTTACTGGGAGCATTCTATGCACAAGGTGCCACGAGGGGCGCTTTGCTGACAGTTACCTCCTCCTCTTGCCAAATGTAAGCAGTGTTACTGTTTCTACTCTAGAGATGAATCTGTGGCTGGAGAAGGTTAAATAACCTGCCTGAAGCCACACAGCTACCAGTCTGGGGCAGAACCTGTACTCTTACGCAGTACTCTCACTCTAACCCCAATCCTAATCCTAACCCTAACCATAATCCTATTATTCTCCTGCTCAATTTTGCTACAATCTGCGATGCTTCCAATCCGGGTATCCTTCCTTCAGTTTAACCTGCCATGAGCAACTGAAAAGGAGGTTAAATGGCCGATACGAAGCATACCATAATCTTACCTTACAGTTTGCAAAGTGCTTTCTCATAAATCCATCATCTGATTCTCATGTCAGCCAGAGAGTGAGATGGAGCATTATTTCTATTTTATAAAAGAAGAAACTGAGTATCAAGGGAAGTGAGTAACCTGGAGGTTTCTTAAACCCTCTTGCCATGCTAATCATGTACTCATCTAAATCTCTGACCACTCTGGGACATTAATTTTCAGAACATTGTGTCATGTGTCTTAAAATGTATCCGGTTATTTATATTTGCATTGCAGCATGGCTAACATAGGGCCTTCCCAAAGAGATATTACCAAATGGCAACTGGTGTTTCCTTAAATCTTCTTCCAGGACTCAGTGTAAGTGATTCCCAAATAACTAAGAATAGTTCAGTGAATGCTAAAGTTCCAAACCCTCACAATAATACAATTTGTTTTCTTTCAAAATGCCAGTACATTCATTGAACCCCATCCTCTTTACTGACTTGACAGTGTCTATGTAAACTTCACAGGACATTTTGAACCTTCTTTTCTGAATGTAAGGCTGTATGTAGTGCTATGAAGTAGATCATGAAGAACTTTCTTATAAATTTTCTACAAACTATGCCTAAATGCAATTTTAACATAGCTTCATATACATCAGAAACATATCCATCAAGTCTTCCCAACTATAGACCCAAAGAAAGCACATAGAAAAGAAATTTAAATAATCTTTTGTTTCTCTGCCTCACATAATCAGACTCTCTTACCGCTAGAGAAGGTGGTACTATTTGCAAGGTTGTGTGGTGGTTAAATCAATCAGAGCAATTGCCACATGAAACGACAGGGATGAATCTCACAAACTTAAATGTCGAGCAAAAGAAATCAAATATTAAAAAGCACATAAAAATATGATTCAATTTATATAAAGTTCAAAAGAGGGAAAAATGAGTCTATGATGTTAGAGGTCAAGAGAGTGGTTACCTTGAGGGGGATTGTGACTGGGAGGGCACTTGAGGGGGGCTTTCATGGGGCTGGCAATGATGTATTTCTTGTTTCAGGTTCTGACTACGTGGTTGTGTTCGTTTTATAAAAATTCACTGACTTCTACACTTGTGATTTGTGTGCTTTTCTCTCTGCACGCTATATTTCAATAAAATGTTTCTGGAAAAAAATCAATTAACTCTAGCTTCTTGGGCCTTGACATCTGTAACTAGCATCTTGTTGCTTCTGTCACTTCTGTTTCCCTTTGGAGCTTCTCAGTGGGAAGTGTTCCACCTTTAATTCTGAAATACCTCTACTAAGCTCAACCTTCTTACCTGCCTAATTTTGTAATTTTTTCATGGCTACTGGAGGGCAGAGCCAACGTGGTTTGAAGAAGAAAAGGTTCTACCATTTACAGGTTTGAGTCCTTAAGCAATTGCTTGTTCAATGTGACTTTGAGGGTCTCTACCTGGGTAACTGGGGTCATAATGGCTGCTTCATAAGGTTATGATTACTCGTCATGAGGATTACATGAAACAATGTGTGCAAAGGCCATCAGAAATCCTAGCATAAAGGTGCTCTTGGAAACCTGATTTTTGCCCTTTACTCCTCCCCACATTGCCCATTCTGCTTGGATCTTCATCTAACATGAATCCCATCAACACTAGTATATAAAACAATAATATTCCCCACTACCTGGGAATTCCTGGGAAACCCCCATTGTCCATATTTTCTCTTCTGCTGCCATAGTTGAAAAGCATCAATACTAGGTTAATTACATCTACCACAAATGACCAAGTCTAACCTCAGCAGGGCTCTTAGTGCAGTTTTATCATCTCCCTACTGATTCCTCATAGGTGTATATGAAAACATTCCCACTGCTCACAAATTCCCATTTCCATGTCTATCCTCTCACTTTTACCAAAGATCCAATTTCCTACTTCACTGGTAAGATAAAGGTCAACTTGAATTCTACCAACTTCACCCCTTTCATGCCTCAGGAGGCTTCTTTGTCTCCACTTTTACCTATCCATTTTAGTGTCTCTCCTCACTTTGTTTTGTTTTTTTCTCCTCCACTCTAGTTTTTTTTTTTTAAAGACCTTGATAATTTCGGTTATACCCTCACCCATTTACACCTTTAACAACTTGTTCTCCATGACCTTCACTGTTTCTACTATACACTCATTTATGTTTTTCCCATCCTACAACCTAAAAGCTTTTCTTTAGGCCCTGCTTCAACATTATCACATCATTCTTCTTTTATTGCCACCTTCCAGAGAAATAATTTTAAATTCTAGTTCCACTTCTTCACCAGCCCATCAACCTTCAATATCTGTAGTCTTGCTTCTGCTCCCTCCATTCAATGGCAACTGCTTTCTCTCTCTCTTTCTCTCAAAACCCAGGGGCCTCCTGAATGTGAAACTTAGTGGGCACTTCCTATTTATTTTATTTTTTAGAGGGTACTTCTTAGTATCCATTGACATCTGTCACACTTGACTTAGTGACTCTAATCTCTCCTTTGGCAGCTTCATTTACTTCCATGTCTTTATATGTCATTTTCATTTTGATAGCTCCCAAATCATTGTCCCTGATCTGTTACTGAAATGCCACACCTACGTTTCCAGCTGACTAGTGCATCTTACCACATCATTATTCTACTTCTACAAATTCAAACTCATCATAAAATAGATCATTTTATGAAATAAGCATTGTTCAAGGCATCTGATTTCCCCAACTGGCTATTCCACTAACTTGCAGAGTGATCATAGACAAGTCATTTACTCTTGCTGGATTTTCTTCTACACGGAACAAAGGGATTGGGCATAATCATAATGACTTCAATAGCTGTGAAATTCTATAATGCTATGTTTAAAAAGATAAAGCCATAATCTTCTTCCTACCTACAATCTGCCCTTTTCCCTGACTTCCATATTTTTTATTAATGGTATCCACATTCCCATAGTTATCTAAACTTAAAATCTCTGCTTTATCTTCCATGCTTCCTGTTTTTTCTCAGTTTCTACAACCTACCAGTTGGCAGGCTCAGTGGATTCTACCTCAAAAATATCGATTGCATCCAGTCCCATCTTTCCCTTTCTCTCATTATAAATTATAGTCAAGCCCTCATTTAACCAACCAGGGCTTTTGCAGTCACTTTCGCACTGGTCTCCATGTTTTATACCGTCAAAAGATTGATTTTCTTCATACGTGACTCATTACATCAAGTGCCAGATGAAAAATCTTTAATGACCCCCAGGACCTTTCTAATACATCCAAATACCTTTATTTGGTGTTCAGGGTTCTTTCTAACCCAGGTCCAGCATCACGTACTCTTCTCCTTTACTCAAATCTCAGCTGCAAACACAGGGATGGATTTGTTCCCCAAGTAAGTCCTGTTATTTTCACCACGATCTCCTGGTCTGTGCTGTTTTCTCTGCATAGATGATGTTCTCTGTAATCCTTTATTGAAATCCTTGCCATCAATCAAGTCCCAAGTCAGATGGAACTTCTACTTGACGTCTTCCTTGAATCCCACGGCTGGAAGCCATCTGTCCCTGCTCAGAACACCAGTGCCATCACGCTCTTCTGCAGTGACACTTTATCATGTTCTTAGCTGATTTAAAGTGATTTATATATACGCATTTTTCATTATCTGAAGGACAGAGGCCATGTCCTCTTTGTACCCAGATCAGTACTTCTACTGTAGGCTTATAATAGAAAGGGGATAAAAGAATGAATTAAGTACTTAATATTGTACTTTGTGTATGATAAAAAAATAAAAGTCACAGGAAATATGACCGTAAGGAGTTGTTGGGGAGACAAATCACTACCCAAGGAAACAGTTAGAAAACAATGTAAGATATTCTAACATATCAACACCAAATTGAATTGGCTCTGCTTTAGATTCAGAGTTTGTTCCAACTCAGCTCCAAGTAACTGGATGGTATCAAACATAAATTGCCCTGGGTTACTTTTCTTATGAGTAAACTGCAGAGTTGTCCAATTTAGCCAAAAAACAAACAAAATGAAGACAAACAAAGACAGCCAGTTAAATTTCAATTTCAGATAAATAATATATTTTTTTAGTTCTTATACTATAATCTGTCCTTATACTAAAAAATTATTTGTTATTTATCTGAAATTCAAATTTACTGGGTATCCTGCATTTTATTTGGCAGTCCTCAATAAGGGAACTGTTGTTAATCATCTCTAAGGCTGACTACTCCAACATTCTACATTCAACAGCATTTTCAGAGAAAAGAAAGATAAAACTGTGCTGTTCCCTTGGCTTATAATTCCTTTCCCCTAGATCTCTGCACTCAACTTTTAGCTCAGTTATAGATGCCATAAAACCCTTTTGATTCTCCTATCCAAAACAGCACCTTCTTATCCTTCCAGCTCCCCTCTCTGGTCACCCCTTATCCCATTAGCTTGTTTTTTTTTCATTATCTGAAATTATCTCCTCCATTCCTTTGGGCACATGCTTATTGCCTGTCTCTCTCTGTCACTAGAATGTAATCTTCAGAGAGAAGGGTCTTTACCATCCTGTTCACTGCTGAGTCCCCAGCACCTAGAACAACAATGGCAGATACATGAAACACTTAAAAAAACAAAAAAATACAGTAAGTGCTAAAGATGAATTTTTTGGCCAAAGAGGACTAATGGGGTCCAAAGGAAGAAAGCTGAGTATGGGTTAATGTGGTTAGGAAAGGTTTCTTGGAGGAAGTGGGACTTTAGCAATGCCATAGAGCACTGGTTTGGGGGGCGAGTGTCTATCACCTGAATAAGCTTAGGAACATTTGCAAGCTATACAAATCCCTGCCCTGCCCCACCTCCTCATTGGGCCTATCAGAATTTAGGGTGGTTGATAAGCACTATGTCTAATGTCAAAAGGCTCCCCAGATGATTCTGATATAACCCCTCTACCCCACTGGAGAACATCTTCTACAAATGATGGGTAGGATTTGGTTAAGCAGAAAGCCTTAAGAACAGAACGATGTGAACTGAGCACAAAGAGAAGAAAAAGAGCATAAACTCTCAGGTGGTATGGAAGTACTGCTCAGATTGGAATAGAGTTAAGGAATTTGTGCTTCAGCTTGTAGGCAAAGGAGAACAAAGGAAGGATTTTCAGAAGGAAATAAAATTGTAAATTGCTACCTATACTTTACACCAGGATCAGGAAAGTCTGAGGAACCAAACACAGCCTACTGCCTATTTTCGTAAATAAAGTTTAACTGGAGCACAGCCATGTCCATTTGTTTACACACTGCCTAGGATGCTTTCGCTGAAAGTTCAGCACAATGCCTGTAATACTCAACCCTTGTCAAGCTCTCCATGTCCTTTAAGATTCTGCCATTGCAGAAATGGCCTTGCAGCCAGGACTCCACTAATTCATTTTATGTGATGATTACATTTACGCATTCATTAATTCTTAGATACTTGAAAGGATTTGGGATATACAGGTTCTAGGTTAAAGTGCTGGGTTCTGTATTTACCCGATTTGTGAGTCCTACACCCTGCTCATCATCTACCATGATTATCATACTCTGTCGATATGTGGTTCTGATAACATATATCAGTGGTATTGCAGGGTCTTCTAATCTGGCACCAAATAGGAAGATACAGTTATAAATAACCACATAGCAAGTTCAAGTCTCTTCTTAGGAACTGATATCTGACAGAGGATTGGTATGAAGCTTGGTTCCCAGCAATAGCACCAGACACATGAGCAGGCAGGGTGTCATGGCTAAGTTTTCCAGTAACTCCAAAAATATCTACTCTCACCTCTTTCCCCATAGAGTTACACAAACACTAACTTCCATCCTTATCACACTTTTAGTCCTTTCCCAACTCTAAGTCTTACTTCTGGGAATAACCTAATGTTTTAAGCAAATGGCTATAGAGTTTGGTTTCCTGAGAGCCTCCTCCTGGGAATGCTACTGTTTTAGATGGCTTTAAAAGAGCTTTCCATCTTCTCCTACCCCAAGGGTAATGTGGAAGCAAATTCCCTTTTGGTTACAGTAGCTTACACAGCATTTACTCAAGAAATATTTATCCAGACAGAGCTTATCATCTTATATGTTGGGGTTAAATGGTGAAAAAATAACCACTGGTGAATGATTTGTAAATAACTAGTTTTAGTGCCTAGACAGTGATATTCCAATATGGGTAATTTAATTAGAGTGGTAAGGATAAAGTGGTGATAATCACTGGATACCACATAAGCCTAAAGAATGGTCACCTAACAAAGTCTTGGGGACTTCTTGGAGGAAGTGGTGTCTAAGTGGTAAGCTGAAGGAGCTACATAGATCAAGAGGAGGTGGGAAGAGAAGCCAAAACAAGAGAAGTTCTAGAGGTCCAGAAAGAATAGAAGACTGGAGTCCCGTGTCAATAATATACTATAAACAGTTGCTGATTATCTGAGGATAGCTACAAAGCTTTGTGGTAGATTCTCATCACTCTCTGGTATGTCGCATAAGGAAACAAGGGCTTTGGCTTATATTCTACTTTTTATACTGCCACCACTGTTTTTGTGTGTGAGCTCTGGACATTGCTTAACCTTTTAGAACATCAATTTTCTCATTTGTCAAATCTCATTTGTCTCATTTGTCAATAGGAATACCTGCCTTGAAGGACTTTGCAGGAATCCAATGACACAATGTGTGGGAAAGTGCTTTGCAATCTCTAATTCCGGCCACCATCCTGGCCACTCCCTGTTTCCACCCACCATTGTCCATCTAGATTTGCTCAGCAAATGCAAGCTACTTTTAATGTCATCTGCTGACAATAAATCAAATAAATCAAGAGTCCCCAAATCCAGATTTTTAGATTCTCCCAGGCTACACAACACCATAGCCCACGTAGTAGATAACAGTAAGGTGACCATCAGGGAAACTTACCAAACTGTCAATCTGTAATTCTTTATGTTTTTCTTGCTCATTTGACAAATGTGGAAACCAATGGGAAAGAGTCCCATGAATGTCACCCAGCTAGGGAGTGATGCTAAGAGCATCTGGTTTGTGGATGAACTGTGCATTTCCATCATCTCTTGCCTCCAAAGCCAATGGGTCCCTTCTGCTTCAGGACCTTCTCAAGTCCTCCAGAAATCAGTATAAGGACAGTGAACTGCAATCTGGAAGCAGTTTAGCTTTCCCCATTTTCACCCAGGGAAGCTGTGTCCTAATCCCTCCCTGCTTCTGGGCTTAGTGTAACTGAACAGTCCAAACCTCTGGGGTTTGGGAGGCTAATGACCACCTCCCAGACAAAGTTAATCAGGTGGATGAGCAGTAAGCTCCAAGCTTTAGCAGGAGATTTCTCTCGAGTTATAAACGCCCAGAGAACTCGCTACTTGTATTTCTCCCAACACAGTCATTCCCTAGGAGAAGTTCAGCAGGGATCCCTGTAATAAAAAGGTCTTTGTAACTCACATGGGTGTAAAAAACCAAACCAGTCATTTGGGAAAGGAACTCACTTATGCCCATGGGGAGGAAAGGCTAGGGGATACATTCATGACCTAGTTTTAGGTAACATTTTAAATTAACTTTAACATTTTCATTTCATTGTTATTATTCTGTCATGAGGTCACAATTATATGTCTGCAAGGAATTCTTTCTCTAATATATCCTGTGTTTTTGAAAAATATTGACAGGCAATCTTGTGTAGTTAAAAAAGAAAAGAGTACTGTCCAGTGGCAAAAAGATCAGAGATCTAGCCCCAGCTTTATCACTTGCTAGTATTGGGGATCTTGGCATGTCACTAAACTTCTCGGGGCCTCAGCTACCTCCTCTGTGACATACGAGTCCTTTTTACTTCAGGATCAACTGAAGCAAGAATGACAGCACAAGAAGCATGAAAGTGACTTGAGGATCATGATATCTGACTCAGTTTCCCATAGCCCAAAACTTTACAGAACTGGGAACACAGCAGGCCCTCAGGAAATACTTGCTGCTCAAATGAAGAAGCTCCAAAACAGGTCCTTAAAATAATGGGAAAAAGTATGCTTAAATTATTAAAAATTACCAGTTGACAAAAATCTGCTTATCTGCTATTGGTAGTCTGGTGTATGTGGCAGCCATGTGAGGCCCAGAAGAAATCTGTAGCTTGTACTGTGGCCCATTCATGAACAAATGGTTTTCTTCTGAGTGTTTCAGTGCACTACACCCGATGCACACACACACACACGCATACACATCCATGCTATCTTTTACTAGGGAGAAAATGGAGACTACTTGAGGTATTAATAGCTTGATCTTCAGAGCCCACCCATTTAAACATTATCTGTCAATAATGTCATGTTTGGGTGAGAAAACCCAATAAAAAGAAGACTAGAGAATAGGCTGTTTATGAACAATACATTTGGATACTAGAAATGGAGCTGTACCTAACAAGTTGTGATTGCCCAATCCATCCAGGGTAGAGAGATTGCCCTGGCATAGAGTCATCTTCCTAATGGAACTCAGACCCTCTGGAAATCAAAAACATAGAGAAGGGTAAAGGCCTTGAGTGCAGGATCTGTGTCTTAAGTCACAGTTCCTTACACGCATGTAGGCATCTAACACATATTTGATGAATGTATTAATAAGTGAGGGACCGGGGAGTGGAAAGAGCTCTGGACTGGGAGTCAAATGTGGATTCCAGCCCACATTCTATCATCAGCTATGTAAGCAGAGGGAAGTCATTCCAAATCTCTGTCCCTCACACGTGAAACGAGGAGACTAGATAAATCAGCAGCTCACAATCAATAAAGTTCAGTGAATTGGCTGATCTCGGTGGGCAAGGAGAAGTGAGTCCAGCCAGAAGTGATGTTCTAGGCTGCAGCCAGGAATGTGGTCTGAGTGCTGACTAAGTGCCCAGAACTAAAGAGATAATATTCCCTTCCATGATCAGTATCTCAGGAAGTCTTGTGAAGAGGGGAACCCAAATCACCAGAAAATGAATTTATTCAAGGAAGCCGTTAGCTTTGGCCAGTCACTCTGCTTGTTGTAGGATGAGCCTGTCACTCTGAGAAATGAAATAGGACCCTTGAAAGTCTTCTCACACGGCTAAAGATAAAAGCAAGAACAGTAGAGAGAAGACATCACTCTGGATGCCTGTGTTTGTGCAATAGAGCAAATGTCCTCAATATGCATTTGATTGCATTTTAATATTCATATCATTAGGAGTTTATATTATAGCATGTTACTTTTCCTTGTAATATTTCCATTCTGTAATCAACTTTATTATTATTAAAAAGTACTATAGGGAGAGTCAGAGGAGAAGCCGTGATGATACAACATTGCCGGCCTTGAAGATGGGAGGAGAGAGCCACGAGTCAAGGAATGTGGGCAGCCTCTAGAAGGTGGCAAAGGCAAGGAACTGGAGTGTCCACTAGAGTCTAAGAAGGAATCCTCCCTGATGACATCACGTTTTTAGCCCCGTGAAGCTGATTTTTGGACTTCTGACTGAGGAATATAAGAGAGGCCATTTCAATCGAATATCTCATGGTCTGCAAGGAGTTTCTGCAGTGCCACTGAGAACTTATGCAGATTAACCAATTGATGCTGATGTAACAGTGATAGGTTCTGGTCCTGGAGGATATGTTGCTGCTATTAAAGCTGCCCAGTTAGGCTTCAAGGTAGTCTGCGTTGAGAAAAATGAAACACTCGGTGGAACATGTTTGAACGTTGGTTGTATTCCTTCTAAGGCTTTATTGAATAACTCTCATTGTTACCATATGGCCCATGGAAAAGATTTTGCATTTAGAGGAATTGAAATGTCTGAAGTTCGCTTGAATTTAGAGAAGATGATGGAGCAGAAGAGTAATGCAGTAAAAGCTTTAACGGGTAGAATTGCCCACTTATTCAAACAGAATAAGGTTGCTCATGTAAATGGATATGGAAAGATAACTGGGAAAAATCAGGTCACCGCTATGAAAGCCGATGGCAGCACTCAAGTTATTGATACAAAGAACATTCTTACAGCCACAGGTTCAAAAGTCACTCCTTTTCCTGGAATTACGATTGATGAAGATACAGTAGTGTCATCTACAGGTGCTTTGTCTTTAAAAAAAGTTCCAGAAAAGATGGTTGTCATTGGTGCAGGAGTAATAGGTGTAGAATTGGGCTCAGTTTGGCAAAGACTTGGTGCAGACGTGACAGCAGTTGAGTTTTGGGGTCATGTTGGTGGAATTGGAATTGATATGGAGATATCTAAACTTTCAACGCATCCTTCAAAAACAAGGATTTAAATTTAAATTGAATACCAAATTTACTGGTGCTACTAAGAAGTCAGATGGAAAAATTGATGTTTCTATTGAAGCTGCTTCTGGTGATAAAGCTGAAGTTATCACTTGTGATGTACTCCTGGTTTGCATTGGTTGACGACCCTTTACTAAGAATTTGGGACTAGAGGAGCTTGGAATTGAGCTGGATCCTAGAGGTAGAATTCTAGTAAATACCAGATTCCAAACTAAAATTCCAAATATCTATGCAATCGGCGATGTGGTTGCTGGTCCAATGCTGGCTCACAAAGCAGAGGATGAAGGCTTTATCTGTGTAGAAGGGATGGCTGGTGGCGCTGTGCGCATTGACTACAATTGTGTACCATCGGTGATTTACACACACCCTGAAGTTGCTTGGGTTGGCAAAGCAGAAGAGCAGTTGAAAGAAGAGGGTATTGAGTACAAAGTTGGGAAATTCCCATTTGCTGCTAACAGCAGAGCTAAGACAAACGCTGACACAGATGGTATGGTGAAGATACTTGGGCAGAAATCAACAGACAGAGTATTGGGAGCACATATTCTAGGACCAGGTGCTGGTGAAATGATAAATGGAGCTGCTCTTGCACTGGAATATGGAGCATCCTGTGAAGATATAGCTAGAGTCTGTCATGCACATCCGACCTTATCAGAAGCTTTTAGAGAAGCAAACCTGCCTGCATCATTTGGCAAATTGATCAACTTTTAAATTAGAAGATTATATTTTTCTGAAATTTCCTGGGAGCTTTTATAGAGGATTTACTTACATGGATGGAGCTGGAGTATGGTATGTGAACAGCTGTGTTTGAAACAAGGTGATCAAGTTATTTTAAACTTGGTTTTCACATTGGAAACAGTCATTAGAATATGTTAAACATGTATAAAATGAACTGATGTAAAAAAAAAAGTACTATAGGAACTTTTGGCTACCATGAACACAATATTTTCCACTCTACTAAATGTTTTCATATCCATGTAAAAGGCTGCAGTGATGCCCTCAGAGGAACCATTCAGGGGTAGAAAGCGGAGATGATACCTCAGTTCCATTGTGTGGAACTTCTCCCTCAGTTTGTCAAGAAATTGTTTGTAAAGTGGAAATTTAAAAGATGTCAAGTGCAACATTCACCTGACTGGACACATACAGTTTACCTGGAGTATCCTAAGACCGTGCTGCTAGTGGAAAGAACACAAGTTGTGAAAGCTTGGGTTCAAATCTGCACCCTGCCCCCTAGGAGTTGTAGGACTTTGGACAGATGACTGAATTTTTGTTATGGGCAGCATATCTTTAATTTAATGCAATAATCTTCTCCAGAGTTTCTGTGTGAGGATGTAAAGGACTGTGAAACACCTAGCACATAGTAGGCATTCCATAAATGTTAACCCTCCTCTTTTCTCCAGAAAGCTCTGCCCTTCTGTGGTCTACCTGTCCTCCAACACTGAACCAACTAAGTGAAACCTATTAGTTAGTCAGGCAAGCTTCCCCTTCTCTTAATTCCACCTACCAAAATATGTCTTATTTTCCCCCAAATATATTCCTCCTCCTACTTTCAAAAATGTAATGAAGAGCCCCACCTAGTCTGATATGACTATAGTAACTTAGGGGTAATCTTAAGTTTGAAAACAGAAGTCAGTGTGAGAACAAAAGTATACTAGTATATTGTTCCGTTGATGGACTTAAGATATTAAATTAATATAGTGTCATAGGATTTACCATTCTTTTTTTGTATACACTCTGTTATTATATATCTGAGGAATTTATGATAAGGAGCACACTTTGGAATTCACACCTAAATTCACTAACAAATGAGTAAAATAGTTTTTGGCAGACTTTTACATATAAAAGAGTAGGACAACCCTGTTATTACCATGTGAAATACAAGGTAAACAACCATAATGGACTAATAATCTGGATCATTTAACCCTACTACTTAAAAGATTCTTCAGTAAATACTACAATGAAGTGGCTTTTGGCATGAGAAAGTTAAGGTTAGAACATTTTGATGTGGATCTTTTAAATGAAGCAATACCGTCATTTTATTTGTCCTGTTTTGTGGAAGACTCTGAGAATTGCTTCTTAAAATTTCTTTCTTTGTTTTGTCTTTCTGGTAGAAATGTAGTATTGAGAGATGTCCGTGAGCTAATGAAATTCAAAAAAGCTTAAAACGATACTTTCATTATTTGGCACAAGATACTCAGGAAAGTACTGAAAATAGGAAAGGCTCAAAATGAAACTTAGGAATACAAACCTCTATTCATGAAATGGGAAACAGTAAGGACATTAGGCAATAATGGATTTTCCATCCTTATGGATCTTACACAAGATCTCTGCAGAGGAAAAGAATGAAACAACTTTAGGAACACTGAGAAATTCAGTCATGTTTCCCAAGACCCTGAATCAGAATCTGTGTGAGTCTATCTAATACGTAGTGAATGACGATATGGCTCATGGATGTCTAACAGGAAAAGAGACAAGAGAAGAAGAAAGAATCAAACGCCCATACATGGCAACTCAAAAACAGAACTGAAGGACCTCTACAAAATCAACCAACCTTGCAATGACTAAACTTCATTCTAGACTAACAGCATGAAATACAACATTCTTCAGGAAGACAAATGTTTCTACCTGCATCTTGAATCGTTGAATGTCAGGGTATGAAAGTGTCCTCTCACAGGTAGGAGCCTAACTTCTGACCAAAGAAGTTATAAGGAATTATCATGCACATCATGCATATTCCAAGGAATCCTGTGCAAACTTGATAAGATATTCACAGGAATAAGAGCTGCTTTGAATTACTGAGAGCAGCAAAATATTGAAATCTATTGAGAGCAGCAAAATATTCACCTATGCAACAAATATGTGCCAGCCATTTTTCTAAGTCCATGACAAGGTACCAAAGTAACAAAAATTCCTGCCCTCACGGAGCTTATATCCCATGATTTAACATCTACACAATCCTAACAACAGTCATAGAAGGTCATTATTGCAGATGAGGGAACTGAGATTTTAAAAAATTGAGTAACTTGCTTAAGGTCACAGAGCTTGTAACCAATGGGCCAAAATTCAAATCCAGTTCTGTGCAGCTCCAAAGCCTGAGTTTTCCACCTGCTTTGCTACACTATATCTTATGAGCAACAGAAAAAAGATTCTGAGGGTCAGCACATCTACTGCAACTCAGGTGCATATTTTCCACTAAAGAATACTCATTTCTCGTTTGTGGTAAACAGACTACAACTTACCAAGGAGGCAGCAACTCAGTACTATGTGCCGACCAACAGGCAGGCTCTCATTCGTCCAAAATTTATGAACCAGGTATGTGTCAAACCGTAGACCAGTTCCTGGGGATATAAGACATAGCCTTTGCTTTCAGGGAGTCTAGTGGGAAAGAAAAGCATATAAATGGATCACCGTAACATAGCAAGATGAGGCTGAGATAAAGACAAGGATGTCTCCAGGATGCTTGGGAGAGAGCAGAAAACAGGTCAACACAGCCTGAGGGGAAGGACTTTTGAGCCTTGGGTTGAGTCTTAACCAGATGGAGTTAGCTTGGTGCAGAAAAGGGAGGTGGGGTGAGAAAGCTCTAAAGTGCTTTGAGTAGAGACAGAGAATGACACGTGCAGGGAAGTGAAAGAGAGCATGGTGCTCAAGAAACTGCAAGTATTTTGACATGTGGGGTGGAGTGAGAGCGATGCTTCTGAAAATGGGCTGTACTGTATTTGAGCAATGTGTGTGTGTCTGGGGGAAGGTGTTGCAGACAGGAAAGAAACTGGGGAACATATGTAGAAATCCAATAATAAGTTATGAAATCTATTTAATGGGTCTTGGTCAGTATTTATTTAAACAACAAAAGACTAGACTAGAATAGAAAACATCAGGTATAACACATGTAGTAAGATATTGTTTTATAAAACACGTGCATATGTGGGGACTCAGTCTTGATGTAAACTTTATGTCTTACTGCGAGTCATGGTCCAAAAAGTTCTAAACCACTGGTCCAGTCTATCTTTTCCAAGGGGCAGATTGTCCCCTTTGGACCTATTCAACGGGGCTCCCTTGCAGGACCTACTATCTATCTATTCCTGTCAGGAGACAAAGAGAGGTCGCTTGGAACAAATCTGTCCCAGTTTCTTAAATACTTTCCATACTCCAAAGTCCATGATCTAATTCTAAATCTCAAGTGCTCAAACAGATAAACTCCAATGACCAGGGCTATTTCTGAAAAGCAATTAATATTTCCTTTGAAGAAGTGAGAAAAAATACACACACAAAATGAAGCTTCAAATGACTCCAAGAAAGTTTGGGGCCAGCAAAAAGTTCTCTGACCCAGCTATGTTTTCCACCAAATGAATCACCCAGGTACAAAGCCAATACCTTTGAGTCATGAAGCACATGTGTTGTATCTTTGGATTCTTTTCCTTTACACAGGGATTTTCCCTAAAAAACTTTTTTGGATTTTATTCCTCACTTTCTCTTCTAATTCAATTTCTTGCCAGTTTCTCTGCTCTTTGATTTTTCCTTTACGACGTCTAATCTTGTTTCTCTCCTCTTTTGTCTCACCATTCTGAATTAATAAAAAAGTTCACATGCAAAGAAAATCCGTATAAAATACAGCTTTAAAAAAAAAGAACTTAAGATGTTACTGTTTCTTTCTTTTAAATGTATTACCCATTTGTTTGTAAAGCACATGAGTTAAAGAGATCCCACAATATCAAGTGCTGGGGAAATTGATAACATGAGAAATTCTTTTCACCTGCAAGGAAGTGAGGGTGGAAGAAGAGGAAACCTTTTTGTGGGACTGGCATTTGAACAGCTCTTAAGAAGATGGGAGGAATTGGATATGCACAGACGGTATTAGGGAGAGATCAAAAGTGCAACAGAAAGATGGGAAGCTTGGGATCTGAATTTAAACTGTAATGAAAATAAAGTTTTATAATTTAACCCTCAAAAAAAAAAGAGTTAAAGAGAAAGTTAACCGAAGTAGTTTAATAAATACTTCTTCATTAAATTATCTGGTTAACTTAGGCTAGTAAGATATTAGAGATTGATAATTCAAGTCAAAAATTCACTTCGGGCCTAAATTAATTAGATTGCTGGCCAATATCAGTAGAATTAATCAGAACTTGTGTTTTGTGGGTCAGCACATACATTTGTTTATGAATCAACAATCAGAAGTCAGTGTTGGAAATGACTGACTCTCTCTCAAGCCCTGACGATTTATCCTTCTCTAAGAATACATCTCTCTTCTTTGAGCTATAAAAACACCAATTGTTTTTGGGAGGCAATTTTGTACAACCATAGATTTCTTGAACTTGAAAACAACCTTAGAGATTATCTGGTCCAGAGTTTCTCAACCAGTTTTTTTTTTTTTTTTTTCTACCGGTTTTATAAGGTTAAAAACATAAAAGACCACATACCTTGCCCTTATGTAGATTCAGATGGCCCTTTTGTTGGGATTCTGTGCTTTTTATATCCGTATTGGCTAAGAAGAGTTTGTGAAGCTTTATTTTCTGTGGTTTCTGAAGATATTTTTCTTCTCTTTTTTAAATGAAAAATTGAATATGCTTTATTAAATATGTATAAAACTTGGGAATCACTAAGGTAGTCTAATTCTCCATTTTACAGACCAGGAGAATGAATCCCAAAGATGATAAATGGTTTTTCCCCATGCTCCATCCTCCATGGACCGGGTACAGGATATGCATAGCAGATGCCTAAGAAGTAGCCATTTCAACCACCTTGAAAATGCCCGTAAAGGAAAAAAGTGAGTAAGGAAGTGAGTGACAAGAAATCATCCATTGAGTTACCATCCCAAGGGTAACATTTGCCGGAGAGGGTGATTTTCCAGGGGACTTCAGAATGTGTCCTTAATTTCTGGCCCATTTTAGTCATTCTGCCAAGAGCCCAGCAGCAAATAGCTGCTGCACATGAGGGGACATTTGTCCAAACAAGTGGTGTAAAAACAAAGCTGCTTTGTTTAGAGCGCCTCGGTGCTCCTCCCTGCTCCCTCCCTAACCTCAAAGACCTCAAAAAAGGTCATTTTGTGAAGTTCTGGTGTGTACGTGAGTAAACTTGAATCATCATATGTCACAATTGGAACCACTCGGCCAAATGCCACAGACCAGATTACCATGGCATCCCCAAATAGGTTATTATGGCAGGTCTGGGCTACTGGGTCACCAGGATACTCCAGCTGGGTTTGTTTTTCATCTTACCCCCAGGGAGCTCTGGTGCATTGCAAACATCTATACCTAAAGCCATTGGAAAAATATCTTGAATTCATTCAAATTTACTTAGAAAGAACAGAAGGACAACAGAAATATTTATGTTACTTTTCAAATTACGTAGAATTAGTGTGTCTGAGGGAGTCTTGGGCACAGATCACATCCAAAAAGGTAGAAGGAAGGGGGGCGTGGGTTGATTACCTGAGTAATTTGGACACTTAAAACAATAAGGAGAGAAGAGCATATTTGATATGGGTCAGGTATTTGAAATACGTACGTTCACCAATTAAATCAAAATTATGGAACACTTATTCAACTTTCCAGCTCATTCCACTTAATAACCATAGCTACCATTCAATGAGCATCTACTAGTTGGCAGGTACGTACTTGATGCTTTACGTGGATTGTTCTGCCATCCTTGCAAAGTCAGTTTTGTAAACTTTATCTTTCAAACTGCTAAGTAGTGAAGCTTTGATTTGTTTCCATGGTTTTCTGTCTCCAAATGATGACTTGGCCTTCAAAAGCTCTAAATTCTCAATTCTCATTTTCCCTTTTAGTAACTATGTGACCTTGGGCTAGTCACTTAACCCCTCTCCATTTCATTTTCTTTATCTGCAAAATAGGGTTAATGATAGTCTCTAAGAATTTGTTATACATGAAAAGGGCACATAAAGCCCTTAGCTGGCACAGAGTAAGCATTTGACCTGTTGTTGGCTTTTATCATTATTGTAATGATAGCATATTATTAGTATATCCGCAAATAACCTGGACAGTTAAGATGCCCAGATGCTGAGACTAAAATTTTCAAATTGACCTCAATTATCAGGGAATTTTTTGTAAAGGACAATTCTCAATTCATAAGTATGTGGTGGGAAAAGATCAGGTCATTGCCAGTCCTTAGAGCCCACAGAGCTCAGCTTATGCTGTGTCACATGTATCAACACATTTGACTTCAGGGAAAATTATATTAACGTAGGTCACCAGGCTTGCAAAAACCAACAACCATAAACCCTTCTCTTTAATAGGCTGGTTGCTATGAAAAGAGGGACATTTGAATAAAAGCCATCAATTCTATAAACACCCCCAATGAATTAATCCCTCATTTTGAGAGCACGGGAGAGTAGAAACCGGTCTCAACATAGATGAAAACAAAATTCATGTGTTTTCTGAATAAAATTTATAGAATGGTGGCAGTGTATGATACCATGAATATGCACAGTAGTTTGACCTGGCAAGGCTGCTCACTGATTTGCTGTTATAATGTACTTGTTAAAAGAGCCTAGATCCTGGAGTCAGGCTTTCTGGAATCAACTCATGGCTTCTTCACTTGATAGCTTCCTGATATTAAAAAAATTACTTAATCTCTTTAAAGCTCATTTTTCTTACCTGGAATACAGATATTATAACAATACATACCTCACTGTGTTGTTTTAAAGATTAAGGGACACAGTGCATAGTAAAAAAGCACTTTGCCCCGATCCTGATATAGCGTAAATGCTCAGTAAATCTTAGCTCTTACTGCTTGTTGTCAATCAAAAGCTTTCTGTGTCGAGTAAAGACTGTGTACCTCTTCCGCACTCACGAGAGCTTGGCAATGGGGAGAGCTAATGGTGATTTCTCAGGTAAAGGAGGTGCCCTTGTTGCTGATGGAAACCTGGCAAGCTGTGAGGTACAGTGGGACAGAGCATCCAGCTTGGACTCCTTTTAAGTATAAGAGTCAAAATCAGCCAGTGCCTGTCTGTCATCATCCTGGTGGGCTGTGGTAGTTCATTCTATATATCATTCTCTCATGGAGGCCATGGTTCCTCCCTCTGAGCAGGGGCAAGAGTGGTAGTGGGGTAGGGGAAGGGTTCCTTGTGGCCAAGTTTCCAAAGCAGCTTCATGAACATTTATTAAGGGCTAGGATGCTAGTAGGGGATTCTAGTATATTTTATGACTCCTGGCATTGGAAATTACCCCTGCTTCTAAATTAAGCATCAATTAAGTCAGGCCACTGAAGTATGACTGCTGAGTGCTGTAAAGACCCACTTGGATTTTGTGTTACATTCACTTTAAAAAATATATTTATTTATTTATTTATTTTATTTTTTAGTTGCATCAGGTCTTAGTTGCGGCATGCAGGATCTTTCGTTGTGGCGCGTGGGCTCTTCGCTTCATTGCGGTGCGTGGGCTTCTCTCTAGTTCTGGTGCAGGGGCTCCAGAGTGCGTTGGCTCTGTAGTTGCGGCACGCAGGCTCTCTAGTTGTGGCTTGCAGGCTTAGTTGCCCCACGGCATGTGGGATCTTAGTTCCCCGAACGGGGATCCAACCGGAGTCCCCTGCATTGCCTGAAGGATTCTCAACCACTGGACCACCAGGGAAGTCCCAGATTCACTTTTTATTGATGATTTCAAATCTCAAATGAACCCCAATACTGCCTGGAAGTCAGTACTTACTTATTAATTCATTGGGGGTGTTTATTCATTGGGGGAAGTCAATGAGTACTTACTTTCTGTGACACTATGTCCTACCTTTTCCCTTCTCAAACCTCCCATCTGCCTTCCACTCCACAATTTAAACTATCAGATGAGAAAGAACTCTCTAAGTTTTACCTGAGTATGTGTAAGAACGTATCTCAAAAGCTTGTTATGAGGATTAAATGAGTTAATAAATGAAAATTACTTAGAACATTACCTGGCACATAATAAACTCAATAAATATTAGCTATAAGGATGGTGATTATTTCCTGTGCCTAAAGTTATCTCCTCCTTTTTCACCTGAAGAGGTGTCCCTGCTCCGGTCAAAAGGCAAGGCCTCAACCTACTTTCTGGATCTCACTACCCTTTACCTGCTCTAGGATTGTTCCCTTGATTATTTCCTTTCTCTTTCCATCAGTAACCTCTCCTTGTCTCTGAATTTTTTTCAGCAACATACAAATATGCTTTACCATCCTCAAGTGTTCAACCCACTGTGAATCTGGCTTCTAACCTTATAAGTCCCATAAATCTACTCTTGTCAGGATCACCAATGACTTCTGTGTTGTCAGAACCAGTGGTCACTTTTCTATTCTCAACCTACTTCAACACAGCTGATGGCTGTCTCCTTCTCAAAATACTCTCCTCACTCAGGCTCTGTGATACCATGTTCTCCGTGGTTTCCTCTTACCTCTCGGATCATTCTTTCTGAGTCTTCTTCCTGATCCCCTCCTTCTCTACTCAGAATCTCAATACCGTCATTCTCCCTGGATTTGTATACTCCCTCTACACTCTCATTCAAGCCCATGGATTTATTCACAATTTATATGCTGAAGACCCCAAATATGGATCTCTAGCCTAACCTTTCCTATGCTGACCTGACATCTACTCAAGGATGCATCACAACACTCAAAATTAGCAGCTAAAACCAAACTCTTGACTTCTTTCCCACCCCACCTTCCACAATTTCCTCCTCTAATCTTATCCATTTTAGTCAATGGCAACAACACCATACAGTGGCTCGAGCCAGAAGCCTGAAATTCATTCTTGACGCTTTTCTTTCTCTTAGTGTTTCTATTTTTACCTCTCCCCATCGAATCCATTAGCAAGGCTTGTCTATCCCATCTCCAAAATATATGGCAAATCTGTCCATTTCTTTTTATCCCTGCCTCTCTACCATCCAGGACTAAGCAAACATCACCTCTTTACCTAGACTGCTTCAATGTTCCTCTCACTTCCTCTCTTCTTTCCAATCCAACTTACTATCTACATTGATGCCTGAGTGAGTTTTAAGAAGTTATATAACATTTTCCCCTCTACTTTTTGGTGCCTTTCCAGTTCTATTTAATATAGTCTTAACTCCTTACTATCCCTTACAAGGCCCCACAAGATTAAACCCCTGCCCATCTCCAACCCCATTTTCTACCTGTTTCCCCCAGGTCACTCTGCTCCAGCCACACTGGCCTTCTTTCTTAAATACACCAAGCTCAAGATCTTTGAACATTCCATTTCCCTGCCTGAAATAGTCTCCCCTTTTTTCTTCTTAGCTTTCTGGCTTTAGGTGAAATGTCACCTGCTTGGAGAGATATTTTCTCATCTAAACAACCTCCCCTTCCTTTCCATTATTTTCTACCTCTGTGCCCTCTTAATATACTTCAAAGAACTTATCAGAATTTGTTTACTTTTCAGTTTGTAGTCTGTATCTCCCTCCTGGTCCCAAAGAGGTAAGGTCCATTTCTATTTTATTCACCACTCCCTAATAAAATGCCTGATACTTAGTGGAATCTACAAAATACTTGCTCAAAAAATGAGTGAATAAATAAGCAGTCATCAAAGTCTTAATTTGAGCAGTTGAAACGCCAGAAGAATTGAAGCAGAGTTTTGGCCAAACTCACTTAAAAAGCTGGACCACAACAAATTATTCTTCCAGAAAGTGGTGCCAAGTCCTGTTGATGATGGAGCATCTTGTGACTGTGATTGGATTTTTCCTCCCTCCAGTTTATGCAGATTATATGCCTCCTCCGTGAACTCCTTAACCCTGACTATTTAATTCCTAACCAAGAGCCAACTTTAATTCCCTGTCCTTGATGAAACCCCTCCCCGTATTGCTAGCCCACAAGGTCCTCGTGATCCTCAGAAAACTTAATAGCACTCTCTTAATAATTATATTCCATTTTGTGCATTTTTTAATGAGCCAGGCACTGGCTTAGGAAATGAGGATCAAATATAAAGTTCTTTGAACTAACGTTTATTCAGCATCATTTGAACCAGGTTATGTTAAGCATTTTACAACATCAACACTCATTAATTCCCATGCAAACCCATTTTCTATTTATATTTTATTTATTTATTTTTATTTAACAAATATTTTTATAGCACATACTATGTGCCAGGCCCTCGTCTAAGGACTATACAGATGTTCATTCATTTAATCCTCACAACAAACCTAAGAGGTAGGAAGTATTACAATATTATCCTTACTTGATAGTGTGGGAAACTGAGGCAAAGACAAGTTATTTGCTCAAAGCCACAGAACTAATAAATGACAGGTCGGAATTCAGGCGCAGACAGAGGGACTCCAGAGTCTCCATCCTCAAACATCATTCTGGACAACTTCCTAACGTCTATCAGGCAGGTGTGATTACTCCTGTACCACCCCGGTGGGGGACTCTGGACTCACAGGTTAACTTTGCTAGGATTCCACGGTTAACTTAGGTATTCAACAGCAAATATTTAGAGAGTGTCTAGTAAACGTCAGGCACTGTGCCGAGTTCTAAGATACACCATGTTTAAACAGACTTGTCCTCTGGGAGCTTACAATCCCGCTAATTCACGGGCAATGGGGAATTTAGATTTGAGTGTTTCTGACTCTGAAATTTATGACCTTTCCGTGATCCCATTCTAGTAGAGTTACATCAAATTGAGTTCAGACATGAGCCCTCAACACACAGGTGGTGAAGGTGGGGCAGCTCTGAAAGGCTTCACTGAGGAGGAAACCACCTCTTACGACTTTTACCATTATTTAAATGATTACATGTTTCACATTGAAATATTCCCATCCTCACTCACTGCAATCTCCTCGAGGGCTGGGACCCTAATTTAATATTGTTCACAGTGTTTGGGACAGTGCTACACATAGAGTCAGTGTCCAATAAAGGGATCTTGAATGAGCTCTGATTGGGTGAGCTCTTGAAACAGTGAACAAAGCTGGCAGAAGTAGTTTTGCTACATGTAAGATTTCTTCAAGCTTCTTCAGACTTGAACACTTAATTACCATGGCAGACGCACACTAGCTTTTTCTGGCTCTTTGGGGACTGTGACTCAAAGACTGAATGCCATAAAACCAGGAGGTGTTCTGAATAGTCTCCTTACCACACGGCCTAGATCCTATGCACTTCCAGATTCAATATTGTCCGCCCTAGGGAGCCTCACAGCCCCATCCGCTGCTACCAAGCCCTCCGGAATGAGGAGTCCTGACTTGGTGACCACAAATTGTCTCATGTTTATGTGGCCAAAATAGGCAAATTGAATTCTCACATTTTTTTTCACCAGTGCAATGGGAAACATCCAGGGCCTTGGTCCTTGGAAACGATGAAAAACCAACCCAAATGTATAACAGAGCAAACACCACTGTTTGCCATGCTGTCTTGTTTGTTTGGGGGGAATGTGGATTTATTAATTATAAAGTTTCTCCATGTGGCAGACACATCTGGGTTACAAAGTATCCGTCATAGAAAGTAACTCAGGAAAAACCCCATTCAGTCCTGCAGAGTCTGACGTCTGCCAAGGCTGTGGGCTGTGTTTCTGCCTTTTGAGCTTTAACAGCATTTCAAAACAAAAGAGGAGATGTTAGGTGTGATCTCTCACCTGTGATTCAGAATTATTATTAACAGTGGTGCTCTTCATGGGAAAATGTAAAAAAAAAAAATCCCCAAAGTTTCAACTCCTTAAAGTTTCAACTCACAACCCTGAGCAGGCTGGTTCCCCAAATTTACACAGAAAGAAACGGACTAGTAGACTTCAATGAACAGAAGCACATGGCATCTTCTGTAGAGACACATGGGCAAAGGAACAACATCTACATTTATTTATTTAGCACTTATTTATTTAACCTTCTGGCTGGGTTGGGCTGTTGGATTTGGTTTTACATCCTGAATTACAAAATTTATGATGGGAACGTGTGTCAGCTGTTTGCTGAAGGAAAGAAAGACCTCTGTTCTTTGTTTTAACTCACAGTAGAGCCAAGCATCCTACATGTTTATTTAGAGAAGTTAAAATATGTGACGAATAAGACCCTAATCCTAGCTGGCCTTCCTCTTCTACATCTTCTGTTCTTTCCTTCTGATTAAACCCTGGGCAGTCTCCTGGTACCTTCTGCCTGGACTGCCCTTTACCAGGTCTCCTCTCAAACCCCTCTAATCCATCTGGCCAACAGCTGCCCAAATCAGAATCCGCTAAGATTTTCTGAGAGCTGAGCACATGCCTGCTTTGTGTATAACGTGATCAAATGAGTATCCTACACTTAATTTAATTCTCACAACCACTTTGTCACATAAGAAGGGCACAGTATGAACAGTAGCCAAGGGCATGGGCTCAGGATCAGGCAGAAAGAGTTTCCAATCCTAGCTCCACTACTTCCCCCCCTCCCGTTTTATTGAGATATAGTTGACATACAACATTGTGTAAGTTTAAGGTGTACAGTGTGATGATTGCTACACATATATGTTGTGAAATGATTACCACATTAAGCTTAGTTAACATATCCATCACTTCTCTACTTTTTTTTTATCCTTTTTTTTTTACATCTTTATTGGAGTATAATTGCTTTACAATCGTGTGTTAGTTTCTGCTTTATAACAAAGTGAATCAGTTATACATATACATATGTTCCCATATCTCTTCCCTCTTGCATCTCCCTCCCTCCCACCCTCCCTATCCCACCCCTCTAGGTGGTCACAAAGCACCGAGCTGATCTCCCTGTGCTATGCGGCTGCTTCCCACTAGCTATCTATCTTAGGTTTGGTAGTGTATATATGTCCATGTCACTCTCTCACTTTGTCCCAGCTTACCCTTCCTCCTCCCCATATCCTCAAGTCCATTCTCTAGTAGGTCTGTGTCTTTATTCCTGTCTTACCCCTAGGTTCTTCATGACATTTTTTTTTTTTTCTTAGATTCCATATATATGTGTGGCTTTGAGAAAGTCAGTAGCCTCATCTGTAGAGCAGGGATAAGAACAGGAATTCCTTCATAGAGTTGTTTTGGCTTTAAGAATAATTTTATTGAGGCTATTTTGCATGACACATACTTCACCTTTTTCAAGTGTACAATTCAATGATTCTTAGTAGATTTACTAAGTTGTGCAACCATCAACATAGATCAACTTAAAACCATTTTTACCGCCCTAATATGATCCCACATGAACCTTTACTGTTAATCCCTGTCTCCTACCCCTGCCCCAGGTTTTGTCTTTGCTTTTTCTGGATATTTCATGCAAATAAAATACAATTTACGGTATCATACAATATGGAGTATCTCATGTCTGGCTTCTTTCACTGAATATAATACTTTTGAGGTTCATCCATGTTGTATGTAGCATGTATCCTTAGTTTATTCCTTTCTACTGGTGAATAACATTTCATTGCATGGATGTAAGCACCTTTTTCTATCTATTCACCAGTTGATGGACAGTTGGGTTCTTTCCACTTTTTAGCTATTGTAAATAATGCTGCTAAGAACATTTGTGTCAAGACTTTCTGTGGATACATATGTCTTCAGTTCTCTTGTATAGATGCCTAAGAGTGATCATATGGTAAACTTATATTAAGTACTCATAGAGTTGTTTTGAGGCTTAAACATTACATAGAAATGGCCTAGCCCAATGCTACACAGGGAGCAGTGATCAATGAAAATTGTGGTTGTTTTTGCTGCTGCTCTTTTAAGGAGGTTTAATCTTGTTTACCATGTAGGTGAGGAGGCTAAAATAAAGCTCAGAAAGGGTTATCAACTTGCTGAAGATCACACAGCTAGTCCATGGATGAACTGAAATTCTCTCATGATTTCTGACTCCAAGCCTGGCACTATTTCCTGCCACCATAGCAAACACACCCCATTAACCATCCTGAAGAGCACAGCTCTGACAACGTGCTCCCCTGCAGAACAAATATCAGTGGCTCTGTGCTGCACGTAAAATAAATTTTCAGCTTGTGTGCTAGGTATACAAAGCCCCCTATTGTTTTCCCACCAATCTTTCCTTCCCACTCCCCCTATCCTCCCTTCACGAATCCTTCACAATGACTTTCGTTCCAATAACTCAGCCCACACTCTTTGGACCACTATACCTTTGTTTGAGCATGATCTACTTTCTTTTTTTTTTTTTTATTCAAACAGAAAGTCACAAAAATTATAATCATCCTCATCAGTTCACTCAGTCCCATGTAATTAATTTTTTTTCATCTTGATCTTAGCACTTTTATGAATTCATCAGTTTTCCATTAGAGTTCTGAAAATGCTTATTCATTCAGTTCAGAAGTATAGTCAGTTACCAGAAACCTGTACTTGTCAGAGTCTTTTCCATGAATTCCTTGGTCTACTTTCTTGAACAGTATTTCTCAACTTTTGCCCTGTGAAGTTTTACCCATCCTTCAGGGCAGAGTTCAAATCATATCTCCTATACCTTCGTCGTTCTGGTGGCTCAGGACAAAATTAACCCATATTAATGAGAACCTACTGTATAGCACAGGGAACTCTACTCAGTGCTCTGTGGTGACCTAAATGAGAAGGAAATCCAAAAAAGAGGGGATATGTGTATACATATAGCTGTACAGTATACAGTAACACAATATTGTACAGTATACAGTAACACAATACTGTAAAGCGACTACACTCCAATAAAAAAATCATAAAAAATAATAATTATATAAACAATGAAAAACAATTAATCCACTTAGTTATAACAGGTACTCAGTGAACACACGGACTTGAGCTGAAATGGCTAAAAGAAACTTAGCTCTGTAATGAATGATCTGGCTATGGGAAATACTAATTTTTTTAAATTCAGTAACAACTTATTTATAAAATTCCTAGGTATAGCACAGTACAGAGTGTTATTTGTACCGAGGGTAAGAAGCCCGTTCCTAACCACCGGCCTTCCTCTGAGTGTCCAGAGCACTCATGCTTCAGGCAAATTCTCATCATATGTTATTATATAACCATTTATGTTTGCCTACCCCACAAGACTGAGCTCCTCAAGAGAAGAAACTGCGTCTTATTCACTCCTGTATACCCATCACCCAGCACAATGCCTGATTCATGTAATAGTGAGTCGTCACTGGGTGCTTTTAGAGTGAATGAATGAAACAATGAATGAAAAAGACGGTGAGTGAATGAGAGGATGTCTGATTTCAGAGTTCTAAAAGAGGTTTTTCCTTTAAGAAAGACTAATCTTCCCAATGGCCTACTGTTAACCCCTCTGCTTCCAGACGGCTTGCCTGATTAAGTCAATAAGTACATATGAAGAATATTTTCCTCCTAAGTCCTTCCTTAACCCTTTCTAAACAAGGGCCACTAGAAAGGAATATTTAAGGAAAAAAAGTTTTCAAATTATAATTATATAACCTCTAAGACATAGTGACTTTTTCTTAAGCAGGCTGTTGGATTCTACCAAAGCAGAGGGCTTTGCACATAGTACAAACACTGTACATAGCTGTTGAATAATTGCATCCAGCAAACTTTCATTAAATGCCAATGAACAAGACCCGGTTGCAACCTTCCCAGACTCCTGCCATAAGGGGGCTAACAAACATATATAACAGTAACAAGAACAACAATTATGTATTCAGTCATTACTCTATGACTGGCACTATTTTAAATGTTTTATATGAAGTAACTCATTGAATCTTCGTAACAACTCTAAGAGGAAGGTATTAAAGATGAAGAAACTAGAATGAAGACTCTGAGGTATCAAAGCAGGTTTAAGAAGTCATTAGCCTGATAAGTAGTAGAACGGGGATCTAAACGCAGGCAGTCTGGCTCCAGAATCTCCCTATGAGAATGCTTTTAAGCTGGGTTGAAGGACCACCACCTCCCTTTCATTTTTGTTTCCCTGGCACTCATAAGGACTCAATGACCATTTGCTGTTGAATTGTGCCAACTACGGCTGGCAGGGATTAGGAAAATAATAAAGATGCACTGTGTTATGTAACAATAATATAGCCAAAGTCAGGGTGGGAATGGGTGGAGGTTTTGGAGCCAAACCCATGAGACCTGGGCTTGAACTCCAGAATCACCAGTAACTAGCTCAGAGGCTATTTCTTCTCTGACAAAAAAATGATCCACCCCAACACCCACACACCACCATTTCTGGGCCAGGAGCCATTTTGGAAGTTTGAAGGCAATGTAAGATTGGATTCTAGACTCAAAGACTCAAAATAATTCAAAATAAAGATGACTAAGTCTGAGGTTAAAAGATTTACCTCAGGTCACACACCTGGTTGGTACCAGTACAAAAATGCAGTTTCCTGAGTTCCAGCCCAGTGCTCTTTCATTTAAGTCACACAGTTTCATTTGAGGTAGGGAAGTTGAACAAACACCGTAAGAAGCAAATTATTCAAAACGGGACTTTCCAGAGCCAGCCTAGAATTGGACAGCTGCCTCCTTGTGTTCAAGTGAGCCGAGCCTCAGTTTCACTACAGATCTGAAATCGAACTCTTGCTCCTTGTGATGTCAGAGGCCAGGATATCTTCCCAGCTGTGAGTAATGGTCCAGAGATAATTGACCCACCACTCTGCTCTGTCCTAAAATTTCTCCCTTGCCTCCTCTTCCTGCCAGGTTGTCCTACTCAATACCCAAAAGAAATACCCTTCAGTGAAGAGGACTTATTCCTAGAACAGAGGAAGACCGTCACCTCTCCACTGGCTCAGTGATTTCCTTGAGGGGAGACAAGGGCTTGAATCACACTTTCCTCTAGATTTTCTCTTGTCCTAGAATCCAGAGTAAGGCATAGATTAAATGTAGCACAGGAACAAAAGGGTATTGTCCAGAGAAAGCTGAATGTGATTGAAGCAGCAGATGTAAACACCAAACCCAGGGTGTGTGTACCTTTAAGGCAGGTACCTGTGTGGCCATCGCCAGAGGCACTTGTACTTACCTGATTGCACAGAGGGCTAGTGCCAAGTATATAGGCTTTGGAGTCAAATAAGCCAGGGTTCAAATCCTAGCTTTGTTACTTACTAATTGAGTGCAATTATACTGCTAGTTACCCTCATTGAGGCAGGATTTCATTGATTAACAAAAGGAACAATAATATGGATTCTATAAGGGGTTGCTGAAGAAGAAAAGAGATCTCATGTGCAGAGTTCCTAATAGCAAATACAGTTTTTACTTAGTAGGGGTCTAATAGTATGTTAATACTTCTCTCCCATGCCTTGTAATTGAAACAAGTGCTTTATGGAAAGCTCTTTGGAAATACACACTTTGGGGGCAGTGTAGAGCTGAAACTAATTGATCAAACCACTGTTCTCTCACAGATACTCCTAATGCAGAAACATCTCAGAATTGACCAAGTCCACCCTTCTGCTGAATGATGGAGTCCCAAGTTAAACTTTCTACATCTATCTAGACAAGTGCTCTTCTAACAGGGGAAGGCAGAATGAGTCGCTTTCCAGAGAAACCCCTTCTATTTTCTGCCAAATCTCTAACGGGGCAAATGGCTCATGGACACAAAAATCTTTCTTACAAATTCCACCCACTGTAATCTGCCTTTGCAGATTGTGCCCTGGTAGCACAGAATGGTGAAGAAAGACTGTTCTCTGTCAAAGACTGGAGTGAATTCCCTCCACAGAAACTTGAGGAGTCGGGGGGGGGGGAGGGTAATAAGTAATTCCTCCAACAAAATTAGGAAAGAGATGAGAAGTAGCACATTCCAATGCTATAGAAAAAGAGGAGGTAGAGGTAAGTGTTTCTAGAAGTTGAGTAAAACAAGTTACTCAAGACCTGAAGAAAAGGTAAGATTTGGGGGAAAGGAACCTGGTGAGATGCTAATTCTCTAAACTCCAGAAAGTATCAACAGTTAAATAATTTGCTGAGAGCAATTCTTTATGAAAAGATCGGTGAGACTTAGGAGGAAATTGCACCTTGAAGGCAGGATCATAGGTCTGAGATATTCCAGACTGGGAGGGGTTACAGGAGCCACATGCCTTAGGATTAAAATACCTGGGGATCTTACTGAGATGCAGAGGTGAGAGCAGCCACTTGGAACCCTGGTGAACACAAACCTGTAAACAGGGTATGGAGAATTGCCTGGTGCAAAGTGCTCTGCCCGGGGGCTGGAGGCTTCAGCTCTGAACACATGCTTTCTCAGTGACAGGAGCACAGGACTCAGAAGGGAAATGGAGATAATGGAGATGTTCAAACTCACATTTGAGAAGGAGTCCCAAGAATGACCTGGAGAATAGGGTTGGTATTAAAATTTCCAAATTGTGTAAGAGGACATGAATGTTTCAAACCCCATTTGGTGGAAATAAGTAATATACATAAAGAGGATTCCCACCTCACTCCCACCACCCTGAGATATTTCAGGCCAAAATTAACCTTTTTTGAGATATTTCTCCCTATTAAGTCTAATATCATTGGTTGTGGTCTCTAGACATGGGGCACAATTTAACTGGCATTATTGTACATCCTGTGAAGCCCAAGATTTTCTCTTTTCTCTCACAGCCACTCAATAGAGAGAACAACGTGAAGGATGCTGATGCGGTCACCGGCACTGAGGCGGTGTGCTGCTGCGGCCTGGCCACCATCCCAGGTTCAGAATCCCACCACTTTGCACTCCTGGTCTTTCAAAACTATCATATGGTTTTCAAAACATTTCTGTGAGCTGAGAGGAACGGTTATTTTACTGTGTTTTGAAGAATAGTCTCGATTAGTCAGAAGAAATGTAAAGATTTTTATTTTCCTGGATCTTATATACTTTATTTGTAGCAGAGCAGGGCATAATTCTGGTCTGATTCCCAAGATGAGATTTTTGTTGGTTGGTTGGTCCCTGTGATGATTAGTTTTATGTGTCAACTTGGCTAGGACCCAGCTCTTTAATCAATGCGGATCTAGATGTTGCTGTAGGCATTTTGTACATGTGGTTAACATCTACCATCAGTGGACTTCGAGTAAAAGAGATGACTCAGATGATGTTGGTGAGCTTCATCCAATCAGTTGAAGGTCTTAAGGGCAAAAACCGAGGTTGCTCAGTAAAGGACAGATTCTGCCTCGAGACTGAAGCGTTAAGTCTTGCCTGAGTTTCCGGTGTGCACTGTGGATTTCAAACTGCTGGTCCCCACAATCACATGAGCCAAATCCTCAAAATAAGTCACATATACATATGTATGTATGTATGGACATGTAAATAGAGTCTCCCATGGGTTCTGTTTCTGTGGAGAATCCTGACTGATATGGAACATACCTTCATATAGCTTTTTCTCTAGAGTCTTATTTCTACATGGTGCGCAAGCAAGATCAGATTCTGTGTCTTATTCACATTGGTACCGCCCCTCTCCACCGGCTTGGCGACAGGCCGTAATAAAAAAATGTAGCATAAGGAATACACTAAAACCTGAACAAATGGATGAATGATGTAGAAAGAACTTAGGCCCATGGCCTAAAGAACTAGGATGCTTTTACAAAGCAACACGGACATGCATAGTCCAATATAATGTAATTAGAGTGGGAAGTTATGACACTAGGCAGGACTAATTGCAAGAGGCTTTCCATTGGTAACTTTTTTTTTTTTTTTTTTGTGGTACGCGGGCCTTTCACTGTTGTGGCCTCTCCCTTTGCGGAGCACAGGCTCCAGACGTGCAGGCTCAGCGGCCGTGGCTCACGGGCCCAGCCACTCTGCGGCATGTGGGATCTTCCCGGACCGGGGCACGAACCCGTGTCCCCTGCATCGGCAGGCGGACTCTCAACCACTGCGCCACCAGAGAAGCCCCATAGGTAACTTTTGAGTCAGATTAAGAGGACTGGGAATTTCCTGGTGGTCCAAGGGTTAGGACTCCACACTTCCACCGTAGGGGGCATGGGTTCCATCCCTGGTCAGAGAATTAAGATTCCACAAGCCTCGCAGCGTGGCCTCCCCTCACCCCCCCCCCCCAAAAAAAAAGGACTGCAGGGAAGGTGGTTTGGAAGTGTGAGGGGCGTGGAGAGAGTGGTAAATCAGAGGGAGGACTAGAAACATTCTGAGGGTAAAGAGAGACAGGCTGGTCAGAACTGTGATGAGAGAGGAAGAAGTAATGGAAAACCAGGTCAGTGAAGACAGAGTCGCATCGTGTTGACAAAAGGCATGAGAAGAACCCTTATTTTCCCCTGGGATTAAAAAAGTAACGAACCGTCATGCGCACGCACTCACGCACGCACACATGCACATGGCATTGAGCTGGCACATTTAGGGAGCCAAAGGATTCATTGTTTGTCCGGGCAGGTACTCTGCATGTAGATGTAAAGGAGCTGAGTGCCTAAGACTGTCCAGCTGAACAAACATGTGAAAAGCCTCTCTCCATGCTTAGGTACCACACTAAAGGTGTGTGTTGACTTCCTAGAACTGAGCCTCTGTTAGCTTGAGGTCCTACTAGCAATGCAGGGATGAAAAGGAAATCACGGTGTCAAGTTCTCCGTAGGATGGCTGGCTCTTTGGTGGGACTGTCCTTCCAAAGCGAGCACACAGAGAACTCCAGAGGGTCAGCCTTGCCTTTGCCTTCAGAGAGACCGTCACGTAGCTTAGGAAAATGAAACGGCTTTCTTTCATGAGCCCAATTTTCTTTTTGTGCAGATGGCAATCTAGATTCTGAAACAAATTTTTGTCCCACTGTTTCAAGTTCTCCAAAGCTGGAGCAGCCGGGCAGCTGCAGAGTCATCCAGTTTCTCTGTCCCCCATAAGTAAGTTCCTCCTTTTCAGAATCCACCCCTGACTCAAGGAAGTCCATTTTTCCATGAGTAGAACAGCCATATGTCTCTCCTTTTACTTACAATTCATTGCACTACCTCTCTTTCGTTGTTAATTCTTTTTTCAGTAGGCTTTTGAGCACCTGCCCTGGGCCAGGCACTGACCATACAGCTAATGGTGTAAGCAATCTCGAAAACAGGCAGTTACAATATGTTAAGAATATTACCATTTATTTAGTGCTTTCTGAGTGCCAGCCATTGTTCTAGACACTTTACATAAATTAACTTAGCTCTCGTAACAATAGTTTCCTATGCCAAAGGTCCTATTATTTTCCCCATTGTACAGATGAGGAAACCAAGGCCCAGAGACATTGAATTACTTACCTACAATCATACAGAAAGAAAGGAATAGAATCAGAACTAAACTCAGGCAGTCTGCCTTCTGAGGTTGCGTTCTTAACTGTGCAGGTGGACAGAAGGGGCAGGTGCTGAGTATCTTTTTTTTTTTTTTTTTTTTTGTGGTACGCGGGCCTCTCACTATTGTGGCCTCTCCCGTTGCGGAACACAGGCTCCGGACACGCAGGCTCAGCGGCCATGGCTCACGGGCCCAGCCGCTCCGCGGCATGTGGGATCTTCCCGGACCGGGGCACAAACCCGTGTCCCCTGCATCGGCAGGCGGACTCTCAACCACTGCGCCACCAGGGAAGCCCAGGTGCTGAGTATCTTGATAGAGAAAGCCCAGGTGCTAGGGAGCACATAGGAGGTGTGGGCACAAGCCCAGACTTGTGGTTCAGGAAGTACTGTATTTAAAGTTCAAATCAGATCATGTCAACCTCGTTCTCAAAATCCTTTAATGGCTCCCCAACTGGATTCACAATAAAAGCTACACGTTCAACCATGGCTTACAAATGCTCTGCCCCATCTGGCCTCTCTGGACCTCTCTGGCCTTGCGCCTCGCCATCCCTCTATCAATCCAGGTCTCTGGCTGTAGCACCTTTTAGGTGTTAGTCACTGTCTCCACCCACCCAGCTCCTACTCAGTGTTTAGGTCTCAAGTCCAAGTCATGTATTTACAAAGGGCTTCCCCGTCCGTCCCCTAATCTACATTAATCCCAACCATAACCAATGATAATGATAATTAGAGCAAACAGTAAATAACACTAGTTGGTAGGCAATGTTCTGAATGCTTTACTTACACTAACATTTAAATTTTATAACAATTCTTATGGGAAGAACTAGTATTCCCACATTCACAGGTGAAAAAATGAGGCAATATTATAGTATTCTGTACTTTTCTTCATTACAATGATCAAATGTATAATCATGTACTTATTCATTTGACATTTCATGGGCAGTAAGCTCCACAAGGTCAGGGTCTGAATTCATTCTCTTCTCTGAATTCTCTCTCATTGTATCCCCAGTGCCTAGTACAGTGTCTCATATACAGTAGGCATCTAATAAATGTTTATTGAATAAATGAATAATGGACGTATATGAAACATTTCTCTCAAGACTTACACATTACAATGAAAGGGATAGTTGACAAAGGAATTAAGGGAAATTCTCTGTTATATAGTACTTATTGAGGCTGCAGATAACACAGTTCCTTTGGTTTCTCTCCTGTTGTGAAATCCTAACCACCCCCTTTCCGTTCGTTATAACATCCGAGGTTTACAGTGTGGGGAGGCCAGGATGGTGTGGTCTAGACTAGAGGGAAGAGCATGGGTTTTCAAGAAACACAGATCTAGGTTTCAGTTTGGACTTAATCACTTACTAACTGTGTGTCTTGAGTAAGCCCCCATACACCCACTGAGCCTCCTTTTCCAAATCTGTGAAACAAGGACAATAACATTGGCAAAACAGTTCAGTTGGTGAGAAAATAATGTCTGCAGAGGGCCGAGCACAGTGCCCAGCATGGAACAGGAGTTCTTCTCCTGCAATCAGAGGCAGGCATGTGGGGTGTTGGAAATGGTCTAATGTACTAGACAAGCAGCACTAGCCAGACTAGACCCCAGGAATGTGAAGCCCAAAGAGTAACTGAGGGACAGGGGCAAAGGCTGCATTATCTGACCTGGCTGCCTCCACGGATCAAATGAGCTGGATAATCGCCATGGTCCAAGCTCGCTCCGAGGACACAGTCAAAGAGGGGGTGGGAAGAGTACACAAACCTCCGAGGGGTCACTTTTGGTCCATGTCAATAGCTCTAGCTGGGAGTAAGTCAAGACAATAAACCAAGACAAAGATCCAGTGAGTTCTGCTGCCTGTTCTCTATTTCTAGGGGACAGTCCCTGCTTTGTTTCTCTTCTCTCTGGTGAAAGGGCTGTTCCCTGAAATGCTCCTGGTTTCCGAGAACAGCTCTGGAGGCAACTTCATGAAGTGCTGGCCAGATGAGAAGCAAGCAAGATGAATTCACCCTGCCTGCCTGGGATCAAGTGGTTTTGCAGATGCAGGAGGGAGAAAGGAGAATTTAGATGGTCCTCTTCCTTCCTCCTTCAGCTCCCAGTGTCCACATTCATCCTTTTCTAGGCCAAACCGAGCTCCTTCTCATCTCCCTCCCTCCCAATAAAGAGGAGAGAAGGGAATGGGTGGACACGGGGGTATTGAGAGAGGCATAAAAGTTTTCTAATAGGACTCAAAGGCCTCTCAGATGCTGACTCTGCTAGTAGGTTCTGTCTTCTCTCCAAAAAGAAGCTCTGCACTGGCTTATGCTGCTGTTCTCTGCTGAGCTCTGTGGGTTGAAGCACCTGTGCCCGTGTAGGTGTGTGCCCAACCCTGAACATGGTTTTTACATACAACCATAATGGGTTGTGTAGCTGCAATTATTCTATCCTATAAAGTGAAGTCCTCTCAGGTTTATACAAAAGAAAACCCTCACTTGACTAAGATCCAGCTTATCAGCATGCTAATTGGACTTTCTTCTTCACACTCTGTTTTTAAGAGAAAAAGTCACACTTGTGTCGTGTTCTGTTACATTTGGTAACAGCTGCATTCTGCCCCCAGCTCCCTTAGCTTCCCACTGTATGTCCTGGAGACGCCTATCTTCAGCTCTAAATCTACTTCCATAAAATCAGATTTTCGTGGTTTCAGGGGGAAAGGATCTTTCAAAAAAAGACTGCCTTCTAGATTGTATTACTATGAAAGAGAACCTGATCAGAACCTTCTAGAAAGATCTCTACAAGGCTTGTTTTGGTTCCCTACTGATGCCAGCAGGCCTGAGCTCTCACCTGTCACACACTGACCATGTGCTTTGTGCTGGGTGCTGTGGGAAGTGTGTTGTACAACACTAATAATATCGATACCAATATTGACACTTTCTAAGGGCCGGGAGCTATTCTAAGTGTTTTACATGTGTTTATGTATTTAATTCTTATAACCAACATAGGAGATATGTACGATTTCCATCACAGTTTTGTAGAGGAGGCAACTGGGACACTGTCCCAAGATCACACAGTGGTGGAGTGAGGATTTGAGAGAGGCAGTGTGGCTCCAGAGTCTTCACTGTTAACCCCTATACATAGCTTTGCTCATTTAGCCTTTCCTGCAATTTTAAGAGTAGCATATTAAAATACCCATTTTCCAGATAAGAAAACTGAGGCTCAGAGAAGTAACTTGTCTAAAGGGCCGACCCATGATCCCAAGCCAATTCCGTTCAATATGCTGAGTACCTACTTTGTGCCAGGCTCTGTGCTAGACACGAAGAGCATAGTATAGTGCAAGAAACTAGTCACATATAGCCGTTTTCATTTTTTTCCATTTCTTTTAACACTGTCGCTTCTTGCTGAAGTGATGGATAATAAAGAGTTCACTTTGAGGGAAGGAAAGTCACCTGCAGTCAAGATTATCCAGGGATGCTGGTACTGGGCACATGCCTGAGAGCTAGAAGATATTTAGGCCAGGCCGAAGGAAGCCAACTATGAGCCTCAGCTCCTTTCCAATCCTTTTTGATTCAGGAACAAGCATTCATCCTTTTGTCTGATTATTCCATAAGCATTTATTGAGCATATCTAATATGTTCCAGATCTTATGCTATAAATTACGGATATATAAAAAGAGGATTCATACTTTATCTGGGACCCTCTCAGTTTAGAAGAGGTGAAAATTAAAATAAAGATTACAGCATAATACAACAAGTGCAATAATTGAGATTTTGAGATAATAATTGAGAATGGTTTTGGATGAGTTGTGGAAGATGGCGTATATGTTGAGATCTGAAGGATAAGAAATGCACTTTCCAGATGGGAATGGGTAAAGGAAGTAGTATTTACTGAGCATATACTATATATCAGGCACTGGATTGAGACTCTATATTTAGTTTAATCCAGACTCTAGAGTCCAATAATCAGATGGTATAAAGAACTCATTCACCGTGACAACGTAAGAAAATCCCTGAGCTGAATATGTGAATGACATTTTCGGGGAAGGGCAGCCCAGGCAGAAGGAACAGCATGTACAAAGGCAGGAAGGCAAGGAAGAGCCTGGTGTTTTTGAGGGACAGTAAGTTCAGTGCATCTCAGCCATTAGCTGTGCACGGGGCCAGGGGTTAAAGGGGGAGGTGAGGACAAAGAAAGAATTAGAAACAAATTCTGAAAGACTTTGCATACCTGGTAAGAAGTAAGGATCTTATCCCAAAAGTAAAGGTTAACCAACTCAGAAGACAACATAATTGGGTTTTAGAAGAATAATTCTATTACCAGAATAGAAGGTGGATTGAAGTGGGGAAAGACTGAGCACAATAAACCAAGTTGGAGGGCCACCACAATGGCTTAGGAAGGGACGATGAAGCGCTAAACTGAAGGAGAGGAGATGGGGAGGAAAAGGAGGGTGTACGATTAGAGGAAATGACTACAAGGATTGTCTGTGGGAGGCGAAGGGCAAGATAAAAGATAGTGAACAGCCACTCAAAGCCAGGAATATGGGAAAAGAAGGAGAGGTGGAGGGAGGGATGGGTCTGGGCCTCCAGATGAACCCAAAGGGGTTACTAAAGGTGGCTGGATGTCTAGCATTCCTGTACATACTTACTGATAAGTAAGTACACACTTACTGATAAGGAGTGCGGGGAGGAAAGGGACAGGGTGGAGAAGGGAGATGAGTGCTGAGCCAACATGGTAGATTCTGACAACCGGATATGAAGAAAGCTGTCTGCTCAAGATGGTTCCCTGACTCTGAGCCTGGGAGAGGGAGGTAGGAGACTCCAGGTGTGAGGGGAGGATTTGGCTCTGACTCCTGGGGCCGTCCAGGTAAACAGAGCTGTCAAGAACACCCAGAAACAGACAGATGTTTCCTGAAGGGCTCTCTCTGACACGCCTGGGAGCTGCACGACCAGGCTTGAGGCTGGCAGCAGCTGGGGTTTGGGAGGACACAGGCACGTGGGCAGCCTCCTGCGGGGCTCTGCGGATGAAGCAGCTGAGACAAGGGAAGCTTTTTTTCCCAGCCTCGTCCTCCACCTTTGCTTTAGAGCCCCGGTGCTGCCACAGCACAGTGCCGGCTGGCTGCATAGAGGTTGAGTCATAGATGACAGGCTGCGGCTAGAAGACACATAGAAGCAACAGACAGGGCAAAATTGTGCGTGTGTGTGTGCGTGCATGTGCATGTGCAGGAAACTGTATTCAGGGAACTATCAAGCACGGTCTTACGGGTAGACAATAGTGATTTGCCTAGACAATTTATGTCACCAAATAAACATCAGGATGGGCTGTGCAGAGCTAAAGGTGAGACACATTTTTAAAAGTGGGGTGTCTCCCTTCAGGGTCTCAATGACAGGAGATGCTTTTGCACACAAAGCCCTCAGGCAACAATATCTAAGCTTTGTCTGAGCTTACTGTAACCAAAGAGAAAGAAAGGCCGGAACTAAGAGGCAAAAAAAAGAAAGAAACTGTGTTTGGAGATAGGTCTGCTACAGTATAAACTTTTCCCTTTCTCTGGCTCACTGCTATAGCAAAACCTGATGGTTGTCTTTGTAAAAAACGTGTCTGTATCTAGGTCCCTGGCAGTGATTTGCTTCTGGGAGGGCCAGCAATCTATTTAATGACTCCATTGACGTCAATAGCATAACTGAAATACTTACTAACATGCATGATTCCAACTTTCAGGGGGGTGGGTGGATGGTGTTTCTCAGCAGTATAAAAAACGTGAAGTGGAATCTAGGCGGAATGAACTCCAGTCTTTAGGCAGCAAGTGAGAGTTGAGATGTTAAGGGTCTCATCAGTTCCATTTAATACTAAGAAACATTCACACTAAATTTAGAAATTAATTTCCAAATAGTGGAATAGCAGTTAATGAGCAGGGTATTATTTTTGGTGACATTTGCTCAAGGGTAACATTTTAACTATTCACACTTTAGTTGACTTGTCAATGTTTTTTTTTTTTGCAACTTACACTTACCTAATTTTAGAAGCATATGGAATAATTGCAAATCCATATAAACAGCTTAATGTTGATGCTCTGAGGTAAACTTCCAACAGGAGGGCTAATTTAGACAAAAGCAATTCTTATAAGACAACCATTTGTGAAATTATTCTCCGAATGACTAGGACTTTTCTAGTGCATCTGCCCTATCGTCCTGTATGCAGACTGCCTAAATACTCAAGGTGAATAATTAAGGCAATTATCCCAATAATTCAGGCCACACAGCATTCAGAACAAAGAAAAAGAATATCTGATATTTTTGTTTTTTTTTTTTCCTTTCCTCCCTCTCTCTCTCTCCCTTTCTTTTCTTTTTCTTTCTTTCTTTCTTTTTTATCTTTCTTTCTTTTCTTTCTTTCTTTTCTTTCTCCTTCCTTCCTTCCTTTTAGTTTGTAATTCCCTCCAATTTCTCCTTTTTCATGAGTGGCCATAGCCTTTGGTAACAAGATTGATTTTATTAGTATTTGCTGTAAGTGTTGTAACCCTGCTTGACAGTTCTTGCTTAATGTGGAAAGCGAGAAAACGTTCTGCTTGAGCTGGGCTTCATTTCCAGTCATCTGACTCAGATCAGCTCTCAGGCCATTGCTGTCATTCTCAGAGAGCCCTTTACTGGTGCACACACAGCCCATCTCTCAGCCTAGGCTCTGGCTGCTCTGGCAAAGAAAGAAAACTGAATCAAGGTCATGACTTTCCGAATTTCTTAAGATCCAAGGTAACTCACTGAGCCTCTTGTCTACTTCTCAAATAGACCCTGCGTCTGACACACACATATGAACCTCCAGGGGAATATTCATAATCAAGCAAAGACATGGGAGGAACTCATACTGAGAAACAGGCTTCTTAGGAGAAAGTCTCTTCTGTTTTATCAACCGGTAAAAAGCCATTTCCTCCCCAGAATGACCTAGAGGACACATATTAGAAGAAATGGATTCCCATGAGCACTAAAAAATATTAATTAAGTCTGTTTCTCACTTAGGCCCAGCTATTTCAGACTTACTGGAAAGCCCTGTATTGTCTCATCCTATTTCTCCATACACAGGCTTTTCCTGAAATACAGCTAATTGACTGGTGTTGAAAACCATCATGAGCTGAGGCTGTGCATACCCAGGCTGGGAGACACTTCGGGTCTGCAGCAGTCTAGCCTGAAGTCCTCAAGGCAATGCTCTAGTCATCTTTGTGACATGGTTTGCTGTCATTTCCGATGACCCATGGCCTTGGGGGTTGTTCTTCAAAACATCTTGTCTGTTACATGGGTGATGTTCTTGCTCAATACGTTTATTAGTAAACTTTGGAAGAAGAAAATTAGTGTAGAATATTCCACCTTACACATTGATTGGGCTGCTAAAATGTTCCATATATGATACATATTATTAAAAATCAAGTCACATTTATAGTAATCAGAAGTGCTGGTTATTAAAAGGAATACTTCTCTAATCCTTTGCAAAGCAAACGATCATTTCGTAAAGGCAGTGAACACTTGATAATTTATCTTTTCAGTAAATTCTTACTTTCATGACATACCCATGATCACTACTGAAATGCATGCAAAAGTAAGGGATGGTTTGGGTGGGAAAAGTGGGACAATTACCCTATACACACACACACACACACACACACACACACACACACACTACACATACAACATACATATGCACACACTCAATCATGTACACACACACACACACACCCCCAGTGATTTTCCTCAATTATCTTTTTTCTTCTGTTGAAAATAATTTGGGGGCCTGAAATCCTGAGAATTACTTCAATTTTCCAGTTTGAATGTGTATAGATGACAGAACCCAAGTTCCTCGATACATTATCAAGTTCCTGCCTTGTTTGGAGTGTTCTTTTTTCAATTCTTTTTTTTTTCCCTTCTGTTCCAATCCTTACATATCATGTAGAGAAGGCCTGGAATTCATGCTTGGGAAAAGGCAAAATGTGATAAAAATCGAGATGCTCATTAAACTCCACAGCATTGACATTTTCAGCACCCCCAGGAGGATTCACTACATTTCCTCCTTAATGTGGGAGCATATGACTTCCACATTGCTAGATTTTCTGGGTTTTAAATCCTCTATTACTTTACTCTGGCTTTCCTATTTAAAGTATAACATGCTAACTTTTTCGATTTAACTTTTTTTGTTCAAAATCTATGTGACCATACGAATACAGAGATTTAGATAGTGCAGGTATAGAATGTGTCTTGAACTTCTTTCAATTTCAATGCAATAACTGATTTTTAACAGGAAAAACATGCATGGCTTTTCATAGCCATGGAGGTAAAATATTGACTCATTATTAAAATTTAATTTATGAGCATTTTCCTTAAGATAGAGTCCTTAAACTTTATGCAGTTCTCCTGCTCCATTCAACATTTACCTATCTTCCTACTATGTGAAAATAACTGTGCAAAAGTATCTTAAATGATAAAGAGAGGAATAAGGTATAGACAGTCCCAGGCTTCAAGGAGCTCCAATGGAGGAAACATATAAAGCACAAATTGGAGTATATCCTAGAATGGAATTCTCTCCATAGCACAAAAAAGGGAGTAGTTACATTCATTTTTTAAAAAAAATCTGGATGCCTTTGCAGAAGAGGGAAATCTGTATTGTAGCATGAGAGCTAAAAACAATAAGCCTGGTTAAACCGTGAGGAGAAAGGTACTGCAGACTGAGAGATTTGCTTTGACTTCCCCTACGAATTTTTTCAGTTAATGATCAATTTGTAAGAGCAAATGTACCAATTTAACCATGGTTTTTGACAACTAACTTTTAAAATGAATTGCATTTCCTTCATTTAGATGCATTTTAAAAAGAAAAAAAATCTTTCCTCTGGCTTTTCTCTATCTCTCTCTTAAACTTGATTTTTATACAAGAATATAGTAACCTAAGTCAGCCAGCCTTTCCCAACAAACTGGGTTGTTGTTAAATCTGTTTAAATTATTGTGGTTTCTTGTATCTTTTATCTTAGATTTCAATTGAAATACATGAGTTCAGCATCAGTGCTAATAAATGAAAACCTGATCTCATTATCACGCTATATCATTTTTTAAAGCAGCACTGCAGCTTTCATTTTTTGTGTGTGCTGTGAGCCACTTATTTTTCATTCCCCTTTAAAGTTTCTATTTAAACACACCTCTTTGTCATATGCTGATAAATATTAAAATAACAGGAAAAATCTGCCTGACTTATTTAAGCTGATAATAAAAACAAAACACAGGATGTGTGTGTCCTCCTTCCTTTTTTGACTGTGGTTAAGCATTAAGAAGGTTTTGAAACCTATAATTATGTAATAATTGGTATCGCTACATTCTCTGCTCAATGAAAAGTCAGAATTTTTGTAGTTTGCCACAAAGACAGACAAAAACAAATTGCCTAAGTGGTATTGTCATTTCTTTGCTCCATTGTTTTAAAAGAATTTAGCAAAAGACTCTGTACTTGCCAAGCTGTAGTTACTGTGCCAATAATCACAACATGATCTTTCCAACAGCATCTTTGGCTAATGAGCTAATTTATAGAACCATAAATATCACATATTCTCCTGCTGTTTGTCAGTATTTATTACATGAAAAAGAAAACATAGCTTAAATATTCGATTTGTTGTCAAAACCATCTTAGTAAATTTGGCTAATAGAAATGGTAGTGATGGTGTCTCACAAGTGGGCCAAGATGATGAAATGACAGGAGTTTCGAAACCACCCCCTTTGATCTCTAGCATGTAACACCAGTTACATGTTCAAACACTCTAGTTATCTCATTTCATTTTACAAAACTTCTAAAGGACATAGTACATCAGCACACCACATTTTTAAAGTCCATGGATAGAGTACCATTTTCTTCTATTTCATATCATGGGGCTCTAGAGGTAAACTTGACTTTGCTTAATATCTTCCTTTTACTTTTATTCTTGTTCTCAATATTTTCTCACAAACATATGTTTTAAAGCATGTACCATTAATACTTCAAACGCCAGTGAGCCAATGGAACATACTGCCTTTGTTCTCTTCTTTTAAAAGTTGGACTTTTGTATTATTTCTGTTATATGTATGGCCATCATATCAGCAAGAAAACACAACATCCGAGCATGGAAGATCATAAGAATAAAGCAAAGGGAAACAGAAACCTATGAGGCAACATTAGGTGTTAGATGATCTCAGCATGAGCTCATCTTACTGTTTGTCCTGTGGCTCTACTCAAATCCACTGCCATACTAGTGGGACAGATTAAAGAGGAAAAACTGCATTTTGCACTTTCAAAAATGCCATCTAACTGGTTGCATCTTATGGCAAGAAGAATTTTATGTCCAACACGTCTCCAAGATGTTCCTTCAAGGTGGCCCTTCCTCTCCACAGCTCTCAACTCCACATGAAAAGCGTATGCACAGTACTAAAAAAAATGAGAGGTTAGGTTTCTCTTACAAAAAACACCTTTGAGGAACAAAGTTGGATGACCTCCAAAAGAAATGATTTGTGACCTGGAAAGAGCCTTTGGTTTCACACCTGGAAAGGATGTAGATTCAATTGGGATGTATAGTTGACACTAAGAGGAAAACCACTAACATTCACCATGGGGCCCTCAGGCCAACGTGGGAGCACCTGGGACGTCTGAGGTTAGCTCTCCTGGAGTTCACTGGGGCCGGCAAGCTGAGGTCATAGTTGCACTCCTGCTCTTGTTCTGGGAAGCAGCATGACCACACATCCATCACATTCTGAAAGCTGAGGCATGCACAGGATGGGAAAATTATTTCATACTGCTTTTCATTTGGTTTCACATGGAGTGAAGTAAAGCTCCAGCCTGCCTTTGGAAAAAGTCACCAAGAGACCTACCTATTTGGAGGGCCGGGATGTGCAAACAGATGCTATTATTCTACAAAAGGTTCTGGAAAAGAGGCACATTTGTCATTTGGAAACATGGAGATAAGCCTCGTGACACGGCTTACCTGGCAGGTTGACTCTGGAGACAGATGGCTGACTGGCAGCTGGAGACCTCCTGTGGAGAGGGAGAGAAAGGAAGGTCTGAGTTTCTGTATGAATACCCCTCCCTCCACCCCCATGATCACTGAGAAGTTTTCCAGGTCAGAATGAGCTACCTAGTGACATAATGCTATCTCTGCAAGGCGGGCTCCTGTAACTCGTGGGTGACTGCAATTCTTACACCCAGATGGCCTGGAATTTCCCTATGCATAGCCTCCCGGATGCTGCAGCACTCCAGGAAGGAAGTCATTTACTCCAGGTCCCTAACCAGTCCTTCTGCTTTAGGTTTCCCTGCCCCAGGAGGCCCTCCAAAGATGATACCCTTGCTCAGAAATGACATCAAACACAAGCATGAATCCCAACTCCTTTGGGTGGTGCTATAGAAAGCTACAGCCAGAGGAGCCCCTGGAGATTCATCAGTCCAGGCCTCCCATTTTTCCACCTCAGAAATCTGAGACCCAGAGAGATGGAATCACTCGCCAAAGGTCACACAGCCATTAGGAACAGCAATCTAGGTGGCCTAACTTACGGAAAAGGCTTTTCATGGTCAAACTGAGCGTTATTCTACAGCACAAAGCAAGTCAAATGAAACAAGCAAACAAACTCATGCTCCACAAATATTAGGGTTCCTTCTCCTTTTCTTTCTCGTTTTTCTTTCTTCCTTCTTTATCTTTTTTACCCCCCTCCCCCTAAAACCCTGATTTTCTTTGCTGCTCTTGCCATCCTTCTCATGCTTTGCCAGACTCTCCAGGATTCAGGGTGCATTGCTAGAGAGCCTCCCAGAAACAGGATAGAGCAGTGGCCCTCAAAATTTAGGGTGCAGAGAATCACCTGCAGAGTTTATTAAGACACACTGCTGAACCTTAACTTCCAGGATTTCTGATTCAGTCTGCCTGGGGTGGGCTTGAGAGTTTGCATTTCTAACTAATGCCGCGTGGACCTGGGGGCCACATTGCAAAGCCATTGGTATAGAGGGCTGTCTGCCCCACTAAAGAGCAAGCAGGATATTAGCAGTGAGCAAGAGAGTGACACTCCAGGCCAATGGGTCTCAAACATGGACGCCATTTGATCACTTGGGGAGCTATTGAGAATATGATTCCCTTCTCCATCCCTGGAGGGTCTATTTCAGGGTATCTGGGACAAGGCATGAGAATCTGTAACTTTACTATTGCTCTGTGAATTCTGATGCACAGGCAAGGTTGGGAAGGAAGCCAAGTTCTAAATGGCCTGCAAAGGGGTTGAAAAGGAAGGGTTTCCCTACTGGTGTGGCCACAAAATTACTTTCCTAGATTTAAAGTATTCCAAATCCATTTTTGGTCCCTTAGGTGTAATATAGCTTCAAGGTAAACATATCTTATTGTTGCAGGGTCTGATGGACAGAGTTCATATTTATCGCTCATTTACTAGCTGGGTGATTCTAGGCAAGGTACTTTTAAACTCTCTGTGGCATGAAATTTTTATGTATGATGTAGGGGAGGAAATTTTCTCTACCCTTCTAAGTTCTTTTGGCTGGCCTATTAATTAAATTGACATAAGACAGATGAACAGGTGACAAACAAATTTAACTACATACTTAAGGGAGCCCCATAAGAATATAAGACCCAAGGGCAAGTCGCAACAGGTAAGTTGGGACTTATCTGTCATCCTGAGCTAAGGAATGGAACAGGAGCCTAGGGCTTCAAAGTTTCGGAGGGTCGTTCACCAGACAATGAGAAGCGCAGATGATTTGTAATTAGACGTTTGCTCTGCCATCAGCTGGGTCATTCAGATAAAAGTTATCTCTGATATTAGCTCTGTCGCTCTTTCAGCCAGGCCCCCAACTACAATTATTTGAGGTAGTTGAAGGAGAGGTAAAAGTTTATCTTGAATCTGCTGGGTCTTGATTGCCTTCAGCTCGAAATAATCCACGTGCCAAAGTGGCATATTTTGGGATCACACATTCTGCTCTCCTGCGGTGACAAGCAAAGGGAAGTTGCCATCCAATGCGTGCTTTTCTCTGCTAGGCACTGTGCTGCTAGGCACTGTGCTGGTACTTCTTAGCTTCCATTGAGAGTATCATCATCTCACTTTAAGGAAAAGGAAACTGAAGCTCAGAGAAGTTAAGAAATATGCTGAAGCACACATGGCTCATAAGAGCAAGGTCAGGATTCAAAGCTCAGTCTTTCTGCATCCAAAGTGCATTTTCTTTGTACTATCCCATCTGCTGATAACACCTGCACTAATGCTGAGGGCTGTTTTTCAGAAATAATTAAGAGATTAAATTCCAAACGCCTTAGCCTGGCATTCAAAGTCTGCTCTCTGGCCTCAACATATGCTTGTATATGTCAACCACTCAGTAAATACTTATTGCATGGAAGAATGAATGAAGGAATGAGAGAAAGAACTAAGTCATACTTTGCCAAGGCCACACTTGATCACTTCCTTTTTCTTGAACATGTGCTCTTCCTTTCCGGACGCTGCTCAGGCCGTGCTTCTGTGAAGGAAGCTTTCCTCTCACAAATCTGCACGTTTCAGTATCACCTCCATTCTATAACGTTGCCAGTTATGGTAAGAAATATCCATATATATTTGGCCTTTGGCTCCATTTTTGGCACAGAGCTCCTAAAATCCATGGAGCTTCCTAAGTGAGGAAAGCAGTCAAGGTGTCTTTTGTTATGTTAATGAGGTGACTTTTGGACCAGCAACTACCTAATCTAAGGAGGGGGTTGCCAGGGGTCGCAACCTTGTGATTAGAGAGTTTGAGCCTTAGGCCCACCCTGAACCTCTGGGGAGGGGAGAGAGCCTGGAGATGGCGTTCAGTCACCAATGGCCAATGATTTCATCAATCATGCCTTTGTAACAAAGCCTTCGTAAAAACTCAAAAAGACTGGGTTGGTGAACACGTGGAGATTCAGAGAGAGGGATGCACTTGGAGAGCGGGAAAGCTCTGCGCTCCCTCCCCCGGCACCCTCTTTGTTCTCTGCGTCTCTTCCATCTGGTTGCTCCTGAGTCATATCCTTTTATAGTGAACCAGTGATCTAGCAAGTAAAATGTTTCTCTGGGTTCTGTGAGCCCCTCTAGCAAGTTCATTGAACCCAAGGAAGGGCTTGTGGGAAGCTCCAACCTCTAGCCAGTGGGTCAGAAGCCCCGGCAAGAGCCTGGGCTTCCCACTGGTGTCCCCAGTGTGTGTAGTGGGAGAGGGGTGTGCGGGGGAGGGGCAGTCTTGTAGGATTGAGCACTTAGCCGGCGGGATCTGACGCTATCTCCAAGTTATTAATGTCAGAACTGAATTGAATTATAGGACACCCAAGTGGTGTCAGAGAATTGCTTGGATGTGTGGGGAAAAAAAAACCCCATTATCAGAATCATACCTTCAAAGGTCAAATGCCATCTTCTCCAAAGAATGTTGTTGTAGGGAGGAGAACTTGCTACCCAAAATGCTCTTGGCATACGGATTATTTCAAGCTGAAAAGGCCCGAAAGACCGAGGAAGAAACTTTGACCTTTAACAGCCTAAAAGAATGTAAATAGAGGAAGGGAGCTCTGACCACAGATAAGTATAGTATGAACTAGGTATGGTAGACAGGGAGGAACCCAGCGAAGTCTGTTTGCTAAAATTCCATTCTGTGTGCCATTGTCTGTCTCCGCATGGTCCAGCAAACATTTATTTACCAAACATTTGCTTTTCCACTTCCACGTCAATTGCCTTCCTTCCTTTTCAAGTCCCAAACCCCTACCCCACAATATCCTCTTTGGTCTTTAGCTGAAAATGGTGTATAAGGTGAGGGTTTCAGCCACTTTGTCCAGTTACTTAGTTTTCCTGGGCCTCTCCCATGTATACATGCTATTAAACTTCTGTTTGTCTTTCCCCTACTAATCTGTCTCATGTCCACTTAATTCTTAGACCAGCCAGAAGAACCTAGAAAGAAAGAGGAAAATTTCTTCCTTCCCGAAAAGGAAGCTAAAAAATGATTCCTTCTCTAATCGCGCAGCGTGCTTCATCTGTACCTTCAGGGTTATTCCCTCATGTTACAACTCATATGGCCATGGACTATCCCCTCCCCTCATCAATGACCCATTGACGGTGGGCTCCAGTTCTGACCCCTTTCGTGTGCCCTCTGCAGGACCTCCCAACTTGCCTCGCGTGAAGTAGGAACTCCACACATATTGGTAAACTGTCGATTGAATGAACCATTGATGTGAAAATGATCTGAGAAGCCAAATACCATATGAATGTTTTATCTGGTTTCCTTTTCCTCTATAGTCTTGGTTTTACATACTCCTCACTGTTCCTCGGACTCAGAATTTGTTTGTGTTGCTGGACCCCTTGCACATATTTTGCTCATCTGACCACTTTTCTCCTCTTTAAGCGGCAAACTCCTTCACATGTTCTAGGACTGCACTCGGCATCACCTCAGAGGATCCTTCCCTCCTGTGACTACTCACTGGGCTACCTATACTTTCCTATGCCCCACCCTAGCACTGCTCTTACTGCATTAAAATTCCCATTCTCTTGTCTGTCTCAACTAGGCTGTGAGAAATTTAAACAAAGATTGAATCTCATTCATCTTTGTAACCTTGTAATTGGCAAAGTATTTGGTACGATATAGGTAGTCAATAGCTGTTGATTAGACTGATAATATATTTTTTAAATACTTTTATTTTAACTATCTTCCTGAGTTCCAAACAAGACTTCTGTGAAAAGAGGTATAGAACCAAGAGACCCTCAATATTGGAAATCTCTGCTTTCTTAACGGCACAGCGACACATAGCACCTGATCCTCCCAATGGCTTCTAAAAAATTACACAATTTACATAAACTCCTCTGTCCCAGGAGTTATTTTGAAAATATAACTTTTATTTAGAGTTGTTAATTCGGGTGAGCATCTGTGTGTGTAAGTTTTGGAAAGGCAAGGAGTACGTTTATAAAGGTTCATCACTTTTTCTCAAGAGCTGGTGCAAAGAAGAAGCTCGATACATTTGAAATGAATGAATGACATCCGGAGGCTGCATTATTGCTTGTGGGGCATGAGAGCACCAATTAGAAAACTGGGATGAGTGCCGGAAGAAAATGGCACTGGTTGCCCATTACGAGTCCAAAGGTCCCTAACTTACAGAAGAATCATAAGTTCTACGCCTGGGTTGTAAAGATGGTGATATTAATAGGGAGGATAATATGGCCACAGCAGTTAATACTTTCCAGCCCTGAATAACACAGTGGAAAAAGAGCTGGACTATGAATAAGAAGACAGGAATTCTAATCCTGGTTCTGGCACCTTCTAACCCTATAGCCCTGGGCAACTCACTGAACTTCTCAGTTTCTTCCTCACCTGGGGAGAACAGGCAGCAACTAACATTTTCTGCTAATTTACAGAGTGCCAGCTCCTGTGTGAGAGGTTTTACATATATTTCCTCCCTCACTCTGAGGAAATTTGGCTAGGTTCTGTCCAGCTCTGAATGCTCAAGATTTTTATTATTCTCAGCTAATTCAAATCCCATGCCAAAGAACACAAGGCAATGAAAGACTGAAAAAAAAACCGAGTGGTTATTAATTCTTTCTCAAAGATTTCATACATGTTCATTTAATTATACCTCGGAAGAATGTGAATACAGTGATGTTACGTGATCTCCCGGTAGCCACCGGTGATGTGTGTGATGTTAGTGACAGAGTTGGATGATGGGGACAGCTCTTTGCTCCCAGCTCGATTCCCTGGTTATCAGTCTGATGAATGTAGGTACTCTTATTTACATGTGATTTCTCCATCAATCTGTTTAAAGTCAGTAAATGCTTTAGGGAATGCTTATCTGAATTAACAACTCTAAATGAAAGCTACAGTTTCAAAATTCCTGGGACAAAGGATATATAGGTTTTAATCTGAAGCCAAGAAATACAAGCCCAATCAAGCATCCCTCAATAGAACATTTCAAGGAAGTGCAAGGAAATCACCTCAATAGGAACTCTGAGATTTTCACCCTTTGGGTGGTAAAGCTCAGACAGACAATGAACTGCTTTTGCTGAGCAAAGAGCCAAAAGATAAAGGAAATCTTGCCTTATGAGAATTATAGTTCTATGTGGGAGTTCCTTTTCATATAAAAACAACACATTATCCAAATGTCTCATGAAAACCATTCCGAGGACATAATTATTGCTTAAATGTTACATTCAAGGCAAGGAGTAGAACTTTGGAACCCAAGTCAAATATCCCAGAGAACAACGTCTGAGTTCCATGAACCTTATAGTTTCAGTTGTCGAGATAAGTGAATATCTGGGTTGGGGTGGGAGGGGGAATGCTCTTAGCATGGTGGATCCATTCCTGACAGATATTCTTGTCTTCAGTTGTTTTTATTTGTTTGAGGGTATTGACTATCTGGGGATAGAATAAAGTGCATTAAATGGACCCTCAGTTTTCCAACCTGCCCCTGCCAGGCGGCTCCATCATTCACTTCTCAGCCCGAACTAGACCAAGGCAAGCTCAACTCCCTTTGGTGAAGCTCTGGTGGTGGACATGTTGGTTTTAAGGAAGTACTTGAACTCAGTAGGAGGATCAACTCTGTACAAATATGGGTATGGATTTGGGAATGATCGTTAGATGCAACTATTCTACTGCTGGTCTATTCTGTTTGCTGAGTGTGGTTTGGACCAGAGGTGACACAAACAGCCATGATTTGGAGGGTGGTCCTCAGTCAGAGTGTGAGAATTGGCTCTGGGTGAGCTCTCTATATGGCAACTATGGTCTTAGGGCACTCTGTATATGGTAACGATGGAGGTTTATGTGGTTCAAAACCCCCAAGGCTATGGAAAAATCTGATCTCGGGAAGGTAGCTTCAGCTGATAGCCTATAATAAGCAGGGTTAGGCTTAAGTCCCCAATGCTTTAACAGAGGAAGGACCTCCGAGCCTATGCCAACAAACCAGTAACTGAAAACGCCCTGACACATCACCACTGGCGCCCCTTCTCCCTGGAGCTGTGCAGTGTAGTGGCCTTGAGCCGGGCTATGTTAAAGAAGCCTTGGGAATGTATCCTTATTCATCTCTTCCTCCTCAATTCCTACCTCCATCATCTTGGTCCAGGGTTTCACTCTTCATATTTTAATTCCTGAAACGCTCTCCTAGCTCATGTCTCTGCCTCAGACTCTCTGACCTTCAGCTATTCCATGAGTTCTTCCTGAATGACTCTGTTCCAAAGCCTTCAGAGATTTCGTCCCATAACCAGAAGACTGAATAGGTATAGTAAATGGAAAGATGTGAGAGAGTAGAACAGACATATATTGTTCTCTACCCTTGCTTCCTGACACAGAACTCCTAAAATTCCCTGTAGTTTCCTAAGTAATAAGTGCACTAGTAGCATCTTTTGTTCTAATGAGGTGACTCTGGGTGGGGTCCTGGATTTCTCCTGGATAGGGGCTGGTCCCCAGAAGCAACAATCCATGATTAGAAGCTTAGAATTTTCAGCCCTACCCCTCATCCTAGGAGAGGGGCTAGGAACGGAGTTAATAATTGCTCATGCCTCTGTGAAGAAGCCCCCAGCAAATCCTAATAATACAGGGTTCAGAGAGCTTCTAGGCGGGTAAACACATCCACACCAGGAGGGTGATGCACCCCAACTCCAAGGGAAAGAAACTCCTGCACTCAGGACCCTCTCAGACTCTGCCCTCTTCATCTGGCTGTTCACCTGTATCCTTTATCATATCCTTTAATGAACTGGTGAACATGAGTACATGTTTCCTTGGGTTCTGTGGGCTGCTCGAACAAATGAATGAAATTAATTAAGGGGGGTGTCGTTGGAATCTTATAGCTGGTGGGTCACAAGCAAAGATGATAACTTGAGCTTACAACTGGTGTCTGGAGTGGGGAGGGAGGTGGTGGGCAATCTTGTGGGACTGAGCCCTTAACCTGTGGGATCTGATGTTATGTCAGATAGCATCAGGATTGAGTTAAACTGTGGGACACCCAGCTGGTGTCGGACATTTCCTTGCTGTTGCGAGGGGAAAACCTCCACGTATTTGGTGACCAGATGTGTCAGAAGTGAAGTGTTTTGTGTGACTAGTAAAGAAAACTCACTGGGAAGACAAACCCGGGAGGGAGGAACTGGGTTTTTCCCTACAGAGGAAGGAAAAAACCTGAGTTTTCCTACAAAAGAACACTGCAAAAGAACCAGGATACTATGTTTCAACACTGGCTCTGCTCATCCCGTCAGAAGTGAGCTGTTTTGCACTAGTCATTTAATCTCCCTGAGCTTTGCTTCCTTGTTCATAGTGTGGTGGCAACACGTGGGTCATAAACATCATTTACGGTGATGATAACTGTGATAAGGGATGTGAAAACTCCAAAGTATTACACTGTTTCTGGATTCAGCAAGAGAAGTGTAACTATCACTCATAATAACTCACATTTATTGAGCACCTACTACTATGAGCTAGATGCTGTTATAAATGCTTTACAAATAGTAACTCATTTCATCCTCAGAACAACCCTATCTTATAGATTGGGAAACTGAGCTCTGGAGAGGTGAAATAACTTGCCCAAGTCACATAATTTTCCGTTGGTAGAATTGAGTTATGAAGCCAATAAATAAGGCCCCAGAGGCCATATCCTGTAAAGAAAAAAAGATGGAAAAATGGAAAGGATCACTTCCGAAAAAATAATTTTCGAAACATTTGGTGGTCTTTCTCTAACAATGAGTAATTCAGAGATTTATATGCTTGATGAATACTTATGGAGCACACACTATGTGTCAGGCATTCTGCTAATTCTTAGAAAGTCAAGGAAAAGTAAATGTAAATTTCAAGTGTCCTTATGGGGACACACAGTCTAGTGGTCGTGGCAGAGATCCATACATGATTTGCAGAGTGCTCTGGGGCCACTGGGGGGCGCTCAACCAGGCTTGGCAGGGTCAGGGGAAGCATCCTGGTGAAGATAACACAAATGAGTGTTATAAAAGACAAGCAGGATTCAGTGAGGCAATCACTGGCAGGTGGAGAGAGACACTAGGAAACGAGAACAGTAAGTCCATAATTAGGATGGAGTAGAACATGCAGGGAACAACCAGGCCACAACTGTTAGAATGGGATTTAATGTGGCCAGAGACCTGGTCTGATTGTACACCTCTGTAGTCCCTGGCACTTCCCATCAGAATGTAAACCCTGAAACGGCAGAGAATTGTCTGTTTTGGTCACTATTACATCACCAGTGCCTGGTACAAGGTGGTGCCCAATACATATTTGTTAAGTACACACATATACGTGTGGATGAATGGTACACTAAATAAATACTTGTTGAGTGAATTATTTAACAATAAACAGGGAGCACCACTGCAAACGAGGCTGGGCAAGCCTCTAGCTTTCCTGTATACTGCATCTGATATAAACCCAATCAACTATCAATCAAAGTACCTCGAGCTGGATCACGCGGTGCCTTGGGGCCAAGCACACGCATTTAAACTTTATCGTAATGATCAGAGTGAACCACTGAAGTGCCTCAAGCTGGGGAATGACATGGCCAAACAGCAAGCGAGAAAGAGGACTCTGGTGGCAGTTTGGAGAACAGTTTAGAGGAGGAGAGACCAACGATGGGAAAACTCCACGGGGCTATGCAGGACTCTCTCACAGGAAGCTCCGGGAAAAGGGATAGAACAGTGAACGGAAAAGTTAGCATTCAAAGCAGGGTTCACTCTCGCTTTTAACAACTCCACGCAATAAAAATTTGGATAAAAGCAAAGTAGAGGGTCAATGAATAATTTCACAAAGACTGGAGAGACAGGGTGTCCTATGGTGACACTAGCTGAGAAAAATCAGGAGATTTAGGATTTGGCCCTGGCGCATCTTTAGCCTATGGTGTGGTTGTTAGCAACTTGCTGGACTTCTGAGGGCCTGCTTTCTCCTTCTGTAAAACAAAGAGGCTGAGTCATTTCTCAAAGTTCTCCTCTGGCCCTACCATCCCAGGATCATTGATTCTATGACCTTCTGATCCCTGTGATGAGTTTTAAATTGCTGGATAGTGAACTGCATAGCACTTAGACCCACAGATTGAAATGATTTCGGAGGAGAAAATTACTGCAGTGTTATTAAGTTCAAACCTCTCATTTAACAGATGAGGACACCAATGTTCAGCCCTGTTAGTTGAAATGGCCAAGCTTATGTAGCTCGTTGAGGGCAGAAGAGAAGATAATCCCACTCTTATCATCAAATTACATGAACCTGTTTATATATTATCAAAAAACAGGTAACCTGGACCTGCACTTTTGGTACGTGTCATTTTAAGTTTGAATCCTCTGAACTCGTTAATAGTTTATTCCAAAAGAATTTTAATAGAATTTACGGTCTTTACTGATGAGTCTTCACACTTTCAAGTAGTAAATACAAAGGTCCAAAAAAAAAACCCATCTCATGTTTTCATCTGTTGAACTCCTGTCTACTAAGTGTTAAAGGCACAAAGACAATAAGATCTGGACTAATTTCTAACATCTTACCAGTTCTAAAATACTATGGTGATCCATCCTGCTTTAAATTTTATCATGTATCCTAACCTAGCTAGGAGGGCAAATGCCACGCATGAGTGTTGGGTTGTGGGTTTTTTTAGTGCTGTTCAGGGTTTCGCCTTTATGGAAAGGATTTATAACGCCACAAAAAGTGCACGCTTACTTGTTGGGTGTTCCGTGGAGGTTGGTCAGTACGGTGAAGTTGTTTCTCACACTTCGCAAGCTGGCAAGGACCTAGAAGTAAAATGTTTCCACTGTTAGGAATGGTTAGGAACAAAAGGAGAGGAATGGGCCGGTTTAGAGGCTACACTTAGAAACTACACCCAGAGACGGAGCGAGAAGGAGGCAGGCCAGCATGATACATACCTGGGCAAAAGGCGTTACAATCAAGTCATCGCCATGTCTGGTGAAAAGAGAGAAAAGAAACATTTTGTAAATGCATTTGAATTATAACTGTGTCATATAAGCTGTAATATGAAACTTCATCAGTGTTAGCAATACAAATGTTATACAAATTCTTCCACCTGGATATAAGGCAGGACTGATTTAGGTGCAGATGGGGATTTCAGGAATTTGAAAGAAAAAAACCCACCAGGTTCATGGCTCCTGGATGTACAGTGGCTATACATAAAAACACTTGCAAGTAAGCATAGATCTTCAGGGTATTTTCCCATTAAATAGCAGACCCAGAGTACTGTAATTCAGAGCAATTTGTGGATTTTGGTGGCCAGAGCCAGGAACTTCAAAAGGAGGGCTGCTCACAGGCACACACAGAGTTGGAAAAAATGGCGTCACAGTCTGGATAAAGGTTAACTTTGGATTTCCTCGCTTTTGTTGATTTGAACCACAGCCTTCATGCCATTTAAACACAGATTTCTGTCTGGGAATCCCATTACTTTTTGTTTTTAAGACAACTTTTTTCTTAAAGTACCGAAGGAAAAGCTTTTAAGGGAGTGTAGTGTAGGGACTGAACCTACTATTATATCATGGTCTCTCACTTTGTCCCAAAGATCTGATTCAGCTGAACCTAGTGTTACATAAATCTGTACTTAGGAAGAGTCAAAAGTGTGTTTTCAGAAGTGCACTCTCTCTCTGACACATGCTTTGATACCTCTTCTTAAATCCGCATTCAGCAAGGTCTCCATTAAAACCGTTAGAAGGCAGGCTGGCCTGAGCTGCAGACGCACAATCAGGCCAATTCGTATTGCAGTGTAAATCCTAACAGTCGCACAGAAGGTGGCGGACAGTGAGTTTCCTTCACTGTCTGATCATCTTCTCTGTCTTCACGATCACCACACGTATATGGCACCTTATTCGCTAACGACGGGACTGCAACCAATGGTTATTAAACACCTGCCCGGTACCAGGCATTAGGTGAGGCCTAGGGATCCAGGGTTGGATAACACCTACACCCTTGGGGGCCTCTTCTCCAGCATGGGCTTTTACTTTGGGGTATTATTTAATACAATATTTTCCTTTCTACCTTGGTCTTTAGCTAGAAGTCCCCCTTCAATTTCATTAAACTTCCTGTGCATCTGATTTGTACAGTGACTAAGTGACTATAAAAAGAACACTGACAAGAGTAAGTGTTCTTTGAGTGATTACCATCTGTCAGCCTCTGCATGAAATCTCATTTAATTCTTGTAACAAGAACTGGGGCAATGACTCTTATTCCCATTTTATAGGTAATATCAACGCTCAGAGCAGGTAAGCAACTGCTTAGCTAGCACACAGCTAATAAATGAAAGAACTAAGACTGATTCCAAAAATCTATGCTTTTAAACATTACGTTTCCTGTTTTATGACGACCCTGCATAGTTGATTGAATTATACAGAATTCATGATCCCCACAAATTAAAACAGAGGAGACAGAAAAATGTCCAAAACACGGCAGTAGATATTATAAATACAGAATGAGAAAATACAAACAATTGATACTTAATGGGGTGCAAAGGAGATGTGATAATTACAGATTAGACATAGTAGAAAAGGCTTGATTGAATGAGTGGTATTCGAGATGAACCTGGAAGGGCAGGCTTTAAAAGGCACGGATGGTAGGTGCTACTAATGAGAACAATGCAAGAACCGAGGCATTGAAATGGGAAAGTCCTGAACATGGAGATGCTTGGTGGCTGTTTAGAGCCGAGCAGTGACAGACATTTGTAGGGGATAAGACTCAAAGGTCCCCCCACACCCAAGTTATGGACATTGTGGACAATGGTTGTGGAGCTGGTGCTCAACTCAGTAAAAGAAATGAGCCAGTGAAGGTTTCTAGTGAGAAAGGCAAACAGAAAAGTGCTTTAGAAAGTATTGGGTTGACCAAAAAGTTTATCTGGTTTTTTTTTTTTTTTCTTTTTGGCTGCGTTGAGTCTTTGCTGCTGCATGGGTTTTCTCTAGTTGCAGCGAGCGGGGGCTACTCTTTGTTGCAGTGTGCGGGCTTCTCATTGTGTGGCTTCTCTTGTTGTGGAGCACGGGCTCTAGGCACACAGGCTTCAGTAGTTGTGGCTCGCCGCCTCAGTAGTTGTGGCTCGCGGGCTCAGTAGTTGTGGCTCGAAGGCTCTAGAGTGCAGGCTCAGCAGTTGTGGCGCACGGGCTTAGTTGCTCCACGGCACATGGGATCTTCCCGGACCGGGGATGGAACCCGTGTCCCCTGCATTGGCAGGTGGATTCTTAACCACTGAGCCACCAGGGAAATCCCAGGTTTTTCCATAACATATTACGGAAAAATCTGAACAAACTTTTGGGCCAACCCAATAAAATGCTATGGATACAAGAGATGGATGGAAGAGAGGACAGAGCCAGGAAGATGGGTTAGGGGGATATCGCCGTCATTCGGATGAGAAGACATCGGTGAGGCAGAGGAAGAAACAGGAAAAGACAAATGGAATAGACCCTGAACGTCTTGCCAAGGACTTGGCATTGAATTGGATAAGGGGTCATAAAGAAATACTATTTTCAGTTTTAAAAATGGGTATCTGGGAAAATAGTGAAGTTGTGAGTAGAAGTTAAAAAGTGAGGAGTTGGAAGAGACGTGTCACCTTCTCACATGTTGAGTTTTAAGGTATTCGTTGATATCCTGGTGGAAACAGCAAGTGGGAAGACTGAAATATGGGGGTTAGAGCTAGAGATTTAGGAGGTACCTACAACAGTGGGGCCCCTTAAAGCAATGGCAGGGGTGTATAGAGAGAGAGAGTCAAAGGGAGAACCTCAGGGCTCTTGTTAAGAGAGGAGTAGTTGTGATAAATGCAGGGTGGCGGGCTATTACAAGAACTGCCCCTTCCCAAGCTATGTTTTGGAGATGGGTGAAATATCTTTCTATTTGTTCAGATTTCTGCTGTGAAGTTCACATTGTTCAGAAGACATCAGGGTGAGCTAGGTATAAAATGACAGTGCTAGACTTAAGTAGGTCATCTATGGCTCCTGGATTTCTGGAGTCTACATGTCCAACAAAAGTTAGATAATACAAGCAAATCTCATACATATGTAGCACCTAAAGCTGATGTATTGTTGCATGAGTGGGGAGCTACTAAAACTAAAAAGCTACTAATCATTAGTACAAACTAATGATTAAACACAGGTTAAAAGAAAAAACACATTAAGAGAGGGCTCGGTGTCAAAATGACTATTATCATGAAATTTTGAAGTTTAGGAGAGCAGAACACTCAGAGGCAAGAGACGAATTTTCAGATCCCCAGCACTGGGTCCCTTAAAGAATTGGAGCTGTAAAAGCTAACGCTGTATATCAGACAGTAGTTGCTAGAGAAATGATCAGGTAATTCATAGATAACTCATAGCAAGTTGAAGAAACAAAAGAAAAAAGCTTCTATTTGAGTATAGCCAGATTATTTATAAAACCGTTCTCAATTTTTAAAATCATAATTTGGTACATTAATAATAAAATGCATGAATGTAACAAAACACTTGATTGGTTATGAAAACTGATGTACTTCTTAGTTGTCCAAACCACTAGAGCGGACAATACCTCTCAGGAACGAGGCCAGATATCAGAACCGTGGCACGAGCACCATCTAGTGACAAAACTAGCACATTACAAGTTTGTAGGATAATTGGAGATAGAACTCTGTGGGTCTTAGAATTGAGTGTAGGTCTGCTCTCAACAATGAATGCTTTTCTAGGAAGCAAAAATGCTGCTTCCTACTGCTACGCTCTGGGTTTTATTAATATTAACTTCCTCTGTTTCATGACTACACGTACTTTTCTTGTAATACTAATTTTCGTCTGCCTTAGAGAGAGACATATGCTATTGTAGTTAAGAGCACAGCTTTTGGAGCCAGTGTTGGTTTGTTTCTCAGTTGCACTATTACTAACTATGAGACATTAGGCAACCTCTCTATGGCTCACTTTCTTCACCTGTAAAATAGGGTGTTGTGAGAATTAAATAAGTTATTATATATGTACAACTCTTACAACAGTGCTAGGCACATAAAGGCACTTTCATTAGTTATAGTTATTCGTATTAGTAGTAGGTATCATTATTTCATTATAGTAGGTTTCATGTCTATCTTCCCAGCTGGTGAGAACTTCTTTAGGGTAGTCATTTCTGCCCCCATTACAATCAAGAGAACTAATATTTATATTGTACCTTACAGTTTACAAAGCATTTTCATGTCCCTTATTTCATGTGGTAAGAGTATGTTCTTGACCCTGGGGAATGGTGCAAGCACCTATCTTGTTGGTCAAGCCTGAAACCTTCTTTTCCCTCATCCCACAGTCAACCACCAACATATGCTGATCCTAACTTGCAAATATTTATTAATCGCCCACTGGATCTGTTCTAATGTAGATCCCCATCCTTTAAGATGCAGATTACCGAAGCAGCTTCCCATTTGGCTCTTGGAAACATCTTTAGGCTTGTCCACCCTCTAAAGTGTTTTGTTTTTGTTTTTTTTTTCCGGTACGCGGGCCTCTCACTGCTGTGGCCTCTCCCGTTGCGGAGCACAGGCTCCGGACGCGCAGGCCCGGCAGCCATGGCTCACGGGCCCAGCCGCTCCGCAGCACGTGGGATCTTCCCGGACCGGGGCACGAACCCGTGTCCCCTGCATCGGCAGGCGGACTCTCAACCACTGCACCACCAGGGAAGCCCCCAAACTGTTCTTTAGACTGTAATCAGAGTTATCTTTCAAAAACATTCATCTGAATATGTATTTTCCTGTTTTAAAGCCTTTCGTAGCCCCCCACTGCTTGTCTGCAGCATAAATGCCAACTCCTCACATAGGCCCTTTGTGATGAGGGAACTGCTTACTTCTCTGGCTTCGTCTCTCACCACTTCCTCATGCTCTCATGTTCTCTGCCTGAGCCATATTGAGCTGTGGTCCCCCCAGATGTTCTTGACAACAAGAGAGTTAGTGAGCGCATAGCCCTTCCTCCTGCACACCTTTCTGCCTGGCTAACTCCTTTAGCTTAGCTGTAACCCCTCGAAGCAGGCTGCTCGCCTTGCCTGGCCAGATCTCTCAAAGTCCAGGGCAACCCTTTCCATAGACATTGCCCTTTTCTGAAGGTATTACAACTGCCTATTGACTTACTAATCTTTTAGCTCCCCTGAAGATAAAGAAAGTGTCTCATTTGTTTGCAAAGTGCCTAAAGGTAAGTAAATTTTTGTTAAAAGAAAGGATGTATATAATCTTCATAACAGCTGGAAAGGCAGGCAGAGCAGAGATTCGTATCATTCTTTTTATTTTTCATCATTATTTAGAGTCTGTTTATGTACTGGATAACCATATGGTTTAATCATCTAGACTCCCTGGATTTAAGCCGTGATTCCCCATTTACTGGGCAGATTATTTAACCTCTCTGTACTTCAGTGTCCTCATCTTTAAGACAAGAAAATTACAGTACCAACTACCTTGGGGTTATAGGGATTAAATGAGTTAAAATATGTAAAGGACTTTAAATAGTATATAGGAAATGCTTAATAAACGTGTGCTTTTATTTACAGGTAATTTAGACACTACAAAAAATACTCAATGTCTTAAAGCCATGGTGCTAGTAAGTACGATGGCTGTAACTCAAGTCTTAGACACCACATTGTACTTTTTTGGTAGTCCATCAATAAACAGGTCTTAAATTTAAGTGCGCTCTTATTTCTGCTTTTCCTCTTGGTTCTCAGATCTCATTTCCCTTGACTGCTCTCTCTAGAGACTACTTACATCGCATACAAATGATGGCTTTAAAAAGTTCCTTGTCTGTGTAAGACTACAAATGGGATGACCAAATGAAGGAAACATGGCTCTTGCTTCCCTGTGGCTTTACTGGTAGGTAATTAAAACTTGGTTCTGTCCAGGGTGGTTCCCGCCACAGCTTGGGGTAATCTAACTGGCCTCACCAGTTTCTGGTACTTTATGTTCCTATTGGGAAATCTATACCTTGGTATACAAAGACATTACGCTAAAGATGACTACGACACAGGAAGAAACCAATAAATTATTGCCACATCTAGGAAAGCATGTGAAATTTCCTTTTGGGATCCAATGGTGATCTTGTTTTCTTTACTAGAAAGCATTCTTTACTAGAACGAAACAGAAACCAATAAATTATTGCCACATCTAGGAGAGCATGTGAAATTTCCTTTTGGGATCCAATGGTGATTTTTTTTTTTTTTTTTTTTGCGGTATGTGGGCCTCTTACTGTTGTGGCCTCTCCCATTGCAGAGCACAGGCTCCGGACGCGCAGGCTCAGCGGCCATGGCTCACGGGCCCAGCCGCTCTGCGGCATATGGGATCTTCCCAGAACGGGGCACGAACCCGTGTCCCCTGCATCGGCAGGCGGACTCTCAACCACTGTGCCACCAGGGAAGCCCCAATGGTGATCTTGTTTTCTTTACTAGAAAGCATTATTTCAGTCTCTCTTTTGTTGCTGTATGCTAAAGCCACTTTTAATGTTCCATTTACTTTTTAACTCAGTATCTTTTTCACTCATTCTCCCTGCCTATATGTTTCCTCCTGAAAGAGCTGAGATGAGAAGTTTTAAAAAGCTAGTTTTGTCTCTACTGTTAAGATTTAATGCTGAGGAATTATGCAAAGTTTTCTACCTCGTGTGTAAATTCGTGACTGTTCTGTTCTGGAGAGAGGGGCTCCTGAGCGGGGAACATGCTGCAGCCCCCATCTAGCAGCCTTCACGTCAAGACTCGAAATCTATAATTGTCCTTCTTTTTCTTGGCTTTATGGGTAGAAGGCAGGAGAAGCAGTAAGAGGTTCAGGGGCTGCTGCTCCTCTATTTCAAATCACTGAAGAGTAATAATCGGGTGAAATAGCTTTGAGAGCATTACTTCAGGTTAGCTCAAAATACCTGTGTAAAACTGGATTTTCCAACATGGTCCTGAAAAAACGAAATTTCAGAAGAATCTGGATATTCAAGTTCTACTTCTTGTTGTGTTGAGAAATATAAATTCCTAAACTGACAAACACATGAAAGTTTTACTGGCATGCTGAAATATTTGCAAAACAAAATTCTGGGCTATTTTTATTCACTCAAAGCTTTTAATATATCTTGTTATTAGTATCTTTGATAGGATGAGATCATGTTTACAACTGTGTTTTCTTGGGAAGGACCATTCTTTATTACGAAAGTGTGCCCTTATTATATTTTTAAGTTCTGGTTTGGTTTCTTTTTAATATCTTTATCAGAGTATAATTGCTTTACAGTACTGTGTTGGTTTCTGCTGTATAACATAGTGAATCAGCTATACATATACATACATCCCCATATCCCCTCCCTCTTGCATCTCCCTCCCACCCTCCCTATCCCACCCCTCTAGGTGGTCATAAAGCACTGAGCTGATCTTCCTGTGCTATGCGGCTGCTTCGCAGTAGCTATCTATTTTACATTTGGTAGTATATATAAGTCCATGCCACTCTCTCACTTCGTCCCAGCTTACCCTTCCCCCTCCCCGTGTCCTCAAGTCCATTCTCTACATCTGCATCTTTATTCCTGTCCTGCCCTAGGTTCTTCAGAACTATATATATATATATATATATATATATATATATATATATATATATATATATATATATTTATTTATTTATTTTTTGGATTCCATATATATGTGTTAGCATACAGTACTTTTTTTTCTCTTTCTGACTTACTTCACTCTGTATGACAGACTCTAGGTCCATGCACCTCACTACAAATAACTCAATTTTGCTTCTTTTTATGGCTGAATAATATTCCATTATATATATGTGCCACATCTTCTTTACCTATTCATGGGTCGATGGACAGTTAGGTTGCTTCCATGTCCTGGCGATTGGAAATAGTGATGCAATGAACATTGTGATACATGACTCTTTTTGAATTATATATTTTTCAGAGTATATGCCCAGTAGTGGGATTGCTGGGTCATATGGTAGTTCTATTTTTAGTTTTTTAAGGAACCTCCATACTGTTCTCCACAGTGGCTGTACCAATTTACATTCCCACCATAAGAGCAACAGGGTTCCCTTTTCTCCACACCCTCTCCAGCAATTATTGTTTGTGGATTTTTTGATGATGGCCATTCTGACTGGTGTGAGGTGATACCTCATTGTAGTTTTGATTTGCATTTCTCTAATGATTAGTGATGTTGAGCATCCTTTCATGTGTGTATTGGCAATCTGTATATCTTCTTTGGAAAAATGTCTATTTAGGTGTCCTGCCTATTTTTGGATTGGGTTGTTTGTTTTTTTAATATTGAGCTGCATAAGCTGCTTGTAAACTTTGGAGATTAATTCTTGGTCCGCTGCTTTGTTTGCAAATGCTTTCTCCCATTCTGAGGGTTGTCTTTTAGTCTTGTTTATGGTTTCCTTTGCTGTGCAAAAGCTTTAAAGTTTCATTAGGTCCCATTTTTTTATTTTTGTTTTTATTTCCATTTCTCTAGGAGGAGGGACAAAAAGGATCTTGCTGTAATTTTTGTCATAGAGTGTTCTTCCCATGTTTTCCTCTAAGAGTTTCATACTGTCTGGCCTTAGTCTGGTCTTTAATCCATTTTGAGTTTATTTTTGTGTGTGGTGTTAGGGAGTGTTCTAATTTCATTCTTTTACATGTAGCTGTCCAGTTTTCCCAGCACCACTTATTGAAGAGACTGTCTATTCTTCATTGTATATTCTTGCCTCCTTTATCAAAAATAAGGTGACCATATGTGCATGGGTTTATCTCTGGGCTTTCTATCCTGTTCCATTGATCTGTATTTCTGTTTTTGTGCCAGTACCACACTATCTTGATTACTGTAGCTTTGTAGTATAGTCTGAAGTCAGGGAGCCTGATTCCTCCAGCTCCGTTTTTCTTTCCCAAGATTGCTTTGGCTATTTGGGGTCTTTTGTGTTTACATACAAATTGTGAAATTTTTTGTTCTAGTTCTGTGAAAATTGTCAGTGGTAGTTTGATAGGGATTGCATTGAATCTGTAGATTGCTTTGTGTAGTATAGTCATTTTCACAATGTTGATTTCTCCAATCCAAGAACAGGGTATATCTCTCCATCTGTTTGTATCATCTTTAATTTCTTTCATCAGTGTCTTAGAGTTTTCTGCATACAGGTCTTTTGTCTCCTTAGGTAGGTTTATTCCTAGGTATTTTATTAATTTCTCTTTCAGATTTCTCTTTCAGATTTAATTTCTCTTAATTTCTCTTTAATTTCTTTAATTTCTCTTTCAGATTTCTCATCATTAGTGTATAGGAATGCAAGAGATTTCTGTGCACTAATTTTGCACCCTGCTACTTTAACAAATTCATTAATTAGCTCTAGTAGTTTTCTGGTGGCATCTTTAGGATTATCTATGTGTAGTGTCATGTCATCTGCAAACAGTGACAGTTTTACTTCTTCTTTTCCAATTTGGATTCCTTTTATTTCTTTTTCTTCTCTGATGGCTGTGGCTAAAACTTCCAAAACTATGTTGAATAATAGTGGTGAGAGTGGACAACCTTGTCTTGTTCCTGATCTTAGAGAAAATGGTTTCAGTTTTCACCATTGAGAATTGTGTTGGCTGTGGGTTTGTCATATATGGCCTTTATTATGTTGAGGTAAGTTCCCCCTATGCCTACTTTCCAGAGGGTTTTTTATCATAAATGGGTGTTGAATTTTGTCAAAAGCTTTTTCTGCATCTACTGAGATGATCATATGGTTTTTATTCTTCAGTTTGTTAATGTGGTATATCACATTGATTGATTTGCATATATTGAAGAATCCTTGCATTCCTCGGATAAAACCCATTTGATCATGGTGTATGATCCTTTTAATGTGCTGTTGGATTCTGTTTGCTAGTATCTTGTTGAGGGTTTTTGCATCTATGTTCATTAGTGATATTGGCCTGTAATTTATTTTGTGCGTGTGTGACATGTTTTTCTGGTTTTGGTATAAGGGTGATGGTGGCCTTGTAGAATGAGTTTGGGAGTGTTTCTCCCTCTGCTATATTTTGGAAGAGTTTGAGAAGGATAGGTGTTAGCTCTTCTCTTAATGTTTGATAGAATTCACCTGTGAAACCACATATTCCTGGGCTTTTGTTTGTTGGAAGATTTTTAATCACAGTTTCAATTTCAGTGCTTGTGATAGGTCTGTTTATATTTTCTATTTCTTCCTGATTCAGTCTCAGAAGGTTGTGTTTTTCTAAGAATTGGTCCATTTCTTCCAGGATGTACATTTTATTGGCATATAGTTGCTTGTAGTAATCACTCACGATCTTTCATATTTCTGCAGTGTCAGTTGTTACTTCTTTTGCATTCCTAATTCTGTTGATTTGAGTCTTCTCCCTTTTTTTCCTGATGAGTCTGGATAATGGTTTATCAATTTTGTTTATCTTCTCAAAGAAGCAGCTTTTAGTTTTATTGATCTTTGCTATTGTTTCCTTCATTTCTTTTTCATTTATTTCTGATCTGATCTTTATGATTTCTTTCCTTCTGCTAACTTTGGGGGGGGGTTTGTTCTTTTTTCTCTAATTGCTTTTTTTTTCTTTTGAATTTTATTTTATTTATTTTTTTATACAACATGTTCTTATTAGTCATCCACTTTATACACATCAGTGTAAGCATGTCAATCCCAATTTCCCAATTCATCCCACCATCACCACCCCCACCCGCCGCTGCTCTCCCCCCTTGTCCATACGTTTGTTCTCTACATCTGTGTCTCAATTTCTGCCCCGAAAACCAGATCATCTGTACCATTTTTCTAGATTCCACATATATGCTTTAATATGTGATATTTGTTTTTCTCTTTGAGACTTACTTCACTCTGTATGACAGTCTCTAGATTCATCCACATCTCTACAAATGACCCAATTTTGTTCCTTTTTGGCTGATTAATATTCCATTGTATATATGTACCACATCTTCCTTATCCATTCATCTGTCAATGGGCATTTAGGTTGCTTCCATGACCTGGCTATTGTAAATAGTGCTGCAATGAACATTGGGGTGCATGTGTCTTTTTGATTTATGGTTTTCTCTGGATATATGCCCAGTCGTGGGATTGTTGGGTAATATGGCAATTCTATTTATAGTTTTTGAAGGAACCTCCATACTGTTCTCCATAGTGGCTGTATCAGTTTACATTCCCACCAACAATGCAAGAGGGTTCCCTTTTCTCCACACCCTCTCCAGCATTTGTTATTTGTAGATTTTCTGATGATGCCCATTCTAACTGGTGTGAGGTGATACGTCATTATAGTATTGATTTGCATTTCTGTAATAGCTAGTGATGTTGAGCAGCTTTTCATGTGCTTCCTGGGATCTGTATGTCCTCTTTGGAGAAATGTCTATTTAGGTATTCTGCCCGTTTTTTGATTGGGTTGTTTGTTGTTTTGATATTGAGCTGCATGAGCTGTTTATATATTTCAGAGATTAATCCTTTGTCCGTTGATTCATCTGCAAATATTTTTCACATTCTGAGGGTTGTCTTTTTGTTTTGTTTCCTTTGCTTTGCAAAAGCTTTTAAGTTTTACTAGGTCCCATTTGTTTATTTTTGTTTTTATTTCCATTACTCTAGGAGGTGGATCAAAAAAGATCTTGCTGTGGTTTATGTCAAGGAGTGTTCTTCCTATGTTTTCCTCTAAGAGTTTTATAGTTTCTGGTCTTACATTTAGGTCTCTAATACACTTTGAGTTTATTTTTGTGTATGGTGTTAGGGAGTGTTCTAATTTCATTCATTTCCATGTAGCTCTCCAGTTTTCCCAGCACCACTTATTGAAGAGACTGTCTTTTCTCCATTGTATATCCTTGCCTCCTTTGTCATAGATTAGTTGACCATAGATGCATGGGGGTTTATCTCTGGGCTTTCTATCTTGTTCCATTGATCTGTGTTTCTGTTTTTGTGTCAGTACCATATTGTCTTCATTACTGTAGTTTTGTAGTATAGTCTGAAGTCAGGGAGGCTGATTCCTCCAGCTCTGTTTTTTTCCCTCAAGACTGCTTTGGCTATTTGGGGTCTTCTTTGTCTCCATACAAATTTTAAGATTTTTTGTTCTAGTTCTGTAAAAAATGCCACTGGTAGTTTAATAGGGATTGCATTGAATCTGTAGATTGCTTTGGGTAGTATAGTCTTTTTCACAGTATTGATTCTTCCAATCCAAGAACATGGTATATCTCTCCATCTGTTGGTATCATCTTTAATTTCTTTCAACAGTGTCTTATAGTTTTCTGCATAAAGCTCTTTTGTCTCTCTAGGTAGGTTTATTCCTAGGTATTTTTTTTTCTTTTTGTTGCAATGGTAAATGGGAGTACTTCCTTAATTTCTCTTTCAGATTTTTCATCATTAGTGTATAGGAATGCAAGAGGTTTCTGTTCATTAATTTTGTATCCTGCTAGTATACCAAATTCATTGATTAGCTCTAGTAGTTTTCTGGTGGCATCTTTAGGATTCTCTATGTATAGTATCATGTCAGCTCCAAACAGTGACAGTTTTACATTTTCTTTTCCAATTTGTATTCCTTTTATTTCTTCTTCTTCTGTGATTGCCGTGGCTAGGACTTCCAAAAGTATGTTGAATAATAGTGACGAGAGTGGACATCCTTGCCTTGTTCCTGATCTTAGAGGAAATGTTTTCAGTTTTTCACCATGGAGAATGATGTTTGCTGTGGGTTTGTCATATATGGCCTTTATTATGTTGACGTAGGTTCTCTCTATGCCCACTTTCTCGAGAGCTTTTATGATAAATGGGTGTTGAATTTTGTCAAAAGCTTTTTCTGCATCTATTGAGATGATCATATGGTTTTTATTCTTCAATTTGTTAATATAGTGTATCATATTGATTGATTTGTGTATATTGAAGAATCCCTGCATGCCTGGGATAAACCCACTTCATCATGGTGTATGATCCTTTTAATGTGTTGTGGGATTCTGTTTGCTAGTCTTATGCTGAGGATTTTTGCATCTATATTCATCGGTGATATTGGTGTGTAATTTTCTTTCTTTGTAGTATCTTTGTCTGTTTTTGGTATGAGGGTGATGGTGGCCTTATAGAATGAGTTTGGGAGTGTTCCTTCCTCTGCAATTTTTTGGAAGAGTTTGAGAAGGATGGGTGTTAGCTCTTCTCTAAATTTTTGATAGAATTCACCTGTAAAGCCATCTGGTCCTGGACTTTGTTTATTGGAAGATTTTTAATCACAGTTTCAATTTACTTACTTGTGATAGGTCTGTTCATATTTTCTATTTCTTCCTGCTTCACTCTTGGAAGGTTATACCTCTCCAAGAATTTGTCCATTGCTTCCAGGTTGTCCGTTTTATTGGCATAGAGTTGCTCGTAGTAATCTCTTCGGATGCTTTGTATTTCTGCAGTGTCTGTTGTAACATCTCCTTTTTCATGACTAATTTTATTGATTTGAGTCCTCTCCCTCTTTTTCTTGATGAGTCTGGGTAATGGTCTATCAATTTTGTTTCTCTTCTCAAAGAACCAGCTTTTGGTTTTATAGAATCTTTGCTATTTTCCCCTTGTTTCTGCTTCATTTATTTATTCTCTGATCTTTATGATTTCTTTCCTTCTACTAACTTTGGGTTTTGTTTGTTCTTCTTTCTCCAGATCCTTTAGGTGTAAGGATAGATTGTTTATTTGAAATTTTTCTTGTTTCTTGAGGTAGGCCTGCATAGCTATAAACTTCCCTCTTATAACTGCGTTTGCTGCATCCCACAGGTTTTGGATCATCATGTTTTCATTATCATTTGTCTCTAGGTATATTTTGATTTCCCCTTTGATTTTTTCAGTGATCTCTTGGTTATTTAGTAATGTATTGTTTAACCTCCATATGCTTGTGTTTCTTATGTTTTTTCCTCTGTAATTCATTTCTAATCTCATAGCATTGTGGTCAGAAAAGATGCTTGATATGATTTCAATTTTCTTAAATTTACTGAGGCTTGATTTGTCACCCAAGATATGATCTATCCTGGAGAGTGTTCCGTGCGCACTTGAGAGAAAGTGTAATCTGCTGTTTTTGGATGGAATGTCCTATAAATATCAATTAAATCTATCTGGTCTACTGTGTCATTTAAAGCTTCTGTTTCCTTATTAATTTTCTGTTTGCATGATCCGTCCATTGTGTAACTGAGGTGTTAAAGTCCCCCACTATTATTGTGTTACTGTCGGTTTCCTCCTTTACAGCTGTTAGCAGTTTGCCTTATGTATTGAGGTGCTCCTATGTTGGGTGCATATATATTTATAATTGTTATATCTTCTTCTTGGGTTGATCCCTTGATCATTATGTAGTCTCCTTCATTGTCTCTTGTAACATTCTTTATTTTAAAGTCTATTTTATCTAAGATGAGTATTGTTACTCCAGCTTTCTTTTGATTTCCATTTGCATTGAATATCTTTTTCCATCCCCTCACTTTCAGTCTGTATGTGTTGCTCGGTCTAAAGTGGTTCTCTTGTAGACAGCATATATATGGGTCTTGTTTTTGTATCCATTCAGCAAGCTGGTGTCTTTTGGTTGGAGCATTTAATCCATTCATGTTTAAGGTAATTATTTATATGTATGTTCCTATGACCATTTTTGTAATTGTTTTGGGTTTGGTTTTGTAGGTCCTTTTCCTCTCTTGTGTTTCCCACTTAGAGAAGTTCCTTTAGCATTTGTTGTAGAGCTGGTTTGGTGGTGCTGAATTCTCTTAGCTTTTGCTTGTTTGTCAATCTTTTGATTTCTCTAGCGAATCTGAATGAGATCCTTGCCGGGTAGAGTAATCTTGGTTGTAGGTTCTTCCCTTTCATTACTTTAAATATGTCATGCCACTCCCTTCTGGCTTGTAGAGTTTCTGCTGAGAAATCAGCTGTTAACCTTATGGGAGTTCCCTTGTATATTATTTGTCATTTTTCCCTTGCTGCTTTCAATCATTTTTCTTCGTCTTTAATTTTTGCCAACTTGATTACTATGTGTCTCGGCATGTTTCTTCCTGGGTTTATTCTTATGGGATTTTCTGCACTTCCTGTACATGGGTGGCTATTTCCTTTCCCATGTTAGGGAAATTTTCGACTATAATCTCTCAAATATTTCCTCAGGTCCTTTCTCACTCTCTTCTCCTTCTGGGACCCCTATAATGTGAATGTTGTTGCATTTAATGTTGTCCCAGAGGCCTCTTAGGCTGTCTTCATTTCTTTTCATTCTGTTTTCTTTATTCTGTTCTGCAGCCATGAATTCCACCATTCTGTCTTGCAGGTCACGTATCCGTTCTTCTGCCTCAGTTATTCTGCTCTTGATTCCTTCTAGTGTATTTTTCATTTCAATTATTGTAGTGTTTATCTCTGTTTGTTTGTTATTTAATTCTTCTAGATGTTTGTTAAACATTTCTTGCATCTTCTTGATCTTTGCCTCCATTCATTTTCCGAGGTCCTGGATCATCTTCACCATCTTTATTCTGAATTCTTTTTCTGGAAGGTTCCCTGTCTTCACTTCATTAGTTGTTTTTCTGGGGTTTTATCTTGTTGCCTCATCTGGTACATAGCCCTCTGCCTTTTCATCTTGTCTATCTTTCTGTGAATGTGGTTTTTGTTCCACAGGCTGCAGCATTGTAGTTCTTCTTGCTTCTTCTGTCTGCCCTCCCGTGGATGAGGCTATCTAAGAGGCTTGTGCAAGTTTCCTGATGGGAGGGACTGGTGGTGGGTAGAGCTGGCTGTTGCTTTGGTGGGCAGAGCTCAGTAAAACTTTAATCCGCCTGTCTGCTGATGGGTGGGGTTGGGTTCCCTCCTTGTTGGTTGTTTGGCCTGATGTGACCCAACACTGGAGCCTATCCAGGCTCTTTGGTGGGGCTCAAGGCAGACTCTGGGAGGGCTTACACCAAGTAGTACTTCCCAGAACTTCTGTTGCCAGTGTCCTTGTCCTCACGGTGAGACACAGCCACCCCCTGCCTCTGCAGGAGACTCTCCAACACTAGCATGTAGGTCTGGTTCAGTCTCCTATGGGGTCACTGCTTCTTCCCCTGGGTCCTGGTGTGCACACTACTTTGTGTGTGCCCTCCAAGAGTGGAGTCTCTGTTTCCCCCAGTCCTGTCAAAGTCCTGCAATCAAATCCCGCTAGCCTTCAAAGTCTGATTCTCTAGGAATTCCTCCTCCCGTTGCTGGACCCCCAGATTGGGAAGACTGACATGGGGCTCAGAACCTTCACTCTAGTGGGTGGACTTCTGTCGTATGTGTTCTCCAGTTTGTGAGTCACTCACCCAGCAGTTACGGGATTTGATTTTATTGCGATTGCACCCCTCTTACCATCTCATGTGGCTTCTCCTTTCTATTTGGATGTGGGGTATCTTTTCTGGTGAGTTCCAGTGTCTTTCTGTTGATGATTGTTCAGCAGTTAGTTGTGATTCTGGTGTTCCTGCAAGAGGGAGTGAGAGCATGTGCTTCTACTCTGCCATCTTGAACAAATCTCCTTTCTAATTGCTTTAGGTGTAAGGTTAGGTTGTTTATTTGAGTTGTTTCTTGTTTCTTAAGGTAGGATTGTATTGCCATAAACTTCCCTCTTAGAACTGCTTTTGCTGCATCCCATAGGTTTTGGGCCATCATGTTTTCATTGTCATTTGTTTCTAGGGATTTTTTGATTTCCTCTTTGATTTCTTCAGTGATCTCTTGGTTATTTAGTAGCATATTGTTTAGCCTCCATGTGTTTGTATTTTTTACAGTTTTTTTCCCTGTAATTGATATCTAGTCTTATAGCATTGTTGTCAGAAAAGATACTTGATACAATTTCAATTTTCTTAAATTTACCAAGGCTTGATTTGTGACCCAAGATATGGTCTATCCTGGAGAATATTTCATGCACAGTTGAGAAGAAAGTGTATTCTGTTGTTTTTGGATGGAATGTCCTGTAAATATCAATTAAGTCCATCTTGTTTAATGTCTCATTTAAAGCTTGTGTTTCCTTATTTATTTTCATTTTGGATGATCTGTCCATTGGTGAAAGTGGGGTGTTAAAGTCCCTTACTATTATTGTGTTACTGTCGATTTCCCGTTTTATGGCTGTTAGCATTTGCCTAATGTAATGGGGTGCTCCTATGTTGGGTGAAAAAATATTTACAATTGTTATATTTTCTTCTTGGATTGATCCTTTGATCATTATGTAGTGTCCTTCTTTGTCTCTTATAACATTCTTTATTTTAAAGTCTATTTTGTCTGATATGAGAGTTACTACTTCAGCTTTCTTTTGATTCCCATTTGCATGGAATATCTTTTTCCATCCCCTCACTTTCACTCTGTATGTGTCCCTAGGTCTGAAGTGGGAGTCTTGTAGACAGCATATTTATGGATCTTGTTTCTGTATCCATTCAGCCAGTCTATGTCTTTTGGTTGGAGCATTTAATCCATTTACATTTAAGGTAATTATCAATATGTATGTTTCTATTACCATTTTCTTAATTATTTTAGGTTTGTCATTGTAGGTCTTTTCCTTCTCTTTTGTTTCCTGCCTAGAGAAGTTCCTTTAGCATTTGTTGTAAAGCTCTTTTTGTGGTGCTGAATTCTCTTAGCTTTTGCTTGTCTGTAAAGGTTTTAATTTCTCTGTTGAATCTGAATGAGATCCTTGCTGGGTAGAGTAATCTTGGTTGTAGGTTTTTCCCTTTCATCAATTTATATATGTCCTGCCACTTCCTTCTGGCTTGCAGAGTTTCTGCTGAAAGACCAGCTGTTAACCTTATGGGAGTTCCCTTGTATGTTATTTGTCATTTTTCCCTTGCTGCTTTTAATATTCTTTTCCTTGTATTTAATTTTTGATAGTTTGATTAATATGTGTCTTGGCATGTTTCTCCTTGGATTTATCCTGTATGGGACTCTCTGTGCTTCCTGCACTTGATTGACTATTTCCTTTCCCATATTAGGGAAGTTTTCAACAATAATCTCTTCCAATATTTTCTCAGTCCCTTTCTTTTTCTCTTCTTCTTATGGGACTCCTATAATTCGAATGTTGGCACATTTAAAGTTGTCCCAGAGGTCTCTGAGACTGTCCTCATTCTTTTCATTCTTTTTTCTTTATTCTGCTCTGCGGTAGTTATTTCCACTATTTTATCTTCCAGGTCACTTATCCGTTTTTCTGCCTCAGTTTTTCTGATATTGATTCCTTCTAGAGAATTTTTAATTTCATTTATTGTGTTGCTCATCATTGTTTGTTTGCTCTTTAGTTCTTCTAGGTCCTTGTTAAACGTTTCTTGTATTTTCTCCATTCCATTTCCAAGATTTTGGATCATCTTTACTATCATTACTCTGAATTCTTTTTCAGGTTAACTGCCTATTTCCTCTTCATTTGTTTGGTCTGGTGGGTTTTTACCTTGCTCCTTCATCTGCTGTGTATTTCTGTGTCTTCTCATTTTGCTTAACTTACTGTGTCTGGGGTCTCCTTTTCACAGGCTGCAAGTTCGTAGTTCCCCTTGTTTTTGGTGTCTGCCCCCAGTGGTTAAGGTTGTTTCAGTGGGTTGTGTAGGCTTCCTGGTGGAGGAGACTAGTGCCTGTGATCAGAGGATGAGGCTGGATCTTATCTTTCTGCTGTGCAGGACCACGTCTGGTGGTGTGTTTTGGTGTGTTTGTGCCCCTTTTATGATTTTAGGTAGCCTCTCTGATAATGGGTGGGGTTGTGTTCCTGTCTTGCTAGTTGTTTGGTATGGGGTGTCCAGCACTGGAGCTTGCTGTTTTATGAGTTGTGATGCATCTTAGCATTGAGACGGCGGACCCTACGAGAGCTTTCGCCAATTGATGTTATGTGGGGCCTGGAGGTCTCTGGTGGTCCAATGTCCAGGTCTCTGGTCCAATGTCCCAGAGAACCCAGACCCTTTTGGGAAGTGTGAGGTCTTCTGCCAGCCTTCAGTAGGTGTTCTGTAGGAGTTGTTCCACATGTAGATGTATTTTTGATGTATTTGTGGGGAGGAAGGTGATCTCCACTTCCTACTCCTCCACCATCTTGAAGGTATTCGCTCTTTTTTTTTTTAAGGGAGAATGATACTAGTTAACTTACATATATAATCCTTACTTGCCTAAATCTAAAGTTGGCAACTCTATGTAGGTTCTAAAGTTAGGGGAGAATTTTTCCTGGTTGGTAAAATTGAAAAGAGGGTAACCATTAGTATTAGGGACCTGAACGCAGAGCCGTTCAGAACTAGATGTCTGTTTCTACAGCTATAGACTGAGTTGGACTGTGGTCTTGAAAGTCTCTTCATGTTCAAAATTTCTATAACCTTTTTGTCCTAAGTAAGGAATCACTGGAGTTTATCCTGAAATTTGGTTAGAACCTGCTGGGAAGCCTCTGAGTGACGCTGAGATGCATCAGGCTGTTTGTCAGGAGTCTGGGGGGTGGGAGGAGGCATTAGCTGCCTTCCAAAGCTAGTCTTTCACCAGTGAAGCACTATGTGAATGAAGCTCTAATTACTTCAGCTCAACACATCTCCTATGCTCTCCCTCAGGGGAGTCTAGAAGGCTGTTAGTTTTGGTGGAAGAGAGAATTCCAGGGATGTTCACTGTCAAAGGCCCCATCCAAACCTTGGTCAGAAACTTCCTTGGTTCTACATGATCTACAGCAAAGAGGTTACCTCTACTCCACTCATGTTTTCTACCTGATAGGAGAGGTTCTACTTTGCAGTTTGAAGAACATAGGTAAATAAAGTCCCAAAGTTTTGCCTATGGTCTTTCTTAGCTACATCAAGGTATATAGCATGGCATAGAATCATGGGGGAGGGGAAGGTTTCTCATTTCTCAGTCTTCGGTTCATCATCTATAGAGTGGAGATAATAATGGTGCCTACCTGACGAGACTTTTGTAAAGATTAAAAGAGATAACGTATGTAAATGAACAGGGCCCTATAGTAAGCACTCACTAAATGTTTCCTTCCACACAGTAGCAGTGTTCCTCTTATCTTTCTTATTTAACTGTAACCTCCCTGAGAGCATGCAAACTTTTAGAGAATAACGTCTGTTTTTAAAGCATCTGTGATTTTTTCCCACTGTTCTGCTCACCTTTTATGCCCAAAGCCTGGCACACTGCATGGCACATAGGAGAACTTCAGTAAATTTTTGCCAAATGAGTGAATAAATGAATTTTGGTCCACCCAATGATTGAAATATTTTAGGGTATGGGTGCCTCTGTTAAAATTAGCTGGCGGAAATGCCCTGGGGAATACTTTTTTTTTTTTTTTTTTTTTTTTTTTGCGGTTACGCGGGCCTCTCACTGTTGTGGCCTCTCCCGTTGCGGAGCACAGGCTCCGGACGCGCAGGCTCAGCGGCCATGGCTCACGGGCCCAGCCGCTCCGCGGCATGTGGGATCTTCCCGGACCGGGGCACGAACCCGTGTCCCCTGCATCGGCAGGCGGACTCTCAACCACTGCGCCACCAGGGAAGGGAAGCCCCCTGGGGAATACTTTTTATTGGTAGCTTTAAAATGCCCCCTGCCCCTTTCACAAGAGGGTGACTCTTTTTAGCTGCCTTTCCAACAGCAGAAGAGAGCCCAGTGGAATTTTCCAGCCTGGAGACTTTAGAGAGCTACTGATATTTTTATAACATATGATGTTAAATACAATTGTACATGTGCCTAGAGACCTTTTAAGGCATGAATTCCAGCATCCAATTTTATTTGGTTTCAGAAACTTAATAAACAAGTAACACAATCCGCTCGTTGTTCTTTAAATAAAAATTAGAGATCTCCAATTAATAGCAGCAAAACAGAAACATCAGCCATGCTTAATAGGGTGGTGGAGTATGTTCTGTCTCACCCAGGAGCCAGGCAACAAGTGGGCATTGTGTTAAGGTTCCAGAGAAGGGACACAGACACGTGACTAGATGACAGCTTATTAAATGTCGCCCAGCAAAGGCCATTCAGACAGGATGTGTGTCACCAACCACCATTTTCCTTCTCTGCTGTAGCCTCATGCAAACTGCGCATGCCTTGGAAAGTTTGAGTGTGGTTTGCAAACAGTGTTAAGGTTCTCATGCCATAAACAATTCAGCAGTTCAGGAAATGAAGACAAATAATAATAATATTTTTTAAGTGTCAATAACCGAAGTAAATCAAACACTGTTGCCTGAGGTTTTAAACACTCTTGGGAACCCCGGCTACATATTTCTCATGCAAGAGAGCATTAATATCCTTAAGGTGGTCATTGTTGTCACCTCTGCTCTGTTCATTTTTCTCCTCCCTCTTCCCTGTGGGTTAAAGGGGAACAGTGCTGCTGCTCTGATGTGATGGGGTTAAAGTTGAGGTAAGTGTGAAACTGGGAGCCAGACAGCTCGTACTTACTGCTCGCTTGGAAGTGAAGAGTTTCTCGACATCGCCTTTGGTGACAAGTCATAGTCACTGTCTGATCTGTAGAGAAAGGACTCTCTGCGCTGGCTGTGCCCGGGAAAGGTGGCATGAAGTACCAGCCCAGAGGAAGAGCTGGCCTGGGGATCCAGCGGGCTCCGACCTGGGGAAGGGCCATTTTCCACATCAAAGCTTAAAGAGAAAGAAGAAAAGTGGTCACATGAGAAACATAGAGAAGGGCATCTGACACACATACATGGAGAACCCATGCGTGCCAGGCACGTTACATAGCACTTCACACTTCATGGAAAGTTTTAAGGCTCCAAATAGCTCTGAGTTGCAGTCATTCTCATTTTATACAAACGGAAAAGTCCCACAGAAGTTCAGTCATCCGCAGAGACTGGAGCCAGGATTTGACCCTGGGAGCAAAGTCCCATGGCCTTTCAGCGGCATGAGCAACATTGACAAATTCATAAAATAAACTGTTGATAATAAGCGACTCCAGATATAGCATCTAACACAGCTCTAAGTGCCAGACACTCAACTATCACTTGAATGAGTCTTCTTAGCTGGGAGGCTTCTTCCTGCCATAAATAAATATCACAGTCTCATTAACGATACAATGTGCACATTTCTGAATGTTTCAGGAACAAAGTGCTATCCTGAAAACATGCACTAGCTGATTAAACCGGAGGCCCAGTCTGACACTTAATATTCATATCCAAGTTTAAGCACACACAATGACTTAATTAATCTAGTAATGCCGAATAGCCCTCCAGGGTTGCAGCGCTTTCTCTCTGGAGGAGGATACAGCTACTGACTCTGGCAGAGGAGTGCCATTGAGATTTCTGGTCAGTCTACCTCACTCTGGAAAGGTACCCTCAAGTCCAGAATTATTTGAACAAGCTCTGATCAATGAACACACAGGTGGGAGCAGTAGACATTTTGGCTGTTGTTTTCTCTCTCCTGGTCCTGGTGTTACTTTAGGCACTGTGTCCTTCCCATGCTCTCCACCATCCCCTATGCATTTTTCCTGCATGCACAACCTCCCTTAGCCTCAGATTGACAGTAACCCTCTTGCCTAGTATTTCTCTAGACCACTCACTGCTCTCTGACTAAAGCTCTGCAGAAAGGTGTTGGAGAAGGTACGGGGCTAAGGATGCTCTCTTTTCCAAGCTGGACCACAGCAGTGGGCTTCCTTTATACTCATCCAGCTGCCATAATTTATTTCTACATTTGTGGTTCTTTTCGTTCACTAGTTCTTATAGCCTTCTCTCTTGGGGTGGATTTTGCGTATATTTTTTTAGTTTATAAATTGCTTTCTGATCTATCATTCCATTTACAACCCTTATCACGACCCTGTGATCTCAGTCTACATTTGAGGAAAATGAGGCTTAGAGAGATTTTAAACACCAGCTCAAAATCACAGGCTAGTAACTGTACAGTAAGAATTGCAAGACCCAAGTCTTCCAATTCAGGCTTCGACAACCTCAGACTTCAGTAATCACAGAACTCCAGAACGGCTCACTGGATCACTGAGTGCAGTTTCCCCTCAGTCTCTATATTGAAGCGAAACGTGTGTTTGGTATGTAGAGAGTCAATCGGATTATGAGCAACCTTGGCTGTTACCTTGGATGAAGACAGGGGAGGCAGTAAATTACCCAGAGGCTGTAGGTTTCACTGAAACAGGGAAAGAAGAAATGAAAGAATTCAGGGTCATAATCCTTCCCTGGAGACCATTCCGAGAAGGTGCTTTTAGCCAACCCACAAACTCCAGGTGTCTGATAAGAAGCAGCAAGTGAGAACCTCCAGTTAAGAGAACAAGGAAGAGCCATAACAACCCAATGTATGTATTTGGGCTTTCACGGTACTGCAGATGGATTTTCACAGCAGGCTCACGGTCTGGGATGGGACTGTCTTTCAGAGACTGCAGGCAAGCAGGCAGGTGGGCAATCACTCACACATTTCAGCCTGTTTGCCAGCCTGCCTGGAGGTAGAGCTATGTTGTAAGGCAAATACATTGCAGCAAGTGAAAATATAACGTAAGCTGACTTGCACAGTTTCCTTGGGTGAGATCTGTACTAGTTGCTGAGCAAAATAAAAGAGCTCCTTTGTGGATAAGGACTCCTTTGTGCCACCCCGAGCTTGTAGAACTAGGACTTGATGCTGGCTCTGAACTCTTTTTAAGGACAAAGAGGGAAGGCTCTTAAAAGGTAAAGATGGGACTACATAAAGCTTAAGAGTGGGCATAGGGCTTCCCTGGTGGCGCAGTGGTTGAGAGTCCGCCTGCCGATGTGGGGGACAGGGGTTCGTGCCCCGGTCCAGGAAGATCCCACATGCCGCAGAGCGGCTGGGCCCATGAGCCATGCCCGCTGAGCCTGCGCGTCTCCGCAATGGGAGAAGCCAGAACAGAGAGAGGCCCGCGAACCGCAAAAAAAAAAAAAAAAAAAAAAAAAAAAAAAAAAAAAAAAAAGAGGGGGCATAAATAAGCTTTGAAATTTCATGAGTAATCATGTTGTAATTCATTTGGTATCTATCTGTACAGCCTTTATGGCTATTAAAACATTGAAATACTTTTTTTTTTTTGATGTGGACCATTTTTAAAGTCTTTATTGAATTTGTTACACTATTGCTTCTGTTTTATTTATTTATTTTTTTGCGGTACGTGGGCTTCTCACTGCCGTGGCCTCTCCCATCGCGGAGCACAGGCTCCGGACGCGCAGGCCCAGCGGCCATGGCTCACAGGCCCAGCCGCTCCGCGGCATGTGGGATCCTCCCGGACCGGGGCACGAACCCGTGTCCCCTGCATCGGCAGGCGGACTCTCAACCACTGCGCCACCAGGGAAGCCCTATGTTTTGGTTTTTTAACCCCGAGGCATGTGGGATCTCAGCTTTCCAACCAGGGATTGAACCTGCACCCCCTGCACTGGAAGGAAAAGTCTTAACCACTGGACAGCCAGGAGAGTCCCTGAAATGCTTTTGTAACAGTTGGCAGCCAGTCACTGCCCCAGACCGTCCAGGATCTGCTGATGACTGGAACAGCAGGGGGCCTCAAGCTTCAGCATGGTGGTCTGTGCCCATGTGGTACCAGTCATTACATATTATGAATGCCACTGCTGTGTATATCTGTGCTAAAATCTTAGAAGAGGTGCCAAGTGGGTATGCCTACCAAGCTCTCAGAACATTTTCCATTGAGGGTTTCCACCAAGGCTCACTCTGCCCTCTTTCCTGCTGCAGGCATTCCTAGTGGGCAGAAAGTTAAGTCCACAAGTATTACCCTTTATGTAGATGTCACAAAGCATCTGCCCCCAGTGTTAGCAGGAGTACCAGGAGGTTTAGTCCTGCCAGGTAAGCAGGGACTAGGCCCGGACACTAAAACTCCCTCCATGCTGCTTTCCTTTGTTTTCTTCTTTTTCTTTTTTCTTTCTTCTTTACCCTGCCTAAACTCATAGAAGAGCTTGCGGGAATTCAGAAAAAGCCAAGGAAGAATTCTCTGGGGCAAAGAAGCAGTTTCAGGGAGACAAATGGCCTTTCATATTCCCTGGGGCACTGTTTCAAAGCAACCAACACAGATGTACAACTTAGGAACAAACATGAATCACCAACCAGACACCAGCTCCAGTCACAGCAAAATTAGTGGGCAGACATCACAATACGTCCCACAGATCCAGGGTGGGAAGAGGGGAGTGGGCAAGGGGAAGACGGAGGACAGGCTTAACAAGCAAAACGAACATGCCGCATAAACTGAAATACAATTAGGGAAAAAACAGAATCTGAAATATCGGAAGCAAACATACAAATGGGGTCATTATTTATTTAGAGTAATTTTTGGCCCTGCCTTAATCAGGACTCATTTTTCACTTTTAGGCTTCTTTATATTAAAAAATACTATTATAAAAGTAAATAAAAATGTTATATAAAATATAAACAATAGAGAAAAAATATTAGCAGGTTAGTATTTTCCTTCTGAGTGTTAATATTTTTCCTGCAGGCTTGAATCGTGATTTTTTTTCTCATAGTGTGCAGTTTTCAGAATTATCATTTTCCATGCCCATGGAACTTAATGGTTCATCCAGAATTTGTGCCGAACTTCCTCAGGCATTTTCCCTATTGTGGGTCACTGAATTTCTAATTTTAAATAACATTTTAAGTGATACCTTTGAGCTTACAGTTACTTCAACATTCGGATGACGTCACTGAGAAGTTTCAGATAGACTGAGAGGATGTCATGCACAAGTTTCTGAATAGTTGATGGGACCTGCCCACAGCCAGCATAGGGACTGAAACAGTATTGAAAGTGGCCTTTTTTCTAGGATCAGAGACACTCCCCCCACCCCCAAGTCCTGCTCTCTGACGTCCAGGATTCTGTATGCTGCTGTCCCCTGTGATTCTGCCTGCCTCAGCAGATCGCCCTGGACTGAGTCAATTGCTTGTTGTCTAAGACCTAATATTTTAACAACTTTCTCCCGCTTTGATTCTAGAAGTCTCAGCTTCTTGAGGCAGCGGTGGTAGTGGGTGATGCTGTGTGTGAGAGGTGGTGCTCCCCGTAGCTGGAACGCCCTTCTCCCCACTGTCTCTAATCGATCACTACTTCAAATTCAGCTCGTGCCACCTTCTCCAGTAAATATTTTCTAACATTGCAGCTACCAGTTCGATTTAGATATGTACTCCTCTTCTGTGTTCTCCTAGACTTTACAGCAGTACCTGATCACAGTACTTGTAATCGCTATTTAATTTTCCATTTACTTAATTATCCACTTATTTAGCTGCTCCCCGATAGATTCTTATCTCCTAAAGAGAAGGGACCCAATATTACTCACTTTTGTATCCCAGGCAACTGGATTGGAGCCTTGTAAATAGTAGGTCTATCAAAAAATGTCAGCTGAACCAATGAAAGTCAGTTTACTATGAAATGTTTCTCCTGTCCCTTCCCTCTTCCTGCCTCCTTACCCTCATCTCAATTCCCACTGGCAGGGGTTTCTTCTGTTTCCTTCAAATGAATCTATACAGATGTGGCATTAACTTATTTGATAAGCTTTGTGAGACAATGATCTAAAAATAAAAATAAGGCTTCCCTGGTGGCGCAGTGGTTGAGAGTCTGCCTGCCGATGCAGGGGATGCGGGTTCATGCCCCGGTCCGGGAAGATCCCACATGCCGCGGAGCGGCTGGGCCCGTGAGCCATGGCCGCTGAGCCTGCGCGTCCGGAGCCTGCGCTCCGCAACGGGAGAGGCCACAACAGTGAGAGGCCCGCGTACCGCAAAATAAATAAATAGACAAACAAACAAATAAATAAATAAAAAGCACAGCTGTGTTCTCCCTGAACAAAACAAACTTATATACAAAAATCACTGGCTTAGATGTTTGAGATGGTGATGTCTTTACACAAACCCCCATGATGGGAAAAGCCCTCCTATACCAGCTTCTGTCTGCCATCTTCTCGTCTCTTTCTTTTTAATAGAAGCAGGAACATTCTCTGCCCCACTTTCTCTCCTGGTGGACTCCATTGCCTAGGAATCCATGCAAAGCCAGCCCTGCACTGGTGCTAAGAGGGAGCCAGCAGGCGGCAGAAGACATCTACAGCTTCCCCAGCCTCCACTGCCCAGCCTCCAGCTGGAGCAGGTAGGGCCGCTTGCCAGTCTCCGAGGGAGAAATAGGACTGAAGCCTTATTCATAAGCCTGGCAGGAAAAGTCAGGGATAAAGAACAGAATCACAAGGTGTACATGAAACCTTTTATTAAACGAAGAGAAGCTCTATTTCCAAGAACTCAAACTAAGCCAGGTGGCTGCAGAATTGCCTGCAATTGTCCCCAGAGTGGTTGTTTCCTGATCCCCAATTACCTGCACATACCTCAATTTATGTAACAAAGAGTTATGAAGCAACAGCCTAGGAATCACTCATTTCTGAATCAGAGGAGACTTTTCTTTGACAACTCATTCTTTCTCTAGGTAATATGTTGTTGAATTCTCACAACTCTGGGCTGATTCTCTTCCCCCCATTTCAAAAGGAGGAAACAGAAGCCTCCCAAGTGTGAAACTTCATTTGAAAAATTCTCAAGTGTGACCTCTTTTAATTTCATCCTGCAATCTGTGCCCAGGGTCCTCTTCTCCATGGCCTCACAGACTCTTTTTGATCCCAGAACCTACCAGCTGGATTGTATGTCTCTGTTTACATTATCTCTCTCACTCCAGTAGACTGTGACCTTGAAGCAGGGACTAAGCCTTATTCATTTTGTATTCCCAGGGCCCAGAACTGAGTTTCACACCAGAAGGCATCCAACAAATATTTATTGAATGAATGTGAGAATCTCACCAGTTTATATCTCTTATCTGACAAAAAGCCATTTTTATTTGGATTAAAACCTCTGGCAGATCTCAGAGGAGTCCCCAAATGGAGTCAATAGGGTCCTCTTTCTCCATCCTCCCTTCAGTATGCCAGGAACTCCATCCCACGAGTTTTGGAGAACTTTTTTGTCTATCATAAGGTGTATGGGTGTGCAGTGTGTGTGTATGTGTGTGTTTTTGGGCGGTGGTATATTTGTGAAAAAATGCTGTTTCTTTAAAATTCTGTTGGAAACAGAATTATATATACTCAGAAACTATATATAGTTTATTATATATAGTTTATTATTATATATAGTATATTATATATACTCAGAAATTATATATACTCAGAAATTATATATACTCAGAAACTAACATCATCAAATGCTTTCTTACCACTTGGATAAAAATAACCATTCACTTATATACTTACATTGGCCATCACCTCAATGTGCAACCTGGTCCCTATAGATGAGGCAGCTGCACAGGGGCATTCATTTTTACCCACAATGACAGTGACCCACCTTTGTATAATAAATGGCTGCAGGCTGCAGCCAGTCCTAATTTCTAATGAAGGACTTAACTGTGCAAAATCATAGTCAGCATGATGTAGAGCCCATGTCCCAGCTGAAAGCAGGCAGACCTCCTCTGGCCACAGTTATGGCAGAATATCGCAGTTTTGCCCTAAGAATCCAGTTCCAAAGTGTTGACTTCCCTCCCGTAGAATAGGAAGGAGAGCTATGATGTTCAGCTCATCTGAATTCCAGAAGCATCTTCCCACTGCTTTCCTTTTTTCCTAGGGGCTTTGAAAATTACATCCACTGCAATAATCCAAAGATGCTTTCCCCACAGAGAAGTTTAACCAGAGGGAGCAGAGTAATCCCGAAGAGCCCTGAGATTCTGGAGCCCTGGCTTCCAGCTCCCGCTCTGTGAAGAAATAACTGCCGTGAAACAGGCACTCCCCATATTCTGACCCCCAAGCCTTAGTCTTTCCCCACTGAAATGAATGAAGAAATGAATCACTAGATGATCTTTGAGATGCCTCTGAGATTAAACATGTTACGAGATTTTAGAAATAGAAGATCAGTTCTCAAGTGTGGTTCAATGTGGTTTTACATTGTTAACGGTAACTCATTCACTGAACAAATATTTATTAGCATCCATTATGAAACAAGGCACTGTTCTAGGCCTGAGAATTCAGCAATGTATAAGACAGACAAGGTCCTTGTGGGGAGAGATGGACAATAAATAAATCAAATGAGATGATTTCAGAAAGTGATAAATGCTATGGGGAAGATAAAGCATAATGGTACGGTAGAAACAGGTTCGGAGAAGAATGTTTCTAGGTTGGGTGGTCAGCAGGCCCACTCTACACAGCCTCGTAGACTGTCTATTGCTTTACACCGGGTGCACCACCCATCTTCCTCAGATGCTGTCATTTGAGTTGAGACCTGATAGAGGTAGTAGTAAATTTTGTCATTGGGTTTCTTCCAATCTCTATTTCCATACACTTTTAAGCCAAAGAATTGTGTCAAATGATATTTGGGTTTGAATGTGGTGCCTTCTATTAAGCTAGTGATTTAATTTTCCTCTTCCCTGCTCGCCCCCCTTTCTGAGTTGAGTTAGGTGCTCCATTGTCTCATACAGCTATCTCTGTACTGATATCTATTGATATATCTCTACCATAACACTTGTCCAGAATAATTGTAAGTAAGTGTTCTAGTTTGCCCCCAAAGGGCTGTGTTCCTCAAAGACACAGAACCTCTTTTTCATATTATTTATCCCATTGCTAAGGGTCCTGCCTATCAGAGGTACTTAGCAAATGTCTGATGAATAAAAAAAAAATGAAGGAATAAATGGTTCGAGACCAGGAAACTTATTCTAGCTCCTCTTTGATGCCCACCACAGACAGCACAGACTTCTCCAACAAAATGGAGTGTAAGTGGTGTGGAGACATGGAGTCATCTCCTGCCCACTACTGTGATCACCCCTAAAAGCCAGCTCCATAAAGAAGAACCAGGGGGTTGCTACCAAGTACCAAATACCACCTGCAAAGAATGGCTGGAATACCTTCCATAGGGCATCAAGCCCAAGAAGAAGGCAAATGATTCTATCTGGCAATGATCATCCTCATCTCTTGATGTTGATGGTGGATGGAAATGCCATGAATATTCCTCTTGATGTTCCTTTAGCTGAGGACTCTAATGTTGAAAGTTCTTTTATTTGTTGTTTGAGATCTTTTCTCAGGGTGTTAACATTTCACTAAGGAAATGCATAAACAAATAAGTAATATCAATACCTAATTTTTCTACTGGGATTATAAAATGAGGGTCATTAAAAAAATCATTGTTTCAAATGCTTAGGAGCATATTTTAATGATCCTTTAATTACTTCACACTGTGTTTTTCCTATGTTACGTAATTTGATGCACAAGGAAAACAGGACCAAATGTAAACAATTCTACCTCATGATTTTAAGAACATTATTATTTCTAACCTACAAAGTGTTCTGCCCATCTATTTCCAGGTAAAAAATAATTTTCAGAAATAGGAATGTTATAAAGTGTGTGTTTCTCTATGTTTTATAATTATGGCTGAAATTTCATATACCCACTCTCACACTTTCATCCACTAAAACCTTCTAAGAGCTAGGACAACTCTTAACAGTAAAGGTCACTTCCTATAGGACAGTGATTCATATCAATAGATAGATATCAGTGCAGAGATAGCTGTATGAGACAATGGAGCACCTAACTCAACTCAGAAAGGGGGGGGGGCGGGCAGGGAAGAGGAAAATTAAATCACTAGCTTAATAGAAGGCACCACATTCAAACCCAAATATCATTTGACACAATTCTTTGGCTTAAAAGGGTATGGAAATAGAGATTGGAAGGAACCCAATGACAAAATTGCACTTTGGATGTACAAATTATCCTACTAGCTCAATACTTTTCAGCCTACTCTCTCCAATTTCCCTAAAAGGTTACCATAAAATATATTCAAATGGCTTCTTAACAAAATAAAAATACTCTCATTTATAAGTTTGGTAGCCCTGCCAATAATAAACTCTAATAATTAAATAAAATATTTATTAAAATATATGGTACCAGCTTCCAGTGGCTGAGAGGCAAGTGAAACTACCTTTGAGAGAAATGAGATCAATCTAGGAAAACCATTTCTTACTCAACGAATGATGGTTTCAAGAAATTGTTTCTTTCTTTTATAAGTTCTCACATACCATCTGGAAATCTGTTTCAGAATTCTGCTTGAAATCTATAGTTAAAATATTGTAGATAAATGGTCATTTAGCATGTTTGTATATACTCCAGTGATGGGGGACATGTTAATCCCATGAGACACTGAATTTCACTTTTGTATTGATTTAATTGTTTTAAACTTGGGCCAGGAAACTTGAATTTATTTTAATCGTTAGCCCAAACCTCCTCTAGTAACCCCCACCAACCTCCATCCACTTACCCAGTCTCCCTCACTGTGGTAAATTAAGCCACCATCTATTCAGTTGAATCATCCATGATTTTACATCCTTCCTCAACCCTCCTTCTTCTTTTTCAGTTGGCCAGAAAGTCCTTTCCCTCCTACATCAAAACTGTACACTCTATCTCTGCTGCCATCACTGTTTCAGGGCATTAAAATCTCACTTGAACTAGCACAGCCACCCTATGAACCTCCTTGCTTCCACCCCTGCTCCATCCTCCAAACCCTTCTCCACATAACAGCAAGAGCAATCTCTTAACACACACAGCAAATCATGTCATTGCATTTAGCATAAAGTCCCTACATAGTATTGCCCCTGCCACCCCTGCAACCTCATCTTGTGCCACACTCCCCTTTGCTCAGTATGATTCATCTTCAAGGGCTTCCTTTTTGTTTCAGAAGCATGCCAAATCCCTTCCCACCTCAGCAATTTTGCATGTGTGTTTTTTTTCCACTGGTATATTTTCTTTGCTTTGAACAGTTCCTGGCTTATAGAAAGTGCTGAATAAATATTTGTTGAATGAATGAATAAATGCTGCTCTCTGCTTATTATCTCCTCTACTCTTTGTATGGCTGCCTTCTTCTCATTCTTTAAGCCTCGGATTAAGTCACCTCATAAAAATTCCTTCCCCAACCCATTGTTTAAGTAGGGCCCTTTTGCATCACAGTACTATTACAGCTTTTTGCTACATCTATTTTTATGTTCATTATTTTTGTAACTGTCTTCCTCTTGCATAAAACGCCAAGCTCCATGAGGATCATTTGTTGTGTTTACCAATGTATTAACTAGTGCCTGGCAATGTGCTTGGCACATATTGCTAGTCCTGGACCAATGTCTATTCAATGGATTAGTGAATAAATGAATGAGTGTGTGAGTATATTAAACACCAACAATCAACTTACTGATTCATAGAAGATCCAACTTAATTGCTATTTTAAAAGCAACTCTTCTTCATTAGGAGAAGGACTCATTTATTGATTTCCTGTCATTGGCATACCACCCACACTAATCCTTAGGAAGCTCAAATTTAAAACATCAGTTGGCATAAAAACTTGTTAGAGGTTTGAAGCATTTTTTGTGATTATTACTCTGGGCTTATTTCAGAAAATGAGACTAGTTTCGAGATCAAATTTCACAAGTTGTTGACCTTTCAGAGAGAGCTTCATGTAGGTGATGAGGTCTGCACTGAGGCTGCATTTCCAGTCCTAAGTTTGTGAAATGGCATTACTTAATGTTTCAAGAACTTTGTATTTCAAAAAATTATATTCTCTTGAGAATGAATAGGCTATATACCTCCCTTTTGGTGGAGTCAGGGGGTGGAAGGAGTGGCAGTATGGTTTGCTATTAACTTAAATAATAATCGTAAAATTGGAAATCATTGCCTCAGCCTCTGGTCTACAGAGCACTTAATAGTGTTTACATCAGTTAACATCTGGCCTCCAAATGTTATCAGTCTTGAACACTGCACCTGCAGACAGCCTGGTATTTGAGTTTTAAATATGTTCTTTTAGAAAGGAAGGTGGGGGGGGGGTGAGAGGAGGAAGGTAAGAGAAAGTAGAGGTAGAAAAATGAGGTCACAGAATCTTTTCTCCTTGACTTAGGCAGTAAAGCTAAGAAAAGTGACACATTTTTTTTCCTCATAGGTATAGAGCACTCACTGTGAGCTGGGCCACATGTTATGTGCTTGGTGAACATTAACTCATTTCATTGCTATATCACTCTGTGGGGAAGATGTTAACTTGATTCTATGGATGTGAAAACTGAAGTTCAAAGGGTGTAAAAATTTTGCTGAAGATCACTCAGCTCTTGGATGGTGGACCTTGGATTTAAACCCAGTTGGATTGGAACCATTAACAAATTCAACCAACTCACTCACATCAGTAAATATCTGCTCAGTCTCTCCTCTTGTTATTATCAATAAATCTCCATGATTATATCTGACGTCAAGTCTTCTGTTCTGAACCCTACCCTTTCCCCCTATTCATAGACTATGTTACTTTACTTGCTCATGCATCATCATTTTCCATTTTGTACATCAGCAAGGAAATCCTTTAGGCAGAAGAAACATAATACCAGATGGAAATCTGAATCTACACAATGAAATGAAAGATTTTTTGCTTCTTATTAAAATATCTGAAAAATATAACTGACTGAAAAGCAAAAATAATAACAATGTATTGTGATATTTATAACACATGTAGAAGTAAGACATATAACAATAAATGCACAAAGGCAAAGAAGGGAGAAATGGAAATATATTGTGGAAAAGATATTATACTATATGTACTGCTTGAAGGTAGATCGTGGTAAGCTAAAACTTACACTAGAATCCCTAAGGTAACCATTAAATTAAAAAAAAAATGTAGAGCTATACCTAAGGAAATAAAATGGAAGCACAAAACACTTAATTACCCAAAACAGAGCAGAAAAAGAGAAAAAAGCACATAATGAAGAGATAGGAAAAATAGAAAACAAATAGCAACATAGCAGCTTTAAACCTGACCACCTTAACAGTCTCCTTAAATGTAAATGGTCTTAATACTACAATTAAAAGGCAGACATTTTCAAGATGGATAAAAGAGCATGACCCAACTATATGCTGCCAAGATAGATAATATTCTAGGCCATAAAACAAGTCTCAATAGGTTTTTAAAAATCCGAGTCATACAAAGTATATTTTCTGCTCAGAGTGAAATTAAATTAGAAATCATAACAGAAAGATCTCTAGTAAAGTTTCATATATTTGAAACTAAACATTCTAAATAACTCATGAGTTAAAGATAAAATCAAAAGAGAAATAGAAAGTATTTTTAACTGAATAAATATAAAAACATGACATATCAGGATAAGGAGCAAGGAGACTTTCAAGATGGCTGAAGAGTAAGACGTGGAGATCACCTTCCTCCCCACAAATACATCAGAAATACATCTACATGTGGAACAACTCCTACAGAACACCTACTGAACACTGGCAGAAGACCTCAGACTTCCCAAAAGGCAAGAAATTCCCCACGTACCTGGGTAGGGCAAAAGAAAAAAAAAACAAAACAGAGACAAAAGAATAGGGACGGGGGCTTCCCTGGTGGTGCAGTGGTTGAGAGTCTGCCTGCCGATGCAGGGGACACGGGTTCGTGCCCCGGTCCGGGAAGATCCCACATGCCGCGGAGCGGCTGGGCTCGTGAGCCATGGCCGCTGAGCCTGCGCGTCCGGAGCCTGTGCTCCGCAGCGGGAGAGGCCACAACAGTGAGAGGCCCACGTACCGCAAAAAAAAAAAAAAAAAAAAAAGAATAGGGACGGGACCTGCACCACTGGGAGGGAGCTATAAAGGAGGAAAAGTTTCCACACACTAGGAAGCCTCTTCACTGGCAGAGACAGTGGGTGGCAGGGGGGAAGCTTCAGAGCACGGAGGAGAGAGAGCACAGCAACAGGGGTGCAGAGGGCAAAGTGGAGAGATTCCCGCACAGAGGATTGGTGCCAACCAGAGCTCACCAGCCTGAGAGGCTTGTCTGCTCACCCACCAGGGCGGGTGGGGGCTGGGAGCTGAGGCTCTGGCTTCGGAGGTCAGATCCCAGGGAGAGGACTGGGGTTGGCTGTGTGAACACAGCCTGAAGGGGGCTAGTGCACCACAGCTAGCTGTGAGGGAGTCTGGGAAAAAGTCTGGAACTGCCTAAGAGGCAACAGACCATTGTTTTGGGGTGCACGAGCAGAAGGGGTTCAGAGTACCACCTAAACGAGCTCCAGAGAGGGGAGCGAGCCACGGCTATCAGTGTGGACCCCAGAGACAGGCAAGAAATGCTAAGGATGCAGCTGCAGCCATCAAGAAGCCTGTGTGCAAGCACAGGTCACTATCCACACCTCCCCTCTTGGGAGCCTGTGCAGCCCACCATGGCCAAGGTCCCATGATTCAAGGACAACTTCCCCGGGAGAACACACGGCATGCCTCAGCCTGTTGCAACATCACGCTGGCCTCTGCCCCTCCAGGCTCACCCCACATTCTGTACCCATCCCCCACTGGACTAAGTGAGCCAGAGCCCCCTAATCAGATGCTACTTTAACCCTGTCCTGTTCGAGCGATGAAAAGACACCCTCAGGTGACCTACACGCAGAGGTGGGGCCAAATCCAAAGCTGAACTCCAGGAGCTGTGCGAACAAAGAAGAGAAAGGGAAATCTCTCCCAGCAGCCTCAGGAGCCGTGGATTAAATCTCCACAATCAACTTGATGTACCCTGCATCTGTGGAATATGTGAATAGACAACAAATCATCCCAAAAATGAGGCAGTGGACATTGGTAGCAATAATATATGTATATTTTTTTCCTTTTTCTCTTTTTGTAAGTGTATATGTGTATGCTTCTTTGTGTGATTTTGTCTGTATAGCTTTGCTTTTACCATTTGATCTAGGATTCTGTCTGTCCATTTTTTTTTTAACTATGGTTTATAGTGCTTGTTATCATTGGTGGATCTGTTTTCTCGTTTGGTTGCTCCCTTCCTTCATTCTTTTTATTTCTTTTTTTTCCTTTTTTATTACTTTTTAATTTTTTTATTTTTAATAATTATTTATTTTCTATTTTAATAACTTTATTTTATTCTTTCTTTCCTTCCTTCTTTCTTTCTTTCCTTCCTTCTTTTCTTTCTTTGTTTTTCTTTCTCCCTATTCTTCTGAGCCTTGTGGCTGACAGGGTCTTGGTGCTCTGGCTGGGTGTCAGGCCTGGGCTCTGAGGTGAGATATCTGAGTTCAGGACATTGGTCCACCAGAGACCTCCCAGCTCCACGTAACATCAAAGGGTGAAAGCTCTCCCAGAGATCCCCCTCTCAAGGCAAAGATACAGCTCCATTCAACGACCAGCAAGCTACAGTGCTATACACCCTGTGCCAAACAACTAGCAACACAGGAACACAACCACACCCATTAGCAAAGAGGCTGCCTGAAATGATAATAAGGTCACAGATACACCAAAACACACCACCGGATGCGGACCTGCCCACCAGAAAGACAAGATCCAGACTCATCCACCAGAACACAGGCACTAGTCTCCTCCACCAGGAAGCATACACAACCCACTGAAACAACCTTACCCACTGGGGCAGACACCAAAACAACAGGTACTATGAACCTACAGCCTGCAAAAAGGAGACTCCAAACACAGTAAGTTAAACAAAATGAGAAGACAGAGAAACACAGAGCAGATGAAGGAGCAAGGTAAAAACTCACCAGACCAAACAAATGAAGAGGAAATAGGCAGTCTACCTGAAAAAGAATTCAGAGTAATGATAGTAAAGATGATCCAAAATCTTGGAAATAGAATGGAGAAAATACAAGAAACGTTTAACAAGGACCTAGAAGAACTAAAGAGCAAACAATGATGAACAACACAACAAATGTAATTTAAAATTCTCTAGAAGGAATCAATAGCAGAATAACTAAGGCAGAAAAACGGATAAGTGACCTGGAAGATAAAATAGTGGAAATAATTACTGCAGAGCAGAATAAAGAAAAAAGAATGAAAAGAATTGAGGACAGTCTCAGAGAATTCTGGGACAACATTAAATGCACCAACACTCGAATTAGAGGAGTCCCATAAGAAGAAGAAAAAAAGCAAGGGACTGAGAAAATATTTGAAGAGATTATAGTTGAACACTTCCCAAATATGGGAAAGGAAATAGTTAATCAAGTCCAGGAAGTGCAAGAGCCCCATACAGGATAAATCCAAGGAGAAACACATGAAGACACATATTAATCAAACTATCAAAAATTAAATACAAAGAAAAAATATTAAAAGCAGCAAGGGAAAAACAACAAATAACATACAACAGAATCCCCCTAAGGTTAACAGCTGACCTTTCAGCAGAAACTCTGCAAGCCAGAAGAAGTGGCAGGACATATTTAAAGGGATGAAAGGGAAAAAACACAATGACGATTACTTTACCCAGCAAGGATCTCATTCAGATTCGACAGAGAAATTAAAACCTTTACAGAAAAGCAAAAGCTAAGAGAATTCAGCACCACCAAACCAGCTTTACAACAAATGTTAAAGGAACTTCTCTAGGCAGGAAACACAAGAGAAGGAAAAGACCTACAATAAAAAACCCAAAACAATTAAGAAAATGGTAATAGGAACATACATGTCAATAATTACCTTAAATGTAAATGGATTAAATGCTCCAGTCAAAAGACACAGACTGGCTGAATGGATACAAAAACAGGACCCGTATATATGCTGCCTACAAGAGACCCACTTCAGACCTAGGAACACATACAGCCTGAAAGTGAGGGGATGGAAAAAGATATTCCATGCAAATGGAAATCAAAAGAAAGCAGGAGTAGCAATTCTCATATCAGACAAAATAGATTTTAAAATAAAGACTATTACAGGAGACAAAGAAGGACACTACATAATGATCAAGGGATTAATCCAAGAAGAAGATAAAATAATTGAAATAGTTATGCACGCAACATAGGAGCACGTCAATACAAAATGCAAATGCTAACAGCCATAAAAGGAGAAATCGACAGTAACACAATCATACTAAGGGACTTTAACACCCCACTTTCACCAAAGGAGAGATCATCCAAAATGAAAATAAATAAGGAAACACAAGCTTTAAATGAGACTTTAAAGAAGATGAACTTAATTGATATTTATAGGACATTCCATTCAAAAACAACAGAATACACTTCCTACTCAAGTGCTCCTGGAACATTCTCCAGGATAGATCATATCTTGGGTCACAAACCAAGCCTTGGTAAATTTAAGAAAATTGAAATTATATCAAGTATCTTTTCCGACCACAACACTTTGAGACTAGATATCAATTACAAGGAAAAATCTGTAAAAAATGCAAATACATGGAATCTAAACAATACACTACTTAAAAAATCAAGAGAGTACTGAAGAAATCAAACAGGAAATCAAAAAATACCTAGAAATAAATGACAATGAAAACATGATGGCCCAAAACCAATGGGATGCAGCAAAAGCAGTTCTAAGAGGGAAGTTTATAGCAATACAAACATACCTCAAGAAACAAGAAACATCACAAATAAACAACCTAAACTTACACCTAAAGCAACTAGAGAAAGAAGAACAAGAAATCTTCAAAGTTAGCAGAAGGAAAGAAATCATAAAGATCAGATCAGAAATAAATGAAAAAGAAATGAATTAAAGAATAGCAAAGATCAATAAAACTAAAAGCTGGTTCTTTGAGAAGATAAACAAATTGATAAACCATTAGCCAGACTAGTCAAGAAAAAAAGGGAGAAGACAAAAATCAATAGAATTAGAAATGAAAAAGTAACAGCTGACACTGCAGAAATGCAAAGGATCATGAGAGATTACTACAAGCAACTAAATGCCAATAAAAGGGACAACCTGGAAGAAATAGACAAATTCATAGAAATGCACAACCTTCAGAGACTGAACCAGGAAGAAATAGAAAATATAAACAGATCAATCACAAGCACTGAAATTGAGACTGTGATTAAAAATCTTCCAACAAATGAAAGCCCAGGACCTTATGGCTTCAGAGGCGAATTCTATCAAACATTTAGAGATGAGCTAACACCTGTCTTACTCAAACTCTTCCAAAATACAGCAGAGGGAGGAATACTCCCAAACTCATTCTACGAGGCCACCATCACCCTGATAGCAAAACCAGACAAAGATATCACAAAGAAAGAAAACTATAGGCCAATATCACTGATGAACATAGATGCAAAAATCCTCAACAAAATACTAGCAAAGAGAATCCAACAGCACATTAAAAGGATCATACACCATGATCAAGTGGGGTTTATCCCAGGAATGCAAGGATTCACCAATATATGCAAATCAATCAATGTGATACACCATATTAACAAACTGAAGGATAAAAACCATATGATCATCTCAAAACATGCAGATAAAGCTTTTGACAAAATTCAACACGAATTTATGATAAAAACCCTCCAGAAAGTAGGCATAGAGGGGACATACATCAACTAAATAAAGGCCATATGACACAAACCCACAGCCACCATCATTCTTAATGGTGAAAAACTGAAACCATTTCCCTTAAGAACAGGAAAAAGACAAGGTTGCCCACTCTCACCACTATTATTCATCATAGTTTTGGAAGTTTTAGTGACAGCAATCAGAGAAGAAAAAGAAATAAAAGGAATCCAAATCAGAAAAGAAGAAGTAAATCTGTCACTGTTTGCAGATGATGTGATACTATACATGGAGAATCCTAAAGACACTACCAGATATCTACTAATCAATGAATTTCATAAAGTAGCAGGATACAAAACTAATGCACAGAAATCTCTGGCATTCCTATACACTAATGATGAAAAATCTAAAAGTGAAATCAAGAAAGTACTCCCATTTACCATTGCAACAAAAAGAATAAAATACCTAGGAATAAACCTACCTAAGGAGAGAAAAGACCTGTATGCAGAAAACTATGAGACATTGATGAAAGAAATTAAAGATGATACAAACAGATGGAGAGATATACCATGTTCTTGAATTGATAGAATCAACATTGTGAAAATGACTATACTACCCAAAGCAATGTACACATTCAATGCAATCTCTATGAAACTACCAATGGCATTTCTCATAGAACTGGAACAAAACAATTCACAGTTTTTATGAAAGCACAAAACACCCTCAATAGACAAAGCAATCTTGAGAAAGAAAAGCGGAGCTGGAGGAATCAGGCTTTCACTCTTCAGACTATACTACAAGGCTACAGTAATCAAGACAGTATGGTAGTGGCACAAAAACAGAAAAAGAGATCAATGGTTCAGGATAGAAAGCCCAGAGATAAACCACACATATATGGTCACCTAATTTTTAATAAAGGAGGCAATAATATACAATGGAGAAAAGACATCCTCTTCAATAAGTGGTGCTGAGAAAACTGTACAGCTACATGTAAAAGAATGAAATTAGAACACTCCCTAACACCATACACAAAAATAAACTTAAAATGGAGTAAAGACCTAAATGAAAGGCCAGACACTATAAAATTTTTAGAGGAAAACACAGGCAGAACGCTGTATGACATAAATCACAGCAAGATCCTTTTTGAGCCACCTCCTACAGCAATGGAAATAAAAACAAAAATAAACAAATGGGACATAATGAAAATTACAAGCTTTTGCACAGCAAAGGAAACCATAAACAAGATGAAAGACATCTCTCAGAATAGGAGAAAATATTTGCAAATGAAGCAACTGACAAAGGATTAATCTCCAAAATATACAAGCAGCTCATGAAGCTCAATATCAAAAAAACAAACAACCCAATCCAAAAATGGGCAGAAGACCTAAATAGACATTTCTCCAAAGAAGATATACAGATTGTCAACAAACACATGAAGGAATGCTCAACATCACTAATCATTAGAGAAATGCAAATCAAAACTACAATGAGGTATCACCCCACACCAGTCAGAAGGGCTATCATCAAAAAATCTACAAACGATAAATGCTGGAGAGGGTGTGGAGAAAAGGGAACCCTCTTGCACTGTTGGTGGGAATGTAAATTGATACAGCCACTATGGAGAACAGCATGGAGGTTCCTTAAAAAACTAAAAATAGAATTACCATATGACCCAGCAATCACACTACTGGGCATATACCCTGAGAAAACTGTAATTCAAAAAGAATCATGTACCACAATGTTCACTGCGGCACTATTTACAATAGCCAGGACATGGAAGCAACCTAAGTGTCCATCAATAGATGAATGGATATAGAAGATGTGGCACATATATACAATGAAATTCAGCCACAAAAAGAAACAGAATTGAGTTATTTGTAGTGAGATGGATGACCTAGAGTCTATCATATAGCGTTGAAGTAAGTCAGAAAGAGAAAAAAAAATATGCTAACACATATATATGGAATCTAACAAACAAAAAATGGTTCTGAAGAACCTAGAGGCAGGACAGGAATAAAGATGGAGACATAGAGCATGGATTTGAGGACATTGGGAGAGGGAAGGGTAAGCTGGGATGAAGTGAGAGAGTGGTATGGACATATATACACTACCAATGTAAAATAGATAGCTAGTGGGAAGCAGCCACATAGCACAGGGAGATCTGCACAGTCCTTTGTGACCACCTAGAGGGGTGGGATAGGGAGGGTGGGAGGGAGATGCAAGAGGGAGGAGATATGGGGTATATGTATATGTATAGCTGATTCACTTGGTTATAAAGCAGAAACTAACACATCACTATAAAGTAATTATAGTCTAAAAAGACGCTAAAAGAAAAAAAAAAAAAGAAGAAAGGATAAGGAGCTTGTCCAAGGGAAACAGTATGTAGACCTTTTTGAAATTAGAATTTGAAACCAGATCTGCCTGACTCAAAATAGCCACAGTATCTTCCTAATAAAATTATAAATTTATTAAGAACAACAACAAAAAACAAGACATATGAAAATCTGTGGGATGCAGCTAAAGCAGTACTTAAAGGGAAATCTATAGCACTAAATTTTTATTAGATAATAATAAAATAGACCAGAGGGCAGACAGCAGAAGAAAGAAGAACTACAATGCTGCAGCCTGTGGAACAAAAACCACATTCACAGAAAGATAGACAACATGAAAAGGCAGAGGGCTATGTGCCATGTGAAGGAACAACATAAAACCCCAGAAAAACAACTAAATGAAGTGGAGATTGGCAACCTACCAGAAAAAGAATTCAGAATAATTATAGTGAAGGTGATCCAGGACCTCAGAAAAAGAATGGAGGCAAAGATCAAGAAGATGCAAGAAATGTTTAACAAAGACCTAGAAGAATTAAAGAACAAACAAACAGATGAACAATACAATAACTGAAATGAAAACTACACTAGAAGGAATCAATAGCAGAATAACTGAGGCAGAAGAACAGATAAGTGACCTGGAAGGCAGAATGGTAGAATTCACTGCTGCAGAACAGAATAAAGAAAAAAGAATGAAAAGAAATGAAGACAGCCTAAGAGATCTCTGGGACAACATTAAACGCAACAACATCCCAGAAGGAGAAGAAGAGAGAAAGGATGCAAGAAAATATTTGAAGAGATTATAGTCGAAAACTTCCCTAACATGGGAAAGGAAATAGCCACCCAAGTCCAGGTAGTGCAGAAAGGCCCATACAAGATAAAGCCAAGGAGAAACACGCTGGACACATAGTAATCAAACGGGCAAAAATTAAAGACAAAGAAAAATTATTGAAAGCAACAAGGGAAAAACGACAAATAACATACAAGGGAACTCCCATAAGGTTAACAGCTGATTTCTCAGCAGAAACTCTACAAGCCAGAAGGGAGTGGCATGACATATTTAAAGTGATGAAAGGGAAGAACCTACAACCAGGATTACTGTACCTAGCAAGGATCTCATTCAGATTCGATGGAGAAATCAAAAGCTTTATAGACAACCAAAAGCTAAGAGAATTCAGGGCTTCCCTGGTGGCGCAGTGGTTGAGAGTCCACCTGCCGATGCAGGGGACAAGGGTTCGTGCCCCGGTCCGGGAGGACCCCACATGCTGTGGAGCGGCTGGGCCCGTGAGCCATGGCTGCTGAGCCTGCACGTCCGGAGCCTGTGCTCCACAATGGGAGAGGCCACAGCAGTGAGAGGCCCGCGTACCGCAAAAAAAGAAAAAGCTAAGAGAATTCAGTCCCACCAAAGCAGCTCTACAACAAGCTAAAGGAACTTCTCTAAGTGGGAAACACAACAAAAGAAAAGGACCTATAAAATCAAACCCAAAACAATTAAGAAAATGGTCATAGGAACATACATATCAATAATTACCTTAAACGTGAATGGACTAAATGTTCCAACCAAAAGACACCAGCTTGCTGAATGGATACAAAAACAAGACCCATATATATGCTGTCTACAAGAGACCCACTTCAGACCAAGGGACACGTACAGACTGAAAGTGAGGTGATGGAAATAGATACACCATGCAAATGGAAATCAAAAGAAAGCTGGAGTAGCAATACTCATATCAGATAAAATAGACTTTAAAATAAAGAATGTTACAAGAGACAAGGAAGAACACTACATAATGACCAAGGGATCAATCCAAGAAGAAGATATAACAATTATAAATATATATGCACCCAACATAGGAGCACCTCATTACATAAGGCAGCTGCTAACAGCTATAAAAGAGGAAACTGACAGTAACACAATAATAGTGGGGGACTTTAACACCTCACTTACACCAATGGACAGATCATCCAAAATGAAAATAAATAAGGAAACACAAGCTTTAAATGACACAATAGATCACATAGATGTAATTGTTATTTATAGGACATTCCATCCAAAAACAGCAGATTACACTTTCTTCTCAAGTGCACATGGAACATTCTCCAGGATAGATCACATCTTGGGTCAAAAATGAAGCCTCAGTAAATTTAAGAAAATTGAAATCATATCAAGCATCTTTTCTGACCACAATGCTATAAGATTAGAAAACAATTACAGGGATAAAAATGTAAAAAACCCAAACACATGGAGGCTAGACAATACGTTACTAAATAACCAAGAGATCACTGAAGAAATCAAAGAGGAAATCAAAAAATACCTGGAGACAAATGACAATGAAAACATGACAATCCAAAACCTATGGGATGCAGCAAAAGCAGTTCTAAGAAGGAAGTTTATAGCTATACAAGCCTACCTCAAGAAACAAGAAAATTCTCAAATAAACAATCTAACCTTATACCTAAAGGAACTAGAGGAAGAAGAATAAACAAAACCCAAAGTTAGCAGAAGGAAAGAAATCATAAAGATCAGAGCAGAAATAAATGAAATAAACAAAGAAAACAATAGCAAAGATCAATAAAAGTAAAATCTGGTTCTTTGAGAAGATAAACAAAATTGATAAGCCATCAGCCAGACTCATCAAGATGAAGAGGGAGAGGACTCAAATCAGTAAAATTAGAAATGAAAAAGGAGAAGTTACAACAGACACCACAGAAATACAAACCATTAAGAGTGAAAGACTGAATTATTTCCCACTAAAACTAGCAGAAAAGAAATGTCTGTTCTTATCTCTTCTATTCAGCATTTTACTAGAGGTTCTATTCAGTGCAATAGGCAAGACAAAGTTATGAAAGTATCTATATTAGAAAGGAAGAAGTAAAATTGTTTATACTCATAGATGATATGATAGTCTATGTTGAATATTCATTGCAGCTTTGTTATAATAAAAACTGGAAACACCCTAAATGTAAAGGTTCATGAATAAACAAATTATAAAATATTTATATAATGGAATACCACTTAGCAATAAAAAGGAATGAACTAAAAAAAAATTTGTGATTACCACTTGTGACCCTCCACTTATTTTCTCATTTTTTTGCACTGTTTTTAAAGCAAAACTCTTCAAAAAGTTGCCTTTATTGGCTGTCTCCATTTCTTCGACATCTGTGTAATTCTTAACACATCATGATCAAGATTTGATCCAAAGCACTTTGTACAAAATTCCTTCTGTCAAGATTATCAGTGCCCAAACCAATGATCAATTCTCAGACATCATCTTTCTCAAAGGGTCAGGAGCATTTGACATAATCTTTCTCTTATTTTGACTTTCAAGATATCATCTTCTCCTGGTTTTCATCCTATTTCATTGACTTCCCTAAGTCTTTAATCTCTTCCCAAACCCTACATGTTGGGAGAGTCCCTGGGCTCAGCTCACAAATCTGTTTTCTTTATCTACATTCATTTCCTATGTGATTTGATCATTGCTCTTATCATGGTATAAAATATTACCTGTTCAGTAATGACTCACTAATGTGTTTAAAACAATGATGATTATAGGAATAGTACAATGAATGGCCGAGAAGCTCACTAACTGGACAAAGCTGGAAACCGCAAGAGGAGCAAAGACTATTTAAAGGACAAACATTTGAAAATGTGGTATGGACGCCAGGTGCTTCCAGAGAGGGGCCCAGACTGTGCTTTCCAGTGTATTCGAGACACTGTCTGCACTGCATTTGTGAATCACTGTCCTGAGCTCTGGTGGTAATTTTATATAAAATGCATCCAATTTATATAAAACTACTTAGCATTGATTTTGCATCTGAAGAGTTTCAGAAACGTCAACATTCCAAAAATAAATGGTATCATGATTCTATTAGAGCTTAAGCAAAGTCTCCAGGCTTTGCTGTTCTTTGCCATTATTTTGGGAAATTAAATCTTCCTGTAATTTAAACCAAATGCCTCTGAGCAGGTCACAGCTTGCCCTCATCAGGATAGGCAGGCAGTCCCTCTCTTCCTTCCCCAAAGCCAAGGTTAAGGCGGGATCAGTAAGGCTTGGGAGGTGGCCTTACAAGTCCAACCTCCTTGGGGAACTGAGGATCCTTTTACCTCACACCTGACACTCACATGGAGAATGAGAGCCCTAAATCACTAGGACAGGCTTCAGCTTTTCTTCCCAGAGCAATCTTTTCAAAAGAGAGTTACAGGTTCAGTGTTTTGAAGTAGATAGAGAAGATTTAATTTTTTAAATGAATGTGAATTCATATTCCTCTTCAGATATCAATTCCCATTCATGATTCCTTATTTATTTATTTTTGCGGTACACGGGCCTCTCACTGCTGTGGCCTCTTCCGTTGCGGAGCACAGGCTCTGGAAGCACAGGCTCAGCAGCCATGGCTCACAGGCCCAGCCGCTCCGCGGCATGTGGGTTCTTCCTGGACCGGGGCACAAGCCCGTGTCCCCTGCATCGGCAGGCGGACTCTCAACCACTGCGCCACCAGGGAAGCCCATGACTCCTTATTTTGGAAAGGGCATTGTTACTTTACAAATCCAGCTTTTCAATAACAGCGACAATCATTGCCTCCAAATTTCAGTACTGAGGAAACACATTGCCAAAGCATTCTCTTCCTTTCAATTGCTTCTCCTACATCCCAGTGCTTTGACTGACCCACTCACAAAGAATTAAACAAGTCATTTGAAGGGCTGATTTATTTGATAAAGACATCCCCTGAATACTTTTTCTCATTTCTGTCAATAATCCCATTTCCTCGTTTTATCTTTTCACAACCAATTCTCTCAACATGGATTTCCTCTTTAAGACTCAATTATCTTAACTTACTGGTAAATTACCCAGTCAAACCAAAACATCAGTTTCAGTAATCAAAAGGACAGAGGGCTCTTCACGTAGTGTTTATGACTCACATATTTCTGATTCACAGATGGATGTACTGTGTTCTGTGCCACCTCAATAACGTAGCATTACTTGGACAAATAAAAGCCACTACACTTATGCAGTCTAGATAAGTTTCTTGCATGTTTCCTTCTCAATTTTATAAATGAGTCACTTCTTGAATATTCTTCAACAATTTGTAAAACTCTATTCTGGAGTATGACCATTCTACTCCAGACAAAGAAGTCATGATACTCTTTCTATTTCTCCATGCAGGTTTTACAACTTAGGAACTATTTTAATATAGAACTGAGAGTTGCTTAAGGTCATTTATTATTTAATGAAAATAGAAGCAACTTTTATTCTTATGAGGAAAATTTAGTTTGGGAATAGTTGATTTGTTTTTTCTTTCTGTTTTTAGGCTAACAGTTCTTCTGATGCACAAGCTATAAATCTCATTGTTAGCTTGGGAAAAAATATGACAGAAAAGGGCAGGAAACATCCCTTAATAATTCCTGCAGTGGGATTATCATGTCTGCTGGGTACTCAAGGCACTTTTCAAAGAACTTCTTTTTTTTTTTTTTTAATTGCAGCACAAAATACAAAGTGTAATTGAACTTTCCTGTGTCAAATCCTCTAATACATCACCATTGTAGACAGAAGAAAGTTCAAACTGATCTGTTGGGTAGTCAAGGTCCTTATGGTATAGTCTGAACCTGACCTTCTAAGCTAGGATCACTTATCTATGCTCTAACCAAGTTGAATTACACACTCTCCCAGAGATATATTTACTCGCTTTTGCTTATGCTCTTCCTACTTCCTAGACTATCCTTCCATCTAGAATATGCTTTCTGACATTTTCAAAAATCCAGATCCATGTGTGAGCAAGGGACTAGGTGGGGGATGGAAAGCCCAAGAATTAGGGAGAATTCTGCAGCTCTAATTCTGGGAGTGACTGTGCAGAGACTGTTAGGCTTCTCTATGCTGTCAGCTCCATTAAGAAATACTAAAAGTGACTCAAGGGGTCCTATATATAGTGGGAAATGAGTGCCCTGGGAAAGCTCTACTTGGAAGCAGTTTAATGTAATGGATCATGCAGAGGCTTTGAAATGAAACAGACCTGGGTCTGAACAGAAGCCCTGCCATTTGCTAACTAAAAGGGCTTGGATTTAAACTTTCTGAGCCTTAGTTTCCTTGTATGTAAAATCATAATAGAAGAGAAAACTAAAGGCTTGCTATGAGCATAAAATTGAATATGTGTAAAACTATAGATGTTCAGTTCTACAGTTCAGTAGCAATGCCAGCAAAGAACAAATGCAGAACAGAAATGGAAGTATAGCTTATGTAGACAGAGGATTTGAGATTTTATCATTACCTGCCCTGACTCCTGAAATGTAATTCCCCACGATCTGTAGACATCACATAGCAGACCTAAAAGTTTTCACGTGGCCTTAGAAGCTGCTGAAGTGTGGAGTAGGAATTCAGTAAAGAGTTGAGAACCCCTAGATCTGTGAAGGCGTGGTGGCCACCTGGTAACAGAGGTTCTGGGGGGGATGGCCCAAAGCCAGGAGACTGAATAGAGTCTTGGAAGATAAGCAACTCAGGAAGAGCCAAACTGTATGGCAGGCATGGGACTGGCTGCCCCAGAGGCTCACACAATCTTTGTCTCCTACTCTGCTTTGAGGCTAAGAGTGCTCAAGTGACATAGTTTCAGCCAATGAGATGTAGCTGGATGTCTCCGGGAAAGGGATTCCTTCCTAAATCTTAGGTCAGACATACAAAACTGCCATTTTTGTAGGTTAAAAAGTAGCTGAAAGTCAGCAATTTCAGACATTCAACTTATAAAAGACAAACCTTTCTACCTAGGAGAGCTCTTTATCCTTTTTTACTCTTTCTCCTTTTTTTTTTTTTTCTTCCCTGGAACAGAGAACTCAATGCACAATCAGTAGCAATCTTATTATGGCTTTGAGGATAAGCACCAGGATGGTAGAAAAAGAAGATAAAAGGATACTGAATCTCCAGACACCACTGAGTAACGTAAGGTCCTGGACCAGCTAGCTACCTCTGACATTCCTGTTGCATGAGACAAATACAGCCCTCACTGTTTAACCACTGTAGTATGGAGTCTTGTTTGCATCTGGAAACACCCCTAGTTGATGTCATGGTGCTGAGTCAGAAGGCAGAGAACCAGTGGACTTTAACTGGGCAAAAGAACTGACCCTGGAGAAACTGGCTTCAGGGGGTAAAGTACCTCTCAGGATGATCAAAACATTTGAAGTAGAAACCAACCTTCTGCTGCCTCTTCAGGCAACATGGTATGATTCCTCTTCTGGAAAAGAAAGGAAGAGAAAGGAAGAGAAAAAGACAGGAGGAGAAGGAGAAGGAACATATTGCTCCTTCTCCTAGAACAATAGTTCTACGAGAGCTGCAGTTTTAAACAGAGTGGTCAGGTTAGGAAAGCAGATATCTGAGGAAATAATTGGCCGAAGAAACAGGAAGTCAAAAGACCCTAAGGCAAGAACACCCTTGTATTTTGTTTTTGAATTTTTGAACTTTATTTTATTTTTTTATACAGCAGGTTCTTATTAGTCATCCTTTTTTTTTTTTTGCAGTACACGGACCTCTCACTGTTGTGGCCTCTCCCGTTGCAGAGCACAGGCTCCGGACGCGCAGGCTCAGTGGCCATGGCTCACGGGCTCAGCCGCTCCGCGGCATGTGGAATCTTCCTGGACCGGGGCACAAACCCGCGTCTACTGCATCGGCAGGCAGACTCTCAATCACTGCGCCACCAGGGAAGCCCAGTCATCCATTTTATACACATCAGTGTATACATGTCAATCCCAATCTCCCAATTCATCACACCACCACCACCACCACCCACTGCTGCTTTCCCCCCTTGGTGTCCATACGTTTGTTCTCTACATCTGTGTCTCAATTTCTGCCCTGGAAACCAGTTCATCTGTACCATTTTTCTAGGCTCCACATATATGCGTTAATATATGATATTTGTTTTTCTCTTTCTGACTTACTACACTCTGTATGACACTCTCTGGATCCATGCATGTGTCCACAAATGACCCAATTTCATTCCTTTTTATGGCTGAGTAATATTCCATTGTATATATATATACCACATCTTCTTTATCCATTTGTCTGTCAATGGGCATTTAGGTTGCTTCCATGACCTGGATATTGTAAATAGTGCTGCAATGAACACTGTGGTACATGTCTCTTTTTGAATTATGGTTTTCTCTGGGTATATCCCAGTAGTGGGATTGCTGGATCATATGGTAATTCTACTTTTACTTTTTTAAGGAAGCTCCACACTGTTCACCATAGTGGCTGTATCAATTTACATTCTCACCAACAGTGCAAGAGGGTTCCCTTTTCTCCACACCCTCTCCAGCATTTGTTGTTTGTAGATTTTCTGATGATGCCCATTCTAACTGGTGTGAGGTGATACCTCATTGTACTTTTGATTTGCATTTCTCTAATAGTTAGTGATGTTGAGCAGCTTTTCATGTGCTTCTTGGCCATCTGTATATCTTCTTTGGAGAAATGTCTATTTAGGTCTTCTGCCCATTTTTGGATTGGGTTGATTGTTTCTTTAATATTGAGCTGCATGAGCTGTTTATATATTTTGGAGATTAATCCTTTGTCCGTTGATTCGTTTGCAAATATTTTCTCCTATTTTGAGGGTTGTCTTTTTGTCTTGTTTATGGTTTCCTTTGCTGTGCAAAACTTCGAAGTTTCATTAGGTCCCTCCCATTTGTATATTTTTGTTTTTATTTCCATTACTCTAGGAGGTGGATCAAAAAAGATCTTGCTGTGGTTTATGGCAAAGAGTGTTCTTCCTATCTTTTCCTCTAAGAGCTTTATAGTGTCTGGTCTTACATTTAGGTCTGTAATCCATTTTGAGTTTATTTTTGTGTATGGTGTTAGGGAGTGTTCTAATTTCATTCTTTTACATGTAGCTGTCCAGTTTTCCCAGCACCACTTACTGAAGAGACTGTCTTTTCTCCATTGTATCTCCTTGCCTCCTTTGTCATAGATTAGTTGACCATAGGTGCATGGGTTTATCTCTGGGTTTCTATCTTGTTCCGTTGATCTATGTTGCTGTTTTTGTGCCAATACCATGTTGGCTTGATTACTGTAGCTTTGGAGTATAGTCTGAAGTCAGGGAGTCTGATTCCTCCCACTCTGTTTTTTCCCTCAAGACTGCTTTGGATATTCGGGGTCTTTTGTTTCTCCATATAAATTTTAAGAATTTTTTGTTCTAGTTCTGTAAAAAATGCCATTGGTGATTTGATAGGGATTGCATTGAATCTGTACATTGCTTTGGGTAGTATAGTCATTTTCACAATATTGATTCTTCTAATCCAAGAACATGGTATATCTCTCCATCTGTTGGTATCATCTTTAATTTCTTTCATCAGTATCTTATAGTTTTCGCATACAGGTCTTTTGTCTCCCTTGGTAGCTTTATTCCTAGGTATTTTATTGTTTTTGTTGCAATAGTAAATGGGAGTGTTTCCTTAATTTCTCCTTCAGATTTTTCATCATTAGTGTATAGGAATGCAAGAGATTTCTGTGCATTAATTTTGTACCCTGCAACTTTACCAAATTCATTGATTAGCTCTAGTAGTTTTCTGGTGGCATTTTTAGGACTCTCTATGTATCACACTATGTCATCTGCAAAGAGTGACAGTTTTACTTCTTCTTTTCCAATTTGTATTCCTTTTATTTCTTTTTCTTCTCTGATTGCCATGGTTAGGACTTCCAAAACTATGTTGAATAATAGTGGTGAGAGTGGACATCCTTGTCTTGTTCCTGACTTAGAGGAAATGCTTTCAGTTTTTCACCATTTAGAATGATGTTTGCTGTGAGTTTGTCGTATATGGCCTTTATTATGTTGAGGTGCCTACTTTCTGGAGAGTTTTTTTCATAAATGGGTGTTGAATTTTGTTAAAAGCTTCTTCTGCATCTATTGAGATGATCATATAGTTTTTATTCTTCAATTTGTTAATATGGTTCATGACATTGATTGATTTGCATATATTGAAGAATGCTTGCATACCTGGGATAAATCTCACTTGATAGTGTGTATGATCCTTTTAATGTGTTGTGGGATTCTGTTTGTTAGTATTTTGTTGAGGATTTTTGCATCTATATTCCTCAGTGTTATTGGTCTGTTTTTTGTAGTATCTGTGTCTGGTTTTGGTATCAGGGTGATGGTGGCCTCATAGAATGAGTTTGGGAGTGTTCCTTCCTCTGCAATTTTTTGGAAGAGTTTGAGAAGGATGGGTGTTAGCTCTTCTCTAAATGTTTGATAGAATTCACCTGTGAAGCCTTCTGGTCCTGGATTTTTGTTTGTTGGAAGATTTTTAATCACAGTTTCAATTTCATTACTGGTGATTGGTCTGTTCATATTTTCTATTTCTTCCTGGTCCAGTCTTGGAAGGTTATACCTTTCTAAGAATTTGTCCATGTCTTCCAGGTTGTCCATTTTATTGGCATAGATTTGCTTGTAGTAGCCTCTTAGGATGCTTTGTATTTCTGCGGTGTCTGTTGTAACTTCTCCTTTTTCATTTCTAATTTTGTTGATTTGAGTCCTTTGCCTCTTTTTCTTTTTCTTGTTTTTTTTGCGGTACGCAGGCTTCTCACTGTTGCGGCCTTTCCCATTGCAGAGCAATGGATGCGCAGGCCCAGCGGCCATGGCTCACGGGCTCAGCTGCTCCGCAGCATGTGGGATCCTCCCGGACCAGGGCACGAACCTGCGTCCCCTGCATCAGCAGCCGGACTCTCAACCACTGCGCCACCAGGGAAACCCTGCCTCTTTTTCTTGATGAGTCTAGCTAATGGTTTATCAATTTTGTTTATCTTCCCAAAGAACCAGCTTTTAGTTTTATTGATCTTTGCTATTGTTTTCTTTGTTTCTATTTCATTTATTTCTGCTCTGATCTTTATGATTTCTCTCCTTCTGCTAACTTCGGGTTTTGTTTGTTCTTCTTTCAACAGTTCCTTTAGGTGTAAGGTTAGACTGTTTATTTGAGAGTTTTCTTGTTTCTTGAGGTAGGCTTGTATAGCTATAAACATCTCTCTTAGAACTGCTTTTGCTGCATCCCATAGGTTTTGGATCGTCATGTTTTCATTGTCATTTGTCTCTAGGTATTTTTTGATTTCCCCTTTGATTTCCTCAGTGATCTCTTATTTATGTAGTAACATATTGTTTAGCCTCCATGTGTTTGTGTTTTTTACGGTTTTTTTCCCCTGTAATTCATTTCTAATCTCATAGCGCTGTGGTCAGAAAAGATGCTGGATATGATTTCAATTTTCTTAAATTTACTGAGGCCTGATTTGTGACCCAAGATGTGATCTATCCTGGAGAATGTTCCGTGCACACTTGAGAAGAAAGTGTAATCTCTGTTTTTGGATGGAATGTCCTATAAATATCAATTAAATCTATCTGGTCTATTGTGTCATTTAAAGCTTCTTTTTCCTTATTTATTTTCATTTTGGATGATCTGTCCACTGGTGTGAGTGAGGTTTTAAAGTCCCCCACTATTGTGTTACTGTTGATTTCCTGTTTTAGAGCTTTTAGCGTTGCCTTATGTAATGAGGTGCTCCTTTGTTGGGTGCATATATATTTATAATTGTTATATCTTCTTCTTGGATTGATCCCTTGGTCATTATGTAGTGTTCTTCCTTGTCTCTTGTAACATTCTTTATTTTAAAGTCTATTTTATTTAATATGAGTATTGCTACTCCAGTTTCTTTTGACGTCCATTTGCATTGAATATCTTTTTCCATCCCCTCACTTTCAGTCTGTATGTGTCCCTAGGTCTGAAGTGGGTCTCTTGTAGACAGCATATATATGGGTCTTGTTTTTGTATTCATTCAGCAAGCCTGTGTCTTTTAGGTAGAGCATTTAATCCATTCACATTTAAGGTAATTATCGATATATATGTTCCTATGACCATATTCTTAATTGTTTTGGGTTTGTTTTTGTAGGTCCTTTTCTTCTCTTGTGTTTCCCACTTAGAGAAGTTCCTTTAGCATTTGTTGTAGAGCTGCTTTGGTGGTGCTGAATTCTCTTAGCTTTTGCTTGTCTGTAAAGCTTTTGACTTCTCCTTTGAATCTGAATGAGATCCTTGCCGGGTAGAGTAATCTGGGTTGTAGGTTCTTCCCTTTCATCACTTTGAGTATATCATGCCACTCCCTTCTGGCTTGTAGAGTTTCTGCTGAGAAATCAGCTGTTAACCTTATGGGATGTATGGGATCCCTTGTATGTTATTTGTCATTTTTCCCTTGCTGCTTTCAGTAATTTTTATTTGTGTTTAATTTTTGCCCATTTGATTACCATGTGTCTCGGCATGTTTCTCCTTGGGTTTATCCTGTATGGGACTCTCTGCACTTCCTGGACTTGGGTGGGTATTTCCTTTCCCATGTTAGGGAAGTTTTAGACTATAATCTCTTCAAATATTTTCTCACATCCTTTCTCTCTCTTCTCCTTCTGGGACCCCTATGATGTGAATGTTGTTGCGTTTAATGTTGTCCCAGAAGTAATGAAGTAAATAAAATAAGATGCTGTGGTGTGGGTAGAAAATATTTGAGCTAACATTAAGATTGCAGTAGTTCTTAGAAATACTGTGTACTGAGTAGAGTGAGATGAGGATAGATCATGCGCTATAGGTTTTGGAAACAGGAAAAAATACTGATGGTAGTACACAAAAGCCAGATTGAAGTGGGTTGAGGGGAGAATGAGAGGGAAGGAGATAAAGACAACTTTTTAAAGAGTTCTGCTGTGAAGGAGAGGGCAGCTATGGGACAGACACTGGAGGGGGCTCTGAAGTCCATCTGGCTTCGTTAATGCCATGCTTGAGTGCTTGAGAGGAGAGAATGATGATCAAGGTGCAGGAGAAGTGTTGCAGGTGGGAAGTCCTGGAGAAGGCAAGAGGGCATAGGGTCTAGTCTACAGTGGAGAGGCTGGACTGGGTTCATGGATTATGTCCAAAGAAAGGGCAGAGGGCATTGCTAGATTTGGGGACAGTTAGGTGAATTAGCTCTCCTGTGATTTCTTCTATTTTCTCAGTAAGAGTGAGATAGATGAGCATGATTCTGTAGGTTTCAGGAGCAATGAGATTGTGTGAAATCGTTGTTTTAGAGACTGAGAGAGTGCACTGACCTGAAACATGAAGTAAAACTGCTGAGTATTGCTGACAGCTCGTTTGAGATTTGTGGTCATTAATTTCGAATGAGCCCATGAAGCATGGTTGAGTGTTATTCTCCAGCCATGTTCAGCTACTGTTTCTTGTGTGTATGCTGAGGAGGTGAAGAGCTGGTCTAACAAGTTCTGAAATGTTGACCCTAAGTATGGTGGGCAGCTAGGGATGTTTATAATGGGGTGATTTTAATGATAAACCCTGAAGTCTAAGCTGGGTACAGGAAGAAATAAGGGATGTATGTGTGAGGAGTTGAGGGGAGTGAGGGACAGTGGGAAGGTGGTAGGGTCAGTGAGTTGGAAGTCATCATGGGGTACAAGCCTAAGCAGAGGGGAATAGAGAGATGAGCTGGAAAGATGGAAAGTGGGAGTCTGACAGTGGGATACTCAACATCAAAATTCTGGAGATGGTTCAGTTATTGGTAACTAAAAGGGATAGGATAAACATGGGAGAGAAAATGGCTTAGTTGGTGTGGAGGAAAAGATTATTCAAAGTGATAGCAAGTAACCATGAGACCAGAACACTGAATGGATCGTATACGTGGGTGTGGAAGTGATTGCAAATGATGACAAAGTTTATAAAAGAGAGAAAGAGTGAGTCAGATGTTGCAATATTCAGTGAATTAGGAGTGACCCAGAGGTGGATGACTGCACTCAGGAGGAGTAGTGGGTGATATAGTCTGATGGCATACACTTCAAAGGAGCCAGGTTTTCAAGAGAGAAGGCTAACAAAGTGGCCCCTAAGCAGCAAGGAGGATGCCTCCTCTACCTCTAGGCCTTATAGTGCACAGAGTATGGGAGGAACAAAGGGAGCTATCTCTTGAGGGCACTGCAAGGGTAGCTCAGTGGCCAAGAGAGAGGCAGTGTCAGAGCAAGGAAAGGGAACAACGGGCTAAGAGACTGAGAATGCAGGAAAGCTTGATGATTCCCAGACCAGGAGTTCTAGTGATATGGTGGAAAGGTTAGGAGAGATTAGTTTATATTGGGGGATGTGTCAGGCCATACAGGGCTAAATGTCAGGGTGATTATGGAAGGCTTGGACTTTTAATGGTAACAGAGGAAGTCAGGAACTAAGAAATAGGAGAGGAATGGTGATGGAGGGTGAGACAGTCAGAGGGAGGAAAGGAGAAAAGATTTTGGAACTGAAGTTCCTCAAGGATCTTACCTGTCTGAATATCAAATAACCACAGAATAGGAGAGACAGAGAGGAAAGAACATAACGTACATAAACAGGAGTCTTGGTCTCGATATGATTCTGTCATTTAATTGCTATGTGACTTGGGAGAATTTATATATTTAATTCTAAATTACATAATCTATAAAAGAGTTTTAATACTGCATACCTCATAGTGTTGCTATAAAGATTAATTGTTGATTAATACATTTTACTTTTTTAATGAAAAATAAAGTACACTGGATTTATTTTCTGGTTGCCAAGCTTGCATTTCATTTTTAACAATATCTTAATTTACCCTTAAGCAGTTTTGTCTTCCCCATTAGAGGAAGTCAGTTGACATAACAAACAATCAGAGGTCCTACATAACCCGGCTAAACAAGATGTCCCATCCTTGGAATTTAAATCTCAGCTAGGGGGACAAGAGAACTAAAAATGGCTGCAGTTCCTTTTCATCCTGGTGGGGTGGTCTTTATCAGATGGTCCTGTTTGGGAGGTTCTCTGGGGGGTCCTGCTTCTTTCCTCCAGGGCTGCCTTTTCAGGCTTCCAACAATTGTAGGAGCTCCCAGTAGCTTTTCAATAAATTCCCATTTGTTTAAGTCAAAATCAATATCTGTTTTAAGAAACCAAAGAAACCTAACTGATATATTAATACATATTATATAAATATTGTTATTGCAACTGCTACTACTAATAGCAGTAAAAAACAATGTGTCTGTTTACCACTTTAGACAGAAATAGCCAAGGCTCAATTGGAAAAATAAATGAAGAGATCAAGTTCATATTCTTCCCTGGAGCCCTGGCAATATTTTCAACTTATTCTCCTTCAAAGGACTATCAATCCCAATTGATGTCATTACCCATTTCCAACAAGGCTCTCAGCAACAATTTTAAGACACCTTTCTAAAGCTATAAATTTGCCAAACCAGTCCCAGTAAATCCAAGTCTATGCCATTATGAAACAGTAGCAGAGGGAAAGGCAGTTTAAGAATGTGAGTGGGGAAGGATAAATCACAGATAAAAAGATAAATTAGCAACCTGAAAAAGCAATGACTCAAACAAGAGAGCATCCGTTCTAATTTATAATGCAAAAGTCTCCACTGTCATCATCCATCTTAGCCTGCAAGCAGCATACAAAGCTTCTTTGCAATTTCAATAATCAGTTTGGATAACTAATATCCATATTAAAAGCCCCTCAACTTCATACCCCATTAAGAGGATGCTGATGTGCCAGGCTCCTGAATGTCTCCCATTTTATCCCTTGAAATTTAAGGAGAGACAATTTGGAAACTGTAACATGTTTTCTCTCTCTAATGTATAGGAGGTGAGGCTAAGAGAAAAGTACCTGAACAAAGAAATACTGAATATTAATCTAAGCTATAATGCTTTGAAATAGAAGGGGATCAAAGAGCATTCTTGTTATCCGGTACTCTGCTCTTCTCTTTCTGTGGTAAGTAAAACATCCAATCTTGTGAGCTTTTTGGCTGCTTCGCCTTGTCTCAGACCACCTCCAAGGCTCCAGATGTTCCTGTCCTCCCTGCTTCCTTCCTTTTACTTTATTTTGTCCTGTCATTACGTAGCTTCTGCTAGCCATTGTGGATTTCTCTGCCCAAACTGGCTTGGATTATGTAGCTTCCTCAGCCCCAAATTCCATGTCGCCTTGGAAGACAAGTAGTCAGGTCTTTCTAGTTTTAAGGGTTTTGATGCTAATCATGATAGAAAAACTATCAAGGAATCACAAAAATAATAAAATAGAGAAATGACAAAGGTTTCCAGAATTGTACAAAGTATATAGTCTCTGGTCTTTCATTTCTACATCCTGGTGACTGGGAGTCCTTTTGCACTCTTGCTCTCTGATTTTGCTATTGAGGATGAGGCCCATCTCCATCCCTAGCCTTTTTCTGATCCTGCCTCTCCACAATGTCATGCAGAATCCTTCCTCAACAAGAGTCTTCTTGCCAGTGCTTGACCTGAAGATTCCAACCATAATTTTTGAAAGCATAATTTTTGGCAAATGGAAATGAGACCATTAGGAGAATTTTATTTGGATAATTTGATCTCTGTATTGCAATGTCAGATGAAGTAACATCTCTTCAAATTTCATGGCCCAACCCAGATCATTAAAACTGTTTTCAGCATAAAAATGGGGTGTAGAATCCAAACGTAAGCCAGGGACAAAGGAAGGGCTAATACTGTGCTTTGTGACAGTCTCTGAATTTCAATTTTCCCCATGACTTGGTTTTCATAGGCAGAATAGAGACAGCACACTTTGTAACCACAACTGAAACCACAACTTAGGAAAATGCTTTACATGTGAAATGATTTGAGTCAACTATAAAAGCTCTCTCTTTGATGGTTTACTAATCAGTTTCAACCTGAGAAACTTCTATGGCAGCAAGTAAAAGCAATTGATCCTTAGTAGCAGCCAATAGAATTAGATAAGAATCATGCCACTTACATTATGATATATTACATGCCCACTGGTACCTGCGACCAACCCCTGCCATTACGCTGCTCTTGCCACTGGACCATATTCCAGGGGAAACCATATTAGAAAAACAATCTTCTACGGACTTATCTTTCCTGAGCCTATATATAACAAAGTTCTCTACTTGTGAGAATGGGACTTCTACATATTAGCAGCCCCTAAGCGAGAGGTAATTTGACTTTATTTACTCAATCTGAGAAGACAGACTACTGATGCTATCAAATGCTGCTACCAGAAATGGTGCACATTAGTAATTGCAATGAAAGCATGATTTTTCTATAAAAACTAATTGAACCCCACAGTTAAAACCCAATGAAACAGTTTTTTAAAAGATGGTTATTGCTATGCTATTCTTATAACTGTATGTACCCAATCAACCAAAAATTGTTTTAATTCTATCAAATACAAGGTCCTATGCTAGATGCTAAGAGCACTGAGATGAGGAAATAGTATTTCTGCTTGCAAGAACATCACTGTCTACTGGTAGAATAATATACGCACAAGGATCTGAAAGAAGATTACGTCCAAGATCACAGCATTCCTGAAGGATAGGAAAGAGGTCCCACGGGGGTCATAGAAAGATTAAAATTTGTTGGGCTGGAGGTAGGGCGATAAACACTGATATTGAAAAGGACTGATTGCCTAGGAGGAGCATAACTTTTTAGCAAATGGAAATGAGACCATTAAGGACAAGACACAGAAGTGCAGCTAGTGGGTCATCTCTCTACTTCCCTCCTCTGCACTTTCCGGACAGCTGAGAAAGAGACAGATAAAGAGAGAGGCCAGTAAATTCCTATCCTAATGACTCTGCCCTTGAACTTTGTAGGATATTCTCTCTCTCTTTGCATTTGAGAGCTCAGCAGACCCTGAGTGGGAGTATCCTAGCTTCTGTCTAGTCCTCTGTCTAATAGTTAGGAGTTACTGTTTTGGATGGGGGCTGAATCATCCTGCATTTCCCATGCACTGAATAGCAGTATCACCACTATCTGTTTGCACCCAACAGCCTTACAAGGTGTTCGGTGGGCTATTACCAGGCTACTGCTGCTTCCCCGAGTGTTCTTCCTGCCTTTAATTTCTCCCCCATCAATCCATCTGATATAATGCTGTCAGCTTAATCTTTCTGTAATCCATTTCTAACTAAGCTGCTCCCATATCCTGAACATTCTTCAGTGACTTCCCATTGCCTATCTAGCTAATGAAAGTTCTCAGTGATCTGGCCTCAAACTACTTTTCCAGCTGTACCTTTTTTTTTGGTCTTTTTTTCTTAAATCTTAACCAGCAACTACACAGAATTTCTCCAGTTGCATGTGTATAATTCAGTTTCCTGCCTATGGATTTTGCCTGTTATTCGGTTGCTTGGAAAGCACTTTTTCTCTCCCACTCTTGAAATCCCAGCCATCAACCAAGGCTCTCTTCAAATGCTGCCTCCAGAAAGTTTTCTCACGATATCTCCAATAGACGCTATAAATTATATGTTTAATAGCCTATGAATTAATTCAAGAGATATTTAATAAACAGCTACTATGTGCACAGTACTATTCATGACACTTAGGATTTAAATAGTTACAGTTAAGAAATCTATTGTTTAATAGGAGAGGGGAATATAAAAAGTAACAACATAAATTTATTGAGAAAACATGACTGCTGTTCCTACTAGATTCCAGACACACACAAAACTATTTTTTGGAAGTTTAAAGGCAATTTCCCTCTTATTATTATTTTTTTCTTATATGGATCACAGTAGAAGAAATATACACCATTTTCTGTCTAGAGTTAGAAACACTTACACTCTTCAATTTTACAGCCTCATCACTGGTTTCATTTTAAAGGAAAAAAAAAATGTACCATTACAGTTTAAGGATGAGGGTATGATTTAGAAACAGAAGAGAAAGAAAACAGAATCATAGAGGATAGCCTGTCATAACTTTAGGTCTGGAAAAATCCAGTGATTTCACAAATTAGCTGAAACCTGCTAACTTGAGAAGTTACAAACATTCGCTTTTTCCTTATCTTCTAGAAATTTTACCTAGTATGTTGCCATTAATTGCTAGTGGAAACATGGCCAGAACCCTTCTCCCTGCTCTTGTGTTTACACACTGTAGGGAGATCGGTTACATATCCACACAATTTTAGAGATTTGGATTGGGTCTTAGAAATCAGGAGTGACCCAGTGGTTGTCTACTTGTATGCTATGGAGATCTTTGAGGGTAAACCCAGGTGGGGTTAGGATTCAGGCAAATACTAGCAGGATTCCAGGAATCTACTCTCCAGGCTTCACATCCAGAGAACTGCAATTTCATTAATTTTATTTAAATTTCTGAGTAGGATCTTACTTTTTAAAAAGTTTCCTGTGGTTTAAAACCACTAATCTAGGCCATTTCTTTTATTTTCCAGTGAAAAACCTGAGGCTCAGATAGTTAATGGGACTTGCTCACGGTCACACAAAGGCTGTGACAGAGCAGTACTCAATACCTTAATGTACATTTCTTCATTTCAGAACATTCCCGAAGGAGTCTAGAGAAGGAATTAAGGGATGGATGAATGGATGGATGGATGGGTGGATGGGTGGGTGGATGCATGGATGGGTGGATAAGTGATTGAGTGAATGTATAAATGCATGTGTGTTAGGGTTTGATCCACTTTAACCCATGCTGAAGTGCATTCATTTCATGGTGCACGAAAAGGAAAATGGATTGGGCATCAGAAGTCTTGGATGCCAATTTCAGCTCCGCCATTTACTGTTATGAGAATTTGGGAAGGTTTATCCTCTACCAGCTGCAGTTTTTTCATCTACAAAATGGGCTTAGTAATATATTCCCCTCATGGTTACAATAAGGAGTAAATGATATATTGTTTAGAAGAGCTCAGGTGCAATTCTAGTGCCAGGAATGTTAGGAGATAATAAATAATAATTGCATGAAAAAACCCAGTCCTTGTTAGAGAAAGAAACATTTTCACTATAAAGTATTTTAATAAGAAATGTAAGACTAATAAAAATAATAAGCCAAACCATATAAATATTCCAAATAGCTAGATTGGTTATTATCTATTTGCTTCTCTCTACCCCTACCTACACTCCAATCCATTCTCCATCCTTCTCTGTGATCTGTGGGGTTGACTCCTAGATTCCCTTGCCATCTGACTTTTGGTTGAGTTAAGCCAATAGAATGCACTAAACAGACACAGGCAGGCAGGAGAAGAAAGATGCCACAGCGTTTCTTCTCTTGCTCTCTCCAGCTTGGCACTGCAGTTCTGACAGTGGTTGCATGCTACACTGTCCTAGCCCTGTTTCCTCCTCCTGCTTCTTCCAGACTAGCACTACGAACTACTCCCCACTCTGGTCAGACCTTAGGCACCCCAATATCCCTTACTGGTTCCTTTAACTGCCTATACTTTTGCAGATAAACCTTTATCAAATGACTTCATAATCCCAGATGGATGTGCTTTATATTTCTTGCCAAGACTATGACTGCTACATCGTTGGGGTTAACTGTTGATGATGAAATGTAACAGCCTCATATGGCCTTCAAAAATGAATAAGGTAGGGCTTCCCTGGTGGTGCAGTGGTTGAGAGTCCACCTGCCGATGCAGGGGACACGGGTTCGTGCCCCGGTCCGGGAAGATCCCACATGCCGTGGAGCAGCTGGGCCTGTGAGCCATGGCCGCTGAGCCTGCGCGTCTGGAGCCTGTGCTCCGCAACGGGAGAGGCCACAACAGTGAGAGGCCCGCGTACTGCAAAAAAAAAAAAAAAAAAAAAAAAAAAAGAATAAGGTAGATTAAACATGATCCAGTAGATTAAATGTGGGCGCCAATGACCCACATGGGCAGGGGCCTAGAGGGGATAAGCTAAGACCTCTACAAACCACTGTTTTCCTTCTCTTATAGTTAATGACCCACCTTACTTTTCACATTGAAAGAATAGACTTGGAGCAAATGAAGCAGGTAGGATGGCATAAGAAGAGAGTAATTTAAGTTCAAGGCTTTATTCAATCTCAAAAGCAATGGAATTTGTACCTGGGGCTGGACTTAGGGCCATGACTTATCCTCAACTCATTTTGCTGTGCATAGGGACTGAGACTGATGTTGGGAACATGTGGTCCAGAGAGTCACAGTCAAATCCAAAAAGAATTGGGCAAATTAATGAGTGTACTACCTCTAAGATAGACTTCTTCTCCAAATAGCCTTCTCTTTCCTGTGGCTAAATGAGTTGTTTCAGTATCCCTTTTCCTTTCTTCTCTTGCATACCATGCACTGACTAGTTGGGAAATGAACATGTCAAATTGTGTCCCCAGCTAACAGCTGACTATGCTTTAAGACATTTTCAGGGATGTCTTAAGAAAGCAGGCTCAGGGCCAAATTGCATTGCCTTGTCTAATAGTAAAGTATATGCTTTTGTTAAAAGTAACATATGCATTTAAAGACTAACTTGTTAGATGAACTGGAACTGAATCCATGAAAGTAATTCAGGAAATTCAGATATTTAGTCGAATATTCATAGTTAAATACTGTGGTACCACTGGATAACACTAGTGTAGCCAGTTTACAGCAAAATATCAACTCTGTTGGGGATAAAATAAGAATGATTTTTTTTTTCTAATTCCTCTCTTCAAATATACTTTTGAAAATTTCCTTTGCTGTGACACTTGAATAACATCCTGGGCAGACACCGTAGCTCTGCAAGCAGTTTAAGGAGTATAATGCATGCTCCTTTAAATCTCCAATTTCATGTTTTCCCCCTCCTCACTGCAGGCAAGGCATTTGGCCTTTACTCCTTCACTCCACCTCCCAGTCCAGCACCTCGTGAGACGGGGCACAGAGTTTCTTGTTGAAGTAGAGTTGATTTACAATGTTGTGTTAGTTCCAGGTGTACAGCAAAGTGATTCAGTTCTACATACATATATATCTATTTTTTATCAAATTCTTTTCCCTTAAAGGTTATTACAAAATATTGAGTATAGTTCCCTGTGCTATACAGTAGGTCCTTGTTGGTTATCTATTTTAGAAACCCAGCCCAGGGTTCTCTGCACTGTGATACCACTGGCTCTCTCATCTCCTTCCTGGCATCTCCCAGCCCCAGGATCTAGTCTCATGTATCATGCTAGAAAAATCATGTTCTTCACTGACTGTCAAAACTCTTTGCCTCTAGAGTGAACATATTTGCAGATACTAGCTCAAACTATAATCTTTCCATGGACATGTTTCCTATGACCTGCAATCTTGCTGAAGAGATCTCTGAGACCTTTTGTCTGCATCTTTATACATTGCCTGTGCTGAGCTTTCCACCTCCTGGGCTCTGTCTACTTGTCAGAACACCCCATTACCTCTTACTAAACTTCCCTCACCTGTCACAGCAGGTTTCTACTGCCTGTTACTAAAAAGTCTAGACTTTCTGCTTTCATCCTTACCCACAGCTGTTCAGTTTCTAACCACTACTCCACCCCAGTAACTGTTCTATTCCAGGAGGTGTGCCTTATGCTTGCTCCTATCCTCCTACTGTTATTCTCCCCTGCCAGCCTGGCCGTATTATGAGAGAGGATCACTTTTAATTTCATTCAGTTTGCACTTTCAATTTCATTCAGTTTGCACTGAGCTGCCCTAGCCAGTTATGATTATTTTGTATTCTGAATTGGTCGTAATGAATTGTAGGTATTTACCCCAAATTTAAAGTAACGACTTGATTTGTTAATGGGTTTTGGAATTACTCAGACCTAAGCTTTAATCCTGGCTCTGCTACTTGTGACTTGGGAGGAATAATCTCTTTGGTTACAGGGTCTTGATCTATAAAACTTAATGAAGATAACAGATTAAGCAAGGCATATTTCATTAGATATAAGACACTATTGATTTTAAGACACATTTATGGGCTGTTGATATTTAAGAGAAATATGTGTGTTAGAATTGATGTGAGAACATGTGTACAACCCTTCAGGCCAATACCTAACCAAGAGTAAGTGCCCAGTAGATCGGAACTCATTTCCCCTTCCTTGTCTCTGTGATCTCCCTTTACTCCACTGTCTTCTTCCTCTTCAAAAATCCATGAAAGTTATGAAAAAACACCAGAAGGGAAAAGTAGGGAATGAATAAAAGATCTGAGGATTCTTTTGATTTTTTCTTTTTGCCTAAATGGAGCCTTTTTTTTTTTTTTTTTCACTTAAAGTCTAAACATAGTGCTGATCCCAGAAGTACAGTTTCCTGGAAAAAATGGTTGTTCTACTTTAGGAGTTAGGGAACGTTTCATGGACCAGGAATAAAATAGTTTTTCACTAAGAAAAAGGAGATGTTGCTTAGCTTTCATTGTATTATCCCCAAGATCATAGTATATCTCTTGCCACAGGTATGTTTAGGGGGACATTTCAATTTTTTAATGCAGACATGTTATTTTTGTACAGTAGTCATCCATACGACAAGCAGAAAGGGCTGTAAAGTTAAGCAGGACAAGACTATGGAGAAACTTTTGGTCATGATAATTAGTACAAATTGTTCTCCTGAATGTGATGGGAGAGCATGGAAAGATTTTATGTGAATAAGAATGTTACTGTGGGGCTTCCCTGGTGGCGCAGTGGTTGAGAATCTGCCTGCTAATGCAGGGGACACGGGTTCGAGCCCTGGTCTGGGAGGATCCCACATGCCGTGGAGCAACTGGGCCCGTGAGCCACAACTACTGAGCCTGCGCGTCTGGAGCCTGTGCTCCGCAACAAGAGAGGCCGCGATGGTGAGAGGCCCGCGCACCGCGATGAAGAGTGGCCCCCGCTCGCCGCAACTAGAGAAAGCCCTCGCACAGAAACGAAGACCCAACACAGCAAAAATAAATAAATTAATTAATAAACTTCTACCCCTGACATCTTCCTTAAAAAAAAAAAAGAATTTTACTGTGGATCATCATATTTGCATTTCCAAGGAAATCAACCAGGGCACTGTGATGAAGAACTGAATGAATGAAAGCAGAGGTGCTCTAACTACACTGGAGCCCAAAGCCACCAAGGTTCTTAAATTCTAAGCCACAGTAAATGCATGGTGGAGGAGCAATGGACCAAAAGCAAATTAAAACAGGGAAGTCCAGCCACACGTGTGGTCCCCATTAAGCAGGAAGAAGAAAAAAAATTGACTTTACTATATACAGTTGTTTATTGCTTTCAAATTTAGTTTTCAGAGAGGAGAGCCTAAAACAATGAAAAGCACAAACTATGTTAGGTCAGTTTGAAACCTATTATTCTGCAGTAATAATGTTTATAGTGCTTAGGTGAAGTTGCTATAAAACAGAAGTGTTGGGTGAAGGTAGTCAAAAGGTACAAAGTTCCAGTTATAAGATAAATAAGTACTGGGGATGTAACAACATGATGATTGTAGTTCCAGTTATAAGATAAATAAGTACTGGGGATGTAACAACATGATGACTGTAGTTAACACTGCTGTACAATATATTTGAAAATTGTTGACAGAGTAGATCCTAAAAGTTCTTATCACATGGAAAAAAAACATTTTTTTTCTCCTTTTTTAAACTATATGAGGTGATGGATGTTAACTAAACTTACACGGTAATCATGTTGCAATATATCTAAGTCAAGTCGTTATGCTATAGACCTTAAACAGCACCATCTGTAAATTATATCTCACTTATTTATATATATAAAACTGAAAGAAAAAATAAAATCAGAAATGCCACAGGTATATAGCAAGGATCTAGGGATTAAGACAGCCCATGGAACACCTGGATACCATGTCTGGGCACCAAGAGTCCTATTTGCAGACTTCATAGGCATCTAAGGGTACACATGAAAAGAGATTTTAGGACTAATGATTTTAAGCTGGAAGGCAATAGCTGGAAAGGAGCTCCTGGTGAGGGCACTATAAAATCTCTCTGAATAAGAAAAAAGCCAAGGTACCATGGTCCTTTCTTAGGACAGTTATTTATGCTTGGTGGACAAGGTTGTGCCACTGAAGTACATCTAGTTCAGTCTCTAGGAGGTTTTTTTTGTGTGTGGTACGTGGGCCTCTCACTGTTGTGGCCTCTCCCGTGCGGAGCACAGGCTCCAGACGCGCGTGGCTCAGCGGCCATGGCTCACGGGCCCAGCCGCTCCGCGGCATGTGGGATCTTCCCGGATCAGGGCACGAACCCGTGTCCCGTGCATCGGCAGGTGGACTCTCAACCACTGCGCCACCAGGGAAGCCACTCTAGGAGCTTTACACAGCTTCCTCAGGAAGGAGATTTTCTTCAAAGAGTTTCAATGATGCACAATGAAATAGTGTCCATAGGAATACAGGCTAATTAACTATAGGGTCTCGAGCTTAAATACATGCATAGGGCCAATTAAGGCCCTTATTGATTCAACTGTAAACAAGAACAACAATAAACACCCATGTCTGTAAAACAAGGCTTGAATGAGCCACCACCGAGAAAGAGGAACGAAACTTCAGGGGCCTCCATAGATTTTGGAGGCAATATATACCATATTATGATGCTCTGCCTAAACTCACTGACCAATGACTTGAAGGCTTCTAGCTCTGAGAAAGGTCCAGAGCGAGAGCAAGCCCTCCTGCCATGCTGCGCTGTGTTGAGCTCCAGTGCATGCAGCCCTACCACTTGCTCCTTAGTACTGAGCTTATCCAATGATGCTGTCAGTGTCGGTGTAGATTAGGCAGGTGTATGGAGTTTACAGCATGTCTCAGAAAGTGTGTCATGATGGCAGTCTCCAGGATTCGTGTCAATTCCACAAATATTTAATGAAAACCTAATGGGCCAGGAACTGTTCTAGGTGCTTATGATAGGTCAGTCAACATGAAAGAAATGACATGAAGGAATTACATTCTAGTGGAGAGAGAAGACAATTAAAAATAAAATGATAAAGTGTCTTTCATAGTATATTAAAGAGTGATACATGCTACTGAAAAGAGTAAATAAAACAGAGCAAGGTAATGAAGATCGGGAATTGGGGTTAGGGAAGTTAGGTCTTTTGGAGAATGTGAGATTGGAGCAAAGGTCTGAAGGTGGTGAGGGAGTTAGTTTTGTGGACACGGGGATGCGGAGCATTTCGGACAGAGGAAACTGCCGGAACAGAGGTTATAAGGCAGGGGTGTGCACATATGCTCTGACTGAGGAACAGCACAAAATCCCATGTGGCTGAGAGAAAAGAGTGAGAAGAAAAGTAGAAATCAGAGAAGTAGAATTTAGAGAAGAAATGAAGGGGCAGATTAACTAGGCCCTTTACTTAGGTTCTGAGAGAAAGAGGATTCGACAGTGGCTCTACACAAAGTTTGGAATCAACTGTAAGCAGGTCCTGTCACATGAAATAGGACAGGTTGCCTAGCAGCGACCAGGACAGCAGGGAGAAGCAATTTCCCCAGTGGCTGAACCTCATGTGATACATTTTGCTGTCATTTTTCTTGGTAGATAAGACTAAGGTAAGAATCCAAATTTATCGATGGGCTGCAGACAGTAGTTGCTCACAAAGAGGGCAGGAAAAAATTCTGAGGGAATCCAAGGAATTCTCTAGAGTACTCTCTGATGCCCCATGTCTGGTGGTAGAAGGCAAGAAAAGTCTCTGTCAGTACTGTGCTTTCAAGACTGCTTGATCCATCAAGAATAAAGGCTTGGGTTCCCCTCATTGGGTAAGAATATCAGCTATCTGAGGTACAGGCTAAAGGCTTTTCTGGTAACTCTGTATGAGAGACTTGCTAAACAACAGTGCTACAGTCTGCTATATGCTTAAGGAATGTCCCCAAGTTACGACGACATCTTCTGAAGCTGTCTTTCGAAGTTAAGCAAACCTGGTTTGCTGCCATGTACTAGTTGTAGAACTTTGGGCACAAAGCTCCCCCACCCCTTACTTAGTTCCTCCTAAGCTGCAGTTTCTTTCTTTATAACTCAAGGCTAATTAAAGTATCTACTTGAAAATGTTGCTGAGATGATTAAATGAGATGATGCATGCACCATATTTAGTAGAGGGTTATTTTATTATTAATAAACCATTATCATTTACTCCAGTATATAGCATTATTATTTAACTGGTCTTAGACAGAAGCATAGATAATTCATCTATAGGCAGGAAGGTAGAGTATTTGAGAGCAGACACTAGTAACTGGGAGTCTGTGGAAATCTTCTATTGCTTCACTTTACTCAGTGAATTAGAAAAAAGGATCATCAACTGAGAGTAGGGATAAGAGAGGAGGTCTTGAGGTTTGAGCAGCAGGGGAGGTATGAAATATTCACCTAGAATTTTAGGAGGGTGAATGGACCTGGAATGTATAGCCTGATTGCCTGGAGAAAGGCCATGCCTTTTACACAAGTAAGAAGTTGTATCTGGCTAGTGTCTGAGTCTTAGTAGAGACTCATAACCATGTACTATCACGTTCACACCACATGGGATTGAGGTGACGATGTGGCCCAGGCTGTCCATCATGAATGGCATATCTAATCTTTCTAGCCTTAATATCAGGCATGCCCTGCCCTGCCATGATCTTTCAGAGGAGAAAGTGCTCAAGCAGGTCTTGATGTCTCAACTAGAAGGCAAGGCTTTCAACACACACCTCTAGTGTGCCTGCACCTGCCACTCTACTCCTCCCCCTCAGCCCATATCAATGGCCCTATTGGAAATTTCTTAGGAGCAGACTTCTAAAGGCAAAGGGAAAAAAATGGAATAACTAATTATGGTCTTATGATCAGGAGCAGAAATAGAGTCTAGTGTCAACGGCTGTGACAGCAGGGTCATCAACAGCCTGCTTTTTGCGATGTGACCTTGGCTGTGGTCCTGGCAGCTGCCTAGCTTTACTCTCTCCTGCCTGTTCGACAAACCTTGTCCTGAAGGTTCTTGGTGATTGCACGAACTACCATATATCCTTTGCATAAATTCATCTACTTTATAAGGGAGCCCAGATTGTTTTCAGAATCTTGGAACTAAGAAGCCTGACTGATAGATAGAGGGATAAATATCACTCACCTGGAAGTAAAAAGATCACTGACCCTAAAAGCAATGTAATCAATCAGAAGGACACATTGCAGTGCAAATGGAAGTCAGTGTAAATGCATAACCAGATACCTGAGAGAAAAATGCCAACACTAATCATGAGTTTCAGAAATTGGCTGGAGTCCATGTTATCCTCCGTGAGATTGGGCTTGTATGAAGGGCAATCAGAGCATCCTTCAAGACGAATGCAGAGTTCAAGAAATGTTTTAGGATAATATGCCCATGAGCCCATAAAACTGGAATGTGAACGTTCATAGCAGCTTGATTTGTAATAGTCCCTAACTAGAAACAACCATATATCCATCATCAGGCAAATGGAAAAACAAATATCATGTAACAATAAAATGGCCTATTATTTAGTAATAAAAAATGAACTACTGATATATGCTACCATATGTGTGAATCTCACACAATATTATGCTGAGTGAAAAAAGCAGATGCAAAAGAGTATATACTGTACAATTCCTTTTACACAAAGTTCTAGAACTGGCAAAACTAATCTGTACTGATAGCAATCACATCAATGGTAGCCTGAGGCAAGGGAATGGGGTGAACTGTAAAGGGCACAAAGCAATTTACTGAGTGGTGGACATGCTGGATCGCTTGAGAGGCGTGGTGGTTCCAAAGATACATAAAATTTTCAAATCTCATCAAATGCAACACACTTAAAAGTACGCTTTCCATTGTACGTAAATTATATCTCAACAAAGTTGATTAGAAAACTCACAAGCTAGCCAAACACAAATTTATGGTAAACATAAGCTCTGACTTAACAGGGTATTTTGTGTAGATTTTGGAATCAAACAGCTGAGTCTGAATCTAAGACATTCCCTTCATTTTGCAGCTATGTAATCTTGAATAAATTATTCCAGATTTTAGAATATTGGAATCCTCACCTATTTTACAATGAGGATTAAAGGAAAGAACGTGAAACTACCTAGCACATAGTAGAAACTCAAGAAATAGTTTCCATATACAACTGAATTGAATTCATGGTGCTCTGAGTAATACTACACACCAGCTTACTTCTGAGGAAAGCAGAATAGGCAATTCCTTGCATGAAGATCCCTGTGGGACAAGAAATCATTACACTGAATTACCACTATCTATGGAACACACACGAAAAAGGCCTAAAGCTTATGAGGTGGTCTGACATGCGACTAAGGGTTCATATCTGGCATACACCATTGAGCATAACAGAATTCTGATGAAAGAATCTGAAGCTGTACAAGGTTGGAGCATGTTCTCTGGAGTCAAGACAATCCTGGCCTGCTGCTATTTGCCAGTTAAGAACTTCAGGCATGCAAGTTCCCTCCCTAAGCTTCAGATTTTCATCTGTAAATGGGAGTATATACAACACCCACTTCAAATGGTTGCTGTGAGAATTAAGTGAGATAATACAGGGACAGCATTTAGCAGAGTATTATTTTGTAATTACTAAATTGATGCCTTTTCTGCATTTATTTAATTGACCCATCCATTGTAGTCTATGTGTTATTTGTGATAGCTTTATTTTAAACAACATACAGAATAAGTCCTGTTTTGTAAAATTTGAGTGACTTTGGAGGAGCAAGAAAGTGTAGTGTAGGAAATTAATACTTTTATTGTATGGCTCTGGTTATAACAAGAAGCTAACTATGATAAAGCATATTTTAGGCTCTCCATATCTCCATCTCTTCAGAAGAATGAGAATCTTTTGAAGAGAAAGAATATTAGCACTTCCCTTGACAATTACGTTAGGAGTCATCCCAGAAGAATCTTCAGGGAGTTAAGCACTTATTAATAATTTGCTTGGGCATCTATAGCGGGAACTGACAGGTGCTAGCTAGAACAGCTCGCTGGAAGTAGACGCCACCTAGACCATGAATTCTTTGAGGACGCATTCATCTTTCTACCCTCATCACTTGGAACGTAGTACACCCTTAACAGTTGTTAGCTGGGGTCGGGGAGAGGGAGAGTAAAAGCAAGCAGTACCAATAATAACTTGTATAAAAGAACCTGTGCTCATCCTCAATGCTCCTTTCAGAGAAAATGATGGGAATGATTAGCAACCATTTATGATCAATGGCCCAAAATGACAAAAAATATTGAAGAGGCACATCTAGACAGCATAGAACATTAACAACATAGGCTATTTAATTTATACAGGAAACAGTTATAATTAGTGGAAAAATATACGGTGTGATTGTGAAAATAAGAGGTTCCCCTTAGGTTTGATTCAAAATTAGTCTAAGTAGTTGAGCTACACAAAAGATAAAGAAGTCACATTTTAACACCTAGAAAGCTACCCTATTAATTGGTAAAATCAAATGCGAAGAGGATTAACAAGCTGAGATCAAACTTTATGGTTCTTCATGCAATTCTAAAGACTTAATTTCAGGATACAAAAGTACTCAAAGAGTGTTTTGTAATTACAAACCAATAAGAAAATCTATCCAGGAGGAATAATTATATAATTTCTGCATGGCTTCATTGTGCGAGGCTCAGAGAACAGGAATAGATTCCTCTATCATTATGAGCGCTGCAGGGAATGACTCACCATTACAACAAGCAGGCTATTCGCAGTAATTTTTAAAAAATTTAGAAACCCCAAACCTGATTCAGTTTCTGAGACTCTTGCCAGTAACAAGATCAGCAATAGGGTTAAGCTATTATTAAAAATATAAGAAATTTCTCTTTTGAAAATGTTTTTCATTTGCCTTAAATTGTTGGTCTTCACTGGCAGGAAATTAATTTATATCTTCAGTGACCTGTGGTTTCATAAATATTTATGATAGCAAAATGCCATCTGTGTAAATAATTGGGGCATAGTTTCTAAATTCTTGAGACTAACATCCTATATCACATGATGTTGAGACTAACACCATACATTAAGAAACATTTCATTTACTCTAATCCTGCTACTGAATTTTAATCAGTAAATATTATAACAACCTCATTATAAACCTACATATTATTAAGAATAAATTATGGCACTCAAGACTAAAAATTTATCAGGTAATAAGAAATAACATGACTATAAACAAGTTATTCTAAAAACAAAACTAAAAACGAACTTTTTAGATGTTAGCTGAACTTGTAATTATTTCACAATATATGTAAATCAAATGGCACACCTTCAACTTACAATGATGTATGTCAATTATTTCTCAATAAAACTGGGGGGAGAAAACCCTTAATCTTTTAACCTTCCATTTATCTCAAAGAGAATTGAGAATTGTAAATTTTTGCCCTATAAGTTGTGCTTATTTACTCAGTTCCATTATTATTTTCAGCAAAGCTTGTGGCTAAAGAAAAAAAAAAAAGTAAGATTTCCTTTCAGTATAAACCTTGGTAATCTTTCACCAAAGAGTGGGCTCAGCCTTGGATGTTTTGCCTAAGAAAGAATTAAAAAACACTAAGGGGCAGGAGGGGTAAGCGGTGATACAATTAGTCCACCTTACAACATGCAGTAATTCAGAATCTTGCTCATATTTAGCCTTTTAATAACCCATCTTCAGTTTAATTTACATGTTTTAGACTCATATACTAGAAATTCAAAGACAAATGAAAATCGGGCCCTGAGCTGGAAGATCATACAGTTTCTGAAATTCCACACATGATTATATGAGTTCCACACTCTCTGCCCTATAGGTTCCCCACTCTAGACACGCTTGGACTACCTGGGTCAGATCTCAGCTGTGGCACTAACCAATCTCTTTACCTGCGACAGATTCCTAGCAAGCATACTGCTGAACCAAGCCACCTGCTGGCAAAATGAATGAAGGTCTTTACAATAAATGATCCACATCCCACAGCATTGTTTATTATTATCCCACTGAAAAGATTTTTTGTTTTTAAATCTAGAAAATGATTATACACCTACCATGCCCAAGACTTCTATGTTCTTGCTGCTTCCTCCACCTTCCGTTTCAGGGTTACTAGACACATCTATTCTTTGGTCACTGGGCTATATGTGGGATGGGATGCTGGCATATGGAGCTGGGCTGCATGGCTCGCAGAGGGTCTATCTGTGCTCCAGGCCAAACAACCTCCTGTTGCTGAACCTTCAGGGACCCTGAAACAGGAGCCTTCTGGGAGATCATCTGAACCTACCCCAGAACTGGATTTCACTCCTATGGGGTATATTACAAGTTTCCCTGAAGGAAACTGGATTGGAAAGAGAAATTAAAAGAGACCCTGGAGAGAAAGTACTCAGGTGTGAGGGTGGAAAGCAGTGCAGGCCATGGTGAGGAATGGCAGAGGTTCTGGGGAAAAAGTGACTGGGCCCGACCATTTGGAAGCCATGCTACTGCCACCAGTGACCAGTGTCCTTGGAAGATGATAGTTTAGGAACTCCTGATTCCTGATTCCTGGTATATTGCTTCAGCTCCCTTCTTCCTTTGTGGACAAATTACTTTGTGTCCAGAAAGGTCCCAGCAGGAGGACAGATATTACTGCATCTTGAAGAACAGTGGAGTTAGTCAGCCTCTCTGAATGCAGAAAAATACCAGGGAAGGCAACAGGGCATGGACACAAGGGAGTAGGACTTGAAACTTTGACTGGAAAGGGCCATTTACTAGTTGTATGACTTTTCTGTTTCCTTTTTTCATATGTAAAATAGAGAAATTAATAATAACACCATGATGAGTGAGTGTAACATTAAGATGTAGAACTCTAACACTAACTATTTTGCAATCACTCAGAAGAGTGGGTTTTTGTATCAGGTTTAATTAATGACCTCTACATCCAAGATTCACTATGAAAGGGACCTGAGGCTCCTTGCAGGATATTAGCCACTTGGTTTGCTCCTAAGTCTCTAGATTCAAATGAACATTAGTAGCTTAATAGTGTATTAATACAAAGCCAAAGCCTACTTGATCTCCAGTTGCATTCTTCTTGCAGCTGAGTACTTACTTGTAGCAGTCATGGACTTGGTCCAAAAAAGCTCTTTGCAAAGAAAGTACTAAAAGCAGTGTGATTTCCTTGGCCTACTTCTCTTCCATTCAAGCACACTAACTTGCCAACTCAACAGAAACCTGTTCCTTCCTATTCCAGTGAAACAGCAGAACATTTTGAACAGAAATATACAGCAGTAGGGTCTTCCTTTTCTTTCTCAAATTGAATGCTAGTGCATTTTAAACGCTTTCAGGATGAATCTTAAGTTGTTAGGGATTCTAAATTTTGTCTATGTATTTCTTGTTTGCCTTAACCTTAGGTTTCAGTTGATTTTTTATTCAGAGCTTTAGAGAGAAAAAAAATAAATTTATACAAAATATGGATTACAAGTCCCAGACAGGAGATTCTGAAGAAACCAGTGCTCTTCAGGTTTTGTATTTTCCCTCATCAGTAACGGGAAAAGAGCAAAGATGGTTTTTCACTGTAGTTTAGGTGGCGTATATGTGGACTTATTTCAATTCAGTTTTTACTGTGAGAAACACCATTCCTGAATATTCTGCTTATAAAAGCAATAAACATGATGTGTGTCTGGCTGATTATTTTACGCTCTTTAACAGTAGGAAAGACTGCTGCTAGCTATAAGATATTAACATCTATAAATTATTTTGCTTTTTTGGTTGGGTGAAGTGAGTTGATTTATCATCTGTTATGGCCAAGAATACAGTTCTAGGCCAAGTATACAATTAGACACAGTCCATTTTCAAGTGCAAAGAACATGGAGAAGGAATAAAAATACAAGCTTTGCAAATATATTTTTTATTCCAAATAAAGAGATCTAATTTAGGCCATAAGTGGGAGAGTCACAAATATCTATACCCTGCCAGCTCCATGAAAATTAAATTACTGAGTGATATTTGTATTTGGTAAATTCAACAGAGACCACGGCAACAAAAACTGATTCAGACTTCAATCTCTGAAATTGGATTTAGCAGAGTAAATTATTTGTCTGATTTCAGATTTATATGGTTTTTAATCTCTTTTTTGTCATTTTTTAAATCCTGAACACCAGCTTAGTGTTCATTTTGTTGTTATTGTTCTTTTTACATTTCTGATTAGTGACAAACTTTCTTAGCAATCAAGGCAGTATGATCTTCATGTAAAAAAGAAATATGAGGGGGCAGAGTGCCTGCAGAATCTTCTTGTGCTCACACCTGGTCACCTGATATTTTCCCTACAGAGATGTGCTGGCCTAAGGGCCATGTCATTTTGCAGAAGTTCTCCATGTCTGAAGTTTTGATGGCAAAACAACCCTCAACACTTCAGCGCTCCAGGCAGTGTCTCTTTGAGAGAATAACAATTTATTAATCTCAGTACCTAGACTGTTGATACAGGAAGGCCTTGGATATAATTCTCTCATTTCAAAGATGAAGCAGTTAAGACCCAGTAAAGAAAAGTGACTTACCCAGGCTTATCTAATTTGTGGCAGAGCTGGCTCCAAAGCAGGCCTCCTGTTCCTAGTCCAGAATTTTTTTCCCATACTGTTTGGCCTTGGCAGGCTGTAATCAATTTTCACTTTTAAAGATACAATTTTTTTTAACTTAGTTCCTCAAAAAAAGAACACATTCTCAGAGCTTTGTGGCTTTGTGTCATTATCAAGCGATCAATATCACTCTTGAAAAGAAATTCAATAAAATGCTTTATCGAAGTTTCAGCCTCTTCTTGCAGGGGTCTCTTAAAATCCATTGAACATACTAGTTTTGTAAGGCATATTAACTCGCTAATTCTTACTAACAAGATATGCAAAAGAGAAGGATAACAGAAGGTAAAGAAGGTAATGAAGTTCCCCCAAATCCAATAGGGCCAGGAGTCTTAGGAACTTGGTGACATATTTCCCATTTTACAGATTAGAGAGACTGAGTGATATTCCCAAGGATCTACTTGCATGGCAGAGCTAAGATCTCAACCTGAACCACTTTGATTACAAGCTCAAGCTCCTTGAGTCAAATATTTGTTTACAAGCTCAAGCTCCTTGAGTCAAATATTTGTAAGTCAAGTACAAAGACAGGGGGAGGGTGTTCTTTAAAAAGATCGAACTACGATTTACAAAAACTCCTTTTTAAGTCTCTGACAAAAAAATGTTCCCTATATTACTCCTCTGGTCCTCTGGCAATGTTCCCCGTGGACGAAGGTCAAGAACCTAAAAGACTCCTTTCAGTTATGTTGTTAATACATAAAGCAATGTTATTTAAACCTTTGGGTGCTTTTGTTAGTCAAAGATATCACTGATTTTCTCTCCTACATAGGGAAATGTACACAAGGTCATGGGAACCCTGGAAAAATATAAATTTTTCAGAGTAGCTCTATTCTTCTGGTGCCAGGGTTATTTTTGATTGGCCCCAGGAGGTCACCTTAGTCACATTTTAAGTTCATTTGTCATTCTCGGATTGCTCATCAGAAGAGACTAAGCATTAAACTCCAAATAGTAAGCTGTGTGCTATTGAGTATTCATTTTAGGAAACACACCTTTATCAAATTTTTATAAGATATGCAACAAATGGATAGCAGAAATGTTCCTGGAAAGATCAGTGCAAATCAAAATCTAGTTTAATTTTTTTTTAAATTCACTACTAATAATGACTCTTTAAAAATTAATAGTAATGACTCACAGTTATGTAGAGTTCAAGAGCTGACCAAATGTTTTCACATACATAAATCTCATTTAATTCTCACATGCAACCATTCAGTAAAATTCAAATATTAAGTGACCGTTAATCTATCCTGTGAATTGCGCTAGGCCCTGGAGATACAAAAATAAATAAGAAATAGCCCTGGCCTTCAAGGAATTCACCATTTTTATTATTATCATCTTATGTAACATAGTATGTAAGCAAAGCTTATAAGTTAGAATATACTTGCCCATTGAGTCCAGTTATATCCAGACTGAGACTGGAGTTGTTTGAAACCAAAATTTATTCTTGTCTTACTACATCAAACTTCTGCTTAGCTTCGGAGTTGAAATGTGAGGAAAGTGGCTGTGGATTTTTTAAAAAACAGTCTCCCTTAATATATTAGTTCTTAGTTTATGACTTCTATAAATCTGGGATTTTTAAAGGCAATGTGCACCCTTGTAATCTCTCTTGCTATTACACAATGCTTTGCATTTCCAAGGTTAAAAGGAAAAGTTTTCAGCATATGTTTGCTTAAACAGAAACAGAATCCAAGTTATCATGTTCATGTGTAATATTCAACTGAGCAATTCACAAGGTATAATTGCTAAACATGCAATTATATATTATCCTGGGACTCACAACTGAGACGAAGATTTGGGGAGAGTTTATGTGTGCAAAAGGAAGGTGATTAAAGGGTTAGACAAAGAGAAATTATGAAGAAAGGTTCAAGGAATTTGGCTTTAGGATGAGAGCTGAATAACATCTTGATAACAATCTTCATGTACATGAGGAGTTATTATACCAGCTGTGTTTTACCTCTAGGGATGGAAGAAAATGAACTCAAACTGCAGCCCTAGGGATTTAGGTTAGCTCTGAAAAGCTATTTGCTGATAGGTGAGATTGTCTTACTGGAAAAGGATACCAGGGGAAGTTGTGGAATCTCCCTTAAAAAACATAAAAAGATTTCTAATCTCTTTTTTTTTCTTACCTTTTGTATTTTATTATTATTTTTTTTTTACATCTTTATTGTAGTATAATTGCTTTACAATGGTGTGTTAGTTTCTGCTTTATAACAAAGTGAATCAGTTATACATATACATATGTTCCTATATCTCTTCCCTCTTGCGTCTCCCTCCCTCCCACCTTCCCTATCCCACCCCTCTACGTAGTCACAAAGCACCAAGCTGATCTCCCTGTGCTATGCGGCTGCTTCCCACTAGCTATCTATTTTACGTTTGGTAGTGTATACATGTCCATGCCACTCTCTCACTTTGTCCCAGTTTACCCTTCCCCCTCCCCATATCCTCAAGTCCATTCTCTAGTAGGTCTGTGTCTTTATTCCTGTGTAATCTCTTTTTATAGCTCAAATGTGACATGGCCCCAGGCAGAAAGGTGGACCAGATAGACAGAACCTCAAGGTTCCTTTCATCCTAATGACTCTATAACTATAATGATTTCAGCCACAAAAAACATCCTACCATGGCAAAAGCCCATTTGATGCTGAAGTTATAATACCTGAAGTTTCCCTTTTACTTTGCTAATAGTTCCATATAAACATTCCATATAGACAATAGCTTCAATTTATGGTTTTCCTCCAAATGTCAGCTAGAATCAATTTAGAGGTGTCTTGATCAATGTTTCTAAAGGTTAAAAGGCCAAATGTAGGAAAGTGCTAATATTTTGTAAACTGTTATCCCCCTCACTCATTGTTTCATTTTACTTCCAAACCATGGAGAACCCAGTAGAGATTATCATTATAAAGCTCTGAGATGATAATGTCCCCCTACGAGTATCCCCATAAGCTTTTTCTCACCAAATCAAGTTGATACTGGACTTCAGAGGTTGCTCAGAAGCAAACCAAGCACAGCAGAGGGATTGGAAGGTATGGGATATGGTGAACCTAAGACATCACTCCATTCAGTTCATATATTTATTTAACAACAAAGAAATAGGCTCAGGATTGTTAAAGAATTAGTGCAGCATCATACAGGTTAGCAAAACACAAAGCTGAGATTAGAATTCAAGTCTTTTGACTCCTTATACAGTGACTGTTTTATAAATCATATTTTTCATATTAAAAGAACCAAAGCAAAAATGAATTTAAAAATAATCATGTTTCCAAATATATCTAGATGCTAAAAGACTAGACAAACAACTTGAAATTCCTTTCTTGTGGAAACATCTGCCTTTTCTCTCCATGCTATGATAATGAAATCAGGAGGGAGGGATAGATTGGGAGTTTGGGATTGACATGTACACACTGCTATATTTAAAATAGATAACCAACAAAGACCTACTGTATAGCACAGGGAACTCTGCTTAATATTCTGTAATAACCTAAATGGGAAAAGAATTTGAAAAAGAATAGATACACGTATGTGTATAACTGAATCACTTTGCTGTACACCTGAAACTAATACAACATTCTTAATCAACTATACTCCAATATAAAATAAAAATTTTTTAAAATCAGGTATCTTCCTGCATGGACAGACATGTGTAACAGTTATTCCATTCATATGTGACTACCATATTCCATAAAATCCACATAAAATCCATGTCTTTTCTAATGGATTTGATAGATGCTCACTTGCCAATTTCCCCTAACTGTAAAGAGTAGGCTTTAGAGGCAGAAAAACAGGTTAATCTTGACTTTTCCAACTGCTAATATTTCTGTGGCCTTGGGCAAGTAACTTAACCTGTTTGCTTCCCCTTCTGCAAAATGAAGAATTACCTAGATTGACCAAGATATTATTATGTTAAGTGCTTAGCACAGGCCTGGCAAACACTAAGTGCTCAGTAAACTATAGGTGCTGCTGTTATTATTATTGTTACTATTATTATTATTCCCATATACTTCAACACTCAGAAAGTTACCCTGAGACATGATGAGAAATACAGCCTTTCCATTAGGCATACAGATATAAAAGAGCTCTTTCTTAGGAAAACAATCCCCCATCCCCCAAAGCCATGAAATCCATGTCTTCAGTGGCAAAAGTTCAGTTTAACTGACATTTTCTGCATTTCCTGAGGAGCCAGTATATGTCAGAGGCTCTACTGAGTGCTGTGGACATAAAAATGAGGGAAACAGTCATGCTCCTCAAGGGTTTCATGGTCCAGAGTTGAAAGAAACAAATAGACAGATAAATACAATACGACAGGTCAAAGAGAGCAGAAAGGGCAGTACATGCAGGATGAGAGGGTGGGGGAGAATGGGGAAGGGTGTTGGGTGGAATTTGGAAAGGCTTGTCAGAAATTTCCATCACTTCAGCTGAGTCTAAATTTTAAGCAACAAGGCAATGGAGGTTCATGATCCCTGAATAGTTTTTTTAAAACTAAAATTTTGTAGGCTAAACTAAAAGAGGTCACTGATCAAATCTGTCCCTTATCTGTTTCATCTTAAGTCAGTTTGACAGAAAGGATTACAAAATATTAGCATCTGAGTGAGAGAGAGCTATTTCAGCACCACGCCTGGCACATCAGTAACTGTTTGCTGGGTAAATCTTTTTCAGTGAATCTGCAATTTGCTGGAGGTAATTATCAATATAAGCAGGTCATTTTATTATCATCTTATGTTTACTAACACAACTCCTCAAAGATAATTATGCAGGTAATGTTCTCAACTCCTCACTTCAGCTTCCATGTGGATTCTTATTCTTAACTTGACAAAAGTCAGACACTTTAAATAAAGGGGGTCATTATCAAAATCCTCAGGGTTTCTATTGACCGGACGATAACCTAATTATATGGCTCACATTTGCTTGGATGTGAGCTAGGATTCTTAATGTCCGCTAATTTTTAAATATGCACTGGTAAAAACATCTTACTTGTAATATAACCCACAGGTCAGCATTATAAATAAGTTCTGAGACCTGTGGATATGTAGGAAAAATCACCTATCACTCATCTAAATAACCTCAGAGGAGATGATTAGATGTTTAAACGGTTAAATGCTCAAGATGACATAGCTCACAAATCGTATCAATATGTAAGGTCGAATTGAATCTCTCCCCACAGGGCACTAGCCCCCTAGACCCTCATTTTAGTAGCTCCGCACACAATGCATAATATTTTTCATAATGTATACTGCATTAACATATAGGCAGGGTCACAGCAGCAATGAGCTAAAAAGATTACATGGCAAGGTAAATTCCAAGCAACATTCCTTTGAAATAACTTTCCTAAGATTATTTGAAAACACATCATGAATAAACATATTTTGACTCTTTGCTTTAAAATGATAAGTAAAATGGGAAACAATTTACCTGATTAAACATATTGAAATATCTATATTTTGTTAGAATAAAAATACACTAAAAAACCCCAATCACGACTTGATAATATTGATAATAGTTATGCAGCACTTGATGCTTTGAGCCATAGAGTATCCATGTGAAGTATTATTATATTGTCAAAGAGGCTGACTTCATAGTGAAAATGCACTTTTAGCAAACAAGCTATGGGACTTGTTCCCTTGGCAGAGAAATTTCCAAGTCAGCACCGACTCTTCTTCCATTCAGGACCAGTTGTTACTAAGTGCTGTTAGTTCTAGCCCCTTTGCTCTTGGTGAATTTATCTCCTCTCCATTTCAGGCAGGCAGCTTATCAGTTTGTGACTCTCATATTCTCATACCTAGAATAGTGCCTGACAGATAGTAGGTGCTCAATAAATACTTTAAAACAAATGAATGAATTCCTATATCGCCACATTATCCTATTTCCTCAAACCCCTCCTCCCACTTGTCTCTGAAAACTCCTAATTGGCGCCATGAGCCAGATTTTCTATTCTCTCACGTACCCTACACACGGTTGCTTAACCAATTACACTCAAGCACAGATTTAATGGTTTTACTCCCCAGATTAAAGCATTTAAATGTCTCCTTATTATTATAAACTCCTCACCCTGGCGTTTAAAATCTGTCACTAACAGCCCTAATCAAACTTTGACCAGATCCCAGCCTTCAGTTTCAAAATAAGATCGTCTGTATCATTCCTGTCACCCCTCAGACTATCTTGCCTATTTGACTGCGTTCATGCAGGTCCCTTGGCCCACATGGCTGCACCCACCATCTTTATCTGCTGAAATGTCACCAGTCCTTCAGTATTTATGTGAAATGCTACTTCATTCCAGATGCACTGATCAGATACTATCATTTCATCTTATACACCTATCTTATTCTGCCTAGTAATACAGTTATATGTGGATCCATGTCTTATTCCCAGTATTCTAAGTTCTCTAAGTCCAACGACTGTATCTTATTGATACATAGCTTTTATCCTAAAGCATACAGTAAATGGTCAATACATATCTGCTAAGATGAAGGGAATCCAAAAGATAGGTCATAGGATCAAAAAATACTACCTCATTGAACATATGGTGGGGAAAGAAGAGGATGAATGTAGAGTTTCAAAAATTGAGGTTTGAATCTTGGCCCTGCCTTTACAAGATGAGTAGCTCAGGCAAGCTTTTTTATTTTTCCTTTTAACCAGACGGAAGCCGTCTCCTCATCTATAAAATGATGACAATTACTTTATCAACCTCACAGAGTTGTCTGCCAGACAAAGTGAAAAATGGAAGGGATGTTTTGTAAACTTCAAATGTTATAAAGATTCAGCAGTTTTCCAATTGTATGCCATGTAACTTGTTGGCTCAAAAGAAATGGAAGCTACCTGGTAATTGTGAGTCCTTTCCTGCCACTCCTGGTGGAGAAGGAGGACTGGGTATGCATAAGAACAGAAATGGAGAACATTCTCCTTCTGCCAGCAGTCCAATTGGCCAGCAGAGGAAAAAATCAGTATTTGGACACATATTTTTAACATTAATGCTCAGCTAGGTCACTAACTTGCTATGTTACAGCATGTAGAAATAAATTATTTTGAGGCTTAGAGTTTATCATATTTTTAATGTATTAAGCTGACAAAGCAACTTAAAAAAAAACATTGCCAAGGGGTTTCTTTTTCCTCCTCTGCTTCCTCTTGTGTATTTTCTTTTTGCTAAATTCATTTTAAAAAAAATACAACGATAAGAGTCTGTCATTTTCCTTGGAAAATACTGTAGCTCTACTCTGTGCTCATATCATGGTTTTGGGGCGCTTATTTAGAGCTCGACACAAAAGACTGTGTATAGTGTAGAAACCAGGAGGAAAGGGTGCTGGTAACTAGGCAGGGTGGTTAGACCAGTCCTGCCCCCAGGGAAAGACATTTCCCAGGCCACTTTCTGCTTCAGATATCCCCGATGGTAAGAGACAAGCCGGATGCAGGTTATGATATCTGAGTAACCTGGACGAATGTGGCTCACTGAGATATAATCTGATTTCAGAAGGGTTTATCCAACTCACATTCCTTGTCTGAGGCTTTCCCACATTTCTGGATAGCTGTTGACATTTTAATAATTTTTTTAAGTGCAGCGAAGGAGACAAAGTCTGTCCATTATCTGAGAAAATATAACAGCTACGTCTTTGGAGTGAGGACTGGGTTCTGAATCAGTGTTTTTCTGTTCCTTCATTTCATTTTTGTGCGGGTTTACTAGACACTCTGGACTGGTTTGAAACCTCTCAATGACGTCAATGGGGCAGAGAAATTGGAGCAGCAGAGACAGCTGCAATGCAGCAAGTCTACTGAGGTTTTATTCTTTTCTCCCAGGGTGACATCTGAGACAGATATTATCAATCAAACCGTCCTGGCTCAGCACCAAATCAAAGGCACTTTATCATTCAAAGCAGTAAAAGCTGCAATTAGATGATCTGCTCAGCTTTTTCCCTAGGAATATCTTGTTCACGACAATTAATAATGCAATTAAACCTAAATTAAACAAGAAAATGCGTACTAAAATATTTAATTTAAATATGGGAGTTCTTTCCTTTAATGGTTCAATTATCAAATTATTAAAGATCACTCTCTACATATATTTTGTATAAAAAATTCAAAACAAAGTATTACCTCTTTTGAAAATACTAATAAAAGCCAAATGATAAACTTTAGCTTGTTTCCAAGAAATGTCCAAATGTCCAGGAAAAAAATATAGGTACATAAATAGCAAAGCGTTACTATCATTTAGAAAACAACAAACAACAACAACAAAAACCCAGGAAGGAAACCAGTGCTCTGCGAATTAACATTTCTTTCAAAAACATTCAAAATAAAACCAAAAGGAAGAAAACCGAGCCAACTGCTTTTTTGTTTGTTAAACACAACGTATTATTTACTGACATTTCAAGCGTCTCTTCTTGGGAATTGTCTTCCTTGCCTGAGTATAAAATAGCATATTGAAATCTGAAAAAATACAGCACTTAATCTAATTATATAGTTTTAAAGTAAAGGTCTTCATTCATTCTGTCTGTCTGTCTCTCTCTCTTTTTAAAGAAGAAAACTTTAAACTACTAAGGACACCCAAGGCTAATCTTAGCAAATCTAACTAATAAACATCCTTAGAACAGATTTTTTTTTTTCAAAGTTGCCTAGAAGAGCTAGGCATAGAACATGCTCACCAGAAGGAAGAATACAAAACTGACTGCTATCCCGTCTCTCCTTGCTTTCTGGAGTGTTTGTTGGAAAAAAAATGCTGGTGAAAAAAATAAGTGCCAAGTGGACTAGAGAGAAAACTCGGGGTAAAAATCAAGGAGAAAATACCAATGTCAGTCTCAAGGTGATGTAGCCAAACTGAATGGGATTCAAAGCCATTTAGTCTAGAAAGGCAAACTGGCCAAATACAAGAAATACAGAAAACAATATTCTTCAGCAACTGTCTTTTATCCAGGAAGCATCATCAACTCACTCAACGTTATCACACTAGGTAATATTATATATGATGTATATTTCTCTATCTTAGTAACAGATTTCAAAACTAGGAAAGGCCATGATGCAGGAGACTTACTATTTTAATGAGGAATAAAAAAGAGGACATGTGTTAAGTCAGCACTATGAGTTTAGTTTAGCTAGAATAACAAATATCTTGCCAATCAGTCATGTTTACCCAAGTGTAGGGTACCAGAAGTTCTCTTTATTATTTAGATTTAAATAATAAGTTCCTTTTTTCCACCCTCTTTCATCCATTTAGCTGTGAAATAGACAATAAATCATAGCTAACACTATGAAATACCTTGTACATTATTTACAAAGCTTCCTAACTGATCCGGCCCTAAAGTTTCTCCCACCACGAGATCCATCATTCCTTTATCCATTCCTTTCAGTCAGCATAATGGTAATAACATGGGCACTGAGGCCTGTGGATGTGGGTTTATATCCTAGCTCCATCTAGATACGGGTCCTTGAATAACTCAATCTGTAAAATAATAATGAAATGAAATGACACATGAATAAACATTTGTAGGCATTCTAAATGTGATAGCTATTATTTTTAGATGTTTGTTTAAAATGTGTATTATTGTGCTTCAGTGCCAAGTACTGTGCTATGCAGTCAAAACACACACACACACAGAAGATAACACAAAATGCACAGGGTAAACCAAGCTAGCTACCTGAGAATCATTCTTACCTTCCCATCTCATCACCACTACCACTACCAACAAAAGCAGAGTAGGGCCCTTTCACAGCTGTCGGAAATGTCTTATCAGCCACAATGTGCCAAACCTTGCCAATGTCATAAACAAGCAAGTAATAGAAGTTCCAGAATCAGATTCAGATTTAAAATCTACACATTCTGAGTGTCCGCAGTTCTTCTAAGGAATGTGTAGCCTACCATTTCAATCCAGAAACCGCAGGGATGCCAGAAGTGACAGCCCACGTCAGCCCACGCAGGAAGTTAATCATTTATTGACAACTACCGTTGTCCAAATGACCTGAGCATCCTGGATCATTTACTCATTCATTTAGCAAATGTTGATTGACAACTGTGTCATCCTAGACACTGCAAATTCAATGGTGAACAAACAGGTTAGTTTCCTTTTATTGAGCATCTGCTGTGGTATGCTTCTTTCCTTCTAATACATTTTGATGTGTAAGCAGCCCATGACGGAGGGCCCTTTTTGTCACTGGCGAGATCTCACCCTCACGCCATCCTACCGGGTCTTCTTCTCCATGTAATTTCTAGTTCTGTGTGCAGTTCCTACCCTCCACTGTAACCCGTGTTCTAATACAAAGCGTAGTCTCACCGTCTCTTGCCAGATCAAGGAGAAAAGGATTTCTTTAAACAGGCAGAGCAGGCACCTAGATAGTCTGGCATTGGCCATTCACTATTGGATGGTATTTTGATATTAAAAAATATGTACTTGGTGAGTTTCCCTGGTAAGGTTGGCAAACACTAATGAATAATTGACTTGGAATTAATCAAAGCAGTAAAGAATGAAAGTGAATTTTTTTCTGACAGGTGACTGAAAGGCAGAAACTAAGTATTGAGCATAAATGCTTCATTTTCCAAACTTAATTATAAGGTCCTTGAGGGTCTTTCCCTTATTTACATCAGTTTCAGCACACAGTATATCTCATATAGTACCTCCTTGTCCACAGTATTATTACCATAAAAATTTGTGGACTGTTGCTTTTGGAAGCAATTAAAATATTTTCAGTTGAAAGTACCAAATATGTTTAAGTAAACTTGGAAACAAATGCTATTTTTCTGTTAATAAAGGCCACAAAGGAATTTAAATATATTCACTAAATAAAATTTAAATATGTATAAATTTATAAATAATAAATTAAAAATTAAAAGCACTGTCATTAGCAATCAAGAAATCAATACTTATACAAATTGTCTTTATTATGTGGTATAAAGAGTAAGAGTTTTAGAATCATACAGACTAGAGTTTGTGTCCAAATTCTGTTCATCATGTGCTCCATGAAAATGGGAAAATTAATACTAAGTCTCAATTTTTAATAAAGGGATGATAGCTTATCCAGTAGTTTATTATGAAGAATAAATGAGTATGTATAAAGTATCCTAAACTGGCACAGAGTAAATATTTAATATTTTTAAGTGATATACTGTATTTTTTTTTCCATTTTGAGTTTTTTTGGGGGCACAGGGAAAACTGTTACATGGAAATTTCAGAATATGTCACTATAATGAGTTTTTTCAAATAATATATAAGAGAATAAGAGATGCATAGATAATCTCTTTCTTTTACTGTATTTAAAAAAATTAATTGTAGGCATTGTGAGACTTTATAGTATTTTAAAGTCTGAATTATAATTTCAAGACTTGTCCTTTGTATCACAGAAAGTGATTTTTAACTATATGACTAAATTTTTTGGGTTTTCACAGCAACATAATGCCTACTGACGCTTGTGACAACTCTTCCAAAGCTCTGTTTACTGAACCATCATGGCACCCCACCTTTAAGAAAGACATTCCTGTCGCTTACTCAGAAATTAACACCAAAGGCCTACACTAAATATCCTTGAACAGGTTTCCTAAAATGACACAGAGCCTGAATATTTATTATCTGGCTTCAATATGCTATGGACACAAGCCAAAATTTGACTTATTCCTGTCTGCAGTTTATGATACTTCTCAATGACAAAAAGATCTCCCAGGGCTTTAACACTCTGCTGCTACAGAGTGAATTTTGTTTTAAAATAAAATTCTCCTTTGGGTCAAGTATTCAAAAGGAGGTAAGAAGATCAAAGACCAAGGCTTGTCCGAGGCTTGTTTCTCCAAAATCACTTGAACTCATGGAGGTGCATAAGTCCCAAGTCACAGAATTACAACTCAAACATACACACACACACATACACACATGCAGTCTTTTAACAAATATTTATTGAGCATTTACTGTGCAAATTATTGTGCAATTACTGTGCAAATTATTACTGAGCAAATATTTATTGAGCATTTACTGTGTGCTAGACACTGTTCTGCACATGTAAGATATATTCATTAACCAAACAGACAAAATACCCTGCCCTTATGGAGTTCACATCCCAGCTTGGGGTATGGGGTGAGATGGGAGAAATGGGGAAAGAAACTGTAACAATACACATAAGCCACAGTGTAGACTTTATCTTTCCCTGGACAAGTCATGCCCATATCTATTATCATTCCTTTGCATTTTCTTTGCTTTCTACCTGGAATGCCTCCTTTGCCATCCTGCTAGACCAAGGTCAAATATCACCTCCTCTGTGAAGACTATGCTAGCTCTCCTTGGGGCCTCATGGGGCTTTATTATAGCTCTTCTATGGCACTTCTCAGATTGTCTTCTAATTGACATGTGTCTGTATCTCTCAGTGGCAGACAAGTTCCTCCAAGGCAGGAACCTAGCAAAGACTAATTCTTAGTAAGTGTTGTATCACCAGGGCCACCCAGTACAGAGCATAATCAAGTAGCACCCTCAATGAATATTCAGTTAAAGACTGAATGCAGTTTTATTCTATAATAAAGAAAAGAAAGATTAATTGTGAGGTTAGCTATGACTAGGATGTTTCCTTGCACACAATCCACACCAAAGTTTGGCTAATACACAACTTTAAGAAAGATTATGCTTGAAATTGAACTATTTCATGTGAAATATAACGGCATTGTTTAACTAACAGCTGATTCAGCAGGCATGGTAATTCAAAAGCAAACTTTTAGTTAGTTGATACAAATAGCCTTGATAGAAATACTAATTTTATGGCTTGCTTATCTTTTTTTTTGATTCTCTCTTTTTTTCTAATTTGAAGCTTTTTTTTAAACTTTTATTTATTTATTTTTATTATTTTTGGCAGCATTGTCTTCGTTGCTGTGCGCGGGCTTTCTCTAGTTGCGGCCAAGCAGGGGCTACTCTTCATTGTGGTGCGCGGGCTTCTCATTGCGGTAGCCTTTCTTGTTGCCAAGCACGGGCTCTAGGCACACGGGCACTAGGCACACGGGCTTCAGTAGTTGCAGCACACGGCCTCAGTAGTTGTGGCTCGAGGGCTGTAGAGAGCAGGCTCAGTAGCTGTGGCTCACGGGCTTAGTTGCTCCGTGGCATGTGGGATCTTCCGGGACCAAGGATCAAACCCTTGTCCCCTGCATTGGCAGGCGGATTCTTAACCACTGCGCCACCAGGGAAGTCTGGCTTGATTATCTTTTAAAATGCTTAATTTTATCTGTGCTATAATCATTTAGATAAGTTGAGTTTAGTTAAGATGTTTATTTTCTTCAACCTTCTAATTATCACAAGAAAATTAAATTACTGTGTTACTCTGAGAAGGAAGTCTTAGCCCTCTAACTTACTGTGATTGGCACAGTGGAGATTACTTTGGGGAGCTGCAGTTTAAGGCAGGGAATATTCCAAGAGCAGAAGTCCTCGTAGGCTTTAGAAAGTGTCTACGCCCCACTGAGTTATTAGATCTGTGGTTCTGTAGGCTGGACCCTCTCAAGACATTATCTATCAGATTAGCTTTTCTTCAGTCTATCTTCAGCTCAGAGAACGTTGCGTTCGTTGATTCCGCTATGCAATCAAAGAGGAAGCTGCATTTCTGATACAGAGGAAGGTATTAGGAGCAAGTTAACATCCCTTCCTGCAATCAACTGTCAGGGTAATGTTAGGTCTTCTACTAAACGGATAGCTGGAGCCATCTGCCTTTAACCAGCGTATAATACGAAGCACTACATAGCTGTTGATACTAAATAAGAATGTCTTCCTTCTTTATCTTTTCTCTACTGACTTTTCAAGGAAATAATCTCATGGGAAAGGTTTATTTCTCTACCCCAAATTTGAGGCAAATGCATTCACACTTCTCTTGCATAGGCCCAACACTTAGCTTCATGCTGATAACAGCAAATAGGTGATGATTGATAGAGTACTCTAACTTAGAAGCGTGTGCTTTTGCTTGAGCAGGCTGTATGCAGTTCCTTTAAATAGCATAGGAAGGAAGAAGTAATGTAATTCTTCAAATATTATATACACTTTTCCTCATTAAAGTAGGCTCACAGGCATTCACTCATACTGCTAGTGCTATGGTGAAAGTCTCAAGAGTAGGATAATGTCTATAGCACGGAGAAAATTATGAATATATTTTTCGGAAGTCTTGGGTGTTTATATTCCAGCTAAATAAATTAGTTGTTGATTGAAATGAGTTTTTCTGCTCTCTGTACCTATCAGTGACTACCAGTAGAAGATAATGTATTTGAATTTTTGTGAGTATTCAAATTTTACTGTTTTTTAACTTAATCACAGGGACCTGGTCTCGGGCACATTTTTTCCTTTTGGGTAATTAAAGCAAAGGGCCTTCTCTGAGCTAAAAAAAAGTAACTTTCACACATAATTGCACACAGGACTGTAACCTAATGGTGGTCAAAAATCAGCTCTTGAATGTTAGTTTCTGTGTGGTGTTTAGCAGTGACAAATACACTCCGTCAGGCTCTATAGATTTTCAATCTATTGTTTCAAAGAATAAACAAGTATATACTGATTTCTGGAAACATTTACAAATCTGTAACTTAGCTTCTAATATGGTTACCTTGGGAGCCAACACAGTTTCAAGTTAAGCCCATAATCCCACCTACTAAACATACTAAATGTAGGTGTGCCCTGCTTCAAGGAACCATGCAGTACAAAATATATGTTTACATAAAACAAATAAATTTGGAAGTAATTTTACTATAACAATAATTCTTCTTTTTGCTAAAGGATTTCCCCTAGGGTTCCTTTAAAGTTTAGTTCTCCTAGTGCATTTAAGTGATGTTTATGTATAATTAAACATTGAAAATGTAGACTCAATTTTATTTTCTCACTGAATTCACCATTAGCTATAGCTCAATTGGAAAAAAAAATGTCGATAAAATAACTTAAAAAAATTATGTAAGTCAAACGAGCCCAACTAGAAAAAGTAACTTTACACTTAACTCTTAAGGAATTGATAAAAAGAGATAAATCTTATCAGATAGAGGGCCTATAAGGGTACTCTAGGCAGCTTTCCAAGCCTTTAGCTGTTGAACCTTGAAAACATTTTAACTGAACAATTTAATTGTGAAGTTCCATTTTGATCATTGCAAACTGACATCAAAGAGTTGACCGAGCCATTGGGTCACCTTGAAGATTCTTATACACACAAATAGACTTTTGTGGGTTCAGTAGCACTTGCCTGAATGGTTTTTTTTGTTTTTTTTTTTTTTGGCCTGAATTTTTTCCTCCAAAAATATTGAGAATAGAATACAACTCTACTTCTATGAAAGCCCCCTTTGCTTTCGTAGAAAACGCTCAAACCAGTCTCTGCTTCCAGGCTGGTGCCACACAGTGGTCTATGGCCTTCCCTCCTTTAAGACCCTTTATGGTCCCTCGTAGTTTTGGGGATAAAGTTGAAATTATTATGAGGGCTTAGCTAGCCCTGTCTGTCTTTTCTGCATCGTCTCAGGCATCCACTTCCCTTCTTATGATTTGGAACAGCAACATCTTTTCCCCAAATGAATCATGCTCAGCTATGTTACACCTGGAAGCTCTTTCTTCTGATTCTCTGTCTAGTTTTGGCCTACTTATCCATCAGAATTCTAGTTATGAATCACTTCCTTTATGCCCCCATCTGATATAGGTGAAGCCAAAGCAGGTTATAACATACATTATTGTTTTAACACATTGATTTATAATCAGTGATTTATTTGTGGATTTACTCTACCTGATGGTTACACAACTTTAGATCCCAGAAGCCTAGAGCAGTACTTAGTATGTAGTAAGTGCTCAATAAATGTATGTTAGAAAGATGAATGAATCAATCATATCAATGGATAAGTGGAATTTTTAAAAAGTTAATTTGAACAGCATACCATGACTAAAAAATCCCCTGGATTTTCAACAAAATGCTAACCAACTTATAAATATGTGAAGGTGATGAGATAAAGAGTAAAGAGGCTAATATTTGTTGAGTTAATTATTTGGACTAGGCACTGTGCTACTTTTCATCTCATTTAAATACCACAGACACATAATACCTGTATCATTTCTCATATTTCATTCTTATTATAACTTAGAGTTATTGAGGGTTTCATATGTGCCAGTAACTGTGTTAGGTGATTCACATCATGTCACTTAATTGTCACAGCATTTCAAGGGAAGCATTATAACTCCATTTACAAACAAGAAAATTAGCGCTCTGACCTGCCCAAGCTCATAGAGTTTGTAAACAATGAAGCTGAGATCTTCACTCACACTGATCTGGTTCTCTAGGCAGCGTTTATTTCATCGAAACAATATCACATCACCCAAATTGTTTTTCAGAGATCTATGAAGATATTAATAGGTTGCTCCACTCCCCAAAAAGGTTTTACGGTTAGATAAGTTTAAAATACTTTTTCCCTTTTTAAATATATCCTTTTTTAGAAATTCCAATGACATTAGTTGTATATCACAGCTCTGAAAGCATTAAGCAACCTGCGTAATTATCTAACCAAGTGTTTTCAAGTTTTAAGAAACTGCCTCCTTTCCATTTCTTCACAGACCACTAACATAACACCCCATAAAGTTCATGACTGCCTTCAACTGAAGTTATATTAAAATAGGGTAAAAGGGGTTCTTTTTGACCCCAACCTCTTTTGAATTCCATTCTTGATGGGAAGTTTAGAAATTCTAAGTTCCTTTTCCCTTCATGACCCCTTTATTTTCAATTGACCCTAGCAAAAAATATATGATCAGGAAAAATTGTGGTCTGATTTATGAGAACTAATTTTGCTCAAAATCGAAAGTATTTTTCTTCTCTGATTTACTCATCAATACCACCAGAAGTATTTGTTGAATGAACTGCCTGAAACCTATGCTACGCACTGGGCAAAAAATTATGCCAGCTGTAATTTCTGTCCTCTGGAAGCCTTGGCATTCAGAGAGTTGGAAAATGAAATCCCCAAATAAGCAATGCCTATGTTTAAAATGTATGCTCACATTCCACTGTTTTGATGTATATGTCAATCTGGGACTGTGAGATGCTACCAGGCTAAATCAGTGTAAAATCACACAAATCACTGCTTGGTTCTAGTTTGTGAAACCCATTGTCTCCCATGTACCCAGAATTCCATGTTTCTTATTGTCTTAATTCTCAAAATGAAGACATAGTTCATAGACAACGAAATATTTAAACAATGCAAAGTAGTTTACCTCTCTTCCACAGCTCTAAACAACATGATTTTTAAAAATATTCAATTATTCATTAGCCACATAAAAACACATATTTGAGAACGGTTAAAAAAATCTTTACAATTTGTAGTAACTGCTCATTACCTTATAGTTCTTTTTGTAAGAGTCTAATAAAGGAAAGCTTTTCAGAAAGTCTTACTTTAAATTGCAAGTTGAGAAAAGTGAATATCATTCACAAATTTTACCATGGCCTGAGGAAACAGATAATTTATTCTTACAGAAAAATTTCACCCAATTCACTATCTACTCCTATAATCTAAAAAAAAAAAGATAATGTAAAGAACTTTTAATATATGAAGGTACTCAAAGTATTTTTCCTAAAAAAATCACACAATTTTACAAAGCATAACATTTTCCCGTTGTTTTGTTTATATTTATTTCTTATTATTCAGTGATTTTAAATATGAAACCATGTCTCAGCTCTATTCCTGAACTGTCAGATGAAGTTTGTTTTTCACAGTGTTACCAACACCTACCATATCCATGAATGTCTCCGGGGAGGAGGTAAATCTCCAACATGCAGCATCTTGAAGGGCTGGTGCTGTCTCAGTATCCCAGCACGCAGGAACTTAGTTCATTTTCATTAACTTTCCTGTGTTCTTGAGGCCACATAGTTATTGCTTAGCTCTTTGTCCTTTTAATTTTCTTTCCGATGGCATGCCACTTCCCATTGCAGAGTAGATATCATTTTCGATATGAATACAAATGACTTAGCAATCAACATGTAAGCATTCAACTGGAACATCATCAGTAGTTTCCTTTAGACATCAAATGAGAAAATCGATTTGCAGTCACATCTGAATGATAGCTTCCCATGGTGCGTGGAGCATTTCTTCCAACTTACCTCAGAAAAGGAAAGCATTTGAGTTTCTAAAATTGTTGAAAAATCTCCCTTTAAACAGTATCCTCTGTTTTCTCTCTCATTTTGCATTTTCTCCTCCATGCCTGGTGATGTGTTAGTATGTTTTCGGGTTTTCTTTTAACTGAGGTAGTGATCAGATTAATCAAATACAATTCTCTCTCCTTCTACCTTTTGCTTTGCGTTTGGAGCTATCAAAACTCCTGTCTGACTCGTTCTGCATTGTTTAGCCCATTCGGGGCACGATGAAAGAACACCTAACACACAGGGTCAGATTTCCTGAATGACATATGTTAGACCACAACAAAGGAGAAAACCCTGGAGAGATTATAAGTCCTTTTCATCGCAGGAGATTACAGAGCAAAGAAAATGTCTATGTTACACAAAGAAATAACAGCGTGACTAGAATAACAAATTCTACTTTGCCCAGGTTTGGGATCAACATCCCTGACTGCTCTAAGCATGCTGGTGTGCATTTAAACTCCCACCTCTGGCCCAGGATGACCGGCCTTTAAGCAGATACAATAGCCCTTAACAGCCACTAGGATCATCATTAACACCGCACAGCAGTAAACAGGTTCAAAGCTCCTCAGATCCTGAAGAACTAAAGGCATCTTCTAGAGTGACAAATTATACCCCAAAGACATTCAACAGAAAAGACAAGGGTCTCAGCATTCTGGATCTCTGAGTGGAATGTGATCGTGGCTACAGCTCACAGTGACAAACACTGGTTTACAATCAAATGAGACACGTCTGCATTGCTTCCCCTTTGCCTCTTATTATAGGACTTAGTCTTATTTAACATCCTTCTGGATCCTGATAATCCTGTATTTTAACTGGATCTGTGATACTAAAGGGATACCTGGTTTCTTTACTTCAGATTTGCCTCCACATTTCAACTTCCCAAACCTCACTATGTCCCAAAGAAGCTGACCTTAAGATAGGACTCATTTTTTACAATGGCAGCAACAGGCATGAATTGATATATAAAAGGTATATATATATGTGTATATATATATATATATATATATATATATATATATATAGCCAGGGTAGTTCTTTAAAAACCTAACTCAGGTCACATCATTCATCAGCTGAACACCTTCTAGCTGTTCCCCCTTTCATTCAAAGCGAGAGATAAAGTCCTTACAATGATGTACGAGGCCCTAGTACAATCCCCAAGATCTCCCTAACCCCACTGCTCACTAGGCGTTCCCTGCCTCCCTCTACTTGAGCTTGTGCTGGTCCTTTGCTGTGTCTAGAACATGCCAGGCATGCTTCTGCCTCAGGGTGTTTTCAATGGGTATTCTCTCTGCCTAAGATGCTCTTCCCCAGTTCCCTCTCTGGCCCACGCCCACACTTCCTTAAGTCATTGCTCAAATGTCCCTTTATTACTGAGACCTCCCCTGACCACTCCTAACCTGACATTCTCTTTACCTTGCTTTATTATTTTTGTGCACAGCATTCATCACCTTCTCACATACCTAATTTATTTATTGTTTGCATCATCTGTATCCTTGCACTAGAATGTGGCTGCAAGAGAAACAAGATTCCTGGTGCTTTATTGTCAGTGCCTATTTTAGTGCCTAGTTCACAGGCTTACAGCTCACAAAAAAGAAGGTAGTTGGTCCAGTTCATAATTAAATAGAAGTTTTTATGAAAATAATATTTTGGGTCAGGATGAATGTTCCAATAACTTTCCTACAGGAAAAAGTTTTATTTTCTTTTGTGGTTTAGGGAGCAATATAATTGTTGAGAAGGACTAAACAGAAGAGAGACGCATTGGGGAATGTAGCCCATGTAATACAATAGGGCAGCATGATGGCTTTTGAAAATGCTAAAAAGGATTGTTTTTAGATTATGAAGGCAATATAAAATTAGTGAAGGCTATCTGGGAAGACTTTGATAAGGGGAATTTTAAAGATACATGCCTAATTCACTACCACAACTACCGCAAGACACTCTGCTTTTACTCTTGGAAATAGAAAAAAGGGCACCTTATATTCTTTTTCAATTCCATAGGATTATCAAAAAGCTTAAGTTCCTTTTTTTTTAATAAGCAGCTTTATTAAGATATAATTCACATGCCATAAAATTCAACTTTATCAAGTGTCCAATTTGATAGTTTTTAGCATATGGTCATGCAACCATTACCACCATCAATTTTAGAACATTTTCATCATCCGAAAAAGAAATCCCATCTCCATTACCTTGCCCCCAGCCCCTGGCAACAACTAACCTACTTTCTGTTTCTATGGATTTGCCTATTCTGAACATTTCCTATAAATGGAATCATATGTGACTTTTTTCACTTACCATAAAGTTTTTAAGGTCCATTCATGTTGTAGCATATATCAGTACTTCATTCCTTTTTATTGCTAAAAAAAATTCCATCTTATGCATATATCACATAAATGAATATATGTTGATTGCCATTTTAATTGTTTCCATTTTTTGGCTATTATATATGAAGAATGCTTCTATGAACACTCAATGTATGTTTGCATTTTTCCTGGATATACACCTAGGAGTGAAATTGCTGTATCATATCATAACTCTATGTTTTACATTTTGAGAAACAGTCAAATTATTTCCAAAGTGGCCACACCACTTTTCAATGTCATCAACAATATCTGAGGGTTCCCCTCCTACACTGGTGGTGGGAATGTAAATTGGTGAAGCCACTACGGAGAACAGTATGGAAGTTCCTTAAAAACTAAAAATAGAGCTACCATATGATCTGAGATCCCACTTTTGGGCATATTTCTGGAGAAGACTATAATTTGAAGATACATGCACCCCAATGTTCATAGCAGCACTATTTACAATAGCCAAGACATGGTAGCAATCTAAATGTCCATCAACAGAAGAATGGATAAAGAAGATATGGAACATATATACAATGGAATATTACTCAGCCATAAAAAGGATGAATTAATGCCATTTGAAGCAACATGGATGGACCTAGAGATTGCCATACTAAATGAAGGAAGTCAGATAGAGAAAGACAAATATCATGTGATATCACTTATAGATACAAATGAACTTATTTACAAAACAGAAATAAATTCACAGACATAGAAAACAAATTTATGGTTACCAAAAAGGAATGGTAGGGGGAGGGCTAAATTAAAGGTTTGAGATTAAAATATATACGCTACTATATATGGAGTAGATAACCAACAAGGACCTACGGTATAGCACAGGGAACTATATTCAATATCTTGTAATAACCTATAATAGAAAAGAATCTAAAAAAGAATATAGATAGATATATTCTATATCTATGTCCATATATGCATAACTGAATCACTTTGCTGTACACTTGAAACAAACACAACATTCTAAAACAACTGTATTTCAATAACAATTTTTTTAAAAATGTCTGTGGATTCCAATTTCTTTACATCCTCTCCAACATTTGTTATTGTCTGTCTTTGTTATAGCTATTTTAATGGATGTGAAGTGTTATCTCATTGTGGTTTTGATTTGCATTTCTCTAATAACGAATGATGTTGAGCATATTTTCATGTGGTTATTGGCCATTTGTGTATTTTCTTTGGAGAAATGTCTATTCAAATATTTTGCCCATTTTTAAATTGGATTATTTGGCTTTTTATTGTTGAGTTTCAAAAATCTTTCATATATTCTGGAAATAACTCCCTTATCAGATATATAATTTGCAAATATTATCTCCCATTCTAATGATTGTCTTTTCATTTCTTAATGGTATCCTTGGAAGCATAAAAGTTTATGATCTCAATGAAGCCCAAGGACATAATTAACAAGATAGAGTGGTAGCACAGGGATTCAGACACAACTTAAAGAAACTAAGTCTGAGAGACAGCTTGCTCACGGTCACTCATCTAGAAGAACCCAGAGTCAGGGCCCAAACCTAAATCCTCTGACTCTGTATTTCATGTGCAGTATGTCATGCTGCCTATAACAGATATTGTTGGTCTTCTCATAAAAGCTGAACTACTGGTAGTAGAAATTCCTCACGATGGGGAAAAAAAAAAGAGTATACATATGAAATACATTACTCTAGGATTATGTCTGCAAAATGGATTTCTTTTGGATTTCTACTAATGCATGTCTTGCTGATGGAGTGGATCCCGGTTTCCAGCTGAGAGGGCTGGGCAACATCAGGAAATAAATGGAAGAAGAGTGACGGCGGAGACTTGCATACTTATAGACCAACACATCTTAAGATTTGTTCTTAAAGCTCACAAGGAGGAAAAGCAACAGGGGAAAAAAATGTTATCTGATAGCACAAAGACACGTAGGCCATCCATCAACAGCTAATAGCACAAAAGACACCAAACAACTTTGTCTGAGCAGGCCATTTTTCCTTTAGTAATAAGTCACGCACCAGTGCCGGGTGGAGATCTTCCCAGGCTGGCGTGGAAAATCTGAAGTGTGATGGGCAGCTGGACAGCCTTTAACTACTTAAATAGGGCAGCACTTATCTTATTTCACTAAGTTTTAACCTCACTAGTTTTAAATGACGTTTAAAAAAAATTACTTTACTCAGAAACAATTTTACATGCTGAAACGTGATTTTTTTAGTTCCAGTATCTTACAATAAATGTGGCTCTGAACAAAATCTTATGGGCTAAGGAATTTGAAAGTTATTTCCAAGCCATCTCCTAACATGGGTATTTCTTTGATATAAAAAATTAGAATCTATACTATTTGACCTAGAAATAGTAAAAGCAAAAATAATGATTAACAGTAGTAATAAGCAATGATTATTATTACTTATAAGCAATAATTACTATTACTTATTAATATTAAATAGTTACTACTATTATTATTTTTACATTAGCAATAATAGTATTATTTTAAGTGATAGTGATGAGATTAATGATAATAACAATGATAATAATACCTTTTACATAGTACTTTGGAGTTTACAAAATGCTTTCACATATATTGTTGCATTTAATCCTCATCACAACCTTCTAGGGTTGAGTATCCTATCTTCATTTTATAGATAAGGAAACTGAGATCCAGATTCAGTCTCAACAAACATCAGTGTATCAGGTGTATGCTAGGTATTGCCACCCATGCAATCTTATCTACCACTCACAACACCATTTGAGGAAGGTATTGTTAATTCCATTCTGCAGATGAATCTCAGGGAGAATTAAAATTTGCCCAATTCTATAGCTAGTAGGAAGCAGTAAAGAAATTTGAGCACAAAGTTTTTTCTGACTCCAAAGTTATGCTCTTCTAGTAAGAAACCATAACTCCTGAGAATGTTTATAAATTAAATTGTTTGACAAAAAGTTTTCATGGTGATTATAAAGATGGGAAGTTGTATTTTGCATCTGAGCCTCAACAAGAAAAACAACAATGACAATAAAAATAAAAATGGTTCACATTCATTGAATACTTACTATATGTCAAGCATTGGGTTAAGTGAGCACTTTGAACTTATTATCATTTAATCCATATAGCATCCCTATATTATTACCTCTGTTTAAAATGTTGAAAACTGAAACTAAGAGAAGTTTCAATAACCTACCCATGACCCCAGTATGGTTAATTGACTTCAAGTCACGTTGAATTGGGTCTTCTGTTTCTCACAAACAAAAACACAATAGGTAATTCATCTATCCATTATCCTAATGATTGGTAATCCTTTAATCCATTTCTCAGTTTATCTTAGGTCCAGCACCAGTCATCCACGCACTGTGACTGGAAGCCAGTACAGACTAGGCAGCAAGCTGAGATCTGTAGTTGCTGAACAGAGAGAAGCTAGCTGGCTTACCCGAGATCTGATATACGCTCTAACAAAATATAACGGCTCTGTTAGATACTAATCCCAGATGACAGCATCGACACACTGTGGAACAGCCACTTTCCCTTGCCTGGAAGCCACAGATTGTTAGATTCTGTGTGTGTGTGTGTGAGATTAAAGGGTCACCGGGATGATAGAAAGCAAAGTAGGCAAGTCCATGAAACTTACTGCTAAAGAACCTTGTGAAAGCACAGCTTGTCCTGTGCATTAGTTTTCAATTAAGGATAAAGTGAGGCCATAGAAAATCCTTAGAGCCTCAAGGCACCTGAGCACTGACCATTTTGTACTATAAAAGTGTGGAGCTTCCAAAGACCCTCACGATACCAACACTGACTCGAGCCCTTTTTTTTTCAGCAGTAAAAGTTCTTGGATGAATACCTACTTGGCATTGATAAGTACCCACATTGGTTGTGATGAGTGTTAAGGGCTTTACATGGTTTCTCATTTAATTCTCCAAAGAAGCTTACATAATTTGATATCATTAACTCCATTTTAAAGATAGTGGAATCAAAGATGAACGAGATTAAGTTATATGCTGGGGGTCACAAAACTTGTGGGCGAACTTGGGAATTCAGCCCAGATATATTTGGCTTTAAAGCCCTTGGTCTGTGCTATCTGAAGCCTGAGTAGAATATTAGCCACCACTTATTAGCTGTGTGTGTCCCAGGATGAGTCATCGATATCATTGAGCCTCAGGATCTTCATCTTTAAACACAAATAATAACAGAGTTACTGTGAGGATGAAAGACAAATAGGTAAAATATAAATAATAATACTACCAACTTCATAGGTTTGGTAGATAACTTAAATAGAAAGTTTGCAATGAAAACCCCTGGTAGACAATAAGATACCATATAAATATGAATTTAAAAATAATTTGAGCTTCTGTGACTAAGAGATTCTAAAAAGATGAATTGATTTTCCTATTCAAAGAATTGAGTGTTAAACCAGAAACTCACTCGGAGTAAGATTACCCTGATACTTTAGACTTGGGTAATTATCAAAAGGCTGGGAAGACAATTTCCCAGCACCCAATCTAAGAACACATTCCAAAGAAAACAAAGGCTATTCTGTGTGCATGTGTGTGTGTTTCTATTCAGGTTTGCATGCCTGTTCCTGTTTGTGCACGTCGGTGCTAACATGAGCTTTACCACACTGATTTTGCCTCTCAATGTGGTCATCTGGAGTGGTCCACATGTTCTGTGGAGTTGTCAAGCACCCAATTTAAATGCCAAAAAAAAGGTGCTTACAGCAACCATTCCAAAATAATGTGTTTCCAAGATTTGGATTATGTATTATAATTTTCAAGAAAAAAAATAAGAAATCTTTTTCATCTTTCAAAAGATTGGTTGCATCTGGATATTTTAAAATTCCTTCCTGACAGTGCACACATGTCCTTTAGGATTCGACTCTGATCTGGAAATAATAATCTATTGATGTTCTGACAGCGCCACTCTGGAATTATTGCTGGATGGCTGGAAGCCAACTTGGCTTCTGATCATGAAGGCTAAAGGGAGAACCTCCTCCTGATGGCTCTTTGTTTTCATATTTAAATAAACCTTAGAGGCAAATTCAGTATAATTAGATCTTCAGAGGCACTAAGATCTTTAGAAAACTTTCCATGAAAAAAAAAAAAAGATCTCAGAGGTCACTGAATCCAACTTGATCATTTTGCAAATAAAGAAATTTAAACAGAAACTTGTGTAGGGCCACTTGGTAGCTAGAAATTTTCTATAACTATAGTAGATACTTGTCTCCATCAAAAAACAGACGAACAACAGCAATAACAAATCCCTAAGTTGTGTTAAACTGTTGGCTGAGCGCTAACTCCGTTAGGAGGGTAGACAGCTGTGGCAATGAGGTGTGGTGGACAACAGAGGAGGAGGCAATGCTTAGATACCCATAGACCTGAATTCAAATCTCATTTTGCCACTTAACAAGTTAGCAAGTAATTTAATTTCTCTGTACCTTAAAGAAAGGTTCACATCTATAACACAGAGATAATACACTGTATTATTTAGTGTCAAAATTTTTAAATCTAAGAATTCCTTTTTTTTTAGGGTGCTTTTTCTGCCACTCTTGGCACTGTGCCTAAATCATCACAGTGGCACATTGGTGTGAGGTGACTCTTAGCCAGTGGAATGCTACTGATGTCCCTATCACAAGCCCACACCACACCAACCCAAACTGCAATTTACATAGTTGCTCTAATACGATGCATCTTCATTTATCTAGAAGAATCTGAAATCAAGGTTCTCAAATGTTTCCTCAGAATATTCTGGAGATATCACAAAATAGAAAGATGATCACTTTTTATAAGCCTTTGGGTTAGGGAAAGAGTACTCAAACTCTAGACAAAAGATTCATACTCAAGTCTCATTCCCTCATTCAACAAATATTTGTTGGGCACCTTGAAATAATACAGCACTTGGACTTATGTTCTAGCGAGGAAAAGAGGGAGTACAACGAATTAAGCAAGTATATAATATACTGACAGGTAAATGAATAAGAAAAAATAAAGTGGGTTAAGGGACATGGAGTTGTCAGGGAGGGATTACCTTTGAGTAGAATCAGAAGGAATTCAGGTAGTGAATCATGGGAAAATGTGGTAAAAGAATATTCCAAACAGGACTAGTAAATAGAAATACCTTAAGGTAGAAATAAGCTTGGAAAGGCAGAAGCTAGATCATGTAGACCTCATAGGTTCTAAAAGAGACTGTGAGTTTTAATTAGAATGAGAAAGGAACCCACTAGATGGTTTTACATTTGAAAGGACTATGGCTGTTCAGTGGAGAACAGACTATAAAAAGGGGAGAGAAAGGAAGCAGAGAGCCAGTTAGAAGGGCATTTCGGAAGTCCAGTCTGGTGATAACTGTGGCTTTGCCTAGTTTGGTAGAGGTAGAGATGGTAATAAGTAGTCGGATTGCAGGTAATATTTGGAAGGTAGAGTCAATAAGACTTACTGACTGATGAAATGCTGGGCCTGAAGAGAGGCGTTAAGGATGACATCTAGATTATTGGCTAGGGATCTGGATGAATTTAGTACCACTTCCCAAGAAGGGGAGCATTGGCATTAGAGCAGGATTTTCCAGAGTTCTGCTTTAGGAGCTGTAAGCTTGAGATGCTTATCTAGAGAGAGTTAAGAAGACTCTTGGATACACAAGTTTGGAGCCTCAGGGAGCAAACTGGGTTGAAGATATGAATGTGGGAGTCACCAGTTTGCAGACAGTATTAAAAACCAGGATCTGGTTGAGATCACCTTGGGAGTACAGACAGAGACAAGAGGAGAGACAAGACCTGAGCAGTGGGCCACTTAGAAGTCTGGAGGAGGAGAAGCCAGTGAGTAGCTGGAAAACCAGGGCAATATACTGTGTTTAAGGCCAAGTGAAGAAGAATGTTTCAAGGAGGAGGGAGTGAATAGATAAGATGTAGGTTCCTAATTACCTTGATAAAAGCAATTTCAGGGGAGTTGTGGGAATGAAAACCAGACCTGAGTTGACTGAGGAAAGAATGTCAGACGAGAAAGTAGAGACAGTGACAGCTTTGCTATAAAAGAGAAGACACATAAGGTTTGTTTCTGTTGGGGAACATGAGGTCCAGAGAGGGACTCTTAAGGATGGAGATATTATAGAATGTTTACACTCTGAAGATAATGGTCCAATGGAGCTTGAGAAATCGAAGTTTAAATGACATAATGTGAGTGTGCTTTGTAAATTAGAAAACACTATACAAGTTTCAGGTGTTTAGTAATTTGATCTAAATGAAAATTTACAGTCTAACCTTTCAAAACCCACATCTCACAAAACATTGCATCATGTCCCTTTTATAAATATTTATGATGACATCATAAACACTCTCCTGAATACTTCTTGTTTGTGTTCAACTCACAAGAGTTGCTTTGTTAGTCACAATAATAGCTATTGAGTTTGAGAAAAGATGAAACTGTTCATGTGCCAATGAACTTATCCTTTAAAGGTCCTTTCATTCACTCATTCTTACTGGATCTGAAGCCAGATGAAAACACAAATGCCACTCTTTAATCCACTCTAATAAGAACATACCAAATGCCTACTACTTAGAAGGCAATAGTAAGTTTTGTGAGATTTACACATTAGTTAAATCATTTAGACATCTTATCAACCTGTCTCTAAGACCCATCTTCACTCTGTCTCATACTTTGCATTTCTATTGATTCTTCCATGTACAAAGGCAAGGTACCCTATAATATATTTCATGAGTGACTTTGGCTTTGTAAAGCATCAAGTACAAGAAATTGAGCAGGAGCAGGAAATAAAGCTGGAGAAGTAGGCAATAAATATCCTCATACTAATTTGGTTGATAAATGTCATTAATAATTTTTAACACGGAACATCATGGTTTGATTGGTGTTTTGGAATGACTGAAGGTGGATTAGAAGAGGATGAGTGAGAAGTAAGGGTGTCAGGAGCCTCATTTAGCCATGCATTCAATGTCTGGGGTACCTACAGGATGCCAGGAATTGTGCAACGTTCTGGGGAAACCACCAAGAAAAAAATGTAACTCTGCCCTAGTGGTAATAACTATATTACATATATATTTTAAAATAAATAAATACCTAGAATAAGGTATAATGTGTATTAGAACATAAATATATAATAAATAGCATACTGGTAATAATCGACAGACAGGTAACTACAATGTACGATCAACTCTTGGTTATATTATGGAAAATGAACCAATCTGTGGATCAACCTGCTAAGAATTAATTTGAAAAATACATTTGTGGAAAAATTTAAATTCGTATGAACCAGAGGGTACCTATTTGGAGGCATATATTTTTGAAGCTGAAAAGTCATAAGGTAGTGAGTGTCTGGGGTAGCCATGATGGGTCATGTGAAGTAGTGAGAGAGGAGAAATTATAGGTAAGCAGAAGACATGAGAAAAGAGAAAAGACATGTACGGCTGGAAGAGCAAGAGGAAAATGGAGCAAGTCTACAGAGGAGACATCATGAAAAATAGAGAGCTCATGCAGCTAATGAGAAAGAAACAGAAAAGAACATAAGACTCCAAAGGTATCTTGGCTTCAGCTCCAATCTAGATGCACCTTGAAAACTCCAGCCCTATTACTTGAGAAAACTTGCGTAGGTCTGCGTTCCTTGCAGACCTACACAGGACTTGGAAAAAATACTTTGTTGGCTGTCTTTACTAGCTGATAACTTTGAGCAAAGGCAAAGGGTGGAGGATGGGAGAGACAAGCATGGGAAGAGGTTTATGTTCTCAGCTCATGCAGAAATAAAAGATATCTTGAAAGCATTTTGTTTTTATAAATGAAGCATGTGTAGCCAATTTTACACTCAACAAATGCTTTGAGAAAAAATCCTGCCAGCTGACAGTGTTTCAGATTGTGTTTCGTAGAACAAAGGAAAGAGCATGTTTAATTCACAAGGTACTTTATCCATGAACGAAAGCAAAAAGTGGACAACAGCAAAAAGCAGGATCAAGGATGGCCCCAGGCACAAAAGTGGTTTCTTTAAGGATCTGTTTTTTAGACTTCCTCCATCTCTGCCCTTCGATTCCCTTTCATAAAGCCTGTCCCCTAGATGTGCTCAGGGCTCATTCTATCAAAGAACCACTTAGTCATACCAGGAACCCTTACAGAGCATCCCACTATGTGTTTGGTACTATGCTAGATGCTGGGATAATAGAGGTGAAAAACCCTTTTTTTTCCCTTTAAGAGCTCAGTCTAGTGGGGAGCTTGGGCAAATAACAAACAGGTAAACAATAGAGGATGGAAAATGGATGTTGTAATAGGCAGAGTGCTGTGGGGACCTAGGGGAGAAGCCCCTAACTCCTCAGGGTGGTGGCAACCTTCAGGGAGGGCCATTTAGCTGCCTTAAAGGAGGAGATGATACAGAGGTAAAGAAGGAAGAGAAAGGAATTTGAAGGAGATATTAGGACATGTATTAAATAATGTCTCCCAGGTACATCTGGAGATTGGATAATTCCAAACCCAAATGAATGGATTCCCAATGGTGGCATATCAAGCATTATGGCCTCTCAGCAACAGAGCTATTTTTGGATCAGTTGACTTCTTTGATGCCCCTCAGATCACACCACACACATTATTCCTTTACAGGTTTTATGAGGACAGAGTTTCCAGCCCACTACCAGCCGGCTGTCTGCTCTGGTTAATGTCTGTATGTAGGAGGATTAAGGTGAGGAGATGCTGAGGGGAAAATGATTACACTTCTACAGCAGGAAGTGATTAAGTTCAACAAACACTTATGGATACCTACAGGTTACTTATTCTTACTCTTATTACTTATCCCACTAGACTATGAACTCTCAGATTGCTGAAAACTTGTCTAATTGATCTTTACATACCCTGGCAGTTAGCATAGGACCTAGCACAGAGTAAGTATAAAGATTGGTGCATGAAGGAAAGCTCTACACCCTGTAGAGAAGATAAAAATTTGATACAAAACAAAACAAAAAAGCATGAGATTCTTGACGCCCTCAAGCCACAGAAGAGGGGGGTCGTTGCCATGAATACATTTTAGAATAATGCAAAGCAAAGTAAGGTGACTGAACTGCCAGGGAATCTGTTGGGGGTTCAGTAGAGGGAGAGATGATATTTAAATAGGAAAGCAGCCAAGATTTGTGAAGGCAAAGGGTATTTACATGGGGTCTAAGGGATAAGAGGAGGAATTTGATAGCTGGGGTAGAGAAGGAGAAAGACTCTAGAGTAGGTATGGGGGGACCAGCAAGGCAGAGAAGTGTGGCATTCCATTAAAGCATGATTATTAGTCCGGTGTGGGGCATAAAAAGGCCTGGAAAATTGTGAAGCAGGAGAGTGAGGCAGGCCCACGTGGCAAAGGACCTTGTAATGATTCGTTTTATGGATCAACCTGGCTAGGCTACAGAATCAATATTTAATCAAACACTAATCTATGTGTCTCTGAGAAGGTGTTTAGTAGATGTGGTTAACACCTACAATCAGTTACTTTAAGTAAAGGAGATTACTCTCAATAGTGTGGGTGGGGCCTCATCCAGTCAGTCAAAGGCCTTAAGAGCAAAAACAGGCTTCCCAGAAGATGAAATCCTGCCTCAAGTCTGCAGTACTAACACCTGCCTGATTTTCCAGTCTGCTATTTCAGTCTTAAGACTTTAACATCAATCCAGCCTGGGTTTCTAGCCTGCTGGCCTGCCTTACAAGTTTTGAACTTGCCAGCCCCCATAATCATGTGAGCCAATTCCTTAAAAAAAGTCTCTCTTTCTCTTGCTTCTGTTTCTCTGGAGAACCCTGACTGATACAAACCCCAAATGTCAATGTTAAAAAGCACAGACCTAGGGCTTCCCTGGTGGCGCAGTGGTTGAGAGTCTGCCTGCCGATGCAGGGGACACGGGTTCGTGCCCCGGTCCGGGAAGATCTCACATGCCGCGGAGCGGCTGGGCCCGTGAGCCATGGCCGCTGAGCCTGTGCGTCCGGAGCCTGTGCTCCGCAATGGGAGAGGCCATAACAGTGAGAGGCCCGCGTACCGCAAAAAAAAAAAAAAAAAAAAAAAAAGCACAGACCTCGCTTAGGTAGCAGTCATGTATTGTCATTGCTGTTACAGGCAGTGCCACCACTCTATCTGCTCCCTTTGTCTTGTGATAGAGGGAGAATATAAGAAATACTAAATGTATTGGGAACTCCACAGGGATCCTGAGTTTTCCATATTCCAAGGCATTTAAGTAAACAGCACTGGGAATAGCTTCCAGGTACAGAAAATAAAACTTGTCACTGAAAAGCTTCTAAAATGGATTTCCCCTCTCCTAGTATCAAGCAGTGTTGTGATGATCACCAGAATCCCTAAACACAGCTCTGTTACACCAAAAATCTTCAAGTGTAATTATGTTTCAAAACACAACAGATTTGTTTTTGTATTTTCAAAAAGAGATGTCATCCAAATAGATTTTTATCATCTCTATTTTCTACAGCTACTTTGAGGCTTTTATAGTGCCTTTTTACTGAAGGGTTCAAAATGTGCTACTGAAATTATAATATTAATTTGTCATTCAGCTGAGTTAACTTCAATGAGCATTTATCAGTATCGTACCAGGTGCTGTGAGAAGCACAGAGAAGTACAATAACATCTCAGCTACCCACAATGCTGGGGGAAAACCTCATTCTAGATAGCGAATCTATTAGTTTAACAAATATTAGTTTAACAAATAGTTATTGAATGTTTACTATATGACAGGCACTGTACTAGATTTGAGATAAAGAGATGAATCAAACATGGTTACTGCCATCAATTATTTATAGTACATGAGAATAACAGATTAACAAAAATACTCAGATTTGTTAGATGCTCTTCACTGATATTTTATTCAGGAACATAAACAGTCTTTATTGTAATAGATGCAAAAATCCTTAACAAAATACTAGCAAACCGAATCCAACAATACATAAAAAGGATCATTCACCAGGATCCAGTTGGGTTCATTTCAGTGTTACAGGATGGTTCAACATATGCAAATCAACCAGTGTGATACTCCACATCAACAAAAGAATAAAAAAAAACCACATGATCATCTCAGTAGACACAGAAAAAGCATTTGACAAAATTCAACATCCATTCATGATAAAAACTCTCACTAAAGTGGGTATAGAGGAAACATATCTCAACATAATAAAAACCATTTACAATAAACCCACAACCAATATAATACTCAATGGTGAAAAGCTGAAAGCCTTTCTGCTAAATTCAGGAATAAGACAAGAATGCCTACTCTCACTACTTTTATCCAACATAGTATTGGAAGTCCTAGCCACAGCAATCAGACAACAAAAAGAAATAAAAGGTATCCAAATTGGAAGGGAGGAGGCAATACTGTCACTATTTGCAGATGACATGATACTATATATAGAGAACCCTAAAGTCTCCACACAAAACCTATTAGAAGCAATAAATGAGTTCAGTAAGGTATCAGGATATAAGACTAATATACAGAAATCTGTTGCATTTATTTACACTAACTATAAAATATCAGAAATAGAAAGTAAAAGAAAAAATCCTGTTTAAAATCACATCAAAAAATAAAATACTGAACTTCCCTGGTAGTGCAGTGGTTAAGAATCTGCCTGCCAATGCAGGGGACATGGGTTCAAGCCCTGGTCCAGGAAGATCCCACATGATGCGGAGCAGCTAAGCCCAGGCATCACTACTGAGCCTGTGCTCTAGAACCCATGAGCCCCAACTACTGAGCTCACATTCCACAACCACTGAAGCCTGCACACCTAGAGCCCGTGCTCCACAACAAGAGTAGCCCCCACTCACTGCAACTAGAGAAAGCCTGCATGCAGCAATGAAGACCCAAGGCAGCCAAAAATAAAATTAAAAAAAACAATAAAATACTTAGGAATAAACTTAACCAAGATGGTGAAAGGCCTATATGCTAAAAACTATAAAATACTGATAAAGGAAAATGAAGATGATTCAAAGAAATGGAAAGATAGTCCATGCTCTTGGATTGGAAGAATTAATTTGTGAAAATGGCCATACTACCCAAAGCAATCTACAGATTTAACGTAATCCCTATCAAATTACCCACAATAATAAAGAACAAATAATAAAGAACAAATAATCCTAAAATTTATATGGAACCACGAAAGACCCAGAATTGCTGCAGTAATCCTCAGGAAAAAAACAAAGGTGGAGGCATAACCCTCCCAGATTTCAGACAATACTACAAAGCTATAGTAATCAAAACAGCATGGTATTGGCACAAAAACAGACATATGGATCAATGAAATAGAATAGAGAGCCTATAAGTAAACCCACACACCTATGGTTATCTTTGACAAAGGAGGCAAGAATATACAATGGAGAAAAGACAGTCTCTTCAGCAAGTGGTATTGGGAAAGCTGGACAGCCTCATGTATCAATAAATCAATGAAGTTAGAACACACCCTCTCACCATACACAAAAATAAACTCAAAATGGTTTAAAGACCGAAATATAAGACATGATACCATAAAACTCCTAGAAGAGAACATAGGCAAAACATTTGTGGACATAAATCATAGCAATATTCTCTTAGGTTAGTCTCCCAAGGCAAAAGAAATAAAAGCAAAAATAAACAAGTGGGACCTAATTAAACTTAAGTTTTTGAACAGCAAAGGAAACCATCAACAAATCAAACAGACAACCTATGGAATGGGAGAAAATATATGCAAATTATGTGATCAACAAGAGATTAATATACAAATAGCTCATACAACTCAGTATCGAAAAAGACATACAGATGACCAACAGGCACATGAAAAGATGGTCAACATTGCTAATTATTAGAGAAATGCAACTCAAAACCACAATGGGGTATCACCTCACACTAGTCAGACGGCTATCATCAAGAAGTCTACAAATAATAAATGCTGGAGAGGGTGTAGAAAAAGGGAACCTTCCTACACTGTTGGTGGGAATGTAAATTGGTGCAGCCACTGTGGAAAACAGTATGGAGTTCCCTTAAAAAGCTAAATATAGAGCTATCATATGATCCAGCAATTCCAGTCCTGGGCATATATCCAGAAAAGATGAAAACTCCAGTTAGAGAAGACATATGCATCCCAATGTTCATAGCAGCACTATTTCACAATAGCCAAGAAGTGAGAAAAACCCAAATGCCCAGCAACAGATGATTGGCTTAAGAAGATGTCATATATATCACAATGGAGTATTACTCAGCCGTAAAAAAAGAATGAGATACTGTCATTTGCAGCAACATGGATGTACCTAGAGAATATTATACTTGGTGAAGTAAGTCAGACAGAGAAAGACAAATATTATATGATATCACTCATATGTGGAATCTAAAAAATAACACAAATGACTCTATATACAAAACAGAAACAGACTTACAGACATAGAAAAAAAACTTATGGTTACCAAAGGGGAAAGAAATGGGGCATGAAGGATAAATTAGGAATATGGGATTAACAGACACAAACTACTAAACATAAAATAGATAAGCAACAAGGATTTACTGTGTAGCACAGGGAACTATATTCAATATCTTGTAATAACCTATAATGGAAAATAATCTGAAAATATATATATATAACTGAATCACTTTGCTGTACCCCTGAAACTAACACAACGTTATAAATCTCCTATACTTCAATTTAAAAAAAGAGAACTAGTACCTAGTTTTCAACAAGATGATTTTCTTCCAAATGCCACTTACCATGTAAAATAAAGAATAAAAAATATTTTAATGTTTTTTAAAAAGTCTTTATTGTGAAAGTGACACTTGATGTGAGTCTTAAACCATGAGTAGGTGTTTGGCAACTGCACAAGACTGAAGCAGGGAGGGAGCAGGGATGAATAAAGGCACAGTTTATTGTGGGTAGTGGGAACTTCATGAACAAAGTCATGAAGTGAGAAGGGCTTTAATTTCTGGGAAACTGAATATAACGGTTAATTGAGATTGTGTTATAGACCTAACATGGTGCCTAGAAGAGAATAACTATTATTATCATTAGTTCAGCACAGATGATGCTTACAGTGCAACAGAAATAGTGGCAAGAGATGGGTGAAGCTGGAGAGGTTAAGCAAGTTCCCCATGGAAGAGTCATGAACCAAGCTAAAGAGATTAAATTTTAACATGCAGGCAATGGGGAATCACTTCAGCTCCAGCTACCTTAGCTTTCTAACTGTTTTTGAAAAACCAGTCAAATTCCAATATGTCTTCTTGTTCTCTTTGCCTATAAATCCTTTGACCCCAAAACACCCAACAAAGAAAAGTCCAGGACCAGATGACTTCACTGTTAAATTAACACAAATCCTTAAAAAGCCCTTCTAAAAAAATAAAATAAAATACAAGAAGAGGAAACACTTTCCAACTCATTCTATGAAGCCAGTACTACCCTAATTTCAAAACCACACAAAGATATCACCAGAAAAGAAAATTATAGACCAATATCCCTTATGAATATAGATGCAAAAATTCTCAACAACATAGTAGAAAATTGAATTCAGCAACATATAAAAAGAGTCAGACATCATGACCAAGTGGAATTTAACCCAGGAATCCAAGGTTGGTTTAACATATAAAAATCAATTAATATAATATATAATATTCATAAAATGAAGGATAAAACCTATGTGATCATCTCAAAAAAGGCAGTAAAAGCATATGACAAATTCCAACATCCTTTCATGGTACAAACACTTAATAAACTAGGAATAGAAGGAAACTTCCTCAATTTATGAAAAACCCACAGCTATCTTCATATTTAACAGTGAAAAACTAAATGATTTCCCCTTACAATTGGGAACAATAAAAGGATGTCTGCTCTTACCACTTCTGTTCAATACTGTACTGGAGGTTTTAGTCAGTACAATTAGGCAAGAAAAAGAAATAAAAGGCACCATGATTGGAAAGAAAGAAGTAGAAACATTTCTATTTGGTGATGACATGATCTGGTAAATAGAAAATCTTAAGGAATCCACTAGAAAACTATTAGAGCTAATAAACGAATTCTGCAAGGTTTTGGAATATAAGATGAATATACAGAAATATATGAATATACAGATGAATATACAGAAATAATAAGATGAATATACAGAAATCAACTGTATTTCTACACACTAGCAATAAATCAGAAAACAATCAGAAAATGAAATTAAGAGAACAATTTCATTTACAATGGCATCAAAAAGAATAAAATGTTTAGGAATAAATTTGATCAAGTGATATGGTCTGAATGTTTGCATCCTCCCAAAATTCATATGTTGACATCCTAACCCTCAAATGTGATGGTATTACTAAGTGGGCCCTTTAGGGCTTACACCATCAGGGTGGGGCTATCATGAATGGGATTAGTGTCATGTAAAAGAGGCTCCAGAGTGACCTCTAGCTTCTTCTACCATGTGAGGACACAGTGAGAAGATGCTGGCTATGAACAAGGACGTGGGCCCTCACAAGAAAACAACCATGCTGGCACCTTGGACTTCCCAGCCTCTCGAACTGTGAGCAATAAATTTCTGTTGTTTATAAACCATCCAGTTGGTGATATTTTGTTATAGTAGCCTTAACAGACTAAGACACCAAGGAAGTGTAAGACCTGTATTCTGAAAACTAAGAAGGGTTGCTTAAAAAAATTAAAGAATTAAATAAATAGAAAGACATCCTAAGTTTACTGATGGGAAAACTGAACATTGTTAAGATGACAATACTCCCTAAAGTGACCTACAAATTCAATGCAATCCCTATCAAAGTCCCAATGGCCCTTTTTTTTTTCACATAAAGAGAAAAGCTGATTCTGAATTTCGTATAAAATTCCAAGGGATTTCACATAGCCAAAAACAGCCTTGAAAAAGAAAGTTGGAGGATTCACAGTTCCTGATTTCAAAACTTAACTTGTATGATATCGCTTATATGTGAAATCTAAAAAAGTGATACAAATAAACTTGTTTACAAAACAGAAATAGATTCAGAAACATATAACAAATATATGGTTACCAAATGGGGGTTGTAAATTCGGAGTTTGGGATTAAAATACACACAGTACTATATATAAAATAGATAACCAACAAGGACCTACTGTATAGCACGAGGAACCATACTCAATATCTTGTAATAACCTTTAATGGAACCTACATATATATATGACTGAATCACTTTGCTGTACACCTGAAACTAACACAATATTGTAAATCAACTGTATTTCAGTAAAACTGAAAAACAAAACAAAATCTTAAAGTCTAACAGGATTAGGAATAAGGCTAACTTCTTAAGTACTGTGTACTGACAAAACAAATGTATAGAATAAATTGTGTTATATGTCATGAAAAAAAACACTTAGCTTGTAATCAAGACAGTGTGGTGTTAGCATAAGGACAGACATATAGATCAGCGGAATAGAATTGAAAATCCAGAAATAAACTCATGCATCTATGGTTAATTGATTTTCTACAAGGATGTCAAGACAGTTCAGTGCAGGAAAGAATAGTCTTTTCAACAAATGGTGTTGAGAAAACTGGCTATCCACATTTAAAATAATAAAGTTGGACCCCTACCTAACACCTATTCAAAAGTTAACTCAAAATGTGTCATAGACCTAAATATAAAAGCCAAAACTTTAAATTTTCAAAATAAAACACAGGAGTAAATCTTCATGACCTTAGTTTCAGAAATGGTTTCTTAGATATGACACCAAAAGCATAAGCAATAATAGAGAACAATAGAAATTTGACTATATCAAAATTAATGTGGTACAAATGATATCATCAAGAAAGTGAAAAGATGAACAGAATGGGAGAAACTATTTTCAAATCTTATAACTGATAACTGGATATATCTGTGTTTGGAATAAAGAACTCAATTAATTAAAGAATAACTAATTTAAAAAGATATTTCACAAAAAATTATATACAAATTACCATAAGCACATAAAAAGATACCATCATTATTAAAGAGAGATGCACATCAAAACACAATTAGATACTACTTACTCCTACTAGGATAGCTAAAGTAATAAAGACAGGCAATAACAAATGTTGGTGAGGATGTGAAGCTATCGGAACCCTCATTTACGTCCAGTGGGATTATAAAAATGGCGCAGCCACTTTGGAAATGTTTGGCAATTTCTCAAAAAGTTCTTGTATGACCTAACAATCCCCCTCCTAGTTATATACTTGCATATGAATGTTTCTCATTACTCATGAGAGCCAAAAATTACAAACAACCCAAATGTCCATCTATTGCTGAATGGATAAACAAAATGTGGTATATCCATACAATGGAATATTATTCAGTAATAAAAAGAAACGAAGTGTCAATACATGCTACAACATAAATGAATCTGAAAACACTATATTAAGTGAAAGATGCCAGTCACAAAAGACCACACATAACGTCATTTACATGAAATGTCCAGAGTAGGCAATCCATAGAGGTAGAGAGTAAATTAATGGTTGCCTAGAGCTGAAGAGAGTGGGATTGGAGAGTGAATGCTAATGGAGAATAAATGCTAACACAGGGTGTATTTTTGGGGTTATGGAATATTTTAAACTTAGATTTTGGTGATAATTGCAAATTATGTGAATATACTAAAATGATTCAACTGTATGCTTTATAAGGGTACATTTATGGCAAGTGAATTATATATCAATAAAGATGTTAAAAACAACAAACATATGCTGAAGTCAGATACGGAAGCTACTATAGGAGACAGAATTGTCATAGAAAGTTTAAGGGAAGAAGGGGATGTCAGCAACCCTGAAAAATAGACAGGATTTGGACATAAGGGAGCAGGTCACAGAAAATTCCATGGGGAAGCTGGTGTAAATTTTTTTTTAATGATACAGATAAGATAGCCATCCCCAAAAGAGGAGAAAACATATTTATTCTCATTTCTATTGTTTTTCTGCAAAACTTGGTAGGGTGACTTTGGTACACTGCAAATAATTCTAGCCTCAAATGATAGAGTAATAAAAATCATTAGATACCTGTCGGGACAGAGCACCTACTACAAGTCAGACTTTTTCATTCTAGTTTCTCTTCCTGAGTGATTTAAAACAGTTCCGTGTGGAATGCCAAGAAGCAGAATAAAGTAGGTAAGAAGTAGGTAGGAAATACCTACCTGGAAGCACTCTATTACTGCCATCTATAATTTGTTCATTCCATCCTGAAGTTTGACTGAATCCAAGCTGACAAGAAGAATTACCGGATATAGAAAAAAGTTTTTACTCTGAACCTGATATTTGAACCAGAAAAGGCAATGTGATACGTGTGGATCTCGAAATCGTGTGGTTATTGAGAGGAAAGCATGAATGTGGGAATGTAGAAGGTATCTAGGGTCACGGATGGTGCATTGTTGATGTACCAGTGGGCATGGGTTCACGTTCCCCCTCCCAGTTCTGCCATGAACTAACAACGTTATCCTGAGCAAGTTGACACTCAACCTCCAATCCATCCTCTGCAAAATGTCAGTATTTCCCAACTTATGATATTGTAGAGAGGGTCAGAAATGATAAATGTTAACTAGCTCAACAAATCTTTATTGAGAATCTACTTGGAACTATGACATGATGAATTTTAAATTGTCTTTGAAGAAGCTCACAAGTCTAGTGTGAGAGCACTTTCTAAAGTATAATATACTGACCAAACTTAGATGCTATTTTTGTTTTTCTTCCACAAGTTATTCCTTCTCACACAAACTGGCTCAATTAGGCTTCACAGCCTGTCCACCTATGTCAAAGCTGTTGGCTGGTTCATTAATGTAGCCTGGAGAGCATGCACTTACAAATCAAAAAAGGTTGAATTTCCAGGCCCTGGAGCTGCACACAGCAACTCAGAAGAGAAGTCATCCTTTGTGTTTACCCCTCATTTTTAGTGTGCAGTGGGTATAAAGAAGTACAGGATTTTAAGCATGGTAAGTTTTTCTGGGGCATTAATTTGCCTCTATGGTAAACAATTTAAAACATGATTTATAACTTAGACATATATTAGAATAGAGTTAAAATTTAAATGAAATTTTAATATATAACCTTGAGTCTTTAGGGAGAGCAAGCAGACTCCCAAAGTGTATAATACTAAGGTAGGCAGATTTCAAGTATCTTAGCTCAAAGCTGTGAGGTTTGACTGTATGCATTGTTTATTGCACAATGTCAGGGCCACCATCCACATAGACTCTGAGTCAAACAGTGTCCCCAGGAGTTATGAAACAGTGGTAATTCTTCAGCTGCTCATCTAGCCAAAAGTCTTGGTAGACTAAGTCCCTAAAAGTCATACTGCCTAGGATATGGCCTTCTAAGTCTTGTTCAGGATGAGTGGTTTTAATATATTCTTATTATGCTGTGAGCAAAAAAGGATAAGAATATCTAACAGCAGGTTTTGGAAGTCACTTTCAGAAATGAGTTGGGGGGGTGGGCAGTGGACTGGTTGACCTGTCAAATGTTTTTCTATCCTTGCTGACTTTGGTGAAACAAAACAAATATTGCAGTCATATATCAGTGCCACAATTTTCAAAACACCCACTCGCAAAATCTTAATAATAGCAGGGATCATCACTCAATGTCAAAAAGCTGTTACTATCCCTCTGTGGAAATAATTAGGAGAAAAAACAATATTCAGTATCTGTCCAGAAAAGCACAACAACCCACTGTGGAAGCAAAGCAGCAATGAAATGGCTGGAAAGGCACCTTCTTCATTTTATCTCATCCCACATTTCTTAAAAGGCAAGCAATAATAAGGCATAAAAGCTTTTGTGGAAATCACTTAGCATCATCTGAAGACCACAAGACTGTTACTTAAATAAACCGTTTGAAAATGACTTTCAGAAATCCCTGAGACTCAAGATCTCAAAACACACTGCATGTGTCATACAAAGAGGGATGATGAAGTGCCCTTCCCATCAAAGGCCCAAGTTTTGACTTTTTCAGTATATGAGAGCTAACAGAACCTCAAGTTATATGCCTGAGTGTTCTTCTCCACCTATTTGTAGTAAGGTCCAAATATCTGGGCAGAGAAATAATAGCCTTGCCCATTGTTGCAACAGGCTCACTAGTACTGCTTGAGTTACACTAGCTACAAGATTCTCTTGGCCTCTGATGCCATCAAAGGTGTTTGGCTTCCTACTAACTAACCATCCATGCATCTTCTGCAGCTCTGTTAGGTGCTTGCTCTGGAAACTACTACCTACCTGTTTTCTCTAGCATGCATAGGCTACCAGGAGCTTGAGGACAAACAACATGCCACTCTACTCTGTCTTCTCATCACATAACACAGTGTCTGGCACATAGCAGGTGACCAATAATGTTTTCTGAACGTGTGGAAAGAGATGCATTAATGCTCAATTTAAATGTTTATTTTAGGAGCTAGCAGTCAACCTTGTGGATTGCTCTTTGTGATAATCAGAGCATTACAGGGGCATAAAGAGGTTGTATGACACACACCAGTCCATTTTACTGCCTTAAGAAGTTAGATGTTTGATGGGGTGCGGTGATTTTGAAAAGTGGAGATTAGAGCCTCTGGAAGTCTATCAAAGCAGAGTAGCCATCCATAACTGTCCAGTGGTGGCATTTACATGTCTTCCAAGATGTTCTGTCTTCAGCTACTTAATTCATTTTCCATTAGAAAGACACTAACTGTGTATTTCCTTAATTCAAGATCACTAGTAATAAAACATGATAGCCCCTTTTCTTCTGTGGTACTAATGTATCAGTAACCAATTTAAACTCCAAATTGTTGGTGCAGTTGAAAGAGAATAATTTATTCTATGTTAGAATTTCAGAAATTTTTTTAAATCACATTTTTCAAATCCAGACTATTTATGATTAACTTTGATACCCCTTTTTTCATTGGATCATGTGCTTCCTAAGGAGCCACATCATATACCTTTTTGTATCCCTGCAACCCAGCACAATGCCTGACACACAGCAAGTGCACAATAAATATTTATTTGAATGATGAATAGATAGATGTTCTAAGAATGCATAATAGTTCAGTAGGAAAGAAAAGAAGAACTGGAACCTTTTGCTAAGTACTGACTTAAGAAGATTGGAAAGTTTACTTTTCTCCATCCTCACTAATTTTTTCTGTTGAAATAGAGTTGACATACAATATTATGTTAGTTTCAGGTGAACTGCATACAGACTTGACATTTGCATACATAATGAAATGATCACCATGATAAGTCTAGTAACCATCTGTCCCACACAAAGGTATTACAATACGATTGACCATATTCCTTATGCTGTATATTATATCCCCCATGGCTAATTTATTTTATAACTCGAAGTTCGTATCTCTTAATTCCCTTCACCTATTTTGCCCATCCCCCCAAACCCCTCCCCTCTATCAACCACCAGTTTCTTCTCTGAATCTATGAGTCTATTTTTGTTTTGTTTTGTTTTTTTATTTGTTTTGCTTTTAGATTCCACATATTAGTGAGATTATACAGTATTTGTCTTTATCTGACCTATTTCACTTAGCATAATACCCTCTAGAGCTATCCATGTTGCCACAAATGGCAAGATTGTTTTTTAAGGCTAAGTAATATTCCATTGTATATATTTATATATATCCCATATTTTCTTTATCTGTTCAGATAACAATGGACACTTAGGTTGCTTCCATATCTTGGCTCTTGTAAATAATGTGCAATGAACACTGGTGTGCATATCTTTTCAATTAGTGTTTTTGTTTTCTTCAGGTAAATACCCAGAAGTAAAATTGCTGGATCATATGGCAATCCTGTTTTTAATTTTTTGAGAAACCTCCATGCTGTTTTCCATAGTGGCTGCACTAATTTATAATCCCACCAACAGTGCATGAGGGTTCTATTTTCTCCACATCCTCACCAACATTTGTTATTTGTTGTCTTTTGATGACAGTCATTCTGACAGGTGCAAGGTAATATCTTATTGTGGTTTTGATTTGTATTTCCCTGATGATCAGTGATGTTGAGCATCTTTTCATTTGTCTGTTGGCTATCTGTATGTCTTCTTTGGAAAAATTCACGTCCTTTGACCATTTTTTAATCAGGTTTTAAGGTTGTTGTTGTTTTTGTTGTTGTGTGAGATATTTGCATATTTTGGATATTAACCCCTTATTGGATATATCATTTGCAAATATCTTCTCTCATTCAGTAGGCAGCCTTTTCATTTTGTTCATTTTCTTTCACTGTGCAAAAGTTTTTTAGTTTGATGTAGTCCATTTGTTTATTTCTGCTTTTGTTTCCCTTGCTTGAGGAGACAGAGCCAAAAATATATTGCAAAGCCTGATGTCCAAGAGCATACTGCCTATGTTTTCTTCTAGGATTTTTATGGTTTCAGGTCTTACATTTAAGTGTTTACTCCACTTTGAGTTTATTTTTTTATATGGTGTGAGAAAGTAGTCCAGTTTGATTCTTTTGCATGTAGCTATCCAGTTTCCCCAATACCATTTACCGAAGAGGCTGTCTTTTCCCCCCATTGTATATTCTTGCCTCCTTTGCCAAACATTAATTGACCGTAAAGTGTCAGTTTACTTCTGAGATCTGTAATCTGTTCCACTGATTTATCTGTTTGTTTTTGTGCCATTACCATACTGTTTTGATTACTGTAGCTTTGTAGTATAGTTTGAAATCAGGGAGTGTGATACTTTCAGCTTTGTTCTTCTTTGTCAAGATTGATTTAGTTATTTGGGGTCTTTTGTGTTTCCATACAAATTTTTAAATTATTTTTTCTAGTTCTGTAAACAATACTATTGGTATTTTGATAGGGATTGCAATTGAATCTGTAGATTGCCTTGGGTAGTAGGTTATTTTAACAATACTAATTCTTCCAATGTATGAGCACAGTATATATTTCCATTTGTGCCATCTTCAATTTCTTTCATCAGTGTCTTATAGTTTTCAGAGTACAAGTCTTTTATCTCTTTGGTTAGATTTATTCCTAGGTATTTTATTCTTTTTGATGCAATTGTAAACAGAACTGTTTTCTTAGTTTCTCTCTCTATGAGTTCATTATTAGAATACACAACAGATTTCTGTATATTAATTTTGTATCCTGCAATTTTACTGAATTCATTTATTCTAATCGAGTTTTGGTAGCATCTTTAGGATGTTCTATAGTATCATGTCATCTGCAAACAGTGACAGTTTTACTTCTTCCTTTCCAATCTAGATTTCCTTTTTTTTTTTTCCTTGTCTGATTGCTATGGCTAGGACCTCCAGTACTACGTTGAATAAAAGTGGCAAGAGTGGGTATCCTTGTCTTTCTCCTGATCTTAAAGTAAATACTTTCATCTTTTTACCATTGAGTAAGACATTGGCTGTGGGTTTGTCACATATGGCCTTTATTATATTGAGGTATGTTCCCTCTTTGCCTATTTTATTGAGAGTTTTTATAGTAAGTGGATGTTGAATTTTGTCAAAAGCTTTTCCTGCACCTATTGAGATGATCATATAATTTTTATCTTTCAATTTGTTAATGTGTTGTATCACATTGACTTGTGAGTATTGAACCATCCTTGCATCCCTGGGACAAATCCTTCTTGATCATGGTATATGATCCTCTTAATGTACTGTTAATTTGGTATGCTAACATTTTTGTCAAGAATTTTTGCATCTGTGTTCATCAGTGATACTGGCTGTAATTTTCTCTTCTTCTGCGGTGTCTTTGTCTGGTTTTGGTATCAATGTGATGCTGGTCTCATAGAAAGAGTTAGGAACTGTTCCTTCCTCTTCAATTTTTTTGGAAAAGTTTGAGAAGGATAGGTGTTAACTGTGCTCTAAATGTTTGGTAGAATTCACCTGTGAAGCTGTATGGTTGTGGACTTTTGTTTTTTGGGAGTTTTTAAATTATTAATTCAATTTCAGTACTGATAATTGGTCTGTTCATATTTTCTATTTCTTCCTGATTCAATCTTGGGACATTGTACATTTCTAGGAATTCATCCATTTATTCTAGGTTGTCTATTTTATCAACATATAATTGTTCATAGCACTCTTATGATTCTTTGTATTTCTGTGGTGTCACTTGTAACTCCTCTTTCAGTCCCGTTTTATTTATTTGGCTCCTCTATTTTTCTTGATGAGTTTAGCTAAAGTTTAGCTAAAGTTTTATCCATTTTATTTCTCTTTACAAAGAACCAGTCCTTAGTTTCTTTGATCTTTTCTATATATATATTTTTAGTCACTATGTCATTTATTTCCACTCTGTCTTTATATTATCTTTCCTTCTACTAACTTTAGGTTTTGTTTGTTCTTCTTTTTCTAGTTCCTTTAGATGTAAGTTTAGAGTGTTTGATATTTTTCTCATTTCCTGAAGTAGGCTTATATTGATTTAAACTTCCCTCTTAAAATGGCTTTTGCTCCAGTCCATAGATTTTGGATTGTTGTGGATTTCGATTTTCATTTCTCTCCAGGTGTTTTTGATTTCTTCTTTGATTGGCCCATTGGTTGTTTAGTAGCATGCTTTTTAGCCTTCACATATCTGTGTTTGTTTTTGTCTTGTAGTTGATTTCTAGTCTCATACCCTTGTGGTCAGAATAGATGTGTGATATGTTTTTGATCTTAAATTTATTGGGACATGTTTTGTGGCCTTGCATAAGATCTATTCTGGAGAACATTCCACATGCACTTGAAAAGAATGTGTATTTTGATGTTTTGGATGAAATGGTCTGTATATATCTATTGATTACTTCTGGTCTGATGTATCATTTAAGACCAGTGTTTCCTTATTGATTTTCTGTCTAATTGATCTGTCCATTGATGTAAGTGGAATGTTAAAATGCTGTACTATTATTGTGCTATTGTCAATTTCTTCCTTTATGTTTGCTTTATGTATTTAGGTGATCCTATGTTGGGTGTATATATATATATATATATATATATATATATATTAGCTGTGTTGCTGTGCGCAGGTTTTCTCTAGTTGCGGCTAGTGGGGGCTACTCTTCATTGCGGTGCGTGGGCTTCTCATTGTCGTGGCTTCTCTTATTGCAGAGCACTCTTATTTAGAGCATGGGTTCTAGGTGCATGGGCTTCAGTAGTTGTGGCATGCGGGCTCAGTAGTTTTGGCTCATGGGCTCTAGAGCGCAGGTTCAGTAGTTGTGGTGCACGGGCTTAGTTACTCCATGGCATGTGGGATCTTCCCGGGTGAGGGATCAAACCCATGTCCCCTGAATTAACAGGCAGAGTCTTAACCAGTGCACCACTGCAGAAGCTCCTGCATATACTTTTTAAATTGTTATATCCTGTTGTTGGAGTGATCCTTTTATCACGTTATGCCCTTTGTCTCTTATTACAGTCTTTGTCTGAAAGTTAATTTCATCTAAGTATTGCTACCCAAGATTTTTGTTTCCATTTGCAGGGACTACTCTTTCCCATCCTCTCACTTTCAGTCTGTATGTATCTTTAGGTCTGAAATGAGTCTCTTGTAGCCAACATATATATGGATCTTGTGTTTTTGTTTTTGTTTTATCCAACCACTCTATGCCTTTTGATTGGAGCATTTAGTCCATTTATATTTAAAGTAATTACTGATAGGCATGTACTTATTGCCATTTTGTACATTGTTTTCCGGTCGTTTTCATAGTTCTTTTGTGTTCCTTTCTTCTTTTGCTCTCTTTCCTTGTGATTTGATGCCTATCTTTAGTGTTATGTTTAGTGTTATGTTTAGAATTCCTTTCTCTTTTTTTTGTGGGTGTATCTATCATAGATAGATGTAGTTGGTTTGTAGTTACCATAAGGTTCATATATACATATAATTTTTTTGATGTTCTCTTATGTTCAATTGCATTCTAACAACTCTACATTTTACTCCCCCAACTACATTTAATGTTTTGATGTCATATTTTACAGTTTTTTAATGTGTATTCCTTACTTATTGAGGATATAAATAATTTTACTACTTTTGTCTTTTAATTTTTCTACTAGCTTTGTAATTTGTTGATCTATGACCTTTACAGTATGTTTGCCTTTACCAGTGAGATTTTACCTTTCATAATTTTCATATTTCTAGCTGTGGCTTTGTCTTTTCTGTTAGAGAAGTCCCATTAACATTTCTTGTAAGGCCAGTTTAGTGGCATTGAACTCTTTTAGCTTTTACTTCCCTGTAAAATTCTTTATCTCTCCTTCAAATCTGAATGATAACTTTGCTAGCTTGTTCTTGGTTGTAGGATTTTTCCTTTCATCACTTTGAATATATTGTTCCACCTCCTTCTGGCCAGTAAAGTTTCTGCTGAAAAGTCAGCTCACAGTCTTAAGGGAGTTCCCTTGTACATAACTAGTTGTTTTCTCTTCCTAATTTTAAGATTCTCTATTTATCCTTCATTTTGCTATTTTAATTATAATGTGTCTTGATGTGTATCTATTTGGGTTCATCTTGTTTGGGACTCTCTGCGCTTACTGGACCAGAGGTCTGTTTCCTCCCCTAGGTTAAGGAAGGTTTCAGCTATTATTTTTTCAAATAAGTTCTGCTCCTTTCTCTCTCTCTTCTTCTGGAACTCTTACAGTGTGAATGTTGGTACATTTGATTTTGTTCCAGAGGTCTCTTACACAATCCTCATTTTTAAAATATTCTTTCTTTTTTCTTTCTTTTCTTTTTTTTTTTTTTTCTGTTCAGCTGAAGTGATTTCTACTACTCTGTCTTTCAGATTGCTGATCCATGCCAATGTATCATCTAATCTACTGTTGATTCCTTCCAGTTATTTTTTTATTTCATTTATTATATTTTTCAGCTGTTTAGTTCTTCTTTATGTTTGCTAACTGTTGAAATTCTCATTCTCACTGTGTTCATCCATTCTCCTCCTGAGCTCAGTGAGTATCTTTATGATCATTACCTTTAACTACTTATCAAGTAGATTGCTTATCTCTACTTGGTTTAGTTCTTCTGAGCTATTGTCTTATTTCTTAATTTGGAACATATTCCTCTGTCTCCTCATTTTGCCCACTTCTCTGTGTTTATTTCTATGTGTTAGGTAGATTGATTATATTTCCTGATGTTAGAGAAGGGACCTTGTATAGGAGGTGTCCTATGGGGCTCAACAGCACACTCCCCTATGGTCACCAGAGCTATATGTTCTAGGGGTGCCTTCTATGCAGGCTCTATTCACCCTTCTATTGTGGCAAGGCTGACTGCTATGGTCATACTGGTAGGTGGGACTGGCCAGCTGAAACTGTCTGTGTGGACAGTGTTGGGGGTGCTCAGCACTGGTGCTGGCCTGCTTCCATCTTCACAATGCTTGGGGCTTTTAACTTCCAGTTAGAATTGCTCTTACATTTTTGGTCAACTATTTTTGCTTTCCCCCACAAGCTATCTCTATCAATCAGGACTGAATTTAACTGCATTAGTAGGTACCTGGCCACAGTGGGTTAAACAAATTAGTTAATTTTTCTCCCATAACAAGGGACTCAGGGTAGGAAGCCTAGAGCTATTGCTCAAGAACCAGGCTCCTTCCTGCTCTATGATCCTCAGTGTAAGACTTTTGCCATCCTAGCTATGAAATGGCTGTTCATCTCTGCGAGTTGAGTGGAAAGAAGGGTAAGGGCAATATGAACTACAGATGTCAGGTGTATCTGTTCCATCTTAAAAATACCCTCTGAGCAACTTCTGCTTATATCTTAATGGCCCAAACTGTTACATAGCCATCCGTGGCTACAAGGGAGTTATGAGAAGGTAAGTAAATTTATGCAGGCACTTTGGCTCCCAAATTAGAATTAGGTCCCTGTTCATAAGGAGAAAGGGGAGGATGGATACAAGTTGGACACCTAGCAGTGTCTCCTATACCACCACCCATCCTAGAAGCACCTTGGCTGGCACAGTGTCAAGGGTCTTCTGACTACATTGCCCTGCTTCAATTCACCATTCCTGTTAGTCTCATCTCCCTACCTCACTTCTTGATGCTTTGATCATGATCAGATTATTGTACTGGATTCAGATCTAATGCTGGATCTTGACCTATTATTCCCACTTTTCCCCTCTCTGCCTATTGATATTCTCCCTGTTTGTCAAGGCTCCACTCAAATGTTTCCTACTCAGTGACACCTCCTTACCTCTTAATTAATCAGAATTAATCAGCATTTTAGTGTACTAATAAGTTAGGCTATATTAGGATATAGTTAGTTGTGGATAGACCTGTTTCCCTCAGTAGAAGGCAAACTCTTAAAGATAAGGGCTATGTCATACTTTATTGTAGCTCAGTGTCTGGCAAAAAGGTAGGTCCTCAATAAGTATCTTCTATACTACTGTGACGCTTTTCTTGATTCTTCAAGCATTTTCTGTGCTTCTTATTCTAAATAACTGTCTGTCTCCTGTGTTGAGGTTCTCACTCTGCATCTACATTATAAATACTTGCTATAACACAGATACAAAGCATGGATGTGAGGGGAACTGTTCTCTCTGCCTAAGCTTATTCTCCATCTTATCCATCCATTCCCTGATGCTGGGAGGAGGGTTTTCTTTAGAGATCTTTCCTGGTGGCTGATGTGAGTGTTCAAGAAAACCCTCAAATGTTCCTTCCTTCTAGCCCTTCTCTTCCAAAGAATGGAGAGATATATATAAGTGAAAATTACCAGGGGCAGACAGATGTCAACAAAAGAGTGAAAGACAGATATTACAATATCATTAAATCAGAACACGACCCTGGTACTTCAAATGAAATACAAAGTGTGGCCCACAAGGCAAATTTTTCACATATAACTAACAGCAACTTGACATTTTCAATTCATCTGTGGATTTTTCCACGCAAAAAAAAAAAAAAAAAAAAAAAAAAAAAGACAGTTCAGAAATTGTTTCCCCCAACAGGGGTTATTTTCAAAGCAGGTGTTCTTGTAAATAAACTCTATTGTGCTTGCTTTCTAATGTTGTTTCCCATTAAAAAAAAAAAAAAAAACACACTGTCAGTATGTTGGCACACTGCAACAAAATTCAAATTCTTCCTGTGGTTTTCTATATCAGAAAATATTTCCATACTGAATTCTTGGCGAAGGATTGTAGCTTTTCTAATCTGGGGGAGAACCATGGGAAGTAACATGTAAATTGGCAGAAGTGGCTTTGAATCTTTTATAGTACTACCATTTACTGACTTCTTTAGAGGTTATATAGAATTGTTTCCCTTTCATTGCCTGTTTTCATGATACCTCAAGTGCACGACACATTGTGTTGCTTTCCTAGTTGGAGCAATGACTAACCTGAAAGGGAAGTCCATGTAGTCACTGTATCACCACCCAAGATTGGCTGTGGAAATGTGGACTTAAAGGCAATTGTTCTAAGAATTGCAGGGCAATTCTTCAAGCCCTGCCTCTCAGAGACCCAGAGAGAATTATATATTCTTGTTTTGGTTTCTCCCATAATCAGGGAGATGATCCCCACTCCCTTCTCCTAAGAGACCCAGAGCCTAGAAACAATCATCTGTAATGGAAGTCATATTCCAGGGCAAACCACAGAGGCATTCTGAGATGGCTCTTAACTCTCTCTTTTTTTCCTAACTCAATCTCCTTTCCCTTACATCTCACCCTTCACTGAACTGGGTAATAAGATATTGAAAATATCAGAAACCTGAATAAAGAAATTACTTCTAAAGACTGGTTCACTAAAATAAAGTCATCTCCAGGAATACTTGCTCAATTCTTTCTGTCCTAGTTTAGAGTAGGTTTCTCTCCTGTGTATTCCCAAAGCTCTCTATGTTCACTGCTGGCTGCTAGTACAGAATTTACCACAATATACTGCTCCAAGTTTCTCTCAACTAGAATTCTGAGAGCTCTTGAGCCCAGGATGCTGTGTCTTAATAACCTTAGCATTCTCAGTGCTCAGGTCATTACAAGGAACACAGTAGGAGCTTAATAAATGTTTAATAAATGAACGAAGAGTAAAATTCCTAAGCTATAGCATATATATATATATACACACACACATATAAATGCATATTATATATGCACAAATATATATACATATGTATCCATTTATTTAGCTTTGATTAGATTGATATCTCTGACAACCAAAATCTAGTAAAATTCTGCATCTGTTGAAGAACAGCATATGTGAAACCACTGTATCCAGACAGAGACATAAAACGTTAATATGATGTTTTTAAATATATCTCACAAGCTTCAAAATAGAGAACTAAAATGTAAGTGGGTGGCAGAAGTAGGGAAACCAACTGCTACAAAGCTAATTTTCAAGAGAGCAGAATGTACGTGAAATCATATTCCAAGTAGTACAGCAAGAGCAATCTGTAATACACCTACTCCTCCCAATGAAAATGTACCCTTCATATACATCAGACTTAACCATAACTTTAATAGGCACACATATCACATTCAAGTACTGTCATAACCTGAATGACACCTCCTTGTATTCAAATATAACCACAGTCCCTTAAAGTCATAAGAACTTTTAAAAGATGGATATTTTTACAATTTGGGAAAATAAACATAGGGATTCCTATAAACAGTGTAAAAACAGTATAAAGACTGATTTTTGTATTTTTCCATTATAAAACAATGCCATTGTTACTTTTCACTTGTTTTGTAGAGTACAAATGGAGATGTTCAACACATTTTGCCATTTTTTACTTACATGATTAGAGCATCTTCAACTCTTTTGACATTTAAATTATATTTTATGCTGCTTATGTAATGATGTGTCATTCTTTACATTTAATTTGTAGTTGTAAAAGTTGCATCAAATCCTTTGTTTCCTGGCTCTGTATTTTTAAATCTGAGAAGCCTTGCTGACCTTTTCCCAGTTTCTAGCCCTCTCTGAGGGAATTTCATTAAGTGGCTGGCCTTTCTGGCTTGCGAGATTGGCACTACATAGAATGAGACCATCAGTTGGGGCAAATTGCATGTTAACCAACTGCTCTCCACCCTTCATATCATTTTCATCTGGGTAAGGACATTTTAAAATGAGCATCAAAAACAGCCATCAACAAAAACAGAAATATAGATCAATGGAACAGGATAAGAAAGCCCAGAGATAAACCCACACACAAATGGTCACCTTATCTTTGATAAAGGGGGCAAGAATATATACAATGGAGAAAAGACAGCCTCTTCAATAAGTGGTGCTGGAAAAACTGGACAGCTTAAGGTAAAAGAATGAGATTAGAACACTTCCTAACACCATACACAAAAATAAACTCAAAATGGATTAAAGACCTAAATGTAAGGCCAGAAACTATCAAACTCTTAGAGGAAAACATAGGCAGAACACTCCATGATATAAATCACAGCAAGATCCTTTTTGACCCACCTTCTAAGAAAGGGAAATAAAAACAAAAATAAACAAATGGGACCTAATGGAACTTAAAAGCTTTTGCACAGCAAAGGAAACCATAAACAAGACGAAAAGACAACCCTCAGAATGGGAGAAAATATTTGAAAATGAAGCAACTAACAAAGGATTAATCTCCAAAATACACAAGCAGCTCATGCAGCTCCATATCAAAAAAACAACCCAATCCAAAACTGGGCAGAAGACCTAAATAGACGCTCCTCCAAAGAAGATATACAGATTGCCAACAAACACATGAAAGGATGCTCAACATCACTAATCGTTAGAGAAATGCAAATCAAAACTACAATGAGGTACCACCTCACACTGGTCAGAATGGTCAACATCAAAAAATCTACAAACAATAAATGCTGGAGTGGGTGTGGAGAAAAGGGAACACTCTTGCACTGTTGGTGGGAATATAAATTGATACAGCCACTCTGGAGAACAGTATGGAGGTTCCTTAAAAAACTAAAAATAGAACTACCATATGACGCAGCAATCCCACTACTGGGCATATACCCTGAGAAAACCATAACTCAAAAAGAGTCATGTACCAGAGACTGGTTCAAGATGGCGGAGTAAAAGGACATGCTCTCACTAGCTCTTGCGAGACCACTGGAATCACAACTAACTGCTGAACAATCATTGACAGGAAGACACTGCAGCTCACTAAAATGATACCCCACATCCAAAGACAAAGGAGAAGCCACAATGAGATGGTAGGAGGGGTGCAATCACAATAAAATCAAATCCCATAACTGCTGGGTGGGTGACTCACAAATTGGAGAACACTTATATCACAGAAGTCCAACCACTGGAGTGAAGGTTCTGAGGACCTCCTCAGGCTTCGCAACCTGGGGATATGGCAATGGGAGGAGGAATTCCTAGAGAATCAGACTTTGGAGGCTAGTAGGATCTGATTGCAGGACTTTGACAGGACTTGGGTAAATAGAGATTCCACCCTTGGAGGGCACACACAAAGTAGTGTGCACATTGGGACCCAGGGGAAGAAGCAGTGACCCCATAGGAGACTGAACCAGACCTACATGCTAGTGTTGGAGAGTCTCCAGCAGAGGCAGGGGGTGGCTGTGTCTCATCGAGAGGACAAGGACACTGGCAGTAGAAGCTCTGGGAAGGACTCCTTGATGTAAGCCCTCCCAGAGTCTGCCATGAGCCCCACCAAAGAGCCCGGATAGGCTCCAGTGTTAGGTCACATCAGGCCAAACAACCAACAAGGAGGGAACCCAACCCCACCCATCAGCAGACAAGTGGATTAAAGTTTTACTGAGCTCTGCCCACCAAAGCAACAGCCAGCTCTACCCACCACCAGTCCCTCCCATCAGGAAACTTGCACAAGCCTAGTAGATAGCCTCATCCACGGGAGGGCAGACAGAAGAAGCAAGAAGAACTACAATCCTGCAGCCTGTGGAACAAAAACCACACTCACAGAAAGATAGACAAGATGAAAAGGCAGAGGACCATGTACCAGATGAAGGAACAAGATAAAACCCCAGAAAAACAACTAAATGAAGTGGAGATAGGCAACCTTTCGGAAAAAGAATTCAGAATAATGATAGTGAGGATGATCCAGGATCTCAGAAAAAGAATGGAGGAAACGATCGAGAAGATGCAAGAAATGTTTAACAAAGACCCAGAAGAATTAAAGAACAAACAACAAGAAGAATTAAAGAACAAGCAAACAGAGATGAACAATATAATAACTGAAATAAAAAATACACTAGAAGGAACCAGTAGCAGAATAACTGAGGCAAAAGAATGGATACGTGACCTGGAAGGCAGAGTGGTGGAATTAACTGCTGCAGAACAGAATAAAGAAAAAAGAATGAAAAGAAATGAAGACAGCCTAAGAGATCTCTGGGACAACATTAAATGCAACAACATTCTTATCATAGGGGTCCCAGAAGGAGGAGAGAGACAGAAAGGACCCGAGAAAATATTTGAAGAGATTATAGTCTAAAACTTCCCTAACATGGGAAAGGAAATAGCCACCCAAGTCTAGGAAGTGCAGAGAGTCCCAGGCAAGATAAACCCAAGGAGAAACATGCCGAGACACACAGTAATCAAATTGGCAAAAATTAAAGGCAAATAACAATTATTGAAAGCAGCAAGGGAAAAAGACAAATAATATACAAGGCAACTCCCATAAGGTTAACAGCTGATTTCTCAGCAGAAACTCAACAAGCCAGAAGGGAGTGGCATGACAAATTTAAAGTGATGAAAGGGAAGAACCTACAACCAAGATTACTCTACACGGCCAGGATCTCATTCAGATTCGATGGAGAAATCAAAAGCTTTACAAACAAGCAAAAGCTAAAAGAATTCAGCACCACCAAACCAGCTCTACAACAAATGCTAAAGGAACTTCTCTAAGTAGGAAACATGAGAGAAGAAAAGGACCTACAAAAACAAACCCATAACAATGAAGAAAATGGTATTAGGAACATACATATGGATACTTACCTTAAATGTGAATGGATTAAATGCTTCACCCAAAAGACACAGGCTCCCTGAATGGATACAAAAACAAGACCCGAATATATGCTGTCTACAAGAGACCCACTGAAGACTAGGGACACATACAGACTGAAAGTGAGGGAATGGAAAAAGATATTCCATGCAAATGGAAATCAAAAGGAAGCTGGAGTAGCAATATTCATAGCAGATAAAATAGACTTGAAAGTAAAGAATGTTACAAGAGACAAGGAAGAACACTACATAATGATCAAGGGATCAATCCAAGAAGAAGATATAGCAATTATAAATATATATGCACCAACATAGGAGCACCTCAATACATAAGGCAACTGCTAACAGCTATAAAAGAGGAAATCAACAGTAACACAATAATAGTGGGGGACTTTAACACCTCACTTGCACCAATGGACAGATATCCAAACAGAAAATTAATAAGGAAACACAAGCTTTAAATGACACAATAGACCATATTGATTTAATTGATATTTATAGGACATTCCATCCAAAACCAGCAGATTACACTTTCTTCTCAAGTGCACACGGAACATTCTCAAGGATAGATCACATCTTGGGTCACAAATCAAGATTCAGTAAACTTAAGAAAATTGAAATCATATCAAGCATCTTTTCTGACCAGAACACTATGAGATTTGAAATCAATTACAGGGAAAAAAATGTAAAACGCACCAACAGATGGAGGCTGAAGAATAACCAAGAGATCACTGAATAAATCAATAAATACCTAGAGACAAGTGACAATGAAAACACAATAATCCAACACCTATGGGATACAGCAAAACCAGTTCTAAGAGGGAAGTTTATAGCTATACAAGCCTACGTCAAGAAACAAGAAAAATCTCAAATAAATAACCTAAGCTTACACCTAAAGGAACTAGAGAAAAAAGTACAAACAAAACCCAAAGTTAGCAGAAGGAAAGGAATCATAAAGATCAGAGCAGAAATAAATGAAATAGAAAGAAAGAAAACAAGAGCAAAGATCAATAAAACCAACAGCTGGTTCTTTGAGAAGATAAACAAAATTGATAAACCATTAGCTAGACTCATCAAGAAAAAGAGGCAGAGGACTCAAATCAATAAAATGAGCAATGAAAAAGAAGAAGTTACAACAGACACCTCAGAAATACAAAGCATCCTAAGAGACTACTACAAGCAACTCTATGCCAATAAAATGGACAACCTGGAAGACATGGACAAATTCTTAGAAAGGTATAACCTTCCAAGATTGAACCAGGAAGAAATAGAAAATATGAACAAACCAATCACAAGTAATGAAATTGAAACTGTGATTAAAAATCTTCCAACAAACAAAAGTCCAGGACCAGAAGTCTTCACAGTTGAATTCTATCAAACATTTAGAGAAGAGCTAACACCCATCTTTCTCAAACTCTTCCAAAAAATTGCAGAGGGAGGAACACTCCCAAACTCATTCTATGGGGCCACCATAACCCTGATACCAAAACCAGACCAAGATACTACAAAAAAAGAAAATTAAGAACAATATCACTGATGAATATAGATGCAAAAATCCTCAACAAAATACTAGCAAACAGAATCCAACAACACATTAAAAGGATCATACACCATGATCAAGTGGGATTTATCCCAGGGATGTAGGGATTCTTCAATATATGCAAACCAATCAATGTGACACACCATATTAACAAACTGAAGAAGAAAAACCATATGATCATCTCAATAGAGGCAGAAAAAGCTTATGACAAAATTCAACACCCATTTATGGTAAAAACTCTCCAGAAGGTGGGCATAGAGGGAACCTACCTCAACATAATAAGGCTATATATGACAAACCCACAGTCAACATCATTCTCAATGGTGAAAAACTGAAACCGTTTCCTCTAAGATGAAGAACAAGACAAGGGTGTCCACTCTCACCACTATTATTCAACATAGTTTTGGAAGTCCTAGCCACGGCAATTAGAGAAGAAAAAGAAATAAAAGGAATACATTTTGGAAAAGAAGAAGTAAAACTGTCACTGTTTGCAGATGACATGATACTATACCTAGAGAATCCGAAAGATGCCACCAGAAAACTACTAGAGCTAATCAATGAATTTGGTAAAGTCGCAGGATACCAAATTAATGCACAGAAATCTCTTGCATTCCTATACACTAATGATGAAAAATCTGAAGGAGAAATTAAGGAAACACTCCCATTTACCACTGCAACAAAAAGAATAAAATGTCTGGGAATAAACCTACCTAGGGAGACAAAAGACCTGTATGCAGAAAACCATAAGACACTGATGAAAGAAATTAAAGATGATACCAACAGATGGAGAGATATACCATGTTCTTGGACTGGAAGAAACAATATTGTGAAAAATGACTGTACTACCCAAAGCAATCCACAGATTCTATGCAATCCCTATGAAATTACCAATGGCATTTTTTAAGAACTAGAAAAAAAATTCTTAAAATTTGTATGGAGACACAAAAGACCCCGAATAGTCAAAGCAGTTTTGAGGGAAAAAATCTGAGCTGGAGGAATCGGACTCCCTGATTTGAGACTATACTTCAAAGCTACAGCAATCAATACAGTATGGTAATGGCACAAAAACAGAAATATAGATCAGTGGAACAGGATGGAAAGCCCAGAGATAAACCCACACACCTATGGTCAACTAATCTATGACAAAGGAGGCAAGGATATACAATGGAGAAAAGACAGTCTCTTCAGTAAGTGGTGCTGGGAAAACTGGACAGCTACATGTAAAAGCATGAAATTAGAACACTCCCTAACACCATACACAAAAATAAACTCAAAATGGATTAGAAACCTAAATGTAAGACTGGACACTATAAAACTCTTAGAGGAAAACATAGGAAGAAAACTCTTTGACAAACATCACAGCAAGGTCTTTTTTGATCTACCTTCTAGAGTAATGGAATTAAAAACAAAAATGAACAAATGGGACCTAATGAAACTTAAAAGCTTTTGCACAGCAAAGGAAACTACAAACAAGATGAAAAGAGAACCCTTAGAATGGGAGAAAATATTTGCAAACGAATCAACGGACAAAGGATTAATCTCCAAAATATATAAACAGTTCATGCAGCTCAATATAAAAAAGCAAACAATGCAATGAAAAAATGGGCAGAAGATCCAAATAGACATTTTTCCAAAGAAGACATACAGATGGCCAAGAAGCACATGAAAAGCTGCTCAACATCACTAATTATTAGAGAAATGCAAATCAAAAGTACAATGAGGTATCACTCACACCAGTTAGAATGGGCATCATCAGAAAATCTACAAACAACAAATGCTGGAGAGGGTGTGGAGAAAAGGGAACCCTCTTGCACTGTTGGTGGGAATATAAATTGATACAGCCACTATAGAGAACATTATGGAGGTCCCTTCAAAATCTAAAAATAGAACTACCATATGACCCAGCCATCCCACTACTGGGCATATACCCAGAGGAAACCATAATTCAAAAAGAGACATGTATCACAGTGTTCATTGCAGCACTATTTACAATAGCCAGGTCATGGAAGCAACCTAAATGCCCATTGATAGACGAATGGATAAAGAAGAAGTGGTACATATATACGATGGAATATTACTCTGCCCTAAAAAGGAATGAAATTGGGTCATTTGTAGAGACGTGGAAGGATCTAGAGACTGTCTTACAGAGTGAAGTAACTCAGAAAGAGAAAAACAAATATCGTATATTAACGCATATATGTGGAACCTAGAAAAACGGTACAGATGAACCAGTTTGCAGGGCAGAAATAGAGACACAGATGTAGAGAACAAATGTATGGACACCAAGGGGGGAAAGTGGCAGGGGGTGGTGGTGGTGGTGGTGGGATGAATTGGGAGATTGGGATTGACGTATATACCCTAATATGCATAAAATAGATAACTAATAAGAACCTGCTGTATAAAAAAATAAATAAAATAAAATTCAAAAAACAATACTGTTGGTGACAGAGAAGCGAATAAGGTGTGGTCTCTTACCCAAGAATCCTAACAACTCCAGCATGGAACATATCATTGAGCAAAGATGCAAAAAATACTTCTTGGGTAGATGGTTGCATAAATGGATGTATATTAATCCTCTGCTTTGTCTAAAACCTAGCTCTTGCTTTGTCATTTCTTCATGAAAATGTAAATTTTGATAGACCTTTAAAGAGTGTTGCTGTCTATTGCCAAGCTCTGATTATTCTTACCTCTCTTGCTTTGTGAGTCAAACCATTCTAACCCTACCTGCCAGGCAATCAAGCCCACACTGAGATCTCCTTCCTTACAATTCTAACTGGACTAGTCATTTTGCAATTCATCATGCTCTGCATTACTGCTCTCCTTGTATTGTTACATTATCTTGCTACTGATTGCCTTATTTGTTAAAGGCAATTCTCTTTACTTTCTGCTTTCCCAAAAAAGATAAGCTCCTTAACAGCAGGAACTATACTTACTATAATGGGTAAAACTGTGAGTGCTTGAGCTAGTCTAGCCTGGCTTTGTCACTTAATATCTGTGTGACCCAGTGTAAGTGACTTAACCTCACTGGACTTTGGTTTCCTTATCTGTAATATGGAAATAATAGGAGTTCTCCACTCTCAATGGGTTGTTGTGAGGATTACAGTCATTAATATGTATAAAGTACTTAGAATAGTTCGTGGCACATAGTACGTGCTCAGTAAATATCAGTTACATATTTGGTTTCTCAGCGTAGCACCTGTCACAAAATATGATAGAAGACATGAGATACTCAGTAAATAATTGTTAAAGTTTAGCCATAAAAAGGAGAGTGAAAAGATGATGAGATATGCACATTTAAAACTATTTTTTTTAATTTCTATTTTTACCCTTTGCTCTTTGATTGACTGGTAAAGATAAAACATAAAAACCTCTTAAAAAAAAAATCTTAAACTCTCCAGTGCCAATAGACTAACAATCTGGAGACTCCTGATGCAGTTCAGACTCTGACCTAAGCCACCTGGGTGACCTCTGGTGAGTCACTGAAGTGTTCTGATCATTTGTTTCCAAATCTCTCTGTTAGGCATAATAATACCACTCCCCTCAACTGAGTCTTTCAAATTTCTAAATGAGTGTATAAGAATAAGTGACTTAAGATCCTGACTCATCACATTCAGCAAAATAGCCTTACCCCCTACTTCAGTGAGAAAACTAAAGACGTCACATGTGATCTCCTTCAACTTTCTGCCACCATGAATAAATACATCGAAAGATATGCTTAAGTGACTCCCCTCCTTTTTCAGAGAATGAGCTTTCCCTCCTGATCAGCCCTAACTTCTTAGCTGTGACCTTGATCTCCTTCTTTTCTACACCCTATGAAATGATGAAAATGCTCACAAAAGAAGTAATCAGCTTTAAACATCTGCCAGCAATTATCCTCTCCCTTTCCTGTATCTTCAAATCACCCCTCTCTAATGCCTGTTTTCCCTCAGCCTGTGAGCCTGCTTAAGTTTCTCCCATTCCAAAATCCTTAATCCCACACCCCCTCTAACATGTAAGATCTCTCCTCTTTCATCTAGACTTCTCAAAAGGCTTCACCATTTCCCCTTCTTTTACTGGATTTGCTTTTACTGCATTTGCTTGATTGATCTCCTAATTGCTAAATCCAACATTTTCGTATTTTAGCCCTCATCTAATTACATGCATCTGATATGCTGAGTACGCCCTCCTCTTGTAACCCACTCTACAATTTCTGTGACTCCTTTATCTCCTGGTTCTTCTTCTGCCTTGACCATTGTTTCTGTCACTCTCCTTCTCTGACTCAGCTCACTTTCTGAATGATGGTTTCCCCGAGCAATCTGTCCCTATTCCACTTGTCTTCCTTCATGAGCCTTCTTGCTGGGGGAGATGCGGGGCGGTCTCATCATTTCAGTTACAACTTCTAATGAAACAATTCACACATCTTTGAAACAGGATCTGAAACTGGGATTCAATCTACTTGGGTTTTGGTTGAGGCCCCAAGACAACAGATGTCAACTAGTCCCATGCTCCAGAATGAAATTCTATAGCACCTGAGCAGAAACTGGAAGTGGAAAGCACATCTTACATTACAGCTGTACTAATGTATCTTCACAAAGTGGAACTGCAGAGGTGAAGATGGGGAGCGGTCATAAGTAATCAGCCAAAGGAAACACACTCCTGGCATGTGTAGCTAGCATAGCGGTAGTCACCATAGCTCAGTACACAACTCTTCAATGAGCCCATGGAAGTGCTCAAAAGGGAAAGAACCACCTTGAACCATCTGGAACAGCCAGAGCAACCCCATACCAGATTACACTGGTGCCAGTCAAAAGAAACCTTTTCTGACCCTTACTTTCCTCCCTCCTCCCATCTATTGCCTGCTCTCAGTGGGAAGGCAGAAGTTTGACTTGAAATGCTGATTTGCAATTTCAACTACTACATAAGATCAGATATTTTACTTACTAAAATGGGACTACCTAGGGAACCAAAAGTGACCAAAAGGGCTCAATGATGACTGTTTCTCAAGTTGCATTTATTAAGTATAATAAGCACATCTATATTACTAGCCCAGACTCTTATCTGAGCCTTGTGTTCATAATCCTAACATCCAACCACACATCTTCACCTGGATGCCTTAAATTACACATGTTCCAAACTAAACTCATCCTTGCCTAAACTTGTTTCTACCTCTATATTTTTTCTCAGATGGCATCAACCATTTTTGGTTTCCATATTTATATCAATATCCCTAAGAGCAAAATCAAGTTCCAAGGATCACTCTATTCTTTTATACTCTATTCTTAATGCCATTGTGCTCACTCAAATCTTCATCACTGTTTCCCTGGACTACTGGACTTTCTCTGACTAGTCTTGATATGTCAAACCTGTAGCTGACCCAGTGAAACCCTGCATTGTGGTTATCTATTTAAAATTTAAATCGTATGGCATAAGACCCTTCAATGATTTCTCATCACCCAAAGAATTCCCTTATCAGAATATTCTGGCCTTTAACTACTTCTTCATTTTCATCTCTAGTTACATGTTGCTTCAAATTGCACGCTCCAGCCATATTAATATGTCTGGAACCTCTGTTTCCACCAACAGACACCAATGCGGGTGTTTGCTGCTTTACTGTCTTGTTCTGTTATTGATACCTTGGAATGTCTTTCTCACCAATCCTCCTCATACTGCCAAACTCTTCTTCATCTTCTAAGACTCAATTTGCGTATCAGCTCCTTCAGGAAGCCCATTCTAGCACCATCTTCCTATATACAGACTATGTCGTTACCTCTCTTATACATGCCATGACACATTTCTGTAGCTGCAGATACTGCTTCACACTGTACCCTTTTGTCTACTTATCATTCTACTTTACTAGATTATATTTCTGGAGGGAAGTGATTATATTTTATCTATGAAGCTCCAAAGCAAAGTGTTTGGCACATGGCACACATGTAACAAACATTTTTAAAAAGAAGGAAGGAATTGTATAAAAGTATTTTACAAACCTCCTTTCATCACATTATTTCATTTGACCCTCAGAACAAAATCATGGAGTAGATATTTTAATTTCTATTTTACAATAAGGGAAACCAAGCCTTGGATAGCATAAGCAACCTGCTGACGACCACCGAGGCGATTAAGTGTAGCAAGGATTATGTATCTATGTCTTCTAGGACCAGGATCCATGTTTATCCCGCTCAACCACACTGGCACCTTTGAACACTGAACCTAAATGTATATGTGAGATAAGGCATGAGGTGTCTGATACTGTTAACAGGAGTTTCCTCTAGCCCTAAAACACCAAAAAGAGAAGAGTCAAATTCCAGTCAAAGTAAAAGAAAGAACCAGAGCTGTCTGGGTATGAAGAGATGAGGTAAAGGGCCATCGGACCTTTGAGAGCTGTGCTGCTTTACACACCACCTGCCTCTTAGACCATCCTATTATTAAGCAGAGAAGTTTTTAAACTACCACGTAATGACATTGGATTATCCAAAGTAACTCGACAGTGCCAACTCTGTAACTCTCCTGAGACACAATTGTTTCTCAGGCTGAATCAGAGTATGTTTTCCGTAGGAAGCCAGCATGGCTCTGGCACAACAAGAAAGCTGTTCTTTTGGTTTCAACATATTCATCTGGATCTCTATCTCATCTTAGAAAAGATTTCCACTCTTTCATGGCAGACTTAGGAGTCTGTTTTTCCAGTTTTGTCTATATATTTGAGATGACAACCTACGCTTTTCTCTCCCTGCCTTTTGCCTGCTCACTTATCTCCCACTAAAGTAAGAGGTAGGCTCTAAGCTCATTGTCTCAAGGGAGGAATGGGGAAAGGCAGAATGCTTTCCGGACAGCAGATAATGGCAACACAGAGAGGGCTCAACCCCAGCTACCAACTCGCCTCACTGCCCCAAGCCAGGTTCCTGAGAGTTCAGAGGTCCTGGGCTCTGCTCCTCAGCAATATCACCAGGAAGGTGTCAAGGCCCCAGGAGGAAGATGGCTTCTTAGGGTTTCTAGGCACACGGGATCAGAGGAAGACTTGCTTAAGATTCCATAAGGGCCACAAGCATGGCAAGGAAGCAGCAGCAGAATGCCAGACCTAAATAAACGATGAGGATAGGAACAACAGGCTTCTTCTCATGGTCAAGCCAGCTTGCAGGTCCAATGGCCAAAGACAAGGTTGCCCTATAGTCATACTTGGCAGTAAGACCAGGAGTTGTGACTCACCCTTGAACCACTCACCCCTGACTCACCCTTGAACCCCAGGGAGGCCTAAGCTTAACTTTTCCACTGTGTAAATAGGACTCAGAAACAGAAGTTAAGGCATGTTGGTGAAAGTAAAGGCAGTAATACCTATTGTGATTCCAAGTTTGTGAACTGAGATTCATAGATAAGTTATTGTCATCATCATCACCATCATTACCATATACTGTGGAATTTTTTCAAATACCTGACTGACAGTAATTTCCAAAGCTACCTCTATCGCACGGGAGCTTGGCAGGACCACCTGAAGCCTACAATTTTGTGGGGCATTATATTGTGGGGAAAATGTGAACAGCACTGCAGAAGAACAGAGGCAACATCCCTACTTCTATATCTGAGTCTTTATCGCCGGGTCTTCTCCTGCTCCCACCCATGTTCTTCCTATTCGCTTTAAACAAAATCACAGGAGTTTGGGATTAGCAGATGCAAACTATCATATACAGAATGGATAAACAACAAAGTCTTACCACATAGCACTGGGAACTGTATTCAGTACCTATGATAAACCATAATGCAAAAGAATATGAAAAAGAATGTGTGTGTATATATATATGTGTATGTATAACTGAATCACTTTGCTGTACAGCAGAAATTAACACAACATTGTAAATCCACTATACTTCAATAAAATAAATTTTTTTAAAAAAATCACCAAACTGCAATATTGGAAGGCTCGCTGGCATGCCTTGCCCTTCATGTTCCTCTAAGCGAGGAGCCCTGGTTGTATCAACTCTTGTATCCCGTTGCCACTCAGAGGAAAAGATTTTCCAAACATAATATTTTTCATGCTACGCTGCTGCCGCCGCCTCTGAGCTGTATCTGAATTTTCCTAATCCTGAAAATCCTGTTAAAAAAGTTGGATGACCTTGGTCTTCTCCAGCGCTTTGCTCTTGAATCATTGAGAAAGCAAAGAAGTGCATTAAATGTAAGTGCACACTGTGTAAGTCACTCGTGTCACCCCGGCTGCTGTCTAGGGCTGTGTGATCTGGAGACAACAAGAACAGTCTGCTTGAGGTATAGGATTTCAAGGCAATGAGAAAAAGAGAAACATTCCAGTCTCATAGACTCAGCAGCCTTTCACTTCTAACTCCCTTTGAAGCTAGAAGGCCGATAAAGCAATTGTTTTTCTCTTTAAGAAAGGTCAGAGTTTATTTCTAGGCCTTTCTAGCACAACAAAAGTAAGATCAGAGAAAAGCCAGCATATTTACATCAGTGTTCATTCAGTCCTATACTCCACATTCGTCTCTATGACAAATATGAAACATCTACCCTGTGTCAGGCACTGCATGTGAGTCATTTCCTCCTTTTACAAATGGGGAAACTGGGACTCAGAGAATAACTTCCAGTTAGGAAGAGCTGGGATTTGAACTAAGGTGGGTATGATCTCCCCACTGTACTGCACTGCTTCCTTATCATGTCCTCTTTCATCCATGACACTAAATAACGCTTAAGTGGCTATTGAATAGACCCACATTTCTCAGGGCCACTCTAAGTCAGAACAACCTCATAAAAATACGAATAAGGTCACGACGTCACTCCATGGCTTGAGACACGCTAATGAATGATCACACTTAGAATAAAATCAAAACAATCTTTCACGGTCCGCAAGTGATCTGGCCCTTGCCTAACCCTGGCGCTTCCCCTACACTCTCCACATCTCTTGCTCTGCTGCAGCCATCCTGCCCTTCTTTCTGTTTTTTCAAGGTTCCCCTCATTCCCTCACAGGGCTCTACATTGGTCTTTTGCCTGAAGGTTCTTCTCACAGACCCTGAAATGGATGACCCCTCACTGTTGAGATGTCAGCTCACAGACTGGCGTTGCTTATGTGTTTATTTTCTTGTTGGCTGTCTGCATATCCCTGGCATAAGGTAAGGTGATATGAGAGGGAACATGCCTCCCACTCACTGTTCTATCCCCAGCGCTCAGAATAGTGTGTGGCACACAGTAGGTACTCAATAAATATTTATTAACTGAATTCATTTGTTATTACTAGAAAAATTTTAAATGTTAAATCATAATCCTTTCCATGGTTATGAATATATATTTGGCATTCACAAAATATTGAAGGTTAATATTGGCATAAAGTTTGATTTTGCCATTTTCATAGGCAACATATAACTATTGTTTAATATAACGCTGATTTTTTTTTCTCATATCCACAGCTATTCTAAATTCAGAATCTGTTTTCTATGTTCCTAGCAGCTTTTTGTTTTTTAAAAAACATGATTTCCCATAAATATTTTATGTTGTTTATAGCTCCTTATTTTGATCATTCAATATTTGGTGACACATTGAAAACAATAAAATAAGTATCTGCTAAGTGGGACTGACTTATTAACAAGGTCCCAGTAAAACAAATGAAGTAAATTCCTCTTCCGGATGGCAATACTTACACCACGTTTCATCTGTCCACTAGCTCCTGCCCTCTTTCTTCCTGTTAATGGTGACATTTCGACATATCCATCTTGCCCTTGGAATTAGCTCTGCAGAGCCCTTTAAACCAATTGTGAGAGCATCAGACTGCAAGTCTGGGACTGAGAAATTAAACTGACCTGGAAGGGGCTTATTTGCAACCTTGAACCCCATTTCTAATTGCCGGGTTTTTACAATATCCATGACATTAGGAGAAAGCATCCTGACTCTACAACATATTGACTGTGTGGGCTTGGGTGAAATAATAATCAAAAAAAACCCCAAAAAACTCCCCTAACTTCAGATTCCTCAACTGTAAAATGGATGTCCAGGAAATAGGCTTCTAGTCTTTATGATTTGTGTGGTTTGTTGGCCAATGCTTTTGGGAACAACACACTTTTAAGGGGTGAAGAGAAAGGACTGGGCAGAGCTGATGAACTGTGATGCTGCAACAGAGGCCTCAGCTGAACCTACTACTGATGCTTTGGAGCTGGGATGGCCTTTCAGTAATGTTGAGACTAGGTACTGAATCTTGATAATCTACATCAATCAGTCACTGGATACAGGCTGCCTGCAGGAGGAAGTGTGACCCTGGACAATTGCTGTCTTTGGTTGACAGCAATTCCTGATAGGGAGTCAGGCAAGAGCCTTCAACTGCCAATACTTGGGGGAAGCTGGGGGAGTGAGTAGCTTGGTCCTTAAGGATGTCTGGGTGGTGCCCCACAGCATCCACTATGTGGGGTTGGTCATATTTCTTTGCCAGATTTCATGTGATATCAAACAAGATCATGTGTGTTGAAAGCATCTAGCCTAGTCGCAAGCACTTAGATGACAATAAAAATGTGCCATATGAATGAACAAAAGAAAAATGAGTAAATGTTTTATTGATGCCATGTTTTGTTGTATTTGCTAGTTCCCGTGTGCTGCCCGTGTTTGTCACCTGCGTCTCTCTTTCATAAAGTATGTGATTATAAAGATTTAACTTTTCAGAGAGGCTCTACTGGGTCTACCATGAGGGGCCTGTCTCCACTTCACAGATTGATTCATTTTCCCATTTGCTTTGAATGATCAGCTACACTTTTAAGTTATAGGAAGTACTGTACTAAGTGGGTCATGTTCGACAGCTACATGTTGGACCTTTGAAGACAGAATTTGGGGGATTTTTAGCATCAGAGTTAGGCTGACTGGAATCTAATCTTTTATAGAATTTTTTTAAAACCACTTCTATTTTTTAGGCTTTAAGGCTAGCCTGGCAAGGTAATATTTTCTAATTATTTCATTTCAGCTGGCCCATACATGAGATTTGCAGTAGAAACAAGGCAAATGTTATACATCTGAATCAAGAGAAAGTCATGTTATATAGTTATTTCTTTTACAAAATAAGAATTCATTTTCCTCTTTATGGAATAGATCTCCTATTTTAAAGAAATTCTTCCAATAAATACACTTTTACACATATTAATTAACAACCTTTTGAGATAAATACATATTTCCCCATTTATGGAGAGATTTAAGTGACTTGCTGAGTTCCAGAATTTGTAAGGGACAGAGCTATAGCTTGTAATTTTGACTATTGTGCCATGTCCACCTCCAATAATACCACAGTGATTTTGTTTTCTCTATCAAAAATTTGTTTTCTCACTGTATAATTAGTTAATTCTTTAATTCCATTATGAAATATCTTTGTACCACTTAATATATACCAAGTCCAGACTGCAAGATGAGTAACAGTGTCCATAAATGCAAGTACTCACATAGGTAAGACCAACTACTGCAACAAGAGATGTGTCAGAACAAAGCCTTAGACCTTTGTGAGATGAATCTACTTCCTTCAGTGTCTTACTTGTTATTCAATCATTAAGTCAGGCTACTTATATGGTTTTCAAATTTCTTAAGAAGAAGCAGTCACTTTTAACCTCACTTTTAACCCTCAGGGTGACAAATAACCTTAGAACAGGCTGTTTCTTCTCAAGTGAACATCCTGAATACATGCTACTTAGACTCCAATATAAATGAAACCTAATGGCTAGAGGAAAATCACATTCTCCTGGAATTGTACATTTATGACTCTAATAAGATGAACAATGGCTCTGTTAATTTTTTGAAATCCAATACATTCACAATTACACTAATACAGGCTAATTTTCAAGGGAACAAAAATAAAATAAATTGCTTCTTTGGAGAAATCTCCAATGAGAGCTATCTTATGACATGGTATCTCCCTGGAGACTGGTTATAGAATTTTCTTGCAGAAAACATTTTATGTGATGAAAATGGAGTGCATTTGTTTCCTTGGAAACAAACCCTTTCACCTTCATTGCACAGAATTTTAAGCAATGAAAATTTAGTAATTAGGCCTAGAATCTACCTATTTTAAACTAGTGGAATTTTCAAACGCATGATATTATTAGAAGTAATGTGCAATAAAATCCAGTTAGCTCAGTTGAAGTCAAACAAATAACCTTTACATATCTTAGAAGTATAGACATCTGGCATTCTAAACACTGAAATAGAATTACCTAAGGACTCATACTTGAATGGGTTAGAAAATCCTTCAGTTCAAATCATCAGATGACTAAAATAATCTGTCCTAAAGAGCGAGCTAAGAAAGGCACAAATTGAGTAAACAAATATTAGTTATTAGAAAGTTTCATCATGAGAAAGGCAGTACTGTGACTATTGGCCAGTAGTCTCAAGCAAATAACAGTTTTGGGTATAGAGAATGTTTTCTACAGGGAAACAAGAAGTCTGTTTTCTTTGCTGAAGTGTGTGGGGGAGGTGTCTTACAGCCCTTTGGGTATTTTTCCCCCTGAGCACTTATTTTTAGAAAATTTTTTATTGATATACACTTGATTTACAATGCTTCAGATGTACAGCAAAGTGATTCAGTTATACATATATATGTGGACATATATATGTAGTCTTTTTCAGATTCTTTTCCATTACAGGTTATTGCAAGATATTGAATACAGTTCCCTGTGCTATACAGTAGGTCCTTGTTATTTATCTATTTTATGTACAGTGATGTGTATCTGTTAATCCCAAATTCCAAATTTATTCCTCCTCCCCGTTTCCCCTTTGGTAACCATAAGTTTGTTTTCTATGTCTGTGAGTCTATTTCTGTTTTGTAAATGTTATTTGTATCATTATTTTATATCCCACATATAAGTGATATCATATGATATTTTTCTATCTCTAGCTCTTTTCTTTTTTACAGAATCAACCAGAATCAGCCTCCTGGATATACTTGAGATATCACATGCTTTCTTTTTTTGTATTATATACTATTTGCAGTGTAAAGATAAAAATATTGGGAGAGGGCACTAGACCAGTTAAGACTAATTCTGACATTTCTCAGGCTCAAATGATTACTTCGATAAAAGTAATCATATACTTTAATTCTACACTTTATTTAGCTTCTATATTTTATTTAAACTCTAGAAGAAAAATGTTACAGAAAATTTTTCTCCTTTTTTTATGTTACAAAATTTTCTTTAATAAAATGATTTGGATAAGTTTTGAATATTTTACCCTGTCTTTAAAGTTCATATCACTTAGAAGTGTCCCTAATGTGTAGACAGAATTATATTTAAAATTTTTAACTTTGAAATAAATTTAACCTTACAGAAAAGTGGCAAAAACAGTAGAGAGTTGTGGGGTACCCTTCATCCTTCACCTAGTTTCCCAAAAGTTAACATCTTGCATAACTATAGTATAATTCTCAAAATTAAGAAATTAACATGCTACAATACTATTAACTAAACTGTAGTCTTTATTCATAATTTACCAGTTTTTCTATTAATGTCCTTTTTTTCTGTTCCATGATCCAATTCAGTATCTCACATTACATTTAGTTTTAAAATTTCTTTATTCATCTCTAACCCGTGATGGTTCTCCCTCATTCTTTGTCTTTCATGACCTTGATACTTCTGAAGAGTACAAGTCTGTTATTTTGTAAACTGTTCCTGAGAAGTGATGCACCTTTTAAGTTTATCCTATGAAAGGGTACCTGATTTCAATCTATCTTATTACTATTGATCATTGGTTAAACTTGATCATTGGTTGAGAATGACTCTGCTGGATTTCTTCACTTAAAAAAAAATTACTATTTTGTCTCTGTAGTTAATAAGTATCTTGGGACAGATACTTTGAGACTATGTTCTTTCTAAACCCAATAGTTTTAGCATCTACTGGTGGATCTTGCCTACAGCTATTACTGCTATGTTTTAATGGTGACTTTCTGTTTCTCTCATTCTTTCTACATTTATTAATTCAAATTCTACTGTAAAAAGGGGCTATAAGGACATTTTTTTGTTTTTATTTTTGGTTGGTTTGAAAATAATCATTTTACTGCTTTGTCCTAGGTCCTCTGAAACAATTTTAAGTTTTAGAAGATCAAAGTTGTTATCTTAATAAGGCGGGGTTGGTATGAAGAAATGTTACCGTGGGCCAAGAAAGTTAAAGCTTAAAAAAAAAAAAAAAAGAGAGTCCATAAAGCAAATGCTGTAAGGAAAGCTTCAATCTCTGAAACAATTTATTTGTATTTGATGTTAGTAACAAAAGAGGCATATTAGAAAGTTACCAAGTCTTGATTATTCAATTATGTATTCAATGGATTGAAGACGTTTTGCTAGGTGAGGAACTGACCATTTTTCATGACCCAACTAAAATATCTCTTCTCAAAATCCATCTCTGACTTACTCTGCAGAGTAATTATTTACCCCTTTTTTATTGTCTATTAGTGTGTGCCTCTGATATTTGCTGCTTTTTTTTTAAAGATTTTTTTTGATGTGGACCATTTAAAAATCTTTATTGAATTTGTTACAATATTGCTTCTGCTTTATGTTTTGTTTTTTTGGCCACGAGGCATGTGGGATCTTAGCTCCCCAACCAGGGATCGAACCCACACCCACTGCATTGGAAGGCGAAGTCTTAACCACTGGACTGCCAGGGAAGTCTCAAATTTTTAAAATTGTATTTCAGTTGTGGACGTTCTCCCATGCGCTCGACCCCTCTCCCTCTCTCTTTCCTCTAAGACTGCAAGCTTCTTGGGATCAGCCACCTCATCTGATTTACCCTTGTATTTCCAACACTTAACCCAGGGTTAATACATACAGGTCTTCAAATTAATGTTTAATAAATTCTCGACAGATGGATGGATGGATGGGCCAAAATACCTGGCCTCAGGAAGCTTAATCTAGTTATAATTTGAATTATTACAGGCAAAATAAGGGGGGACAATATATAAAAAGAGTCTGGCTTAGCCATTAAAAGTCATGTGGACATAGAAAATTCATTTACCTTTCTGGGTTTCAGTTTCCCCATCAAAAAAACGGATTAGATGATTCCTAAAGTTATTTTCAATAATAATACATTCCATCATTCTAACGTCTATTTGGATATCGCTGAAATATGAATACAGTACTAATATGTACTCAAAATGTCCAATTGAATAAAATTTAAAGCAAGTATACATGTTCTTTCTAACACCAGAACATTTATATATTTTATCTAAATTGCATCATTGTATAAAATTAGATCCTTTTTCATATGACTGTCAATCTGTTAGCTCTTCAGAACTAACCAAGGAGCATGATCATTTTCTATCTCAAGTTATGGCAAAAGTAAGCATTTTTGGTGCCTTCCCGACTCCCCTGGAACAACATTTACCAATTATGCTAATCCTGCTTCACACATGCTGATGTTGTAAGCACATTGCCTCTCATGGGACAAATCCATAATTTGATAAATATAATTAAATGCTTAATGGCGTCATACAGACTTCTTTCTGTGTAGAACAGTTTGCCTTAAACTTACTAATGAAAATAATATCTTGCATTTGCTTTGCGTTTTATATTTCAAAGGGCTTTTGCATTCATCACCTTGTATAAGGAAACACGTTAAAAATATTTAGGAGCTGAACAGAAGTCATATATTGTTGTTCTCATTACGGTGATATGACAACCTTGTGAGGTAGACAGGGAGAGCAAGAATCATTATCCAAGTGTACAAGCTAAGTAACAAAGCCACAGCCTGGCCAAGGGACCACTCATGATCACGGCCTGTGACTTCCAGGTATTGTGAAGGGTATTTTGTCCTTGGCCTAAAGGAACTCACATCTAATAGCTGGTCTATAAATACAACTAATACGTTTTTATTTGATGAACTGATGATGAGCAGAAGGCTAAAGTGTCTGTGATGATTATTTAATGGCAACATTTATGAGTTTAAAAGAATAGAATGATACTGCAGCTTTCAGAAAAAAGCAAAAGAAATCAATAAGGGAGGGAAAGAAGGAATGGGAGGAAGGGAGGGAGAGAGGAAGGAAGGCAGGCCCACTCCCACTCATATCCTACTCCTTCACTTGAAAAGATCAAATATCTGAAAATGCTGATGAACATAAATATTTCAGGAAGCAAGGTACACAGATATACAAAGGTACTCTGGAGGGACAGCCTTCAAAGTGGTGTCAAGAACGTTACATTTGAATACTTTCTTGTCAAATCTATTAGGATTTCAGTTATCATACCTGTTGAATTCACACGAACTAGAACAGGCTTAAGTCGTGCTATTTTCTTTTGTTAAAATCACTGTCCTAACGAAAAAGTCTCATTGTCCCACATATTTCAAGTAGAACATGCTTACTAGCATGTGGAAAAATACTGACCTTTTCAAATGTCAAGGTACGATAGGCTGGATATTCCCGTAAAGGAAAAAGAAAAGAGAAATAGATAAATGGTCAAAACACCCAGCTCTTGAAAAATCCCAGTGAAACCCGAGACTCCTCAGGCCTTATGTATAAAGTATGTTATATCACAGACAAGCTTCTCTTTCTCAAGAGCATAGAAGAAGGCATCTACAATACAGCTATATTCTCCTATAAGTGATCTAAGAGTTGCTTATATTTGTAAAATTAACCTATTTATCAGTCAGCCTCTAATAATTCATGATTTTCATTTTCTGAACCTAGGTTGTAGATTCTACACGTTATTTCATAACAATTTTTTCAATATCAAAATAAATCTTTTAGGTCTAAAATTAAGTGAGAAATAGTATAATTTCTCTCCATATTTTAAAGAGTCCATCTTCAACGAGGACAAGAACAGTAGCAATACTAGCTAACACTTACTGTGTACTTAACAGGTACTAGGCACTGTTCTAAGTGTTTTGCATATATTAATACATGAATATTCTCTACGAGGTGACCCTACGAGGTGAGTGTTAATATTATTCCATTTTGCAGATAAGAAAACTGAGGATCGAAGAAGCTAAACAACTATCTCAGTGTTGCATACCTAGTCAGTAGTAGCTCTAGGATTATAATGCAGGCCATATGACTGCAAAGTTATTGTTCTTAACCTCTACATGATGTTACAAAGGTACAAAGGAAGCAGGAAGGAAGAGAGGATGGGAGGAGGAAGGGAGGAAAGAACGGAGAATGAAGAAAGGCAGGGAGGGAGGAAGACAGAAAGAGCTGGGAAGGAGAGAGGAGGAACATTGGGAGGGTAGAAGGGAGACAGAAAAAGAATGTCAAAGGGAATAATTTAACTCAGGTTTCAAAAGGACAGATGAGCTTTCTCAGTGAACAGTTGTGAAACTCAGCTAGTAAGTCACTGAGAATACTTTTGTGGAAGTGAAGCATTGCTAGCACGCTCATGTGAGAAAGTTGGGAGAGGGGAAGTTGTGGCAGAAATAGGAATGCTGTACTACTTCCTTAGGACTACTTACCAAGAACTGTGTTAGACCCATTCCCTGAAAACTGCTACTAAGAGAATGAAAAATAAACAAATAAAGGGAAATTTTCCACCATGCATCTACTAGATGCAAATGTTAAATGGCCAGTTTTCTTCTTGAGCAACAGAGGTTAAGGCACAGAGTTCTTGGCTAATTCTTAGTTACTCTTGCCTATTCTTAGCCAAAGAATAAACAGAGCCCCTTTAAGAGACTCATAACTCACCATCGCCTAACCTTAGATCTGACATTCGTGTTGTGATTGGACAGCTCCAAATAATCCTCTCTAGATTGTTCTCCATAACTTCCCTCAGCTCAGGCAAATTGAACTATTTATTATTTCTCAAATTACCCCATACTTTCCCACTCACACGCTCAGTTTTCTTCATGCTTGATCAAATCCTACATTTTTCCAAGTCCCAGCTAAAACACCCCTCACTGCCACTACAAAATTTCCCTGATGGTTCTACCTGATGGCCCTAGCCAGAAGTGCTCTTTCCTTCCTCTGAATTCTTGTTTAACTTTGTCTGCATTTGTCTTTATACTTTTCACTTTCTTCTTGAATCTCTTACATGGATGATTCATTATCTTACTTCCTCAGGGCAGACTGTAATCCTCTGAGGCAGCACCACTATTTGGTCTATCTTTAGAGACCTCATGGTACTTAAAAGATTGATTTTGAGATAGTGGACAAAACAGACTTTAAATAAATATTTGTTTAATTTCCACCGTATACATTACACTATTGGGGGCATATACATAATCATTACAGGGCACATACCCTTTGTAGATATAAAATGTACACATGGGGCAACTAAAATGACTTAAACTAAGTTCTAGACTCCCAGAGGAAATAGTAAGAAAACAGAGAGTCCTCATAATGATGTCTACAGAGGTCCCAAACTCAAATGCCTGCAGGGCCCGTGAAGGTAGCATTCATGAGAGAAGCCAGCACTGGGCCTGGTGCAGGAAGAAGAGGGAGGGCTGGAGACAGTGGAAGTGGAAAGTGAACCCTTCAAAAGTAATTGCTGCTCATTGTAAACGAGCTGGAAATAGTTCACTGGTACTGCATAGGAATGCCAGCCTATTATGCCAGAAATTCAGATCTTGATGTGCAATCCTGTAATTTTTATATCTTTGCAACTAATCATTATGATTGTTTTTGGGGTTTTTACTTTAATAAAACTCTGTGCAGGCAAATAAAACCCATTTGTGTGCTGAATCTAGGCTGTGATCACCAGTTTACTGATATCAGACCTGAAATTTTCAGGCAGGTGTGATGGAAAGATAGAAGGTCAGAGATCTGCGACGTTTATATGAGACACAGGGAGTCTTTTCTCTAATTCTTGCCATCACTACTGGGGTAGGGGAAAGGAGCGCTTACAATAAATTTCTCCAGGAGACTGGATGAGGGTAAGATGCCCCTAGCCGCAATATCTGCATGGCTTAAACACAGAAATTTATTGTCCCACCGTCCCAGGGGCTGGAAGTCCAAAATCAAGGTGTCAGCAGGGTGGGTTCTTCTGAAGCCTGGGTGGGAGAATCTGTTCCATGCCTCTCCCCTAGCTTCTGGTAGCCTCGCGTGCTCCTTGGCTTATAGATGGCATTCACACTGTGTCTTTATGTCATCTTCTCTCTGTGCATCTGTCTCTGTCCAAATTTCCCCCTTTTTATAAGCACACAGTCAAACTGGCTGGGACCTACCCTAATGATCTCATCCTAACTTATCATCTGCAAAGATCCTATTTACAAGCAAGGTGCATTTACTGGTCCTGGGTGCTAGAACTTCAACATCTTTTGGGAGAACACAATTCACTCCATTAACAGTGATACCATCCACAATCCAGCGCTTCTTGCAGAGCTCCCTCTTCTCCTTGAAAATCCCAGCAGAAGTTTGTGCCATGAAGAAAGAACTGGGAACGGTGGCAGTAACATCAATTAAAGGGCAGGGTCCTGGGACACAAAAATGCTTTTTTACTCTGGTGATGTAGAATGCTGAAGACAATATTATTTCTCCTGAGAAACAAGTAAATATCTTTCCTTCCTCCCTGTAATATGAGGATACGCTCAGCTATCTGTACATGTGGCCAAGTGCACTAGCAACTGTTCTGTGTGTCCTGCTTCAGATTAATGGCCTTAAAGGGTCAGGTCCTACCTGATTCTACAGGACTTAATGTACCAACTGCCTCTGTACAGAACGGCTCACTGGGCAAAGTCACAGTGAAAAACACACTGCTGCGTTTCTGCACATACAGGAACTGCATGGTGAAGAGATCTTCGGAAAGCCCCTCCTACAGTGAACCCCTGACCTTTCTACTCCTCTATTTCCTTCTTAAATATCATTAGAATTCAACCAAAACAGAGATTATCCAGAATCCAGCTGGGCCACCCAGTTAATACATATGGAGATTACATGGGTCTTAAATGAGACTCCTCTGTTTCTCTGAGGCCTTTATGATATGAAGCCTTGAAAACCCAATTCATTTCTCTGGACAAATTTTGCTATTTGTAAGATGAAGAAGTTGAAGAAGGTTATAAATAAAGATGAAGAAAGTGATACACATAGAGGGGAATAGCATTAGATGTTTCTGTGAGAATTCCAGAAGGCTTTACCAAAGAGGTAACATTTGAACTGGTTTTGAAAAAAGTAGTAAGGAATTCACCAAGACTCAAAGAGGGAATGAGCATTCCAGGCAAAGATAAAAGCATATAACACATATATATGGAATCTAAGGAAAAAAAAATGGTTCTGATGAACCTAGGGGCAGGACAGGAATAAAGACTCAGACGTAGACAATGGACTTGAGGACACCGGGAGGGGGAAGGGTAAGCTGGGACGAAGTGAGAGAGTGGCACTGACATATATACACTACCAAATGTAAAATAGATGGCTAGTGGGAAGCAGCCGCATAGCACAGGGAGATCAGCTCAATGCTTTGTGACCACTTGGATGGGGGATAGGGAGGGTGGGAGGGAGACTCAAGAGGGAGGAGATATGGGGATATACGTATATGTATAGCTGATTCACTTTGTTATACAGCAGAAACTAACACAACATTGTAAACCAATTATACTCCAATAAAGATGTTAAAAAAATTAATTGGCCATAAATATAAAGGTTTATTTCTGGACTCTCAAATCTGTCTCATTGATCTATATGTTTACCCTTGTGTCAGTGCCAGACTGTTTTGATTACTGCAGCTTATATTAAGTTTTAAGATTAGGAAATGAAAGTTATCCAACTTTGTTCTTTTTCAAAAAATTTTGGCTATTCTGTGTCTTTAGGATTTCCATATACATTTCAGGTACAGGTTGTCAACTTCTGCAAAATAGCCTGCTGGAATTTTGGTGGAGATTGAGTCGAATCTATAGATCAGTTTGGGAAGAACTGCCATCTTAACAATGTTGGGTCTTCCTAACTGTGAATGTGAAATGTCTCTCCTTTTATTTAGATCATATTTAACTTTCCTCAGCAATGTTTTGAAATTTTCAGTGTTTAAGACTTGCACTTCTTTTGCTAAATTTATTCATAAGCATTTTACTCTTTTAAATACTATTGTGAATGAAATTGTTTTCTTATTTTTATTTTCAGATTGTTCATTCTAGTATATAAAAATACAATTTATTTTTGTACATTAAAAAAAGATAAAAGGGGCTTCCCTGGTGGCGTAGTGGTTGAGAGTCTGCCTGCCGATACAGGGTACACGAGTTCCTGCCCCGGTCCGGGAAGATCCTACATGCCGCGGAGCCATGGCCGCTGAGCCTGCGCGTCCGGAGCCTGTGCTCCGCAACGGGAGAGGCCACAACAGTGAGAGGCCCGCGTACCGCAAAATAAATAAATAAATAAATAAAAGTATGTGCAAGAGCATAGAGGAAAGAAAAAAACAAGCAAGGAATTTATCTACTTAATTCTTAAATGCCACCAACTCTGAGACAGTTCATCAATGTAAGAGAAGTAATAACAGTTTTGTTGTATCTTTTTTTAGAAAGAGAAGCAATAATACATTACCTGTGCATCTCAATTTTCATGCACACCCTATTTTCAGCAAAGATGATATATGAAAAAGAAAAATGTCCTGCAATCAAGAAAAAACTAAGTGATCTGATAAATTCCTTCCAGCTCTAATATTTTACGAGTAAGTAAAGTGTCCAGTCCCAGAAACTAATTCAGTTGATCAATAGAAAACTGAGTACTCACTATGGATAAAGCTCTGAGCTGAATGCTAAGGGAGGGTGGGGATATAAAATAATTTAGAAATAGCTGTAGCCTTGGAAACTGAGCAAACATTGAGGTAAATTCTGTGTCTTACTACCACATCGCTTCCAACCTGTATACTGGATTTGCTAATTTTTCTGCAATCAAGTACAGACTTATATCTAACAGTATTAAATGTTACCTTGCCAGATAATTTCCATAATTACAGCTTGGGAAGATTCTCTGGGCTCTCAAGTTTTCTAATAAAACTGTTTTAGTGTTATAATGGGGTGGCTATTCGTAAACAGTTGTGAAGAGGGTCAGAAGGAATTTCTCATTAACACTCTACCTGGGTTCATGAATTTGATTCAAGAAGTTAAAAAAAAAAACCTCTATACTATCAACAATCTTTTTTTTTTTGGCAATTAGTAAGAGCTTCTTGAGCAGACCAAAGAGAAAGAATGCAACTAGAGCAGCTGGAGTTGTGCATAATCTACATCTACTTATCTAGGCTGCAGCCCACACTCAACAATTTTCCTGAATGTCTGTTTTACTTTGCACACAGGTGTTTGTCTTCTTTTCTTCCTTAGATATTTTAAAAGTAAAAACGGAATTTTAAAAAATCTGATGAATACACAATGATAAAGTGAAGGGGGGCAGGAGTCTGTCATCAGCATTTGGAAGATGAAAGCTAGACTGAGGAGTGATAAATGATGAGGCAGGGCAAGAGATAACACAGCCTAGTGACGTCCTGGGGGCTGCAGTTGAAAAGGAAGTCACAATGAGCTCTAGGCTGAAAACTGGAAAAGCTGTTAAAAGATTTTTTATAGATAGACCTCAAGATATTTACACCCCCATGCCAAATCCTCAGGCAAAATTCAGAAGAGCTCCTCTAAAGAATTAGACTAACCTGTATGGTGAAAGTTCCAGGATATGTGTGTGGTGCTGGGGGTGGAAGGGGAGCCCAGCACGAAGTACCCAGTTCAATGTCCTATCCACTCACTCTGCCTGATTCCCCTAAAGCTAGACCTGCTTTTGCACATGGAATTCCAAACCAGCACTTTTATTGACTCATTCCTAAATATGAATGGACAATCAAAAATCATCACACATTTGAGGAAAGCCTAAAACACGAGAGAGCCCCAGATAAAGAAACAGGAAATAGAGATAATTTGACAAAGTTTTCAAAATTAGGTATGCTCATGCAAGTGAACATCCACCTTGATGAGTGTCTCAGCAGAAAAGCAGGTTAAGAAATAACTGCTCTTCCAATGTTTGATCTATCCCTCCAAATTTCCTATCTTCTGTACATTTGATGAACATTCTATAGCTATGCTCCAAGAGCCCTAGAACCCTTGACTAAAACAATCAAGGAAATACAGTAGAAATAGAATGTTGCCAATGTTAAATATTTCTTTGGAGTCAAAGTAGATTTGGCAATGTAAATTTAGAATATCCAGGGGACAGTTTCAAAAAAGTGATAAATATACGATCCTGAATCTATTATCAGGATTCCCTACACTGTAAGCAAAATATGCCAACACTCAATCCTTTCTGCTCAGATTCCAGCCTTCCAGAGCAATAATTTAATAAGTACATCTGCCCAGCTAATCAAAAAGGAGAAACGGGTTTTCAGACAATGGATGTGCCCAATAGAAAGTCCTCACAGTCTCAGCATTCTGTATTCTATAGCAGACAATTTGGTATTTGATTAACATGTTACCAAATTCCTAGGGTCTGATTAACTCCTATGCAAGTTTAGAATCAAATTTTGTACCTCAACTCTTGATGAATTCACAAAACTAATGCCATTCTGGAATGTCTTGACTGAATGGCTAGGTTACTCCTTGCCTGGCAATAATCCTTTATATTTGGTGCATTTTTCTAAAACAGTGATTCTCAATTTTGGCTAATTAGGATTATCTGGGGAGCTGTTAAAGAAAATTCTGATGTCTGGACCATCTCCAGATATTCAGTTTATTTGATCTTAGCTGGGACCTGGGCATTAATAAGTCATAAGTGCTTCCCAAGTGATCCAAAAGTAAGCGAGAGAAGAGAACCATTGCTCTGAGGTAGTTATTGTGGGTCAGGAGTTTAAACTAATACTGGGCTGCTGACAGCCCAGTATGAATCTTATCATCCATTTTTGATATCAATATTATCTTATCAATATTTATCATATTCATTTTTGCTCCACGATCAGACAATTTTAACAAGGGGAAATTATGGGGAGAAAGATTGTTACCTAACAGATAAAATAATTTTTAATGCCTGGAACTTCTTAAGAACAGATTGGATCACAAACTCCCTAACCTTGGAAGGCTTTGAGTTGGACACAATTCAATTCAATATTTTCTGTGGACTACTGTATGCAAGGAGATCCAAAAATGAGTTAAACACAAGACTCTGTTTTCAGAGAGGTTTCAATCTAAGTTTCCTTCTCATTCTAAGCTTGTATAATTTGCACATCAATTATTTTATTTTTATCTGACTAATAATAAAATTCAGAACCAGGCATTAGTACTTTCTGCCTTTTCCTGGATTTCACTTTTATTTAAAAATCTACTTTATTATTTGATGCTTTATCTACCTCTTACTGACTATAAAACCTTAAATTTAAGGTTTTAAGTTTAAGGCAACTTAAACCCTCTAAACTTTAGTTTCCTCATTTTTGAGAAAGGGTTCATAAGAGTAGAAGTGCTTACCCTCAAAAGATTCTTGCAAGCATTGAATGAATTATGCATACAATGTTCTTAGCACAGTGTCTAACACAAAGTACTTAATAAATGTTTGTTATTGTCTATCAACTCTCAAAACAATATATTCAATGCATAATTTATACCTCTTTTCTTCCTGCTATTATTAGAGTTTAAAGAAAATGAGATTTTTATTAGAATTTCTCTAACTCACTGACAAGAACTCTATTGACAGTGTTTGTAGTGAACACATTTTTGTGTTTTTAAAAAGGGATAAGAAGTAAGAAACACCTAACAAATGGAATTAGGCTTGTAGTTAATCGAGTTATAAGTGTTGCTTAGACAGACATTCGATGCACATTTCGTAATCAGATGTTTCATTTTCTTCTTCACATTTGGGCTCTTCATTCTCTTAGAGCAGCTGTGTAATTCAGTGATTAGAATTATCTTATTATGGACTAGCACAGTTAATGTACAACACATGTATGAAAATAACAGGATCTTGTATTAGGAAATGATTACAACACAGAGCAGCAACAGCAATTCTGTGCTCACTTGTCTTGATGAAACCCATTTTTGTTTTATAAATCATTAGATATTTTCCAACTCTGCAAAATAATGTAAATTGATGTTTTCCCTCACAAAATGCTAGTTAAAGAAAATTTTTGATGGCAATTATAATTGTAAGTTGATCAAAAGCTTTGAAATACCAAATGCAAATAAAGCAGCTCAAAGCATAAGACATCTGGAGCAACACAGCAATGCAACTCTGTGATTTTTTTTCTGCACTGCAAAATGTTCTAGTTCGGTAAACAGTTTAACCTTTTTGCATGCTATTCGCACATCTGATTCACATCCATGGGGGAAAGCACCTTTCGATGCTTGAGAATTCTAAATGTGAATCCCAATTTTGTCTTAAAACTTAGCATCAAGGGAGAGGAGGAACAAAAAGGAAACTTGGCCACTTCAGATGCTGTCACAATCACTAGAAACAAGCCGGAGTGCCATCTTATTGCTTGGGTCAACACTAGATTTGGAAACGGAAGACCCAGTTTAAGTTCTGTTCTGCTATTTACTTGCTGTGTTATCTTGGGAAAGTCACCACATTTCTCTGAGTCTCTGTTTCCTCCTTTGTAAAGTGGGGAGGACGTCACATCCTCCCTAGAGGTGCTATGGAGATTTGTCGGGTTCATGGTAATGAAGTCCTCTGTAAACTGAAAAACACTTCAAAATGTTTCAAAATGATAAGGTATGGATACGTCAATGCCAGAGGCATGTGAGGAAATGCACATGACAGCAGAGACAGAGGGAGACTGGATCTGTATAATAATCAGGCAGTAGGAGTGGCAGCGGTATCATGCAGTTAGGTGCATCCTCACCTCCTTGTTTATGATCGTCATCCTGACAAGGTCAATGAAACGAGAACCTATGCAAAGTATCTGGCTCACAGTAGACAGCCAGTAAGACTTTGTTTATTCACTTTCAAGTACTAACCTATGACTTATTTTTGCTATGCTTATATGGTTATTTAATTAACTCATTCAACAGACATTTAGCAATGCTTCACTGGAGGGAAAAATTATTATATAATTCTATTCTCATTAAGGTTTGGGGTGAGACAGACATTCAATAAATAATTTCCTCAAGTACATAATTATAAATTGTAATGAATGCTCTGAAGGGAAGGTACTAAAAGGAAGCAACACAAGAACATTCAATTTAGAAGAGTTAGGGATGACTTCGACCTCTTTACGAGTACTTTGATTTTTCAAACGTGTCTCCCTTTTCTCTACAAATACACTTAACTTCCTAAGTATGAGTCAGTAGTTATAGCTCTTTGTATTTCTCCCAGAAACTCACTCAATTTTTTGCCTATAATACTTACTCAATGTATATAAAGTGATCAACTTGTCTCATACTCTTTCTTCTGTCATTTTACTTGTCTTGTATACATCCTTGGGTAAACACATAAATTGTGAGTTTCCAGTATAAAAGATTAGACCTGCCAAAGATGCTGGGACCATTCAGTCACTTCATTATGTAGGAAATAGTGATTGCTGTAAACTCTGAATCGCTCTCTTTTGATAGAGAACCATAAGCAGATGATACAAAAATACCTGATCAAAAGAAGTATGAGCCCTTCTAATCAACTACAAATCAGACCAAGCCATATGGATTGTAATGAACATATCACTTGTTGATGTACTGCCAGTGAGAAAGCTGAAATCAAGTGGAGGCAGTGCCCTTCTCATCCAAGCCTACATGTAATCACACCTGCAAATGTCTCAGTGACATAAACAAAGCCCTAGACTATAATGAGTATGACTAATCAACATCTGTTAGACACTGACAGTTATGCTTACTTGGAGCTGAAAAGGCCAAGAAACATGATTTAAGATCATGTTTTGAGACACTTTAGTGGCAACAGAAAAAAAATTAGCTGTGATGTTTTTTTGTTTTTAAAAAGCAACTTACTATGATAGATTTCCAGCGGCTGCTTCTTCTATTTACAGTTCTGTTGTGTTGGGTATTCTGCTTGCTCCCTCCACATGCCCACTCCACCCTTCCCCACTCTGCTTTAGGCTACAAAAGGATGCCCACTGTGACTTATATCGCCTGCCTCTCTTGCCCTAACTTCTCTTTGTGTTCAGCCAGTGGGGAGTGGTAGCAGGACTGAAGAGGCATTCATACTCCAGGCTTACATCCTGAGGGGTCAAGAGAACTGCTGAAGGGCTCATCTCCTTAGACGGCTATCTCCACTAAAACTTGCATGGAACGGCTCCCTCTTCTCTCCTCTTGAATCTTAGGGAAGTAAGGACACCACTGTTTCTAATCTGGGTGACTGAACTATCCTTGCTGGCTTCCTTTATGCACCCTTGAACATAAATCTCTTTATAAATCTCCTCCAATTATCCTAATTTGGGAGCACAATCTGTTTCCTATTAGGATCTTGGCTAACACATACATATGTAAAATTTTAGATTAGAGGAAAGTTCACACATATTAGAGTACCACTTCAGTTTTTAGATGAAGAGAGAGAAATTTGCTTGCTCAGAGTGGCAAAGCTAGTGGAAAACCAAAACCAGAGGGTATTTTTATCAACTAAGACAATGCTATAAGGTAATGGTTCTTAAAGTGTGGTCCCCAGACCAGCAGCAACAGCATCACCAGGCAATGTGTTAGGAGGGCAAATTCTCAGGTCCTTCTGTAGACCTACTGAATCAGAAATTCTGGAGTCAGGACCAGCAATCTGTATCTTTCAAGTCCTCTAGGTAGGTGATTCTGATGCATGCTAAAGTTTGCTAACTATTATTTTAAGGTACCATTCTAATATCAAACCATATGAGATAAGAAAAAGCTCACTAATTCAGGAGAAAGTTCATTTTAATAGGAAGCCTAAGTTAAATAATAGTCTTAAAACAGAAACAGGTACATCAATGTTCATAGCAGCATTATTTAATAACAGCCAAAAGATGAAAAGAAGGAAGCAACTCAAATGTCCCACAGATGGATAGGTAAACAAAATGTGGTATATACATACAATATAATATTATTAAGACTTAAAGAAGAATGAAAATCTGACACATACTACAATGTGGATGAACCCTGAAGACATTATGCTAAGTGAGATAAGCTAGACACAAAAGGACAAATATTGTATGATTCCATTTACATGAGTGCCTAGAGTAGTCAAATTCATAGAGACAGAAAGTAGAATGGTGGTTGCTAGAGACTTCAGGGGAGAAGGATGGGGAGTTGCTGTTTAATGGGTAGAGTTTCAGTTTGGGAGTATGAAAATGCTCTGGAGATGGATGGTGGTGATGGTTGCACAACAATGTGAATGTACTTAATGCCACTGAACTATATGCTTAAAAATGGCTAAAATGGTAACTTTTATGTTATGCATAATTTACCACAGTAAAAAAAGAAACAAGTGTCAATTCTTTTAAAACACCGGAAATAACTGCTAGAAAACTGTTTCAAAATTCATATCACATAAGGCTTTTCTTAATGAATCCTGGTGCTCAGGTCTTTTCCTGTTGGTAAGAATTTGGCACGCCTTAAATCTTTGTTCAAAAGAGCTACATTTCATCATTTACTTATAAATAATTTGCTAACGTTGATAAAAGTGCTTTGCTTTACCACATAGGTTAATTCTCATGATTCATAAGTGCTACAAAGTAAGATTCTGCCCTGTCCAAATTGGTCATATTAATCAGCTTGTGACGTAACTAATGCTGCTTATCCAAAACCTCAAAAGTTCCCAGCCAATTCCTAACAAGACGGGAAGGATAACAGTAGTTGCAGTATCAGTGGTAGTAGCAGTAATAGTTGTTGTCATCATCACAGTTGTAGTTGCGGTAGAAATAGCTGATATTTAACTTGAGGGCTTACTACATACTAGACATTGTTTTATTTACTTTATATGTATTCATTCATTTATTTTTCTGACAACTATGTGAGGTAGCTACTATTATTATCTTGTAAGCTTCACAGAGTAAATAGTATTCCCATTTTACCCAGCTGGTTATTGTGGAAGATGAAAATACAGATAGTTTGACTTCAGAATCTATGCTTCTTAGCCATTAAGCATTACTACCATCCTTAGTAATATCTACCATGTATTTGGCACTTACTGTGTGCCAGGAAGCATGCTATGTGCTTTTTCATACATTATCTCAGAAAATCATACTGAAGAGTTGGAGACACGACTTATGGAGTCAGTCCATCCATTGCGCTCTTCTATATACCTCAATACTTACACGTTGGAACTCTCCCCATCTAGTTAAAGCTGCTTAAGTTGGAGGCAGTGAGGAGCTCCAAGCTCCTCCAAACACCCCCATTCACACTTCCCTACTTAGAAACGTGACAGAAATTACTATTTTGACTATGTCCATTGGCAGTGTTATCTCAAACTCTCATCAATTTCTGTTCTTTATTGAAAAACTAGGTTTAAGGAATGATTTAAAAATCAGAACCCTCTTCACCAGTATTGATCTGCATTTATGAACACTTTCAAACATTTTGCTAGAACAATTTGGTTTATAGGGTATCTAGTCTTGGCAGACGTGCTGGAAATTTACAGTAAGGTTAACTTTTCAATTGAAAAGTGTTGACAGTGAATGACTTGATCAATCTGTAACCAGACGAATCAGAAAATCTCTTATCTAGGAGTGCTCCACAGAAATTAACTGAGTCATCCATGTATCATTTTAGAAAGAGTCCCACAGATTTGAAACCTGATATCCTAACAAAAATATCTACTGCAATATTCCTAGCACTGTTAATATAGCCTTATAACTTCACTTACAAAACTATGGCTATGGGGGCTTCCCTGGTGGTGCAGTGGTTGAGAGTCCGCCTGCCAATGCAGGGGACACGGGTTCGTGACCTGATCCGGGAAGATCCCACATGCCGCGGAGTGGCTGGGCCCGTGAGCCATGGCCGCCGAGCCTGCGCATCCGGAGCCTGTGCTCCACAATGGGAGAGGCCACGACAGTGAGAGGCCCGCGTACCGCAAAAAAATAAATAAATAAATAAAACTATGGCTATGCTCACTAAAAGAATTATACCATCATCACCAATTACATGTGTATTCTCCAATATACTTGGCAAGGAAACTCTAAAAAACAAAAATAATTTTAAGACGTTTCCTGAGACATCTGTTGGTGTATTTTAGATAAATCTTCACCAGGATTGTCTAAAATAGAGTTTTACTAACTCTATACCCTAATTACAATAGATTAATTACCTTCCCCTTTAATTATCAGGTGCAATGATTAGCAAAGAATATTAAAAAATAAAACAACTTGGTTATTTGGGTCTGTACAGATTTCATTTCTCCGTGTACCATGAGCACTACAATCAAGACACTGGGCAGAAAAATGGTTGATGAGGAGACTAATGGGACAAAGGTAATGCTGTGAGAACAGAGATTTTCTATATGACCAATGGTTTGACTTAAAATCACTCAAAAACTAGAAATTAGGCAAGCTAGTTTCATTAAAAATGATAAGAAATCATTTGACTAGATTTTTCAGTTGCATCAAAATAATTTAAACTAGCTCTGTAAGTAGAAATTGAATATTTAGATACTATGCTCAATAACTACTCATAAATATATATTAACACCATACTATCATTCATAAAAGATATTAAAATGAATGTGCATTCTTTCTTAAAAAATCCAAATGAAACCTCCGAACATGTCACTATCAGTGTCAAGGTTTGTTGTTGCTATTGTTGTTTTATATTGACATTTAATTCATAGCAACGAGCTGCAAAATAGCTTTTACTGCCTTGGGTTGATGCTTATACAACTAAGATTGATCATATTCACCTGGTAGCTTAGAATAGTTTTGTATTCGACAGTATCAAATTTGTCTTCAGAAAGACTTGCTTCACCCATCTCATAAAACATTTAAAATCAGGAAAGCTCCTAAAGGGAAAAACACCAGCAAATAACGTGGTGTTCTGCCTGGAAATGAATGCATCTGCATGAGAGCATACCATCTCCTGAGGCAAGGACTCAACAAATAGTCTTTTTGGTTGCCACACTGGACTTATCATGAATTCTCATGGGAAGGCAAGTACTTTTTGCTGTTTTCTGAATGATTTGTACAGCTTAAAACTTTTTTTTAAAGTACAAAGACAAAAATAGTTTTAAAATTCACTGTACACCATAATCTTGAATAAATAGAGGTAAATGTGTTGGCATTAACAACTCAAGTTCATTACTGTGCTTTTCTCATTTCAGGTGCACTGAAAATAATGGATGATGGCTATCCATCTTAATTTAATTTGTATGTACTGTGTTGGTATGTCTTTACGCATTCACAGTAGGCTATGACTTCCCATTTCCTGCAAAGTAAAGGAGCATATGCTTTAGTATAAACAGATTTTGTAATGAAAAGTGAATTTCATTCAGAGACTACTTGGAAGCCTAAAATGTTCTGATAGATTGCACAGGGCGAAATATATCTGTATAGATGATTCATTGGGTTTAATGGCTATCATTCCAACTCAATGTTATGGAATTATATTGTTTATTTATGTGTACTTATTGGCTTGTTTTCCTCTGTGGTTTTAATACCATACTGGAAACTACAAATATAGAGTAAAAAAGGTTGCCATGATCTTCACTAGAAAAGCCAAGTCTCCTTCTAGAGATTTATCACGCTAAATCAATGTCTAAATTCTATTGCTATGGACATGTACAGACAAATATTCAACTTCACTAAAAGAGGAACTCTAAGGCCATTTTTCAGTGGCAGACATGCTGGCCCCATTTCATAAGTTTAAGATACAGAATAAGAAGCAGGGCAAGACCAGGAAGTTTGATGAACGCAAAAGTTCAAAATCTTTTAAAGTTCCCACTTTTGGGGAATTCCTTGGTGGTCCAGTGGTTAGGACTCTGCGTTTCCACTGCAGGGGGCATGGGTCCGATCTCTGGTCAAGGAAGATCTCACATGCTGTGAGGCATGGCAAAGGAAGGAAAGAAGGAAGGAAGGGAAGGAGGGAGGGAGGGAAGGAAGGAAGGAAGGGAGGAAGGAAGGAAGGAAGGGAGGGAGGGAGGGAGGGAGGAAAGAAGGAAGGGAGGGAGGGAGGGAGGAAGGAAGGAAGGAAGGAAGGAAGGGAGGGAGGGTGGGAGGGAGGGAGGAAGGAAGGACAGGAGGGAGGGGGGAAGGAGGGAAGGAAGGAGGGAGGGAGGGAGGGAGACTAAATAAATAAAGTTCAAGCTTTTTGGAGAAATATGTTCAACATAAGCCTTGTCGCGGGTCCTTGAGCTTCCTCAAGATCTAGAGAAGGAGGAAGCAACTTGAAGAAGCACATGTAAGGCAGGATTTCTCTTACTCAACAAAATCAACTCATTTTAACCTTTCCATGAAGAGTCATAGTGATTGTCCAGAAGCAGATGCCAATTTTTAACAAAATCAACAATTTACAAATACATTTCCAATGCACTTCTACAACTAAACTAAGTAATCCAGGGGAGGCAATGTGATTTTACTCTATTGCTAATGACAAACCTTCATTTATCTGTTTTAGAAAATATTATTTTCATAGAGAATCATAAAGAAATTTTCTTTTATATAATTAATTTCCTAAAAAGTAGACTGTGATTTATTCTCTGGAATATCTACCTCTAAGAAGAAAATGTTACTATTGAAACAATACTTAAGGCACAATATCTAAAGAATTTGGAGCCAAAGAAACTTGGCATGTTAGTAAGCTGGACATGAGGTTTCTAATTTCTAGTCCTCGCCACCATTAACTTTGTGTCTTGGAGGAAGTCATGTTCTGACACAGGAAAGTTGGGCTCGATTTTATTTTTTCATTTGTAAACTGAAGAAGTTGATCTAAGTGATTTTGCAGATCCCTTCCATATCTAAGAATAAAAGATATTGGTTTGCTTCATTTTAATGAACCATATTAAAAAAACATGCAAGTCAAATCAAAATATAGAAAAGAGATCTATTTTACAGGCATTTTAGCAAAAAGATGTTAGAATAAGCCCAGATATTTTCTAATAAGTTGAAAATGTATGATTAAAAGATCTTAAAGGTAACCTTCTAAAACATCAAAGATTCTAAGAATAACAATACTGCTCATTTTACCAGCTATACTCACAGCAAAATTAATCCCATCACTTCCCATGTGCTGCTAGAATGATAATTTCTGATTTACAGGATTTAGTCTATCTGGGACTAGTTACATTTTCATAACATTCGAAATAAAGAACACTCAGGTAGACACACCTATTCAGGGAAAATCCCTGAAAGTATAATGCTATAAATTCAAAGCAGAATAATGGTACAATGCAGAAATTTTTTCTTAAAAACAAACAAACAAAAAACCCTAAAAGATCTCCTTAGTATTTAAAACTACTAGGGTCTCTTTGAATTAGCTACTAGAATCAAAGTATAAAAACTCAAAAGCTTAGAGTTTAGTTTAGCCATAGATAGGTAACAGCAAAGGCTTTAGGCATCTTGATTCAGCAGTAATGCTTTTTGGGGATGTGCAATTAAACTCTACACCTAGAATACCCTCCATACAAACAACAGTGAGTTTGGAAACTGTATTCTCGATGAGTTCTAGTATGGCTGGCCAGCAATGGGAAATTCTAGCAAGCTACCAATAGTTTAGGCTAAACTTAAAATGTCTGCAATCATCTGAATAAAGAATTCATTTATTCATCATTGGTTTATGAAGCAAATACTTATTAAGAATTTATTTTACTAGGCACTATTTTAGGACCTATGGATACCATGATAAAGACACCAGTCAAAGTGCCTCCTCTCACAAAGCTTACTTTGAAGTCAGGGGAGAAGGAAATAAACATATGCATACATAATATTCAGGTGGTGACAAAAGCTATGAAGAAACATAAAGCAGAGTAAGAGAACAGAGTAAAGAATCAGTGAAGACATCTTCAATAGAGTGACATTTAATCAAGGATGGATTTCAATGAAGCAAGGAACAAGACTGGATATTATCTAGGTGAGTTGTGTCATAGGGAAAAGAAACATTCCAAGCAAGGAAAGCACCCAGTTCTGATAACATCAATAAAGAACGAAATTATGGAGTAATTATTCCATGAGGACAGAGACCACATCCCTCAATGTATTTCCCAGCACCCACCACAGCATTTTGCACATTGTAGGAGCTGACATGTGCTTGGCACTGAGATAAATTGACTAAATAATTCAATGCCTCCTCACTTAAGGATTCAAGAAAGGAAGAAAGGATATGTTCACTAGCTTTATTCTATCAGCAATGGACTTCCATTTCATCAGGTTTTACTGAATGCCAGCTATGTCAGCATTGCCAACTATGTGTTCAGCATTGTAAATAACATTTTATTCTTTTATTATTTAAAAATGTATATTCTGCTATTAAAATCATAACATAAAAAGGCATTAAAAACAAAGTTGAAATGAGTCGAAGCTATAAAAATATGCTAAATAGCATGTATTACTTTATTCTTTCAAATTGCTCAAGATTTTCACCAAGTCAAAAGCAAAAGGTCTAAGAATTAGATTTAGTTCAGAGCTTCTTGGCAACCAGGGGGGCAAAAAAGTAATGGCAGGTATATTATGGTAATAAAATTTTCATTGTGTGTGTGTGTGTGTTTTTTATTGGAGTATAATTGCTTTACAATGTTGTGTGTGTTTTTAAACAGAAGGTGTAATATGTTTCTATAAAGCCTTCATGAAAGCAATAAGGTTTACATAGCTGAGTGAAGCCGTTTATGGAAGGGTTAAAGGAAAATACTCCAGGTAAAATGCTTTTTAGTGCTCTAACTTGATATAGAAATGAAACCTAAAAATTTAAAAACAAGCATATTCATTATAATCTGTAGACCACCTTTATTTTATTTTATTTAACATCTTTATTGTAGTATAATTGCTTTACAATGGTGTGTTAGTTTCTGCTTTATTACAAAGTGAATCAGTTACACATATACATATGTCCCCATATCTCTTCCCTCTTGTGTCTCCCTCCCTCCCACCCTCCCTATCCCACCCCTCTGGGTGGTCACAAAGAACAGAGCTGATCTCCCTGTGCTATGCGGCTGCTTCCCACTAGCTATTTTACATTTGGTAGTGTATATAGGTCCATGCCACTCTCTCACTTTGTCCCAGCTTACCCTTCCTCCTCCCCACATCCTCAAGTCCATTCTCTAGTAGGTCTGTGTCTTTATTCCCGTCTTGCCCCTAGGTTCTTCATGATCTTTTTTTTTTTTTTTTTTTTAGATTCCATATATATGTGTTAGCATATGGTATTTGTGTACTTGTTTTCCTCTTTCTGACCTACTTCATTCTGTATGACAGACTCTAGGTCCATCCACCTCACTACAAATAACTCAATTTTGTTCCTTTTTATGGCTGAGTAATATTCCCTTGTATACATGTGCCACATCTTCTTTATCCACTCATCTGTTGATGGACACTTAGGTTGCTCATCTCCTGGCTATTGTAAATAGAGCTGCAGTGAACATTTTGGTACATGACTCCTTTTGAATTATGGTTTTCTCAGGGTATATGCCCAGTAGTGGGATTGCTGGGTCGTATGGTAGTTCTATTTTTAGTTTTTTAAGGAACCTCCATACTGTTCTCCATAGTGACTGTATCAATTTACATTCCCACCAACAGTGCAAGAGGGTTCCCTTCTCTCCACACCCTCTCCAGCATTTATTGTTTGTAGAGTTTTTGATGATGGCCATTCTGACCGGTGTGAGATGATATCTCGTTGTAGTTTTGATTTGCATTTCTCTAATGATTAATGATGTTGGGCATTCTTCATGTGTTTGTTGGTTATCTGTATATCTTCTTCGGAAAAATGTCTATTTAGGTCTTCTGCCCATTTTTGGATTGAGTTGTTTGTTTTTTTGATATTGAGCTGCATGAGCTGCTTGTATATTTTGGAGATTAATCCTTTGTCAGTTGCTTCATTTGCAAATATTTTCTCCCATTCTGAGAACTGTCTTTTCATCTTGTTTATGGCTTCCTTTGCTGTGCAAAAACTTTTAAGTTTCATTAGCCCCATTTGTTTATTTTTGTTTTTATTTCCATTTCTCTAGGCGGTGGGTCAAAAAGGATCTTGCTGTGATTTATGTCATAGAGTGTTCTGCTTATGTTTTCCTCTAAGAGTTTAATAGTGTCTGGCCTTACATTTAGGTCTTTAATCCATTTTGAGTTTATTTTTGTGTATGGTGTTAGGGAGTGTTCTAATTTCATTCTTTTACATGTAGCTGTCCAGTTTTCCCAGCACCACTTATTGAAGAGGTTTAGACCACCTTTCTTGAATGTTAATGTATTAATATTCTTCAGTGTATTTTTCTTGGATCCTAGGGAGCAACGATTCAACTAATCTGGCGATGGAAAGGAAAAACTCACGGTGCGCATGCAATATGTATAGGTTTAAAAGATGATGTTTGATTTCAAAGTTAAAGTGTTTAGACTTCTGCTTCTGACCATGATGGAACAGGAATTAACTCTCCCACCTCAAACAACAAGGAAATATATAAATCTATTTTATTTATAAATAAATATAAAATATATAAAATAATGGACTGTGATTCCTTAGAGAAGGTAAAATAAGCCAGGTGAGTCCAATGAAAGCCCAGGGTACAGCCCACAGTTATCTGCCTGGCTGCAGTTCAAGGAGAAGAACCCAGACAGAGCCCAGCATTCTCACTGAGTTGAGAAGATCAGAGTTTAGGGAGGGTAAGAGGGTTGGAAACCGCATGATAGAACACTAGAGATGAGGGAGCTGTACAGAGATAGAACTCCAGGGATCTGTTGAGGGTTGCCCATTGAGTCAGGCTGAATACTGATATGCAATTGTGTGAGAGGAAACTACCCAAGGCTGAAGAATGAATCCCAGTCTGAACAATTATCAGAGTTTATGCAGAGCTAATCACAATTCATGTTTCCATCATCCAGTGTGATTACATGGAGTATCAATATGAATCATCATTTAGTTATCACCATAACAGTGAAGGATAATCAATCTTAGACTAAAGGCTACTGCGAACCTGCTTTAACTAGTTTAAAAGCAAGCTTCAAAAGAATCAAACTGATTCCAAGTAGCTTAACCATGCCAGAAAAAATGTCTATCACTATTTAAACGAAGACAACAAAATCCAGTAGCAAACAACGTAAACCCCTAAATGTCCAGCATCAATAAAAAGGGGGGAAAAAGATCAATAAATAGGGGAAAAGTCAGTAAAAGACCCAGAAATAACAGACATAATGACATGTGCAGAGAAAGATCTTTTTAAAAAGCTACAATAAATATGCTCCATTTGTTTCAGGATATAGACGAAAATATAAATATAAGGAAGAAAAAAAATGTAAGCTATAACAAGGAGCCAACCGGAAATTTAAAGATGAAAACTGCAATATCTTAAATGAAAAAAATATAATGCATTATATTGTCAGCAGATTAAATACTGCAGAAGAAAATTATAACTGAACTTGATAACATAAAAATAGAAACTACCAAATCCAGTATATATAAAGAACCCTTTACTTTTTCAACTCAATTAGAAGACAAATAACATTTTTAAAAAGGGAAAAATATTTTAACGATACATTTCACTAAAGAAGAAATGTAAATGATCAATAAGCCCATGGAAATATCCTCAACATCATTAGTTATAGGAAAATATAAATAAAACAACAACAAGACACCATAGACATTCACTAGAATGGCTAAAATTTAAAGAGTGATAATATCAAGCTGATGAAAATGTGGACCCCTGGAACTTTCATACACTGCTAGTGGAAATGTAAAGTGTTACAATCACTTTGGAAAACAGCTTAGATGTTTCTTGTAAAATTGCATATATATTGATACTTACTATACATCATCCAGTAATCTCATCCTGCTATATTTACCCAATAGACATGAAAACATGTGTACATATAAAGACTTGCACTCACATATCCATAGTGGCTTTATTACAATAGTCAAAAACTGGAAACAACCCAAATGTCCATCAGCTAAGTAGAAAAACAAATTGTGGAATTTCCTTCCATAAATACCACTCAACAATAAGGGAGCAAACCTCTGATTCATAACAACACGGATAAATCTAAAAAGCATTATGTTAAGTGAAGGAAACCAGATACAAAAGACTATACTCTGTATGATTTCATTTATTTGATGTTCTAGAAAAGGCAAAACTGTAGTGACAAAGAATCTCAATGATTGCCAAGGGCTGAGGGGGGAAAAGGAGATTGACTGCAAAGTGGCAAGAGGGAAGTTTTTAGGGGTTATGGCAAGGTTGTATATAAGCATTGTCCAATAGAAATGTAGTGCCAGCTATACATGTAATTTAAATATTCTACTAGCCACATTTAAAAAGTAAAAGGAACTAGGTTAAATTAATTTTAATAATATGATTTATTTGAGATATCTAAATATTTTTCAATGTATAATTGATATAAATTATTAATGAGATATTTAAATTTTTTTCATACTAAGCCTTTGAAATCCAGTGTATATTTCACACTTAAAGTACAACTTAATTAGGACTAGCCACATTTTGAGTGATCAATACCACAAGTGGCTAGTGGCTACCATTTTGGACAGAGTAGTTCTATATCATGATTGTTGTGCTGGTTACACAACTGTATACTTTTGTCAAAACTCATTGAATCATACACTCAAAGTTACTATAGTTTATCGTATGTAAAAGATATAAAGCTGATTTTTTTAAAAAAAAACAGGTAAAGTAGTTGATTTGTGGGTTTGCTCACATAAAAGACCTTTCCTCCCACCCTGGAAGGCAAAGCTCTAGGACACAGAAGAAATATAAAAACAAACAAACAAGAAACATTCCTATGTGAGAATTTTATAATTGAATTGGGAAAGCAAAAGTAATACATATTATTTTACACCACAATCCATGACATACATAATACAGAAATAGCTTAGTTCCAACTTCAAGTTCAGTAAATTAGTTCTACGAAGTAATATCACTGATTCTGAACTGGAATAGCAAGAGACATATAGAGAAATTGGTGGGTTATTTTTGTATGAACCTTGTCACTACTAAGTCCTTTAGTTCACTGCAAGAAATACCGTAATCAAGAAACCTGATTTGTATCCTGGATATTCCACTACTAGCTAGCTATGTGATATAATTTCTCTGACCTTAGTTTCCTCTCCTGAATAATAATAATGGCTCCATTTTTAATTGCCTCATATATACTCTTTTAAATTACCTCATATATACTCAGTGCTGTGTCAGGCGTTTGACGTCATTCCTTTCTCTCCTCAACATAATTTAGAAAGTACAATTATGTGACTTTTATAGATAAGCAAACTAAGACTTAGAGAAGTTAAGTAACTTACTCAAATTGCAAGCTAGTAAGTACAGAATTGGATTTAAATAAAGGTTCTTCTAGTTCAAAAAGTCCATGTACGTTCTATTAGACAGCATTCACTCCCAAGGTGGAGTTAAGACTGGATGTTCTCCCGGGATTGATGGTACTCTGTAGCACAAAGTAATGATCAAGAACTCAAATTCTAGGGTCATTAGGATAAGGCTAAAATTCTACCTCTGCTTTCCAAGGATTTGTTCTGTGATCTTGGGGAAATTACTTAACCCCTGTGCTCCTCAATTGCCCCCATCTTAAAAAAGCGGGGATAATAACTTCCACAAAGGTTGTGAGGACAAAAAGTTAATATAATTTAGGCATTTAGGATTGTGGTTGGCCCCATAAATGTTGTTAGTTATTAACATTGTGCTTCTAGATGACTTTGGCGATCACTTTAAATTCTACAAGTCTATGATTCTACAATTTATAAATTATTGTGCATGGATAGTGAACAATTTTCACTCTGAATTTGTTTGTGTCTTTGCCTTAAATAATTCTAAAGTGATTTTCAAAGTTTATAAGCTAACGGTGATTTTTAGTTTTTAGTCGATTAAACCCTAATGCTAAAAGGAAACTGCTTTTAATACAATTGTCCAAAGTAAAAGAAGCTAGATTTGGATGTATATGTCTTCTGCTGCAGGGACTCATTAGGTCACTAGGTAAGTGAGAGATCTTTGAACGGGTGTTCTGTTACACAAGGACTATAAACTCCGTTTATTAGTTTGAAAAGTTGTTAATCATTAAGTTTTCATAAAATCTAAAGTGCAGCCCTTCTTCTAACCTATCAAGCTACTACCTCTTTCAGAGTCTGTGTTTTCTATTCCCTCTGTCTTGAATTCTCTTGCCCCATATAGCATTTCTTAGCTTCCCGCAGGTCTCTGATCAGCTACCACTTCCTCAGAAAGTCCTTCCCTAACCACCTTTTACTGCTCTCATCCATTTGTGTTACTTCATACCATTTCTCACCCCCTAACTATGAATGACAATGAATTGTTTTGTGTTTTGTGTGTGTGTGTGTATGTGTGTTTCCTCTGATTTCAAAGACTTTGATGGAGTGTTCACAGTGCCTAGAACGGTACCTAGCACAGAGCAGAAGTTCAATTTTAAAAATAATTGAATGTATGAATGAGCCTCAGAGGTCCAAATGACCTCTTGGTCTGTGCTGGTTCTAAATGTTTGACTCTAAAATTTAAGGGGCATAAAATTTAAGGGGCATATTCTTCCTCTTGGTACAGAACTAAAGCGTCAAATTACAAATATGTCCATTTGAAAATGATTGCAAAACAAGCAATTTTAAGGATGATTCAGTAAAGTTGTTTGAAAAAATAAGTACGTAAATAAATGCTTGTATGAAAAAAGTTAAAGAAGAAATTGACTTCAGCTAAATTCGATTTAGTGTTGCCCGTTTCCTGGAAGCCTCAGTTAAGCAAGACTAGGGTAAGTCTTTGCCTCCCTCGCTGCTGTCAGCCATTATAGAAAGGGCATCTTGATAACAAGACACTTTGACCCAAACTACAGCCTAGAAGAGTGGAAATATGATGTATCATACTGAAAAAGAGCACAGCTTTTAGAACCTAAGAGTGTCCTAGATCCTAACCTCAGCCTCACTGCTATTACATCATCCAGGGTATATTATTTACTGTCCCTATTCCTCAATCTCTTAATATTATGAAAAAAAGAGGTAAAACAATACCCACCTTGCTTTGCAGTTGTTAGAATTAAGTTATGTATCTAGAGCATGTACTCTAAAATCATCTTCAATAAATGCTGTTTTCTACACACTCTCTATTGCTACGCTCTTTGCCTGGCTCTGACTGTTTGGCCTCTAGCCTTCTGCTTGGATTACTGAAGCAATGACTGGCCTTCAGTCTTCCCTAAATTGGGCCCGTAGTCCACTAGCACAGTCTATCCAAATGTTACAGTCACACTACCAGCCCTATCCTACAGCAACTCAACTATCTCCGTAACCTCAGAATTACATTTTCACCTTCAGATCAAGGTCTTAAGTGATTTCTAAAACACACTTACTACTCTAAATATTAAAGCACAACTATGGGCAATGTTTCCAAACTTTTTCTGGATTGTTTCTCCTAAGTGCTGAATGTGGCGGAGAAGGCTAGTTCAGGGATCTTTCTTGACTGAAGTCTCATCCTGTTCTGTGCTCACTTCCTCTTTCTGAACTCCAGTCTCACTGGACTTTTTTGGGTTCCTCTCAATTCTCACAGGTCCTTTGCACATGCCCTCCTCTCTGTCTCTAGTATTTTCCACCATCTTTTCTTTTGCTATGCCAACTCAAACCTTCATCTCTCAGCTTAAATGTTACTTCTTCTGAGAGATTTCCCCTGACCACCCCAGCCCCAAATCCGAATGGGCTTCCTTGCTAAACTCACACCATCATGTAGCTTCTCTTTACAGTATTGATCAAAGTTGTGTTTTTACTTTTGTTTGTACTATCATTTAATTAATTTATAATTCCCAATAACTTCATTTTTCAAGTTCCTTGAGGCAGGAATTACGTTTAATTTTATGTATCATTGTACTCTGAGAACTTAGGACACAGCCTGGCACATGGTAGGTCCATGATAAATATATGAATGAATAAATGGATAACATGCAAAGAAAAAGACTGACTCAAAATTTAAAATTCTTATGTACAGAATTCATTATAGTGTTCTCTTTTTCCAAATGTTCATTACTTTAGCATGGCGATCTTCATCTAAAAATCTTAATTTCCACCGGAAAAAGTAAAAGAGCTGTTGACCCTTGGTCATTCATTAATTCAGTCTTTCATGTTTATCACAACTCATGTTCTATGACAGGCACTGAAGATGCAAAGATGAATAGTGTATGCAGCACAAATCCTACTTCTAATTGTGTAAGCTTCTATTTCCTTCTTCTGTTGCCATATTATGGATTTTAGATACATCACCAGTGAATACAGCTACCCAATATAGTTCTTCTTTAGAAGTGAATATAGAAGGAAAAAATACATAAAAGTGGTTAATGCTGATCATGCTGGCGCTGGAAATTTACTGGTCAGTATAAGTTAACAGTTATTTAATGAACTCCACTAGCAATCCTTCACATTGCCATCCATCTAAGCCTCTAAAGTACACTTCACCAGTGAAAACAAGGCAGTGTTACTGGGTCCCACTCTTGAGCAACTTCAACTCTGCTCTCTTTATAAATGGCCCCTCGTGTAATTATTAAAAAGTGTCTAAATTTCATCTGCTGGGTATGTCTATGGATAGTAGTCAATTAGAAGAGATAGGAAAAGTATCTTAATTTAGAAAAAAAAATAGGATCGGCATATTACAAAAACAATGAAAAAGAATGTATAATCTAGCATGTAATTTTACTTTGCAATCTCCACATAATCATTTATTAGAGTTATTAATACCCATGGGGAAAGAGTTCTTCTTATAAACAGAGACAATCAGAGAGCAGTAACCTGAATTTTATGGAACCTCATTCTTTAGAAGGAGGGTTTTCTTCTGAGCTTTTGAAGTTGCCCACAAGAGTTATGTCATTGCTTATAACCAAGGAAACCACAGGAAACTTGGTTGCTAGGAAACCACTGAATTATCTCCATGAAGATCACCACAGTAGTCTTGGTTTGAATAGAACAGATGCTAGGAAAATAAAATTATGAAGTTACAGTTACTTTTTATTTCAACCTAGGATGCCTCTTTAATTGCCAGTTAAATCTTTTCACCTAAGAGGAACTGCTTGTCACTTCTGAAAGGCCATCACACAGGTAGAACGGGGAGCCACGACAGGGTGCTGCTGGGGCTGCAGGAAACGGGCACTGTACAGTGTGTGAGCCTAGGCTCCGATGCACACATTCTTCCTTTTCCCAATTAATTCAGCTACCTAGGGAAGGGATGTAGTGACAGCTACTGTCACCCCCACTGAGGGATAGATTATTTTAAAAAATCAAGCACACTTGTAATTGAATATTTTCAGACCTATGACTTCCAACATTCTCTAGTATGCTTTATGCAGAATAGAATTCCACGCCTCCTTCTTAAAAATTTAAATTGAACTGTGATGACACAATATAAGAACAAAGCAATGGCTAACCTTGGCCAAGCTTCTGAATGGTCCAATATAAGTTCCCTTTTAGAAAACAGGGTGATCCAAAAGTTTTCTTCAAATATCATACATATTGTCCTGTCACCTGTCCTTCCCTCCATGGAATTATTAGTGATGTATTTATAAATCTATCTAAACTTGGTTAGACTCCAAATATATTTCCAGCTCATACCACACCTGGAAAAATTAGGATTTATAGCCTGTCCACACCATGACAGGAAGTGATACTTCCTTTTATATGCCTCAAACCTAACTTTCAAGGTAATTCTTCTTTCTACTATTCTAGAACTACATTTACCTTATTCACACTCTTTTCTTTCTCCGGTTCTTCTACCTCTGTGTTTTCCAAGGTCACTTTGTCCCAAAGTTGCCACCTCCTCCATATTACCAATTTATGAAGTTATGGGATGCAATTCTGATCATCCCTTCTTCTGTTTTCTAAGAGTTAACTTGTCAGCCACGTAATTCAAGGGTCTATTGTATGCCTCTCTAAATGTAAATATAGATTTTCATTTGATAGTCAAATGGATAAAAATCTTCCATAAACTTTATCCTGTGGGCAGTGATCCTGTGGGACCACTGGAGAGTTTTAAATAAGCGGGATGATATAAGCAAATAATCAGATCATGATAGATAACTTTGATGGCCGAATGACAAGTTTTGGTGTAAGACTACACTGGAAGTAAACAGAATAGTTAAGAAACTACCTGTGTATTTCAGAACACTCACAACAACAAGCTTGTCTTTGGGAGGGAAAAAAGCTGGAATATCACTAAACAAATAGTTTACAAATATTCAAGAAGCCTATGGCATTATCTCATATGCAATCTCAGGAAAATGACTGGCTTAGTGCAATGCCTTTTATACAGTACAAGGGGAAAAAAAATCTCTACATCTTCATGGACAAGATGCAAAACTTAATTTTTTGCAAGTGCATTGTTAGTACAATGCAGTCTAAAGATAGTCCATTAATAAATGGCATATTTGTAAGAAGATCTACGTTGGCATAGCCAATCTCGTCCTGTCCTTGGCTCTATCTTTCTCCTCTTTTGTAGCAACAGCTCAGATCAACATATAGCTAACATGTTCAGGGAACCTGAGTACAATACAAATCTCAGAGGGAAATGACCATAAGGTATTACAAAATCAGTATGCTAAAAATGAGCCACTATCTATAAAGATAATAATAGCTGCAGTGTAATGAATAGCTTCTATTTATAGGGTACTTTATATACCTTGTCTCTAGGCCTTGCTGAGCTCTGGCAACCTCAGTATCATTATTCTTATTCCAAAAATGAAGAAATTGCTGCTCAGAGAAGTTGCGTAAGAGTTAGTTAATTAGTAACAGAGCCAGGTATTGTATCCATGCCTAGTTAGCTCTTTACCAGTCTGACTGGTTGGTTTATACTTTGAGAATAACAAGCTCAGTGGCTTAATGCAGGAAATTTTATTACTCATACTACCTGTCTAAGTGGGTCATATGGGGGACTCTGCTTATTGTAGTCACTTAGGAACCCTGGCGGATGAGGGCTCCTCTCTCTAAGGCTGCAGAGGCAGAAAAAAGGAGTGTGGTGATTCGCAAACTAACTCTTAGAGCTTCTGCCTAGAAATGCCAAATGCCACGCTCCGTGTACTCACATTCCAGGAGCTAAAAGCTGGTCACAGAGCTAAATCTAACTTACAGGGGGCGAAGAATATAATCCTGCTGCTCCAGGAGTAAGAAAAGAACTGAAACATTTGTGAAAAGCCCTAGTGATTACCAGGCCCCTAAGTTCAAGTTCTCTCCACTTCACCTTGTTGAATATTCAATAGGATGACATTGAGTGAAGTTAAGTCAGAAAGAGAAAAACAAATACCGTATGCTAGCGCATGTGTGTGGAATCTAGGGGAAAAAAAAGAGGGGGGTTCATGAAGAACCTAGGGATAGGACGGGAATGGGGATGCAGACCTACCGGAGAGTGGACTTGGGGATGTGGGGAGGGGGAGGGGTGGGCTGTGGCGGAATGGGGGAGTGGCATGGACACATATACACTACCGAGCGTGGAGTGGATGGCTGGTGGGAGGCAGCCGCATGGCGCAGGGACATCAGCTCGGTGCTTTGTGACCACCTGGAGGGGTGGGATGGGGAGGGTGGCGGGGAGGGAGACGCAGGAGGGAGGAGATGTGGGAACACATGTATATGTATGGCTGGTTCGCTTTGTTGTGAAGCAGAAGCTAGCACACCATTGTGGAACAACTGTACTCCAGTGAAGATGTTAAAAAAAAAAAAAAGAGTGCTGTGTCACACTACTATATATAAGACAGATAACTAATAAGGACCTACTGTATAGCACAGGCAACTCTACTCAATACTCCGTAATGGAAAAAAAATCTAAAACAGAGTGGATATATGTATATGTATAACTGATTCACTTTGCTGTATACCTGAAACTAACACAACATTGTAAATCAACTATACTCCAATAAAAATTAAAAGAAAAAAAAAGACATTGAAAACAAAGACAAATGGACAGGTCTCCATTTCATTTAGGGTGAACAAATACAGAAATACAAGTACAGCCTAGAGTAGATCTGACACAGCAGCAGGAGGTATAAAAATACTTAAGATTTATGAGAGTAGAACCTTGCAGTGAACCATCATGAATAGGTTTACTAATAGCATTATAAAGTCATGATTCAGAAAGACCAATAAAAAATCCCCACACTTTCAATCCAGGTCTCCTGTCAAAATTTTCTTCATGAGCTCCAGGCCTCTTCATCTAACTAAATTCTAGACGTCTCCAATTGGATATCCAGGGTACTTGGAACTCATCATTCCAAAACTGAACTTAATTAATTTCTTGTCCTTAAAATGTAACTCAGGAACATCCTCGCATTTGCCTTATCTGAACTGACATGGCCCCAAGCCAGTGCCCCAAGTTAGAAACCTCAGACTCCTTTCCTTCTCTTCCCTCTCCTCTTCTCTGCTTCAGACAGCTGACCACGAAGTTCATTTGATCTTTGCTCAGCAACGCCTCTCCTTTGCCTAAATTGTAGTTCCTCTCAGCTATTTTTAGAACTATCGCTATACCCTCTTAACTGATCTCCGTGTCTCCAGTTTGGTCCACCCCAAATCATTTTGCATACTTCTTCCAGAGTAATCTTTCTAAGATACTTAAAATATGGTCTCCCTATTTAAAAGCCATTGACTGGCCTTCTCATAACCATAGAAAAAAGTTCAAGCCCAACTGTGTGAAACATAGGCCCTTCACAATTTGGATCCTGTATTTCTGGTTTCATCTTTTGCCTTTCAACCCATACTTCACTGGCGTGAAGCTACCAGCTGTTCTCTGAACATACTGGACACTCTGCTGTTATGACTCTGTGCCCTTGTACGTGCAGGTCTCTCCCTCGCCTGAGTACCTGTCTCTTCACAGTCTGGTGAATTTCCATTCAATTTGTAAAGATCCAACTCAAGTATCACTTTTCTCGATTACACTTCTCTCTTCAAACACCTCTATTATTATCCTTATCACACTGTATTGGAATTATTTCTTTACAAGTCTATCTCCTCTGCTAGACTACATGCTGTGGTAGGAATTAATTGTCCTAGAACTTAACATGGGCCCTAAAGTTTTGGAAGAATTAGGATGGAGATGAGCTGGAGAATAAAATGCTAATTGGATGGAACTAATGGTGCGGTTTGCAAACAGTACTGTTGGGTTAAAATTTTTAGGAACTAAGTAAATTGTGAACATATCACTGGCAAAATGAAATATCAAGATAGAAAAAATAAAAGGTGATTATTATCAGTATTAATAAGTAAAATGTTATTGGCCTATTCACTAATTAGAATTCCCTAATGATTAATGACATAAGAAAATGAACTTGAGGGTCTGGGATATCAGGAGGTGCAGAATGGTCTTGAAAGAAGGTCATAGTGAACTGCTGGCCCCAGTCACGTAGCTCCCAAACTCTGCGGATCCTTTATGATACTGTACCGACCAACCCCTTTATAAAAAATCTCAGGTAGCAAAGAGCCCAAATATTAACAACACACCTGACTGCATGCTCTTTGAGGAATTTTAAATTAGCACAAAGGAAAGTGTTTCCCTTGAGAGCTATTCTGGCATTTTATACTCACTTATTGCAACTGGTATGTGAGACCAAAGCAACATGCTTTTAATAAAACACTCCATAAATGTGGGAGGGGTGTGTTTCATTACCCTGGTGATAATTCGGCTTTTTTCCCTTCAGAGAAGAGAGGCTCTGAACCCCGCTGAGCTGCCAGAATAGGCTCGATGAATCCCTATAGCAAGAGTAGCGTTAGCAGTGGGATTGCATAGATTTCAGATCGCAAAAGCCTGGGTAGCATTTCATTATTGAAGTTGCCTGATTGCTTTGGTTCTAATCTTCTCCCCAATTCCTTTCTTTCTCTACTGAAAATCACTACAACAAACAAATGAAACAATAACACCACAAGCAGCAGCGTGGGCTGAGCCCCTCATCACGAATGACAGCTGCACAAACTTGCAGTCAAAACACCTATTTTTGAGGCTAACGCAAACAAAGCCTGTCACGATTCCCCCTAACCTGTCAAGATCAAGGGCGATGTGCACTGCATGTCCCAGATCTTTGTGCTCATGCTGGTCAAATGTATCCAGAATCCAGGAGAAGTTTCTGGAATCAGAGTGCCCAGCCATTCTGCTTATTATGGCAACCTATGGTTCTGTTTTCATCAGCTGCCAAGTTATTATTTCCCTAGCTGCATGTAGAACCACTCTAGATTTCCCTTCTCCCAAAATAAAACTCAGATGCTCTTAGAGCTGCTTCATAGGAAGGTAAATGGCAGGAAATGCTGCTAGCTCATATTAAAACTTCCCCATTCATTAAATCTGTACCTTCTCCCATGATTAAGAGAACTTCTAAATTTCCCTGTCTGTACTTTCCTCATAAAAAAATCCTTTTTTTAAATTCAATGACTTGTTCCAAACCACTTCATCATTCTATGTTTCATAAAAAATTTAATGGCATCTAATCCTCTAAGTCCCACTAAAATTCCTTTGTATCTAATGTCAGCTCCAAGCCAGTCTAAGAGCAGATACTTGTACCTAAAGCCTGTAGGTTCTGTCCCACTTGGTCCCTAAACCACTGGTTCTCAAATTTTAGTCTACATGACAATCACTTGGGAGTTTGTAAAACATGCAGCTCCCTAAGACCTATGCCAAAACTACTGACTCACTAGGTCCTGGGTGGACCTGGATGGGGCACAGGAGCATGAATGCTGATAAGCACCTCTAAGTGATTCTATTCCATACACTGAGACCCACCCATAAGCCAATGAGAACTAAGCCCCAGCATAGATATGTTTTCAGCCCCATCCTCACTAATCCTAACATTTGGTGCACCCTGATTTGAAAGCCATCAGGCTAAACCACATCCTCCAACATTTCTGCCCTAACTTAGTGTGCATGGCAGTGCTAGGCTACAATTTTTGATTAGTACTTTGTTTCCAGCCAGAAGGAGAACTGTGCCTAGAATCTCAGCCCAATTTGCTGGGGCACTAACACCCCACCTAGTTTCCATCAGGGAGAGCCCTGTCCCAATGACAGTCTGAATTTCTACCAAAAACCAGAAAGAGTTGCCAGGAGAATGAAGGCACCACCACATATCCGAAAAAAGGCTGGAATTATAGGTGAGGTCTACCATATCTGATCCCACTGGACGCATGCCATCCCCCAACTTCTACATCTGAGCCTCCAGATGTCTAGAGTATTTATCAGGACCAGTACATTCTCTAACAGTTAGACCCTTAACCCTTTTACTGGATGAGAGTTTTGGGGGTAAAACCACAGTGTTTGCCCTGCTCGCCACGTGAGAAATTTTTCTTAGCTGTATTTTACTTTGTTGCTATGATGTCATTGGCTACACTCAGGGTCATTATAAGAAAGATTCCTACGAAACCCTTTATTGTAACTACTGTAATGATGTTGGCAGGGATGTTGTTCACTAATTTACTCAATTTCCTCTTAATTTCTCGTTAGGGAGAAATTCCTGTCTGGTCTTGATACCAAAAATAGATTTACTGCCCATGAACAATTGATTTGTTTTTTTTATCTCATGGACACTGAATTTTGTAAGAGAGAAGGCTTCCGTTTTTGACTTTGACTGCTAGAAAGCAGAGCCTACCTCTAGTGTTATGTTGTATGTTTTAAGTCACATTCCCAGCAACACTGTCCCCAGTTTTGTTTTTCTATTTTCTTTCATCCCAATACTCTCTTATTGTATTTCTCATATCTCTTATGGGGTGTCTTAATTTTTTTGAACTGAATGAAGGTTTACTCTTGACTCCTTTCTGTCCTGCCCATCTGGGTCTAAGATAACAAGATAACTCAAAGGCTAAGGATGACCAGTGGTCCTATCAACAAGCAGCTATTACGTACCGACCTGATGCTCAGAAAAACTGCAACTCATCTGAGGGATTTTGAAGTAAGACAAAGTGCTTGCCCTTAAGGTACCTACAATGCAGCTGGGGAAAGAAGATTGGCACATATAGACTGGCACAAGAGAACACAGTGCAAGGGGAAATGCTAGGGACAAGGTGGTATTGATGTTTAATACGCCGGAGTTCAAAGATGAAGGAAATCACTGAAGGCAGGTAGAATTAGACATTTTCCAAAAAAGATAGGACTTGAACTTGCACTTAGGTCATGGAGAGAATTTAAGGTTTTAGATTAATAGAATGGGAAGAAGGACATTCTAGACCAAATGAAGTATGGAGTATAATATACAGTACAGCATGGAATAGAGGCACAATGAACAGAAAAGAAAGTTGAGGTAAAGAGACATGAGTTTGGATCCTGGCTTGACACAGGTAGATTCCTTAACCTCTCAGCATCCTTCTCCTAATTTGTAAATCAGGATAAGGATGTCTACTAAGAGTCTCACTTTGATAAGAATTACAGATAAATTGTAAAACAGCTATACAATACCTAGCGCAGGTTAAGCACTCAAAATGAGCCAACTCTATGACAATGGTGAGAAGTCTGGAGGTGATACTTAGTGCCTCTGGCCTGCAGATTCCTTCCTTCTACAGCAGCTGTTATACCCTGAGAAGTGGAAAGCATAATTACATAGAGCTGGGGACAAATGGTGGGTGGTCTGGTAAGTTAGCAGGTAACTTTGGACTTGAGAGAGGAGGAACAAACGAGCTATTTAGAGTTACTAAGCAGGGTAGTGACACGATGAAAGCAGTGCTTAAAGAAGATTAACATGGTCATGGAGGAAGAAAATGAAGGAGACAATACTACAGGTATGGGCACTAACTCAAAGGCTGTTGTGGTGATAGGCATAAAGTGACAAAGTACAGGATGAGGGAGGTGGCAGGGGACTGCAAAGCCGAGGCTTGGAAACACTTTAAAGAAAATATTTCTTTACTTTCTTTAGAAAGGATTTTGTGACTGACTATACAGGGGAGATGAATGAGTCAAAGGGTCAAGTCTTATCATAGTAATTGTCCTAAAAATTGCCAGCTGTTTGTCTTTATCTCCCACTAGATTCTGAATTCCGTAAGGGAAAACAACGTTTCTACCTTGCTCACCAGTGCCTAGCATGGTATTTCAAGCATAGATGACAATCATGATACTTTAAAATGCATTTCATTAATGAATAATGAATTCATGAACTAATTTTATTCATGGAAAATAAACTGAATGAAAAAATAAATAACATTAATGACTACCACAAACAAAAGTAGTGAACATGCATTGAGCACTTTCTATTGAGCATTTTGTAAGACTTCATTTACATTAAATATCTTACTTCAATCCTAACAAAATTCCTATAGACCAGATACTGGGTTTTTTTGCAGTACGCGGGCCTCTCACTGTTGTGGCCTCGCCCGTTGCGGAGCACAGGCTCCGGACGCGCAGGCTCAGCGGCCATGGCTCACGAGCCCAGCCGCTCCGCGGCATGTGGGATCTTCCCGGACCGGGGCACAAACCCGTGTCCCCTGCATTGGCAGGTGGACTCTCAACCACTGCGCCACCAGGGAAGCCCAGACCAGATACTGCTTTATCTGCATTTAAAATGAAGCACAGCAAATTCAGGCTATTTACCCAAGGTTGCTTAACTAGAAAATGACAGAGCCAGGACTCAAACCTATGTCTTCTGCTGCCAAAGCCTGTGCACTTACTCAGCAAAGTGGGAGTGGGCCTTGGAAAAAGAAAGTCCTGTCAAAAGAAAAGCAGAAGTAATGGAAGCCAGTTACCTTTTATACACTTTTCACTTTATAAATATTTACTCTTCATATCAATTCCACAGGTAGATATTCAATTACAGTGATCTCCTGTGGATAAGCAGGGTCCCTAGAAACAAAAAAAAGGAGCTTCCTTGTTCTCAAGGACAGGAAAAACAAGTAGAAGAGAGTAGATGTGACAAGAAAAATCAGCCAAAAGACAACAGTAAAAGATAAACTGCAAAACCCCACTTGACGGGCTTCCCTGCTGGTGCAGTGGTTAAGAATCCACCTGCCAGTGCAGGGGACACGGGTTTGAGCCCTGGTCCGGGAAGATCCCACATGCCGCAGAGCAACTAAGCCCGTGCGCCACAATTACTGAGCCTGTGCTCTAGAGCCCGTGAGCCACAACTACTGAAGCCGCGCGCCTAGAGCCCGTGCTCCGCAACAAGAGAAGCCACCGCAATGAGAAGCCTGAGCACCGCAACGAAGAGTAGCCCCCGCTCACAGCAACTAGAGAAAGCCCGCACGCAGCAATGAAAACCCAACGCAGCCAAAAATAAAAAACAAACAAACAAAACGCACTTGATTAAGTGTGCAAGGAAGATGCAGGTTAATAAAGATTAGGATTTGGGAAGTGAGAGTGAATGCTACCATGTTTCTTTGTTCCAATGGCCCTCTGATTACTTCTTTCTGCAAATACAATTCCCGTTGTATTTCTCTGTTATAAGATTGTATAAATTGCAATTGCCCATTTCAAGAGCATTTTACAAAAATCCCCCTTTAAAAAAAAAAAAAAGCTCTCTTTCCAGGCATCTGATGATACTTTAGAATAGATAACTTGTGAAGTGAACACATGCCATTTTAGCAGGCAAAGCTAGAGTATTTGTAGCTACACACACATTGCCCTTTTCATTCCCATATAGAAGTTTTCTGTAGTAAAGAATTTCAATTGAATTCAGAATTACCGAGTTGCAGCAAAGGAAACCACTGACAAAATGAAAAGACAATTTGCTGAATGGGAGAAAAATATTTACAAATGATATGACTGATAAGGGGTTAGTCTCCAAAATATATAAATATCTCATACAACTCAATATCAAAAAAGCCAAACAACCCAAATAGAAAATGGGCAGAACACCTGAATAGACATTTCCCCAAAGAAGACATACAGATGGCCAACAGGAATATGAAAAGATGCTCAATATCGCTAATTACCAGAGAAATGCAAACCAAAACCACAGTGAGATATCACCTCACATCTGTCAGAGTGGCTGTTATCAAAAAGACTACAAATAGCAAATGTTGGCAAGGATGTGGAGAAAGGGAATCCTTGTACATCATTGGTGGGAAGGTAAATTGGTCCAGCCACTGTGGAAAACAGTATGGAGTTTCCTCAAAAAACTAAAAATAGAACTACCCTATGAACCACAATTCCACTCCTGGGTATATATATCCTAGGAGAATTAAAATGATAATTTGAAAAGATATATGCACACCAATGTTCATAGCAGCATTATTTACAATATCACAGATATAGAACCTAAATGTCCATCAACAGAATGGGTAAAGGAGAGGTGGTATATGGATACACAATGGAATACTACTCAGCCATAAAAAATAAGGAAATTTTGACATTTGCAACAATGTGGATGGACCTGGAGGGTATTATGCCTAGTGAAATAAGTCAGATTGAAAAAGACAAATACTGTATGTTATCACTTATATGTGGAAACTAAGAAATAAAATAAACTAGTAAATATAACAAAACAGAAACAGACTCACAAGTACAGAGAACAAACTAGTGGTTACCAGTGGGGAGCAGGAAGTGCGGAGGGGCACAATAGGGGTAGGGGAGTAAGAGGTACAAACTGCTATGTATAAAATAAGCTACAAGAACATATGGAAAGGGAATATAACCAATATTTTATAATAACTTTAAATGGAGTATAGCCTATAGAAACTTTGAATCACTATGTTGTATACCTGAAACTAATATAATGCTGTAAGTCAGCTATACCTCAATTTAAAAACATTTTTTAAAGAATTATTGAGTTACAACACTAGAACTAGTTCTGTGAAGTACTTTAGATATCTCTATGCTATAAGAAGAGCCACCGCAGACCAAATGTACACAGAGGAAACAGTTATGGAGGTGAATCTAAGGCAGTGAACATTACCCAGTTTCCCAGAAAGCTAAGAGAAAGCCCCCAATTCCTCAAATAAAGACATTTTACAATGGAAATATTTTAAAATACATACTATATGGTCTTCTGCCACCTTAATGATCGTATGCAAAATATATAATTCATCTTTAAATCACAGATTTGGTTGTACCTTAGAATCAACTGGAGAACTTTAAAAAATATCCATTTCCTAGGCCCCACCCCTCATGAATTAAATTAGAATCCCTGAAGGTTAGGCCAAGAACATCAGGCTTTCTTTTTTAAATGCCTCAGATGATAATAATGTAAAACCAGATTGAGAACCATTACTTTAGCCTATGACTCAGAGACATATTTATGAATATCTGTTATTTCTGCATTCACTACCCATAGCTATAGAAACTGATGGGGAAGAATTGATGGGACCCTAGGCTGATGATTTAATTTGCCCCAAATCTTGTTCTCTGTGAGTGAATAGGTCCTCACTATGTGTCAGGTACCTTTATGCAGTGTATACTTCTCCATACACAGCACTTGGTTTCTGCTGAAAAGGACAGGCTTGTCATTGGGTTGGCCAAAAAGTTCATTCGGGTTTTTCCGCAAGATGTTATGGAAAAACCCGAAGAATGTTTTGGCTAACCAATTATGCCAACATATCACCAGTCACCCAGGGCAAACCTTTGCAACACCAGCTGGCCAACAGCAGTACATCCAACCCTCAGGTCTCCCATCCACAACCTCTATGTTCATTCTGGTTACTCAGGAACTGGCTCCTCAACATTAAAGTATGGAAGAGTATGGCTCACACTGCTTACAGGGCCTGAACCAATCTAGAAATAGAAAAGTTCCACAAATTTGTCTCCAGATAATGCCAGAGACGATCACTTCTTGACTTTTTTTTTTTTTTTTTTTTTTTTTTGCGGTACATGGGCATCTCACTGCTGTGGCCTCTCCCGTTGTGGAGCACAGACTCCAGACGTGCAGGCCCAGCGGCCATGGCCCATGGGCCAAGCTGCTCCGTGGCACATGGGATCCTCCCGGACCGCGGCACGAACCCGTGTCCCCTGCCTCGGCAGGCGGACTCTCAACCACTGCGCCACCAGGGAAGCCCCGACGATCACTTCTTGAATGTCTGCTTTATGCCAGGCACTGGAGTAAGTGCTTTTCCTAACATTATCCTACTTGGAGCTCACAAGAACCCTAGGAGCGGGTATTTTGTTCAGGGTCCTGAACAAGACTAGGCTAGATAAGCCAAACCAAGGGGATTTTCTTACAGGGAATTTGTTACACAGGTATTGAAAGAGAAGTAATGAAGTGGAGGTAAACTGGGTATCAGTAACTGCAAGAAGTAGCTAAAAATCCTCGGGCTGGAAAAAAAGGGAAGATGTGGGGTTAACAGAACTTACAGACTCAGAGGAAGAGGCCCCACACAGTGGTGCACAGAAGGCTGAAGGGACATGACTGCTACTAGAAGTAAGAACAGAAATTGAAATCTGGAGCCTTCCCTCTCTTATGCTGTGGAAAAGATGCTAATAGGATCTGAAATCAGGAAGGTGGTCTTTTCTTCTCACCTCCCATCTTTTGGGTTCCCACCAGTATCTCCCATTGTTGGAACCTGACTGGAAGCAAGCTAATAAGTGAGCTTGAGAAATGTGGTCCACTGAGTTCCATCTTCAGCATCACAGAATGGTAAAACAAAAAAGGAGAGGGCGGAGTTTGGAGATGAGAGTCAATAGGTGAATAATTGGCATTTGTAGGTGTTATCATTTTCCCTGTTTTATAGAAGGATAAGAAAAAAAACTAAGTAATTTGACCAAGGTTACAGTTAGCAAGAAGAGGAGATTGACTCAAATCTGTTAGCACATCTATGCTTCTAACTACTGACCAACATTGCCTTCCATGTAATACAGCCTTAAGATTTTCAAAGCACATAATAATAATCATATTCATTAATGAGAATTAACATTTATTGAGCATTTTTCATGTGTCAGGCTTTGGACTAAACCCTTTACATGCATTTGTTTATTTAGTTCTCACAATAATACTATGAGGTGGGTACTAGAGTATTATCATCTTTGGTGGCAGTATAATGACATGGTGATCAATACCATGGGTCAAGGGCTCCAGACTTTCAAGTACCTGGATTAAAATCCCATCATTATCACTTATTAGCCTAATCTACTGTAGGTAGCTTTTTAACTATTTTATACTTCAGTCTTCTCACATGTAAAATAGGTTTATTAATAATACTTAGCTTAAACAATTGTAGGGAAAACTAAATGAGATAATGATATTAACTTCCAGAAATTCTGAATAAGCATTTGATAGGTACTAGCTATAATAGTTATCACCATTTTGCAGGTGATAAAAGTTGAGCCTTACTCCATTGCATATTCTTGCCTCCATTATCAAAGATAAGGTGACCATAAGTGCATGGGTTTATCTCTGGGCTTCCTATCCTGTTCCATTGATCTATATTTCTGTTTTTGTGTCAGTACCATACTGTCGTGATTAATGTAGCTTTGTAGTATAGTCTGAAGTCAGGGATCCTGATTCCTCTAGCTCGGTTTTTCTTTCTCAAGATTGCTTTGGCTATTTGGGGTCTTTGGGGTTTCCATACAAATTGTGAAATTTTTTGTTCTAGTTCTGTGAAAACTGCCATTGGTGGTTTGATAGGGATTGCACTGAATCTGTAGATTGCTTTGGGTAGTATAGTCATTTTCACAATGTTGATTCTTCCAATCCAAGAACAGGGTATATCTCTCCATCTGTTTGTATCATCTTTATTTTCTTTCATCAGTGTCTTATAGTTTTCTGCATACAGGAAAACTGCATAGGTAGGTTTATTCCTAGGTATTTTATTCTTTTTATTGCAGTGGTAAATGGGAGTGTTTCCTTAATTTCTCATTCAGATTTTTTGTCATTAGTGTACAGGAAAATGCAAGAGATTTCTGTGCATTAATTTTGTATCCTGCTACTTTACCAAATTCATTGATTAACTCTAGTAGTTTTCTGGTAGCATCTTTAGGATTCTCTCTGTATAGTATCGTGTCATCTGCAAACAGTGACAGTTTTACTTCTTTTCTGATTTGAATTCCTTTTATTTCTTTTCTTCTCTGATTGCTGTGGCTAAAAATTCCAAAACTATGTTGGATAACGGTGGTGAGAGTGGACAACCTTGACTTGTTCCTGATCTTAGAGGAAATGGTTTCAGTTTTTCACCATTGAAAATGATGTTGGCTGTGGGTTTGTCATACATGGCCTTTATTAAGTTGAGGTAGGTTCCCTCTATGCCCACTTTCTGGAGAGCTTTTATCATACATGGGTGTTGAATTTTGTCAAAAGCTTTTTCTGCATCTATTGACATTATCATATGTTTTTTCTCCTTCAATTTGTTAATATGGTGTATCACATTGATTGATTTATGTATATTGAAGAATCCTTGCATTGCTGCGATAAACCCCACTCTATCATGGTGTATGATTCTTTTAATGTACTGCTGGGAAAACTGGACTGCTACATGTAAAAGAATGAAATTAGAACACTTCCCAACACCATCCACAAAATTAACTCAAAATGGATTAAAGATCTAAATGTAAGGCCAGACACTATAAAGCTCTTAGAGGAAAACATAGGCAGAACACTCTATGACATAAGTCACAGCAAGATCCTTTTTGACCCACCTCCTAGAGAAATGGAAATAAAAACAAATAAACAAATGGAACCTAATGAAACTTAGAAGCTTTTGTACAGCAAAGGAAACCATAAACAAGACAAAAAGACAACCCTCAGGATCGGAGAAAATATTTGCAAATGAAGCAACGGACAAAGGATTACTCTCCAAAATATACAAGCAGTTCATGCAGCTCAATATCAAAAAAATAAACAACCCAATCCAAAAATGGGTGGAAGACCTAAACAGACATTTCTCCAAAGAATATATACAGATTGCCAACAAATACATGAAAGGATGCTCAACATCACTAATCATTAGAGAAATGAAAATCAAAACCACAATGAGGTATCATCTCACACCAGTCAGAATGGCCATCATCAAAAAATCCACAAACAATAAATGCTGGAGAGGGTGTGGAGGAAAGGTAACCCTCTTGCACTGTTGGTGGGAATGTAAATTGATACAGCCACTATGGAGAACAGTATGGAGGTTCCTTAAAAAACTAAAAATAGAACTACCATACGACCCAGCAATCCCACTACTGGGCATATACCCTGAGAAAACCATAATTCAAAAAGAGTCATGTACCACAATGTTCATTATAGCTCTATTTACAATAGCCAGGACATGAGAGCAACCTAAGTGTCCATCAACAGGTGAATGGATAAAGAAGATGTGGCACATATATACAATGGAATATTACTCAGCCATAAAAAGAAACGAAATTGAGTTATTTGTAGTGAGGTGGATGGACCTAGAGTCTGTCATACAGAGTGAAGTAAGGCAAAAAGAAACAAACAAATACTGTATGCTAACACATATATATGGAATCTAAAAAAAAAAAAAAAAGTTCTGATGAACCTAGGGGCAGGACAGCAATACAGATGCAGACGTAGAGAATGGACTTGAGGACACGGAGAGGGGAATGGTAAGCTGGGATGAAGTGAGAGAGTAGCATGGACATATATATACTACCAAATGTAAAATAGATAGCTAGTGGGAAGCAGCTGCATAGCACAGGGAGACCAGCTCAGTGCTTTGTGACCACGTAGAGGGGTGGCATAGGGAGGGTGGGAGGGAGGTGCAAGAGAGAGGGGATACGGGGATAGATGTATATGTATAGCTGATTCACTTTGTTATACAGTGGAAACTAACACAACATTGTAAAGCAATTATACTCCAGTAAAGATGTTAAAAAAAAAAAAAGTTGAGCTTTACAAGGTTAAATAACTCTCCTAAGGTAGAGCTTAAAAGTGATACATGAAGTTTATTAGTGACAGCCACAGTTTTTGGACTCCAGATTCTAGTTCCTTGGCCACTATAGTATAATCTATCCTGTAAATTTTATAAAGATAATTTCTAATCCTTATATGATGCTGCAATAATAATAATAAATACTTCTATATTATTTAGCTTGTGTCAGACATTATTCTAAGTACTTACATATCTTGGCTCATTAAATCCTCACAACTCAATGAGGTAGGTATAATGTTATCTCTTGTTTTCAGATTAGAAGACTAAGGCACTGATGATAAGTAATTCACTAGAGGATGCTTAGATGGTTAAGTGGCAGAATTACACTTCTAATACCCTACAGAAAGAAAGGTTTTATTGACCTCTTTTACCAGTGAGGAAACTGAGGCTCAGAGAGGTGACTAATTCAAGGTGAAGCAACAAGACAGTAGAAACGCGACAAATCTCTCCAATGCTACCACCATAGGCTGAACATTTCCCACTTAGTCCACATTGCTACCAAGTTCTCTACCAAAAAATATGTAGCTTCCTTTAGAGTCACTGACATCATAGAACTGCTAATTCCATAGGCAGAATTTTCTTTATTCCTGAAGTATCTATTATATATCCTTTATTCTACTTTAGAGATTAGTACACACAAATGATGATTAGAATATATATTTCAATCAGGTTTTTTTTTAAAAAAATGACTTTAATATTCTCTAAATTTAACTTTGTTGAAATTTTATGAAGAAAGTGTAGTCCACAAAATAGCTGGGACATAGAATATCAGCTCTGTAAGAATCTCAGACAAAGGCTGGGGGAAGTCAGCATCCAAGTGAAGGGCATCCAGCACTGATGTTTTTTGAATGAGATTGAGAATGTTGATAATAGAAAAGATATACACTGGATCAAACTAATCTCAACCTATGCCAATGTTAGAAGCTTTACCTCTTGAAGGCTAAACAACAACTGTTATGAAGAAAAACAAGAAATAAGAGATTAAAATAGAATTTCCTCACATGGGGGAAAAGCCATGCAGAAAACTCTGTGGGATATCCAATAGCAATGAGTCAGGAAGACCATGATGGAAAAGCAGAGGAAGATTCAGAAGGTCTATGCTAAGAACTGAATGTACTGTGAGAGACCTCTTTCTCATTAAACATCTACAATATTCTCATAAGGGATGAGAAAGCTGGAGAGAATCCGCCTGTAATACACACAGTGGCCGCCTCCATGTTGCCTCTAAAATGAGGCCCCTCTGTTAGCACTTGAAGGCACTTTGGTGAAGACATCCCCCGGCCCAACTTTGTTTTCCGTATTTTCCATCAAAGTTAGACTATTTTTCCTGAGTTCAGGCTATCTCAGCAATAATATCCAAACACCAAAACCTTTGCCAATGTTTTCAATGATTATGTTTTGAATTTTACTCATGCAATCAAGCCTCCTTTTTTTCCTTTTTTCCTCAATACTGTAATCCTTGTTATAAACAAGTATCCACTCACTCACTAAAATGATGACTATATTCTTTAACTGGTTCATTTTGTCAAAGTAATTCCTTAAGTTCATTTTATTTATTCAGTTTTCAACAACTTACAATACAGATATGTTCTATTCGTTCTTTCACGATGGCTTTGGGGGCTTGGATAGTAATACTTTGTCACAATTTTTCTATGTGAACTGGAATAGCTTTCTCACTCAGGAAAGGAAAACACAATGGCATAGAAACATGGAAATGTCATAGCCTGGCGGACAGCTCCCATTACTCTCAGAACGGTGCCAATGAAACAAAATCTTAAAAAGCAATTATTTTAATATTGCTACACTGGACCTCTCTCATACAGTTAGAGATCTAGGATTTTACAGGACAGACATTGTAGAAACATCTGGGACAGATGAGTTTTTGTTGGAACAAAAAGATTGATCAAATTGAAGACTAATAAATGTGAAAAAACAGCAGGTCATTTAAACTGCCCGACAAATATTAAAATTATTTTTTTAAACTTGTTTGCCCATTTTAAATGCTTATTTTTATTTCTTCAAGGAGAGGCTTCTACATGATAATTGGAAAGACTACTTCATAATTTAATAAATTTTATCTTTAATAGAGTTCACATGTACTTCATTTAAATATTCTCATTCTCAATTCTGCCTCATTGCTCTTAATAGAGTTTCATTGTATTACATAAAATATTTTTTCCTCCTCAACATTCAGCATCTTCAAACAATACCAAAGAGTCATTAACTCTCCCTTTAGTTTCTGCTCAGTCAAGCTGTGTGTAATTAGCTCCTTTAATCTTTTCTCTAAATAACTCTCTCCATTCTCTTAATCAGTTTGTGCATTCTCTGAAGTTTCTTTAATTCACTGGCATTTGTTGCACTGCATTACATGTGGCTTTACAGGTGTAGTATAAAAACTATGTACAGTACACTTAATTAACTACCCTGAAGAATATCTATGGGGAATTTAGAGCCCCAGCAGGTTTATATGACATATTTCACAGGTAACCTGAGGGCTACCAGGTATATAAAACAACTGAGATAAAAGGTCAGAGTCCTCAAGTTCCCTTAAGTCGCCAACAAGGGCACCTGTGCAACCATGACTCAATCAGCAGGAGTTTTTAACAAAAAAATAAAAAGTTATATTTTAACCAGAAATACCTGTCCACACCCCAGAGCCCACTAAGAAATCTTTAAATAGAATTGAGAGAGACCAAGACAAAAAGAAGATAGAGGCAGAGAGATATAGACAACTTAGAAAGTGAAAGAGAATGCTCTGAGCACACAGTTTAATTTTTAATTCTGTTTGAAGTGAATCAATATGCACTAAATGAGAAAGATGTGTAGGCTACCTGGTTGCAAAATTCATCGCTCTTTTGATCACCAGACCCACCTGATCTGAATGTGCCTGAGGTCAAGCTCCTCAGAGACAGGGAATGAGTCTATTATAGTACGTAGTAGAGGCTCTAAAACCAAAAACACTTCTTGCATGAATAAATGAATTCATGGGTGATGTCACTTTCCTGCCCCTACTGCCCACTCCCCTCCCCAAAGCTGTGACACACACTTCAAGAGAACAGGAATATTCTCTGATCAAAGTTATAAAGTACTTCTACCCACCTGATAGAATCCTCATGTACTGTGTGATTTTCATATGAGGTCCTGTGCCGGGCTGTGGCGCAGAAAAGAAAGATAAGAGCTAAAATCTATGACAAGATTTAAAGTACAGATTAATATAATAATAGGGGTAAATGTCACAGCTTTGTACAAAATGAATTGCCCAATAAATAACAAAGAAGGTCAGAGAAGGGAGGAGAGAGAAAAAATGTTGACCAGATTCTAGGGATTAAGCAGATGCTGCAGAGAAATAGGGAAAGGAAAGGAATATTCAGGGAGATGGGCAGTACGCCATGGTGGTTAAGGAAAGAAGCTTTAAGCCAGGTAGGCAGTGGTCTGAATCCAAATTCTGCAGTTTGCTAGTCATGTAACCCTAGACAATTTACTCAGTCTACTACTAAATTTCCTCTTAGTAAAATGGGCATAATAATAATAGCCAACTGTATTGAATGCTCACTGTGTGCCAGCAAACTAGAAATGCTTTACATGAATTAACTCATTTAATCCTCACAAAGTCCAGGAGCTAGATAGAATTAAGAGAGATCATTCCCATAAATTGCTTAGAACAGCACAGAGCACATGGTAAACATGAGGACAGGATTCTCGTTACATCATTATCATCATTTTGAAGATAATAAAAATAAGGTACATAGAGGTGTGTGACTTGATCACGATCACACAAATTATAACTAACAGAGACAAGATTAGAATCAGAAAGTTTTTCTAGAGTCCCAGAAACCAGCTTCTTCAAGGTGTGTGCTTTATTAAGAACCTAATAGCACTGATATGTGCCTGACAATATCCCAAGCACATAGAAAGCCTTAAATATTAGTGACTGTTTCTACTATTTTAGAGTAGACAAAAATTATACAATTCTTAGAGACGGATACAATTCATTCATTCACTTAACTGAAATTTAGAGGGTATCTACATATACTTGGCACTGCACTCAGTCCTGGGGTCATGAATATAAATAAAGCATTGTCCCTGCCCACAAATTGCCTACAGTATATAAAGGAAGTCAAATTCAAAATAAGTAACTGAAATACTCTAAGAAGTGCTCTACAGAAATGAAGATAAAGAAATTACACCTACCTCATTGAATTGTCATGAGAATTAAATTAAGCTGACATGTGTCAAATGCTTAGACTAGTACCTCGAATGTAGTAGTCAGAAGAAATGCACTAGCTATCACTGACTTTATTGTTATTATAATGCTCTGAATGGTGGTATACTTGTGAAGAAAAAGAGAGCAAAATTAGTAAATTGATGGTCTGTTAGCCAAATTAAATTTCCAGTTTTGTTTTGCTTGGCTCACACAGTGGTTGGTTGGTTGGTTGGTTATTTATTTATTTATGTGAATACATTGCCAACATTTAAAAATTAGAATATTACATAAAATCTAGATTTCCAGTATCTCTTGAAAAAAATAAAAATATGAAAGCACATTTCTGCCTGGCAAACACTAGCAAGAGCCAGGATTTAACCAGCTCAGAAGGCCTGGATGTCCTCATCCCAATGTATGGTGTAGAGACCAACTTGGAAGCAGCAGGCTCAGGGTCCCACTTGCACAACACCTAGTGGACAAGGAATGATATGGAATACTGGCCTGAGGACATGCAGAAATTCCCCTATAGATTTATACATTTCCTAAAAATTTATTTATAGGATTTTGGTCACGATCATGAATAGAATTTTTTTCCTATGTCTAAGTGGATATTGCTAAATCTCTAAAGAGGTGGGAATAAAGGTACTGACAACCTTTCCTAATACTGCAAATTGTAGGCAAACCAGAGAATACGAAGCCTGAAGTCTCACTTAAAAAAGAAAAAGAAGGGCTTCCCTGGTGGCGCAGTGGTTGAGAGTCCGCCTGCCGATACAGGGGACACGGGTTCGTGTCCTGGTCCGGGAGGATCCCGCATGCCGTGGAGCGGCTAGGCCCGTGAGCCATGGCCGCTGAGCCCGCAATGGGAGAGGCCAAGCAGTGAGAGGCCCGCGTACCGCAAAAAAAAAAAAAAAAGAAAAGAAAATGAAGTTCCTTAGTAAGTTAAAGAATTATCATATGATCCCACAATTCCATTCCTAGGTATATACATAAACAACATAAAACAGCTGTCTAAACAAGAACTTGCACAAAAGTGTTCACAGTACAACTATTCACAATAATCAAAATGTGGATACAACCCAATTGTCCATCAACTGATGGATGGATGAAATGTGGTATATCTATACAGTACAGTGGACTATGATTCAGCCATAAAAAGAAATGAAGCATGGTTACATGCTGCAACATAAATGAACCTTGAAAACATTATGCTGCATGAAAGAAGCCAGACATAAAAGGCCACATATTATGTGATTCCATTTATATAAAATACCCAGAATAGGCAAATTCATAGAGACAAACAGGAAGCAAGTTAGTAGTAGCCAGGGGCTGGGGGAGGGGGAAATGAGTAATTGTGTTAACGGATACAGGGTTTCTTTCCTTCTGGGATGATGAAAATATTCTGGAGCTAGAGTGGTGATAGTTACAAAACACTATGAATGTACTAAAGATTTTATACATTAAAGAGGTTAAAATGGTAAATATTATGTGTATTTTAGCACAATTTTTTTTTTTTTTTTTTTTGCTGTACGCGGGCCTCTTACTGCTGTGGGCTATCCCGTTGTGGAGCACAGCTCCGCACGCGCAGGCTCAGCGGCCATGGCTCACGGGCCCAGCTGCTCCGCGGCATGTGGGATCTTCCCGGACTGGGGCACGAACCCGTGTCCCCTGCATCGTTAGGCGGACTCTCAACCACTGCGCCACCAGGGAAGCCCTAGCACAATTTTTTAAAAAGGCATTATTCACAGGACTTAGGTTCTTTAAGTCCCCCGTATTTGTTCTCTTTTGTCCAAGTATCTTTGCTCAGTAAGCTTCTCTTACATGAATGGATGGTTTAATAAGTGCTATGTGAATGAATATCAAATAATTAATGAGCGAAAGAAAGCATGACCTGATTACTCCTTACCAAGGAGTGTGTCATTTTAACTAACAATATTTTGTGACCAAGAAACATTTGGATATGTTTGCCATTATAAGTGTACAAACTAATTCATTAACCCAGAGTACTTCTAACCCCCCTCCTATGGACATAACAATGAGCAATCACATCTCCAGAACCTTTTCTGACACAGGCAGTGAGTCTCAAATGGGCAGAGATGTCTGCCAAAAAAGCAGGTGTTATTTGTTTATGCTCTACTTATAGCGCTACCAAATAAAAGCAATGTCTGAAGGGCTCTGGGCTTGGCTTTCCTAAGGACCACTCCACTCTGCATTAACGCACTCTCTTTATTTAAAGATGGCTCTTCTATATCCTGTGTCTACTCTTTTTTATATGAAATATCCCTACGTCTTTCAACTCTTTCCTTCTATACTGTGGTTTCCATAGCATTAAACAACCTGCACACCCTTCCTGGGATGATTTCTCTTTGTTAATGTCCTCAAGGACAGCATCAAAAACTAGGCTCAGAGTTCCAAATGGAGTCCACAAAGGTGCCAGAGAAGGATTTCCAGAGTTCTGGAATCCACACTTGCATTGTTGCAGTTTAAATTAATATGTGATTTAGGGAACACCATGTTATTTGGTCTCCTATTGAGCTTGTTGCCAACAAAAACTTGAAGGTAGCTGTAAATGATTTTTTTTTCAAAAAGGTTAAGGGGGAGACATAGTCATACCATTATATCTCAAAGAAGGGACAGGGGGTAAGAATAGGGAAAGTGGGTCTGGAGAGGCTGGAAAAAAAAGTGATATAAATAATATAAAAGTGATATAAGTATTTATCTTTCTCTGACTTATTTCACTAAGCATAATACTCTTCAGGTCCACCCATGTTGTTGCAAATGTCAAATTTTCCTTCTTTTTTATTGCTGAGTAGTATTCCATTGTGTGTGTGTATACACACACACACACACACACACACATATACACATCTTCTTTATCTGTTCGTCTACTGATGTACACTTAGGTTGCTTCCATATCTTGCCTACTGTAAATAATGCTGCTATGAACATTAAGGTTGATGTATCATTTCAAATTAATGTTTTTGTTTTATTTGAATATATATATACTCAGGAGTGGAACTGCTGGATCATATGGTAGTTCTATTTTAAGTTTTTGAGGAAACTCCATACCATTTTCCACAGTGGCTGAACCAATTTACATTTCCACCAACAGTAAACAAGGGTTCCCTTTTCTCCACATCCTCACCAATATTTATTATTTGTAATCTTTTTGATGACAGCCATTCTGACAGGTGTGAGGTGATATCTCATCATGGTTTTGATCTGCATTTCTCTGATGATTAAGCAATGGTGAGCATCTTTTCACGTGCCTGTTGGCCATCTGTATGACTTTATTGGAAAAATGTCTATTCAGGTCTTCTACCCATTTTTTAATTGGGTTGTTTCTTTTTTTGGATATTGAGCTGTATGAGCTGTTTATATAATTTGGATATTAACTCCTTATTGGTTATATTATTTGTGAATATTTTCTCCCATTCAGCAGGTTGTCTTTTCATTTTGTCGATGGTTTCCTTTGCTGTACAAAAGCTTTTAAGTTTAATTAGGTCACATTTGTTTATTTTTTCTTTTGTTTCCTTTGCCTTAGGAGACAGATCCAAAAAATTATAGCTACAATTTATGTCAAACAGTGTTCTGCCTACATTTTCTTCTAGGAGTTTTATGGTTTCTAGTCTTACATTTAGGCCTTTAATCCATTTTGAGCTTACTTGTGTATATGGTGGTGTGAGAAAACATTGTACTTTCATTCTTTTACATGTACCTGTCCAGTTTTTCCAGCACCACTTATTGAGGAGACTGTCTTTTCTGCATTGTAAATTCCTGCCTCCTCTGCCATAGATTAATTGGCCATAAGTGTGTGGGTTTATTTCTGGGCACTCTATTCTGTTCCACAGATCTATGTGTCTGTTTTTGTGCTGGTACCATACTCTTTTGATTACTGTAGATTTGTAGTACAGTCTGAATTCAGGGAGTATGATACCTCCTGCTCTGTTCTTCTTTCTCAAGATGGTTTTGGCTATTCAAGGTCTTTTGTGTTTTCATACAAATTTTAAAATTATTTGTTCTAGTTCTGTGGAAAATTCCATTGATGTTTTGATAGGATTGAATTGAACCTGTAGATTGCCTTGGGTAGTATGGTCATTTTAACAATATTAACTCTTCCAATTCACTAACATGATTTATCTTTCCATCTGTTTGTGTCATCTTCGATTTCTTTCATCAGTGTCTTATATCTTTCCAAGTATAGGTCTTTTACCTCCATAGGTAGGTTTTTGCCTAGGTATTTTATTCTTTTTGATGCAATTGTAAATGGGATTGTTTCCTCAATTTCTCTTTTTGATAGTTCGTTGTTAGTGTATAGAAATGTAACAGATTTCTGTATATTAATTTTGTAACCTACAACTTTACCAAATTCATTAACAGCACTAGTAGTTATTTTGTGGCATCTTTAAGATTTTCTATGTATAGTTTCATGTCATCTGCCAACAGTGAGTTTTACTTCTTCCTTTCCAATTTGGATTCCTTTCATGTCTTTTTCTTCTCTGATTGATGTGGCTAGGACTTCCAATACTATGTTGAATAAAAGTGGTGAGAATGGGCCTCATTGTCTTTTTCCTGACCTTAGAGGAAATGTTTCAGCTTTTCACCATTGAGTATGATGTTACCTGTAGGCTTGTCATATATGGTCTTTATTATGTTGAAGTAATGTTCCCCCAGGCCAACTTGCTAAAGAGGTTTTTTTTTAATCATAAATGGATGTTGAATTTTGTCAAAAGCTTTTTCTGCATCTATTGAGATGATCATATGATTTTTATTCTCCAAGTTTTTAGTGTGGTATTATCACATTGATTGATTTGCAGACATTGAATAATTCTTGCATCTATGGGATAAATCCCACTTGATCATGGTGTATGATCCTTTTAATGTATTGTTAGATTCAGTTTGCTAATATTTTGTTGAGGATTTTTACATCTATCTTCATCAGTGATACTGGCCTGTAATTTTCTTTTTTGTGTGATGTTCTTGCCTGGTTTTGGTATCAGGGTGATGTTGGCCTCATAGAATTTGGAAGTGCTCCTTCCTCTGCAATTTTCTGGAATAGTTTGAGAAGGATAGGTGTCAACTCTTATCTAAACATTTGGTAGAATTCACCTGTGAAGCCATCTGGTCCTGGACTTATTTAGGGGGGGTAGTTTTTAAAATTACTGATTCAATTTCATTACTGGCAATTGGTCTGTTCATATTTTCTATTTCTTCTTGGTTCAGTAATGGAAAATTGTACATTTCTAGGAATTTGTCCTCTTCTTCTAGGTTGTCCATTCTATTTGCATATAATTATTGGTAGTAGTCTCTTATGATCTTTTGTATTTCTGTGGTTTCAGTTGTAACTTCTTTTTCATTTCTGATTTTATTGATTAGGGCCCTCTCTCTCTCTCTCTCTATATATATTTTTTGATGAGTCTGGCTAAAGGTTTATTAGTTTGGTTTATCTTTTCAAAGAACCAACTCTTAATTTTGTTATCTTTTTATATTTTTTAGTGTCTGTTTCATTTATTTCTGTTCTGATTTTTACGATTTCTTTCCTTCTACTAACTTTGAGTTTTGTTTGTTCTTCTTTTTCTAGTTCCTTTAAGGTGTAAGGTTAGATTGTTTATTTGAGATTTTTCTTGTTTCCTGAGGAAAGCTTGTTTTGCTATAAACTTCCCTCTGGAACTGTTTTTGTTCCATCCCTAGATTTTGGATCATTGTGTTTTTGTTTTCGTTTGTCTCCAAGTGTATTTGATTTCTTCTTTGATTTCTTCAGTGATCCATTGGTTGTTTAGTAGCATATTATTTAGCCTCCACATGTTTGTGTTTTGGCAGTTTTTTTCTTGTTCATGATTTCTAGTCTCATAGTGATGTGGTTGGAAACGATACTTAATATGATTTCAATTTTCTTAAATTTACCAAGGCTTGTTTAGTGGCCTAGCATGTGATCTGTCCTGGAGAATGTTTCATGTGCACTTGAAAAGAATGTATATTCTGCTGCTTTTGGATGGAATGTTTTATATCTATATATCTATATCTATCTGTATCTCTATATATCTAGTAAGACTATCTGGTCTAATGTGTCACTTGAGGCCAGTGCTTCCTTACTGATTTTCTGTCTGGATGACCTGTCCATAGATGTAATTAGGGTGTTAAAGTCTTCCTACTATTATTTTGTTACTGTCAGTATCTCCCTTTAGGTTTGTTCATACTTGCTTTATGTATTTAGGTGGTCCTATGTTGGGTGCACATTTATTTGCAACTGTTATATCTTCCTCTTGGATTAAACCCTTTATCATTATATAATGTCCCTCTTTGTGTCTTGTAACAGACCTATACTCAGAAAACTATAAGATACTGATGAAAGAAATAAAAGATGACACAAATAGATGGAGAGATATATCATGTTCTTGGATTGGAAGAATCAATATTGTGAAAATGACTATAGTACCCCAAGCAATCTACAAATTCAATATAATCCCTATCAAATTATTGATGGCAGTTTTCACAGAATTAGAACAAAAAATTTTACAATTTGTATGGAAATACAAAGACCACGAGTAGCCAAAGCAATCTTGAGAAAGAAAAACAGAGCTGGAGAATCAGGCTCCCTGACTTCAGAGTATATTACAAAGCTACAGTCATCAAAATAGTATGGTACTGGCACAAAAACAGAAATACGGATCAGTAGAAAAGGATAGAAAGTCGAGAGAGTAAACCACACACCTATGGTCACCTAATATATGACAAAGGAGGCAAGAATATACAGTGGAGAAGAGATATCCTCTTCAATAAGTGGTGCTGGGAAAACTGTACAGCTATATGTAAATGAATGAAATTAAAACACTCCCTAATACCATACACAAAAATAAACTCAAAATGGATTAAAGACCTAAATATAAGGCTGGATACTATAAAACTCTTAGAGGAAAACATAGGCAGAACGCTCCTTGACATAAATCACAGCAAGATGTTTTGTGGTCCACCTCCTAGAATAAGGAAAATAAAAACAAAAATAAACAAATGGGACCTAATGAAATTTCAAAGCTTTTGCACAGCAAAGGAAACTATAAACAAAATGAAAAGAAAACCCACAGAATGGGAGAAATATTTGCAAATGAAGCAACTGACAAAGGATTAATCTCCAAAATATAAAAACAGCTCATGCAGCTCAGTATCAAAAAAACAAACAATCCAATCCAAAACTGGATGAAAGATCTAAATAGACATTTCTCCAAAGAAGACATACAGATGGCCAAGAGGCACATGAAAAGATGCTCAACATCACTAATTATTAGAGAAATGCAGATCAAAACTACAATGAGGTATCACCTCACACTGGTTAGAATGGCCATCATCAAAAAATCTACAAACAGTAAATGCCAGAGAGGGTGTGGAGAAAAGGGAATCCTCTTGCACTGTTGGTGAGAACGTAAATTGGTACAACCACTATGGAGAACAGCACAGAGGTTCCTTAAAAAGTAAACACAGAGCTACCATATGATTCAGCAATCCCACTCCTGGGCATACATCCAGAGAAAACCATAATTCAAAAAGATACATGGACCCCAATGTTCACTGCAGTACTATTTACAACAGCCAGGAAATGGAATCAACCTAAATGTCCATCAACAGAGGAATGGATATAGACAATGGACAATGAAATATTACTCAGCCATAAAAAAGAACAAAATAATGCCATTTGCAGCAACATGGATGGACCTATTGTGATAGTGAGTGAAGTCAGACAGAAAGACAAATATCATATGGTATCACTTATATGTGGAATCTAAAAAAAGAGTACAAATGAACTTATCTTCAAAAAAGAAATAGAGTTACAGGTGTAGGAAAGAACCTTGTGGTTACCCAGGGGTAAGGGGGGGGTGGGGAAATTGGAAGATTGGGATTGACATATACACACTACTATATATAAAATAGGTAACTAATAAAGACCTACTGTATAGCACAGGGAACTCTACTCAATACTCTGTGATAGCCTATATGGGAAGAGAATCTAAAAAACAGTATATGTATATTCTTATTACCATTTCGTTAATTATTCTGGGGTTGTTTTTGTGGGTCTTTTTTGTTCCTTTTGTAAGTCTTCTTTTGTTCTCTTCTATTATAATTTGATGACTGTCTTTAGTGTTATGTTTGCATTCCTTTCTCTTTTTGTATATCTATTATAGATTTTTGGTTCATGGTTACCGTAAGGTTTATATATATAGTAATCTATAAATATACCTGGTTATTTTAAGTTGCTTATCTCTTGATTTCAAACTCATTTAAACAACACTGCATTTTTACTCTCATCCCTTCACAATTACTGTTTTTGACATCTTATTTTATATCTATTTGTTTTGTGTACCCCATAACTGCTTATTGCAGATATAGATGATTTTACTACTTTTGTCTTTTAACCTTTCTACTAGCTTTGTATGTGGTTGATTTACTACCTTTACTGTATATTTGCATTTACCAATGAGCTTTTTCCTTTCGTAATTTTCATGTTTCTAGCCATGGCGTTTTCTTTTTTGCTTAAAGTCCCTTTAACATTTCTTGTAAAGCTGGTTTGGTGGTGTTGAACTTTTTTAGCTTTTGCTTGTCTGTACAACTTTTGATCTCTTCATCGAATCTGAATGAGAGCCTTGCCAGGTAGACTATTCTTGGTTATAGATTTTCCCCTTTCATCATATATGGTGCCACTCCCTTCTGGCCTGTAGGGTTTCTGCTGAAAAGCAGCTGATAGCCTAATGGGAGTTCCCTTATATGTAACTTGTTGCTTTTTCCTTGCTGCTTTTAATATTTTTATCTTTAATTTCTGCCATTTTAATTACAATGTATCTTGGTGTAGTCCTCCACAGCCTTAAATTCATCACCTCTTTGGGAATCTCTGTGCTTCCTGGAAGTTTTCAGCCTTTATGTCTCCAAATATGTTCTCTGCCCCTTTCTCTCTCTCTTTTCCTTCTGGGACTCCTATAATGTGAATGTTAGTATGCCTGATGTTGTCTCAGATGTCTCTTAAGCTGTCCTCTTCTTTTCTTTGTTGTGTTCAGCTTCAGTGTTTTCCACTACTCTCTCTTCCAGCTCACTGATCTGTTTCTCTGTATCATTTAGTCTGCTGATTCCTTCTGTAGAAGTTTTCATTTCAGTTATTGTATTCTTCATCTCTGTTTGGTTGTTCTTTATATCTTCTAACTCTTTGTTAAAAACTTCTAACTTCTCACTCTGTTCATCTATTCTTCTCCCGAGTTTTTTGATCATCTTTACAATCATTACTTTGAACACTTTCTCAGGTAGATTGCCTATCTCCATGTCACTTAGTTCTTCTTCTGGGGTTTTATGTTGTTCCTTCATTTGGAATGTGTTCCTCTGCCACCTCATTTTGCCTAGCTTGCTGTTTTTATTTTTGATGTCTCCGGTAGGTTAGTTATGTTTCCTGACCTTGGAGAAGTGACCTTTTGTAGGAGATGTCTTATGCCCCCCAGCAGTGCACACGCCTCTGATCAACAGAGCTATATGCTCTAGGGGTGTCCCCATGTGGGCTGCATGGGTCCTTCTGTTGTGGTAGGCTGACTAATGTGGGTGGTCTGATAGGTGTGACTGGCCCCTGGTCTGGTTCGTTTCCAGGCCGTTCCTTGTGTGGAGACTGATGGCCCCTGGTTGGCAGGACCAGGTTATAAAGCAGTGGCTGCAGGTCCCCAGGGCTAGTGCTAGCTCACTGACAGGCAGAGCCAGGCCCTGAGGTCTGGCTTCAGGGCCCAGGGGTTCCAGAGCTCATGTGGAACTGCTAGTGGTTGGGGCCAGATCCTGAGACAGCTGACTGCAGTGTCCTGGGTGTCCCGAAGTGTTGGCCTGCTGGTGGGTTGGATCAGGGCCCAGCTGGTCATAAGGCTGGTGGTGCCCTGCTGGTGGGTGGGCTCAGTACTGTGACATTAGGTTTCGGGGCTGCAGTGGTTCTGGGCTGGTGTCTGCCTGTTGATGTGTGAGGCTGGTCCTAAAGCTAGAGCAGGCTCACTGGTGGGTTTGGCAGGGAATTCTGGGGGTGCCTGCCCATTGGTGGACAGAGCTGTGTCCTGGGGTCTCTGGATGCAGGGCCCTAGGGGGGTCCTAGTTCTAGTCCTGTACCCGTGTGTGTGGGGCCAGGACTTGGGCACTATGGTGGGCAGGGCCATGTTCAGGGGAAGTTGCAGGCAGCCTGTCTGCTGGTGGGTGGGGCTGTGTCCCTGCCCAGTTAGTTGTTTGGTCCCAGGTATCTCAGCAGTTGCGCCTACAGGCTGGTGGGAGGGTGTAGCGCTGGGTCCTCAGGCCAGTGAGCTAGAAGGAGGATTGAAAAATGGCACTTGCCAGCACCAGTGTCCACGTGGTAATATAAGTATCCCAAAATGGCTGCTGCTAGTGTCTGTGTTCCCAGGGTGAGCTCCAGTTGTCTTCTGCCTCTCTGGGAGACTCTCCAAGATCAGCAAGTCTGTCTGACCCAAGATCCTTTCAAATTAGCACTTCTGCCCTGGGTCCCAGAGCATGTGAGATTTTGTGTGTGCCCTTTAAGAGTGGAGTCTCTATTTCTCCCAGCCCTCTGGAGCTCCTGAAAGTAAGCCCCACAGACCTTCAAAGCCAAGTGTTTTGGGAGCTTGTCTTCCCAGCACAGGACCCTGAGGCTAGGGAGCCCAATGTGGGGCTCAGACCCATTGCTCCTTGGGGAGAACCTCTGCAATTGTAATTATTCTCCCATTTGTGGATCACCCACCTGGAGGTATGGGTCTTGACTATACAACAACCCTACCCTCCTACCCATCTCATGGTTCCTTCTTTATATCTTTACTTGTAGAAGATCTTTTCTGATAGTTTCTGGTCTTTTTCATCAATAGTTGTTCTGTAAATAGTTGTAATTTTGGTCTGCCCATGAAAGGAGGTTAGCTCAGGTTCTTTCTACCTCGCCATCCTGGGACCTCATCCCAATAGTAGAATTTTTCTTAAAGATATTGCAAGAAAATGTCCATATACTGAAGTACTGAGAAGAGGTAAGGAAAGTCTTACTAAAGTAATTATAGAAGAAGTCAGGTCTGCCTCCTTCACTTGTAGTGATTTGGATACTTATCCTTTTGGAGGAAGGTTAATCCTTTTTAGGCACACACACACCACTCTTTACTGCTTGGTCATTATTTCTCAAGCATTTTCCATGGTATTCATCAATCTCTAGTATAGAAGAAGCACCCAGTGAACAGGATTTGTTTTGAAGTTTCATTTACATAGTGAGCAGTCTATTGGTGTACATTTATTTGTGGTGGCTTAGGGGTAAGTTAATAGAGATGAGGGTATAGGCTAAAGTATACCCGAGCCATGCCTTAGAGACCTACTGGTGCCATGGAGAGAACACTACAGGGACAAACAGGACACACAGCCTTAAATTCATCATCTAACCTCTTTCTTCCTCAGTGTTTTTCCCTTTGAAATGAAATGAAATGAAAGAGTTGGACAAGTTCACCTCTAAGTCCTTCCTACCTATCAAGTTGTATGACCTTAAGAAAATAAGAGGGCTTTCTGTTGCCTGCAGTGTATGAAAAATCAACATGTTGTATTTTCCTAAGATTGTGGATAATACCTAGTCTTATAGCATCTAATGAGGCTTTTCTTGTAACATATTGTTTGAGATACAAAAGATCAGTAATAACATGTGGGCTATCCACAAAAGGTCTACATGCCTTCCTTTTCAAACACTGAATTCTGAATGCCAAAGATGACAAGAGGTGACAGCAGGAAGAGAAAGCAATTCTCAGAAAGGTAATTCAATCTAAGTGTGACACTTAAGGTGTATCAGTACCTGGCAGGAAATCATGTATTCTCTGTAACCTCTTTACATTTCGGTTTTACAGGACTAAAAAAGTAAAGAATCACTTCAGGATATATTATCTAAAGTACTCATCAAAGGGAACTTTAAAGCTTGAATCCTACAATGTACAGGTAACACTAAAGTTTAATATCCTGCTTTATCAATTCAAATTTCTGCATGTTGCATTTTTATAAACATGAATGTTTTTCAATCATCTAATTTCTACATATTCCTCAACTACAAATATACTGTCCATAATAGAAACTTCCTTGTTTCCGTAGTAAGTTGACAGTCAAAATAACCCAAATAAAATTCTAAACCTAAAAAGGATCTCAAAATCCAAGTTATAAAAGCTTAAAATATACAGTCTACTATATATAACATAGATAACCAAAAAGGACGTACTGTATAGCACAGGGAACTACACTCAATATCTTGTAATAACCTATAATGGAAGGGAATGTGAAAAAGGAATTGATATATAATTATACATATGTGTATAACTGAATCACTTTGCTCTACATCTGAAACTAACACAACACTGTAAATCAACTATATTTCAATAAAATTTTTTTAAAAAACTTGTTTAGAGAAAAAGTGAGCCTGTTTTTATGGTACCATCATACTAGAAATGATCTCTTAATATTTATATTTTATGCTGCTATTCAGTGTAAATTAAAAGCAGTAATGGAAATTTCATTAAAAAACTGTCATTATTAGCATTACTTTAAAGAAAAGAGTATGCTTTAAAGAAATCTAAATGATTCATGTTTATAAAATAATGCTTTTATAGCTTCTCAAATAAATATATCATTTAAAAAAGATTTTATAATCATAAAAGAGTGATGTCTTATAGAACTGAAATCAAAAAATATTCCTTGAGTTTCTGTGAATATAACTTACTAAGATAGAATAAAGTTCTTAAACAAATCTTAAGGAATATTAAAAATAAATTAGAAACTAAGGTGTAGCAATTTTAGATTAATCAGATATTTAGCTGAAAGAAATAAGTAGGAATCTCTTCAAGTGCATTTCTCTGAATGTCCATGTTTCCATGGCAACTATCTCTTTCCTTTCCTGCTTCCTAATATCCTCATCAATCAATATTTTATGATAATTGTTTCCATGGAAATTTGAACTTACCTACTTTTTCCCTAGCCTAAATTGCTACCTTCCCAAAAAGTGAACCAAAAAGATATAATTTTCAGCAAAGATTAATTTAGATTAGCCGGGACAAATTATTTTTAAATGGTTTATTGTCATTTTGTGTTTCACTTTACCACCTTCACTGCCCCCAGCTTCCCACTCCATCTATTTCTCCCTCTGCCATTCTCCTGTGTATTGACACATTTTTTTTCTCCAGCTTGCAAATCTGTCTCTTCCACCCTCAAAGACTTTCCTCCATGAAGTTACAGACTATATATAGTAACAAGAACACTTATATATTCCAACTAAAAATTGCAGCAGACCTTTTCCTCCTGAAAAAAATGTACATAGACGTTAATCAATCTAGTTTAACATATTTATTGAGTACTTGCCCTGTATGTTACAGGTATTGAGCTGAGTACCTGTCAATATGATTAAGAGTAAATGGTGGCATTTGCTCCAAGAGTTCACAGCCTTGTAAAGGTGTAAGGACATGAAACAAATACTTTCAGAGTACAAAGTGTACAGACACACTATTTATCCTAATCAAGGTTTCACAGTCCTGCTGGATAAACACACAAATACCTCACACACACACCCACCCACACCCACCCACCCACACACACAAATACAAGCATGAAGAAGCATGGAATAAATATTAGAACAGAGATTTGAGCAAAGAATTAAAAGACAGTAAATCTGATTTTTAATAATTATATGGACAGAAATACACCCAAAATGGTTTAAATGAGAGAATATAAGGAAAGTAAGTATTTACAAAGTAAGTAAGTAAGTAAGTATTTACAAAGTTAATACTTAGATTCCTCCTGGAATTTTTTTCTGATCCAGACCCTCAGTATCCCCTAAAATGAAGATTAACTTAGGCGTCACTCATTTATACCCTGGGACACTTTTTTATAAACCTACAATGGTATTTATCAAACTCAATTTTAGAGATTTTCTTTTCTCTGCCCTTACTAGATTTTCAATCTGGGAGAGCAGGGAGTATGGTCATTTCATCTCCATAATGCTATAGTGTCCAAACACAGTACGTGTTTAAAATATACATAAAATACATGTGCGGCAGTATGTATATAAAATAAATGTGCAATCTTTACTAGAAAGACAGAATCATAAATAATCAGAGATATAATGTGTAAGAATTAGTATAATGCAAAGGTAATCATAGCAAATACTAAAAGCAGAAATACAAAAATGTGCTAAAGAAGATCTGAGAGTAGGAATTAATCCTATGATAATCAAGAAAATTGTCTTAGTGGATGGTAACAATTTGAGTTATCCTTTGAAGTTTCTTTAGGATTTCATCTTACAGAGATAAGGCAGGATGGTGGGACATGATGAGTGACATCATGGAAGCAGGATAGAAACAGCATGCTTAGAGAAAGATATGCTTTGACTGGATGTCAAAGACATAGCTGAGGGAATGAGGTTGGAAAAGTGGATTGAACTATGGTCAGAGCTTGACTGCTGATGGACTTCAATACCCAAAATTAAATAGACAATAGGGAACCATGTAAGGACAGAGCAGGGGGTTAACACAGTCACCAAACAGAAACAGGCCTTATCTGGAAACCGTTCTTAGAAAGCTTCCTGCATGTCTCACCTAATCTTTGTTATACAATTCTTACTGCATTTATCAGATAGATATCCATCTGGTCCTGGCACCTATCTGTACAATTAAAAGCTTTATTCACTACCTGTCTTATAAAAGAATTGAATTCTTCTAATTCAGGACTTTATGAAGACAACATAAAATTTAATTCAAAGGGATTTAGCCACTCTGTGAGGTGAAACCTATGTACAGTTAACCAAACAGTGAACTGGACATAAACCTACTGTCTATAAACCATAATAAATATACTTGTGGTTCTGGTATTAAGGAATTGACCAAACAATGGGAAATATCTATGTCTTGATCCCATTTTGGATTTTCCATCTCTGTGATCCTGGATTGGTCTTCTTGAGTGTCCCATTATATTTGACATTCCATGTCAGTCTATGATTTTATATAAAAGTATGGTCTGTATTAAGGATTATGTTTAAATAAGAAGAATTTTTCCATATTTCCATCTGCAATTATTCAAAGTTATTAATTAATACATCAAAACATATCCTATTTCCTCAACCCAGAGATATGAGTTATTGTAAGACAAATAATTAATTTAATATCCCCCTCCATGCCCAGGCAGGAGATAAGACATTAAGCTCAACTGTAAGGTCAATTCCAAATTCAGAAATTTTAAACTACAGATTTTGAAAGGGGGAGGAAGGGTTGAGTGTGCTTTGGTTTTTAAAAATACGGTAAGTTATTATCTCAAAAATCCTATCAACTCTTCCCCAACTCTGTTTCTATAGTTCCAGCTATTGGTTATTTCTGATAGCTGCTGCACAAATCTCCATGGAGGGCTCCTCTTCTTAAGTGCTTACTTGGCAAAACACTTGCTGACTCTTACCCTGCTTTCCTGGGAATAGCTTCACTGGTTTTGAGCTGTATTTCTGCTCTGTGTTATTCTTTCAGTGAGAGTTCTCTAAGCTGTGCTGTACTCCTGGCTTTTTAGTGAGACAGGACCATCATATCCTCAAGGCACTGACTTTGGTTGCTCTAGCTTATGTGTTCCCTAGCTTTAGGAATTTAATTTTTTCTGTGTAAGTAGTGCAAAATAGAAACAGCAGTTAAAATATATCAAATGCTATGCACTGAAAAACAACAACAAATTCCATTCATTTTCCTACTAAATTGTCAGAGTAATCTTGTGAAGTTCTATTACATTTTATATTTTACATATAAGAGAACTGAGTCTCAGATCAAGCAGCATGTCTAAAATCATATATCTAGTTAGGAGTCTGAGCCAAGATTCATATTTAAGCCATTGTAACTCCAAAACCAATACTTTTTTTCTTTTTTTTAAATTAAATTTTATTTATTAAATTTTTTATACGGCAGGTTCTTATTAGTTATCTATTTTATACACACCAGTGTATACATGTCAATCCCAATCTCTCAATTCATCACACTACCACCCCATCCCCACTTTCCCCCTTTGGTGTCCATACGTTTGTTCTCTACATCTGTGTCTCTATTTCTGCCCTGCAAACCGGTTCATCTGTACCATTTTTCTCGATTCCACATATATGCGTTAATATACGATATTTGTTTTTCTCTTTCTGACTTACTTCACGCTGTATGACAATCTCCAGGTCCATCCACGTCTCTACAAATGATTCAATTTTGTTCCTTTTTATGGCTGAGTAATATTCCACTGTATATATGTACTACATCTTCTTTATCCATTCGTCTGTCGATGGGCATTTAGGTTGCTTCCATGTCCTGGCTATTGCAAATAGTGCTTCAATGAACATTGGGGTGCCTGTGTCTTTTTGAATTATGGCAAAACTAACATTCTTAAATACTGGGCTTCAGGTGCTGTGCCTTCAGAAGATTAGCTGAGGAGGGTGAACAAGAGATGTAAGGTATGAAGGACTGAAAAGCAGAAATGGACATGAAGCTTTAACTTTGTGGTCAGAATGAAGAAAGCCAACTGGTATTTATGTGCATAATTATATTCTGCAGCTTTTAAGGAATATATGTCTCCACCTGGAATTTTCCAATTTGATTTACATTTTTCTGAATGTTTACACATCACATCTACATTAACATTTCAACAAAGCTTAGTGCCAAAGTAGTTATATTCAAAGGCAAAATCAGTTTTGTTTACTCAACAGAAATACTACCAATCATTTCCTACTTATGCTGGAAATAATTTGTCTTTGAATACTTAAGAATTTGTATAAAAAATACTACTCAACAATTTGCAAGGCTTCAGGGTAAGCTTTTTTTTTATGTAATCAATGATATAAAAGTAAATGTAGAAGATTATATACTTGTAAACAGTAGATTAAAAGCACATTAGAGCAGAATAGTTCTTATGACAAAATAAGTTAATTCAGTGGGTCCAAGACATATTTCTTTCTCATTTCCACTATATCTACATGACTCCAAAATAAATAGTTAGCTTAGGAAATGGGGGAGCAGTAACCTTATTACTAAGCACAACAAAATTAATTAAGGAAATGAGAACACTCATCACTGAAAATGAATAATTAAGTGCTTAATAAGGATTGGATGAATAAATAAATGATCAAATTACTTATACATATTCTATTTTTTAAACATACAAATTACTTATACATGTTTATTTCTTTCATTCTAATTATTGTTCCTGGAAGGAAGAATAAGGGCACCCAAAAGAAGACTGGATAAGCCATTCAGTATAACAAAAATTGGATGAAGCTTTTCTAAACTAAAAACTATTAACACACAAATGCACCAAAGGTGACACAAAGGTATCCTAAACCTTTTGGTACTAAGGTTAAATGACAGTAAAATTCTAACACCTACGTGGGGTATTAATATTTAAATTTAACCCCAATAACTAATTAATTATGAAACGGTAAGCACATAGTAAGCACATGTGCTATTATTCACTGAATATCTACCTCTTAAAAACGTACTGGATAATGAATAAAACACTAGACCAGGAATTTGAGAACTGGACTTTAGTCTCCACTGCACTTAGACTAGTTGAGTAACTAGGACAAGTCTGATCCACTACTTTGATTCCCTCTTCTGTATAGAAGGAGTTTGGACCAAATCACTCAATGATTTCTAAAGCCTCTTTCATCACTGACATTCTATGATAATATTGTGTGATCACACTACAGAGACTGTCAAAGAAGTATAACACAGCTCTGACATTCAAAGTATAAATTACACTTACTGAAAAAAGAAGAACAACATACAAAAATGACACCCTGGACCCAGATATTGATTTTTTTTCATTTTATTTTGCTTTCCTTTGGTTATAAATTCTAGATCATAAGCTATTTCCCAACTCAAGTTATTCTAAATTGAAATACAGCCACCACATATATCGTTTCAACAATTCTAAAATGCACATTTTTTCACATTTTAATATTTCTGAAATCAGGATGTTACTTAAATTGATGACATATTCAATGGCATATGGTAATAGTCATCAGTAAATATTTTGTTCCATGAATGAATGAATGAAATAATAAAAGATTGATGTGAACTAAGAACAAGTTGATTTTAGTCTCTAATTTCATTTCTATTAATGAAACCATAAGGAATTTCTTTCATATTTAAAAGAATAAATTTAATATATTATTCTTGAAAACTATCTGTGTGCAAATGCTGGACTTTGATTTTAAGTATTTAAAGAAAAAGTTCTACACAGAAACCTAAGGAAGTACATAAAAGTGTTTTAAATATTAATAAAACATATCAGCAAATTATATACTTATTACATTTAAAAGCAACCAAAATGTTTATCTTATTCCCAAATTCACGTTTCAGAGTTGTAATATGGGAAAAGCAAAAATAATTTAGGTGAAAACACTGCAAATTGTTTTGGAAAGTTTTGTGTGTGCGTGTGTGTGTGTCTGTTTTATATATATAGCCAATATTTTATAATAACTTTAAATGGAGTATAATCTATAAAAATACTGAATCACTATATTGTACTCCTGAAACTAATAAAATATTAGAAGGTGTTTTTTTTTAGTCCTCTGATTCTGTAAGAAATACCAAAGACATAAATCTTATAGAATATATTTTAAACAAATGCTACTAATAGGAGTTGGCACTCAAGTTGAAATATATGGTATAACATTCTAATAAAGACTGGGGATCAGAATGCAAAATGCAAGAAATCAGTAAGGCATACTGCAACTTTAGAGTTCCATATAGGTAGCAGGAAAAAATAGACTTCAGAGTCCCAGAAAACAATAGACCATGAGGACAAGTACCAGTGAGAAAACTTCTGGTAAGTGGTCTGAGGAGAGAGCTCCACCTGGCTTCCATTTGGATTTGACCAATGGTAAACACCAGCAGGTAGCCATAGGGCAAAAGAGACCCATGCTATGGATATTTCTTCTGCATATCCTTCTAGCTCTGGACTGCTCTCTTTTCTTTGCTTTTTTTCTTTTCTTTAAGTAGTCATGACCTTCCATTTCCACATCTCCTTTGGGCGGGTCTTTAGCTTCAGCTCATAGCCCATTAACACTCTTTTACTTCTTGCCACTTCAGGCCTAGGTTTCTCACTGCTGTTAGGCTCTTGGTGTCTCATAGACCCTCGCTTTGTCCCCTACTTTGACCACACCTCTGTAAGAAGTTCCATCACTAACATCTCCTTATTACAACCATCTGATTTGAATTCTGTTTTTGCTGTCTGACTAACAAAGGCTAGGAGAAACCCAGGTGAAACCTCCAGTATGAATAATCTTGAGGAGTATGAAAATCTAATTCTGTTTAATTATACCTCAACATTTTTTTCACAACTTACCTCATTACTCTCAGGAGAAAAGCACTGACTCAAGTATCAGTGACTATTGTTAATCCTGACCTTTCTGAAACCTCATTAGGATGTTCAGCATTGACAGTTCTAACTCATTTCAGTAGTAAACATGCTGGATGTTCTTTATGGATTACTTTCTGCAAGAGCATCGTCTATAAAACAGTCAGCTTCTGATTTGGTAGTTTATTTATTTTAAAACATTTAGAAATTTTCTACTTTGAAATTTAGAAAATGAACATACCAAAAGGAAAAAATAAACACTCCTTTACTCAATGTTATTTTTTAAAATAATAATTGCTCTATTTGGGGTATAAGCTAAGCTTTTCTAGGACTTGAAAGAATATTAATTAAATCATTTATCCATAATATAATAGTATTTTAGATAGGTACAATGGTGCCTGGAGGGCTTCTGAGACCTCAGGGGCAGCATATATGGTAGATTGGTGGTACCTAGGGAAAGGGGGCTGGAGCAGGAAAGAAATGACAGATGTCGCATAAGAACTGCCTGACAGGTGACCAGACACGCTAAAGAGCACCTGGACGATAACCCCTTATCCTCTTTATGTTGTAGGCTTAGTAGCTAAGTGGCTTATTAGCCAGGGACGTATATAATTTTTCTCAGGACTCAAGGCTTTCCAAATTGGCAAGGCAACCAGAATAATAAGTAGCATGAGAACAGCCTGCTTGTCAGGAAGTGCAAGGTCATAGCCAGTGTATGGGAAACAGGCTCCAGATACTCCTAGACTCACATACCTAGGAAACCAGCCAGAAGGTTGTAAGTCAGATGCTCCTGGCTCCCAGATTTCTGTAACTCAACTTACATCACTTGAGACACTTTGAAAAATAAAGCCTTGTTCTCACAGTCATCAAAATGCCATCCTTTACAAAATTGCTAAAAAGCAGGCAACATCACCAGTGTCTGAGGGTCCTCCACCTTGCTTTTTTATGGCCTTTTGTTACCAGGGCTTAAGATTTTAGATATTTTTATTCCACATCAAAACAAGACTCTTGTGACATTCTTTGTATACTTAGCATTTGCATGGTTCAAGGCAGAAACCCACGTCCTTAACGCTTGTTTACTGTGTTGCAGCTTCCCTGTGAGAACAAGAGTCTTTTCATCTTCACTCACACTCACTCATTCATGCACCTACCCCATTGTTTATTTTATTTCAGTAAGCCTTTCTCAGGTGTGTAATACACGCCAAAAACTATCCTACGAGATACATCAATAGATTATACCTTTGTCAAGTGTCTAGCTTTGAGGAGTTCAAGTTTTGTGTGAAGGTAAATAAATTGTAAAACCAAGAATATGACACGGAGGACAGCTATGGACTGAGTACACAGATGATGGGAGTAGCTAATACTTCCTGGAAGACATGAAGGAAGCCTTCAGGAAGAGTGATACTGGAGTTGGATTTAAAGAATGAATACGTTGGTGAGAATGTAAATTGGTGCAGCCTCTATGGAGAACAGTATGTAGGTTCCTTAAAAAACTAAAAATAGAGTTACCATATGATCCTGCAACCCCACTCCTGGGCATATAACCACAGAAAACTATAAGTCGAAAAGATACATGCACCCCAATGTTCATAGCAGCACTATTTACAACAGCCAGGACATGGAAGCAACCTAAATCTCCAGCGACAGATGAATGGATAAAGAAGATGTGGTGTGTATACAATAGAATATTACTCAACCATAAATAAGAATGAAATAATGCCATTTGCAGCAACATGGATGCAACTAGAGATTATCATACTAAGTGAAGTAAGCCACACAGAGAAAGACAAATATCATATGATGCCACTTATATGTGCAATCTAAAAAAAAATACAAATGAACTTATTTACAAAACAGAAATAGACTCACAGACATAGAAAGCAAACTTATGGTTACCAAAGGGGAAAGGACGGGGAAGGGATAAATTAGGAGTTTGGGATTAATACATACACACCACTGTGTGTAAAATAGATAACCAATCAGGACCTACTGTATAGCACAGGGAACTATACTCAATATTGTAATAACCTATAAGGGAAAAGAATCTGAAATATATATATATTCATATATAATATATATATATATATATATATATATTCTGAGTCACTTTGCTGTACCCCTGAAACTAACACAACACTGTAAATCAACTATACTTAATTTTAAAAATAAAGAATGAATAGGCATTCTCTGGTATAAAGTGGGAGAAGAGCTTGTCAATATGTTGCCACAGCAGGTGCAAAGGCTTAAAGGCAGAAAATAATATTTTTTCCTTGTATCTTCGGTCCCTAACCCCTACTTCAAGGCAACACCCATCACCTCTGAGAGAGTCATGTTAATTCAGAGAGAGGGGTGGCAGCACTTTCTAGGGAAGACTGTCTCACTGAAGCTCCTCAAAAGACCTAGCTGGAGATTTCTCTGTAGAAATGAATACCAGCTCAATGGCCTAACTGTTAGAATAAAGATTATTTTTTCATTGTTTATAAGATGTTTGAATTTAATTTTTTAAAATCCCTTAATTCTTAAAACAGAGGGTTGAAATGGATAAATATGGAGCTATGATTAATTATGAGACGGATCAAATATAAGAAGGTATAGAAGTTTGAAACGTAGGTGTCTATTTTAATTCAAGCATCAAAAATAGCTCTACAATACTCTTCTCATTTATATGCACTCACATTCTTTCATGACTGGAAGAAACAGAAGTGGACATTTAACTATTGGATCGAGAATGTGTATTCAAAGAACTATATCATCCATCACGTGGTCTCAATAGAAAGGCTGGAGAATTGCTGATCCATCTATTTTCTCTGCCCTTCCTTAAGTTTATGGAGGACTTGGGCCTATTGTCCAGGGACACTTTAGCAGGTTTACATTCTTATAAATAACTCTAAGCACATTGGAGAAACTGATTTATTCTATTCAGAAAATTAGAAGGGAATAATAGAACATGCAAGGGGCTTGATCTGGGTTAAAAAAAGCACAATGTATTTTAAAAATCATCTTAAGCACCTCATTTTACAACTCAATGTCAGGTCAGGTTGACTATTCTTTTTGTGAAGACTCCCTATCAAAAATGCTGGGATCCATTGATATAAATGCTGCTAAGCATGAAAATTTTGATATCATCCCTGATTCCAAGACTATTTATAAAAACATTATATCCCTTACCACTTGTGCAAATTCAATAGTTTAACAATATCAATAACCAATTTCACTGACCTAATCATTTCCAAGCTTTGCAAAGCATCACTTCAATTCATTATATTTGTTACATTCCTAACTGAAATGCTTTAACACTGGAACCATTCTGAGGTATTCAGCTAAATTTTGATCAATATATACAATTATATTCTGTTACAACTGAGTAGCAATTGTTAAAAACACAGTAGCTGTGTTTGTTTTTTCTCGCCACCACATCTCCAGCAATGAATGAATGGAGGAATGAAATGTCTGTTAGGTGGAATGTTGAGCAAGGCAGGTCATGGAAATGAGTTACAAGGACAGTAAAGCTTGTTGCAATTAGGCGTTAATAAGAAGCTGGCAACAAAGAAAGATCATACATTTGGAGAAGCTGCCAGAATTTTGACTGTGACAGAGCACGGTCAGGACAGTAAAGAATTGTTGACAAAGTGGACCAAGACACCAACACAATAACCAGGGATGCTTTTGTAGACACTGTGAGTCATCATCATACTGCAGCAGTGAATGTGTCACATTGTAACCATCACTTTGTGGTTTAGAGTGTTTTTCAGTCTTCTGATTCCCTCAAGTGTATTGCCCAAACTTACAGCTTTCACGAGTATGTTACAAACATCAAAGTTTTTGAGAACTATTCCTCTAAGTCCTAATATCCCCATTAAAAAATGAAGAAGTTAGGAAAGACTAGTGTTTCCCAACCTTGACTACACATTAGAATTACCTCTGGAGCTGTCAAAACAAAAGAAAGAAATAAACAAACCCTAAACCAGAGGCCAGGAACCACTTTTAGCTCAAGTAAAAAAAAAACCCTGAGTACAGGATCCAGACCTGGATTTAATTTTTAAATTAAAAATTCCAAGTGATATTCAGGGTTGAGAACCAATGAAACAAATAATTTTCACCTTCTCTTGCTCTAGTATCTTATCATACGACTTAGTAAGAAACTAGACAAGAGACACATTCCCATCTTCACAGTTTTGTGAGGGTTTTAAGTTTGGTCTATTTCAAATCCTAGGGCACAAAATGAATGCTATCTATTACGAGGCAGCTGGGTGCAAATAAGCTTCGCAAGGTCTTAGCTGATCGATGTTTTAATAAGGTCAGTGTACAGACTAGCTGTACCAACAGAACAACCAACTACCAGGCTCTGCCACATGTGGGAGGGCTGCATAAACACCTACACTCTTTAGTCACCTTTCATCAAAAGGGCTCATGCCTAGAACATAGAGATCCTTGCTAATAAACATGTGTTTCACTGCACTCAACTGGGGATGTGAATTATAATACAAATAGTCAACAGTTTTAAATACGTAAGTGCATTTCATTGGATTTGCAATTGATAATGCAATCCAGATACCGAAAGTTTTCTTTTTAGAAACCTGTTAACACACGTCATTGCTTTTCATATAATCTTAACATTGAAGGGTTTTTGAAAGTTAGCTTGTCTAATATCCTACCAAATTTCAACCCAAGGTTGAAATTCCATTCTAGCATACTTTACAGACCTCTGCTTAAACACATCCTCTCGTGGGTCAGCCCGACTTTCAAGCGTCACCAATTTCGCTGTTATCTCTATTAGGATGCTCTTTGGTAAACTTAAAATAAATTTCCCTCATCTTTCACATCATCTCCTCTTCCTAATTCACCTGAAGCCACATAGAACAAGTCTAATTTCCTATACTGTCTGAAAGCATTCTAAATTCTTGGAAGAGACCTGTACAGCATCTCTAAGCTGTCTCCCCAGTGTACCCTTCAAAGCCTCTTCTGTAAATGCTCCATGATGCTGATGTATGGAATGCCATTTTTATTTAGGTGCTATAACTACTACAGTTCCCGTGATTAGCAGCCAACAGTTTATCTGTCAAGTAGAAAAATGCATTTTGTAAAGAAACCCAGAGTATCTCCTGCTTTTTATTTTAACCAAGATATTATAGTGTTTGGTTTGCTTGCCTAGACAAAATTATCCATTTTTTCATGGCTCAGGAAATAGAATATTAGCAATTTTCAAATGCTAAAATGACTAAAGTATTCAACATTTTGCAAACTAGATGAATAAGCAACCCCTCCACTTCTGCTCCTGCTCTTAAGACAAGCAAAGACCCATTTGGGGAACCAAGTGTGATCACTTTTAAATTGCTTCTGCATGAACATCACTATTATGTCCCTCTCTCCCTGGAGGTAATTAAGAACTTCTAAAACAGATGTTCATAAGCAGTAAGAGGATATTGAAAATCTCTCCCTTTTTGCTAGCACAAAACTCAAGGTTTCCTCTAGTGTATTAGCTTAAGTAAAATAATAAGATTCAACAGATTACATGGCCATAATATTATCTTTCACTAATTCCAAACAATGACTGTAACTCACAGCACTGCAACAAAGCCTTGAAAAAAAAAAAACAAGAAAAAAATCTTAAAATTGGACAAAAGCTTAGACACTTTATAGTTCAACCTCCTCTCCATCCTCTTCTTCATGAAACTGAGAAGTCTTTACTTTTAGTGGGAGGACAGTCTGAACTCATGTCCAAGAGACATCAGATGTTTGGCTCCTTCTTTAGAAAGCATGGCCACTTGAATAACCACTTCCCCAAGCTGTAAGAACACTAGTGCAATAAAATGATAAATGCTATATTGCAAATCAATTTCCATCACTATCAAATCTGAAGACAGTATAAAATCACGATATTTAATCCATCCCACCCAGTTCTTTCCTCTCCACTCAAATAGGTTAAAATTTGTCATTCTCACATTCTCCTGGGTTCACATTTCTGGCTGTAGACAAGACCTAATCTCTATCTGGTGAATAAAGAGGCTCTTTGTCATTTTCAAGGGGTGGGTTCTAGAGCTTTCTTGAAAAAGGACAAACAACCTAGTTGCAGCTGATCGAATATGCTGCCCACTTCTATCTCCACTCTTCTGATGGCATATCAATGTTGCTCTAAACTTTCTCTTATGTCTATTTTACCTATTAATCTGTCTCTTATCAAGAAGGGTACCCCTCTTCCAGGCTCAGAAAGAGGGAAAGGACCAAGCAGGGGTGGCCTCACAAGCAAGAGACACTGACCTCCCACTTAATATTTAAGAATCTGAACATGGTTGCCTATATTCTCCTACAGCTGAAATGACCGATTAAATCATCTAAAGCAGCACTGTCTAGAAGAATATAGTGTGAGACACAAAAGCAAATAACATATGTCATTGTAAATTTTCTAGTAGCCACATTAAAAGAAGTAAAAAGAAACAAGTAAAATTAATTTTAATATTATACTTAGCCAAATATATCCAAAATATTATCATTTCAACATATAATCAATACAAAACTTACTATGAGGTTTTTGTTTTTTTTTAAATTTATTTGTTTTTGGCTGCATTGGGGCTTTGTTGCTGTACGAGGACTTCTCATTGCGGTGGCTTCTCTTGTTGCAGAGCACGGGCTCTAGGTGCGCGGGCTTCAGTAGTTGTGGCACGCGGGCTTCAGTAGTTGTGGCACGTGGGCTTAGTTACTCCGCAGCATGTGGGATCTTCCTAGACCAGGGTTCGAACCCGTGTCCCCTGCATTGGCAGGCAGATTCCTAACCACTGCGCCACCAGGGAAGTCCCTCTATGAGGTATTTAACATTATTTTTTCTTTTGTATGAAGTTTTCAAAAGCTGGTGTGTATTTTACACTTATATCACATCTCAGTTTGGACTAACTACATTCCAAGCGCTCATAGTCACATATGTGGCTAGTGGCTACCATATTAGATAGCACAGGGAGAGTGCTACATCTCTCTGTTCTTTCAGGGAAAAAAAAAGTTATTGTATTATATATTTTAAATGAAAGAACAAATTTTATAACATGTTAAAACTCTTAGAATTTAATAGGTCCTATATATTTTTCTTCCTAGTTTTTGCATAATACCTAGAGTTACAAGTAGCAGTCAAGGACATTTGAGAAAGGTCTTATATCCACTAGTCGTACAAAATTTAGTCCTGAAGCTTCAGAACACAGTGATAAAAATAAAGCCAGATTGGGAACCACAAGACATAATTTATTGGTTGTAGTCCCTTCTGAATCAAATAAGAGCTGTTGGCATTCATGAAATATATTATGCCATAGTAGTTTAAGAATTAATCTTGGCAGAACTGTCATTTATGATTTAATTTTCACAGAACAACTTACTTATAAACTGTTTCTGAAGTCAGGGTTGGATTACTATGGTGTGTCTGCTCCTGGAATTCTATTTGGGCTTTTACCTTGCTCACTGCTGTTTGGCCAAAAATTGTTTTAAATTCTCCAGGATTCCACTGTAAGAGGTACCTTAAAAACAATGTAATACAACCAAAGAAAATGAGCTGTCTCCTGATTCCACATTATATAGGGAAATCTTAAAAGACATGAGTATATATGTGTTAGCTTCCAAAAGACTCCCATCCTTTAAAAATGGCTTATGTCATAACGCTAGAACAATGCTGAGTACAAACAAAGGAAGAAAGTGTCCTTATCCTCAAGAAATGTGCAATCTAAAAGGCTGTACCCCTGAACTGAATATAATATTGCAAATCAAATATACTTCAATAAGTAAACAAATATTTAACAAAAAAATAAAAGGGGGAAAAGTCTGGCAGAACTAGTCATGACTAATGTGATAATATAGTAAGAAAATGGCTATTCTTTTTAAACTGAAATATAGTTGATACACAATATTATATTAGTTTCAGGTGTACAACATAGTGAGTCAATATTTTTATACATTATACTCCATCAATAGTTATTATAAAATATTGCCTATATTTTCTGTGCTGTATGTTGCAATTTTGTATCTTATTTATTTTATACCTAGTAGTTTGTACCACTTAATCCTCTTCCTCTGTCTTGCCCCTCCCTCTACCACTCTCCACACTGGTAACCACTAGTTTGTTCTCTGTATCTGTGAGTCTGTGTCTGTTTCGTTATATTCATTACTCTGTTCTATTTTGCAGATTCCACATATAAGTGAAAACATATAGCATCTGTCTTTCTCTGTCTGAAGCATAATACCCTCCAAGCCCATTCATCTTGTTGCAAACGGCAAAATTTATTCTTTTTTAATGGCTGAGTAGTATTTCAGTGTGTGTGTGTGTGTGTGTGTGTGTGTGTGTGTGTGTGTGTGTGTGTGTGTGTATACCACATCTTCTTTATACATTCATCTGTTGATGGTCGCTTAGGCTGCTTCCATACCTTGGCTATTGTAAATAATGCTGCTATGAACATTGGGTGCATATATCTTTTCGAATTAGTGTTTTAATTCTTTTGGATATATAACTAGGAGTGGAATTACTGGATATTATTAATTTTTTTTTTTTTTTTTTTCGGTACGCGGGCCTCTCACTGTTGTGGCCTCTCCTGTTGCGGAGCACAGGCTCTAGATGCACAGGCTCAGTGGCCATGGCTCATGGGCCTAGCCACTCCGCGGCATGTGGGATCTTCCCGGACCGGGGCACGAACCTGTGTCCCCCGCATCGGCAGGCGGACTGTCAACCACTGCACCACCAGGGAAGCCCATGGATATTATTAATTTTTGAGGAACCTCCATACTATCTTCCATAGTGGTTGTACCAATTTACATTCCCACCAACAGGGTACTAGGGTTGCTTTTTCTCCACATCTTTGCCAACATTAATTATTTGTTGTCTTTTTGATGACAGCTATTCTGACTGGTGTGAGGTAATTTCTCATTATAGTCTCGATTTGCATTTCCCTGATGATTAGTGGTATTGAGTAGTTTTTCATGTGTCTGTTGGCCATCTGTATGCCTTCTTTGGACATCTTCTCACACCATATACAAAAATAAACTGAAAATGGATTAAAGACCTAAATGTAGGATCAGAAACCATAAAACTTCTGGAAGAAAACATAGGCAGTGTACTCTCTGACATGTCTTAGCAATATTTTTTTTGGCAAGGAAAGGAAAAGCAAAAATAAACAAATGGAACCTAACCAAACTTAAAAGCTTTTGCACAGCAAAGGAAACATCAACAACATGAAAAGACAACCTACCAAATGGGAGAAGTATCTACAAATGATATGTCTTATAAGGGGTTAATATCCAAAATATATAAAGAGCTCATACAAATCAGTTTCAAAAAGCCACACATGGGCGGAAGACCTGAATGGCTATTATTCTTTACAGCATCTCTGGCACTTAGCAAAGTTCCTGGTATATACCAATGAATGTTCATGATACAGCAAACTGAGGGCTTCCGTAAACAAATTTGTCTTCGGTAGGGGATGGTAATTTAAACATATATTACACATGTAACATAACAGATCATGTAGAATAAATATAAGTGAAAAACGATAAAAATAAATGTACTTCCCTCAATGTGATATGAAATGTGTACATGCTTGTATTAATTTTTTATTGCTGCTCTAACAAATTACCACAAAATTTAGTGGTTAAAACAATGCAAATTTATTATCTTACAGTTCTGGAAGTCAGACATCTGACATAAATCTCATTGGGTTAAAATCAAGGTGCTGGCAGGGCTGTGCTCCTTTCTGAAGGCTCTAGGGGAGAATCCTTTTCCTTATCTTTTCCAGCTTCTAAATGCTGCCTGCCTGCATGTCTTGACTCATGGCCACTTTCCTCCATCTCCGAAGCCACTGACATTACATCTCTCTGACCATTCTTCTACAGTCACATACCCTTCCGATCACGGAAGGAAAGCTAGAAAGGCTATATTAACTTCTCTGAAAGGTTACATCTCTCTTTCTCCCTCTCTCTCTTTTTTTGTCTCTCTCTAATTCTCTCTTTGTCTCTCTTTGCCTCTTTCTGTAATAGGCCAAGTGTCTGAAAAAAAATAGAGATAGCATGCAGATAGCAATTTAAATTAAAAGTGAAAATTCTATTTAACTCCCCCTGGCTATCTGTTGCTTATTGCCTTCAGAAGTTTCATCAGCCTGATACTCCCTACATTACAGAAGAATGAGAAAAAATATTCGATAGCAGAGATGAAGTATCACCTACACACCTGATTATAAAATATATCCGAATAATAAAGTTGCATCCATCATGGGCAAAATATAGTTAAAATCACTTTGGCCCTCATCATTTCATCCTACGGGAAGTGTAGCCAGAAGATTCACATATTTATATTTTAAAAAGCAGCTGCTCTGCTGAAATACGTATTCAAACTGTTGAGCAATGAACCATTTCTGATATTTACCTTTTTGTGGACAAAATATTCGATCAGAAACTCCCTGCCAACCTCGCTGTCAACAACCTAACATATTAACATATTTAAATGCAAGATTTTTTTTCAGGGTTTTTACTGCAACAATTTATTTTATATCACAACATTTCATCTCCTATCTATATTCAGGTTTCTGACACATCATTTTAGGTGAAAAAGTATGCTTTAAAAAGTAAAAATATCTGGCCTCTTAAACATTTAGTATTGAGGCACAGGGGGAGAACACCTACATAAATCACAATCCAGACAGAAAAGGCGTAGCTATAGAGGGAACGAATGGGATGTGTTTAAAAATAGTGTCTTGTTACTGACCTAGACTACTAACCAGTCACCCATTCCCATCTACTTGTTATCAGAGTATTGAAAGAAGCATAAAAATCAGTTGTTTTTAATGTGCTTTTTTTTTTTTTTTTTTTTTTGCGGTTCGCGGGCCTCTCACTGTCATGGCCTCTCCCGTTGCGGAGCACAGGCTCCGGACCCGCAGGCCCAGCGGCCATGGCTCACGGGCCCAGCCGCTCTGCGGCATGTGGGATCTTCCCGGACTGGGGCACGAACCCGTGTACCCTGCATCGGCAGGCGGACTCTCAACCACTGAGCCAGCAGGGAAGCCCTAGCTATATTATGAATAAATAGTTTCTCTATTATTTTCCTCACAACAACTCTATGCAATAGATATTGCTAGCCAGAAGATAACTGAGGCTCAGAGAAGGTAAGTGGGTGCCAACCAAAAGTTACTCACCGGGTAAGTGTTACACATATGCTCTTTACAGTGCTAAGCGAACCTCCAATACAATTAAGCACTGTCAACCACCAGGCATTTACAAAACACTACCTTCAAATACAGACTATAAAAACTGGTTAATCAAGATAGTCAGTGGTTAAGTTACTTATGGTTAAGATCATGTAATAAAAAAAAACTAATTTAATATTCCCTAGTTCCTAGACTGCAATTCTCCCTCAAAATCAAAATCAACATCAATAAAATCAAGCCTTTGATTTTAGTGATGCTCATCTAAATTGTCTGCACTCTCAAAACCTGGCTTAATTAATATCTTCTCTACGAAGCTGGCCATGAAAACATAATCTAGATTGATTTCTCTCTTCTTTTAAATCCTCAGACAGTTTTATTGGAACTCTATTATAGGGGGATACCATGAAACTAAGGACGTAGTAGGGGTAGGGGCGATAGGGAGAACAATGACACTTAGAGAAGGAGGAGCCTAAGGGGGAAGCATGACATAAGAGGATGCTGAGAGGCACTTGCGGATACTGAATGCATGCATCCTGTGTTCCAGAGCCATGGGGGAAAGTGAAGTAGAAGTAGGGTACACAAGAGAAGGGTGTCATTCAGGAGTGACCCATGGGAGAGGGGAAAATAAGGCATCAATCCATACTACGAGTCCTAGTGACTTAGGGGAAGCAGGGAATAGGCCTGGGAGAAACCAAACCAAAGTGTAAGAAAAATAAATGTCCTTCCATCAAATGAGACAAAGCCAATTAAGAATCATAACATGAGCTCTACCCGCTTAACAACTTTTTAAAAATCACACAATACAGTACTGTTAACTATAGACACTATGTTGTATGACGGATCTCTACAACTTATAAAAAAAAAGGACACAAGGAATTTCTGGAAGTATTGGGTATGTTTATTACCTTAATTGTAGTGATGATTTTTTCACAGGTGTATGCATATGTCCAAGCTCAGAAAAATGTATACATTAAATATGTGCGGTTTTTATATATCAATTACACCTCCATAGAGCTTTTAAAGTAAAAGAATGATAACAAACATGAGGCCTATGACTACCTGCCCAAACACATTACAAGTTAGCAAATCATGATCTCTTTTGGGACCTATTTGTACCAAAACACAAACCATGGCCACAGGATGGAAATAGAAAAGGCAGCCTTCAGAATTACATAGAGGAGGGTTCAAACCTTGAATGCACCACCTTCTAACTGAGAGACAGAAGAGCTAAGTGCCTAAGAGTGCGAGTAATTGCACAGACAACCTGGTTCTAGTGTGACAAATCATTCCAGTTTGCCTGGGACTATTGCAGTTTTAACAATGAAAGTTCTGTGTCCTGGGAAACCCCTCAGTCCTGGGCAAACCAGGATGGCTGGTCACCCTACCTGCGCTGAATCCCATTCCCATCGTTAACCCACTGTGAGACCTTGGCCAGGTTACCTCATCTCTGTGTGTCTGTTTTCTCATCTACAAAATGCCAGTGACGATAATGGGGCCTACTTTAATGGAGCCATTCAGAGCAATAAATAATTAATATACATAAAGCTCTTAGAGAATATCTGGTACATAATAAATGGCAAGTGAAAGGAGTTATCGTAACTTAAACTTGATGAAGCTTAGATTTCTTATCCGAAAATGAAGATGATCGTATCTACTTCACATGTTTACTGTGAGTAAATATTAAGTGAAATTATATATAACTCCCTTCTCTAGTATCTGAATTTAATCACATGTATGGTATTATTTATTTGATAAACATTTAATGTATATAAGTGAAAGCATTTTGTACAATGCTAAACAATTATAAAACTACTATTAAGGTATTAGAGGAAGGATAAATGGATCTCAACTACTTACAGATAGAGATCAATAGGAATGAGATAAATACAGAATACACCCAGACCACCCCTCTGGAACACATTTAGCAATAAATATACCATCTTTTCCACACGGCAAAGGCTAACATGGTCTCTGAAAAAATACATTTTTCTAGACTGAAATATCTCTACTTTGTAGGCTCTAATTCCCAAGAAATACTGAATACAATTCTTGTGATCATGGGAAGAAGGTCCTGAATGTGAAATGAAGAAACTGTCCTTCAGCCCACCTCCCGCATTCTCAGAGGAAGAGGGCTAATATTCATTGCACTGTGGAGAACAGCTTGGTGTCATGGGGTTCAGAAAGCACCCTCCAATTTGATCAATTTTAAGCACAGTTATAAGCTGACAGAATGACAAGAGCTTTACGTGCCCTTTGTATACCTTCCTATACACACCACACTCCCAATCATTTCTCTAAAAGGATTTTACATTTGTGGTAAACAGCTGTGGCTTAGGATGATGAGGAAAGAAACTGGATTCAAAGAACAGAAGAGGAAAGAAGGAGAGAAGAAAGATGAAAAAATGTCTCTGAACACAGGAAGCTAAGGAGCAGTAAACCCACCTTGTGTTCTAACCTCTAGTATGACAGTAGGACCTTGAGTGAGTCCTTTTACCCCTCTGGGCTCCAGCTTTCTCATCTGTATGAGCGCATTTAGCGGGCTCTGTAGGGTGTCCTTAAACCCTGTAAATGTAATTAGGTATTTCCTTAGAACTCTTTAGTAGCTAAAGGTCTGCATGTAAAACATGAGCAAACTGAAATTTTGCAAGCATTACTTCTTTTCCTTGTGAATTACTGAAGAATAGAAAATAGATGATTTGATGGCATGTATACATTTGAAAATTGACTTTTTAATTTTAGGTACATATATTTATCCATACGAGAATTTGCACACAATAGAAAGAAGTTTATGAAACCAATTAAGTCCTCCAGAATTCAGATTCTGAGATGGAGTTCAGGATGCAGGATGTTTGTAAGGAGTGCTTTGGGGCTGAACACCTGTGGAAGGGAGGGGAGGGAAGCAGGATTGGCAGAGGGAGAATCTGAGCTGCAATGCAGGTCCTCCCGCTGCTTTGGTTAACCCCACTGGACATCAGAGTTGTTCCATATTGAAGCAAAATGGCTGGACCCTTATACCCGCAGCCTCCATCAGCCATGAAAGTGGGCTGCTCTGGGAATGGCATGATCTTGAATGAGGAGGCCAGAGCTGAAATAAATTTTTCTTTGGAGTATCTGGATGGCATATCAGCATGTTCACCATAGCACACGAATAATATTAATCTATAGATAAACATTTTCCAGGAGATACATCAAATTTTATAAAAATATCACCTTTGCATTCTATTCATGGCACGAATAGATGATTAAAATAAAATTTTACTTTGATAATCTACCCAAATTAGCAAATAAATGAAAGTATTAAGTCCATTAAGATCTTTTTGAAGGTCAAAAGTAACATTTTAATAGCGTTTTATTAATTCCCTTTGCAAATTATCATCCACTTATATATTCACATATGTATAATGTTTTCTACCTCTACCCATGGTTATCAAACATGAACAGGTCATTCTCTTTTTTTAGGGAGAGGGACAAGGGGGAAAAAACCCTTCTTACCCTTCTTTTTCTCTTCATTCTCAAAAACTCAAATTAATGATTTATATCTCAGATTTCATTCCCTAATCTTTTCCCCCAATTAAAAATGTTCACTCCATGGACTGGGGTTTGAATTTGATTCTCTCATATATTAACCCATTAACTGTGAGGTTGGTATTATTTAATACCCTGTTTTAAGGTATGATCAAGTGACTTGCCCCAAATTCCAAGACTAGGAAGAAAAGAACACAGGATTAAAATACATATTCTAAAACAAATGTTACTATTTTCCTCATTTTGTTTTCTTCCAAATTTAATTTTTAAGAAAGACTACAGGATTCAAGAAGTAGCTCTAAAGACAAAAAGATACAATATGTCTAATTTAGAAGAAAATTTAATTTTGTTTTTTATTTGGCTGTGCCCTGCAGCTTGCGGGATCTCAGTTCTCCGACCAGGGAGTGAACCCAGGCCCCCGCAGTGAAAGCCTGGAATCCTAACCACTAGACCACCAGGGAACTCCGAAAGTTTAATTTTTAAAAGTAGAAAAGTCACCATTTCTTTGCACTCTCCACCCAAGTTGTGATATTGTTTTTCACATTTCCTTTGGGAATTTTCAAGATCTAGGTCCCCCACCCTGCTTCATGCTGTTCTTTTGTCAATAAAGTAATTCAGTGTAGTTTCTCCCATTCTCATTGGATGGCAGCCTTTCTTCCCATTGCTTTTCCACTCCTCAATGTTCAGTCTGTCCTTTGTGTGCCCCAACAGGAGCAGCATTCATTTCTATGGTAACAATGATGCTCCCCTCACAGATCTCCCAACACTACTGACTAACACAGCCTTGCAGGATAACTTCCCTTTCATTATTTTTAGTTAGTGAGGTCCAGAAAGGAAAAGCTGACGGGATCTTTTTTCACGAAGGCATACCTCAGATTGGAACCAATGTTGTGTGTTTTCTGGGCCCTGTTGAATCTATATGCTGTATAATCAAAGGTATTGCTTTTAAAGTAGGGCATGGCTTTGCAATACAAGAACAACATTATTTGCAGATTCTATAGAGCATTGTGAATCTCATGCATTAGTATGAAAATTTAAGTAAACATTTTATGTATATATGTGTGTGCACGTATATAAAATTGCTAAATATGTGCAGAGAAATCAACATTGCCCATTATACTAAGTATTCATTAGGTTCTCACAGAGCCAAACAAAGAAGCCACTGCTTTGTTTCCCAAATGTTCCAAATTCTATTTCCACTAAATGATGTCACTAATGTCATGGTTACAATACTGCACAAAGCCTCATTCCTGCCACTGGCCACTAATACAATAGATCATTTGAACAGCTGAGTCATTAGTAACAAACAATAGATTTTCTACTGATCTTGAATTAAATGTATATTCTCACTTATGATTTACAGAAACAAATTTTAAAAGTTGCTCAGTGTTTCATTAAGTGACAATGAACATCCTGTACTGTTCATTTTTTTAATTTTTAAATTTTTTGGATGTATGACATTATGTATTTTTTAAAATTTTTTAAAGATTTATTTATTTATTTTTGGCTGTGTTAGGTCTTCCTTGCTGCACGCGGGCTTTCTCTAGTTGCGGCGAGCAGGGGCTACTCTTTGTTGCGGTGCACGGGCTTCTCGTTGTGGTGGCTTCTCTTGCTGCGGAGCACGGGCTCTAGGCGCGCGGGCTTCAGTAGTTGTGTCACGTGGGCAGGGGTTGTGTCTCGCGGGCTCTAGAGCACAGGCTCACTAGTTGTAGCACACGGGCTTAGTGGCTCCGCGGCATGTGGAATCTTCCCGGACCAGGGCTCGAACCCATGTCCCCTGCAATAGCAGGCAGATTCTTAACCACTGTGCCACCAGCGAAGTCCAACAACCTGTATTCTTTAATTCATTGAGTCCACATCTGTCTCAGTAAGGCTGGATGACAAAGCACTGAATGAGAGAAACCTAGTCAAAAGAAATTTTTTGTTGTTGTCTAGTCCCCAGAATTGTCTCCATTTCAAGTTATACTTCTAGGAGTACTTTAAAATATATTTTTATTTCTTTATGTGGGTTTTTCACACTGCTTTTCTTTAATTTTCAGCATCAGTATGGGAAATCTTAAATATATTATTCCCTCCCTAAGGCAGAGAGTAACTCAGGGTTCAATTTGTATTTTTGCAAAAGAAAAGCAAAAGGCATTTTGATGAGGTACATAGCAGTGGAATACCAAGGGCCAAGAGATGCTAAAAGCAAGTTCTTGGCATCACTGGTATCAAGACCCACCCCAATGCCTTCCATGTTTATACTTTCAAGAAGACCCAGACCACACTGCAAATGAGCATGAGTCAGGCCCTATAACCCAAATTCCTGCTCTATTCCCTTGAAAGATTTAGCAAATCCATGCTTGTGTGATCCAGTTTTAGAACATATGCTAACATACTATTTTTAACACAAATCGGCTACATTTTAATTACATGAGTTTTTTTTAAAATATGAAATAGAGGCCTAGTTGAAAAACCTCCAAAAATATCTCAGTGCTCTTACTCAGAAAATCTCTTCAGTATCCTCTTATTATTGAGTGAGAAACCCTGAGATGGTCTTTTTGTTACTCAAACCATAGGACTCCTATTTTAAAGCCCATCAGCTGACAGTACAAACACAGATGCCAAACTCCCACCCTAGTCCCTCTTCCAACAAGCAGGCATTGGAAATGTATGAAATGCATGAGGCTAACTGACAGGACAGGTGTAACATTCAAGGACCAGAAGCTTTTCCCATTCATAACTGAGAGGATAAACTGAGGCCAAAACTGGTAAAGTGACTTGTTCACGATCAGGCTTCAGGTTCAAAGTGGAACTTGTAGTAGAACTTAAATTATTCATCCTAAGTTTATACTCTTTCGTCTGCCCAAATCACAAGTAACTAATTTTTTAAAAATTAATTCAAATATAAAAGATAGAGAATCTATTAAAAGCTCCACAGTTCAGGGGGTCAAACAATTACTGCAGCAACTGTAGCAGACAGGTTCAAGATGAACCAAGAACTAATTAATTGGGAAGTTTTCTCCCCTCCCCCAACAATATAACTTAAATATGAAGAAGTCTATATGTACTCCATCACTGACTAACTGACAGGTTAAAAGTAGACTCCTTGTGTGTTCTCTGACATATCAAGTGAAAAGGAAGCTATCTCAAGTAGTCTCCCAGCCAGAAACGTTTAGACATTTTCAACCATGTTATCAGATATAAAATGTTCGTTTGAGGATGAAGAACACTGGGCTGTGAATCAGAAAGCTATTCCCGTATCACCGCAGCTCCTTGACTATATGTGTGCTCTTGATCAAGTTAACTCCTTACCTGCCACAACTATTGAATAAAGGAGCCAGACTAGACAACCATCATGTTCCTTTTATCACTAAACACCCATGAATTCCATGATTTATTTCTCCTTGACTATTTTCTTATATAGCTACACATTCCACAGAATTATTAAAAAGCATATTGAATACCATATTCATATTGTTCTATTATCTCAAAGCAGATAATATCTGGTCAAGTTTCTTTTCCATCATCCCCAAGTCATAAGAGGGTACACTCGTGGGAGCCTGTAATATTGACTGAAGAAAAGATTACTCATTGTTATGTAGGAGGATGGTGGAGTCGATTGCTCCTTAGCTGTCAGGAAACGGCTCATCTAGAAGCCTTCGAGTATGGGGGTGGCTCAAAAGGAAAAGTTTACTCATAAATACAAGTGATGCCTGGGTAATGGAATTTTAGTGATCAAAAGCTAAGGGAAGTGATGATGGCAGTCACCTAAACCTCATGTTCAGAGAATGGTGCAAGAGGAACAGAAATGAGGAAACTGTGAGCTCTCTGCCTGAGTTAAGGGACAAGTTGCTGGCGTGCGATGAGTAAGAGAGGATACTGGAAGCAAATCTGAAAATGGCAATGGTCTGCCAAGGACAACTCTAGTCACGATCCGAAGAACAGAACTGATGTGCACACCCGGTGGAAATGACTCATCTGTCACTTAGCCCGTTAGCCCTATTAACGCCAACAGGTAGCCATTGCCAGTACTGACAAGGTCACCAATGCTAAATAAACAAGCGACACTTCCCTGGACAGGGCAGGACAGCTGATGCTGGGGTGTGATTTATTTGACTGGCACTTCCAATCTGCCTCTTCAAATGGCCTGAACTTGCACCACCCGAAGTAGGTAAGGCCAAAGTCTTAGCATAGCAGATCGTAATCAGTGAAAGCCCATGGTAGCAACAGTATTTCCACAATATCCTCAAACAGAAAAGTTATTGTTCAATCATCTTCAGAGCCCATGTCTGTACCATTTGGAGTTATGGGTCTAGGGCATGAAAAACTACTTGGAAATTTCTGCTACCTCTAAAACATTTAATTTAATTCAGCTCAACCTTTGTGGGGCACCATAAATTATCTCAGAACACCCACGTGGAAGAGTTTAGGAAACACTGGGCTGGAGCTCAGGATACCTGGCACAGTGGCTAGCGATAAAGTTTGGAAATCTGACCCCTCATTATACAGGGAATATAGGCCATTCTAAGGAAAACTATGGTTCCTTTTCTTTGGAAAACAAAAGGAGCAAACACTAATATAATGCTTATTATTATATGCCAGGCATTGCTTCTAAGATCTTTGCATCCATTGATACCTATCATCCACTCAACAACCCAGAAAGGTAGGTAGTATTATACCCATTTAACAGCTGATGGAACTGAGGCACAAAGAGGTTAAATATGACCAGTGGGCAGTGAAGCGGAGAGCACAACTCAATCAGTCAGGCTCCAGGGTCCTTACCCGTAATCTCAGTGCTGTTCTGTCTCTCAAAGTAGAGATAGAAAAGTTCATAAATTTTGTATTTCACCAAATCTTGCCTCATTTCCCATGGAATGACCAGTTGTCTAACAATTACAAACAAAATCATAGGAATTAATACTGTAAGGCTAACATTTTCTATTCTCTAAATAAAGCAATTTACAAAATCCTCTCACTCTTAGTTTTGCTATCTTGCTTCCACTTAGAGATCTCATACTGGATTAAAAAAATCTAAAGTTCAGAGGGGTTTATTTGCATTGACTCATTAGAGGTTCCAGGATTTTTGGTTCGTAAAAAGTATACTCTAAGAGTGGTTCATACCAGAGTCCAATGTATGTGAACACTGCAGGTCTCTTTTATTCAGTAAGATACAAAAAGAATAAATACTGAAGAAGGATAGTATTCCTTTGTGAAGCAATGATACAATTTTTTCCCCCATTGTATAGTCTTCCTCACTCCTCACTGTTAACAGTTATAACCATTATTCTATTCTTAAGGCCAAAAACGTGTACTTCCTGATAATTCAGAATCTTATACATAAAAAGTTGACAAGATTTTGTGCAGATAAGAAAGAATAAGAATAGTATATATCCATGTTGACGACTCGCCAGACATGATTACTCAATTTGCCACCAAGAACACAACGTTTTGGGTGTCCTACTCTCGCCTGACTGTCTTTCCACTCTGCTTTTACCTCTGTCGTATTTCTTTGTGCTGGGAGATATTTAAAATGGGTACAGACAGTTCTGGGCTAGGGCTAAAGGAAAGTTGAGGTGGTGATACGTTTAGTTTGTGCTTAATGAAATATATTTCTCTGTCTTAATTTTGTGAGGTTTATGGTTTCTGTCATGTTCTTAAAATGTGTAACTTTGTGGTCTCTTTTCTAATTTTAAGTAAATGTTTACTTTTGTACTTCATTTTGAAGTCAAAATTTTGCATTCTTTTTCATCAACTGTGTTAAGTTTCACGCCCCACAAAACCTGGATTTGTTCTGCTCCGTGTAAACATTTAGAAATCTCTATGTCATTTAAGACTTTATTGACTATTTCTCTAAATTGTCTCCTCCCCCACCTCTATCACCACGGACTTAGTCCAAGTCTTCACTATATGCAGCTTAGGTCATTTGTACTCGCTTCCTAACTGGTTTCCCTGCCTCCAGTTTTGCCCATTTCAAGTGTCTCTGCACACTGCTGTTAGAAAACAATTTAGCTAAACTAAAAACACCCAAGTAGTGCCCCCACCATGTACAAAATCAAGTCTGTTTCCCCAACAGCCCCAGTCTTGATCTGGTTCTCACTCCACGGCCTGCTCTCCCTCTACTCGCCATCTTTCTCACTTCTCTGCTCAGCATATTACTGCATACAGTTCCCTGAGCACAGCATTTATTTCCATGTCCTGTCATGTCCACTCCCAATTTCTTAGTCAGACTCTCACTCACTCTTTAAGACTCATTTTGCATGAACAACTCTTCTTTGATTGAATCTTATATCTTTTTACAATAATCCACACATATACATCTTTATGTCTCTGTCCCCTACCTTAATGCATCTTGGGCATTCAGTATATGTCTTAGACTTCTTTGTGTGTGCAGCATCTTAGAGAGTGCCTCCCATATCGTAGGTAATTTATCAATGCTTAATGAACTTCCAGCTACATACATGAACAAAATTATGAGGCACATATTAGGAAAATATTTTGGTAAGAGAATTTTGTGATATGAATCATTTTAGTGAAACATGCTGGAAGGAGTTACTTGAGGAATTGTAGGGATTTGATCATACCTCTAAATTTGAGTTAAGGATGCCTACTCTTTGGGAATCAACATTGTCTCTGGGAAGCCAGAAGAGTTAGATTAGACTTCAAAACAGAAGAAACAGAAATGTGGCACCAAGCACTATTTTGAAACTCTAAAATGAAGGAAAAGATTTAAAGGAGATTAAAGATCAGTTGGGAAAGAGTCATAAATTCTGAGTTAAAGCTCTATCTCTAAACATACATCATACACCTAGCAGGAGCTTCACCTATACCATGCAGTTGGAATTAGAATGCAGGTGGGTCAAATATACATATTGGTTGGTTATTCCAGTTGCAGGGGACTTAAAAATACATCATTATTACAAGGAAATGGGTATCTTAGGTTTTTGGGTTTTTTTAAGCTAGGACCAGTAGTTATTCAAATTTATGTTTCATGAAAGTGGCATCAGTGGCAGTAAACAGAAGAATTCAATAGCTGATGTATATAATAATGACCAAGATTCAAGGAAAGGTAAAATTTTACTTAGGACATAATAACAGAAGAGAGGAGTATGGAATTTTTTATAGAAATCTTTATTCAAAATTCTAAAAATAATACCTTTCCCTCTTAGAGTTAAAATTCAGTTTTAGCGATGTGGAATATCTCATTTACACCTTGCAAAGCATAAAAGAAATGTAGTGCAACTTTGCTGAACATGTGAGTTTTGACTTTAATATAATACTATAAACTATTATAGTCAAATATAATTGGCATAAAATACCAATTTTCTCAAGTTCCTTTGACCTCTGTAAGTCCAGAAAGTTTTATCTAATGAAAGATATAGCCAATCTTTCAAACATCTACCTAAAAAATATTGAGCTTATAGTTCGCCCTGCTAAGGCAATTGAAACAAGCAGCATATAGAAACACTGCTGAGTCATCAAATAGTCCATTATTTTTTCTTTTAAAACATAAGTCTTCTCATTTCACAGCAGATATCCACCTATGTAAGAACTTACTCAAAGCAGTAGTCAAAATTTTTAGGCATGCAAAGGCTTTTTTTTTTTTTTTTTTTTTGCATGCAAAGGCTTTTAAAATAATTTTTTTAATCTGTCAATACTTTGAGGATGAATCAACCTACTCTAACAATTTTTCAATCCATACAAATAAGAGATAAATTATACACTCCTCAAAATAGACTGCAGTGTGTTGAAAAGGGCTTGAGACACACCTGAGATTCAATCCTGAATCCACCCCTCCTCAGCTATTTGACCCTCAGAAGACACTACATCTCTCAGTCAGTTTCTTCAGAAGCTAAAAATGAGGCTAAAATAATTCCTACCCCATATTGTTGGTGAGAAAATTACAGGAGAAAATGCATGTAAGAAGCTTAGCATAAAGTTTGGTCAACCTTCAGTGTGACTCTCAGTGCCCTCCTATAACCAAGTGAGAAAGAGATTTTTGTTTTAATTTCAAGACTATACCTTTAGTCCTTGTCAATCATTGTCCCTAGCTGACTATAATTTACAATGCTCAACCTAATTTTCTCATTTGCCTCTAGACTACTGTAAAAGAAAAACAAAAATATTGCAACCATCCAAGTTTCACTACAGAACACAATTTTGATGCCTATTTGGTTCTATTTGGACCCTCTGCTGATTTTTAGGTGAACCAGTTCCAAGTGCTCCAGAACTTTTTAAAGGAGATTAAAATGGATTTCCTCTTTTCACTGCCATTAGAAATCTGTTTACATAAGTTTGATTGGTTCTGTTCATCTTTGGGAAAGAAATCCAGTTTTTCAGGAAAAAAAAAATTTTCAGGGTCCTGGGGCACTTGAACAGAGACCCCTGAACTAGCAGCTGCTCTCAGGTGGTACATTAGGAGGGTTTAGTTTCTATGCTCCCCTTGAGTTTCCATATGGAAGTTATATAAGTTGAAACCACTAAACCAGTTCCATGAAACCCAAACTGCTGAGTTTTGCACTGCTTTAAAAGAGGTCTTCTGTTTCCCAACCAGCATGAGCTTGGGAAATTTTCCATTTACATGGAGGGCTGTCATGTAAAGCCGCTCGACCAGTTTTACTCAAAGATTCGATACAGATTAACTGAAATAATGGAATGAATCCAATTAGTTGACTTCTCCATTTCACTTTATTTTATAACTGCATTCTATGGTCAAAATTCAAAGGAATTCTCTTTTATTTCCTTTCCTTCTTCTAAAAGCTCTAAAGAGCTATTGTTAAAGGCAGGGGCTCAGGCTTATTTTTATTCCAAAAGCACTAAGAAATGTAGCTACTCAGTAGAACACACAGTAGGCACTCTGATCCATCTGTCCCCTTTTTCTTTTATGAGGCCTCTTAAAGCTCAACCCATAGCCCTAAACTCAGAATTACATCAGACTTTTTACAACTGCACATTTATGGAAAGAACACATGAATTTCACACAGTAAGAAAATAGTTACTATTGAAGATTACATTGTAAAGAATTACACCATTGCTAGAGTACAGTTCCAATTTGATTCACTAGTTACTGGGCTCAAACTATTGATGTTGTTTAGAAATTTCATAGGCGTTACATAGTCAAAGATTTTTAAGTAATGCATTCAATTAATTTTTTCCAGCTTTATTCAGACATAATTGACGAATAGCACGTGTACATTTAAGGTATACAACGTGTCAATTTGACACACTTATATACTGCAAAATGACTACCACCATAGCGTTAGCTAATACCTCCATCATGTCACATAGTTACCAATTCTTTTTATGGTGACAACATTTAAGATTTACTCTCTTAGAAACTTTCAAGTACATAAGAAATATCATTAACTATAATCACCATCCAATCTATTGTATATTAACAATTATATCTACTTTTGATAATACAAAATAATCAGTCTTTTCAATAAAAATTTTCTTCCTTTAACAGATCAAAAACTTTTCAATGCCAGTGAAGTCCCTTCTTAAATACGGACTGTCTGACAAAAAAAACCACCGCGATACACTTCCTCAAGAACAGTGAAGATATAAAGAAAAGAGAAATGCTGCTTTATTGAGCACCTGCTGTGTGCTGGGAACAGGGCTGATTGCTTTCCCTGCATTATCTCTTTCAAACTTCTTAACAATGTGAATTAGGTAACATTATCAACCTGTTCCACATGAGGAAATGGGGGCTCAGGAAGATTAAGTAACTTACTAAGTTCTCAGGGCTATTAAGTGAGGGACTCCGAATTTGAACTGTGTTGTTCTCTACAATTTTGTTTTCCCAACTCTGGCCATGACTTCTACTTCATTTTAATTTATTCTCTTCCTCAAATTCAGTAAGTAAATCTCTCATTCACAAATGTACTTCAGACACATGAGAAGAATCACTGCCATTATGTATTTAGTAATAAACCAGTATATTAAGATATATACCCTAACATATACTTTCTTCAGATAAATAAACAAATGCATTATTATTTTTTTCATCTATTAATATTAAAAATACATCATGAATTAAGTAGCAGTAGTATAAATTCCTTCTTCCGGAAAACACATGAAGAAAATATACTTTATGCTATTTTTTGGTTTGAGAATATAAATATTAAAACATCATTTTAAAAGCTATTTAAATGTAATAGTTATAGGAATCACTCCAACTTCTACACAAGTAATTTTAATACTTACTTGAAGCTATGTGGAAAAAAAATAAACAGAAGTTGGTTAAAAAGGAACTACTGCATGATTAGTGACCTCCATGTATGACATTTCCTTTGAAAATGGGTAATCAAACCCTATATATCTTTCTAAACTTTTATATTAAAAATAAAATTGAGGGGTTTGTTTTCTCCAAGAAAAGTAACTCCTTTAAAAATATTTATTTAATATTAACATATCATATATATCCATTAAGTAAAGCACTTGAAATTCATATATTCATTTATTCTTTCCATCTACTGGTTACCTACTAAGTCAGAATCATACAGCGAACCATACATTAGGCGCTCTATTTATATAAGCAAGAACACGATCTCTCTCCTCAAGTTACTCATGACCCAGGAAGAGAGAGGCAGGAAAACAACATGTTCTATGTTGTGTTAAATGTTATTATAAAGCACAGTAAACTTAACTGGAGCACATAAGAGAGACAGCTAACTCTGACTTCCTCTGCAACCAGTCAGGCTTCTATAGGACATTGAGCCCTGTTTTGAGGATTCAGTAGAATGAGACAAGTGGAGAAGGAAGTGAAAGTGTTCCCAAAACTGGGTATCGCATAGTCAAAGACAGCATGTTGTAGAATCTGCAAATAGTTATATAGAATCTGGGTCTTAAGTTTGAAGAAAAAGACAAAAGGAAAATAGAGAAGTTGGTAAGGTCTAGTGACAAAAAGCATCTGAGGTCACATTAACAACTTCTGACTTTGGACCATAAATGCAAAACAAACCAATATAAAGGGGCATTGTCAATACAAAGATAGTGCCCATTTGACTACTGGGAAAATGCTGGAAGCTTTTTGCACATATGTGAGTACTGAGTGGCCAAAAAACTGAGAAGCCAATTACTAAAAGTGAGTCATTTTAAACAATATTTCACTAAAGAAAAGCCAGCAGTTTTTCTTTGAGCCATCATGCTCTCTAAGCTACTTTGCTTAGCACGTTTACCCAAGAAGCAGTTACTAAGACCTTAATACTTCTGTTTACAACACAATGTTAATATGGGTCAGTTTTAGTGAAGGAATTATTCTATTCAACAATAAATCATTTGAGGATTCTCCCAGCTCTCACCCACTTCCAATCTTACCAATTCCAGAAAAGATGGGCTGAAAGATTTCAAAGAAGTTGGAGCCAAGATCAGGCACATCACATTTTAAGCAAAATTATCAAGTGAATGAGGTGTGGTTTTGTCTTTACTACTTCCTTTGATAAGCCTTCCTCTCCCTCCCCTTTCCCAATACCCTGAACTCAGGGCTAACTCCCAAATGGCTCTTACATGACAGCACCTGAGGTTTTTCTTAAAATGGGCTCAAACTGTTAATCCCATCTTTACCTTTGCTCTTTCTCATCAAAAATTTCATTTCCTGAGTAAAGTTACTTCTTTAAAACTGCGTCCAAAAATGTCTCAGACATTTCAGGATTACATTTTTTGTGTGTGCCACATGAGAAATGGACTTGCTTTTATTCCCAGTCATTTCATCAAACCCTTTACCTATTCTTTATTTTCTAACATCCCGTGCCTGAGTATATTCTTCTTATTAAACAGGCAACCCCAAACAAACAACTTTTCTCCCTAGGTGTCAGGCTTATCAAGAGAAGTGTCACCTGTCATTTTAATCTCCTAATGCAGCGAAGAACGTTAACAGAAGATGTGGCACATATACACAGTGGAATATTACTCAGCCATAAAAAGAAATGAAATTGAACTATTTGTAGTGAGGTGGGTGGACCTAGAGTCTGTCATACAGAGTGAAGTAAGTCAGAAAGAGAAAAACAAATACCGTATGCTAACACATATATATGGAATCTAAGAAAAAAAAAAAAAGGTCATGAAGAACCTAGGGGTAAGATGGGAATAAAGACACAGACCTACTAGAGAATGGATTTGAGGATATGGGGAGGGGGAAGGGTAAGCTGGGACAAAGTGAGAGAGTGGCATGGACATATATACACTACCAAACGTAAGGTAGATAGCTAGTGGGAAGCAGCCACATAGCACAGGGAGATCAGCTCAGTGCTTTGTGACCACCTAGAGGGGTGGGATAGGGAGGGTGGGAGGGAGGGAGACGCAAGAGGGAAGAGATATGGGGACATATGTATATGTATATGTATAACTGATTCACTTTGTTATAAAGCAGAAACTAACACACCATTGTAAAGCAATTATACTCCAATAAAGATGTTAAAAATAAATAATTAATTAAATAATTAAACAAACATCCAACCTACTCCCTCTCCGTAGCCTTTCTCTTTGGGGATGAGAAGAAATATGTATTTGTGCCTCCAGCCCCCTTCTTCCTGCTGGCAAAGGAAGGGGAAAGAATTAAGTATCCCGGGCTTCCCTGGTGGCGCAGTGGTTGAGAGTCCGCCTGCCGATGCAAGGGACGCGGGTTCGTGCCCCAGTCCAGGAAGATCCCACATGCTGTGGAGCGGCTGGGCCCGTGAGCCATGGCCGCTGAGCCTGCTCGTCTGGAGCCTGTGCTCCGCAACGGGAGAGGCCACAACGCGGTGAGGGGCCCGCGTACCTCAAAAAAAAAAAAAAAAAAAAAAAGAATTAAGTATCCCTTTAACAGACTAAGATTCCTCTAAAGAGAAGAGAATTCTTGTTTCTCCATTCAATGACAATGAGGACCTGAGTGTCCTGGGTGCCCCCTGCTAAAAGGTTTACTTGCTAGGAGTTAGGCATAGACAAAACTAATATCAGGAATCCCTCTTCCTGCCAATATAAGAGTCTTCCTAGTTGAGAGGCTGAAAGATGAACATAGAGTCCTAGAGACAGCCAGTGTTCAGATGGTTCAACTACCTTCCCTGACAGGAGGACCCTTCTCATCCTCCATCCTGAAGGCTCCAGTTTGGATGCTGATGGAGGGAGGGGAATGCCAAACCCTAGCTGCATCTTCCCAACCTTCCATTCTTAAAGAAGAAGCTGCTGGGGCTTCCCTGGTGGCGCAGTAGTTGAGAGTCTGCCTGCCGATGCAGGGGACACGGGTTCATGTCCCAGTCCGGGAAGATCCCACATGCCGCGGAGCGGCTGGGCCCGTGAGCCATGGCCGCTGAGCCTGCGCGTCTGGAGCCTGTGCTCCGCAACGGGAGAGGCCACAGCAGTGAGAGGCCCGCGTACAGCAAAAAAAAAAAAAAAAAAAGAAGAAGAAGCTGCTGAACTCAGACTTTCCTCTCAAATACTCACCAAAATTGATTAGAAAACATTGATTAAGTCAGTTATGGAAAGCAATAGCCATGTATGCCTATTTTCAACTGCAAAACAATAATACCATAAAATATGACAAAATAATATCCACTCTGTATTGCATACCAATTATAAAATCCTTCATAGATATTTTTTTCTAATCCTGCCATAAACTCCACAAGACAGAAGAAATTATTCACCTTTTTTCAGATTCAGAAACTGAAGCTCGTGACTACATGGCTTTTCTGGGTTACAGCTGACTGAAGCCAAGATTAAAACCCATGTTTTTCTGCCTTCAGAGTACGTATACATGTGACAATAGGTAGGTAGATAGATAGATAAACAGACAGAGAGAAAGAGATAGATCAGACAGAGAGAGAGAAAGAGAGAGAGAGCGAATACTGTCTTTGGTGACCTCTGATATCGGTCAAGAATGGAAAAAAATGTTTTGGTATGTAGCATACTGAAACCTAAATAAACTTTCAGAGAAATCATTTACCACTCACTCTTTGTGTCTTGCAAAGTAATGAATCTTTCTGCTTTGGGCATGCAACTGATTTCAACAAGAAAGGTACTCTTTCCAAATTACAAAGTCCTTTACTTGAAGATACACTAAGAAGCTAGGCAACAAGACAGGCTACATGTGGAAAATATAATGCAAATGCAGTACAATGCAAATGTTCATTCTACTCATTTAGTTGCTCAGTCAATCAATAACTATAGCCACAGCGTGTTCACTACTTTCCAAACTCTGCCTTAGGTGCCCTATGTAAAATAAAGAACAACTCTCTCGGCCCATGGGAAGTTAACAGTTTTATTCAGAGAACAAGAACATAAATAATTAATTATTTCATAAAATGTGTGCTAACAGAGGTAGAAATAGAATTCTGTGGGATTCTGGGGAGTAGCTATAACTCTTCCTGGGGGAATAGGGAGAGATTTTACTAAATATATGACTTTTGAGATACACATGCTCAACTCCATTTTTTAAAAAATAGGAGTGAAAAGATGTCACAAAAACTGAAAACACATACAGGATATTTTTCACATGGACATTTAGCTCTCTTGGTTCATGACCTTATTACTCCGTACCTGCTCATATGCAGCAATCTTCCATCTGACCTTTTCCTACTCCAATCATTCAACAATCTACTGCCACCAGATTCTTAAAGCAATGCCTTCACCAGTTCACTCCCTGCTCAAGAGCCTATTTGCTAAACAATCTCAACTATTTTTCCCATTTTAAAAATACCACCAAATTGTGAAATGTCATCTAAAATCCTGCAACTTCATATCCTACTTTTACCATTTTGGATACTTCACAGACATCTTCCTTTCCTCCATATTTTCAACCACTCCCTAGAGTGGGTTGCCAATCTTAAAGCAAAACAAAAAGAATTTTCTCTTCACCCCACTTTAAATCTTAAGTCAATGTCCCTTCATCATGGAATTCCCTGATCCCATACTCTAGATATCAAGACCCTCAGCTGTATACTTTTATGACTTCAAGTTCTTTCCCTGCAAAACATATACTACATGGTTTACCATTAAATTCTTATGCAATTATTCAATTAATGCCTATATAGGAGTATATTTTATGTTACCTGTTTTTAATTACCACTGAAACTCCAAAACCTAGTATAATGATGGGGCACGAGGTAAGAGCAACTAGATAATATTTTAAATGTGTGACTGACTGAATCAATGAATCCTGCCCACTGTACACAGCTCGCTCTAGGTGTGTACCATACCAATATGTACCAATTTTATTCCACCACCTAAAGCCCTGTTACTCTTGCGGTTCTGAGCTCCTGAAAGATCCTCCCTAATTTTTCTCTATTCAAATTGTGTAAATCCTTCAAATTTCTAGAAAAAGCTTAATAAAGCCTTCGATTTTATTGATCTCTTCTGTTTCTGATTTATCATACAACTTAGACATAAGTTGAATAAGGCAGCATCAACATGTCTTATTCTCTTTCCAGTAACATTTTTCTGATTCATAATCTTTCACCCAATGATAAAATTACCCTCCATAAATAATTTTTACTGTAACCCAAAATTTAAAAAAATATTTTTATTGTTGAAAATGATGACAGTCTTTAATCAAACTAAAATTTGAATTATAGTTTAGCCCATTTTTGCAATTGACACCAGGAAATGATCCAAACTACATAGAATAACAGTATAATACAAGGAAGTATTAGAAGACTAAGCTGAAAAGAGGGCCCTAAAGGACTCAGATAGATTGAGAAGCTCCTCTCCAGCAGAGAGAAGATACCAGAGAAGAAGTAGGATGGTGACCTGAAAGTGAAAAGGTTTAAGTAATCCCCCACCTCAATTCTATCAAGTAGAGGGAGTGAATGCTTTAGCAAACAGAAATAACAATGCCAGTCCAGTTGAGGGGCTTCTGCGACAAAGTGGACAGTAATATCAAAACTTTAGGACCAGAGGGGGAAAGCTAGAGCAGATGGAACTGAATAGAGGTAGAAATAAAAAGGAAATATGGTTACTTCTAAGATTCAGCACATGCAGCAGGAGTTCCTAGAAACGCTAAGGGTTTAAACAGAAAAGTAAGGGTCTCTCAAAACATAGAAGGAAAAAGAACAAAGGTGGTGAGTGAGTTCAACAGATTTACAGGCAGAGGTTTGTACAGAACTGTTCAGTGTCTGAATGCTTTCTCCCCTTTTATAGCTTTTTAATGTTTGGTATATATTTCAGAGAATATTTCCAGTAGTTAAGCCAATTCATAAAACTATGTGGGATATAACTAGACGACCAGGCAACCCAGCAATATTCCATGATACCATGTATAAATTAAATTTATTGTCTAATAACATTAAAATAATAGCTTAAATTAGGGCTGATGACTCTTTTTCTACTGAAACATTCCGACCTAGAGTCCAAAGGAGGAGTTGATTACATAGCAAAAAAACTCTTTTTCTCTCTTTTAAAACATGAAATTTAAAGCTTTCAACTCATTATTTAGGGAGAAAACTCGAGGTTGTAAATCATTACGAAGTGACTACAGTTAATATGTTCACCATACAATTCAACATCCACATACACATAAGAGTTAAGGGTATGGAAACCACTTAAAGGGAAAAAAAGGAAGAGGAGAGAAAAAGCTAATTCACAAAGATGGTGGGGAAGAACTATAGAAACAAAGAGATAGAAAGATTAGGAAAACAGAGGATTCAGTAGAAGAGGCAAAAAGTCCGATAAAATACAATGACAGAGAAGCACAGAAAGATCAAGGTTAGGGGAGAGAATTCTGAGAAGTGCAGCGTAGGGGTGGGCTGGAACCTGTGTCACTGGGTTAGTCAAGCTGTCATTCATCAAAGCCGGTGATTCACAGAATCATCATCCATTGTCTATCTCTTTGAAATGCTAATTGAAAGTCTAATATTAATAGCTAGTCCAAGAAGCACAAGATGATTTGAATGGAAAGCTTAAGGCAAAATTACAAAAAAAAAAAAAAAAAAAGGAAATTTACTTTCGGCCTCCTTTTCTGCCCCTCCCATTTTTTCAGGTTTGGTGCTTTTGTCTTCTCCTGTTTGGCACATCTACTGGCTTTCTGGCGTCTTTCCTGGGTTTGTCTTGCTTTCAGCTGGCTGCTAACATATTCCACCTAAAGTTCTAACTAAAAATCAAAGTGTACCCTCAAGTACAGGTACACCTAGTTTTATTGCACTTCTTTTTATTGAGCTTCACAGATATTGTGCTTTTTACAAGTGGAAGGTTTGTGGCAACCCTGCCTTGAGCAAGTCTATCAGTGCCATTTCTCAACAGCATTTGCTCCATTCGTGTCTCTGTGTCACATTTTGGTTATTCTCGCAGTATTTCAAACTTGTTCATTATTATTTTATTTATTATGGTGATCTGTGATCAGTGATCCTTGATGTTACTATCATAATTGTTTTGCGGAGCCACGATCCAGTCCCATACAAGACAGCGAACATAATAGATAAACATGTGTGTTCCGTCTGACTACTCCAAAGACCGGCTGTTCCCCCATCTCTCTCCCTCTCCTCCCTATTCCCAGAGACACAATAATATTGTAATTAGGCCAACTAATAACCCTACAATGACCTCTAAGTGTTCAAGTGAAAGAAAGAGTCAAACATCTCCTACTTTAAATCAAAAACTAGAAATGATCAAACTGAGTGTGGAAGGCATGTTCAAAGCTGACAGGCTGAAATCTAGGTCTCTTGTACCAGTTAGCCAAGCTGTGAGTGCAAAGGAAAAGTTCTTGATGGAGATTAAAAGTGCTAAGCCAGTGAACACACAAATGACAAGAAAGCTAAGCAGCCTTATTACTGATACGAAGGAAGTTTCAGTGGTTTGGTTCAAGCCAGCTACAACATTCCCTTTTAAGTCAAAGCCTAACCCAAGCAAGGCCCTAACTCTCTTCAATTCTATGAAAGCTGAGAGAGGTGAGGAAACCACAGAAGAAAAGTTTGAAGCTAGCAGAGGTTAGTCCATGAGTTTTAAGGAAAGGAACTGTCTCTATAATATAAAAGCTCAAGGTGAAGCAGCAAGTGCTGTTCCGTAGCCCATGTATCAAGGAATAATTTTGATTTTCAAGTCTTATTATTTAAGAAATACATTTTGTAAAGCCATAGTTACATAAGATAGTGATTCCTCTGATGGATCAGGACAAAGTAAATTGAAAAGCTTCTGGAAAGAATTCACCATTCTAGATGCCATTAGGAACATTCATGATTCATGGAAAGAGGTCAAACATCAACATTAACAGGAGTTTGGAAGAAGCTGATTCCAACCCTCATGTATGATTTTGAAAGGTTCAGGACTTCAGTAGAAGAAGTACTGAGAATTTGGAGGAAAAAAATGATTCAGAATATTATATACACTTAATTGATTAAGCAACCACAGGGCCTGAGAGGGTTGATCCCAATTTTGAAAAAATTTCTACTGTGGGTAAAGTGCTATCAAAAAGCATTGCATGCTACTGAGAAATCACTTCTTGAAAGGAAGAGTCGCTCAACGTGGGAAACTTCAGTGTCTTATCTTAAGAAATTGTCACGGCCACCCCAATCTTCAGCAACCACCACCCTGATCAGTCAGCAGCCATCGACATCGAGGCAAGACCCTCCACTGGCAAAAAGATCATGACTCGCTGAAGGCTTAGAAGATGGTTAGCAGTTTTCAGCTACAAAGTATTTTTAAGTAAGGTACAAACATTGTTCTTCAGACGCAATGCTATTGCACACTTAATAGACTACAGTAAATATAAACATCACTTTTATATGCACTGAGAAACCAGAAAGTTCCTGTGACCAGCTTTATTGCCATATTTGCTTTGTTGTGGTAGTCTGGAACCCAGCCTGCAATATCTCCAAGGTATGCCTGTATACTACTTCTCAGAGTAGTATACTGTATATTTTAAAAGAAGAGACCTCTTAATGCATTCAGTAAATTGGAGAATAGTATGCATTAGTCCTCGTATTCCGTGGTGAATAGGCACTACTCTCTTGAAGCTAAGTGCCCCTCTCAAAGAAGCCAGTGAGCAGTGAGGAAGGATGAGCAAGGAGAGCGTGGGTCAGGTACTGGGTGGTAGAAACCATGGGAAGCAAGATGGTCTAGTGGGTGCAAAGTGTTCACTGCTCCACTCTGCCTATATTGCCTTGTAGGATGCCTTCTCCTAGAGAGTTCTCACCCGATGCTTTTGCTGAAAATTTCAGTTGCATAGTGTTGAGATTATAGTGACATCTAGGAATAGAAGGCTCATTTATTTTTGGACAGCCACCACCCTCTTAGGTTCTGACACCCATTTTATTTTTTATTTCATAATTAAAACACAGTGTGTGCACAGAATAGAAGTAAGGGAAGGGGAGAAGAAAGGGAGGGAGGGACGGCAGAAAGCAAAATGGATTGCTTATTAAGAACTGAATAATGATACCACAGCATATCAACCTCTATTTTAGAGACCCTACCCTGAATGGAACTGAGAGTCTATTTGCACATGGAAAGATGAGGTATGCCACCTTGCCCTTATGAAATTATTTTAACTGTTTGTACATACCATCAAAGAAAATTAGACCATATCCTAAGGATTTTCACCAGTTCAGTATGTTAAAGGATACTTTACAGTTGATCATTCAAAGTGGGTGCATTTTACATATGTCTTTACACAAATCTTAGAGTTGAAAAAAAAAAGCATAAACTGTAGTGTCTCAGTATTGTAATTGAAAGATTCAGGTCTCTCGTCAAGAAAGCCATAATTACTGTGAGCAGTATTATCTCTACCACTTCATTATACTGCCAACACTGTAACACTGTACAGAATGTCTTAGAAGAGATTATTAAATATTGACATCAGTAATAGTAAGTGCCAAGCATCTTATATGTATTACTTCAATTCTCAGAACAGTTTTATGAGGTGGTCACCATTTTATTCCCATTTTTATTGAGGAGGTAACAACATTTAGAAAAATTGTACTACTTGCCCAAGTAATAAGGCCAGTTGGGGGTATGGTCATGGTTTACATTTAGATCTGGTCTGTCTCAGCCGTGGGCCAGAGCTACGTTCTATCTAACTAATCATTTTATCATCTACTTCAATAAATTTCGAATTCTGTTCAAGGGAAGCCCCAGGCTTTAAAGAAGCCACCTCTGGGGCCACCACAGACGGATAGAAAGTTGAGGGGACCACAGAATAATAGTCCTTCTCAAATGCAAACCAAGCAACTCTGCTTAAATAAGTTTTAAAAGCTTGAGTCCACATTATAATTTAACTTGAAGAACTATTTTTACTGCTAATAGGAAACAAAGAAAAACTTTGAGAACCATTGATCTAGATTTTTTAAACTTGACTTTTTTCCATGATAAGCATGAATTATTGAAGAGCAGTGAGTGCCAGAACCATATGGGGTTCATCAAGAACTAAAGAGAAAGGAAAAACACAATTCCACCTCCGCATTAATAGAAAATGAATCTTACAGGCAGCTGATCAATAATTAAAAATGAAAACAAGTGCTCTCTAATTTACTTGCAGGCTGCGCCCAATTCTGGAATAATAGGCAAACACACAAACACACACACAGACACAGACACACACATAAAAGTAAATATATGAGTCACTGAAATATTTTATTTTTCTTCTACATTATCGATTCCAAAATTTTGTCATTTAAAAAAATATGAATTTGTTTTTTGTTTTGGGTGTACTGCACCAAATTTTCACCAGTGGGGGATGGCTTTCCTCCTGGCTAAACCACACTTATTGATCATGAAACCATTTCCCTCTTTAACCATGTCTCCTTGCCCCATCCCCATTTCCATTGTCCTTCTCTGTAAAGGAATGCCAGATAAAAGAAGAAGTGTTATTAATTCCTATTGCATTAATCCATGGCAAAAGAGTTTATAGCCTCATCTATGATTCTCTAATCAACCATTTTAGTTGACTTATTTAAATACCCCAAAATGCAGTATTTGCTATCAGAAGCCCAGATTTAAATACTAATTTTGTCACTACATTTGACTATGTCACTTAGTTTCTCTGAATTTTCTGAAATTAGGATTAATAATTTCTGGTGAGCAAAAAGAAAAAACAGGATACCAGTTGAAAATACTTTTGTACATCAAGCAAATATAATTTATCATATGTACGCTGGATGAAAAATTAAATACTGGTCATTTCAAAGTTAAGATTATAAAACAAAAATATCATAAACTTAAGAGTCAAAATATTTCATGATTTTATGTCTAGATGTAAGGAAATGATTTCATTATGTTATGATGATTACAATTAAGAAGAAATTTTGTCCACAGTTCTATTACAGTAGCATGACTTGTAATTATCCTAAAAAGTAAAAGTATGATTCATAAATATCATATATAAATAGATATTGGGATTGTCACTGCTTAAGAAAGAAGAGTCAACAGACTCTTTATCTTCTAATCTAAAACATTTTTAACAATGGTAAATTGGAAAAATATTTGCTCTAAAATATTTGTAATATAAATCATATTTATCTCAAAATGTTTCTACTCAAACTCTCTAGTATAAAATTACATTCTACCAGCTTAGAGCAATCTTCCTGTATAGTCATACAGTTTCAAATTTTACTGGATTACAATACTTTAAAAAAGTGCATAAAGATAACAGGTAAAATAAGGGTCACAAATATAGATATGCATTTTCACAGTAACACTGGGCAACAAACTGATAGTATTACTCAAAGCAAATCTTGGTTTGCAAGTGGGAAAGAGAAAGAGCAAGTTTACTCAGTCATGTACTGTATAGTAGTCCTTTCCAGGCATATGTCATGGCATTACAAGGTGAGGTGTACATCCTCCCTCACAAGGCCATTTGCCCAGCTTATTTTGTTTCTTTGAAGTAAAGAACGCATATTTGTGTTAAGAGGATATATTCTCATCTGTTTTTCTGTGTGGCCAAAGTCTGACATACTGCTTACAGAAATTGGAATGGAGTTTCTGGCAATAAGAATAACAGCCAGCACTTTACTGAGTACCCACTACATGCCAAAAACTACGCTGAGTGCCTTATAAAAATAGGAATAATAGCAAACAAATAGTAGTTTTTATTTGCTAATCAGGGTCCTAAGCACTTTTAATATATATTCACTTGTGATAGTCTCACAACAGTCATATGAATTAAGTGCTATTATTAACCCCATTTTCCAGAGCAGGAAACAAAGACATAGAGAAATTAAGTACCTTTTCCCCGGTATCAGAGCTAACAGAACTGGGATGTATACCCAAACTTCCTGACTCCAAAGCCTGAGAGCTTAATCTTGAAGCCATGCTGCCATCCTATAGACCTCTACTAATTAGGGTGACATGGGGATAATAGAGGACATGAGACACAGTGTTATCTAGATCTAGAAAGGAATCATCGACATCATCAAGCCCAAGCTCTATTCTGACTGAGACTAATTATTTACCCAAGGTCCAAAGCCAGTTAGGGCAAAGCAGAAAGTATAGCCATGAGTTCTGATCATATCTATGGCCCTTTCTACTGTACAGGTTAAACTCTTGAGAAAAAAAACCTATCACTGATACTTCAAGGGCATTTTCTAGGTTTGTATAAGTAAAAAACTAAACTTGTATTCACATCTTATCTTATAAAGCAATAATGACCAAATGCTATTGATATTTAAAATTCTTTTTAAGGGTTGTAACCCTAACTAACTAAAAAGGACAGTGAAAACAATAAAACAGTTCATCAGCCAGAAAAAAAAGTATATCATTAGTGTTTATATTCTGAAACATATATTCAACTAGATTCTTCAAAACTGAAACTAAGAATAAAATTGCTAGTCTAAATCTATTTGCCATCCTAAGCTTGACATTTAATACTGTGAAATTTTCCAGCACTCACAACGAAAATAAAAGCATAAAACTTCTATGGTTGGTAAAGATCTAAGTGTTTACCGTACCTAAGGAGATAAAATAATTTGCTTGCTGGATTTGCAAACAGAGAACCAGAGTTTGGTAACTAATTAGTTGTGAAATGGGGGAGAGGAGGTTGAGTTTAAAATTTGCAGCCTGGGAGATTTAGAGGGTGTGATACCATAAACCAAATTAGGAAACTCATGAAAGCATCAGTCTGGGAAGAAATTAGTTCAAATTATTTCAAGCCTGTTAAATTTGTAGTGTGGTAGGTTAAGCTGGAATAGCAGATAGTAGGGATGAAGGGTAGAAAGGTATTCTTCTCTTTTTTTTCCCCTTTCGTTGTACTTACATTTCATCTTGGTACAATTGTGTTCTTTGAAAATATCTATCTTTAATAAAATCCTAGATTTCTACTATATGTGGTACTCCAAATGGTTTATTAGGCCCCTGAGGAAATCAAGATATTAGCTTCTCAGGCATTGTTTCAAACTTTTACTCCTTTTTATGCACTGCTATAGTAGGGTTTTTTCTGTATTACTTCTATATTAAAAGTATGCAGCTTTCTTATAAATTGTTTGTTTTTCAGACATTACTTCTATCATAGCCTTCCTTAAAATACCCTAACTCTATTAATATTCTCTCAAAGCCAATTTTTTAAAACTTAGTAAGTTCTAATATGTCCTTGAACCAAATCTTAAATGCTGCCATATTTCAATCACTGGACTCCTATTAAAAAGAATAAAGATGTAATGGACAACTGAAATGCTGGTTGAGAGGCTACAAATTTGAAGAGCCAATAAGGCTATTAATCTTAACTCTCTGTCACACACATGGTCTTCAAAGTGGAACATGGAAGTCATTTTACTGAGCTATGGGAATAAACTGTTTATATATATATATATATATATATATTTGTATAAAATATTTTAAAATATGTCTATTTAGTATACATACATAATAATTTAGTCTGGTATTTCATATTTATAATTTTTATATGTATTAAAATAAATACATATATATTGAATTTGCCTGAATTTTTTATACTATGCAATAAAAATACATAAATAATAATATCCTTCTAGAGGATATTAATATGCTCCATTTCACATTCTTCATTTATCAAGAAATAGGTCAACTTTACATACAGAGTTTATCATTTCATAGTGAAAAAGAAAAATCATTATAATTTATTTATCTATCCATCCATCTACTGATATAAGAAACATTTATTAAAAATCTGTCTTCTTACCAGGAAAAACATTATATCCTTATTCATAATTTTAACATTTGTGGGTCTAGAGAATTCCTTGCACACATTATGTGCCTGATAAATTTTGATGAATAAATGTATGAACTGACCTAGTTTGGTGTAGCTTCCCTAGAAAGGAATTGGAAAAATAGACTTAAAGTCTTCGATACAGATGCTAGCTTAATGCAAGGTCTTTCCAAGTGTTAAAGTTAGTCAACAGTGGAATGGCTTCCTTAGGTAGTGAGCCTCCCATCTTTGAAAACATTCACACAGAGCCTGGTGACCAGCTGCCAGAGATGTGATGCAGGTTGAGTGGCTACTTGATTGGGTAAGGAGTAAATGAGGCAACCTCTGAAGTACTTGCAACTCCAAGGTATATTGATGCTAGACTTATAATTTCTAGAGACATGCTGAAAATGCCTTGGTAAAAGATCTAATAGAATACTATTGAAAGTAATGTTTTTCTATTGTTTGTACCTATTAATGATTATTTCTCTAGTCTCTAGAATGCTTCGTAAGGACAAGCAGCTCTACTCCAAGTTAATGGAAGAGACTTGCACGGAGAGTCTCTCAGAGTGGAGAATTAAAGAGCCAAGAGGCAGACAGAAGCACAAGCACTAGTGGAGAAGCAGTACAAGAGCTAGAAAACGAACTCAGGCCTAAATAACCCACAGAAGTAATGATCAAATACATATAACTGAGATCTTCCTGAATACAAGAGTTTTTTCCTTTAGTTTACAAGCATTTCTTCCTGAGGTCAATTCTCCAGGTAAATAAACAAAACATAACTTTATGAAGTACTAATATAAGAAACAGAAAATAGTACCTCAGTTCAGAAGACCAATCTCTATAACACTGACCTAATTAGCCCTCTCCACACTGATCCTTTATTCTTAAGACTTTATCTCTTAAGCATCATTATTAGGTTTATACTCTACCTCTTTATTCTTTTACTACATAACTGGTAATTATTCTAATGTTGGTTCAGGCCTGCGTGTTTCTCTTCTTCCTCAGGTGGATTGTGGGCTATTTAAAGATAAAGACTTTGTCTTGTAATTATCTTCCCCAGAAATCAATGGAATGTTAATGTTAACCATTTTCTCCACCTGGAAGTCCCTCTCCCTTTTCCCAGATGTCTGAACTCTTTCATTACTACAGGGCCAGTTATTGTGTGGAGTCTTTCAAAGGTTCTATAGCTCTTAGTAACAACTTCCTTTTCTGAACTCTTATGTAGAGTGTTTATTGTCTCCACCGCTAATTGGAACTGAGCATATGCCACCTTGTCCTTGGCAACACTTCTGCTGTCTGAGCCAAAAACAGGATCCTTCCCCTGGAGAGAAAGCATGCCAACGTTGTGAACCCATGATAAGCTTATTTGTCCTCCTCAGTACATAGGAACCTTGAGGAACCCCAAAATACTGCCCAAGGTCTAGTGAGAGGGCCAAAAGGTTTAACAGGTTGAAGATGATATCCTGGCACCATGCAGTTTAATCGCAACTAACTGGAGTACAGCTGTAGTAACTATCTTTCAGTGCCACCACAATGATAAACCTTAGGTAGGCCAAAGCCTAGGAGGACAAAAAGCCTCAGTAGGACCTTAAGCAAAATCAGTTACAGGTTATCGAGAGCTCTCCAAGGTACCAAAGGACTAGAGCTACTCAGTCTACCCACCCAATGGTAAGAGTTCTGCTTCTCTGTGTTCTTTAGGTGACACTGTTTATTTACTTACTTACTTGTTTACTTATATACTTATTTATGTGACTCCCACTATTATAATGCCAGACACCTGCCTTAATCTGAATCCTACTGTACCTAGCAAAATGCTATAATGCGCCTATTATCCTAACTTAATTATGACATGTTTTTGCAACTGGCCTGACTATCTACACTGTTGACCAGCAGCAAAATTTCCTGACCAAATTTCCAATGGACATTTAAAAAATGTATGTATCTAGTCTCCCAACATTAATGAAAACTCTTAAAAGAGAAATTGTGCCTCTGTGTATCAATAGCTCTTGTTGATAATGAATACTTAATTTTTCTTTGACTTCTATGTATACAGTCTAGCACAGGCCTCTGTCATGAGTGACCACACAGTGAATTCTTGTTTGGCTGACCTAAACTTAAGAAGCCAAACCCAGGGCTTGAGTGATGCCTACAAGTGAACCAGAGAAGTACACTTAGCTTCTGCAACTTTCTGAGTGTATTGTCTAACTAGCCCTCCAAACCAGATCTGGACAGACTTCCAGCTTAGATTTAGGTTAGTGCTATATAGTAGAATAAAAGAACAAAAGAGTATGGTTACATGTGTAAATATCTAACTGTGTTTCTGGATGCAAAGAAACTCCTATGCATTACTGATTTGCAAAAGATTGCACAAAGGATGCAATATATTGAAAATAATTTTCTAAAATATTGCTGGAGCAATAAAATGCTGCTGGATAATTTCTAAAGTATGCTGCTGGAGCATCCCATAAATTTGCATGGGACATTTAAATAACTCTATGTGAACCATAAACTTATTCTAAAAATTGCTTTTTAAATAAATTAGGCTTCAGTTCCTTAATTAATGATTTCTAGGCTAGGAAAAGCACTAATACATTTAGTTGTCACTTCAATAATATCAAAATAAAATGTGCAGCAACTACTAGCCCCCATCAATGACACTGAAAGTTTTTGCCAGTTTTAACCAGGTCATCAACACTATATGTCATCACATCTGGATGCATCTGAATGTGAAAGTAAGAACTCCTACCATTAATTTAAGAATATAATTACTCCCAAAAGCAACAAAAAAATGGCGTTTTCAATTTTATAGGTAGTTTCATCATTATCAAATATGAAATTATATAACTGTTACATCTTATACCATTTTATCCTTAGATCACAATCTATATCACATTTTCATTATTATCATACATATTTGTATTCTGCCTCAGCACACAGTGGGCTCTCAATTGATATTGGCTGGATAAATAAATAGTGGAATATGCTTGATTATTCCATTTCTTCTTATGTTATCTTGTATTTCTTATCTCTCTTGTATTGTGTCACTTAGCTAAGACATTTCATCTTTTATTCCTTTTAGTTTCTCTTGGCATTTTTCCTCTCACTGACTGCATTACACTTGATATCACAGTTCACAATTTTACCTAAAAATTATTTGTGTAATTTATGTCTCTAATATCTATATTCTTCCCTCCACTGAAGGAGGGTACATTGAAGAGGATGATGCAGATGTTAAAGTATGACAGTCGAACAATGATGGCAAAGATAATACAGGCAATAAAATAGGAGTATGTGGAAAAACAGAAAAATAGTGTCTGGGGGACAGTAGGTATTCAATACATATTTATTAAATAAATATAAAAGTGATAAATAAATATAAAAGTATAAAACTTCACTTTTTCTTTTAAACTTTCCTAACCTTTGGAACTGAATTAATTCATCCCTTTCTGCTGTTCTGTAAAATAATCACAACAATAATAGTAGTTAATAGGTACCGAGGGATTGTTTTGTGTCAGACATCATTTAAAATGCCTTCAAGGTATTAACTTACTTCATCCTTACAGCAGCTCCACAGGGTAGCTACAATAAGCTCCTCATTTTATAGATAAAGATACTCAGACACAGAGAAGTTAACCTACCCCAGGTCACGCAGTCAACAATCAGTCAACAAACTGCCCACCCACAAACAGACAAGAACTCCTCAACATAAGCATTTTGTATTGTTTATCTCAGTTTCTCCAATGCCTAGTTATAGAACAGCACCTGGAATATAGCAAGTGCTTGGTAATTTCTGATAAATGAATGCATGGATATCTTAAGAGTAATGAATAATATGAACCAACCATACAATATAAAACCAATTCCTGACATACTTGCCAAACTACAGGTCTCCAAAGTTGAGAGGAGCTCCCAGCCATTTTCCCTATCACAGGGGATGCTCTGCCCAACCTTTTCCTCTCTTTGCCTCTGGACGAGGAAATATTAATTTGATCTCTGTTATATCACACTGCTGTCATCCTCACTTCCTTATATCATCAGCCTCACTGGCCTTATTTCTAGTTCTTAAACGCGCCAAGCATGTTCCCACCTGAAAGCCTTTTCTGTTCTTTCTGATGGAAATGCTCTTTTGCCAAATTTTCTCATGGGTAGAGACCTTTAGCCAGTCAGATCTCAGCTCAGTCATGATCTGCTCAATGAAGTTTCCTTGACCAAATATAAAATTACCTTAGGCAGAAGCCATGTGCTCCAGTTCAGCTTGGCATGGAGATAAACTGTGGAATTTTAGATACAAGTCCTAGTTATTATAAAGTAACTTACTTCTAACTTATATCGTCCTTTGGGCATTTTTCTCCCAAAAGTAACTCAGAAGTAAGAGGAGTAGCTGGGCCAAAACAAGCTGTAGGCCCGCCTGTAATCTTTGGCCATTATACAATTGAATAGCACCCCAAATTCTAATGATTAACCCTACAAATATTCATTTGCTTCCTGACCGAAAAGGGAAAATTAATGTACGAATGAGCAAAGTCATGGTGACAGAAAGTGACAAAGAACAATCTTGAAGGAAAAAATAAAATGCAAAATAGTATTCCATTGTTAAAATCGAACTAGATATATATGAAATTCAGGTCTTTTTATAAACCACCGAGCCATAAAATTGGTCCCCTAGGCAGTCACCTCTGCAATCACCATTGTCAAGCCTTCAAATGACATAAAAGAGGATTACCCAATTTTCTGGATCCCTTTCTCACTATCCACTAGGCCATGGTGTCTCAACCTCAGCACTAATGACATTTGAGGCCCGATAATTCCTTGTTGTAGAAGTGTGTTCTGTGCACTGTAGTATGTTTAGCAGCTTCTCTGACTGCCACTCACTAGATATAATTAGCAACCACCCCCCATTCCCACACCAAGATATGATGACCAAAAAAATCTCCAGACATTGCTAAATGTCCCCAGGGGGATAAAATTGCCTCAGTTGAGAACTCTAGAAATAATTCCTTCTAAATCCACTGTAGTTTGGACCAAAGTATGAGAAGAACTACAGGTTTACAACTATGTGGCTTGCATTTCACTTAAACTTGTAACAGTCTTTTCGACAAACAATGCTGGGAAAACTAAACATTCACATGTAAAAGAATGAAGTTGGACCTTTACCTTACACCCTACACAAAAGTTAACTCAAAGTGAATCAAAGACCTAAGCATAAGTGCTATGACTATAAAACTCCTAGAAGGAAACATAGGAGAAAAGCTTTATGACTTTAGATTTGGCAATAATTTCTTAGCTATGACACCAAAAGCACAGGCAACAAAAGTAAAATTAGACTACCTAAAAAAATAAAACTTCTGTGCATCAAAAGATACACCCAACAGAGTGAAAAGGCAACCTATAAAATGGGAGAAAATATTTGCAAATCCTATATCAGAGAAGGAGTTAATATCCAGAATATAGAAAGAGTTCAACAACAACAAAAAAACAACTCAATTAAAAAATGGGTAAAAGGGACCTCCCTGGTGGTACAGTGGTTAAGAATCCACCTGCCAAAGCTGGGGACACAGGTTCAAGCCCTGGTCCAGGAAGATCCGACATGCCACAGAGCATCTAAGCCCGTGTGCCACAATTCCTGAGCCTGTGCACCACGACTACTGAGCCTGTGCACCACAACTACTGAAGCCCATGCACCTAGAGGCCCTGCTCTGCAGCAAGAGAAGCCACCGCAATGAGAAGCCCGCACATTGCAACAAAGAGTAGCCCCCCACTTGCCACAACTAGAGAAAGCCTGCAAGCAGCAACGAAGACCCAATAATATTTATTTACTTATCCAAAAAATAAATAAATAAAAATTTTAAAAATTAGCCCCTATTTAAAAAAAAAATGGGTAAAAGACTTGAATATACATTTCTCCAAGAAGATATAAAAATGGCCAACAAACACATGAAAAGATGCTCAATGTCACTATTATGTAAATGCAAATCAAAACTACAATGAGATATTAGATACATCTTATACTCAGTAGGGCAACTACTGTCAAAAAAAACCCAGAAAACAACAAGTGTTGGCAAGGATGTGGAAAAACTGGAACACTTGTACATTGTTGGTGGGAATGTAAAATGGTGCAGCCATTAGGGAAAACAACCACTATGATGTTTCTTCAAAGAATTAAAAATGGAATTAGCATATGATCCAGCAATTCTACTTCCGGGCATATACCTCAAAGAATTGAAAGCAGGGTCTCAAAGAGATATTTGTATACCCATGTTCATAGCAGCATTATTCGCAATAGCCAATCAGTGGAAGTATGAGACCAAAAGGTTCATAGGTGAATGAATAGATAAAATACGGTGGTTTCCAAAGGCTAGAAGGGAGAATGGGGAGTTGTTGTTTAATAGGTATAAGGTTTCAATTTTGCAAAATGAATGTGTTCTGGAAATTGGTTGCAAAATAATATGAATGTTCTTAACACTACTGAACTATATACTTAGAAATACTTTAGACAGTAAATTTTATGTTATGTGTATTTTACCACAATTAATTTTTTTTTTTTTTTTTTTTTGCAGTACGCGGGCCTCTCACTGTTGTGGCCTCTCCCGTTGCGGAGCACAGGCTCCGGACGCGGAGGCTCAGCGGCCATGGCTCACAGGCCCAGCCGCTCCGTGGCATGTGGGATCTTCCCAGACCGGGGCACGAACCCGTGTCCCCTGCTTCGGCAGGTGGACTCTCAACCACTGCGCCACCAGGGAAGCCCATACCACAATTAATTTTTAAAAATTGTATCAGTAAGTAGCGATGAGTGTAACAAAGACAAATTCTCTCAGATTTGGAAATCCAAGATGCAAAGCATCATCCTAGGAGTATCAGGGCCTTAAATATGGGTTATTATTAGATACTAGGACCCACCGGCATCTCTGAAAAAAGAGCAGCCTCTCCACTGGGTACCATTGTGATTTGCCTTTTGTTCTGCGTATTTCAAAGTATGTCAAACTCAGTCATTATTTCACTCATTCTTAATTAAACACTTAATGAAATAAAATTCATCCAGTGCTGATTATAAGTCAAGCATAGCACTGAGGGAGAAAGAGTGTGTAATTCAATTCTGGGGAAGCAATATTTGATTTTTAGAAATCTGCAGCTGAACACAATCATAGCATAGTTTAGTAGTTAAGAACACAGACTCGGGCCTGACCACCTAGGTTTGAACTCTGGCTCTGCCACTTGCTAGCAGTGGTCATTTTGCTTTTTTGCCTGTTTCCTCATCCTTAAATTGGGTTTACTAATAATACCTTATTCATAAAGTTGCTATGAGGATTAAATGGTTTAATATTTTTGAAGCTGTTAGAACATTACCGGACATGTAATAAGGGCTACATAAGTACTCATTAAACAAATTCACAAACATGTGCTGAGCACCTAATTAAATAAAAAAGACCCTGCTAGAAGTTTGAACATTTGCTTGAACTGTGCCCTAGAACCTACTACTTAACATAGTGAAAGGGGATTCCTAGATGTTGGGCTATTTCAAGAAAATGTTCAAGTCCTTGAAAATATCCCCTCCATCTGTGATGACTGAGAACAGATTGTTTAATGAAGAGGAGGTGTGACGACTGCTAAGTTTCCTCGTACCGGACTCACAGTGTAGTTACTTCTCCTGTCCTCACAGCTTTGATCTGCACAGAAGGAAGTAGAGAGCAAGCACATTGCCATGGTGTGCAAACTATGATTGTTTTCAAAGAGAAATGCACCATTAAAATCAAATGTTGTTTAAGAAAATAAAAGGAAAAACAAAAAAATGCAAAGTTAAAAACGTATCTACTCTATCAAAGTAGAGTCATGGATAGAATTACAATGATGCTCTCCGAGCGCCTGAGCTGCATTACAAATGTGAAATCTTTTATGAGAACCAGATGGAAACAATAAATGCCTAGAGAATTGAGAACATGTTAAAAATGAAAATCCCAATCCAAACACAATAACTATGTCTGATGTATGCTACTGCAGAACCAGAAAATATTTAGAACATAAACTCCTAAAAGGTTGTCTTTCGTTGAAAATTAAACAACTCTTAAGAGCTCCCAACTGCTAAAAACTTGGATAAAAAATCTTGCATAGAAGTTCAAGAAACAGCACTTGGACCTGGGCAAAAAGTGATAAGACATAACTCTTGATATTTGTCATTATTACAATAGAAAAAGGAAAACAATTATAAATTCTAGGTCTCAATTAACAAGTTTCTTGAGTACCTAGAAGGAAGAAGTTTTAACTACCATAACCTAGAAAACCATATATAAATTCTCTGTGTTTATATCAAAAACAAAAAATGGGTTCTTTCATTTTATACATCCATTCATGTTTTAGAAATATTCTAATTGTTCGACAAATAGTGTCTGTGCAGGTTTCCTCACACCCTATAATTGTGGATGTTACATTATTATATCACCCTCTGCCTTGCCAATATCTCAGTGGTAGAACAGTGACCAAACTAAGTGTGTCTCATATGCAACAGAAATACAGACACCCAGGGGCTTCCCTGGTGGCACAGTGGTTGGGAGTCCACCTGCCGATGCAGGGGACGCGGGTTCGTGCCCCGGTCCAAGAGGATCTCACCTGTCGCGGAACGGCTGGGCCCGTGGGCCGTGGCCACTGGGCCTGCGCGTCCGGAGCCTGTGCTACGCGGCAGGAGAGGCCATAACAGTGAGAGGCCCTGTACCGCAAAAAAAAAAAAAAAAAAAAAAAAAAAAAAAGAGAAATACAGACATCTTAGAAAAAAAATTAAGAAATTCAGTTCAAAAGTTACTTGCCAGAGACCATGCAAGGTAAATAACACTAAATTATTGTGGTGGTCGTTTTGAAACATATACATATATAGAATCAACATGTTGTACACTTTAATATGTGTACATATGTTGTACCATTGTATAAATGCTTTATGTCAATTATACACCCATAAAACTAGAAATGAAAACAAAATAAAATAAAATCCTTTGCCAATAAAAAATAAAAAGAAATAGCACCTGGCCTCGAAGAAATTAGTCTTAAACAACTTATGGTTACCAGAGAGGAAGGGTCGGTGAGGAGGGATAGTCAGGGAGTTTAGGATTGACATGTACACACTACTATACCTAAAATGGACAACAAACAAGGACCTACCGTAGAGCACAGGGAACTCTACTCAATATTATGTAACAACCTAAATGGAAAAAACAAAATCTGAAAAAGAATAGATACATATATATGTATAACTGAATGACTCTGCCGTACACCTGAAATAACACAACATTGTTAATCAACTATACTCCAAAATAAAATAAAAAATTTTTAAAAATTTAGTCTAGTACAATGACCTCTAATATTTTTTCTTCAACATAGTGTCTTACAAATGACATTTATAATTCTGATACTCTGTCCTAAAAATACTCATGTTGCTGTTGTTGCTTTAATAGCCTGGTTGTAGCATGGGGGAAAAACTGGTCATGTAATTTAAACTTATGTTCAATTCACACTGCACTTACTCTATGAATACTCTTTTCACTCTTGCTGATTCATGACATATTAGTGACATGGGAACAACCACTGTTCTAGTGTGAGTCAAAGAAATATACTTCCAATTAAAGAAATATACATGTATTACTGTCCTATAATGCTGAAGACTGATCCAACTTTCTGCCCTTAGAAATACAGCTAAAGGACTCACCAGTTTATATATATATGTTAAAGCAAGGAGAGAAGTTTGATTAATCTTTGACAGGTTGGTGAGGTTGATTATAATATCACATGATGCCAAGAAGTCTTGTAGGAAGAAAACAGAAGAAAGTCAATGGGGCAGAAATTTAGAAAGTCACTGAAACGTGGCGGAGGAGTAAGACAGATTGTAGAGGGCTAATTTCTGAGTGTAAATTGAAGTCCTGCATATAGGAAAAAAGAAAAATAATATCTAATCAGTGCCTATTATGCATCATATTATTTGACTCAACCTTCACAAAAATAAAGTTGATGGCATAGTGGGTATAATGGGAGGAACAGACTAGATTATTTATTTGCCTAAGATCATACAACTAGTAAACAATATAATCAGAATAGGAATTAAAGTTTTTTCATTGTAAGTTCGATATATTTTCCTTATGCCTGTGCATCTCTCTCTCCTCTCTCTCATACTTATCTACTGTGAAATTTTAATATTTTTTTAATTTTAAAAATGTATATTTGCACATAAAATTACTTCTTTGAGGGGCAGTTACTTTTACTATTTTATTTATCACTATAATTATTTAGTAATTATTTCTCATTGTACTTTAAATTATCTGTTCACATTTCTCTCTCCTATCAACTTGGGGGCTCAGTGCTTAAACCTGGAAGGTATGCAAACAGTCTGCCCAATTCATTTTTTATTCGTTCATTCATTCATTCAACAAATATGTATTAACTGTCTACTATGTGCTAGCTTGTGTTATGGGTTTAGGAGATTTAGCAGTGAACAAAATAGACAAAGTCTCTGTCATTATGGAGTTTATATTCTAGTGGGAAAAGGCAGACAGTAAGATAGATGATAGGCAGAGAGAGATGATGTAAATATGGACATGAATATAGTTGTGCATGTAGATATATACATACAGACAAAGATGTAGAGCTATACATCAGGTATGGAAAAGTACTGTAAAGAAATCAAAACAGAGTTAAGGATAGGAGGAAGGCTATTGCTTTTATCTCGGTGGTCAGGAAGATCCTCTCCAATGAGATGAATTCAAGCAATGATCTGAAAAAAGGAAGAAGGCCATACAGATATCTGGGGGATGTTGTTTTCTGACAACAGAAAAAGGCGGAGGCTTTGATAAGGGATGCTGCCTAGACTGTTTGTTTGAGGACCAGCAAGTAGATCAGTGTGTCTGGAATGGTGTGGGGAGAGAAAGGAGTTTGAGAAGTTAATCAGCTGAAACCAATAGGGCCTTGCAGGTATGGCACATACAAGTCAATCCACACTCTGAGTGACATGGGCTGCTCTTGAAGGATTCTGAATACAGGAGTGGCACAATCGCTCACATGTTATAAAGAATCACTGTGGCAGCTGCGTGGGGAATACATTGTAAGGAGGAAAGGGTGAAAAGCAGGAGTGTCAGGTAAGAGGTTAATTTAATAATCCAGGTATGAGATAATGGCGACCTGGATCAGAATGGCGGCAGTGGTGGTGATGAGAAGTGGTCAGATTCTGGAGACATTATGAAGGCAGAGCTGACAGAATTTGTTGATGCATTTGGAATGTGAAATACCAGAAAAAAGCAGGTGCCATGGAAGACTCCAAGATTTCTGGCGTGAACAATTAGAAAAATGGAATTGCATTTTACCAAGATGGAGAAGACTGGGAAACAGATTGCAACAAGGGTGGGGTGTCGGGGATGAAAATTATGACGTCAGTTTTGGACATTCTCAGGTTTAGCTGTCAAGAAGGCTGTTGGATAGATACATAGGTCTGGAGTTCACAGAAGTTCTGGCTAAAGATACAAATTGGAAACATCAGTGTACAGATATTATTTAAAGTCACGAGTCTGAGATACTTGGCCTAGGGAGTGGTGTAGACAAAACAGAGAAAGAAAGAGAGAGAGAGGGCACATTCCTCTGGGGACATTCCAATGTTTAGAATTTGGGGAGAAGAACCAGCTGAGGAGATGGAGAAAGAACAGCCTCTGAGGAAGGAGAGAGATTATAGTATCCAGGAAGCCAAGTGAAGGCAACGTTTCAAGAAAGAAGAAGTAATCAACTATATGATATGCTGCTGATGGGCTAAGTAAGATGAGGATTGCTAATTGATCTTTAGATTTGGCACATGGATGCCATAACCTCAGTAAGAACACTCTTAGTGGAGTTGTGAGGGGAAAACTTGATTAGAAGTTTTCAAAGAAGGCCTGGAGGAGAGTAAATGTAGAGAGACATATAGACTATTATTCTGGAGAGTTCTGCTATAAAGGGGAACAGATATAGGGTAATAGATGGAGGGGTTCATGGGGTCAAAGAGGCCCTTTGAAAGAACAGAGCTATAGACTGATAGACATAATCAAATAGGAAGGAAAACTGATGATGCAGAAGACAGCAGGGACAAGTGCAAGAGCAAAGCCTATTGAGGGGGAGAGGGGAGAGGCTGGCCTTAACCAGGTACACAGAGAAATAGGAAGGAGGGCAGGAAACATGGGCATGGAACAGGTAGGTGGTAAATTCAGTGAATGAGTGAGAGGTTTGCAAACACAACTACACGCCTGGGACATTCAGCCCATCATCTGTGTCCCAGACCTTGAGGGGACTGGAAAATGCCCTTTCATCCTCCAAAATACTTCCCTTTGCCTCTGCTTTCTATTGTGTCAAATTCAGAGATTAATTTGTCTGGTTTAATGTTTATTTCGCTAAAATGGAATAACACATTAAATCCCGTGAGTCAATTATGCTTAAGTGCGAATGAATTTGTCAGGCCCTCACTGTGAGAAGGCTTTTAGTAAGGGAACATGAGAGTATGATAACTCTGGATGTTTCCCCATAGGAGTTGGGAGTTGGGGGTTAAGAAGGGGGGTGGGGTGGATTGTGTGAAGGAGCACCGCTGAATCTGTGGACCTTGCCAATATGTACAATGTGTAACTCTAAATCAGAACACATGGGCTAATTCTTGGTTTACCACTTTGTAGCTTGGTTACCCAGCATCAGTCAGTTGACCTTCCTGAGTCTCAGTTTCCTCATCTGTAAGTAGAGGTGAGGATTAAATGATATAAGGTGTATGTGGTAGCACTTTTCTATTATTGCCCAATTTTTCATTTAAAAAATTAAAATACTGCTGTCTTGTTCCTTCCTCTCCTGGAGCATATTTTCTGCTTGCTCACACCAGCAGTCTACTTATACCCGACCTCTTGCTGGTACATCAGATTCCCAAGTACAGTTCACTATACTTAATACTGATTAACTGCTCAAGAAAATAAGTCATCATAACATATGCTGATTCAAGACTCACAGACATTTGGAAAGGGGAGCACCACGGTTGCTCTGTAGACCTTTAGTTTCATAATCAGATTGACACCACTTGGTAGTCATGAGAGAGCACTATATTTTATACTTGTATACTTTTAACACTAGAATCTATCAAATAAAATGATTTCACATGCCAAATTATTATATACACTCCTTGGTTAGACAAAAGATCCTTAATGGCAAAGCATATCATGTTTGCATCATTCCACAATACACATTTGTTGACTGGAATCAATAAAAAGTAAAAATGCAAGCCACGTATCAGAATTAATTCATTAAGCAATGTCTATCTGGTTTTCAGCCACTGAAAAAGGACTAACATACACAAATATAGTAATGCTTTAAGAAACTCTAAACATAAACATCTAAACTTCCAGAGTACTAAATACTTGGCAAAAGCATTTTTAGGGTTCACGTAAAATATAAAATTCATTAATACATTTTAAAGCCGAGTCACATTTTTGAAAATCTGATACGTATAAAACTTCTTAGAAGCCTTTTTTTTCCATCTGAACGTTTTTGCCAAGTTACTTTGCAGAAAACCAAAGCACTCTATAAACACTGGCATTCAATATTCATACCATAATGCATAAAGTAAGGATGGTAGAGCAGGTAATTATTAATCCCTTTTGACAAAAAAGCTACCGGCCACAAATGTATGCATATGTGCTTACTGGGCATTTTGGATGCAGCTGGCATTAAAACCCAAATCCCTTGAATCCCGAGCAAGTACTGTGTTTATAAAGATAGCTCTTTCATAATAAGATAGCACTTTCGTAATATTAGACTCTGCAAAGCTTTATTCAGATGAAGCATTTGCTTGATTTAATCTACAGTTACCAGATAGGTTCCTAAAAATCTTATTTTTATTAATATAGACAGAATCAGAAACTTGGCATAATTCTTTTGAAGCCCAAAAGTACTTTACTTTATTGCACTGTCGCAAAGGTTTGAGTTTATATGGATAGCCATTTTTCAATGATGTACAAATTCACTTGAACAGAGCTCCTGGTCTTAAAGATATAACCTTTTACTGCCTTTCAATTGCTCAGAGACAGAATCAACCTGATCAATGATAATGTGAGAAGGAAGTCTTTGTCAAAAGAGAAGCCATAACCTTTATTTCTGTTTTCATCCTTAAATACTCTTGGAAACAACCAAGAAATACAGAGCAATTTGACTTAAATGCTGTAAAGTCATCTGGATAAAGGTGAAATACAACTTGCACTGGACTGAACATTGGTTATCTGAGCTTTCTGTTATCCTTCTGCAGGAAGCATGAAAGTGATGTAAAGACCCATGAGGGTAGTAAGACCCAAAGGTACCATTTAGTCTAGCCCCTTTCTACACAGTGTCTCTCCCTTAAGTGGTTCCATAGAGCAGAAACTCCTCCCTTTCTGAAAAATAAAATGTTTGTGAGGCAGTGTTCATGGTATTTAATCATGTTTATTAAAATGATGTTCTTTACATACAACCCAAATACACCTGCAGCATTTTGTACTCATTAGCAATAGTTTATCATTACTTTCTGTCCTATAAACTTATCTTCCCTCTTCTTTCAGAAAACAGGTTCCAATTCTTTGTGCTTTTCAACAATTCTATTTAATTTTATAAATATCATATATGAATAGGGAAATAATTGTTTTATCTATACTTTACTGATGAGGAAGTTGAGATTCCAAAAGGTTAAATGACTATCCCTACGCTGCTCAAAAAACAAAACAAAACAAAGCAAAACAGTTTGTAAGTGGTGGCGCCAGGATGCATGTCTAGAGTCTATGACTCTAGGTCCTAAGCTATTTTCCCATTGCCTCTCTTGAATAAACTTTCTTACATAAACAAATCACTAGGAGGTTAGATTCTACTGACTAGGGAAAACAACACAGGGACATTCTGGTACTTCGAAAAGAACATTATTTTTTTCAATTTAGTAGTAATTTATTTAAATTCACTTAGAGAAAAAGTGTTTCATCAGCATCTAGTTTCACTAATGGAGACAAGTATCAAATTCAGGAAGGTAACTGGAATTTTAAAGAATAAAGAGCATTTTATGGCCAAAGTCATTTGCAGTTGTCTCTGTGAAAAATGAGAGTGATTAAACCCCATAACGCAGAGTGATTTCTTTTTCTTTTTAAATTTTATTTTACTGTTGTAAGAACACTTATTTTGGGCTTTAAGATAATGTACTAGCCTATGAAACTAAGGAATATCTAAGTGGCCTAAAAAGAATGAATTTAATTATGTACAACATTGCTCAATAACAACTTATTTAATTAAACCATGTCATATCAAATATTTAATTTATATTACCACATATATATATTACAAATTGTTATATGAAATCATAAGCTCTGGATACATTTGTGAACTGATGTCTGCTGGTTACCTCTCATTGGCCAAGGATTGTGCTAAGCATTGTACACACATTACTTCATTCGATCTTCACAGTGGCTTAATGAGATACAAGTAGTATTTTTCTAATTTTGCAGATGGAGAAAAGAGGAACTAAGGTTAAATGGCTTGCCTAAAACCTAGTATCTGGTAAAAGGTGGAGTTAGGATTCAAATGCTGTGCTCTTTGCACTGCCCAGCTTCCTAAAGTCCCATGTTGTTTTGGTAAATTTGAGCATGTTAGAGACACAACCCTGTTTTCTGGGTGAGCTCAGTCCTGGCTGAGCAGGCTGATAGGTAAGGACAAAGGCCATGGTTATCCCCAGGAAGTTAACATCTGCATGTGGATTTCAATGGTAACCTCTCAGAAGGAAGTCTGGGGCACTTAAGACACCAGCAAGAGAGACTTGGATCCCTGAGTTTCTTTGTCCTGCCTTTCTAAACTGCTCTTCAGGAGGCCTAAATCGTTCTGATGGTGAGAGACAGGTTTCCTGTGTAAACTGCTGAGGTAATTGTGGCCCAAATAAGCCACAAAAGCATTTTCCGATTCTCTGCACTGTGACAAACAGTCTGTGCTTATTAATTTGTGCAGAAATATAAAGGGTAGCAAGGAGACATTTTGAGAAAAATCAGTTTTTGATGACACTGGAATTTTTCCAAGGCATTTGTTCACTGAATCTTATATTGGCTTTTTATATGTAGGATCCTGAAATAGACAAGGCATCTTCTTATGCTTTTTTTTTTTTTATTCCTCTCAAGCTTATTGGTGCAAGTGGATGGAATTCAAAGTGCTTTTCTTCCTGTCTCTTTCGCACAGTATATGATAACACATGGCTTTTTCAAATATGTTGGTGATAGCAGCCAAACAAGGCTATAAAGTTTCTTATTGGGGATGTAAGCTATTCACATTGGGTCTTCTGATATGCATTTCAATATAATTTAGCTTGGTTCATTAAAATGTGATTATCACATGATAATAAGTGAATGATATTTTGTTTCCTCAGTATGTAGAAGGGTCACACTGTGAATATTATAAAATTATTTATTTACAAATGCAAGTGCACTTTGACTCTTTCAAATTAGCACATTTCATACCCACTGATGCTTTTCAAATAATGAAAAATAATTTCTGCTTTACCAGCCATGGTTGACAATAATGTGAATGTTTGTGTGTGTTTAGAGATTTGGTAAGATAATTAAACAGTAGCATCTATTATGTGACTTATAATGCATGAAGTATTCCACTAGTACTTTAATACATTTTCTTAGGAGATAGATAATGGGATAGATAGTAAATACATTTTTTAAATTAAATTAACATTTGAAAATATTTAAACATAAGGCTATTTTCTCCACTTTGAAAATGAAGGAATTGAGGTCCAAGACAGATAAGTAACTGGTCTAAAATTTCAACAGCAAGTCAAGAGAAAATACTGAAACCCAACCTAGCTTCCTTGACTCCAGATAATGTAACATAAAACAAAGATCAACAGTAAAAAAAAATTCAAGATAACAACTAAATTATATAATGATAGAACCCCATGTGTAGTATATTAAGAAATTATATAATATTCCATATTAATGATACAAGTTTTATAGTTTTAGAAAAAAAATAACATCTCTTTTGGGGGGAAGAAAAAATTGAATGCTACAGACATCTATCCTCTTAGAAATGGTTTCAAGTACCTAAAACCAACAATTTATCACCCGGAAAAGTCATAAACTATTATAGATACCTCTAACCCTCCACTATAACTGCTTCAATAGTTTACTTTTTAAAATGGCCCACAAACTTATTCATAACTTGTCAGTATATTAGTCAACTATTAAGAATTAAACTCAAATTTTTATATGAGAACATGTTGATGAAATGGAAATAATTAATTCTGTACTTTTAAAATATGAGGCTCTTTTTGATCCCAAACTAATACTTTCCATCTAAGTGTGCTGCCTTCAAACTAAAGAAAACATATATAAGAGTTTATATATGGAGAGAGGTACAGAGATGGAGTAAATATGTAAAAACACTAACAATCAGTAAATCTAGGTAGAGGGTATTCATTGTACTACTATTCTTTCAACCTTCTGAAATTGTAAATCTTCACTACCAGTAACCTCTCCTTGACCCACAGATAGGTCTATCCTCCTCATTTATTCTGCTGCCATTCCTGGACATCTTAGATGCATATAATCTTAATGTTATAAATTGTCTGGAAATTTCTATGACTCTATCAAGCACAGCTACCCAGAATTCTTTTTCGCTATCTACTCATTTATCTCTTACATTGGTGGTTTTCAAGCGTCTGGAGATTACAGAATCTATGTGTGTGACTCCTCCAAATTTCTCCAAGCCTAGATTCATTCATGTTTCTTTGTTGGAACCCGGGACCAGGAAAAAGATCGTCACTATCTTATTTTTTCAAGGAATTCCAAAAATGGGTCCAAGAACACTAGTGTTTCACAAAATACAGTTTGAAAGCAGTTTTCCTTAAAGCCACAATACTCCTACCCCTTTATTTCCAATCTGTGTAATTTGCAGAAGTTGGAGTTGTGAGGGGTATAGGGAGGAGGAGGGGGGCAAGCCGGGCCTGTCAGGGGTGCATGCCGAGTGACAAGTGTTCTTTTCCACAAAAGGTCAAGAGAAGTAGTCATTCGTATTCTCCCTCAAAGAGAAAATGTCTAAGTTCTAGCAAGAAGCAATCTGAGAAGGTCAACAAATTACTTTTATTTTGTTAACTTAAAGTACACAGTGGGATTCAAACATATCTCTGTCAAACAAATTACTAGGAGTGACAGAGGTCCCAACCTCTCAATTCAGAAAAAAATGAGACAGCACCAAGTGAAAATTTTCACTCCTGAGGATGTCTCTTCTAGAATACAGGTTTATTAATTCACAATTTCCTCACTCTGCAAGTCATGGACTCTTACTTCCAAGTTCCCCGGGGAAATTCTATCAAAAGCTCAGTGTCAATATTTTTTAGATGCTGCGTCAGTGGGAAAATATCGATAATTAAGCATTCTAATATATAATATGCAGATATGTTAAAGGCCAAATAACAAATATATTCCTCTGTACAACACTTCCACTGAGACAGTTAAGAGATATGTAGAGCTTCCCTGAGCTGAAACACCTGCTGCGCTGTTTGATACATGAAGAACACTGAAATAAATAACTGTACAGTACTACAGACAAATATTTACAGCACTACAGGCTAGGTAATATGAGTTGTACACAGTGGCTTAATTAAATAGGCTACCATGTAAAACACTTAGCCTCTAGTGAGATATTGTAATTAAACCTGTATCTACAGTATCATAGAACACAAAATAGAAAGCAAGTTAGAGTAGCCCTACTGGCAGAAAGGGAACACAACTATTAAGAGATGGATGAAGTAAGGATGCTTGTAGAGTATCAACTAAGCTTCCTTTTCTCCTCCTTCATAACAGGCTAAAGGAAAGTGCTATAAGAATAAGGAACAGAACATAGGAACAATATTCATTTTTTCTTTTATTTTTTATCAAATATTTACCAAGCGCCAGCCTTTCTTTAGGTGCCTGGGATATAGTAAACAAGACAGAATCCCTGCCCTCATGCAATTCTGCTGGGTTGGTATACAATAGAAGAGAAAAACAACGTAACAAAGAAGCATGTCTTTTCCAGTAATGTATTTCCAGGTAATGATAAGACCCAAGAAGATAAATAAAGCAGAACAAGGGACAAAAAAGGGAAAGGTGCTTTTTTAGACAGAGGGGTCAGCAGAAGCCTCTCTAGCAAGTGATATTTGAGTAGAAGCCCGAATAGAAGTGAGAGAGTGAGCCACGTCAACATCTAGGGAGCTAGACTTCCAGGCAGAAGCAATACTAAGTGTAAGGTCCCGGAAGTGGAAACATGCAAGGTTGTTGAACAGAAAGGAGGCTAACGTGGCTGGAGAATAGGAGATGAGGTCACAGGTAGCATGGAGCCAGATAATGTAGGGCCCTGTAAATCATGGCAAGCACTTCAGGTTCTTTTCTGGGAATCATTTAAATGCCTCAAGTATAATGTTGCTGACGTCTTGACAGTGATGGTAGAGAAGGAAGCACCATAAACATCCAAGTAGAAAAACTAGGAGACAACAAAAGAAGGAAGAATGGGAAAAGAAAGCAAATGGAATTTCACAAAAGGGCTTAGACTTTAGCAGTTGGGCAGCAGGCATGCCTGCTGGGCCACCTTCCGGTGTGTGTCCTGGGGGGTTGTTATCATTACTTTACAAAGCCCTTTTTCCAGTAAGTATTTTTAAAATCCAATATATTGAAGACTTGCGGACACTAAAAGGCCAGGAAAATACCATTTATAGACTTGCATTACTGAGAAAATGCTTGCTCTGATTAAAGCAGTAGAATCACGCTATGAGGCATAGATTTCCACTGGCATTGAGTTCAGACTGTGGACTAAAATAATCTTTGTAAAAAACTCACCAGGATTATACACAAAACACAACACAAAGCACGCCTAGTAAATGAAGACTGAGCTACTAGGTTTTCCCCAGATGCACCCATCCTCCCAAGCACCTTCGCTAAGATTGATACATTTGGAAGTAGTGCATCAACTAGAACTATGCACAGCATCATGCTGGAGGTGATAAATGCAAGGGGTACCAAATTTACATACTTCCCTCCCAGTTTCCATAAACCATAATTTAAGTCATAAAGAATGTCATAAGCAGTTTTCAATGTTTTGGGATATACACAATAATTAGAAGTCATTATCTCTCAAATGCACATTCTCCCTTTTCCCCCTCCTTCTAATCCTCTCATCTTCCAATCCGCTCTCCACAATGGAGTGCAAAACATCGTTCCAAAGTAAAAGCTATTTATGGCAATCCCCTTCTCACAACCTTGCAGTGGCTCCCCACTGATGATGGAATAAAGCCCCAAGTTCATGACATTGGAAGCCCTAGGGTATGGCTGCAATCTATAGGCAGAGTTTGACTTCCTATCTCTCCCACCTTGCACTTCAGGCTGTAACTCCAATGAACTTTGCTCACCTTCCCCCACACTCTGAGTCAAATCCCAACTCAGCCCCTTATTTGCCGTGTAATCCTGGGCAAATTACTTGTTGTCCCTGTGCTTCATTCATTTTCTGATAAAATGGAACTAACAGTATATAACTCATGGGCCTTTTATAGCACAAAATAAGCGAATATATTTAAAACAATGCCAGATGCATTTTTAGCGCCAAAATAAGTGTGAGCTATTATTACTGTTATTTGCTGATGGAATTTTCCTATTATTGTTTCTTGGCAAAAAAAAAAAAAAAAAAAAAAAATGCCCTCCTGCCCACTCTTCAAAAACTCCTATTCATTCTACAAATGTCATCTCCTCTCCAAACCTTCCCCAACACATTGACTCACTTTCTAGTGGTATTTATTTCTTCTGCTGCTCTTATGACAAGTTGAGTGTTATTCTTCAACAGCATTATTTATACACTATTGATTAATTATTAATGCATAAGTGTGTCTTCCGGGGGTATATGCATTCTTTGAAGGCAAGTGCTCTATCTTTCTCATTTTGTATCTCCCAGAGTAGGGCCCAGAGCATAGTAGGCCCTCAACAAATGTTTCGTTCAATCAAATGTTGAATCAGTAATATTTAAAGACACATATTTCTCAAAAAAATGTCCAGGGCTTCCCTGGTGGCGCAGTGGTTGAGAGTCTGCCTGCCGATGCAGGGGACACGGGTTCGTGCCCCGGTCTGGGAAGATCCCACATGCCGCACAGCGGCTGGGCCCGTGAGCCATGGCCGCTGAGCCTGCGTGTCTGGAGCCTGTGCTCCGCAACGGGAGAGGCCACAACAGTGAGAGGCCCGCGTACCGCAAAAAAATAAAATAAAATAAAAAAATGTCCAATACTGCCAGGAAATAATTCAAGGAAATTTAAGAATAACACAATGCACAGATTTAGTAGATTTAGCTAACAAACTAGGACTAAATTGTGTAAGACAGTAAATGTGCTTAAAGGTTCAGAGAAAGGTTAAGCATATACTATTCATCACTTTCATTTTACTCTTCTCCAGTTATTCTAGCTTTGTCTTGTCAGGGGTAAGCTCCTTTAGAGTATGAACTATGCCTTTTAATACTTTTGTGGTCAAATATGAGGCACAAAAGTGCACATTTCATGAACCTTTGATAAAATGAGGAAATATTTCCAAGGTACAGGTAGAACTAAATGGGGAAAAGGAAGAAAAACCTAAGTCGTCTTTCTAATACTAACTCTGAAAGTATATTGTCCTCTGTGAAGCATATACCATGCGCAAGCAGGGACAGACAGACAGAGTGGTGCTCACCAATCCATCTGCTCTTCAAGAGCAGTGTGGGGGCTTCCCTGGTGGCGCAGTGGTTGAGAGTCCGCCTGCCGATGCAGGGGACACGGGTTCGTGCCCCGGTCCGGGAGGATCCCGCATGCCGCGGAGCGGCTAGGCTCGTGAGCCATGGCCGTTGAACCTGCACGTCCGGCTCAACGTGCTCCGCAATGGGAGAGGCCACAACAGTGAGAGGCCCGCGTACCGCAAAAAAAAAAAAAAAAAAAAAAGAGCAGTGTGGTAGGCCTGGGATGTACTCAGGACCATCACCAGTAGCTTCCGTCACAGAGCATCATGCTGCTTGCTGATAATGGAGGACAACTGATGACTGAGGTTGGAACGTGAGCAAAGGAGAGAAGGTTGACAAGGCTGAACACCATGTGGTAAGTGCCAGTCAAGAACAAGCAGGCCCCATAAGACAAGGAAGATAAGGTTATGTCTCAGGAGTCATCACCCCTCATTTGGGGCTAGGGATCAATAATATGTCGACCTTAAGGACTCTGGCATTAATTTCCCCACTCATCAAAGCTCAACATTCCACTGACACTTTGCAGTGTAGGATATGTTTTTTATCTATATTGTCTCATTTCAGCTAACGTGGAGTTTGGTGTCCACTTCTTGGTTTCAGAATTCAAAGAAGAAATTAGAAATTTGGGATAATGGTACAGAGTCAAAATAATCATTAATGGAGTAGAAATACTTGGAAGAAGCTAAAGCAACTCAGAACAGTTTTATATCTGCAGCAAGCAACATTGAAAAGAACACAAATTTAGAGTATTCTTATCCCCCAAATGAAACTTAAATGAGATAATACATGTGAATATTCTAGTAAAGAACCTAAAATATAGTAGATGTTGGAATTCATGCTGATCGTATCAGCATTTTTTACTTTTCTTGCTCATAGCAGTGCTCAATTATACATGATGAGTGAAAAAAAAATCCTGGGACTGGTTAATAATGATCTTTATTTTCATGCAAGTTCTTATAAATTTTTTCTTTATATCCATTGAAGACCCCAAAAATTACATATATATATATATATATATATATATATATATATATATATATATAAAATACATATATAATTCAATACCTGGACTATGAAGTAGTAAGACTGTGTACTAAGTGAGGTTATAGAACTGCTTTCTCCAGAGTCTTAAAAATAGGCCAGATTCCCATATGTCAAAGATGGAGCAATTGTGGTCCTGCCCAAGGGTAAAAGGAAGCAATGAGATAATCACCCAAATTCCTTCCAGATTTAGGATTGCGTAAATACTCTGATTAGCGACAACACATTGAATATTTACTATTTGTCAGATATTTTAAAAATAATCCCAGAGTCAGTATTTCACAAGTGTTTCTTAAATCTTCTACCATTAATCCACACTTCATCATAACTTGGGTTTTCAAAACCAGAACTACACATTCATCTGACCAACATATGAAATCTACAAATAACTGAAGATAAAAAAAAAAAATGTTCAGTGGGTTTAGATATAAACTGCATCCTCTGCATTGTTTAGCTTCATCATGAAAATTACTTTAATTTCAATGCTGGAATCAAAACAATCCAGTCTTCTTAAAAGATATCTACTGTAAAGTAATAACATGTTTTTGGAGACTTCTAAGTGCATATCTTGGAATTTCTAACTTAAATGCAAGGTTTGGAAAATACCAATTGTTGATCGTGAAAGAATGGTTACATTTCATCATGACAAAGAGGCAAAAATAAAGTACTTATGCTCTTATTTCCTCGTGTAAATTACATATGATGCTTAAAAACAGGAGCACATAATTTTTAGGATTAGTGAAAAAGTCATTCAAATACATATGTGTGTATTTTATGAAAAGAAATTTTCATTGAATGTTTCATGAAAATAAATTTGAAAAATATTAAACATGCACTCAGATAAAACAACAGAAATAAATATAAATATAGACTTAGGAGTTAAAACAAACTGTGATACAACTTTTCTAAGAAACAGAAGAAGAAGAATGTGTGAGTTGGTAGGTAAAAACGGGTGAAAATGAATCATGGTCATAATTAAAGTTATTTTATAAGTTTGGTGGTTAGTGGATTCTTTAAACCTATATTATGGTACATCATACTAAAGTCATGTGTTTTGTTTTTTAGCAATTTGCAGAAAATTTTTTTTAACTTAGCTAGAAAAAGATCACTTTAATAGCATAAGTTACCTCAAATACCATTTAATTGTTCTTTGTGTAATGTGCTGCAAGAAAACTTGTATAATGCAGGGGTGAAATTGGCTCTTTAGTCATTTTAAAATTTGGGTTCTTTTGAAAAGAAAAAATTCAGTATTTATAGCTCTACCTTCCTAGCACATCAAAAATCTATTCTAAATAAAAGAAAGGTCATGTTATTATATTCAGGAACTCTACAATAAGGAAATATTACCAAGGTTTTATGAAGATTTACCACTATCTGAAAATCAGTTATTTAAAATTAAGTATCCTTCTTGTCAAATTATTAACCCAACTAGTAAAACATATGAGTCTATTATCTAAGTATAAGTTTTCTCACCTTTATTCCTTTTATGAGAACTAATTAACAATATACCTATATACCTTCTCCTATTCAGTTACACTACTTAGCAAACTATGTGAAAATACACACACATTAGGGGTGGGGTAAATCATGAGACAGAAGACTTCCTCAAATCACTACATACTTATATATAAACCTTCTATTTATTAAATGCTACCACTGGTAGGTGTTGAAAAACTAACCACGTGGACTCTACAAATATGAGATTACAATTAAATAATAAGATTTAACTCATCAAAAAGATGACCAAAAAATGTTCCCCAATAAAGCAATTATGTGAACAACAGTGCATTGTCAGAAAACAAAAATAACCATATCATTTTTAGCTAGGTAAAGTATGTGTACCGGCTTTAACATGTGGTGTCCATCAAAGGCAAGCTACATATTTCCAGGGGTAACTTGAATTTGCCAATATACTGTGCAGTAGATTAGGCAGACAAACATTTCAGACGAATAAAAACACAGAATTCAAGTAAATATTAATTTCTGAAAACCAGATATCCTCAGTTTATAATGTTGGTTGGCAATCTAGTATGCAGTCAAAATCCCTGTGCTAGAAATGTCTTTAAGAGGTAATAGCTCCCTGCACTGCTATGGTCCCTGGTAAATAAAAATTATAGGTACCCAATTTTGAAAGGTATATTAATCTGAAAGAAAATATAACCTTCAAAGAAATCTGAAAAGGCCTACCAAAGTTTTAAAATTTCTTTTGTGCTTTTCCCTGTATTCGGTTATTATACTGGTTTAAGGAAGCTACTCTCTTGTACATAACATATATATTAAAGGTGGCAGCCTCAATACAGTTTTTACAGAGGGTTCTGGAATTTACTTGGGCATTCCCAAGTAAATTGGGAATTTATTTATTATTATCTATAAATTTTATGTCACTTCTTTACAACAAGAATTTCTTAAAGATAATAGCAATTTGAATCATAAATAAAATTAATTAACCATGTAATTTCAGAAGTGGGAACTTAGTTTTCCCTTGCCTTAAGTACTGTAAAGATAGAGGCGATAAATCAAAACCACTAGTTTACATACTACAAAAAATGGCAATGCTGTAAATTAAGTTTGACTTTATACATTGTCTCAAGAAATGAATCCAAACTAAGATTGAATCACTTATCCCTGTACCAAAAATATACTATTAAAAAACATCATCAACAACAACCGCAAGATACACACAAAAAAGTCAGCAATCACCTCAACAGATATTAAACAAAAAAACTGAATTTTTATAACTCCTTCAATACTCGGTTGCCCTAGAATTAGCTAGGTGTTTTTTTTTAAAGCAGTAATTTTAAAGACTCTCTACAGTGAGAGGCTCATTTTATCTGGAAACAGCTAGTGGCACAGTGATATTAACGCACAGAGGACTATGTATTCTTCAGCTGACCTGCTCGCCATTCATCTCACACATGTGTTCTGTATTATGAACAAAATTCAAATGTCCTATTTGCTACATTTCTAAATCACTGTTGCTAATGAAAAGCACTCCAGACACCTCCAAGTCCCATCTTACCACGTATGAGCCACAGTGAAGCGACGACGCTGCCGAATGCTTTTATTCACCAGCAACTTTCTGAAAAAGCATGGTGAGTTCCTTGGCGAACTGCGTGGAGAAATTTTAGGAGATGTAGGTCTGTTTCCCGGTAGTCTCGGAAGCTCAAGTTCTAAGTGCATTTGCTCCTTGAAAGTCTTTATGTAAACCTCAGATTCAAAAGCAGTAAGTTCTTTTGAAGAATCTTTTGCTGTCATGTCTTATATGGAGTGCTGGCTTTCACCATCCAAAACAAAAACCTCAAACATAGCAGAGACACAGCTGCAGGTTAGGAGGCTGGTAAGTCTGCAAACTGTTCTCAGTTTAATTTAGGAAGCTGTGGCTCCAGTGTAGGAGCTGCTTAGAGCAAGAACTGCATAATCGAAGAATGGCAAGTCAGCCTGTCACAAGGAGCTTTATCAGCCTGGCTTTGCCTCTGAAAATGCGCCAAAGTGCTTCCTATGTCAGTAGCCTCCTTGTGGATGAGGTCTGTCTGCAAGCTACACACTGACACTCGCTGAATTCATTCAGCTGAATATATCAACTCATGAAATATTCATGAGGGCTTCTGATAAATCCTTTGCATGTATTTTTTAAAAAAATCTTTTCAAACATGCTGCATCCACTAATGGATAGTAAGCAAAGCCCAGTCACCTATTTTTGTTTGCACAAAGAGCAGAACCAGAGCCCATCCAGCACGTGCGATGTTTAAAGTCTTCATTCAGAATTATCTTTCTCTGTAATGCACACGACAGTAACTCCACCTACCAAATGCTTATTGGCCCAGGACTATTTAAACAACTGCACTCTGTTTCCCCCTCAACAACACCCTCCATTGCCCAGATTTTCACATTTGTGAAGCCACGCTCATCATCAGTGAAAACATTAAATCAGGGATTGTCAAAAAGTCTAGCTAAAACAGCCCCCCCAAATTCCATTCCTGAATGAAAGAGCTGATTCGCTGAAGTTTTTTTTTTTTTCCCTCTCCCCTCCAAAAGATCCAAAACCACATCCCTATAGAAAGTGTCAGCTAACTGGAAAACATTAGATTTGGTTCATTCCCCTAAGGAATTTAAAGACTAATCTTTAATCCAATAAAAATTGCCCTCATTCTTCTGCTTAACTTCATTGTCCCTGAGGTGCCCACAGCAGCCACTCTCTGTTAGATGTAAAGTCACTTCTGAAAGTCAAAGTTCCCTAGAATGGAAATGGAGGTAACAACCAGGAGAGATGAATGCTCCCCGTCACACCTGCAGGGTCCAAAGTCAAGCATCATTCATGCGTGTGTGCACGCATGCACGTGCAGGTAGATGTACACAACAGTGTCTGTGTGTGGGTATCTTTACTTGCTAGTGCGTGTGTACTTGGTTCACAAGGGCATGCCAGTGAGACATATGGGCAGGGGAGTCCAAAAAAATGTCTCAAGTTCCAAATCAGATCATTGTAACCTGAAATATCATTTAGAAATATACTGGCATGCAGCTTCTACACTTTAAAAGAAGTAAAAAGAATATTTTAGTGCTCGAAGTGTACAGATGCTGTGAAATTCTGTACCTGCAATGTCTACTACTAGGGCCAGCCTGATCTCACACAAATTTGGCAAAACAGAACTGGGGCTAGTCAATGTGAGTGACAGTTCAGGAATGATTCACAGTAAGACTTCAGTGAAAAAGCAAGAAATTCATTTTTTCCTCTAAGGCGTGAGAACTTCCACCTTTATAAAATCATTTACATATGTCATATACTCTGGCTGAATATCTAAAGGGCTGAATAAGAGCAGACAATGACCTGTGTATAGGAAAAAATAAACCCCACTCTAGCCCTTGGGGGAAATGGTTTAAACTTAATAGGAAGGATTTAAACTCCAAGTTTACAGGTACTGCCTTGGAAGGATATAAGTATTGCAACAGTACCCTAAAATATATTATGAACAAAGGCAAAGTCATGGAATTTTAAAGTTTGAGTGAATCCCAGTAATCACCTTGTTTGGCTCCTGATTTTAAAGACAAGGAAACAGACATAGAGAACTTCAGTGACTTGTCCAAAGTCCTGTTTGTAGTTGACATTAGAGCAAAAGCTAAAACCAAGGCCTTCTGATTCCCAGTTGAATGTTCTTACGTTATACGATAAGAGAGGTCAACATAGTCATTTTGTCCAGCAAAGCCCTAGCACACGCACTTTATATATTTGAAGATATTTTAACTGCTCTATTTGAGAATAAATTGTTAGTAATGTCATGAGAGAAAATATAGTTAAAGCTATCTATTATTTACTGCATTATGAAAACAAAGCTAGGACTTTCTTCCAACAATAATGGGATATAAAACTGGAATGTGAGAATATGTGAACCTGCCAATATTCAGAGTGACTTATTTGCAAAAAAATGAAATAGCAATTTGAAGTCTTATTCACTTTTTAAGGCTGCCAAAACACAATAAGCATTTTAGGGCTTTTTAAAAATAATGGCTCTCAAAATTATGGCAAATTTCACCACCCAGATTTAGTATGTGAACTGGGATTCAGATAAGGAAATGTTGACATAAACTTACCTAAAGCAGCATAGCGGTACTATTATAATTACTTTCTAATTCTTACTGTCAACTTACGTGACATTATGTGACACTTCACATTATTCTCCCTTTGCCTACTATGACAGCCAATGTCCCAGTTAAAGAAATTTTAAGAATCATCCTAAGAATTAGAATTCTCAAAAATATGTAAAGGCGGTTAATTCTACCTACTCTAAATAACATTTAGGAATACCAAAGACAGCTAATTGAAATACAAAACTTAAAAGATAACCAGACTGGGCTTCCCTGGTGGAGCAGTGGTTGAGAGTCTGCCTGCTGATGCAGGGGACACGGGTTCGTGCCCAGGTCCAGGAAGATCCCACATGCCGCAGAGCGGCTGGGCCCGTGAGCCATGGCCGCTGGGTTGAGTCTTGTTCATTGAGTCTTGTTCATTTCTAGAACATGGAACAGAGTTTGGCACAGAGTGGATACTCACTAAATTTTGTAGACCGAATGCACGTTATTTTGCCCATTTTCCAATGAGAATATCAAGACACAAAATTGCATAGCATTTAAGGAGTTGACCCTACACCAAGCTTTTTATAACAGAAGATACCTAATGAGACAGCAGAGGGAATGCAGGCTCCTAGGGTGGTCTAGTCATGTCACTAGAAGTATATGTTCACAAGTACTAAATGCTTTGAGTCTGAAGTTATCTGGCGTGTTATTTTTATACGATGATATGAAAGCTTCACTTTTATCCATATGATACAATTAATTACTCATCATTAGTAAACTGATGTTCCAGAAAGATCAGTTTTAGCCTTAACCACCTTCAGTGTCACCTGAATCCTAGAGAGGAAGTAGGAAGCCTGTACTCTAAATGCTTGAGCATGGTATCATAAAGTTCTCAGAGATTATCCTATTCAAGAAACAAAAACCCTCCAGTAGCTCCACATTACACTCAGAGTAAAAGCAGAAGCCCACACAATGGCCTAATGTACTCCACAAGCACTGGATTCATCTCTCAGAATGTTTCATAGTATACCATAGTACATATTTTCATTTGTCTCCTGAACTAACCTATGAGCTCTCTAAGGACCTAAGCTATCAATATTTTACTTATCTTTGTATCTCCAGAGCCTGAGATTGCATCTTGATTGATTAGTATTTATTGATGGAAATATGAATAGAAAATTAAGGTACTGCCCCAAATCATGTTCTCCTGTTAGTCTCAGATTTTTCTTTCTGTCCTGAAAGCTAGTCCAGTCAATATCCTAACTTCTTATACTTGATCTTACACAGGATTTCAAAATGAACTTCCTAAATCATAGCCATTTGGCTATGTTTTGCCATTTTAACTAGCATTTCTTTGTTCTTTAAAAAATTATTATTATCATTATCATCATTATTATATTATTATTAATATCCTCACTGCAATGCAAAAGCAGAATACCTATGCATTGCAATCTCTGTTCATTTGGTGGTATACAGGCAGGACAGACTTGCTATGCCCTCTCTTCATACTGCTTTCTGGTTTTGGCAGAGTAATTAGGTGCGTCTTTCACAAGGCACATTCTATGAAGGGAGACTGCAGAGACAAAAAAAAACTAAGGGAGCTCCTCTCTTTGTTTCTCAGGTCATTGTTAACATCAAGATATATTAGCAAGGATGAGTCAGATACCTATATGCAAGGAGAGAAACTCTTCCCTTGGTGTTTTAAAATCTGCATCAAAAGAGGGTACTCCAGTTCCCAAAGATAATACTAGCCTGTCAGCAAATTACCTTAAAGGGTGATTTCAAATGAATACGATATTAGGGACATATATGTTAAGTACAAAGGCACATTTGGGAAAACCTCTTTCTCTAAAATGAGCTTTCATCTTTTTGTTACTTTCCACCCTGTCAGCAGTCTTCTATGAAACATGTAAGAAAAAATGGTATAGTATTAATCTACAGTTTAAAATTTTAAATGTAAATAATTATCTCTGTAAGACCAATTAATTATGATACTACAGAGATCATAGAAAGAGTACAGCACACATGAAAATTAAGTCAAATTCATTCCACTGCTCTTAAAAAGAGAATAATTTTCAGGGATCCATTTTCTGTTTAAGTATACATTTGCAAGCTAAACAAAATTTTCCTAAATTAATATTTTAATTGCATGAGTCTAAAAAGGGTACAGAATACATATCAATATGGAAAATATTTCCAGAATAGTGGGTTAGATCAAGATTGGCTCACTTAATTTCAAGATTTGTTTACTTATTACACATTTTGTTAATTTTAAATCTATTCATATTAAATTTTTTAAATTCAGTAACATTAATAATGATGGCTTTTTGACTCAAAATTAAGAAAACAGAATTTTATCTACCAAGAGTGACTAGTGTTAAGAATTAACTCAAATTTAATTTCATATAAATATTTCATATCATTAACACTGTAATATTAGCATATGTAAAATTCAAGACTGGAGACATATTTATATAAGCATGCTGAGCTTTGTAGCAAACACTTTTAAATAAAATATATATTTTGGGGGCTTCCCTGGTGGCACAGTGGTTGCGAGTCCGCCTGCCAATGCAGGGGACACGGGTTTGTGCCCCGGTCCGGGAGGATCCCACATGTTGTGGAGCGGCTGGGCCCGTGAGCCATGGCCGCTGAGCCTGCGCATCCAGAGCCTGTACTCCGCAATGGGAGGGGCCACAACAGTGAGAGGCCCGCGTGACACACACACACACACACACACACACAAATATATATATATATATATATATATATATATATATATATATTTTGTAAAGTTCCCTTGGCTACTCTTTTATTTCCTTTGCTTTATTTTAAAATGTATCATACAATATGATTAACATTTTTGGTGCACTGTTCTATGAAATTTAACACATGTATAGCTTCATGTAACCACTACTACAATCAAGATACAGAACAGTTCTGTCACCCCCCAAAATCTCTCTTGTGCTGTACCTTTATAGTCATATTCTCCTCCACTCCTAAAAGATGGCAAGCCCTAATCTACTCTCCATCACTATAATTTTGTTACATTTATTAATAGCTTATTCCTTTTTACTGCCAAATAGTATTCTGCTGTATGGATGTACCACAGTTTGTTCATCCATAGAAGAACACTGAGCTGTTTCCAGTTTGGGACAATTACGAATAGACCTGTTATAAACGTCCATGTATAGGTCTTTCTATAAATATATGCTGTCCTTCCCCTATTGTAAATACCCAGGAGTAGGATTGCAGGCTCATGCGAAAGTGTGCATTCATCTTTACAACAAAATGTCAATCTGTTTTCCAGAATGGTTGCTTCATTTTGCATTTCCATCAGCACTCTATGAGCGTTCTCAGTTGCTCCACAGACTCACCAGCACCTCTTTTCATTATTTTTTATTTTAGCCATTCTAACAGATGTGTAGTGGTATCTCATGCTGATTTTACTTTATATCTCCCTAATGGTTAATGTGATTATCTTTTTGTGTGCTTATCTGCCATCAATATATCCTTTTTGGTAATGTATCTGTTCAAGATTCTTGCCCATTTTTTAGTTAGGTTGTTTCTTTTTTAACAATTGCGTATTCTTCCCCAATCTGCTCACTAGTATTTACTTTTCAGAGTTCTCAAATAGCAATCCACGCATTTTATCCAGGATTTAAAGCTGTATTCAGTGGTTGAAACAAAATGGAATGTGATTACTCCCAACTCGCCTGGAACCAGAACCTTTAATAGAACACAGTCGTCCCTCAGTATGCACAGGGGATTGGTTCCAGGACCCCACACAATACCAAAATCTGCAGATGTTCAAGTCCCTTATATAAAATGCTGTAGTATTTGCATATAACCTATGTACATCCTCCTGTATACTTTAAATCATCTCTAGATTACTTATGATACCTAGTACAATGTAAATACTACGTAAATAGTTTTAAATACAATGTAGATGCTGCGTAAATAGTGTAAATCGTTGGTAGCATGCAGCAAATTCAAGTTTTGCTTTCTGTAACTTTCTGATTTTTTTCCAAATATTTTCAACCTGTGGTTGATTACATCTGTTGATGTGGAACCCACAAATCAGCAGTAGTACAAGCAGTAACATTAGTTACAAAATCTGAAATTTTCAAATTGATTTTATAGTTTATAACCCTTTTAATTAATCAGTGCTCTTTCCAAAGCCCCCAATGTTTACATTCTTGACTTTGCTGTTTCTTTGCTTCTTGGGGCTTGCAGCTTGGCCCATCTTCAAAGCTCACTCTTGCAGTGATTAGTCCTCCATGCCACCACTGGGGCAAGGCGGTGGGGGGGGGGGCGGGGGGCAGTAACTATCATCAAGGCACAGCAGAAGGTTTCATGCTTTTTGTGGCTATTGAAAGAACCCCTTCTAGAAATGGACTCTAGGTGACTCCCATTCTGCATCTCCTAGCCTCTCAATCTATATCTTCTTTTCCCACTGCCAGCTGTGGCACCATGAATACCTCTTAAAGAAACCTGATCTTTTCGCTCCTTCTCTTTACTTCTCTCTATTATTTCTACTAATTCATACACTCTTCAAAGATACACTTACTGAGTAGGTACTATGTGCTAAGAATATGATTGCCTATTTTCCTTGGTAAGCCTGGGTTATTGCTTGAAATTTGCACACTTGTTACTAACATAATCTAACATAATCACAATTCTAAAAAACTCCATGCAATTTTAATTTTATCTGCCTTAATCAGTTTTTAAATTATTTTAATTAACTTTTTAAATTTATTTTGCATTTGAAGAATCTTTTTTTCTATACATATAATAGTAAGTCATCACTGGCATGATAGTACACTTTCTGAGAAAGCTTCAGCATCAGACTTACAATTCCTTTCTTGTATGTATGTGCCACACAAAATATTTTATGCTCTTAGAGAGTAAAGGCCATAATTTATTTTTTGTTTGTTTGTTTTTGTTCATTTCAGTATAGGTTATTACAAGATATTGAGTATAGCCCTGTGCTATACAGTAGGCCCTTGTTGTTTATCTATTTTAAACATAGTAGTGTGTATATTTTAATCCCAAACTCCTAATTTATCTCCCCCTCCAATCCCCTTTGGTAACCATAAGTTTGTTTTATATGTCTGAGTCAGTTTCTGTTTTGTAAGCAAGTTCATTTTTATCATATTTTTTAGATTCCACAAATAAGTGATATCATATGATATTTGTCTTTTTCTGTCTGACTTACTTCACTTAGTATGATAATCTCTAGGTCTATCCATGTTGCTGCAAACGGCACTATTTCATTTTTTTTTATGGCTGAGTAGTATTCCAGTGTGTGTGTGTATGTGAGTGTGTGTGTGTGTGTGTGTGTGTGTGTGTGTACCACATTATCTTTATTCATCTGTCACTGGACATTTAGGTTGCTTCCATGTCTTGGCTATTGTAAACAGTGCTGCTATGAACACTGGAGTGCATGTACCTTTTTGAATTAGAGTTTTCTCTGAATATATTTTTTTATGTGTTAGCTTCTTTATCTAAACCTCTTGCACACAACTAGAAAGTGTTTTGTTTTTTTTTACTGTTACTTTTTTTAAATTAAAATTTACCTTTTTTTTAAACATCTTTATTGGACTATAATTGCTTTACAATTGTGTGTTTGTTTCTGCTGTATAACAAAGTGAATCAGCTATACATATACATCTATCCCCATATCTCTTCCCTCCTGTGTCTCCCTCCCTCCCACCCTCCCTATCCCACCCCTCTAGGTGGTCACAAAGCACCTAGCTGATCTCCCTGTGCTATGCGGCTGCTTCCCACTAGCTGTCTATTTTACATTTGGTAGTGTAGAAAGTGTTTTGTGCATGCTAAACAAATGTTTAAAAACCCAGGAATATGAATCAACAGTTATCTATTCATTTACTGGTGTTAGTTAAATGTCAGCTATGAGTCAAGCACTGTGCTAGTCTGAGGAAAAGTTCAATGAATAAGCTAGACGTATGCCTGCCCTCATGGTACTTAAAGTCTAATGGCACAACTATCACAGCCTAATTCTAATCAATATTCAAAACTAATTTGCCTCCTCATTCACCTGATCTCCTTTTAAAGGAGGTCAAAACCAGGTTCTCTTCTGTTTCGCTCTGTACTTGGAGTCCTCCTTGTCTCACAGTGGATTATTCTTATCCTGACTGTCCTACAAGACGAAATATGGACGCATTCTTTGTACAGAGTTTCAGAAAGTTTTTTCCCCTTAGTTTACCCTGTCAGTGCCTATTCCTTGCTCCTAACTCAGCCTATGCTTTTTTTAATATTGAAGAGAGGTAGATGTCCATGCAGTGATACACACCAACAAATACAAACAAACAAAAACCCTCTTGTTTCAACTCTCCGTGAATTCCAACTGGGACACAGGCGATTTCTGTCCCATTTTAATAATAACTGGCAAGTAGTTTTTCTTTCTATTGAACCAAAGTCTGACTCTCAATAATGTCCTCCTATTGATTTTAGTTCTGTCACCTCGAATTACAATGAATAAATCAACTGAATACCCTTCAAAGATGTATCCTCTAACACATTTATTTTCCCTCCTAAATAACTACAACTCCTTCAACTTTTTCTTATGAAATACATATTAGATTTTTTTTTATAACACTTAGACTGAAACTTTGTGAGAGGTATATTAATGAGTTTGCTAGGGCTGCCATAACGAAGTACCACAGACTGGGTGGTTTAAACAACAGAAATTTATTATCTTACAGTTCTGAAGGCCAGAAGCCCAAAGTCAAGATGTCGGCAGGGTCAGTGTCTTCTGAGGGCTGTGAAGGAAAGATCTCTTCTAGGCCACTCTCCTTGGCTTGTAGATAGCCATTTTCTCCCTATATCTCCTCACATCATCTCCACTTTATGTATGTCTTGGTGTCCAGATTTTCCCTTTTTATAGGAACACCAGTACTACTGGATTACAGTCCACCTTAATGACCTCATTTTAACTTGATTACCTCTGTAAAGGTGATCAAGTTACCTTAAAATGAGACTTTTTTGTTTGTTTGTATTTGTTTGTATTTGTGTATGTTACTGCATGGACATCTACCTCTCTTCAATCCTATCTCCAAATAAGGTCACATTCTAAGGTAATGGGATTTAGGACTTCAACATAGGAATTCGGGGGATACATTTCAACCCATAACATTCCACCCTCTGACTCTTCAAAATTCATGTCCTCACACGCAAAATACACTCACCCATTTTAATGTCTCCAAAAGTCTTTATTCTGTCATCAACTCTAAGTCCAAAATCATTTAAACCATCCAAATCAGTTATGTGTAAAACTTAAGGGAAGATTCATCATGGAGCAAAGTTCCTCTCTATCTGTGAACCTATAAAATCAGACCACAACAATGATGGGACAGACATAGGATAGATATTCCCACTCCAAAAGGGATAAATTTTAAGGAAGAAAAGGGTCCCAATCAAGTCTGAAACCTACTAGGACAAATTCCATTAGAATTTGAGGCTTGATAATAATCCTCTTTGGCTCAATGCTCTATCCTCTGGGCTCACCAGGGTGGTGGTCCCACCCACTTAGCCCTGAGCAGTGAGGGCTCTGCCCTCTGAAACCAAGGAGGTAGCTCCATTCTCGGAAACTAAGAAGGTGGCCCCACCTTCTGAAACTGAGGAGGAGGCTGCCCAACATTCAGGGGCTTGTGTCCTGTGGGCCTGTGGTGTCGGGGACAGCTGCTGGCCTCTGAATTGCCTTCAAGGTCAGTCTTCACTTTCCTTGAAGGATGACACATGTTTGCAGCTGGATAGATATCAGCCTGTTTCCTGCCCATGGTATCCCAGAAGTCTGAGAGCCTTCCTTCATTTTATCCTGTCTATCCTTCAGTCAAAGCTGGCAATGTTTCCTTTGATATAAATTTCTCAAAAATCTTGTTGGCCTCCTGAGCAATTCATGGGAGTCCAAACTATCAGACAGGAGTCCCCAACAGATCTTTCCTGCATAACCACATCTCTATTCCTGACTTTTGCTAAGATAGTTGATTGGATCCATGAGTCACATGCCTAATTTTCTTGGCAAACAGTAGTCCAGTTACACCCTTGATGTTCTCTCTAGAACATATTTTCTCATTTTTTTGCAATAGGAATAGGCTGAGAATTTTCCAAGTCTTCAAGTCCTGGTTACTTTTTGTTTAACAATTCCTTTTTCAATTTATCTCTCTACTCTTGCGTTTTAGTATTAGCAAAAAAAAAAAAAGAAACCAAGTCGTGCCTTCAAAACTTTGCTTAGAAACCTCCTCAGCTACAAACCCAAGTTCATCACTCATAATTTCTACTTCCCATCCAAAAAAAATGAGAACACATTTCAGCCAAGTTCTTTGCCGCTTTATAGCAAGGATCGCCTTCCTCCAGTGTCCAAGAACATGTTCCTCATTGCCATCTGCTCAACAGAAGTACTTTTAACATTCAAATTTCTACCAAGTCTCCTCAAGGCAATCTAGGCTTTTTCTTTTTTTTTTTTTAACAACTTTATTGGAGTATAATTGCTTTACAATGGTGTGTTAGTTTCTGATGTATAACAAAGTGAATCAGCTATACATATACATATATACCCATATCTCCTCCCTCTTGCGTCTCCCTCCCTCCATCGAGTGTCTCTTCCAGTCTCTATCCACAACTCAATTCCAAAGCCACTTCCATATTTTAAGTACTTGTTACCGCAGCATCCCATTCTCTGGTACCAAAATCTCTATTAGTTTGTCAGGGCTGCTGTAGGAAAGTATCGCAGGCTGAATGGTTAAACAACATAAATTTATTGTCTCAAAGTTTTAGAGGCTAGAAGTCCAAAATCAAGGTGTTGGCAGAGTTGGTTCCTTCTGAGGGCTGTGAGAAAAAGATCTTTTCCAGGCCTCTCTCAAGTGGGAGGTAGAAGGGGAAAGAGAGAGCAAGGTGAAGAATAAGACATCACTAGCATTTATTGAGGGCGGATTATGTATTAGGCACTTTTGCACACATTATTTTCACATTTAAACCTCACAAAACCCCTTTGAAATATATAATATACCCCTTACAGATAAAGAAACTGAATTAAAGAAACATAGGATGAATTACCCAAGATCACCCAGTCAGTAAGGATTCGTACCCAAAGTCACCAAACTCAAAACTCATGCTTTAATCCACTATACAGCATTGCAAAGGAAAAATGAGAAAGAAGCATAAGGATATGCCCTAAAGATCATCAACTGTATAAAAACCTGTTAGCTCCAATTATGTTATATCCTGAAACTAGATCTGCTTCTCTATAAATGTCATATTTCAATATAATACAAAATAATTTGAATATGCAACAAAAACGATTAGTTTCACCCAGGCAGCCATAAATTTCACTAATGAGTTATTTTTTAAAATAATTTTGTCTGAATGAAGCTTTATCAGTTTTAAGTCAGTTTTGAAAGAGAAGATATTGGCTTAACATACCTTAGCGTGTTCATTCATTGCAAGTCAAAATGAGAATTTGTTTGACCTTCCTGTGTAGTTAAAAACTAGAAAATTTTGTCTTATATTCCTCCCTTTCTTTATGATCTTAAATATTAAAGCTAGAACTATCCTCCTATGATTCTATTTCTAGCCTGTTTTAGCTTCTAAGACACTCCCAAGAGTTACATTCTGGGGACTCCCAGGTTAGAAACTTCATTCTCTTGGCTGAGATGACTTCAAACAGCGTTTTGGTATGAAATCTATACTGGTTTTGCAAATTCTACACGCAGATTTTAAACCATTTCATTTGTGCTACATTAGCCATAACCAATATTTTCATCTTATTTTTGGTAATTTAGAAATTTTAGAAGTGGGAGACCAAATTCTTAATGATACTGCTTTTGTTTAATCTCTTCTAATTTTTCTCTTTTTTTGGAAAGCAGGTCCACTTTTAGAAGATCCTCGAAGGTGTCGCTTCACACCAGCTGCCAAAATAAAATCTAGGAATTCTTTAATTCCTCCTTCCAGTCTGCGCCTATCACCATTTCTTGGTTCAGTTTTCTGGATTTCCAGACACATTTTGGGACTCAGTTGGTACAGTATCCACTAAAATTAATGGGCACCACTTGTCAAGCACAGAAGCCAAAGAAAATTTCAACATCATGAGAATATAAACAAACTCAAAGTAAGGCATATTGAGAACATAAATGAAAAGGAAAGAAATGCCCTACCCCCTTTATAGCAGGTGATTTGTATTCTAAAATCACAGCCTATGATTACGGCTGTAGATTCCATCAGATTATTTTTTACAGCTAAGGAAGTGTGCCTTTTAAAGCAGGGATCCAAATTTCTGAATCGTGACAGCAACAGCTGAAGACTAAAGATAGACAGTCAAAACAGCATTTTCTGTACATTTTCAGTTGTTAAAAAAGCAGTTACAGTACATTATGTGTGAAATATACCATTTTAACCCTGTGATGGCCCCACTGGGAAAAAGATCTATAACAGAAAACGTTATTTTATGCCTTCCTTATACCACATCCTTAAAATGGCAATGGCTCTTTTTCTTGATGTAATATTTTTTAATGTCTTTTATACATATGTGTATGCTCTTTATTAACAAAACATCCCTATTTCAAATAAACGCTGTTTACACGTGGCTCGTCACATGCCTACACACACTCGCCTGAGAGGCTATTTGCTTTTACCTCTGCTTGGAAAGCTCTTTCTCTAGAGCTTTCTATGGTTCCGTCTCTATTTCCTTCAGGGACCTGTTCACACATCCTCTCCTGAGAGCGGTCTTCCCTAGTTATCCTCTATAAAGAACCCCATCCTTCCTCTCACCTTACTCAGTTTCTTCGCTAAACAGCAACTATCGCTCTCTTGACTTTGTTATTGTCTGTCATTCCCACTATAATAAAAGTCCCATGAGGACAGATTCCTTTAGTTTTACTTTCCACACTGATGCCGGCACTCAAAATAGTGCCTGACATATAATAAGCGTTTAATACTTGTCTACTTAATAAACAAAGGTCACTTAGTTAAACAGCAAGAGCATTTACTCTGTGCTCCAATTAAGCGCCATCTGTCTCCTTCTCAGTCACCTCAATCAGGTTCCTTAAGCAAATTCATTCATAAGGCCACTACAAAGGATGCTGAAAGACATTTTCAGAACAACAGAGCAAAGGCGAGGATTAAGACTTGTCTTGAATTCACCACTTCTAATGGCCTTTTAGCCACCACTACTAGGACACCACTGAAAGTCTAACCTTCAATATGCAGAGGAATACTGCAATTATCTATTGCTTAGCTGGAGCACTTCTTGCTAGACAGAAGGAAAAGCAGACATGAACTTGTGACCTTCCCAGTGAAGTAGCTCTGCCACCACCACCCAGCAGGATTCAGATAGCACAATGGTAACACTGTGTGTGTGGAGGCATGATTCACAGGAGAAACAGGAGCTCCGCCAAAGGCAAGAAGGCAATCTGTACAGAACACTATATGCTGAGAGGGCTTTCTTTTCATTTCAAAATGAGAAACAAGCATTTGGGGGGATGATAACTACGCAAGCAGAAATACGTGTCCCTTAGGTGGGAAGACCCAAGATGTGTGAATCGCTCCTTTGTTCTGGAGTGGAGTTCCAATAAGGAGCTTCACTATGGTAAACTAATCAAAATGTTTCTTGAACTTGATTTTCAGTTTTTCACAGCTCAATAAATATTGGAGAAATGTGGTGATGATGATGATGATAAAAATTAGGGAAACAGTGCAAATATAACTGAGTTAGTGACAAAAACATATACGGATAATGCTTAATGTGATTTTGAAAATTACCTATGAAAAACCCAGATATATATAAAAAATTGAGATGCTAACGTGAAAGACCCTTAAATCTGCATAAAGTTCTAAATGATTCAGTATTCAAAGCATTGAGCTTGTTGTCAAGGAGATTTATGGTAAGCATAGTAATCCTCCTTTCCATTCTAGGCTATCATTTATACCGTCCAGAAGCACTGCATGAAAATTAAGAACTATTTTGCCATAGATAGCATTATATTTCCTAAAGAGTAATCTTGATGTTTTTTATTAAGATTACTAAGCACAAAAATATAGCAATCTATGTTTACAAAGTCTGTATGTGAAAATACTTATTGGAAACAAATTAAACCCCTGGTAAACTGAAGAGCAATCAACTAGGAGAATGACCTAAGTGAATGAATTATTTATCAGGAGTCTGTGCTTTGAGATCTAAAATAAGCCAGTTTCCTCATCATCACTGGGCAATTCCTTCAAACTTTCTGTTTCTCAGTTCCTCGCCTGTAAGATGTAAATGTTCATACCAAGTATTTTGCAGGGTAATTCATGTAAATTAACAAATTATAATTTAAAATGTAAATGGCATTGCACTTGCAATGCAATCTGGTACATATATTTAGATAGTACACTCCCTTGGAGGATCTAAAAAGTGTAACAGACATAATCACATTCATTTTTAAGTATTCCCTGTAAATAGGGAAATTCCAGCCTCAGTGTGGCTCCTTGTTTTTTTATACACAGTTCCCTACTAAGTTACCATTTGTCCACTTTCCTAAATTTAAATAAAGTAAAACTTTCTCCTCAGGGCCTAAGGCAAGATTTTCAAAGCAAAGAGAAGCTATCTTTAAAATACCATAGAATGAGTTTGTGAAGATTAGAATCTGTAATATTTCTTAGAGAAACAGCAAGAACAATACATGACTGTTTCTGTCTCTGTTTCTCTACAGTATCCAAAAACATGCTCAACCTGATTTTTTTTCGATTACAAAGTACAAAAAAAGTACACAAAGAGAATAAACATTTGTTGAGGGATTATTTCCACTAAGTGCTTGAAATATCATTTCATGTAATGCTTAACATAATTCCATGATACAGGTTTTATTACATAGAAAATTTCATAGATAAACATTTGAGGCCTAGATAGGTTAGGAAACATTCAAAGTCAGAGCACTAGTAATGATGCCCCAGGGCTTTTCTGTCTGTAATTCTGTGTTCTTTTCACTACACCAGTGGTTCTCCAAGTGTGGTTGCGTAAACCTGCATCACCAGGTTATATTTCCTCTTGTGGTTGTATTTCCTAAAGAGTGTTTTGGACCTGTTGTTAAAGATTGCTACACCGAATCGGAAACCCTGATGGTGAGACCTGCAACGTGCTGTAACCAGTCTTCAGAAGATTATGATGCACACCAATGTTTGTGAACCATGATATTCCATGATGTTTTCGGAGTTGATCTCATGGAATTCAAGCATATAATGAGATCAAAAGGGGAAAAATGCAGAAATAAATAATAGGTCAAGTTTCCTAAATACAGATTTACAGATTTACTGGGCTAGAGAAATTTGCCTTCATTTAAGAGAGTGAGCAGGGACATTCTCAAACTCCTAAGAAATGCTTAGGTCAGGATGACACACAGGTGTTATCACAGGTGTCAAATCAAATCAGTTTGTTGTGACTGCCTGAAATGTGGAGGCCAGGTTGTGAGGCTGCATTCAATGGGAAAGAATGCCGTGATCAATTAGTAAGGTCTGAAGACTTCCCCGGCGATCCAGGGGTTAAGACTCCACCTTCCAATGCAGGGAGTGCAGGTTTGATCCCTAGTCAGGGAACTAAGATCCCACATGCCCCGCAGTGAGGCCAAAAATTAAAAAAAAAAAATCAGTAAGGTCTGCCATGGGTCAGGGATAAGGCACCCACTACACTGAAGCACCCAAGCAGCGCAGTGATCAACTCTGAGTACCTCTAATTATGCCTACATCTGAGTAGGCATACTACATCTACATCTGAGGACTTCCTACATAAGGAGCCAGCTTAAAGATATAGTTTCAGAGATTGGGGGCCTACTGGAGATAATACAGAGTTGAGTTGAAGCAATTCATGATAATAACAAGCACAGCCCTATTATTGCAGTTGGACCAGTTATTGATAACACTAGTTATTGATAATGATTCTCAAGAACATCTTTGACTTCATTAAAAGTATTTTATTGGAACCTCAAATATATATTACTAAGTGAAAGAAGCCAACCTGAAAAGGCTATATACTGTGTGATTCCAACTATATAACATTCTGGAAATGGCAAAACTATCAAGATAATAAAAAGATCAGTGGTTGCCAGAGGTGGAGTGGGTGGGAGAGATTATTAAGCAGAGCACAGATTTTTAGGGCAGTATAAATACTCTGTATGGTACTATACAGAGTATTTTCTGTATATATGTATGGATATATGTCATTATACAGAGGTCCAAACCCACAGAATGTACAACCCCAAGAGTGAATCCTAAGGTAAACCATAGACTTTTGGGGAGTGATGATGAATGTCAATGCAGGTTCATCCTTGGTAAAAAAATGTACCATTCTGGTGAATGATACTGATGCTGAGGGAGGCTATTTATGTGTGGGGCAGTGGATGTATGAGAAATCTTTGTACCTCCCTCTCGATTTTTTTGTAAACCTGAAACTACTCTAAAAAATAAAGTCTTCCTTCAAAAAACAAAGTATTCTATTACAGCTTCATCCAGGGAGGAGATTTCTAAATACAGATTGGGAGAGAGGCCAATGACAATATAGAATTTCCACCCTTGTGACATAAAAATTATTTCAGAACTACATTTCTGCCCTATAGAGGTTTTGCATTGTTCTGCATGTATTATATTTGGATTGTTTCAGAATTATTTGATGTACGAATGTGTCTATCTCCCCATCCAAACTGTAGAAATCTCCTTCAAAGACACAGATCTTATTTTGTTTCTCTTTGCGTTCCTCCCATATCTTCCTGCAATCTTTTGCCCATAATAGCATTTCAATATTCATTTAAAAATAAGTTAACAACAAAAGGTAAATAGCTACCAATTGTGAAGTGTCCACTGTGTTCTAGTAGCTTTGCAGATACTAAAACAACTTTGCACGATACATATTTTTATCTCCCATTGTACACGTAAAGAAACGTTCTGAAAGGTAAGGTTCGAAGCTGAAACCTGGTAATTCCTGAAGGCTTGATTCAAACTTGGCTGTCTCACTCCAAAGTTCTTTCTCCAACTAGAGTGTCTTCTCTAATAATCAATTACTCTATAAAATATAGTATATATTTATTATTTTATAATATCTATTACAGATAAACATAAAATAGTCACTGAGTTTGAATACCTATATAAGTAAACCTACATTCATTCATAATTATCTATGAATTAAAGCATTTCTTTGTCATCCATTCACCTTCAGTTTAGTTCTGTGGAAATGGAACTATATTAAGGAATAATTCTGTGTGGTTTCCAAGCAATGAGAAAAGGGACTTGGTTCTGGAGCTGATATTTTTTCCAATATTGTCAATTAGCTAATGCTCAAAGCTGGCTAGCCCTGGGGTTTCCTGATAAAAACAGAAGGGATAGATTTTCAGCCAAAAGAACACTTTGCTCCTAGAATTTTACCTAAATGCAATCAAAAGAATGTACAAGACAAAATATTCACTAGACTAGAAATTCTCTAGGGCAACCGTTTGTCACAATCAACTTTATGCCACAAAATAGGCATTCAGTAAACGTTTGGTCCTAGAGAAGCTAAAAACAATAGAGTGGGTTATCTTCTCCTCTCTTCACTGCAAAGGTAAGACTAATTAGTTATAGTATAACTGCATCTAAATAAGGGGAAAAATGAAAATACTGTCCAGAAATAGGCAGAAACAGCAAGTTGGAGTATATCAAATAGGATGTAATCCCTTATATCTGATCTTCCACTCCCACTACTTTTTGGTAAATTTCACAGACCTTCAGGTTGACTCTGTCTCATCCAATTCCACACTCACCAATTGAAAAGTATCATCATTCTTTGGCCTAAGTTACTTTGATCCCAGAAAGATTGATCTAGGAGATTACAAACTATCCCTTCTTCAGAAAAATATTCAGCTTTATCACACCTCTTCCCAAACAATCGAGACCTAGAAAGTATTCTAGGAAGAAGAAAAAAAAACCCTAAGACTCAAAAGGACTTTGATCTCATGGATTTCCTGAGATATCAAGATCTGTAAACACATAATCCAAATGACAAAAGAATCTTCTGTGTAACATAGCATAATATGGTCCTCTAGGGAACTATACAAACACACCCAGCAGACCACTTGAAGGAATAACCTCTTAGCTTTTTGGGAGACTGACCATCTAAATGGCAAGCTGATTTGTAAAACAATTGGCCATCTGACCACAAAATGTAAGCATCAAAACACACCTGTATGTGAAAGTGCAAAGGATCTAAATGCTTAGAAACTTAAAAATCAAATATATCAGTTTAAAAGAAAAAGAAAATCCAACAAATATACAGTAATAACATTTTAACAAAGTTTTTTTATACCATAGTCTCTACCCATTCTGGCTGGAAAGAACAGTATGATATCATAACAGGGAGACACAACAATAGTGGATATTTCTTGGTAACACAGATAATGGCTTTTATATTCATAAGATACAAGACATGGCATTTGAAAGTCCAAAGGAAGAATAGATCATGACCTACTTTGTTTCATTAATAATGATGTTCATTTCTGAAATCTCTCAAATTATATATTGTTATATAAGATTATAGCAAAACACCTACTTAGGCATTCTAGAGATAATTATTTAGAATTAGTCAGTTTTGGCACTAATCATTCTCCCTCGTCTTTATTCTTGATTTGTCAAAAATAGCTAATACTGCTGATAACAGCAACCTCTCTAAACACTGTAAGGGACTATCATATTCTACTTTTGAAATAGTTGAAATAAATATCATTCTCAGCACTTTCATTTCACTTCGACTATGTATCATTCTTCAAACTACTGATGGTTACATATGTGACATCTTTCCTTTATTCACTGATGGGTTCTTGCATTTAAGTCACATGAGGCTCTTCATGAAATAATTCGCTGAGAAATCTCCCCAGTATACCTATTACTATCTATTAATAGAAATGTCTAAATCAGTACTTAGTACAAGGCAGATTTACATAGCTGAGGAAGGCAATGACTGCTGTTAACACGTATGCTGCTTTCTAACAAGTGTATTGGTACTTGAAAGAAAATTTAATAGAGATGTCTTATGTAGAAAAAGCAGTCAAGTTATTAAAGGACCAGCTGCCATTTTCAAAGCACACAGTCATAATATTATAAGTTACAGTACAAGAATTAGTCACCTATCTCAATTGCCTAGAAGCTAGTCGCTGGAGAATTAAGCTGATGAAAACAAGACTTAAGTTTTGTGTGCCTCCCAGTCTATTTCTAGTTTCTTCTCCCTCTCCATCCCCCACTACGATTACTTATCTTCCTAAATATATCAACCTGACTGTGTCATCCTCTTGCTTTGTAAGTTTCAACAATCCCTTTAGTTAATGCCTCTCTTTTTTTATCCTGAAAAAGTAATATATTCTTCTGAGGCAAACCCAAGCCAAGACCCTGTTCTGTCTGGCTCAGGGCTTTCTTTCAGCCTCATCTCCTGCCAACACTCCCCAAACCCACGTACACAGCCCTTGGGCTGTGCATGTTTTCACACGTCCATGCATTTAATAACTCATGTCACTTGCTATGGTTGCAGTGTTCTTCTCCCTCCTCTCCTGCTCAGTGAATTACACTCAAGACCCCATTATGTCACCTGATTACGTCACTCTTGTTAGATCTCACCAACACCTCCAGGTTGCTTTTCCACAAGCTCTTGGCACTTCCACTGTATCTGGTAGGTACATTTATCATAAAACTTATTACATTATACACCTGTTAATTATACATTAACATATCTATTTCCCCCAGTTTTCTGTGAACTACATGAGAATATGGTTTACGTTGTAATGATCTTTATATTCTAAGTTTCTACCAAAGAGTAAATAAGGCATACTGTAGACCTATAGTTACTTTTGGCTAATTAAGTGAATAAAGTATGTATTCCAGAATATTTAATGGCAACATATCATACCAGTACCTCCAGTCAATAATCTTCCAAATGCGTATATCACTCTTCTGCAAAGGATCACAGGAAAGAATGTAATCTACCCCTGCCTCTGGACATGTGTTTCAGAGTGCATGTTCCATTGTTAAGCTTCTATTGCCAGTTTCATATAAAAGAATAGAATCTTTACAACTCTTAAAGTGTAACTAACTTAGAAAATTACCTGTGATTCCTCAGAAATTCTTAGTAATAGTCATATAATTAAATCAGTTTGAGTGCCTGCTACACTAGGAGTGCAATAAAAATTTGTTGAATAAGTAAATAAATGAAAAAAATGAATAAAATTGGTAATGCATATAAAAATGCATTAGTTTGAGGATGTAAAGTAAAAGCCATTAATACACTGTTTACTATTTTACCTAAGAAAGCTGAATAGTAAAATGAACCTTCCGGATTGATATTCAGAAGCATTGTGAGTCTAAAATGGTTTTCTGGGCTTCCCTGGTGGCGCAGTGGTTGGGAGCCTGCCTGCCAACGCAGAGGACACGGGTTCAAGCCCTGGTCCGGGAAGATCCCACATGCCGCGGAGCGGCTAAGCCCATGTGCCACAACTATTGAAGCCCGTGCGCCTAGAGCCCGTGCTCCACAACGGGAGAGGCCACCGCGGTGAGAGGCCCGCGCACCGCAGCGAAGAGCAGCCCCCACTCGCTGCTACTGAGGGAGGCTGCGCGCAGCAACGAGGACCCCACACAGCCAAAAATAAATAAAACAAATAAATAAAATGGTTTTCTGACAAATTCCTATGTACTGTGGCTCAGAACTGCATTACAATGGAAAATGAGCAAGCATTAGTAGAGTGCTGTCAAAGGATAATACTGAAATAGCAATGCAAAGCAAAACACGGAAAGGGTCTAATGAAAACACAAAAGGTAAAAGAAGCATTAAAGAAATAAAACCTCCACCATAACCTAAAGTTTTTCTTTTTTAATGCTTTTGAGAATCATAGTAATAAGCTGATTAATGTCCATGGGCAAGATTTAGAAATATACACCATAGCAAATGTCATAAATCTAAAATTTGAAGATGCTGATGAAATTTCAGCAATATATATAATGCAGTAGATATTTTCAAGAAAGATGGTACTTTGATATTTTTAAAAAATGGTTTCTCAACTAAACAAGTGTCTAGGATAACCAACAGTTAATTGATTCCCAAGCCAATTAAGAGAGCTAATGCCTGAAAACAAGTCTTTTACACCATGTATGGTAGTAATTGCTGTTACTCATCAAATATCCCAGCTGTCTTCCTTTCAGGCAGATGGTAGGATAACACTTCCTGGCCCCCTTGGGAGATGATGGAGCATGTGACTAATTCTGACCAATGATATGCAACTGGATGTAGCCAAATAATTTATTGCCAGCGTGAGACCCTCCAGAGCTCTCTTTGTCCCCTTGCACGTCTTATGAAAATATTTGAGGTGGCTACTGTCACCCTGGATCTCAGAAGGATTATGATCAGTCTAGCTCATCCATATCCAAGGTGAATATGCAGTATGAGCAAGAAGAAAACCTATACGGTTTCAAGCCTCTGGGAGTTTTGGGGTTTTTTTGTTACAGCAGCATGACCAGCTTATTCTGACTTACCCTGAGAAAGCAGGATGTTTCTGAAGTAAAACTAGATGGAATATTTTAGTACATCATCTAATAGGTCAAAGTAATAAAAAGATCTATGCTGTGCCAAACTATGCCTATGATTATTTTAGTATAATTCATTTTATTAAAGTATAGAGATGCTTTGCATTAAGAAAAATCTTAAAGTAATAGAAAAGTATATGTAGGTTGGGTCATAATTACACAACAATATGCCCTCATTATGTCACTGAAATATTACTTCTAATCATCAGTTTGCTCTGGTACAATGAAAATATGACAGTTTATAAAATATAATTTATAAACTGCATTTTAAACACACATCTACATTGTAATGTGAAGTATACTCACTATGTCACCAAAAAGCTAGAAAATACTAAATCTGTCACTGTTCTGGTCCAAACAATTAAAAAGGAAATATAAATTATGAGTTTAAGCTTTCTGAATTAATTTATCTTATCAAAGAGAGCTCTATGATGACAAACGACCCCCCCAATAACATCCCATTATTATAAGATCATACTTTCAAAAATGAATAAAAATTTTCAAAATGTAATCTGTTGAGTAGAAGGGCACACAACTCTCTCACTGGAGGAAGGGACCCCAAGGCCAATGACTGTGTGTGCCTTGTTTGCAGGCCTATTCTGTATGACACAGCACAATGCCTAACACACAGAAGACATTCAGTAAGCATCTGTGGAATACATTAATAAATACATGAGCTCGGGCAATAGGGAGAGAAAGGAAAAAACCCCTGAGGGACCCCTTAGAATCTTAGGTACTTAAATATGAAACAAACTCCCATTGGAGTTAATCTAGTCCAATCCCCTTTTTAGCAAATGGGTAAATGGAGCCACAAAGAGAAGTCATACACTGAGTTAATAGAAGAGCTGGGATTAGAACTCAAGTCACTTGTTTCTCCGTCCATTATTCTTTCCATCATGCCATTCCACTCAACAGCAAGCACAGACTGGAGATGTCCAGGTAAGCACATTTTCCAGCTCTATCAAGTATGCATACTTTTGGTGAGTGCCTATTATGTGTCAGGCACTGTGCCAAGCACCTGGGGAGAAGGTGATAAGATATGATGTTTGGTTTATAGACATGTATTCATGGTTACCTACCCATTAATGGGGAACCATCACAGTTAACAATGTTATATTTCAGTTCAATTTTTTCCCACCAGATAAACTGTTAAAATATGTTGTTTTGCATTTATGGGAAATAAAGGCATTTATTTTTAGGTAAAAAAGCTAACAAAATTCCTGGAAATGTTCATTGCTCTTTAACATTTAAAACTATGACATTGTCTAATGTGGTTTGCTCCATATAAAATGTATTTAATCTTTATTCCAAGGATGCCATCTTTCTGTACTAGAATTACTTTGACAACAATATGTGCTTTGTAACCCTTTGAGAATAGGATCCTGCACCAATTTCACTGAAGTTTGTAACCACAGACTATGCAAAGCTGAATTCTAATTAATAGTACAGTAACAGCTTTGTTCTCTTTGCTCTGTGGGGGGATGAGATAGATGCCTTAACTCTTTAAGCAGGCATCAATTCATGTCGCCCAAGGTGTTCCCATTCCTCTAGGTCACCCTGCTCACCTTTCTAAAGCTTATCCCTGAATAGAAGGACAGGAGTTTAATGAATTACTCACATGTTCCCATTCCATAAGTTTAGCACATATATATGCCTCACTTTATAGTCAATTGTGTATGACTCTACTCCCTTCAAAATTCAGTAAGTTCATTGAGAATAACTTTTCCTTTAAACAAAATAGTCGAGCATGCTCAGGGCAGTAAAAACAGAGCACAGTGAGCAAGGTAAATAGGAAATACAGCAATTTAACTTTAATCATTCCATCCAGGTATAACCACTGTTAATAGATCATGTTATACATGGTATACATTTTTCCTAGTCTTATGAAACACACACACACAACACACACCACACCCATATGTGTAAAAATGTTGTCATAAAGTTTTGTAGATTGTTTTCACCACTTGGTAATATATTCTGAACATCTTTCCACAGCAGCAAATATTCTTCTGCAACATCGTTTTAAATGATCTGATAGCAATCCATTAAGTGGCTGCAAATTAAATCATGCTTACTTATTAGACTGTAGAATTTTTACCCTTCTACAGAATTTTAAACAATGCTTTAGCAAACAGCTTTAATATATACACACACATATATATGCCACTTTATGAATATCTGTTACTTAGATTTATATCATTATTTCACATTATCAAAGACATTAATGGACACAGTGGAAGCACATAGAATTTTGTGGTGAATTGACTGTCACACTATGGTTTATGAAAGTTAACTACTCTTGCTATGACCAGAAGTACCAGGAACAGTGAATCCTGACCTTCTTGATTCTGGTGCATGTCTACTAAAAGCTGAGACTTAAGAGTCTTTGTTTACAGGTGTGATTTTGTACCTTATTTTTTATAGTACTTCGGAATAATTCACCTTGGAAAATGATCATTTTATTGGTTGGCACATAAGCTGAGAAGACTTTTTAAGTAAACAACTCTTTAAGCAATTCACTTAAAAAGCACAGTGGTAGTACAAGTACAGAACTGTCATTTCACTTGATTTCTTTTCAGCTGAGAACTGCTGGAACAGAAAGTGTGTGTCTGTGTCTGTGTGTTAGCATGTGTGTGTATGAGCACACGTGTCTGACTTGGAATAAATTCTGTCCCAGCAAAAGTACAGTATCAACCATTGAACAGTAATATATTTAGGATTTCCAGAGGCAATGTCTCCCAGTCTTATCACTTCTTGGAAACAAGGAAAATTGCTTGTAAGAAGTCTGTTAGAAACTGAATTCTTCCAATATTTCACTAATCTTCAGAAAGGGATAAAGATCTTTACGTGCAAGTAGAAATAAGAACAAAAAGGGGGGAAAAGAAAAGAAAAATCTAGAGGCCAATTAAGAACGTATCTGCACAAAGCCAGGCTCAGCTAATAACCTCAGGTAACCAGTTTATTTCGAGAGCAGTTTGGAAGATTCTGCTTTTTGGAAGGCAAAGACTGTGTTATTTGAAGAATGAAGACCAAGGAATGAGTGTGTCAGCGCTTGCCTCAGGCCAATGTGAACAAGACAAGGAGGAGCCCTGATCGGGCACTTAGTACCCACGTGGCTCTAGGGGAAGACCATCCTACCACTGAATGAACAAACTACATCTTCTGCGCACGGAAGGCTGCTGTTTGACAGGGGATGGTGAGCTGACAGCAATCAGATCTGGGTGAGAATGTCAGAGCCCAGGTCTCAGAATGCCCTGAGAAGCTGCTGTTTGCTAATCTGTCACAAAGGTGCTCTCCCACTGCTGACAGGCAAATTGCAGACCACAGCTGAGTAACCTTACTCTAGGGGAGCCAGTGAGTGACCCCTGAAGCACTAATCAGCAGTTATTTACTGACAGTTCCTGCATATTCCTCACTGTGCTGGGCACCCTGGGAGTGGAAAGGAGGCTGCAGGCAGTCTCTCCCTTCAAGGAGCTGGAAGGGAGGCTGGGAGGCAGACTTCCCACTGCCTGTAGTTTCAGACCCAAAGGCAGCACTGTTCTCATCAGTGATTTTGGAGTTTCAAGAATCACATGCACTTAAAAAACCTAAGTGAAAATGAGGGAGAGTGGACCCGAGGAGAGAGTATTTTAGGTAGGGCAATATACATCCAGTGGGATGTTGGAGCTGACTTGTCATAGCTTGAGAAGGTTGATTATTAAATTTTCAGGAATTTTGCCACCAGTTGATATTGCATTGGGAGTTTAGAATCAGCCATGGTGGGAGTATTTATACCACAGAAATCGGCAAACACTACAAATTAAATTTTGCTCTGTTGTTTTCATCATCATCACTGTTATTTTCTGGAGAGCAAGTGGTTCTTCCACCCACCATTACCTACATCCCAGTTTTTATCTGTCCTTGTCCATTTTATGCTTGTAATTATTAACTGCACCCACTTTCACTCTCAAAAGTATGTCAGTTTCGATAACAGTTATATGATCCCCCTAATTTTAGGATACAGAGATCTCTGGGAGCCAAGACAGGAACTAGACCTGCTTCATGAGCCCTAAACAACTGGGAACTGTGAATGCAGCAGAAACTAAAGAGCTGATGCCCCCATTTCTTTTCCTCAGAGACCTCATGATGCTCCGTCTTTGCTCATCTCTGCACTTGCTGTGTTTTTCTCTTTCTAGAGTCAGTTTCCTAATCAGTTTTCACATGACCTCAAATAACTTCCTGAGCCCCCAAAATCGGATAACCTCCCTATTTTAGGGCCCTCCACAGACTAGCAATAGTCTTGGTATCTTTGCTTCAAAATTTTGAAAGAGAGAATCTGATTCAGCCAACTCGTATGTTAAAGCCAAGCGACACAGATCATATGTCCCTAATAAGACAATAGACTCTGCTGCATTTGGGTCAGGGCTCTATCTCCACCCAGCCATAGCTGGGAGGTGTCCTATATCACAGTAGCAGACCTTCATCCTGGCACCTGTACGCACAAGAACGTATCTATTACGTTTAGTGTTACAGATTCTCCAGCTACACTTAACTGTGTGCTATTTCCTGCATAAATGGTGCTCTTCCAAGCCTCCAATGCTTTGTTTCTGCCAGGAGATTCTCTCTCCACTCCCATCCCCAACTTCTCCTCCCTTAAGAACCCAAGCTCATCCTTCAGGCACAAGTCACATGTCACCTGCTCTTGGTAGCTTTCCATAACTCCTGTCACATTATTGTTTTTCTCTTATCTGTCTTCTCATTGAATTACTCTGCAGCCTGCACTTTCAAACAAGACAAAGTGTTGCCTCACCCACTTCCTGGATATGTTACCTTAAGAAGGTTCTTTAGATTCTCTGAATAATAGGGTCAGGTTGTAAGGACTAACCTAGTATACAGTGAGTACTCAATAAGTACTAATTATTATCATTATTTTTATTATAATATTATAGGTGAATACACTTATAATAGAGGAGCTATAAAGTTATAATATCATAATAGATATTGTCTCCCAAAGAGACAATGAATTACACAGGAAACCCATCAACTTGCACGGTTTGCCCTGGTCTCCTTGCTGTTTCTCAAACATAACGATCACACAACTTGCTTTCAAGGCCTTTTACTTTTTTGTTCTCTCTGATGAGAGCTCACTTTTCCTGGATATATATGTGGCTCATTCCTTTATTTAATTCAGGTTTTTGCTCAGTTTTAACCCTCTCAGAGAAGGCTTCTAAGACATACTACCTAAAATGGCACCTACCATCATTCTCCACTTTACCAGGCTTCATTTTTCTTCATATTATTACCAAACATTCTACCGTCCTACATGTGTGTATGTGTTTGCTTACTGTCACCCTTACAAATATAAGCTCCAGGGGAAGAAGATTAGCCCATTTTGTTCATTGCTGAATATACAGTGCCTAGAACAGTGCATGTTGTAAAATGGATGAATATTTCCCTACTATATATTAGGTGCTCTATAAATGTTTATTGATTTGAACTAACTAGATAAATGCAAAAATATAGGCACGTATCAAGTAGAAATTGAGTTCAGAGAAGGAAACATTATGATCTTATTTTTTTACAAAGCTTTACAGTTTATAAAAAATGTTCACAAGCATCTTTTTTCTTACTCTTCAAATTCAAGCTTTCTATAGACACCCAGTGGCCTCAATGGGCACTGCTTGAAACTGCAGGTGGCTCTGAGTTACAGAGATTGGTGCCCTTGTCACAGAGCAGAGTAGATTAAAATGAAATTTTTTAAAAAGGTTGGCCATTATTTACTGAATGGGTATGTGTATACCAAAAAATGTATATATTTATATACACACATATATACATACACACACATATACATATACACACACAAATATTTATTTCATAATCCCAAGAAATTGATATTATTCTTATCTTTCTTTCACAAATGAGGAATCTGAGGCTCAGGGAGCTTGCCCAAAGCCAAGAGCCAGCAAAAGGCAAACCTGGGACAAAAATTCAAGCCTGACTCCTAAAGTGACGTTAAACTCAAAAGATGCAGTCCTGGTTCAGGAACAAAGACTGGTGGTTCAAAGATTTCAATTAGCAATCACGGGCAATCTACTTCAGCAATCTGTTCTTGCCTCAGTTTCTCTTTTTCAAAGGTTGAGATGCTGTCTTCCATATCTGCCACTGGTAGGTAATGGAGGTAGTAACCCACCACCTTTGTTGTGCCTTGGGTTTCTCAAAGGAAAATGTGTGATGTGAATCCACTGTGCTACCATACAAAAGCAAATACCCCTTCCTTAGTCACTGATTCACTAGTACAGTGAAACACAACTCTAAAGGGACTGGATGCTTCTGGGATCTCCTCCACAGTTCTGTTGAGATCAAGATTCTCAGACATAAGGCATTCAATGAATTCTCAGATGTAAAGACCTACAAATAATAAATGCAATACACACACACACACACACACACACACACACACACACACACACATACATAATGGAAATTTATTATAGAAATTGGCTCGCATTATTATGAAGGCCAAAAAATACCACATCTGCTGTCTACAACCTGGAGAACCAGGAAAGCCAGTAGTGTAATGCAGCCAAGTCTTGGTCTGAGTCCAAAGGCCCAAGAACCAGGAATGCTGATGCCCCTGGGCCAGAGAAAATGGGTGTCCCAGCTTAAACAAAGAGCAAATTCACCCTTGTTCTGCCTTTTTGTCCTATTCAGGCCCTCAAGGGATTGGATGATGCCCATCTACATTGGTGAAGATCATCTTCTTTACTGATTCAAATGTTAATCTCTTCCAGAAACACCCTGACAGACACACCCAGCAATAATGTTTTACCAGCTATCTGGGCATCCCTTAGCCCAGTCAAGGTGACACATGAAATTAACCATCACAGTAGCCTAGACTAAATCAAATATATGAATTGGATGGGGTAAGGATAAAGAAGTTTGAATATCAAATCCAATAAATTTTTACAGTGAATCACTGAATTCAATCTCTTTTACTGTGGATGGAGAAGCAGTGTGAAGTGGTGGGAGAAGCGTGGGTTTGGCAGTCAGTGCTGCCACCTATGAGCTTCATGAACTGAGGGTTGAATCACTTAACCAAGCTTCTACTTCCTCACCTATAAAAAATGAGAGTAACTTTTCAAGAGTATTATATTAAGAATAATATAGTTAAGCAAATAATAAGGATCTAAGATAAAATGAGCAGCCAAGAATGGTACTTCTTCTTCCCATCATCATTATTACTATTGTTATTGCACTCCACCCCCATCTGCAAGTCCATTCATTTGTATGGACCTGCCAGAAACCCTGGCACCGGTTTCTCTCTCTCACAGACTTGTTGCATCACATCTGCCAGGAAGCTCACCTGCTCGGAGGGTTACTCATCCTTTATGTCAAACAGGCCTATCTCCTGGTACCCTATGTACTTCCCAATAATGTGACTGAAAATCCCGTTTAAATGAATTCAGATTTTTAGAAGATTACCCAACATAAACACTACAAAACACAACAGTACCTTGTCTTCTTCTCAGAATTGGGTGATTATTATATAATAGAATCAGAAACAATGAAGCAAATATGAAATGTATACAATTTGTATGAATGCTCATCAGAGGGTACTGTTTCAAAGCTTGAATTAAAATGAATATCATGTGAGGGCCAAATAGTCTGGGTCATCCTTTGTGCAATTCTCAAATGATTATTCATTTGGAAAAGGTGCACTATATTTAAACCTGCACAAAGTATAGCAATGTTAGGCCTACAGGAAATGAACAGTGCTACAATGCTGCCCCCTTGTGTTGGAAAATAAAACAAATGAAAATATGTTATTTCTGCTTATCTGGGAGGGGCTGAATGATACATAGTTATAAACTTAAATATTTCAAGAAGAATTTTTAAAAGAGCATGTTCACAATTGGAAGTGAGATTCCATAAATAAAAGGCATCTGTAATACAACTCACTACATAGATCTATTGCCCTTTCTATTTTATATAGCTCTCTCTACACCTGAGACAAACATGCTGTGGCCTTTCATCCATCACAAACTTGGCAAGAACTAGACTGAAATTACCTCCCATCCACCATCGAATATGCATGTACACTTTGTTCATTAGTGGCTGGTTGGGTTTACTTAACAGGCTAAAGAATGTGTGGGCCCTGGGGGATTGGGTGGTATTGTGCCATGGATTCCATACCCCCTTGCAACTCTTTTATTTTTTAAGTAAAATTTTTTTTAATTTTAATTTTATATTGGAGTATAGTTGATTACCAATGTTGTGTTAGTTCCAGGTGTACAGCAAAGTGATTCAGTTATACATATACATGTATCTATTCTTTTTCAGATCTTTTATTCCACAAAGCTAGATGACTAGAATGTAAAAGGTCCTCACACCTGTGTATCTTGTTCATCCGCTTTGAAGGCAATTGTACTGATGACAATCACTGAGAGAAGAGACTAAAAGCAAGAATAAATACTGCTTGAATGAAAGAAGGCAAGTGTATTCATTTCCTAGGGCTGCCATAACAACATACCACAAACTGAGTGATTTAAAAATATATTCTCCCACAGTTCAGGAGGCCAGAAGTCTGAAATCACGATGGCAGCACAGCCAGGCTCCCTCTGAGATTCTGGGTAGAATACTTCCTTGTCTCTTCCTGGCTTCTGATAGTAGCCATAGGTCCTTGGCATTCCATAACCTTCAGCTGCATCCACTCCAATACCCGCCTCTATCATCACAAGGCCTTCTTCCTGTGTGTCTGTGTCTTCACATGGCATTTTCCTCTTCTTATGAAGAAACTAGTTATATTGGATTAGGGGTCCCACCCTATTCCAGTATGACCTCACCTTGATCACACCTGCAAAGACCTTATTTTCAAATAAAATCACATTCATGGATACTGGGAGTTAGGACTGCAATATACCTTTTGGGGGTCACAATTCAACCCACAACAGCAAGTTAAATATTCTCTCAATGTTCTTATGGGGAAGAATTTATTAATTTTTACCTAAATATTTCTGGTAACTTAATCTATTAGTGATCAAAGAGCATCAATCCAAAGGAGGATAAGAGAAAGAACACATGACAGAAGAAAACTGTCAAAAAGGATTATCTTAGCTCAGGCTGCCATAACAAAATATCATAGGCTGTGTGGCTTAAACAATAAAAATTTATTTTCTCACAGTTCTAGAGGCTGGGAGTTTGCGATCAGAATGCCAGCATGGTCATGTTCTTGGGAGCACTCTCTTTCTGGCTTGCAGAAGGCTGCCTTCTCTGTGTGTCCTCACATGGTCTTTCCCTGGTGTCAGCGTGTGGAGAGAGAAATATCTCTCTTCCTTGTTGTAGAAAGCCACTAATCCCATCATGAGGGCCCCATCCTCATAACCTAGTCTAACCCTAATTACCTCCCAAAGGCCCCTTCTCCAAATGCCACCACAATAGGGGTTACAGTTTCAACATAGGGATTTGGGGTACACAGTTCAGTCCACAGCAAGCATAGAGTAATCTAGAGGAAGCCCATGCCTGTTTTTTTTTGGGAGGGAGAAGCCTTATTTGCTTTAGTTTAGATATTCACTGCACTATACTTTGGGAACATCCTGAGATATTTTGTAAGAATTTGGACTTCCCTCTCAGAGTTCATCACTTTGAGATGACTAATGAGGTAAATCATGAGAGAAGGAGTCTGTACTCCAAACAGGCACTATATATAAAATTGAAGACAAGGGGCATACGACCATCATGGGGACTCTGTGCCTCCAGGTTTTCTGTTTCAGAGGTGAAATTGTGTAAACCTGTACACCAGAATTAACTATTTAGAACATATTGACAAGAGATTACCTCTTCTCCTCAAGGGCACATTGACCCATCCAGAGGTGAATGTTAAGTGAAGTTGCTGTGCTGACCAGGACAAACGTTTTACTCTGTGGTTTGTAGTTGTCATGTCCTTCACAGTGTTGTTAACATGTGTTCCCAAACTTTTCCCTACAAAGGACCCTTTTGATTATTTTTCTCTCATAGCATGTATGTTTTAGAAGCGTTTGGGTATCTTTTCTAAAACCAAGAACAGTTAACGTTTGAATGAATACCATATACCAGGTATCATGCCATGGAGAAGTTACAATTAACTCATGTAACATTCACACATATCCTATGATTTTCAGATGGGACACAAAGAATGTTTAGGGAACTTACCCAAGGTATCAACATTGGTAAATCACAAAACTCAGATATGAACCCAGGAAATCTGACTCCAGAACCCACTGACTTAACTTCACTAATTCTAACTTTTTCACATGACAGCTACTGTAGTAGTGTTTGTTAATTAGTTTTTTAACTAGCAAATTTCAAATACTTATAGGCCCTGTCATCAATATTTTCTCAATGAGGAAAAAGGTCCAGAGGGTTTAAGAATTTTGCCCAAGGCCATAAAATATAGAGGACAGAGGCATGATTCAATCCCATACCTTTCAGACATCTAAAGGCCATGTTCCTCTTTCTATACCAAATTGTCTACCCAGGACCAGCTATATTATTTGTGAGGCCCATTGAAAAATTAAAATGTGGCACTCCTGGTTAAAAAATGATTATGAATTTCAAGGCATCCACTAAGCATGAAATCAATAGCTGGGACCCTCTGAATTTGGGACCAGTCACATGCCCATGAAGCTGGCCCTGCACCTACATCCATGCCCAATAGTTATGAGGGTGTTGCAGGATACAAGCAAGCAAAATAGATCAAATTTCTTTGTTATAACACCTTTGGCTACCTTTTCTATACTCTATTTTATGACCACGTTCAAGGCTATTTGAAGAAATTTGCTAGGAGTATCCAAGGAAAGAACAAAAAAATACACAAAGAGGCAAAGAAGGAACACAACACTAAAGGTTGGTAAGTGTCTTGGTCTCAAAGCTCAGACCATAGATCACTTGAATAATAGAACTTAAAGAGTAAAGATCAGAGTTCAGTCCCCTTTGTTTGGAGACAACGGGAGACCACAAAGTGAGTTAATGACCTTTTATGAAATTTCAACTCTGGGTCTCAATTTTTTTATTTTAGAATGATGTAAAACTAGATTATTTCTAAATGTCTCCCAGGACTAAAATTCATGACACAGTATAGATATTTTAAGTATGTACTCTACAGGGCCATGTAAGTTTTAAAAATTTTTGAAAATGAGACTGTTTTAGCTCAATGTCCTCCAGAAAAGCAGACTCTGAGGCCGATTTGCATGCAAGAAGTTTATTGGGGGGGCAGTGCCCATAAGATCATCGATACCTGTGGGGAAGTGACAAAAGCAAGATTTGCAGAGAACATGATACAGTCATGATAAAGGTCTCAACCATCTCCACAGGGATCTCTCAGCTAGGATGGTCCCTGAGAGGTGTCCTGAACTGGGCATACACAGATACATCAATAGTCACTGGATGCAGATTGACCCTTGGGCATGACAGTCCTCTTCAGACAAGGGCAAGTCAGAGAGGATAGTGGTGCCCAGCAGCTAGGGAAATGAGTGCTTCAGTCCTGTAAGGGCGGGGTGGTGGGGTCAAGAGGGGATACTGGCAACAATCCAAGACGAACACTACAAAGACAATACAATTTTATTGAGTACTCATTCCAAAGGTCAATAACCACTGTCACCTTTTCTCCAGAACTTCTGCTTCCAGCAATACGGTAGGCTAAGAGTTTTATTGATCTTCTGCAACAAAGCAGCTGGATCTTCAATAGGACCTAATTTGTGATATACTGCTGTGCTCACAAGCCCCACTAAAAAACAAATAAACTTTAAGCAGGGCAGCCACTGAATGCAGTAAGCAGTGAGAGTCGAGGAGAGGCAGAGTTGCCTCAAGGGCAAAGGACCACAACAGGACTGCCAAAGGATGCGGAATGGGAGGAAATAAGCCTCTTATTCCTTCACCAAGCCAGGCCTCTAAGGGTCTCAAAATAGTCCTGGGTCGGTGGCATCAAAAACAGACCACCAAAACAGACACAAATATCTCTGGAAGAAGCCACCCCAGCTTAGGCTCGCAGGATTCCCATATAATATGATTAAGTAATGAGCTCACATTAAAATGTCCCAAAGCACATTAGGGTCAGCTGCAATGAGTGAAAGTCAGAGGTCTTCAAGGACTATAGATGTTGGAATTGTCCAGTACAGAATGTAGAATTACTAGGTTTGAAATGTTTAAATAAGTGCAGAATAAAATTACAAAGAAGAGTGATACTACACTGTAGTTTTGCAAGATGTTAAGGGAAATTAGATAAACAGTATTCCAGGTTAAGGGTACTCAGCTACATATGAATCTACAATTATCTCAAAATAGAAAGGTTAATTAGGAAAAAAAAAATCAGTTGCAGCAAAAAGACAGATCACCTACAAAGGGCAGCTGGTCAGACAGGACAGCAGTCTTCTGACCAACATGAAAATCAGAAACGAGTAGGTGGAAACATTGAGAGAAAATGACCATCAGACTAGTATTTTCAATCAAACAAAGCAATCTTTTAAGAAAGAGAGAAAGTAAAGGCAAACTCAGACCATCACCAAACCTTCACTAAAGGAACTTCTGAAGGATGTAATTCAAGAAGTAATGATCCCAGGGCAACAGATCTAAGAGGAAAGAGCAAATGGTGAGCAAACAAAATGGAAGATGTGTTACTTAATCCAAATAAACAAATATGATAAGAACATCAGATATGTGGCAGTTGTTTAAAAATAGGGCAGAACTAAATTAGCATGATAAATAAGGAAAATATTTGAAGATTTTGAGGCTTTTTTTTTGAGGGTTGTGGCTTAAGAGTAACCACTAAGAATAGTAGAAAAAAAGAATAAAATTGTGAAAAAACTACTTCAATCAATCAAAAAAAATCAAAAGAAGAAAAATGCCTAGAGGGAACTCCTTCACAGTCCAGTGGTTGGGACTTCACGCTTTCATTGCCAAGGGCCCAGGTTCAATCCCTGGCTGGGGAACTAAGACCCCACAATCTGCACAGCACGGCCAAAAAAAAAAAAAAAGGAGAAAAATGCAGAGAGAACAAAAATAATATGATAGAAACAAGCCCAGTGGTACCAATAATCATAATGACTATGAAAGGCTTAAATTTGTCCTTTAAAAAACAGAGATTATAAGACCAGAAAGAAAAACAAAACAAAACCATTCCAGATATACACTATTTATGAGAAACACTCCTAGCTCAAAAAGACATGGAAATTTTGAAAACAAATGCATGTAAAAAGGCACCCTAGACAAATACATGATGGACAAAAAAACAAAAACAAAATATCAGACAAAATAGAGTTAAAATCTATCATTATTAGCACTAAAGTGAGTCACTATATGGAGATGGAAAGTTTATTACATCAAGAATACATAAAATTATACTAAAGGTATTTGCAGCACATATAACTGACAAAACATAAGTATTCAAAATATGTAAAGAATGCCTGAAAATCACTAATAGAGAAGAAAATACAGAAAATGGATAAAACACACAAGCATGTCACAGAAATAAAAACAAAATGGTAATAAGCAACTCTATGCCCACAAAACTGATGTACATAAAATGGACCAATTCCTTCAACGACACAATCTGCCAAAACTCACACAAGAAGACACAAATGATCTGAATAGGCCTATATCTATTAAAGAAATTAAATCAATAATTAATAACCTTCCAAAACAGAAAGCACCAGGCCTAGCTGGGTTCACTGGTGAATTCTACTGAACATGAAGGAAGAAAGTATACCAATTCTCCACAATCTCTGTTAGAGGACAGAAGCAGAGGGAATACTTCCTAACTTATTCTATGAGGCCAGTGTTACCCTCATACCAAAAACAGACAAATACATACCAAGAAAAGAAAACTACAGAGCAATATCTCTCATAAGCATATATGCATAAATACTCAACAAAATTTTAGCAAATTGAATCCAAAAGGTATAAAAAGAATTATACATGACAACCAAATGGAATTAAATGGTACGCAAGGCTGGTTCAACATTCGAAAATCAATTAGAATGATCCATCACATCAACAGACCAAAGCAAAATCAGATGATAATATCAATAGATGCAGAAAAGCATTTGACAAAATCCAACACTTATTCATAATAAAAACTCCCAGTAAACTAGAAATAGAGGAGACTTTCTCAACTTGATAAACTATAAAAACCTACAGCTAACATCATATTTAAGCATAAGAAACTTGAAACTTTCTCACTAAGAATCAGGTATAATGTAAGGATGTCCCCTCTCATCACTCCTTTTCAACAATGAACTGGAAGTCTTTGCTAATTCAACAAGGCAAAAAAAGAAAATAAAAGGTATATAGATTGGGAAAGAAGACATAAAACTGTCTTTGTTCACAGATGACATGATCATTTATGTAGAAAATCCAAAAGAATCAACAACAACAACAAAAACCTTCTGGAACAAATGAGCAAATATGGCAAGGTTGAAGGATACAAGATTAATATAAAGTCAATTGCTTTCCTATATAGTAACATTGAACAAGTAGAATTTGAAATTAAAAATGCAGTACCATTTACAATAGCATTCCTCCAAAATAAAATGCTTAGGTATAAATCTAATTAAATATGTACACTATATATAGGGGGAAAACTACAAAACTCTGATGAATGAAACCAAAGAGGAACTAAATAAATGGAAAGATATTCCATGTTTATGGATAGGAAAACTCAATATTGTCAGGATGTCAGTTCTTCTCAACATGATCTACAGATTCAATACAATCCCAATCAAACTTCCAGCAAGCTACTTTATGGATATCAAGAGACTGGTTCTAAAATTTAGATGGACAATAGCCATGCACTATTGAACGAGAAGAACAAAGTTGGAGGACTGACACTACTTGATCTCAGGACATACTACAAAGCTACAGTATTCAAGACAGTGTGGTACTGATGAAAGAAGGGACAACTAGATCAATGGAATAGAAGATAGAGCCCAGAAATAGATCTCCATAAACATAGTCAAGTCATCTTTGACAGAGAAACAAAGGTAATACATGGAGCAAAGTCTCTTTAGTAAATGACACTAGAACAACTGAACATCGATATGCAAAAAAAAAAAAAAAAAAATATCTGGGCACAGACTATACCCTTCACAAAAATTAACTCAAAATGGATCAAAGACATAGGTGTAATATGTAAAACTAAAAAACTCCTAAAAGATAACATATGAGAAAATCTAGGTGAACTTGAGCATGATGGCTTTTTGATACAACACCAAAAACACAGTTCATGAAAGAAATAACTGATAAGCTGTACATCATTAAAATTAAAATTTTCTGCTCTGCAGAAGATAATGTCAAGAAAATTAGAAGATGGGCCAAAGACTGGGAGAAAATATTTGCAACAGACATCTGATAAAGGACTGTTATCCAAGATATACAAAGAACTCTTAATACTCAACAATAAGAAAATAAACCCAATTTTAAAATGGGCCAAATACTTTAACAGACACTGCACCAAAGAAGATATACCAATGGCAAATAAGCATATAAAAAGATCATATGGAGCTTCCCTGGTGGCGCAGTGGCTGAGAGTCCGCCTGCCGATGCAGGGGACGCAGGTTCGTGCCCCGGTCCAGGAGGAGCCCACATACCGTGGAGCGGCTGGGCCCGTGAGCCATGGCCGCTGAGCCTGCGCGTCCGGAGCCTGTGCTCCGTAACGGGAGAGGCCACAACAGTGAGAGGCCCGCATACCACAAAAAAAAAAAAAAAAAAAAGATCATATGTCATCTGGGAAAATGCAAATTAAAACAACAAGATACCATTACACACCTATTAGAATGGCCAAAATCCAGAACACCGACAAAACCAAGTGCTTGTGAGGATGTGGAGCAGCAGGAACTCTCATGCATTGCTGGTGGGAGTGCAAACTGGCACAGCCACTTCGAAAGATGGTTTGGCAGTTTCTGACAAAATGAAACATACTCTTACCACACAATCCAGCAATTATGTTCCTTGATATCTACCCAAAGGATCTGCAAACTTATGTCCACTCAAAACCTGCACAGGGATGTTTATAGTAGGTTTATTTATAATTGCCAAAACTTGGAGGCACCAAGATTCTCTCCAGTAAATAAACAGATAAATAAATATGGACATACAAACAATGGAATATTATTCAACACTAAAATGAAAGGTGCTTTCAAGCCATGAAAAGATATGATGGAACTTTAAATGCATATAACTAAGTGAAAGAAGCCAATCTGAAAGGATACGTACATATGATTCCAATATATGACTTCTAGAAAATGCAGAACTATAGAGACAATAAAAAGATCAATGGTTTTGGGGGGGGGGATGAATAGGTGGAACACAGAGAATTTTTAGGACAAAAACTTCGTATTATATTATAGAGATGAATATATATTCATAGAACGTACAGCACCAAAGGTGAACCCTAAAGGAAACTGTGGACTTTGGGTGATTATGATGTGTCAATGTAGGTTCATCCTTGGCAAAAAAAAGAAAAAGTACCATTCTGAAGAGTGAGGTTGATAATGAGGGAGACTGCATGTGGAGGCGGGGAGCAGAGGATGTATGGGAAATCTCTGTACTTTCCTCTCAACTTTCTTGTAATCCTAAAACTGCTCTAAAAAATAAAGTCAAAAAATGGCAAATAAACCTTGAAAATTTGCTGAAATTCATTAGTAATTATGTAACACAAATTAAAGCCACAATGAGATATCGTTACATACTGACTAGATTGGCAAAAAACAAGATGTCTGAAAATATCAAGGGTAAGATAGTGAATAGATAAATAGGAACTTTTACACACTGCTGGTAGGAATGTACATTTTCGACCTCTTTGAAAAATAACAGTGTTTCCTGGTAAAGTTCAGGGTGTACACCCTCTATGCCAGCAGTGTCACCAGTGCATATTTCTTAGAGAAAATCTTGCACAAATGTACCAGGGAGACAAGTATACATAACATTCACAACAATAGAAACAAAGGTAACAAGTTTATTTCAAGCTCCACCTTACTTTATCTCACTCATTATTTCAGGTATTTCACAAACATTTACTGAAAGTCACTGGAAAGTCACCGGAGAACCGCACAAGGAGAAAACCCTCAGAAAATCAAGGAACTACAATCTATATCTATATCGCTTTGTATATCTACATCTAAAATAGCATCTATGCACGATGTAATACTCTGTGTGCATATGTATGTGCCAGCAGGTGTGTATGTGTGTTTTAAATAAAGTGGCTTTGAGAACATGGAGGAAGGAGTGAACTATTATGCTTGGAAAGGAGAATAATTGATGGAAAGGCCTCAGAGAGGAAACAATGAGATGCTATCACTGTTACTAAAACCAACACCTTTCGTTTCCTGAATTAAAACAGGACCATTCAACCAAGAAACTAAAAATACTGCTCTTTAAAATGTGCTGAGTTATGACGTTCTCAAATCTTAAATATGCCCCAGTGGTAAGAATGAAACTTTGGCAATTATAGCAGCTCTCTGAGTTTCAGCACATCATTTAGAAAGCACTGCTTCAGGTTAAATATCAAGAAGAATTTGCTGACAGCATGAAATAGCCTTGAAGAAAACTGTGGAATCTTCTCTGGATCCCTCTTAAAATATCCCAGGAGCTACGGATTCCCTGGTGGCGCAGTGGTTGAGAGTCCGCCTGCCAATGCAGGGGACACAGGTTCGTGCCCTGGTCCAGGAGGATCCCACATGCCGCAGAGCGGCTGGGCCCGTGAGCCATGGCCACTGAGCCTGCGCGTCCGGAGCCTGTGCTCCGCAATGGGAGAGGCCACCTAATCAGTCTGGAACCTAAAGACATTTGAGTGACTTCTGTATGCCATGACATACTTATGGTTCTGTATTTGCTGAATTATGAGATGGATTTCTTTTTCTAGATCAATAACTTGCTTATTATTCCATTTAATTTAGTTAAAACATATTTGTTCAGTTCCTAATATATTCCAGGCATGCTGTGAGGTCTCAGAAATACAGAAATGAATAAGACACACCCTGTCCTCAAGAAACTCAGAGATCAATAGACTAGCATGCAATACAGTAGGTGATTGTTTTTCTTCCAGTTTTATTGAGATACAGTTGACATACAGCACTGTGTAAGTTTCAGGTGTACAGCATAATAATTTGGCTTACATACATCATGAAATGATTATCACAATAAGTTTAGTGAACATCCATCATCTTATATAGATACAAAATTAAAGAAATAGAAAATTTTTGTATGTGATGAGAACTCTCAGGATTTACTCTCTTAACAGCTTTCATATATAACATACAGCCGTGGTAATTATATTTTTCATGTTGTACATCACATCCCTAGCACTTATTTACCTTATAACTGGAAGTTTGTACCATTTGACCACCTTCATCCAGTTGCCTCTCCCCCCACCCCCGCCCACACCTCTGGTAACCACAAGTCTGTTCTCTTTTTCTGTTTTTTTTTTTTGAAGTATAATTGACCTACAACACTATGTTAGTTCCTATCATACAACATAGTGATTTGATACTTCTATATATTTCAAAATGATCACCATGAGTCTAGTTACTGTATGTTACCATATAAACATATTATATATTTATTGACTATACTCCCACACTGTACATTTCATAACCATGACTCATTTATTTTGCAACTGGAAGTTTATACCTCTTAATCTCTCTCACCTATTTCTTTCCTCCCATCATTCCCTTCCCCTTTGCCCATTTTAAAATTGGGTTATTTTTCTTTTTACTATTGAGTTGTAAGAGTTCTTTATACTCTTGCTATAAGTCCCTTATCAGATATATGATCTGCAAATATTTTCTTCCATTCTATGGCTGTCTTTTCAATTTCTTTTTTTTTTTTTTTTTTTGCGGTACGCGGGCCTCTCACTGTTGTGGCCTCTCCTATTGCGGAGCACAGGCTCCGGACGCACAGGCTCAGCGGCCATGGCTCACGGGCCCAGCCGCTCCGCGGCATGTGGGAATCTTCCCAGAACGGGGCACGAACCCGTGTCCCCTGCATCGGCAGGTGGACTCTCAACCACTGCGCCACCAGGGAAGCCCTTTTCAATTTCTTGATAGTGTTCTTTGAAGCACAAAAGTTTTAAATTTATACAAAGTCCAATTTATCCTGCTGTTGTCGTTGCTATTGCTTGTGCTTTTGATGTCATATCTAAGAATCCACTGCCAAACCCAAGGTCACAGAAATTGACCTCTGTGTTTTCTTCTAAGAGTTTTATAGTTTTAGTGTTTACACTTAGGGCTCTCATCCATTTGAGTTGATTTTTGTATATGGTGTAAAGTAAGGTTTCGACTTCATTCTTTTGCATGTGGCTATCCAGTTGTTCCCGCACCATTTATTGAAAACAGTGTTCTTTCTCAACTGAATGGTCTTGGCACCCTTGCCCAAAATCAATCGACCACGGGTGAATTTCTGGACTCACTTCTGTTCCATTGATCTGTATGTCTATCCTTATGCCAGTAACAGTCGGTCTTGAAGTAGGTGATTAACAGATGTGTTACCTGTAACATCAGAACTATGTTTACAAAATTCAAAAGGGGATCAGGAGGAATTCCCCAAAGAAGCAAAATGTGAGCTGGATTTGAGTGACAAAGGTTATGGTTAAGATACTAGACAATGAACTGAGAGAAAGAGGCATAAATCCCTACTCTTCAGGAAACAGCCTAGAGTACCAGAATGAGCTTTGTGTGAAGCAGACCTGGGCTTGAATCACAAGTCTCACTGTTATTAATACAAGCTTGAGCAACTTACTTAAATGCTTCACTTGTGTATGTGTATGTGTGTGTTAGCTTGCACACATGTGCCACTTATACTGTAGTAATGGATTATGCCTTTGTTGTTGTCATCGTTTTTTTTTTAGGCAATGGGGGAAGACACATTTCTGTGGGTAGAGAATAGAATATCCCCTAAACGGGTAGATGTTCCCCCAATATCATGCTTGACTTTAGAGGGTATTTCATAAACTGTCCATGGCCTGGAGAAGCACTTGTCTACATTTCTTGTCCCAGTCCTCAAAATAGAAAGTCACTGTGTCTTAATACCAGGTTTACGGGCTGTGCCATAACTGACATTGAGACGGATATGGCTTCAGAGTATGGGGAAGGATTTAAGGAAAAGACAACATAAATCACTTAAATATATCTTCTCCTATAGAATGAATGCAATAGATTCTCTCATAACATATCATTTTCCAGCGGGCCAAACATGCATTATCTTACATCTGTGTTCCTGCTCATGGTTCTTGAGGTACTCACAAATTGTACAGTATTTTCAACAAAAACACAAACAGACATGAGTTTGGCTACTTTACTTTAAAAAGAATAAAAAGGATGTTTAAATTTTTTGAAAAAAAACTTCTAACTTGAAAAAAACTGCATGTAAAATATGCAACAAAGTGACATTCCAATAAAATATAAAGAAACTGGAAAAAGAAAATGAAAAACTTGCATGAAGGATAAGATGTGTATACAAATAAACTTGAGACTCATTCTGGCCATTCTAGGTCTTGCTGTAGTTTCAGCTGAGGTGAGAGGCTTGAACAAATTAAGCATTATATTTCTATTTTTTTAAATTTTCTCTTAATATCCCAGTATTTTAAAAAATAAGAAAAAAAAGAATTTAAGAAAAGTTCTATGCATCTAGATATTGCTTTACAGATGTGAAAAATCACAGCTATATATGACAGCAAACTATTTCCTTAAGTTAAATATTTGGGGTTTTTTTCCAAGATCATGATAATTTATGGTATGTAATTCCCTTAAAATGTGTGAACATGATATATAAACTAATAGTTTATTTTTTAATCTAAGTATTCATTAAGAGTTTTAATGACAATTCAGTTGCCACTGCCTCCGCAGAGCCAAATGTTGTAATTAATAAAAAATATTATCTAAGAACTACAATAACTCAAAAAAGGTGATCTAATTTGGCAATACTTTCTATTAAAAGCAAGTTCTCTGAACAATATAACAGATAATTATGCTGAAATAAAGGTAAGAAAAATAAATAGAATGGAATAAAAATAATTAATGACATACATTAATTGTATTATTCATTCAAATATCACTGGATCATTCACAGACCATTCACTATGCAAAATAATCATTAAGTTTAATCACCATTGATATTTTGCTAATGTGTACTCTTGTAAAAGCACATATACATATATTTTCTTTTAATTTCATACTTATGAAGGTAGGAGAGCTATTAGTTTCTTAATGCTGCTATAAAAATTATCACAGACTTATTCGCTTAAAATAACACAAATGTGTTACTGAATAATTCTGAAGTTCGTAAATCCAAACTTGGTCAGCAGGGCTGTGTTCTCTCTGATGGTTCTAGGGGAGAATCTATTTCCTCTCTTTTTCTATCTTCTAGAGGCTGCCTGCATTCCTCACTCATGGGCACCAAACCATGACTGTTGCTTGTTGTCACATGTCCTTCTCTGACTCACCTGCCTCCCTCTTATAAGGACCCTTGTGCTTACATGACTGATTATTCCCGATAATCTCCCCACCTCAAGGTCTTTAATCACACCCACAAAGTCCCTTTATCACATAAGGTAATGTATCCACAGGTTCCAGGGATTGTGGGGCTGTTATTCTGCCCACACAGAGGATAAAGCTTCGTTTAAATCTTGCCCTGTTAAATTATAAATGTAAGTGTATGTTGTGTGGGACTCCAATTTATACTCTTGTTCCAAACCCTGTAAATGTTGGGGGTGGGCCTGATGTTCCCCCAAAATGACAGCCTATATAATAGGAAGGCACTGAGTTGATAAATTAGTATTGGGGCTGAAGAGAGAATTCCTGTACTTCTTTTGGCCTAGACTTCAAGTACCCTAAATATTGTTGAGGGTGCTTTGGAATTCCAAGGGTGAAAAATGTTCCAAGCCCCATGGAGGTGGCCTGAGAGCTAGTTGCTGAGATCCACTGCCAACAGGGGGCTATGCACTGATGATGACTAAGCAAAATTCAGTTTATTACCCTTTAGTGAACACCCTCTATGAGTCAGGTGCTCTGCTAATTGCTTAACTCTCATCATCTCACCTAATTTTCACAATAGCTTTAAAAGGTAGGTATTATTATTACGGGTGCAGAGCCTTAATATCAACATGATTAAGTGACAAGTTGGATTCAAAGTCTAGTTTGTCTAACTATAAAACTGGTGCTTTTAGCCACTATAATGCATTTCTATATTTGATGAATCATTGTATGTAATTATATATTACTGGGGAAGTTCATTTTCTTTTCATTATGGACAAGCCATTAGGAAAGTTGTTTAAATGTTACAATTGTGTCATGGCAATTAAGGGTTTATTTGGCTTCAGTGGCACATGGGAAAGTACTCCCTGAGGTCAGAAGGATGTTATCAAAGGTGATCAGTAAAAGACTCCCTCAGACAGTGATTCTCAAACTTTAGCAGACCTCAGAATCACCTGGAAGGTTTATTAAAACACAGATTGTGGACCGTACACTTAGAGTTTCTAGTTTCATAGGTCTGGGGTGGAGCCAGTAATTTTCATTTTAACAAATTCTCCAGTGCTAATACTCTAGCTTGGAGACCACACTTTGAGAACATCATCTTAAGGAAAGGGGTTCCCTTAAGGAAAGAGAATCTCAGTAGATAAGAGTGAACCACAGGTTTCTGCCATGGTTTCCCACAGGGAGATTCACCTTCTGTTGCCAAATCTTGGAGTATCAGGATTTGTTTCCTCAGAGCAGAGATTCAAACCAAGCTTAGAATTATAAGTGGAATTTTGACAGCTAGGAAGGAGAAGATGAAAAGGGGATTCTGCAGCAAGTAGAAGGAAAAAATCACAAGCTAGAACAAGGGATTTATGTATGGGGGAAATGGAATATAAGCTGAAAGACAACTTTAGTGCAGACTTTGGAGAGGTTCGCTTAAAGAAACCATAATACCCTATTTTTTTAATGTAGATTTTCCAGTTTTCAAAGCACGTTAGCATGCATCACCATTTTTCAAGTGTTTATGGCACAGGGACTACTCATTCCGCAGTGTACTCTAAGCTTGTAGAGTGAAGAACAGGATGGTCCTAACCATAAACTGCTTTTTGTCAACTTGGGAGACAATGACTTATTTCCAGACCCTTCAAGAAGACTGAAGTCCTGAGCGAGGTTATACATTGTTTTGCTGGCAAAAAAGTAGAAATTCCCAAACTCAAACTGAAATAACAGAAAATCAAAATCTCACTCTCATCCATTTGTACACTACCTTTGGATCTTCTATATTCTCTTTCCTTTTTTACTTTCTGTCCCCTTTTCATAAATAGTGTACTGGTATAGAGACATTTTCACTTGTACATGGAAAGCAAAAGGGTAAAGCATTGTTCACAGTACAATCATGCCATTCCAAATGGGACAATGTCCTCATAATCTCTCACTCCAACTACTATAGAGTAAAAGTAAGGATAAGAAGGAGGGGGAAACGATGAAATTAACCAAGGGTCACAGTGGGGAATAACATTCTCAATTTGAGGATGCTGAGTTGATAGCAGACCAGGAGGGAACACCTCATTTTCATGAGGGTCCCTAGTTCAAAGACGGTGAATTAGGCATTTGGGACTTATGGTCAATGGGATTGAGTGTAATTTTGCTAAAAGGAAGGAAAGATAAACAAAACTTTCCTACCCAAGCATAAAGAAGATTTCCAAATAGTTCAAAGAAATATATTTCTTACCTTGGATACAGAATAGAAAGAGTTTACTGATCATAAAGAGTGTAGAGTTCAGAATAGCTCTACCCTGTTGTACTGAATGCTGTTTATGTCCACCCAGATCCCCTCCTCAGGCTGGTGCACCCCTAACCTGTTTGCTGTAATTGTTGGAGATAACAATATAGAGAATTGCCCTGGACCAAATGGAAGCACCTTGCCTGGGAGGCTATACCTCTCCCCACTCTCCACCAGGGTTGACTCCGTCAGTGACCTGCTGGCGTGAAATAGAGAAGGTCAGCCCCCTTGCCTGAATGTGAGACTAGCTCTGTCATGCCATTTATGCTCTAGAGTATCTTGTGGGATCAGACTGAAGCCAGTCTTTACTGAGACCACATTCTTTTTTTTTAATTGAAGTATAGTTGATTTACAATATTGTGTTAATTTCTGCTATACAGCAAAGTTAATTTCAGTTATACATATATGTATAACTGGACGGCAGTCATAGTAAAACAAGGACAGAACTTAATTGCTAGCAGAGCTTCAGAAAAGGTTGAATCTCAGCCTAGGCAAGTCTCTTACACAAACTCGGTCCTGCAGAGAAGGAGAGGCATCCTGACACTTGGAAGGAGATATCTGTGAAGATACAGTTAAGAACTTCAAATCCTGAGGTTATTCTGAACCCTATGGGCCTGAAGAAATAGCCAATTCCCCCTTATCAGAAGATAGAGCTAGACACACACACACACACACACACACACACACCTGAAGTTATACAAAGGCCTCAAATGAGGCAAGTGCCTCAGACGATATTTCTTTTTTTAAAAAATATATTCATTTTATTTATTTATTTTTGGCTGCGTTGGGTCTTCATTGCTGCGTGTGGGCTTTCTCTAGCTGTGGTGAGTGGAGCTACTCTTCGTTGCGGTGTGCATGCTTCTCATTGTGGTGGCTTCTCTTATTGCGGAGCACGGGTTCTAGGCGTGCAGACTTCAGTAGTTGTGGCGCACGGGCTCAGTAGTTGTGGCTCACAGGCTCTAGAGCTGAGGCTCAGTAGTTGTGGTGCACAGGCTTAGTTGCTCTGCAGCATGTGCGATTTTCCCGGACCAGGAATCGAACCCGTGTCCCCTGCATCGGCAGGCAGATTCTTAACCATTGTGCCACCAGGGAAGTCCCGATATTCCTTATCCTTCTCAAGATTTGCCCTACCTCCTCTGTTGGCTCATAATCAAATGTTATCAAATGAATCAAATGTTAGCATAACCTAACTCAGGAAGTGCTGGGCCAGCTAAGGCAGAAGAGAAAGTATATGCCTAGAAAGCTTCAGGACTTGGATAACACATTACCATCAGGAACTAGGAGCAGTCCCTGATGGGCTAGATCAAGAGGGCACAGAATATAAAGGTGGATTGGGGAGAGTTTTGCAATATGATAGTACTTTCCACTGATACAGGATTTAATGTCCTAGTAGGGACCCTGGTGGCAGTTGTAACAGAGTGCTGCAGAGGCTCTTAAAAGCTTGAAAAAACCAACGGCCTATATTAGACAAAATAGAGATGCCAGAATTGCTGTAGCAAAGTGTAGAAGAAGGGTTTAAAAATCAGACAGAAGCATGTATAGGCCCTCTATTAGACAGAAAACCCTGAAGCTATCCTTAGGAAGGCCCAGAAGACACTCCCTTTATAAAGGCAATGATGTTAGAGAGACAACTGCATGGTTCAATAGGCTGGGAATAACATCAGGAGATATTGTGATAGTACTGTGTTCCCCAATAGTGGTACGGATGATAGACTGGGAATAGCAGATGCCAGGTGGCAGCACATAACCATTAGAAGAGAGTTGGACAGAATTACTATAAACAGTAGCAAGTTCAGAATGAGTCAGCAAGGCCTAACCCACAAAATTTATGGAAATGGCCCATAGAACACAGGATTCCTAGGAACAAGATAGATGGGCAGCCAAAAAGGGTATAGACACATACATATAAAATAGAGATCAAGAACTGATGAGAAAAAGTTTGAGGTCAGCCACCCTCAATGAAAAGTTATGTTCACATGCCCAGTTCTCTGACCCAGAACACATCATCTAAAGGGAAGTCCCTGCAACACCACAGCTAGCCCTGTGGATTATGCAGACCTTTCAAAGCTATTGAACACAGATTGATGCTGATAACCAGAGATCCCAAATACCATCATGGCCTTCCCTTTAAGAGCAGACGTGTGTGGAAGTCAGCTGATAAATGGTATCCTAACCATGTTTGTCTCACAGTGGTCATTTCCCTGGTTTCCAAATGCATAATTGGAACGAGTATATTTAGCAATTGGCAGAACCCTAACTTTGTTCCTTGAATTGTAAAATTAGAGATGTTTTGTAGGAAAGCCAAGAGAAGATCCTAAAAGTGCCCCTACAACCATTCCATGAGAATAATAATTTTTTTAATATTTATATTGCATCCATATAAATTTCTTAGGGCTATTACAACAAAGTACCATAAACTGGATGGCTTTATACAACCGAAATTTATTCTCTCATAGTTCTGAAGGCTGGAAGTCTGAAAGCAAGGTGTTAGCAGGGCCATGCTCCTTCCAAAGCCTCTAAGGGAGGATCTTTCCTGCCTCTCCAGCCTTTGGTAGCCCCCAGGTATCCCTTGATTTGTGGTAGTACAACTTCAATCTGCCTCCTTCTGTCTTCTCTCTAGCCGTCTTCCCTCTGTATCTGTATCTGTGTCTAAATTTCCCTCTTCTTATAAGGACACCTGTCTCACTAGATTAAGGGCCCACCCTACTCCAGTATGGGTACATCTTAACTAATTACATCTACGATGACCCTACTTCCAAATAAGGTCATATTCACAGGTACAAGAGGGTAGGACTTCAATATATCTTTGGGGGGATACATTTCAACCTATAACAGCATCTAAAAGGGGTGACAGAAATCAGTGCCACCCTCAAAATCTTAAAGAACATAGGAGTGGTAGTCCCCAGCATAACACTATTTAATACGCCAGTCTGGCCCCTGCAAAAGTTAGGTAGACCATAGAAGCTTATGGACTACCACAAGTTAATCAAGCAGTCACTTGAATTGCAGCTGCTGTACCACATGTGGTATATTTACCAAAGCAGATTTTTTTTTTTTACATCTTTATTGGAGTATAATTGCTTTACAATGGTGTGTTAGTTTCTGCTTTATAACAAAGTGAATCAGTTATACATATACATATGTTCCCATATCTCTTCCCTCTTGCATCTCCCTCCCTCCCACCCTTCCTATCCCACCCCTCCAGGCGGTCACAAAGCACCGAGCTGATCTCCCTGTGCTATGCGGCTGCTTCCCACTAGCTATCTACCTTACGTTTGGTAGTGTATATATGTCCATGCCTCTCCCAAAGCAGATTAATACAGTCTTGACAAATGTTTTCTTTTTAATTCTTATCAGGAAGAAGAATAGTAAGTTCCCATTCACATGGACAGACGACAGTGCACATCCACAGTCTTGCCTCAGGGCTGTTTTAATTCTCCTTCCTCTTGTCATAATATTGCCAGAAGAGCCTTGTGGACGTTCTGCAGATCATCACACTGGTCCACTATATTGACGATGCCATGTTAATCATATGCCTTAGAAGGATGCCTTAGAAAGACACACGTGCTCCAGAGGGAGACAAAACCCAGAAAGATTTAGAAGTTTGCACACAGGTAAAGTCCCTAGGGGTCCAGTGTTATAGGCATCCTGGGATATTCCCTTGAAAGTAAAGGATAAGTTATTACTTTACATCTCTTAGCAGTAAAAAAGAATCATAATGTTTGATGGGCATCTTTGCTTTTGAGAAGCAGCATATAATACACTTGAGAATACTGCTATGACCCATTTTTCAGATGATATAGAAAGCCATTGAGTTGAGCTCAGGGCAAGGAAAGGTTCTGTATAAGGTCTAGGAAGGTTGCTTGGACTACATCACCCATGGTACTGGAATTATTGATATTTGTGGCAGCAAAATACATGATGTACAGTACAAACTCCTAGGTTTCTAGAGAAAAGCTATGACATCTATAGCAGAGAACTCTGAACTATTAATAAACAACACCTGGAATGTCTTGGGGCCCCATTAGAAACCGAGCATCAAACAATGGGATCTCAAGTGACATCAAGCGGACCATATAGCCAGAATTGCCCACCACTCGCTGTATGCAGTGGTACGCTAGAGACAGTTCATGTGCGTCCCCAGCAGCAATCCACCATAACATGAATGTGATACATCTGGGATCAAATGTGAGCAGGCCTAGAAATATATTTGTGCAGGGAGCTGCACAAATATATGTCCCAAACCCCCATGTCATCTGTCACTGTGACAGCAATGCTTTTCCCTCATTTCACACCTATGAACTCATGGAAGGCTTCCTGTGAGGAGGTGAGGAGGAAAAAGCCCAAGATGGGTACATGGCTAGGTCAACTCAGTATGTGGGTGTAAGCTAAAAATGAATTGCTATTGTGCTACAGAGCAGCCCTGGAAAATTGCAGTTAAGGGAAGAAAAAGAGAAGTGGACTGAGACTGGGATATATGAACTAAGGACTTAGCTGACTGGCTGGTCCGGACCCTGGAATATGCAACTTTGGAAGATGGGTATAGGAAGGTCAGGATAAGAGGCATATGGATGAACCTATGAAGGTGGGCACAAAGTATGGGGATTGTTAGAGCACATGTTCATGCCTACCAGAGAGAATCCATTGCAGAAGAAGAGAAAAGAACACCAAGGATGAATCAGAGAGTAGGTATCAGCCAGATTCTGCACGTGGCTACCCTGAAGCCTGGTCAATGGTCTTCTGAACAGAGTAGCCAGAGTGGTAGCAATGGAGAATATGAATGGACCTAATATCATGGGCTCCGCCTCTTCAAAGCTTATCTAGTAACTGCTGCTGCTTAAGGTTGGGCCTGCCAGCAACAGAGAGCAATGCAGAGACCATCCCTCAAGGAGATCAACCTGCCACCTGGCAGCAATTTGATTACATAAGATACTTTTCACGCAGTAAAATGGGTGAATGTTTGATCTATGTTTAATCAAGCTAGGACTTACATGTATTCTTGGTCTGAGTTTGCCTTTCTTGCCAACAGTGTCTCAGCCAGCCCACTAGCCAAGGACTCAAATTGTATAATGACCAAATTGGAATCCCACATATTATCAACTTGGGCCAAAGGATCACTTTACAGCAAAGGAGGTATGGTGGAGAGGAAACGCCAAGGGGTACACTAATCCTACTACCACCATACCATCTAGAAGTTGCCAGCATTAGAATGGAATGTAGTGGACTTAAAGTCATTATCGAGGTGCTAGCTTGAAGGAGACACCCTTATGGCATGGGGCACTGTACATGTTAAGTACTCTTAACATGCTTCGAGTGCCCCTCTTGGGAACCAGCACCACTAGACTCACAGAGCCTAAAGTGGGGGACTGTGAAGTCATAAATGGTCTCCAAATTGTCAAACTCAATTCACATTCCCTGCCCTAGCCTGAGGTCTTGGTAGTAAAAGTACAAGGAATAAAGTTTGGGGACACTTATGGCGCCCTAGCCTATGGAAGTTCATAGAGAAGAATGCTCTGTAATTGTCAAGTCTCTACACATAACAAAAACTAAACATATACTAATAGGAGTGTCAGAATTGGAAACCTACTGCAATTGACTATAATTTTACAGATGCGGCAAGATGGGTATCACTTAAAGTCCACTGGGGATCTGTATCAGTGAGATCGTGTAGTATGAAACAGGGTATATGGCTATACCCATAAGAGACCCAAAATCAGAACTTACTGAGATTTGGCACTTAATTTATACTCCAGTCCATTACAACATCTATTATATGGACAAGAGCTGCTCTTGTTAGGAAGTTAATTCTAACTGACATTTTGTAATGATTGTAGTCTAATACATAATGTAACTACATAATAATGAGGAAATTGGTAAGGATAACTTGATTTATTTTTTTAAAAATCCTATCATAATACTAATATCAATGATCAAATGTATTAGGAAATTGAATTAAAATCCCTATAGAATTTTCTCCCAATGGAAGCTAATTGGCTAGAGGAGGAACTAGATTTACTTGGCAATCAATTAATCTTTACATTAAATCAATCTATTAATGCCTTACATAAAAGTCATATTTTGGTGATAAAAGGAGGTAAAGGGGTTGACAAACATGTGCAAGATTACAAATAAACCTGTGCTGGATATTTGGAAAACCAAAATATTTCTTTAAAACAATACCTATACTCTATTAGATGAAACAAGTAATTAGTATTTTGTTATTTGCATTTCTGCTTATTTTGGGGGGGGTTCTATAAATGGTGCAAAAGATGCATGAAAAAAGAACAATAACAAGCAAGTTATAATTAAGAGGCTTGACCAAAAGTCAGGTGGGTGGACTGCAAAATACAGTTACATTGCAGCTGGACTGGAAGAGTTTTTGGTTATCTCCAGGGACAACCGGACATCAGGAGCTGATTTTTGGTCAAGATAACAATGAATAGACTAACAATGTATAATGTGCTGTTTAAAGTTTAACACCACTGATGGCACTCAGGGCCAGCTTGATTGTTGATGGTTTACAACTACTGTAACCAATTAAAGAGACTGACTTGACTATGGGAGAGAGATCTGCCTGGAAACTTCTGCCAGAGCTCTCCTGAAAAAAAAATTCCTCACTTGCATCTTGGTGGCTCATGATCCAGAGATGAAGTGCATTCTGTACAACTAAGAAAGGACCTTGGGGACTCCTCTTGGAAGTCTTCTGCACTTTTTCTCCTGCAATCACTTATACTTTGTCATTATTAAGAGGCTTCCATGAATATGGGATGAGGAAATCTTATGAGTTATTTCGATTATCCAAACTGTATAATCTTTGCTGAAATTACAAAGGCATTCTTGATTTAAGTTTAACACCATAGTTAGTAATAACTTTCACCACTTCCCAAATGGTATGTGTACCTTATAAAGGTAAGACTGTTTTTGTCCTCCAGTCTTTCTGGTTCCACCATTTCTGGAACTAGGCTGAAAACCTAAGGCCCTGGATGAACATCTTCAACAGTTTTCTTCAGTTTCTGTTTCCACTCCTTGGGCCCAGCCAGTCAATGGCTTCAACCTTCCCCTGTTTTGTTTTTCTGTTTCATTTCAGGTCTAGAGAATTTCTGTAATCTGCAACTGCTGTGTTTTTCAAGCAGAACTTACATTTTATCAAAACTCCCTATATATGTATTTTCAAAGATTGTTTAATCTTTTATTTTAACTGTGTTTCTTAAAAACAGCATGAGGCTCAGGGGTCATATGATCCAATCTGACAGGCTCTGTCTTTCAGTGAGATCATTCAGTCTATTCACATTTAGTGTTATACCATGTATATTTTACTTCCAATTCTCCTTATAGTTACCAACCTTATAAAGCTAAATAGCAAGAGGACATTTTTTTCACTTTGTTGTACCCTCTTTGTATTTTTCTTTTTTCTGGTTTGATTACATTGATTTTTATTTCTTTTTTGCCCCATTTTAATTTGAAAAGACTACTATACTTTTGTATTCCATTAATAGCTGTTTTCCCTTTCCCAGTGCTTATAATCAAAACAGCTTCTCTACTGTTATGTGACCACAAGATATGTTATGTCCTTTACCATTATATGCTCTTCCCTCATTTCTCCCAAATACAGTTGGTCTTTTATAATATTTTCCCTACCCCTCAACTACTCAGAAGCAAATTTTGCAGGGCTTTCATTGAAACCCCCAAGTCCCAGGCTATGCTAAAATGGTTATTATATTTATTTCTGGATTATTATAGGTTTTCCTTTCATCATGTCATTTTTATTCCAGATTTTTTTTTTTTTTTTGCCTTTGCTCTAAGGCCAGGTTGGTTGGTTGCTTGGTTGATTTATTTTTATTTAGGTATAGTTGATTTACAGTAATTATATTAGTTTCAGGCATACAATTTAGAGATTCAGTATTTTTACAGTTTATACTCCATTAAAAGTTACTGCAAGACAAAGGCTATAGACTCAAGGGGGCGGAGTCAAGATGGCGGTGTGGGAGGACGCCTAGTTAGCGTCTCCCCACAACTAGGGTGCCTGCCAGCCACTGGTGGGGGACTCTGATGCCCAAGTAGACAGGAGGAACCCCCAAGTGAACCGATAGGACGTGGTGGGACTGAGTGGGAAGAAGAAGTGGAGGCCAGACAGGATCAGCTCCCGAGGCGGGGGAGATAAGGAGAAACAGGCAGGAGGGGCCCTACAAAAGGAGTGGAGGGCGACTGCCCCGCCCACTTGGGCCCCAGGAATCTGCTGAGCTCCCAGGTGAGGTCCCCCACTCTCTAAGGCCCCCCCTCCCCTTGGCCACATTGGTCCTGAGGGCATAGGAAGGAGGCTGAGGGGAGAACAGGAGAGGTAGGTGGGAGTGGCCCTCCGGGACCAGAGCAGGAGAGGAGAGGAGGGCGGTTGCCCCACACACTCAAGCCCAGGAAGCCTGCTGGGCTCCCATGTGAGGTCCCCTGCCCTCTGAGACCAGGAATGAGGGGAACACCTGGGCCCCTTCTGTTCCGTTGAGCCTAAGCCCCACCCCGCCACAGCCTCCAGGGCATTTTCCAGCCCTGTGGGTCCTGAGCATAGGCCCCGCCCACTGCCCAAACCTCACCCCTGCTTAGGCCCTGCCCTCCACAGCCAAGGCCTTTTCCCCCGTTTTTCTTTTTTTTTTCTTTTCCCTCCTCCTCTTTTTCACTATTGTGGTACCGTTGTACCTTCCAGTTGTTGATTCATGTATATTTTTATTTTTATATTCTTTCTAACATATGTGTTAGTTTCCTAGTCGAATTTTATTTTTTACTTTGTTACCATTCTCTCTTTTTTATTTTTTTTGCCACCCCCACACAGCTTGAAGGATCTTGGTTCACGAGCTGGGGTCTGGCCAAAGCTCCTGCAGTAGAAGCTCCAAGTCCAAACCACTGGACTAATACAGAACCTCAGATACCAAGGAATAATTATTGCAGTGAGGTCTCATGGAGGTCTTCATCTCAGCACCAAGACCCAGCTCTCCCCAATAGCCTACAAACTCCAGTGTTGGAAGCCTCAGGCCAAATAACCAGTAAGATAGGAACACAATCCCACTCATTAAAAAAGAAAAACAGAGAGAGAGAGACAGCAAAAAAATATGTCACACATGAAGGAGCAAGGTAAAAACCCACAGGACCAAATAAATGAAGAGGAAATAGGCAATCTACCTGAAAAATAATTCAGAGTAATGATAGTAAAGATGATCCAGAATCTTGGAAATAGAATGGAGGCATGGACTGAGAAAATACAAGAAATATTCAACAAAGATCTAGAAGAACTAAAGAAAAAACAAACAGAGATGAACAGCACAATAACTGAAATGAAAAATACACTAGAAGGAATCAATAACAGAATAACTGAGGCAGAAGAACAAATAAGTGAGCTGGAAGGCAAAATGGTGGAAATAACTGCAGAAGAGCAGAATAAAGAAAAAAGAATGAAAACAATTGAAGACAATCTCAGAGACTTCTGGGACAACACTAAACGCAACAACATTCGAATTATAGGGGTCCCAGAAGAAGAAGCAAAAAAGAAAGGGTCTGAGAAAATATTTGAGGAGGTTATAGTCGAAAACTTCCTTAACATGGGAAAGGAAATTGTCACCCAAGTCCAGGAGACACAGAGAGTCCCATACAGTATAAACCCTAGGAAAAACACACCAAGACACATATTAATCAAACTAACAAAAATTAAATTCAACGAAAAATTAGTAAAAGCAGCAAGGGAAAAATGAAAAATAACATACAAAGGAATCCCTATAAGGTCATGAGCTGATTTTTCAGCGGAAACTTTGCAGGCCAGAAGGGAGTGGCAGGATATACTTAAAGTGATGAAAGAGAAAAAGCTACAACCAAGATTACCCAGCAAGGATCTCATTCAGATTTGACGGAGAAATCAAAAGCTTTTCAGACAAGCAAAAGCTAAGACAATTCAGCACCACAAAACCAACTTTATAATAAATGCTAAAGAAACGTCTCTAAGCAGGAAACCCAAGAGAAGAAAAAGACCCACAACAGAAACCCCAAAACAATTAAGAAAACGGTAATAGGAACATACATACCAATAATAACCTTGAATGTAAATGGATTAAATGCCCCAACCAAAAGACACAGACTGGCTGCATGGATACAAAAACAAGACCCATATATATGCTATCTAAAAGAGACCCACTTCAGACCTAGGGACACAAACAGACTGAAAGTGCAGGGATGGAAAAAGATATTCCATGGAAATGGAAATCAAAAGAAAGCTGGAGTAGCAATACTCATATCAGATGAAATAGACTTTAAAATAAAGACTGTTGGGCTTCCCTGGTGGTGCAGTGGTTGAGAGTCCGCCTGCCGATACAGGGGACGCGGGTTCGTGCCCCGGTCCGGGAAGACCCCACATGCCGTGGAGTGGCTAGGCCCGTGAGCCATGGCCGCTGAGCCTGCGCGTCTGGAGCCTGTGCTCCGCAACGGGAGAGGCCAGAGCAGTGAGAGGCCCACGTACCGCAAAATAAACAAATAAATAAATAAATAATAAAAATAAATAAATAAAATAAAGACTGTTACAAGAGATAAGGAGGGACACTACATAACAATCAAAGGATCAATCCAAGAAGAAGATATAGCAATTATAACTGTTTATGCACCCAACAGAGGAGCACCTCAATACATAAGGCAAATACTAACAACCATGAAAGGAGAAATCGACAGTAACACAGTAATAGTAGGGGACTTTAACACCCCACTTACATCAATGGACAGATCATCCAAACAGAAAATAAATAAGGAAACACAAGCTTTAAATGACACAATAGACCAGATAGACTTAATTGATATCTATAGAACATTTCACCCAAAAGTGGCAGAATACCTTTTCTTCTCAAGTGCACACAGAACATTCTCCAGGATAGATCACATCTTGGGTCACAAATCAAGACTCAGAAAATTTAAGAAAATTGAAATCATACCAAGCATCTTTTCTGACCACAATGCTATGAGATTGGAAATCTATTACAGGAAAAAAAAAAAAACTGTTAAAAAACACAAATACAGGGCTTCGCTGGTGGCGCAGTGGTTGAGAGTCCACCTGCTGATGCAGGGGATACGGGTTCATGCCCCAGTCCGGGAAGATCCCACATGCCGCAGAGCTGCTGGGCCCATGAGACATGGCCGCTGAGCCTGCGCATCCAGAGCCTGTGCTCCACAACGGGAGAGGCCACAACAGTAAGAGGCCCGTGTACCACCAAAAAAAAAAAAACAAAAACACAAATACATGGAGGCTAAACAGTGCACTACTAAATAACCAAGAGATAACTGAAGAAATCAAAGAAGAAATTAGAAAATACATAGAAACAAATAACACGATGACCCAAAACCTATGGGATGAAGCAAAACCAGTTCTAAGAGAGAAGTTTATGGCAATTCAATCTCACCTCAAGAAACAAGAAAATTTTCAAATAAACAATCTAACCCTACACTTAAAACAACTAGAGAAAGAAGAAAAAAAGAACACCCGAAGTCAATAGAAGGAAAGAAATCATAAAGATCAGAGCAGAAATAAATGAAATAGAAATGAAGAAAACAATAGCAAAGATCAATAAAACTAAAAGCTGGTTCTTTGAGAAAATAAACAAAATTGATAAACCCTTAGCCAGACTTATCAAGAAAAAAAGGGATAGGACGCAAATCAATAAAATTAGAAATGAAAAAAGGGAAATCACAACTGACACCGCAGAAATACAAAGGATTATAAGAGACTACTACAAACAACTATATGCCAGTAAAATGGACAACCATGAAGAAAGGGACAAATTCTTGGAAAGGTACAATTTTCTAAGACTGAACCAGGAAGAATTAGAAAATATAAACAGACCTATCACAAGTAATGATATTGAAAGCATAATTAAAAATCTTCCAACAAACAAAAGTCCAGGACCAGATGGCTTCTCAGGCAAATTCTATCAAACATTTAGAGAATAGCTAACACTGATCCTTCTCAAACTCTTCCAAAAAAATTGCAGAGGGAGAAACACTCCCAAATTCATTCTATGAAGCCACCACCACCCTGATACCAAAAGCAGAAAAAGATATCAGAAAAAAAGAAGATTATAGATCAATATCACTGATGAACATAGATGCAAAAATCCTGAACAAAATATTAGCAAAAAGAATCCAACAACACATTAAAAGGATTATACACCATGATCAAGTGTGATTTACCCCAGGGATGCAAAGATTCTTCAGTATACGCAAATCAACCAATGTGATGCACCACATAAACAAATTAAGGAATAAAAACCATATGATCATCTCAATAGATGCAGAAAAAGCTTTTGACAAAATTCAACACTGATTTATGATAAGAACTCTCCAGTAAATGGGCATAGAGGGAACCTCCCTCAACATAATAATGGCCATATATGACAAATCCACAGCAAGCACCATACTCAATGGTGAAAAAATGAAAGCATTTCCACTATGATCAGGAACAAGACAAGGATGTCCACTCTCGCCACTCTTATTCAACATATTTTTGGAAGTCCTAGCCACAGCAATCAGGGAAGAAAAAGAAATAAAAGGAACACAAGTTAGAAAAGAAGAAGTAAAACTGTCATTGTTTGCAGATGACGTGATACTATACACAGAAAATCCTAAAGATGCCACCAGAAAATTACCAGAACTAATTAATGAATTTGGTAAGGTTGCAGGATACAAAATTAATGAACAGAAGTCTCTGGCATTCCTATACACTAACAATGAAAAATCAGAAAGAGAAATTAAGGAAACACTCCCATTTACCACTGCAACAAAAAGAATAAAATACGTAGGAATAAACCTGCCTAAGGAAGTGAAAGTCTTGTACTCAGAAAACTATAAAACACTGATGAAAGAAATCAAAGATGATATAAACAGATGAAGAAATATACCATGTTCTTGGATTGGAAGACTTAATATTGTGAAATGACTATACTACCCAAAGCAATCTACAGATTCAGTGCAATCCCTATCAAACTACCAATGGCATTCTTCACAGAATTAGAACAGAAAGCTTTACAATTTGTATGGAAACACAAAAGACCCTGAATAGCTAAAGCAATCTTGAGAAAGAAAAACGAAGTTGGAGGAATCAGGCTCCCCGACTTCAAACTATACCACAAAGCTGCAGTAATCAAGAGTATGGTACTGGCACAAAAACAGAAATATAGATCAATGGTACAGGATAGAAGGCCCAGAGATAAAGCCACACACATATGGTCACCTAATTTACGACAAAGGAGGCAAGAACACACAATGGAGAAAAGACAGCCTCTTCAATAAGTGGTGCTGGGTAAACTGGACAGCTACATGTAAAAGAATGAAATTAGAACGCTCCCTAACACCATACACAAAAATAAACTCAAAATGGATTAAAGACCTAAATGTAAGACCAGACAGTATGAAACTCTTAGAGGAAAACATAGGAAAAACACTCTTTGATATAAACCACAGCATGATCTTTTTTGACCCACCTCCTAAAGTAATGGAGATAGAAACAAAAATAAACAAATGGGACTTTATTAAACTTAATAGCTTTTGCACAGAAAAGGAAACCGAAAACAAGACGAAAAGACAACCCTCAGAATGGGAGAAAATATTCGTAAACGAAGCAACTGACAAAGGATTAATCTCCAAAATATACAGTATAAACCCTAGGAAAAACACACCGAGACACATATTAATCAAACTAACAAAATTAAACTCAATGAAAAATTAGTAAAAGCAGCAAGGGAAAAATGAAAAATAACATACAAAGGAATCCCTATAAGGTCATGAGCTGATTTTTCAGCAGAAACTCTGCAGGCCAGAAGGGAGTGGCAGGATATACTTAAAGTGATGAAAGAGAAAAACCATGGAGCTCAATATCAAAAAAATCAAACAATCCAATTTAAAAATGGCCAGAAGACATAAATAGACATTTCACCAAAGAAGACATACAGATGGCCAAGAGGCACATACAGATGGCCAAGAGATGCTCAACATCACTAATTATTAGAGAAATGCAAATCAAAACTACAATGAGGTTTCACCTCACACGAGTCAGAATGGCTATTATCAAAAAGTCTAGAAACAATAAATGCTGGAAAAGGTGTGGTGAAAAGGGAACACTCCTGCACTGTTGGTGGCAATGTAAATTGATACAACCACTATGGAAAACAGTATGGAGGTTCCTTAAAAAACTAAAAATTGAACTACCATACAACCCAGCAATCCCACTACTGGGCACATACCCTGAGAAAACGATAATTCAAAAAGTGTTATGTACCACAATGCTCACTGCAGCTCTATTTACAATAACCAGGACATGGAACCAACCTAAATGTCCACTGACAGATGAATGGATAAAGAAGTTGTGGTACATATATACAATGGAATATTACTCAGCCAGAAAAAGAAACGAAATTGAGTTATTTGTAGTGAGGTGGATGGACCTAGAGTCTGTCATACAGAGTGAAGTAAGTCAGGAAGAGAAAAACAAATACCATATGCTAACGCATATATATGAAATAAAAAAAAAATGGTACTGATGAACCTAGTTGCAGGGCAGGAATAAAGACGTAGACATAGAATGGATGTGAGGACACGGGGTGGGAGGGGGAAGTTGGGGTGAAGTGAGAGTAGCATCGACATATATACACTACCAAATGTAAAATAGTTAGCTAGTGGGAAGCAGCAGCATAGCACAGGGAGATCAGCTCGGTGCTTTGCGATGACCTAGAGGGGTGGGATAGGGAGGGTGGGAGAGAGGCTCAAGAGAGAGGGGATGTGGGGACATATGTATGCATATGGGTGATTCACTTTGGTGTACAACAGAAAATAACACAGTATTGTGAGTGATTATACTCCAATAAAGATATATTTTTTAAAAAAATGTTACTCAAAAAAAAGATAATGGCTATAATTCCCTGTGCTATACACAATATATCCTTGCTGCTTATTTATTCTATACATAGCAGTTTATGTCTCTTAATCCCATACACTTCTCTTCCATCTCCCCACTGGTAACCACTAGTTTGTTTTCTATATCTGTGAGTTTGTTTCTCTTTTGCTACATACATCCATTTGTATTATTTTTTAAATTCTACATATAAGTGATATCATACAGTATTTGTCTTTGTCTGACTTATTTCACTTAGCATAATACCCTCCAGGTCCATCCATGTTGTTTCATATGGCAGAATTTCATTCTTTTTATGGCTGAGTAGTATTCCACTGTATATATATATGCCACATCTTCTTTATCTATTTATCTGTTGATGGACACTTGGGTTGCTTCCATAACTTTGCTATTTGTAAATAGTGCTGCTATGATCATTGGCATGCATGTATATTTTCTTATTAGTGTCTTCATTTTTCTGGATATGTACCTAGGAATAGAATTTCTGGGTTATACGGTAGTTCTATTTTTAGTTTTTTGAGAAATTTCCATACTGTTTTTCATAGTGGCTGCCCATCCGTAATTCTTATTTATCCCCTGTACTACATATTCCCTTATAGTCCATAATTGTTCACTTAGTTTTAACTTTACATATTGCAAGATTCATTTCTAATCATTGTTTCTACTCTTTGTCTTCAACTATGTGGAGTTTTCTGTTTTAATCTGCTACTTGTTAAAGTTCTTTATCAAGTATTTTCCTCAGATTGGGTATGTAGATGATATACGCTCTAAACCATTCTATCTCTACAAATACCCTTTCTTTCCCAAGAGAGATTATATTCATTTTCTATTCTTTCCATAATAAATGACCACAAATGTAGTGGCTTAAAACAACACAAACTTATTATTTTATATTCAATGGACTAAATGTTTGTGTCCCCTCAAAACTCATATGTTGAAACTCTAATCCCAGTGTTTTGGAGGTTGGATCTTTGGAAGGTAATTAGATCATGAGGGTGAAGCCTTCATGAATGCAATTAGTATCCTCATAAGAAGAGGCCAGAGAGCTAGTTAGGTCTCTTTCTGCCTTGTGAGGATACAAGAAGTTCACAGGCTGCCACCCAGAAGAGGACTCTTACGAGAACTGACCATGCTGGCACCTTTATCTCAGACTTCCAGCCTCCAGAATTGTCAGAAGTAAATGTCTGTTGTTTATAAGTGACCCAGTGTAAGGTACTTTGTTATAGCAGCCCAAACTGACTAAGACATTACAGTGCTGTAGGTCAGAGGTCTGATATGGGTCTCACCAGGCTAAAATTAAGGTGTCATCAGGGCTGGGTTCCTTTCTGGAGGCTCTAGAGGAAAATCTGTTTCCTTGCCTTGTTCAGCTTCTAGAGGCCACCCACATTCCGTGGTCCATGGCCCCTTCCTCCATCACTAAAGCCAGCAACAGCAGGTCAAGTCCTTCTCACACTACCATTTCTCTGGTTCTCTCCAACTAGGAAATGTTCTCTACGTTTAAGGACATATGTGATTAGATTGAGTCCACCAGGATAATTCAGGATAATCTTTCCATCTCAAGATCCTTCATATTAATCAAACCCATCATTTTCCTTAACACAGTTGTGAATTACATCTTGGTATCTTGGTTGAATAGAGGATTCTTGGGTTGCAGTCCTTTTTTCTTAGTAGTCTGTAGGTTGTACCCTTCTATTTAGTTTAGTTTCTCATGTTGAAGATTAATAGTTAAATTTCATTTTACATTTTTTTCTTGTAACTGAATTGTTCTTTCTTTCTGAAAGCCTAAAGACATTTTTCTTATATGTACCTGAAATCCCAGCACTTTGCTAGAGTATATCTAGATGTGAGTCTGTTGTCATCAGTCTTGCCTGGAATTGTAAGCGCATTCAATTTTCAGACTCAGGTCTTTCTTAAACTCTAGGAAATACTTGTCTGATATTTATTTAACTATTGCTTATCTTTCATCTATGTCTTTTTCTTCTTCCAGAACGCTTATTATTTACACGTTAGGGCTTATTGAACCAAATTTCGAGTATTTTTTTTCTTTAAAGATTTTTTTACATCCTTGTATTTTTCTCTGACATTTGAGATACTTCTACCACTTGATCTTTCAGAACATTAGTTTATGTATGTGTACGCAAGTTGTGTGTTTGTATGTGTCTGTGTGTGTGTGTTATTTTTTTTTTTTTTTTTTTTGCGGTACACGGGCCTCTCCTGTTGCAGAGCACAGGCTCTGGACGTGCAGGCTCAGCGGCCATGGCTCATGGGCCTAGCCGCTCCGTGGCATGTGGTATCTTCCCAAACCGGGGCACGAACCTGTGTCCCCTGAATCGGCAGGCGGACTCTCAACCACTGAGCCACCAGGGAAGCCCTGTGTGTGCTATTTTTAATCTCAAAGATTTTATGCTGTTTCGATTCATCTGCTGAATGTTTTAAATGATTTTGGTTTCAAAAAGTCTTTCTTTGTTCAATACTTGAATGTCAAGTACTTTGTTTTTGCCTTAAGTCTTTGTCTTCCCCAAGTGTCTTCACTTCACAGGAACTTCCTCTGTGTTTTCTCCTTGCTCTTCATTTCTCCGGTAACTTAATGCCCTTAGTTGCATTGATATTTTGCCTGGTCTTCTCCTGGGGGCTTAAGGTGATGGGGTTCATTAAGCAGTAGCAGTCTTGCCAACCTCCGTTCTTATAATTCAGTAGTGTGGGGGTTGGTACCTCACTGGTATCATGTCGAGGCATCAGGAGGAAACCTCTCTCATATTCTTGCTTTGGCCTCTTCATGCTCTCCCAACCTAAAAGGTAGAAAGGATCCAGCAACTGGTTAGGTTACTTCTCAGCGTTTAGGAATCCAGAAGTAGAGTATTAGATATATTCCTATGCATGTAAATTTGCGTGAGATCACGAGTTTCTGAGGGCTAAGCTGTCGCAGGATACGGGCATGCTCATCCTCATTCTGGGACTCTTCACTGCCAATTTCCAGGCTCTCCCCTTGCCAGAAGGGAGAAATTCCTGTCCTATCTTTGGCAAGGTTGTGAAAGAATCTGAGGTTTCTTTCTTATCCTCCAGGACCTGTCTACTGGCAGAAGAGGAAGAGCTCAGAGTGAATGAGAACTGAAATGCATTTAAGCCACTGTCTTCCCACCATCTTTAAGAATGCTCTCACTCCTTTATCTGCAACATCATGTTTTTAAAAGGACTGAAGCAACAAAAGGCAAAGTGTCAACATTTGTTAAATCTGGATAGCAGGTATAGCAATAGATGGTGAGTATTTGTTGAATTATTTTCTGTACTTTTAGTTTATTTGAGGTACTTATAAACCAAATGAACTTTTAAAGTATTAATGCTATATTTATTCTGATGACTTATCAAATTTCTAACTCTCCTCCAGACCCATATACCTCCAACTGCCCATGGCCATCACAAACCATGGCCACCTTCATACTTGACTTGTCCAAAATGGGTCTTTTGGTTTATAGCCACCAAAATCTTTCCCCAGGTGTTTCTAATTTCAACAAATGGCACCACTATCAACTCAGCTGCTCAAGCAAAAAGCATAGGATTGGTTTCTACATGCATTCCCTTTAGCAAGCCCTATCAATATACTTCTAAACAGCAATTAAAATCCTTTCACTTCTCTCCAGCTCCTCTGGAATCATCCTGTTTCAAATCACTTTTCTGCAATAGTCTCTGCTTCCACTTTGACCCTGCAATTCATTGTACCTGTACCCAAAACACTATTCTTTTAAAGTCAGATCCTGTCATGTTTTTAAAACATTGTAATGGCTTCTCATTGCTTATAGAACAAAACAAAACTCCTTACTATAGCCTACAAGTAACTAGGTGATCTAACTGCTCCCTGCCTCTCAAATCCCAACTTCCTTCCTCCCCCTTGCTTTCTGTGCTCCAGCCACACTGGTCTCCGGTCTCCTATTCAAATATACTAGGCTCTTTCCCATCCCAGGGCTTTTATATTTCTATTCCCTCTGCCTATTAAGAGCCTGCGCCCCCTCACCACCACTTTTTGAATAGATTAACTGCTTTCTATCATTTAGGTATCAATCAAATATCATCTCCTCTCAGAGGTCTTTCATAGCTACCTTATCTAAGTACCATTCCTTTGCTCAGCTCATAGTTACTCCATCACATCACCCTGGTTATTTCCTTCATCACATTATTTCAGTCTATAGTTTTCTATTAATTATTGTAATCACTATTGTAATCAGCTTGCACCTCAATGAACAGACTCATGCCTTTATCAACTAACTAACCATTTTACTTAAGATTGGATTAGTAAGTACATCAGATAATAAGAAGACATAATGAAGGGATATTCAGCTCTCATCACATTGGCTGGCATACTCAGATGTAAGTACTTTGTATAAGTGGGTCTTTCTTGTCTGAAGAACAACCAACTAACTGGCTTGGGCATTCTGTAAACCTCTTCCTTGCATGCAAATTACAGCTAGTAGTTATTTTGAATAATATATTAAGCATAACAGATCCAACTGTATACAACATATTTATATAACTTAGTTATACTTTTAGATGACTGCCTTTGTAAGATTCATGATCTGGGCATCCCCTTTATGTAAACCTCCACTACAATCGTATGTCTCTCCCAGTATTATTTATGATACAGGTTCAGATGCCGTGTCAGAGAGAAGCACAAAACAACAATAGAACGGTATTTACTTCACATTAAAACCCAGTGTGGTGTGGTGGCTCTCTATGAAGTTGTCACATACTCAGGGCCCTTCAGTTTTGCTGCTCCATCAGGCCCGTGGTGTTAACCTTGGCCACAAAGTGCAAGCAGCCTCACCGCTGCATACTCATTCCTGCCCATAGAAAGGGGGAGAATGGAAGGAAAAGGATGCCCTTTGATTTCAAGGGCATGACCTGGCCAGAATCTAGTGTAATTAGGTTCTAGCTAGACTTAAAACGAAGCTGCAAGAAAGGCCAAAAAGAACCATCTATTTTCTGGGGAGCCTTGTACTCAGTTACAATTCTAAAGTTTTTTAACTGTTAGAGAGAAGGAAAGGGTGGACATTAGGGGTTCTCTCCTATGTACCCCTTTAGAACATAAACTTCAAAAAAACAGATTTCTCCATTACATCCCATTGTATCTCAGCTCCTAGAACAGTGTCTGGCACAAATATGTCCTCCTCTGACCATTTTCCTTGCCTTTGTCCTGACTCAGCAGCGATTATCACTGCTCACTTGGACTAAAGCAAGTCTAAATTATCTTTGTGTCTCAATACCAATCTATCTTCCACACTACCATCAAAGTGAACTATTTAAAATAAAAACATTCTTCTTTGATTCCATTTCTTAAAGCCCTCCAGTAGCTCAGCAATGTCCTTAAGATAAGATTCAATATGCGAGCAGAGCCTTCAAGGCCCTTGCCAACTGCATCTCACCACACTCACCCTGTTCTACAGCCAAATAAATATGAATACAGTTCCTTCAACATTCCATCCTCTTTCATGCTTTTATGACTTTACACACGTGTTGTTCAATCCAGGAAGATTCACAGCCATTCACTCTCCTGCATTCCCATAGTACCTTGTACATACTACATATGACATAATTTTGTAGTTTTTTAATTTACATGTCTGCCTCTTCTATGAGACTACAACTACTGACGAGAAGGACAGAGACCATGTCCTGTTCATCTTTCAGTTCTTAGCCCTGAGTTAACCACAATATTTTTTCACTATTTTTGTTGTCTGAAATGACCACATATCTGAAGGAATAAAGCACTATTAGCTTATTTAAAACTAAGAAACCTGTTTTATCCGGGCACCTAACATCCCCTGCAGGATTCTGGGCAGCCCCTGCCCAGGAATTTACGGATGTCAGGATGAACGACACACAGGACTAATAGATATGAAATTAGTTTACTACTCATATGATAAACAGCAAAAGGATTCCCCAAGGAGAAGGGCTCAGGTTCCGCCTAAGGTGAAACAAAGTTGAGAGGGAGGTGGAAGGTGGCTTAGGGTTTTATTATGATTAAGGGGTGGGGGGTAGGGCCGGGATGAGGATTCCCAGAGAGAGCAGAGTTTTGCATCTTTTGAAATTCTCACAGGCACCAAGGGAGGGAGTGTGCAGATTTACTTATCCTTCCTAGATGTGGGGCAAAGAGGAAAGGGGAGAGGCGGAGAGTTGAAAGCTGTCAGCCACCAATCATCAAAAATGAAGTCTTTCTCTATTATGAAACCTTTCATGCCCATGATCATACTTAGGTTGAAGTCATTTTTATTTTTGTTTTACCTTAAGGAAAAAGTACCCACCTTGCAAGGTTGTTGTGGGAGTTAAATTTAAATAAAATAGGAGTTGGAAAGGGCCTTATATACTATAATGTATTATAGTGAGAATATTATCTATATTACACCAACATTACACTATTATATTATTATATTATTGTATAATATTATATTATTGGTATTATATTTAATACCAATATTAAAGTATTATACCAATTATTATAATCATATAGACCAGATCCTATCCTAAGTACCTTCTATATAGTATATATCCTAATATATATCCTAAAATTCTAATACAATTTTGACCTTATCGAGAATATATAAGCAACAAGGTATGGAGTGGATGATGCATGGTTTTAAATATCCACTGTCTATTATCTCACATACCTGACAGGGGGAATCCAGGGGGAACTTTGTGAATTGCTGACTTGTAGATTGCAATGCCTGATGCAGAAGTCACAAATGCAGTTTCTGTAGCCAAAAGATTTCAGTGGGTGGTAAAGCCTGGTGGGAGCTAAACAGATGTGCCGTCAATTTCCCATCTTCACACCAGCTTTGGTTGAATCTATGGCATTTGTGCACAGCATTTGTGGGTATTTTGATCTTTAAAACAGGGCCTTAGGCTCTGTAGTTGAGAGGCAACCCCAAAGCATAAAATATTTTTATTGAAAACTTCATCAGACTGTAAACTTGTTACAGATTGTGGGAGCAATAAAGCATAGCCCATGTTTCTGAACCACCACCTCAGCGGACTGACCGCATTTCCCTTCCGTGATAATGAGAACAGTTGAAATTGCTCCCAGCCTTCCAGACAGCAACAGGGCAACTGACACCACTCTCCCCAGTGTAGGTGAAAGTTGGGACAGCGAACTTTAAGGACATCACACCTAAGTTAATAGATGCCCAAATAGAATCATCATGTTCACAACTGAAACATTTAGAGAAGCAAAGCGCAGCCCTCAGGCAGAAAGAGGTGGGAGACAAGCAAACTGACATTTATAATCTTCTTTGAGGGAATAACAAAGGAGAAGCCAGAACTGTTTCTTATGAAAAAGTGCACTATTAGGAAAACCCTGAAACAAGATTCCCTGCCTACTTTATCTATGAGCTCTTCCTATTCAACTGAAAATGCAGCTGACAATAGTTCTATTGCATCGTTAAGATGTGAGCATTCTTAGAGCAGTACTGTTATCTCACACCTGAGAGTTCAGTCCCACCACAGGTCAGCTGGCATGGCACAGAAAAAAGAAATGCCCCCAGACAGAAACGCATGCTTGGTGACCAGGAACAATGTATGCCTTTTGTTGAAAGGACAGTGGAGGGTCCGCACCCCCTTATTCTCAGCAGATGACTTAACCTCCTACTTCTGAGAAAGTCTAGGCCAGAGTCCTCAAAATGTGGTCCCCAGGTCAGTTCCACAAGTTTTACCTAGGAACTTATTAGAACTACAGATCCCCAGCCCTATCTCAGACTCCCACCTCTAGGGTTGGGGTTCAGCGATAAGTTGAACCAACTTTTTCAATAAATTGTCCAAGTGATTCTGAACCACTCTAATATTTGACGACCACTGATCTCTACCTTTGGAAATAAGGTTCTCCTATTTCTCTCCTTGTCATTTCCAATATATTCATTCTTTTCTGCATTGGATTTACATGTCTCAAAAGAAGATATTTCTAATCTTGTCTAAAGTTTATCTTTCCTTGTGCTACTCCTACTATATTCTATATTAATTACTGCCCATCTCTCTTAGCTTCAATCTCTCCCCATCTACCAGTTCCTTCTGTTCAGCATAGATAAAAATGTCTCCACATTATAACACTTTTCCGTAATCTTGTCTACCCCAATCAGCTTCCATTCTTACTCTTTTCACTAACAAAAGACTTCAACAAGTAATATTTTATTGCTATCCTTTCATCCTCAGCTGTAATTTTTGCTTCTTTAAAGTTGCATTTTGTCCTCCAGTATCACTTTTAATATAGTATCCGATATACAAAAGAACATATGTACCTGCCCAACAGAACTAGCACAGGACCTATGCATTGCTGTGCATTTCTCTGCATCCCTCTGCCTCCCTGGTTCACTCTTAATCCCATGCATTCTGATTCCATGATTCTACTAAGACTTCCACTAGTGTTACCAATGTCCACTAAATTGAATTATCCGAAGGCCTTTTCTCCATCCACATCTTACCTGTACTCTGTGCAACTTCTGTTTTTGCTGACCAAACCTTCCCTATGGCCTAACTTCTGTCCTTTTATAATAATTCTCTATTCTAATTCTCCTCCTATTTCTCTGTTCATGTTCTGCCTTCTCCCTGCTCCTCTTTCCCCCTTATTTGACCCCATGTTATTATTATTCCTTAGGGCTATATCCTTAGTTCAAGACAAAATTGATATTGACTAATCTCTGCATACTTGGTCTGGGTAATCTCATTCATTCCATTACCTCATTACCACCTGTACATCTATGATCCCCAAACTATGATATTTACACACACACACACATTTAACAGCTCCCAGACAATATCCACTTAGTAACATGTTTAAAGTAGTACTTTAAACTCACACTATTCAAAACTAAACCCACCATCTTTCCCTTTATACCTTAATCCCTCATTTTTTGTCCTTGTTCATGGCATTTCCATGCATCCAGCTGAACAAGAAACTGCCGCATGTTCATGGCTTCTCCTCCTTGCTCCTAATCCACATTCAACTGCGCACCACTTCCCATCCATTCAACCCCAGTGTTGTTCAGTTCTCCTCCTCCTTCTCATTCCCACACCTACTGCCTGTTCAAATCCCTCAGCATCCATCACCCACCTCGCTCTGAAATCTTCCTCTCTAGATTTTCAACCTTCAACCTTTCTCTTTCCAAACAGCCTCTACATTGTCTCTCATTATCTTATTACCTTACAGATCTATATTCAATTTATTTAAAAAATCCAATGGCTTCAATTTATTAATTTGGATAAAGGCAAAAGTGTAAGACCCTTCACATTCTGACCTCTACCCACCTTTTCAAACTCAGATTTCCCACCTTTTACTTAAGCCATATCACCACCCACACCATCTCACATACCCTACATGCCCTATGAATACTTGCATTCCTTGAATATGTCACTTTGTCTCAAGGAGTCATGGTCTTGTCCATGCTATTTCCTGCATCTGAAATGTTACTTCTACTTCTGTCCAGCAGATATATGCTTGCTCAGCTTCAAGTCAAGGACAAATAACAGCTTTCACTGTTGCTTCTCCCCTCCAAGGAAGAATTCATTGCTCCTCACCTGTATTCTTATTCTAGAACTAAATATACTGTATTATATTAATTTGTCTACATCTACATTTCTCACTACATCTGTGGGTTTTAAAGATTCATTCATTTTTTTCAACACTCTCTCCTGAGCCCCTGGCAACCATTGATCTTGTACCATCTCTCTAGTTTTGCTTTTTTCTAGAATGCCATATAAGTGGAATCATACAGTATGTTGCCTTTTCATACTTGATTCTTTCACTTAGCAACATGCATTTAAGATCCAACCATGTCTTTTTGTGGTTTGACAGCTTATTTCTTTTCATCATTAATGTTGCACTGTATGTATGTACCACAATTTATCAATTCACCTATTAAAGCGTATCTTTATTGCTTCCAGCTTTTGGTGATTTTTAATAAAGTTGTTATAAATATGTTCGTGCGGGTTTCTGTGACAATGTAAGTTTTTAAATCAGTTAAGTAAATATCTAGGAGCATGACTGCCAGATCATATGATAACACTATGTTTAGCTTTGTAAGAAACTGCCCAACTGTATTCCAAAGTGCCTGTGCCATTTTGCACTTCCACCAGCAATGAATGAGAGCTCTTGCTCTACATTCTTGCCAGCAATTGTTTTCTGGTTTTTTTTTTTTGGATTTTGGCCATTCTAATAACTGTGTCATGGCATCTCATTGTTTTAATTGACAATTCTCTAATGGCAAATGATGTGGTACATCTTTTCAAATGCTTGTTTGCCATATGTAGATTTTCTTTGATTTGTTGTCTCTTCAGATCATATGCCCATTTTCTAATGGGGTTATTTGTATTCTTATTGTTGAATTTTTTATGTTTCTTGTATATTTTGGATACAAGTTTATTATCAGATATGTGTTTTGCAAATCTTTTCTCCCAATCTGTGGCTTGTCTTTTCATTCTTTTAACAGTGCCTTTCACAGAGCAGAAATTTTTAATTTTAATGAAGTCCAACATATCATTATTTTTTCTTTCATAGACCATGGGGTGGTTTTTTTTTGGTGTTTTATCAAAAACTCATGGCCAAATCCAAGGTCACCTAGGTTTTCTCTATGGTATCTTCTAGGAGTTGTGCAGTTTTGCATTTTACATTCAGGTCTATGATCATTTTGAGTTAATTTTGGTGAAATATGTAAGGCTTCTGTCTAGATTATTATTAATTTTTTGATATGAATGGCTATTTTTTCAACACAATTTGTTGAAAGATTATGTCTTCTCAACTGAAATGCCTTTACTCCTTTATCAGAGATCGGTTGACTGTATTTTATTGGTCTACTTCTGAACTCTCTATTTTGTTCCATTCATCTATGCCACTGTTCTTTTGCCAATATAAAGCTATCTTGATTACTGTAGCTTTATATTAAGTCAAAATCAGGTAGTGTGACTCTTCCATCTTTTTTCTTCTTCAGTATTTATTGTATTGGCTATTCCAGATCTTTTGTCTTTTATACAAAGTTTAGGATCAGTTTTTCAATATCTACAAAATAGCTTGCTGGAATTTTGACTGGAATTGCATTGAATCTATAGATCAAGTTAGGAAGAATTACACCCTAACAATTTTGAATCTTTTAATCCATGACCATCATATATCTATTTATTTAGAATTCCTTTGGTTTTTTATCAGAATTTCATAGTTTTCTGAATACATATCCTGTACATATTTTTAATTTATATCTAAATGCTCCTCTTTTTGTTTTCATGCAGTTATAAATAATATTATTATAATATTTATTTCAAATTCTAATTGTTCATTTCCAATGTATAGGGAAGTAATGAATTTTATATATTAACCTTGTAATCTGCAACCTTGCTCTACTCATTTATTAGTTTCAGAAGTTTTATTTGCCAATTCTTTGGGATTTTCTGCATAGACATTCATGTCATCTGCAAACAGAAACTGTTTTATTTCTTCCTTTCCAAATTGTATGTCTTTTATTTCCTTTCCTTTGCTTATTGCACTAGCTAGGACTGCCAGTGTAATGCTGAATAGGATTGGTCAGACAGAACACCCTTACTTTGGTCCCAATCTTAAACGAAAGCATCTAGCTTCTGACCATTAAGTATGTTAGCTATAGGTTTTTTTTGTAGAGGTCTTCAAGTTGAGGCAATTCTCCTTTATTTTTAGTTTGCTGAGAGTTTTTACCATGAATGGGTGCTGAATATTGCCAAATTCTTTCTCTGCATCAACTGATAAGATTATATGATTGTTCTTCATCTATTGGTGTGGTAGATTGCATTGACTGACCTTAAAATGTTGAACCTGGAATAAACCCCACTTGGCCATAGGGTATAATTTTTTTTATATATTGTTGAAGTTTATTTGCTAAATTTTTTGAGGACTTTTGTATCTATTATGCTCATGAGAGATATTGCAGTTTTCCCTTCTTATAATGTCTTTGTCTGGTTTGGGTGTTAGGGCAACACTGGCCTCATAGAATGAGTTGGGAAGTGTTCCATCTACTTCAGTTTTCTGGAACAGATTGTGGAGAAATTGTATCATTCCTGTTTTAAGTGTTTGGTAAAATTTGTAAGAAAACCATCTAGGCCTAGAGCTTTCTTTTTCTTGGTAGGTTAATAATTTTCTATTCAATGTCTTTAATAGATACAGACCTTTCATGTTATCTATTTCCCCTCTGTGAGTTTTGGTCCTTTTGAGTCTTTCAAGGAATTAGTCCATTTCATCTAAATTTTCAAATATGTGGGTAGTCCTTTATTATTCTTTTCATCTCGAGGGAATCAATAGTGATGTTCTCTCATTTCTTAAAGTGGTAACTTATGTCTTTTCTTCTTTTTCTTGGTGAGCCTGGCCAGAGGTTTATCAGTGTATTGATCTTTTCAAAGAACCATCTTTTGGTTCCACTGACTTTCTCTACTGTTTTCCTGTTTTCAATTGCACTGATTTTTGCTCTAATTTAATTATTGATTTTCTTCTGCTTGCTCGAGTCTTAAATTACTCCTTTTCTTTATGGTTTTCTAAGATAGAAGAAGTACTGATTTAGTTTTTTGTTCTTGTCAAATATATCTCTATATAGAGATAGACAGAAATCGATATATAGACATATATATAGGTATAGATATATATTTCCCTCTAAGCACTGCTTTTGCTGCATCCCATAAATAATAGTAAATTTTAATTTTATTTTCACTTAGTTCAAAATATTTTTAATTTTCTCTTAAGATTTCTCTTTGGCCCATTTGGTCTGTTATTTACAGTTGGGTTTTTAATCTCTGAATAGTTGGGACTTTCCAGTTATCTTTCTGTTACTCTTATTTAATTCCACTGTGGTCTGAGAACATACTTTATATGATTTTTACTCTTAAATTTGTTAAGGTGTGTGTGATAGATGTATCTTGGTGAACATTCAATGCAAGCTTGAGAAGAATGTATACTCTGTTGTTGTTGGATGAAGTATTCTAAAAAACTTCAATTAAATCAAGTTGATTGATAGTGCTGTTCACATCAAATATATCTGTAATGATTTCTCCCTGTTTGGTCTATCAATTTTCTGCAGTGTTGAAGTCTACAAGTATAATAGTGGATTTGTCTATTTCTCCTTACTCTTGCTATATTTAAAGAAAATTTTAAAAGCTTGAAAACATCTGCAATGTGGCAGGCAACCTCTAAATTTGTCCCCAATGATGTACACCTCCTCATATTCAGGCCCTTGCACAGTTCCTCCCCTTGGGTGTAGGCTAGATCTAATGAACGGAATTTGTAAAAGTGATGGGATGTCACTAAAAAGATTTTGACTTCTCTCTTGCTCACCTTCTACTGGTCCGTCTTTCTCTATCAAAAACTCTTGCTCCATAAAAAGCAAACTGTCATGTTATGAGTAGCACAATGGAGAGGCCCATATAGCAAAAAACTGATGTTTCCAGTCATCAGTCAGTAAGGAGGTGAACCTGTCAAAAACTGTGTGAGTGAGCTTGGAAGCAGATCCCTCCCACCCAGTCAACCATTGAAATGATTGTAACACTGGCTAATAACTTGACTTTGGCCTTGTGAGGGACCCAGTCAGAGGCACCCAGCTAGGCCACAACTAGATTCCTGACCCACAGAAAATATAAGATAACAAATGTTTGTTACTTTAAGCCATTAAATTTGGGGATTATTCATTATACAGCAATAGATAACTAACACATGTAGGGAAAAGAAAACTACATAAAATTACCTCACATGTTTAAAAACTAAATAAATACAAACTTTAAAAACAGAAAATACAATCATCAAAATTGAAATACTCAATATAATAGATTTAACAGCAAATTTAACGTAGTTGAAAAGAGAATTAGCACACCAGAAGGCAGACCAAAAGCAATTACCAGAATACAGCCCAGAAAGACAAAATTTCTAATTACATATATATGAAAGACATGAAAAGAAATGGAAGATAAAGAAGTAGATTCAAAATACATTTAATCATAAATCCAATAGCAGAGGAGCAAAAGACTGGCAGAGAAAATATCTGAAGAGATAATAACAAAGAATATTCCAGATCTGATGAGAAAGATACCAACTGACATATTTGAGAAGTCCAGTAAATCTCATATAGGATAAATAAAAGGAAATCCACCCCTAGTTACATCAAAGATGGAATTCAGAAATCAAGAGCCCACCCCGCCAAAAAAATGCAGATTATTTACACAGAAAAACAATTAGACTTACAGCCATTTTCCCAACAACAGTAATGGAAGCCAAAAGGTAAGGGGTAAAGTATTGAAATAAAGAAACTGCTACATAATGAAAAAGAAAACACTTTCAAGAATGAGAGCAAAATAAGGACATTTTCAGAGAAACAAACCAAAAAATAAGAATAAATTCTAAAGGACTTACTTCAAGCAAAAAGGCAAGTGATCCCAGACAGAGAGCTAGTGTATTTGGGGGTTAAAATATATAGATAATTAAAAACTGTAAACAGGGAAGGGTTAGAAGGGGTTAAAGAGCTAAAAGATCCTCATGGAGGAAAGTTAAAATTATAGATTAACTGTAGACATTCAAGGCTGAGTATTGGCTTATTTTCCTAATTTGGTTGTGGTGACATTGCTTTGATAAATTTGGTAGATCAATAAACTGCTTTAATTATTCAAAAAGTGAAGACCACCAGAGGCTTGGCATTGGCCACATCCCAAGTATGACCCCAGACTAAAGGTGAAAAGAGGGGGGAAAAAGTTGGGGAATGTCAGGAAGAATGTATTTTTCCCACTTTTTGATGTGTCTTCCAAGTGTCAGGGATGCCACCAGCTTAAGATTCATAACCTCCTTCTGCCTTTTTACTCAGTCTTCCCTGGAAAGAAGGAGTAATTGAATCTGCACTGGTCTTTCCAGAAGGAGAAAGTAGACATGCACAACTCAGTCCTTCCTTCGTACTGTCTCACCGGGGCATGATTCTACAACTCCACCATTTTCAAATTTCATAGAGGTAGATTCTCCCTCTGAGGACGAGGGCTCCCTGCACAGGCCCAGCACCTCCTATTACTGGGTGGTAAGTCTGTATGATTACGGTGTACAGCGTTAGCAGCCTACTTGCCCACAGACACAGAGTACATATTCCAATATTAACATTATCAGTAATGAGAATAACATCTTGTTTTCATATCTGACTTCTTCTTTCATCATATTTCCAAGATGGTTCCAATAACTCAAGTGGTGAAGTTCCTCCAGAACCCCCAATAATAGAAAATGCATAATTCTGGCTATTCAGTCCAGGTATAACAATAAAAAAACAATAATAACAATAACATCAAAATAACCACTAAGTGCTACATATATTACATTTTCTTTCTCACACAACTCTGAAAAGCTGTAACATCTCCACTGTTTATTCATTTGAGTTTTTGTAGGATAAAGAAACTCATCCAAAGGTAGCAAGATGGAAGTCCACCCAACTGGACTCAGGTCCTCACTCTTTCTTTCTCCATAGTAAATCAAATCATTGTCCTTCCATTCCAGGCCTTTTGCCTGCAGTGATGGCCACCTCCTTTCACCAATATACTCTCCCCAAACAAGGGCTAAATTTATATCAATATTTTTCTATTTAACTTTATATACCTTGGGCAGTAACTTTCATTTGTTCTTGCTCAAATTCCTTCACTGGCTTTAAATACTTGATCTGTAGCACATATTCCCAGACTGTTGACATATTTAGAACACCAACCAGGAACTCAAGGTTAGTTTCACCCAGTTACAAAAAAATTGTCAAAGCAATTATCAGAGCAGGAGTCATATCCTAGAGATTTTTACTAGTCTAGAATAGGAGTCATCAAACTGACTGGCAGGCAAAATCTAGCTTGCTGCCTGTTTATGTAAGTAAAGTTTCATGGGAGCTGAGCTACACATTCATTTATGTACAGTCTACGGCCATGTTCACACTACAATGGCAGTGTTGAATAGTGGCAACAGAGACTATAAAGCCCACAAAGCCAAAAATATTTACTAACTGGCAGAAAAAGCTTATTGACCCCTTGTCTAGACCTGGAGACTGATTCCACATTCTCCGTGTTCTAAGTAGTGAGTATAATTCTTTCTCACACATGATTGTAGGCTGCACCCTTTACCTCTAGGACCTTTCATCAAGTTGATGGCAATGATGGTATCTGGAACCCTACTTCCTCACTTCTAATCAAATGATTTTTCAATTAGATTCCTCTGCCAGCAATTCCACCAGTATTCATCAATATTGCAAAGGAAGTATTTTTAAGGGATGCATTGATATGCTTTTAGCTGCTTATACTTAAAAATAAATGTGGAGTCAATGACTGAATACTCTCACACTTTAAAAACTATCCAGGTAACTGAAAAACAACGGACATATTATGAATGAATTACTAATATGTGGTGTTGGCTGACTTCATGACAAACTGGATAATGGCTAAATCTTCCATTTCACTCAGCATGAGGCTAGTGATACTTGAAACATGGTTTCTAATTTCCAAAAGGCTTTAATGGATAATGATCAAGAGAAGAGAAACTAATGTTTGTTGATTGCCTACCTTGTGCTTTTTACTAAACTAGGTATTTTGGAGATATTACCATATTTAATCCTTACAATAGCCTATGAGGTGAGTACAATTACTCTCTTTGTACAGATGAATATATTCAATTTAGAAAGGTAGACAAGTGTGCCCCACATGTCAGAGTCTAGATTCGATACTTCTAAGGAAGGAACAATTCTGCAACTCCCAAAGGTCTTTGAGTAAAATGAACTCCAGCATCGCAAGGTACTCTAACATTGCAAGGTACATTTTATCTGGAGTGTTATTCTAACACATAAAACACCAACGACCAACAAAACTGGACTCCTGCTGTGCCAGTCATCACCTCTTTAGCTGTTGGTTTGTAAGGAATTTGCTTCTGGGGAAGCGTCTGGAATAGTAATAAGGGCAATCAGAGAGCTCAAGAAAGCACGTATTTACCAACTGGTATGGAAGCATTTCAATATTGTAACAACTGGTAATACTGCACCAGTGCCAACCTGCTGAAAAATAACTCTGTGGAAATCTTCTGAACTCCAAATCTGCCATCATGCAGAAGCAAACCAAGACTAAACACATAAGTTATGTGACTGAGTAAGCAATGCAGAAGCAATATGCCCATTTTAGTGCTCAATGATTGGTTATGACTATTCTAATGTTAATTCAGCTGAGGAGCAGATGTTAGTCAGTGCTTTTCAAATTTTTAACCCATTCCCCCTACAACATGTTCACATGCTTCTCTATCACATACAGAATGATGAACCATTTCAGGCTAATAACTGTGATAGCTGAAGTCTCACTGATCTAATTCTTAGTGTATTTGATAACCACCAACTAAAAGATTTCCTGCATCATTCAATGAGCACATAATGGACTACTCATCAGCACTGTACAGCTCAGCATGTGGCAAGGATATACAGCACACCAGAAAAACTTCATATTTTAAGGATTTACTGTGATAATATTGCACAATGATTTAATATATTTAGTTTTTCTCCTTAACAAATGAGTTAAATGAAAAGTGATTTTTAAAGCACCATATTATTATAATTTAAAATTACATAAAAAATAGAGAAGATATTTTTCTTTTTAATAAGCCTCCCTGTTACGTAAGCAGACTATTCTTGGAAAATATTTGGAAATTATGTAGAGCAAAAAGAAAAACCAGAGAAAGTGCTAAAAACTAAATATGTGATTAAAAACACGTATTTGAAGAAATATCATGGCACAATTTTAACCACAGTTATAAATTATACGTATTCAATTAACGTTTCAACACTAGATTAAAATAGCCTGTTTCACAAACATAGACTCTGCAAAACAGTCCAAGCATCTCTCATAGTACAATCTTCATTCCTTTTTTGATTTATAATGAAGTGTTTTATTTTCTAGATAACCACAAACTGAAATTAGTAAAGTGGGATTATAATAAAAAGAAGCTAAGAATAATTATATTTTGAGTACAGTAATAAGAATATCTCCTGTCATTCATCTATATAATATATATGTTTTACTTCCTTTAGGCACTCATATAATTTTGCTTTTCTAAATTAAAACATCATATTGACATACACTAATAGTTTTTTTTTAAAAAAAAGATCATAGGCAGTAATTTTGCTTTCCTTGTCATTAATAAAAATGCATCTCATTCCTTCCTCAATAGGCCCCTTCCAATCTTAAGAGGTAGGAGATACCTCCACTCCTCATTTTGCTACCCAAAGGGAAACAAATTCTCAAAATGTCAAAAGCCTTAGTTACTCCACAGATAACTAACATTTTAATAACAAGAAATTGTACCGGGAGTAACTGGAAAATAAAACTTAGAACTGACATTTAAGTTGGGGGCTACTCACCACTCCTGGCTCACAGTTGTAATAGCAATGCTTGGAAGTGTCACCAAAGGAAGCGTGGTCGGTCTGGAAATGCCATCTCCCTCAGGAGTCCTTGCCCTTCCGCTCTGTCTTTGGGACAGTGGTGGCAACTGCAAGTTTCCTGAGCAACACCTTCTCCCTCTCCAGAGGTCGATCCCAAGTGTGTTACTAGAAGAACTGTAGGATTTACTCAAGTTGCATTCAAAATAATCTTTAACATTCTAGAGGAACCACAGGGAAAGAAAAAAGAGAAAAAGAAAATGAAATTCAAATGTTTAAAATGATGCACGATGGAGTAAAATAAGAAGCTAAATGATCAAGCTGTCACTCATAAAGTCCTGATTCATTATCTCACAATCAGAATCGAACACTGACGTCAAAAGCTTAAGAGAAAACACGTAGGCACAAGGGGCTAATTCTCAAATTTTAGACACATTAGTTGCATAGTCTTGGTGATCTTCAGGACTGTTGATAATATTTTCCCGTTAGAAGCATGTGGATTGCAGGGCTTTTTATCTTCTTTCTCTTTTTTTAAATTATTCTTTTTTTCTTTCTCTTTTTTCACTTGCTAAAACGAAAGCTTTTCATAGAAAATATATTTTGGACATCAGGGTCATCATTCTGCAACACGGGAACAAGCTATACTAGCTAAATTATAACATTTCTTGTTCAATGTTTTAAAGTAAATATATTTTCTATCTCAGGCCAGCAAGATACTCATAATTGTGGGTAACCGGGTAACTGACTTTTCCTATTCTTATAAAAGGTCTCCTCAGAGTTGAGGGGATTTGGGGGTGGGTTTTTTTTTCTGGTCAAACATATAAGAGCTCAGAAAAAGAAGAATATACTTTATCTGGTCCCGAATTGAACTGCCATGTGTTCAATATATGCCCTAATGCTGACATGAATGAAATACTTGTGAGAAGATAGAGGCATTGTATTATAACCAATGATAAGAGTTATTCATTCTTCCTATATCTCTTGGTGACTCTGGTTCCTGGTACTGTGGGGAGTGGAAGCCCCAAAAGAACCTCTGCCTGCATCACCATTCATACCGGCTTGAAGACAAGAAATGTTACAGCAATGCAAGTAGCCACTGATAGCAACTTGGAGTTTAAAAGTTGTAACTGTCACTCTCCACTCATATCTTAAGCAATAATGGAAGTCCTAACACCAGGCCAAGGTCTCTCACCTGGAAGTCATTCTGTAGCCCTAAAAAGACAGGTACTTCCTACTAGCCCTTCAGAATAGACTTAGGAGAGCCTGGGACTAGACTGCCTTAGGTTTAAACAAACTAAAGTTCTCTGCCCACCACTCCTCCACCCATCCCTATACTAGTTCATACAAGGATAATTAACTCAAGTTTAAGGGTCTAGCTGGGTTCATTCAACAAATATTTTCTGCACACCTATTAAAGTCTTGCTCTGTGCTACTTAAGAAAGGATACAACAGCAAAAAGAGACAGAACCTGTATTCTAGTGATTATGCTTATCTCATCCATGCAAAACCACATTTTCATGATGAAAATCTGGGCATGAATAGGCCTGACAATTTTCAGGGGCCCCACTCTCTCCACCTGGAAATGGGATATCATATTTTTTATGCTTGACTTATGGTTTTGGAATACCACTTATTTAAAATTCAGTAGAACCACAATTCAGTAACAGGAAGGAGACAAAACAATTTACAATTTTCCAGAGTTTGAAATATTCTGGAATGTGGCCAGTGTTTTACTGTTTACTAACTGGTTATATTAAATCTACTGTAGGCCTAGCACTTATGTGTGTGTGTGTGTGTGTGTGTGTGTGTGTGTGTGCGCGCGCGTGCATGTGTATGTGTTAGAAATAGGCTGAGGAGAAAGCATAGTATATGTAAGTTTCTTTCTCAAAAGACTTAGAGACTAGTTGAGGAGACAGGAAGTCTTAGGAGAGACAAAGTCTTCCTAAAGAGATTCAAGAACAAACTAAAAGTCAGAACTTTTATAACTCAGTTCGTTCCAAATATGCATGTAAAGAAAGCACTGATTATCTGGAAAGCAAAGCAGTGTTTCTTGTATGGGTGGTAAAGCATATACTTTACCACCCATACAAGAAACACTGTACCAAAGAACAGAAATGAGGATGTCACTTAGTTAAACCACCAACCACAATAGTCTTATAATAAAGTTATTGGATATTTTTCCTCTTTTAGAAATGAAAATATTACCAACCAGGTTTAATTGCAGTGAATAAACTAAATGGGTATTTATTTGGTACTTGTTATTTGAAAAGTAACAAAGTCACACCTATCACAAAATATATCCCATACTGACTTGTGAACAAGCTTGAATTTACAGATTTGTAGACATTCTTTGAAGAATTTGTTTCAAAAGACCTCAGTTAATGTGCAAATGCATTGCCACAAAAGAGCTTAATGGAATAGCTTTTTAGAAATTAAGTTAAATACTAAAAACAGTAACATTGTTATGCAAACACATTAACCTAAGTTGAGTTATTCATAATTACCTCAAACTTTCTAATTCATACTCATAATTACTGCCCCAAATTTGCTAACATCCTCAAAGGCAAAATCTAATTCAGTCAATTCTAAACTACTGAATTGGTGATCTTGGACTTATTTTCCTATTTTAATCAGCATGATACTGGCCAACTACACCACACATCAGATCAAAGATTTGGGGGAAAAAACATTAATTTGAATGTTACTTTTGGAAATCACACTGTTCCCTTTGCCAGAAACTCTCTTCCCCCAGGTCTTCACAGGACTCACTCCCTCAATGCTTATATGTCCTCACTGTCCATATTTCCTCTCTTCATGTTATCCTTCTATGAACACCTATTGTCACCGTCCAACCATTTTTTGCCCCCTGACCAACTTCATTTTTCTCCACAGCTCTTATCATAGCTGGGATTATTTTATAATTTATTGATTGATGTACACCCTCCCCTCTAGAATATAAGCTACAAAGGGACAAGGACTCTAATCCCTAGAACCTAACCAGTGTGGAGTGTATAATAGGTGCTAAATTAATATTAGGTGAATATTTAAATCACTGAGTAACTGTTTGTTGAGCTGAAATAATGAGAATATAATAAAATATCCTTGACTTAAGGGTGAACCTTTCTTCAGAGTGTGGTATAAAAAAATATAATATCTGCCAATTTGCTTTTGTTGTAAGGGAAGAGATACTGTGTGTAACATTTGATATGATCTTCTGTAGTATACTGGAAAGGTTGAGGTGCATGGTGAAAAGTTTTAGGTTATGACTGTCCACAAGAAATAAAGTATAAGCCACAAATGGGAGCCAAATGTATAATTTTAAATATTCTAGTAGTCACATTAAAAAAGTAAAAAAAAAGGAAACAGGTGAAATTACTTTTAATAGTATATTTTACTTAGCTTAGTATATCCAAAATATTGTCATTTCAACATGTAATCTATATCAAAAATTATTAATAACATATTTTATATTCTTTTTTATTTCTACTATTATGTAATCAAAATCCAAGATGTATTTCACATTTACAGCACCTCCCCATTCGTACTAGTGCTTAATAGTCACGTGTGGCTAGTGGCTACCATGTCGGACAGTGCAAATCTAGGTAATAATACTAACCCCACCAGTCTAGGTGGGGTTAGTATTCTTCAAATGTGCTTTTCTTTTTTGTACATTCTTCTATGCAACCTTCCCTGTCTTTTGATTGTGGTAACCATTACCTTAGAGAGGATTAGGATTATTACTGCAATGACAGAATGAAAAGGAAAAAAATCATTGATCATCCTTTATAGACAGGATGCATTGCTTAGTTTTATTCTTCCAAAGAAATAGAATCTGGAGCACACAGTATACAAATAGTATTATGGGACAACCCCAAGCTTTTTTTTTTTTTAAGAGAAACAGAATTTCCAAATTCCAGAAGTTTCCCCTTAGATATCCTAACCAGAGCATGAAGGTCTGAACACAGCTTTTTACCACTGGTACTGAGGACTTAGAATATGACTTAAGAGCAGTTCCCTTGTGGTCAAGGAGCAGGGAAGGGGGAAAGAAGAAAAGGAAATATGGCACTAGATCACTAACCAAGTGTCTCAACACAAAAGAGTAGAAAAGGCAATGGCAAAGGAGTGTGCTTTGGTGGGCAAGAGCCTCATGACACAACTAAGTCTCACTCTGCATTTGCGGGTCCTAGAAGTTCTTACAAACCCAGATAGGGACAGAGAGAAGGAAACTGAGAATTAGCCTCAGCTTGCTCTTCAAGGGGTTTTCTGCAGCATAAGGTAAAGGGACCAGGGGTTCATGGGGTGAGCAGCCCAAAGGTAAGGGCTGCACAGAAAGCAAAGCTGAGTCTTTTAAACAATCAGAGCTCCACTGAAAGGTTAGGTGAAGAGCCCAGGCAGCAGGGGAGAATGTCAAATTTACAGCGAGCTGAGAAGGTCCCCTGCTCAGGCTGAGAGAACTCATCACCTGTTATACCTACCATGTGCCTAAGCACACTGGATCAAGGGCAGAGACTGACAACCAAATATCTGGGGAAATGAGCTATTCCTCAATAGGACAACAGTAAGAACCAGTGGAAATACAAGACAAGGACAATACCACACACCTGTGACTATAATGTCAATTAATGTTGTTTTCCCACGCCTACATGGAAGGGAAGGAGTAAGAACTTGGAGAAATACTCATAAACTGGGCATTTACTCAAAAGATACCAGTTTACATTATTAATTACCAAGTTCAAGTTCCTCCCAGCCCCTCCCCCATCTGTGAAATAGAAGTTTAACAAGATGAGCTATTACAGACAGCAAGGAAAATGACTTCTTTTTCCTTCCTCCCTCCCTTCCTTCCTTCTGCACATCTGATTAGTGGCATATAATTTTTGGCTCAATTACAAACAGAAGCTGAGTAAACACTGGACAATTAAAAACACACTAATGGGGGACTGGTCAATTGAAAGCAAAAAAGATAATATCAGCTGACCAAGAGGCAAAGCTATTAAAAATTATGAGTCTACAGACTTCTTCAAATGACCCAGAGCAGAGCTTCTCAAATATAATGTACATATGTAGTCAGCCTGGGACTTACGTATATTACAAATGTACTTGGTACATAGTAGGTCCTCAAAAATATTTGTAAAATGAGTAAATCAAAGAATATAATTAAATGTTAAAATCCTTAGCTTTCAAGGAAAGCTTGGGAAGGAAATGCGGTTTCTTTTTAGCCTTAAATAATAAGTAGAATTCGTTTAGTGAAGATAATGGAAATTTACCTATGTACCTAATGTACATATGTAATCACCCTGGGAATAAATTCTGAACTTTAGGTCTGAGGGATGGTTCTGAAATTCTGCATTTCTAATAAATACACAGGTGACGCTAGTGCTGCTGGTCTGAGGCCCACACTTGAGCCAAGTCCTAGAGGATGGGTTTCAAACAGCTGTCAAAGACCCCACCATAGGAGATGACTCAAGGATCAGCTGAACTTGGATAAAAGTGTGCAAGAAAGTCATCAAGAAATGCAAACAGGGGCTTCCCTGGTGGCGCAGTGGTTGAGAGTCCGCCTGCCGATGCAGGGGACACGGGTTCGTGCCCCAGTCCGGGAAGATCCCACATGCCATGGAGCGGCTGGGCCCATGAGCCATGGCCACTGAGCCTGCGCGTCCGGAGCCTGTGCTCCGCAACGGGAGAGGCCACAACAGTGAGAGGCCTGCGTAGCAGGAAAAAAAAAAAAAAAAAAAAAGAAATGAAAACAGGGTGAAAAGAAAAATTTCCACAGATTGGTGGTTTTGTAAATGAAAATCACAAAGCTCAAACTGAGCCCATCTCCAAGCTGCAGAGAGGGCAGTGTGCCTGCTGCCTAGCATGCAGAGTGTTGGGTCCAAGGGCTGGCAATGTCCAGGTCACAGAAGCACCTAGAGGCAGAGTGGTACTATTAGACAACCTTGCCTGCCCTTGGAACAGAATCATGGAGTGACTTCTTTATTGAGCAAAGAGTGGGTGGAATCGGCAACTCTGATGTTTGGAACTTACATCGTCGGCCGTCACTGTCATCACACTCCTGCTTTTCTTCATTATAAAGGGGAACAGCAGCCCCTTTTAGGGCATCTGTTATTCAGTGCAGCTTTGCTGACAATTTTTAAGACCTGCAGGGGAAAACAAGACACACACAAAAAAGAACAGTTCGGTATCCTTAAATACAAATAAGTAGCTTAGTTGTATTCTCCACACTAATATTTGAATGTGCACAGTGCACGTGTATAAGTAAATACCACAATTTACCAAGCCAATTAAATCTAACACGTGAGGAAAGAGGTTCACAAAATGCAAAAATCCAAGACATCAGTGCAAAGGTATTTGAGAGGAGAGAAAAAGAATAGAGGATAACAGTTAGGCTCCCAAATAATCAATGATCCTTAAGAATACAGAAATAATATGTATTAGTGAAAGGCTTCAAACTTACAAAGTACTTTCCCATATAATATTTCATTTGATCCCCATAACAATCTGTGAGATTATTTTCATCTATTTTTTCTAATGAGAGAACAGAGGATCAGAAAAATAATTGGGCCAAGGTAACAGAGCTAAAACATGGCAGGTTTAGAATTTAATGAATATGATACATTGATACTATTGTCAAGGAAAACAGGAGAAGAAAGAAAACCAATACAAAAATATGCATGACCAAAAAAAAATCTTAATTTCAATGGTACCATCAGTTTAAACCTCTTACACGTATAAGTGTATAGGCAAGTATTCATCACAGAGAATTTTAGCAACCAATAGTTAGAAAGAGCTAGGATTCCCTGGTTTAAATCACACAAACTTGGCCATTCTGAAGCAGAGACACTGCAGTTCATGACATTTGTTTCGTGTAGATCACTGGAAGCCACTACAGCAACAAAGAACCTCAAAAACGTTACCAAAATTTAAGGATGCACCCCACTTGTGCCAGCTCCAGAGGAAAAAGAGTCACTGGTTTATGAAAACTCAGGCTATTGAAACAGGCCCAAGTTTAAAGTTCAGACATGCAGTAGTCTAAAAGAGAATATGAAGAATTCTGAGTTTGCAGAATTGAACTGGAAAAGGTACAGTATAGAAACCATTGAATCCAAGAAGCGTTGGTCCACATGGCGGATTCTCAAGATCTTAACATCAAAAATGGCCTGCATCGATGCTGAGCTCAAGAAGCTCCTATGTTTTCTCACTCTGTACATTTAAAATTCTTAATACAGGCCTGATTTGAAAAGTCTGCTTCTCGAACACGAAGATATATATAGATTAAGAGCGTGATGGAATTGTAGCTATGTGACTAGGAATACTAAGTAGTGGCATTGTCCCATCACCCAGGAAACCAGGGTTGAATTTCTAACACATAATTTGATGACATTATGCAGGAGTTGGCAGTGAAACTGACAGAGTGGATAAGAGAGTGGGGGGAGGGAGAAACTTTGCCTTTATAAGTCTTCTAGGGAGAGAACCCCACAGGCCTTTCAGGTGTTCAATTCAATATGCCAAGGAAAAGAATTTCCTCAGCATACACCAAGGAATGATTACAATTACTGAACTCCTCTAACACTGACCAAAGAGGAATAGGCAGAATTTTAGAGCTTTTTACTCAAAGGCTGCTTGAAACTTAACAAAAGTCAACAAATAACAGGCATTTTATCTGTTATGTTCAGTCTTAAGTGCCTCTCTAAGGCCAAACCTGAAAAAAAATGTTTATACTCCTAAGCAAAGAAAAAGCAAGATTAAAAGATGTAAGTTTCAAATGCAGGATATAGGATTAGATATCCCCAATCAGTATAATTCTGTAAAAATATGAGCATAGAAAATTACTAAAGAAGCTGTGTAAAATTAAAACAGTGAACATTATATAAGAGTTATTGGAGGTTTTTCTTTCTTTTTCATATTTTCCAAATTTTTGTGGTGTATTCTTTTCTGAGCCAAGAAAATGATCCATTTTGCTTGGCAGGAAATGCACTTAAAAATAGGATAAAACAACACAACTGGAGTAGAAATCTCTAGGCTGTCTTCAGCAGGGAGAAACAAGGATCAAGTTTCCCCAGCAGAAATGAAGAGTAAGACCTTAGCTATAGCTTCTTAGACGTGAACAAGGCATTCTAGGATCCAGATGAAGCTCAGTGCAAACCCAGCCCTCAAGAATTTTAGGTCTAGTCTGGCAGGGAAGACTTACATATATTAAATGTGCACTTGGTACAGAGTAGGTTCTCAAATATGTTTGTAAAATGAGTGAATCAAAGAATATAATTAAATGTTAAAATGCTTAGGTTTCAGGGAAGACTTTGGGAAGGAAATGACGTTTCTTTTTAGCCTTAAATAATAAGTAGAATTTGTTTAGTGGAGATAATAGAAAAGTATATGGTGTGCAAAAATATGGGAAAGAATTTAATGTGCTAAGGGTGTGACACATGCAGGAAGATGCCATGCTAAGGAAATTTATGGCAGGCAGAAAGACATGTTCCAGGGTAACATCAGTAGATTTGGGGCATGCAACAGTATTTTTGTGAGGTCTTAGCCATGAAAATAAACTTATATTTTAAAACACTTTGAGTGTGAGAGATGACTGGATAAATTCATGTGCCTCCAACTGGGAGCACGTCCTGGCTAGGAAAAAGCAAGATCTCAAGTTACAAGGAAGTTTTCCAAATGTTCTACATTTAAAATATATTACTTTGGGCTTCCCTGGTGGCGCAGTGGTTGAGAGTCCGCCTGCCGATGCAGAGGACACGGGTTCGTGCCCCGGTCCGGGAAGATTCCACATGCCGCTGAGCGGCTAGGCCCGTGAGCCATGGCCGCTGAGCCTGCGCGTCCGGAGCCTGTGCTCCGCAATGGGAGAGGCCACAACAGTGACAGGCCCACGTACCGCCAAAGAAAATAAAATATATTATTTTTACATTCAGAAATAAAACCCAGCATCCATTATATATTGGGTTGGCAAAAAAGTGCATTCGGATTTTCCGTAAGATGGTATGAAAAACCCGAACGAACTTTTTGGCCAAACCGATAAAACCAAATAAAAGAGAGGAGAGATTGTTTTCTAGATAGTTTACGTTTGCCCCTCAAGATCCACTCCAACACCTTCTCCATCCTGGCTGTGCCCTAGGAGGCTGGTCCTCACAGACTGAGTCCATAGGCTCTCTAGCCCTCTGGCTCCTGGGAAGTGCAGCAGGAAGACAGGAGGAAAGAAAGGTTCCTCTCTGCTGGCTAGAGTGTAATAGTGGCAAAAGCCCTCTACTCTAGATCACAGCTCCTGCAGTCACCCCTCTCTAAGGAGATAGGTTTCCCTGGGTTCCATTAACTACTGTCTCCACTTGACCCTTCAGACATAAGGCTGGTAGCAACTTTCCACTGTTGCTAGCCTCATGGTGCTGCATGATGCCTTTGTGGTTATCCTCAACCCTGTCCACACCTTTTGTAAATAGTACCTACATTAAATTCTCTTTCACTCCCTGTGGGAGTGCAATCTGTTTCCTGCTGGGACCCTGACTGATAACAGATTTGCTCCAAAAACTTTACAAAGCCAGAGGGCAATTTTAAAATATCCTCCCTCAGTGCCTCGTACAGTGACTGACACAAAGCAGGGTCTCAATAAATAACTGTTAGAGAATGAATAAGTAAAATCTAGTTGGAGTTCTAGAATGGTTTTATGGCTTTTAGAAAAGAAGGTCAGCAGGCATTATCTCAAATTGCTTTTGTGAGGCAGAAATAGTTTTATGTCATCACTCGTGGGTGGCAATGGTGATTCTGTTTGGGAGTTCAGAGAAATGTTATAACATGTTTAATATTACATTGTTATATTATTGTATTATACTATTGTTATATAATAGTATACAATATAATTTAACATTATAATATATTGTGTTATAATATTATGAAATAGAAGAATAGAGATTATCTATGCCATGTTATTGCTGATTGCTAGTGTCAGTTGCCTTTCATTTAGGCTAACATGGATGGAAAAATTATCTTGTACCAGTTTGTAATATACATATAAGAGTTCAATTATGTTTCATTAGAGCAGCCAACCAAATAAAGTGGGCACAATTATCACAACAGGTGAGGGAATCAAGTCTCGGAACAGTAATAAAATACGCACAAAGTCACACACTCTGCTGGCTCAGACTAGAACTTTATTTCTAAGGCCAAGTCTCTTAACCAATCACTATGCAGCTGATTGGGTCTTATTCACATCTTTTCAAGGTAGAAGTGAACGAAGTGATTTTTATTTATTTTTCTGATACTGGAACACAAGTTAAGTTGATCCGTTTTCTGGAATCATGCTCCCTAATCATGTAAGGACAAAAAGCAGTAATTTTTAAAAGATACTGACGTTTTTAAGCGCCTCAAATTTAAGGCAAATATGAACAAGAGAAGAAGTCAGGCTCTCTTAATTTGAGATTATTCTTCCATTAGCAAAATTTGCTTCTCAATATGTAGAATGCCATTTGGTTCATTAAAACAAAGTGTTTCTAAGAATTTCAAAGTTATGAGTAAGTATGATGACTATAAATTCCATTTCTGGCATATATGAATAGTTTTCCTGTGGTTTTATGTTTCACCACTTAAAAGATGCTTCTAAACTTATATTAATCTTTCACAACATTCTGTTATTTTCTAAGACTACAGTATTCTTCGTATAATTATGTATTTCCCTCTTTCTCCACAGAGATATAAAAGCTAAAATGAGGAAAAAGACCCTGACTGACTGCTATAGCTATAGAGTAAATTTCTCCTTCGGCAGGTTTCAGTTATCAGTACTAGTAATCCCTGATTGACAGAAAGTTCAATGAATAATGATAATCATTCTAAAATCCTACATTATGGATATAAACCATGATGAAATGACCAAACCCTGAAGAGATAAAAAAAAATAAGGGTAATACTCTGAGTTTTTAAGAAAGTTGTTTTTTCCAGTTTAAAGATTGCCCTTTATTCTGAGATGATGTTCAAAAAAGTTTCATTTTGTTTTTTGTATAACTGATTTATTGAACATTCTGCACATGTTTTAAGTTTTCTCTAATAACTGTTTTCCATCTGCAATGTTAAATCTCTTTCCTCTTCCTTAACAGCAGCTCAAATTGAGTCCATAACTTATAACTGCTTTAAATCCCATCTCCTTCCCTTTTCTCTGCTCAGTGGCCAGGATCTGTGGGGCCACTTGGTGGCCGGTGTGTAGGACTTGGAATGGCCAGAAGGAATAGTCTACTCTTTTATTCCGCCTCCCTCCTCTTTTATTTAGGTTCTAGCTGTTTCCACACTGCAGCAGAGTGGAAGAATTAATGAAAAGGAAAGTCTTCTTATGTCACTGGGCATTTAATTGCAGTCCTCTGTTAAGTGTCATTGCTTCTCTGACAAAAAGAGACTGTATATTGATGCCCTCTCTAAGGCAGGTGTCCAAATGCTGGCTCTCTTCTTAGGGGTAAGTAGGAGCTTTCACTGGGGAAAAAAAAATAACTTTTCTCATCTCCTCAGCTCCCATCCCCACTGGTACACACTGAAACTTGTTGGTGAGGTTCCCTTGAGCAAGTCTGTTCTTCTGATTAAAGTAATGACAAGATGGCTCAATCCACAATGTACTTATCCGGAATAAGCTCAAGCATCCTTGTTACCCCAAGTGGCAAAGGTTAAGCTTCTTTGCTGCCATCTCTTCTCTCTGCCCTGCTCTCTCTCTCCATTTCCCCTTTCCCTTGCTCAAGGGGACATAAAGAACCAATCAGAAATTCTTCTGCATAAATGATCAATGGAGAAATGAGACACTGTGTCAGTTGTTTTATCATTGTCTTTGAGACCAAAGCCAACCATTCAGTTACTCTGCTCTGTGACGCTGGGGTTGAGACACTGCAAACCGTATTTCACAAATTCTCTTCCCAGCTGGCTTCCTTTAGGTGCTGACAACAGGAATCGTGAGGAGGAAAGTGGAAGAAGAGAGTTGGAGAGAAGGGACTCTTCCTTTTATCAGGAGCATAAACAACACTGGCCCTCCCTCCAGGCAGACCCAGAAGCAGCCATAAAATACCCCATCAGATGTCTGCTCACTAGCTTCAGAGCCACCCCTTGGTGGTTCCAGCTCCTAAGGTGGTGACCCCTCCTTTCCACTGCTAGACTCTCATAGTACTACCTTCCCTTTCTCCCTCAGCACTAGGAGTGGTAGCTGCTTCACTAATCTCTGTGTTACCTGGCTGGCCTGTTTTCACTTTCATTATTCATATTTATGTAATCAATTTATTATATTACATCCCTTTTGTTTCCCTAAAGTACATAGGATCTAACCTTCTTTTTATTGGCGGCACCCCCAATCTCTAGAAGTGGTTCTTCATCTTCAGTAGGCCAACAATTCACCTCCCCAACACCTCTTCACATACCATCCTACCCCCACCCAGAGTCAGTTTATATGAGGACTGGAAGGTGGCTGGGGTGATGACTGGTGTCAGAACCCACCTGGCTCCCTCTCAGAGGGAGCTGCCCCAGCATTTTATATACAGCTCTCCTTGGAGAATGTGGGATATTTGGATGGCTCTTGGTCCTCTGTTTAGGGTTACAGTCCCCATTTTTTTAAACAGGAAAAGTCCTACTCATCATTCTTTCAGATGTGAAAATGTCCATTTTTGAGATGATGATGATAATGTAATGCAGCATGAGCAGTTCTTTCTTCCGTTTCTTAATGGCCTCAATTGAGAAAATTAGACATCGGCAATTTTTATGTCATTCCTCTAGTTCTCTGGAAATTTCACTGATTCAGAAAGTACAAATGTCTAAGAACCTCTTTACTAGACCAGTGGATATTAACCTTTTAAAATAAATAGCATAAAGTCTAGTTGAAGAAGATAAGGGTTTTCTGTTTGGGGCTAGGATCTAATGTAGTATGACTGGAAGGAAGAAATGCTGGCCAAAGAGGAGTGTGACGTGCTATCCGCATTCACAGCCCCACAGCTGCCTAGCAGAGCTATCAACCTCGCTCTGGGTCTTGTAAAAGGGTTGTGGTATAATTATCCACAAACTTTATGAATCTAATGAAATTCCAGGAAACTAGCATAAGTAAACACAAACCATAAAACCAACTCTCTAGACTCAGCAAATGGATAAACATGTCCAGAAGTCAATACAGAAAATATAAAGTCCTCCCTGGAGTTTATATCTACTGCTCTCATCACACTTTCAGAAACTCAGGGCTACTGTGCCCAGTTAGAGCTGATTTTGGATTTGACTGTTGCAGAGATAAAAAGGAGAGACAAATGTGCTTCCTCCCAAAAACTCTTGTAATGGGATGCAAATAATGAAGAGCAAAAAAACAAGTGATAAAAAAAAAAAGTGTATGTAATACAAAAAGACATGTTTTATGTAAAATTTCTTAAGACTATAAGCACCCAATATTTAGATATGGCATTTCTGGGAGAGAAAAATGTTTGTTTAATTAGGCAATAAGCATCAAGGGCTTTTGAGATAAGAACTGAGAAGTATTAAAAATTAATATGAACTTAAACCATTAGCTTAGCCTGAGAGAATTATAAGTAACAAAGAAATAATGGCATTCTTTTAATAGTTGTCAGACTGCAAAGTAGCTAGGCTAAATTCTGCTCTGAGTAAAACATGTCTCCTAAACAACCACTTAAAACCAATTTCTACTATAAAATGTGTTCCTTATAACTTACTAATAGAACACAAACTTGAAATCAATACACATGTTGACAAGAAAGAAATAATTCTTACTGTACAATTTGTTTGGATGAATGTCAATTCCTGACAACAACAGAACAGAGAGAAAGTGACAAACTATTCCCATGTTTCTACTTGTATAAATACTGTAATGCCTCAATGGGTTTATTAATGAGTTTCTCTCCAATAAAAACAGTCTAAATGGAAATTTTTTTAAGTGTTGAATTATTTTTCCTACTCTAAAAAAAGTAACTGGTACACTGATTAATTTTTTATAGTTTAAAGTGCCGTAAGACATTATATAAACTGCTTTGTTTTTTCAGCCTCTTAACTAAGAGGGAAAGAACAAAGAAGCCCTATGTTCAAATGACATATTCAAGCCGTATATTCAGATCAATGAACAATTTGATATTGTAAGCTCTCTCAACATCTGAGGGTTTCCATCTCAGAGTTATCATTGTACCAAAGTGATGATGTGATCAGGAAGATTTAGGAAGCATGAGGAATTTTTACTACCTCCTGAAGTGAACCATAGAAGGTCTACAAACAAATGTAAAGGGCCAGTATGGATGAAGGATCTTCAGTTCCCTTAAGTATTTGTGGGGTATGTGCTCAGGCTCAAATTGAAATATTTTAATTCTACCTTCATAGCTACTTAGTAACTTTCACAAACCTATTACAGCTGCTCTAAGACCCCAATTAATGTTACCAAATTTCAATGATAGTATAACAAATTAAATTGCATCTATGATCCAAAATTCCCATTTCCACCCAAAATAAATAATGACACTTCTTTTTCTTCAGTTTCCCAAGAGCAGCAACAAAATCCATTGAGAACCCAGTGTGTGACAGAGACTTGCTAGATGCTGTGAGTAATACAAGATGAATATGACATAATCCTCAACCTTAAAATGTCCACTGTCTAGTCTTCAGAGAGATGAATCAACAGTTTTTCATTCTGCAATACTTATGCCTCCTTGGCACACATCAGGCTCACAGAGCAGAGTAATAAGTACTGTGACAGGAACAACAATGGGTTCATTAGGTGAACAAATTAGTGAAGGCCACCTCTATGGGTAAAAATCATCAAGGAAAGCTTCACAGAAGAGGTTCCAGTCCTTTTACAGGTACTGTAACTAAGGGACAAAGAAAGAAGCCCTCTGCTCCCCCTCTATCTATTCTCCAGAATGATCTTTTGAAAATGCAAAGTTCCTTATATACTTCCCTTCTGTACATCCCTCATGGCTTCCTGTTACATTTAGGATAAGCCAAAACCCTTCATGTGACATACCAGTCCCTACAGATTCGGTCCCAGCTTGCCTTTTCAGCCTCAACTTCCTGTGTTGGCTCCTACTCGCTTCCCCACCTTACTCCACATCACTGTCCCCTTTAACTCATTTATCTTTAACCAAACTGCATTTAGGGTTTACCCAACATGGCTTCCTTGCCGCAGGACTGTTCCTGCGCTGTAATAATCTCTCCATTTTGCCTGGTGAATCTCTCCATATTGCCTGGTGAACTCATTCCTCAGCCTTCAGCTTACGGGTCATTTCTTCAAAAAATACTTTACTGACTTCCCCTACGTGTCACGGGGCCTTATCACATCATTACTTTTTTCTTATTCATACTATTCATCATAATTATATATTTATTTGTAAGAATGCGTAATTTTGCATTGTAGTTTGCAGAACATATGGAGCCTATGAAAAGCTACTCCATTATGTAATCTCATACAAATTTACATCAAATTGAAAAACCTGGACTGTGAAACAACTGTAGATCTAAAACAGCTAAAATGGCATAATAATTTGCCTCTGCTTTCTCCTATGCTTGAGCAAGAATTCACAAGTATTTTCTTCTTCTAAATTAGGTCTCTGCTTCAATACCTAAAATAATGTTAAGTTCATGCAGAAGACTCTTAATGTTCATTCACAAGTGCTATGTCTTTAGGCTTTTTAAAATTTTCCAACAGTATAATGCTTTTCAAACATGTTTCATGAAACATGTGGGAGATAGATAAGATTTTGGTCAAAGTCTTCTTAGGCTCAAAAACCCCAAATGCTCATCATCAGTGTAAAAGTCTTCTTTTCTTGGGAAGAAGACTGAAATAGCAAACTTCATTATTATTTTAAGCAAGCAAGCACACACAATTTCTGTGTGCTCCTTTCTCAGAAATATAAATACTACATCATTACAGACTTCCTATGAGAAAGATGCAAAAAATGTGAGGAATCTTCTGAGGACCTCAAATGAATTGATGGTGTGCCATTTACTGGCTTAACTGAATTAATGGGATATTAATTCTGGCAATGACTACCACCTATTTAGAAGCAGACACCCAGTTTTGGGCCAAACAGTCTATCCCAGCCCTACTAAAAGTTTGGGGGTCCAGATTGAGGTGAACATATGAAAAAAAGAGGAAGTCTCTCAAAAACAGAAGGCTGAAACTAATACGGCAATACCAGAATGTTGTGCAACATTATTTTGATAGAGCATAAAGGAATATATGGAAATACTTTTATTGGTCTTTAAATAGCTTCATATTCAGAAACTATAATTTCTTTGTTTATTTTTAAAGATGCAAAATTAGACCTCACCCTAAGAATGGACTCACTCATGAATTTGACAAGTACCTAATACATCTGATATAGAAGTGATGAGTGAACAGACTGAGCAGGTATTAGAAGACAAAGATGCTTGGCAGCCACAAAATCTCCATTTTTACCTATTTTATATTCTGGGGCTCTATGGAAGATTTTATTTGACAAGAAGTTCTGCCAGTTAGAAAAGTTTGAAAACCAGAACTGCCTATAACACCCCTCCCCCATTAGTCCCTTAGAGCAGTGTTTTTCAAAGTTTATTTATTCGAGTGCCATCTCTGTAACATTTGCCATATAGGATTCCCTCATTTTACAGATGAAATATAGACCCTATAAAAGCTGATTTGTCATTCACCTAATGACGGCACAAGGAGGACAAAACTTCCAGTAACCTGGATTTGGTTCTACTTCAGTGCTTACACTTGCTACCTCTAAATTAAAGGGTTGTGTCTGTTTTTGTTTGTTTTTGTTTTAAAAACTTTATACATTAAAGAGCATGCTAAAGCACACACACAAGAGACTTCAGCACAAAGCAATTCATTTATGAATTCATATATGCATGTACTCAGGTACTCTTTTATTCATTCATTTATCTGAAAATCATTCACTGAGTACTACTGAGGGCCATGTACTGTATAGGCCCTGAAAATACATAGATGAAAAGGCATGAGCCCTGTCTTCAAGGATTGTACAGTCTAAGTAGAGTAGCAGAGTGGAAATGGACAATTGATGTAACTATAGGGGTGGCAACAGCATACAGGAAGGTTATATAAGACTGCCTAAGAGGACCAGGAAAGGAATCACAAAGATACATCTGAACCATGCTCTTGTAGGATAAGTAAACTTTTATCAGGAAGGTGAAGGACAGCAGTTCATTCAAAACAAAACGAGACTTCCTCTCACTGATCTTTAGCTACCAGTAAGAGCCCAATTAGTGACTATGGAATCTTTATTAAGTCATTTGATCTTTCTAATCCTGTACTTCTATTGGTGAAAAACAATTTGCTGTGTCTATTTTTGATATGGCTGCAATCATATAACAAATATTAAATGTGATTAAAATGTTGCATGCTTTAGAATGACAGAAGCAGTAAGATTTCTGGTTTTAGTGATAGGCATTTGTAGATTCTCCAATATAAACGACATTCAATGCAAGCCAGCAGTTGTATAAAGGAAAGCGCTCTGAAACTGGATTCAGACAATTCTAGGTTGAGATTCCAACTCGATGCTAACTGTGGGATATTAGCAATTTGAGTGACCTCTCTGAGACTGTGTTCTTCCTTGTAAAAACAGGCACAATGCCTCCTATCTCACAGGGTTATTGTGAGGATTAAATGAAATAGTAAGCAATGCCTAGCAGGGTCTTGCATGTAATAGGTCCTCATTAAGTGGCTTGCTGAATCACAATCCCATCAAAACATTTCAGTTAAGTCTTATCTCTTAACACCTCACCACAAAGATGCCCTCTTTCAACTTCTTTCCTTTTAAAAAACACAACTGAAATAACACGACCTTATATAACTGTGCTTTAGAGCTATTTATGCCTGAATTTTATTATCAAGAGAATATAACAACTGCTTCACAGGGGAAAGACAGTCTCCAGGGATCTGAGCAGAGAGTCAAGATGAATCTGACAAGGTAAATACTACAAACATTACAAAAGGGCAAATCATAAGATGAGGAAATAATATAGTGTCTGAAATGGCATTAATCCCAAGTCCTTTAAACTACAGTCCATTCATAGATGATTGTGGGAAATAACAATACTGAAAAATTATTATACAACCATGAATGTAATATAGAACACTATTCCTCAGTATTTAATGAATAAGAAGCAGTACCTATTTCTCTCTTCTATCATAAAGCTAAACAACATCATCTGGGTCACAAAAAGTCTCTTGGCCTTCCCTCTGTTTTACAGGTTTTGTGTGTATCTGTGTGTGTGTGTGTGTGTGTGTGTGTGTGTGTGTGTGTATAATGAAAATACAGATCAAATTTTTGTAAAAATATGAACTTCTAACACAGAATGACAGAATGCAAAGGTTACACAGGTCTTCCTTCTTAGGGAATTATAGATAATTTGTGATAGTATTGTTATTTTCTTTTTTATCTTTGCCAAGATGATAATAAAACAACTACCATTATCATTCATTAATCATGTTAAATCTAGGACTATATTAAGTAATACTGAATAGAGAGAAAATTACCTTCAAAGTCTACAATTTCTGTCTGTGAGTTCTCCTGTTTCATTATCAAGTAGCCATGTTTTTAAGTGCCAGACAGGAAATGAGGCAATGGTCTCAAGCCTAAATCTTATGAGATCTTTATTCATTTACTTAAAGAAAATAAATAGCATAGGTCTACTATTTGACAGGCACTGCTACCAGCAGAAGATCCCCAGTTTGCCTGTCAAAGAGTTCACAGTCTAGGACACTGCAGTGCTGAATGGCGATAATGAGCATTATTATTCATTATGTAGAGAAGAAACACATGAAAAGGATTGATTAATGTAAATAAGAGTATTATAGATTTATAGGATCATGGTTTTGAAGGATGAATGGATTTCCTCAGAGCAAAAGAGCTGGAAGAATAATCCAACTGGAAGACACATCACGGAGATGTTCAACATTATGGTATGTTTGGTGAAGTATATCCAGTTTATATGGCTCTGAAGAATAGGATCTGAAGGATGAAAAGCAATAGAAAACACAACTTAAGAAATGTGGAAGAGACAAAACATGTTAATCTTTAAAGTAGTGCTAAATGGTAAGACTTTAAATGGAGGTGGGAAATGTTTTGAAAGAATGTAAATAGGGGATTGAAATGTTCAGCTCTGCACTCTAGAAAATGTATTCTTATGGCAAGAAGAAAGTAAGCTGAAGAGAAGAATTTTGAAAGAAGAATAGTAAGAAGACTGATAACAAGGGGTCAATAGTGACAGAAACCAAGGAGCTTTAAGGAGGAGGCACAATGGACATGGTCTTATGACACAGAAAGGTCAAGCAAGATAAGAACTGAGAAGTAATTACTAAACAGAGAAAGTAGTTGGTCATTAACCAGCTTTGAAAAGAAGAGGCTTCAAAAAGTGAGAGGGATAGAAGCTTGATTTGAGTGTCTAAAGGATGAGATTAACATCTTTGGAAGCCCAGAGCACTGAAAAGATTAGAGTGTCTCTGCATGTGGGATTCAAAATAAAAACAACACTGAAGAGCCAATTTCTGTTAGCTGAGAAGAAAAAAGTCTAAAATAAATCAGGCATACACTCAACCCTACGACAAAAGGAGGATTTCTTTATTCCTAGAACGAAGTACTGACTCCACCCTCATACAAACCTCCAACAAATGACTGGCCAAGAAGAACTCATTTTACTCAAAGATAAATGAGAATCAAAAAGGAAAGAACACAGATCTATGCAGGCAAATGAATGAATGAAGGAGCAAACCAATGAATGAATAAAAGAATAAAGAGGTAAGTAAATGAAAGAATACCACTAGAAAAATACTATCATGAGACTAAATAAAAATTTTAATTAAGCACATTGCTATTAAATTGTGTCTGTGTGTATGTGCGTGTAAAGAAAGAGCATGTGCTTGAAAGAGAGCAAGAGAGAGAGAGATCACTTCTATAAAATAAGATCACATAGAAGAGATGCAACAATTGAGAGAAGTGTCTAATACATGGTAGAAGACATTCCATAAATATCTGTCAAGTGAATGACCTGTAAAACAACAAAAGAAGATAAACATGAATACATGAATTGGCAAAGTTTAATGAAGAAGTGAAGTACATAATAAAATCAACATAAAAATAAAGGCCAGATTGGAAGCAGCAAAAAGCCGAACTGGCGATGTTAGAAACATATTAGGTAACAGACTCAAAGTAGGCTAAGTAAATTGGAAATAAGCAAAAAGTTTAAAGGAATTAGAGAAATAATGACAAATAAAGGAAAGAAGAAACACATAATTAGCATCTCTGAAAAAGGAACCCCCAAAAAAGGAAGCATTAATATGAGACAATATCTAAAGGTATAATTTAAGACAATTTTTTAGAAATAAAAGAACATTGAAGAAGAATGAATAGATATACAGTATGGTCCAGGAAAAAGTGACCAATAACAATCATATCTTAGTAAAGTTAATAGATTCAAAAATGAAAAAAGAATTGAGTAAAAAAATGTAGATTCTAGTAAAATAATTAAGCCACTAATAAAATTTCTAAAAATAAACATTTTTATCACTGTATCATATAAGCAATCATACAGGCTGTTCTCTTGTGTCCAGTTTCTTCTGTTCAACTTAATGTCACTGAGTTCCATCTGTTTTGTCACATCTACCAGCAGTTCATTCTTTCTTTTAATGTATATTGCTGAGAAGTACTCCACTTTATAAATATATCAAAATTTGTTTATCTTTTCTCCTTCTGATAGACAATTGAGTTGTCTATCAGTAGGAGTATTATGAATATAACACTCCTACTGACAGGAGTATTGGGGAGTATTATGGGAGTATTATGAATATAACGGGAGTATATTATGAATATAACTGCTAAAAATGTTTTGCACAGGTTTTTGTTTGTCCACATATATTTATTTCTCTCAGGAATTACCTAAGTGTGAAATTTCTGAATATAATCATAGAGTATGCTTAAATTTAAAAAGAAACTACTAAGCAGTTTTCCACCATGATTTTAATATTTCACATGACAACCAGCAATATATGAGAATTCCAGTAGCTGCAAATTCTCACCAGCATTTGGAAGTATCAGTTTTGGGGGTTTTTTGGTTTTTTGTTTTTGTACTTTAGACATTTTACAAGGTTTGAAGTGGTATCAAATTGTGGTTTTAACTTGCATTTCCCTGATAATTAGTAATGCTGAGAACTTTGTCATGTGCTATTGTCCTTTGGCAAATCATCTTTTATGAAGAGTCTGATCAAATACATTGACTATTTTAACTGAGTTATTTGTGTTTTCATTATTAATTTTCATAGGCGTTCCTTATATATTGATACAAGTCCTTTACTAGATATATCTCCTTCAGTTTGTGGCTTGCCTATTCAGTAATAAAAGTGTTTTATTAGTGAGAAGTTTTTAATATTAGTGAACTCAAATTATACATTGTTTTCTTTTACATTTAGTGTATTTTATATTCCTAAGATCTTTGCTATCCAAAGGCACAAAGAGCTTTTTCTATTTGTTCTTCTAGAAGTTTTATAATCTTACTCTTTATGTTAAATACTATGGCCCATATGAAATTAATGTCTGTTTGAGGTAGGAGACAGGACCAATGGTCATGTTGTTCCAATATTTATCCAATTGTTAAAGTGCCGTTTTAAGAATCAACATACCTGAAGTAAAAATAACCTGTTAAAATTCACTAACTTTAATTTAACTAATGTACAAAGTTCTATAACATCAACACAATCAAGATATAGAATATTTCCCTCATCCCAAAGAGTTCTCTCTTGCCCATTTGCAATAAATCCCTTCTCCTACAACTAGCTCCTGGCACCCACCAATATATTTTTTGTCTCTGTAAGTTTGCCTTTTCTAGAATTTAATATGAATAAAATAATACAGCATGTAATCTTTCATGTGTAGCTTCTTTCACTCAGCATAATGCTTTTGAGATTAATCCACGTTGTCATGTGTATCAATAGTTTTATTGTTACTGCTGAATAATTGTCCATGATATGGATATACCACAATTTGTTTATCCATTAACCAGTTGATACACATTTGAGTTGTTTTGGGGTTTGGGTTACCACGAAAAAAGCTGCAGTAAACATTCAAATATAATAAAACATTTGTTAAAAAATATGTATGGGGCTCCCCTGGTGGCGCAGTGGTTGAGAGTCCGCCTGCCGATGCAGGGGGCACGGGTTCGTGCCCTGGTCTGGGAAGATCCCACATGCCGCAAAGCGGCTGGGCCCGTGAGCCATGGCCGCTGAGCCTGCGCGTCCGGAGCCTGTGCTCCGCAACGGGAGAGGCCACAACAGTGAGAGGCCCGAGTACCGCAAAAAAAAAAAAAAAAAAAAAATGTATGTTTTCATTTATTTTGGGTAAATACCTAGGACTAGGATAGTTGAGTCATTTGGTAAGTGTGTATTTAACTTGGTTAAAAAACCACCAAGCTGTTTACCAGTGTCTAAACTATTTTGCATTCTCCTTAGCAGTGTATCACACTTCCAAAAGTTCTGCATACTTGTCAAAACTTGCTATTATCAGCATTTTTTTGTTTTCTTATTTTAGCTATCCTAAGAGGAGTGTAATGGTATCTTAACATGTTTGGATTTACATTTCCCTAGTTACTAATAACGTTGAGCATCTTTTCATGTGTTTACTATTCATTCATATATCTTCTTTTGCGAATTATGTGCTCAAATCTTTTGTCTATAATTTTATCTGGTTGTTCTTCTCTTTACTGATTTGTAGGAGTTATTCATATATTCTAAAAACAAATTTTATACCAGACATATATTTTGTAAATATTTCCTCCAAAGCTAAGGCATGTAGCTCTATTTTCTGGATAGTGTCTTTTATAAAGCATTTTTTTTAAGTTTTATGTTTTCCCATTTATTTATTTATTTTATATTGTGTGCTTTTTTTGTGTGTTATAAGAAATCTTTGTTTAACCCATGGTCACATAGATTATCATACATTTTCTACTAGGAATTGTATATATATTTAACTTCCAGTGTAAGTCTAAATTCCAATTTGAGTTTTTTAAATATATGGCATGAGTTATGATCCAGCTTATTTTTCCCCATATGCATGTTAAAACATCCAGCACTAATAGTTGAAAATACTATCATTTCCCTCATTGAATTATTTAGGTGCTGTACTCTAAAAATTACTTAATCATATATGCATGGATTCCACTATGTTCCACTGGTCTTTAGTGTCTATCCCTACATCACACTGTCTTCAAATCAGTTAGTATAACTCCTCTTACTCTATTTTCCTTTTTCAAAATTGTTTAGCTATCGAAAGACCTTTATATTTCAATATAAATTTAAGTAATATTTTAAAATCTTACTATAGCTTTATTTCTAAGTGAAGTTAGAGTGGAAGATAGCCATGAACCCCTAAAAGATCCAAATATTGGTGATAAAATGGCACAGAAAGAATATTCCTCCCAAAGAATGACTCTGGAGGCCAGGTGGGCTTGCATTCATGGGTCCTGTGGGACTGTAACAATGGGAGAGAGAGTTCTTAGCAGACTACAGCCCCAAGGCACTGAACAGACAGCAGACTAAAACACACCCCCAGTCTTTCTGAGAAATAGGCCTATTTGCTTGTCCAGCAGCTTTGCCTGAGGGGCAGGCCTCCCTGGTCTGGCACACTTCCAGAGGCTTCCAGACCTGTTCTCAAGGAACAAAGGCTGGTGGATTCAATCTTTGCACTCTTTCTCTACCTCACTCCAGCTCCCTCGTATCTCCCAAAGAAATTTATACCTTCGTCTGACATCCTGATTTTTGTAGCTGCTTCCAGAGGTCACCTCTATATCGCTTTGCTCTGGTGCCCAGCAGGGCTTACAGTCACAGGTCCCATAAGACTGTAACCAACAGAGAAAGAGTTCTTAAATAGCTACCATCATCAGGGCTCAGCAAGAAGCAACAGTCACAGGAGCTCAGTTTTTCTGTGAAGGAGGCCTATTAGCTAATCACCATAGCTGCAGCCCGAGGGGCAAGCCTCTAATTAAATACACATATAAAGGCTGACTGTAAACCTTTCCAGAGACCTCAGAAGGTGGGCGCTACCTTTGTACTCTCCCTCTGCTGCACTCCAAAGTGCCAGCATCTCTTGGAGGGAAGCTCTTTCACATCTTGTGCCTCAGTATTTATAGCTGGTGCCCCAGTTTTTGCAGCTGCTGCCCATGGGATGCCCCTTGAACGCCTGGCTCTTGTGTCCAGGGATTCCTGGGTCCCATGGGACTGTAACAATAGAAAAGACAGTCCTTGGCAGGCTATCACCCCCAGGCACAAGACCGACAGCAGACTGAAACACACCTCCAGTCTTTTTGTGAAAGAGGCCTATCTGCTTGTTCTGGAGCTTCAGCCTGAGGGACAGGATTCAGGTTTGGCACACATCTAGAGGTCTGCGAAGGGGCTCTCAGGAAAATAGTCTGGGGATGTCATCCTTGTGCTCTCCCTCTGCCTCACTACAGTGCCCCGGTATCTCCCAGAAATAAACTTATACATTCATCTGGAGCCCCAACTTTTATGACTCTTGTCCAGGGGACAACTCCAGATGACCTGCCTGGTTGGCCATCAGGGCTTATGCTTATGGTCCCACAGGACAGTATACTTTCGCATACTTTAACAGCTGCTGACTGAGTGTCTGGCTTCCAATCAGCCTAAATCTAGATGCTGACCAAGATACCCCACTGTGGCACACTGGAAAGTCTAGGCACAACCTCAAAAACTGGGAGCTACTAAAAATAAAATAAGCTTTCAGACAATCACAAAGGTTTGGGAGACAACCAAGGGCTAGGGCACAGCTGAATGATAAGTTTCTTCTCCTACACAAGGCCACTCCTTCAAGACTAGGAGAGGTGGTTTCTTCATCTAAAACAGAGAAATATGTTCCAAACAAGAGAACAAGATAAAAACTCAGTAAAAAACTTAATGAAATGGAAATAAGTAATTTACCTGATAAAGAGTTCAAAGTAATGGTCACAAAGATGCTCACTGAACTTGGGAGAAGAATGGATGAACACAGTGAGAACTTCAACAAAGAGAAAATAGAAGAAAGTACCAAATAGAGGTCACAGAGCTGAAGAATACAAAAATAAAACTAAAACATATACTAGAGGGGTTCAACAGCAGACTAGATGAACCAGAGGAAAGGACCAGTGAACTCAAACAGTAGAGTGGAACTCACCCAATCAGAGCAGCAAAAAGAATAAAGAATCAAAAAAAAGTGAAGATAGCTTAAGGGACGTATGGGACAACATCAAGCAAACTAACATTCGCATTATAGGGGTCCCAGAAAGAAAAGCGAGAAGGTGGCAGAAAACTTATTTGAACAAATAATGGCTGAAAACTTCCCTAACTTGGGGAAGGAAACAGACATTCTGAGCCAGGAAGCTCAGGGAATTCCAAATGAGATGAACTCAAAGATACCCACATCAAGACACATTATAATTAAAATGTCAAAAGTTAGAGACAAAGAGAGAATCCTAAGAGCAGCAAGAGAAAAACAACTTGTTACATGCAAGGGAACCCTCATAGGGTATCAGCAGATCTTTCAGCAGCAACTTTGCAGGCAAGAAGAGAGTGACATGATATAGTCAAAGTGCTGAAAGAAAAAAGCTACCAACCAAGAATACTTTTTCCAGCAAAGTTATCATTCAGAATTAAAGAAGCAATAGCATTTTCCAGACAAGCAAAATCTAAAGAAGTTCATTACCACTAATCCAGCCTTACAAGAAATGTTAAAAGGACTACTTTAAGCTGAAAAGAAATGGTGCTAATTAGCAACAAGAAAACATATGAAAGTATACCTATCACTGGTAAAGATAGTGGATTAATCACTTAAAGAGCTAGTATGAAGATTAAATGACAAAAGTGGTAAAAAAATAATTATAATTGCAATAATTATTTAAGGGATACACAAGATATAAAGATATAAAATGGGACATGAAAAACATAAAATTTGTGTGTGGGGTGAGAGTAAAAATTTAGAGCTGTAGAATGCATTCAAACTTAAGTTGCTACCAACTTTAAATAGACTGTTATAAAATATAGATAGTTTCATATAAGGCTCATAGTAATCACAAAGCAAAATCCTATAGTAGATACACAAAAGATAATGAGAAAGCATTCTAAGAATAACACTAAAGAAAGTCATCAAACCACAATGAAAGAGGGGAAGAGAAAAATTTAAAAACAGAGAGGAACTACCAGAAAACAATTAACAAAATGGCAGTAAGTTCATATCTATCGATAATTACCTTAAATGTAAATGAACTAAATTCTCCAATCAAAAAGCATAGAGTGGGGCTTCCCTGGTGGCACAGTGGTTGAGAGTCCGCCTGCTGATGCAGGGGACACAGGTTCATGCCCCGGTCCGGGAAGATCCCAGATGCCACGGAGCGGCTGGGCCCATGAGCCATGGCCACTGAGCCTGCGTATCCGGAGCCTGTGCTCCGCAATGGGAGAGGCCACAACAGTGAGAAGCCCGTGTACCACACACACACACAAAAAGCATAGAGTGGCTGAATTAATTTAAAAAACAGAACATCTAATTCTGCTTACATGAGACTCAGTTCAGATGTAAGGACATGCATAGACTGAAAGTGAAGGAATGGAAAAAGATGTCCCACACAAACGGAAACCAAAAGAAAGCTTGACTAGCTATAATTATATAATTACATCAGACAAAATAGACTTTAAAGCAAAGACTGTAATAACAATCAAAGAAGGGCACTATATAATGATAAAGGGGTCAATACAACCAAAGGATATAACATTTGAAAATATTTATGCACCCAACATAGGAGCACATAAACATATAAAGTGAATATTAACATATCTAAAGGAAGAAATGGACAGCAACACAATAATATTAGGGGACTTTAATATCCGTTTACATCAATGGATAGATCATCCAGTCAGAAAATCAACAAGGAAACACTGGCCTTAAATAACATCATAGGTCAGATCATCTTAACAGATATATACAGAACATTCAAAAGCAGCAGATACAAAAGTATCAGATTACATATTCTTCTCAAGTGCAGAGGTAACATTCTCCAGGATAGATCTGTTAGGCCACAAAATAGGTCTCAATGAATTGAGCAATACTGAAATCATATCAAGCATCTTTTCCACAATGATAGGAAAACAGAAATCAATTAAAAGAAGAAAACTGGAAAATTCACAAATATGTGATATTAAACCAAATGCTGCTAAACAACAAATAAGTCAACAAAGAAATCAAAAGACAAGTCAAATAACACCTTGAGACTAGTTAAAATGGAAATACAACATACCAAAATTTATGGGATGCAGCAAAAGCATATAAGTGAGAAGTTCATAACAATACATGCTTACCTCAAGAAACAAGACATTTCAAATAAACAGCCTAACTTTGCACCTCAAAGAACTAGAAAAAGAAGCCCAAAGTTAGTAGAAGAAAGGAAGTAACAAAGATCAGAGTGGAAATAAATGAAACAAAGACTGCAAAGACAATAGAAAGATCAATGAAACTAAAGCGGTTCTTTGAAAAGACCAACAAAGTTGACCAACCTTCAGCTAAACTAACCAAGAAAAAAGGAGAGAGGGCTCAAATAAAGTTGAAAATGAAAAAGGAGACATCACAACTGATAGCACAGAAATACAAAAGATTATAAGAGACTACCACGAACAACTATACACCAACAAATTGGACAATCTAGAAGATATGGATAAATGCCTAGAAACATATGATCTTCCAAGATTGAATCATGAAAAATTAGAAAATCTGAAGACTGATTACTAGTAAGGAGGTTGAATCAGTAATCACAAACTTCCCCATGACCAAAAGTCCATAATCAGACAGCTTCAGTGGTGAATTCTACCAAACATTCAAAGAAGAATTAATACCAATTCTTCTCAAACTCTTCCAAAAAATAGAAGAAGAAGAAACTCTTCAAAACTCATTTTACGAGGTCAAGATTACCCTAATACCAAAACCAGACAAGGATACCCCAAGAAAAAAACAATTTCAGGCCAATATCAGAAGAACATAGATGCAAAAATCCTCAACAAAATGTTAGCAAGCTGAATTCAACAATACATTAAAAGGATCATATACCTTGATCAAGTGAGACTTATTCCAAGATGCAGGGATGGTTCAACATCAGCAAATCAATCAAGGTGATACACCACATTAACACAATGAAGAATAAAAATCATATGATCATCTCACTAGATTGAGAAAAAGCATTTGACAAAATTCAATATCCATTTATGATTCTAAAAACTCTCAATGAAGTCAGTATAGAGGAAGCATAACTCAATATAATAAAGGTCATATATGACAAGCCCGCAGCTAATATCATACTCAACAGTGAAAAACTGAAAGCTTTTCTTCTAAGATCAGGAACAAGACAAGAATGCCAATTCTCACCATTGTTTACTCAACATATTATTGGAAGTCCTAGCCAGATCAGTTAGGCAATAAAAATAAATAAAGTCATCCAAATTGTAAAGGAAAAAGGAAAACTGTCACTATTTGCAGATGACATGATATTATATATAGAAAACCCTAAAGACTATCAAAAAACTGTTAGAACTAATTTAAAAATTCAGTATAATTGCAGGATACAAAATCAATATACAAAAATCTGTTGGGTTTTATACACTAATAACAAGCTATCAGAAAAAAAATTAAACAAAAAAAATCCCATTTACAATTACATCAAAAAGAATAAAATACATAGGAATACATTTAACCAAAGAGGTGGAAGAACTATACACTGAAAACCATAAGACACCAATGAAAGAAATTGAAGACACAAACAAATGTGAAGGTATTCTGTGTTCATGGATTAAAAGAATTAATATTGTTAAAACGTCCATGCTACCCAAAGCAATCTACATATTCAATACAATTCCTACCAAAATTCTAATGGCATTCTTCATAGAAATAGAACAAACAATCTTAAAATTTGTATGAAACCACAAAAGACACTGAATAGCCAAAGTAATCTTGAGAAAGAAGAACAGAGCTGGAGGACTCATGCTCCCTGATTTCAAACTATACTACAAAGCTATAGTAATACAAATGGTATGGTTTATAATATCTGCAGAAAATGAAAACACTAATTGCAAAAGATATATGCACTCCCATATTCATTGTAGCATTATGTACAATATGCTATAAAAATAATCTAAGTGGCATCCATTGGTGGATGGAAATCCCTTCAAGATGTTTGCATACACTTCTTTCTTTTGCTTCTCCATTCTTCTCCATGTATTCAAATTCTTTAAAATCAGCTTAAATCTCATGCCTCTCATGGGACTCTATGCCCCTCTCAACTCTGATTACAGCAGACTTCAATTATTCTTTAATTGTTCAATATTACTCCAAACTAGAGTGTAGGCACATTGATAATGAAAACATATATTTTTCACTCTGTCACAATATCTAGCTTTTTAATTGATTAAGTTGGTTTCGATACTTGAGTTACCACAGGAAAAAAAAAAACAAAACAATACTGAGACTATGAATATTTGCATTTGCTATGGTGTCTAATGTATCCAATGATTTAAATTTCAGAACTCACACATTACAAGAATCATACACCATGATCAAGTGGGATTTATCCAAGGGATGCAAAGACTCTTCAATATATGCAAATCAATTAATGTGATATACCATACTAACAAACTGAAGAATAAAAACGATATGATCATCTCAATAGATGCAGAAAAAGCTTTCAACAAAATTCAACACCCATTTATGATAAAAACTCTCCAGAAAGTGGGCATAGAGGGAACCCACCACAACATAATAAAGTCCATATATGACAAACCACAGCAAACATTATTCTCAATGGTGAAAAACTGAAAGCATTTCCTCTAAGATCAGGAAGAAGATCAGGGTGTCCACGCTTGCCACTATTATTCAACATAGTCTTGGAAGTCCTAGCCACAGCAATCAGAGAAGAAAAAGAAATAAAAGGAATACAAATTGGAAAAGAAGTAAAACTGTCACTGTTTGCAGATGACATGATACTATACATAGAAAATCCTAAAGATGCCACCAGAAAACTACTAGACCTAATCAATGACTTTAGTAAAGTCACAGGATACAAAATTAATCTTGCATTCCTATACACTAACAACGAAAGATCAGAAAGAGAAATTAAGGAAACAATCCCTTTTACCATTGCAACAAAAAGAATAAATTACCTAGGAATAAACCTACCTAAGGAAGCAAAAGACCTGTACGCAGAAAACTATAAGATGCTGATTAAAGAAATCAAAGATGACATAAACAGATGGAGAGTATACCATATTCTTGCATTGGAAGAATCAATAATGATGTGAAGATGACTATACTACCTAAAGCAATCTATAGATTCAATGCAATCCCTATCAAATTACCAATGGCATTTTTCACAGAACTAGAACAGAAAATTTTACAATTTGTATGGAAACACAAAAGATCCTGAATAGCCAAAGCAACCTTGAGAAATAAAAACAGAGCTGGAGGAATCAGGCTCCCTAACTTCAGACTATACTACAAAGCTACAGTCATCAAGACAGTATGGTACTGTCATAAAAACAGAAATACAGACCAATGAACAGGATAGAAAGCCCAGAGATAAACCCACCCACTATGGTCACCTAACCTATGACAAAGAAGGCAAAAATATACAATGGAGAAAAGACAGCCTCTTCAATAAGTTGTCCTGGGAAAACTGGACAGCTACATGTAAAAGAATGAAATTAGAACCCTCCCTAACACCATACACAAAAATAAGCTCCAAATGGAGCTTACATAAAGACCTAAATGTAAGGCCAGACACTATAAAACTCTTAGAGGAAAACATAGGCAGAACACTCTTTGACATAAATTGCAGCATGATCTTTTTTGACCCACCTCCTAGAGTAATGAGAATAAAAACAAAAATAAACAAATGGACCTAATGAAACTTAAAAGCTTTTGCACAGCAAAGAAAACCATAAACAAGGCAAAAAGATAACCTTCAGAACAGGAGAAAATATTTGCATACAAAGCAACAGACAAAGGATTAATCTCCAAAATATACAAACAGCTCCTGCAGCTCAATATCAAAAAAGCAAACAACCTAATCAAAAAATGGGTGGAAGACCTAAATAGACATTTCTCCAAAGAAGACATACAGATGGCCAACAAACACATGAAAAGATGCTCAAGATCACTAATTATTAGAGAAATGCAAGTCAACAGTACAATGAGGTATCATCTCATACCCATCAGAATGGGCATCATTAAAAAATCTACAAACAATAAATGCTGGAGAGGATGTGGTGAAAAGAGAACCCTCTTGCATTGTTGGTGGGATACAGCCACTATGGAGAACAGTATGGAGGGTCCTTAAAAAACTAAAAACAGAACTACCATATGACCCAGCAAGCATACTACTGGGCATATACTCAGAGAAAACCATAATTCAAAAAGACACATGCACCCCAATGTTCATTGCAGCACTATTTACAATAGCCAGGACATGGAAGCAACCTAAATGTCCATCAACAGAGGAATGGATAAAGAAGATGTGGTACATATATACAATGGAACATTACTCAGCTATAAAAAAGAAACGAAATGGGGTCATTTGTAGATATGTGGATGAACCTAGAAACTATCATAGTGAAGTAAGTCAGAAAGAGAAAAACAAATATTGTATATTAACACATATATGTGGAATCTAGAAAAATGGTATAGATGATCTTATTTGCAAAGCAGAAATAGAGACACAGTCATAGAGAACAAACATATGGTATATGGATACCAAGGGGGGAAGGGGGGGTTGGGATGAATTGGGAGATTGGGATTGACATATATACACTATTGATACTATGTATAGAATAGAGAACTAATGAGAACCTACCGTATAGCACAGGGAGCTCTACTCAGTTCTCTGTGGTGACCTAGATGGCAAGGAAATCCAAACAAGAGGGAATATATGTATACGTATAGCCAATTCACTTTGCTGTACAGTAGAAACTAATACAACACTGTAAAGCAGCTACTCTCCAATAAAAATTAATTTAAAAAAATAATAAATTTCAGAACTCTCTAGCTTCCAGGGTAAATAATGTTTAGATTTTAACTGTATTAAAATAAACATACAACTTGATGTACTCAAACTCATGTATTCACACATACAACCACATATGATTGGACATAGAAACAGCCTTTCCATGAAAATGCAAATCAACATAAGGCAAATAATTCTTTTGGTTTCATTTAAGTAGAAGAATTGAAATCAAATTTGAAAAATAAGCAAAGATCATATTGGATTTTGCCACAGAGGAGAAAAACAAATTCATCAAGCTTTAAATTACAGAAATTCCCCAAGTCATTATAAGATTTACAGTTCCAGCAATTCTAAATCATTCATACAGATCTTCTTCGACTTACAGTGGGGTTATGTGCCGATAAACCAATTGTAAGTTGAAAATATCTTAAGTCAAAATGCATTTAATACACCTAACCTGGGCTTCCCTGGTGGCACAGTGGTTGAGAATCTGCCTGCCCATGCAGGGGACACGGGTTCGAGCCCTGGTCTGGGAAGATCCCACATGCCACGGAGCGGCCCGTGAGCCACAACTACGGAGCCTGCGCGTCTGGAGCTTGTGCTCCACAACAAGAGAGGTCGCGACAGTGAGAAGCCCGCGCACCGCGATGAAGAGTGGCCCCCGCTCGCCGCAACCAGAGAAAGCCCTCACACAGAAACGAAGACCCAATACAGCCAAAAAAAATTAATTAATTAATTAATTTTTTAAAAAAAAATACACCTAACCTACTAAACATCATAACTTAGCCTAGCCTAACTTAAACTTTCTCAGAACACTTACATTAGCCTACATTGGGCAAAATCATCTAACACAAAGCCTATTTTAAAATAAAGTGTAATTTATTACTCAAGTAATTTTTTTTTTTTTTTTTTTTTTTGGCTGTTTTGGGTCTTCGTTGCTGTGTGCGGGCTTTCTCTACTTGCGGCAAGTGGGGGCTACTCTTCATTGAATTGCAGGGGCTTCTCATTGCAGTGGCTTCTCTTGTTGCAGAGCATGGGCTCTAGGCGCACAGGCTTCAGTAGTTGTGGCGCATGGGCTTAGCTGCTCCGTGGCATGTGGGATCTTTCCAGGCCAGGGATTGAACCCATGTCCCCTGCATTGGCAGGCAGATTCTTGACCACTGTGCCACCAGAGAAGTCCCACTCATGTAATTTATTGACTACTGTACTGAAAGTGAAAAAGAAAATAGTTGTCTAGGTATAGAATAGTTGTAAGTGTATCAGTTGTTTATCTTCACGATCACATGACTGAGTGAGAGCTGCAGCTCACTGCCACCACCCAGCAATATGAGAGTATCCTACTGCATATAGCTAGCCTGGGAAAAGATCAAAATTAAATATTCAACTTAAGCTTTTGACTGAACATATATCTCTTTCACAACATTGTAAAGTTGAAAACTTGTTAAGTCAAATCATCTTAAGTGGAAATCACTTGTATTCTCAATGGTACAAATAAGATTTTAAGAATTTTTTTAATTGAGGTATAGTTGATGTACAATATTGTATAAATTTCAAGTGATTTGTAATTTTACAACACAGTGATTTGCAATTTTAAGGTTATACTCCATTTATAGTTATTCTAAATATTGGCTATATTCCCTGTGTTGTACTATATTTCCTTGTAGTTTATTTAAGTATACATGGTAGTTTGTACCTCTTAATCCCCTACCCCTATACTGCCTCTCCCCCCTTCTCTCTCCCTACTGGTAGCCATTAGTTTGCTCTCTATATCTATGAGACTGTTTCTTTTTTGCTATATTCACTAGTTTGTATTATTTTTTAGATTCCACATATAAGTGATATCATACAATATTTGTCTTTCTATGTCTGGCTTATTTCACATAGTATAATACCTTCCAAGTCCAACCATGTTGTTGCAAATGGCAAAACTTCAATCTTTTTTATGGCTGTATACTATTGCATTGTGTGTGTGTGTTTGTCTGTGTGTGTGTGTGTGTGCGTGTGTGTGTGTACCACATCTTCTTTATCCATTCACCTTTTGTTGGATACTTAGTTTGCTTCCATATCTTGGCTATTGTAAATAATGTTGCTATGCATATCAGGGTGCACGTATCTTTTCAAATTAGTGTTTTCATTTTTTTTCAGAAAAATACCCAGGAGTGAAATTGCTGGGTCATATGCTAGTTCTATTTTTAGTTTTTTTCAGAAACCTCCATATTGTTTTCCATAGTGGCTGCACCAATTTACATCACCACCAACAGTGTATAAGCAATATCTCCACATCCTTGCCAACATTTATTATTTATGGTCTTTTTGATGATAGCCATGAGACTTTTTTAAATTTATGGATTAGCTATTTAATTTGAAGATAGTTAAACTTTAAAACTATTGAGTTAGCCAAATTAACAGCTATTCAAACTTGGCGTGATTCAGTTGGGGAATGTTTAACCTTTGGCAGGATTATGAATCCAGTGAAGGCTCTAAAACAGGAAGAAATATGTGCTACATTTATTGTTCATAGCTATAGTTACTATGTACTCTGTAGTATTCAGTACATAATAACATAGAATTTTAGCTTTTCTACGAGGATGTCTACTGAACACAATACCCCAAATTGAAGGTAACTTCTGAGCAGAGGAACACTGGAGCCATAATGTTAATGCAACGTGCCTGTTCTAGGGCCCCCACTAGAGCAGCAACCACACAGTGTGAGGCCTGCCAGAGAGTACTAGCAAGATGTCCCTGTCTTTTCCCTGGCCACCTCTCAGTCAGATGCTGAGTTATCTGGCACCTCATTAAAAGGACAAATATTTTCAGCAGCAACATGTGCCTTCCTTGGCTTCAATTCTAAACATACTTGACCTTATGGAGCCTTTTATTTGTCAAAAAAAAAATGTATGATTTAGTTTTATTTTATATTTTTAGCTATTAGCTATGAGCTACCCATAGTGTAAATATTAAGGTGTGAAAAGCAGGATATTAATAATAGAGTTTGCATAACATTGTACATTTTTACAAAGCCCTTTCACGTAGGAGTCTCGTCTAATTCTCTTAACCCCATAAGGTACACATATAATTACTAGTCCCATTTTACGGATGAGCAAATGAGGCTCAAAAAGGACAAATGGTTTGCCCAAAGTCACATAATTAGTAATATGATACAAATTAAGGATTCAAATTAAGACCTCAGTTCCAAGTTCAGTGTTCTTTCTACTCTTATGGCCTAAATTGAAATTAGTTCATGTGTATCTTAAAGGCATTTTGATCTTCAAATGCCTATACTTCTAGGAAAAGACTGATTATTCAGTTACCACGGTAATATGTAGTTACCCAGTGGGGGTTCAAACTTATTTAACTGGTCAGTGACAACTCACCTCAAGAACCAAGTTTCTGAAAATCAGCCAATCAATGACACCTCAGGATTATGAAAGGCAGTGATCACACTTTTCAAAGTCAGAAAATCAACAACAGACGTACACTGGTAACTATGCTTCTACAACGAACGGTCAACGAATCACTAAGCAGTTCTGTGTTGTTTTAGGCCCCCAAATACCTAAACTCTATGCTTCCCCCAAATTTCACAAAATCAGATTCATGCTTTGCTCACAAAGGGCCATGCCTAACATGCAAGGCTCTCCCATGCTTATAATAGTAAGAAATTCAGTATTTTGTTTCAGATATTTAGTGATGGTCTCGTCTCTCAACAAAGATGATAATTTATGCATACAGATTTGTTCTTCCTTTTAATTGTTTAAGAATAAATTCTCAGGAAAGTGACTATTAGGCAAAATAGCACAATGACATATAATGTCATGCATTTTTCTCAGAGTTATTTTGATTATCAATGTTGTCAGCAGTGTATAAATACGTCTGTGCCCTAACAACTTCAACAATACTGGATGCTATTATATTTTTAAATATTTGCTGACTTAGTAGGCATAAATTGGTAGTTTAAGGTAGTTTTAATGCTAGTTTTAGAGAATTTTTCAAGGGCACAGATTGACATAAGAGTATGAGAAGACCATAAAGGATCCTAGGGAAGTGAACTGGGAAGGTACAGAAACAAAATTATGCCCATTGTGGGTCCTATTGGTAACTACAGGCAAGAGAAGACAATTACTCTTTAGAGGAATTAGCCAGCTCACATGCTTTTTAAGAGGGAGTGTTATAAATTGGGCTCCCTGCGAGGGAGATGCAGAGTCTGAGCTCAACATTCCAGGTAATTATTAGGGAGCACTCTCAGGATTCAGGTTTGTGAAAATGAGGACAAGGAAGCAGGTCTGGCAGGGGCAGAAGCCAAGCTTCAGTGCATCCCCAACAAAGGTCTCGAAAAATCCTACACTGGGTCCAAAGGACCCTTTATACTTGACGTTGATCAGTCCTTGGATGCAGGCTGCTCCAGGAAGGGGACAGAACCTTGGTGAGGGCAACTGACTGAGGGTAATTCCTGAGAGAACTGAGAACCATTCATCAGTCCTGATGGAGGGTCTGCTTGGTGTAGCACAGCATCCATTAATTTAAGGGACATTTTACAGAGGTATACGCAGGGTTAAGGACACTGACAAAAGATGGTGAAGCAGCCAAAGACTAGCAACAGTGGGTAGTTGTTATCATCCCTCGATCTGAAGGGATAGGGAAGGGTACAGTGTCACTGAAACCTGATAAGGGCTGGAGTCAGGAATGAGGGGCTATCTGACAGTAGCTACAGGAACACAGCCGCTGCCAACACTATGGTCTGGGAGTAACGAACACCTCAGCTCTCTTCATCTTCCCTTTCTTCTTCCTCTACTGCTTCCCAGAGGCCAAAATCTAGAGGATTCCAAAGGACAGGAATACCATTAATGTAGAACTAGAGATCAGTCTCCTAGAAGAGAGAAGAGCAGAGGATGGATTTGGAGGAACAAACAGAGAATGACCAGCCTAGGCAGGGAAATATTTTGCTACTCAGAAGATTTACATTGTGTTGATGGCCACCTACTCAGTCCTGACCTGATTCACTTTTCTTTAAATTCTGAGTCCTTGCTAGTCAAAAGTCAGCAGAGGTGTTCTCAGTGGCTGATATCATTGGAGACTCCTTCTGTCCAGGTATTAAAGGGAAATTGAAGCAGCATAGCTGGAGCTATTGTCCAGATTATTTCTTTTCTGGTCAGATCTCAAATCTAGCCATTGTGGCACCTTCTGCTGTCTTGTACTGATCATGATTGAATATTTGGGGAAGCAGCATAATACTAACGTTGTGGGAAAGGCAAGCCAGCTGCACTTCCTCCTTTTGTCATTCTTTTTCAGCGTCCTTATATAAGGCAAGGAAGATACTCAGACCAAGAATAGTATTAGACCTATGCTTGTCTATGCAAACAATGAGAAGATAAAGAAGACGGATGCAACTAATCTTCAATAATCTAGGGTAATAAACAGTCCTGAAGTCTGGTCAGGAATCAGTACTCTTCAAATGCATAAGTGACCTTGAGTTAAAGTGCAATTGACCATTCTCTTTCCAAGTTTCTTTCATATCCCTTGTACTCCAGCTATAAAGGCCTCGTCACTGTACTTGATAAACCCTTTAAGTCTTTCAATGCTTTTATTCATGCTTTTTCTGTGCCTGAATGCCTACCTAACCGGGTTCCAGCCAATCTCCTACTTCTTTTAAAACCCGCTCCAATCACATTCTTTCTCTGTAGCCTTTCACACTTTTGCTTCCTCTGGTCTGAATTAAATCTTTTCTCACCTGTTCTTTCATAACACTTTTTATACATATTTACTTTATATTATTTATGTTTTACCTATGTTTATTTGGGAGCTTGACTCTTCCCCTACTAAGCTGTTTATTTTATATACCTTTTCATCATATTCACTAGCAGGTACTTAACATCTGTTAAACAAATGAATGACCAAGTAATATTTCATGTGAAACCTTGGAAATAACAGGGACAAAAAACAGCATACACCTGTGCCTGCTACACAGTAGGCATGTGTTAGTTCTGGGCCTGTTTGTCCTGGGATCCACTCTTCACCCTTCCCCAGTTTGGCGTGTATTTCAGGAGTATTGAACTTTGACTACTGTATTTCCCCAGGAAGCCCTGACGGATGGCTTATGGCTGGGTTCAGACACTAGAAAGACTCATAGGGAGCGAGAACGCAAGGGAATATGTTGTTTGTTCTCGCTCCCCACTGCTGCAGCAGGGGCCCCAATAAAGCCTTGCCTGAATTTCTTGTCTTGCCTCTAGTCAATTTCTATTGACTGGGGAAGCCCAAGAACCCTGGTCAGTATCAGATTTATCATGCCCAACGTGGGGCAGTTGTCCTCTTCTAGGGAGAGGATCTGGGCACCTCCGGGACCACTGAACGCAGCTTCTCCGTAGGTGACAAGTGGCCACCTGAACCTCTTGTTTCAGTGTTACCACATTTGTTAAGTCTGCTTTCTTGGCCCCTGGAGGCCTCAGTACCCTCATTCAGGCAATGCTTTTCCTCTTCCCCTTTTCTCTCTCCTGATATCTCTCTAGTTCTCCTCTCTCTGTCCTCTCTTACTTCTGTCCTATGCTTCCGAGAGAGTGAACGTCAGGCAGCTACAGCATCACTCCTCTCAGCTTGTGAGGCCATGCTCCCTTGGGCCGGCAATGGCTCACCTTGACGGGTGACAGGCTCGCCTCACACCATGCAGACCCTGGTCCATCAGGCTCTCCCTGATGGGAGATTTATGAGAGTGAGAGAGGTTTAAACCTCATTCCATGTAGCGGCTGGAAGTCCTATCTTCCCAGTATTCTCACCTTTATTTTCCTGCTATCTCTTTCTCTATTTCAGTCTTTTCTGTCCCTCCTCCCTTTATCTCTCCCTTGATCCTTATACCTGCACTCCTGTCCCTTTTATCCTGAAAACTTCTTGTTTGTGTCTTTAAGTTTTTGTCATTGGTATCTTTGTTTTATGTAGTTTTGTCTGTCCAACTGCTCCTGCACGTCTCTACCAAAATTATGGGCACGGTGGAGCGTTTAAATCTTGAAATACAAATGCAGCCTACATTGCCTGAGACTCCAGCCTTGGGTTACTTGGTGGGATTTTAAAGGACAAAAAGAAAAGAAAAGAGCTTGCATTTTTCCTTCCTCTGCTTTTGCAATGTAACTATTCTTTCTGCCTGAGCTCAAGGAGCTTGCATCTCTCTCCTCTGCCTTTGCAATCTAACTATTCTGCCTGGGCTCTCAGGAACTACCTGATTCATCTGTAGTTCCCCAGACTGAGGGAAAAAAGGGGGGCCATTTTAAATTCAAGCAGGAAAACTATGAGATCTCTGGTTCTGTCTTTATGTAAAAATTCAGTTGTAAATGAGCTGTATTTAATTAGCTTAAAGGAAACTGAGCACTTATATACATTCTCAGAAATATAAACGAGGCTCACCAGAATACATTTTGGGTTCACGTGATCTGGGAAATATTCAATATTAAATTATTACCTGGTATTAAAACTAGCTTAACCTTGTGGGTTTAATTAATACAGACCTATCTTTAGAATCATCAACATTAAGTATAATACTTTCATTGTAGCTAGGGTTACTGAAAGTCAGTATGTGCATATTGTTTTTGTCATGAAACTTGTCAACAGGGAAAATAACCTGATGTGATTAATTTTTTTAAGTAAATGTAACTGGGATAAGAACTTTTTGGTAAACTCTATAGGAATAATTATGTTTTGGAAACATCCATCTAAAACAGTCCCTCCAAATTTTGGTAACTTTAAAGTAAGTTAAATGATAGGAGTTCATTGAGTATCCAGGCCATTTCAAATAAGATAAAATATTGGGAACATTAATTGCTAAACATTAATTGCTAATTAATTGTTAATTGATAAACAGGTCTAAATTTACCTATTTTTGTCTTCTTGTGAGAGAGAAACTAAAGATGTTTGGTGCCACCTTGAGATGTTCTCTACCAATCTATAGAACGATGATGTAAAAGACAGTTCATGGTTGTTTGAGGAAAGTAGGATGTGTGTTTTCAGAAAACAAGGTATGAGGAATGGAAATGAATTTTGTTAAAGGAAAAAGATTTATTTTTGTTCTAAAGCTGGTTATTTCTAAATGGAAAGAAAAGGGACAAAGTATGGCTACAGAAAGTAGCAGAATATTTGCAGAAGAGGAATATTGAGAAAAGAATTTTGTATGTGGTCAGGATTTTCTAAGGTTGAATTAAATTGTATTAGGTAAATGGATTTTATTAAGAGTAGGCTGATGTAAGGCTGGACTTGGATTCTCTCTCTCATAAGAGAACAAAGTTTTCCTGGAATGCTTGCTTTTGAAATCAGATTGTGTGAGTTTCTGTGCCTTTAAGTGATCTGTATTTATTTTTGAAATCTTTTTTCACCTTAGCTCAAGGAATAATTGTTTCACAGTGACTCATGGGTCTATCTGACCAGGCGTTTTTAAATTTTTTAATATTTTTGACAGACTTCCCAAATATCAAATTCTAACTAAAGTTCTTTTGACCTCCAAGTAACTTTGGGGTCCTTCAAAGGGCCCTTGGAGCATTCCCAAAGAGAGATCCTAAACTAATTGGGTTCATTTGGTATGTTAATTTACATGGGAAACATTGTCCAAACTCGCTATTGCCTGTGTCAGATGGAATCATCAGGCTCTCCCCAATTTTATTGTAGCCGCCAAACAGATAGAGGAAAGGGTTTGGGGTTCTTCTCCTGTCTAGTCTCTCACCTTAATTTATATCCAAAAAAAAAATCCTCTGTGGGAATACTCCCACTTCTAGGCCCTCAGATCCTGACCCCCATGGCATTTTGCATTGCGCCCAACTCCAATTCCTCCAGGAGTTCCTTTTTGCACCTCTAGGACCCCCTTCACTCCAGGCCTTGGCATCCCATGCACTGTTACAGACTACCTATTGGGTTGGCCACTTCCAAGCAGCCCACATCCTAGGCTTTACAGATGCTTGATCTCGAGGAATACACCCCAACATAGGGAAACTTACTATAGGACATAAGCTTTATAGACAACAGACTCTCCCTCAAGGAGAGCCCTGGCAATGCACTGGCACTGGTTCAAAGGTCCCCTATCGGGGACCCCTCGCCTGAGGGACTGGGACCAGAGACGTCTGGTTAAGAATCGATGGGAGAATAGAGGACACTCAAAATCCCATTAGGTAAGAAGGGAATCTGGAGGACACTCTGACCCCCTTCCGACAAAAGCCCGCTGGTAAATGTCTCCGGGATGCCAGACTTCATTTCTAGGAGCGCTCTTGGTTGCATGTCACTCAACATGGAGGCTCCTCTTCTAAGCCAGAAGAAACACTTCTGGAATGTATCCTTAAATATTGGAAATTTTTAAAAATACATGGGCTGAAAAGGGAAAAACTTAACCTCTATTGTAACACTGCCTGGCCTTTATATAAGTTGGGGAGATGGAGAAAAATGGCCTGAAAAATGGGTCTCTAAATTACAATACCATCTTGCAATTGGATCTTTACTGTCACAAGATGGGGAAATGGACTAAGATTCCATATGTCCAAGCCTTTATGGTCCTTTACCAAAATCCCGCTCTATGTGGCTCCTGTAATCAAAAGCCTGGGGAATCAGAAAGCACTCCCGACATTTTAGATGATCTCTTAACATTTCCCAATTCTCAGGGGGGAAACCAAGTTTCCCCTGCTTCTCCAGAGCCACCTACTTCCCCAGATCCCTCTGACCAATCCCAAACTCCGCCTCCCTATGTCCCTTTATACCCTCCGATACCCCAGAAGGGAGAAACTAATCCCTCCAGAAGCTATTGCCCTCTTAGGGAAGTAGCAAATGGTGAAGGGACCATCAGAGTACATGTGCCCTTCCTTTTAACCGATCTAGCCCAATGCAAACAGAGACTGGGCCAATTTTCTGAAGACCCTAGTAAGTTTGTTGAAAGGTTTCAGGCCCTAACTCTGGCCTTTGATTTAACTTGGAAGGATGTCGAAATAGTTCTATCTACTTGCTGTACCCCTGAGGAAAAACAGAGAATTTGGGCAGCAGCCCAGGGGCATGGTGACCAGCTTGCCAGGCAGGGACCAACCTGAAAGTTTTGTTATGGAGGAGACACTGTCCCAAACCAGAAGCCCTGTTGTTATTATAATTCCCAGGAGGGAACAGAAGCTAGGAAGCACATGATCCCATGTGTATTAGAAGGGATGAGAAAGTATATCAAAAAGTTAACTATGAAAAGGTTAAAGGAATGACCCAAGAAGAAAAAAATCTAGCCCTCTTTCAGGGATGGCTTGTGAAGGCTTTTAGAAAACTTACTAACATTGATCCATCCACTCCCGAGGGTAAACCCCTGCTGGGACAACATTGTATCAGCCAGTCTGCCCCGATATTAGGCAGAAACTCCAAAAGTTACAATTAGGCCCACAAACCCCGATGCCCCAACTCCTAGAGGTGGCCTTTGGGGTATTTAATAATCGAGATCAAGCTGAGGAGGAAGAGAGAACTGGACATGAAAACAGGCAAGCCAGGGCTCAAGCTAAACTGATGGCCATAGCTGTCAGCCATGCCTTGCAACCTCAGGACAACCCAAGGGAGCCAAGGAAGTTTAATCATCCACCTGGAGGTAAATGCAGCAAGGGGGAATGCTTCAAATGTAAGTCAACCAGCCACTGGGCCCAAAAGTGCCAAAAAGAACCCCCTGGTCTATGCCCAGTGTGCAAACAAATAGGTCATTGGAAGTGGGACTGTCCTCAGTCCCAAAGGGGAAGGGGGCTCCCTCTCCCAAGATGGCCATGCTGGATGACTGAGGTGGCCCCCGGGGATTCTGGCGGCTCCCCCCAGCGAGATGGCTATCTTCATCCAGAAGCCCCGTGTGGGCTGTTTTTAAATTGATACAGGACCCACTTACTCTGTCCTGATCTCTCATGCTGGGCCTCTTTCCTCCAAAAACTGTACTGTGACTAGTGTTAATGGAAAGTCTCACACCTGTTTCTTCACTGGGCCTCTTACTTGTCAATTTGAACAGTGTTTGACCTCACATGGCTTTTTAGTTTTGCCTGAGTGTCCTACCCCACTTCTGGGGAGAGACTTTCTGGGCTCCCTCAGAGACATATTACAATTAGGAGGCCCTGAGCAGCCCCTTTTCTTGACTCTAAGACAAATCAGTGGGAAGAGCAAGGTCCTATTCCTAGCCATATTCTACACACAGTAAACCCTGCAGTTTCCGGCAAAGAAATCCCTGGGAAGGCTATAAATGCCCGACCTGTAAAAATTAGCCTTAAGCCAGAAGTCGCTTAATGTAACAAGAGACAGCACCCCATAACGTTGAAAGCAGAAAAGGTTTGCACCCCCTCATAGATAAATTCTTAAAACATGGCCTCTTAGTGCACTGTCAGTCTCCGTGCAATACCCCTATTCTACCAGTTGTTAAGTCAAATGGGGAATATCGAATGGTACAAGACCTTAGAGCAGTAAACGATGCAGGGGTCCCTATACAACCCCTTGTGGACAATCCTTACAAGATATTAGTCCAAATTCCTGGAGATGCCAAATGGTTTACTGTGCTTGACCTCAGGATGCCTTCTTTTGCATCCCAGTTCATCCCTCATCTCAGTATCTGTTTGTCTTCGAGTGAACTAACCCTCACTCGGGCCAAAAATGCAGCAATATACCTGCACAGTATTGCCTCAGGGCTTTCGGGACAGTCCATACTTGTTTGCCTAGGCCCTAGAAAAAGAACTAAGGGAAATACACCTAAAAGAAGGGGCCATTCTACAGTATGTAAAAGACATATTAATATGTAGACCCACCACGGAGGCCTCAGATCAGAACACCATTGAAGTCTTTAATTTCCTTGGGGCCCAGGGGTACAGGATCTCCCAGAAGAAAAAGCACAAATCTCAAAGCAACAAGTTAAATATCTGGCATACATTATAAACCTTGGAAGCAGACCATTATCTCCAGATAGAAAACAAGCTATATTAGGCCTAAGCACCCCAAAGGAAAAAAAAAAAAAATCTTTGTACTTTCTTAGGCATGGCACGATTTTGCAGCATTTGGATTCCAGGATTTGGACTCATGGCTAAGCCTCTATATGAAGGCCCAGATACAGAACCATTACTGTGAACTGGGGAACAAGAAAAGGCTTTTAATAATATCAAACAGGCCCTCACCAGAGCTCCTGCTCCGGGTCTCCCCAGTTTAAAAAAAAAAACAACATTTATCTTGTACGTAGCTGAAAAACAGGGGACAGCTCTGGGGGTCCTTGTACAAAAGCTAGGAGAAGTTCCTCAGCCTATAGGCTATTTTTCCAAACAACTAGATTCCATGGCCCAAGGTTGGCCGGGCTGCCTCCAGGTAGTAGCTGCCACTGTTTTATTAGTGGAAGAAGCTAACAAGCTTACCTCTGGACAGCCACTGGAAGTCCAGACCCCCATCAAGTACAAGGGATTCTGGAGATTAAAGGCCACCACTGGCTAACTGGAGGCCACCTTACTAAATACCAGGCTTTACTCCTTGACTCCCCAGAGCTAACCCTCAAAACTTGCCATACCCTTAATCAGGCTGTACTCATGCCCATTGAAAGCCCAAAACTAACACATTCCTGCCTTGAAACCTTGACCAGCTTTACGCCTGTAGGCCTGATCTAACAGACCAGGCCACAGAAAACTGGGAGGAAGAATGGTTTAATGATGGCAGTAGTTTCATTAAAGATGGAGTCAGGAGGGCAGGGTATGCCACTGTGAGCACTTACAGTGTTATAAAAGCAAAACCTTTGTCACCTAGCACTTCAGCCTAAAGGGCTGAACTAATATAGCCCTAACTCAAGCTTTAACCTTAGGGGAGGGAAAAATTATAAATATATATACAAACTCAAAATATGCCTTCCTTGTTTTACATGCCCATGCAGCTATCTGGAAAAAAAAAAAAAAAAGGAGTTTTAAATGCAAAAATTCCCCTGTAAAATATGGGGCTGAGATATTACATCTCATAGAAGCGGCTCAAAAACCAAAACTAGTAGCAGTCATTCACTGCCATGGGCACTAAAAGGAAAATTCTCAATTTACCCAAGGGAACAACAGGGCAGATTGGGAGGCAAAGAAAGCTGCCCTGATGCCCATACCAGGTAGAAACCAATATTGAGAAAAATCAACAACAAGCCACTGGGCTTCAGCAGACAATTAACCACCAATCCTCGCTATTCAATATGGGCGGGGAAATTGAAAACTGGTTCTCCACAAGGTATAAAACAATTTCTGTCAGGAGGTTTTCATTTTCTTATAACCCTTCTCTTTTCAGTCATACTGATTTATGTCATATTTCGTCTCTTACTCTGTTGTCTTCCCTACTGTTGTAAACTTGTGACTAAGACTTTTCGGCCCAAGAAGGAGACCCTGGGACCAACAGATCTAGACCTTCCATTCTAAAAATGTTGAAACATGTTAAACTTTAACCCAGAGATTAACAAAAATGTACAGAGATTAACAAAAATGTACACCCAAGCAGAAAGGCTTCTTGGCAGGGACGACATCACCTCCCCTGCCTGGTCAACAGTTAAGGAAGCCCTCCCAGAGTTAACCAGGTTCCTTCCCTTTTTGGGCCTCTTAATGGCTATTGTTGTTCTCCGTTTTAGCCTTTGTTTGTTTAACCTTTTGGTTAAGTTTGTGTCTTTTAGGCTTCAACAGTTTGAAGTAAGGCTCACAATGGCTCAAGGAATTTAGCCCATTCCAGTGGAAAATGGCTCAGGTCCCTACAGGTCCTTGGAAAAGTCAGAGAGGGACTTTTACACCTCTAGGGTAGGCTAGGGTCTGCGGCACCTGTCCAGCAGGAAGAAGTTTCAGAAAAAGACAGCTTCGGCCCCTTACCCCTTAAGAATAAGGGTGTAGAGTCTCTGAGGGGGGAATGAGACAGGCCTGGGACCTGGGACCCTTTGCTGCAGTGCTGCAATGCTTGCACTTGGACACACCTCTCCTTAAGCAACAAAATGCAAAGAAACTGTACGGGACTAAAAATAACGCGCAGTTGGGACAAAATTATGGACTAAAGACACGGAAAACAAAAAACTCAACTGCCACTTCTGAAGAGCTGGCAGCAAAAACAGGGTGTCGGGAGCAAAAGCAGGGTACTGAGCATGCCCCCTGCACACACCACCACCTAAGGGGTGGGCAAACCACCTAAGCTACACCTCTGGACCGACCCCTGGACACACCCCTACCCTCACCCCATATAAGGAACAAGCTCACCCCCCCTTAGCGAGCAAGCAAGCAGCGGAACCTGTTTGTTCTCGCTCCTCCCTGCTGCAGCAGGGGCCCCAATAAAGACTTGCCTAAAAAGAAAAAAAAAAAAAAAAAACACTGATAGAAGATTGGAAGGCAAGAGGAAGAAAGAATCCAGGGTATCCGTTTTCTGCATCTCAATTTCTTCATTTCTCAAATGAGAATAATAGTTATCTCATAGAGTATACTTAAAGATAAATGTGTAAAGAGTTCAAGTAATATAATAATACCTGGCATATAATAATGCCTCAGCAAATTAGTTTTTCTCATTATTTAAGTACTTTCTAAAATTTTTCATAATGACTTTATAATCTTTGAAAACTTCTCTGCTAATTGCATTAATTTGAAAATGTTATACAGAAACATACTTCCAGGCTATCATTCCCAACCATGAAAATATTTCCAATTGTATGAATAGAGACAACAGTGATTAATAAGTCTATATATCTACAGTGTGTGATAAATTATAAAAAATGTATTAATCGACAGTTTTAAGATCATATATTTTGGGAACCGACCACCAATAATTTAAATAAGTTACTGAAGAGGACCCTAAAGAATTTGGCCTGTGCACTGACACTAATAAAGAAAGATTTAATAGTAAATAAAATATACATCCATTTTATTTTTCTAATTTAATCAATCTCAACTCAACAATAAAATTTTACACACATATTATATATGTATATATGTACATATATATAATATATATGTAACTGTTTATATTTGTTTTGCTCATTTGACAAAATGCTAAGTATTTTTCATTGTGTTCTATGATATTCATAAGAAGCTTTATGGTCCTAAACAAATACCTTTTAGAGAGCATCCTTTAGTTAACTGAATTTTTGTAAGGATGGACAGCATTAAATTATATAAAAAAATGTTTTTGATAAAAAAATACTGTGTATTACTGATTAATAAAGGGGAAATCTAAAGTTAAAACTACAATAAAACAATAAGTGATTCAGGTTAAAGTTGGAGGTTTAGATATGTAATAAAACTTTTTATCTATATTGGCCTTTAAATCCAGAGAAATTCATCCTGCCCCTCCCCCTTATATCAATTTTTGAACTACTTTGTACATGAAAATTAATGAGCTGCAATAGGATGAAGATCAGAATATAATAAAAGAAAAAATGAGAAAGAATTACAGAGAATACCCTTGAATAAACTGTGGAGAAGAAAATCAGAATTTGGCAAAAATCTCTAGCTCCATTTGTGAAGTACCATGTCAAGCCCCAGTATGTATATGTAGAACTCAATGCTTCTACAAAAATAAGTCTTAAAACACTGATCTGATAAAAAGAATATCTTGATAACAAAAGATAATTGTTCATTTTCATATATTCAATTAAAAGAGTTCTTTTAGGGGGCTTCCCTGGTGGCGCAGTGGTTGAGAGTCCGCCTGCCGATGCAGGGGACACGGTTCGTGCCCTGGTCGGGGAAGATCCCACATGCCGCGAAGCGGCTGGGCCCGTGAGCCATGGCTGCTGAGCCTGCGCCTCCGGAGCCTGTGCTCTGCAACGGGAGAGGCCACAACAGTGAGAGGCCCGCGTACCGAAAAAGAAATAATAATAAATAAATAAAAGAGTTCTTTTATATCAAATTCCTAATTAATTCCCAAAATATTTTAAAATGTCTTTTAAAAGAACAATTTAGGAAAGTTTTATGATGACTATTATACTAATTGCTTCATACAACATAGTCAGGTTTAGAAGATAAATGCTTTAAACTGATCATTAAAAAAACTAGTTTCTTGCACCTTATCTCACCCTTTATAATCCACACATCACACTCTACCATATTTATCTTCATTATTTTTCTGTAGATCATTCTAATGCTTAAAAACTCCTTATCTCACACTTCCTGGGTTCTATTTTGTTGCTCCTGACCCCCTCTCCCACCCACTCGCCCACACACACAACTTCAAAGCCCTGCCTTTTTTGCCTGAGTGAAAAGGACTTCCCTCTCTAAACTGTCAGTTGATTTCACTTGGCCTCTGTACCACCCACCCAGAGCCTAGCATTTTCTACTTAGGATTGTTATTTTCCCCTCTCCCCTTCTGGACTGTGAGCTCTGGAAGAGCAAAGGCTTTCTATCATTGCACCAGTACTTGGTATGGTGCTTGGCACATAGTAGGACCACAATAAATATTTTCAAATGAATGAATATTTGTATATGAAGATGTGGATCCAGATGCCAATTCTGCAGAGGATTGGACAAATCATTTGATTTCAAAAGGCCTTAAACTGTCTTACCTCTAAAGTGGGAAAAATAATAACATCTGTATTTCTTCCTTACAGGGATGTTGTCAAGATTCCATGAGGTCATATATGTGAAAGAAATTTCTTTACTTGAAATGTGTTACACAAATGCTTTTATTATACTTTTTTATATTCCTCCACAATGCTTAATATACAGTACTTTGCACATAGTGCTTTGCATGCAATAAGTATTCAATGAAGCATGCTGAATGATTGAAGACGGAGAAAAAATCCATGTCCATTATCACTGCCATTCTGTCCCCCTTTGAAAACTGTGATGGCTGAATAGCTGCCTTTTTCTCTTCTCTAGACATTAAGCAACCTGACCTTTACTTCAGCAATCTATTCATTGAGGGCTAAGGATTACAAGGCTGCTATGGTTCTGAATTGTTAGTAACTCTTTGATCTAAGTACTAAGTAAAGTACAGTGGTTTAACTGTACACTGTTCTTTCTTTACTTCCCATTCTCACAGTGAACCCAGTGTCAGCTGAAACACCAACCTTACTGAAAAGTATCTCTCATGATTGCATTTTAAGGACTGTACATTATTCAAGACTAGAATCTATCCCTTGACTGTGTTTCATTATTCGTCATTAATTACTAACAATTATTCAATAAATTGCACGTTATTTCATTACTCATAAACATAACCCTTCATTATGTCATTACTCATAAACATAACTATTTTTCTAAAAATGATTTCAGAAACCATTTTTTTTAATAATTTGGTGTGTAGGTGGTAATTATTTTAAAAATTTACATTTTCTAAAATATGGTTAAATCTGGCACTTATAAATTTGAAAAAAAAACATAAGTCTGATAAGCGAAAAGGAAGAAACTGGATAACTTACACAGTACATATGTAGGGTTTTCCCATAAAATTTATCATGAAACCAAAATGGTAACCATTAAGAAAACAATTATTAATTTCATCTACTCTTTTTTTAAAAGCATATTTGCATCTTATTCTTAGTACAATACTCAACATTTTCACAAAAGAATCATACACACACACACACACACACACACACACACACAAACTCTCCATATTATACTGTATTCAGAAGAGAAAAGTCATACTCAGAGCTTAGGCAAAATTGATTAATATATTAAATATTACAGTATTAATATATTAAAACTATTAATTTATTAATATAAAACTAATATAATTAATTATATTAATTAATTTATATTAATTTATAATTAATATAAACCTATTAATATATTAAAATTGATTAATATATTAAATATTACAGTATTTTTATTGATACTTATTATGGAACTGCCACACGATTCAGCCAGGCTGACAGGCACAAGGGAAGAGGTAGAAGTGGGAAGCCCACTGAATGTCTGGTCAGATGACGGAAGGTTGTGTGTCTGAGTATCAACCCTTCAACCAAACTAGTTAGAAATAAAAATAAAGTGCAAATTCTAATGACCTCTGTGTCTGGCATTATACCAACTGGTTTTACATCAATGCTAACAATCAGGCTGTGAAGTATTTTACTTATTCTCATATTATAGATAAAGAAACAGAAGCTTTGAGAAGTTAAATAACTTGTCCTGGGTCCCAAAGCTAGTGAAGAGGTATGTCTAAAACCAGAACTTCTGTGTTTAACTATCATCCTATACATTAGTTAGCAGTTAAACTAACAGATCGGTTTAGATTAGAGCAAAGCGGAACTGTGTTTCACCAGGGGATGAATCATGAATGTGAATATTTTAGATCTTAATTCTCATCTGCAAGCCCTGGTTCAGCACTCCAGGTCCAGGACCAAGTCTGACTTTAATTTGGGGAGATGTAAAGTATACTCAAAAGAGCTCAATTTACCCTGCCATTTGAAGGGTCCTGACTGTACGTCTTACCCTAACAGCCAAGCTTCTATCTTGTGCTTGGCAGTAAATCTCTACCTTGAACCCCAGTTCTGATAACTAAGTCCCTGTTATGCCCCCTTGTTGCTGGTCAAAATATTCTGCCCAGGATCTCAATGTTGATCACATTCCAGGGCTGCAGTGCTGCCCTTGGATATCAGGCTTAAGGCATGGTCCTTCCTCTAATTGTGCCATCTCTAATTTAATAGGTCCAACTCTCTTGACCCGGATACTCTTTTTTCTTACCTACTTGGCTTTTAGACCATTAAAGTTATTTATACTTTGACCTACCTAGGTCACAGTATATTGCTATCTATCACTGTGCTCTCTGATCATCTTTCATGGCTCTCAATTAAACAAGGACAGGCTTAGCCACACCCATTAGTGACAATAAGATACTGGTTTTAGTGTTGGTAATTTATTTAAATGGTCTGATCTATGTGGGGAAAATGAAAATGCAGTCCCTCTCCTCTCACTATAAACTTTAGTTATTGGTGGTTTAAAAGATAAATTACTGCATTGAAACTATTTTGCTAATTTTCTTGTTAGTCTGAAAGACATTTACCAAGGAGTGCCATCTAGGCACTCAGATGAGAATTTATTTTTTAATTAAAACCCAAATATGATCTGGATGATTTTAATGTGTTCTAAGTAGAAAGGGATTTTTTAACCCTCTACTCTTTACATTTTTAGTTTTGTTTTGGTTTGTTTTTGTTGTTATTGTTTTTGGCTAGTGGCAAGGGAGGTAAAGGGGTTGGTGGAAGACTACTGAGAAATGATATCCTTTGATGAAATAACTTTGTGCTCAATAAGCAACTGAATGCGCTATTGTGAGCATTCCAGGGCATGACCTGAAGACAAAGTAACACATAAGAGCATGAATATGATGGTTCTAGAGACATGGTTAGAATATGCAAACCTTTTACACATTTCTTGGCCTAGCTCTGAAATTTATTCAGCTTGGAGAAGGATATAAATGCAAAATAAAACAATCCTCTTGGGAAACAATTCTCTCTGTCTCTCCGGTCAAAAATTTCCTGGGTATTTTAAATCTTAGCATGATACTATAGAAATGGAGAAAGTAAGCAAGCACTGAATGGAAAAAATACCTAGTCTAAAATTAATCTTATGACATATGTGAGCTATCTCAGTTCTCAAATCCTTCCCACAATCATACTCACATTTTCTCATCTCTAATGAAAGCAGTCAAAGTTCTGGAGATAACGATGAAAGACTCTAATTGCCTTTATGGGAGCATTTTCATGAGATGATGAAAAAAATCAGGAGTTATACCTTAAACTGGAATTTTGTCTTTCATATAAAAGACACAAAAATCCACTTTTTAAAAAAATGTGATAAAGGCAGGTAATAGGTGCAGCTCTATTCAAGCACTCGGTTACCAAAAGTTAAATAAACTAATACTAATATCACCTCAGAAATTTAAAAGAGTGGATTTAAATAGATTTCAGCTATTGAAAAATGTGCATGAACCATGTAGCCTCCTTCTCAGAAAAATAAGGTGGAACTCCAACACACTTTGATGTAATTTGTACATTGGAAACTGACCACTGATGGTTAACTCCATGATAATGATTGGTTACTATCACTGGTTCACAAACTAATTCTTTAACATTCTGTAAGCTCCTGCACTCTGTGTACCTACAACATACACACACACACACACACACACACACACACACACACACAAACCCAGACCCCTGCTGTTTCATCCTTTTGGAAATGTTGCAACTAACACTGGTTCAAAATCCCCAGACTTTAAACAATTATATTTATTGGACACCTTCCAAGTGACAAATATTCTTGAGTTACATAAGTTATGTTTAATACTCCCAAGAATCTGTACGGTGGCTATAATTATTTTCATTTTACAAATATGGAAACAAGGGCACAGAATGAATAGCTTTGCACAAGATAACACATTTGGAATTTGCATCCACATAAATGACACTGATTATACCTGAAATAGAAAATGATTTACCTGCCTTATCTACTTGCACTTCCAAAGCTGTCTGATTATGAGCCTATCCAAGAGCATCTGCCAAGAATCAGACTGAGTGTGGCATTCCCCATACCTGGACTCGATCTGTGAACATCTGATCCTATTCCACTGCCCATCCGTGACCCAGATTATCAGTATTCCCCATATTGTCTCTGGATTGGTGCCCTTTTCACCTGCTCAATCAGTGCCTAGCAGAGTCCCTGCCGTATAGTAGGTACTTGATAAATATTTGTTCAGTGAGTCAATAAATAAATTAGTGCTCTATGGCTAACCCCAGCTACATGGAGGAGAGAGGGGCAGTGGAAAGAAAATGTTAACCCAATTGTGTATGTCATCCTTTGAAACCCAAACTAATTTTCACACTCTGCGAAGCCCTTCCTTAGCCACCAAGCAGTGTCATGCAGAATTTTCTCTGTTCCTTGTACATTTTATACCATCAGAGTGTTTAACCATCTCTGTCTCTCACTAGAGAGCAGTGTTCCCAGGGCCTGGAACGTAGTAGGATGCTCAACTACTGTTAAATGAATGGGGAACGATGAGAGAAATGCCTATATTTCATCAGAGGCAGCAGCAATTGGCAAATTGTCCAAGAGATGGAATAAGCTTAGACCAGAGGGAGTCTAGGGAGCCATCTGGGACCTTAAGAATTAGAAAGTTTTTATAAAGCAGAGGACATCAATGTCAAATATAGCACTGAAGAGAAAGAGACTGAGCACTAAGAAAAGAAAGAACGGGAGCAAGAACCGGGCCTCATATGTTCACCTCTTATCTCCAGGACCCAGCCCTGAGTCAGCATTTGTTAGCCATTCATTAAATGTTTATTAAATGACCATCAAGTGAGTGCACCGGTGACTTCTGTAATAACAGTGTCAGTGGAATTTGCAATATCAGAGTCAGTGGATAAATAAATGGATTTTGATGAAGAACAGAATGGTGAGGCAAAGTATGTATTCTCCCTCACCCACTATGCCTAGAAAATCAATAAATAGGGGTTGGTTGACAGATTTACATCTGCTCCTCTCTGAAGTGTGCATCTCTGTTTGAAAAAAGACACTGACCACTCTGAACAATGATGTAGGCCATAGAGAACAGTTCCTAAGTAAAGGGGATAACAAGTCAGATTTATAATTTAGTCTAGTGTTTCCCAAGCATTTTCAGAGTATGACACAAATAAGAAATTATAATCTCTATATCATATATTAAGGCCAAAGACAATGTTACTTACAGCTGGACACTGAAAGTCGTAGCCCAGGAGATTATATATCCCAGGCACCCCAATGGATAAAGCAAATCTGTAATCCATGCTCATCATGCAAGCTGGGAAACACCGGTTTGGTAAAAAGTTGGGGGAACTGGCCAATCTGTCAGAAAGGCCTTTTTAAGTGTAAGACACAAATATATTACAAAGTTAAAAAAAAAAAAAAAAGAACTTTGCATTTACCTGTTATTGTAGATCAGGGGTCCCCAATGCCCGGGCCACGGACTGGTAGCACAGAGCAGGAGGTGAGCAGCGGGTGAATGGCAAAGCTTCATCTGCCGCTCCCCATCGCTCCCCATTGTTCGCATTACCGCCTGAACCATCCCCCCACCCCACCCCCGCATCCGTGGAAAAACTGTCTTCCATGAAACGGGTCCCTGGTGCCAAAAAGGTTGGGGACTGCTATCATAGACTGCCAGGGAACCACAATATTTGAACAGAACTGGATTGATTTTATCCAGGATTATTAAATCTTCTTTGGCCTTCCTTCACTTTATACTCTGAAAACCACGTTCTCTAAAGTCTTACTGGCCCATACTTTGGTTCTTAGAGTCTCATTTAAACATCTTTGTTCTCTCTTCTTTTTTTAATAGATCTTTATAGATCTATTTAATAGATCTTTAATAGATCTTTATTGGAGTATAATTGCTTCACAAGACTGTGTTAGTTTCTGTTGTACACCAAAGTGAATCAGCCATATGCATACATATGTCCTCATATCCCCTTCCTCTAGAGCCTCCCTCCCACCCTCCCTATCCCACCCCTCTAGGTCATCTCAAAGCACCGAGCTGATCTCCCTGTGCTATGCTGCTGCTTCCCACTAATTACCTATTTTACATTCGGTAATGTATATAGGTCGATGCTACTCTCACTTTGCCCCAGCTTCCCCCTCCCACCCCGTGTCCTCAGGTCCATCCTCTATGTCTACGTCTTTATTCCTGCCCTGCCCCTAGGTTCATCAGTACCATTCTTTGTTCTCTTGGTAGATGTTTTAAAATTTTTCATTACAGAAAATTTCAAACATATTCCACAACAGAGACAGACTACTATAATGAACCTCAATCACCAGCTTCAAAAATTATTAACTCGTGACCAATCTTACTCCACCATTTTATTTCCTCCCTTTCAGACATCGTATTATCTGCATTATACCTCTCTAAAAGTTAGGTATTCTTTTTAAAATGACCACATACTATTATCACATCTTTTAAAATATCATTTATGATAATTCCTTAATATCATCAGACAGTTCTATTCATATTTTCTAAATTTTTCATAATTTTTGTAATTTGCAGCAAGATCCTAACATAATCCAGACATCGCAACTGGTTAGTATACTAATGTGTCTCTGAAGTCTCTTTAGTCTATTTTTTTTTTATTCTTTCAGTTCTTTGTTAAAGGTACCTTTTCTCTAGCAGGGTTTCTCCCCATAACCCAGAATATGCTGATTGTATTCCTATAGCCGGATTCAACATGTTCCTAGGCTGTATTTCCAGGAAATGAGTAGTCACATCTAGAGCTCATTATGATGTACATGTTATTGCTGTTGGTAGTTTTACCTAACCTGGTCATATTTTGGAATTCATACTTCATCAGCTAGTTTTGTTACAGGTATTTTCTATAGGTTTGGGGTCTTGCTATCCTAGCTGCTTTTTTGGTTTTTTATGGTGAATTCAGGAAAATTTTTAAACTAGCTATCATCATTACCACATTCTAAAAATATTTCTTAAAATTGACTTTATTTTTTAAAGTTTCAAGAGATATTGCTTTAGTATTTATTTTGAGTTTGAGTATGTTAATGACAGTTCTCTTATCTTAGATTTCCTCTAACTTACATGACATATGGATGCATATTAAAGGAAAAGCATGCTCGGGGATTCTTGGTGTTGACAAACTATTTTCATCATAATTTTTCTTATATTTATGTAACACTAAACAGGAATGAAATCCTTTGAATTTCGCTCTCATAGAATCTTAAAAATAAAACAAATTTACAAAATAAATTAAAAGAAAATTGTCAGGGTTTAAAATGCTCAGTAATGATTAATTTCTCTCCCTCCCAAAGTGGAAACCAATCAAGAGAAAGAGACAGACAGATGGAAATCAAAACATCATCTTTCATACTGATAAGGCAGCTAAAGAACACGGCTCAGTGTTAGGATAAGCATTCCTTGCCCTCGCCCTTCCAAGTCCAAACCTCGGGACAACATACTTGTACAAAGTTTGGGTCTACTGCGCAGCCACAACCTATAATGAATCAGTGCTTATTATCCCTCAACAAGGTAATTCACTCCACTTCTGTGGACAAGAATGAGGGTTGGAACAAGATGTCAGGAGTGTTTCTTTAATGGGCATATATCCACACAGAAATAGGGAGGGGGAGAAATTTCCTCTCACTGAAATTACAAAACAATTACCAATCAATTTAACTACATTAAGTTAATGTGATATATAATATTTTTCTAAAACTGAGTGAACTAGTAGAAAGCTGTATTTGTCTACAGTATTTATATGTTTTATGTCAGTTGCTACTGGCTTGATTATTATTGCTTTGAGCATATCTTGATCATTGATTAATTTTCATTATTTTCCCTTTTTAATGACAAACTCCTTTGGACAACCAATTGGTCACTTTCTGTGACAGAGAACATATTAGTATACCAAAATGCAATACCAATGTTTCTTAAATATTGCTTACGAAAATATCTTCACTGAACTGCAAAGCATAAAGAAAGAAATGTTGCAATTAGTACAAAGATAGAATCCACACAATCTCCCAGCACATTCATATGCAAGATAAACATCCTATGGTACATATTCTTTTGTATTTGACATCCCTATAGCAGTGTCCTGTGATGATTCAATTCTCGCAACTCTTCTCAATTCAAACTAGGGCAAAACTTTTGCATTAATTATGGTGATGTCAGTTGACTATCACTTTGTTCCAATGTAAATGTAAAGTCAACAGAAAATCAGCATCCAGATAATCTAGAATATTTTATGTCAATTACTTTACATCATCAAATAGAAAATCTAAACATTCTCCTTATATTCATGGATAATGAAAACTAAGTTGTCAAGGTTCCAGGTATCTGTAGATGCCAGTTTCAGAAGTACTGGGCAGAGAAGGGGAATACACAAATATCTGAGGTTGAATACATGGATGACAAAATGCGGTAATACAGCAAGTGATAAAATTCAAACATATCCAAAGAAAACTAAGAATTCACATACTACCAAAGGCAAACATCTCTAAAATGGGAGCAAAAGGCTCTCTCTTCCCATCCCGTTCAAAAATGGTCTACTACGGAATAGGAATTGTTAAGTAATGGAAGGGAGGCTGAAGAGAACAAAGATAAGGACATATACAAAATCTACTGTAGAGTTACTGAATCAGCCCAGAGACATTGCACAGTCTAATCTCAACATGAGATGAGAAGTTTGTTCAGTCTTCTCGAGGATGAACTGCTCTCTTTTTGTCTGTAGGTCACTATGTGATTCTAAGGGACCACAGTTACAGCATCATGATGGCAGGAACATAGATTATCTTCACAAATGTTCCAGACCAGAATCCAGAGCTTAACTGCATCACCTATCTCTCATTTCCTCTGTTAACAGGTTGTTTGGCAAACAAAATCAGGGCCACAGGAATGGTCCATTGCCATTCTGTGGTAAAATCTCTGACCTTCTGTTAACAAAATTGCTAGTCTTTTAAATGTTAAAATGGCCAGTCCTGAAGTCTGATTTGCTAACCAGATGATATAGGCCAAAAGAAGAGAACTCTGTATACAGGCTGGTAAGAAGGGCCACATGTTTGTATGAGAGAAGGATGAAAAAAACTACAAAATTAAGCCTAAATGTTATAACAATGCTTCTAAACTTCTTATTCCTCTATACTACATTTAATCAACATTGTCACATTTTATCCAAGATAATGAAATGTTTCCAAGTAAATGTAATCCCCAACATGTCATCAAGCTATATTTCAAAAGTGTTTGTAAATCAGTTACTTGGAACTTGTAGCCAGATAACCCTCACAGCTGCTTAGAACTCAGATATAATTTCTCATATAAAAAAAGCTGATAAATCATGTAGGTACAATGATATTATTAGAATTACCGTTCAACTTCATGTGGATAAAAGAGACTTCTGTGGACCTAACCACCATTTATAACAAGGAGGTGGCAAGGGATAAACAGATTATATGAATTTGAATGTTCACAGCTGGACTGAACTCATTTTTAACACATTCAAAGAGGTTATCGGTGATTCCAATGAGTTGCCCTAAAACTTAAAGTTGCCATCTGAGAATGAAACTTCAGAAAGAAACCAGAAATAACGAAATTAATTCTCAGTAAAAATAACACACTCCAAGAGGTATATACCTGAGTCTACTTGGACACTTTCAAGTCTAAGCAAAATAACTAATGTACAAAGCCAGGAAAATATGTCTGAAAACAAAAGAAAGTTCTACCCTAGATACGGGTATTATGAAACTGCCTGCAGGAAGAGAATGCGGTCTGTGTGAAGTCTCAAAAAAAGGGGTAGTCATAGGTCAGGTCCCTGCAAGTTTTTGTAAAACACCACCAATGGCAAAGAAATACTCAGTTTGCAAGGCACAAATATCTGGTCACTAAAATAACTGACTTCAAATATTCATTTACTCCAAAAATATCTCTTGAGTGTGTATGATGTTCTCAATGGTGTTTTAGGCAACAGGGACAGTTTAGTGATTAAACGGGATAACAATTACGTTCTAGGTGGAATAGAAATAAAATAAACAAAACAAAAAAAAAGAAAATATTTGGCTATGTTTGATGATGAGCAATCCTATTGGGGAAAAAATAGAGAAAAGAAGGAGAATAACGAAGAGGTAGAGGGGTATAATTCTAAATAGGTTGATTAGGGAATTCTAAATAGGTCTAACAGAGAAGGTGACTTAAAATTAAACCTGCTGATGGTAAGAGGAGCAATGTGGATACCAGTTGCAAGAAACAAAGAATGAAGAAAACAGAAATGCTAAGGCATTGGGGTAAAAGCATGCCTGGGGTGTTTGAGAAATAGCAAGGACACCACTATGTCTGGAATGCTTGCATCAGGAAAAAAGAAGCAACTGAGGCTAGTCTATGTAGGCCCTTATAGACTATCCTCAGGAGTTTGGCTCTTACTCAGGGTCAAATGGAAAATCACTGCAGAGGGTTAATATGATCTGACTTGCATTTTGACAGCATTACAATGGGTACTCCGTCAACATTAAACTGGGGGGAGGAGTGTGTGCAGGTTGTAAGGAACAAAGCAGAGAAAACAGATAGGGAGCTACAATATTCCAGGCACAAAATAATAATGACAAGCACCGTTAATGGTGACAAGCCTGGTGGCAGTGGAAATGATGACAAGACGTTGGATGATTTTGATGGTCGAACTGACAGAATTTCCTGAGAGATTGGGTGATATGCAAAAGAAAGTGAGACGTCAAGGATGCCTCCAAGATATTTAGCATGATCCACTGACAAGGCAGGGCTGCAGTTATCTGAGGTGGGGCAACTTGGAAAGAATATATTTGTGAGACTGACAAGAGTTCACAAGACTGTTCTGTGGCTGAGGCAAACAAACACTTAAAAATCTCCATCTGCCTGTGTGTTGATTCCACGCTCACCAGGAAAGCTTTCAATCGTTAATGCAATCCACCCGATGGTATTAGGGAGACAGTACCCAGGATAACAAATGTGAGTATTTTAGTCATAATAAAGTTTATCTTCTATCACTTTACAAGAGGGTGTTCCATCTACACCCTCGCTTGAGAAGTCTGAAATCATTCTCATATTCATTTCTCTCTATATAATATGTCTCATATTCTCTGACTGCTTTTAAGTATTTATGTTTATCGCTAGACTTTGGCAATTTAATTTTGATGTGTGTGTGTGTTTTTCTTGTGTTTATCCTATATAAATTAAACAAAATAAATTTATTATTAAAATCTTAGTAACTACAAAAATTTCAAACCCAGATGGCTTCACTGAAGATTTCTATCAAATATTTATGTAAAATATAATACTAATGCGACATAAACTCTTTTAGATATGTGAAGATGAGGGACTACTTCCAACACATTTTATGAGTCCAGCATAACTCGGATACCTTAGCCAGACAAAGAAAGAAACAAGAAAACTACAGATCAATATCCTTCATGAATATAGATACAAAAAACTCAAGATATTTTTGGAAATAGAATCCAGCAATATACAAAAAGGGGTACTACACCATAACCAAAAAGGTTTTATCCCAGAAATGCAAGGTTAGTTTCACATTCAAAAATCAATCAATGTAATTCACCACATTAATAAAATAAGATATATATTATCATCTCAATAGACACTGTAAAAAGGATACCTGATTTTAAAATGTTTTAAAACAATCAGAAAACTAGCAACAGAAGACATACTTATCAAAACTCCTTCTAATAATGAAAGAGTGAATAATTTCCCCTTAATATTCAGTAAAGTAAGTAAGGATTCCAATCTCACCACTTCTATTCAACAGTATAATAGTAATCCTAGCCATTGCAGCAGGTGAGAAAAGGAAATAAAAGATATACAGACTAGAAAGAAATAATTAAATTCCTAAATAAGTTAGAAAAAAATGCTTATAGAACAAATAAGTTTAATAAGATCTCAAGATTTAAAGCCAATATTTAAACATCAAGTTTATTTTTATATACTAGCAACAAACAATTGGAAATGCTTTTTAAAATATGAAGAAAGAAAAGGAAAAAAGAAAAATAATAATAAAATAGTCTCTAAAACCATGAATTATTCATTGATAAATTGAACAATTTATATGTAGACTTGTACAATGAAAGCTACAAAGCACTGGGGGGAAGAAATTTAAAAAGACCTAAATAAGTGCAAAAACATACTATGTTAATGGAATACAAGGCCAAAATTGTTCAGATGTAAGTTCTTCCCAAATTGACCTACAGATTCAACTCAATCACAATTTAAATCTCAGCAAACTCTTTTGCAGACTTTGACAATATGATTCTAAAATATGTGTGAAAATGCAAAAAAAAAAAGCTAGACTATGTATGAAAATGGAAAAAATAAATAAATTTGAAAAAAAAAACATATGAAGGAATTATACTGTTGGACTGCAAATTTTACCATAGAACTACTGTAGTCAATACAGTGTGGTACTGGCATAAGGATAAAACATAGATTAATGGAACAGATCAGAGACTCCTTAAATAGACAAGGCATACATAGTCTATTGATGTTCAACAAAATGCCCAAGGTAACTCAATGGAACAAAGAAAGTCTTTTCAACTAGTAGTGCTAGAACAATTCAGTGTCCACATGTGAGGGGAGGGGTGGATTCATATTCATATCTAGATAAACCTCAATCTTTATCTCACCCTATACAGAAAAATTAACCTGAAATGGATCACAGACCCAAATGTAAAAGCTAACTCTCTAAAACTTATAGAATAAAATATGGGAGAAAATATCTGTTATCTGGGCAAAAATTTATTAGATTGAACAGAAAATCACTGTTTAAGAAAAACTGTTAAATTGGACTTCACCAAATTTTAAAAGTACTTCTCTTTGAAACACATAATTAACAAAATGCCAAGGCAAGACACAGACTAGGAGAAAGCATTATAATACATGTATATGACAATGGATCTTTTTCCAAAAAAAGCAAAACAAAACAAATATATATATATATACATATATGTACATACACATACATATATATATACCACATGTATGTACGTACAGACATACATACCTACACACACTCTTACAACTCAGTTATAAGAAGACAAAAAAAGCCTACTTTTTTACTTTGGTGTTTGTTTGTTTGGTTTTGGTTTTTTGGCCATGCTGCACGGCTTGTGGGATCTTAGTTCCCTAACCAGGGATTGAACCAGGGCCGTCGGCAGTGAAAGCGCCAAGTCCTAACCACTGGACCACCAGGGAATTCCCAAAAACCTACATTTTTAAATGAACAAAATACTTGAACAACACATCAAAAAAAGATACACAAATGGCCAGTAAGCAAACCAAAAGCTTATCTTTCACCATCAGGGAAATGTTAACTAAAACCAAAAAGATATACCATACCAAATTCACTGCAATAGTTAAAAGTAGAAAGACTGATAATGCCAAGTGTTAGTAACGATGTGGGGCAACTGAAACCCTCATATGCCACTGGTTGGTGGGAATGTAAATGTTAAAACCACTTTGGAAAACAGTTCGGAGGTTTCCTATATAGTTAAACATACAGTAGTAACATAGGACTCAGCAACTCCACTTCTATGGATTTATCAAGTGTGCCAGTTATCAGTTTATCGACTCCCAGCTCCATATTCACATTTCATTGTCTGCTCTGTGATAATGGAGCTTAACCCTGTAAATATTTCTCCTCTGCCAGAGGGCACAACATAAGGCTTTGTAGTACAGGGTTCTGGAAAAACAGTGGAGAAAGAAGAGGTTTCTCTTTCTGGTGCTGGTGTACTCCTCACGTCAGGCTCCTGAAGTACACACAATGCTTCCCTGAGGTGCCCAGGGGTCAAAAGCATATGGCACCTTCTTGTGAGCAGCTTCATGTAGCACTTTGTAGTAGAATGCCACTGTCAAGGCACCTCACTGTGAACAGATTCCCCCAGGACCCATATAGTTGCTTCCCTAGCAGTGCCACCTGCTAAGCACCTTCCCTTGAACAGCTTTCCCTGGCAGCAGACAAAGTATCACTGGCAAGGCGACTCCACTTGACCAGCTTCCCTCAGCACCCCCTTAGGATGCTTCCCTGTTGAGTGCCACTGCATGCCCCTCTTGGTGAACATCTTCTTCCCTTGATACCCCAGACAGTGATTTCCCATTGAGTGTGGCCATCTAGGCACCTGCCCTTGAACAGCTTCCTAGCCCCCCTTGGGTATCTTTGCAGGGAGTTCCAGAGTACAGCATCTCCCTGTGGACACTGCCCTCCCTCTCCAGCACTCCTGAAGGCAGATATCAGGCACCTCATGGATAGTCTCCACCTTCCGTTGAGCCACGAACATGCCCTCTCAAATGAGCCCTGGATCTCAGCTCAGGAAGGGGAATGGTCTCCTCCGTGGGTGCTCTGTCTCAATCCTAGGGGCAATGGCTGCTCCCTATTATGCTAATCCTGTATTCCTTAGAATTTTCTTTACCTCTTAATAGCCAAGTTCCCATTACCCCAATCCTCTAATAAAATCTCCTAGTAATAATTACCTGCTATTTTTATGATTTTAACAATATTTCTCCATGTTCAAATTACTGTGTGGTTTCTATCTCTTGATTGAACCCTGACTAGTATACCAAGACAAACGAAAACTTACATCCACAAAAAGACTTGTACATAAATATTCAGAGTAGCTTCATTTATGATAGCTAAGAGTTGGAAACAACTCGAATATTCATCATCAGGGAAGTGGTTAAACGATTTATAGTATATCGATACAATAAAATACTGTCAGCAATAAAAATGAACGAACTAATGATATGTGAAATGACATGAATGAATCTCAGAAATATTTTGTTGAACAAGAGAACCACCCACAAAAGAGTATATATTACATGATCCCATTGATATGAAACTTAAGAAAGAAAATTTAATCTACGGTGAGAGAAAGCCTGTCAGTGGTTGCCTGACGCTAAGAGTAGGGCATGGGAAGTGACTGGAACTTGGCATGAGGGACTCAGGAATAATGGAAAGTTCTACACGTTAACGGTGGTTGATTTTTCACAGTTCTATACATTTGTAAAATTCATCACACTGCACCTTAAAAACTAGTCAATTTTACTGTTTAAAAATTATACCTCATAGTTGATTTAAAAATTAATGAGTTCACAAATTGATTAATAATACATTAGTCCCTGTTCATTCAATTTTGGTGACGTTGTCCCCCTGAGCTTACTCAACTCTTAATATACTGACAAAACTGAGTTTCCAGATATTCAAAACTAAGGACTTGGTACTGCATGATGATTTTATACTAAAGAAGTTCCATTTGCTAGACTTTCCCTTGATACTCTCTCTTTCTGAGTTCTCTCTGTGCTCCGATTACCTTAAGGTGGGAATGACAATAAAGCAGGGACAGTGAATGCAGCTGTGTCACTCACATACAGGCTACTGAGACTGTAGAAAAGCATGGTACCTCACCAAGGCCCCACACTTTAGAGACGTCCAATCTGCTCCAGTCAGACAGTGATTGAGAGACATCCAGTAAGGAGGAAGGCTAAGAAAAGACCCATGGTTGACAAAACAATAGTTTTAAACAAAATCATAATTTTATTCCTCTCCTGGTTAAAAACACTTAACGACTTCATAACTCTCCCTAAATTAAATTAAATTGAAGCTCTTCATCCCAGCATTCAGGGCCCTCCACGGCGCATCCCAAATATTTCTCCTTTCTACAGCTTACCTCTCTATGCCACAACCAAACTGGACTATTTCTTTGTGTCCAAGCATGTCCTATGGTTCCTCACCTCAAGGTTCATTCTCTAAAATCTCACGATCTTTCCCTATATCCATTTGTTGAAATATAATTTATCAAATCTTTAAATATTCAACCAAGTCTCCTGATGCTGTTGTCAGTCCTGACAAGCTTTGAAGAGTGCAGAGCTCATGGAAAGAGGCCAGTCTCTCCTCATCTTGTGCTTTTTTCTTTCTGGAACTAAGTAAGAGAGGCTCCCAGAGACTTGTTCATACAGATTAAGAAGTCCTAACATCCACCCTGGCTGGATAGAGAACGTGCAGGCCAGCTTGAGTGCCATCATGGAGTTGCCAAGACAATGCAGAACAAAGACCCCAAATTTATAGGGATAGGTGACCACAGAGCCTGAGGCCCTTTTCTGGAAAAGAGATTTCTGAAGCCAGAAAGCCCACTGAAGTAGCCAGGCCAGCAAGGTTTAAAGACACTATAGTACAGTGCATTTTGAAGAACAAGAAGAGAACTCTCTTCTTTACATTCTAAGCCCACCAGAAGGCACAGAAGAGAACCTTGAGGGTTCTCGTGAATTCTTCCAATGGCACACCCATCCAGAGAAGGGAGATGCAGAGCTCAAGAAAGATTTGACTTCCCCAGTCTAAGGGGTCCCTGGGGACAAAGGGAGCAGGCATAAAGCTAACCATTACCTAAAAAAGACCATAGGCACAGCATCTGTGTGGACATCCCTGCACACTAACAGGCCACTAGGATCAGCCATATCCAAGATGGACTACAGTGACAGCAAAGGCACTTTCCAGCATCACCAACATAAAACCAGCTATACTACAAGAGCTCTGTCTTCCTCCATTCTGCCCACCTTTCCCCAAACCAAAAGAGCTTAACCTTGATGAATAAAGTGGTGAAGGTATCTCTGAGGCAGATGTGCCTCACCCCTACAATAAAGTCAGGGTTACAGCTCTAGCCCACAGTATAGAAGGAGGGGGCCTTGATTCAGATATGAGAATGAAGTCTTAAACAAGACTAAACTAAGTTTTAGTAGCTGAAAATGACTAAAAAGTTATAGAATCTATCCAGGTTATTGTTAAGGGATGCTAACAGGGGTTTCACACAGCATAGTTAAATATTTAGACTTGAAAAAATAAAGGTATTTCATATTTATAGTGTAATGAATGTATATACCTCAACAAATCATTTACAAGTGTTGACAACTGTGGAAAGAAGTACGTCATATAAACTCACCTCTGAAAACTGCCAAAGATGCTATGTTGGAGGTTCTGTTGGATGCTGAGATATTTATTATCCAGAGAAGGATAAATTGTTTGCAATACTAATTAAAGAGTCTGTCATGTCATAGAAACCCAGAACACAGAAATGATAGGTGGAGGGGCGCCTTAGCCAGATGGGGGGGTGAGCAGAATTCTCCATGGCAATTACAAATTCAACAGCTAGAACTGTCTGGGCCTATGGTTATCACTGCGGATGTCAAACTACAGTCCATTGAAGTGATACAAACTTAAGAACAACTACTCCAAAACAGAGTTGCTTTACAAATCACTTTCACCTCATAATTCCTTAACAATTCTATAACGAAAACAACTGGTCCATTCTTCTGCTTATGATTCTGGAAAGCTGTCCAACTGGTCACACCATCTTTTATAAAATATATATATATATATATATATTTTTTTTTTTTTTGCAGTACGCGGGCCTCTCACTGCTGTGGCCTCTCCTGTTGCAGAGCACAGGCTCCGGACGCGCAGGCTCAGCGGCCATGGCTCACGGGCCCAGCCACTCCGCGGCATGTGGGATCTTCCCGGACCGGGGCACGAACCCACGTCCCCTGCATCAGCAGGCGGACTCTCAACCACTGCGCCACCAGGGAAGCCCTAAAGTATTTTTTTACTGAAGTATAGTTGATTTACAATGTTTCAGGTGTACAGCAAAGTGATTCAGTCACATATAGAGAGAGAGAGAGAAAGAGATAGAGATAGATAGATATAGATATATATATAGAGAGAGAGAGAGAATATATATATATATATTCTTTTTCAGATTGTTTTCCATGATAGGCTATGAAAAGATATTGAATATAGTTCCCTGCACTACAGAGTAGGTCCTTGGTGTTTATCTATTTTATATATAGTAGTGTGCATCTGTAAACCCAAATTCCCAATTTATCCCTCCCTCCCTTTTACCCTTTGGTAACCATAAGTTTGCTTTCTATTCTTGTTTTGTAAACAAGTTCATTTGTATCATATTTTAGATTTCACATATAAGTGATATATGATACTTGTCTTTCTCTATCTGACTTATTTGACTTAGTATGATAATCTCTAGGTCCATCCATGTTGCTGCAAATGGCATTATTTCATTCTTTTTTATGGCTGAGTAATATTCCATTGTATATATATATATATACCACAACTTCTTTCTGACTTTTGAGCCAAGAAGCAGCAAAATAGAATGTCCTGTGTCTTCCCCCTGCTTCTTTTTTATCTCCCTTTTTAGTTGCTGTTCTTTCAAGTAATATGGTCAGGTGGAAAATAAACTACATGTTAAAGAAAGCAGCCTTTTGGTTTTGGTCACTAAACGGTCTTGGAACAAAACTCCTGTGACAAAAGAGATTATAAGAAACCCAAATTAGTTTTTGTTTTGTTTTGTTTCAATTTTTTTGAATTTCAAATCCAACACAAAATGAGTTCATAAACCATTTTCAGCTGCCAAGTTAATAGTAATGAGTAAACCAGTTTAACTGGAAAGCTTCCATTTGTCTAAGAGAATACAATGGTCTCTAAGTTTCCAGCTCTGAGAACACATTTCTTCAGTAACGTTAGACCCATCATCAAGGCAATCCTGAACACTCCCATGTGTACTACTATTATTCCTCTTCAAAAAAGTATTTGTGTTTGGACTGCCTGGCTAAATTAGGCTACCCGAAAGCATAGAAAAAATTTTCTTTCTCAATTTTGTTAGCTCCCACAGCACTCCTACAGCACCAGTACAATCATTAGCGTCCAATAAATGCGCTTATGCTATTGGCTGCTTTTCCCATCTTGCCTACAGGCCTAAATCCACATTTATAAAGCAATTTGTGAATGTCAGACCTCAGGCACTTCAGATGTACCAAGCATTATGATTATATATTGAAGACGTGGATAAGAAATGTTTGAGGTACATGCAGTTAGATGGTAGTTTGTTTCCCTCAAGATCAAACAGAAAGTAAAAACCAGGAAAAAATAAACTCAACTACCTGAAACAGACAAACAAATCTAACTAAGCCATCCACTCAGATAAGCCTTATATGGCAACTTCGTTACCAGAATTGTCTATAATTGTCTTATTCCCACTTACGTCACACTCTAGAAACAGGCAAGTAATATTCAACTTCACCATGCAAGCATATGTAGAGATATGCCATTTTTAGAATAATTATATTTAACTGAAAGGAAATTTTAGATTACAGCTTTTAAAAAATTTATCTTTATCCCTAAAAAATTTGGAAGAATGATATGTTTAGGTACAAAACTTCTTATTTGCAAATGTAACAAAAAAAGCTGCTTGGAAAAAATATATTCTATCTTTCAACATGTACTGATTTAAAAATAATCTAACAAAGTGATTAAATGTATTTTCTTATGAAATCTTAGCCTTATTTTTTCAGGTGAAGAAAGTCGAGTTTAGATATACGACCAAACTTACGCCAAGTCAGATAGCTAGGAAGTGGAAAAGCTGAAAGTCCAAAATATATTTCATATTTTTAACTGTTAACATGTGGTGCCTCTCATGGCCACGCATGGCTTTAGTAGTAGGAAATTTTCATGGGCTCTCTAAATAGCTGTACCTTGGGAATGAAAGGGCAAAGTTTCCCATACAGGAATTAGAGTGAAGCCAAATGGAGGAGAAGCCAGCAAAGGAATCTTTTTAAGTATCTTCCTTAGGATTTTTCCTGGGACCTTCCTAAGGGGTCTGACTACGTTTCCAGTGTTTAGGAAGTTAGGCCTTCTCAGCCTCACTCTTTCTGGCAACTGTGCCTAAGAATGTAACTCTGACATCACCTGTTCTCTTCATGATCCCTCAGTGTACCCCCAGGGCCTTCAGAATAAATCCACAGTTCCTCAGCATGATAGGTATGCTTCTTTAAGAAATGGCCTCCATCTAAATCTCCAGTCTCATCTTCTCCCTCTCCCTTATCCGTATGGATCTTAGGAATTTAGTAATTTCCCCAACAATCATACACTTTCAGACCTCCATGCCTGTGCACATGCACCACCCCCTGTCTGCAGCTCCTTCCTCTACTTCCTTAGATGTCTGGCACAGCTCCCATGCATCCCGCTAGATGCCACCCATTTTCTGAGGATGCCCGTGTGGAGCCTTCTTGAACGTACCTCAGGTACTTTACATACAACTCTAATTCCTACATGGGTAAAAGTTCCCATGTAGGAATTAGAGTATCTAGCTCCAAAGACTGAAGTCAAATAATGGAGGAGAAGCCAGGATATTAATGTTTTAAAGTATCTTCCTTTAAGGATCTTCCTGGGACTGTCCTAACGTAATGAGTATGTTTCTGAGCACACACACACACACACACCTTTTGACTGCGAGCTCTTTGAAGGCACAGATTTATTCTTCTCTGCCTCTATTCTCAGGATTTGGCACAGTGCTTGGCATGGAGTGGGTCTTCATTTATTTATTCAGCATTTACTCATCACATGCCAAGTACTAGGCACCACACTATCTCAGAATGACAAGTCAGATGAACTTGACCTCTGACTTTATGGAACTTACATTTCAGTAAATTTCAATAAATATCTGCTGAATTAAATCATATTCCTTATGGTTTGCTTAAATATTCCCACTCATGAGCAGCCATGCATGCTGGTCCTTGTGCCTGGAATATCCAACGCCCTCCTCCCTCCACGTTTACCCAAATTCAGTTTGTCCTTCGAAATACAGCTCATATTCCATGCTCCCAAGCTTTACATAACCAATCTCATCTATGCTGACCTGACCTCCATAAGAATTAAACTCACTACCATCATCTTTCCTTCCTCATGCAATTCACCCTTCTGACTTTCTTACTTCTGCCGACAGCAGCCTCCTCCCTGTGACCCAGTGCAAAATCCCTGACTCATCTTTGCCTCTTCCTTCGCTCAGCAGCTGTTGCATCCTTCCGCATCCACCCCTGCAATGCCACGGCAACCTGTTCTCTTCCTTTAGTTCCCAGTGCATTTACTACCATCCAGCCCCTCATGACTTCTCTCCAGTCTATTGCTACAGCAGCTCTCTTTCTTTGTCCCGCTCCCCATTTCAATTCACTCCAGGGTAAGCTTCAGAGTTCTATTATAGTTCTATTTATTTTTACCTTTGCTCATAAATCCATAATAATACTTCCTCACTACCTCACAGATAAGGTTCAGATTCCTCCCTCGACCCCGCTTTACTTTTCTAACGTTAGAGGTTTACTTCAGGTAAACACATGTGTGTCATGAATATGCCAATAGCCAATGTTTTTGCTCTGCTGCTCCCTCTCTGCTCATCTGAACTATTATTAAATCCCAATCATGGGGCATCCCTGGTGGCGCAGTGGTTGGGAGTCCGCCTGCCGATGCAGGGGACAGGGGTTCGTGCCCTGGTCCGGGAGGATCCCGCATGCCGCGGAGCGGCTGGGCCCATGAGCCATGGCCACTGAGCAACAGTGACAGGCCCGCATACTGCAAAAAAAAAAAAAAAATCCCAATCATGGTTCCACAACTTTCTCAAAGGTGAGAAACCTTCTCTTTTTTTTTAATATATTTATTTTTTATAAATTTATTTATTTATTTATTTTTGGCTGTGTTGAGTCTTCCTTGCTGCACGCAGGCTTTCTCTAGTTGCAGAGAGCGGGGAGCTACACTTCGTGTGGTGCGCGGGCTTCTCATTGTAGTGGCTACTCTTGCTGCAGAGCATGGGCTCTAGGCGCACGGGCTTCAGTAGTCGTGGCACACAGGCTCAGTAGTTGTGGCTCGCGGGCTCTCGAGCACAGGCTCAGTAGTTGTGGTGCACGGGCTTAGTTGCTCCACGGCATGTGGGATCTTCCCGGACCAGGGATCAAACCCGTGTCCCCTGCATTGGCAGGAGGATCCTCAACCACTGCCCCACCAGGGAAGCCCTCAAAGCATTTTTTAGATTGTTCCCTCAAACTCCCTTCCCCATAGATGATAGAGAACTCTCCATCCTCAGAAGCAGCATGGAACTTCATAGCAAATTTTGCTACAATATATTTTGTCCTGTGTTTTAGTTGTTTATTTATTGTACCACTCAATTAGACTTGAGACCACTGAGAGCCATTTTGTGGGTCAGCTTAGAGTGACTCTTCTGTTTTCTCATGCACTTTTTGCATATCTGAATATAATACTGGATCACAACACTATAATGATTTGTTTTTGTGTCTATTTCCCACACTATGACAGTCCCTAATGTTGAAAGACCATGTATTATTTTTTAGTGTATTTTTGTGCCTGGCATACAGTCAGTGCTCAATAAATTTCTCTTGCATGGATTAACACAAAACTTTGGAAATATCTCCTAAATACATCAGTTAGAATGAATAATATGTTTCACTTACAGCCAGTATAGTCTTAAATATAGCTTCCCTCTAATTTTCCATGGTGTAAGATTCATCTCTACAACTACACTGAAATGAAAGATTAGCTTGATTTAGTCTTTGGGTTTTAGTCTGGGTTCTTTGAAGGAAGACATTGGTATACACTTCACTATTCCCCTTTGTTACGACAGTTCAAAATATATAACAGTTATCAATAGATGTTCATTAGCTGATTGATAGGTTAATTATCTGATTAAGGTAGGAAACAGAGAATGACCCAAAATGGGATTTCTCTTATATAATAACAAGCTGAAAGTTTTATTTCCTAACTTTAATTACGAACAAAATTTTTGCATGTTATGCCAAAGACTATTTTTTAAAGTAAAATAAACTTTAGAGACAGTTTAGACCAGAAATTAAACTTGGGTGGCAGAAAGAAAATTTGAGTGTAGACTCCTGAGAATCTATTGAAGTTTTTCTCCAGGTAAAAATATATACTCTCAAACATCCACACATCATTTTGAATACCATATAAAGTCATTCAAGGCCTCCATTAAGGTCATTTGTGACTTCAGATTAAGAAACTTTCTTTGGCCCTCGTGTTAAAGATGAAAAATCTCAAGTTCAAAGACAGTAGGCACTTGCCCACAATCACACAGGTATCTTACCCCCAGACTCCTGCTCTTTCCACTATACTAAGTGTTACAACAAATAGAAATGTTTAACACTATAAATGCTTAAATGCAATGCTGTTATTTGAATACTGTTAAATAATTTGCATCCTAGCAAGTTCAAGAGGTCCCACACCTCTGTTTTCTTCCATTTACAAACTTTCTGAGAAGCCCAAACATGACTCAACTTAGTGAGTGCAAAATCTTAGTTTTTCACTCTGGCAACAAATATTTAATTCAACGCATCTAGCAGATATTGACTGCTTTTTATGTGTTGAGCTTTGCACTAGATGCTGAAAGCACAGAGATGAATAATACACATACAAGGAACAAATCTAGCCACTTCATCTGTTCTTGGAGACAGGAAGTATGTCTAATTAATCCGGTGCCCAGCACAGGGCCTGGTAACTAATGAGCACTCCTAAGTTTTTTGTTTAAAATAATATAAGAGGTGGTACATGGCCTTAAACAGCTCATATTTTCTTGAAAATTTTTTCATTGTTATTTCTATTTTCCCAGACTGAATCATCAAGGTGTTGCATTTAAAAATTTTTAGTATCATTAGTGCTAATCATAATACCGAAAAATTCTAAAGACAGACCAACTAAACTTTTAAGAGGTTATAATAAAAATACACCTATTCATTTAAAAATTCAGGATAATGTTTTTAATGTCCTAAGAAAATCATTCTATTAAAATTCAATTAGTCATTATTTTTGGCATCAAGTTTAAGAAGCATAACTATATGTTTCTCTTTTTAAACTTTTATTCTTTTAAATAAATTATTTTAAAGTATGCTACACTGAATATAGCTTCTTGGTTTAATCTACATTTATTTTGAGGAATTTACATTCATTTACTTCCATTACAACTTCATGCTTTCCATAGTTTTGTATATACATTTATATATATATATATATATAAATGTAACTATATATATTTAAGCCACAATCCTTACCACATTTGTTGATGAATAATAACTAATAGAACTACTTTTTTCTCGTAAATGAGATCATTTTCTTTCTTTTTCAGATAATTTTGCTGTTAGTGTATAGACACACTGCTGATTTTTGTATGTTAATTTTGTACCCTGCAGCTTTACTAAATTCATTGATTAGATCTAACAGTTTTTTGTTAGAGTTGTTAAGATTTTCTATATACAAAATCACGTCATCAGCAAATAGAGACAATTTTATTTCTTTCTTTCCAATTCTGATGCCTTCTATTTCTTCTTTCCTGATTGTTAGACTATTTATTAACTGAATTTAAGGACATGGTTAGATTTCACAGTTTAGCTTTCTTTCTTTCTTTCTTCCTTTCTTTTTTTTGGCAGCTCTGCTTGTGGGATCTTAGTTCCCCAATCCCACCAGGGATCAAACCCAGGCCACGACAGTGAAAGTGCCGAGTCCTAACTACTGAACCGCCAGGGAATTCCCCAGTTTAGCTTTCTATTAACTTTGATGAACACCTTTTTTTGTTTCATGTTTTGAAGCATACACATACACTACCTTCATTTTGCTTATTTCTTTTTTTCCTATATTTAAAATCACAGAAAAATATGCATCTAACAAAAGAACTCAGACCTAATCTTGGAAAGCTGAAGGTAAAAAGTATGGGATTTTAACTTCAGCTGTTATAGTTATTTCCAAATCCTAAAGGATAGAGCAAAATTTCATATCTTACATATGCCTACTGCACAAGCCACTAGTTACAACTGGTTTTAGAAATAAATTATTTTTCCTCGTACAATCTTTTTAAGCTCATCATTCAACACAGTGAAATCATACAAAGCATTTATTAGCTTCAAGGTCTTTATTGGTTGCACAAAAACCTTCACTTGCACTTGTCATTTTTAAGCCACAGAAACCTAAGAACTTATAAATCAGTAGGAATGATTAACATTAGAAGAGCTTTTCCAAAAAACTCCAAGGAGAAACAGGAAATTTTTTTCTGCCTTTTTTATTAAAAGAAAAAGAAAGTAAAGGAATGAATGCAATTAGAGTACCATGGTATTTTCAAGTCATCTCCCAGGGCTAGATCAGTCACTAGCACTATATGCTCCTGCAATAAAGAAATGGAAGAGAAAAAAAAAATGCAATGATCTAGAGGAAGAAGAAAGAATCAGTGGGACCAAACTGTAAATTGTACAAACAAAATTTTCTAAATTAGACACCTTATTAAATCTTAAAAGTATGTGTTTCTGCTATAGGGGTTTTTTTTTAACATCTTTATTTCCACATAAACTCTAATATTATCCTCTGCACTCAGGAGCCAATTAAATTTCTTGTCATTCTGCACATTTATTTAATAATCTAGAACACAAAATAGCAAAAAGTATCAGTGAAATACCTTTCCTCTTAAGAAAGACAGTGTCAATTCTTAGGCCCTTTAAATACAAATTACATACAGAGGCTTCACTGGCTAGAGATACATTCTTAATTTGAACAGAAAAATTGAGAGAAAAAAACTCTTCACACAAGTAACGATGCATATCTCATCCAGGGATGAAACTAAAAAAAAAAAAAAAAAAAAAAACAGTATTTCATTTTTATAATGATGTTTTATATCCAAACAGAAAAAAAAAGCATCATGAAAGTACCATCCATTAGATGTGCCTGAAACAAAACCATATCCCAACAAGGCTGCCCATCAGCTTTTACCTTATATCGGGTCCTCAAGCTACCACAGAAGCTAGCATACTAGAGAGAGTATCTTTATGGCTGTGAACCAAGTTTGAGAAATACTGTTCCAAAAGCTGTACATTTAGATGTGGTAAACACTTTATCCTTTATGTAAATAGGTATTTTATGTAGACTACAAAGAAAAATATAAATTGTTTTGTCCTTTATATATGTAAGTCTAGGATATCTATCACCATGGTAGCTTAATGCCAAAGACCTGGCCAGCTGTTATATTCTGCTTAGAAAAGTATACAATGAACATTTTCAGCAATTGACCTCTTTGATATTTCAAGCAAATTATACTCAGAAAATACAGTGGAAATTAAAAAAAAAAAAAAAAGAAGTATTTTCCCTGAGTTGTAGAATCCTCTTTTAGAATCACCATTTTCTTTCTGCTTCAAGCCCTATAGAGACTCTAAACAAAGCAAATGTTCTCTCTTATAAGAAGAAAGAATAGAGACTGGATAGTTAGGCACACTTCTCTACTTCCATCAAGTCCCACACTCTTTCTCTTTACCACAGATAACCTTTAGGCATCATGGTCTAAAATACACAGTAAGAGAAAAATAATATTTTGCGTAATGATAGTGATAGAGATGGAGAAAGAGAGCATAGAGAGAGAAATATGAGCTAGAAACAAAAACTGTAAGAAAACAGTATAAGTGTTTAGGTTATTCAGTGCGAGCATAGAATACCAGAGTAGCAAGAAGCCTTAGTGATCATGTGGGGTAACCATTTCACTTACACCTAAGAAAATGAGACTCAGGGAGGTTAACTGTCTAGTGGAAGGATGACTGGCTCCTAAACAACAGAATGTAGCCCCTGTTAGCCACCCAAATGTCAGATGTTATCAATATTACATAGGAAAATGGCTATCCAACAATATCAAAAGAATACAAGGACCGGGCAAATAACCTAACGGAACAGGGCAGACCAGGTATGGACATCAGGACCTTGGGACATGGTGGGGAAGGTGATGAGCTGTAGAGTTTATGACCCATCTAAAGAGGGTAAAACTACTTGACTCAAGTGGATTTTCGCCTTGTGGGAATACAGGTCTGTTGTTACTGGATATACTGAATTTTCAAGAGAAGTCAGAAATCCAGATATTTAGTGGAAATCCCCTGATATTTAATTGTGAGAAACTAATTCAAGTTTCTTAACTCCCACATAGACCTAACATATCTGTAGCCCAGACACTGCCTACAGATTGCTAGCTCATGAACCTTGGTGTACAGCGGCTCAAATGCCCTCTCAAAACCTTTTTTTTTTTTTTTTTTTTTTTTGCGGTACGCAGGCCTCTCACTGTTGTGGGCTCTCCCATTGCGGAGCGCAGGCTCCGGACGCACAGGCTCAGCGGCCATGGCTCACGGGCCCAGGCGCTCCGCGGCATGTGGGATCTTCCCGGACCGGGGCACGAAACCGTGTCCCCTGCATCGGCAGGCGGACTCTCAACCACTGCGCCACCAGGGAAGCCCTGAAAACCTTTTTATACGTGATCAACTGGTCAAAAGTTGGTGTCTCTAGTTACTTCATTAAGATAACCAATAGATTTCAGGCTAGGGAACTTTTCAGTGAAACCTCTTGAAGATGGTTGGTGTAATTTGCCTTCATTTTCCCTTCTCAGTTTTCCTTGATGGCCACCTAATTGTACTGGCTTCTCTAGACTGACAGACAATCCACTTCACAGCCTTATCTTCTTTGGTTTTGCTGAGAGTGAGTTTTGGGGGTTAAGGTTTTTCTGAGTCAAGATTTTATCTCTTTGCCCCCCAAATCAGCAGCCTTGCCTACAAATGCAATTGCATTAGACACCACAAGCAAAGAAAAGATGTCAAATTTTCTTCAGGAAATTATGAATGATGCAGAGATTGCTTTGGAAAGATCTCCTTGGAGAACTGGGAGGCATAATCCCTGTCTGCAAACTGAATGATGTTAGGTGCCATTTCCTATGCACTGTCTGTGTAATACAGCCCAGGCAGGCACAGCCAAAAGAACACAAAGCAATTTCAACCTCATCAAAACCTTCCCACTCCATGTTCCCTGGTTTCTCTCATCTTGCTTCTTTTAAACTCTCTGCTGGCCCTGTCATTAATCTATTCAATAAACAAACACTTACTGAGCACTAACAACAGTGGACATAGACTCTATCCTCATGGAGCTTAAATTCTAGAGGCAGGGAGAGATATAGATGGACGCGGTGAGTGCTGGTAAATGTTTAGCAAGCAGTTCTCCAGGGAGAAGACTCTGACTTGTAGTGTTTGATGATTTGTTATAAATACTCCCACCATAGCTGATTTCAAGCTATCAATGTACATCACTGAAGGCAAAGTTGGGAGAGACATCAGTAGCATGCCATTGTATGTTTCCACCATACAGATGTGATCGATGAAAATAATCACAAGAGCATAAATAATAGTAATATGTAGCAAAGTAATTAGGAAGTGATGAGTTTTTAGTGTTATTACCTAGTTTTTTAACATAAATTATTTCATTGTAAGTTTACATAATGGAACTTTTAATAATGTCTGTGTTCTTAACAACTAGCTCTAAAAACTACTGAAAATTTAAAATTTGGTTATCTTGGCTTTGTACAAGCACACTACTGGATACAGATAGATTGATAGATAAATGGATTTTTAATAAAATGAAAAAGGAAGTGATAGATTAGACCAAAAAAAAGTGGGGGAGAGATAAAGAATAATAGAGGAGGTTATCCATTGAAAGAGATCTAAGAATCAGAAACCCTGAGTCTAGAAATGGCCAGCCAATGAGAGAATGTCTTCTACCACATACCCAGCATAATCAATCAGTGCTTTAACATTTCTTGTGATAGCAGCTCCCACTTTAGTGCCCCACTCCATCTTTGGATATTTCTGACTGAGGGAAAGTATTTCCCTTTATTGAACTAAAATCTATCTTCTTGTAGTTGTGGTTTATAAATTGAGCTTGTTTAAGACTTAGGAGTTCTATAAATGGGACCCAAGGATCTCAGAGATCTCAAAGTCTGGTGAGGAGAGGGATGGGAAGGCTGGCTAGAAGGAGCCATTCCAGCTTCTGCTCTAAGTAGTTGCACAATTTATACCTTTATATAATAGAAATCTCCTTAAACTTGTATTTGAGAAAATAGTTTTATTTTTAAAATAAAACTTCTATAATTATATATACTTATTACTTATATATTACTTATTATATACACTTGTATATTATATACTTCCACCAATTTATAAATTTCCACAACGATATATATCTTTGTCTCAGTAAGGACAGGCTAGATTATGCAAGAGTAGCAAAATGATCCCCAAAGTCTAAGTGCTTTAATTTATTTTTTTATTTTTATTTTTGGCAGTGTTGGGTCTTTATTGCTGTGCGAGGGCTTTCTCTAGCCGCAGAGAGTGGGGGCTACTCTTCATTGCGGTGCGCAGTTTTCTCATTGCGGTGGCTTCTCTTGTTGCGGAGCACAGGCTCTAGGCGCACGGGCTTCAATAGCTGTGGCACGTGGGCTCAGTAGTTGTGGCTCGCAGGCTCTAGAGCGCAGGCTCAGTAGTTGTGGCGCATGGGCTTAGTTGCTCCACGGCATGTGGGATCTTCCCAGACCAGGGATTGAACCCGTGTCCCCTGCATTGGCAGGCAGATTCTTAACCACTGCGCCACCAGGGAAGACCCTAAGTGCTTTAATATGACAGAAGTTTATTTCTCATTCATGAAATGTTCTCCAAGTCCATGTGACATTGCTTACTTTTGCTCACTTTCACTCATCATAGAAAGTGACAAGGTTACATGTTCAAGGAAGAAGCAGATAAGGGCATACTTCCTATGCTCAGAGGAGCAGAACTGAAAACAGTATTGAACTGCACTAATGCCTAGTACACCCTTCCACTCACTGGACTATATACTACTTATACCCCTAATAACTTTAACCAGGACTATACAAAATTTGATCTTTAAAAGTGACACGTGAAATTCTGACATTTACCATTACTTTAACCTATTATTTATTCCCTATTGAAAACCACTGATAGAAGAAGAAAACATATCGTTCCACCACTTGTGATTTTGACTTTTAACACTTTCAAAGAGGTTGTCTGTGACTACAATGAGGGAACTTAATGTTGCCATCTGAGAACAAAACCTTCAGAAACAAACCACAAATGGCAAAATTAGTTCTCAGTAGAAATAACCCACTCCAAAAGATATGTACCTGAGTCTACTCAGGGACTCTCGCTTATTACATTCAACAAATGCTAAATGCTAGAATACTTTCTTTTCTTTCTCTTCTCCCTTTCTTGACTTTTGTTAAGTACTCTCAGCTATTTTGGGGGTTGTGGAAGCTTCTTACGCTTACATTGCAAAATAACCCTCTAGACAAAGGGTTGGTAAACTACAATCCATGGACAGAATCCAACCTATGCCTTGTTTTTGTATGAACCATTAAGAATTGCTTTTGCGGGCTTCCCTGGTGGCACAGTGGTTGAGAGTCCGCCTGCCGATGCAGGGGACACGGGTTCATGCCCCGGTCCGGGAAGATCCCACATGCCGCGGAGCGGCTGGGCCCGTGAGCCATGGCCGCTGAGCCTGCGTGTCCGGAGCCTGTGCTCCGCAAAGGGAGAGGCCACAACAGTGAGAGGCCCGCATACCGCAAAAAAAAAAAAAATTGCTTTTGCATTTTGAAAGGGTTATAAAAACAAAAGTGACCTTCTGCATGGCCTGCAAAGCCTAAATCATTTACTTTCTGGACCGTTTCAGGAAAAATCTGCCTACACCCACTCTAGAACAAAAAGCCCCATATTCGCTGGAAATCTATGGTTGAAGTTCAATGATTCCATTAAATTCCATCAGGAAGTTAGGAAGCATGGACAAAAAGATAAATAACAACTTATCTACTAAAGTTATTTTGCAAGGAAGCATTACAAGGATTTCTGGGTAAACCTAGCTCCAATAAGGCAATTTTTCCAAAATAAGAAGTCTCATGAATTTCTCGGAAATGTGGACTTTGGGAAGGAAAGTTGTCCTGTAGGTGAAGAGTTTGTTAAAATGCAGTAAAGGGGCAAAATCAGCAATTCTTCTGTAAACCAAGCATTCCTACATGTAGATGAGCACAGACATTTTAGGGCAGTACAGATGTAAAATATGATGAAATTTTAATATGAGTCAGATTTCCATAATGATGATAATATCATCATCATAAGAGTATTCACACCCAGTGCCAGAAAGATGTAGTATATAAAAAGAATGAGTAAGAAGTTGTTATAAAATCTTGGGAAAAGAAATTAAAGGAGAGTCTTGTGAAGCTCATTTCAGGACAGATAGCAGAAAAACTCACCAAGAGGTTGTTAAAATTATAGATAGATAGATAGATATTTTCAAGAAGATTATAGAGAGAATTACAGATGGGTGATTCTATCACTTAGGATGTATTCAGCTTCAAATAACAGAAAACCCAATGAACAGTAAACAATAAGACAATTATTTTTCACTTCTACCAAGTGTGGAGGTGGCTTTTCCAGGGTTCATTCTGTTGCTTAATAGGATCATCATGAACCAGCCTCTTTCCATTCTTGTGTTCCATACCTCAGCTCAGTGCACTGGCTTTTTGCCCTCGTAGTCACAGAATGACTTTTACAGTTTCATATATAGTCATCACCTCAACAACATCCCAAGAAAGAAGGGAAGGAATGATGTCAATGACCTCTCTTCATATGCCTATCCTTTTCATTGGGAAGAAAATTATCATTCTCAAAGGTTCTCAATAGCCTTTCACCAAGTATCTTTGAGTCACATCCAAGTATCTGGATTTTCAACTTCTAGTGTAAGGGGACAAGACATAAAAGAAGAAAGGGGTAAGAAATACTTTGGAGTTACCAGCCAAGCAGGTCTGCTACTGATCTAAATGATATAGGGAAATTTCATTAAAGAAATATCCACATTCTTCTACTTTCACTCTGAGAGATAGGCTAGGTCTACTGGACCTTTGGTATCATCCAAAGTAACCATTCTCATGATATGGGGTATCACTAAGGAGCCTGATTCATCTGGGCTTCTGAACCTGGTCCTCCTTATTGCTTGCACACCAGCCCAACTCAGAGACCTGAGGAAGCAGCAACAAAGTTGCATTCAGAATCAACAGCACAAAAATCTACCAAGAAAACTTTATTGTAAGATGAGATTGTAAAATGACAAGAAAGGTTTTAAACAAGAGAATCTATTGGTGAATAAATTGGATATATATGGAATATTTTGGTGGAGACTATATATATATTTCAATGATGTCATCTCTAAAAATATTTTTTGGAACATTCATGTAGAAATGACTTTAGGGTCAATTTATAAGTCACACAAGGAATTGAGTCTTATTCCTTTCTATTTCTTCATAATTAATCCTTTAATATTTTTTGCATACAGAGCCCTGTCAATATTTTTTATAAGTAAAACTGCCCAGTTACTTAAAAAGCTTAATCACCAGATTTAATTTCTAATAAATTTAAACTGATTTCTTTAAGCAGACTCACATTAAAATATTTACTATTTCTCATCACTAAGAATTTTTTTCAAAGTATCTTTCATCTTAAAGGTAGAGTTTGTGTAATTTTCAAAACATTTGTCAAAACAAATCAACAATAAAGCCCATGACCTTCTTTCATCTTCACACCAAGCATGTGAAAGATACTCTAGTTAGGAAAAATCATAGACACAACTCATAAGACTCAGTTCTTGGCCCTGAGGAGTTGATCGGTTTAATGGAAAAAGAAAAAAAGAAGACTAAATTCTAAAAGTTGGGTTCTATTTCCACTCCACAATTTCATTCATCCACAAAAAACTACTATCACCTAGTATATAAAAGGCACTGAGATGGGGGTGGGGAAAATGAAGGACTGTACCTTCATGGATTCACTGCCTGGCAAAGGCAACAATAACACCAGGTAGAAAGTGGTAAGTAGAATAAAGGAACTATATACAATTACAAAATGTTACAGCAGTGGAACTCATGGGTGACCAGGCATGAAAGAAGAAATCGTGGTGCTCATGTTGCTATTAACAAGATATTAGGATCGACAGAAGTGAAAGGTATATGATGAAACTAGAGGTACCCAATACGTAGGTAGGTATTAATCAAAAAGGTACAAGAAGTTCAGACTTTATTTGCAGGCAATATGAAGTCAGCAACATTTTCTACAAGGAAGTTGGATAATCAGTCAGAACCAAGTTCCAGGAAGAAGAACCTGGTTAGATGAATTAATGGTGGGAGACCAGATGCTCAGAGACCAGTGAGAGGAGTACTGTAAATAGATGAGATGTTCCGAGGTGATGAGGGCCTGAACATGTGCAGACACAGTAAGAACAATGAGGAAGGGACAGACACAGAGGCAGTTCCTCTCACTCCTGGCTGCTTTCAGAATTACCTGTGGAATTTTAAAACTTCAGATGCATGGCAAAAGAGAACACGAATTCTGCAGAAGAGGAAACAAGAATGGTAAAGACACAAAAGAAAAGATGCTCAGCCTCATTAGTTATCAAGAAAAGGCAAATTAAAATCACTGTGAGATTCTACTTTACATCCTCCAGTATGAAAACAAAACCAAAAAGTTGGGCATTGACAAGTGAAGACAGAAATATGGAACAACACAAATTCTCATGTACGGCTGGGAGTACATGGATATAACCACTATGGGGGGGAAAAAGTGGCATTATTTTGGAAAGCTGAAAATGTAAATGTGAAGATGCAGTCCAGTAATTCTGCTCCTAGGTGTACGCCCTAAAAAAGTTGTATAATATGTGCCTCTGGGGAAAAAAAGAAAAACAATCTAAATATCCATCCATGGGACAGTGGATGAATCAATTGGGTTGTAGTGGTAAGTGGGGTACTATATTAAATAAATGAGCCACAGCTGTAGGCACCAGCACAGACGAATCTCAAAATGATAATGGAGAATAAAAAAGGCAAGTCACAGAGTATAGACATAAGGTTCAACAAACAAAATGTGACCATATGTTGGTTAGGAAGACACATATCTGTAAGAAAACTACAATGAAACCTAAGGGGAAAATAATGTTAACATTCAGAATAGAAATTTCCCTTGAAGAGAGGGAGAAAGAAATGGTAGACCAGTAGTACTTAAGAGACTTCAGTTCTACTGGTAATGTTCCATCTTTTTGAACTGCATGGTAGCTTTAAAAAATCATTTTATTATATCCACACTTTATTTTTGTATTTTATATTGCATTTATTCTTCAATATCTATGAAACCTTCATGACTCAAAATACAGATACTTATACCCCAACATATCCAGGGATGGGTTTTAGGAGCAGTATTTTTAAAAGGCTCCACAGGTGACTCTCACACAGGCTAGGAATCACTGTATTAGGACAGCAAATTTGGCAGGAGGTCAACAATTTTAGGCTGTAGTATAGGAGTATCAAATGACACTCAGTTGTGAACTTTTATTTCTAGAGAGAGAAACAGGTACCATTAACCAAAACAGGGAATTCAGAAGAAGAACTGGATTAGGAAAAACTATGATCAAGATAAATTTAAGGTACGAATAGGGCCAGGACCATTTGTTGAAGGTAACCGGTTAAAGCAATTAATTTTTCAGTTAATTTTCATTAAATGGAGAAACTTTATCTGTCTGAAGGCCAGGACTGGAGAAAGTAGACTTCTTTAGGAGGTAGCTTCCAGCCCCAAGAACTATTATATGGAATTTATGCAACTTCCCAGGAAAATACGACAAAAGGACTTGTTAAATTGCTTTAAAATTAAAGGGTTTTTAAAATAAATCATAACAGGATTAGAACCTCCCAAATTGCCAGTCTCTCTAATAAGGGATATTCTTGTGCTTATCTGCATTGGAGGGGATAGCTGTTGCTATGGTAATTACTCTCCTGCAAACTTAAGAATAAAAAGGCTGCTGTTTATAAATGACACACCACTTTATTCTTTCCAAGGGCAGCATGAGCTATGCTCCCTGTGCCTGACCAAGCTGTGTTCAAGTTGGAGTCATCACTAGAGACAGAGTGCCCTGTCTCCTGCTCTGCACGCATCTCTCCTCAATGGATTCACACAAGCTGTAGGGTTTGCAAGTTATGGTCAGGGTACCGGAAATTTTTTAATTAAGTTTTCAAGTAGTTAAATGGATTCTGAGGCTCTGGGGAAAGAAATTTCCCTTGCTGGGGACCTCCATGCATCACCATTAACCCTGATTTATCTTACAGGGATACAGGAAGTGTCCAAAAGTAAATCAGTGCTGATCAAATTATTTCTAACCTCTCTTATCCTGCAAGTTCCTAAGAACTAAAAGTGGATGACTGAGTCATTATCACTGTAATTATTTCAATTAGTACATCGTCGGAGCTACCACTGATTGTCAATATTCCACATACATTATTATTTATTATAATAAAACATCAAGATAAACATTACTATCCCTACTTTGTAGATGAAAAAAGTAGGAATCAAAGAGATTAATTTTCCCAGAGTCTCTGCTATCAAGGAGTACAGGTTGAATTAAAAATCTAAATCCAAGAAGTTAAAAAAATTTTTTGATCCATCTTACTGAAAACGTGTGCTGTTCCTCTGCTTCTAGATCTCCTCTTCAAGTAATTCTAATTGCCCCCACTGAATCTCTTGTATTAATACACATTTCTGACCACACACAGTCTAATCTCAAAAGTGAGAAAGCAATGATTCGATTAATCTTTATGATTTCATACTTTACCTTACCCATAAAATAAGATTACTAGAATTTCAAAAAGTGCCTATCTAACTTAAATATTTGAAGGTCCACTTTTTTTCTGTAGAGAATTACTGAGACTAACTGCAGTCATTCAAGGAGATTAATGTGGTTATTCAGGGATAGAATCCATTCTGCATTTTTAAAGATACTTCCTCTGTGTATCCGAGAAAATAAAGAACTTAGACCACCTGAATATACTGCAGAGAGAAAAACCTGTATCTCTCCGATACACAATCTTGACAGCACTCCCACCCCTGATCTCAGTCTCCAAATGCTCTGAAAGATAAATATTGTCACTATCACTTCTGCCTTTTAAAGTCTGATCAAATCTGAAAATACTTATTTGCCCCCTTGGCCTCATGGAAGTATCTGACAGCAAAGACCTTTTCTAACCAAATCTTACAGTCTTTTTTCCTAATCAATCTCTTTCTATGTTTGATACTGCTCTTGTTCTTTTCCTTCAGAATTTTTTTTCCTTAACCTGATTTCTCTGAAATGATACATTTCTGGCCTCTTTCTACCTCTGAGGTCATTCTTTCTCTTCTTTAATCATCACTGCAGATATTTCCCTGCGCTTTACAGAATAAAAGCAAACACAAGAGAGAATGAGCAGAGAGATATTAGAGAAAGAGATATTAGTAAGTATCTGAGACTAAGTAATACAAACAGCAAACTCATTCAGAATGGGCTCTGTTGTTAGACTAACCAAATCACAGCTCTGGCGCACCTACTAGCTTTGTGACATTCCGTCATTCAGCCACCAAATACTGAGATCTTCAACGTACAGGCATAGTAATAAGTGCTGAATAGGCAGTGGTAAACAAAGTAGTTCCCTGTGGTAGATTATACTAATGTTTGCCAAATATTTCATTTTTCCTCTCTTGGGTGCCATCCTCATAGAAGGACTATATATACCCATCCTGTTGTACAGTACTTAGGAGTGGTCATGTGACTTGCTTTGGTCAATAAAACGGGCAAATATTCAAAACCCACCATGTGGTTCCATGTCCCTTTTCCTTCTGCTTCCTTGCAACTGGCAACACTCCAGATGAAGGCTGTTCTGTCAGCAAATAACACAATAAATGTGTCTCTAAGCTTCCACCTCCTAGGTGTGTTGCAGGGAATTAAAAAAGACAATGTACATAAAGTTCCTAACTTTTATACATGTAAGTATTAAACATCCATCACATAAACAAGCCCTCAGCTAGTTGAGGAAAACATGGTTTGAATACTTTGAGTACTTCCCATATTTATACGCAAGACACACAAATAAGGAAAAAAAACTGCAGTTTTGTATACGTGGTGCTGGGAACACAAGGTAGGAATAGATTATTCTGCCAGGTAAAACTAAGCTCATTAAAGGAAAATTAGAAGTTTTCTCCAAAGAAAGAGACAGTAGCAAGAATAAAGGAGGGAAGAGAAAAAAAGCATGAGAAACTAAGAAAAAGCATGAAAAAAGATCACAGCACTCTAGGAAAATTACAAGTAATTTAATAAAGTTAAAGAATAGGATGCAAATATGGAAAGAAGCAAGACGCCCGGGATGGCATTTAAGGGGAGTCTAAGGGGGAAGGGCACCGTGTGCCAGGCCCAGATTTGGCTTTCAACAGGAAAATAACCACAGCCAGATTTGCATTCCAGAAACATCCCTCAGAAGGCAGTGTTGAGGGTAGAAGAGGCTGGAGCAGAGGCTAGTTAGAAGGCAGCCAAGGCATTCTAGATGAGATGTGGTGAGAGCAAAATCAGTGTCAGTGACAGCTAAGCAATGAATTTTAGCTTTGTGTTCTGGTAAATACAGCAGAAGAGGCCCCATATTTTTGTCTGACAGAAGAAAACTTACAAGTTTATCTGGAGAAACATTTTCCTGAGGTGTTAATGTTTGAAGAATGACACTAGTATATGGATCCTTCTAAAATGCAAACCAAGTAACACAATGAACATTATGTTTAATTACAATTTTTCAAAAGACATATTCTTGTAATATATATAATGGTAAGATTATAAATTATACTTATTGTTTGTTGAAAAGATAGGGAAGATTAAATATATGAATATAATGCCTAAATAATCCCACTACCAACAGATAGCTATCTTTAATTTTAGTGTGTATTCTTCTAGCCCTTTTTGCTCATTCATATAGATACAAAACACAAACACAATTCTATTTTTTTCTTAAAGTAAATTTTTTATGTAGAATCTGGCCAACATAATAAGTTGCAATAACAAAAAAGGAAGGCTAGAGTTTTCCAATTGGGATTGGAAGGAAATAAAATCAATTCCTGTGTATACTGCAATGAGTTAAGACTCCTCAATAAACCACACGCCCACTGACACACACACATAAACCTTCAATTATTAGAACAGTCTCGCTTTAATATTTAAGGCTCAGTCCTTTTGTTTTAAAATTTCAACCTTAAACTGAATTCAAAGCTCTTCTATTCCCCTGCCACCAGTGAAAGCTGGATTTGAGTTGACTCTTAAAAGCTGTGAAAGTGAAGTGAGGCATCCTGACACCCCACCTCCTTCCTCTTAAAGGCTAACTCCTCCAAAGGAGGGGAGGGTAAAAGGGGCAAATCTCTCCTAGTTTTACTGGGAGAGACTAGCATATTCTCCCATTATTTTCCTGGTTATTGCTTCTCTGATTAATAATGACACACTGGCTTCCATGCAGCAGGCATCTTGATAATGTCCCTTGCATTGGACCTCTCTTCCCAAACACTGTACTCCCCCCAAAGACAACCATCTCTCCAGGGTATATTGTAATTAACTTTTGTTCTCAGCTTTGGAACTCAGCTGCAAGTCCAGAAAACAAGAATAATCTCACCTAATATTCTATTCCATGACTATGTTTATGAATAGTTTTGTTTTGTTACAAAATTCTTTTTCAAATTATAATTTTAGAAAAATGCTTTTTACAGAACTTATTTCATAGAGAAAGGCTGCTTACAAAAGTAGGATCACACACATGGTATTACATCATACTTTATTTAATTTGTACTTGATCGTATGCATTTTCTCAGTTCTTTAAATACTCCTCAAAAAATGCTTTTTATGGCTTTAATCATAAGTAGTACAATATTTTCTTATTACAGACAAGTTGCTTCCCATTTTTGCCCATTACAAACAATGCTGTGATTCACACTCTTGTTTATATATCTTTGATTACTACCTTAGATTTTACCTAAAAATGCAAATGAGTATCAACCTTTTACGGTTATTGATACAAACTGATGACTTATTTGTCTTTTGAAAAACTACACCAATTTTTATTTCTACCTACAGTTTAAAAGATCCTTTCATAACAATTTCTTCAATACTAGCTATCTTTCCTTCTGAAAGCTTTTGTAAATTATCAGTTTGGTAGCAGAAAAAAATGGTACCCTCTTGTTTTAAATTGCATTGCTTTGATTACCATGGAGAATTAATATTTTCAAGTGTTTATTAGCTGTCAGAGTTTTGGATAATTAATAACACTCTACACACACACACACACACACACACACACACACAGAGTAAATTAATAATCACTAAAAACTGAAGCAGGAATCACACTAACCTAAAAATAACCTTCTTAATGTTTAGTCTGATCAAAAAAGAAAACGTAACTTTAGATAACAATTGGGAGTCCCAAGATTCTTCTAACATTGAAATATGAGCAGCAGAGGTGCATCCAAAGAAAAGAGAAAATAGAGAAAGAGCTGAGCCATGCATGTGCGATTCTTTTCTCCTAAATCCTTAAAACCAGATAAGTAAATTCTCCTCACGTAAGACAGAGTGAGAAATGGGGAAATGGGCTAAGGCTGATGGCTTCCTGTGGAAACATGAGGCAAGGAAATAGGATCCATTCCTTACATAAGCCATATGTACAAATTATTTTATTGACTGCCTTTATGTTCTTGGCCCATTTTTCTTAGAGGGGATTAGTATTTTTATTATTGACTTATAACTGCATTTTATTTAATAAGGATTCATCTTGGGACTTCCCTGGTGGTGCAGTGGCCAATGCAGGGGACACAGGTTCGAGCCCTGGTCCGGGAAGATCCCACATGCTGTGGAGCAACTAAACCCGTGTGCCACAACTACTGAGACCCGCACACCTAGAGCCCGTGCTCTGCAACAAGAGAAGCCACCGCAATGAGAAGCCCGCGCACCGCAACCAAGAGTAGCCCCCGCTCGCCGCAGCTAGAGAAAGCCCACGCGCAGCAACCGAGACCCAACGCAGCCAAAAATAAATAAAATAAATGATTTTTTTAAAAAAATAAGGATGCATCTTTGTCATATATACATCAACTGTTTTTCTCACTTTATTTCTTGGCTTATAATTTTATTGAGCAGAAACTCTTAATTATGCATTTGGTATCTCAATGAAACTTTTTTTTAAGTTTCTGTAAATTTAAATAAGTTTAAATTTACAGAAAATTTGCAAAGATTTCACAGAGTTCCTATATACAGTCTACCCATTTTCCCACTAATGTCCTTTTACTGTTCCAGGATCCAATCCAGGGTACCATATTGCATTTAATCTCAGTTTGATTTTTAATTTTGGTTTTACTTCTTTTTTATTTAATTTACAGAGCCAAGAATGTTAAATTTCTTCTCTCAAATTGACCAATCATTTGACAAGTAATTACTGTGTTCTCCAGTGACTACAAACACCAACTTAATCTTATAAATAACTTCCAAATTTGTATTTCTTAAATTAAATTCCTACAAAAGCAGAGATGCAATATTTAACTTTGGCTCTCAAAGCACAAAATGCGTTTGCTCAAAACTGTGTGTTGAATGCAGAATGAATGAATATTTTTTCTGCAAAATGTGATAATTTTAGTATAGCCATATACTTTTTGATAACCTAGAACAACCAAGCTATTCCATAACTAGGTATTTACCCATGACAAATGAAAACATATATGCACACAAAGACTTAATTTTTAAAAAGTTTGTAGCTGGCGTATTTGTAATAGCCCATTGCTGGAAACAACCTAAATCCCAATCAGTAGGTTAATGGATAAACAAATTTTGGTATATCCATACAGCAAATAAAAGGAAAGGCATTGACTGAGGAAAAAAGAGACAAAAAGAGTACATACTGTAATCTACTTATATAAAATTCTAAAACTACAAAGTAAGCTACAGTGAAAGAAAGGAGATCAGTGATTGCCATGGGCTGAGGCAGAGGGACAACTGACTGCAGAAGGAGGAAAACTTTTGATGCTGATAGAAATATCTCGATGGCTGTGGTTGCTGTGGTGGTTTCATGAATGAATGCATTTAATACCAAAACATCACCAAATCGTAGACTTCAACTGAGTGTAATTTACTGTACATAAGAAATACCTCAGTAAAGTTGCTTTCAAAACATTGCATAAGGTGCACAAAATAATCTGTTCGTTATAGCGATATACCTTACAACTCATTCTTTATCGATTTATTTCACCATTATAAATTTGTTTTCATGTTTTCTCTACATTACACACACATATATGATAGTATGCTTTTTTAAAAATGAACTCTTCTTAATTTTTAAATGACTTTCTTTTTATTGAAGTATAGCTGATTTACAATGTGTTAGTTTCAGGTGTACAGCATACTGCTTCTTTTTCAGACTCTTTTCCATTATAGATTATTACAAGATACTGAATATGGTTCCCTGTGATAATACAGTAGGTCCTTGTTGCGTATCCATTTTATATACAGTAGTGTGTACCTGTTAATCCTAAACTCTTTATTTAGCTAAATTAGGAGTTTGGGATAGTGTGCTTTACATGATTTTGTTATAAGGATAAAGGAGCAAAAAGATTTAAAGACTACCAATCCAGAAAACTGGAGGAAAAGAATGATGATATGTCTCTTGAGCTGTTTCTATCAACCAGCAGCTGTCTCAAGCAAGGCTTTGCAAGCAATGTGCTTTAGTCAATTCAGGACTGAATTTTCTGTCAAGTGTGCGGAGTGCCCCAGTCCTTCTGTTCACCTGGCTCTCTACTCTGGGTATTACCCAGAGCTCAAAACTTGGCCTTCTGCACTGTTCTGTCTTTATTCGAAACCTTTGCTTAGAGCTCGAATACACTTACGGCTCCCAACATCACTGTGACGCTGAAGACTAATAAATCTGTACTCCAGATCTCTCACTGGCTTTCCTTTGCCTCAACCCCTGTGGCCTGTTGGACACACTAATTTCCAAAGTTCCATTCCAACTCAAATATTCTAATCATATATCTTCTCAAACCAGTTCCTTTTCATAATCTTGCATTACTGCCAAAGAAAAAAAATACGCTGAAGTTATCTTTGATTCATTCACCTCTTTTACTTTTAAAATACTAATTTCTGCCAACTTTCGTCTTCTGGTCTTAATTTACTGTCTGTGGCAGTGATTCCTTGAAACTATGGTGGACCCTCTCCTCCAAAAAACCACACTGGTACACAACATTTTCATATAGTTTTTCATTTTCATGGACCACTCCCCACTCCCAACCCCTAACCAAAAATGTATGGATCTCGATATTGTTCACTTCTAAAATCTGGATTCTGTGATGTGGCTCTTTCTTGAGAGTTCCAGAACCACTTTCTAACTACTTTCCAGACAGCTGTTATTTTACGCTGCACAAATGTCTCAAACTCAGGAGGTTCAAAACTCAATGTGCCATCTCCCCACCCAAAATTGCACCTTTTTCTTGCTCCTTTTTTTTAAGTGAGTCACAACACCGTCCTCCCTATTATTTAAAATAGTAACTTGAATAGTATTGTTAACTCCTTTCTCCCCACACCCCTCACATCTAAATAGTAATGATGGTAGTCTGACAAAATTGGTCAAGGGTGTAAATACAGCTTCATTCGCCAAGGTGGTAAATGGCCCATCATATACACTCGAGTCTTTTCTGTATGAATAAAGCAAGTGACTCATTCTTTTCCAGTCTGGTAGCCAATACTCAAGACCTCACCCTGGGATTGCGTCAGGAGCCTCCTCACTCCCCCTGTTCTCAACCTTTTCCAGTTCTAACATCTCCCACCATGTATGAACATGGATTTAGCTTTTCCCTCACCGGCCCCCTACAGAAACTGGTGTCCTTATCCTCATTCTTAAGTCTTTCTATCCTTAGGGCAACTTATCCAGGGTTGCCTGGACCTTTTAGGAAGCATCTGATAATTAAATAGAAAATAAAGAGGCTAGAGAATCACTGTTTACACTCTCCCACCCCACATCCGGTGCTATTATTTACATTTTCCTGGGGAACTTCACAATAATAAGCTTTCTAGTATGACACATATAGTTTCATACAGGAGGCTAAAATAGTCATGCCCCCATGATAGCTACGCAGGTCCTGGAACTAAAAACAGCTTTATCTATGTATCTCAGCATTCCCAACAAACATTAATATTCCCAAAGCGGGGACTTCCCTGGTGGTGCAGTGGTTAAGAATCCACCTGCCAATGCAGGGGACACGGATTCGAGCCCAGTCTGGGAAGATCCCACATGCCTCGGAGCAACTAAGCCCACGAGCCACAACTACTGAGCCCACATGCCACAACTACTGAAGCCCGTGCACCTACAGACCATGCTCCCCAACAAGAGAAGCCACCACAATGAGAAGCCCTCGCACCACAAAGAAGAGTAGCCCCCACTCGCCACAACTAGAGAAAGCCCGCGTGCAGCAACGAAGACCCAACGCAGCCATAAATAAATAAATAAATTTCTTTTAATGTTTTAAAAAAAATAGTTAATTTTAAAAAATATTTCCAAAGTGTGCCAAAAGATGAAAAAAATTGAGAGGCATTGCAAGCACAAAAAAACCCTCAAGAGTCTAAAAACAATGAATTTGCATCATGGCATTTTACTGTCTGGGGAATTCAATGTCACCAACCTATAGCTAAAACCTAAATGGTTATGGCCAATTACACTCGGAAGGGACTTGTTAAAGTTGGTTTACGGCGGGGGGAGCAGCAGAAGGTGAGAAATGGTAGCTCTGAGCAGTCGGTGCAGCTCAGGCATGGCGGGGCTTGGAGTGTCCTCACCAAAGGAAGGAGTCCAGTGGAGAAACTAAATCCAGTCAGGAACTAACTGGAGGACCTGGGAATCTAGAAAAGGAATCCTCAGAGCAGAAGCTGAAAGCCAGGAGCAGAACCCAAAAATGAGTCAGAGGAAATGTAAAAGGTCAGACCTTGGGGAAGGAAGCAAGAGATGCCAAATCAGCAGAAGGCTGTGGGCTGAGATCAGGGATGAGTCAAGTCAGCTGTTCTTGAGGTCAAAAGAGGGCTCTCCTTTGAGCCACCAAGAGGGTTAATCATTCTTTACTGAAATGAAATGAACTAAACTTAATTCTTTGTCAAAACCTAAATAATTCAGTACATTATTTTAGTCTGTGTAATGATGCTATGTTTTTGGGTTTTACTATGTTTCTCCCCTACTTTCCTCATTTCTCTTCTGAATGCTTTTCTATTTTATGTAATTTTTATTTAATGTTAATGCAAAAGCAACTTTCAAGTTGTTCCACATAAACAAAAGAAAATATTTTTTAACTTGATTGAAATTAAGTATATGTAATGATCTCATATTATAAAGGGAAAATCCAAAACATTTTTTATCATTAATATTATGATTATTTGTATTACTAGCAGCTACCATTTACTAAATTTTTTGTAACCTCATGTCATGTACTGTGCTAGGTGACATTTATTCCTCACAATATCTACAGGAGGAATTATTAGTCCCAAAACAGACAAGGAAACCAAAGCTAAAAGAGGTCAAAAACTTTTCCCTGGATCCTAGAACTAATAGATGGCAGGAATGAGATTTAAATTTGTGACGTGTCTGATTCCAAACCCTGTGTTCTTCATTACCGCACTAAGCTAAATTTTGTTTAAAAGATTCTTGTTTAAATATGACCCACATAAAACGGGCCATTTGTTTAATGAACAGCTGTCAAAGCACTGCAATATTAAGTACTTTTCCAGGCACCCCTGGGGCAAAAGAAAAAGAAAAATCCGATACAGCCCAAGCCTTCTAGAACTCTGAAGTTAAGTTTGAAGGCAGAATCCATGAAATAAGGTGAAAATTAGACCAATGTGACATGTAAGCCTTGAGTTTGAGTCCTAGAGATGCCCCTGCCCAGCAATGTGACCCTGAGCAAGTTATTCCTTCTGTGTGAAACTGAGATCATAAGGGTGTGAGCTTCACAGGCGCCTCTGAGGATAAGATGGGAAAATACGGACCAGTGGTTCTCAACCTCAGCTGGTTTCTCCCCATCAAAGGATATTTGGCAATGTCTGGAGGCATTTTTAGTTGTCACAACTGGAAAGAAAGGTAGGAGTCCTATTGCAAGAGGCCAGGGATGCTGCTAAACACCTTACAATGCACAGGACAGGCCACTCCTCCCCAACAACAAGGAATCAGCTGGCCCTAAATGTCAATAGTGGGGAGGTTAAGAAACCCTAATGCAGAAAAAGCACATAGCAGAGTGCTAATGGTATGTAGTACCTTCATACTAGCTCTTATTGCATTTACATAAAAAGATGGCACTGTATGTACTTGAGCAGAAAAATAATACTAATAATTTTAAAATAATGGTGAAAAAGGAATAATCATTTTAAAACATAACTTTTAAAGACAAAGACTTCACACAGCAATGTAGTAGGTAAGAGCATAGGCTTTGGAATCAGATGGACCTACCCTTGAATACCAGCTCTGTGTGATGCTGAACAAATTACTCCGACTTTGAACCTCTTGGTTTCTTCATCTTTCTAATGAAAATAAATGTATCTACTTCTCTTTGTTTTGGTGATGATTAAATGAGATAATTTATGTACCTGGAACATAATAAACTCTCAATAAGTATTTTTAATATATTGAGTCTTATGCAGGGCCTAGAAAAAGTACTTTGGATTAGTGAAAGGAAAAATAAATCATTTATTTCTATATAAACTTAAGCAAGGTACTTAATCTAGTAGAGACTTATGGTTTGTATCTTCAAAATGTGTATAAAATACCTCTATTGCAAAGTTACACTAAGAATTAAATGAATCAGCATTTTAAAGCACTGAGTAAGGTGCCTGGCATATGGGGGGGGGCAGTATTCGATAGATATTAGTTACCTTCTCCCCAAAGAGTTAAAAAGAAGTTTTTATAAAGGTACCAAGGTTGAAACAAATAATAAAAATTGCCTTTGCTAGAGCAGAAAGTCTGGCCTGAGAAGGACAGGGAATACTCCATAATTTACAAACAGTCCACCTTGGAGAAGCCCTCTGCATTTGAAAGGGAAGTTACACATACACCGTATCTCCTTCACACCACTCTTCAGCTTTCAACAAGCATCCTTCTTCTGGCCTAGGAATGCCACTGTGACTTACCTAGGCCCAAAGAGAGCACAGCCCTTGGCTGCACTTACTGGAAGAACAGAAATTGAATTCTTCAACTACAAATGTAACTGCATTTTATGAGAACCAAGAAGATCCACAGCAATAACTCTTCATAAATGAGCTAAGCACAACGCACGATTGATTAGAAGACATCTGCCATTCTTCCTCTAAAAAATAATCATTAATGAGGCTTACGACCATCTCTGAAAATCAGTTTGTCAGGCAGTAATACCAGAGATGAAATTACCTATTCAGTTACTGACTGCCAAGGCAGACTATATCTAAGAGTATAATAAATGCTATTTCAGAAAACACAGTTTAAATTTCAATGAAAATAAGAAAATAATCATAAACCATCCAATTCTAAGCTATTAACGTTAAGGCCTTTTTAAATATCCTGTACCATTGTGCTTAAGATAATTTCCCAATCAAATGAAGACAATGTTTAGATCTCATTTACTCTAGTATTTCAAGTATGAAAGATGTGTCCATATACAAATGAAATAAAAAATATAACACATATAACTTTGCCAGTCTAAATGGCTTAATGAGTGCATTTTCCATTTGAAATTACACATTAGCTGCCATTTGGCAAAGTTGATGATCTTATGGTAAGTCTATATGATTCTCTGACGCAGTTTCTGAATTCATTTTGCCTTTTCATACACCCAATATCTACCCACCTACCACATGACACGTTCAAAACCAATTTTACTTTCTGTTACAACCTATACATATTCTAAATGCCTCACCTGTCTGTCAAAAATGAACTACTTCCTACTTTCCTTTCTGGGAAATAGAGAATAACAACCCTGCACTGGACGCATTCACGTGATTCTATGTCATTCTGAACATAAATCAGCCACATGGAAAAGGTTCTAGGTCCAGTGGTTAAGATTCCCCGCTTCCGGGGCTTCTCTGGTGGCGCAGTGGTTGAGAGTCCGCCTGCCGATGCAGGGGACACGGTTCGTGCCCCGGTCCGGGAGGATCCCATATGCCGCGGAGCGGCTGGGCCTGTGAGCCATGGCCGCTGAGCCTGCGCGTCCAGAGCCTGTGCTCCGCAACGGGAGAGGCCACAACAGTGAGAGGCCCACGTAGCGCAAAAAAAAAAAAGATTCCCCACTTCCACTGTACAGGGGACAGGTTCAATCGCTGGTCGGGGAACTAAGATCCCATATGCCATGCATCATGGCCAAAAAATAAAATTAAAGAAAAGAAAACAAAAGGAAAGGTTCTAGCCTTTATCAACTGTAAGATACATGTAGAAACCAGGAATACAACCTTTTGTATTGCCTGCATCCATTTCCAATGCGATCTAATGCTATTAACTTTCCAAAATCATGACATTTGTCAGGTCTTACCATACTAGGACTCCAAAAATCTTATAAGTCCCCCTCTGCCCTTAAGATAAATAACATACTCCATAGACTCACATTCAAGGCACACTCAAGTTTACAATGTGACCTCATTTCACCTTTCAAACACATCCTCCCTTCCTTTCCTATGTGGACAATTGTCTAGAGTTAAACTTCCCTCACTCTGCGTTATATTGTCTGCTTTCAAACGCTTGTGCTCTTCACCTACTTGGTAGACCCTCCCTTTACTCTCTATTGACTCAAAGCCCCACTTACACCTCCCCTACTTATTGCCCCAAGGCCACTCAGTCTGTGGGATCAGTGAGGATAATACAGTCTGGAGGTTGCAGTTACGTCCTCAAAGACACCACAGGCAAAGTAACAAAACCTATGGTATCTGGAAGGCATCCAGCACTTAGGGAAGTCAATGAAAAGGATCCCTGTGAAGGTTGCAGGGTTTAAACCACAGAGTTCCCCAGACCTTCCAAGTCTCCGAAGCAGTAATTACCCATTCCCTGCCAGATACCTTCTACTGACAACAACCCAAAAGCCACTCCAGCTGCCCTGCTCCAACCACCTGCTTAAGCAGCCTCCTACTCTTTCACAGGACACCATGGCACATAAGAACGTTCTTCAGGCTCCCTAGTAATCAAAGAAAACAAACTGAAAACAGCAAGGAGATCATTTTTTTCTCCTCACATTAACAGAAGACTGACAAAACTCAGCATTATTGGGATCTGGGGAAATGATCATGTTGATGGACAGTTGTGAAAATGTAAATTGGTGTAACCTAGTCTGAAAGGCAATTTGGTGGCAAAAAGCCTTTAAAATGTGTATAGCCTTTAACTCAGCAAGCTACAAACATTTGTATTAGGATGTTTATCAAAGCATTGTTTAATTGCAAAAATTACAATGGAAGCAATTTAGTGATCAACAATAAAGAAAGGATTAAATAAAGCACCATGCATTTATTCAACAAAATACTACGCAGCCATTCATAAAGATGCAGGAAATCTATATTTTTCATTCAATTTTGGGTGAATAGATCCAGTTATACTATAGCATATACACTATGATTGTGAATCTATACAGAGCGACAGCTGGAAAAATGTTTTCCACTGCTTTTAGGCATGGTTCCCTGATGCACCTGTAAAAGGATGCCTGAACCATAAATGTGGTACTTCTTTTGTATTGATCACCTCCAAGTTCAGGTGCGTCTTCTGGCACATGTGCTGCTTTTAGAGGTCAAGGACCCCCAGGATCTTTACCATTTCATCTTGAGAAAATTCAAGTTCTTCTTCCTTACAATTAAGGCACACAGTAGGAGAGTGTCTGTCTATCTATACTAAAATGTCATTTATAACAACACGTAAGATGTGAAAACTGAATTTTAAAAGATAAGACATTTCTAGAGGATTCGCCCATCTGGTTCAACATCTAAATATCATGCACATTTTCCACATTATTATAGCCCTCAAATCAGATACATCTCACAATCGGTAGTATCTTACAATTGTTCTCAGAGAGGCAGCAGTAATGAGCTAGTTGTCATGGCCTGCACATTTATGAAAACCTGCAGAATGAGTGTCAGTTTGGTTGCAAGAAAACCCAAGAGACAATAATGGAACACTGTTTTAACATCTAGAAACCATATGCTTGTGAGGAAGCAAAAGGAAGAGTGGAGAATCAAGCATTTTTAACAACATTCTTGTAGAAGGAATCACAAAGCAAGCTCACTCTACATGATTGCTAAGCATCTTTTCAGGACCAGCGCTATTCCTGGCACACAAAGTGATAGTGCATGAATGGGCACAGAAATGCATGACTAGGAATTCAAAAGGGATTCAGAAGAGATGAATTCTGAATATGAATAAGTTTTTAGAATAACTTATCCAATTTATTTTAGTGCATGTTCTTTTTTATGCACCCACAGGAGAAATATATGATACATTTTATATTTAATTAAGTTTAAACATATGCTTTGAATCAGAATAAAATTAACATTCTAAGCGATAACAAAACATTTCTATAGTTTAATTGAAAGTATGTTTTTCTTAGTGATACATAAAATAATGGTGTATCTTACAACAGAAAGCATAGTAGATTAATTGAAATATAGGAATACAAGTTCTAGAAAGAGGGAACCAAGAAAACCAAATGAAAGAATTTACATTATTTCATGGAACCTAAGATTCTTTGATGCTGGCCCTTTTCTTATCATACAAGAAAGTGTCAACAGAATGTTTTTTTACACAGCCATGTCATGACTGCCACCTGGCTGATGGCTATTATAAGACACCATCAATTTAATATGCATCCTGATTTGAGATGTTAAATTGCAGGGGGAAGTTGACTTTACAACTGATCAAATCAGTAATGCAAGAAAAATATCGGAACTGAAAGGCATACGTCCAAAAGGAAAAGATCCATTCCTTCCCCCACACAATCAATTAAAAATGACATACACCCAGGCACATCATCTTGAAATTTCAAAATTCCAAAGATAATAAGATGATGCTAAAAGCTTCAAATTGGGGGAAAAAAATGTTCAAGATTCAGAATAGCATCAGACTTCTCTATAGCTAAAAATGGCAGCAAGAAGACAATGAAATACTCCATCAAAATGCTGAGGGAAAATGACCTCCAACAAGAATCCTACAACCAGAAAAACTATCCATCAGGTGTAAAACAGAATAAAAATATTCTCAGATATAAAACGTCTCAAAAACTTCACCTCAACATATCCTTTCTTAGGAAGATACTGGAGGATGCGCTTCATTCATCGAAACAAGAGACTAAATTAAGGAAAAGCAAAAGATATGGAAATCAGGAAACAAGGGATCCAACATAAAAAAGAGGTAAAGAAATCTGCAGAATGATTGCACTGCAGATACTATTAGCTCTCCACCAAAACCCATTCCCTCTTCTCTGGACACACAGTTAGACATTATCTCAGCCACCCTTGAAATTAGACTTGGCCACAAGACTGAGTTCTAGACAATGATATCCAAGTGAGAGGAGTGTGAGCCACTCCCAGGACTATGTCCATGCCTGACTGAACGGAGTTGACCATGAAAACTGTGGAATCCATGTACTGAAAATAGTAGTACCTCTAACCAGGGTCCCTGAGTGACCGCAGGAAACAAAGCAGCACCCCACCCTATTCACCTAGAAGAGCTCAGTAGTTTTACATGAGTGCGAAGTGTACTTCTGTTGTGTTTGAACCATTATCCATTTGTGGACTACTTGTTCCCTCAGCCTAAGATTACCGTAACTAATTTAGATGTAAAAGGAAGATTCCAAAATGACAACAATGAGCAAATGTATGAACAGCTTGAGGATGCATGTGGCCAAGAAAAAGACGAATGTATAGGTTGTCTGATTAAACTAAATATATTAAGAAGAGATTTACAATTTAGATGGAAATTTTGACGGTAAAATAGTGAGACTTCCAAAACTGAGCAAAATAAAATAATTAAAACAGTCATAAAATATGGGGAAAATATTGGGTTGGCCGAAAGGTTCGTTTGGGTTTTTCTGAAAGATGTTACAGAAAAACCCGAACGAACCTTTCGGCTAACCCAATAAAAACTTTTATAAGAAAGGAAATGTAATCATATCATAATACGCCAAAGGATTCAGCTGTGAGTGATAGTTACAGTCAGAGCAATTTAAAAATTAAATTGAGGAAGCAAAGTAGGTGAACGTATGTGTGTCATCTTCCATAGCAGGAAATAACTACATAGAGAAGAAAACTAAAAAAACCAAGAAATAGCATCATAAGCATCTTGTTTTCACAAAATGGAGGCAAACATGAAAAAACAGTAAACTATTTGAAGATAATCCCTCTAGGAAGTAAGAATCAGAGATGCAAAAGGGTACAACAGGGCAATGGGAACCACTGCTTTCGATGACATATCAAACTGTAAACCTGCAATTTGATAAATGTGCCAACATGTATTACATTCTTGATTGAACAAAAATACCAAATTTGTTTGCCTTAGGCTGAATTATAACTTCTCCAAAAGGTAACACTACTTTTCTCATGTTAATTGGAAGCTCTAATTGGCAGCTTTATATGCTGCTGATTACTTTTAAAAGATATAATTATGGAAATAATTTGATACATAAAATATTTCAAAACAAGGGAGTCAGAGGGGGGAAATAAAAATGGCTGTGAAACTAACCAGGCCTGATCCTTTCATCTTCTAGATAAGAAAACTGCAACTCTTCTGGGAATCTGCTACCGTCTTCCACAAAAGTAAAGCTTTTAAAGTGCAGTGGAAGAAGAGCCTTCATTTGAAAAATGGAGCTAGACCTCGAGTGTTTGGCAGCCACATCTCCTCAATTTCCACCATAATCTCCTCTGCTATTACCACACTGGTTTGGGCTGGGGGCACTCTTCCCACCTATAGCTATTGCCGGATTGGATATTCCTCTTAATTTTCATAAAACAGATAAGACAATTAAACAAGACTTTCTACAGATTTGGAAGATAGATAGATAGATAGATAGATAGATGATAGATAGATAAAAAATAATCTGGATAATCTTTACAAAGTAGGACATGCTTTCCTTAACCTGCAAACTTTGTTCCATTTTAGCTACTGTCTGTTTAGTATATACCACCAATGAGCCCAAAATGAAACACTTACCTTCCACAAATCACCCAAATGAATAAGACACAGAAAAAAGCAAAGCTTCCTTCCTCATACCCATTTCCAGACCAGCTTTCACAGGCCAGTTTCACGACTGAACACACATCCCAAAAGACTGACATGAAAGAGGCCCAGCATTCTTCCCACAGAAATATGACTTTCTCCTGTGACCTCAATTGGTCAACTTTAGCAACTTAAGTCTAGAATGGCGGAAGAGGAGAAGGATATGGCCTGAAGGTGTTTCTTCACAAAGAGCAATTGAAAATCTTTCCCAGTTACAAAGATAAATCAGTAGCAAACCTGAGACAGGAACCTTACTCCCTGGCTCAAAGTCAAGGGTTCTTATCACCATACAATTCAATTCATCTTTACTGTGGATCAGCACATAAAAAGCATGGCAGTTAAGCTGGAAATAAGGAAAAAACTGCCTTTCTCAAATTTTCTTTCAAGGAAAAAATCTTGTGGCCAAGGAGATGACAAAACCTTTACTGAAGATATTACAAAAACCTTTTTTGAAGATTTTTATGAGTCAGGCAGAGCCTCATTGTTTTCAAGAGAGAGCCATTGAAAGTTGCATTCTAGGTTGTAACCAACATTCACATTTTAATCACAGTTTCCCCATTTCTTCAACCATTTAAGAGAACCAAAGACCTTTTATATCTGGACAAAACTTATTACTATATTGCATTATTCAATAAACCCCTCTCTTTGAAACTCTTTCTATATATTCTCTTCCCCTCACAATGATGTTTACCTTTGATATTTCAATGCAAGAATGTAAGAGTGTGTTGCTATATTGCTCTTCATTGAAAAAAACAGACACTAAAGACGGCACTCAAAATTCCTGGTTATGATACTCACTTTCGGAAGTGCTCACCCATTATCTTATTTACACAGTACTGATACTATTAATAGAATTTATATAACACCTTCTTTCAGAGGAAGAAAAATGCACTTCACATCCATTATCTCATTTATCTTTGTACTCTCCCTCTGAAGTGTAGTGAGAGCAGTTGCCTCACCCTGTTTTAATGGAAAAAAACTTAACCAGAAAAGATCTATTATCCTTGATGTGGATAAACAGCTTCTAAGTAGAGTGCCTACATCAATTAGAGAATAAACCCTCAGTTACAGAATATTTCTGTCAATACCCTGAATGAGAGTAGCAAAGTAGAAATACTGGAATTCAGCCAATTTTATTCTTTTTAAGATAAATATCTGTTCTTGGATATTATTCATATATGTCATTAAAATTTTTAGAACAACAAAATAGCCCAAAATAACTAAATGCAAATTTACACAAAAAATAAAGCACAGTAGTTCACGAATGAATAGTATATAATATTGTCATTGTCTGATTTGTCAGAATTTCACGCTTACAGATGTCTTTGCAGAAGGAAATTATGACCTTTTCCACCCACCATTAGCTTAATACTAATTTCTATTAATATATACTTTGAGTTTTATACGTCAGCCAGCTATCTTGACACAAAGTGACAACTTATACAAAACTTTAAAGGACTATAACGTCTAGGACTTTAAGACAAGTAATAATAACTATTTTAAAACTGTCATATTTTAAGAAATCTCCAGATTATACATTACTGATACAACACAACAAATGTTTTTAAAGCTGAAAAATATTCTTCATATGCAATGACAATGATGGTTGCTTACCCAATATCCAATCTCCCCTTCTTTCTTAATAATAATGGAATCCTGGCAGTTGGGGAAGTACTGATTTCCCCAGATTAAAAAAAAAATTTTTTTTAAACCTTCTATTTCTCAGACCTCCCTGCCATTAAGGATGGGCACTGGCATAGCTCTGGTCAATAAGATATTAGTGGAAGTCTACCAGATGCATCTTCCTGGGAGCTATCATTTTCCTTATTAAAAGGACTATCAGCTGATGTGTGCCTCGCCTTTTGTCCAGCCGCTTCTTCCTGCCTGTAGTACAGAAGCCATGCTTGGAGGCTCACTAACTGTCTTTCCACCAAGAGAGGGAAAGCCATACACTAACGGTGGTAGGGCCAAAAGCAAGAAGGAGCCTGAATTCTTGATTACCTCAAGGATGGTGCAGTTGCTCCTGCCTTGTACTCTCTCCCTCCAGATATCTCATGGCATGTAAAACAATAATAAACTCCTTACTTGTGATTGCCAAGGGGAAAAGATGAAGGGGAGGGATGAATTGGGAGGCTGGGACTGGCACATGCACACTAGTATATGTAAAATAGATAATCAACAAGGACCTACTGTATAGCACAGGGAACTATACTCAATACTCTGTAATAACCTGTACGGGAAAAGAATCAGAAAAAGAATAGATATATGAATATGTATAACTAAATCACTTTGCTGTACACCTGAAACTAACACAACATTGTGAATCAACTATATGCCAATATAAAATTTAAAAATTAAAAATTTTGAAAATAAATAAACTCCTTCCTTGTTACTATTACATGTCAAATTTTACTCTCAAATGAATACAATCCTGATAAAATAACAAATATATCCCAATTGAATTCTTCTTTCCTCTCATCAAATGGCTTAATGCAAAAATTAATCCCCTACACTTAGGAAAGGCAAATCCAAATGAAAAGTGGGCAGATACTCTGTCACACAATAAATTATTTTCCATCTTTTATATTCACTTACTGTGAATGGCCATCCTTCTTTAACCTTTAAAGTCCGGCTTTAAAGTATTTCTCATTCATGTGAAAGTGTGAAGTCAGAAGGAAACAAACCTAGACTAAACAGCAAAGAGCGTAACCAACTCTGCTATACATTTTTGCCTATAAACCAAATGAGGAAAACATTTTTTTCCAAGACTCATTGGTATTCTCCAGCTGTATCTCCATCTTACTGAAGATTATAGATAAGTAGGAGGTGTGACTCACAGAAATAGTTTTCCTCACATAAATTTCACCCATTGAATAAAATCTGCAATATTCTCTGAGCAATACAAAATAGACACTTTTGGAGTCTTATGCTATTCTTCATGCTATGAACAATAAAATAAAAATTTTACAAATTATCCAAAATTTTCACACCCAAGATTCCTCATAATGATAATATTTATACCAGCTAGCCTAAATTTCACAGTCCAAGATCGTTAATTACAAAGATCTGTAAACACTAATTTTATCCTTCAAAAATGTAAAATGCAAAGTCATAACAATCACTTCACGTATTCAGTTGGGAATGTATTTGGCTGGGAGTAACAGAGAACCTAATAAATAGTGGAAGAAATAGTCAGGAGTTTTAATTTTTTTCTCTTGGAATAATAGACTGGAGGTAAGCAGTGCAGAGCTGATATATCCACTTTAAGATGTCATCAAAAATCTGAGTTTTATCATCCTCAGTTTGTGGTTTTATTCCTCATGCTTGCAAGATAGCTGCTCACCTCAAAGCAAAAATGTGATAAGGGTCAAGGGCAAGGGCCTTCTCCTTGAGAAATTTTGCCTTTTCAAAAATGTACGTGGGGGCTTCCCTGGTGGCGCAGTGGTTGGGAGTCCGCCTGCCGATGCAGGGGACACGGGTTCGTGCCCCGGTCCGGGAAGATCCCACATGCCGCGGAGCGGCTGGGCCCATGAGCCATGGCCGCTGAGCCTGTGTGTCTGGAGCCTGTGCTCCGCAACGGGAGAGGTCACAACAGTGAGAGGCCCGCGTACCGCAAAAAAAAAAAAAAAAAAAAAAATGTACGTGGTCCCCAGAAATCTCCATCTAATCTTTGTAATGTGGGCCAATCCGAGATTCGAGGGAGACTGGGAAGTTGAATAATTTCCTTTCCATCTTGTATAGCAGAGCAAGATGAAAGAGAAAGAGGGTGAACGGATGCTAAAGGAGCGATCCACAATATCGCTACACCCCCAGACCAATTAAATCTAGAGCCATCCTCATCAGCATCCTCACTATTGTAATTATCACCATCAGCATTAAAGTGTTGTTCCCCAAATTGTGTTGTGTTGTATCCATACAGTTGGGTAGTCCTCATCCAACCATGACCTCTCTAATTATTGTAAATTTCGGACCAAATCAAGGTATTATATTATAATAACTTCAAACTAAAAATCTGATTCCCTGGAGTGCTTTCTTATGAATAATACAGTGGTCCCTCAGTTTGTGGGGATGGAAGAGGGTGGGGAAATTGGCTTCAGGACCCCCACAGATACCAAAATATGTGAATGATCATGTCCTTTATATATAATGGCATAGTACAGTGGCACTTCAGTATCCACAGACTCCACATCCACGTAGTAGGTCAGCCCTCATTCAACGGTGGGTGTGGGAAACTACGGATATTGACTATGCTTAATTACAGAGGCTTATCCAAAAATTCCACTAATTTTGTGTCAAATAATACCTTTTAATCTAAAGTTTCACCAAATCGTAATGCTAGAAAGAATCTTAGAAATTATCGTAATTCAAAGTCTTAATTATACCCTGAGCCTTACCCAGGGGATGTCATTTACCCACTTAGTTGCAAAGCAGAACAGAAACTCAGGGCTTCTTATTCCAAGTCCTCATTTATGCAGTTATTAAAGAGCAACCCTAAAAACAAACCCCCTTTCACTCTTTTAAAAGATGTAAAATCACTAGGAAGAAAAACCTGTCATTCTATTATTTGTTTCCCTACAACCGCCTCATTTTTCTGCATTGAGTTTTTCACCATAGTATACATCATGGCACTGCAAGTCATTCCAGGGTCTTAGTTACAGAGAAGTACAGAGTAGCTTCCTTTAAGGATATATAGGTAGCTTCCTAAAAGTAATTTCAACTACTCTAACAAATACTTCCTGATCTCTGAATTTAGAGACATGTATCATTCTGTGTTCTTAAATTATTATGCTCCATAATACAGAAAAACCATGGATGTCATTTTCTTCTTACTCTCAAAAAGTCCCCAGTCAGTCAATACATCAAATGCCACTCTATGCTTTCTTCTTTCAACCTATAACATTTGATATGGGTGAAATTAGGTTAAAATGACCACCAGAGCAGCCTTACTAGAGGAAGGGAGAATAGCCTCCAAGGGCAATGTTTCTCTCTATAGTGAGAGAGTGAAAGGAGACAGGAGCAGAGGAAGAATCTTTCCAAGGAATCTAGAGATCTGTGTATGTGTGTGTATGGAGGAGGCGGGAGCAAGTATTGTAGGCTGAGCTGCCTGTTTTTATTTCCCACAGTCTGTTTTAACATCTGCTGGTCTTGCTATATCCTTCTCACCTACTGGCTCTCTAGAACCTGCAGGAAAACAAATTCCTCAGCACACCAGTGCATGGTGCCACAACCCACAAGCCTTTAAAGGTAAGTCTGTCTATAAAATGAGACATTTAAGTCACTTTCCCAGCAAAGACCATCCACAGATATCATCACATGGTACAAACAATACAAAAACAGAATCTAGGACTCTTCCTCAGGAGTTCATAAATCTCCAAGATTATATGCAAACTTTTGAGTTTATGTTAATTTTGCAGGATAATTGGTCCATATGTTCATCAGATTTTCAAACATACTTATTTTTTAAAGAGTACCATCATGCCATCCCAACTTATTAAAGTATTATTTTCTCTTTAGAAAAGGGTACTGAAAACCCATGCCTCAATATAAAATTTTAAGTCTTCTCAAAAGAAAGTGATTCTGATTTCTTAAAGAAAACATAAAATTAAGAAATGCTAAGAACTTATAATAAACAAGCCCTGCCATTATTGAATGAAAGGAAATTAAGCTCCCTATGGCCTTTCAAGGTATCAATGTTCTTAACTATAAAACAATAGGATTGAAATAGGCGATCTCTAAGTTCGCTTTCAGTTTAGAAAGGCTGTAATTCTATGAGTCAGCACTGTGGTATAAACCAGGATAGCCAAAAACAGAATCCTGTTATCTTTTCCTTAATCTACACGAAATATCAGTATGTTGCTTGCGCAAATAATGTCATTTATTTTCTCTACTGTTTAAAGTCCATCTGATATAGGACTTCTTTTAGCAATTCCCAGAGATGGCAACAGATAAAATATATTAATATTTTTCAAATGCTTTAAGGCAACTTAGAGAAAAATATTCAATACAGAAAATACAGTATACATAGATTTTTTTGTCTTATATTCCACTGGCAAGATGTGACTTAACATTAAATTATTCAATTATAGTAATATTTATTAAAGTAAATAAGATATGTACTGATTTTTTAAACTGAGGTTATACTGTGTCTCTAAAACAAATGCAAATTACAGGAGAACACAAGTCAAACTAGTGTTTTCTACTATATTAACAGATAACGTGGCTGAGGAGTTAAGAGTTTTTTTAAAAAGCATATACTTCCAGTGCAGACAAGACAGCATATACTTTCCTCCTCCCCACTTAATATAACGCTAAACCTTGAAAATAAGGAAAGAGACAACCAAAGGAGGACTCAGAACAGTGAAAAGGAGGTGGACTGGTTACTGGCCTTGGACTAGAGGAACAACAGAGCAGAAGGTACCTTATGACCCCCTACCCAATAGCAGGTTATGCAGGTCCAGGGTCTCCCAACCCCCCGAATCTAGCAGTAGGTGATACAGGTGAGCTTACATTCCTCCCTTGTGTCTAACTGCGATCCAGCCAACAACACCAGATGGCCTCTCAGCACTGGCAGGGGGATTCCTGCCATAACAAGCTCCAGGCCCGGGAGTGCTCCTTATTCCTGCAGGCTGAAAAATCCCTTCCCTCACCTACAGGCATCAGGGGGACTGGCCTTGGCAGGCCCCTTCTGCCCCCTTCAGGGGCATCAGCAGGGTTCAGTGGGAGCTCCAGAAGCACCAGTCAAGCCAGGCAGACCGAAGCAGCACCATAAAGCTTCTGCAAAATAAATTGTCATTGGAACCACAGCCCACAAAGTAATCCTGGACATGTGTACTAAACCTACACAGGGTGACTGTCTGCTAAAGTATAAGATTTCAATAGGACCCAGACCCTTTTAACATGGTAGCCAAAATACCCAAGACATGATCACAACTGGAATGAGAAAAGACAATCAACTAAAACCAACACTGAAGTGAATCAGATGTTAGAATTTGGAATTATTTAGTAAGAATTTTAGAGCAGCCATTATAAAAGTGCTTCAACAAGCAAATTCAAATTCTCTGAAGAAAAAAAAAAGAATGGAAAATTTCCACGAAGATGCATACGTTCTAATAAGTTCTAATTGCCAAATGGCAATTACAGAACTAAAAAATACGATAACCAAAATAAAACACTCACTGGATGGGTTCAATAGTGGAGATGACAGAGGATAGAATCAGTGAACTTCAGAATAGATCAATAGAGTTTATCCAATCTGAACAACAGAGAGAAACTAGACAAAAAAAAAAAGGAGGAGGAGAAGGAAAAGGAGAAGAAGAACAGAGCCTCAGGGTCCTGTGGGACAGTAACAAAAGATCCAGTATTCATATCATCACTTCCCAGAATGACATGAGAAAGGCAGTAGAGCTGAAGAGTATTTGAAGAAATAATGAAATAATGCTAGGAAAAATTTGGTGCAAGACACAAACCTATAGATTTAAGAAGCTGATCAAATCTCAAACAGAATAAACCCAAAGAAATCTATACCAATACACAACATCACTAAGCTTCTAAAAAACTAAAGACAATGAAAGTATCTTAAACTAGCCCGAGAGAAATGGCACATTGCCTTTAGCATTGCATCAATTCAAATGACAACAATTTTCTCGTCAGAAACCACAGGGGCCTAAAGGAAGTGGCACATTTTTCAAGTGCTGAGAGAAAAGAACTGTCAACCACAAATTCTTTCCCAATATGAGTTGTTTAAATAATATTCAATGAGTGAAATGAAAAACATAACACTGTCTTACACTCAGAACAACAGCATTTAAATAGAACCAAGAGAAGAGACCTAAATACATATAGTAATAGCCAGAGCAACCACTGAGAAAACTGTACAAAGAGATACACTCAAAAACACTAGAAATAAATCAAAATGGAATCCTATAAAATGTTCAAATAACTCACAGGAAGAGAAGAAAAGAGAAATAAAGGAACAAGAAACAGAGGAAACAAAGAGAAAACATAATAAAATGGCAGACTTAAACGCTAACATAATGCAGAGAAATCGGATCGCTCATACATTGCTGGTCGGAATGTAAAGATACAGCCCCCCTGGAAAATGGTTTGGCAGTTTCTTATAAAACTAAACATGCAATTATCATAGGACCCAACAATCACACCCATGGGCATTTATCCCAGAGAAGTGAAAACTTATATCCACACAAACACCTGTACACACGTGTGCATACCAGCTTTAATCATAATAGCCAAAAACTGGAAACAACCCAAATGTCCTTCAATGCCTAAACAAGCTGGGGTACACCCATACAATGGGACCGTACTCAGCAATAAAAATGAACAAACCATTGACACATATGACATCTTGGATGATTCTCTGGGGAATTATGGTGAGTGGAGGACAAAAACAACCTCAAAGATTATATAACCTATGATTCCATTTATATAACACTTTGGAAATGAAAAATTTATAGTGATAAAGAGCAGATTAGTGGTTGTCAGAGGTTAGGAATGGGACAGGGAGTGCGAGGGAGGTGGGTGTAGTCATAAAAAGGGCAGCACCAGGGCTCCTTGTGGTGATGGAGCTATTCTGTTATCTTGACTGTGGTGGTGAATACAGGAACCTACATATGAGATAAAATTGCATAGAACTAAACACTTACACAAATAAGTGTAAAACTGGTAAATCCGAATAAGAGCTGCAGACTATATCGTGTCAGTCTCCTGGTTGTGATACTGTGTTATACTTTTCCAAGATGTTACTCTTCGGGAACACTGAATGAGGGGTACACTGGATCTGTCTGTACTATTTCTCACAACTGCATGTAAATCTACAATTGTCTCAAAATAAAAAATTTAATTAGAAAGAATACTGGGTGAAAGTTGTGGGGAAGCTGGTCTTTCACATAGTCTCAAAGTATCACTGTACAGAGTCTATATTAACCTCAAAGGAAAATAAAAGGATCAATTTGGTAGCGACTTTTTGGTAGCGGTCTTTCAAGTGCTCTGACTTAGTCACCAGTAATGGGACAAACAGACTCTCCTGTTGTGATACAATAGGAAGTACATATCACCAATTTAGGAGTATTCTTGCTGAAAATATTTAACCTGAACCTAACCAAGTGAGTAAGCCATTAGACGAATCCATACTTAGAGACACTCTGTAAGTCAACTGACCTGGACTCAACATAAATATTAATGTCACAAAAAGAAAAAATAGACAAGGGGACTAGCATAAATTAAGCTTTTAAAAATAATGTGAGGATAGCATAAAAAAAAGACAATAACTGAAAAGAGTTGATTCTCAGAGTGTTATATAGTCACAGAAAGACGTCTTATGCCACCAGCAAGGCAGACTGAGCTCATGTGAACCAAATTCCCTTCCGCTACAAACACATATATACTTAGATTTTTAACAGACCGGAAAAATTGAAATAGGTTAAAGTGTTAAGCCTGAAGAAAAAAAAAAGAAAGGTAATCTGTAGCTGTCAGAACAGAAAGGAAACAGATATGGTAATAGCAGGCACAGAAATTGGTAATACAGCAACCCAAAATTATACACAACTTAAATTCAGGCACAAATGCCAAGAGGCTGGACATTTCACATGTGTTTAGGGACAGGAAACTTAGTTTGGGACCCATGAAAAGAAGGAGCTGAGACCTCTGCCTAAGAACCCTGAAAGAATTGACCATTTAGTTTAAGAAGGATTAGAAGTTTGGCCTGGAAGCAGCAAGAAGGTTTGTCTCTTCCTGGGGCTCTGGATAGAAGAAAAAGAAAAAGGATTCTTTGAATTAAATCCCTAAACAACCTCCCCCCACACAGTTTGAATTTACATCACCTGCATGGTATAGGAATCTCAAGCCAAGAAATTAATGAAAAAGCCAATTCTACGGATGATCTAGACTTAACGTGGTGATCATTTCACAATACATACAAATAGCAAATCGTTATGCTGTACACCTGAAACTAATAAAATGTCAATTATATTACATGTCAATTATACCTTAATAATTTTTTAAATCTGACAGATCCTAGACCAGCAAAATCCCTAGGTTAATCTACAGAAGCAAACACAATATCACTCTACAGGGAAACTTCCAAAAACTAGGAAGAATATGGCTATCACAGGGAAAAACCAAAAGCAGAAACCCAGCTGAAGATGAATCCATAATCCCAATAATAAACCACATGAGGAAAGGATCCTCCTTTAAGCGGATATATAGTTCTGGAAGAACCAGTAGACCCAACCACTGGGACGAGTAACTCCCAGAAGAATTCCAGTAAGAAAGCAATCTGATACTTATTATAAAATAAGTACATGTATAATTATTAAAGAGAAAATATGAATAGAATCCAAAATAAAAGGATAGAAAAACTCAGGGAAAAAACAGGAAGATATGAAAAGGCATCAAATAGCACTCCTAGAAATAAAAAAATAATTCATAGCTCAATGGAAATTTAAGCAATAGATATCAATGAAGAATTAGTTAGCTGGAAAATAGTCCTGAATAATTAACCAAATGCCTTTTTGAAATATTTCTTAATAGAAAATAATACAGAGGTAACAGACACGAGACATAAAACAGGAAGGTCCAACATATATCTAAGAATTCCAGTGGGAAAAATAGAGACAATGGGGCTTCCCTGGTGGCGCAGTGGTTGAGAGTCTGCCTGCCGATGCAGGGGACACGGGTTCGTGCCCCGGTCTGGGAAGATCCCACATGCCACGGAGCAGCTGGGCCCGTGAGCCTGGCTGCTGAGCCTGCGCGTCCGGAGCCTGTGCTCCGCAACGGGAGAGTCCACAACAGTGATAGCCCCGTGTACCGCAAAAAATAAAAAGAGACAATGAAGGCAACATAATGTATGATGAGATATGCTATGAATTTTTAATAATTCAAGAAACAGAAGAGTCATCTGATTAAAGAAGCATAAGAAATCCCATGAAGAAAACGTAAAAATAAACCCACACCTGGGCATACCTCAGTAAAACTGCAGAACACCAAAGACAGAGTAATCTCTTTTTTGTAAATTGGAGTATAGTTGATTTACAATGCTGTGTTAGTCTCAGGTGCACAGCAAAGTGGTTCAGTTATACATATATATATATATATATATATATATATATACACACACACACACACGTATAGTTTTTCAGATTCTTTCCCATTATAGGTTATTACAAGATATTAAATATAGTTCCCTGTGCTATACAGTAGGGCCTTGTTTACCTGTTTTCTATATAGTAGTGTGTCTCTGTTAATCCCAAACTTCTAATTTATAGAGTAATCTTAAAAGCAATGAAGGAACTAGTCATCATCAACAAGAGAGACAATATCTTCAAAATGATGAGATAAATAATTGTCAAGTTAGAATCCTGCTCTCAGATAGTCGGTTATTCAAGTGTTAGGATGAAATACAGTTTCAAACAAACAACAACAGTAAAAAGATTCAGAGTTTTATCTGTATATGCTTACCAAATAGCTACATACTTCTAATAAAGAGGAATTTTAATCTAGAAGGAAAGAGAGGGATGCAAGAAGCAATAGCGAACATAGAAAACATGGGTAAATTTAAATGAGCATTGACTATGAAAACAATCAAAAAAAAAGGAAAAACTAAATATATTAAAAATGACATAATGGCTGTAAAAAATGTAGTAGAACTATATCACTATACAATATTATGAAACATGAAGTATGATCAGAATTATAACATTGTAGAGCCTTTTAGTATTCGAGAGGAGAGTAGCTATTTTGATTAATATCATCTGTTAAGACAAAACATGAATGTTGAAAACATAAAAATATCTATTAGAAATATATTAGAAATATTTCTAAAATATTAGAAATATATACAATATTTAAATCAATAGACCGAAAAGAGAGTAAAAGAAGTATAAGTCCACTAAAAGGAAAGAATGGTATAACAAGGAGGGACAGAAGAGGATCAAGGACATAGAAATGTCCTCCAGTGAGAAGTGACACTATATTTTAAAACAGGCAAAACTAATGTGCATGAAGGAGGTGTTGCTATAGGAAGGCTTCCCCAGGGCAGCCGACTCCAAGATGAAGTTGAGCATGCAATTTTATTAAGCACTGCCTTGCTATCAACATCTGAGAATGGGGAAGGAAGCAGAAATGGGCAAAGGGAGACTTGGTGCTGCAACACAAGCCCCATGGGGGTTTCCAGAGCCAGAATGGTCCTTCAGAGTTACCTGGAGCTGGACTGAGATGGCCAAGCCTTTATACTCTAACATGGATCAGCCATTGGATGTGAGCTGCCCTGGAAACTGGTGTGACCTTGGACAAAGGGGCTTTCTACAGTTCAGGCAATCCTCAAAGGGACTGGCCCTCAAAGACCGTCTGCTGATAGCACTCCCACAAGCTGGGGCAACAAGCTCTCCTTGAAGGGGGGTTTGGCACATCACAGCATCTGCCATATTACCACAAGGTGACTGCAAAACAACAGCACTCAAAGGAACCCATTTGTCCCATGATCAACATCCCCAACACTTTCTCTGAAGCCTGCTGCTCAAATTATCTTGGAAAGAGCAATGACGTTTTATGCCATAATAATAAAAGATAATTCCAAATTGCTAACCCCCAAATCCTTCTAACTCAAGACTACATCATGTACCTCTTGCTCCCTAAGCAAAGTAAGCCAAATAAGAGATTAAGAGCAACCTGGGACTCTTTATTCCTTCACAATTTTAAAGCTTCAGTTTGTAAACAACATGAAAATACCATTTCTGTGTCTAATATTTTTATCAAACACAAATCCTTACTCGGGCACAGTACTATTATTAAATACCTGTCTCTAGACAGGCAAAAGACTCCAAGATCAGAAAACCATATATGATTGATATCTCATTCCTCATATCAAAACCAGTTCTATCCAAAAGAAACAAGCATGCTTAAGTGGGTACCCTCTAGAGAAATTCAATATAATTTATCTTTGCAAAATATGTCAAGTCAGAAATAAACTAAAAAGCAGATCGACTGAGAAAAAAAATACAAGTAGACGTATTGCAAAATTGATTACCTCACAACTGTTATAAGAAATACAGAGAGACGATAGATATACAGACAGATGGCCTCAATGTAACAATCATGCCCTCTCAACCATTCCAGTCTACTCAACTTTACTCATTTTTTGTAATTGGGATTCTGTTGTTGAAAAAGAACACAAACAGCCAGCAAATATGTTACTAGCCACGTCCTACAAGTACAGGTTTGAAGAGTTGAATAGACCATTGTTATGCTGAAGACACATGTTGACATTAAGGGGATTTCTCTTGGCACATTGTAATGTAAATGAGGTACCCTCAGAGGGAAGTGCAGCTGAATTTCCTTTCACCTGAAGTGAAATCATTTACCTTATCCACCTTCATGTGGAATTCATGCACAGATAACTTCCAGACCCCTCCCTACACCTCAGGCTTAGGTAAAAACACTAGGTAAAAGTCCCCAGATTATTCTTGCTTTTATGAAAATTACTGGCATAACAACCAGCTTTTAGTAAAAGGAAGATGGGGAACGTGGGTGGTCCACTAAAAAGAAACCAGCATCTGTACTTTTTTTAAATTTAATGTGCCTTTTATTCTTACACTGTAGCCCAGGGCTTTCAAGTAGCCAGAAACCTCTGAATTTAAAAGATGGATGTGATTCAAATAACAGTTGTATCTCATACAGATCGAAGAGACAAAATGCACACATTTATCATTTCTGTTTAGTAATATCATATACATGTGATGTAAACATAATGTAAATGTAATGTAATTTTAGGCAGGAGCCTCAAAATATTTCTTTAAATTTATCCCAGGCATGTGTATACACATATATTTGTCTTTAAAATGAACCACACTATTTAAGAGCTATTCCTCTGTGCTCTCTTCTTCATACTTGCTTTAAAAGCCATTGACTACAGTAGGTTCAGAATATTTTGAAATACAGCACTTGGAAGGGGGGTGGCCTGTGAAAAAGGGAAGGAAGGAAGCAAAAGAGGAAGATGGAAGAGGAGGGAAGGCAGGAAGGAAGCGGGAAAAAACACTACACACACACACACACACACACTCACACACACTCACACACACTCGTAGCTTAGAAAGGGCCAGGCCCTAAACACACCCCAGCACCCCTCCCCAAACATGAGACAACGCTTCCCAAAAGTTCCTAGCGGAGCCTTCGTTAAGCCGTGGCCTGGGTGCACCCACTTGTGCCCCAAACCCCGGGCAGGCAGGACCATCCTGGGGCCGCAGCCCTGCAAACTCTCGGGTACTTCAGGCTCCCTCACGTGCCCGCTGTCAATCACCCGGCACAGCGCGCCAACCCTTCGCCCACTCCCGGGCGAATTCTTCTGCTTTTCCCCATCCCCCCTTGGCTCTCTCCTTCCCAGGGACTTTCCAAAGAGTTCAGGGCCGAAGGCAGAGGCTGAGGAGGAGCGAGCGAAGAGTAAGGGCCGGCTGGCGGATTTACCACAAGGGGTAGGAACGTTGCGGTCAAGGCGACCATCCTGGCGCGGCCCCATATTCCCCCCGCGCTCCCTACCAGCGCCGCAGCACCCACACTCTCCATTTCGGATTCGCTGTGTGACCGAGTAAGAGACGGGGGGAAACAAACCCGCAGCCCACGGGACAGCCCTTACCTCAGGCTACCCTCGCGGAAGCCGCCCTCGTCCTGTTCGACGCGCCGCCGCTGCACTGCCGCGGCCGCCGCGCTCTGGACGTGCGGGCTCCGGCGGCGGCTCCGCCCGGCGCAGCTAGTCCGTGCGAGGCGAGCGAGCCCTCCGCGCTTCCCTGCGCGGGGCACAAGAGGCAGCGGGGAGACGCTGGCGAGACGCTGGTGCGCCGCTCGCGTGCAGCTCGGCCGGCGATCCACAGCCCGCAGCCACCGCGGAAGCGGGGCCGGCAGCCCCGGAAAGGCGCGCACAAACCAGGGGCGGCTGCGGAGCGCGCGCGGACCCGCCGGCGTGGAGGACCCCGCAGGGGCGACACGGACGGCCGCGACGCGGCCCCGAGCTCCTGTCTCCTCAGCTGGCCCCCCAAACTCCCGCTCTGTACTGCCCCGCTCCGCCGGAGAGACAGCTCGCCGGCGGCACTTGGTCTGCCGCGCTGCGCTCTTCAGCCCGGCGCGGGGAATAACAATTGGATCTTATTGCACGGACTAGATGCTGTGTAGTAGGTTGTAACTGCTGCGGCGGCCACCTGTCAATCCTAAGGAGCAAGGCACACGGTCCCCAGTCGTCTGGCCTCTCCCCGATTCCCCACCCCGCTTATTTTCCTCCCCCACCTACCTCGCCGACCGCCCGCAGTACTCCACCAGCACTAGACCAAGGGAGTTTTGCAAAATAACCCTCACTCTCAGCTGGAAGCTCGCGGCATCTCCCTTCCCTCCCCGGCTGGAGGATTACGCGCAGTCCTGCATGCCTAGCCAAAGCCGGATGCCGAAAAGCCTGGTTTGAACCCCACACTCGCCGGCCCCCCCGCTCCCATTCATAATCCCAGCGGCCGTCTGCCACTACGCACCCTCCCCCCGCTGGCCGCGCTCGCCGCGATTGGCAGTCCCTGGAACGTGTCAGTCACTCGCCGTGAATACGGTGCTCGAGGCTCCGCAGCCAAGGGTGACACAAAGAGGGATGGGGAGGGAGGGCACTCAGAGCTCGGGTGCGGGGAGGCGAGGGAGTGAGTGGGGCAATTACCTGGAAGGAGCCCGAGGGAGGGTGAGAGCCCGCTGCTCTCTGGTTGCACAAAGGAGGTCCAAGAGTGGATCAGCGCAGTGCTACTGAGCCAACCGGTCAGATCACAACCGCGGAGGTGCCCCACCAAGATACCCTGGGAGTGGGTCCCAAAACTTGGGAATTTGTGTGACCCAGCAACAGGCACCCGGGAGCCTGACTGCCCCACCTTGAAAGAACGCAGCTGCGTGGAGGCCTGCCAGCTATGGGGGTCTTGGGGGGCGGGGGGCGATGTGAGAAACACAGCCTTCCTTTTCCCCAGTTGTCCAACCCTTGCAGTCATGGAAAGAGAGAAGAAAGCTGGCAAGGAAAAGAGAAAGATAGGAATGCAGTTAACTCTGCCTACTGAGCTGCTCCAACAAGCTCGAGACCAGAAAGACCTTAATGGATAAAATTGGCTTATTTCTCAGTTTATGCTAATAAATATTAGGGCACACCCATTTGCAGTGAGCACAACATACTGTGCCAGATGCTGGGGTACAGAGATGATTAGGACACAGTTCCTAAACCCAAGGAGCTCACAGCCTAGTGGGAGAAGCAACTATGAAAGCCCAGAACTGACGATACAACTATTACACTACAGAAACACATACCAATTACATTAGTGGGAGGAATTTTCTCTAGCTGGAAGGGGAATGGGTCATGGAATTAGATTCCTTTTGAACTGTGCATTAAGGGGCAAATAGCAGTGTCCCAAAGAAGTGGCAATAACCTTCTATTATTCAGCAATTAATCCAAACCAGCTTTACATACCCACTCATTCAAAGTCACACCTGAGAGCTTATTAATGTAGATAAGTAATGAACTCCTGCCCTGCACTGTTTCCCAGTTACAGTTTCGGAGGAAACATTACCAAACACTAGCCCTTGGAGTATAGAACACCTGGTCCTCCCCAGCTGAGATGCTGCCTTCTTGGACCTGTTGCTTTACATCCTATACCATCTACCTTACCTATTAGCTTGAAATTGAGCCCAAAGCCAAAAATTAATAATATGGAAGCAATGAGCATCTGGAGAGAAGCCAATAAATCCTGCAACGCGGTCATGGTTCTGACACAGTCTTTGTAAAATGATGACAATATAATCTCTTTTTCCTGAAATCCAGTGATGATTAATTAGTCAGACTCATTAAATATAAAGAGACCGTTGCCCGAACAGAGCGTGGGATGGGAACCTAAACTGTGATTCATTCTCAGAAAAAAAGAACCAGTCTGAGTGGCACGCTCCCCCTCTCTGAATATTAGAACTTTGAAAAGTATTAACGATTACTAAAGCACTCTAGGTTATTATATTGTCTTCTGAAAAATATGTCCAAAGTGTTCTTGTTGCAAAAAAAGAATTAAATGGACTCCAGTATGAAGATGATGTCATCGATTAAACTATAAGGCAGAAGAGGCACACATGGAGGGGATAAGAGGCACAGAGGGTTTCCAGGGAACCCAGTAGCAGGTCTCAGGGTCAACAAAACTATAATCCTTGAAGATGAGGTAGTTGCTATGAGATGTAGGAGCCCTATTCCTTGTTTGCAAGAACTGGGGAGCACGGAGCTGTTAGCAAAAGGTCTCCTGAACCAAATTTACTTCAGGAACTCAAAGGGAGTACGTTTACAGAGAAGTCATCATTACTGGAAGCAGTCTGTTTTTGAGGCAGCAATAAAAGTGAATCTGTAATGTACTGCTGCATGACAAACCACCCAAAACAATGGTTTAAGAAGCTACCAGTTATTGGCCTACAATTCAGTGAGGTGACAAATCAGGGTGGGCTCAACTGGGATGGCTGGTCTCTGCTCCATGTGGAGTCAGCAGGTCTCATGTATTTGGGCCTCAGGAGGAAAGGCTTGGACACCTGGAGACTCTTTCCAGAAAGCTAGTTCAGGCTTTTTCACATGGAGGTGAAAGAGTTCCCAGTAGCAAGAGAGAGGGAGGTCCCAATGTTCACACCCTTTCAGAATTCTGCATGTGTCATGTTTGCTAATGTGTCATTGGCTAAAGCAAGTCATACAGCTAAGAATAGAGTCATTGTGGGAGGGCATGGATATGGAACGGTGTCATTGTTGCAGGTCTTTAATACAACAATCTACCACAGAAAGTAAGAGCTTTTTGACTGAGAAAACAGGAAAGCTACCTTGAAGCCTCCATGTCAGGAACCTTCTATAAGGACTGACCAGAAAAATATAATTCATTCAGTAGTGAGGAGTGATAAAGAAGAAACTGGCACAAAAAGGATACAAAGATACTATAAAAGGATACAAAGACACCATTTAAAAAGAAGCATCAAAATTTACGAAGAGATGAGGAAAAAAGAGTTGCCACAGAGCCAATGAAAATTGTGACTATGTATTTTGCAAAGAAAAAGAATCCAATAGATAAAACATGAATAGGATTTATTGTTGCCAGGCAATATTCTAACCACTTTGCAGATATGAACACAATAGATTCTCAATACAACTCTGTAAATTAGGCATGATTGTTTTTCCTATTATGTATATGAAAAGAACTAAGGTACTTAAAAGTTAAATAACTTGTTCAAGATCACACAGCTAGTCAGAGGAGGAGCCAGTATTGAAACCCACTCATTCTTTCTCCAGTGTCTGTAAAACTTATTTGTTAAGCTATATTGCCTCCCTAAATGAAATATATTTACCATTATGTTAACGAAGCAATATGGTCTATTATGAAAGATAACAGCATAAATGAAGAAACAAAGAAAAGAGACGAGGTTGAAATGAGCTGATATAAATCAGGTATGAAGAAGAAAAAGAACAAAACCATCACAAAAATGAAGACAACACAAATTGGAAGAAACAGAGAGGAATAAGCACTGTGGATAAGTAAGTAACAGTGAAGACAGGTATAAGAAGAATGGCCAACATTAAATGAAAATAATGAGAAATATATTTTTAAAGTATTACATGAAAATGACAGCAATAGAAGAAATATAATGAAGAGCCAGCATACCTAAAATCAGAGTCTCTGAAGGAGAAAACCTTAGCAGTGGGACAGAGCAAATACTTTCAAACAGAATTATGAAAGAATTTTCCTGAAATTAAAAAAAAAGTCCTGAATCTAAATGTTGAAAGTAAACAACATGCACTAAAGAAAGTTGGTTTATGATAGTTAACTCAAGGCATATTATTCCTTACAATTTAATTTCTCTTGCTAGGGAGAAATTAAGTTAAAATTTTCTCTTGGGGGGACAAAAATGAAAAAAAATTATGGGGACACATTATATTCAATTAGATTATAGTAGATTAGAGTAATCCTTAGGATTATATTAGCATTCTCTTTCTGTGCTTTAACCCTTTATCATTTCTAATTCTTAGTATTTATATCTTTTTTATTTTTTTAATTGAAGTATAGTTGATTTACAATATTGTATTGATTTCAGATGTACAACATAGTGATTCAGTACATTTATAGATTATACTCTATTTAAAGTTACTGCAAAGTAATGACTATATTTCCCTGTACTGTACAATAGATCCATAGATCCTTGTTGCTTATCTATTTTATACATAGTAGTTTGTATCTCTTTTCTTGATTAATTTAACAGTATTTTAGATGTTATATTTTTATAATGATAAAAACCCAGCTTTTAGAATTATGTATTAATTCTAATCACTTTCTTTTCTTCTTCTAAATGACTTAGTTCTTTGTTTCTGTTTTCCTTCTTTTTACTTAGTAGTGTTTTTCTACGTTTTTGAGTTGATGCTTATTTAATTAATTTAGCTAATGCTGTGTCACAGAATCCTGCTAGGTAGTGTTTTCTTTTATCATTATTTTCTAAAAATCCTTCAATTTTTGTTCATGAGTATGTAAGAGAATTTCTTAATAATTTCCAGGTGGAAAGATTTTTGATTTTCTGATTTTCCATGGATTTCTAGTTTTATTCCATTTTCAGCATAGATTGGGTCCATAATTCCTTATTTTTAGATTTTATTGAAGTTTTTTTATGGCTTAATATATGGCCATATTAATATATTTTAATCAATTAAGGGTGCAAAACCATCACAATTTGTAGAAAATATGAGAGTATATCTGGAAAACCAAAGCAACTAAATTGAAAACTATTACAAATAATAAGCAGTATATCAATATAAAAATATTTTTACATATATAAATAACAATTAGACAATATAATGAATATAATATCTAATTTATATTAGCAACAAAAAAGCTGAAATATCCAAGAATACAATAAACAGGAAATGTATAAGATCTATACATAGAAAAATTTGGTAGACTACTGAAGGACACAGAAGAAGTATGAACACATAAAAAGGCATTCCACAGGTTTTTTTAAAATTTCTTTTAACATCTTTATTGGAGTATAATTGCTTTACAATGGTGTGTTAGTTTCTGCTTTATAACAAAGTGAATCAGCTATATGTATACATATATCACCGTATCCCCCTCTTCTTGTGTCTCCCTCACACCCTCCCCATCCCATCCCTCCAGGTGGTCATAAAGCACCAAGCTGATCTCCCTGTGCTATGCAGCTGCTTCCCACTAGCTATCGATTTTACATTTGGTAGTGTATATTGTCAATACCACTCTCTCACCTCGTCCGAGCTTACCCTTCCCCTGCCCGAGTCCTCAAGTCCATTCTCTATGTCTTCATTTTTATTCGTGGCCTGCCCCTAGGTTCTTCAGAACACTTTTTTTTTTTTTTAAGATTCCATATACATGTGTTAGCATATGGTATTTGTTTTTCTCTTTCTGACTTACTTCATTCTGTATGACAGACTCTAGGTCCATCCACCTCACTACAAATAACTCAGTTCTGTTCCTTTTTATGGCTGAGTAATATTCCAGTGCATATATGTGCCACATCTTTTTTATCCATTCATCTGTCGATGGACACTTAGGTTGCTTCCATGTCCTGGATATTGTAAATAGAGCTGCAATGAACATTGTGGTACATGACTGTTTTTGAGTTATGGTTTTCTCAGGGTATATGACCAGTAGTGGGATTGCTTGGTCGTATGGTAGTTCTATTTTTAGTTTTTTAAGGAACCTCCATCCTGTTCTCCACAGTGGCTGTATCAATTGACATTCCCACCAACAGTGTATGAGGCTTCCCTTTTCTCCACACCCTCTCCAGCATTTATTGTTTGAAGATTTTTTGATGATGGCCATTCTGCCCAGTGAGAGATGATTTGAATTTCTCTAATGATTTGCATTTCTTTTGATTTGCATTTCTCTAATGATTAATGATGTTGAGCATTCTTTCATGTGTTTGTTGGCAATCTGTATATCAGCTTTGGAGAAATGTCTATTTAGGTCTTCTGCCCATTTTTGGACTGGGTTGTCTGTTGTTTTGGTATTGAACTGCATGAGCTGCTTGTAAATTTTGGAGATTAATCCTTTGTCTGTTGTTTCATTTGAAAATATTTTCTCCCACTCTGAGGGTGGTCTTTTTGTCTAGTTTATGGTTTACTTTGCTGTGCAAAAGCTATTAAGTTTAATAAAGTTAAACTTAATCCATTTACATTTAAGGTAATTATCAATGTGTATGTTCCTATTACCATTTTCTTAAGTGTTTTGGGTTTGTTATTGTAGGTCTTTTCCTTCTCTTTTGTTTCTTGCCTAGAGAAGTTCCTTTAGCATTTGTTGTAAAGCTGGTTTGGTGGTGCTGAAGTCTCTTAGCTTTTCCTTGTCTGTAAAGGTTTTAATTTCTCTTTCAAATCTGAATGAGATCCTTGCTGGATAGAGTAATCTTGGTTGTAGGTTTTTCCCTTTTATCACTTTAAATATGTCCTGCCAGTCCCTTCTGGCTTGCAGAGTTTCTGCTGAAAGATCAGCTGTTAACCTTATAGGGATTCCCTTCTATGTTATTTGTTGTTTTTCCCTTGTTGCTTTTAGTATTTTTTCTTTGTATTTAATTTTTGATAGTTTGATTAATATGTGTCTTGGCATGTTTTTCCTTCAATTTATCCTGTATGGGACGCTCTGCGTTTCCTGGATTTGACTATTTCCTTAACCATATTAGGGAAGTTTTCAACTATAATCTCTTCAAATATTTTCTCAGTCCCTTTCTTTTTCTCTTCTTCTTCTGGGACCCCTACAATTCGAATGTTGGTGCATTTATTATTCTCCCAGAGGTCTCTGAGACTGTCTTCACTTCTTTTCATTCTTTTTTCTTTATTCTGCTCTGCAGTAGTTATTTCCACTATTTTATCTTCCAGGTCAGTTATCCGTTCTTCTGCCTCAGTTATGCTGCTATTGATTCCTTCTAGAGAATTTTTACTTTCATTTATTGTGTTGTTCATGATTGTTTGTTTGCTCTTTAGTTCTCCTAGGTCCTTGTTAAATGTTTCTTGTATTTTCTCTATTCTATTTCCAAGATTTTGGATCATCTCTACTATCATTATTCTGAATTCATTTCCAGGTAGACTGCCTCTTTCCTCTTCATTTGTTAGGTCTGGTTGGTTTTTACCTTGCTCCTTCATCTGCTGTGTGTTTCTCTGTCTTCTCATTTTGCTTAACTTACTGTGTTTGGGGTCTCCTTTTCACAGGTTGCAGGTTCATAGTTCCCGTTGTTTTTGGTGTCTGCCCCCAGTGACTAATGTTGGTTCAGTGGGTTGTGTAGGCTTCCCGCTGGAGGGGACTAGTGCCTCTGTTCTGGTGGTTGAGGCTGGATCTTGTCTTTCTGGTAGGCAAGACCACGCTCAGTGGTGTGTTTTGGGGTGTCTGTGACCTTATTATGATTTTAGGCATCCTCTCTGCTAATGGTTGGGGTGTGTTCCTGTCTTGCTAGTTGTTTGACATAGGCTTTCCAGCACTGTAGCTTGCTGGTCGTTGAGTGGAGCTGGGTCTTGGCGTTGAGATGGAGATCTCTGGGAGATTTTCCCTGTTTAATATTACATGGAGCTGGGAGGTCTCTGGTGGACCAATGTTCTGAACTTGGCTCTCTCACCTCAGAGGCACAGCCCTGACGCCTGGCTGGAAAACCAAGAGCCTTTCATCCACACGGCTCAGAATAAAAGCGAGAAAGAAAGAAAGAAAAAGATAAAATAAAATAAAATAAAATAAGATAAAATAAAAAGTTATTAAAATAAAAAACAAAAGATAATTACTAAAAAAATTTTTTAAGTAATTTTTAAAAAAAGAAAGAACAACCAAACCAAAAAAACTCCACCAATGATAGGAAGTGCTGAAAACTATACTAAAAAAAAAAAAAAGGACAGACAGAACCCTAGGACAAATGGTAAAAGCAAAGCTATACAGACAAAATCACACACAGAAGCATACACATACACACTCACAGAAAGAGAAAAAGGAAAAGTATATATATATCATTGCTCCCAAAGTCTACCTCCTCAATTTTGGGATGATTGGTTGTCTATTCAGGTATTCCACAGATGTAGGGTACATCAAGTTCACTGTGGAGATTTAATCCGCTGCTCCTGAGGCTGCTGGGAGAGATTTCACTCTCTCTTCTTTGTTTGCACAGCTCCTGGGATTCAGCTTTGGATTTGGGTCTGCCTCTGCCTGTAGGTCGCCTGAAGGCATCTGTTCGAGGCCAGATAGGACGGGGTTAAAGGAGCAGCTGATTAGGGGACTCTGGCGCACTCAGGCCGGGGGGGGGGGGGGGGGGAGGAGGCAGGGGTATGGAGTGGGGGGCGATCCTATAGTGGTAGAGGCCAGCGTGATGTTGCACCAGCATGAGGTGCGCCGTGCGTTTTCCCAAGGAAGTTGTCCCCGGATCACGGGACCCTGGCAGTGGTGGGCTGCACAGGCTCCCGGAAGGGAGGTGTGGAGAGTGACCTGTGCTCGCACACAGGCTTCTTGGTGGTGGCAGCAGCAGCCTTAGCATCTCATGCCCATCTCTGAGGTCCACGCTGTTAACCACAGCTCGCGCCAGTCTCTGGAGCTCCTTTAAGCGGCGCTCTGAATCCCCTCTCCTCGCCCAACAGAAAACAAAGAGACAAGAAAAAGTCTCTTGCCCCTTCGGCAGTTCCAGACCTTTTTCCGGACTCCCTCCCGTCTAGCTGTGGCCCACTAGCCCCCTTCAGACTGTGCTCACACAGCCAACCCCAGTCCTCTCCCTGGAATTCGACAGAAGCCAGAGCCTCTGCTCCCAGCCCCCGCCCGTCCCGGCGGGTGAGCAGACAAGCCTCTCGGGCTGGTGAGTGCTGGGTGACACCGATCCTCTGTGTGGGAATCTCTCTGCTTTGCCCTCTGCACCACTGTTGCTGCGTTCTCCTCCGTGGCTCCAAAGCTTCCCCCCTCCGCCACCCGCAGTATCTGCCCGTGAAGGGGCTTCCTAGTGTGTGGAAATCTTTCCTCCTTCACAGCTCCTTCCCACTGGTGCAGATCCCATCCCTATTCTTTTGTCTCTGTTTTTTCTTTTTTCTTTTGCCCTACCCAGGTACATGGGGAGTTTCTTGCCTTTCGGGAGGTCTGAGGCCTTCTGCCAGCGTTCAGTAGGTGTTCTGTAGGAGTTGCTCCGCATGTAGATGTATTTCTGATGTATTTGTGGGGAGGAAGGTGATCTCCACGTCTTACTCTTTTGCCATCTTGAAGCTCCTTTATTTTTGTTTTTATTTCCATTACTCTAGGAGGTGGATCGAAAAAGATCTTGCTGTGATTTATGTCAAAGAATGTTCTTCCTATGTTTTCTCTAAGAGTTTTATAGTATCCAGTCTTACATTTAGGTCTCTAATCAATTTTGAGTTTATTTTTGTGTATAGTGTCTGGGAATGTTCTAATTTCGTTCTTTTACATGTCACTGTCCAGTTTTCCCAGCACCAATTATTGAAGAGACTATCTTTTCTCCATTGTATATCCTTGCCTCCTTTGTCATAGATTAGTTGACCATAGGTGGATGGCATTACCTCTGGGCTTTCTATCCTGTTCCACTGATCCGTATTTCTGTTTTTGTGCCAGTACCATTTATCTTGATTACTGTAGCTTTGTAGTACAGTCTGAAGTCAGGGAGTCTGATTCCTCCAGCTCTGTTTTTTTCCCTCAAGACTGCTTTGGCTATTTGGGGCCTTTTTGTCTCCATACAAATTTTAAGATTTTTGTTCTAGTTCTGTATATAATGCCATTGGTAGTTGGATAGGGATTGCATTGAATCTGTAGATTGCTTTGGGTAATATAGTCATTTTCACAATATTGATTCTTACAATCCAAGAACATGGTATATCTCTCCATCTGTTTGTATCATCTTTAATTTCTTTCATCAGTGTCTTATAGTTTTCTGCATACAGGTCTTTTTCTCCCTAGGTAGGTTTATTCCTAGGTATTTTATTCTTTTTGTTGCAATGGTAAATATGAGTGTTTCCTGAATTTCTGTTTCAGATTTTCATCATTAGTGTATAGGAATGCAAGAGATTTCTGTGCATTAATTTTGTATCCTGCAATTTTACCAAATTCATTGATTAGCTCTAGTAGTTTTCTGGTGGCATCTTTAGGATTCTCTATGTATATTATCATGTCATCTGCAAAGAGTGACAGTTTTACTTCCTCTTTTCCGATTTGGATTCCTTTTATTTCTTTTTTTTCTCTGATTGCCGTGGCTAAAACTTCCAAAATTATGTTTAATAATAGTGGCGAGAATGGACATCCTTGTCTTGTTCCTGATCTTAGAGGAAATGCTTTCAGTTTTTCACTGTTGAGAATGATGTTTCCTGTGGGTTTGTCATATATGGCCTTTATTATGTTAAGGTAGGTTCCCTCTATGCCCAATTTCTGGAGAGTTTCTATCATAAATGGGTGTTAAATTTTGTCAAAACCTTCTTCTGCATCTATTGAGATGATCATATGGTTTTTATTCTTCAATTTGTTATTATGGTGTGTCACATTGATTGATTTGTGTATATTGAAGAATCCTTGCATCCCTGGAATAAATCCCACTTGATCATGGTGTATGATCCTTTTAATGTGTTGTTGGATTTTGATTGCTAGTATTTTGTTGGGGATTTTTGCATCTATATTCATTAGTGATACTGGTCTGTAATTTTCTTTTTTTGTAGTATCTCTGTCTGGTTTTGTTGTCAGGGTAATGGTGGTCTTGTAAAATGAGTTTGTGAGTGTTCCTCCCTCTGCTATATTTTGGAAGAGTTTGAGAAGGATGGCGTTAACTCTTCTCTAAATGTTTGATAGAATTCACCTGTGAATCCCTCTGTTCCTGGACTTCTGTTTGTTGGAAGATTTTTAATCACAGTTTCAATTTCATTACTTGTGATTGGTCTGTTCATATTTTCTATTTCTTCCTGGTTCAGTCTTTGAAGGTTATATCTTTCTAAGAATTTGTCCATTTCTTCCAGGTTGTCCATTTTATTGGCATAGAGCTGTTTGTAGTAGTCTCTTAGGGTGCTTTGTATTTCTGCAGTGTCTGGTGTAAATTCTCCTTTTTCATTTCTAATTTTATTGATTTGAGTCCTCTCCCTCTTTTTTTCTTGATGAGTCTGGCTAATGGTTTATCAATTTTGTTTATCTTCTCAAAGGACCAGCTTTTGTGAGAGTGGCATGGACATATATACACTACCAAACATCCAATAGATAGCTAGTGGGAAGCAGCCGCATAGCACAGGGAGATCAGCTCCGTACTTTGTGACCACCTAGAGGGGTGGGATAGGGAGGGTGGGAGGGAGGGAGACGCAAGAGGGAAGAGATATGGGGACATATGTATATGTATAACTGATTCACTTTGTTATAAAGCAGAAACTATCACACCATTGTAAAGCAATTATACTCCAAAAAAAGATGTTTAAAAAAAAAAAGAACCAGGTTTTAGTTTTATTGATCTTTGCTATTTTTTTCTTTGTTTCTATTTCATTTATTTCTGCTCTGATCGTTATGATTTCTTTCCTTGTACTAACTTTGGGTTTTGTTTGTTCTTCTTTCTCTAGTTCCTTTAGGTGTAAGGTTAGATTGTTTATTTGAGATGTGTCTTGTTTCTTGAGGTAGGCTTGTATTGCTATAAACTCCCCTCTTAAAACTGCTTTTGCTGCATTCCATAGGTTTTGGATCATCGTGTTTTCATTGTCATTTGTCTCTAGGTACTTTTTGATTTCCTCTTTGATTTCTTCAGTGATCTCTTGGTTATTTAGTAACATATTGCTTAGCCTATATATGTTTGTGTTTTATACGTTTTTTTTCCCTGTAATTGATTTCTAATCTCATATCATGGTGGTCAGAAAAGATGCTTGATATGATTTCAATTTTCTTAAATTTGCTGAGGCTTGATTTGTGACCCAAGATGTGACCTATCCTGGAGAATGTTCCATGTGCACTTAAGAAGAAAGTATAATCTGCTGTTTTTGGATGGAATGTCCTATAAATATCAATTACAACTATCTGGTCTATTGTGTCATTTAAAGCTTGTGTTTCCTTATTAATTTTCTGTTTGGATGATCCATCCATTGGTGTAAGTGAAGTTTTAAAGTCCCCCACTATTATTCTGTTACTGTTGATTTCCTCTTTTATAGCTGTTAGCAGTTGCCTTATGTATTGAGGTGCTCCTATGTTGGTGCATATATATTTATAATTGTTATACCTTCTTCTTGGATTGATCCCTTGGTAATTATGTATTGTCCTTCCTTGTCTCTTGTAACATTCTTTATTTTAAAGTCTGTTTTATCTGATAGGAGTATTGCTACTCCAGCTTTCTTTTGATTTCCATTTGCATGGAATATCTTTTTCCATCCCCTCACTTTCACTCTGTGTGTTTCCCTAGGTCTGAAGTGGGTCTCTTGTAGACAGCATATATATGGGTCTTGTTTTTGTATCCATTCAGCGAGCCTGTGTCTTTTGGTTGGAGCATTTAATCCATTCACATTTCAGGTAATTATTGATATGTATGTTCCTATGAACATTTTGTTAATTGTTATGGGTTTGTTTTTGTAGGTCCTTTTTTTCTCTTGTGTTTCCCACTTAGAGAAGTTCCTTTAACATTTATTGTAGAGCTGGTTTGGTGGTGCTGAATTCTCTTAGCATTTGCTTGTCTGTAAAGCTTTTGATTTCTCCGTCAAATCTGAATGAGATCCTTGCCAGTTAGAGTAATCTTGGTTGTAGGTTCTTCCCTTTCATCACTTTAAATATATCATGCCACTCCCTTCTGACTTGTAGAGTTTCTGCTGAGAAATCAGCTGTTAACCTTATGGGAGTTCCCTTGTATGTTATTTTGTCAGTTTGATTACTATGTGTCTTGGCTTGTTTCTCCTTGTGTTTATTCTGCCTGGGACTCTCTGCGCTTCCTGGACTTGGGTGGCTATTTCCTTTCTCATGTTAGGGAATTTTTCAACTATAATCTCTTCAAATATTTTCTCGGGTCCTTTCTCTCTCTCTTCTCCCTCTGGGACCCCTATACTGTGAATGTTGTTGTGTTTAATGTTGTCCCAGAGGTCTCTTAGGCTGTCTTAATTTCTTTTCATTTTTTTTCTTTATTCTGTTCTGTGGCAGTGAATTCCACCATTATGTCTTCCAGGTCACTTATCCGTTCTTCTGCCTCAGTTATTCTGCTATGGATTACTTCTAGTGTAGTTTTCATTTCAGTTATTGTATTGTTCGTCTCTGTTTGTTTGTTCTTTAATTCCTCCCTGTGTTTGTTCTTTAATTCTTCTAGGTCTTTGTTAAACATTTCTTGCATCTTCTCGATCTTTGCCTCCATCTTTTCCGAGGTCCTGGATCATCTTCACTATCATTATTCGGAATTCTTTTTCTGGAATGTTTCCTATCTCCACTTTGTTTAGTTGTTTTTCTGGGGTTTTATCTTGTTCCTTCATCTGGTACATAGCCCTCTACCTTTTCATCTTGTCTATCTTTCTGTGAATGTGGTGTTTGTTCCACAGGCTGCAGGATTGTAGTTCTTCTTGCTTCTGCTGTCTGCCCTCTGCTGGATGAGGCTATCTAAGAGGCTTGTGCAAGCTTCCTGATGGGAGGAACTGGTGGTGAGTAGAGCTGGCTGTTGCTCTGTTGCGCAGAGCTCAGTAAGACTTTAATCCGCTTGTCTTCTGATAAGTGAGGTTGGGTTCCCTCCCTGTTGGTTGTTTGGCCTGAGGCGACCCAACACCGGAGCCTACCTGGCTCTTTGGTGGGGCTAAAGGCAGACTCTAGGAAGGCTCATGCCAAGGAGTACTCCCCAGAACTTCTGCTGCCAGTGTTCTTGTCCTCATAGTGAGCCACGGTCACCCTCCACCTCTGCAGGTGACCCTCCAACAGTAGCAGGTAGGTCTCGTTCAGTCTCCTATGGGGTCACTGCTTCCCCTGGGTCCCGATGCGCACACCACTTTGTGTGTGCCCTCCAAGATTGGAGTCTCTGTTTACCCCAGTTTTGTCAAAGTCTTGCAATCAAATCTCACTAGCCTTCAGAGTCTGATTCTCTGGGAATTCCTCCTCCCATTGCGGGACCCCCAGGTTGTGAAGCCTGACGTGGGGCTCAGAACCTTCACTCCAGTGGGTGGATTTCTGTGGTATAAGTGTTCTCCAGTTTGTGAGTCATCCACCCAGCAGTTATGGGATTTGATTTTACTGTGATTGTGCCCCTCTTACCGTCTCATTGTGGTTTCTCCTTTGTCTTTGGATGTGGGGTATCTTTTTCTGTGAGTTCCAGTGTCTTCCTGTCAATGACTGTTCAGCAGTTAGTTGTGATTCCAGTGCTCTCACAAGACGGAGTGATCGCACGTCCTTCTACTCTGCTATCTTGAGCCAATCTCTCCAAAATTTGGTTTTTTTAAACCATTTTCACAGAAAGATAACAGGTTTTTTCCCCAAGTTGGAAATCTTATTTTTGTTACAAAGAGGAACAGCCAAATGGAAGCAATGCATAGGGCAAGGTCTGGGGAAATGGCACAGAGCTTCTTTGCTGTCTCTGAGAAAGCCACTCTCCTGAAGCCTCCAAGTCCTCCTATATAGTTCTCTTTATCTTCTCTATTTGGTGAGACATCATTCGTGTACTTTTTTTCATACTATCCTCTTATTCTCTAGACATGATTTCCTTTAGTTCTTTGGAGATATTAATAGCTCATTTAAAGTCTTTGTGTGATAGGTCCAACATTGGGGCTTCCTCAGCATACTTTCTATTTGATGTTTTTATTTTCCTGTATATGACCCATACATTCCCATTTCTTTGCATGTATCATAAATTTTTGTTGAAAACTGGATGTTTAAAATAATATATTGTATTAATTCTGAGAAATCAGATCCCCCACCCCTCAGTGTTTGTTGTTATTGCTGCTTGTTGTTTTTGTCTTTTCTGTTTGTTAGTTTCGTGACTTTCCTGGACCAATGGTATGAAATCTGTATTCTTTATCATGTACAACCACTTTGCGTTCTGCTCAGTCATCTTAGTGTGGTCAGGTAACTACTGGACAGGGATTTCTTTAATGTCTTGACTCATTCGGTCTCCCAGCCTTTGTTGAAGGACTCTGTATGTGCATGGGGGCATGCCTTCAACACCCCAGAGTCAGTTTAATGTTCTGCCTTAGCTTCACTTCCTGCTTGCACAAAGCCTCAAGGACAACTATATGTGAGAGTGTAGGGCCTTCTCAAGTTTTTCTGCTGCATGTCCATAGCCCTGTATATGAGTGTGATTTTCTAGATTCTCAGGAATATTTGGAGCTTTTCAAAACTCTTATAGACTTATTTTTCCCCAGGTTTTCTTTAAAGATTTTTGGTCAGTTTCTTATTAGCCCCAACTGGTAATGCCACTGCAGGCAGTCGTTATGCTAAATAACTGCTGCTAATTCTATTCAACAAATGGCCTGTGGGGAAGGCTGTTTGCACAGAGCAGAGCTCTGAATCAGGCCAAGTAAAAGACCTGGAGAACAGAGTTTTTCAATGAACTTCCAGACAGGTCAATAGTAACAATCCTCTTTAGATGGGACTTTTAGAGAGCTCAAAACCTGTTCTGAACCTTTCATTGGCTACTAGGTTGCTAGTTTCACAGAGACTATATTTGCAGAGTGTGTTGTTGGGCTTGTAGCTGGTGCATTAAATTAAACTTACGCAGATTATGACCTGTAAAATGAGGAGGTACAAGCCACCCACGTGGGGTCAGCAGGTAGGTCCCTCAACGCCCAAGCTCCCACTTCAGGGAAATGGAAACTTCAGGGCCTTTTTGATTGAAAGTGAAGTTTCTTTATACCCACACAAAGGAAGTAAAGTCACAAGATTTATTACTTACAAATTCTAGACATGGGAGGGTAGGGTTGGGAGAGTGCAACGAGCAGGGGGAAGGGCAGTCCTCTGTCCCAGGTCACCAGTGGGCTGGAGATAAGAGAGCAGAGTAGCAAGCACCTATTACTTACAAGGTGGTTGGGGTGACAGTCACTAACTTTTCATGGGCTCACCTCCAGTTATTTTAAAAGATGCGCTGGGGAAAGCAAGGCAGGAACTTGTGGCAGGAATCCTAAACTCAGGTCCTTATCTAGATGTCCATGCTTGGTGTGAGCAGGGTTGTCATACTGTAAAGTGCCTAGGTAGCAACTCAAAATAGCTGTTTTCTCTTCACACAGAGTTGATTATTTTCAAGGCTACCATGGAGCTGGGGAAAGGGATATGGGGTTAGTGCAAGTTAAAAGGCTCAGTTTTATTGAGATGTAGCCATTTTTCTTGAATAAACGCTCTTTGGATTGTTACAAATCTTTAATTTTCTGAGTTTGAAAAGGTTGATTTTGACAGATTTTGCCAGTGTTCTTGTTGCTTTTATGGAGGAATAGATATTTGGAGGTCTTTATTCCATCATTCCAGAAGTAGATATTGCAGACATTTTTGCACACATAAAAAATTCTTGGGCTTCCCTGGTGGCTCAGTGGTTGAGAGTCCACCTGCCGATGCAGGGGACACGAGTCCGTGCCCCGGTCCGGGAAGATCCCACATGCCAAGGAGCGGCTGGGCCCCTGAGCCATGGCTGCTGAGCCTGCGCATCCGGAACCTGTGCTCCGCAACGGGAGAGGCCACAACAGTGAGAGGCCCACGTACCGAAAAGAAAAAAAAAAAAATTCTTCCTTTTAGTTTGATGAGCACCTTGAAAATAGGAACTGGAATAATGGAGGGTGAGTAGCATAGTAGACCGATCATTAGAGAGGAAGAGACTAGCTCTCTAATCAAACAAACTTGGATTAAAACTGTTTTGCCATTTACAAGCTGTACAACTTGGAGACTCAATTTTCCCCGAGACTCAATTTTCTTACCAGTAAAACAGGGAAAATACTTTCTATGTAGGCTATGGTGAGAATGATAGGTAATGTAAGTGATATTAAAGGTAATATCAACAACAATAATCCAAGCAAACTCCAATTAAATTTCCCTCTTCAGTCCTGTTATGATCTAGATCTTGTGTAAGCAGTCAGCTTTTGGGAAGTACATCTACTTCTAGACTGGAAAAAATCCTGAAAATGCTGACTCAGTACACTGATACAGTCTGAAAATTGTCTAAGTGATGTCAGCTGAGAGGGCTTTACCCAAGATTTTATTTTTCAAAGCATCAATTGTTCAGAGAACCTGGAACAGTACTTTCTTCAAGGTTCCATGTGTGTCTATATATGTTGAAGATATAAATTTTATACTAAAGCTTACATAGCAGGATCTTTAAGCCAGTATGAGAGGGACACAAAAACCTGTTGGAGAATGAGACTGAGTGGTTGTGATTATTTTAATCCAGTGACCAGTAATCTCAGAATGGAGGAAAGTAAAATTTTCTATTGATAGTACATTACTATTTTCCAGGAGGTTAATCAAAATTCCCCTTAAGGGTAAGAGCATATTATAGATTATGAAAACCGAAAAATCTCCAGGGCCTTGCCACGAAGTGTAAATTTTGTGAAATGTCTCTATGAATAGCACGCTTTCTATATAAACTTAACGTGGGAAAGATTGAGCATCTTTTCTAATTTGAGGATTCTTCCCAGTAAGCAGTTACAATAGTGTTAACCTAATTAAGAAATATGGAGCAAATCAAACAAACCTATTTTTAGCATTCCTATTTTTATAAAGCACAATAACTAACTTTTGCAAATTCCAGGGGCTTTAAGAAAACTCAAAAATAATTTCAGGTTTGAAAAATATCCTGAAAATTTTTTTCTGTTTTTTCTTTTTTTTAAATTTAGAATCTAGTCTTGAGAATGAAAAAGGAAAAACAAAAGTATGAGAAAATGTGGTTGTTTGATTAAGACAAATCAGAGGTGGATGAAATGGTGAAGGTGGTGAAAAGATATAAACTCCTAGTTATAAACTAAGTCATGGGGATATCATGGACTGCATGGTGACTATAATTACTAATACTGTATTGCATATTTGAAAGCTGCTAAGAGAGTAAGTCTTAAAAGTTCTCATCACAAGAAAAATATTTGTAACTATATACAGTGATGGACATTAACTAGGCTTATTGTGGTGAGCATTTCACAATATATGTGAATACTGAGTCATTATATTGTACTCCTGAAACTAATATAAGGTTTTACATCAATTATATCCCAGTTTTAAAAAGACTGCATCCTGGATCCCTGAGAAATAACACTTGGCTACCTAGGTAGTCAAATTGACAATAAAATATTTTCAAATAGATATAGAAGCACAATGTGGAAACAGCTCTTTTACAAGTGAGGAAATTTTGTTCCTTAAAAACAATAGCAAATGGGACCTAATGAAACTTAAAAGCTTTGGCACAGCAAAGGAAACCATAAAAGATAGCAACAGCAACAAAACAAGGATATGATACAATCGACCAAAGACAAGGCAGAGCTTATTCTGGTGAGATATAGAGTTCCTGCTATTTGGGGGCATTACCTGAACAGTAAAGCTCTAACACCAATTTATTATCTTACAGAGATAGCCAAATTCTAGTTTTGTATTTAGTAACATTTTCCCCCCAAGGGAGAAAAATAGACTTTATTTACAAGTAATAACATTTAGAAAAGATACATACCTAATCCTTAAAACCCTCCCCATCCCTCCAAATCTTATCCCAGTGCATGACTGGGGAAGGTGGGAGTGAGCTGCCTCTAAAAGCTGCCCCCGCTATCTCCCTAAGGCATGGGGCCCATCTGTCCTGGAAAAGAGCATCCCTTGGGCAACCGTGGCCTTGAGTGGATGGGAGCATGTGGGAGTGAGCATAGACCCACTTGGTCAATGGCCAGTCCTGAACTTCAAGAGCAAGTTCCCCTGCTAGGCCTAGCCACCAGGAACAGCAGGGAGCAGGGCCTGTTCCGCCAATGGTCCCTTCTACAGTCAGAGGCTGAGAGGAGGACTGGCTGAGCCCAAGGGCCCAGCCACTGAGTGCCAACCTCAAATCTGGTTGTGATGGAGAAGTGACTTTGCTCTAAGAAAACATCAGGAGGCAAGGCACGGAGAAGACTGACTGTCAAGGCTCCAGGCCTCCTGGGACAACTCTAAGAACACATCTTTTCACCTGGTGAAGGTCCAGGTACCAGGCTGGGATGTGGGCAGACATCACTGTCTATCACTAAGGATTTGGCCACTGTTGGCCTGGGAGCTAAGAGAAGGCACAGAGACAGTAGAATACATATATATATGCATATATTTAGTAATAAAGGTTTCATCAGCTCTCTTTCTTCCTTAACTTTGTGAATATGCCCATCAAAATTATATAAAATTTGCCAAATTTAACACATTTCATAGGTCCTTTACAGATTTATGTACTATTATAAATCAAAGCAAATAGATTCATCACTTTTAAACCTATGTTCACCTACTCCCCCAGGTTTTCTCCTCTACTAGGCTTTTTCTTGTTCTGGAACAGGATGTGCTTTTACTTTAGGAGAAAAGGACTCTCCTTTTCCTTGAAAAACAAAATCATATACCCAGTTGTATGTCTCCAAAGATAGTCTCAACCACCCATATTGATTATAACTTTTAATTAAAGTAACTACTCTTATTTTACAGAGAAACCAAAAGGTAGGTAATTCGTAACAGTCCATCATTCACAAGTCTTTTAGCCAACCAGCAAATCTCATGAATACACATAATTCAATAAATTTAATGCCTCTTTTTTTTCATCCATTTGATGTTCTCTTAAAGAAACAAAAATAAACATTTTCATTAATATAATCCTAAAATATATATCCACTCTGTAGAGTATGTAAAAATAAGAAGCAAAAGTTTATAAACTTACAATTATGCTTAGTAATCAATGTTTCAGTATTCCAAATTATCCAGCTATTCAAAGATTATTCAAAAATAACTTAACTTGACATTAATACAGATATTTAAGTTATCTAAGGATCTTGGAACTTAATTTTCAGTTGGCACACTACAAAACATGGTTATTGCTATTAAAATGTTTGTTGGAATTATTATTCAATTCAGTTGAACACAAATTTGCCCTATTCATAACCTTAAACTGTATGTAGGAGTAATGTTAACTTATTTGATCAAGAAACCAATATATGAAGTTTAAAATATTTAGCTTAACTAGTCTTTTCATGAGAAAAACAAATCCAAACCTTATTTTTTTTAACGTATGCTTACTTCATACTCCATAATGATTCATTTAAAGAAAAGGCAAAAAGCTATTATTGTTTTTTAAAACCAAAATCACCAAACCAGTCTAATTTGTTCAAATGTTCATCAAAATTATGTAAACTTAAGTTCTTTTATTTAAAAAATATTTATTTATTTAGGCTGCAACAGGTCTTAGCTGTGGCATGTAGGATCTTCGTTGTGGCATGCTTTAGTTGCGGCATACGGGATCTTTTTTAGTTGTGGCATGCGGGATCTAGTTCCCCGACCAGGGATCGAACCCGGGGCCCCTGCATTGGAAGCATGGAGGCTTACCCACTGGACCACCAGGGAAGTCCCAGTAAACTTAAGTTCTTAAGTTCTACAAACATTGTCCTAAGCCAGCAGCTTATGTAAGAAGAATTTTTTTTCCCTTAACGGTCTAGCACATTTACAGTCATTAGAAATTGAGCTTCTTTTTATTTGTGAATTTGGTAAATATTTTATTTCATAAAGCACTTATTTATCTCATCAAATGAATCCAAACAAAGTTCGTATATTTTAAGAGACAATTATCTAATCTATTAACACGTTCTGCAGTTAGGAAACTACTTTTCTGATCACAGGCACACAGAAACAGAGAGTTTTTAGCTTGTTTTACAACTCAGTCACAGGTCAGATGTCAACGTAAAAATACAAAACCTCACTGGTCTAGATCTCAAACAACTGTTTTTCTTCCTAGTGTGCATGAAATTTTTAATTGATTTGAGCTCACTAATAGACAAAAAACACAACCCAACTGGATTCTGTTTTCTCTCACCCAGCAGAGAATAGATCTGCATCAACTTTCCAAGTGATCAGATCATAAAGCCAAATACACAATTTTAACTGCTACACACAAAGAATAACTTACCAGCCAGGAAAGGACAAAGCGGGGCTGTGAGGGGAGGAGGTGGGGGATGAAACTGGAGAGGAAAACACCGAGAGATTCGGCAAAGTCACTGAAATTCACCCTAGGAGCCAAGAAAAGATGTGTGTGGGCTTAGTAGCCCATGAAGTGTACATCTCTGTCAACACAATTCACTTGTTTATGCCAGGTGAGTTTTATTGGTCACCTTGGTGGATGAACTCCAAAATTGTTAAAGGTCTATTTTTTTTTTTTTTTTTTTTGCGCTATGCGGGCCTCTCACTGTTGTGGCCTCTCCTGTTGCGGAGCACAGGCTCCGGACGCGCAGGCTCAGTGGCCATGGCTCATGGGCCCAGCCGCTCCATGGCACGTGGGATCCTCCCGGACCGGGGCACGAACCCGTGTCCCCTGCATTGGCAGGCGGACTCTCAACCAACCACTGTGCCATCGGGGAAGCCCAAGGTCTAATTCTTGAGAGATTAAAAATCATGATTTCATACAAATACAAGACAAACACATGTCATATTTTTTATTTAATTCATTAATTAATGAGAAGGTTATTAAAGATATTAAAACTGGCCCAAAGAACACTTTAATAACAATATATATACATAGGGAATTTAATCCAAAATGTTAGGATAAGATAGCTGGATATGATACAAGAGTGGTTAAAGTCTTCCAGGGCAACAAATTGTAAGCTTTGCTGTATCTGTTCCATTGGATGGAAATTATTTGCCTCTATACCATACAAAAATCTACAACTTAACTTCTGCTCCCACTGAGTTATAAAACACCCGAGTCAATAAAAACCCAGCCAGTAGCACCCTGAAGGAATGCCCAAAAATCTCTTTTTCCTAAAACATTTCTATGTTTTAGATAATTTTTCTGATTCCCTATTTTCTGTTGTAATACCACTTTTTACCTTGCATAAAATTAGTAAGTATACAGTCTTTTCTTTTATTGATTTCGACTCAGCCTTTGAGTTTTCATGATTTTCCATCTTGGCTCTCTCTTTCCAGGAACTTGATTTCCATCCCAAAATCCCTGGCCCATACTTTCACTCGAAGTCAGGGGGTTTGGCCAGGCTACGGATGAAATCTTTTAGATCCGTTTTCTTCTTCTGGTCTAATTAGCTATAGGCAGGGGGACAGCAATGGCAGTGAGTGGAGAGTGTTCCTTAAGTAAGGAGATAGAGTAGGGCAGGTACAGTGTTCAATATATGTAGTAATAATACATCAAGAAGAGAATCAGTCACCTGTGGGAAGAAGACCTCAGAGAGGGCAGGACTTTTCAGATATTTCCAACTTAGAAAAAGGACACTCCATAAGCAAAGTCAGGGGTATCTAACATCAGACACTAGTTCTTTCTGCTTCCTTTTCACTCTTCTCATATATCCTGAACCTGCCTCCTTAACTTTTCCTGGCCCACACCCAATTCAAGGCCTTTCTTCTGGGAAACACCAAGCTGTCTCTAAGGTACTTACACTTACTTTTTCTTCCACCCAGTTAATTTTTAAGTATAGTGAGTGAGCTCAGCTCTCCAGGTCTAGGTATTCGGAGCTTAATGATGAACACCATAGAGTATGTGGAATAGGCACTTACTATCTCTTAGTTATTCTGCAAAGTATTGATATCTTGGAGGAATGTATTAGAAAAACTCTGCAAAATTAAAATATTATAGTAAACTGTTTGGAGCATGAATGTACAGAGGTAATACATTTTAAAATTCTTTGTAACTATTTTCAGTAACAGTTTAGAGATTATTAACATGAAAAGAATATTAAAATATAATTTGCTTCTCATATTTTATTATCTTAGTTTATAGTCTGTGTTTCACTATGCTTGGGTGATGTGTGACTTTTGTTCCTAGTCGGTAAAAATTTTTGCTCTCTTGGTGATTATGCAGTCAAAAAGGCTTAGTAGGGAAAGATCTAACTGGTGTTTCCATTAATTTATTCCAAGGACATTTATAAGAAGTGACTTCAGAAATGGTCTTCAGGGGTAGGGTAAGAGCATGGTAGAGAAGAGAAAAAGAAAAGAGAGGTGTGTTTTGAAATGCTTCGTAGGTGATTCTGATGTTCTTATATGGTTTCCTGTTGAGAACACCCACGTGTTTGAAATGATGGCTATGGAACAGATAAATTAGGTGTGATACTTAAGGAGTAGATCTTTAAAAACTAATTAAAAAAAACAACTCTGGAAATTTAGGTAACCAATAGACCAATAAAAGAAAGTTAAAATGATGACTGGTAGGTTTAGAAATCAAGGCTTGTAGTCTTACCTCTGCTCTAAAGAAAAGACATTGGTAAGTTTGGTGTTTATTCTTTATGCTGTATCAGATTTCTCAGTGAAAAAAGCAAGATGATTAAATTATTCCTTTCAGGATCTATTTTATAAGAATTCTTATTTTCAAAAAATAAAAGGTTAATGTTTCTTATTCCCTTGGAGTCAGATCTTATAAAGAGTTAAACAGCTCACTAATGCTTTCATAACAGACCAATCACACAGTAAGATCCCACTTTCCTGATAATTTACCTCTGCTAAGATACCCTTTTATCTTTCATCAGCTGTTTATTGAGCATTCTTGGAATTTGAAAACAATTAATTCCTGTTGAATGCCTAGATGATTTATATATATACTATCCAAACTTCTTCAGAGTTTTTAAACAATAATATATTAATGTCCACATGTTTTTAAAGGGGTGAGCTTTCACAGCATGGTGGCAGAATAATTTTGAGTGTGCAGTACTGAATGTTATTGTATGCAGTGAAAGAGAGAAAAAGTGACTGAGTACAAAATTAATAAGATAGATAGCCACATGGAATGTGGCTCACACCGTGTATAGCACACCAGCAGATCATAGCCTCTGAGTATGAATAATAAACCAATAAAAAGGTGAAACACTTCTTTAATCCACAGGGCTTTCTTCACATTTTCTGAGTTTTATAGCATATGTTGCCCTCTGCAATAATAAATCCTTCTCTGTGGGATGACTTGATACTGGCAATCAGGGTTGGTTTCCTACATAAGAGAAAAAGAAAGCCAGGCTGATGCCCAGGTGGTAGTATTTGAGAGACAGTGTGGTGTAGTGGAGAGAATTCATGGGTAGAAATGTACAGACATGAGTACTGTTTCCATTTGGTCTCTTTGGACCAAATATGTAACTCATCTTAAACTTAATTTCCTCTTCTATGGAGGAATACCTTCCCGCCTACTTCACATCATTTTTTCACAGCTCAAGAGAGAAAACCCATGTGGTAACACAAGTAAACTATAAAGAACCAAGTTTTAATTTGCTACGTAAATGTAAGAAATCACAAGTATGAGGGCACCAAAAGATTCCTTGATCAAAACACATCTCTCAAAGAGCCCAATTATAACTTTTCAGTGTTATCTTTCCTGAATTGCTTCAAAACCTTTGGAAACGTAGCCTATTTGCTTCATAGATTAACAGTAGTCCATCTAGTACATTAGTAAGTGCATCTCTTGGTTGCCTATTTGGAAACTATGCTCAACTAAAGATTTGTGTTGCTTTCTTCATGACAGTCTCTGCTTTAAGGGGTTGAATCACGTCAGAGTCAATTGTTTCTCTGGCCAGCCTACATGGACAGATCCAGAAGCTGAAGAGCAACAAGGTCATGCTCTGAGTATATTAATTACACTTGCTGCAGTGTTCCCAATTTGACAATGAAGCAAAATAAGCATTTTCTTGCCAAGACTTAACTGCTACTTTTAAAATGTCCACAGTGATTTACTCAGGTGACTCATTATACACAGGCTCTACAGTCTGACCTATGTTCAAGTCCCATCTTCCTCAACTGTGTAACCATGTATATATACCTTTGTCTATAAAATGATGGTAGCTGTCAAGTCTACCTTCAAAAGACCTGACTGAAGGGAGATAGCAAGCAGAGTTCATGTAAGGGTTTAATAGGTCAGGCTTAAGAGTAAAAGACATCACTACTACCACCACTTCTGCCACTACCTCCTGCACCAAGCCACCATCATTTGTCACTTTATTGCAATAGCCTTCTACATGGTCTCCCTGCTTTCAGCCTCACCTCTTTAATTCTTTTCTCCGTAGAAGTCTCAGATAAACATTATAAAATATGTCAGATAACACTGCAACAGATAAAGGCTTTCTGCCAATTATTTATTTAAGAACCCAGTCATAACCGACTTTTGAAGATGGCGGAAGAGTAAGACGCGGAGATCACCTTCCTCCTCACAGATGCAACAGAAATACATCTACACGTGGAACTGCTTCTACAGAACACCCACTGAAAGCTGGCAGAAGACCTCAGACCTCCCAAAAGGCAAGAAAGTCCCCACGTACCTGGGTAGGACAAAAGAAAAAAGAATAAACAGAGACAAAAGAATAGGGACGGGACCTGCACCAGTGGGAGGGAGTTGTGAAGGAGAAAAGGTTTCCACACACTAGGAAGCCCCTTCGCAGGTGGAGACTGCGGGGGGCGGAGGGGGGAAGCTTTGGTGCCGCGGAGGAGAGCACAGCAACATGGGTGCGGAGGGCAAAGCGGAGAGATTCCCACACAGAGGATCAGTGCCACCCAGCACTCACCAGCCCGAGAGGCTTGTCTGCTCACCCGCCGGGGAGGGCGGGGCTGCGAGGTGAGGCTCAGGCTTCGCAGGCAGCGGACTGGCTGCATGAACACAGCCTGAAGGGGTTAGTGCACCACGGCTAGCCGGGAGGGAGTCCGGGGAAAAGTCTGAACCTGCCGAAGAGGCAAGAGACATTTTCTTCCCTCTTTGCTTCCTGGTGCGCAAGGAGAGGGGATTAAGAGCGCCGCTTAAGGAGCTCCAGAGACGGGCGTGAGCTGCGGCTAAGAGCACAGACCGCAGAGACGGGCATGAGACGCTAAGGCTGCTGCTGCCGCCACCAAGAAGCCTGTGTGCGAGCACAGGTCACTATCCACACCTCCCTTCAGGGGAGCCTGTGCAGCCCGCCACTGCCAGGGTCCTGGGATCCAGGGACAACATCACCGGGGGGAACACACGGCGCGCCTCAGTCTCTGCAGCCGCAGGCTCTCCGCGCACTCCGTTCCCTCCCTCCCCCCGGCCTGAGGGAGCCACAGCCCACTAATCAGCGGCTCCTTTAACCCTGTCCTGTCTGGGCGAAGAACAGACGCCCTCCAGCGACCTACATGCAGAGGTGGGGCCAAAATTAAAGCTGAGCCCATGGGAGCTGTGCAAAAAAAGAAGAGAAAGGGAAATTTCTCCCAGCAGCCTCAGGAGCAGCGGATTAAATCTCCACAGTCAACTTGATGTACCCTGCATCTGTGGAATACCTGAATAGACAACGAATCATCCAAAATAGAGGAGGTGGACTTTGAGAGCAAGATTTATTATTTTTTCCCCTTTTCCTTGTTTTGTGAGTGTGTATGTTTATGCTTCTGTGTGAGATTTTGTCTGTATAGCTTTGCTTTTACCATTTGTCCTAGGGTTCTATCTGTTCGTTTTTGTTTTTTTTACTTAAAAAAATTTTTTTTCGTAATAATTAATTTTTATTTTAATAACTTTATTTTATCTTACTTTATTTTATTTTCTTTTATCCTTTCTTTCTTTCTTTCTTTCTTTCTTTCTTTCTTTCTTTCTTTCCTTCCTTCTTTCTTTCTTTCTTTCTTTCTACTTTTTCTCCCTTTTATTCTGAGCCGTGTGGAAGAAAGGATCTTGGTGCTCCAGCCAGGAGTCAGTGCTGTGCCTCTGAGGTGGGAGAGCCAACTTCAGGACACTGGTCCACAAGAGATCTCCCAGCTTCATGTAATATCAAACAGTGAAAATCTCCCAGAGAGCTCCATCTCCATGTCAGGATCCAGCTTCACTCAACGACCAGGAAGCTACAGTGCTGGACACCCTGTGCCAAACAACAAGCAAGACAGGAACACAACCCCACCCATTAGCAGAGAGGCTGCCTAAAATCATAATAAGTCCACAGACACCCCAAAACACACCACCAGACGTGGACCTGCCCACCAGAGAGACAAGATCCAGCCTCATCCACCAGTACACAGACACTACTCCCCTCCACCAGGAAACCTACACAACCCACTGAACCAACTTTAGCCACTGGGGACAGACACCAAAAACAACAGGAACTACGAACCTGCAGCCTGCAAAAAGGAGACCCCAAACACAGTAAGATAAACAAAATGAGAAGACAGAAAAACACACAGCAGATGATGGAGCAAGATAAAAACCCACCAGACCTAACAAATGAAGAGGAAATAGGCAGTCTACCTGAAAAAGATTTCAGAATAATGATAGTAAAGATGATCCAAAATCTTGGAAACAGAATAGACAAAATGCAAGGTACATTTAACAAGGACCTAGAAGAACTAAAGATGAAACAAGCAATGATGAACAACACAATAAATGAAATTAAAAATACTCTAGAAGGGATCAATAGCAGAATAACTGAGGCAGAAGAATGGATAAGTGACCTGGAAGATAAAATAGTGGAAATAACTACTGCAGAGCAGAATAAAGAAAAAAGAATGAACAGAACTGAGGACAGTCTCAGAGACCACTGGGACAACATTAAATGCACAAACATTCAAATTATAGGGGTTCCAGAAGAAGAAGAGAAAAAGAACGGGACTGAGAAAATATTTGAAGAGATTATAGTTGAAAACTTCCCTAATATGGGAAAGGAAATAGTTAATCAAGTCCAGGAAGCACAAAGAGTCACATACAGAATAAATCCAAGGAGAAACATGCCAAGACACATATTAATTAAACTGTCAAAAATTAAATACAAAGAAAACATATTAAAAGCGCAAGGCAAAAATAACACACAAGGGAATCCCATGAGGTAAACAACTGATCTTTCAGCAGAAACTCTGCAAGCCAGAAGGGACTGGCAGGACATATTTAAAGTGATGAGGGAGAAAAAACTACAACCAGGATTACTCTACCCAGTAAGGATCTCATTCAGATTTGATGGAGAAATTAAAAACTTTACAGACAAGCAAAAGCTGAGAGAGTTCAGCACCACCAAACCAGCTTTACAACAAATGCTAAAGGAACTTCTCTAGGCAAGAAACACAAGAGAAGGAAAAGACCTACAATAACAAACCCAAAACACTTAAGAAAATGGGAATAGGAACATACATATCGATAATTACCTTAAATGTAAATGGATTAAATGCTCCCACCAAAAGACACGGACTGGCTGAATGGATACAAAACAAGACCCATATATTTGCTATCTACAAGAGACCCACTTCAGACCTAGAGACACATACAAACTGAAAGTGAGGGGATGGAAAAAGATATTCCATGCAAATGGAAACCAAAAGAAAGCTGGAGTAGCAATTCTCATATCTGACAAAATAGATTTAAAAATAAAGACTATTACAAGAGACAAAGGACATTACATAATGATCAATGGATCGATGCAAGAAGAAGATATAACAATTGTAAATATTTATGCACCCAACATAGGAGCACCTCAATACATGAGGCAAATACTAACAGACATAAAAGGGGAAATTGACAATAACACATTCATAGTAGGGGACTTTAACACCCCACTTTCACCCATGGACAGATCATCCAAAATGAAAATAAATAAGGAAACACAAGCTTTAAATGATACATTAAACAAGATGGACTTAATTGATATTTATAGGACATTCCATCCAAAAACAACAGAATACACATTTTTCTCAAGTGCTCATGGAACATTCTCCAGGATAGAACATATCCTGGGTCACAAATCAAGCCTTGGTAAATTTTAGAAAATTGAAATTGTATCAAGTATCTTTTCCAACCACAATGCTATGAGACTAGATATCAATTACAGGAAAAGATCTGTAAAAAATACAAACACATGGAGGCTAAACAATACACTACTTAATAACGAAGTGATCACTGAAGAAATCAAAGAGAAAATAAAAAAATACCTAGAAACAAATGACAATGGAAACACGACGACTCAAAACCTATGGGATGCGGCAAAAGCAGTTCTAAGAGGGAAGTTTATAGCAATACAATACTATCTTAAGAAACAGGAAACATCTCGAATAAACAACCTAACCTTGCACCTAAAGCAATTAGAGAAAGAAGAACAAAAAAACCCCAAAGTTAGCAGAAGGAAAGAAATCATAAAGATCAGATAAGAAATAAATAAAAAAGAAATGAAAGAAATGATAGCAAAGATCAATAAAACTAAAGGATGGTTCTTTGAGAAGATAAACAAAATTGATAAACCATTAGCCAGACTCATCAAGAAAAAAAAGGAAGGGCTTCCCTGGTGGCGCAGTGGTTGAGAGTCTGCCTGCCGATGCAGGGGACACAGGTTGGTGCCCCAGTCCGGGAAGATCCCACATGCCGTGGAGCGGCTGGGACCGTGAGCCATGGCCGCTGAACCTGTGTGTCCGGAGCCTGTGCTCCACAACAGGAGAGGCCACAACAGCGAGAGGCCCGCATACAGAAAAAAAAGAAAAAAAGGGAGAAGACTCAAATCAATAGATTTGGAAATGAAAAAGGAGAAGTAACAACTGACACTGCAGAAATACAAAATATCATGAGAGATTACTACAAGCAACTCTAGGCCAATAAAATGGACAACCTGGAAGAAATGGACAAATTCTTAGAAATGCACAAACTGCCAAGACTGAATCAGGAAGAAATAGAAAATACGAACAGACCAATCACAAGCACTGAAATTGAAACTGTGATTAAAAATCTTCCAACAGGCCTTCCCTGGTGGCGCAGTGGTTGAGAATCTGCCTGCTAATGCAGGGGACACGGGTTCAAGCCCTGGTCTGGCAGGAACCCACATGCTGCGGAGCAACTAGGCCCGTGAGCCACAACTGCTGAGCCTGCGCGTCTGGAGCCTGTGCTCCGCAACAAGAGGGGCCATGATAGTGAGAAGTCCGCACACTGTGATGAAGAGTGGCCCCCACTTGCCACAACTAGAGAAAGCCCTCACACAGAAACGAAGACCCAACACAGCAAAAATTAATTAATTAATTAATTAATAAACTCCTACCCCCAACATCTTCTTAAAAAAAAAAAAAATCTTCCAACAAACAAAAGCCCAGGACCAGATGGCTTCACAGGCGAATTCTATCAAAAATTTAGAGAAGAGATAACACCTATCCTTCTCAAACTCCTCCAAAATATAGCAGAGGGAGGAACACTCTGAAACTCCTTCTATGAGTCCACCATCACCCTGATACCAAAACCAGACAAGGATGTCACAAAGAAAGAAAACTACAGGCCAATATCACTGATGAACATAGTTGCAAAAATCCTCAACAAAATACTAGCAAACAGAATCCAACAGCACATTAAAAGGATCATACACCATGATCAAGTGGGGTTTATTCCAGGAATGCAAGGATTCTTCAATATACGCAAATCAATCAATGTGATACACCATATTAACAAACTGAAGGAGAAAAACCATATGGTCATCTCAATAGATACAGAGAAAGCTTTTGATAAAATTCAACACCTATTTCTGATAAAAACCCTCCAGGAAGTAGGCATAGAGGGAACTTTCCTCAACATAATAAAGGCCACATATGACAAACCCACAGCCAACATCGTCCTCAATGGTGAAAAACTGAAAGCATTTCCAGTAAGATCAGGAACAAGACAAGGTTGCCCACTCTCACCACTTTTATTCAATATAGTTTTGGAAGTTTTAGCCACAGCAATCAGAGAAGAAAAGGAAATAAAAGGAATCCAAATCGGAAAAGAAGAAGTAAAGCTGTCACTGTTTGCAGATGACATGATACTATACATAGAGGAACCTAAAGATGCTACCAGAAAACTACTAGAGCTAAACAATGAATTTGGTAAAGTAGCAGGATACAAAATTAATGCACAGAAATCTCTGGCATTCCTATACACTAATGATGAAAAATCTAAAAGTGAAATCAAGAAAACACTCCCATTTACCATTGCAACAAAAAGAATAAAATATCTAGGAATAAACCTACCTAAGGAGACAAAAGACCTGTATGCTGAAAATTATAAGACACTGATGAAAGAAATTAAAGATGATACAAATAGATGGAGAGATATACCATGTTCTTGGATTGGAAGAATCAACATTGTGAAAATGACTTTATTACCCAAAGCAATCTACAGATTCAATGCAATCCCTATCAAACTACCACTGGCATTTTTCACAGAACTAGAACAAAAAATTTCACAATTTGTATGGAAGCACAAAAGACCCCGAATAGCCAAAGCAATCTTGAGAATGAAAAACAGAGCTGGAGGAATCAGGCTCCCTGACTTCAGACTATACTACAAAGCTACAGTAATCAAGACAGTATGGTACTGGCACAAAAACAGGAATATAGATCAATGGAACAGGATAGAAAGCCCAGAGAAAAACCCACGCACATATGGTCACTTTATCTTTGATAAAGGAGGCAGGAATGTACAGTGGAGAAAGGACAGACTCTTCAATAAGTTGTACTGGGAAACGTGGACAGCTACATGTAAAAGTATGAGATTAGAACACTCCCTAACACCATACACAAAAATAAGCTCAAAATGGATTAAAGACCTACATGTAAGGCCAGAAACTATCAAACTCTTAGAGGAAAACATAGGCAGAACACTCTATGACATAAATCACAGCAAGACCCTTTTTGACCCACCTCCTAGAGAAATGGAAATAAAAATAAACAATTGGGACCTAATGAAACTTCAAAGCCTTTGCACAGCAAAGGAACCCATAAACAAGACCAATAGACAACCCTCACAATGGGAGAATATATTTTCAAATGAATCAACTGACAAAGGATTGATCTCCAAAATTTACAAGCAGCTCATGCAGCTCAATAACAAAAAAACAAACAGCCCAATCCATAAGTGGGCAGACCTAAATAGACATTTCTCCAAAGAAGATATACAGATTGCCAACAAACACATGAAACGATGCTCAACATCACTGATCATTAGAGAAATGCAAATCAAAACTACAATGAGATATCATCTTACACCGGTCAGAATAGCCATCATCAAAAAATCTAGAAACAATAAATGCTGGAGAGGGTGTGGAGAAAAGGGAACACTCCTGCACTGCTGGTGGGAATGTGAATTGGTACAGCCACTATGGAGAACAGTATGGAGGTTCCTTAAAAACTACAAATAGAACTACCATATGACCCAGCAATCCCACTACTGGGCATATACCCTGAGAAAACCATAATTCAAAAAGAGTCATGTACCAAAATGTTCATTGCAGCTCTATTTCCAATAGCCAGGAGATGGAAACAACCTAAGTGTCCATCATCAGATGAATGGATAAAGAAGATGTGGCACATATATACAATGGAATATTACTCAGCCATAAAAAGAAACGAAATTGAGTTATTTGTAGTGAGGTGGATGGACCTAGAGTCTGTCATACAGAGTGAAGTAAGTCAGAAAGAGAAAGACAGTTACTGTATGCTAACACATATATATGGAATCTAAGAAAAAAAAATGTCATGAAGAACCTAGGGGTAAGACAGGAATAAAGACACAGACCTACTAGAGAATGGACTTGAGGATATGGGGAGGGGGAAGGGTAAGCTGTGACAAAGCGAGAGAGTGGCATGGACATATATACACTACCAAACGTCAAATAGATAGCTAGTGGGAAGCAGCTGCATAGCACAGGGAGATCAGCTCGGTGCTTTGTGACCACCTATATGGGTGGGATAGGGAGGGTGAGAGGGAGGGAGATGGAAGAGGGAAGAGATATGGGAACATATGTATATGTATAACTGATTCACTTTGTTATAAAGCAGAAACTAAGACACCATTGTAAAGCAATTATACTACAATAAAGATGTTAAAAAAAAAGAACCCAGTCATTGAAGCCTTCGTAGTCTTTAATGGTTGCTCTAGGCTGCAATATCTAGCCAGTCTCTTGGGAAAGAGAGCGCACTTGGAGAATATATGGAAGGTTTTTATGGCTTAGCCCTGGAAGGGACATGCAATATTTCTATCCACATTCTATTGGCAAGACTGAGTCACATGAACCCTCCTGGTTGGAGGGGGAGGGAGAATTGGAAGACATATTCCCTGTCTCAATAACCACTTCTCAACATTCAGTAATATTGCTACCTTCTTGAAGGGGGTCTTAGTCTTTAGTAGACTAGTTGACTTTGGCACAAACATAGCATCAAGAACTCTATTTAATTCACTGCTATATCTTCTGAACCTAGAACAGTAGTGTCTTATACGTAATGGAAATTCAGAAATATTTGTACAATAAATGAGCTTTGCAGGAATCCATGAGATATATTTCCTGTAAGAGCTAACACAGTGCTTGGCACAGAGCACATGCCCCATAGATGTTAACATAGTATTAGACTATCCTGTGTTTTCAGTGATCTTCATTGCCTGGACTTTCCAACAGATGGAGGATATACGTTGCCTTGCTTATTTGTATGTCTTTCCCAATGTCTTGAGGTTTCTTTTGGTGGATGACAGCACAGGTCAACAAAAAATGTTGACATAAAGGGGAGTTACAGAGTGTAACTATAGTAAACAAAACATCCTACCCTAAATATACTAAAGGTGTTCTTTGACAATACATCAAGCTGTTTAGCTCTCTTGTACTTTATGCTAGATTAATCAGAGTCAAGCCACATTAAACTGTTAGGGATCCCTTAAGCATAGCTGCAGTTCAGCAGCCTTGCAGTTCAGCAACCTTGGCTAACGAGAAATGTCATTAATTCTGTCAAAACAGAAATAAAATGAAATGATCAACTAGGATACCATTTGCAAACTCTTGTCTCACTATTTACATGGAAAGGAACTTACTATTGAGAAACATATCTAGTTATTTTTTATTTTTTTAGATGTTGGGGGTAGGAGTTTATTAATTAATTTATTTATTTTTGGTGTGTTGGGTCTTCGTTTCTGTGTGAGGGCTTTCTCTAGTTGTGGCAAGCAGGAGCCACTCTTCATTGCGTTGTGTGGGCCTCTCACTATCGCGGCCTCTCTTGTTGCGGAGCACAGGATCCAGACGTGCAGGCTCAGTAGTTGTGGCTCACAGGCCTAGTTGCTCGGTGGCATGTGGAATCCTCCCAGACCAGGGCTCGAACCCGTGTCCCCTGCATTAGCAGGCAGATTCTCAACCACTGCGTCATCAGGGAAGCCCAACATATCTAATTATTATGTCTGAGACTTAAATATAAACACAAAATAGCCCTGAAGTTTGTTAAAGAAATACAATCATAATTTGTATGCAATAAGATTAAAAGGCCTGGTTTATTTATTGCCCAATCATTTTCATGTATATTATCTTGCAAGGAGTAAGTAAATTGTAATTATCAATATGTTTCTACCTTAGTTGGTTGGAATAAAGAGATATTAAAGATCAATAACCAATGAGTCAGGTATGAATGCTTGAGTCTAGAAAAATGGTTGGGGTGTTGTAGCATAACAATGAGGATTTTACTGTCCTTTCAAGCCCTCTCTATAGGTACATTTCAGTCAGAAGACAAAAACTAGAGTAATTTAAACAGGGACATTTTAATATAAAGAATTGTTGAGCCACCATATGAGATTAAGTATAAGGTTGGAAAGAGAACTCTCAAGGATACTTTAGGACTGAGGGAGAATACTCAAAGAAGAACAAACTTGGAAGGGCAATTCATACCTTACTGAAGAAAGTAATGGATAGTGGAGAGGTTCCCTGAGTTTCACTGCCCCTAATCTCTAGGAAAGGACAAATGACCTAGTGGGATGCAGGCAAGCTGAGATTGGAGGCAGATACACAGACAGAGTGAGTTCAGAAGGAAACAAGAACTACTGTCCATGTGTGCCCTGAAGCACACGATGTCTGCATCAGAAGGGCATGGAAAGCAAATTTCCAGTGGTGCAGTAAATCCAAGGCTGATGAATAAGCATGCGGAGGGAGTAAGGTGCCACTGTGGGTGCTTCTAGAACTGGGAACTGGAAAGACCTCCTTCATAAGCCTAGTGAACTTCTGTGTATTGCTTGGGCTGTAGTGGGTCTAGGCTGCTGCACAAGACAAAAGTCAGGTGGCTGGTTTGCTGGATGGCCTGCTCCATGGGGCCCACCGTGTATGTGCACATGGGGTTGAGGAGAATAGGTAAGGAACTGGTCTGCCTGAGGCTTCTGGCTATGCCACTACTGCCCATATATGCTGTGAGAACATGAACAACTTACTTAACCTTGCTCAGATTCTATTTCCCTGTTTGTCAAATCAGGTAATGATGGTGTTTACTTCATGGGGTTGTTGTGAGGATTAAATGATTTATCACATGTAAAAGGCTTAGTATGTTAATAATGCATAATCAGTGATCATTATATGTTTCCTATCTCTGCCCTTGGTTTACTGTCACTATGATAATAGGAAGTTATTCATTCACTAAATATATTACTGCTGGCTGTGGTTTCCAGGTACTGTCCTTGGTGCTGAAACCTTCCCCTAAGGCTTACTTCCTTCAAGCCCCAGGTTGCCATCCATAAAAGGGATGTGATAATAAAATAATAATACCAATTTCAAAGGGTTGTTCTGAAAATCTAAATGAATTAGTGTATGCTAAAGATCTTTATTTCTATATTATTTTTGAAACCACAATAATACACTGGGTAAATATGCTTTCTTTAGCTTTTGAACATGAGATCAGTGAAGACTTTTTTCTTTAGTGCCCATTTTCAATAAAAGAGGTTAAAAATTGGCAGTGAAAACATTCTAATGTGGAATTCTATACCTTTTAAGTGTTCTTAAGTGAACTTGAGTCTATTAGGATAACATGATTGCATGTTCTTTTACTATAAAGGACAATAAGATTCATATCACTTTATCACAGAGAAAATGATTTTATACCATCATCTAGGAGTGACTTTTACATCAGCTATTCCTATTACCTGATTATTGCAGAGACAACAGCTACAGATGAACGATTCTCAAACTAAAGATTAATCTTTTTGTATTTGTCTTCTAAAGTTCTTTAGAACAGACTTCCCTACTCATTAACATAGATACACATCTTATAGAGTTATCTTGAAGGGTATACAAGATGTAGGATTATCCAGACTCCATACTACTGGGATTTAAAAGAAAAATAAAAAAACTGAGTAGAATTCATTATTTTAAAAATTCTTACATATATAAAGAAACAAAAGTAAAAGAAGACCATTATTCCATCATGTAGGAAACACATGATGACACTGTTAAGAAAATTAAAATAAAACATGAAAGTTATTTTAATATTCAAACAATCCAGAGGGTGGAAAATGAAAATTTTAAGTTCTCCCATACACTTCCCAACAGCTGCTCCTCCCAAGAAAAGCTTTGGAATACTTCTTTGTTTATTTTCAGAAAAATTTTATGTATACACCAGGATATATATTTCCATATATATTTTTCATTATTTGTACAAAATAGTCATATATACACATAAATTTATAAAATAATAAAAACATATCTTGTATGTTTCTTTTTTGCTGATCCTTTTATGCTAATACATGGAAGGAGCCATCTTACTTTTTTTCCTGGCAGCATTATATTCCATTACTTGAAAGTTCATTTTATTTAACTAATTTCCCACTGATGAACATTTATAATTATATTTTATTTTATCAATACTAATAATATTTTAACAAATATTGTTATGCATCTTACTGAATTTTGTGCATATATCCATTGAGTAAATTCTTGGCAGTCAGATTCAGAAGACATATTTAAATAAAATTTTGTTTGAACTATAAAACAACATAAAATTTTGTTTGAACTATAAATTTAATAGTTTGAACTATTAAATTTAAATAAGTTACAATAATGTCCATTCTCACCAAAATTATGACAGCACTCTTCATGTCACCACAAGCACTGGGTCTCATCAAAGTCTGTAACTTATCCCACTAAGAAAGGTGAATAAAAATGATCTCATTGTCACATTTATTGTGACTTGGATTTATTATGAGTGAGAATGAGCATTTTTCAGTATGTGCATTGGACATTAATTTTTTCTATAAGCATTCTCTTCATGCTATCCCCCTTAACATTTTCTGTTAACTATTTCTTATTTTTTCTTATTGATTTAGATGTGCTATGTGTGAATCCAAGAGTCAACCCTTTGTCAACCTTCTGTGTCAGTCCTATCTTTTATGGTTTCTTTATTATATAGCCTTTTAGAAAAGCCTTCCCAACTTCAAGATTAAAATAAATTTATCCATGATTTATCCAAAAACCTTTATCATTTTGTACACATAAAAATTACAGTTCATCTGAAATGTTTTTGATGTGGATATTTTCTTTGGGTTTTGGATGTAAATAGATCTTTTTAAAAATGTACTATTGGGGCTTCTCTGGTGGTGCAGTGGTTGAGAGTCCGCCTGCCGATGCAGGAGACATGAGTTTGTGCCCCGGTCCGGGAAGATCCCACATGCCACGGAGCGGCTAGACCCCTGAGCCATGGCCGCTGAGCCTGCGTGTCCGGAGCCTGTGCTCCGCAACAGGAGAGGCCACAACAGTGAGAGGAAACGCATACCGCAAAAAAAAAAAAAAAAAAAAAAAAAAGTACTATTAATCAATTGCTCCTGCACCATTAATTGAATAAACCCATTTATTCCACTTTATTTGAAATTACTTATTTAAAATAAATTAAATTCTGATATATATCTGAGTCTATATCTGGACCCTATTCCATTAAACTTCTATTTCTTATTCTGAAATGGTTTTGTTTTTGTAGTGTCCTAATTTGTTTTGATATTTTGTTAAGTAATAAGTCAATGCCATCCTCATTAATCTTTCCCCCTCCCCCCAGGGTTTTTCAGGATATTCTTGGACGTTTATTTTTCCAGATGAATTTTAGTATTATTTTCTTCATTCTCCAGGTTTGTTGTTGTTGTATTAGAATTTATATTGCATGGTCTTTGTTCTTCATTTACTTAAGTGTTCTTTTACCTCCCTCAGAGAGCTTAAACATTTTCTTTATACAAGTCCTATACATTCCTTATAAGATTTACTTTTAGATATCCATTCTTCTGCTTGGTATTTATTCTTTGATTCTATTTTCTTATTGACAGGGGCTTTTTTGGGGGGCGTATACTGGGAAGTTATTTATTTTTGTTTAATAAGTTTTCAGTCCATCACCTTACTGATTCCGTTTGCCTCTAATGGCTTTTCAGATATACTTAGTTTTTCTATTTCATATAATCATATCATTTGCAAATAAAGATAATTTTGCTTCCTCTTTTTCTTCATTTATATTGCTAATATAATTATCTTGTCTAATTGCATTAACTAATCCTTTTGCAGAAATATTAAACAATAGAATTAGTAGTCACTATTATTATTTCGCTGTACTTCTTTTCAACCTTTTTGTTCTTATGTATTTGCAAAGATAATAAAATTTATATATTATAAATTATTTTACAAAGTATTTTGTCTGCACATTTTAACAGAATTTTATTCTACAGAAATTTTTGAATTTTATTTTCCTTCAGTTTACAGATAGTGCATGTCCCTTTCACCAAATATATATATATATATATATATATATATATATTTTTTTTTTTTTTTTTTTTTTTTTTTCTTTCAGTGCGCAGACCTCTCACTGTTGTGGCCTCTCCCGTTGCGGAGCACAGGTTCCGGACACGCAGGCCCATCGGCCATGGCTAACGGGCCCAGCCGCTCTGCGGCATGTGGGATACTCCCAGACCGGGGCATGAACCCGTGTCCCCTGCATCAGCAGGCGGACTCTCAACCACTGCCCCACCAGGGAAGCCCACCAAATATTCTTTTAATGTTAATTTTGATGAATGTATTTGTTTAATCATTTAGCTATGCCATGATTCATTTAGTCCTTATCATATTATTGAATAAATAAATATCTCTAACTCTTCAACTTCTCTAAAGATGTTGTATTCATTCATTTATTTGACAAAAATATATCGAGTGCCAATATGCAACAGGCAGTATTGTAGATGATAGAGACAAAATTCCTGCCTCATGGAGTTTACATTTCTAGTAAAATATATAACAAACAAGCAAAATATATGTTATATAAGAATTACAGAAGATGGAAGATAGGGAATAGGAACAAGAATTTCTAGAAAAATGGGTTACAATTTAAATAGCCTGGTAATGTAAGGTGTCATCTGATGTGCTGTTTGAACAGAGAACTTTAAGAGTTAAGGAGCGAGCTATATGTATGTCTGATGGAAAGCATTTCAAGCAGTGCCAGTGCAAATGTCCTGAGATAGGCTTTTACTTATGTGTTCAAAGAACAAGGAGATCAGTGTGGCTAGAGTAAATGATAAATGGACCAAGAAGTAAATGGTAAGTGTAGTGGTCAGAGAGTTAGTGGCCAGATAATAGGGAGCACTGGTGAAAACTAAGACTTTCAACCTGAGGGAGATGGGGAGACTTAGAAAGTTTAACACAGAGGAGAGATATGATCAGACTTACATTTTTAAAAGATCACTCTGGATGCTGTACTGAGTGAACTAAAATGGGATAAGAGTGCAGTAGTCTAGATAAGAGATGAAAATAGTTGGAGCTAGAGAGATAGTGGGGAAACTAGTGAGAAGGAGTCAGATTCTGGATATTGACAGAAAGAGAAGTTAGTGATAAATTTAAGGTCTAGACCTTGACTGCTGGAAGAATCGAGTTGTCATTTAATGAGATTGGGAGGAGCAAGATGGGACAATCATATGGGCAGGTTTTCTTCAGATAAAATTGATATGCAAATTAATCCCCCAAGTGGAGAGGTCAAGTAGGAAGATGGATATTTGAGCCTGGAGTTCAAGGGACTGGTCTGGCATAAAGAAATAATTCAGAAGTCATCAGCATTAACATGATATTTAAAACCATGAGGATGGATAAAATAACCTTGGAAGGAAGCACAGAGAGAAAATATGTTAGGACTGAGTCCTAGGGTATTCCAATATTTAGAAGTCAGGACATGAGGAGAAACCAGGAAAAAGAGAAATGCAGGGGCTTCCCTGGCGGCACAGTGGTTGAGAATCTGCCTGCTAATGCAGGGGACACGGGTTCAAGCCCTTGTCTGGGAGAATCCCACATGCTGTGGAGCAACTAGGCCCGTGAGCCACAACTACTGAGCCTGCTCGTCTGGAGCCTGTGCTCCGCAACGAGAGGCCACGATAGTGAGAGGCCCGTGCACCGCGATGAAGAGTGGTCCCCGCTTGCAACAACTAGAGAAAGCCCTCGCACAGAAACGAAGACCTAACACAGCAAAAATAAATTAGTTAATTAATAAACTTCTACCCCCCAACATCTTCTTAAAAAAAAAAAAAAGAGACATGCATGACCATTGAAGAAGGAAGAAAACCAAAAGAGTAATATTCCTGAAGCTAAGGTGAAAAAAAGTGGTTCAAAAAGGAATGATTAACTATGTCAAATGCTTACTGCTGGGTCAAATAAGCTGAAGACTAAGAATTGATCTCTAGCTCTAGAAACAAGGTGGTCACTGATGGGTTTTATAAAAGCTATTTCTCTGGAGTGGTGGAAAGGAACGCTCCCTGGAGAGAAATCAAGAGCAGATATGGGAAGCAAGAGCTGCAAATGTGAGAGAGGAGGAAGGAGAGGATGATAGAGATTTAGCAAGCTGATGGGAAAGTAAAAAGCTGAGTGTACAATAATAGAATTGCCAGGCAATATGAGCCCCCTTGTGGTTACAGGTCATAAAATTAAACTGCGAGCAGTCACAAAACTTCTCATTTTTCTCCAGCCAATTCAGCAGCTCGAATACAAAGATGGAATACCTGGAGAAGTTGCTTCAACCAGAATTCTCTTTGAGCCACATGAGTACAGCAGAGGGAGAAAAAGTCAGGAGAATGCCTCTAATGAAGGAACATTGAACTGAACGGAGAGAGGAAGAAATTAGGACATGAAAAGGACAAGGTAGGTCGTAGGTGTTGGAGGGGCTTATGAATTGTTAGAACTGGGTTATCTTAACGCTAACAGTCTTTCTAAAGTTATCTTAGAGGGAATTAATTGTAAAGACACAAGTGGTGTTCAAAGAATTAGGATGTTCAGAACTGAGACTATGCTCTTGGGCAGCATGACAAAGTCTAGGAGGTAACAATGGCAATGGAAATCTCAGGTGGGATGGAGATAAAAACCATTGGAAGAGGAGAGGTTTAGTAACTAAGAGGTCAGGGTTTTGAAAGGATTGTCGATACAGATATTGAAGTCACTAAGATTTGATGCAGGAGCAGTGCTTGAGATATTGGTAGTGAGTCAGGAGATCAAATCTTTGAGTGAGAGGGAATAATTCACAATCTTTAAAAAATTGCACAAGAAATGGTAGCAGGTGGTATATTCTACTTAAATATGTTTAAAGCTGGGGATGGGGGTGGTTAAGAAGATACCAGCGAGAAAGTTACTGCATTTGCAAGAATGGCCTTCTGTGTAACTCTGATTATTTCCTTAAGTTATATTTCTGAATAAAATTCAAAGGCTGTGAACGTTTTTGAGCTCTAGATCCAATTGTCAAATTACCCTCTAGAGATGAGGCATCGATTTACAAATTCACCAGCAGTGTATAAGAATGTCCTTTTTAATGACTTCACTAACACTGAAAATTATCAGTTTAAAACTCCTTGCAAATTTTGAACGCAAGAATTATATCAAACTGTTGCTTTCATCTCATTTCATTCATTAAATTATCATCTATTGAGTGCTTACTGTTCAGCATTAGGTTAGACTCTGGATTTGTCCCTGCTTTTATGGAGGTTATAATCTCACCAGAGAAAGACTTTACACAAATAACTAATTAATTACTATTGTGTCAACAGTGAGGGAAGAAAAGTACTGGTAGTGCAAGGGAGTACCAGGATAACAAGGAAGACCTATCCAGTCTTGGGTGTGGAGTGAATACTTAAAGTGTTAAGTTGAGTCTTGGTGATTAGTGTTAGTTGGTGAGACATTTTTAAGATTGTTTTTGGAAATTTTATTTCTTCATTTATAGACTTCATGATCATGTGTTCTGTACACTTTTAATTGAAACTTGCATCTGCTTTTAAACAGACAATGTATAATTTTAGATGGTTTTTCTCATGGCATGTCTTAGAACAGAACACTAGTGAAATGTTGTCTTTGTGATGGCTATTTGTTCCATAACATTGTACCCTTTTCCTCCTCTCCCCACCCTTATAGCCTGGTAACAGACCCTACCTTCCTGGCCCCAGGGAGGTGAGCATATGACAATGAGTGGGCTAATAATGTACCCAACCAACCGGTCAAAAGCTGGGCACATCCTTAGGTCATGTAGGAACCTTCTATTTAACTAAAGCTGGTTGGGAAAAGTATAATTTCTTCTCCAGAAACAAACCTGTAAAGATATAAATCCAGAACTCCCTGTGGCTGTAGTTGTATGCTTATGGGACTAGGTAGCCTGGGAGAACAAAGTTAACATCTAGAGAGAAATAGGAGATCTTTAGATGGAAAGGGAGAAAGGGAGTACAGGAGGGAGAGCACGGAAGCGAGAGGAAAAAGACAGGGAATACAACAGTCAAGTCCCTGTATGCAGCCTCCCCTGAGGCCAGGACACAGTTCCTGCCAGCTTGGCTCTTCTGTGGTGTAGGTGAGCCAAGAGAGTCCCTACTGATCAGCCCTATGAGACTAATCAGTCTCACCCATTAGCAACAGGCAGAGTGCCTTGTTGAATATATTAACATTTTCTTATGTGTGTGTGTGTTTTAAATTTTTATTGGAGTATAGCTGATTTACAATGTTGTGTTAGTTTCTGCTGTACAGCAAAGTGGATCAGTTATACATATATTGATACATATATCCACTCTTTTTTAGATTCTTTTCCCATATAGGTCATTACACAGTACTGTGTGGAATTCCCTGTGCTATACATTAGGTCCTAATTAGTTTTCAATTTTATATACAGTAGTGTGTATATGTCAATCCCAAACTCCCAATTTATCCCTCTCTCTTCTTTTCCCCTTGGTAATCATAAGATTGTTTTCTACACCTATGACTCCATTTCTGTTTTGTAAATAAGTTCATTTGTACCCTTTTATTAGATTCCACATATAAGTGATATCATATGATATTTGTCTTTGTCTGACTTACTTCACTCAGTATGACAATCTCTAGGTCCATCCATGTTGCTGCCGATGAACATTTTCTTATTTAATTTAGTATCTGACACACAGTAGGAACTTAATGATTGATTCATGAATTGAATTGAATATGAATTAATGAATTAATTGAATGAATGATTCAAGAACAACATTTTTTAAACAGTATACAGAAAACACAGGATTTTGTTAGTAGTGATGTTTTGTTTTGTTTTGTTTACAACACTGCAATGATCCTAAACTGGTGTTGTCTGGATAGCTTCAAGAAAGTAAGACAAGAATTGGTTCGGAAATACCAAGTTCATCAAGGCTGTATGTTTTAATTGGATTTTTAGGGATGAGATATGTTTCAATGTACTTTTATTTAATAAAAGTACATAATGTTGCTATCATAATGTTGCTTCTGGAAGCCTTCTTCCTGGTGGGTTTTTTTTTATTTTTTTTCCATTCCATGTATTGATGTGTTAGTAAACTCCATCTCCCTTCTTCCTATTGGGTGAAGTAGCTACAGTTTGGGAGTGGAAAGAAGAAACAGGAAGAGCCATCATTTCCCCCGTGCCTGAGAATGTATTTTTGCTGCTCTCTGTGATCAGATATCATTATAAATGAAGATCGCTCCATACAAACAAAGGGAGAGGAGGACAAATAACAGTGTGTCCTCTGTTACATGGTTAAAGCTGGGGTCTAGGGAGTAAGTGGAGCCAATAGAAATGAGCCTCACAGAAATACAATGCTTCTTTATTTACCAGTTTTAAATAAGAAGGAAATCATCTTTTACCTGTATTTCTTACTAGTGTCCAGCTCCCAAAATTCTTTTAGAACATAAAACACTATAAAATGAATAGGAAAATATTCTCTTTTACATTGGTATAGAAACATGCACTTGGCTTTACTTTAATATTTAAAAAAATAATAAAATAGGGACTTCCCTGGTGATGCAGTGGTTAAGAATCTGCCTGTCAAAGCATGGGACACAGGTTCGAGCCCTGGTCCAGGAAGATCCCACATGCCATGGAGCAACTAAGCCTGCGAGCCACAACTACTGAGCCCGCGTGCCACGACTACTGAAGCCCATGCACCTAGAGCCCGTGCTCCACAACAAGAGAAGCCACCGCAATGAGCAGCCTGCGCACCACAAAGAAGAGTAGCTCCCGCTTGCCACAACTAGAGAAAGCCCGCGGGCAGCAACAAAGACCCAATGCAGCCAAAAATAAATAAAATAAAATAAATTTATAAAAATAATAATAATAAAATAAAAAGGTAAAAACCATGACGTTACTTCTAAGTTCCATTGACTATAATGCCACCACAAAATTGATACTATAAACGTTGCATACATTGTTTTCCTTTGAGAATCACTTTTCAAACCATTAATTTCAACACGTAGTACAATGTAGTACACGTAGTACAATGGATAAGTCACAATGTCTTGAATCAGAAAGTTTAGTCTGCATTTGGACAAGTCATTCAGTCTCTCTAAGCATGTTTGCTCTTCTATAAAGTGAGGATAGTAATACCTACCCATTTGACGGGTAAAGAAAATGAAGAACAGGAAGAGTGAGTGACTTGGCCCAAGGTACTATCAGAAGGCTGGCAGAGGCAGACACTGGAGCTCAGTTCTTTTGTCTTTCCTAGGACTCCTTGAAGGATATTGTAAATAATAGCTACTGTTCTATATATAAGTACATAAACAATTTTAGGAAAATTGTTTATATATTCTGTAGACATTTTTTAAGAATAATGACAAATTAATTTTGTAACACATTTTACAGGCTCATTATAAATAATACATGGAATTTTTTAAAATATCTGAGTCACATTCCTCTACCCATTGAGAACAATGTAATAGCCAATACCTCTTGTACATAAGTGTGGGGACAGATTAAAGAACAGAACTTTTGCTTTTGTCTGTCAACATTTCAGTCAAAGACCCAAAGCTGAAAACAATCCATGAGAAGTACTCCTATATCCTATAGAAACATGGAGACTCTTTCTAAGGGTTTCTGGTTTCAACTTCTCACTTCTTTTTTTTTTTTCTTAATATTCAAGGGATTTTAAAAAGTCCGTGTCATTCATTATACATAGATTTTCCTACTTATCAATCTTCATATTTGGTTCTTTCATTTCAAAAACATTTTTGAAGATCTTTTCTGCCTCTCTGTTGGACTCTCTACTTCAAAAACACTGTCGGGCTTCCCTCGTGGCGCAGTGGTTGAGAGTCTGCCTGCTAATGCAGGGGACGCGGGTTCGAGCCCTAGTCTGGGAGGATCCCACATGCCTGGAGCAACTAGGCCCGTGAGTCACAACTACTGAGCCTGCGTGTTTGGAGCCTGTGCTCCGCAACAGGAGAAGCCGCGACAGTGAGAGGCCCGCGCACCGCGATGAAGAGTGGCCCCCGCTCGCCGCAACTAGAGAAAGCCCTCGCACAGAAACGAAGACCCAACACAGCAAAAATTAATTAATTAATTAATAAACTCCTACCCCTGACATCTTCTTTCCAAAAAAAAAAAAAGTAATTGATATAGATTGACATCCATGTGTGGATTCTACAAAAACAAGAAAACAAAGAAATTCTACTTTATTAACTAAGTAGTTATCTCTGAATTTTATTTATCTCCAGGTTCTTCAGCTTTCAGAGGAGTCCCTTTGGCCTCTGCAAACATCCAGAGATAGGAAAGAGGAGCTGTTGAGATTACAGACCTCGTTATGCCCTAAAGCCTAGTTTACCCTGAGTATTTCGCAAAGAAAAGATGATATGACCATTAGTTCTTATTCTTGCTTGTGCAAAGAGCGTTGTCAAGACTGAGTGTGATTGGCAATCTCTTCAGTTGTTATGGAGCAGATATGGGGATGTTATCAAGTAGCATAGTGCTTTCCAGATTGAGTGCTGCCATGCATGTAGCCGGGTATGTGCCCAGTATGAAAAACTAGAATGTCTCGGTAGAGCAGGTAAACACTTGGTATTTGTTCTCTAATCAGAAATACAAATTTCTGCATAATAACACCCCACTATTAGTTAAGGTATTTCTTTGCAATAAATGTAGTCTGTTATACTCTGTTATACAGTGAAACTAAATCACAGGTTGCAATGAGCTCCACATTTCTCTTGAGAAGATTGCATTATACATGTAAATTAAACTCCAGATTGCTTTATACGTGTACAGTAAAGTTTAAATATATATATTAAACTACTTGCTTTGTCACTTTTGATGGTATCGTATATTTTGTGGAATTATTCCAACTTAGCAAGTGTGGAAATCGATGTATTTGTACAACATAATGAGGTGTAGCAGAAGCTCTCCTTGACTCCGTAATCTAAGAAAAAAATCGTATTCGTCTCTCAAAGAATGTAACATGATTTTTTATTTTTAAAATGTAAGTCAGTCAAATATAATGCCTTTTTTGTATACATAATTTATAAAACCAAGAGTAAAGGTGAGGTTTCCAAGATGTATTTTATAAAGCAGGGGTCCCCAGCCTCCGCTTTAAAATTGTCTTCCATGAAACTGGTCCCTGGTGCCAAAAAAGGTTGGAGACCACTGGTTATAAAGGATCTAGGGTTTCTCAGACCCCATGATCTGAACTTTATTTCAAAATTCAAAAATCCAGTTGCAGGTTTGAAATGTAAACACTTAGGGCTGATAACCCACTAAATTACTGAAACTTCTATGTGGGTGATTACGGTAGTTACCTATTATCTTGACGCCCAGCATCTGTGTTTTCTTCTCCTGGTAATGAATCTTGACTTTCCAAAGAAAAACTAGTCTCTCCCCTGCTTTGCGCCCAAGATCACAGGTGGTACATGTGGTTCAATCCTAATTTAAATACATCCTAAAAACAATCAGCCTAACACATCTGCTGGATACATTCAGTGCTTGGCTCTTGAAAGGCAAAGAGATGTTTCCAACAGGAACATTTATACCAGCTATCTGACCCTTCTTCTATAAGGTCTGGAGCTAAGGCCGTCATAGCCGGGGCTGTTACAGGAAATTTCTTTTATAGAAACCCATGGGAGCTTGAAGTAGAGGAAAATTTTGAATGGAAAGTTGAGAATGGGACTGAGAGATTAAGACTATCTACAGAATCTAAACAGGTTACAGAAAATGAAACCACAGCCAGGAGATAGCAGTTGGAATATACATGTGAGACTCAAAGAGCCAAACAATGATAGGTTAAGCAGGTACCAGAAAAAGGGCTGTTTTCTAAGGCTAGCTTTTTCCATCTTTTTGCAGCCTTATGCTTAGACAAGTCAGCTGCATTTAAATGCAAACACCAGATAGCCACTTGTTATACACTTGATATCATACCTAGATCGTAAGATACCTATGAAGCTGACATATGCATTCACAGATCATTGTATATCTGATCTTAATGCTGTCAGGTACTATAGACCTAAACTTAAAATACAACATAACAAATCACAGGAGATAGAGGTCTGAGGATTGGAAGGTTCCTTGGAACCATCTGTACAGTGATAGTCCCAGAAAGCGTTCCAGAGGAACACAGTGGTGGTTTATGGTTTAGTAACATAGACATTCTGGGAAAATTCGGGGAGAAACTAAGATGCTACTCACTGCAGTGTTGAGCTCCCACACACTCAAATGCTCCAGCTTTAAATTCAGCCAGGAGCAAAACAGAAGAATGGGAAACTTCTCTTACCAGACAGTAAGCACAAGGTAATAGCCTCAGAATCACACCTCTGCTGAATTCCTCATTATTAAATGGTGTTTTTAATGACCAGAGGCACAAAGGATGCCAGCCATTTAAGAGCCACTCCTTCTTTTCAGAACCCAGCTGGCAGAAACTGTAATTCCCAGCAGCCCTTGAACAGGTATCCCAGCAACAGCACCTTCCCCTGACTAATTACAGGCCAGCAGGGCTTCTCATCCCTTTATTTCCTTTCTCTTACCTGTCACTTTATTCCTTATCTCTCTTCAGACACTCTTCCAACTGTGCCCTGTATCTCTCTAAATCTTGAGTTCTCTGCATCCTGCTGCCTCTTCAGAGGGCCTTCTCAGAACCACTTTTACCAGGGCTCACACCTTCTGTGCAAACACTTTTGGTACACCATTCTTGTACCGTGAGTTCCCTTCTGTGTTCTCTCTTTGGGAATACTCCACCTTTTCTCTCATTCTTTCCTAACTTCTCCTCTTTTTCCCTAGCATCTGGGTATTCCCTCGTTCCTATAGAGCTTAGTGTTTAGCTCTATAGAAGCTGACGTAGACACAGTTCCTTGCTTACCCAACCTCCATTACTCTCACTTTCTTTATTTCTAGAACAACTCTGATCTGGTTCAAGTAACCACCATTACTCCACAAAGCCATGTGCTTCAGAAGAAATGAGCTCCCCTTGGGTGACTCCTAAGTACTGTAAGCTACCTAAAATCATCTCATTCCTTTTTCTTTTTTCTTTTTAAATTAATTAATTAATTTATTTTTGGCTGCGTTGGGTCTTCGTTGTTGCGTGGGGTCTTTCTCTAGTTGAGGCAAGCGGTGGCTACTCTTCATTGCAGTGGCTTCTCTTGTTGCAGAGCATGGGCTCTAGGCACACGGGCTTCAGTAGTTGTGGCACGCAGTCTCGGTAGTTGTGGCTCACGGGCTCTAGAGCACAGGCTCAGTAGTTGTGGCGCTACGGGCTTAGTTGCTCCTCAGCATGTGGGATCTTCCCGGAAGAGGGCTCAAACCCATGTCCCCTGCATTGCCAGGTGGATTCTTAACCACTGTGCTGCCAGGGAAGTCCTCATTCCTTTTTCTAAGCATAGGCTTAGAAAAGGAAATCTGTTCTGGCAAATGAGACATGAGAGGAAGTTGGCCGGAAGACTTATGGGAAAAGAATTTCCATTTTCTTAAAAAGACCCCAGGTGAAAGCCACCCCTTTCTTCTAAATGCCTTCATTGTGCTTTAATAATAATATGTTAACCATTTGTTGAGATCATATTTCATCTCAGGCTCACTGATTTATGAATGATCTTTCATCCTCCACAGTTCTGCAAGTATGTATTATAATCCCCTGAGCTTTAGAAGATATAAATTCATACAAATAACAAAGCCAGGACATTAACCCACTTCTTTTTGATCTGTGGTACATTCAGTCATTTTAATTAGAATTTTTTCTTCCTTATATATAAAAATTCTTTTAAACATGAACATAATTACTAACTGGTATTCTATGGAAAGAAAGCTTTTATAAATATAATAATAAATTAAGGTTATTAATCTGCTATATCTACATTCAATTATATTTGAGCAATATTTTTCTAATTACCTTATTAATACATTATAAAACTTGGAAAATCAAAAGAGAAATAATTATCTCTTATAATCTAAAAGTAACTACTATCAATATTTTCATATGTGTTCTACCAGTATTTTTTGGGTTTTTTTGGTTTTGGTTTTTTTTGCGGTACACAGGCCTCTCACTGTTGTGGCCTCTCCCATTGTGGAGCACGGGCTCCAGACGCGCAGGCTCACTGGCCATGACTCACGGGCCCAGCCGCTCCGCAGCATGTGGGATCTTCCCGGAACGGGGCATGAACCCATGTCCCCTGCATCGGCAGGCAGACTCTCAACCACTGCGCCACCAGGGAAGCCCACCAGTATTTTTTAATTCAAGCTTATAAGATTTATAAATGCATTGCAAAGTTGGTATCATATTGCATGCACCATTCTGTAACTCATTTTTAAAATAAAGCAATATATAGTGAACAGTTTCCCCCACCAAAAATACTCTTCCACAACATGATTTTTAATACCCTTTTATGATATACAAATATATTTTTCTTAATTATCCTACATAGTTGGTCATTTGTTTTTTCCAATTTTGTAACAGCAGAACCAGACCAAACTGGTCCTTTCCTGTTTCTAACAAGATACTGAGTTGTTTTTCAGAGACAACAGAACAAAACCACAAGTCATGCAGCAAAAGCATGTGCAGAGAGGAAAATTTTGACCTCGAATAATGACGGGAATCAAAGTTTTCTCCCCACCTCCCACCCCCACCACGTAACCAAAGGACTAGGATATGACCAGAACCTAAAGGCAGATCTGGAAGATCAGGTGCTGAAGTCTCTTAACCATACCTTACCATAAATTGCCAAGTTCCAAACCATTCAACCAAAATCTGTCCACCAGCGCTTCATATATCAACTATCCTCCCCTAACTTATAAAAATTTCATTGAACCCCAGATGGGGAGAGAGATTTAAGTCCTTTCTCCTGTCTCCTTGCTGGTCGACCTCGCAATAAAGCTCTTTCTTTTCTCAAAAGCCAGTGCCATGCTATTGACTTCTGTGGGTGTCGACAGTGAGCCCTTTGCTTGGTAACAATTTTTGCTATCATAAATAAGACTATGCTAAACATTTGTATACACATATTTTGTCCATTCCTCTACTTCCTTTCTTATTTTTTGGTTTTCTTTCCATAGTATGGATTAATTTTATTTTATTTTTCTTATTAGTTAACTATTTTATACATATTATTAGTTAACTATTTTATGTATATTAGTGTATATATGTCAATCCCAATCTCCCAATTCATCCCACCACCACCACAATTCCATCCCCTGCTTTCCCCTCTTCATGTCCATACATTTGTTCTCTATAGATGTGTCTCTATTTCTGACTTGCAAACTGGTTCATCTATACCATTTCTCTAGATTCCACATATATGTGTTACTATACGATATTTGTTTTTCTTTTTCTGACTTACTTCACTCTGTATGACATACTCTATGTCCACCCATGTCTCTACAAAGACGTGTTCCTTTCTATGGCTGAGTAATATTCCATTGTACATATGTACCACATCTTCTTTATCCATTTGTCTGTCGATGGGCATTTAGGTTGCTTCTATGACCTGGCTATTGTAAATAGTGCTGCAATGAACATTGGGGTGCATGTGTCTTTTTGAATTATGGTTTTCTCTGGGTATATGCCCAGTAGTGGGGTTGCTGGGTCATATGGTAATTCTATTGTTAGTTTTTTAAGGAACCTCCATACTGTTCTCCATAGTGGCTGTATCAATTGACATTCCCACCAACAGTGCAAGAGGATTCCCTTTTCTCCACACCTTCTCCATCATTTGTTTTTTGTAGATTTTCTGATGATGCCCATTCTAACTAGTGTGAGGTGAGACCTCACTGTAGTTTTGATTTGCATTTCTCTACTAATTAGTGATGTTGAGTACCTTTTCATGTGCCTCTTGGCCATCTGTATGTCTTCTTTGGAGAAATCTCTATTTAGGTCTTCTGCCCATTTTTGGATTGGGTTGTTTGTTTTTTTAATATTGAGCTGCATGAGCTGTTTATATATTTTGGAGATTAATCCTTTTGTCCATTGATTCGTTTGCAAATTTTTTCTCCCATTCTTTTTGTCTGTTTATAGTTTCCTTTGTTGTGCAAAAGCTTTCAAGTTTCATTAGGTCCCATTTGTTTATTTTTGTTTTTATTTCCATTACTCTAGGAGGTGGGTCAAAAAAGATCTTGCTGTGATTTATGTCATAGAGTGTTCTGCCTATGTTTTCCTCTAAGAGTTTTACAGTGTCTGGCCTTACATTTAGGTCTTTAATTCATTCTGAGTTTATTTTTGTGTATGGTGTTAAGGAGCATTCTAATTTCATCCTTTTACATGTAGCTGTCCAGTTTTTCCAGCACCACTTATTGAAGAGACTGTCTTTTCTCCATTGTATATCCTTGCCTCCTTTGTCATACATTAATTGACCATAGGTACATGGGTTTATCTCTGGGCTTTCTATTCTGTTCCATTGACCTATATTTCTGTTTTTGTCCCAGTACCATATTGTCTTGATTACTGTAGCATAGTCTGAAGTCAGGGAGTCTGATTCCTCCAGCTCCGTTCTTTCCCCTCAAGATTGCTTTGGCTATTTGGGGTCTTTTGTGTCTCCATATAAATTTTAAGATTTTTTGCTCTAGTTCTGTAAAAAATGCGGTAATTTGATAGGGATTGCATTGAATCTGTAGATTGCTTTGGGTAGTATAGTCATTTGCACAATGTTGATTCTTCCAATCCAAGAACGTGGTATATCTCTACATCTGTTTGTGTCACCTTTGATGTCTTTCATCAGTGTCTTATAGTTTTCTGAGTACAGGTCTTTTACTTCCTTAGGTAGGTTTATTCCTAGGTATTTTATTCTTTTTGTTGCAGTGGTGAATGGGATTGCTTCCTTAATTTCTCTTTCTGATCTTTCGTTGTTAGTGAGTAGGAATACAAGAGATTTCTATGCATTTATTTTGTATCCTGCAAATTTACCAAACTCATTGATTAGCTCTAGTAGCTTTTGGGTGGCACCTTTAGGATTTTCTATGTATAGTATCCAGTCATCTGCAAACAGTGACAGTTTTACTGCTTCTTTTCTAATTTGTATTCCTTTTATTTCTTTTTCTTCTCTGATTGCCATGGTTAGGACTTCCAAAACTATGTTGAATAATAGTGGTGAGAGTGGACATCCTTGTCTTGTTCCTGATCTTCGAGGAAATGCTTTCAATTTTTCACCATTGAGAATGATGTTTGCTGTGGGTTTGTCATACATGGCCTTTATTATGTTGAGGTAGATTCCCTCTGTGCCCACTTTCTGGAGAGTTTTTATCATAAATAGGTGTTGAATTTTATCAAAAACTTTTTCTGCATCTATTGAGATGATCATATGGTTTTTATTCTTTGAGTTTGTTAATATGGTGTATCACATTGATTGATTTGCATGTGTTGAAGAATCCGTGCATCCCTGGAATAAATCCCACTTGATCATGGTGTATGATCCTTTTAATGTGTTGTTGGATTCTGTTTGCTAGTATTTTGTAGAGGATTTTTGCATCTCTGTTCTTCAGTGATATTGGTCTTTTCTTTTTTTGTAGTATCTCTGTCTGGTTTTAGTATCAGGGTGATGGTGGCCTCATAGAATGAGTTTGGGAGTGTTCCTTCTCTGCAATTTTTTGGAAGAGTTTGAGAAGGATGGGTGTTATCTCTTCTCTAAATGTTTGATAGAATTTACCTGTAAAGCCATCTAGTCCTGGACTTTTGTTTGTTGGAAGATTTTTAATCACACTCTCAATTTCATTACTTGTGATTGGTCTGTTCATATTTTCTACTTCTTCCTGGTTCAGTTTTGGAAGTTTATACCTTTCTAAGAATTTGTCCATTTCTTCCAGGTTGTCCATTTTATTGGCATAGAGTTGCTTGTAGTATTCTCTTATGATACTTTGTATTCCTGTGCTGTCCATTGTAACTTCTCCATTTTCATTTCTAATTTTATTGATTTGAGTTCTCTCCATCTCTTTCTTGGTGAGTCTAGCTAAAGGTTTATTAATTTTGTTTATCTTCTCAAAGGACCAGCTTTTAGTATTATTGCTGTTGTTTTCTTTGTTTCTATTTCATTTATTTCTGCTCTGATCTTTATGATTTCTTTCATTCTACTGACCTTGGGTTTTGTTTGTTCTTCTTTCTCTAATTCCTTTGGGTGCGAGGTTAGATTGTTTATTTGAGATTTTTCTTGTTCCTTGAGGTAGGTTTGTATTGCTATAAATTTCCCTCTTAGAACTGCTTTTGCTGCACCCCATAGGTTTTGGGTCATCGTGTTTTCATTGTCATTTGTCACTATGTATTTTTTGATTTCCTCTTTGATTTCTTCAGTGATCTCTTTGTTATTTAGAAACGTATTGTTTAGCCTCCATGTGTTTGTGTTTTTCACATTTTTTTCCCTGTAATTGATTTATAATCTCATAATGTTGTGGTCCGAAAAGATGCTTGATATGATTTCAGTTTTCTGAAATTTACTGAGGCTTGATTTGTGACCCAAGATGTGATCTATCCTAGAGAATGTTCCATGTGCACTTGAGAAGAAAGTGTAATCTGCTGTTTTCAGATGGAATGTCTTATAGATATCAATTAAATCTGGTCTACTGTGTCACTTAAAACTTGTGTTTCCTTACTAATTTTCTGTCTGGATGATCTGTCCATGGGTGTAAGTGAGGTGTTAAAGTCCCCCACTATTATTGTGTTATTGTCGATTTCCTCTTTTCCTAGTTTTATTGAGATATAATTGACATGTGGCACTGCCTAAGTTTAAGGTGTTCAACATAATGATTTGACTTATATACATCATGAAATGATGATGACAGTAGGTTTAGTGAATATCTATTATCTCATATAGATACAAAATTAGTGAAATAGAAAATATATATATATGCATTTTTTCCTTGTGATGAGAACACTTAGAAAAGGGGGTCATTTTAATGCATTACTTTGGTTACTAGAAGGATGAACTTTTTATTATTTTGTGAATTTTCTCCTCCTGACTTTTAACTATGTTTATTTGGAGAGTCATCTTTTGATGTTGATTTGTAACACATGATAAAGTAGGATAATAATTTGCTATATCCATTACGAAAAATTTCAATTTTCCATTTGCCTTTTACTTTTTAATGAAAATATTTAGCTTTTATTCCTTTTAAAATATATGTACCATTTTTTAAATCAGAAAATAACTAAAAGTATAAGAAAAGAGTGAGATATCTCAAGTAATTTCCCAGTTTGGAGACAACAACTGATATGATTTTGTTGTATATCCATCCAACCTTGATAGATGGATATATAGAAATGTGTATGTACAAACAGGTACACATATATCATTTTATAAAAGCTGGATCACATTTGCTGTTTTGTAGTCTGCAACATTTGCACTACTATCCTTACAAATTCATCTTTTTTTTCACTTTTTAAAAATTAATACTTTACCTTTTTAGAGCAATTTTTGGATCACAGCAAAACTGAGGGGAAATTGGAGGTATTTCCCGTGTACCCTTGTCTTCACAAATGCATAGGCTCCCTCATTATCAACCTTACAAATTCATCTTTATGCCTGTGTCATTTTTTCTTTAGGACATATTTATAGAATGTTTATGTTTTTAATGTAAAGAAGTGATCTCAAATTTTTTACAACTGAACAGTGTATTACTGTTAACCACATGCGTAACTTCTATAAGGTGGAGAAGATGAAAGATTTTCTACAGAATGTCAAATTTATACAAGTATAGGCAGTAACAACTGTGGCACTTATTCTATCTGGTGAATGACAAGTTTATTTTGATATCTATTGTAACATTCACATTAGTTTCAGGACATTAAAATGGTGAGAAAATATGTGTTTATGGGAAACAAGAAACTTTGGATCTTAAAGCTGTTTATTGTGAATTAAAATGTGGAAGTACATGCACCCTCTCATTTTTATTTCAATGTATTCTTATCTATTTTACCTGTTTTTCCTTGTAGATCAGTGAGCTGTAGTAATTTTCTATGAATAGTGAATATTTTAGGTTTTGCAGGCCTAATGGTTTCTGTCACACTACTGAATTCTGCATTTGTAGAGCAACAGGCACCATAGAGCATACGTAAACAAATAAATGTGTTCCAATAAAACTTTTTTACAAAAGTAATATCTGGCCAAGTTTGATCCCTGGGCCTCAGCTTGCAGACCCTTGTTCTAAATATATATTAGAATCATTTTGCTGTGGGGGAATTTCATTGGAATTCCATCAAGGGTCAAATTGATCTGGGGATGGTTAACATTTTTACAATAATGCAACTTCCCATCTTGGAGCAAGATACATCACTAAATGGATTTAAATTCTTTTATGTCCCATAACTAAATGTCATCTATCTTAAAAACTGACCAAATTATCTGTCAGTTACCGCCTGTATAGTGCACATACCACGGATCAGTCTCTCCGTCCTTTAATCTCAGAATACATCACTTTGTATAAAGCCCATTCTAAGGAGAGGGGTTTTTTTTTTTTTTTTGGCTGCACCTTGTGGCATGCGGGATCTTAGTTCCCAGACCAGGGATCAACCAGTGTCCCCTGCATTGGGAACGCAGAGTCTTAACCACTGGACTGCCAGGTAAGTACCAGGAGAGGGTTCTTTTCTCTTCCTACTTTAGTTACAGGTGTGTAGATAACTGACTGTGTGGTTCAGCTTTTTTCTTTTTTTTAATTTAATTTTTTTGAGCAGTTTTAGGTTCAAAACAAAAATGAAAAGAAGATACAGAGATGTACACTCCCTGCTCCTACACAAGCATAGCCTCCCCCATTATCAACACCACTCAAGAGTGGTACATTTGTTACCAAGGTTGAACCTATCTTATACATCATAATCACCCAAAGTCCATATTTTACCTTAGAGTTCATTCTTGGTGATGTACATTCTATGGGTTTGGGCAAATATATAATAACATGTATCCATCATTATAATATCATATAGCGTATTTCACTGCCCTAAAAATCCTCTGTGCTCTGCCAATTCATCCCTTCTGCCCTAGCAACCACTGATCTTTTCACCATCTATATTTTTACCTTTTCCAGAGATCAAATAGTTGAAATCAATGCATCCATAGCCTTTTCAAATTGGCTTCTTTCACTTAGCAATATGCAATTCAGGTTCCTCCATGTCTTTTCATGACTTGATAACTATTTCTTTTTAGTACTAAATAATATTCCATTGTTTGGGTGTTCCAGAGTTTATTTGTCCATTTACCTACTGGAGGACATCTCAGTTGCTTCCAAGTTTTGGCAATTATGAATAAAGTAGCCATAAACATCCTCATGCAGATTTTTGTGTAGACATAAGTTTTCAACCTCTTTGGGTAAATACCAAGAAATGAAATTGCTAGATCTTATGATAAGAGTATGTTTAGTTTGTAAGAAACTACCAAACTGTCTTCCAAAGTAGCTATATCATTTTACATTTTTACCAAAATGTATGAGATTTCCTGTTTCTCCACATCCTCACCAGCATTCAATGTTGTCAGTGTTCCATATTTTAGCCATTCTAATAGATGTGGTATCTCATTGTCCTAATTTTCCTGATGAAATATGAGATGGGACATCTTTTCACTTGCTTATTTGCCACTTATGTATCTTCCTTGGGGAGGCATCTGTTAAGGTCCATGACCTATTTTTTAATCAAGTTATTTTCTTACTGTTAACTTTTAAGAGTTCTTTGTATACTTTGGATAACAGTCCTTTATCAGATATGGCCTTTGAAAATATTTTCTCCCAGTCTATGGCTTGTCTTCTCATTCCCTTGGCATTGTATTTTGCAGAACAGACATTTTCAATTTTAACAAAATCCAGCTTTTGAATGATTTCTTTTATGGATCATATCTTTGGTGTTGTATATAAAAAGGCATCACCATAACCAAGGTCAACTAGGTTTTTTTCTATGTTATCTTAAAGGAGTTTTATATTTTTGTGCTTTGCATTTAGGTCTATGATTCATTTTGAGTTAAATTTTGTGAAGAGTGTAAGGTCTGTGTCTAGATTCTTTTTTTTTTGCATGTGGATGTCCAGTTGTACTAGCACCATTTGTTGAAGAGATTGTCTTTGCTTCATTGCATTGCCTTTGCTCCTTTGTCAAGGATCAGTTGGCTATATCTATGAAGGTCTATTTCTGGGCTTTCTACTCTGTTCCATTGATATTTTAGTCTATTCTTTTTTTTTTTTTTTTTGGTCTATTCCTATACTGTACTTTTCTTGATTACTGTGGCTTTATAATAAGTCTTAATGTTAGGTAGTGTCAGTTCTCCAACTTTGTTCTTCTCTTGCAATATCATATTGGCTATTCTGGGTTGGTTCACCTATTTTACCAATAGAATTTAGGTATTAATAACATCTTTCTCTTACAGGCCGAGGCTTCAGATCAACTGAAAAGAGAAAGCGAAGAGAGTGAGAAGGTTGATGGAAGAGGGTGATAGAGCTGATAAACATATTTTGAGAAGCCAGTTTGGCCTTAATGCATTAGCTCCCTTGCCCTCTTAACAGAAACCTGCTAATGGTTTCCATTTATTCCCACAAACACTTTCTCCTTTTCATGATTTATAGATAAGATTTAATGGGAGCACATTTCTCTCGTTGGCATAAGAAACAGAGCTAGGGAATCCCTTTTTATTACTGGTTTCCATGCTGAACAGCAACAACAAATTCTTACTTCACTGAGCCTGAGACAATCACATTTGTTATTAATGAGTGTGTCATTTTCTCCTTTGGATATAAGATGGTATGTTTGGAGCTTTTCCATTTCCATAAAGTTTCCTTAGAAATATTTGCCTTGCAGAAGAATACACTTGCATTGTAGATGGGAGTTTGGTATAAGGGTCATTCTGGAGGCTTTAGCTGAACTCAGATGGAATGAAACTACCATGCACCCTATGTTAATTATACATAACTGATATCTTCTATTGTAGAAGGGAAACATGCAAAAATAAAAGACCAATGTTCCTAATTCAGTTAAAAAAAAAGTAAGAATTCAAAATCTATTGACATTAGTAGATGAATTATTGGGGACAGAATCTAGGAAATTTAATTGAACTCTTCATTCAAATATAAAATGTGTCCTTATTAAGAAAAATAAAAGCTCCTTTTACCTCACCTTTTTGCCTTAGGTATCTCAGGGATTCTCTGCTGCACAGAACCATATAGTTAACAGGTGATCAATAACATTCATTGAGAAGAAGATGCCAGTTTTGCTTTTTCCAGAGCACTAAGCTATATTTTTCTCTTATTTAATGTTAGGTAGATGTATTTTTTCATCTTTTGATTGTTTTTCTTGCTTCTGGACCACATAAAACCTCTTCTAATTACTTTCTTCTTTTTAAGTGTTCTTAATTCATATCTGTTATGGAAAAATTATAAAATACCAGTAGACAGAAAAGGTGAACCATTCAAAATTCTACTACTCAGAGATAACCCCTGTTTAAATGTTGGTTCTTCCTGACCTGTGTATCATGAATTAATATACAATATGTAAAACAAACATGATATTTGATTCTACATATTCTTCTGTACCTGCTTTCATTTGAACATTTTTTGTATTGATAAATATAGACTCATAGGATTCCATAAAATTTCATGATATATATATGTGATAATTTAGTAAAACCTTTATTGTTGAGCACTAAGATTGCTTCACTTACAAAAATGTCATTTAAAAAATACCTCTGCATGTTTTTTCTTTCTGTAGGATAGATTTCTAGAAGAGAATTACTGGGTTTAAGAGTAGGAAATTTTTAAGGCTGTTGATGCATTTTGTCAAATTATTCTTTCAAAAGGTTGTAACAATTACACTTCCACGTGTATTATGTAAAAGTTCCTATATACCTACACTTCGTCAATACCAAGTATTTACATACTTATGCTAATTCACTCCTAAAGGGCATATTTTTATTATCAAAGTGGTTGCTATGGGTTAAAAGAACAAAGAAAGAAAGATCATATCATTTTTGAAAATTACAAAAGGTCTGTTGGTTGTTCCCCATTTACTGAACCATCATGGAGCCCCCTCTCAATCTCTAACTCATAGTAATATAAATCCATATTCTTAATTATTCCTGTAGTTAAATGAAATGTATTAAGAATTGTTTGTTTACAGCAAAGCCACTATTAAACCTGAGAATACTATTCATTTCAAGATCCTGCAATTATCAATCTAAAAAGCTTTTAACCAAGTCTGTAAGGCTGAATATTGGCATCCTTTCCCAGTGGTTTAAGGAAATAAGCAACATAGAAAAGAAGCTTAAATTGAGCTGCCAGTTTAAGTCTTGGGACTTCTACCATCTTCTGACTGAGATTTGACCCAGCGTTGTTTTTTTTTTTTTTTTTAACTTCTAACTGCTTCTATATAGGTGATTCTTCACCAGTATTCTTCAAACTGGAAAGATTACCAGATATTTTTCTTCAGCTGAATCTCCAGGTCCTTGATATGGCAGAAGGGAGAAATATAATTCTGTAGGTTTTCCTGTTCTCAGTTGTGATTAAAAAAAATAATAATGACAGAACGTTAAAATGAGATCTTTTTATCTCAGGGGTTTTTGGGGGTTTTGTTTTGTTTTTTGTTTTTTTGGCTGCTCCATGTGGCATGTGGGATCTTAGTTCCCTGACCAGGGATCAAACCTGTGCTTCCTGCAGTGGAAGCGCGGAGTCTTAACCACTGGACCTCCAGGGAAGCCCTTTATCTCAGTTTTGACTAATGTGGTACATAGCAGGTATCAGACTACAAGTTCAGCCTATAAAGGGGGTGAGGTGTGGATATAGAGACAGGACTTGTAGAGAGTTTTCTTTGGAAAGAGCTTGGCTTTTCTGTGATACCCCAACCTACTCCACCCAAAATGAAAAAAGGGTTCATCTCTGTCCCCTTTAGCTACTTGCAAGTCCTGCAAGAACTTTAAATTGTTCTCTAAAGCTGAAGAACACTAAGGAATGTTGCCTTAACCCTCATATGAGAAAGATTAACATGACCTGCAGGTAAAGGATAAAAGTCGCTGCCTTCTTATGACCCAACACTCCCAGACTGTCGGGGTGAGCCATGAGTGCCTGTCCCTTGTGGGTCTGATATGAACCAGACAAGAGAGAAGGCCAGCCTGGAGCTATGCTAAGCCCCTTCTAGAGGAATATCTAGAAGGGTGAAGAACTCCAATAAGGAGAATCTGCTGGAGAGAGGGCTGGAAAACTAGGAACTGGCATGGCATGGTGGCATTGGGTGGAGAGTGAAAGGCAAAGCATTGCCTGCATCAGGGAGCTGCACTGAGGCCACAAAAGCCCCCCAAAAAGTGAGTCCACTTGAAGATTGTGAAACTATGTGGCCAAGGTCAGAAATAGCAGGAAGTGAACAGAGAGCAGAAGCCCTGGAAGCTGGTGGCTCACCAACTAGAAGAAGTCCAACTTTTCAGTTAACCTATAAGGGAAAATCAATATTTTGGACTGGATATTTTAAACTTATGATCCAGACTGATTTGAAAATTAATGAGAATTGTCTCTTGGGACCTGACAGAAATAAAGTTTTATCCAAGAAAAGGGCACTATTTCCTCTCCAAAAAATAAAAATATTTACGAGAAAAATGGTGGACTATTTTTTTAATATATAACGCTATTTATTTATTTTTGGCTGCGTTGGGTCTTTGTTGCTGTGCGCAGGCTTTCTCTAGTTGTGGCGAGCGGAGACTACTCTTCGTCGCGGTGTGTGGGCTTATTGCAGTGGCTTCTCTTGCTGCGGAGCACTGGCTCTAGGTGCGCGGGCTTTAGTAGTTGTGATGCGGGAACTCAGTAGTTGTGACTCACAGGCTTAGTTGCTCCGCGGCATGTGGGATCTTCCCGGGCCAGGGCTCAAACCCGTGTCTCCTGCATTGGCAGACGGATTCTTAACCACTGTGCCAGCAGGGAAGCCCCAATGGCAGACTTAATGATAGTGTTGGAGCCCAGGGCAGGCAGTCTCAAAATATACCTCAGGAACATATTATTTTGAATTAAAGTTACTTAAGAAATAGCTGATGCCAAAGATACAAGTCTCTATACTATTGGCCCAAATTTTCCCCCAACACTCAGCTCAAGTCCACCTCCTTTGTGAGAAGTCTCAGTGATAACTCCCTCTCTGAAATTCTGTGTGGCCTTGTCTATACCTCTGAGCTGGTGTCTTGTGACTTGTAGCTACCCCTAACCAAGCATTATCTATTATTTGATATTCAAGACCTGTCTTAACAGCACTGAGATCAAGGACCTTGCCTCATTCCTCTCCATTTGTCCTATAGCCACATACTCTCAGTGTGGAATGAGTTGAGAAGGAATGAAATCAATACCCGGCTGGAGTGGCATCATGGAGCTTAGCTACACAGCAGGTTCTGAAAGATGGCCAAGAATCTCCCTCACAAGGAGAAGAGCTGATACTCAAAATACTGAAGCAGAATGGACTCCCAAACAATCAGAATGGACACCAGCTATAATGGCTGCATGTAATGGCTGAATATTCTCTCTGCCTAAGGGGATACTAGTTATGGCATAAATATAGGAATATGAGCTCTTCAATTAAATAAACTGCATTGAATCATGTGGCTGTTTAACCATAGAAAAATTTTCTTTGTACTCAATCTCCTTATCTTTAAAGGGTGTATAAAAATAGTGTTTTCTTCACAGTGTTGTTGAGAAGATTAAATATGCTAGAATAGACAGCACATTTAGAATTATACCAAGTATATAAATGCTCGGTAAGTATTGGTTATGTTTGTTAATTTCTCTGAGTTACAAGGCCAAGTCTGTGCACGTAGCCTGGTAGGAGGCACCAGGCAGAGGTGGAACTTGCAGTCAGATTTTCTAAGGCTGTTTATTAGTTAGCCATTGTTGCAGCAAAACCCCTGCTAGACAGTAAAAGAGGGACATACTCCCAAGCACAGAAACGAGACTGGGAGGTCAAGCACCTCCAGGCATCTCACTCTGAGGTTTCATCCAGATACAACAGATGCTGGGCTTACGGCAACGAGATTTACTCCAGAATCCACCCCCTGGTAAGGAAGTGATATATGGCAAAGTCTCCTAACACAAACTCAGGGATGGAGTAGGGTACTGATCTATGGGATGATGATCATTGATGTCTATAGCTAAGCAGAGCGGAAGGAACAAGGACCTTCCTGGGTTCCCTACAAAATTTGGGTGCTCAAGAGGATAGTGTTGATGATGATCACGATGATGAAATAATCATTTAATTATTCATCCCATCAGAACATTTTCTTGAGGGTTTCGTGTGACCTAAGCACTATGCTTTACAATGGGAATGCAATAGAGACCAAGACAGACATGGTCTAGCAGGTCCAGATGAAAACTACGCAATATTCCAAATTTACCACCCTTAAAAACTTGTAGTGACCATGTAGAAAGGTAAATGCTCTTTACTTTGAAAGGGAGCTGCTAACTTCCACAAATTTGTTTGGCTGGTATCCTAGAAATCAGGGTGGGAAATATTTAGGTTATAAATTTCACGATCTGACCCCAAAGCTCTCAACCCTAGGCAGCACCTAATCTAACACTTCTAAATTCAAATCTTAAAAGAAGCTTTTTTAAAAAAGTAAAAATAAGGGCTTCCCTGGTGGCGCAGTGGTTGAGAGTCCGCCTGCCGATGCAGGGGACACAGGTTCATGCCCCGGTCCGGGAAGATCCCACATGCCACGGAGCGGCTGGGCCCGTGAGCCATGGCCGCTGAGCCTGCGCGTCCGGAGCCTGTGCTCTGCAACGGGAGAGGCCACAACAGTGAGAGGCCCACATACTGCAAAAACAAAAACAAAAAAAGTAAAAATAAGAAAATTCATACTCCTTGAGAGCGCTAATCATTCAGGGCAGATATGATGTGCAAATTTGAATAGAAATATCCATCTTAGCACAGTTCATTTTTTCCCTTAGAAAGATAACTGCATATTGAATTCTTTCTTTTCTCTAGGGTGAGTTCTAAAAGGTCTTAGAAAACATGCTGTGCCCAGTAGAGAAAAGCTTTGTTCTTCTCTTTGGCTTCTCTCTGTTCCTTTTTGGTAAGTAATCATGCTTTTTGATAATGTAGTCAAGGAGGGTGCGAACACTCTGCCTCTTTAGATTCTAGTTCTACAAGTGGAGCCAGAGGTGTCAGAGACAAAGCATAGGAAGGACTCCAGAGCTTCAGGCCAGCGGCGCTTTCAAGAGCCAGCACGATACCCACCATTTCAATTTCATGAAATTAAATTTGCCCACAGTGATAGATGCTTTGGAAATAGAGAACCTCACATCAACACTGCTTCTCACACACACACACGCACACGCACACACACACTTGTGCTTTTGTTCTTAACCCTTCAACTGGTCACAGGGTGAAAGACGCACACCAAATTTAAAATTTTTTTCTTCCTCTGGCCTCCTAATGAGCTGATCATCTCTCTCACTTGAAGGACTAAATGTCATCCTTTTCAGAACATCAGGTAGCAAACGGCTTCCAGCAGGTGTGTGGTAGCTCAGCTTGAAACACAGCTGGTATGAGGATCAAGAAGATGAAACTGAGAAAAAGAGTTTCCTCCCCCGCTTTAATCAGTGGCTCTCAGCAGCACCCAGGCCAGCAGGCAGCGTGCATTCTGTACTTGCCTTTCCTCCCACTTGAAGGAAAATAGAGGGTGGTAATGAGAAGAAAGTGAAGGCAGCTCACAGGTGGTCAGTGACCCAGCCATGCTGGGACCGTTGCCTCCCTTTATGACCTGCCTATCACACAAGTGCTTTGCTTTTTCTATTCCTAACTCTGTGAGCTTCCCTAGCATTGAGCCCTGGCAGCAGATGTGCTGATAGTTTTAAAATCCGCTCTAAACATCGCTGTGCCCTGAGCAAAATAGTTGCTCCAGAAGTGTTCGATCATGATCATAAGGGTGGAGGATGGGAACATGAGAAAACCTAAGCTCACAATATCTTGATTGTATTCTTACATTCAAACAAATCTTTGGGGCTTCCCTGGTGGCGCAGTGGTTGAGAGTCCGCCTGCCGATGCAGGGGACACGGGTTCGTGCCCCGGTCTGGGAAGATCCCACATGCTGCGGAGCGGCTGGGCCCGTGAGCCATGGCCCCTGAGCCTGCACGTCCAGAGCCTGTGCTCCACAACGGGAGAGGCCACAGCAGTGAGAGGCCCGCGTGCAGCAGAAAACAAACAAACAAACAAATCTTTGAATGTTAAGTAGCTATTGAGTGATTACTATGGGACAGACACTGATGGTCTTCATAAAAGTGAATAAAAATGGTCATAGCCCTGCCCCTTGGAAGTTGCATTTAAATGGGGGAAAATAAGTCAAATGAGTGTGAATTTGTAATAGTGATCAGTGCTAACAAGGAGAAGTTCAAGGTGCCAAAAGGGGGAATTTTAGAAGAATTTGATCTAGACTAAGGGGTCTAGGAGGTCTTTTCTGAGCAAGGACAATTGACCTGAGATCTAAAAGATGAAGAAGAATTATTAGAGGTGGAGGATGGAAGGAAGAGGAAAGTATATTTCCAACACATGGAAGAGCATGGGCAAATTCCTGAGGTCAGAAACAGCACCGTGAGGACTGAAGGCCCAAACAGGGGGATTATGAGAGCCATGGGGGACACAGTATGAGATGAGGCTGAAAGGCATTTGTATCCTGTGTTAAGGATTTGGGACTTGATCCTAGAGGCAAGGGAAAACCATTTAAGATTTTTTCTGAGGGTGAAGGTGAGACAGGAAGGGGGCAGGGCACAACCTTTAAAAGAATGACATAGCCCAAGGACATGACATAAACTGATTGGAACCAAGAAGGTCCAAGATGGGTTGACTTCCCCTAGACCTTGAGCCCCAGTATATGCTCTTTGTAACACATCAGCATGCTAAGTGACATACCCACAGGGGCCATGACAGTTCCAAGGCTGCCCATAAAGGTCAAAAATAGGTGGTGGCCCAATTCCTGGAAGTCCACCCCCCTTCCTCAAAACGGCTGGAATACTCCATCCACTCATTAGCCTATGAAATTACCCACCCCCATAAAAACTGACAACCCCCATACCCTGGTGTCACTCTCACCTTCCGAGATGGCCCACACTCTGTCTATGGAGTGTGCATCTCCATGAATAAACCTTCTTTCATTTTACTATGGCTCATTCTTGAATTCTTTCCTGTGCAAAGCCAAGAACCCACACTTGGCGGCCATCCCAAGGACTAGGACGTGACCTGGGACCATCCTGTCGCACCCCACTCTCTTTTCTGCATCAAAGAGGGAAAGGTTTTGCATTTTGGAATGTACTTTCTGGTTGCTACAGTGAGAATAGATTGGAGGAAGCCAAGTTTGAAGAAGTCTAGGCAAAACGGATGGGGGCTTGGGCTAATGTTGACAATACAAATGGAAAAAAGTAAATAGAGCCTAGATGTATTTAAGAAGTAATTGGTATATTATTTTGGTTATTCACAATTCAAATCATCATTTTTATTCATTAATTCACTAAACAAATATTTCTTAAATGCATATGTGCTAGACTGTGGAAGAATAAGTACAATGAATAAAGATACAGTTCTAACTGGAAAACATTGCAAGCATCCATTTTGCAGAGCAGTCAAGAGGGTGGGTATAAGAGTCAGATGGACTGGTTTGATTTCTAACCATGCTTCTAATGGGGAGCAGAATATGTGACCCCAAAATATGTCACTTTGGCATGTGGATTGTTTTGAACCAAAGGCAATCAAGATTCAGCAGACTTGGGCTTCCCTGGTGGTGCAGTGGTTTAGAGTCCTCCTGCTGATGCAGGGGACACGGGTTTGTGCCCCAGTCCGGGAAGATACCACATGCCGCGGAGCGGCTAGGCCCGTGAGCCATGGCTGCTGAGGTGAGAGGCCCGCGTACCGCAAAAAAAAAAAAAAAAAAAAAGAAAAGAATTTATATAGTGGGCCTGACCCGGAAAGAGAGCTAATACCAGAGATAACTTTCTTATCTGAAATGGCAGGGTAAACATCTAATTACCAAACATCTGCTCTTTTTATTGTTCTGTGAAGTTTTCTCCTCCCCTTTGAAGCCCCAGGCCCCTATCCCAGGATGGCATATAAGTCTCAACTTGCCCTTGGGTCTCATATCTTTGGGACTCCAGTATATACAAAATTAAATCTGTTTTTCTTCTGTTACTCTGTCTTATGTCAATTTAATTATCAGACCAGCCAAAGAACCCAGAAGGGAAGAAGGGAAAATTTTTCCACCCCTACCCTTCTTACCACCTGTGTCACCTTGGGCAAGTCAAAGACTATGAGCCATTTTTATAAATGGACATTAATGGTACCTACTCATAGAGTTGTCTTGAGGATAAAAATCAGATGACGCATGTCAAATTAATGATACGATGATTGCATTTAGAAAGTAATAAATGGCAGCTATTTTCCTGATTCATAAAACAATTGAAATATCAAAGATACATCAAAGTTAATTTGCAAATGCAGTGCTTATTTAAAGGATACATGATTATAAGGTAGATATTTGGAGAGTCCTTTCTAGTTAATGATGTGAATTTACCACAAGCTAGCCTACTATCAAGGAAGCTATATTATACTTCACACATTATGTCCCAGATGTGTAAACTGGTATAGAAGACATTTGCAACATAACCTATGTTACATAAATATCTCCTCCACATCATCTATAAATACCATTCTCAAGACCTCCCCATGCGTGTTATGGCTGAAATAAAATTACATCTGCTTCACTCAGTAGCTATAGACTAATGTACAGGATAAAGCCAGTATATTAATTCGACCCAAAAAATCTTGCTTCCGTAATCTTCCTTACCATAAATAAAACCCCATTGTAATGATCAGCACTTTTATGTATAAATGCTAATGACTTTGGGCAATTCTATCATGGATCCTGCTTGGCAATAAATAGATTACCTGGTTGAAGTCAGATACACTCTATGTTTTGAGCAAGGAATCAATGAAGAAGGTAAAGTGACCTTGGAAAATCTCCCTCACCTTCTCTTATTTCATTCAAATGTTTTCTGAGGCATTCATGCATATCAATTAACCATAAAAAATTTCTGGATAAATAATACTAATATTGAAAACAGTTTGAAAATCCTTGGAGCAATGAGACGACCTATACTTGGTGTAGAAATGTTTATCAGGTTCAAGTTAAATAAATTCTTCAGCCAATAAAACTCATGTAGGAAAAAGTCTTCCAAAGGGAACATTTTTAATGTGAATTCCATGTTCATAACTTTCATTTTTCTTTACCCTTATTTTAATGACTGATCTTAGATTTAGTATGGTTTGAAATGGGGTCTCAGAAACAGATCACAAATTTTAACATTGATCCTATAGGAGATAAGGGTTCTACTCACAAAGGCACTCCTGTGACCATCACCTAGAAATGAATTAAGTCAGTGGCTTTCCAATTTTTCTCAGATCCTAACAATTCTTCAGAGGTGTCTCAGAGCTGGAGGAGGGCCAGGGCAGGCTAGGAATTACCTGGATGAGTACAGCAAGTTCCATCCCAGTCTCATCCATTTTATATGTTAGTGTTCAGTACAACATGTCACTTGATGAAAAAAAAAAAGTCTGAAGCTTTAAAAAAATTGTTTTAAATCACTGAATGAGGATTTCTGCAAAGCAGAGGTGAGTGGGTTGTCAGTTGTGTGATCCCAAAGCTTCACATACTTTTTATTCTCTCTGCAATCCTATTTTTCCTGTTCTGCCTCTTTGTTTCTTCCCCTTCTCTTTCCTCTTTCTCCTTCTTCTCCCCTTCCTTCTACTTCTTCTCTATCATAATAAATATTCATTCTGTACTTAAAGACAGAAGAGAATGTTGAGGGTGGAGAGAGTCAGTTATGGGAGGTTTCTAGGAGAAGCACAGTAAACAAGGGTGATTGTGATGCAGATTTAAGTTGTAGCCTTCTTTGTGATAAGAGTTTCTAGAGATTTGGTCATCATCCTCTTCCAGGTACAGAGAGGGAGACACACTTAAGTGGAGGTTTCCTTTACAGATGTGTTTCTTAAAAAAGGGCAACTTCTAGTTGGTTTTCAGAGCCCTTCCCATGTCTGCTGTTTCTCAAAAAATAACCACACTAAAACAATGAGTATGCCAAAGACACATATTTTAGGGTGGCAAACTCTACTCCCCTACTCTCCCATGTATAAATGTTACTAAACTTTTGTTTTTCTCCTGTTTGTCTCACATCAATTTAATTCTTAGACAAGCCAGAACCTAGGAGGACAGAGGAAAATTTTTCTCCCTGACATTTTTATTATCCAGAAATAATCACTAAATAATTTGCCTATTTCTTTCTAGACTTCATAAGGCCTAATTGCTTTTCAGAATAGAAGTTCATTATGAATATTTCCCCATGTCATTATTCTTCCACAGCACATTTTTAACAGCTACATAACATCCCATGTTAATTTATAAATAGCATGCTGTTTATACATTTTTAGCACATTTTTATTATTTCCTTTGAATGATTTCCTAGAATTAGAATTGCCAAGTTAAGGAGTATATCCATTTTAAGGCTTTCGATGTATATGTACAGTCAAGGTGTAACCGAATTCGTGTAACAAGTGTTGGTTGGAAAGGAAAGGTTTCTTTGTCGTTCAGGAGGCCAGAAACCTGGGGAGAAAATGGACTCATGTCCAGGAACTAACTCCAAAGAGTCTACTTGACCATGAAAGTTTTTAAAGGGAGAAAGGGGAAGTTGATCACAGTTAATCGTTTGGGGAGGGGGTCAGAGTCTTCGTTGTCTTCCCACCCTGTGTAGACTTTCTTCTGTTTGGCTGGCGGTGAGGTAAGAGTGCGGTGCTCCAGGACTCTTGGGCTCCTCTACCTCTGTGGGGGACTTAGTTCCTGCAGAAGAACTCAAAGGTATTGTTATGTGTATCCCTTGAGGAGAAACCAGGACCCTGCTTTATCACTGCATTATTGTTTCTTGATTGTTCCTCCTTTGTTTCTGCATTCCCTCACCTTTCTGATTAGCCACTATTTGAATCGGCCCTTTGGAACTCAGGGAAGGTCTAGGAGGCGGAAGCTTTTTTCCGGCAAACAGGAAGTGGGAGACCCAGAAAGGATTTGTACCCAGGAGGACCCCTGCGAGGGTCCTGCTTGGTTTCAAAGATACTCTTCAGAAAGTTTGTATTATAAATAGAGAACTCACTGGGTGTCATTTTTCATCACAATAATGCAGGCACTTGCTGGAGGTTACGCATCTGTCCAAGAGTAAGGACAATTTGTGGGTGAAACCTGAATGCATACCTAACTGGGGACACAGCAAAATTTATCCCATGTCTAGAAGAAAAGATAAAAGCCAAGAGGTGAGGAAAATGACACAAATGTTCAGTGGCATTTCTGGTCATGTATTTCTTTCATAAAATGACATTCCTTGTATTTGGTCAATTAATTTGTATCACCTCTAGTCCATTCCCATTAGTGACTACAATACTTTCTGCCTAGTCCTGTTCACTTGTCACTTCACTGGGAGTGTGTGTATGAAAGTGAATTTCCACCTTTGCTGTTAGGTAGCTCTTGGTGAAACCAAGCAGGACACTGTCTTTGAGTCTTTCTGCAGGAACTAAGGCCCAACCAGGTGGAGGATGGTGACTTCAGGCTGAACACAAGAGTCCTGGACCACCACCCTGTTACCTCACCACCAACCAATCAGAAGAAAGTTTGCACATGATGGAAGATAACGAAGACTCTGACCCCACTCCCCAAATGATTCTCCCTTTAAAAACTTTCATGGTCGAGCAGAATCTTGGGAGTTGGTTCCTGGACATGAGTCCACCTTCTCCCCAGGTTGCTGGGCTGCGGAACAAAGCAAACTTTCCTTTCCAACTAACACTTGGCTCTCAAGAATTGGCTTTCAAGCAGCAAGCTGCCGAACCTGAGTTCGGTGACATCGGAAGGGTCAGTTTAAACTTTTCAATAAAAAGCACTTTTGTGGTGCACGGTAAATATTCAGTGAGACCATGCTGGAGGTTGGAAGGGTGGGAAGGATCTAATATTTGTTAAGCATCTACTACGGCCCAGCAATTTGCCTACATATATAATTTAATCCCTCAATTACTGTCTAGATAGTTATTATAGTCATTGCTATTTTTAAAGGATGTAATTGGAACTCAAGAAGATTAAGTGACCTATGTGACCCTGCTGCAGATAACTTGCAAAGCAGGGGCTCCACCCACAACCTGCTGAATTCCAAGCTCCCTCCTGCTCCCACCACCTCCTTGAAATGGAGGCGCCCACAAATGCGAACTCCACACAGGCATATTCTATCAGGCTCTCCAGTCTTTTTCCTTTGCTCCTTTGGGTACCATCTGGATTGATGTGCTAAACACTTAAATTAAAATATAAAGGGCTGGGGCTTCCCTGGTGGCACAGTGGTTGGGAATCCACCTGCCAATGCAGGGGACACGGATTCTAGCCCTGGTCTGGGAAGATCTCACATGCCGGGGAGCAACGAAGCCCATGCGCCACAAGTACTGAGCCTGCACTCTAGAGCCTGCGTGCCACAACGGCTGAGCCCGCATGCCACAACTACTGAAGCCCACATGCCACAACTACTGAGCCTGCGTGCCACAACTACTGAGCCTGCATGCCTAGACCCCGTGCTCTGCAATGAGAGAAGCCACTGCAATGAGAAACCCGGGCACCACACCGAAGAGTAACCCCTACTTGCCGCAACTAGAGAAAGCCTGCGCATAGCCAACGAAGATGCAACGCAGCCAAAAATTAATTAATTAATTAAAATAAATAAGTAAATAAAGGGCTGAGGAAGGAGTGGTTTGGTGCCTTGGGAAAGACAGGGGACATGGGCAGCCAAGAACCTGGCACAGAGTAGGTGTTTGGCTACTATTTGTTTGTTAAATGAGACATTTAAAAGTACAGGCTGTTTTCAGATGCCACTTTATTCTTTTCTTTTGCCAAGATACCACCAGGTAGCCACTCACTGAGATGACAAATGAAATCAGAATATCACTTTGGGATTGGGGTTCAGGTCTTGGTTTCAAGGCTCCTGGCTAGAGTCCTGTGCAAAACTTCAGATCAATTTCAGCCAAGACACTTCATTTGCACTAGAAACCCAGAGTTGAACAGACTTCTTGGAGTGTGTGTGGTGGAGGTGAAGTGGATGTTAAGATTAGGAGGTGTGAGAAGGAGATTCGCTTCTTGACACTCCTTGTGGGAGTGGGAGGAGCCTTCTGCTCCAGATTACCTCTACTGGCTGGAGAGCTGCGTTCAGCTCTGACCTTCAAACTATTCTTGAGAAAACCATAATTCAAAAAGGGTCATGTACCAAAATGTTCACTGCAGCTCTATTTACAATAGCCAGGACATGGAAGCAACCTAAGTGTCCATTGACAAATGAATGGATAAAGAAGATGTGGCACATATATACAATGGAATATTACTTAGCCATAAAAAGAAACGAAATTGAGTTATTTGTAGTGAGGTGGATGGACCTAGAGTCTGTCATACAGAGCGAAGTAAGTCAGAAAGAGTAAAACAAATACCATATGCTAACACATATGTATGGAATCTAAGAAAAAAAAAAAGGTCATGAAGAACCTAGGGGTAAGATGGGAATAAAGACACAGACCTACTAGAGCATGGACTTGAGGACACGGCGAGGGGGAAGGGTAAGCTGTGACAAAGTGAGAGAGCGGCATGGGCACATATACACTACCAAACATAAAATAGATAGCTAGTGGGAAGCAGCAGTGTAGCACAAGGAGATCAGCTCGGTGATTTGTGACCACCTAGAGGGGTGGGATAGGGAGTGTGGGAGGGAGGGAGACGCAAGAGGGAAGAGATATGGGAACATGTGTATATGTTTAACTGATCCACTTTGTTATAAAGCAGAAACTAACACACCATTGTAAAGCAATTATACTCCAATAAAGATGTTAAAAAACAAAACAAAACAAAAAACAATTCTTCTTCCTGAACCCACACCCAGGCTTCCTTCTGAACCTAGTCTACTTCCTTGAAGGAAATGGAAACTCAGAAAGGGGAATACACGAAGCCAGGGCCACACTGAGAGTGGAAGATGACAAAACTCCAGGGCAGAGTAAAATTCTCACTTTGAGCCTGGCGTGAGACACTCAGTGTTCTGATTCCTGAAGGGCTATAATGGAATCTATGTTGACTCCAGAGAAGAAGTGGGACCCCAGTGTTGTTGTGTCCTGTGGGGTTGTTTTCTAGTCTTTAGAGGCCTGAGCTCTCTTACTTTTGAAGAGCCCACCCTTCAAATACCAAGCATATTACAAGCACCCACATCCCATATTACATTTAATGCAAGTGCAATATGTTTCAGTTGAGTGGCAAACTTTTCCGGGAAAGACATGTAATTACTCATTTATTCATTTCAATTTTGCAGTTTTGTGTGTGTGTGTTTTGAGGCCAATGTGTTTTGTTCTTCAGGCCTTGAATATTTTCATAAGCTCTCGGCAAGTTGGACCTAGAGATTTTGGCTTTAGGGCTGTCCTACAAAATTGAACAAAGGTGCCTCCCTCTAGGCAATTGAATTTTTAAAAATGCTCACCCTTCTTGGGTTAAATTCAAGGCCTTTGTACTTCCAGTTAGGATTCAGCATGTGATGGAAGGTAGGCGGAGGGGCGTCAGAGCTAAGAAGCTGCCTTCCTAAGCCATGGAGGACTGAGGTTGGGTCTGAGGTTCTGTGTGGGGTGAGTTTAAAGGCTCAAGGTTGAGAGGTCTGGGCTTCTCTCCTGGATTCCCCCTGCCCTTCATCAGGCAGTCCCTCCAAATCATATTCAGGGGGGCTAAATTCCTTAGCCCACCACTCACTTTCTAATTAATAGCCTTTATTCTCTATCTTTTCTGGCTTTCAATAAAGATGAAGGTTGAAACCTCTAAGGCTGAACTTTTCCCAAGATATGTACTTGAAAGATCCTTGGGCTTGGGGGTTCATTACCTTCATCATGGGTGTTGAAAGCTTGAGTCAATACAAATCACTAAAAAGATGGGGGAGGGAAGCTAAAGATGAAGAGTCTCCCTAATCTAAAAATGGCATTATAAAAGAGATTGAACGTTAGAGCACATGCCAGCCTGGCAGGGACAGATACCTTCTAGGTATCAAAGGTGGTAGCACAGAGGGGTCCAAGCTCAAATGTCTTTAGGGGCCAGGATGGTAAGGTTAATGTTGGAAACGGCCAGTTATAAAATAACTGGACATGTGGAGTGTGTAGCACAGGGAGTGTATGTGCCCAAGGTTCAAATGGAAAAAAGCAAGTGAATGAACATTTTCTTTCCCTAAATTTTTCACTGAGAGACTCAAGGAAGGGAGAGGATGTTATCTCTCATGTCCTTTTGTACATATTCAGCAGACATACTTTAGCTTCATAAAAAGATTAAAGAATTCCTTGTGGAAATTACAATTTAGTAGAATAAGTTATTTACCCAAAGGTTTAGATCAGAAACCCAACTACAACAGGAAAAACTGAGAAAGATGTGCACCTAAAGAATTGAGCATCCAACATTTTTTTCGGTCGGTGTGTACCTAAATAATAAATGAGCAAAGTGATCGGAAATTTGGCATGGCAACATCTTCAACATTTTCCTTCAATTTAAATCATTTTCGCTGTTCTTTAAAGTCTTTATTATGGAATTTTTCACACATTCACAAAAGCAGAGAGAATAGTATAATGAAGTGTCCATCAACCAGTTTCAACTAATATCAATATTTTGCCATTATTATTATTTCACTGATACCTACCCACACACACACAAACACAATTTTTTTTCCTTTGGCTGGACTATATTAAAACAAATCCCAGATATTGCATTCTTTCTCTGTATATATATTTGCATATATGCTATATATGACATGAACATAACCACAATATCAATATAACATCTAATAAAATTTTTTTCAATTCTTCAAAATCATGTAATTCCCAACCTGTGTTTGATTTTTCCTGATAATATAAAGATATTTTTTTATAATTGAAGGTCCACATATTGAATTTTATTAATATGTTTCTTAGGTATATTTCAATAGATAGAAGCTCTTCCTCCTTTGTTTTCATATCACGTATCTGTTGAAGAAAACAAGTCATTTGTTTTGTGGAATTTCTCACATTCTGGATTTGGCTGATGGCAACTTCATGGTATCATTTGACATCTTCCTCTATGCTCTGTAATTCTTGGTTACTTGAGGTTAAATCTAGAGGAGAAGTCAGCAAACCATAGGCCAAAACTATAGGCCAGCTACCTGTTTTTGTAAATAACTGTTTTTGGAACACGGCCATGCTCGTTTGTTTACGTCTTGTCTATGACTACTACATCAGTAGAGTTAAATAGTTATGACAGAGATTGTATTGCCTGAAACGCTGAAAATATTTACTCTCTGGCCCTTCAAGAAAACGTTTGCCAATTGCTAATCTAGAGGCTTGAATAAATTCAATGAATTCTCTGAGTTTCAAACATACTCCTTCCTAACCCTCCCCATTGTGTAGCAGCAATACTAGCCCCTCATGGTAATCAGGGTCCACTGTGACAATCAATATAGTAATTCCTTTACTTACTGGACGGCTTACATGCATGAGGCGCCCAATGTGGCCAGGTGGCTGTCACTGCTTCCAGTTCAGGAAACTGTGCAGAGGCCTGTCCTGAAAGGGGGGGGGGGGGCCTCTCCCACTCCCCTGGGAATCAGGACCTCTCACATAGCAGAACTGAAGGTTGTGAGGACAGAAAGCACCGTACCCTACCTGAGTCACTGGAAGTAACAAAGTCAAACCTAGTTCCATGCATTGCCTCCTGATCCATCTAGTCAAGCTATTGAGGAACTATGAGAGTATGACATTATAGAAGCCAAGATGATGTAATATTTAAAGGAAGGAAAAGTTACCCACAGAGTCAAATGCTGCCAAAAGATGAAATAAAATAAGGTCTGCGGCGAGGAGTCACTTTTCTGCCTAAATGTCTTCAAAAATTCACTTTTCCCTACAGAGAAATAGTCATGAACATGATGTAATAATTGGGATCTGCTCAGGACACATGAAGTTTTTTAAACAGAGGCACTTAGGATCAGGAGTTGGTCACTCAAGTGCTGGCAGGCTGAGAGTGTAAAGGGGAACAGGACGATAACCTGGAGAGTGAGAACTGCAGGAAGCAAGAGCTCCTCCTCAGAACGGGGAACCTAAAGGGAAAGATGATGTTTCCAGAACCAGAGAACTTAAAGGAGGAGTTCTGAGAGCCTGGAATTTAGACTTCTTGGAGGAAGCTCTGCAAAGCTGGTACTCAGACCACCGAGGAAGGAGAATCCAGCAGAGGCTTCGATTAATTATCAAGGAATTTTAAGGCTTATCTGGTGAAGGACCAGCGGGGCTGGCTCACTGATTGTCAAAGGGGTTACAACCCAGCAGCTGCTGGCACCCAAGGGGCCTTGGAAAGGCTGGAGCCAACTGTCCATGACTCTCGAGAAACATGGACAACAGGAGAAGTCAACTTTCTCCTTCTTTCGTTCTCCAGCGCTTTCTAGTGCCTCCTATTGGCAAAACCGAATAGAGAAGCAGCTGGCATCCTAAACTGCTTTAGCCATGCTAAACCTGCCATGTACTCGCCATGTACTCTTCCAATTCCACGCATCTGTGCGTCTGTTGCCTCTGCCTGAAATGTCCACCGATTCCCCAGCCCCTTTATCTACTCCAAGTCGGTGAGCTAATTCCCATTCCTTACCTGTCCCCAGCCTGACACTCTCCAGCTTGGACTCCTGAAGAGCCTTGGGCATCCCTTATTACACTGTGGCTGCTTCTCTAACAGAACTTGGGGCTGCTGGTGGGCATGCACTGTGTCTCACCTGTGTCCACAGCCCCAGGGGCCATTAGCATGCCCGGAACATAATCGTCAAATCTGGCTGTTGACTAAGAAGTTACAAGGAGGGGAGTAGAGATGATAAGCCTGAGACTGGATTGTGGAAGGACTTATATGTCCAGCTGTGGAATTCAGATTTTATTTGGTCAGTACTGGGTGGCGACTGAAAAAAAATACACAACCTAAAAGTTGAGAATTATATTTTCTTTGGCGGACTTGCTGAGGACTTAAGCCTGGAAGCTTCTCAGATAGTTCTAAGGGACTGCCCTAAAGAGGTAAGAGAGGAGCCAGGATATATAGGAGCTTCTGCAAAAAAAAAAAAAAAAAAGGAACGTAAAAGACTACTGATGGGGGTGTGGTGGTGGTGGTGGGATGAACTGGGAGACTGGGATTGACATGTATACACTAATATGTATAAACTAGATAACTAATGAGAACATGCTGTATAAAAAAATAATAATAAGATTCAAAAAAAAAAAGACTACCGATAATTAAATAAAACATCTCAAGTTAATGAATTTAGCGCTTTTCTATGTATGGGAGGATGCAAAAGCCTGGGCTCACTGAAATCATTCCTTTGATCTGCACCTTAACTGCTGGGCCAGTATCCTGCTTTCCTTCATCCTGAATCCCCTCAGAGTGCACAGTCTGGGGCAGCTGCCATGGCTGATGGCTTGATGGCCGCAACATCCTTTTCTTTACTGATATGGCAGGCGACATTCTTAGTCCACACTGGGTAACTTGCGAATGTTTTTGACAGCATGGTGAAAACTGACCCTCCTCGTAGTTAGACGGACTGGACCAAGGCAGACTGGGAGCATGAAACCTCTTAGGAAACCAGTGGTATGGGGTGAGCAGAGGCAATGGAATGGAGGAAGGAAAGCACAGTGGGAAGGAGAGAAGATACAAATATCCTGGAGACAGAATCTTCAACGCTGAATACTTGTTTAGTTGGGGAGAAGAGGCAAAACTAACTCCCAGACTTTATGCGTAGGTTTCTTGAAGGGTGATGGCCCCATTTTCAGAAAGGCGAAGAGGAGAAAAAACGAGTTCATTGGGAGTGAGGAGAAGCTGGGTCCAATTTCACTCATGGTATTTCAGTTGCTAATGGGGAGACCCTCGATTTTAGCCTCTCTCAGCTCATGCTAAATTGTATAGGTTCATAAGTCTTAGACTTTGATATTTACAAACATCTCCAATGGTAAAAAAAGTCCTTGTGGTTCCCTCCCTCTCTCCCTTGACTTAATACTGAATGATCAATGTCTGTCTCTAGCCACTTGTTTGTGAACATTTCCCCAGGCGATGGAAAGAGATGTCATAGTGAGGACGGGACGATTACCATTAGCAGGGAGGGTTAGGGACAGAGGAAGTGGCAGGAGATCATGGGTGAAGCAGGAATGAAAACAGGTGGGGACACAAGGCAGTGCCAGGTCTCTGGACTCCAGGGCCAGCAGCATGCCATCCAAGACAAGCTAGTGGTGGCATAAAAGAGGCTGCATAACTGTCTACCATCTTCAAATTGCTGATGTGAGTGAGCTGCAATCATGAAATAGAATTGCCTTTTCTTTTCTTTTCTTTTTTTCTTTTGGCCTCCGTGCAGCTTGTGGCATCTCCGTTCCTGGACCAGGAATTGAACCCAGGCCACAGCAGTGTAAGCCTGGAATCCTAACCACTAGGCCACCAGGGAACTCCCCAGAATTCCCTTTTCTGCTTTCCCATCTCCAGCCTGGGAGACCTGTATCCATCCTACCCACAGCAAAAATTCCCAAGTGCCAGGTCTCTGATTAAGAAATATTGGGTTTTTTTTTAGGTTAAAAAATGTTTCACCAGTAATAAATGTTCACTTTAGGGGGAAAGAAAAAAAAAACACCTAGAAAATGCAGGAAGGGAAAATAATAATCTCATCACCTGTCTTCTCAGATAAGTACTGTTGATATTTTGTCTTTTATCAGAAATTTATATTATTTGTATATATGTGAATATATGCATTCACACATTATTTCTTAATGTTTCTCCCAGATTTTAGGTGGAAAAAAATAATGGTCAGTCTTCTGAAGTCACTAATGGATGTTTTTCAGTCCTACCGCACAATCTGGAGTCTGAGTCCCCTGCTGACCTCAAAAGCCCACCTAGCTAAAGCCCTGGCATAACCAGGTCAGCTGCCTGCAAACTCTGCAGTGGTGCACACACCCCAAATGAGGAGGGTCTCTCTTGCATAAGTCCATGACAGATTTTTTCAGCTAGGGAATCCTAAATGCCAGCAAGAAGTCTCCAAATTCTTGGGACTATTTCAGGCTTTAAGCGTGCTCCAAATGGGAGGACGACAAGGGCCAAGCATTTCCTTTGGAGCGGGGGATAGTTGGGGAGGACGGAGAGAAGAATGAAGAACTCTCATTTGGAAAACGCCCACTATGCGCCAGTCAGGCACTGCTGAGTGAACCATTATTTATATCAAAGGTTCGGGGGACGCAGTGGAGAGGCCTCCGTCGGCATCCTGCTTTTGAAGGCCGGCCGGAACGTCAGACTCTGGGGAGAAGTCCTTCACTCTGAATTTTTCAGAAACACCTGAAAAATAGAGACAAGCCAAGGATTTCAAAACCAGCCCCTTAAGAACAACTGCAGGTGACGCTGTAGTCACTCTGTAGGGCTGGACTGGTAATGACAGCTTCACATGCTTCCCATAGATGACCAGCAGGTGGTAGCAGAGCACAACTCAAATCAGGAGGGCTGTGGGCAAGATCTGGGAAAGAGAAGTTGAAACCATCATGATTTTTTTTTTTTTTTTTTAATTGATGGATGCTCTTTTCACCTCATGTATAACTTTTTTTTTTTTTTTTTTTTCGGTACGCGGGCCTCTCACTGTTGTGGCCTCTCCCGTTGCGGAGCACAGGCTCCGGACGTGCAGGTTCAGTGGCCATGGCTCACGGGCCCAGCCGCTCCGCGGCATGTGGGATCCTCCCGGACCGGGGCACCAACCCGTGTCCCCTGCATTGGCAGGCGGACTCTCAACCACTGCGCCACCAGGGAAGCCCTGTGGGAAAATTTTTAACAACAAATTCAATGTCTTTAATAGATATAGAACTGATCAGGTTAACTATTCCTTTTCGACTAAGCTTTAGTAGTTTGTGTTTTTCAAGGAATTGGTAAAGTTTATGTAAGTTGTTGTACTCTCTAAATTTTTATTGAGTTGTGTCACTCTGAGCTATTAAACAGAGAGCACAATGGGCAGAAAATAACACCTAGAAAAAGACTGACTTTGAAAAGCGCCTGGCTTGAAATGTGGTGAGGAGCCCCGTGACGCTGAGATTATGGTTGGGCTTCTGGCAGCTCAATATGTATTTATTTGGGGGGAAAAAAATGATGGGTGTACTTTATTTCAGGCACTGTTCTAGGCATTAAGGATATAAAATTGAAAAAACAATCCCATGCCCTTTGAAACTTATAAGATTACATTTTAATGAAATATACAGGCTATAAAAAATAAGTTAATATAACTTTAAAGAATGGTTTTATTTTTTAAAAAAAGAAGAAGAATGACTTGAAAAGGCACACCTTAGCTAGTTTGGTTTTGGATGGTCTCTCTGAAGTGAGGCAATCAACTTGAGCAGAGATCTGCCTGAATTGAGGCAGTGACCCACAAACAGATTGGAGCATTTCGGGTTCACAGGTCCTAAGTGAGAACCAGGGTGTCAGTGTTCTGACAGTCTGACTCTCAATATGTCCTTATCCAGGTTAATTTATCTGACCTCTTGACAAGGACCTTTGTGGGTCCTCCTTATTTGTGTTTTTCTTTAGCTTTCTTTAGGAAGAGCAGAAAAATACGCATGCAGCCCATTTTAACATACATTACTGCCATGTTGGAAGAAATGTAACGTTTTTCTTTCTACAAAGACACTAACTTATGAATTTCCATTTCTTTTCTTCTGAGAGGATACAAACATTTCTCTGCCTTTCTTTTGCCTTGTGCCCCTCTTTTCCACACTTCTCTTTGCCCCAGAAGGCTGACCTGATGAACTGCAGCAACAGGGCTCCAAGCCCTCTTTCTCAGGTTGGATTTGGCTGGTTGAAGCTCTGAGAGGAAACTGGAGGGAGGTGAGGAGAGCGGTGTTGACGTGGTTATTCCCTGGATCTCTCACTGAGGGGAGCTGCAAGGCCTCCAGTTTTCTGTGTCCCTCAGCCAACCCCACTGCTCCTCTCAATGTGGCTGGTTCTTTCTCTCTCTGTCCCTCTCTCTCATGTTCTGGGGTGGGAGCTCCATGCCCTCATCTCTTGGGACGCAGGACAGTAACAGTTTTGTTATTTTCATGGCATCCTTTTGAAAAAGGAGACCAAAGTCTTAGAGAAATAGGTGGGTTGGAATTGATAATATGATGGGCAACCTGCTCAGGATCTCTTATCACACCCTCCTCAGAGGACTTGAGGACCCTCCCTTCACTAACCAAGTCCTTGTGAAGAGGCACCTGCATCCTTGAAGAGCTCGGTGGTGACTCCTCTGGGACTGGAAATGACCATGCCGTATGATGCTGTGGAATTGGGTTCCTGGCTTCAATGGGAAAAATAGATATGGGTGTGGTAGAGGCCAGGAGATGGCACTTAAGAAAAGCAAGGCTTCCCTGGTGGCTCAGTGGTTGAGAGTCCACCTGCCCGATGCAAGGGAGACAGGTTCGTGCCCCGGTCTGGGAAGATCCCACATGCCGCGAAGCGGCTGGGCCCGTGAGCCATGGCCACTGAGCCTGCGTGTCCGGAGCCTGTGCTCTGCAATGGGAGAGGCCACAACAGTGAGAGGCCCGCGTACCGCAAAAAAAAAAAAAGAAAAACAATAAAGTGGCACAAATGCTACTGTAAGCCACCGGACAGAGAGTTAATCCGAGTATTTAACAGTAGCCCTAAACTAGAAAATGAAGAAAGAAGATAGCTAGGAAAATAAAGAACAAAAGAATGAAGATTTAAGCATGACAATCTATGTCTTGTTCATTGAATCTGGAGAAAAAGATTTATATATTTCATGCAGTCATCTGCATGTTTGAAGGTTTGAGGGTCTAGGGTGAGACCTGTCATCTTAAAGGAGACCATAGGTTTCCAGAAGATTCCCAAGAATCCCCAGCTTGAGGTCTGGTAGGAAGCACCACAGTTGCAGCTGTCATGGTGGCAGTTAGCTCTACAATTGTCCTCCTGGGTGGAGCAGCTCCAAGGCCTTCCACTTGGCCTTTCCCACCATAATAGCTCTCACTCCTTGGGTCGGAGAACAAACATGGTGATTCTGACAGTTACAAAGAAAGTCTATGCCCACTCCATAATCTGGGACCGGGAAAAGAAATAACGTGAATCTGAGGCTCAGGCCAAGACTCCCCCATCACTGATCTCCATAAACTCTAATCATGGAACACGGTGATGTTTCTGATCTCTGGGAATCAGTGGAAATTTACAGAGAGTATCTAATAACATTTGGAAGATCTGGGTATTTACCTGTCTGCAGTGCACCGTTAACTTAGTACATGGCTGCAGCTTCTCTTTGTCAATGGTCTTTGGTTCTATAAACTGGCTTAATTCTGGTAAGAAGTCGTGAATCTCCACTATGGGTCCCCATGTCTTCTCAGCAAACCCCCAAAGTTTCATCCTATATATGTCAAGCAACAGCTTACTAGGCTGCCCATCCATTTCATTTCTAGCGACTGTTATCAGCCATCACCACAGATCCTCGTGGTTAAAACAATCCTGCAATTCTGCTTTCCCTATCAAATTAGTAGGTCTGACATCACAGAAGAGGAAAGAATGTTCTTTGGTTAAAAGTCTGAAGGTAAACCCAGTCATGGTTTTGAACATGAGAAATATCTGAGGTTTGTTAGGGATACCCACCATTTGAGTTTGTTGATTTCAAGGAAGAGCTTGGGAATTTGTGGTAAGGTTTAAGGTTTACATTGCAGTGCCTATGGATATAAAAAATTTGCAAGGTAATGCTCTAATATTATATGCAGAAATTTCTCCTTGGGAGTTAGTCAGCATTTGTATTATTGTTTAATTCAGTCAGTTTACCCATATGCTTACCAATTTGTTTGCTGAAGAATACATCTTGTATCTCACTCTGTCCTTCTGGATTCCATTTCTTTCTTTTTTTTTTTCATATACATTTATTTATTTATTTATTTATTTTTAGCTGCGTTGGGTGTTCGTTGGTGCGCACAGGCTTTCTCCAGTTGCCGTGAGCGGGGGGTGCTCTTCGTTGCGGTGCACGGGCTTCTCATTGCGGTGGCTTCCCCTGTTGAGGAGCACAGGCTCTAGTCACACGGGCTTCAGTAATTGTGGCTTGCGGGTTCAGTAGTTGTGGCTTGCGAGCTCTAGACAGCAGGCTCAGCAGTTGTGGCACACGGGCTTAGTTGCTCCACGGCATGTGGGATCTTCCCCGACCAGGGCTCGAACCCACGTCCCCTGCGTTGGCAGGCAGACTCCCAACCACTGCGCCACCAGGGTAGCCCCATTTCTTTCTTATCAATGTTACTGGGTGGCTCTTTTAGCAAAGATCTGTCAGTGGTAAACTCTAGGTGCTCTGTTCTTTTCTCTCATGACTTCACAGATATTATTCTATTTTGGTTCCCACTGTTGCTTTTGAGAAGTCTATTTAAAGTTTAATTGTTCTTCCTTCATAGATTGTCATTTTTTCTCCAGTTTCTTTTCGTATCTTTTCTTTGTGTTCATGGTTTGGAAGTTTCATCATATGTCTGGGTATGGATATAGTTTTATTTACAATTTGGCCTTGTGATTCCTGGGTTTTAAGATTCATGTTTTTCTCTAATTCTGAGCCATTGTCTGTCAGACAACTCTTTGAATAGTACTGTTCTTTTATTCTCTTCATTATCTCTTCCTAGAATTCCTATTACACACCTTTTCTCTTCACCTCCATATCTTTTAACTCCTCTTTCATATATTCTTTTTCTTTGTTTTTAGGGGCAGCGTTCTGGGTAAATGCATGAGCTTTCTCTCCTAGCTCACTAAATCTCTCTTTGATTGTGTTTATTCTGTTGTTGAATTTTCCATTACTTTTAAAATTGTAATGACTATTGTTTTACTTTCTGGAAGTTAATTTGGTTCTTTTTAGAATCCACGTGTTTGATTAGTAATAATGATTTTCTGTGTCACTTTCCATTTTTTATTTTATATCTTTAGTTATCATCAGCACGCTAATTTTAAAGTTCTTATGTATCTCACCTGGTTTTCATTGGGTATGATAACTTATTCCCATAGTGCATGGTTTATTCTTTTGATTGTGAGCTTCTCTTTAGTGAAAGTTATCTGTGGGAATCAGGTGTAGCTCAGTTGAAGGCAATTGCTCCTGCTGTGTACCTTAGATTTACCAGTGGCAGTCACTACTTTTTAATTTCAATAACTATATATTTTATTTCTGTAAGTTGTACTTGTGTGTTCTTCAGATCTGCCTGATCTTTGTTAATATCTCTTTCTTATCTCATATATTTTATTCCTTTGTTACTTCAATTAAGTTACTCTCATTCATCTTAGAGTCTGATAATTCCAATTTCTTAAATTCTTGAAGGGTCTAATTGTGATGTTTTTCTTCTCTCTCTTATTCATGGATGGTTGTGTCCTCATGTGTTTCATAATCTTGGACTGTGAGTTCATGTTTGGCTGGTTTGAATCTATGTAATCCTGTGGAGTCTGGATTGAAGATATATCCCTCTAGAGTAGTTTTGAATTTGCTTTTGGCAAAAGCTGTAAGGATATTACACAGGACCACATGTATATTAACATCTTGACTTGTTGGTTATAGACCTTGCAAAGGGTGTAAATTTATTTCCCAAACTTGTGCCAGGACAGAACTCTGGTTATAAATTCTCTGGGAAGATTTTTTTCCTACTCATATCCCAGGACAAAATAGACAAGGTTACTGTTATTCCCCCTTGCTAATAGCAAAATTTTATCTAATATTTTCACTGGTGGTGGAGTTCTTCAAGGAACCTGATCTTAGTTCTAAATCTATGTCTCCCAAAGACTTGACATCTCATTTGCCCCTAAGATGCTACTAAAACATCAAACTCCTGTGTTAGACCAGCAAACAGTGCAGAGAATCAGCAGCAGAAGTTCAGGTGCTTACGGTTCTGGTTTTCAGTTCCTATTTGTTTTAAGCCCACAAAAATATATCTTCATTTCTGTGGGATTATCTAAGCATTTAAAAAGATATTTATCATAATTAATGAGTATTTCTAGTTTTTTTAATAAGAAGAATGTTTAACTTATTTAACCTACTCTAATGCTGGGTGAAGAGACCTCCTTCTGCATTATTTAGAATATAATTCTAATATTAACCCTCTAAGCTATGGCTCTTTGTACACGACACTTTATCACCACCAGCAAAGCATGGCTCTTTTAAATGAAGTTCTGGCTTTCCAGACTCTTGTTTTGTCCATAGTCTTAAAAGACTATTATTTTGGCCACAGTCTTAAAAATTTTATTTGTAAAGTCAAAGCTGAAAAGTGACCTCTTTGAGCTGTATATATCTTCCCCACTCCCTGGACTAATGAACTTTAGCCCATGACTTAGTGTTAATAGGAACATGGCTGTGGAATAAGGAAGTCAGGAGATTACTGGGAAGAAAAAGTATGTCAGGTAATAGTTCACAATATACTGGCTAATAAGGCTTATCTTTTCCAGTATCTTCTTTTTTAAATATGGTTCTCTTTCTTTCAACATTTTATTATAAAAATTTCAAATAGAAAGTTAAAAGAATGATATAATGCACACCTACAAATCTACCACCTGGATTCAATAATTGTTTACATTTTTCTACATTTTAAATGATATGTATGCATAAAGAGATTATATATGTATGTATTTGTATGTATACTTATATACAATCATTTGAAAGTAAGTTGTAGACATTTTGTACCTCACCTAAGAATAAAGACATTTTCCTACATAACCTAAGAACGTTGAACAATAACTCCCAGATACCATCTAATTTCCAGTCCATTTGTAAATGTCCAAGTGTGTATTATAGATTTCCCCACAAGCTTAGCAGTTTTAGATAAAGAGAACACTCTTGGTTGATATTGGATGTTTTTAGTATGACAAAGCTTTGGAAGAAGGGGATGGTTATTTCATTATTTGTACAAAAAGCCCTTGAAAAGAAGGATATAATCTAAATAAATATTCTTCATTTTCCAGTATGTGAGGATATTGGAGCTGCAAGAGTCACTTGATCAACCTCAGTTTTTCAGATCTAATATAAATCTCCCAAACTCAACAAATTTTTATATGCTATAATGTTTCCTATTTAGAATGTTAGTTGGTTCCAACTGCACATGAACTTTTTAATCCTTGCAGAATTGATATTATTACAGAAAATGAATAGTTATACTTTCGATTTAGGCTTTCAAAAACTACCTGTGATAGTCACCTTAGGACTGAGGGCGTGAGCCCTGAGTCTGCCTCTCTTTGTTTCCCAGCCATGATTCATGAATGTGCACCTAGCTAGCCAGCTCCTAAGGTAGCCACAGGTGGTATAAGTGAGTTGGTCTAGAAAGCTGATGTATACCCTAGCTGTAATAAAGCAGACAACACAAATATACAAAAACACCATCTTGGCCTGATTCACATCAAGCCATTCAGAGCTACAGTTCAGCTCCAGTTAACATTTTGCCATGACTATAAAGCCAATGGCTTCATTTTTCAATTTTTAAATTCCCTGGCATATGCCTCCCAGTGCTTGAGATGCTAGTCTTTAACTGGGTAAGATTTCAAAAGTAATGATCATAATATGTTAGCTATTTAATATAGGATTAACATTACATGTCTGTAAGGAATTTTTATTTTTAGCTGTAAGTGTGCGTATTTCTGATGAAGTTAAGCCTGATATGGCTGACCTGCATTTCTATACTTTCAGGTACTACACAGCATGAATCTCCTCCTTCCCAGTCTGGTTTTTCTCTCTAAATATTCTCTCTCTTGTGCTATGCTATACTCTCCATGGCCAAAACACCTGTTAATCCCCTTACTCGCCAGCAGGCTTGGCCTACACATCTGGTGGAGCTATTGAATCTATCTGCAAATCTCAGCTGGGAGCAGTTTCTGTGCTCAGTCTTCATGACCAGAGCACGCAGGGCATATAGGCTTGTACCAGAAAATGCTGAGAACATATTGCTGAAGTTACTGAAAGGGGAATTTGAGGCAGGCAATTTGCTACAAGGACTCTAATGGGTCAGTTGCCCTGGAGAAAATGATGAACACTTCTCACTTCAAGTGCCCTCTACTGCAGATCCAGTACCTCAGAGCTGAGAAAGTATAGCTGCCTCCTGTGCACCTCTCATCCACTTCACCAGGCTTTCATTTCCTTTCGGCATTTTCCTATTTAAATGACCTCATTTGTTAGATACAATCAGCCTTTCCTCTGATGTTTTGATGATATTAGGAAGCATAAAAATGTGATAATTCTATGTGGCACAGAGGGCCTTAGAGCACACAGCACTCAAAGTGACCTTCTACTTTTAAGCTTCCTCCCAACCCTACCCCAGGGAAGAAACAACAGGTAATTCTTTCCACAGTGATACCCAACGACTGTATCAGTGGTGGGTGCATGACTAAAGGCGACATGCATCCAAGCAGATAGAACTGCCTAATAGGAGTGCTGGAAATTAGTGAAACCAATCAAACTATCTCCCTCTGTTATTCAGAGAGTAGAATACAGAGAAGACCTTGAATCTACACATATTCAGAAAAAGAGATGCCTGAAAGACAACCTGCCCTGGAGTTGGGACAGAGATCATGAAATTAGCATCTCCTGGAGCTGCCTCAGTCGCTGACAAGCTTCCAGTTCTGGTTCCAGTGCCAGCTCCAATCTTAATCTGAAGTAGTTGGCCGGATAGGTGGGTGGTCATGGATCATCACAGGGAAATCAAAAGGGGCAGACTAAGAGCCCAGGGGCTCAGTACTAAGGTCACTAAGAATGTAATTTTTCAAAATTAAATCTAAAGTATCTCCATTCATTCAAATAATATCAGTTCTGCAAAGATGAAAGATTTTACATACAGTTGGAGCCAACTAAAGTAGTAAGTAGGAAAGATTCTTGCATATAAAAACTTCTTGAGTTTGGGAGATTTACATTAGGTCTGAAATAGTAAGGTTGATAAAGTGATTCTTTTGTAGCTCCATTATTCCCAGAATAATTGGGAAACATACCATAGAAGATCTATCTGGCTAAGGTTATTTCCTAAAAATAAACACTTATTTCCTTAAATTCTCCTAACTATTCTTTGAAATCAAAGAGCTTATCTCACTCAGAGATATATAACACCTTAAAGTAATTAGGTAAGGTCCAAGACTAAATAAAGTATTACATAAAGCAGAAGTGGGGATTCTGCTTTAAAGAGGAGTGTAGACTAGAGATTCTCAAACAAATAGACATCCCACTGCAAAACACTTAATGCTGGACAAAAAGTTAATGAAATCCTCAAGGTCTAAAAACTTGACGAGGGAGCTGAAACAAGAAAGATAAGAAAATCAAACTTCAGGTATTAAATTTAGCAAATAAAAATATAGAACATCCAGTTAAATTTGAATTTTAGGTGAAAAAAAATTATTTTATGGGACATGCTTGTACTAAAAAATTACCCATTGTTCATCCTAAATTCGTATATAACCGAGTGACCTGTATTTTGTCTGACAACACTGTCCCAGGACCAAATGGTTACTGCTTATATGTTACTGGGCTTAGGCTTTGTATTTGCAAACAGTGGGGGCTAAACCTGGGAGCTTCACACAAAGCTAGGACTCTCTTTCTGTCCAAGGGAACCAATAGGGAAATATGTCTGTCTCTCCTATATCTCTGATTAGAAAAAAAAAAAAAACATAACCCTAGTAAGTCTCCCCATGAGAACATGGACTGGAATTCAATTTGTATTTACAGTTTGGTGGGTGAAATTAAAGTTCTAAAAGCTTGGTAGAGCCCCTGACTCAGAAGACGATGCAAATTCACTCTGAGGGAAAGCATGTTTAACTCAGATCTCTTATCGTTTCCAAAAATGAAGTTCAATCAAAAATGATTCCACAGGGCTTTCCTGGTGGCGTAGTTGTTGAGAGTCCGCCTGCCGATGCAGGGGACACGGGTTCGTGCCCCGGTCCGGGAGGATCCCACGTGCCACGGAGCGGCTGGGCCCGTGAGCCATGGCTGCTGGGCTTGCGCGTCCGGAGCCTGTACTCTGCAATGGGAGAGGCCACAGTGGTGAGAGGCCCGCGTACCGCAAAAAAAAAAAAAAAGAAAAAGAAAAAAGATTCCACAATTTTAAAAAACATGCAACAGTAAACAAGCCACTATGAGTTAGAGTTAACAGAAATAACAATAGATTTAGATGACCTAGGACTCCAAATATTGACATCATCAGCTACCTAATATAAGGTAATTACTAATAAGCTATGTTAAAAATAGATATTGAGATTTTTAAAATAAGCATAAAACAAGATACAATAAAAATGCCTAGAAGATTTGAAAAAGGATTCCTCAAGTTAAAAACTAATGTCATTGAAATTTAAAATTCAATAAATATTTGATACAATAAGGCTAGGCTACTCTAACAAAAAGATCCAACAATAATTCAGTGCCATAAAGGAGACTAAAGTTTACTTTCCTCCCACATAATAGTCTGAGGGAGTGTTCAAGGTAAACGTTGAGCCTCTATTTCATTTGGCCATTCAGGGATACACTATCCTCCAGGTCCCTGTTTTCATCTATAGATGGGGTAGTGAGTTGTCATGGGTTCCAGATAGCTAGAAGGGAGAAGAGAGAATGGAGGAGTTATGAATAGGCCTTACATTTCCATCCTGGAAGTGGTATACTTCTATTCTGTTCATGTTTTATTGACAAGAACTTAGACCTAAGTGTGCTCCTTGGTAATTCCTCCTCTCACCCCTCCCCAACCCACTGACCCCAGGCATACGTTGTCCTACTTTCTGTAACCATAAATTACTTTGAATTTTCCAGAATTTTAAATAAATAAAATTATATGATATATACCCTTTTTTGTTTTGGTGGTGGTGGTGGTGGTGGTGGGGTCTGGTTTTTTTCACTCAATAAAATTATGTTAAGATTCATCCATGTTAGGATGCGAATAGAGATCATCATACGAAGTGAAGTAAGTCAGAAAGAGAAAGACAAATACCATATGATACACTTATATGTGGAACCTAAAACATGACACAAAAGAACCTATCTACAAAACAGAAATAGAATCACAGATATAGAGAACAGACTTGTGGTTGCAAAGGGGGAGGGAGTTGGGGGAGGGATGGAATGGGATGTTGGGGTTAGCAGATATAAGCTGTTATGTATGGAATGGATAAACAGCAAGGTCCTACTGTATAGCACAGGGAACTATATTCAGTATCCTATGACAAATCATAATGGAAAAGAATATTTTAAAAATGTGTATATATATATATATATATATATATATATATATAACTGAATCACTTTGCTGTACAGCAGAAATTAACACAATATTGTAAATCAACTATACTTCAATAAAAAAAGATATATCCATGTTACTGTATATATTACAGACGTTGGTATATACTAAAAACGTTGGTGCACAAATCTTTGTATGAACATGTGCTTTTATTTCTCTGGGTGAAATGGCTGGATCATTTGTGAGGTGTATATAACATTTTAAGAATGTTAAAGCAACCTTGCAGGTTTGGAATAAATCTCACTTGGATATGATATATAATTCCTTTATATATTGTTGAAATAACTAGGTAAAATTTTATTAGAAATTTTTGAATTTACATTCAGGAGGATGTTATTCTGTAGTTTTATTTAGTCGTAAGGTCTTTTTCTTGATTTTGGCATCAGGAAAAACTGGTTTTATTTCTTGTGTGAGTAGGGAAAAAGTCCCTCTACTTTCATTTTTCCTGAGGAATTTCTGTAGAATTAGTACTATTTATTCCTTAAATATTTAGTAGGATTCACTGGTGAAGTTAAGTGGGCCAGGAATTCTCTTTGTGTGAAGATTTTTAACTACAAATTTAATTTCTTTAATAGTTATTACGATGTTTAAATTATCTACTTCTACTTGAGGGATCTTTGGTAGTTTGGGTCATTCAAGGAATTTTTCCATGTCATCTAGGTACTGATTTTACTGAGAAAAGAATGTTTATAATCATTGTTTTCTGCTTAGGTCTTTATTACTTTTTTGCCTTAAAATCTACTGTGTCTGATATTATTTTAGGCACTTCAGCTTTCTTTTAATTAGTGTTAGCGTCATATAACTTGTTTCATCATTTTACTTTTAGCTTATTTGTGTCTTTATGTTTAAAATAGGTTGCTATGATCAGGTGTAGCTCTTACATATTTCATCTTGATAAAAGAAACTGCCAGAAGAAACCTACTGAAAATATTATATTTAACAGTAAATTGTTGAAAGATCCCCCCGGTATTGGTAATGAGATAAAGATGCTTCTTCTCACCACTTCTATTCAACATTGTAATGGAGGAGCTAGCCAGTGAGATAAAACAAGAAAAAGAAATAAATGGATTAAGAATGTATGAGAACAGGGTTTCCCTGGTGGTGCAGTGGTTAAGAATCCACCTGCCAATGCAGGAGACATAGGTTCGAGCCCTGGTCCAGGAAGATCCCACATGCTGCAGAGCAACTAAGCCCGTGCTCCACAACTACTGAGCCTGCACTCTAGAGCCCACAAACCACAACTGCAGAGCCTACGTGCCACATCTACTGAAGCCAACACACCTAGAGCCCACGCTCCACAACAAGAGAAGCCACTGCAATGAGAAGCCTCTGCACCACAACAAAGAGTAGCCCCCACTCACTGCAAATAGGGAAAGCCCACATGCAGCAATGAAGACCCAACACAGCCAAAAATAAATAAATAAAATTTAAAAAAAGAATGTATGAGAACAAATAAAACTGTCACTATTCACAAATTAAGTCATTGTGGATGTAGAAAATCCAAAAGGATCTACAGATCTTTTATTAATTAGAATTAATCAATATATTTATAAACACTATAAGGTTTGTATACAAAGCCAAATGTATTCCTATATACTGACAATACTAATAGGAAATAAATATTTTTAAATTATATCACTTACAATAAATAGCATCAAAAAACCATCAAATATCTAGTAATAAATCTAAGAAAATTATATATGAACCTCCACACTGAAAAAATAAATTATTGAGTCAAATTACAGGAAATCTAAATGAATGAAGAGCTATACCATGTTCATGCATTGGAATATCTGATACTTTTTTTTTTTTTTGCAGTACGCGGGCCTCTCACTGTTGTGGCCTCTCCCATTGCGGAGCACAGGCTCCGGACGCGCAGGCTCAGCGGCCATGGCTCACGGGCCTAGCTGCTCCGCGGCATGTGGGATCTTCCCAGACCGGGGCATGAACCCGTGTCCCTTGCATCGGCAGGCAGACTCTCAACCACTGCGCCACCAGGGAAGCCCTGAATATCTAATACTTTTGAAATATAAAGTCAAGGAAATTCCCCTCAAAATTTTTGACACACTGATTTGGGAAATTAACCAGTTGATTACAGTAAGTCCCCTACATATGAACCAGTTCCATTCCAAGAGTACATTTGTAAGTCCAATTTGTTCATTAGTCCAACAAAGTTAACCTAGGTACCCAACTAACACAGTCAACTATATTGTACTGTACTGTAATAGGTTTATAATACTTTCCACACAAATAATACATAAAAAACAAACAAACACAAAAAATAAAACATTTTTAATCTTACAGTACAGCACCTTGAAAAGCACAGTAGTACAGTACAACAGCCGGCATACAGGGGCTGGCATCGAGTGAACAGGCAAGAAGAGTTACTGACTGGAGGAGGAAGAGGAGGTGGGAGATGGTGGAGCTGAAGGATCATCAGCAATAGGAGATGGAGGGCAAACTTCAAGTTCACTCATGCCTGATGTTGATGGGACGCATGTTCACATCTTTGAAAGTTCACAACTTGAAGATTCGTAGGTAGGGGACCTACTGTATAGGATTTGTATGGAAATATAAAGGACCAAGATCAGTCAATGCAATCTGAGAAAGAACAAAGCTGAGGGACTTATATTATCAGATATCAAGATTTATGGTAAAGCTACAGTCATGAAACAATATGGATACTGGCACAAGGGCAGACAGAAAATAATGGAACAGAATGGTGTCCAGATACAAGCCCACACATAGTATGTTTAAGACAAAGTGATACTATAATTCAGTGAGGGAGATGATAGTTTCTTCAATAAATGGACCTGAGTCTATTATACCATGGGAAAAAAATAGAGAGTTGTGGTAAGCAGAGTACTAAGAATGGTCTCCCATGATTTCTACCCCCTGGTATCCATGCCTTTGTAAATTCCCTTCCCCTTGACTGTTGGCAGGACCTGTAACTTGCTTTTAATCAATAGAATATGGCAAAGGTTAAGGGATTTTTTTTTGAGGTTATTAAGTTCTCTAATCAGTGGACTTTAAATTAACCAAAGGGCAGATAATCCTGAGTGGGCCTCACCTAACCAAGAGAGCCCTTTACAATAGGATCTAGGGGTGAACAACCCAAACAAGCCAAATATCCCCCTCTCCTTAGCTGACTTTGAAGAAACAAGCTGCCATGATTCAAAGCTGCAAGAAAATTAATGCTGCTGTCGTATTAGCTTGGAAGAGGACGTCGAACCTCAGATGAGCCCCTAGCCCAGTTTACACCTTGATTGTAGCTTTCTGAGTGGAAGACCCAGCTAAGCAATTTCAAGAACTGCTGACTCATGGAAACTATGAGATAATAAAATATGTGTTGTTTTAAGCTACTATATTTATGGTGATTTGTACACAGAAATAAAAAACTAATACAGAGAATCTTAACTGATACCATACAAAAAAAAAACAAACAAGAAAAACAAACAAACACAAAAAAACTAACTCTAGATGGATTGTGGAAATAAGTAGAAGAATATATTGATGACCCTAGGATAGGTTAAAAGTTCTTAAACAGAACTCCAAAAATGCTAACTATTGAGAAAAATAATAAACTATACTATATTACGATTATGTTTGCAAATTCACATATGTGACAAAAGATTCACATCCAGAATATATTTTAAAAATTTTACAAATCAATTGAAAACAAAAGCAAATGACCAAGTAGAATAGGCAGAAGACTTAGTCAAATACTTTTAAAAAGAAGATTATCTGAATGACCAAAACATATAAGAAACGATGCTTAATCTCATTTCTCATCAGAGAAATGCAAAACATTGGTCTACCATACTATTACACATTCACCCAGATACCTGAAATAAACAGACAATTGCCATCATGTAATGAGATATCATGGAAGCCTGGATTAGAATGGTGGTAGAGGGACTTGAAAACCATTACAGATTCAAAAATATTCCCTGATAGCCTTCCCATGAATTCACAGTGTCTTGAAATATCAGACTTTGAGGCTGTAGACAAAATATTTAGTAAAGAGATTTTCATAAAGATAGGCCATCAATATTCATTTAATGTACTCTGGTGTCTTGTTTTATAAGTATATCATTTTGCTTTAAAATATATACATACAAAACTACCTCTATTTATACACACACACACACACACACACACACACACATATTTCTCTCTGTCATGTACCCCAATGTGTTGCCAAAATAGTCTGTGTGAAATTGCAAGCAATTCTCAACCAATCTGAGACACTTAAGACTAAATATTCTGCTTATGTTTTGCTGGGCCACACAAGTAGTATGAATTTTGACCCCAAATCCATGTGATGGGAAATCTGAGGACAGAAATCTGAGGGGGACGGAAACCTGAGGTAGGAATACTCAGAGCAGCTTTTCTTTTTCCTTTTCTTTTTTCGACTCAGTCCTGAGCAATGGCTGAGATAAAAACGTAAACCCCACCATTTTTCTCTGCTGAGCACGATTTTATCCTGTTCACCTCTGAGGTCCTCAACTCATGGGAAGGTCTCCCCACTCTTTCTCTCCCTAGATGTCGCCCTCTCAAAACTAGGTTAAAGGTCATGGAAATCAGTTGACTCCAAAGTTAGCATACTCCTCTGGGGTTTTCTTACTTTCTCTTCAGTGTAACCATACATTAAAATGACGGGGTTTTTTGTTTGTTTGTTTTGTTTGTTTGTTTTGTTTTGTTTTGCTTTGTTGCGATACGCGGGCCTCTCACTGTTGTGGCCTCTCCCGTTGCGGAGCACAGGCTCCGGACGCGCAGGCTCAGCGGCCATGGCTCACGGGCCCAGCCGCTCCGCAGCACGTGGAATTTTCCCGGACCGGGGCACGAACCCGTGTTCCCTGCATGGGCAGGCAGACTCTCAACCACTGCACCACCAGGGAAGCCCTAAAATGATGTTTTAATCTAGCATTTTTTCTTAGCTATGCTATATATTGGGAGAGATTTCTCTGAACATCTAGTTTACTGTATTGATGAATAAAGAGAGCTTTTATGTTATTTTTGAGAAGGAGATACATGTATACAAATAATAGTAATTTGCTAATAGACAGTTGTTTCCAGGTGATAAAACAAGAAAATTAAAGCAATATCTTGATGTTCTTTAAAGTGTTCCATGATTTCCGAATGTTCTACACCTGAAAAAATTTGATAAAAACTGAGATAGAAGAGAAAAAAAGCAATGGTAACAATTATTGTCAACAAGGCTAGTTCTTTACAGTATGAACATATACTCTGTTGTCGAAACTGAAACACTCATAAGCTTGAAAGGCATCTCATATATACATAAAGGGAGAGTAGGCCAGACACAGTGAGATGGATAATCACCTTATTTATAACTCCACATCTAAAGCACAAAGTTTAGAGCACCTATCACATTTCTATTCTCTAGTATCAAAGGTGAATTTTGGGAAGAGTTTAATATTATAGATATGAATTATTTGTCTTTATTATTTAGGAAGATAAAAGTAATATTTTGCTCTCAACATTTAAAAATTGACAGATAATCTTGGGCAACTAAATACTGCAGTGATGACATTTTTCAGTATTTTTATCTTAACTCTGAATGAAATACCAAAAGAATTTTTTTTTACAAAAATTTAATTAAACTACAGTTGGTCTAGAAAGATATCAGTGAGGTATAATGAGCAGAGCTGAGGGATCCAACCATCCAGATATTAAAATATTGAGTAGCTGGTGATAATTAATAAATTTAGTAGTAGAGGAAAATAGATTGAACAATCAATAAAAAAGAATAGAGGGCTTCCCTGGTGGCGCAGTGGTTGAGAGTCCGCCTGCCGATGCAGGGGACATGGGTTCGTGCCCCGGTCCGGGAAGATCTCACATGCCGCGGAGCGGCTGGGCCCGTGAGCCATGGCCGCTGAGCCTGCGCGTCCGGAGCCTGTGCTGCGCAATGGGAGAGGCCACAACAGTGAGAGGCCCGCGTACCGCAAAAAAAAAAAAAAAAAAAAAAGAATAGAGAGCCCGGAAATAAAAATATACTTGAGGATTAGTAGGTGATAAATGTGGCATTTTATGTGAGTGAAAAAAAGTTTTTTTTCCCAGAAACAAATTGTGTTGGGACAACTGATTAGCCACTTGGAAAACATAAAAGCTAAATCATTATTCCACTCCTTATTATTCCACTCCTTATGTCAAAATTAATTCCAAATAAATGAAAAATATTAACCCCCAAATAGCAGCATAAATATAAGACAAATTAATTATCAATGAAGTGTTAGAATTTGGTATATTTTTCTAAGTATAATGCAAAACCCAGAAGGAATGAAGGAAAAGTTGAAAAATGTAAGGATGCAAAATGTATGAATGGAATAATACTACAAAGTCAAAATACAAGTGAAAAACTGTAACAAATGTTTCAAGAAAAGGAACAGCTTTTTAATAAAAGAATTATTGCATACTTCTAGTAGTAGCCATGGCAGAGTCTTATCAGATTTACTCTCCCATAAACAACTATAAAACTTAACACAACTGCTTTCTGGCATTAGACAGAAGCTATCACAAGGAGATGAGGGAAGGAAGCACGTGGAGAAACCCCATATTTAACATAGCTTTCTCCCTTGTTCTCTAAGCACAAGAAAATTAAGCCCAGAAGAGAGCATCAGTGTTTCTGGGAGTGTCAAAGTTTGAGTGGTAAGGCAGTTGGTATTTAGAGGGCAAGATACTCAATAGGAACAAGTTGTTAAGAATCTTCAAAACTCCACATGAGGTGCAGTTCCTTGGGTCCTTGGCCAAATTCTAAGCTGTATATTTACGGGGTGAAACTCTAATATCCCTAGTAGAAAAGAGCTGCCTGTGAATTAAGAGCTGATTAGTAATAATAGCACAATATTGGGGAAAGTTTAGAATTTCATCCCAGCCATAATGAAAAGACACTGAACAACACCCAGGAGATTTAGTTGTAACTCTAGAAAGGTCATACCTAGGAATAATAGTAAAGACTAAAACCTAGGATGGGACAAAACTGAAATAGACCCTCCTCAAGTAGCCTAAAACAAATGTAAATAAGATCCAAGTGATCCATAAATTCTTTAACTGCTAAAAAGAATGAAACTCAACATTTGGAGGGAAAAGATAACACAATCCAGAGCCCCTACAGCATATTATTCATAATATCCAGCATACAAGCAAAAATTACTACATATGTGAAAAAAAACAGGAAATCAGGAGATAAACCAATTAATGGAAGCAGGCTCAGAAATTCACACATTGAAGTTAGAGAAACATGTTAAAATAATTATAATTAACAAAAAGGAAATAGAAGAAAATCTGGACAAAGTAGAGGAAAAGCGTAACATTTCAAGAGACTATTAAAAGCTATAAAAAAGAATTAAAAGAACTAGAACACATTGGATAGTTTTAACTACACAGTGTTCATAGAAATGACATTAACTAGTGACCTCAAAGACAGATCAAGAAAAAATAAACAAAACTAAGAATAAGGACAAAAAAAGATTGGGAAAGAAATAGACATGTGGACCTAGACCAGAATAACTAACATGTGACTCAAGAGTTTCAGAAGGGGGCACAACTAAGGCACCTACCAGGCACCAGTGGGGGGACCACAGACACCTAATGGGACGGGAGGAACCCCCAGTGACCAGGTAGGACGTGGGGCATGGGAGGAGTGAAGGGAGCAGAGAAGTGGAGGGGGGATGGGGCTGGTGCCCCTGAGGGGCGGCTGGGGGAGGGGAAGGGATCCCACACCTGAAGGGGGAAATTGGGGAACCATTGGGAGGGTAGAGGATCAAAAGGGAGTGTGGCCAAGTCTCCCCTGCCCACTTGGGCCCCCAGAAACCTGCTGAGATGCCAGGCCTGATCCTCTGCCCACCAAGACCTGCTCCAGCCACGTGCATCCTGAGGGAGTGGGAGGGAGGGAAGGGGGAGCAAAAGTAAAGGCCGGACCTCTGGGACTGACACCCCTGAGGGGTGGCTGGGGGCGGGGAGGAGTTCCTACACCCAGTGGGATGCACCCACAGTTTGGGGTCCAGCAGCGATGGGGGAGACCCTCGGGGAGACGGTGGGGGAGTGGTGCGAAGGGAACGCGGCCAGTGCTTTCCCTGTCCACTTAAGCACTGGGGAGGCTGTTGGGCTCCTGGGCCTAATCCTCTGCCCTCGGAGTCTCCCTCCTGCTGTGCAGAACCCAAGCCCCACCCCTACACCCCCACCCAGAGCCCTATCTCTACACTCGGAGACCCCCTTCAGTGTGCTGGGCCTAAATCCCAACCACACACCCTCACTCAGGGCCCTACCTCCAAACTCAGGAACTTCACACTCCGGAGGCCCTCCTTTCTACATGCTGCATCTCCCCTTCCGTGCAGGTCCTAAGTAGAGGCCCCACCCCACACTTGAACATCACCCTGCCTAGGCCCCGCCTCAAGCTCAAACGTCACCCTTCCACCCACCTAGGCCCCTTCCCACCCTAAACCCTGCCCCACCTAAGTCCCACACCTGCCTAAACTCTGCCACCATAGACAAGGCTTTTTTTTCTTTCTTTCTTCCTCTTTTAGATTGGGGTTCTGTTTTACCTTGTTGATTCATTGTTGTTGATTCTTTTATATGGTTATTTTTCCTAATAAATCTTTATTTTTCTAATTTTATTTTATTCTTAATACTTTGTTATTGTTCTCTCCTTTTGGCTTGTTACCCCCCCTCCTTTTATTTTTTTCCTTTTTTCTTTTTTCTGTTGTGGTTTTATTTGACCTTGTTGCAGTTGTTTCAATTTATAGTTTTATTTTACCTAATTTTTTTTAATCTTTCTAATTTTATTTTGTTTTTTATTCTTTGATATTGTACTGCTCCTTTTTTTCTTTCTTTCTTTTTTACCGTGCCACAAAGCTTGTGGGATATTGGTTCCCAGGCTGGAGGTTGGGCCCGAGCTCCTGTGGTGGGAGCTCCAAATCCAAACCACCTGACTAACAGAGAACCTCAGACCCCAGGGAATATTAATTGAAGTGAGGCCTCCTGGAGGTCCTCACCTGGCTGTATGCAACTGCATTCAAACTCCAGTGCTGGACGTCTCAGCCCAAACAACCACTAAGATAAGAATATAGCACCACCCATCAAAATAAATAAATAAATAAATAAATGGCAAAAAATATGTTACAGATGAAGGAGCAACATAAAAACCTACAAGACCAAATAAATGAAGACAAAATAGGCAACCTACCTGAAAAAGAATTCAGAGTAATGACAGTAAAGATGATCCAAAATCTCAGAAACAGAACGGAGGAAATACAAGCAACATTTAACAAGTATCTAGAAGAACTAAAGAGCAAACAAACAGATGAACAACACAATTACTGAAATTAAAAATACTCTAGAAGGAATCAATAGCAGAATAACTGAGGCAGAAGAATGGATAAGTGAGTTGGAAGATAAAATGGTGGAAATAACTACTGCAGAGCAGAATGAAGAAAACAGAATGAAAAGAATTGAGGACAGTCTTAGAGACCTCTGGGACAACATTAAATGCACCAATATTTGAATTATAGGGGTCCCAGAAGAAGAAGAGAAAAAGAAAGGGTGTGAGAAAATATTTGAATAGATTATAGTCAAAAACTTCCCTAACACGGGAAAGGATATAGTCGATCAAGTCCAGGAAGCACAGAGAGTACCATTCAGGAAAAACCCAAAGAGAAACAGGCCAAGACACATATTAATCAAACTATCAAAAATTAAATACAAAGAAAAAATATTAAAAGCAGCAAGGAAAAGCAACAAATAACATACAAGGAATCCCCTTAAGGTTAGCAGCTGATCTTTCAGTAGAAACTCTGCAAGCCAGAGGGGAGTAGCAGGATATATTTAAAGTGATGAAAGGGAAAAATCTACAACCAAGACTACTCTACCCAGCAAGGATCTCATACAGATTCGATGGAGAAATTAAAACCTTTACAGACAAGCAAAAGTTAAGAGAATTCAGCACCACCAAACCAGCTTTACAACAAATGCTAAAGGAACTTCTCTGGGCAGGAAACACAAGAGAAGGAAAAGACCTACAAAAACAAACCCCAAACAATTAAGAAAATGGTAATAGGAACATACATATTGATAATTACCTTAAATGTAAATGGATTAAATGCTCCAACCAAAAGACATGTAGACTGGCTGAATGGATACAAAAACAAGACCCATATATATGTTATCTACAAGAGACCCACTTCAGACTTAGGGACACATACAGACTGAAAGTGAGGGGATGGAAAAAGATATTCCATGCAAATGGAAATCAAAAGAAAGCTGGAGTAGCAATTCTCATATCAGACAAAATAGACTTCAAAACAAAGAGTATTACAAGAGACAGAGAAGGACACTACATAACAATCAAGGGATCAATCCAAGAAGAAGATATAACAATTGTAAATATTTATGCACCCCACATAGGAGCACCTCAATACATAAGGCAAATGCTGACAGCCACAAAAGGGGAAATCAACAGTAACACAATAATACTAAGGGACTTTAACACCCAACTTTCACCAATGGACAGATCACCCAAGATGAAAATAAATAAGGAAACACAAGCTTTAAATGATACATTAAACAAGATGGATTTGAATGATATTTATAGGACATTTCATCCAAAAACAACAGAATACACTTTCTGCTCAAGTGCTCATGTAACATTCTCCAGGATAGACCACACCTGGGTCAGAAATCAAGCTTTGGTAAATTTAAGAAAATTGAAATCATATCAAATATCTTTTCTGACCACAATGCTACGAGACTAGATATCAATTACAGGAAAAGAACTGTAAAAAATACAAACACGTGGCAGCTAAACAATACGTTACTAAATAACCAAGATCATGGAAGAAATCAAAGAGGAAATAAAAAAATACCTGAAAAAAATGACAATGAAAACATGACGACTCAAAACCTATGGGATGCAGCAAAAGCAGTTTTAAGACAGAAGTTTATAGCATTATAATCCTACCTCAAGAAAAAAGAAAAATCTCAAACAACCTAACCTTACACCTAAAGCAATTATAAAAAGAACAAAAAAACCCCAAAGATAGCAGAAGGAAAGAAATCATAAAGTTCTGATCAGAAATAAATGAAAAAGAAATGACGGAAACAACATCAAAGATCAATAAAACTAAAAGCTGCTCCTTTGAGAAGATAAACAAAATTGATAAACCACTAGCCAGACTCATCAAGAAAAAAAGGGAGAAGACTCAAATCAACAGAACTAAAAATGAAAAAGGAGTAACAATTGACTGCAGAAATACAAAGGATCATGAGAGATTACTACAAGCAACTATATGCCAATAAAATGGACATCCTAGAAGAAATGGACAAATTCTTAGAAAAGGACAAGCTTCCAAGACTGAACCAGGAAGAAATAGAAAATATAAACAAACCAATCACAGGCACTGAAATTGAACCTGTGATTAAAAATCTTCCAAAAAACAAAAGCCCAGGACCAGATGGCTTCACAGGCAAAGTCGATCAAGCATTTAGAGAAGGGCTAACTTCTCATACTCTTCCAAAATATAGCAGAGGGAGGAACACTCCCAAAGTCATTCTGCGAGGCCACCATCTAAAACCAAACAAAGATGTCACAAAAAAAGAAAACTATAGGCCAATATCTCTGATGAACATAGATGCAAAAATCCTCAAGAAAATACTAGCAAACAGAATCCAACAGCACATTAACAGGATCATACACCATGATCAAGTGGGGTTTATCCCAGGAATGCAAGGATTCTTCAATATATGCAAAGGAATCAATGTGATACACCATATTAACAAACTGAAGGAGAAAAACCATATGATCATCTCAATAGATGCAGAAAAAGCTTTTGACAAAATTCAACACCCATTTATGATAAAAACTTTCCAGAAAGCAGGCAGAGAGGGAACCTACCTCAGCATAATAAAGGCCATATATGACAAACCCACAGCCAACATCATCCTTAAAGGTGAAAAACTGAAACCATTTCCTCTAAGATCAGGAACAAGAAAAGGTTACCCACTCTCACCACTATCATTCAACATAGTTTTGGAAGTTTTGGCCATAGCAATCAGACAAGTAAAAGAAATCAAAGGAATCCAAATCAGAAAAGAAGAAGTAAAGCTGTCACTGTTTGCAGATGACAAGATACTATACATAGAGAACCCTAATGATGCTACCAGAAAACTACTAGAGCTAATCAGTGAATTTGGTAGACTAGCAGGATATAAAATTAATGCACAGAAATCTCTTGCATTCCTATACACTAATGATGAAAAATCTGAAAGAGAAATTAAGGAAACACTCACATTTGCCATTGCAACAAAAGAATAAAATACCTAGGAATAAACCTACCTATGGAGAAAAAAGACCTGTATGCAGAAAACTATAGGACACCAATGAAAGAAATTAAAGATGATACGAACAGATGGGGAGATATACCATGTTCTTGGATTGGAAAAATCAATATTGTACAAATGACTATACTACCTAAAGCAATCTACAGATTCAATACAATCCCTATCAAACTACCAATGGCATTTTTCACAGAACTAGAACAAAAAATTGCACAATTTGTATGGAAACCCCAAAGACCCCAAACAGCCAAAACAATCTTGCGAAGTAAAAATGGAGCTGGACGAATCAGGCTCCCTGGCTTCAGACTATACTACAATACTACAGTAATCAGGACAGTATGGTACTGGCACAAAACAAGAAATATAGATCAATGGAACAGGATAGAAAGTCCAGAGATAAACCCATGCACATACGGTCACCTTATTTTTTGATAAAGGAGGCAAAAAGTATACAATGGAGAAAAGACACCCTCTTCAATAAGTGGTGCTGGGAAAACTGGACAGCTATACGTAAAAGAATGAAATCAGAACACTTCCTAACACCATACACAGAAATAAACTCAAAATGGATTAAAGACCTAAATGTAAGGCCAGACAGTATGAAACTCTTAGAGGAAAACATAGGCAGAACTCTCTATGACATAAATAACAGCAAGATCCTTTTTGACCCACCTCCTAGAGAAATGGAAATAAATGGAAATAAAAACAAAAATAAACAAATGGGACCTAGTGAAACTTAAAAGCTTTTGCACAGCAAAGGAAACCATAAGCAAGATGAAAAGACAACCCTCAGAATGGGAGAAAATGTTTGCAAATGAAGACACTGACAAAGGATTAATCACCAACATATACAAGCAGCTCATGAAGCTCAGTGTCAAAAAAACAAATAACCCAATCCAAAACTGGGCAGAAGACCTAAACAGACATTTCTCCTAAGAAGCTATACAGACTGCCAACAAACACGTGAAAAGTTGCTCAACATCACTAATCATGAGAGAAATGCAAATCAAAACTACAATGAGGTATCACCTCACACCTTTCAGAATGGCCATCATCAAATAATCTACAAACAATAAATGCTGGAGAGGGTGTAGAGAAAAGGGAACCCTCTTGCACTGTTGGTGGGAATATAAATTGATACAGCCACTATGAAGAACAGTATGGAGGTTCCTTAAAAACTAAAAATAGAACTACCATACGATCCAGCAATCCCACTACTGGGCATATACCCTGAGAAAACCATAATTCAAAAAGAGTCATGTACCACAGTGTTCACTGCAGCACTATTTACAATTGCCAGGACATGGAAGCAACCTAAGTGTCCGTCAATAGATGAATGGATAAGGAAGATGTGGCACATATATACAATGGAATATTACTCAGCCATAAAAAGAAACGAAATTGAGTTATTTGTAGTGAGGTGGATGGATTTAGAGGCTGTCTTACAGAGTAAAGTAAGTCAGAAAGAGAAAAACAAATACTATATGTTAACACATATATATGGAATCTAAAAACAAAATTGTTCTGATGAACCTAGGGCCACGACAGGAATAAAGCCGCAGACATAGAGAATGGACTTGAGGATGCAGGGAGTTGGAAGGGTAAACTGGGACAAAGTGAGAGAGTAACATTGACATATATACACTACGAAATGTAAAATAGATAGCTAGTGGGTAGCAGCTGCATAGCACAGGGAGATCAGCTCGGAGCTTTGCGACCACCTAGAGGGGTGGGATTAGGGGTGTTGGAGGGAGACACAAGAGGGAGGGGATATGGGGATATACATATGCATATAGCTGATTCATTTTGTTATACAGAAACTAACACAACATTATAAAGCAATTATACTCCAATAAAGATGTTAAAAAACAAGTTTCACAAGGGAAGGATAAATAAAATGGGACGACATTGACATGTGAAGAAATAATGGCTGAGAATTTTCAAGTCTAATAAAACCTATTGGTGGTCAAATAAAAGAAGCTCAATGAATACCAATCTGGACAAGTAAAAAAGAAAGCACACCTAGACTTATAATAGTCAAACAACTAAAAACAAAAGATAAAGAGAAAAATCTTAAAAACAAATAAACAAGGAGAAATTACCTTAAGGAAACAACAATTAAAATGATGGCTAACTTCTCAACAGTAACAATGGATACCAGACACTGGAAGACAATAAAAAGACAACTTACAAAGATGGAAAATAACTGCAAACTTAGAATTCAATATTGAGCAAAAATATCTATCAAAATTGAAGATAAAATATAGATGTTCCCAAACAAAGCCTGAAAGAATTTGTCACAGCTGATCCACAGTACAAGAAAGTTCTTTTGGATGAAGGGAAATTATCCCAGATGGAAGCACAAAGATGCAAGAAGTAATAAACAAACAGTACAAAAGGGAAATTTGAAAGACTCGGTACTGCCTAAAGCAGCAATGTAACAATATTTTAGATGTTTATGAAATACACAGAAATAGGAGAGGGATTCGTTAAGTGTCTCTCAAAATTATTACATATTAGAGAAGTGCAAAATAAACTCTAAGAAACCCTTACACACCATCAGACTGACTAAAATTCAAAAGGCTGACAGTATCAATGTTGATTAGGAATTGGTATATAAAGCAACAGAACTCTTCTACCTTACTGACAGCAGTGTAAATTAGTATGTATTTACATATGTATTTGGCAGTATGTATCTATTAAAGCTAAACTAAAACCTATCCTGTGATTCAGTGATTTTACTCAGATATGAAGTATGTAAAAATTCATTAAGCTTACACTGAAGACTTGTGTACATTACAGTACATAAGTCATATCTTTTTTTTTTTTTTTTTTTTTTTTTTTTTGCGGTACGCGGGCCTCTCACCGCTGTGGCCTCTCCCGCTGCGGAGCACAGGCTCCGGACGCGCAGGCTCAGCGGCCACGGCTCACTGGCCCAGTCGCTCCGCGGCATGTGGGATCCTCCCGGACCGGGGCACGAACCCACGTCCCCTGCATCGGTAGGCAGACTCTCAACCACAGCGCCACCAGGGAAGCCCCATAAGTCATATCTTAATTAAGAAAACTTAGATCACATATATGAAAAATAATGATAAGAAAGCAATAAAATTATAATAGCCCAGTAGAAAATTAGGCAAAGAATAGGAAGGTAGAGAAAAACAAATGGCTTATAAACATGAAAATATGCTCAACTTCATTCATCAAGTTAAAATTAAAATAGCAAAAAGATACTTTAGACAATTTCAGTTGGTTTCTTACACTTGTAAGTTTCTTACACTTTCTTACACAAGAGTCCTGACAAGTAGATTTGTAAAAGTATGCCAAGACATAATTATGTATGAGAATGCTCACTTCAGTATTGTCCATAAAAATAAAAGATTAGAAACAACCTAAATGTTCACCAAGTTTGAATCATTTACATAAATCATTGTACTTTGATATAGTGGAATAACTATGTAACCATTAAAATAATAAAGTAGGTATATTTGAGTTTCTATGGAAATATCACTAAGATATATTAAGGGAAAAGGGTAATTTTATAACATCAAGCAGAATATGATCCCAACTATATAAAAACTTAAAATGTATGTGGTATAATAATAACAGGTTATTTTTAGGGAACAGGAACTAAAGATTGAGAATGGAGGGAGACAACAATTTTTATTTTATATTTCCATGTACTATTTGAAATTTTTTATGTTCATTTCACTTACATTTTAAAACTAAGCAAGGAGAACATATCTGAATCCTAGCCCAAATACTAGCCCCCAAACTCAAATTGCTAGAAAATTAAGTGATGAAACAAATGTTCACAAATGACTGTAAATCAAGATTTCTAAAGGAAGTAAAGAATCAAACTACAGAGCTCTTGATGTTTAAAATGAGTAATTTTTCATTGCAAGTGGCTGTAATGCCAGCAAGTATTTGGTGTGGGTGATATATTGAGAATTCAGAGAGAATAACAGTAAAGAGAGACAGCTGCATCTAAAATGTTTACAAATCCCTTCCAAAGGCAAGGCATGTTTGTAACAATTTTAAAAACACAAATGCTAACAATGGGTAAAAATAATATAGTAACTATTCACATAAAATACAAGGATTACTTCATATTTTCCAAATCTTTGCTGAAAGTAGTAATCATACAAACATAAAATAATCCTAAAATAACTTAAACTCATAAAAATTTTACTTGGACTTTCCATTTCTCATATTTGATCTCATATCAATTCCAACATTGCTTATGATTTATAATGATAAAAATTTCATAGTCATAATTTACACATCTTTCTTTATGACTTTAGGGACAAAAAAGGAGAATTAGGCTAATTAAACTTTATAAAACAATTAGTGATGCATGTCTCAGCACTTATGTTTATAACGTTTATTAACATACCAATTGTGACTAAAGAGAAAGTGTTATCTGCATGCTAAATACTTAATGACAAGTTTAAAAAGTACAATATCTACAATATAAGTATTTCACTACAAAATTAAATATCTTCCAATTTTATTCTCAGTTCAGACTTTTTGAGTGGACATGTTATTTAAAATATCCTGTCAAAGATCCTTACAAAATTGAAGTTGATGCCATACATTTTACGTATAATTAATTTTGAAAAATAGACAGCAACTTTCCACAATAAATATTGATTGATAAACTTTGTATAAAAATATTTCATTCAATATAAAAACCCATGAAAACAATTTCTTAATGTTCATACAAATGCAAGTAACAATATTTCAGTTCTAAAGCAGTCTGTTGTATTCTAAGCTGCTCTCCCAACATCATGATGAGGTACAGGAACACTTTCCAGCTTTAAACAATTGTTCAAGAAGGAGTAAAACTACTCACTTACCCAGTTTCTTTTTATAAACAGTTCTTCACATTTTTGGTAACTATGTTTAAATTTTTTTCTCAAATGTGGCTTCTTTTAATCATAATAGAGTGGACAATTTTAATTTTGTGTTTTAAAATTTGAGAATGTGTTTTCTCAATAGTAAACACTTTAGAAGAGTCTGTAACTATCAAGATGACCCTTGGAAGATGAAAAGTAGAACACATTTCTTTTAAAAACTACAGGAAATAATTTAGAGAGAGGTTTTTTTTCAGGCAAGTCTACGTGACATATGGTTGCAGTATGTCTTGATTCATTTAGCACGTCGTCCAAGCCCACGGGAGACCCGTGGGCACAACTCTTACAGCCTAATCTTTATATTGTGCCAACGAAAGTAGCTTTGGAATCTGGTATCAATTTGTGGAGGAAGTTTATCTTCTGTCAACTTATGAGTAGTTAAAATGGATATTCCTAAGAGAATATGACCATATGTTTGATATATGGAAAGAGGGAGTTGGTTTCATTGGAAATGGATGAGAGGAGGTAGAAGAATGTCATGCTTAGGGTCATAAAACCTTATTATAGGTCCAGGATCACCCACTGGTTTGGGACTTTCATCCAGGTCTTTTTACTACTCGAGACTAGGTTTAAAAATAAAAGACTATCTGTTCCTATTCCTCTTGTCACTATGTAGCTCATCTCTAAATGGGAACACAGGGCTCCAATAGGAGGCCCCTATTCATACTGATGTGTATCTCGTCTTCTTTCTTCTTCTTTGTTCTTGGGGGCTTTAACCTAGGACATCTATAATCTCATTAACCCTGACAAATGATTTATCTTCAAACAATCTGTTTAAACTTGAAGCCATAGCTCAAATTATTAATTTCTGAGTTGATTTTCATGAAGCTCAGATTTAGAGAGACTGATTCACAGCTTGTGTTGCAATTTTAGGCCTTTAAATGAAATACTCAAAATTCCAGATTTATCCTAAGTTTAAAAGTCCAAACCTATATTTCAGCTCCTCTCTCCCTTAAAATTTTTTTTTTACAGAATCTCTGCAAAGAAATGGAGAATATCTAACCAAACTGAAGTACAAAATATTCTAAATTTTCATCTAAATGGTAATTTTCATAAAGACCCAATAATATACAGTAATACATACAGTGAAATGAACTTTTGAAAGTGAAAATCAGAGCCCTAGCACACTGACAGTAAATATGATCTAAATTTATATATACCAATAGGCCAGACTGCACCACTTCAACCTGCTCTATGAAAAGAAAGTCCCTTGGAATTTCAGTTTCTGAAATGTTTTTGTTTGTTTTGGTAACTGAAGCTGCACCAGAATGGTATCAGTGATCTCAGGTTTAAGGTGCTGTCACAAAATTCCTTTAACTCAGACCTGCAGCACTACGGTGGTCCTGGGATGTCTGAATTCACTACAGAGTACACAGAGCATGGCAAAACCTTGGGCTGACTGGAACATTTATCAGTTTCTCTTCCCTGTTGTTCTGGGTCCCACACCACAGGAGAATGGGAGGATGTCATATCTCAGAGGACTTGCTGAGTGTTTAATCTCTAATTATATGCAGAATGGGGCAAAATGTAATTTTCTATCTATGTATATTCTGTGAGCAGTATTAAAAATAATGGTCAATTTTACTAAAATTTCAATACATGTAATAATTCTGTTTCTGAAACTATAAATCACTGAAAAATCATTGAAAAAAATTTTTTCTCTTTGTATAGAATTATTCAGTGAGTTGATATGGGTCCTCTACCTTTCTCTTGTAAGAGAGTCACTGGTTGAGTGTGTGAGATCCTGAGATACCTCAACAATACTTGTGTCATGAAACAGCTTTATTGATTTCTAGTTGGCAAATGATCATGAAAGGTGTGAAAAAATATCTATCAGTTGGGGTCTGAACAGCTCATTTCATATGGTCACAACTGGAATAGAGAAAGGGGGAGGATTTTGTTTATGGTAATAGTAAATCAGTGGAATCCTCTCTCAGTCTAAGTATGAAACTAGTGATGTTTAACAACTCATAGGAATATTTTTGAGGACTGAAGTATTTATTTTGACGATACCGATAATCTTGCAATTCTTATTGCCATTGAGCAACTATCTCTGCAGGTTTCTTAATTTAGTTTGTTGTTCAATATGCTGTCTGGGTTTTCTTGCCGTACCAAGAACTGAAATAAACAATAAAGTCTCTAAAGGCAAAGACAACATCTGTGTAATTCTCACTTAATTTTCATCCAGTGTTATATTTCTACTTAATAAATTTTATTTGATTACAAGTCAGTTTTTTTTAATGGATGATAATGTAAGGTATGGGTTAAAAACATAATCACTAGCATTCAAAAGATCCGGGTTTATATATGGATTCCGCTAACTCTGTGACCTTGGGCAAATTACTTAATCTTCTAATCTTTAAAAGGAATGTAATAGTAGTACATGTCTCATACAATTATTTCAATAATTAATTGAGCTAAAGTATGGAAAATATTAGCACAGTGGTTGATTTATATACAGGAAGAATGCTCAGTGAGGAAAAAAACAATGTACATGCAAGTGGGAATGGGGAAGATGATTCCAGAGTGATACACAGTAACATTTAGCAGTCTAACTGTAGCAGAAAGTGAGCATTTCAACATCTTTTATAGAGAAGAGGTGAAGCAGACATCATGTTTTCACAAGGGCTTGTGTTCTCATCAAAATACTTGTTGTGGGTATCACCATTCTAACAGGTAGTTTCATTCTATGGTACAGATCTTAGATTTGATACATAAACATTTGTTTCTTGTATATCTTCACAAGTATATCCCCTAGACCAGGGCTAAATCATCTATCTGCAACATTCAGTTGAGTGCCTACCACAGAGTAAGTACTCAGGGAAAATATGTGAAATCGAAACATCTTCAAATCACACAGTCTAGTAGCACAAAATACAAATACATTGCACACTTTTAAAATGCACAAGGATGCCTATTAGGTATAATTGTGTGTATGTGTAAATTAGTGCACAGAAAAGACAACTCAAGGTAAAATAACCACACCCTTGAAAATACAGTTACATTTCACAAGTGTTAGTGTGAAGTGTTCTTTCAGATGTGAGTGTAATTCAGATGACTAGCTGTTTCCACATGGGTTCAATGTTCAAAGAAAATAGTACTGTTGGGTTTACGGCTAGCTAGACACAAGCCACTGGAGACTTTCCCAAGGTGCTGATTAATCATTATAAGAGTCGGTCTACACTGCTAGGCTCTTGAAGGCTTTCTCACATTTTTTGTCTATATTACTGAGTGAGGACAAACAGATACCATTAGTTTTGAAACAATCATTTTCAAATTTGCCTCTGACAGTTTTCTTTTCTCTCCCCTAACCAACACTATAGTGGAATATATTACCCTTCATATGACTCATTACATCATAAATCTGAGATGTGTCTGGAATGAAATTAGACAGTTAGGTCACACATCTTGTTTTCTACTATTTTCTGAGTCCGAGTAGAACAAGTCTGAAATTGAGGTATGTAAGATACAAAAGTCTTCTGATCAGAAGTTCCTAAATTGAAGTTATTTTCTACAAGGTGTGAGCAACTGTCCTGGAGGATTCTGATGTCGGTGAATAAACAGTGGGATGGAAATGGGGACAACACTCTTGACTCATCAGTCAAAAGCACATCACTCTCTCTCTTTTTGATTGAAGTGACTCCTAAATAATAGACAGACCTTTCGTCATGATTTTCTTCAGGGAAATTTCCCTCGAGTTTCAAAAGTTCATCCAATCCTCCTGAGAATGGAAGGTGTGGTGAAATTATATTGGGATGCTGATCTGATAATATAAAAAATGCCTGGGTTTCTATCTCCCATGAGTTATTAGAGAAAGAATCCTTAGGTAGAGAATTGTTGCTAGAGAAGCATTTGCTGACTGCGCTATTTACAAGCCTTTGCTCTTCCTCAGTTTCACCTGATTTAGAGTTGCTGAGCAGGGTGGCATATTTAACAGAGGGTTGTCTCCTACTTTCCTCCTCACAGGTTATCTCTGTGCTCTCAACCTCAGAGAAGTGAGCACTGTTGCATTGGTCACTAATACAAATAGAACCCTTTTCAAGATCCCGAGTCATCAAAAGTAGAGAGACTGTAGTTGGTGGTACCATCTCATCTTTATTTTTCCATGATGTATCAACACTGATATCTTCTGAAATGGTTTCAGGCTCCAAAAGAAGAGGACCAAATGTCACTGATTCTGTATGCTTGATAAAAAGATGCTCAAATGTTTCTGGCTAAAAGAAAAGACATATTTTAATACTCAATTGTGTTCATTTTTTTTCTTTTTGCTTCACTGTGATATCATGGAAGAAATAGAAGTGTGAAAGGTTAATACTAAAGGATATAAGTCAAGCACAAATTAACTGGTTTTGGTCTGAAATAAACAGATCAAAAATCATAAGGGAGAGGCAGTATAAGATAGTGTTTAAAAGTGGGATGAGACAGACGTGAGTCATTCTGTTTCTATGACCACGGACAAGTACATCAACCTCTCTGCCTTTCAGTTTCCTCATCTGTAAAATTGTGTTCAATATTTACTTCATGGTGTTGTGCAAGGAATAAATTAGATAGTGTCTGAAAGTGCTTAGCTCTCAATAAAGATTGGTTACTGTAATTAGAAAGTGCTATCTTCAGAAGAATTCCTAATATTTTATAGCAAATTACACTTCCATGAACTAGAAAATTTAACCCAAGTTTAAAAAGTAAATTGATATAAAATTGAATGAGCAAAACAACTTGTCTAAAGATAGCTAAAATAAGTACTCCATGACATAAGATATGATATGAAGGTAAACTATATGTGGCCTTATCTGCCTTACATCATACTAAAAATCTGTTTATGACTATCAGAAAGTAAGAACTAAGAATATCTGTTTGTGAAAACAATGAAGGTGAAAGAGATGATCATAGCCTTTTAAATTACCATTCCTTATAAATAACTTCATATAAAAATACAAACTATAGGACATGTGGAATGAAGACAAAGATGCAAAACAAATGCACATCATATTTTTTATAAGAACAGTGGTTACATCACAACAAAAAATTCTGCCAAGCAGCTACAAGCGAGAATCTGTGCATAAAAAAAGCTCAACTCATACAATGTAAACACGTTGAAAAAATAAATGCAAACTAAAAAATACTGTAGACACATCACATTAAAAAATTAACACAACTAAATGAAGTGCTATAGAAAATGTGCTCAAGTTTTGTTACACATATAATTAAACTTTTGAATTTTACAATTTTTAAACTAATAGAATGAATTCAGATTTATTGCTTGAAATAATATAACCAACTATTCTTCATAATGGCAAATATATTCCATATAAAAACACAACTCATTTAACATAGTTTTGAACTCTTAAATGAAATATATTGGTGATTATAGCCATAAAGGAATAAATATATGAAACACCAAATATAATGGAATAGACTTATACAGATATTAAAATACTGCATAATAACAAATACTATATTAACACAACCTTTTCTCTTATTCTATGAACATAGTATGTGAAGAGAAAACTGCTCCTGTGCCTATTTTCTTTCTGACAGAAATCTATTAGATTTATAATTTCCTTCAAATATTTTCTTGCTTATTTTGTGTTTCTTAAGGTTATGACTACATATGTAGAGAATTTCTTAAAATTTAAAGTAACCTAGAAATTAAGATCTCCAAATAAAGGAATGTCATGCTATCAACATGAAAACAAAAAATACAAATAGCACATAGCATACAGTCAAACTCACAGCTGTTCTTCAAATGACGTGTTTGGCATATTTCATGCCCTCTAAAACTTCATAATTGGTAACTAATTATTATGTCAAATAATTTACATGTCTTCAAATGCATTTGATGAAAGATTTCACTAATAATTAAGAAATCACATATCCATATATTATTAAAGTATATTTTATAAATGGGTCACAAACATTTATTAAAAGTATGCTTATTAAAAAATCATTTCAATCACCATATGCATCTAACTTTTCAAGATTTTAGAACAGTCTGGAAGCATATTGAATATGTATTCAGCTGGTAAGAATTAAAGAATATCCTTTCATATTTTCACACTTCAATTTTACATTACAATGATGTCTATTAAAAGTCAGTGAAGGGGGAAAGGACACATTCTTCCTGATTTTTGGGGTTTTTTTTTTAGATTCAAATCAAACTATGAATGAAATCTAAATGTAAGTAATATATATGTAGCCTAAATCTGAGTTATTTGGGTTCATCAAACAGAGGCTTTGGTTTATTCTGAATGTGAGCAATATACCACACAAGTTAAATTCATAGAAATAGCAGGTGGTCTTTTTTTCAGGTAGAAAAGTCCTATGTTTGCCTTGGACTAGTTCTAAAAACTCCAGAGAGTCTCTTTTTTTGCATCACTGCCCACTTACCTGACTGCCAGAAGCTTTGGGTGGTTCAGTGCAAATAAATTAAATTTAGTAAAGAATTTCATGAGGAGGTTGAATTGGAGGCTGATGTGTTTTCTGATCTGGTCAGTCTGACCTGGATATGTCAGGTCATCCTGGTACAAACTGTAACTTCTACTGGCCTTTGACCAGAACAAACTGTCTTTCTTTGAACTGAAATGGAAGTTAGCACTTAAGCCATTTTTAAGGCTATTGAAAATGAAAATTCCCATATTGATCAAAGTTAGATATACATAAAAGCTATCAATATAAGACATTCAAAAGAATACCCAAATGGGTCAGTTTATAGGCTGAAGTGTCTAAAAGAATATAAAATGGAAAATTTTGGACATAAAATATGAACTAAATATTTTGACTGCATTCTATATTTAGAGCCATTGTATTTGCAAAGCTATGTGTCAGAAGTTGCAGTTTTCACCTAGTCACAGCATAGTCTACTATATATTTGATGATGTCTAATAAATCTGTGGTAAGAGCAACAGTCATAATTCTTTAATGTTTTATGACCAAATGACAAATCAAAAGCTAGATATCATAAATATTACTTGTTAAACTTTAGATGACTTGAAAAGTAATCATACATCCAAACTGAATTAGACTCAGACGTATACCTTGACCCCAAATTTACCCATCTATTTTAAGTTCTAAATCAACATAATCCACCATATTTTAGTTCTCAATAGTTCCACCAAAATTTTTTAGATTGTCTCCCCTTCTTCAAAATGTAAAAATCTTCTAATACTCTATAGAATGTTGGGAAGTTGGTAGATTGGGTTCATCTGTAGTGATCATGATTAGACTTCAAAGAATGTCCATTCTCTGTTCAGATAAAATAAAACAAAATAAGAAAGAAAAATAAAAAAATCACTCAGAAAGCAAAAGATAAAAGATTTCAAAAAGATGTTCTGTCAAGCATGAGTTCTGGATTATAAATTCTTGTGTTATACTACAGTAATGCATGTTTTTAGGAAAAGATAAAATTCTGAATTAAGGTGGCCTCTTGCGTTTTCTTAATGCATGCCCTAATATCACACTCTAAGGACAGCCTTAATGATCCCAGAAAAGGAAAAACTATAGAGGAATAACAGAATAAGTAGAATGAGGAAAAACAAAGAGCTGGAAAAATAAAAAGGAAGTAGAGGAACAGCACTATTAAAGAGTTTGGAAGAAGAAAGAGTAAAAGAGTGTATCTCTGAAAACAAATATTTAAACATTAAAAGAAAGAAGAGTTGAAATAGTGAAGAAGAATAGAATGACAGAATCATTATCATGATTTTTTAAATCTAGAGAAATGTTCTAAGAAATCATCTGGTCCACATTTCTCCCTTTTTATAGACAAAGCAATCAAGGCTTAAAGTTGCACAGCTAATTATAGCAGAGTGAGGCCCCTGACTTTTTTTCTACTCCAACAAGCTTTCTATAATACAATGGAAGATGAAAAGATATTCCAAACACAAGTAGGGAGGAGAACATGTTGTTTTGCTTTTTCTATTTGTTGTCATAGATTTGAGCTGATTAAATTCATCCTCTCTTCTGGTTCCTTATAACCCAAGGGCATATATATAGATATTAAGAAGAACAAGAAAATAGAGAAAACTGAAGTCATATTTTAGGGAAGTGAAATATATACTTCTAAGCCCAGTCATGTGCCCTTCTAGAAAGAACTTCTTACTCAAAGCTGCACCAGCTCTTCTACACTTCTGTAAAGCCATTCTAGCAATTTCAGGGATGCTCTGCCTCAGATCCATGAGAATGGTGTTCTGGGAGCTTGTGGGTTGCTGAGCTTCTTATTTGGAGAGCTAGAACAGGCTGAGGAATCTAGGATGGTCTTTGAACCACAAAAAAAATATCCATTTGTTTTTAGATTTAACACTCTAAAGTAGGGTGTTAAGTGGAGTACACTCTTATGGAAATAGTCATAAATGTAGACAACAAAGGAGCAGGGATAGACTCCCCCCACCTCAAATATAGATGGCTTGGATTTAGAGGAAGAAAGTAATATTTTAGGCAAAAATGCTAAAGAAAAAGGTAAAACAAAAACAAATTGGCTACAGTCTTTTAAACACTGTGAAATATGAATTAGAAGAAAAGCAAGGTTATTGACTCACTGCAATACATTTTCCTACCACAAGAATTCAACCTTTGTTTAAAATTTTTATTTTTATCCTCTTTAAAAACTTTTTAAGAGATTCTGATTTTTTCATTTATTTTATTGAAGTATAATTGATTTACAATGTTCTTAAAGATTCTGATTTCTAAAGTATCATGAGAAATGGTGTAGAGAAGTATTCTGGCTCAAGCTGGCAGTTTGAGCATATATATTTCTCTCTTATCTCTGTAGAGACTCTGTTAGGATGAAAGTACATGAATAAATCAAATATATACCCACAACAAAGAAGATAGTCTGAGAAGGTTAAGAGGTTATGAGATTTTGAATTTCTAAAAGATGGAAAACCGAAGGAGATGAACAAAGGAAGCTGCAGAGCAGAATATCTCCAGAGTGGGCTATAGCTGAAAAAGACAGTTTGCCCTGTTGAATACAGTGGAGATGGGAGGGAGGGCAGTGGGGGGGGGGGGGGGTGAAAAAATGGAAGGTAAAAACACAGGAAGAAATGAGACCTTTGGCTGAAAACTGGAAACTCTGCATATGAATGGGGCTCTTCTAACTCTACTGCACAGGGAAGAGCCACACCCAAATTGAGGTTTTATTCTCAAAAGTAATTAAGAAATTATCTGGGGAGGAGACCTTCAAGATAGCAGAAGAGTAAGATGTGGAGATCACCTTCCTCCCCACAAATACATCAGAAATACATCTACATGTGGAACAACTCCTACAGAACACCTATTGAACGCTGGCAGAAGACCTCAGACTTCCCAAAAGGCAAGAAACTCCCCACGTACCGGGATAGGGCAAAACAAAAAAGAAAAAAGCAGACAAAAGGATAGGGATGGGACCTGCACCAGTGGGAGGGAGCTGTGAAGGGGGAAAGTTTTCCACACACTAGAAGCCCCTTCACTGGCGGAGACGGGGGCGGGGGGGGGGGGGGGAGGGGGGCGGGGGGAAGCTTCAGAGCCATGGAGGAGAGCGCAGCAACAGGGATGCAGAGGGCAAAGCGGAGAGATTCCCGCACAGAGGATCGGTGCCGACCAGCACTCACCAGCCCGAGAGGCTTGTCTGCTCACCCGCCAGGGCGGATGGGGGCTGGAAGGTTAGGCTCTGGCTTCGGAGGTCGGATCCCAGGGAAAGGACTGGGGTTGGCGGCGTGAACACAGCCTGAAGGGGGCTAGTGCGCCACAGCTAGCTGGGAGGAAGTACAGGAAAAAGTCTGGACCTGCCGAAGAGGCAAGAGACAATAGTTTCAGGGTGCACGAGGAGAGGGGATTCAGAGGACCGCCTAAACGAGCTCCAGAGACGGGCTCGAGCTGCGGCTATCAGCGCAGACCCCAGAGACGGGCATGAGATGATAAGGCTGCTGCTGCAGCCACCAAGAAGCCTGTGTGCAAGCACAGGTCACTATCCACACCTCCCCTCCGGGGAGCCTGTGCAGCCCGCTACTGCCAGGGTCCCGTGATCCAGTCACAACTTCCCCGGCAGAACACACGGCACGCCTCAGGCTAGGGCAATGTTATGTCAGTCTCTGCGGCCGCAGGCTTGCCCCGCATTCCGTACCTCTCCCTCCCCTAATCCTGAGTGAGCCAGAGCCCTCGAATCAGCTGCTCCTTCAACCCCGTCCTGTCTGAGCGAAGAACACACGCCCTCAGGCGACCTACATGCAGAGGCGAGGCCAAATCTAAAGCTGAGCCCATGGGTGCTGTGCGAACAAAAAACAGAAAGGGAAATCTCTCCCCAGCCTCAGGAGTAGTGGATTCAATCTCCACAATCAACTTGATGTACCCTGCATCTGTGGAATACCTGAATAGACAATGAATCACTCCAAAATTGAGGCAGTGGACTTTGGGAGCAACTGTAGATTTGGGGTTTGCTTTCTGCATCTAATGTGTTTCTGGTTTTATATTTAACTTGGTGTAGTATTTCGAATTTATTATCATTGGTAGATTTCTTTATTGATTTGGTTGCTCTCTCCCTCCTTTTTTTTAAATATAGTTTATATATATTTTTTCCTTTTTCTCTGTTTGTGACTGTGTATGTGTATGCTTCTTTGTGTGATTTTGTCTGTATATCTTTGCTTTTACCATTTGTCCTAGTGTTCGGCCCGTTTTTGGTTTTTTTTTTTTTTTAAGTATAGATTTTAGCACTTGTTATAATTGGTGGATTGGTTTTTTGGTTTGGTTGCTCTCTTCTCTTTTTTTTTTTTCTCTTTTTTAAATTACTTTTTAATTTTTTTATTTTAATAATTATTTTTTATTTTAATAACTTTATTTTCTTTCTTTTTTTCTTCCTTTTCTTCTGAGCCATGAGGCTGACAGGGTCTTGGTGCTCTGGCCGGGGGACAGGCCTGTGCCTCTGAGGTGGGAGAGACGAGCTCAGGACATGGGTCCACCAGAGACCTCCTGGCTCCACGTAATATCAAATGGCGAAAGCTCTCCCAGAGATCTCTATCTAAACGTTAAGACCCAGCCCCACTCAACGACCAGCAAGCTACAGTGCTGGACACCATATGCCAAACAACTAGCAAGACAGGAACACAATCCCACCCATTATCAGAGAGGCTGCCTAAAATAATAATAAGGTCACAGACACCCCAAAACACACCACTAGACACGGAACTGCCCACCAGAAAGACAAGATACAGCCTCATCCACCAGAACACAGGCACTACTCCCCTCCACCAGGAAGCCTACACAACCCACTGAACCAGCCTTAGCCACTGGGGGCAGACACCAAAAACAACGGGAACTACAAACCTGCAGCCTGTGAAAAGGAGATGCCAAACACAGTAAGTAAAGCAAAATGAGAAGACAGAGAAATACACAGCAGATGAAGGAGCAAGGTAAAAACCCACCAGACCTAACAAATGAAGAGGAAATAGGCAGTCTACCTGAAAAATAATTCAGAGTAATGATAGTAAAGATGAACCAAAATCTTGGAAATAGAATAGAGAAAATACAAGAAACATTTAACAAGGACCTAGAAGAACTAAAGAGCAAACAAACAATGATGAACAACACAAAAAATGAAAATAAAATTCTCTAGAAGGAATCAATAGCAGAATAACTGAGGCAAAAGAACGGATAAGTGACCTGGAAGATAAAATAGTGGAAATAGCTACTGCAGAGCAGAATAAAGAAAACAGAATGAAAAGAATTGAGGACAGTCTTAGAGACCTCTGGGACAACATTAAATGCACCAATATTCAAATTATAGGGGTGCCAGAAGAAGAAGAGAAAAAGAAAGGGACTGAGAAAATATTTGAAGAGATTATAGTTGAAAACTTCCCTAATATGGGAAAGGAAATAGTTAATCCTGTACAGGAAGCACAGCGAGTCCCATACAGGATAAATGCAAGGAGAAAAACACCAAGACACTTATTAATCAAACTTCAAAAATTAAATACAAAGAAAAATATTAAAAGCAGCAAGGGAAAAACAACAAATAACATACAAGGGAATCCCCATAAGGCTAACAACTGAAATTTCAGCAGAAACTCTGCAAGCCAGAAGGGAGTGGTAGGACATATTTAAAATGATGAAAGGGAAAAACCTACAACCAAGATTACTCTACCCAGCAAGGATCTCATTCAGATACAGCAGAGAAATTAAAACCTTTACAGACAAGCAAAAGCTAAGAGAATTCAGCACCACCAAACCAGCTTTACAACAAATGCTAAAGGAACTTCTCTGGGCAGGAAACACAAGAGAAGGAAAAGATCTACAAAAACAAACCCCAAACAATTAATAAAATGGTAATAGGAACATACATATTGATAGTTACCTTAAATGTAAATGGATTAAATGCTCCCACCAAAAGACACAGACTGGCTGAATAGATACAGAAACAGGACCCATATATATGCTGTCTAAAAGAGACCCACTGCAGGCCTAAGGACACATACAGACTGAAAGTGAGGGGATGGAAAAAGATATTCCATGCAAATGGAAATCAAAAGAAAGCTGGAGTAGCAATTCGCATATCAAAAACATAGACTTTAAAAGAAAGACTATTACAAGAGACAAAGAAGGACACCACATAACGATCAAGGGATTGATCCAAGAAGAAGATATAACAATTGTAAATATTTATGCACCCAAATAGGAGCACCTCAATACATAAGGCAAATACTAACAGCCATAAAAGGGGAAATCGACAGTAACACATTCATAGTAGGGGACTTTAACACCCCACTTTCACCCATGGACACATCATCCAAAATGAAAATAAATAAGGAAATATGAGCTTTAAATGATACATTAAACAAGATGGACTTAATTGATATTTATAGGACATTCCATCCCAAAACAACAGAATACACTTTCTTCTCAAGCGCTCATGGAACATTCTCCAGGATAGATGATATTTGGGTCATAAATCAAGCCTTGGTAAATTTAAGAAAATTGAAATCATATCAAGTATCTTTTCCAACCACAATGCTATGAGACTAGATATCAATTACAGGAAAAAAATCCATACAAAATACAAAAACATGGAGGCTAAACAATACACTACTAAATAACCAAGAGATCACTGAAGAAATCAAAGAGAAAATCAAAAAATACCTAGAAACAGATGACAATGAAAACAGGATGACCCAAAACCTATGTGATGCAGCAAAAACAGTTCTAACAGGGAAGTTTGTAGCAATACAACCCTACCTCAAGAAACAACAAACATCTCAAATAAACAACCTAACCCTACACCTAAGAGAAAGAAGAAAAAAACACCCCCAAAGTTAGCAGAAGGAAAGAAATCATCATAAAGATCAGATCTGAAATAAATGATAAAGAAATGAAGGAAACGACAGCAAAGATCAATGAAACTAAAAGCTGGTTCTTTGAGAAGATAAACAAAATTGATAAACCATTAGCCAGATGCATCGAGAAAAAAACGGAGAAGACTCAAGTCAACAGAATTAGAAATGAAAAAGGAGAAATAACAACCAACACTGCAGAAACACAAAGGATTATGAGAGATTACTACAAGCAACTATATGCCAATAAAATGGACAACCTGGAAGAAATGGACAAATTCTTAGAAAAGCACAACCTTCCGAGACTGAATCAGGAAGGAAGAAATCGAAAACATAAACAGACCAATCACAAGCACTGAAATTGAGATTGTGATTAAAAATCTTCCAACAAACAAAAGCCCAGGACCAGATGGCTTCACAGGTGAATTCTATCAAACATTTGGAGAAGAGCCAACACTAATCCTTCTCAAACTCTTCCGAAATAGAGCAGAGGGAGGAACAATCCAAAACTCATTCGACAAGGCCACCATCACCCTGACACCAAAACCAGACAAAGATGTCACAAAGAAAGAAAACTACAGGCCAATATCACTGTTGAACATAGATGCAAAATCCTCAACAAAATACTAGTAAAGAGAATCCAACAGCACATTAAAAGGATCATACACCATGATCAAGTGGGGTTTATCCAAGGAATGCAAGGATTCTTCAATATATGCAAATCAATCAATGCGATAAACCATATTAACAAATTGAAGGAGAAAAACCATATGATCATCTCAATAGATGCAGAGAAAGCTTTCGACAAAATTCAACACCCATTTATAATAAAAACTCTCCAGAAAGTAGGCATGCAGGGAACTTACCTCAACATAATAAAGGCCATATATGACAAACCCACAGCCAACATCGTTCTCAATGGTGAAAAACTGAAACCATTTCCTCTAAGATTAGGAACAAGACAAGGCTGTCCACTGTCACCACTATTATTCAACATAGTTTTGGAAGTTTTAGCTACAGTAATCAGACAAGAAAAAGAAATAAAGGAATCCAAATCGGAAAAGAAGAAGTAAAACAGTCACTGTTTGCAGATAACATGATACTATACATAGAGAATCCTAAAGATGCTATCAGAAAACTACTAAAGCTAATCAGTGAATTTGGTAAAGTAGCAGGATACAAAATTAATGCACAGAAATCTCTGGCATTCCTATACACTAATTATGAAAAATCTGAAACAGAAATTAAGCAAACACTCACATTTACCATTGCTACAAAAAGAACAAAATACCTAGGAATAAACTTACCTAAGGAGACAAAAGACCAGTATGTAGAAAACTCTAAGACACTGATGAAAGAAATTAAAGATGATACAAACAGATGGAGAGATATACCATGTTCTTGGATTGGAAGAATCAACATTGTGAAAATGACTCTACTAACCAAAGCAATCTACAGATTCAATGCATTCCTTATCAAACTACCAATGGCATTTTTCAATGAACTAGAACAAAAAATTTCACAATTTGTTTGGAAACACAAAAGACCCCGAATAGCCAAAGCAATCTTGAGAAAGAAAAACGGAGCTGGAGGAATCAGGCTCCCTGACTTCAGACTGTACTACAAAGCTACAGTAATCAAGACCGTATGGTACTGACACAAAAACATAAAGATAGATCAATGGAACAGGATAGAAAGCCCATAGATAAACCCACGCACATATGGTCACCTTATCTTTGATAAAGGAGGCAGGAATGTACAGTGGAGAAAGGACAGCCTCTTCAATAAGTGGTGCTGGGAAAACTGGACAGCTACATGTAAAAGAATGAAATTAGAACACTCTCTAACACCGTACACAAAATCAACGCAAAATGGATTAAAGACCTAAATGTAAGGCCAGACACTATCAAACTCTTAGAGGAAAACACAGGCAGAACACTCTATGACATAAATCATAGCAAGATCCTTTTTGACCCACCTCCTAGTGTAATGGAAATAGAAACAAAAAAACCCAAATGGGACCTAATGAAACTTAAAAGCTTTCACACAGCAAAGCACACCATAAACAAGACCAAAAGACAACCCTCAGAATGGGAGAAAAGGAGCTACAGAGACGGGCACGAGCCGCGGCTAAAACCACGGACCCCAGAGACGGGTGGGAGACGCTAAGGCTGCTGCTGCCGCCACCAAGGGGCCTGTGTGCAAGCACAGGTCACTATCCACACCCCTCTTCAGGGGAGCCAGTGCAGCCCGCCACTGCCAGGTTCCCGGGATCCAAGGACAACTTCCCCGGGAGAACGCATGGCGGGACTCAGGCTGGTGCAACGTCATGCCGGCCTCTGCCGCCACAGGCTCGCCCATCACTCCGTGCCCCTCCCTTCCCCCTGGCCTGAGTGAGCCAGAGCCCCGAATCAGTGGCTCCTTTAACCCCGTCCTGTCTGAACAAAAAACAGATGCCCTCCAGCGACCTACACACAGAGGCGGGGCCAAATCCAAAGCTGAGCCCCTGGGAGCTGTGAGAACAAAGAAGAGAAAGGGAAATATCTCCCAGCAGCCTCAGAAGCAGCGGATTAAAGCTCCACAATCAACTTGATGTACCCTGCATCTGTGGAATACATGAATAGACAACGAGTCATTCCAAATTGAGGAGGTGGGCTTCGAGAGCAAGATCTATGATATTTTCCCCTTTTCCTCTTATTATGAGTGTGTATGTGTATGCTTCTGTGTGAGATTTTGTCTGTATAGCTTTGCTTCCACCATTTGTCCTAGGGTTATATCCATCTGTTTTTTTTGTTTGTTTTTTCTTAATTTATTTTTTCTTAATAATTAATTTTAATAACTTTAATTTTACCTTATCTTCTTTCTTTCTCTGTCTCTCTCTTTCCTCCCTTCCCTCCAGGAGGTGGACTTTGAGAGCAAGATTTATGATTTTTTTCCCCTTTTTCTTTTTGTGAGTGTGTATGTATATGCTTCTCTGTGAGATTTTGTCTGTATAGCTTTGATTCCACCATTTGTCCTAAGGTTCTATCTGTCCGTTTTTTTTATTTTTATTTTTTTTACTAATTATTTTTTAATTTAATAACTTTATTATATTTTACTTTATTTTATTTTACTTTATCTTATTTCTCTCTTTTTTCCTTCCTTCCCTCCTTCCTTCCCTCCTTCCTTCCTTTCTCCCACCATCCTTCTCTCCCTCCTTTTTCTTTCTTTCCTTTTTTCTTTCTTCCTTTCTTTTTTCCCTCCTTCTTTCCTTCCCTCCTTCCTTCCCTCCTCTCTTTCTTTCTTCCTACTTCTACTAATTCTTTCTCTCTACTTTTTCTCCCTTTTATTCTGAGCTGTGTGGATGAAAGGCTCTTGGTGCTGCAGCCAGGAGTCAGTGCTGTGCCTCTGAGGCGGGAGAGCCAACTTCAGGACACTGGTGAAAAAGAGACCTCCCAGCTCCACATAATATCAAAAGGCGAAAATCTCCCAGAGATCTCTATCTCAACACCAGCACCCAGCTTCACTCAATGACCAGCAAGCTACAGTGCTGGACACCATATGCCAAACAACCAGCAAAACAGGAACACAACCCCACCCATTAGCAGAGAGGCTGCCTAAAATCATAATAAGTCCACAGACACCCCAAAACACACCACCAGACATGGACCTGCCCACCAGAGAGACAAGATCCAGACTCATCCACCAGAACACAGGCACTAGTCCCCTCCACCAGGAAGCCTACACAACCCACTGAACCAACCTTAGCCACTGGGGGCAGACACCAAAAACAACGGGAACTACGAACCTGCAGCCTGCAAAAAGGAGACCCCAAAAACAGTAAGATAAGCAAAATGAGAAGACAGAAAAACACACAGCAGATGAAGGAGCAAGATAAAAACCCACCAGACCTAACACATGAAGAGGAAATAGGCAGTCTACCTGAAAAAGAATTCAGAATAATGATACTAAGATGATCCAAAATCTTGGAAATAGAATAGACAAAATGCAAGAAACATTTAACAAGGACCTAGAAGAACTAAAGAGCAAACAAACAATGATGAACAACAGAATAAATGAAATGAAAAATACTCTAGATGGGATCAATAGCAGAATAACTGAGGCACAAGAACGGATAAGTGACCTGGAAGATAAAATAGTGGAAATAACTACTGCAGAGCAGAATAAAGAAAAAAGAATGAAAAGAACTGAGGACAGTCTCAGAGACCTCTGGGACAACATTAAACGCACGAACATTCAAATTATAGGGGTTCCAGAAGAAGAAGAGAAAAAGAAAGGAACTGAGAAAATATTTGAAGAGATTATAGTTGAAAACTTCCCTAATCTGGGAAAGGAAATAGTTAATCAAGTCCAGGAAGCACAGAGAATCCCATACAGGATAAATCCAAGGAGAAATGCACCAAGACACATACTAATCAAACTGTCAAAAATTAAATACAAAGAAAGCATATTAAAAGCAGCAAGGGAAAACAACAAATAACACACAAGGGAATCCCCATAAGGTTAACAGCTGATCTCTCAGCAGAAACTCTGCAAGCCAGAAGGGAGTGGCGGGACATACTGAAAGTGATGAAGGAGAAAAACCTGCAACCAAGATTACTCTACCCAGCAAGGATCTCATCTCATCTCAGATTTGATAGAGAAATTAAAAACTTTACAGACAAGCAAAAGCTGAGAGAGTTCAGCACCACCAAACCAGCTTTACAACAAATGCTAAAGGAACTACTCTAGGCAAGAAACACAAGAGAAGGAAAAGACCTACAGTAACAAACTCAAAACAATTTAGAAAATGGGAATAGGAACATACATATCGATAATTACCTTAAATGTAAATGGACTAAATGCTCCCACCAAAAGACACAGATTGGCTGAATGGATACAAAAACAAGACCCATATATATGCTGTCTACAAGAGACCCACTTCAGAACTAAGGACACATACAGACTGAAAGTAAGGGGATGGAAAAAGATATTCCATGCAAATGGAAACCAAAAGAAAGCTGGAGTAGCAATTCTCATATCTGACAAAACATACTTTAAAATAAAGACTATTAGAAGAGACAAAGAAGGACACTACATAATGATCAAGGGATCGATCCAAGAAGAAGATATAACAATTGTAAATATTTATGCACCCAACATAGGAGCACCTCAATACATAAGGCAAATACTAACAGCCATAAAAGGGGAAATCAACAGTAACACATTCATAGTAGGAGACTTTAACACCCCACTTTCACCCATGGACAGATCATCCAAAATGAAAATAAATAAGGAAACATGAGCTTTAAATGATACATTAAACAAGATGGACTTAATTGATATTTATAGGACATTCCATCCCAAAACAACAGAATACACTTTCTTCTCAAGTGCTCATGGAACATTCTCCAGGATAGATGATATCTTGGGTCACAAATCAAGCCTTGGCAAAAATAAGAAAACTTAAATTGTATCAAGTATCTTTTCTGACCACAACACCATAAGACTAGATATCAATTACAGGAAAAGATGTGTAAAAAATACAAACACATGGAGGCTAAACAATACACTACTTAATAACGAAGTGATCACTGCAGAAATCAAAGAGGAAATAAAAAAATACCTAGAAACAAATGACAATGGAGACACAACGACCCAAAACCTATGGGATGCAGCAAAAGCAGTTCTAAGAGGGAAGTTTATAGCAATACAAGCCCACCTTAAGAAACAGGAAACATCTCGAATAAACAACCTAACCTTGCACCTAAAGCAATTAGAGAAAGAACAAAAAACCCCCAAAGTTAGCAGAAGGAAAGAAATCATAAAAATCAGATCAGAAATAAATGAAAAAGAAATGAAGGAAACAATAGCAAAGATCAATAAAACTAAAAGCTGGTTCTTTGAGAAGATAAACAAAATAGATAAACCATTAGCCAGACTCATCAAGAAAAAAAGGGAGAAGACTCAAATCAATACAATTAGAAATGGAAAAGGAGAAGTAACAACTGACACTGCAGAAATACAAAAGATCATAAGAGATTACTACAAGCAACTCTATGCCAATAAAATGGACAACTGGGAAGATATGGACAAATTCTTAGAAATGCACAACCTGCCAAGACTGAATCAGGAAGAAATAAAAAATATGAACAGACCAATCACAAGCACTGAAATTGAAACTGTGATTAAAAATATTCCAACAAACAAAAACCCAGGACTAGATGGCTTCACAAGCAAATTCTATCAAACATTTAGAGAAGAGCTAACACCTATCCTTCTCAAACTCTTCCAAAATATAGCAGAGGGAATAACACTCCCAAATTCATTCTACGAGGCCATCATCACCTTGATACCAAAACCAGACAAGAATGTCACAAAGAAAGAAAACTACAGGCCAATATCACTGATGAACATAGATGCAAAAATCCTCAACAAAATATTAGCAAACAGAATCCAACAGCACATTAAAAGGATCATACACCATGACCAAGTGGGGTTTATGCCAGCAATGCAAGGATTCTTCAATATACACAAATCAATCAATGTGATAAACCATATTAACAAATTGAAGGAGAAAAACCAATAGATGCAGAGAAAGCTTTTGACAAAATTCAACACGCATTTATGATAAAAACCCTCCAGAAAGTAGGCATAGAGGGAACTTTCCTCAACATAATAAAGGCCATATATGACAAACCCACAGCCAACATCATCCTCAATGGTGAAAAACTGAAAGCATTTCCACTAAGATCAGTAACAAGACAAGGTTGCCCACTCTCACCACTCTTATTCAATATAGTTTTGGAAGTTTTAGCCACAGCAATCAGAGAAGAAAAGGAAATAAAAGGAATCCAAATTGGAAAAGAAGAAGTAAAGCTGTCACTGTTTGCAGATAACATGATACTATACATAGAGAATCCTAAAGATGTTACCAGTAAATTACTAGATCTAATCAATGAATCTGGTAAAGTTGCAGGATACAAAATTAATGCTCAGAAATCTCTTGCATTCCTATATACTAATGATGAAAAATCTGAAAGTGAAAACAAGAAAAGACTCCCATTTACCACTGCAACAAAAAGAATAAAATATCTAGGAATAAACCTACCTAAGGAGACAAAAGACTTGTATGCAGAAAATTATAAGACACTGATGAAAGAAATTAAAGCTGATACAAATAGATGGAGAGATATACCATGTTCTTGGATTGGAAGAATCAACATTGTGAAAATGACTCTACTACCCAAAGCAATCTACAGATTCAATGCAATCCCTATCAAACTACCACTGGTATTTTTCAATGAACTAGAACAAAAAAATTTCACAATTTGTATGGAAACACAAAAGACCCCGAATAGCCAAAGCAATCTTGAGAAAGAAAAACGGAGCTGGAGGAATCAGGCTCCCTGACTTCAGACTATACTACAAAGCTACAGTAATCAAGACAATATGGTACTGGCACAAAAACAGAAAGATAGATCAATGGAACAGGATAGAAATTCCAGAGATAAACCCATGCACATATGGTCACCTTATCTTTGATAAAGGAGGCAGGAATGTACAGTGGAGAAAGGACAGCCTCTTTAATAACTGGTGCCTGGAAAACTGGACAGGTACATGTAAAAGTATGAGATTAGATCACTCCCTAACACTGTACACAAAAATAAGCTGAAAATGGATTAAAGACCTAAATGTAAGGCCAGAAACGATCAAACTCTTAGAAGAAAACATAGGCAGAACACTCTATGACAAATCACAGCAAGATCCTTTTTGACCAACCTCCTAGAGAAATGGAAATAAAAACAAAAACCAATGGGACCTAATGAAACTTCAAAGCTTTTGCACAGCAAAGGAAACCATAAATAAGACCAAAAGACAACCCTCAGAATGGGAGAAAATATTTGCAAATGAAGCAACTGACAAAGGATTAATTTCCAAAATTTACAAGCAGCTCATGCAGCTCAATATCAAAAAAACAAACAACCCAATCCAAAGCTGGGCAGAAGACCTAAATAGACATTTCTGCAAAGAAGATATACAGACTGCCAACAAACACATGAAAGAATGCTCAACATCACTAATCATTAGGGAAATGCAAATCAAAACTACAATGAGATATCATCTCACACCAGTCAGAATGGCCATCATCAAAAAATCTGCAAACAATAAATACTGGAGAGGGTGTGGAGAAAATGGAACACTCCTGCACTGCTGGTGGGAATGTGAATTGGTACAGCCACTATGGAGAATAGTATGGAGGTTCCTTAAAAAACTACAAATAGAACTACCATATGACCCAGCAATCCCACTACTGGGCATATAACCTGCGAAAACCATAATTCAAAAAGAGTCATGTACCACAATGTTCATTGCAGCTCTATTCACAATAGCCAGGACATGGAAGCAACCTAAGTGTCCATTTACAGATGAATGGATAAAGAAGATGTGGCACATATATACAATGGAATATTACTCAGCCATAAAAAGAAACAAAATTGATTTATTTGTAGTGAAGTGGACGGACCTATAGTCTGTCATATACAGTGAAGTAAGTCAGAAAGAGATAAACAAATACCGTATGCTAACAATATATATGGAATTAAATAAAAAATAAATAAGGTTCTGAAGAACCTAGGGGCAGGACAAGCATAATGACCCAGATGTAGAGAATGGACTTGAGGACACAGGGAGGGGGAAGGATAAGCTGGGACAAAGTCAGAGATTGGCATGGACATATATACACTACGAAATGTAAAATAGACAGCGAGTGGGAGGCGGCCGCATGGCACAGCGAGATCACCTTGGTGCTTTGTGACTGCCTGGAGGGGTGGGATAGGGAGCGTTGGGGGGAGACACATGAAGGGGGAGATGTGGGGATGTGTGTGTATGTATAGCTGATTCACTTTGCTGTAAGGCAGAAACTAGAACACCATTTTAAAACAATTATACTCCAATAAAGATGTTAAATAAATAAATACAAAAAAAAAAAAGGACATTATCTGGGGAGGAATCTAGCAGCTGTGAGGAACTGGTATCTATGACCATATCTCTCCTCATCTAGCCAGAGCCCTGTCCACCCATTTAGGCCAACAATCCCTGCTTATGTGCATCATGCTTTCCCAGTCAGCTTGTCTATTATTTTATTCTTAAACATGAAAGAAAAACAAAGGGTTTCTAGATATATGGGGAAATTGTGAGATTAAAAAAAAATAAAGCCAAGATAAATAGGAGGAGAACATGATCCTAGCAGAAACAGAGAATTCAGGGAATAAAAGAAAAGAGAATTTCTAAAACAAACAATGATCCTCTAAATTTGTATTTCTAGTAAGACTTAAGAAAATATTGCATGCATAAAACCAGAACAGAATACAATGAAAATGAATATTTGGAAATTTACAAATATAAATAGCAAATAAATGTTTAATAGAAGCACTGAAAAAACAGGGTACGGCAAGGTCTCAAACGTAAAACAAACATATTAGTGAAGTGATAAGAAATATAGAAGATCTATGCAGAGGGTTCAACATCCATCTAATACGGATTCTAGAAAGAGATCCAAAAAAATAAGAGGAGAGGAAGTTATCAAAGAAATAATATAATTGCTTAGAGTTGACAGGAGACATGGAATCAAAAGTGTCTTCAAATGAGGACAAAGTTACATGAAAAAGAACCCCCCTAAATAGATTTAGACCTATCTCTAAAATTTTAGAACATCAATAATGGGGAGGATATTTTAAAAGTCAGAAATCTGCAAGTAACCAGTGAGGAGTAAAAATCAGAATGGCATCTGACTTCTCAGAAGTGATACTGATGCTAAATGATAAGGCAGGAATTGTCTCAAAGTTTTATTGGAAAGGCTCGTCGACCTGGAAATTGATATTCCACCAAACGATCAAGCGAGGAATGCACAATAAAAAGAATTTCAGGCATGCACAGATTCCGACTTACACAATATTTCCTGGCAGGTCATATAAGGAATTAGTTAATCAATAAGGAGGAAGGGAAAAATATCTAGAAAACAGTATCCGTTAGAAACCAGTTAAGGGAAAATTCAGAGTGATGGTTTGCAGCAATTTTAGAAAAGGCCTAATCCAGATTGCAGCAGGAGGATAAAGGGTTTCCTAGACAGGGTGCCCTGGGAACAGGTCTCAGTGAAGAAGCTTATATAATAGCAGCACACAGAAGGTTAAAAAAATTTTTTTTTAAAAGAAGCAATTAGAAACTCCAGAAAAAGCAAAACAAACACAAAACAAAACATAAAAACTAAAAATGAAGCCAAGTAAAATTTGGCACAATTTAAATCAACAGGGCGGAATGTTTCTAAAATTTTTTTGAAAAACATTCTCCTGTGACACTGGAACCACCAAAAAGTGTGGTAATATAATCACATATTACTTGCTTCTGCAAGGAACAATACTTACATACTCATAAAAATGCAAATGCAGTTTACTGGGTTTTTTATTTTTTAAAATGAACCCATAGACAAATTATAGCACAGAACATATCAACCCTGACTTAAGTAAAAGTGTAAAGTTACAGTTGACAGAGATTGGGAAGTGGAGGGAGAAATGGAGGGAAGGGTAAGAGTGCTAATGTCTTTATTTTATTAAAAAGAAAAAATGGGGGAAGGGGAGCTCCAAGAAACAGCCTCTATTTCGTTGAACAAGAAATGGAGTTTAAGAAGATTCTTCTGAGGTTGCAGAGTGATTACTGAAGGAACTGAAAAAAGTGACAAACTATATATGGTAGGAGCATGGGGAAAGAAGGGGAGAAAAAGTATATGTATAAGTAAATCCTCATTATAGCCAGAGATCAGTAAATAATGTCTACATTTCATAATGCCATAAGCATATTATTTTTAGAAATATAAAGGTGACCTGCCAGAAAAATTAAAAGCAAACCAGTTTAAAGTAATGGCACTTGGGAAGCAAGACTAAAGGTAGAGAAGGGTGCAGAAGAGACTATACTGTCCAATAAATGTTTTTCCATACTATTTCACTATTAAACCATGCACACTAGGCATACCGTAATGCAAAATGATTTTTTAAAATAATGGGACATATCAAGGCGTATACTCCCAGAGAACAAAGAGGCATATACAACCATGTGTCCTGTAGCATTGTTTATAATAAATAGAAAATAGTTTTCTATCCATCAGCAGGGGAATGGATATATGAATTGTGGTATATATTCATAGGATGAAATATTATGGATCAAATTATTAAACGAAATGAAATATATCAACATGAAGATATCTCAAAAAGAATGCTGAAAAAAAAAGAATGCTGAGAAAATAATAATTTTTGAATGATATGGGAGATTAATATTAACAATAACCAAATGTATTATTGTTCATTGGTCATGGATACATACATGCAGATGTAAGAAAAAAGGTGTTGTATAAAAGCATGAACTAGACAAATACATACTATATTCTTGAAAGTGGGTGCCCTAGGAAGGGAAGGAGAGACTAAAACTAGTAAGGGCAACAAGCAGGACAAACTTCATCTATAATTTTTATTAATAAAAATATATGAGGCAAATATGAGAAAATTTTAAGATATTGTGTTAGTACACAGACGTTTTTATATTACTCCATTTTATGTACTTATATTGTCTTAAAATAATTTTAAAGGGTAAAAGGAAACGGAACATACAAAAGAAAGAAAATCAAGGGGAAATTATGTGAGAGAATTTTCATCACATATGGTATCATCCTATACTGACGTTGTTTTAAACAAATGTGGGTTTTTTGGGAAATACCTCAGAATACTGGTTTTTTTCATCTTTGATTTGAATACTTACAGGTTTAGTATGGATTTTGATTTACTATAAAGGGAAGGAGAATGATAGCTTAAAAAGTGGAAGAAATTAATTAATTAATTTTAGGGGACATTTTAGAAATCAGGGTTTATTGTCTAGAAATTACAGGTATAGATAAAAATCAATGTTCAAAAAGATCCGAATTTGAAGAACAAATTAAGGGAAATAGTTTATACAAAAATTATTACCTCCTTTTAAACAATACTGTATTTGAATTGTTTTTAAAAACAATGGGCTCCCATAGTCTGTTTGCTTTGCAATGCGTTGTAGGTTTTTTGTGTTTCCTTTTGTTTTAGAATTGGAAATCTCAAATTTTGCTTATCCATTTCATCATTTGATGGCTATTTGGGTTGTTTCCATGTTTTGACCATTATGAACACTGTTGCTATGAACATTCATATACAAGCTTCTGTGTAGATATATGACTTCATTTCCATTGGATATATACCTAGCAGTGGATTGTTGGGTCATATGGTAATTCTATGTTTAACTGTTGGAGAACTGTCAGACTATTTTCCAAAAGCGCTGCACCATTTTCACATTCCCATCAGCAGTGTAGGAGAGTTACAATTTCTCCACATTCTCACCAACACTTATTATCTGTCATTTTAATTATAGCCATCCTAGCTAGTGTAAAGTGCTACCTTGTGTTTTTGGTTTGCATTCCCCTAATCGCTAATGATGTTGAGCACATATATATTCATTTGTGCTTATGGCTATTGGTACATCTTCTTTGCAGAAATGTCTATTCAGCTCCTTTGCCAATTTTTTTGCGTGTTGATATGCGTAACATAAAATTTACCATTTCAACTATTTTTAAGTGTACAATTTAGGGGCATTAGTACATTAAGCAATACATTGTTAATATGGAATCGATGGCTAGGGTATCAATGTGAGTCCAATGGACCTGAGGTTAACCAAGATTTTCACACCTACAGCCTGGATGATCAAGACAAGCTACAGAACCACTCTGTGCCTCAGTTTTGTCATCAGAAAATATAAGGCTATTAGGTCTATGAGATAATTAAATAAAATAATATGAATATGAAAGTACGGAGCAGATAGTAAATTTGTCTTGTCCTCTTTAGAAATATAATGTGAATTATATTATATTATTTTTCCCTAAAAAAATATATTTTAGTTATTTAGGAGATTAAAGTAGAAGATGAAATTTTAAGAAGTTATTTAATTTTAGAAGATTAGATTTTTATCATTAGTAAAACCTTTGAAATTATATTCTTCTTTACTCTTCAAATATCCCCAAAACTGATTTATTCCTAATTGTGTACCTGTTAAACCCTAGTAATAAACTAAGCATCTTGAGGGCTAGTTATGCTTAAAGAATATCTTAACAAGATTATGAAGTCTAACACTGGCAAAAGTAAAAAAAAAAAAAAAAATCAGTCTTACAAATAAGGACATTCACACCTACTGTACTTAAAAAATTCTTCACACTTCCTCAGTTTACCAGAACCTGGGGAAATGTGATGATATTTCCGTCTATTGTATATGTCTGCCAGATGATCTGCTGTGGCATTACACTCCTCCTCAGGGAGCTCAGCGGGGTAGCGCATAGGCTAAAAACAGTCACTGACTGAACCTACATCCACCAAGTGGTTCCTTTGTGTCGGGCATTTTCTGGAAAAGGGAAAAGCCATTTGGTGCAGGTTCAAACTGCATTTTGCTTAGGTGGGCCTAATCATTTCCCTGCCCTGGTAAACACTTAGAAACCATTTTCCCGGTGGTTCATAGAGGAGATTTCAGAGCTTAACATATTGAAGACAGAGTGTTTGAGCTTCTCTGAAAGAGACAGTAAGATGGTTATTCCCTACATTTATATGTACTGACATGGTGAAGCTTTTAATTCTTTATTTAGATAGGTATTTAGATTTTTTAGACAAAACCCCTCTCACATTAAAAGATGAAAAAACCCCAATATTTAAGAAAAATAATCTCCTTACTCTTTGTCTTTTAATCTCCCTGCTTTCAGCTTGCAAATGTGCTAAGGTACTTCCTACCGCAGGGCTTTGTATTCACCAGCGGACTTGCTGGGCTCTACCCTCCACCACAAATCTTAGTTAATGACTGCTCATTTTCCAGATCTCAGCTCACCCCCATCCCACACACGACACTCAGCACACTGGGCCCTTTCTTTCACAACACGTAGTTTATCATTATTAGTGTCTGTAATATTATCATAATATATATTACATATAACATATATAATGTATATTATTTGTTATTTCAGTTATAAATTGATTAATGCTTATCTTCCCCATAGACTGCACACTCCAAGAGTTCCTGTTTTCTGACCATTTTAACCCTAAGGCCTAGCATAGTGACTGGCATAGGATAACTATTCAATAAATACCCCTTGAATGAATGGATGGAATGAAGTAATGAATTTTAAAATAAAACATTTTAGAGAGAGAAAAGAAAAGTTCTTCCTATTCTGCTTTTAACCAAGTCACTCCTCTATGACCTCACTGTCTTACTGCCTAGATGGTAAGGAAAATCTCTTACAAATTGTTTTCCCAGAGCCTAGCAACATCCTAGACTTACATGTAAATACTTATTCTCATTTTGTGCTTGCTGAATGAATGACAAACAAATACATATGGCTGAAATATCACTATCACTACAATAAACGTCACTGTAAGAATTCATAACGGAAGAGAAAGAAGAGGAATAAATACTTTACTAATTGAAAAAACCATCAGCTCTGCTTTAATGAAAGGAGACTCCGTGTCTTACAGTGAGTAAGGGCATAGCTGAGAAGTGTATGGGTGTGGGGCTGGTTAGGTTCAGGCTAAGTGAAGTTTCTATAACGAGAATGACCATATGTAAAACTACGCTGCTACCATGTCTGAAGATATGGCACTGTCTCTTCCACTGAAAGATTACAATTTAAATGTCTGCATTATTTTGCCCACATTATTACATATCTGTTCACTAATTCATTCATCGGTAAACTGTAGAGCAGTGTTTTCTAACCGCAAATCATATCTGTTAGTATGTGAATGAATGTAGAGGGTTGTAACCAGTATTTTTGAAATGAAACAGAATTTTGAAAACAGAGGGTGTTGCAAATAGTAAAACTGTTTTGAGCATCTTTTGTTTCAGTTTTGCATATTATCTACATCTACTCATTTACTAGGTTGCAAGGTAAAGCATTTTTCTCACTGTGGATCATGGTCAAAAAAAAAAAAAAAAATCGAAAGCCAGAGAGAACACTTACTAATAGAACAGGCTCCAAAGTCAGACAAATTAGAAAACTAAGCCAGACTCTAAAACAAGTTACCTAACCATTATAAGCTTTAGGTTTTTTCTTCTATAAAATGGAGATTATAATACTTATCCCACAGGGTAACTGAAAGAATAACATAAAACATGTAAATATGTAAAATAATGATAACTAATATTTGTTGAGACAATACTATGTTAGAAGTACTATCTTCTTTAGTCCCCCAAACAACCCAATGAGGTAAGTTCTATTAAACCTCATTTTACAGGAGAGGAAACAGAGATACTGAGAATTGAAGTAAAAATCTTAATGAGTGTAAGAATATATATCTCAGTCATTTGCACATAAATAAATGGACATTATTATAAGATAGCAGCAAGTCATTAATAAATCCTGACCCTAGTACTTTGCCTTTAGCAGGAGAAGCTCAACAATAGTTGTGATTGGTAAAACACAGCCCTTGAACTCGGAACACTCTTCACAATAAAAAATAAAATGCTCCAGGAACTTAAAGGGGGCAGAAATTCTTCTGAACTACATTTGTTCACAAAAGCCTTGGGGAAAGAAGAGCTTAGAGCAAGGTCTTCATTGACGTGGAAGGGTCTGTAGAGATGAGGAGAATAGCATAGGCATGACTAAGGCCCACGGACAGAAAAAATGAATCTGTAGGTTGATAACAGATTGTAGAGAGAAGTCATTGAGTACTTGATCTTGTAACTAAAAGAAAACCACTGAAGACTTGTAACAGTGACTAATGATGACACAATTACTGAGACTGCATCATAACCTCCATATGATTATTGTTCAAAACAGCGTGAAGATACTTTGCCATGAAAATTGAATTCTATTTTCCCAATTTTATGGGTGGAAAACCAACCTTGCTTCAAGGGAAATTATGGGAATTAATGATACATTTGTTAAACTCTAGAGTTTTCTGAGAAATTCTATTATAAAGTGCAAATTATTTTATTAGAGTTGACTAATTGTTTCATAAAGTAGCTTGAAAGGAACTATCTTCATAAATGTAAGTTTTATTATGATAATTGCATTTTTCAGATTGCAGTATTTGAGGAAAGGATTATTTATATAGTTTTTAACTGATTTAAGTAATTATGGAGATAATTACAAGGGTTAAAAAATATTGATTCCAGCCTTTTCCTAAGGACAATCAATTTATACCAAAAAAGTATATACAAATATTTGTTCTCCACCAGATTTGACTCTAATATTCTAATATTTATTTTATTATATACTGTGACACAGAAGAAAGATATGTATTTGTTAACTCAGATGATAAACTACCTATTGAATTTTTTTTGTCCTGGTTTCAAATTCCTGCATCTTGCTATTCTTGAAAACAAATAACAGATTAAATAGACTCATATTAAGATGAATTGAATAAAATAAGATTTAAACCTTATCCTTAAAATGTTTTAAACCTTAAAAATGTTTGAAGCTCTAGAAGGCATATAGCATCTAAAATGTGATCTTATATATTCTGGGGTTTAAAAACTGAAAAAGGGACCTTCTGAAAATTAAGTCCTTGTGCCCAGGAACAATTCTTGGGGTTTGGAACATCTTCCCAAAACAGCTTTTTCATCCTACAAAAGATAAACAAGGCATTAGAAGTAACGAAAAACATTCACATTGAAAATGTTAACAGTTAATAAATGTACAAACTAGAAATTTATCTACCAGACTGGTTATGCCTCAGTAGGATCAGATTCACTTTCACATGCTCTACCATGAAGATCTCCACCAACTTTCTGTCTAGACCAAAGTTAATGATCACTATAATAAACATAGCCAACTCTTATTAAAAACTGTTTACCAGGCACTGTGCTAAATGCTTTGCACAGGTTTTTCTCAGAGAAAATTAAATATTAAATATGGCCATCAATTGAGTGTCAGAAACAATTCTACTGGATATGGCCCGATCAGCTCACTTGACTGAAAGGTAAATTCAGATTGTAAAATCACTTTTCCCTCTTCACTGCTAGAAGACAAAATTTTCTGTAGAGATTTGGCATGTGTGAAATAACCTCAATGGTCCGGACCTCTCAGCACAGAGTAATGGGGCACCCAAAGAACCATCCAAGAAATTCAAGGCCATTTGCCAAACCAAACAGAATGGAGCCATTCAGCGCTGACGTTTAAAAAGCAGAATGCCTACTGACCATAAGTGAACTGATGGCTTCAGATAAATCTTCACCAATAAAGGTTCTCAACCTAGATTGTACAACTTTGAAAGCCATTCTTCTCACCTCTAAGAACATACCGCCTAGGATTTCCTATTATAAGCTTGTTATTTCATGAATGTATATACAGTAAAAAAAAAACAAAAAACAAAAAAACTAATTTCTTTCCTGAGGCTTATGTGTACTAGCAAAACCGAGTGTGGTTTCCTGAAATCAGGTTTTTTCTTTTTACGCCATCTCATTGCCATCAAATACATATAAAAATATTTAGAACACTTCAGTGTTTCTGATTTGGATCTAAAATCTAGGTTTAAATATGTTCAAGATTTTGACACCAAGTACAATACCTTTGGTGTGATATTAACAGTGTTCCAAGCAATAAGATGGAAGAGGAAATAATTATTGGCACAATTACATATAGACCTGCATCATGCTGGTGTTTTTCATCATCTGAAAAAGAAAAAATTCACACAACTCTGAAGTTTGAGGAAATAACATCTTTCTGAATCAGAAATTATAATAGACTTTTTTTCTGATTTCAACATAAATCTGAATGACCTTTAAAGATATAAAAATCAGAAAGAGGAAGATAAAAGTATAGCTTTGATCACATTAATAAAATTATTATTTTGGTCAGAATTATGCTTCTTGTAATTTAGCAAAACATTTTTTCAAAATTATTTATTTGCCAGCTCTCTCCATCTGGTCACTTTTAGATTATATGAGTCCAAGTGTCAATAAAAGTTGTTATGATGACTCTTTGTTTCAGCATCTGCTTTTAGAGAAGGCAACCTACAACACCCACCAACCTCTATCTTGCTCACTCCAGACACATTGACCTCCTTACTGTTTCTTGAACCACAAAGCACGCTCACTCTTCAGGGCCTTTGCACTTGCTATCCCCTTGCTGAAATGCTCTTCCCCTTTGTTCTTGCAGGGCTTTACCCAAATATCACCTTCACAGAGAAAAAGACCGTTTGGGGCCATCCTTACTAAAGCACCACATTTTAACTCCATCCCTTCATTTTATTTTGCTTCATGCACTTATTTCTATCTGACATTATATTATACATGATTTGTTTATTGTCTGTCATTCTTATTAGAGTACTGGAGTTTAAGCTCCATTTAGGGCACAGACTTATGTTCACTGTTCAATCCCCAGTGCTTAGAACAGTGTTCAGTGTATATTTGTTGAACAATACATGGATGAAGCTTTATAATTATTTTAATTCTAAAACCAGGTGAAATGTTTCTCTCTTGAAACTTCATTATTGGGTTGCTTGGACTTGAAGACAATCTGAAAAGTAATAGCAAAATCAAAATGTTCCCACTTCAAGTACAGCAAGGTGAATCAGAAATATAAGACACCCTGTGAACTTTTTTCTATAATATTGCTACAGTTTTATTTTTAGAAAAAGATTTCCTTTAGAAGATGATTAAAATTTAAAGAGCCATAAATATGAGTCAAAACATATTGTTTGGGGTAGGTGTATTCATATTAATTATACAGAAAATTAATATTTTTCCAATTAATCTTTATGATGATGTATTTTATTGTATAGCTGGATACTTCCCTTTATTTTGTTTCCATCAACTTTTAGACTGAAATTTTTACTTACCAATACAAGAATACAATACCACGCCTGATTATTCTTCTTACCACCACCATGGAACCATGTACCCTTACTGCAGTCACCCATGAGGCATCTACATAAGACTCTGGGCTATTCCATGATTCCATCAGAAAGAAAATAATCAGATGGCAGCATTACTGCTAGCTAAGGAGGAAACCACAAATCTGTGTAAAAAGAAACTAAAAGTAAACATTTTTACCTTGGGTGAAACTATCAATTATCTTCGGTTTCCCCACTCCCTCCATAAATATTGGGTAAAGACTGAACTGATACTTCTCAATGGGGATAAAATGATCTGAGGAGAAAAAATATTTTAAAGAGTCATTCCCACTGAATTAATATAAATGAGTGAAATCTATGTAAAAAAAATGTTAAGTGACTCTCTCATATTTCCATGGATGTAAAACTGATGACTTACAGGTTGAAACTGATGGATTAAAAAAACTGATGATTGTTACCTATGGATTGAAACTGATAATTAGGGAGTTTCAAAGACAATCTAAGCACTACCAATTCTACCGTAATGACAATAATTTCACAAATAATGTTTTAAAATCTTACCCAAAGATAGAAGATTGCAATTTTTCAAAGGCATGTTCCAGTGATAGCCAGTTTGTTCAAGTTCAGGGTGTAGGAGTTGTTTTATTTCCCTTTCCAGGACAATACACTCTACCTCCTAAGACCAAAGCCAGCAATATTCCCTTTTCATAAGAATTTAGTTTACTTAGCCTCCCCATTCAAGGCAGCTGGGAGACTAAAGTCTCATGAAATCCCATGCAGAGAAGATGGGAGTGGGGACCAGGAATTACCTTATATATCCAGGCATCTAGATCTACGAAGGATGATCACCTTCATAGCAAAGTTCAAAATGGATCTATCAGTGATCTATCATTTTTACAAATGCTAATAAGATATAAATATTATTCCACAAGAGATAAATCTCTTTGAAGCACAGAGAGCAACCACCTAGACAACAGTATAGTAATGAACTGGATTTAGTTCTCTATCAATAATTTGTTTCTATCTACCTTGATGCTAAATTCTAGGGTCTTTGCAATGAAATAGAAGTATGTGCCTTTGGGATGATGTTGTAAATAAGAACATGTCAATCCTTAGCTTCCCTGCTTAAACCTTACTCACACTTGGAGACTCTGTATTGTGCACTAATATTTTGTATTTTAATCACCTTGTGGGGTAACTGGTCTTCTTTGGGAATATTATGCTGGCTTATGATCCTCAGACCTTCAGCCTGGCCCTCTCACTCATTGCTAGTGGCATCATAAGTTGGTACACAATTTGCGAAAACAATTTGTCAGTAGCTATTAAAAGCCATTAAAATGGTTTTAAAAAAACGTTAAGCTGGAAGCAACATAAATATTCTCAAATAAATAAATGGTTTATGTAGATTCTGGAATAAAATGCTATACAATCATTTAAAAAATAGTTATAAGGATTGTGAACAAAATAGAAACATGCTTGTGATATATCAAAGGAACAAACTATAAGAAAAGTGGTAGATGATATGATTACAACTACATAAAATATTTAAATGGAAAAGGATCAAATGAAATAGAATTAAATGTTTGTAATAGGATGACAATTTAGGCAGCAAGATATATCATCTATATTTTTGAAGTTTTCATCAACTATCTTATTTGAATTAATAATCTGTAGCGTCATACTAATCCATAGGAGAAACTTAATTAAAGTACAGTAAGCTTACCGTGGACATAATACTTCTTAACAGAGGAAGGGATTCTAAGCCATTTAATTTCATTGTCTTCATGAAGAATTTTCCACTCAAGAATAAAATACATCAGATTGTAATCACTGGGTGATAGCATCCAGGAAAGAATTACACAACTGCTGTTTAAAGGATATGCACTGAGTGACTGCACGATATTTACTGTGGGGAAAACAAGGAAATTTATTTTTAAATTCAAAATCAATGAAGATCTCCTAATTGCCTTTAGGAACATATAACCTACTGAAAAGGGGAGAAGGAAGAGAAAGCAGACATTTATACATGGCAATTATTTTTGTATCACAAGAGTCATATAAGCAGAGAGATGTGGGAATATACGCTATGAGGAGAAATAAGATTCTACCTAAAATCCAAAAAAGAGATTTTTGGATATGGTAAAAAGGTGTTCTCTCTGTAATACTGTACAAGCCTATGAATCATTCTAATTCCCTCCAAATCTTCTCTCCCGCTGATGGAGTCAGTGCTTTCAAAGCACAAATCTGATCATTTTAACACACTCTCCTCAGAGTCCCACTTAAAAGCCTCCAGACTTCCGCACGTGAGAACAAAATTCCTATCATGCCTACAATTCCCTGAGGGCCATGCCTCAGAGCCTCTGTCGGCCTTTCTGGACTTTTTTTGCACCAGCGCCAACCAGGTCTTCCTTCATATCCTCTCCTGGACTACAGGACTTTTGGTCAGATTTTTCCTCTCGCGGGAGCACTTCCCCCGACCTTCTGGGGAAGTTTAATTCCTCTACTGTATCCTCAAGAAAGCTTCTCTGACACTCAATACCAGGTTAGGCTCTTCTTTTCTTTTCTTTTATAAAATTATACTCTTTTCCTGGGAACACTCTTCTCAGTTTGTAAATAGGCATTAACTTGCATGATTATTTGATTAATGTTTGTCTCATCTATTGGGCTCTGTGAATGCAAAGTGAGGTGTACCTTTTCTTACCTTTGCTCATAGGCCATGAGAATGTTAGATTAAAATTTGCAGAAGAAGCACCAATTGAATTGACGGCCAGAACGGTAACAGAGTGTGCTTGCTCTGTCCAAAGGAAAGTGAATTTAGTGTGATTTCCTACATCTTCTGACCATGTTCCATTGCGGGAAGTATGATGTTTCACCACATATCTTCTCACACTGCACAATGAGTCATTTTTCATCAGGGGCTGCGGTAAACATAAAAATTGATTAGCTCAAGGGCTACAGTGCTTTTTATACTGACTGAGCTCACGGAACTCCTATTAAACATTTCCCATTGGTAAGCAGGGGCCGGGCCAGAGCAAGCACTGCTGAATTCAAGGCTGAGGTATGGGGCTCTGACCACAGTCTCCCTGAAGCCGTCTGGGTGGCTATGGAGCATGGGAAACTTATCTCCCCCCTTTTGGTTTTTTTTTTTTAAGACTCAAAGACTAAATCAATTGAAGATAATGAAGTATGGATACAAATAGGACACTTTTCCACCTGAAAGTTTCACTCTAATTCTAGAGAAAAGAAAGACTGAAAGAGAGTTGAGAGTTTCTTCATCTAAAAAGCAAAAAAGGAATAACCCTCTGTTTTCATAAAGCAATAACTAGAGAGAGTTGAAAAGATATTAATCATCACTTCTATTAATCCTGGTGAGACTGGTCACTCATTTTTTTTCTTCCCTTGATATGCTGCCCCTTCCAGTAACAGAGGCTATCAGGACAGTGTACATGGAACCCCAGAATTTGTGTCTTTAGTTAAAAAAATATCATACCAGGTCACTGATGATTCAGTGTAAAATATATAATTAGTCCAATTGTATTCATCTGTTCTACAGAATATAACAATATGTCCCACTTCCCCCATCACCTTCACCTGTTTCAGGTAAGATTTAAGTGCTACCAATCCCTTGTAAACCCTTAGAAAGCTTAACTCTATACAATAGACTAGAACAGTGCTTCCCAATTTTTGTCATTGAGATTCTTCTAAGTCAGAAATTGAGAAACATAAATATGTCCCTGCAGGGCGTGGAAGAACCTGGGTAGGTGGTAAGATTTTAGCAGCCTCTGCAACAAATAAATGTCCGAAAACTCATGCAAATTTTACATTTTGTTTTTTTAAAAAATCTATGTCAGTTTTCATATACAAATATTTACTTTCGTAACCATCAAGTAAAATTGATGATAAAGTCCTTACTTTCTAGTCCTACAAGCTGCTCTAGGCTCATCTTGTGTTATTTCCTGCCCCAGCCCTATAACCCAGCATTTTTTCACAGAGCCCTAGTTCCTTTCATTGGAGAATAGTATTAGAAACAAATCTGGGAATACTCCTTACTACCAGAATATGGATTTCTCAGCTTACAGATCAAGGAAATACGTCTGTGTATACTACATCTGTATACACACATATCTATGAAAATTTCTAAATGAATCCATCTGTATCCATATTAAGCTAAACATGAGTTCATACTGATGTCTCCAACCCTAATCCATTACCACACGGATCATTCCGATCTTCTCCTTGCTTGTCTGTAACCAATTCAACAGTGAGAAACCTGGGTCCTTCCTACCATCCATCATCCTATGCTTAATTGTTCAATTCCAGTTTGCATATCTAATGATACAAGAACAGTTAACCCATACCTTGTGAGAGAAATGACTTTATCAGCTAGGACACGGTGGTTAGGTACAGTTTCTTTTGCCTTTAGTCTTAAGAATCTACTCATTAACAAGGTTACCTAGGCCTGAACCTTTTTCTCCCAACTCCTTCAGTAAGACTGTTCCATACACTTGTAATACAGTTAGTTTCTCTTACTGCAGTCTGGATTCCATCCTGGGATTCTCCAACCTCTTAACGATTTATCTTTAATTTGTATACACTAAGGTGTTTTCTTTGTGGTATAAGGTTTTATGAGTTTTGGCAAATGCATAATGCTATGTACTCACCAGGACAATATTATACAGAATAGATTCACCATCATAAAAAATCCCCTGTTCTTCACCCATTCAAACCTTTCCCCATCAACCAAACCCCTGGAAACCACTGATCTTTTTGCCATCTCTACAGTTATGCCTTTTCTTGAATGTCCTGTAAATGGAATCATAATGTAGCCCTTTAGGCAGCCTTCTAGCTCTTAACAACATTCATTTAAGAGTCATCCATATCTTTTTGTGGCTTTAGAGCAGTTTCTTTTTATCGCTGAATAATATTCCATTGTATGAAAGTACCAAAGTTTTTTGTAAGAAGCTACCAAACTATATTCAAAAGTGGCTATACCATTTTCCATTCCCACCAGCAGAGAATAAAAGTTCCTGTTGCTTTGCATGCTAGCCAGCAATTTGTCAGTTTTTTTGGATTTTAACCATTCTAATAAGTGTGTAGTGGTATCTCATTGTTGTTCTCATATGTATTTCCCTAATGACAAATGATGTTTGCTATGGATTGAATGTTTGTGTCTCCCTAAAATTCGGACCAAAAAAAAAATACATTCACTTGGGATAGAAATCAATTCATTTGGGGGAGAGAACACTTTGAAAATTTCTAAGCTGTATACTCATTGTTCTTGGAAATATCCATTGTGTATTTGCCATCATACAAAAAGAATAATCGGGCTTCCCTGGTGGTGCAGTGGTTGAGAGTCTGCCTGCTGATGCAGGGGACACGGGTTCGTGCCCCGGTCCGGGAGGATCCCACATGCCGCGGAGCAGCTGGGCCTGTGAGCCGTGGCCACTGAGCCTGCGCGTCTGGAGCCTATGCTCCGCAACGGGAGAGTCCACAACAGTGAGAGGCCCGTGTAGCAAAAAAAAAAAAAAAAAAAAAGAATAATCTAAATGCCCTTGAGATATGTAGGGAAGGCCACGTTTACTCTGTTTAGAATTAAATACAAATGGAATTTTTGGACTTGAAGGAACACTAGATATCATCCAGTCCAATCTTATGTTGACACAGATGAGGAAACTGAGGTTGAAGGGTCTAAGTGACCTTGTCAAAATAGCACTGATTAATTATACTATGTCAAGCCAAGAATAGAATTAAAGTCTCCAAACTCCAGGCCAGTGCTCCCTCCATTCTACACCTTGGCTCACTTCTCCAAATTGAAATAAACTTGGGATTGCAGAGACCAAAAATGATAGAATTATTAAGTAAGTCTTTTTTACAATGAAGTCTTTTTTACAATGAAACAAATCTTTCAAGAGTATAGAAGTAAAATTTAAGAATAACATAAAAATCAGGAATACCTTCCAAAGCAAAGTGACATTTCTCTCTTTCTTAGTGTTGTCTTCATTAATTATTCTCCAAAATTCAGGTCCTCTGATAGGAACTGCAAAATAACAAGGAGCCCAAGTTGTATATGTGTTCTTGGAAGGATTACTTTTCAGTCACATTGGAAGCACATACTTGTGCATTTTTAAGACACGTTCACAAAATCTTTGCAAACCTTTTATATCCGTGACAATTGTGTAGGCTGGAGTACTCCAATTACTCCAATATCCCAGTCCATCTAGCCTCTTACAGCGCACCTGGACAGCATAGACTGCACACAGGTCTGGCACCGGGAAACTGGCAGATTTTAATTTTGCATCATACACCTCAAATACCTATAAAATAAGTCAAACTATTAGATTGATCATTACTAACACATATGTAGCTAAAGGGCCCTGAAGTGCATTTTATTTTAAACCCTAACACTATTCCAAAATTAAGAGAGAACTGACTGTGTTTTCTGGCTTTATAAATACTCTTATTAGGCTTGAATCATGAGCTCCTTCAAGTTAAGGATTGCCTCAGTCATCTTGTTATTTCCATCTCGTGACAAGATCTGGACTGGCCCACTTGCAACCTCACTTCCCAATCACTCTTTTACCCTATTACTAATCTCTGTCCACTAATCCTCTATACACAAAGACTTTTAAGAATTTTAACCTAGTGGTTAGAAAGGGCCTGCTGCAGAGAATCTTTGATATCCAGTCTCCTCAATAAGCAAGTAAACTGTCACATTTATTACAGCTGAACTCATTGTGATCTAATTCTATTCTAGGGTTCCTGCTATGTCTAGGTCTTTGCAGGCTGCCATCAGAAAACTGACACAGGAAGGCATCATATGCACACTTGCCACTATGGGTGTGATTCTGGTTGTTTGATAAAAGCAGCTTCTTCCAAAATGTGTCCCACTGAACATGCGTGTACTAAAGAACATTGTTAAAGGGAAAAAGATTCCTTGGTAAAATGAGTTTGAGAAACATAGGATGAAATAAAGTTACAAATGTTTCTTAAATTCAGGACTTCTCTAAACCTTTAATATGTAATATACCATGATTCTACACTAGGGACATATGGTGATTCAGGGTTTCTTAAACTTTATTAAGCCATGTGATCTTTCTTCAAGAAACATTGTATGGGACCAATGTACTATAAAACACATTTTGGGAAATGATAAATAGCAGGAAAGTTCATTTCTTAAAAGGGTTAGAATTAGATCAATCTATTTAATAAAAAGAGCTATGGAATACAGGAGGATGTACTTTTATGCCAATAAAATAAACCTTATGCAATAAAATTCTTAAACAGTTATAAGAAATAATATTTAGTGAGGCAAGCTGAAGAAATTTCCAGGTAAAAGGTACCTTCCATTGTACTTTTTTTCCACTTAAACCATAGCGAATCTGGAACTGAAGATTATTCTCTGGAAAGACTGGCTTCTCCCAAGATATTTTCAATAATCCAATTTTTACAGTAATTTCTGCTTTCACACTAGATGGAGGCAGTGGTTTCACTAGAAAATTTTTTTAAAGTATTATATAACAGTAATTTAAACAGTAACAATACTTTTAAAATGTTATTATGATGTTATAATATTCCATATCTTCTATTTGTAAAGTAACATCTCTTTCTCAAAACCTTCTCCTTCATTATCTCATTTGATCCCCTACAACTTTATGTGATACATAAGAAAGGGATTATCTCTATTTTGAAAATAGAGAGGTTGATTGAAAAAAGATCAATGCATCGTCCACGTCACTCTGCACGTTAACTGTAAGACCCGATTAGAAATGGAACCATTGGCTCTGCATGCAAAAGATACCATACTGATCATATGAGGAATATCAGTAGCAAACTCTGTTCTATATAGAGCTTTCATTAAAAGCAAAAAACTATACACCACATTCATTTCCACATGTGTGATTTTCAAAATCTTCTACTGTCTGTTGTTAGGTATTTCTAGGTCAAGGTCAGAGGAAGTCTTCCAGAGTAAAGCCTTGGTTCTCTACAATCTGAGGAAAATAAGCTTTTTAAAGGGTAGAAATAGAGGCAAAGATGAACAGAACAGCAAGGGCTTTAAAAAATAATAAAAGGCAACATACAAACTCAACGTATTTGGGAACTAACATCTCACAGCTCAAGCACAACAGTGTGAACCTCTGAAGCTACAGACTTCATCAACAATACTTCCTTAGACTACTGATGGCCAAAACACCTAAACTTTTTAATTACTATACAGTATCTCATGCTTATTCAATTCCTCATGTGCCAAGAAGACGTTCTTCACCAACCAGTAAGATGACATATATTTCATCTCTTGAAAAGATAATTCCTCTTCAGGAAAGGAAGTATGAGCATTCAAGAGACCCAAACACATTAAAGCTGTGATTGCACTTGACGGAATCATATGGCTATCACATGTATATATTCCATGAATATCTAGTTTATAGAAAGAATGCTTTGAAGTACAATGGTTTATGTGATCCCCACAATACCCACATTAGGGAGGTAAAAGGAGCTTTCCACATTCTATAGGTGACAAAATAGTCACGGAGCACTTAAGTGACCAGCCCACGTTTACAAAGCTAGTAATAAGTGGAGCTGGCATTTGGATTCCAAAGTTGAATTTTCACATTGTTTTCTAGTACTCGGTAGGCAATATAAGTGCAATTTAAATGCCTTATGTTAGTACTGAAAAGAATAACATCAAAAATTGTTCAGATATCGAACTGAATCCATGTTGCAGTTGTCGTATAATACATGTGAGGGTATATCTGTGCATGTCTGTAGGGTAGGGAAGTAGGACAGTTCCTTGCTATCTTAGGATATTTAGTACCAGAGAAGTATTGCTTACAGTAAACTCATTTAAAATGGAACGAAACTAAACAGGAAGGGGCAGTGAGAGGGCAGATCAATTAACTGGGACTTCATATTGAAAAACTTTTTTTAATTATGACAACTTTATGCTATATTTAACAAAATGTAGATTTGAATTCAGATGTGTACTAATTATTTGAAAATACAATGGATCAAATGTTAATTTCTGGTACAATTCGCCAACAAAATATTATATAGCATCAAAAGATACTCTTCTACATTTGCTGCAAAATCATAAATGGATCATTTCCCAAAGATTTCACAGTGGGGCTTCCCTGGTGGCGCAGTGGTTGAGAGTCCGCCTGCCGATGCAGGGGACACGGGTTCGTGCCCCGGTCCGGGAAGATCCCACATGCTGCAGAGCAGCTGAGCCCAGTGAGCCATGGCCGCTGAGCCTGCGCATCCGGAGCCTGTGCTCCGCAACGGGAGAGGCCACAACAGTGAGAGGCCCGCGTACCGAAAAAAAAAAAAGGATTTCACAGTGATACTTAGAGTAGCATATCAAAATCTCCAAGGGGTCTCTTATTCCTTTGAAATCAAAATATCCTTTTAAAAGAATGTTTAAAATGTTATAATGGATGTCATCATCCTTGTCTATTTTCTCTTTATTTCACTTGAGTTATTGTGAATCCTTCTGCTTCCTACCCAGCCTTACAAATTAAAGCCTTGAGCTATGACTACTCAGATTACAAAAGCCGTCAGAATATCCAAATTAAACTTTTAGATTAAAAGCATCAAATATTTTCATAAGTACATTGGGAAAAAAACATAAAATAGTGCATTATTTAGAATAATATTACTACTAAATTTATACCCAGTGATCAATATAATTCATCAAATTATATGCTGAAAATCTTCCTATTATTGATTTAAAATAAAGCCAAAAGTATAAAACTTTCTAAGGCTAACTGTCTTTTCAATTCCACTGTAAGTAGGAAAAAAAATTTTTTAATCTAGTGTGATCAGAAAATTCAACAGTTACCCTGAACCAACCTGAATCCAAATATGCTAATAAAAATGAAGACATACATATAGTTTTTGACATACCCACGGAGTCAGGAATGACACATGTTGGTGGAGAGTCCAGTGAACCCAAGGAGTGATTAATTCTAATCCACATTGTATAGCCGGATAATAGAAAGATTGGCTGAAATAGGCATTCATAAAAACCATCTCTCTGCAAGTGGCAATCTTTGGGTTCAGATATGGGATGGATAGATGGAACATCAGAACAGTAAAGGCTGCTCCTTAAAAGATACAAAAACAATCAATAAATATACAACACTGATGAAAGCAATATTTGAGAATTCTGCTTTGTTGTTTAAAATAGACAGTTTTTGCTCCATCTAAAAGTAGTTGTTCTTATTAGAAAGGCATTTTTGAATTCTCAGCTATATCACAATCTTTCCATGAAAAGAGAAAATAACCCTTCTTAAATATATCACTAGACAGTAAGTGGGTACGCAAATGAAATAAATGGCAATGTTCTAACGGGGAGGTAGGGATCCAATTGGAGATAGAACTTACAACACTTTGGAAGCTACGCTAATATACCGAAGTGATCGAATTTTTAAAATAAAGATCACAAGTGGTAATGGGGAATTCCTGATATGGAAAGGAAGATAAATTCCTTGCACTTTAAATTCCACAAAACAAATTGAAAACATAATGATAGTAGATTGTAGCTTACTTGACATTGTCCTAATCTTTTCTAGCTCAAAGCAATATAATTAAAATAATATTAATTATTGACTTCTATACGGATCATATAGTCAGGTATATCACTTATTTTCTCAGAGAAGAAAATTAAGAAAATATTTTTTTATCACTACATCCCAATCAACACTCCACCTCAGAGAATACAAAGCATTTCTCCTCTTCTTTGCAATAGCCCTTCTGCCATTATTTGCTTTAAATATGGTATTTAAGTGGCTAAAGTAGCAGTTACTGTTTCCATAAGAATGGGAGTAAGGAGGTTACAAGAAAATGAAAAATCTATATTTTTCTGTCTTTCATTTTCCATTTTTTGTGACTCCTTTTTCTTCCTATTTCCTCAAAATTACAAGTGTTTGTGTGTATGTGTGTGTGTGTGTGTGTGTGAGAATCAGTGTGGTGGGTGGGGTTAAATGAGAAAGAGGGATGAAGAGTCATCTGTGCATAAAAAATAAGAACCATGACCTTGTACAGAAACACACTAATAGTCCACTTGGAATCCAAAGGTTAGCATCATTATCGTCACGACAGATATAACCATTTATTGAATGTTTACCAGCAGAAATCATATCACTTAACTATAATTAAATAAAATGTCATTAATTCTCACAGAAACTCTGCAAGTCCTATTATTCATTCCATTTTACAGACAAGGAAATTGAGGCCTTAGAGAGATTAAAAAAACTTGAACACATATATTCAGCTAGTTTCATGGTTCTTCTATAAATATTAGGAAGATAAATGAGTCCAAATGCTTATGGAATAGTTGTCCACAAACACCATTTTTAATGTGAAAATGCCATGGAAAGAAAGTAAAGACAGATTACAAAAGTAAAATGGTATGCCATGAATATTCTATTGATTTTAAAGTTCTCATATCAGGTAAGATGAAGACAGCTATGATTCCCACGTGAGAAACAAAGAAATTGCCTCATTTTTTTCTAATATTACTTAAGAATAGACTGGGAGCATTAGCAATAGGAATCAGAACACAGTATTTGAGGAAATGGATTTGTTTTTCAAGCAGAAATTTTAGATTTTAAGAATAAATGAGCACAAGCTATACAAATTGAAAGTCCCAGTACAAACTGAGACAGGGTGTTTAAGAGTAGTACACACACTTGAAAACTACTAAAGAATGTTATAAAAATTGTCCTAATCAAGAGTGTTATTATTTTAGATAAAGGTCTCTGTAGAGAGAAGAATACTATAGGAAGACGATGACTTTAATTCTTTTCAAATCAGAGAATGGTAAAAAAAAAAAAAAGCCACGCAAATTACTCTTTACTAGAATTGTTTAATCCTTATTAAGTAAACAAAGTTATAGTTACCAAAGGGGAAAGGGCGGGGAGGGAGGGATAATTTAGGAGTTTGGGATTAACAGATACCCAGTATTATATATATAATAGATAAACAACAAGGATTTACTATATAGCACAGAGAATTATATTCAGTATCTTATAATAACCTATAATGAAAAGAATTTGAAAAAGAATAGATACATATATATATACATATATATATATAACTGAATCACTTTGCTGTACACCTGAACATTGTAAATCAACTATATTTCAATTAAAAAATAATAATAATCTTACCTATTTCTAAAGACCATTCATATTATCTCTTACAATATCTGTACCACTACCTCCAACCTTTTTCTAAAACATTAATCTTCAGCAAATGATACAAGGCTTCTATAATCCTTGATATTCTCCTCTAGCCAATTCTCCAAGTCAAATTAAAATGTATAGACATTAATTTTTTGGATTTCATTTACTAACTAAAATGCAACTGTGGAGAATTAACTGATCATCAGAAAAAAATAATCTGAAGCAAAAACAAATTACAATCTTTTTGTGTGTGAATTTTTTCAAGAATCACCAATTTATTTAACCCTCTAAAAATTTCCTAATTAAGAATATTCTACCTTCCTCTTTTGGGAATAAATCTACAAGACTACTGCTATGGTGATATTCTACAGGAGATGTTTATCTCACCATATCCACAGAAAAATAAAACAGCAAAAATATACATACCTCTGATACCTCAACTGCAAAGTGCTTCCCACAAGTGATTGGATTGCACTGGGTGACCATCTGCAAGTCATTTTAGTTAAGTACCCATCAGTTTCACATGATATATTGATATTGACATCTATTTAAAACACATTAAAATATTACTATAAAGCAAAAGCACCAAAACATTTTTAATGAAAATAAAATTTCCTTAACATCTTCAATGGGACTCTAAGATAGAGCCCATAATAAAAATGTATCTCATGGAATAAAATGAAGAAAATCCCGGGATTCTTACCAATCACATATAACTCAGCATAGCGATGGTGGCACTCATGCTCATTGCAGCAGTACACTGCGTCATAGGTGAACTTTCCTCGGGGTTTGGTTGCATTCAAATTAGGAAAAGTAACTTTGCTAACATGGTCACCCACAACATCATACTGGCTTTGGGGAATTTTCTCAGCTAAATTCATCCACCAAACAATCTTTTTTGAGGAAATTATCTTGTTTTCATTTTTATAGATACAGTGAAAAGAAACGTTAGACCCAACGGTTGTCAGAATTTTAGGTGGAAAGTATATGACATCTGTAATGGGGAAAACAAAGGTAGGATGTTAGATGAAGACAGAAAACATCACGTAAGCAATTGATACCATGTAAAAAAGATTCACAAGGCATTCAGGATTATACTGCCCAAAATAAAATGAGTGCGCTGAGAGACTGCAGAACTGTAGCTGCCTGTTCGTGTACAGTTAGTAAGTGTCCCAAGTACTCCCATTCCCAAGTGACTTGAGCCTCCATAAATGTCCTCAGTATTTTCTAAACACAGAGACTTATGCATTATAAAATATGTTTTAGACAGTAATTGTCACTTGCTAACTGATAGGCAGGAAATTAATGAAAATGAAATGTAGTCTAATTCCACAATGGTATGTCTTCCATCAGACTCTGCTTTCAGAATCAGTGAACCTTAGCGCAAGTTCTTAAGTCAAATCCCTACAAAACAAAATCCTGAAGAATAAATGGTGATAGCCACTGTCTCGTTTGGATACATGAAAATTTCAAGTAAGCAGGTAGAGAAGTAAGCTTTAAATAAGAAAACTTGTTAGGAAATGTAAAATCAATGATGCACCAGTAAACAAAGCAGGCAAAACTGTAAATACTGTTCTGTCGTATCATTTTAAGTTATTTAGTGCCAGTACCCTGTGGTTGAGGACAAGGGGAATCCGTATTTTTCTAAAATATCATTTTTAATGCCTATACACTATTCCATACTACTCTTTCAGTCTCCTATTGTTGGAAACATAGTTTGTCTCTATGTTTTATTAGAAACAATAAAAATAAATGAATGTTTACATAGGACGGAATTATTTCTGCCATAGTGTATTACAAAGACAGGGTATTTCAGTTGTACAATTTAAGGTAAGCTATTTTCTGCTGATATAATATGAATATCTGTTTTCATACATATTTGGATTACCCTCAAAACAAGTCCAAAAAAGCCTTGACTAGTTTTTATTATTTTTCTCTTTTCAGTAATAGCATGCTAAACTCCAATGCCTTTATATTTATAATCCATATAAGATATTGGCATCTTGTATGTCTACAGTCAAGCATAAACAGGAAAAAATTTATTTCTTTATTGTAAAATAAGGAAACAATAATGATTTTCTTCTCATGACCAAGTATCAATACCTTTACAGGATCTACATTAATAAATTTTATTAAAAAAGGAAATTCTATTGATAAATATTAGTGAATTACTCAAAAGAACATAAATCATGGATCAAAACATTTTAGATAAGTTATTTTAAAATGTGTTATCATAGCTCCAGAAAATAGCTTTTTTTTTAATTCTTGGAGAAGATTACCTATCTTTCTTTAAGGACAAAATATTTTCTTTAACCTGGTATAAGAGCTGCACAGGAAGTGTAGAAATTATCTAATATCTGTTTCTCCTCTTCTTTCACAGCAACAAGAATGCAGTTAATAAAGGTACTACAAGAATTCAGCAATTCTAAAGTTGTTTTTAGTATGTAAATTGCAATATTCTTGTACTTTATAAGTTCTGGGAAGGTCCTGAGTTTTCCTCTAAAAGCCCAAGATCTCCCAACAGCTATAGAGAAAGAACCTATCCAATTCATTTTAAAAGAATCCATAAGATGCAACTTCCCTGGCGGTCCAGTGGTTAAGATTCCACATTTCCAATGCTGGGGGCGCGGGTTCCATCCCTGGTTGGGGAACTAAGGTCCCACATGGCGGGTGACCAAAAACACAAACTAATTTTTTTTAAAAAAGACATAAGACCTACAAAATTAGAAATAAAGGGATTCATACCCCATTTAAAAATAAATAAAAGAATCCATAATAATTCCTTGACTAGGAATAGTCAATGCTTCATTAACTGTGAACTTGGTAGGTTCACTTTTAATATATTAATGAATAAAAAGTAGTAGTTACAAAGGTACTGAGAATTAGCATTCTGTCTGCAGTAATACATCAAGTAACCTCTGTTTTTTTTAAAAAAAACAAACCCAAACTGTTTGAAAATGATAAGGTGGGTGTGCTAATTCATTCTAAACAAATTAACACCTCAATCTTACAGAATGTTTCTGTTTGGTGGATGCCGTTACAGCACCTATTAGTGAACAATGGAGGTGAATCTAATAATATTAGGTAACTAGACTTAAAGGACAAGGATTCAAATTCCTTTACACAAGAACAGGAAGTCCCCGAGTTTGGAGACATACTTTGCTGTTGCACACCTTTCAGGGAATAAACCTCAAGTGTGGTCAGCACTGTGAAGTGCAGACATTGCAGCCAACGTAACTCAGCAAACCTAAACCTAAAAAACCTAAGCAGCACTAAAACCTCATTTACCAGGAATCATGAAGGAAATGAGGTGTTCCACTAAAATGCTCTATGTAATTAAGCTTACTGCTTACTAGCTTTAAGAATCAATTTTATTTTTTATTTATTTATTTTTTTGCGGTACGCGGGCCTCTCACTGTTGTGGCCTCTCCCGTTGCGGAGCACAGGCTCCGGACGTGCAAGCTCAGCGGCCATGGCTCACGGGCCCAGCAGCTCCGTGGCATGTGGGATCCTCCCGGACTGGGGCACGAACCCGTGTCCCCTGCATCGGCAGGCGGACTCTCAACCACTGCGCCACCAGGGAAGCCCTAAGAATCAATTTTTAGTGCCACCAGAAATCTTGCATAATTATACATTTATGCACTTAACTGTTTTACTAGTGGTTACAAACGTGAACTTTGGAATTAGGCTACTTTCTAACTGCATTAACTTTTACAAGTTATTTAACCCTATCTAACTCTCAATTTCTTTGTCTATGAAACAGGAATAACAGTACCTATCTCACAGGGTTGTTGAAAGGATAAAATGATAGTACGTGCAAAGCACTTAGAACAGTGCCTAAACACAGGAGGCACCCTATAATTGTCAATACTATTATTATTAATCAATAAGGAATTATCAATCTACTTCTACCTTTTATTTGTGATTCAATACGCATTACATCATTACAGTAGACAATACTGTGATAGAGAAATGTGCTTGGGAGATACTAAAATGTATAAGATTTTCTCCCCACTCTTGGTGTCCTAGTCTACTTTCTATTTGGCAAGTTTCTGTCTTTCCCTTAATAATCGCATGGTACCACTTAGTGGCATAGGAGCTATCCAAGTTTGTTAAATTAGTAAGCTTAACTTTACGCTCACTGCTAAATCAACAAATTCTGCCCTTTGGAGCAGCCGTTTGCTCACTGTCTGGATTTATTTCTCACTTATTTTCCGGTTTTTCTGTTTGGGATGTCTACAGTCACTAGAGGGACACACCTGTGTTGAATAAGTAAAAGGCTAGCTGTTAATGGTAATATTGTTGGATATTGCACAAGTTAAACGTGTTGAATATCTGCTGAGTGTTTTACATGGTACTTGCTATCTCCATATATCCATAATCAACCTGAGTGAGTTTGAGTAGGAACAATTTTTGCACATTTGACACATCAGACAACTAGTCAAAGGACCATGAACTGCCTTCCTATAGTCACAACCTGGTTTGTGCCAGGGCTAGCACCATTAGACTCCTGGACCTCTATGTAAAATATTGCACCTCAACTCCACGAGGGAGCTGTGAATAAATTGCAGTTTTTCTGATGTTAAAGATACCTTTAAAAATATGAAAACTGGGACTTTCTTGGTGGCGCAGTGGTGAGAGTCCGCCTGCCGATGCAGGGGACACGGGTTTATGCCCCGGTCCGGGAAGATCCCACATGCCGCGGAGCGGCTGGGCCCGTGAGCCATGGCCGCTGAGCCTGTGCGTCCGGAGCCTGTGCTCCGCAACGGGAGAGGCCACAACAGTGACAGGCCCGCGTACCACAAAAAAAAAAAAGAGAAGAAAATTGAAAGTAAAAACTCTGAAAAGCAAGCATCTGGAGTGAAAAGAATTGCTTAATTATATATATAATACTCAAATAAAATTTTAATACTTAAAAATCTCTGCCAAATAAATATACCTGATTTTCAAGTGTAAATTCAGGAGCTGTCAATACAAGTAGTGTTCTGAATTTGTAAATTTGGAACTATTATATTAACTCTATCTTTTGGGTAAGAAAGAGTAATTCAGCAAGATACTGCTATGGGTGCACATAAATGTGGGAGCTCTCACACAAGTTTTCATTAACAGGTTAAAAATTTAAATTGTTCAAAATTTAAATTAAAAGTTAATATGGTGTTCCTCCTTTAGGTTTACTGCCACAAAATTTAAGATGCATATAATATGCCAAAGGCAAATTCAAGAACCATATTCCCCTGTCAGTAGAAGTGACTCTTATAAAACCTACCTTGTGTGGTAAAGGTAAGGGGGGTGCTCCAGTCACTCCAGATTCCTGGGCCATCCAGTCTCTTGCTCCTCACCTGAACCTCATATGAAGACCCAGGAAGCACACTGTCTACTAGCAGAGATGTAGCTGAGACAATCTCATCAGCCTGTTAAATATTATTTGAAAACATCAGAGCATCAGGTCGGTGTGAAACCTTCACCAAAATTGATCACAAGCAGGTCTCAACTAATCTCACAGAATTAAAATCTTACAGAGTAGTTAGCTGGCCACAGTGGAATTTAAAAGAGATCAATAACCCAATAACAAATGTTTGACTGACAATAGTCAATAAAATTTTAAATAGCCTGCAAGTCCAAGGAAAAAAATCACAATGATAATCAGCATTTAACTGAATGATAACGAATGCTGACCTCTCAGAATTTGAGAGATACAGCTAAAGTCAGTGGGAAGCTTCAAGCCTCTGCTGACATCTGTAACACACATGGTAGAAGATGACGCACAGGGGTGAACAGAGAACTATAAGCATTCCTAGAGCAAAGTGTCCCAGAAGGAGGGCATGAATAATTTTAAGGACCCAAGGCTGATGATCAGCTATAGTGAATCAAAATATCGAAGAGACCTAACTGCATGAAACAACCAATGATGTACTCCAGAGATATTGAACTCCCTGGCTCATTAAGACTGTGGAGCACCGCAGACTAAAAATGGCGAAAAGCATCAGAAATGCATTAAACAATTTCAGATCACCTGTAGTTAAAATCCTATTATCTCCATTTTACAGATGAGAAAGCTAAAGCCCAGAGAAGCCTCAACTGCTTTTTCCATACATGACACTGGATTCTCATTCTGTTCTTTATGAATGTAAAGTCTTAAAAAATTAGCCCAGATCTAAAAAGACAGGTCTTTACCTCTAAATTAGATAACAATTAGTTTCACAAATTATAGTGCCGAAGTCTTTGCATGGCCCACAAGGCTCTTTATGACCTCCTCCTCCGCTCCCCCTCTTTGACCATCCACTAATACTATTGCCCTCACTCACCACCCTGGCCTCCAGCTTCTCATCCAGCTTAGGGCCTCTGAATTGCTATTTTCCCTATTTAGACTCCAATTCTCCCAGATATCTACATCACCACTTCCTTCAAATCCCTGCTCAAATATCACCTTCTCAAGGAGAGCTTCCCCTACCTCCATTTAATATTTCAACCCACCCTCTCCCGCTAGCATTCCCAAGCTCCCCTCATCCTGTTCTACTACACAATGGATCCTGAGTTCTTGGCACGTAGTAGGCGCTCAATACTTACTGAAAGAACGAAAAAAGGATTTGACACACTATACATGTTTGTACTGCATGTAAACAAATATATTGAGCAATAAGAAAAAATAAGGATGACATATAAAATCAGAAACCAGAGAAGGTCTTTAGGTGAAAATATTATAGTTATGAATTCAATAATTCTGTATCTGGACTTCTTGTAGCCATTAGTTGTGCGTGTGTGTGTGTGTGTGTGTGTGTGTGTGTGGTGTGTGTGTGTGGTGTTAATGAGAGGGAGAGGGAGAAGGAGAGTGAGAGGAAGGGTGTGAAGAAGAGAAAGAGAGAGAGACAGAGAATTAATCTAATATACATAAACTTTTGGAAAAGAAACTTTTCCTCGCAGTAAATTCTGGGAGGAATTTGTCATGCTCCTCAAAATATAACATGGATCTACATGTAAGACATATTGAGTAACATCAAACAATTTTTCTAAAATCATTTTATGGAAGATGCAGAAATGCTGTATATATGCTCATTTCTTACGCTGCTCCTGAATGAAAGCCAATGGTATGACATTAAATTATGACTGATTCTGCTCCAGAAGCAGTATGCACATTTGGTATGCAGAGGTGTTCTGTATGGGATTTGAAGGGGATCTCATCTTTCCTTAATTGCTTCTCAACTTTTCATTTTATTTACTAAAATATACTTACTTTTCTCATATTTTTTGTAGAATTCTCTGAATATTTCACTTGATATTGAAGTTGAAACGGTACCAAGGTTGGGCTGGACCAAGAAATCTTTAAATTACCAGTATCTGTGATTTTCATACACAAACCTAATGGTGGATCAGGCTTCACTTAAGAAAAAAAAAAGAACACTTTTAAGTCATGTCATTTTCATGATAATCATAAAGTGAAGTCAAAATGAGTTTTTAGCATATCCTATTCTTTCAACTAAAGTGTCTTTATTCAAAGGCTACTTACAGAACCAAAATATTGGTTCTACTCCTGTACCTTACTATAGCAATCCATGTATCTTCATTTCCTTTTTCCTACATGGTAAAAACTATAAATCAGTAAATGATGTTATTTGATAAATGTGAATTCCTGCTGCAAAAAAGCCTGCCTTACTTTATTTAACCTAGCTTTTGCTATGCTTATTTGAATCCTCCCCTGACAAAACCCACTGTTTTAGCAAATGACAAGTGGAAAAGTATATTACAGAGCACTATTTGGAAAATGCATATAAATTTTGCATGCAAAAATCAATGCACATATTCATGCAAATTCATGTAAATATGCATGCAAATTCAGTATATTTATTACTTTTAAAATACAACAAATCCAGATATACCCATTCAAATAGCCCAAACCATGCACAGTTTACACGCAGTAAACACAGCATTAGCAGGCCCTGGCTTGTCACCAGAAATGGGGATGGAGTTTCTTATCCTAATGGGGTATTTAACTCAGTTTATAATTTCTGAGTTCATGTGTATATGTGTTTTTATGTACACCTATGCATTTGTGTATATTAATACATGGAGATTTGTGTGTGTGTGGCTTTAAACATAGAATATAACCTTTAAATCATTTGTAGAAACAAAGCAAACATCTTACAATAAAGGATTGATTGAATAAATAATGATTCATCCCTTTAAGGGAAATCTATACAGCCTTTAAAAATCATATTAGAGAATAATATTGAAAATGTTTAATACTGTTAGTTTTAAAAGTTTATTAAACAACATCTATAGTTGGATTCCTGATTTATTAAAATTTACAAATTAAAGGATATTTGTAAAATAGAAATAAATGCCAAAATAGTAGATAATAAATGAATAAAATAATTTTTCTTCTTTGTGCATCTCTATGCTTTCAAGATTTTTGTGATTAACAGGAATTATTCATGAACACAGAAATCACCATTACATTGGAATATTTACTGACTTTTATTTTCAAGAAAAAAAATGCCACATTCTTTACACATTCCATATTTTCATGAATTTAGTCATAGTTTTTTTTCTTTCCTTGAGTCAAAATTAATGAAGTTTTTACTTTCTGTGACATATTACAAATTTTAGTTACTTTAAAGCAGGTATATCTAAACCGTAAAGTCCAGAAACAACAGGTGAAATTCACTGAGTTCTCGTGACCAATAAGACAGAAAACAAAGACACCAAACAGACATGAAATCACAAAATTATAAACTATTTTACACTTCCTATTTGCATACATATATGTCTTCATATTAGAAATCTAAAAATAAATCTTTCCCTGGACCCCCTATGTACTCAGTCCCAGACCTCATCTACCTGCTTCTTTCAGAGGAAAATTCCTCCAAAGAGCTGGCATACTCACTTTCTCCACTTTGCATCCCATTTTCCTGAGCAACCTATTCTGATCAGGTCTTTCTTCTCACTAGTCCACTGAAACTACTCTTACCAAGGTCACTACACTTTGCCAAATCCAATGTCAACTGTCTGATTCATTTTACTCCATCTCTCAGCAGTATTCCTACTGCTTGTTCCGTGAGTAGCTGAAATACTTTTTTCACTTGGCTTCCAGGCCACCACCCTCCTTTACTCCTCTTTTCTCTCTGATCATCCCTCAGTCTTTCTCTCACTGAACTCTAAATATGTGATCTCATACAATCCCATAAACATCTGTATGCTACAGACTCCCAAATATATATCTCCCCTGAACTCCAGGCTCATATATCCAACTACATACTCAATATCTCTTCGGTTTCTAATAAGCATCTCAACCATAATATGTCACACACCTAATCCTCTCTAATATCCCCATCTCAGCATCTGGTACCACTATTCTGGTACCACCCAGGTCCAAGCCTAACTATTATCCTTGATTCCTCTCTGTCCTTCACACTCCATACCCAATCCACTAGAACGTTCAGGCAGCACCATCTCCTAAATAGATCCCAAGCCTGATCATTTCTTTACTTCTCCACTGCAACAACCCTAAGCCAATGCGACAATTCCAACAGCTTCCTATCTGATTCCTCTGCTTCTACTCTTGCAACTATCCTTCCTTCCTTCCTCATCAATTTCCTTCTTCACATGCAGCATAAATTTTAAACATATGCATGCTTACACACGCACACATGCACACACACACTCACACACACCCTTGATCATATCACTCTCCTGGTTCAAATGCCTCCACTGCAATTAGAATAAAATCCAAAAGTTGTAACCCTGGTTTATGGTATGACCTGGACCCAGATGACTCTCTAACCACATCTCTAAATATTCTCCTACTTCATTCATTCCATGCAAAAGAGTCTTGTATTTGGTTCTTCCAACTTCCAAGCTCATTCCATCCCAGGAATTTTATGAGTGCTATTCTTCCTGCTTGGAGCACCTTTTGTTTTCGCATGGCTATCTCTTTTCTTTCAGCTTAAATGCTATCTTCTAAAAGAGGACATCTATAACTGAGATAATAGCCCCTACACCTGACATTCTCCATCACACAACTTCTCTTATTTCTTTCATAGCACTTTAAAAAATATTATCACTTATATCCCAATACAAGGAAAGATATTTTCCCCAAAATTATCGAAATAAGACAAAATCATTTTTAAGGTTCTTATAAAGTCTATCGCAGCAACTTCTCTTAACTACTTTACTTTTAAAAACAATTTAATTCAATGCTGGCTCTAAATATTTCTAAAAATCACCTGATAGAACTGGTTTTAAAAAGAGAAAATGATGATACTTTATAGATTTTGTATTTTTCCCTGTGGTATAACGTCTTGAGTGAATTCCTTGGATATAATTGTAATTACATTGTGGAGATCACAAATATATCCCTAGAGGACAAGTTATTTTAAAGTCCTAATGTTAAATATGATGTCATATGCAGATTCAAAAAGTGCTATTTCCTCAGTAACTTAGAAGTGAAGGTAAAGCTGTGTGGGAAAGTGTGTCAGATACTTGGAAAAGTGGCTCTAGTGATGTCAAAATCAATGATGCAGAGATGCATATAAAGAGTTTGTATACAGGTCTATAATATTACAATAACAAGAATTTAAGGGCTTCCCTGGTGGCGCAGTGGTTGAGAGTCCGCCTGCCGATGCAGGGGACACGGGTTCGTGCCCTGGTCCGGGAGGATCCCATGTGCCGCGGAGCGGCTGGGCCCGTGAGCCATGGCCGCTGAGCCAGCGTGTCTGGAGCCTGTGCTCCGCAACGGGAGAGGCCACAACAGTGAGAGGCCCGTGTAACGCAAAAAAAAAAAAAGAGTTTGTATACAATCGTTTCAGGAAATGTAAATGTAAAATAGTAACACCATTAAATTATGTATCATATGTAATATATAATTTAACATACACATACAAAACTGAGTTAATAAATTAAATAGTTTGTTAACGTTTGCCTATATTATTCACACTGAATAACTGAATACACTGAATATATGTAATTATACATTCCAGTTGATCAAATAAATTTAGAGAATCTTTGCACTGAAAATATGGGCCTTTGCCTATTATTTGAGTTTTTCTTAAGGTCAGATTTGTACAGCAAATTATTTATGTTTTTACTGTTTCTCTCTGCCGTCTGCCCCTGTTCTGTGAGGCATTCACCATTGTTTCCCCAGCTCCTAGGTCAGTGGCTGACACGCATGAGCCTCTAAGAAATGCTTACTGAAGGCATAAATTCAGATAATAACAAGCTTTCAATTATTTTCAGAAATAGTTATCCAAGATGTGAAAAAGTAATAACCAAGCAATAAATATCCATTAGATGGATCCAGGATTTAAAGAAATCAAACTGTTTTCAAAAAGAATTTAAGTTACAATTGCAGAGATATCTATACTGCTGTTAAATCATTCCAGAAGCTGCTTTTAATACTCCCTAGAACTACACTTACCATCTTTAGAGTGTTGGTCAAAGCAAGATAAGCTAGTGAAAAATTTTGTAAGCAATCTTCAACCTGTTTGTATGACTGATGTTGATATCTATTATCTTTTTTATGCACAACTTACCAACATTAATGGGCTGAACTGACATTGGAGGTGAGTGAAAAATTACTCCACCAGATGTGATTTTCAAATACATAAGAAGGGTGTAATTGATTTTGACTGTTGGCACAGGCACATGACATTCACAACATTCATGAACACTGCAGTTGCACTGAACAATCTGAAAACTGCTTTTCTGAGGGAGCAGAGGTGACTCTTCTAATACTTCAAGCCTATATGGAAAAAGAAGAGCTAAATATTAACACAGATGTGAAAGCACTGGATATATTTAAAATGTAGGACACAATATCCAAATTGAGGGCAGCTATTCTGCACACTCAGCTTAAAGAGCATCTGGGGAAAAAAGATACATTATAACAAGGATACAAAGACAAGGGTTAAAGCAGGTTAGCTATCAGAAATAATATAAACAATGGGCTTCCCTGGCGGCGCAGTGGTTGAGAGTCCGCCTGCCGATGCAGGGGACACGGGTTTGTGCCCCGGTCTGGGAGGATCCCACATCCCGCAGAGCGGCTGGGCCCGTGAGCCATGGCCTCTGGGCCTGCGCGTCCGAAGCCTGTGCTCCGCAGCGGGAGAGGCCACAACAGTTGAGAGGCCCACGTACCGCAAAAAAAAAAAAAAAAAAAAAGAAAAAAAAAGAAAAAATAATATAAACAAGAAGACAGTGAAGTACTGAAAGGAAAGAAAAATTGTGATCCTAAACCCTATATGCAGTAAAAATATCTTTCAAAATAAACATGCAATAAAGGCTTTTTCAGACACGCCAAAATGGAAATAACTCATTATCATCAGACCTGCATTATAAAAAATGCTAAAGGAAGTCCTTCAGGCAAAAAGAAAATGATAGTAGATAGAAGTCTGGTTCCACACAAAGAAATGAAATTTAACTAAAAGGGTAGATCTTTATTGACTGATTAAAGCAAAAATAATAACCGTGTAGTGTTGGGTTTATAACATAGGTAGAAGTAAACTGTATGACATTAGTACCAAACTTGGGGAAGGGGGAGATCTGTAAGTACACAGTTGTAATGTTCTTCTACTATACACAAAGTGGTGTCATAGCAGCTAGAGGTATAATATCAGTTCGACTATAATAAGTCAAAGACCTATATTCTAAATCCTAAAGCCACCACTAAAGTCATAAAACAAGAAGTTACAGCTAATAAGCTACGATAATCAGCCATTGGAGTATGAGTGTAAAGATAGGAAAATAGATTAATGGAACAGAAGAGGCACCAGCACCTATATGTACAATCAATTTTCTACAAAGGTACAAGCAGTTCTGTGGAGAAAAAGTAATCTTTTCAATAAATTGTGCTGGAACAGTGGGATATCTACATGCTCCCCACCCCAAAAAGCAACTTTAATCCATACCCCCCACCAGACCTAAAAATTAATTCAAAATGGATCATCAATCCAAATGTCAAGTCTAAAGCTATGAATCTTTTAGAAGAAAATAAGGGAAAAAATTTTTGTGGCCTTGGTTTGGATAAGAATTTCTTAGATGAAACACAAAAGCATGATCCATAAAGAACAAATTGATATTGTTACAAAGTAGAAACTAACACACCACTGTAAAGCAATTATACTCCAATAAAGATGTTAAAAAAGAAAAAGAACAAATTGATAATTGGACTTCTATCAAGATTGAAAACTTCTGTTCTTCAAAAGACACTGTGAAAGATAAAAAATAACAAAAGACAAGTCACAGACTGAGAGAATACATTTGCCAGTCATCTCTCTAATAAAGGACTTGAATCCAGAAGATATAAAGAACTTTCATAACTCAATAATAATATTAAAAAATCCAATTAAAAATAGGCCAAAATGTCAATAGTCACTTCTCCACAGAATACATAGAATGAAAAGAAACATGTGAAAAGAAGCCCCAAATCACTAGTTATTCAGGAAATGCAAATTAAAACCCCAATACTACTATCCACATATTAGAATGGTCAAAATTGAAAAGATTCATCATATCACATATTGAAGAGGTATGCAGGAACTGGAACTCTAATACACTGCTGGTAGGAATGTAAAATGATACAACTTTGGAAAACAGTTTTGCAATTTCTTAAGTTGTTAAACATACACCTACTATATAATTTACATATTCCATTCCCAGGTATTCATCCAGGAGAAGTAAAAGCATATATCCTTACAGAGATATGTACACAAACAAGTACAGAGAATTGTAGCAGCTTTCTTTGTAAGAGCCAAAACCTGTAAACAACTCATTTATCAATCAATAGGTGAGTAGACAAACAAACTGTGGTATATTCATATAATGGAATGCTACTCAGCACTGAAAAGGAATGGACTGCCAGTAGATTCACACAGCATTAATGAATCTCAAAATAATCATGCCATGTGAAAGCAAGACAAAAGTTCTGTAGGAATGCATTTATATAAAATTCTAGAAAATGCAAAGAAACCTTTGGTTACAGAAAGGGTCAGATCAGTCATTGTCTGGGGACAGTGGAGGATGGGAGGTGGGGCTGGTGGTAGGGTACCACAGGTAGGAGTAGAGGGTGGGATTACAAAGGGGCAAGAAGAAATTTTGTGATTGACAATAGATTCATTTTCTTTATTATGGTGAAGACTTTATGAGTGGTTTCATATATCAAAACTTATAAGTCTACACTAAATATGTACAGTTTATTTTATATTCTTATATGGCAAAAAAGCTGTTTACAAAAAAAAGGAAATCTAGGGAAAAGTTTTTAAGCAATACTTTGCCTATCACTGTAAACCTACAAATGAATGGGTTAACTTTAAAAAATAACTGTAATTATCTTATAGTGTTACCCAACTCAAGGCATAGAGAATAACAGCCTGCAACCAAGACACAGACAGTTGTTATTTCTGATTTTTTCATGTTTGTTTTTTTAATCTGCCTCATCCCATGGAGAGTCTAAGCCTTGGTATAAACGAGAAGTCTTTAGGGTGGAAGTTCATGGCAGGGGCGGGGAGTATCCATGCCTCATATTCCCTGTCTTGCTTGAGCTACCCCCATTCTGTCCATAAACACCTGCTGCCTCGTATCCAAGCCACTGCACGCTTTTTAAAGAACCTGGGGACAGGGAGAGAGTATTAATATTTAGGCATGATCACTGCCTTCAGAAAAGACCTCAGTTCTTTTGGAGGAAAAAGCTGTAAGAGATAAATATACTAACTAAAAATTCAACGTGGAGAAAGTGTTGCTTTAGAAACTGTGCTAACTAGCCTATACATGAGGATTCAGATATAAACACATGAGAGAAACGGATCCTAACCTTTCCAAACACACCCCACGAATTATTAAGTGTTTTGAATTATGATAGATGTTTTCAAGTTTCCTGAGCTAGACTTTAGTATTCCTTTAGTCCTAAAGAAAAAACATCAATCAGGAAACAACATTTACAAGACATTTTAATGTGCAAAGCAATATCCTGGGCACTGTGGAAGGGATACTGTTATTGTAAGAAGCACACTAAATTAACATTGAGACCTAAATCAGGTTTTTCTGTTTGCTTATGAACCATAAGACCATAGACAAGTAAGTTCATCTTTGTGAGCCTTGGTCTCCTTAAACAGTAAAACAGAGAAAATGCCTGAACCATCTGTCTTTATTAAGTTTTTGTGAATATAAAAGACAATTACATAAAAGTTTTTTTTTTTTTTTTGCAGTACGCGGGCCTCTCACTGTTGTGGCCTCTCCCTTTGCGGAGCACAGGCTCCGGACGCGCAGGCTCAGCGGCCATGGCCCACGGGCCCAGCCTCTCGGCGGCACGTGGGATCCTCCCAGACCCGGGCATGAACCTGCTTCCCCCGCATCGGCAGGCGGACTCTAAACCACTGCACCACCAGGGAAGCCCCATAAAAGTATTTTTAAAAACTTTAAAGGGCTATACACCCATGAAATTCCATTTTGAATTGGAGGTGGAATGACTTAGCACTTTCAACTTTATCTAAATCTTTAAACAAATCCAATGAAATGTTATTTTTAAAAATATCACACCATGGCTTTTATGTGTTTTTCAAATATTAAAATAAAAGCTTTTATCAGAAGAGTATGGAACAAATTAAATGAATTGTGGTTATTTATGTCAGAAATATGCTTGCAGCTTGTATTATGCTTTGACTGAAGAACTCCCAAATTTTAAGCCACAAATAGAACTGAACAGAAAACAAGACACATACACTTCAGTAATATTTTTTAAAGGATAGGAAATTCTGGTGATATTTTTCTTTTTTAAAACAAAAAGAAAAGTTAGAATCACACTGTCTTACTTTACACGGTCTCACCAATGCCATCTTTTTCTAAATACAGTGGACATTTGTAGAATACGGCTGATTACCAATGAAATTAACTCTGTGGTTTCTCTACCACTTCACTGTTGTGTTCTATTTAATCAATCTATTTTCATTTTCTTTACAATTTAAATATATGCAAATATATATATTCATAATAATGACTATATACAATGATTATATATTATATAGTATGTATATATACAACATATATTGTAGTATTTCATAATTTGTGTTTTTTTAAAAAAAAACAAACTCCATTCAGTAATTTCCCAAACCACTCCAACAGATAACCCCATCATGAAAGTCTAAGAATGAACCTAAACCTAGTTTTCAAATGCTCTAAACAGGGGTGAGAAACCTGCAGCCCAAATAACACCCATTTTTAGAAGGACTTCTTACATTAACCAATGGTTTAAAACAATACAAAGAAAAGAGGAAGAATATACCATGATTCACGTAAATTATATGAAATTCAAATTTCAGCGTCCATAAACACAGCCGTGCTCATTCATTTACATATTAATTGTGACTACAAGGTTGTGATAGAGACAGTATGGTGGGCAAAGTCTAAAATATTTACTCTCTAGACTTTTAAGAAAAAAATTTTTAATCCCAGCTATAGGCCAAAAACATTTTGTACTCCCTACAGGTGGGTATTTGATGGGCAAAAGACACAAAAATAAGGAAACCACATTAAATATATCATCAAATTTCATTATATAACATATTTGCAATGTACACGAAACACCTTGAGGATCACTAATTCAATTTTTCAAGCCACCTTATTAGTTCCCTTATGAGGGAACTAATAACACCTACTTTACAAGTAAAAAACTGAGCTCAAAGAGAACGTAGACCTGGAATTCATCTTAAGTCTCATACTTCCACGTTCAGTGCTTGTTTCATCACACCCAAGCTGTCTTATCATTACAAGCTGTCTTATCATTACAAGATAACTTTCACTTTTACCATTGTCATTTTATTTAGGGGATTGATAAAAACTTTAATGGCCACAACTAAAGAATAATTATAATCTGAATTATGTTAATATTTCTATAAATCAGAATATTAGAGAATTACAGAATTATTTCAAATTATTTTTTCCTTGAGGAAAACATTAGATATTTCTCATGACAGCAGAAGTTTTTCCAAGTTTGTGTGAAACCTGTAATACACCAGCCTTGTTACTTGCCAAAGTCAGCATAAGAACTTCTATTACCTTCCAAAAGATTTTTTAAAGTTTTAAGTATTTATGAACATCAGGGGCTTCCCTGGTGGTGCAGTGGTTGAGAGTCCACCTGCCAATGCAGGGGACACGGGTTCATGCCCCGGTCCGGTAAGATCCCACATGCCGTGGAGCGGCTGGGCCCCGTGAGCCATGGCCGCTGAGCCTGCGCATCCAGAGCCTGTGCTCCGCAACGGGAGAGGCCACAACAGTGAGAGGCCCATGTACCGCAAAAAAAAAAAAAGTTTTAAGTATTCATGAACATCAAATGATACTTTAAAATTTTGATAATGCTATTTTTAAACCATCAAAATTTTAAAGTAGTATAAGTTAAAATGGTGATCAAATTTTTAAAATAAGAAAGAGATACACTGGCTTAAAATAACCAAAACTTAAGAATTTCTGAAATTCTTGAAAAATGTTTATGCAGCAAAATATTTTATGCATTGCCAACACACACACACACAAATTCAGTGTCACTATTTATTTAATTTCTCTATATGTGAGTAAACTTTACTTGCAAGTGAAAATAGTGAAAAAAATGGTCAAATAAATTTTAAATTTGGCTTCTTTGCAAATTTCACAATTTTGGCAATATTTCTACTCAAAAATTAGATATATAATTAGTACTGAAATTTCATCTTTTAGCCACAAATGGTTTATAGAAAGCACATTCTATCATCTGACCTTTGATCAAATTACTTGTTCCCCTCAAATTTTTCTATGAATATATTAATGTTTCTCTAAGCAAAGATCTATACTAAATTATTATAGGAATAACACCAAATGAGTGTTCTTGATTGTGACATAAACTGAGAGCAAAACATAGTGGGCAAACCAATAAACATGAATTGGAAAATTTAGCATTAGCTTTGTGTATAATTTAATCAAGTCACATTTTAAATCTCAGACTGGTAACCTATACAAATGTTACTCCCCAAAATCTAGTTTACCAATCCCAAGTAATTTCAAAGAACAGGTTAGTGTCCCAGACTAGTCTCATCATAATAGATTCCTGGACCCTCCATGGAGAATTCAGTAGGTCTGGGGCCAAGGAATCTGTTTTTAATAAGTGTCATAGACCAGCGGTTCTCAAAGTATGGTCCCCAAGCCAGTAACATCAGCATCATCTGGAAATTGATAGAAATGCAAATCCTGTCCAGCCCTCATGAATTAGGCCCAGGTAAGAAGTTGACTTAGATGTATTTCATCAAGGAGACAAATTTAAGAAGCATTCTGTAAAACACAAAGTACTCATCAGATGTACAACATCACCAAACAAATGGAAAATCAACAAGGATGAGAGGGAGGAAGAAAAAAGAAAGAAAATAAAAAAGGAATGCAAACGAAAACAAATAGACCTAAATGTACATCAAGTTAACAATACAACCACCTGAGGCAGAAGGGGAGGGGATATCCTAATTAACTTCAGAACACAGAATTTTAGCAAAGGCAAAATGAGTCTAAACAAACATTGCACTCTAGTTACCCTATTTGTTTTCTATGGTGGTATGGCTTAGCTATTCCAAAACTACTTTGTGTGTATTCTAGGACTGAGCAACTAGGTAATATATTGTTGGAAAGGGAAGCAAGATTTCTCACTGCTAGAAAAAGGAGTTACAAAAAAAGAAAGAAAGAAAAGAAAGGCTAGGATAGATCCTGTGGTTTTGAACTAGAACAAGAGACATTAGTATTGCCAGAACAAAATCCAACATTCTTTGGGTTTTAATATGCTTTTAATATGTGTATATACAGAGAGATATAAAAATATAGACTTGTGAGTATTATATATACACATTATGTGTGTACTGTGTGTATGTATACATATAACTATGTAGCTGAGTGGGCCTAGAAACAATACCACCCAAGTAACAGTGAGCATCTAGCCCCCCGATACCACTTTGTAAACATCATTCTCCAACAGAAAGGAATCAGGGCTCCTTGGAAAAATGGCTGATACCAGTGTCAGAGCAGGAAAAGTATAAAATCAACCTGAAACATCTTGTAGTGCTAGAAAGTAAGGAGTCCTATTTAAAAAAAAAAAAAAAGATCTAACACATCAAAAGGACACAGAGGCCAGTTTACATAAGCACCCACTGCCAAATATGGGACAGTGTGAGCAATAAAATGAATAATGATAGTAACTAAATATAGCTCACAAAATAAAATAATAATCCATGAGTCCATCTTGATAGGAAGGAAGAAAGGAAGGAAGGAAGGGAGGGAGCGAGGGAGGAGGAAAAAAGGAGGGGGAAGGAAAGAAAAAAGGTAAGAGAGAAAGAATGGAAAGTGTACTTCTCACAGAGACTAGCACTGTGGCCTGCACACACTGTTTCTTAATTAAATAACACTATGCCTAAAATGTCCCAATTAACATTGAGCACATTTGTTTATAAATAATGCATCTTTCTTCTCTAAAAATTTTAGTTGTTCTTTTTTATATTGTCAATTTCTCTCCTCATTATGTTCATGTTTTCCTTTATATCCTTGAGCATGTGGAGCATGCTAAAACTAACTGTCTGCTAATTCTATTATCTCTGCCATTTCTGGGTCTGCTTCTATTGTCTATTTTTTCTTTTGGGGTTATATTTTCCTCTTCCTTCATATATGTACCATTTTTTACTGGATGCCAGACATTGTGAATATTACAATTGAGTGTTGGATTATGTTGTTTTGCCTTAAAGAATGTTGGATTTTGTTCTGGCAATCAGCTAAGTTACTTGGGTGACTTAAGTGTGAACCTTTTAAGCTTCTTTTAAGCTTTTTTGGGGGGTGTATAGAATAGCCTTGACTGTAGGGCTAATCTGGCCCCACTTTTAAAGTGTGGCTATTATGGGGTTTCTACTGAATGTCAGTGATATTCAACAAGGTCTCTCCAAGTCTCCCTGTTGGAAACTTTCATTATTCCTGGCCCTGTGTGACCTCTGGGAATTGCTTAGATTACAGCTCCTGGTAGTTGTTCTCTTCCTAGAAGTTTTCTTGCCCAAGATCATAGACAGACGGGTATTCAGCCAAAGAATCAAGGGGACCCCAGTGCTAACTCCTGTGTACCTCCCTGCTTCAGGTACCCTGCCCTATGAATCAAGCCCCCTTTTACCCTCTGAACTCTTCTCTCTGTCTCCTCAATTCAGCAATATTGCTGGGCTCTGCTTGAGTTCCCCAGCCTTGTGCCATGTCCTGGAAATTGCCTCCAGCCCGGAAAACCTGAGTAAAATAGAACTTACTTTGTTTCCTCCTCTCAGGAATCACGTTCTTTTCTGCCTTTGTCCAATATCTGAAAATAGATGTTTTCTACTTTTATCGACTTTTCTAGTTGTTTATGACAGAAGAGTAATCCTAGAACTTATTATTCCCTCATGGCCAGAAGTCACTTTTGCTGACTTTTTATATTAACTTCTGAAGATATGTATTCACATAGTTCAAAACTTGGTTTTCTTTAAAGGGAGTAGTGAAATGGGGTGATGACTTGATGGAAATGTGTGATCAAGGAAATCTATGTTTTAAGTGGGAGTTACTGCAGCATGTGTATCGGCTGAGAGGAAAACTTGATGATGCAGGAGAGAGAGGGGATAATTGCCAGAACAAAGTCCTTGAGTGACAACAGGGGATGGGACTCAAAACACAGAAGAAAGGGTTCATTTTCTATTGGAACCCAGAGAATTCATCAGCAACTAAAGAAAACAAGGAAACTGCATAGGCACTGACATGAGCAGGCTGGTAGATTTTGGTGAGAAAAGCAAAAACTTGAACCCGCCCCCTCCACCTCCTGCTTTCCCAGTGAAAATCAAAAACAAGGTCATCAGCAGGTCTCTCTGGCTCTCTCTAAGGGAAGCCAGCTGCCATGTTGTAAGATGCTCTATGGAGAATACACAGGACAAAGAACTGAAGAAGGTCTCCAGTCACAGCCTGGGAGGAACTAAGGCTTTCTGTCTAGTGGCCCATGAGGAATTTGGAAGCCTAGGGAGTGAGCTTGGAAACAGATCCTCCTGAAGTTGAACCTTGAAATAACTGCACTCCTACCTGACATCTGCAATGCAACCTCGTGAAAGACCTTAAGGCAGATGTCCCAGCTAAGCTGCACCTAGATTCCTGACCCACAGAAACTGTGAAATGATGAATAACTGTTGTTTTAAGCCACTAAATTTTGGGTAATTTATCATATGGCATAGATAGCCAAGGAAGAAAGATATTGGTACCTGGAAGTGGGATGCTGCCATAACAAATACCTAAAAATGTGGGTGTGGCTTTGGAGCTAGGTGATGGACACAGGCTGGAAGTATTTGAAGAGGCATGATGGAGAAAGCCTAAAACACCTTGAACAGACTGTCAGTAGAAGTCTACAGTTTGAGGACACTGCCAGCGAGGACACAAAAAGAAGTGAGGAACATGATATTGGAAACTGGAGGAAAGAGAATCTTTCTTACATAGTGGTCGAAAGCTAAGTAACACATCGGCAGTTCTGTGGACAGTGTAGAATGTGCCTACTGATCTGGTGATCTATTTCAGGAGACTTCCAAACAAGTGCTGAAAATGCCTCTTGGTTCCTTACTGTTTCAAGAGGAGAGATATTCATTGACAAAAGGGCTGTTAAACAAAGGAAGTAGGACTTGAAAGTTGTAAAATTCCCAGCCTCTCCAGATGGCTAAGGATGTTTGAAATGGCTTCTAAGCAAAGAGAAGAGCTTATTTCTAAGAGACCTGCGGGCTTTTATCTAATGGAGTGAACCCCAGTAAGATTCCCAGGAGGCTGTGCGATCTTGTGAGAGAATTACAGTAGCAGAAACACTGCTAGCTTAGACTGAAGGAGTACAAAATGAAACAAAGCCACTGGATTCCCAAAATTGTGCCAACCGGAAGCATGCTGAGAAAACTACTCAGCTGCAGAGATGTGTAACTTTTCATTAAAAAAATGGAAGGCGAATCAGAGGGCAGAACCAAGGGCCCAGAGAGCAGAGCCAAGGGGCATGGAGATTTACTCCTGAGGCTGAGGTGACAGAGGGACTAGGCCTGACATGATGGGTAGGGGGAGAGATGATCAAAGAGTGGGATCCTTGAAACTGAGATTAGAGAAAGAGCAAGCTTATCAGCTAATGACAAGATCCATGAGAATGGGTAAGCTAGGTTGGATGAAGAAGAGAAGAGTAAAAGTAAAGCTTTCAAGAAATTGAAGATCATCCAGATTGATGCTGAAATCACCAAGAATGCTGACAAGAGTTACAGTGAAGAGACAAAGTAAACTAGGTATTAGCAGTTACAAAAGTCCAAACTCCCTGGACAACCCTTGCTTATTCATCCACCTTGATTTCTCATCATTCCCCAGCTTCCCAACCACAGAACTTTTCAAGTCCTCAAATGTCTATATGTGACTGTGTTCCTTTGCAAATGCTCTTCACTCTCTCTAGCTCATTCTTCTCTGCCCCCTTATATCCCCCCTAGGCAGATACTTCTAGCATATGTTTCTCAAAGTCCCCATATTTATTACATCACAGCATTTTCAAACTTTATTATGTTCTTTGTCTTTACTGTCAGCTCCAAGAAGGCAAGGGTTGAGTCTGAGCTGTTTAACACTGTTCCCTACACTCAGCTCAGTGTCTGATGTACACATAGGCACCTCACAAAGGAAGAAGAGGATTTCCTTCCTAGGTCTAAGAGAAAATTCAAAAATAACACATTTGTATGGTATCTCTCCTTCAGTTTCTCGGACAAACATTAATATCTGACCTTAAACAATGCTTTCCCTTAAGGGACATATTTATAGGGCTTTAAGTCCCTTATAAACATTAGGTTTTAGTTCCTTTTAAATACATACTTATTTACACATGGAAGCATTTGAAAGACTTCTCTCATGAATTCTCTAATGTCTTGGGGAGGTGATTTTGATGAAAACTTTTCTATAGTAACCATCCTTATGGATTTCCTCTTCCACAGAGGTTTCATTTGTTATATGGGCCAGCTCTTCCTCCTGATCTGAAGAGTCTTATTTAAATTTTTGGAGATATATTGCCCAAAGATGCACACACAAATAGAATTCAAGGTGGAAATAGTATGTGACAATTGGTAAAACTAACCAAATCATACAATGGAGAGAACAATTAAAGTGGCAAGAAAAAAAGAAAAGAAAAGAAAATGCTTCTCAAATTGCATGCAATTAGGTTTTCCTGTATTAATATTTTTCAGAAACCTCAGTTCAAATAAAAGCAGGTTAAAAGAATCTACTAAATTCATCATATGAGCAAGTTGAAAAATCTATTTAGTTTATCATAATTTTCTCATTTTTCTGGGTCTTACCATTTAGATGAACAGACCAATGGCTACTTAGCTGACTGAAGTTCAAATTCGCAGCTGTAGCTAACTTACTAGGCAATTTTGTAATGTTCTGACATATTCATATATAATATCTTTTTCAGAAAATGCAGACCTCAGACATAACTATGGCCTATACATTATAAAAATTATAAAATATAAATCCTTACACATAGTCACAGAGCTTTAAAACTGAGCACATTACCCTAGCCCACTGATAATATTTGAAATTCTCTTGAATAGGCACCTAGTGAGATTTTAATCATCACCCAAAGTATTCAGGTCATCACAAAAATGTACTACATCGCAAAGGAATTCTTTTCTCTGAGCTAAAATCTGTCTTGGTTAATAAAGCAGGAAACTTTCTGCCCAGACGTCAAATATATCCTCATCCACCACAGTGCTTCCTTTCTTCTCTCAATACGTTTTAAGACCAACCCTTCATCTGTGCTCTTTTTCTGGAACTTGCCTATTGAACCATTCACTCTCTGTCATGTATCTTCAATGGGTCCCCTTCTACCACATCTTCAATTTTTCTCTCCCTGCTGGGTCACTTTCTATAGACTAGAAACGAGCTCATTCTTTCCCATCCTTTACATGTTCACCTTTGGCTGTGCATTTGCCCATTACTCCTCTACCTTCTCACTTTACTACTTCAGCAGGCTTCTTGGGCCTCTAGAGATTTATAGCCCAGTCATTCTGTTGTGAACATTTATCCACCTGGCTGCCCAGCATCTGCCTGGGAAATCTACTCTTCTGTTAGGCTGAAACACTAGCAGCTACGGCACATTCTCACCAATTGGATACTCCCATTCAAGACACTGGCCCTAATGAGAACTGCACTCATTAAAGCAGCAGGAGCTAGCAGGGGCTTCTAGATTCATCTAGTGACCAGCATTAGAGGTGGAAATCATCACAGAGACACTCAATGACCAGATGTGACAGCAGGGGCACCCTATCTGGGCTACTCCTGTAGGGTGACTTTAAGAATTAGTCCAGGGAATTTCCTGGAGGTCCAATGGTTAGGACTCAGCACTTTCACTGCTGGAGGCCCGGGTTCAATACCTTGGTGGGGAACTAAGATTCCACAAGCCTTGCAGCGAGGCCAAAAAAAAAATTAGTCCAGCAGTCTAACGTAAGTTATAAATATTAACTACAGTCTGATAATCAGTACATAATGAGGATGGTAGCAGCTATGCAAATTTTCTTCTAAAATTTGTCTTATTTACCTTTACACCAGAAATTTTCAAATTTTAGTTCTATCAGATTCATCTAAAGGGTTTGATAAAATACAGATTGATGGGCCTCACCCCCAAAATTTCTGATTCTAGTTCTGGGACAGAGTTATCAAATTTAAATTTCTAAAATATTTCCAGGTGATGTTGATATGCTTCTTTCTCAATGCTGCCTGCCCACATATTTTTGTTATTAGCTCTTATTCATTCCTGAAGTTTCAACTTAGCTATCTCCTTCCTTGGGAAACCTTCACTCCTCTTGCCACCAGTGCTCTAGACATCCCCACATAAGGCTCTCACACCAGTCTTGTGCTCCCACACCTTCATGTGCCTACCAAGTGCACATCAGTAACCACTAAAACTGAAGCCCTATTTTGATACATATTTGTACATATCTGTCCCAACCACTAGGCTGTGAGTGGCTCAAGAGCAGAGATCATAACTATTCTTTTTTTAAAAAAATATAAGATGGGCTTCCCTGGTGGCGCAGCAGTTGAGAGTCCACCTGCCGATGCAGGGGACACGAGTTCGTGCCCCGGTCCGGGAAGATCCCACATGCCACAGAGCGGCTGGGCCCGTGGGCCATGGCCGCTGAGCCTGTGCGTCCGGAGCCTGTTGCTCTGCAATGGGAGAGGCCACAACAGTGAGAGGCCCGCGTACCAAAAAATAAATAAATAAATAAACAAAAATAATTTTAAAAATATATATAAGACAAAATATATTTTTAAAACTAAAGGCAAGATACAAAACAAAGAAGAATGTTGTATAAAGGTTAATGGGAAAATACATCAAGAAGATGTAACAACTAAGAACATAGATCCACCCAACAATATAGTCTAAAAATACATAGAACAACATACAGCAAAACAGTGAGAATAAATACATAAATCAATCATTGCAGTTATTTTAAAAAGTTGATGTAAAATACACATCTAGTGGGGCTTCCCTGGTGGCGCAGTGGTTGAGAATCTGCCTGCCAATGCAGGAGACACGGGTTCGAGCCCTGGTCTGGGAGGATCCCACATACTGCGGAGCAACTGGGCCTGTGAGCCACAATTACTGAGCCTGCGCGTCTGGAGCCTATGCTCCGCAACAAGAGAGGCAGCGACAGTGAGAGGTCCGTGCACCGCGATGAAGAGTGGCCCCTGCTCGCCACAACTAGAGAAAGTCCTCGCACAGAAACGAAGACCCAACACAGCCAAAAATAAATAAATAAATTGATTAAAAAAATACACATTTAGTAAAGTCTATGAATACATCTTTTTCTTGACATCTTTGTTTCTTTAAAATTTTTTTACTGTGGTAAAATATACATAACATAACATTTACCATTTTAAGTGTACAGTTCATGATATTAAGTACATTCACATTGTTGGGTAACAATCCCTACCATTCAACTTCAGAACTTTTTTCATCTCCCCAAACTGAAACTCTGAACCCATTTAAACAAGAACTCTTCATTACCCCTCCCCTAGTCCCTGGTAGCCATCATTCTACTTTCTGTCTCTATTCATCTTTATATGGACAGTTTCTAGCACACTGCCCCTTAATTATATGACCTCAATAACTGCAGAACTGAGGGAGGTGAGTGACATTCTTCTCAAGCATCAGATAAAAGAACAAATGAGAATGAATTTTAAAGAGTTAAAATTCAAATAGAAATGGTATGTATTATCACTGGAATTATTAGAAAACTTGAATGACATATTAGCTGTTAGAATCATAAGTGTATGGCTGTTTGAAACCACCATCATGGCTCTCTACCGAGCACAAATAAATAAAAAGCACTAACATTTTAAGATAATAAAAAGATCAAATATGAGAGAAAAATCCACCAGAAAAATAAATATAAACTATTTCCCCTTCTCCACTCAAATATCGAACACTACTGAATTGAGTTCACGCTTCTTTGAGAATATATGCCCATCCACATCTGCAATGCTTTGCTACCTGAACCAACATGAGGAGAAAAGAGGAAACCTAATGGAGAAGAAGGTTGTATAAAAAGTACAGAAATGTACATTGATATAAAAGGAAATGCAGAGATAGAAGAGCTTTCATAATCTACTTCTGTATATGGAAACTCTTGCATTTCAAAAAAACTTGTGTCATGGAAATGTCCAAATTTATTTATTTGGTACTTACAGAAGATATAAAAGATGGACCTTAAGGTCATAATTCTTGAAAGGACTCTTAAATAATGACTCCATATAACAGATGAATAATTTCAAGTCCTCTTTCATCCAGCACTGTATGTTCCAGTTTGCACCTGAATTAAAAATAAACTAAATGAAACCCGAGAAAAACATTCTGAACAACTCAGTGAAAGAGAAGAGCTAAATTAAATTTACCAGTGTTCCAATACAACTTTCACTGCCCATTCTGAAAGAAAAAGAACAGGCTCTAACTGATCGTGTGTGTTTGCCCATTTAGTCCCTTTGGCCTTCAGTTTCCTTTTTCAGAAAGTAAGATAATTAAATTCAATTATTGTTTCTCAAACATTTTTAAAATCCTGAACCACTTAAGTAGGACAGAAGACCCCAAAACTCACCTAGCTCAGTTCATCCTCACTTTCCAAGAGACGAGAGAACATGAAATATCAAGGTACAAGCACATTTGGGGCAGTATTTAAGTGTCTGCTTTAGCAATAAAGCATGGTGATTCACATTGGAACTAAGATGCACATCTTAAATTTTTTTTTTTTTTTTCGGTACCCGGGCCTCTCACTGTTGTGGCCTCTCCCGTTGCGGAGCACAGGCTCCAGACGCGCAGGCTCAGCAGCCATGGCTCACGGGCCCAGCCGCTCCACGGCATGTGGGATCTTCCCGGACCGGGGCACGAACCCGTGTCCCCTGCATCGGCAGGCGGACTCTCAACCACTGCGCCACCAGGGAAGCCCTCAAATTCTTGTTATTGTAATATTATAGACCCCACATACAACTTATATGAGTATATTTCACTGTACACTGAAAAACTCACCTGACAATGATAAACTATTAGTGATTTGTAATTTAGAGAGCAAGAATAGCAATAGTTGAAAATCATGACTAACTTAAGACAACACTAATACTTATCTTTAAGCACCACTAACATATTTCCCCATTTGAAGGATTTCTAGCTAGTAGGGACTTTGCATAGGTTGAGCCCTACGCAAACAGCCCATATGGCAGAATATTAAATGGAAATCCTGAATAACCACCACTTAACCTAGTAATTTTAGTTACAAAAACTTAAACTCATTTAAAAATAATGAATTATTAGCCTTTATATATATACGTAAAATTAAAATCTGCATCAAAATCATTTCACTTGATAATCGAAAAAAGTGCTAACATTTTTTGATCATTTTACAGCTCATCACAGGGACCCTAACATTTTAAGTTCATTCTTAATATATTTAATAATCATTGGAATGGCTAAGTTAAGTTCCCTTACAAATTAAAGAACTGTGTCATTTAAAATTAACTTAAATGCTTATAGAGTCAGTTGGAGACACTGGGAGTTATTATTTCTAACTTGTTTTAAAACTCTGATTTTAAGGGCTTCCCTGGTGGCGCAGTGGTTGACAGTCCACCTACCGATGCAGGGGACACGTGTTCGTGTCCCGATCCGGGAGGATCCCACATGCCGCGGAGCGGCTGGGCCCATGAGCCATGGCCGCTGGGCCTGCGCATCCGGAGCCTGTGCTCCGCAGCAAGAGGGGCCACAACAGTGAGAGGCCCGCGTACCGCAAAAAACAAAACAAACAAAAAAAACCTCTGATTTTATTGCACAATTATGCTTTATCCTTACTCCTAACCTGATTTCAACAAACTGAGTGTTTCTTCCATCTAATCAGTGGTGCTTTGGCCCTCCAAGGGACATCTGGCAAAGTCTAGAGATATGTTTTGATTGTCACAACTGGGGAGTGAGTGTTAACAGACATTAAGTGGGCAGAAGGCGGGGATGCTTCGAACATCCCACGATGCACAGAACAGTCCCCCATAACCAAGAATTATCTGGCCCACAACGTCAATAATTTTGAGGTTGAGAAATTCTGACTAACCCTACATAGGAGTGTTATATTACGTACGTCTTTATTTTCATACTGTAGGTCTCTACAATGTTAAGTCAATTGTCTCTGCTCTATTTAGCTTTTCCAGAGGCTTGGAGATAATTTTGTTGTTTAGATTTCCACACGCAGAATTATTAACAACATGAGCTATACTTAGTATGCATTATACTTAAACAACAAAAAAAACCTTGATTTGGTTTTTTTGATCTCTCCTTGGTTACGGAGAGATTCCTTGCTTGCTTTAACTAGCTCAACAGTATTATCTGCCATTTGATATTTTATCTACTTAACAAAAATAAGTTGTACTTTTTCTATTTTAAAGCCAATTTAGAAGACTACAAGAAATGTATGTTAAGGTTAAAAAGTTCCCTCATTACATTTTTATTTTATTTTTAGGGGATAGAAAATAATTGGGGACTTATTAGTTTGGTCCTAATTTTATTACTAATATAAAATAATAATGTGTGCTCAGAATCACATCCATAATACATCTATTTCACACAGGTTTCAGAGAACAGAACCATTTTGTTCAATACAGTTAAGTAAGAGGTAATGTTTGGAACATTAAAATACTTACCTGTTTGTTGAAAAACTAAAGAATTTACTGTTGAAACAAATGCCTTCCCTTCAATGTTGTCTGCATGTACAGAGCAGTTTTTATCTTCCTCGCTCCAAAAGCAACAGTGGAAAGTTGTTCTGGATGATAAGTTAGATAAGTAGGTACCACTTGAATTAAGTTTAGTTTCAACAAGTGCCTCATAATGTCCACTCAAATTTGAAGTGTTCTTTGAGATTCCAGCAGGCAAGAGGAAGTCATATGTTGTATTTCGTGGCATGCAAGACAACTTAAATTTCCAGGGAGTAATTGGATATGCCAAGTTAAATGCAGTTATCACATAAATAAATTCTGTTAGGACATTTAAAAGACACACAGAAAAGCAATTAATCATTTTGACTAGACATAAATAGGAAGTATCTAAGATTAAGCCACGTAGTGCTCAACAGTAATTACTTAACTTTCTAAGTGCTCAATCAGTGCCTAATGCATAGCTCTGTGCTTCCACTGAACAAAGTGTTACACTTAAGAGGGTGCATTTATTTATAGAGGTAACTTCACTCCTTAGCACCCCTTTTTTGGAAATTCACAATTCATTTTCCTCATTAATCTAACATCTCATAATTATATTTTAATGATAGGAAATTATAGCTAAATATTCCAATTTCCTTTTGTAAAAAATAAATTATTCTAATGAACTTCCAGCATAAATGGTAAGTATCTGGATGTGCAATTATATAAGCAAACATTAACGTGCTGTTTTAATATTTCTTAATGAGAATAACACCAAAATGTTAACACTACTTTCACTGAGTGCTTTTAGAAAGGGTTTGTCTTCAACATCAGGACAGCTGGATGATTTCCTGAATCTGCCCATGGTTCTCCAGATATATGACATCATATAAGACATGTCCTTAATGCATTCTCCAATAATTGATGCACAATGACAGACTTCTTACAGGAAACGTCCACTGCTGATTAAAGACAATTTATCACTTTTTAGACACATAAAATTAAGAACAATTTTATAATCCTGTACCCCCCGCAAAAATCCTCAGAAGTGATACTTGTATTTTAATGAGTAGTTGTTTGATAATAAAATAATGAATTCTCCATAATTCTTTCTTTTATAAGTTACCCTAACGATCCAACAGCTGTGTTTCCTCATATACAAAGTAATGAAGAATGAAAATTCTAAGAATTTTTCATGGTTTTGTATAGAATGAGACTTTTGAAGGATTATGGTAAACATAAAAATGTAAGAAAATAGAAATTTTTTTTAAAATTCACAAAAGTATTGTTCTAAATTACAAAAGTAATACATGTAAAAATATTCAAATACACAATGACTGTTAACAATTTGGCTTCTAGAACTTTCTATTAATGTTAATTAATATAAACATGTATCAGATGCAAAATTTAAGGCAAAAATGATTAACACGACTAGCATTATTTTTCCCACACTGATAACAATTAGGTATTATAACATCACCAAAAGTGAATCCTCACTGCAACTATGTTCCTTTGGACTTCAATCCTTCTAACATTTATTTCTGAAATTAGAACTCACTAAAAAGAGAACTGGGTATTTCTTCCATTTTACAAAACCAAGAATATGTATTGGTACTAATTAAAAGCATTATATTTTATAGCTGCACATGGAAGATTTGGTTGGCTGAATTGAAATTAGCCTAAAATCCTCAAAGAACTATTTAAAACTTAAAATGTAATAATGAATGTCTTAGACATAGTAACTACTGAATCAGTTTAATTAAAAGATGATTCTATTTTGTTTACATGCTTCCTTTGCAAATGATATTTCTTTCCCTCCAAAGAGGGAAATATATATTCACCTGGAGGCTTATGTTATCATGTTATCATATGACACCTGTTATCATCCTATCATGTGTTATACAAGGCCCCAGACCTCTTCCAATTCACAAAGCTTGACAAAACCACAAACCTTTTGGAAAGCCAATGTGAAACATTAGCATGGAGCCTAATAAAAATTAGATAGAGAATGTAAGAGAGAATGTTACCACTCTTTGATAGCCCCCTGTGGTCTAGTTTTTCTGAAATTTGTAACAGTGGAATTATCCTGGATATTTTCAGTAAATATATATACGGCTAAAATGACAAAGAACAGTATATATAACAAGGAAAGCTCCAAGAGCACTTTTAAAGATTGGAAGTTTGGGATTGACATGTACACACTGCTATATTTAAAACAGATAACCAACAAGGACCTACTGTACAGCACAGGGAACTCTGCTCAATACTCTGAAATAATCTAAATGGAAAAAGAATTTGAAAAAGAATAGATACATGTATATGTATAACTGAATCTCTTTGCTGTACACCTGAAACTAACACATCATTGTTAATAAACTATACTCCAATATAAAATAAAAATTAAAAAAAAAAAGATTAGAGTAGCCAAAAAGATGCCCAGAACTAGCTGACACACAGGTAATCGTTGCCAGAGAAAACAGGTTTTGTTAAAGATGGCTTGACTTTAATTTCAAAAACTTGGAACACAGTCTAAATAAATGAGTTGAGTTAAAAAAAATCAAAATATCTCTAGAATGCTGTAAGAAACAACTGAGAATAGTACAATGCGGAGGTTAAGGGCACTGACCCTCTGAGCAGTGGAAAATTTGCATATAACTTATAGTTGGCCCTCCCTATACACGGTTCCTCTGTATACACAGTTCTTCTGCATCTGCAGATTCAACTAACCTTGGATCGTGCAGTACTGCAGTATTTACTATTGAAAAAAATCTGAGTATAAGTGGACCTGCGAAAACCCATGCTCTTCGAGGGTCAACTATATACTCAAAAGTCACTGGCATTGTGTGACTACTTTCCAACAGAAGCCTGCTATGCTTCACAGAAATTTAAAACACAAGATTCTAAAAAAATGTCTATTAAGCTTTCTCTCGAGGATATTCGAGAGATAGGAATAGGTAGGAGGAAGACTAGTATACATTTAATTTTTGAAAGCATTCTTCTGGTGATAGTCAAGGTGGGAATTCCCAAGGTATACACCATCCCTTGATAATATCCCCTTATAACATTATCTTGTCATTGTTTACTAGTCATAATGGGGAATACCATTTAAAATGACATTTCCTTTCCATTTTAGAACAAATCTGTTATTCTGTATGGTAGCCATTTATTTTAAATATTATCACCAAGTAAACTGCTCCTGGATACAGACAATTAAAGTTTTGACTATCATCTGATATATGTATTCATAATTTAATAATGCTGCATTTGCTAAATAAAATTAAAATATTTAAATGGCATGATATCTTGTTTCCAAGTATGTATAAGGCTGTTAATGTGTATGTATAAATATTCTGAACTGTAAAAGAAAACCAAGTTAGAAAATAAATGATGGGCAAGGAAAAAAAATTTGCAAAACATAATAAATTCTTAGGGCTTGTGATGTTTAATGCTATGTGTCAACTTCACTAGGCCCATGGGGTGCTCAGACATTTGGTCAAACGTTAATCTGAGTGTGTCTGTGAGGCTGTTCCTGGATGAACCAGTAGACTGAGTAAAGCAGATGCCATCCCTGATGTGGGTGGGCCTCATCCAATCAATTGAAGACCTAAATAGAACAAAAATGACTGGGTAAGAGGGAACTCCTCCTGTTTGACAGGTGAACTGGGACGTCAGTCTTTTCCTTCCTTTGGACTCAAACTGAAGCTTTACTCTTCCTGGGTCCCAAACCTGCCATTGTTTGGACAGGAACTTACACCATCAGCTCTCCTGGGTCTCCAGTTTGCCAACTGCAAATCTTGGGACTTCTCAGCCTCCATAATCATGCGAGCCAATTCCTTATAATAAACCTCATCCTAGATATATATAAATCCTATTAGTCCTGCTTCTCTGGAGAACCTTGACTAATACAGAGCTAAATATCTGCATTTTAGAAATTTCTAAAAATCAATTGAGACAAATAAAATCCAACAACAAAATAGTCAAAGTATGTGAATTAGAAAATCACATAAAAAAATAGAAATGGTCACTAAACAGTACTCAATCTCACAAATAACCAAATAAATAAAATTAAAGTGAGATGTTGTATTTTGCTTTGACAGGGCAAAAAGGTAAAAGAATGATAACATGCATCTTTGGCAGGAATACAATGGAATACCACTCATATACTCATGTTGGGACTGCAAAAGGCACAGAGCTTTGTGGAGAAGATTTCACAGTATCTATCAAATTCAAACATGTGCTTACTACTCAACACAGAAATTCCTCGTTAGGAATTAATCTATAGAAATACTCTTCTAAATACACAAAGATATATGTATACGAATTTCAATGTAGCATTATCTGTTATGGAAAAAGAATTGTCTATCAATGGGAGTTGTTCAAATAAATTTATAATTTAAGGTACATTCATACAGTTCATTGTCATGCAACCATTAAACAAATAAGTAAATCAGTAAACACTGGCAAAATAGTTGTCATGATAAATTGAAAAGCTGTTAAGTGGAAGAAAGAAAAATGCAGAATGTATAGACCAGTTCTATTTTTGCAACTAGAGATATGAATGTGTGTGTGTGTGTGTGTGTGTGTGTGTGTGTGTGTGTGTGTTATGTTCCTGGGAGGATACACATCACATTGTTTCCAGGAGGTTGGGAAGAGTTCTCATTTTCACACTTATACGTTTGTTTGGTTTGCATTTTTAACCATGAGCAAGAGAATTCCTAACTGGAAACGGGAAATTTGATTAGCCATTAAAGGAAACAGCATCTCTAAGGGCAAAATCTCTACCTCATATATGGATATTTAAAAAGCAAATAACTTACCCCAATGTAAAAAAGCCACACAGAATTTTTGACAACTCATCTTACTCCAGAGAAGTGCGCCTGAAAAACAGTAAATCTAAAACAAATACACACGCACATAAAAAAACTGACATATACACAAGCCGTCTGTGGAAAAATATAAAAGGAAAAGGATTATAATTAAGAATTCTTTAAATTGTAATCCTCTACAATACTCTGGATCAGTATCAGTGTTTAACATTAACGTAAAACTGTAAGTTATAGATTCATTCCTACGCACATGCTATTTTACCTAGTTAAAATATAAGCGATACATTCACACATGGCTTAATAAAAAAAATGGCAATGTTCCTTTATGACATGACAAACCAGGACAGGTATCACAGATGAGATTGAATTTTTAACTAAAGAAAAGTGCTCACAATGTTAATTAAATATGTACAGCTGATCTAACATTATAAGTATCACACTCTTCATTTTCTGTGTGTGCTCAGTTCTTAAATTTCTCTTATTTCCTAAAGCCTTTATCTTCACTATGATACTACAAAGCCAAATGATTATAGCATAGGTAATGCACTGCACATTTATTTCCAATAAAGATGAGGACATTTTCCCATATGCTTTTAGAAACCCCCGTTCATTTGTAAATGAGGTAATATTCATTCACATTGGCGAGTTATCAGTAGTTGAAGGAAAGTCTGATGGCTTCATATATGCAGATGATAGGGATGACTTCAGAGACAAACTTTCCCATGAGTTCTATTCAATTTGAATATATTATGAATAAGATTATTTGTACTACTATGTTAACATATTGGACTTAGATTTGTAAGGAAACACTAAAGGCTTTTGATGTCCGAGTCTTTTTCATTATCTCATATTTGGAATTCAGTTCACTATATGAAAATTAATCTGAGGTAAAACACCCTGAATTAAGCGTCAGGAATGTTGGGTGTCAATCAAGGCTCTTTGACTAGTCAGCTATAGGACTTGGGACGTCACCACTCTAGACCTCAGGTTCCTCATCTACAAATCAGACTGAAGGACGATCTCTACAATCCCTTTCAGAGCTGCCTATGATTCTGGGGAGACTTTGGTTTAAAACAGTAATCACAGCTTGAGCACAAAGAATATTATAAAGTATTGAGTGAGAAACATGTCTCATAAGTCATATTTGAGAACTGGTAGCATGTGATGAGCAAACAGAAAAACGTGTTTGTTTAGTTCACAACTTACATGACTCTTAGGAAAAAGATGGATGAGTACGACCATTTTGTAGTCTCGTAAATTTGTTTGTCAGACTGAGTTTTTCACCAGGATTTTGGTTCTTTACACACTTGACATCAGAATGTATCTTTACGGTTTCTAGAAATCAGTTCAGTGTGCAATCTTAATTATCTAATGGTATTAAATGTGTGCAAAGTTCTCCCAGGTTTTTTATGCTATCTGTTTCTGATACAACATTGTCTCATAAACAAACCCAAGGTCAATTGCATAATCAGGATGTGTCATAAATGCAACATATCACTAGACTAAGTGTTTCGACTGAAGTGACTAATGACTAAGTAATTCAGTCCAACAACTGATTTGACTCACTGTTAACTCAACTGTTCTACTGAGTCAAGTGGATCAACAATACATCATATTGTTCTTCCTTACATAAGACAACCATTCTTTTATTTAACGTTCCAGGCGAAACACAAACTACTCTTAGGTTTGAATTCCTGCAATCATTCTTTTATTTAACGTTCCAGGCGAAACACAAACTACTCTTAGGTTTGAATTCCTGCAATCAGGTTTCACTCTTCTATAACAGAGTAACAATCACAAGCGTCAAGAGGGCATAGCCGTAACATTGAAGAGACTGTGAAAGGTGATATTTACATAGACACAAAGAAAGAAATATTTATATCCACCCTAAATTGTACCAGAAAGGAATATACGAGGAGGTTTATAAAAACGTAAATAATAGGGAAAAAATGACATATCTCAAAACTGTGAGGAAAAAAATCAAGCAAAGGGAAAAATTAATGGTAAGGTGACCAAAATGAGTATAATATACAAAACGCCATTAATTGAAATTCACTTCCTACAGATGAGCTTTTAATTTGTTTTAAGTTTTTTTTAAATTCAGAGAAAAAGTGAAACCAACAGTTTAGGGGGAAAGTACGAATAATCTAGGAAAATAGTCTAACACTAAGAACAGAAAGAAATTTTGCCTGAGTAACTTCATAAGATAACAAGTAACATCCTCATAGGTATCCTAACAGCACCTAGTTTCACGGGAAGTTCAAAATTCAATCATTTCTCACTCCCTCCACTGCCAAAACCCTGCTCCAGGCCACGATTGTCTCTTGAGAAGGGCCTCCTAACTGGTCTGCTGGCTGCAGCCCTTGCTCCCCAATTAAGTCTGTTTCCAATGCAGCAGCCAGAATGGTCTTGGTAACATATGGGTCAGCCCATGTCTCTTTTACAAAACACTGCAGTGCTCACCTTTTCACTCAGAGTAAAAGTCCCAGTCCTGTGCAACACTACAAGGTCCTGGATCTCTAGTGCCCCTCTGATCTCATCAACTGCTGCTCTCCCCTTTGCTCGAGTCACCTTCTCCGAGGAGCCTTCCCTGAACAGCCTACCTAAAATTCCAACACCTTCCCCACCCCATCATGTCATATCTGCTGTTCTGTTTACTTTTTTTCTCCTTATTACTTAACACTATCTAACATGAATATGGTTCATTATTTTTCTTGCTTATTTTCTAACTCTTCCTGCTAGAATGTAAACTCCTCTAGACCAAGGGATTTTTTGACTGTGTCCTTTTCATGATATCCTTCCCACACAGAAGCCTGCCTCTCATACAGAAGGTGCTCCATATGTAGTAACTGAATGAATGAGTGAAGAAATAAATAAATGAGTGTCAAGATAAGACTCTTTCTTGAAATAGCCTTCGAAACAGGCTGGTGGTATCACACCAAGACAAAATTGAATAAAAGCAATCTTTAAAAGAGGCATTCTAAATCATCCAGATACAGCTCTTTGAGAAACTGTCGTAATATAAGAGAGAATTTCAGAATGGTGATTCCTAACTACTTCTGGATCATTGACCTTGTTGAGAATTTGGTGAGAGCAATGTACCAACTGGCAGGAGGAGGCACATATACCTAAAATTAGGGCTATAATTTCAAGGGGTTAATAAACTCTCTGAAATTTATCCAAAGCTCCCAGATTAAGAATTCCTAATGTAGGTAAATGAAGTGCACATCCCTCTATAATTATAGCTCCATGAATTGAGTCATTGATAGACATCAAGTTATGAGGAGCTTGAGATGATACGGCCTAGCATTTCTCCTGGAATGTAATCATTCTACGTTGATAGTTAAAAGGAGTAATGTGTCTTATCTGAAATATCTGAAGAAATCTTTAGTAAACTATACAAAGATTCACCCATAGTCTGATCTAAATGACACATCCATTATATCTGGATGTACAGGCACTAATTCAATTTGCATAATATACCAAACATAGTAAAGCATATTAAACATATCACTAACTCTTCAGTTATTACTAAACTTAAAACAAAAGGAAAAATTAAAATCTGTACTCTACATAAATTATTTTATCAGACTTTAATATCTATTGTAGAGAATTTTTGTGTTATTTTTATGTATCAAATTCTACTTATATATAAACAGAATAGTCTCAATTAGTGTTTGAATGAATCTCTGGGCAGAAAAGAAATTAACTACAACTTTCTCCAATGATCTCAAAAAGTCTCTAGATTTGTAGAAAATTTTACAAGTAAGAAAAGCAATTCTGGCAATACTGTTGTTTTGATGAACAAACTCAATGAGCTCCATCTGCCACTAATTTTTGCTTTTACTTTCTGCTAGAGAAGCAGCCATGTATCTTTCACCTAAATAACAACATTTAAGCATTTTATTTAAATATAAATGAAAAACACTCTTAGAGTGTCAAAATTTAGCAAATATACTCTGGTCTATTTCTATTAACCTCATTATTTTAAGTATGTTTACTTTTATTTCTTCACGTAGGAAGGAAATTGGTCATGTTATTCCCATTAAGTAGCTGTTATAGACTTAAATTAGTTTTTTTATTAAACAATAAATTTCTTCCTTCATCCTGGTATAAGCATTTGTCCCTTTGAAAACATAATTTCGAGTTTAATTCCTGATATGACTCTAACTGTGTGTTCTTGTTGCAAATTGATTCCTTGAAATTAGACTAATAAGCTATGATTTATTAACCTAGGTACCAAAGTCAACACAGCTGAGTCAAAATAGGCACCTTACCAATATACGAAGTAACTTAAAATCTGTACATAAATCAACTCATTTAAATACTAGTTGAATACTTGGTAAAATTTAAGTTATTACATGGGGTACTACATATACAGAAATTAAGAAGAAATCATCATTTACTTTAAGAAATAATATTATTTTTTAATTTTTATTTTATACTGACATTATTTTATTATTTTACATGTCAAAGTACTATAATTCCAGTATGAATAAAGTGCCATGGGACTTCAGATTCAAGATGGCAAACTAAACAAATTGATCTTCTTTTCCTCCTGAGATGCTTTTAGAATTATAGTAAAGTCAATCCACTTAGAACGAGAGAATGACGGGACCAGCAGCAAAAAAGAGATTTAAACAAACTTCTGGAAGATGAAACAAAGACTAACAAAGTAGAATGAAGGAAGGAACTACCTAGGACATTTGGGGAAGGCTCTGTCATCAATGAGGAAACAAACTTGCTTGGGAGAACCCTGGATGTTGGATCGTTTGGTCTCTATATGTAATGTTTGACTTTTTTATCCCCTCATAAACAGCAAAATCTAGCTCTCTGTAACTGTCAGTGGAGTGGTTTACAAATAACCAAAATCAACTCTGCCTAGTTTAAGTAGTGCCAACTGAAAATTGTCACTTGCCATCTGGAATGAAGTCATTAGCCACTGTAGTCGCTGACCTTCAACACACCCTGAAGCGAGTTCAGGGTGGAGATCAGGAATGAGGCACTCTGTGCTCTGGGAAAACCTGGCAGAACAGGCCTTCAGATAGTTAGATATTTTCAGAAGACTTTATGAGCCCAATTTCTTGCATCTTCTCACATCTAGAAAAGCACAGTCACTAACAGAGACATCTGATCCTCGTGACTAGCAGCTACCCTCTGCCAAAATGTGTGCTTGATTGCATGTACCCCCTTCACCAAAATCACATATATACTGCCCCCCACACCTCTTCAGAGCAGTTTCTTAGAGCTGTCTGAGAGGCTCTCTCCCGGGCTATAGTCCTCATTTTGCCCCAAATAAAACTTAACTTACAACTCTCACATTGTGCATTTTTTTTAGTCAACAGTAGAAAAGGAACTTACTAAAGATTACTGGGTACCTCACAGAACCTCAGCGAGGACCAGAGAACCCAGCCAGTACAGCACACAGTCAAGAACCATACCCAACATCTAATGTAGAATTGCTCTAGAAAAGACAGCCCTGACACCACAACAGGACACTGTATGTTATGACTGAAACCATAGTGCCTACTACCTCTGAGTTCTTCTGAGCTCATGTGCCCCTTCATGTCCCACACTTCTCAACTAAAATCTGGCATGAATGCTTCTAAGTGGTAAAACCTAATTCACAATCTACCTTCAGACAGCCAGAAAACTTGGTAAAATATGGATCTATAATGTGGGGAATTCCCAAAGACAAGCAAAATATTCAAAGGTGTCAAATGGCCAAAGAAAATAAATAATTGTCCTTTATACTCCTATATGATAAAGGGGGGGAAATACAAGTTATCTGAGGAGAACTTGGGCTTCTAGTATAGGCTTGGCACCAACATGATAAAGACCTTACACATCCTGATACTTAAGGGGATAAGCCTTCAGCATAAATGGCAGCTCCTTACTCAAGGGCCTAAAATGAAGCCTGTCAGATGGCAAACAATGCCCATACACACAGAATTCACATTCTTATTTCTTCACGTAAAGCCACCCTGAATGGAGACATGAGCTAAGACATGAAGAAAGTCTTCAGTATAATGGAAAAATTTTGAATAAAGAAAGACAGAAAAAAGAAAACCTACCACAGGGGACACAGAGATAAATCAGAGGAAAAAAAGTAGCTTTAACAAATGCTAAAGAGGACGTGTCAAAAGACTTTGCACCCATAAACTCAAAGATTGTTCTGACAAAGGAATATCAGAGGAAGAAAGAGCTTTGGGAAAAAAAAAGGGAAGAGTTGCGAAAAAGTTTTTCCAATGGAAAGATTAGAAAACATATTTGCATAATTAATTCCTCCCCAAGGTGGGGGGAGGGGAATAAAGTCAAGTGATTCATATCCAACCAATAGCATTTACAGAAAAAAAGAATAAAGAGAAAATGATCGGCGAAATAATATAAGAAAATTTCCCAGGGCTGATAAGAGACATAAGTCTTCAAACTAAAAAAAAAAAAAAAAAAAAAAAAAAATTCTACCAACTTCCAAGAAAGAGGAATGGAAAAAAAAATACATTCCTAAGCATATCATTAAGAAATTGCAGAAGAGCAAAGAAGAAGAGAAGATAGGAAGAGTTTCCAGAGAGAAAAAAATCACTAAAGGAACGGTAAACAGAATTAAAACAAATGTTTCATCTCAAAACACTGAATTCTAGAAAACAATCCAGTAATGGCTGATGGAAAATTATAGTTTAAAATTCTATTAGCCAATCAAGCAAGTATCAGAGCAAAACAAATACATTTTCAATAATGCAATGATTTAGAAAATTTATATCCCGTGAATCTCTTTCTCAGAGGTAATTTTATGACGTATTCCAGCAAAATGAGGAATAAACCAACAAAGAGGGATTCAGGGACTCAGGATACAGGAAAGCTTGACTACGACTCAGTTGATGACTCTGCAGGCTTGAGAATGAACTGTCCAGATAGTAGATGGGGTACAGATGACCACTGAAAGGAAATGGCCCAGAAAAAGGTGAGGACAGAAGGCAACTTAATGCATAATATGATTCTGAAGCTGCAAAAATTTGAAAATAAAACAAACAAAAAACCAGAATAACATGAGGGAAAAAAGGAAGCCTTAGTTCAAAATTGAAGCCACTAGTCCAAATAAGAATATGCATTCAATAAGTTTCAAAAAGAAGAATGAAATGGATTCCAAAAAATAAAGGGAATGAGGAAAAAACTTAAAATTAAAGACATAATGAACAAGGCTCACATATCTTCTCACAATAAGAAAAAATTCAGCTTAATGGAAAAAGCCTTATTAAAAAGTCCTGATCTAAATACGAATTGAAATAAAATATGGCACAATTTTGAGCAAATGCTGAAATTAAAAAATCCATTTGAAAGAAGAAAGAATCCCCTTAACCTTGATTCTAGGAACATTCTCCTTTGGGTGGCTGAGAAGTCACATTGAATGAAATAATCCTAGAACTCTTCCTAGTTCTGCAATGAGTAATACTTAAAAAGTCACAATAACATTAATGTTGCTATTTATTTATTTTTCAACTTTTTGGCCTAACCAATAGACAAAAATGAAAAATTTAATTGCAAATATTTAGCATAAAATATTATCAATATTTTCACTGTACAGCTGTCAAAATTGGAGTAGTATAATTATAAAAGGAGAGATGGTGAGAAGGCAAAGGGTGAAATATCCCAACCTCATAAAGTAGGGAGTCAAGAGAAACCATCTGTACTGAATGGAACAAGAAATGGTCATGGAATTATAAACGGAACCAATAAAAGAGGTCAGAAAATTAATATAGTTATATGTAGAAGAGGGTCAGAGAAAGAAGGTGAAATTAGTAAGCTAAATTCTTTCCTACTATGGTACCTGTTTAAAGTTGATAAATGAAAATAAAAGGAAAAAAAGTCAATATAAGCATATTATTTAGCCCTACAGAGGTAGCCAATGGAGGAAACAAACCCAGAAATGATTAAAGTTAGTTGTTCTCAAAGTCAGGAATAAAAAAGTGAAGGGAGTGGGGCAACGGAACCACTGTGTTTTATTACAGTAGGTTTTTGTAACCATGTGCATGGATTCTTTTCATGCAGAATTATTATTTTGTCCTTTTAATTAAATTAAGTGCTAATGGATTTCAAAGAAAGTAGCTACTAACAAAGTCCTAGGAGCTAATTAAAAGTTCACAGAAATGACATATTAGTTGAACTCCAAGAAATACAATACAAAGGGAGAGAGTAGTATTGTATTTCCTCTATTCTAAGATTCACAATATTTTAACACCTCTGACACCAGGATCCTTGTTAAAACCGATGTCATCTTACAACCACTGATGGCCTGGTAGCAGCTGTGATCTCGTTGTCATTGATTGCATACACAGAAACCTGGGGTGCTTTTCTAATGACAGACAGGACAATTTTAATCCATCAATATTTCAGTTAACAAACTATTGAAAGACCATTTGAGGAAGGAAGGAATATGAGCCCTGTGTGCTATCTGAAAACCTTCTGTGGACATCTTTTGCTAAGATCAATATAGAGCCAGCATAAAATTTGCAAAATGAACCAACTTAAAAGAAAATTTCGGAGATTGGTTCAAGATGGCGGAGTAGAAGGGTGTGCTCTCACTCCCTCCTGCGAGAACACCAGAATCACAACTAACTGCTGAAAATCATCAACAGGAAGACACTGGAACTCACCAAAAAAGATACCCCACATCCAAAGACAAAGGAGAAGCCATAATGAGACAGTAGGAGGGGCACAATCACAATAAAATCAAATCTCATAACTGCTGGGTGGGTGATTCACAAACTGGAGAACACTTATACCACAGAAGTCCACCCACTGGAGTGAAGGATCTGAGCCTCACGTCAGGCCTCCGAACCTGGGGGTCCGGCAACGGAGGGGGAATTCCAAGAGAATCAGACTTTGAAGGCTAGTGGGATTTGATTGCAGGACTTCAACAGGACTGGGGGAAACAGAGACTCCACTCTTGGAGGGCACACACAAAGTAGTGTGCACATCAGGACCCAGGGGAAGGATCAGTGACCCCATAGGAGACCAAAACAGACCTACCTGCTAGTGTTGGAGGGTCTCCTGCAGAGGCAGGGGGTGGCTCTGTCTCATCGTGAGGACAAGGACACTGGCAGCAGAAGTTCTGGGAAGTCCTCCTTGGCGGGAGCCCTCTCAGAGGCAGCAATTAGCCCCACCAAAGAGCCTGGGTAGGCTACAGTGTTGGGTCTCCTCAGGCCAAACAACCAACAGGGAGGGAACCCAGCCCCACCCATCAGCAGTCAAGTGGATTAAAGTTTTACTGAGCTCTGCTCACCAGAGCAACAGCTAGCTGTAGCCAGCACCACTCCCTCCCATCAGGAAACTTGCACAAGCCCCGTATATAGCCTCATCCGCCAGAGGGCAGACAGCAGAAGCAAGAAGAACTACAATCATGCAGCCTGTGGAACAAAAACCACATTCACAGAAAGATAGACAAGATGAAAAGGCAGAGGGCTATGTAACAGATGGAGGAACAAGATAAAACCCCAGAAAAACAACTAAATGAAGTGGAGACAGGCAACCTTCCAGAAAAAGAATTCAGAATAATGATAGTGAAGATGATCCAGGACCTCAGAAACAGAATGGAGGCAAAGATCAAGAAGATGCAAGAAATGTTTAACAAAGATCTACAAGAATTAAGGTAACAAACAAACAGAGATGAACAACACAATAACTGAAATGAAAACTACACTAGAAGGAATCAATAGTAGAAAAACTGAGGCAGAAGAATGGATAAGTGACCTGGAGGACAGAATGGTGGAATTCACCGCTGCGGAACAGAATAAAGAAAAAGGAATGAAAAGAAATGAAGACAGCCTAAGAGACCTCTGGGATAACATTAAATGCAACAACATTCACATTATAGGGGTCCCAGAAGGAGAAGAGAGAGAGAAAGGACCGGAGAAAATATTTAAAGAGATTATAGTCAAAAACTTCCCTAACATGCAAAAGGAAATAGCCACCCAAGTCCAGGAAGTGCAGAGAGTCCCATACAGGATAAGCCCAAGGAGAAGCAAGCCGAGACACACAGTAATCAAATTGGCAAAAATTAAAGCCAAAGAAAAATTATTGAAAGCAACAAGGAAAAAACGACAAATAACATACAAGGGAACTCCCATGAGGTTAATAGCTGATTTCTCAGCAGAAACTCTACAAGCCAGAAGGGAGTAGCATGATATACTTAAAGTGATGAAAGGGAAGAACCTACAACCAAGGTTACTCTACCCGGCAAGGATCTCATTCAGATTCAATGAAGAAGTCAAAGGCTTTACAGACATGCAAAAGCTAAAAGAATTCAGCACCACCAAACCAGCTCTACAACAAATGCTAAAGGAACTTCTCTAAATGGGAAACACAAGAGAAGAAAAGGACCTACAAAAACAAACCCAAAACAATTAACGAAATGGTCATAGGAACATACATTTTGATAATTAAACGTGAATGGATTAAATGCTCCAACCAAAAGGCACAGGCTGGCTGAATGGATACAAAAACAAGACTCATATATATGCTACGCTCTACAAGAGACCCACTTCAGACCTAGGGAAACATACAGACTGAAAGTGAAGGGATAAAAAAGATATTCCATGCAAATGGAAATCAAAATAAAGCTGGAGTAGCAATTCTCATATCACACAAAATAGACTTTAAAACAAAGACTATTAACAGAGACAAGGAAGGACGCTACATAATGATCAAGGGATCAATCCAAGAAGAAGATATAACAATTATAAATATATATGCACCCAACATAGGAGCACATCAATACATAAAGCAACTGCTAACAGCTATAAAAGAGGAAATCGACACTAACACAATAATAGTGGGGGAATTTAACATCTCACTTACACCAACGGACAGATCATCCAAACAGAAAATTAATAAGGAAACACAAGCCTTAAATGACACAATAGACCAGAGAGATATAATTGATATTTATAGGACATTCCATCCAAAAACAGCAGATTACACTTTCTTCTCAAGTGCGCACGGAACATTCTCCAGGATAGATCACATCTTGGGTCACAAAGAAGCCTCAGTAAATTTAAGAAAATTGAAATTATATCAAGCATCTTTTCTGACCACAATGCTATGAGATTAGAAATGAATTACAGGGAAAAAAACGTAAAAAACACAAACACATGGAGGCTAAACAACACATTACTAAATAACCAAGAGATCACTGAAGAAATCAAAAAGGATATCAAAAAATACCTAGAGACAAATGACAAGGAAAACACGATGATCCAAAACCTATGGAATGCAACAAAAGAAGTTCTAAGAGCGAAGTTTATAGCTATACAAGCCTACCTCAAGAAACAAGAAAAATCTCTCAAATAAACAATCTAACCTTACATCTAAAGGAACTAGAGAAAGAACAAACAAAACCCTAAGTTAGCAGAAGGAAAGAAATCATAAAGATCAGAGCAGAAATAAATGAAATAGAAACAAAGAAAACAATAGCAAAGATGAATAAAACTAAAAACTGGTTCTTTGAGAAGATAAACAAAATTGAAAAACCATTAGCAAGACTCATCAAGAAAAATAGGGAGAGGACTCAAATCAATAAAATTAGAAATAAAAAAGGAGAAGTTACAGGGCTTCCCTGGTGGCGCAGTGGTTGAGAGTCCGCCTACCGATGCAGGGGACATGGGTTCGTGCCCCGGTCCGGGAAGATCCCACGTGCCGCGGAGTGGCTGGGCCCGTGAGCCATGGCCGCTTGAGCCTGCACGTCCAGAGCCTGTGCTCCGCAACGGGAGAGGCCACAACAGTGAGAGGCCTGCGTACCACAAAAAAAAAATAAAGTGAAAAAAAAAGGAGACGTTACAACGGACACCACAGAAATACAAAGCATCTCAAGAGACTACTACAAGCAACTCTATGCCAATAAACTGGACAACCTGGAAGAACTGGACAAATTCTTAGAAAGGTATAACCTTCCAAGACTGAACCAGGAAGAAGTAGAAAATATGAACAGACCAATCACAAGTAATGAAATTGAAACTGTGATTAAAAATATTCCAACAAACAAAAGTCCAGGAACAGAGGGCTTCACAAGTGAATGCTATCAAACATTTAGAGAAGAGCTAACACCCATCCTTCTCAAACTCTTCCAAAAATTGCAGAGGAAGGAACACTCCCAAACTCATTGTATGAGGCCACCATCACCCTGATACCAAAAACAAACAAAGATACTACAAAAAAAGAAAATTACAGACCAATATCACTGATGAATATACATGCAAAAATCCTCAACAAAATACTAGCAAACAGAATCCAACAACATATTAAAAGGATCATACATCATGATCAAGTGGGACTTAACCCAGGGATGCAAGTATTCTTCAATATACACAAATCAACCAATGTGATACACCATATTAACAAATTGAAGATGAAAAACCATATGATCCTCTCAATAGATGCAAAAAAGCTTTTGACAAAATTCAACACCCACTTGTGATAAAAACTCTCCAGAAAGTAGGCATAGAGGGAACCTACCTCAACATAACAAAGGGCATATATGACAAACCCACAGCAAACATCATTCTCAATAGTAAAAAACTGTAAGCAATTCCTCTAAGTTCAGGAACAAGACAAGGATGTCCACTCTCACCACTATTATTCAACATAGTTTTGGAAGTCCTAGCCACGGCAATCAGAGAAGAAAAAGAAATAAAAGGAATACAAATTGGAAAAGAAGAGGTAAAACTGTCACTGTTGGCATTTGACATGATACTATACATAGAGAATCCTAAAGATGCCACCAGAAAACTACTAAAGCTAATCAATGAATTTGGTAAAGTTTCAGGATACAAAATTAATGCACAGAAATATCTTGCATTCCTATATACTAATGAGGAAAAATCTGAAAGAGAAATTAAGGAAACACTCCCATTTACTGCTGCAACAAAAAGAATAAAATACCTAGGAATAAACCTACCTAGGGAGACAAAAGACCTATATGCAGAAAACTACAAGACACTGATGAAAGAAATTAAAGATGATACCAACAGAGGGAGAGATATACCAAGTTCTTGGACTGGAAGAATCAACATTGTGAAAATGACTATAGTACCCAAAGCAATCTACAGATTCAATGCAATCCCTATCAAATTACCAATGGCATTTTTTACAGAACTAGAACAAAAAAATCTTAAAATTTGTATGGAGACCTAAAAGACCCCGAATAGCCAAAGCAGTCTTGAGGGAAAAAAACAGAGCTGGAGCAATCAGACTCCCTGACTTCAGACTATACTACAAAGTTACAATCACCAAGACAATATGGTACTGGCACAAAATATAGATCAATGGAACAAGATAGAAAGCCCAGAGATAAATCCACACACCTGCAGTCAACTAGTCGATGACAAAGGAGGCAAGGATACACAATGGAGAAAAGACAGTCTCTTCAATAAGTGCTGTTGGGAAAACTGGACAGCTACATGTAAAAGAATGAGGGCTTCCCTGGTGGCACAGTGGTTGGGAGTCTGCCTGCTGATGCAGGGGACGCAGGTTCGTGCCCCAGTCTGGGAGGATCCCACGTGCCATAGAGCAGCTGGGCCCGTGAGCCATGGCCGCTGGGCCTGCGCATCTGGAGCCTGTGCTCTGCAACGGGAGAGACCACAGCAGTGAGAGGCCCGCGTACCACACAAAAAAAAATGAAATTAGAACACTCCTAACACCATACACAAAAATAAATTCAAAATGGATTAGAGACCTAAATGTAAGACCAGACACTATAAAACTTTTAATGGAAAACAGGAAGAACAAGCTTTGACATAAATCACAGCAAGATCTTTTTTGTCCCACCTCCTACAGTAATGGAAAAAAAACCAAAAATAAACAAATGGGACCTAATGAAACTTAAAAGCTTTTGCACAGCAAAGGAAACCATAAACAAGATGAAAAGACAACCCTCAGAATGGGAGAAAATATTTGCAAATGAATCAACGGACAAAGGATTCACCTCCAAAATTTACAAGCAGCTCATGCAACTCAATATCAAAAAAACAAACAACCCAATCCAAAAATGGACAGAACACCTAAATAGTCATTTCCAAAGAAGATATACAGATAGCCAAAAAACACATGAAAGAATGCTCAGCATCACTAATCATGAGAGAAATGCAAATCAAAACTACAATGAGGTATCACCTCACACCAGTCAGAGTGGCCATCATCAAAAAATCTACAAACAAGAAATGCTGGAGAGGGTGTGGAGAAAAGGGAACCCTCTTGCACTGTAGGTGGGAATATAAATTGATACAGCCACTATGGAGAACAGTATGGAGGTTCCTTAAAAAACTAAAAATAGAACTACCATATGACCCAGCAATCCCACTACTGGGCATATATCCTGAGAAAACCATAATTCAAAAAGAGTCATATATCACAGTGTTCAATGCAGCACTATTTACAATCTCCAGGACATGGAAGCAACCTAAGTGTCTGTCAACAGATGAATGGATAAAGAAGATGTGGTACATACATACACTGGAATATTACTCAGCCATAAAAAGGAACGTAATTGGGTCATTTGTAGAGACGTGGATGGATCTAGAGACTGTCATACAGAGTGAAGTAAGTCAGAAAGAGAAAAACAAATATCATATATTAATGCATATATATGGAACCTAGAAAAATGGTACAGACGAACCGGTTTATAGGGCAGAAATTGAGACACAGATGTACAGCACAAATGTATGGACACCAAGGGGGGAAAGCGGTGGGGGGTGGGGGTGGGGGTGGGATGAATTGGGAGATTTGGATTGACATGTATAGACTGATGTGTATAAAATGGATGACTAATAAGAACCTGCTGTATAAAAAAATAAATAAAACAAAATTCAAAAAAAAAAATAAGAGCCCACAAACAGCATTCCCCTGGGCCACAGTCCCCCTCTCCCAAGGGAACAGATAGAAAAGAAAAAAAAAAGAAAATCTCAGAAACCATAGTGAAGCATTCTTTTTTGAAGTGCTATATAACAAATAGTCTTGATAACCCAGAGTATGATACCATTTGGGAAAATACTGACATCAACAACACTGAGTTGAAAAATGATTCAGAAAAACCGGATTCTGAATAAGAAAACGAATTCCTTAATGGATTTCTTTGACTTTTACTTTCCTCATGAGAGTGATATGATTTAAACAAAAATCTTTACCTAAGTAATTCTAAAAGAGCCCTTTCAGTAGACATAAAACAAAAATTCTAAACAATGAGAAAGCATTGTACAATAAACAGGCAGAGCTTTTTCTTTCTTAGCAGTGCAAAAGCAGTCGTGTATCTTAAAAATCCACAATGTCTTAAAGAATTACAACTAACTAGAAAGAGCGGTAACTAGGAGGAATCAGAGATTATTTTTAATTTGGATAAATCATAACAGATTTCAGAGAGGAGTGAGGATTTAACTGCCTCTTGAAGAATGGGGAGGAATGTGAAGCATATCGTAAGTATTATTTTAAAAGGTTTTCTTATAGAACTTTTTGTTCTCTCAGATCAGACCTGTAACCAGCAGTGTTACTGCAAGACACCCAGGTCACTAGAGAAATACTCAGCTACCTCCTGGGTAGGTCATGATCCTAACAGATAACATCTTCATAATATAACAGCAACTACAATTATCAGGTGCTTATTATATATGTGCCAGTATGTTTTCTCTCTGTTTATGCATAAACACATATACACACACACATATATGTGTGTGTATAATTTATTTTCTCTTTCATCTCCTACACACTGACCAGTTTGGTTCAGAAACTTTGTTGGTGCATACAGAAGTCTAATTATTTGATTATCTCATAGGTTTAGACACCCAAATAACACGTGCTAGTTAAAGTAAAATGAGAAAATATAATTCTGAGAAAAACTAAGTTGTCCTATGCCTTCACCAAACAGCTATTTGGTAACAGCTGTTCTTAACATTTTCACATTTTAAAGCCTATTATAATACCATTATATTATATAATATATAATACCATTATATATAATATATAATACCATTATATAATACCATTATATAATACCATTATATAATACCATTATATAATACCATTATATAATACCATTATAATACATTTTAAAGCCTATTATAATACCATTATAGACGCCGCTGAGAATCCTTACTTGGCTCACATCTTTAGCTATTATCTAGTACAACTAGATAAAACATTTATACATTTCCATAAACATTATAGAAATTATTAGCCCAAGAGTAGAGTCGGTCAGTCAGTCCGTCAATCTGTCTGTCTCTCTCTCTTCCCCCCATTCCCTCCCTTCCTCCTTCTCTCTTTATCTTTCTCATTCACTGTTATACACACATATATATATACAGATTTGTAAGTCTGTACTGTTTCTGAATTTTCTCTCTAATTGGCAAAGACTTAAAAATTAATATCAACATCACAATGCCCCTTTAGGGTGTCTCCATTTGGGTCATTTTTATTTGCTAGTCCATAGTACTCTAGTCTGATTTAAGTAGGTCCACAGGGTACCAGAAAATTTCATTAAAATAGTTCTCATATGCGTGACTCTCTCCTTTAAGACCATCCACAGACAATGGTTCCCACAGCTCTGTTCTCTCCTCAGCGAGTCTCCATCTACGCTCAGCAAAGCCACAGCTTTAACCCAGCCGACTGGACCACTTAAAGATGCTGATGCCAGGCAAAATTGAAAGTGGGCTGTATTCACTTTGGAGGACACTTTATTGGTACGATAAAATTGTATAAGTGGGAAGAATCTAGCCTATCAATTCTATGGAAGAATAAGAGACTTGCTGACTTTCATTCAGTGAGAATCAATATCCACAAAAATTTCACACAGCCTACCTTAGACATATTCAGTGTTCACATTCTGGAAAAGATTTTAGGGACTTCCCTTGTGGCCCAGTGGTTAAGGATCTGCCTTCCAGTGCAGGGGACGCAGGTTCAATCCCTGGTCGGGGAACTAGGATCCCACATGCCACGGGGCAACTAAGCCTGTGTGCTGCAACTACTGAGCCCAAGTGCTCTGGAGCCTGGGCACCACAACTAGAGAGAAGCCCACGCACCGCAACTAGAGAAGCCCACGCACCGCAACGAAAGATCCCGCATGCTGCAGTGAAGATCCCGCATGCCGCAACAAAGACCTGATGCAGCCAAATAAATAAATAAATATTTTTTTTAAAAAAAAGATTTTAAACTTCCAAGTTGATGGCACTTAAATTTGACAGGGATGTTTTACTACATAACCAGTATTTCTGTGTCTGATATTTCTTATAAACATCTACTGAATCTCACTTAAAAATATTACAATGGCATTAATCACATCTTGAAGCTTGGCACATCAGCAATGTGGATTGAAGGGTTACAAGAGTGGATATTTCTGGTTTTCATTTTAAAGCCAACAGGAAGCATGAGGATAATCATAAGTCAGAGCTACTGAAAAAGGTTGTTAAACATATAAATACATATTTTAAAGTAGTATCCCTTTAATAAACCCTACAAAAACAGAAATATAACTCGAGAATCACTCCAAATTAATGAAAGCATCCATTCAGCAGGAATACATAATAATTTTAAATGTGTACATGTAGTATAACCTCAAAATAACATATATTTATTATAATGTAGCCTTGAAATGTATATGGTGAAAATTCAGCGTACCACAAGGAAAAAGACAGATATCCACATATATGGTAGAAAATTTTAATACACTCTCCTAAAGAATGAATAGCACAGCAGACACAAATACATGAGGATATATGAGATTGAAATAATACTAACAAATGATACTGGAACAAAAACATTAACAAATTTGACATAGATTGAACTCTGCTCCCCCAAACTGTAGACTGCATATTATTTTTAATCACCAATGGGGCATTTACAAAAACTGACCACGTACAAAGCCATAAGGTAAGTTACAAACAAATCCAAAGGACTAAAATCATACAGACCACGTTCTCTGTCCACGGTGTTTTTAAAACAGAAAAAATAGCAAAAATATAACTACACAAATGCCATATACTAGGACATTAAGAAAAAAAGTAAGCCACTGGGCAAAAAAGATATAATATATTTTAAACTGATGATAGTGAAAAAAGCATCTCAAAACTTAAATTATTTCATGCAGATAAAGCAGTACTGAGAGGAAATTCAAAGAAAGAAACATCATTCTTAATGTGACATGACTTCACCTGTGAGCACTTCAAATCAACATTATACCTGAGGTCCTAGGCAAGGCAGAAAGAGAAGTGGAAAAGGTTTAAGGAATATAAAGGAAGAAACAAAACTGTCATTATTCATGAATGACAAGAAAAGTGGAAAATCCCGAAGTATCTATATGTAAGCTGTTTAACTTAATTACAAAACTTAGCAAGATTGCTGGTGGAAAATAGAACTACCTAAAACCAAGCATTTTAAACCCTTCCCAACTTATTATATGAAGCCAGTATTACTCTGATACCAAAACCAGACAAAGACATCACAATAAAAGAAAACTACTGACCAAAATCCTTTATGAATATAGATGCAAAAATACTAGCAAACCAAATCCAGCAATGTATAAAAAGGATTATACACTATGACCAAATATGATTTACCTCAGGAATGCAAGTTTGATTTAAAATGTGAAAATCAATCAATCATAATAATAGAATAAAAGACATGACATGTCCATAGAAAAAGGGTTTGACAAATTCCAATGCCATTTCACGACAAAAACATTCAACTAGGAATAGCATATGAATAACCCATAGCTAACATCATACTTAATGGTGAAAGACTGGCTGCTTCCCTGCTAAGATCAGGAACAAGACAAAGTTATTCACCTGCACTTTCTATTCAACTAGAGGTTTTAGCCAGGGCAATTGAGCAAGAAAAAGAAATAGAAGGCATCCAGATTAGAAACAAAGAAGTAAAACTATCTCTATTCTCAGACTACATGATCTTGTATGTAGAAAATAATAAGGAATTCACAAAAACTATATTGCACCTAATAAGTAAGTTCTGCAAGGTTGCAGAATACAAGATCAATGTACACAAATCACTTCTATTTCTGTGCATGAGCAATGAACAATCTGAAATACAATTAAAACATAATTCCATTTCCTATAGCATCAGAAATAATAAAATACTCAGGAATATTTTCAACAAAAGAAATGCAATTATTTGTACACTGAATGCTATAAAACATCACTGAAAGAAATTAAAGAATACCTAAATAAATGGAAAAACATCCCACGTTCATAGACTGAAAAACAATTTTATTAAGATTGTAATATTTCCCAAATTGATTCAATGCAATCCCTTCAAGTTTATAGCTACATTTTGTATATATATTGACAAGCTGATTCTAAAATTCATATGTATTGATATATGCAAGGGAATAGCTAAAACAATACTGAAAAAGAAGAACAAATTTGGAGGATTCACTTCTGATTTCAAAACTTGCTTCAAAGCTACAGTAATCAAGACAGTGTGGTACCTGGTATAAAGATAGAAGTATAGGTCATTGGAACAGAGTTGAGATTCCAGAAGTAAACCTTTACATTTTTGGCAAAATGATTTTTGACAAGACACTTAGATATGGGGAAAGAATGGTCTTTTCAACAAATGGTGGTGGGACAAGTAGATACCCAAATGTGAAAGAATGAAATTGGTCCTTTCCTTCATTCCATATATTCAAAGTAATCAAAAACCTAAACATAAAAGCTAAAACTCTAATATTCTTATAAGTAAAACACAGAAATGAAGCTCTGCAACCCTGAATTAGGTAATGGCTTCTTAGACTGAAATTAAGTATAAAAATAGATAAACTAGACAAAGTTAAAACCCTTGGGCTTCAAAGGATACCATCAAAACAGTGAGAAAACTCACAGAATGGGAGAAAATATTTGAAATCCTGTATCTTAAAAGCGATTGTACACTATATGAAGAACTCTCACAACACAACAATAAAAAGACAAACAATCCAATTAAAAATAAGCAAAGAACATTTCTCAAAAAAAAGATATATAAATGGTCAATAAGCACATGAAAAGGTGCTCAATATCATCAGTCATCAGAAAATGCAAATCAAAACCATAATGAGTATCACTTCACATCCACTATGATAGCTTAATCAAGGTTCTGAACTGTAACAAATGTTGACAAGGAGGTGGAGAAATTGGAACCCTTGTACCTTGCTGGTGGGAATGTAAAATGATGAAAACTGCTTTGGAAAATAGTTTGGCAGATTTTCAAATGTTAAACATAATGTTACATATGACTGAACAATTCTACTCCCAGGTATATACCCAAAAGAGATGAAAACATACATTCACACAAAAACTTGTATGCAAATGTTAGTAGCAGCACTATTCATAATAGCCAAAAAGTGAAAACTACCCAAATGTCCATCAACTAACGAATGAATGAACAAAATGTGATATATCCATATAATGGAATATTATTTGGCCATAAAAAGAATGAAGTACTGATCCATGATACAGCATGGATAAACCTTAAAAACATGCTAAGTGAAAGAATCTGTTCACTAAAGTCCCCATGATTTTATTCGTCCAGAATGTCCAGAATAGGCAAATCCTTAGACACAGAAAGTACATCAGTGGTTTCCAGGGATCAGAAGAGGGGGCATGGGGAGTGAATGCTAAGGGGTATGGGGTTTCTTTTGGGAGTGACAAAAATGCTCTAAAATTAGATAGTGGTGATGGTTATATAACTCTGTTAACGTACTGAAAACCAGTGATTTGTACACTATAAAAGGATGAATTTTATGATATGTGAATTATAGTCCAATAAAGCTATTATTTTTAAAATACTTTTAAAGGTCAAGTTTATCTCTCTATGGCAGTAACAGAAACACAATGAATTTTTTGAAAAGATTCATTTAAAATAACTTCAAAAATATGCAGTTTCTGTGAATAAATCAAACAAGAAGATGTTCAAGGACTCCTAAGGGAAAAATGAGACTATGTTTACATTTATCATATTAGAGAAGACCTAAATATATTGAGAGACAGTCATGGATTCTAGAACTGAATATTTACAAGGTATCAATTTCCTTTTAATTGTTTATAGACTCAAAACAATCTCAATAGAATCTCCATTAAATTCCTAACCAATTTTTTAGAACTTGACAAACTGATTGAAAAAATGTATATGGAAAGGTAAAGGGCCAAGGAATGCTATAGCACTCCTGAAAAAATTGCACCAAGTGGGAGGATTTACTCCCCTACCTACCAGATAGCAAGACAATTTAAACCTGTAGTAATTACAGAAAGAGGTCAAAGGAACAAATACAGAGCCCAAAAACAGACCCAACATATTATCAACTCTTGATATTTGAAAACAGTAAGTATTTGTTGTTTTAAGCCACTAAATTTGGGGGTAACTTGTTACACAGAAATGGGTAACTAATACATTGCTGCTCACCAGTATTCTCAGATTTATTTTTTCTTTTAGAACAGAGGTTAACCTTCCCCACCTCCTTGAAGTTAGGCATACCATATGACTTCTTTTGCGTCTAAAGTATGAGTGTAAATCATTCATGTCACTTCCAGATGGAGGCATTTAAAGCTAGTTCATGATTACCCCCACTTTCTTTTCCCATACTATACCAACTGGGAAAGTCCTGTGTTCCAGATTGTACAGCTACAGAATGACGGAGGTTCCCTGAATTTAGACCTGACAATAGTTGCCCTGGAAAGTTGCCTTAATCCAGAGGAAACTTTTCTTGAATGAAAAATAAACCTTTATTGCATTAAGTCAATGAGATTTGGGGATAATCTGTTACCGCAGCATAACCTAGCCTATTTTTACAGATACTAGGCTCGATCTCACTAGTAATTGAGGAAACAAACAGTAATGATATAATACATACCTACCAGATGGGCAAAAATTAAAGGTCATGATAATACTAAATTTTGGCAGGGATGTAGAGGAATGAAAGTAGGAATATAAATTGGTGGAACCATGCTGGAAAAGTGTGGCATTATCTAATAAAGCTGATATCTGCAAGCCCTGTGTTCTAGTAATTTGACTAGCAGTTTTATACTCTAAAGAAACTCCTGCATCTAAGCACCAAGGCATTTGTAGAAGAAGAATCATAGGTGGTTTATTTATGGTAGTGAAAGAAAGAAAGGGACAGAAGGAGGGAGGGAGGAAGGAAGGGAGGGAGGGAAGAAGAAGGAAGAAAGGAAAAAGGGAGGGAGGGAAGGAGAGAAGGACAGAAATGACCCAAATATCCTGAAACAGAATGAGTAAAAAATAAAGGTATTATATTCATATAATAAAATATATCCAGTAATGAAAACAAACAAACAACATCCACTGTCAGCAACAGCATTCAATCATCAAAAAAAATTACTGAGCTCCCCTTATACGCTTGGCTCTATTTCAGGTACTAGGCCCTATTTTGGAGCAAAACAGGAAAAAAAAATCCACCCTCATGGAGTTTGCATTCTAATAGAAATGAGACAGGAAAAATGATTAAGTCATACAGTATTTTTAAAGGTAGTAAGTACATGCGGAAAAGCAAAGGAAAGGGGAAAGTGTTTTGCAAGGTAAGATGTACAATTTTAAATGTGATAATCAGAGTAGCCTTCATTGAAAAGGAGACAACTGAACAAAGATTTAAAAGAAGTGAAAGTAACAGAGTAAGTCCTGTGGTATCTGGGAGAAGAGCGTTCCAGCCAGAGCAAAGATGGTCCCCGATATACTCAAAGAATACCAAGGAGACCAGTGTAGCTGGAACTGAGTGAATGAGAAAAACAGCAAGAAATGAGATCAGATAGGTAAATGGGAGAGAAAAAAACACGTAGCACCTTATAGGTAATTCTAAGGATTTGGGTCCTTTAAGACTTTACTCTGTATGAACTGGAAAGGCACTGGAGATTTTGGAGGAAAACAGTGACATGATCTGACATATGTTGCAAGAAAAGAGCTCTAATTGCAATTTTGAGACTGGATTATGGAGGGAAAAGAATGAAAATGGGGAGACCAGTTAGGAGGTTCTTGCAATAATCCACGTGGGAGATGGTGTCAGCTCAGACTAGGATGGCAGCCATGCAGGTGATGAAAGTAATTATATTCAGGAATTATTTTGAAGATAGAGCAAAGAGGACTTCCTGACACATGACATCTAAGGTATGAGGGAATGGGAGATATCAAAGATGACTCCAAGTTTTGGGGCATGAGCAACGTGAAGGATGAAGGTAGGGAAGGCTGCAGATAGAGTGGGCTTGGGCAAGATGAAGATTCCATTTGGAGCATGCTGAACTGGAGATATCTACTGGACATTCAAATGGAAATGTTGAGCAGGCAGGTGGACATAGAGGTCTGAAGTTCAAGGAGATAACTCAAAGCTTGAGCTATCATTTTGGAGGCATCAGTGTACAAATGTAGAGATTGCGTGAAATCATCAAAGAGCGTAGAAAGGAATGAGCTCGCAAGGACCACAGCTTAAGATATTCTAAGGTTAAAACCTCTGAGAGCAGAAGAGAGATCAGCAAAGGGGACAGAAAGCAATGGCTAGTGAAGAAGAAGGAAAAATCAAAAAGAGTACATGGTGTCCTGGAGGTCAACAAAGAAATATTACAAGGAGCAGAGAGTGATAACTGTGACAATGCTACCAACAGGTGAAGTAAGATCAAAGGTGACAACTGACTACTGGATTTGGGAGAGGTGATGTCACCAGTGACAGTGACAGGAATAGTTTTGGCAGAGTACTGAAAACAGAAGAGTGATAGAAATAGGTTTAAGAGAGAATGTGAAGAAATGAATCAATGATAGGGAATATAGACATCTCTTTTTAAAAGTTTATGCTTTCAAATGGAGAGGATATGGCTTAGTCTCATAAGCATAATGTTAAGCAAAAGAATCTATGAAAGAGTGCCTCCTATATTCGTATAATTTTTTTAAGTAAAAGGAAAATTGTGATTAGGAAGGAACAAGCAAGAGGTTTCTGGGTATTGGCATGTTCTCTTACTTGTATGGTAAATAATGGGTATTTGCCTTGTAATTATCTGTTATAATGATTTGCTATATTATTTGTCAACCAGTACATTTGTTTTATGTACTCTTCTCCCTGTATATGTCATAGTTCAAAAAATTTAAAGATTAATAAGATGATGTGTATGAAAAGACAACAGGTAATATCACTACGGAGTTAACAGAAGTTTTAAAAAATATTTGAGGAGGAATATTTCAAATTATAAGCAGACCAAATTTGAACTGAAACTCCAAAAGTTTATATGTACTAGGTCTGGCCAGGAGGCGAACACTTGTGCCTTTCTGATTTAATTAAAAGTGGAATTTGTAAATCACATAAAAATCTCAAAAGAATTAGGGCAGACTGTAAGCCCTTTTCTTCATTTTTAGCTCCACAGGACATGTTTTTTAGTATGTGTTTGGCTCTCAGCAGGAAAAATGCAGTGCAATATCTGCCAAGGCAATTCTTTTCTTTTTCTGGATATTTTTTAAGTTTTATTTCTAAGACCCCCTTGGGATACTGCACTTCACAAACACAAACCTTTTCGTTATATAATAGTGATCTAACTGCGAAGACACACTGTTTTTTTCTCGGTAAGTTCATTACAAAAGAGGAACAGAGCTTCTGCCAACCATGATGGCTCTCCCAAGCCATGAATGAGTTGGACCATGCGCAGATCCATCCACTGTTTTCAGTTGTTTTCCAACAAGCGACTAGAAGCCGGGATATTTGAGTTCTACTACTCTCTGTTCATTCAACAACCAATTTCTTTAACATTCTGGGCATCTCTTTCAAAGGAGATGATCATCTACGTCACCAGAGGCTATCATGGAAGACAAATGCCTGAATAACTGATGACACTTCCAGTCCAAAGGTGAAAAGGCAATGAAAATAAATTTAAATGTGTTCATAAAAGAGTACTTCAAATCTATATCACTCTTCCAGATGGAATACAAAGCACATGCTAGGTGGGAACACATTGTTTTATTTCAGATCAAAGCCACCAAAAAGAGCCAGAGACACTTCTAAACCTATCCCAACCTACTGATGACTAAGTCTCAAATAATTTTGAATTACAAGGAACAACAAAAGCTATTCTAACATTCTGTCTGCTAAAACAAGTCAACAGTTGTTTGTTGTTTTTTATCAAAAGGAAATAAAAATCTCGCTGACACTTTACAGTACACACTTCTTGTACAACTTTGTGTGTGTCTGTGTGTCAATTCCTAATTTCTGGTTTATCTGTTTAGTTAACTCTGCTATTTTTCTAGGATTCATCCCAAGACAACTAAAATGCATTACTAAAATTGGCACCTCTGCTACTGAACTTAATTTCAGAGAGGCTCTAAAGTGGTCTGAAACCATTTTTTTAATATCCTGCACACAACTTCATGCTAAAAAGTAACACTGTTCAAGAGCAGAAATTGATAGGAAAGGTGCAATTTTTGTTTTCCTCCAAAACAATTTTTATTTCCTCCAAACATACAATACTGAAAGTGCATAAGTACTTATACTAAAGCCACATGTTTTTGTTGCAGTGTTGCAAATATTAACTTCAAGTTGAACATGATTCTTCAAGCTAGACTCAGAGATGATCTAAATATTTACATATAAACTACATATTTCTGAGCTCTTTTATAAGTGTTTTTCTCTTTAAGTTTTGGTTGGAAAACCCTAAAATCATAAGTCTTAAATGCATATGAACAAAAATCCCAAGATCAGTATAGATTTTTAAAATTTCATGAAATTATGAATCTAGCAATGTTTGTAACATGTTAAAAAGTTAAAGAATTATAAATTTTTAAGTTGGGAAACATCTTAGATATTATTAAAAGGCCCTCAGAACTTGACAGATGAGGAAACTGAGGCCCAAAGAAATTAAACTAACCACAGCTGTCACCATAAATGGCAAATCATACCAAAAGCCAGATGTTCTGACTCCAAGTCCAGAGCTCTGAAAGAGCTATTTGTTTCAACATACTTTAATACTTAAGGAAATGAAAGTTAACAGAGGACACTCCAGGCAGTCCCTCAATATAAGGAACTCCCTCAGGCTTACAAGAGCCAGTCTCCTCTTCTGCTTGCAAACCCAAGTCCTAGAAATAACACCCCCAAATTCCCACTTTCTCAAATGGCCTCATCCTACCTGGGGTTTCCAAAATGATTCCTCGGTTGGGTCTCTTTTTCACATCCCTACAAGTCCCTTTAAATAAGTGCTTTGGTTGGGATTGGGTTTTGTTGTTTTTGTTTTGTTTTATTAATTTGCTTGGGGAAAGCCGGAGATGGTGGAAACAGAAGCTCCGGGCTAAACCATTCCTAGAGCACATTTTTTTTCCTTTTGTCATCCAAACCAACAAATCCTTCCTCCGGGCCCCAGGGCTTACTGGTTTCCGTCGCAGTCCCTTCAGTTTCCAAAGTAGGAAGGAGACCTGGAAAAGAAGTTGGCCAGGTGGCACGTCCTTTCTGAGGCGCCCGGCAGGTGCGCGCCCAGGCTGGGCTGGCTGCCCTCGGGCGCGCGCCCCGATGCGCCTTGCCCCGGGGGAACGAGAGCCCCCGCCGCCCCTCCCCCATGGCGCGGGCCCCTCCGGTGGCGCCGGCTGACCCGCCCCGGCCTCCCGGTCCCCACTTGGCCAGCGGGCTCCGGCCAGCCACGCGCGCCCCGGCGCCCGGCTCCTCGCGTGGCCGGGAGACGGAAGAGGTGGCAGAAGCGGGTAGAGGAGAGAGAGAGAGTTGGGTCCCACCTCGAGGCCCAGGTCCCACCCAGGCGGAGGCAGAGATGGCGGCGGCGCGGGGGCTCGGCCGGCTGTAGGCTCTGCGGTGGGGCGGCTCCAAACTCCCTGCCGAAGGTGCCGGGCAGCTGTCAAGAGAGAGGAGGCAGCGGAGTGTGGAAGGAGGAGCTGAGGGGGAGCGGAGGGAGAGGCGGGAGTTGGGGGAGAGAAGGGAGGAAAGGTCGGGTCGCCGCCCGCGCGCCCCGCGCCCTCCGCCACCGCTCCCGGGGCGGCAGGAGTGGCCCCCGAGCCGTCAGGGCTGGCGCGCAGGTGACGGGGGCGGCGGCGGGGATGCGGCTGCGCGTGGCGCCGGGCCTGGGGGAGGAAAAGCGAGGAGTCCGGAGAGAAGGACCCTCTGCCCGCAGGGAAGCCGAGACTCGAGGCGAACTCGGCAGAAAGGTGGCGCCGCTACCTTACCCAACTGTCAGCTACCGCGCGCCCACTCTGAGCCCGGGGGTCTCAGGCCCTGGACTGGGCCCTGGGGTTCCCTCTGTCCCTCCCACTTACAGACTAACAGGCCTCTGTGCATCAGGTGTGCAAAATGCTGCAATAAAGATTGTAAAAAGCGGGAGGAGTGGGAAAGGAAAGCGAAATGGAAAAGACCAGAAGTAGTGAGGTAGTGAGTTTCCTGTCACCGAGAATGTTTCAGCCAAGCATTTTGGTCGTATTTGTCAGGAAGTCATGATTCTTCTCAATCTTGAAATTCAATGGCGTTTGACGTAGTAAGTTAAAAAAAAAAAAAATCCGTCCTTGAACAGTCTGATTCTGACCCCAAAGTAATAATCATTTTCTTGCTCTCCACTCAAAATGTTCACTCACTGATTTATTCATTAATACATTTTTGTTGAGGCCCTACTGAGTGCCACACAATAGGCTAGGTTGCAATTATTATGTGCCTTGAACTTGGAGTTATGACAAGCAAGTATTCATATAATTACCAGTTGTGATGGATGATATGAAAGAAACCAACAGAGTGAGGAAGAAAGAATAAAGGGGAGTAGAGTACTCTGGATTGGGTGGATGGTTAATTTTCAACGGAACTCGCCTAGCATCCTCATAGGAAGAAGCATCAGAGACACAGAAAGAACTTAGCCCAGAGATGGGTAGAGCCAGAAGCAATGTCTCCCTGCTCCCTGACCCAGACACTTGGCCAACCTGTGGAGCTTTGTAAACGGAACTTTTCCCCCAGAGGAATATTGTCCCAGGGTCAGTGTCACTTTAATGGAGACAAATGTCTTCACTGGATGAAAATAAGAATTGGAGTAGAAATACTGACTTCCTCAAATTATTGTGAAATAAAACAACCCAAGAGAATCCTTAATTAGATAGTTGCTATGAACTAGCGTATGAGTTTTCTAGGGTTGCCTTAACAAATGACCACAGGCTCAACAATTAATACAAGAGAAATATATTTGTTCACTATTCTGGAGGCCAGAAGTCCAAAGGCGAGATGTCGTCAGGTCCATAGACTTCCCCAAGGCCTAGGAGACAATCCTTCCTTGCCTCATTCAGCTTCTGGCGGCTCCAGGACTCCATCGGCTTATGGCTAAATCTCTCCAACCTCTGCCTCCATCTTCACATGGCCTTCCTCTCTGTGTCTGTGTCTTCTTCTCTTCTGTCTCCTTTAAAGACATTTGTCATTGGAATTGGAAACCATCCAGGTAATCCAGGGTGATCTCAGCTCGAAATCCTTACTAATTAAATCTGCAAAGACCCCTTTTCCAAATAAGGTCACATTCACAGATTCTAGAGTTTAGGATGTGGAGATATTTTGGGAAGAAGCCACCATTCAACCCACTAAAGCTAGTAAACTAATAGGGGCCAAAATCATTGCCTACTGTGGAATCAGGGTGCCATTCCAGGACCACTATTCAAAATTGTACTGATACTAAGCATATTAATGATTTTATTGTGAACTTCTAAAAATGTGTCATTAAACCTGGGCTTATGAGGAGTAACTGTAATAAGGAAAAGAAGTACAGAGGCTCAAGCCTTTAATTCATATCTGAGTCACAGGAAATATTTGAAGGCCAAGCATAGCTTGCCAGAAGCTACCATTGTTAAATTAATACAGAAATACACTCCACATCCATATGTATGGATTTCTGATAGTATGATCTAATACTGAATGTCTGCTAGGCACCAGGCTCTGAGTCATGGGCTCCTATGCAGCTTACATTCTAGGTTATGGGACACATTTGAAACTCATTTCCTCTGGCACAGTGTCTGATGCATACCTGAAACTTGATAAAGCGTTATTGAATGAAGAGATGAGTACAAATAAATCACTATCAATCAACTAGGCAATTATCACCACACTGAAAAACATCTCCATAATAAGAAGATAAGATTCATTAGAGCAAAACAGATTAACACCGTGACTCATTCAGTATTTTCCTGAGTGAAGGAAAAATCCCTAAAAGGAAACCTTTGATTTAAAAAAGAAAATAATGAGATCACCTATCTTCTCTTTTTTAAAAAAATCAATATGTGCCTATTTACACAGATACAAATCCTGCTGGGAACAATCAATCATAACTGAAGTTATGGTTACTGAAAGTGAATAAAATATTTTGTCCAAGTATTTTGGTTGATCGTTTCAACTATTAATTTCATTATATCGATGCATTACTTCTTGAAACTCTTTACAAACAATGATCTCAATGACTCCACTCTCTCCTGGTTCACCTCTTTCCTCTTTGAGTTTCCTTCTTACTCTTCTACTCGTACAATTATAAACCATCAACCAATATGTTAATATCTACTAAACTGAGTCCCACTCATGGACTTACTTGGGTCATGAGCCCATCTCTGAATCAGTCATGGTGGCCAGTAACTTCGAATATGATGACCGTACAGGTGTGAGTCACCTGTGCACTCCTGGAAAACAAGAAATGGGAAGAGAATTGATCTCACTCTAACCAAATAACTTACAGTGGGGGAAAAGTGGTACCTCAAAATAAAATTAGGGTGATCTTACTGAAGGAGCAGTGGGCAAAGAAGCACGGATACGTATCCACTAGAGTAGACACTCAAAAAGTTTTGCTGTGAACTGAACATAGTTTTAATTGAAACAGTTGGCACTTCACCCTTTTTATGGTGTTCTAAATGTTTCATAGAAAGTTATTTTTAAAGAAATGACAATTGTGACTATTGATTATGTGTCTGATTACCACACAAATCTTAGAATTTTACATTTACAAGGACTTTGAAAAATGCTTTTATATGCATTGGAGGCCATAGAGTCAAGCACGTGGGCTCTGGAATCTGATTGCCTAAGTTTCTATGCACACATATTATGAGACATTGAATAAGTTCCTTACCCTCTTTCTGTCTCAGCTTCCTTTTTTGTAAAATGGAGATGATAATAACCACCTCTCTGAAATGTCATCAGAAGTAATGAGATAGCCACTATGCCTTTGGAATGGTACTTATTACCTAGTACTCTATTATGCTTGCTTGTTATTCATCTCATTTAGTCTTCAAACATCTCTGGAAAACATTTTGGTACATTGTTGCACGTTGATAATTTATTTTGCCCTTAATAGATAATCAATATCTATTGTGTATCAGGTACAATTACCAAGATAAAGAGCATGTGTCCTTTATTCCCAAAAAGAGTAAAGTGAGGATTCCCAGAGTTCAACCAGGTTGGTATAGGGCACTCCATGCAGGGGAACAGAGTGTGGAAAGAAAGGCACAGAGGAGGAAAGGCATGGTACCTTAGGGAAATTCAAGCCGTATAGTGAGACCTTAGGGTATGTTCAGAAAAGTATACCTGGAAAAGTACTTAGAAGTCTAATAGGAAGAACTTTGAAGGTCATGTGGATTTTTATCTGGACTTTAACTGTTATGCATGATGAAATGTTGGAAACTTTTAGACTTAGGAACTATGTTTTCAGTTTTGTAGGAAGGAAAGCACATCCCGGGTGTGTTAAGTATGGCGGAAAAGGTAGAAGATAAGCCTAGAGCCAGGGATGACAGTGAAGAAACTAAGCCATTGCAGTAGACTAGTGCTTCTCAAACTTCAATGTACAACCGAATCAAACTTGGGATATTTAAAACACAGACTCTACTGCAGGAGTGCTGGGGTGAGACCCTGGAGTCTATATTTCTAATAAGCATCCAGGTGATGTCAGTACTGCTAGTCCCCAGTAGGACAACAGACTACTTAAATACCACTAATGCCATTGCCAACAAAAAGAAATTTATATGTAATGGACATCAAACTTCTAAATCCTCATGGAGAAATAATTGGCAGCTTATACAACTGCCAATTGAAGAAGTATTACGTACAACAAGCTAATAAGGTAGAATTGTTTTATTTTATCCTTAAAATATCTCTGAGAATAAATCCTTTTAAAGCATGAATATCCAAATGAAAATTACTAGGTGTATGTGTATACAGTATATACAGTATACTGTAATGGTTTCTTTATGTGTCAACTTGGCAAGGCTACAGTCCCCAGTTACGCAATCAAACTCTAATGTAGGTGTTGCCACGAAGATATTTTGTAGATGTGTTTAAAGTCCATAATCAGTTGACTTTAAGTAAGACAGGTTACCTTAAATAATCAAGATGGTCCTGGTTCAGTCAGTTGAAAGGCCATAAAAGCAGAGCTGAGGTTTCCCTTTTGAAGAAAAACTTCCACCTGTGGACAGAAGCTTCAGAAGCTTCAGACCATGACCAAGAGTTCTAGCTTGCTGTTCCTGGCAGTCTGCTCTATGGATTTTGGACTTGCCTAGCCAGGCCCTGCAACCACATGAGCTTTGCAATAAATATCTTACTATGTATCTTCTACTGTTTCTGCTTCTCTAGCTGAACCCTAACAAATTTTGGTAACTGGAAGCAGTGTGCTGCTATTAAAAAGACTGAAAATGTAGACATGGCTTTGGAATTGGGCAGTGGGCGGAAACTGGAGGAATTTCAAGGAATATGATGGAAAAAACCTATCTTGCCTTAAAAAAGCTGTTAGTAGAAACATGAATGATGATAACTCTGCTAGCGATAACTCAAAAGGAAGTGAGGAAAATGACAGAAAAAAACATATATCACCTTAGAGAGTAGCTAAATCATCACTTATAGACTGTTGGTAGAAATATGGACGTTAAAGTGACTGCTGGTAAAGACTAAGAAGGAAGTGAGGAATTTGTAATTGGAAATTTGAAGAAGGGGGATCCTTTTTACACAGTGGCTGAAAGCTTAGCAGAATTGTGTCCTGCAGTTATGTGGAAAATAGAACTTGTATACAATGAAATTGGACATACAACTGAGGAGCTTTCCAAGCAAAGTGTTGAATATGCATCCTGGCTTTTTCTTACTGCCTATAGTAAATTGCAGAAAGAAAGAGCTGAATTGAGAAAAGAACTCTTTTTTTATTTTATTGAAGTATAGTTGATTTATAATGTGTTAATTTCTGCTGTACAGCAAAGTGATTCAGTTATACATTTATATACCTTCTTTTTTTAACATTCTTTTCCATTATGGTTTATCATAGGATAGTGAAGATAGTTCTCTATGCTATAAAGTAGGACCTTGTTGTTTATCCATTCCATATATAATAGCTTACATCTACTAACGCCAACCTCCCACTCCATCCTCCCCCAATCCCCTCCCCATTGGTAACCACAAGAATGTTCTCTATGTCCGTGAGTCTGTTTCTGTTTCGTAAATAGGTTCATTTGTGTCATATTTTAGGTTCCACATATAAAGGATATCACATGGTATGTGTCTTTCTCTTTCTGACTTACTTCATTTAGTGTGATAATCTCTAGCTGCATCCATGTTGCTGCAAATGCATTACTTTGTTCTTTTTTATGGCTGGGTAGTATTCCGTTGTATATATGTACCACATCTTCTTTATCCATTCATCTGTTAATGGACATTAACATTGTTTCCATGTCTTGGCTATTGTGAATAATGTTGCTATGAACATAGGGGTGCATGTATCTTTTTGGATTACAGTTTTGTCTGGATATATGCCCAGGAGTGGGATTGCTGGATCGTACGATAATTCTATTTTTAGTTTTCTGAGGAACCTCCTTACTGTTTTCCATAATGGCTGCACCAACTTACATTCCCACCAACAATGTAGGAGGTTCCCCTTTTCTCCACACCCTCTCCAGCATTTGCTATTTGTAGAGTTTTTAATGATAGCCATTCTGACCGGTGTGAGGTAATACCTCACTGTAGTTTTGATCTGCATTTCTCTAATAATTAGTGATGTGGCGCATCTTTTCATGTGCCTCTTGGCCATTTGTGTTTCTTCTTTGAGAAATGTCTATTTAGGCCTTTTTCCCATTTTTTGATTGGGTTGTTTGTTTTCCTTTTTGTTGTTGAGTCGTATGAGCTGTTTGTATATTTTGGAAATTAGGCCCTTGTCAGTCACATTGCTTACAAATATTTTCTCCCAGTCTGTAGGTTGTCTTTTCATTTTGTTTATGGTTTCCTTTGCTGTGCAAAAGCTTTTAAGTTTGATTAGGTCCCGTTTGTTTATTTTTGTTTTTATTTCTATTGCCTTGGGAGACTGACCTAAGAAATCGTTGGTACAATTTATGCCAGAGAATGTTTTGCCTGTGATCTCTTCTAGGAGTTTTATGGTGTCATGTCTTATGTTTAAGTCTTTAAGCCATCTTGAGTTTATTTTTGTATATGATGTGAGGGTGTGTTCTAACTTCATTGATTTACATGTGGCTGTCCAACTTGAGGAAAGAACTCAAACAAAAAGGAACCAGGGGGCTTCCCTCGTGGCGCAGTGGTTGAGAGTCCACCTGCCGATACTGGGGACACGGGTTTGTGCCCCGGTCCAGGAGGATCCCACATGCCGCAGAGCGGCTGGGCCCGTGAGCCATGGCTGCTGAGCCTGCACGTCCGGAGCCTGTGCTCCGCAACGGGAGAGGCCACAACAGTGAGAGACCCACCTACCACAAAAAAAAAAAAAAAAAAATGGAACCAAGACTTGATTTGAGAAGTTCTCAGCTTATCCAGTTTCAAAAAAAAACCACAAAAATTAAGAGATTCACTACCAGGAAAGAATTCTGCAGAGAAAAAGCCAAGAATGTGGCTGGTCAACCTTTGGCTAATACTTCAGAAAGATTAATAAATCAGAGTATTCAGTCCCACAAATCTCTCTGGAGAGATTGACTCATAGCTCCCCTCAAAGCTCCAATATAGAGATGGGATTATCTGGGGAACATCTATAGACAAGCCTCTGTTTTTCTGGAGTGAATTCCTATAACATATGCAGGAGACCTCACAGATTCTTGACAATTTTATACCAGTAGAAACACTACCAGCTTGGAATTAAAGAGACAGCATACAAACTGGAAGAAAGCTGTTGGACCTCCCAATTACTACATTCAGGAAACAGGCTGATAAAACTACTCAGTTGCAAACACAGCTCATACAAAAATCCTGGAGCCCACCACAGACCTAATGAATAAAAGCCTCCGGAGATGGGGAAACAGAACTGTGTATTTTTTTTTTAATATCTATTTATTTATTTTTGGCTGCATTGGGTCTTAGTTGCAGTACGTGGGATCTTCACTGCAGCCCAGGCCTCTCTCTAGTTGTGGCACATGGGCTTAATTGCCCCACAGCATGTGGGATCTTAGCTCCCCAGCCAGGGATTGACCCGCGTTCCCTGAATTGGAAGGCAAATTCTTAACACTGGACCACAATGGAAGTCCCCAGAACTCTATATTTTAATAGGCACGCCAAATGAAACTAGATAAAATTTGCTTTTAGAAGCAAGCAAGAATTACAGTTTACCTCAAACACTGGAAAGACAATCATCAAAAGATGTGGTAGATTTTTCTGTATATAGCTCCTGTAAATCAAACTAAAATCAGTGAATAGAAAGCATAGGTAGCTAGATTTAAACCAAATCAAAGAAGTAACTTTCTAGCTCTCACAGCCATTAGAAGTGATAAGGGGCTTCCTGGTGAGTGCAGGCCAACAAACTGATCCAGAATCAGAGCTTGAGTATCAGAGTCCGGCCTCCTTGCTGTTTTCAACAAGCAGTACTGTTTGATCACATCTCAAGAAAGATCAACTTCAAGAAGGGATGGGAAATGTGGTTTATTATGTTTATCTCTAGGCTGATTTTCCTAGTGATTTGTGAAGCTGTTTATAGAAGATGAGAAACTAAGGAGACTTCTGTCCAGGTTTCATAGCTATTTGTCTTAAGAATTTATTTTAGCTTATCAATTTCATGGTATTTATTTCTGAAAACATTTTGACTGCAAATTTAGGGATTAAGAGGCAATGTCCCATGAGTGCTCTGATCTAAATATGCATGATTGGCCTGAAAATAGAGTTGTACTTATGTTGACTATTATTCCTACATGGAACAATTGTCAATATGAATACTGAGAAATCACATTTTTCTTATGCGAGATACAGGTACATACGTATTCTGTAGGTAATGCTCAGTAAGTTAACTGCATAATATATATTTATCTTTCTCTTTTCAGTTGTAAACTGAGCTTAACAGGATGGTAATGAAAGGAATGATAAAAACATCAAACATTCAAAAAAATTTTGTTTCCACCATTCAGCTTTATTTTAGTGCTAGTTTTTGGTTCCCCATGAACTGCATGAGTGATAATCTTGGCCACCTGACTGGAGCCCCTTGAGGACTGGGCACTGTGGGCCGAATGCCTCTGAAAAGAGCTGAAGATAAGGAATCATGCTTATCTTTAACACCACTGGGGAAGGCCCAGGCTGAGGGCAAGGAGAGGTTCCAGTGCCACCTGGGGAGAAAATAGGAGAGGCTTGGGCACCAACTCCTAGTGGCCCCTCAACCTGGTGGGACATTAAGCCCTTCATCACTAGATATTTTTAAATAGGGACTAAAAGACTGTCCATCAGAAATATTATAAGACAACACTGGGTGGGAAAGAGGTTAGATTAGAGTGATGGTAATTAAGGCCCCCAGCACACCAAATAATCTATGATTTGGAGCTGCAACTTCAGAGTATTTATATGTAGAAGTTTTTGTGTATAAATGATGTTACATAATTTAAGTGTTACCTACCACCCACAGTACAGTTGAGTCACAAAGCATGAACAATTTTTTCCCTCTAAAGGTGACGATTGCTTTACTTACTTTGCCAGCATCTGTTCTTCATTGTATCTAGGTCTATCCATATATCTATCTATCTGTCTTATTTTCAATCCAGTTGGGGTAAATCAGTAAACCTAAAACAAGAAAATTAATTGATGCAGATTGTTTAAACATACATATGCAGGCTTTGACTTTAACCAGTTCAGTCCAGCATTCAAAGAACCACTAAGTAATTTGACAACTTATGATGTGTATGCATCATAAGTGGTTAACAAGCAATGAAAGAAAACATTTTAAAAATTTAGAAAGGAAATTAAAGAATAAGAGAAATCTAAATTTCCAAATATTTAATAACCAGGATAATTAGTATCAACTAATAAGGTTTGGTTATCTCAAGTGCTAGCATTTTCCTTAAATGAATGATATTCAAAATTCCCCTTACTAAAATGCTATCTTCAGGCAGAATTTATCCCAAATTATCCAGGGCACATAGCTCCTGTAATACTCATTATGTAACACAATATTCTATTCATATAGTTGTCCAAAAATGCTTTTTGAGTGAATGAAGCATTTCATGAAAGAGAGACAATGGGAATAAATATATACAAAAAAATGAACACTTCATTGTTAAGTTGCAAATTATAAAAAACAAATACTAATGACAAGGAAGTTTAGACATTAAAATATTTTAGGCAATTCTTATGCTCTTTTAAGTAGTTCTAAAAAGGTTTTTTGGGGTATAGAAAGAAAAAAACATATCAATTTATAATAAAAAATTAAAAGGGTATTTAGAAAACCATTATATGAACACCAACCTACACACAAATGACGTATCATACCTTCTAGGAATTTTATGTCCCATATAATATTCTTAAGGTATAGCCCTGATCATTTTATGCCCCTTTTCAAAAGTATCTGTGGTTCTACACTGCCTACAGGAAAAACATACATATAAAATCAGTCTGGCATTCAAATTTGTTTTTAGTGTATCGTCTGAGATTTACTTTACCAGTGTTTTCTTCTACTACAGAGGTCAACTCATTTTTTTTCACTTCTTGCTTTTGTTCATGCTATCCCATCCTGAACGTGTTTCCTTCATTCCACATCACCCTTCCTTCAACCATTACCCATCAACACCATCTGTGGGTTGAAATCCTAGCCATATACCAAGATCCAACTCAACTGACCCATCTTTGTAATCTCCCAAACTGGAGCTCTTCTATCTATGGCCTATGATCATTTGGAAATGTATTTAGTCTCTATTTTATAAAGAAACACTCTCTGATTCATCTAATGGTTAGTTGTGCATATATCTATATAAAATGCCTTGAGGGCAAAAGTTGTGTCTTATAAACCTTTTGTTCTGTTTTTAATCTCCCAAAGTGTTTTTCACATTATCTTGGATGTAGAAATTGCTCAATTAATATGCATTGGGCTGAAGTATAAGAAGCAAATCTTGTAGTTTTTCATTTGCATAATTAAAAGGAACAAAAACAAAAATTTTTTTTATAAGTACTTTACAATGATTATTGACCTATTGCACTGTTTAAAAGTCACATACCAGAGGGAGATTTTTATTCTAAATTTCCAAAGCATATATATTATAGGAATTATATATGTAACATAATCTCAATGGATTTTAAATTATATATGCATAGGAAAAAAGACAAGAAATACACAGAAATGTTTCCAGTGGCTATCTTTAGATTACCTAATTTAGGAGATTGTTTTCTTAGTTATTTGTACCGTTCCAAGTTATTGAAAAGGATAATATGATCAGAGGAAATGTAAGATCATGTGTTCTTTGAAAACTATTCCTGAGAACTAGAGCCATTCAGATGATCCTTAAGGCCTGGGGTAGCCCAGTTACTGTCAGGTGCTGTTCACTGGCTAGCAGACCCAATCTGTAACTCCTTTAGCCTCCTAATCTATTGGAACATTTTTTTTTTTCTCTTTAAAATGCTACCAGCATAAATAAGGGAGAATTGTATTACCCCCAACTACCTAAAAAGCTATATAACACCAATGAAACTCACAGCAGCTATTTATTTTTATTTTTTTAAATTTTTATACAGTTTTTAAAATTTACTTTACATTTACAGTTATTACAAAATATTGGCTATATTCCTTGTGCTGTACAATACATCCTTGCACCTATCTAAACCCCAATAGTTTCACAGCAGCTATTTAAACTGTGACCTAAAAGCTATTACGAGTTGAAAGGCAAATCAATTGGATTATTTGTTTACAATTTACTACCAAGAATAAAACTTATTTCACGCCAACCTTTAAATTAGTACCAGAACCTGGACTAAAATATGACTTTTCCTCAAGGAATTTATCTTTTACATTTTTTCAGTGTTTCATGCTATATCTTCATATTTATTATCTATTTACCTCTTTACCAGAAGTGGGCATCAGGGTGTAAGAGAAATTACAAAGTTCTCCAAATTCTATGCTTAAGCCAAAGTAATTATTTCCTTGCATCTGAAAGAATACAATAAGAAGTAAAGTTAAGAGAATAAACGTGGAGAAATTACTCCTCGACAGTTGCCTGAGGGAGGCTGCTATGAATGAACAGTTGACTAGAATCATTTCAGAATCATGCAACTAAATGACGTTTTCATAAAATTGCGTTTCAGTTTAAGTCCCTATGGACCTTAAAGGAAAATGATCAATATATGTGGTAACCCTGATGATTGGTACTCACATTCTATAGGCCAATTTTCACGTAGCACAAAGCACTTTGTCCTCTGCAGGAGTATAATGGGATTTAAGAGCAAACAGCACCAGGGTATTCGCTGGCCTATAAACCAAGTCTCATAGTTAAGCTGTTGCAAAGTTTACAGATTTACAATGAAAAAGACTAAGTGTTGTGGGGTTTTCTGTTTGTTTTTTTCAGAGCCCAGATTCTAGTTCTGAGCTACTAGGTTGTAAAAGACATAGTATCCTGTTCATTATTTTAGTTACTTGCCTTGATTATATCAATGTAACAGTAAGGAAACCTTTATTAGCCTGGTCCTACCAGAGAGATACCCAATACAAACAGATTATAGAGGACACACTATTTTATCAGCAAGCTCCCCTTCTCTTCTTCTGGTCAAAGTATTTCCTTTTGGCAGAGGAACTGCTCTTCCCCAACTCCAGGCACGTGCATCTAGTTGGGGCTGCCCGTCATAGCATCCTGGCTTCAGAGGCTACATAGCGTGTCATCCAAGCTGGATCTATCATAGACTCTTACACTCCTGGCTCTGTAATCGGTCAGTGGGGTGGGAACATGACTAGAGAAAGGGCAGTCAATGTTGTTCTCTAAGGCTTTGCAACAGGAGCTGGGATGGGGGTTCCAGGGGGTGGGAGTCAAAGGGGTGTTCGAGAGCTTTTTCGCCTCAGATGGTGAATCTGTGTGGTTGTGAGCTGCGGCTGCCAGCAGCCAGGTTCTCTGCCTCATGACTGAACACAGTCTACAGTAGAAGACAGAATTTGAATTTGAAGCCACATAAGCAGGTGTTGAGAAAGTGTGTCCATTCTTTTTATGCCAGTGAGCTTAATTTCTTCAACGAAGTCCTGTTTTACCAACTAATAGAAGCTAAACCCCAATAAACTGCGGGTCCTATTTCCTTTTCTTAACTTCTAAGCAGGGGACGATTGGAGGGGAAGGAAAACTGGACCCAGGATAAGCAAAGGTCCTGATCTTTGTCATCTGTTGAATTTGGCATCTGTTGAATCGTCATCCTGTCTGTTTGTCAGGTGTTGATCTACGTGGGTCCATGCCAAAGGTCACTTCAGGATCAATGACTCTCCTTGCTTTGCCCCTGAAGCCTTTCTGAAGTACACTAAGAGGTGTTCACCAAATACCACTCTGGGCTATAGATGAGGCTTTACTAGGCCCAGAACCATTATCTATGCTACTCTCAGGAATTATTCTACTGCTCCTATACCTTAAGTGAGTCAAGTTGGAACTCTACGAGGCTGCTTTAGATTTGACTGCCTTATCACACAGCAATTCCTATGTACTACCCCATGCTGCCCCAAGTTGCCAAGAGCCCTATGGCCTTCTCTCCACCCCCAGCTCTATCTAGGTTAAAGGGCAATGGCTCTTCCTACTCTGTGATTCCTCCGTTCTTGGAGTCCCCCTAGATTCATTGGGAGTGTCTGTTATTGCTCTTCCTTAGGGTTCAATCCTCTGATATAAACTTCATAGGGTACTTCAAAATTTTTGTTTCAATTATAGATTGGCCGTACTTGATAGGATGAAACATATTTGATTTAAAATACCAATAAACACAAATTGTCATTGTGTGTTGCTTAGTGATGGAGTCATCTACTGGGTGCAGGGCCTCTTTCTCAGGGGTACTCCGACTTAGCTCTCCCTGCTTCCCTCTTCTTCTTTTCCCCCTAACTTGGGAAAGCTCTCTTAATGTTCAGAGCTTGAATTGGCTCCTGGTCGGTGTTTCTGAGACTCAAACACAGCCTGCTATAACATCTCCTTCTGTGGCAATGGACACAAAAATGCCCATGAATGGAAGAGGGCTAAGGGGTAAATACCTGGGAAAAAACATGGCAGGTAATATATCAAACTATTCCTCCACAGAGGCCACATGAGGGAAAAGTGAGTCTTGATGGTACCTAACTCCTGGCCCTAGGCACTGGGTCCCCGCCATGAGTGCCAGCTCCTGTCTGCCTGAAGCCTCGCTGATCAACTTTTCTTTTAATTCTGTGAACTTCCTCAGGATCTTTCCTTAAGTCTCTCTTTTTCCTTACACGAATTCAATCTAAATTAGCTAATCCAACACAATAGCTTAGCCAAGAAGGGGAATTTTTATTTCATGGAATCAGGTAGAATTGAACAGTCAAATAATAGAAAGAGCAGACACGTAGCTGATCTTCAAGAACCCTAAAAACACAAGTAATTTCTCTATGTCTTATCTCTGCTTCCCAACAGGGGTGGGGTTCACTCCCTCTTACTGACTAAATCTCTCTACAAGGTAGGAAATATAGTTACTGACATTTCCAGGCTTTGCATCTATTGGTCTTTGCCACCAGATGAAGGAGGAAATATATCAAGGTTTAAAGTTTCTATTCATTTGTTTCAGTGGTAGAAATGTAAAGAGAAAGAAAATCCTTGAGTTTACCAATTCTTCTTTCATGTTATGTGAACAATAGCTTGTGTTTGGATTTTAACTGTGTGGGAAGAAAAAATTCTTCTCTATGACAAAGCCCTTCTAAAGCTCCCTTTTAAAAGTATATAAAGCAGTGGGAAGCAGCCTCATAGCACAGGGAGATCGGCTCGATGCTTTGCAATGACCTAGAGGGGTGGGATAGGGAGGGTGGGAGGCAGGCTCAAGAGGGAGGGGATTTGGGGATATATGTATGCATATGGCTGATTCACTTTGTTGTACAACAGAAACTAACACAGCATTGTGAAGCAATTATACTCCAATAAAGATGTATTTTTAAAAAGTATATAAAGCAAAGAATGAATATTAAAAGTTGCTTTGTGTCTTTTCTTATGTTAAATGAAAAAAGAAAGTAATGAGAATAAAAACAAGAGAATGTTTTTAAATGGATGAAAACAAACAAGCAAACAAAACCCCAATCACATGTTAATGCCTTCGCAGTCCAAATTAAATGTAATAAAATACAACAAAGAAGGATATCACACTCCCAACATAGAATAATTTTAAAGTCAAGGAGACTGAACTGTGATAAATATATACCCTATGTTCCTCTACTTAGCCCAAGCACAGGGCACTTCAAAGATCGTGTTTCAGTTATATACTGGCTGTACTTGACATCATGAAACATACTCCATTTGAAACACCAATAAACACAAATGTCCAATGCGTTTTGCTTAGTGATGGAGTCGTTTATAAATTCCTCTGTGGAGGAATAGTTTGATATATTACCTGCCATGTTTTTTCCGTAACTATTTATAATAAAACAAATACAAATATTTCTGGATCTGTGAAGATAGAAGTTCTAAGTCACTATCACCAAAACTCCACAATTGATGGAAGAGTATTTTCAACTTCTCGCAAAAACTTCCAGATGCACCCATATCTTCTTCCTCTATCCCTTCCCCAATCAGATATCCAATGACATGCGATACTGAAAGATGCAGAAGATAACCACTTCAATTTTTATCGTTCCTTCTATTTTCCCCTGATACTGTTTCCCTCTTTATCAGGAGTGGGACAATCAGATATGCAAACAACAGAACCCCAGTAACTTGAGCGCCTGCCATGACAACTTTCACATTGGCAACTTTCACTAGATTTGTAGATTCTTGTGGTAAGATGAGTTACAGCTGAATTCTCTGAATGTTTCAAAGTCAAATACTCATTTAGATCAATGGTTCCCAAACTCTGGATTTCAAAAGTGAAATTTCAAAAATGTGTGGTGAACCAGCATAGGTTTGCCAACTTTTTCTTTGCCAAGTAAGGATTTAAGGAAAATAATGTTCTCTCCTATTCACATCCCTTCACAAAATAAAGGACATTTTAAGGCCAAAGTAGTATGCAGGACATTATACCAACTTTTTTTTAAAAAGGGGGCAGTGGTCATCATTTCCAAGTACAAAGAGTAGACAACTGTGCACTGTTTCCATCATAATTCTGACAGGGAACAGATGGCATCTTCTAAGGGTTAAACTAAAACTATTTCAGTGAAGAGACTATTTACTGAGGTGCAGGCAAAAATTTTTAAAAAGCCAGCAAAAGATGATGAGTTACCCAGAGACTAGCCACAGCAGGAAGCCATTACTTCCTTGGGGCCTGAAGGGCTGAAGAAAGAAGACAGTGTCCCCAGAGCCAAGTGAGAGCTGGAGATGACAGAAACTGGACTTAGGACAAACGCAGCCACTGCCAGAACCATGATGAGGAAGGGAAAGAGTGGGGCTCACAATAACCTATCCGTCTCCTCCATCCTGCATGAACCCAACTGGAAATCAGAGGGCAAGAGGCCCTGCCTATTGCAACCGATAGAGTCAGCCTCAGGGAGCACAGAACAAGTCAAAAAAGGGTGGGAAATGGGTCCACTAGAACATAATGATAATACTCTGGTGAGGGGGACTGGGGCCAGACAGAGGAAAGGGTATACGTGTGAATTTCTTTTTTCACTTCAATTGCAGGAAAATTACAAGAGAAATTTTATTTTAAGATACAATATTGTTTGTAATTATATGCTTGATACATTTGTCTATTAGTGGCTCCATAGTCAATAGTGTGACATCAAGTGGTGCTCAAACAGGCAACTTGTTCCAGTACTTTATTTTTACCACACTCATTATTAAAAATTCAATTTCATGTAGGTATAAAATAGAAGCAACACTCAACACTTTTATTTAGTTTGGAACATTTTGAGCAAATTAAGGAATGCCAAAATACAGCCTCTATGCCTCAGAGACTTCTACCCCAGAGGTTCCAAAACTATGCTACATGCTGTTATCACTTGAGACCTTAAAAAATAAAATACTGATGCCTAGCTCACACCACAGACATTCTGATTTAACACTATGGGGTGAAACTTGGAATAGGAATTTTTAAATAAATGTTCTATTTCTGTTTTAGATTTTAAAGAAAAGTTGTAAAGATAGTAGAGTTCCCATATACCTCATACTTAGACTTCCCTGTTATTAACATCTTACATTAGTACGATGCATTTGTCACAATCAATGAATGAATATTGACAGATAATTTTAACTAAAGTCCATACTTCATTCAGCTTTCATTAGTATTTAATTCATGTTCTTCTTTTGTTCCAGGATTCCACCCAGGGTACGACATTACAATTAGTCACCACATCTCTGTAAGCTCCTCTTGGCTGTGATAAGTTCTCAAAATTTTCTTGTTTTTGATGGCCTTGACAGCACTGAGGAATACTTGTCAGTTATTTTGTACAATATCCCTCTGTTTAATGTTTTTCTCATGCTTAGATCTGTCTAATGTTTTTCTCATGCTTAGACCATGGTTATAGGTTATGTGGGAAGATCACAAGTAAAGGGCTGTTCTCATCACATCATATCAGGAGTACATACTATCAACATGACATTACCATCCTGAGCACCTGGTTGACATAGTTTTGATCAGGTTTCTCCACTATAAAATTTCTCTTTTTCCCCCTTTCCATACTGCATTCTTAGGGAGGAAGTCAATATGCATAACCCACACTTAAGAACTAGGGAGCTTTGTTCCACCTCCTTAAGGACAGAGGATCTATATAAATTATTTGGAATTCTGCCTGGGAGATTTATCTATTCTCTCACAATTATTTAGTCAATCATTTATTTACATTAGCATGGACTCATGGATATTTATTTAATATTCTGGATTATAATCCAATACTACTTTACTTTATTACTCAAATTGTTCCATCTTTGGCCATTAGGAATTGCTTCCATTGGCTCTTGTCTCCCTTGATATGCCCCATTACTCTTGGTATTTTTTTTGTTGGCATGTCTACACATTCTGGCACTCTAAGATGCTTCTGGCTCATCTTGTATATTTCCTTATAATCAGTCATTTCTCCAAGGATTCCTGGTTCCTTTTATTGGAGAATAGTATTAGAATCAAATATATGGGTGATACATGTGACCTTGCTTCTAGGCCCTTTCAGCTGACAGAACAAAAAAATAAAATATATGTGTATATAGCTAATCCACATATATAAAATCCCCACATGTATATGTAAACATCTGTATCTATGGTAAGGTAACCATGAATTCATACTTATGTCTCCAAATCTAAGCCATATTCACAGGGATCATTCCTTCCTCCTCCCCTTGCTTGCCCATAAACTCTCACTCCAACAGTAAGAAACCTGGCTCCTACTAGCTGACATCCATTTACTTAATTTTTTAATTCCATTATACAATCATAGTAGTTTCAGAATTGTCAACCCATTCCCCCATGGAAGACTTTATCAACTGGAGTACAGTGCTTATGCACAATTGGTTTTTTTACTCCACTCTTTTCCAAAGTTTTTTAGGTCAGCCAACTTTTCCCCTAATCCCCTTACACTGAGGTTTTATTCATACTTTTATAACATAGTTAGATTATTTTGTCATGGTCTGAATTCCATCCTGAGACCCCTTGACCTCCTAAATATTTTTTTAAATTTGCATACATTAAGGCTCACTCTTTGTGCTGTAGAGTTCTATGAGTTTTGACAAATGCATTGTGTCAGGTACCGCAATTACAGTATCATACAGAATGATTTCACCACCATTATTCTCTGTACTTCACCTATTTAACCTTCCCTCATCCCAAAACTCCAGTAATAACTGATCTATTTATTGTCTATATAGTTTTGCCTTTCCAGAATATAAAATCGTGGAGTATGTAGCCCTTTCAGACTGGCTTCTTTCACCTAGAAATATACAGTTACCATTCATCCATATCTTGTGTGACTTGATAGCTCATTCTTTTTATTGCCAAATAGTACCTCATTGTATGTACTTACCAGTTTGTTTATCCATTTACCTATTGGAGGACATCTTGGTTATTTCCAAGTTTTGATGATTATGAGTAGAACTGCTATAAACTTTCACAGGCAGGTTTCTGTGTGGACATAAATTTTCAAATTAGCTGGGTAAATCCCTAGGAATCAATTTCTGGATCATATGGTAATACTATATTTAGCTGTGTAAGAAACTTACCCCAATCTATCTTACAGCTCATGTTGCAAATTTTGAATTATTCAGAAAACTTATTTCATTTTTCAATTTTGCACAGCCCCTTCCAGGAAGGGAAGAATATTGTGAAAACATGCCAGTTCTCTTTGGGAAACGTACTGTATTCTTGGATTGCAGTTGGTTTGCTGTATACCCCCCAGTCCCCATCATTTACCCGATCTCCTAAAATACAGTGTTTCACTATCATAAACATTTAATAGCTTTCCTTTTCCCACTGGTACCACAGAGCATCAGGTGCATATTGACATAGCAAAGGAAAGTACATTTTTGAACTATCTATCAAGTGCAGCTATTCAATGCACATTGGTTTTCCTTTTAAACTAGAATCACTTAGTGTTTCTCTGTTGCACACTCACTGATGACCATTTAACCTTGAGACATACTTGAATGAATCAGACAATTTTCTAATGATGTTGAATTGGAAAGAAAAAGGTACCTTGATTTCTGCTTGTAAGTTTATTGTATCAAAATAAAGATACAAACTTTTAAAGAGGGTACTCTTCTGTGCTTGACAACATAGGACACAAGCTATTCTTTGATGAGCTTTTAAAGAAATCCTTATTTATTTTTAATAGTAAAATATTAAAGTCAAGTGTATACCTGCACATCTTGGGCATTTAAGGAAATGATCAATGTCATTGCAAGGTAACTGGCTGCCATCTTTCGAGAATCTAAACCGAAATCTAAACCGAAAACCAGAGAAACACAGGATTAGGAAAGAAAAACATAGGGACCAAATAATTGCCTTTCCTCCTTCTGTTTATATAATAAATGCACTTATTGTTGCCATGGCAAAGGAGCCAGTCTGTTTCCCGTTCCTCTGTCTCTACTCTTTATTATATCCAACACCAGAAAATGTCATATTTCATCATCACCTTTCTTGAACCATTATGTTTACCCATCTGCTCTGCACTTACTACTCTCCCCACAGTTTCTTTTCATAGTTAATACTTAGTGAAGAAGTGATCTCAGGTGAAGGAAGTGGTTTCAGACAGAGGAATCAGGAAGCAAAGAAGGAGGTAAGGGGAAATATCTCAGCAGTTTGTTTAGCCAGAAAAGCATTCCTAATCTTGGAAAGCCCCCTCAGATCCAAAAGGAAAAAACTCTAAAAATGCCCTTTAAAGCAAACTTCACCTTGTTGATAAGCTAAATCAACTTTGTAGCGGTCTATTAGGGCTTTCTAAACACAGTTATTCTCTTTCGTCATTATTAGGCTGAGCTCATCAAAGCATAAAGTCTAAATTAGGGGAATTAATAATACCACTACTTTAAAATAATCATGCAACACATTGGAGTATTCTGCCCAATTCATGATGTCACATTTTTTCACGGCCATGACACACTAACATGTTTTTGAAAGATGGTAACAAAGGCCTACAACTACATTTATTCCCCTATTCATTAATTCATTTGTGTATTCAAAAAATATTTATTAATAGCATATTATGTGCTAAGTGCACTGACCTAACTTGAAATTTAAAATATAAATATGAGTAAGACTTTATCCCTTCTCTCAAAAAGTTTCCATTCCAATCCTGCTATACAAGAGGTACTTAAATAAACAGGGTGTTTTTAGTTTAGAAAAGAGAAGACTGAACTCGAACAACTGTCCCTGAAAAGATAGTAAATTTAGGAAAATGCCACAATCTGTAGGAAACAATCAGTACGGGTGAGATAGGGTGAGATAAGTGGTTTCATCCTGTTTATATGCCCCGAAGCTTGAGTGTATAAACAATCAGCTCAAATGTTCTTTCTTGTTCATTGCATTCCACCAATCTTGAAGGCAAAGGGATGAGGTAGCCTGCCTTTCCTTTCATAAATGCTTCAGTTACAGACTGACAGTCTTGTTAAAACAATCCTGCAGGACAAAGGTACTATGGGAAAGCTCAGGACTGGAAGGGTTCCAGCCTTTACAATCTGAGAAGAGTCCAGCCCAAGAACAATTTGAATTCTGCCTTCAAATATTTGAACAGCTGTCATGTGGAATAAGGAATAGACAATTTGTATAAAGTTAAGAGAAACTAAATTGAGACTGATAATGAGGGGAGACTATAAAGAATAAACTTGCAGATCGATATTATAAACAAAAACTCTGGGGCAATACTTTTCGAATTTTAATGTGCAGATGAATCACCAGGTGATCCTGTTAAATGCAGATTCTGACTCAGGCCTGGTGTAGGGCCCAAGATTCTTGATTTCTAATGAGATCCCAGGTTGTGCTGGTGTTGCTGGTCCTAGGACCACATCTCATGTATCACTGCTCTAGAATTCTCTGACAGTGGAGCTCATTAGGACAGACTGGGTTGCCAGTTACTGGAACAATTTATTAAGTAGAAGCTGAATAACTATTTGTCAGGAATACAACAGAAAGTATTTCTGCACCACATGTGAGAGTGGGCTACATGTTCCCTTTCAAATCTAAATGGTTTGATTCAGGGCTTTTTATAAAAGAATTGATTTACATGTGGTTGTTTCTTTTAAATATTAAAATGCTGCACATAGATAATGAAGAAAGTAAAATGAGTCTTTTCTTCCCACTTCAATAGATGTGGAAACAGAAGATCTTAGACGTTAAATGACTTGCCCAAAATTCACTGTCCTACAATGAATTTATTGAGCACTTACTCATAACCAAGGTCTGGCCTAGGGTTGGACAACCAGCAATGAACAAAACAGACATGATTCCTGCTTTCCAAAGGTTACAGTCGAGCTGAATAGTACACAGCACACCCATGTGATAAATCTCATTTTCTATTAGCCCATTGAGTTATCAGACAAAGACTCTATGATCAGGAGAAACTGATGACAATGACAGTGAAATTGAAAAGGTGGGGAAAACTACCCATCATTTGAAGTGTCAAGCGCAGAGAAGAGCACTGCTGAATTTCCCAAGGAGTTTTGGCTCTATTAGGATGGACAGCATGACCCTGACACTTTGACAGGCTATCTTTTCACCCCACTCCAAGAAAGTATGATATTAGCAAGGATTAAATCACCCCAATGTCTACAAACAAAACAGAAACTCTCAAAACACCACCTACTCACTACCTGACCAGCTGACCTACCCTTTCCACACACACCCCCACTTGGTAAGATGGGACAGAGACTTCCCATTAGACCCTTTAGAATCCTTCGTACAGCAAAAATAGGCAGACAGACCTCAGGGGAAGACACTGCAGGCTGATATCACTTGTGTGTTCAGTTTTGGTGTAAAGTTAACCCAGAAATTTCTTTCTTCAACAATCTGGTCTGTACAGCACCTCACTATTACTCTTTTTCAATCCCTTCAATAATTCCCTGGATGATCTCCATCATATTTTATCTGTGTTTCTAGACTCAGTACCACTAGGCCCATTTTTGATTAATATCCTCTTATTTTGTCTCATTCTTACCACAGGGTCCAATACTTTGGTCATTTCCCTATATCATCTTTATTTTCTATCCTTCAACCCACCATTCCTACCATATAAGATTTAAGCTCATTCATTAAAGAAAAGATTAAGATAAGCTGAAATATCTTTATATATTCTCAGGTCCCCTAGTTGTGTATCAAAGATTGGGTTTCCTGGGAAACAGACCCAGAGATGGAGATTGATATGCAGGTGATTTATGGGGGAGTGATCCACAGAACACTGCCTGCAAAGGAATGAGGGAAACAGGATTGGACAGCTGGGAAAGAAGCGCAACTCAGCTGCCACAGATGCCTGAGACAACTTCACAAGGAACTCTGGGGCTTCCCTGGTGGCGCAGTGGTTGAGAGTGCCTGCCGATGCAGGGGACACGGGTTCGTGCCCCGGTCCAGGAGGATCCCACATGCCGCAGAGCGGCTGGGCCCGTGAGCCATGGCCGCTGAGCCTGCACGTCCGGAGCCTGTGCTCCGCAACGGGAGAGGCCACAACAGTGAGAGGCCCGCGTACCGCAAAAAAAAAAAAAAAAAAAGGAACTCTGAAGCTGGGGTGACCCATATGAGATGTCCCTCACAGAGGAGAGGGGAAAGGGCTTTATGCTGTCCACATTGATCAGCCATGGGATGCGGTTGCTCCTGAGGTGTAATCTTGGATGTGTTGGCTTCCTCTCTCCAATGGCTAGTCTTAGAGTTGGACTCAGCTGTGTGATGTCAGCACCCCTGGCAGCTGGAGAGATGAGAGTCTCGTTTCTCAGGGTATAATCTGTACAACATAACACAGCATCTGCTACAATCCACATCTTGTGCTGCTTGAATCCATTTGCTTCATGTAATAAATTTACGTCACCTGGGAAGAGCTCTTCCAGAATTCTGGTTAGTCTTTTCTCTTGGAAAAACTTTCAAGATGAAGGGTTGTGAGACAGACTCTAGCTTCCACTACTGCAGGTGGTCTCTGGACCACAGTTGATTCTTATCATTACCCTCCTCTACTTCTCATTCTCAATTCCCTCTCCTCAGCTAGCCTCTCTGTTAGTCTAGGTAGCTTAACTCGTGGGTGACCCAGACTTGCATTCTTAACATGTCTGAGCCGCTGATTACCATGACCTCCTTCTCAGGCCATGGCTGTTTCACTTGTACATTTACTATCAACTTAGGCAGGAGAGTATCAAGAGGAAACCTAGTGGTTTATCTGGATGCTAAATTTACTTTTCCCTGACGTCACCATTAACAGTCCTACCACTTCCAGGAGTTAATCATCCCTACCAGGATGGTGTCTCTTTTTTGCTGCTTGTCTCCTGGTATGAGAAGCCTAAAGCGGCCAGAGTAAACTGAAGCATAACATTTAAAGGGACTTGCTGAGAAATTGTTCCCTGTGTGACCTCCAGGAACTCTAGCCCTTGTAAAAGCATAAATTTACCAAATGGATTACTGGGAGTGATGGTAAACAGGGAAATTCCTACTTCTACCCCTTGCTTCTCACGTATTCTACTGACTGAGAGTACAGCACTATATAATAATAATTACTGCAGGGTGTGTATCAGTGAACTTTGGAGGATATCCAGGATATCCTGGAGGATAACACTCCATCATTGCAAGATATCATCTCTAAGCTGTCACCACAGCTGCCCCTTCAAAGGTCATTGCAACACTCCATCAGGCCAGCAGTTTCTGAATGGTACAGAATATGAAAGAGCCAATGGTCCCATGGTCATGTGCCCACTGCCACCTCTTCTTTGCTGTAAAGTGCGTCCATTAATCCAATGCAGTATTTTATTAGCTGTTATGTCAGTGTATTAAACATTCTCTAAGCCCTCATGGAGTGGTGCTGACTGACACACTATAGGTAGGAAAGACAGAACAATACCTGGACGATGTGTCAATTACAATAAATATGTAATTGCTCTCCTTCCAGGATGAATGAAGTACAATATAATCAACTTGCTTCAAGTCTCTGATTGGTCTTCCAGAGGCATGGCTGCACAACACACTCTTTATGAGAAGCAGCAGTTAGGGAAGCCCTAAATCAAGTGTGGAGACAAAAACAAGAATACTAGAGGAATTTGAAGTTTCTGGTACATGTTGCTATGGCAAATATTGAAAACAGTCCTAATCTTAGCCAGGTTAATATAAATCCTCACACTGAAGGCCTATTTATTTCAGTTCTTATTGCCCAATATAACATGTCCAGCTTTCAACAAAAAATTACAAGACATGACAAATAGCAAGAAAAACACAGTCTAAAGAGAGAAAACAATTATCAGGAACAGACTCAAATATGACACAAATGTTAAAATTATCAGACCAGAAATTTAAAACAACTATGAACAATATATTAAGAGGTATAATGGGAAAAAGAGAAGCAGACAACATGCAAAGGTCGGTAATATAAGTAGGGAGATGGAAAATCTAAGAAAGAATTTTTTAAAGGCTAGAAATCAAAAACACTGTAATAGAAATGAAGAAGGCCTTCCAAGGGCATATCAACAGACTTAACACAGCCAGGAAAAGAATGAGCTTGAATACAGGTCAATAGAAACTCCCTAAACTGAAATTCAAAGAGGTAAAAGAATAAAAAACCAGAGCAGAACATTTGAGACGTGTGAGACAATTTCAAAAGGATAATATTTGTGAAATTGTAATGGCAGAGAGAGAAGAAAGAGATAATGGAACAGAAGAAATTGCTAAAGGATAAAAATTTTCCAAAATTAATGAAGGTCACCAGACCAAAACATAGGAAGCTCAGAGTGTATCAAGCAGAAAACATTTTTTTAAAAAATAAGCATATCATATTCAAACTACAGACAAGCAAAGACAAAGACAAAATCTTTAAAAAGCCAAAAGAGAAAAAACAATGTACCTGTATAGAGAAACAAGGTTAAGAATTACAAAGGACTTCTCATCAGAAATCATGCAACCAAGAAAAAAGTGGAATGAAATATTTCAGTGTTGAAAGAAAAAAACCAAAAACCTAGAATTCTATATCCAGTGGAATTATACTTCAAAAGTGAAGGAGAAATAAAGACTTCAAATGGACAAAACTGAATGAATTCATCTCCAGCAGAACTAGAGATGCAAGAAATATTATAACAAGTTCTTCAGGGGGAAAGGGAAATGATACACATACACTCATTCAATGGAATACTACTCAACAGTAAAAAGAAATGAGCTATCAAGTCATGAAAAAAACATAGACTAATGTCAAATGTATATTTCTCAGTAAAAAAAGTCAGTCTGAAAATTTTATATACTATATACCAATTATATGACATCTGGAAAAGGCAAAAGTATAAAATGGTAAAAAATCAGTGGTTCCTAGGGTTCAGAGGCAGGCGACAAGAAATGGATAGGTGAAACACAAGGACCTTTTTAGGACATTAAAATTATCCTTTATGATAGTACTCATGGATATCATTTGGATTATGCATTTGTCAAAATCCATGGAACTTTAAGCATGATGAGTGAACTTTTATGTGTGCAAATTTTAGAAAATTATTTAGGTGACCTCAGAAAGGAATTCAGAATGTGAAAAAACAATCTAACTATATTACAAATATATGAAACGACCTCACTGAAGGGAGTTAGGGAGAAAGGTGCAGCCTTAAGTATCTTTGGAAGTGAGAGGAAGAGATACTTTTGCCTCTAAAGGCAAAAGAAATTGAACATAAGCATTGCACTCTAGCTAATAAAGTTGCATTCCATGGGGGAACAGATTAACAATTCTGAAACTACTATACATGAACAATTAAGTAAATGTACAGCAGATGGCAAGAGCCAGGTTTCTCACCATCAGAGTGGGAGGAGAAGAATGATCCATGTGGTAATGGATTAGAGCTGGAGACATCAGTATGAACTCATGTTTAGCTTAATACAGATATAGGTTGATACAAACATAAATATTTATAGATATAAGTATACACAAGTATTAGTATACACACATATTTTTCCTTGCTCTGTCAGCTGAAAGGGCCTAGAAGCCATGACAACCCAGTAGCAATGAACTCACCTAGCACCTAGATCTAGGTTTCTAATACCATTATCCAATAAAAGGAACCAAGAATCCTTGGAGAAATGAATGATTCTGTAGCTGGAGCAGGAAATGTACAAGATGTAGCAGAACATCTTATAATACCAGAAAGTAAGGAAGTCCTAAAACAAATAAAAAACCAAAAACCCCACAATGATAGGAGCATGTCAAAGAGAACCAGGAGCCCAGGAGTCAATGGAAAAATCTCCCAATGGCTAAAAATGGAATAATTTAAGCAACAAAATAAGTAAAATTTTGTAAATAAAATAAGTAAAATAGCATTGGATTATAACCCAGAGCATAAAATAAATATCCATGAGTCCAAATGATATAAATAAATGATTGAATAAATAAATTAATGAGGGAGAAGAGACAAATCTACCATGCAGAAGGACTCTAAATAATTTCTGTAGAGGTGGGGCACAATTCCCCACCTCTTAAGTGTAGGCTACACATAATGACTTCCTTCCAAAGAGTACAATATGAAAAGGGGGAAAAAAGAGTACATTTACTGTGGAGAAACCCAATAAACACTACCTCAGCCAAGTAATCAAGGTCAACATCCACACTGATAAGTCACGTTGATGAAAATCACGCTTTACCTTTGTGGTCTTCCCCCCAAAAACACATAACTCCAGTGTAATCATGAGGAAAAACATCACACAATCTCAGCTGAGGGACATTCTACAAAATACTTGACCAGTACTTCTTAAAACTGGCAAGGTCATCAAAAATAAAGTTTTAGAAACTGTCATAGCTATGAAGAGTCTAAGTACACGTGACAATTAAATGTAATGTGGTATCCTGGATGGCATACTGGAACAGAAAGGGACATTAGGAAAATATTAAGGAAATCTGAATAAAGTATGGACTTAAGTTATGATCATGTATCAATAACAGCACATCAATTGTGACAAAGGAACCATATTAATGTAAGATCTTAATAATAAGGGAAACTGGGTGCAAGGTACACGGAAACTCTCTGTACTATCTTTGCAATTTTTCTTTAGATCTAAAATTGTTCTAAAACAAAAGTTTTTTAAAACTAAATTCCTTTCAGGAAGATAATTATCTTTTTAGTAAAAACAAACAAAAAATATTTGCCACTATAATTATGGAATGATAGTCCCAGGGCATGATAGATAGAAATTTGGGCAAGATAAACAGAGGACAAAATTTGGAGGGAGTGATATTCCAAGAACCAACTTGCAGAAGGACATTAGGGGCCCAGAGGTGAGCAAAAAAGGAAGTGGACAGAAATCAGTGATATTTCAAGAGACCCTGGAAATTGAAGGGTGAAGTCAGTCCCCAAAATATTTCCAGTGGTAAAAATGGTTAAGGAATTTTAAGAACATCGTGCCTAAAATCTGATTTTAAAATGTTTTGCACCATCATTATGTAAGGTAACCTCCACCTCTGTGCTACCTCTTTCTCCATTTAAATACCTCTTCTAGACAGCTGCCTGGTATTTTTGCGAAATCAAGGAAAATGGGATGCTTTGGGGCACATTTTGGGTAGAGGAAAGAGAACAAAGCCACAAGAGACAAAATGCAGACAAGAAAAAGAATTCCAGGGACTTCCCTGGTGGCACAGTGGTTTAGAATCCACCTGACAATGCAGGGGACACGGGTTCGAGCCCTGGTCTGGGAAGATCCCACATGCCGTGGAGAAACTAAGACCGGGTGCCACAACTACTGAGCCTGCGCTCTAGAGCCCACGAGCCACAACTACTGAGCTTGTGTGCCACAGCTACTGAAACCTGTGTGCCTAGAGCCCAGGCTCTGCAACAAGAGAAGGCAAAGCAATGAGAAGCCCGCACACCGCAACAAAGAGTAGCCCCCACTCACCGCAACTAGAGAAAGCCCTCATGCAGCAATGAAGACCCAACAACAAAGACCAAATGCAAGCAAAAATAAATAAATAAATTTATTTTTTTAAAAAAAGAATTCCAGAAGCAGTAATACAGAACTAGAGGTGACTATGTGAGACATAAGCCCTCTGAGTACCTTCAAAGATATGGACAGGAAGCAGGGAGATAACGGGTTTCCCCTAAGTCTGGAGAACAGGGGTGACGTGTACAGTATAATTCTGTGAGGCTGTTATGTAAAGAAACACATTACTAGTAGAGTGTAAATTTAGAGGCTTTTTTAAAAAACAGGAATCATGAAAGTATTTGTCACTTGGCAACTTCACGAGTGTAAAGTATTAAACTCCAGTTCACATCAACCACTTCAAACAAAAGGAAGTTTCAATTTATTTGTAACCATCTTAGTTACAATAATAAGATGTCAGCACAGAAATTTCCTTTCAATTATGTGTTCCTGGCTTTCTGCCTTCTTAAAATAAATAAAACAGCCTTCCCATCTTCCAGAACAAACACAACAGCGCCATGTAACAGTTAAGCCAAAAAGCAAAACCTCCTAAGCAGAGGCAATACCGCTTAGGCCAACTTCTAACTCTGTTGACGTTCATCTCCCTTTCTTACATAAGTGGAAATGTTTTCAAGATGCACTCTATTTCACTGATGGCAGAATCTAGGTCTGTTAGCAAAGCAACGTTCCTGTGGAGAGCACATTAGATGAGAACACAGGGGAAGCTTGGGTCAATTCAACTTTATGAAGCAGTTATTCATTGATTATAACAGGTAGTTTGATAAGGCATACAAGAGTCAGTAACACAGCCTTGTCCTCAAGAAATGTCCAGTCTAATAAGCGAGGTAAAGCAAGCAAATAAATAGCTGTTTAAAAATACAAAGTAAGTTTGCAAGATGAAAAGAGTTCTGAACATTGGTTGCACAATATGAGTGTACTTAACACTGCTGAACTGTACACTTAAAAATGATAAAGATGGTAAATTTTATGTTACATGCATTTTCCCACAATTAATTTTTTTGATTTTAAAAGAGGGAAAAGAGTGTGAGAAAAAGATAATTGATTGACCACCTCCCCACCTTGGGGGAATACAGAGGGGAAGGTTAGCATTGGTTTGGCTCCAAGGAAGATTGGAATTTGAAGAGATTGGAAGACAACGAGGATCTTACCCAAGAGTATCCACTTTAAGAAAAAAATGACACACAAACTAGTTCAAAATCCAGTATGGGGAATCAACTATCAAATGCCAAGAGAACAAGTAGAAATACCTAAAAACCAGAGAAAAAAAAAACCAGAGGTGCAGAGAAAAGAGGACAGAGATGGGCAAAGAACTGGCAGAGTCTGAGGAGAACTGGCAGAGAACAAGAGTGTTCCAGAAATAAGAGAAAAACTGCTGGGGCAGTCGCTGACAACTGCTTAGGGCAAGTTTAGCTTCCTTTCTAGGTTGTTACGTAAGCAATTCAGAATGTGTCGGGACAGAGTTTAGGTAGCTAGATAATAAAAACCAATGCTGGAAAACAAATCCCAAGGATCTGCCAAAGAGGAAGGAGGAAGGAGATCAGGAAAATCTTTCTGAAGAAAGTGATCATTAAAGTGAACTTTAAAAGTGGATGGATTTTGTCGTATGGGATGCGAGAGGGGAAATCCATATGAAAAGAACAACATAACCACTGAAACCAGGAAAGGCCACGGATCATGGTGGCATACCTAGCAGATGAATTTACCCAAAATGCAGGAAAATTAAGAGAATAATGTCAGATTACCCTGGAAAGAACACTAGAGCCACACACTCTTGGTCCTGCAAGCCAGAATGAAGCATTACACAAAATTAAACTGGCAGTAGTATTTTTAATGTAATGTAGGGAGAGAGACTACATAAAAGACCTATCTGAAGGATTTTGCAGCGACTCAGTTAAGAAGATTGTACCTGATATGAGGTTTCATCTTGATTATTGCTGGTATTTCCAGCTGCTAATCCCTAGTACATAGTATGTAAATAATAAATACTTGTTGAATGAATAAATTAATGCAGAGTACACATTTAATGAATGAAGTAAGAGGGCTTGGGCTAAGATAATGACAATAGTAATGGAAAGTGGGGGAACAAATAGAAAAAATATTGACAAAATCAATGTAATTTAATGTTAGATTAGAAGTGGAGAAAGAATATATGATTTTGAAATTAGGAGCCTGGGGACTTCCCGGGTGGTGCAGTGGTTAAGAATCTGCCTGCCAATGCAGGGGACATGGGTTCAAGCCCTGGTCCAGGAAGATCCCACATGCCGCAGAGCAACTAAACCCGTGCGCCACAACTACTGAGCCTGTGCTCTAGAGCCTGCGAGCCACAACTACTGAGTCCACGTGCCACAACTACTGAAGCCCGTGCACCTAGGGTCCGTGCTCCGCAACAAGAGAAGGCACCGCAATGAGAAGACAGAGCACTACAACAAAGAGTAGCCCCTGCTCGCCACAACTAAAGAAAGCTCACACGCAGCAATGAAGACCCAAGGCAGCCATAAATAAATAAATAAATAAATAAATAAATAAATTAGGAGCTTGGATGTTTTGAGAAGGAAGGGAGAAGATGCTGTCTTCCATCTCCACCTGTGGGTAGAAAAGATTTTTTACCTCTAATCTTTCTCATTAGAGGTAGAAACTCTGGTTGAGCTTGGTAAATACCTACAGCACAGAAAGAAGCACAAAAGTAGATTATAATTGACATGAAATTGAATTTACAAATTGTCTAGCTACACTTTTTAGAGTGCCCATAAACAGTGTTCCTAGCTGACTTAAGAACCTAACCTTTTAACCTAAAAGGATTCTAAGCAACCTGGATGCTTCAATGAATAGATAGCTTAGGTCCCACCCCATTTTTCTCAGCAGAAAATACAAAAAGAAAAAAAGCTAATTAAATAGAAATGCTGCCCTATAGCTCATCTCACAATTTTAGAAGCAATCCATTTTACTTTAACTACTCCTAACAGATACCTTCTAAAAGGCAAGAATACCGGTAAAAACGAAACTCAGCGTTCCCAGCTCACAATGTTTCCATCTCTGCCCTGATGGATGACAAAATAATCAAGATGATCTACATACTCATTACCGTCATATCTGGCTATTTGCTAAAAAGGATGTTTGCTCTTTATACCAGAGATTCCCCTAGGCAGTCAGTCAGAGGAAAATGGGGCTCTCTCCTAGCAGAGAAAATGTTAGAGAATGAATCACATTGATAAATCTGACGACACTTCTCTTTGAAGTCTTAAACTAAAAGGCAGGTGAAGGTTATCTTAAGAGTCTGTTATTTAGCAAAAGTGAGTTACTTAGTGAGATATTCACCAAGAAAGCACATTTCTTGCTTCAGAGTAACATGAGAAATTTGAGGTTTCTCTGAAGTTTTATAATCTAAGCACAAACAGATACAGACCTGTTAGCTGGATGTGGGACCTCTTCTGAAGTTCTTTGATCTCCTTGATACATTCTGTGTATATAGGAAATTAATTCCCTGTACCATTTACCATAAAGCGATTTTAAGTGCATAACAAATATTAACCACTTCACATCTGAATTAGCAGCAGCAAATTTTGATGACCAGGCTGATCTCCCTGCCAGCAGCAAGGACTTGTTTGGAGTAAGGGAACAGAAGCACATGATACACCCATATATATGATTGTATATTGCTCAACCAACAGTTTTTATCTTGTAGTGGTAACTTTGTAGTCATCTGGTTTATCCAATTCCCTGCGTTCCAAATAGTGTTCCATCCTATTATTAAAAGTCGAGGGACATCCAGATTCCTCAGCCTCCCCTACAAGTTTGGTCCAATATTCCAAGAACTTGATCAATTATTTACACTTCTGAAATCAACTACATCATCACAGTCCTTTCTGATTCTTAGTTGAAGTCTGAGGAAATTCACTCCGTCAGGAGGTTGGAAAATACTTCCACAAGTCATCCAAGAGGGTGCAAACGTAAATACAAGCACTTCAGCCTTGAAATGCACAGCAATTAGCTGGTAAGAACTTTTTCTTAGATCCAAGGATTAAAAATACACAGGATAGGCCATTTCCTGCAAAATGTCTAAGAAGGGATAAAAGATTAGTAGAAAATGATGTGGGGTCTTAAGACAGTGTTCATGGTAAAGAGCTGCTATTTCTCCTCTTTCCTCTAAATATCATTCTTGCCACAGCACAGACTGAAACTACTAAGATTGAAAAGAGAAACACTGAGAAAGCCCATGGTGCATTAGGGAAAACAGACTCTCTACCAAAAAACAGAAATTTAAGAAGCACAAGGGAATTTGTTCTCACAGAAGAAGAAGCCTGGGACAGTCCTCGTAAGAGAATTCACATTATCCCTAGGATGGGCCTCTAAATAAATTGTATTACCACTGACAAATTTTTAAGAGTTTCTAAACTAACATCAGGACTATCAGAAAATGTACTATCCTCTTATAAAATGTGTCTCTTAGTCCTCTACCTCACATGGTGTTTTCTATATTTATCTTTGGGGGCACTGACAGCAGACTCTCACCATCTATTGAACACTTGCTGGTGCCAGGTAGTATGTTAAGTGTTTTATAAACATGAAGTCTTTTAACCCTCATAGCAATTCCTATAAGTTGGTAGTGTTAACTCCATTTTAGATGTAAAGAAACTGAAGTGCGAAGAAATTAAGAGAACTGCAGAAATGCTGTATGGCTAAGAGATAACAGAGCTAGGATTCATCTCTTATCCCAGCACGGTACTGTTTTCATTGCTATGAAAATGAAGGATGGACCAAGTACAAGCTTGACTACTGCACTGCCATTTGGGCTACAAAAAAAAAAGGCTTCTTCCTCATGTCCCTCTCACCCCTAAAACTGAACCTACAAGTGATGGGGGCCAGGAGGGTCCCATACAAATTGGAATTGCTGAAAAGCAGCTTGGAAATGGGTGTTTCAATGTTGGTTAATTCGACTGAAGTAAAGAATGGTATGAAGGGCCAAGTTTAATTTTCAGTTTTATTCAAGATGCATAATCAAAGAGGAAAAGTGGGCTTCCCTGGTGGTGCAGTGGTTGAGGGTCCGCCTGCCGATGCAGGGGACACGTGTTCGTGCCCCGGTCCGGGAAGATCCCACATGCCGCGGAGCTGCTGGGCCCATGAGCCGTGGCCGTTGGGCCTGCGCGTCCGGAGCCTGTGCTCTGCAACGGGAGAGGCCACAACAGTGAGAGGCCCGCGTACCGCAAAAAAAAAAAAAAAAAAAGAGGAAAAGTCCCAAGTACATCTGCTGGTCCATAAATGTAACCAATTTAATTTATTTAAATGTGATTGAAACTTCCTCACTGTTGGATTCTGGTAGAAACCTTACTCAGTTTTTCCCTAACTATGTGTATGCATTTAGGTAGACATTTATATGAAATATGTGTGTATGTATATGCATGTATAAAATCTCACATAACACTCCACTCCAGTTATCCACTATTCATTTACTACACTTTCAACAATCCAAAATCTAAAAGGAAAACAGGAAGTAGGCAAAATGTTCTCTTTGCACCCAAAATAAATAGAGTAAACATCAGGTGCTTTGAGCACTGTGTCATCCCTGCGCGTGCCCACACTAAGAGCTCTTATCCTACTCGTTACTGCTCACGACCTCGGTATTTGGTAACCTGTTTGTTTGTTTTTCCACTGCCGATAAGAAGTTAATAGAAAGGGAATATTATTAGAGGCAACAGTCCTTGTCAGCGGCAAAAAGTGACAATTGACAGGCAAATAGCTAAACTATAAAGAGTACATTCGCATATAGTAAATAGCTTAATATACTGCTGCTGAAAGAATGGGTGAATGAGCAAACTTTCCCAAAAAATCAAATACACAATTATTTTAGCAGCAATTCATGTGAAAAAACCTGGGCCTTTTAGTTATCTGTGTTCAGAATATGAATCAAGTATTAGTGTTATACAAACTTATGTTTACCAGGGGGAAAGGAAGGGGAGAGATAAATTGGGAGATTGGGATTGACATGTACACACAACTATATGTAAAACAGATAACTAATAAGGACCTACTGTATAGCACAGGGAACTCTACTCAATACTCTGCAGTGGCCTATATGGGAAAAGAATCTAAAAAAGAGTGGACATATGTATATGTATAACTGATTCTCTTTGCTGTACACCTGAAACTAACACAACATTGTAAATCAACTGTACTCCAGTAAAAATTTTTTAAAAAAGAATTCATGTTATATTAGGTTGAATAAACTGTTCCATGCTAGTTTGGAAGGAATAGAATTAACCTAAGCAACCTTTAATAAATGTGTGTGTGTGTGTGTGTGTGTGTGTGTGTGTGTGTGTGTGTGTGTGTATCCCTCTGTCAGAGTGGGACAGTGATTACTGCAAGAATTCAGAGATCTCACAAAGTGGAGAGAGCTGACCCTCATAGAAACTGGAGCCAGGCACTGGGGAGCCACGTGGTCTGTAGGCAGCTATGTGGTCTTTTCTCAATAGGGCTGTGTCTCTCCTGTGTTTCTCCCTGTCGAACTGCACTGTTGCTCTTGGTTCTGCTCCATGAGGCTGTAACTAGTCATGTCTCTACTTCAGTCTCAATGCTAGACCTTTCAGGTCCTCTCCTTAGAGATAGGTCTTTATTCCAAATTCCCAGGAAAGGAATCTAATTGGCCCAAACAAAATTAGATATTTACCATTATCTCAACCAGTTGTGGCCAAGCATGGCAGGGTTAAAAGTTACCCAATAACTGCCTAGAGCCCATAAGCATTTATTCATTCAACCACTCATTCACCTTTTCCCTCACCACATAGAGCTCACATTTAAGAAGAGTTAATGGTCATATTTCATGTTTCACATTCAAAGAAATAGATGTCAAGAAAGTAGACCATGTTCATAAATGAATCACTAAGTCCATGAGAAATTTAGAAGCCATATCTCATGAAGAATTGTTCAAGACTCTGAGGCTGTTAGTGTAGAAAAGAGAAAACTCATTCAGTCATTCATCAAGAAATTTCACGAGTACCTACCTACTTTATTTCCCACACTGTTCTAGTTGCTGTGGTTATAATGGAGCACAAAATGAGACCCAACTTTCTCACATAGGAAACCTGCCTCACGATCAAAACCTGATTGCTCTCTTCAAATTTTAAAGGTTTGTCATGTATAAAATACATAGTTATTCTATGCTGCTTTAGAAGGCAAAACTCATCAGAGAGTGAGAGTTATAGAAATGAAGATAGAAGAATGAACTATCTAACCATCAGAGGAATCCAGAAATGAAATGAAAAATCCCATGAGATTGCACCTCCCTCCCCAGCTATCACAAGTGGTGATATAACTATCAGGAATACTGTCAAAGCGATTCTGGCAGAGGAGAAAAGTTGCACTAAGATACTTGCTAAAGTCCCTTATAACTCTAAAATTCCAAAATGGAGCATCAGGGAACGGAGTTCACAATCATAATACCCACATCTGAACCTCCAGTTTACCTCAGAGAGAGGGCTTCCCAACAGGCTTAATTATGTTATTCCCCATCCTCATTCTTCTCAGATGTACTCTCTGTACAGACGGCATTGCAGATATGCTCAAAGAGACCCACAGTGGCTCCAAAACAACATTTTTATGAGTAATGTTGTAGGCTGACTGTACAAATTGGTAATAGAAGCACTATAGGATCTATTGTCAGTAATCTGTTTTTAGAACAATACTGAAAAATGACACAACTTCTAACCAGAAAGGGAAATAGGCTGTGTGTGTGTGCACGGGCGTGCATGTGATGGTAATAAAGGATTTACGTAAGCAACCTTGGAGATCATCTGTAACCCCTAAGATGCAATGCTCTCTATGGCAACAGTGGAAGGCACAAAAAGCCAAGATTTTTACACGCAGATTTCGGAGCCACCAGATGTGGGTTTGAGTTCTGGCTCCCTCTTCTCTACTCTATGCCTGTTTCCTCATCTGTAGAATGGATATAATTACATCACAGATGACTAAAAGAGAATAATACATCTATGGCACTTAGCCCAGTGCAGTGCCTGGTCCATGGCAAGCACTCAACATACTCTAGTTACAAAATTTACATAATAGTGAACATGCAGTGAGTGTTCTTTTTATGCGCAGGGCAATGTGCTGACAGCTTTGCCTACATTTTCTTATTGTTCTATTCTATTTTATAGATAAGAAAATTGAGACTTAGAGGTGTTCAGTAAATTGTTCAAAGTCAGATGGGGAGTGACAGAACTGGAATTTCAACCCAAGAAGTTTTAAACCAGGAGTTTAAAGTTGACTAGTTTCTGACTACTGAATACAGCTCCACATCAAGCGTATTCTCTCTGCCTGGCATCTTTAACACCAGGCTTCTGCTTGAAATAATATCTTATTGTGGTTTTAATTTGCATTCCCAAGATTACTAATGAGTTTGAGTACATTTTCATGGTTTTGTCTTTCTCTCATTGATCTGTAGAAATACAGAATGCTAATTATGTAATTGATTGCCTGATACACACACACAAATACATGTGATATATATGTATGAACTATATATGTGTGTGTGTATGAACTACATACATACATATATAGCGCAGTTACACATTACTATAACATAACATATATATGTATGAACTATATATGTGTGTGTGAACTATACATACATATCTAGCGCAGTTACACATTACCATAACATAACATATATATGTATGAACTATATATATATATATGTGTGTATGAACTATATACATACATACCATGCAGTTACACATAACTATAACATAAAACATGCAACATTTGCCACAACAGTGTGTGAGTGTGATTTTTTGCAGCCCAGGTCTTTTTATGACACAAATAATCTTGTATCATAGGGTTTCAACTTATGAATTTCAGGGGCACATAAACATTTACTCCATAGCACCTTCCATTTCAAATTCCTGGGTCCTCTTCCTTATCATCTCACTACTCTTTCTTCTCAAAATTGAGCTAGTTCCTGTACCAATTAATTCATTGACTAATTATATTTTAGTATATAGTATGAATACTTTAGTCATACTATGAAATCAAATTTTTCTTATTCACTAGACTATCTAGAGCTTTGTCTTCCTGGTAAAGGAATCTCAGGCATCATTAAATATGTGTGAAAGAAATTTGGGAATGGAAAGAGGTCAAAATAATCTTAAAAGTTACACATATATAATTTCTCCTACCAAGATGAGGCTTTATCGTCCATATTACCTAAGTTAGGACCTAACCCCATGATGGCAGAGTATTTTTTACTAGGGTTGTGCAGAACCTATCATGAGAACACTGGTCTAAACTACCAAAGCTAACTTCTTTTTTTTTTTTTTTCATTGCTTTAGCACAGGTTACACAGCCATCTTCACTTCCCAGAATCAAAACTCAATTCTACTCCCTCACCTTGCCTTTAAAATTGCTTTGCTGAAAGCATTTGGGGATTTTTGAGCACAAGCTCCCCATTCTCCTTGCATAACCCTGCAATAAACCTTTCTCTGTTCCAAAACAAAAACAAAAACAAACCCTTCAACTCTACTACAACCTACTGTCTACTGCAAGAATTCCAGATACTTGAAATAATTTCAGAGCCAGGAGTCAAAGGAAGGTCTAGTTGATCCAAAGCTAGCTTACTCGATAATTGTTTAATTGCATACTTGGGAAAAGCATTTCCCAAAGTGATTCAGCAAACATCTAGTCCATGAAATATAAATGGGCTTTGTGAAGTACAGGTGAAAGATACTATGGTCATATAAATTTGGGAAGCACTATGCAAAGCAAAAGCAAACAAGTTTATTTAGACCAGGAGTCCTCAGAAACTTAATATGCCATTGTATACTGGGAATATTTAAGAAATTCCCAAACACGCTCCCATTATTTTTTCCAAAGGACATCCGTGAAAGTTTGGATTAATATTTAGCAAACAGTCACTCCCTCTGCATCTACTGTAGCTAAAGTATACTTTCCAAACCCATTGATGTTGGGCTTGGAAATGTGACTTGCTTTGGTCAATGCAATGTTAGGGATATGATTAGAACAGAGACCTTAGATGGTTCTTGCATAGATCAGTTTCCCTCTTGCACTTCTCCCTTTGCCCTGAGAACCTGTCCTGGTTAGACACTTGTCCAGAATGATGACAGATACACAGAGAAGATCAGAACCCAACCAGTCAGTAGCTTGGAATGAAGCCTTGGTGACTGGAACTCTGAAGTAGAGCCACCCGTTGGAGCCCGGTCTAGATCAGCCTAACTGTTGTTGAACTGCTGACCGTAAGCATAAAAATAAATGTGCATGGAGGATAAGCCACTGTGATATTGAGGCTGGCAGTCAGCAAAAGCTGACTGAACACGTCTCCCTAAAGTAGTGTGCCATGCAAAGCAGTTTGAGAAAATGAACTCTAACACCCTTCAAAATTCCTCTTTCTACCATCCTACCATCATTCTCCAGTGTTTAAGAAAATTTGTGCAGCCTTTCAGATGTAACATAATTTTACAGTTTTCATGTGTTTCACATATATAAATATGTGGATGGGGAACTATAAAGTCCCCCACAACAAAGCTCACGAGTTAGGATAAGCAGCCCCATTTCCCAACCAAATGGGGGGACTTGCAGGGCTAATAATGGGCAGAGATGCCTGTGGAACTCAGATCTCCTGAGTCCTAGCCCTGCTGATTTTCCACTAAACTCTGCTACCCCTCTTAATTCTTATAAAAAGCCCTTCATGATTTTCTGTGTAATTAGTTCCAAATTTCTATTTTCAGATATAGATCCTGATTTGGAAATTCTGTAATTAAAGAATGCCCTCAAAACAGCCTCCAGTTGAATAATATGAGTGTGGGTTGCATGTTTTGAACATTACTAATACCAAGAAGCCTCCCATTTATTTAGTTGCACAAAAATAGTCATCCAATGTACTCTACTGAAATGGCCCAAGTGACTTTAAAAGCTATTCTAAAGCGACAGAGAGTGGTGGGAAATGACTAAATAGCACAGAAAGCAGTACTCTACTCACCAAAGTTCAAAAATTAGTCAATCTGGGTGGTAGAAAGAAGTGAACTAAAGGAACCAGGACATAGTCCTGAGCAAGTCTCAAAATTTATAATGTGGACAAGTTATGTTCTCCAATGCTGAAACCAATAACTGGCTGAACATGTTTTTAAAAATATTCCTATTGAACTCGTTTGAGGGCGGGTGATCTTCCGCATGGCATTGCCCCGTGCATAGCCCCTGCTGTCGGCCAAGCGGCCCCAGGCACCGCCTGCTGCTTTAGTACTGCAGGGTTCCTGACTCCTGATGTCCTCCACAGAGATCCTAGGAAGCATTCAAGCAAGGCCTCAGAGTCCTACTGAGCAAAACTATTTCTCTAACGTGGACACTGCCTTACACTTCTTGTAGGAGTGGAAATAGTGCAGCGTTTCTGAAGAACAATTTGGCAATTTCATTCATCCATTTATCCATCATTCGACAAAGACGTATTAAGCCCTCTTTCCATGCCAGGCACTCTTCTAGAGGCTGTAGATACTGCAATGAACAAAGCGGACAAAAACTCTCTGCCCTTTTGGAGCTCACATTCTAGTGGCAAGGGTGGAAAGGGCAGGAGGAAATAAGATACTCTGGGGGAGAAAAATAAATGAATGAAAATGTCTTTAATAAGTAACAGGTAAGAAATTCTATGAAAAAAACTTAAGCATAATGGGGGAGGGAATGGAAGTAGGTTATAGTTTTAAATAAGGTGCTCAGTGAAGATCTCAAGGATAAGGTAACATTTACTCCAAAGTTATGTTTAAAAGTTTATAGCTACAAACAACAAAGACCTAATGGAAACATACCAAGTGCTCTTTGCGATTATCTTAAAAAGATGGGATTTGTGGTGATTTTTTGTGTGCTGTATTCTATGTCTGTGTGCTTGTGTGTTTTTAATAAACGGGAATTTTTGAGAATGTCAGGCATCTCTATTTTTTGAAAGGTCCCCCAAGGCAATTCTGATGGCACAGTCAGATATAAAACTGTTTCCTTCCCACCCTATATTTTAGATTCTAGGTAATTCTAAATAAAGATCTCAATAATTCTGAGCATACTGAATTCAATATTTTATTCTTTTTCCACATCTTTATTGGAGTATAAATGCTTTACAATGCTGTGTTAGTTTCTACTGTACAACAAAGTGAATCAGCTATATGTATACGTATGTCCCCGTATCCCCTCCCTCTTGCGTCTCCCTCCCACTCTCCCTACCCCATCCCTCTAGGTTGTCACAAAACATCGAGTTAGATAATTTAAATCTTCCTAATATTCCCATCAATTAGTTTTCTAAAGAGTCATACATAAATACCTCATAGTGCATTGTGACAAATAAATGATGTAACTCAAGTGAAGAGGTTGGCATCCTGCTCAATAAATGTTTAGCTACCATCACTGTTGTTATTAGTGTATGAGGCTTAATGGAGAATAAGCTATTTGACCCAGACCTTGAAAAAAGAATGGGATAAGGATGGGTAAAAGATGTGGTTAAAGGTCAGATATTGGATTTTCTAGGCAGGAGAAATGCAAGGCCAAAGACATGGGCAATGAGCTGATCATGAGCAAAGGCACTCTTCCTTTCATTCCGTATACACTGCTGGGCTATTAGACCAGAAGCTTCCACAAGTGCTGGGACTGCGTCCACCTTGTTCACTGCTTTATCCCAGAACTTAGCACAGCACACAAAAGAGATACAGATATTATTTGAGTGCTCAAAGTATTTTGACCACAACAAAAAGGTGTCCATTTTAGATTTGTCCTAAAGTCATTCTATGACATCAGTCATCATTTAAATAAGGTGCTAACCAGAGCCATGCTAAGAAAAGGCGTTAACCAAGATACCCTCAAGCTATAAAAATAAAATGTAGGGCTTCCCTGGTGGCGCAGTGGTTAACAGTCCGCCTGCCGATACAGGGGACACGGGTTCATGCCCCGGTCCAGGAAGATCCCACATGCCACTGAGCGGCTGGGCCCATGAGCCATGGCCGCTGAGCCTGCGCGTCCAGAGCCTGTGCCCCGCAACAGGAGAGGCCACAACAGTGAGAGGCCCGTGTACTGCAAAAAATAATAATAATAATAAAATAAAATGTAATCATTTGTTGGATTTGTATGCAATAACAATTCATTTATCTGACATGATTAGGAAATTAGTAAATTCTTTAGAATGGAAATATCTCTTTAATATAAAATGTTTAAATTTTATTTTAACAAAGTTGGATGGAAATATTTAAAAATTTTATTCCAAATACTGTGGCATACAGAACAAAATTGAGCCTTTCCTTTAATGAATCTGAGTCGATCACGGATCACAAATTGTGAACAGCCAAAAAATACCTTTGGCTACCTTAAACAAGCAAAGTATTTTATCGGGATGTTTTAGAGTAGTACCCCAAGTTAAAGGAAAACTGGACAACCAACCTTGAAGAGATCAGGGACCATGCAGGAAGCTGTGGTCTACGTGCAAGGGAAGAATGAAGCATTTCTTCAGGGTACCACCACCAGGATAAAGCAGCTCCACTAGCTTTGAGTCACTCTACTCGACACCCATATTCCTGCAAGAAAACAGCTCAACTGACCTGGCTTGGGTGATAGGCTCGACCTTATCCAGGAGAGGAGAGGACACCTTAAGTGATGGTTCCACTGGAACTGAGTACAACTTGGGAAGGGTAGTTTTCCAAAGGGAACTCACAGTGCTGCTTCCAAAAGAGAGCAGAATGAAAGCTGGACACCTGAAAACACAGAGGTCCAACACAAGAATTAGTGATCATTTTGAACATCAATTATAGCACCAGTGTATAATCCAGTGATGTTCTTGGAACCTAGTCATCTGTTCAAGGTTACTTTTCCCCTTCACTTAATGGTCTCAGACTTCTGTACTTCTGGGAGTTCTAATTTTTATAATTCTTTTATCTCTCTTTTTCTTTTAAAATGATTATTTCTTTCTCACTATTTTCAATTTGCCTCCTCTGGGTACTTTCAATTTACCTACTTCACTACTTTTTTTTTTTTTTTTTTTTTTGCGGTACGCGGGCCTCTCACTGCTATGGCCTCTCCCGTTGCGGAGCACAGGTTCCGGACGCGCAGGCTCAGCGACCATGGCTCACGGGCCCAGCCGCTCCGCGGTATGTGGGGTCTTCCCGGACCAGGGCACGAACCTATGTCCCCTGCCTCAGCAGGTAGACTCTCAACCACTGTGCCACCAGGGAAGCCCTTCACTACTTTTAATTTACTTTCCTCCTCTACTTGGCTATGGACTAGGAAATGAAAGAAACAAGCTTATTAGATGTATGTGTATAATGAGGCTATAAGTGAGTATAGGTCTATGAGTAAAATTCAGGTGATAAACACAGACTTGGTGTCATCTACATTGCTGCTCAGATACTTATCTTGCTAATGTTTACTTGTTTAGCTGATTTGATAGCAACTAGATGAGGAATTTCTCTGTAAATGGTATGCTTCCATTTTTTTAAAAGGACACGATGTTCTTTTATCATTTTTTATTTCTTCTTCGTCATAGCACTGAAACGAAGGAAAGGGCAAATATTTTCTCAGTTTGACAAGTATACAAATGGAGCTACAGAGAGTTTGAAGTACATGTATGGGAAGGGGCTAGTGCTAGGCCCCAAGTGTCCCAGTCTCCATTCTAGTTAATAGATTCAGCTATGTCAATATCAGGAGATCTACAGCATCATAGATCAGAGGCAGCTTAAAACTCAGGGATCACTAAGGGATAGAACAAGTAAGTGTACGGTACAGACAGAAAAGCACAGAGAAAATGTCATATGTAGCTGTAGAACAAGCACAAAATCCCGAGACCAGTGTATTGATAAGTAAATGGGCACAAATATAGAACAGCTTAAGTTAACTAAATGGAAACAAACATAGATTTCATTGTGCAATCACTCTTAGCAGCAACTTGGAGGAAATACTGAAAATATGTTTGCCAATTTTCAGGTGACACAAAATGGGAAGTATTACTAACATGTCAGATGACAGGAATAAGATTCTAGGTGGAACTATTGGCTAGATGAAAGTTAACATGAATTTATAAAATTATATATGTGTATCTATGATTTAAATTTACAATCATGGTACAGGGGAAGACTGGCTTGACAACAGTCATAGGGATTTTGGTTTACTGCAAATAAAGAGATAATAATACTAATATTTACTGAACATAGTAGTTGGCATCATACTAAGTTCTTTACATGTATTATATCAATTCTCACAACAATTCTGAAAAAAGTGGGCTCTATCATCAACAGCATCATTATCATAATCTCCATGTTATAGGTGAGAAAACTAATAATTTGGGAAATACAATTTCCAGAGTCCAACAGCTTATCAGTGTCAAAACCAGGAGTTAAAAAACAAAACAAAACAAAACAAAACAAAACCCAGGAGTTAAACATACCTAAATCCATGCCTTAACTAATATGCTACCGTTATTGTTGAAAAATAAATTCCACTAATAAAAGACTCGAAGAAGTCTCTTTGCAATGCTCACTTTTCTATTGGAGTACTGTGTGCATTTTTCTGGGAATCAATAACTTTTTTGATCTATATATACCTTTTATAAAGATTCAGTCACAGTTTATCCTGAGAGCGTCGGAAAGCATGCATATAAGATATGAATGAGAAAACGAAGAAAAAGAGTTTGAGACGCCTTAAAACACACAAATATGAAACAGAATTATGCATGGTGTTGAGGCAGGAGCCTAGGTGTTGGAGTTAGCCAGACTGGATCCACCCCTCTTTGCTGTGTGACCTTGCACCAGTTTCCCCACCTGTAAAATGTGCATGATGATCCCTTCCTGACACTATTGCTGGGAGCACTGGAAACAATGCATGTGAAGCTCCTTGGTTCAGTTCTTCTGCACAGAAGTACTCGAGAGATAGTATTATTACTGCTCTTTGTGGAAGTTAAAGGAAAATGGACTTTATCTTGATATTAGGAAGAACCTTTAAAGATGGCAACTGTCAGAAAGGGAATTAGCTGCCTCATGAAATAGTGAACTGCCATTCTGGGCTGGAATAGGGGGGAGGTGGGGAATGACGCTTAGTCAACTTATACATGCCCTTTAGGAGAATACGGCGCTGCATTAGATAAGGATTTGGATTAGGTGTTCTCTGAGGTCCCTTTTAAAGCTGAGATTCTGAATAAGAACAGGTGTGCTTTCTTCCATCTCCAAACACGTGCTGACTAACCATCAGTGCGACCCACGATTTGAGATGCAGCAGTGGGGTGAGGTGAGTACATGCAGACACTGTCACCATCTTACCCACTCCCCACGGGCTCGAGGACACACCCTTTCCATAAGTCTGGCAAAGTAAAGGACTATTTATAATCCCAGGTTAGCAAGAAGTCTTTGTATTGTTAAGCAGGTGACTTTGGCATCAATCATGTGTATATATATATATATATATATATATACATATATAAAATTTATAGCCACAGCTAAATAACCCAGATGGATAAAGTTAGTTGAATAGGGCAAAAATGGAAAAAGAAAGGACAGACAGCATGACTGCTTGTTAATATTTCTTTGGCCACTGCACCCTTCACCCTTCTCCCAGATGACAGCCCTGTTTGTGAATTATAGCATCTGGTCTGAGTTGCTTCATTTTACTACCTCACACTAGCATGCCATTGGTGAATTGATTTTATTCTTTTTGTTTTTAATGACTGTTTGGGAGTAACTCATATTTACATGATGTTTTGAAGACCTGAGTTGCCCTTTGCTTTATCTTTTGAGCCAGATTTCGTAGTGGTGTCTCTATTTACAAAGGCAGAAGAAAAGTTTTACTAGGTTACTAAAGTCTGGGAATTCATCTGGGATGATGAAAAAGAGTAATTACAAACTGACCTCAAGTGCTGGGGAAGTGTTCTGAGCATTTTGTTTACCAGCCAGAGAGATGAAATCTACCTCTTTGAAGTTTTCTGCCTGACACATTTCTGGCCAGTCTAAAGCAAAGTTATGAGATTTTCTCATGTCACGGGATGCTGAATTTCTATTTTGGACTTTGGATTTTTCACAATATGAAACTTATTAAAGTCAAAACATACTCTGTCCCATGCTGCTTGTCCTACCTGGAAATCTCTTCCCCTCAGTCTTTTTCACCAGACCATTTTTTACTCATCCTTCAGGTCTCTGCTTCAAGATACTACTTCCTCATAGAGCCTTCCCTCTCTACCCTGCATCAGGTCTCTGTGTTCCATGCTTTCCTAGCACTCGTCCATTTTTCTTCTCTATCTCCTCAACATTTGTAGTTATGTATTAAAGAATAAAGTAAGACATGTGGACCAAAGTTGAGCAAACAATAAGCAGTAGTGAGGGGCTGAGTTGAACTTTTAACTTTTAGAGGAGACTTACCCTATTAGAAACTTAACATTGAGTTACTTTTCTTTGAATTAATGTCATGAAAAGTTAGAATGCACTCAATTCATTCAACATGTATTTGTAAGTAGTTCTTTCTTGAAAACATGATTCTCTGTTTGTCCATCAAAGATTCGGACAAAGGTCTTTCAGAAAAACAGTTCAACCAGATTATTTTTTGACTGGCCATGTGGGCAGAAGCATTTATGCACAAAGGTCACAAGTAAGGCAAACATTACAAAGGTACAAGATCTGCCACAGTTTCATTACTGCTTTCCCTAATACTTTCTGGGACTATATTGTTGTCAAGATAATGTTTTGGGGGAAAGTGAAAATTTAACTCAAAGTATGGGCGTATTTAACCAATAGCAGTGGTTTCCAGTTGCCTCAAAGATTTGCTTTTTGGTTTTTCCGTACCCTGACCTCATAACCCCACTCTTACTATAGATTCTTTTTTCTTTTTAATTAATTTTTTTTTAATTTATTTATTTTTGGAGGCATTGGGTCTTCGTTGCTGTGCACAGGATTTCTACAGTTGCAGCGAGCAGGGGCTACTCTGGGTTGAGGTGCGCAGGTTTCTCATTGCAGTTGCTTCTCTTGTTGCGGAGCATGGGCTCTAGGTGTGCGGGCTTCAGTAGTTGTGGTGCGAGGCTCAGTGGTTGTGGTGCACAGGCTTAGTTCCTCCACGGCATGCGGGATCTTCCTGGACCAGGGCTCGAAGCCGTGTCCCCTGCATTGGCAGGTGTATTCTTAACCACTGCGCCACCAGGGAAGTCCTTACTATAGATTCTTGAGGTCAGGGACAAAGTCCACAGTATTCTTCATCTTACTCTTAGTGCCTGGCACAGAGAAGTTGCTCAATAAGCAATCATTGAGTAAATGAGTGGATCCTACCATAAGTTCTCCTTGCACAGAAGCAAATTAAAGTGTAATCAAAACAATAAGTGATCCAGAAATTCCACTCCTGGGTATGTATCTGAAGAAAACCAAAAACACTCATTCGAAAAGATACATGTACCCCAATGTTCATAGAAGCATTATTTACAATAGCCAGGATATGGAAGCAACCTGAGTGTCCGTAAACAGATGAATGGACAAAGAAGATGTGGTACATATATTTACAGTGGAATGCTACTCAGACATAAAAAGGAATGAAATTTTGCCATTTGCAACAACATGAATGGGCTTGCATGGTATTATGCTAAGCAAAAAGAGTCAGAGAGAGAAAGACAAATACTGTATATTATCACTTATATGTGGAATCTAGTTAATATTACAAAAAAAGAAACAGACTCTCAGATATAGAAAACAAACTAGTGGCTACCAGTGGGGAGAGGGAAGTGGGGAGGGGCAAGATAAGGGTAGGGGATTAAGAGGTACAAACTACTATGTATATAACATCTTATGGAAAACCCCGAACGAACTTTTTGGCCAACCCAATAAAAAAACTACAAGGACATTTTGTACAGCCCTGGGAATACAGCCAATAGTTGATAATAACTATAAATTGAGTGTAATCTTTAAAAATTGTGAATCATTATGTTGAACAACTGAAACTTATGTAACATTGTAAATTAACTATACCTCAAAAAAATAATGCTACAAAAACAATAAATAAATAGAAACCTTTATATCAGCAGGGGAAGTTTGATTATAAAATAGGTAGCTCTTTAATCCAACATTACTTGATTACCATTCATCACAAGTATTGTCTTTCTTTACCACCACTTACAAAGAACACCTTTGGAGTTCCTCTATGTGACTTGTCTTCAGGAGCTGTTTTTAAACCTCATGAAAAAAGACTGTCTTGATTATTACTTGTACCCTGTTTACTGCTTCCAGATGATTATCAGATGTCTCAATTATCCACTTTAGTCATCATAGTTGACTTCAAATAGTCCTTGATAAGTGTTTCTTATTTCTAGGTATCCTATGCTATTCCATCGATCCTTGTCTACCTCTCTGTCAGCACCACACTATTTTGATTAATAAAGCTGTATAGTAAGCATTAACATCAGGAAAGGTGATTCTTCCCACACAGTTTTTTTTAATGTAATACATTTTATGTTTGAAAATCTTTTATTGCCACTCTATTGTATTTTTCCTCAACAAAAAGTTATCTATAAATTGAAAATAAATTTCTCTTTACTTTCTGTAATAAAAGACTTTGTGTTAAAACAAAACAAAAAAACCCCACAATTATTTAATTATTACAAAATATTTTGGACATTTTTGTAATAAAGGTAGGACCCTCCCTCATGCTATTGCTTGGATATAGAAAACACTCATTTCAATATCAAGAATGTTCATCACTTAAGGTTTCACATGAAGTTTAATTCCTATTACGTATACATGAAAGAGTTTTCATTATAAATCTTAATGGCAAAGTCATAAGCAACTTTGAGTTATCAGTGGTAAATCATCATGACTAAAATCAGAAAAAAATTTTTTCACACACACACACACACTGTATTTTATTTTTACAAGAGATAAATAAACTGACACCAAAAAGCATTGTAAATGGATGACCACAACAAAAGCAACAATGATTGCAATTACCAAACACAAAACACACTCACACTATGTCATAATATTGACATTCAGTCCAGCAATCCTCCACTGTAACAGCTCCTTTACTTTGCAGTGAAAATTGATTTGTATATTTTTTGCCTCTGAGTCCTTGTGGGATTTTTTTTTTTTATTATTCAAACAGAAAGTCACAAAAATTATAATCATCCTCATCAGTTCACTCAGTCCCATGTAATTAATTTTTTTTTCATCTTGATCTTTTGTTAGCACTTTTATGAATTCATCAGTTTTCCATTAGAGTTCTGAAAACGCTTATCCATTCAGTTCAGCAGTATAGTCAGTTACCAGAAACCTGTACTTGTCAGAGTCTTTTCCATGAATTCCTTGAAGATGAAACCCTTTTATAGGAACATTTTTGCAAAAGCATCAGAGTACACCCAGAACTGTCTGTAAATGACAAAAGACTTAAAAATGACCACGGTTAAAGATTTGATGAAAGTTCATAATAATGCAATTGAGAAGGAAATTTACTTATTTCTGAGATATACATTTTAAAGTAATAACTAGAATTATGGCTTACAACATTATACCAGAACATATAAGATTTTTAGAAATTTCATGTAACGTCTGTAACATTTATATTAACATATTTCCATACAAATAACCCAAAGAAAGTTTAGTATTAATTGTTTTTTGTTTGTTTGTTTTATACTACAGGTTCTTATTAGTCATCAATTTTATACACATCAGTGTATACATGTCAATCCCAATTGCTCAATTCAGCACACCACCATCCCCACCCCACCGTGGTTTTCCCCCCATACGTTTGTTGTCTACATCTGTGTCTCAACTTCTGCCCTGCAGACCGGTTCATCTGTACTATAAAATCAGAAATTTTTCTCTGTTTGCTTGTTTGGTAAGGAAGCAAGGGATTAGGCAGAGCCCCACTAGGGATTTACACTATTTCTTCAGAGCTTTATGAAGATTGCTAATAGTTGCTGTTATTAATTCATGTTCTTTCATAGGAGGGAAATGAAATTAGAGCTGCTCTGATTTGTTTCACTGGACAGAACTAGAACCAATGAGTGGAAGTAACAAAACACCTACTTTAATTCATTGTTAGAAAGGTCCACCATTAGCAAAATTCTACTTAAAATATGTAGCTGCCAGTTTCCTGGCCTCTGGTTTTGTGCTTTCATCACAATGGAAGGAGCTTATCATAAATCCTAGAAATGATATTTGATCTCCTCGATGATGGTGGTGAGGTAAGGACAGTTATTTCAGCCTCTTGTGGGTGAGTAAAAGGCCAGCATTAGAACAATAAGAATTTGAAATATAATCTTATTGTTTAGGGAGGAATGTGCTTATCTAATGGCCCTGTAGAATTTGAAGAGTTTCAAATAAAAATTGTGGACTAGAATTTAGGGGAAGAGATGCCTGAGGGAGGGTGAGAAGGGACAGCCAGGCGGAGAGGGAAACGTTTCCCCCCCAGATAAACTTTTTTCATTTTGTTGGCTGTATGATGTACTTAAGAAGGCTCCCTGGCTGAGTCTGCCCTAATCTCACATCAAATATCACTGCTGTGTGCTGTGTGCACAGGTGAGGCATGGGTTTCTCCCTTTTTGGCAGCTCTGGGTCAGTGCAATAATCCTTGAAGGGGTTCAAGAGGCACAAAGAGAGGAGTGAGAACGAGAATGAATTTATGGTTTGCTTATCGTTATAAAGCTGGAGTGCCCACGGAAGCTGATCTGACTGGACCCACATAGGCCAGCCTAACCCAGTTAGAAAGGTTATGTATGTATCAAGTAACTACAGAAGGATACACACACACACACACACACACACACACACACACACACACACACACACTCTGGCTAATTGTTATTAATGGGCACTCTCACCTGAACCCAATTATTCTAACTGGACTCAGTATATTAATTTACTCTGTCTTTCTCTTTCTGTCTAGAAATTCCAGATGCTAATGTCAAATTTCCCAGTATAGCGCCTGATTTCTGCCCTGTGCTTTTTCGAGATGACCTAGAGATAGTCATTGGTTGCCAACAGCTTAAAGTCCAAATGCCCAGACCCAGTATAATCTAGCTCCAACCTAACTTTCTAGCCCAGTATCTTCTTTTGATGAATCTTCTCCAATCATCCAATCCCCTAAACACACCCTATGATGCTGTAACTCTTGACGTCAGCTCATGCTACTTGCCATCAATGCCTTCCAGCTGTTCTCTATATTGTCCAAAACTTTCAAGAAGATTAGGCATTGATTCCCACAGATTGATCTTCTCATAGCCCAGGACCCAGACTAACTCCACGCTTTGTACACAGAGAAAGCTCTGGCTCCCCCAGGTTGGCCCACCTGGCTCAGCAGAGCCCAGTTTTATAGAGAGTAGTTGCAAACTGGCAGTGTGACGACCATGTTTACAGAAGTATTTCCTTTGGCACAGTTTGAGTATGCATGACATTTAACAAAAACTTTCTGAATTAGTTGCCAATGCTTGAAAAGTAGACCATTCCACATTATTTTTTTTAAAGCTAGATTTCCAGCTTCTTTCGAAATATCAGGAAATATGCATCTGAGTTTACCTTCCTGAATAGCAAAAATCAGCCAGCACTGACTGAGTAGGAGCTGTCCTTTCATTTGAGGCTCGTCTCTTTTATTTGCTACAGTTCTCAGTGCTCCCACATTTCTTATAACCAACTTGCTTTACTCATTTATTCCACCTGACTGGATGCTGTGGGTATTTGAGTTTGTACATCACCACCCCTTGCACCAAGGAATTGTCAAATTTTATCCTCCAGAACACATGGTTCTATAGAGCTATAGCCTTTCCCAGGAAGAGCCACGAGACAGCAAAGCAAAACAAGCTGGACACCCTAATTTGGTTCAGTCCTTCTCCCAACAAATATCATCTCCTCCCTCCCACACCAGAGAGGAATAGATGTCCTAGTCTGCTGTGAATTGTGTTCCAACTCTCTTTTTTCCAAGGTTGTGAGACAAAACTATTCATCCTCCTCTGCCATCCATTATTATAGTAAGTTTTCTATTTTAGAATAGTTTTAGATTCAAAGAAAATTTGCTACCATAATACAGGTTGTTTCCTTATACTACCTCAGACCAAGTTTTCTCTGTTACTAACATCTTACATTAGTATGGTTTGTTTGTGACAAACTGTAAACAAAAATTAATACATAATTATTAGCTGAAGTCCATACTTGATGCAGATTTCCCTAGTTTTTAACCTAATGCCCTTTTTCTGTTCTCAAGATTCTATCCACATGACATTTAGCCATCATGTCTTCTTAATCTCCTCTTGGCTCTGAGAATTTCTCAGACTTTCCTTGTTTTCGATGACTTTGACAGATTTGGGAATACTGGTCAGGTACATTATAGAATGGCCCTGACTTAGGAGGTGACTGAGATTTTTCATCATGATTAGACTGAGGTTGTGGGTTTCAGTAAGGAAGACCACCGATATAAAATGCCATTATCGTCATGTCATATCCAGAATATAAACTATTGATGAATATAAACCTCGATCACTAGGCCGAGGCTGTATTTGTCAGATTTCGGCACTGTGAAATTTCTCTTTTTCCCCCTTTCCACACTGTACTTTTTGGAAGAAAGTCACTATGTACAGCCCATACATCAGGAGTGGGGAGTTACGCTCCGCTTCCTTGAAGACAGAGGACTTACGTAAATAATTTGGAATTCTGTATGGGAGATTTGTCTATTCTCCCTTTCTTTGTTTGTTTGTTTGTCTATTCAATCATTTATATCCGTATGGACTCAAGGATATTTATTTTACCCTTTGGATTATAGTCCAATGCTACTTTATTTTATCACTCAAAATTTGTCATTAGGGGGCTTCCCTGGTGGCGCAGTGGATGAGAGTCCGCCTGCCAATGCAGGGCACACGGGTTCGTGCCCCGGTTCGGGAAGATCCCACATGCCGCGGAGGGACTAGGCCCATGAGCCATGGCCGCTGAGCCTGTGCCTCCCGCAACGGGAGAGGCCACAACAGTGAGAGGCCCGCGTACCGCAAAAAAAAAAAAAAATTCGTCATTGGGAACTCTTTCCCTTAGCTCCTGCTTCACTTTAACACATCCCCATTACTGTGGGATTTTTCTTTTTTTGAGCACTTCCTTACTTTCTGGTACTTCAGGCACATCTTCAGGTATAGCAGGCTTATCTTTTATTTCCTTCCTTGATGCTAAAATTGACCATTTGTCCTAGAAGACCTAATTCTTTTTCTTGGAGAATAGCATCAGAAAACAAGATTTGGTTATTGCCAAGATTTGGTTGGTTGCCTATCATCCACTGTATATATTTTTATTTACTGACAATTCATTGTACTGGTGAGGATGCAGAACTGGGACTCATAACATACATTGCTGATGAGGATGCAAAATGGTACAGCCACTTGGGAAAACAAAATGGCAGTTATTACAAAATTAAACACACACTATTCAGTACAGAAAATGCCCTCTTAAGCATTTAACCAAGTAAAGAGACTCAGTGGTGTCTCAGACAAGAATACAGCCAGCAGCTCAGCTAACGTCTCTGGTCATTACACAATCTCATTTGGCTAAATATTATCTCCCCAAATTACTTGAGATAACATACATTTTTTCTTAGTTGGAAAACAACTTTATCCTCAGATTTTAAAATTAAGCATTGAAATGTTGAAGAGAATCGGCTCCATAATATTAACGTTTTTGTATTAAGTCTTCATGTTGGATATTTTATGTACTTACAGTTTGTACTTATGTACTTACAGTTTATGTACTTACAGTTGAGTTTCACTTGTTAGAGTTAGGAGGTTGATATAAAACATGTCATTAAGCAGTTGATTTAGTCTTCTATTTTAAGTTGACATTTTCTTGTTTATTTGTAGAAACGGAACATGTTTTTTTTTTTTTTTTTTTTTTTTTGCGGTACGCGGGCCTCTCACTGTTGTGGCCTCTCCCATTGCGGAACACAGGCTCCGGACGCGCAGGCTCAGCGGCCATGGCTCACGGGCCCAGCCGCTCCGCGGCATGTGGGATCCTCCCGGACCGGGGCACGAACCCGTGTCCCCTGCATTGGCAGGTGGACTCTCAACCACTGCGCCACCAGGGAAGCCCCGGAACATGTTTTTTAAAAAATAAGTTCAACGTCTTTACAGGTTAGAGTCCACTAACCTTAAAATTGCTAATATAGTGAAAAATTTGCAGTTAAAGAAAATTCTCTGTTAGGTTAATGTAATCACTAAAAGCACCACAGGAAAACAAGTATTGACTGTTCCTGGTAATGAGTTTACCCACACATCTACTCATTCTCTTCACATTATAAAAGTCTTCAAGAAAGAAGATAAAATTCTTCTTTCTAATTCCTTTTTTAATGCCATTCGGGGTTAGGAGGACAACGGAAAGAATGATACTCGGCAGCAACTTGGCCCTACATGCAGCATATAAACCTCTCTAAGCAAGTGGCATTTCTTCTACAAAAAAGCAAATTTCAATTCTTAGTTAACCTTTATTAAATTATTTATTATTGGCTTTGCTCAAAAACGCAGTAAACATAGCCAGGGGCAGCATTTAGAATCTCTGTAGCTTGATAAAGGGCTTCTGACCTGTGCTGCCTATAAAGAGGGTTAATTTATACTTAGTTTTTGTCCATAGTTAGAGTTACTGTATCTCAGATATACCTCAGACAGTCTCAGTTTACACCTGTTTCCAAGCATAATGAATGATACCTATTTCCACTATCAAAAGTGTCCCAGTTAGGATGGCAATCTATAACCTAGCTTGCTGTCCATATAGGTTGGTATTTGTAGAGTGCAAAATCACTACCCTTGAAGTTAGAAAACTTGGGTCCAAGTAATAGCTAGGTTATTTCTTATCTAAGGCTGGAGAGTCCAGAGGTTTTCCAAGGATGTTGCTGCTTTTTCACAGTGTTATGTGCACTACATGAAAGCATGGAAATGCAAAGCTTTGTAAACCATAAAGGACTAAACAAATACAGTATTACAACAATGAAGCAAGTGGGTGGTAGCAAAAGTGAAAACTATAATGGAATACAAGGATTTAAAATGTTTCATAATTTTTTCACCCAATGCCACATCTCTCACTTAAAGTGGTTCATCCTTTCCTCCTCTCCCCTCCTTCCTTTGTTTTCTTCCTTCAGTATTTTTGAGTCCCTACTATGTGCCAGATACTATTCTAGGTGCTATATGAAGAAAGGATACCAAAACAAAAGACTAAGATGCAGCCCTTTCCCACATTAATTAACCCATTCAATCATTTATTCAATATTCATTGAAAACTTCCTATTCTATCCCTAATACTCAAGCATAGTATATTTTTTTATTCATTTAGAGATTATATGTCCAGCAATGAAACTTTGAAATTTTTCCCCAAGTATGTATTATACATTTTTTGTAAGATTTATTTTCCTAGGTATAGTCTCTCTCTCTATATATACACACATATATATAAATTCTATTGAAAATTTGAAAATTGAAAAATTTGGAAAATTGTATCTCTAATTAGTTGTTACTGGTATATAGGAAAGTAGTTGTTTTCATATTGATATTGCATCCAGTAAGCTTGATAAATATGGTTTTTTTCCTAATAATTTATAGATTCGCTTGCATTTTCTAAGTAAATAATGACATAGACTGCAAATAATGACTTGTTTATTCCTTTTTGGTCTTTCTACCACTTATATCTCTACTCCGACAGTGAGCAAGTGGTAACATAAGCAGCCATGTTGCCAGCACTGAACTGTTTGACAACAGTATGTGTTAGTTTTGCCTGTTTTTGTGCTGTCTTTAATTTGATACGCACCCATTTGTATCCGGCTTTTTTCACTCCACATTATATTTGTGAGATTCATTCAGATCTTTGTTGTGGTTATGGAGCATTTATTCTTATTGCTGTGTAGCATTCTATCATATAAAAATTCTGCAATTTACTTATCAATTCTACTGTCGATGAATAGTGGGATTATTTCCAAGTTTGAGCTCTTATAAATAGTGCTGCTAAGAATGTCATTAAATTTGAAGCCATATTTTTCACATAATTTCTTTCAAGTCAGAGGCCCAAACCCTTGAAGGTAGCACACACCCATATAACCAAAGGATAACTACCTCTGTGTTCCCAAGTCCCCCATTATTTGGGGAATTATGTTTTCATCTTATAGTTACAGAACAAAACTAGCTTGAGCCTCAACCACATCAACAAAAAATTAATCAGTCAATCTAAGATAGAAATGGAAAAATTTATTCGAGTCACATTTGAGGATTACAACCCGGGAAGAGCATCTCAGAAATCTCTGAAAACTGTTGTGCCTGTTAGAAGTCAAGACACAGTTACATAAGGTTTTTGAGACAGAGGGCTGTACATTGGATGACATATTATTGACAGTTTACATAATCCAGATTAAGCTCCTTGTGACCCCCTATCAAGAAGGAATGTTATCTTTAAGGAATTGTCTTATTGATGCTAGAACAATATTGCTCTTTATGGCTGAGCAGGTATTTCTGACGATGGGGAGGTCTGGTCGACGCATAATGCAGGTACACAATGCACAATAGGGAGGAGAGCGGAGGCCAGAGGGCAGAGAAAATTTTTTATGTTTAAAATTTTCTTGTCTTGCCATAAAATATGAATTCTATTTCACAACTACATAGAGCAGAGTTTCTTCCACTGGCCTCACTGTCCATTTTACTCTGAATTCTTTATCTTCACCCCGTGACTCACAACAGCTCGCTCTCTCTCTCTCTCTCTCTCTCTCTCTCAGCCCACATTAACCTCAACCTCATTCTCCTCTTCTTCAATCCCCCACTCCCTAGATGTACCAGAACACCAGAGTCAACGCGCCAGCGTGTATCATAGGTTTGAGTGAGAGTCTGGCCAAGGGAGGGAGAGGCAGTGGGGAAGCCAGAGGGTTTCACCTCTGCTGGGCAAACGACTGAAATGTTATTAGATATCTTTGTCCTCAAAATCCTTGAGCTGTCATCTTCAAAGGAATGTCTCACTGGCACTGTGTTAGCCTCAAGTCCCAGTCCTTCCAGCCAGGATTTCTCTCTTCTTCCCCGGCCTCCTTCTCCTCTGGTGTATTCCCCTCCCCTTAGCCACACCTCTCTCATCTTTCTTCCGCGAAGCCCAATTTTCTCTCGCTTTATTATGCAAGACCCTTCCTCTGTTCTGGGTCCCAGCCCTTGACACTCAAATGGCTCCTCTGAGTTTAAATAAACAAAAAACCATTTTCTCCTCAGAAAAATTGTTCTGCCAGTCAAAACAGAAACTTTCCGTCTACACATTAAATGGATTTAATAAGTGCAATCCAAGGACTAATACTAAGAATTCACTTTTCTTTTACTGACAATTGGAATTTAACCAAGTGTGAGCCCTGACAGCAAATATGCCCAAATCACACGGAAGTTAATTTTTGTCAATAGAATCGCCACCAGGGGGCGGTAACACCAAAGCATTTGTATATTTCAGGACTATCTCCTACCCTCACCAACCACAGTATCCCTGCCCCTTCTGCTAAACAAATGTCAACATCCTCAGCCTTCCTGCCTCAGGCACAGACAACTCAAGTGGTCGCTGCTGGGGATGTGGACCACCAAATGCAACATTATTAAGACGTGGTTTCGGTTATTTGGGTTTTACACAGTATTCTTTGCCAAATGTATTGAAAACATGTTTTCATGAGAACCTATCTCATTCCACCTACTGCTGGCTAAATTTATCTCCTCTGAGTTTAACAACATGGAGTGATTAATTAGGGACCAAACCATTTCCTGAGTACTTTGGACATAACCGGTTCTGTGACTGTGATTCACCCTCATTGCTTCAGCCCTCTGTCCCTAATAAAATGCATTTATTTATGCTTTCCGTGGTTTGTTTACCTCTTTTTACCTTCTTTCAGATTTAGAAAAGCAAAGTTGCTTATTCCTCTCTTTCTTTAAAAAACAGTTTTAATTAAAACACAATTAAAGCAATCCCATTAAGAGCTAAGTCATACATGTTAACTTCTGCTCAAATTCCTCTAGTGGCTTCTCATCTCTAAGCAAAAGTCAAATGCTAACAATGACCAAAAAACCCCATAGGATCTGTCTAGTCCCTGTCCACACTATCTTATCTCTTTCCACTCTCCGCCTGAGTGCTCCTTGCTAGCCAACAGGCATGCTCCACCTCAGGACTTTGCCCCTGCTGGTTCCTCTTCTTGGATCATCTTTCCCCACTGCCACCCCCATAACTGCATAAGTCTTCCTTCACTTCCTCCAAATATCATCTTCTAAGTAAGCCTTTCCTAGCCACTGCATCTTAAATGAAAACCATCATCACTCACCCATACCTATGTGCACACTCACTCTCTCTATCCCCTTCCTTTCTTTTTTTGCCTTAGCATTTCCACTAACATCCCATGCCTTTTACTTATTTATGTAGTTTATTCCTTGTTTCTCTACAAAAAAGTAAGCTGCCTGGGTGTAGGCTTTTAAAATATATTTTATTCACTGCTCTATTTCCAACACCTAGAATAATATCTGGCACATAGTAGGAGCGCAACAAACATGTATTGAAAGGATGACTAAACAAAACAGACAGAAAAAAAAAACAGAATTGCATGATAAAAATAGTTCCACCACGTTTGTTCCTTCTCATTATTCACATCTCTGCTCAATAATCATCTCTACCTACGCTATTTCAGTAGCCTTTCCTAAAAGTCATTCTCTATGTCTTTATCCTGATTTACTTCTTCATAGCATTCACCACTGCCAAACTTAATTACTCAAATATTTGTTTACTTTGAATAAATAAATTATTTGTCTTGCCCAGTTGAATGTAAACTCCATGAGGGCAAAAAAAAAAAAAAAAAAATTGTCCTGTTCACTGTTGTATCTCCTCAGCTTAGAATTTTTTTTAATCAAAGATCTTTGACCATATATGTGTGGGTTTATTTCTGAACCCTTGATACTGTTTCATTGATCTATATGTGTGTCCTCTCTCTAATTTCACACTGTTGTAACTAATGTATAATTTTATAGTAAGTCTGGAAATCAGGTAGTGCATTAATTTCTCCCCAAAATCTTCCTGGGATTTTGATTGGGATTGTACTGAATCTATATATCATTTTGGAAAGAATGGACATCTTAACAATTTGAATTCAAGGATGTATGTTTGAGGATCCCATAAGCAGAAATGACTCATGCCCTATTCCTTGAAAGAACTCTAGGAAAGTGGCAACACCCAAAAGGAAAGGAGTTGATGGTTTTAAGCTTCATCAGAGATAATCTTGCATCAATGGTGGCCCCAAATGTGCAGAAACGACTGCCCCTAAAGAGATCAAGTAATCAGAAGCGATGAGTATCTCAGCAGTGACTCATGATGGATAAATGATCAGGGAGGTAGAAAACTTGTTCCTTGTCTTAAGGTCTGGGCTCTATATGCTGCCCTAGGTTTCAACTCCAAGAAAACTGGAGTTGAATTTCCCATCAGTACAATTTGATGGGAAGCACTGAGTTGAAGTTAAGGCAATATAAGGAAAATGAGAAAATTAGATGTATTAATCTAGATTCTCCAAAGAAACAGAACCAATAGGATAAATATACATATACATATATAAATATATATGATTTATTATAAGGAATTGGCTCACATAAATATAGAGGCTAGAAAGTCCCAAAATGTGTAGCTGGCAACCTAAAGATGCAGGAAGAGCCAAAAGTCTAAGAATCAGGAAAACTGATGGAGTTTCAATCCAAGTCCAAGGCTCAGTGCAGAAGACTAATGTCCCAGCTCAAAGACAGAGAGAGTGATTTTTCCTTTACTCAGCCCTTTTTGTTCTTCTCAGGCCTCCAGTGAATTGGATGAGACTCACCCACACAGGGCAGGGCAATCTGCCTTACTGGGTCTACTGGCTCTACTGTTAATCTCACCTAAAAACACCCTCACGAGCACACCAAGTATAATGTTTAACCAAATATCTGGGCATCTTGGGGCCAGTCAAGTTGACTTGACTTGAGATCACATGAGATCATTGTTGCACCCTAATTTCTGGATTGAAATTCATACTTGTGACATTAGACTCACTTTTCTGACTTACTGTTTGAGACATAGATCCATTGGCTAACCTGAATAGAAAAGTGGAGAGGAGAAGGAAAGAAATTGCATCAGTTTTTTCACCATTTATCAAAAATGAAGGTAGGGCTTCAAGATGGTGGAAGAGTAAGACGTGGCGATCACCTTCCTCCCCACAAATACATCAGAAATACATCTACATGTGGAACAACTCCTACAGAACACCCACTGAGCACTGGCAGAAGACCTCAGACTTCCCAAAAGGCAAGAAACTCCCCGGTGGGGGAAGCTTCGGAGCCACGGAGGAGAGCGCAGCGACAGAGGTGCGGAGGGAAAAGCAGAGATTCCCGCACGGAGGATCGGTGCTGACCAGCACTCACCAGCCCAAGAGGCTTGTCTGCTCACCCGCTGCGACGGGCGGGGATGGGAGCTGAGGCTCGGGCTTCAGTCAGATCCCAGGGAGAGGACTGGGGTCGGCTGCGTGAACACAGCCTGAAGGGGCTAATGCGCCACAGCTAGCAGGGAGGGAGTCCGGAAAAAGTCTGGAGCTGCCGAAGAGACAAGAGACTTTTTCTTGCGTTTTTCTTTCCTGGTGCGCGAGGAGAGGGGATTCAGAGCTCTGCTTAAAGGAGCTCCAGAGATGGACACGAGCCGCGGCTATCAGCGCGGACCCCAGAGACGGGCATGAGACACTAAGACTGCTGCTGCCGCCACCAGGAAGCCTGTGAGCGCTTGTTATCATTGGTGGATTTGTTTCCTTGTTTGGTTGCTCTCTTCTTTCTTTCTTATTACTTTTTAATTTTTTTTGATAAATATAATTTATTTTAATAACTTTATTTTATTTTTTCTTTCTTTCTTTCTTTTTTTCTCCTTTTTATTCTGAACCGTGTGGATGACAGGGTCTTCATGCTCCAGCCAGGCATCAGGCCTGTGCCTCTGAGGTGGGAGAGCCGAGTTCAGGACACCGGTCCACCAGAGACCTCCCAGCTCCACGTAATATCAAACGGCGAGAATCTCCCAGAGATCTCCATCTCAACGCCAAGACCCAGCTCCACTCAACGACCAGCAGGCTACAGTGCTGGACACCCTTTGCCTAACAACTAGCAAGACAGGAACACAATCCCACCCATTAGCAGAGAGGCTGTCGAAAATCATAATACGGTCACAGACACCCCAAAACACACCACTGGACATGGACCTGCCCACCAGAAAGACAAGATCCAGCCTCATCCACCAGAACACAGGCACCAGTCCTCTCCACCAGGAAACCTACACAACCCACTGAACCAACCTTAGCCACTGGGGGCAGACACTGAAAACAATGGGAACTACGAACCTGGGGCCTGTGAAAAGGAGACCCCAAACACAGTAAGTTAAGCAAAATGAGAAGACAGAGAAACACACAGCAGATGAAGGAGCAAGGTAAAAACACACTAGACCTAACAAATGAAGAGGAAATAGGCAGTCTACCTGAAAAAGAATCCAGAGTAATGATAGTAAAGATGATCCAAAACCTTGGAAACAGAATGGAGAAAATACAAGAAACATTTAACAAGGACCTAGAAGAACTAAAGAGCAAACAAACAGTGATGAACAACACAATAAATGAAATTAAAAATTCTCTAGAAGGAATCAATAGCAGAATAACTGAGGCAGAAGAATGGATAAGTGACCTGGAAGATAAAATAGTGGAAATAACTACTGCAGAGCAGAATAAAGAAAAAAGAATTGAGGACAGTCTCAGAGACCTCTGGGACAACATTAAATGCACCAACATTTGTATTATAGAGGTCCCAGAAGAAGAAGAGAGAAAGAAAAGAACTGAGAAAATATTTGAAGAGATGATAGTTGAAAACTTTCCTAATATGGGAAAGGAAATAGTCAATCAAGTCCAAGAAGCGTAGAGAGTCCCATATAGGATAAAACCAAGGAGAAATAGGGCAAGACACACTTTAATCAAACTATCAAAAATTAAATACAAAGAAAAAATATTAAAAGCAGCAAGGGAAAAACAACAAATAATATACAAGGGAATCCCCATAAGGTTAAGAGCTGATCTTTCAGCAGAAACTCTGCAAGCCAGAAGGGAATGGCAGGACATATTTAAAGTGACGAAAGGGAAAAACCTACAACCAAGATTAGTCTACCCAGCAAAAATCTCATTCAGATTTGGCAGAGAAATTAAAACCTTTACAGACAAGCAAAAGCTAAGAGAATTCAGCACAACCAAACCAGCTTTACAACAAATGCTAAAGGAACTTCTCTAGGCGGGAAACACAAGAGAAGGAGAAAACCTACAATAACAAACCCAAAATAATTAAGAAAATGGTAGTAGGAACATATGTATTGATAACTACCTTAAATTGATAACTACCTGGAACAGGAGAAAAAGCCCAGAGATAAACCCACACACACATGGTCACACTATTTTTGATAAAGGAGGCAAGAATATACAATAGAGAAAAGAGAGCTTCTTCAATCAGTGGTGCTGGGAAAACTGGAGAGCCTAGATGTAAAATTAGAACACTCCCTAACACCATACACAAAAATAAACTCAAAATGGATTAAAGACCTAAATGTAAGGCCAGACACTATAAAACTCTTAGAGGAAAACATAGGCAGAACACTCTATGACATAAATCACAGCAAGATCCTTTTTTACCCACCTCCTAGAGAAATGGAAATAAAAACAAAAATCAACAAATGGGACCTAATGAAACTTAAAAGCTTTTGCACAGCAAAGGAAACCATAAACAAGACGAAAAGACAACCTTCAGAATGGGAGAAAATATTTGCAAATGAATCAACGGACAAAGGATTAACCTCCAAAATTTACAAGCAGCTCATGCAACTCAATATCAAAAAAACCAAGCAACCGGGCTTCCCTGGTGGCGCAGTGGTTAAGAATCCGCCTGCCGATGCAGGGGACACGAGTTCGTGCCCCGGTCCGGGAAGATGCCACATGCCGCGGAGCGGCTGGGCCCGTGAGCCATGGGCGCTGAGCCTGCGCTTCCGGAGCCTGTGCTCCACAACGGGAGAGGCCACAACAGTGAGAGGCCCGCGTACCACACACACACAAAAAAAAACCAATCCAAAAATGGGCAGAACACCTAAATAGACATTTCTCCAAAGAACATATACAGATAGCCAAAAAACACATGGGAGAATGCTCAGCATCACTAATCATGAGAGAAATGCAAATCAAAACCACAATGAGGTATCACCTCACACCAGTCAGAATGGCCATCATCAAAAAAAATCTACAAACAATAAATGCTGGAGAGAGTGTGGAGAAAAAGGAATCCTCTTGCACTGTTGGTGGGAATGTAAATTGATACAGCCACTATGGAGAACAGTATGGCGTTTCCTTAAAAAACTAAAAATAGAACTACCATATGACCCAGCAATCCCACTACTGGGCATATACCCTGAGAAAACCTTAATTCAAAAAGAGTCATGTACCACAATGTTCATTGCAGCACTATTTACAATAGCCAGGACATGGAAGCAACCTAAGTGTCCATCGACAGATGAATGGATAAAGAAGATGTGGCACATATATGCACTGGAATATTACTCAGTCATAAAAAGAAAAGAAATTGAGTTATTTGTAGTGAGGTGGATGGACCTAGAGTCTGTCATACAGAGTGAAGTAAGTCAGAAAGAGAAAAACAAATACCATATGCTGACACATATATATGGAATCCAAAAAAAAAAAAAAGGTTCTGAAGAACCTAGGGGCAGGACAGGAATAAAGACACAGATGTAGAGAATGGACTTGAGGACATGGGGAGGGGCAAGGGTAAGCTGGGGTGAAGTGAGAGAGTGGCATGGACGTATATACACTACCAAATGTAAAATAGATAGCTAGTGGTAAGCAACTGCATAGCACAGGGAGATCAGCTCGGTGCTTTGTGACCAACTAGAGGGGTGGGATAGGGAGGGTGGGAGGGAGACGCAAGAGGGAGGAGATATGGGCATATATGTATATGTATAGCTGATTCACTTTGTTATAAAGCAGAAACTAACACACCATTGTAAAGCAATTATACTCCAATAAAGATGTTTTTACAAAAAATGGAAGAAAAATTAGTGTGAACTTATTCTACCAAATTTAAAAGTGTTCTTATTATAAAGCTACACATTTTTTTTAACGTAGTACCAGTTCAGGATAGATAAGTCAAAAAGAAGATAAAAACTAGAAATAAACTAGGTGGATATAAACTTTTACTATATGTTAAAGTTGATATTTGAAATTAAATTATATAACCAACTTACTAGCCAGCTGAGCTACCTGGCTAAAAACACCAGGGGAAATACTCTTGTCTGATATCATTTACGCAAGTAAATGCTAAGTGAATGAAAGATAAATGTTCTGTCAACGAATCTATAACAGATCTAGGAGAAAATATTTTTCTTCTCTTAGAGTAGAGAAGACATTTCTAAGAATACATACAAATTCAGATTTTTAGGAAAAATTAATATATTTGCTACACAAAACTCAGAAAATTCTGCAGGTAGGAAAATCATATTACTACCTTTTGCTAGTCTGTTATCTGATATTATCTGATTAAAATACATATATTTGTAAAATAAAAGGAAGTGTTTTTAATCTTAATATGTAAAGAACTCTTACAAATCAATAAAAAAGATAAATGTCCTAAAAGGTATGTAGGCAATTCATAAAAGAGAGCGAATGGTTTTAGGAAAAGGTATGAAAAAGAATTCAATATCACCAGCTTTCAAACATGCATTCAATTAAAAATAACAATGAGGTTAGAGTGGTTTTTTTCCTGAACAAATTAGCAATTCTTTTAAAATATGAAAACATGTTTTTTCGGCGGGGAAAGAGTATTCTCAAGAACTGCTGAGCAGGAAGATGATTTGGCACCATGAAAAATGTGTTCACTCTTCTATCCAACTTTGCTCTTCTAGAAAAGCATCTTAAAAGAGCTAATTAAGGATGTGCACAAAGATTGACTTGTGCCTCACATCCATGCAGCTCTGTCTTCTCATCTCTTTTGGGTCTGAACTCAAATGCTTTTTTTCACAGTGAAGCCTATGCCACGCAATCTAAAATTGCAAGGACCCACATACTACTTATTCCCCTTCCCTTCTATATTTTCCCCCATGGCACCTGTCATATCATGTATTTTATTTTCTTATCTAGTTTTTATTTTTCTTTTCCCACTGAAATACGAGTTCTATATGGCAAGTATTTTTGTCTGTTTTTATCACTGCTCTGGCCAGGGACAGTCCTACATTTTATGGATCCTGACACACAATTTGGGGGTTCTCCTTAAAAAAGAAGTGTTTTCCCCCCAAAATTTCAAATTTTAAAAACCTGATAAAATAAATATTATTAAATCTAGAAAAATGACAGTGCTGGTAAATTAAAGCTCAAAATTTGAATTATTTTGGTATTGGCTGGATTTCTAAAGGTATTCCTAAAGGTAAGCCTGGGAATAATTGATACACTTTTACTTTTTTTGTAGTTCAAAGGGTTCATTCACTCATTCATTATGTTTTGCAGATTTATTGAAATGCAATTCACATACCATAATACTCACCCATTTAAAGTGTGCAGTTCAGTAGTTTTTAGCATAGTCAAAGAGTTGTGCAAACATTATCACAATCAATCTAGAACATTTTTATCACCTAAGGTAAGTTTGAACCACACTTTTCAGTTGATAGACATTCAAGTTGTTTCCTCTTTTTGTTTGTTTGTTTGACTTTTTGTTTTTGTTATTAAGTTGAAATTTACCTACTACACAACTCACCTTTTTAAAGTGTACAGCCCAATGACTTGTAGTATATTCAAAAGCTGTGCAATCATCACGCTAATTCCAAATCATTTTCATCACCACAAAAAGAAACCCATACCCATGAGCAGTCATTCTTCATTACCCCTTCCCTCAGTCCTTGGCAACTACATGTCTACACACTATTTCTGTTTATTCTGGACATTTCATATAAATAGAATTATATAATATGTGGGGTTTTGTGACTTTTTTTTCCCACTTAACATGATGTTTTCAAGGTTCATACATGTTGTAGCATTTATCGACACTTCATCTCTTTTTATGGTTGAAAAGTATTCCATTGTATGGATAGACCACATTATCCATTCATCAATTGATAGACATTTGGATTGTTTCTACTTTCCAATTTGGGCTATTATGAATAATGCTGCTATGAACATTTGTATTCAAGTTTTTGTGTGATATATGTTGTCATCTCTCTTGGGTATGTGCCTAGGAATGGATTTGCTGGGTTGTATGGTAACTCAATGTTTAACATCTTGAAGAACTTCCAAAATTTTCTATAGTGGCTACACCATTTTATATCCCCACCAGCAATTTACAAGGGCTCTGACTTTATCCTACCCTTGCTAACACTTGGTATTGTCTGTCTTTTTGATTCTAGCTATCCTAGTGGATGTGAAGCCCATACTGGTTTGGATTTCCATTTCCCTGATGTCTAATGATGTTGAGCACCTTTTCACGTGCTTATTGGCCATTTGCACATCTTCGGAGAAATGCCTATTCAGAATCTGTGTCTATTTTTCAAATGGGTTGTCATTTTACTATTGAAGTGGGATGAGACGTCAGTGGAGCAGAGGGGTGACATGATCTGATTTACATTTTACAGGCTCACTCATGCTGCTCTGTTGAAACTAGCCTTAAGCGGGAAAAGGGCAAAAGCAGGGAACCAGTTAGGAGGTTAGTGCAATAACCCAAGTAAGACCATACTGTCTTGAACCACTAGCAGCAGCAAAGGTATGAGAAGTGTTTTCATTCCAGATACATTTGAAGCTAGAAGCAACACGATTTCCTGATGGAGTGCTTGGGGGATGTGCAGTAATGAGATGTTCTAAAACACTCCAGGTCTTTTGTTCTGGAGAACCGGGAATAATAAGAAGTGTCAGGAGTTTTGATTTTGGACATGCTAAGTTTGAGATACCTATTAGGCAACCAAGTGGAGAGATGATGTTGGCAGTCAGATATACAATTCTGGGATTTAGAGAAGTCTGGGCTGGAGATTAACATGTGTGAGTCAGCTGCCTAGAAAAGGTAAAGCCATGAGGCAGCATAAGCAAGTCAGTGAGTGTAGATACAGAGTAGGAAAGGTTTTTGTTGAATAACTGAAAAGTTGACTCTTTGATGTATGTTTTACATATATGTGTGTTATAATTTTCTATTAACTAAACTTCAACTTAGGTTTGTGGGAAGGGTATTAATCCTGAAGCGACTTATGCCACTAATTAGCGCTCATAAATATGTTTTATGTGACACCTCGCATTCATCCCTCAAAGATGGGTCCAAAAAGTCCCATCTTCAAACAGCCTGTGTATCTGCCCCACAACCTTCAACTTCCCCTTATTGACAAGCTGCAGAAAAAGAGGAGATAAGTGTTGATGCCAGTGTTTGGTGGGGACCCTCTGTTTCAGAGCCTTTAGCTAGGTGCTCTCAGAGTGACAGGAAACCTCCATGACATGAGAGACATGCGCAGGCAAAGTGGGTAGATTACAGAGGTGCTCCATAGCACACTGTGGGGACGTGGGCTATAGAGCATCAGCTTAGGTACCACTGTAAGACCCCATGGCAAATACTAAGTGTGGTACCTTGAGTAAATCAATCATCCAATTAAAACCTACATTTAAATTTCATTTGACTCAATTCCATCAGCAGCAAGTGGATTTCAGCAAGAGCATCGCCAAGGAACCGCAAATGGTGAGGCTGCAGGAGTGATGGTTAGAAGCGCTGGAGAATTCTGGATTTGTCAGAGGAACAAGCATACAGTTTTGGGAGGCAGGGCTGTAAGAATCATGAAACTTTACAGAATATGGTGATAAAATTTGTTTCTCAACTGCACAGGACATGAAGGCAGAAGCATGGATATGCATTTATGCTTTAAATTATTAAATGAAATAATTATCTAGCTAAGATTGAATTGATGGTTTTATTGTTTAATTATTCTGAAGACAAAAAAAAATGAATGAGCAACTTTTGATTTAATAATATTTAATAATTTGGAAGTGTGAGAAACAGCTATAAATATCCAATTTCAGGACTTCCCTGGTGGTCCAGTGGATAAGACTCCACGCTCCCAAGGCAGGGGGGCTCAGGTTCAATCCCAGCTCGGGGAAATAGATCCCACATGCATGCTGCAAGTAAGAGTCCGCATGCCGCAACTAAGAAGTCCACATGCCACAACTAAAAAAATCCTGTGTGTCTCAACTAAGGCCCGGCGCAGCCAAAATAAAATAAATAAATAAATATTTAAAAAAATTATCCAGTTTTGATAAAGAGATAAGTCAACAGTGAAGAGCTACTATGTGCCATGTCTTCAGTTGTGTTCTTTCCCAAGTGAGTAATCTCAAGATTAAGACCACTTTGCCTATATGCCCAGTATTGAAGATGAATCCTTGTTTCAAAATGGTCGTCTATTAATTTTGCACTATGCCTGGTGACTACAGGGGAATGATCTGAAATTCATTTTCTACAAAGTTAAACTTTTAAAAAATGTGGGGAAAGGCTGGACATTTTAATTCTTTGCACCTTTATTTCTTTTTTAAAAAACAGACATTTGTTTCCTACTTCAGCAAAAACAAAGGAGGATGAAACTTGACTGATAACCTAAATGGAAATTTTTAAGAGGCATTGTAGGAAGAAAAGAAGAAAATAACTTGCCAGGTATGATTACTGGATAACAGATAATACCTTTTTATTTACATTTAGCTGACCAAAAAGATAGGCAAGTATTTTTTTTAAAAAATCTCAAGACAGAAGATGCTATGTTTAAATAACAGGTACATGATTTCTCCAGACACATCCATTCTCAGCCCCAGACAAGGTCTCTCGATGCATCCAGCATGCTTTTTCTAAATGAAAATTCTTATATACAAGCCCTTGGACCAGAGAAGCTTCCTTGGGAACTATTTTTTCTTATGGGCATTTTACAGTGATGTTGGTATAACCAAATTTCTACTAAGAATTTAATTTTACGCTTAGTTGGGTAATACAATGAAATATCTAGCTCACTTTCTTTATAATCTAACTAACTGCCTCAATCCACCTGTGAAACATCAGATCTTCCCCAAATGCTCTGTGTATAAGGGGGACACGTTACTCCTTAAGCAGTACTTTACATGTGTGCATTCTTCACTGTAGTGTACAAAATGACTCTTCAGAATATGTACAGCACTTTTTAAAAGTGTTGACTTTTTCTCTCTTTTCCAAAACAGCAAATTCTTGATTAACCATGTCCCACACAACCACCTTCAACCCTGGGATGTTAGCAAAGCTGTAACTAGGGACTCGATTCCTCCCGGTTACACACATTCTTGGACTACTTCTATCAACCACAATAAATATGGGCTCAAAACTAGACAAATTCTCCAAGTTTAATTAAGATTATCCAAACAAAAACACCGGGGAAAGAAATCTGCTGGTCTCCTTTCCAAATATAATGCATCCTAAAGTAAAATATAAAAGTTTTAGTTTAATAATGTACATAAAAGTCTTTGTTCAAGTATAAATGACAAGCTTGATTTTAAAGGAAATCACCCTCTGGTGGCCTAGCTGGAGGAAGAAAAAAAAAGAAAGAAAGAAAATCATCCCCATCATATGTACATAATTGCATTCTAAAGCAATCTTGGGGACCTTGCACAGCGTTTGGGGTCACATGTCACTGCTCTACTCCAGGAACATGGCCACATGAAAGCAGATTGTAACTCATGAGTTATTATACACTGAGATTTTTGCATATAAGGTACTTCATGAGGCAGAATGGCAAAAAGGACATTTAAATGCAGAACTTATACTCATCTACAGGAATAATATTTCCCAGTTGTGAACTAATTACTATACTTGGAAAATGCTAGCATCCTCATAAATATTTTGGTTAAATTATGGTGCAAAACCTGAATTTTGCAAACTTCAAAAAGGCACATTTTTGTGACATCTCCTAAGCATTTCTCTGAGAGCCTAAGGAATGCTATTAACTTCATGAAACATTTCACTCCCTAGAAGAGTCTTCACCAAGAAGATACCTCAGAGGTACAGACTTCCTGAGGACTGTAAGAAAAATCTGTGGGTTCATAAGTGGAGGAAAACAACTATGAAATGTAGAACCAGCTGAGAACTCACCGTGAGGAACGGATGAAGTGTGATAGGCTTGCTCCTGGCCGAAAATATTACTGTCCTTCTATAAACTGCTGGAATGCTTTTTTCACTTTACTGTGGAACATTGCCATTTCTGCAAATGGGTTCCAAGGCATGCCCTTGTAAAAATGCAGCTGCAGGGCTTCCCTGGTGGCTCAGTGGTTGAGAGTCCGCCTGCCGATGCAGGCGACGCGGGTTTGTGCCCCGGTCCGGGAAGATCCCACATGCCGCGGAGTGGCTGGGCCCGTGAGCCATGGCCGCTGAGCCTGCGCGTCCGGAGCCTGTGCTCCGCAACGGGAGAGGTCACAACAGTGAGAGGCCCGCACACCGTTAAAAAAAAAAAAATGCAGCTGCAGCCCTGCGTGGTAACTGCACGAGGCAGGTATGGATGTGTTCCAGATGTGGGGAAGATGATCACAGTCATTCTTTCTGGGAAAGAGTATGAACCAACTGCTTTCTCTTTAAACATCACAAGATATCAGCTCTACTAAGAAAACTGATTGGTAGCAGTAGAAAGGCGGGTGATTTGGGAATATGAAGAACCCCGGGAGGTGGGGCAGACTAAGAGGAAGCCTCTGAGTCAGGAGAGGAGGCCAGCAAACATCACAGGTTTAATGGACCCCAAGGGCATTAGGGGATAGAGAGGGCTGCAAAAATTGAAGCAAGAAAGACCTTGTTCTTAGGAAAGGAGGTGGAAATATACATTTTCCTTCGTTCAGACTGTTGACACTACCCTGTTGCCACGATCCAAAACTCAGGCAAGTTCCTTGAGTATTAAAGGACAGCTATGTTAGGGTTTAGCCTTCCTCAGAAGGCTTGGCCTCGTAACCCATGGTAGCATGATATTGTTTCTGTGGGAAAAGTGTTTCAAAGTATAAGCCAGTTGTTTGGAACATGATAGAGAATCTCTTCATAAGATTACTCACTTCTGGGCAATTCTTTATGTGCATTCTCAGTTTTAGAATGTAATCAATGTGCTTTGAATCTCCAAAATATATTCCATGGTGTAGAGAAAACAAATGAACCTTTTATAAGGAATTAAAAAATGCCCAACATTGGGCTTCCCTAGTGGCGCAGTGGTTGAGAGTCCGCCTGCCGATGCAGGGGACGCGGGTTCGTGCGCTGGTCTGGGAAGATCCCACACCTGCGGAGCGGCTGGGCCCGTGAGCCATGGCCGCTGAGCCTGTGCGTCCGGAGCCTGTGCTCCGCAACGGGAGAGGCCACAACAGAGAGAGGCCCGCGTACCACACACACAAAAAAAGCCCAACATTTGTGAAACTTTTGTACCGTACATTCATATACAGCAATACTCCCTACTGACATTTATTACTTAAATGATACTAGGTGCTGCAGAATAAATGTCTCTGTTTCATACAAATGGCAAATCCAATAATCTATCACTTCGATAAACCATTCCATTAGTAGGGAATAACTACAAATATTCTATATGCAAGTGCTTTATAGCATTCTGGAAATACAATCAAGAGGCAATGCTTTAGGGCTACACATTAAGGCTACCTTGGTTATTTAAAATGTGTATAAGCAACAAGGGCACTTTTGCAAAAGATAGTATAAATTAAACAGTATCTCCATCTTAGGAAAAGAGAAGCTATTACAAGCCAACTACACATCGAAAATGGTATCTTACAACTTCCTGCTATTATTCTAATGCAGGACAGATTATTGCTCACAACTGCACATTTCAGAACACAAAGAAATTTTCATATTTTTGTTACCTTTTAAGCAAGGTGACATCAGAATAAAAACTTTTAAAATTAAGCTTTTCTTTTCTGTTAAAAGTAAAATTTATTACAATACAGTAAGTGTAAGTGTTATTAAAAATGCTGGTTAAAATTATAAAGTGTCTATATAATTTTTCTAATATAAATGTTGGAAATAACTTTAACAGTTCTATACGTACATAGTACACTGAAAACATAAAATCATGCATAAGGCTGAAATATCACTTTGCATATTATCCTTTTAGGTATCACTCTTGTCTTCTGCTCCCAGGATCATTCCAGAATATGAAGGGGTTACAAACTTCAAGCTTTCAGTGTTTTGAATGTATGTCCGTTACCACAAACAATGCTTTAAAATCACTGCTTACATTCTAATCACGTGGTCCTAGTTCCCATATTTCCCTTTCTCGATAGGCCTTGGACAAAAAGTTGAGCTAGAAAACCTGTGATTACAGGACTCAGCATGACATGAATTCTCAATGATTCATTTAAAAGTGGCATAAAGTGTTTTATATATATATATATATATATATACACACATATATACATATATATATATATATTTTAAAAGTCCTACAGGACATGAAAGACAAGTACATCACATGTAAATAAAATTAAGCAGCTCACCCTCTGCTTGCTTACTTGGCTCCATGTCTCTATAGAAAGGAGAAGCCGAGCCATGAAGAAGATAGGGCAAATCAGAACTGCTGGGAGTGCGTGTGTTTGGCGGGGCTGATGAAGGTGGGTGGGCAGCAGCACAGGGAAGGAACTGGGGAGAAATGTCAGATTATGAAGGGAAATGAAACAGCGTTACTTATCCATTCTTCCCCATCTTGCTAAAGCAGGGGCCGGTTCCAGCCCAGCCTCCCTCCCCTGCCTCCCAGTGAGGGATCTGTCCCCCCAGCACTGTGAAGGCAGCCACTGCCTTTCAGACAATGTGAAGCCATAGCTGTTGCCTACTGAGAACACTTCACAAATGTGAGGAACAGCCTATAAAGTATAGGTTTGGACATTTCATGAATTCCAAGGACAGGCTGAAGTAGGCCTCAACACGAGGGGCAGGGGAAACAGTTTTTACAAGCAGCTAATGCCCAGAGAGGCTAAGGGGTTCAGTCAAGGGGAAGGCAATGCTTCTTCCTTCAGGACAGCGCTTCTCAGACTTCAATGTGCCTGCGACTCACTTGGGGTCTCATCAAAATGTATCAGGTTGAGGATGGGGCCCCAGACACTGCATTTGTAATAAGCTCCTATGGACCACGCTTCGAGATGCTGATCCTCTTGGTCTATGGACCACACTTGGAGAAGCAAGAGTCTGCAACATAAAGAGGGAGCCGCCTCTGTCTCTCTGGGCCACAGGTATATCTTGGAAGCCCTGGGCAGAGCTGAGACAGCCCCAGTGCTACGTGCCCACTCAAGCACATCCCCGGGCCCAAGGTGGAGATGCAGCACACTGAGTGAGCAACTGTCTACAAGACTGAGTTAACATATTTTCTGAGAGCACCATGACTCTATGAAAAGCTAAACAAATAACATAATTCAACTTGAGTAAATGGAGAAGTCTACTGGCTGGGAATAAAACTAACCTTTTCCCCATGTAGTCCTCCTTAAAGTGAACATGATTACAAAGGTATAAAGAAACAGTATATTAAATTTCATAGTAAAAGGCCACATGTGCACACAATACATACAGTATGAATTCTAAGAAATTAAATGCATTTAGTCAGAATGAAGCACGTGCTACCACTGCTCCCAGCTAAAATCATCTCCTCTTCCAAATACAAGGAAAAAACCTTGAATTGTAAGGAAAATCACTGCATTGCCTGCCAGCACCAGGCCACAGGCTCCCCACTTGATCTGAAACACAAAAAAAGAGGATTAAATCTTTACTTTCTTTATACTGTATTCTTTGCAAATCTGTTATTTCCTGCTTTAGAAACATCCAATGAAATAGTACATAAAACTGCTAAAAGGCTTAATAATCTAATAGACAGGAGAGAGTGAACTGTTCAGTAATTAGTCTAATTACTTCGTGATGCTTATTAATTAAGTCTGGTATCATCCTTAACGTTTTCCCCATTAGACATAATTCTATACTTGTTTTCAGTAGACAATGACTGCCTTAAGTAAAATACATGAAGCAAGATTACAAAGGGTCCAATTACAATATTGGGTACTCAGAGTTCTGTATGTATTGCCTTCTTTCATGAAAATAGGAATTGGAGAGTTACGGATTGATTTGTTTCTTTTCTAGGCAAGAAAAGGTTTTAAATAATACTCTGCATGCAAATAAAAAGAGCTTTCCAGCAGGGCAGATAGTTTTCCAGAGGCACAGTTGGGGATGAGAGTACCCTCTAGTGGGCATTTTTTGTTTTAATTTAACAAATAGAAAACATCAATGAAAGTTTCCTCATAAAACGTGATGCAGTATTTGAAAGGTAAAAATAGAAATCTTTAGGGCAAAATTTAAGAAGTACTAGTCTAAGGCACAAGAAGAATAAGATAATGAAAATATGACATCGAAAACCTTCCATGCAGACTTCCCTGATGCCGCAGTGGTTAAGAATCTTGCCTGCCAACGCAGGGACGGGTTCGATCCCTGGTCCAGGAAGATACCACATGCCGCGGAGCAACTGAGCCTGTGCACCACAACTACTGAAGCCCATGCGCCGCAACTACTGAGCCCACGTGCTGCAACTACTGAAGCCCGCGCTCCTAGAGCCCGTGCTCTGCAACAAGAGAAGCCACTGCAATGAGAAGCCCATGCACTGCAATGAAGAGTGGCCCCTGCTGGCCGCAACTAGAGAAAAGCCTACGTGCAGCAACGAAGACCCAACACAGCCAAAAATAAATTTTAAAAAAACAAAAAACAAAAGACTTCCACGCTTCTGTTACCTAGACAGAGTTCAAACTGGCCTGGCATTCCAGACCCTTCCCAGTCAGGCTTCCCCAGCCTTTCTATCCTCAATCTCAACCACTCCCTTTTTGCTCCATCATATTGGACTGCTCTTTATTCCACATACTGCATTTTTGCACTTGGATGCCATTCCATACAATAGCCTTCCCTACTTTACACAAAACATTATTTATCCTTAGAGGCCACATCAAATGCCAGTTGTAATTTCTCTCTTCTCGGTGCTCCTATGGCATTCTGATCATGTTTTAATGACCACGCTTGGTATATTTATAGTACACTTGCCCATCAGGCAAGTTTCTGTGCTCTTTGAGAACAGAGACAGTATCTGGTTCTTATTCTTAGTGTCCTATAAATAGCATATGCTCCAAAGATGTTTACTGCATGAATAAATAACACTTGTGCAGATCTGATATTCAATGCCCCAAGTAAGGGTTTCATGAAGTTGAAACAGTATGTAATTGGGGGAAATAAAAGCAAATAGTATGAAAGACAGTGAATGTCAAAGAACTGAATAAATTATACCCATAATGTGTATTTCAGAGACAAAAAGAAAAATTTTATATTTGATATCGATGAAATAAAGTGCATATTTTACGTCAAGACAAGAAAAAATTAAACATAAAATTTTTCTCTGCCTGTTTGGGCCTCCTCCCTACCCTTCAGTGTAACCAGACTTCCTTCGGAGATAACTTTCCTTTTTAATCTCATAAAGGGTCACAACTGCTTAGGAGATAACCTTCCTTCTTAATCCTGTAAGGGACCACGATTACCCATGACCCACTACTTACTTTATACATGCCAATCTGGATTGCATAAACTGTCAATAGTATGTCATTTGATATATTTGTCTCTAAAACTTATGTAACTGTGCTTTGATCTCTAACATGTGGAACAGTCGTCTCCTGGGTTATAATCCTCAGGTCGGCTCACATAAAATTTTCCATTTCTTTTTTAGGTCGATGATTGATTAGTTTTTTTCTTCAACAATATGAAGATGTCATCTTATTCACTGTATCGTCTAGTAGCTGTACAGTTGTCCCTCAATATATGCCTATTGTGTTGAGGATTGTGTCTATGATGCCATTTGCAGGAGAAGAATTTGGTATGTTGTGATTTATAATAAGAATTTGGTCTTTGTCCCCATTTCTTGCACAGAGCTTCTAAAACCCTTGGAATTTCCTAAGTGATGAGAGTGGTAAAGGTGACTTTTTTTATGTGAATGAGGTAACTTTGGAAAGCACCTAAGGATGGAAGCCGGTTGCAGGAGGAGACAACCATGTGACTAGACAGTTAGAACTTTCAGTCCCACCCCCAACCTCCAGGGACAGGGGGCTAGGGGGCTGGAGGTTGACTCAATCTCCAATAGCCAATGGTTTGATCCATCATGCCTGTGTAACGAAGTCTTCATAAAAACTCAAAAGGATAGGATTCGGAGAACTTCCAGGTTGATGATTTGCTGCTCTGGGGAAAGTGGTACCCTCAGAGAGGTCATGGGAGCTCCATGGTCTTTCCCCACACCTTGCCCTATGCATCTCTACCATCTGGCTGCTTCTCAGTTATATCCTTTTACAACAAACTGGGAATCCAGGGAGTAAATGGGTTCCCTGAGTTCTAACAAATTAATCGAACCCAAGGAGGGGGCCATGGGAATCCCTGATTTATAGCCAGTCAGTCAGAAGCACACGTAACAAGCTGGACCTGTGACTGGCGTCTGAAGAGGGAGGCAGTCTTGCGGGACTGAGCCCTGAACCAGTGGAATCTGCTGTTACTCTAGGTAGACAGAGTCAGAATTGAGCACAACTGTAGGACACCCAGCTGGTGTGTAAGACTTGCTCCTCAGTGGTGTGGGGAACAACCCCCCGAACCCCACACACACACACACACACACACACACACACACTCACACACACACACACACACACACACACACACTCACACACATTGGAATTAGGTGATCAGGACCCCTTTTGATGTTGACTTTGGAACTAGCAGAGTATTGCTATAGTAGTCTCTGGATGGCCCTACAATAAAAGGTAAGGATTTCAGAACAATTCTAGAAAATAGCTTACAGTAGAAAAAGCAAGAAATCACTTGGTCTGGCTAAAAGTTGTAAGAGAAACAAAGAAAGCATTCTGCAAACATGGGCAAGATACTGACAGGTGGCTCTAAAGTGGGGGAATAGAGAAACTAAAAATATGCCTGGCCTTGAGGCTTAAGTCAGAGCAGGGGAAATGAAATTTGTGGTTCCTGACGCAGGCCTGTGGAGTAAACTCAGCAATAACTGGGCAAAACAATAGACAACAAAACTTACCACGGCCACACGAGCAAGAATAACAGGAAATCCAAAGGCAGAAACAACAATTCCGGTAGTGAAAAAATAAGCCAGTTCCCGACAGGCACTACTTGTTGCATCGGAGTCATATGTTGCTCGTTTGGCAATGAAATAGGGGATGGGAGAGATGGCATGGAATATCAGGACAAACAAGGGCCAGTAAACACTGTTGGTTGCACCCAGAAGAAACCCAAAAGGAAAAGTTACAGTTACATCATAATTAAAGATATATTGCTGTTTCAAAGTTAATATTACTTTAAATGTCTAGGTCAACGATTACTTTCATTTGTCACTATTAATACATGAGATGATTTCTACCAGGAACAGTTAAGAAGTAGCGATCATTAAAAATTACTAGTCCATTAATCTGTAGATAACTTATATTGTGTTAAGAAACAACTACACAATGTAAAATCTAGAATCTTTATTGTTTTCTGTATTATTGAGCTGTCATTTCTTTAGGGACAGAATCTTAACTCAGTCATCTCTGCTTTCCCTATAGAACATAGCACAGTGCCTTGCACATGCTAATTCAGTAGAGATCTTTTGAATGCACGCAGGTGGAAACTTTCGCTTGCTTGGAATAAGACCCAGATTCCCTGCCCTGGCCTACAAAGCCTCACATGATTTGGCCAATTTCTTCCATTCATTCTGTGTCATCTTCCCTTCATTCGCTCAATCTGTAGCCACACCAGCCTTTCTGTTCCTTAAACACTCCCTCTGCCTGAATGCCCTCCCCTGACTCATCAAGCCTGATAAGCTTATTTATCCACCAAGTCTCAGCTTAAAGACAACCTCTTCCATGCAGCCCTCCCTGACTCTCCCAGGGAAACTCAGATTTACCTTCTCAAAGCTCTCACTGTACTTTGTACACTCTCTACTAGAGCTGTCAGCTTACTGACTGGACTGTTTACCTGTCTCTCACTCATAACTAGAACTGTAAACTCCTTGAGGACAGGACTGTGTCTCTTCATTCTTGTGTCACCAGCTGGTCCAGAGGAGGTTTTCAATAAATGCTCATTAAATGAATACATCAATTTTAAACAGAGCTTTGGTCTGCACAAATACAAGTGACCCAGGAAGGGACTGGGTTCATAATTTGGACTTCATTAACTCATCGGTTAGAGCTTGGTGCTAAACTGACCAAACTCCCTAATACCCATACTAACAGTGACAAAGACACACAAAAAATAGTTCTTTTGGAAATGATAACTTACCCATAATCCTCTAAGGCACATCCCAGCATAAGAAAAGTCAGCCCAATAGCCCCACTGAAGGATAATGCCACAAGAGCTGTGAAAAATAAAACCGAGAGTTATAGGTCCCCGTGGTTGTCAGAGACTGGGGGCGGGGGGACAGGAATGGGGAGGGACTCTTTTTGGGTTGATAAAATGTCCTGGAATTAGAAAGTAGTAATGGTTGCACAACCTCGTGAATATACTAAAACCCACAGAATTTTACACTTTAAAAAGGTTAATTTTATGTCACATGAATTATATCTCGATTTTAAATGTTTTAATAAAAAAAGAATGCAGTGATTTACTTATTTCATTGGTGTTACATTTGACTAGCAAATGACCACCTATGTGCATCATTTTTAAATCATCAGGTGGCGAAAAAGCTCAAGCCTTTCCAGTACTCAACCCCTATCTAACATATGAATTCCCTCTATATTTGTCCCAAGAGCCAGCCAGCCAGTCGATACAACTCCACTGAAGGGAAACTCACTACCACTGAGGAAGGTCATTTCATTCTGATAGTCTTTAAATGCTGAAAACCCTTTTTCCTTAAATTAAACCCCAAACTGCCTCCTAGCAATATATACCCTTTGATCATTGTGCCCTCCAAACCACAGTGCTTCAAGTATTTGAAGATTGGTGCTTCCCAATTAGTGTCCCCTGAATATTTATTCCCTGCATCTGTTACACTAATCTTTGAGGAGGCAGGAACATGCTTGTTTTGTCCACTGCTGAGTGGGAGACGGAATGTGAGTTGTTAAAAAATCTTGAGCTCTGAGTCACCAACATGGGTTCAAATCTTAACTCCATCACTGACTGGTTGTGTGACCTTGGGTAGAAGGTGAACGAACCTCTTTAAATCCGATTTTTCACCTGTAAAATGCGAATCATGGTGCCACCTTATTGGGAGTTTATGGGAATCAAATGAGATAATCTATGTAAAGTGCTTGGATGTGCTTTGATAAAGGTAGCAATCAAAAGCACAGGACACTGAATTATCCAAATATTCCTCTGAAAAAACCCCATAATACTCAAAATTAGTCACTGACTAAACTAATTAACATTTTGATTGCTTCCTTTTACTTTAAAGGCAATTTGGGGAGACTTTTATAGGAAGATACCAAGGTGATTTTAAAACATCTGGGAGTATACAGATGGTAGGGGACAAGGAAGCACTGTCAGTTTTATGTATTTTTCCATTTAGCACATGTCACTTTTGGAAAAAAAAAATGTACAAAAGTAACTTGTCCCGTATTGTTTCATTACAGATGAACTTTTCCTCATTGGCTTTGTCCCCTGCCTGTGCCTGGTCACCTGCACTACTCTGTCCTCCGGGAGACCATTCAAAGCTAGGAATCATAGATCTCTTCCTTCTGTTCTGGGACACCAGTCACTCAGAGGTCACAACTATATCGCCAGTGGATGCTCTTTACCCCCCTTTTTCTTTTTCAGGAATTGCATCCTCGGCCATCTCTTAAACTTGGAGCTAACCAGGAATAGAATTTCATCTCTCTTGTCACTTTACACTCTTGCTGGGACATTGCATTCAACCCAAAGCTCCCTGGTACCACAAGGACCCAGCTACATCTGAGGCTGCAGCCCAGAGCAGGTTCTAAGAGCTTGGCCTGCACCTCCAACTCCAATCTGGACTTCTGTGGGTAGCTAACAAGGACCTCAACTTCAACATGTGTAAAACTGAAACAACCCCACCTTCTCCTCCCAAACACACACTTCTTCCCTTTGAAGGCTCTATCTTCAAAGACCGACACCAACCCTACACTCCGTTTTCTAGAAAATCAGTAAGTCAAGGTGACTCAGTCTCCCAGACCTCACTCAAACACACTGCTAAAGACTGAGTGATTGGGCTTCCCTGGTGCTGCAGTGGTTAAGAATCCACCTGCCAATGCAGGGGACATGAGTTCGAGCCCTGGGCCAGGAAGATCCCACATGCCACGGAACAACTAAGCCCGTTCACCACAACTACTTAGCCTGCACTCTAGAGCCCGCGAGCCACAGCTACTGAAGCCCGCGGGCCTAGAGCCGGTGCTCTGCAACAAGAGAAGCCACCGCAACGAGAAGCCCACGCACCGTAACAAAGAGTAGCCCCCGCTCACCGCAACTAGAGAAAGATCGCACACAGCAACAAAGACCCAACTCAGCCAAAAATAAATAAATAAATAAAATTTAAAAAAAAAAGACTGAATGATTGTGTCCCTCCCCCCAAATTCATATATTAAATCCTAAAGTCCAATGAGATGGTGTTAGGAGGTGATAAGGTCATGAAGGTGGAGCCCTCGTGAATGGGATTAGTACCCTTATAAAAGGGGCTCCATAGAGCTTCCTTGCCCCCTCTGCCATGTGAGGACACAGCAAAAAGATGGCTGACTAGGAACCAGGAAGCAAGTCTTCACCAGACAACAAATCTGCTGGCACCCTGATTTTGGAGATTCCAGCCTCTAGAACTAAGAAATAAATGTTGTTTAAGCCACCCAGGTTATGGTATTTTTGTCCTAGCAGTCCTAAAGGACCAAGACAACCACCTCTTCTCTTGTGCCCCCAGTTACTGTCCCCGTGAAGACCCTTATCATCTCATGCCTGCCTTCATCTCATGACTCTGCCAATCCAGCCTCCACACAGCAGACAATGATGTCTCAAATACATAAAGCTGGTGTCACCCCTTCACAGTTGCTTTCACAGCCTATGAGTTGTTCTAGCACTGGAGGCGCACCTCTGCCCTGCGTCACATGTTCTCTCCCCTTGGAATAAACTCTGCCCTCACTCCATCCTTTGCCAGGTGAAGCCTTACTGATCTTTTTAGATTCAGGTCAAGAATTGCCTCTTTTGCGAAAGTGGTCCCCTTCCTCCCTGGAGCAGGGTTCAATAATCCCATCTGTATTAATTTCCTAGGGCTGCTATTAATAATGTACCACAAACTGGGTGGCTTAGAAGAACAGGAATTTATTCTCTCACAGTTCTAGGGGCTTGACACCTGCTCCCTCTGAAGGCTCTAAAGGAAGACTCCTTCCTTGCCTCTTCCTTGCCTCTTCCTAACTCCTGCAATCTCTGGTCCTCCCTGGCTTGCAGTTGCATCGTTCCAATTTCTGCCTCTGTCTTCATATGGTATTCTTCCTATATGTCTCCATGTCCAAATTTCCCTTTTCTTATAAGGACACTAGTCCTTGGGTTAGAGTCCAACTAATCCAATATCATCCTAACTTGATTACATCTGCAAAGACCCTATTTCCAAATAAGGTCAAATTCACAGATACTGGGGAGTTAGAGCTTGAACATATTTATTTGGGGGACACATTCAACCTACAACGCCATCTTTGTGCTCCCATTGTATCTGAGCACACCTTAGACATTTAAACAGTAACAATTATTTCCAGCTCTGTCAAACAACAACTTCTCATTTATCTTTTCATTCCAAGCCTCAGGCATACAGTAGTCCCTCTTTAAAAGTTGAATAATCTGCAAAAAGCTTCCTTTCCTTAGTCCTTTTCCATTTCATAGCCTATCTTCCTTGTTACTGTATCACAATTTCTAACACATTCACACATAAACATTATTATGTGATAGTTTCCGGGCATGACTAAACACAGTGTAGTGCTGATACTTGTCATCTGCTTTCTGCATTGGCTTCAAATGGATATATTTCACAATGGACACTATCCAAGTAAATCATGTTTACTAAATTAATGCCGAATATAAAAGTCAGCCAGAAATAATTTTAAAATGTGTCTGCTACTAACAGTTTCACACTCAGCTAAATTTCATAGTGAACACACACATGTGTACAAAGACACCCATACGCATGTTTACAGCACATGTTGATTAACTGGAGAGGGAAGATCTTTGCGTACAAATATCAAGGATAGGAACTCCCACGTGGAAAGAGTTATGCTACTCTATTCAAAAGATGAGAAATCTAAGGGTGTCCTACCAAACCAACAGGAAGCCTTCCAATAGCCTCTCCTAGAACTGCCATTCCCCATTCCTCTGAAGACAAATAGATGAGGGAACTGGTGTTCTTGGTACCCCTTTTTAAATCAACTGCCCCATGCAAAAACACGTACTGCACAAAGACCTACTGTATAGCACAGGGAACTATATTTAATATTTTGTAATAACCTATAAGGGAAGAGAATCTGAAGAATACATAATATACATATATATACATATACATTTATATATATATATATGAATAGCTGTGCTGTAGACCTGAAACTAACACGATATTGTAAATCAACTACACCCGAATTTTTAAAAAAGTCCTGCACAAACACTACCTTCTTGTCTGTCCATAATTGAATAAAGGCTGATGAAAGCAGCGATAAAATTCCACCTAATCTACTCTCCACAATTAAGACAAATACAGCATTTCAGGGCGCTTTCCGCTGACACCCGCCTGCAGCCAACTCTGCCTAGTTGGAAAAATCATCGGGAACAACAGATTTAAGTGCCCCAATGCCGACACAATGGTTCCTCTGAAAGAATCGGGAAACTCCGCGAAGCGGCAGGAAAAGGGAGGAGAGGCATTAGGGTGGACATGTCAGGAAGTGAAAGCCCAGTTTAAAACTGGACAGAGGAGGGGGTGGGGGGACGCTCCCAGGACCTGGGAAGGAACCAGGGAGGTGATGCCCCCGGGGCTAGCCGGGGTCTCCCAGGGAGGGACTGCTCCCGGCGAGGGCTCCGCCTGCAGCGACCCGGACACTCCGGGAGAAACGTGAAGGCCAGTATCCTTGCAGAAAAAAGGTTGAGGTTCCCCAAAACACGTCTCCACCCGTACCCCAAGGGGCAAAGGAAGCAGGCGAGCTGCTTCCCACCGGGAAAGGAGGGACGGGTGGCAGGTCTGAGGGAGGCCGTTCCCCACCCACGCGCTGAAGGCGCAGCTCCAGCCTCATCCCAGAGCCGAGGCGGCGATCCCACGGCAGGACCAGCGAGCCGGGGACCTCGGATGTACCTTTAACGCCCGCCATGTCTCCCGAGCTGGGGCCGCGGCTGCTTCCGGCTTCTTGCCACGGCCCCTGCCCCCGCCCAGGCCCGGTCCATGGCCGTACCTAGGGTGCCGAGCCCGCCCCGCCACGCAGAGCTCCGCCCCTGCCGAGCCAGATCTCCCCCGTCCCCGCCGCTCAGAACCCCTCCCCTGCCAGTTCCTATAGATCGTCCCCACGGCTCAGCCACCCAGAGCCCCGCCCCTGCTGGTCTCCACCCCCGCCACTCTGAACCCGCCCCTGCCGGTCTCGATCGACTGTCCCCGAGGCCCAGCCACTCAGAGCCCCGCCCCTGAGGGTCCCGATCTCCGCCTCCCACCCCCCTGCCCAGCCACCCAGAGCCCCGCCCCTGCCGGTCTGAGCCCGCCCCCGCCACTCAGAGCCCCACCCCGCCCCGCAGAACCCCGCCCCTACCCCGATCGCGCTGATAGGCTTGCCACGCAAATCCTCTTTCTCTCCGTAGCCGCGACTTTGCTCCACTAGCTCTCCTGCTAGGTCCTAAGCATATGCATAATCCCGGAACTGGCCCCACGCTCCTCTCTTCCATCTGTGGCTGGGACCCTGGCTGCGCCGAACCGCTAGGTACGCGGGCCCAGACGCTCCCCCACAGCCCACCAGGACGCGTCCAGCACGGCGCGGAAGGAATCTCTGCGTGAGGGTGGAGAAGATGGAGAGAGGACTCGGAAAGTTACAGTCGGTAGAGGAGGAAGGAATACCCTCTGACTCTGGCATTACATTCTCCAACCCTAGCGTGCGTTTGTGTGCCTGTCTGCGTTTACGTAACTGAGGCTATGGCGGAGGTAGGGATGGGGACACCAGAGAAGAGGCCCCAAAGATCCTGTTTGTCTGGCCTCGCCTTGCTTAATACCAACTTGAGCACTTTTCGAGCACTAGCGTTTTCTTCGTTACACCCTGGTGTATCTATAGAGACAAAAACCAATAAGCTGTTTTGAGTCTGAGGCTTTCATGAACCTTTAAATAAATAGCTATTATTTTTATCCTTGGGGCCTCAAGGTCTGTAGGTAACCAAGGCCAATTTAGACTTCAAAGGGCCATTTCGTATTTTTCTTACAGGAACAGAGAGTTCTCTTGGTGGATACAATCTGCAAGAGACGTTAAATACTATCTGGTCCAAGCGCTTCATTTTACCTTTACGGAAAGAGGCTCAGAAGGGACAGGACTTGCCTGCTTCACACAGCTCTTTGGAGAAGGTTGGATTATGGGCCACTTATCTCTTATTCTAGCTGAGAAGCCCTCCACCTTATGGTGCTGCGCCTCTTCTATTGCTTTTTCTTAATTTTCAACAGGACTGAAAGATAAAGGGGTTCGTGGGAATCCAGGTTCCCCTGACTGTATAAGTACAAATTCTCACCACCAGCACCTTTCAGGATCCCTGCTCGGTTCCCTTCCCTTTTTCAAAACTGTACACTGAGCATATTATTGTCTCAACACAACGTTTAATTACTTGTGAGTTTATTTTTCTAGCTCCTCCCATTTCTCCTCATAGATGGAAAGTACACTTATTAAAAACTGTGTTGCTCTGAGGGTTGCCAGAGGAGAGGGGCGTGTGAAGTGGGGAAAACAGGTGAAGGGGATTAAGAGGTACAAATTTCAGGTTAGAAGATAAGTTAAGTCATGGGGATGTAGTATACAGCATAGGGAATATAGTCAATAACACTGTACTTTGTATAGTGACAGATGGTAGCTAGACTTATGGTGATCATTACTATGTTGTTCACCTGAAATTAATACAATATTGTAAGTCAATCATACTTCAATTTTAAAAATTAAAAAAAAAACTTTATCACACACCCATGTATGTACCACCAAGACTTAGAAATACAATATTATATATACAGTTGAAGACTCCTGTCATCCCCTCTCAATTCTATTCCACTCCTATCCTCTAAAGAGGTAACTATTCTTAATTTATTTATAATTCCCATACATACTTCTATCCTTTTATAATATAAATGTATAAAAAAATTGTCTTGCACATGATTACATTTTGTATAGATGGCATCATACATGCTTCTATAATGTTTTTTCCCTCAACACTGTTTTTGAGATATATTGATAGTGATACAGAAAACTCTAGTTAATTCATTTTAAGTGCTGTGTAACATTCCATTAAATGACTATACCAGAAAACAAACAAACAAAACTGTGTTGCTAATCCCTGGCTCACTGCAGAGCTTGCAGATCCAGAATTACACTGCATTCTTTACTTTGTAGCCGGCAATCTATTCAGGGTCATTGAGAACTTCTCTTTCCCTATGTTGAGTTAAAGCACTCAGGGGAAAGTGCCCACCACCCAAACCCTGGAAGCCTGGGTTTTTGCTCCCGTACTGAAGTACAAAACTGCACTCATGAGAAAGACTCTCCTTAATTGATGATTTTCCATGGGGTCAAATCTCCCATTTCCCCTTCCATTCCCAATCACCCAGCAGGTGTCTAGAAAGCCATATGTAAGGGTTTGCCGAAGCCTTCCATGTCAGCCTGAGGTCAGTCCCGTGGAAGGGAAATGATTTTGGAGAAAAGTGACATTACTTCAGAGGCACAGCTTGGTTTGAGTACTGCCTTGGGCTTAGTAGTTAGAAACTGGAAGATAGTGAGAAGCAAAAAGGTAAGGAGTTTGTCCCAGGGTAATGTCTGGAATCAGAAAAATGCAGAGACATTGTCTCCAACAACTTTTCTGCCCATATCAGCTGTCCTTTCCAGTTTACAAAGCACTTAAAAGAGAAAGCCATCTTGCCAGAGGCTTTAACCATCCTGAGAAAATCTACTTTCCTCTTGCCAAGTGTTCACTGAAAAACTGTTCTTCTACTTACCCATTCTACGTTTCCTCAACAATAAAAGAGGGGCCTTTATTGAGGGGGATTGGTTCAAGATGGCGGAGTAGAAGGATGTGCGCTCTCTCCCTCTTGTGAGAGCACCAGAATCACAACTAACTGCTGAACAATTATTGACAGGAAGACACTGGAACTCACCAAAAAAGATACCCCACATCCAAATACAAAGAGAAGCCACAATGAGACGGTAGGAGGGGCACAACCACAATAAAATCAAGTCCCATAACCGCTGGGTGGGTGACCCACAAACTGGAGAACAATTATACCACACAAGTCCACCCACTGGAGTGAAGGTTCTGAGCCCCACGTCAGGTTTCTTAACCTGGGGGTCTGGCAACGGGAGGAGAAATTCCAAGAGAATCAGACTTTGAAGGCAGCGGGTTTTGATTGCAGGACTTCAACAGAACTGAGAGAAAAAGAGACTCCACTCTTGGAGGGCACACACAAAGTAGTGTGTGCATCAGGACTCAGGGAAGGAGCAGTGATCCCATAGGAGACTGAACCGGACCCACCTGCTAGTGTTGGAGGGTCTCCTGAAGAGGTGAGGGGCAGCTGCAGCTCACTGCGGGGACAAAGACACTGTCAGCAGAAGTTCTGGGACATACTCCTTGGTGTGAGCCCTCCCGGAGTCTGCCATAAACCCCATCAAAGAGCCGTAGTCTCCAGTGCTGGCTTGCTTCAAGCCAAACAAAGGGAGAGAACTCAGCCCCACCCATCAGCAGACAAGCGGATTAAAGTTTTACTGAGCTCTGCCCACCAGACCAACACCCAGCTCTACCCACCACCAGTCCTTCCCATCAGGAAGCTTGCACTAGCCTCTTATATAGCCTCAGAGGGCAGATAGCAGAAGCAACAACAACAATCCTGCAGCCTATGGAACAAAAACCACATTCACAGAAAGACAGACAAAATGAAAAGGTAGAGGACTATGTACCAGATGACGGAACAAAATAAAACCCCAGAAAAACAACTAAATGAAGTGGAGTTAGGCAACGTTCCAGGAAAAAGAATTCAGAATAACGATAGTGAAGATGATCCAGGATGTCGGAAAAAGAATGGAGACAAAGATTGAGAAGACGCAAGAAATGTTTAACAACGACCTAGACGAATTAAAGAACAAACACCTAGAAGAATTAAAGAACAAACAGATGAACAATACAATCACTGAAATGAAAAATACACTAGAAGGAATCAATAGCAGAATAACTGAGGCAGAAGAACGGATAAGTGACCTGGAAGACAGAATGGTGGAAATCACTGCTGCAGAACAGAATAAAGAAAAGAAATAAAGACAGCCTAAAAGACCTCTGGGACAATATTAAATGCACCAACATTCACATTATAGTGATCCCAAAAGGAGAAGAGAGAGAGAAAGGACCCAAGAAAATATTTGAAAAGATTATAGTCAAAAACTTCCCTAACATAGGAAAGGAAATAGCTACCCAAGTCCAGGAAGTGCAGAGAGTGCCAGGCAGGATAAACCCAAGTAGAAACACGCCAAGACACATAGTAATCAAACTGACAAAAATTAAAGACAAAGAAAAATTACTAAAAGCAACAAGGGAGGGCTTCCTTGGTGGTGCAGTGGTTAAGATCTGCCTGCCAATGCAGGGGACATGGGTTTGATCCCTGGTACAGGAAGATCCCACATGCCGCAGAGCAACTAAGGCCGTGCACCACAACTACTGAGCCTGTGCTCTAGAGCCCGTGAGCCACAACTACTGAGCCCATGTGCCACAATACAGAAGCCCACGCATACAGAGCCAGTGCTCTGCAACAAGAGAAGCCACCACAGTGAGAAACCCACACACTGCAGCGAGGAGTGGCCCCCGCTCGCCGCAACTAGAGAAATCCCGCATGTGCAACAAAGACCCAATGCAGCCAAAAATAAATTAATTAATTAAAAAAAAGCAACAAGGGAAAAATGACAAATAATATAAAAGGGAACTCCCATAAGCTTAACAGCTGATTTCTCAGCAGCAAATCTACAAGCCAGAAGGGAGTGGCATGATATATTTAAAGTGATGAAAGGGAAGAACCTACAACAAAGATTACCCGGCAAGGATCTCATTCAGATTCGACAGAGAAATCCAAAGTTTTACAGACAAGCAAAAGCTAAGAGAATTCAGCACCACCAAACCAGCTCTACAACAAATGCTAAAGGAACTTCTCAGTGGGAACACAAGAGAAGAAAAGGACCTACAAAAACAAACCCAAAACAATTAAGAAAATGGTAATAAGAACATACATATTGATAATTATCTTAATGTGAATGGATTAAATGCTCCAAGCAAAAGACAGGCTCGCTGAATGGTTACAAAAACAAGACCCATATATATGCTGTCTACAAGAGACCCACTTAAGACCTAGGGACACACACAGACTGAAAGTGAGGGAATGGAAAAAGATATTCCATACATATGGACATCAAAAGAAAGCTGGAGTAGCAATACTCAGATGAAATAGACTTTAAAATAAGGAATGTTACAAGAGACAAGAAAGGACACTACATAATAATCAAGGGATCAATCCAAGAAGAAGATATAACAATTATAAATATGTATACACCCAACATAGGAGCACCTCAATACATAAGGCTACTGCTAACAGCTATAAAAGAGGAAATCGACAGTAACACAGTAATAGTGGGGGACTTTAACACCTCACTTACACCAATGTCCAGATCATCCAGAAAGAAGATTAATAAGGAAACACAAGCTTTAAATGACACCACAGACCAGATTTAATTGATATTTATAGGACATTCCATCCGAAAACAGCAGATTACACTTTCTTCTAAAGGCCACATATGAAAAATCCACAGCAAACATCATTCTCAATGGGGAAGAACTGAAAGCATTTCCTCTAAGATCAGGAACAAGACAAGGATGTCCACTTTCGCCACTGTTATTCAATATAGTTTGGGAAGTCCTAGCCATGGCAATCTGAGAAGAAAAAGAAATAAAAGGAATACAAATTGGAAAAGACGTAAAACTCTGTTTGCAGATGACATGATACTATACATAGAGAATCCTAAAGATGCCACCAGAAAACTACTAGAGCTAATCAGTGAATTTGCTAAAGGTGCAGGATACAAAATCTCTTGCATTCCTATACACTAACAACAAAAGATCAGCAAGAGAAATTAAGGAAACAATCCATTCACCATTGCAACTAAAAGCATAAAATACCTAGGAATAAACCTACCTAAGGAGGTAAACGACCTCTACTCAGCAAACTATGACACTGATGAAAGAAATCAAAGATGACACAAACAGATGGAAAGATATACAGTGTTCTTGGATTGGAAGAATCAATACTGTGAAAATGACTAAACTACCCAAAGCAATCTACAGATTCAATGCAATCCCTATCAAATTACCTATGGCATTTTTTACAGAACTAGAACAAAACATCTTAAAATCTGTATGGAGACACATAAGATGCTGAATAGCCAAAGCAATCTTGAGGGAAAAAAACGGAGCTGGGGGAATCAGGCTCCCTGACTTCAGACTATACTACAAAGCTAAAGTAATCAAGGCAATACGGTACTGGCACAAAAACAGAAATACAGATCAATGGAACAGGACAGAGAGCCCAGACATAAACCCACACACATATGGTCAACTAATCTATGACAAAGGAGGCAAGGATATACAATGGAGAAAAGACAGTCTCTTCAATAAGTGGTGCTGGGAAAACTGGACAGCTACATGTAAAAGAATGAAATTAGAACACTCCCTAACACCATACACAAAAATAAAATCAAAATGGATTAAAGACCTAAATGTAAGACCGGACACTATAAAACTCTTAGAGGAAAACATAGGAAGAACACTCTTTGACATAATCACAGCAAGATCTTTTTTGAGCCACCTCCTAGAGTAATGGAAATAAAAACATAAATAAAGCAAATGGGACCTAATGACACTTTTGCACAGCAAAGGAAACCATAAACAAGATGAAAAGACAACCCTCAGGATGGGAGAAAATATTTGCAAATGAATCAACAAAGGATTAATCTCCAAAATATATAAACAGCTCATGCAGCTCAATATTAAAAAAACAAACCACCCAATCCAAAAATGGGCAGAAGACCTAAATAGACATTTCTCCAAAGAAGTAATACAGATGGCGATGAAGCACATGAAAAGCTGCTCAACATCACTAATTATTAGAGAAATGCAAATCAAAACTACAATGAGGTATCACCTCACACCAGTTAGAATGGGCTTCATCAGAAAATCTACAAACAACAAATGCTGGAGAAGGTGTGGAGAAAATGGAACCCTCTTGCACTGTTGGTGGGAATGTAAACTGATACAGCCACTATGGAGAACAGTATGGAAGTTCCTTAAAAAACTAGTATGACCCAGCAATCCCACTACTGGACATATACCCTAAAAAAACCATAATTCAAAAAGACACATGCACCCCACTGTTCATTACAGCACTATTTACAATAGCCAAGTCATGGAAGCAACCTAAATGCCCATTGACAGATTGATGGATAAAGAAGATATGGTACATATATACAATGGAATATTACTTAGCCATAAAAAGGAACAAAATTGGGTCATTTGTAGAGAAGTGGATGGACCCAGAGACTGTCATACAGAGTGAAGTCAGAAAGGAAAACAGGTATCATATATTAACACATATATGTGGAATCTAGAAAAATGGTACAGATGAACTGGTTTGCAAGGCAGAAATAGAGACACAGATGTAGAGAACAAATGTATGGACACAAAGGGAGAAAGTGGGGTGGGGGGGTGGGATGAATTGGGAGATTGGGATTGACATATATACATTAATATGTATAAAATAGAAAACTAAAAAGAACCTGCTGTATAAAAATAAATAAAATTCAAAAAATAAATAAAATAAAGGAAGCAACTTTCACATACACACACACACAAAAAAAACCCCAGAGAGTAAGACTTTAGAAGCTGAACCCTATCCCCAACTTGCCATCAGTTGTGTTACTTAGAAGTATATCCATGTCCTCTGTCACACTGTCCAGGACTACACAGGACTTCTTGGATAAATTTTTATATTCTCTCCTTGCATTCAATTCTCTCACACTATGAACTAGGTTTTATTATCTCCACTTTACAGATGGGAAAAACTAAAGCTCAGATCAAGCCCTAAACAGTTTAAATATGAAGTCAGACAGTCAGCACTTGAACTGTTCTCCATAGTAGATCTTATGCGCTAAGAAGGCAGGAACTGCCATAGTAATTAGAAATAACATCCCTTAATGTTTAACAGGGCAATCAAATTCATTTATTAGTTTGATCTTCCCATACAGTATACACAAAATATTGGTTGAATTCACAAATATTAATAAAGTTCACCGTATATAGTATCATCTTTCCCTATCCTACAGAAAAGAGCTAACCTCAACCTCAGCTCTGGGTAAACCTCTCTGTGCTTCCATTTCCTGAGCTAGGATTTACAAAACATGCCTCTCAGAACTTTTTGCAAATTAAATGAGAAAATGAATATATATAACAGCACCTAGGGTAGTGCATTCAAGATAGAGGCAGTGGCACCCTATCTGCACTGGGGTGGCTCTCAAGTCAGTGCTTAAGTTAAACGCAAGTTCGATGCAGCACTATTGTAATCAGTCAGTGTTAATTTTCCTTCCTCAATCTTCACCACCACTTTTTTTACACTTAGCCACTCCCTTTACAGAACCTACAATGTAAGTCCGCCATTGTATGCAGACAGATCTCTGTCAGCCCAGGGAGATAGAAAAAAGGGCTAAGGGACATTTTACTTCTGGTTGCCTTTTCCCACGCATGTTATCCACTCCCTACCACCTGAGGTTTCAGTGTAATTCCAGCCCCAGTACCGACCTGCAGTGATACTTTGTTTTATCGACTATCAGTAACAATAACAGTAGCTACTATTTAGTGAGTACCTATCCACTTGATTAGGGACAGTTTATATACACAATCCCTAATTCCTCCATTGCAGGGTTGCTAGAATTGTCTCTGTTTTACAAGCAATAAAATTAAGATTTAGCGAGTTTAAGCAATTTGCCCAATATAACAGTCCTTAAGTGGAAAAACCAGGATTCAAACCCAGTCTTTTGGTCTCAAACCAACATTGTACCATTATGCTGAAACACCATGGTTTATGTATAGAACAACCAAAACCTGTCTACTTGACCTAAATTCCCCAATAGATGTTTCCAGCAGGGAAACTGTCCTGTTGCTGCGATAGCTGGTTCTGGAATTCAACTTGCATGTTCATTCCTTATACAATAAGTGTTTCATCAGCATCATTAGGGTCTAACTTGAACGTTCTTCCAGACAGAGACACAACGCTGATAGTTCAAATGCTTTTGACTTGCAACATCTGCTTCCAAATGAACATGCTGCTTCTCTTCTTAAACACCTAAACGATCTGTTCTCTATGACAAAGTCTCAGACTCCCAGGATCAATCCCTTCGCCTCAGCACACAAATGAATTAACATCCTAGCTAGAACACCAGGATTTCTATGCTGATTCTTTTTGAAACATAGCATTCATGCAGCATGATCAAGTGTGTCTGTAAAAAAAAAAAAAAAAAAAAAAAAAGTGTGTCTGTGTATGGGGGCAAGGGTGGTAACGGGGGGTGGTTAAAGTATAAACCAAGAAGTCCTGTCAGATCATGTTTTGGTGCAAATGTATTATATGCTTTTCATATTCTTTCTCCGTAACTTTTCTTAAAAGTGAGTCAGAAGGTATAATTCAAGCTTGTCATCATATTCCCATGAGTGCAAAAATAACTTACATTTCTACAAATATTTTTGAGCCTTTTAATATACATTACAAATATTTTAGACCAATCACATTTTGTTGGTGTAACATATTTACAAAACAAAAAATATATTACAATAAATATGAACGAAACAGTGAATCTGATCAACGACGAGCTCTGTCACAACCAGGTATTTAAAAGGAATGCGAAAACCTGTTGGTCTGCATATGTTAAGAGTTTTGAGATGAATAGGGGTCCAGAATTATAATGTATCCAGAAAAGAGATAGGGAACATCCCAAATTTAAGTTAGGTAAGATTCTTTCTCATTGCTAATTACATAATGTTTAATGATGTTTTAAACTGTGAACATTGATGAATTATCCAAACATGATACAAAGCTAATATAGTTCTATCATTTCAAAATGTATGTGACATTCACATAATATCCTTTTAATTATTATCATTATATACTGTAGTTCACACAATATCTACAAATGTGAATGAGAAAAAAGAGTCACAGCAACATGTCTCACATTCCAGTTTTAAATAAGACAAGCACATACCGCATCAAACATTATTTTATGTTAATAAATAACACCTAGTTTTTTATGGTTACTTTGAACAGTTTACAGCTGTATATTTAAAAAGAACATTTTAGGCGAGTTTCACATTGTCAGCAAAAGGTAAAATAAATAATGAATCTTTATAACAAAAAAAAGAAAGAAAGGAAAGGAAGAAAGGAAGGAAGGAAGGGAGGGAGGGAGGAAGGAAGGAAGAAAAGGAGAAAGAGAGAAGAGAAAGAACGAGAGAGTTGTATATAGAACATAAAGTATTTTTGACATGCTGCTTTTCTGGTACAGTCTGCCACAAGAAAATGAAAATAGAAACAAAAAAATGATTGTCTTTTAAAAACAAGTTTTGAAAGCTTTCTACCATACTGAGCACGAACCTTTTAAGACTAGAATGGAGATCTTTTTTGCCATCTGCTTTACATATATGTCTTCTGCACACTGTGTGTGTGCACACCCAAAGAGATCTACTAAAGTCACAGGACAATAACAACTGCTTGCCCCTTAAAATGAGAAACAGCCAAAACACTGAACTGAAATCCAACCAGTCTGAAGTCTGCAAAGGTTTCAGCCTTGCTTTACTTTCACAGATGTCCCTGTGTGACTGTTGTTCCTGTGGACCCCCGGCAACTTTTCAAACAATAAACCCCACTGTAATAATCCAAGGGGTCCAATTTCCTCAGGTGGGAAAAGGAACCTGGTTCCTCAAAAAGCCAGTCCTGACAAGCCATCGGACTCAGTCTGAAGGGAGCTCGGCTCTCTCTCTGCAACTGCCCCTGTCTGGTTACTAGTGGTTAGTGCTGTCATCTATTCTCTTCCCACAGCTACTCACAAACCCGGAGGACAAGGGGGTCCATACTACACATCCTTCCTGATTGACTGTGAATGCGCCAAACTGCTTCACAACCTGCTCCCAGCAAAGAGCGTTTTCTCTGCTAAGCAAAAGGAAAAGCATTAAGCCTAATGGCAAAATTAGAAGTTTCCTTCCAATCAGGTTGTTGTTATGGCATTAAGACTTTTTGTTCAAGCATCCAGTTTTCTAAAGGGAAAAGAAGGTAGCAGCCCAACTTTCTGACCAGGAATACAGATTTCTACACTCTCAGAGTCCCTATTTTTCTTTAGCCAGCATTTTCACAAAATTTTAGCTTATCCAGGAAGCGTTGGTAGGAATTACTGGATTATAATATAATCACTTCCCACATAATTCAGGTTCTTTTACATCTGTCAGTCCTCTTGACCAAAAGAAGTATACAGTATTATGCTAGAGACCATAGTAAATTTCCACTGAAAAAGATACTTGGTGCTTGTGTTCCTGGAGTCTATGTGAAGCCATTGCTCAAACTATATCTTTCCAAGAAAATATGAAAACCATTTAAGTCCACCATGTAACCTTATTATTAGAACTTTTGCTCATCGTCCTATCCTCAGACATTGAGATGGGTGCTATGCCTTTGGTGGCCTCTATTTTCCATTCCCCCACAAAATGCTGAGTAGGCTCCCCAAAGGGCAGGCTGGAATGCTGTAAAACTCTGCAAGCTTATCGGACTAAAAGTTCCTCTCCTGCTTTGGACCTTTTATGGGGGGGATCGGAGAAAACAAACATCCACATTCCTTATCAATGAGGAATTAATTTACGAGTAACTTAACAGTTAAGTACTGGATACACGTTGCTGGAGTTTTTTGGTTCACCTGTGAAAACCTCAGAACTGTGACACACACTAAGCATTAGCACAGGTCTGCAGCAGAGATGGAAAAGCTCATACATTAATACAAGGGCTTTTGGCCTTGATTTTCAAATTCAGACCAGGCATCATTGAGCTCCATGAAAATCATCTTTGCATATTGTTCATAAGGTTGCCCAGTAGCCTATAGAAAAAAAAAAAAACCACACATTAGATACCACAGACCAAAGTTTTATTTCTATTAAATTTTTCACTGCTAATATGTGGGCTCTAAGGAATTGAAATGTTTTTCTATTAGGCCATTTCTCTTTTTACAGCCCCATCTACATGCCCCTAATTACTATGACCTCCCCAGGAAGCCCTCCCCCTAGGGATTCACTTTTGGTAGTAGTGGTCAGTCACTGAGTAGGTAACAGAGAAGTTACTGGGCAGCACAAAATGTATCTCCATTTCCAGAATTATCTATCAAATGACAAAGGTTCATGACTGTCTATCTCCAATTGATTAGCCATATTTTGAAAAACACATTTACCCATTTCTTTTTTTTTAAAAATAAATTTATTTATTTATTTATTTTTGGCTGTGCTGGGTCTTTGTTGCTGTGCGCGGGCTTTCTCTAGTTGCGGTGAACGGAGGCTACTCTTCCTTGCGGTGCTCAGGCTTCTCATTGCGGTAGCTTCTCTTGTTATGGTTGTGGAGCATGGGTTCTAGGTGCACGGGCTTCAGTAGTTGTGGCACAGGGGCTCAGTAGTTGTGGCTCAGGGGCTTAGTTGCTCCACGGCATGTGGGATCTTCCCGGACCAGGGATCAAACCCGTGTCCCCTGCATTGGCAGGCAGATTCTTAACCACTGTGCCATGAGGGAAGTCCCCATTTTCCCATTTCTGAAAAAAGTTCTTGGAGACCCATAACATAAGGCATATAGTTTGTGAATTTTTCTGGGCTGTTTCCCTTTCTCTTTGATTCACTGAAACACATTATTTCTTTAATACTATCCAGATTAGTCACAAAAAGTGTGGAGAGATGAAAATCAAATATATCAAATTCAAGTACGTGTTCCCAAGCAGGACTTCAGTCACAGCCTCACATCATAGGACTGGTATCCTCAGTCCACAAGACAGCAAGGGACCCAATTCTGTCAGGGAGGTTTCTGTATATCATGGTGATCTCAACTGTGCCATCCCGTAGCTGAAGTTTCTGACAACGTGCAGCACGTACATGTGTACGTACTTCAATGAAAACATAAACTGGCATAATCAATATAGTGAAGCGTTTAGTTCCATTCTGAGTATTTTGTTAATTCTCACCAAGTTTGCCAACTACGTTCTAAAGCTTTTTTCACTCTATAATCCTGGCTAAATATCCTGCTATATCTCTAAAGGAGAACATTTTCCTGTCCAGCTCTTAGCCCACCCGTAAGTCAAGACACAGTTTGTATCTGTTCCCTGAAAATGAGTCAGTGGTGAACCTTACACCTAAGGAAGGCCCCTATTCCATTATTTGTAATATATTATTTGATTCCTTTTCTTCTGTTTCATAAAGCGTAACTATTTGTTTAAATACCTTTTTTGAGCCCATGGGATTTATTTTATATAAATGGTCCAAGCAACAAGTTGAAAGTATGATGCTTTGACGCACACTTGTAAACGAACGACAGGAGGCCCAGACACGCGGTGGCGGAGAGCAAGCTGTACTCACTTTATCTGGATGTACCACCAGCACAGCCTTCCGGTACACCTTCTTCACCTGCTCTGGTGTGACCAGGTCTGCCATGCCAACTGGTTTCCACTTAGTCTCCCCAGCCCACAGCATAGTATGCATCGTGGACAGAAGGGCTCTGATATTTCTCTCTTTGCCTTCAATCCATTCCAGAATCTGTAAACACAGGGGCAGTTAAGAGATCCAAATGCTCTCGAGTCCAGAGGGTCTCCACTGTGACTCTGGAAACCCCTCCTGCTCCAGCAACGTCGAGTACCTGCATACTCCAACCTGCCCTCTACCTGCTTTTCTTCCTCCACCCCCGACCTCATCTTTCTGGTTAACTCTTCATCATCCTTCAAGAGCCTGCTCAGGAATTTCATACTGCTCTGCCTTTGAGAGTTTGAATACTTTCCTTCTTCTCTGGCCCCCCCTGAGTTAATTACTCACTCCTAAAGTATAAACTCCATGAGTGCCCACACCATGTCTGTCTGGGTCCCTGCTATCTGCTCCATCTAGTATAGTGACACAGAGACACTAAAAAAAAATCCTTTGGATAAAAGAACAAATTTCTCCGGGCTAACTTTTAAACATGCTTCTATCATAATATGTGTGACACTTTATTGTAATCATGTGTTTGTCTTTCCCTGCCACTAGGCAGACCTGTTTGAGGAAAGGTAGTGTTTTTAACATATCACTGTAACTCAGAAATCAAATAGTATGCCTGGCATGGAACAGAGCTCAAAAAGGGTTGTTAAATGAATACATTTAGTCATTCATTCCAACTACGAGCATTCATAGCTTGAATCTTCATAGTTCGAACAAATGAGATGATTAAATTGAAGGGTTTGCAACAATGCATCAGCATTTAGCACATAACAGAAGCTTAGTCAAGGTAAATGATGGCTACTCTCCCAAACGATTTAATACCCCGTACCAACTAAATAACCAAGCATGGTTTAAAAGACATAAATGACTTCCTTTTATAGAAAACTGTCAGAGTTTACCTATTGAACAAAGGTTCTTGAGATGGAGCACAAGGTTTTTGGAAGGAATATAAAACCTTTTGGATGTTGTATGAAGTGCAAAGCAAATACAAACAAAGGATCCTATATTGTACTCCAAATAGTATCTGTACGTCTTCAACAAACGTTCATATCTGTAGGGAAATTATGGCGAAGAACAGTAGTATACTTTTTCAAAATGTGTGACATTGACTAGCTGTACCACTCCTGATTTTGGAGTAACAGATTAGACCCTCATCTTCCAGGCTGCTACAGGGTCAGTATATTTCGTCTTGTGGAAATTCAGCCTCTCTGTCTGTGAAGAGCAGTCCACTTATCTTGATCTTCACAAACTCTTTCACTATCTCACACCATTCATCAATATAACCACCCTTTTGTTCCCAAATTAACCGTCATCCACGATAACATCCTCAGCTATAAAGTAATGTCTCCGTTTTCTTATCTATGAAATAAGGGCGTCACTGGTTTGCAAACTTTAAAAGAAAAGAAGATAATAGGGAAACATTCTCCTTCCCCAAATAGAATCTTACCTAGACTTCCAAGAATCAAAAACAGATAAAAGCAGAAATGCTCTGGTTAAAAGTGGAGGGAAGCAGTGGGGAAGCCAAGGACCTCACCTCCCTCAGCCTTCCTCCCTGCCACCTTCCCAAACCTCCAGATGTAATATTACAGGAGTGAGTAATTCCAGGTACATCAGTATTTCCCTCTCTGTCAGCAAAGAAGAGATCCTGAGGGCTTCAGTTGATCTGGTCTAATATAAAGCTCTCAAAGCAGAAATAGAGAACATAAATAATGCATTCTTCTTACCTCCAAATCATAATGACTTACCTACAGATCGGAATGCCATCTGAACAATAAGATCACCTCCTAAAGAGTGCCACTGCTTATTTGAAAATGTAAACAAAGAAAATCTATACTACCATACCATGGAATAAAGTGCATTTTATTAAAGAAACGAAACAGCATACACACTACTCCCTGAAAGTACTTTGCTATTAAAGGACACAGTTGTACTCAAATCACAGCTATAGGAACCAAATGAAATAAAGTGGATGCTAGAAACCTAACACGGCACCTTCTATAAGTTAGTCCCACACTGACATCTCCACACACATAATAATCACCCTGGGTCAGAGGCTCACTTACCTTTAATTTCTCAGGATCCATCTCCTTAGCCATTTCCTCCTTTCTCATCTCAGCTATTGTTCGAGGGCCCTTTTTGTCTTTGTGAGCATTAAAACCTTGACCAGAGAGTAGGTCTTCAAAGTCAGCTGCTTTTTGTTTCCCTTCTGCAACATAATATTTTAAAAATTATTATGGTTTTTACTCTGAAACATAATATCATATCATTATATCACAACACTTGGTCTTCAAGGTGCTTTCACATGCACTAAGCCCTTAATCCTCTCAATTACCCTGTCATGTCCATTTTACAGATGAGGAAAGTAAAGTCTGGAGAACTTAAGAGATCATTCAGAATCATATACCATGTCCATGGCAAAGCTTGGACTCGGGGCGGGATTGCTAGATTAAGTCTAATTCCATATCCAGTGTTCCGTCTCTTCATAGATGAGGATATTCATGATTCTACCCCCTGCTCCCTCCCCCACGCCCCCCAGACCCCAGTCACACAACTAGTTAGTATCAGTGATGGGACCAAGACCTGGGTTTTGGTACTTGAAATCCATGCATGCCACTGCTTTCCTGCCCACACTCAGCTGACACTTTTAGTCCATCACAGTGCTCTTTTTTCCCAAGTCTGGTTTTAGCCTCACAATCTTTATCAGTCTGTTTGGAAAAGCAGCCTAGCATAGCAGCAAAGAACAAAGACCCTGGAGACAAACTCTCCAGGTTTGAATTCCAGCTCTGCCCTTATTAGTGATGTGACCTTGGGGCAAGTTCCTTGCCATCTCCATGCCTCAATTTCCTCATCTGTCAACCAGGCATGGTGTGCTTAGAACAGTGCCTGGCTGTTTAAATGTTTGTTGTTAAAACAAAACAGAACCAAAACACAGGAGTACATGCAGTCCATGCCCTTCAACCAAAGCTAGTGTTGGAATTGAAACCCACTTGCCAGCTCTATACTGTAAGGCATTCTGAACGTACACTGTCATACGCACACACTAAAATGTGAGTGCTCTGAGACTAGGGATTTTGTCTGTCTTGTTCGCTGCGTATCCCCAATGTTTTCTACACTGAAGACGCTCCATAAATATTTGCTGATTGAAGACATTCACCCCACATCTACTCAAAATAAGAACGGAGGGGAAGCCAGGTGACTCTATGGAATTATCCAGGAATATCCACTGCTAACTGAAGAACAAACATGATGTTGTATTCCCAATAAGAGGGTCCCTGTCATGTTAGTATTGTGAGAAGTCACCTGTGTCATATGCAGTAGAGTGTGGCGGTGAAGAGCAGGGGCTCTAGAGCCACACTGTCCTGGTTCAGATCTTGGCTGTGTCACTTACGAGCTGTACGGACTTAGGAAATTATTGACCTCTGCCTACAACATGGGGTTGGTTTGGGAAGATTATATTAAATAATATGCGAAAACTGCATAGAATAGCACCTGACATATAATAAGCACTCAATAAATGTCAGCTACAGCTACCAGGAAAAGTAGAATTTCATTTTCCATGTTCCATAGGAAGGCCTGTTTCCTTATCATGTCCCTAAACGTTTCATTCTTAGGTATAATCAAATCAACTGAAATGTAAAATATATCATAACAGGCCTTTTAGCAAACTCAAGTTTAACCATCCCTGCTATCCAAAATATATTATTTTTCACTCGCTATCAAGAATCCCATTTGAAAAAGGAAGAATCCCATCCAGGGTATCCTCCAGCCTTAGCTGTTGGGGCATTTTGTGTTCTTGTAACTTTCTTCTCAGAAGAGAGGAAAAAACCATCACAGGAAACCCAATGATCTCAGGAACATCCCCCAACCAGAGGATAATCAAGACCAAACGTCCAAGATAGGTCCACCCCTCTAAATGGGGTCCAAGAGCAAATGTGAACACAGTGCTTGAAAGGCTCCCAACCTTCCTCTTCTACCCTCTCTTCCAAAGGAATGACAGCTTCAAGATGCAACCACGCCTCCACTCACATCCATTCAATACCCATTTAGTGCCTACTACATGCCAGGCGCTCTGCTAGGTGCTAATGACAATGAGGCATTGGTCTCAGCGTGGAGAGAGACAGACAGGTGAGCCAGCACTCACAAAGCGATCTGTGTCAGGAGCCTGGTGAAACCTGGAGCTCCAAGCACCACTCTGGTGTAGGGATCGTGCTCTGTCTCTACAATTCAAAGACTGCCTCAGAAACTACCAGAATTGCTTTCTATCTCCTTCTTCAGACATACATACATTTGGGTACCCTACAGCCAGCCTCCATACCGTCATCCTTACCCAAGTTAGCTGCTCCTTTCCCACGTTCGTTCTGGCCCCCAGGCACAGATGAGAAGCTCACGTTGTAGTTGGGTCGGTTCTGGGGAGAGGAGTGGGGCATGCTGGACTGTGGCTTAGACTGTGTCTGCTGCCAGCTGTAGCCACTTCCCTGCTGCCACCCTCCACCCATAGGCTGGGGAGATGCTTTCTGTGGCGAGCTGAGAGGTGGAAATCCTCCACCCAATCCAGTTGGTGTGGAGGGTTTGCTGGCAAATGAAGAACCACCTACAGAACAAATTAAAAAAACAACAAAAAAAGGAGAGAGCGAGAAAGAAGGTAATGCTATTTTGAGTAGCCTCTAACTCCTGTGTCTCAAGTTACTGTTTACAGTGACTTCAGTGGAACTTCCCTTGACTGGTGGCACAATTAGCCTTGCTAATAGTTAAATAAATTGCAGTCATATATTTCCTTTAATCCCCACAATGACACTTCTAGGTATGTATTAATAGCCCCATTTTTTCTTTGGATGAACAAACTATAGCTCAGAGTAGTTAAGTGACTTTCTCAAAGTCACACAGCCAGAAGGTGGCAGACCTGGGACTTCAGTCCAAGTCTTTAACTCCAAGCCAGAAGAGCCCTGGCTCTTCCACTACGCCATCCCAGCCCTCCGTCCCATCCTCTCAGCAGACTCTACTTCACTGGAGTAAAAACTATCAAACGACAAGAACAGGGAATAAAACAAAATACCTTCACTCATGAAGGTGCTACTTAAACTTCAATGAGCAGGATTATTCATGGTCTGTTATAAATACAAGCATGGTTAGTGCCCATGAGTAAACCAAGAGGTTTTGAAATTTCATAAATAGGTTTCAATTTCACACTACTTGCATTTCAGTGCAGGAGAGTAAACACAGCTAACACTCTGACAGCCTTGAATAGGGCAAAGAATCTTATTCGAGCTTTAAGAACTATTACTTTGTGCTGGGAATTTAAGTAGAATCTTGATTCTGTAACTCCTAACTTTTAAGTACTCACTGCATATATGCTGGGCTTTTTCTAAAATACGAAGACCAGTTGTAGCTCATGTTTAAAGAGGTAAAATGAGAAGCTGAAACATGGTGATCTACAGGGACCCTTTCAGGTACCAATTCCAAAACAACAGTGATAATAAAGTAACATTTGTATAGCTCTTCAGAAATTATAAAACATGTTTCTAAATATTACTGCCTTCAATCTACACAACACCCTTCAGAAGTAGGTAGTATTACTAGCCCCACTTTATTTATTTTTCTTTCTTTATCAAAATTACCATTTAAAAATTATTTATTTATTTATTTTTTTTTTTGTGGTACGTGGGCCTCTCACTGTTGTGGCCTCTCCCGTTGCGGAGCACAGGCTCCGGACGCGCAGGCTCAGCAGCCATGCCTCATGGGCCCAGCCGCTCTGCGGCATGTGGGATCTTCCCGGACTGGGGCACGAACCCGCATCCCCTGCATCGGCAGGCGGACTCTCAACCACTGTGCCACCAGGGAAGCCCAATTTTTAAAATTTTTATACAATTTTTAAAGGTTACTTTCCATTTAGTTATTACAAAATATTGGCTCTATTCCCTGTGTTGTACAATATATCCTTGAGCCTGTCTTACACCCAGTAGGTTGTACCTCCCACTTCCTCACCCCTATATTGTCCTTCCCTTACTCCACAACACTGGCAACGCCTAGTTTATTCTCTATATCTGTGAATCTGCTTCTTTTCTGTCATATTCACTAGTTCGTTGTATTTTTTAGGTTCCACGTATAAGTGATATCATACAGTATTTGTCTTTCTCTGTCTGACTTATTTCGCTTAGCATAATGCCCTCCGAGTCCATCCATGTTGCTACAAATGGCAAAATTTTGTTCTTTTTTTATGGGTGAGTAGTATTCCATGATATATATATATATGCCACATCTTCTTTATCCATTCATCTGTTGATGGACCCTTGGTTGCTTCCATATCTTGGCAATCGTAAATAATGCTGCTATGAACATTGGGGTGCATGTATCTTTTCAAATTAGTGTTTTTGTTTTTTTCAGATATATACCCAGGAGTGGAATTGCTGGGTCATATAGTAGTTCCATTTTCAGTTTTTTGAGAAATGTCCATACTGTTTTCCACAGTCTGGCCCCACTTTAAAGATGAGGAAAGCAAGGCTCAGGGAGGTATACTGATATGCTCATGATCACACAGCTAGTTAATGGAGCTGGGACTTGACTATGGGCTTCCTAGCTCCACATGTTATGTTCATTTCCTGCAGCCATAATCCCTAATCCCTCCCTAAATCTCTGAGTCTTTCACTACAACTCATCCCTTACTTACAGTGTCTTCTTTATATAGATACTGTTCCTCTGCTCTGATCTGGGCTCCTCTTTCCTTTCCTACTAGGAATGTTGTGTTATGACCATCGGACCCAGAGTCACTCTGAGTTTGAGTCTCTGCTCTGTTGCTCACTCGTGCATTCATTCTTGCATGCACTTATTCATTCATTCATTCATAGAGTCATTCATCAGTATCTGTTGAGCATTACTAAGTACCAGATACTGTGCACTGGGAATATAGCTGAAAAACATCTACAGAGAATCCTTGCTCTTCTGCAGTTCAGTGAAAAACTCATCTCCTTGACCTCAATTTTGTCACCTGTGAAATCAGAACTATGTCTAAGTCACAGGTATATCATGAAGGCACAATGGCTACGTGAAAGTTCTTCACAATCCCTGAGTTAAGCGAATAAGAGACGTTATTTTAAAATAATGCAATTTCATATGCCCAGCATGCACCAGGACACCATAAGGGCTCAATAAATACTTGGTAATAGGAAAAAGTAATGACAGGGTTATATTCTGCAGGTAGGCATCGCTGTCAGTGTCTAACTCAGAACACGAAGCCCCTCTTTGTGAGCCCCTGGGCCCTTCTGCCAACAGTGCATCAACATATACCTTAGGCTGGGTTTGCATTCTGCACTGGGAGTTCATTTTATATTTTAAGGATGCTTACTATCTTCTTTCTGAATATATATATGTTTATTATTTAAAAATTCAATAACACAGAAAGACCTGAAGAACTTAAAAAATACTTCCATATTCTCACCACACTGTCATTTATTTGTTCCTTTATAAAACACTATCGAGCATCTCCTCCACGCCAGGCTGCAGATACAGTGGTGAACAGGCAGACGCTGACTCTGATCTCAAGCTGTTCATCAACATTGTAGGACTTTCTGATGTCTACCCTTCCGGAATATCTTCTACCCATGGTTAGCAATTCTAATTTTCAATGCCACCGAAGCGGAGAGCTGACAGAAATACAAAGCAGTAGCTAAACCCAGAGGCCACTGCAATCCTCGTTAAAAGCAAAAGCAGTGGTCGTCAGACTCGGCTGTGCGTTAGGCTCACTTGGGGAGCTTTAAAAACTGTTTATAACCAAGCCACAGCCAAACCAATTAAGTCAGAATATCTATGGGAAGAACTACAGTGTTGGTATCAGAACTGTTCAATGTGAAAATACCTAACGTTCTCAGAAGGATACTACCTTTTTTGAAAAATTGCAGCTATATAATTTGGAAGTTTAATGTTTACTCTAAAGCAATTACCTAAGAGTCAAAAATTCTAATGTGTAGCGCTTGCTTATATACCTGCTCACTGTGCAGCTTCAGGAAGGTCACTTACCTTTCCTGAGCTATGTGAGTTGAAAAATGGGGAAATTTAGGAAACTAGTTTCCCCAGCAGTTTTTTAAGAATTACTGCATTTTAAAAACAACAAAGAACTCTTGAACTCCTCCTAGTAGGTATGCTGTTGCAGTGATACGGACGCAGCTATTCTGAAACTATTTTTGTTGTCTATGAATGCTGAGATCCAAGGAAACGGAAGATACACATATGGAATAGGGGAAAGTAAGGAAGAACCCTGTGGTAGTGGATGGAATTATATATTGATATATGTATTTATATCCACACATCACCTATCTCCATCTCCTGAAAGGCAGAGCAATGACACCCACCACCCCCGTACCAAAAAACATACTTAGAACAGATTCTGGATTCTAAATACCACTCCCCACAAAAAGGAATGAGGATTCTTGGAAATGCCTGATTCCAGGACTGGGGTGTAAAAAGTTCAAGATAAGCCTAGAACATCTTGTGCCATAAAGAAAGAAAGTTCTCAAAAATGATGGAATCAAGTGAAAAACATATAGAAGCCAGAACAAAGGAGCTTTCACAAACTAAATGTAGGACAATGTAAACATTAAATAATGACAATAATAGATGATAACCAACTGAGTCCAAAAAGAATCCACTAGTCTGTTATGATGTGAGAGAGGGAGGGAGTCAGAAAGGAAGGGGGGAGGGGATGGAGAGAGAGGAGATTCTGCCTTAGAGTGAAATGCTAATTAATATACATAGAAAGAAGGACAGAATCAGACAATCACAATTCTGCAGATATCATGGTAATGCCTGCTTTAGGCAAGAATCACTAATGAATGCTAAAATGCTAAAATGAATGCTTCCCATTCCAAAACCTCCTGGGTAAAAGTCAGATGGAGAACAGGATATTCTCAAATAGAACAGTCTCAAATTATCTCCCCAGATTACTCATTAATTACTATAGGGAAAAATGGTAACTTTATGGTGAAGAAACCTGGCAGACATCACCTTAACCAAGTGATCAAAGTTAACAAATCGAGACGTTCTCAACTGGCCTGTACCCTTCAAGTATCGATGTCACGAAAGGCTGAGGAATGATTCCAGGTTAAAGGTGTCTAAAAGGACATGACAACCAGATGCAAGACCATGATGCTGGAGTTTTTAAAAGAACTTCCTATAAAGGTCACCTCTTCAGAGAGGCCTTCCCTAACCACTTGATATCTAAAATAACACCCCAGCCCATCCCCTACTCGCCATCACTTTCTGCCTTATTTTTTTCACAGCACTCTGCACGGGGCTTATAGTGCAAACTCCAGACCTAGATTTCATGGTGTTGAAATCTTGTGATTTGGGCAAGTTACTTAAACTTTTGTGTCCATGTTTCTTCATTTTAACATGAGGACTATAACAGTTCCTACTTCAAAAGATTATTGGCAAGATTAAATGAAATGATACGTGTAAAGCCTTAAAATAGAGCCTGGCACTTAGTAAAACCTCCAAATAAACATTAATTGTTTTTATTACTTGACATTATAATATATATTTATTCATTTAGTATTTGTTTCCCCTTCTAGAATACAAGGCTTACAAAGGCAGGAATTTTGTTTTGGTTTTGTTAGTTTGGTTGGTTGGTTTTTACTAAAGGAGTGTTAGCACGTAGAAGGCACTTAGTAAATAGTTGTGGGATGAATAAATGGGTAAAAAATGAACACTGGATAAGATTTTATTTGAAGTAGAACTTTGCCTGTTATATATGATGTTATTATTCTAAAATGTGAAGTTTATTTTAAGATATAAAAAGAGAAATAATTTTGGAGTTCTTAAAAGGAAAAAAGGTCTAAAGGGTATAAAAGAAAAGGTCAAGATTCTGACATAACTACTGGCAAAAAATAAAAAGGTAGTCACGTTCTCATTCTCTGCAGACAATCTGGTTCTAAATGCCTCAGGAGGGCTTTCAGAGAAACTAAACTATCAACGTGCCTCATTTAATCCTTCGTGTGAGGGCTGCCCCACCTTTATTTAACAACTCTGTACTGCCCAGAGAAGGAAGGAGGAAGAAAAGGTTTCAGAACACACTAGTCCAATGAACTACTCCTTGAAGAAAGGTTCCTTGGTGAAATAGTTTGAGAACCCTGCACACTGTATTCCCCTATTGGGAAGTATCACCATGAGCACTGATTCTCAGAAGTTTTTGCAGTAACCCAAATCCACTGAACCCAGTGTTTCCAAAATTACTTCCTCATGAAACACTTATTTTATAACAATAATTAACATATGATGAAAAACAGTTTGGATATACTATAAAGAGAGTCTATTTTCTGTATGGAATTTTAGAAACGGACCCGAGAGCACTGTCGCCAATGGAGAGAAGAGAGGGACAGTATGGGGATCTCACTAGCAACTTCACAGTAAGGCCTATGCACAGCTGGCCCTACCTGGCACAAATCTGACCAGCCTCATGTCTCAGTGTTTTTCTACACATTCATTACTTTTGCTGCAGCCAAACTCTATTGTCAGATGCTCCTGGAAGTTCTAACTTTATTTATGCTACTACTTCAAAATGAGTCATTAGAGAAACGGATTAATAGGGGTTAGTTCCAACCCAATATTTGAAGCCTGTTTCCTTTTTTTAAAAGTCAACCTCGGGTTTCAGAGTATAGCTTAAAAATACACATGATTTTAGATCCTAGGTAACAATACCAGCTTATTTTAACACCAAAGATTTAGATTTGAGGCTTGGTAGCCATAAGTAAATGTTATTTATATCTTAACCTGCTACATTTATACCTAATGTCCCAAGGTCGGCAAAAGGATCCAGAGTCCGGGGTTTGTTTTGATGGGTGGGAGTACCATGCAACGAGCCTGTTGGGCTGGTGGCAGCTGACTTGCTTCCCATTCCAAAACCTCCTGAAAAAAATAATAAGGTCATTGAAAATGAGTTAGTTGTCCAAGGCTGAATTCTGAAATTCAGAAATCCAGAGCTACTGCTCACCTTGTCTCTAAAGGCAAATTAGGACAGGGTTTGCAAATGTGTTAGGAGTTGCTAGACTTATTTCCCTGACTACTAGGTGAGTAGCGGCCTGGAGCAGAAACAGGGAACAGAGAAACCATACGTCATTTCCTGGCCACCCCTGCAAACTATTACGTCTAGCGTTTACCTCACATGTCACCTGACTTCATTCTTTCCTATGGGATTTGGAGTCAGGCCTGAATTCCGGTTCTGCCACTTCCTAGCTGAGTGACGTTTGGCATGTTGCTTAACTTCAATATTTTCTCGTTGGTTAGATAAAGAAACAGCAACTGCTTTAGAAGGTTCTGTGATAAACATAAAGTGTGTGTGTGTGTGTGTGTGTGTGTGTGTGTGTGTGTGTGTGTGTAACTTGCACAGCATCAGAAAACAATCACACAAGATGGCTCTCAAGAAATACAATACTAGCCATCAGAAAGAGAATTTATTTATTATAGACAAATCCAGCCCCCAAACAAGTCCTTTGTGAAGAAAGAAAACCATTCAGATTATGCAACACCTACTCTATGCCAGAAAATCTCACGTAAGTTATTTCACTTAACTGTGTGGAACAAGAATTAGGAACCCCATTTTACAGATAAGAAAACTGAAGTTAAGACTTGTAAAAAATCCAAGAGCTTCTAAACGGTTGAGTTAGATATAAACCCAGATTTGTCTAACTCAATTTATTGTCAAGGCATTTAGCAAATGAGACTTAGACAAGTTAAATACCATATACCATGCAGCACAACCATGCCATCGAGGGCAATGTGAAAAGCTCCGCCAGACTGTGAGCCTTTAGGAACTTTCTTAGGTGGGCTTAACACTCTGTACGGACTCACTTCATCTTGGGTAAAGGATTATGCTTCGGCAACCGGTTAAGTGTGCACAAAATTAATCTGCTGACCATTACCTGGTTTAGTATGCCAGTCCCAACCTCCTGAAACATCTGGCTGAATGTTCACAGCAGGTGTACTAGAAGCTGCAAATGAGAAGAAAAAGAATCAGGACAACATAGCTCAGAATCCACTTTTCTGTTATACACTACCAAACGTAAGGTAGATAGCTAGTGGGAAGCAGCCGCGTAGCACAGGGAGATCAGCTCGGTGCTTTGTGACTGCCTGAAGGGGTGGGATAGGGAGGGTGGGAGGGAGGGAGACGCAAGAGGGAAGAGATATGGGAACATGTGTATATGTATGGCTGACTCGCTTTGTTATGGAACAGAAACTAACACACCATTGTAAAGCAATTATACTCCAATAAAGATGTAAAAAAAAAAGAATCCACTTTTCTGAATTCACACAAGAAAATGCTCTCCCTCTCATGAGGCCTCATGACCTGTCCAGGTCCCAGGTGATTCAATTCCCCCTCTGAGCGCTCCCCACATTCTGCAACATTGTTATTTCGTGCTTTCATCTATGGTTGCTTACATGAGCACCGGTAGAAGCCATAAACTGTCTCTGTTCCTTCTTTGGCTCACTTTTATTTTACCTCATAACTACACTTTGAATTATAACGGTGCATATGTCTGTCTCCAATAAACTGTGAGTTTCTGTGAACTGTGTAACTGTGAAAATTATATTATTCATCTTTGTGTGTCCCATCTCTACACTTAACACAAAGTCGGCTGGCAATTAAAAATAGTGAAATGAAACTTAAACTCAATTTGCCTTGAATTGGCATTAACAAGTGTACGAGAGGCACGGGCAACTTAGAACTGAAATTTTGTTTTCTCCTCCGCTGTGACATGAATGGAGAATGATGAGTCAATCAGAACATGTACTGGGGACTGACTAGACACCACCCACCATGCTGGTGTCAGGTACGTACATACTGTCACTCAAAAAACAACTCACTGCAGCTTCAAAATTGATCATTCTGACCCTTCTCGAAGTTCCAAATGTAGAATTTAAAAGAAATGTTCAGCTAAAGAGAATGGGATATATTAGAGGAGTACACACTGGTAGAGTAAGTTTTTTTCTACATCTATAAAATTCAAATAAGAAATAGGATGCCGTAAGACAGAATTTCTTTCTAAGACTCTTCTAGGTTCTGTTCATTAAATCAGTGAGTACAACACAAATACTAAAATAACTTTGCAAGTAGGATTTAAGATACAACACACACTCCCCCACTGCCACCAAAAGGATCATCAAAGGACCAAGATTAGCTTTACCAAGCCTTACACTTACCTGTTTTGTTTGCTTAGTACGAACCAAGACATTGTGTACCTTCCCATCATTGAGTTAAACAGAACATGCCATTATCAAAAATAACAGTTCTTCCCTTTTAGCTCTCCCCTTCCCTTTTTCCATACTAATCCATGAAAACTGAGGTGGAAACTAGACAATTTTACTAACATTTGCTCTTTGATTTCCTGTAAACTCTGACCTTAGTCTTACATCTAACTAGGATGCAGAACTAGGAATTAGTACTTCAACCTTATTACTAATCAAACCCTCAAATCCTTACCACCTACCACACATAAGGCACCACACTAGAGAACAGGGAGCTTAAGGACACAGTACCTCTCCTTAAGAAACTTAAAATCTGTTGGAGAGAAAGGAATAAACAAATGAACCAGTAATTACCCAATATTTTAAACTTCTATTTTGCCTTTTATTATGGTTACTTGTTTAGTTTTTCTTCTCAAATTGTGCCCCAAATGATTATTCTCTTCAGAGTAGATATTCAATAAATATTTGTAAAACTCAAAGGCAATATTTCTTGATTCTCAGAAGAGATTGACGGTGCCTTGTAGAAATCCAAGGTGGGCAATCTGACCTCCCAATATGACACCTGAGTCTCACCTGTATATGAAGAGGATGTGACTGACCCACTAACAGTGGAGTAATTCCCTTCTCATCAAGGATAGTGGAAAATTCTTTCACTCACCAGCATGGCACAGATCAAAATAAGAAGTGTAGCCACAAAACGAAGGAGTGCTAACTGTCTGAAACTGAGCTATAAACGTCTTCCAACATGCTCACAAGACAGAACTGAGTCCACTACTGCCATGCCAAAGTATGAACATCCATACCCATGGGACATAAAAGGTAGTACTCATATGAAAACAGTAAATTCAAAGTATTAAAGTCAGGAAAATATATAACCTTACTAACATTATCATTATGCATCGAAGAGACTTAGATAGGAAAAAGTTACAATTCATTTTATATTTATATATTATATGGAAAGACAGATAGATAAAACCTACCGTGTGCCAATAGCTCTTCTAGGCACTACAGAAACATTCATAAACAAAACGAACAAAAACCCCTGCCTTTATGAGCTCATGTTCTAGTGGGGAGAGAAAGACAACAAAAATAAACAACACATGAGTAAATTATTGAGTATATTAAAGTTGGCAAGTACAACGGAAAGGAAAATGCAGAGAAGCAGGAGGATGGGTTTTAATGTGAAATGGGGCAGTCAGAGTAAACCCCATCGAGAAGCTGACAGCTGAGTAAAGACCAAAGAGGTGAAGGAATTAGCTATGCCGATGTCTTGGGAAGAGGGGACACCAGTGCAACAACAGAGAGGCCAGTGTGGCTGGAATGGAGTGAGCAAGAGGGACAGAATGGGGAAGGAGGTCACAGCCCTGGGTGCTGGAGCACAAAGGGCCTACATAGGCCATTTCAAGGACTTTGGCTTCCATGCTGATTGAGGCACGGAGATTTTGAGCAATGGCGTAAACTACACTTCAAACAAGTGAACAAAAACAACAGCTTTAACCTAGCTGCCTGCGTCTTGCCTCTCAGGGTAGCCAACTTCCAGTCAGGAGATTCTTTTAAGCGGGCACTACTCAAAGGTCAGAGGTGAATTTCTTGTATGTTGTCCTGTGGACCCGCTTCAAATAGTTTGAGATTTAAGACCAACAGGAAATCACCCATAAAGGTTGTTCTTGGACTGCTTTCTCCTTTTCGGTCGTTACAGTTTGACCAGTGCTGCACAACTCATCTTCCTTTTGCATTTGCATGGCTTCCATGAAGTCAAGCTGATGACTGGACCGCATTCTCCAAGGGGACTCAGGGTGCCTTCAACAACAAATACATCGTCCTCTAGGTTGAGGCCAATGATGTTCAATATCCTTCAACATCAGGAATGAGCTTCAGTTTCCCAGCTCAAAGTCATCTGTCCTTCACTGAAGAGCTTTGGTTTTAATCAGTGTTACCTAAGCGATACCTTTTCGCTCTTACAAATGGATGTGATTACGATTCTTTCTACACAACCTAAGCCTCTAACACAGAAATATAATGTGGGCCATGTATAATTTAAAACTTTTCTAGTAGTGACATTAAGAAAGGTAAAAAGACACTAGTAAAATTAATTTTAACAAAATATTTTATTTAACCCAATATATTCAAAAAATTAAATCAAGTGACCAATATAAAAATATTAATAAGATATTCTACTTTTTTTTGTACTGAGTTTTGAAATCTTGTATGCACTTTACACTTAGAGTGCATTTCAAATCAGACTGGCCACATCTCCAGTGCTCAAAAGCCACGTGTGGTTAGTGGCTTCATATTAGAGCTAGTCTAATATACCAGGATATTGTATTCTAAACTGTTCTGTGGAATACTAATTTTGTGAAATGCCCATCGTATCACCTTTTATTAACCTAGCACTCATTTTTTCACATTTCAAAGACTTCAACTAGTATGCACCTTCCAATCAACTAAAAGTGGCAGTGTTTTTTCTTCTTTCTTAATAGTACATAAAACAAAGAAATGTGCTACAATTAATGATGTCCTATAATTCTGTGCATGTAGCTCTAATGTAAAAAAAAAAAAAATTCCAAATTAAATTTTAGGAAAGCTGAGTAAAACAAAGTTAAGTAGACTTCTTTACTGTAAAATATCTCAGAGCTTTTAATATGTTAATGTGAACAGTTAATTTTCAAAAGAGAGATGCATTATGTAGCTTTCCAAAAAAACAAAAACCAGAAAAACCCCACCTACAGGGTGCTTTTATATCTGAGCACCTCCTGCTATCTGTGGAAAACCATGCTCCACTGAACACAATATAAAATACTTCCTTACCATGCACTGTAGGTGAAGGGCTTCTTGTAGGCTGAAGAAAGGGGTCACTGGAAGCACTGGCTGTATTCAGAAAAGAACCCAGCAAATCCTGACCTGATGGTTTAGCAGGTGCTCCAAATGGGTCAAAGGTGGCACCTAGAAAACAACAGGAGAAAGGTATTTCTCTGTCCTATGAGTTCACCCATTCAACAACTACTGAAGAGCTGTCACTCTTACAAGGCTGTAGGCCAAATACTTGAAAAATCAGGATGATGCCTGCCTCACAGGCTGTTCTACAGACCCATCCTATCCTTATAACTTCCTCCAGGTTAACAATGGATCCCAAGGATTTCTGACCACACATGAATAATCCCTTCTTTGTGGACAAAGGAGAACTCTGGATTTACCTGTTGGATGAACCATAAACGCTATAAGCAAGGGCCCCTTGGGACTTTGGGCGTCTTAATAACATAAAATAAGTCAGCCAAGCTTACAGACTAATAGATGAGTGGTGAAACAATGCCTGGACCATAGGAGATACCCAATGAATGCACTGTGCTCATATTCAGTGAATTCGTGGACCAAAACCAGGCGGGGGGCCCTGCTATTAAGGTGAACAATAGAAAACCTCATTGACCAGGTTTTGTTTAGTTTTGTTTGTGCTCTTAATGGTCTCTGGCTCACTGAAAGTTAAAAAGGGAAGAAACTGAGCATGACAAAAACTGAACTCTTATCATACCTTGTCCTGTGAAGCTAAAATATTTCTGAAACATTGCCTGTCAACAACTTGCCAGAAACTAGATGCAGATGTAGTGAAATGAGAAAAAGTTTGTGAATGAACCAAGGATACTACAACAAAGTGGCAGCTGAGGTTTCTAGCAAAAATGCAATAATATTGATACTGTATCATTTCTTCAGGGTTTACCGTTGTCTTTCATAAAGAATACCTCAGCTGATCCTTAATATCTCCCTGTCAGATAGAAGCGATATTATCTTCATTCCACAGACAACAAAACTGAGGTTCAGAGAGCCAAGTTTCTTGCCCAATGTCAAGCAAATGATAAGGCTGGACTCGTGTTCAAGTTTTCTGACTCCAAATTCCAGGAATTTCCCAAAGGCATCTCACATTCCTCACAGGTGTGAAGTGAATGTGATGAAAACCACGCAGAGTGGCACGTATATAACTGGGCTTTAATTTCTCATTATTGGTCAAGGGACAAAATTCCCTTTAGCTCCCTGTAGTAAGATGTCACTTCCTAATTTGTAAGTATCAAGCTAATGGGCTCTTTCTGGAGTGAGAGTGACCTATTCTAGGAATAGACAACTAGAATCAAACAAGTTAATGAATAAATTCCACTCTCAAAACCCAGGTAGGATATATGATTTAATATGTGTTCAGCTATGACTTCACTGGCATAATGCTCTCCTAATATCTGCTAGGCAGCAGATGAGCCTTGTGTAGCAGCAATGAATCAATGATATGTCAGGCACTCTGTTACATGATGTATATCCCTTACCTCATTTAAGACTTACAAAACTTTATCCCTTCTATAAAATGAGAATACTGAGATTTATAGAGTAACTGTAAGAGGACATTGGGTTAATTCTTCTACACCTAAGTTTGAAGTCAACCAGTAGAGGATGCTAAAATCTTTTCACTATTACTTGGTATACTTTTAATATCAACTTATGTTAAATTAGCAACATTCTCTAATAACTAAAAGTGAACTTCCCAACACAAGACAAGAGCTAAAATTTAGTCTTTACAACAATGCTGATAGGTAAGTATTTCCCCATTTTACAGCTAAGAAGATTAAGGTTTTTTAATAAGCCTACACAAATAGGTAAGTGTCAGTCCTGACATTCAAATCCAAGCCTTTAACTCTGGACTCAGTGTTCTTTCTACTTCCTCTTGGAGGACAGAATACCTGAGTTCCAGATCTGGATTGGCACTAATCAGCTGTGTATCCTTTGACAAGTCAATTAATACAGCTGGCCTCAATTTCATTGTCTATAACCTGAGGCACAGATTTACCTAATGTCTGAAAGGTCCCCTCTAGATCTGACTCTGGAACATAACTACCTGCCTGGGACTATGATGAATTAAATCAGTGAAAGTCACATAAGGTACACGGTCTTAAAAACATGACCATTGAGTACTATGCTATCTTGGATCCCGGGGACTTCTTTTCCTGACAGAGCTTTTGTTCACTGTGGTGAGTAAGAACTGCTGAAGGGTAGAGGAAATGGCCTGGGATTCAGGGCACCTGGCTCCACACTGTGGCTCCATCAATAACTAATGTAGGAACGTGAGCCTCAGCATCTACAGTCCATGATTCTGAAACTCACTCATGTAAAGAATGGCTCCAGTTGAACCACCATAAATCAAGACCAGCCCAAAGCCTTCTGAGAAGTGAAGGATGATCCTGGGAAAGAAAGTTCCTAAAGGTTACCACATGCCTGGAGAGTGGAGACACTCCTCTTTACTCTTCCTAATGTGATGTCCTCTTGGTTCATGGGGGATGATAACAAGGGCGGCTAGGTCTTTAGAAGCTATAATGGACCTCTGCTTACCCAACTCTACTGTCTTGCAAATGTTAAAGAACGGTGGATGACCAGTCACAGAAAGGGTTGAGTCTGTGGCAATGAGCAGAGTGAAGCTGACTGAGCCTCATGGGGCTCAGACTCTGTATCTGGCACCAACTGCTCTGCTCCGCCAGCTGTGCTGCTGGCAGCAGTCCCTTAAATATATCTTGAAGTAAGCAAGTACTTCTCTGCACAGCCAAAGTGTATTCAGAAAACTACAATTCCAGGAAGGCATTACAGGAAAACTGAGGGAAAGCTCTGGAGTCAAATGGCCTGGTTTTGGACCCTAGGACTAGCTGTATAAAAGTATGCTACTAATTTGACCCTAAGCCTCTATTTCCTCAACTATAAAATGGAGATAATAGCACCTATTTACTGTGTTTTTATAAAGATTGAATTTATGGTTAGTGTCAAACTCCATGTTTGGCAAATAGTAAGTAGCCCACAAATAGTACCTGTTATTATTAACAACAATTCATCAATTTACATCTCCGAGCAGAAATAACTAAAGCAGCTCAGGGACTAAAGCCCTGAACAAAAAGTTAAAGTAAGGGTGACAAGTTCAAATATTCATTCTTAGACTGTCCTACCAAAATGGACACTATTTCTATTTCCTCTTGTGGTCCCCACTGAGATGAAGATACAGACCTTTTGGGGACTACTAGGGAGATCAGAGAAGTCTAGATTATTAGGAAAGTTCGATTCCACCTGCTTGGCCCAAAAGTTATAATTCAACACTGAGAGGTACAGCGCAACATGAAAAAAAAATTACCTTCTCCTACTCTCAGTGTTGGAGACGCAGAGGTGGAGGCGGTGGACCGGCGCGGTGTTGACTGGGTAGACGTAGGTCCACTCGGATGAAACACGTCGTCCACCCCTGACTGTCCAGCCCGGGCAGGGCCGGCTGCACCTCCACCCCCAAACAGGTCACTCAGAAGTTCGGAATTGGTGGGAGGAGCCGCCGGTGAAGAGAAGTTCTTACTCACTGCAGACCCTTCTAGACCCAGAAGGTCCACGTCCTCAGTGGGTGGAGGGGCAGCTGGCTCCTGCTGCTTTTTGCTGGGCTTCCTGGCTCCATGAGGTTTGTCGCCATTGGCATTGCCATGTGGGCTGGAAAGGGTCAGAAGTTCATCATCCGACTGCTCACTTTCCTGATTCACTAGGGCAGCGTGGTCCTCCTCACAGAATGATTTCTCCGATTTCTGATCTAAGGAAGGCCATTGTGCCAGGAAACAGTTAGTTACCAGCCACGGCATTATTGCTTTTTGTTAGAGTCTATGTACATAACTTCAGAAAGAGAGAAAGAGAAGCCTGAAAAACACACAATGCTTTTAGACCCTTACCAATGGAAAACCTGGATGTATTTCACATTACATTCAATGACTACTTGTTGAGCATCTGAGAGGCAGTATAGCATAGGAGTGAAGAGCAAGAACTCTAGAATCAGCCTGAGTTTGAATCTCATCTCTGCTACTTACTGGCTCTGTGACACTGAGAAAGTGACTTTACTTCTCTGTGCCTTGGGTTTTCTCCTCAGCAAAATGGGAGTAATAAATAGAACCTAGCTCACATTGACTATTGTGAAAATTACATGAGATGATATATGGAAAGTGCTCAGATCAATAGAAAGTAGTACTTAAGTGGTTTTTATTATTTTTTAAATTTACTACTATCATCATCATCTTCTTCTTTTTCCCAGCACTATGCTCGGTGCTTTGAAAAAAACATTATATCCTAGTCCTCTGCTGCCTCCTCTCACTTTTTCTTCTCCATGTGGCCTGCAGCCAAAAGCAAGGTCTTTCTCCCACAGTCTGGAGCAGAAGCGAAGCCCACACCTAATAAGTGAATAGAGGGAACGGCTCTGCTTAGGATGGTCCTTACACCAACCTAGGAGGAGATCCTTTCTGCATAAAATGGGGCCTCTTCTGGGGAAGGAATGGAGAGGCTGGTGAGTGACTTTCCAGGCCCTCCTTGAAACAGAGCCCTCTTTCTAACTCTGTTACTTACTGTCAGATGGACCCACGTTCCAAATCAAGTACAGATCCACATCCCTCATCCCCAATTCTGAAATGCAAAAAGCTGTGAAAAAGGAAAGGTTTCCCTAAACTGGTGGAAAAATCTGACTGGGACTGACATGAAAGTTAGTTATAGTCTTCATTGATTTCACTCAGGGTTATGAGTTATGTTTCACTACAGACATTTTCACATGTTTGATAACACATTGTCTGAGATGCCACTGGGGGTTCTAAGTAATCTGCAGTTTATGTACCGTATCATCTTTCTAACTTGCAAAAAATTCTGCATTCCTAAACCCATCTGGCTCTGCTGGGTTCAGATAAAAGATTGTGCATATGTGCTTAACCTATTTTATAGCCTGATAAGAATGATTTCTAAATTACTTACTAAAATAGCAGTGGAGAGTAAAAGTAAAGTTTTCTTAAAAGCCTTTATGTGAGGAAGAAAGATATAGGTGAAACTAAGAGGGGGTTGGGAAATCTACCTGCTATCTAGATTTCACTGGGGTTTTCCAATTTTTAAAATGTTATTGGTCCCATTTCTCAGTAGAAAATTCTGAAAGCAAGACTTTGATTCAAAGGAATGCTATGAACAATTTTTTTATCAAACATGGAAAACTCTGTGTAGGCAATGGGAATCCTGTCTTATGTTTACATGGCAAAGGAAGGTCAATCAAGAGGATTGTAAGTACACTGTCACCAAAGCCAGTTTTCTACCCTTTTCTTAAGAAAGTCCTTACCATGGAATTCTACATCGAACTTTGCAGTTAACCTCAGCAAACTCTAAAACAAGGATGGCGAATGGGTATCGATCAGAATGCCAAGGCTAGTCTACTAACGGTAGCAGTCTGAAGTGTCACATCGGGAAGGATTCTAAACACATCTCCAGGTTTGGCAAAAAAGGATATTGTGATCGAGCCCAATTTCTGCCAAGGTTGTTAAAGCAAGTAGCGGAGATATGTAGGCAAAGTTTTGCCTTCCCTGTCCCAGGGGAAGCTCACCTCTGCCCTGCTGGTGGTTAGAGCCCTGGGTGGGGTGGGTGGAGTAGTGTGCCAGATTCTATATTTTTAAGGGCAGGAGATAGAGTCCTTTGTTAATTTCTTTGTGTGTCAGCAGTGTAAAGGGAGATCCTAGAAAATATCATGATTATTCATAAATCCAGGAAAGATGTGATCCAAAACACTGCATAGACAGAAAAGATGAAGTTCAGCTTAACATGGCCTTTGGCATCAATCTAAGAGCATCCATGGAGTTCAAAGCAGGGAAGCTCCTGATTTGGAAAAGGAATGAGCAGGAAGAATGTGAAACAAAGAAGACCCTAGATGGATGACTTCTAAATGCTGCTTTACTTTAGGCTGCTTCGAGGACGCATCCTCTTTATATATACAAGAACCACATAACTTAACCATGTAACTTGGAAGAAATGCTTAGAAGTACCTTGCCAACAGAGAGTGGAAAAGAAGCCGCCTTGCCCAAAATGTCTGGGGTTGTCTGGAGGGATGTCTATTGGAGCCTGTCCTATAAGACAAAAGACATCAAGGAAGCACAGGAAATAAATCAATGTGAGAAATCACACAGAGGCTTCGTCCTGAAAACAAAACCACCAGGTGACTCATACCTCCTAAGACCAGAGTATCTTGATGCTCCTGGTGAGAAGAGAAGAGGATGCTAGGGTTGACATCTTTTGTGCAGTAATGTTCCCATGGGGGGGTTAAGTCTATCACTTTGTCATGGGGCTGTAGTTCCACATCCAGAGTCACCTGAAATAGCTGAGGATATTTTTCTGGTACATCACATGCATCCAACTCAGGCCTAAATAGGGATTTCAAAGAATAAGATCAGTGAAAAACAATGGAACCAGTATGATGTTCGGCACAGAAACCATTGTAGATTGATTCTTAGTTTCACTCTGAGACGCATTTCTAGGGAAAAATCAACCATTAACCAGATGAGAGACTTTACTTTTCTGAGTCTCAGTTTCCTTATCTAGAGAAAAGAGGAAAATAATGCCTACCCATAGAATTTAAATACTACTGCACGTGAAAGCATTCTAGATAGCAGGGTGGATATATCCAGACAGTAAGCACTGGCAGGACCACATCAGTTGTTAAAATAGTGAAATAAGCCCAGAGCTACCACCTTGAGCTCTTGAATGTCTACTCCTAAGCTGACCCCAGCAACTCCCACCTATCACCCCACCTTTAGCCACTCCCTTGAGTTCTCTAGGCCACACTTTAACAATAGCAACTAAGGGTGCTATAATATTTGGTGCAGGGGGTCCCCCAGGACCCTGCTTCAGTGCTCTGGCCTGGCATCCATTCTGACTGGTCATTGCTCATATCATACTGCTGATTCCACTGCCTTCCATGTTGCAAAACACAAAGGGATACACAGACGCAAAGGATCACGGTATTGAAACTCTGTTCCCTCTTTGTTCACTCTTGTTCCCTCAGATGGTATTTTAGACCTTGCAATTTGAAGTCTGATCCACTTGTGTTTAGGACAAATCACACCCAACTGAAAGTTATAAAATGCAACCAGCCTCTGTATGTTGCTAAGCCACACGCTACAGCCCTGAAGCACAGGATTTGGGGGGAAGCTGCAGCATGGCACTAAGGAGCCTTTAGCACTTGACTCCTAGCATTTCACAGCTGCTTGGATTGAAAAGGGATTTTGGCCCAAGTAGCACTCACTTGGTGAACTTTAAAACTGTTGTGTCCAGTGGAATGAATCCAGTATGAAACTGAAGCTGGAATATCTGAGTGTTGGTCACCTAAAAATACAAGAGAAGCACATTACAATCAACCACTGAAAAGGGAATCAGATCCAAAGATTATGTTTGGGGGAGTCATACACCATCAACTGTTTCTATAGCGTCTTTGTTTTCTATGAATATTAAACAACCTCCTCATTTGGAGCTGACCCAGGTTCATTTCTAGCCTCCCCTCTCCACGAACTCTGCCTTGGCAAGCCATTCCTTTATCTGCTAATGCCCTATGTTCTTACACCTTGCAATACTTTGACTCATCCCATTCCTTCTGTCTAGGATGCCCCTGCTCCAACCTCATGAACTCATCCTTCAAGGACCACCTTGAAAGGTCACATCCTCTGTAGCCTTTCTGAACCACCACTGGATAAAACAAACTGCTCCCATTATGACATTTCATCCTACCTCTACAATGGTAGTGGATATTTGTACATGTGTGAATTTCACCTGAGCTCCTTAAAGGCAGAGATACAGTTTTACTCTTGTCAATCCTAAACCCCTAGGCAATGACTGGCACGGAGTATGTACTTAGCAAATATTTAATGAATTAAAATACAATTACTTGCTATGAACATTAGGGTGCATATACCTTTTCAAATTAGTGTTTTCATTTTCTTCAGATAGATACCCAGGAGTGAAATTGCAGGATCATGTGGTAGTTCTACTTTTAATTTGGGCAAGGGGGCGGGGGGACTCCATACTGTTTTCCATATTGGTGTAGCAATTTACATCCCCCCCAACAGTGTACTAGGGTGCCCTTTCCTCCACACCTTTGCCATAATAACACTTGTTATTCCTTGTCTTTTTGATAATAGCCATTCTGATGGGTGTGAGGTGATAACTCACTGTGGTTTTGATTTGCATTTCCCTGATGATTAGTGATGTTGAGCATCTTTGCATGTGTCTGTTGGCCATCTGTATGTCTTCTTTGGGAAAAAAGGCCTATTTAGGTCTTCTGCCCATTTTTAAATTGTGTTTTTTGTTTGTTTGTTTGTTTTTTAACATTGAGTTCATAGCAGCACTATTCACAACAGCCAAGATATGGAAGCAACCTAAGGGCTCACTGACAGATGAATGGATAAAGAAGATGTAATATATGGTTATTACTCAGCCATAAAAAAGAACGAAATCTTGCCACTTGCAACACAATGCATAGACCTGGAGGGTGTTATACCTAGTGAAGTAAGTCAGACAGAGGTAAATACTGTATGCTTTACTTATATGTGGACTCTGAAAACAAAACAAATGAACAAACATAACAAAACAGAAACAGACTCACAGACACATGGAACGAACTAGTGGTTGTCACAGGGGAGAAGGGTGAAATAGGTGAAGGGGATTAAGAGGCACAAATTACCAGTTATAAAATAAATAAGTCACCTGCCCATTTTTAACTGGGTTGTCTGTTTTTTTGATATTAAGCTCCATGAGCTGTTTGTATATTTTGGAGATTTATCCTTTGTCCATTGCTTCATTTGCAAATATTTTCTCCCACTCTGAGGTTGTCTTTTCATCTTGTTTATGGTTTCCTTTGCTGTGCAAAAGCTTTTAAATTTCATTAGGTCCCATTTGTTTATTTTTGGTTTTATTTGCATTACCCTAGGATGCGGGTCAAAAAAGATCTTGCTGTGGTTTACGACAAAGAGCGTTTTTCCTACATTTTCCTCTAAGAGTTTTATAGCGTCCAGTCTTATATTTAGGTCTTTAATCCATTTGGAGTTTATTTTTGTGTATGCTGTTAGGGAGTGTTCTAATTTGATTCTTTTACATGTAGCTGTCCAGTTTTCCCAGCACCACTTATTGAAGAGGTTGTCTTTTCTCCATTGTATATTCTGGCCTCCTTTGTCATAAATTAGGTGACTATATGTCCGTGGGTTTATCCCTGGGCTTTCTATCCTGTACCACTGATCTATATTTCTGGTTTTGAACCTATTTGTAGGGCAGGAATAGAGACGTAGATGTAGAGAACGGACATGTGGACATGGGCGGGGGAAGAGGAGGGTGAGACGAATTGAGAGACTGGGTTTAACAAACCACTACATGTGTAAAATAGACAGCTAGTGGGAACCTGCTGTATAGCACAGGGAGATCAGCTCGGTGCTCTGTGACAACCTAGATGGGTGGGATGGTGGGGGGTGGGAGGGAGGTCCAAGAGGGAGGGGATATATGTATACATACAGCTGATTCACTTCATTGTACAGCAGAAACTAACACAACACTGTAAAGCAATTATACTCCAATAAAAAATAAATAAATAAGTCACAAGGATGTAATGTATAGTACAGGGAATATAGTCAATATTTTATAATAACTCTGTATGGTGTGTAATCTATAAAAATAATGAATCACTATGTTGTACACTTGAAACTAATGTAACATTTTAAGTCAACTGTACTTCAATAAATAAAATTTTTTTAAATGCAATTACCTGTAGCGTTATTTGTGATATCCAAACGGTGGCAATAACGTAAATGTTCATCAAATGATGAAGAGATTAATAAAAGCTATATAACCGTACAATGGAATGTTATCTGGGTATATAAAGAAGTACTGATATAGGCTACAACATGGATGAACCTTGAAAACATTGGGCTAAGTGAAAGAAGCCAGTCACAAAAGACCGCACATTGTATGATTCCATTTACATGAAATGTCCAACGTAGGCAAATCCATAGAAACAGAAAGTAGATTCCTGGTTGCCTAGGGAATGGAGGAGGAGGAATGGACAGTGGCTGCTAAGAGGTGTAGAGTTTCTTTCGTGGGTGTTGAAAATGTTTGGGAATTAGCAGTGCTGCACAACTCTTTGAAAATATTAAAAATAACTGTACACTTCAAAAGGGTGAATTTTATGTTATGTAAATTCTATCTCAATTTAAAAATTGAAAAAGTATGATTACTTAATCCCACATCCTCAATAGAAATATCTCCTCTCACCCCGATCCAAATAGGGCACTATAAAAAAGGCACAAGTTTCTAAAGGGCAAGGTTTGCTCTTTAGTCCTTGGGCTTCCATCTTCTGGCAAAACCATCTGGGGATCTTCCCAGACTGGGGCAGGAACCGGTGTCCCCTGCATCGGCAGGCAGACTCTCAACCACTGCGTCACCAGGGAAGCCCTGCAGTTTTCTTTTTTTTATTGAAGTATAGTTGCTTTACAATGTTGTGTCAGTTTCTGCTGCACAGCAAAGTGATTCAGTTATACATATTTATACATTCTTTTTTAATATTCTTTTCCATTATGGTTTATCACAGGATACTGAACATAGTTCCCTGTGCTATACAGTAGGACTTTGTTGTTTATCCATTCTATAATAGAATAGTTTGCTTCTGCTAATCCCAAACTCCCAATCCATCCCTCCCCCACCTCCCTCCCCCTTGGCAACCACAAGTCTATTTGCTATGTCTGTGAGTCTATTTCTGTCTCTTAGATAAGTTCATTTGTGTCATATTTTAGACTCCATATAAAAGTAATATCATATGGTATTTGTCTTTCTCTTCCTGGCTTACTTCATTTAGTATGATCATCTCTAAGTTCATCCATGTTGCTGCAAATGGCATTATTTCATTCTTTTTTATGGCTGAGTAGTATTCCATTATATATATATATATAATCGAATTTTTATATATATATTTATATATACATATATACACCACATTTTCTTTTTCTTTTTCTTTTTTCTCTCTGAATTGGGTCTTCGTTGCTGTGCGTGGGCTTTCTCTAGTTGTGGCAAGAGTGGGGGCTACTCTTCGTTGTGGTGCGTGGGCTTCTCATTTGCGGTGGCTTCTCTTGTTGCGGAGCACAGGCTCTAGGCGCGCGGGCTTCAGTAGCTATGGCACGCGGGCTCAGTAGTTGCAGCATGTGGGCCCTAAAGTGCAGACTCAGTAGTTGTGGTGCACAGGCTTAGTTGCTCCACAGCATGTGGGATCTTCCCACACCAGGGATCGAGCCCGTGTCCCCTGCATTGGCAGGGGGAGTCTTAACCACTGTGCCACCAGGGAAGTCCCTCTACCACATTTTCTTTATCCATTCATCTGCTGATGGACATTTAGGTTGTTTCCAAAGGTAATCTTTAAATGTTTTTTCTGATTCTAAAACCAGAAGTCACTCAAGCCCAAAGTGAGGTACACTCCTATTAAAGGATCAGCTGAGCTTATATCATAATTCTTTCTGAAACCATACCTTAGCCTGTAGCCGGCTTCCAATGGTGGACCTCAAGTGATACATGGAAACAACCACATCTCCTTGCACAGTGATGCTCAAGGGAATGAAGATTTTTCCATCTTGGACACGGTACTCTCTTTAAACAGAGACAAAAGCATACACTGAGAGAGAGTCTAATCTGAAACAATAACACAGGTATACAGGCAGTCTTCTGTGGCTCTGGCCAAGGCACCTGTTGGCCCAGGCCTGAACCCAGGAACCATTTCTTATCTTAAGCAAAGTCAGGAGCACAGCAAGTGCCAACTGGATGCAAACTGGTTCTGCCACAGGATGCCACTGGTCTTATGCCAGGTCCTCTCTCTCGAACCCATCCTGATTTCTAGATAAATCAATTGCCCATTAGCAGAAAACGTTTTCCCCAAATACATGTAGCCCTGATGTATTTACCTTGCCCTAACTGTAAATTTATGATAAAAACAGAGAGAGAACAAAGAAGTCTAACTGAGATCAATATAGAAACAGCAGTGAGATGCTCTGTGAGTATCTCATATACCAATTTTGAAATGTAATCTATTTCCAATCAATTTCATTTTCTGTTATCATCTAGTCCCTTCTTCCATATCTCCCACCACCTCCCACTGGTACTTGCTCTTTATTACAGATTCTATAACTTTTTAATTACATGACCATCTACCTAGATGCTCACCTAGAAACCTCATTCGTTCCTGATTCTTCCATTATCGTCACCAATTCTTATCAAGGTCATCTCCTTCTTAAATGTCCAGGTCTTCTGCCCTACACCACTGTCTGAACCCTTATTATAGCTCATGTTAGTCCCTTAGTTTGTATCACCATTTGAAGGGGGGCTACGGCATCCCTTGATTTAATTGTGCTTTTCTATGATTACCACCTATATTGAACACTTTTTAAAATATCAGGCATTTCATAATGTAGTCCTCAAAGGAAGAATAGGATCCAACTTACACAGGAATGGAGCAGTTCACAAGAAGAAATGAAGAAAAGTATCATGACTTACTTCATTCGTTCAAAATCTGCACAAGTTGTATATATTTTGGTTTCTCCAATCAGTACATCACAGTAAGGGCGACATCCATTTCTCTGTTTGTTGAAAAAAGGAACTGGACTGACAGTGATCGACTTAATAGTGAGAGGCTTGAAGTGAGGGCGGTAGGGTTTGTCCGCTAGGAGGTCACACATGTAGCCCAGGTACCTAAAACACAAGACAGACATTCTGTTGGTGCGACCACAGCAGAAGAAATAAGCAGTCGGTTTGCTAGAACGTTTGCTCTCATAAATTATTAACCTACAATAAAAATTTGCTGTGTTAATTCTTTAAACATTAACTGGCAAAAGAGAATGCTGCCATAACTTAGGACAGCTTTTATCTAGTGACACTGCTGTACTTCCCCCTGAAGAGCTGACAAAGGGGTATTTATTAAATGAAAAAGCTTATGGGCATTTTACACTAGCTCAATATTTGATCTAGCAGATTAAATTTATCAGTTAAGGGCTAGCTTTAGAAAAAATATCAGAATTTATCATCCGACGCAGTTTTAACCCAAGAGGAAGTAAGGAGATGCAGTTTAAATAAGAGAAAGAAGAAACTGTGCCCAAAGAGAGAAGACAATACATCGATTATATAAAAAGGTTTTTCCCCTTTTTTGGGGACATGATACAAATTAGACCATGTCTGCGCCAACCCTGCATCTAGCTGACTTTACCTCCTGTGGGATGGCGAAAGTCCGATTCCTGGTCGCTTCGCGTAGAGTAATCGAACAGCTGGGCCAGGAGTAGAGTAGAGATTACAGAAAATGAACATAGCACCAACCAGAATTGATGATGCTGCCCGTCCATCCTATCAAAGAAAACGTATAAACTTGTCATAAACATGGGTCGGTCAGGCACTCAACACTGAGAGTGGCTGGTACTTGCAATTAAAAGAAAGAGGTGAAGGGTGGGGAGTCTGGGCGTGGCGTGTGGAGGACAGAAATCTTAACTACATGTGCCTGTCAGTTCAAAACTGTTCACCTGAAAACCCAAATCTATCCCAGCTATTTAAATCACAAAGCAGCAAGGGAAGACGGATTCTTAGGATACAACTGACTCTCTGCTAACCTAAGAAACCCAGCAATATAAATTAGATTTGTACATATTTACTGAAAAATAATCTAGTTTTCAAAGTAACTTTGGACTTGTAGGATCAGAATAGTTGAGGTCTCTCAGTTTAGGGTGAAGGTAAAGAGTTCTCAGGTTAGGCAAATACTGCTTTTTGGAATATGCGATGTGTGTATTTTACCCAAAGTTATGTTCCTAGATGGATATAAAATAAAGAAGCTTCACCTGATTCAACCGCACTCAGTAAAGGAATGCAAGCGATGACATTCCTGACAGATGGTGAGCAGCTTCTTCTAGAAAACTTTAAGTGACAAGGAGCATCCTGCTTCTGGACGGACTTCACAAAGTTCTTCCTTATACTTGAACGTGCTGAGTTGCAGTCTATTCCACTCAACGATCCTCATTCTTCCTTCTCTCTGGACAAAGTGTAAACCTACTCCTTTCTCCCTGGGACAACCCTTCACATATCTGAAATACTGTCCCTTTCCATCAACTTTTCTATTTTCCAGGTTGAAAACATACCCAATCTGTGATAATTTTATGTCACAACTTGATTGGACTAAGAGATGCCCGAAGAGCTGGTAGAACATTATTTCTGGGTGTGTCTGCGAGGGTGTTTCTGGAAGAGATCAGCATTTGAATCAGTAGACTGAGCGGAGATTCACCCTCACCAAAGTGGGCTGGCATCATCCAACCTGCTGAGGGTCCAAATAGAACAAAAAGGCAAAGGAAGGGAGAATTCTCTTTGTCTTCTTGAGCTGGGACCCCCATCTTCTCCCTGTTCTTGGACATCGGAGCTCTTGGCTTTCAGACCTACACCAGCGGCTCCCTTGGTTCTCAGGACTTCAAACATGGACTAAATGTTACCACTGGCTTTCCTGGTTCTCCATCTTGCAGGAGGCAGATTGTGGGACTTCTAGGCCTCCAGAATCACTTGAGCCAATTCTTATAATAAACCTCCTCTTACATATGTATCTCTACACATATCCTGTCAGTTCTGTTTCTCTGGAGAACGCTACTACACAATCCCTTCAATTCTTCCTCATTTGATGTTCCATTTTAAGAGACATCATCATTCAGTGGACTTCCTCTTAACAGACTCCAGTTTTAAAACAACAGCCTTAAATGTGCTGCCCAGATGTGAAATGCAAGATATAAGATGTGCTCTGACCAAACTAGAGAGGAAATATCATCTTCCTTAGTGTGGTAAGAACCCTCTGCTTTTATTAACATAACCCCAGGCTAAACTAGTTTAAATGTAAGCTAAATCACACCATGAGCTCTTATTGATCTTTCTATTCACTAAAACTGTTAGTTCTTTTTCAAATGATGTGTTAATGGACAAACACACTTAATCTTTTAGAACGAGAATTCAGGACTTTACATTTACCCTGTGTTTAATTTCACACTAGTAGTTTCTATGAAATGACCCATCTGAGAAAACTGAGAAGCTTGCCTCCACATTTTCAAAGCTGCAATAAAAGGGCAACCAAATGCAACCTTTTCCTGGGAGGATGCTGATCCATTAGTCACCTATCTTTGGAAGCAATATTCAGCCAATAGTTGTCTAAATGTCTAAAAATTTAGCCCCAATTTCTCCATCTTGAATATAAGAAATGGGGAAATATCTCGCAGGACTCCAATAAACTATCTCTACTAATCTATTCGTCTTGTTCCGAAAGTCCAGTTGGTTTGATATGTGTGTTCATAATGAATCGATGTGGACTCCTTTTTTTAAGAGTTTCAAATCATCTGTGCACAAACTGTGTTCGAATTTCACCTTGAATTGCCATCAGGCTCATCAGCCTGTAACTTTCCAGGATCAACCTCCTCCATCTTTTGGAAAAAAAATCTCCTCTCCTTTCTTCACTGGCACTCTTCTTCCTGTTTCCTCAATACTGCATAAGGAACCCATAATTGCTTTTCCAAGTGCTTTTAGCATTCTGTCACATAATTTAAGTCTAGAGAGTGGATTATTTTTAAGTATTGTGACGCTCTTTTACTATCTCCCTACCTCTCAGCTTTGTCTTAATTATCAGTGTTACTCCCTTTCTAGCTTGACATCTGTTCCCCCATGAAGGAACAGAATAAAGGACTTAAGATTATACCGTGTGCCTCCAGCATTTGTTGTTGTCCTTATTCCAAGGACAGTTTTCTTTAAAAAGACATTTTTCTCAATCTTAATTCTTTTTAGAATTTAGTCTTCCTGACACTCTTTTAACAGGTTCATGGCTCTTAGATATGTGTTCCCTCCTTTTATCAGCCATGCAGGTCTTTTTTAAAGTTTTCTTAGTTTTTTTAATTAAAAGATGAATATATGATTATTTTTAATAAAACAGCAGTATATATAGGATAAAAATAAATGCTCCCACCTCCAGCTGCAATTCCACTTCCAAAGACTTGGTGCAGACTTCCAACTCATGCATGTCCTTTTTCAGTAAGCCTAGAGAGCAGGCTATAGGGTCTTCACTCTTTGTATGTCTCTTCTTTTTTCTTCTTCATTGGGTTTTTATTTGTTATGATTGTATCATTAGAACTGGGAGCCTCTGGTCTCTCTCGAGCCATCTTCTCTTACAAAGCTGCCAGACCTAGGCTCGCTGAACTTTTAGAAAGTTCTCGAGTGAAGAAAAAAATCACCAAAGTACCTAAAGGCTGCTTAGTCTCTAAAAATAATCTGTCCTTTATACAACCTGTTCTGTCTCTGAAAGGAAAACCCTTTGGCCTTTCACATTAAACTCCTATGAAGCACCAAGTGTTCTTCTTTTATTACCAAGAATTTGGGGTTGTGAGATGGAAAGAAGAAAAAATCTCAGCTTTCATCCCTCTTTTAGCCAACTAACTCTCAAGAAAGAGGGAGAAAATCATCAACTAAGATTATAGCAAAAAATACACCTTGAAGTTTACAGAAGCAATGAATAGTTCTAGTATTTATGCTCAGATTTCATTTGTGTGTTCATTTCTTTATATATCCAATCGCTTATTCAAATCTTTCATACCTTGTGACTTTCTGTTTGAATAGAAAAAAAAAATCCCACAAGGACTCAGAGGCAAAAAATATACAAATCAATTTTCACTGCAAAGTAAAGGACCTGTTACAGTGGAGGATTCCTGGACTGAATGTCAATATTATGAGATAGTGTGAGTGTGTTTTGTGTTTGGTAATTGCAATCATTGTTGCTTTTGTTGTGGTCATCCATTTACAATGCTTGGTGTCAGTTTATTTATCTCTTGTAAAAATAAAATACAGTGTTAAAAAAAAATATTTCATACCTGGGATTCCAAAGTAAAAAAGGCACAGTTCTTGCCCACAGGATGCTAACAGTCTAGTGGGGAAACAGGCAGGCCACCAGAGTATGATGATGCAGTATATTAAATGCTTAAATCCAAAGACATTTAGATATATAGGTTGAATGTCCATATTGTCAAAAAAGATTTTACCTAAAGTTGAGTTTTAAACAATAGGCAAGAGCCCTCCAGAGGAAGGGTTGGGGAAAGGGACTCTAGGAAGTCAGTGGTCAGAAAAATCCTCAGTTCCACTGGGAATTGCTATAAAATACAGTCAATCTATGTGACTACTTATAAGGGCATAGATGTCTTTTTATTTCATTTTTATTCAAACATAAAGGTAAGAAAAGAATATTCCAGTGTGCTTATGTCAATTCTATTCATCCAAAACTCAATGGCATTTTTGCCTATGCACACACAGCTCTTGTTTCTATCTCTTCTATAATAGTTAGCACATTCCAGAGGCCCTGTATCATGTGGGTTGTATACATATCTGCCTCTCCCACTGGTATTCGAGCTTTAGGGCAAGAATAATAAGTTTTCCCCTCATTTTATATCCTTCACATCACCTAATTCCTAAGTGGGTTCTTAAGAAATGCTTATTCAACTTAAGCACTACCTGGTTCACCAGTCTGTGTAAGGCCATTTGTATTTGACCAAACCAAACCAGCATGAATGATAGCCACAACAGCAACAAGAAAAGGTTACTCACCAAGCAATGGACAACACAGACGTTTTTGGGATTCTGTAGTAGCCAGTTATACATATTCCGACACACAGCAAAGAGGTTGTGCAGACTGGGGGCCTGCCTGATGGGCCAACTGCATTCTGAGACCTAAAGGAACACAGCGGAAGGAAATGAATTCGCCAAGCGACTTCCTCTCCGTGGGCAGGTAGCACACCAAACAACTTCTGGAAGTGACACTACATTCTCTTTTAATACAGCAGAAAGAGTTGGGAACAGGGTCCAAACACAGAAAGAAGAGTTTAATCCTGCAATTTTTTTAATACAAAAATTCTGTTTCGGTAAACATATTTTGAAATATTGGGTTGGCCAAAAAGTTCCTTCGAGTTTTTGTAAGCGCTTACGGAAAAACCCGAACGAACTTTTTGGCCAACCCAAAACATTTAAAATTAAACTAGATGATTTAACGTACATATTTGGATTTTTAAAGGTTCCAGTATTTGGATTTCAAAGGTTCAATGTTCCACTGCATTTAATTTCTATTTAGTATAAAATGTTTTGACCTGCCTACTAGATGCTTAATTATAGGATTACATTATAAATTCTGCACTATCCCTAATTTTATCCAAGATGATAAAAGTGAAAACACGAAAAAGTGCTGCTGGATAAGCTAAAGATAGGCTTTTTCAAGGGTCTTATTTCTTCCTCTTTTAATGAGGGAACCTACAACTCCATGGGGGCAACCTCTAGCATTTTCATTCATCTAATACACATGTTCATTTTAACACATTATAGGATATCAGCTATGTTCCTAGAATTCTGCTTGGCTCTGATCTGTACAACAGTCATATAAGACAGGTACTAATATGGTCTCTATTTTACAGATAAGAAAACTGACTCTCAGAGGTTGTCTTGTCTAACGTCACACTGCTGGTCAGTACCAGCATTGCAACCCAGGTCTTCTGAGTATAAGTCACTTTGCTGCAACAGTATACTGGTTGAGATTATCATTTGCCTCAAAATTCTAGGCATGAGCCTCAATCGATTAGGTATTTATTAATTTAACAGCAAGGAAAAACTTAGGCAAACTTCATGACCTCTCTAAGCCTTTCTCCATAAAATGTCATGAATGATACCTACCTACCTGCCTCATAGGGTTGTGGCTACTACATGAGAATGTATTTCAAGGGCTTAGCTCAGTATCTGACATACACAAAGTGATCAGTTAATACTGGCTATCATTATTATTATTATTATTTTATCAGGTAACTGTCAGTGCAAAGCCCTAAGGTCAGATAGAGCTAGCTATGTTTGGAAAAAATGAATGAAACCCTATATGGCAAAATCATAGACTGAAGGGTCAGATTTTACCAGGCCTTGTTAAGAACTGAGAGAAGTATTTAAGAAGGAGAGTGACTCTCACATTTTCCAAAGACCTCTCAAGGTCCAGTATGGAGAACAGATATAGATGACACAAGACAAAAGTCAGAGAGTACAGTCAGGTGGCTATATTAGGAATTTAAGTAAGAAATGATGGTGGCTTAGGCTGGATGAGTGGCAGTGGGACACACAAAGACTTGAGGGATTCAAAAAATAGAGAGGAAGTGGAATGCCTGTACAAGACTCAGGGACTGATCACAGGGTGGCAGTGCATGAGTATGGAGGGGTATGTGGAGGGGGAGCAATCGAGGATGACTGCTAGGTTTCCAGCCTGAATGGCTGGATAAAAGGATAAAAGGATGGCAGGTGCCACTGGCTGATACAGGGAATTCTGGAGAAAACAACAGGTTTTATACAGATGGTGTCATCAGAAAGTGTCTGCAACACTAACACCACTGGTCTCAGAAAACCCAAACGTCCCAAATTCTTTACATTTAAGAGTGGGGAGAGAGAGGCAGGAATAATCTGTTTGGTTCATGCTTTTCTAGTAACTAGATAATAACTAGTCAAAATATAAGTGGGAAATTATCTGTGGTCTCTAGAGCTGACACCTGAAAGCAAACACACGGAGTTTCTCTCTCTCTCTGTGGCTGCCAAAAAACCCATTCTTTTTGGTTAATTTGTAACTTTTTTCCTACAAAATGATTGTGGGTAGCGTCAGGGGACCTTCCAGGTTATTAATTTTCCTAGACCTTTGAGAATGACAGGTATAGTTTATTAAACAAAGTAGAGGAAATGCCTAACAAAGCTACCGAACAATCCAGGGTGACCCAGTATTGGGCCTCTGTCGATTTAAACTCCATAACAGCTTGCCCCTTTCACCCAACATGATTTGGGTCTATTTCTGGCCGATTCTTTATCCTCAGATAGATTCCCCATTGACAAGTTCTCAAGGAATGGAAATAATGTATTGATTAAAACCAGAATAATTGGGAAGAAAAATTTTGCCATCAGAGGAATTGCAAAATATACTTTTATACAAGCTGCTTCCTGCCTGTGATGTTTTTCTTTCCCTTGGTAAATTTCTATTCATACTCCAAAGCCGAAGTTCAAGTGTTCTCTTGTCTCCCGCAGTTTCTCTAACACCCACAGGCAGAAGTGCTTAGTCATCTCAGTCATCTTTGCCCATTTTCACCTGTTATAGCTTTCACCAGTAGAGCAAAATGGTGAAGCCACAGTTGGGTTTTCACCTTAGCTTTACCACTTACTACCTGATTCACCTTAGACAAGTTGCTAACCTCTCCAAGCCTCAGTTCTCTTGTGTGTAAAATAAAAATGGTGGTAAGAATTAAGGCTAGACACTAAGCTCCATGAGAAGAGAGACCATTTTTCATTTTTGTAACCCAAGTCCAGAGTCCACGTGCTAGTCCAATGGCAGGCACTCAGTAGGTATTTGCTGAGTGAATCAATGAGTGAAAGAACGAAGAATGAACCCTATTTGGCAATCCCTTTTTTTTTTTTTTTGTGGTACGCGGGCCTCTCACTGTTGTGGCCTCTCCCGTTGCGGAGCACAGGCTCTGGACGCACAGGCTCAGCAGCCATTGCTCACGGGCCCAGGCGCTCCGCGGCACGTGGGATCTTCCCAGACCAAGGCACGAACCCGCGTCCCCGGCATCCACAGGCGGACCCCCAACCACTGTGCCACCAGGGAAGCCCGGCAATCTCTTCTTATAATAAGATTTGTCTTTGTCTACATGTAAAGTACCTTGAGGAAGGAACCGATTTTGTTGTTTTTTTAGGTTGCGACCATGTAAAAGTGTAGGAAATTTGTTTTCTCAGGCAGTATCTTTAAACCTTTTAGAAACTGTATGTCACCCCTACAAACACTAAATGTCAATATCTGAGTCTCAGCTAAAAGCTGGCTGAACTGTTCTTAGCACAATAGGCTAATTGTTCAGAATCATTAAACCAATCAAGTAAATAATATTAATTTAAAGTACTGCATAATTACATATTTACTTGATATATAATTATACTCCATTAAGCAAACATACAATTAGAATTTTTTAAAAGCATGTGCTCTGTCTAAAGGGGAAAAACATTTAAGGCATCAACAAAATCAAAAAAATTTTTTAAACGAATTCAACCCCTGCAAGTGATTTCTGTAGCCCTGTGAGGTTCACAGCTTCATGCAATAAGCACAATCCTTGGGCAGGTGACACTTCACGATGCTGCCTCCAGTCTCTCTGAACCCCTCCTGGAGCTGTAGAGCATCAGAAAACGCCATATGGATTACAGGCTGCCATGACACCACCCAGTGGGAAAGGAGGCCAGAACAGCACCAGGGCTGGATGCCATTTGGTTTTCATCTTTCTGTCTCCCCAAGCACGAGATAAGAAGACAGAAGCATCCCATTTGCTGAGCCTAAGAGCAACAGGGGCTACGGAGAATCAGACTGAAGAGCCATATCCAGTGTCTTAAGAACCTGACACCATTTTGGGAGGACAGGAGTACTTCAGGCAATAATTTATTTGGCATTTTATTATTGTTAATGGTAATTATAGCTTCCACTTACTGAATGTTTACTCTAAGCCAGACATTGCTATCAAATGTCTTCCTTACAGCAAACCTAAAGAAAAATTTTCTATTTGTGAGATAGGAATCCTTGTTATCTCCATTTTATACGGGAGAAAACCGAGCTTTAGATGAGGTGAAGTAACTTACCCAGGAAGAGGAACAGCTGAGATGCGAATCTAGGATAATTTTTAAAATTCAAAATTTGTGCATATTATATGAATTTCACCTCAATAAAAAAAATAATAAAAGTTTGTATACTGTCTGATGATTATTAACTAGAATTCCATCTTACATTTGTGAGACAGTTATGGGATCAAGTGATGGCTATTTTTTTACCAAAGTTACTAAGACATTCAATTCACTGAAGGCTGCAGAACTAGAATGTGGGGCTTCCTGGTCCTCTGGCTCCCAGGCCAGGGATATTTTTCTGCCCCATTATTTCCTGTCCTTACACTGATACACAGTGGCAGAGGACAGATGAATATAATCTATAAAGTCTCTCCGCTATGGCCAACTCCCTTCACCAACCAGCAAACCAGAGCAGAAACAACTGGGAGCTATGGTGACCTCTTTGATGAATTCTGGAAGGAAAAAGGAAAAAAAAAAAAATGTGACCTTCAAACAATCCTTTAAGAAACCCAAGTTGATCATATATTTTCCTAAAATTAAGTTCTTTGCAAAGAGGAAGAAATTCTACAAGATTATGCAGTTTAGAAATAGTCGAAATAAAAGAAGATTCTAAAAGAACCAGCTGGGTTTATCTTTTCAATGCTACTAACTGGGCTCCTTCAGCACACCCCTTCCTGGTGAGACAGAGGAAGGAGGCTCAAAGTGGCACTGGAATAGCATTATCAGAATGTAAGAACTTTAGGGCAGGCTAGCCTTGGTGGCCATTCATCTGCTTTTCCATTTATTGCCAACAGCAACACCAAGAAATGTGTAAAGCAGTAGTTCCTGACATTCTAGGGCAGAGCTATAAAACCTTCTGTGCAGAAATGGAACCAGTGCACACACACATACACACAGAGTAAATGGCTATAGTGTTTACTTGGGGGATGATGAACAAGGTTTGGGTCTAGATACTAGTGATGGTTACAGAATATTGTGAGTGAATTTAATGCTGCTGAATTGTACATTTACAAATGCTTAAAATGGTAGGTTTATGTTATGTGTATTTTACCACAATAAAGAAAAAACAGGAGTGAAAACAGACGGTTAAACTCTCTGAAGCCCATGCATGGATCGAAATATACAGTGGAACCATGTCTTTTAAACTCAGATTCAGAACATCTGGCTTAGATGATGCATCTCATTGGTCTATAGGACTTCACTGTCAAAATCAGGATGTTTATTTCCTCAAGGTAGATACTGGCTAAGAAGAGTCAAAACACTGACATTCAACATCTCCTCTGCAGTCCTGAATAGGTATTCTAGCACTCTGAATGAAGGGCTATCTGCCACGTTTTGTTTTGAGTCAAATCCTCTGCTAAAATTGAAACTAAACACAGAGTCCTATTTTAACATTCTGTTACATACGCAAATACTAAGGAATTGCTATTTAATTATTTCATATGATTCCTGTCAACCCATGTGGTTTCTAAGCCTAAAAGTGAATCAAAATACAGAGTGATGCCCCTCAAAAAAGTAAAATCTTCCTAGAAACAGCCTGTCTCTGTCACCACCGTCTTTATCTCCAAACACACGTCACATAATAAAAAGGTAAAATGACTGAGTTCAGGGTTCAAGGCATAGAGATATAGACACAGCTGGACTCCTGTGAGTCTATAAATAAAACCAGTCTTGTGTTTGGTCTTTTCCAACAGTGAATATTTATAGAAGCCTTGGCCATCTACATTTATTAAAATAAAAATTAGCTGCAGACCTAGCACTCCACTGGTCTGGAAGGAGGAGAAAATGATTTCAGGCCTCAAGGACTAGAAGATGAGAACCAAGAACACTTTTCTAAGTCATGCAACAGTGGGATGCAAATCAATTTGCGGTGTTAGTGCTGGGAAGAGAAAGGACTAGGAACTTGAAAAGAGATGTAGCCACATCAAAAACAGAGCTAAGGGGCTTCCCTGGTGGCGCAGTGGTTGAGAGTCCGCCTGCCGATGCAGGGGACACGGGTTCCTGCCCCGGTCCGGGAAGATCCCACATGCCGCGCAGCGGCTGCGCCCGTGAGCCATGGCCGCTGAGCCTGCGCGTCCGGAGCCTGTGCTCCGCAAGGGGAGAGGCCACAACAGTGAGAGGCCCGTGTACCGCACACACACACACACACACACACACACACACACAAAACAGAGCTAAGATGAAAATACTAAGGCTGTGGGACTGTCCTAAGATGGCAACTGAGGGTTGAGGGAGCTAGGTCAGAGGGTCCTCTTCCAGTCCCCAGAGTTCTGGGACTATCTATAAAGGGCTAAAGGTGCAGTGCAATCCTGCATTTTAGGGGAAAGAATTGGAAAAGACTTGTGGTATGTGGAAATCCTCCCCTTAGCGAAATGTGGCAAACAAAGAAGGGGTGGGGGTGTGGCACGTGTGGCCTTTCAGGGAGTGGGAGCAGCTCATGCAAAGAGACTGTGCGTCTCCCCTGGTGGGAGCATGGTTCTCATACAGCGGAGAACAGTGAAAGATGAGGTAGAGAGGCACAGAGGCCAGATTTTGCGGAGCCTGGTAAGACACAGACTACAGTTTGCATGGAGAAGAAATAACCCCACCGCTTTCACCTAGACAAGACTCATGCGTCAAGGTCCAGCTCTCACTGCTGTCTCCCTTTACTAAACTCCCTCAGTAGGTACTGTAAATATTATTGTCTTTAGAACGTCCTGACTTCTCTCTCCAACTAGGCTTAAGTGCCTTGAGAATAAGAATCAAACTTTTTTTAGTTAATTAATTAATTAATTTTATTTTTGGCTGTGTTGGGTCTTTGTTGCTGTGCACGGGCTTTCTCTAGTTGTGGCGAGCAGGGGCTACTCTTTGTTGCGGTGCGCAGGTTTCTCATTGCGGTGACCTCTCTTGTTGCAGAGCATAGGCTCTAGGCATGCGGGCTTCAGTAGATGCAGCACACGGGCTTCAGCAGTTGCGGCGTGTGGGCTCAGCAGTTGCAGCACGTGGGCTCTAGGGAGGGCGGGCTTCAGTAGCTGTGGCGCATGGGCTCAGTAGTTGTGGCTTGTGGGCTATAGATTGCAGCCTCAGTAGTTGCGATGCACGGGCTTAGTTGTTCCAGGGCATGTGGGATCTTCCCACACCAGGGATCGAACCCATGTCCCCTGCACTGGCAGGTGGATTCTTAACCACTGCGCCACCAAGGAAGTCCCAAGAATCAAATTTTTATTTGATATCTATGTGTTCAACAATTCTTGGCAGGCACATTCAATCTTCTGAGAGACATTTCTTAGCCATGCCAGGCACCGTTCCAGGTAGCAAATAAAATTAACGTGTTCCCTGCTCTTCTAGGGCAAGTGAGAGCAGTCTGGGGCAGATATTCCATATGCAATTCCTGGTTTCTTTGGTAAGACTGTTAAGTCTGGTCACAAAATACATAGTTACACTAATTGATGCCTTTCTTTAAATATCTTTATAAAAGAGCTTGCTTTTATAAATCATATATACATATAAGAGATACCTTTATATGCATGAATGCTTCTATAATGATATTACATCTTTATTTACTTCCAGAGGGAAAATTTTTCAGATTATCACAAATATTTCAAGATTAAATAAAATTTCTATGAAATATTATACAGGATGTTCCATGGTCCTCCAGTTATAGAAATGATGGCACCATGTGTATCACTGAGTCACTTTGCTGTAGAGCAGAGACTGGCACAGCACTGTAAATCAACTATGCTTCAATAAAAAACAAATCAGAAAAAAGAAAGAAAGAAAGAAAATGATGGCACTGAGTCTCCAAACAAGAAAAATCAATTCAAAACATTTGCATCTGAATTAGAAATAAAATAGCTACCCACATTTTTATTGGATGCTAATTCCCTTGCTCTGAATTAGGTAATAGATGGAATAAGAGGTGGAAGGGCAGTTAACTACAGGGAATATTAAAGAGCTGCATTTGAAATCTCCGTTATAGAATGGGAATTGGGACGAAACCACTTTAGAATGGTTTTATCAGTGCTTCTCAGAGAGTGGCTCACAGGGCAACAGTAGAAGTAACACCCAGGAAGTTGTTAGCAATGCAGATTCTCACCACACCCCTCTGCTGAACCAGAAGTGCCAGGCCCAGGTGTTTAACAAGCCCTCCAGGACATTCTGATGTACACTAAAGCTTGAGAACCACTGGGTTACCTCTTGCCTATTTTGAAAACACTCTGGGAAAAGAGAATCCTTCACAAAATTCTCCCTTATCTTACTGAACATTAGGGCAGAAAGTGGTCTAAGACAGCATACAGACTCTCTTCTAGTTTTTACTGATCAGGAAACTGACGTCCAGAGATTATTAATGGCAAGTAAAATTTGGAGCAAAATGTGTTCTGGCATCAAAGCTGAGATCCTCAATACACAGTACACACAACCAGCTACCATTTTGCATCGTTGAAATCAAGTTTCACTTTAAAGGGTCCAATGTGTAAAACCCCTTTCTATTTATTAATAAATCCAGATGTAGCTGAAGAACCAGTCATATCTAAAGGCTAAGTCAAGAGTTTTGAAAATGTTCCTGAGAGAGAAAAAGCCTGATTTGAGTGAGTAAATCAAGAATTCAGTGGCCAGAAATATCAGGCTTAACATCAGATTCAAACCAAAGCCAGCTCTCACAGCTCCTTAACTAGACTGAAACTAGAACTATTTCTCTGCCTAGTTCTAAAAGCTCCTTGAGAGGATGATCCAGGTTTCCAGGTAATACTGTCAGCCCTGAGTAATGGCTAAGACACATGCCTGTAGTCTTGGGCAAGCTACCTTACCTCTCTGTGCCTCAGTTTCTCCATCTACTTCAGAGGACCGTTGAGAGAATTAATGAGATATTGCATGTAAAGTTCCTGGAACACTGTAAATGCTCTAAAAATGTTGCTGCTGCTCTCACTGCTCTAAATATTAGCAATAGTATCACCAAACCTACAGTGTGGACTGTTTATGTGCTACACCTCACTGATGAAACACATACCTTCACCAAATGTCAGAAAGCTATTTCCATTAATACTGGTGTGTCTCTACTGGTTTAGCCACACTGCCTCATCGTGATGCCAAAGCAGCAATAAGGAAGGGTGAAAGGCATCATTAGTGCTCCAGCATAAGGGTCTCCAACTGCCCTACGTAGCAGTCGATCTCCACTGAGCCGCACAGCAATGTGCCCTAACAACTGAGCAACCAGCCACAGCTGATTTGAGGCCCTCAATTAGATGGTATCTTACTGACAGAGAAACTTTCCTACAAATATCCTCACCCAAGGAAAAGCCTCAGAATATATCATAACAGCCTAATAAAAATTCTGTGGATAGAGAAGTGTCCAGAGTATATAGTTTTTCAGCTCCATGTGCCGAAAGGCAAAGGCTTTGAGGATAGCTCTTAAGGGGAAAAATACCCTCTTATATCTTCAACCTTGTGATCAGAGCTAAAATTCCTTACCCTGCTATGAAACTTGGCAGTTCGATAAGACTTGGGCGACAGATTGTACACCGTGTAGTGGTCAAGATGTCTGGAATCCAAAAAGCTTCGAATGTCATCAACCTGATTTCTGAATCCTATGTCAACACTGTCCAGAGGAAAGGACATCACTGGAGGAAGGGTCACACAGAAAAAAAATTGGTTAAACAGGTCCGCTGTCGCGATGGGTAGCCATTGAAAGCTGAGCTATTGGGCAGTTAATAAACATGAGAAACTTACCAATAATTCTGGAGGTAACATAAGTGAAGTCTAAATCTCCCTTCGTGTAGCTAAAAGCAAGACAGGAAAGGGCACTCATTAAAATGATCCAAATGTCCCACGATTTCTCTCTCTCAATCACTTGCACATCATGACCTGGGACATTTCCATCCAGTAGCTATATTCTGACTTCCCGTCAGGCCTTCCCCCTAACAAGTAAGCACTGTTGATAGAAGACAGCCCACACCCACAGGAGCACACACCTAGCACTCCAAACAGGGCATGCAGCTAGTGGGTAGGGGAGGAAGTGATGGAGAAAGAACAAAGGACCCTTTTTTTTTTGCCTACCAGCTGCTAGTTGGGGATTGAAAGTAAAGGATACAATTACTGTTGAAAAAAATTAAAATGTTGATTAATATGTTGGACTTCACATTTGAATTTCTGATTTAAAACCACATATTTTAACTTAAAGTGACCCTACAACTTTCTAATTCCTAAGAATAAGAAAAGAATTCATATGGCCTGCTTGTAAAAGTTTCACACAGTAGAAGGGTAGAAACTCCTCCCAGTAAATAAGTTTTAAAGGGCTATTAAGATACGAAAACAAAATTCTGTTTTGATTACAATCCATAAGTATTGCTTATTTGGATTGCATGTGCATTACTGTCTCATTTAATTCTCAAAACACCTAAAGACATAGATCTTACCAGGGTATCAAAGCAAAGCTCAGAGAGGTTAATTAATTTGCCTTAGGTTAACAAGGGGAGATACTGCATTAGAATTCAGGATGCTGGATTCGAAAGCCAGGGATGGCAACCACTATCCTCTAACGTACCAAGGGGCCGAGTCCTCCCAGCCTATGCCTGTAGCTTCTGAAGGACTCAACTTTGCGGCTTCAATGGCATTCCTAGTCAATCAGATCCCATGCAGTTGCATCACAAAATTGATAGTCTTTGAGCCAGACAAGCAGTTGGCAGGTAATCAGATCCTTTGGGGGCACGGAGTCCATTAACTTAATGGGGAAGGACACACATACCTGGTAACAGATTGTATAACTCTGGAAGACGTGTCTTTGAGGGTGTCTTTCAAGTTGTCCTTTAGGTTACTGAAGAGCCTCCCTGCACCTCCTTTCACCATGTCAAAGAGACCTCCCCCATAGCTGGGCTCCATGTCTGGAGACGAGGCACCTGCCAGTGAAAATCAGAAAAAGAGGTAATAGCACAGACTACACAGGAAACCAATCCCTCTTGGGATTGAAACATACGCAGACCATCTTCGGGAGTCTGGGACAGATATTCCTGCAAGTTATGTCATGCTTCCAGAACTTACTGACTCTGGGTTACAGACAGCAGTCTGCTGGTCCTCAGACGAGACCAAGGAAAGCCCCTCACCAAGTTCCAGAACAGAAACCTCCAGAGCTGCATATCCAATACTGTAACCACATGTGCCAACTGAGCGCTGGAAATGTGGTTAGTCTGAATTGAGACAGTGCTGTGAGTATCGAAGTGTCAAAGTGCAAAAAATGTAAAATATCTCATACTTTTTTTTACAATGATTACATTTAAAATGATAATATTTTGGATATATGGAATTAAATAGATTATACTATTAAATTAATTTCACCTGTTCTTTTTTAACGTGGAGACTAGAAAATTTTAAATTGTATATGTGGCCTGCATTATACTCCTTTCAGGCAGTGCTGAGGAAGAGCAGCAGTCAGCTGAGAAGTGAGTCCAGGGGCCTCCTCTGGCCTTCGATGGAGTTAACTGTGTTAGAAGACTCCTTCTACGGCTATCTCACAAAGTAATAGTTCACTTCCATCCTGGGAAAGTATTTTCTGAAGGGCCCTTATAACAGCTTTTAAGCTTGAGTACGCATAGTGGTCACTGGTGTTATTTGTCAAGTATGTCAGGTTCTCCTCCCTGACAGTTTCATAAATTGTACTTTCTGGCTCTTTGTGACTGGCTCTAGTCCAGAGCCTCTCAACCTTGGCACTATTGACCTTGGGGCCGAATACTTCTTTGCTATATGTGTGTTGTGGTGGCTGGCAGGGGGAGGGGTGGATTGTCCTGTGCATTGTAGGGCGTTTAGCAGCATCTCTGACCTCTGGTGATTAGGTAGCATCCCCCCCCCCCCTTCTCCAGCTATGACAGCCAAAATGTCCCTAGACGTTGGCAAAATTAGCCCTGTTTGAAAACCAGCACTCTCGTTTATAATGTGAGTGGAAATGTTGTGTGTCTCTCTCAGTCTGGAGCATTTAACTGTTAGGGTGAGATTATCCATGAGAACTATTATCCATAGTTCTCATTCCCATATATTCTCTCTCTCTCTCTCTCTCTCTCTCCATAGCAACCCACAAAGTCTGAGATTGTGGCTACTCTGTCCAGGACTCCTGGCTCCCAGAGTAACGAGCTCGTGGCAGAGCTCTCAGCTGACCCTTGATGAATATGTACCATGAATGAGGAATAACCCTTTATTATTAGAAGCTACCCCATTCCCATTTTAGGACTGTTCATTAACATAACTTAGCTTATAAAGATTGATACAGGAAGGAAGTAGGTATCTGTGTAGAGGAAGCTAATGTAAACAACAGGCAGGTAGGCTGTACAGACCAGCAGTCAAGAGCGTGAGTCACTCTTACCTGGGTTCTGGCAGGAAGAAAGATTCCTGACTGTAAAACAGGGATTAAAAATAGTGCCTACTTCACAGGGAAACATAAAATGAGTGTACCTTAAGCATAGTACCTACCACATTTAGGGGTTAACAGATTGCAGCTATACTATTATTATGCCACACCCTGAAATTCCTATGTTGATGATATTTTTTAATCTTTGTTCACTTATCAACTCTTTGATGACAAAGGGCAAGAATGACATCTCTTCTTTTTAGAAAATTGCAGTATTTGTTCTATACTTCAAAATATGTTAGGAGGATAGATCCCTGGATCTCAGGTACAGCAGAACACAGGAACTTATTTAGCTTACAAGAGCAAACCTCTGTAACTTTGACTCTGTTGCTGAATAAGCTTCCTTCCGTGCTTTCCTCAGGACAAGGGAGGTGCATATCTATGTTCCAACCAGATCAGTTATTTTAAGTGACAGGTAGATGCATGCATGTGGACAATGGTTAAATGTGCTTGTGGAAAGTCTGGAGAGAAAATTTTAAAACAAACAAAGTAATGAAGATGGATCTCACATTAAGTGTTCTTACAAAACAAAACCAGAAAAAAAAAAAAACGAAAAAACAAGCCACACAAAGGAACACAAGAAACTTTTTGGACGTTGTGGTGATAGTATGATGAGTATATGCATATGTCTAAACGCATCAAGATGTATACATTAAATGTGTGTGATTTTTGTATACCAGTTATACCTCAATAAAGCTAAAAAATTAATTGCAGAAAAAGGAAAGTTGGAGGAGGAATTTGTAGATTAAAATGTCTTAAAAGATAAATCAATAAAGTATAATGCATGGAACTTAATCCAAAGAAATTATAAAAAGTTAATGACATTTATGGGCAATTGGAATTGGAACAATTAACTGAGTATTTGATGTTAAGGATTTATTGTTAATTTTAGGTGTACTAATTATACTGTAGTTATGTTACATATAGTCTTTATCTTTTAGAATACTGAAACATTTATTATACATTTTTAAAAACTGCAATGTTTAACATTTAAAAAAATAAACGGAGAATAATAAAAAATACTCATGTAATTAGAACCTGAATTGCTAACGCTTATATAGCACTTACTATTTGCTAGGTATTATTCTAAACATTTTACCTACGCTCATTCATTTCACCCTCACAGCATACCTATGAGGTAGATAATATTATTTTCCCATTTTATACATCAAAAAACTGAGGCACAGAGGTTAAGCAACTTGTCTAAGGGTGTACAGCTGGTAAGTCAAGGGCAGAGTTGGGATCTGGGCCCTACGCAAACTTTACAACCATATCTTTCTTCTCCTAGTACTATCTTGAATTTAATATTTATCATTCCAAATAATTTCTTTAAACTTTTATTTCATATGTAGGTATCCATAGGCAATACATTAATATTGTTTTTCACACTTTCAAACTATATATAAATGGCTTTCTGTTTGCAACTTTATTTTTTTCACGCATCATTATTTAAAATTCTTCTCTGCTGATACCACATATACCTTTAGCTCACTTAAAGTATGCATCCATTAGCCCATAGATGGATACTAAGATTATTTTCTATAACAAACAATGTGGTGATGAACACATTGGCTTGATTCCATGTGAGAGATCTCTCTAGGTTACGCCTAGGAGTGGAAATCTGCTTGGAGATGGGATACACACATCTTCAAATTTCTAGATATTAACACATCATTTTCCAAAGTAGCTGTATCAGCTTAAACTCCCACTAGTAGTACATACGAGCTCCATCACTCTACATTCTCCTTAACACTTGGTATTGTCAGACTTTAACATTTTTACCAATCTGGTGAATGAGACAATATCTCCTCTTGGTCTTATTTGTGGTTTCCCCCAATAATTAGTAAGGTGAAGTATTTTTTATTGTGCTTACTGGCCAGGCAGCTGTTCTTTAAATCATACTTCACGTATCTACTAAACTTCTATGAGCCGTTTAGATGTTCATACGTATACCTATAAATACATGTTAACTGTTATGTACTTACACCCTGATCACAAGAGGTTTTGATGCCTAAGTCACCATTAGGCATCTATTTGAAAACAAGGCTCTATTAGAAATTACAAAGAACAATCAATGCAGGTGAATAAACAAATGAATAGACACACGGACAAACACTGATAATGTCTACCACTTACTGAGCTCTCCCACGCACCAGGAGCCCCACTTGGACTTCTATGTTAGTACAATTTCACGTTCTGGGAAATAAGGAGGGTGTTTATTATCCCCATTTTATAGGTGAAGAAATGGAGGCTCAAAGAAGGGAAGCAACTCACCTAAGATCTCAGCTAACAAGCGGTAGAGCCAGGGATTCAAACTCAGGTCTGTACAATTCCCAAGCCTACACTGTGTCTCCATGTCACGCTATTCCACGGCCCCATATTAGCCCACAATTCTCACAGCCGTAATCAGGACAATCCTTGCCTGCCTCACACACAACCACCCCTCTCCTATCCCTTGCTCTCCTCCACCTCCCACATGTATGCCATTCATCTGGCTGCTCTCAGCAGCAGGTGTCCTCCCAACAAGCACTCCCATAAATCACTGCATCTGTCAGACCAACCAAACCAATCTCATTACGCAGGCAGCCAAGCCTCTGTCGCCCACACTGCTTCGCAGCCCCAAATAATTGCCAGGAGCTCGTCTGAAGAGCAGCTCCACAGACCAGGGCTACAGCCACAGATTTGAGAAGGTTCTCTTGTGTTCTGTTTCCCTATGACATAGGGCATATGATTTCCCTTTAAACATATCCACATATAAAAATCTGTATCGTGTTTTCATTTTAAATACAGCAAGGATAGAGCAACATATGCTTATAACTCCTCATTTCCATCCCGAGCCTGAACGCCCTTCTGATACATTACTGTTCTAAGAGATGACCCCAAACTGATTATCCAGACCTCTCTCTGACTCTCCATTTCATGCTGGAACAGCACTCCAAGGCACCAACCTATTTAAAGATATAAATATCCTTGATTATCTAAAAATCAGACTCTCACCATCACTCAGGCTGCATGCTCTATTCATTAGAGCCTTAGAACCCTGCAGAAACCAGAGCCATTTGCCAGGGTTACAAAGTCTGCAACCTCCATATACCCAACTTATCTGTCAAACTAGCCAGGACACAAAAAAGAGAAGAGGGACGCTATCTGATTTTGCCCTAACGGTTCTTTTAGGTGGGTGTTCTGACTCTCCTTAATGAGCTACGTGAATGTCAGAAGCACAGATTCTCAAAAGGATACTGGAGCCTCAGCTTGCTGAGAGGAAGGGCAGAAAGACTTCAAAAAATGACACAACAAAGAGGGAAACGGTGCAGTCAGAGAGTGATATGCAGAAGAAAAATAATGACTAGTAGATCAGGGGTCGACAAACTACAGCCCATGGGCCAAATCCAGCCTGCTGCCTTTTTTTTATATAGTCTGTGAAATAAGAATGGCTTTCACGTTTTTAAATGATTGAAAAAAGTCAAAAGAAGAATAATGTTTAACAAAGTGAAAACTATATGAAGGTCAAATTTCAACGTCTATAAGTAAAGTTTTACTAGAATACAGCTACACTCATTCATTTACATATGGTCTATGGCTTCTTTCACGTTACAATGGCCGAGTTGAATAGTTGTGACAGAGACCTTATGGCCCACAAAGTCCAAAGTACTTACTATCTGGCCCTTTACAGAAGTTTTCTAATCCTTGCACTAGATGGTTGAAAGATTTCGCATTCTTAGGAATCCAAATCTTCCACCTCTGACACTTTTCTAAATGCTTTGGCTAAAATGGCACCTAGCGCTAAGAACATACCCTGTACTTATAAAGGGTCTTTGGGGATTTGAAGGTCTAAGAAGGTGGGAGTGGGGAGGTCAGAGTTGAGACAGCCTGAGAATGCCACCCAAGGAGAAAGCGTCCAGGTCTGTGACGCTAAGGCTGCAGGTAGAAGCTTGTTCTGTGACGTCTTGTCATTTTAAAATCTAAGCCCCCCAAAGATAACCACCAGAGAACTGCACTCTGCCCCCTGTGTCATTTCTAAGGATGTAATAAACAAGTTTTTCTTGGAATTCCTAATGTTTAGGAAACTAGAAACAGCATCCTATCTCTCCCAAGTCATGGGAACTCACCATGGATATGACCTGACCTGTTCTCACTCACAGAGTCACATAAAATTTGTATCTCCTGGGAGAGAATCTGTTTCCCACTGGACTGTTAGTTAGCTGTTTGCTCATTTACTTACATTAAGTTTCAGTCCAAAAAATATTTGAAATGATTCGACTGTTGTTTGGAATAAAAAATATGTATTTTAAAGAAGACCAGCAAAATGTTAAGGATGGTCTTAACTGCCTTAATGTAACTAGAAATATAAGAAAAGTACACGTGGCTACTTTTCATAAACATCTTATTGATTTGTTAGCTGTGGACAAAACACCGTGAGAAGCATTGTGAAAGAAGAAGCAAGATGCTGACAAAAGCCTTGCCTTGGAAAGTCCATAATGCACCGTGGTCATTCCCCACATATGCTCCCACTGCTTATACAATATATATGCTCATGGCACCCTAGGCTGCATATAATTTCACTTGGTAACCTCTAAGAAAGGATGCTCCCCCATAAAGCACTGTCATCAAAAGAAAAAGAAGGTATGTAAATATTTATCCAAAACGATGTTCATTGAGGTACTGCTTACAATGGCAAGAGACAATAAAGGATGTATAATTGATTACCTCTAACAATGTAATTAGCTATTAAATTAGCTATTAAAATCACTTTGTAGAAGAATACAGATGCTCACAACAAAAGGCTAAATGAAAGATAAAGAGCATACTAACATGCACAGTACAATCTAATTTTTGCAAAAGAAAAATATTTGAGTTTAGAGAAAGAATTCAGATGATTTAATAAACATAAAATAAAAATAACAGCAATTCAAACTTACTGAATGCCTACCATGTATCAGGTACCAATCTAAATTCTTTATAGGTAGTATTTAATCTTCACAGCCACCCTGGGAAGGAGATACCATTGCTCTCTCCATTTTCCACATGCGGAAACTGAAGCAGAGACACATCAGTGACTTGCCCCAGGTCCCACAGTTACTAAGCCAGGATCTGTACCCAGGCAGGCTGGCTGCCCCAGAGTCCAGGCTCTTAGCTGGTACATTTTCAAAATAATTACAGCAATAATATCTAAGTGGGAGAATGATAAGTGATTTTTTGTTGTTGGATTGTAATTTCTAAACTTTCTGTAATTTACATTCATGAGGTTTATAATTTAAAATATGTTATGTAAAATAAAGACAACAGCCAAGTGATATGCCATTAAAATTCAAGTTGTCCTTCCTCAACAGATGTCGAGACCTCCCTTCTCTGTACATAAGTCATCCTAGTTCACAGTCACAACGGTTTCTCAGCCCAGCCTATGAGATGTAGGCAAATGTTGCCCCTAAGACCTTGAGTAGCTCTATGTGGATCTTTAACTCCAAGCAGGCTGGGAACTTGCCAGGAACATCTTTTCAGTACTTGACTTTTTCTAAGACCTGAGACCCTGCTTCATCGTGGTAGCAACTGCCTCAGCTCTGGTAAAATAATCCAGTACATTAAGAACAGGGAAAAGGGGGCAAAGGACTCTTGGCAACAATTGAAGTTCTTGGGACATCAGCCCACCTCAGTGGGTCCTCTGGGTCTCCACAAAAACATGTCCATAGAGCATCAGCTTTCCCATTCCTGGGAAGTCTCTGTCATTCAGTTCTAGTAATTATGAGTTATTATTCCATAGTGTTCAGGATCAGCCTGTATCGGGGATAACTGATAATCTGAATTTTGGCATCATGATCTCTTCATATTCTTGTTCTTTTTCACCAGCAAGGCATTTTCCTCTGCAGTTATTTAAGTGTCATAAAGCTACAAACGTCCATTCCTGGATTCTACCAAGTTGGCAATTGCAGGATAGAAATTCCCAAAACTAAAGGGACCTTGCAGAGATGTACCATTCGCCCCTATATTAGGAAAATACTATTTCTTCTCCACAACACTTGGCAGGGGACAAAGAACCAGTGTCATCACCACTGAAGGCTTCATCATCCTTGTTTCTAGCAGATTTTCCAGCTCTTGGCTTCCCACAAGTCAAGAAATGCATAACATGGGGATAACAACTAGATATATCATGGAAAAGCCCACTACCTTGGCTTCTAAAATCAAAGACAGCTTACACCTCATTCCCAATTCATCCCAGTTCAGGGAAGCTTAGAGAAAACAGGATGGACTTTGGGGAGACAGGTCTTAGACTGGAGACTTCATTTTTTCACTTAAAATCTGTGTGAACCTGAGCATGATATTTAACTCCTTTAAGGCTGCTTCTCCCTTTATAAATTGGAACAAGAAAAAACAACTTTTCTACATGTCAAAAGGTGTTAGAAGGATCAAATGAGATCATGTATGTCAACGTGACTTTTAAGTAGTAAGATTTTCTAAAACAGCCAGGAATTTTTATTTTAATTCTTAGAAATTCAGCTCTCATGTAAATGAGTCGTTGTATTATATTAAAGATAACAATTTCACAGGAAAAAAAATTTAAGTGAAAAAATTGACACTCCCTATGCCAAACAAGAGGTTAGGCATGGGACAAAGGCTCCACAGTCAAATTATGGGGTTTAAGTCAAAATATGGGGTACAGATTCAACTTCTGCTACCAGCTGTATATATAGCGTAGCAACGTTAAGTAACTAATCAAGGTCTTGATATCCTTATCTGTAAATTGGAAGCTTCAACAGAATCTCATATAGGATTGCAGTGAGGATTATATAAGTCAAAGTTCTATAAACTCTTAGCACAGTGCCTGGTGTGTTGTGCACACTTAAATAAATTATAGCTACAAGGTGGCTCTGGGGAATGAAAAGAATAAAGCCATGAAAATGCTGTCTCCAGCAGAGTTAGGCAGCCTCAGCAAAAAAAAAAAGGCCATGCTGTTCAGTTTCAGAGTTGGTGAAGACAGACAATAGGGACGTGTACGACAAGGACAGAATCTCCTTCTGGAGCTTCTGTTACAGCACAGGTAAATTCTTCACTTCTGATAGTTCAGAATCACGAGTGTTTAACAGAGGTGAACCTCTTTATAGCTTTGGGGTTTCCTCTTCCCATCTTGAAGTGATCTGGTACCTAATACGGGGAACGATTATGTGCTCTTTGCACAACTAATATTCAGGTTCACACAGATTCACGGATACTGGTTTCTGAAATAGCTCTGTACTATTGGGCACATAATATGAGCTACAAAAACTACAAGTCACTTGATGACATTGCATAGCAGTGGCCCAAGACATGGACCAGTCTGGCAGCCGCTCAACAGACCCTGGGGGCAGAGGCCTGGGTGTGTGCTGCGTCCACCAGCAGCTCCAAAGAAACTCAGCACCACTGGCAGGTACAGGCCACAAAGCAGGTGGTGCCAATGGTTCTGGCTTCGAGGGTCCAAACCATGAAGGACCCTCAAAATGTATCACAGCCCTGACAGGTCAGTAACACACTCAGTCCTTCTTGAGCTGGAATAAGGTGCCGGGGCCTCTGAGAGAGTCAACTTAACAGGGATGTTGCTGGAAGGATCTGATGCCATTCCCTACATCAAACCATCACTTGGAAATGGGAATCATTTAGCTAGCAACAAGGATACTCTAGAGAATGTCCCAACTCAACAAAAAAAGAGGGACATTAGCATGATGATGTGTGCTATAAATATTACCACATAGTAAACAATTATATGTGCATGTGTGTATTTGCTTGTTTAGAGAATAAAAGGGACTACACTTTATATTTTATATATATTTATACATTAAATTGTATTATCAGGGCAGTTTTTAAATATTTTATTATCACTCTTGATACCATCAAATCAGTATGTACAGTATTTCTTTACCCACTTTTAGGACTTTGATGGGAGGAGCAACCCCAGCTCCTTCCTGGGCAATGTGGCCATAACAGAATCACAGACTCAGGGTCTCAAAGAAGATAGAAACAGGGGAATGAACTTAGACGATTCCCTAAGTCTCTTCCAGTTCTAAAATTCTTTGAGACTGTATCATCACTGTAAAAAGGTCATCTGTTAAGCACATACTCTAGACTAGGCACTCTGCTAAGTAGTCTCCACACGCTACTAAATTAGACCCTCACACGAATAAGCACAGTGGCCCTTGGGTGTCCCACTGAGAAAACGGAAGCTTTGGTAAAGTCTAGTGACAGTCATGGCAGAACGAGAGTGAATCTACGTTTGGCTGGATCCAAAGCCTCTGCTCTTACTCACCTCCACATCCTGAAGTCTTTCACAAGAACTTTGTCCTCATTCTCTCACCTCACTTTGCACCTCCATCCTAGGATGTGGTGGAGCTGTCTGACTGACACAGAATTATTTGTGAATGGGTCTGACCCGCCCACCTTAATCCCAGCAACTCTTGAGTCTTCAATAACAGGAACAATGTTTCATGCTACCTCATACCTTCCTAAAAGGTATTGTGCCATACCTTAGCACAATACCTGGCACATAGGAAACGCTCAATAAATGTACATGAAACTGGGCTGCTGCAGAATATAAGAATCAGAGAGAAGATGGCAGAGGCAGAAAGGAAGACCAAACAGATCAACCTTGGGAGAGACTTGGTCTGGGCCTAACTGTAGGCAGCAAATACAACCAGATGCTTCCACTGTCTCCTCATATTTCTCTGAATTTCTGATTGTAGCGCTGTATCATTCAGCCCCCACTGAGCATGCTTGCCTAAGAGATGGAGATTTCATGAAACTCAACAAGAGCTGGTTATATTTGCTGCCTACAGTTTTTATACTCAGACAGATAAGAGGAGCTAATTAAGTAACCATCTCTGGCTCCTCTTTTCCGAAAGGATCCAAGGTATTTAAAAAGAATGATAAGAGTAGAAAGAATGAGAAATAGAGTCAAAGTGAAGAGCAAACTGAGACCAAAATTGACTTTGGTAGAATAAAGGCAAGGCTCAGTGGTCACGAACAGGCCGGTAGTGCTAGGGCAACTCCAGCTACATGGATGGAACACATTTTGTTCCTTCATGGATCACTGAAGTCAGGCTACAGTTGTCCATCCAAATTCTACACAGTAAATTCTCATATAAAACAATACACAGATATTGCTTACTTTGATTCAACAAATATCTTAAGTACTCATGATGTGCCAGGGAAACAGATCTGTCTAGGAGATCTTTACTCTCCAACAGTTGGGCCAAATAAAGAGGTTCCCCCTTATGAAATAATAATGATCAAATCTAACGAGATCAGAACTCAGTGGAATTCTGAAGAAACAGAAAAGTTTCTGCCTACCACATGGCCTCTCAACTCCAGGAAGTGAGGGACCATCACATTTTTTTCCTCTTTTCTTTAACCAAAAGGTCAGGGCTTAAATTGCATAAATGTCTTTAACCAAAAGGTCAGGGCTTAAATTGCATAAATGGACCATGGCATTTCCCTCTAATGACTAGTCTTGTTGCCTGGAACAGAGAAAACGCCCTCAGTGTTATTTGACCCTGTCCATCAGAGGACAGAGATAGCAAAGAACTGAAGGCCTGCTGAGAGAATACTACCAAGAAAAAATCAAGCAAAAATCTTCTTTTCACCATTTTGGTTCTATTTAATGGGGAGAGGGGAGGCAACAGAGGCTTCAAAGGGTGACTGAGAACTCTAATGGTCCTCCCAAACAACTCCCAGATACACGAGAATCTTAGGAAAGCACTGTTTGTTATGCAGATGAAGTTCTAAGAGGAGCCTCTCACCCTCCCTCCTTCCAACAAGATTGTCCTCTCTTAGCAATGCCTAGATGGAAATTCTAGAGCTGTCACTGTAAGCAGACTTCAGAGAGAAGGATCCCACCATTGCTCTCCAAAGGAGCAGCAACTGTCATGGACGGATATTGTTTGTTGTTCACAAGCTCAGAGTAGATGTATGTACGCTATATACACACACACATATGCTGCACATACGCCAGAGGAGCCTTGCTACATGCTAAGCATCATGCTAGGAACATACAATACCCCACACAGTAAAACTGACAGATATTTTTGCTCTCATTTTTCAGATAAGGCAAGTGGGCCTCAAAGAGGCAGATTCATTCACACAAGGCTTCTTAGCTAGGATATACAAACGCCTATGTGATGCCAAGACCCGTGTTTTTTGCATTTTGTCAGTCACAGTCGGGTACCTTCAACCACAGAGGTGGAAGTTCTGCTTGAACCTTGAGAGGAAGCAACCCAGACTCATAACACTTCAAAACTCAACGGGATATTAGTAACATATTCCCATGCCTCACACGAACACACTACGAAGACCAAATTATTCTCCACAAAGCATTAATGTGATTAACTTTTCTAAAAAACAGCTCTACTGACATATATAAAGTTGACATATAATAAACTACACATATTTAAAATGTAAACCTTCAATAAGTATTCACATATATATGTATGGGTGTACACACACACACACACACACACACACACACACAAAGCATTAACTCCAAAGCCTGAGTCCCTCTTGCCATACTCTCCAACAGAGTCCAGAGCGGCAGAAGATAAGACAAATGCGAGATTCAGCACGAATTACCATCCATGCTCCCATAAGGCTGTCCCCATTGCCACAGCCATTCTCAGCTCTGTGTTGTGCTAAGAACTAGGAACCTGGCTCAATTACTTGAGACCATTCAGAGAAAACGCTATGTATAGCCATGTATCACAGAGCTCAAGACAGGCACCAACCAACAGATACAATAAAGAATTCTAGAATTTTAGATCCGAGGGTACAACTGGTCAAGATATCTTCATTTGTCTGTGTGTGTGTGTGTGTGTGTGTGTGTGTGTGTGTGTGTGTGTGTGACTGTGAAGTTGAGAGAGGGAAGGAAAGGGGGAAAGGAAGTACTAAACAAATACGCATTCCAGTTTCTACTGTAAAAAAGGTTTTCGGGGCTTCCCTGGTGGCGCAGTTGGTTGAGAGTCCTCCTGCTGATGCGGGGGACACGGGTTCATACCCCAGTCTGGGGGGATCCCACGTGCCGTGGAGCGGCTGGGCCCGTGAGCCATGGCCACTAAGCCTGCGCGTCCGGAGCCTGTGCTCCGCAGCGGGAGAGGCCACAACAGTGAGAGGCCCGCGTACCGCAAAAAAAAACAACAAAGGTTTTCATTCAGATTAAAATACAGTATATATATAATGTATATGTTATATATATTTTTATATCATATTTTATTATGTAACATTATATAATATGTATTTTATTATAGAATAATATATATACTGCAGAGGTCATTCATATTTAATATGGAAAATCTGAGCACATCTAAGGATACCCATCAAGAACATTAGGAAGAAAGCAAATAGAAAAGAGGAAAGGATGGGGGATGAAAGGAGGAAAAAAGAAAATCTAGGATAAAACCAGAGAGGGGCCTGTGCAACGTAAAGACTGCAAAGCAGTATGATTAAGTCACTTCTGCACCTGAGGTCCACTAAAACCAAAGAAAATGGAATTAAAACAGAGAAGAAAATAAAACAAGAAACAAACAAGGGTGACCCTGTTAACATTTTGGAGAAATGTACATCCTCGCGTTTTTAGTTCTGTGTTTTTGTGGACATGCACGCATATGTATTATGTGTTCTATGCACAGGTACACAAAAATAAGATCATACTATATATAGCTTGGACCTGCCATTTCTCCCACTTAACAGTGAAAAGCAGTCTTCCAAGTCATGAATATTTTTTCTCCAAATCTCTCATAGAGCTGCACCATAACTGTTAACTGCTTTTCTCTTGCTCAGACTTGCCAAGCATTATTATATATATACACGTGCATATAAAGTGAACAGGAGTTCAGAGGAGCGTATTTCCAGCTTGAGGAGAGGGATGCAGGTTGCTGGAAGTAGGAAAGAGGAAGGCTTTATGGAAGAGGTGGTATTTGAATTACAGTTTGGGTAGAAATAGGCTGAAGGGCGTATCAGGCTGAGGGAGGAGAGAAAGCACAGACCAAGAGACCAACAAGTCAAGGACATACATAAGAAGGAAAAGAACCATAGCTGAGCACCGGTTATAACTGTTCTGGGGACCAAGCTAAGAAAACTGAGAGATGGGTTTTACAGTCTCCACTAAACGTAGAGGGAGGAGAGGAGATGGTAAATAATCTGTCTAAGAGACCAACTGTAGTGCACACTGCAACCAGGATATCATGCTGTTTCTTCAGGGAACTGGGAGGATGTAGAGGGTGTGTTAGAGAAAGGGGGGAAGTGAGCCTGGGAAGTTGAGTAGTCCTCGGATCCCAGAAGGTCTGAAGGTCAAGCAAAAGAGTAAGAACTCTTGCCTGCTCTCTGTATAACTGCTTGTGGGATTTGGTCCTCACACTGACATAACAAATGACAAAAAACGGTGATCATGAGATTTCTAAGAAGCCCTTCACAGAGCAGATTAATGCTGCCTCAGACAAGTGGAATTCCCCAGGGATGGCACACACACACTTCAGGGCACATTTCAAAAGCCAGAATTCCATCCGAGGACACCTGAAGGAAATTTCAAGGCAGTACCTTCAGCATCTAATCATCAGATAAATGTATTAGTAGGAATCTCTGATGCGCCATCTCTGGAGTAAGTCTTGCCGAGCATAAAAATGCTCAGTGAGGGGCTTCCCTGGTGGCGCAGTGGTTGAGAGTCCGCCTGCCGATGCACGGGACGCGGGTTCGTGCCCCGGTCCGGGAAGATCCCACATGCCGCGGAGCGGCTGCGCCCGTGAGCTATGGCCACTGAGCCTGCGCGTCCGGAGCCTGTGCTCCGCAACGGGAGAGGCCACAACAGTGAGAGGCCCGCGTACCGCCAAAAAAAAAAAAAAATTGCTCAGTGAGGATCAGTGAACTCAGAGTGAGGATACATCTAAATGCTAACTAAACAGGGAATATGGAAATACTCTGAAAGTGAATCCTGAGACAGAAAACAACAACAAAACAAAATAAAACCCCACAGCAAGCAATCAGAGGAAAACCTGCTACCAAAGTGCAAAAAGAACCTTCAACTCCTCATTTCACTGGTCTCAGGACGAAGCTTCCAGCATGGACTTGTCTGGGAGACATTCTCATAAGGGCCTCACCAGTACCCTCTCACATGGAAAAACCAAACACTGAGCAAATTTAAGCAAAGGCAATGATGGAGACACCTGGGTCTGGCCTAGGCACACAGCAGATGTGAGCTAAAGCTCAAGGGCACACCTTCACTTGCTGGGTAGTAGGTTGGTTTCTAGCCTCTCTTCGGACCCCCTCTGCTCAAAAAATGCCCCTCCACGTGTTACTTGTCTCAAAGAGTCTCAACTCAACAATAAGCACTGCTGGAAAACCAGAGAAAAGAGAAGAAGCATTTGGTACCAGCATGATGTAATCGAAAGGACTTATGCTTTGCAAATAAGCAGACCTGGATTAATGACACTGACCTTCCTTCCTTACTACCTGCATATCAGTGTACGAGTTAATTAATCTAAGCCTCAGTTTCCTCAACTGTAAAATGGGGGCAGATAGTATCTTCCTTCCATGTATGTGGTAGGGTTTAAACAAGATATTGACAGATAAACATCTGTCACCTGGAAGGCAATCATAAACAGTGTTTTCCTATACATGCCTATATTCTTATTCTCCTATGTGAAAGTGGAGGAGATCATCCTGAGCAGAACAACCACAAGAAAGGGAAGGAAACAGGCACTTGGGAATGGTCTGCATCTAGGAACTGCCGAATTCTTCCATTCATTCAGTGGAAAGGCCACTTACTATCTATATAACCTCATGCAAAGAGAAAGCCTATGATACCTTCCTCACAGAACCATCACAAAGATTAAATCCACCGTCTGTAAAAAGCACACTGTTACATTTACCACTTAGTAAATGGTAACTTGAGGTGGAGGTGTATGTGGTGGCACTGAATTAACCAGAACATTGTTCACAATGGATCACCAACTGGGACTCTGAAATCCTTTCCCTGTCTGGAGTTTTTTTATCGTATGGGGATTTGAACTGCACAGAGATCAGACATGCAGGAAATGGTCCTCAGATGAAAATCCTCACATGCAGTCCCATGCTGCCTGAGGCAGGCTTACCAAGCAAAGGAAGGGGGTCCCTCCCTGGCTCCATGTTAACTTGCTGGTCTGGCTGTCTTTCTGGCTTAATTATGCTCCAATAATCCTGACAAGACTGGCTGGGCTGCACTGTAAATCACGACAGTGGAAATCCTAAAATAAAAGCAAGATTCATGATATGACCTCAATCTTGGCATGAAGGCCCATTAATTGGAAATCATGGACTTAACCGAATTCTGGGCATAGAACAGCCAGCTGGATTAAATTTTCTGAGACCTGTTTCTTCACCCACATGAAGATAACTGGAACGCACCAATGACAACAAAGTCAAACACTGGGTGTTGCTGAGGAGACAGATAATTGTTTCCCTGGCATACTAGCTCCCCAACCATCAGTCATGCTTCGGAGGGGCCACTGCCACCATTTCAGCCACCTTCCTGTCCTCTACATGCTCAAGGGTGCCATGTAACCTCTTAGAGTCTCAGTTTTGAAATTACTGTTAACTTAAAATATATATATGTATTTACACACACACATACACAAGTGCTCGATAAGCAGCCATTTTCATCATCCCGTATTTGCCATCATCTGCTATTATAAGGAGCTTGGAGGGGAGGAGGGGAACAGGAAAGAGCTGTGTGGCTCTTCTTCTGCAAGCTGCAGAAATGGTACCACAAACGGCACAGACAAATCACTGTACACCCAGGGCCGCCCTGCGTTCAAGGCAGCTCCTGCCTCTCCTTGCCATTTGACAGATGCAGATTCCAGTGTGTCTCTTCTTTCCTTCAGTCTAGTCCGTGTGAGGCTACCCGCTCTCAGAACCAAGATTTACAGGCATGACTCCTCACCCAACACTGAGATGGGTAGCACACTCTTCACTATAGAGAAGGAAGGATGGTGTGCAACGTGTCTAAGGCATTGATTATAGAACACACTGGAACCAGGATATCATGCTGTTTCCTCAAGGAACTGGGAGGATGTAGACAGTGTGTTAGAGAGGGTGGGAGGCAAAATTAGGAAGGTGAGTCGTCCTCAAATCCCAAAAGGCTTGAGGGCCAAACTAACCTTCAACAGAACAGAGTTATTTAGAATTATTGGGAGGGGTGTGGGAATGCTTTTGTTGGAAGCTTCAAATAGACAAATTAATGTGCAAGAAAAGCTTAGTGAGAACAGAGACAGTGCTTAATTTACGTCTGTACCAAGTACCCAGCAGGTTGCCTACCAAGGTATAAACAGTCCAAAATAGGACGCTGAATCAAATGGAATTAAATCTGTCAAGAAACCAAGAGCACAACTTCACTCTTAAACCAACTGCAATTGCTTTGAAGTGCTGCCTGGTAATACTGGCAGTGGTTATCGTTCATTACTCACCTTCTGATTGCTGGGAACTGGGCCTCCAGGCTTTACATCCATTGTCTCATTTGATCCTCACAATTACGTTGCCAAGTAAGCTCTATCATCCCCCATTTACAGATGAGCAAACTGAGGACCCAAGACACAGATACAGTCACACAGCCAGGGCTCTTCCCCAGACCTGTCTCCCTCCAAAGCCTGTGATCTTCTCATGACATTTTACATATTAGTTAAAAGCTTAAAACATAAAGGGAAACAATCAAACTAGCAAGCACTGCCAGAGTAGAGAAGCCAGGTCCTGTGATGTCTGCTCTGTATATGATGTAAGGATATTTTTAAGACCAGGTCCTAAGAAGGGGAAACCTCTAAACATCACTTGCTGGGAAGGCACAAATGAATGAAGACTACATGCTGAGTCTTTAGCAGACAGGAGAGGAAAGCCGAGGCCCGGCTCCACTCATGGTCCCTTGAGCAGACTATGTGGTCATGCACCGGGATGGGGGCAGCGCCTTCAGAGGCTCTTTATATGTGGAATCTGAAAAAGCCAAACTTGTAAAAACAGAAAGTGAAATGGTGATTACCAGGGTCTGGAGGGTGGGGGGAGAGGACTGAGGTTTAAAGGTACGAACTTGCAATGAGCGGTAAATAAGTCCTAGTGATCTAATGCACAGTATAGTGAACACAGACAACATTATGGTATTATAATCATCAAACCCGCTAAGAGACTACATCTTCGTTATTTCAACCACAAAAAAGAAATGATAATTATGTGACGTGATAGAGGTGCTAAGTAATGCTATAACGGTAATCATATTACAACATATAGACGTATCTAATCAACATGTTGTACACCTTACATTTATATAATGTTATATGTCAAATATATTTCAGTAAAAAAAAAAATAAAAGATGCTCTTTCCTAAACTTGTCTCTTCTTGCTGCCCAGTCCCACCCACCCGACGGGCACAGGCGCTCTTTAGGGTCAGCAGCTGCTCAGATTTTGATCCTCCTGTTCACCGGTCATGTGTACAAGCATCCTAGCGGCGGCAGCAGAGGTCACGTATCTAACGAACAGCAGGGTGAGACACAAAGCAGGTTTGCCTGGCCCTAAATCCCATGCCCTCCCACCATCCTATTCTTCATTTCCCCATTAGAGAGAAGAGCAGAGGTCTCAGTGCAATTGCCAAAGTGCATGGCTGGCTGTACCTCTGAAAGAGCCCCAAGATGACCTTGCCCAATATAAATGAGACATAAGAAATGCCTACGTCCAAGACACCCAATTCTTCCCTCAGCAGCCACTGTCACTGTGCTTCTCACAAGGGTAGAAGCCTGGACTCGCCCAGGATGGTGGGGGGCAGCACATGAGTAGAGCCAACGTCTCTTCTCCCCACACACCTATACACTTGAGTCCACTCCCTCCCAGGCATGAGTCCAGGCATTTGGGAATCTGTATTATCCGACTCATGAGAGTAACCAAAGGAGTTCAGTTCCAAATACCAGTGTACCCTGAAGCAGACGGCTTTCCCCCTCTGGGCAAAGCCTCTTCCTCTGTAAAATGAGGAGGTAGAATTAGCTGCTCCCTAAGGTCCCATAACACTGGAGACTCCATGGTTCACAGACTCTCTAAAACGTGATTATTAAATTGTGATTTGTGCTACAGGGCAAGGCACTGGTAGGAGCCCCACCAAGTTGGACATGGAGCTGAAGTTTTAACTGCTACTAAAGGGTGGCATTGGTCAAATCAAAAGCATCCCAATCTCCATCATGGCTTCTGCTTTCTATTTCTGTCCAGGAAGACCTGGTGAGGGCTGTTATGTAATAGGCTGGCCAGCTGCAAGCTCCTTCTGTCCTCTTTCTCTGTACTTGGCATTAATCCCAAAGGGACTGATCTCTCCCTGGCTGCCCTTTTTTTGTAACCTTTAAACATCTGCATCTTGCCTTTACAACTGTAAGCTCCTAGAAGGCAAGCTGGGTGGGTTAGACAAGACTGCATACACAGTGCAGAGCACAGAGCTGTGGACACAGTGGTAGTAAGAGTACTCTAGTATTCCGCTACTAAAAATGACAAACAGTAACTAAAATAGGCTCATACTTGAGAGCCTATTCTGTACCAGGCATTGTTCTAAATGCTTTACAACTCTATGAGGTACGTATTACTGCTATCTTATATTTTGTAGGTGTGGAAACAGATATAGAGAGGCTATCTTACTTGCCGAGGTCACACAGTTAATAAAGGCAAAATGTGGACAGTCTCCCACAACCATTTGTTGAATGAAATTAGCTAGACAACAGTTGGGACTGTGTTCTTTTGGCATTGGAGAGACCTGGGTCCAAACTCTAGCTCAGCAATTTACTGTTTCTTTAGATAAAGCCAACTAAACCTTTCTGAAGCTCAGTTTCTTCATCTGTAAAATGGGATAACAGTATCTACCTTATGGGGTTATTCTGAAGATCAGGGATAAATGCCTGTAAAAGAACCTAGTGTGGTCCCAGTCTAGTCTTTTATTCATGTATTTACTAAGCTCCTACAGTGTAAAAGGCTCTGTGGCAGGTGGTGGGAAAACAGAAGAAACCCTGTCCCTACCCTCAAGCTGCTCAGGCAAACATACACAAAAAACTATATACCATGAGGAAGGGACAATGTTCTGCACTGGGTATCACCTGAACCCAGCGGAGAGCACCTGAGGGCAAGGACAGCTGAACAGGGTCTGCGAGGATGAGTGAGGCTAGCCAGGCCCACTTGGACAGATGATTCCATTCCCAGCTGATGAGGCCATACCCCAGGGTACTGACCATGACCCTGTTCTCATATCTCACATTCAATCTCTCAGAAAAGCACTGTCTGTGCTGCCTTCAAATTTTGTCCAGAATCCAAAATGTGTGTAGAGCTTCCACTTCTCTTTTTTAAGAGAAAATGGAGGAGACATGGGGGGTGGGGATATATTTTTATATACACACCACTCACACACTTATATTTACAAAGTGAAAAGATAAACCCAAAACTACCTATGAGGCAGGAAACAGGGTATAGGGGACAGGGATAGAAGCTGAAATTCTTTGAATACAACTTGTTTTATAGATTTGAATTTGGAACTACGTAAATATTCTACATAATTAGAAACATAAAAGTAACCCATAAAAAGTGAAAGCAAAATGAAGCAAATTAACCCAACTAAGCACCAAACTGAAGATATAAACATATAGTGAGAAATTATCTCAAGTGACCTTAAAACACAAATTAATTGTCTTAAAGTGAAATCTATCCAAACCCTTCCCCACTCCCCAAAGTTTTAAAAACCCAACCATTTTACAACCTTATACTGTTTTGGTGGTAGTGTTGGTATTATTATTCTGTGATTACTTATTATGGCATAAAGCAAATAAGAAATTATATTGGTGTAGTTGAGAACCAGGGTTTTGGGCATGGGAGAAAAGGAGATACAGATGTAAGAGGCATTGATATAAAAAAATCAATGAAATTAAGTGAAAACCCCATGCTCCTGAATCTGAGTTGAAATTATCATTATGAATCCGTGATATATTTTATTTTTAAAAAATTGTTTCTAGCTCTGCCCACTGAAAAGGGCTGGACACAGAGACCAACCCAGTAGCAGAAAGCACCCGTCACACCAAGATTATGGTCTTGAAACAACACTGCCCTCTAAAAACAACCAGGGCCCTTTGAAAAATGGCCGATTCTAAGATTGGGGCAGAAAATGTACAAGATGAGCCTGGTTTGTGATACTAGAAACCAAGGAAAAAGGAAATGACTATTGCAGTGTGTGAAAAGGACTCAGATGCCAAATTAAAAGGCTCCCACTAGCCAAAGATGGGTCCATTTGAACATC